>NC_137487.1:3783180-13783180 GCF_918807975.1 Aplidium turbinatum | reverse complement strand
GTAAGCTTCCAACTTTTTTAAAATTAAAACCGAACTGAAATCATAAGGGGGCATCAGTTAGAAGCTGTTTTAATTCGAGTTATGAAATCGTTTTACTTAAAAATATTATGTTTTCTTTTTTTCAGTTTTGACAAGGGAAGCAATGCTTCCATTGAGGATACGCCCCTGTTAAACTTAATCTCGCACTTCAATCGTCGTAGGCTAGGCCTACTACGTGATGGGCTTTTGCCTGAGGATAGGTTTCTTTCATGTCCGATTTCTTTTCTCCAATCCTATTATTACTATGATGACTACTCATACACATCAATATTGGATGTGGAAAATCCAATCCACAACACTTCATCATGGGCTGTCATTTATTACTACATGTGTGCTTCTCTTTGTTTTTTGGGTTTTGTAGCACTGCTGACTACAGACATATAGCCTGCTACATGAATTACTGTACAGGCACGTTTTAAACCTTTCAAGGTTTTGCCACCTTTTCCCGTACATTAACGTTGTGGTAATATTTATTAATTATATTTAAGTATAAGAATGGTTTGTTTATATTTTGAATTAATATTAAGGCTGTCTGACTACCTGATAAATATTCTATTTAACTTATCTAATTTAGCTATCTGACTCCATGAACTAATTTCCACACAATTGTTATTCGAATTATAATTTTAAGTTATCAGAAGGTGTTCATATGATATTGTAGGTCTCTAACACAAATTAAATTTAAACATTACAGAATAGTGAAATTGCAGAACTGAAAAACATTATTACGAATTATTACATTTTTAACTAAACAATCAATTTAATGTTTTCTGAGAACTGAACTGGTCTAACTGAGCTCAGCTTGAGCTGGTCAGATTTGATTGAGCTCTCGCCAAATGCGAACAAATCATTGAGTCCTGTCTTTGTCATGAGTTACCAAGGGAGGTGGAGGGGGGACTTATATACCAGTCCCAGATATACAAGTCCCCCCCCCCACCCCTTTGGTAACTCATGACAAAGACAGGACTCGAGCTGCGTGGCTCTTTTGCCTTAATTGTGTGATGTTCTAGTTGTTACCAAACATTTCGGTTGTCAAGTGTCAACTGAACGGAAAAACCTAGAACATCACACAACTCAGGCGAAAGAGAAATTGAAAAAAGAAAACTAATCGGGAAAAAATGATGGTTTGCGAAAATGAGAGAACTTGTATAGCTGGGACTGGTATATAAGTCCCCCCCACTCCCCTTGGTAACTCATGACAAAGGCAGGACTCAATGGACATGGCTCTTTCGCCTTAGTTGTGTGATGTTCTAGGCGTTACCCAACTGAACCAAGGTTCCCATTAAAATTGCTTAATTTTGGCGCCACGAAGATTACCGACAAAACCGGCCAAAACAATCAGCCTAACTCTAAACCTACTGCCAAAAAACGTTTCAAAATATTTTTGCAACTACGATCAGTGACATTATACCGAGACTCTAAAAAGGTGATGTGTTTCATTTTCTAAGTCATTTTGACTTTACCAAGAACTTGAATGGAGCTGGAGCATTCCAGTGTCAGTTTAAGACAAAATAGTGGTATCGCGCTTTACTTGGTCCAGGTAATAGCAAGTTGTTATTTTTCATCAACTAGTAACGGGAGTGCTTCTTTTTGGTTTATTGTAGCAGTAGCATGCTATATGCCCATCTTCGTGTGTCGGTACTGTAGATGTGGTTTGATTTTCCATCGGGTTCAAACAAGAAGAAGTTTGAAGGAGTTCTTCATCATCAATTATTTTAATGACGAAAAATTTTTGAAGGAGTTCTTCATCATCAATTCATTTTAATGACGAAAAATAAAATGATTGATGATGAAGAACTCCTTCAAAAATCCGACAGTTGATTGCAATTCAAGACTCCCTCAATGTTAGTCCTGGGTAGAAATTCAAATTGTAAGAAACAACCTATTAGAAAACAAAATGCTGACTTGACAGGCGCAAAGCAAAGGGCAATAAAAAATGAAATAGGCCATTTTCACAATTATCCAACAAACCTCTGTGCTGAAAAACATGCCTGGCTAGGTATAAACAAATGCCAGAACAGAGTGATCTTATAAGAGAGGTCACAGCTGATTAAACCCGATAAATCTATTGAAGAATAAGAACATTTGATCTGAATAAGAAGGTATGGTAAGAAGTATAAGAATGTGTGATCCTGTATATTAATGAATATACCATGCTGTTGCTATAACTTTGCACTCAATTAATTTAACTTCATTAGACCTAGTTAAAGACAAGATGCTAAAATAGTTGTGACAAACTGAATCAATGTCTAAATGATCTTGCGACAAAGTAAGCCAACATCAAAATCACCCAGTGATACAGTGAGAATGTCTATCTGGCATACTGTGTAAATGACTACACATAAATGTTGTGGATACCAAAAGGTATGGATGTTATGAAGAAGGCAGTGGCTATTTAACCGGGCCGGTCTTTGAATCCATAGGCGCCTAAGCCGTGGGGGCCAGGCCCCCACGCATATTTCTGCGTGGGAGCAACTTTTTATGCTGTATTGATACATAAAACTACCGTATACATGAACTAGCGATCGGCAGCAGGAAAACATTTTAAAATGCAAACCGCAACAGCTTTGCGATAAATAATCAGTAGAACGAGTAGCGATGCTACAATCCCACCTCAGACAAAAAAATCTGTCATTTTTACATTGATTTAACGTCTGCAGACGTTGAAATCAATGTAAAATGACTGATTTTGCTGCCTGGGACATAGCAAAAATCTACCATTTTGCGTCGATTCAATGTCTATCAGATGTTGAATGCACCCAAAAACAACATAATTTACTACGTAGACGCAGCGTGCGTTTAGCTTAGTGCGCTTTTGCAAACAGACTGGATGTAGCTTTCGAAAGTCGAAACCTCTGCAGTGAATTGTCGCGGCAGTGAATCGCTCGCTGTGAAAATGAACTTGAAGTCTCGGCCCGAGGTAACCACTAACCAACGCAACAAGGGCTGGTACCAGTAGCGCAGCCAGGAATTTTGAAAGAGGGGGTTTTGACGACCCGGCGGCGGGGGGTCTGGGGGACCTTCCCCAGACCGTAAAGTATGATGTATGTTTGCTCCCAGTATGCTTAACAGTCTAATGATTTTTAAAGTAACATACCGGTACCGGTACCTATTAATTTTTGATACGGATCCCTCTGTCAGCATGTGGTAGGCTATCAGTTTTTTATCCAGTCATCTCTATTAAGATTTAAAGCAAAATTAGTAGCCTACTTATAGTTTTGTTATGAGTAGTGGTAGCAGCAGTATGTAGGCTACGAATTCTTCATCAGTATTAGATTCTGTTTCTTTTGATGATGAGGAGAGTAAATTAAGTCCTGAGGTAGATGGCTGAGAATCTGCATTTATCTGTAAAAAGTGTCTTGTTTATGCATCCGTATCAAAAATTTTATTACCTTTATTCGATTCTTCAATGCATAATTCGTGAAGCATTTCAACCTCTTTCTATCAAGGGGTCCAAAGAGATGCTGGTTGGTTTGTTTCAAGCCCGGGTTCAAGTAATTTAAGAAACTGAATATCTTCTGCCTTATCTTCTGGTAGCTATGTTTTGTTTTTGTTAATAAGATTTTCGGCATTCTTAGCAGATCATAAATCGTGTTGTCAGTGTTTCATGAAATTTAATTAAGGCAGCAGATTCCTTTTTGGCATGTTTGTATTTCTTGTATTCATCAACCAAATGAAAAATTTTGTTTTGGATATTTTTGTTTTGTCATCAGTGGAATGCAAGCAGGCTGCCATACTTTTGCTAGACATACTGCTGTAGGTGGTTACGGGGATTTAATTGAAGATGATATATGTATTTCTGAAGAACATCTCCAGTAGTTGGTCTAAATTGTCCTTCCTTAAAATGTTTTAAAGGCTTGGTCACAGCGGTAAACCATAATCTCTTCGTGGGAAAATTGTAACATAAGATTCCCAGATCCGTTCGTCTGTATGTAATGACCGAAAAGAAACACTCTTCAGGAAACGTCTATTCGAGAATTGTATTTCTGTAAAAACAGCCTCAAAGCTGTCGAAAATGGGGTGCAACGCGATACACCACTAAAAACTTGTCACTACAGAACAGATTACTTGGATAAAAGACAGAAATTTTCGTCCAGCTGACAAGCACTAAGCAAACCAGTTAAACATGCGACCAACCTCTTCAAGCAACAATTTTAAAATGAATGACCAGAATAGATAGCCTATCAATATCTCAAACTCACGTACGCAGTAGCCTACTGTGACGTAATAGTAAAAGACATTGTCACGCAATTCAAACAGGTGTTCAAAGGTGATGATGCAATATTTCATGTTTAAACAGGTTTGACACAAGTCTTACGAACGATGGTGCAATTTTGGCTCATTCTTTTAGGAAAAATTCCATGACGACGTAAGATTCAGTAGACCTGAACGGTTTTGTATGACGTTTGATTTGTATAGAGATTGGCCGTAACAAGGCTGCAAATTACCAAGCAAACCACCGTTGTTCATTTTACTCTTCCCCAGCTCCATGATGGATAAATGAATACACACGGAATATTAGACAGAAGTGTATGCAATACGTTTATAATCGTACAAGATAAAAGTAGAAAATGCTAACTGATCAATAGTGAAACCTGAAATGCATTACAGAAGGTTATCGTTAAGTTCAGCTGACTTAATCCATTTTTTGCCACATGATTTAGATACATAGACTATATTATGCTGTGTGAGAGATGCTATTGAAATTATGGCGGACCGTGACCATCTTGCACTTGATCAGAGCTCTTTCTGAGCAATGAAGCATGTATTCTAACATCAAGTGCACTGGGTACCCAGATGTTAACTACATTGAGATGATCGGTTCCACGTTATACTGTATATGACTCCAGGCATTTAACGTTTGTGGTGCCTAAGGAATACGGTACATCTCGTTGCAGGAATGAAGCGACTGCGACAAAATCATTCATGCATGACTGTTCATATCAATTTTTTAATAACTTTTTTTCTGTTGCTCTGAGACACTTTTTAATAGAATTTTTGAACTCCTTACCCCCAAAAACCCCTTGAAAGCAACTTTCACCATTTTTCTAGTATGAAAGCAGCAAGGTGGGCTTGACAAGAGAGGACGCGCTAGACAGATCGATGTGGAGGCAAGGTGTGAAGACGATTGCGGCACTTGGAGGTGAATCCGGCCACCCTCGGTAACGGGGACATCACCGGATTAAAACTGGACTACTACTACTACAGTAGGCCTACTACATTTGGCAAAAAATTAACAAAAATCAGTCATGCGTGACTGCATAATCTGGGTACTTAAATGGTCATAACTCTGGTACCGATTGTCCAATTTTAATAATTTTTTTTTTAATTTTTCAGCTGAAGAAGTGCTGTCAGATAATCTAGATATCAGCACACTAGGTTAAAAGGAAAGGGGTTTATAGGGGATTTTTGTAGTTTTTATGAAAAGTTGTTGCTAAGAAACGGCGAATAACTTCCAAGACATTGATCGAAAAAAAGTTCCCGCGCTTTTCAAAGCAAGCAGCAAAAATTTCTCTCTCCAGGCCCAAATCAAAAAATGGACTCAAAAAAAATAATTAAGGCCTGGAGAAAAGCTAATTCTAGAAAAAGCAAGAAGAAAATTTGATTGTAGTCATATCAACACCAAAACCAGCTCAGTGGCCGAGTGGTTTCGCCTTCGGCTCTGGTGCTGGTAGATCTGAGATCGATTCCAGGTCCGGTCAAACCGAAGACTTTAAAAACGGTACCGATTGTGTTCTTTCTTGCGTAACGCAGTGAGAATAAATCGGGTAATAATGTGATAACATCGTAAAACCTGATAAAAATTAAACATGAGCCCTGTCGCTAAAAGACCTTAGCTGTTGTAGAGCGACAATAAATAAAACCATAACATTATTATTATTATTATCAACACCAAAACTATCAAAATCAACCAGGAAGTTGCAGAGATAATTAAACTTGAAAAGACCTTCAGTTAGGCTAGCTAAGAAGTCAGCAGTCATTGTTTTTTGGCATTTACGAAGATAATCACAGCTGCCAGTAAAATCCTCAAGTTTAGAAGACAAAGTAAGTTAAAAGGACTCATTTTTGACTTTCTTACATTTTCTAAACCCAGCCATTATTTTTCACCCAACCGTTACTAATAACCTTCAACCCAATCAAGACCAATTTCAGCACAAGCTCAACCATCAACATCAAAGAGGTTAATTTATTGGAAAAAAATCAAATTTCAGAAGAAAAAAAGATCAAATCTGGACAGTTTATTGTACGCTACCACTCCATTTTTTGTTTAATTTTAGTTTGTTATTCTATTAATTTGTAGTTCTACACAATTTTGAAGTACAGTAATCAGATTCAGCTAGGTCAAGACTGACTAATATTTTTCCCCTAAGTTTCATCCTTTGTGACGTAATAATAATATTTTTGAAATCTTCACTTTCCGAACTCGTATTTTTTTTTCTCGTACTGTATTTTACATTTCGTATTCCGACATTGATCGATATCATAAACCGACTAACTTAGGCTACGTCTACGTAAGTATATCCATTATCCTCGCCAGTCTTAATTCTCTTTTTAAGCTGCATATTTTAATCAGGTCATTTTAACACAATTCATTTGATTCTATATCACTGCTTGACGGAATTTTGCCCTGAGTTACCTTTCATCAACTAAAGTACCGTAATTTAATTTAGTTCTTAGTTTCAAATTAAAATTATTACTTAGTCAATTTCCAAAATCCTTGCTAAATTAAATATTTTATAACGCAATAATAGTGTTTTGTTTATTTTCTAAAGTGTTTCTTACACCACTTAAACCAGACTTGTTATTTGTTCTTTTTCGGTGCTTGTTAGACACCGTCCTATTTCGTCACACATAAGTGAATTCTTTGATTATCCTGACTACAAGTTATAAATGCAGGTGTCGGTGATTTTGCTTTTAATCTGTTTTGTTGCAAAGTCATTTTGTAATCTTTCGTGTCCTGCGTTATTGGTTTTGTATTCATCTGTTGGTCATACTTTGTTTGTGGCAGTGTCTGCGGATTGTAAAAATTTTTATTCAAAAAACTCCTTCTCTTTAACTAACAATATTAATAGGAACCAGCTATCGATTTTACATGTAAACATGAGAAGCCTAGTTGGCAACTTTGAAAAATTAGAATCACTGCTTGTCGAAATGCAAGAAGCACCGGACCTTATTGCTGTGTCAGAAACCTGGCTGAATGAAAATCGATTGCATTTTGTTAGCTTGCAAGGCTATAATTTTGTCCACTTTAATAACAAACAAACTGATGCTAAAATACAAGCAGGTGGTGTCGGGTTATACGTAAGCAGTTCAATAAAGTATAATCAAATTAATAATTTAAGTCTAAACTTACAGGAATGTGAAGATCTCTGGGTGGATATTACTTTATCAAACAATAGACAGTGCACAGTTGGTGTAGTATACAGGCATCCCAAAAATAAGTTAATTGAGTTTCAAACCAAATTCTGTGAGTGCATTGATTCGTTAAATAATTTCAAAAAACAATATTACATTTGTGGTGATTTTAATATTGATATGTTAGCAAAGTCAAAAAATTCTGCTGTAAAAAATTACTGTGATGCGTTACTCTCTTTAGGCTGCAATCAATTAGTACAATCCCCAACCCGTGTAACTTCCACAAGTTCAACTTTAATCGATCATGTATACAGCAACAACCAATCAAATAAAATTCAATGCCATGTTCTTATTCACGATGTTTCTGACCACTTTCCTATTGTAGTTGTGATAAACTCTGTAAAACCAAAACAAGAAAAATATACACAAAAAGTAAGGAACATGAAAAACTTTGTTGCTGATGAATTCGTTTGTGATCTGGAAAATAGCTTGACCAACCAATACACAGAAAGGAATGATTCAGTTCATAGCAAATTTAATCATTTCATTGACACTTTTAATGACACTTTAAACAAGCATGCACCTTTACGATTGTTGTCTCGAAGAGAAAGAAAACTCAAGACCAAACCATGGCTAACAAAAGGAATTTTGAACTCCATCAAAACTAAAAACAGACTATATCACTTAAAAATAAAAGACCCAACAAACACTTCTGCACAAGCAACATACAAAAAGTACAGAAATGTACTTACTCATACCAAAGAGCAAGCAAAAAAAATGCATTACAGTTTTCTTATTACGCAAAGCAAGCACAACACTGGAAAAATATGGAAAACCATAAATGACATCATCAAGTACAAACATAAGCACACAGCTCACATACCAGAAGAAATAATTAGCACTGACAATGAAAAAATATCTGACCCTGCACAAATAAGTATAGGTAAACCGACAAATGCGTGTAACAGCTAAAATACCATCGAATGCGCGCAGGTGTAAATTATAATAAACAAACAAAAAAATTGTAGGTTCCAACTGGTTAATTTTGTAGCACTAGCACCATTCTTGCAATGATAGAAAATGTAACATCTTACCTTTTTGTTTTAGTAGAAAAATTTCTCTTCAAATCTAACTAAATCTAACTTTTTAATTTTACTGCATTAACAAGTTTGCCGTTAGGGAAATTCACTTTGCCATTGCTGGCTCTTCAGAAATCCTATTAACGCCATATTTTCTTGATTTGCAGCGAAGAGCAGATACTGTCGTCATATCAAAAGAAACAAAAGAAATCTCTTTTAGTTTCTTCATTTTAGACGAACCACGCTATCGAAGATTCAATTACGTCACCTGATCATACGAGCGCAGGTGTGCTAGGGTTGCCAGATTGGACTTTTTGATGCCAGATTCCACAGATTTTTTTTTTTTAGATTCTGTTAGCTTTAGAAATTATACATTTGGCCTTTTTCTAGATTGAGGGTTGAGGTTAGAAATTATACAATTTATAGAAATTATATTACAAAATTATAGAAATTTGAAATTATTCTATTAGACCCTTTTCTTGATTGAGAGCTGAAGTTATTGAATACGAGTTGATGAAAGTTTGTGCTATTATATATAAGTTGTGATTGAAATTAGAGTTATATCATATGAGACAATTTATGCAAAAAAATAAAATAAGGCCACAGAAGTAAAACAGTTTTAATGATAATAAATACAATACAAAAAGATCTGGCAGCACTACTTTTTTTTACAAAACAAGGAAGGTCCAGTTGCCAGCTTGGAAATCGACTGCTGCTTGAAGATGCAGCCAAAGGAGGAAGGTGTCCACGGAAGCATTCCTCCTCACCTTCAAAAAGACATCGAAGTTTTTCCATGCTCCGACATCATATCAAAAGCGGAGGTAGAAGCACTGCGTGAGGATCGTTGGTCGATTTTATCCATTCCCACTCTTCTGCTTATGTGTGCTTGTTCATTTTGTGTTTCGCCTAGTCTTGTTGATTTATCAAGTGTTCTTATTCTTTCATTGTGATGTGATTTTCACGTAGCCTACCGGTACCAATATTTTTTGAGCAACAATTTTTTAAGAGTTAAGTGAGGCTTCCTGTGACGCACCGAGTATTGAACGCGGGCCGGTAGAGTGAGGCACCACTCCACTGACCGCTACGCCACTCAATACGCTTGAGCAACGCACGTTAAGGACTGCTCTCCATTCAGCGGCATCTAATGGATGGAATTTGGAATAGTTCCCCGGCAACAAGACTTCAACAGTCGGAAACTTCACTCTGTCAATCTCGGTGACCGGGCCTGCGTTAGTGCTTCAAAGTCTGAAGCCTGAGTCAAAAGCCCTGCAAGTATGCGAAATCGCCAGGATTCACCATGCAAAGTAGCTTTCTCAGTCCGAGAATAGAGATTCTTACATCAATACAGAAATAACGATTTAATATGTTTTCAGACCGCCGAATCCAATTGACTACTTGGCCGCTTATCTTCTGAAAAACAAGGATGAATTCAAGTCTGTAGGAGTGACAAAAGATTAGTTCAATTCCTGGAGTTTGGCCCGAAAGATGAAAAGTCTCTCCTATGTTTTCAAGATGTGTTCGTTTTTTTTTCGTGTAAATTTGTTTTTGTTCTGTAATCATTTTGTAGGAAATTTTTACAAGCAGCCACGGTATTTTCAAGACTTAAGGTTGACGTGAAGTCAGCACGTTGCTACTCCGCTTTTCTGTTTGCATTTGATATCACGTTCAATTTCACGTTTGTACAGCTTTTTGCACACTTTGTATCATTATGGTGAGTTTGCTTGATGTATCTTGGATTCAATTTGGTGTCACCGGTCAAACTTCACTCTGTCAATCTCGGTGACCGGGCCTGCGTCAGTGATTCAAAGCCTCTACAAGTATGCGAAACTGCCAGGATTAAGCTCTGCAAGAAGCTTTCCCAGTCCGAGGATAAAGATTCAAATCAATCAATCAATTAAGCTCTGCAAGAAGCTTTCCCAGTCCTAGGATAAAGATTCAATCAAATCAGATCAAGCGGCGCTGGTTCGACTCTTATGGTTGGTTTAAAACCATCCAATAAGTAAATGTTTTTATTTGCGCCCATTGCGATATCATGCAATATATACAGTGCGATCACAAATGCGATACAACAGACGATAGGAAGCGGCGAAAAGGAACCAACTAATCTTCTGTCGGTAGGCTCTTGTCGGTAGGTAGGCTAGTTGATGTCTGCTGTCGGTAGGCTACTTGATGTCTGCCTGCTGATTCACTGAAGTAGCCAGTCTGTAAGGAAAAAGAATGACGTAAAATGTTCAGGAGAGCAATTTTCCTTTATCCATTTAATGAAATACCAATTCTACAAGGAGTATTAATTCAATGAAATACCAATACCCTGGTCTGGGGGAAGTGCCTGTCTTTGGGGTGTGCAAACCGTGCGATTGTACAGGGCCCGTAATTTACTCAGAAAATGCAGAAAACATAGAGATAGTTAGACAGTTTCATACCCAAATTTTTGTTGAACATGCTTTTAAAATGCACCAAATTTAAAGTAATTTTTCAAATTTTTTTTCTGCGGGATGCCCCCAAGACCCTCTGCCACTGGGGGTCGCCTTTGGCGAACACGCCGTCAGGCTTCGGCCGCCGGCCCTCAAACCTCCCTCCCCTTTCAAAATACCCAGCTACGCTACTGAATTGGATGATTTGGATAATTGTCATTGGGGCCCGCAAAGCATATTCCGCACAGGGCCCGAAATACCCTAAGACCGGCACTGCTGGGGTCACAGGAAGAGAGTTCCGACGTCCCTAAGCCCTGTGAGCCGTTATTCATTCATTCGATTGTGCAATAGGTGATGTAAACCTATTTATTTAAGTGGTTTCCCCGCAATGATATTCCGCGTGCGCATATCCGTAATAGGCGTCACGCATTCATATTTTTAAGTCAAAATGAGGGTAGTGTGTCTTTAATTACCTGCGTAAAAACGCGAACCGGAAATGACGTAATTTTTTGGGAGTACGTACCCAAGATGTTAGGCTAGCCACAGGATAAAAATTAATTGAAATGTGCAAGAACTATTTAAGCTACATTAAAGTTTCTTCAAAACCTCCGCGCATTTGTCGGTTTACCTATAACTGTTTTAATGATTATTTCACAGAAATTGGTCCTTCTATGGCATCTAAAATCCCTCTACCGTCTCCTGGCTCATTATTGAAATTGCAAAGTGTCCCATTCTCCTTTTTCCTAAAACCTGTCAATCAAGAAGAAGTATTAAAACATCTTAATAATCTTTCTGTCTCTAAAAGTACGGGACATGATGGAATACCTATAAGATTTGTCAAACTATCCTCACCAATAATCGCCCCTTTCCTCACCAACTTATTCAATGAGTGTATCGATAAAGGTGTATATCCTGATGTACTAAAGGTCGCTCAAGTTACCCCAATCTTCAAAAGTGGCTCCAGGAAAAATTGTTCCAACTATAGGCCCATATCACTATTGTCCCCCTTCACCAAAATATTCGAAAAATGCCTGTATGAACAAATGTACAATTATCTAACAAAAAAAGACCTGATCACACCACATCAGTATGGATTTAGACCTCAATATTCCACTTCGTTAGCTGTGTCAAACGTTTGTGATAACATCTTAACTAACCTAGATAATAAAGATACAACTTGCTCTGTATTTCTTGATTTAGCTAAAGCCTTCGACACAGTTGATCACACTATTCTCATACAGAAACTGCAAACATACGGTTTTCGGGGCCTTCCATTACAATTGTTAAAAAGCTATATCAGCAATCGTCTACAGCACACGGTCGTCAATGGAATCTCTTCAAACTCAAGACAGGTTACCTGCGGTGTGCCCCAAGGATCGACATTGGGACCCCTTCTTTTCTTACTCTATATAAATGACTTACCAAATTCAACAAACATGAATGTTAAACTATTTGCTGACGACACCAATCTTATGATGAGCGACAAATGTGAAATAAATTTGCAGAACAATGTGAATGCCGAAATGCAAAAAGTTTACAACTGGTTGAAGCTTAATAGATTATCATTAAATTTCTCAAAAACTGAATACATGCTAATAACAAATAAAAAACACATAAAAAATTTTAACATTAACATTGGTAACACAAGCATTCAACAAAAAGATCAAATAAAATACCTTGGCGTTTACATAGATAACAAATTAACATGGAAATATCACATAGATAAAATTTGCGGAAAAGTAGCAAAAGGTTCATGGGCGTTGCTTAAACTCAGAAATTATGTCAACACAGACACTTTAAAAGATGTGTATCACGCTTTGATTTACTGTCATTTGCAATATTGTATTTCAAGCTGGGGAAAGGCCTGTGACAGTGCACTGGATCCATTAATAAAATTACAAAAAAAGGTTATAAGAATAATTACGAAACAAAATTACTATGATCACACTAATTTTTTTATTTTTCAAAATGAACATCTTGAAACTAAAAGACATACATAACATTGAAATAAAAAAACATATATATGTACAAAGTTCATATGAATGAGTATCCGTCTACGACTCTACGTATTGTGATTTATTTACAAATGCTTCATCTATTCATCAGCATAACACAAGATATCAAACAGGCAACAATTATTTTATAAACAGATCAAACACAGAATTTGGCAAGAAGTCCATGCAGGTATTGGGACCAATGCTCTGGTCAGAGGTTCCAAGTAGGCTAAAAAACTTATCATTTCATTGTTTCAAAAAAGAGATCAAAACGTTAATTTTACAAAGCTACAGTGCATCGTAAGTGATATGTTATGGAAACCAACTTGTCAGTTGCTTCGAAAACTTTATTATTCTCTGCTTGCTTCATGGAATTTTGTGTTTTGGCCTACGTTATCATCAATATGTTTTTTTTTTGTGCGTATGCTGTTATTGAAGCGCGGGAACGTTTCAATTATTATTTTTCTCTTGTAAGCTTATTTTAAATGGCAAAATCGTAATTTCCGTAGGGTGGCAATTGATTAGTAGACCGTATGGTCGTCTCGTTGTCTCCCTGTCGGTATGGGAACCTGTGTAACTTTTGTACTGCATATTTCAAACATGTACCTATGTTCCTGTTACTGACAAATAAAACATTGATTGATTGATTGATTGAAAAAAAATTTTATGCATATTTTTGAAATCAGCATTGAAAACCCATGCAGAAAAGTCACAATATAGAAGAAAACAAAAGAAAGTCCGGGGATTGGGGAGGTCTACTGTGTAGCCTATACGACACGTCCGTGGTCGCGAAAGAGTTAAGACTTTGAAAAACTTACTACATACGAAAAAAGGATCTAAACCACTTTCAAACTCTGAGTGACACAGGACTGGTTTCTGAGAAGACAGACTGTGCAGAGCAAATTTAAAATCTGTTGAAGGAATTTTTGAATTGTTTCAAATCTCACAAACATTTATTTAAAATTATTCCACACAGTGTTTGACAAAACATCAACCAACTGATATTCAAATGGAACTAATTAAACTCCACATCTGGGAAAAATTGTGGATTCAAAAATGGCATTGTTTGGTTCAACATATGTGTGTGAGCATTTTTTTCTAAACTAGGATTTTTGAAACTCCTTATCCGCCAGTACTGACTAATAAACTGTTGAACGAATTTTTGATTACCAGCACCTCATAATTATCGGGAGCAAGTCTTTTAGGCGCAGACAATTAGGCGCCGGTCAAATAGGCGCGAACACTGTGGCGTCCGTTCATTCAGGTGCTATTCCTACTAAAGTCTGCAGATTGTATCAGCTTGGAAGGTTGGGCAATGCTTTTCACACAAAATGTTATATTAAAGAGAAAAATATATTGTTTTTTTTAATGCGCATGTTCGGCATTTATTTGTTGTTAGTCCAGGTTTGCATCGGCGAAAGCTTTATCAATAAATTATTTAAGTTTCCGAACATGACTAAGTTCACTTTCGGTTAAGTTAAATAATAACTACACTAAACATCAGCAAAAAATATACTGTAGCCTATATTCAAGCGGGTGGTAGGCTTGAATGAAAAGTAACTTAGTTTTCTGTCAAAACCCCGACTAGGTTTTGCCAAAGCTGAGCTGATACAATCTGCAGACTTCACTAGGAATAGCACCTAAATGACCGGGCGCCACAGTGCTCCGCACCTAAATATCTTGACGCCACAGTGTGCGCGGCTATTTGACCGGCGCCTAAAAGACGTGGACCCAATCATCATCCTAATTCAGTTTTGTCTTTATCAGTGGGGATGGTCAGTTCTGCAGCTATTTTAGAGTGACCCTGTATAGCAGGGGTCACCAACCTTTTTTGCATGCGGGCCACTTTGGCACTAAGGAGAGCTGTGGCGGGCCGCACTAATGAATTTTTAGGTAGGTTGACTCTTATGCTATTGAAAAGAATGCATTTCATGACCAGTGTCCAGCGTTACATAATATGTTGGTAATATTTATCTTAGAATATATACCGCAGCAACAAAATTAGTCAAACAACACTACTGCCAGGCCAAGCTCCTTTAACAACACTTTTGACTTTTTTAACAATGCCTAATAAATGAGGCCACTTGTTTTGCGCACTTATAGCGAGGCGAGCAGTTTCATGAGAATATTCGTCGCCAAGCAAGAGTGGTGTTGTCACTTCGCTTCACAAAAAATATCTTGCAATTAATTTAAGTTAACAAGGAAATGTTTGACACATCGCAATACAGACAACAATAATGACCTGCAAACAATGCCAAACATATCAGCGAAAAATAGGCTCCAATAACAGGGAGAAAGAAATCAGGCACCATGAAATAAACCCTTGTGGAAATCACCAAAAAAACATTTTTATCGTAACTCATGAACAGTGTTCTCGCTAAAAAATCATGAGTTGGTTTTTTATCCTTTTTGTGAGAGTCCATAAAACCGTTTTCTTTGATTCGACAACTGTCACTTGCGGTGCTTATTAGCATGGTAAGAACTATCGAATATCGATTAACAACATTTTGCAGTAGGCTACTAAGCTAAATAAGCTTCATAATACAACCAGAAAAAGTCGTTAAATTTAGATATAATATTTTGCCAATTTATTATAAATTGAGTTGGCACACCGACCTATTTTGCCAACAAAAACTTGCATAAAGGGAACACTGCTCGTGAGACACAATAATGGTGAAACGCACGTAGCCTACTTGTCTTTACATGACATTTACAAACTTAAAATAAGCAACCCTGTGCTCACAGACAATTTCGAAAACAGACGCTTTCATCAACCACTGGGACAGTGTGACTGGACATCGCATTGGAATAACTTTAAGCGACCCCCACCTAGAACTACAATCTGATTGGTTGGTCGGTGGAATCGTATGCAAAGCAAAAATGTGCTTCTCGGAAAGTATTTTTTGCCTTCGTGCTCTTTAACTTTTAAATAAAGTATTTTTGGTTATACCGGTACTTGTATGCTGATACCTTCCGTGGGCTGCACATAACAGCGTGGCGGGCCGCCAGTTGGTGACCCCTCCTGTATAGTGTAGTTTGGTTGAGAATGCAAGTCAACTTCCAAGCTCACATTGCATCGATTTAAACAGTTTATGTTGATTTGTTATAGACTTATATATATGTATTATATATACTTGTTTTTTGTTTGTGGTGGGGATAGTTGATGAGAAATGCAAGTTTGGCTTGCGGTCTAACTTGGATACGCATAGTCGCATTATATTTAAATGTATGTATATTGTGTATATTGTATTGATATATATAAGATGTTGCACAGTCCTGGTCTTGGCTATTAAAAAGTATTTGTTGCAAAACTGTATATAGCCTAACTTGTTATCGTGTACTTGCAGTATATATATCAATTGGTTGGAGTATCATTAATAAGAGTTCCAACTTTCAATGATTTTGTTTATACAGAAACATTTTTGTTGTTTTATATAAGGTAAAAACAGTTTATCATAAGATGTATGATGTTGACTCACAAGACATTACAGCTGCAACTCAGAGTGAAACTGAAGATCGGCTATTTTTTTTATTGGTTGCTACACCTAACAAGCCCCCAAAGACTTTTCATAAAAAAGTAATTAAACCTTTTCTAAATGCAAGAGGGTGGCAGAAAGTGAGCTATAGATCTACAGGATTCAGGTATAGTTGAATAGGTTAAATATGTTCTTACTTTTTTCTTGCTTTCAAGGTTGTCATGTGACTATTGACCACTAATGTTGATGACATTCAAAACTTTCATGACAGAAAAAGAGTATTTTTTAGTGCAACCCTACAGTCCAACATCTGATGTGCAAGCATGCTTGTGGCCTAAAACTTTATGATTATATACTGTACCGGTACTCGATTTCTATCACTTCTGTCGAGACAGGTCATTTGCGAAGCAGCTCTTCATACACTAAGAAATAGCATGAATAAGTGATAATGAGTTAGTTAGTGCATGGCTTTACGTCCTTTGTTCCCCGTATTGCGAAAGTTGGACAATGGACATGAGCAAATTTTGATCCGGCTTGCTGGCGGTTTCCCATGTAGACTACTCCTATTTTGAACATCGACTGCCACAGTGCCACAGGGTTTCTCTTTTGTAGATCGGTTTGCACAGCATCACACCATCATTTGTTCGGTCATCCTCCACCATATGACCTCTTCTACTTGGTGGATGCCAAGCCTTCTCAATTCTTCACTTGATTCTGTTCGCCTGTCATTTTGAGCAGATCCACCTTACCATAGTGTTGTTATTATGGCTCAAACACTTGATGTCCTCCACAGCGACTGGCATAAAACATTACGCTTCTTACACACATGTCCTCTAATTAGGAAGGGGATACTGCTGGTGGCCAGAATGTGAAGGAGTTGGTAATTTTTCCATGCGGATCTGATTCTAGCTGTGACCTGAGACAGCATCCTCACATTTACTTGACTGACTAATCATAACTGCCAAGATAGCATAAGGCATTATCGCATTTATGCATGTTTTTACCCAATTTCAAGTGCTTTATGGCATCTTCTAAAGGAGGAGTTTCACCACAACATCTCTTGCACTTGCGCACATCCTCTTTAAGTTAGCACCAACACCAGTGCATTTATAATGAACCCAACTTTTGTAGATTGTGCTGATTATCGAATTACTTCCATTCAACGCCTCATCCTCACGCACTGCATAGAAATTTTCTGATGTCCTTTTTCAGACAGTTAACAATACAATTACTTTGTAGAACCTTGGTCTTTTTCATTTTAATACGAAGTCCATGTGACTCCAGAATGACTTTTCAAACAGTAAATTTGTGCTCCAGTTCCAACAACGAGTCACAAACTAATACTATAACTAGATCAGCTTATAGCAATTCATTAGAGCAATTCTGAACAATCCATTCCTTACACCAACCAGCCTCATTGCTCACCACAGCACCTTTATCTGCACTTGATCAAACGCATTCTCTAAGTCAATAAAAGTGAAGTGCTGGTCTTTTCACTTCATGATGTATATACTTTTTTGTTTCGCTTTATGAGGTAATGGTTTGATGCTTGATGATTAGCTTATCCACCCATACGCGCCGACTTCCGGGGAGCGGCGCCCTCCGTAAGTTTATGGTTGAAGGGCAACAAAAATGGCAATTACAAGTGGTGTTTCAAAGATAAAATACTTCGCGAGAGATTTAGATCATTTAAACGGACTTAAAGGATGCCGAAAGCGAAAAACAGCCTGCGTTGCACTTGCCCGCAAAACAGCAGCTGATTGCATGGCTTTTGTTGGAGTATTAAAATTAGAAGGGGACAAGTTTTGCAATTGAAAAGAAAGCAATCAGCATGCAGCAAGATGTTAGAATATCATGAAAGTAAAGAACATCGACAACCGATGGAAGTTTTCTTTTTTTCTGGATTTCTTGGGGTGTTCAGTGCACACCTTGAACACCCTGAATATACGCCACTGGTTAAATCAAACCTATCTTAAGTATTTTAGTATAATTTATGCTGGTAATTGCCAGTATCTGATCGATATTCCAGCACCATCTAGCATCACTATTCCACATTCAGTATGCTTTTGATGAGTATAATGAGCGACTATCCTAGTTTTTATGTATAAATTGGTTTTCAGAGCATTGTATTTTCTTCATGATCAGCAAGAGGACGCAGATTATAAACCCTCTTCAAAAGTTGTGAAGTGTTCAAGGTGTAAAAATACTGATGACGAAGATTTCATTCCAGCTAAGAAAAACAAGTTAAATGTGTCTACAACGCTGGCTAGTAACTCAACTTCAACAGAGGAAAGATTTGGATGCAATAATTGTGACATGTGGTCTCCTCTACAGCGAGCCAGTACTGATAGAGATAGTCTAAAAAAGGCAATTAAAAAATACAAAGAAGAGCATGGTGGAACTTTCCAGGTGCACGTAGTCCTGTCAAAACCAGTTGATCAGGCAGAAGAATTTTTGGAAATAGCTTCGCAACCTGATGCAATTGAATGAAATGTTGCCTCTTCATAAATGCGTGTTTGAATAGAGTGCATAGCGAGATGGAAAGTTGTTTAACAATGCTGTATTTATTTATTGCTGCCTTTGATTATGATTATAGTATTTAAAAATTAAGCAATTTTTTCAAATTAATAATTTAAATGCTTTTTGTCATGCTTGGCAGTATAAAAAAATAAAGTCTTTTTTCATACAGTGAAAGGCGATGTGAAGAAGTGATAAGAAAGTGCATAATTGCACGTTTCTTAAAACAAGTGTGCTCTTTTTAATTGTATCATGATCTTTATAGTCTTTACATGCCCATCTGACAAATAGATTTTAAATATTTTTGTCGCCTCCTTCTTGTTTCTATCAATCGTGCATATTATGAACAAACTTTTTGAAATCATGCTACTAGCTATAGACGTTTTTATATGCTTTGTGCTAAATGATTTCATTTTATGTCATTTCAGTATGTGATGTATTGTAGTATATAACACTATTGTATAATGTATTATACTATTGTATAATTGTCTCAAATGTTTCACAAATAATATAAATGAATTTAAAGGAAACACAAGTCAAGTTTGAAATTTGGAACATACTTAAAACATAAATTAGTTGAGGCAATTTCTGTGAAAGGTTGATTTTGCTTGCAAAGTTACACTTTTGTCACCAGCACAATTCCATTTGTAACTTTTCCCCAACAAAACATAAACAACATTAGGCCCTAGGCCTACTTTAGGCAAGTATTGGTAGCAAAAGTATCCATTCAGTCGATGCGATAGATTAGTTGTATCCAGAGATGGGCGTGATCGTGAAGATCACTTTTTTTGGTGATCTTGATCTAAGATCACTTTTTTTGTGTGATCTTGATCTTGAAGAACAATAAGATCGAGATCACTTTAAAATTGAAGTTTACTTTCAAGATAGAGGCATTGTTTTAGAACTCGTATACTGTACAAAGTAGTTAGTGGCAACTACTAACGTTAAGCCACTGTTAATATGATATGTGTCCAACAACAGATGATTTAAAGTCTCCATCTAATCTGGTCAGTGTTGCCATTTTAAAATTGAAAAAGTTTTCTGTGTTGGTCATAATAAAGAAGTGAACTTCCGTGTACTTTATGTTGACGTATAATAAAAATGATTTAACTTTGTTCACAATTTGCATGTGTGAATTTTAAAGTAATGTTTGCTTTCTTTGACCCAATTTTAGATGTTTCAAAAGTCTAGAATGGCGGACTTGGCGGTGTTAAAAAATCTGGACTCTAGCAGACTTTGGTCATGTAAAGTGGTTTATTGCAGCAAATCAACCAGACCAAGACTTGTTTAGGGTCTGAGTATGGAGCTGTTTGTCTTACCTCAAACCTCTGAACTTTTTTGAAAGCAGACAACAGTATCAAGGTTGCCAGATGGATAAATGGTGCAATAAACATTGACATAATACAGTGAAAGTTAAAACTACGTAGTAATACGTATAAAAACTCCCACATAAATCAGACAAAATTTTGGTAAAAAATGATGCAGTTCAAAGTTTATTTTTATTTATTTATCATAAATAAAAACTATAAAACTATGCAAATTTTGCGACTTTTTCAGTAGCTTACTATTGTAATTAACCCCGGCCTTGGGTGTGACGTTGGGATTTTACGCAAACTACGTCAACAATTATTGATAGGCCTAATAGCAACAGTCACTAGGGAACGTTCAAATATTACGTAACGCTTTTTTTCCGAATTTTTGACCCCCCCTCCCCCATGTAACGCCAACGTAACGCTTTTTTCAATCCCCCCCTCCCCCATGTAACGCTTTTTCACTACAAATTCAGCACAAAAAACTACCATTCCGTACTCGAAAGCGTTACGTAACGTTTTGCTTGAACACCCTCCCCCCCGATGTGACGCTAACGTAACGCTTTGCATAAACCCCCCCCCCTCGAAGGCGTTACGTAATATTTGAACGTTTCCTTTACAATTCTTAGGCCAGCGATTGAATAGTTAAAAGTAAAAGTTAGCAATACCAACTATATACTAGGGTGATTCAAATGCCCCTTAAAATTTCAAAAACTGCCTGGGACTGCCACAAATTTTTTTATAGTGGAGGCTTGACCTGAAATGTATTTTGCCATCAAAATTTTCAAGATTGAGTAACTTTTCACACTTGCCCTTATCGTTTTATCGTTTTCCAAAAATTGTGAAAAACAGTGAAAATACTGTCAATGTTTAAAGTAAATATAAAATATTTAAAGTAATATAAAAGGAATTTTATTTCAACCAAAGACTTGTTTTGCACGTTTATATCTCAAGAAAAACTTGCTTTACTAGAAACAATTATGTCCATGTATATACGTGCTCTAAATTTTTCATAAAATTTGAATGAAAACCATAAATTTTTCATTTTTTGTGATTTTAAGAAATAAAATTGAACCATAAATATCATGTTTAATGGAACATAATATTTTCAACTATTAACACTATGCATTTTTGAACATGAGGTGAGGAGAGGATTAGGCACCTAGTACCTACACACAGTATATACAGACATAGTTCAGCCAAATCATACAGTGGTTTTAAATGCACAGTGCACGACACAATAAATGGTGGTTTATGAAGTTTCCATTCTATTCATGCATTTGATGTCCATGTTCTTCCTGATATTTGTTACCAATTGTCAATTTTCTTCAACTACTTGAAGAGTATTTTGGAAATTTTCTTCTTCCTGACAGGATGAAATAAAATCTGTTGCCAACTTCACCCCTCGTTCAGTGGCATCATTAACAACCATGATATTGTTAGCTCGTTTCTGACAATCTTGGAATGATCTATGTTTCGGCCATTTGTCAGGATCCTCGGATAGAAAGGAAGTGTCTTGTACACCCAGAGCTTGGAAGAAAAACCATGAACCTTCACCAATAAGACAGGATACATCCGATACTGAGCTTGTGAGGGTATCTATCGAGAGGAACAGGGGCTTCCCATATCCCAGACCATGAGATCTTACATTTTGTTGGTCATTCTTGACCAGAGACAACTTCTTGGCTACAGTGACCTTTTCTTCGACTGTTATTTCTTGACTAAATATAAGTGGCGTTTCAATGCATTCATCGCGGGCGCTGCTGCCTTCGAATCAACTGAATCGTACATCTGAATGTTTTTGAATAATTTCAAATCGTTTATTGGAGCATCGATGGCACTTGGACACTTAAACCAATACTTTGCATAGACAAGCACTCCAAAATTTACAAATCGTTGTAACTTGATCATTGTTTTACTGGTAATTACTTTTTTGTTCAATTTGAGCACCTGGTCTTTTAATAGAACCATCTTTATTGCATATATCAGTTTTGCCATCCACCTAGCCTTGTGAATGGCACCAGGTCGTCGAAAGGTAAAGTTAACACTGTTTTCTCTTTCACTCGGATACAATTTGGTCAGTTGGATTAATTCATTGTAATCGTCACGAAGTAAATATTTCTTGTCCAATGTTTCAAGATCAATGACTGTTGTTTCTTTTAATGTGTTAGCTGCATCATGAATGCAGATATAGTTATCATTATTTATGGTGAATATTGGCACGGATTTGGATTCAATGAAATGCCAGGAATCTCGAAATTTTGTAAATAGGTTAACTTCTGGAGAGCTTGAAACTTCAATTTTCATTGCGTGAAAAACCGATGACAGAATCACCTCAAATACGTGGTGGCGACATGCTGACCACAATAACACTTTACCCAATCGGTCTTGTAGTTGAATACATGCCCCCGATAGGTGACCAGTATTTATAGAGGTGGTATCAAAACACGTTATAGATGCATTATCAGTACATTGCCATGTTTCCAACAAGTCATAAGTGGCATTTCCAATTGTAACTCCACTAGCTTTCAGTTTTGGAGCACCCAGTAGTTTGACTCCGTCACTTCCTGAAAACAATACCGGAAACCGCTCCACAGAAACATGCTTGTTTTTAAGATCTTCCATCATCTTACCATCCCAATGCACAGTTCCTACAATGGAAGGCACCCAATTTTGCATAATGCGGTCTGATATAGCAGACTTATTGGATGAGCTTGCTCTGTAATTGGATGAATTTGATAAAGTGACTTTATCAGGATCACCACCACATGCTTGGATGAACGTTGAGGTGATGCATGTTGTAGCAGAATTTGTGACTCCTCGAAGTCTCTCTGTTATTGAAGTAATTCTGTGATCTTTCATGATGTTATGTGGTATGATTATTTCTTGATTGACCTTTTTGCACCTTTTATGTGATCGCGATGATAAATCTCCCTGGTCATAATCTGTTGGTGACTCAGTGGAATCTGTCATAGACTGAGTGTCATCATTATCTCCATTATCAATGTCATTCTGATGTGATTCTAAAATATGAACATCCTCTGCAACTGGACAATGTCGCTTTCTTTCCTGATCATTTCACTTTTCTCCTTCCGCTGACACCTCTTCTCTATCACTTTCCTCAGCTTTATATACATCTTTTACTCCGAAAGTTGCTGACCTGTCATTCATCATGCTTTCTAAAAAATTTTTGTCTTTGACGTCGATCTTTATTAAGGTAAACACATTACGTGGCCAAAAAGGCATAGTTGTTTTTAACTTTTTTTTGAAGGAATTGAGGTTGTCAGTCTTTTTTCCTTTTGCATTTCTCAGAGAAACAGGTATTTTTTGGAAGACCTGGAATTCTTTGTGAACATGCATGATTTTATTAATCAATTGTTCCTTGCCGACAATTGGAATATTTCCTTTGCATAAAATACATGTATTTGATGGACAACTGATTCAGCTGCTTCTCTGAAGATTTTCGCTTGTGCCACTTTACTGTTTTCTGTCAACTTCTGCTTTTTACAGCAAAATGCTCTGTACACTTGATCATATGTAGGCAAGCGGCATCCTTTGATGGTCTCTTCTTCAGATGACATATCATTGCCCAGTATAATGCTATACACACTATTTCCTCTTACATCCATATTTAAAACCTATTTAAATCTGTAAAATAGAATTTATTCAATATTCATTGATCACTACACTTGACACCTGTACTAAACCTGGTTACATTGATGTACAGTATATAAATATCACTACAATAATTTGCATACAATACATGTATGCAAATTATTCAAATATTGGACACAAAGTAAACTATTCAGTAACAATAAGTGACTGTGAGACAGATAAAACTGTATTGTATTTTACCTGCCTACACATTCTGACTTTTTGAAGCAATCTACCTTTACTGCAATTACATTCCACACTAACCCATATAGTGAATGATATTATGGGATTAAAATATTATACAGCTGAGTAAAATGAAAACCTGTTTATCACATAATAGAATTTGAGCAAAAGTGAGCATCAGGTCATTTTTAAATGTATTTTACCAAAAATTTACACAGTTTAAACATTTTCAATTGAGTGTGTGTATTTGATAACATTTTTCTGGATAACATAAAGCAAAATCCAGGCTTTTATCTTCACCAAGATTTTATTTCTGAGGCTAGAAACAAGGGGCGTTGAACGTTTTTTGCTTAAAAATATGAAAAAAGTGAAAATAAAGGCACTTTCAAAAGCATTTTACAAAAATTTGAATAAGTCAAATATGTGCAATTTATTGTTTATATTTAAAATAATTTTTCTAGACAACATAAAGCCAAATCCAGACTTTTGTCTTCAACAAAATTGTATTTATGAACTTGTAAACTAGGCGAGATAATTGTTTTTTTGCATTATGGAGCTCTTACTTCAATCGAAAAGAGCAAATGTAAAAATTTAATATTACTCAATAATTTTGATACCAATATTCATTTTAGAGTTAACCTCCATTGTAAAAAAATTTGTGGCTATATTTAAAAGGGTCGGGGCGTTTGAATCACCCTACTATATACCTTTACCCAGGTTGCTTATAATAATTATTTTTTGCAACATCATTGATCAAAAACTTCATTTTTTTTCAAGTGCACAAAAAGTGATCTTGATCTTCAAGATCACGTCCGATCTTGATCTTTAAGATCACATAGTTTGGTGATCTTGATCTTCAAGATCACCTATTCTTGGTGATCTTGAAGTCAAGATCACCAATACTGGTGATCTTGCCCATCTCTGGTTGTATCTTGCTTTTGTACGCAAGTTCAACATTTTTTTATCGTCATTGTCTGTAACTTGGATCACGTTTTGTTCACTCAAACTAGTCTTGTATCTTTAGAGAGAAGAATGTTTGCTGCAATGTAGTTGCAAACGTGTTGTCCTGATTGTAATACTCTATTGTGTCTGTCGTTGTTAATTTTAACTTTTATTTGATATCTGTCATATGCAATCTAATTGTGATCATTGTCACTAGTCAGAGCAAGTTATTTTTGGCAATCTGGCATCAATGCTCGGTTTTGATTGTGCACAATCATGACTCAATCTATTTTACTGTGCTGTAGTTGTTGCACCGGCTTTGCATGTTATGTCCAATTGTGTTTTAAATTCTTTGTCAGGTTATTTATTAAACGGATGGAATGTCCAATTGATTTATATCAGTATCACTATGATCTTGAATTCTAGAAAAAAGAATAGTCTCAAGATTGAACTAAAACTATCTAGGTCAGGGGTCACCAACCTTTTTTGCATGCGGGCCACTTTGGCACTAAGGAGAGCTGTGGCGGGCTGCACTAATAAAATGTTAGGTAGGTTGACTCTTATGCTAGAAAAGAACGCATTTCGTACCCAGTATCCAGCGTTACATATTGTTCATATTTATGTTAGAATACCGTAGCAACAAAATTAATCGAACAACGCTACTGCCAGGCCAAGCTCCTTTTACAACACTTTGACTTTTTTAACAATGCCTAATAAATAGAAGCCACTTGTTTTGTGCACTTATAGCGAGGCGAGCGGTTTCATCAGAATATTCATCGCCAAGCAAGAGTGGTGTTGTTACTTCGCTTCGCAAAAGATATCTTGCAATTAACAATTTCAGTAAACAAGGAAATGTTTGACACATCGCAATACAGGCAACAATAGTGACCTGCAAACATATCAGCGAAAAATAGGCTCCAATAACAGGGAAAAAGAAACCAGGTACCATCTTCTCTTCTCTCGTGTTGTCGCTATATGTCAGGGCATCCGTTGGTTAACCACTGCCTGGTGTCGTCATCGATGGAAACTTGGCCTTCCATACCATGAGGAGGTCTGTATAGCCGGCAATCCTTGATAATGTGTGCTGCCGTCTGCATTTCACCACACTCACAAGCAGCACTCTCTGCCGAAGAAAGCAAGTACCTCCACTTGACCGCCCCCGCAAGTAGGCTACCGACTTTGGGAAACTAAACTTGCTACAACTGTCGCTATAAAGTTATGCGGAAGAACAATCATCAGAATGGCACCCCCAGACCAAGCACAGCGCCCTTGTCAGGGCGAACAGCACCAGCTGTTGTAGGTCAAGGAGTGACCATTCTGCAACTAAATGTTGAAGGCACCACCAACGCTAAACTAGACATCATCACACCAGGTACCATGAAACAAACGCTTGTGGAAATCTTCGAAAAATCGTAATTTATGAACAGTCTTCTCTCAAAAAAGCAATGAGTTGGTTTTTCATCCTTTTTGTGAGAATCTATAAAACCGTCTTTCTTTTATTATAGACAACTGTCACTTGCGGTGCTCATCAGCGTGGCAAGAATTTGTTGATTACCTGCAGATTACCAACATTTTGCAGTACTTGCTTCGGCAGTACATATACTATAATTGGAACGATACAGATTAGCATGGCTCCTGCGCAAGAATGACACGCAAAATCGTGAAGCGTTCCATATTTCTTGAAAAAAAAAAGTTTTGCAGTAGGCCTACTAAGCTAAATATTTTCATAATACAATCAGAAAAAGTCTCTAAATTTATATGTAATATATTGCCAATTTATTATAAATTGAGTTGGCACACCGACCCATTTTGTCAACAAAAACTTGCATAAAGAGAACACTGCTCGTGAAACACAATAACGGTAAAACTCGCACTAGTGTTTACATGACAATTGCAAACTTAAAATAAGCAACCCTATGCTCACAGACAATTTCAAAATTCGAAAACAGACGTTTTAATCAACCACTGGGACAGTGTGCTGGACATCGCATTGGAATAACTTTAAGTAACCCCCACCTAGAACTATAATCTGATTGGTGGAATCGTATGCAATGCGAAAATATGCTTCCAGGAAAGTATTTTTTGCCTTTGTGCTCTTTAACTCCCTCAAAAAAAGTATTTTTGGTTATACTTGTACGCTGATACCTTCCGCGGGCCGCAGCGATACAGCGTGGCGGGCCGCATGCTGCCAGCGGGCCGCCATTTGGTGACCCCTGATCTAGGTGATGGTTATATTCGTTCGTGGATATGGTTCTTAAAGGCATACTAAAGGAAAATTTCAAACCGGAATTAAGCATTAAAATGAGTAAACTGAACATTCAAGAATACATTTCAAAAACAATTACCCAAAAAAATTTGTTTTCAATGGCGCTGGCAAGGCCCAAAGTCCAGTGTTTCATTTATTTTCATTTTTTTCAAAATGACCAAAACGTGCAAACACAGCTCAAGAATACGTCATAAAGTCCAGCAATAACAAAAACCACGTTACCAATCTGATGTTTTGAGCAAACTGTCTGCTGTTTTGATGTTAAAATGTGCTGTTTTGATGTAAATACATACATAGCCTACAGTCAAATCGCCCGCAGTAACAATTATTGCGTGATCGGTTGATTGCTAGACTTTATGACGTTCTTTACAGTCGCACGCTTCGTTGCTCAGGTCAATCTCGTTTTGAAAGCTCTGACAAAAGCACGCGCGCAATGGTGGTCAGACCGCAATGGGGCAAAATTTTATTGAAAATCGTTTTATGGTAGCATGTTAAACACAAAGAACGTGGAAAATCGCCAAGTCAGGTTTTTCCTTTAATACCCCTTTAAGAATACGACAAGAGATTTTCCTCAGTGGGTGCCGCATGTACAAAATGATATACCGTGTCTACCAGGGTTGTCGGTATTTTACCCGACCCAAAAAAACCCGGGTGGGTTTTTTTGAAAAAACCCACTTAAAAAACCCATATTTGTCCAGTTTTTATTAGAAAATTAAAAAAAAATGAACAAAAACACTACAAGGCACTTAAAACAAACTTTAAATTAGGACTCAAGGATGTGATTATGAAGTAAATTTCCAAGAATAAACTGAAAACGCAGTGGATATTGTACAGTACACAAAAATCAAGTAATGCCACTTTGTGTATGTATACTACATTGATTGATTGATTGAATTTTTATCCTCGGACTGGGAAAGCTTCAATGCAGAGCTTAATCCTGGCAGTTTTGCATACTTGTAGAGGCTTTGAATCACTGACGCAGGCCCGGTCACCGAGATTGACAGAGTGAAGTTTCCGATTGTTGAAGTCTTGTTGCCGGGGAACTATTCCATCCATTAGATGCCGCTGAATGGAGAGCAGTCCTTAACGTGCGTTGCTCAAGCGCACACCCCGAGAGTCGAACCAGCGCCGCTTGATCTTGAAGCTTCTTCGTTCCAGAAGTGACGCGCTAACCAATTGAGCTATCGGGGCAGACATTAAAACTCATTCATGCAAGAAGGCCTTATAGTTAAACTGGTGAAAGTACTACTCTACTGTAGTCTGTATATATGATGTGAAATACAATTTAGGAGGCTATTTACCAATTACAGATTCTGGATTCTAACGCATGGCTGTTTCAGAGCATTTGCCTAAATGACCACGCGATTGCTCATCCATTACTATATATAAGATATATATATATAAATGATAAAAAATATTTAAACATGATGGCATAAATGCTCCTTGCCTTCAAATCTAAAGCAAATGATGCAATAATGTGATTTCTACCACGGTAGCATCAACTTGGTATAGAAATCAGTGGATGATGCAACATCCAACTTGATCTTGAAATTAATGGATGATGCAACATTCAAGCAACAACAGCCCTAGTGCATTATTTTATTGAGTTATGCAAGCATGTATACTGTGAGTGAAAGGCACTTCATTTGTAAAATGTAGTTTTGAGGTGAAATAAGCATGAATCTACCTTTTTTTGCATCTTTTTTAAAAAAACCCGGGCGGGTTGGGCTTTTTAAAAAAAACCCGGGTTTTTCTCAACCCTGGTGTCTACTCCAGATATTTCCTTACTCCTTTCCTAAGGGACAGTCCGCCCAGTTAGCTCAGTAACAAATAAGTGTGTCCCGGTGCAGTCGGTTCTTCGTTTATAAACCAACACCCTCACCACGTGATCAATGTTGGAAAAAAGTCTAGTAGGCATTTTTTTGCCTCGAGACTATTGAAATCTGTTGTAGCCTACAAATGTAGCAAAACAGCGCAAGACATAAAAGTCAAACTTTTGTCACGTTTTATGTCCGCTGCTAAAGTCGCAAGTTGCGAAATCTACAAAGAAAGAAACATAAACATTGATGTAAAAACTAATTTTATCAGTATCCAACTAGACAACAAACCAATCGTATTTGCATTGATTTAACGTTTTTAGAATGATTCATTTTTTGACCGAGATTTGCCCAGAAAGCATGAGTTGTCCTTTTAGGTTGTTTGAACGTCCTTGGAAACGAGAAAAAAATTTAGCTAATTGAGCAGAAATCAGAATAATGTCCACCTACCATGCGACCAGCCTATACAGCACACGAAAACACAAGTCACTCAATTTTTGTGTTTGGTTCCGGCCGATGTTTGCATTGCAAGATTCTAGGAAGATATATTTGGGTGAGGTGACGGTGGGAAAAACTATTTGTTCGGACAAGCCATTTAAGTGGAAATTGCTATTTTAGGTCAATCAAATACCTTTTGAAAGTTAAACAATATCCCAATAAGTATGCCCAGTGCTGTGTTAAACCCTTTGTGGGCCCCGGGGCCAGAATAATTTTGGGCCCCCTATCGTCAAGCAGAGCTGTAGTATTGTGTATATTTTTACTGCACCGATATGGAAATGTGGTTCACTTCAATAAACTTTCTCACCAGTTTAGATAACAACACAAATGTAAGTAAACACAAACACAGGTCTACCATTTCTTAGCTACACCTTTGCTCGGAATGAAAGCCAAAAGTGTTAAAAATTTCTAATAAATAAATAGCTACTGGAAATAGAGTAGCCTATGGTCACGACGCGTAAATACCACTGTACCGCGCGGAATTTTGACTGTTTGAACTTTGCGTCGCGGTACCGCAATAAAATCTGAGGATAAAACCAAAACTGATGAAATTATTAATTTTCATTCAGATTTGGTTATTTGGTCTGGTAACATTATTGTTTTTCACCATTTTTATGGTTTATCTGGCAACACTACTTGTTCAGTCAACCATTGTAAAAACACTGTGATTGTGATTGTAAAGTTTAATTTGTAAACAAAAGCAGTGTCAAGAGTATTGAGAATCAGGTGTAATTATTTTTATTTAACATTATTTCATTCCAAGGCAAAGCTTTCATTATTTTATGCAGGCATTCAAGTTAATTAATGTTTTTAGGGTATGGTAGCCTAGGTTAGTGGCAAGAATACACAGGTCACTTGTGATAAGAATGATTTTTGTTTTGGATCAAAGCAATTTCAGTAGGCCACCGTACAACATGTGATATGCCAGGTCTATAAGGTATTTGAAGATAAGAGCAATTTCATGTGCATATGTTTAAAAAAAAGTAAATATAGAAGAAGGTTTCTGCTAAAAGTACCCACAGCATTCAATAAAAGGCAACTCAGATGAGCTATCAAAGGTAGATACTAAGTGCTGCAAGTTACTCAATCTCCTAAATAGGCCTTAAATTTTTTCAAAAATTTGCTTTCATTTAATAAATTCTCTTGCATTTGCTCTGCACTTGTGCAAGTGCACTCTTATTTTTTGTGGTGCAGGAGCAGTGTACGGGGAGACATGTGCAGTGCGGCAGCGGACAGATTTTCCTGCTCGCGACATCACTCGTCAAAGATATTTAAAATTACGGTATTCTAAATGTTAAAAATAAAATGATAATTAAACTATCAGAAATGTTATTTTGCCAACACCTCACAATTTTTAAAAATAAAACACTTTTATTGATGAAAATAAATTGAATTATATAGGCTATACTGTATGTGAATTGTGAATTCACAAAGGGCCCAACTCCACTTTTTTCATTTCACTTTTTGTGCTTTCTGATTTCTTTTGATGAAAACAAATTGAATATGCGAATTCACAAAGGGGCCTCCAGTTTTTTTTTCATTTCACTATTTGTGCTTTCCAATGTCTTCTAAATGATACTTTAAAAAAAATGGCCAAATGTTTCAAACATATCGGTAAACACATAAAAAATACCCTATCAATATTTCCTTTGATTTTAAAATGGGCCCAACTACAGCAATTACACTTCAACTTCTTCATTGTTTCTGCACAGAATCTTCACCAAGTGAACTTTTTACGTATGATGCTTCTAATCAGTATGCTTAAGCATGTAATCATAATCGAAGTTTTACCACAAAAGTAAATAACCAAAATAATTAAAACGGGTGTGCAAAAACACTTTGTGGCAATTGGGCCCTTCTTGGATTCACATATTCAATTGCATCCCACCTGTTATATGTCAAATACACTTCTGCAGATCATGATACTAACTTTATCGCATTTTAACTTTCTTTTAAGATAGTAATGGTGTTTTTAGAGATGTTTCAGTGTAGTAAAGGGCCCAAATTTGAGATGTTTTAGTATAATTAGACCTAAATCGTCCTAATTGACAAGTAGCCTACACGCAGTAAACTTTAGCAACTCAAAAAAAACTTTACTGACGCGCGAAAGTCTATTATTTGTGGGCCCCCTGAGATGGTGGGCCCGGGGGCCGGGCCCCCTTGGCCCCCCCCTTAACACAGCACTGAGTATGCCAAAGAAGTGATTGATTGAATCTTTATCTTCGGACTGGGAAAGCTTCTTGCAGAGCTTAATCCTGGCAGTTTCGCATACTTGTAGAGGTTTTGAATCACTGACGCAAGCCCGGTCACCGAGATTGACAGAGTGAAGTTTCCGATTGTTGAAGTTTTGTTGCCGGGGAATTATTCCATACCTTAGATGCCGCTGGATGGAGAGCAGTCCTTAACGTGCGTAGCTCAAGCGCACACCCCGAGAGTCGAACTTACGCCGCTTGATCTTGAAGCTTCTTCGTTCCAGAAGTCACGCGCTAACCAACTGAGCTATCGGGGCGGGCGATAGTATTAAGTATTAATTAAGATTACAAGTTTTAATTTCGCTTGAGTAGTTTTTTAGACTTTTCTTATTTTCAAAAAAACAAACAATATTAGCTGAAGTGAATTGCTTAAAAGGTCCAAGAAATATTTGATATTCAGGTTTTTCAGTCAGCCTATGTCAAAATGAATTATGTTTCTAGCAGATTCCTCAACTTTAATTCCATTGTTAATTTTTACAAATTAAAGTGCTGGTATTGTGCTATATATTATATACCGTATGTGTTAATGTTCTTAATTTTGGGTCTTTTGTTTAAATATTTGTGTGGCAGCTGACTTTGGTGACCTTTTGGTCTTTCGCTGCCAACCTTGTTGTGCGAATTATTTGTGTTTATTGTGTTTTTGCTTTTTGTATCTTTCTTTTTCGCCAACAAAACAAAAAATAAACTGAACTGAACTCAGTAATTAAACATTACATCAAGAAAGTGTAATGAGTGGAAAAAACCGTAGCAGGAACTTGTTGAAAATTTGAAAAGCGAATCATTTTAAAATGACGGAAATAATCTTTAATTTACCATTCTTAAAAAAACCGACTCAATCATATTCATATTGAGGCAATGATGCAAATTGTTTGCCACGATGTTTCAAGCGGGAATTTTGCTGCCCAAGTGCCAAGAAATTTCAACCGCTCACTTAAAAAAACACCTAGGCTACTTTAAATGTCTGACTTGACGTCCTTTGCTCCATCACCTGATAGAACAAAATGTCGCAAAATTATTTTTTTATGATGCTATCCCAGTGGCGTATCCTGGTTGGTTGAGCAAGGGAAGCAATATAACTCGTGGGGGGTTAGAGCGTACCGAAGGCACGTGTATCCTAGGGGGTCCGGGGGCATGCCCCTCCCAGGAAATTTTTTGCAAAATTACACTCAAATAATGGATTATAATGCTTTCTAGAAACACTTTTAGGGTAATTAATATTTGTATGAAATTTAATTATTAGCAGATAAACAGCTATTAACTTATTAAAGGTAGCTCTTACACACAAACGGGCAAAATATGCTGCTAAAATTAGAGAACACCAAAAACTTAGCTACAGCTACCTACTGCTGAAGTAGCTTAAGCCAGAATTCATTTCAGTCAAGTCAATTCTAGCCTAGACCTCACATATCATGTCTTATGCCAAAGTCTACCCAGCCAAGATAACAGTGTAAAGCCAACATTTGGCTCAAACTTTTGCTTACTAGGCCGATATTATAACCATAACAGCGCCTTAGATTTTCGCATTACCTAGCGTCCTAGCTCAATGACACAATATCCAACAGATCAGAATTGCCAGACTATGAAAAGGCCTTAAAGCCAAAATAATACAAAAAAGGCCAAAACAAGGAAAATATTAGACAAAAAAGTCAAAAAGGCCAAATGGATATAGGCCTATTTACCTGTTTCTATTAAAAATTATAAAATGTATAGGCTACATATATTTTATGACTTGTAGCGGATTTTAATAAACTGTAGCAAAAATAATTCTGAAAGTATCCCAAAAAATAGCAAATATAAAAATACTGTAGCGTAGGCCCGGATTTAGGGAGGGGGGGCAGAGGGGGCAGTTGCCCCGGCCCCCCCGACTTTTAAAGGGCCCCCCGCCCCCCCTATGTGAAAAAAAATGTGATTTTGTGTTATTTTTTTCCTTTTGGCCTTTAAAGTTTCTACAAAATGCTGTGCAGTACTGGACTGATGCTACTGTAGACGTAGAGATGTTTTTTCGCGCCGTAGGCTTGAAAAAAATTTTTGCACGGGGGCCCCCCCGTTCTAAAAGTGCCCCGGGCCCCCCATCAGCTAAATCCGGCCCTGCTGTAGCGGATGAGTTTTAATCGGCCACATTACGAGTATAAACAAGTATAGAACATGTATTGAACAATGGTGAATATGGTTTTATCTGGTAAGGTTACGATATTTGAGAAATATTGATTATGTATGCATTTTGAAGAGTTAATTTAAAAAAAAGCCTAATTCGAAGAATTCGTCCAATCTGGCAACTTTGGAAGCAATTTAAAATATTGCTTCCATCGATTTGTTAAAAGAAACATAAATCTCGCAAACTTTGCGCTGCTTTTTTTCCTTTCTCTCTTGCTTGTTTCTCCTTATAGCAAAAACGAGAGCAAGGGAAGCGATACAATCTTTGCATCCTTAAGCTTCCAACTTTTTTAAAATTAAAACCGAGCTGAAATCATACGGGGGCGTGAGTGAGAAACTGTTCTAATTCGTATTCAGGTAAAGAAATTACGAAATCGTTTTACTTAAAAATATCATCTTCTCTTTTTTCAATTTTGGCAGGGGAAGCAATGCTTCCCTTGCTTCCATTGAGGATACGCCCCTGTGCTATCCAATGCATAAAAGGATTACCAAAGCAAAACAACTTGATTTATAAGTGAAATTAGCATAAATGTTATGAGTTGTTAAATATTGCCCTTGGTTTGGCGAAGAGTTGTACGGAAAGTAATTTAAAACGTATTACCATTTAATCCAAGGACGTTTAAAGCTTCCAGTTGTGAAGTTTTTCAATGATATATAAAGAACAAAACGAAGAAAAGAAAATAAATTTAAACATGAATTTTAATTTTTAAGAAAATTTTTGAGTTGGATTGTAAGATACAGACAAATCTTACAAATGCTATACTGTTGATTAATGATAATGTACTGTATTTGCATTTTCACAACTTTTGTGAACATGGTGAAACACCAAATCTGGGTACCGGCATCCAGTACCGTTATGCATGGGTGTTGTTTGGTACTTCATCGATGGGCCACCCAAGAATGACAAGGTCAGCACTTTGTTCCTTTGCACAACAATTCAAGCCACTGAGAGAAACAAGCCTAACTTGTGTATGTTAGAATGAACGCCAACAACTCCTGCCTCATGCAACTAAGCTAAACTCGTGGATCGAAGCAGATCCAGTTCTTGTTACCTCTTCCCTTAGTGATGTGTAAACCTTGTAATGTGACGTCGTAGATGATGCCAAATTTATATTTCAAGAATCTTCCATCTAATATGGTATGGTCAGGGCCTCCAAGAGCCCTGCCGGGCCCAGGTGCAGATGTTGCTGCCGGGCCCCCCAACGCGACATGTCGCATGATATCTCACAAATCACAAGCAAAATTTGCGGTGCGCGTTAATCCACAAGACCAATGCATACATGGTGTTCCGCACAGTATTTTTATTTTAAAACCAGACCTGTTTAAAAAATAATACAAAGAATACATTAGGTTAAAGTATTAACACTCCACCATTTCACAAAGAATGCAGTATTGTAGCCTACTGGTGTTTATGACTTTAAATTCACAGATACACTCTAGTTATACACAAAGATAAAAGGCTGTGGCTATAGTTACACTATGTAGTGTAAATATAGCCTCAATAGTGTTGCCAGATAAGGAATTCTGCCCAAATTTGAGGAAAAGTTTATATATAGCTGTTGAAAACAAAAACTTGTACGGTATCATATTTTAGAAATTTTGTTTAGTCCTGGGCAAAGATCAAAACCCTAACCTTATTCCTAACCCTTACCTTAACCCTTCCTAACTTTAATCCTAACTCTGGCAACATCTGATTGTAACCATGGCAAAAACTGAGTAAAAATATCCACTTTGAAGATAAAAATGGCAACACTATCCAGCATGGCTGACATATTATGTAGCATTGCATATGTGTGCATACAGCTTTACATTAACATACCGTACAATATCATTTCTGACCTTAAAATCAGCAGAGACTAGGAGACCAAACTTGGATGAATGCATTGCTATTGTTCATGACATTAAGAAATATATTATATACCAACTTCATTTCAGGATCAATAGGCTGCTTCTTATTTTTACTCCTTTAGTTTTCTTTGCTTGTTTGAGTGAAACTGCATTCAAGCACGATTGAGGGTCACTTTCTCTTCATTTCTACAGCAAGCAGTCAGTAGAAAACAAAGTTGAATATATTTCTATTTTCAAGTGCTATCAATGTAAATGTACCTACATCTATCACTATACTATGTATCAATACCTTTACAAATACCCTGCATAACTACAGAATGGCTGTTTTGAGTCAATATTGACACTGTTCCTGAAATTCAAGAGTAAGATTGGATTGGCCTGGCTGGAGAAGATTGCTAAGAAATACTTAATGAAAACAAATGAAAAGGAAAACTTAAGATATATAAAAAAATATTTGTTTATATACTAAACATATTTTTGAAAATCAACACCTTTCTGCAGTGCTGGAAAAAGTAAGTTGCACTGCAACTAAGACACTTCTGATTCTGTCTAGAGTTAAAAGAAACTGTATCATACTTCAATTTTAACAGAAGTAAAGATCTATGATTTTTTACTCAAAAAATCACACTTTCACTAATCTTTTAACTTTTTTTTGATTTTTGTTAGACTGCTATAACATTTGGCCCTGCTACAAGGACAAAATTATTTTCCAGCACTGCCTCCACGAAACTTGCTTGCATTCCAATATAGCAAAATCATTCAAGTCCTAAAAACTCAAAAATACTGTACTGTCTCAGGCTACATTAGAGAAGCTCCATGATTTCAGTATAATTAGTATCCAAAAAAAAAAACACTTGAGCCTTTTTGTACTGAAAAAGTGACAGTAACGACTTCTTGCTAAGCAATTCGAACAATATTTCAATTCCGGTACCTACTGTTTACTATTTTCTGAACTCTTAAAATATCACACTAAACAAGATTATCTACAACTAAAATTGTACCAGTTCAACATGATTACACATAACTGTCACTGCTTGCTTGTGTCATAAATTGACAAGATGTCAGAAAAATGCATGGAATACCTTCTGTGTAATGACTCTAACCTAACCTGATCAATCAATTGCTTATTAAAACATACACACCCAAATATTCACATTAAAGCACCCAGACTAACACTGAAATTAAAACATTGAAAAATTGAAAACATTAAAACATACCGTACACACCCACATATTCACATTGAAACACCACTAAAATTAAAACACTAACACTGAAATCAAAACATTGAAATAAACTGAAATATTCATTCACACTGCAATATATGTTTTCTGTAGTTTTTTAAAAAAGAATGCCCATGATGGGCTCAATCGAAATACAAAACTAACATAAAAAATAATATTTCATGCAAATCGACCTTGGCACGCAAATTTAAACATTTTGTCAGGCCCCCTGAAAGTAAAAAATTGAAAATTCTGTAGTCATAAAAAAGAGCATACCCATGAAGGGGCCCAATCAAAATACAAAACTAATATAATATGAAATAAAAAACATTATTTTATGCAAAATCGACCTGAGCATGCAAATTTAAACATTTTGTCGGGCCCCTTGAACTCAACAAATTGAAAATTCTGTAGTTTTGAAAAAGGGCATATGCTAGCCTACCCATGAGGGGGCCCAATCGAAATATGAAACTACCGGTAATATAAAAAACAATATTTTATGCAAAATCGACCTGAGCATGCAAATTTAAACATTTTATCGGGCCCTTTGAACTAAAAAAATTAAAAATTCTGTAGTTTTAAAAAAGGACATAGGCTACCCATGAGGGGGGCCCAATTGAAATATGAAACTACCGTTAATATAAAAAACAATATTTTATGCAAAATTGACCTGAGCATTTTGTCGGGCCCTTTGAACTCAAAAAATTGAAAATACTGTAGTTTTGAAAAAGGGCATAGCCTACCCATGAGGGGGCCCAATCGAAACACGAAACTAATATAAAAAAAAATATTTTATGCAAAATCGACCTGAGCACGCAAATTTAAACATTTTGTCGGGCCCCTTGAACTCAGAAAATTGAAAATTTTGTAGTTTTGAAAAAGGGCATCTATAGGCTACCCATGAGGGGGCCCAATTGAAATACGAAACTAACATAAAAAACAATTTTTTATGCAAAATCGACCTGAGCACGCAAATTTAAACATTTTGTCGGGCTCCTTGAACTCAAAAAATTGAAAATTCTGTAGTTTTAAAAAAGGGCATACCCATGAGGGGGCCCAATCGACATACGGAACTAATATAAAAAACAATATTTTATGCAAAATTGTTGAAATCAACTTTAACGCGTGAATTTAGATATTTTGTCGGGCCCCCTTGAACTCACCGGGCCCCGGTGCAATGCACCGGTTGTCCCCCCCTCTTGTGGGCCCTGGGTATGGTGTTGTGTGCTATATGGTGTTGTGACCGCTGGATGATTGTTTATGGACCAGGTCAAGCGCTCCTGGCACAATAAGTGCCTGGACTTCAATCGCTAAAAAGACATTTCAACTGACATGCAGAGTTTTATATAAAGCAGGTGGTTGGTAGTTATTTTGTCCAGCAAGCTAAGTGTATAAGTGTTCTCCTACGGCAAAGTTCAGCAGGTTGAATGTTCACAAACATTGACAAGGGACAGATTAAAGTTGGAATGTGCATCCACTAGCGTGTGGTCAATCGGACGGTCAATTAAAAGGATGTGCGCACTGCCGAACCACGCATATGCGCATTATCATTCCACAGTGGATTGAACTATCAGGATTAATACGGACGTGCGCAAGGTGTCAGTACTCAGTAAACCCACCAGGCCATTTTGTAAAACGGCGTGACATATCGCTTTTTTCGTGATGACCATAGATCAATGATGTTCAAGTTTTTTTTTAGCTGTATGCCGCATTTTGCTGTTCGCGAGTCTTGACTGCCGCTTTAAATTTTCACTCATTTTTTTCCCTTGAAATTTGGTTTAAGCTTTAAGATTGCATAGTCTTGAGCCCAGACAGAGGCCGCAGATAGTGTTCCAGACGGCCGCACTTTGGGTACCGCTGCTATAGCTGATGCTTTGCTATGTTTTTTGAAATCATAAAAATATAATTTTTTGAGATTATTTGGAACCTCTGACCACACCACTGGTCCAAATACTTGTATGGATTTTTGCTAAATTCTGTGCGATTAACAAAATAATTATTGTTTGATTGATATCTAGTGTTGTAGTCGTGGATGAGTGAAGAACTTGTAAACAATGTACAGTAGGCAAAAGGGTATAGGTTCATGCAGACTCTGAACATGTGTTTTTTTATTTCTAGTGTACAACTGTCAACTGTACATATGTCTTCCAGCTTTAAGATATTTATTTACAAAAAACAATGGACTGGTATGGGCTTTATAATCGCTTTTTGTTATTATTCTTATTATTCTTTTTTGCATTTTTATGATGACTTATTTTTTTTATTGTAAAGTCTTTACAAAACGCAAACATGCAGCAAAGCGAAACAAATATCAATAAAGCGGTGTGGAGACATTGAGTAATAACGCTTTGAACAATTCGTGCTATGCGATCAACAGATCGAATGGTGGAAATAACAACTTCTGCTTGGGGTTTTGATTGGCTCCATGTTGAACAAATTTTCAATTGAAAATGACATTGAAATGAACGGAAGTAATTTCACGTCTTTCGAGCATGGCCAGACTTGCAAATGTGAAATGCAAGATTGCAAAACAACGCGCTGTTTGGCATGTATAAAAAGTTTCAGAATAGGCTCATAGCCTATGTTCACTGTTTAGTGTAGAAGGGTTGTTTTCACATACTCGAAATTTATGATTTGTGTGGCAAGTGATTAAAAACCTGCTGGAATCAGCTTACTTGTCATAGGATTTGCTGTAAATCAAAGGATTCATTTAAATGCCAAAACGATTTTTTTAGAACATGAAGTTCAAGGCCAATCGATGAAAAAAACACACTTAAAGTGCCTCTGACAGAAAAATAAATTTGCGAAATTTACCTAAGATATCAAAAAGGTGACACTAACAAACTTTCCTGACCAGAAAATTGTAAAAAATATCAACAGGCTACTAAGTTACACGCTTGCAAACTTTCGTTGACATCGGCGAATCTGACACTCATTCTATTGCGAAAATAAAAACGGCAACATCGCTGTGACGTCACCGTAAGCTGGAAGGATACAATCTGTGGTGACTTGGTTACTTAGGTATAGTACGGCTACTGCAAAACGTGAATGTGTGGGGCTCTGTTGGTCTAAAGCATGTGCAAATTAAGAATTACCGAAATAGAAAAGTGAACTTACTATTACTACCAGGTTTTGATCAAATAGGTTGAGTTTATTTTTATCAAACAGCATCTCAATTCAATTGAAATTGCAGTTTCATAGGGCTACAATTTTGATACTTTTTTATTTGTCCTAATCTGGCTATAGCCATTTGCAGTGTAACAACAGTATCTCACAAACAGTAGGCTACCTTTAATTTATGGTTGAGGCAATGCTTAAAAATTGCTGTTCATGTGTATTGTTGTATTTAAAAATATCTATCCCAAATTTCCTTGCCAACTGAAAGTATTAAATGCAATAATTCTCATTGTTCAGATGCTTCTCATGTTGCTTCAATAGACTCTTTCTATAATATTATAACTGATGCTCTCAAAGCAGCTTCTGATAAAATCTTTGTTGGTGTAAAGAAGAAATGTAACATATTTTCTGTTCCTGGTTGGAATAATCATGTTAAGCAAGCTCATGCTACTGCCAGAGAAAGTTACATCATGTAGGTGAAAAATGGGAAACAGTGAAATGGTTAACTATATGAGTTGATGCAGAGCAAACGAAAGGAGTTTAAAAAAGCCTTTCGCCGTTGTAATCATGCCTCTGAACAACATAGAGCAAATGTGCTTGCCTCAGCACTCAACTTGGACAGCTCACATAAGTCATTTTGGCAGAAAGTAAAAAAGTCTACTTGCAAAAAGAGTTCTCTTCCTGTAAATGTTGGTGGAGCACAAGGTCCTGAAGCAATTGCTGAGATGTGAAAACATCATTACAGCTCCTTGCTAAATTCTAGCAAAACCAACACTGAAAAAGAATTTGTTAACTCATGTATTTCTTCTAGGGATAAATATTACAACTTTTGTTGCAACATGGACACAATTGGTTCCTTGCTTGTCAAACTGCCATAAACCGCGCTGCTGGTGCTGACAAAATTTCAGCTGAACATATTGTTTATGCTGATTATTTGTTTTTATATTAGTGTACTTTTTAATATATATGTGTCTTAGTCATGGCACTGTACCAAATTCTTGCTTGAACACTGTCTTAGTCCCGATTGTAAAGAATTTGAATGGCGACATTCAAGATTCAGGTAACTATAGACTTATTGCTCTAGCCACAGTAATCTCAAAACTGTTTGAACGTTTTATGTGAATCATCTATTGCCTTTCTGGAATACCAGTGACAATCAATTTGGGTTTAAGTCTGGTCATAGTACTGAAATGAGTGTTTTTTAATAAAACAACCAGTGTCCTCTTATATCAGTCATGACACTCCTGTATATTCTGTCTTTTTGGATGCTTCAAAAGCCTTCGACAAAGTCAATCATCATTTATTGTTTAAAACGCTTATCACACGTAACGTACCTACTGCCTATCTATTTTGTTCGCTTATTGGAATACTGGTGACCTTTGTGCCTTTATAGTAAAAAAACCATGCAAGTGAGGTGGGAAGGTCACCTGTGCCAATCATTTACTGTGTCCAGCGGAGTCTGACAAGGTGGGGTGTTAAGCCCCTATCTTTTTGCCGTATATATATATTGATCAGCTTTCTTATCTCAATAAAACAAAAGTTGGTTGCTATGTTGGCAACTTTTGTCTAAATCATATTATGTTTCCTGATGACATTTGCTGCATCTCGCCTAGTTTGTGTGGCTTACAAAATTTGTTAAATGTTTGCCACAAGTATGCTGTTGAACATGAAATTACTTTCAATTCTAAAAAGTCATTTGGTATGTTATTCTCCCCAAAAAACTTTTATCTATTACGTGCTCCTCTGCTACATCTAGGTAAATCCGAAATTGTGTTCACAGACTCTGTAAAATATCTGGGTGTATTTATTGATAGTTCTCAGATGAAAATTATATTTCATGGCAAGTACGCTCTCAGTACTGTGCTGCAAATAATGCAAAATCTCAATTTTTCTAAATGCTCACCCGCTGTAAAAAACAGTTTATTTCGTTCTTATTGTATGTCGTTTTACTTATCCCAGTTGTGGAACAAGTTTAGATCTTCTAGTATAAAACGATTACGTGTTGCTTACAATGACTCTTTCAGAATATTGCACAATTTGCCTCGTTAGGTCAGTGCCCGTGAATATCAAGTAATGAATAATGTAACTACGTTTGATGCTTTATTGAGGAAAAAACATGTTTTCGTTTATTAACCGATTGCATACACTCCTCAAATCGCTTTATATCAGACATGATGTCATCTGATTATTTTTATCGTTCTGAATGCTTTCAATTCTTCCAACGCTCATTATATGTAAATTTGTGACAGTAGATAGCCTATTTAGTGAGCTTTTAAACCGATGGCATCCAAGGTGGCTCTCTGTGATCTTTGTGCATTTTCAGTTTGTGTATTACAGTATTTCGTTGTTTTGTTTTCGATGTGGACAGCTTTGTCTGACGCAAATAAATAATAAATAAATATGTGACAGTGTCAGTGACAAAGACCGTGTGGTTTCTTTTTACGCTTTCCCACAAAACAAGGTGCTGAGAAGAAAATGGTAGAAGTTTTCTTCAAGTGTTCGAAAGTAGGATGGGCCATACAAAACTAGTCATATATGTTCTCTTCACTTCACTGAAGATGATTTTGTTAATACCACTCAAGTAAAAATGGGCTTGAGTAAACTTTACATTTTGAAGGAATTTGCCATAGGCTACCATCTATAACAGCAAAGATGCAACCAGTTGCTGATGATGATTTCAGCACTTCTAAACAACAACGTTTACAAAAACGTACCCTTGTACAGGTAAACTAGGCTTTTACATGTATAGACTCTGCTATGTACGTACTGAGGGCACATTATGAGAGAGAGAGAGAGAACTTTTATTTATTATGAATAGTGATGATGAATTAAATATGAATGATGATTCGTACAATTTCTTCATTTTTCACTTCAAGTATATTTTAGGTTTTGTAGGAACGTATCCAGTACAGTTTTATTAAACTGTAAAAAACAACAGATCTTTGAAAAAAGCAACCGCTTGTACCAACTCCGACTAAACTGTGATCCAGCAATCACATCTAGGAAACGTGTGTTTCATCCGTCGCTAAGAACGCCGACTTACAATGACGTAATACCACCAAAGTCGTCCCAGAGCAGTGAAATATGGAGTTTCGCCTGTGGTGGCGCTGCGGAGCCGTCGTTTGATGTAAATTACGCCCTAACCAGTCGAGCTACGAGGTTAAGGTTAAAAAGTTTGCTAAGTATGATTCTGCGCAAGGAAATGCTTTAAAAAGTTACTATACTTGGATCCAACCTGTCAGGGGCACTTTAAGTTTGAACATTATTAGATTTTGCTTCTGTAGAAAATACAAAGCTTCTTACGGTTTGTTGGTTACGTCAATTTAGCTCAAACAAAAACTGTTGTTGTTATTACAGTAATTTTCTGTTTATAAACGTCACATTTTTGCAAGTATGTCATAATACTAGGCTGTGCTTAACTGCCATAACCAGTTTTGCAAATTATTACAAGTTCGATCATTCGATCAATGCAGAAAAAATTGCTACTTTTTTGATTTACTGAGTTTTAAGTCAGAAGCTAATTATTCTTTTAAGTCTAGATAACCATTTTAGCTTTGATATTTACTATCAATTTCTAAACTCGAAGTCCACAAAAGAAAAAGTTATGTGCTGTGATCCAGCACGAGCACTCTAATTACTCTGAAACCATATTTTTATACCACTGAGTAGCTTCAAAATAAGATTTCAAAAATCTTTTTATAACGTTCGGATTTTTTAAATCTAAGCACATACCAGAAGGAAAACAGCAGCGTGGTAATAGGCTACTATCAACACTGAAAGTCATTTTTCGTTTCGGGAGTGGCTTAGCTCCAATGAGTCACTTCCCAAAGTGTATATCTTAAAAAAGCAAAACTTCAATTGGACATACAAACGTTATCATTGATCCTCTCTCTATTTAATACAAATCTTCCACTACTGCAGTGCGAACGCGTGTGCACAAAAAATCATATCACATAGAAATACAAACAAGCAAACTACTGTAATTATTATAAACAGTTTAGTCAGTGTGCCACTTTGAGTAGCGCTTAGCCCAAGTAGCCCTTGTGCCCAGGCCCGGATTTAGGGGGGGGGCAGAGGGGGCAGTTGCCCCGGGCCCCCCGACTTTTGAAGGGCCCCCCTATGTGGAAAAAAATGTGATTTTGTGTTATTTTTTTCCTTTTGGCCTTTAAAGTTTCTGCAAAATGCTGTGCAGTACTGGACTGATGCTACTGTAGACGTAGAGATGGTTTTCGCGCCGTAGGCGCGAAAATTTTTTTTGCACGGGGCCCCCCGATCTAAAAGTGCCCCGGGCCCCCCATCAGCTAAATCCGGCCCTGCTTGTGCCCAAGTAGCCCTTAAAGTGATGTCAGTGAACTTTTCCAATCTTTAATGAACGTATGGTTTAATTGATTGTTTAAATGTTTTTTTTTTTGTGTCAATAAATTGTTTTTAGGCTGGTTCATATAATATAAATAGTGACGTTATGCTGAACATTGTGAGTAATTAATGTTTTTGTGATTACATAAATAACAGCGACATCAGTAAGCGATGGCACATATCATAGAACAAAAACTGCTAACTATCATACTGTATGCCATCAACTGCGCTTCAGTGTTGACAAACGGCACGATTTGGAGGAGCTAAATTATAGAATAACCTAATAGCTGTCTAATATCTGCTTTAGATCCTCACCAGTCTCACTTTAACCGCACCTTCCCAGCAAAAATAAAACCGCGTCAAAGAGGCCAGAGAAACAACATAATGTTTACCTAACTGACCCATCCAGAGAAGTAACCAGTCCTTCAAAATTTAGGAAAAAAGGATCATTTTCCCAAAAGCAAGCAAAAATAGTCTTATCGAGCTTTCATTTCTAGCATGCATGAAACGAAATGAAATGCATCTCACCAATCGATCGTGTCATTTTTTTTTTCTTGTGTTTGAGGCCGCCATTGGTCACGTTGTTAGATCTAGGCGCAGCATCCAAAATAGATTGTGTGCTTATTGAACGTTGTTAGATCCTCATATCTATCTTGGGGTCGGTGTACTGGACATTTGATAAATAACGTGGTGTGCAATCTGAAACTATGAGCCACATCCACATGTACAAGATGGTTAGTCGGTGAGACCCCAGTGGTACATGTTCCTGTAGAAACTGCCTATCCAAGTTCACAAGCAATTGAGTTTCACCCATTCCTTCAGAGGGAGATCTGCTTCGGGTGGAGCATTGGTGTTTGGAAAGGACTGGCATTTGGTCATAGCCAATCACAGATTCAAGACAACTGAATTCAAAGAAAGAAAATACAGTCGTCGAGTCAGCTGTTCTCACTTCTGCCATGCTTTCAACTGTCTTGCCAAGACACAACCGTGTGCTCTTTATTGACATTTAAGCTAAAAAGCGGAATTTTTGTTCCTGAATAAAAAAGAAATTATTAAAGTTAAATGCATGATCTGCATAACTACTGTAGTGTAGGCTATGAGCTTTAAATTTTCCAGTATAGATAAGAGATTTAAAGTTGTTGAATAGGACAATAAATTATCGCTAAGGAAAGATACGACAAGTTGGATAAAACTTAAAAAACTTAATTTTTGAACTCTTTATTTTGTATTGGCGTGGTCACTATACTTCATTATTTGCTTACATCAGATGAATAAATGTATGTAGCATATATTAATGCACAACACCTAAAAACAAGGTAGAACATTAAAAAGTTGATAATCTGAGTACGATAATGGAACACTGCATAAGCTATGGGTGGACTACTGTCAATAAGCAGGCAAGCGAGTAGTGCTTGATAGGTAGGTAGCCTACAACATATTTTTTAGGACAATTGCAATCAACAAAAGAGCGGTAAATTAATATTATTAGATTGCAATGCGGAGACAGACTTAACTTTTTATAAGTATTTTGAAATGTTAAGACAGCGTATAATTTCTACATTTTCAGCTTGCTTATGGGAAGTTAGTTTGTAAAATTTGGTTTACAAACATAACAAATGTTACAGAAAAAATACAGAGCTCGTCAACCTGCGGAAATTTCAAGTTCAAAGGTAGTCCAACTAATTAACAACTAAAATTGTCATAACACATGACTAAAGAACTGTGTTCCCAAAACTAGTGCAATTCGCTACTACCACAGCGAACTCGCAGCATCAGACTAAAACAGGTCGTTAGCCCTTTAAAGGTTGGGGAGGGGGGGCTATCAATTCAATTTTTTTGTATCAACAGTTGTATCTCTAAAACCACTGAGCCGGGATTACGAGATTTCTTGACTTTTCCTAACTTTTATTCACCTCTATTGAGCTGAAATTTTGAGCGAATAAAGGTTATCAATTGAGAGATATAAGGCATTTCTCAGCACATCCACTGAAATATTTCATATATCAAATATAGTTATTAATATCTGAATCCTTAACAGCCTGTTTCACCTACACGGATCATCAGAAGGTTCTTATTCAAAATTCTATTTATATGTTATTTTGCATTATTGTATTATTTTGCATGAAAAATATAGATTCAAATTGAGATTGTGTAAAAAAATTTAATCACAACATTGCAATGCATGTTCTTCATTACTCTACCAAAAAATAATGTGTAAACTCACGCAATCGCAAATAATCCAAAAGTCATAAGTCACCTCAACATTTCAACGTATATGAGCAGTTCTAAAATTCACATAGTTTTAATTTTCGGATATACTCAGCGTGAATAATTTTGCAAAGTGAATCTCAAAATTTGAAGCCGTGCCTTAAACAATAACAGAGATATCATTCCTAAAGCATAAGAAGAATCGACAGCCCCCTCCCCAAACTGAGCAAGACTCCAGAAGCCCAACCTTCTAAGGGCATATATGCAACATTTCATAATTAGCTATTCGAAATCGCCACAGCGAAAATGACACCCACGGCTTCCAAAACAAAGCTAACAAAACATTTTCACCAAAGATCAGATATTTTGTCTGACTAGAAGTTAATTTGGCCCGGATGCAAATTTATTTTTCCCACGAGATTTCTGTCTCATCGATTTTAGTCACTCTAAAAGTAAGATTTTCCGAAAGTGTTTTGAAAGATTGGTTGATTCAGATTGCGAAATAACTATGCAATGATAATAACTATGCAATGAAATTCTGCAATGATAATAAATATAAGCTTTCCCTAACCCTACTTTTTTTGAAAAGCTCTTGTGCACCCCAAAAATTAATTTAAAGAAAAAAAGGTTTGACTTTGACGGGCGTCAAACCCTCGTTCTCACGATCACTAAGCCGAGGATGAAACCACTGAACCAACCGTGCGAACAAGAAAATGATGTATTCACACAGTTTTAATACAAACTTTTACCAAAATATGTAAATGAGACAGAAATCTCGTGGGAAAAAATTTCGCGCCCCGGATAGGGTTAATTCTTTCGTTCTCAAATAAAGGCTGCATGTGCATATACCTCCTGTATATATTTACTTACCAGCAGGTTTTGAATGTGAAAGATGCAAGAAGAGTAAAGAAGGAATGGTTGGTCCTGTTGAAAAGCTGAATGACGAAGTTGAATCAGTGAATGCCTTTTGCTATCTAGGAGATAGATGAATGCCAGTGGTGGGTGTGAAGCGGCAGTGACTGCAAGAGTAAGGTTTGGTTGGGTGAAATTCAGAGAATGTCGAGAGTTGTTGTATGGTAGAAGATTTTCGTTGAAAATGAGCGGAAGGATTTATACTAGTTGTGTGAGATCTGCAATGCTGTACAGAAGTAAGACGTGGTGCTTACAGGAAAACGAATTGGCGATTTTAAGAAGAACTGAGAGAGCGATGGTAAGAGCAATGTGTGGTGTGAAACTGATGGACAAAAGGAATACCGAAGAACTCATGGACTTGCTTGGGTTGAATAAGAATGCAAAGTTAGCAAAAGCGAATATAGAGAGGTGGTATGGGCATGTTTTGAAAAGGGAAAAAGATGTTGTTTTGAGAAGAGCGCTGGAGTTGCAAGTGGAGGGTCGTAGAAAACAAGGAAGACTCAAGAAAACGTGGAAAAGGCAAGTTGAGGAGGAAAGCAGCAAGGTGGGCTTGACAAGTGAGGACGCGTTAGATAGATCGATTGGAAGGCAGGGTGTGAAGGCGATTGCGGTTCTTGGAGGTGAATCCAGCCACCCTCGGTGACGGAGACATCACCGAATTAAAACTAGACTACTACTACCACTCAGTGGCCGAGTAGTTATTGCCTTTAGCTCTAGTGCTGGTCAGGCCCGGATTTAGGGGGGGGAAGAGGGCGCAGGTGCCCCGGGCCCCCCTTTTGAAGGGGCCCCCCGACGTGGAAAAAATGTGATTTTGTGTGATTTTTCTTTTAGCCTTTGAAGTTTCTACAAAATGCTGTCCAGTGCAGGATTAATGCTACTGTAGACGTAGAAGTAGTTTTTCGCGCCTAAGGCGCGAAAAATTTTTTTGCACGGGGGCCCCCCCGATGTAAAAGTGCTCCGGGCCCCCCATCAGCTAAATCCGGCCCTGGTGCTGGTAGGTCTGGGTTCGATTCCAGGTCGGCTCATAGCAAAGGTTTAAAAGCGTGAACCGATTGCGTTCTTTCTTATACATTATAAAGTAGTGAGGATAAGTCTGGTAATAATATTTTGTGATATCTTAATATGATACAAAATTGAAAAAGAATACTCTCGCTAAATGACTTTAGCGGTAAATGACTTAAACCATGCCATTATCATATTTACTTTTATTGCTAGAAGTAAAGTACTGTCATGCACTTGTTTTTAAAAGTTCCATTTAAACACTATTGTTTTATGTTTAATTTCAATATTTATTGGTAGGTTTTGATGTTTATGGCCAAATCTAACAAGTCGCAAAATCGATTCGAGTATGCTGAGTTGTGATTTCAAAGATGAAGCGCAATGTATGAAGCAAATAAATAAAATGCGATTGGAATGGAAATCTTTCACATTGCAATATGTAAACACACATATTTCACGTGTTGGAGCACATCTATTGTAATGTAGCATTAATTCGCCCCAAAGGCTCAGTTAAACAACCGTCCGACTTTATGAACGAAAAAGCGGCAAGATCAAGCGGCGCTGGTTCGACTCTCAGAGTGTGCTCTTGGGCAATCGATTTTAAGGAGTGCTTTCCATTTAGCGGCACTTAGTGGATAAAATTGTTCACAGACAATACCACTTTAAAAACAAGAAGAACTCTCCTGACAATCTCAGTGCCCACACTTGTGCCAGTATTTGAAAGCTTTTGCAAGCATACGAAACTTATAGGATTAAATGATTTGTTTAATGTTTAAAATGAAATAAATGACATGGGACCAAATTAGACAGTTTGTGATTTCGTAGTGCTGACATGAAATGCTTAGTCATTCCCAGAGAAAGCACAGTAGGCTGCTTATTATCGCCAATAATTTAGCCTACCTTCCAGTCAGGATGTGTCGTATTTTTTATCAAGTTTTTGTCCCAGCACCTATTGTAGCAGTCGTGCCTTATCTCAAAAGCAACTTTTGACCCTTCTTGCACGTCTTCATCACTTCCTGCATGATGCATATAAAGAAACAAAAGTTGTGATTCCATAACTTCATTTTTCTTCAGCATATAACCTATTTTATCATACCACTTTGGTGAAATACCATTACAGTGTTACAAAACTTTAAAGCTATAAGTCTATAGCAGCACGCATTATAACTAATTGTCTTAATTTTACCGCTGGATGCAATCAATCTTATAACTTGTTTATTCAAAGTCAAGACAATTTTTATGCAAGTCAATATGACCCAACAGCGTAAAAGAAATCTATCAAAGTGGTAATTTTGGCGATATTCCCCTATAGTTTTTTTTCTAAAAATTGCCTGACGTGCCAGTTACGCCCTCTAACAGAAGCATACTTAAAGCCTATAATGTGTTACTCTACAAATCTCGTTATTTTTAGTACATCACAAAACCATCTGGCCAATTTTTGTGAAAAACTATCTTATCATTTTGTTTTTGGATGATCAAGAAAATATTTTACGAAATACTAAGTTTAAATACATGAAGAAAATGATTTATCCGCCGCAATAGCAACGCATTTTAAGGACACTTCTTCATTCAGGGGCATTTATCGGATAAAATAATTCACTTCAATAACAAATGGAAATTTCCCTACATCAATCTCGATAACCTCAATGTTTTAAAGTCTCTACAAGTATGCGAAACTGCAACAATAAAATTCTCAAAAAAGCTTTCTCAGCCTAAGGATATTTCCACAATAAAATACACACTTTTTGCAATCACTATAACTCTGGTTTTTGTTTGCCAAACTGCATGGGCCTTACTTTTTCAGAAAAAGGAAGACCCATGCGTTGTCTAAAAGTTGAAAAAATTTACTAGGTTTTGTATTTGAACTTTTTTTGCAATTTTCAATTATTTACAGAGAACTTTTATTTTTTGTGCAAAGTGAAGTTTATGAGGCTCTTTCTTCGCATAAAGCGTAAACATTATCGTGACAACGCTGCGTGGAAAGCTTGACACTTGCCTGACGTCTAGCGGTGACGTTTACCATAGTTTGAAAGTCAAAAAAAACACAAATTTTTTGTAGTTTGTCAGAATCTTTAGTTATTTATGGCATTTAAAAAATACACAAAATTTGTAAACATATTGTAAAAGACTATTGAAAATGCAACAACTTTTATGTTTTAATTTTTTTCTGGCAGTTACCGTTCTCAAAATACAGCAGTTCAAAATCAAAGCCTTGCTCGAGGTAAATTCTGAAAAATGCATCAAAAAAAGCGTGGCAGTTAAAGGGAAGACGTAAGTACTGTTTAATTTTTTTAGTTTTTTGTTCTCAAATGTAACAAAATTTTATACTTACAGTCTACAGAATAACTTATCTGGTTTTAAAGTTTCCTTCACTTTTCCCGTAAATGAATAGAACATTACACCTTCTTTCGGAATCTTCAAAGACTCTACTTTTATGACGTAGCCTACGCGCAGTTTCTAAAATATAAAACAGCAAAATTTAAAACAAAAACTAAGTACTCAACTACTAGCAAAAAAGAAGTACTAACTAATTTATAGCTTGCTTTTGCTTAATTTTTTTTTCACCAGCTTAAGTTACAGTTCGTAAACCGGCAAAGAAAAAAATATTTAAAGAAAAGTCAAAAGTCGCTTGTCGTCGATGAAGTCAATCAAAAATTGTTGCAGTAAAATTAAGTAGAACGCAATACATGCATCTTTTATGGCGGTGTGAAGATGTCATGTGGAGCGTTATTACTGGTGTCAGCAGATATCCTGACTTTTTTCTCAAAAACCGTATACATCTCAGGCTCCAGCAAGCAGGAAAAGACAGTGTTTTCCTGTGTAGGTAGAAACATTGCACTCGTTTCTTCATCATCCACATTTGGTTGTGCTAATTTTTATTTTTCAAACCGAGAAAGCTTTTTTGGAAGCTTCATCCTGGATGTAACAACAGAATTTGTAGAATCATAAAGAGACCCTGCATCCAACAGCTGTGCTTTTTTGCACTACAGAAACGCCTCCAAGGCTAGGCCTCCAATCATCACAAACTGACTGAAAGTTTATTCAAGTAAACACCAAGACACTTACTTGCAATTCACGAACAAATAGTCGACCATCAACAGAATGAAATTTTTGAAAATAGGACCGTCCACCGCTCTGGTCGAAACGCAAAAAGAACGCTTTCGATAAATGAAAAACAGAGATTTAAACTCATGCGGCTGGAGATCACTGAAGCGTGAACGCAAAACAAAAACATTGAATATGGGAAACGCAGAAAATCGTTTCTACATGCCCGCACCCGAAACCGGAGCAAGCCCATGAGGGTTTCTAAAGTTAAAAGAAACGATTAGATACAAACACATAACGTACAGTGTCAATGACTGAGCAAGAGTAAAAACGTACCGTAACTACACTAGTAATGCTGCCTCTGAGCCAAATCAAAAGTGTGAGCAATATTGGGCAGATCCCTGACTGACGCTGCCAAGCGAAACTTAAAGATGATGCACTCACAACGATGTGATGGAAGATACCATTTGTAAAGACATATCGACACGTAGTAACTAAACAAAATAATTAGGCCAACATAAAATAGTTGCACAGAAAGTAGGCTACAGATTGAATCAAGCAGTTGAAAATGTTAAAATGTGCCTTATCGCTAAAAGACCTTACCTGAGCTGTTATAGAGCGACAACAAATGAAACCATAACATTATTAAGTAGCCTACCCTATGCAAGCTGACCTACTTGCAAATAAGTTATAAGTAAAATGGTTTTCGACGCCCAAGTTTTAATTTTGTGTTCGACAAAATGTGAAGTTAAAGTGTTAAACGGATGTTAAGCTTTAAACGAAATAAGGTACTAATTAGGCTACATTTTGCTAATTGGGAAAAAAGCGCGTTTTCTACTTTTTTATTTGTGCTTGTAGCACTTTACCACAATATTTATTTTTGTAATTCAATTGATTAGATTTTTAAATTAGTTTAAGCTAGTTTGCATCGTTGTTGGACGGGCTAACGGTGATTTCCAGGGTTATTGTCAAAAGACTTGTTGAAAAGTTTGTTCAAGCCCCTCTTGCATCGAAGCCTACTTGTCTATTACCTCCCTCTTCAGAGATAATGTTATGATGACTGAACTTAGAGTGGTATCGATGATACTTCAGTTTTATAATGAAGTTCAACAACTCACAAATTTTAAAGCAAATAGTCTTCATGGGTTAAGTGTTGTTTCAATTAACCTACTGTAGGCGAAGCTGGAAAGAATTCTCAATTTAGTTTGCGGCCCTAAACTCATTGTGAGAAATCAGCTTTTTCTCTTGTAACTTGTTGCTCCTGCTGTAAACGCAAGAGAAACAATGCAGCATAGTCATGGCTTTGAAAATAGAACAGGTCATAAGTTTGAATTTGCTTGAAGCTCCGACATTGGTAGACAGTCACTCGCTCCTCAACCTAAAACGCAGGCTTCTCATTAATATTAGCTTTGGCTTCCGTTCAATGGTTTTCAGTCTTTACACTTTCGTTAACCTCTTGCTAGCCATCAAGCTCATTTTACCCCTCATCAGATTTGAAGTTTTTTTGTTATGTAAGAGAAACTGAACAAAAAATGAGCAATGGGACAAAATTGAACAATCCGTGTATTTAAAAGCTTCTAACCGGCGGTATTTTTCTGTTGCTAGCCTACCCATTGCCACTGGTAGATATAAGACGAAGAGCCAAAACTTAGGTGAGTTAGTCTTGCTGATTTTTAAATATTGTAAATTGTGTCACTATAGTGAGCAGGGGTAAAAATGGTGCTATTTCACTTGGGGTAAGTTGAGCAGTTACGCGTCACTCCGAATCCTTTTGCACCTTTCTTGTCTAAACCGACTAAAGCAGAGCCAGAAACCTTTTTGCACTTCTGACGCATTTAAGCTGATCTATTTCTACTGGACTGGTCAACAAAGTGTGGCAGATTGATAGCCTAATCCCAGAGGTGGGCAGTAGCGCGCTACTTTTTTAGTAAAAGTAGCGGTAGCGGCGCTACTTTTTAGTTGGAGTAGCGGCTGCAGTAGCGGCGCTATTTTTTCCCAAAGTAGCGGTAGCGGGAGAGCCGCTACTTTTTTTCAGCCGCACTCCCGCTACCCGCTACTTTCTAATTTAAAGTGAAAAAAATACTCGTTTTTTTGGTAACACTGGTGTGGTCAAGCAGCTATATTATCGGTTTGGTTGCAAAGTTTCGGTCTTTTGGGAATCTCGTTTTCTGGTGTGGAGCTACGATTTTGCGATCAAGGTGACACCAACACGACTCCAAGGATGAATTTTTTGCTGTGTTGGCGCCATCCCGTGATACGTCGGTGCAGAAGGAAACAGCAATTGTGAACGCCTTTTTCGGACAGGAGCAATTAAGTCATTGAGCTTTCCGAATACCGAGTTAAAACATCTGTTCATTAAATACAACATCCCCATTCCTTCCAGTGCTGCGGTGGAGATACTTTTCTCTGTTTTAAAAGATGTGCTTAAGCCAAAGCGGGCAGGACTTAGTGACTCTCATTTTGAAATGCTCGTGTTTTTGAAAGATGCGTAACAATACATTTCCCTTAGAATGTGTTTTCTATAACGACGTTAAAATGACAGTGTAAACGAATGATAACATTTGTTTTCAAGGTCATTTTTGCCTCAGTTTCTTGAAGAGTGTTTCCTAGTGTCATCTTAGACAAAAGTAGCGGTAGCGCACGCTACTTTGGTGCGAGTAGCGGTAGCGGGTAGCGCGCTACTTTTGTAAATTGGTAGCAGTAGCGGTAGTGCGCGCTATTTTGGTCCAAGTAGCGGTAGCGGGTAGCGCGCTACTTTAAAAGCAGCGGGTGCCCACCTCTGCCTAATCCAGTAGCGTTGACTTTGGTTTAGAATCTTTATCCTCGGACTGACACAGCCTTGATAGGTTATTCCTGGTAGTTTCACATACTTGTAGATGATCTTGACGCAGGGCCGGTTACCGAGATTGACAATGACATTTCCAATTGTTGAAGTGTTGTTGCGGGAAATTATTCCATCCATTAGGTGCCGCTGAATGAAGGGAGTCCTTAGAATGCTTTGCTCAAGCGCACACCCCTAGAGTTGAAGCAGCGCCGCTTGATCTTGAAGCTTCTTCGTGCACGAAGTCACTGCTAACCAACTGAGCTATTGGGGCGGACAAATGATTTTAGAGGTCCGTAATCTTTCCAAGGGGCCGGAAACTTGAAGAAATCATCAGCGTATTCTTTATACACAGTACGTTTTTATAAGAAGTGTCTTAATATGGGAACAGATCTTATTGGTATCGGGCAAAAATTATCCTCTCAACTGCCCTGGTCTAATCTAATGCAAAATATAAAGCCCACGCAAGTCAAGTGTACCGTAATTCAAATCAATGGCCTGCAACATTGTTTGACATGTTTACAAAAAAAAGTTTTGTGCCAACCTGTAGGCTATTCAGCAGTCGGCAATACCTCCCCAACATATTCACGATCGCAACAGCTTATCGGATCGCGGTCTGGTCGTTTTTGTTACCGACCTTTGCACTAAAGCTTGACCTACTGGTTCTTACTAGGCTACTTCTTTTTCTTTTTGTTGACCAGAAAAACAAAACTTTGAATATATTAAAAATAAAATGTAAGTAGAAATTAGCCTAATATGCTGATATGGCGATGAAAACATTCATCGATCAATCAAGTTCATTTCATTATAGCGTCGCATTCGGTCCAATTGTAGACTACGATAGCTCAAAATATAACACATTACATTATTAACATATTATAGCACAATTTATAACACATGTTGAAGCTATTCCGGAGAGGCAATGAAGAAAATTATATTTATAAAAAAATAGTAATAGCTCATCAGACTTTGCGTTTCGTCTTTGGGCTTATTCATTTGAATTAATAATAGGCTGCCTTAAGTCTAATTTGGGTTCAATCTTGTTCTGAAATCTGATAAGATTTGATAAGTCTGCTTGCATTGAATTCGTCGATTCACATGGATGATCGTTTGGGAAATTTGCAACGAAGCTATGTTCTTATACGAATTGACAAACAACAAAACAAAAGCGAAAAGGTTCGCACGATTTCAAGCTGCCAAAACCCAGTCATTGCACCACCAGCTACTTGCATTTGTCAGAGTGCATGTAGACCCTGTTACACTGAAGCAATATGTACGAAGAAGGTGGTCCTGAAAGAAGGTTGTGCAAATGAAAAACTTCAAGATAATGATGACATAAATCCTTTACCTGAGAAAGATTTTTTAAGCTTGGGTCGTGGCGATGGGCTCATTACAAACAATGGTGCGTATTGTGACAATAAAGATCCTTTTTACAATTATGTGACGAACAATGGTAACGAGATACGGCAAGAACAAGCGAACAAGGGATGTAATTGTGGAACATGTTGCCCTAAACACGATGATAGACAGCAAGACCAACAAGCCATTGACGTTTCCTTTGCCAACAATTTAAGCCGAAAAGAGTTCAGTAAGAATTCTTTGCCCGGTTGTATAAAGACAGGAAGTGCTGAAGTTATTTCTTCATCAGATTGTTTGACTAATCGGCAGCCATCTAACGTCTGTGATAACAGTAAAAGGCAAACAGGTTTGTTGTTTTTAAAATTTCATAAAACTAACGTTTTTATCTAAGATATTTCAATGAAAGCAGCACCACACTTGACCATGCGCGAAGCCTAAATAGTTGAGAACGTTATCAAAACAAAACCACAGAGAACAATGCGCTTGACGACAAAGGTATTTTTACAAATTTCTTATTGCGATGAAAAGCATTTAATAAGGCTGTCTATTTCTGCTTTTGTCACAGGTTCTAATGATAGAGAAGTCGAGAAAGCATCTCAAAGTATCCTACGAGAACCTTGGAATAGTTTAAGCTGTGAAAACCAGGACCAATATAGCAGACAACTAATCGTGTCAAAGTTAAGTTCTTCAAATTTGTTTAAAAGCAGCAATTCTCATTTAAAACAACAGAAGAACATTGACAATCACCATTACCAACAAGCTTGGGAAGCACATCGTGAAATACTGAACCTAGAAAACCAGCCTACGTTGACCTGTTTGCAATGCAAGACTACTCCTAATGTGTTAAATGGTGTAAGCTGTGATATTGCTACTGTCAACCACTCCATGGATCGACCATCTATGAAAAATTCAGGTTCGGGACCCATTTTACCTGATGGTACTGATGATGAGCGAGTTAAAGCTGTTTCTAATAAACCAAAACCAGATGAAACAAATGCAGTTAATAAGATTGAAGAATTTAAACAAAAAGAAACAGCGTTTAAACAAACTGTTCTTTCTCACAACTTGTTGCAGCAACATGAAAACACAACCAGTTCTGTTGAATTCAAGACAATTCGTGGAAATCATTCGGATGGTCTCAAGCAGCAACAAACAGTAACAGCAAAAAATTTGCCTAATAGTTTATGGATGTTGAACCCTGCAGAGTCTGAGGATTCGTCCAACAAAGAAAGTGCTTACGAAAAAGATACCTATTCCAATGGAAACCTTTGGTCATTGAATCAGTTTTCCAGAGAACTGCTACCAACCCCACCTTCAAGTTCAATGAAGAAAACCCGAAGCATAGGAAGCGCTTCTAAAAAGCAAAGAGGTAACCGTATGATTTCGTTGTTGCGGTTTTGTGAATTTAAAACAAATTTTAAAGTTATAGCTTACTTACTTTTTTTTAGTTTGTGTATAGTAGAAGCCCGTAATAAACACTCAATAACGGTGCCATTGAGTTTTCCGTGGCTAATAATCATGATAATTGTTAATAATACAAGATTTCGATATTGTTACTTTTATGGCTTACTTGCGTTGTTCCTATATCTGCTCATATTATATACAGATTTGAGGGAACTGTAAATTAGAATAGGTAAGAATAACAGTACCTAAGCTTGATGGACATCTTCACGCATCTCATTAAACTTTCAGATTAAAAAAATTAAAGCTAAAGGTTCAACAAAAAGCCTTGATAATTGTACGACCAGTTTTTAGTCTTTACAGTATGTTTGCAGTTAAATTTGATCTGGACGTGGAAGTTCATGTTGTTCCACGGGACACACATCAACCCTCTCCAGTGGAATATAATTTATCAGACCAAGATTCGGTGAATGATTTTATCAACAATTTTGAAGAAGACACAGACGACAGTTTTAGTTTATTCTCCCAAGGTTCTGATAAAGAAGTCTTGGGAGAGTATATTCCTCCAAGCACAGAAGATCCTTATGACATGCGCAATGCGTTTGGTAAAGTAGGTACAATAAACTACTACACAACGTTCAAGCGATGAAATGATATAAAAAAATTTGAAAACAAAATATGACTGATTGATAAGGTGGTGTTTAAAATGAAAAGTGTGTTACTTATGTGCTATAGATAATCTATATACTTATCATATAAGCATTGAAGTGTGATAAATAATTGTTTGCGGTCGTAGATATATTTGGTTTAGCATTCTGGGATATTCGAAGTGAGCCACAAATAATAAAATAGCAACGTTTCGTTTAAACTCCTTTTGAGGTTAAACAATGAGATTTTGTGTAGTGTATGACATGTAAAATATATTTGTACTTTTTCCCAATTTGTTGTCATGAGAGTTCTTGTAACTTACTACAAATTTCTACGTTAGAAAAAGAGACAAACTCAAACTAATCGTGACTTTTAGCTTACCAAATTAGTTTATGGCCGCACAATAAACATAAAATTATGAGATTGAATGTCTGTGGCACCTATCAGCAGCCTCTCGAAACACAAACGTGCTCTTAAACGGGTGATGTCATGGCAATCGTTACTTGGTAACATCAAAACATTAATCCACTTCTAGCTGAAACAAAATTCAAGTTATTTATCACCAATTCATTATGTAACAATGGTTTAATCTCTTCCTCGTCACTGCTTCAAATCTCAGCCAGTAAATCCGCCCTGTGATACATCGTAATCAATGTAAAAAAAGTGCTTTGCTGACGTGATTCCATGACACAATATGTGTACTCTGCTCTATCTATTGTAACAGCTGTCCATAAATGGATCATTTTCACCATTCCGTGTGATCAACAAAGATGACTCTCCAAGCGGTGGACGTGCTTTTGCAGCCATTCCGACTGGAGTGTACCCTGGGCGACGGGATTCGTTGGATTTAATACAGGTACACTGTCTATTGATAAACGAGAGGCGGATCCAGCAACTAGTCTTTGAGAGACGATTTAACAAAACACAATGATGGATTACTGCAATAATCAGACCTTGCAAATATACCATGAAAAGAGTTAAACCAGACAGCCACTTTTTCTAGTCCAGATCTAGTGAAGATTTTGTCAGATCTGATAATGATCTGGAACAGACAAAGTGGCTGTTTGGAATTTTTTTGTGTTTTAGAAAGGCAATCGACCCCTTTGGATCCGCCACTGACTAATACTGAAGTGCCACATGGTTGTGCTCCGGTAACTTGATAGTGTTAACTTGCTAAATTAACTGGTCTCAAACAACCATCGTAACTAATTGAAATATTGATCAAAAAGAATAATCAAAACCATGATGCCAGGTTGCTTGCTTTTCAGCATGTCTAATAAATCAACAACACTGTTCACAGTGTTCAGGTTATGATCTTTTTCAAGTACTGGTGTAATACATTTAAGTTACAGGCAATCGAAACCTCGTATTTTTATACAATATGAGATAAAAAAAAGTCGGTCTGATGGCAGTTTACAATAAAACGTTGCAGAGTAAAGTAAGTGAAAAGCGTGATTTTGAAAGTATCTAAGTGCAAAATCCCCAAATTAAGTTCCTAAACTTGAGATAGGATTTATTTACTTTTAAAACTACACTCTGCACTATAAGAGTTCGCCCCGATAGCTTTGTTGGATAAGCACCCGAATTTGCAATATTAAGAAACGGCAAGATCAAGCAACTCTGGTTCAACTCTCGGCGTGTGCGATTGAGCAAGCACGTCAAGTGCAGTTGTGTTTTATAGAAGCACTTAGTGGGTAAAATATTTCACAGGTAAAAAACACTTCAACAATCGAAAAACGTTTTCCTTTTAAACCATGTGACCGGGTCGGTGTCAGTCATTCAAAGTCTCTACAAAAGTATGCAAAACTGTCTACAGTAACGCTTTAGCTTTCTAAGTCCGAAGGTAAATATTCAATTTATCAAATAATTTACAGATTATTAATGGTTGTATTTATAAGTTAGAAATTGATGCAAGTTATTAATCTTAATAAAATTGTATAATGTTAGAAATGCAAATTATTACTCAATTTTTTTGCTATTTGTCAGTAGTTGATTTTATGATCATACAATGTAATATTTTTTACAAGATGCAACAGTTTCTCAAGCAACAAGCTAAAGAAAGAGCTCTTTCCTCTTCAACTTCCTATAGAAGCGCTGCGGATAAAGCTCAAGGGCAAAGTTCGCATCAAAACAACGAACAAAAATCAAAGCAACTTTTAATTCCACCCAGTAGTCCAAGTGTTCCTTTAAATCAATATCACAGGAAGCTTTCCAACCCGAGGCATTTCAAAGCATCAAGTGCTAATGAGAATGGCCGTATGTCGAGGTATGCGCATTTGCAATTACAACGCCAGTATGATGAATGGGAAAACAGACGCCAGAAAAAAAAGAGAATTTCAGCTTCTCAATCAGCCCCAAAACCTCCAGGAAACAACCACCCTTCTTCTCACGCTCTTTCAACTCAACAAATCATTGCTCAAACAAATCAGCCCAAAAACTTAAACTCTTCAAACGTACAACAGCCTAAACAATTTATAAATAGACCGGCATCAAAACTTCCTGCATATCTTTCGAACTCTGCTGGGGCCAATGCAATTTCCTCTGGAAGTCGAATTCAATCGGCTAGCGTCATTTCTTCTCAACGGAACAACTTCAATCTTCGTCCAGTTCGTGGGTTCACTCCTCAAAGAGTGAGACAATCAAAGATGCCAAGTTTGCTTCGATCTGGGACCTTAGTAAGTAATGCTGCTCATACAATGTCCTACGCCAGTAGGTCTCTTCCTGCTGACAACTTTATGAACCGGACTTATCGTCCAAAGACAAGTGACACTTGCGGCACACTACCCACCAAAAACTTTGTGGAACTAGAAAGACGAGACAACATCAAGACTTACAAAGATGCTGGTAATAAGGAAAAATCTTGTAGTTTTATATATAGAATATATTTGGAAAACTGCACGAAAAGCTAGAGTCATTGTGTACACTTGTCACATTTTTAACAGCCATCTTTACATCTAAAAAGAGTTGACTAAAACGTTTCAAAAGTATGCAAAAAGATTAGTATGAATTTGTCGAAAGTAACCTTAAAAAATACTTGTTTAAGGCTTTGTTCTGTTATTAATCTATCGATATTGAAATATTGAGGCCATTGCTTTTAAATTACAACCTTTTAGTCATTCTTTTTTTAAATTTATGTACTTGCTTTGTTGGGGTGGATGTGATGGCGCAGCGGATAAGGCGCTCGCTTTCCCATCATGTAATCCTGGTTCGACTCCTGGCTTAAGCTGGTTGTTGAAAAACACCGCTCACCTTTACCCAGGGTATAATAGATTGGGTGGGCGTAGTTGTTAAAGCGGAAAGGAATTGGCGGCCGCACTCTCATTACTGCCGAAGGCTTAGTATAATGAGAACCTTATCTTCTCATGCCCCGATGCTTGGATCAAGTATGGGACTCACCTTCAATTGCTTTTTTTTAAGTATTGTTAAATTGAATGTTCTTAAATTACGAAGCACCAGAAGCAGCTAAATAATTTTGTAAAACTATTTGCTCTTACTAGCTTGCCGTCAATCACACATGTTTTGTTTAGAAAGTTTTCATAACACCACAGAGATGTTTAACTTTGCCAAGCTTTTTGACGGTGCTCGCAGTACTTTGAAAGACGCTCACAAAATCAACATCACCAAAAAAAGCGCAAAGGTAACCTGTTTCAATGATATAAAAAAGTGGCAATTAATTTTAAACGATGGGACACCAAATGGCCTAAATACGTATATCTTTGAACCGCAAGATGACAATACAGCGCAACTAATTCCATTTTGGCTGAGTTGTTCAAGAAAGCGTTGATCAACTTGATTACAGTTTGATAGAGAGTTGTGTACTGTATCTGGACAAAAAGCTGGAAATTTTTACAAGAACTGTCTCACTATAGGGACTACTGTATTTTAATCTTCTCTTGATGTACTTGTAAATTAAAATTATATGCTTCAGTGCTCTCCCTTTTATTTTTTCTCAATTACGTGTGACCAGGAGATAATGTAACTGTGAAAATTTTTTAATCTCAACTGTTTTTACGTCTTTATATAGCTTGACGCTTGGTCTCATAATATTTTATTAATTTGCAGAAGCTTTCTGAGGTAGATTCTTCCAACTTTAGCAATAAATCTCGAATTACCTTGACAAGAAACGCAAGGTCATTGAGAGAACCGCTGCCGTCACAAAATGCAGTGACCTTGAAGACTTTAGGTAGGTTTCGTTTTAATGTTATCTTTAAATCATTTGGCATGCAAGGTTGTTGTTTAGTTTTGAGGGGTCTTGTTTATCAAACAATATATTGAACCATAGACAGACAAAAAGCGAACTCTCTACCAAAGCTCCATCAAACAATATATGACGAATTTTAACGTTTTTCTTTTTCACTTAAATCTTCTTTGATAGTTTGAAGATTCTAAGTAAAACAAAAAAACAAAAACATAAGGACTTATGTTTTAATAATGCAGGATTAACTGTTCATCCTCCAAGAAGAACTGGACAAGCTCCAAATTTAAGCTGTATCCAATTAAGGAAAGGTATATAGGCTAACAAACTGTGCCACTGTCAACAACAACAAAAAACTTTTTTATTTTTAAACATTACCCAAAGCCAAAATACCGAAAGCTAAACTATATTTTTCATTTTGCAGATGACAGCAGATCTTCTGAACTTTCCTGTTTATTTGTGACAAAGTCACCGTCTAAAAAACCTTCTGCTCTACCTAGCGGACGATCGATGACAAGAATAAATTCAAAGCCTTTCTGCCCCACTGGCGGAGATCACAACGACAGTGCAAAAAGTCATGAACTTGCGAAAAGTTCTTCTTACGCGGAAGAACATAGTAACAACCGTCAATCTGTGCTACTATTAACACCAAGAATAGCAGCGTAATCAGGTTTAACAGAGAATCGCAAAAGGTTATCGAAAGTGTCATTGATGTAACTTTTTTCGATGAGCCTCAAATGCATGTCAACAGCATTTGGCAAATTTAGTTTTCAATTTATCTCAAGTTTTTAGATAATGAAAATATATGATAACATTTGATAATGTTTTGTGCGGGACGTTAGCTTTAAATTGATGTCATAACGGCTAAATACAGCCTACTAATCAATTAAAGCCTTTGCAATGTTATAGCCTATGGCGAGTAACTACTGCTTTGTTTTAAATGAAATAGAATACATAAACTAAACAACATTCTTGTGTTCATACATGGAAACGACACTCTAACCCTTTGATGCATACCCAGTCAGTAAATCAATCATTTTTTATATAGAATTAAAGTCTACAGACGTTGAATCAATGTAAAAAGTGATTGATTTGTTGACTGATACTATATTATATAACCTTTCTTTTGTTTAAGAAAGCAGACACTTGCTGATTGCGTAGCGCTATATATTTTTTAGATAAACGTCTATATTGGCATAATAACAAAGTGTAGGGTGATCATCCTATCTGTCAAAATACGTTTATCTTCAGTTCATCGGAGGTAAGTTAGAAGATACTGTCTGTGGTCTCTTGTGTAGCGTGCGAGCAACATTCCAACTTCCTTTCGCCTTCTGGAAAAGTTGCCATAAGTTACGTACTCGACAAATGATTCGCTTGTCACACGCATGCAGAGGACACTGCCATTTTGTTTCTTTGAAGGCTTGAAAACACTTCCTGAATAACTTGACAAAATACTTCTAACTAGACATCAATGAATGAAAGCAATGGCGCCAGAAAAGCGCAACTGTGCGATGACGTACTTTAATGTCTTGTTTCACCCCTGAGTGACATCCAATGCTCTGAATACGACCGAAAATTTCTCTTAACTTGTTAATTTTACATAGACACAGTTTCAATATAACGAAGCTGAAATTCAAATCATAAGGTTCGAAATTTTACAAAATGATCAAGACTTTAGGCAATAATGTTTTTAGGTTTGGAGTTATTTACTTTGGAGTTATTTGAAGTTAAAACTTTGGAGTTATTTACAGCGTACAGTAATTGTAGGCTATGTTTTTTGGTAATGTTTTTTGGAACTCACAAAACCACGCAGCGTATGTTATCGACTATTTCTTTGATTGAAGATAAGTTGGTTATCCTGAAATTACTGAAAAATCAACTTCGTACTGCAACGTTCAAAACGTTCTAAACAAAATTATATTGTGTCATGAAATTATAGTTGTAAAGTTTTGACAGTTTTGTAAAATTTTCGTTTTGACCAGTTAAGCTAATACTCCAATTAAAAGTTAACCACGTGGACCCGCATAATAAAGGTCATTTTTTTTGACGACTACAAGCCACTAGAAGAGCTTTACACTCAAAATCCGATGGCTAAAAGAGTAATCCAGATATGACTGGAAGGTTTTTATTGTAATTATTCAAATCGGTTGTCGTCAAAATTTTATTGACCTTATTCAATGACCTGCATGTAGATACAATCAATGGAGACATCTTGGAGTCTGAATACAGAAAGTGTCATAAATCCCGGAAAAAGCCCTTGATTTCGTGAGAGCAAGCTGATATTGTGTAAGATGCACCTTGGAAAAGGAAGGAATTACTTATCTTTTTACCACTAACACCCAACCGCGCAAGTGAAGAGCTTTAAAGTGGTTTATCTTTTCATTGAAAAACGTCAAGACGGCGTCGTTTGTCGAAAATGGTTGACAGCGTGATTTGTTTGGTGCCTTGCCAACTCCATCATCAACAATTAGTGAAATGACATCAACAACAAGATGCCGGGGTATTTGAAATTAAAAACAAACAATATGAAAGCAAACACCTATGTTCTTGGGACCTGGAATTGCTTTCTGTTGACCTTTTTATGTACTGTAGGCTATAAAGCACAAACTTCATCTTTCTAGGTTTACTGATCCAACTTAACGTTGAAGTTGGTCTACATTAGGTTAATTTTATATCCTTTTAAGGTTTTAATTGCCAGTCCAGCGCAGTGGCAACATTAGCTTACAATGACTCGGTGAAGCAATACCTGTTGGTTTTTAAAGTTAGCTTCGTTTAAAATTTATTTACTATGATTGTAGCATTTTAACCATAGCACTTGTAAATGACTTGATGTCTTAGTAGAGCATCTCTTGCAATATTTTGAAATCATTGGCGTTAATATGCTTTATATTTGGGCGTGAAAGAAAACTGAATGCATTGTAAATACTTTTTAGATACCATAAATTAAGCAACGACCAACTGAAAAGTATTTCAGCTTTTTTATACTTTTAGATCTACAACGTTCTTTAAAAACATGTTTGATTCAACAGAAACGTACCTTTGTATTATCTAAAAAAAGCAAAATCTGCCTAATTGAAAATGATAGGTGTTACGGTCTTTCTGATCATGATTCTAATTTATTGATGTTAATTGAATGATTAAACAGCAATGGTCAGAGCAAGAAAAATAGGTCTAAACGTTTACTCATTTCTAACATTTCCTTCGCGTGTGTTTCATTAAAACTATACCACACTGCGTCTGCACGAAACTATACCAGTTCAATTGTTTTTTTGTCGTATCCAGGCTTACACCCGGTGGTTGAAGATTTAGATTAAGTGTACGGGAAGGCAAGGAAGCCAATCTTCGTGTCCACCTTCAGGCGTGCCTTTCAGTGTCCTGCCAGAGACACAGCCGCATGCTCTTGAGTGGTTTCGAACCGGCGCCTTTTTGGTTGCCGTTCCAAGGCTCTCACCACTCGGCTATGCAGCCGACCAGTTCAATGACAGAAACAGTGTTGTTACTTTGACTTCTGATAGCCAAAAGTTGACTTTTTATATTTTAAAGATTTCAAAATGATTTTGATTGTGTTCTTGAAAAAAAGCACTGAGAATTAGTTGAGTTGCTAATGTGTTCGCATCATATATATGTTGAAGACTTGTAATGCAGCAACGCAAACCACAGTCTTATTTACAAGTCAATGAAAGCAAAATTTAAAAGCAGCTCAACAACATCGCCAGATCGTTGTACTTACCAAGTGTTCAATATGCCGATTCATTCGGCACTAGTTTTTACTACAATATTTCCTGTACAAGTCTTGTACATTTACGATAGGGATAATCGCTTAATAGCCTGCTGATGAAACAGCAAGGTGTGAATAATATTTAAATTAATACAGGACTAGCAACTCTATCGATCGCAAAGTATTGTGTTTTGAAGAGGATTTTGAGAAATACGAAAAGCGCACAAGTGTGATTTACGCCTTGTGAGAAGTTTTCATCGAGTAATAGATCAAGATGTCTGTCTATTCACCATGATTAAATGGCTGGATCCTTGAACCAAGCGTGGTGAATACTCATGCATAATTTAAGACCTTTCAAGAAGTTTGATTCTTGCAAAGTTTGAACTCGTCGCAAAAGAAAGAACTACATGGCAATAAACAAACTCAGTCGTATTATATTAGTTTATCGTCTCTCAACGTTATTTGCAGGAAAAATACCACGTTTTCTTTTCTAAGTGCTAGTTTGCGAATTAAACTTACAAAGTGTCAAGTTTTTGTGTTATCACAGCTTTGCAAGACCTTAAAAACAAAACAAAAAAACATTAAACATACAAAGAAGTGTTTATGCTGTCATTGAGCATCCACTGAAGCCGGCCATTTTTACGCGTGTTTTGAAATGAGTAATCCGTAACTAACATACCTAATAGCAATACTACTTTAGAAAAGACGAGTACAATATCAGGAAACAATAATTGCTTTGATACAATAGCGGTGGTATATCTATTAAAGGCATAGAGTTATACTTCTCTGCAGACTGTTGAATAGCTTGGTGTGTAAACCTGAATGAATGCAAGAAATAAGCTGTATTGCTTCTCCCGTTGTGGATTGTAAATCTCTAAGCATGGACATGCAAACCAAGTGGTTCAGTGCAGTAAGTCGTGAATTTACTAGTCTGCTAGGTAACATATGTGTGTATTTAGAAAGTCGCAGAAATTTCAAATATCAAAGTAAATGTGACTAGAACAATTCGACTTCTTCCATTTTCAAGGTGCAAATAGCCTAATAAACAGTTCCAAATGGAAAGACAACACAGGCTAATTATGTTGTAGGCTAAGTAGCATATCCATAAATATCTGCAAAAAGCGGTTTGTGGAATGTTATGAGGCCTTGAATGCATTGGTGTTAGAAGTTTTTACAAAGGGTCAGTTTTGAAAGTTTAGGGATGACAAACTTGATAATTTTTTGAAAAAGTTCCGGGACTACAAAAAATAGGGGAACATTGATCTAGCTATTTGTTTCAGGAAGAACTTCTATTGCACGTATGTAAGCTACATTGCAGTAGAATTGTGCAAGTTGATGTTGATCTAACTAATCTAACTTATGGAAAAACGTTAGTCTAACTTATGGAAGTTGTTGCAGTTGGTTCTAAACTTAAAGTAAATTTGATGCGAACGATGAATACTTTCAAACAAGCTGTAAAATTTCTTGATGAAACGCCACATATAAAAGTAATGCAGTTACTTTTAAGTGACATTTCATTTTTCAATTGTATAAAAATTGATTAAAAGGTTAAGACAAATGCGCAAACTTTGCGCATATCAGGGATTTCCAAAATATCTACATTTCTACGGTTTAAATTTTCCTGAAGCTTATGAAAAATAAGTGACAAAGTATGCTGCTAAATTTTGGAATTTGAAAGATATTTGTTAATGTGTTTCCGAAAGAACGGTAAGGCCACACCAAGTTGCTGTCATCATAAAAAGTTGAAGCCAAAATAGAAAGTATGACTCACCTTCAATTCAATAACGATTTAAATGATAGAAACATTATTCAGTGTAACAGTTCCAAATAGATTTTCAGTCCACTTTCAGTAGAAATCTCATTAATATAGAGCCGTTTTCAAGTTTCTTACGTGTGTTCATAGTTGAGGCAACACTCCTCCAGCAAGTCAGTCAAATCACTTCGTGTGAGACAGAGTTAAAAATCTTCACTTTCGGCTTCATTCGAAAAGGAAAACAATAACTAAGAAAATTATTTTATCGTTAAGAACGTTAAAGTATTCTGTTGTCAACATGAAATTAAATAATTAATAGCTTTTACCTTCATTCTGCTACGTACGGAAACAAGTATTTGATGCAACAACAAAAAAAAAAGAAGAAAAATTGAATTGTCACTGACTTCAGAGTCTTTATGGATTCCGTGTGCGTATGGCATACTGGCTAAACTGTATACACAATGCTACACAACTCAGCTTATTGAATCTAATGCAAGTGTCTTATGCATACACTGTGAAACTTTGTTTATTTATGTACTTCCGCTTTTACACCAAACTAAACACTGCGCATTATTTTGAAATGGTCCATGTCGACACACAAGCACATATCTTTCTTGCGGCAAACAGAAAGGTAACGCATTGTGTCTTGATTTGTGCAGCAAATGGTATATTTCAAGCAGAAAATTTAAGGCATATCGACACAATTTACAACTATTTTTAAGAATTTGTAATTATGTATCGACTAAACAACCCATCGTAAATCTGTATTTAAGCTTTTCGATTTTTTTTTTCTAAAAATATTTCAAAAATTAAAAAAAAAAAAACTAAGTATCGTAAGTTCGGATTTGACCCTCATGGGTGCATGGAAGTTTCACAATTGTTTAATATTGCAAACCTTTTAATTAATCAAATTTGAGTGTCTCAAACTTCAATGCAGAACTATATGGCTGGTGAAGTCCCCCTTTTTTTTTTATTGAAGTGGGAAATAAATGTTTTTAAAAGACAAAAATAAGAAGAATATTTTACTCGAAGCTTTCACTTTTTACGTTTCGATTTTGTGCTAAAATCGCAGTGAACAGTTGTCAATCCATGTTCCCATTAATGTTGTTACACCACCTAAGACAATGGCGTCCATCATATATTTTTGTGCAGATTTGCAAAACTTGAAATTTTTTTTAGCAAAGTCTTTTTTTGGTTTAATATTTCTTCAACACAGGTTTTTGCATACTTGCATATTGATCTTTGAGTCACGTTTCGCAAAGAGATGGATGTTGCTCTAGCTCATATGTTCTGCAGGTTACTAGTTCTGATAAAGAATTTTCTAATTTCCGCTTTTCTGATAATGTTTAGATTGCTCTTTTTCTTCCCAGCATGTTTCAAATTAAATTATCTCTCTTTCAAGCTTGCGGCTTTGTCATATCGTGTTTATATCCGCTATGAAATGGAAAAGCGACATTCAACGTAAAGAAATCTTACTGTACTTGCATTTTTTCATGACTTTGTAATTATTGAAATGCATTACATAAGCATAGTAAACCATGAGAAAACCTTTTCCACTTCCAATAATCTTACTGTAAACATCAGGGCTTAAGAACTCAACGAATTTCAGGTCTCATATATGTCCAGTAGCTATAAACACAGTTAGGTCTTTTGGATAACTTTATGGGGTGGTAACCATTTTTTACAAAAGCCAATAGGACTCGGTCAGAAGTCACCGCCTTGTTATATTTTCAATGAAACATGACTAAATCAAAAATTTTTTAAACAGCCCGTTTGATTAATTTTGCACGTTTCTGAGTAGTTTCAATGTAGGCCTAGTTGAACACTGCACAACTTTGTAAATAACTTGGGTCGTTTTACTTCATTTTTACAGCAAAACAGCAATAAGCTTTGGTTTCTGCAAGTTTCAAACAGTTTCAAACAATTGCGGCAGATGTGATCCGACTTGAGAAGATTCAAGTTTTTGTGCCATCAAATATTCATGCGCCTTTGCCTGACATGCTTGTCGACCGTGTGACACTGAGTCTACTAATGTTGGAAAAGCGATCTGATGTCAAATTAAATGTCTTTAAAAACAAACAAACGAAGCTGCTTCTGGAAAGATGGAATTATGTTTCTGTTTAGAAATATGTATGAATAAGATTTTGAGCATAAATGTCAAGATTATTGCTTTATTCAGTTTGCTTAAATGAAAGAATAAAAATTTTGGTCAGCTCGTTTATGCATACATTAAAATGAGTTTAATTCAAGCGCATGTACTATATAATACGGCAACACAGCACTTTGTCAGGGCATTTTGGTTTCAGATTACAATAAACTTTTCCGCCTTTTGTCATAAAATTTAAATGTAATCCCTTTCTTCTTCTGGTGCTCTTTTAATTTTCCCTGTAAGTTGCAAACTAACAAAAACGGCAAAACAACACAGTCATGCGAAATGTGAGCAGCTAAGCCACCCAGGTTGGTGTCATTTTTCATATTTTGCGATATCTTCGAAGCAATTTTGAAGCATGGCGTATTTTTTGTCAACCTTTTCTTGTTTTATTTCAAAGTGTTGTTCAGCAACGTCGACCATACATCGAAACGACCGGGAGTTTTTATAGCCTGACAGTTGTGGAAAAGAAACTTTATTCTTTATAGGCAAACTGTTTGAAAGTAACACATTAAGGCTATAAAATCTGAAACTCTCGCCATTCTGACGGCACCAGCTAGAAAGTTGTCACGAAAGGACCTTTTTATGAACAATTCAACCACATTGAAAAGTCACACAAGACCTGACTTCTTTTTATGGCTTCCCTTTTAAAGTTACACTTTAAAAATCGCTTCTGTTTACGCACGCCTAAAACTTATTAAACCATGACGTCATCTAATGTAGAAGGGAGGTAGTGTATTTCTTTTGGCGGCGATATGGGTAATGGGTATAGTGACACCAGACAGTAGTTAAAAAAATTGTCCATACAAAATTTATACACACAGTAGTTTAATTGGTCGTACCCATGAAACGTTGCAGTGAAAGCGGTTCTACTAGCATGCTGGGTATTTTTCTAGTCAATGAATGATTCGATAATAGCCTGTGTCGGTTTCAACTTTTGTGATGACCATGTGAAAACAATCATCTTTTCAAACTGATAACCAACTACATTTAATTTTTGCTCAGTTTTTGTATCACTAGGGCCTTCATTACCATTTGTTTGCTGTGAAGATACAATTTTTTTGCTTCGATCGGAACGATTGAGATGAAAGCAAGATCTTATTGATTGAAAATTCCAAAGTATCCCTCACGTGGGACTTAGAGGGATACCGATGTCACGATTAGACACTTCAAAATTTTATTGTTATAGTTTTTTTGTAGCTTTGAGTCAAAAGCTTGACGAAGTGTGTAACTTAGAGAGGTTTGGCTCCACATATTAGCATGAAAATATTACTTTGCGAGAAACGTGTAAACGCGTAAGCGTGATAAATGTAAAAGCCTTCCGTATTTTTTTATGTAAAAATGTGTACCATTGACAAGGCGAAGGAAGCCGTCAAGACAAGCAAATTAAATAAAACTTTAACAATAAATTCTTACAGTTAAAATTTTAATGATTGGATATAATGTGATTTAATTTAAGACTTTTTCTTTTTCGGAAATTGTGGTTGATGATCCTGTAGGGTGGAATTCAGATTTGCGTCTGAAAATAAGTCAGGCTTTCATTATTCTCTTTTGTGAATTTGATATTTAAAGTACTTGATCATCTTCTATGACCGAACGTCCTCACAGTAAAAAGTTAAATCAAAAATTAATCTTTTTAACTCGACAAGTTACGACAGAAAATATACCATCGTACACCAATTCAACATTTTAAATTTTAATTATTTAATGTAAAATGACACAATAAATGTTGGTAAATCAAACGTGACCATAAAAAGGCAACCTACTATAAGCTTTACATTTTTATTCTGTGGGATAAAGTATCATGAGGCTTTCGCAGGTGCAATATCTTTTTCCGCAGTGATGTAAACAGAAAGTAGAAAGGAGTTTACTTAAAACTTTCTCGTGGGATTTTTGGTGTGAAAATGATCAAAAATGGGTCACAGGAAAATTTGAAGCAGAGTGAATGCAAAATGGGATTAAAAAATAAAGATTATCCGCATTGTTTTAACGTTTTTGGATATTGTATTTTTTTGTACCATTAGCTAAGTTGATAGAGGACAAAAATGCTCAATTAATACATGACAGAATTGGGTTCGCTGTTTGCATATAGGATCTTGGTCGATGCGTAGTTTGCAACTCAAGCACTAAAGCTTCCATAACTCAGGTTTTGAGATGTTTTGCTTTCTTGCAAAGACGTGGTCAGATACGATAAGTTTTTATCAACCAAGCTGCTTTTCTGCGTAAAGCCATGTATGACGTTTCGTAACAGCTAAAATCACACAATTCCAACATTTCGTTGCTAGTAAAAGCCCAGTATCGTGACAAAGTGCCATTACTTTTCTGAATGGTAATTTTATAAACCACATTTGTTTATTTGATACTGTTCAACGCAAAATGGCCACATCATTACTTTTGTTTGCAATAATTTTCTGCTTTTTAAAAGTGACAGTGCATATAAGAAATCAACAAAAAACACTCAACATAGTCAGGTAGTTTAGATTTTGTCCAAAATCGACTTTCTGGCTACAGCCAAAGCAACATGAAATATGTATGACATAGGAACGATCTGATCTATTAGAATATTAACACATTAACAATACTGGCAGATGCAATTCGCTTTGAAAGAAGTTTAAAAACTTTATAGAGAGTCACTCGCACTCGTACACAATCAAATATTTATGAAGTTTTAAGCTTTTTAGAACAATTTGCCAGAATACGTTTGGCAAGATCTGGATTTTCAAATACTCGTCTTTATTGTTAACTTTACGTTGGGAAACGTTGCATAGATGAAACAGAAAAGAATATTTCAAGAAAAACACATGGTTTAACAAAATTTACCAAAGGCTATTGAAGTTTCACTCGCTTTTCAAGATAAATCAAAAGATAAAATTAAGTTTTCTGCTGATGCTCAGCTCTATTCAATTTCATCCAAAAAGCGTATTAGCTGCGTGAAATATCTTCTGGTTTAGTGTGCTGCATTTTTCTCTGTGATTATATTTGGTAGACAGTTGCACACAACAAGAGTCATCTCATAGAGGGCCAGGGTTGCAACTAGGAATCTTACTAGCATGGTTTGTCATGGGGCTTGTAAGGTATCATGGGCAAAGTAAAATTTTGCTCGGTCGATTATTCGTTAGATGATGAGCTATTGTATATGAAAGTTGATAAACTTCCAGAAGCATAACATAAAAAGAACCGACAATAGGTAAGTCCAGTACCATGCAGGATAAGTAAGATAGTTTGGCTGTGCAGCTTGCTTGTGCATAGTTACAGTAATGTATAAAGCACGTGGTTTCTTTTTGTTAACAGTTGATAGCAAACAAGATCTAAAAATCTTAAATGCTCATTAAAAATTGAAGTTTGGCTTTTAAAATTTCTTCTAGATGCCAATTTTCAAATTGTTGGATTTAAAGTTAATTCTTGAAAACAAACAAGCAATTTCTAAAATTTTGACTGAATTTGAGATTGTGATAAGGGAATATATCTCTTTTCTGTGAAGTAGAAACTAATTTTATTCCATTTCACGCCATGTCCTGATGATTACACCATTCTTCAATCTCGTCGTTGTATACTGTACAGGTAGGCCTATGTGATACCCAGACTGTTTTAGTGCAAACACGCACAGACTACTGTGATTATAAAGCAGTAATTTTAATTTCACCATACAAGAATTACATCTAAAGCTAATCACATTTTTAAATGCTTTTTATTTTTTAGACAATTTTGTTGATATTGAGCTTTTTCTTGAGATTATGCAAATCATGGAATGCTAGTCGTGTTTTCTGTCGCTTCGATGCTTAACGTCAAAGAGTAATGATATGTTCTCTATCATTATATTAAACTAAGCATATTGCCGAATAGCGTCTGATACCTTTTTTTTTTGTAATGGCACTTTTAGCATCTATCCAAATTTGCAATCAGATAAAGTTGATTTTTTACATTTTTTTATCATTTAACAATGTTGAAACAATTTAACAAAAGGTACCTTGCTGGCAGAGGTAGGCCTACTGTAACCTCCTAAGTAAGGTGATCGGTGTGTTTCAACAAATAGCTTGTTTGGACCAAAGAATGTTAACCAGAGATGTTTGCACCATCGAGAGATGTACGAGACCTGTTCCTAGAGGGTGCGTGAATTCTCAATCATTGTTGTCAGTTGTAAAATGATGTAATAAGCTTTCACCTACACTCTTGAGTCTTGAGGATTATAAATTCTTAGTTATTCTATTATAGATTATAAATTCTTAGTTATTCTTAGTTATTCTGAGTACAATGATTGAAAGAATTGGTTGATGATTTCAAAGTGATCTCAACAAGAAAAGATATTGGGAACCACTGTTTTAGAATTAGACAATGCAAACATATGCATTTTAAGGTCACGCAATAGCAGAAAAGACTTTTTCGGATGTGTGCTCATATCTATGTTGTTTTTTTTTCTTTGCCAACCCCATGTAACCCTACCGCTACTCTATAAGCAGAATACAATTGCTTTTATTTTAGCCACTAGATGCAGCGGCGGACATTATCCAATCCGCTCGATTTTATCAGTTGACAAAGCCTTTCAATCACCAAAAGTCAAATCTGAATAGCTTAACTTCAGCGCGTTGTCCATTCAGCAGACATTTTGTCAATCCGGCACAGTAGACTAACTTTGAAGACATTTCACAAACTTGCGTTTGAAAACAAACGTATGCCGCTAGATACTTGAAAGGTACGAACGAAGAAAAATAACTTGCAAAACCAAACTCTTTGTCAAATGAAAGCTTTGAAGTTATGCTGAAAAGACTTCTGTTTCAATAAATTTTGAAATTACCAATTTGAACTTCGCTATGTGGATTACCAACTTGGTCTTTTGGACATAGTTTCTTTTGAACAAATTCGACTGTGATTTTTTAAAACTTGCATATTTGCAACAATATCAAATTATGAACACGAACGAACTTGCTGATTCAGCAGCATAATTCTGAGCGGAAGAAAAGGAGATGGTAATTGAGCTTTGATCGCTTGGGAATTTGCAAGGCTCGGTGATAAGTAGGAGAAGTTCTTCATTAAATATTTATCACAAATTCGCCTATTTCAGCTATTGCATGATAAGCAGTGATAAACGAGTTTTTACGCTTAATTACATTTCAGTTTTTGTTTATGCATTTACTTTCGATTTGCGTTTAGAACGTATGACCCTCAAAGGCATTTGACCCTTAGAAAAAGTAGTTCACAACTTTTTTTAGTCATGCACCCCTTTCAAAGCTTGATCAAGCCTGTTGACCCTTTCACGTCCAAGGGTAACCTCGAGAAAATGTTTTCCAAACTTATTTAAAACTAGGCCTGTACTGTATAAATTTTATAATCCACGTATTTACAAAATCTTTTCAAGTTTTTCTCTGACCATTTAAGGGGCTAGACGCAAACTACCGTATTAAAGTAACATAAAAGGGCATCTTTAGCTTGACAGTTAAAAGCATTGTAAATGTTTTAAGTTTCTGTAAAGTTGTCCTAAGAAAAAAAGAAAAATCGTAAAAAGTTTTCTAATACCGTATGCGAATACCTTTATTGTAAAAATGTAGTTTTTGCACGACTCATTTGTCTACAGTGCTGTAGCCTATATCTGAACTGTCTGTCGTATTGTATATGGTAAAGCTTAACGGATACTACTACAATGCGTGGAAGTATCAAGAGCTTTGGAAACTCTTGCAAGTCTTTTTTTTATGTCCGTTTGTTCCACTTCAAATAGCTTATCATTAGTCATTAGACATGATTAAAAGAAAACATGGTCTTCTTTCATTTTTATCAAAAGAAGCTTTTCATTATAAAAAACAAATTTGGCCCATCTGCCAGGCTTCGACTTTCGAAATGCGGCAGACATTTTCCTATGTCGCAAAGGTCATGGCTTCACAAGCAGTGTTTTGAACATAATACGACGTTCAACTTATGTCAAGCCGAAAACATGTTTTGAGGTCACGGTTTTCAGTCGTTCTCGTCAACTTCAAGATTTTTTAAACTTAGAACCAGAGTTTTTAAATCGGTCTCGACATGGTTTTACTTTTTTGCTTCAGTTCTCCGAACAGAAGACAGGCGTTTCAAATTCTTCTCATGGGAATGAAAACGAGTTGCCAGCGTCAAAGCTGCCAATCCAAACCGAGATTCTTTGTTTTTCATAATGTTGCAAGATTAAAAATTAAGAATTTTTTAATTATAAATTGTTTTAGAGATTTTTCTAATAACGACTATGTTTGTAGAAATATCTTCTAAAACTTGACGACAGTCATGTTGCAAGTTGACATATGGTTGACATCCACCTCCCCACAACATATTGGAATGATATTGCAATGTTTTTATGTGGAAGTAATTGGTTTTGGACAATTTTTTCAATTTTAAACAGATTTGTTATCATGGATTTCAAACTTGCCTCGAAAGCGACAAGCCATTGTTGTTTTGAAATCTAAAAAATGATTTTATTTGTTGTGTAGCTACATTCTGATCAGAATTGTCAATAAAACACAGAAAATTGATTCTCTAGCTGAGAGGTGGTCAAACTACGCCTCGTTTCTCTGATTTATCCAGGTAAGAAATGCTACAAACTTATTGTTAGCAACTTTTTAAGAAAACACAAGCTGCAGCTATAAAATTTATAAAAAATGCGGTTTTTGACGCTAATTAAGGAATTAGTCAAAATTGTGTTGTCTTTGTAATGAGAGAGACGTCTATTCAACGTTCTTAAGGGTGTTGGTTCGATTACCAAGCAAAGAATTTCTTCTCTGTTTCATTGCAAAACTATAAGGACGTGGCTACATCTACGGCACTAGTGTTACTAGATAAGGAACTCTGCCTTACTTTGAGGGAAATTATGAAGGCCTGGGCAGACAGTAAAACTCAAACTCCTCCTGGTATCACTTGTCACGCAACAAAGCTCTTTAGCAGAAACCATGCCATTCAGTCCGTGCAGTAGATATGGTTACTTTGGAACTACTAATAACATGTCTAAAAAGCAGTTGACTCCATGAAGTTTTATCTTGATATAGTTGAGTAATTGACATTATATAGTTTATTCTTTGTTTTGCTTTCAGCTGTGTGCTGCTTTTCACTTGCTGCTTTTTTGTCACATCCGGGTTTGCTCGCTGTGGTTGAATACTTAAATTAAGTGAACGGGAAAGGAAGGAAACCAATCTTTGCAATCGCCTTCTGACATGCCAATAAGTGTCCTCCCAAAAACAAAACTACCTGTTCTTGAGAGGTGTCGAACAGGAGCCCTTTCGAATCTGCTGCTGTACTCCTACTTTGAAATTAATAAAACTATACTTTGTTACAATAGAGAATAGACCTTTGAAAAATGAATTTTGATATTAACAGTTGTTATTACATAATGAATTTTCAAGCCATTTAAAATCCTAGGAAATTATTTCTTTACTTATTTTTTCTTGCATAATTTGTCAACTGGAAGCAGTACAACTGCTACCAGCGACGAAAAATAACAATTTTTAATTTTGTTGGCCGGTTCTTGTGACAGATAGTCACCTGATGCCTTTTTAAACGAATTAAATTAAGCTCGAAAATGACTTTCGGAATCTCAAATCATTGTTAATCGACTTGACATGTGAATAATTAGATTCCAGAAATGTATCTCTCGTTACCCCGTGCAGTGATATGTCGCCAGCCTTAACTAAATTATATCTAAACATGGTTCTTTTAATTGGTTAATTACATTTGTCTTCTTTTGGTCTTTTACACGAGAAACATTTTTTGTTGTTTCGCAGGCAGGTGAAAGGTTCATTCAACAAAAAATTGGATGGAAAATTCGATCACTGGGGTACAGATTGATGACAAAAGTATGACCGATTGATTTATGGTCGACAATTGGCGTCGCTTGTTCCATTGCCCCAGACAGCAAGTCAGTTGTATTTACATTGATTCTACGTCTGCAAACGTTGCATCAATGTAATGAAAGACTGATTTGCTGTCTGTGTTTCCAACGGTATCGAAGAATGAGTTCACCTATGTTTGAGGTTGTACACAAGTGCCACCATATGCCAGAAAAATAGATCGTTTGAAGCAGCCCCAGTGACGAGCTGTTGGAAAGGTTTCATGTACAAAGTTAAGCAAGCCTTTGTAACATCAGACAAAAGCAAACAAACTAGAAACGACGATTCTTTCATTATTTTAATTGTTAATCTTACTTAAGCGTTTCGTTTCAATGCAGAAATGTATTTAAACACTGGCTAAAAAGAGCTTCCAATGTAAAAACGCCAAACGGAACTACCACTAGTGTTTCGCTTCATTCTGATGTAGATTTCCGCTTTTTCGTTTGTTTCAATAACGATTTTTGCGAATCTTCTTAATTTTAATCGACGACAAAACAAGCAGCACTTGTCTAATTGGGGATAACAGTAATCCGTAATCCAACAGCTTATCAAAGGAAAGGCTTTCAATTTGCGCCATATGTAAGATTACTGTCAAAAGGGAGTTCTTGCGTCATAATTAGCGCGTATTTTTACTTCATAAAAATGGAAGCCCTTTTTAAATTTACTTTTTCTTTGATTGTGTCCATTTTTGACGACTTTTATCAACAACAAATTTGAAGCTGTATACTGTGCAGTACTTCAATTTGTTTGTATCAATTCTAGTAGTCATAGTATTCCGATACTGGCGCTCTGTTTGGGGCCACAGAGTCAGCAAGAGTTATCATTTTTAACAACTTTTGCAAGCTGAATTTAATCTGTAATTGAAATGTTTCTTTTTTGCGGTTGTCGGCTGCATAGCCGAGTGGTAAGAGCAATGGTAAGGCCTCGAAAAGGTGCCGGTTCGACATCGCTCTAGAGAATGTGGCTGTGTATTTGGCAGGACACTCAAATCCATGCCTGAAGGTGGACACGAAAATTGGTTGCTTTTCCGTCCACTTATTCCAAGTCTTCGACCACCAGACGTAAAGCATGACCCTGGTGGTTGAAGACCAAACATGTGGCTACGACAATTCTTGCAGTTTTTCAGCTCTACCTTGTTTGTAAATTCATAACGTTTACTTTGAATCGTTATTGGTCTGGCATCTCATCCTCAGTCGTTCCAACATTGGCAACTCTGTATTGTCCGCGCTCGACAGGAATCATCAATGCGCGCAAGCCTCCACAAGTGGACGCGTGATGGTCCAGGTCGGAGAAGCTTTACTTAAAATACTGCTTCAGCGACTAACATGTAATGGCATTGAATTCTGTTCGGCAAATCGATACAAAACCAGCATGAAATTTAAAGTTTTTGCAAACCATGAATGATTTTGATACCAATGCAAAAAATACCTCTATTTTTAGTTGTACAATTCTGCATGATAGGATAGGTAAATCGAAAAACACATCCCAAATTAACTATAAAGAAACTGTATGACTTACATGTGATAGAAGATATCTTGAGGTAAAAAACAACACTGAGAAAACTAAAAGGATACGATATGAAACCAAACACAGGTAAAAAAATACTATGATTTTCCTCGCAAGCCCTGCAGAAGTGATGTGTTTGAAACTCATGAACTCTTGTGATGATTTATTTATGTCAAACGTTCTGATATGATTGGTCTTGGCACATTTGTAAATTATCTTAAAATATCTTACTGAATACTTAATAATGTAACAATTGTACAGTTTCACAAAATGACCTTTGGGTAAATTGGCGCAAGGTGACAACTTTGGATGTCCCCATTTCAAGTTGTACGTTGTGGTATTGTAGCATTTGAAAGACGTTGGAATGACATAAACGAACTGCAAGAAGTCAAAGTTTTTTTATTTGAAACCGAGAAGAGCCCAATTACGTTTACCCTACCCCGGAAGCTAATGTAAGATAACACTTTCAATTAGTGACAGTTTCAAACAATCGAATTGACGCCGTCAAACTGTCAGGAGTGTCGTTCACGCGTACACACGCCTACCTTCAGCGCAAAGCAGCGGTCAACTTTCGGGTTGACGCGCCGATCGATGTGAATATCATTACTTGACGTTATTTCAGCTTTGTTGCTGACTTGCAAACGCCAAGGAGTACTCAGAAAAAATATGCAACCAAGTACACAACAGGAAGACGAGCTTGCAAATGCACTTAGTTTACAATTACAGTACTAGTAAACTCGCTAACATTCATAGCAGTGTTTTAATACCTTCTGACCCCCAATCATCAAATTTTAATGCGGCTATACCTGAGTGTTGTGAACAACAGATAGGATAAAATATGACCAAGGTGCTATAAATCATTTAAACTAAAAGTAATTCATTTAAAAAAAAATTAACATCCACAATCTAAATCTATGTCATTTAGATAAATCTTCTGTCATTTGTTATTACGTGCCAACTTTAAAGCGATTTTCTTCGACGACGACTTGTTTTGAAAAGCTAACGTAGTGACGAATGTGTTTTGACAGTAAAAAAACAAAACAATTAAAACGGTGGATATTTGACTCTTGACACCTGCTTATTGACAATTGGTTTTCATTACTTTTGATACTTGAATCTTGGTCAAAGAAAAACATTGCAAATGCATAAAAAAAATATGTCGATTGTTTTTTTGATATTTGTGTGTATTTTTTTTAGTGAAAATTTGTGATTAATTTATTGAGTCACGATTACATGTCAGGGCCTTTGGAACACGCTTACCAGTCGATTATCTAACCGGGATGCCATATGGAAAAAAAATCTAAAACTTTGAGCTAAACCTAAAGTATTAATCTAGATTAGATGAGAGATATTTGGAGATGATGTACTTTGCTGTGCTGTGAGATTAATCTATTTGCTTCAAGTTCAAACGCTTTAATCCAAACAAAGGGCGTTTCCTTAGTGTGTATTTTTTATACTGCGCTTATTAAAAAACAACTGTTGATAATTGTCAAGGCTTTTGCAATTGATATCACAATGGCGAATTTCTCGTAGCGAGCTTCGATATCCGTTTTATAAAAATGAGATGCAAATTTTTCCTCTTTAAAAATTTTAGTAATGATGTTGCCAGTTGCCACTATCAACTACTTTGATTTGGAAAATCGCAGTTTCTGTTTTGGTTAAGTGATTGTGCTTGGTAAGAAAGCTTTATATTAACGGTTCGATTTTTTGCGATGTAAGTACTGTGTGCTTAGAAAGCAGCAGTTAAAGCGAAAGCACTATATTTAAATCTTGTCTGGAACAAAAGGTTTTTTGGGGTTCGTGAAAGAGTGAATTTCAATTAAAGTCTGCTGTAGTTTACGCGATGTTTCTCGAAAATCGATAGATGCCCTATAAAAATGTACGCGATAGTTGAACTGTTTCCGTCTGTCTTGACATCTTTCTGTCGTTCGCCAGATGCTTTATGTTGACTTTGCTAGACTGTCAACAGATACATAACTCCAAAGATCGATAGTTTGACTTATCTGCTGTTGGCCAAGAACAAAATTAAATCTCACGAAGAATATTTCACTTTTTTCACGGTTGTTATAGTGGGTTTTAAATAGCTGGTTTTTCCGACTGTCAATGCTGTAACGATGCAAATAATTAAGCTTACTTTAAAAGTGTATAGTATATTTAAAAGTCATGCTCTTGGAGCATAGTAGTTATTTGATATGCGTCGTGCTATATTGACTGGTATGATTATATATGTGTCGTTAACACCTTTTAAAATCCTCTGAAAATTGGCAAACTCTTCACGCTACGACTTTTTGATGCTTTGAAAAGTATTTTACATCCTTCAAAAGCTAATAGCATGTTTACAAAAGGCCACAACCTCGTGTTTTCCCCATGCAAAAGCTTTGCTGAAATTTACGAAAACCAACGAAAACTAATCGCAAATTTTCCAACGAGTTTAAATTATGATTTTGATTATTTTTTGACTTAAATATAAGGAATGCTTTGAATTTTTTTTAGTGCAGCTACAGAAATTGCGGATAGTAATCACCTTATTAAACATTTTCTGTTAATGATTCTGTTTAAATTCAGTTATGAATTGGAATAGATTACTTGTGTAATTTTAGACATCGTTGCAAACTTTAAAGCTTATTCTCTGTTCATGATTTTACACTGTACAGCTACGAGGCAATAACTTGCTTGTACCAGTCGATTGCGTAAATACTCAATTATGCATGAGAAACGAAAAGTTAAATTTTGAATATCAAAAATTAGTAACTGTTAAAAAATTAAGCCAGTTGTGATGAAAAATTAAACGGTGGTTTGTATTTTTCAGCTGTAAAATACGAACATTGAAGACACTAAACGTATGACATGCAAGCTTTTTTATTAGTCAGACATAACGCCTAGCATGTACCTACTTTGTGTTTGATTAGTATTTGGACGTGATCATTGCATCAATGTATATGCTCAAACCAGTTTGATTGAATGCACATTTTCATAAAATGTTAAGCGCCAATTAACGAAATATATTTTAAATTACAGACAAAAAATTTAAAAATTAACTTCGTGCTTGTTTTACTCAATAAAAGATTAGAATGTTATTTTGAACTCATTGTGTTGTCTGCATCTGGCATGATCACGAGTCAAGCTCGTTCAGCGGGGTTATGTTCACACAAATGTTTTCATCAAAAATTCCACTTCTCGATGCTTTTGCACAAGTACTCCACGAACAGTCAGAAGAGTGTTTCTTATTTTTTATTGCGTTGATTGAATGTGATTAGATGTAGAATTGACTTAAAACTATAATAGAAATATTAACGCACAAGATAGTTTAGTTTCTCTATCTTTTTCCCATCGATTTTTGTCCATCGATTTGTACAAAATGGTAAACCGTTCTTCAACATCTGCCTTTCGAACTAAGTGATCCAACCATCATAACACAAACATACGATTGTAGTTACTCTTTCTCAGGGGAGTTATACAAAACTACTTTTCACTTAATAATAGCGAATTAACAAGCATAAAAGTACGTTTTATAAATTAGTAAAAGTTAAAGTAACTAGATCTAAGGTTTAAATTTTAATGATTTCCTTATTAAACGTAAGTTATTAAACAAACACAGCGCACTTAAATTCTTTTCTAACAAATTTCAAATTGGAACTTTACTGTAATTAATTTTCTTTAAAAAAAGTTTGAATTGCAAAAGCCTGAGTTTACATTGCTTGCTGATTGGTGTATTTGCGTTAAAAAGCTGATACCTTGCCCAATTAGCGATGAAAGCAATACAGAAAAAAATCACTCGTCCTGAATCTGGGTAAACGCTTCGTTTTGAACATCTGTAACCTACATCTGATTAAATCCAAATAAGCTAACTAAAAAAATGCTGTTTTTTAATTCTCAAATTCGAGCCAAAAAACATCATAATTACTGTGTACTGTATGTACTTTTTGCCAAGTTTCCAGAAAACAAATCAACCGTTTTTTACATTGATTCAACGTCTGCAGGCGTTGAGTCAATGTAAAAATACGTTTGATTTGCCTTATGGGATTGTTCACCTAACAAGGATCAAGCACAATATGGTGACATCATGTTAGTGTTACCTTTAATTAGCTGTCCACGTATTTATGTCTCTGATGAGGTGCAGCGCATCTACTAATCTGTTCAAATCACATCTGTTGGTCGAAAAAAAATGTGTTGTACCCATGTAGAAAAAATCAGATTGAGCATTATTGTAAAAACTTTTGCAAAAATATCATGACTAAAGTATGGTAAAATTTTATCCCCTTTCAAACATTTTATTCATTACTTCACAGACAAAAAGCTTCTAATTGCATTGTTAGATGTTTCCATTCTTTTGTCACTAGTTTTACAAATAGCGTATTTCACAATCAATTTTAGCTGGTTCATTTTCTGAAAAAAACATTGATAAAATTTTGTATTAAAAAATTCTGTTACAGTAACATGTAGTTATACGTGTAACTCAATGCATGCTCTCTGGCCAACAATATTAGTTTGACCCAATCAACTCAGCGGACATGTGTAAATGACCTTGGCTGTCAAAACGTTTGAAAAACTCATCAGTAAATTTCTTGAGAAGACAGTCCAAGTCATATGGCTTCTTTTGTTCTGATGGGATATTAAAAATCTTACAAGGATTATATTCTTAACTTTTTCATTTCATAAAACGTAGTTACTCATCTGTAAGGGCTTTAATACATAAAACACTGATTGCTGATGAAGCCCTTGCTGCAAGCCAAGTAACACAAAAAAAGTGATTTTGACACAAAATTCTGTCACTTACTCTAATACAGCATTTGTAAACGTTGAATTTATGCAAAGTTTATAAACATTTAAGAGAATCATTAAGTCAGTGACTTTTTTCACATAAAGTCTTGGCATCTGTCTAGGACATCTGCATGCATAAAACACAATTTACTAAATAGTTAAAAAGATTGAAATTGCTGTGAATCTGATAGGATGCTCAAAGGCTTATCTGCATTCACTTTGCGATGAAAAGCCAAAAGCTTATTGGGTATTTTTGTAAGAGCACATCAACAAAATTTATGTCTCTGTGTAGTGTATCGTACTACTTATCTTCGATTAAGCTTTGTCAAATTAAGCATTAACTCATTGTCGCTGCTGTCTGCCAGATACAGAAAGAAAACGATTCACAATCTAACAAACGAGCAGGTCTTCATTTTTGTTTATTTACTTCTTTGTAGTCGTTGTAAAAAATTGAACTGCAGTAGATTTGTGCGGGAGTTTTGTTGATGGATTAGTTTATTTTTACCACAAAGCTTAAAGTCTTAAACTCTGAATGAAGCACTAGGTGTGGGCCTTTTAAAACAAAAGTAATCACTCGGACAACAGAAATAATTAGCGTTCCACCTGTGAAGGTGAATGGCTTTTGATGATCAGAAATTTAGGAAGGAAGTTCTTTTGGCTTTCACATTCTCTTTCCAACAAGTTAGATCTCTTCTATCTCAGGTGGCTTTTTGCTCGTTTCTTTCAGAGTAATAAGCCGGTGTACGGAAAAAAAGTAATCAAGCCTTTCCGGCCTAACGCTTATTAAACATTGTGTGTCACACAGAAGGCAGATCAGAGTTAACTGCACGTAGTCTAAGAGGTAATACAATATTTTAAAACTTTTTCCTTGTAGTAAACCATAGCGTCCTGTATAGTTCGCTATGCATTAAACTTACAATACATCGTTTTTCTGTGCACGAACGAACATTCTTGAAGTGATATACATTATTGCTGTAGCTCAACTGTACAAAAATAAAGTAAAATCAATTTCAAGTCCAATTCAAGGGTGGGTTGTGCCATCGGTCAGTATGATTGAGAAAATAATTAATTTACCATGTAAAACAAACAGGTTAACCTTTTTTCATAGCAATATCTTTATTAATTTACGTTTGCTGGAAACTCTTTGTTTGCAATCTCTTTTCTCGCTAAGGAAGGTCCTTTGTGCAAGTGATTTTGACGTCATGAAATCATGAAGAAAGTGTTGGTAGAACAATTGATGATATGATTATTTATGAGCCGCTTCATATGCGTGAGCCTTCTTGGTTGAAACTTACCAAAATGAATGGTTTATTTCCATATTCGTTGTCACAAAACTTAACGTCAAAATAGAAACAACAATAAAAGAACTTAAACAATTTAACTTCGTGTTGTCAGGTTTGAAAAGACAAATGCAACATATTAAATCAAAAAAATAATTGTAATTAATTTTTGGAAACCAGAAAAGTTTTACTTTAAATTGAGTAAATTTTATGTGTTATAACAATTGGAAGACATCTGGTCGACACAAGCAGATTTGAGTTTTACACATGTGGTTTTTACACAAGTGTTTGCTACATGGGTGTCTGTTATAAGTGCGTGCTTAGTTTATTGTGCAGCATACATATAAAAAAATATACTTTTAAAAGAAAGTATTAGAGTCAGGTAGTTGGAGTTCTGTGAAATGGCATTCAAAATTACAAAAATAGAATTAGTCTGTCACAGAGATTGAATCCATCGTAGTCAAAATAAAAGTTTTGACCTTGGTAGATACTCTACCGTAAGTATGACTGGAATGACAATTGAGTTTATCTACTAAAAGCATAAAGTCGTGGTTGTAAGCACGTTGAGGCATAAGCATTTACTGAGTTTTACGTAGCGTGACCGCAGATTTTCTTCATGACAAATATCGCAAGCAGCCTACTTCAGTGCAATGCAAAAGAATAATAGATTTTCTCTTCTCGTTGATGGTATCGTTTCAGGATTGAAAAAAATGACTCGTAGCTTGTTTTGTACAAATAACGTTTCGAACTTTGAAAAGTGACGGAAATATTTGAAATGTTCTACGACTTTTGATGCCATTTATTGTCGCTTTTGGTATGCTTTGTGAGATGAAATCATGACATTGGTTTAGCTTTTTTAGTGTAAAGTATTTTCACTTTTAGCGAGCAACAATAGTAACAAGAGCACAGCTTTTTTTTGTAAATGTGTTTAAGCAAAAAACAAAAAGCCACAAAAAAGGCAGTTCCACAAGAGACAGCAGATGGTAAGCATAATAGCGAACTGGCACTCGCAGTTTAGACAAAACTCAACTTGGCCCAACATGGATATGAGCGATATCGTTTCGCAGGTGTCACTAAAGAAAGATCCTCACATCGTGCAGATGCCACAGAATGGCTTGAGGAAAACATTTAAGCTTTGACAAAGCAATTGGTATTTTGGTAATGATGTAAGTTTAACTGCCTAAGGACTTCAGAGAATGTCTGACAACTATTGAAATAACAGAAACAGGTTGACGGGTTTTGGAAGTTGTTTCGTAGGTTTGAGTGTGCAGAAATACAAAGCAAACTTTTAGGAAAAAGTTGACGTTCTTGAAAGACTTTGCAAGTTGCAGTTACCGATTTCTAATAAAAGCTTTCGAAGACAGTCATATTCGAAATCGATTAACAGTCATGTTTAAAATCATGATAACATGAAAAAGTTGCGGAAAGTTTAAGCAAATGTTTAATGAGCAATCAAGAAAGTTATAACTTGCTCTTTATTTTGTTTAAGTTGCCAAATATTTATCAAAGTAACCCCTAAGAGTTATTTTAAATACGTTTGAAAAGTTTCATGTTATGTATAATTTACACCTTTTTCTTTCAAAGATTTAATATCAACAGAGTGTGGTTCTTTTAAAAAAAATTAATCTACAGTAGTGAAGACCTACTTGTATTTTTTTTAGAAATAAGATCATATTAAACTATTATTTGGTTATGTTATTTTTCTCAATAACTTTTCTGACTTTTTATGGGGATATTTTTTATATGGAAATGAAATGCACTATATAACTGTGAGTTAAAATATTTAACTATTTTGCTCATGCAAAATCTATCTCAGCATGCCTTAAAATTTAATTTTTCACAGTTTTTCAGGTTGATAGCAACATAAGGATAGGGAAAATTTGAGGTAAAACTTTTTGATGCAAAGTTTCTAACGACGCCATTTTGTTTTGGTAAGTAGTCATTATTTATTGACAATTTTGTTTTACCTCTCGGAAGAAAATTCATTTCAAAAGATTTTTCAGACAAACGACTTTTCAATTGCTTAAAAGCTCATATGATTTCTTAAACAATAAGTCTGACATTGGATGTTTATGCGAGTTCATTGCATTACTACGACATCAAAGAATTTTCTTGTCAAGTTGTCATGGTTAGGCTTACTGTACATACAGTGTTGGATTAAAATATTCTTGTTTTTTCCTCAAAGGTTAGAATTGTGATAATGTGAGTGTTTTAGGTTTTCATAGTTTGAAACTGCTCTGATATGATTAATTAAATATGCATCGACAAAAAGTTTTAGATCATATACGTAAAGGCAATATTAATCATTAAAATCCCATAAATGATTGATGTTCCCGGTTACTTTTTTAGCTGTTTATACCTAAGACTTCTAAAACCAAAGGTTGTGCATAAGATTTCTAATCTTGTCAAATAATTTCAGTGATTATAAACTTTGTGTATTATCAATGACAAGTTATTACACTTCAGTAAAAAGCCTTAGGGGAAGGCTTCAACAAAACGCAATCATATGTAGGTAATCCGACTTTGAAAATGCACTTTGGAAAAAGTTACGTTTGTGTATTTTAAATGGAACGATCGCCCCATTCACCCCTCCCCTTGTATCAGTGACATTCCTGCTATTGCACTATTCTTACGTTCCTTTTAATTTCATTTTTTGAAAGATGTCACACTTTTTGCAGGCTTGGAAACGAGAATCTTTAAAAAAATTACTCAAATTGTATTACAGTTATCAACAGAAAGCGATAGAGCGATGAACGCAGCAATGGAGCGTTCAATCGGGATTTTGTCTCAAGCACAAGCTGGCACTGATGCCGGAAAAAGATTCAAGTGAGTTCTTTCATCTAAAAAATGCCATTGAGCTATAATTTCTTAACAAGTTAGGTTGTTTACGAATAAAACAATCATGAAAAGCACAGTTTGAACTGCATTATGTAAAGCGTTCTTAGAGCGAAAACACTTTTCGATCTCCGATTTGGTTTAAAAGCGTTGTTTGCAATAATACGTCAATGCTTTGTGCATTCTCTAAGTGACTTGCAAAAGTCACTAAGTCCAAGTTCTCCTAGCTTTGTACACATAAACTAAAGAAATCGAAATAATGTTTAATATGAAAACTATACGAAACAAATAAGCCCTTCTCCATTTCACTTCAGTATAGCAACTTAATTTCAAACACACAAATTTATCTAATTATTTAATCACCTTGTCTAATCATTTTGAAAACGAACGAAGAAAAATAAACAAAACTAAGAATAAGAAATAAACCGTTAAATGACTGGAAACCACACCAAATTATTGTTTGCGTAGTGGAACGTATGTGAAAGTAAGCATGCATGTTCAGCAAAAGAGCTGCAAATTTTGGTTTGTTTATAAAATCATTAAGACATAAACATATTGTCCTATTTTCCTAAAATGACAGGATTTGTGATAAGCACTCCAAGGGCCAGAGCGATCATTTTGACAATTTCACTTGACCATCATTTTGACCACTTTTTTACTAGTGATTTCGTATCGCGTTTCCAACTTAGCACTCACTGTCCACTCAAGTCTCAAGGGATAATTGTGGTCGTCAGGTTTTCACGTTTCTAAATTGAATTCAATTTTTTGTTACCGTTTACAAAATAAAAACTTTCAGAAAAACTAAAGTCCGGCAAACATTTCAGCACTTGACACGGCAAAACGTAAACAATTCATGAGGGACTACGAAAAGATGCATTAATTAAACTACATACCGCGAAGCAAGATTGTTCGTTGTTACTCACACGTCTAGTCACCGTGTAGGCTCAACCTAGTTAGCTCTTCAACCTAAAACGTTTGGAAAGTAGTCGACCGGAGTGTTTCACTAATCGTAAAATTAATCTACAAAAGATATACTTCTCTTTGTTTCGAAAATTAGCCAGTGAAAGAATAGACAATCTCCTGAATGTCGAAAGTGCTTTTGTTGTCTCGCAAGCCTCCGACGATTTTAAGTTTCAAAGCAAGTTACAATACAGTATTTTATATTAAAAGAAGATTCAGTCCATGTTTACTTTTATATTGAACCATGGCCATGTTTAAACTTGTAGAGATCGGCTTTGCCACAACAACCTTGCTTTGCCAACAGGACCAGTGAAGATGTAATAATTCAATTACTAAATTAAACAGTTAAATTTAGCGGAATGCCATTTTCCGTCCTTAATTGCTCCGTAATACGCCAATAATTTTTATTTTTAAACAGAATGAAAAGAATTAAATTTTGAAAGGGAGAAACAAGTCTTGCAGCGTTTGTATCTCACAAAAAAATTCTTTGTAATTTGTTTCCGTTTCTTGAGAATAAAGAATTCAATAAATCTTTCTTTTTTCATTGTTTCAACATCTAAAGTCGTGCGATCAACGTCAAAGTACAATGAATTATCGAATTAAGAACTGATGAATCATGGACAAAACCATGAACAACACCACAGCCCAGAAAATTGTGAATTTAATTTTTCACAGTTACGATTACAACTAGCTGAGATAATTAGCTTTTGGCAACACTTTCAAAAACGTTACCGAATGAAAGTTGTTCATAGTAAATGACCAGTCGTCAGAGGTAAGAGAGTAGCTTTACAACACTTTCTAGACATTTGGTAGTTCACAGCATAACTAAGTTAGGTATTTTAGCAATACAGAGAAAGAGATAAACTAATTATGCAAGAGTACGGTACTTAACCCGTCAGTAGCAAACAAGCATTATGTTTGTCAAAAGGAAAGAGTTGATTTGTAGATGGTTGCTTGGTTGATTTTGAATCTTTATCCTAGGACTGACAAAGCCTTGATAGGCTATGCCTGGTAGTTTCGCTTACTTGTAGAGACTCTTGACGCAGGACCGGTTACCGAGATTGGCAGAGTGAAGTTTTCCGATTGTTAAAGTGTTGTTGCCGATGAATTATTCCATTCACTACGTGCGCTGAATGGAGAGCAGTCCTGAAATGCGTTGCTCAAGCGCACACCCCGAGAGTCAAACCAGCGCCGCGTGATCATGAGCAGGACGCGTATCTACTGAGCTAACAGGACGGATAGATGAGTATATTTTTCTCATTTTAGTTCGGACTTAACTTCATACTCTGATATTGACGATCCACCAACATATGACCAAGAAGTCCGGTCAGAATTGAAACGTCAAACGCACGAAGAAAGCGACGAAGAAAAAATCAACGAAGGTTAGATTAGATTTGAAACTTCAACTTCACGTTTATGCCCAAAAAAAAGTTTAAGTTTTATTTGCTGTACTAATTTCAGATCAACTTTTATTGCATTTGAAACATTTTCAAATGCAATTAAATTGTTATCAAGTTTTGGTACTTTAGTTTGTCTTTTCATGTAGCTTTCAATGCTATTACTGGTATGTCATAAATTAGTCTTATTCAAACTGAAATACCTGGCTTAAGTCATACCATGTTTAGTCTGTAGCTTAATGATGTTTGTTTGATTTGATAAAAAAAGAAGAAGTTATTTTACATTTTCTTGATATCCATTTTATAAACGTTTTATACCTGGCTAGTATATGATTTTTTTAGATAAAGCACCGTCTTTGGCTCTTTCTAGGTTATTATGTATTTTTTTAAGCTTGGCCTGTTCAGTTTGGTATGAGGGCTGAGTGCATAGCTTAATAGGAAAGAAATACGGTAACATTGCCATATGCCTGTTGCTAGCAACAATGGACATTTACCTGTTGTTATGAAAATAGAATATAAATGCCCGGAACCAAGAAAGACATATTTATGTGCACCTTGAAGCGCTCCAATACCATTTTGCCAAGTAAAAGCTACATGTTCTTCTCGTTAATCGGACATTTTCGTTGGTCAAAAGCATTCTCCATTAGACCTAACAAAGTTAGAATTTCATCATGCACTTTAAGTAAATGCTTGCAAAGCAACTGTAACATCTGTTTATACTTTTTTTTTTACTTTGAATTCTTGTTGTGCAATGTCACTACGTATTTGCATTATTATTATAGCAAAACAATTTGAACAAGTGAACAGCATCGATTGTGAATCTGCGACTCCCTCCAGCGGAAAAAGTACTCCAAGTGTCAACTTCGAAAATGGCGGCAAACATCATGCTTGCCTTGACACAAACATGATGGACGAATTATCAACCGCTCAAACTAGTTCCAACTTGACAAATCAACATTACATTGCTGCTTGTTTCTCAGTGCTAACAAAATTAGCAAAAAGACAAAACAACTTTCCCTACCATGAACTATCTGGGTTACAAGATCATGGCTCTTTTGTAGAGACCATGGAAGAAGACCACCCGTTGTCATGTATAGAGGAGCAATCAACTCACGGTCATCACAAAGAACCAGGGCAGGGTACTATTAACAATGGCTTGAATGTGCACTCACTGTTAAACAACAAAGAAAAGGAAACAAACAACATTGTTTCTGATGAAACTGAAAGTAAAAGCAGCTGTGACGCAGTAAGCAGGAGCAGCAATGGAACAGAGGAACCAATGGAGATTTTCAAAGAAAATGACAGTAACAGTTTAAAAACAACTTCTCAAAGCAATGCGTCTCTGTCGCAAACCTCACCTACAAAACCACAAATGACTATTCACGGAGCAAATAATGCCAATCCAAAGTCCATAATAAAAGAAAATGAAGTTCGGATGACTTCACCGTCTTTACTGCAAAGAAATTGTGGACCAGTGAGAGAGTTTGGTCGCAACCTGTATGATAATCCTGACAAAGTGCTACATACGGACAGACCAAATCCAGATGTTAAAACAGAAATTTCAGGTTGGTAACTTTAAATGCAGTATAGAAAATAAAGTTTAATCTCTGGCATTGCGAAGTGATTACCGTATGCGTGTTGTCGATCTGATGATTGCCTCACATTTGTCTGGTACGGATAAATCCACTGATAACTCAATAAAATTGTCTTTTTTTGGCAATAGATATGTTTTCTCCAAGAAAAAATAAAAATGATGCTGAATCTCCTTCAAAAATTCCTCCACGCCCTCTGCCGGTTTACTCACCGACAACCAGGAACAACTACAGCAAAGGAGCTCGATGCCCCGTGTCAACATGTGACGGCCTGGGACACGCGACTGGCCTGTATTCTCATCACAGGAGTTTCAGTGGATGTCCCAAGAAAGATCAACTTCCAAAGCACGGTAAACACTGTTATTCCAGTTCCAAGGCATTTCTGTTTAATAAAGATTATTAGACTACGTTACTTGAAAGTTTAGTTTTGTTGTAGGCAATGTTAAAAGCATACATTAACATATCACAAATATAATTGGAAAGTTTTTACAGTACAAGTGCTTGTTCCAATAGGCAAACTAAAAAAGGAAATATATAACTTTTTTTCAGCCATTCAAGCTTTAAATGCTGGTTCCATAAAATGCCAAACACCTGGGTGCGATGGAAAAGGTCACGTGAACGGTAATAGACAGACACACAGAAGGTAAGCTCAGTTACAGTTCTTCATACATTTTTTTATGCAGTAGGTGGAAGCATGGCCACCTGGAGATCCGGCCTGATTTGTCACATTTTGCAGATTTTGATTACGGTTACTGCTAGTGCTTGACTGATATTTTTTGAAATGTTTTTACTTTTTGCGGTTTCCTAATGACATAAAACTTTTTGGGTGCCTTGGGGAAGCAGAAGCAAATGAGTAAAAGTAAGTTGAAAAACGCTAAATCAGACTGTTATTGAAAAATTAACAGTCTGACTAAAATCTTCGAAATCAAATTTTCTTTGTTTTTCAACATATGAGGATGTTAAAACCTATTGTGTCATTTGGGGAAAAGAGAAAAGAAAGCGTAAAAATCTAATTTTTAGAAAAATTTATTTAAACGTTCGCCCAAAGTTAGAAAAACCTGAAAATTTCTGCAAAATGTAACAAATCAGGCCGTATCTTTAGGTGGCCATGGTGGAAGCAAGTCAAGGAGTTGCAATTTCATTTTCTTCAATTAGTTGGAAGAAAATATGTTCTTATCGTTAACTTTTCCCAATTTTGATTAAAAATTTCCTACACCCCGTTTCTTCTGAGTTTAAGTTATCCATAAATTTAATTGCATCCGGTAGTATTTTTATATAGATCATCTTTGTTAACAGTGAGTCAGGATGTCCATTGGCGGCACAGAATAAGCGGATGAATCAACAGGCAAAACAAGATAATGGAAATGCAAAAAAGTGTACAAATCTGCAACCACCAGGCAAGAAAGTTTTGGGCTCACTTAAATAAAATATATGTAATCAAGTTTTGCTTAAAGATAGTCCGCCCCGTTAGCTCAATGGATACGCGCCGGGCTCAAGATCACACGGCGCTGGTTCGACTCTCAGGGTGTGCGCATGAGCAACGCATTTCAGCAATGCTCTCCATTCTACAAGTAAGCGAAACTACCAGGAATAACCTATCAAGGTTTTGTCAGTCCGAGGAAAAGATTCAAAAACCAACCAAACAACCATGTTTCATTGCAGGATTTATGAGCTTGATATCGCAAATATTGACATCACTAAAGCAACCAGAAACATGCTATTCCAGCCACTCTTTGTTTGATAAATTTTGTAACAATAAATTGCCATTAAACGTTTAGTTTTCTTATTACAAAATCTCATAATGCTGTTTTATTTTATATGCAGCTCATTATGAAAACCCAATTAGGATGCCACAAGAGACGTTGTACCAACATGGCTTCCCAAAAGCATCAATGGTGCCTTTTCACATTCAAAATGTAAGCTTTTCTAAAGTATGGCCAAGATGTAACGCTATCAAGAAGATATACAACGAAACATGCTTTTTTCGTATCCGCTTTTTTGTCATCGTTGTCCGCCCGGACAGCTCAGTTGGGCGCCTGACTTCACAAAAGAGGATACTTCAAGATCATGCGGCGCTGGTTCGACTCTCGGTGTGTGCGCTTAAAAAACGCAAAGCAAGAACAGTTCTCCTTTTAGCGGCACCTACTAGTAGATGGAATAACTTCCAGACAGCAACATTTTAGTAATCGGAAACCTCACTCTGTCAATCTCGGTAACCGGGCCTGCGCCATTGGTTCAAAGCCACTGAAAGATTTTCACCATCAATCATTCAAAAACATACATCGTTGAGAATTTTCTTTTTGTTCAATCAGACTAAAAACTCGGAAGAATCTGCTACCGAAAATAGCACCTTTTTACTCGAGAAAAACAAGACGGGTGCTTCAGCTACGGGAAACACATCTCCTTTTTTGGTAAGTAGACAAACCGATTGAACAGAAACCATTTTGGAAGTAATTGCTTAAACCTGTTTCAAAACTAAACTTTATTATTTTCACAGGTTAATCACACAAACCCAATAAACAAAATGGCCGTTGTTCCTTCAATGGGAGTTTTTAATCCGGCTTCTTACTTGGCTTATTACCAAGGGGCAATGGGGGCAGTGGTTCCTCACATGCTTTTTTCTCAAGCAAGAAAACCAAACCCTTTGTTTGATGCAACTCAACAACAGGCGCGCTTGATGACGTCAGCCTGGGAAGCTTGGCAACGACAAGTAGCTTTAGCAGCACAGGTTTGTGTTTGTGAATAAAATCTTTGAATTTTTGTTATTGTTGTTGACATTTCAAGAGATTAAATTGTTTGATTTTAACTGAAGGCATTCGACAGGTTTTCATTAACTTTTTAAAACTTTTTTTCAGTACACACCCAATATAATGCTTCGAAATCCTTTTTCTTCCTTTGCTACAACAATTTCAAATGCAAACCAAATTAAATCTGATGAAAGCATGAAATCAGATCTCAGCACACCTTTATCTCCAGCTAGCGGACAGAAAAATCAATTTGAAGTGAAGCAATCGCCACTAAAGAGATGCGCCAGTGAAGCCGATCATAGCATTGAGTCCATAATCAAAAGACCCCACAAAGAGCAAATTCGAAAAAGCATCAACAGTGAGACCGAATTCCAACGCAGAAAGTTTGACTCGCATGCAGAAGCACAAGCATCCGACCAATTTAGACAAGCTCGAATTGAGCAGCGTGTGGGGCTTTGGAATACCTCAGCAAGTTTTTCTTCTAAAGAAACCGCAGTTTCAAATTTGAACGGATTGCGCTATTCTGACCAAATATCTCGTAACATTCTTAGTCTTTCTCCAACTAAAAAGATATCCCGCTTTACATCGATGGTAAACTCCAACGAAGAGAACGATAAATCCAAAATTCATCAAAAAGATTACAAGATGAAGCAAAATGACTCTCTAGTGGATGAAGATTCAAATAATTCAACTATACTTTCTAAAAATATTGAAAAAAGCAACGGCTTCAAACCTGTCTTGCAAAATGGATTCAACCGCTTTGATTTGCCAAACCAACGGAAAACAGAAAGTCCAATCAACGCATTAGATCTCAGCATTAGATCTTCTAGCTCCCATAAAGCATTTCCGTCCCAAGCTACCCCTGAAAACAAATTTCATGGACCGAAATTTGATCCGCGCACTCATCTAGACTTTCAAACCATGCAGTGCAGCCCACCAAGAAACAACGTATGTTCTGACGCAGAAATTGAAAATGTAAGTTGATATAGCAGACCGAATATAATTATGTCATGAAATACTTTTATTGCTCAGCGACTAGCACTTGATTAAACTAAGGTCCGTTTGACGCATCTAACATGACATGTCTACTCATGCTTAGAAGTGGACCAGAATATTGGCTTAAAGGTATTTCTGTCTGCTAAACATGAACTGTTAAAATATGTCTTAGCTTGCAAGTGACAAAAAGGTTAATTTTTGTAACATTGAAATATGTAAACATTCAACGACATGATTGAAATTCCAGTCATCATAATTCTACTGAAATTTTACATTTATCGTGCTTCCACTGGTCTATAAAAAGAACTTGCACAATTTTTTTAGTTCCAGAAAAAGAAAATTTTGAGACAAATGATTTCAAACGAATCCAAATCCATCTTGAACTCTTCTCCTATGGACAAAACAATAAAAAAGGAAACTGGATCTTCTCAGCAAGGGATACAACGCTACACTTCCACCATGAGCGCTATGCTGCCAATGGGCACGAGTGATCCTCAGCACGATGCGTTACATAACAAAGATGATGAAGAAGTATTTCAAACTTTACGAAACCAAATGTTTAGAGAGAAAGCAAATGAAGCATCAATGCGTAGCAAGTAAGTTTCCATAAAACAAGGTCAGAATTTGTATGCAAACTATGAGTTAGCAAAATCTACTGTATGTGATATGTAAATATTCTTTGGTTAGATATTAATGTCCAAGGCATATATCGTAGTAGAAAAGCCCAGTAGGTTTATAGGTTATTGTAGCCTACGTTAAGTTCTAAACTCTGTAAAATTTACATATCTTTAGGCCTTAAGAAATTTGGTTTATTCAGACATTTTATCTTCTAATCCTATTTCAACTCAGACAGCCACTAAATGCCAGTTCGGTCGTTATTTTAACCTGGCAGGCATTGACGTTAACAAAAATTGTGAATGCCTAACTGAATTTCGGACTGAAGTAGGCTACGTGTGGTGTAGACCTTCTAGCAGTGATAAATTTTGAGTAGTCTACACAAATCTGAGTAGTCTACATATTTGCAGCAGCGAAGAAAAAAAAGATGATCATAATTCCAATGAAGTTATGTCCGATTCAAACAGTTGTGCCGAAACGAATGAAGACCGGCAGCGTATGCAATTTTCCCCTACAACTTTACAAAGATTTGAAAGCTTCTACCGCAGCAGAGAAGAGGAATTGCTCCAGTACGTCAAGTCAATAATTTTTAATACAGTTTCTGAACGTAAAACCTATTCCACTGATCGGTTACATTAAAAGTAGCTTATTATTTCGTAGGATTACCATTTGCCACTTCATCTCAAGGCTGACTGAATTGTTTTAAAATATCATCACGATCTTTTCGAACAACAATGTTCCCAGTCACAATATTGCAAAAATTGCAGATTTTAATCATTTTTATCACTGCACTGTAAAATATTTTCACAGTTAACTAAAATTTTTTGTACAATTTAAAGCTTTACTTTTTGCATTGTCTTGAAACAAGTTTTAAAAAAAAGATACTAGCCCACTTCTATCATCTGTTCATAAAGTTATGAATGTGTTAGAATAACTTTTGATCTTTATTCTTGAAGATAATAATAAAATAAAACAATGCGTCTTATTTTTTCTATTATATTAAATACAAATAGCTTTCTATTGACATAAAATGTAGCCTTTCTGCTTTTACAACAATCTTAGTGCTTTTCTGCAAAACAAAGAATAAATATTTGACCCATTCACAGACTCTTTTATTTGTCAGATTCAGCTCTTCTCGACAGCAATGCAAAGGGAAAAAGAAAAGTTTGTTATCTTGTCCTTTGCCAGGATGCGATGGTTCTGGACATTCTACTGGCAATTATAACTCCCACAGAAGTTTATCAGGATGTCCACGAGCTCCACGTTCTTTGGTGACAGCTTTTGCAAGGGAAATCAAGTAAGAAGAAAGTAAAAGAACTAATAAATAATCGATTTTAAAATTTGGCACTTCTCATAAAGCTAAACTGCTAAGTAATATTGACAAAGTGGTACCGAGTTGCGGCAGTTTTTGTTTTGTGAAATTGTCGTTATGCAGCATCACCACATTGTCATGAGACTGACTTTCAGAAGTACGACTATTTGTGTTCAGCCGTTTAGGCTATCAACTTTTAATCATAATGTGGAAAAAGAAAGCATCAAATTATATACTTTTTACTTTTATTGACACATTAGTGTTGTTTTTTACCTACAGTACGTTTATGAAATAGGTTTCCACAATTTGTTTGCATTATTCTTTCCTTAGATGCCCCACTGAAGGTTGCGATGGGTCAGGTCATATCACTGGAAACTACACATCTCATAGAAGGTAGCACTTTTTTTTAGTTACGTATGCTTGCCATACCTCGCATGCTGTTACAGCACATATTATGATTGTTGAAGAAGGTGCACGTGCCATATAAAAGCAAGTGGGTTAAAATGTCAAGATTACCACCCGGTGACGATGTTTTCTGCTCACAGGGCGTTTGAGAGGATAATTTGGGCCCGGTACTAATGAGTTTCTCAGGAGGGAAATCAAGATACTTCTGAAAAAAACGCACTATATCTAAAAATACTTGGTGGTTTCTTCAAGATCACGGGCTCATTGGAAAGTTTACTAGCCCTAATCTCTTCCCGTGCAGGGTCTAAAAGTAGCCCCTGAACACCCTTGTCAATACTACTACCTGCTCCTCTTGAAAAGTAACGTTTCATAGAACACATCGCTTCCTGAAATAAGGACTGAAATAAGCCGTTACCACTAGTAGTCTATCTACAACGGAGAACTGACAAGAATCAAGGCTATAATTCAAAAACACATAAAATGTTGTAATTCAAAAAAGCCCTTTTCAACTTTAAGATAATATCGACTCTTCAATTTAGGCTTCAATTAATGCATTTCAAACATACTCGATTATCTCATGTTGCTTTGCTTCATTCGGGAATATGTTTGATGCTATCAGTATTGACTAAATCTTAATGTAACAATAAAACTTTATTTTCAGCGAGTCTGGGTGCCCAAGAGTGAAACGAGGGAGATCAACTGGAATTTCTAAGCCAAAATCAATAGATGAAGCTAAAATGGAAACATTGCATCTTCAAGATCATATGGTAGAACCGGACAGAGATAACGGAATTCAGACACATTCCGAAGATTTGGACAATGAAAATAGTCCTAGTATGAAATACACGACTTAATTTTTTTTTTTTTTTTTTTTTAAATTAAGGTTATTAGAATTGACCTATCAAATATCAATATTTACATTACTAAAGTTTTTGAAGTATTTCATGATTTATTCAGGTAAAGCAAAATATGACTTACTAAAGGCAGGTTGGCCTACTTTTTAAATATCATAGTATTTTCTTGAGTTACAAGGATGGTTACATTTTTGTCAGTTTACCAAGGGATTGGATTGAATTTCTATCGATTTTTTTTTTGTTCAATTTTCGATTTGATTCCGGCCATTTTTGATGATATTAACGATGTTATGTTTTCCTCCAGCTCATTTGCTCCAGTTAACATCATCGACAATTAATCACCTCTTTATCTGCCTTGTGTCTACAGAAAATCCTTCCCAACTTTTTTTGGAGAGATACTCTTCGTTGCTGAGGAAAGACGAGACTCAAGGCGAAATTGCATACCAAAGCCCATACTTTCTCTCAAAACAACCCTGCAGTATGGTTGTTGATAGAAGCACTGACGCTAATGATGAAAAATGCAGTCATGCCGAAGAAGTTGCGACAGAGTCAGGGAGCAGGTAAAAGAATGGATATAACATATTAACAAAGTAGAGATGTGACAAAGTCACTTTCAGTAACAAAGTTTTTGGTATTCGTTCAAATGATAAGATGAGTTGGCCTTATCATAAACATCCATTCACTGCATCAATTCAAGAAATGAAAAAACAAGCATATTTGGTAAAAAAATGAATAACACCTGCTTTTCTTCTCGCTTTCCAGTGGTTCATCTCCAGCACGTCCTTCTTGGAAAAATACCAATAGCGACACCAAAAACAAAGAATCGTCTGAGTTTGTCACCGATAAAAGAGAAGATGTGTCAACACAAAACGACCAACAAAAACAAACGGTAAATTTTACTTTCTCGCTGTGTTTGCACAAATATGATGTAAAATAACACTACTCAATTTAACTGGTAAAGGTTTTCGAGAGTCTGTGGTATGAATTAGTGGTGCGATACTGATGAGCACAGCTTCATAGACGAAACAAGTGTTTATCGCTGTCAATTCTTGCTATTGTATGATTGGCTGACGCGAAACTATTCAATTTGTTCGCAATGTTAAAATTTGCGTGGCTTCGACACTGAGCTGAAAATGCATTGGCCAGAATTGAAAAAAAATTGAACTTTTATAACGGGCCGACGATTACGGTTTTAGGAGGATATGAATGGCTTGTTTTCTTGATGATCATGTGTTGCTCTTTCAAAGGATCAATAAATAACCATTGTTGTGTATTCCAAAAAGGACTATGACCAAGAAAATCTTTCGCTAAAAGCTGGTGCTTCGGAAAACAGCCATTCAAGTTCACAAGAACCAGACGAAAGAATAAGAGAAAAATTGCTTTTTTATTTAGGTGGAATTGCTTTACCCCATTCAAGGGTAAGATTTTCCGTTTTTGCAAGCACAGCATTTTGATGGGTTATTAGATAAAAGTCTTTGTTATTTGTTGAAATTTAAATTTGTATCAATTCAACCAACCAAAAAAGCCAAACATTTTACACAACACTTCACATTCAATTTTGAGTTACTTTAAACCATTCCAGTGGAGTGGCTGTAAACTTAAACTTGCATTATCTAAATCAGCTCTTGTCAATTTCAAACTTGCTTTTTCCATGTTTGTTTACACTGACATGAAACGTGAAAACTTACGATTAATCCTTTTGCTTGAAGTATACAGTTACTAGTCCATGAACCCACAAATAGGAAGTGTTGGTGCAAAATGACTTGGCCTATATATTTCGAGTAACTCAGGGGTGTATAATATAGTAAGTAAGCTTGTTTGTAATAGGAGTTTCCCACAAAGGAAAATCTGGATTCATATCTTGCCCAACTACGCCAATGCATTCTCGACCAAAGCAACGGAGAAAACAAAGCCTTACTCGCTGCAGTCCGTGAAGCAGTTCCTGGTAACTTCGATTTTAGTGCCGTGGCATTTTCACAGAGTGATTAATAAATAGGCTCTTTTTTGCGTTGCATTGTTGTTTCTCTTAAATCAATGAAATGAAGGCAAAAGATGTAGAACGTTTAAAATTAACATTTCATTGGATTTTATTCTCAATTGTAAGAGTGTGTTCATTTTAGGTTAACTCTGTACCGCTTGTTAATGAAGTGCTTTTTTTCTTCATTGCCATTGAAACCTCCATTACAAATTGTTGTATTTAACCGAATATTACTGTGTTTTACGTACTGATATTTTACTTTGCATCATGTATCTTCATTACTTCCTTCGTTGTCCACGCTTTTAGGAAATCAATGTAAACCATTTGATTTTAAAAGCTGGATTACAGCCTACCGCCTTGTTTTCTTCAAGCTTTTATTCTTGCTTTATGTTTTGGATCTGACTTGCTTATACTATTTGACTATATGTACAGTTTATGATTGAGGATTACGTATGCGTGATTTTGTCATAAAAACACGTTTTAACTCAACTAAATTCTATGATTAACCGGTTGTGCGATGCATTTAAGCAGCATCTTACTTAGCATTTCATGCAATTAGATAACTTATACATAATAATATTCTTAATTACGTACTCCATTAGACAGCACAAGCTTACGCGTTTTATATTAATTGTATTTGCTTGTATTTAGTGATATCGTGTTTATCTGATGAAAATTGTTTGCAGCTGTATGTCTATCTCGCTAGATCTTGAATCTCGTGAAAAGCATCGTTTTATATTACGATACGATAACATTACGATTACATTACAATTACATTACGATTACATTACGATTTGCTAATATTTGATTCTATTATTTTCGTAACCAGAGTATGTAATGTAAGTCGTTGCTGGATTGGACTTTTGTCTTTCTGGTATGCATCAATACCAAAATTTTGGTGAAACTAATCCTAGTAGGGTCGTCTTGCGCTAAGAGCAATGGTTTGAAATATTGGCAGAATAGGCGCCTTCCAATACTAGTTGCATGTTGCCCTATGTTGAGAAAATATTTAATATTTAAATTTATAAAATTGAAAAAAAAAAAATTGTAAAACTCAAAGAGCGTATTTAGTACGATTTTGATTCCATGTAACGGACTTTCAGCTTGGGTTTATGTATATATGTGTCAGCATAGTCACAAGCAAAGAATGACCAAGAATGACAATTTTGTTTGTTCACGTATGAAATGCAGTATTGTATATAAGTTGACTTACATTGTTTGTTGTATCTTTCACTGTTATTTGTTTGGAAAACACTACGTAATTGTATTCTAGTTTTGTAAAGAAGATTCACTCAGATACACAGTGTAACTGAAAAAGAAAAACTTTGCCACAAAATTGCATTAAAGTGACGTTTGTGTAAACCAAAGAATCGATTTTATTGCCATGCACACAGTACGCTTATATATTTTCACTGCAGGCCTATATATCAGCTTTCCTGCCAAATTATATGGTATGGGTTATTAGCTAGCTGATGATTATAAGTAAATCAGCTTTAAAAACGTATACAAACTAGAAACGTGCAATACACTATTCAGCATTGTAATACAACTGCTGCAATCTAGCTCTACCGTAGCTCATTTTCTTTCCTGGTTCAGTGAACCGTCAAGCTGCCGCCTTTTATAATGCTGCTTTGAAAACAGATTTGACTCTTAGCTGTGTTTGAGATTTGAGATACACACATTTCATTTGTGGTTTAGAAATGTTTGCTAAATGTATCAGTAGTCCAATAAGAGAAATACTTTTTGTAAACATTTCATGTCTTCATTTTATATTTCAATAGAAGACATTGAAATGACGTAAATACAGTGAACGTTTATTGTCGTTTGAAGTACCGTGCGCAGATTGTATTTGACACAGTGGAAATATTTTGCGCAATAAACTAGATTAAGTGGATTGTTCGCACTCATATCGAACTTACTCAGACAAAATGAAATAAAAAATTAAAGAACTTTTGAAGACACAATCATACTGATGGAACTCTCACGGTGAGGGGTGCCATTATCATTTCAGGTGCAGAAATAACAAAGCAGCAGTGCTCACTGTATTAAAATATGCATCGATGTGCTTTAACTCTTTTGAACACTTGTAGGTTATTTATGTTTCGCTGAAAATTGCTCTTTATTTTATTTTTACAGGCATACCTAGTGATTTAGATCATTAATTGCATATTTTCTGTTTGTAAATAAGTAATGGTTTTATTTATTCACCGGATGTTGCTTTTCTACTCAGATCACATGAAGTATGGTCTAACCTGTTCAGTGTTCATATTTAATGGATAAGTAAGAAGCTAGCTTTACGTATAGGCTTACCCAGAATACTAAAATCCTGAGCCCGGTAAGTAAACGCTGTGTCGTTCCATCACTGCTGCTAAAAACTCTCATCATGTCATTTGACGTGAGTACGTTTAATTTTCAACTGTCATATAACAATTTAGTTGCAAAGATATTCACAAACTGCACATAAAAAGAACACAAACGTTGCATTATAATTGGATTCGGTCTACTATCATGGAACTTAGTTTAAAACCTAGGCTATTGATATTACAGCTTGAGTTGATACAGATTCCTTTCAATGTACCAGCGCCTATACAACACACAATCGTCCACAAAACAATAGCGTGAAGTAGATCACAAAAAAAAAAAAAACACATGGTTACTCGATCCAAGCTACAGAATTGTTAAAACAAACTTCCTAAGTAGGCTAATGCAAATATTACGTAAAAACGACATGTTTATTATTGATCAACTGTAGCCTTCTATTGCACTGAACTAAAAGTCCGTGTGAACGTATGCCTCGTTGTCTCGGGTTTTGGGAGTCTGAAAAAAATAATATTGTAATATAATGTTAGACATTTTCTGTTCACTTCGGGGTGTTTTACTTTTGTCCATCACAGCAAAAATAATACCTGCCAAATATTGTAAACGTATGTCAAAAGTTAAAACCGATAAAACGCGGACGTAACAATGAGCTTGAGGCCGAAATAAAAAAATAAATTAATTGTTATAGCACAGCTGCAATGTCTCTGCAAAATGAAATCAGCAATATAAAAAAACATGAGTTCATAACTAAGCTTTGCACAATACCGTTTTGGTAGTGAAAAATAAGCCACTAACGCTTGACAGTGTGCCAGTTCGATTCTCACCGAAATTCTCCGCTGAAGAATGGCAAGACACTGAATGGTAAGGTCTAATAAAATGGTAAAAATGGATTTCTTGCCTTTCCGACCACAAAATCTAAACTCTTCACTACCAAACATAAATCCAAGACTCTATTGCAATGAAAACGTTCCTAAAAACTCTTGATCACATGTATTTGTTCGACGAATAGAGTGCATAGATCTGTTTTATTTCATATATGCCTACTGGCAGATGTTTGACAACAAACTCATGGAATTAAATGACATTAGTCAAAAACAATACAAAAATTAACATACATACGTGTTAGTTAATTTCTTAACTCATTGCATTGTTTTGAAATAAAGTTATAAAACCCCATTAATTTGTTGTCAACTATCTGTCTGTGGCATTTTATAGTTATTGTTTTCCTGAAGCTACCGTACATGTTCTTAACTTAAATGTTTTATAGTTAAACAGAATATATACTATATACCAAAACTAATAGTTTTGTTTGAAGTAATTGAGAGTATTTTGATATTACATTTTACCATTGCAATTTCAACTAATTAACCAAAATACTTTTTGGTATGCTCGGTGGTGAAAGTTTTTTTATTAACTTATGTGGCAGGACTGTACTATAGAACACAGCCTACTGCAGAAAAAAGTAGATTATATTGCATTTTTTTCGTCATGTCAAATGCCATGGTGCCTTTTGGTATCGTTTGCAAATCCTTAACAAAGTTTATTTTAAAATCAAAGTTTCCGGTGGTGTATTCATGCATAAGTAGATGGTTTTACACTTACTGCAGATCCATTTTTCGGCAAACCTTCCAGTGATGTTCCGTCATTTCTCTAAAATAGGTGAAATGCAGCATTAAAGTTGATTACACGTTACTTATTTCAAACTTTTGAAAAACGGTTATCATACGATTTAACTGTTGTATTCTTTCGTGCGTAGTAATTTCCAAAAATCAAGCTTCAACACATGCAGGCCTAACTTGCTGTTGTAATGTTGTTGCAATGAGATAGGTTATCAAAATCGACTTTTGTTTTTTTGCTTTTATAGCATACTGAGCACAGACTTTAGGGATCGTATAACATTGCTGCCAACTTAGACCGCGCCATCGATATCGAAAAAAAAGACAGTCCAAGACAGAAGGGCGTGAGCGTTAAATTAATCAAAAATCAATTTTATTGATTAAAATTTATTCAATCGACTTACCCCTCCCGGAAGTACTTTTGTTTTTTGTTTGAAACGACATGCGAGATACGTGGTACAGATGGTCATCAGCAACAATACCCCTCCTACTACGATGAACACTAACAACCAAGCTGAAACAATACGTAGATAGATATAATGAAAATAAACAACGAGACAGATAAATGTGACTTAATCACAAGAAAATTTAAATACAAAAACAAATTTGAAAAAGTCAACTTGTTTGAGTTGATTGTTTTGTATATTTGAACAAGCAACTTAGCACAAGGCTCACTAAACTGCGACCCTCAGAACAAATCCTGCTATAGCTAGGTTTCTCCACTCGGCCCATTGCACTGTTCAAAGATTTTGATAAAGCATTAAATTAAAATCCGTTCAAAAGTGTAACGCTGTGTGAACTGCTTAAGTATTTAATTTGCCGTTTTCCGTTCTTACTATTTAATAAAACTTTTTAAATTTAAAAACAACTGTCTCCGAGCGATTGTGTGACTTTGGGGGTTTGTGATAAATAATGCGTTTTTTCCACAATCCGTTCGCCTGCGACGACCGATCATATCAACTGCTGCATACAGCTGAATAAATCAAAACCTCACTGTTGAATCATCACCACAAGTTACAGACTGTTGAGAAAAATGATTATCCTGCTCGCAAGGATCCTTTCATACAGTCCTTGGCCCTTTTGCAAAAAAGCTTTTTGATCTCTGATTTAGAATAACCTTTTGATCTGATGCAAAATTATTATCTTTTTCTTCAAAGTGTTCGTTGTGGACTACATCAAATACCGGACTCCACATTTTTGACAAGCATATGACAGCTAATTTCAACTAAGAGATACCGTACTTACTTGAAAAATCTAAAATCTAAATTATACAGCGTCATTATTTAAATTAGCCTAAGATGCTGATCAACTTTTGATTGGGACATCTTTCTATTTATTTTTAGACTTTTGCTATGTTGACATGTAGCCTATTATTTTCTTTTCTATCGTTTATTTTGGACAGTGCATTACATTAAACCACAATTTTGAACAAAAAATGGATTAAAAACTTAATGATCTATTAGGTTAAAATATTAATAGCCTATTTCGAACATTTGTTTACAGCTCTGTCTATAAAGCATGAGCAACAGTAGAATATATTGTGAACAACTTACGGCTATAGCAATGGACCCCTTCAAATCCAAATGTACATATGCATCTTCCTTCTTTTTCGTTAAATTCTGTATCACACTGACCAAATGGTGCATTGCAATCCGAATTTTCACTGCAAACTTGTTCTTTAAAATATAAAAGCAAAAGAATTAGAAACTAATTGACAAATCTTCATTCATTACACATGGCTTTTAGTGGTAGCCTATATGAGAAAAAGAAATTTGACCAAGCTAACTTATAGAATGTTTTTTTTAGACAGATTGGACTTACTGACTGACTGACTGACAGTATTAAAAAAATTGGTATTAACTGTATTGAAGTCAACCATTTTCTCTTCTTTTCTCACTATAAAAAGCATTTATGGTCATCAAGAAAATTCCCCAATAATTTTTTATTTGATAGTTGATCAGTAGGCATGTAAAATCAAACATTTCAACAACTAATTGTGAAAAGTAAAAGAAACAAAACGGAAAGGTTTCATACTTAATTCATTAAAGTCTCAGCTTTTTTCTTTAAGTCGAAGAGTATCTAAACTAAAGAAATATTCACAAGAAAGTTGTGTTATTCCAAAAAAAAACTGAAGTTAATAATTTGTTTAATTAAAGGTATATCACTTGTTTAATGCACTGCAGGGCTACTCCCAATCATGGGTTTCGTATTCCGTGCTGCTCGAAATCCTTTCAAGAAAAGGAGAAACAATGAAACGTTAGTTGTAAAAATACTTCGAATACTTACTTGTGCAAGATCGTTCAGCTCCTGTTTTTTGAACGTATCCTGTCAAGCATTGGCAAACTGCGTATCCATCTACACTATCGCATCTTGTGCTTTCGATATTGCAGTATTGTTCATATGAAGAGCAAACCACGTTATCGGCAGCTGTATATAAACAGTGAATATCACGACAACTATGTAAAACAGTACTCCTGTATATTACAGTACAATTCGTTCGGTTGTAATCTATGGAAACTACATGGGTATAACCACCATTAAAACTCTTTCCATTATAAATCAGTATTTCCGATTAGTTTATTGATAAACATTAAATGTTGTAAACTCAGCGAGATGCGCCAACCATAACAAAAACTATCAGCTAAATTTTGAGCATTGTCGTGCTTCATCCCTGTTTATCAGTATCTACAGGAAGCTTTCAAACAAAATTCTGGAAATATGCATACTGTATGTATGTAATTTAGCCTATTAGTTTAATCACGTTATCAAAATTTACAATTATTCATTATTTTCTCTTGTGATGTAACTATCTAGAATCTGGAGTGCTACGATGCATTGCTTCACAAACAAGTAAGAATTGCATTATGACCATTGACCAACTTCGTGATGTACAGAATCAGTCTGTGAAATTGACAACCATAGAATAGAGTTGGACACTGCACATAGCCTACTTTTTTTTCATGAATAAGATAGAAAAAAAGTATACTAACATCCAGCATTTTGAACCGAACTTTTCGCATCCAATTCAAAGGAAGTTCCACTGAACGTATCAATAGTACAAGACGTTGACTCAACATCGCACTGTAAAGTAATAATTTACAATATAAATTATATTGTAAATTTACTGTAACCAGTAGCGTAGGTAGGAAGAGGCCATTGGTCGAAAACTCCCTTCAAAAATGTTGATCGTTTAGCGATTTTGTGATTCAAAACATTTTAGGAGGGGGAGATGCTTGCATACGGAAAGAAAGTAGGAAAGAAACCATAGGCTTGCATACGAAACCATATGAAACCATAGGCTTGCATTTAAAAAGAAACCTTTGTTTAAGTAGGCTGTTCTGCATTCAACCTAGGGTCTTATTTTTTTTAAAGACAAATATTGCATCATTCTTTTTTCTCCAGTTGCTAGTTTTTGTATTTCAAGAGTGATACAATTACATGTTTTGTAGAAAGATTTTTTCATTGTCAAACTATCCCTGGAAAACGACTTGTAAAATCTTTTAGTTATTTTAGTTAAACGCCATACAGGCTACCGCAAAATGACTTCGGACCTTTTTGCGTACAGCAAAATTTACGCCAGTTTGTAGCTGTGCGTTTTATATCAGATCATACGACTAACATTAAGCATTATGACTAACAATGCAAAGATTGTGAAAAATGTGACGAAGAATTTAATACTGTATTGACAAAATATTGAGAATGGTCGATTGTTTTTATTGAAAGGTTTCATTGTATACAAAATGTTAGTTTTTCTTAAAAATTTAGAAAGATCCGAAGTCATTTTGCAGTAGCCTGTAGCTCTTTGCATTGTTATGTAGTCAGAGATGGAGTCCCAACAGATTGTGGAGTCATTCTGATGATTCTGATCTCAAATCACAACCTATGGTTTGAAAAACATTTTAAGCATCTTTACTGAAAATTAGAGACCCACTAGTGAATTTTGGAGGGAGAGGGAGAAGGCAAGATGGTGCTCACACGGCCCTGTAGGTTAGGCCATCCTTTTCGTTATATGTTTTCAGAATACGATACTTTCTGCTTAAGGTAACTTACAGTAATAAATTGCATTCGATATTTAAACTTTCACAGAGAGGTTTGACTTATGCTTCGATGTAAAGACATTGCCCGTTAATCCAACTATTAGTTTTTACTTATCCGTTTAGGCCTACTATCATGCTTTTCATATTTACATATTTAATAATTCAATCTAAAAGTACCGTGACATACGTAAAGACTGTGAAAGTTTATATTTTACTAACAAATAGCCTGGGCTACCACCTTGGTCAGATTATAAAGTATAGCATTAAGTTATATCGAGTTCTCTACTCCCCCAGTTACCATTGAACGTACCGTCAATACGCGTGGCTCATTGAGTTGAGTAGGCTCATTACGTCGTCTACGTAAAAGATTATATCCGACGTCAAAAGTGTTATCTCATATTTTCTGTTTTAATACAAAATCTGTTCAATTGAGTAAGCTATAGTGGCTGCCAACAAAAAAATTATCATGAATGCAATCTGACTTTAGTTGGCTAATCTTACACAATATGACTTACTGGTAATTAGACCATTGGTAAATGGGTGTTTTTTCAATGCGTCTTCGTTTCAATTTGAAAAAAAAAAATTCAAATGCCTTTCCTTCCCCTTTGAGAAATTCTTGCGTTTGCCACTGACTGTAACTATCATTTCCAGAGAGTTAACGTAAAGTTTCGTTTTTGTTTTTTTTAAGTTGCAGCAGTCAATTTCCGAAAAAGACAAGTTATTATTTTCACTTATAACACAATTGCTATTTTTTGAATGTTCAATTACAATTGTATAATTGGTATTCTTTGAAGTAGTGAGCACTTTCAGAACATTACTCACTTGAGGGAAGGCTAATTCTGAAGAAGTAGGCTACCGGTAGCCTACAATGAAATACAGTTCTCAAAGCAAAGCGTTCACAAACAAGCTTATTTAAAGGTAGCATTGTAAGGTAGCCACACGTTCACAAACATTTTAAGTTTATCAATACACACAGTCTTACACTATATTCAGTCAACAGGTAATCTGCAAACCAAGAACCAATTAAAGCTTCGGTCGTTCCAGAATCTTTGCTGTAAATCAGTTCATAATCCCATGTATTGTTTGGTAATGCTTCCGCAACATTAAGGCTTACGAATCCATTTGTAGTAAAATAAGCTCGTTGTAGCTGAAAACAATGCACACCTTAACCTTCTTATGTCGGTATATTGGCCTACGATGGTTAGTTTTGTTTAATTCATAATTATTGCAGAATATATTCTAGATGTGGCAGACACAAAGTTCGGTGAAAGTATTACAATTTAGATTTAACGTGTGTACTGTGTACGTATGCTAAACTTTAGAATTTAGATAAACATAATCATAAGTTAAACAGAGATGTTGATACAAATTATTATTTATGCTCACATTTGGCGACACAGGTAGGTTACCTAATTATATCTCTCGTTATTGATGAGATCGGCTTGCAAGATTTTTGCGTAAACCATGTAGCCTGGTTTAGGCTACATATCACATTATATTTTTTTGAAGTCGAAATCAATTATTTTTTACTATTTGAGAAGCAATTGAAGTATACCAATACCATCTCACCCTTTTGGGCTTATCATAAAATATTTTAAATAAAAATGCATTACTGTAGATGCGTAATATTTGAAATAAATTTACTTACAAAACGAGTGATTTCACTTTCAGAGATCTTGGTCGCTTTTGTGTTGCTGGCTAGGAACAGTATGCTTCCAAATTTCAAGCCTAGAAAATTCAGAAAGTTATTTTAAAGATGCTTGGAAGTCAGTGTGGACGAACATGTCAGTAAAAAAACTTTCTATAATTCTTATGAAAGGTTTGAGTTTTTTAACTTATTTTTCTATTGTTTATTCAGTGATCTTTTGAATGCGAATAATTCAACAAATGGATTGCTTCAAGAGGTACATGTTTATTCGTTTCAGTAATGTAATCAGGGTCGTTTTGTTTTGGTAATCAGAGAATAATCTGTCTCGGTACCAATAAGAGAATCAGGCCCCTAAAGCAATACATTTTTAAAGAATACAATTATACTCCAAAGGATGCGTGGTGTTTTCGTTGTTCAAGAAACCTCTGAAAAATCTAAGCTCTTGAAATGATCCCAGGTTCGGGTTTGCAAGTTCCTTTCTGGAACCCTCATGGTAAGACTATGTGAAGGCACGTAATACAATCAGTCCAAAGTCTTGAAAAATGTTTCACCGTTCCGTGTTGCCTACTCACCTTATAGGCCCACACCTTGTTCTCAACTGTTTGCTTTATTTATTGACAATGGTATCGTGATGTATGGGGCATCAAAATGTCTTATGAGTTCTTCACCACTTAATGTTTTTTTTATTAATCATCTAGAGGTTAATTTTAAACTGCTTGGATGACTGAAATATCATCGACATGGAAAAGTACAATATTTAATGAAAAGCATCGTGTCAAAAGTTTGACAAAATGTTATACGAGTCAACAACTTTATAGCAGAATTGTGTTTTTCAAAATATTTACCTTGCACGCAATCGGTTGGACTTGATGCTGCTGAATAAAAACCAGGTTTGCAAGGGCATTCGTACGATTGGTCAACATCTACGCAAAAGCTCTGAGGATCTTTGCATGGGTCGTTTTCGCATGTAATGACTTCGATTTCTGCATCAAAACAACTTTAAGTTAAAATCGAATTAGTGTAAGCGATTTAATCAAAAATAAAGTTTCATATCCCGTCATATGATTCAATCGGTCCTTGAAGATTTATTTTTATTCGCCTAGGGTTGTCATGAAACATCACTGGTTAATAATTTACGCAAACTGTGGCAACCACAGTATAGAAAGTAACGTCATTGGCCAAAGTTCAGCTGTCAGATTTTTCAAGCCTGCTTACGACATTGCATCACGCAAGTGACTAATTGTGTCATAAGTTACGAAGGGAGAACAGGTATAGTTAAGTTTTAATCGGATTTTCTATTTTTGAATTTCCATGGAAAACGAATAAAATGTTTACAGAATTACGTATGTACGTACATATGTACGTTTTAACTGACGTCTGGTTTGAAAATATAAATACAGTTTTTGTCGCATTCTGAAGTAATAATGAGATATATTTGAAATTTCTAATTGTAGTAAAAGCAATAAGCTATCTCCCAACCATTTTATGAAACGTTTCACTCAATTAACCTAATTAAACCTATTTAACTCACTGTATTTTCAAAAGTTGAAAATAACCCTTTCCATGCTTAAAAGTTATCCCTACATCAAATATAGTTACTGCTTTCTAAAACCTCTACAGCTTGTGTCACTCTAAAATGGGGATCATCAGAAGGTCCTTCTTCAAATGGAATAAATTCAAATAATTCTATTTGAATAAGCCCCTTCTGATGATCTCCCTTTTAGAGTGAGACAGGCTGTAGAGGTTTTAAAAAGTAGTAACTATATTTGATGTAATTTGCTCTGCTTGGCTTTTTGCTTGGCATTGAGCACATTTTGTAGTATTAACAGTATTTATTATTTATATAGCTTATTATATATCTCACAGCAGAGACACTTGGCGCTTTATAGCCTCTAACCCTCCACGAGAGGAAGGAACTTAATTATGAGTTAATGTTGTAGTTATAAATTTAAAAAAAATGCATATAGTAGGTCCTAACAGCGATATGTATTACCGGTGCAGTCAAAACCATCTCCAGTCCAGCCTTCATTACATGAACAGGCGAAGCTTCCTGGTTCGTTCATGCATACTGCGTTCACATCGCAAACTTCATTTGAGCATTCATTTATATCTGTGAATATACAACGTTCAACAGTTTTGTTAAAATTGATAAAACGGCAAAGAAAAACATAATTTTTGTCAAGTAGGCTGGTTTTGCTGGTTTTCCACAGGCAACACAACTAGATGTCGGATAAAAAAACAAAAACATGGAAAATTTGTCACATTATCATCATTCTTAATTTTTGTTGCAAAAATACTTCATCAACAACTTCATAACAAGTGACATCTTAAGAATGTCATCATTTTTAATGCAAAAAGAAGTCTAAAAAACCTTGCACAACCGAAAATTAGATCTCAATGTATAGCAGATGTTTGCTGGAAATAGGTTTTTAATCACGTCAAAGCTACTTTGCCAGTTTGACAAATTATTCTTTAGAGTTGGAGTTTCGGTGAACTTCTATGTAACCACACCTTCGCACACAAGGCCAGACCCAGTCCAACCTTCGTTACAAGTGCAGGTGAAGCTTCCTTCTCCGTTCATACACTGGGCATTAGGATCGCAGCTCTTTTGATCGTAACATTCATCTAGATCTGCGAAAATAGTTTCAATGTACAATGAAAACAATGAATAAGTTACATCTTCAAAGCAAAGCGGTGATTTACAGGTTGAGAAATAACAATCGAAAACCTAATTATAGCTGCAAGTTACAACAATTATGCAGTATTGTTGAGACACAATGTGAGAATTAGTTACTACTAGAAAATTGAATAACTAGTCAAAATACCCTAAAATGTCTTTATTAGACCATTTGCTTACAAACTATTTGTTTTTCATTACTGCAAGATTTGATTCATGTATCAGCTCTGTTTAGCCTGAAATGTATTACCTCTGTGTGTAAACATCTGTATCGTAATATTGTGATGAACGTCATTGCTTGCAACAAAGGCATACACTGTATTGCTGCAAGTGCACGAGATACCTACGCCTTATACGTCTTCACTGCTGCATTTACTGGCCAGATTAATATATTGGTGGTCACGTTTTACAGAAAAATGCCTTAACATGATATTAGGATGTTACAATAAAGGCTTGAGTAATGTATTTGAGAAAATCTTTTTTCGGTTTGCAGTGTGGAGAAATTTTATGATTTGTCGGCATATGCTTTACAGTAACTATTTATGGTAAGACGCTGTTTAACTTTAACTACAAAACATCACATTAATTAAATTATTATTATTTATACCAAAAACTGGTTGTGCAGAGAGCAGCATAGCTTTGCAATAAAGAATCGTTTTTTGTATTATATCATATCTACACGTAACATACTCATTAATACCTCGAAACAAAAAATTAAAATGTGGCCTTCTTCATGAAAACAAATTAGCAATTATCTTTCCTAATAAAAATACTGCAGCACAATGTGACTTTGTCATGCTATAATGGAAAAAACATTGTGAAAATTTACCGACGCAAGTAATTCCTGTTCCAGCCCATCCTTCATCGCAAGTACACGTATAGCTGCCTTGGCTATTCTGGCACGTGGCATGATCGTCACAGAGATCAAGTGAACACTCATCTACGTCTGCACGAGAACCAATCGAATTAGTGTAAATTGAGCGTTGTTTTTCTATGTGTTGAGAGCCGTGGTGTGACAATTCATCGAATGACAATGGAAATACATTTTATTGAACGACTGAGTATTATTACAGAACGAAAAGCTATTAACTAGCAGTGTATTGAATGACAATTTAACACTTCATAACTTATCGAAAAAACACTATTATTCTACTACTGTACTGTCTTGCAATTGCAACTTTTTTCTATTACTTTTTGAATATTGTCTAGTAGTTAATGGCCAGTACTATAGCCTACTATAAATACTAAAACAAGCGAAGGCTGTTACTATAAATGCATCGAAGAAAATTTGCAGAGTCAACAACTTTTTAGAGCATGTAGGCTATTTAATTCAAAGACAAAAGTAGGCTACGCAGAATCGCATCAAAGTAGCACAACATTTTATCTATTTTTTAAAGACAAATCAATTTGAAAAAAAAAGAACTTCTTGAGAGACTGTAAACAACATCCTGTGGAGCTGGCAGCAATTACGTAATAGCCTACCTTCATAAAAAACAGCATATGCTAAAAGTACGACTGCACATACTCAGTACATAACTGACAAAAACACAAAAATAACTTATTCACCATTAGTTTTCAACTTTTAAATATGCAAGTACACCTTTAGCGATCTGTGGAAAGTTTTGAAGGGTCTATAGAAGCATTACGTTAAGAAATAACGTAGTACAAAATTTAGTATGTAGCCTACTTTAGGTAGTTTTGTAAAATGTTTGTATTTTAGACACGAGTCCGGAGATTTGAAAGTTTTTGAAAGAGTACGTGACTACGCGTATGGAATCACTACTTAAAGATGTAAAAAATTTTAACTGTTGAAGAAAGAATCTTACCAGAGCATTCGAATCCGGTTCCAGTCCAACCTTCATTGCACGTGCAATTGAAAGTACCTTGTTCATTGGAACATTCGGCGTTCATATCGCAAACATCATGGGAGCCTTCGATTTCATTAGAACATTCATCAATATCTGAAAGAAATTAACACCTCTGATTGTTAGTTCTTGTTTGTGCTTGTAGGAAGTACAACAACAACAACAACAATTTTTCGGATACTTTGAAAGACATTGTATAAGGTTCATATCGAGACAATTGATTTTCATCGACAAACTATTGAGACAGAAATAAAATCATAAGTTGATCATTTCACCTGATATAGTCAACAGATTGCCACGTTCTTGCAGTTTATTACCCACCATGCACAATTGTGGCAAATGACTAGATTATAAGAAATCTAAAATCTAACATATTTAAAATCGCAAAGGAGATAGTCACTGCATTTTTCTTAGTGTGGGGGTGAGATGATGGGGTCTGGGAAATAAAATAAATAGTCTAATTTTTGTTTACAGAACGAATCTTTCATAGTTGGATGTAAAAAATTGTTGAATCCAGATTTTCTCCTATTAAGAGATCGTGGCTGTGACTGTTTATGACAGAAACTGGTTCTTATTCTTAGGACAGTCAGATATCAAACGTGGATCAAATAATCAGACGGAACAATCAAAATCTACAAGAGATTTCATGAAACTAGTAAAAACCTAATAAATTTCAGTGCTTAAGTCTGGACCAAAAAGTCACAACAACGACCAAAAGCCACAATAAAAGTAAAGATTGCTTGATGAGCCAAATACCAAAGTTGGTGTATCATTCATATCATATGACTGTCATACCAACTCCACAGCGCTTGCCCCCCACGGCGTTCTTTTGTAAAAAATGCTCCAAAGTTGTAGTTTGCTAATTTTAGCAGTTTGGAAGTCACTGGCCCATGAAACTGTGTAGAACTGCACCAAACCTCACAATCCACTTTGGGATCTATGCGAAATTTTTCCAATTCTTCCACTTTGTTCTGATCTTCGAGATAGGCCGAGATACACGGAATCCTCAAAGAACTGGTGTTGGTGGTGTTAAAACACACCCGCTTAACACATTGGGGTTTGGATTTTTTTGATGCACACGTAATGCAGCGCACGAAACAACCAATCAGATAATCTCATCTGTGAGATATACTGACAGCTAGCAAAACTTTTTTTTCTTGATGCAAACGCCATACATACTTACCAGCGCAGACGATGCCGCTTCCAGTCCAACCTTCACTACATGTGCAAGTAGGTTGATCTGCTTCATTGTTACACTCGGCATTTAGGTCGCATACATCATTGGCACAAATAACTAGAATACATAAATATGTAAGTTTTTGACATTAATATTGTGAATTCGTATTTTAAATTCTCAATAATCAAAAAATATTTGAAATTGTAAATCATTCTACACTTAAAGCATAATTTCCTGAACCTTTTGCCTGACGTAGTTGACACCTTACGTAATTTATTTGTTTTTTGTGCATCACGATTGATTTGGATTCATGTTAGAATACTTCCCATGGTAACTGCAATTATAGGTTGTCGTTATCGTTGAGATGTTTTGTTCATCAAACTCTTGACTTCTGTTATGTATCATTTCATAACAGCTTGAGTTGAATTACTTTTTTTCACTCATAATAGATTGTTGATTAGACCTTGTGTCGTCAGCCGGAATTCAAGTTAAAACTAAATGGCATCAGGGATTGCTTACATTTATAGCACTGAAGATGAAGACAGTATAGTTTTTGAAATGTTTGTTTGCTGAACATGAATTTAGTATCTTCAATGATAGGTGTCTAAATTTCAAACTACTTCTAGATTTTTTTTTTCTAGATTATAGTAATATTCATAATAATTAATAATATAACATTAATAACAATAAAATATTTTATATAGCGCTGTGTCCATAGCAAATTCAGATTGCACTTAGAACTTTACCACACAGACGTGTCAGCCAGACGTATAAAGGCGCAGCCAAATTATATTCAAAAAAGAATATGCTATTGTGTGTTTGTAAGACTCTATAGTCTATAGTCTATGTCGTTTGAATTTTTTTCAACTTCAGACAACTATAAATTTATGAACCTCAATTTTGTTTTTTAACAAATTTCAATTTTAAATTTGTTAATTTATGGCTGCATCATTTTTTTCATTATTTAATAAAACGCAGGAGATACTTCACAATAATCGCAGCATAATTTTGTTGAGATTTCAACTCACCACTGCAAGTGAAGCCGTCACCAGACCAGCCATCATTGCATATGCACGTAAAGCTCCCATCTTCATTCTCACATTTTGCATTGGCGTCGCACAAAGCAAGTGAACACTCATTCACATCTGCAAGTGCAGCACGTAAGTTTGAACAGGAAGTTAATGTTGTAGTTTATGCAACCTACTCCTGTATACAATGTAAATTTCAAATTCCATTTTCATTGAATATAATTTTTAGAAATATAAATTTTGAAGTGAAGAAAACATAATTTTCTTTGCCTTGCAGAACAGTTGCTAAAAGAAAAACTGTACGGGCAATTAATATTTATAAATGATATTATTTTGCTCACTATTTATGCTTTAAAGTTGGATGATTTTTCTTGGAAACATGAACGATGATAATTTTCACAATTTTAAAAGCACTTTTGACCTTTCAGCTTTTAGTGTTTACATATTGTAGTGTCTATACTTGCTACTACTTAAGCCTAGTTATCTTCAATTGATTGTAACTTAAACCTTAGTTTGTCTAACAAGTTTGATATATTTTATTGAAAACAACAAACAGCATACCAACACAATCAGTCCCATTTCCTCTCCAACCATTGTTGCAAGTGCATGTGAAGCTTCCTTCCACATTGCTACAATTAGCATTTTTGTCACAAACATCCTCGGTACATTCATCTATGTCTGCAAAAAAGAATCAAGACAATTATGCTTTGCAGTTCTGGATCACCAAGAGAGTGGGATGGTTTACGGTTGCTGTGCAGACAAATTACTTATTTGCGTCACATTTGGTGTACTGTGAGTCTGTGACGTTATAGGTGCAAAAATAACAACATCCGAAAATGAGCACAAGATTAGTGCTCACTAGCCATAGTGCCGAAGACTTAGTACAATGAGAACCTTATATCCTCATCCCCGATACTTGAAAGCAAGCTTGGGACCACCTTTACCTTTATCGTTCTATGTGATACACGGTAAATGAAATACGAATTTATTTTCACACCAGTCAGTTCAATCATAAACATCTAAAAATCGAGTTGGATCAGCTAGCAGCGTGATCATCTTCAGTTAAGCTTATTCAAATAGAATCGGCAAATGAAAGTAATGATCTTCTTGTGGCTTGATGATTTGTGACGCCATCAGGAGCAGTTAAGAATACTGGCTTTGGTCGTATTAACATTATACTTCTTTCAGAGTTTCTACTTTCAAAACGTGTTTAATGCTAACAATTTAATGGCACTGCATAATTATTGGTATTAATCTCATTTATGGAGTTATTTTAAGTACCAACCAGTGCAGACAGTTCCATTCCCAGTCCAACCTTCATTACAAATGCAAGAAACACTTCCTGTTTCATTTTTGCACACAGCATTAATGTCGCATATCAAATCAGAACATCCATCGTCATCTATAAAATAAAAATATTGCCATTATGTTATTAATTTGATTATGCCTTTTCTAAATATCTAGATCTAGAAATGGAAAAATTTGTTTGATTGATCAACGATCAGTCCCTGAATAGCGTGATCTGTTGAGGAAAACTTGTTGTAACTGTCGTTTGTAAGTGTGTTGAAGATAATAGTGCTCTTTTGTAAAGAACTCATCGCTCAAAATTTCTTGGTGGAAACATTTTAACTAAATTCACAACGTTCACTTAGTCTGCTAAAGACAAAGACCGCCTTAGGAAGATGCACAACTAGCAAAACTGAAGCTACATGTCTTTTTATCAAACGACAATTAACTAAAAACATTTTTTATCAAAACACACCAAAATGGGGATTTTTGAGAAAAAAATAATTGCTATTGGCAAGGAAATAATTTTTATGAGTGGAATTTTTGCCAAGTTGTGTTTTAACTTACATCTTTGTTCATTTTATATACTGTCGTTTAGTGTAATGGAGGTTCCATAAATTTTTGGAGCATTTAGAAAACAGCCATACCATTAGCATGTGCATCAAACAATAGCAATTTTTTTGTACTCCTAGAAAAGTTGAATATATTCCTGTACTGTCATGGCTTAGTGACTAGTAGGCTATTTAGTCGATGGAACACAGGAAAATTGTACATAGGCTACAGATTAGGGATCATTAACCCTTTTTATTTTATAATTATATTTATATATTTCTACACAAACCAAACTGTAAAACTTTTGTTTATATAATTTAATAATTTAAAGAAAGCAACAGCTTACCTTGACTAGGAAGATTTGATCTCGGGAACATTCCCTTGCTTTCCGAAAAAAGAAGAAAAGTTCCAAGCACTAACAAAATTAGATAAACTTTACTTGAATATTTCATATCGGTTTTTATTCGAAAAATTCTTATTTAAAACAAATCAACCTTCATCAAGCAATTCAAAATATCAGCTTGCAAATATACAGTATAAGTTTTACACTGGCTCAGTTTTCTGCTAAACGCTAGATACAAATGTTTGTAGCTATTTTCCTCTTTTATCATTGAGCGTTAACTTTATTGACACTTTTGAAGCCGATGACTGGTTGATCACGCAAAATTGCGAAATCATGTTGGTTTAATGGGGTTAATTATTATTTATGAAAAACCTTATGGTGGTTTTGATTACTTTGCATTTCGTGTTTTATGACTTGTGTCGTTTAGCTGCAGTTTATTAATGATTAGTTTGCACTCTCGTAAACAGATAGTTGACTTTCTGTTTTACTACCACACGGTTGAAGATTTTTAAACGACATACCGTGCCTTGGTGTGGGGTATTTAGGGCTTTGACTAGTAAAAAAAAATCGTAGTAGTTTTAATTTATGTTGCTTTTACCAGTGAATGTAACATAGGCAAATATTTGAATGAACTTATTTTCTGCTAACGTTAGTGCAACGTCCAATAAATTTAAATATACTTGTATTGAAATCCCTGATATCTATTTTGACAAAATAGTCACAAAAATCATTGGAATAGTGAAAAACAAAAAAGTGGGCATAAAACCAAAAAACATTATTCTTTACATGATTCCATGATACTGAACTGGCACATCTGTCAGCTGAAAGTAACTTACTTGTGTGTACGAAAAAGACAAAAATCAGGTTAAGCTATTTTACTTCATACCGATTGAAAAGAAGTATAGCCAAATTCCAACAGGCTGAAAGTCGAACTTAAATGTAGCGTTTAACAGTTTCGCAAGCATCAGATCATTCGTAGAAACAATTTATTTTATCATTGGAATTCTAAACTTTTCAATCTAACAGTGAAAAAATGTTGTGTTTGTTAAAGAAAGCATCAAGTAAAAACTTTCTCGTATTGCAATCTTTTAATTTACAATGATAACTCCATAGACTTCCTTTATTTATACAAGAGTTCTTAACCGGAGGTGTTTGCAGGAATGCTGAATGAATTGGGTTAGTTATATAGGGATAATAATTAAGAAACCAAGATTTTCCTGCCTGCATTACTTAACAAAAACAAACATCGATTGGATCCTTGATATACGAGTAGCACTCAGCACCAACACACCACGATGCCATCATCTACAGGAAACAACAGCAAAGTGTCATTAAGATTATTGCTTAACCACCGCTACCGAGAAAATATTTTGCATTTTTCTCTTCGAAATAATAGTGATTTCGGAACCAACTGCTGACGATTGGTGATGTAGAATTCGACGTCTAACCTGCCTTTTGCTATCTTGGTAACATGATTTGGCAATCGGGAGGCTGTATGGATGCGTTTGGGGTGAGGAGTGCAATTGGCTTGGAAGAGTTTCCTTGAGCTCATTCCAGTTCTTGTGGACAAGAATGTTCCCTCCGGTAGTCGAAGTCACATGCATAAGATGCGTGTGAAGAGTGTCCTATTGTAAGCAAATGAAATCTGGCTCATCACTGTAGAAGAGAAAAATTGGCCATGTTGCAAAAATGCCTTTCTGACCTTTTGACGTTAGAAGTGCTGAGATCCAGGCTTGGTATTCATCAGTGTCATGAGACGAAGAATGCTTCCTTAACACGGATACGTGCACGCATGGATGAAGTCGCGTGGTCAAGGAACAATCAGTTCTTTAATGTCCAAGAGATTAACCCTACAGAATATCCTAAGAAGCGTTGGCAAAACTACGTTGGAGAAGATCTTTGGTTGGTAAGTTTCATCTCGGTTGACTTTCAGGATTGGGTGACATGGAAAAATGCCATCAAAGAATAGAAGATTGTTGGCTACCAACACTCGCAATACCAGAAACAGGAGAGGTTGGATCGTACAGATTGATGGATGCACAAAACATCAAGATAAAAACAATCCAATTATCCAGATCCTCGTATGAGGAAAGCATTATACTGTGATATGGAAATGCCAGTTATATGAATAAGAATTTAAAAAACAGAATGGTTTTGTTCTTCACACATGTAAACATCTTTACTTTTAAGCAATTGTAGAAAAGAGGTGCGAAAACTGGTTGGTGATTTCAAATTGGGGCCAACACGTAAAAGGTTAAGAACCACTGAAACCCTCTGTCTACCCATAAAAATATATACAAGTTTTACCGTTGGGGTCCATTAGACCCCAAATTTCCAAGTACTTGTTTTGGACAAAAAATAAGCTCCGATAATGAAATTAAAGCTCAATAGGAAAGGACGTAACAGACTTCAAAAATCATAACTTATAAACACTGTAGCAAAACCAAAAATACTTGAAATTTAACAAACAAGTCATACAATAGCCCATGCACAAACCAAACTGATAAGGAATTGGTCTATTCTTGAGCAATGGTCAAACTATTGAGAGATTTGGCTTTTGGATTTGGCTAAAAAACGCATATTAGGCCTACATATTAGGTCACAAGAAATATTGTTAGTTTATATATTATCGCATTCATTGCAAATGAATTGCGAATGTTCTTGCAAACTTTGAGTTTGCAAGTAGCTACTACAGAATTGTCTGCATTTTTGGCTTTGTGTCTTTCCCAAAAATAGCATCTAGCCTTCTTTGACTTTGGCGCCTGATCTTCAACAGCTGTTTCTTTTATTTTGTTGCGGATTTAGATGTCTTGTTGATATTGAAGTTGAAGCTGGTAATCCAACAAGCTCTTTTCCTAGTTGGATCTAAAATTTTCTTTTCTTTCATGCATGCATGCTTCAATGTTGTTCTGCTATTTTCGTCTTGGAATTGATGCAATATCACAAAAGATTGACAGCAGTGACATCGATCATATTGTAAAATAAAGCCATCGGCCGTCTTCTCGTCATTCGTTTGAAGGTGCATTTCCTAAAACTTCTGTTAATAGTGTCGACTACTCCTTTAGTGCTGTTGTGATACGAGATTACTTCTAATGCAGCAGGCTTGGGGTCCGTCCATTGGACCCCAAGCCTGCCTTTCTATGCTACTAAATTTTGTTTGAGATCAATAATTATTATGTTGTCCTAAAGATCAAGAAAAGCTGTGAAAAGTCAAGGCATATCAATATCGCATCTGCTATATGTCCTGAGAAATCGCAGAGCGAAATTTGTTTTGGGGTCCATTGGACCCCACGGTAGACAGAAGGTTAAACAGATAAAATATAATTTCAGTTGTGGTATAAAATATGTAGCTTCAATGTACACCTCAACGTCTTCTGCATTTTTAACACGACACACATGAGGTCCAACGTATTCTTTTACTCTGGATATTAATGTAGTTGCTCATTTGTAAAAGAATAACAAAAATTAATTTTGTTTATTTTTTTTGCGTAAAGTTTCTTTAAGCAAGACCAAGGATATTCTCCGGTGGTGCTCCTGATCGTGATTTTCGAAATCTTCTTGTAATTGTCCAAGCCAAGCTGGTGGACTATGGTAAATTTTGAATGGTCAATTTCAACTTTCCTTTCTTAAGAAACATTCCTTTCTTAAAGACAGGAAATTCCTCTCTCCTCACTGGAAAAAATCTATTTTCGGTGGGAAGTACTGATTTAGAAAGACAACTTATTTGCTTCTCTGTTTGCTTAATTTAAGCTGTCAACCGTTAGTTAAAAGTTGACTACAAACATTAATATTGGTAGGCTACTTGGTGGAGTTTTAAATTATTAATACACCTTGGTTGATAAACACTTGTTTATTTTGTTGTGCAATACAGCAACAACATAGACTATTGAAACATCACGCAGAAGAATCTTACTTTGACAAAAATAATTGGATCAAAGGTAAGTTGCACCTTATAAATGACATCAAAAAGCTGCAAAGTTGCATTTCTCTAACGTTAAATCTTTTAAATCGATGACATCAGATTATACTTCTGGATTCATGAGCAGTAGCTGATCTTGAAAGCAGTTGGAGGGCATCAAAGTACCAATGAAGCAAAAGTTTTAAATATAGAAAAGACTATGCAAAAGTTGAGGTTCAATAAGATGATCATAGTGACAAGGGTAGCCTACTGGGTGGCTTGTCCCAAAAAGTTAACATTGTAAAAACAGAGTGAAACTGCTCATTACATTATGTTACAAATTTACATTATGTTAAATATTTTGTTTTCCACCTTTCCCTATAGTGTTTTTCAATCCTATTTCAATGTGGCCAAAAATGCGTTGCTTTTCGGTTGAATCCAATTTTACTGCCAACATTTAATCTCTTAACGGGTTTGAATATTATTGTTCTGTAATATACATACTTGACATGTTTTAGCTTTTTTGTTGTTGTTGCCATTGGCATCATGATTATTTCAACTGTGAATAATCTGGTAGAGTGAGCAATGCTTTTAATTTGAAACAATGAATTTTTCTTTCTTAATAGTCACATAGCCAAATTCTTACCCCACAAATCTGCTGCTAATTTGAAATATGGCTGCAAAGTGTACGACACCGCCTGTTCAGTTAGGAATACAATGGGATTGAGTGAATGAGAAGATTTGAACTACTGAAACATTTGCATGTATTTTTTTCTCGATTTTGACAGTAACATTATGATCCTCCTACCCTTAGATTCTGGACTTGTCATGAGTAGGCTAATATAGCAAAGCAAAATCAGCTGAGTTTAACTATTGCTTGTCCTGGTGTAACAATTTATCTACGTCCTATTTGCTAGCTATTATAAAAGTAGAAGTGTTCTCTCATCAACCCAGGTGCATAATGATTGGCCTATATTAACAGTAGTATTTTTGGTTTACAGAGTAGTTTTATAATAGGTCTAATCTGCTTTAGTGGAACAAGGAAGTGATTTGTTGTTTTTCTGAATAGAAATTTTATTACTGATCTGCATATTTAATTTGCGTATGACTTTACAAAAGTTTATAATTTATTTAAAGAAGTAGCACAAAAGGTATATCTCATTATAGCCATATTTTGTATCTGCATCTTCCTAAAATAAAATATAAGTTTAATTTGTCTTTATGACTAATGACTAGACTAAATGATTTAATCGCATCGATAACACAAGGGAACACAATTTTTGTTGCCTTCAATCTAACAATTGTTTTTGACTAACTTTTGGGCACTGAATCCAAAAATGACATCAGTTTTTCTCTATCACGTCAAGTTTTTGAGCTAGGCACTCACCACTTTGTCTCATAACCCACAAAAAGTACAACATTTAAGACATCTGCGTTTATTGTATAAAACGTTTTAAGAACTACAAGCAACTGAAAGTAACTCCATGATTTTCAAATAAACATTTGTAAAGCTATATTATGTTCCTTGAAACGGATATTGCTTCTGCAGGAGAAATAAAGAGCGAGTTTTAGGGCAAAAATTTATACTTGTAGCTTTTCCTGGCATGTTTAAGCTATGGGCAGTCTCGCTTAATACTCTCCAGCAATAGTCATCTACCATATGCAAGTCTCATCTTTCCTCCATCACCTTCAGATTTTGGTGGAATCTTTCTCCTTGCTCATCGCTGACCGCACCAAGGTTTTCCGGAAAATTTTCAAGATGGCTATGCAAAAAAATTAATTTTGATGTTCATGTTGCAGCCAAGTTCTTTGTAGCTTTCCAATAGCTTCTAAACAATTTCGATATAATTCTCTGCCCGTGTATTCCCAAGAAATCCCTTGGCAAAGTTTTTAAATGATAACTAACTTACGCATTTTCTTCCAATTCTGACATTGAATCACTGAAACGTTCATCTTTGATCAGTTGCCGAATTTGTGGACCATCAAATACGCCAGTCTTAATTTTTTGTATTGACAGGCCAGGAAAAGCCAAAACGAGGTAGGCTAATTGAAACAGTTGCTTTCAGTTGACAATGGTTTAATGAATTGCTTCATTAGGCCGAGCTTTATATGCAGAGGTGGGAAAATAATTTTCTCTCTGTCAACAAGTGGCTCATGTAGAATATTGGGATCACCAGGTTAAAGGTCAGATCTCGGTCACAAAGCTACTGTCACTTTGAAAGTACGGTAAAAACGCACTTTCTCTCGATCGAAAGTATGATACCTTCGCTTTTTTTTCAAGTAAATTTTTCTCATCTAGTCTGGATGCTAAGAGTTCCGAAGCTTTTTTCCTAGTCCCAAATCTCGTACCAAATCATTCAACTCATGTTGATGGAATACTCTACTTTCTGAATCATCTTCAATTTCAAAATCTTCATCATTAGGCCTGCCATCACTAAAACATTCATCATGATCCAAATCTTCGAGCGTAGGTGTTTGAACGAAAACTGGAACTAGGATTTCAACTGAATGAGGAACTGGACGTATAGATGATGGAAGACTTGGATACTCAATTTACGTTTGTTTTTCGTTTTATACCCTGAAGTTTGCACCAAGCAAAAGTCTGTGTAATGATCTTTAGGCTCTCGCCAAACCATGGGTATACCGAATGCCAATTTGTCACGTGTTCCCTTAGTCTACATCCGCAAACTCTCGATACACTGCTTGCATACCTTGTGGGGTGCCCAAGACTTATCCAGATCACCAAGTTTTATTTTAAAATATGCAAAGTAGGCTTGTTTGACAAATTCACTGACGTCTTTTCTTTGGCTAGGAATAGTAAAACTGCCGCAAATATAGCAAAAGAAATCCGGGTTATTCAGACACTGACGACGAAAAACAGCAGACGCAGACAAGATAGTATTTTAACAAACAAACATGTACATTGTACAGTAGTAGCCTATACATACATGGTTGAAAGTGGAAAGCAAGTAACTTCAATTTTACCATTTTAATCTAGTTTCGTTGGATGATTGATCCTCCAGCTAAAAATAGGAGAAATAGCATCGACCTAAGTCGATGCCTGTGTCTTTTCTGCTTAATAATTCAGTTGACCCTCCTTGTATATAACCTACTATATCATTAGCTTGCGCATTCCTATTACGAATGGAAAAGCAATACGGCTAAACTCGTGAAAAGTTGCATATTTTGGATGTATGCTGTAGAGCAAAAACTTGACGTGATAGAAGAAAACTGGCGGCATTTTTGAAATCAGCACACCGGAATTAGCCTAAATCAAGTGCAAAATCAAAGTCAACAAATTTTTTTTTTAAAATTGTTCCCCAGTGTAATCAACGAATTGTAAAGTTCCCGGTAGTTTAAGCAAACTAAGTGCGCCTTTCTCAACAATGGTTTTAAACTCATAACCAGGGGTGCATTCCTAAAATTTTATTTGGAGGGCTCTAACACTTAGCTGTGTTGTTATAGACAAAGTATGTATAAGTAATCCGTGTAAGTTAGCCAACAATGTTTACCTTTTTTAAAAGGAAACACTGTTCAGTTTGTTTTTACTTCTGAACATCATGTGAAAAACAACCCATGCTAAAACATAGCTTGAAGTACAGAAAAAGGTAGAAGCAACAAAACGTGAAAACGTGGTTGAATCCGATATAAAATTATAAGTTTGAAATTTGGCTTGGTTGTTACACGGCAATCTCCTTTGCTTTTCCTGCGTAGCCCTACACTTGAAACTCGATTTGCATAAGCTAATTCCAATCTCTTAACTCAATTGTAAACTTATTTGTATGAGCCAATCGTAAGCACACTTGCAAAAACATTAACTGCAATAGGAAAGTAAGGAAATGCAATTCTTGAAATGAACGCTGTGGTTGCAGATTGCTAGTAAGAACCAATAAGCTGCCAATGTGACAGTTACACTAAAATCTCATTTAGTTATTAACGAACAGTTTAAAAAACTCCAATTACAGCAAAAGCATATTCCAAGTTTGTGCAAACGAGATTACACAAAACAAATGGCCTGTCTGCCAGGTCTTTGGTTTTATGGGCTAAGTTATAAGCACCACGACAGCCGTGATTGTAGCGGTGTGATGATCAAGTTAATTTGTGAAAATCCACGTTCGGCTTCAACAGAACTTATAGCAATCATGTTTAGTACTACGTTCTTGAGCAACTTTATCGTATCTGGTATATGACAAGGATTGTCAACATACAATCGAAAATCGGAAGCCATTTCGGAGGGATAAAGTTAATTCTTTTGAGGTCTGCTATTTTTTACAGTGAGTAGGCTACGCAAAAACATTCCTGGTAAAAATGCTATGGCCTAAATTTTAGGGCACATGGGTGGGAAAAGCTATTCAATGCAAAAGCCACATCACACGCGGACATCTAGAATGTCAAAAGAGCCACAAAATTTGTTATGTCATTCTTTATTGCCCTTTTTGCAAAAAGCTTGATTCACTACCATGTAGATTGCATGATAGAATAAACTAACTATACGGGACCTAGTCAGGGAAAATGGCGATTACTATCAACTTATGTTCGTGCTTTTTTTGAAGTTCTGTTGTGAGAAAGCTGTTAAAGTATTACTTGTTCAGTCGAAAAGTTGTTGTTCAGCCAGAAAAGCTTAAAAATGAAAGCTTGAACGAGCCCCCCTGAGCTCCCCTTACATCAAGCCTTTTCTTATTTCTGGGGGCTGAGCCCCCCCGAGCCCCACCAGAAATGCAACCCTGCTCATAACGTGGAAATATGTCATTCTGAATTTTTGAAAATAACCTAAAGTCCTAAACCAATCGTCTTCATATTGAGTACTTCTAGAGGGATAGTGAAAGGGGGAGGGTGAAGGGGGTTGGAAATTGCTTCTTTTTCCCGAAGTTTTCTGCTGTCTACTCTCCTGATTTTAAAAACCTGTTATTTTTACAATTTACATATAATGTTTCCGAATATAGATATTTTTTATATCTAAACTGAATCACTTTAATTTAATGCTTCACAAGTCAATGATGTAAAGGAAAATCTCTGGAACATAACTTAGTATAATCGACTCCAACCTTCTCATATGACCTAAATGGGAACGATTCTTTCGCGTTTTCACTGTACAGTCTACTGTACATCAACGACACAAAATGTCATAAAAAATAAAATCTTTCTGTTATTTTGCATTCTGGCAAAGTTTCATTTCAAACCAATCAAAAAAATATTCAAATTGAACTATTTTGCTTGACCTTCAGAGGAACAAATTATGTTTTATGCAAGATCTGTAAAAACACTATTTTTGATTACATAATAATATGAAATGGTTGAAATTGTTATAAAATTGCTTTAAATTTTTCAGCAGTTACTCCTTAACCATATCAACACAACACGAAGTAAAAAGTCCAACACAGATTTAAAAATAACATTCTACTGTACAGTATAACCATTGCATAGAATAATAATTTAGCATGTCATGCAGCCTATTTAAAATAGTGTTGCATTTAAATAGTAACAATTCTGGTATGCAATAATTGAAGTCAGTTGCGGTTTAACTGCTCAAAACAAAACTATTGTAAACACATTATTATCTCATTAAATTAACGAAGTTGACATAGCAATCAAATACGCAATAAATTGCAATCAAAATTTTATTCAAACACATTACAAATAAAAATGAAGCTACTTTCACATGACAATGACGGTAGGACATGCCTTTTGCTATTATGTTACAATATAATTTATAGTTATTGCATCATTCAACCATGTAATATATTGCAAAGTTTTGAAACGTGGTTTACTTTTGTTTCACTTTGTTTTACAACGCGTCAGTTCATTAACAAAGAAATATTTTTATAATAATTTTCAGACCCGCCTACATAAAAAATAATATTTTTAAACTGACAATAAAGTTGGTTTGACAAATTCTGCATTATTTCATAAACATAACAAACAATACACAAGTTAGTTAAAATCATACACCTATTGGAGAATAAAACACATTCTACTACAACAATTACCTAGAACAATAATATAATTTATCATGTCATAGAGCTTATTTTGAATATCACTGTATCTAAAGAGTATTTTGCATCGTATGTGACAGTTAAAAACAATCACGATATGATTACATAATTGATTGCATCAACTATAATTGATGTGATACGGTTTTACATAACTAATTTGCAATAAAAATATTAATGAGATGTATGAAGTGAAACAAATTTTCATATGACAATGACAGAATGGTATAACAGTTTTCTTCCGATCATTTGCACATGCGACTTACTATACTTTAAAACAACATTCAACAGCTTAAATGCTTGGTACAGTTTTCAAAATGGTTTCGTATTTATTCATCAAACGTTGAATCGGCATACGACTTATTGTTCCACATATTGGTGTCCTGCAAAATTTGAAAGTTTGATTGTTTAGTTTTTCCTGAGGACCTAACATATATGAATATAAAGCTGAGCCGCAGACTACAAAGATATTAATTACTTCAATGATTACGACTTTGCATCTATGTCAATCCACTGCATCTACCTATTAATCGAAGAAGCACAGTAGTTTGCAAGTCGTTAAAGCGCTGATGTTTGTCGGTGGCTGCTGATTGTTGCTGAAACTTACTACTATATGAAACTAAAAGATAAAGACTTAGCTGCACCATGACATTCGTAAAGTCCAATACTACAGCACTTTATCTTTATGTAATGTGTTCTACTTTAAGCCGCAAAGCAAATCTGTTCCATCATCAGTGATCATTGGTAAATACACAAACCATAATGATTATGGTTTATAATTTAATTTCGATGTACCGATATTCTAATATTTTTGGTGTATTTTCTTACCAAAAAGTTTGTAATGTTTTGATAGTTTTTATTAAAAGACAAAATAAAAATACTGTATACTGTATATAAACTGCATTAGGCTACACTCACTGGAGATCCACCTACTGGAATTGATGCCCGGAGACCCTTCATTTTGTGCCATTTATTTTTCTGCAAAAAGTTGGAAGTTCAACAAACAATGGAAACTTGATTAAGACTTGCTGTTTTGTCTAAACTACATTTTGTAACAAAGCTTTTTGTAGTTTGTATCATTAGGTTTAACGTCAAACTATTGGGCATAATGATATAACAACCTGATCGAAGAAACGGTTATAGGTTTATATTTTATAACATTATTGTGCTTATAGTTTTTACCAACCTGTGCCACTGTAAAGAGATTATATGTGTGCCAATCAACTAAAATCTATATCAATTAAAAAATTATTTCGATCAAAATTCTTTTATTCATCTAAAATGCAAATAGAGCAACACCTTCCAGTTGTTAAATAACAATAAGGGAGGAGGCTACAGTGCTTATGTGATGCATCGATCTTAGAATTCCTGTCAGGGAGATAATGAAGCGACCATGCGCAGGAGCGGATCCAGCAAGTAAGCATAGAAGGGTAGGCAATTTAAAAAAACGCTGTCATGTATAATTGGTCTAAATTAATCAATCTGACCTTACAAGTTCACCGCGAATGAACTTACTTTTCTATGTTTTAATAGAGGCGATCGCCCCAATTGCCCCCTCCCCCGTGAATCCGCCACGGCCTGGCAGAGAGACAACCAAACGATCACATGGTCTACATATCAGTTGGTGTTCTGACGTCATGTCAAAGTTTTGTTATCATAAACGCTTACATTTGTTGCGTAAAGATCATCAGGTTTTGGTCTTGCACTTGGAAGGATTTTTGCTGCTTTTGAACGCGAACGGCGTACGATCACGAAAATAAGAATGATTATTGTCAGCACCAGAACTCCACACACGATGACAACGACTAGCAGCCACGCTGGAATAATACTGCTGTGTTATTGGAGACTGCGTTTAAAACAATTTAAAACAAGAAACGGGTAGGTAGCTTACTCGCTTAAACTACATTGAAATGATGATGGAATGAATAATTGTCAATGAGTTACTTGACGGTTTCATGGAATCAGAATGACAAATAATTAAACGAAACGTCAGAGTTATTGTGCAAATTAAACTGCAGTATATTATGTATGGGCTAAAAAAGCTAGTTATTTATTTAGTTTACAGATCGTTGAGAAATTTGTGATAAGAAATTTTAGGCACTTACGATTATAGCAATGGTCTCCTTGAAATCCAAACATACATTTGCACGTGCCTACTTTTTCATTGCCATCTGGATGACACCAACCAAATGGCGAATTGCAATCCGAATTCGAAGTACATATTTTTTCTATGATTCAATAAATCGTTCTTTAGACATGACGACATGACATTCTATGCATGACACGCTGTATTACCGTATTTCTAGCAGTGGTTGCAGCATTCATTTGTTGAAAGCGAAAAAATGCACAGTATGTAAAAGCAGAAACATGCCACTGCAGTTGCTTTGTTGTGTTACTGTAACATACAAAATCGTTATTTGCTCTGAGGATGCGCATTGCCATGATGCGCGAAACATCAGTGAAACAATAAAACAATTTTTGTGTTTCTGCTTTTACTTTCGCATTTATCAGATGAATGTTGCAACTACTGCTGGAAATAAATCACAGAAATAAATTAATAATTGCAAAATAATCTGCATTCTAAAAAAATGATGTTACGTTTTGAACATCCAAACCTGCTTTTGTCTAATTGAATGTATTGTATACTGCAAGTGATGGGCACTTGGTCACATATCCACAAAAACATTGAAAAATTTAGTTTTTGTAACTTAAAACGAAATTTCATCTGCACTTAAATTGTATTACACCAACATTCCAGCAGCATTTACACAGTAGATTACATAAGTATCACTTTTCCGGGCACACTTTTACCAAGAACCGCAAAAATCCACATAGTACGAGCAAGAGAAATCTCGTCTTTAGCTAACCTAGTTTATTATCCATTTATTAACCAAGTTTAAAAGTCAGCTCTCACCTCCTTAAGTTTGTAATACAACAATTAGGTGATGTAAATTGTAAGGTATCTCACAAAACTTACCTGTACAATATCTTACTTCGACTTGTGTTGTGAAATATCCTTCTAAACATTGGCAAACAGCAAGTCCATCAACACTGACACACACAGTGGTCTGATTATCGCAGTATTGATCCAATGAAGAGCACACTACCTCGTCAGCAGCTGTGTGATCAAATTCTTTGGTTATCATTTGGTATGTATCAGATATTTTATACATTTTTGGAAAGTAATAGATGACTAAATAGTAAACACAAATTTAAATTTTGAAAAAGTGCTTTTTAATAAACACTCTTTTTGAAAAATATCTTGAAAAAGTTTGAAGAAAAGTATTTTTAACTGATGCGTACAATCTTACAAAAAGATCTTCATTCCATGTTTAATTTAGTCACATTGGCTTTTTGCTTATATGCGTTATCCGTTGTTCCTTCAAAACTGGTCTATAATCGTTAAAAACTGTTTCTTTTAAATGGTTCAGAAATCTGTGGTTACAAGTGCGCAACTAGGCTTCATTTATGTAAGTTTTAAATGTCTTCATTCAGCAATCAATCAACAGCCAAATATGCAGTTGTTACATCCAGCATTTTGAATGGACTGTTGAGTATCTATGGTAAATAAAGTTGTTCCATCGTCTAGTTTAATTTCACAACTTTCCTCAGCAATATTGCACTGCAAAACAAATAAAACAATCGTAAGTAAGACTTCTATTTCTACCAAGTATGAAGGTTTTCCATAAGAAGGATGGAGGCTTATTAGCCCATACCACGTTACGTTGTCCTGCTAAACAATTATTTACGATACGAAATTAGGCTATTTGTATCTTAATTAGGCTTATTTGCATCAGAAAGGCTAGGCTGATTAAGCTAGTATAGTCATGTTTACTATATAGGAAGATGTTTACCTAATAACATATTGGGCATTATTAAAAAATAATTAATAAAAAAATGCTACCTCCAAAGTACAGTACATTTGCACAGGCCATTATTTTGTAAAGCGTTACATTGCACCACTTTCCAGTGACGAGATATTACAGAGCTATAATTCACATAGATAAGTGCACGTAGCCTATACTAAAATAATTTTTTTTAGGCCTGTTTAGTTTATCATGCAAGCAGAAATGCAGAAATTACCTTATACTGATTTTGGAGGGACCACGCAAACCAGATAGGGATCATGTATTCAGCTGTTCCAGAGTCGATGGAATAAATTAACTCATAAGTCCAAGTATCGCTTTTTTGTTCGTCGCTAACATCCACTTGCACATAACCAGTTGAATCAGAATATACAGTTTCAAGCTGAAATAAATTCATACAACTTGTTATTTTGTGCAACAAATCAAAATCTACAACAACCAAAGCCTTTCCTACTTCTAGGTTTTAGCATTATCTTACAATAAAATTAATGTTTTACACAAAAAACAAGAAAATGCCAGAGACACATCAGCAAAGGGTTGATATCAAAGAAACTGTTCAAAACCAGCGTTAGGTGATTTAAATAAAAATACAATTTAAAAACTCCGCATTGGAACTAGTTTTAAGTTAAAAAAATTAAAAAATTGTTTTTATTGCACCAGAAGCCCGCAAAGATGCTTGAAAAACAAGTTTCAGGCAAAATCTTGAATTGGCCCAAAACTATTAAGTAAGACTTCGATTGTGCGATGGTTCTGGCTTGGCTGATTTTTCCACAACAAACTACAAATGCGACCTGCAGTAAATTGCACCATTTTGGCTTCAAGCTTGAACTCATATGCTCGCAATATAATTCGGCTTGACTTACAAAAATTTCTATTGATGTTTTAGTGAGATCTTTTGTTCTTGTAATTTCATTCTCAGTAACTACAAATAGCTTCCCTCCGAATATTAATCCTGAAAATGTAAAGAGTAAAAGTAAAAAAAACACAGTTAATGATTTAGGCTAAACTAAGAAACAGTGAAAGTTGCAAAGAAAAAAGACATCAAGAATTAAAATACTTTTCGAAATGCATGTATTTAAGCACTTTTAAATTGAATAATTTAATCAGTAGTTTTAGCTTTTTAGTTTTACCTGTTATTTTCAGGATCTGAAAATGTTTGCACAAATGCACAACCTTACAAATAGAGACAATCATCATAATAGAGGCATTGTTTTCTGTTACCATCATGCTTAGTCAAGGTCAAACATTTCAATTGTATTTAGTTTTAAACCAAACATTTCACTTAGGTTACAACAGTAACCAAGGTTGCAAACTCAATCAGTTTTGTTTGGATTCACAAAGCATTTGCAAGGCTAAGTTTAAGTTAAGCTCTTCTTTTGATGTTGCATCTTATCAACATTAAAGAGCTTGAACTCCTTCAAACTTTTTCTGTTAAAACTTCAAAAATTTTATTTTTAGATCAACCTGGAGTCCGGTAAAATACATCAAGTGTTTTGAATTTGATTTTGTGATTTTGCTGCTCTGAATGTAGTAACAAATCAAATTAAGCTGTTTTACTTATTACTTAGTAACTTGAATTGCAAGAATATTCAACAAAATGTTGCTTCTTGTATAAAAGAAGAGCGCAGCATAAAAAAGTTTGATTCTTTTAATGTGAGTTAACCACATCATAGAACACAATAAATCATACTATATTACTTTATGACAAAAAAGCAGTTGGTTTTAGAATTTGACATCGCTACATGCTGTACGTTTCTTCTATTTTCTAAAACTTGAAACAGACATTACCTTGAAGGCAAGTTGTTGGCTCTGACGTGCTGTCTGCATAGAATCCAGGTTTGCAAAGACATTCATAAGAAAAGTCGTTATCTTTGCACCAGCTTTGAGGATCCGTACATGAATCGCTATCACAAGTAATCGTTTCTATAACTACAATAGAAATTAAGTTGGAAGTTTTAAAACGTTCAAATTCTAGAAAAGTATTCTAAGTAACAAAGAAAAATAAAACATTATTATACTTACTGTAATGACATAACGGTTTCTCAAAAACCTACGGCATTGCTGTATATATACCCATCTATTTTTCTTCCAAAATCAGTCCTTTGCGAAATGCAAACGACATTTTTTCAACCTTGATTAATTTAATGTTTTACCTATTTAACACACACAATATCATCTCAGTCCATTGTACTTTCCGTTATTGTATGCTTCATATTCATAATTATTTTTCATACGTTTGTAAACAAACATTATACCCTACCTATCATCGTACAGGTAATTGGGTTTCTTGCAACGTTAAACCAAACTTATTGCTTATTTAGCACTGAAGCAAAAAAGTTTTTATGCTGATAACAAATAAATGGATATTACTTATTACATAAAATTGTTATTTTCAACCGTTTTTTTTTCACGAAACAACAGTGATATGATGAAAAATATTGTCAGATGTGTGCCGAAGAGTCCCAACTCTCAAATGATCCATTATTTTGCTCACAAAATTGTCCACTTATTTTTAATAAAACTAAACAAGTTTGCAACCTTGCTGCTTCAAATACAATGATTGTATAAAAATTTAATTTAATCTTTCTCCTTTCTTTTTAATTTATTGTAGTATTTTTAACAAATAACTTTTCTTAGTTTCATTTTTACCCTCAAGCAGTTCTTCAGCGGGAAGCTAAAAATGAAAACTACACAAACAAAAATGCCCAAAACACAAAAACACCTCAAAATACAAAGAAAGTGACTTTGACTATCAGGTTGTAGATGTGTCGAAAATTATTTCGAAAATTTAACTAAAAGTCAAATAAAATTTTATTTGATTTTTTTTTATTTTGTTTTGTGCGGAATAGAATAATTTATTCAACTTTTAAATAACTTTTTTGAGAAGAATTTTGTTTCGTTTGATTCGAAATGGATTTATGTCGAGCAAGTCTGTAGTCGTATCAATTTTAGTTTGAAGATATTGGAGCTGTAATTCATTGACAATATGATCTGATGTATCAGCTTATTTTAGTTGTGTCCTGTCAAAGGGGACAATTGATGTTGTAATCAAAGAAAGGTTCCAAAACTGATAACAGAGGGTGAAGTATTTTTTTGCTGGTGCTTCTTTAATTGATATTTTATTAGGTCACTGGTTTATCACAAAGCTCAGAAAAATAGGCTACTATCTTTTTGTGTTGAGTTAATGGCGATATATTCTTATTTTGGAAATTGACAACTTCACCAATTTTGAACTTGGCACTTCTAAATTAATAAAATGAGAAATGTTAGGAAACATACCAAAGCAGTCAAAGCCATCTCCTGTCCATCCTTCATTACAAACACAAACGAAACTGCCTTGTGTGTTATCGCACTTTGCATTATCGCTGCAAGGTGATGATTCGCATTCGTTTATATCTGCAAAGCAAGTTTATGTAATGTTGTGTCCGCCTTAATCATGCAAGACTGGGCGAACATTCCAAGCACAATAAAAACTCTTACAAATTTTATATTTTGTCATTAACTTATTTGAAGCCATAAGAGAGCTGTTTAAAATCTTTTAAAAGCGTCATTTCACTTTACATACATTTGAAATTGCAAAGGAAATAGTCACTGTATTTTTTGAGGGAGGGGTGAGTGAAGGAGGTCTAGGCAACCAAATAAGTCGTCTAATTTTTGTTAAAAGAACGAGTAGTTGGATGTAAAAAGTTGTTGAGTCCAGATTTTCTCTTACCAAGAGATCGTGGCTGTGACTGTTGATGGCAATAACTGTTTCTGATTGTTAGGAAAGTCAGATATCAAACATTCAATCTTTAAAATTTGTTTTCACAGAGTCTTATCGTAAAATAGCACGTTTATGCCAGTTAGCCTTGCTGAAATTAGTTCAAAATGCTCTTCTTGTTCACCGTTCTGTTACATAGTTGCGATCTTAAGTAATTTGTTGATTTTCTGTGTATTACGATTGATTTGAATTCATGTTAGAATATTTCCCATGATAACTGCAATTGTAAGTTATCGCTATCGTTGAGATGCTTTGTTCATCAAACTCTTGACTTCTGTTACTTTTAATTTCATAAATCTTGAGCTCTATTACGTTTTTCACTCATAATAGCTTGTTGATTAGTCCTTGTGACGTCATCCGGAATTCAATTTAAAACTATACAGTATGGCATCCGGGATTGCTTACATTTATACCACTGAAGATGAAGACAGTATAGTTTTCGAAACGTTTGTTTGCTGCACATGAATTTAGTATCTTTCATCATAGGTGTCTAAATTTCTAAGTACTGCTATTTTTGCTTTGCTAGGTTATAATAATATTAGTAATAATAATAATTAATAATAACTTATAACATTAATAATAATAAAATATTATCTATAGCACTGTGCCCATAGCAAATTCTGTTTGCTCTTAGAACTTTACAATACAGACGTACCAAGTATATTCTAAAAAGTATATGCTCCTGTTAGTTAGTACGTTAAACTTTATAGTCTATATGTCGTTTGATTATTTTTTCAATTTAGATCAGAACACTATAAATTAATGAACCTTGATGAGTTTGTCAATTAATGGTTGTAATGCTGTATCATTGTTTTTATTTGTTGCATGCAAAAAACAATACTGTATCATTGTTTTTTATTTAACAAAACGTATGAGATATACTTCACAATAATAACAGCATAATTTTGGTCAGATTTCAACTCACCATCGCAAGTGAAGCCAACACCAGACCAGCCGTCATTGCATATGCATGAAAAGCTCCCATCTTCATTCTCACATTGTGCATTGGCGTCGCATAAATCAAATGAACATTCATTCACATCTGCAAGTGCAGCTCGTAGGTTTGGACTAGAAGTTAATGTTCTGATTTATGCAATATACTCCTGTATATAATTTTATGCAACATACTCCTGTATACAATGTTAATTTCAAATTTCATTCCATTGAATACAGTTTTGATAATACAACGTTTGAAGAGAAAAAAGTAATTTTCTTTGCCTTGTAGAAAAGTTGCTAAAAAAAAAACTGTACGCGCAGTTAATACTTACAAAGGATATTATTTTGCTCAATCTTTGTACTATGAAATTGGATGAATTTTGGTAGAAACATGAACAATGATAATTTTTACGATTTTAAAAGTACTATTAATCTTTCAGCTTTTAGTGTTTAAGTAACTTGCGTCTATACTTCCTACTACTTAAGTCTAGTTATCTCCAATCGACTTTAACTTAAAACTTAGTTTGTCTAACGACTTTGATCAATTTTATTGAAAACAACAAAAGCTACAACATACCAACACAAATATTCCCGTTTCCTATCCAACCATTGTTGCAAGTGCATGTGAAGCTTCCTTCCACATTGCTACAATTAGCATTTTTGCCACAAACATCTTCGGTACATTCATCTATGTCTGCAAAACGAATCAAGACAATTATGCTTTGCAGTTCTGGATCACCAATAGAGTGGGATGGTTTACAGATTGCCATATAATTCAATGTTGTAACATGGTGTTTACATGTGCTTGTTCTTTCGCCGAAAACAACTACGCTTTTGTACTTCTGTCCAAAGTAACTGCAGCTTTTTGTGTTTTACCGTACGCCTTGTTCTTATATTGCTTATCGATTACTAAAGCAGTTGTTGATTTAGTTATTGTTTCAAACTCTTTTATTCACCGATTTTGTTATCATATTTTATTTTGTTTAAAACTCTAACCAGACGAAATGAGAAGAAAAAAATTACACACTTTTTGAATTCTAGTAAGTTTACTATGGAAAAAATTAATTGCTTGTATATCACATTTGATGTATAGGTGCAAAAGTAGCAACATCCAAAAATGAGCAAAAGGTTTTCTAAAGCATGTATATATCAGGGCTTCCCAAACTTTTTTGCTCGCGACCCCTTTTAATCTCCTAAAATTTTCCGCGACCCTCCACAGTTCAAATAATGAACAGTGCCAAATATAACCTACATTTGTGATATTGATGGAAAGGTTTAATTAGAATGAGAACTTAAAACAAGCTAACGGTACTCAATGACTGCCACTTGACAATTTACACGCAGCCTACTGGAGAACACAACAAAGAACCAAACACATTTATTCAGATGGATGTGAATGTGATGAATGCGACCGATTTATGCTACAGAGCAAGTCCAGCCGTGGCTTAATGTTGGTTCCAAGGCGGTTTCAAAGTCGCGTAGTTTTGATGGTGTCTGTTCATCAACGTTGAAAAAGCTGACTCGCACAAATTATCGTCGTAGGCTCCAGCTCGTGTCCGAGCATTGGTTTTATTTTCCAGTCGGATGTGACTTTGGAGGCCTAGTCTATTACAGTAGAAAAAACGTGGGCAGAAATCACATTGTATGGAGAGTTGGGAATGTGGATGTATTAGCTTTTTTCTAACTTAATGTTTTATTTTTTCTGAGCCTTTTGTATCCTGTTTTTTTTTTTGAAAAAGTTTTGTGCCTTCCCTCGTTCTCTTCCTCCAGATTGACCTATCACTGGCAAGTTGTTCCCACGATTTTAGATCAATGTTTGCTGGGTTGAGGAAAACTTTAACTGATATTTGTAACTGCGTCGTTGGTGAGACGATCCATTCAACTAGTACGGTACCCAGCATTTCCCTCAGTTTCCTCTGCTAGAAATTTCCAAGACAAATACATCAAAACAAACGACAGGAGTGCGGTTAGGCCTACTGCTGAATCAGGTGATGGTATATAGCCTATTCCGTTTTAATGTTAAGTCAAAGAGTGTGAAGGTGTTCTGCATAAAATTTATAAATTTCTACAAAATTTAAACTTTAAGTCAGAAGATAGATCAGTAATATCTTCCTGAGAGAAGTGCTCGGTAGGCTAGCTGCTTTGTTTTTGCGTTGCAAATAGGTTTTGAATTCAATATAAATTGGTATAGTCTAATTCTTGAAGAAAATACTTCTGGAACTGTTTCAACAGATTCGACAAACGTTTAATAATCAAAGGCTTAATAACATTTGATTTTACATTTTTGTTAACCAAACACTTTTGAGTAAAGGAGAACATTTCAAATGAATCCTTTTCAACTTTTTGTTTACAGACGTTTAATTTGTAGATGAACGCTTTAATTTTAGATTTCAATGTAAAAACATAGATGTTTTCTCTATGGAGGGACAACTTAAGCTCGTTCAGTTTTTTAAGCAAATCTGATAAATAGTAGGCTATAACTTCAAGAACCAGATGTCATTGCGAAAATGGTGGGCAAAGTCTGGATCTTTTTCTTTAGAAAAATCACGACTTCAATTTTCAACACTAATAATCTTTTTAGCTTTAACTTTTAAAAGCCATGTTACTTCACATTGCAATAAAAGGGTTTTAAATTCCCATTCCGTTTTACCACATCAATTTGCAAAAATAGGCGTACTGAATGTTCGACTCTCAATACAGTTAATGACTTGCACAGAAGTGTTAATATTCAGTACTTTGAGTAAAATTGGTACACTCTTTGCGACCCCTGAAGCTCTTTACGCGACCCCTTGCGGGGTCGCGACCCCCAGTTTGGGAAGCCCTGGTCTATATGATAGTCAACAGTATATGATATGGCAATGGGAAGGCGTTGGCTTTCCAATAATGCAAACCAATCGAATTAGTTTAAATTGAGCATTGTTTTTTTATGTGTTGAGAGGCGTGATATGACAATTCATCGAACGACAATTAATTGAAAGGCATTTTATTGAACGACTGAGTATTATTACAGAATGAAAAACTATTAACTAGCAGAACTAGCATAATTTAACAGAGAAACACTTTTGTTCTACTTAATTTTTTACAACTGTAACTTTTTTCGTTTACCTTTTGAACATCGTCTTGTACTGTAGTTAATGATTAGTACTATTACTATAAATACTAAAACATGCGAAGACTGTTACTATAAATGCATCAAACAAAATTTGCAGCGTCGACCGTTTTTAAGACCAAGTATTTAATTCACAAACAAACGTACACTGACTCACATCAGAGTAGCATAACATTTTGTCTATTTTTCAAAGACAAATTATTTTAGAAACCAAATTTTTTTTGGGAGACTACACAAAAACTGTAGAGCTGGCAGCAATTACGTAATACCATTATAACAAACAGGATACGCTATGAGAAGTACGACGGCACCTACTCAGTACAAAACTGATGAAAAGACAAAAATACCTACTTTGCACAATGCTACAATGCACTATACTTTTAGAGATCTGTGGAAAGTGTTAAGGAGTCTATAGAAGTACTACGATAGGGAATAACTTAATACAAAAATTAGTATAGCCTACTTTACAGTAGTTTTGTAAAATGTTTACACTTTAGACATTTAAGATTTCGGAGATTTAAAAATTCTTTGAAAGGGTACCGTACCCTTGGGTACGTGACTACGCGTATGGAATCACTATTAAAGAAGTTTTGACGGTAGAAGCAAGCATCCTACCAGAGCATTCCAATCCAGTTCCAGTCCAACCTTCATTGCACGTGCAAATAGAAGTACCTTGTTCATTGGAACATTCAGCGTTCATATCGCAAACATCATGCGAGCCTTCGATCTCATTAGAACATTCATCAATATTTGAAAAATCTGAAAATCTTTGATTGTTATTTCTTGTTTGTGTTTGTAAGAAGTGTAACAACAATTCTTCAGACACTTTATTAGGTTCATATCGAGACAATTTTGATTCTTATCCACAAAATATTGGGACACAATTGAAATCATAAGTTGATTATTTCAAGTGATGCAGTCAATGTGTCTTCAGGTTTTTGCATTTGGTGACCCACCATACTAAACTGTGGCAAATAACCAGTTTATATGACCAATACTTAGATGGTGTTGTCAAAATCTACAAGACATTTCATGAAACTACTAGAAACCCAATAGATCTCATTACTTAAATCTGGCCCAAAAAGGTCACAATAATGACCAAAAGCCACAAAAAAATAAAGATTGCTTCATGAGCCACATACTGAAGTTGATGTATCATTTATATCATAGAACTGTCAAATAGCAACTCAACTGGGCTTTTCCCCATGGCGTTCTTTCATAAAAAAAATGCTTCAAAGTTGTAGGTTGCTAATTTTATCAGTTTGGCCCATAGAACTGTGTAGGACTGCATTAAACCTCCCAATCCACTTTGGGATCTGTGCGAAATTTCTCCAATTCTTCCACTTTGTTTTGATCTCCAGAAATAAGCCTATAAATACACGGAACCCCGGAAGAGCGGCTGTTGGTGGTGTAAAACGCACTCGCTTAACACATGGGGGTTTGGATTTTTTTTATCTGCAGGTAGTGCAGCGGAGGAAACAATCAATCAGATAATCTCATCTGTGAGATAAACTGACATCTTGCAGATAAAAGATTTTTTACTTTATGCAAACGCCATACACACTTACCAGTGCAGACGGTGCCGTCTCCAGTCCAACCCTCATTACATGTGCAGGTAGGTTGGCCTGTTGCATTGTTACACTCGGCATTTGGATCACATACAGCATTGGAACAAACAACTAGAATATATAAATATGTAATGTAAGATTAAAAATATTTATGCATCCCTAAAACAGGTTATAAATTGATCATTCAGAATGCAGGCTATATGTAACTTATAAGATCCATTTTGGAAAGTAGCTAAGTTTTAAAGTTGAAATTACCTGTATAATTTATTAAGGTAACCTTTTTTGGTGTATACAATATAGTCATGACTTTAGGATTAATTGGCTATATTTTTTTAATCTTCAGAAGCACGCAACCAGTACTCTAGAGATTTTGATTTAGAAACAACTGGGTTTTGAATAAAATGTGCTTTTGATATTATTACTGTGAATTTGTATCTAAAATTGTCCATATTTATTAAAGAAACATTTGAATATGTAAGTCATTCTGCACTCTGTTCACTTTGTTTACTCATTGTCATAAATTGTAAGAAAGAAGCATTTGATAAGAAACATTGTTAGAAACAATAGATTGAGTTTCGCTTTTAGCAGCATAGTCGTTGTTTACTCCACAATGTAGATGTTAACGACCTGTTTTAGCATGATCCTGCGAGTTCGCTGTGGCAATAGCGACTTGCACTAGCTTCCTAAACACAGTTTCCTAGTCATGTGCTATGACGAATCGTCATTTGTTGTTGAACATACAGTTGAAAAAAAGTGAATGAAAAAGTAAAAAATTTGGAATGGAAACAATGGTAATCACAAAGAAAAAAAAAGTGAAATTCCAATCTGTCAAATCAAAAGGAATGGAACAACTATAAACAAGTAAAAAGTTTTCGATATCTTGGAACAATAATAAACTAGGACGCAAAAGATGATGAGTTCAGTATACGTATTGCTCAAGCAAAAGCCGCTTTTCAGAAAATGAAATCAGTATCATGCCATAAGTCCAAATTTTCTCAACCAGATACAGAGTATTAAAGTGTTACACTTATCCAATTTTAAATATAGGCTATTACCAAATCAACTAATAAAAGAATAAATGGGTTTGAAATGTGGACATTCCGAAAAATACAGAGGATTTACTGGACCGACAGAAAAAGCAACCAAAATGTTTTAAATCAAGTCAAACAAACAAATAATCTACTAAAAAAGGAAAATTTGAACATCTCTCTCACAGGCAAAACTAAAAGGAAGCGTGCCCAAGGCTGGCAAAGATTAACCTACTTAAACCAACAAACCGACAGAACTAACACCAACATACACATAATACACAAAGCAAACAACAAAGAATCTTTGAACAGTTTCAAGCAAGAGGCAGTCAATACTTGAAATCAAATGCGACAATAAAGGAAGACTGTCATGGTTTAGTGACTAGTCTTTAGTCAATGGGACAGAGGCAGGGCCGTTGAGAGGATAATTTGAGCCCGGTACCAATTTGATTCACGACCCCTGAATTAAGACACTTCTGAGAAAAATTCACTATATTCTAAGAATACGCGGTAGCTTCTTCAAGTTTCCAGGTCCACTTGAATAGTTTATTTGCCCTAAAAACGAGAGTAGCATCCGTAATGGCCACAAAATGGAGAAAATCAAAGATACTTTACAACATTGTAAGAGTGCGTGAGTAAGCTATTCAAGAGTAGAGAATCAATGTACTGTCCAGGATGACCAACTTCATGTGTGTTCAGTAGGCGATAACGGCTAGTTCTATAGACCGAAGCTTAGATGGTTAATTGCACTGCTAAACATGACTTTTCTTGCATAAGCTTTTAAACTGATTTGAGGCAAGTTTGAAGTGATGAATGAAAATCTGATTGCAAATTTTTTCTATCACATCCTATTTTGGAAATTCGACAACAATAAATCGTTACTTTGGCCAAAAGTGGCAATAATGTATTTTTGTTATCATGTTTCAAAAATCTTACGGTATGTGATAGAAAAAACCGATCACACATTGCGATTCAAGACCTTAAATCACTTCTCAAAATCCAAACAAAATACAAAAAATTGCTGAGCTGTGTTATACTTAGCTGCACTTTTTATTTTGTTCTGTCAAATTTTATTTTTAGATTTCTTGCAAACCTATCTGTAAAACTTTTGTTTCTAGAGTATAATTTAAAGAAAGCAGCAACTTACCTTGACTAGGAAAATTTGATCTCGGGAACATTTCCTTGCTTTCCGAAGAAAGAAAAGAGGTTCTAAAGACTAACAAAATTAAGTAAACATTACTTGTATATTTCATATCGGTTTTTATTCGAAAAATTCTTATTCAAAACAACTCAACCTTCATCACACAATTCAAAATATCAGCTTGCAAATACACAAGTTTTACACTGGCTTAAAGTTGGATATAAATGTTTTTAACTACGGTATTTTCCTGCTTCATCATCATTTTATTGACGCTTTTGAAGCTGATGAGTGGTTGTTCACGCAAAATTGTGAAACCATGTTGATTTAATGGAGTTAATAATTATTATTTATGAAAAATCTTATGGTAGTTTTGATTATTTTGTAATTGATGGTTTATGACTTGTGTCGTTTATCTGCAGTTTATTAATGATTAGTTTTCACTTTCGCAAATAGGCAGTTGACTTTCTATTTACTACCATACGGTTGAAAATGTTTAAACGACATACTGCACTTGGGCGTGCGGTATTTAGGGCTTTGACAATTAAGAAAAAATATGTAGTAGTTTTCAATTATGTTGCTCTTAGCAGTGAAGGTAAAATAGGAAAATATTTTAAGAAATGTACATTTATGATCTACAGTATGTAGCGGACGTAAAATTGTCTGAACATCCGCCCATATCTAGCTATAAATTCTACAGCAACATCCTGAGTACCAGCTTGGTAGTGGGGATGATCTAAGGAATGGTACCTTATTCTTCTGCAATTTTGAGTTTATTGTAAGGAAAGTAACGAACTTCCAGATTGAAAACGTTGCAGCCAAATAATGCCTTGATCACAAATAGAACAAATTGAACTGATTCAGAACATGAAAACTAAACTATAACCATAACTAAATTGACACCGTGACATCCAAGAAAAAGAATCCGTGGTGAAATGACTGAATGAAAACGACACAAATAAAAATGCCCAAAATACAAGGAACACCTCAAAATACAAAGAAAGTGACTTTAACTATCAGGTTGTGGGTGTGTCGAAAATTATTTAGAAAATTTAACTAGAAGACTGTATAGGACAGCACCAATCCTCACAATCCACTTTGGGATCTATGCGACATTTCTCCATTTCTTCCAGTTTGTTCTGATCTCCAGAGATAGGCTGAGATACATGGAACCCCCGAAGAGCGGAGTTGGTGGTGTAAAACGCACTTGCTTAACACATCGGGGTTTGGATTTTTCTGGTGCACACGTAGTGCAGAGCACGAAACAACCAATCAGATAATTTCATCTGTGAGATATACTGACAGCTAGCAAAACATTTTCTACTTTATGCAAACGCCATACACACTTACCAGTGCAGACGGTGCCTCCTCCAGCCCAACCTTCAAACATGAATTAAACAAATAAAATGCGTAGCCTCAATGTCTCCTGTCTTTTTAACACGACACACCGGTCCAATGTGTTCTTTTACTCTAGATATTACTGTAGTTGGTCATTCGTACAAGAACAAAAAAAAATAATTTCGCTTTTTTTTTCGTGAAAAGTTTGTTTAAACAAGACCAAGGATATCCTCCGGTAGTGCTCCTGAGCATGATCTTCCAAATCTTCTTGTAATTTTTCAAGCCAAGCTTGTGGACTAGGATAAATTTTAAATGGCCAGATTCAACTTAAATGTAACGAAGAACTTAAATGAATGACCATATAAAAACAAAAATTCCTTTCCTAAAGTAAGGAAATCCTCTCTCCTCACTGGAAAAGAATCTCCTCTCGGTGGGATGCACTGGTTTAGAAAGACAACTTATTTGCTTTTCTGTTTGCTTAAATTAAGCTGTCAACCGTTAGTTAAACCGTAGCTACAAAAAATAGTTTTGGTAGGCTACTTGGTAGAGTTTTAATTTATTAATACACCTTGGTTGATAAATATTTGTTTATTTGTTGATAAAACGTATCTCTGGATTGATTGAATAGTTTTTGTGCAATACAGCAACATAATAGACTACTGAAACATCACGAGGAAGAATCTTACTTTGACAAAAAAAATAAAAAATCAAAGGTAAGTTGTACCTTATAAATGACATCAAAAAGCTGCAAAGTTGCACTTCTCTAACATCAAATCTTTAATAATAAACCAATGACATTAGATTATACTTCTGGATTCATGAGCAGTAGCTGATCTTGAAAACAGTTGGAGGGCATCAAAGTTCTAACAAAGCAAAAGGTTCAAATAGAGAAATAACAATGCAAAAGTTGAGGTTCAATAAGATGATTATAGTGGCAAGGAAACTGAGAGACTTGTCCCCAAAAAATTACCTTGATGTTGAATATTCTGTTATTCACCTTGTTCTTAATCCTACTCAATGTGGCCAAAAAATACGTTAATTTTTGGCTGAATCCAATTTTACTGCCAACATTTAATCTTCTTGCGGTTTGATGTACAATACATACTATAGATATCCTTTAGCTTTTTTCATTTGTTGCCATATGTATCAGGATTGGTTCAATTGTAACGCAATCTAGTAGAGTGGGCCATGTTTTTAATTCAAAACACTGAATTTTACTTTCCTGTTAGTCACATAGCCACAAATCCGCTGCTAATTTGAAATATGGGTGCGAAGTGCCCGACACCGCCTGTTAAGTTAGTAATACAATGGGATTGAGCAAACCAGAAGATTTGAAAAACTAAAACATTTACATGTATTTTTTCTCGTTTTTAACGGTGCCATCATTCATCAAGATCCTCCTTCCTTTGGATCCTGGACTTGTTATAAGTAGGCAAATTAGCTAAGCAAAATCAGGTGAGTAACTATTGCTCGCTTGGTGCAGCAATTTATCCCCGGCCTATCTGCAGTTATTGTATTGGTAGAAGTATTCTGTCATCAACCCAGGTGCATAATGATTTGCCTACATCAACACATGGCCACCTGGAGATGTGGCCTGATTTGTCACATTTTGCAGATTTTGATTACAGCTACTGCTAGTGCTTGACTGACATTTTTTGAGATGTTTTTACTTTTTGCGGTTTCCTAACGACAAAAAACTTTTTTGTTGCCTTGGGGAAGTAGTAGCAAATGAGAAAAAGTAAGTTGAAAAACGCAAAATCAGACTGTTATTGAAAATTAACAGTCTGACTAAAATCTACAAAATCAAATTTTCTTTGTTTTTCAACATGTGAGGATGTTAAAACCTATTGTGTCATCTTGGGAAAAGAATAAAGAAATCGTAAAAATCTAATTTTTAGAAAAATTTATTTAAACGTTCGCCCAAAGTTAGAAAAACCTGGAAATTTCTGCAAAATGTGACAAATCAGGCCGTATCTTTAGGTGGCCATGATCAACAGTAGTATTTTTGGTTTACACAGTAGTTTTATAGTATGCCTAATCTGCTTTGGTTGGACAAGGAAGTGACTTGTGTTTTTTTTATTTAATAGAAGTTTTGTTCGTGATCTGCACATCAATTTGCGTATGACTTTACAAAAGTTTATAATTTATTTAAATTTGCAACACAAAAAGTATAACTCATTATAGTAATATTTTGCATCTGCATCTCCCTAAAATGCAATATAAGTTTAATTTGTCTTTATGACTTATGACTAGAATAAATGATTTAATCGCCTCCAGTCCATATACAGTGAATCATAAAGTTCCTGATAGTGCAAACTAACTGCGCCTTTCTAAACAATAGTTTTAAACTTATAACGCAGAGAAATGACATTCTACATTTTTGAAACCAACTGTCTTCATGTTGGGTAGTGAGTCTTTCTAGTAGTGAGTTGGGTAGTGAGTCCTTCGTCGGGTAGTGTGTCGGGTCCTTCTAGAGGGGTAGTGAAAGGGGGGGGGGGGTGGCTAATTTTTTTTAAATTTTCTGCTCGCTACTCTCCTGATTTCAGAAACCTATTATTGTTACAATTTACATATAATGTTTCTGAATATAGATATTTTTTTAATTTAAACTGAATCACTAATTTCATGGACACGTCAATATATAAAGGAAAAATTCTGGAACATAACCTATTATAAATCGACTCCGATCCTCTCATATGACCGAAATGGGAACGATTTATTTGCATTTTCACTGTACAATCTACTGTAAGTCAACGACACAAAAGGTCATAAAAAAAAATTCCTTGACCTTCAGAGGAACAACTTATGTTTCATGCAATATCTGTGAAGAACATTATTTTTTTGATTACATAATAATACGAAATGGTTGAAATTGTCATAAAATTGCTTTAATTTTTTCTGCAGTTACTCGTCATCCGTATCAACACAACAAGCAGTTGAAAGTCAAACATAGATTTAAAAATAACATTATACTGTATAACGATTGCATAGAGTAATAATTTCTATGTCATGCAGCTTATTTAAAATAGTGTCGCATTCAAATAATAATAATTCTAGTATGCAACAATTGAAATCAGTCGAGGTTGAACTGCACAAAACAAAACTATTGTAAACACATTTTTGTCTCATTAAATTAATGAGGTTGACAGAGCAATCAAATACGCAATAAATTGCAATAAAAATTTTATTTAAACACATTACAAATAAAAAAGCTATTTTCTCATGACAATGACGATAGGACATGCCTTTTGCTTATGTATTACAATATAATTTAAATTTATTAACATAAATCAACCATGTTATATATTGCAAAGTTTTGAAACGTGGTTCTTTAGTTTCACTTCGTTTTACAACGCGTCAGATTATTCAAAAAGAAACATTTTAATAATATTTTTCAATCCCGCCTCCAAGAAGAACAATATCTTTTATACTGACAATAAAGTTACTTTGACAAATTCTGCATTGTCCCATAAACGTAACACAGAATACGCAAGTTAGTTGAAGTCATACACCTATTGGAGAATAAAGCACATTCTGCTACAACAATTACGTAGAACAATAATATAATTTATTATGTCATAGAGCCTACTTTGAATATCACTGTATCTAAAGAGTAATTTGCATCGTATATGACAGTTAGAGACAATCAAGATATGAATACTTAATTGATAACATCAACTATAGCCTAATTGATGTGATTCGATTTTACATAATTAAATCGCTATAAAAGTATTGATGAGATGTATAAAGTGAAACAAATTTCCATATGACAATGACAGAATGGTATAACAGTTTTTTTCAGATCATTTGCACATGCGACTGACTATACTTTAAAACAACATTCAACAGCTTAAATGCTTGGTACAGTTTTCAAAATGGTTTCGTATTTATTCATCAAACGTTGAATCAGCATATGATTTATTGTTCCACATATTGGTGGTCTGCAAAATTTGAAGTTTAATTGTTTAGCTTCTCCTAAAGAACAAAGATATAAGAATATAAAGCCGAGTCTCAGACTACAACTATAATAATTACTTCAATGATTACGACTTTGCATCTATGAATCCACTGCATCTGCCTGCTAATTGAAGAAGCACAGTAGTTTACAAATCTTTAAAGCGGTGATGTTTGTCGGTTGCTGACAGGGGCGGCGCCAGCCAAAATTGAGTGGAGTGGACAAAAATATTTCGAGGTAAAATGCTACCGTAACATATGGTCACTAAGATTACCGATTGCGAAGTAATTCACTGCAGCTCGGTTGTGAAATTTATTGAAAAATAAACAAAGGAAATTGAAAGGGGGTGAAAGCTTGTTTTCCTTTGAGCGCACTCTAAATTATGAACAAAAGAATAGAATGGAGCCAAACCCTCCCATTTTCTATGTGGTCCATGGAATTGCCGACTACGATCTTGATGTTAGCAAGCTTGTCGTTATATTATGTCATGGAGCTACTGCAATGATAGGCGGCCTCATAAAAATTTATTGGGTGGCCCCTAAACAGAATTTAAAAAAACTTACCTATTACCCAATAATGCCCATAGGCATAGGTTAAGAATCACTGCACTAAAGTTTTATTTTGCGCTCGCAAGTTAGCTTAAAAGCTTCCACCAATTTTTGAAGATCAGTGCTATCGGCAATGTCTCGCTCACTGCTGATCTGCACCAGATGTTCAAGTCTTTGTGATGACACGGCAGGTCGCAGATAATTGTTTATTGTCTTAACTTTGCTGTGGATACGTTCACAAGACGCCACAGTCATGGGCAAAGTAGCAATAATTTGAAACAAATGGCTGTACAAATGATTTAAGATCGTTTTGTCCACACAATTTCAAAAGTGAAGACAAACACAACCACGCGGTCTTGGTCAATCCACTTTGGTGTTTTTTAAATTCTAGTTTCCACTTGTGACAATTATAGCTGACCTCAAAAAAAGATCCTATTGCTGCCCAAACCGATTTTCATCGAAATTATACAATTTGACTAAATACTCAACTTTAGGCAAGTTTGATGGAGACAAGTGCGTGAAATAAAATGCAGCTGCATTTGACATTAATTCACATGCTTGATCCGAGTAACGCTTTTTAAGTTCATTTAGCATTCTGTCAAAGGGTAAAGAAAAATCTCTTTTTAACTTTTCTGTAATGGATTCAGATTCACTCCACGGAAGACTGTTGCAACCTATCAATAATATCTGACCATCTCGGCAATAGCTTGGTAGGTATAGCGGCACCGCTTAGCCGGCGTGGTGGTTTCACTGGTAATTTGATTTCTATCCGCAAACAGCGATGAGTTGAAAACCAATTTGTTAAAATCTTCCTCTGAACGCAGTGAGTCAAATGCTCTTGTCAAGTCGTTGATAGCAGCAACCCCAGTGGTGAGATCCATTTCTTCACTTTTTAAATAATCTGAAGCCTGTTTATTTAACGAAAATAATTTATGAGAAATAAGACTAGCAGTAACAAATTCAGTTTGCTTGACGAGGAACAACAAACCAGTAGCTACACCATTACCTTCGTTTGACATTTGTTGGAACATTGACAGCAGTGCTGGATATAGCTTACATTAATAACAACATCTAGATCATCTAAACCTGTAGACCATCTAGTAGCCTATCAGATAACGAGTGCAATGCAATTTTTCCAGACATGATTCCCTCCCTTTTCAAATGCTCTTTATACAAAAAATGTCTCTTGGGAGAACAGTCTAGCATAAAGTGGTAGATGTTACCAATTGTTTCAAAATTTTTTGACTGTCGCTACGTTTTCAACACTGTGCTCAAGCACAAGATGTAATCGGTGTGCAAAACAATGAAAATATACCGACAGTTTGACACCCGCTGCAACTAGGTGTTGCTGTGAACCTTCAATCCTTGCCTGACATGTTGGTGGCCCCATCAAAGCATTTGTCTATTAGGTCTTACAAAGCTTGTGTCTCAGCTGTGATAAAAGCCATCACCTCAAAATGGTAAAATTAGACTACAATCAATCAATACAACAGAGCGATAACAATTAAGATTCTTCATTTCTTCTTATGTCAATGCTGCAAAAGTAATTCATACGTAAGAAGCTGAAATTAATTTATGACGCAGTCACTAGGCCCCCCTAACCCCCTGCATACACCCCCAAGTTTTCTCATCGGATCTTGACAAATTACAAAATTGACCCTAAATAGGAGTGGGGTGGACATGTCCACCCCAGTCCACCCCGTGGCGCCGCTACTGGTTGCTGATGATGGTTACTGCTGAAACGTGCTTGCATATTGTTGCTGAAACTTACCACTGTATAAAACTAAAAGTTAAAGACTTAGCTGCCTGATGACATTCGTAAAGTCCAATACTACAGTATGTAATGTGTTTTACTTTCGGCCGCAAAGCAAACATGCTATTTTGTTCCATCATCAGTGATCATTGGTAACTACACAAACTCAAATGATAATGGTTTGTAATTTAATTTCGAAGTATTCTAATAGTTTGGTATATTTTTTTACTACTCCGTATTTTGGTGTATTTTCTTACCAAAAAGTTTGTATTCTTATGATAGTTTTTAATAAAAGATAAAACAAAAATACTGTATACTGTATAAATATAAACTGCATTACACTCACTGGAGATCCACCTTCTGGAATTGATGCCCGGAGACCCTTCAACTTGTGCCATTCATTTTTCTGCAAAAAGTTGAAAGTTCAACAAACAATAGAAATTGGATTAAGACTAACTGTTTTCTCTAAACTACATTTTTGTAACAAAGCTTTTTGTAGTTTGAACCATCAGGTCTAACCGTCCAACTATTGGGAATCGTAATATAACAACCTGAGCAAATAAGAGGTTATACGTTAATGTTTTAAAACATTATCGTGCTTTTTGTTTTTACCAACCTGTGCCACTGTAAAGAGGTTAATATGTGTGCCAATCAACTAAAGTCAATATCAATTAGGAAATTATTCCAATCATATTCCTTTATTCATCTAAAATGCAGATAAGCAACACCTTCCAGTTGTTAACTAACAAGTAAATAAGAGAGGAGGTCACTATGCTTATGTGATGCATCAATCTTAGAATTTCTGGCAGGGAAATAAACAAGCGAATCTAGCAAGTAGGTAGCCTATAGAAGGGTAGGCAATGAAAAAAAAACACTGACATGTCTAATAGGTCTACGTTAACCAATCTGACCTTACAAATACACCGTGACAAAAGTTACTTTTTATGTTTCAGTGGAGGCAATTGCCCCCTCCCCCGGTGAATTCTCCACTGCCTGACAGGGAGACAACGAAACGACTAGATGGTTTACATATCAGTTGGCATTTTAGCATCATGTCAATGTTTTGCTATCATAAACGCTTACATTTGCTGAGTAAAGATTTTCAGGTCTTTGTCTTGCACTTGGGCGCGTTTTTGATGCTTTTGGACGTGAACGGCGCGCGATGACGAAAATAAGAATGATTATTGTCAGCACCAGAACTCCACACACGATGACAATGACTAGCAGCCACGCTGGAACAATACTGTCGTGTTATTGGAGACTGCGTTTAAAACAATGTGATATGAAAATGTTGCAAAATATATTTTTGTTTTTACCAACCAATTTTACACATGGTTTCAAATGGTTCTACAACTGACTTTTTGTAAGCTGTGCCATGGCCCACTGCAGATAAGGCCAGATTTGTCACATTTTGAAGGATTTTATTAACAGGCTGACTCAAATTGTCTTAAACATTGCAGTTTCTACAACTAAAGTTCTTTCAGAAAATATTGTAAGAGGGTAACAAACATTTCCTTTATTAGTAATAAGTATTTAAAGCTTTGTACGATATCGTGAGCTTTCTTTGAGTTGATTGATAGTTATTAATCTTCATAAATGTCAACTGTAATACGAAATGAAACCTTTATCAGAAGTAGTTTTCTCCAAACCATCAACATTAACGTAAACGGAGAAAATAAACATTTTCTACAATTCAGTAGATTGTTTCTGATCTTTACTCAATGCACATTATAAAAAAATACGTCTTGACAGGGCCATTGAGTGCATAATTGGGCCCGGTACCAAGCCAAACTCCGGGTCCCCTCAAAGTTTCAATTGGCAATGCACAAATAAATATACGTACGATCTGAATTTCTCTTTCACAAGTTTACTTTTTCTGCATAATTAGTGCAAACTATTATTTATCACATAGGTCCTCACAACAAGTACGGTGTGTGGAAAAAATAACATACATAAAATAATAACCGTTTTAAATACGTTTGCCTGCAGAAATGACAAACTTTAGAAAAGACCCTGAATACTTGGTGCAAAATAACATACGTCTTTCTTTAGCATACACACAACACGACTACAAAAATAATTGCCAATGCAGCAGCCAAAAGAAAGACCATGAAATTGTAATGATAAATGTTTATCAGGGGTGTAGTCAGGGGGCGAGCAAAGGGAGCAATTGCCTCCCCTTGAAATATTTTAAAGTAACATTTCACACTCTATTACAGGATCATTTGACAAAGTTTTACTATCGATTTTGGCTGAAAGAATGGCAATTTTAAGATATATTTTAAAAAAATTTCTGGGGGAGGACCCCAGTGAGTGCTCCACCTTCGATAAAACTCGTTGCCACTCCAGGCTCACTCACATATGAAAAAATACTTATTTGCCACCCCTGAAATTTTGTGCTGGCTGCACCCCTGATATTATATTTCATAGCCTACGTAAAATTTCAAGATTAATACTCGGTCTTGCTTCACACCATCACATACACCAAAGGGATGAGAATTATGGTATCCCTACTTTACAATCATACATTGTTTTGCATAAAAATACAAGAATTGTACAAATATCATCGGATCATTGAACAAGCTTTGAAAACTTTACTTGGTCAAATTTATTTGAACAGTCTAAACATATAGTACAGTAAATAAGTGTAGGCAATGGGTTTAGCAAAATGCAAGATAGTTAACCTATTGATTTTAAAAAATACACTTACAGAAGTTGAAGCCAAACTGATTGTCAGTCATACATAAAAAGACTCTATTTATGAAAAACAAAATCCTTAAAAATTGTTGAATGTCATGTTGGCAAATGTGTTTGGGCTATCACAATAACTACTGTTGTCTTTGTTGCTTTTCACAGCGCGTACAATTTCAGAATACATGCAATAATTAGGTGCAAGTCCATTGTCCAAGATACATTGAAGAAATGACTAGAAAAAGGTAACATACAAAAATCATAAGATGGATTAATACTCTCAGTTGTGGTACCCAGCTGATTAATTAATACCAATTTTTTAACACATTGTTTTGAACATATCTACAACGCAAAGGTAAAAAAACCAACAAAGGTATATAATCATCACGTTCCTATCTTGTAGGAGGGTTTGGATACAATGCATCATTGTTCATCACGAAGAGCACTTCTTAGTCTTACAGCATTTTTATAACAAAAGTAGAACACTCCTAATGCAGTAAGCTACATACTCACCATGGCACTGAGGTTTAACACCAAGGTCTACTGAAATCTGTACATGCCAACAATACCAGCTCCACCAGTCACTCTAACTCCATCAACGGATAACGAGAGAGGTGAACAGGTGGTAGACAAAAACTTTCTAATTACTTTTATGTTCATACTTGTCACTTAAATACTTTTGTAGTGAGTATAAATTCTTTCAACTTTGTCTTGTTTTGAAGTTGTTCTTGAACTCCTTGTGTGTTTGCTTCTTGTTTTTATATGTGGCAAAGCTTCTTTTATTAATGAAGTAAAACCTGGTCAAATGCTGAGTCATTTTCAAACCACTGATATTTTATTAAAAAATTGGAATGTCTTTCTACCACCAGAAAGTGGTCCATCAACAATCACCATGAATATGCTTAAAAGCAACTTCATTCCTTTGTTCAACATCACACAACTGAACTTTCCCTTATATTTTTCTGTTCTTTTTTTGATGAATGAACTTTCCACGAAAGGACACAATCATTTAAATACAAAATTATAACTTTCAAAAATGTTTGTAATAGCCCTGATTAACTGTAACAGCAAAAATTTTGCATCTAAATGGTGATTGCTATGAACTACGAATAAAACTAGATAAAAGTTTTCGCTAAGCACCATGTTATAACGAGGATTTTTAAAAGTACCCCACTTTTGAGACGATGTTTCAGCCTAACACTTACCAGCAAAAAATAAACTTGTTGCTTCAGGATGTTCACAAACAAGTTTAATTAAAAAAGCAATGGCATTTAAAAAAGTTTTTTCTAGTAGACTCACTTTTTAACATATCGATCATGTATTTTTGTTTTTAAAAACACAGCTCCTAAATGTCAAAAAGCTGTTTATGGTAAATATAACACAGTAGTACTTTGTTGGCTATTGTTGCCGCAAAAGTGTTTTAACTTGTAAAAACATTAATGATTTTGTTAGATTTGTTTCAATGTTAATATTATGTTAAGATTAACTTGATTGAGTAGTCTTTGACCCATTGTAGATTTAAAAGCATTTCTAACTCCTTCAATCCTATTTATTTCCAGTAGATTTAGTCTAAGTCTAAATTACCATAGTCCAAGTCTAAATTACCATGTTGCACCGGTATATCGCGATTTCGGGTATTGAACCATTTTCAGTGTCACACAACTCCATAACCAGCACATTAAAATTTACAGCAGTTCAGTTTACAAAAAGGTTAAATAAAAATGACTGTGGCTATCATTCCCATACAAGGGTTGCCAGACATGGAATTCTGCCCAATTTTGAGAAAATACCGTTAGCCTACGTTAAATTGCCCACTCCATTTTTTTTTATAAAGTGTAGCACACTGCAAAAACTTAATCCAAATACAGTCAAGTTACTACAATTTTTCATGCATATTACAAAGTATTTGACTTGCGATAACTTGAAAAGATCCAGTGTCTAAATATACCGTACTTGGAGCAAAACTAAAGTTCTTGATTTTTTGTTATTACAGTGCAGTGTTAAACACTTGTCATGCAGCCACTTTAAAAATGTGGGCATAAAAAGATCTGGGGGCTTGATTTAATTCTTTCAATTCTGATCACTTTCACAAAAGCATGGCTAATAAAACCTATTGAGAGACAAATGTCATTTTGAATAAACCATGCCATAATAGCAACCACAAAAATGACTGCAATGATGAATGATGAGTTTTTTCATGATGAAATCAGCACCTGTCAGTAAGGCAATTAGGCATACTTTAAAGCTTGGAAAAACTTAAAAGGTATAGTTTTTGCATAGTCAAAATAAAACATTCATACTTGTTTGACATATCATTGGGCTATGTTAGCTAAACCAGTAGACACTAGACAAGGCACTCTAACAGCTGCAAGGTATTACGGTATCTGTTAAACATACCCAAAGATTAAATTGGTGAATGCCTAACCTATTCTGGTATACCTATGCCTGTTGAACTGCCCAGGTACTTTTCAGTTTTAACTATCAACTAAGCAGCTTCAAAAAGAAAACAGACCCATCCCAGTGGTTTGAACTGCTGGACTTGGCTGGGTTGCATTGATCAAAAGTCTCACCAAATAGCCAGTTGAGTATGTGGGAGTGGCAAATAAATCATGTTTAGTTAACTCTAGTTAAAATAACAATAACACATAAACTTTTTATCAATCAACTGCTTTTAACTTTTCTTTAGCAATCGCTATCTTTTCGAGTATCCTGCCACATTTTGCCAGCAACTCAGACTGTTAATATTTCAAAGAAAAATGTGACAAATCAGGCCAGACACTAGAGGGGGCCATGGCTGTGCTTAGTATTACCAAGAAAGAATCGGGTAGTTAGCTTACTCGCTGAAACTACATTGAAATAACGGTGGAATAAATAATTGTCAATGAGTTACTTGATGGTTTCATTGAATCATAATGACAAATGATCAAAAGAAACCTCAGAGTTATTGTACAAATTAAACTGCAGTATATGTATGGCCTAAAACAGTTAGTTATTCATTTAGTTTACAGATCGTTGAAAATTTGCGATAAGAAATTTTAGGCACTTACGATTATAGCAATTGTGTCCTTGAAATCCAAACATGCATTTACACGTGCCTACATTTTCATTGCCATCTGGATGACACCAACCAAATGGGGCATTGCAATCCGAATTCGAAGTACATATTTTTTCTATAAAATATTAGTGATTCAATAAACTGTTCGGACATGACGACATGACATTCTCTGCATGACACGCTGTATTATCGTTTGTCTAGCAGTAGTTGCAGCATTCATCTGATGAATATGAAAGTATGCACAGTATGTAAAAACAGAAACATGCTACTGTAGTTGTTTTGTTGTGTCACTGTAACATACAAAGTTGCTATTTGCTCTGAGGATGCGCATTGCGCATTCTCATGGTGCGCGAAACGTCAGTGAAACAATAAAACAACTTTTGTGTTTCTGCTTTTACATTCGCATCCATCGGATGAATGTTGCAACTACAGCTACAGTAGAAAGGTGATGTTTTTGACGAACACCCAAACATTTTAGTACACTGTATATTACTATTAACCCTTTCAGTGCGTGTACCCGGTGTTACCAGGTATAGCAACATGTCGGTGAAATGCGTGTACCTGGTAATACCGGGTAGTCAGCTAAAACCTTGTTAAAGCTAGTTATTGACTTGCACGCGCCAGCTTGGCTTGTTTCTATGCACTAGAAGTTATTTGTAGCTGTTTAAAAACGTCAAACTTTAAAATGTCGGGGAGCAATGTGCGAGGTAGTCGATTCAGTACGGAGGAAGCGGTAGGTCAGATTTTTGCTGACACAGACAGCGAGGACAATTTTGATATTGCTGATAGTGAAGTTTCGTTTCCGCATGTTGACTATGACAGCCCGGGGAGTGATTGGGAATGTGATTTGAATGATTTTTATGATTTACATCTTGACGATAGATCCATGGATGTGTCTCCCGATTATGATGAAGAGGGTGGTCGTCGTCGTCGTGTGAGCTTCTGGGGCCGAGAGTCTATCCTTTTACCACCCCAGATTTACGATGTTCCCAGACTACACTGGAAGGCTACTAGAGAGCAGCCAGTCTATGGTTTCATCATCCATGACACGCAGACCTTCCACTCCATTAGATGGCTTGAAGACGGAACAGTCATTGATGATGTGGTCTGCGGTCTGTTCCTCGGCACCACAGTCACAGGAGGAGGAAGAGTTCATTCCCCGTTGGTGCATGGTTGAGCGGAAAAGCCCGACGCCCGTACGAAGACGGTTGAGGCGCACCCATGCCTGTCTTGGTAGCCTTAGGCCGATGGGGCGTGTGTCGGCGTCGGAGCTAAACGAATAGAGTCTGGTGGCGCTTGACTTCCATTCAGAACTCCATTTATGGTCCGCCCAAGTAGCCGCATTTATGGTCCGCCCAAGTTTGCCCTGACTGTCCAAGCCAGCCAGGCTTGCATGCAGATAAAGTTCAGTTCAGTTCAGTTCAGTTCAGTTGTTTTTTTATTTCTGACCATCATATCAAAACAATACACGTCAACATAGCAAAGGTCAAGAAAAAGGTAGAAGCGACAAAACGCGAACGTTAAAACGTGCTTGTGATAAGATTGTTTTAGGGTTTACTACATAAAATTGGATTATTCTGTAGCTGCACCCAGGGCCGGATTTAGCTGATGGGGTCCGGGGGCTTTTTTAGATCGGGGGCCCCCGTGCAAAATTTTTTTAGCTCCGTCGGCGAGAAAAAACACCTCTACGTGTACAGTAGCAGTAATCCAGCACTGGACAACATTTTGCAGAAACTTAAAAGGCCGAAAAAAAAATAATAACACAAAATTACATTTTTTCTACATCGGGGATCCCTTCAAAAGGGGGGCCCGGGGCACCTGCACCCTCTTCCCCCTCCCTAAATGCGAGCCTGGCTGCACCTTATGAAAAAAAACAGAGATTCATTAGACGTAGGCCTATAGCCTACGAGTAAATGTCCAAATTATGCTCTCACCAAACTCAACAGCCTGAAGTTTGTACTGTGAAGGAAAGCAAAGACATTTATTGAAAAGGGTAGGCACTTTAACATTACCCACTCGTCGAAAAGCGTACTCGCGATTCAGCTGATTTCAGTCATGTGTCTCGACACGTGATATTCTGATCGAAAAATTTTAATACAAAGAAATTTAACTGAATGCTTCGCTACAACCAGCGTTGCCTAATTGTTAGGGCAGAGGAGTAGTAATTTCGATTTCGTGGGTTCGATTCCCACCCTCTGCTGATACTATTTTTTCTTCTGCAACTGAACTGAGTGCAAGAAGGATCTTAATGGCTGCAATCAATGGAGTTTATAAGGAAAATTGTGACTAAAACACAAAGTAATTTCACATTGAAAAGCAGGCACTCTTCGACGAATGGGTGATGTTAAAGTGCCTACCATTGAAAAGCATTAGCCTGTGTGATAGAAGACTACAATCACTATGTAGCCTACAAACTATAACTATTTTTCAATGTATCTTTCATTTTTTACATGGTATTCTATGGTTCTTTTTGTCCGTTTTGTGTATTTTTATCCATTTTCAGTAAACAACAAGACATTCCAACAACATTTTACTAGAAAAAAACTTTTTTTACAGATTTTCTAAAAATTGAAGCATCTAAAATGGCTGCCACGAAGTCACGTGACAATCTATCTGTGTAAAATTTTAAAATTTTCCTTTTTTTTATTAGTTCAACCATTTTTTAAATCCAAAACACAAAAGAAATTTTTAAAAAGCTTTAATAGGAGCTTATTTTTTTCACATTTATTATGAAATGCATATTTTTTTCTAATTTTTTTTTTTTATTTTATTACTTTTTTTACCAGTTTCATTTTTTAAATGTTATTCAGTAATTGATTTTGTTCGTTTTGTGTATCTTTATACATATTTAGTAAGCAAAAAGACTTTCTAACTACATTTCATTACAAAAAAAATGTTTTCTTCACAAATTTCACAAAAATGAAAAAATCCAAAATGGCTGCCATAACGTCACGTGACAATCTAACTGCCCAAAACTCTAAAATTTTGCCTCTTTTTATTAGTCCAACCTTTTTTAAAATCTAATACACAAAATAAATTTTCAAAAAAGCTCTTGTAGTACTTTTTGCACATTCATTTAAAAATGCATATTTTTTCCTAAAAAAAAGCTTATCACAGGGACTAGACATACCTATAGAAGCGAAAGGGTACTGAACTGTCATGAAATATTGTATGCTGCAATCTCACTACAGAAATAAATCAATAACTGCAAAATAATCTGCATGCTAAAAAAGGGTGTCCGACGTTTTTTCGTAAACAGTTGTTCGTAAAACAATTGTTCGTAAGCAATTGTTCGTATACCAATTGTTCGTAAAATTAATTCTTCGTGAAACAATTCTTCCTAAAGAATTTTTTCGTGCATGCAGTTGAAATTTGATGCATACGAAGAGATGCTTTACGAAGAATAATTGTTTTACGGATTTCATTTTACGAACAACAGTTTACGAACAATTATTTTACGAACAACTGTTTACCAGCAATTGTTTTACGAACAATTGTTTACGAACAATTTGCCTATAACTCTTAAAAAGATGATGCTACTTTTTCAACATTTAAACCTGCATTTATTTAATTGGATGTATACTGAAAGTGATGGGCACTTGGTCACATACCCACAAAAACACTGACAATTTTTGTTTTCATAACTAAAAACGAATTTCATCTGCACTTAAATTGCATTATAGTAACATATTCCAGCAGCATTTACAATAGATCATATCAGTATCACTTTTCCGGGCCACCACAAAAAATTCAGATGTTGCAAGCAAACGAAACTTCGTCTTATTTAAACTAACCTTTTTTATTATCATTTCAATCAAGTTTGAAAGTCACCTCGCATCTTTGTACGTGTGTAATATAACAAATATGCGATGTAATTATAAGGCATCTCACAGAACTTACCTGTACAATATCTTACTTCGTCTTGTGCTGTGACATATTCTTCTAAACATTGGCAAGCAGCACGTCCATCAACACTGACACACACAGTGGTCTGATTATCGCAGTATTGATCCAATGAAGAGCACACTACATCGTCAGCAGCTGTGTGATCAAATTCTTTGGTTATCATCCGGTATCTATCAGATATTTTATACATTTTTGGAAAGCAAGAGATGTCTGAATAGTAAACACAATGTAAATTTTGAGGAAGTGATTTTTAATAAACACTTATTTTGAAAATATCTTGAACAACTTTAAAGAAAAGTATTTTGAACTACTGGGCGCAATCTTGCAGAAAGGTCTTCATTTAATGTTCAATTTAGTCACATAGTCTTTTTGATTATTTGCGTTATCCGTTGCTCCTTCAAAACTGGTGTAGAATCGTTAAAAAACTGTTTCTTTTCAATAGTCAAACAATCTATGGTTACAAGTGCGCAATTAAGTTTCATTTGTGTCAGTTTCAGAATAAATGTCTTCATTCAGCAAATAATCAATAGCCAAATATGCAGTTGTTACATCCAGCATTTTGAATTGATTGTAGAGGATTTATTGTAAATAAAGTTGTTCCATTGTCTAGTTCAATTTCACAACTTTCCTCAGCAATATTGCACTGCAAAACAAATAAAACAATCGTAAGTAAAACTTCTATTTCTACCATAATATGAAGGTTTTCAATAAAAAAGTGAGAGGTTTATCAGCCCATATGACATTGTCCTGTTAAACAATTATTTACGGTACGAATTTAGGCTATTAGCATCGTAGAAGAAAAGCTAGGCTAATTAAGCTAATATAATCATGTTTACTATACAGGAAGGTTTTGACTTGTATATGTATTCCGCATTATTTTAAATTAATCAATAAAAAAATATTACCTCCAAAGTACAGCACACTTGCACAGGCAATTTTGTAAAGAAATACAATGCACCACTTTCCAGTGACGAGATAATACAGAATTATAATTCATATAGTTGAGTGTGCGTATATTATTTTTTTAGACCTTTTTGTTTATCATGCAAGCAGAGGTTACCTTATACTGATCTTGGAGGGACTCCGCAAACCAGATAGGGATTATGTATTCAACTGTTCCAGATTTGGTGGAGTAAATTAACTCATAAGTCCAAATATTGTTTTCATGTTCGTCGCTAACATCCACTCGCACATAACCAGTTGAATCAGAATATACAGTTTCAAGCTGAAATGAATTCATACAATTTGCTATCTTGTGCAATCAATTCAATTCTACAACAAATTTAGCCTTTTTTGCTTTTAGGTTTTAACTTTACCCTACAATAAAATCAATGTTTTACACAAAAACAAGAAAATGCGAGAGACACATCAGTCGATATGAAGGTAAATGTTCGAAACCAGAGTTTGGTGATTTGAAAAACCGATTTGAAAACTCGGCATTGAGACTAGTTTTGTTCTCAAAAGCTTATTTTTATTGCACCAGGAGCCGCACAGATGCTTGGGAAACAAGTTTCAGACAAGACCGTGAAGTCCGCCCAAAACTACTGAACAAGACTTCGATTGTGCAGCCAACTTCTTGCATGGCTGATTATTCAATCACAAACTACAAATCAGCGACCTAAATTGCACCATTTTGGCTTCAAGCTTGAACCCATATGTTCGCAATATTATTCGGCTTGACTTACAAAATCTTGTACTGTTGTTTTACTGAGATCTTTTGTTCTTGTATTTTCATTTTCAGTAAGTATAAATAGCTTTCCTCCAAATATTAAGCCTGAAAATGAATAGAATGAAAGCAGAAATGATACAGTTAATGATTTAGGCTAGACTAAGCAACAGTGTAAGTTGCAAAAAAAAATTACGAATTAAAATACTTTTCGTAATGCATGTATTTAAACAGTTTTTAAATTGAATAATTTAATCAGTAGTTTTATTTTTGTGGTTTGACCTTTTCATGGAAGCATCTAAAAATACTTACACAATGTTACAAATAGAGACAATCATCATAATAGAAGCAATTTTTTCTATTACCATCGTAAGCATTCCACTTAAGTTTTAGTTCCAAACCAAAATTTTTCACTTAGGCTACAACAGTAACTAAGGTTGCAAACTCAAGCAATCATGTTTTCTTTAGATTCACAAAGCATCTGTAAAGTTATGTTTAAGTTAATCTCTTTATTATGGTGTTGCATCTTGTCAAAATTAAAGAGCTTGAGCTCGTTCAAACGTTTTTCTATTAAGACTTCAGGGATTTCGTTTTTATTTCAAGCTGGAATCCGTGCAATACATCAAGTGTTTCAAATTTGATTTTGCTGGTCTGAATGTAGTAATAAAACAAATTAAACTGGTTTACTTAGCCTACTACTTAGTAACTTAAATTGCAAGAATATTTAACAAATGTTGCATCTTATATAAAAAGAGCGTGTTCTTAAACATGTTAGATTCTATTAATGTGAGTTACATATTACAGAACGCACTAAATCATACTATAGTAGCCGACTTTATGACAAAAATGCAGTTGGTTTCAGCATTTGACATCGTTACATACAAAACACATCTTTTTTCCACTTTCTAGAAGTTGAAATGGACTTTACCTTGAAGGCAAATCGTTGGCTCTGACGTGCTGTCTGCATAGAATCCAGGTTTGCAAAGACATTCATAAGAAAGGTCTTTGTCTTTGCACCAGCTTTGAGAATCCGTACATGGATCGCTTTCACAAGTAATCTTTTCTACGATTAAAATAAAAATTGAGTTGGAAATTTTAAAACCGTTTCGTTAAAATTCTAGAAAGGTTTTCTAAGTAACAAACAAAAATAAAACATTACTACTGTATACTTATTGTGATGACATAACGGTTTCTCAAAACTTACGGTATTGCTATTAGGCTATGTCACCTATACAGTACATGTATATCAAAAAGGAGCTTTTTTTTCAAAATTAGTCCTTTGCAAAATGCAAACAACATTCTTTCAACCTTGATTAATTTAGCGTTTTATCTATTTAACACACAAAATCTCATCTGTCCATTGTACTTTTGGTTCTTGTATGCTTTATATTCATTATTCTTTTTATACGTTTGTAAACAAGCAACACAGCCTACCTTTTTACATACCGTTGAATGTGCTTCTTGTAACGTTAAACCAAACTTATCGCTTAGTTTGCTTTGAAGCACAAAAAGTTGCTATGCAAAAAATAAATAAATAAATGGATATTTAGGTAAAGGTAAAGGTCCCATACTCAGATAATGAGCTTTGGGGAATGAGAAGATAAGGTTCTCATTGTACTAAGCCTTCGGCACTAACGAGAGTAGGGTGGCCAGTTCCTTTCTCTCGGCCTCCTTTACTTTAGCAACTACGCCCACCCAATTTATTACATCCTGGGTAGAGGTGAGCGGTGTTTTTCAACAACCAGCATAAGCCGTGAGTCGAACCAGGTTTGCATAATTGGAAAGCCAACGCCTTATCCGTTGCGCCATCCCACCGCAAATGGATATTACTTATCAAATAAGATTGTGATTTTCAACAGTTTTTCTTTTTTCACGAAACAACAGTGTTCTGCTGAAAAATATTTGCAGATGTGTGCGAAGTGTCACAACTCTCAAACGATTCATTAATTTACTCACGAAATTGTCCACTTCTTTAAATGAAATTAAACAAATTTACAACCTTGCTGCTTCAAACACAACGATGGTTTAAAAATTTAATTTAATTTTTCTCTTTTGGTTCAAGTCATTTTAATATTTTTAACTAATAACTTTGCTTTTTTTCGTTTGTACACTAAAGCAATTTTTCAGTTGGAAGCTAAGAATTAAAACGACACAAATAAAATGCCAATTAAAACGACTCGGCCAATTAAAACGACACAATTAAAATGCACCAACACAAAGGAAACACTGCAAAATACAAAGAAAGTGACTTTAATTATCAGGTTTTACATGTGTCAAAAATTATTTAGAAAATTTACCTGAAAGTCAAACAAAATTTTATTTCATTTTTTATGTTGTTTTGTGCAGAAATAAAATAATCAAATCAACTTTTAAATAACTTTTTTTAGAAGAATTTGTTTCGTTTGGTACGAAATGGATTTATTTCGAACAACTGGGTAGTCGTATCAATTTCAATTTGAAGGTATTGGAGTTCTGAAGCCGTAACTTATTGACATTGTGATCTATTGTTTCTACGTTTTCCCATGTGTCCTGTCAGATGTAGCAAAATTGATATTGTAATCAAAGGACTGAAAAACTTAGTTATTACTTTGCACTGAATTACATTGCACTCTCTTTGATTAATCAACGAATATTTATTAACTAACGCTTTATTGACATTAAGTATTTGATTTTTTTCCGATTGAAGCAATGAGAGAGCTGTGTATAATGTCTTCAATGCATCTTTTTAGTAATTTCTTTAAATTGCAATACGCACTACTGTGTAATGAAAAAAATGCCAAAAATTGATACAAGAGTTTGGAATATTTTTCTTCAGGTGCCTTTTTTTTGCAATTATTAAAGTTACTGATTTATCACAAAACTCGAAAGAAAATTGGCTTCCATCTTCTCGTGTTAAAAGTTAATGGCAATACATTCTTATTTTGGAAATTGTCAACTTGACCATTTTTGACCTTGGCACTTCTAAATTAATAAAATGAGAAATGTTAGGAAACATACCAAAGCAGTCAAAGCCATCTCCTGCCCATCCTTCATTACAAACACAAACGAAACTACCTTGTGTGTTACCGCACTTCGCATTATCGTTGCAAGGTGATGATTCGCATTCGTTTATATCTGCAAAGCAAGTCTTATGTAATGTTGTGTCCGCCTTAATCATGCAAGACTGGGCAAACATTTAAAAGGATAATAGAGGCTGACGTGAAGAAAGCTTCGCTTTGCCACTTTTGCACTTTTTTTTGTACAATTATTAAAGTTACTGATTTACCACACAACTCAAAAAAAATAGGCTATTATCTTTTTTTGTTGAGTTAATGGCAATATAATCTTATTTTGGAAATTGACAACTTCACCAGTTTTGAACTTGGCACTTCTAAATTAATAAAATGAGAAATGTTAGGAAACATACCAGTGCAGTTGAAGCCATCTCCTGTCCATCCTTCATTACAAGCACATTCGAAACTGCCTTGTGTGTTATTGCACGTCGCATTATCGTTGCAAGGTGATGATTCGCATTCTCCTATATCTGCAAAGTAAGTCTTATGTAATGTTGTGTCCGCCTTAATCATGCAAGACTGGGCGAACATTTAAAAGGATAAAAGAGGTTGACGTGAAGAAAGCTTCGCTTTGCCACTTCCGCACTTTTTTTTGTACAATTATTAAAGTTACTGATTTACCACACAACTAAAAAAAAATAGGCTATTATCTTTTTTTGTTGAGTTAATGGCAATATATTCTTATTTTGGAAATTGACAACTTCACCAGTTTTGAACTTGGCACTTTTAAATTAATAAAATGAGAAATGTTAGGAAACATACCAGTGCAGTCAAAGCCATCTCCTGTCCATCCTTCATTACAAACACAAACAAAACTGCCTTGTGTGTTATTGCAATTCGCATTATCGCTGCAAGGTGATGATTCGCATTCGTTTATATCTGCAAAGCAAGTCTTATGTAATGTTGTGTCCGCCTTAATCATGCAAGAGTGGGCAAACATTTAAAAGGCTAAAAGAGGCTGACGTGAAGAAAGCTTCGCTTTGCCACTTTTGCACTTTTTTTTGTACAATTATTAAAGTTACTGATTTACCACACAACTCAAAAAAAAATAGGCTATTGTCTTTTTTTGTTGAGTTAATGGCAATATAATCTTATTTTGGAAATTGACAACTTCACCAGTTTTGAACTTGGCAAATCTAAATTAATAAAATGAGAAATGTTAGGAAACATACCAGTGCAGTTGAAGCCATCTCCTGTCCATCCTTCATTACAAGCACATTCGAAACTGCCTTGTGTGTTATTGCACGTCGCATTATCGTTGCAAGGTGATGAACCGCATTCGCCTATATCTGCAAAGTAAGTCTTATGTAATGTTGTGTCCGCCTTAATCATGCAAGCCTGGGCGAACATTTAAAAGGATAAAAGAGGCTGACGTGAAGAAAGCTTCGCTTTGCCACTTCTGCACTTTTTTTTGTACAATTATTAAAGTTACTGATTTATCACAAAACTCAAAAAAATAGGCTATTATCTTTTTTTGTTGAGTTAATGGCAATATATTCTTATTTTGGAAATGGACAACTTCACCAGTTTTGAACTTGGCACTTCTAAATTAATAAAATGAGAAATGTTAGGAAACATACCAGTGCAGTTGAAGCCATCTCCTGTCCATCCTTCATTACAAACACATTCGAAACTAGCTTGTGTGTTATTGCACGTCGCATTATCGTTGCAAGGTGATGATTCGCATTCGTTTATATCTGCAAAGCAAGTCTTATGTAATGTTGTGTCCGTCTTAATCATGCAAGACTGGGCGAACATTTAAAAGGATAAAAGAGGCTGACGTGAAGAAAGCTTCGCTTTGCCACTTCTGCACTTTTTTTTGTACAATTATTAAAGTTACTGATTTATCACAAAACTCAAAAAAAGGCTATTATCTTTCTTTGTTGAGTCAATAGCAATATATTCTTATTTTGGAAATTGACAACTTCACCAGTTTTGAATTTGGCACTTCTAAATTATTAAAATGAGAAATGTTAGGAAACATACCAGTGCAGTTGAAGCCATCTCCTGTCCACCCTTCATTACAAGCACATTCGAAACTGCCTTGTGTGTTATTGCACGTCGCATTATCGTTGCAAGGTGATGATTCGCATTCGTTTATATCTGCAAAGTAAGTCTGATGTTAGGCTATGTCCGCCTGATTAATGCAAGACTGAGCAAGGATTTAAACGGATAGGAGAGGCTAAAGAGAAGAAAGCTTCGCTTTGCAACACTTGGGAGCATTGATAATACTCAAACTATTTTTAAAGTTTAAATTTTGTTTCATTTTCATCTTTACAGTATTATTTATACTTAAAGTTACAAAACGATTGTTTATACGCAAAACTGCATGAAGCGTGTAGGGTAGGTGTGCCATTATTCTCTTATTGTTTAAAGCATTTGATATCAACTAGAGTTACATTTTTAGAACGTGTGTTAGAGAATTCATAATGAAGTGAATAATTTAAAAGTATAGGCTACTGATCACTAATATAGCTTAAGTTTACGCACTTACCAGAACAATTTGAGCTTTCTCCAGTCCAACCTACGTCACAAATGCAACCTTCATTTTCGTCAGACCCAGCATTTGAATGGCATCCACCAGAACTTGAACTTTCGAAATCTATAAAGCCTTGATGATTATAATAGGCTGTTATCAATAATGTTCGAGTCTACCAATAACAGTGGGCCCAATTTTATTTCAAGAATCTGTAGGGCTTTGTTTGTAGAGTTGGCCTAATAGTATGCAAAGTAAATAAAATAGTCGAATGGTCTGGCTAAGGGAAAAAAGCAATAGTTTATGTTTTGTATATTATAGAATTTCCAGCATCGAAGCAAAACAAAATAGCAAGAAATATTTAAACTTAATATTTAAATTTCTTGAAGTCAATTGATAAAACAGAGCGGAACTCAAAGCTATAACTAACCTTGTGTGGAAAAGCTTATGTACATCGATGAATCTATGGTCTTACAGTGATGAAGAGACATTCCAAGTACCACAAAAATTAAATAAATTTGAAACTTATATTTCATGATGATTTGCTAAGTTCTTAGTAAATTAAATTAAATTTTTATCAAATAAATTAGGCTTACAAAGCAATTACATTATTACAAAGAAATTAAATTATCATCTACATTACTAACTATCACGAGGATAGCCAGGTCAAATTAATATTTTCCGATTGGTTGCATCTGCTACTTTTTGTTTTTCGACATTCGAGTGTAATAGCAAGAAATGACAGCAATAGACACTTGTTTCGCCCATGAGGTAATCAATTAAATTTTTTGGTTTATGAATATTTCTCGGAAAAGTTTAAGATAACATTAAATAAAAGAAGAAGAATAAAATGAAGATCCAAATTTATTGTGTTTTTACATTTCAAGAGAATGTTTTAGTGAATAACTTTACAGCCAATTTTAAAATAACTTACAGATTAAAAAATTTACTGAGGCTGTTCACCAGGCATTTAGAGGAATAACATGACACGTTCTACTGGTGCAAACTAAGCTGAACTATCACAGATGTATAAGGTAATAATCTGCTTTTATTCCCACGTTTCGTCAGTTAGACTGAGTTCTTTAGGTGGCTAGATCAGGTAGTGACTACCTGTCTTTGTTCTACACTGACATCGTATGTAGCCTGAAGTATTTTGTCAAATGAGGCACTGAAATGAAATAAACTGTACTTTGATCTACTTTACTTTTACACTGTTATTAGGTTAAGTGCTCATATTTTAGTGGTTAATTTGAAGTAAAATTATTGCTAGTGCTTTCCCATAAATCCTAATCAAAACAATAAGCAGATATTTTGTCCACTTTCGTATTACTCTTATCCACAATATTTTTTGCTTGATTTTATGCACACCACGTTACACCTGAAATGCTTAAAGAACGTTAAGGTATTTTTGGACACTTAAACTATTTGCAGTCGCTGCACAGAATTAGCTTTTATGAGTTTATTGATATAAAAGCATGGCGTGTCAGCAATAAAAGTGAACATCGTAAACTCTGTTAATTATTGTTTGGGTTAGTCGTAAAAAGCTTGTCGTGTTTGTGGCAGCCTATTAACTGTAAGGTTAGGTTGATTTTGTTTTTGAAATTCAAGTAGGCTACATGTACAATTACATTTTAAAGCGTCAAAGCGGTTCTCGTAAAGCATGTGTTACCCATAAATTTGTAACCTATTACATGATTTCATTATGACGTTGGCGAGCTAAATGGATCCTAGCAGAAACTGCGTGATAATTTTGCAGTTTGGTTCCTGTACTTTCAGTTGGCATGTCTGGTGCTTCTGTCACAAAAATAGAAAAAAACAAAAAAAAAAACGAAATCTCATGACGAATATATCTAAAACAAAATGTGGGCCAACATGAATTTGTCAAATAATTTTATAGCAATGTTTAAAACATCAAATTAGAAATCCATTTACATTTTGCGCCATTTTTTTATCGAAATGCTGTTTTCTTTTTCTTCTCCAGACTGGTTCCTGGTCAAACGATGGCGAAATTTACAGTTCTTTGGTTACTTCAGTGGCTATGACTAACATTTGTTGAAAGGCTTCATCCGATCTGCACCACTCAAAAAAACAACATTTGATAGCCTGTAACTGCATTGTACGTGCGTTTAAATCAATCTACCATTCTACGGTTTTGAAACAATTTGCTTGTGGGATTCACCAAATTATCAAGCACAGCACAAACTATGAAGTTGCAGAATGCAGGTGCAAGTCGCTTTAAATTTTAACACGTGAGTCATATCTAGATGAACTCATCAATGCTGTATCTTCGAAAGTTTTAACCTAGAGGTTAAAACAATGCTTATAATCAAGTGGGACAACAAAAGAAGAAGACTGTCATGGTTTAGTGACTAGTCTTTAGTCAATGGGATACAAACAGGGCCATTGAGAGGATAATTTGAACCCGGTACCAATTTGATTCACGACCCCTGAATCAAAACACTTCTGAGAAATATTGACTATATCATAAAGATACGCGGTTGCTTCTATAAGTTTCCAGGCCCCTTGGAAAATTTACGGGCCTTTAATAACAAGAGTAGCATCTCTTAATGGCCACAGAATGGAGAAAATCAAAGATACTTTACAGTTACATGCTCATGATTTTTGATCAGAAGTGCAATAAGTTTTATTCCTTTAGAAAACTGAACAATATAGATTAACATTGCAAGAGTGTGTGTGTAAGCTATCCAAGATTAGAAAATCAATGTACTAAACAGAGTGACCAACCTCGTTTGTGTTCAGTAGGCGATAACGGCTAGTTCTATAGACAAAAGCTTAGACCGGTTCACTGCACTGATAAACATGACTTTTCTCGCATAAACTTTTTAAACTGATTTGTGGCAATTTTGAAGTGATGAATGAGAATCTGACTTCAAATTTCTTCTATCACACCCTATTTTGGAAATTCGATAACAATAAATCGTTACCAGATGTAGTTTAGCTTAATATGCACCAGTAAAACACCTCATATTATTTAATTGAATGCCTGGTGAACAGCTTCATTCAATTTTTAATAAATCGTTTCTTTTGCCAAAAGTGGCAATAATGCATTTTTGTTATCATATTTTAAAAATCTCATGTGATAGAAAAACCCGATCTCACATTTTGCTGTCAAATTTTATTTCTAGATTACTTTGCAAACCTAACTGTAAAACTTTTGTTTCCATAATTTAAAGAAAGCAACAGCTTATACCTTGACTGGGTAAATTTGATCTCGGGAACATTTTCTTGCTTTCCGAAGAAAAAAGAGAAGTTTCAAAGACAATCAAATTAAAAAAAAACCATACTTGTATTTTTCATACCGCCTGGGCGACCGGTCGTGTGGGATGGCTGATACTAGTGTGATAGCCGGGCAGCGCTCATGTCGCCATCACATGACGTAACTCAGATAAACTTTGGGGCCTCCCACGAAGAAGAGGAGCTGAGCTATTCAAGAAAAATTTAAATTCTTGTGGGAGACGATGAAACTTTGGAGGTTGCATCGATTTGATCGGGAAATCATGTTTATCGATGTGTTAAAAGCAACGCGAGGTTAATCCGAGCGAGCAAGAGCAGAACATCAGGAGAAGGTAGTATGTGATATGCCAAAATATTGAAAGATGAGAATACAAAACCAGGGTTGTTAATGATATTACGTAATTGATTGATGATATATGAGTCCATTCACAATATGCAATAAATACTTAATTCATTTCTCTATTATTTATGTTGTTGTTGATGATTGTATTCTTCATAGTGTTGCAGCTTGATGATGAAATGATAATTGTTCATAAATAAATTGATAATGGAACGATGGATTTAACATACTATGACGTCACACAATTACTGGCAAGCTGTAAAGATTGTTGTCTTGCGCATTCGGATACTTACTGCAAAGTTTCTGATCGCTGGAGTCTTCTTTTCTATGACGCAACTCCTCCACGAGTGAGCCGGCATTCCAACTTTTCAAAACACGGAAGGAACTTTCGATTGAAAGGGAGGACATTTTTCCAACCACCTGGTGGACGAAGCTGGACCAACCCAAGCTTAAAATGTAACACCTCACTTAAATGAATGACCACATAAAACAGAACTTCCTTTCTTAAACTCAGAAAAATCCTTTCTCCTCTTTAGGAAAAAATTTATCCTCGGTGGGATGCACTGGTTTAGAAAGACAACTTCCTTGCTTCACTATTTCCTTATTTAAACTGTCAACTGTTTGTTAAAACGTGAATACAAAAGTCTGTGTTGGTAGTCTACTTGGTAGAGTTTTAATTTATTAATACACCTTGGTTGATAAACATTTGTTTATTTGTTGATCAAACGTATTGTTCATTCAAGACAAATTGTGAAACCATGTTTATTTAATGGAGTTAATTATTATTTATGAAAATTTTATGGCGGTTTTGATTACTTTGCATTTTATAGTTTATGAGTTGTATCGTTCGGATGCAGGTTATTAATGAGTAGGCCTAGTTTGCACTCTTGTAAAGAGATAGTTGACTTTCTGTTTTACTATCATATGTTGAAAATCTTTACACGACATACTGTGCTTTGGTGTGGGGTATTTAGGGCTTTGACAATTAAGAAAACAAGCGGAGTAGTTTTAATTTATATTGCTCTTGGCAGTGAGGCTAAAATAGAAAAATAATTTAAAAAAGCTTTTTATGATCTGCACACGTTAGTACAACGTCCAGTTAGTTTCAATAAGCTTGACATTAAATGTCTATTTCGCTAATGTCTATTTTGACAAAGTAGTCATAAAAATCAGTAGAATAGTGGAGAAAGTTTTATACAAATTTTCACAAAAGTGTAAATAAAAGTTACAAAATTGAGAATAAAGCCAAAAAACATTATTCTTTCCATGTTTCAATGATATTGAACTGGCACAGTTTTCAACTGAATGTACCTTACTTGTTTTGTGCTACGAAAAAGACAGAAATCGGATTAAGCTTTTTTACATGATACCAATTTAATAAAGAGCTTAAATTCCATCATGCTGAAAGTCGAACTTAAACATAACGTTGAACAATTTCAAAAGCATCAAATAATTTGTAGAAACAACGTATTTTATTATTTGTATTCACAAATCTTCGATCTAACTCCGAAAAATTGTTTTATTTGTTAAAGAGAACATCAGTTGAAGTGGTGATGAATTGTTTTATTTGGATCAACAACGCATGTTCTCAAAATAATGAACAGGCGAGAAGAACACATTAAACATAGCCAAGTCAGCGACTACAATGAACCGGCCTGCCACACCCCGCGGCGGCGGGTAGAAGCGTGATTTTGGGGTGGCTATGCACCCGATAGGAAGGTCTACCAGCTTAGATCGAGGGGGCCCGGCTGGGGAGTCTAGGTACTTGTGGAAGAAAAGTGAGAATCAAAAATTCTATGCAACTTGTTCGCAAAATTTAAAATGACGGAGCGGGCTCGGAAAACAGGGTTAGCTTTGCGCATAACGCAAAAAGATCGGCCCACGACAGGCTGGGCGGCCGGTCGTGTGGGGTGGCTGATACTAGTGTGATAGCCGGGCAGCGCTCATGTCTCCATGACATAACCGTAACTCAGACAAACTTTGGGGTCTCCCACGAAAAAGATAAACTGAGCTATTCAAGAAAATTTAAATTCTTGTGGAAAACGAAAGTTAAATAAAATTTAGATCTAAGTCTCAAATAATTGGTGTAAACAAAGTGTAGGTGGAAATATATTGTAAACTTTACCTACTGGAGAAGTGTAGACGTTGAACCCAGCTGCTTTATTTTTGTAAACGAAATTCACCATCATAAAACTCGTCAGAACCAAAAGAATGATTTAGATTTGCCTTCTGCAACGTCAAACTCTGGTAAGAAGATGTTATGTTTTAATGGAATGAAACTATGGAATCAATTACCAAAAGAAATGCAAGAAAAGTCTTATAATGTTTTTAAATTTAAATATAAATGTTTATTAAAGAATTTGTACAATGATCACTCCTGAAACATATCCTCTGCTTATTTCTCTGCAGAGTTTTCTTTATGTTGCCCTGTGTTATTCCACTGTTAATGTATTATGTAGGCTAAAGTGCTGGTATTGTTCTATATGTGTTAATGTTCTTAATTTTGGGTCTTTTGTTTAAATGTTTGGGTGGCAGCTGACTTTGGTGACCTTTTGGTCTTTCGCTGCCATCCTTGTTGTGCGAATTATTTGTCTTTATTGTTTTTTTTGTATATTTTTGTTTTATACTTTCTTTTTCGCCAACACAACAAAAATAAACTGAACTGAACCACGAGCAGGGGTGTGCAGTGCACTGGCCAGGCGTTGAAGCAGATTCGCCCAGCAGGCTCTGGCGACTACCGATCGAAGGGCAGACATGACTAGGTCACGTTGCCATGAAAAATGTAGAATAGTGGGATCAAACTTTAGAGGTTGCATCGAGTTGATAGAGTATCGTGTTTATTGATGTGTTAAAAGCAACACGAGGTTGATCCGAGCGGGCAAGAGCAGCATATCAAGAAAAGGCTGTGTGTGACATTTCAAAATATGGAAAGATGACAATATAGAACCAGTGTTGTTAATGATGTTGCGTAATTGATAGATGATATGAGTCCATTCACAATATGCAATAAATATTTAATTAATTTCTTTATCATTTTCTTTTGTTGCTGATGATTGTATTCTTCATAGTGTTGCAGCTTGATAATGAAATGATAATTGTTCATAAATAAATTGATAATGGAACGATGGATTTAACATACTATGACGTCACACAATTACTGGCAAGTTGTAAAGTTTATTGCTTTGCGCGCTCGGATACTTACGGCAAAGCTTCTGATCGCTGGAGTCGTTTTTTCTATGACGTAACCCCTCCACGAGTGAGCCGGCGTTCCAACTTTTCAAGACATGGAGGGAACTTTCGATTGAAAGGGAGGCCACTTTTCCAACCACCTGGTGGGCTAAGCTGGACCAAGCCAAGCTTAAAATGTAGCACCTCACTTAAATGAATGACCATATAAAACAGAATTCCTTTCCTAAACTCAGACAAATCCTCTCTCCTCTTTTGGAAGGAATTTATCCTCGGTGGGAAGTACTGGTTTAGAAAGACAACTTCTTTGCTTCTTTGCTTGCTTAATTTAAGCTGTCAACCGTTAGTTAAAATTTGGATACAAGAATCTGTGTGGGTAGTCTACTTAGTAGACTTTTAATTTATTGATACACCTTGGTTGATAAGCATTTGTTTATTTGTTGATAAAACGTATCTCTGGATTGATTGGTATATTTTGTTGTGCAATACAGCAACAACATAGACTATTGAAACTTCGAGCAGAAAATTTTTACTTTGACAAAAAATTATTATAACAATGGTAAGTTGTACCTTATAAATGAAATCAAAAAGCTGCAAAGTTGCATTTCTCTAACGTTAAATCTTTCGTAATAAACCGATGACATCAGATTATACTTCTGGATTCATAAGCAGTAGCTGACCTTGAAAACAGTTGAAGGGCATCAAAGTTCTAACAAAGCAAAAGGTTTAAATAGAGAAAAGACAACGCAAACATTAAGGTTCAATATGATGATAGTGGCAAGGGTACTGGGAGGCTTGTCCGCAAAAATTTGTTTACCCGCCTGATTGATTACTCTCCTACTCTTCCTGAACTCTCCTGGCTTCTCTCCTGATTTTAAAAACCTGTTATTTTTACACTTTACATACTAATGTTTCCAAATATAGATATATTTTTAATTTAAACTGATTCACTTTGATTGCATGATTGACAAGTCAATATATAATGGAAAACCTCTGAAACATAACCTATTATAATCGATTCCAACCTTCTCATATGACCCAAATGGGAACCATTCGTTCACATGTTAACTGTACAATCTACTGTACATCAACGACACAAAACGTCATAAAGAAATAAGATCTTGCCGTTCTTTTGCTTTCTGGTCACCTTCTTTCCAAATCAATCAAAAAAAATGTGAATTGAACTATTCTGCTCGACCTTCAGAGGAACAAATTATGTTTTATGCAATATTTGTGAAGAACGTTTTTTTGATTACATGAAATGGTTGAAATTGTTATACAATTGCTTTAATATTTTTCTGCAGTTTCTTCTTAACAATATCAACACAACATGCAGTTGAAAGTCAAACACAGATTTAAGGATAACATTCTACTGTATAACAATTGCATAGAATAATAATTTACTATGTCATGCAACCTATTTAAAATAGTGACAAATTCCAATAGTAATAATTCTAGTATGCAATAATTGAAATCATTCACGGTTTAACTGCGCAAAACAGAACTATTGTAAACACATTTTTATCTCACTAAATTAACGAAGTAGACAGAGCAGTCAAATGCGCAATAAAGTGCAATCAAAAATTCATTTAAACACATTACAAATAAAAATGAAGTTATTTTCACATGACAATGACGATAAAACATGCCTTTTGTTCGTATATTTCAACATAATTTATATTAATTGACATGATTCATTCATGTAATATATTGCAAAGTTTTGAAACGTGGTTTACTTTAGTTTCACTTTGTTTTACAACGCGTCAGATTATTAACAAAGAAATATTTTTACTATATATTCAATCTCGCCTATATCTAGAATAATATTTTTAAACTGACAATAAAGTTGCTTTGACAAATTCTGCATTATTCCATAAACATAACACACAATACGCAAGTTAGTTAAAATCATACACCTATTGGAGAATAAAACACATTCTACTACAACAATTACCTAGAACAACAATATAATTTATCATGTCATAGAGTCTACTTTGAATTTCACTGTATCTATGAGTAATTTGCATCGTATGTGACAGGTAAAACAATCACGATATGATTACGCAATTGATTGCCTCAACTATAGTTGATGTGATACGGTTTTACATAACTAATTTGCAATAAAAATATTAATGGAATGTATAAAGTGAAACAAGTTTTAATATGACAATGACAGAATGGTATAACAGTTTCTTCAGATCATTTGCATATGCGACTTACTATATTTTAAAACAACATTCAACAGCTTAAATGCATCGTACAGTTTTCAAAATTGGTTTATTTTTTTCCGCATTTATTCATCAAAGGTTGAAACAGCATATGACTTATTGTTCCCCATATTGGTGTCCTGCAAAATTTTGAAGTTCAATTGTTTAGCTTCTACTAAAGAACTAAGATATATGAATATGACTTCAATGATTACGACTTTGCATCTATGTCAATCCAATGCATCTGCCTACTAATAGAAGAAGCAGAGTAGTTTACAAATCTTTAAAGCGCTGATGTTTGTCGGTGGCTGGTGATGGTTGCTGCTGAAATGTGCTTGCTGATTGATGCTGAAACTTAATACTGTATAAAACTAAAAGTTAAAGACTTAGCTGCAAGATGACATTGGTAAAATCCAATACTACAGTATGTAATGTGTTTTACTTTCGGCCGCGAAGCAAATCTGTTCCATCAGCAGTGATCATTGGTAAATACACAAACTCAAAAGATTATGGTTTGTAATTTAATTTCGAAGTATTCTAATAGTTTGGTATATTTTCTTACTATTCCGTATTTTGGTGTATTTTCTTACTAAAAAGTATGTAATCTTTTGATAGTTTTTAATAAAAGATAAAACAAAAATACTGTATATTGTATGTAAATTGCATTACACTCACTGGAGATCCACCTTCTGGAATTGATGCCTGGAATAGAGGTTATATGTGTGCCAATCAACTAAAGTCAATATCAATTAAGAAATTATTTCAATCATATTCCTTTATTCATCTAAAATGCAGATAAGCAACACCCTCGAGTTGTTAACTAACAAGTATGTAAGCGAGAAGGCTACCGCGCTTATGTGATGCATCAATCTTAGAATTCCTGGCAGGGAGATAATGAAGCGACCATGCGCAGGAGCGAATCCGGCAAGTAGGTATACAGGGGTAGGCAATGACAAAAAAACACTGCCATGTCTAATAGGTCTACGTTAATCAATCTGACCTTACAAATACTCCGTGAATAAAGTTACTTTTCATGTTTCAGTGGAGGCAATTGCCCCCTCCTCCGTGAATCCGCCAATGCCTGGCAGGGAGACAACGAGACGATTCCATGGTCTACATATTAGTTGGCATTCTGACGTCATGTCAATGTTTTGCTATCATACACGCTTACATTTTCTGCGTAAAGATTATCAGGTCTTGGTCTTGCGCTTGGGCGTATTTTTGCTGCTTTTGAACGCGAACGGCATACGATCACGACAATAAGAATGATTATTGCCAGCACCAGAACTCCACACACGATGACAATGACTAACCGCCACGCTGGAATAATAGTGTTGTGTTATTGGAAACTGCGTTTAAAACAATGTGATCTGAAAATGGTGCAAAATATATTTTATTTTTTTCCAAACCAACTAATTATAGGCATGATTTGCAAGAAAGATACTTGTTCGCTTAAACTACATTGAAATGATGATGGAATGAATAATTGCCAATGAGTTACTTGATGGTTTCTTTTAATCAGAATGGCAAATGATTGAAAGAAACCTCAGAGTTATTGTGTAAATTAAACTGCAATATATGTACATGAACTAAAAAATCTAGTCATTCATTTAGTTTCCACTTCGTTGAGAAATTTGCGATAAGAAATTTTAGCCACTTACGAATATAGCAATGGTCTCCTTGAAATCCAAACGTGCATTTGCACGTGCCTAAGTTTTCATTGCCATCTGGATGACACCAACCAAATGGGGAATTGCAATCCGAATTCGAAGTACATATTTTTTCTATAAAGTATCAGTGATTCAATAAACTGTTCTTCAGTCGTGACGACATGAAATTCTGAGCATGACACGCTGTATTACAATGTTGGGCTTTGCCGGCACACTTTTACAATGAACCACGAAAAACCCAGATGGTAAAAGCAAAATAAATCTCGTCTTATTAAACTAACCTACTTTAATATCCATTCAACCAAGGTTAAAAGTCAACTTTTATCTTCGTACTTTGGTAACACAACAAATATCCGATGTAATTATAAGGTATCCTATCTCACAGAACTTACCTGTACAATATCTTACTTCGACTTGTGTTTTAAAGTATCCTTCTAAACATTGGCAAGCAGCACGTCCACCAACACTGACACACACAGTGGTATTATTATCGCAGTATTGATCCAATGAAGAGCACACTACCTCATCAGCAGCTGTGTGATCAAATTCTTTGGTTATCATTCGGTAACTATCAGATATTTTATACATTTTTGGAAAGCAAGAGATGTCTGAATAGTAAACACAAATTTAAATTTTGAAAATGTGCTTTTTGATAAACACTCTTTTGGAAAAAAATCTTGAACAACTTTGAAGAAAAGTCTTATGAACTACTGGGCATAATCTTACAGGAAGATCTTCATTCAATGTTTAATTTAGTCACATAAGCTTTTTGTTTATTTGCGTTATCCGTTGCTTTTTCAAAACTGCTCTAGAATCGTTAAATAACTGCTTCTTTTCAATAGTCAAACAATCTATGGTTACAAGTGCGCAATTAAGTTTCATTTGTCTTAGTTTCAGAACAAATGTCTGCACTCTTTAGTCAGCAAATATAGTCAATAGCCAAATACGCAGGTGTTACTTCCAGCATTTTGAATTGACTGTTGAGTATCTATGGTAAATGAAGCTGTTTCACCGTCTAGATCAATTTCACAACTTTCCTCAGTAATATTGCACTGCAAAACAAATAAAGCAATCGTAAGTAAGACTTCTATTTCTAACAAAATACGAAGGTTTTTAATAAAAAGGGGAGAGGTTTATCAGCCCATATGACTTTGTCCTGCTGAACAATTACACTGGTCAACACACATTTTGGTGCCAAGAAAATTTTAACGGTTTTGGGATATTTTGATGCCGCTGCATCCAAAAATGATCTTGGTTTTTACGAATTGGCTCTAATTTTTTAGATGTAGCCTACCATGGTTGTGCTTCAAAAAAGTGCTAAAAATATGCAAATTTTGACATTAGTATTTTCTTTGTGCTATAACTTTGATGAAACTTTGTCTGTCTTTTACAAGCATGTCCATACCTTAGTTTTATATTTTTGATGCGATTCTGTGAAATATGACAATTGTTATTGCAGAGAGCCTTCTACAATAGGCAAATCATGTTTTATGTGAAAATCAAGCAAAAATTCAAAAAATTAAACAATATTAGCAGTAAACAACAGATTTTCGTTTGCAAAAACAGGTGGCGTCAAAGCGCAAACACTACTTTTAGTAACAATCGAAGTAGCCTACATTTTGTAAATTGTTAAAGCAGATTAGTCAATCATATGATGCGAAAAGGTTTGTCGATGTTTTCAAATTTTCTTTAGTAAGACTTTCTGAATGTGATGTGGCCAAACAGTCACGTTGGAGACTCCAACAGTAGCCAGTCATCATGTGGGCATCCCACCTGCTTTGATACCACTTTTCTATGACCTTAATGTCCTGGTGGAACCTTTCTCCGTGCTTTTTACTTTGGTCACCAAGGTTTGCAGGAAAACGATCTAAGTGACTGAAGAGATAGTGAACCTTGGTACTCATCTTCACACCTAAATCTTTGAACTTGGAAAGCATATTTTCCACCAATTCTTGATAATTTTCAGCTTTTTTGTTTCCCAGGAATTTCTGTTTGTCTAAAACAAACGATTGCCATGCAGCAGACTCCTAGTCTGTCATAAGACTGCATAAAACGTGCACCTTTTATGAGTTTGCGAATCTGAAGGCTATCAAAAAAGCCTACTTTCAGCTTTTCGATGGTCAAAGGAAATGCTCTGCAAATATAATTGAAGCAGTCGCCAGTCGTAAGAAGGCTTTCATAAACTGCTCCATCAAACCAAGTTAGATGTGTAGTGGTAGAATAATGATTTTCTCTCTGGCAACTAATGGTTCATTGATGATGTTAGCTTCACCAACTCTCATGAAATCTGTAGGTGGCCACTAGGGTGGCTCGTTTTTGAACTTTTTTTTTTAATTCTCTCAGGGTAGTGGGGAAATGGTGCCAATGAGTGAGAAAACAATCATGACAAAATTTGAGATTCGTAACAAATTGTCTTCAGCCTCCTCATGGGGCCCAAAAATCGAAAAATGGGGTCAAAAACGAAATTTTTTCAAAGATATTTTTAGTTTGGGTAGATATAATATTGTTTAGATATATCTAATTAACCTAAAAAAAAAAATTGAAGTCATTTGAACTATTCCTTCAGCTTCCTCACAGCTTCTGAAAATTTCAATTTTGCTGAAAATTTCGCATTTTTGTTTGTGGTTACATAACTACAAACTTCGTCATTGACGTAAATTCAAATAAAAGACGTAACTTTTTCCTACCAAATTAACCTAATTTCATTAAAAAATGACGCAACAGCTCAGGGCAGGTATATAAAGAGAAATACATTGACGTTTTATCGTTGGCAAAATGTCTAACGCAATTATGTATTACGTAACCACCCACAAAAATGCAAAATTTTCAGCTAAATGGAAATTTTCAGAAGCTGTGAGGAAGCTGAAGGAATAGTTCAAATGATTCCAATTTTTTTTCTTAGGTTAATTAGATATATCTAAACAATATTGTATCTACCCAAACTAAAAATATTTTTGGAAAAAATTTTGTTTTTGACCCCATTTTTCGATTTTTGGGCCCCATGAGGAGGCTGAAGACAATTTGTTACGAATCTCAAATTTTGTCATGATTGTTTTCTCACTCATTGGCACCATTTCCCCACTACCCTAAGAGAATTTAAAAAAAAGTTCAAAAACGAGCCACCCTAGTGGCCACCCTTTTTTGACCCAGTGATAATTACGAGCTTGGCTGTCCCACAAGCAGATGAAACATTGATATTTTGTATAACCGCTTTGCTGGCCAAGCAAAAAATTTACCATTTTTAAGTTTACACAAATTAACCATTGGTGAGAGTCGTAATCCAGTTTCTGTAATACCGTTTTAATGTTCTTTTAGTTTTACCGAATGGCCAATTGGGAGAGATACATATCTGTTACCGTTATGTAACAATACACACTTGCAGACAGCAGCAGAAGCTCTGCGATGTCTTTGCAGTAAACAAATTCATCTTGCTGGCAAAAATATGGAAGCAATTCTTTTTCTCTCGCACAGTAAAATATTATGGAAGCTCCGCTTCCAAGACAGTTTTTGTCTTTCAGTCGGGATGCCAAAATTTCTGCTGCTTATTTGGATAGGTTGAGATCTTTGACGAGATCAGTCAGCTCCTCCTGTTTGATTGACTCTGGAATATCTGAGATACTTTCAAGCACATTTCAACTGCTGTAGGCCTACACTTTTCTACCTTTTCATGAAACTCATCATATCCTATGGCTATGTCAAGTAAATCACTAAATTGAGGCGCAGGCACTTGCATACAGTGAGGCACAGGTCGTGGAACAGATTCTAAATCTGGGTAATTCCACGTGCTTTTCTTGTGACGATTGAACCCTTGTAGGTCTACCAAATAGAAGTAGCAGTCATTGAAATGGCTTTTTGGTTCTCTCCAAACCATTGGTACACCAACATTAAGATTTTTAAGTGTACCTTTAATCCACTTTCTCAGGCTTTCTACACATGCTTTGCAGACAGTAGGCCTATGAGGTGCGCATGGCTTATCTTGGTCATCTAGCCAAAATTTGAAAATATCGATACCTCGAAAACTGGAGCCAATTCAAAGAAACGGATGTTATTTTCGGATTCAGTGGCCCAAAATTGCCCAGAAACCATTAAAATATCTTTGTCACTCAGAAAAAGATTTTTTTTGTTGGCCTGCGTTATTTATGGTACAAAACTAGGCTATTTGCATCGTAGAAGAAAGACTAGGCTAAGCTAGTAAAATCATATTTACCATACAGGAAGATTTGACTTATTAATGTATTGCGCATTATTTTAAATTATTCAATAAAAAAATGTCACCTCAAAGTACAGTACACTTGCACAGGCAATTTTGTAAAGACTTACCACCTTCCAGTGATGAGATATTACAGAACTATAATTCACACAGATGAGTGCCCGTATATTAAAACAATTTTTTCTCAGACATGTTTAGTTTATCATGCAAGCAGAAGTTACCTTATACTGATTTTGGAGGGACTCCGCAAACCAGATAAGGACTATGTATTCAGCTGCTCTAAAGTCGATAGAGTAAATTAACTCATAAGTCCAAATATCGTTTTCATGTTCGTCGTTAACATCCACTCGCACATAACCGGTTGAATCAGAACAATATACAGTCTCAAGCTGAAAAAAAATTCATACCATTTGTTATCTTGTGCAAGCAATCAAGTTCTACAACAAACTAAGACTTTCCTACTTTTAGGTTTTAGCATTAACCTACAATAAAATCAATGCTTTACACACATAAAAGAATGCGAGAGACACATCAGTAAAGAGTTGATTGCATAAATTTTAATTTTATATCAAAGAAACTATTCGAAACCAGCGTTAGGTGATTTGAAAAACCGATTTGAAAACTCCTCATCGGAACTAGTTTTGAGTTTAAAAGCTCGTTTTTAATGCAGCAAGAGCCGCACAGATGCTCGAGAAACAAGTTTTAGGGCCATCGTGAAGTCAGCCCAAAACTATTGAACAAGACTTCGATTGTGCAGTATTATAAAATCCAACTTCTGGCATGGTTTATCTTTCAACAACAAACTACAAATCAGCTACATTAATTGCACCATTTTAGCTTCAAGCTTGAACTCATATTATGTTTGCAATATCATTTGGCTTGACTTACAAATCTTTTTACTGTTGCTTTAGTGACATCTTTTGTTCTTGTATTTTCATTCTCAAGTACAAATAGCTTCCCCCCGAATATTAAGCCTGAAAATGCAAAGAATGAAAGTAGAAATAACACAGTTAATGATTTAGACCAGGGGTGTGCAACGTGCGGCCCGCGGGTCAAATGCGGCCCGCGAACAAAAATTATGTGGCCGCGAAGATGTGCCAATTTTGAATTGTGTGCAGCCACAAAACACGTTTATATGGTAATTTAGTTTAGTCTGGTACGTTTGAACAATTCATCGTGGAGTGGATTATTATAGATTTCGCACCTTCTGTTAACCATTTTAGAAGTCTCCCACCGGCCACCGCTAATCCATTGTATTTAATTATTTGGGACGTAAAAATGTATGGTCACATAAAAGGCATTATGAACAAAGTACGACTTTGGAAAGCTCACGTACAGTCAGGAAATCTTTTCCACTTTCCAACTTGAGAGACTATAGAATGCATCTTGAGTAGAAAACTGAATTTGCAGACCAACTTGAAAAATTGTTGTATGAATTTTTAGCTCGTTTCAAGGACTTCAAATCTCATGAACATTTGTTTGATATATTCGCTTCGCCTTTCAACACAGACATTAATAAAGCACCAGAAGATATAACTTGAACTGATTGATCTTCAAGAGAAAGCGGATTTGAAAGCAAAGTATTTAAAAATGAATCTTGGAGGTTTTTACCGAAAATATTTCAACTAAGATCACTTTCCACATTTGAAAAATCCATGGCTTCAAAAATGGCACTTTTTGGCTAAACGTATTTGTGCGAACATTTTTTTCTAAAACGGGCGTCATGAAATCTCCCTATTGATCGGTTCTGACAGGCGAACACTTGGAAAATGGACTTCGAATTGCGATCACTTCCATTAAAGTAAATTAGGAAAAAGCCGTCGGGAAAAGAAGCCAGCTGCAAATTTATCACTGAGCTTGTTTAAAGACAGTGTGACAACAAATTTGAATAGCAGTTTTCTTCAGAAATTTATGCGTCCTAACTTATTATTTCTGGAAAGAGATAACCCTAATTTAAGAATAACATGAATAACAAAAAACTACTTTTTTGTGCCTGCAACTACTAGAAATCATATGCTAAATAAACGAGCGGCCGGCGGTTTCACCCAGTTGTGTATATCTGGCCCTCCTGTAATAAATGTTGCACACCACTGATTTAAACTATAGATCAAGCAACAGTGAAAGTTGCAAAAAAAAAAATTACGAATTAAAATACTTTTTGTAATGCATATATTTAAGCACTTTTTAAAATTAATAATTTAATCAGTTGTTTTATTTTTGTAGTTTGACCTTTTAATGGAAGCACCTAGAAATGTTTAGGGGAGAGTGTCCAACAGTGCCCCGCTTTTTGGAAAATTGAGATTTAGACATCAAAAAAAAAATTTTTTTCAATTTTTTTTTTCTATTATGAAAATTCCTCCTTTTCTTTAGTATTTCCACACAAAAAAATTTAAAAGTTTTACACAAACTTCATAATCAGGCGTTAAAAATCACCTGTCAAAGTGGGGCACTGTTGGATATGGTATCCAACAGTGCCCCGGGTAGGATCCAACAGTGCCCCTATCAAAGTAATTGGTGTCTTTAGTTGCAATGTTGAGCCACTCTTTTTGCAATGATAACCCTAGGTATGAAACTTGTGTTAGTACCGGTATTGTTTTACATGATGGATGTCACTGAGCTGGTCAGGTCAAGACAAAACCTTTTAAAAGTGGTAACTTACATATGCTACACAATTATCACAGACACAAAATATAACAGCAACAATTATCATAACATGCAGGACACGCTATCTGCCGTCGTGGTGACTGTGCTTGAACGAAATAATGCGAATAGGTTCCAAGGAACCATGCGAACACACTGAGCTGTAGTTTATAGAACAGCCCAAGTTGCTGTAATTACTTTTTTAAAAGCTTTGGTGTTATGACCTTACCCTAACTACCAATTGCAATAAGGAAGGTGTTTATTCAACAGTCAATCAGTGAAAGAACATGCAATAATAGCCCGATAGCTCAAATGGTTAGCGCGTCACTTCTGGAACGAAGAAGCTTCAAGATCAAGCGGCGCTGGTTCGACTCTCGAGGTGTGCGCTTGAGCAACGCACGGGACTGCTCTCCATTCAGCGGCATCTAATAGATGGAATAGTTCACCGACAACAAGACTTCAACAATCGGAAACTTCACTCTGTCAATCTCGGTGACCGGGCCTGCGTCAGTGATTCAAAGCATCTACAAGTATGCGAAACTGCCAGGATTAAGCTCTACAAGAAGCTTTCCCAGTCCGAGGATAAAAATTCAATCAATCAATCAATGCAGGAGATTAAAGACGTCATTGATTTGACCACATGGAAGGTATGATTAACACAAGATACAGACACAACACACTTTGGTAGGCCTACATTGGCATGTGGTTCACAAGAAATGGCTTGGTTTATGGAGCAAAATAACCATATTTGACAGACAAAATTACTAAACAATAGGCCTACATATAGTTCAGGCACGAAGCTTCTTCCACAGCCGAAACTTAGAAACACAGGCTACCAAAAACTCCCCAACACCTATAATATTGTTGATATAACATAAAATGTTGATAATCATTTTGGCACTGCATATTGATTAATAAAATCTCATGGCTTCCAACAGTGCTCCACCGGGGCACTGTAGGAGACCTCAGAATGGGGCACTGTTGGAACCACGGGCCTACAAGATAAGATGGCGTCAGTTTTTTTTACCGAGGCCTACGATCTGAAACGTTATTACTGAAACCTAGTCTAGTGACTGACCAAGCATGAAAAACTTGTGAAGCATCCCTGAAGCCACCGTAAAAACTGCAACAAAAAAAGTTATAAAGTTCTGAAAATTTACTTTTTACCCCCTAAAACAAACTTTCATTTCTGCCAACAACAAGCAATGACTTATTTCTGCCTAACTTAGTTTCAGCAGCTTCTACGGACCACGTGACCATGGTAATGTACAGTTGAGTGAATAATTTGTCACGGATTGCGAAAAACGATGGGAGGGGCACTGTAGGCACCCGGGGCACTGTTGGGCACTCTCCCCTACACAACCTTACAAATAGAGACAATCATCATAACAGAAGCAATGCTTTTTGTTACCAGCATAGTCAAGGTCAAATATTCCACTTAGGTTTTAGTTCCAAACCAAAATTTTTCACTTAGGCTTCAACAGTAACCAAAGTTACAAACTCAATCAATCATTCTTTCTTTGGATTCACAAAGCATTTGTAAGGTTAAGTTCAAGTTAAGCTCTTCATTATGATGTTGCATCTGGTCAAAATTAAAGAGCTTGAACTCGTTTAAACTTTTTTCTATTAAGACTTCAGGGATTTTATTTTTATTTCAAGCTGGAGTCCTGTACAAAACAGCAAGTGTTTCAAATTTGATTTTGCTGGTCTGAATGTAGTAACAAAACAAATTAAACCGGTTTACTTACTACTTAGTAACTTGTATTGCAAGAATATTTAACAAATGTTGCTTCTTGTAAAAAAGAAGAGCGCTGCTTAAAAATGTTAGATTCTTTTGATGTGAGTTAGAGATATTATAGAACACCATCAATCATACTATATTACTTTATGGCAAAAAAACAGTTGGTTTCAGCATGTGACATTGCCACATACGAAACACATGTTTCTTCTACTTTCTAGAACTTGAAACAGACTTTACCTTGAAGGCAAATCGTTGGCTCTGACGTGCTGTCTGCATAGAATCCAGGTTTGCAAAGACATTCATAAGAAAAGTCGTTGTTTTTGCACCAGCTTTGAGGATCCGTGCATGGATCGCTATCACAAGTAATCGTTTCTATGACTACAATAGAAATTAAGTTTAAAAACGTTTCTATGACTACAATAGAAATTAAGTTTTAAAACGTTCAAATTCTAGAAAAGTATTCTAAGTAACAAAGAAAAATAAAACATTATTATACTTACTATAATGACATAACGGTTTCTCAAAACCTACGGCATTGCTGCATGTAATCTATCTATCCAAAAGGAGCTTTTCTTTCAAAATTAGTTCTTTGCGAAATGCAAACAACATTCGTTCAATCTTGATTAATTTAGCGTTTAACTTAACCGATTTAACACACAAAATCTCATCTGGACATTGTACTTTCCGTTATTGTATGCTTCATATTCATTACTCTTTTTATACGTTTGTAAACAAGCAATACTGCCTACCTATTCATGTACTGGTGAATGTGTTTCTTGCAACGTTAAACCAAACTTATAGCTTATTTTGCATTGAAGCACAAAAAGTTTTTATGCAAATAACAAATAAATGGATATTACTTATTTGATAAGATTGTGATTTTCAACCGTTTTTTTTCAAGAAGCAACAGTGATCTGCTGAAAAATATTTCCACATGTGTGCCGAAGAGTCCCAACTCTCAAACGATCCATTATTTTACTCAAGAAACTGTCCACTTCTTTTAAATAAAATTGAACCAATTTACAATCTTGCTGCTTCAAATACAATGATAGTTTAAAAATTTAATTTAATTTTTCTCTTTTTGTTCAAGTCATTTTAGTATTTTTAACTAATAACTTTGCTTTTTTTCATTTGTACACTAAAGCAATTTTTCAGTGGGAAGCCAAGAATGAAAACGACACAAATAAAATGCACCAACACACAGGAAACACTGGGAAGTAGCCTACAAAGAAAGTGACTTTAATTATTTGGTTTTACACGTGTCAAAAATATTTAGAAAATTTACCTGAAAGTCAAACAAAGTTTTATTTCATTTTTTATGTTGTTTTGTGCATAAAGAAAATAATCAAATCAACTTTTAAATAACTTTTTTTGGAAGAATTTTGTTTCGTTTGGTACGAAATGGATTTATTTCGAACATCTGGGTAGTCGTATCAATTTTAATTTCAAGGTATTGGAGTTCTGTAGCCTTCGACATTGTGATCTACATGTCTCTGCGTCTTTACATGTGCCCTATCAGAAGGGCAAGATTGATATTGTAGGCCTACTCAAAGGACTGAAAAAATTTAGTTATTACTTTGCACTGAAATGCATTGTACTGTCTTTGATTAATCAACGAATATGATTTAACAAATGCTTTATCGACATTTACTATTTAATGTTTTTCCAATTGAAGCAATGAGAGAGCTGTCTATATTGTCTTCAATGCATCCTTTTAATAGTTTCTTTAAATTGCAATAGGTACTAGCCTACTGTGTAAGTGTGTAATAAAAGAATGACAAAAATTGACACAAGAGTTTGGAGTTTTTTTCTTCCGATGTTTTTTTGACAATTATTAAAGTCACTGGTTTAAAACAAAATTTCGAAAAAAATTACCATTGGGTTGTATTTAGAGTTAGTCAATATGCTGTATGTGTGGTTATTTTATAAAATGATAACTTAAACAGTTTTGATCTTGGCAATTCTACGTTAATAAACTGAGGAATGTTAGGAAACATACCAAAGCAGTCAAAGCCATCTCCTGTCCAACCTTCATTACAAACACATTCGAAACTACCTTGTGTGTTATTGCACTTCGCATTATCGCTGCAAGGTGATGATTCGCATTCGTTTATATCTGCAAAGTAAGTCTTATGTGATATTGTGTCCGCCTTAATCATGCAAGATTGAGAAAGCATTTAAACTGATAAGAGAGGCTGACGTGAAGAGAGCTTCGCTTTGACACACTTGATAGCATTGGTAAAACTCAAACTATTTTTACAGTTTAAATTTTATTTCATTTTCATATTTACAGTATATTTTTATTTAAAGCAAAAAAACGATTGTTCATAGACAAGACTGCATGAAACGTGTAGGGTAGGTGTGCCATTATTCTCTTAATGTTTAGAGCATTTGATATAAACTAGAGTCACATTTTTAGAACATGTGTTAAAGAATTCACAGTGAAGTGAATAATTTAAAAGTATACTGATCACTAATATAGCTTAAGTTTATGCAATTACCAGTACAACTTGAGCTTTCTCCAGTCCAACCTACGTCACAAATGCAGTCTTCATTTTCGTCAGACACAGCATTTGAAGGGCATCCACCTTGAACCTTCCAAATCTATAAAACTTTGATGATTATAATAGGCTGTAATCAATAACATTCAAACCTACCAATAAAAGTGGGTCCAATTTCATTTCAGACCTGATGGACCTATAAGGCTTTGTTTATAGAGTAGGCCTAATAGTATGCAAGTTTGTAAAATAGTGGAATGGTCGGGCTAAGAGCAAAAAGCAATAGTTAATGTTTCGTATAGTAGAATTTCCAGCATCGAAGCGAAAAAAATAGCAAGAAATATTTAAACTTAATATTTATATTTCTTGAAGTCAATTGATAAACAGAGCGCAACTCAAAGCTATAACTGACCTTGTGAAGAAAGGCTTGTGTACATCGATGAATCTATGGTTTTACAGTAATGAAGAAACATTCCAAGTACCACAAAAATTAAATAAACTTGAAATTTATTCCCCATGATGATATGCTAAGTTCTTTGTAAAAGAAATTTAATTCTTTATCAAATAAATTGCACTATCATCTACATTACTAACTATCATGAGGATAGCCAGGTCAAATTAATGTTTTTCGATTGGTTGCATTTGCTACTTTTTGTTTTTCGCATTCGAGTGTAATAGCAAGAATTGACTGCTATAGACACGTGTTTTGCCCATGAGGATATCAATTAAATTGTTTCTCGGCAGCCGATTTGTAGCAAGAATTGACAGCGATAGACACGTGTTTCGCCCATGAGGCTGGGCTCATCAGTATCGCACCGTATTCTGCCACAAATTTATTAATAAAGCCCCTTTCTTCACAATCAATTAAATTGTTTGGTTTATGATTATTTCTCGGAAAAGTTTCAGATAAAATTGCATAAAAGAAGAAATATAAAATAAACACCCAATTTTTTTGTATTTTTACATTTCAAGCAAAGGTTTTAGTGAATAACTTTCCAGCCAATTTTAAAATAACTTACAGATTTAAAAATTTACCGAGGCTGTTCACCAGGCATTTAGTTGAATAACATGACACGTTCTACTGGTGAAAACTAAGCTGAACTATCACAAGATGCGTAAGGTAATAATCTGCTTTTATTCTTACGTTTCGTCAGTTAAACACGACTGAGTTCTGTAGGTGGCTAGATCAGGTAGTGACTTAGCTGTCTTTGTTCTACACTAACATCGTACGTAGCTTGCAGTATTTAGTCAAATAAGGCACTAAAATGAAATAAACTGTACTTTGATCTATTTTACTTTTACACTATCATTAGGTTTAGTGCTCAATTTTTAGTGGGGAAAATTGCAGTAAAATTGTTGCTATAGTGCTTTCTTATAGATTCTAATCAAAACAATAAGCAGATATTTTGTACGCTTTCGTATCATTCTTATAAAAAATAATTTGTTCTAGATTTATGGACACCATGTTACACCAGAAATGCTTAAAGTACATTAAGGTAATTTTGAAAACTTGAAATATTTGTAGTCGCTACACAGAATTAGCTTTTATGAGTTTATTGATATAAAGATATGACGTGTCAGCAATAAAAGTTAACATTTCATCGTAAACTCTGTTAATTATTGTATTGGTTAGTCGTAAATAGCATGTTGTTTTGTGGCAGCTTATTAACTTTCAGTTTAGGTTGATGTTGTTTTTGGAATTCAAGTACATGTACAATTACATTTTGAAGCGTCAAAGTGGTTCTCGTAAAGCATGTGTTAGGCTACCCATCAATTTGTAACCTAGTACATGATTTCATTTTAATGTTGGCGAGCTGAATGGATCCTAGCAGAAACTGCGTGATAATCTTACAGTTTGATTCCTGTACTTTCAGTTGGCGTGCTATTGCTTCTTTTACAAAAACAGAAGAAAAAAAAACAAAAAAAACATGACGAACATGTCTAAAACAAATTGTAGGTCAACATGAATTTGTCAACTCATTTTATAGCGATGTCTAAAACATTAAAATAGAAATCCATTTTGCATTTTGCGCCATTTTTTCTTTTATTGAAATGCTGTTTCCTTCTTCTCCAGACTGGTTCCTAGTCAAACGATGGCGAAATTTCCACTTGTTTGGCTACTGCAGTGGCTATAAGTAAAATTTGTTGAAAGGGTTTTATCCGATCTGCATCACTAAAAAACAAACATTTGCTCGCCTGTAACTGCATTGTATGTGCGTTTAAACCAATCTACGGTTTTGGAACATTTTGCTTATGGAGTTCACCAAATTACCAAGCACATCACAAGTTGCAGAGTGCAGATGCAAGTCGCTATAAATTTTAGTACGAGAGTAATCTCTAAATAAACTTATCAATGTTGTGCCTTCGAAGGTTTTAACCCAGGGGTGTCCAAACTTTTTTCAGGTCAACCAGATTTGACAATGCGAAAGAGCCCAAGGGCCAACAGCTTCTGACAATCTTGTTTAGCATAAAAAAAAGGTGCATTTAGACTAATATTGTGTTATTTAATGTAATTTTCGTACAACAAACAAATATGCGGGTTTAAAGGGAACCTGAAATGAAAAATGAAAATTTTTTTGTGGATTCTTTGGTGTTTAAGTATTATCTTTTTCGAAAAAATTTTTTGATTAACTTTTTTGTTTGGCAAATATAACGAAAAGAAAATCAGCCACCGGATGGCGCTATGCGCCTTATGACGTAGTTGGTTGTTCACTCCAGTAGATTTTTGAAAGGGGGGGGTTTTGATCACCCAGCGGCGGAAGGTCTGGGGGGCCTACCCTAGAAAATTTTGAAAAATTACTTTGAATTTGATGCATTCTGAGAGCATTTTCAACAAAAATGTGGTTACGAATATTCCTGTAAAATGGTGCTGTCCGGTAGCATAGCAAAAGGATAAGATCATGTTTTCTTCGGCATTTTTCGGAAATAAAGCTAAGTCTCTGTGTTTTCTTGTTGCTAATTCCTGGCTGAGAGGTTTGAATGTTTGGTATTGGCAAAACTCGCTCTTTTAATGCAATTTTGTTTGAAATTAGGCCATTTTTTTTAGACTGAAAGCATCATTCTCAATATCGTGACGTCACACGCGTGCCAAAGGGGGGTTGCAACCCCCAAAATCCCCCCCTTGGCTACGCCACTGGTTCACTCAGTTGGTAGTTTCATACAATATACACTGGATGCGTTGCACAAGTCGTAATCTTTAAAGATGTCTGAAATCAGAAAATGGTTTTGTTTGAACCAAAAAGACAGCGCCTTGATAGGGATGACTGTGATTCGGATTCGAGCTCCGACAGTGCCAGCTCCGACAGCAGTCGGATGGAGAATTTGAAATGGTGAAGGTGTGGAAATTGTGCCATCATGCCATGCCAATAATGATGGAAAATGAATGTTGCCAGGAGCCAGATAAAAATTTTAATTTTATAAATTTAAAAAAAGAGAAAAAGGGCTAGTGAGTTTTTTTCTTTAAAAAAATTCTAAATTTATAAAAATTTATTAAGGTGTTGCAACCGTGCCATATTTTAAACTGATTGTCCTGCTTTGGTATCTATCATGCACGCTATGACGTCCGCGTTTTGTCGCTTCTATCTTTTTCTAGACCTCTGCTATGTTTGTTATATACTGTTTTGTCGTTGTGATGGTGAGAAATAAAAGCAAACTAAACACGGCCACAAAAATGCGCAGTCTAACGATTGAGTCACTTCGGGTTAGATTTACTTTAAAAGAAAAACATCTCCTGGTGGTGTTGAACTCATGCGCTTGGTAGTATGAGCCAGGAAAAGATCGCACGCGCCACTGATTCACTTAGCAAAAACAGTTGAATTTAGAAGTTATATATGCACTTTTTTTCATTTGTTCGTCTTTCGCTTTGAAGAAAAGATGGAAGAAAAATGCGCAGCAACAGCGCGCACGCGCAGTGAAAGCGACGTAAAAATTAAAAAAAGGCATGGAATGGCTATATCTACGGCGCCGTAAGCATAGCCACTTCCGGCCAGAAAATGGTCGCTGCACAGTGCACACACGGCAGTGCTTGTTGACCAGTGGGTTTTTAAGTTTCATCGCAGAGATCCATTTCTTAAGCTTGTCTTGATTATTCAGAGGTAAACGATGAAAGTGTACCCCTTTCACGTTTCTTCCGCTACAACAATCGGGAGCCATACAAAAAAACATCTCAACGCGTAAAACTCAAGTATAAAATTGTTGTTTGTATAAGTAGCCCACTTGTTTATAGTTTATTTGTATGCAAACTATTGGTTCTGAATTCTGCCTGAACAACCAACTACGTCATCAAAGATTTTGACGAATCAGAATCCTTTAAATCAATATCCCTCTTATTAGATTTTTGAAACTTTTATTGTTACAAATCGCTTTTTCTCATAAAGTTCTATGAATACAAAAGCTATATATTTTCGTTGCAGTGCACCTTTCAGTATTTTGTTGTTTCCATATCATGGGATATGAAAAGGTTGGCTACAGAAGTGATCTGCTTTTCCATCAGAAATTAACAGCTCCAGTAACTTTGTAAAGCACAGCTGTGTTAATGTGAAGGATGAAATTGACAGTTTTGATCTCAAGCGGTGCTTGCATGTTTGCAACGGAGAACGTCTGATCACGCAAATACGTTGAACCGAACAAGTCCTCATTGTTTTTGCAAACTTTCGCATGTTTGGAATTCTTTTTATCCAGCTGTATGTAAAAAGGCACGAGAGAAATATGTCACTGAGTCGTGGCATCTTTCAGTCAGTTCACCACGCTTTATTTGCAGTTAAGGTACCAGTTCAGCTGTGGTGCCAGTTTAATTTACAGTATGTTACGAGTCATGATTTGATTCAGTTCTCCAAGTTCTGTTAGTTAGACATTTTTCGGTTGCAACCTTTCGAGTTAATGCGTTCTGATGGTTAACTCATACTTGTAGAAATCAACACATCATTCTCGGATCATCCCCACCACTGATGTGTCCGGGATGTTGCTGCAATAATTTAAAGCTAGGTGTCGATGGATGCTTTGAACTACTCGACGACCGCTACAATTCCATCACCACCAAACCACCAATTTATTGCTTTCTTATTAAAAGTATTGACTAAACTTTATGCTTTGATGATATTTCGTTTTGTGTTTTTACGACAATCTTATCAAACAACCAACATAGTATGACATTTATGTTAGCTTCATGATACTGACTAAATTCATTCATTGCATCTTACAATTTTTATTCTGAAATAATAACAATGCTATATTGCAAACAAATCTGCTCATCTAGAACGTAAACTGTTTTCTAAACAAAATACTACGATTCGTAACATATTACAGTAGTTCAATCCTCATACAACCGGCGCAATATGTTTTGCAGACACTCGTAAATGTTGGACAAAATCTCACAAAAAGAACATGAGGTGTAATCTTGATTTGTTTTATTTTGTCTAAGGAAAACAAGTCAAGTTATTTTGTTTCAATAACGCCACATGTAAACAAACAAGCAGAGTAAATGAAAAGTAAAAAAATGCATTACAAGTTACAGCTGTTGTTTAGATTATACTGCCGTCCCAAGGTAAAGCGACGTAACTACAGATTTATAGAGGTCATCCAGTAGCAACTAAAACAAAGACTGGATGTAGTAGCATCAATAATTACACAGCAATTGCGATACAAATGAAATATACCTGCGATACTTTGAATTAAAGCTCCATGATCATGAGCACAACCTTTCAACACTGTATATTTTAAATAGCAAATGAAGAAATTAGCCTCTTTAGAAATTATGCAAAAATGACTAAAATAACATTTTACACTTTTAGAAGAATCTTGTTTAAATAAAAAGTAAGTAATTAATTTGAACAAGAAAATTGTTTTGAATTTTCTACCAAAAGTAGAATAAGTTGAGAATTTTTTTAAAATAGTGGCAACTATATTTGCTTTTATACATGCATATATACTGTACTGTGCATGTACTTTCACTTTGTCATTGCTGTTCTTGCACCTAATTTATCCATCCATATGACTGAATTACGACCTTCCAAATTCAGAATCAGTATATGCTTTATTCTCTTTACCGTTGGTGTTCTGGAACAAAGAGGAAACTTCAAAGTACAATTGAAATAAAATAATCAAGCTTAATTTATCATTTCAAACTATAAGTAGCCTACAGCAGATAAATGTGTTGGAAAATTTTAAAAACTTGATATAAACCAGCACGTACCGAAGACACACTTTCTGGCAACGATGCTCTGAGACCTTTCATGTAATTCCAGCGTTTTTCCTTGGAAATTATATAATACTCGTATTAAATCAAAACTGATATACTGTAACTATAGAGATGTTGTAGCATTGGTTGTTGTTGTGGTTAATTTATACCTATAAAGCAGGCCCGTAATTACACATTTTAGCTTGGGGGGGCTCAAAAGCTGTTGCGAAGTAAATAGCTATATGCACATAACATTTGTAGTTACAATGAGTCTAATTTGCGGTTTTTCGGGCAAAGGCACGGCATATGTTATAAAGTCACAAGGTGCTAGATAACAGTAATTTCGAATGATTGGGATAATTCCAGCCAAAATGATTGCTGAATAGAATAAATGCAATATTTTACTTTGAGCCTCCCCGGCAATTACGGGCCTGCTATAAAGCGATTATTGCAAAGCATTACAGAATATCGTTCTTTCGAAATTTTCATTAATGAGAATGTAAAAACGAAATTTTTAAGCAGTTGAATTTTAGTAATGACTGTAATTCTAGGCTGCAAGTAAGGAACATATTGAAGCAGTGTGACAGTTCACCTTGTGATATTTTGCAAAACGATCTATGATGCAGAGGATTTTATGAAATAACCAAAAAAGAGGCGATCTTATTAACTTGGGAATATCACTCAAATATCTTTATCTCATCCCTTGGTGCACTCATATCGGAAGCAAGCAGCGTATCAGATGTAAAAAAATCAGCAACGATTGTTGCATTATTGCAATGACAGCACAAATTGTACGTATTCCTTAGAAAATGCTGCTTACCTGTTCTGGGTATGGACTAACAGGTTGATTTGTACTAGGCTGTATTTTTGTTGCTTTCGAGCTTGATCGGCAGACAAGCAAAAAAGCAAAAATATTCGTTGTTAAGAGCAATACTCCTCCGACAATGATGAGCACAAATAGCCAAGCTGAAACAATGTTTTTTTATTAAAGTAAAGTTAACCACTCCTGTTACAGTTTCGTTCATCAGGCCATAACCCTAAAAAGAGCAGTAGGCGTTTCTATCAAAGAGCAGTGTATTGTTTATAACAATAACAAAAATCAAGAGCTGTAGTTTTCATCACTCGGTTGTGAACCCTTTTACACAATCCATTATTCGAAATTAGAAGATTGGTTACTTGAACAGGTGTATGGCCGAAAACGTTTGCAATTTTTAGTTTATTTTCATGTTATTGTGTTAAATGCCGTCTGGTTGTTAGGTTTTATATTTCTAGGACTAGAAGATAGGCACCATTATTTTAAAATCAGTGAATTAACAGAACTACTACACTGTAGTGTTCAAACTTGTGCAACATCCATAAAAGTCTTTGTACAGTGAAACACAAAAAAAGAATAATGCTCTTTTTCTTCAGTGAAACAAATTATTTTGATAAACAACACGATTAGAGCGAAATGAAAGTATAAGCGGCATATAAAAAAAGATAATGACTTCAATTTTATTAAGCCAACAAACGATTAATGCTTTTCAGCCTTTAACAAAAACATGATTAAACATTGGTACTCATCAGCATGCAGCGTAAGATTTAATAGGGTAATCAACTAAATAACAACTTACGACTATAACAATTGCTTCCTTCAAATCCAAACATGCAGATGCATCTTCCTGCACCATCATAGTAGTCCGGATCACACCATCCAAAGGGAGAGTTGCAATCCAAATTCGAGCTACAGATTCTTTCTGCCCAAAAGAGATTGATGCAAAATATCATATTGATAAAGAAAAAAAGATTGATAGGTTGATGGGTAATGAAAATCTATTATAGTTTAATCTGTTGTGCTTTAAGTTTGATTGAGCTTGCATTTTTTTGTGAGAAAAATTTGGTAGGACTACTGCACATTGATACTATACATCAGCACAATGTTAAATCGTAAACTAAGGAATATCATTTAGCCTATTTAAAAGAATAATAAATGACAATGGTATACTACAAAAGTTGACATGATGTAGCCCAGCAGCAATGCGACATAATGATTGAAAGTTGGTATCATGAAGATATATATTCTACAGAGATCAAGCAATGTGAATTAATTGAGCTATCATACAAAACTTACTTGTACAAAACCTGTCTGCGTCTTTTATTCTTACATATCCTTCTAAACATTGGCAAGTTGCATATCCATCAATGCTATTGCAAGAAGTGGTCTCTCTATCGCAATATTGTACCAATGAAGAGCAGACTACATCATCGGAGGCTGTATAAACAAAGCTGGGATGAGTTATTGCACACAAAAAAATTAGCATCAATTGAAAACTCGATTGAAAGAAAAAAAAATCATAATTAAAAATACCGTTCTCAGATAGGCAAAATTGAATTAGCCTATTTGAATCAAAAATCAACTTTTTGTCGTAGGATAAGATAGAGCTAGATCTAGCAACAGCTCTAGAGCCCTAACTTCTAGAGCCGTTGCTAGATCTAGGTTACACTTTTTAGTACGCAAATGCTTTGTACACAAAGCAACAAAATGCAACAATATTACATCCGGCATGTTCAATCGATTGTTCTGGGTTTACTTCAAATGAAGTTCCATCAGCCAGATTGATAAGACAAGAAAAAGAGGAAACATCGCACTGAAAAGCAGTTTCAAAGTTGTATAATTAAAATGACAGTAGAAGGTTTTGTGGAGTATGTTTCAATTACCAGAGATAGCCTAGTATTACATTAGATTGAACATTAAATCAAAAAATTACTTTAGTTTTCTGAACTATTTTTTATTAACAATTTTCACAAAAATCTTGCTAGAAAATGAAATACTTTCCTCAGTTTGACAAATCATTGCCTCTTAAAATATTTAACTTAAATACCCTCAGAGAAACTTACCGAATATATACTTGTAAGAGAGTTTGCAAACCATAGACTTATCAAAACTTCACTAGCTGGAGACTGCCTTTCGTAAACCAGTTCATAGTCCCAAATACCGTTACTGAGTTCCTCGATTGCTTCAATACCCACAAATCCAGGTGTTGTTAAATATGCTCTCCTCAGCTAAAAACATTCGGATATTGAGTAAACTTGAGCGCAAGTATTATGACAAGTTTAATTGTTTACTTTGATAGATTTATATCAACAACAATATTAAAAAAAAAAAAATTATGATCCTTGAGCTTCAACACTGTATTGTTGATTTTACTCAATCTTTGTTTGTAAAATGACTCAGTGTATCAAGAAAAAATCAAAGACTATTTATCTGTTTCTAGTCTTAATCTTGCAGCTTCTGTATAATTTTATTTCAGTTTTAACTGCATGCGCATTGCCTATGCATAATCTGTGAGCTTCCCAGTCCGAATCTTTCGTTTATTTAAAGGGTGGCCGGTCTCCACAAATTCTCCTCCTTAACACTAAATGGGTTTACTTCCACTGAGAGTTAAGCCAAACTCTAATTTACAGTAGATAAAATGTATAGGTTTTAAAGAGTTTTAAGAGTTTAAAGAGATTAAAGTTTTAAAGATGTAAATTTGCACATTGTGTATCAATAAAATGTTTCTCTTACAAAATTTTTGACATTACTTGCATCAGGACCAGTTGCTCGTGCATTGCTGATTAGAAATAACTTGCCTCCGAACTTTAAACCTACAAAAATTTAAAAATACATAACTTTAAAAATGCGGAAGATTGATACTTTACACTTACATGCAGAGAGTAATCAATCTTTTTCAAAATTAGAATATTTTTTCGAACAAAATTGGAATATTTATAATAAGGACAGTCCAAAAGCTACCCTTTATTTTGCGTAGCCTACATGCATGAAGTGGACACATGACTTCAGCTACTTACGGTATTTGTTTTATCATTTAAATTTTAAAGTCTAAAATTTAAAGAATTATTTAAAAAATATACTTTGGATATGACGACTTTGTAGGATTCTTATAAATTGAAAACTTTACCTTGTACACAAGATGATGAATCAATTTTCGGCAAATAAAATCCAGGTTTGCACGAGCATTTGTATGATTTGTCAACATCTTTGCACCAGCTTTGTGGGTCCATACATGGGTCGTCTTCACAAGTAATTACTTCTGTTTCTGTGGAAGAATTGTCTTTTTATCTCAACTGTTTGTAAAGCTTTCAAAGTTGTGCAGTAAATTTTGCATTTATTTTTTAGTCAATTTTTTTAATGCCAGAGGTGTAAGAATATAGAATTTTTCAATTTCAAATCCAAGTCATGAGTTGATAATTTTTATCGTAAAGATTCTAAATAAAGTCTCTAAGATTACTTTTCAAATCCTTTTACAAAAAACTGTAAAATCTCATGCATGAAACACAAAATTCTAAAAGATATAATCCTGTGCGTGCAGGCTGTCAGTATCTTCATTCAAACGAAAGTGAAATGTTTAACTGAAAAAGTCAAACTGAGTGATTTTCAGTTGGTTGTGTTTTTGTAGGACTGTCATAAGACCTTCTTCCGCGTATACAATCTTGTTGTCCTTGACTGACAGCTTATTCACATTCTCACAATGTTATTTTCTGCGCACTAAGTTGAAAAGTGCATTAGAAAAGAATATGATAGTTTTTGAAATAATACAGACACTTACCAACACAAACTGTGCCATTCCCAGACCAGCCGATGTTACAAGTGCAACTGTAGTTGCCCGGCAAATTTGTACACGCAGCATGAGGATGGCACACGTCAGCAAAGCATTCGTTTATGTCTATAGAAAAGTAATATATCGAGTTGCCATTTAAAATTTTCTCTTAACGACAATAATATATACTACGAGAACAGGGATTAATAAAAGTGCGTGATGTGAGCCACAAGCTTGAATAAAAATGTTTAATAAAAGTTGAACAAAACTGTTAATTAGTTATGCTACTTAAAGTGTTTTCTAAGGTGACATTAAAAGCATGAAACTTGGTCAAAAAAACTATATTCTTTTAAATAAAATCCAGCAGATTGGAACGAGACTACATACCACTGCAAACCAATCCGGTCCCAGTCCAACCTTCATTGCATGTGCAATTATAGCTGCCTGGTTTATTCTCGCACTTAGCATTTGGGTCACAAAACTCATAAGAGCATTCATTTACATCTGAGAGAAAACATGGTGATTAAAGCGAATCTTTCGTTGTTTAGGCCTTCAGTGATGCCGAACATCAAAGAACAAACATATGAAACTTTATGAAATGTATGCTACAGTAACACAAAAATAAGACAATACTTTCTCCGTTTTTTCATAGCCTACAAACACTTCGATGTTGAACCAGAACTTTTGCTTTTCAGCCCACACAAGAAGGATCAATTCTCAATTTGATAATAATTTCTTATCTCTCACGTAAGCTTGCTGTCAACATGAAAATTTCAATGGATTCAAAACTAACTATACTATTCCTGTAAAACCTAGAATACGGATGCCACTTTAACATGAAGAAAATCTGCTATACCCCAATGACAACGCCATCCAATCAGAACATGCTATCCTGTAAGAAGCTACCGTCCAATTGTGACCCTTCCCGCTCTCAGCCAGAGAGTTAACCCTTGTTTTGAGCTTTATTTGGTAGTTTCAGAAGAAAAAAAGAGTAGCCTAGGGGACAGGGGTGGTAATCAAACCCTTGTCATGAAATGATTACTTTCTTATGATCCTTTTGGTGTTGCCGATAAATTAAAAGCGAATGTAGTTTCGTACAATTTCGCTCTAAAAAATGCCAAACCATTTGCCTACTAATTGTAAACCAAAGTTACTAATGCTTACCTACACAAAAAGTGCCATTTCCTGCCCAACCTTTGTTACAAGTGCAGGTAAATTCTCCTTGTTCATTCTTTATACATTCAGCGTGGACATTGCAAACAGAGCTGACACATTTATCTCCAGCTGCAGAAATGGTTATAATGTGTATTTTCTATTACACCGTATACAAAAATACAACACAAAATGAGTTTAACAAGTCTGTTAGCTCAGCTAGTGCAATGTTAGTTGAAGATTAAGGAATTGTGATAGTGAAATGTCTTAGAATCAATTTGATAGCAAACAAACTTGTCCTGAGTGTTTAAAGTTTAACTACAGCAAGGCAAATGAAACGCAATTGGAGCTCAGAGCTTTAGTAAATACAACTTTTGAAAAGCTTATCTTTTTTAATGATTGTATTTTGCGTTCGTTGTGACCTTTGTTTTCGGGATGCTCATCTGAGGCAAGCGCTTAGGTTTTGTTGGTAGTGTCTTAATTTTTATAAACCACAGTTGTATGATGGTAGCTGACGTTTTGGATTTGAAATTTTTGATCCTCGGACTGACAAAGCTTTGATAGGTTATTCTTGGTTGTTTCGCCTACCGGTACTTGTAGAGATTTTGACGCAAACCCGGTTACCGAGATTGGCAAAGTAAAGCTTCCAATGATTGTTGAAATGTTGTTGCCGGGAAATTATTCCATCCATTAGGTGCCGCTGAATGGAGAGCAGTCTTGAAAGTCTCGGGTGTGCGTTGATAAAGCGCACACCCCGAGAGCCGAACCACCGCCGCGTGATCTTGAGCCAAGCGCGGAACCAGAGATAACTGGGCGTACGATTGTTTTTGATGTTTAGAATTTTAAAGCAATTTGTGTTCATTGTCATATTGATTAACTTGTTTGCTTTAAATATGTTTAACTTTTTTTAAGTTTATTAAACTCAAGGCTGTTGTAATGTCGTTTTATGTCATACCTTCTTATTTTTTTTTATTTGAGTGCTGCTCATTATGTTTGGCGACAGTACCCAACACTAACTTCAGTGTGCAATTTTGGTTTCGCTACTTAATGATTAGCATAGCTGATATGATAACGGTAATTTAAACATAGTTTCACTTCGCATACATTGTTATAACTTTCACATACTTTGTTGAGTAGTAGTTGAAATCGATGTGGCTGATTTTGTAGAACTTTCTGCTTCATGGCTTCTAGTTGTGCTGATGGAATTATCTAGATGGAATTAGGTTAAAAATTATTGTAGTCCAACGCAAATAGAGAGCTCCATATTGTAGCCATTTATACACATGAACATGAGATTTGTAATCTTCCTTTTTTTACATTGTTATATACGATGCTTAAGCAATGTGTTGTAGATTACGATACAAAAATTTATAATTTGGTGTTCAAGGGAAATGGAAAAGCTGAGTATTTTTGTTTGTTAATTCAAGGATAAAAGCTTCACAATATAAAGTCAAACAGAAAATAATGTGAAAACTAAGATGCGAAATAATAACAAACTTACACATATCTTAGCAAACTGAGAATATTTTATAAAGGAATTTCCTTTTAAATTAATTTCGTTGCTTGCACAAATTATGTATACTGCATGTAAATAGCTTACCTTGTCCGTGTGTAGTTAAAATATTGTCATTTTGCTCTGTAGTGGTGGTTGGTTCCAATTCCGCATTTTCTGTCGTTTGCTCTCTACTCAATATCGGAGTTGTCCATAAATCTACAACTACAAACACAACTCAACTTGTCATTTTTACAGTATAACTAATGATGACTTAAGAATTACTAAGCAAATCGTCTTACTCGACTCAAATCATAAAAATGAAAAAAACGACACTATGAAAAGTTGTACTTAAGATTTTGATAAAATGAATGATGTTTGATGAATGATAATTTGATAATTAATAATGAAAATTTAATGATAAAAATGATGTTTGATAAACGTTTAGAGTCGCAAATACTGTACGTTCTGTGTGCAATTACTGTATGTGCTTAGAATCATTGAGATTTCAGAGCAAGTGATGGAAAGCCAGGTGCGTATAGCTTCGTCGAGTAGCCTACTGCTGTAGGCCTCCCATGCATTCTATTTGGTGCCTTGTAAACGAGACATTCAAATGCGACGTAACACATAGTACAGTTTTACCTAAACATAGTTTGAGTTTACATAGGCTGCACTGTTATAACGTTTACATAATTTGTTGTGTAGTGGTTGAAATCAATCTGGTTCATTTAGCAGCATAAAGGCTACTGCTATACAAAATACATCATACATGATAGTAATACACTGTATTTGTAAACGTTAATATGATAAATTCAAAATTATTTACCCGTGGCTTAAAATGAAACTGATGTGAAAACTACAATATTGAGCCTTACTTTATGCAGACTTTAGTCAACTGACCATTTTTTAAAAACTATTTTTTAATTTGTTTTATTGCTTACACACATGCGTTCATTCAAATGGCCTACCTTTTTTAGGTGTCGTTAACATTTCCGTATTGGCAATATCATTGTGTTTTGTGAAGGCGGTTGGTTCCAATGACGAATATTTTGTCGTTTGCTCTTCGTTTAACATTGGAGTTGTCTGTTCATTTGCATCTTCAAAAGAATTTCAATTTGTTATTTATACAACTGACGATGAATTACTAAGCAAATCGTTTTACGCCATGACATGGCCACCTAAAAATACGGCCTGATTTGTCACATTTTGCAGAAATTTCCAGGTTTTCCTAACTTTGGGTGAACGTTTAAATAAATTTTTCTAAAATTTAGATTTTTAAGCTTTCTTTAATCTTTTCCCCAGATGACACAATAGGTTTCACATGTTGAAAAACAAAGAAAATTTGATTTCGAAGATTTTAGTCAGACTGTTAATTTTCAATAACAGTCTGATTTTGCGTTTTTCAACTTACTTTTTCTCATTTGCTATTGCTTCCCCAAGGCAACAAAAAAGTTTTATGTCATTATGAAACCGCAAAAAGTAAAAACATCTCAAAAAATGTCAGTCAAGCACTAGCAGTAGCTGTAATCAAAATTTGCAAAATGTGACAAATCAGGCCGCATCTCCAGGTGGCCATGGCCATGAGAATGGAGCTCGACATTATGGAAATTTGAACTGTAAGATTTTGTCAAGTTCACAGGCTTAAGGGGTGATTTGAAAATTACTGGCGAACTGAGAATTGTTTAAAAATCACATCAAGTCAATGTAACTTGTTAATTACACAATACAGCTACCAGGTTACTAAATCTTGCAATGACCGGCAAATTTTGAGTAGTCGCCAGAAAAGATGATGGTGGGCTACATGTTTGTTTAGTTTAATGAATAATCATGGTTATCCAGGAACCTTTCAAAGTTGTAGAAGATATCCATGTGGTAGATTCTTTTGCAGTTTCTGTCTTAGGAATTTCGCTTGTTCTGCTCTTTTTTGCTGTTGTGTCTTCACTTGCTATTGGAGTCGTTACTACAACTATTTTAATAAAAAAAAATTGTGTAGTTAGGGTTAAAAATTGGTAGGCGCTTTAGCATAAAAAGTTTTGTAAAACTAATGAAAGATTAAACCAATCAAAAGTTACAGGAATAGCGTTTCAACCAATCAGAAGTTGCAGGGAAAAATGTAAAAAAACGCAAACATTTCTGATGTAATGTAAATTAAGTCAACGTTTCGTCGTCCACAGCTTGGTGTAGAGGGTTTGGGCAGTGGTAGTTATTTCGATGACGTGTGTTCGATTCTTATTCCAACCATAATTCTTTAATTACCAAACAAAGTTCAAAGCAGGAGCAACTCTCTGGCTGAATGCTAGAAAGGTCACAATTGGACGGTAGTCACTTGAACATGTTCTGATTGGTTGGTGGTGTTATTGGGTCTTACTGGGAATTGTCCTGTTCAAGTTTAACCCTAACTCTAACCTAAAAATTCAAGGTCTGAATTTCAGCCAAGTTGAAAAATGGTGTTTAAAGTATATAACAAATAAGTCATATTAGTACCAGAACACAACGCTCCCGCAATCGTTCGAATATTTATGCAACAACTTTTTATAGAGAAATTCTGCTGCAATTAACAGTAGCCTACGGTAGTAGTCTAACACAATTTGAGTACTAACACATAGGTTTTATCATCGAATTTTCTGCCATTGGTCGAAGTTTGAAATTTAGATTAAGTTAAAAAAAATGCAAGAAAATCTATCATCTTATCCATCTTCAAGCATTCTGTCTTCCCAAAACACAAGTGGGTGTTTTCGATAAGTGTTGCATAAAATATTCTTTGAGAATCACATATCCACTCACATTACTTAGCCCACACGTATAGAATATAGAAATCACAAAAAACAGGCTAATAAACAAACCAGAAGTAGTGCTAGAAAGCATTGTTGTTGATTCTTCTTGAGTTGTACCAATTACTTCTCTTGTTGTCTGTGGAATCACTTCTGTAGTCACCACTGCTGAAAAGAATTCTGAGTGAAATCGAAGAACGTATTTGAAATGTTTCCTCAATACAAAATAAAGGAGAACTAGTTGCTCTACAGAAAAAGGTAAACCAGAGTTAGGTCAGACGTATACAGGTCTGAGTCGTGAGCTGAGTCGTGAGTCAAAATTGTGGAGTGGGGTAGCGAAGATTTCGGAATGTTCCGAGGCAATCAAAATACAAATCTCCGGCTTAGTACGATATAAAATCAGTAAGAACACGATGATATTTGTCATGTTTTCACTGTAGTCGAGCGTTGTTGACATTTCCAAAAAAGTTAACGATTTCAAATTCTTTTTCCAATGTTTTTGTTTTTACTCGTTAACCATCATGGCCTGGCCATAAAGAACCTGTTTAAATATACATGTTTCTCTTATACCATAACGTAAAACTTTCAAAGAATGGTTTGTTTTAGATAACAGCAATTTAAGTGGAATACATTGCGGTATATTTTAGAATATTGAAATATCATTTAGCTTAGCTATTAGTGAGTAAGTATAGTATTTGCTGAGTTTAGACTTTGCTACATTGATTATACTTAACGTTAACGTATGTTAAGAAGCACTGCATGTTGTAATTATAAGGTAGTTATCATTTTGTTGTAAGCGAGCTGTATTCAAATAATGGTGTTTGAAAGACTTTTAACTTTTTAAGTGGCCTACAAAGGTTTACAGCTAAAACCACAAAAGAGCGACGGAATAACGTGAAAGACACGATTGTGAAAACATACAAATAAACATCCAAGTTATGAAACATGAAAAATTTATGTTTGTTTCTAAAGCATTATGCCCTGCTGTCTATGACAAAAGTTGCTTTCCCTGATAAATGACTGTGTATGATTTGAGTCTACAAACATTAGTGTGCTAACACGGACAACTTGCAAAAGTCACAAAATTTTGATATGTGGAATGAAATTTCAAACTGAAGCTTACGTTAAGAAAAGTGGCTTACTAACAATTACCTACGCGTTGTAAAATAAACTATGTGAAAAAAATTGTAATTGGTTATGCTTGGAAAGAAAACTCTACAAATTGAAATTAAAACAATTAAGTCAACTTGGGTTGTGTTACAGTACCATTTTGTTTTAAATAAAACTAACAAAAATCATTATTTGTGATAAACACTTCACCTTGGCAGTCAAATGGATTTCCAAAAAACCCGTCATCACAAGTGCACTGTTCTTTTCCCCCTGATGGATGGATGCAGTGGGCGTTGATTTCACAGGAAAGACTACATTCATTTGCATCTAAAAATAATTTAACTTGCAATAGGTCGTTTTATGCTTCAGTTTATGCTTTTTGGTTATGTAGGCCAGTGGTTTTCAACCTTTTTCCCGTTTAGTAGCCTACCCACAAGGCTATAACAAACTTCCCGTAACCCCAGCGAGGTGCCACAAAATAAAGTGATATTACAGTACATTGATTAACTTGATAGTAAAGCAAAGTTTATTATAATTTTTTTAATCCAAGAGTTGTATGAGGCAGGCACACGAGAGTCCTTTGGAAATTTTCTCGTGAACCTCTGTAGATTCACAAACACCAGGTTGACAACCTCTGTATGGACAAAAACGTTTTAGCATTTAAAAAGATTAAGCATTCTTACAACAATACTACTGTAGACTAAAATATGATTTTATGCAATATGTAACTTGATTATAACACGTTTAAGTAAGCCTATATTTCCAACTGAAAACGAGCACTCCAGTTATTTACTTTGATATTTTTCATGAAACGAAGGTGATGTACACGTAGCGTCGTAGCCCAATACGAATTTTGCAACCAGGCACTGGTGGACTTAGACTAGAGAGCTTAAATCTTACAAACAAAGACGCAACTCCAAATCCTATAACTTCACCATGCTTGCACAGCGTGCCGTATTAATGGGTGCAACACTTGTCCACAGCTGTCGATTCTTATACTGTACAATCTCCTGCCGAGAAACATACACAGCTAGTTGACTGAATATAGGCTTATAATAATGGCTAACGTGGAGGATACTCACAATTGCTCGCTGTTCTAATGAGTAGGCCTACTCACTACTCAGCCTTGTGCTGACCGGCAGGCGGAACTCTCCTTCCTACATATCAATGTTTTGATTTAGCCAATTCATTTATTTTTTGTATTTGACGAACTTTGATCTAGAGATCAAATTATGCCCGAAGGTAGGTATGCGTTTAAAAAAAAAAATATTCTAGATTGTAATGCAAAAGTTGAGAAAGGGATCATGTTGAGAGCCTTCACGTGGCGATCCCCGTTAATCCTTTACAGGAAACTAATCTCAACACTACACTTCAGTTACTGCCGGAGAGAGCATATTTAGGGTGGTAAAAGGATAGACCCTCGGCCCAACGATGAAAATAATTAGCTTCAATATGGAAGGTTTGTCAGCCACGAAAGCAGTTCTTATAGCTAACTTACAACCAGACATCCTGTGCTTGCAAGAAACACACAGAGACAAAATCCCTCCTAGCATCCCAGAAATGTACTTAGCCATTCAATCTCCCAACCGAACCCATGGTAGTGCCATATTCTGCAGGGAGAAGTCAGCGATTCTCGGATCGGCCAACCTAACAACGGGTGCTTTAGAAATTTTGCACATAAAAACTAATTCATTGGAAATCTTCTCAATATATAAACCCCTCACAGAATCTTTTTCCTGGCCAAATAACACCTGGATCGACAACAGCAAACCGTGCCTCATAATAGGGGACTTTAACAGCCACAACATTGCCTGGGGATACAGCAGCAGCAATAAAGATGGAGAACTGGTCGAACTGTGGGCCTCCAACAATAATCTCTCATTGCTCTACTCGCCGAAAGACAAACCAACTTTCCACAGTGCCCGATGGAAGAAAGGCTATAATCCGGACCTTGCTTTTGTTAGCTCAAAATACATCAACTTCTTTAAAAGAACAATCCTTGAACCCATACCCAAGTCCCAACACCTCCCAATATGCATCAACATAAACCCAGTAATTCAGCCCCGAATCTCCAAACCACTGCCACGGTTTAATTTCCGCAAAGCTAACTGGGACAACTTTACACAAGTACTAGACGCAGAAATCGACAATATACCCCCCACACCCCAATCATACGCTTTTTTTCAAAAACTGGTTTGGAAGGTCTCAAAACAGACCATACCAAGAGGAAGCCGCAAAAAATACATACCTGGTCTCACAACTGAAAGCAAAGAAGTGTATGAAGAATACCTGAACCAATACAACCAGGATCCTTTCAGCCAAGAAGCTCAGAACCTTGGCGAAACAGTCCTCAACAAACTCAATAAAGAAAGAAAAACGCGCTGGAGAAAAATGATAGAGTCAACTGACCTTCGCCACAATAGCAAGAAAGCATGGGCTACCATAAAAAAAATTAAATTCTGATAACCAACTTCAAAATAACCTCGCAGCAGTCACACCAAACCAAGTCGCCCACCAACTGCTCCTTAATGGAAAGACCAAAGCCAAGCACCGATACCACAAACCCACCAGGTACAAAAACGATACTTTACTAGTAAAGGAAACCAACAATCAATTTTTCACACCAGCAGACCTTCAGGTAGCCTTCAAACACTTGAAAAGTGGTAAAGCAACAGGCCTAGATGGAATCACTACTGAACAGATCCTCCATTTTGGTACGAAAGCTAAATCCTGGCTCTTAAAATTCTTCAACAATTGTCTGGCCGGTGCAACAATCCCAAAGATTTGGAGAAAAGCAAAGGTAGTAGCTCTTTTGAAACCCCAAAAAGATCCCTCTTCCCCAAAGAACTATAGACCAATATCACTTTTATGCATCCTCATGAAAGTATACGAACGCCTCATACTAAATAGGATTTCAACGCAAGTAGATGACCAACTTACACATGACCAGGCAGGTTTTCGACCAGGGCGCTCTTGTTGCGGTCAAGTATTAAACCTAACTCAATATATAGAGGATGGATTCGAACAGAAACTCGCCACTGGAACCGTCTTCGTAGACCTATCTGCCGCTTATGATCCCATCAACCATAGGGCCTTGCTTCTTAAACTGGATCAAGCCATCAAGAACCCCACAATCAACCAAGCTATTCAATCACTTCTTACAAATAGACGGTTTTTTGTTGAGATGAATGGTCGAAAAAGCCGCTGAAGAACCCAACGTAATGGCCTGCCGCAAGGCTCTGTCCTTGCACCTATCTTATTTAACATATACACCAATGATCAACCAAAACCCCCCAACGTACGTCGTTTCATTTATGCCGACGACCTCTGCCTAGCTACCCAATCAAAAAACTTCTCGGTGATAGAAAAGACCTTAAGAGGAGCACTCTCCGAGTATTCCACATATTACAAGTACTGGAGCCTAAATGCAAACCCTTCCAAAACCCAAGTAACATGCTTTCACTTGAACAATCATAAGGCTAGCCAAAAACTTATCATCAATTGGGAAAACACTGCTTTACAATATACTCCCTTTCCTGTATACCTTGGCATAACACTGGACAAGACCCTATCCTATAAGACACACCTACTGAAGCTTAAGAAAAAATTATCTGCTCGCAATAACCTTTTGCAAAAGCTGGGAAACTCAAACTGGGGAGCAGATGAGCACACACTGAAGCAAACAGCACTGGCTCTCTGTTATTCGACCGCTGAATACTGCGCTCCAGTATGGGCTAGGTCAAGCCACACCAAAGTAATTGACTCCGAATTAAACCAAGCATGTAGAATCATAACTGGCACACTCCGTCCAACACCAATCTCCGACCTCTATAACTTAGCAACTATAGCTCCACCTCATATCCGAAGAGAAGTTGCTACAAAAAAGGAAAGAGTAAAACAAATAAACGACCAACGCCACCCTCTCTATGAACACAAACTTATTCCAGCAAGACTCAAGTCACGCAAAAGCTTCATCAAAGTCGGCCCATTGGAACACACAAGCGCGACAGCTGCACGACTAGAAATGTGGACCTCTGAGCCCGATAGGACACAACATCCTGCCATCCCAAGTCCTTCCGAAAGTCTACAACAAACTCCCACCCTTGAGAGAAGCGAGTGGTGCTGCCTAAACAGAGCCCGCTGCGGAGTCGGGAGAAATAAAAGCAATCTTTTCCGATGGAAGATGACTCCTGACCCAACGTGTGATTGCGGCCTAGACAATCAGACGATGAAGCACATCCTCACCAACTGCCCCCTTAGCCCTTCATGTGATGACAACGATCTCAAAAACATCACAAACAATGCTCTTACCTTGCTCCGACACTGGCGTGACAAGCTATGAATGAATGGTGCAAAAGTAATAATAACTTGTTACGCAGGCAATGATATGCTTGAGGGCCGTTCATTTTGTTGTGGTCTTGTAATCAAGTTGTTTGCAATTTTCTGCTTTGTTGCCACACTTCGTGCGATCCGTTTCTCGTTACTTTAGGTTGCTTCAACCAACTATTCTTTCATGATCTTGAATTGCGTTCTATTGAAATCCATAACTCTTTTCTGTACTTTTAAAATAACAAGATGTAGTTTATATTTTGTTTTTTGTTTTTTTAGATTTAGTTGAATTATTTTTTTCTGGCACAATGTTGCCCCAAAATTATTCAATTTTTTTCCATTAATAGCAAGTTGTATGTTTCTGTCTTTAATTTCCTCAATCATTAAACAAAATATTGCAATTCCTGCAAGAAAAGATAATAATTCTAATAAACATTAAACCCTTTCAGTATTCTACAACTAAAACTAAGACTAATTATTAAGACGGAAGTCATAAGACCGTGGGCAAAATAATTATCACATTTTGATTTCATACAAATTTTTTCAAAATTTTGTATAATTTTAATATGACAAAAAATGAAAAGCTTTAAGGCTAATAATCAATTTTTAAAGCAAAAATTTTGGTTCTGTATTTTTGGGGAAAAAATAATTTGCTTGTTCTCAAAAGATACTTTTTGTCTTTTGTGTCTGCTACTGTCTAATGATGTAATTTCACAGAAATACAAGGCTTATATTGTGTAAACAACACATAGAATATTGTTCGAACAGTAATCGTGTGATCCTTTCAAGAGTTTTAAATTTGATTGAATTCATTGATGTCTTTATACAACTATTTCACTGGTAAAATTTTACCTTGTCGAGTAAAAAGTGATCTTTCCAACTTCCTGCCTTCATGTCTTTGTAGATCTATTGTGCAGATCAGCAGAATAAAATAAATTTTAATCACAGCCATTATTAATACACTATTTACGTAGTTCCACTAAATTATACGACAATAAAGTATTTTGCTTTTCCAAGCTTTAGCAATAGGAAATCGCCAATGTACATGCAATCGCTCCACAACTATTGAAGTAATAGCGGAGTGATAAGTATAATGCGCAGACTAGTTATCTTCGTGTGTGAAGAAGAACATCTGTTAAACTTTAACAATATGTGGGTCTAATTAATCACTAACTTGACTCACTTTTGATGAATTAACGGTGATTAATAGTTTGAAGCATTTTACAGATTCTTAACAAGGTTAACGTAAAAAAGTAGCCTAAAAGTAAGCTGCCACAAAATGACTAATTTAATATTTGCATGGAAACGCAGGCTTGGTCATTTTCTGATTTCTAAAGTGGCTGGTAGGAGAAGTGAAGCAGTACACTAATTGTTTGATTGCAAGAGTATTTTCCCTTTGACTTTGAAATATGGAATTTAGTTTTTTATACCTGTGGACTTTGACGCTTTCACCACTGAGGCAGGCGTTGTCACCGAAATGGACCCTGTGAGATAGCTTATACTTGTTGTTCAAACATTGTTGGTTTTAAAATATACCAATGCACTGCTGTCCAAGTAGCAAATTGCAAAAGATAAACCTCGATAGTTCAACTGACGATGTCTTTGTTTTTAGCTTCACATGTTTATCCACTGAGTTTTTGGACCAGATTTTCATTTGCCGTTTTTGATTTAAAAATTTCTTTAGTATACACTACAGTATTGCGAATTTGAAATGTTGGTTTTGTGTGTAATGTTTCTTATGTTAAGTGCTTAGTGCTCATACTTTCTAGTTTGATAATAATAAAATGCAGTTATTGCAATTATTAACACCATATTTTGTGATATGAAAAATTAAAAATATAAATTTATTTTTAAACAAATAAAAATTTATGATTTTGTTTTCAGACCATTATATTTGTGATAATCTCCGTATTTAAAAACTCAAAAGTAAGTGTTTAAATGTACTTGGAGCACTAATCCATTAAAACAGAAAACGAAACTTTATTTATTTCTCTTGAAACTTCTTTGATTTGTTTCATCATCAACATCATCATCATCCGACGTCACTAGTTGGGGTGACCGTTTCTTTCCTTGTGGCAATTGCCTTCACTCCTATTTTCCATCTCATTTTGTCCATCGCATCTTCTTTTTTCAGTCCGATTTTGTTTGTCTCATTCTTCACCCGTTCTTTCCATGTTCTTTTTAGACGTTTCCGTTTCTTCTTCTCATCTACATTTAAATTCAGTGTGGAAACTTCTTTTTTCGGACCGAGAAAACCTGTTTTAGAAGTTTTATCTTGGCAGTTTTAAATTGCAGAGTTTTTACCACTCACTCAACAACTACCAAAGTCACTCGATAGTTGAATTTTTGTTGTTTGTTAACTATTTCACCCACTAGGCAACGCTTAATAGAGAGTAGCCTTTTAAAATGCCTTGCTCAAGCACACACCCCGTTTGTTGAACAAGCTTCCCTTGATCTTGCCATTTCACAACGTCGACAACTTCATTAACTGAGCTATCACAACGAACTGAAATCTTTGTTGTGAAAGAGCAAGCGATATCAGACTACAAACGTATTAAAAACGTTGCTTTCAATGCTGTGTGAAAATCAATATGAGAAATTCCCATTGCCTTCTATATTCAAAAGTTATTATTAAATTTGAATTTCTGCAGGGGCTGTTTGAACTGCATGCACAAAGTAAGCTAACCAGGGTTCAATCTTCACATTTTAAAGTAAAAATCTAAAGTCATGTCTCATGGCCTAAAACAGGGGTCACCAACTTTTTTGTATGCGGGCCACTTTGGCACTTAGGAGAGCTGTGGCGGGCCGCACTCATAAAATTTTAGGTAGGTTGACTCTTATGCTAGAAATGAACGCATTTCGTACCCAGTATTCAGCGTTACATGTTGTTACTATTTTTCTTAGAATACCGCAGCAACAAAATTAGTCGAACAACGCTACTGCCAGACCAAGCTCCTTTAACAACACTTTTGACTTCTTTAACAATGTCTAATAAACGAGGCCACTTGTTTTGCGCACTTGTAGCGAGGCGTACGGTTTCATTAGAATATTCATCGCCAAGCAAGAGTGATGTTGTCACTTCGCTTCACAAAAGATACCTTGCAATTAACAGTTTCAGTAACCAAAGAAATGTTTGACACATCGCAATACAGGCAACAACAGTGACCTGCTATGCTGCTAACATATCAGCGAAAAATAGGCTTCAATAACAGGGAGAAAGAAACTAGGCACCATGAAACAAACGCTTGTAGAAATCACCGAAAAAACGTTTCTATCATAACTCATGAACGGTGTTCCCTCTAAAAAAGCAATGAGTTGGTTTTTCATCTTTTTGTGAGAGTCTATAAAACCGTATTTCTTGATTATTAGACAACTGTCACTTGAGGTGCTTATCAGCATGACAAGAATTGTTGATTAACAACATTTTGCAGTACCAAACTAAATATTTTCATAATACAACCAGGAGTTGTCTTATGAAAATACAACCATAATACAACCAGAAGTAATACAATCAACACCTGTCAGAAGATATTGCATTTTCTTGATACAACCAGAAAATGTGTTTAAATTTATATAAAATATTTTGCCAATTTATTATAAATTGAGTTGGCATACCGGCCTATTTTGCTAACAAAAACTTGCTTAACGGGAACACTGCTCGTGAAACACAATAACGGTAAAACGCACACTAGTGTTTACATGACACTTACAAACTTAAAATAAGCAACCCTATGCTCACAGACAATTTCGGAATTCGAAAACAGACGTTTTAATCAACCACTAGGACAGTGTGGCTGGACATCGCATTGGAATAACTTTAAGTGACCCCTGCCTAGAACTACAATCTGAATGGTCGGTCGGTGGAATCGTATGCAAAGCGAAAATATGCTTCCCGGAAAGTATTTTTCACCTTCATGTTCATTGACTCCTCAAGAAAAGTATTTTTGGTTATACTTGTACGCTGATACCTTCCGCAGGCCGCAGCGATACAGCGTGGCGGGCCGCCATTTGGTGACCCCTGGCCTAAAACAAAAACTACGCAAATTATAATTTGGAATTTCTTCAATATTCATAACAACGTCGTTTTTTTGACTGTTTTCGGTTTGGCAACTTTTTGCGTCACCAAAAATATTTTAATGGCTTTTATTGTAGCTACTGGCTCTATAGCAGCCTACTGTGATTAACTAATGAAAACATTAGAGCAGTACGTATTTGGTTACAAAAATTTTATAATAAATAATATTCAGCTACCGCAAATACTCGATTCAAGCATCCATAGAAAAATGCTTGATCAAATTTTTGGCATGATAAAATGATTGCTAGGTCTATTTGGTTTTACATGAGCAATAGGCCTATTCTTGTTTTCTTTGATTAGTCAATGGAACGTCGGTCGCACTACTTTGTAAGAGCAACACTGAGTAAGATCAGAGTAAATTAGTGTAAAACATGACTGATTTCCTGTCTGGGTTAAGCATGTACTGGTACTAGTTTTTCACTTTAAGTTTGTTTTATAATGATTGGTTTGTTTTAGTGAAAATTTAACGTAGTTTCACTTTTGGATGACAAGGCGTGCCAATGCAAACATACATGTGGTTTTGTTTTATCTCTTGTGGTTGTGACATCACCACGCTACGTGTTTGTGCTTTCGCGTGGACTTAGTGCTCTTTTTCGGTACACACGTCACACCAAACTCAAAAACAGTCAAAGTTGACTCACGCTGTTCAAAAACTATTAAACAGAACAGCAGCCTACTCATAAAGGCAAACATTTCGTTAAACTTTAGCAAAGCACTTGACGGATACGCCCATGCCCTTCAGTTCAACTTAAGTTTTTTTCAAATTTGCTAAAGAAGGAATTTCTGTAGTGGCAGAGAAATGTTTGCTTGAAAGCTCAAGAATACAATGTAGTTACTTTCTCTCTCAAACTGTGGAAAACAAAAAAAGCAACTATTTAAATAAATTGCCTACAGTTTTTACCAGAAACTAAAGAATAGTCCAAAAAGTATAAAACAAATTTTGGAGACTTGAAAGGAAATTGCTTTGGATATCTTTAAAAGAGGTATTTTTAGTATTTTTCAGACACCCAATACTTTCAAACCCGAAAGCAGCAAGCGGCAGAAATGAGAAGCGTTTGTGTAACGTGTTTATAGTAAATATGTTTCTGTTTATATGGTTTATTTTTTCTACGTTCTTTTGCAATGTGGGTATTGCTTTTTTTTGCTTGAAAACTGGGGCTTGAATTGCATTGGTTGGTTTGGTTTTTGGTTGTTCAATCTTTATCCTTGGACTAACAAAGCCTTGATTCGTTATTCCTAGTAGTTTCGTATACTTGTAGAAGCTCTTGACGCAGGGCCGGTTACCGAGATTGGCAAAGTGGAGTTTTCCGCTGTTGAAGTGTTGTTGCTGGGGAATTATTCCATTCATTAGGCGCCACTGAATGGAGAGCTGTCCTGAAATGCGTTGCTCAAGCGCACACCCCGAGAGCCGAACCAGCGCCGCGTGATCTTGAGCCGGGCACGTAACCACTGAGCTAACGGGGTGGACTCCAAATATGACAACGAAAACCACTTCAAATTTCAACGTTTAATGTGCAACAAACTTGTAGTATTAAAAGCATTTACAAAAAACGCGATTACACCACTTACAATGAAGAAACAACTTGGTTCAGGTTTCTGCAAGCTTTAAGATGTGATGAATGCATGCAAAATGATAAAGAGCCTCATTTTCATCTACCGGTGATGCCATTAGGAACGTTGCCCTTCCAAAATGAAATTTTGCCTATCAAAGAACAACGAAGCTATTTAGATCAGTTTTAACTTTTAAAATGTTTGAATAAATTTAGCCAATCTGACAGCTAACCAGGAAGCGGAGCATTGGAAGGTAAACTTTCTCAAATAAGCATAATAGGCTACTGGGGCAAGGCATCAAATTTGCCAATGAGCATGACACCAACATTTTCAATGTTAGAGGCATGAGCAGACGGATCCAGATTGGTTTCCGAATGGCCAACGAATTTGAATCAGGCTTGAAGCTTGCAAAAATTATCAGGCCTGTTTGAGCGGTAAAGCTTCTGCTGCAGGATGGACACAGTCATGCAGGAAATCGTCGTCGTCGTCGGGAGACGATCATCATAGATCCGCCGCCAATGTGTGAGACCGGGCTGGAGGCTTCCAACTCTACCAAGCCTGCCCCCGTTACCCGTAATATCATCGCCATTGAGCTTTGTTTCGGTCCTGGTCCAAATTGAGACAAAGGCCATTCGCTTGTGTGGTTGTTTAAGGTGGTCGTGACTACGCGAGGGCTACGCACACACTCTTGGCCAGCTCCATGTCCACTGCGGTCCAATAAGATCGGAACGTGCAGATTCAGGGGAACCGGTTGCAACGGGCTGCCGGGTGCTCTGTTCATTGAGGCCCGCCTTACAGGATGCCTGCCCGTCAAACACTGCCCTCTTCCGCCAAAAAGAGATTGCCGTTGGGGACTTTTAACGTGTGTCTATTAGCCCCAGGAGTTGCTAGGGATTAGCCTAGTTTTCAGCCTGGGTTCACCTCTACACCACGTTGAGGCATCTCCAGAGGGTGGGGGCTGAACAAAGTCAGCTCCCTAGACACTCCGATTTTATAGAGGACTAGGCTAGAGTTTTTGCTCAATGCTGACCTTGCGCGGTTCTCATTTTTGATAGCATATATCGTACGGTGTATGTTGCTGATGTTGCACATACAACAATACGACTGCGTCATTTTGGTCATTTTGCGGCTAATTTTTTCCAAAAATCAACATCGATTGAGATTTATTTCCCCATGGAGGCTTTCAAAGTGTCATTGATGCGTTTTCTTATACCTTCCACTTGGCGTTTGCCGTTAGCGATTAGTTCTCCGTACAACAGTTACAGACTTAAATTCTTCAAGTGGGGTCGCCGGTACAGACTGCAGTCTTCCACATCACTCTGTCAGCAGTATCTTCTTCTTTCAATCTTAACAATCTTAATTAAGACTTTCAATTTATTTTTACCTTAAAAACACTTTTTCCTAAATAATTTTAGTTTTCCTCTACAATTTTATTCCGGCTTCGTCAGTGAATGCCACTACCTGCAAATGGTTCCCACATATGTTCAGACACAGTTTTGTCTTTTCCTGTTTTCTTTTTTTTTTTTTTTCAGGGACTCCAGTATTTCATCTGTTATCATCGTGCCATCTTCTTATTTATTATTGCTATAACTTTTTCTATGTTTTAATGATTCTACTTCTCATGTACTGAGATTGAAAGTTAACTGAATGTATAAAGGCAGTAAAATACCGAGTTAATTTCATTGACTGAGTACAATTAAGTTGTAACTTTAATCATGCAGTTGCCTTTTTCCTAATGTAATTTGTTTTCCGTCTGTCTGTATGTTTTCCACACTATTGCTTTTAATCGTTGCGTGTTTCTTGATGCTTATAGTTAGTTGTTTAGTTAGTTAGTTAGTTAGTTACGGTAGTTACTTTCAAGAAACTGAAATTTATTGTATTTTATAAATATTTGCAGATTCCTGATGAGGGCTTAAGTTAAGCCGAAAACGTTTGACTGTTAAACTATTTGTAAATATGTAAAAAAAATATACTGTTGTAATGCTCAACCCTGTGATATTGTTGTGTCTTGCCTGTCTTTGGTATAAAAAAGCAAACTCTCTCTCGAAACTATATAAAAATAAAGCCAGCATACTTGCAAGCGAAAAATCAAACACGAACCATTCATGCAAATGTCTTGCAATCGATATCTACTTTTTATGTGGTCCAGACTACAACTGTTTCCATGCATTGGTAAATACACTTACTTCACATGACTGCTTTCTACTTAGCCTGACTGAAGCGATGGTTCAGTTTGGAGCTTCATGCTAATAGCCTACGTATTTTTCTATTCCAATTCATAGAATATATGGTAATCAGGGTTTATTTTTATTAAAACCTTGTTGTGCCATAGTCATAAAATGAAGCGCCTAAAATATAATTACTTAACTAATGTTTAGCAAACGTTTCCGAAACTAAACTTTTATCTTCAGTGTTATAAAACGTTTTCGATCGTTTTCTGAACATGAGTTTAGTATCTACATTTTGGGTTAGTTAATTTTTGGTAATATTAACCATGCGTTCCAACCATTTTGCTCTTATGTTTTTGTGCCTTGTTTTACAGTTGCATGCTCCTTGCAACACCAATTGAAATAGTTAAAATTTTTGAACCGCATTTTTATTCTTTTATTTTGTAGATAACTTCAACATTTTAGGACAGATGCTTCAGTTAAAAAAAAAACGAGACATGTTTGACAAATTAATATTGTGACGCAAGTCATATGAAGATTATGGATGTTTTGAAAAGAAAACATTAAGCGTATGAAATATCTTGTTTTTTGTTTTCTTCTTTCGCAAGATGCAGCATCAAGTTTTTTTTCCATTGTTGAAAATGCAACTTGAATTGCTTTTATATTTGTCAAATTTGAATAATACAAAAATTAGCCATTACACGCAATGCAGTTTTACAAGAATAAGACAATTGATTTCTTTTTGCTTAAACTATAAAAAAATAAATCAACGTTTTACTATTTTTAGATTTTACAGATCAGATTTCAAATATTATTCACAGTAACAAATAGCCAGTATAATACAATAAACATGTTGGCGGTATTGTATAACATATTAGAACTTCCGTTGATAGTTTCATAGAGACATTACGAACAGTACAAAGGCTTACACGTCATACTGTTTACAGTGTTTAGGTCTACTGAACACATTTTAATAACATCAGTTCTAGCTGACAACAATATTATAGATGTAAAAACGAATTATTAATTGAGACATCAAAAAGTGTATGGCTTTGAAAATAAGCTCGTATATGGTATCATCATTTTCATCATCATCAGCCAGTCATGCCACTGCAGGCAGATGGCCTCCGCATATGTTTTCACACTATTATCGCATCACAAACGAAAAACAGAAACAAAAATGAAGAAAAATGCATTGGAAAAGCGCTGAGGTTCACTTTTATTTCTATATATTTATTCAAAATTTATGACTTTTGTTCAGTTTTTTTTTATGACATAATCTTTTTGTTAAATTGTCAAATTATATTTGCTTGTCTGCCGCACAGGTGAATAAAAATGACAACTTTATAAATTGATAAAACAGAAACGTAAAAAAGTATCTAAATTGACGGTGAAGTTTCATAACGATCGTCAAAATTCTGAAAAATAAAACACATTTTTCAAAATTAGACGTTTTTTTTTTGGTTAATTTTAGGCTACTGAAATATCCTTTAGTTGCAGTAGTGACATTTCGCTCACTTTTAAGGGAATAAACAACCAACTTTAACAGCACAGTAACAAACTTCTGAGTTGTACTGTATTTACAAATTTAATCAAATTTAATTTAAGAAAATCTTTACCAGTTCTTTGGGCACGGACGCTCTCATTTTTCCGTTCATTGTTGTTCCATTTAGATTCTATGAAGGAAGAAGTGTGATAATTTTGAAAGATAAAAAGAATATCAACAAGCATAAAAATCTAAAAGATTTAAAGATCCATTGAATCGCCCTTAACTGGCCAAAATTAAGTCTAATTTCCAACGTTTTCAGTTTTCTCTTTCACCATCCATTTTAACACACTGACTGACATATTTAGTCAATAATGATATACTAACGGCCTTTTTCCTTACAACGATATAACACAAATTGCAGTAGATATAGAAAAAAGTGATGTCTAGTCTGTACTGCATACACTGATCAAGTATACAAGATACACTGATTAGGTTTACTGTAATCATGCACTCACCATATCTATCTGAGTATAAGGATTCTGAAAAACAAAACGTGTAAGTGTATGATTAGAGCTGGTCAGAAAAAAAAAGAATCTCTCAAACGATCACCCTATAATGGGGTCGTTTTGGTAGTTTATTTTCAAAGCATCGAAATACATTAAGAAATCAACAACAATACAAATCAATGGTGGACTGATTCTTGAGAGCTTATTTGAGTATCGCTATTCAACAGCAAATCACTTCAAGCGTTTGCGAAACAGCTTTCTGTTAGCCCTAAAAACGGATGAAAAGGTGATGACAGTTCAGCTACCAGCGAGAGTTCTACCAACCAGGTTTTATAAGGTCATTTTATAAACCGGGTCGGTGTCAATGGTCCAAATCATGAACAAGTGTTTGTAACTTTTAGAATAATATACGAGGAGGTCTTGTCACCTCGAGGAAGGAAAAATGTTTTTTGTCAATCAAGCACTGGCATTGTCGAAATAAATGTAGGAAAGTAGGCTATTGTGTGAAGTAAAAAAAGTAAAGTTGAACTGTGTAACAGAACACTGTTTGGTAAATTCAAACATTGACTTGATCAAGTATTGCCCTTTGAATGAAATACATTGCAGTTCAATAAAACAGTATTCCAACACTTGCATTGCCTGTGACGACATTACGTAAATAGAAGTTAGATGTAGAACAGAGAAAAAAACGTAAACAGTTCTGATAGAAAGCAAATTAAGTGAACGCTCCGCCGTAGCCAGAGTGTCCTAGAGGGTTAGGGCTAGGGAATACATTTTGATGACGTGGGTTCGATTCCCACCCTTGTCATAACTCGTTTTTTTTCTGTAATTACCAAGCAAGGTTAAAAGCACTGATCAGTGATCAACTCTTTAGCTGAGTGCTAGAAGGGTCACAATTGGACGGTAGCCACTTAAACCATGTTTAAACCAGTCAGACGACAACCTTATATTCTCATCTCTCGATGCTTGGATCAAGTATGGAACTCATCTTTTTTTATTACAACACCCACTTACATCGTTTTATTCAAAGTGATTCTAGTTTTTTTTTTATCGGTTTCTTAATGCAAACTTTTTCACACAACAGCTGATCCAACCATTTTGCTCCTAATATGAAATATATTGTATTGCTCTGTTGTATATAAATTAAACAATATCAGGTCATGCCACAAACTACAGTAAGTTACTGTATGTTAATATTGAACTTACCTCCATCGTGCGGTCTTCAGAATAAGCATTGAATTTTTTCGACGATTTCTTGTTGCTTGTGACACACATACAAATTGTGAACGACAACAAGACAAGAGCCAAGAATCCAGCCACGATAATAAACACAAATAGCCATGCTGCAATAAATTAAAAAAGTTAAAACAAAATTAAGGTGTGTAAAGTTAAATTACTGCCACAACAACTATATGTTTTAATAGAAGTCTTGGTTTTCTCAATTGGTGTTCGTTGCTTAAACCTATAAGTATGAGCAGTTAGGCTACTAAAAATTCAATTGGGAGTTCTGTAAAAGAAAATTGGTTTGCAAGGTTGGTATCGTATTCTAAGCGTTAGATAGTATACACACTTTTTATGCAAAATATTAGGTAAAATGTAAAAAGGTGTAACCGCTGATGGTGACTGCAGCGGTTCTCAGTCACTTGGTCATTAATGTTCAATAATAAAAAATAAAAAAAAACTTACGGCTTTTGCAATGGTCCCCTTCAAAGCCAAACATGCAAGTACATTTTCCGACATCGTCATCTGCTTTAGGGTCACACCAACCAAAAGGTGAATTGCAATTCGCGTTAGAGTTGCAAAGTTCAACTGAAATATTCAAAACTAAGTGAAAACAGACTTATAATATTAACTGAGACTTGTATTAATTGTAGTCGTAGAGTTTTTACTAGTAAAGTCAATCAATGTAAAACTGGTGCAGCAACATCGTGTAAATAAACAAGCAAAGTTTTGTGTGTTACATTAATTGTTTTGGTAAGAGTTTTTTTTACACAAACTGCAATACAGTAGTGTCCTGCATGAGTGTACTGGTATATCAAGTTTGGACTTAACTTGCGTACCGTGGTCAGAATGACTTGATATAAGCCGGCTTCACTATTCAGTTCATGCTAAACACACTTACTCAAGAAGAATTGACATTTGAATAGGATACACTACATTGATAGCAGTTTAATGTGAATGTAATCAATTACCCACCAAATTTAATGAAACAGGGACTCCAAATTTATTGTTTTTTTATACTTATTCGTCACTATAGAAGTATTTATTTTTAGATGTCAAAGTTACAGAGTTTCCAAAAATTTACACCAACTTCATAAAAATTGATACAGGGATTCAAAGAAGTAAAATATATCCAAGTCCAACTGACAAGACAAGCAAAGAGTGCTTCATGCTAAAGTGTTGCCAGATGTTTTTCAAACTTTTTAGAGGAAAGACCAGCAGTAACCCAAAACTTTCCTGCAAACAACTATTCTAAAATTAATCTAAACCAATTCTAACATCCACCATTACCATGCATTCACTTATCAAATTATAATATTTCTTTCAAGTTTAAATTTTCTTACATAGAAAACGTATTACATAAAGAAAACAGAACGATTTAAACAAATAAAAAACAATAACTACAAATTTCTTTAAATCAATTTCGTACAACTTTAAACTTTAGATTAGGTTTAAACCAGGGATTCATAGTATAGGGATCGCCAACTCGGCTGAAAACCCGACAATCGGAGTGTAAAAGTGTTGCCAGATATTTTTTGTATTTTTAGAACAAAATATTATTTTGGCATTTTTAAAGAGTAGTGGTCGCCCAAAGCTTGTCCGTTTAAAACTCACCTGAAGTTTAAAGTTGCACAAGATTGAGTTAAAGTAGTTTGTAGTTGTGTAACTTTGCAATAAGAATGTTCTAAATTTATGTACCAAACTTAAATAAAACTTGCTGGTGTAAAAAAAATTATTAGAAACCAGTTAAGAACAAAAAATTGAGGAAATTAAAATTCACCTCAGGAATAAAGAGCTTCATGTTTTAAGTGTTGAAGCCGGTAATTATTTTTCAAGTAGGCTTAATATGTTTTGTGTACAAGAGAGGGTAAATTTGCCAAAAATATGATAGCTTGATAAGTGAACAATAAAATTGCTTTAGATTAATTTTAAAATATTTATTTACGGGCAAGTTTTGGGCAACTACTACTTTAAAAATGCGAAAATAATATTTTTTCTAAAAATATAAAAACTATCTGGCAACACTTTTACACTCCGGTTGTCGGATATTCAACCGAGTTGGCGATCCCTATAGTATGAATCCCTGGTTTAAACAAGCAAACTTTGGATTCTCCGAATACCTGAGTTGATATTGAATCGCAATTGCACAAAATTAGCTTTTATTACTTTCATTTTGCAAGTTGTAGAAACTTTTATCTTACTTTATAGCCGTTTCATATCTGTGTATGGACAATGCAAAAACTTGCTTGTACAGCGCTATGTATTTTGTGGGGCGGTGACGTAAAATGCTGTGGTATGTGCCAGCAATATTTGTTTTCTATAAATACCCTTCAAATGAACGCACTTTATGGTCATTGAAATGACGTAATTGAAAGTATTATATTGGCAGTGTAACTTTTGAAACTTGACGCTTTAATAAAAAAAAATTGCGGTTTAACATTCTGTGTTTCTATGATATCACAAGTTTGAGTTTTAAAACAACCAGGGGTGCCGGAAGCGGGGGGGGGGGGCGAATGCCCCCCCTGCCCTCAAATTTTCTGCAGATGGAGGGGCAGGGGGGGCAATGGTGCCCTTTTAAAGTCATGTAAGCTACTGCACATTTGCAATATAACAATTTCTGCTATTCGCTTTTAGCCTAATTATAATCTTTCATTTTTGCCTCAAAATAATATTTACGGCACAAAATTTTGCAACACAGTACAGGCCTTAAAACTCTTTTTTTTTTTCGACAGCCATCGTGGCCTACCGGGAGCTCCTTCTCGGCGGCCAAATCTGCGTGCTTGGAGGCCAAAATACAAAATAAAAATAACGATAGCACAAGTAAATAGAATTAAACTTGCAACAATGCTAAAATGATCACTTAGCGTTGTTGAAGTCTGGGCCTGGGCGACGTCCTACAATAGAATCGCTGCACCACGCAATAACTGCTTTATCGGGATTGTAATCCAGTACTATTCAAACGACACTCGCACGAGTGTCTCCAATGTGGCTGATTTTATAAAAGTTCGCTACTCCCCTAGAATTCTTTTTAGCAACGAAAAACAACGTTCGACATGTGTTGACGATGACGGCAAGGTAATAAAATCAGTATTTCAATGATTAAAACATTACTTGTAGGCTTTAACTGGCCTTTATCAGAACTGACGATGCACTAACAAGTGCGAAATATTTTTTCTGTTACATCTACTGACATCTGATCCCTGTTGCCTTAGCAATTGAGGTTTTAGCTATTTCAATGATGTACATTACTAAAAGACATTACTAAAAGAAGCATAATTTTTGCAAAATATGATCAAAAAATGTTTTCCCTATTGATGTCAAGTAACTTTGTTCTCTATTTTAACAACGGTTCAATGTCCGACAACATCGAATCGACATAAAAACGACAATATTGCCAGCCACAGTAAATTAGCAATTCGGATTAAGACTTTGTTAAAATAAACGTCGGGAATTACAAACAAGACTTACAGCGCTGGCGATCGCAGATGGATATTCCATCAATAACAAATATTCCCCACACAATGCAACAGTGGCGATTATGACGCGCTGACCTAACTTTGCGTCACTCTTTGATACTGCATGTTTTCTACAGTTAATCCACGATCATTGTATTGCGAAATTAAATAATTGGCTAGGAGAGACCGGCGGCCAAACTTGGCCGATTGAGGAGGTAGCACCGGCGGTTCATTCAAGCACTACTTAGCGGCCATGGCCGCAGGCTGCTTTAAGGCTTGACAGTAGGTTACATCATTATAAAATAGCATGATGCCCTTCTTTGTATACCGGACACTTGTAGGCTATCATTACTCAATACATAGTGAGCTGATAGATTAGCATTATCGCTATGTCTTATCTTAAAACTTGAAAAAAAATTGGCTTTTTAGTAAACAAAAGTGCCCTTTTTTCGTAATCTTGCCCCCCCAGTCAAAAATCGTTCCGGCGCCCCTGAAAACAACAGATCGATGTGTGGTATTTTTCTTATACCTCGGCAAAAGTTTAACGCAATTGTGCAATTCAGTCATGGTATCGTATGCATGGTTTTAATTATATTTGATTGATGCAGTTCTTATTCATTCATTGAAGAATTTATTATAAGCGATAATGGCATCTCTGATCCGTGTACCTGTCACTGTCAGCTTTGAAAATTCTCAAAGTTAACTCATTATTTTCAATACATCAAATATTGTAATGCAGGTCTATAATAAACTTTTAAAACGCTTTCTGTTTTAGAATTTGCTGAACAAGTTTATTAACACAAACAAAAAACTAGTGACAATTGGGCTGTTGCAGTTTTGTAACAAACCATATTTTCCAGTAAATATAGTATCATGTCCAATTAATTTCCATTACATTAAAGAAAACTTAGCTTTAAGACTTAAGGTTTTCAAGAATACGATTGTCGCATTTGACTTACCTGCACAAACTCTATCGCTTCCAAATACGGTAACATAGTGAGGTTTGCAATCACAACTTGCTAAGCCTTCATTTACAACACAGTTTGTGCTGCTGTCGTCGCAATATGTATTGTAGCTTTGACACACAACAGAGTCAGCATCTAAATTGCGGTACAGTTAGAACAATGCCAATGAAACGAAGTAAGTAAAAACTAGGACGGTGGAGTCAGAGTCATGGAGTCGGAATCGAAGGAATTTTGGAGTGTTCGGAGTTGGAGTCTTTAAAATAGGCCGACTCCAAATTGATTCAAAGCGATTAACAATAAAATTTTTACTTGCAACCTTTTTTCAAAGAATTGATTCTTGTTCTCCGTATTTCGATCTAAAGCTTCACCAAAAATGAGAAGTGTTTGTTTTTGTCACTTTTTATAACTTCGTGATATTGAATTTTAAAAAATGAAAAAGAATAAATATCAAAAAAGATTGGCAACACTGAAGCAGGAGTCGAAGTCAGCCTGTTATAAGCCGAGGAGTCGGAGCAGTAATTTTTTCGACCGACTCCATAATCCTGGTGAAAACTGTAAGCTATATCAATGTATATACATTGCTATATGTACATTGCTATATTGCTATATGTACATTATAGTACATTGCTATATCAATGTATGTGATTTTTTATTTATGCACGAATAGTAATTTACTTTACTTACTTCCAGCATTTTCAACTGACTTGTTTTTCATGATCCTTAAGGAAGAAAACAATGGTATTGTGCATATATCGTTAGTGCAATTGCTTTTCTGAAATGAATTAAAAAGATTAAGTTGCTAACAAATTGATATTGTCTCAAAAGTAGGCACTAAAAACAGTCTTATAAAGTAAATTTATAGCTTGCATATTCAACTCACCAAATCATTTGTTAAATACATTTCAAGTGTAGATGAGGGGTCTACTCCTGAGTTTACATCATAAATTAGTTTGTAGTTCCAAACATCACTTGGGTCTTCGTTTATGACATCAACCGCGAGAAATCCTTCAGAAGGTCCATATACATCTTTCAACTGAGATCAAGAAAATTGGCAGTGTTGTGTGAATACATAATTAATAAATAAAGCGACAAAGGTTGTAGAGCAGCGGTTCTTAAAGTCTTAACACCTCAATAAACACCAACAAGACAAACTCTCTATCGAAGCTCTACCTCAATAATAGCCTACTGTACCTATGACAAATTTTCATCAATTTGGATACATTTTTTCAGTAAAGTTTAATAACAAAACGTTAACAAGTAAGCAGAACTGGTAAAGAAATATTTACCGTTCCAGTGAAGAAAAAGAATAATTGAATGACAGTCTTTCTTCCTCACTGGGATACAATTTTACTAGATGATAGAACAAATAAGACGCTGTTAGTTATTTAGTGCACAGTTTTCAGTCTTTTGTTCCCCATAAAAAATGAAAAATCTAATGAATACTGCGCATAAAATAAATATTGTCGCATTATTTTATATTTTATGCAGTGCTTTGCCTATTGTTTGATGTAATTCCCTGAAAATCTTATCTTAATACCACCTGAGGGTATTGGGCAAACCTTAAGAACCCTATTGCTTTTTAGAAATCATTTTTCCGTTGCATAGTATTATAAAAAAAAAACATTCGTATTATTTTATATTGTACTGTGACTATTACTTTTACTGTTTTTTGTTGTTTTTTTCTTTCAATATTTAACCTTTTTTCAGAAGGTAATGACAAATTTTGGCAGGAATGTCCAAGTGACAATAGAAAAATAAATGTTTAATAATTTAGGATTTGCTATAATAGGGTAAGTGTTTTCATTAACTGAGAAATTATTTTATTTTCGCCACCTTTGCATAGCAAAACACCAGCAGTAGCAACTAATGGGTAAACTTACAAAGTTGTTTACGTCCTTCTCTTTGTTTGAAACTTCTCTTAGAATCCTGGTGGCACTGGCCAAATAGAGTAAACCTCCCAACTCCATAGCTGAAAGCATACGAATACCTTTAACTCAAGTTTAAAAATGTGAGTAAACTCAAATTTACTGTATCTAAAAACAGAATGTGGGAATTTATAAAAAGATTTTCCACAAGAAATGTCTGAAACACTTTTTGAACTGATATTGGTCTATTCTTTAAATAGTGAGAAATAAAACAAAGTAACTTCAGCGGGTTTAACATGATGTATTACATACACAAATTTAATATAATTAAAATAAACTCAAACGTTTTCGACACGTACATGTGTCCTCATCAGGAATTACATATCTGCAATATAAATAAAATGAAAATTGTAACAACACAAACTAAAAAACACAAACTGAACGACACAGGAATGGAAAGGAAAGGACAGGAAAGCATTCCTGTGTCGTTCAGTTTGTGTTTTTCAGTCTGGAGTGTCGTTAGTATACAGTTACAGTTATAATGCAAAGTCAAATTTACCTTACAATTTTCATTTTATTTATATTGCAGATATGTAATTCCTGATGATGACACATGTACGTGTCGAAAACGTTTGAGATTATTTTAATTATGTTATATTTGTGTATGTAATACATCATGTAAAACCCGCTAAAGCTACTTTGTTTTATTTCTCTATGATTCAACAAAGCAAACTCTCTACCAAAGCTTTATCTTTAAATATTATATTCTAAGTCAGTTTTTAGAATATAATATTTGTAACTGCTTCACCAGTAAATGAAAAAATTACCTTTTGTGCAAGTGCTCGACGAATTGCAGAAATATCCGGGTCGTGAGGAGCAAGTTGGAACTTCATTTACAATTTCGCAATATTCTATTGGGTCTGGGCAAAGTTCTGAGTAACAACCATTTCTAGTGGCACTTGTTGTAGTTGCTTTAGAAGAATCTGTGCTGCTTGGAGGTTCATCACCACTCCCTGACATTTCAGTTGTATATTCCGTACTTAAGGTACCACTATCTTCGGTTGTATTCAAGGAGCTTGTTGAAGGCATATAACTTGTTGTGTCAATACCAATGGAAAAAGCAACACAAAATGAAATAAAAAAATAAACTTTCTTCATTGTTACTTCAGTTTATACTATCTGTTCAATCTAAAATGAAACATATCATTTAAAGTGAGTCATATGAATAAGCTATAAACTTGTTTGAAATGAAACGATTACTATTAAGTTGCAAGCGTAATTTTTGCTATAAATCGTAAAGGTTATTGTAATTGCAATACTTCATATCTACTATTAAATAACATAAGTAAGTTACATCAAAGGTGATTTTAAAAATGTGTACATTTCTTTCTTTTCAATGCTGAATTTACAAACCAGAAGAACCATGACTTGCATTCAACATAGGCTACCAACCCTTACAATTACGCAATATTTATGATATTTAGTTGAGAGCGGTTAGCTGTTAGATTACTTCCAATATTTTTTCCTTGAAAAATGAAACATTCAACTCAATGAGCTTCAGCCTGGTTTTTCATTCATTTAAGGAATTGGATGAAACTAGCTTAATTTTGTAACAGTAATTGTAATAATGAACTTACGATCAAAAGCCTTAAACAGTAGTTCATCAAAACATAATCGACTATGTAGCTTGGCATTTTTATAGTTGATTTGCTGTTTATCTTAGACGATTGTTCACTAATCTTCCTTCCTTTACGTACGTCGCCTACACTGTCAAAACTGATAATTTGAAGTAAAATGACTTAAATTGACTTGAACATAAGGCAGTCGAACGTATAGTTTCTCCCTTGTTTGCATAACCTCTCTTTCAATTAACCCAAGTATCCAACGCGTCACGATTGAATAGTGACAAAGGATTCGTAACGTTCCACGGAAAATTCAAGTGGAAACAGTATTGCTGTGCACACACTTCACTCGGAAAAGTGAAAGCACAGAAACACTAATACTGTGTCGTGTTACACACAGGAAAGCGTCCTTCAATTTTTGATTAACGTACCATGCAGATCCACTCCACTCTCTATGCGTCGTACATTAGCAGGAGCGTAATATAAAAAAAAAAAAAAAAAAAAAAAAACGGAAGTGGCCTAAACAAAACGATAGCGCTGGAAAACATCTAACAGTAACAATGTTTAAAGTTGATAGGCAGCTCTTGTCACAATTTACTAAGTTTTGCAAAAAAAATTTTGGAATAAATATTTGGTAAAAAATGGACTAAATCATGGCCACCTAAAGATACGGTCTAATTTGTCACATTTTGCAGAAATTTCCAGGTTTTTTTAACTTTGAGCGTACGTTTAAATAATTTTTTCTAAAAATTATATTCTCACGCTTTCTTTATTCTTTTCCCCAGATAACACAATAGGTTTTAACATTCTCACATGTTGAAAAACAAAGAAAATTTGATTTCGAAGATTTTAGTCAGACTGTCAATTTTCAATAACAGTCTGATTTTGCGTTTTTCAACTTACTTTTTCTCATTTGTTACTGCTTCCCCAAGGCAACAAAAAATTTTTATGTCATTAGGAAACCGCAAAAAGTAAAAACACCTCAAAAAATGTCAGTCAAACACTAGCAGTAGCTGTAATCAAAATCTGCAAAATGTGACAAATCAGGCCACATCTCCAGGTGGCCATGACTAAATGTTAAATATTTGGTAAAGAAATAAAAGAAATAAATTATTATACTACTATTTTTTATTTGATTCTTATTGTTCTATGTAGCCTACACTAGCTTGTGAGATACGCAGGATACCTTAACTTAAGATAATTATAGCTGTGATACTGTAAATAGACCTACTGCATGGAAGTCTTTTTTAAAGTGGTATTGAACTCAAAAGTGGAAGACTTTCTGTTTATTGACAACAAAATAAAACGCCTTAACAAACACAATAAATAGTTGAAACCCGATGAAAAATGTTGTAAGCCTACTCTATACTATTGATATATAGGCTGCTATTTTAAAAGAACATAGTACATCCTTGCAGTGCATACCATTTAGTTTAATTGCTCTTTTTATAAGCCTGTGGTATCTTAATAAAACATTGATGTAAATGCTTTATTGCTTCATTATAATTGAGCACCATTCTTGCCAAAACCGATATAAGGTACAAAGCAACCACTGCTAAAGGCCGAATTAAACGTGTCACAAAGTCAAACACTGGAGATAGCTTACATCCTACTGTGCTGTGTAATGAAACTATCGTCATCTTACGATTAAAACGATTCAAATGTGCATGTTTGACTAGTGACATAAGAACTTCAGCTAATATTGTCTTTCCTTTGGGTGAACGCCTGTTCGGCTATTTTGAAAACTTTGATGACGCAGTCCAAACTTTGAAAACCTACTGCATGTGACTCATCTCTCTAATAAACATGACTGCATCAAAACACTGCAGGTAGAGTCAATTAAGGGTGTAATAACAACTTAACCCGAAATCTCGGGAACATGTAGAGATTTTTCTGAAATTTGGCATACGCCATCTAACACAAAAATATAGATATGTCAGAAAATTTCAGGTCAATGCGGCTTCCAGTAAAAAAGCTATCATAATTTAAAACCCAAAAGTTACAACTGTACTATGCTGCCGGACAAAGGTTAAAAATTTGTTACAAATCACTATGTGTGGTCATGGCTATCCCTCGTGAGCGAGAATGATAATCTTCTCATGAACGCTACGGTGAGGTTTTAACAAGTAGCCTAATAAGTCCAATCACAACTTTGAACATTGAACATGCTGCTGCATTACTTGGGAGAGTAGGTTGTGAATGTAGTTGGCGTTCCTTTCTCTACTATATTCTCCCTTCAAGCTTTCGAGATCTCTTCTTCTCAAAGCACATTCAGGAAGTGACGAATGGTAGACTTTCAAAGTGGCCTACTTTCTGAGATTTCCTCCCCAGTTTGGGTACTCGATAATACCTTTTTTGAGATTGATTGCTTGATAGTATGTGTGATAAAACAAGCATAATAAATTAGCATGGATGAAAACACGAAAACTTACATACTGTATATTACTGCATCTTCAGAGTAAACAAAACTCCATTGTTTATGGAAAAATGCAGATGTTAGCTTGCCGGACGCTTTCTAACATGACTGACTTCTTGATTCTTGGCTTACGCTGATTGTTTGGTCATCATTTTGTCTTAGACTTTCAGAGCGCAGCATTTATCACTCTTTTAGCAGACACATTAGTCATGATGTGGCCACTGTTTAATCGAAACTTTTCACACTATAATCAAAAGTGATAGTAAATACTTTCATCACTTCAAACAAAAATTATGTGAAAAAAAAAGAAGTTTTTATTTGCATTCAAAAATGTATGCTTGTGCTGTAAAGCAGGGTTTCTAAAACATTTCACACAACACCAAGTCGTATCGCTTTCAGTAAATAAAAAGGCAGGTTCGGCAACTAAATAAAATTTATTAGTACAGCTTTTCACCGCCGTAAAGGATGCTCTATCACTACTCTTGTTCAAATAAAATTAACTTATCTCATCTTATATCTTATCATTTTGATTCACGGAATACTTTATCACAAAGAAATTCTGAACACAAGGTTGCCAAGAATAGGATCATTTTCAGAATCAGTCCAAATAAACCGGAAACCTAATTGACTTTCATCATATTTGCGACGCTACGTTTATTTGAATGATGCTTTGAGGTACTGACAGGTACAACAAAGTTGCTGTTCAGTGTTCACCAACAAATTGGTTTGAAATAAAACTATTATCTTTTACAAGTGCAATTTGTTTTTGATTAGTAAAAGGCACGACAGGATTACCACAATTTTTTCGGCTTTCAGTTTTTACTCAGCAATCCACTGAAACTTTAGTTGATTTTATAAACTGTAACTTTACTTACACAAACATAAACAAGCTACAGTATGTAATAGATTAAGTTTCGCTTTTTGCAGCATGATCGTTGCTTACTTCACAATGTAGATATTAACTACCTATTTTAGCCTGATACTGCCAATTCGCTGTGGTAATAGCGAATAATAATAATAATGTTATGGTTTTATTTATTGTCGCTCTACAACAGCTAAGGTCTTTTAGTAACAGGGCTCATTTTTAATTTGTATCAGGTTTACGATGTTATCACATTATTACCCGACTCATTCTCACTGCGCTAGGCAGGATAGAACACAATCGGTACCGTTTTTAAAGTCTTCGGTTTGACCTGACCTGGAATCGATCTCAGATCTACCAGCACCAGAGCCGAAGGCGAAACCACTCGGCCGCTGAGCTGGTGTAATAGCGAATAGCACTAGCTTTCGGAACCCAGTTCCCCAGTCATGTGCAATGTCATGGTGTTGAAGTCACTGAGTCGTTCTATGCGGCTCTTTTGTTTGGCTTGAGGCTACTGTCTGCTGAGTTTCTGTGTGGTTTGGCGTTACTGCTGTAAAATTTTGTTGAATCGGTTGATTAATAGATTAGGTGACGTAGTTCTTCCCTTTCGGCACGGTTGCTGATTTTTGGATTCTGTCTGCTAATGAAAACGGCCTCTTTGAAGCGTAATTGACTAATTGTACCCCAAGGACTTTCTTAAGCAACCATCCAGACGACGACAACATCAGCAAAACAGACAAACCCTTCAGACACCATATAACCCAATACATTTTGAATTTCCTTTTATGAGAGACGACGTAGACCGTAATGTGAAGAAAGTCTTCAAAGACCTGAATTTCTTAGTCCGCCTCTTTCGACGCTCACGAACCCTTCGAAACGTTCTTCAAAATCCACAAAAATTCAAACCTTGCCGGCTGCAAAACTGCCCATTACGGGACGACGACATGTGTACCACCAAGAATTGTGTTTACAAGATAATTTTTATGCAAGAGATGCAGGGAAAGCTTCATAGGCAGCACGGTCCGCCCACTCCACTCCCGCCTGGAAGAACACCTTAGCTCAGATAAAAGTTCTGTCCTTGATGATCAACAACAATGCCACGCCGAATTTGAATTTACAATCATTGCCAGAGAAAACGACGCGGCACAATTACGCTTCATAGAGGCCATTTTATAAGTAGACAGAATCCAAAAATCAACAACCGTGCCAAAAGGGAAAAATTACGTCACCTAATCTACCAATCAACTGATTCAAAAAAATTTCGCACAAAAAAACTCAACAGACAGCAGCCTCAACCCAAACAAAAGAGCCCCATTAAAGAACGACTCACTGACTTCAACACCATTCGTCATAGCACATGACTATTGACTAGGGAACTGTGTTCTGAAAGCTAGTGCAATTCACTATTACCACAGCGAACTCCCAGCATCAGGCTAAAACAGATCGTTAATGTCTACATTTGTGAAGTAATAAGCAAGTTAGCATTCTATCACTGTATACTCGCTTGACAAAAAGTTTAATAAAACTGGTAACCCATATCATGAACAAAGTTATCCTGTATTCTTCTTCTAATAAGCTTGAAATATTTAACCCCTTCAAAGTTTTTAGGCTACTTCAATGGCAAATAAAAGTTAATAGATATTTTACTTCTGAAGCATGCCTTTCAGAAAAACGGTTTTAAAACTGGTTAGCCCAGTCTGGCTGACCTTCTCAAGCTAACCGTATCTTCTCTGAACAGAATATAAGCGCTCTTCACATGCAAACAGCATAATTCCTGCGTATAATGACGCAATGCGCAATGTATTACGAAGACTTTAAGAAAACTCGAGAAACACATTGAAGAAGCTTGAGGAACACCTGTGATCCGCGGAACACAGTGTGATGCAAAATATCAACACTTCATAAAGTTTTCATAAACGTGAAATTAAATTGTCTACATTCCAAAATTTAAAAGTATTGTATAGGCTACAGCTTACTCAAAAAGACGCCCACAATCGAACGTCAAATGTGTTTGCACGCGATGATATTATTTGGTTTTGAGCTTGTCTTTCTTTCTATTCATTGTTCCATTGTTCATCGATTCTATGTACATTGTACAGTGTAAAGTGTAATTCAGCTTTGAAGTTACCACAGAGCATAGAAAGACTGTAAATTCTAACGAGCAAAACTAACATGCTATTTTAAAGCAGGTTCGCACGTTTAAACTAAGTTTGATAAAGCCTGGAATCGGATTATTTATTTTGAACACGTTGACATGTTTTTTTTACGCTTTCTTGTCTAATGAAAATTATAATTTGGCAAATGTTGTTTCGTATAAAAGCAACAAATTCTAAAGACTGGACAGACTGTTACTCCAAAACAAATATTATGTAATACCGTAGGCTACCATGGCCACATGGTAATACAAATAAAATAGAAAGTCAATTTTCTCAAAATTTTGCAGTAAAAACTTTTTGGTGTCTGTCTATCACTTGGGTAATAAGGTTTCCATTACCCAAGGTACCACCCAAAGTTATTATAAGGTATCTAAGGCTGGCTGTCAAGATTTCTTTCTCCCAAAAATCATTTAAAAGTCTACATTTCAAGTTTTTTGAAATAATCGTCTGTTTTGCCTCATCTCAGAGGAAAAATGGGCCAGTTGATCTATTTTACCCTACAGCCTTAAAACTGATTTCATTCCAAAGCCATTTTACCCCACGTTCATAAAACTCAAACTTTAATTCATTTTCTCGCAACTGAAGTTGCTTTTAAAACTGATATTTAACAGTGAAAAGGAAATTAATCTTAACAGGAAACCAAAGAGTAGATCCAAATTAAATAGCCTGAAACCTGTTTAAGCAAATTCAATTTAAACAAACGCTTTAATTGCACAAATATTTTGTTAATACTTTTTACAAGAATATCAGTAGCTTGAAATAATATTGCAAATAAGTAAACGAATGACAGTGATATTTGGAACGTGTTGTGCTTCTGCTGTTTGGCATATTGAAAGCGGTATTTTAAGTTTAGGCTAATAAAGATTCCGCTCGGGTTCAGCAAACATTCTAGATAACACAGCTTTTAATCTGTAGAAAAATTAACTAATAAAACCAAAATGTTAACTGGTCAGATTAGCTATCATGACACAGCCTATTTTGTATTTCTTAACTTAGCCTGCAACTCTTAGTTGTTCGGCCAAGCTTCTATTGTATGGTAGATACACCATAAACTGGTAGATTACCATAAACATGAAATTAAAATTTAATAATTTTTTACAAATAATTGTCACATAATTTTTTTTTGTTTATAACTAAGCAAAAACAAACTAAACCTTACAACATCAACAAATTTGCGTTAAAATTCATGCAGACTGGACCAAAGAACAACGCTGTGGTGACAGTTTGCCCTGTTATCCGTTTTTCCCCACCTTCCCTCTACCAAATTCCTTCTTTACATGAATACGAAGGGTATTAACAAACATTTTTTATATCTTTGTTTATCAAATATATCAACAAGAAAAGACTTTTCCGAATTTCCCACACCAATCTTGTTTGGTTGGTTTTTGAATCTTCATCCTCGGATTGACAAAACCTTGATAGGTTATTCCTGGTAGTTTCGCATACTTGTAGAGGCTCTTGACGCAGGGCCGGTTACCGAGATTGATAGAGTGAAGTTTACGATTGTTGAAGTGTTGTTTCCGGAGAATTATTCCATTCACTAGGTGCCGCTGAATGGAGAGCAGTCCTTAAAATGCGTTGCTCAAGCGAACACCCCGAAAGTCGAACCAGCGCCGTTTGATCTTGAGCCGGGCGCGTAACCATTGAGCTAATAATGTGATTGTTCAATTGTCAAGGGCATACGCGCCGACTTCCGGGGGGCTGGGGGGCGGCGCCCCCCGTAAATTTATGGTTGAGGGGCAACAAAAATGGTTATTACAAGTTGTGTTTCAAAGATAAAACACTTCGCGAAAGAGATTTAGATCATTTAATCGGACTTAAAGAATGCCGAAAGCGAAAAATAGCCTCCGTTGTACTTGCCCGCAAAACAGCACCTGATCGCATGGCTTTCTCCGCTTTCTCGTACGTATGGAAATTTCAAAGTAATTGGTAGAGTAACTTACGCTGCTGAAATAGTCACGTAACTATTCATTGCAATATTAACTAAACCAGCTAAATTAGACGCGCTATTTTCAACGAGGTCTTCCTGCTGTGAGATCAATTATGATTCAACAGAACGCATTGTTTTGATCGCAATGTGTGAGAATTCAATCGAAAACCGATAAGAGAAAAGGTGTTTAATGGTTTCCACTTTGCCTGAGATCATGATTTTTTACGTTTTATTTCGATAATCCGCTTGTTTTCCAACTGTTCCAATTCTGAGCTATCAATATCAAAATTTTTACGACTTGGCGTACTGCATGCGTAAAACTAATTGTTCAAGCAGCGGTTCTAATAAATTCGGTTTGCGACCTAGGTGTCAATATAAACAAGACACTAAGCTTAATCAAAGGCTATTTTAATTGGGTAAAATAGCGTTATGGTTATGACGTCATCACCTTTCTCGCCCCCCAAAGTTTTTTGAAAAGTCGGCGCCTAATGGTCAAGGGGTTAAAAATTTTAGTTATAAAAATGTCAAAACGTATTTTCAAGCAACAACCTTTTACCGTTGAAGAAATATGTTGGGTAGCAATGAGTTAAATAAGACATTTGGTTCAGATTAAGGAAAAGGAAGTTACATCATAATTGATTTGGATAGAATTTCACTCTAATATCACTGCAAATGCATATCATCTGCAATTTATGTGTCCGCATGTGGGCGCCATAAATGCATAAGAAAAAGTCAAATATGACGTCCTCTTCCAAAACTACCAAACTTTAAGAATCTATAGGGTTTGTTATCAATTGTAATGAATTAACAAATTTATTGTTTAGTCTCAATGATAGTGTTTATTAGTAAAATTTTGCATGCATGATTAAATGACCAACATACGAAAGACTTTAAATGGACACAACTTAACATGCCTTGACCAAGCCTTTCAAGCTCAGTTTATTACCACAATAGATTTGCCGTTTCTTATTCAGTATGCACAAATGGTGCTAAGGGTCCGTTTGCGAATAATGCCAATCACTTAGACCCCACTTTTGAGTTACCAAACATAGTGCATGGCCACAAACAGAGATGTCAACTCAGATTCAGATTTAATTTCATTATTTTTATTTCATTTAAACGAAAACAAAACAAAAAGATAAACAACGACAAACGCGCAATATTTGATGAAATAGAATAAATAATAATGGAAATAAATAATCAAGAAAATTATACATCTTCTAAAGGGTCTGAATAAGCGTAACTTGAAGGGTTAATTGGTAGTACAAAACTTGAAATTTGCGAATAGAAGGTTGCACAATGCACATAGCTCGAAGCTGCAGATTTTTGTCTGACTCTCTTCAGGAGCTGACGTCAGAATAAAATGTTTATAGTAAAATGTTTATAGTTTATAGTATTTATAGTAAAAGAAAATTTACAATTTTTCAAATTTAGGTTTCGTTTTTCTTCTACTATAAATACTTCATTACATTTAGGTTTATTTTATTCTGATCACAGCTAATAAGTTTAACTATGCATATGATCTAGCAGCTAATAGATCGTAATTGATTTTTAGCTGTTTATAATTAAAACTGACTCGTTTGAAAATAAATTTGTTTGGAAATAAATAATGATTGATCCAATTTTGGCACAATGTACTTGAATGTAGGCCTAAATATGATGCGCAACATTTAATTTTTGCGTAATGTTGAACTTCAGATCACAGCGGCTTGTATCCGGTTTGTCAATGCTTCAACTAATCCGAATGTACAACCAATACGCATAAAGGAGTTTTCAAACTGTCAGAAAACAGTAAATAACTACTTCACTTTTATATTTTTAAATTTACTGTTTGTTGTTATTTATTTAAAAAGACTTTCAAACACTTAAAAAAGAACAATTTTGTTGTTTTTGAAAAGTCCGGACCCAGCTAAAGTATTTATCATCAAACGTACATTTTTTTTCAAATTATACTTTTCTTTCGCTTATTTTGACTTTTCATAGATTCAGAGCAGAGAATTGATTACAACTTTCTTTAAAGATATAGAGAAATGCTTCGAGTAACACTACAAAATTATTTTATGAATTTACAATATTCTTTTCTTATTAGTTTGGTTGTTTGTGCAGATTTCTTGTTTCTTTTTTGGTACGCAATTGCAACTTATGGGTATTTCAATTCTCCTTGAAATATTTTGACGATTAAAGATTAGTGTTTCCTCGTAGACCGGCACTCCTTTCAAGGTCTTCATCTTTTGACACGTCACTGGATCGACACAGATCTTTTCGCACAGCACAGACGGTATTTTGTTTTGATGGGGAAGGTTCCGACACTTGAAAAAAACGTCTCTCCATCTTGCTACACCGTTATCAATTATCTTGCCTTCAAAAGTGAGCTTGACTCTGCACTTGTTTTCTCTCAAAAAGCTTCAAATACAAATACAAAAATTATACTAAAAAAGTTGCCTACAAACTAAATAGAATAGGCTTCAATGTAAGTCTGCCCAGTGAATGCCATTGTGTAGTTAAAGTCTTAGACAAAACTATTGGAGCATTTGTTATCGTTTTAGTTATTACCTTATAGCCTAATACACCATATCCAAGCTGCAGTGCAAAAACAAATACAAACAAATACAGTATAGCACAACAATATTTCCAGTTAACCTAGATGAAAATCAAATTGGTCAAACGAAAGTGGATGTTACAAATAATCTATGATAAAATTTAGAATTGAATGTGTATGATAAATTACGTGTTTTTCAAATGATTTAAAACTTACTTAACATCTTTAGACTGCATTCCATTTGTAGCCTTCCGAAATAATCTTCGAGAGTAGTGTCTTCGAGAACTTTTGCAGATTGAACAATATGCTAATGTGACGCACAAAATCCAAAATACTTGCTAAACATTAAAGAACGGTTAAGAAATTAACTTGAGAGGATTTGTTGTAAAAAAACAACCACAGTTACTTCTAATAAACAAAATACAACAATAAACTTACTTTCGTGTTCATTTTGATGGTTTGAAATGTAGCCCGTGGTTTATCTTGCCTTTACTTCGAGATGATTGAAAAATTGAGTTGACTTTGAGTTCCAGATGTTTAATATTTATAGCGAAAAGAGACTGGCTTTTTCAATCCGCACTATGGGAATTTATTGTCAAAAACGGATACAAATGATCTAGTTGGTTCATGATGCCGAATGATACGTAATGTCAGCACGACTAAACTATTCAATAAAATCGATACGGGTATTACCCAAATAACTAACTCCCATGTCATCGAGACACTAGTATAATGAACGTAACATCCGGTTGCTGTACAAAGTGTACATAGCCTATTGCATGAGGAAAAGCTGAGTGTGTAGCAGAATATTCTACTTGGTATTTTTTTGTTGCAACTCAACTGCAGCTGGTAGATTTGTCTCAAGCCCTAATAATAACACAACTACGGTGTTTTTTTTCTCATTTTATTGGCTTATCAGTCCAAAAGCACAAAAGCTGTCCCAGTTTTTCATTCAAAATTGAAACAAACGAAAACATGCAGTGGTGCGTTTAATCACTCTATCTAGCTCCAATGGCCCAAAATGTGCAGTAGTGTACAACGCTGTACAAATTTATTTCATAAAGCTTTGGCAGAGAATTTGCTTTGTTGAACCATAGACAGACAAAACAAAGTAACTTCAACGGGTATATGTTACACAAAGAAATATAACATAATTAAAATAAACTCAAACGTTTTCAGCACGTACTTGAGTCCTTTATCACACTGTGTGTGTTCTAATTGCTGCCGTATGCTTGTATTTTCCACCTCATGTGATCTGTTTATTATTTACTTGTAATCATTCTTGTATCACTTGTTGAGTTCATGCTGTTCCGTCCGGAGAGTCGTTTGCAGTTAGAATGCATAGTCAAATTTATCTTCTGATTTTCATTTTATGTATATTGCAGATTTAAAGTAACTCCTGATAAGCACACAAGCACGTTTCGAAAACGTTTGAGTTTATTTTAATTATATTATATATCTTAGCGTAATAAAATATGTTAAACCCGTTGGAATTTACATCAATGAACAAGTTTGCACTGCGGTTTAAGTAATACATAAAGTATAGTAAGCCTGCAGGTTAAGCAGTTTATTGTAAAAGAAGAGGAAACTACTAAGGCAAGAAAACTAATTTAAGTTCGGCCGTACGGTGGCGTAAGTCAACGTATTTCAGAATGCTTTTTAATGGTTGGCCTAATTTTCAACCTTAAAACATTTTGCGTATTACTAACCTTGACTCAAGTTTAAATGAAACTTTGTTGATGTAGCAAAGTAAACTGAATCAGAACTTGCCATTGACCATGAACAAATATTTTCAAGCATCGTTAGTTTCGTTCATTGTGAACATCGCCAATCAACCATCTTTTTATTTTTGAAAAAAGAAGACGGTGCAATTTTATTCATAATTGCATCACTCGCGTTGTCATCAATTGGACTATCCAGAGAAGCCATACACTTACTTTCTGGTTGTAAAGATGAGTCCCATACTTGAATCCAAGCATCGGGAGATGAGATGATAAGGTTCTTATCATACTAAGCCTTTGGCACTAACGAGAGTAGGGTGGCCAGTTCCTTTCTCTCGGCCGCCTTTACTTCAACAACTACGTCCACCCAATTTATCACACCCTGGGTAGAGGTGAGCGGTGTTTGTCAACAACCAGCATAAGCCGGGAGTCGAACCAGGATTGCATAATTGGAAAACGAGCGCCTTACCCGCTGCGCCATCCCACAATCTTCTAGTTGTAGAGAAAAACAAAATAAATTAGATAACAAAATTCTACGTTGCAAAATCAATAGTTAAACAAATTTATAAAGTTACGAAAATTTAAGTTTTCCATTTTTAGGAAAACTTTTATTTTATTTTTTTGTCAGTATAATCAGGGACATTGAGAAGACATTTGGGCCTTATACCAACAAGAGGCCCGGGTCCTCAAACAAGACCTTTCTAAAGAAATAATAGGATTCCAGAGAATAAGCATCGCGTTTTATTCGTTTCAGGCCCCTCTGGAAAGATTCCGGTCCTTTAAAATTATTCCGGACACAACAAAAGCGCTCCTTGGACCCAATTGGACCTCCAAAGGACCCCTTGTCAACGCTATTGAGTAACGCTATTGAGTATAATATTCTAACTTATTTATCTTCTTTTTTTTCGCTTTGAGTTCAAGATGGATACCACTACACCTTGCAGGTTTACAATTTTCCATATAAAGTGGAATTGTTACAAAACTCATCCTTGATGTTCTTCTTCCTGCAAAATGTGATTGTTAAACATTGCTTAGACTGCAAAGACTTTTAACTCGACTTGAAATAGCCCACATGCTACTATGGTTCCCACCAACAACAGTTACTGTAATAAGCATTTTTTTTTCATTCAACTTAAGCTTGTGGTTAAATACTGAACAGAAACAGAATACAACAAATCACATGCGTGTGGAAATGCCAAGAAGTTTAAACTTGTCTTCAACAAACTTTGCATTTTTGATAAAATTTTTGTTTATTTGTTGAATAAATTAATGAAATTAGTTAAAAAAAGCTATTTTCTTGTTTTCAAAGTTAAAAATACTAAAATTGCTCTGATTATATCAATTATTAATATTTAACTATTTTTATAAGTTTGTCGTGATATCAGTGTCACTTATAATATAACTTACTTATAATACTTGAGTAATGAATAGCCTGCAAGTATTCCAGTAACATACTTTACCTACTTATATTTCAACTTATTTATAGAAAATAATGACCTTTGACCTCATGATCATCCAAACTCGGTTGTGTCCTTATTAGTGGGGATGGCTGAATTTGGCCGATGCTTTCCTTGCAACGATTGCCTTCATTTATATTCTCCATCTGATTCTATTCATCGCATCTTCTTCCTTCCGTCCTACTTTGTTTGCTTTATTCTTAACCTGTTCTTTCCATGTTCTTTTTGGACATCTTCGTTTCTTTTTCTCACCTACCTTCGAAGTCAAAGCCTTTGAAAGAAACTTCCTTCTTTCCTCCTCTTTGTACGTGTCGATACCATCTTACTCCGTTTGCCCTGGAAAGTTGTTCAATAATCTCTTTTATCTCTAGCATATCTATCAGTTCTTCTGTTCTTTCTCCGTATTGGTTTTTACCCCACATATTGCGCCCACCATTGCCCTTTCCGCTCTTCTCAGATTTGCAAGTTCACTCTTTATTACAAAATACATGGAAAATCAGCAGAGCCCTATTGGCATATGCATTTCGCTCTAACTGTAGAGCATCATTAGTGCCTTATTCAAATAGAATCTATTTGAATAAGGCACTAATGACGCTGCACTAATGACGCTGCTACACTCACCATCACTTTGTTTTTCTAGATTTACCTTCATACTCTTGTCTCAATGCTTCTTTCTATTTTGTAAACATTTTTTTTAATCCCTCTATAGGCTACTATCACTGGGAAACCCTAGGTCATTTGCAAACCAAATTTTTCTCAGCCAGCCTTCTGTTACCCCTTCAGTTACCCCTTCTTCAATGGCCGAGTGGTTAGCGCGTTGGGCTCGCAGTCGAGAGCCTGCGTGTTCGACTCCAGCCACCCGCACTTGCTGTTGTTTCTCTGGGCAAGAAACTTTACGATAAGTATAATTGCCTCTACCCAGTGATCGATTTCGAGTAATGGGTAGTACCAAATTTAAGTCATAAAGAGAGTAAACAACCGGAAACAGACATTGCCGTCGGCTGCAGCCTGGGTCAGGTGTACGTCGGAAGGCGTACACCGATGCATAACGCTCAAGTCCGCTTTCCCGCAATGCAGGATAAAGATAAACAAACAAACAAAAACAAACAGCATCGACCACGATAGAAAATATGAGAGCTGACAACACTGATCCTTGGTGTACTTTTACTTTCACAAAAAAATCATCTGAGTACTACCTTGAATCAACTTTTTCTCGCACCTTCTTACATCAACACTACCGCCCTTACAAGCACCTCCGGTATACACCTTTTCCTCATTGCCCATTCTATTAGTTTTTTTGGGATTCTGTCCAACGCTTTCTCTCAATCAACGAAACACATGTTCAGTTTTTCTCCTTTTCTTTATATGCTTCTTGCATTCTTGTCAAAATGAATAAAGCATCTGCTGTCCCCCTTTCTTGCATGAACCCAAGTTACATGTCATTCAATTCCACCCCTTTTCTCAACTGCTTCTCCAATACTAGTTCTACAATTTTCATTCCATGATCTAACAATTTCACTTCCCCATATGCACTCCAACTTCTCACATCTCCCTTTCCCTTAACCTATTAAAAGCATTTTGAATTGATAATTTTAAGATGACTTATGCTAAAATACTGGTAGGCCTATACTCAACAAGTAATCTTATTTATTTTTAAATAGGCCTAAGCACGAAATACAATATAGTAACTTTCGCTGTTTACTAACGAAAAGTAATAATTTTTGTGTGAATAAAAGTCATGACATGCAAAGTTGTAAAAATGCGCAATTTTAGAGTAAGTTATTTTGTTCCAAGCTATATGCTATCAACCTCTGCTGTATATGAACCATAAGTATAATAATAAGCGTTTTTAAATACAAAGGGTATCAATAAAACTGAGATTAAATCATTCATTGTAATATCACGTATTTGTGCTTAATTTGGCCTGGTTCTTCATCATCCGAAAACGATAAAGCAACTTAATTGTGATGGCGCCAATAACTGAATTGAATTTTTTAATGAAAATTATTAATTCAGCAAGCTGGTTGTTTCGTTTCAAAGTCAAAACGTTTTGGGATGTGGTTTTGAAAGAATACTCATTTTTCTTATGACACAACAACCACTCTTTGATGAGAAAAAATGATGTTTTTACAGAGTGCTGAGCATATCATAAACCTATTGATAATAATAATCCTCCAAAAACCTCTACAAGTTTACAGCAACACTTTTTACTGCAATTTGTGTTACTCGGACTGGTTGAATAAATGTGTATTCAAGAACCTGGATATTTGGAAGTTTAAAATTGACCCAACCAATTATGAGCTTATTGAGCTTCCACAGTGATACGGTAAATCAACATGTGATTGTGTTAAATCGTCTTCCGGCTATTTCGGTGAAGCAGCTTTTTGCCAGCTCCGGATCTCTTTTATGTTTTTTATTTATTTTTGTTTGACTATTGACAATCTTGTATGATGCAAATAAAAAATGATAAAAATGTTGCCACATACTTTAGCAATTTGATCTTTTCTATTGAAATTGATGAGCTGTTCTCTGTGAACTACGTTATTAATCTGACCGTACTTTGATTAACTACACATGTCTAGCACTGAAGAGTGGATACAAGGGATATGAGGTTGATGATTAAAATAATCTTGTTTGCTAGTTTTCTTAATTACATGATTTGTTTCATGTTTGAAGAATACTTCAACTAAACCTCTTGTGGGTTAATATCTGTCATCTACTTTATGTATTTCAAACTTAACAATAATTTTCCCACATTCAGTTAGACATGGCAGACTTTGAGGCAGATTATATATCCCCAGCGTATGCTTGAAAATGAATTTAACATTATACGATCAACAATTAACTCGAGTATTGGCATTGCATTTGGTAAAATGACCTTTAGTAAAAATTCTGGCATTTATAATTTGATAAATGTAGTATTTATATTGCTAAAAAGTTTTGGAACAGTGGTGGAAAAACGATTTTATTTCCCAACACATGTCTTACTGACAAACAACGATTTTAGCCTATATTTTGTGAAAGATACACCATACTGCAACATTCAAACACAGTTTTATTGAACTAAATGGGTATTAAGCCCACATCGATCGGTTTAAGGAAGTAAAATTCTTACATTTCAGTGCAGTAAATATATTTGGTCTTCTGATGCAATTAACTAACATACAAACAACACATAATATTAAGACAGTCATCTGGGAATCATTTCACTATGAAAAATAATCTTCTCTAAAAGAAAATGTCACACCGATAAATGATTTTTATTTATTATTTCCGCATTCTTGTAAAAGTATAAAGTCACTGTGACGACTTTCCAACAGTTTATAATTTCGTTCATACGTGAGTCAGTTGTTGTTGTGTATTAAAAAATGTGGTTAGTGATATAATGCGTTGCCTATAAATAGGCTACTGGTACATTAAAGAATTTCAATTTATTTTAAAAGCAGTAGACGTGAATAGCACTTTTTCAATATTTGTAGACTAAGAAAAAAAAAACCATATGGAAGAACTAGCTCTTTGGTTAGTCGTTTGTTTTGTCAGTTTAATTTGTAGTCTCAAAACATATTTGCATTGCAGGCCTATCAGCAAACTTTGTAGGCGTAAAAAGGATTGTCGGATTGTCAACTGGTAAGTCAATGAACTTCCACCGACAAGTCAACTTATCGTTGCAATTTGTAGCGAAGTGATAGCCTCAAAGAAGCAAAAGTCAGCATGTGACATTAAAGACTTTGTGCTTGCCATAAGATATCGCAAACGCTCGGTTAAAGCAAGTGATAGCCTAAGTCCCATTTTTGTTAATTTTCTGATTGCATTTCTTATTCCAAATCAAACTTTCAGTAAGATTTCCATAAGTCAGCCCATCTCCTATAGACTTACGGCCCTACCAGATTCATATTTTCTTCTTTTTAGATATAAATGGCAACAAAACTACTTGTAGCATCATAATGAATCTTTTGTTGCCCTCTATAAAGTTCAACGTTTTCAACATCTATAGTCATGTTGTAAGTCGATCAGAAGAGTTAAAAATAAAAACCCAGACTATTATAGAATGACAACAGATAAAAGCTGAAGTAGATGCAGTAAAAAACTTGTGACACAAATGTGTCTTTGTAATGTGATGAAAGGAAGGCCTACACGAGTTTAGACGTGACTTTGAACCTTCAGTTTTGCTTACGTAAGGTCTTTTTAACCATAACAGTACAAAATGTTTGTATTTTTTCGGTCAGCAGAAGGTAAAATGTAGCCTACCACGTTCAGTGAGACTACCAACGTAATCAGCAGAGAAGTTTTCATCGGTCCTTAATTCCTTTTTGGGTAACACTTCCATTTAATGGGAAAACAAAAGATCTAATTTAGACCTATTTGGACTGGACCTGATTTGGTCCAATAGACGGGGTTGAATGTATGTAATTTCATGTGTGATTGTTCCATCATTAATGACCATCCATAAAACAGTTTTGAATATTTTGTTGGTCCATATACCAGGGTGGCATTTTAGTCAATATTGTGACTTTGTTTGCAGTTTAGACTCATTGCACATAAAGTTTACTTTGGCCATTTTTCATCAAGCTAACCAGACATTTATCAAATAAACCGTTTCCTTTGTTGGGACATTGTAAGCAATAACCTTTTTGGCGCGATGACTGAAATAGATACCGAAATACATTAATTTTTCGTGTTTGCAAAATTTTCAATGGCATATTTTACTCGTGACGCTTTGTCTGGTCTCAAATATTGTGACAAAGAATGGAAAGACTTTTTTAGTTGTATTGAAAGAACTTGTTGAAAGAAAAATAAATTTGTAAAAACCGTCTTTGATATTCCGTCAAATACTTTTTTATTTTGACAAAACTTCCATATTGGTAAACGTTACATTAACATTTTTAGGTAAGAAAGAATACGATTCATTTAGATTTTAGACCACGTTGGTTTATGCTTATAACCTGTCCGATGGTTGAAGCATACTTTTTGAGAAAAAGAACTGTGTGACAGAATACACGTTTCATTCGGCATAGGCTGAAATATGATAATACGCATATTTGGTAATTGTAATGATGAATGCAATTGATGGATTTTATAAAGCGTTTATAAGTGAACTACGCAACAAAACTAAAGCTTGACATTATGAAGCCGACAACCGAACTATTATAATATAAAGAACCTGAAAAGTTAAATGCGCTTATTTTTTGTTTGATTGTAACAATTTTCAACTATAGCGTATAGTGTTTACACTCCTTTTATAAGGCTACTAAGGATCTAGTATTTAATCATTTATTTCAATCCCCATTGCTATAAATATTTCTTTGAACAATATCCTGTCTAATTTTACCAACTCTTACCAATCGATTTGGCTTGCATTCTGTCGGTAAGCGCCACATTTCTTTTGCTGTGTATACATGATTTCACTAGGGAATGAATTGTCATTCTGATCAGCTTGTTATCATAGTCTAAGCTCATTCCCTGTTGCCTAATGCTATACATCGGGTCATTTTAAAAGCATTTTGATCAAAAGACTGTACAGCGGTCAATATTTGCGTATGGGGTGAAAAGTGATCTATTTCGGAGCAATAAAGCTCAGTTGCACTACAAAGCATAGTAGCTTTGTGTTGAACTAACAAAACCTATGTGTCGTACGTGTGGATTATTGCTCAGCAAAAATAGCACGAGCTTTTATTGAACTATCACAGTAGCACAATCGCTGAAATAGAAACGCTAATAGCTTTGTTGGAAATTGAAATTATGCGTTTACTTTACGGGTATTCGATTTTCTGCAACTCATAAACAGATCAGAGTCTTTACCTACAGGCAACATGGATAGGCTGACGTATCACGCGTTTGATAGGCGCAAGGTTTGTCTGTGCGGACAGTTGGCAGAGCTTTTTGTTCGGTACTCAGATGTCAAGATTACAAGATAACATTACGTAGGATTGGTTACCCGGCATTTGCCCACATTTAGAAAAGGTTAACCTTAACTTGAAAAGCTAATCTGCATACTAACTTGACATATTTTCTTTTCTAAATACTTAAGTCTCATTTTAATCATGACATCAGTGTTTTAAAAGGCAATATAAACAAAATAAATGGCTACTATAGTTCAGTAAAAGAGTCAGTGGTTATAAAGAAATATTACCAGTAGCTCTACAGCAGTTTAGATGATAAGAAATATTAACTGTTATATTGTATTCTATTGAAGTAGCCTGTATTTAGGTAGGCTACGGTTGCTAATAAAACTTGAACATTTTCCTTTGATAGTTTGCTTTGTAAACTCATGCAAACTTTTTTTGTCTAAATTGAGTCTAAATCCAAAAATAAGGTTAATTGCTCAAAATATACGTTAAAGCATGAGCTTATCACATTAAAAAGATTAGCTACTTCTGAGAATCCAGTACTGGGATAGCCTAAAGTTGAAACAGCCATGTCGCGTCAGACGCGTGGCTTTACAGAAAGTCATTGGCCTGATTTTGTCGTTTCTCACGTAGTTTATTCCCAAGCATATTGCTTCGAAGTAGGACGATGAAGTGTTTTTCTTTGGATGTCAAGTCCATATTGGTGCAGTGAAGGGTCACTACTGGTATTGATCTTCATTTAAATTCAATTAAATGCCAATGCAACTTATTGGCAAGTTAGCTTACATGCATTTGCTTGCTAGTTTGCGTGAGTAGAAGGGAGAAGACAATTCCCTTGCCTGCCAGATTGTGATTCAATTTTGTAAGTTTTAAAAGCTTGAGTTATATCTCAACATGTTTTTGTGCATTAGATTCAAATCGCTTTTAAAGTCAGTACAACATAGTTTTGCTAAACTTGAGAAGTTTAATAGATCAGCAGCCAATTTGTGAAGAAAAAATACTGAGTGAGGAGGAAATTTCAAAATAATCGCCATTGTATTCAAAACATTCGAGAGACTGTGATAGGTTAATCAATAATCTTGCACGACCTTTTCGTAATCACAAGATACACAATGGCAGCAAATACAGCTTTATTTGTTTAGATAGAAATATTTTTATAGGTAGTTAATGGCGATATAGCAATGCCACTATACCAGACAAAAGATCTCTTACTTCTATAGTTTTTCGTATTTTATTCTTAATTGAATCAGGTAATTTCTTCAAGATATTTTGCCAATGTTGTGTCAACCTAGAATGATTTTGTGATAAAAGATCATATCAGAGAAACTGAATCAAAATAAGCATTCTTTCCAATAATCATGCACGCATGTTTGATTTGACTGGCTGGGCCTACAACAAAGATCTTTCGTTTCCAGGTTGATTGTTTAAAATCCTAAAATCTAATCAACATTGCATTATGCAACGTTTATTATGTTTTTGTACAATTTTTTTCAGGTGATATTGCAAGTGCATTTGACAAAAACATGAATGAAAGTGTACTGTTTTAGATGATACTGGTGAAAAGCAAGTTACTAATGTAAGCTAACAGTGAAAGATTTTCACAAAGATTTTTTCAATCAATGGAAGTAATCGAAGACAAACTGGGTGACCCGCTATCAGCTTCGTCCTCTAGTGTTTCCCAAATACCTTTGACTAACCCTTATCAGGTGATCAATGCAAGAGTGTCAGACGATATGCGTTCCAATGCTGATAACAAGTGTACTCGAGATACAAGTGTAGCAATTTGCACACTGACAAGGACTAGTCATTGCTTGAAGTGCAGACAAATGCACTGGCGTTGTAAAGAAAATAGAACCGCTGGTTCACTTGAAAGCAATTTATCAAAGATAAACAGACACGACTTTAATCGTACCATAAATCCTCATTTGAATTCCTCAAGCAAGTTGACTGTCCTATCCCACTGCTCAACTCCTCAAACTAAATTATCGTTATCTAAATTTAATGTATATATCTTCTGCCTCGTGGTGTCGTCGCTGTGCAATATCAAGCCAACAAATGCTCAAGATGGGGTAATAGGTCTCCAAGGTTTGAGATCAGAGCTTCAACATGCAAAAGGTAAGTTCATTTTATTATTTTCCATACTTTTTTTGAAACCTTAAACAAATACAAATTGTTTTGGCTATTTAAGAAAAAAGTTTTGTTACCAGTACCAGTCAGATTTTGTTGAAGCGTGGAAGATGTATCTTGGAGTAGATAAATAATAAATTGTAATAAATAAAGCTAGAGCTAAGCAGGATAAGAGCATTTCCTAATGGCGATTCGTCAAGCATTCGTGTACAATCTCCTTGATGTAAAAGCACCGGATATTTTAGATTATTATATTAAGTTAATCAAGAAGCGTGCTGCCAACCAGCGTCATGAGTTGATTTTTTGAATCGTTTGATATATCAACAAGTATAATCTTTTGAATCTTTGTTTTGGCAACGTATTAATTCTTAATTGTACATGTAAAGAAGGGTAAAGCGCCAATTCTGCATTCCTTAATGTTTGCTCTTACTAGTGCTGGTAACGCGATATCCCAGCCGATGTCTCAATTTGTTTTGAAGCGCAGCGCCCTGTTAATTTTTTCCTAACGATTGTTCCTCGACTATATAAAATAAAATGGCCAGAGTTTACTATTTCAAAAGCTTCATGTAGGTCTGAAAGAATTCCGCCTTTCGCAATGCTGTATCAACAAGCTACAACAATGTCATGAATGCCTAAAGCTTGTGCTCGGGTAAACGGCGGTACGCTTTCAATCGTTTGAGACACCTTGTTGACTCCTTTGATACAAAAGTGCAAAGCTTGCCCTTAAAGCTAAAGTGCACCTCCCTTTCATCAAACTGCTTCAAAGGCATTGATGTTTATAACACTGTTCACTCGTGTGCGATTGATACCTTTCCCGATTCAGCCTGATAAAAAAAGAATAGAGCTGGTGAGCTGATCTGTTTTGAGTACGAGATTAAACCACTTGTTTGACCCTAAATTCTAAATGGTTACCTCCTACCAAAACGTAGACCACCGTTGCTCTCAATCTGGTGTTTTTTAAGAATACACCATACTCAGTTGGAACTAAAAATACAATACGATTCTGGTATAAGATACTTTTTGTACTCATTTTGGTACTTTTTGAAAGTTGGTTACATCAAGAGGGGGTAGGGTAACCAGAGAAAGTTGTTAACTCCAAACCTCTGCCCTTTTGCATCACAAACGTCCACCAAATGGCATGTTGCAAGGGTGAAAATCGAAAGCAGAACTATGACAAATGTTTCATGTGCTGTCATTTAGATTCAAAACTGGTTGTCGCAAAACGTTTTTATTTTAAGAATGGTATCCTATACGTCACTGTTATGATTTTTGAGTGGTCATGGGAAATGATAATACACGCCTGTTAACGCGTAGATGAAAGTAGCCTACGACCGCAAAACAAACACAATCCAATCTTAAACCTTTATGAAGTTACCAACATGAGTGCTTGCGTCACTGTAAAGGAAAAATTCGTTGACGTATTGCTGTGTGAAATATTGTGTAGGTCGGGATATATTGACTGGTTTGGACTTTTATTGGAATTAGTGGCGGATCCAGGGAAGGCGATTGGAGCAATGCCCCCTCCTCCCCATAAAAAAAAGCAAAGTAACTTTATTCACGATGTATGCGCAAGGTCGGATTTGTGTAGAGATACAAATCTTTGCGTTTTGTTAAAATTGCCCTCCCCCGAAAGGCTACTCTTTGGATCCGCCCCTGTTTAGAATGTTCATTTTATGTTATTGTTTTCATAAAAAACTTATATTTGCCAATCGATGGCACATGATTTGAGTATTTTACTGGACGCTGCACAAGACAACTAACATCCCTTTTTTAACCATGACCGTTCACTTTTCAATTCGGATCACGTTTACTACAAAGCTTGTGACGTACTAACCAGTGTTTTGAAATTGAACATTCCTACACTTGGAGGCGGTGAGCGTACGCAAATGCAGGCGAGAATGTCGTTGTCCGACACCGTAAAACATGTTCGGATCATGTTTCCGCTAATCTACTTCATAGACAATTACCATTGAAGTGAGATCATTGTCTGCTTTCGTTTGATCTATTCCCAGTCACGACGTTTTGGCTAACCTTGGGTCAACTTCATTTTAACTAACCTCAGGTTTAAAGTTTTTTTGTTTCATTTTGAAAATTAAACTACTTTTAAGTGAAATTGTTTTTGCAGTTAATAGAAAGAAATAATCTTCAATGAGGAGCTTTAGACTCACACTAAAAACAAATCCGTATGTCACAGGTTTCAAACATTGCAAATTCAATTTAAAACAATGAAAACTATTAATACTACAAAAAGTGCTCAATGCTAAGCAAAAAAGAAAAGCAGAGCGAATTAAATCAAATATAGTTATTACTATCTGAATCCTTAACAGCCTGTTTCACCTATACGGATCATCAGAAGTTCTTAATCAAATAGCAATTCAATTTTCGTTTTTGTCGGAATGCAAAAGAAACGATGCTTATTAAATAGAATATAGAAACAACAACAACGGCCCCACCTTTCCTGTTTTGAAACAATCTCGAAAATTAGCTTGTTTAGTTTAGAGAGGTGGAATGACCAGATCCATCTTGCGTAATTCACTTCACATTCAAGGCATGGTGTCCTTTTTTAGTAATTTAAAATTGAAAAGCGGTCCACCTAGATCAACAAAACCAAACAATGAATTAAGAGTCGAATGACTTCAATGAAGGGGTCTAGTGAATTATACGCATAGCATCAGGCATGTTGTAATCTCACACGGATTTTTTGAAACAAGTATGGTGGAAAACGAGATTGTTCCTTGTTATTGACAGCATCTTGTTGCTAACGCTTTGACTTGTTGCACCACAAATGTGTAAAACTGGGCGACACCAGAGTAATTCACGTTACAATAGTCACTATCAATCCAATAACTATGTTGCTTTGTAATTAGTATATTTTTTTACTATGTAATATTTTAATTTCTTTAATAATTTTTTTCTACTTTAAACATGACTAACATATTCAAAACTTATAGGTTACAACAAAGGTGTTACAATTAAAAAAAATTGTATGTTCTTGTGGTGTATAGCCTACTGCCCACCAAACTGTTGCGAAGCGTTGTGATTCATCTGTATTTCTTCCGAAGTTTCGACAACTAAACGCTATAGACTTCTTCAAGGAGATAGATCAGTAGTGATTCCCTGTCTTAAGTAGGCTATCATACAAGGCACAAGCCAAATGCAGCAAACAAATAAGCATGCAAATGTCATGCTTTACTTGCATCTTTCTTTGTGTTAGCATAGATTGTTTCACAATTGAACTGTGCAAGATGGGTTGCATTTTAAAGGGTGCACAGATGCTGTTGTCAAGTCATGCAAAGAGAGAGAAATTTTCAACTTGGTCAAGTATGAAAACAATGACAAGTACATGCTTAAAAAGCAATCAAAATATGTTGAATGGTAGTTTGGAAGCTATAAGTACTTCTTAACTTTTCTTTTAAATCGGTTGTGATTCGAGTAATTTTCATAAGAGTAAACAATCAATTTCATACATTTTGAGCCTTTGCTCACTTCACCATGGCTGGTATAACGACACCATTTGTAAAGGTTGTCATTTTGCAAAGTTCAATAACTACAACCTATTTCTTTTTTGTTTTTTTAACCCAACGATCAAAGTATTTGCAGAGACTTAAAAATTTTATTTTCTCGAAAGGATTTTCGAAATTAATTTTGGTATTCCCTAATCTTTGTAATAACATGAAATATGTTCAGTTGCTCCTTGCCTTTTTTTAATTTCATAAACCTTACTTCAAACGTCTCTCGGCATTGTTGTTTCGTCAACTTTCTTATAATCGGAGCAATTTTACTTTTATTTTCCTGTACTGAACAAAAAAATTGGATTATCACAATTGTTAACACCCTACAACTAGATGACGCGTTGTTAAGATAAACACAAGGATATATGCGACTTATAAGTGATCGCCATCCCTTGATCCGCTGAAATAGAGCCATGTTGTAAAATCACAAACTGTGTGTTCTCTGCTTCAAAAGAGAGTTTAATTTCATAACCCAGTCTGACAAATAGTCTCCTTTTTTTTTCTCCAAATCCGATGTGCCTTGAAAGTAATGAAAAATGGCATAGTTTTATCAAAGGGCTTACGTCAAGCATTTTCTAATATGAATAGCCAATTCGGCCTGTGAAATACCGCGATTGAATAAGCAAATCCATCGTTTCATTCAGATTGTCTCGCCTGTTTGAAAAAAAAAGCTACCAAAACGAAGATCAAACAATTTTTTTGTTTGTATTACTTCATGTTAAAGATTCCAGTCCAAGACTTATGCGATAGAATTAAACCTTTGAAATCACATCCCTCGCTGTTAATGCACACGAACGGGTTAAAACTTGTAATCTTCTAATAACATCTTTTGATCTGTGGCCTATACGGATATTTTATATTTTAGCTGATATGTTAAATTTGGGGTGCTCTCGCCAAGAACGTTAGCTATAACACCCAGAAACAGACGAAATCACACACACCCCCAGTAAACCATCCATTGAGCCAAAGTTGACAAGGTCGTTCCATTTTTTTGTCGCTATTGGTCGTTATGCTTTGTAGTCCAACACATTTTAACCAACAGCAAAAAAATTACAAAAATGTCAAATGAAAAAACAGAAGTGTTTCAAATGCAAATAAAAAAATAAGTTACATTTTTAATTCCGTTTGAAGCTTACCTTTTGCTGTCGAAGCGTTACGCGCTCATCAAGCAACTGATCAAGAAGGTTTTGTAGTTCGACGCTTGTGTTAGGTATAGCAGTACCAAAGCAAACATTTCAAACATTTACCTTTTCTGTAAACTCAAAAGAAACAAGAAGGTAAAACAACTCGCACTGCCAACACGCTTCCAAGACTTTGTTTTTGATTATATTTGATGAATTTCTTTGTCAGGGGCTTATTATCTATATCAGAAAATCAAATGCCAAAAAGTAAATACCATTCCTCAGGTTTTTTACAAATAAGTCAATAAACAGCTTTTTTTTATTTTAGATGCCATAATAACAGGATTTTCAGTCTCAGAATTTCGTATTTTTTATAGTTGATTTAACGTATCAATAGCAGGGATAAACGACTATTTCTTTTTTTGTTCAGCATTTCTATTGCTTTGTTGCTGTGTAAAAACATCGCAGTGTTAAATATTTTTCTCGGTCTTGTAACTGAATAAATAATGAAGGCGTTTTTGCAAAACGTTGAATCCTAAAGGATTATCAATGAAGCGTAGAAAGGTGTCACCGCTTATTGAAAAGACAGAGTAGGCCTATGTGTTTAGCGACGATAATGGTTGTCACAGGTCGTTGATTCGCTACAATGGATTTATACCTGATACTTTTTTTTTTCAAAATAGGAGTCCACGTTTTACTTGTCATAAAAATTTTATCAAAATCTGGAAACGTTGACTCTGTGGAAATGAGTACAGAAAATTCAAAGATATCATTTATCATACTTTAAAACATTATTTGGCCAAATACTTTGACAATTTTCTTCAAAGCATTAACATGCAAGGTTTTTGTAAAACGTTGAGCTTTTTAAGATAGACTATTGCAATGTTGAACAGAAATATCAAAAACGATTTTTAACATCCAACGTCGCGCATTTTATATCTATTACAAAATTACAAATTACGAATTTTTGAGAAATTCATTTATAAAAACCGATCGCTTTACAAATACAAGATTCTGAAGCAAATTAACCGACTTGCCTGGAATGAATAAACAGATAATGCTTGAACAGGAGACCCCAACCAAATAAAAAGCTATAACAAGGTGAGAGGTGAGGCGGCAATTTACAATTTCCTGTGCTATGCCCAATGCCCATAAGCGGAAACCGAATTATTCAGCAGTTGTGCAGACGGGGTTTAGCGTCGGTTGTTCTACAAATCATAAGTAGAAAGAAATCAGAAAACCACAAATTGGCTTCAAGTTTGATGTGCACCAATTTTTTCATTTACTGCGATTACCTACAAGTTTAGTTTTTGTTATGTGCATTATCATCTTCGTTTCATCTCAAATCATCTCCAAAGTGATGTCGTAAGCAATTTTTAGCAACGTTTCAAATATTTAAGCGAATGGGAGCTTTGTGCAATAGAACAGAAAAATCCGTGACTTCTGTAAAGACAAAACTGTCGCATAACTCATTACAAACGTGTTTTAAATCCTAATAAACACATACAATAGCTTACCAACATGCTTTCATACAATAATTATTATTTTTCGTAATCAACATACACATTGACTTCAAACCAATAGCCTTCGTTACGTGAAAGAAACATGTGTGATACAAATTTTTGATACCGTTGTTGCTTTTGTAACGCCCGTTATTCTACTTTTTTTTGATTAGCCAAATGGGAATGAAAACTGATCTGTAGTCTCTTACGAAAAGTTTAAGGAAAATAATGAGTAGCAATAACTTTTGAACATTTTGCTTAGTCAGTGCCAATATAAGATGTTGAAAAAACGCAACATATTTTTTCCAGCCTGTGGTGCTGGAAAACACGTTGCAATAACTTTGCAATTGAATAAATAAGCTTGTTTGGTTGTCGTAAACTCGTGAATACCATCGAATGTAAGCTGCTACCCGACCAGCGAATCACTCCATTTTAACATTGACTCAATTCTGCAGACGTTGAATCAATGTAAAAACAGACTGATCTGATCAATGGCTGTTTATTCCAAAGCGGCATGTTGCATCTTAAACAAAAATAGACTTAAATTGAAAATGGAGTTGACACAGACAACTTGATGAAGCTTTTGATGTACAGTATACTGCCGGTTTTATAGCACATTTAAATTGTATGAATGAAGGTTATCCAAACTTCAATTCTGTTTTACGATGGTCACGTAGAAAGGTCTTTTTGAAGGCTCCCAAGTAATTTTAAAAACTGGTTTAAGTCAACATATTTTACAAAGTAATGATCGAAAATTTAGCTTGATGCAAGCGATAGGCTATAGTCAACACAGAAAAACATGCCGTGTTTACATTACGACAGGTTGCTTACATGCAATTAACAACAGTAATTTAAGTAACAAAAACAACACTAAACTTGGATTAAAAATTCTTTTTTATCTCTACAGTTATGTTTCATTTAAATGCGTAAACCGAGCCTTTATTTATGTCTCACAGTACGAACTATTGGTTTCGTTACAAATAGGTTCATTTATGTGCAAAGATTTAGATTTTTAAGATGGTTGATTCTGTACAACACACGTTTAAAACTTTTGAAAACCTTGTATTTTTATTTTTTACAAAACTTTTTTTTCAAAGTGATGTTTTCAGTTACAGGGATTATAAAACGCTTGCAAAGGAATTAAAATGGCAGTGACGTTTCAGTACCAAACAACTTTGCCAGCAACAATGTCTGCAATAGATTGCAAAATTTCTAAATCAATTAACAACAAAAATTAGATGAACTTCTGCTTTCGGTATCGTTTGGTTTAAACGAATTACGTAACTGACTGCCTGCACAACCTTTCTTTTGAATGACCAAAGTCAAAGAAAAGCACATTACGTAATCACACACGTGCCCTAAGACATTACATAGCCTACTTAAAAAACGTTCAAAAAATCGTTCTCTTTTCAATCAAGAAATTGCATACTTGATTGAAAAGAGAACGGTGTTTAAACGTTTTTTGTCGACTTTCTTTAAAATTTTAAAGGCAACTTTTGTACTCAATAATTCGATTGGTTCATAGGTCAAAATTTTGGAATCACTATAAATTTATGCGATTAATGCGAATAGACGCTTATGTAAAGTGTCTCCTAAGAGTAGTCAAACTGTTGAAGCATCGTCGATCAAAAATTTGTAACGATCGTGTTCACCAAGACAAGACACCAAGACATAGGCTACATGATGTAGCATTTTTCCAATGTCGTCCGCCATAAGCACCAATACCGATCACTTTGCAAAAAACTTCTGCTTAAGCATGATACGTGTACAAAATAGGCTCACTCACAAGTTAAGCTTGTATTGGCAAATCCGATCGATCCTTCTTACATTTGAGCCATCGGATAGCTAAGTAAAATTAGGCTGTTGCATTTGAACAATTTTATTTCATAAACCGTCAGCTTAAAAGGTTTAACCACGAAATGGTTTTGTAATGTTATCAAAGAGAAATATGTTTATTCAAAAATCAACCGTTGGCATTCTACTCGTTGCAACGTTGCCAAGTTTTCTCTGCCTCTGATTTTGTCAGTGCTGTTGTATGGCACAGCAGGGAAGTCCTCAAACCACGAACTGTGGTTGTAATCCTTTCTAACTGGCACCATACTTGAGCACACTTACTATAACTCTAACATCTGGAAAGTTCATCGCTCAAACAAAACCTAGGAAGAAAAATCAACGTTGTTTCAAAAGAGATAATCATTTAGTGATGAGTTGTGACTAAAAAGTTGGCCTGTAACTGTTTGTCATAAGTAGTCTTCATATGATTTTGATATGAGAAGTCCGATGTACAAAAGGATTAATGATTGAAAATACTACTGTACGGTATACTTGCAAACGCACGATTGCTGGTTTGTATACATGAAGATTACAAAAGCGGTATGCGCAAAGTTTACGTGAAGACGTTCAAACGTTTTAACTTATTGTAAATTTCCAGAATGTTGTATAGCCTGCCTTATATGGACAAGGTAAAAATAGGTTTTAAATTTGCTGAAACTTCTGAATTTTAAGCAAAACCAAGACATAAGAAAGCTTAAAAGAAACAGTGTCCTAGACAGCAATTGAACAGTTAGAAAACATAAAAGTCGGTTTAAAATTATGTATAGCCTATTAAGATAATACAGTAATGCCAACTGTAGTGTACAAAGCACAAAAATATTCGAAAATATCTTTTTTTTCTTTTTTTTCTCGGTTTTTATCACGTTGACACTGTAGCCGTGTACCTTCAAATTCATAGGTGGTTGTTTGAACATTGAAAATTTTGCATGTCCACGTCTAAGCCTTTAAGACCATTAGCCGGTGTAATTCATTCATACATTACACAGTGAACAATCCATTAATACTATAAACCTGTGAATAACATGTAACTTTGTCATCCAATATTGGCTATAACACTTACGTTACATATAAATAATACATAAAGAATGCCTGATGTTTCTTTCAAAGAAAGATTATACTAAATGCTTTATGAATGAACTTTCTCTTCCAAAACCTTGACAAAATTGCTAAGTATTGTAACGTTTCAAGTCGTCTTTTCAGCGCAAAAAGAGTAGTCTACTAGATGTCGAAATAAAAACGAAACAGAACTGAAAACGTTTTGTAATTGCAAATATAAGATGCAATTTACATCAGTTTTTCATCATTGGTGTTTTAACCAATATCTGTTTTTCTGGCAAATTGTAACATACACGTATGACATTCGTAAAAGTGATGTATTTCTCCTACACAAGTTCACATGTTTTTTGAGGCCCAGTAATAAAGTGGTTGGCTGTGTGGACGTATTTTTTTTCTATGTGTGACACTTTTCATATGACATCTTTTCCATTAAGGTGTTACCGGGCACGATAATGTATCGCCTACCTTCTACAAAAATTGGTGTTCAGCCGGTAAGCAATGTTCTTTGTGCTTTATGCGTACTCACAGAGCGTGTGCTAACTTCTTGGCTTTAACTTTCGCCTGAGTTTAACTTTTTCCCAAGCCACGAGTTAACCTTGACTTTAAAAATTTACAAATCTCGGTGGTTGCGATAAAGCAGCTTACACGGAGATTAGGAAATGATCTTGCAAGGTGCGAATGTAATCGTAGTTGAACCGATAATCTTATTCTTATCAAACACCTGCTCAGTTCTCATGAACAGTTGCAGCTGTAACGTAAGCTATTACCACAAAGTAACAATGAATGTAGGTAAATTCAACCTTGAAATCTAAAGTGCGTTTAGTTTTCTTGTATATTTTAAATTTAACGCCTAATTCAACGTATCCTTGCTATAAATATTTTTTTGGTGCTAAGCGATTCACTTGGATTCATAACTGTAAAACATTGCTTCTGCTTTAGTTGAACATGGGGTAAATCTTTGATCTCAAAGTTAGGTAGAGTTAGGCAAAAGTTTCCAATAAAAAAGCGTAAGCACTTTTGCAACACAATATTTTAAACACCAAAACGGCCATAAGAAGAAAGTTGGTAATTGCTGAAAGAATTGCCAGCTTGGAGTTGGTGAAAGAATTGCAAACAATCGCATATTAAACTTTTAAACCGTTCAGTATATTACTCCTTGAATCATTTTGAAATGCTACTCTAAGAAGTGCAGTAAAAGCTTAATATCTTTAACTTCAAAGTTGCATCTTTTAGGCATCATTTCCTTGTTCTTGGTGTGTTGCCACGACAACAGTCTTGTAAATTTTCACAACCCTGTTAACGTCAGATTAAGAGAAAGAATAATTTAAAGTGTAAAAAAGCTAATTCTACATCGTGAAATAAGAGTCTACACCACTTCACTTCAACCTGAAGAAGCTCTTAATTTGAGAGGTCCTTAAAAAGATTGTTGTAGATTCTGTAACGCCATGTTCTTAAGTGAAGAACTGTTCTAATATAGTTAAATACATTCAGGTTTTTCAGGGCTGACTGGGCTGATTAGTTTCCTGTTAGTTTCCAGGGCTGATTAGTTTCCTGTACACGTATTATTCAAAACGATATTTTTGTAAAAAAAAAAAAAACGTTGTCAGTTAAAATTTCAGGTTTATATTGAAAGTAGCCTACTATTTTTGTAGACTATAAATCTAGAACGGATAATGCAGTCATATTTATGTCTAATATTTGAAAGAAAAATCTTGTAATAATACTTTAAATAGCGACATTCGGTGGGTTTGTAACAAAATATAAAAAACGGCATTTCTCGATCAATGTTCTTTGATAAGGGTTCCGTGAGTTTAAACATGAAGATCCGCCAGGGTTCCTATAGGTGTTTAGGAAAATTGATGATATTTTGTCTTTTGAGGGTTTGGACTTGAATATTTACATTAAGACAGCATATAATTCAACTTGTTCTTGAAAGATTTAAAATGATCAAAGGTATTTTTGATTTTACTACAGAAAAATATGGAAAAAGTTCCGCTGCAGTTTGAGCATCTTTCAATGATTCGATCTTTCGTGGTTTGAGCAATGAAACTACATAATCAAAAACTTTTTGTGTTTACTCATCAATGGTCATCCGACAAAAACGTTATTTCGTTGTCAGATTTTCTCGAATGACTGTAGCCTATACGTAGTACGTAGCCTATACGTAGTACGTAGCCTATTCGTAGTACGTAGCCTATACGTAGTACGTAGCCTATACGTAGTACGTAGCCTATACGTAGTACGTAGCCTATACGTAGTACGTAGCCTATACGTAGTACGTAGCCTATACGTAGTACGTAGCCTATACGTAGTACGTAGCTTATACGTAGTACGTAGCTTATACGTAGTACGTAGCCTATACGTAGTACGTAGCTTATTCGTAGTACGTAGCCTATACGTAGTACGTAGCCTATACGTAGTACGTAGCTTATACGTAGTACGTAGCCTATACGTAGTACGTAGCCTATACGTAGTACGTAGCCTATACGTAATACGCACCCTACAGGCTCACTTTCAGCCTGAAAGATATTCCAATAAAAACAAAGTATAAAAAAAATCACTAAAAGCTTCTTTCATCAATGTTGTTATCTTGGTGCAGCAAACCGCCAAAGAAGAAATACTGCGAGTTTACTGTGGAATTAACTTTGTTGAACCCAAACCGCTTCGTAACGATATTTACGCTTTTTCTACTCAATGCTTTTTGTTAACCTACAAATCGAATGCAAATATGTACCTTCTATAATGATCGTTCGTTTTCCCAAGCCGGCGTGTTGTCCGATGGCTATTGAATGGACTACATATGGTTTTTGTGCAACATGACAATTGAAAGAGTGGCCTACAGCAGACGATTACGAACGGTAACATTCTTGGCGGTCTTAAGCTATGTAAAAATAGATTGCTTTTGTAGTGGCTTCAGTTTGGTTGTGTAAGTGGTTTAGTTATTGTTTTGATAAGACTTTGCGAGTATGTTGTCAGCAACATTGAAGTCTTCTTTTCGTAATCAAAAATTTGGAAAAGGATGTTATTTTAAGCAGAGAAACAATAACGTATGAAAGACAACATAAGTTTTGGTATCCACAAACCAAATTCACAATGCAGCCTACAATCTAGTGTTGGCAATGCGGTTTAGAAACGCTTTAATTGGCAAATACGACCTTAGATTGAGTAGAAATACTTTTTTCAGCTGAGTGCCAGCAATCAGCAGCTGATAAAAATTAATCTCTGTTAATTCCCAGTCGCATTAGCATCAAAGGGATTAAAAGGCAGTCGCTAAGCAAATATCCTGAAGCTTAAGTGCATTTAATTTGTGGCAACACAAGGCCGAGAAAGAACGATCATAAACTACAAAGACCATTACCAAGCACAATACAAATTCCCTTTGTGAAGGCCAGTACTTTTGTTTCTGACTTGTTGGAACAGATAAATGTAAATTGAAGTATAAATTACAGAGTCTGAAGTGCAGTAACCAAACATCCATGTTCAAAGACGTTTGGAAAGCAATGGGCTGCTGTTTCCATCATCAGTTGAACAAAAATTATTTTGCTCATTTTGAGATCTGTGTGTCGCCAGGTTGCCCAAGCATTCCGACGTTTTGCTCCCACATGCAACTATTTTATTAATTTCATATTTTTGGAAAATTGCTATTTATTTATTTGCTTCTGTGTTTCTGTCAGTCTTGCTCATAGTAAGGTCCATCAATCTTTAATTCATGAAGTGTGAGTCGATAAAGAATTTGATCGTGCAATGAATTTAATAAAATTACAATAAAAATTGCATTGAAACGCTTAGCCAAAGAAATCATATGACGCGTTGATCATATGTACAATAGACCGGTAATTCCATGAAGTTAGAATTATCATCTAACGTTTTCATGGCGTGCAATATTCGCTTTACTCACCAAATGGAATGCGTTCGGTTTCTTTTTTCTTGAGAATTTTCTTATTGTAACCAAATATGATTGACTGGAAAAATCATGACGGTTATTTTATTGAACATGCTGTTTTAGACAACATTTTTTAATAAACCACCGAAACATTTGACGTTTTACCAATTGTTGTAGTGAGTTGTTGTTGGGAAGCATGGAATGTTAGATTTTCCACTTTATTAACGGATAAAGATGTTTTATTAGAGATTGATGGATTTTGTCAACGTCTTTGTTACCAAGGGCGGCTTTCGCTGCGGGTGGCATATTGCATTCTGGTTGATAAACTTATTTTTTTTCTACATTTATGTAGCATAGTTAGGCATTGAGATATTGCACCAATCTTAAATCTGTCAAACTTTCACCGAAGTCTTTGTTGAGACATTTAATCGGTGCGTCAATGCTTATGGCATTTTATTTGTTTGTTTTTGATGTATTTTCAAATTGTTAACTTAAGAAAGGAGGAAATGTTTCAGTGACTACTGTACTTTCTTGGAAACAAGATCTAGTGCCACGGGTGTGAATCTTTCTGTCATATTCTTGAAACTTATATAGGCCTACATCGTATTCCCAGCAATCACAAAAAATTAACGACAAAAAGAAAATCCCATCAAAAATGGTCTTGCTGAAAAGAAAACTGTTAATGTCTGCACAGTGTAATGTTGTATATAACATCACTGCTGTTATATAAATAATAATTGGAATAAATCTTGAAATATAATTTTGCTAGTCTGAATCTGCGATCTTTGTGCTACGGCTGCGCTGTTGTTTACTTTTCATTACGGATTCTTACGTCGCCTACGCAACTCAGTACAGACGTTGCATTCACAAAGAACTTACGTATATTTGTAGCAAACATAAATAACGCTTTCTCGGTTCAAGCGCCGTCAATTAAAGCCACGAAGTCCTTCGAGATCGCATAATTTGCTTAAAATATTATGTGATAAGGGCAAGAATTACTAGATTAAGTGGCAATAGCCGTCAGGAGGCTGAGCACAGTCAAAGCTTCATCACCATCCCATGCTATTGCCAACATTAATATACAGCAGCACCCTTTCAATTATTTCTTCTAACGTTATGCGTAAAACTATCCTACTTTTAACGCATTGCGCCACCTCAGATACAATATTGATTTGACATGAACAAGTGCACATTAAAAAGTTAAAATCAATCTTTGGAAAACACATTTTAGATATTATGATTTACATAGTAACATTAACAACTAAGATTACGACAGCTTTATGAAAATGCTATGATCTCCAAGCGTTCGTATAACATCTCAATCAAATGTTTTGCCACAATATGCGTTTGTTGCGGTGGTGAAAATAGTTTTAACCAAGTGGCGTTATCATAAATTTGAAACTCAAAACGTCTTGAATAGTTTTTTTTTTTTTTGCTCTTTGATACTTTGTTTTGGTGAGTTTGAAAGCATAACATGCATTTGTAATTGCTTCAGAAGTGATAGCTTTTTATTCTTCAGTATACAAATCTATTAGTTTTTATTGAAGCTTCATAACAAAATCCTGAATAGCAGCATCGATCTAATAAGTTTGCAAAATGGGTAATTAAACCACCGTAAAACAATGCGATTTGCAAATTACCTTACTTTACTATAGGCATTTTAAACTTAATGAGCCAAGGAAAAATTTAACGATTTACGTTTTCTAGAAAATGCATATTTCAATTTTCTGGTACCCGGAAGAGCTAAGAATTACATTTAAAAGCAATATGTAAAATTTTCCATATAGAAATATTGAATTAAAAAGAACATTAATGTAAAACTAACAGGCGCATTTCCAACTTGTGATTTATAATCACGTCAATTGTAACAACTCAACCATAACGATTACCGCTGTTATGCATTTTGGAAACGACTTATTGCGTTCTGTCGCATTAGCACCTGACTTGCATTGAAGTTAACTTGAAATCGCACAGCTGAGATGTTTTTATACATTTGAATGTGCTTTTACACACTTCAAGCTGCTACAATAAATTATCATAAAAAAATTCCAATATACTCGGTGCTATTTAGAGTATATTCATTTAACTTAAGCAAGAAAATATTGTGTAATGCTGAGGTTTTTCAATGTAACAAAACTTAAAACATCTACTAAAATAATGTAACAAAACTATGTTGGCTAGTTAGTAAAAAAAAACGTTTTTTTGACGTCGTGAATAATTCTACCCTATCAATTGTCATAGAAATATTTGTTAGCTCTTGGTCTTTTAGTTGATCTTATTTCCATTCATTTGTCCTGTTTGAAAATACAGCAAGATGAAACGAACGCAAAACAACATGTTTCCTAAAGTCACCTGAATACCTACGTTACAACAGGACGTTGACCGCGCATATATAATGTATTAACTTATAATAACATTTTCACTGTGAACCTGGGTCTATTGTTACCATTTCCTGTACGGCGACAGGTTGTCTACTACTCGGCTTTTATACCCTCCAACTTAATGTTGATCTAGCCGTACTTTTCAGCAAAGCTGACCTGAGACGATTTGACAGATTAACGGAAAAGGGAGGCCACAGGTGCCCAGCCAACGAAATAGATCGTTTCCGATTTCGGAGAGAATGCTTTGAAGAATATATTGCATTCAATGTTTCATTTCAGAAAAGTACAACAAGCAATCTCTAAGTTACTTTTCAACTAGAGTTTTCATAAGTATAAGTTGCCATCGAGTTAAAAAGACAATGATTAATGGTTAAATATTTTTGCAAAAAAAGATATAGGGTTGAAATGAATGTGAAAGCATAAGCTTGAAATTTGTGATCAATTGCGAAGCTTGTAAATTGCGTCATTCGTGACCTTTAACTAAAACTTTGACATAGAATCTTTACAGTCTCTAACTGAAATGTGGGAAATAGGCTTCGTGGTGCCGCCTCGAAAATCTTCGCTTGGCGTTGATAGAAAAGTTCTGTCAAAATGAGCAGCGCTGACGCGAAGAGACAAAACGTAGCCTAGCCTAGAAAAGAAGTTCAAAGACGTAAATATAGACTTGGCTAAGCGACTTTTTCGACGTAGCTTTTAAGTTTATTGTTGAAACCTAATAACGTTTACCTGGCGGGTTTGCGAGAACAGCGTGGTCTAAGAATAAAGCATTTGCTGCCATATCCTGTACCTGTTATTTTAGTTTAGATTTAGGATGTTACAGAGTGTTCATAAAAACACCAATTCGGAATAAACTTGTTATTTAGACCGACAGAGTATAAATTACTCAAAGACATCGAGCTAGCTTTACTGTAGGTGAAGGTATACTGTAGGCAAGGTGACTAATGAACCTTCTTTTTGTACACTTCACGTTAAGGACAATTGTAGCAAGGGATTATATAGAATGACTTGATTGCATGATATTGCCACATTGCGTGGGATCGAGAAGCATTGATAATTATGGAATTATCTGCTGCCTCAAAAGCATGCCACTGCAGCAAAAGACATTTAAAGCGAAAGCAAAAGTTTAACTATGACAAGCAAAATAGCTTTATCCAACGCAAGAGTTCTTTTCTAGAATCGGGATATTTTCAATACACAAAATGTTGTATCCAGCATGGTTTTTGCTGGTTATCGGCTAGCATAAAAAGAAAAGGCGAAATGGCAAAAAGATATTTTACAAAAACTGAAACCAAATCTGTCAACAAACTTAAACAGTGGCCAGATAGCTCCACGGATGCTTCTCAATCAAGGTGTAATTTAACGGTTCTATATTTGTCAAATGAAAAACAGCCCAGTGAAGATGGTGAGAAAGATTCAATTTTAGATTCCGGTAGCAGACCTATTGCATGTGGAATCAGATCTGAAAAAGAACCCAGTGAAGACCAATGTGCTTTATTCCCTGCCAATCAAACATCATCCAGAGATGCTTCTGTGATACCGTCATCCGAAGAATTGACTTGCGATTCTTGTAACTTTAAAAAAACTTCACAACAAACTTGTCGCTTTCAGTCATCACATCAATATTTTTTACCTGTATTAGAAATTCCTCAAGCCATCTGCAAAAGGGATACAGAATGTAAATTAATAGAAAGATGGTTACCAAAGCAACAGTATGCTCATTCAACACTGAGTAGTGGTGGCTCTGTATATATTAAAAGCACAAAGCGGAATCGGAATTTGAGAAATTTTATATTATTTACAACTTTACTATGCCTATCACATCACGCACGTGTTGGAAAAGCCCAGCACCTTGACAGACCTCAGTTTAAAATGAGCTCAAAATATAGTTCTGATACTGTCAAAGTCAACCGGATGCCGGAATATCTAGTTCATCCGCACATGACTATGCCTAGGCCTCTTGAATATCGTTCACCCTGTGAGTATGAATGTTTGCTGTTATTGATTTGCCTACTAAATCTTCCCAACAGCATGGCTGTATATGTTTTTTGAAGACACCTTGAGTTACCGTTCGTAGAGTTACCACGAGTTAGGTCAGTGGTGAAAGTAAAAAAGTAATTGTTACTTGGACAACAATCAATCAATTGCATGTTTGCCTTTCATTCATTCAAAAGTAGTCTAATATATAACTGTTCAGTACTAAACTGCTTAGAACATGAAAGTAAGATACAGTTACAAGAAGGCTGATATATAGGCGACTTAAGACAATAAAACAAAAGTAACAACTTATTGGTGAAACACGTGTCATAGCGAATATGGCAAAATAGTATTGAAAACAATGTAGCCCAAGTATAGAAAGAGCGTTTTGAAAGATGTAAGTTGAGGATTTTTTCAATCTCTTGCCAATTGCCATGGTGTGATGGAATGCTTTATTCAAAACAAGTAATGAATATGCTTGTCTCAACGTATTTTCAAAGTCGTTCCTTCTAGCATATCTAAATTGAATGTATGAATACTGCAACACACATTAAATGCTAGTGCTCAATGTCAAGAATAAAGCCAAGCAGCTCAAACTATACCAAGTATAGTTATTATTCATCTAAAAACTTCAACAAACTGTTTCACCCTTATTGGGATCATTAGAAGGTCTTTATTCAAATAAACTCTATTTTTATTCTATTCAAATCTCTTCTATTGGAAAAAGAACCTTCGGATGATCCAAATAAGGGTGAAACAGGCTGTTGAAGTTTTCAGGTGAAGATTAACGATAGATGATATAATACTGTGTATAAAATATACAAATATATATAATATATAAGTATCATAGGATAAATTTTGTACATTAAATATTATGTTTCCTCTAGCATATCTGAATATCTTTCTTTAAATTAAAAAAAAATATTAGTGAGATAAGATACATGCTGTAACACGCAACCTGTGTATTTGTTTACAATACTTATTCACCTATGCATGACGGCACTTGTCTTACGCATGATTTGCTACATTGCTACACAGGGCTTTTTCCATCAGTTGTCAATCTTGCAAGTCAAGCCTTAATATCTGCAAATGCCACTTGCGGATTAAACGGAGAAGTGAAATATTGTAAATTGGTTGAACACGTCGATAGAAGAACCTCAACGAGAAATCGTCAATGTTCGGTGAGTAGAATAAGTATCTGGCTTAACTTCAAACCAAATTTGGGAAGTCCAATCAAGAATACGTTGCTAGAATTGTTACAATAATTTGCTGCTGTACAGTATAATCCGTTGCAAAAATTTACTGTAGTTTATGAATATATCGTTTCTAGCACTAGTTGCAACGTTCATCTGATGAGATTAAAAGTACTGTAAACAGCAACATTAAACAGGATGGTTTATTGCTTCACTGACGTTTCGCGCACCATGACAATGCGCATCCTCAGAGCGAATAACATACAAAATAAAATTTCACAAAGTTATATAGATTATATGAAAAGTATTAATACTACAAAAAGTGCTCAATGCCAAGCAAAAAGGCAAAGCAGAGCGAATTAAATCAAATGTAGTTATTACTATCTGAAGCCTTTACAAATTGTTTCACCTAACGGATCATCAGAAAATCTTGTATTCAAATAGAATCATATTTGAATACAAGACCTTCTGATGATCCGTTAGGTGAAACAATTTGTAAAGACTTCAGATAGTAATAACTATATTTGATTTAGATTATATGAATATATATTATTATAAGCATTTATTATACTATACTGTCTATTGCTTACATGCAACATATTAGTGATACATTAGTGATGACATATTATAGTGATAGATAACAATATATTAGTGACTGATAGATAAAATTAATGGGACAAGAATTAGCCGACTTAACTCCCATCACAACTAACTTGATAAATTGTAGTTTTGTTCATTATCAAAACATAAACTACAGCCCAACCAAACTTGTTTCAGATCATGTTTTCTATAGCATAGCCAAAAGTTTTTGATATAGCATTGCATAATGGTGACAAATGCATACATTGCAAGTAGTGTTGACTTGTTATTCATTTTTTTTTTTCAGTTATGCAACGCATTTAGTTCCATCGCTTCAGAACGCCATTCCATTCGATATGCAATTGATGGGAGAGGAGACAGATGGTGGCAGAGCCCCACCATAGAACAGGGTTATGATTACCATTGGGTAACAATAACTTTGGATTTACGGCAGGTTAGTATGTCATCAAAATGTTTACCGAATCTGACTTTTACTCTTTTAACAAAGTTTGTCAAAGCAATTTTGGGTTGTAGAAAATGTTTGAAGAAAAGTATTTTTGGTAAGAACATCAGTCAAAACTCTAAATATAGCAAGTATTCAAAGTTTATACTTGCTATAAAATAAAGAAAGCAAAATTTATGGTTTTCTACTTGCGGCACAGCATGTTCACACGCCACGCCTTTTCGTCATTTCAAGAAAGACATATTTCATCAAATTCAAGTATTGTTGTTACTGCCAAGTCAAAATTAGCCGTGCTTTAACATCACTGACAAAAATGTTCGCAAACGCAAATAGCCTTTTCTCTGATGAATGTTTCAAGTCGGAAATGCCGGCCTTTCATTGGCAGCGAGTCGATCAGCACAATGAGCTAAAGGGTTAACTGTGCCCAAGGTGGGGCTCCTGTTACTGGGAAATTCAATCGCAAGATTTCTGTGATGTATGATCTTTGACCTCGAAAAACGGTAAATTTGAAATATAATGACGTAATGAATTGCTGATATGTGCTGAATGACAGAAGGAAAGTAGTTTGAGTCGATATAAAGTCGGAATTTTTTGTGAAAACAATTTTGTGATTTTGTCTTTGTTATCCACGCAAGCGTAAGTCCAAGTTCCAACCAGTTTCGTTTGGTCATCAATCTTTCAATCTTGACTTGCCTAACACAAACACCATGTTGGTCAAACATCTTTCATACAGTTTCCATATTGATCGTGGGTCACTCCTTTTCACAACTGTCGCAAAAAGACTTAATGGCTGCACATTTGTCCAGGTCTGATGCGGTTCAGTTTCATTGTCAGTTGGTCTTTCAAGTTTGTTGCTGACGTGGTTACGCTCGTGACCGCAAATGTTGTAGCAAAACAGCCGTCACTCAACACCTCATTCGAGGCGTGAGCTGTACATCATTTTATCGCCTTGGTCTGGTGTGTAAATTGACCAGAAACACTACTGTTGCAGTTATGTTGCGTAAATTCAACGTTTTCGAACGTTACTTTGCAACACATGAGCCTGATTTATTTTTGGGTGGCGAGTGGTGTTACGTTGCAGAGCATGGGTTTTTTAAATCCAACAAATGAAATGATATGTTTAGTGTAAACTCTGCTACGTAAACCAACACCGATCGCTTGCTAACCACAACACCCAACAGCATGACTTTTGATTTCGAGTAGTTGAGACATATGACGTCACCACTTGTGTTCAATGTTTCCAACAGAACTTTGTCTTTTCCTCTGACCGTAAGTTGCAGTGAAGTTTTCTAGAGCAGTATCGAAGTGTTCTTTGAGAAAATTGCTGCTTTTCTGAAAAAGAGAAGCATCTTTTTGAAATGTTACCAATTTCATAAACAAATTTACTAAAACACGAAAGTTAATTTTTTGAAATTGATTCTAAAAAAGCATGCAATAGCTGTTTTGTGAAAGCGCTCCGGTTGATCAAGCGTTTCTGTTGTAATAAAAATATGAGTCAAATTGATTTTGATAACTCGTGTCTGCAGTGTATTAAATGTGTAGAACAGACGTGCAACCGGCAGCCCCCCATGTTGTTCTGCGTACTCACAATAACACTGAAATCGTATTCTGAGTACTACCGTAGCTATCACAAATTATATCTCATTGCTTTCAGCATTGGCGTAGAATCGGATTGAGGAAGGCAAGCAATGAATCTTAAAAACTTTGTGAATTGCACCAAATCTTCACATCATGAGTAAATTTTTGCTCCATGTAATATTGCACTGAAGCTTTGTGATACAATAATGCTGCCTTGCAATTTTACGATGAAAGTTCAGTAAATTTTATTTTAAAAAGTTGATGCGTCCGCGTTATCACTCGAAGTTTCGTATTTGTCCGGCGAGTAAAAAAGGTTGCACATGCCCGGTGTAGAACGTGTTGCCCCGGCGGTCTTTTATTAAATATGTATTAAAATCTTTATAAGCAAAGCTGTGCACAGCTGGATTCAAGACACTTGTTGGTCTCCGCTTGGCCATTCTTTGTCATGCTTTGTTTTGCAACAAGTGACAACACGGAATGCTTTCTGCTTTAGCCTTTCACTTAGCGAGTTAACGGCTTGTTAAAGCACTTAGGCTGTGACTATTACAGTTTATACTTCCGAAGTCGTTCACCCATGAAAACATTATCCGCTGCATTGGTTTACATTGCAGCCGGTTCGAGATGTTACATTACTATAAGCGTTATGATACTGTGTGCAAGGCAACAAAATTTTACTACACATTGTAGCCTACATGTTGGTTCACGATGGTTATTTTTATATTAAAACACATAAATAAACGTATGAACGTTCACATTACAAACAATTCCTTTTCGATATTCTGTTTCGTTCACGTACAATCTAAGCATTGTTTTTCCACATTGTGAAAAGAAAAAGTTGTCAGAGAAGTCATCAGTGCATCAGTGTATTAGTTGGTCACCAATTTATTAGAAATTGCACCTATCATTTGTATTAATCACATTGATCCTAAAACTGGTATTTTGTATTGCAATACAAAGTCCAGATAAAACCTAGATAGGTATTTCGGAGTATAGCTTATATTAAACTTAAAAACAGAACTCAACTTCTGCTTTTAGTTTGCTATTACAAATAAGAACATGAGTCATTCATAGATTTGGATACAACATAAGTTTGTAAATTATCTGCATTTTTGCATATATTTAAAAAATTGTGACATTGTTAAAATAATAACTTCATAAAAGTATTATGTTCTTTGGACAATAATAAGCATTTCGAATATAACTTACGTTGAATTATGCTCATTATCTCATGCAATTTTGCTTATCGTCTGGCATTTGCCAGTTTGCTTGATATCAGGCCTGAAAAACGTATTTAGAATGAGCCATACTTTGAAAATGCAAGCTTTTGTGACAAGAGAAGCAACATCAAAGAACTATCATCGAATTGTTACTTCCGCGTCAAATTACGTGATGAGTTCTGATGAGTGGCTTCATGTTTCCTTCTAAGAATGTTAAAGTTTGTAGTCTAAAAGGCTTTGCTAACGGTAATTGCAAACAGGAGATAAACATGTTGGTTTTACTTCTGATATCTGAACTTTTTATTGACGTTAAATTAACGAAAATAACTTGCCATTTGCTTAAGTAAAAAGTATAAAACAGTTGCAAAGTCTTCAGGTTCAAGCTTAAAACTTAAATCGAGACTACTATGACAACTCGACGATATTATAAGTAATTCAATAGTCTTGTCAGCCATTTTTGACCAACTTTAAATTACTAAGTGAAAAGGAGTGAAACAAATGAGCTTTGACATGGGCAATTGTCACAACAAGTTTGATGTTTTACGACTATAGTTGGCAAACAAAAGCTAAAATTCAAAAGAAAGTTAATGATACATTTTTAAAAGATCAAAACTATATTGTTAAACGTTTGCAATTCCAACGAGTTAAAAATGATTTTTTAAATTAGTGGATATAGGAGATCAAAAAATTCGGCCCTTGTTATTTCTTAAGTGAATTTGTGACGCCTATGATTGCGATCTAAGTATAATCTTAGAACATTATATTTAAACTAAAGTGATTTTTGACATCTTAAACTTTTCTAAAATTCTCCGTAATCTTTTTATGTAATTTTTAGGCTATTTCTAATCCTGTTAAACGAAATGGTATTGCAGCCGTTTTTCATGATGGGTTTAAAGACTGTTTTTTTTCTGTGGGCCTTCTTACTGCACTGCTAGTTACCATATTTTTGTTATAGTTTGGTTACCATACTTTTGTTCAGGGTAAAGATGAACCTCTTTTTCTCATTGGTTTACGAAAAGCCACATAAAAGTATTAGCTTACTCAAGGTTCCATACCAAAACTTGCGGGAAACAATCACTCAAGTTAATACAGGTTTTTGAACTGTCTTTTGTCGTCATTCGCTTTCCAGTGAGTAGGTTAGTTGTTACAAAAAGTAACATTAATTTAAAAATCCATCAGGCGCGAAGGAGTTTGCTACACGCACGCGAACTCTGTTTACCAAAACCTAAAACACAACGGCTTTTCAGACAATGAATTGGCCAAATAAGTAAAACTTCATGACATCCTTCCGTTCAAGAAAGAAACAATATCATTTAAATTCTTAGTCGCATTGCAAATAGATCGGCATTAGCGCATTCCGTGCTCAGTGAATGCAAGACGAAGGTTTCTGCCTACACCAAACATTGTTTTCTTGCATCTGACCGCACGTTTGGTAAACCACAAATTAGTTCTCCTAAGTGCACCTTTGTTGAAAACAGCGTGGTCAAATGACGTTGTCCTATTCCGTTGGTATAATTAAATAGCGGTAATACATGAGTGAAGAAAATTTAATGAGGCTTTTCTGTGAAGCAAAGTTGCTGCTTCAAAAAGTATCGCATTTGATTAATTCGTATGATTGCATGAAAGCCCAAGTCTTCAACAAACATTGCATACAAAAAAAAAATGTTTTGAAATTGTACCCGAAAAATATTGTAATGTTTATTTCACGATGATCAAAATTTATTCAGTGTAAAAATTGAAAATTTAGTGATTTTTAAGGACATACAGACGCTTAAAGGCCTTCGATGATAAATTGCTGTGCCGCGGTTACCTGCAATTACCTTGTTTAGTGTCTTTATCGGTGTCGGTTTCAAAGCATCTAAGCCACCTAACGCCTATCAGACCTATTTTGCTTTTTAGTGTAAAACCGTTTAACAAAATCAAGCAAAACCGTTGGCATCCAGTCGAGACATCTTTGAATTACCTGAGTCTTGTGTTTGTTGTTTGCCGTGAAATCGGTGTTTGATTTCCTTGTTTGGGGCGTTTGATCCCGCCTTGGTAAACCGACAAGAGATCTGCCTGTAACACAATTGATATCGAGTTTACAAAATAAACAATCTTGCACCGTTTGTGTGTTTGTGCTCCTGGTTTGGGTGACCCGAGTAGAAAAATGATATCATACGCACTCTTGCAAACTTACTGTACTTTTATGTTTTACCAATTGTCCAATGTAAAATATCCAATTGTCTAAGTCAATGTCCAATGCCAATTGTAAATTTAGTATGAAGTTCACTAAAAAACATTTGATTTATTGATTGCATTTTAATAAGCTTTCTAAGCGCCGCATTAATCTCCTAATCCCCAGTTGGTCTGTACCACATCTTTGCGAAGAAATTAAGACTTGAAGAATTAACAAATAGCTACGGTTACTACCGTAACCAATTCTATTCTTAAATTGATGACTTTTGTCAGTTTGGCTAAACGTTAGTAAACGTTTGCTAAACGTCAGTAAAAAGTTTAGTACAAAAGTATTTTTGCCATTGAGTACTGTTGGGTTAACCAGTTAATTATTTTAAGAAAATTGTAGTGGTAAAATCAAAGGTTAATTTTTCAAAATAAAGTACAAATCGCCTTACATGTTGTTCCATATAAATATGATTAAATGTACAGTATATACTGTAATATATCTACCTTTAATATAGAATTGGTGAGATGTATCTTGTTTTGCTTTTTTAAAACGCATTTGAGCAAGATCTACCCCATTGCAATTACCGTAGACATAATTATCTATCAAAAAGTTTTTGACAAAGAACAAAATCTTATTATTATCATTATTCAACGCTATTTTAACAAAAGTTCTTTAAAATAAGTTTTATATCAATGTATACCACCAGGTAATTAATATTCCTCGCCCAAACTATGTCTGCATAACGTTCAACTCTGGCCACAACATCAAAATTATCGAAGCGCCCTCTTGTGCTGCAAGCTTTAATAAACATATTGGTTTCCTTAGCTCAAAATCAACTCGCTTGCCTTGCACTGGGCATAGGAATTGGCTATAGTCCTACTTCCAGACAACTTATCTTCAATTATTGATATTAAAAACGTTTTCATCAATACATCTTTTCGATAACATAGATTCAATGTAAAAGTAACAGTTTGTTTAAATGAATATACAGACAACTGGGAAAGTTTTACGAGATTTAGTATTAAGGTATTAAATAATTACTGTACACTATTGCCTACGCTCATTTACTCCACCATTCATTCTATTCCCTGACTTTGGTGGGTGTCTTTGCAGCTGCTGCCTTGTTTTAATTAAAAATTGATAAAATCCCAATATGAAATTGCTTAATTCTTCCGTTAAAAGATTATGTAAATAATGCTTGAAATATACCGTGCTTTGAAGTAGGCTATAACTATATATTTATGTTGTTTTTTGTTTTGTTTTTATTTCAATATCGTATTGTCTTAGAAGTTAAATTTTTATACGCAAATTAATATACCCGTCGCAAACATCTACAAAGATATTGAATTGCATTTATTAGATTACATTTGATCTTCACAGTCTTGCAACTGCATTTAGTTATGTTTTTATGTTCAGGTGTTTCAAGTTGCTTATGTTATTGTGAAAGCTGCAAATTCTCCTCGACCAGGAAATTGGATATTAGAAAAATCGCTAGATGGTGTCAACTGGCAACCCTGGCAGTATTTTGCCATTTCAAACAGGTATCTTGTGTTTGGTTATCTGATTAACGACCCTATATGTAGGTAGGCCTATATGGAATATGGATGAGATTAAATTTCCCAGCAGTTCTTCGGTATAGGTTGAAGCTAGTTTGAAGCTTGCAAACTCCGTTTTGTTTATATTGGCAACACAGTTTCAATGCGCTAAACACAATGCTGCAAAAATCTTATTCAGAATTTCTTGCTATCTGCACATGTTTCAAATGTAACCAAAGGAATCATTAATCAGAACTGTTTGTTCTAATTTTACAATACCGTGCGTTTTTTGCAAACAAATTCATTTCATTACAGTAAATGTATTGCAATTCAAATTTTACCAACAAAACGTTTTTCAAACATATGCGTATAGTGAACGTATTAACTCTCTCGCTGAAGCTTTCTTTACTATAACAGCATATTTTAGTGCTTAAAAGTGCAATTCTACTTGCACTGAGTGGATGGGTGGCCTTATTTATTAATCATTGTATTTCTTCAGTGAATGCTATAGAAAGTATGGGCTACCTGCTGCTAGGCCTGGTGCTCCCAAATACAGGTCAGATACAGACGTGATGTGCACATCTTATTTCTCTCAACTCATACCGCTTGAAAACGGAGAGGTAAATGGTTTAACAAAAATAAATTTACGAACCTGCTGCTACGAAATTTCGGTTTTTCGAAATTTAAATGCTTTTATTGCTTCTTCAAGGGTTAAGAAAATGTATATACTGTGCTTATTGTATTGTATTTAAAACGTATTTATTGTGCTTTCAGATTCACGTGTCTCTAATAAACGGCAGACCGAGTGCAGAAAATCCTTCTCCAGCATTAGTGGATTTCACTTCTGCCCAACATATTCGTTTGCGCATGCAAAAGATTCGAACCTTACATGGGGATCTTATGACACTGAGCAGAAGCTCCGCTGAATATGCAGATCCTTATGTGACAAGAAGAGTAAGTACATCAGCAGCTGACATTTTTGTGGAACTAAAAGCCACAATGATGTTGTTATCACTCATATGGAGTTAAAAGTTAGTGAGAAAAGGCAATTAAAAATTTATTTCGGTTACAGTAGAATACAAAACCATTATTTTTACAAAGGTATAGAGAATACAAGCAGTTCTTTGTTATTAAATGATAACTTATAAATTTTTCAACTTCTCTTTTCTCCAACAAAAAATGTTCCTTGTTTAATATCACATTGAATTTGTCTGTTTTCTTGTTCCACAAAGTATTTGCATTGTCAATCACAACTTGCTGAAGCGCAATTACTCTGTTAAATGTATTTTTATTATTTTATTGAAACTGATAATTTGAAAAATGCCAGATGGAAACCAGTTCAAATTGCTGTTAAATGGCCACCCTCAAAGTGACTATTTCTTATATCGCTGAGGCAGATGAGAAATGGAGAGATAAAATTATTAGCCTCTGAAAAATGAACTGATATTGACAAATAGTCCAGACGGCATTGATAAGATGCTAATATCTTTCTTTTAGTGCTGTTGGCAGCAGGTATGGCCGTTTCATTCATTATACAGTATATTGTAGAACGGTCAAGTGATATTGAGATGATGTATCAGCAGAAAAAAGCTTCTTGTATTCAAAATAGACTTCTCATATCAAACTATACCACACAGTAGGCCAACTATTTTCCTGTGTGAAAGTCAGTCCTAATTTTTCAATTCATATTAATAGTTGGTAGGCCTACATCTGGAAATATAATTCGCTGGAAATGAGTAAATTGAATGAAACAATTGCTGGCTCGTGCTGGAGCTCGTTTTGTCACCTGCTTGCCTACTGTGTCATGCTGTTAACGGAAATTCATCGAGATTTCGACATGGAATAATTCTGATACGAGAGCGAGGAATGTTAAGTAATTCTATTCTGTTTTTCCCTACCAAAGTCCTATCTGTACATTGCAGTACGTTGTTTTTCGCCCTGGCATCACTCGATGTTTCACACGGGTCTGTTGACGCATTGCTTAAGATTGGCATGACAATTCCCAAGGCCTAAGTGCTTCATCTGTGTATAAAACGGCAATAGGCAATACGGTTTGCATTCGTCTTGTTTTCATATTGCAACAACAGTGCTGTTTACAAAAGAGAGCTTTGCTACAATTTACTGTTCATTCAAGAAGGATTATTTGCCCATTTAAATCAAAACATTTTTGCGTTTAAACTGAAGCAGAAATCTTGTTTACATATAGGATCACGTTCTTTCGTCAATGGTTGTGTTAAAAGTTAAACAAAATAAATTTAACACAAAATTAATTATCGGCCTATGGCTTACATTCGCTTTCCTTATTCGAATTTGAAACTTTTAGTTGAACTCTTTCTTCAAAAATTTTCAAATAATCAATTTTTAACTGGCAAAAACTTGCAATATTTTTCAAAAATGATTTCCAGTCATTTTCAAAAATTATGTCTGTGTGAGATGAGAACTTAATTTAAAGCGATGCGTTTCCAAATCGACAACTTTTCCTGACACCCAATTGTGCCTACGTCATTGCTACCTCGCACTTTTGTGATGTCATACTCCATAAAGCCACATATGAAGATAAGAACTCATTTGGTGTTTCCTTTTTCTCTTTTCAGTCTTAACATTACGTCTCGTTTTTTCCATGGAATCGATGTGATGTTTTATTGCGGGAATTAGGTCAAATCTTAATAAACTTTCTTGCTTTGGTTGATGTTTACTGCTGTCAACTACTTCGACTTCAAGAGTAGAATTTCAAAAATGTGAAATTAGTTTCAATGTAACAGTATGTCGAAACAACGTAGATTTTGCGCATTTTTAATTTGAAAAGCTCTCATAAATGTAGTCAATAGAGTACAAATGAATCAGGCCACAATAAACTAAAATAGATCAAGACCTTCGGAGGGATCAGTTCCAAATTCCCTTACCGCTATTGGCCATTCCAGCACCATTAAATCAATTAACGCAAACCATGATCATTGCGATATTTTTCATTTGCTCAGAGAGGGCCTGGAGTCAGGCAGTGGTTGTACCAACTTGCAAGGTTTGATTTTCAAGACCTTGTTATTTTCGTTTGCTTAACACTTTGCTCCTCAAAGGGAGGCCAGATTTGGCCCCCCCCTCATATTTCCTTTAATTATTTGAAGCACAGTAACGCCATGCACTTGGTTTTTCTTGACTTTTCCTAAAATTGCCAGGCGGATCTGATGATATTAAATTTGATGCTAAAAGTTGTGTAGTTTTCTTGTAAATTCAAGATTTTGGTGAATTTTTGCTATTTCTAGCTAACTTCCAGCAAAGCGTGAAATGGATTACATTGCGATGACAAGCCATAAGCTCATAATTGCTTCGTGCATCGATATGCGCGAGCAGAGAGAAGCATCCTCTTGCTTTCTTTTGTTTGGTTTGACCTCAATAATACAAAGCGCGTTATTTCTTATGCTACAAAGAAAAGCCAGTGATCGCAAAGCTGTTAATTAGAAACAATAATAGCAAGCTTTTTTGCGTTATCAGCTCTACAAAGAAGAATAGCAATCTACGATCAAAATAGTAGGCTATGGAGGCCACAAAATATTCAAAACAGTTGTTTCAAGCAGATAATATTCATTGACGAATAAAAAACGTTACAATAAGAAATCTTCTCTTGGATAAAGACACGAAAACCTGGTTTCGAAATAAACGTTCTATGGAAATGCTCTCATTGACAAAACTTGCAATTGAGGAAATGTATCACTGCAAATGCTTTTGGGAGAAGCCGGAGAAATAGCGTTTTTGCAAACAGTAATTGTGAGATACACTCAAAATTATGAGATAGGCTCCATTTACACGTAGCAGCTAACTCGATGGCGTCCCTTCACTGCTTTATGTCGCCTACTTGTTGTTATGTCCTGTATTTTTGTTTCACAGTGCACTGTGTTTTGTTCCAAAGAGCGCAAAATAAAGATGATAATGCCTCATCTACATTACAAAATATTTTGTAATGTAGGCCTACAAACAAAATGTACAATGTACACAATGTACATTACAAAATATTTTGTACTGTAGACGAGGCATAAATTTAGGCGTCACATAAGACAAACAACAAATCAGCTTTCTTCATCATTGATTCAACATCTGAATACGTTGCGCCAATGTATAAGAGGCCGGCTATTGTGAAGACCCGCCATTTATAAATGATCCGATTATACCAAAAGTGGGACAAACTAGTGGATCAAAGAATGAATAAATAATGCTGAGAAAACTAAATCTAAGTGACGAACAAAACCGATGTCTTCATTTATCTTGGAAAAATGCTGCCTAAACTTATCAACAAAAAATACAGTAAATAACGGCAAGGATCCCGAAAGCAGAATTTGCTCGACTTTGGCATGAATTTAGTCAGACATCTACAGTAATAATTCCACACATACAATAACGGGCTCTCAACTGCTGTAAGATACATAATAATCAACCTGGTTCTGGGCGATTTGTGTAACAGTTTAGGGGAAGACACTACTTGAAATGATGCACCACACAAAAGATTTTCAATGAAGACTGAGTCTAAAAACCGATGTGGATAGTGCTCCACAATAACTTCAAGTTTAGGACAGAAGAGGCACAAAATATCACGATAAAAATAAAGACCTTGTGGGAAATTTTCGAGAATCATAACACGATGCAAATACCATAAACGCTTAGTTTGCATGCTGCTCTAAGCTGGCCGGCAACCACAAAGGTAGACAATAGCCTACAGGCAGTTTATAATTCGATAACAGCGCAATAAACATTATAAATACGTAAACCGACAATTTTCTTTTACAAACGTTTTACGTCTAATAGTAAATTTTCCCCCAACAATTTTTTGTGAAGCACTTGCAAACCACAGTTTTGTAAAATAATTCATCATTATTATTTTTTACTTCTCGGATATTGTAAAACGTCATCAGCAAAATCACAAAAAAAATTTCATTGCTTCAATGTAGTAGGCCTAAGAATTTTTTATAGAATTGTAGCCATGTTGTTTCAACAAAGAAGCCATTTTTTAGCAATATAAAGTTATAGAAAATAATTTGCAATCATGCAAATGGTTGGAAAGAATCTAGGAAGTCTTCTCACAATCTGGCACAAAATGATTATGTTTATTGTATCTCAGTAAAATGTTTTACGACAAACTTTGAAGCTTCGTTATAATCATTTTTATCTTTGAAGTAAAACGTTATTTTTTTTTGGCCAAAAACATAATCACTGCCTTGCTGACGTTGTCGCTTTTACGCGTATTTTTAGTGCTTCAAACAATAAGGACCCAGTCAGCAATCCAGTCCTTTTACATTGATTCAACATTTGTAAACGTTAAATTTATGTAGATTTGCTGACTGTGGGTTATTTCACATTTCCTTTGTTTACGCATGTTCCTCAATTCGCTGTTGCATTATTTCGACGCTGGCTGACTAAAAATGTATTTTCAAATTGATTGACACAATCTTCAATAAAAAGTGAGCTTCGAACTTAGCTTTGTTGATGTAAATGCTGTATTTTTTGTGGATGTAATTTATGAGTCATGTTTATAAACACCCGTAAGCGAAATGACTTATGATGTGGCCTGCGTGATGCGACTTGACACAAATCCACAATTTCAAAAGCACCTAATTTGAACTTAGAAATTTCAGATTATTTCAACAACTTGTTCAATTGTCTTCTCTCTACTAAAAATATTCATACTACAAACTCAATTGTAGACCTAAAATACACAAACGAAGATGTAAACAGCTATTCAAGCAGGCTAAGGTGTTACTTATGAGAAATTTGGTTCCATACAACTAGAAGCTAGCCATGAGTTTCGGAATGCATTAGTTTAGGATAAAAATGTAAGACAAACGCAGTTTTGTTTTTTTCAAATTCGTGTAACAATATTACTCTGATTGTAACTATTTTAGAATCAGTGAGTAGTTTACAATAAGATTTGCTCGCAAGTCGTAAATTCTAATCAATGCAATGATTCGGCACACCGCACACACACTTCGTGCGTTCGATCGTGCTCTTTGTTATTTAGAAGTTTGCATGAAATCGGATTAGCACGGTTAATTAAAGGCGGCAAGTTAAATCAAAATTGTCGTTTTTGGGTACCTTTGCAAAAATTGAAATATCAAGTTTAACATATAAAATTTTAAAATAATGAGTTTTCAAACTTATAGACAAATGATTTGCTTTCACACCAGTGCAACTTCTGTTGAAATAGCATCAGCGGATAACTCGTAACAGCTGATTGAATTTGATCCAAAAACGGCCCCCCCTTGAGCAGTTAACTTCCAAAAAAACGTTGAAAAGCAAAGGGTTAAAACCCGGCTTCGATTGTAAATCACCACTCAATTCAATCGCCAGCCGTTTTTTTTATATCGAACGTGTGTCATTAAAGCAAAGTAGCCGGTCTACTGGTCATAGGTTTTTGTTGTGGTCGGAGACGACACCAGGTGTAATACCTAGTTCTAGACGTCAGGCTAGAGAGAAAGTAATAGAATCTCAGGAAGCTTGAAACGTAATCATATTTTTGTACAATGATAATTCAGTAGCAGGCCATGAAAAGTTAGAAATGTATTGTATTCAGAAATATTTCTTCATGTATGAGTACAATTGTAAATATTTTTTTTAAATATCAAGAATATATAAATTTATTCAAGTTACTCGTCAAATCTAACAGGGTCTAGAAGTTTTCATAATCGTTTTCAGGAAGTACAAAAATATTTATCTTTCTGATGCGGACATTTTTAAATTCCTAAATGAAAAAGTATTTAGATACACTGAAAGATATTAAGAAGTAAGCTAATACTTCCTTGTTCCTTGTATCAAAAAATAATGTAGCCGATGTAAGAGTGATGTTCTAACTTTACGTGCTTCAAACTACGACTTTTTTTTCAATATAAACTCGACAGTAGTTTTCTCTGCAGTTTATTGCTTTCTTGCAAAAGACAGGAAATTAAAATGCATTTTATTTTTACACTATCTTCAGTGAAGGGTTTGCCATCATATTATTGCTTTTAGTAGTTAAACATCTTGCAAGCAAAACCAACAAAATGTAGTTTCACAAAAAGTTGGGTTAAAAATAGAGTATAACCGCGAATAGATAGCCATGGGACTTGTGCCTAAAATTAAAACTTCTATTTCTTGTAGCGACGAAAGACACAAAGGTGTTGCTAATTGATATAAACATATAAATGCTGCTTGATGCATGTCTTGTTATTTTCTCTCTTTCACATCTATTGGAGAACAAGTGATACGGAAGAGATGTGGATATTACATGTGATTGTGATAAATATTTTATTAATTTTGTCAATACTGGCCTTGCATTCTTCAAGTATGAATCTAACGAATCGAGACTTTCGTATACAAAAACTAATGGAAATGACAAAAGGTGATCTGCAAGAATTGTTTAACCAAAGAACGAAAGATCGAAGAAAAGTGTATGCACATTTAAAATCGCATTCCAATCACAATAATAGAAAACATCGGTTGAAATTGTTTTCATTTGCCGGAATGGCAGACCGTCGATCCCGAAGAACTGTAATTAGGCGTCGAGGTGATTTAACAATAAAACAAATGCACGTCATAGCTTCTGACTTGTGTCCGTGTGGCGCAATGTCTATGATCGACGTCATTTTGGAGGTAAGACTTGTGGGTCCAGCACTACTGTATATATTTTGCAAAGACGATGAAAATAATAAATTTCATTTGCTTTAAGTCATTGTGCCATAGAAGCTTAACTAAAGCACTAAGGTGCTAATAAAGATAATGAACTAACACTTTAACATGCAATGAAACAACATAATGCCGCTTTTTGTAAGAAATTATTCATTTTGGCTAAGCTGTTGTCTTATATTTGCCTGGCATACTTTCATTTTGCCTCCAATCCTATCGAGATAAAATTTATTTATCTTGAATAATGTAGCCTACTTTCAAGTTTCGAGAATACTGTAGAATGGGGTTTACGATGTACGATTGGGTTTGAGACGATATACGACATGTATTCTCAGTAAATCTGGTTTACAGTTACATTGCATTTGGCGGCCAGCGGCGTATTTGAAATTAATTTCCAGAAGCTATTCTCAGAAACTGTGGCGTTTTTTTTTCAAAGTCGGTTTAGCGTTGCCGACAGATCTAAAACCAGTTGAATTTGTGCTAGTCTTTCATGGTTATTCTTTCGCTTCCATTAATGGCTTGTAAAACTAGCAATTAAGTTTTGTTTGAAAGCTAACACGCTTTAAAACTCTTGTTCTTGGATGGGAATAAATTTACTTAGATCCTTCTATGGTCTGAAAATTTCTATTATTTTTCTTCATGACTTCCTGGTTGTTGTCTGCCTTGCTGTCTAAACCGAATAGACAGCTTTCAGTTTCAAAAGAGTCATTTGCTAATGTAAATTTTTTAATGATGACAACACACAAAGTTAGTTGTCTTTTTCTTGTGGTTGCTTGTGTTTCTAAGCACCAACACAGCAATTCACTGCCTTTGTTTATTTAAATTTTATGCTTTGTTAATTGCACCAATTTGGCACCTTTAAATCATGAACCCTTTCAGTATAGATATTTTTTGCGGTTCAAAGTAAATGTTTCAACTGTGGTTTACGTTGGAAAATTGAGTTACCATGTTCGGATCGAGGACTGAAAAAAAACTAAAGCATAGTATCCACGAATACTGTTTCTGTGCTCCACCGTATTCAAGTAGTAAAACGTATCATATTAGATTGACAAGTTTAATGTTTATTGGCTTTTCGGCTTGTATTTTTAATAGTCTTTTTTGGGGATAATTTGATAGTTATGTAACAAAATTTGTTCTTGTCCGATTCTGCACCTCATTCTGCAAACCCAATAAAAGTCGGATAACAGCGCTGAAATTGTTTGCAGATAATTTTGCTTGCATAAATATTCTGCGGAAGTGATCTCTTTCAAATCATTATTGTATCAATTGGTGCATTATGGTAATAGAATTTTTAATAGCGCATAAGTCAAACCAAAAGTAGCCTATACTATAGTGCGGAAGTTTTTATATTTTTGTAAGAAAGATGAAAAGGAAAATTCCTGATTTGGACTCAGAGATAGATTTTTTTCAAAATCAGTTGAAAATTTTCTTCCACTTGCATTTAGTTAATTACCGAGTTAAATGCCTTTAACCTGATTTTTAGTACGTCTCAAAAGCAGATTAAATCTCATTAATTATGGGAAGGTTTAGTGTAGGTTGTGCCTAACCTAACTAATTTTAAATGCTCTGATGGTGTTTGTAGTGATAGCAATTGACAAGTGTTTTTAAACCACAATCTTTAAATCGTAATAACGCTCTTGATTTTGACGAATGTTTGTCTGTTTTAAGCCGAATGTCGGAAAAAGCTCTTACGTTAAACAGAAGTGTTTCAATGTGCTAAGTGCTGGCGTAATTCTCTCTATCCCAGTCTATATTTCAGAGTACATTATTTCTACATTGCCTAATGTTACATAGCCTACCTACTTTCAGACAACAGTTGCATCACAGACAGAGACATTTTGATATGTGATTGAGGCTTAGAGTGGTTAGGTTATGTCATGCAATAGATGGCATGATCGTTCGAAGTGAAGGTTGACTTGCGTTTCGGTGACATATTCTGACTTGCCAAAGATCATGACGTCATAAGTAGTTTGATAGGAACTCAGAGCAACATGTTTGTATGAGACTATCACCATTTGAGCCACTTCAATCTTCCCCTTATTACATGAAATTACAGCACCAACAATTAGTGTCCAGTGACGTTCCGTGGGAACCTTTAGGGATTTTGATGATTCCACAGCTTTTCTGGTTAGAGAATTTCTTTGTTGCGACAATCAAACGTTGCCGAACGGGAAATCAATACAAGAAAACTTAAAGAAGTTTTTGTTCTGAGCCTGTATTGTTTGTTACAATCCTTGTCTGAACAACTTCACTAAACTTCAAACACTTCCTTTTAACAGTATTTCTACTCGATCAAGGATATTAGTATCGGAGGAATGTGTATCTGCTACGGACACGCCACCACCTGTCCAGCTGATCCTGAAACTGGGGTACCGTCATCGGGTTATTTTCTATACAGTTTATAAGATTAATTACTTTTACACATACTTAAGCTTATCATGAAGTAAATGAATAGAATAAGTACTTGTTGACAATAAATACACCTTGGGGCAATTATCGCAATAACTACGTCTAATTTCTTTAGCGATAGCCTACCATAATACATCAAATACTAATAAGCTTGTTTTTAATTGTACAAAACGATTGATTTCATGTGAACATCACTCAAACAACTTTTGTATAAATACTTTATTTGTTTTGAAACAGCTGCTATCTTGCGAGTGTAAACACAACACTGCTGGACCAAACTGTGATGCATGTGCGCAAGGTTACAGCCAACTCAAATGGCAACCTGGAAACAAGGGATTTCAATGCGAAGGTGAATACCGTTTCAGAATATATGACAAACAAGACTGTGCTGTATAAAATAATAACAATCGTTTTCTTCGGATTTTATTCCCACTTCAAGTGAGATCACTAGAGCGGATCATAGTCGCCACATCACCCTGCCACCAGTCTCTATTTGTTTGATTTCCACTATTCAAGATTTCTAAAACACAGTTTCCACTTTTGTCTCTTTGGTCTTCCTCGCTTTCGTTTCTTAACTTTTAAATTATAATACTCTCATAATAATAACATTAATAATGGTTACTTCTTTTGCATAGATGTAGAAAATGTATCGTTTTTATTAACTCAGTCTTTCCATAATCGTGGCGAAAAAAATGATACATATTCACATGCGTGTTGTTTAATCAGCTTGTAATTGCCATGGGCATGCTGACGATTGCTTCTATGATCGTGATGTTGCTGAAAGAGGAGACAGTTTGAACATCCATGGAGATTACATTGGAGGTGGAGTTTGTGTGGGCTGCAGGGACAACACAGATGGAATCAACTGTGAAACGTATGTTGAAACTAAATTGTAAATTTAGTCATAATTAAATTAATTTAATTAAATTATAAATTCAACCACAATTCGTATGTTTTCAGCAAAAGTAAAATTACGTCACCTGATGCTCTGACGTCATGATGCGTGACGTTGTTTTCTTTGGGTCAATGTTTCAACTAAGGATATTTTTAAATATAATGATTGTAGATTCTTCGAAAAAAAAATGTCAAGTACATAGAGTTACCAAATCAAATACGTAATGCATTCACCATGTAGGTTATCAGTTTGTTCACTAAGCCTGCCGGTAAATGCGAGTAAGATTTGTAACGTTGTTTTTTTTTAGGTGTATCGATGGATACTATCGCCCACTTGAGCTGGACGCGGATTCCAGGAATCCATGTATTCGATGTGTCTGTAATCCGTTTGGTGGCACACGAGTGCCTAAAGGTAGAGGGCCTCACGTTTGTGTAAAAGATGCTACGTTTACGGACGTTGAAAAGAATCTATTTCCGGGATATTGCTATTGCAAGGATGGATATACCGGACCAAGATGCGACAGGTAGACAGAATTTATAATTGGATGTTTCCACTTCAATATTAGTGAATATTTTAAAACTAATTGCTGTGTTATCATTTTGTTAGATTTTTGAAAACACTGATAGGTAAAAGCGAATTCTCTGTCAACAATTAAGGTATTTTTATGACTTTAGGTGCGCTCGTGGTTACCATGGTTTCCCCTCATGCAAGCCTTGTCTTTGCAATATAACTGGAAGTTTGAACTCCGATCCTTGTACAGGACAATGTGTGTGCAAAGTAAGACTGAAACATAATTTTATAAGGAAAGAAACTGAACGTTACTTAAAAAATGAAAAAAAAATGTAAATTCTAAAACTGATATATTCAACATCTTTTTCTCAATATTGCATCAATTTTGTGAGCAAAATTCTTAAACTGCTTATTGCAGATTTCGTCATAAATACCTTATACAATGTGTATTATGTATTCAGAAAAATGTAGGTGGAGAAAGTTGTTCTGAATGCAAGTCTGGATACTACAATTTGCAAAGTAACAACCCACATGGATGCGAAGCGTGTTACTGCTCCAGAATAACTGGCAATTGTCAATCCTCGACTTTGCACTGGTAACGTTTTATTCTTGTTGTGAGATAAAACATGATGAACAAGATAGAATACCTTCTGCAAACAATTCCTACTTGCTAACGTACAGTACAACGAAGCGCCCTATATTTGAAGCTTTTTCTTGAGCTGGCGTTTTCAATCTTTGATTATATGCAAGCTACTTTTTAAGAATTATTTCATTTACTTTTTGTTACCATTGCAATTTTTTTCGCGAATGTAACAGATAGGCATTGTAAATCACCTTCCAACAGCTCTAGCACTTCAAAACAAGAACGTAATTGGTAAATTAACTTACTTAAGATTTGTTGATCACAAAAGCATAGGCCTACCATTCATTTTCTGTTCAAGCAAAACCTCAGAATTAGATGAAATAAAAAGAATTTGGAGACAAAACAATATCTTTTTTAATAAACCAAGGTCGCCAGTGCAAACCAATCAAGGATGGGAAGTCCGTGACAGGAGGAGTAGACGAAGCAGTCCGGCTCAAATGGATCCAGACTTGGAAGAACCGTACGTTGAGCACGGACAAGCTGCCAGAGAAGTCGGAACTACGATGTACTATTGGTCTGCACCAAGGGACTATTTAGGTTCAGTAACGATTTTATGATTGGCTTGTGCGTTAAATTGCTTTCGAGATACAATTTTTTCATGACCTTGTAATTCATAGTTTTTAACAAAAGATAAAACTTGTTTACTTTTCAAATCAATAGTTTAAACTTCGACGTTTCGTTAACTCCTACTGCATTTATATAAAAACACAAGAAACTTTTTTGGGTGGTGCTGCTCAGGGCTATCTAAATGCCTTGTTACAAATGCAAGCTTGGTAGCTATATCTATTTACTTTACATTTTGTCAATAATCCATTGACGAATGCTTTGGTACGCAGGTGAACGGCTCTCGTCGTATGGTGGAAACTTACGTTATATTGTGTCCTACGATATTTTTCAAGGACAAGTTGCTTTGCCGATACAAGATGCTGACGTTGTGTTAGAGGTGTGTTTATGTTATTTGATAGGCAATGTTGTATATAAATGCAGGCGTATAGGACACATTCCATTTGCTACAAAATCTTTCGCTGCATTACATTAGAGTACTTTTGTTCCTTTTGATTGTCTGATTGAAAGGGGTTAATTATCGACAGTCACAAGGACTTTTTGGAAGCCAAGTTAAAACAGTTTTGCGGGCTCCATTGCATGAGCTTCATAGTATGCTGTCTGTAGGTCATTTTGTTTTTAACATGCTTTCGTAAATTGCAGTGCATCACATCTGCAGTATTCACTATGTACGCCTGAAGTTGCTGTTATTAGCAGCAGTGCTTCACTTGATTTCATGATTACATAACATTTTTGCAAGAACTACAGTATTACAATATAACTATTCCTTCACAGAATGGTGACAAGGCAATCATATACAACTATCGAGGGTTATTGGTAGACCCGCAACTAGAGCAAGAAGTTTCTGTGCCATTGGTTGCGAATGGAGACAGCTTTGGATGGGTAGATGCAGAGACTCGCCGACCCATCAACAAATCTGAGATGATGACGGTTCTTGAACATGTCACCCGGTTGCTCGTTCGTGCTGTCTATAGTCGCAACAACGGAGCTGTTTACAGGTAAGCCTACGGTTTTGTATCCTTATCTTCTTTCCGCCACGACTAAGGACTTGTTATTTATAAAATTAATTCTATTTACCATCATATTATGTTTGCTTATCAGGTGTAACGCAATTTTTGGTTAGCAAGTAATAAATGTTGTTTCACCACTTGAAAAAAATAGAAATGTTTTTTTGTTACATTTAAACGTTCTGAAAATATCGTTAAGAGTAAAAAAAGTAAAAGCGGGTTGTTGAGGCTAGTTTGATAATTGTAATGTAGTAGTGGAGTAGTCCAGTTTTAATCCGGTGATGTCCCCGTTACCGAGAGTGGCCGGATTCATCTCCAAGTGCCGCAATCGCCTTCACACCCTGCCTCCACATCGATCAGTCTAGCATAATCTGTCTAACCTAATGTTATTTATGAACAGAATCATTTACAGAATGACATTTGTTACAGAATTCGTGACGTTTATTTTGATGTTGCGATACCTAACGGGGATGGCGAGGTAGCTCGTTCAGTGGAAGTGTGTGAATGCCCACCAGGTTACGCCGGTTTATCCTGCGAGAGCTGCAAGGTCGGCTACTGGAGGTATGTGAATAAACCACGTTCTATTTAAAACACAAATCGCAGTCTTTTTCACAATAAACTTAGGTTATACTTTCCCGATTGCAACCTCCTGATAATAATCAGATGAGTTGAACAGTTTGTTTTTATCCTTTCAAGTCAACTCCCAAATGACTTTCTTGACTGCTGAGTGTGACGATTAGATAATCAAAATAACTTGTTATAGCCATTACACGAAAGCTAAACTTCTAATTCAATCTCACTTTATGATTAACAGAAGTGGCATGAACTGTTTGCCATGTCAATGTAATGGACACTCGAGAATTTGTAACCAACTGAATGGAGTTTGTGAGGTAAGAATTTTGACAATTAAGCGAGTTTGAAAGTGTGTTTGTGATGAAATAAGAAATTGTTTTACGAAAACATTCAGTCTTCCTTTGTCGACCTAACATGTAGCAACATTGAACTATAGTATTTTAAACGCGGAAGTGTGATGATTATGATATAACATGTTAGAATTGCCATGACAATACGATGGGAACACACTGTGAACGTTGCAAACCTGGTTACTATGGAGATGCTACTTGGGGAACGTCCAGAGATTGTCAAAGGTAAATTTTTTATTCTTCTGTAGAAATTGTTTCTATCCTACACTAAATATACTTGGATCAAATTTATTAACTTTGTAGATCAAAAATAGTAGACAAATTTTATCCTTTTTTTGTATTATGTAGATGCTCATGTCCGCTACCCATCTCCAGCAACAATTTTAGTCCAACTTGCCAATTAGATAGAAGTAATGGCAACATGATATGCCTGGAATGTCCAGTAGGTTATACTGGAAAAACATGTGAACAGTAAGTCGTATTATCTACAATTCTACATTGTCGTCAATTACTGAAAAGCTTCAAATGCTTTAAAAGTCGTGGACTATAGTTTAACACGGATAAATCTGGCATAATCGTTTTTAACTTCAGCTGTGTCAATGGCTACTTCGGTGAACCTGCTAAACTTGGAGGCAGCTGTCAACCATGCCAATGCAATGGAAACTCACAGACATGCAGCCCCGTCACAGGGATGTGCACATCTTGCCAAGGACATACTGCTGGGGATCACTGCGAAAGATGTGAAGCGGGTAGTGAATCTTTGAATAGAAAATAATTATTTGTTATAAAATATCTAGGTGATTAGAGACAATGTGAGTTTTCTAATGCTTCTTTAAGCGTTTGCGTAAACAAATCCAACTTTGTTTTTACTAAGATATTCCGTATATTATGTAATGGCTCTATTTGTTGGGATGCTATGTCTTTCATGATCAAGAACGATGGAAATTTTACGATAAAATTTTTCAATTAAAATACTTAACAAAAAACGATTTTGCAGCTTATTATGGAGATGCTTTGGTTCGTAAGAACTGTGGCCCTTGCGAGTGTCACCCGTCTGGTTCTAGTGGTCGTCAATGCGATGCCGTCAGTGGCCAGTGCTCTTGTAAACCTGGTGTGTATGGGAGAAAGTGCGATACGTGCGCAGTAAGTTCATAATATTGAAGTTATTGCGACAGCAACTTTGATGCAATCTCTACCCTTGGTTTTGATAAAAATAACTCTTTAGTTAAGAGTTAGAGTATTGACATAAACAAATGCAATTGTAGCTTATTGCAACGATTTGGATTATAGCCTGATGACATGTGTTCTTAGCCTCTATACCGCTATATACACCGCAGATATGCGTTGCTCTCAGCTCTTTGCAAAGTGTCACTGCAGCGTTTAGAGGCGTAGAAAAATACCCTTTTACCCTGAATCCATTTCTTTGTTGAATGCCAAGTCTTTTGTATGACCCGACAGGGAATCAGACCCACGCCTATCGATTCAGAGACTGACACTACCTATTAATCAACCGACCAGTTATTGGGAACTTTTGTAACAAGTTTTGTGTTTCTCTTAACAAACAATAATAATAATAATAATCATGCTTTTATTTAGAATGCCATTGCTTTGTTGAATGCCATGCTTAAACACAAAAACAAATTAAAGACTTTGTATCGTTGTACCTCTCAAATCAGTAAAACACTTGATATCAATTCCAACCAAGTAATCAACTGATGATATAAACACATATTGATCGGTTTACGTTAATGTAATATTGCAATACTGAATTGCTTTTACGAAGAATTGCTTACGAACAATTGTTTTACGAAAAACTGTTTACGAAGAAAACGTCGGACACCGTAGTGTACACTAAATGACCTTATTTCAACTTCAAGCTATTTAATTGCTTTTCTAACAGACGAATAACTATTTGAGCACTGAAGCTGGAATGTGCGTTTCCTGCAACTGTGATAGAACTGGGAGTTTGACTTTGCAATGCACATCTGATGGGATTTGCTCATGCAAAATCGGAGTAAAAGGCCAACTATGCGACACTTGCGCTAACGGCTTTTACCGTTTTAGCTCCAGTGGATGCACTGGTGAGTGAAAGCTTGTTTTTAAGTATATCAAGATGTCGCGTTAAGAACTAACTAGAAATCACTATTAATCAGTCGTGATAAGCTCTTGCTCATTCTAACACAAACTTGATGATTTTATTTACAAATAAATTAATCACAAACTGTCAAAAATTTGATAAAAATTTAAAAAAAAAATGAAATGTTCAAGAGACAGAATAGCTGTCTTGCGCTTACCGACGGTAGACTGTCGAAAAAATAATCATTTGGGACATTTCTGCATGGACTTTTAATATGCAGTTTGACGAGTAATATAGTTTTTTGTTTATATTTCAAGAATATCAAAGGGATTATTTTCCATGCTGTTTAATTAACTTAAAAATTTTTATTTAAAAAAAATGGTTATTTTGTGATTTTAGCATGTGACTGTGCTGCGACGAATGGAAATTGTGATACAGTGACTGGCCAATGTATATGTCCACCTAATACTGAAGGCTTTGGCTGTTCACAATGCGTTGCTGGGTCATATCAGTGGGAACAACATTCTGGTTGCAAGGTGAGAGAATTGTTTTTTTTTTCTTCTATGAAGTAGGCTACTTTAACTTTAAACTAGCCCACTCGTTTTCAAATCAGTCCTCAAGGGAGTGAGCTTTGATTTGTGTAGTGACATCACACGACTGTGGCACGTGACTACAACGACAGCAAATCCTAACTGACGTTGTTGGTTTGTTAAGACTTGTGATTGCAATTCCGTCGGTACGTCACCATCTTCAGTGTGCAACAGTGAAACAGGACAATGCCCATGCAAAAGTCAATATGGAAGCCAACAATGTGATCAGTGCAGGTACTACAGATTTTTATCCAATAAATTGATTTTGTTCTTGTAATATGTACCCTACCCTTACAACACTGTTATATTATTTTATTTACCTGACTAGCAGTTTTGTACTCTTGACAGAGTCACTGTGTGGCTGGCTTAGTGCTAATAAAAGTTGTAGATTCACAGATATTACGGTTCTAGGTACATGACTTAATTTTATCAACGTTTTGTTGCAGTCATTTTTTATCAACATTTTGTTGCAGAGATGGATACTTTAACTTTCCTGATTGCCGTTCTTGTGATTGCAATCCTCACGGTACCACACCTGAAAGGTGCACTGATCAGAGTACCTGCAGCTGCTCAGATGAAGGAAGGTGTTTTTGCAAGGCAAGTCGATTTAAAATCTATAATTAATGAACGTAGCTTCGTCTCAAAACACAAACTGAACATTCAACAATCAAATGTACAATGGTTACAGGAGAACGTAGTTGGGAACAAGTGCGATCAATGCGCTCAGGGCACGTTTGGCCTTGCATCGAGTAATCCTCACGGTTGCTCGTCGTGTTATTGCTCAGGAGTAACAAACAAATGCACCCAAGCAACTTACGTTTGGGGACCACCGGTAAGTCTGTTTGTGATTCGTACCAAGACAATGTTAACTTTTTATTTGACAGTAAATATTACCAACAGGACAAAAGAAGTGCTCAATGCCTGACCTAACTTCAGTTTATTGTCATAAAAGTGCGCTGTGTTTTATGATCTTTCAAAGCCACCAGCTGCTATACCGACTTGTGTGTAATGTTAACTACCAGCGTATTTTCTTATCAAAACACATAGCTCAGATGCAAAGTATTAGTTATCTTCAGTAAAAGTACATATAACTTATTCATGCAGAAGGCAATGATTTAATGCATTAGTGATTGGCTGATAGACAATACAGTGCAGAGTCAAGAAAATGTCATCACTTTACATTAGTGATGAGACTAGCTGCTTTTGTCAATTTGACATTTTCCGACCATCAATCAACGTGGAAAAGTTAAGATTTGTTACAGATCTCATTTAAATTGCAAATAGATAGCTCTTGAAGAACCGCTTGAGATTGTGGTGAGTGTCTGGTCAAATGCATCAACGAAATGCGCTGCCAATAATGCTGAAAATAACTTCACTTGCGCAACCGCTTCAGCTTTTTGCTTACCTACTCTTGGTCTCATTTTGCTTGAGCTAATAACAACTTGCATTTTTGCTTGATAAAATGCGACGCTGGTACATTTCGATTTCACAATTGCAAAGTGAAATGATTGCAGGGGAATACAACAAAAACTGTTCCACCACATGTAGCTAACTGTATTTTAAAATGCATTTAGAGTAGACTTGGTCTTGGCGGAACTTTTGGCTGAACGAATTTTTCGACTCTGTTTTAGGATTTTCCCTTTTTGAGGCTTCTTTCATCATTATTAACTTGGTTTATGCTTAAATGCTTTCCTACTTCGAACCAGCTCCATGCACTTTATCAAAGTTAAAACTGAGCTTTTGCGAGTGCTTGTACTTCATGTCTGGCTTTGCACTATTGAGTTTTGCAAATAGATCGATGCTGAAAAACTGTCGCAGTGTATGACCGACATACAAAAAATAAAAGTTTACAAATTGTTCAATACTGCTTTGTGCGGTTATCATTCTTGCATTATGTTGACATAAACACTCTTGTGATTTTTCGCTTTGCAAGCTAAAAAGCAGTTTCATAGTTGCGGCACTTACAGTTACCATTGAAACATGTGATTATCATTTGTAGGTTACAGTAGCCTATCTATTGTGTTATAACTAGTTTGCAAAATAAATCTAAATCAACGCAAAAAGCTGATTGGTTGATTGTGACAATTTGTTTCAAGATATGCTGTAAGTTGTGCAGAATACCACACATGGTCCCCTGCATTTACATTTTTTACAGATATCGTTAGATTTCCAAGCAGATGGAAGCAAAAACATCATTGATACGCGATCATTAATTGAGGAAGTACTTTTTTCCAACAACATTGTCACAGCAAATGCAGATGCTGTAAAGCTGAGATTCAGAGAAGAACCTTATTACTGGCGGCTACCCATGCAGTTTAATGAAAACAAAGTAATGTTTACATAAACTGTATATCTTTTGTTAACCATAAACAGACATAATTGAGAAACAACTCAAAATTTAACATTATAAAAACAAAACTTAAATAGCAAACCTTTTCGGCTATGCAAATAGCCCTTATCAAGCCTTTAAAATAAGTTTGAAATCTTTTGTACACCATAACAAACTAACGTAAAGTACGCTTTTTGAATAGTTTTTTTTAATTTTTGAATAGTTTTTGGAAGTTATTTTATTATTTATTTTTATTGTATATTTTTGTTTTGTTTTAGTCTTTGTCATATGGAGGAAAGTTGTCTTACATGATTGACTATGCCTCGGCAGTATCCAGTGGTCCAGGTATCGATTCCGCAGCTGGTGTTATTATGCGAGGTGGTGAAGATTTTGTTCAAACTATTCAATACAAAATAGGTGACCCAGCTGCTGGACATCCGCAAACTAAGGTTGTGCCAATGACAGAGGTAGGAGTGGGGCTTACAAATAAGATAACAAATTGTGCTGTGGTTGTTTTTGCGATCTTTGTAGGTTATTATCACGACCGTTCGAAGCTCTTATGATTACATTTTGGCCGTTTAGAAAATTGTTAAACCGAAGGCAGTAGGCTAAATCGCAAATTGCGCTGATGTTGAATCTCCAAATAAAAAAATTGTAGTGTCACCAAACTTACCCTCTTAGGCTAATTTAAGTAGGCGAAATAAAGATAAAGTAGCCTTTTTAATACAAGTAGGCTACTAAAGCAAATATAAATTTTGCTTTCCAAAAACTTAACAGTTTGTCTATTGGGATAACAACCTGCTAAAAATCTCATTCTACTAAATGTGAAATAGAGTGTTTGCGTTTTTGGATGGTAAGGCCTTTAGCAAATATATTGTTTTAATTTGCACTTTTTGGCTCTTTGCTTGGCACTAAGTAAGCACTGTTTTGTATTATTAATTTATTAATAATATTGTTTAATTTAATTTCTATAGGCCTATTGCATATAATTTCAAGTACTGTATTTCAAAACATCAAGAAATAATTGTTGATTTATGGTCATAAAAATGTCACCAACAATTATGTAATTTACATGCGATAAAGTAGATGCTTTCCTTTAAATTACTACATGTCTATTTTCAGTTTGGTTGGACTGATGTAGACACTGGAGCAAACGTAACCAGGGCTGAGTTTTCCAGCATTCTTAAAAACATTAAGTTCTTTCTCATCAAAGCTTCTTATGGTTATCTGACGGACAGGTCCAGGTATGGTAGCCTAAACCGTGTTTCGACTTTCTTGATTGTCACGATAGGTGATTGCAATTTATATGATAAGACATTAAGTTTTTACTGCTTATCATTTAAAATCAATCAAAACTGCTTCTATGGGTGAAAGATTGCACAGCATCCAGGCTCATACCAATTTCGTTTGGATTGTACCAAGCATGTGTAGATCTATAGATAGTACAATCCTTTGTTACTTATGTTAGTAAAGTTCGGATTGAAAGAAACTGGCAACACTTATGGCAATTCTGGTGGTAATGCTCACATTGTTATTTCTAGACTCAGCAATGTTTTCCTTGATCTTGCAATTCCTGGTTCAGGAGGAAGAGGCGATCCTGGTTCAGTATATGAATCTGCAATTGGACTAGAACAGTGTTTTTGCCCTCCAGGATACACTGGACTATCTTGCGAGGTACAGAGACCAGGGATGAAAAAAAAACTATTAAAAAAAACTAAAAAACCACTACTGTAAATTATTACTTTAGTCAAAAATTTTGAACAGTTTCTGGCAACACTTAGATTTAACACATCCCTTTTTTGGCAAGTAGTTGGACATTGTAAACTACTTTTATAAATCTCTGGCAGAAACATCAGTTAGAGTTTTTTCTGCATCTTTCCAAACATCTATGTAAAAAAAAGTTAAAACAGTACATTGCAATTTGCAAATATTATTCACTGTTCTTCTTGGAAATTGTCATAAATTCTACTTTCAGAAATGCAGCCCAGGCTACATGAAAATTCAGCAAGGTCGTGGAATTGTCAAGTGTGAAGCATGCAATTGTCATAATCGAAGTGATACTTGCGTAATGGAGACGGGCCAATGTTTGGTAAAAAAAAAATATATATTTTGTTGGTATGCACTACGATGGTAACGTTTAAAATTCAATCATTGTTTCACGCTGGTGAAGTTATCGACTGTACAATTGTTTGTTTGTCGTACCCAGGCTTACTTCTGGCGATTGAAGATTTAGATTAAGTGGACGGGAAGGCAAGGAAGCCAATCTTCGTGACTACCTTCAAGCATGCCTTTAAGTGTCTTGCCAAAGACATATCTGCATGCTCTTGAGCGGTGTCGAACCCGGCGCCCTTTCGAACGTCGTTCCAGGGCTCTCACCACTCGGCAAAGCAGCCGACTGCACAGTTGTTTAAACTGCAATAAATAATAAAATAAATCTTTCCAGTACAAATGTCGGAAATTTAATGAACTAACGCATTTTATATTTTCCAAACCTCTCCGGCCAAAGCAATGCTTATTCGACATCACAAATCTATCCGTTTCAGAATTGCAAAGAAAAGTTTACTGGAAAACACTGTGAAACTTGCATAGCGGGATACTATCTGTCCGGTGATACCTGCAACAAGTGTTCATGTCCGGGGAATGCTGTAAGCAACAACTTCAGCCCAACTTGTCTTGTTGATGATGCCGACGGATACACGTGCAATGCTTGTCAGGCTGGTTACATTGGAAAACATTGCGAAAGGTACTACTCTTGACAATGCAGTTGACATATGGTTCTCCAGCATTTTGAGCTACTTTTATTGGAAAACTTCTTTTGCTTTTGTTGCTATGGCAGCAAAAAAGTGCTGTCAAAATTCTGTTGCCTAATTAAAATGTAAACAACCTGTGAGACCCCAAAGTTTGCATCGCAGCAAGCCGTTTTGCATTATGACGTCAGGAGGAAATTAATAACTTTACAATGTCATGAAATATCTCGTGGTTGGCGGTAAAAGTGTTTGAAATTTTGCATCAATAATAGTGTGATTACAATTCACAGTGGCTAGAAAATTATTTATAAATTAAATTGAAACCTTCTGTACCCTTGTTCAGCATTAAAAATTTGCGTACAAATTTAAATTTTACATTAGTTGATGCTAGGTTAAATCTACATACAAAAGCAAAGATTTAATCTGCTAATCTTAGCGGAAATTTGCTAGTTAGCAAAGATTAAAGGTAGCTTTTCTTATCATTTCACTGTCTGTTGACACAGGTGTGCCGATGGTTACTATGGTGATCCTACTGCACCAGATGGTTTTTGTGCCAAATGTGGTTGCAATGTTGCTGGTTCAGTGGATGCTTTTTGCAACAAGAAGTCAGGTCAATGTCATTGCGACGTTGGCATTCAAGGACGAATTTGTGACCGATGTCTTCCTGGACACGTCATTACTCCAGTTGGCTGCATGAGTGAGTTTTGCAGCTAAAAGCATGGTGGTGCTTTATAAATTATTTCTACTGCACTCTTTTTATGAAATGAGCTACCATTAAAATTGGCTCCACTTTTGAAAATTTATTGATTGTTACCGTTTTGATTTTACTTTTTCACCTATTGAAATGTCAAAACATAGCGATGCCTTAATGTGTTAATTTACAATAATAGAAATAATTTTTTGATATTTGCTTTATTTTTAGTGGCCCTTTGCTAGTTGCCACAGCTTTTGTATTTACAGGTTCAAATGCTATAGAGTAGCAACGTTTACAAAGTGCAATATTACATCATGACATCTCTCAGCAGCAGCCAACTATTTTTGCAAGCATGATAACTTCCTCCAGACTGTATGCGCATAAATACAATTGCTAAATATACACAACAGTAATCTGCAGGCTGCCTTTGTAGCAGTGTCAGGAAAGAATTTAAAAAAATCAATTTTTGTACATTATCTCACTAAGACAAGTAGTTGATGGCTGTCAATGGTGAACAAATCAACTGAATAGGTTATAGCTATAAAAGTGTTGATTTATGGTAGGGGATTTTAAGTTGATGTAAAACATAAATTATCTCTCAAAATATCTTCCACAAGCCAAGAACTCACAATTTTGTATTTTTTTAGAATAAAAGCATCTTTTAACTTCCTTGTTTTTATTCAGAGTGTGATGGAGTATGCATTGAAACTCTGCTGATTGAAGTCGAAAAGCTGATGAATCGAACTGGAATGGTCGACATCCACCGCATGTTTCCTCCACCCTGGAACCGTCTCATTGCTGCAAGAAATATCACCGCACAATTACAGGTGAAAACTCTTTCCTAGCTACAAGTTTACTTTTTTGACAATTTTATGCTTCAACTAGGAAACACTGGAAAATATTACAAACTGAGCATTTAGTTCATCAAAGGCCGCATTAGCTATAGTACTGTAGTAGTAGTGTAGTATGCTTCAACGTTTTGCATTAAAGTAATTGTCGTGTGGGCAATGTGTTTGGCTCGGAATATTGCATTACTTTCTCTGATTTTAAGGGTAACAAAAAAAATCTGCTCCTTATATCCACAATTGCAGAAGTACTGAAAACACGCGTGCTCTATGCTGCTGTTAAATTAATAAAATGTGATCGAACAAACAAAACAAGCCGAAAGATTTGTCAAAAAATAGAAAAAATGAGTTTTTTTTCTGTTTTATTTATTTTTTTGAGGGTGGGGAATTGCGTGTGAACAAGTGCCACCCTGGATGTGCTACTGATTGATACAAACTCCTGCAGATTTAAACTTTCTAGCTTTGATTGCCAACTTGTCAGCTGCGTTATTTCACTCTCGTTTTTCTGTCTATCTCTTTCTTGCTTTTTTTTAAACTGAATTATGTTTCAATACTCAAAACTTCAACAAAATCTGTAGGTAACATGTGAATACGTTTTCTATGTCATACTTTATTTCTTCAGGCAATTTTAACGTTTCTCCAGCAGCCAAACCGACTGGTACGTTAGCAGGTTTTGTTCCGCTGATAATGATCATCTCACTTCATCATATAAGCTAGTCTACTGTACTGTTTCCTTTTCATCGACATAAGCTTGCTGCTACTGGCCGTGTTTGAAAAGTTCAATCATTTTTAGATTGAGTCAATTCAAAAATTACTTTTTTTTTTATTTGCATTATACTCTAAGATAACCCAAGATACAATTATACTGAAGGCTTCGTTTATATCCAAAGTTTGCATGTGGGGTTGTTGCTATATTTTGCACACAACCATTTAAGTCTAGTCCACGCTACTTAACATTCAATTTGGTAAACGGTTTCAAAACCAAGTTTTAAAATGTATGGTTGTGATTATGCAGTATGGTTTCCTGTTTAGGCTATGAAACTTTTTCTCTTTTGCGCAACAATTTTCTTTGAACTCTTCTAAATCACTTCCCATTGATGCTTTCCACTAGTTTTTTAATTTTTCTTTTTTACCACCATAGAAGGTTTGAAATAAAACTGTCCATTGCATCCATTCCAAACCGATTTGTTAGATTTGTGCCTTTCATGTAGCGTATATGTTACTAAATACTTACAGTACAATAGTTGATACAATAATACAATTCAGTAGTCGGCAAACTATGTTTCGTTGCCAAGTTGGTGGGATTTTTAGCAATTTGTATGGGGCCGTGGGTTGTTTATTGTTATTTCAGTTTATGAAGCACTGTAGTTCTAAGCCCGTAGACAATATAGAATCTATTTTACTTTTGTTTTTATTGTTATTTTGACCCAAAATTGCTGTTAAAAACTCGCCTTTTGGTTGTACGATAATGTGAAAAAGTACCAAACACTAATGGCCTCACAATGTTATTTCTTCAAAACAACTGAGCTTTTTATAAACAAACATTTGTTTTGGCATAGTTGTTTCAAAACGTATTGGGTCTTCGACAGCTATAGAAAGAGTGCTTTGGGCCACGATTAAAACGTTTGCCGACTACTGGTACAGGTGTTCTGTTTGTAAAAGTTATGTTTTACAAAATTATTTTTCATCTGAAATTAACATTGTGTGGAATAATAAACTCAAGCCTAAAAGGATTTGCAAAAGTGCAACTTTTTATAAGTATAATAACTACAGAAGGCTATGTTTAGACAATTCTGCAAAAAAAAATTTTTTTTCTACTTGAATTTACTTTGAATTGTTGCATGCAGCTATATATGCAGCTGCTGCACAAAAAGTTTAATTACGTTTCTTTTCTGCAAACAATGGTTAAGGTACAAGGGTGTTGTGTGGGGTAGACCAGGGTTGCATATATTTTTACTTTTACGTCCATTGCAATCAAACCACATCGAGGTGAACGTAAAATGTAAAAATTTTGCGCCATGGTACAGAGTTTACCACTAACCACACTTACAGAGTTTTATGACTAACCATTCACAACTTTTCAAGTTTGGCAATGGCTGCTGTTCGGTTATTTACCGTGAACATCCAACACTTCTGCTGCGGTTTCAGTTTTGTCATTTTGTCCCATGCTTTCAATGTGTGCATTTTGTTTTGCGTCATCAACTTGAAATCTTTGTTCAAATTGTTCAGAATGTGAAATGGCGAGATTTTGCATTACTTTTTGTTAGCAGTTATTTTAGTCAATGCTAATGCTAGTTCCCTTACGTAATAAGTTTCTTGAAAAGAGTGAAAGTTTGAAATATGAATATGTTGCTGCAATTAGCATTACTCGACCAAATCTCCAACTTTGCTCTTCGTTCAGGACAGTATCACCAACTCTTCCCAGAAAAAAACTGAAGCCTTTGCCTTGATCGCGGAATTGACATCAGGCAATATCAGCAATTTGGAAAATCAACTTACTTCTATGCTCTCACAAGTACGTTCTGGGACCGATTTTGAGAGGGCAGCGTGAGCATACCCTCCCTCAACTTTTAGACCAACAACTAGTACTCAAATTATTAACAGTTGCTAATTTGCAACTGTCATAACTCACAATAAATAATCATTGATAATCCTTGATACGTTTACGTTTATGCAATGCACTTCAATGTTATATCACCGTCTACTTTGATGGTAAACATGGTATCTAACATTTACTTGTGAATTGCTATCTAACCAACACAGTAATTTTACATTTTTTTAATTGTCAAATATTGAAAATTATTTTTCAGGCTTCGCGTTGTGCTAAAAGTTCTAATGAATTAACTTCGATGGTGAAAAAATCGGCGTCCACGTTCAAAAAAAAGAAGAAAATTTCCCGGAATTTATCCAATTCAGCTGAAAGTGAGTCTTTTTTTGTAAGAAAAAAGAACAGCAATAACTAATGACTTTTTAACAAAAGTATTATAGTAGATAGTACTTGAGATAAACGCTCTACTTCTTTCTTTTTGGCCACAATAGGCTACAGTAAATTAAAATAATCTGTAACCCAGTCTTGATTGGGCCAATTTTGAATATATTATAAACTACATCAAATATAGTTATTATACTCTCTAAAACCTTTACAGCCTGTTTCACCCTAAAAGGGGAATCATCAGAAGGTCCTTATTCAAATAGAATGTTATTATCAACTACGCATATACAAAATTGCATATTTATTAAAACAAATATCAATTGTTGCAAACAAATATTTTCTTTATTTTAAGGTTACAGTCGTGGTCTTAGAAGACTGTTGAAGCAGTTGAAGAATGGATCTTCTGCAGATATTTCTCAAATGTACTTCGACGCAAATCGTTTGACCAATAAACTGCGCACGCGTGATCTTTCTCCGTACCTACAGATTGTTCTTGATGATATATCGTAAGTACTGTGGAGAAGATTTTCTGGTTCTGTTCAATCTTTTCTTTTTGGTTAACATTAAACTTTTCAGTTCACTCAAATAGTTTGACCAGATGGAGTTTAAATTAAAAGTTTCTAATTTTTTTGTTTTGTAAATTAACGATTTATATTGCTATTTTAGACTTAGTGAAGCTCTCGTGTCGAACGTGATACTGAATTTTACATTAAAATCCACGGAGGTTGAAAATCACTTTCGCGAAGAAGGAAAATCGCTAATGGCATCTTACGAGGATTTTTTCTCCAAACTGAATAACACTCAAAAGCGATTATTCAACGTCTCGGTTATACTAACTACCACCAACAAGATGAACAACTTGAACAGGCAATATCATCGACAAAACGAAGTGCGTACACAGATTTTATTTAACATAAAGTTTTCAGTTCTTGAAGACCACAGTAACCTAAAAAATTTTAATGAACAAATATGAATTTCTGGAATTAGAATAAGATATGGTTTAATTTTTATTATACTATTTACAAACCATAGTGGTTGGTTTTCCTTCTTTAAATTTTCATTTTGGATAATATTGATTGTCGGCAGTTTGGCGTATACTTTCCCAAACAATGTTGCACACAAATAAATACTGTTTCAAAAACTGGCTTGTAAGTTAGGCCGTGAGTACCTAAAGAAATGGTCCCACTTTCATCGCTTAAAGCTCAGTAGCCTACCACAGAAGCAAGCAAAAAGCTTAAATGAAACTGTGGAATAGTTCAGTTCAGTTGTTTTTATTTCTGACCATCATATCAAAAACAATACACGTCAACATAGCAAAGGTCGAGAAAAAGGTAGAAGTGTCAAAACGCGAACGTTAAAACGTGCGTGTGACCGAATGTGGCCTACTCTTCAAAGTCTTAACGTTTACAATTTGTTGTTAGGGCGATATTGTGAGGGTGGGAAATATTGCCACTATGACCGATGTGGTACTGGAAAGAGGAAGCAAAGTTCTTTACAAAGCGAAAAGACTGTACAATGAGGGAAGAAAATTCATGGACGTAAGATTGAAAAAAAATTGTCATAGATTACGGTGCTGTTTCAACTTCCCCAACGTAGCACAATATGTTGCTTTGTTCCATCAAATAAGCCATCTAACAGCTTTGAAAAATTGCAAACACAACTCTTTTAACTCAAGGAAGCCTAAAATAGCTGTTGAATTAAATGATAGCACTCCCAAACTTTTGAAACTAAATACCATGCATCTAGGCCCCACTTAGCAAGATCAGCTTGGTGTTTTTCAAAAGCATAAAACCGCATTTTAAGAAACTTTGTAAAATCATTTTTCGGTCTACAATACAAATTTCTACAAAACTATAAAGTATTTGATTGGTTTTAAGCAGTGCAGACTGCAGAGAAGACGTAACAATATTATCGCAATTCTTTACTTTACTATAGATGCTTTCTGATGAAGACATGATCAAGTCGAATCTGCGAAATGCCACTCGGCGTCTTAAATGGTTGCTGGAAAATGATTTGAATCCTGCTCCACGAGACCTGATGATGAAAGTGAAAAAAGTTGTTGAGGACCACAAAAAAAATCTTCAAAACACAGCTGTTTACATAAAGAGGTAATGACACAGAATCATAAAACCTTTTGCATTTACAAAATCTCGTGTTATTGTTTCCAGGAAATACATCTAGTAAATTGTAAAATGTGTCTTATATTTCAGTGTCCACAACAATATCAGTGTCGAGTCTTTCAATCAAACTGAAGCAGCTTCAAGATGGACCAACATAGCTGACCGAGTAGAGCAAGCGAATAAGTCATCTTTTGCGGCACATCGTCTCGCTATAGACGCAAGAAGAATGGCAACTAACAATCTCAAAGCAAAATCAGACGCATCTTTAAAACAAAGCAAGCAGACGTACAGAGGCGTGATGGCTGTGAGAGTTACAACAGAAGGTAAGAGCAACTGACTCCGCTCATCTTCTAGACGTTTATGGAAACAGTTATCTAATGGCTTCATATGCCTTGTTTGTATTGTTATATGACATCGTCTGCTACTTTTGTATGAGGTTGCATCTTTTATGCACAGAAGCATTTTTAATTTCTTACAGGAGATCGTGATCAGTTGCAAGCTCTAAACAACCAACTAAGGTCAGTAAATCGCAGCTCAAAGGAACTTCAAAAGAAATACGACAAAATTCTCAGCCGAATGAAAAGAACAGAAACAGGTGATGCCAATGACTTCTAAGGCAATTAAAATGTCTTTAATGACATTTCTTTAAAAATTGTCTTTAAAAATGTCTTTAAAAATTAATGGTGGTTGCATAAAACATCTAGTGACGTTGTGCTTCTATCATTGTTACGTTTAGCATCAATAATTGGATTCCTCGGATTTTTAGTTTTCTGTTACTTTTGAGTAAGCTGCTTCAACCTGATTTTATCGTTACACAGATTTTCTTTTACTCAAATCGCCTCTCAATCCGAAGGATGTGCATCAAGCAGTTCAGAGCATGGGCCCTCTTGTGAGTGGAGTTGAAAGTGGCATTTCTAGGTTGCAGCAGAAATATCAACAGTTGGACGTGGCCAATCGCAATACGCAAAAACATAACACGACACTAAAGAAAGCAAAGATTGCATGTGAGTCTTCACTGCTGCTTTAACTTATTGTTTTCTGAACCCGTTTTACACCAATTTGTTTCAACAACTAAGAAAAAAAAATCAGAATTGAACAACGCGTTGCTTTTACTATTCTATTTCATTAGTGGCTCAGATACCAGAGAAGTTAAACGGCGCTGCTGCAGCTTCAGATAGAGCAATGTACACGGCAAAAAGACTGGAGTTGATACGGGACGCTGTAGCTCAAAACATAAGCCATATTCGCAAATTGATTGAAGACACCCGCAGGAAAGCAGCTTCGGTAAGTAGGTTATATCTGGTGTATTCTTATCAACTAGACAGTCTGTTTCACACTTGTGTTACAACTATGGCTCAAATTAGTTCACATTGTATTTGAGTTTATTCATCTCTTTTCTCAATCGTAGAACGTATCAACGTGTATTCTGCGTGCCTTTCATATGATTTTATGCCTTAACTTTAGTTATCATGTAAAGTGCAATTACGATCTGAAACGTTGAAATCTAAAAGCTATACGGAAGAAGCTATAAAGTTAATATAAGCTAAAAGCTATAGGGCCTTGCAAAATATTGTCCTCTTTTTCAGTTACTGGAACTGTTAGCAAATGGCATTGTGGTTGTTGTGTAGCCAGAGGGCCATAGCGTAACATATTACGTTCCGGACAAGAAGATTTAACATTAACTGAAACTAAATGCGTTTATTTTTGACACAGATACGCAGCGCATCGGTCAAGTCAACTGGCAGCTGCACTATGCAATACAAACCTGCACCAACATCAGGAAAAATAACAGAGATAATTCTTAACGTACAAACAAGCACCCCCAACAACATGCTATTTTATTTAGCAAGAGAAAAGGTTAGTAATATAATTGTTTTGCTTTGCCTTGATGCTTTTAATAAAAAATTACAAAACTATCAGGAACGGTGAGCTTATCACTTTTCTGAGACCTTACTCGCGGTACATGTCCACTAGGTTACAAAAAAAAAATTTTTTCTCACTGGAGGATTTCTTAGTCAATGTTGGCTCATTGAAAATCCTTGCTGCAGAACGACGCACTTTGCGTAATCTTTATCAAAAACAACGGGAACAACGTAAGATCGGATTGTTTATTGATTTCCCATCCAAACAAGCTTATGTGTTATCCAGCAACATATGCTCTGCCGCACAGATCTGCCCTCATTAAAGTGATCTTTGAAGCAATGCACGCCACTTACAGGATAAAACCTAATTATAACCATTTTGCATTGCAAAGAGCGAACATCATTGTATTATACTTCATATTTGCTTGAACACGATAACCCTATTTGACACAATAAAAAAAATCAGCTAATTTTTTAGTGTTTTATATGCTAGAAACAAAGTAGATTAATTTACGGATCTAACATATCTGTTGCAGCAAGATTACATTGCTGTAGAACTACGTGATCATAAGGTATCCGTGACGTGGAACCTTGGTGGAGGCCCTGGATTTGTGCAGAATCCGCTTCGTGTAGAAAGTGTTGGTGATCAAGACTGGTACACCATTGAAGTGATGAGGTGGGAAGCGTATGAATCTGCTTGGAATTGTTGATCTCAGAACAACTTTACGAAAATGTGTTGCTACGAGCTATAGAACGTATCTGCATAATCTAATGTGAAAACAATTTATCGATTGACTTGCAGAAATAATCAAGAATTGAACGTAACGGTATACCAAACGTCGAATAAAACTGGAACCATCCGTACATCTCAAGACACTTCCCCTGGTGATTACGCCATGTTGAATGTCAACACAGATGACATCTTATTTGTCGGGGGAATTACACAGACAATGGATGTGAGTATAACCCTGTACAATTCACCGCATTCAATTCATCAAAACAACAATGTACCTTTTTTTGTCGTATCCAGGCTTACGCCCTATGATTGAAGATTTAGATTAAGTAGACGAGAAGGCAAAAAGTCAATCTTTAATTCCACTTTGCCGTGCGTTTAGGTGTTGTACCAAAGACACAGCTGGATGCTTTTCTGCGGTGTCGAACCGGTACTTTTTCGAGTTCCGTACTAAGACTCTTACCAAGGGGCTATGCAGCCGATATACCTGTAGTTTATGCTAACAATATTGGAAATGAAACAAATTAACTACCAAGATATTGGCTGAAGTTTACTCACTTGAGATCAAAACCATAGAATCTTGATGTTTACATTCATTCAATCAATCAATCAATGGTTTATTTGTCAGAAACAAGAACATAGTACTTGTTTTGAAATATGCAAGTAATATACATATCACACAATGCAAAAGTTGCACATGTTCCCATAATGACAGGGAGACAACGAGGCGACAATACGGTCTGCTTTGTCTACATTCATTCATCTTTTGCTAATAAACTTGTTTTATACAGTTTACTTTACTTTTATTTCTGATCATCACAACAAAAAACAATACAGTGTATACCAAACATAGCAGAAGTCTAGAAAAAATTAGAGGCAACAAAACGCGTACGTTGTAACGTGCGTGATACCGAAGCAGGATAATCAACTTAAAATATGGCACGGTCTCAGCACTTTATAATACCTTAAACAACAGAAAATACGGAAAACATTTGGTGCAAAATAGCCTTTAAGTTGAATGCTTAACAACGGTTGCTTCCTTTTTGTAGATTCCAAAAACAATATTATACCGAACATTTACTGGATGCATGGGAGAGGCATTTCTGCAAGGCAAAAGCATCGGTTTGTGGAACTTTAAAAACATTCAGTACAGTGAAGACTGCAAGGGCTGTGTGGCCAGGTAAAAAAAAAAACTTGAAGTCAAAAAATTATATACAGTTGGCTGTTATTGTGTAAGTCATCCGTCTTCGTCTTAAGTACTGTATGTAATTTTATTGATTGCATTTTTCAACAGCCCTGTGAGGAATACAGGAGAATTTCCATCCAATATATACAGTTACAATGGTCACAGCTACTCTGTACTGAAGCTACCTCTCAATCGACATACTGAAAACACAAAGTTTATGTTCAAATTTCAAACCTTTAGTTCAGAAGGTCTTCTCCTCTACATGGGATCAAAAGAAATGGTAAATTTAGTGTACAAAAGAATACAACTCCTATAATTCATTAGCAAAGACTACACTTGATATTTGAATTTAGCCCTCATGACTAGAATTATCAATTCATCACAACAGAACGTAGCCTATGGGGGGATGTTAAAGTGATTTCTGCAAGAATTTTATCGACTGTTAATGGTCTGATTAGTATGGTGGATGCAAATGAGAATCTGACTGTAAATTGTGCTAGTCTATTAAGCAACAGATGCTAGCAAAAAAGTAGGCCGTACAAAATTGTTCAGTAGGCTACTTAATATTTATAGTATATGTTTTAATAGCTATTGCATACAAAGGGAATACTTTCATACCATAGTCGTAGTGTAGAAAAACACCACTTGTATGAGTAACATGCATCAGTTTAAAAATCTCGCTAAATGTGCTGCAGCAACAAGATGAGTTTCTAAGTTTGTCCTAAAATAATGCCTGCACTTCCTTGAACGTAAGGTTAACTTGCTTCCATTTTTAGCCTGACTTTCTCTCATTGGAACTCTCCGAAGGCAGACTCGTGCTGAAAATGGACATGGGTGATGGCGTTCACATGGCTACTTCCATCAAGCGGTATAATCGTGGAAAATGGGTCTTTGTGGCTGTTGGACGTCGCGGAAGTTTTGGTACCGGTATATTAATTAGTTTCCAAAATGTAACCTGTTTAGAATAAATTAGCTTACCAATTTATTTTAAATGTAACAAAGAAATGCCGAATAAATTACTTTATCAAACAGTTCTTTGCCCTTTACATTATTATTTCCGTATGTGCTAACTGTTGAGTAGACTGCGCTAACTGAAACGCTTATGTTCTTCATCAGCTCGCCTTGGAGTGAAACTAAACGGAATCTTACAAGAGCAGGTGTGGCTTAACATTACTGCACCGAGGGATTCTCGTTTAGACTTAAAATCGAATGATCTTCTCTGTGTTGGTGGATTCCCAACAGAGCGTATGCTCAAGTGAGTAATCCATTTTTAAGTTCCATTGAATTGATAAATTCTAGCGTTTTTTTTTACGTAACCACACCACTTCTCGTGTTAACTAAATTGCAATCAGTAGAAGCTTTTCAGACTATCAAACCAAAAATAACCTAATTTTTTCAAGCACTTGCACCAACGTATTTCCAAACGTTCTCATTGAATTACAGTAGGCCTACATGTAGGCTACTTCTTGTTTCTGTATAAAATGTGGTTCTCATAATACTAATTTAAACCAAAGTTTTATTGAATGCCAACAATTAGCAGTTTATTATCTTACTTTATTAAGAAACAGCTGATAGCTTTTCTTATTTTCTTTTTAAGTTTCAATTTCTTTTCCATTGATACTATACAGTTTCATTTTTCATAATAAATTTTGCAGTTTCACACATAAATTTACAATGAAGTATTGCAATCATGGTTTACTTTAAGTCTTTAACTTAATTTATCTTTCACTGCTTCTCTTCTTTCCAAATTCAGGGACTTTCTTGATTTTGTGATAAGGTAAAATGTCTTGAAATGAGTGATTTTCAGCATGACTATTTGGTTTTCTTTACTTAAGTATGTTTCATTTGTTTGCTATTGCATAGATCCATGGGTTTGAAAACGCGATATAAGTTATTTTCAGTCAATTTTACACTTTAAAATCAACACTTAACCGTCTTGATGCTTACAAACAATACATCTAAACTCAAGCCGAATATCCCAAAAAGAAAACAAAAACTTTTAGTTATGTGATAAGAAAAGTAATCGCGTATGCAATAAGAAAATTATCGAAACCAACAAAATACAACTTACCACTATGAAAAAACTTACAAAAATCACCCAAAAAATGCAGTTACTTATTCAGTGAAGAATTATTATCATTGCGTTTAGTTTATGAAATTTTAAAGATTTCATTTGGCAACTCAGATTTTTTGGACATTATTTTGAAAAGTTCAGCTGTTTTTTTTCTGAAGTATGTTGTACCCCACCACTCGCAGTTGACAATTTCCGACTAAATCTTCTGTTATGTATTTAGAATCTTAATGAACGTTTATTTTTATAATTAGTGTTTGGTAAACAATATCCGGCGCGATGTAGCAAAAAGAGAAGATGAATTTGCAAATTTTAGTTCAATTAAGAAATTCGATAACAATTAAACCCATGTTGTGCTCTGCGATATGACTGGTGATGAAAAAATACATTTTTTCTCGTTCCAATCTATATAGCCGTCATTATTTTGTTAGTAGACCAGTTACATACAAAAATACTTTCGTTAATCGAATGAATTTCGTTGGACAAAGGAGATAATAACACTAAAACAAACGGATTTTTTAAAAAATACATTGTTGAAGGGAATTGAACAATTGAACATATTTCATACCATGGCCATGCTCAACTACGGCCTATGATTTAGCTTTTGTCTAAAGAAACACTCTTGATTTGAACAGGCCCAATGTAACAAGAACTTCATTTATTGGATGCATCCGTGAATTGTCGTTTTCTGGAAGATCCCTCATGTTAAAGTCCAGTGGAGGACAGGGTGTGGTCTTGGACGCGGGTGTCGATTTCTCTTGTCCTGCTAAAGTGAGTGCCTTGATTTACGCGACTTTATCCTCACCAATAATCTCACGTTTAAAAATATGAAAGTATCCTACGAGATTGTCATTGAAATGGACTGTCTCGTGATTAAAATGTCTATGTTTATTATGGGATAATAAAATATGAACCAAGCGTAGCAGTCGTTCAGCCGGAGTCGAAAAAAAACATCATAAACACATGACTTGCTCTTCACAACTCAAAGTAATGTTTTAATTTTTCCATAACAAACAATGCATATTTTGTCATGCTACTGCTCAGTGATATGTTAACTTCAAAATCAACAAGGGCGTTTGAAAGGTCGAGAAATAGTGCATGAAATGGTCGATCACACCCTCAAGTGGAAAATAGAATGTTTTATTTTTGTTTGTCTTAACGTATGGTTGTTCGTCACTAATGAAAGAAATCCTCATCATTAGATAACTCGTGATGTTGGAATCTCCAAGAGAGGCCATGTGGAGCTTCCTCCAGTCAATTTTCCTGCATTCGGATCAATATCGATGACATTCAATACAAGAGAATCCGACGCACTTCTTCTTGTGGCAACAAGTAAAGCCAAACAAAGAAATAGAATGAAAAGACAAAGTGATGACCTTGTAAGATGGATGATGACTTTTCAATCTTTGTAGAGTTATTTAGAAATGGATGCATTTTAATTGATTGATTGAATCTTTATCCTCGGACTAATAAAGCTTCTTTATGAGCTTAATCCTGGCAGTGTCACGTACTAGTAAAGGCTTTGAAACACTGATGCAGGCTCGGTCACGAAGTTTTGACAGGGTGCTGTTTCCGATTGTTGAAGTGTTGTTGTTTCATAAAAACATATCTTAAAACTATGTAATTTTTATTTAGTCATACCAAAGCATAGCCGTACGAGCCAGGGGGGCAGGGGGGGCAGCCGCCCCCCCTGTTGTTTCAAAACGTCGCGAATTCGGGCAAAATCTTGCAATTATTAGGGCAAAAATTGCTATATGAAAAGCCACAAAATTGCATGAATTAAGAAAAACTATAAATTAATATCTTTTACCTATCAAACTAAGTACAGCCTCTTATTTGCACAAGAAATGTGCCGCAAAATCTTCATTTGGCCACACAATATTGATGTATTGTATTGCATGGTGATCAAACTGTAGTACAAAATGCATTTAACCAACAGCATCATGCCAATTTAGGCAGCCACCAAAATATGTCTCTAATACTTTTGTGAAACTGCTCAAGTCAAAACGCAAAATTTTCTATAGTAGGCTATATAGCTAATTTTATTAATTTTCACAAATGTATCGTGTTGATTTGGGCAGCTCAAAACATGAAATTATTTGATGAAACTGATTAGTCTGTTTATGCAACTGCCCAAATTAGCGTGAGGCAGTTTCCCCAAAATGAACAAATTCATTAATTTAAGGCAGTGGCTTTTTCGTGAACAACCACAGTAATGTAGGTTATATATGATATCGGTCATATAGTGTTTCAGATTGACAGACTGGAGCCGGTTAAATAGTGTTTCAGATTAAAAGGCCGGCGCCGGTCAAATAGCCACTGCCTTAATTTTTCCCATTTACATAACTGTATCGTTTAGATTTGGGCAACAAAAAAATATGAAATTATCTGATCATAGTACTGTATATTTATAAAACTGCCCAATTGGCATGATACAGTTGCCTCGCATCAAAATTTACAAAGTCTTTAATTTTTTTCATAATATCCATAAATGCATCATCTTGATTTGGGCGACTACAAAATATGAATTTATATAAATCTGGTGAACACTTTTATAAAACAATTCGGGTGGAGAGGTTACAGTACTTTTTCAACCATAAACAGACATACCGTAGCTATTAGCTAAGCAACACCACAACATTGAACAAAAAAATGTTATAGCCTACCTGTTAAAAGTAATGTTAAAAGGTGTAGCTTAGCTTTGTTTGGTTACTTTTATAAAAGGGTCTGCTACTATTCGGCGATTTTTTGAAAATCCAACGACGCCTTCTGCAAATCCGACGATTGAATATTATTCAATATTCAGACATTGAATCAATGTAAATACGAACTGTTAGACTAATTGGGTTCTTTGAATCCTACATCACCGTCTGTATGCAACCTTAGAATATATTAGTTAATTTTTGTCATCACATTACCCAGCCTAACTATATTTTTAGAAGTAGTGCTGCCAGACTTTTTTATTTTTTGTACTAAAATTCGTATCATCAAAACTATTTTAATTGATTTCAGAACAAAGTTTATTTGAACAGAAGTAGTATTTCTGTGTTTTATTACATTTAATTATAATTTCTCTATTGTTATGTATTTTTTTCTGAATCCGCATGGTCACACTGAGCCGGTTTCCTGCAATGTTTATTTTTCTGAGTCTTTTATGACATCACAACTGAATATTTAAGTGGGGTTGTTTTTTATTTGTGGTGTGTAAAACAATATTTGTTACTCCTATCTACCATGCCAAAGTGCAGAAGCATCGAGCAATGCACATGCACAAGCAAGGTATCTTAAAAGAGGAATTCAGTTCTTCTATCTTGATTCCTTTAGTAAGAAATTCTAGGTAGCTGGTGGCGTAGCCAAGGGGGGGAGGGGGGATTGGGGGTTGCACCCCCCCTTTGGCACGTGTGTGACGTCACGATATTGAGAATGATGCTTTCAGTCTATGCCTCTAAAACAAAGTTTGCCTAATTTTAAATGAAATATGCAAAGAGCGAGTTTTGCCATTACCAAACATTCAAATATCTCAGCCAGGAATTAGCAACAAGAAAACATAGAGACTTGTAGCTTTATTTCCGAAAAATGCCGTAGAAAACATAATCTTATCCTTTTGCTATGCCACCGGACAGCACCATTTTACAGTAATATTCATACCCACATTTTTGTTGAAAATATTCTCAGAATGCACCAAATTCAAAGTAATTTTTCAAAATTTTCTGGGGGAGGCCCCCCAAACCCCCCACCGATGGGTGTCGCCACAAGCGAAACACGTTATCAAACTCCTCCCCTTCAAAATTCCTGGCTACGCCACTGCTGGTGATCTTGTTATGTCAGTTTTTCACTGTTATCATGCACCGCATACATTATATTTAGGCAATTTTTATAAAAGCGTGCACATTTGGGCAAATTTACGTTCTGCCTCCCCAAAATGGTTTGGTCTCGTACGGCTACCAAAGTAATTATTTTTTTTTTTCTTGTGTGATTCTGTTTTATAGTATATCTATTATGTTTCAACATAGTAGCGTATTTAGCATATTTAATATTTATACATAATTATACTTTTCAGAAAGTAATGACTATATTGGATTAAATTTGTTCTGATTGACTTTTATGCTTGGCATTGAGCACTTTTGTAGTATTAATAGCATTTACTGTTTATATTAACCAGATATATAACATATTTAACAAATTCTCACCATTTTGAGTCTTAAAATTTTTCATTTTGATACTTTTAAGCTTTGTGAATCTGTGTAACTATATCTAAACTATGTTCCATCTGCTTCACAGAACTATTATTCCATATTCCTATCCGGAGGGCGTGTCCACGCTCGAGTATACTTAAATAAAGAAGATGCAGTGAACATATCTTCTCGATATGATTACTACTCAAACGGGGAAACCTACTTGGTCACTTTGCGCCGAGAAGAGTCAAGGTATGTGACATTTTTTCATTAAATTTGTGCCTTTATAAGTAATACCGGCATAAACAGACATAACCCAGCAACAACACTACATTTAACATTATAAAAACAAAAAACAAAACAATAAGCTAACGTTTTCGGCTAGTCAGCATATTGATTGACTAGCCGAAAATATTACTGCTTTTGATTTTGTTTTTTTGTTTTTATAATGTTAAATGTAGTGTTGATGCTGGGTTATGCTTGTTTATGGTTTAAAAAAGTTATCTCTCTACCCAAATGGTATTATAGGTAATAGATTTAGATTTTATGGTGCAACATCACAAAAAAGAAACATTTTTCGAACGGAATGTATTTGAACTGCAGGTTGGTAGAGAGTCTGCCTTGTTGTACTAAAAACGTATAATACCAAGTAACATTTCCGGGTACAACCTGCTGGTTAAGTAGCTTTTTCGTGTGTTTAAAATGAATGCGTGAACACAGCCACGTTACTTGGTTGATATGTTTGTGGTATTTCCAGCAGTAATTTTTTGTAGCAGACGATAGTTGGTTGTATGTAAAAAAGTTGCCTTTCAAGCTGAGTTACAGTATGTAAAACATAAATGTACTTAAATATTTTCTTCTTCAGAGATCATTGCACGCATCATATAAATTGACTAAAAGACTTTTCCATCTTTGACATTCTTTCTTTGAAGGTTTTATTATCTTAAGTTGTATTCTGACCAATAAATGTTTTTATGTTTCCAGTATTTCTCTTCATATGAACGAAAATGACGATAATGCATCTGGAGTTTTTGGACAGCAAACAAATCGGCCTGTCGTTGTTCGACGTCTTTTTGTTGGAGGAGTCCCTGATGCATTTGACGTAAAGGGAGTTGCCGGAGTAAAACAATCTCTAAATGGATGTATCAAGGATCTCATCATAAACAACGTCATCGATTTTAAAGAAGCTGTCAATGCTGAAAACATTTACATGGGAACTTGTGAATATGTGCAAGTCAACCCCTTCAATCCTTTTGTCACATCTGCAGCTCCTCCACCGTCTAACATGACCGGAGTTTCGAAACCATCCAAAGCAACTACCTCTTCCATATCCCCAATGAAAGATGGTGGAGGAATTTTAATTCCTCCGACACCGAGACCAACTGATCCATTATGTAAATCTTCTGGAAAGTTCAGCTACCGAAAATCTACAACACATTTTGGCATCAGTCAAAATAGTCATTTGAAGTATACATTAAAAACGACAATCAGTAAACGGTTGGCATTTGAATTGCGGCTCAAAACTTCCGGAAACAGTGGCTTGCTGTTGTACTCTAGCCATACATCACAACGAGACTTCTTTTCCCTTAAGTTAAAAGACGGAAAACCTGTTTTTCAATTTGATAATGGACAAGGAGCAGCAGAAGCATTTGGTCGTCGCAGAATTAACGATGGAAAATGGCACCGAATTCGAATAAAGCGAACGAAACGACAAGGCTTGCTGATAGTGGACAAACAAAAACGCATAAAATTTAAAGCTAAGAAAGGGGCAACAGACTTGGACGTTAATGACGAGTTGTTTGTTGGGGGATTACCTAAGGGACACGATGTAACTCGAGTGGGACAGATATCGAACAGCATGGACGTGTGCATTAGAAGCTTGAGGCTGAACAAACATATAAAATTGGAACCTAGCAAAGCAACATCTTCGTACAAAGTCCAACAATGTTACAAAAAGCAGGAACCGGGCGCTTATTTTGATGGTAGTGGATTTGCTGTTTTCAATAATAAATTTCGAGTAGGTCCAAAAATGATGATCGAAATGGAATTTCGAACCTGGAGAGCGCATGGTGTCTTGATCAGTGTAGACAGTGATCGACGAGACGGACTGGCGCTTGAAATGGTCAACGGAACAATCTACTTTCGCACGGACAATGGTGCAGGTGCATTTGAAATTTCATACAAGAGCCCAATGTCACGACGTCGTCGTAAAACCACACATCAACTATGTGATGGAAAATGGCATTCAATAAGAGCTGAAAAGGATATGAACATATTGCGACTTAATGTAGATGGACAAAGTGTGCCAGACATTCTTAGCGAAGCCAGCACCATCTCTGCAGACACAAAAGATCCGTTATTTATCGGAGGAGTACCAAGTAAGTAACCCATTTAAAGCTTTTTTTTTGCACGGAGCTAGTGAAAGTAAAAATTTGATACAATTTCGAATGATGTTAAATGACATGTAACTTTTTTAAAGAATTTTATTTCACCAGGTAACGACCTCTCCCCAAGACAAATTCGTTCAAATCAGAGTTTTGAGGGATGCATGAGAAATCTACGAATAAAAACAAATCCTGTACAATTCGATGAAATTTATCGGCTTGGTGTCTTTCCCAACTCTTGTCCAGTTGCAAAGAAAAAAACGAAAAGAAAACCTGACACTTAGAAAGGAAAACATTCGAGAATATTCCCAACAGATAGTGGCAATCCTTGATAAAAAGGCAACACCAATTTCTGGGCACTGCAAGGTGCAATGCTGATACCACTTCTAACCAAAGTTATTATTTTGAAGCAGCATACTTCGCCAGTTTACGTTTAAATTATTTCGTATTGAAAAAACACTGTGTCACCCAAAACGCAAGCTTCAGAAACGGGCCAATAAAAATACTATTTTCTCTTGATCAGGAAGGTAAAATCTTTAAACAGTACTTACGGTTATTTTGATACTTTAACTGAAACTTCCTACAGTAAAAGTGAAGTTGTGATGTTTGTTTGCGGAATTTTTACTTCACATCTTATATTATCAGCTAAATAGTTGTGCGCATGTACTTGTTGAGCAAGAAACTTATTCGATTTTTTCCCTCAGCATGTGCTCTTAAGTTTTCACTCTATCATAAATTTTAGTATTTTTTGAGGTGTACTTTAGTGCCGCATAAACTGATGCCTTTTATTTTTCATATGTTAAATGTTTTTTTATTTCGTATTTTGTGCTTATACCACTTTGTTGACAGGACGGTTTAATATCGCACGTACTTTTATATACTCTTTAATGTTATTTTTTGTCCAATTTAAAACGTTTACTTTCACGTTTATTAGTGTAAGGATGAAGCATCGTTTTCTGTGTTGTGTTTTGTCTGTTGTTTTTTTTCTTGCTTGTTGAAGAAAATAAGTTGAAATAATAGCTTTTTTACTAAGACATTACCTTTTTCACCAAAACGCATTTAAAAATGCAATACGGTGATAGAGTTGAGACGTACATAGTGAGACGCACAGCATTACATGGTGCGCACAGCTAGTGAAGCAAATTTTGTTTTCATCAACTTGTGGTGCTCACACGCGCTATACGTGTAAAACTAACCTGTGCTTTAAATCAGGTCACAGTGCAAACTTTGCTACACCCCTTACATTATATTTTTACATGTTTCAATCACTCCCACTAGACAATTAAGGTAATACTTCAAACTTTGCTGAATGTAACCAATCAAACGTCTTTGTATTGTTGCTTTGTAACGTTTAATTGTTGTTGATTTTGCATACACAAACGTCATTGGTTGTCACTGATTTCAGGTTTGCAACCTATGGTGTTTATTTCAATCAGCATATACAACATAGTTTATTTTCGTTTTTGATTTTACGCCATGAGAAATAAAAAAAAAGAATAATAATCCTCATTTACTAGAGTGCGGTCTTGCAAACTCATTCTGCAGCCTACAATGACTTGTAATTTTGAAGTTAGCAAGCAGTTATAAACTTTTGACATATGATATTGATTTTTATGTTTAAAGGTAAAGGTTAGTTTGTGCAAAAATAGCAGTTGAAAACTATCAAAGGTGGCAATCTGTATTACATTTGCAATAAACAATTAGTTAAGTATTGCAAAATGAATTAATTGCTCGGCCAAAATCGAATCACGAGCAGTGGTGGTTCACCGTGCAAATATACTAAAATTCGGTCGCCTCAACTGTACGTAAAGTATCTAAACCGATAATGATTTTCATGTGCAGATATTAGTGCAACGCAAATTAAGTGTAGCTGGAAAATATAAATCTGCGGAAACTACGTTAACAAATATTGAGGTCTTGAACCAAACTGTTGAAGACGCAACACGTAGCCTATTTAGCTGTTCTTGCGAGTCCTCAGCCTTGTTCTGACTGCCAGTAAGAACGCTCCTTCCTAGATATTTACTTTTGAAGTTATTTGAATAACAGATAAGCAGGCAACCAAGCAACCCACATCATTCAGTAAACTAAAATTAACAGCGCAGGCGTATTACCTCAGGAACAACAAAAGTCACGTTGCGTCGTTTATTTATGAAGTGCTGTAAGGCTTACGCTATCATTAAGAGGTCAGAGGAGATGTAAGGTTACGTACAAACAAGGAATATTGGCTCTTGTAGAAAATACTAAATTGTCCAAGAGTAAAAAAGGCACTTTACTGTAGCCTATTTAGTTATTTTGCCATAAAAGAAAGGTATTAGGAGCTACAGCATGTGGCATAGCCATAGAGGAACGTAACCTGGTCGTGTAATTTTATTTTGATCTACTTGAAGTAGGCTACTGGTACCAAAATCTTGAAACTAAAGGTCTGCAGTTTATTTTGAGAGAAACGGGTACAAACCGTCCACCACGGCCAGAAAAACATTTAAATTACAGTAGACCTTTTATTATTTTATACTTTACGTCCATACACCACTGTAATTAAAATAATGCTTATTTTTGGGCCACTTCCAGTTACATTTATCTCTTCGGGTAAAAACCTGAAGCTATCCTGAGCCTCCTCGAGAAAGTGAGAGAGGGAGAAAAGTATGTGTTCCCAATTTTTTTCAAATCAGTTATAAAGAGCCATGCAATTTTGGTCCCCTAATTGAATACTTTGAGTATTGATTGAAGGCATCATAGGTTACTAACTTTTTCATGGTTGTGCCAAACCCTTTATTTCTTTACCTCAAAGCAGTTAATCAGCAATTTTATGTTCAATGACTGTTAATCTTCCACCGAAAACCGTTTAGTTTAGTATCTCTGTTGTCAAAGAGTTACAAAGCAACGTCATCAACGCGTTTTCTGTGTCAATGATTCGAATAAAAACCACCTCTTTCATGCATGCTTCTCCAAGTGTAGCGAGAAAGAGAGCATAGCCTTTCTCCGTATGAGGAGGTTTGTACAGTAGATGTTAAGACTTGTACTGAAACAGCATGAGCGTAAATACCAACAAAACAATATGAATGCGTTACTAGGTTTCTTATTTGTCATATGTCGGCTGTGTGGCTCAACGATAACAAGGTGCGACCGACAATAACAAAGAATATTGATTTGACGTCAGGGACATAGCCACGGGGAAGGGCTTATATTGCCATCCCCCAAAATTGTATCTTCCGCATATTTCATTCGTGTCTTCATACTTTCATATTCTTTTATATTTCTTTCGCATATTTCATTGTATCTTTCGTATCTTTCAATTTTTTAAGTGTTTTAATATTGTTACAAAGTTTTAATATCATTGGAAATCATGTTGAATGACGTTTTCCCCCAACGGTTGCTTTTGCCCCCTGAAGTTTTCTTTCTAGCTAGGTCAATGTTTGACGCCCGTTTAAAGCTAGTTGGTTCTCACAAGACACTGAACACTGGCATGGCATACTCACAGAAAAACGAAAAAAATAAAATTCTTGCATTCCCATTCTCATGTTTCGTACATTTTCAACTATAAGATATCGCCAAGCCCAGATACTTCAAATTTAAAAAATATACAATCCGACAAAGTCCTGTGTGGGCCTAATTAGTGTTTAATAAAAATAACGTTACATAATTACAATACTGTATATGCTAGGTAGTATGTTGTAATGTAGACTGTAACCAGGGCGTAACAAGAATTACAAAACAAACATCCTAATTAAACAGCTATTTACAAGAGATGAGTTTTTTTTAGAAACAAAATGCAGCCCACAAAGTAAACGCACACTGACTTTCTCACGTCAGTTCAACAAATAATCTACCCTCTCATCGTAATATATGATAAACTAATTTTAGTAACAATAAAGCCAAATAAATTGCATGTCCTACGGAAGAAATTCGAATTAAGGTTATCTTTTTATCAATACAGTCTAAGATGTAGCCTACAGTAGGTGGTCCTCACAAGACACCAAAAAGCGCATTTGCCAAACTGGAAATATTTTACAGTAATCATTAAAAAATTGTATGATCAAATTGTTTGTTTTTTTTACACCCATTTGAGAGGCTAATGGTGTAATTAAGTTTTTTTTATGAGGGTCTATGTTTTAAAGAGTGATAGATCAATTTTGATTAAGCTTACTTGATTATGTAGCTTAGGCCTACTGTTCTACAAAACAATGACAAAATTGGGGTGTGCAGTATTGAAATAGATGATAACCTTACTTTCAAATTTAAGTGATGTGACCACTGGCTGTTGGTCGTGATGATTTACTTGCAAGTTTTATAATTGATGATGTCAGTCAGCTTTCCAAGTCTAGAAAAAGATTATTCATAGTGACAAAATAAGGTGCCGTAAACAGAACAAACAAATTACCTCACGCATTGTGTGTTTGACTTAATACATCATTCTGTCACAGTACACAAAGAGCGACGTATGTTCGAATGCACCACTAACATGTGACAAAGATCGTTATGCTAATATCGACATTGGTTAGTAATAAAAAGCATGGTTTGCTTGAAGCGGCGAGCACATTCCGATTTTCATGAGGTTACTGAGTGGCGGTGTCAGCTTAATAAGCTCCAACGCTTGTGTTAGCCAAACAACTAAATGGCACCAGGATTAAACTCAAACATAAAAAGGGTGAAACCCTTGTATCGTATGAGGTAATTTCAGTTTTGACAGTTTCAGTAGAAATCAACTTAATTTCTTAGCAACAGTAGTCTAAAGTTTAAAGTTGCGCATGTAATTTTGAAGATAATATATAGCGTAGGCTAAATCATGATTGGCTTTCAGTTTTAACCAGAACATTTTTGAAGTTGTATGTGTTTCCTTACTTCAAAACATTTGAATATTAGAAATAAAGTTTACGTAACCTGCACTAAATTTACAATTTGGATAAAAGGGTTACTTTTTTAACAATAAACAGATATAACTGAGCAGTAACACAACATTTAACAATATAGATATAAAAACAAAGTAGCAAACGTTTTCGGCTATGCAAATAGACCTTATTAAGTTATTAAGTTTAAGATGCCTAGGTTGACATAGAATAAGAAATAGTAGAGAAACACACAGTATAACAACAAACTGTTATAATGTGTGTTTTTCTTTAATTCTTATTCAATGCAAAATTAGTTTTAAGACTTAATAAGGACTAGATATTTAGCCAATAATGCCTGCTATTTTGTTTTTGTTTTTATAATGTTAAATGTCGTGTTGTAGTAGGCCTACACTAAATTTAAAACTGAAACGAAACCATAACCCAGATATCATACATTCAAAAATGAAAGACTTTGATAGCTCTTCTATTTCGATCATATGTAGCAGTCTGGTATGACAATTGTGAAGAAAAGTAATTGAAGGCCTGAGTTGTAGAACTGCTGATGTCAAATTTGTAGAAATTGAGTTAGGCTTAAAAAAATATGTTGCTTGATGGTCAATGCATGTCCCCGCGCAAAATTTGGTTTAAAAGTGGCTTAGTTGTTCTGCAACACACGCTGATGTATGCATAGAAATAAAAGTTTAGGCAACGTTGAAGGAACTTTGACTTGCTTTATCTCTAACGCCGTATTTTGGACATTAGTAGGTTTTTCAGGTCTTCAATTTAGTGTTTTCGATATGCACTTATAACGTGGCCGACCGTACTTTTTTTTTGTTATAAAATAAGCTTATTATTAGAACATACATTATTGCGTATACAGTAGAACTAAGAGAGAGAGCTAGGCTACATCAGTTCAGTTCAGTTGGTTCTATTTCTGACCATCACAGCGAAAACATTTTTGGAGTACTGTGCTCTGTTGCTCCACGATTGCGCGAAATAAAGTAGAATAGTAAGAAATCAAAACAGAAAAAATTGTCAACAACCATTAAAAAAGACTAATCATGTTTTTGCCAGTGCAACAAACGTATGTTTTGTGAGTTATCTTCTTCTTGTGTAGAAGCAAGACTTTTAAGCTTGGAAGCAAAAAGAAGCAAGCTAGACTAAAGAAGGTCATGCAGAATATTATTGATAAACCTGTAGCCTAATCTCGTTTGGCGGGTTATTGAGTAGGCAGTTCATATATTACAATTTTGCTTCTTATCCGCAGATTGGCTGCTAATAAAATTCAAAAATAAGTTGGGAGAAGAAAACGAAACAAAAGTGGACATGCTAGGGTGGGAGAAGCTCTCTATTTTGGCTAATTGGGCTTAATCCAATTGAATCACATCCAAGGCAGTAAAGTAGATAACTTGGGCCCAGAACCAATAAATTCAGGGGTACTAAATTAAGGCACTTCTAAAAAAACGCACGATATCCAAAGAATACTCGGCGGTTCCTGCAAGTTTCCGGGCAGCAAAAATTATTTCGGGCCCTGGTCCAAAAACACCCCCTTAGACTACTTTGTAAACTTTACTGGTCACATCATATCAATTCTAACACGGTGGACCGGATGTAAGCACTCAGAGTTTGTGATCGTTCCAGATAGGCTAGTAGCACGTGTAAGGTATTAAGTTGGTTATTTACGAAATAAAGCTTCGTAAATAGAAGGAAATTTATCGATAGAAGTAGGGGAGAACCTCCATCATTGGGACGATTCTACAATGGGACACTTGGTCTCCCACGCTTGGTTGATCAAGCGAGCACAACGTATATGACAAATTTCAATTCGCCATGTAGTCTTTCGCTTGTACCAACAGTGGGATCCTTCAATTTGCATGCATGGCTGGTTTGTTAAAGAAAGTGTGTTTTTTGATACCCAAAGTAAAAAAAATAGGTCACTTGTCTTGAAGATATTTTTGTACATATTTGGCGAAACAGGTTGAAAAAGCATGGTAGCATAGTCTATATGTCTGGCAGTTCTTAGGACAAAACGTTGTTGTCAGTGAATTAGTCTTTAAGAAATTAGCTGATTTTTTTTGCATTTGCGGATGGCATCTTACAATGGAACAGCAGGTCTTGCCCATCAATGGGACACTGTAAATCAACTTGACTTATTCGTAAAAAGGGAAACTATGAAAACTGCTGTTGAAAAAGCAATACAAACCGGAAAAAATAGACCTGTAGCAAGAGAATTTGACATACCAAGCCAAACATTGAAAAGCTGGGTTGACACATACAAAAGAGCCCAAGCAAATAATGATCTTAAAGACAATCTAAGTTTTCAACCTCATTATGGTGTCAAAAAGATTGTTAATGATGAAGTTGAGAAAAATTTAAAAAACTTTAATAATGCAGTAAATATAATCTATAACAAAGTGAATATCAAGTTTATGCATTTACACAGATAATAAATTGTGTCCCATTGTTAGAAATTGCCTGTCCCAATGGTGGAGCCAGATTCAATAATGGGACGTTTTGAGTAACCTTAAAAAACTGCGCGTTATTTCTAAACCACTGGAGATAATGAAATCAAACCAAGTGTTATTTGAAAAAAAATGCATTGGCATTAATGTTGTAAAAAAAAGCACTGCATTTCGTTACAAAATTAAAAAAAATTAGCAAAACGCAAAATTTGTCCCATTGATGGAGGTTCTCCCTTAACCAGTATGAAAATTTACTAAAAGTAACTCTTGCAATGAGAGAGAGACAAAAAAAAATTTTTGTCAACCATATTCTAGAATAGTATAATTAACTTACATCACAATAACAAACATTTCACAAACATAAATAAACGTTTAAGTACGCTTACTGTTGCACAATTCAATGTGATTCGCCAGGAGCAATGAAAGATGATTTGGTCATTCATTCAGCTGCTCCTAACTATTCACACTATTTAAAGACAGGATTAAGCAACGTATGTAAACACAAGCAAAAATAAAGCAAAATGACGTGAAAAAACACTTTTAGGTTATTGGCTAACAGCATCAAGCAATTATGATGCATCAGTGTGAAATTTCATCCTGTTTGACATGGTACAATTGTCTCATGAGTCTCACTTACCTGCAATTTGTTTGTTTGTTTGTTTGTTTATCTTTATCCTGCATTGCGGGAAAGCGGACTTGAGCGCTATGCATCGGTGTACGCCTTCCGACACACACCTGACCCACGCTGCAGCCGACGGCAATGTCTGTTTTCCGGTTGTCTACTTTACTTATGACTTAAATTTGGTACTACCCATTACTCGAAATCGATCACTAGGTAGAGGCAATTATCGTTAAGTTTCTTGCCCAGAGAAACAACAGCAAGAGCAGGTGGCTGGAGTCGAACATGCAGGCTCTCGACTGCGAGCCCAACGCGCTAACCACTCGGCCACGGCTGCCGACAATATATGGTTATATGGTTTGACACAAATATATGGTTTGACACAAATATTCCACGCTATAGCGGTTCCATATCATGCAATACCTTTTGAAACTATTTTTTAAATGCATTTGTAGCATTGCTTAATCCCTTTGGTCTGAATGCGTTATAAATCTCTGTCGTTCAAGTAGAATGGAAGCATAATGAAAAGGTTTCTCCCCGTCACATCCCAACATTCAAAGACATAGCGAAAAAGGGAGCGTTCTTCCTGGCTATCAGCACAAAGCTCAGCATAATCGATATTTATCGATTCAGAATATTGACTTCATAGCTTGATGAAAGCAAATATTTTTCTCACTGGACAAAACGCACAAACGTTAATAAAGCTTATTTTTAGAAAAATTCATTTACGTTTACTTCTTTTTCAGACATACACAAAAACAAGCATAAAATACCCTAAGATTAAAACAAACATACAATAGGTAGGCTACTAGCACTAATAGTTTGGACTTTTTGTAATATAATTTTTACTGCAGGCTACATGTGAAAGCGTAAAATATAGCACTAAATTAATCTGCAAGTATCTGCCAAGTGCAATCACTTTGTAACAACAATAAAGCAAACCTATTGAAATGAAGAAACTATTATCAACAGTCTGCCTTGCGTTTAGCTTAATTGTGCATACCCAGTCTATTTCTATGAACAATATCTTTGTCACCAAGAGCATGTTTGAACTCTCGGGATCAGGAGACGACACTGTCACTGATACAACAACAGTCTCAAATCTAGAAACATCCGTTTTATATGATCAAACTACTACCCTTGAAGATGCAACTTCAGCAGCAACATTTACAGATATAACCAACTTTCAAGACATAACTAGTAGTGGAGATGTTACAGTAGCAGAAGCTACAACAGAAATGGTTGTTTCAACACCGAAAGATCCAGAAATACAAAGTACCACTCTTTTAGCAACAGAAAATATGTTAGACACAACAAATATTGCTACTACTCTTGAAGATTCAACTTCTGAACCATCACTTACAGATACGACGAGCATTCAAGAAACAACCAGCAGCGGAGATGACACAGTAGCAGAAACTACAACAGGAATGGCTGCTTCAACACAGCCAGCTTCAGAAATACAAAGTACCACTTTTTTGACAACAGAAATTATGTCAGACACAACAAATATTGCTACTACTCTTGAAGATTCAACTTCAGAAGCATCATTTACAGATACAACTAACATTCAAGAAACAACCAGCAGCGGAGATGACACAGTAGCAGAAACCACAATGGAAAAAGCAGTTTCAGAAATACAAAGTACCACTTTTTTGACAACAGAACGTACATTTGACACAACAAATATTGTTACTACTCTTGAAGATTCAACTTCAGAAGCATCATTTACAGATACAACATACTTTCAAGAAACAACCAGCAGCGGAGATGACACAGTAGCAGAAACCACAATGGAAACTGCTGTTTCAACGCAAGCAGTTTCAGAAACACAAAGTACCACTTTTTTGACAACAGAACGTATGTTTGACACAACAAATATTGTTACTACTCTTGAAGATTCAACTTCAGAAGCATCATTTACAGATACAACATACTTTCAAGAAACAACCAGCAGCGGAGATGACACAGTAGCAGAAACCACAATGGAAACTGCTGTTTCAACGCAAGCAGTTTCAGAAATACAAAGTACCACTTTTTTGACAACAGAACGTACGTTTGACACAACAAATATTGCTACTACTCTTGAAGATTTAACTTCAGAAGCATCATTAACAGATACAACATACTTTCAAGAAACAACCAGCAGCGGAGATGACACAGTAGCAGAAACCACAATGGAAACTGCTGTTTCAACGCAAGCAGTATCAGAAACACAAAGTACCACTTTTTTGACAACAGAACGTACGTTTGACACAACAAACATTGCTACTACTCTTGAAGATTCAACTTCAGAAGCATCATTTACAGATACAACTAACATTCAAGAAACAACCAGCAGCGGAGATGACACAGTAGCAGAAACCACAATGCAGACTGTTGTTTCAACGCAAGCAGTTTCAGAAATACAAAGTACCACTTTTTTGACAACAGAACGTATGTTTGACACAACAAATATTGCTACTACTCTTGAAGATTCAACTTCAGAAGCATCATTTACAGATACAACTAACATTCAAGAAACAACCAGCAGCGGAGATGACACAGTAGCAGAAACCACAATGGAAACTGCTGTTTCAACGCAAGCAGTATCAGAAATACAAAGTACCACTTTTTTGACAACAGAACGTATGTTTGACACAACAAATATTGCTACTACTCTTGAAGATTTAACTTCAGAAGCATCATTAACAGATACAACATACTTTCAAGAAACAACCAGCAGCGGAGATGACACAGTAGCAGAAACCACAATGGAAACTGCTGTTTCAACGCAAGCAGTATCAGAAATACAAAGTACCACTTTTTTGACAACAGAACGTATGTTTGACACAACAAACATTGCTACTACTCTTGAAGATTCAACTTCAGAAGCATCATTTACAGATACAACTAACATTCAAGAAACAACCAGCAGCGGAGATGACACAGTAGCAGAAACCACAATGGAGACTGTTGTTTCAACGCAAGCAGTTTCAGAAATACAAAGTACCACTTTTTTGACAACAGAACGTATGTTTGACACAACAAATATTGCTACTACTCTTGAAGATTCAACTTCAGAAGCATCATTTGCAGATACAACTAACATTCAAGAAACAACCAGCAGCGGAGATGATACAGCAGCAGAAACCACAGCAGCATTGGCTGCTTCAACGCAAGCAGTTTCAGAAATACAAAGTACCACTTTTTTGACCACAGAACGTATGTTTGACACAACAAATATTGCTACAACTTTTGAAGATTCAACTTCTGAACCATCACTTACAGATACAACCAACATTCAAGAGACAACTGAAAGTGGAGACACAACTGTGCAAGACGTCACTACAGAAAGTGCGGTTTCAACAGAAGTAGTTACAGATATGAAAGTGACTGTCTCAACAGATGTCTCTTTCACTGATACACAAGCAGGAACTACCAACCGACCAACAATGACAACTGATCGATCAACGTCAGCAAGCATCAGTTTGGTGATGGAAACCACAAATACTGCGACAGAAATAACTTCCTCCATGACCACGGTACAGCCCGGAGCTTACAGCTCAACAGCAGAAATCCAGTCAGACACAAGTGCAGCGACGCAACCGTCTACATCTGCACTAACGTCTACATCTACTTCTCCAGTTGTAATCACCGGTCCTCCAGGTAAAATTTGAACTTGTTCAAGATTAGTGCCACTTTATTTACAATCATGGACTGCATCTTACTCAAATTACCAGAAATCAATTCAGAAACGAAGGATTCCTTTTTTAAGGCTGCAGGGCTTAATTTTGATTGATTAATTCTTTATCCTCGGACTGGGAAAGCTTCTTTGAGAGCCTAATCCTGGCAGTTTCGCATTCTTGTAGAGTAGGCTGTGCCAAAAAATGGCGAGGTTCATGGATTTTTCCTTAACTTTCTGAAAATTTGTAGTGGACTTTTACAAACACAAATGTGAAAAAAAAAATTGAAAATAATGGCGTCACACGATCGCGCTGGGCGTTTCTATAGTTACCAGTAGCCATTTTCATAAAAACTGTCATATTTCGAAAACCACTGGAGATAAAAAGATGAACGGTACCTCAAAAGCTGCAGAAGTGGCATGTTTATATCTGCTCTAAGAACACTTTTTATTCTAAGACTACTTGAAAAATATTTATAAGCAAAAAACTCAATTTTACTATTTTTTTGTAGTAGAGGAGATGCAGGACCTATTACACATTTTGTTCTTTTTGCTCTCATTTCATCAGCTTATATCAAAATAAGACAAATTTTGTAGAGAATACGGCCAAGGTCAATGTTTATTGACTGTGTAAATATCTTCACAATAGAATTTATTTTTGTGACATTAATTAAAGCTTATACAAACTTTTTAGAAGAGGGTATAATCGGTCATGCCCCTGAAGGACCTAATATACACAAGCAAACTTTGAAAAACAAAACATGTTTTTTCACTTTCATTGCAAAAACAAGCACATAAAAATGTGAAATAATAATACTTAGTGTCTATAAACATTTTAATTGCCAAAGTAAGATTAATTAGCGTTACATCAATAGCTCTTAACTGTGTAAGAGGCGTCTTCATAAGGGGGGGTGTTAAACTCTTTTCCGCCACGGCCAAAATTCACTGTTTTTGTTGAAATGACTTTTGCAGCGTAGCCTACATGTAATATAATGTTGCTAGAAAAATAAGCTTTATTTTTAAAACGTACAAAAGTTAATTCTTCAAGTGCCTTAACTCATTGTAGCCTATAATAGGTCTTGAACGTTACTGTTTAATAGGTCCTTCAAGGATTCATTTCAAAGGTGTGAAGGTGTGAAAGAAAAGCTTGGAAGTTTGGCGACATTATCAGAGCAGGTTACTAAAAAAGCCATTGCTGTTGTTGATTATAACTGGAGTTGAGGTGACAAATACCAAACACACATTTTCGAAGTATTGTTTCATGTAGACTCTTTATTGACAGACATATTGCAATTGCATGAAATTGCAAGATTTTAGCACTGACAACAATGTTTTTCGTTTTAAGTCTGTCCATAAAGAGTCTACATGAAGCAATACTTCGAAAATGTGTCTTTGTTATTTGTCACCTCAACTCCACTTATAATCAACAACGGCAATGGCTTTTTTAGTAGGCCTAACCTGCCCTGATAATGTCGCCAAACTTCCAAGATTTTCTTTCACACCTTTGAAATGAATCTTGGAAGGATCTATTAAACAGTAACGTCCAACACCTATTATACAATGAGTTAAGCCACTTGAAGAATTAACTTTTGTACGTTTTAAAAATAAAGCTTATTTTTCTAGCAATATTATATTACATGTAGGCTACGCTGCAAAAGTCATTTCAACAAAAATAGTGAATTTTGGCCGTGGCGGAAAAGAGTTTAACACCCCCCTTAGGAAGACGCCTCTTACACAGTTAAGAGCTATTGATGTAACGCTAATTAATCTTACTTTGGCAATTAAAATGTTTATAGACACTAAGTATTATTACTTCACATTTTTATGTGCTTGTTTTTGCAATGAAAGTGAAAAAACATGTTTTGTTTTTCAAAGTTTGCTTGTGTATACTAGGTCCTTCAGGGGCATGACCGATTATACCCTCTTCTAAAAAGTTTGTATAAGCTTTAACGTTCCAAAATAAATTCTATTGTGAAGATATTTACACAGTCAATAAACATTGACCTTGGCCGTATTCTCTAAAAATTTTGTCTTATTTTGATATAAGCTGAAGAAATGAGAGCAAAAAAGAACAAAATGTCATATACAAAATCTCTCTTACCGTACTACAAAAAAAATAGTAAAATTGAGTTTTTTGCTTATAAATATTTTTCAAGTAGTCTTAGAATAAAAAGTGTTCTTAGAGTAGATATAAACATGCCACTTCTGCAGCTTTTGACGTAACGTTCATCTTTTCATCTCCAGTGGTTTTCGAAATATGACAGTTTTTATGAAAATGGCTACTGGTAACTATAGAAACGCCCAGCGCGACCGTGTGACGTCATTATTTTCAATTTTTTTTCACATTTGTGTTTGTAAAAGTCCACTACAAATTTTCAGAAAGTTAAAGAAAAATCCATGAACCTCGCCATTTTTTGGCACAGCCAATTGTAGAGGCTTTGAACCACTGGCGAAAGCCCGGTTACCGAGATTAGCAGGGTAAAGTTTCCGATTGTTGAAGTGTTATTGTCCGGAAATTATTCCATCCATTAGATGCCGCTGAATAGAGAACAATCCTTAAGGTGCGTTGCTCAAGCGCACACCCCGAGAGTCTAATTAGCGCCGCTTGATCTTGAAACTTCTTCGTTCACAAAGTCACACGCTAACCGACTGAGCAAAGTCACACGCTAACCGACTGAGCTATCAGGGCGGATATTTCATGTAAAAAAGATGTTGTTCTTTAATTCCAGGTGTAAATGAATGCGAATTAGATTCGAACGTGTGTTCTGACTCAAACAGCTATTGCAAAGACAAAGACATTGGATATGAGTGTCCATGCAACTTGGGATTTTATGCGCTGGGGGGTGAAAGTTGCAAACCTGGTAAGCCAAAATCCACAACTATAAAACAGAATAGCTTGAAAACAAAATGACCGGTTTTTATTATTGGATGTAATTTCTGAACTTAAAGAATTCCGAACTTGGAGCAAAAAATTTATTATCAAGACTTAATTCTATCAGTTTAAAAGTGCATGTAGATTTTTTGATCGCTGTTGTAATTCTAGTCGCCGAAATTCAAGCTGTAAAGTTTTCAGTTGCCACTGAAAATGGAGCCAAAGACGCTTGATTTCATTATTTTATTACATAGAAAGACTATTGTTTATCGTTTAAGCCAGGGATGTCCAACTTTTAATTATAGTGGGCCGCATTGTCACTTGAAATAATTCAATTGGCCGCAAAACCTATTAAATTTCAAGAAAAATGGGTACCGTACATAAAGGAACAATTAAAAACAAACAACACACACATAGAAAAAAACAAAGATTTATTTCTACAATATCTTTGAGATTGTTTTCCAGCTAAGATGTTATCAACATTTGCAATTTGCATTTAAAGGACTTTGTCTAGATTCTTAGGATGTTTGCTGAGAGTCGGTCAGTCTATTTCTTTCTGCAATTTTTTATGTTTTTCATGGATGAAAATAACTGCTCGCAACAATATGCGCTGCCCCACATGCGCAATAACTTTCTGGACAAATTAACTAATTTATTAAATTCATTACATGAATGTAATTCTTTATAAAATAAAGGAAGAGTGTGTTCTCTGTGGAAAGTTTTCAAACTTTCTCGACTTTGCAGTTCAAGTTGCAATTTGGCTGGCGCTTTATCACACTGAAATGAAACTGGGTCACTGAATAATTTTAATTCAATTTCAATCTTTTTGAAGTCAGAAAATCTTACTGTAAATTCTTCAAGAAAATCTTCAATTCTACAAGCAAACCAGTAATTCACATAACTTACCATACTTTTCATAGTTTACAGAACAGTCTTCAGTTCTTTCAGATAGACTACGACATGGCCACCTAAAGATACGGCCTGATTTGTCACATTTTGCAGAAATTTCCAGGGTTTGACCCACCACTAATTGCAAATGTTTCGACCCATACATTTTCTGAAAGCTTACATCATACAAAATAACATACTAAAAATCTGCCACGAAAAATTTAGTGGAACCCCCTTTTTAGGGGTAAAAACAAAATGGCCGCCATGTGTCCTAAAAATCTTCATTTTTCCATATTTTTTCACCTAATTCATATAATTTAGGTCTGTAAAAGAGCTCATTCTATATTTCTGGTACAGGAATTCAAAAACAGACATTGGAAAGTTGCAATATGAGACAAAAACGTGTCTTTTTAAAATTTATAACAATATAAAAATAAAATGGCCTTCACAAGTCCCAAAAATCTTCAATTTTTTCATATCTTTTCATCTAATTTAGTTAACAGAGACGGCACTGCAATTCATACCTCAGTCCCTACTTCAATTTCTTCAGACTATGGTTTGTAGCAAGAATGCTGACCCTAAAATAGCTTCTTTTGGACAAGCTATTATGCAAGCAGCAAGATCAAATGCTATTACTGCTCCCCTACAGTTAGGCTTAGGCGTGCAGATGCATCATCTGTTCCAGTCAAAAATGCTTGTTGACTCTTTGAGCAAGCATGGATTTTGCAGCTCCTACAGTGAGATTCAAATGTTTGAGAGAAGTGCAGCAGTAACACAAAATACTGACATTGTAGAAGATATAAGTGAGGGCACATTTCTTCAATATTCAGCAGATAATGTTGACCACAATCTGCATAGCATTGATGGTTATGGAACATTTCATGGAATGAGCATTATTTCCATGATGACACCGGCAGCGAAGCACTCATTAGTTATACCAAGAGTCAAAGTGACAGCAGATGACATTATTACGTTGGCAGAATTTCTATTAAGTACTTCCACCAAGACAAAGAGAATTTACATCAAATGCAGTATGGAAACTTGAATGATCCTGATGTAGAAGAACTATAAGCAATGGCACATCTATTATGGGAATCGTCTTTGGTTCTTAAGGTACCACGTCCTCAATGGTCTGGCTTCATGCAACTTATCCACCAAGGAGAACATCAAGGCAAAACTTCCGTCTTGTTCCTGCCCATGCTTGCCATGGACCCCAGTGATCTCTCATGCATCTATTCTACCCTGAAATTCATTTCGTCTGATGCAACCAGATACAAAGTGTGTCCTGTCATCACACTTGATCAACCATTGTGGCTAAAGGCATTTAGCATGGTTGAAAGTCAGCCAGAACTTCAACCATCTGTGATAAAACTCGGAGGATTTCACACCATGATGAGCTACCTAAGCAGCATTGGACATTTGATGAACGGAACTGGACTTCAACAACTCTTGGAAATAGTTTATGCACCTAATTCAGTGGTTCACATGCTGTCCAGAAAAGCAGTGAGTCGCGCAGTCAGAGGACATCTTTTGGTGGATGCAGCCCTTAATGCACTGTTAACCTCGTTAGCATTAGATATCAACTTGTCTTATATTCCTGAATGCGATGGGTGCTTTTCAAATGACCACGAACAGGACAACCACTTGATTCTTCAGTTGAGACATCTAATGAAACGACTACTAATAGGCGCAGTGTCTCCATCAGATTTAGATCAGAATGAAGTGCTTCAGTGCTTAGAACAGAAAGTACAGCAAACTAAAGACACCCTAAAAAAATTTAGAACAGCACGACTTTGGCTACAATACATTTCGATGGTCACAATCATGTGCAGATTCATTAAAGCAGAGCGACAAGGCTTATGGCCATTGCATCTGCAGTCCATGTATGAAATGCTTCCGTACTTGACAGCATTAGGTCACAATCACTATGTGAAAAGTATCCACTTGTACCTAGCCAAGATGTCCAAACTTCAGAGTGAGATGCCTCTTGTCCACAAGCACTTCATGGAAGGACATCACGGTGTTCGTCGCACAGACAGATGCTGGGCTGGTCTCTGAACTGACCTGACAATCGAACAATGTCTAATGAGGAGCCTGAAGTCGAGGGGTGGACTTACAAGGGGGCGTGGATTGACAGAGACACAACCACCCATCTGGGTTCTATCTGCACCAGCATGCGCCCAAGTAAATGAAACCATGCAAGAGTTCACAGGGGTAAAATTTTTCACCAGTGAGCAACACAAAGAGAGTACCCCAGCAAGGATGAGCAGAGATATGAAAGATCTTCAAGATCTAATTCAGTATTTGACAGTGAGAAATCCATTTCGAAAGGATGGCCCACCAAGCCTGAGAAGCATAGTGACAGGCATTGCAGCTCATGACAGTGTCAACTGTGACTCAGCATGGGATGTAGGTATGAAAATCCTTGCACTAATGCCTGGAGTAAAAGTGACTGAGCATTATTTCAGAAAGAAACACCAAACCATCACCATGGGTGCAAAAGAATCGGTCAAAGTCAAGGACAGGGAAGTGAGTGTTCATCCCATCCTCCTATTTCAACGTTTAGTCTGTGCTGGCACAACAACGAATCAGCTACCAGAGGTATTCCAGTATGAACTTTTTCAATTTCCATCAGCTTTGTTTGAATCAAAATCCATCATTAGACCAGCCAACAAGGCCTCCTTGACTGACTTCTTGTGGTCTTCATCAATTGAGTCTGCTCCAAAACCATCTAAGCCCATAGTCCAGCATGTACTAGATGGAGGTGCCCTGCTCCATAAACTTCCTTGGACAAAAGGAGTTGCATGGGATGAAATCATGCAGATGTACACTGATTATGTGATGTCCAAATATAGAGCCTGTATTGTTGTGTTTGATGGTTACAGATTCGCCTTCCACAAAAGATGGTGTTCACTTCCGAAGAACTGTTGGTAGGATTGGGGCTGAAGTAATTTTTGATCCAACAATGAAGCTCCAAACCAAAAAGGAAGACTTTCTTGCTAACCATAAAAATAAACAGAGACTAATCCATATGATAGGGGACAGACTCGAAAGAGCAGGGTTTGGGTTTGGGTTTGGGTTTTGAATCTTTATCCTCGGACTGACAAAGCCTTGATAGGTTATTCCTGGTACTTGTTCGCATACTTGTAGAGGCTCTTGACGCAGGGCTGGTTACCGAGATTGGCAGAGTGAAGTTTTCCGATTGTTGAAGTGTTGTTGCCGAGAAATTATTCCATTCACTAGGTGCCGCTGAATGGAGAGCAGTCCTGAAATGCGTTGCTCAAGCGCACACCCCGAGAGTCGAACCAGCGCCGCGTGATCTTGAGCCCGACGCGTAACCACATTGGTACGCCCGACGCGTACCAATGTGTTGTCCACCATGCCAGAGGAGATGCAGATGTCCTGATAGTAGAAACCGCGATGTCATCTGCACAGCAACAAGACACTGTAGTTTTAGCAAGTGATACTGACATTCTGATTTTGCTCATGCATTACAAGAAGAGTAATACCACACACAACATCTGGTTGCAAACAGCATCTAAAAAGGGCACTAAAAAACATCAAAGTGCTGCTACATTTCAGTCACCAGAAAACTTCTTGGAGACACCGTGTCAAATAATCTTCTCTTTGCCCATGCACTGTTGGGATGTGATACCACTTTAAGGGTATTTGGAATAAGCAAACAGAAAGCTGTTACAAAACTAAGAACTGATGAAAACTTCAGAACAGCTGCAGCAACTTTCATGTCATTCTCTGCAAATGCAAATGATGTTTTGTAAAAGCAGGGAAGTCGGCTCTATTTGCCATGTACAATGGAAGGCAAGATGATAATCTTGACGATCTAAGATATCAAATTTTCTGTGGAAAAACAGCAAGAAGTACGACTGCAGTAGACCCATGTTCTCTTCCTCCCACGTCATCAGCAGCGAGGTTTCACAGTCTCAGGGTATATCATCAAGTGCAGGTGTGGCTGGGTCATGAGACAGATGTTTCACCGGAACAGTGGGGTTGGCGTTTTAGTGAAGGCAGTCTGGTGCCTGTGATGACAGACAAACCTCCAGCTCCATCTCAGTTCTCGGAAATGATTGTCTGCAATTGCAAGACCGGCTGTCCTGCACTTCGATGCACATGCCGGAAATCTGGTTTAGAATGTACAGTTGCATGTGGTGAATGTCATGGGTTATGTTCAAATTCGTCATTAGGCCTAATGGAAAACATTGACTCTGATGATGATGCCTTGGTTTGAACTATTAATTGTTTGATAAAATTAGGCCTTTTACAGAACTAAAGTGTGCGAATTAGGTTAAACGATAAAGAAAAACGAAGATTTTTGAGACTCATGGCGGCAATTTTATTTTTAAATTTTGTTATAAAATTTTATTAAGACAAATTTTTATCTCATTTTTCAACTTTCCAGTGTCTGTTTATAAATTCCTTGTACCAGAAATATAGAACGAGCTCTTTTACAAAACTAAATTACATGAATTAGGCGAAAAGATACGTTAAAATGAAGATTTTTGGGACACATGGCGGCCATTTTGTTTTTACCCCCAAAAAGGGGTGTTCCACTAAATTTTTTGCAGCAGATTTTTAGTATGTTATTCTGTATGATGTAAGCTTTCAGAAAATGTATAGGTCAAAACATTTGCAATTAATGGTGGGTCAAGCCCTGTTTTGAGCCGGATTGACTGGACTATAAGAAAGACAAATCATTCAACTATTCTTCATTGTCTATCAAGTTTACGTTTTGTTTCTTTTTCTCCATGAACTGTTTTATTTCGGGTAACAATAATCGAAATTGTTTTTAAGTGGCTGCTCTACTGAGCCATCGAACTTTAGATATAATCGGACTTATATATAATCCTGTTGCTCCCATGCTATACTATTACTACGCCCCTAAAAACTGACTGGTACATTTTAATTAGGCTAAGATTCAAAGTTCAAAATACTACTTGGAGCGAAAATGATTAGCGGGCCGCACAAAAATCTCAGGTGGGCCGCAGGTTGGACATCCCTGGTTTAAGCAATCATCATTCACGATGGGCATAATTTTGGCTTCGTAAATTTACAGTAGGATAATAAATGGCTCGGCCATTACCTTAAATAAACATAACAGATGTAAACAGCAACATTCATCGTAGAGTTGAACTCTCTTTCATTTAAGAACCTGTATTTACAATAAAAGGGAACCAGGTTAGAAATAATTAATCAAATTATTCAAAATGCCATCAAAGTAACTGAGGTCATTTGAGACAAAAAACTGTCAGACCTATTAGTCAACTAGGCGAAAGAGTGATAAATCAAGTATTATTTCATTAAACGATTTGTTATAATTTTTTTCCTTTGGTTGCCATCTGCTTCTGTTAGAAGCTTCGCGAAGATAGTAAACATGCAGTTTTTATTTGATTAAAATCATATTGAACCTTGTGAGGTTATTTAGCAGCATGCATTTAGGTCAGTCATAACTGAAGACAGAACGCCACTGCTTCGACCAAAAGGATTCTTCCGAGCAGTAAATCGTACACTAGACCGAACGCTTTATTACTAAAGAAGTAACACAGCGTGGTGATTTTTCCATTTATATATGTTTTACCAATATCAGCAGCAATATAACGCAACAAAAGCTAACAATTATTTATTTGATAATAATCAAGATTATAATTGATTTTTACAATTAACTGTGCAAGTTTAGGAGAAAGGTTACTTTTGAATCACGAGTAAACAAAAGCAAGACATGTCACATTTACCTCGATGCAAAATAACAACAAAATTATTGCAAACACTTTTAGCTATTCACATCTAGCCTTTGTCATATAATGAGTGTAACTACAAAAAAGAGAAACTTCCGAAATAAATTCCAAAATAAGGGGAGTAGCTAACTCAAAGACTATATGTCACTTCGCTGCTTCCTGTCGTCTGTTGTATCGCATCTGTGATCGCAGTGTACTGTATGTTATCGCAATGGGCGCAAATAAAAACACCATTATTGTTATTATTCGTTTTCCAAAACACGTTAATTTCGATGATGATATGTCACTTCTGATTTGCAGGCAAATTCTTCGGAGGAAGATTGCACACAGAACCTGCTTTAACACGCAGACGAAAAAGAAGTATTGAATCGGATGTTCAAACAGCTGTAAGTTATACACAGAAGATAATAGTATGGTGTGATAAGTTATTGAACAAACATGTGTCAAACATTTTATGAATTAGAGTCTATGAACGACACGAATAGAACCATCTATAACAATTTACTGCAACTGTAGCATTTCACAACGTTGCTAGAAAAGCTTTATCGCTTTCTTAACCATGAAAGACATGTAAATCTGTACCATTTGTACCATTTGTAGTTAAACGACGCCTACAAAAATACAGAAGGTTATATTGAAGTCAATATAATTGGTAACGCACCAACCGATGGTATATGGGACTATGAGGTTGTTTACACTACGGAATCTAGTATAACTGAAGCACAAGTTACTCAAGCGTTCGAAGATTATTTAGCCAACCAACAAGTGAGTACTGTAGCTACAATTAAGTATAAAACTTTTGCGGCTTAATCTTGAAAGTGTATTCGTGTAATACGAAAACTTTAGATTGCTTTGATTTATTTCACCTCCATGGTTTTTAAGCAAAATCTCACTCTGTTAACTTTAGTTTTTTTGTTTTTTTTTCTTTGATAGCCTACAGTACCTACATTAATATTATATTGCAGTTAACAAAAAAGAAAATTGAGTTTGTGAATATGTAATTGATAAAACTCGAAGAGAATCAGCCGACTTCTATGGTTAAACAAACTTGTAAAACGAAGAAACATGCACCACGGATTTAATAATACTATTTCATATACTCAAATAGACGGATCATATTAAACCATTTTTTTTATTTGTACACTAAAACTTGGGCACAAACTGATTGCATCTTTAAAATATATTAGTCTGTAAAATATGACATTTTTATGCAGTGCACTGCTGGATCATGTACGGTTTCATCAACAGTAACGATCATTGAAGAAAGTTCTGTTGCCGATGCTGGAAGTAAGTAACTTATTTCAAAATCTTTTTATTTTTGACTATTACAAAGGAAACAATACTTGCTTTGACAAAATGAGGGTCACAAAAAGGTAAAGTCTACAAAGTTTAGTTACTAAAATTTGTCAATACTTTGGGTTCCACTGCAACACCCCAGTTCACCACATTGAATTGAATTAGACAAAAGTTTAATTCAAGTTTTTTAGTATTGTTATTTATGACCACCATAGAGAAACCAATAGTTTCGAAAATGTAGATAGGACAAACCTTGAACGCGAAGTGCTCGAAATGGAAAAGTGATGCATTCGAAATCGAAATAACGTACTGAGTAAAAATCCAGTACTGCCGAAATGTCTAACGGGCGAGAAGATATGAAAAAAGGATGTAACTTATTATACTAGCTATACTATTATGTGTACGTAAAAAGTAGACAAGTTTGTTGTGAGAGGCAGTACTGCGTTGTCAAGAACATTAAATATTCATGGCTGGTTTGTGTTGTCACAAAAGACAAATCCATATTTTCAACAGACTTCACCTTGCCAAAGCTGTTTCTTGATTGCTCAATACTAAAATTTTACAGGTAAAGCTATATACACAAAACTAACGTTGGGAAACAGACATTTTTTGTAAAACAGCAAAATTGGGCATGTCAGCAACATCACTTCAATGATTAACCAATAAAAAGAAAATTGAGCAATAGTCAAACTGAAAATGACGTCCACGTTTTTATCTTCTTTTCAACTTTACTCTATAAAAGTAAGCAACTTCAAAAATTTCTATTGTGATTCTTTATCGTTTTCCCCATTTAGCAGAGTAAACTTCAATAACGGTTCACAGCAACGGCAAAAGCCTATAATTTGAAAATAAAGGACACTTTCTTCGTGTAAAGAAGAATGTTATTACGTTTAATCAAACAATCTGCCGGACGCGTTTTTAATGGTCGAGAAGTTGCTAAAATTTGTAAGAAATAAAATATTAATTAATTTATGAAGACGCTCTTCTTCCATTTTAATTGTCTGAAGTTATTTATTTTGTGCAGTTTAGTAGAGAAACATCAATCTTTGAGATTTAAGATTAAAATAACTTATGTAAGTGGTCGTATATAAACTTTTGCAGTGGCAGCATCTTTTTGTGCTGAACGCAAATCTTTTTTAATTTGAAAAAGGATACTTACCAATGTTGTGTTGTTCATGTGATCAAGGTTATCACATTTATCAAAATGTTTAAAGCTTCAGAAGTAGCATGAATCAGATGACAACACAGCCACAATAAGCAGCTAATTCCGTGTTTTTATTTTAGTAAAGCATCTGCTGTGAGATAAACTATTTGCGATTCGTGGTGATAGCGAAACATTTTAGTGTTTGGTTCATGTTTGATTTAACTGCACTATACACGAGGCAAACATTTGGTGACCGTGCAAGCACAAAAACTGCTGAACTTTAACCTCATTCGGCACAAACGACGTAAAATTAAATACGAAAGATGAATGACGATGGGTTTACATAATAAAACGATGAAAAAAAAAACATCTGGACGATGGTAATAATTACAAAAAAAATAAACAACAACGCCATAAAAATGCTTTTGATCAATTACATCGTTATAGCAATAGCTAAACGTACCTCAAAGTTATTGTATTTTTGGTGAGTCCAGTTATTGCCATGCAGTAAATCATTTTCAAGTTTAAAGCAATATTTCCTCGTTTCTATTTCCGTAATTTAATTTCAAGCGATTTTAATCGCTTATTTATTTTTTCTATCAAAAAGAAAAGCTATTTAATGTTTTTTTCGAGCTTAGCTGGAATTTTTGTTCCGAATTTGAAAACCCAAAAGTTACGATGTATTTGAATTTAACTGAAGTCACTTTGTGTTCGGGTGGTAAATACGTTCCAAGGCATTCGGAAAAATATCGGCTTTACATCGATTGAGAGCACGTCTACTTTGGCAAGAAGGTCCTTAAACTAAATCTTCAAACATGAGCATAAGTTTTAAATAGATAAAACTAAAAATTAATGTTTAACCCTTTTTTAAATAAAAAATTTCGATTAGAGATTTATGTTTTTAAGGCGATCTTGTTTGCTATTACCAAATTTCCACTTATATTAATATTCATTGTAAAACATTTCAAACATTTACTTGTAAAATATTTATTTTATACTATTTTGTATCTATTCTGTCACTTTGTCCAACGAAACAGTTTTCAATCATTGCATTGATTGAAGCATTTCAGTTCATGATAAGATAAAAATCAGAAACAAAAAAAAAACTGTCTCTGGTTCGTAGACTATCCTACACATGCTGCAGTTTTATTATTATAATATAAGTTAGGTTTTTATGCAAAGCAAACTCTATCAGCCCAGCAACTCGCACGAGGCTCTGTGACAGAGGCAGACACTTTTACCTACTAAGCCCCTCACCGGTCTACTTTAAAAAAAATACACTTTTTTTTATACGAAAAATTCAGCTTCTTATTTCTTTTTTAGAGTTATTGAGTTGATGGCCGCGAGAAGAAACACATGAAATAGAAATGCTATGATTAATTTTACAAATATGGTTAATTGGTTAATTATAATTTAGCATTAAGGAGTTTCTACGTCTACAATAAATTGATAATTTTTACTTGCAGCTGTTGGAGAAGTAGTCTGTGAACAGAGTGCCGGATTTTGCGACGATACTTCAACAACGTGTTCAGCTACTGATGGCGTAGCTGTGTGCCAGTGCAGAGACGACTTCGCTAAAATCAAAGGAGATGACAGATTTTGCCAACGTAAAGAGAATTGTTAATTTTGTTTTGCACTTTCATTAGTGCTTTTTTGCATCAAAGTACTTCTTATTCATATTTACTGAGACTGTTTAATTTATAGGTATTTAATTTACACGGTAGCAGCTAGCGACTAATTTTGAAGACACCAAAATAACATTCGTGATTTCAAATTGATTTCAGCTGTAATCTGTGCCAGCAACGCCGGCTGCAACTCTCCTTTTGGCTGGTGCACTGCCGATGCAAATGATGGCGTTGGATCCTGCACATGCATGGTTGGATTCGAAGGAGAAAGATGTAAAAGTCGTAAGTTACTTTTAGTTGTTTTTGATTGTACAATGTACATATACTTGGTTAGCTGGTGGGTCCAAAGAATTATTAAATCACTAAATAATTGGTGGGACATCTACTAAACATGAAATGACATTAACAAAATTAACTCGATTAAAACATTAACATTATAAAATGTCAATACTAAACTCATGTTCATCAAACGTATGGAAAACTGTAGGCTACTGTCTTCATCTTCAGTGCTAGTGATTGCTTACATTATATAGCATTGAAAATTAAGACTATAGTTTTCAAAGCGCTTGCTAAACATGAGTTCAGTATATAAATTTTCGGCTCTTTATTTTTTTATTGAATAAACCAGACCTTCCAACCATTTTGCTTCTAAAATTAACTTCTTATTTTTTTCAGCTTGGCTTTTCATCGTCATAATTCTAGCGGTGGTTCTCGCGGTGGTTGTGTTGGGGTTAACAGCATGGATAATCTTAAATCAACGTCGCAAAAAGAAATCGCGGAATTTGTGGATGGTACGATTATGATCAATTTTAGCATTATCACTTAAATTGTATTGAACATTGTGTAATACTGTAGTAGCATAAAAATGTTTTTTTTTTAATTTAAAATAAAAGTGTAGAAATAGCATAAAAAACTGTCAACATAAAATGAATTTGTATGTGTTCCCTGTAAACTCGTTAACATTAAATTTGCGTAAAAATGCATCAACTTTATGTAGAACACTTTTATTAATGAGGCGTTTGTATAACGTTTGTTAGGACAGCTTTTACAGCATAGTCATGTCATAACTATTGTTATTTTTATTTATTTTGTTTAAACTGACAGTACTTTCAATCACTTTTTGATCATAAATAATGCAACAACGCACAAAATCACTTTTACAAATAAACTTGTTATTTTCCCGTTGTAATTTTAAGATGATTTTGTTTTCAACTACTGTTTACAATGTTTTTATGCTAGAGCAACAAAAGGAATAATTGATTAATTGTTTCACGTAGACATAAGATTTAACCCAACCCAGTATGTAAGTATAGCCTACAGAAGAATATGTTGTCTTAGTGTTGTCTTTTCAGCGATCACGATCATGAAAACGAAAAATCTGGCTTAAGAAATTCAGTCACACTGTTGTTATTACAGCAGCTTACATTTCAAATTTCATTGTGCAGCAAACACAAATTTTTATTTTAAAAACTTCGCCTATGTTAAAGCTTTGATTGAGAGTTTACTTTGTTGTACCTACAACAGACATGCAAATTTACTTATATCAATAGTTTCAACATGCTTTATTCCTGCGAGAAAATATACAAGTAAAAGTAAACGAAGGCTCAAAATTGTGTTGGAAACCTTCAAAATATTTTCTATCCACGAATATACTTTTGCTTGAACGAAGTATTAAAATTATTGATGTAAGCCTAGAAAGTTTTGTATGATTGTGATAAAACATAGCACAATTGAAGGACAGCATATGATGTAAATTATAATCATTTGTGTTTTTTATCTAGGATGATAATGTCCCAACAAGCGATATCACTAACGGAAGTTTTTCCTCTCCAGTAAGTAGAAATACAAGTTTAATTTTATATTTCTACTCTCTTTCTAAAACCATCAACACTTTTTCGTATTAATGATTACAGAAAAGCTTAGCTTTCTACTAATAAACAAAATCAATTTAAATTTTGATTAAATGGTATGTTTTTTAAATGTGATTCGTGGTGATAAAACACCTAAATTAACCATGCTGCTAGTCTAAGACTCTCGGCTTCAGCTGGTTGTTGAAATCGCCTCTAAAATCTACCCATAGGTGGAAAAACATTTGGTGGGGATATCATTGCTGAAGCAAAGGCGGCCAAAAGAAAAGAATTGGCCACCCCACCCTACTTAGTGCCAAAAGTTTAATGCAATAAGAACCTTGTCTTTTCATTCACCTAGATTTAAGTATGGGACCATCTTTGCTAGTATAGAGTAAAAGTGTAAAAACCTCCACCTCAATAATAGTTTACTCTCCAGCATTAGAACTCCTGCTTTGCTATGATTTTATGTTTTATATTTTTGTAAGCAACTCTAATTTTGATTGCAGAGGTTGCAATTTGGTCACAACAATGAAACTTTGGAAATGAACGAGCTAAGGTATGGTTACATCATAAATTCAATTATATTTTGTTGTAGAACCTGCATACTCATAGGTGTACCATGTACTGACATTGCATCTGTTTTTTTGTTTTTTTGTAAGTTAATGTCAAGAGAAAACCAGGTTACTTTACGTTTAATTTTGATTTATTTATATCTGTTAAAACATTTTTTAAGTTGACAATTATCAAGCATACATTGAATAGAATAACCTGCTTGAATTTACACGTCCCTTGCCACCATAATGAACGTGGTTGTAAAAAATACCCAAAATAAAATACACGTTGTAAAATATCCAACCACCTTTTCATGGGTTAGCTTCGTATTTACTTGAGTTTACCGTTTACAATGAACTTGGCACCTTGTCGTGGTGCGGAGGCTTGTGTGAGTATCTGTGTTCCAACAAGATGATAGCCGATAGATATAGACTAATTTTAAAACCGGTGCCTGTACTGCGCAGCGCCCTCCCAGACACACATTTTTCTATTAAAACGCCAACCACTTAAGTCATAGTAAAAAACTACATGCATAAACTGACAACATGTTTTTTAGTATTCTAAATACGAGTTTTATATTGGAGCTAAATGAAATATTACTTCTGGTCCTGTCTGGCATGATTCTCTGTTAAAGTTTCATGGCTGTTTCGTCGCAAAGTCTAATTTTTGGTTTACATCACGTAGCTGCGCCAACGTAGTTACTCTTTGCGATCGTGTATCTTCGAGTGATTTATTGATGCCATGCCCGCTCGAGGGATTTTTATTGCGGACGTTATCTCTTTTTCAGTTCAATATCATTTGAGGTTTCCATGACAATTTCACAAAAACATTATTAAAAACATTTTATAACAATTTACGCCCATGTAGATTGTTGATTTAAAATTGACAGATAAAACCAAACAACCACACGGCATTTAACAACATGCCTTGTGGTTGTTTGGTTTTATCTGTCGATGGTTGAAGAAAGTTACTTTTTTACCAAAATTGTATCATTTAAAATTGTTTACGATCCGAAACATTTCAAAAGCTCGGTAATGTGAAACACAAATTGGAAGTTTCCGACTGTGCCTTTTTCATGAGAATTCTCTCGTTATCCAAGAGAAAGTAACTTATATTCACCGTATTCCAATACTTGCTCCTATATTTCTCGTTAATGTATTTCTAGCCAGCCACACTTTTGTGATAAAAAGTCACAGAAACGCCTACATAAAGTTTGTAGCAGCCTGTATTTTGCAATTTTAACATTATTAAAACACACTGAAGTTTTGCACAGTAACGATTTTCACAATGTAAAGAATCAAAACTGCACTGTCATTTCAAATTAACTGAGAAAGTGTAAAGTGTTTCCTGTTGTTCCGTAAAGTTGATAACAACGAATGTGTCACAATGCTGTTGTCCAAACAGCACTCCGTAATTTCATCGAATAAACATCTACTGTAAAACGAAACTACAGTTAGCAGAAGATGCGTAATCATTTACAAACATACAAACATAGCAACAAAGCCTCTTATCAAATATGTGAAACCACGTAACCTAATAAATCACTCAGACTGTGGTTGGGGTTTGATACACAATATGCTGATGCCTTGTAAAGGAGATGCTGTTCCAAAGGAACTAACTTACTTTTCATGATTCTATTTGAATAAGACTATACTGACGAAACCGCACTTGTGTGGTGAAAGTTCTATATAATAAATTGATTTTTCTGATTTAGTGTGGTACTTTCTATTTTGTTTTAAATATTTTATCACACAACGGATCCTATCGAATAGTCAGCAAAATCATATGTAAAGTTTAATGAAAAGTTTTGTATTGAAGTTTTGTTTTGATACTTTTCATGTGTTTGTCTCCCTCTTGTGACGTATAACTTGTAATAGCTTTCGTAATATTTGAGTTGTAAAAGTCAGCTAGTTAGATATCAATGCCAGTTAAATATCAGTAAGATAAAATCAAGCTTTGCCCGTTCGACTCTCCAGGATAGAACATAAATTGGAGAACTTCTTTAGGGCAGTTTTCAAAGTACAATACAAGAACAGAGAAAATGCGTTGCTTTGTAAAAAAATAAATGATTGAAAAACAATACTGGTAGCTTTATATTATTTGCCAGAGGGTAGTAGACGGCTCTTTATCCCCTTAAATAATTTATTAAAAAGATTTCTTTCCCTGTGCTTTGTGTCAAATATACAACGTTTGCGTCAAATCTTTATGCTATGCACTGAGAGCCTATTTTGGTGAAATAAGACCTCCTCAGACATAAAGCTTCAGGGGCGCCAATGTTTTTCGCTAAGTACGAGCTTTGGTTATTTTTTATGAAGCGATAACTAATCTTTGTCTTAATTACATAAAAATAGTGTCACCATAGAGAAAAACATGAAAACTTAGCTCAACAAGTTGAGGTTGACATCGCTGCTGTCTACAGCAAGGGTTGCCGTTTACAAGTAGGCAAAATTTGGTTACGATAAATCTGTCAAGACAACGTGTTTATTGCATAATTATGCGTTTCTTTTTCACGGCACACAGTAATAATAAAATAAACAATAGAACACATTAAGACAATGTAAAATGATAGCAAAGTGACGTCAAAGTCCTCAGGACATAAGATCATTATGAAACTTTCCATCGGTGCAACTGCATCAAAAAAAATAACAGCAGCCTCTAAAATTAAATTCCGCCTTATGCCAATTCAGCAAAGTTTCGGATTTTATTAAAAAAATCATGACGCATGGCAACTCTATTCTACTGCAGTTCATGATTTTTATTTAAAGTTTTCAACATTTTTTGTGTTGAGCATAGGAACGATTAAAGGAACCGCATTGTCCTCAATAAAAATTACGAGCATACTGGTACGTTTAAATATTAAACCAGTCATTCCGCGCTGAGCGTGCCACAATCTGTTACGTAAGTGCCAGATCAATAACCCCTTTCTGCGTTCATCAGCTTACCAACATGCATATTCCTTTGCAGCAGTGAACCTGAAACCAGTGGGAGCAGCGAGCCTGAACAGGAACTAACATCAACGTTTAGAAACTAAACTTGTATGGAATGTTTATGAAGGTGGCGTTGTTGAGCCAAGAAGACAAAATCATCCATCACATGTGTTCGGGATGGATTGGTTGGCATATTTGTTTAAAACAATTGTTCAGTTTTGCATACTATTTTCAGCAATTTCATGCAAACATCGATTATAAGATTCAATCGCACTGCAGTTCTTCAATCGCACTGCAGTATATAACCTGGTGAAATTTTATTTTGTATGTTATTCGCCCTGAGGATGCGCATTGTCATGGTGCGCGAAACGTCAGTGAAGCAATAAACCATCTTGTTTGTTGTTAATTTTACTTTCAATTTCATTAGATGAACGTAGCAACTAGTGCTAGAAACGATATAAGATTGATGTAAATTGAAAGTAACTTGTATAAATCTAGGCTTAGTAACCTATTTGTCTAGCTTTCTGGCGAAAGAAGTACCGTACATGGGCTTATCTGAAATTGTTTCTTTTTATTTTTTTCGTTTTTGTCTGATAACGGTTGTATTGTAGCTTTTGTATTTTAAGAGGTATCTACTTGACTTGCCTGAAGGATAATACTGAGACGGGATTGTAGTTGGCTATCTTGTCTGTAATTGCTGTGGTGAAGTGGACGTAACCCGCAAAAAAACTTTGCTTTATAGTGTTTATGATTTCGTATTTATTAAAGCACATTTTTGATTTTCTTCAGTTTTAGCAAATGATGATATTAACATTCATAATAATAAAAAAGAATTGCTGTACTTTAAATGCTTTTAATTTTTATTACTTTTGGTTCTTTTATCAATGATGTTCGCTATTTTTGTCCTATAAATTTGGAAACAGAGTTGTTCAAACTTTTTCAACTCAAGGAGGCTTATCCCTGCAAACAGGCGTAGCCTAAACATTTTTTCACTTTTAACGAAGATTGGATCTAATAGGTGGTTGGCCACGTCTCCCATCCAAACAAAACAAAGAATAAACATGTAAATCTTTTTTTCGTTTTTGCAAAATTTTCTCGTTTGCTTTACTCGTCCAATCACCTTTCAATGATCTAACTATCGGCATTGAACTTGTACGTTTTTGCAGTGGGTTTTTTAAGGAGTATAGATTTTATTTGCTATTTAAAAAACATGCAATATTCTGAAGTTAAAATTTTCTTACTTAACTAGTTAACAGTTATATTAACCCCTTGTAGAGTTAGTAGTGCTATAAGGTGACATATGCCTTGCATACTAAGCTATGCCTATAAGGAAGTTCGGAACTCCTCAAATGGATTAGGAATTATTAAAATCCTTTTTTGGCTGTGAAAACATAGTTTGAACTTCATGCCAATGTTGAGCCTATCATACAACCCGAACTTTACAGAAATCAAGTTTTCATTTGATAAATTTGGTCAATTGGAGAGTGAGTGTTTGCAACAGAAAGCCACAAAATAGGCTACACAAAAAGTATCAATCCGATATAGTTTTCGGAAATGTTCAGAGAGGCAGGCCCCTCATACCTCCTAACAATTGTTTTGCTTCAGATGTCAACTTTGACATCACCATTTTCTGTTGGAAAGTTCATTTTGTTTAAACTCTGGTTTCCTCTCAATTTTTTTTACTCCCCACCGCTCCTAATTATAGTTAATGCGACTATTAGGCTACAATGCATATACGTTCAGTAGCCTAAAGTTGATTCATGGTAAACATTGTGTTACATTCCAATGCGTCTATACTGTTGATTTATTTGTATTATTGCTTCATCGCGCTCTTTTGCTTTAGAATTAATATTTTTACAGCGTCTTATATTGTAGTCGTTATAAGCTGCAAGCAAGTTATAGCCTACTATTTGAGTGACATGATTTCATTAACTTGTTTGACATGCTCACAATGCATTGCTTTGATGTGAATTTACAAATTAAATGAACTTGTTTATAAGAAAGTTAAAACTATCCCCGGAAAGATAAAAATGCATTTTCTCATAAGGCAGCTTCTTCCAACCAAACAAGCTGAAAGATTATATATTTGTAGTTTGCTTTTTTTTACATAAAAAAGTTCGGCTTTATTTTCGGAATTTACAGTATGTGCAATAAGCATATTTACACAAGTTATTATGAACTGAACTTTTTAAACAAGTAACCTATTCATTTGTATATTTGCAATTTGCATCCATCTAATGTTGCTTCAACATATGACGAGAAGAGCAGTATAATGAAGGACCGTATTCTCTGATGTGGTGCACTATGCAGTTTATTGTACGTGACATTTTTGCGTTATTTTTATCAAAAGATGTCGAATAAAAGATATGCCAAAGTAAAGTGACTGCGAGTTACAGAGCCTAGATTGATAAAAAAAACGAAACAAGAAATAAAATGTCATAAAATTTCTGTCACCTACATCCTTCGTTGATTGACGAAACGTCAGAAACAAAACTGGTTTTAACATCTTGTGGGAGCCTAGGGTAGGCTATATCTTGCAATCATCGCAATCAGAGCCGGTCTTAGGGTATTTCGGGCCCTGTGCGGAATATGCTTTGCGGGCCAATGACAATGATCCAATTCAGTAGCATAGCTAGGTATTTTGAAATGGGAGGGGGTGGTTTGAGCGTCGGCAGACGAAGCCTGACGACGTGATCGCCGAAGGCGACACCCAGCGGCGGGAGGGGTCTGGGGGAACTCCTCCAGAAAATTTTGAAAAATTACTTTGAATTTGGGACATTCTGAGAGCATGTTCAAAATTTGGGTATGAATATTACTGTAAAATGGTGCTGTCCGGTGGCATAGCAAAAGGATAAGATCATGCATTCTTTGGCATTTTTCGAAAATAAAGCTATGTTGAGTCTGGATGCAACCTTTTCGTCCCCTGAAAAATTCGTACCCCGATTTCGTACCCTGAAATGGGAGTAACAAAATCAAATTTTGACCTATTTCGTCCCCTGAAAAGATCGAGAGAAATTTGAAATGTTTGCGGCAACTCCGATTAGCAACTTCGGCTATGTTGTTGTTTTTTCTTGATCTTTTCAGGGGACGAAATAGGTTGCACCCGTTGAGTCTCTATGTTTTTTTGTTGCAAATTTCTTTCTTGAATTCACATGTTGAATTTTTCCATTGGAAATGACAAAATTACTGAATTTTCTGAGTAAATTGCGGGCCCCCTAATTTGCGGGCCCTGTGCGATCGCACGGTTTGCACACCCCAAAGACCGGCACTGATCGCAATTACATTGATATAATTACAGTAGGTGAGCAATCAGCTTTATTTTATATTCGTATCATCCTCAATCGTGATCCTAATCTACAAAACATTAGGCTATGTCGCAAAACACTTCGCTGTAATAGAGCAACAAAAGATATAACAATGACATTTAGTAGGCTATAGCTAATTAAAACAAATACAACAGTAAGACTATTTCTGAGCCTAGGGATAGCCTATTCTTGTAGTTTCAGCCATGGTGCATCGACCTGTGTGTAGCTAACAGTGCTTCGATGAAACTAAAGCAAGCTACTTTTCATTTCCATTCTAAGAAGCACGTGTTCCGATTATTTTACTGGAACCATATGCTGTACCATTCATAGCCATGTGATCGCATGACAATTTATTACGTATGCCAACTGCGTAGCAAAGTTTCGTTGATTGGATTTTCCGATTCTGAAGAGCTATTTACTCACCAATCATTTCCGACTGCTTGTAATGTGATAAACTAGGCCAACAGTTATTTTGCGTCAGCTATCGTTCTTGTGCGATTCAACAAACGCAGTGCAGTGCCTTTTGTGACCGATATGATTAAAATCTAATTAGCCTACGGTACCTATTTATTTCATACATAGGCTAGGCTATATGACAGCTTTCAAATTGATCACTTCATCCAATGCTTTGATCATAGCGATTTAGGCTATGCTAAAAAATATTTTTGCTCTCTCTTTTTAGCCTTTGCATCATGCTAATAAAGTCAGCTAAGGTCGCAAAAACTGTCCTTAGGTTTTTGTTCTAGTTTGTTGACACGTGGCTATTTCGTAGGTCGATGAGTGTCACCCTAGAGTCCGAGATCCGGATTTTCCAAGCTAAGTTACGAAACATGATTGTTAGGCCTACCTTTAATCTTGCATGTCAATATTTGGCTGTGTTTGTTTAAGCTACATTTGATTGATAGCAGTTATTTTTTAACACTGAACAGAGAAACGTTTGTTCAAACATGTATGATGACTTGTGAAGGACTTAATGCACAGACGCAATTACAACACTGATGTTGGCTGGATGACCTTTACGCTTGTATCTAAAATGCTAATGGGCGAAACACGTGTCTATCGCTGAGTTCCTGCTACACTCGACTGCCGAGAAACACAACTTCCTTCATGTTTATCAATTGATCTCATAATAACAACTACTTTCTACTATACAACTATTTAATAACAAAAGTGACACTAACCCACTTTCATAATCTTTCAGTGACGAGATAGAAACAAAGTGCTGATACTCCACACTGCCGTTGTTTGTGTAATCTTAAAGTTTGTTTGAACATTTATTAGCTTGAAGCTAAATGATACCATATAGTTGTAAATAGTAACATTTGTCCCCTACCTTTGTGTCGTTTCTTCGTTCGTCGACTGGGGGTGATATCTAGGCCGACTGGATTTTTTGTATTTTACATTGTGCAAACTACCAGCATGAGTATCACGTTGGCTTCAAGGTTGAAACATAGAGACATCTGAATCAATGGTAGGCTACTCTGCTGGCGTTCTAGAATAAGGAGGAACCGGGAAAAAATGCACTCGGGAAATATGACGCATCACAAATGATGAGAACCGCTAGTAGAGTCGCACTGTTGTGGTACATCGTGTTGAAGGGAAGGTAGTAGAAGGGTATTTCCCATCACATATCCTGATACCGGCTTTAAGTCGTCTCCTGGTCTTGTGCATTAAAATTAACATGCATCGAGATTTGAGCCAATATTTTGCTATCTTGCTCAGTAAATTCCAATTAGGTAGATTTCAATCGCAAACTGCATTTGGCTATATAACAGGCTACTGAAGACATGGAGCTGATAATAATCAAATTCACTCTTCAAGCACTACGAGCAGTCTATTACCATTATCTACTTGAAAAGAAAATTAAGATTCTCAAAGAGCATTCGCTACAATGAACATCAATCTGAAGGTAAGAGTTGCCATTATTTAAAAACAAAGGTTTATTTTTCCACGCCTTATTTAAAATATCCGACATTTTATTCGACACAAACTATTATATGAAGAGATTTTTACGCAAAAATTTTCAGAGTCTATTTGTCGTTCTTGCACTCATCAGCACCAGCGAAGCTAATCCATCAAGGTTATTCAGGCAAGCTACAAAAGGAATGCAAACAAGAGATGTCAAGTAAGATACATTTTTTTCGACTAATTTTTTGTGATTATACAGTTAGAATTTTTTACTTGAAGCCTCGTTAAATCAAGTAACATCAGTTTAGCGAAGTTGTCCAATCGAATAAACTAAAATTAAACAGCTCCATTGCCACTTCAAAACTCAGCTCTAGCATGGGCTATGTTACATAAGTTGTTTGTCTTTCAGCTTTTTGAGAAGACATCATTGCCGAGTCAGAATCACTTCGCCAGAGAAGTGCCAGGAAACCAGTGTGGCTAAGTGGACGGACATCTTCTTTGAATGTCGGAACCTCCAGCAAAATAGGATAGCTTCTGTTCTTTGTGATAAAACCTGCGTCCATCCTGTCACGTGCACAAACATGAAGAGATTGAAAGGGACGTCGGTTACCCGGAGCAGATACTTTGTAGACCGTCACAATATTTCTACAAGAGTTGATCTGCCTGTTGCATGTAATTGCGTCCCGAAGAGAAAGATGAAAAAGTGTTTAAACAACGACACTGCATAATAAAGCGACCTTTTTCACTTATTTATTTTGTTTCACGACATCAGCTAATTCACTGGCGGATCTCTGAATGGCAGTCTTCCAACAGATGAGAAAAGAGTTGACTTTACTCACTGTGTGGATTGGCAATGTCCAATTAAACCACGAGTTTACAGACTGGCCCATTATTTTATCACTTCCAAATAGAAATCTATATAGAAGCGGAGTTACTTTAGAGCAAATTTTTGAGGTTTATTAGTCAAAAATAAGAACTGTTCTCGCTTTTCCACGGTTTTACCACCTTTTTTGGTTCATTGACATCCTGCCAGGACTCCTGGTAAGTTATATTGACTATTGCGGCTAGTAATATATTTTTCGTCCCAGACGCGTTAATGACGAAAAATAAAATGATACAGTATATGAATACTAGTGAAATCACCTCCTTTTCCAACTCTATTATAGTTGGATCCGCCCCTGGACTAAGCTATACCTGTAAATTGTTCTCGCGCAAAACTTCTGCTTTTTCTTTTCTTCACTGTTGTTACTGTACATTCAGAAATATATAAAGGTGTTGCCTCGCCTACTCAATTCATTGAGTAGGTTATGCTGTGATTTTACCTGCAATAGACCTTGAAGTGTCGCACTTTTGTTGTACACAATTTATTTATTTCCATTGAGGCTATGCAGTATGCACTGTATTGTATGTTCATTTTTTCTTTGTAACTGAAGTGAAGTTTAGTTTAAAAACATTCCAAATTACACTGATCCAGGTAAAACAACAATTTCTTGAAAAGCTTTAGACTACAGATTGATTCTAGATGGGCACACTCTTAAAAGATTTTTAATGAATGTAGTCTGTGCTTCATTGAAAGTGTATTTTTTTTCATGTCACAAAATTGCACCCGGTTATCAAAACGTAATACACTTATATTCGCGTATCGTATGTTTCACTCATGCATTGTTCGAATATCGTATAACGACTTTTTAAAAAAGTCAAAATTGTTGTAGGTCCTATATAGTGTGGGGTATAAGATGTGCAGGAAGTCTTTTGCACACTAGACCTTTGAGGTCGACCGTTGTGTAAGCAGGGTCGGAAGTCGTTAGTCAAAAAGCAATGACTATTTCACTATTCGATAGTGCCCAAAAAATCAATGACTTTCCGCTGTCGATACTTAAAAAAAAGTAATGAATAGCAATTACTAAAAATAATTTAAAAAATAACAAGCAACCCGCAAACTCGAAAAAATAAGCTAACTCGAAAAAAAACAAAAACAAACTTGCGGGAAAACCGCAAGGTTGTCAACACTGTTAACGACTCTCATTGGCATGGTTTTTCTGAACTGTGTTGCCGCAAAATTTTCCTAAATCCTTTAAAGTTCGAAAACCGGAAAGAGACTAGGTCGGATAGTAATTTGAAAACTGAATCTCGTAAATTCGTTTTGACGACAAAGTAAGTGAACAACAAAAAATGATTCAGCAGTTCTCCAATATCTATTAAGTTAGTGAAATACGAATAATGATTTCGTTGCTTGCATAAAAAAGCAGTGAATAACGCACATTCGATATTATTGTTAAAACTTAAAAGGAATGGAAATAAGCATTCGATATTCAGAAAGCAACGAATAACGCTATCGAATTGTGACAACTAGTCGTTAGGCCTACTTCCAACCCTACGTGTATATATAGGCTACATTATCAATTCTATAATTTTATTTCTCATGCAAGTAGGCTACAGTAGGATATAGGCGTAGTTTTGCTTCGGGTGATAAGATCTTGTGCTTGCTACTACCGTACAAGTGAGGCACAAACGAAAAAGTTGGTATATTAAAGAGTAACGTTTATCGAAACTAAGTGGGCTACTTTCAAAGGAGGCTATAGTGTATAGTAGACTGAAAAGTAGCCTATAGAGTAATGTAGTCACTTCAAACAGTTGTATTTCAGTATTTAGTAACTTTGTCTTAACCCACTGCTGCTTGCAAACTTTCGTTAAGAGTTTTCGTGCATTGAAATGTAGGCTAGCCAAAGATAATTAACAAAACTTTCAAGCCTAACTTATAGTCTATATTACGTAAACTTAACATACGTCCTCTTCTTGGAGGACACGACTTCATTTTAAATAAAAAACGTTTTTTTTGCTTGAGGACATCCAAAAGAGCGCAAACGTCCTCTTGCTTGCAACTAAAGTAAAATGCAAAGATTGCAAAAACAGCCTATCTGTCAGTTGTTGAATTTATTGCACTTTTGCAGTTTTGCTTCTTCATGATTCCTTTGCAATAAGATAACTTTTTTTGCATCTAAAATTTGTTCACTAAATTTTGGTACCGTAGCTGACTTGACCCACGCAATTTGCCTAAAGATGCTTGCTAAGTATTAGGCTACTCTTTTTTTTTTTGTACTTATAGTTCAATAAAGTTATCTCTCTACCAAATTTGTATAACTGTTGCCTTTTTAATGAACAAAATTAAATTATGATAATGATTATTTCAGCAATCCGAAGAAAAATATTTTCTCAGATTTTATACAAAGAGCAATTTGTGTACGCACAGTAGCTTAGGTAGGCTCATCATCATCATCATCCTTGCGGTCGATTTCGACTCTCGGTCACTCTGTGAATCATCTCTCTCCACAGCTCTTGATTCCTTGTCGCCTAACTTTCTTCAGCTCTTCAATGTCCATCCTTCAATGTCCGCCCCGATAGCTCAATTGGTTAGCGCGTCACTTCTGCAACGAAAAAGCTTCAAGATCAAGCGGCGCTGGTTCGACTCTCGGGGTGTGCGCTTGAGCAACGCACGTTAAGGAGTACTCTCCATTCAGAGGCATCTAGTGGATGGAATAGTTCCCCGGCAACAAGACTTCAACAATCGGAAATTTCACTCTGTCAATCCCGTGACCGGGCCTGCGTCAGTGATTCAAAGCCTCTACAACAGTGGTTCCCAACCTGGGGTTCGCGGACCCCTTGGGGGTCCGTGAGAAAGCATTTGGGGGTCCGTGATTACCTTGATGAATTCTGGAAAAAAAACTTTGTTCTATATGCACGGATGGAGCACCAGCTGTGCTCGGAAACGAATCCGGATTTGCTGCTTGAATAAAATACGAAGCTCCTCGCGTGGTTGTTACCCATTGCTTCTTGCACAGGTACGCCTTAGCGGCAAAAACTTTATCATTAATTTCATCAAAAGCAGAGCAGCCACCGTACTTTTAAAGCGTTCTGTCAAGAAGTAGGGTCAGACTACGGAGTACTTTTGTATCATTCTGAGGTACGTTGGTTATCTAGAGAAGTTTTAAAACGACTGCAGCAGCTACATGAGGTATCAACTCTTTTGAAAGCAATAGGAAGTCCCCTTTAAAATTGTTCGAGATTAAAAGTTTTCTATACGGCAGGGCCTACTTAGCCGATATTTTCGATCATATTAACAATGTTAATCGTGGCATTCAAGGACCAGGTGTGACAATAATTGATGCAGCTGAAAAACTGAAAGCGTTTTTAGCCAAGTTGCCGGTTTGGAAACGCAGATTGGAAGCAGGGAATTACGCTAACTGTCCAATGTTAGAAGATCTTATCTTGATGGATGAAACTCAAAGAGAATGTACTCTTTTGATGTTTATGAGAGAAAAATTTTGCGCACACTTGGAAACCCTGGAAACCTCATTTCAACGTTATTTTAATTTAGAACACCTGCCAAACGAAGTTGAAACATGGATTCGAAATCCTTTTCTTTTTGACTCGAACAACATTAGCGATGACGATCTCAATAAAGATGACCTAATTGATTTGAGATCAAAAGAGTTATTACGCATTGAGTTTCATTCAAAAACTATGGAAGAATTTTGGTGCTCACAACTGCAAACCTACCCATTCTTGGCAAAGCAAGCGATTATTGTTTTGTTACCATTCATAACCACTTAACCTTTGCGAGGCAGGATTCTCAGCTCTTGTTACAATAAAAACAACATCGAAATCGCCTGGACAGTGGACGTTGAAGATGACATGCGTGTTGTATTGTCAAAAACTCAACCGCAGTTCAGTCGTTTAGTTCAGGAAAGGCAACAACAACCATCTCGTAAAATTTGCTTACGTTGAAAAAGTTTCGGCATGGCACTTTAGGTCACCTTGATATTCAAATGCTGCTGACATTTCTTGAACAATTCATTCATTTTCTTATTTGAGCAATTGTTTAACCTGATATTTGCCGCAGGAGTCATAGCGGCAATGCAATATGACACCATACTGTCCGTACAGTAGTTGAGTAGCATAATTATTACAATAGTCAATAGTACTGTGATTCAACTAACTCGTGTGAAAATAAATTTCTTTGCTATAGTCAATAGTATGTTAATTGAGCTTCAGGCAAAATTTAGGTAGGGGTCCGCAGAATTAATAATTTGTCTAAAGGGGTCCGTGACAGCAAAAAGGTTGGGAACCACTGCTCTACAAGTATGCGAAACTGCCAGGATTAAGCTCTGCAAGAAGCTTTCCCAGTCCGAGGATAAAAATTCAATCAATTAATCTTTTGAGATTTATCACTGTATCGAGTCACTTCGTTTTGGGGCGGCCTTTTTATCTTTCTGATGTCTTTTTTTAGTAATTTGCTTCTCATTGTGTGGCCAAAATGTGAAAGTTCTGGTTGACTATATTTTAGTTTTTGTCCGGTTGAGTTTGGTAAAAATCTATTTATTTGTTGCTTCGCTGTCCAAGGGACACGTGGCACCCTTCTCTACCACCATAACTCCAAAGTGTCAATCCTTTTTCTGTCTTTGTTGTTGATTGTTTATGTTTCGCACCCGTAGGCTAAGTTATAGGCTAGTTAGAAATATAACACTTTTGATCAGCTTCTATTTTGTCCCCTCATCATCATCATCATCAGTCGTTATGTCCCCTTGCTGTTTGATTATTATGTGATCCACCTTTTCAGTTGTCATGTATTTGATCTTTGCCATATTGAGTTTGAATTCCGCCTTTTCGTTTTCTTTTTTTACTTGGGAGATTAAGTCTTCAAGATCTTGTGCGCTCTCGGTTAAAAGGTTCCGTCGTTTGCATAACTTATTAATTTTCACTCCAAATTGGAGTTGCGTTAATCTTTTTTCGTAAATAAAGAAAAAAAAATGCATCGCTAGCGTGTTCCTTTTTTCAGTTTTAAACCAAGCTGTAGCCAGGGTTGGAAGTCGTTAGTCAAAAAGCAATGACTAACTTATTTCATTAACTTATTCGATTGTGGCTAGTGCCCAAAAAAGCAATAACTTTGAAAAAAAGCATTGCCTTAAAAAGAATTGATTGGTAGCCTACAGGCCGACCCAGATTGACAGCGGGCCCACCCAAAATCAGATTCATAAAAAAAAAATGTTTAACACTAGAACAACCAAGTGGTGCTGAATTGTCTGCGGCCAGGGGCTCCGAGAGGGGGGGAAGTCGGGCTACTTTCCTCCTAGCATAACATTGTAAAGGAAAAACGAGTAGTTTTTCGTTTTGTCACTTTTGAGGAGGGCCCATTTTTACTACTAAAAAAAAAATTTATCAACCTAAAAGTAAACAAATGTTTGAATGAAATGCGTAGTTACAACTTTACAAGTATTTTTCGATCATTGTTACAGTATGTTATTCTAACTTGAAAACTATAGCTGCTTTGGCTAAGCGTGTATTATGTTTGCTTGACCAACTGTAGCCTACCTTGGCATGAAAAACTGCGTTTGACAGGCATATGATAATAAATCCAACATATTTGGAAAAGTATCCAAGCAAGATTGAAGAAAGTAAACCCTTCTTGCCTATTTTCTGCTTATCGATGTCATTGCTTAAATGCACTAGAGTTGGAGTTCATGGTGTGCAGTGTCGTCCAAATATTATACCCCTTTTGAGTAGTGTAATTGATCGACTAAGCTTATGTCATTTTCAATTGCAGCCAAGCCAGATAGGAAGTTCTAAAGAAAGCTATACCATTTCCAAGCAGCCTACTTGAGCAGTTTCAAACCTGTGCTTCTCTGCATTATGTAGATTACAGTCCTAAGCAAGATTCACTCTACTAACCTATTTATACAGCGATAAAGAACTGTTCAATGTTTTTCGGCCTCAGAGAAGGCTCACACGACGACGACGAATGGACAATAAACTGATGAAATCAAAGCTACAGAAAGCTGGAAAGTAGGCTACTCGCAAGCTTAAGTTGGTATAGGTAGCCTACTATGAATTAAAAAAAAAAAATTCTGGGGACGGAACGCTCCAACAACTCCGCTTCACCGGCTCAATATTACAGACGAAATTTATATTCTATTGTACGCTATGTTGCAAAGGATTCGCTAGCTGTTGGTAGTTTATTAACAAATGTATCGACAAACTCAGATATCATCGATAAGTTTGAAGTCCTATGGAAATATCCCTGTATGTCTGATGTGTAGTTGTAGGCATGTGAAACAAATTTAAACAAGATGTACAACAATGACATTTTGGATAAGTTGGTAGGCTACTTTTGAAAGAAAGCTACTCAGCAAACTTGAGCTGCAAACCGGAACGCATCACCCCATGATATCTACTCAAGGAAATCATTGATTGCAACTTTCGAAACAAAGAACAAATATGTCAGAACATACCGACATGAACATGCTTAAAAATGAACAATATCGAGAGAAATTCAGTATTACAGTAAACAATAAATTTGAATTATTACAGCAAACAGAAATTCCTCAAGTAATTACACAAGAAACTATAGATAGAAGTTGGAATGAAATTAAAGAAACCTTAAATGATGCAGCTACTAACATTCTACCATCAAAGAGGAAAAATATTAAACAGCCTTGGATTACTGAGAAGATACTTGACTTAATGCAACAGAGAAAGAAAAACAAATTCAATAATCACAAGAAATATAAAGCTTTAAATAAGGAAATATCCCAATTATGCAAAGATGCTAAACAAAGGTGGTGGGAAAATCAATGCAGTGAAATAGAACATCTAGAAGCATCTCATAAGTCACTTGAATTACACAATAAAGTTAAACAGCTAACATGTTTGAAGAAAGTTGAACAAGCAAACAGCTGCATCATGGATAGTGGAGGAAAAATGTTATTTCAGGAAGAGGATATAAAGAGTAGATGGGAAGAGTATGTAACAGAATTATATGATGATGATAGAACATGTATGCCTGAAATTACCAATAATGAAGAAGAAATATTGATATCTGAAGTTGAGAAAGCCATTCAAGATCTGAAATGTAATAAAGCTGCAGGAAAGGATAATATTTATCCAGAAATGCTAAAAGCACTCAATGGCATAAGTTTAAAACGCATACACAAATTATGTAATGAAATATATATGACTGGATTTATACCTAAAGAAATGAACTGTTTTTGTCAGACTACCAAAGAAATCCAAAGCAAAGAACTGCAGTGACTTTAGAACATTAAGTTTGATCAGTCATGCAGTGGCGTAACTACCCATTGGATCTTGTGGATAAATCCAGGGGCGGCACGTTGCTGGAGGGCGGCAAAATGTGATAACCTTTTAAAGGAACAAGACAGTCACATTAGTTTATTCTCAAACAACTGACAAAGAAATCTAAATTCTTATGAATAAGGAGAAAAATAGATGGCGAGAAATCTCGCAGAGCCTAATCGCAGTCATGAAGTGTCTTAGTAAACCAATAAATCTTCCTTTTCGTGGTCATCTGGAAGATTCTTAATTCAAGGAACCAGGGAAATTTTCTTGAAATTTTAAAACTCCTTGCAAATTACAATACAGTCATTTACGAGCACATTTTAGTACCAAACTCGCCAAAAAGAGCATGATAACATCAGGGGCGCCGGAACGATTTTTGACTGGGGGGGCAAGATTACGAAAAAAGGGCACTTTTTTTTTCATTAAAAAGCAAATTTTTTGTCAAGTTTTAAGATAAGATATAGCGATAATGCTAATCTATCAGCTCACTATGTATTGAGTAATGATAGCCCACAAGTGTCCAGTATACAAAGAAGGGCATCATGCTATGTCATAATGATGTAACCTACTGTCAAGCCTTAAAGCAGCCTGCGGCCATGGCCGCTAAGTAGTGCTTGAATGACCGCCGGTGCTACCTCCTCAATCGGCCAAGTTTGGCCGCCGGTCTCTTCTAACGAATTATTTAATTTCGCAATAGAATGATTGTGGATTAACTGTCGAAAATATGTAGTATCAAAGAGTGACGCAAAATTAGGTCAGCGAGTCATAATTGCCACTGTTGCATTGTGCGGGGATATTTGTTATTGACTGAATATATCCATCTGCGATCACCAGCGCTGTAAGTCTTGTTTGTAATTCTCGACGTTTATTTTAACAAAGTCCTAATCCAAAGTGCTAATTTACATCGGCTGGCAATATTGTCGTTTTTATGTCGATTCGATGTTGTCGGACATTGAATCGTTGTTAAAAAGGAGAACTAGGTTAGTTGACATCCAAGGGGAAAACATTTTTTGATCATATTTTGCAAAAATTAAACTTCTTTTAGTAATGTCCTTCACATCATTGAAATACTGATTTTATTGCCTTGCCGTCATCGTCAACACAATCATGTCGAACGTTGTTTTTCGTTGCTAAAAAGAATTCTAGGGGAGTGGCGAACTTCTTTAAAATCAGCCACATTGGAGACACTCGTGCGAGTGTCGTTAGATGGTCCCGCAGTACTGGATTACAATTCCGATAAAGCAGTTATTGCGTGGTGCAACGATTCTATTGTAGGACGTCGCCCAGGCCCAGACTTCAACAACGCTAAGTGATCATTTTAGTATTGTTGCAAGTTTAATTCTATTTACTTGTGCTATCGTTATTTTTATTTTGTATTTTGGCCTCAAAGCACACAGATTTGGTCGCCGAAAAGTAGCTCCCGAAAAAAAAACGAGTTTTAAGGCCTGTAGGCTACTGTGTTGCAAAGTTTTCTGCGTAAATATTATTTTGAGGCAAAAATGAAAGATTATTATTAGGCTAAACGCGAACAGCAGAAATTGTTATATTACAAAATGTGCAGCTGCCTACATGACTTTAAAAGGGCACCATTGCCCCCCCTGCCCCTCCATCTGCAGAAAAATTGAGGGCAGGGGGGGCATCCGCCCCCCCCCTGCCCCCCCGCTTCCGGCGCCCCTGGATAACATACTTTTCACCAGCTATCCAAAATCAATTAATTGAGCTTTTGGTAAAAAGGTAGGCTATAAAAGATCTTATGTTGGAGGAGATAGACAGTAAAGTAGTTCTCAATTTAACTTGACTGTACTTCTGACGACTCTCATATCGATGAAATGGTTTTTATTGTTAAATACCTCAAAATCGACAGCAATAACGAGGTAGGATACAAATAAAGGAATCCTTTCTGAATTTTTTTCCACTGCACGGAAAAAATGCAGACGAAATAACTAAGTCTATTAATTCTCAATGAGCTTCAGCAAAATGGCTTAGACATAATGATGTGTACAGGCCAAGCATACGACAATGCTTCCCCCATGGCAGGACTCCGTAGCCTACTGGAGTAGCCTACAATGCCGAATAAAAAAATATTAGTTTAGAGGCATTGTTTATCCCATGTGGAAACCACTCACATAGCCTTGCAGGAGTTCACGCAGTGGGATCGTCGGAAGTTTTTGAACCATTTTTTACTGTTGTGAAAAGGATTTATTTATTCTTTTCTGCTTCTACTCACAGATGGGAGGTGTTGCTTAAGTAGGCTACTGTATATGCCAAATGTGGTAAAACGAGTGACTGACACACGATGAAGTGCGCACTATGAAGCTGTGAAAGCGCTTCAGCAATATTTCTTTGATGTGGTGGGTGCATTAAACAAACTTTGTGATCATAATGAAAATATTGATGCACGAGGACAAGGGGTATTTATGAGCCATAAGCTTTACCTCACTGTTGCCGATTTTATCGCAAGCTGTGAAAGAAGTTTTTTCAAAGCTTAAGTTGATAAAATCTAACTTGAGATCGACTATGGGAGAAAGCAGACGGTCTGCGCTAGCAATAGCCTAATGTTCATTGAAAGTGATTTAGTCGAGACTTTATCTATGTTGATGATTTAATTGCTGAATTTGCTTCAATGAAAGCTGGACGTATTGTATTTTGAACTTTCAATAAAAACTAAACAAACACTGCTTTAATTCTTCTGTTGTGTGGAATTTTTATCAGCTTTCATGACGGTGTTAAGGGTGGGGGGGAGGGGCGGCACTTCGTGCAAAAATCCAAGGGCGGCATATTGCGTTGCTACGCCACTGCAGTCATGTACTGAAAATTTTGTTGAGAATAATTTTATTAAGAAATCGAAAATCTATTGAGAATGAGGTTAGCATGACTCAAAGTGGATTTATAACTGGTAAAGGAACACGAGAGGGTATACTTAACTTCAGAACAATTTGTGAGAGTTACAATGCAGTAAATAAAGATGTATATGCATGTTTTATTGATTATGAGAAAGCATTTGATAGAGTTAACCATGAGAAACTGATTCATTGTTTGTCCAATATTGGTATGAATGGCAAAGACTTACGTTTTAGTATCAATTTGTACTGGAATCAAAAAGCATTTATTCGCATGGAAAAAGATTTGTCTAAAGGAATTGATATCAAGCGTGGAGTACGCCAAGGATGTGTACTTTCTCCATGTCTTTTTAATTTATATACAGAAATGATTTTTCGATCCATTGATGATATGAGAGGAGTAAAAGTTGGTGGCTTGAATATAACAAATTTACGCTATGCTGATGATACTGTTCTGTTGGCTGAATCACAAGAAGATCTTCAAGAAATATTGGACAATGTTAACTCAATTGGTAAAGAATTTAATATGAAAATTAACGCTAAAAAGACCAAATCAATGATAATCTCAAAATCACCAGACTCTTCAGTACTCCAAATTATAATTGACAACGAAATTATACAAAAAGTAAAATCTTTTTCATATCTTGGTCATTTAATAACTGAAGATGGGAGGTGTGACCATGAAATTCTTAGACGGATAGAAATTGCAAGAACTACATTTGGAAAAAGAAAAATATTTTAACCAATCAACGTTTAAATTTATCAACTCGTCTCAGGATATTAAAATGCTATATTTGGTCGACCCTATTATACAATTCCGAAACTTGGACAATGTCACAAAAAATAGAGAAACGGATCGATGCCTTCGAGCTTTGGACATACAGGCAAATGTTAAAAATTTCATGGAAACAAAAGATCACTAATGATGAAGTACTCTCCAAATTCAATTCAAGCAAAATGCTCTTACAAACAGTCAAAAGAAGAAAATTGAAGTATTTCGGACACACAATAAGGCAAAATTCATTACAAAGATCATTAATAGAAGGGAAGATAAATGGTAAAAGAAGTAGAGGGAGACCAAGAATGATTTGGACAACAAACATCACAAAATGGACAAAATTAACTTATGAATGTGCAGTACGCACAGCTCATGGTCGAGAACAATGGCGCATTGTATCCAACCCTCCATACGAGGAAGGAACAAAATGATGAAATGATGATGAAACCAGTACCTCCAACGGTTGCGAGTTGAAAACGTGGTTTTAGCACACAGAAATTTGTAAGATTTGTTTAGGCACCACCACGACTCAAAACCGAGTGAACAGTTTATGCACGTTGTGCATCAAATTAGACCTTGCAAAATCTTTATTATTTGATGCTTTGATCCGTAACTTTGCATGGTAAAAGGTTCGGAAAGGATTGAATGCTTTGTTGAGCTGTTTTCATTGCCCGCATTGTGTGTTTACAGTTTTTCCTTTATCTACTGTAGGTTATACTAAAATTACCACCTATAGCAATTTCGATTCACAACATGACTGGAACCAACGCGACGTAGTGACGCAGACTTGTCAAGGGAGGAGACGTTATCACCGTGTTACGGACAATTTTCATATCAATTGTCATATAAAACCGTTCAGGTCCACTGAATCTTGGCGTCTGACGTAATGGACTATTGCTAAAAATGAGCAGATTGCAGAATCGTTTGCAAGACCTGTAAAAAATTTGCAGCTGCGGCAATGCGGCATAGCATAGGCTACATCAGGGCTTCCCAAACTTTTCTGCTCGCGACCCCTTTTAATCTCCTAAAATTTTCCGCGACCCCCTTTACGGTTAAAGGGAAAAACAATGCGAAATATACGTTTGTGATATAGCCTATATTGAAAGGTTTAATTTGAACAAAAACTAAAAGCAAGCTTTCCGTATTCGAAGCCTATTACTTTACTAGGCCTTGTAGCCTGCTGGAAACAAAACCAAACAAAAGTAAACACATTTATTCAGTGTGATGGGTGCGACTGCTCTCTGCGACAAAGCAAGTCTAGCCGTCGCTTGATGTTTGTCAATGCTGGCCTCAAGGCAGCTTCAACGTTATTTACGCTGGAGCGGTATTTTATCAACGTTGAAAACACTGACACGCACATATAGGCCTACGTGGAGACAAACGGCATGCAGGAGTGCGGTTACTGCTAAGCCATATAGGCCTAATGGTGAATATTACGGTCTAACGTTAGACTAAGCCAAAAAGTGTGAAACTTTTTTCCAGAAAATTCAAGCCACAACTTAGTTAAAAGATACTGTAAATCTGCAAATTTTTTTTGAGATTTGAAAGAGAGGTAATCGGTACTTTGTTTTTGCATGGTCCGCCCCGTTAGCTCAGTGGTTACGCGTCCAGCTCAAGAGCACGCGGCGCAAGTTCGACTCTCGGGGTGTGCGCTTGAGTAACGCATTTCAGGACTGCTCTCCATTAAACGCCACCTAGTGAATGGAATAATTCCTCGGCAACAATCGGAAAACTTCACTCTGCCAATCTCGGTAACCGGCCCTGTGTCAAGATCCTCTGCAATATATGCAAAACTACCAGGAATAAACCATCAAGGCTTTGTCAGTCCGAGGATAAACATTCAAAACCAACCAACCAAATGGGTTTTGGATCAAATCTAAAAGTATTGTCCAATTCTGAAAGAAAATACTTTTAAGCTCTTTCAACAGTCTTGAGAAGTGTCAATAACCAGAGGCTTAATAACGCTTGATTCCACGCCATTGTTAGTCAAAAACTTTTCAGTAAATGAGAATATTTTAAATAAATCATTTTCAACGTTTTGTTTCTAGATGTTTAATTTTTTGATGAACGCTCCAACTTTAGATTTCCATGTAAAAACATAAATGTTTTTCTCCTTGGAAGGACAAATTAAATTCGTTCCCCCTTTTCAGGCAAACCTGACAAATAGCATAATTTGAAAAGCCTTTCCAAAAACGTCTTTACAAAAACGGTGAACAAAGGCTACACTTTTTCCGTTGGAAAATTCACGACTTAATTTTTTAACACTAATACATAAAACATCACAATCCACTTTTGAACAGACAGTTGTATGCTTGCGGCTCGTCTTTCTTGCTCTCTGTATTTTAAAATTAGTTTTTTCGCACCTTGCCTTTCTACCACATCGTGTGATCTGTTTAAACACTTTTCGATGCAGTTACCTTTGATTCTCGTGGAGCCTATCGTTGAGTTTGAGCTAGTCAGAAGTACTGTGCAGTTTGTTTTTTTGTCTTTTCCTGTTTATAGATTAGTTAACTATTGTATTTTATTCAGATGTAGTTAAGTTGTATGTATATTATTCCTGAAGAGGACATCTTGTGATGTCGAAAACGTTCGATATTTAATTGTTGCGTAGTTTTGTGTTTTTTGTAAATATAATAATCTTTAATATGTTAAACTTGATAACGTTGCTCGGCTTCGTATGCCTATGGTTCAACAAGACAAACTCTCTACCGAAGCTGTATAACACTAATAACTTGTTAAAGCATTGGCTTTAGTTTTGAAATCCACGTTTACAATGCAGAAAAGAGGATATTAAACTCCTATTCCATATTTCAATAGGCTATATAAATTTAAAAAATACGGGTAGCCTATTGAGTGCACAACTCTTAATAGTTAATAACTTTCACAGCATTTTGCACATAAGTGATAATATGCAGTGCTTTGTGTAAAATTTGTATACTTTCTGCGACCCCCGAAGTTCGTTACGCGACCCCTCTGGGGGTCGCGACCCCCACTTTGGGAAGCCCTGGGCTACATCATCGTTAAATCTTTAATTACTTGAACAAGTGTAAGCCAAACTTGAGCAGGTGTGAGCTAGGCTTGAACAGGTGTTAGCCAAACTTGAAACAGGTGCTTGAATAGTTTATCATTGCTTATCATTATTACGTCACATAAGATGTTTAGTTGCTTACGTGAGATTTGGAATATTGCAAATTATTCTCTGATTTGTAAAATTGTTGCTTGAAAGCAATGGCGTAACTACCCATTGGATCTTGTGGATAAATCCAGGGGCGGCACGTTGCTGGAGGGCGGCAAAATGTGATAAAGTTTTAAACGAACAAGACAGTCACATTAGTTTATTCTCAAACAACTGACAAAGAAATCTAAATTCTTATGAATAAGGAGAAAAATAGATGGCGAGAAATCTTGCAGAGCCTAATCGCAGTCATGAAGTGTCTTAGTAAACCAATAAATCTTCCTTTTCGTGGTCATCTGGAAGATTCTTAATTCAAGGAACCAGGGAAATTTTCTTGAAATTTTAAAACTCCTTGCAAATTACAATACAGTCATTTACGAGCACATTTTAGTACCAAACTCGCCAAAAAGAGCATGATAACATACCTTTCACCAGCTATCCAAAATCAATCAATTGAGCTTTTTGGTAAAAAGGTAGGCTATAAAAGATCTTATGTTGGAGGAGATAGACAGTAAAGTAGTTCTCAATTTTACTTGACTGTACTCCTGACGACTCTCATATCGATGAAATGGTTTTTATTGTTAAATACCTCAAAATCGACAGCAATAACGAGGTAGGCTACAAATAAAAGAATCCTTTCTGAATTTTTTTCCACTGCACAGAAAAAATGCAGACGAAATAACTAAGTCTATTCTCAATGAGCTTCAGCAAAATGGCTTAGACATAATGATGTGTAGAGGCCAAGCATACGACGATGCTTCCACCATGGCAGGACTTCGTACTGGAGTACAATACCGAATAAAAAAATATTAGTTTAGAGGCATTGTTTATCCCATGTGGAAACCACTCACATAGCCTTGCAGGAGTTCACGCAGTGGGATCGTCGGAAGTTTTTGAACCATTTTTTACTGTTGTGAAAAGGATTTATTTATTCTTTTCTGCTTCTAATCACAGATTGGAGGTGTTGCTTAAGTAGGCTACTGCATATGCTAAATGTGGTAATACGAGTGACTGACACACGATGAAGTGCGCACTATGAAGCTGTGAAAGCGCTTCAGCAATATTTCATTGATGTGGTGGGTGCATTAAACAAACTTTGTGATCAAAATGAAAATATTGATGCACGAGGACAAGGGGTATTTATGAGCCATAAGCTTTACCTCACTGTTGCCGATTTTATCGCAAGCTGTGAAAGAAGTTTTTTCAAAGCTTAAGTTGATAAAATCTAACTTGAGATCGACTATGGGAGAAAGCAGGCGGTCTGCGCTAGCAATAGCCTAATGTTCATTGAAAGTGATTTAGTCGAGACTTTATCTATGTTGATGATTTAATTGCTGAATTTGCTTCAATGAAAGCTGCACGTATTGCATTTTGAACTTTCAATAAAAACTAAACAAACACTGCTTTAATTCTTCTGTTGTGTGGAATTTTTATCAGCTTTCATGACGGTGTTGAGGGTGGGGGGGGAGGGGCGGCACTTCGTGCAAAAATCCAAAAGCGGCATATTGCGTTGCTAGGCCACTGCTTGAAAGTTAGTCGCATATTTAACTGTTTTGCTTAGTGCTGCCAGCTGGACGAAATTTCCGTCTTTTATCTAAGTAGTTTGTATTGTAGTGACAAGTTTTTATTGGTGTATCGCGTTGCACTCCATTTTCGACAGCTTTGAGGCTATTTTTACAGAAATACAATTCTTGAATAGACGTTTCCTGAAGAGTGTTTCTTTCGGTCATTACATACAGACAAACGGATCCGAGAATCTTATGTTACAATTTTCCCACGAAGAGATTATGGTTTACCGCTGTGACCATAAATAATAAAAGACGAGTTCTTGTCAGTTGGTAGGCTGCAGAAGCAAAAATAATAAAAGACGTTACTCTGTCTAGTGTTTGGTACAGAAGAAAAGAAATATTAAAGACGATTAGTTGCTGGTCTGTAGTCTACAGAAGCACAAAATTATAGACGTTTCTTCTCAGTTGGTACTGAAGAATTTCAAGCTGAAAATTAAAGACGTTTCTTTGTTGGTTATCAAGAAAACAACATTGACATTCATTAGCAAGATAGAAGATTAAAAACAATCGATCTGTGCTTGAAGATTCAAGTGGACGAATCCAAGCAAGTTTTGTGGAACTTTAGGACTTCATATATATAACCCTACAACTACGGTATTCATCATCATAATCCATCGTCGGTATGTTCCCCACTAGTGGGGGTGGCCTATTGTTTCCGCGCAGCAATTGTCTTAATCTCTTTTCTCCATTTCACCCTGTCCATACGCGCCGACTTCCGGGGGGGCCGGGGGGCGGTGCCCCCCGTAAATTTATGGTTGAGGGGCAACAAAAATGGCTATTACAAGTGATGTTTCAAAGATAAAATACTTCGCAAAATAGATTATAATTTAAATGGACTTAAGAATGCCGAACGCGAAAAACAGCCTTTGTTGTTCTTGTTCGCAAAACAGCTGATTGCACGGCTTTCTCGAACGTGAATTACTACTGAGATGCGCACGCTCACACACTGCTTATCTTCCCGCGCGTGAGGAGCAACTTCGAAGTCAAAACGCGTGGTACCGGTAGCGAAACAACGAGGTTGAATGTTTATTCTCATTTCACGAGTTATCCAAGCGTCCCTTAGATTTTTTGTCACTTCAAACATGAAATCAATTTTAGTAAACTTTATCGAGTTGAAACTACGACATAACGAACAATTACGTGAATACAGTTTAAATAAAAAAATGCATTTTTCAAAACTGTAATCCTTGTTTCAATAGGCACTGTATTGATGTATATAATTATGAGAAATCTGCACTATTCGATAAAAGACTGGCCACTTCCACTAACAGTTCTAAGAGAAAATACTTCGCCGTTGTTAATGCTTTGAAGGTTAGCAACGGCGAAGAAGAGTAGAAACAGAGTAGTTACAGCGCATTTAAAGCAAGATGGATAATGTACGTCATTACGACGAAAAATGTCGATTAAACAACGGGAAGAAAAGACGCAGTAAAAAAGTGGTACTGATGGGCGAAAATATACAGCTGATACAAACTAGGCGCACTGCATGCATAAAACTAATCGTTTCAAGCAGCGGTTCTTATAAATTCGGTTTGCGATCTAGGTATCAATATAAACAAGACAGTAAGCTTAAATCAAAGTCTATTTCAATTGAGTAAAATAGCGTTATGGTTATGACGTCATCACCTTTCTCGCCCCCCAGGGTTTTTTGAAAAGTCGGCGCCTATGACCCTGTCCCTTACATCTTCCTCCTTCAGTCCGACTTTTTTAAACTCATCCTTCACTTGTTGTTTCCACGTTCTTCTTGGACAACCGCGTTTCCTCTTCCCATCAGGGGCGTTGACAGGGGGGTCTAGGTGGTACTTTTGGACCCGGGCCCGGAATATTTAAGGGGCCCGGATTTTAAAAATTCCCCGCGACTTAACATAATCAAGATCTTAATATAATCAGATCTGAAGGAATTGCCATCAGAGGTTAAAACTGCTATTTCAGCCGTCAGATGGTAAAGTACCGGGCCCCCTTCTGGGTACTGGGCCCACCATCTCAGGGGGCCTACTAGTAATAGACTTTTGCGTGTTAGTGACAACATGTTTTTTAGCTGCTAAAGTTTACTGTGTGTACTTCCATTGAGAAGATAATTTAGGTCCGGTACCAATGAGATGCTGGGCCTGGGCCCTTATATCAAAATATCTCTAAAATCACCACATTATCTTGGTCGTTATTTTGTGATAGAATTTCAGGGGGCCCACAGGTAATTGACTTTTGCGTTTCAGTAACAATCTGTTTTTTAGGGGTTGTTAAAGTTTACTGCGTGTAGCCTACTTGTTCATTGACAAGATAATTTAGGCCCGGTACCAATGAGATGCTGGGCCCTTATACCAAAACATCTCTAAAAACCACATTATCTTGAAAAGTTAAAATGTGACAACATTAGTAAAATTACCTGTATTTGAAATAAAACAGGTTGGTTGCAATTGAATACTTGAAATCAAGACAGGCCCAATTCCTACAAAGGTGTGTTTAAGATAAATGTGTTTTAATTATTTTGGTTGTTTATTTTTTCGTATTTTGTGGTAAAACTTTGGAATTGGCAACTGTTGAACTGAAACCGCTTTATACACTGGTAGTGGTAGGGTCACCATACTTTGTGTGCTACTGTTATAGGTTAAACCACAAAGTAGACAGCTCATTTTAAAATGATTGTCATAAATGGGCAAATTATATAAGACATTTGCATAACTTAATTGCAATGCCTTGTCTAAATTTTGCAAAAGCATAGATTGAAACCTTTCTTTAGCATAAGGTGAAAGCGTTCATGTTTTGTACGTAGGTTAGCTTCTCGTTAGCATAAACTTTAAGAGTCAGGTACGATTGATTTTGAAGTCTGCCAATAAGTAAACAAGACACATGAAATACTTTTTGTAATACTGGACTAGCTTAAAGTATGGTTGGTCTATTGATATCCCATTTAACAATAAAATATTTTTTCTACATCTACCGGTATAACTTGCAAGGTAAAAGTATTTTTTGGAGTGTCAGAAGCTGCATTAAGGCTGTTGCACTTTTAGCTTAACGTTTTGGTTTTACAGGGTGTTTTGTTTTCTTAAGCTTTCCTTCAAAGTGAATGTTACTGGTTTACAACTGGTAGTCTAGTTCTAGAATGGTGTAACCTTGCTATGTACCAAGATTTCATTCAGCATTTCATAAAGAAGATGTCTTGTTTGAACTACCGACATTCTTGCTTTGAACATTTCAGATAAACAAAACTCTCAAAGAGGAATTCTTTGAAATGGCTAAACATGGAGGTTTGTCAGAACCTAGCAAACTTTGCTTTGCCGTTATTGCAATTGGAATACATTCGTTTACTATGATTAGCAATGGTGCAGACGTGCTGCAAACGTTTTGCAGATGTTCCAAACAAGGGAATGTTTTTCTCCAAGCTCTTTGCATAGTTTTTTTTTTTCGAAAGTTACTGTATGTTGAGCCAAATGTTAAACCTTGAATGTACCAGAAACCATGAAGCATTTAATGCGATCTTTACCCATGTCTTTAATTGCTGTGGTAAGAACCAGATAAAGTGATCAGCAGGCCACAAGCTTAAGAACGACCACCAAAAGTAAGACAAACAGTTCAAAAACTGACCTCAAAGTCAAAGGTCAGCAAGTAGCCTAATAAGCGAACATTGAGTAGTGTAATAGGTATATAATCAATTAACCTGCCTTTAACTGTAGGCCACAAAAATGTTTGTCTTATTTGTAGCCTATTCCATTTGTGCAGTCATATTTTGTTTATTGCTAAAAAATTGTGAACAGTAAACAAAATAGCATTTCTCATAGATTAATTAGCATTTCATTTTTAGCATTTACAATCCCGCAATTATAAATATCCCTGACTTTACAGAGGTAGCTATCAGCAAGTGTAACCAGCATATTACATTTAGATACCAGTATAATAAGTATTTTATGACAGTTGCCAGTATTTTGTTTGTGATTTCAAATCATTGCTGCTTTATGTTTCATTTCTTTCATTCCAAGCAAAGATGAAGCTATAACTTGATAGACCTGTGTTTACTATTAGTTATATTTCTGCTGTGTGTACACTGCTGGGTTGATGATTGTTTATGAAGTTATAAAAATTTAACTAGGTAGTAGTTAGCCGGTATTGTGCAGTAAGCATTATAACATTTCATTAAGCACCAGTAACCTATGAAGGCTTTCTGAGTACTGCAAAGTTGTCAGTGAGTGATGAAGCTGTTAGACCTTACCTAGAAACCTATTAACTAGTGTTACACTGTAAATATTGCTCCGTTTTGTTAAAGATCATAGTAATTTTCTTATGTATGCTGTGATTCCTGTGAAGTAGTTGCAACATGTGATGAAGTTATTAAACTTCATCTACATAAGTCAGCACTCATGCACCATTTCAATAACAACTGTTTTTAGCATGACCAATGGTGTTTGCATATGAAAAAATAATTACATGTAGAAAAGTTAATTCAACAGTTAGATTACAGCAACTGCTGCGCATAATAATTGTGCTTCTTAAATTCAGCAACCACGATGTTCCAAAAATAAGGCAATTAATAAAAAAAATGTTTTAGTGAAATATAGCATGATTAACAACAGGTTTCTAATAATAGTGTATCTTGTGTGAGTAGGCCTAGTTAATAAACCATGTACGCCATTCTGTACTGTTATGGATTAACACTGTTCTGTTGTGAATTGAAAGTATATCACTAGATTGGTAAACTATTGTATTTATCGTACTTAAGTTCCTGATTATGCACATTTGAGTACACTTGAGTTTTCATGTTAGCATTTTGATTGGGTACTTGTTAGCTTTTTGAAAGTATTGTATAGGTGAGTGGTTTAATCAATCAATCACTGGTTTATTTTTTTTCACAAAATATCACATCAAATGCACTGGTACATTACATAAAAGTGAGATAGGAAAGAAGCGAAAGACCTTATGAGGTCACCAAGTCAGCCTCCACCTCGGCGATCCTATAAGGCAAAACATAATTACCACTTGGTGAAAGTGTTAAAATGTTGTTTGTTAAAGCATTTGTGAATTCACTTTTTTTTTGCACTTCTAAACTGTTTTGCTATGTTGGGTCTGCTACTATTCGGCGAGTCCGATTCGGCGAGTCCGATTCGACTAGTCCGATTCGGCGAGTTCCCTATTCGGCGAGAGCCCTTTTCGGCGAGTGCCCTATTCGGCGAGTTTTTGAAATTTTTGAAAGGAAATTATCGGGTACCGTAGCCTAATTATAATTGCCGTTTTTACATCGTTTTAACGTCGCTAAACGTTGAAATCGTGCAGAAAGGAATAAAAATAAAATGTTTGAACTATTAAATTAAAATTCGTCATGTCAGTTCAGTTGTTTTTATTTCTGACCATCATATGAAAAACAATACACGTCAACATAGCAAAGGTAGAAGCGACAAAACGCGAACGTTAAAACGTGCTTGAATTCGTCATGTCAGTTCAGTTGTTTTTCTTTCTGATCATGATATCAAAAACAATACACGTCAACATAGCAAAGGTGTAGAAAAAGGTAGAAGCGACAAAACGCGAACGTTAAAACATGCTTGTGACCGAAGTAAGTTCTTGAGTTGAAAGAAATTTGGCACGGTCGCAACACTTTCAGAAAAATTTAAGATATGAAGGAAAAATAAAACAAAGAAAATGTTACAAAAAAAAAATAAAATAGATCATGTTTATGTCTATAAGTTAGTACTTTTAAATAGTTAAAATGATTAGTTTGGACCAACAAATGTGTGGCCTACAGCTTGGATTGAAAGGAAATTATCGGGTACCGTAGCCTAGTTATCCCGACCAGCAAAAAATTGTTCCAAGAACACAGTTCATTTTTACATTGTTTGTAGTAACAGAATGAAAAGGCTAAACAAATGTGTGGCCTATCGTTTTAACGTCGCTAAACGTTGAAATCGTGTAGAAAAGGGAGCTTTTGCTGACTAGGATACTTTGAAACTGAGAAACATTCACAGAAGCCCTACGATTTGTTCCAAGAACCCATTTAGCATAACATTTTATTTGTACATTGATTCAACGTCTGAATACATTATCTTAAAAATGCAACGTATCGTAGGGCTTCTGTGAATGTTTCTCAGTTTCAACGTATCCTAGTCAGCAAAAGCACCCTTTTCTACACGATTTCAACGTTTAGCGACGTTAAAACGATAGGCCACACATTTGGTTAGCCATTTCATTCTGTTACTACAATGTAAAAATGAACTGTTAGGCTAACTGGGTTCTTGGAACAAATTTTTGCTGGTCGGGATAACTAGGCTACGGTAGCCTACCCGATAATTTCCTTTCCATCTAAGCTGTAGGAGTGTAGGTCACACATTTGTTGATCCAAACTAATCATACTTCCCCACGCATATTTCCGCGTGGGAGCAACTTTTTATGCGGCATTGATACATAAAACAATAGATGAACTAGCGATCGGCAGCAGGAAAACATTTTTAAATGCAAACCGCAACAGCTTCGCAGTAAATAATCACTAGAACGAGTAGCGATGCTACAATCCCACCCCAGACAAAAAAATCTGTCATTTTTACGTTGATTTAACGTCTGCAGACGTTGAATCAATGTAAAAATGACTGATTTTGCTGCCTGTGACATAACAAAAATCTACCATTTTGAGTCGATTCAATGTCATCAGATGTTGAATGCACCCAAAAACAACATAATTTGCTACGTTGACGCAGCGTGCGTTTAACTTAATGCGCTTGCAAACAGGCTCGCTGTCGCTTTCGAAAGTCGAAACCTCTGCAGAGAATTGTTGCGGCAGTGAATCGGTTGCTGTGAAAATGAACTTGAAGTCTCGCCCGAGGTTACCACTAACCAACGCAACAAGGGCTGGTACAAACCGCATTGCCCACAGTCGCACAAGCGGAATAATCAACACAACAACGGACTCGCGCAAACTGCATGGCGCACACACGTCCGTTGCCATAGAAACCCGATCAAAGGCGGGGAATGTGCGCATCTTTTGTTTCATCTGCAACACGAAAACGGGCGTATTACAGCGAATTGAAACTTGAAAGCTGGTCAGTGGTCAGCCATAAGTTGCGATATTGTAGTGAAAAGGGAGCAATGTCAAGTCGAAAACTTAATCAAACGTCTCTCTGTAACTATTTGTCAAGGGCTGTTTACGGATGTCAGCAACTTTTAAATTTATTAAAGGTGACGTGCTGTTGAATTGATGTAAACATGAATGATTTTGCTTTCAACAGGTATATTTTCAAGCATATGATCAAGTTAGTATTTTCATTCCATTTACAGTATACCTTTTAGTAAACCTTTTCGTCTCTTGTTTCATGCTAATAAATCTAGTTCGTTGCTAAACTTTATGTTGCGCTTAGCTTAAAGAGTCGCAGTCCATCAACCGCTAGCCAACGCAGACGCACAGCATGTGTTTTGGTCGAGCTTTGTTTATAATAATTAACAGTAAGTCGAACGTAGCGATAACTCCGAGTGTGGCAATAAAAGCAATTCTAGTGTGACGACATAATTACGTCATCCATCTGCGTGACATTTCGCTGAATTTACGTTGCTGCTGATGAAACACGCTTTCGCCCCCACGGCCAAAAAAATAGTTAGGCGCCTATGATTTTAACTATTCAAAAGTACTAACTTATAGACATAAACATTATTTTTTTTGTAACAATTTCTTTGTTTTATTTTTCCTTCATATGTTAAATTTTTCTGAAGGTGATGCAACCTTGCCAAATTTCTTTCAACTCAATAACTTACTTCGGTCACAAGCACGTTTTAACGTTCGCGTTTTGTCGCTTCTACCTTTTTCTACACCTTTGCTATGTTGACGTGAATTGTCGCTTCTACCTTTGCTATGTTGACGTGTATTGTTTTTGATATGATGGTCAAAAATAAAAATAACTGAACTGACATGACGAATTTTAATTTAATAGTTCAAACATTTTATTTTTATTCCTTTCTGCACGATTTCAACGTTTAGCGACGTTAAAACGATGTAAAAACGGCAATTGCAATTAGGCTACGGTACCCGATAATTTCCTTTTAAAAATTTCAAAAACTCGCCGAATAGGGCACTCGCCGAAAAAGGCTCTCGCCGAATAGGGAACTCGCCGAATCGGACTAGTCGAATCGGACTCGCCGAATCGGACTCGCCGAAACGGGCCATTCCGTGCTATGTTATGGCTATACATTTAAAAATAATAGGTTAGTGAAATTTCAAATGCCAATTGTAATTTTTGGAAAAAATTGCTTCCAAATGTAGGTAACCAATTTAAAATTCTCATAATTTTGTCAATTCTTGTCCGATGTAAAAAATTGTATGAACTCAATGTGATAAGCATGTCAAATTTTGATACCATCTTCTACTGTGTGATATAAGATCTGGGTTGAATGACCCATACGCTTCATGACCGTTGCCAGTATGTTTAGAAATCGTTTAGAAAATCGAATTAGAAATCGTTTAGAAAGAAATCGTTTAGAAATCGAAAAAACACTTTTGGCTTTCATTGCAAGTAAAGGTGTAGCTATGACTTGATAGACCTGTGTTTGCTCTTATTTACATTTGTATTGTTTTCTCAACTGGTGAGAAAGTCTAGTGAAGTGAACCACCTGTCCATATCAGTGCAGTTAACATACACACTATTATATATTATCATAAGTCTGCTTGCCAATAAGGGGCTCAAAATTATTTTGGCCCTGGGGGCCCACAAAGGGCTTAACACAGCACTGCACTTCAGCTTTCTGGTGGTCAAATAGCCACTTCAGCCACCAAACAGTAAAATAACAATTTAGTTTAGTCTAGTATAGTGATTTCCCTAACCATGAATATTACCCGAAACACGAATTTCAACATAAACAGGTTAATATTTGTTTAAACTCAAACTGAAATGGCACAAGTAAGAAGATTGCTATCCCTGTTTCTACACTAAAAATTGCATTGCACTGCACTAAAAACTGCACAAAACCGCTTTTCAGATTGCAGCAATCAGCAAATGTTTGATCGAGGCCCAAACACCTTTCCCAAATCAAATTGAAAACTTTCTGACTGTCTGCACTACCTTTGCTGTAAATTCTCTTCTGGTGAGCCTAGAATACTCTAGCGCCATGTGACAAATAAAAGTTCAAAAAAGCAACCGCTAGATAGAGATAGTAAGTTTTGCGGTTCAAGAAATTTTAAGATTGCGCAAGATTTGTTAAATGACCATGCTTAAACGACATCAATAAAAGTTTGTACACAACCTTTATTTTCATAACATAGTCGATGAAGGCCGAAGGGGGCCCAAAAATAAATTGGTACCGGGCCCGAGAAATCCTGTCAACGGCCCTGCTTCCCATCCACCTTTAGAACTAGTGCCTTTCTAAGAAAACTTCCTTCCCCCCTCCTTATCACATGTCCATACCATCTTACTCCATTTGCCCTTGCCAGTTGGTCTATGGTCTCTCTCATCTCTAGCATATCCAACAATTCTTCAGTCCTTTTTTCCCTTCTCGTTTTCACCCCACACATTGCTCTCGTATTGTGCATTTAAATTCTTTTTGTATTTTTACAGTTTTTGGAGTTAAGTTTTTTTTATAACTTAATAATTTGTGTGTTTGTGTAACTTAATTTTTTAATTGTTAAATTTAGCCCCAACATTTAATATGTCTACACTTGGTGGCGACAGGGACTCGACCGCCGTCGACTCGACTGAGTTTAAGCCTGATGATGTTCTTTGCGGTCGGGCAGGCCATTCTGGGGAGGGACCCAGTAACGACGAGGCTAAGTCAGTTCGAGAGGCCCGGCATCTTAGAAGGGATATTTTGACTCAAATTGGGGAACTTTCTGTAGCCCTAGGTTCTTTGAGTGATAAGCAGGAACTGTTAAGTTTTCAATCTAACTTATCTACTTTAGAAGAGGAATTACGGCATTTCCATGCTCTTTTGAGTAAAATTTTTAACTCTGCAATTTTGGCAGAACTTCGTGAGAGGGTAGATCCCGAATTTAACTCGTTAAAAAATAACTTCGAACAAAAAGTAAGTGAGTTCTCAGATATGTTGGATGCTGACATAAATCCTGAGGATAGCGCCTCAAATGTAAGCACTAGGATGTCTAGGACTTCGTCTCGGATAGTTGCAATCCACATGTTTTCAAACTGTTTCAGGAGGTCTCGGGGCCGCGGCTAAGGGTCTTCCGAAGGATCTAAAGCCAAGGCCTGCAAATTATAGCCGAACTCCTCCCCCAGAGCGTGCAGGTCACGGGGCCGCTATCAGAAGTAAGGTTTTGCCCTCTTCACAGTTTTCTGCGCCGCTAGTTTTTGATCGCCCAGCTACACGTAATTTGAGTGGTTGTGAGAGGTGTGTCGCGTCTACTGATTTTAACGTGTGTGAGGATCTTGATCGGGCTGTGCATGTGACTGAGCCCCCTCAGCCCCTTAAGGGATATAGCTTGTCTTCTCCCGTTAAATCGAGTTTTCAACAACAGGATTGCTTTTTTGGATACCAAAATAGTAGCACGTTTTTCGATAAGGCGGCCTTGATTGGTTACGATGGTAATAATATGCCATTTATCTTCTTTAAAAATCGTATTACGGCCTTGATGGCAGCTTCGCCTTTTAAAGGAACTCGTTTGACTTTGTTACAAGCAGCTTGTGTTAGGACAGCTGCTCAAACGATTGCTAAGTTGGTTTCTGACACTCCTGGTTTGTCAGAGGAAGACAGGATAGAAATGTCGTTAGATCGCTTGTCCCAACGTTTTGGAGTTCGTGGAGGTCATTTCGCCGAACCAGAAATTAGAAAGTATCGCTATGGTAGCAAATTGACTTCGATCTCTTCCAGTGATTTGAAAGAGTTTAAAGATGAATTGTCGCAGTGTCTGCTTTACGCGCAAACTTATGGTCAGCGTGACAAATTGGAAGGACGTTTTGTTTTGGATTTGGCTAAGCGACTCCCGTTTGACGCTAAGCAGCGTTATCTTGACTTTTTGGGTGATCAGTATGGTGGCACTAATGGGCCTACTTTTCAGAGTTTGTTCGATTTTGTTGTACGGGAGGAAACGCGCAAGTCGACTGATTTTGCTATTATGCTAATGGGCGATTCTGGTGAGTCGCAGCATTTTAAAAAGTTTGGCAAAGGAAAATTGCCTTCATGTCCGGTTAGGCAGACGTCGTTAAAACCCCATGATAATGTGATTTCAGGGAGTTCGCAGTACTCGACTGCTGTTGGCGCACCGCGCGGTGGTGTGGCCAGACGTAGAGACCTACCGGCATGTATTTATTGTTCGTCACGTGGTCAAGTTGAATATCATTTTTTGTCTAATTGTATAGATTGTTTGCGCTTGACACCTAAAGATCGGAGAGATGTTATTGTGAAAGCTGGCAACTGCTTGAATTGTTTACGCCAGCATATGGTTAGGGACTGTAATCATGCAAACAACTGTCGTCAATGTGGGCGACAGGAAACACTTTTTTCTTCTGCATGATTTTTATGTGATGTCACGTGATTCTCTGGATTCGGTCGGTAAAGATGATGCTGGTGCCAGAGTTCCTGTGCGTAATGTTAAGATTGGAAATGTTAAAGCAGCCTTTAACCGCGTTACTGCTGCTCGTGGTTTGAATCCAATGACTGGTAAATCGAAGTTGGTGTATTGCCAGCATGATCCTGATTCGCAGTTAACTTTTGTTTTGAGTGATTTGGTCTGCAAACTTGGCGTTGAACCATATGATAAAGCGTCGTTTAAAATGGACACTCTGGCTGATCAGAAACCTACTTGTGCAAACCTTGTTAAACTCAACATCCAGTCGTTAGAGACGGATGAACTGTTTTGTGATATAACTTCGGTGGTTAACCCAGCTTATTGGGCTGACGATGTTAAAACTTTACCGCATAAGCAGGATTTAAGTGGTTTCCGTCATTTTCATGACGTGAATATGTTTCATTTGAACGATTGTTGTACTGTAGATATACTGATTGGCAACGACAACGCTTATTTGATGTGGGCTAAAGAAGAGCGTGTTGGTGAGAATCGTAGTGAACCGCATGCTTTACTCACTCCTCTCGGCTGGTTGGCTTGTGGTGGTAAGTCACCCTTAGATGAAATCGTTGCAAATGTGTGCAGAGTGCAGACGTCTTCAGAGTCGGATGTCATCTCTCGCTTTCAACGTAAAATTGAGTCTCGTGATATGGAAATAGCAGACCTGAACAAAGTCATTCAGGATTTGACGTTGCAAAATGAAACCTGTGAATTGTCTCGCAATGACATTTTGGCTAGAGAACTTGTTGAACCGAATATTGAGTTGAAAGATGGTCGATTTGAGATGCCTGTACCCGTTGAAGGAAGATATTGATTTACCTAACAATTTTGTGTTGGCGTCAGATAGAACTGCTGCTTTAAGGAAGAAGGCTTTAAAACAACCTGAACTTTGTGATTTCCTTACTGACACCATGAAGGATCTTAAATCTAATGGCTATATTGAGCGTGCTGGTGAAGCAGAAAATGTAAAGGGATTTGAGTGGTATTTACCATACTTTGTGACGTCACAATTAAAAAAGCGTATTGTTTACGATGGCAAGTCTGAATTTCGAGGAACTTGTGTTAATGATGTAATGTTTTCGGGTCCTGACTTGTTAAACCCTCTGGTAGATGTCTTGGCTAGATTTCGGCTTGGTAGATTTCGTCTCATGGCTGATGTGACTAAATGCTTCTTTCAAATAAAGTTACCTGAGTCGCAGAGGGATTTGTTTCGTATATTGTGGTTTGAAGATGATGACCTTGAAAATGGTAGAATGGTACCCTTTCGTTTTTGTGTGCACCCTTGGGGAATAAAAAGTAGCCCATATATCGCTTGCTTGGCTATAAAGAAAATGATCGAGCAGAATCCCAGCGGTGCTGGTGAACTAACTCTCCGCAATATTGCAAATAATTAATATGTACGTAGATGATTTTATATTTTCGGCGGATAGCTTAGAGGAAGCTCAGCAAATCACTCATGAATCAATTGCTTTGTTTGATAGCCGTGGGTTTAAGCTTGTTAACGCCATTTTTTCTGAAAGCACGCCTGATACTTCAGCAATTGGCAATAGACAAGTTTGATTGGGACACCGAGGTCCCTGATAGCTTTGTAAAAGAGTGGGAGTCGTGGCTTCGCTCTTTGGACCTGCTTAAGAATTTTTCGTTACCGAGATGGTATTTTGCAAACTCTGGTGTGTGTAGTCCGGATGATGTTGTTTCATATCAATTGCATGGGTTTAGTGATGCTTCTAATCAAGCTCTCTCTTTTGTTGTTCACTTACGTAGACTGGTTAATGGAGTTCCTGGTGTGGCTTTCGTTCTAGGTAATTCTACCATTGTTGTAAAAAATCAGTTTTCTTGGCCAATAGCTAGGAAATAGCTTGTTGCCGCTTTCAATACAGCAAGACTCATGAAGCAGGCCTACGAGGCATTGAAGATGCCCGAATGCCTTAAGTATTTTTGGTGTGATTCTCGTACTGTGTTGCAGTGGGTTAAAAACCCTGATTTACGTTTGAATAAGTTTATTACGCGTCGAGTTAAACATATTTTATTGTTGTCTAGAGCCCAGGATTGGCGTTTTTGCCCTACTGATATGAACCCAGCTGATGTTGGCACACGGTCAAATCTTATTACAAAGAAAGAATTTCGAGAGTTGTGGTTGAATGGTTCTAGTCTTCTCTATCAGTGTGAAGAAATTCCATCTGTAAAAAACTCCACTCCAGTACCTGTCCATAGCCTATATCTTCGTGACGAAGAAGAGTCGCTTGACGTTGGACAGGGTGGGCTTCACAGATTGATCGAGGCCGCACCTTCTTTGTATGTTATGAAAAAGAGAATCGCTTATTTGGTTGCTTTGTTGAATTTTTGTGCTGTAAAACGAGATGGCGTAGCTTTGTGAAGCCAAAACTGGACGCCTCTTATCTTAATAGAGCCTTAGAGTTGACTGTGAAGTTTGTTCAGAAGAGCGTGTATGGCAATGTGGTAGTCTACATTTAACAACTAAACGATCGCCGGATGCATTTGAGGAAGTGATAAAGCGGGGTAGTGTTGGCGCTTCGCAACTTGAGAAGGAACGCTTGAAAGAACTGCGTTCACTTAAAAAGTACAGACCTTGTATAGATGACGCTGGTGTAATCCGCATTGAAGGGCGCTTAAGTAATTCTCCCGAAATCTCTCTAGAAGCAAAGCATCCGATTGTTTTGCCTTCGAAACACCCTTTCACTAGGCTTGTTGCACAGTCGCATCATAATCGAAATGCGCACTGTGGAATACAGCACACTTTGTTGTCTACGCGACAGAAGTTTTGGATCGCTAATGGTAATGCTTCCGTGAAGAGGTATCTTAATGACTGTGGTGTATGTGCGATTGAGAAAGCGCGGCCTATAAGGCAGTTCATGTCTGATTTACCTTTGTCTCGCACAACTGCGCATAGGAAGCCCTTCTTTGATTGCGGCTTAGACTGTCTTGGACCTTTAACCTTTGTTGAAGGTAGGAGCCACAAAAAAGCTTGGGGACTCTTGTTCACATGTATGGCATCTCGAGCTATTCATGTTGAGCTGGTTACGTCATTGTCGCTGAGTGATTTTTTACTTGCCTTTACAAGGTTTACAGATTTACGTGGGCAGGTTAATGCTATCTATTCCGATAATGGAAGCACCTTACAGGCAGCATCTAAGAAGTTACCCGAGTTGATAAAATCAACTGAATTTCACAACGCCCTGAGACAGAAGGATAAAAACCGGGAATTTATACCTCCGTATGCTCCAGCGCAAGGTGGCGCCTGGGAGGCAATGGTAAAACAACTTAAAATTGCATTTTTTCAAATTTTTGACTCTTCAATACGTAAGCCCAATTTTATTGAACTGCTTACGTACACAGGCAGTGCCGTTCGGATCGTGAACGAACGCCCTTTGGTACCTTTGAGTGATGACCCTAGGGATTTTACTGTCATCACCCCTGCCTCACTTTTGACCCCATATTTAGACCCATACTGTGCTGTCGGGAAACCATATGATTGTGACCAATTAAGAAGGGATTATCGGTTCAATTTGCCACTTTCTCAGCAGTTTTGGAGTAAATGGATCGATTTTTACTTGCAAGGGCTTCAGGGCCGGAAAAAATGGTTAAAAATGGCCGAGAATTTGGAGCCTGGTCAACTTGTAGTGGTGGGTTCTCTCCAAGACATTGGTAAACGTGGAAGTATCAACTTGGGAGGGTGCATGAGGTAGTTCCACAAATTAGGAAAGGGAAGCCTGTGGTTCGTAGAGCTAAAGTTGCCGTCTGCAACTATGATGAGAGTACCGGGAAAGTGAAAGTAGACTACGTGTTAAGGGATATTTCGTGCCTCGCCCCCGTAAAGAACACTTAAGTGTTAGGGTTTGAGCCTGGTTTTGTCTGCGGTGGCCGACCCTTGTCTGAGCTCAGAACAGTCGGTTATTATCGCAACCATTGTAAATAGCGTCATTTTAGTGTGTACCTATGGTACCAATTTCATGTATCGTCGCGTATTATTCTTATCGCTGTTCATTCTTTGCATGCCCTTTGTATTTGCGGATTAACTTAAACGTGAGTGATTCAAACAATTTGTGTATCGTGTGTTTCTATTCATTGGCTCACAATTGTCCTTAAATTCTTTTTTAGTTATGCCATGATAGACTGTCATAACTAGGGGTCGCATGTTACGGACAATTTTCATATCAATTGTCATATAAAACCGTTCAGGTCTACTGAATCTTGGCGTCTGACGTAATGGACTATTACTAAAAATGAGCAGATTGCAGATTCGTTTGCAAGACCTGCAAAAAATTTGCAGCTGCGGCATAGCATTAGGCTACATCATCATTAAATCTTTAATTACTTGAACAAGTGTAAGCCAAACTTGAGCAGGTGTGAGCTAGGCTTGAACAGGTGTTAGCCAACCTTGAAACAGGTGCTTGAATAGTTAATCATTGCTAATCATTATTACGTCACACACGGCGAACTAGAGAATACGGCCAGATATGCCACATTAAACAGGCCAGTTCTAACAGGCCGACTGCATTCAAATTGCATTTTAAGTTACAGTGGCCAAATGCACTGTTGGAACGTAACTATCGCTCAACAAATCACTGGGATGGTCAAAATGTTTGTATTGGAACCATAACACTTCATATATAATACAATATATTAGATATAATAACTTGAATATAAATTAAAACAAGATAAAAGTTCAGCAATACTGGATGACAAATGTTCAAATATCGTAAGTTGAGACCAGTCTTTTATTCCCTTTACTTTGTCATAACAGAGTCAAAATTACACCGCTTTTTAAAGTAATATACAGTATTTGTTCCAGTTTATCGAAAGCCCTTGCTAGGAAAGCCAGTTTTCCGTATTAATTTTTTTATGATATTGACGATGCATTATCTTGAGTTCAAGATACCAAATTGGGTGCTGAATGCAGAGTCTGAGATAGACATTGGATACTTTTGCATTGGCATCCTCTGTCACTGTGATAGTTTGCTTCCATAGATCAGTTTTTTCAAGACATCATACAGTTTGAAAACTCAGGTCCAGTCATGATGGCAGAATACAGCACTAAGCAGTAACAAACATAAATTTGCGATTTCTTTAAAGTTTCTCAGCTTGCGCAGACAAATTTCTCTTCACTGGGGATTGTTGAACCAGTCTTGATTATATTTATCCATTTACACTTACAGTAACATTGAACAGGTAAAGGCCGAATCAGTACTCAATCCTGTGTTTCTGAAAAACAAAAACACTTATTTGCAAAGAACTGTATTAATGCTGCACTCCTAACTACTAGAGTTTGCAAATTGGGTAATTTGGTAAGCTAACTGCTTAATGGTAGTATTATCAGGTTTTTTTTTTATATCACTTACAACAAAACTTAGATAGCATTACATAAACACATATTTTAACCACGGCGTTGTAACACAATAATAATACTTAATGCACTAACTAGAATATGGCAGCAGCTGCCGGGAGCATCGTCCAAATCTTAAATTTACATTAATGTTGATGCAGATACAACTTGAAAATAAAACACCTTGCAAAATACACTACTATGTGAAAACTTTTTAACACTAAAAATTGTTGCAATCTCATGGCAGTAGTGTTCGAATCTGGTTAGATACTGATTAATCTAATACTGGTTCACATATCATTACAATACAATTCCAAATTTGGTACCAGGTACCTACGATGAAAGTACATGCAAATTATATGCAATGCTCAAAAGCTACATTGCTAGTACGTTGATAACCATCAAGATCAAATTTATTTAGGAAGTTAACAAGAAAAATTGGTATTAGGTACAAGATTTAAAGCAATGTTCATTCTAATTGCTAAACTGAAATTTCGAAGTGACTTAATATGACAATAAAAAATCCATTTGGACATATCATCACACAAACACAAAGATGAATCATGGCCGACGCTGTGTTTTCCTGGCAACAAATATAATGGTTAATAGCAAAAAACTCATACGCTTTTATGAAGTTGGTATGAATTTGTACCATGAGTTTTACCAGAATAACTTGCATTCTGGTTAAGAAATTAGTCAAGTCGGTGTGGTTTCGACTATCACAGCTACATTGACCTGTACAGTGGCAAGGAATACATGTTAAAAAACAATAACTTTCTAGCAATGCAATGTTGAGTGACATTTTGGTTCTGGTTAAGAAATTATTGGTTTCAAATCGACGTGGTTTCAACTATCACAGCTATATTGTCCTGTACAGTGGCAAGGCCTAGCAATTACAAAAATGTTTTAACAACAGTGCTCCTAAACAGTGTTATCATGGAAATAAACAAAACAACGTGCTTTTCCAACAGTGTTGGAAAGGTAATAAGTATACTATTTGCAATGAGCTATGCAAGAAAGTAAAGCTATCAGTAAGATTGGTAAAAAGCTGGTATGATTTAAAATTACGTTGACAGAACTCGCAAATCATGGACTTGAGTAAAATTCTAAAAACTGTTATCCTGAAATTATGTAGTCAACTTGTGAGATAAAAAAACAACTAATATTTCACTAATTGCACTAAGGTAAAAACACTTTTAATCATTAATGAAAAAGCAAATAGCAAATAAATTATTACTTTGGAAGTGGGACTCTCCTTTACATTTTGGTTCGTTGCCTTTTCTTAAATCCTACAATTGAATCTTTGACAATACTGTCATCCACAAGGCGGCGCTTGTTATTAAAAAATACATTCACAATGATGCTTATTATCACATCGCACACTTTCTTATTATGCAAATCACATGCAAAATTAACACTTAATATGTGGTGCGAAATAGCAGAACTAATCAGGCGTACTGACTTACAGTGTTGGCTTTGTATGAAATCTTCAAAATGGTCCAGTAATCCAAAAGCTTTGCAGACAAAATGTGATAACTGTAGGGAAGGTATCGTTAAATTTCCTCTGGAAAGATTATTGAAGTATGTGGAGTCAGTTGAGCATTCTTGTAACAGCAGATGACAAACAGTACAGCCAAACTTTTTGTGGATTTTCTTAGCAACATAAGGTGTGATTTTATGAAAACCTAGAGTAGAAGCTTTTAATTTTATGACCCAGTCAGAGTAGATAGGCCTAACCGAACAACTGCCATTGAAAACTCCTCAATCTCAAGCTTATCCCAGCACCCTATCATTTCACTACTTGATTTGTCTAGGTAGCGTACTGTCAGCCCAGAGTTCTGGTCGGACTGTATCACATTGCACATTTTCATTGGCTTAATCCTAAACAAGGTATTTTGTAAATTTCAGTGACACCACTGCATACTGTTAACACTAGCCTACCCTTTTTATGTTTTGATTTTGCAATGTTACCCAATCCATTCCTGAGAATGGACACCATTTTTGAATTTGCACATTTTCAGTTTTTTTAAGTGCAAGATAATTGCACTAAATTGTATTGTACTTATGCACACCAGTAACCAGGCACTTTGAACTATCAAAGCAATTAGGCCTTAGCTTTCAACGAGTCCAGTTTCAGTACATATTCATAATTTAAAACTTGTAGCAAAACTTGCAAAACTTCAGTTTTTAACTGCTAACTAGCTTCTACTGTACGTCTTGTCACAATGACCAGAGTTGCCAGGTCCACTATGGAAAAAAATGCCAAACAACTGGTCAAAAAATGCCAAATGACCTAAAAATATGCCAAATTAGCAAAACGCTGCAAAATCGAAGGTTTCTTCATTAATAAGCAATGGATTCGTTAAAAAATGTTTAAAACTGCAACAAAGCTCAGCCTACACTAGCTGCTATTGCACAACCTAGCTATTTTCATTCTTGAGAGTACCGTATTCTTCAGGAAAAAGAATTTTAAAAAAATGCCAAACAGGATTTTTTCAGGCTAAACAACATAAAAAAATGCCAAATTTGTGAAATTTGGAATTTAAAATTCCAACCTGGCATCCCTGACAATGACACATCATGCTACTGAATTGCGAAAACAAAAGAACTGCGCCTGCGCGCTCCTGCATTGTTTGCTCAGACAATCACGTGATTGCGATTTGTAGGACAAAGTGATTAACTGCCGCATTAGTCGATGTCGGGGAAATATAATAAATCTTGCAACAATTTTTAGTGTTAAAAAGTTTTTACATAGTAGTGTATTTTGCAAGGTGTTTTATTTTCAAATTGTATCTGCATCAACACACGGCGAACTAGAACATTTGTCATCCAGTATTGCTGAACTTTTATCTTGTTTTAAACTATATTTAAGTTATTATATCTAATATATTGTATTATATATGAAGTGTTATGGTTCCAAAACAAACATTTTGACCATCCCAGTGATTTGTTGAGCGATAGTTATGTTCCAACAGTGCATTTGGCCACTGTAACTTAAAATGCAATTTGAATGCAGTCGGCCTGTTAGAACTGGCCTGTTTAATGTGGCATATCTGGCCGTATTCTCTAGTTCGCCGTGCGTCACATAAGATGCTTAGTTGCTTACGTGAGATTTGGAATATTGCAAATTATTCTCTCATTCGTAAAATTGTTGCTTGAAAGTTAGTCGCATGTTTAACTGTTTTGCTTAGTGCTGCCAGCTGGACGAAATTTCCGTCGTTTATCTAAGTAGTTTGTATTGTAGTGACAAGTTTTTAGTGGTGTATCGCGCTGCACTCCATTTTCGACAGCTTTGAGGCTATTTTTACAGAAATACAATTCTTGAATAGACGTTTCCTGAAGAGTGTTTCTTTCGGACATTACATACAGACGAACGGATCCGGGAATCTTATGTTACAATTTTCCCACGAAGAGATTATGGTTTACCGCTGTGACCACAGCGTCACAAAAGCGGCTCTTGCAGGATTCCACACAACAAACAGACAAGAATTCATCAGCAAACATGCCCGCACTGTCTAAACACTAGAGAGCTTGAACAAACTATAGTGCATTCTTTGGATATGGTGCATCTTTCTTGGAAGTGTCTTATTTGGGGCCGGAAAATCGTTTTGGTACGGGACCTAAATTCTCCTCTCAACGGCCGTTGCCAAAGGCACCATGTATGAGCTGTGCATGTGCACATCATATAAGTTTACTGCAATTCTTTCAAGAGAAAATATTGAACAACAATGGCAATTTTGCTGCAAGTGTAGTCGAGTGATTTTTGTTGATTTTCATAATTATTGAAAGAAGTTTTTTCATATAGATATATCCGTTGTTTAAAATCGAAACTTTAAAGGAATTCCCTTTTACGATCCAAGTTCGGCTTAAGACACATGATGCAACGCATGATACAAATTCGTTACTTGTATTTTTGTAGAAAAATGTTTTTTTGAGGCCCACTTTTAGTATTGTTTCCCCACCAGTCATGATTTCTCTCGGAGGCCTTGTCTGCGGCATCACTAATTCACACTGAAAACTACATATGCAACTTTCCGCGAGGATTCGAAGGGTGACTTTGGTGACGTGCTCAAACTGGCAGAAGAACTGATGGTAAAACATGAAATAACTAACTGGGACGTGGTTGCTTTTCGTGAACGCAAGCTGCCTTCGAAGTTTCACAAGTCTGTTGTCACCACAACGCTGGGAAAAACGTCGGCTGTCAAGAGCAATGATTTAAGGGCGCTGTGGAACTGTATTCTTGACAGGCAGATAACAGAGTTAAACTGCCGCTGTATGGACGACATGTATGGATTAGTGAGAGCAGCGGCCTCTTTCGCACCTGGATCTGCCACTTTTGGCAAAAAACATTCTAAATGGTCTGTGTGCACTGTAGGCTATGGCATTGAGATCGCAAATGCTGAACATGCTGTATTCATTCAACACATCAGACGGAAAATGGATCGGGAAAACTTTCCTACATTAATGGAAGTACTGGACATCTGCCCTGCTGACATTTTTCCGAACATGAACAGTGTTTTAAGGACCATTATAACACTGCCTTCCACGTCCTGCAGCGTTGAGAGACTTTTCTCTGCAACAAACAGGATCCAAACGCGCTCAATGAGATCATCCATGCTGACTGGATGCCTTACCAACGTGACACTTTTGTCTTTTGAAAGACAACTCACTGACAGTTTGGATTATGAATTATGATGACATAATCAACTTTTTTAACTCGAAACCTAAGAGACCCGCCTGTGTAGAAGCTCCGGTAACACTAAGTTTTTGTATGCTGGCCCGCCGTGGCATTATTGGTGAAGGCCCACCAAGATAATCCTAGGCGCACCCATAAATTACGTTCTGAATCCGCCACTGTGTAAAATCATCCACATTTTACAAAAAAAAAAAAATCGATAAAAAATTCATTCCTTTCAAATTAGGCTATCCCTAAGAGTTTAAAACTACCATAAAATATGAACAAAAAACTCGGATTCAAGAAGATATGGGTTAAACAAGAAACCCCCACTTAGGCAAAGCCCAGAAAAATCGTCAAATTTAACAAATAATTTCAATATTGCCAAAATTACTTTGATTATTATTGCATTTAGTTCTCTACAATCTACATTATTCGTTCACCTCGAGTGTGCCGCGAGCATCTTATTGCATTGCTTTCCTCTTCATTTCACACAGGGCTAAGAAACATAAGCCGACCAACGACAAAAATAGCTCTTACGAAACAACAATATAGCCTACGTCAGCAAGCGTAACGAAGCTTGAATCAATGGGTTTTAACTCAGACAGCAAAGGTTGCCATTTTACATCGATTCAACGTCTACAGACGTTGAATCAATGTAAATACGGCAAATTTTGCTGTCTGGGAATCTAAAGCTTTTCGAAACTTCCCTGCTTTTGTCAACACTTGACTACTTTTGAGCATGACAAGTGTCATCTTTCAATTTCATACAACAAAAATGATGTGGCTGGAAAGTTTAATACATTGTAGTAGCCTTGGGCAATTTAACATGCAATTTTAGCTAATTTTGTGATTTAATAATAAAACAAACGTAATACTTACACAGAAAACTCAAATTATTGAGAAAGAATACATGAAAGACAAAGCTTAAGAGATCTCTTTCTTTTTACCTGACATTTACATCATGACATTCACCTTAGAAGCTAGTCACAAAATAGTCTACCTAGGCGCGTGAAGTTCATTGTGAAGATGTTTGTCGATCATATACACAATAGTTCTTTACAAAATAAAGCTCAAGAAGGCTCGCTTTGTTATGTATGGTGCAACAGCTTGTTACATCACCTTTCAAACGACACGCACAATAAACTTTGATGAATGAACGCTAAGCTTGGGTAGACTAGAATTATACAGCATCAGTTGATTGTCGCTGAATGGATTAACATGTTCATGGGACATACAACATGCAAAAAGTAGGCCTAAAAGCTTATGTCATCGTAAACAATTGTGTGATTTAACTGATAATAAGTTAAGGTAATCAAATTTCAAACTTATTAAATACAGCAGTTTAAACATTTTTTGGAAGTATCTAAAACACAAAGCCATATTTCGTACATCACATATACTACTGTAATTACAATACCGCACAAGCACAATGACAAGGTCTCAATACATTGTTATGTTATATTGTTAGTTCCCAATAATAAGCAACTTTTTTACATCAAATTGTTTTCATTCTTCAATGACAGCGTTGACTTAAGCAACATAAGGTGGGGGCTTCGTGTCTACTACTTCCATGTCACTAACCAATGGCACCTTTTGAATGTCTTCGTACTTTGGTGGCTGAAAATAGAGGTTTATCGAGTTTGCAGAGAAGTAGTAGCCATCACAAGACAAAAATACTTTTAATGATTAGAATAATAAAGTGCCGCGCCAGTGAACACCGAACAGTGCTTTGAATTTAATGGGTTTTGCTCAAGTAGATTTGTTTCACGAATGAAAACATTGCTGAAAGAGCTCATGTAGAAGCCAAACTTGTAGTTAGTGGAAGAGTGATCAGGCTGTAACAATACTTGTTTTGGCTGCGTGAGTATATTTTGTAACCTGTATTGTATACCTTTCCAATTTGCCAAGTGTTTCCTGACTACATAGTTAAATACGCAGCACAGATTACTTCTTGCCCTTCCTCGAAGATAAACTTCAAATCTGTTTCTACTTATTATCTATGTGATATGTCGTCAAGAAAATATTGTTGAGCATCTTTCTGGCGTCAGCACTACCAGACTACTCACAAGGAACAGCGAGCATTGTGGTTCGCTTACCATACCGGTGTAGCCTTCACACTAGCCATCAAGACTTTTCTCAAAAACATGTGTTTCTCGGCAGTCAAGTGTAGCAAGAATTGACAGCGATGGACACGTGTCTCGCTCATGAGGCTGGGCTCACCAGTATCGCACCACTAATTCATGCCACATAATTTTCAACAGCTGCTTTTGTCAGTCAATCGAATCCTTACCTAAGTGGAAAGAAAACAACTAAACTGGTCAGGTAGTGCTGACGCCAGGAAGATCGCTCCCTCTCAACTGTGCACATCCTTGGCCACAGTTAGTTTAGTTGTTTTCTTTCCATAAAGGTAAGGATTCAATTGACTCACAAAACCAGCGTTTGAGAACTACGTGGCGTGAATTAGTGGTGCGATACTGATGAGCCACTAATGAGCCCAGAACACCTGCCTATCGTTGTTAACTCTTGCTACACTCGACTGCCGAAAAACACAAGAAAATATTGATTATGTGCTGACCAGGCAGATAGGCAAAGCAAACAGTGGGAATTAAACGTATCGATCGACAGCAGATTGTATGCTTGGTTGGGTTTGCACAAGGAACTACGTTATCGTCAGTCATAGTCACATGATTTGTTCGTGTCGTGCGGAAGCAATCAAACCATGGAGTCACCTGCCCACTCACTGCTCTCGAAAGTTTTGTCGCGTCGTGGCTTCAGAAAACAACTTGTTGACTGTGAAAATCGAGTAAACCCAGATGGTAAACTGAGCCACAGTGTATTCTGTTGACGTCGTACAACGCTATTTGTCAAATGGTGAAACATTAAGAATTGACTAGTTCCTTCAGGTCTTTGGAAAATTTATAGCCTACTATACAATTACAAAGTTTTATGAAGACTTGTAGTGTACTGTACATAACTTTTTATGAATTTATAGAATTTCGATGTCAATGCGAAAACCGTATCAGGTAATGCCAATGCGATAGTGATGTCACAAGTAGTTTTACGGTGGCGTTTGCGTTTGTTCAAAATAGGTTATTAACCTCACCTTGTAGATTGGTCCCTTGCCATCTCCAGCAATGCAGCTAATCTCTGGGTCACGTCGCAGACGCAGCAGAGCCTGAATTTCAAGAGAAAAGGTGATGATACGGGAGCAGGGGTTTGCTACTATTCGGTGAGTCCGATTCGGAGAGTCCGATTCGGAGAGTTCCCTATTCGGAGACAGCCTTTTTCGGAGAGTTCCCTATTCGGAGATTTTTTGAAATTTTTTTTGAAAATTATCGGGAACCGTAGCCTAATTATCATTGCCGCTTTTACATCGTTTCAACGTCGCTAAACGTTCAAATCGTGCAGAAAAAATAGAAATAAAATGTTTGAACAATTAAATGAAAATTCGTCATGTCAGTTCAGTTGAATTGTTTTTATTTGTGACCATCATATCAAAAACAATACACGTCAACATAGCAAAGATATTTAAGATATGAAGTGAGCATTCTGTTGCTCCGGTTTTCTTTGGTAAAGCAATTGATTGAGTTTCGCTTTTAGCAGCATGATCGTAGCTTACTTCACAAGGTAGATTTAAACGATCTGTCTTAGCCTGATGCTGCGAGTTTGCTGTGGCAGTAGTAATACTGATTCTTTGGTACGGGTTCTTGAATATGGAACGTACCATATCACTAGGGTCTTTCCGGTGTCATAAATAAGATTTAAGATCTCAGTGGTTAGGTCTAAACCCCACTCATCTAAAGCTTCGAGAATTTCAACTATATATAAAAGAAACGATATTGTGGAATAAAATACAAAATTCTCTACTGTAAATAAACAGAAGGCGTCGTTGGATTTAGAATTTTGTAATAGTTGAGGATTCTAATATATTCTAAGTTTGCACGCAGAAGGCGACGCAGGATACATGTCAATTTTATCTGAGCAAACATTAATACTGTAATTCAAAAATAAATTTAATTCGCTTTTTAGTCTTAAGATCTCAATGGTTAGGTTTAAACCCCACTCATCTAAAGCTTCGACTATTTTTTTCTGCACGATTTCAACGTTTAGCGACGTTAAAACGATGTAACAGCGGCAATGATAATTAGGCTACGGTACCGACGAATTTTCATTTAATTGTTCAAACATTTTATTTCTATTTTTTTCTGCACGATTTGAACGTTCAGGGACGTTAAAACGATGTAAAAGCGGCAATGATAATTAGGCTACGATACCGACGAATTTTCATTTAAATTGTTCAAACAATTTATTTCTAGTTTTTTCTGCACGATTTGAACGTTTAGCGACGTTAAAACGATGTAACAGGGGCAATGATAATTAGGCTACGGTACCGACGAATTTTCATATAATTGTTCAAACAATTTATTTCTAGTTTTTTCTGCACGATTTGAACGTTTAGCGACGTTAAAACGATGTAACAGGGGCAATGATAATTAGGCTACGGTACCGACGAATTTTCATATAATTGTTCAAACAATTTATTTCTATTTTTTTCTGCACGATTTCAACGTTTAGCGACGTTAAAACGATGTAAAAGCGGCAATGATAATTAGGCTACGGTACCGACGAATTTTCATTTAACTGTTCAAACATTTTAATTCTATTTTTTTCTGCACGATTTGAACGTTTAGCGACGTTAAAACGATGTAAAAGCGGCAATGATAATTAGGCTACGGTACCGACGAATTTTCATTTAACTGTTCAAACATTTTAATTCTATTTTTTTCTGCACGATTTGAACGTTTAGCGACGTTAAAACGATGTAAAAGCGGCAATGATAATTACGCTACGGTACCCGATAATTTTCAAAAAAAATTTCTTCGAATAGGGAACTCTCCGAAAAAGGCTGTCTCCGAATAGGGAACTCTCCGAATCGGACTCTCTGAATCGGACTCTCCGAATCGGACTTTCCGAATCGGACTCACCGAAACGGGCCATTCCGCGGGAGCAGTGGTGTTGCATGTCTTTAAGTTAACAACTAACAAAAGTAGATGAAAAGCGTACCCGAGCAACATTCAGCCAACCAGAAGACTAGGGTATCCTAGATACAGATCATGAAAAGCAATAAACTGAACTTGGTAGGCTAGGCTATAGCAGTAGCCTGCCTTATCATGTAGCAAAGTCCAAGCGTTAAGTAAATGTAGAAAACATCGCAAACTCTTCCAATATAAATACAATCAAAGCACAATATAGAAGAACAACTGGCTGTACATTACAACCGTCACTAGCAACACAAAAAGCAACTTTCCCTGATCAAGAAATACAGAAGCAGAGGTGAGAACAATAACAGCGTTACAAGTCGTATGTTTCATAAAAAAAAAACATCAATTGGCGACAAAAAGATCGACAATCTGTAGTTGAAGTCATCACCAATAGAGCACAAAGAAAATCTATCACCGCAAAAAAACAGCCACGTGACAGGAATGCCTGTAACCAAACTGTGCCTTAATTGTTACCGTGCATGATTCATTGAATCATCTTACAAGTGCACATGACAATCATCTAAGCTTTCATTACAGCCCGCTTTAGATTTATGCACAACATGCTAGTCGACCAGCGTATTAAATCGCAGCTTTACATGTTTCGTATTGCCTCGAGCATCACATACATTTCTAAATGCAATGAAAGCGAAGAGAAATATTTTTTACATCGTCGAAAATAAATTGACGACTGAAAATGAAATAGTACAAACTGTGTTCAAAATGAGTGATTTATAGTGAGCGGGTCTCCGCACTTGAAAAAACAAGTGAAACTAGAAATCAAATTTCAAAAATAAGTTCACAACTCATGCACCACACAAAGGATGTAAAAAGTCTTTTTACAACCACGTAGGAAGCTGCGATGTAAATACCAAACGTAAGCTACACAGAATTTGCAAATTTGAAAAATCGGTAGATTATGTGCTGTACCTGCATTGTGATGTGTTTGTAAGCTTTGTATACCATTAGAATCAAGTATGCTTTGATAGCCACAATAGTGAAGAGTGTTGTGAACACGATTAAGCCCAGCCAACGATCATCCAGATTTTCAAGCCACTGCTTCCAATCTTCTGGCATGTGTCGACACTGTTTTAAGTTAAGATTGTTAAGGCATTTGTTTATTACAAGTCAATTTTATTGGCTACCTACTTTAAAGCAAAAACTCAGCAACCTTAAACATTAAATGAACATCAAGTTGAAAAATGAATCACCCCATCATCTCAATCTTGTATAAGTTAAAGGTTTTAGCCATTCGAGTAGTGAGCGAAACACAAAAAATTTGGACAATTGCCAACAATCGGTACGTATTCGAAGCATCTACTCGATGGGATCATATCATTGGACTCCATAAAAATAAAAAATATTCCACGTCATAACACTTGGCTAAGTGGCACTACATCCTCTATCTACATTTGCAAATAGGTCACTTATGTTGTTGTGGAGGATGCGTGATTGTTACATCGAAAAGACAAAGTTGGTAAGTGATGATTAGAAGTCACACCATATTATCATTGTGATGATAACTAACTGAACTTTTATGAAAAAGTCTGTCAGGCATTGGTCATACAAAGACTTATTCTTTCCACTCGTTTCATTTCTGTAGCTCAATGCCACTTAAGCCTAAGGCCGAGGGCTTATCGGTATTCTTTAGCTGTGCCAGGTTAATGATATTAGCACGAAATGACACTCATTTAACATAAACTAATCAGACATTCATTTACAGATGTTCTGGTAAAGAGAACCACTCTGCCTTGCTAAAACCGGTTTGGTTCAAAAATTGACAAGGATTTTTTCACCGAATGCCTGTATGAGACAGGTCACGATTTTAACTTCGTTTCAGATTGTCATAGTTTCATATTATCAAAGTAATCAAAAAATATAGAGCCCAAAATGTAGATACAATACTAAACTCATGTTCTACATATCTACATTTTGGGGTTTAGTTTTATTAGATTAACTACTAACCAGGCGTTCCAACCATTTTGCTCATAATGGAATGTTATAGGTACTAATTCTACAACGATATTTGATTATATTTTATATAATATGGCTATTATGCTGGGAAAAATGAATCCGAAACACTGTAAAAAAAGGAATAGCTAATATTCTCACCTCAACTATTTTGTGTTTAATATCTCCCCAATAGAAAACAGCTGAGCCAATGTAGATCATTGTACACACAAAGTTGAATAATTGCAAGATGAAAAGAGGCAGTAAGTACCCAGCTCGGCTCTGCACAAAATATATTTTTTGTTGCTCATAAAACATTCGAAATTATTCGCAAAATAACGAGTGTACAACTGTGCATATTACTGAAAGTAAACAGTAAGCAGTTTATAAAAACCTCATAAATCAAACAGTAGAAACGTGATGGAGTTGTTCGTAGTGCGCAAGTCAAAAAACACGATCTTACAGTATATGACTACAGTATACTTCAATAGTTTGGTCCTTCACTGAGTTGACAAAAATGGTTCAGGTATCACAAACATACGAGAGGCTGCATATATATATTTTCCGTTCAATATCACATACCTTGATTAGACCGTACATGGCACAAAGGGCAATGATTGTTACAAATACTCCATTTCCCAAACCGACCCAAAGAGCTGAAAATATTCAATAAAGTGCATGATCACTGATCAGCAGTCAGCACATGAAATTGCCTTGTAAAAATCGTATTCAAGGACAGTCTTTAAATTGCGAATAGATAGAAGTTTGTATTATTCTGTGGTGATTGATGTACTTTAGTAGCCACATGAAGAAAAACACTCCAAACTACTAAAGCATTTCAAGACCTACAATAACCAATAGCAGTGTGAAGCCTTGATAATAGACAAAACAGCTCATTAAACATAATTTATATTTTAGTGCATGAATTGTTTCAAGATATAAATTAGCAATATTAGCATAAGTGACACTACAAAGATCGTTATCATTTTATTTATGTCTATATTTTGATAAGCTACAGATATAATATGGAATATGTAAGATACATCATACTAGGCTGTCCCATTTGCAACACAAACAGTGCTACAGTCAATATATCAAGAAAATGAAGTATCTTCTGACAGGTGTCAAACCCACAACAATGCTTGATATGAACGACTCGGTTACATGTCTGATGAACTGACTCGTGTGAGAATAAATTTCTTTGCATTACAGTCAATATAGCATGATTTACATCACTTGGAGAATACAGATTGCCATTATTAACTTGTTTACTAGCTGGTTAATCCAGACAAACCTCTAAGCTCCGGCAGCCATCGCCACACTGACCAGAAATATTGCTGACAAAAGTTTTACAAAAAAGTCTGAGCATGGACTTCTTACCAACTATTAAGAAGTCCATGGTCTGAGCATCAACTAAAAAAACATTTGAAGACTAGCTCTACACCTACTTGGGAAGCAGTGCACTTAAATACAACTGCAAATATGTTTCACAGCCTTGTTTGCATTGCTCTTACCTGAACGAAAAACACCATACCGGATTAAAAACACAATTTTTAACTGATTTTTTTTTTGAGTGACTGAGTGACGCCAACATACAAAGTTGTGCTACAAGGTAAAGGTGAGTCCCATACTTGCTCCAAGTATTGAGGGATGAGAAGATAATAAGATTCTCATTGCCTGTATACTACTGCTACAGCACAACTAGAAACATTTGTTCAATGCATGCAACTTGCAATTCCTTTAAATTTGGCTTTCTCAATGTATCAATTACTCCTACTTACTGGAACGCTTGTACACAAACACTGTTTGCGATGTATTGTAGTCCGTCATATCTTTTGGTAAGAACTGTTCTGGCTCTATTGCATGGGTCAAAAATAAAGACGACATGACTATGCCAAATATTCCTCCAATCTAAATGTAAAAAAAGCAGTTTCACTTTTAAATATAGCCTACTATAGAGTAGAATAGAGCACAATAAAATAAATACAATGATACTAGTACTCTATTTTGATAAGAACTTTGTAAATGTTTTACCATGAGTGAAACAAACTTCAAATGCTTTTTGGAATGTAGTATACTATATATATAGCCTAACTGTTTTCTATACATTAAAAATGAGAAGTTTATGAGTTTCATTATTGGGTGTACTGACACTGGACAATGGACACACACAAAGTTTCTTTGATATACTGTTTGACTCAAATTTTACCATTAAACAATAATCCAGTATCGAATAGAGATGTACCGATATTGGCCATTTCTGGAGTATCAGTATCGCAAAATGTGGTCGATACTAAAAATGTAAAAAAAAGCATTTGCTGCCAATTTTTTACAGTCTGCAAAGAGATAGATTTTTTGAAGTACGGTACCGCAGCAACAGTATTTGCAAAAATATTGGTATCGGTACATCTCTAATCAGCAAGAAGTCAATTGGAAAAAACACGAAATTAAGATTGCTGCGAACTCTCGTTTTCTCATTTGCAACATATGAATGTGAAATTTGGACATGCAAAAAACGTGACATTAAAAAGTTGAAAAGTTTTGAAATGTGGTGTCACAGAAGACTATTACGCATCAGTTGCATGAAAAGAAAAACAAATGAATTTGTTTCCCAACAAATAAACGATAAATGGAGTCTGATTAACAACATTAAACTCAGAAAATTGAGATATTTCGGACAGATAGCAAGAAACAACTCGTTCGAAAATTCAATGTTGACTGGGATGGTGCAAGGCAAACGAACAAAAGGATGACAAAATGAAATGTTTTGACAATACCAAGCAAATTGGGAATAAAAAGCATGGCAGAAGCACTAATACAAACAAAAAATAATGGAGTCAGTTCATAAGGGAGATCAGAGCTGATCAAACACGAACAATCTGTTGAAGAAGAAGACATCTCTAATAGCCTACTGAAGTAGGTACTGTAACTGTTATTAGTTCCAAAAAATACACAATTTACTCACCAAAAAAAGAACTGCAAGTAAAAACGTGCCAACATTAACATGGCAACAGAAACAGCATGTTGGATGTTGATTTTTTGACATCTTGGTCAAATTGAAGATAGTAAATGCAAAAATTGCTCAAAATGTTAAAACTTTTAATTTTCAATGTAGGCAAAAAGGTCTGAAAAAAAAAATATATTATATATTACAGCTTATTTCACCTTAATGATTAGCTATAGGCCTAATAAACATAGTGGTTATTGATATATACACAAGAAACCATAACCTGATTTGTACAGATACTTGCATACAAATCTTTCGTAACTACATTTTTTAGCTATATACCAATTTTTGACTCGTACAGTACACTCTTCAAAAATGAACAAAAGTAAAGTTAATAGCATTGTAATCCATTTTTTCCATGTCGACTTGTATGACTCAGCAATCGCAGTGTACATAGCTTGATAGGACCTGGATTCCACACATCTCCAATAAAAGCAGTTCACTTCATGAATGTATTTTTTGCTGCTTCCAGCTTTCTGTTGCATCACATTTTCAATTGCACTGAATGTTGTCACATTAGGCACCAAGCAAAATCGTTACTCTTTCATTTTGCATTTTCTTGATGAAAACTGGTTTTGTTATGTTTTTTAAGCCTATAAGAACATTTGTGACGTATATATCTGTTTTGTTTTAAAATATAATATATATCACAATTTATTTTACTGTAAAAGCAGTTATATGATATGTTTCAATTTTGAAAAGTTTGATTCCGTGTCATCTAACAATACAGTACTGGTACTGCTATTTAATTTTGGAAACACTGTCATCTTGCTTCACCAATTTTTTCAAACACAAAGTTCTTTTGAGTCAGGTTTATAGGAGCAGCACCTTATTCTAGATTTTCTCACAAAAAGCTTTGGACTTCCTTAACATTGGTTGTACTTGTATTTTTTGTAGTATTAAAAAATAAATCTGTTGGACTAGTTGATAACAAAATATTTCATATATGAATGATGTTCATAGAAGCGACAGTCATCATAACTTCAAACGTAGCAAATCTGTTGACCTGGTTCATCAATCATCATGTAACTACTTTTTTGGCCTCAAACTTTGTTTTGATAGGTTTGTAAATACAGAAACGTTGCACACTAATGCACAGCAGGAAACAGCACCGTTGTTGCAGAAGTTTTCCAACTCATGCCCAAAACATTGTGATGCAAGAAGCCACAATGACCTCGTTGGGTTGAAGTGAATAAGATACGTGGCGTATTGGGCAGCTACAGGGTTGTCGGTATTTTACCCGACCCAAAAAAACCCGGGTGGGTTTTTTTAAAAAAACCCACTTAAAAAAACCCAAAAAAACCCATAAAAAAACCCAGAGCATCATATTTGTCCAGTTTTTAATAGAAAATTAAAAAAATGAACAAAAACACTACAAGGCACTTAAAACAAACTTTAAATTAGGACTTAAGGATGTGATTGTGCAGTAAATTTCCAAGAATAAACTGAAAACGCAGTGGATATTGTACAGCAGCCCTCGAAATTAGCTTCCATCTACGACGGCAAAAACATCGCCGTCGCCAAATCAGCAAACCTTGGATTGCGGCGGCAATTGCCGTATGCTTTAATGTTTAAACAAACGAAATTTTCTGCGCTTATTCTTCGTGTTTCATACGGCGGTAGCGGAGAGCATCACGCAAGCTATTTTATGCGCTGACAATGCTCTTGTGAACTGTAAAAAGTTTGCAACCTTGTAAATACTGGCTTAATTGTTACGAAAAAGTTATTCTTTCATCGAATGCTTATTGTTTACTGGTGTCGTTGCGAATATAAATCATCGTGAAAGAAGATACAGTTAAAAAGTGGAATTTACCTGCTATAGGTTATTAAACAGAGGGAACAGAAGGAAAAGTTAGTGTGGTATTTTGCAAAATTTATAAACAATTTTATGACGGAAACAAATCGGAATTAGAAAAGCTACGGGGTCAAGTTAAAAAAAGTAGAACAACATTGGATAAATGGTTCTTCGGCAGTAAAATAATGCTTCCGATTATATGGCATCGCGCGTTCATGAATGGGCAGTTTTGCGTCTTCAAGTATTCCAGTGACGACGCGACAACCTCATCCTCCGATATAGCATCCGATGGTTCCGATTCTAATTAGTTCTTTATCCAACAGACTTTGTGTTGCTCGCACGCAGTATCCCAATTGTGCCGAAATTATGTGAGTGTATACGTAAATCGAGCCAATCTTCTCGCAGGGAGCTAATAATTTGTTACCGGTACCTGTTTGAGCAATTAACGTTATTTTATGATGGTTCAACGTCGCTAGATGTCGAAAAACAAACGTAAATTTCTTCTTGGGCATTGTTGTTACCCAGGCAGCAAAATTCGTTATTTTTGAATTGATTTTGCGTCTGTAGACGTTGACTCGATGTAGAAATGATGGTTTTGCTGTCTGGGTGCGCAATATAACCAGCCTGGAAAATTATATCGATTTGTGCTGACTCGAACGTTGAATCAACCCAAAATTAACTTACTTTCCCCCTGAGTTATTTGACGTGAATTAACGTAACAGCGTGCGTATTGCGTTGCTCGCTTTATCGCTACTTTTAGTATTATTACATCACAACAAATCAAACGATGCGGTCGTGATAGACTACTCTAGTATATTTTTCCTTTCTCGTTTTACATGTTTTGGTACAATTTTGTCGTAATAAACGTTCACAGCAATTGCCGACGCAATTTCAACTTTTGCCGTTTGGCCTCGGCAAAGTTTTTGCCTAGTAAAAATATGCTATAAAATATAATATTTTCGAAGACTGCGTGAGTGTTCACAGCAAGTAAAGTGGTCCGAGGTGAGGTCTTGGTGCGATGTTTCTGCTGATTAAACTCCCGCTGCGAGTAAATAACACAGGAAGAAATTTTGAAAAATTTTTGTCCTAATTAAGTGCTCATTTTGCGGCGGCATTTTTATTGCCGTAGCAGAATGGCCATTATGACGTTTGCGGCGGCATTTACCACGGCAATTGCCGAGTGCCGCCGCTAATTTCGAGGACTGGTACAGTGCACAAAAATCAAGTAATGCCACTTTGTGTATACTACGCTAAAACTCATTTATGCAAGAAGGCCTTATAGGTAAACTGGTGAAAGTACTACTCTATATTGTAGTCTGTATATTAGGGTGTAACACTTTTTGAAAAATATTTTCACTTTGTTTCAATAATGTTTCTAACAGGTGGGAAATGCCTCACTGCTAGCAGAAACCAATTTTTAGGGATTAAAAACGATTTTTTAAAGTTCCACACTCAGGTTGAAATATAGTGCTTTCGGATAAGGTATGCAAATTAGGTAAAATAGGGGCTTATTTATGTTTTACACTTAATTTGTTGTTTACAAATAATTGCAAATTGTAGGAAAAGGGTGTATAATATCACGTATTATATTATCGAAATGTTATAGGCTACCTATTCATTATTCAATAATACTTATCAAATCATGCTTTGCAACATTTATTTTGTGTGTAGGCCTACCTACTGTATTATTCTGTAAATAACCTAATGTTCATACAACATTTGCAGTATTTTTTTTTACATTTTTGCACTATCTTTTTGTACATTTATCATCAACACTGAAATTTCTACAAACATACATTAATAGCAACTGTTTGTCATTTATGGTTCCTTGGTTTGGTTGGGATAAGTATATGTATAGTTACTATAGTATATACATATTAGAATATATGGTATACACTACTGTACAGGGTCATCAATAATTAACGTTACAAGAGATCCAATTCAAAAACTGGCAAAGGAGGCCAACGTAGCCTATGGAATCATGTTCACAGTTCTCAAGGATTTGAAGATGAGCCCATTCAAATACATGGAGAAACAGTTGCTAAATACCAATACCATTGAGAAACGTCTTTTCAGAGCCAAAATTCTGCTCTCGCGCATAGAAGAAAGAGGCACGCTGCCAAATCTAGTGTTCAGCAATGAGAAGAAACTTGATGTCCAGCATCATTTTAATAGTCAGAACGATCGTGTTTGATCAAGAGATGGTGACGTTGAACCCCGGGTAGTGATTCGGAGACAAGGGGTGGCATCAGTGATGGTGTGGGCCACAGTCAATGAATCAGGAAGGAGTCTATTGATTTTTGTGGACCAAGGAGTGAAATTGAACCAAGAAAACTATCGAAATGATATTCGTGAGGGTTCATTGTTGCCTTGCCAGGCAAAGAAAAACTTCAAAAAACGGAATTGGCCATTCCAACAAGATTCTGCCACTTCACATGGAGCTAAGAAAACACAATTACTGGCTTTCAGCCAATGTGCGGTGCTTCATTTCCAAGGAAAAATGGCGTCCTTCATCCCCAGACCTGAACCTCTTAAACTTTGGCATCTGGTCTTACCAGGAGAGCAAGGTTTTGACTAAACACCACCAAATTAGACCAACCACCTGTTAGTGTTGAAAATGTTAAGAAAATTTCTGTTCCATCAATTGACACCCAGAAACTAGTTTGGAAAAATAGGCCTATGAAATCGCTCTTTGATATTACAAGTATATAAATGTTCTCCAGCTATTTCAATTGGTTCACCTGGTGATTGGAAATCATTCAAAAACAATCAAATAGCAAATGAAAGGCTAATTGGGTGTGTAAAAAAATGCCTAGAGGAAAAGAAGGTGACAGCTTTGCTGAGCTTCGACAAGCATGACAGCTTCGTTGAAGGAAATAAAATAAGATTTGATTTGTCGTTTGATTGCAACTGGATTTTTTGTTGGTTACTTTTCTCGGACATGTTGTTTTGTGCAAATTAAACATATCTGCTGCCTTAATATTCGTTTTATTTTAGATTATTATCACCGTTTGCATTTTACAGTAAAATGTTGTTAAATTAAGAGTTTTTGAAATTCTTTATGCCTTTAAATTTAGGCCAAGAAAGCTAGGAAAATGTCAACTTAGTTATTTTTAATGACCAGACAAACTTAAAACTCTCTTACACATATACAACTGTTCTACAATGACAAAGACCTTGTCAAAAACGATAGTATGAATAGGTCGCGCGACATTTCATAGCTAAAAATATGAATATTTTCAAGTTAAGTGTGGAACCTCAAAAATTAATTTATTGTCAAAAATCTTTTTAGAGCATTTTAGTATCACCACTTCCCATCTATAGAACATATTATTGACATACTTTTGGAAAAATGTTACACCCTACTGTATATATGATGTGAAATGCAATTTAGGAGGTTATTTACCAATTACAGATTCTGGATCCTAACGCATGGCTGTTTCAGAGCATTTGCCTAAATGGCCATTGGCCACGCAATTGCTCATCCATTAGTCATTACTATATAAAATATATATATAAATGATAAAAAATATTTAAACATGATGGCATAAATGCTCCTTGCCTTCAAATCTAAAGCAAATGATGCAATAATGTGATTTCTATTTTCTACCACGGTAGCATCAACTTGGTATAGAAATCATTGGATGATGCAACATCCAACTTGATCTTGAAATTAATGGATGATGCAACATTCAAGCAACAACAGCCCTAGTGCATTATTTTATTGAGTTATGCAAGCATGTACTGTGAGTGAAAGGCACTTCATTCGTAAAAAGTAGTTTTGAGGTGAAATAAGCATGAATCTTCCTTTTTTTGCATCTTTTTTAAAAAAACCCAATAAAACCCAAAAAAACCCGGGTTTTTTTAAAAAAACCCGGGCAGGTTGGGCTTTTTTAAAAAAACCCGGGTTTTTCTCAACCCTGGCTACAGGGCGCTCCGACTCTTCAAGCACACGTCGTTGCTCTGATGAATGCCTTTCAGAGTGACTTTGCTTAAATTTTAAAAGTCCTTCTAAACCGTAGCTATAGTTCTCAAATGGCGAAGAAGCTAAAACGAATGACGCTAAAACTGGTGTGTCCACCGTGAGGCTTAATTTGTCCACCGAGATAGCTGGTTAAACCGGACACGTTTGTCCGCTGTCAACAAAATCAAATTTTGAGGCAACCTATTTCATCCCTTGAAAAGATCGAGAGAAATTTTAAAATGCTTGTGGCAACTCTGATCAGCGATTACGGCTCTGTTGTTTTTTTATCTTTTCAGAGGACGAAACCGAGGTACAAAATGTTCAGGGGACGAAATAGGTTGCACCCAACTCCGATCAGCGACTTCAGTTAGTGTTGTATTTTTTCTCGATCTTTTCAGGGTACAAAATGGGGATATGAACTATGAAGTGTTCAGGGGACGAAATGGGTTGCACCCGGTTATGTTTAAGAGTTAGAGTTTGGGCTAGGGTTATTTTGATGGCTGTGGCTATATTTACACTATATAGTGTAATAATAGCATCAATAGTGTTGCCAGATAAGGAATTCTGCCCTAATTTGTGAAAAGTTTAAAGCTGTTGAAAACAAAAACATGTATTTTGGAAAAAGTTTTTAGTTGTGGGCAAATATCAAAACCTTAATCTTATTCCTAACTCTAACCCTTACCTTAACCCTTCCTAACTTTAATCATAACTCTGGCAACACCTGATTGTAACCATGGCATTAGGTGTGGAAAAATAGCCACTTGCTATTTTGATAAACCGAACCTCACTTTCGGGTTAGGGGGCCCCTCCATTACAAATGATCACAAACTGCCATACTGGAATGATCTATTCACTTCCAACTAACATTTCTAGAGAAAATTGTAAAGAAAAAGTCAGGCTTATTTTGGGGTGGCCCATAAAAATCCGGCTGTGTCTATATTTACACTATACAGTATAATAATAGCCTCAATAGTGTTGCCAGATAAGGAATTCTGCACTGATCTGAGAAAAGTGTAAAGCTGATGAAAAGAAAAACTTGTATATATAATTTTGTAAATTTTTGGCAGTGGCTATTTGACCGGCGCCGGTCTTTGAATCTGAAACACTATTTGACCGGTCATGACGTCACTATATAGGCATTTTTTTCTTTTTCTCTTTCGAAGCAAAAGACGAGAAGAGTGCCTATATAAGCTCTAAATTCAACACCTATGTTCAACTGATTCAGTGGCACGTAGGATACGTATCGGGCTGGTGCTCCAGAGGGAATGAGTTCGATACTACAAGGAAGCGTTTTTTTAAATATTTAACTAAATTTTGACCTGAAGTGACTCAATCGATAGGCTTCTGCATATTTGTGGTCAATTTTTAATTTGAGTAGCCTACATCCCTATTTTTTATGTCTTTTCAAATATGAGTAATAAAGTTAAGAGTTTTTTAATTTTCTTGAATTTAAGAATTTCTCTGGATAATTTTCTGTTTGTTATAAGAGGATGTGACCGTATTTGCCGAACGATGCAAAACTGTAATGGGCTGTAGGCTACTCAAATTAAAAATTTACCACAAAAATGCAGCAGCCTAACGATTGAGTCAATATTCCGCCCTGATAGCTCAATTGGTTAGCGCGTCACTTCTGGAACGAAGAAGCTTCAAGATCAAGCGGCGCTGGTTCGACTCTCGGGGTGTGCGCTTGAGCAACGCACGTTAAGGACTGCTCTCCATTCAGCGGCATGTAATGGATGGAATAGTTCCTAGGCAACAAGACTTCAACAATCGGAAAACTTCACTCTGTCAATCTCGGTGACCGGGCCTGCGTCTGTGATTTAAAGCCTTTACAAGTATGCGAAACTGCCAGGATTAAGCTCTGCAAAAAGCTTTCCCAGTTCGAGGATAAAGATTCAATCAATCAATTCGGGTCAAAATTTAGTTAAAAATTAAAAATAATAGAACGCTTCCACATAGTATTATATCGAACTCATTCCCTCTGGAGCACCAGCCGGAGACTTATCCTACGCGCCACTGAATCAGTTGAACATAACTGCTGAATTTAGAACTTATATAGGCACTCTTCTCGTCTTTTGTTTGAAAGAGAAAAAGAAAAAATGCCCATATAGTGACGTCATGACCGGTCAAATAGTGTTTCAGATTCAAAGACCGGCGCCGGTCAAATAGCTACTGCCTAAATTTTTTTAGTCCTGGGCAAAGATCAAAACCCTAATATCTTATTCCTGACTCTAACCCTTACCTTAACCCTCCCTAACTTTAATCCTAACTCTGGCTACACCTGATTATAACCATGCTGTTAAGTGTGGAAAAATAGCCGGAGCTCGTATACCAGCTCCAAATAGCCACTTCCAAAAATTCAATGAATAATTCCAGGTGAAAATTTTGAAATATTTGGGGATCAGCGACTTCGGCTTTGTTCCATTATTTTTTCGATCTTCTCAGATGAATTGGGTTGCATCCCGGATTTATTATGTCTGAAAAAAATTAAAACATAATACACATGTTGAGTAAACAAAAATGTTTTCAAAAAATATTAAAAAAAATTAGATAAACTAAGAGTTTGTCCATCTGAGTTCGACTAGGAGAATTTTTAAAAACGAATTTTTGATCACTTTAATCGCAGCAGATAAGGTGTTGAGTGTCCATTTATGCTAACCTGGTTTGACACAAGGTTTAAGCTTGATGTTGATAAACACCACTCACCTCTAGTTAGTCTTATAGTGTTCTAAATTAAGTAGGCATAGTTGCTGAAGAAAATGTAGCCGAAAGAAACAAATTGGTTACCACACTTTCATTAGTGTCAAACTCAAAGGCCTAGTGTGATCAGAACCTCATCTTCTAATTCCCAAAGCTCAACAACTATGGGACTACTTACCTAAACCAATTTACATGTGAACGACAAAAACCAAAATCAGTATTAGTCCAATAGATCACAGCCTCACCTCTAAATGTAAGCGTTTGTTGTACGGTACTGTATTTGTAAAACCAAGCTTCGACATCAATCTGAAGCTGAAGGTGATGACACAATGAGCAGTGGTCCCATCCACAAATTTGAAAAAAACCTAGATTTTATCTAAAAAAAAACAGATTAGCTAAAAAAAACCTAGATGTTTGTAATAGCTACTGTAATAGGCTACAAAAGAAGCTAATAACTAAGCTTTGATAAAGAATAAAGATAAAGAAGCTTCGATAAAGAAGCTAATAGCTAGCTAATAGAAAGCTTTGAGATGTCTACTACACTTTCTGCTATCTTCAAATTTTGTACCACCCATCGACTATTCAAATACATTTCATTCTACAACATTTTTTTTCTGCAAGTCTTTTTGTCCTTGGAATCGTTTTCCATATGTGTAACGTTGAGGGCAAACAGCCAAACACCCTCCATTACTTCGTTCACCAACTTTGTCTTAGGTTTCCAGCTATGACAGTTTTTCCCCGCTCTTTTCATGGCCTGTTTTGTTATCAACAAATTTTTCACAAAACTCGCAATTGAACCAAAACTAGTGATACTCACTCAGCAGAGCAGCCTGATAACACTTCAATTGAAGTTAACTGAAAGTTACGTATTACCCGTAGCCTACTCAAACTGGAAACTGAATGCTTTATTTGTGATCAGGAGGGGGAACTACCGTAGCTTATAGCTTTCAAATCAGACAGAATTTATTTTGGATAGGCTACGGTATATTTTGTAACGAAATAAAATTTACTAAGAATGAGAATGGTTAATTCAGCTCACGATTCCTATAATTTAATGCAAAATCAATAGATATTTAAGAAAAGTGAAAAATGCAGAAAAAAAAACAGATATGAACGTTTTTTACAAATGAAAATTAAAAACCCAGACAGGTAGCAAAAAACCCACTATCTGAGTTTAAAAACCCAGGAATGGGAGCCCTGACAATGAGTCAGAGAAATTGGTTGGAGACAATGGGTTTAGTTTATCACAGTGTTGCCAAATGAGTATCAATAAATTTCCTCATCACAGATCCAAAATACAAACAAAATTTTCAAATTTCATTCTTCGTAGTTACATTGCATAGGCGAAGTAAAAGAAGGTGTTATTTAAAAAGATCACTGCTTTACCTTAGCAGTGCAAATAAAATTTTTACGATTAAGAAAGCTTTCTCATTAGTTGGGGCCAAACGCATACCCAAAAAAATTTAGGGGGAAAAACAGTTTAATATTTGTTCAAAAATATAGCTACTGAATGCAGCCAAATGCTCATGAAATGCAGGGATATCTAAAGCAGGGGATGCGAAGGCTCACAGCGATTGCCTTATTCTTATGACACAACCAGGGCGGTAGTTTGTAGCGCGTAAAACATGCAGTTCTTTTCACAATTGCAGAAAGTTTTGTTGTGCAGCTGGTTCAGTCAGTTACAGAAGACAGTTAGTAAATGTTACATAGAGCATATTTAAAGAATACTTGTTTGGAAAGACAGTTGAAAAGTTACCAGTTAGCTGTTTTTCTTAACAAAGTCTTTGGAGTAGGCCAGATGTAAAGCAAATAAACGGGTAGTTGAATTAACAAGTAACCATGAGCATGCAGTGAGTATCCAAACCTGATGCTTATAGCACAATACAGGTTATCATAACAAAATTTTTTAAACTACTACCGGTGCGAATTTCCGTTTTACGGTAAACAAAGATTATTTACGATAAACAGAAGCCCTTCTATTGCCAGACGTATTAAAAGCATTCGTATCCCCTCTCTAGGCATCCCTGATGAAATGTCATTCAACATGTAACACAATGTCATTAAAACGTTGTGATAGCATTGTTAGGGACAATTTTTAAATCAAACGTCACATAGAACCGTTGTCTACTGAACCTGACGTCTTACGTCATGGACTGTTGCTAGAAATAAGCAAAGATTGCATCACCTTTGTCACACCTGTGAAACATTACATAATCGTTAAATCTTGAATTATGAGATATGGTGCAAGCCAAATGCAACAAGTGTTTAAATAGCTTCATAATGCTTATCATTATTACGTCACAGAAGCTGCTTACGTGCGTTTGAAATATTGCAATCTATTCTCGTCATTTTAAAATTGTTGCTTGAAAAGTTGGTCGCATATTTAACTGTTTTGCTTAGTGCTTGCCAGCTGGACGAAATTTCCGTCTTTATTTCAGTAATTTGTATTGTAGTGACAAGTTTTAGTGGCCTACGGTGTTGCGTCCCAATTTCGACAGCCTTGAGGCTAATTTTACAGAAATACAATTCTTGTATAGACATTTCAGAAGAGTGTTTCTTTTGGTCATTACATAGAGACGAACGGATCCGGGAACTTTATGCTGACTTTATGTTACAATGTTCCCACGAAGAGATTATGTTTTACCGCTGTGACCAAGCATTAACAAAATAATTATTGGAAGAATACGATAGCAACATGAAATTTTGGTGGTGCGATTCTTTCTGATCATCTCAGTTCTTTTCTGATCATCTCAGTTCTTAATTTTGATCATCTCTTTCTGATCATTCTCATTTCTTTCTGATCATCTCAGCGAAAACAATAGCTTACATGTCAACATAGCCATAGTCGAGAAAGAAATGGAAGCGACAAAACTCGTTAAAGGGATGCTAAAGCAGGTGTCACCAACTAGCGGGCCGCATGCGGCCCGCGGAAGGTATCAGCGTACAAATATAACCAAAAATACTTTTCTTGAGGAGTTAAAGAGCATGAAGGCAAAAACTTTCTAGGAATTAGCATATTTTTGCTTTGCATACGATTTCACCGACCAATCAGATTGTCGTTCTAGGTGGAGGTCGCTTAAAGTTATTCCAATGCGATGTCCAACTACACTGTCCCAGTGATTGATAAAAATGTTTGTTTACGAATTTCGAAATTGTCTGTGAGCATAGAGTTGCTTATGTTAAGTTTGCAAATTTCATGTAGGCCTAAACACTATTGTGCGTTTCACCGTTATTGTGTTTCATGAGCAGTGTTTCCTTTATGCAAGTTTTTGTTGGTAAAATAGGTCGGTACATGGCCACCTGGAGATGTGGCCTGATTTGTCACTTTTGAAGATTTTGATTACAGCTACTGCTAGTGGTTGACTGACATTTTTTGAGTTTTTTTTACTTTTTGCTGTCTCCTAACCCAGTAAACATTTTTCCTTGGCCCAACGTAGGCTGACGGTTGTTCGGGTTGGCTGAGGGTAGTGTAGTTTTGCCAACTTTGCCAACTTTTGAAATATTTTAATTGAAGATACCTTCGAAGAATTGTTTAAGTTTGCTTCATCGTATTCCTTTTACAATTGTAATGGGACAATGAAAATGCAAAAAAACTTAGAATTAGAAAGTCGGTTTTTCCAATGTTGGTGTGCAGTTGTACAGAACGTTGGGCCAACGTCATTATTTGCGGGCGAACTACGGTAACCCCTCAATTTTTTTACGTTATTGCTATAAGTAAAAAAAAAATTTGAAATGTTTTTCTAAATCATGCATCATTATGAGGATCACTAATTCTGAAAAAAAAACACTAATTTGCAAATTTAGCTGCAGTTTTTCAAGTTTGTTAGCAGCAGCTAGTTTTTTTAGTGTTCTACTATGGCTCTATATAACTATACTCTGCCTTCTTAAAATTGATCAGGGCTGTAGTTTCATCTCGCAATTTTTACGTGCTCCGTTCATTTTTGTTTTCGAAGGTTTCATTTTATTTTCGAAAAAAATTATGACAACACTGAGCTGAATAATTGGACACAGTTTCCCGTACCATGTGTTTCAGGCAAGCACTTTAAAAAAACCATAAACATCTTATAACAACTAGACAGCGCATCTCGATTGAAGAAATTAAAAAAAGGCATTCGCCATTGTTACTGTCTCAAATTTGCGTGAAAGCTGCGCTGTTACAGCCAAGCCATACAACAAAATCTGTCATTTTTACACTGATTCAACGTCTACAGACGTTTGTTAAGACAGAATTTTTGTTAAGCGTTTTACGAACCAATTTAGCTTGTATTTGCTTGCAAGTTTTCTTACCAATGCGGTAAAACCTAATTTTTAAATAACATTTGTAGCCTACACAGTTTTGACTAGTGTAAAAATATGATTATTGGTAACGGTGCATTCAAACACATGATCCGAGAGATTGGTAAATATCTTGGAATAATATTTACTGCTTTTATCATCTGAATTGTATTTTCTTCGTTTTCTACATCCATATGCACAGCACACCATATCTAAAGCATTGACAAACGCGAGTAATTGGTACATTGTAAAAAATGGCGGACATCTGAACGTGCTTTTTCAAAATTCGCTATAAAGAGATGACGATGCGCATGCGCAGTCAGAAACTACAATTGTCTGTGACGTGAATCGTAAAAAACGCGCGAAAACCCAAATGGAGTTGGACGCCAGTCGCCATTTGCATTTGCACTTTTGTCTTGTTCGCTTGCAGAATCAATGGAAGTTTATTTGTCAAGTTTTCTTCCGTATTTGAGTTCATAGCAAAGTAGTCACTTGCCTAATGTCCCTACCATGTTTAAATGCCCCAGTTGAATGACTTTTTAGTACGGATAGCTTGAAGAACATTAAAACTGACTACAGGAACAGTTTAAAGTCAGAAAGTTTAGTTGGTTTGCTACACACCCAAGGTATGAAGTCAGCTGACAAACTGGGATTAAGGGATCGAGCTAAATTGTTGCAGTTGGCAAGGGCTCATGAAGAGTTCAGCTACAGATGCTGAAGCACATGAACTAATCAACTAATTACTAGTCGAATTAGCTCTCATGAATAAGTCGATAGTCGTGCACAGTTTATGTCATTTTTAGCATGTGATAAGCATTGGGAAATCTTCACTGTATCCCTGTAATGTTAAACATCACTGTAATTTAACATACCGTACTGCTTTTTGCTGTGAGACTTTGCCCACTAATACAACAAAGTTATGTAGAATGGTTTTTGCTAGTGTTGTTGTTTAAACCGCTTAACTCTTGCTTTTTGTTTCAGAACGTGAAACTGTTTGAATGTAATAATGATTTAGGGAACTTTGATGTAATCTAGGAATTTTTAGACGTAGCTTTGGGGACTTTCAGGTTTTCATTTATGAGAGCACTGCCCAAATGAATGATCATCATGAAACTCAGGTAAGGTTTATTGCAGTTGACTCTAATCTATTCTTCAGGGTAAATTATTTAATACTTTTTACGGCAATTACGTGACCTGTTTATTGGTTTTGAAGTAACATTTTTAGAAGTAGCCTACTCGATTTTTTCAAAAAGTGGTATCTTCACTTTCAAGTGGCATAAAAATGACTATTATGTCAACGAGAAGTTTTTTATCAGGATTCGAATGTTGCTACTATCACCGCATTATGTATATACCACAAGTTTTTTGCAGATTGTTTTATGAAGTAGATTGCGCGGCATCGGATGCAACCTAATTAGTACCACCATGAACAATTCGTACCGTCAGTTCGTACCTTGAAAAGATCGAAAAAAAAAAAGCCGAAGTCGCTGATCACAGTTTCTGCAAATATTTTAAAATTTTTCCGCAAACAAACAAAAACTCTTAGGATCATTTAAAGAAATTTTTAAATGTTTGCGGAAACTTTGATCAACCCTAATCCCGAACCCTTTTAAAATGTTTGCGGAAACTCTAATCAAGCCTAACCCTTTTAAAACGGTAGGCCTACCGTACCTCTAAATACCCATTGTCAGGCATAGTAGGCTTTTTGGGGGTTTGTGGAGCATTTTCAGGGGTTGTCAGGTATTGTGGAGTAGGCTAACTACTTTCAGGCATTGTTGGGAATTTCCAGGCATTGTCGATCATTATCAGTAGTTGACGGGTTTGTTAGGCATTATAGCATTTTCAGGGGTTGTCAAGCATTGTAGAGTAGCTACTTTCAGGCATTGTCGGTAATTTCAAGGCATTGTCTAGGATTTGTCTAATGCCTGACAATGGGTATTTAGAGGTACCCCTTTTTAAATGTTTGCGGAAACTGCGAGTGCGATCGGCGACTTCAGCAAGCTCTTAGGATCATTACCAGAAATTTTAAAATGTTTGCGGAAACTGTGGAAAAATGGAAACTGCGATCAGCAACTTCGGCTTTGTTCTATTTTTTTTTCACTCGATCTTTTCAGTTTGTTTGTTTGCGGAAGCACCCTAAACCTTAACCCTTTTAAAATGTTTGCGGAAACTGCGTTCAGCGACTTCGGCAAACTCTTAGAATCATTACCGGAAACTTTAAAATGTTTGCATTACCGGAAATTTTAAAATGTTTGCATTACCGGAAATTTTAAAATGTTTGCGGAAAAACGGAAACTGCGATCAGCAATGTTCTATTTTTTTCTCTCGATCTTTTCAGTTTGTTTGTTTGCGGATACCGATGCCTAGCTAATCGATATCTAATCCTTTTAAAATGTTTGCGGAAACTACGATCAGCGACTACAATCAGCGACTGCTTTTTTAATTTTTTCTCTTGATCTTTTCAAGGTAACTGAGGGTACGAATTGTTCATTAGGGTGGAGTGAAAAATAAAAAAAATTGAATTTCAAAAAGTGGTCTTGATATATGGCCCCAAATATCAAATGAAATACTTCTATCATAATTTTGGGTTCTTGCACCCTCTAGTGGCCGTGCAATTTCACCAAACGAGCTGAAAATAGCTAATTTTGCCATATCTTGATAACTGCTTATACTAGAAAGTTAGTTTTTGGCTTAAATGCTGCAGAAGTAACATGTTTCTATCTTATTTCCAAAGAACTTTCTCTTAAAAATGTACAGAAAAAAGTTACAAGCAAATTACTGATTTTTTAAAGTAAAATCAAGCACTGATGCAGTGGGTGCGATGTCAAAAGTGTATAATGATTGATCTTATGACTGTGAAACATACCCCATCAAGTAGAACTACTTTTAAAAACTTACTCAAACAAATGAAGTCCTCTTCTAGTATAAATACACTTGATCTTAGCAATCAAAGAATCAATAAAACAGTCTAGTTTCAAAGTGGACTTCGAGTAACCCACTATTTTTATGGCTGATTCACACTGTCACAGTTCGGCTTCAATGCGGCAGAATATAGTTTTGTTTTAGAAATTCTTAAATAAACTGAATTCATTGTGTGCATATTTAATTTGTATTTCAAATGTCATATTGGAGTCAAAACGCTTAGTGTGAATCAGTCCTTCACATTCTTACAGACATGCTGTTGTATGGTTTGTATCACACAACTCCATATTGAAAACACAAAAATTTCAAAGCTGGTTTCAGCATCACACAGTATTAGTCTGCACAAACGTTAAAATCGTGTTTGGTATTGAAGAATTTCGTCAGCTTTCGGGACTTTAGTTTTTGTCTGATAGTGATGAGGCCATCTCTACGTTTTAATCCAAATACATGAGCAGATGCTTGATATCTTTGAGGTTTAAGTTGACAACTTGGTGAAAATATTTAGCCTTGATGTTAATAACTGGAATTTGGAACAATCTGATGTTGGTATCAATGTTACTGTTTGGAGGTTTGGGTTCATTTACATACCCACCTTCAAAGTTGTCAATTGGAATGTGGTATTGTGCGTTTGATTTACGCATATCTGTGATCTTGTTTATTGCAAGTCTTCAGAGGTTACACTGCAGTTGGTTGGATAATTCAGCTAAAAACAAAAACGGAAATAATTGTAACGAACACTTCATAGGTGTCATGAAAACAGGGTGGGCAAAACATATTTTGTTAAAATAAAGCCCACCCGGCCCACCCTATTTCGACACCTATGTACGCTGGTAGCCTGGTACGCACCGCGACTGTTTGATGGGACTGCTTTCTATGCTGTTTTAACGATCTCGGCTTATGCATTTCAACATCCATCTGTTCTATTGCAGTTCAAACAACTGTGTCGTATCTAGGAGGAAAAAGCCTATACGACACGGTTAATCGATTGATGCCTCAGGTGATGTTAAACGAAGTCGCAAGTTACGTCTCGCGGACCGGGAAGGGGAAAATACATTAACTGGAGAGAAAAAGTTTTCTTTTGATTCCATGCAAAACTTAAAGAACATGGTCGTAGGTAAGTGTTTGTTTAAGTTTTGTATTCACCTCTTGTTGGTATGATATCGTCTCCAGAAAGAATACTTACTGTTCATGATTAATTTTCAATGAAATAACAACCTTGGATATATCATAAGTTTTGCAGCATCTGAAGTTTACCTTTTTCGTAATCTTTTTTGTCAATTTGCTGTTTACTATCCCTGATTAATGCCTCAGTCTAGATCTAGTTGAAAAACACCTGCTGTTTACTCGTGTGCAGTAAAAAAGATGAGATTAGAAAGTTGATCTGGCCGATTTCGCAGGGAAGGGTGGCCTTGCGAAAAGGTCAGGAAGGCCGACCTTCCTGGGTTCGGCGGCTATGCTTATGGTGATGTCCTCGCTTTTATTTTTATTACAGCTCTCCTGATGATCGTGCCACGCACGTGAAACAGACTGTAGACTCTGTAGAGCAACGTTCTTAACCTTTTCTGACCCGTTACCCCACTTTAAGCAATTAAGCATGTTGGGCATCTTAAATCTATTATTTGTCTATTAAATCCCATAACCTTGTCCATTTGCCCTGCAAGCAGTTCAAGGCGTTTATGTCAGAGAAAAAGTCGCACAAATAAGCAACCTTCGACAAGAACACGTTGTTCTGCATCTTCTCGTGAAGACTTCCAAACAGCAGCATAAAATTAATTCCATTCGTACCAATTTTATTAGTCTTTGGCAATCAATTGAATGGAATAGCCAAAGCCAAACCCAACAATGATTTAAGTTTGATTAAAGATTGGTAATAATTTGCACTGTCCTGCTCATTGCCCTCTGGAAGACCTCAAACTTCCCCAGATTGAGTAATTACCCACAGGTTAAGAGCCGCTGGCCACTGCTGTAGATGATTGTGTAAAAATAAAAATCGATGTAACATTATTTGTTTACAAAACTGCTTTACTTATAGATGTTGTCCAGAGCAATACGAAATCATGCACTCTACAAGAAATCGACCACAAACTGGGCGACTGGTTTAAGACGTGGGAAGACCGCGATGGGGGCCGGCATAAACGTCTTGCTACTAAAAGTACTGCGGGTATGTTCATTTGTTCTCTCCGTCACTGACAAATCGTTACTATTCTCTCAATAAGGGCAATAAAAGCATTTTTATTTACTTAACCAGCGATTAGTTTATTGCTGGAGCAGAACTTCAAGAAATATACACACATTTTAAGACTTGACTTCGAAGATCTATCAAACGATAACAATAATAATTTGCACTGGTTAGAGAAGGCAAACCGCATTATCACGATTAACGAATGTGCATTAATGTTAGAGGTTGATAGAACATAACGGTATACCCATTCCCCACCCCATCGTATAGGCTACGAATTACAGAATTAAAACATACTGAGGAATGTTAGGATGTATTAAAAAAATGCTTGTTATTGTAACATAACCGGGTGTTGCATACACATCCATGGGATATGTAGCAATTAGAGTCTGTTCTTTCACGGTGCTGTAAACACGACCTAATTTGCACTGTACAGTATATTTTCTTTCATCCCTGCTTTCTTTACAAATGTTGCATATTGTTTTATAGGTACTTGCGTTTGAGCCGCCACAGATCACGTTGTTACATCCAGGCGCAGTCTTCTGATGAGGCATGAAGTACCTCAGTCCACTGTGTTTTTAGACTTTTATGCATGTCTTGTCGTAGCTGTGAATTGTGCATGGGTGGTGCATTTTACCATTCGAATAAATGTATTTTTCAACAACTTTACGTTTGTTTACATCATTGACTTAAATTTGCTCAGTATAAGAAGATGGTCATCGTATTGGCATATTGGATCATCAGGACAGTGTCAACTTGAAATTGCAGGTTAAGTTTAACCAACGTTGCTCAACTACAACGATTAGTGCAAAATATGTATGGCCAACTGCGACGAAAAGTGCAAAGTGCGTTTGGCCAGCGTATGTACCAACGATGAACTACGTTGGCAGTAGAGTTGGGATTACGTAGGCCCAAAGATTTTAAAATAAGTCGGCTCAACTGCGACGAATGGTGCAAAATACGTTGGGCCATCGTAGGGTACCAACGATGAACTACGTTGGGTGCAGAGTTGGAATAACGTTGGTCCAAACATTTTAAAGAAGTTGTCCCAACTGCGATGAATGGTGCAAAATACGTTGGGCCATCGTAGGGTACCAACGATGAACTACGTTGGGTGCAGAGTTGGGATAACGTTGGTCCAAACATTTTAAAGAAGTTGTCCCAACTGCGATGAATGGTGCAAAATACGTTGGGCCATCGTAGGGTACCAACGATGAACTACGTTGGGTGCAGAGTTGGGATAACGTTGGCCCAAACATTTTGAAGAAGTTGTCCCAACTGCGACGAATGGTGCAAGATACGTTGGGTCAACTTCGGCCACAACGTAGTGCCAACGGAGGAGCATTATTTTACCAACTGTCACACTACGTTGGGCCGAAGTACAATGTTTGCTGGGAATGGTATAAAAGCTTTTTGTTGCCTTGGGGAAGCAATAACAAATGAGAAAAAGTAAGTTGAAAAACGCTGAACCAGACTGTTATTGAAAAATTAACAGCCTGACTTAAATCTTCAAAATCAAATTTTCTATGTTTTTCAACATGTAAGGATGTTAAAACTTATTGTGTTATCTGGGGAAAACAGTAAAGAAAGCGAAAAATTTAATTTTTAGAAAAATGTATTTAAACATTCGCCCAAAGTTAGCAAAATCTGGAAATTTCTGCAAAATGTGACTAATCAGGCCGTATCTTTAGGTACGGTAGCTATGGTCGGTATGCAAAGTCAATCTATAAAAAATTGGCAAAATACTATATTTTTAAAAATTTGAAGACTTTTTTTGGTTGTAATACGAAAATATTTAGCTTAGTAGGCTACTGCAAAATGTTGTTAATCAACAATTCTTGTCATGCTGATCAGCACCACAAGTGATAGCTGTCTAATAATCAAAGAAAGACGGTTTTAGAGATTCTCACAAAAAGTATGAAAAACCAATTCATTGCTTTTTTAGAGGGAGCACTGCTCATGAGTTAGGATAAAAACGTTTTTTTTCGGTGATTTCCACAAGCGTTTGTTTCATGGTGCCTGGTTTCTTTCTCCCTATTATTGGAGCCTATTTTTCACTGATATGTTTGCAGGTCACTATTGTTGCCTGTATTGCGATGTGTCAAACATTTCCTTGTTTACTGAAACTGTTAATTGCAAGATATCTTTTTTGAAGCGAAGTGACGACACCACTCTTGCTTGGCGATGAATATTCTGATGAAACCGCTCGCCTCGGTAGAAGTGCCCAAAACAAGTGGCCTTGTTTATTAGGCAATGTTAAAGAAGTCAAAAGTGTTGTTAAATGAACTTGCCCTGGCAGTAGCGTTGTTCAACTAATTTTGTTGCTGCGGTATTCTAAGATAAATATTAACATGTAACGCTGGATATTGGGTAGGCTACGAAATGAATTCTTTTCTAGCATAAGAGTCAATCAACCTAAAATTTTATTAGTGCGGCCCGCCACAGCTCTCCTTAATGCTAAAGTGGCCCGCATGCCAACAAGGTTGGTGACCCCTGTACTAAAGGAAAAACTTGACTTGGCGATTGTACACGTTCTTTGTGTTTATGTTGCTAGCATAAAACGATTTCCAATAAAAAAAAATTTCCATTGCAGTCTGATCAGCATTCCGGGCGTGCTTTTGTCAGCGCTTTCAAAACGGGAATGGACGTGAGCAACAAAGCGTGCGACTGTACAGTCTACGTCACTATAGACTAGCAATCAGCTGATCGAGCAATTGTTGTTACTGCGGGCGATTTAACTGTAGGCTATGTATGTAGGTAGGCTACATCAAAACACCCGATTTCAACATCAAACAGTTTGCTGAAAACATCAGACGTGGTAACTTGCTTTTGTTATTGCTGTCGATAGCGTTGTTTTCTCGAGCAGTGTTTTCACTTTTTGGTCATATTGAAAAAATTAAAAATATAGAAAACATTGGACTTTGGGCCTTGCCCATTGAAAACAAATTTCTTTCGGTAATTTTTTTTTTGATGAAATGTATTCTTGAATGTTCAATTTACGCATTTTAATGCTTAAATCCCGATTGAAAATTTCATTTAGTAAGTTAAGCTTTTTTAACCCTTGAGATCGAAATAAGTTATTCAGTTCAAAAAATTCAACACCTTCAGAAAAATTTAAGATAAAAGGGAAATAAAAACGTTACAAACAAAAAAGCATCACATATTCAAGTAATAGCTTTATTAGCCCATATAGCCTTAGCTGATATTCTTAATATCTGTATAAATAGACACTTGCTATGACGATTGGCCATGGTGTGTTATTAAGAGTGCTAATGGTCGTGAGGGGAACATAATTTAATGGGTTTATCTCATTGCATAAAAGAGCAAGGCAGACAAAGAAAACCCCACAAAGAGATCTTGCCTTAAACTTCCGTTGGCTACGTCCCTCATTCTCATGTGCAAGCAAAAGCTGTTTGGTTGGTGCTTTCTCTTGACTTAGCCTACTTTCACAAAAACAAAGTTTCTTAAATCGCTAGGTAGCCTACATCACTTTTTACCGGTTTTTAAATTTCCCTCAATTGAGGAGTAATTTTTCAGTACCGTATCTAACAAAACTGTTTTTGAAAACAGAAAAATTAAAAAAAGAGCATATCTGTACACTTTAGATACTTTGATTCGATATTTAGTGTCATTACGATTAGCTGCGCCTTATAGTGTGGTACGTATCAAGATTTTCTCGTATCAGACCAGAGGCTGGCTGACAGGTAACAGCAAGTTATTTGGTGCGATAACAGGAACTTCCAGTACGGTACTAAAGATAGCAATGCTCCCTATTCTCGCGTTTATTCTGTATGGTAACCTGCTGTTATTCACATCTAATTGTGCTACCGGACGACAACTTGGCTATTTCCAGCTGGGTGTTTCATTTTTCACGATTTTTTAAATCAAAAATGCTACAGCATAGCTAACAGAAAGACCTTGGCTGTTGAATAATACACAAAGTCTAATACATCCATTAGCCAGACTAACACAGTGGGAAACTTATGAATTTTCAAAACGAAAACAAAATAGGCATAATTTAATAGCCAACGCCTAGCCTATGGTAGGTATCGAATTTAATCGAATTATATCGAATTTAATACGAAAATTAATGCTCAGAAGACTAAATCAATGATAATTTCAAAATCACCAGACACTCCAGTACTCCAAATTATAATTGACAATCAAAATATACAAAAAGTTAAATCTTTTTCTTATCTTGGACATTTAATAACTGAAGATGGGAGGTGTGAACATGAAATTCTAAGACGGATAGAAATTGCAAGAACTATATTTGGAAAAATGTTTTAACCCTTTGCTTTTCAACGTTTTTTTGGAAGTTAACTGCTCAAGGGGGGGCCGTTTTTGGATCAAATTCAATCAGCTGTTACGTGTTATCCGCTGGTGCTATTTCAACAGAAGTTGCACTGGTGTGAAAACAAATCATTTGTCTATAAGTTTGAAAAGTCATTATTTTGAAATTTTATATGTTAAACTAGATATTTCAATTTTTGCAAAGGTACCCAAAAACGACAATTTTGATTTATCTTGCCGCTATTTAATTACCATGCTAATCCGATTTCATGCAAAGTTCTCATGCAACAAAGAGCTCAATCGAACGCACGAAGTGTGTGTGCGGCGTGCCGAATCATTGCATTGATAAAGATTTGCGAGCAAATCTTATTGTAAGCTACTCACTGATTCTAAAATAGTTACAATTAGAGTAATATTGTTACACGAATTTGAAAAAACAAAACTACGTTTGTTGTCTTACATTTTTGTCCTAAACTAATGCATTCCGAAACTCATGGCTAGCTTCTAGTTTTATGGAACCAAATTTCTCATAAGTAACACCTTAGCCTGCTTGAATAGCTGTTTACATCTTCGTTTGTGTATTTTAGGTCTACAATTGAGTTTGTGGTATGAATATTTTTAGTAGAGAGAAGACAATTGAACAAGTTGTTGAAATTATCTGAAATTTCTAAGTTCAAATTAGGTGCTTTTGAAATTGTGGATTTGTGTCAAGTCGCATCACAAATATCATGCAGGCCACATCATAAGTCATTTCGCTTACGGGTGTTTATAAACATGACTCATAAATTACATCCACAAAAAAAACAGCATTTACATCAACAAAGCTAAGTTCGAAGCCCACTTTTTATTGAAGATTGCGTCAATCAATTTGAAAATACAATTTTAGTCCGCCAGCGTCGAAACAATGCAACAGCGAATTGAGGAACATGCGTAAACAAAGGAAATGTGAAATAACCCACAGTCAGCAAATCTACATAAATTTAACGTTTACAAATGTTGAATCAATGTAAATAGACTGGATTGCTGACTGGGTCCTTATTGTTTGAAGCACAAAAAATACGCGTAAAGGCGACAACATCAGCAAGGCAGTGATTATGTTTCTGGCCAAAAGAAAATTAACTTTTGACTTCAAAGATAAAAATGATTATAACGAAGCTTCAAAGTTTGTCGTAAAACATTTTGCAGAGATACAATAAACATAATCACTTTGTGCCAGATTGTGAGAAGACTTCCTAGATTCTTTCCAACCATTTGCATGATTGCAAATTATTTTCTATAACTTTATATTGCCAAAAAATGGCTTCTTTGTTGAAACAACGTGGCTACAATTCTATAAAAAATTCTTAGGCCTACTACATTGAAGTAATGAAAAATTTTTTTGTGACTTTGTTGATGACGTTTTACAATATCCGAGAAGTAAAAAATAATAATGATGAATTATTTTACAAAACCGTGGTTTGCAAGCGCTTCACAAAAAATTGTTGGGGGAAAATTTACTATTAGACGTAAAACGTTTGTAAAAGAAAATTGTCGGTTTACGTATTTATAATGTTTATTGCGCTGTTATCGAATTATAAACTGCCTGTGTTGTCTACCTTTGTGGTTGCCGGCCAGCTTAGAGCAGCATGCAAACTAAGCGTTTATGGTAATTGCATCGTGTTATGATTCTCGAAAATTTCCCACAAGGTCTTTATTTTTATCGTGATATTTTCTGCCTCTTCTGTCCTAAACTTGAAGTTATGGTGCAGCATAATCCACATCGGTTTTTAGACTCAGTCTTCATTGAAAATCTTTTGTGTGGTGCATCATTTCAAGTAGTGTCTTCCCCTAAACTGTTACACAAATCGTCCAGGACTCTAGAACCAGGTTGATTATTATGTTTCTTACAGCCGTTGAGAGCCCGTTATTGTATGTGTGGAATTATTACTGTAGAGGTCTGACTAAATTCATGCCAAAGTCGAGCAAATTCTGCTTTCCGGATCCTTGCCGTTATTTACGGTATTTTTTGTTGATAAGTTTAGGCAGCACTTTTCCAAGATAAATGAAGACATCGGTATTGTTCGTCACTTAGATTTAGTTTTCTCAGCATTGTTTATTCATTCTTTGATCCACTAGTTTGTCCCACTTTTGGTATAATCGGATCGTTTATAAATGGCAGGTCTTCACAATAGCCGGCCTCTTATACATTGGGGCAACGTATTCAGATGTTAAATCAATGAAGAAGAAAGCTGATTTGTTGTTTGTCTTATGTGACGCCTAACTTTATGCCTCGTCTACATTACAAAATATTTTGTAATGTACATTGTGTACATTGTACATTTTGTTTGTACATTACAAAATATTTTGTAATGTAGATGAAGCATTATCATCTTTATTTTGCGCTCTTTGGAACAAAACACGGTGCACTGTGAAACAAAAATACAGGACATAACAACAAGTAGGCGACATAAAGCAGGGAAGGGACGCCATCGAGTTAGCTGCTACGTGTAAATGGAGCCTATCTCACAATTTTGAGTGTATCTCACAATTACTGTTTGCAAAAACGCTATTTCTCCGGCTTCTCCCAAAAGCATTTGTAATGATACATTTCCTCAATTGCAAGTTTTGTCAATGAGAGCATTTCCATAGAACGTTTATTTCGAAACCAGGTTTTCGTGTCTTTACCCTAGAGAAGATTTCTTATTGTAACGTTTTTTATTCGTCAATGAATATTATCTGCTTGAAACAACTGTTTTGAATAGTTTGTGGCCTCCATAGCCTACTATTTTGATCGTGGATTGCTATTCTTCTTTGTAGAGCTGATAACGCAAAAAACGTTTGCTATTATTGTTTCTAATTAACAGCTTTGCGATCACTGGCTTTTTTTTGTAGCATAAGAAATTACGCGCTTTGTATTATTGAGGTCAAACCAAACAAAGGAAAGCAAGAGGATGCTTCTCTCTGCTCGCGTATATCGATGCACGAAGCAATTATGAGCTTATGGCTTGTTATTAGGGTTGCCAGATTTTTTTTCTCAAAATAGTGAACATTTTGAAAGCGCGCGACTGCATCCTCAAAGTTCTCAAAGCAGTGGCGTAGCCAGGAATTGTAAAAGGAGGAGGGTTGACGGCCGGCGGGCGAAGCCCGACGGCGTCTTCGCCAAAGGCGACACCCAGTGGCGGGGGGTCTGGGGGGGCTCCCCCAGAAAAGTTTGAAAAATGACTTTGAATTTGTTGCATTCTGAGAGCATTTTCAACAAAAATGTGGGTATAAATATTCCTGTAAAATGGTGCTGTCTGGTGGCATAGCAAAAGGATAAGATCATGTTTTCTAGGGCATTTTTCGGTAATAGAGCTATGTTTTCTTGTTGCTAATTCCTGGCTGAGATATTTGAATGTTTCCCAGCCAGCAAGCCCATATGGGCCCCATATACTATTTTAATGGGCTTGTGGGCATGTGGGTTTTATGTGGGTTTTTTTGTTTTTGCCATATGCGCCCAATATGGGCTTTCTTGCAGAATGTGTTGCTAAATGACAAGGTGGAATATAAAACTTCCAATCTTCAAATGCGTGATCATATAAATGCATTTTAAGAAATTTAGCCACATAAAATTATTGATCATGGGCTAAGCATGAAATATTGATGGGCTTCCCACTTTGTTTATGGGCAGACCATGGGCTGCCCACTTTGTTTATGGGCAGACCATGGGCTGCCCACATTTTTTATGGGCAAAACATGGGCAGCCCACATTTTTTATAGGCAGATCATGGGCTACCCACATTTTTCATGGGCAGGCCATGGGCTGCCCACATTTTTTATGGGCAGACCATGGGCTGCCCACATTTTTTATGGGCAGACCATGGGCTACCCACATTTTTCATGGGCAGACCATGGACTGCCCACATTTTTTATGGGCAGACCATGAGCTACCCACACAGTGATTCAAAGGTTTGTGGGCAACCCATACTAATATGATATACACCTCGATCAGCATTTGTCTAGACTTTGAGATTTTTTAGTTGCCTCAAACGACTTTTGTTGATCTTTTAAACAAACACAAAATGAAATTGAACAAGCAAAATTACTGGAGGCACTTTGCTATGCATTGCGCAAAGCTCACTGCTTGCAGTTGGAGCACTTTGGCAAGGTTAGCAGTAGTACTATTTTTTGTGCTTACGTACCACAAATAGGAAAATGTCACATGGAGCTATATACCTACTCGTGCGTTGTTGATCAAAAGAAAACAGTTCATCATCGTGTGCACTGTCTGCAGTTGACGCTCTTGGCTTTCGCCGATTGAGCACTTTACTGGGGGCACCTTGCTATGCATTGCGCGAAGTTCACTGCTTGCAGTTTGGCACTTTGGCATCTGTCTGCAGTTATATACCTGATATACATATGGGCAGCCTGTATTAGATTTATGGGTTACATATGGGCAGCCCATATTAGATTTGTGGGTTGAGTGTGAGCAACCCATAAATGAATATGGGCAGCCTATATGGGGGCAATGTGATGCCCGCGGACACAATGTGTATGGGCCCCATATGGGCATCTCACATGGGGCCCGTACATCAGCCCATATGGGTCCCCATGTGGGGCCCATATAGGCTTGCTGGCTGGGTTGGTATTGGTAAAACTCGCTCTTTTAATGCAGTTTCGTTTAAAATTAGGCAAACTTTGTTTTAAAGACATAGAGACTGAAAGCATCATTCTCAATATAGTGACGTCACACGCATCCCAAAAGGGGGGTTGTAACCCCTAAAACCCCCCTCTTGGCTACCCCACTGTCTCAAACACATGCCAAAGCCCAAAATACGCGCAATTGCACCCTCTAACGCAGTGGTTCTCAACCGGGGGTCCGCGGACCCCCGGGGGTCCGCGAAGCATTTCCAGGGGGTCCGCGATTACATTAAGATTTTAGGAAATTATTTGCAGTTTATTATCGTGTTTTTTTTGGTAATAGGATCGAACATTTGCTTAATTGCCTATTAGATATTACAATAGCCTACAAAAACTATTTTGATTCATCTCCTGTAGACCTATTGTGATAAATACGAGTTATGACACCACAATGATAAATACGAGAACGCAGCTGCAGTGATTTCAAGGGCATGTGGTGACGTTCTCATTTGAAGCGAAGTAGCTAGTTGTTCTACAGCCAACGTGTAACAAAGGAGATTGTGTTGCTTACTAAAACTAAACCAGTATGGCTAAATCAAGAAAGTAGGCCTACTCGGAAAGTTATCTTGAAATGGGATTTACCTCAGTGTCAGAGGGTGGCATGGAAAAACCGCAATGCGTGTGGATTTGTAGAAAAGATACAAAATTGGATTCGCAAAGTTAATCAGGGCAACTTCGCAATGTTTGAAAAGCTCTCTGAATTTGAATCTGCAAGTCTCAGTGCACAAATGAAACCGAAAATTAGTGAGCATTTACAATCGCTTGAAAAAGAATTTCAGAAGTATTTTTCTGATCTGACAGAAGGGGTTGGAGCATTTCAACGGAATCCATTTTCTCCTGTGATAAACATGGCAACTGTTCCGGAGGAAATTCAAGATGAACTACTGGATTTAAGGAATGATTCAGCCAGTCATGAAATGTTCCTGGAAAAATCACTTTCTCAGTTTTGGTGCGCCATTGCGCCGTCGTACCCAAAAGTATCGATGGAAGCATTACGTGTTATTGTTTCATTCGCCTCCACTTACCTTTGTGAAAGTGGATTTTTTGCTCTCGTTCATATTAAATCCAAGGCTCGTAACCAACTAAACGTCGAAGACGATGCGTCTAGCGTTATCAAAAACACGACCACGTATTTCAAGACTTGCTTCTGTTACGCAACAGCAGAAATCCCATTAAGTGTATTTGATTTGACAAAATAAATGAAAATATCCACTAGTTTTGTGTTATTTTTGACTTGGTTAAATCTGTGTGGAACATTACGTTGCCGTTTAAGCTATAAACTAAACTTTTAAATAAAAAACTTTTGAGGGGTCCGCGACCGCTTTGAGAGCACCAAAAGGGTCCGCCAAGACAAAAAGGTTGAGAACCACTGCTCTAACGCATGCCACACGCCTAAATGAGTGCAACCATGCCCAAATATGCAAAGAATTATTGCATAAATAATATGCAAAAATTGTTGCAATACAATATGTGATGTTGTCTGACATAACAATTTGGTTCATAAATGATACCACAGATGAAAATTAATAAAATTTTACATTCTTGATCTTCTTTAGCAAGTATAGTGCTCTACTTATCACAGGTTGAATCCAGGTAATTGGCTAGCTAGTATCTTGCAGTGTACAACTGTACACAGTATATGATATACCTACTGATGCTAAAATGGCAAGAGACCCACGATTAGAGGTGCTAATTAGAACACTCCTACTTGCTTATGTAACGTAGTTTACTTAACATTCTTTTCATGCGACTGCTGCCTTCAATAAAGGTTTGTTTGCAGAAATTTGTTCTTTAAATTCTAAGCAGCTGAAAGGTATGTTAAAGAACACACACAATTCACTTTTAACAGAATAAACAGCTAAACGGTTTTGCTCAGTGGCGTAGCCAGAAATTTTTAAAGGGGGGGGGGGGGGTTTGACGGCCGTTGGGCGAAGCCCGATGGCAGCTTCGCCAAAGGCGACACCGAGCGGCGGGGGATCTGGAGGCCTTCCCCAGAAATTTTTGAAAAATTGCTTTGAATTTGGTGCATTCTGAGAGCATTTTCAACAAAAAATATGGGTATAAATATTCCTGTAAAATGGTGCTGTCCGGTGGCATATCAAAAGGATAAGATCACGTTTTTATGGGCATTTTTCGGTAATAAAGCTAAGTCTCTATGTTTTCTTGTTGCTAATTCCCAGCTGAGATATTTGAATGTTTGCTTTTGGCAAAACTCGCTCTTTTAATGCAGTTTCGTTTAAAATTAGGCAAACGTTGTTTTGAGGCATAGAAACTGAAAGCATCATTCTCAATATCATGACGTCACACGCGTGACAAAGGGGAGGGTTGTAACCCCCCCCCCCCCCTTGACTACGCCACTGGTTTCGCTCATCTGTCCATATGTTACCCATAACACTGAAAATTCTCTCAACATTGGCATTAGATACAGAGATAGACATTGCATACTGGACAAATTTTAACAATTTAGGTGCAGTTCTTTCTGAAAGAAGTTAGTCCACTTTTCCAGCGATGATCTTAACTTATTAGCCACATCACACATGATTGAGTAGCTGGCCTACCCAGTCTATAAACAAACAGTTAAATGACCAAACTTCTAGGCTGTTAGTTGCTCAGGCTAGTGGTTTTCAGTTTGTCAGCTACCTAGGCTGTAAGTGTACAGTGTACACTCCACTGTTGGACTTCGTGCTGGCCAAGCCTGGCTTTGGCGAAATTACACTGAACTAGCATATTAGGGGTTTTTCCTCAAAGCACCAGACTCATGTGCTTTTACTCTCTAAGCAGCAGAAGTGTATAGTCACTGGTTAATCCATGGCTATTGGCTAAAATACATTGACAAAATTGTAAACAAAAATTAATTGTCAAAATAGTGAACATGTTCACTATCACTATTAGCAAAATAGTTTACAGTGAACATTTTCTTAAAATAGTGATTTGTTCACTAAAATAGTGAACATCTGGCAACCCTACTTGTTATCGCAATGTAATCCATTTCACGCTTTGCTGGAAGTTAGCCAGAAATAGCAAAATTTCACTAAAATCTTGAATTTACAAGAAAACTACACAACTTTTAGCATCAAATTTAATATCATCAGATCCGCCTGGCAATTTTAGGAAAAGTCAAGAAAAACCAAGTGCATGGCGTTACTGTGCTTCAAACAATTAAAGGAAATTTGAGGGGGGGGGGGGCAAATCTGGCCTCCCTTCGAGGAGCAAAGTGTTAATCAATCAAAGTTTAAAATTTCATGGAAACAAAAGATCACTAACGATGAAGTATTATCCAAATTTAATTCAAGCAAAATTCTATTACAAATAGTCAAAAGAAAATTGAAGTATTTTGGACACACAATAAGGCAAAACTCGTTAACAAAGATCATTAATAGAAGGGAAGATAAACGGTAAAAGAAACAAAGGTAGACCAAGAATGATTTGGACATCAAACATCACTAAATGGACAAAATTAAGTTATGAAAATGCAGTACGAACAGCTCGTGGTCGAGAACAATGGCGCATTGTATCCAACCCTCAATACGAGGAAGGAACGTAATGATGATGATGGTAGGTATTAGGCTACTGACATAATCTTACAGGGAAACAAAAATAGCTCGGCTCTGTGGTAGCCTACTAAACAAAAGCAATCACAATTCACAGCACAACTGCAAGGGGACGACGTCAGTGAAAAAAAATCTTATATTGGAACAGTTAGCTAGCCTACATTCATGAAAACAACTTAAGGAGTCGGCAATTGCACAATGCACACATTGCTTTTTTTTCATTATAAAACTAGCCTATTTGAAGATTTGAAATGTTTACCACAACTGACTTAACAATCAATCACTTGGGTATTTCAAGGTAGCCGTGAAGTAAAAGCGGATGTTATAACTTAGTTAAGTGTGGCATGATGAGGCCTATCCTTTCAATACCCAGACAGGTGTGCAGCAGTAGCTACTTGAGCTTGACATCTTGGCCTCGACAGTAAGTGCCCAATTATAAATAAGTGCAAAAATATTATACGCCAGCAAAAAATGGATCTGCAGCAAGTTTTTATGTTTTTTTTTTGTGGCCGCAGTCGAAAGCATCACGAGACGGTGAAAGCAAGAATCAATTCCAATATACAGTAGAACTCGGTTAATCCGGATCTTCACCTAATCCGGATGAAACTAGAAGTACAAATGATTAAAAAGTGATTGAACCATCATCGGTTAATCCGGATCTTCGCCTAATCCGGATGGATTCGCCGGTCAAATCGAATCCGGATTAACCGAGTTCTACTGTATTTCCGAAGCTTGCTCGGTCGGACAGCACGACTGATTGTTTCAAAAGCTGGATACAAAAACAACGCAAAAAAACAAGAACTGTATCATATTGTTTAAGAACAGTTAAGCAAACCTGCATTCAAGATACACTTACAATGGAATCAGCTCAGTTGAAAAGGAATAAAGCAACTTTACAACAACAAAAAACACAGTTTCCATTCACAAGTGAAGTGTCCCAAAATAAATAACCATAGTGAGAAGATATCAATAACAAAAAATATACCATAACAATGATGTTTTGAAACAATCGGAAAAGGATAAAAAATTTGTAGAATCAATAAAAATAGGCAATACAATATTGAAAGACAAACACTAAAGATAGACGGTATGCAAAACTTTGGTAGAAAAGAGTAACTAAAACTCTGCGTCTAACGTAAATTTCATGTCTTCAAATTTAGCCATAACACCAGCTTTCTGATATTCTCCGACCCGTCTCTCGAAGAAATTGGATTTTCCTTCAAGTGAAATTAATTCCATAAAATCGAAGGGGTTTTCTGTATGATACACCTATAGAATGCACAAAACGGCTTTGATAATGTACAAAATACCAGATACCATGATCAAATCAACCGAGAGTAATGAGTCCCAAAGAAATAAGTCAACGATATTTTGGCATTCTCACTTTGCCGTCGGACCATGTTATGGGGCGGAATGGCCCGTTTCGGTGAGTCCGATCCCTTAACGGGGGATTTTTTCAATTTTTTTTTAAATTATCGGGTACCGTAGCCTAATTATCATTGCCGTTTTAGGGTTTGGGGTTAGGGGTTAGAGGTTAGGAACTCACCGAATCAGACTCACCGAATCGGACTCATCGAATAGTAGCAGACCCGTTATAGGGTCAGACTAAAAGTATTTCAAGGAAAGTCTGTACCGGAGTGAAGTGTATTTTATTGAGCGGGTTAGTGCGGCAGCGGGATATAACTTACAAAATAACAATAAAGAAGGGAAATTTGATAAGTAGCACATATTTTTTCGGCTCCGCTCAGCTTAAATAGAATCTTTCAGAGTGATAATTTGCTTCACGCCTCACATAATACATTAGAATGTAATTCTTCACTTGAAACCGAGATAAACTATCAAGGACCGCACGAGTCGAAGCGGCTTTCCACCCCGATAGCTCAGTTGGTTAAACGCCCGACTGTGTACACGAAGAGACTTCAAAATCAAGCGGCGCTGGTTCGACTCACGAGTTGTGCGCACAACGCATTGCGAGGAATTCTCTCTATTCAGCGCCACCAAGTGTATGGAATAACACAGAGACAACAACAATTCCACACGCTAAAACTTCGCTTTGTCAAACTCGGTGGCCGAGCCGCAAAATTTTTTTTCCCACGAACTTTTTGCTACTTCGCATAGAGTGTGTAACTGTGTATACCGTGTCAATGCAAACATTTTTCAATGGCGCGTTTGGTTAAGTGGTTTCGCCTTTTGCCTTATAATCGTGAGGACATCGGTTCGACGCCCATTGAAGTCAACTTTTTTTTTCTTTAGGCCTAGCCTACATTAAATTTTGCGGTGCACAAAAGCTTTTCAAAAAAAGTAAGGTGAGGGCTAATGGGTTAGGGTTAATTCTTAATCAATTTGGAAAATCTTACTTTGAGACTACTGACCACAATCAATTTCTTTTCTCAACTTATTTAAACTTGACTAGACTAAGTGTGTCTCCAGGCTACGTATTTTTTTGAGTTCAATGTTTAGATTTGGACCTGGAGGGCGAAAATCGGTAAAAACAGTTACGCGCGCCGCGCAGTAACCAGTAGGCTGATGGCTACATTTACAGAAATATGCAAATGAGAAAGTTTGTGGGGAAAAAAATTTCGCGGCCGGGACTGCACCAGTGGTTCAATTCTCTACATTCTACAAGTATGCCAAACTGCCAAAATAAATCTCTCAAAGAGCTTTCTCACTCCAAGGGTTAAAAAACAATCAAGTATTGCCTCACAAGCCGCTTACCTTGCTACAGCCCAGATCAAAAAGCAATCGGTCGGCCACAAACTCAATGTATTGGCTCATAAGGGCATTGTTGATTCCTATCAATGCAACTGGCAGAGCTTCTGTGAGAAATTCCTTCAGAAATAAGAAAGGCGACATCAGCGAAGAATAATTTTCAGTTTATCTGACAATTGCCAAAAATGCAACAGGAACACTCAAGATTTTACCTGTTCTATAACCACAGCGCTTTTGATGATCTCTACAATTCGTGCTTCATTGGGTTTGTTCAGCAAATGCTTAAACATGAGGCACGCAAAATCACAATGAAGACCCTGCAAAGATAAACCATGAGGTCACGATTCAGATTGCAATCGCACTTCTACAAATCTGAGACGACAATAAAACGAGTTGGGAAAAAAGTCGACAATACGCATGTACGCCAGAGCTCTTCCACCGTTTTGTTACTGTGAAACCTCTGATTTATTTTTGCTTTCATTGCGAAACTTCTACAAACAAAAATTTAAATCAAAGCAGTAACGTCCTTGTTTATAGCATAACAATGAACAAAATGAAACGACATCTGGCTCCGGCAATTTTTTTCAACTGCTGCCGTAGTTGATCGTGATTCCAGCCTGGAGCCGGAAGGGCATATGCATTGTGCGAGCTGTGTGTGCCTGTGGTCAGGTTCATGAGTTTTGATAAATCTAATTTTATGTGTTATTGTGATACTGCAGCAATGCAAGAATAGCTACACAATACACATGGTGCCTGCAACATTAAGCAAACCCGTAGCGTCAAAGTAAAAATAAAGTAAACAATTATTTATGGAGCGTAGGGCTACCACAACCAACACAAAATATTTAGCAGTACGACGTGTTTTAAATTTGCTACCTTGAGCAATAAAGGGCCAATTCAAAGAAATATTTGTTTTATTTTCTGCACAAATATTCATTGTACTCTCCCAAATTTGCGTATAAATTTACTTGTTTGCGTGATGCGAACCTGACAATGACATACATCGGTATGTCCAGGTTTTTTTTAAAAGTTTGGTTTGGGTGACCTGACCGCTAAGTAGTTTTAGGAGACCGCAAGTGTTTCATTTAAATACCAAAAAATATCCACAAGCCCACAACTACATATAATCAACGCAACATAAAATGAATTATTCGACAAGGCACAGCTTAAATGATTGTGACAGCGACCAAACAGCCTGCCCAACACGGCCGCCAAACAAAGTGTGCTTGTTGGCTTCTGCTTGTTGTTTCCACACGTAAAAACTGATCATTATGCGCCATAAATTAGAAATGAACATTGACGAGTATCGAAGGTGCACTTCTTTTGTGAATAACTCTTTGATTCAGCTGTTAGCTGTACCTCCACTTATTCTTTTTTCGGGACGTGAACTATTGATCGTAGGCTATATTCGTATTATCGACAAGACATAGTGAGAAACAACCATTACTTTTCTACTGTAGTTGCAAGTCCAAATTTTGGGAAAACGCTGGAGAAATTTGGGGGACCGTTTCGGTCCCCCAAAACACCTTAAAAAAACACTGGGTATGTCAACAAGACATTTATTGACTAGAACCAGGAAACACCTGAATTTGAATTGTATATATTCAAAGAAGTGCAGTTAAATAGCTGGTTGTTGAAAACACCACTCACCTCTACCCAGGGTGTAATAAATTGCGGAATGGCCCGTTTCAGTGAGTCCGATCCCTTAACGGGGGATTTTTTCAATTTTTTTTTTAATTATTGGGTACCGTGGCCTAATTATATCATTGCCGTTTTAGGGTTAGGGGTTAGAGGTTAGGAACTCACCGAATCAGACTCACCGAATCGGACTCACCGAATAGTAGCAGACCCAATAAATTGGGGGGGCGTAGTTGCTGATGTAAAGGCGGCCGAGAGAAAGGAACTAGCCACCCTACTCTCATTAGTGCCGAAGGCTTAGTACAATGTGAATCTTATTTTTTTCATACCCGACACTTGAATAAAGTATGGGACCCCCTTCACCTTATTATACCTTAAATATTATTGTAAAAAACTTAAATATGTTGAATTTGATTGCGTTGCTGGGCTTCGTGTGCCTATGATTCAACAAAACTCTCAACCAAAGCTCTTTTTAAATCTAATTTGAAAAAAACCGAAACATTCTCATTCATATGAAGTGACATTAAGAGTTGGCTAAAGGTGAAGAATATGATCATTCTTTGAGGATATCTGTGTGCTACTCTCAAAATTTTGATCTTAAAAATTACATCATCTAAACCTAACGCCATAAAATTGCTGAGATCCCAGGTCATGTAGCACCAAAATCCTGACCAAATAGTCGCCACCTCTAAATAAGATAATCACAGTTCCGCGTGCAAAACCTCAAAACTGGCAACTGCGATGCCAGTCAGCGTTTTTGTGCTTGTGTAACGCATTTGTTGCGCTGCTTACACGCACTTCATCAGTGATGAATAATGTAAATGTGAAGTGAAAAAAAGCAAATAAGATACATACCAATTCCTATCTAGGATTCAAATTATTTGAATAGTTTATAATTCGAATCCACTATTTTAAATTGCCAATCCCTACACAACGCATGACTTTAATAGTAGCATATTTGTTAAACGGTTGCGTAATTTTTACGTAATAATAATGCAATAATTTCTCGATCTAATATTGAACTGTATCAATTAAAAATCCTTCGCGACCCACTGGTTGGAATGCACTAGCTTAGGTTACGCAAAATCAACCAAAGAAATTCAGTGAAAGAAATAAGTGAGCTATCCATAGCGATGTTGAGAACGCTGGCTATCCGATACGAGATGACAAGGATTGTCTCCACCCTGTTATAAAAGGACGCTTTTGGTGGCGTCAGTAAACATGGAGTTGAAGAAGGAAAACTCACCTCGTCTCTGCTGATAAGTTCATTCGAGAAAGTTAGACCTGGCATTAGGTTTCTTTTTTTGAGCCAAAATATTGCTGCGAATGATCCACTGAAAAAAATTCCTTCCACAGCAGCAAAAGCAACCACTCTTTCAGCGTAGCTAGAAGTCTGGTCATTAATCCACTTTAAAGCCCATTCAGCCTTCTTTCGAACACATGGCATTGTTTCGATGGCATTGAAAAGAAACTCACTACAAATTGAAATGAGCAAAAATCAAGTCAAAAGCGCATCACTGTGAGGCACACAATCAGACACCAAACAGTTCCCAATTAAAAAATTAACCATTTTTAACATTGATTACAACGTCAGCAGATGTTGAATCAACGTAAAAAGAAACCGATTTACTAACTGGGAAGCAACGTTTTTTGGATTTTATCTGTAAAATTTTTAAGACATTTTGCTTTCAAAACATATCATATCATATTGACATGTTGATTAGAAGCATGGTTTGAAGCGGATCAGAGTTTGTGTGAAGCTATCACGATAAGCGGTTTCGACTGACCGTTCGGCGGTATCTCTGATGTAGGTATTGATCAAGAGTGCGTACATTTCCGAATGTATATTTTCAATGGCGATTTGAAAACCGTAGAAAAATCTCGCTTCAGGAACCTGCACTTCTCGTGCAAAGCGTTCCACCTGTAAACAAGTGCGTTGAGAATCGAGATATAACAACAAAACCAAATCAGCTGATACACTAAATTAAAACAAAGAACATGCCAAGTAAAGTTTCAAAAAGTAATCAACTGAATGGTAAGTTTTTATACCATTATTAAAACTATGCTCACTGCTAAGTGCAAATTCGTAATTTTGCAAAGAAAAGTTCTCTGTTTTAGAATTACGAAGTACAGTTTATGACTCAATGTCAAATATATCTACAGCAGAGGAAACGGAAAAACTAAACAAAAAAACATTTCAAACAGAACAAGGAATGAGGAACAAAGCAGAAAATAATAGAATTATGGATTGAATCCTGAAGGGCATTGGAAATAGTGACTGGTATTAGTTTGAAAACTACAATTATCACCTACAAGGTTTTCATTGACAATTCCATCGGACGCGGCAAAAAAGGCAAGAACATGGGATATAAAACTCCTCTCTTGTGGCTTCAAGCCTTTCCAGTGCTCAGTATCTTGACTCAAGTCAACCTGAATTACAGCACAACACATATCAATAAATAGAGTGAAACCCCCTCGGCCCCTCAGTCATTGTTATTTTCTTAATCAATTGCAAGTATTATCATCAAGTGCAGAGTGCAGAAGTGTCAAATTAATGGCTGTTTTCAAAAAGCCGGCTATATACTGTAATTGTTTATTTTACCATTTCAGATTTTTTATTAACAATTAACTACAACAATGTGTCATTTAAATTTTTGACACCCATGCGAAATAATTTGATTGGTTAGAGTTGAAAGATCAAAGCTTTCAGATGGTCTTTCTTGATGTCGTGCAATACAATCAAATTGGTGCAATAGCCTTCTCTCTGCCTCTGTTTAAATGTTGTTTACTTAAGACAAATGAAAAGCTAACCTCTTCAGCAGTCCAAAACGATGCTTCGGCTTGTTTATACATTTTCCATATGTCGTTATGAAGTATAGGAAAGATAACAAATCGACGAGGATTATCTTTCAGTAATGGCTCAATTTCTTTGTCAATCTGTTTTGTGCAGGGATGATGTTAACTCATTTTCTTGAACTTTGCATTGAAACACATATATAAATTGGAAATTAAGCATCTGACTCTTTGTGTACGGTACATTAAATACCTCAAGGCTTTATAGCAATTTGTTATACAAGTAGCCCAGAGCTTGTATGATGGGATATTTTACTTCCTTTTAGTTTGTCATTAATGAAGCTGGGAAGGCAAAGTGTAAGCTACAATACAAACTGAAATGATTTATATACAAGATAGTGGTGAATTATACATAGAAATGATATCTGAATTAGAACACAAAATAAAAATGCTTTGTGGGTATCTGCAGTCATTACTACAAAGTAGACAATATCACAATAATGACTGACAAAAAAGTTAATTTGGTTCTTTGTAGCACATAGTTATGATTATTCTTTCATGATTAATACTATAATAATATAACAATTTCACGTACCTGCCTGGGTTTTGCATAGCTACTTGAGATTTTCTTTTGATAATGTTCACAATTACAGCAGCAACTACAGTGATTATTGCTACCGCTTTTCAAATTCCCATTAGAAACAACAGCAACATTGGTCATGATAGCCTATTTGAATGTAACTAGCGTATCTGCACATATATACACAAGCTTCTAATCTAAAAGATGTGATGTCAATGTCATTATATGAGTGTTCAAAACTGTATGATAATCATATATTTGTTACGGTGCATTTTAACACGTTTACTGCAGCAATGCTACAGGTTATGTGGCACAATAGCTCGGGTGGAACCTAGTTCGTACCCTCAGTTCGTACCCTAAAAAGATAGAGAGAAAAAACTCAAAAAAGCTGAAGTCGCTGTTGGGAGTTTCCGCAAACAAACAAACTGAAAAGATCGATAGAAAAAAATAGAACAAAGCCGAAGTCGCTGATCACAGTTTCCGCAAACATTTTAAAATTTCCGGTAACGATCCTAAGAGTTTGCCGAAGTCGCTGATCGTCGATCGCAGTTTCCGCAAACATTTTAAAAAGGTTAGAGTTAGGAAAATATCGAGAGAAAACATCAAAAAAAGCCAAAGTTGCTGATTGCAGTTTCCGCAAACATTTTAAAAGGATTAGGGTTTAGGGTTAGGAAAAGATCGAGAGAAAAAAATAAAAAATGCTGAAGTCGCTGATCGGAGTTTCAGCAAACAAACAAACTGAAAAGATCAAGAGAAAAAAATAGAACAAAGACTAAGTCGCTGATCGCAGTTTCCGTTTTTCCGCAAACATTTTAAAATTTCCGGTAATGATCCTAAGAGTTTGCCAAAGTCGCTGATTGCAGTTTCCACAACTATTTTAAAAGGGTTAGGGTTGAGATCAAAGTTTCCGCAAACATTTTAAAATTTCCGGTTATGATCCTGAGAGTATTTGTTTGTTTGCGGAAACAGCAATCAGTGACTTCGGCTTTGTGCTATTTTTTCTCTTGATCTTTTCAGGGTACGAACTGAGAGTATGAACTGTTCAGGGTACGAACTAGGTTGCATCCCAATAGCTCAGTTGCTTGAGCAACGGATTCTAAGGAGCGCTTTCCATTCAGCGGCACGTAATGGATGGAATAATTCCTGGCAAGAACACTTCAACAAGCGGAAACTTCACTCTGTCCATCTCGATATAACAGCCCTGTGTCAAAATTCTCTACAAGTACGTATGCAAAACTACCAGGAATAACCTATCAAGGCTTTGTCAGTCCAAGAATAAAGATTTAAAACCAACCTACCATGAGGTGTTTTTGCTGCCTGATCGTTCTGTCTGTTTGAGAAGCAACCATCTGAAAAAAAACAATTTTTGTCTTTCATAATGTTTTAATAGTTTTAAAATGCTCCTTTTCATTTCTTTCAGATATGAGTTTGACTTTCTATTCAATGTGTTGATTTGAACTATTCTATTTAATTGAACTTCTTAAGATGATTTGACCTTCCGCATTTCTGGTGCAGACATGCTGACAGTAGCAATGTAATAAATTATATACTTTGGTACTGTACCAGCCTACAAGTCAATGTGGCCACTTTCTTGTCATGGAAAAGTACTAGATTTGACTGAAAAAAACACTAGATTCATAAAAAAAAAAAACATTAGTATATATCATAAATACATGATCATTGATCATGTATTTATGATGTAGCTATATATACTAGTGTTTTTTTTTTATGAATCTAGGTTGATCCTAATGATCATTGATCATTCACATGCATAATGTACAAAAATGACAGCCAATGGCATTAGTGAGTGTTAAAAGTCCTTCAAATTTCAAAATGGAACTGAATTTCCTTGAAAGTGAGACGCCTGAAGAGTCATAGCCGTAGGAGAGTAAAACATTTTGGGAGGGGGCAAACAAAATTTTCCCAAATTTAGCCTTTGCAAATATATTGTCAAAGGCGCAATATTACTCACAATCTCTGAGGTAGTGTAGTCTAATAATATAATATATATTATTAATTATATATTATTATTATATATATTATATTATTAGACTACACTACCTCAGAGATTGTGAGTAATATTGCGCCTTTGACAATATATTTGCAAAGGCTAAATTTGGGAAAATTTTGTTTTTTTCAAATTTAGCCTTTGCAACTCTAAGAACTCCAAGAATAAAAGTATTCTCTAAGAACTCCACACTCATCAAATGTAAGCCGACAAAACGTAGGCCTACCATAAGGTACGGTACCGGTAGGCTACGCTACCTACTTTAGTCTACTTTGAACTCTTTTCACAGTTATTCGTGTGTATTTTTTAAGGAAGTGGCTGTATTTACGTCGCCGTAAATGCAGCCACTTCCATTTTTTAAAGTGTTTATGCTAAATATCTCAAATTTGGTCATCATTGGGTGTAACCAGACAAAAAACTCACTGTCCACTTTGAAAAGCACTACAAACACATTGATGCAGCCAAACAAAAAATAGGTGGGGCTACTTTGAACACTGTCCAAACTTATGCACACCAACATAGCACTAAATCGCTAAAAAAACATTAGAACACTAGATGCAATCCAAAAACACTAGATCTCGTGGAAAAACACTAGAAGTGGCACCACTGCTACAAGTAAAATCATCACCATCCAAATGAATTTTTACTGCGGAATCTACATCAATCTGACATCCTACAGAATCTGACAGAACACAAGCTTGTCAAAACTAAGGAAGCTGTGTTAGACTACCTGTGTTTTCTACGTACGTTTTTGTTGCAATTTTCCTGCGTTTTGATTTGACTAATTGACTTCGAGCAAAAACTTTAGAGTTTTGTGTCATTTAATGATTCGTTGAGGTTTTAGATTTGTGATCGCCCATAGAGGAAGTGCCTGATCCTTTCTATGACTTCAGCATGTTTTCAATCACTAACTAAACTAGTCATCAATTACTGTTATGTTATGTAACTCTTCTTGCTAGCGTTGCCAGACAGTTCAAAAAATCAAATTCACAGAACCAGAACAGTGATTCTTGATTTTCCTAACCCCTGCGTAATTCTGCAAGGTTTGACCCTATGGTCTGACTAAACCTCAAATTTTCGCTTAAGCCATATTAACAAAAATTATCTCATTTAATTGTGATAGATATCTGCAACACAACTCATCTTGGAAGGTCCACCTGTACGCTTCTATAACTCAGTTTGTTAGCGCCTGACTTCGTGAGCGAAAAAGCTTCGAAGCCAAGCGGCGGTGGGTCAACTCTCGGGATGTGCGCTTGAGCAACGCACTGTGAGGATTGCTCCATATTCAGCTGCACTTAATGGACAGAATAATTTCCAGGCAACAACATATCAACAATCGAAAAACTTCACTTTGTCAATCTCGGTAACCGCGCACTGCGTCAAAACCCTCTACAAGTAGGCTGGGCTACGGCTACGCTACCTGGGATTGGGACTGGTATATAAGCAGTGGCTCCGAGAGGGGGGGGGGGAAGTCGGGCCAGTTTCCCCCCTAGCAAAATATTGTACAGGAAAAACGAGTAGTTTTTTGCTTTTGCACTTTTGAGGGGGGCCCATTTTTAGTAGGCTACTAAAGTAAAAATGTACCAACTAAATAATCAACAAATTCTTAAATGAAGTGCGTAGTTCCAAGTATTTCTCAATCATTGTAAATGTCACTCTCGATGTTTCTCATCAAGAACAAATCATTTTCGTGTTAAGGTGGGCGATGTTGAACAGATTCAAGACGTAAAATCTGAAGCTGAAATGATTTCTGTATCACTGAACGGTTTCGATTGTATTGATAGTGTCAACTTGAAAACTGGTGCTGTCTTAGCTAAGCGGGAACTATTTTTGCTTGACAACTAAACCTTAACTTCAAAATCTGCGTTGGCCAGGCATAGGATGTTGTATCCAACATAAGTTATCTGGGAAAGTTAAAGGTATCAGTCCAAGCACGATTAAAGAAAGTAAATTCTGTATATTTTTTGTTTATGGATCATCATCAGTCATCATCTCCGCCTGCAGCAGATTGCGCATCAACATGAGTTATTTGCTTCCAAGAGTGGCGATTTTGAGCCAGCTCGCCCAGTGTCGCCAAGTTGAGTCCGGTCCATGATTGGATGTTGTCTTGCCATCGTTTTGGTTGTCTGCCACGTTTTCTTTTTTCTTCCACTTTGCCTTCTGTGCAAACTTTGCTGATTCCGAATTGTGATCTTTTAGTGTGGCCGAACAGTTTTAAAACTTTTCATTTTATTAACTTATTGCTGCAATTGGATGTAATTTTGTCATAGTTAAAAGATCTTCTGTTTTCGTGTGGTCAAGTAGCCTTCTGTTGGTCATGCTTCTCATGATGTGATTTTGGAAGGTAGTGAGTTTTTTCTTTATTTGAGTGTTTTGTTTATGGATGTTGTTGCTTAAATCTAGTTGGAATTCATAATGTTGCCTACAGACTGCGTTGTTGAAATGTTTTATCATTTTGGAGTAATTGATTATCTGTAAGCTAGTGGCATCTTTAAAGTTATAGCCCAGTCAGAGGAAAAATTCTGAAAAATCTAAAGAATCTGCTGTCCTATCATCTTGCAAAGAAAATTGATTTCGAGAGGGTAATCAAGGCGTGGTGCAGTCAAAGCCAATGCTTTACAGTACCCTTTTGCAACTGAAGCTCTAAAGACGTTTCTTAAATGCATCGAGTTGGAACCAACAAGAGCTTGATCGGAAGCTGAGTCAATGGTAAAGTAGCCTACAACTAGCAGTTTTAAATTTGTGACTGCTTTTCGTTATGTGGATTACCGAACGGTCCTAAACAAGATTCACTGATGAATTTAATGAAATCAAAGGAAGATGTAATCTAAGTAAGAGAAAGCTGAGAAGAGTAGGCTACTACTCGCAAGCTAAAGTTGCAGTGGCAATTATAAATTTAAAAGAAAATGATTTTTTTTTCCGAGGACAGAACGCTTTTATAACTCCACTTAACTAGCTGAATCATTCGAAGGAAATGTATTCTACCGTAGGCTACGTTGCAAAAGATTCGATAGTTGTTGGAATTGGCAAACGTATCAACAAACTCAAACATATCTTCGATGAGTTTGAAGTTCCATGAAAATTTCATTGTTTGTCTGTTGTGCATTTGCGGGCATGTGGGACAAATTTAAACCATTTGTAGGCTACAACAATGACATTTTTCAAGACATTTTGGATGAGTTGGTAGGCTACTTTTGACAGAAAGCCACACAGCAAACTTCAGCTGCAAACCATAAGGAACCACATAATCTCTACACAAGGAATCATTGATTGCAACTTTCAAAACGTTTTTTTCAAATAGTTTTGTGATGACTGTTTTGTGTTCCGGTAGCTACCTCACTAAAGCCACGTTCTCAAAGTTGCGCTTTGAGAACGTAGCTTTAGCAATTACTGAAATTTGTAAAGAATTGTTTGCGCTCCGGTAGGCCTATGAGTCTGACTCAAAACCGATTGAAAAACCTAACTAGGCTTATACACGTTGTGCATCAATTCAGACGTCGCAAAATTTTATCATTTGATGCTGTGATCCGTAACTTTGCATTGCAAAAAGTCCAGAAAGGGTTGAATTAAATCAGGGATGTCCAAGGTCTGAAAGTGAGAGCCCTGAAACGTTTTTGTATGGCCCGCGCCTGTTGTTGTACAATGTGTTATTTTTGGCCTGCAGACACACAAAAATCATATAAATTCAACTTGCAGTTTTCAGAAAAATTATTGTGGCTGTTGGCCCGCGAAGATTTATTATCAAATCTGGCTCGCGTGGAAAAAAGTTTGGACACTCCTGAATTAAATGCTTGGTTGAACTATTTTCGTTGCCTGTAGGTTATAGGCCTATTGTGTGTTTACAAAGCTTTCTAGACAAAATAATTAGCCTCAATGGCATTTTTTGCTGCAAGTGTAATCCAGTGATTATTATGATTGTTACATTGAAGGAAGTTTTTTTCATGCTGAGGAAAGTAGGCTAATTTCAGCTTAACACGAACATGCAACGCAATATTTGCTAACAAATATTATGGGGCCCATTTTTCGTATTGCTTCCCGACCAGTGCTGAATTTTCTTGGAGGCCCTGTATATAAGTCCCCCCCACCCCCCATGGTAATTCATGACAAAGACAGGACTCAATTCAATTTTCTCTTTTGCCTTAGTTGTGTGATGTTCTAGGTTTTTCCCATAACCTTCACCCTAACAGCCATAAAGACAAGTATTTCAAACGGTACATTTGGTCGACAGGACGTTTGATCGACAGACATTTGGTCGACAGGACGTTTGGTCGACAGGACGTTAGGTCGACAGAACGATTCATTTTAGGGTTAGTTAACTAACCTTAACCTTAAAATGAATCATTCTGACGACCTATCATCCTGTCGACCAAATGTCTTGTCGACCAAACGTCCTTTCGACCAAACGACCGTACATCTTTCAAACAGCCACTGATTCCATAATGAATTAATAGTGATAGAGAAATCTGCACTCAAGCAGGGAAGGCGCCAGCACATAATTGCGGGAGGGGGGCAAATGAGTATAGGCTATTATAGAACATGTCAATGAGCCTGGCAGCATAAGGGTCTGGGGGAATTATCTCAGAAAAATTTGAAGAAAATGTCTTAAAATTGCGTATTCTGAGAGCACAGAAAGGAACGTTCTGATGATGCAGCTGAAACCGGGAGACAAAGGCAGAGCTCCAGGTTTTCGCGTTTCTTTGAAAAAGATCTAATGTTATGCGATAGTATCTCAGCAATCTTTTGAACGGAGTTTCCGGTTTTTCCACTTACAACATCGCTGAGCAAGGTAAGTTCCGCTTTTAGGTGATCTTTTCTGATGGCATCACCGTTTGCACAGCGCAGAAGGGCCTTCTCTCTGTTGGCTGCTGTAAGCAGATCCGCAGGCGATCAACAGCAAACAACTTCGTTGATTTTAAAATAAATATACAGCTACTTTACAATTGATACCGTAATAACTTCCACTTTTACAATCTATTCAATATTGGCTTGAACTCTGCAAGCTATTTTAACCATTTATTAGCCTACTACTTCTAATCACCATGACTTAAACGAGAAGGGCTTCAGTGAGATCAAAACTAAACGTCTTCCTCAAATGTGATGTTCTCTCATGATCATGAGTAGACCTAACAGTAGCCTACGTTGCTTTAAAAAGAAATGGCTGGGGGTCTATACAGGGATATCTAAAGAAGGGGATACGAAGGCTTTTATTACGTCTGACAATAGAAGGGCTTTTGTTTATCGTAAATAATCTGTGTTTATCGTAAAATGACAATTAGCACCGATAGTAGTTTAAAAAATCTTGTTATGATAACTTGCATTGTGCTATTAGCATCAGGCCTGGATATTCACAGCATGCTCATGGTTGCTTGTTAATTCAACTACTCATATACTTGCTTTACATCTGGCCTACTGCAAAGGCTTTGTTAAAAAAACAGCTTACTAGCAACTTTTCCACTGACTTTGTAGACAAGTATTCTTTGAATATGCACTATGTAATGTTTGCTAACTGTCTTCTGTAGCTCATTGTATCAGCTGCACTACAAAACTTTCTACGATTTTAAAAAGAACCACATGTTTAAAGCACTACAAACTACCGCCCTGGTAGTGTCACGAGAATAAGGCAATCGCTGCGAGCCTTCATATCCCCTTCTCTAGATATCCCTGGGTCTATATGCTGTTATCTAGTTTTGATCGCTGCCATGTCATCTGTGGTCACAGCGGTAAACCATAATCTCTTCGTGGGAAAATTGTAGCATAAGATTCGCGGATCCGTTCGTCTGTATGTAATGACCGAAAAAGAAACACTCCTTTGAAAACGTCTATTCAAAATTGTATTTTTGTAAAATTAGCCACCTGTCTGTCGAAATTGGGTTGTAACACCGTACACCACTAAAACTTGTCACTACGATACAAACTACCAGTACTTAGATAAGAGACGGAAATTTTGTCCAGCTGGCAAGCACTAAGCGAAACAGTTAAATTTAATTGCCACTAACTTTCAAGCAACAATTTTACGAATGATCAGAATAATTTGCAATATCTCAAACTCACGTACGCAGTTACTGTAACGTCATAGTGAAGCATTGTGAAGTAAATCTCAACAGGTGTGATACAAGTCTTACGAACAATGGTGCAATATTGGCTGATTTTTTAGGAAAAATTCCATGACGTAATACGCTAAGATTCAGTAGACCTGAACGGTTTTATATGACGTTTGATTTGGTGAAAATTGTCCATAACCATAACAATCTGATTGTTTTTATCGTTTTGAATACATTCAGTTCTTCTAACTTGTAGCACTACCGTACCATTGCAGGGCCGGATTTAGCTGATGGGGGGCCCAGAGCACTTTTAGATCGGGGGGCCCCCGTTCAAAAAAATTTTTCAAGCCTACAGCGCGAAAAGTTTTTTAAAAGCCTAAAAAGCCTACTTTTAAAAGCCTTTTAAAAGCCTACGGCGCGAAAAAAGGGCCCGGGGGCAGTTGCCCCCGGGCCCTTGAAAAGTCGGGGGGCCCGGGGCAACTGCCCCCTCTGCCTCCCTAAATCCGGGCCTGTACCATTGTCTGTAAACTTGTAACAGTAGATAGTCTATTTGGTGAGATTTTGTGCATTTGCAGTTTGTGTATCATTTCGTTGTTTTTCATTGTTATTATGTTGTTGGTGTTCGTTATTTGTGCATTTGCAGTTTGTGTATTATTTCGTTGTTTTGGATATGGACAGCTTTGTCTGATGCAAATAAATATTATTAAACGGCGTTTCACTTGTTTATCCTCTTTTCAATGATACAAATAAAGAGAGTTGGCAACTCTGAAAAAAGTGGATGTTTGCTTCATTTTGGAAAAACCTAGAACATCACACAACTAAGGCGAAAGAGAAAATTGAATTGAGTCCTGTCGTTGTCATGAGTTACCAAGGGAGGTGGGGGGGACTTATATACTAGTCCCAGGTATACAAGTCCCCCCACCTCCCTTGGTAACTTATGACAAAAACAGGACCCAATTCAATTTTCTCTTTCGCCTTAGTTGTGTGATGTTCTAGGCGTTACCCTTCACTTATTTGTTCGTTTTCCGATCTTTTTATTACCGAATCTTGTGTAATTACTGTACATAGACTTTAGCTCAGGCTACAGAATTTCAATGAATCAAAGATGGAACTTTTGGCCACATCAGCAGACAAAGTAGTTACCGGTAGTGATAATATTGATTTTGTTAAACACTTTGCACATAGTTAGTTTAAATATTATATATGTTTTATATAACATTACAATGAGAATCTTGCACCAAAAAAGCTTTTTGGGAAGCTTAATTTTATTTATGAAATGTTAAGCTACTGATGTTGGTTTTTCATTGGAGTTATTGAAGTTGTCAGAGTATAACTTTTACTTGTTGTTTAAGTGCGTTTGCTGGGGGATTATTTCATTGATAAGGTTTCACTGATTAAAAGTGTAGCCTAGGAAAGTATGCTAATCTACCGTACTCAATATGGGTGCAACCTACGGTATTTCGTCCCCTGAACAGTGAACACTTCGTACCCTGAAAAGATTGAGAGAAAAAATAGAACAAAGCCGAAGTCGCTGATTGGAGTTTCGCAAACATTTCAAAATTTTCCCTTTGAATTATATAATTATTGAATTTAATAGTTGATTTATTGAATCTTTATCCTCTGACTGGGAAAGCTTCTTGCAGAGCTTAATCCTGGCAGTTTCGCATACTTGTAGAGGCTGTTAGAGTTAAAGTGAATAGATCATTCCAGTGTGGCAGCTTAGTCTGGTCTCGTACGGTATGGTTCAATACTAATCCAAATGGGTGCAACCTAGTTCGTACCCTGAAAAGATCGATAGAAAAAAATAGAACAAAGCCAAGTCGCTGATTGCAGTTTCCATTTTTCCGCAAACATTTTATAAGTTCCGGTAATGATCCTAAGAGTTTGCCGAAGTCGTTGATTGCAGTTTCCACAAACAGTTTAAAAAGGTTAGGGTTAGGAAAAGATATAGAAAAAATTTTTAAAAAAACCACAGTCGCTGATCGCAGTTTCCGCAAACATTTTAAAAGGGTTAGGACTTAGGAAAAGATAGATGCAACCTAGTTCGTACCCTGAACAATTCGTACCCTGAAAAGATCAAGAGAAAAAATTAGGCAGTGGCTATTTGATCGGCTCCGGTCTTTGAATCTGAAACACTATTTGACCGGTCATGACGTCATTACATAAGTACTTTTTTCTTTTTCTCTTTCAAAGCAAAAGACGTGAAGCGCCGATATAAAGTTCTAAATTCAACACGTTCTCTTCAACTCAGTCCGTGGCGCATACGTTGCGTCTCGGGTTGCCATTCTAGAGGGGATGAGTTCGATACTATCCGGAAGCATTGACTTTTTTTTCATTTTTTTTTATCTAAACTTTGAACCGAAGCGCATTTTTGTGATCAATTTTTAATTTGAGTAGCCTACAGCCCATTTTTTTATGTCTTTTCAAATGTGAGAAATAAAGTTAGAGTTTTTTTAATTTGCTGGAATTTGAGAATTTCTCTGGGTAATTTTCTGATCGTCATAAATGACCGTGTTTGCTGAACGACCCTACATTTTTGCTCTCAAGTTAGTTATATTTTTTAAAGAAGTATTGTATAGGCAATAACTAACTTGAGAGCAAAAATGTAATTTTCTTTTAAAAAAAATGGACGATTGGAAAATTGGACCACTTATCACGATCGGAAAATTACCAAGAGAAATTCTCAAATTCCAGCAAATTAAAAAAACTCTAACTTTATTTCTCACATTTGAAAAGACATAAAAAAATGGGCTGTAGGCTACTCAAATTAAAAATTGATCACAAAAATGCGCTTCGGTTCAAAGTTTAAATAAAAAAAAAAAAAATGAAAAAAAAGTCAATGCTTCCGGATAGTATCGAACTCATCCCCTCTAGAATGGCAACCCGAGACGCAACGTATGCGCCACGGACTGAGTTGAAGAGAACGTGTTGAATTTAGAACTTTATATCGGCGCTTCACGTCTTTTGCTTTGAAAGAGAAAAAGAAAAAAGTACTTATGTAATGACGTCATGACCGGTCAAATAGTGTTTCAGATTCAAAGACCGGAGCCGGTCAAATAGCCACTGCCAAAAAATTAAAAAAGCGGAAGTCGCTGATCGCTGTTTCCGCAAACATTTTTCTGTAGTTTTTGTTAACCCTTACTAGAGATGGGTAAAATAGAATAATTGGCTATTCTAGAATATTCTAGAATACTGAAGTTACCGAATATAGAATACAGATATCTACTCTAGAATAATTGACTGTTTTTTACCATCAACACATTTGAATGATTTTGCAAAAACAATGAACATCACAAAATTGCTTATTGCAGTGTAACAAATTTAGGCTTTTTAAATGTTCACCAGTCAAACAGGATCTCATCTTGGTGGCAGTTAGTGTTGGGCGATATATCGAATTAAAATTTTCGATACGATACGATATCTTTTCAATATCAATATTTATTTCAATTTAGTTCGATGTTTTAACTATCAAAGCCCTAACTCGTAACTGCGAACCCTTACAAAAACGTTGCCGAGGCCAAACGGCAAAAGTTGAAATTGCCTCTGCAATTGCTTTGAACGTTTATTACGAAAAAAATTGTACCAAAACATGTACAACGAAAAGCGAAAAATACACTAGAGTAGTCCATCACGACCGCACTGTTTGATTTGTTGTGATGTAATAATGCCAAAAATAGCGATAAAGCGAGCAACGCGATATGCACGCTGTTACGGTAATTCATGTTAAATAACTCACGGGGAGGAAAAGTAAGTTAATTCAACGTTCGAGTCAGCTCAAATCGATTTAATTTTTCTGGCAGGTTATATTGCGTAACATTCCGTAACAACAATGCCCAAAAAGAAATTTAAGTTTGTTTTACATTAATTCGACATCTAACGATGTTGAATTATCATAAAATAACGTTAATTGCTCAACCAGGTACCGGTAACAAATTAATGGCTCCCTGCGAGAAGATTGCCTCGATTTACGTATGCACTAATCAATCAATCATCAATCATTTTATTTTTCGTCATTAACGCGTCCGGGACGAAAAAGATACTAACTACAAAAATCGATTTAAATCTACCAGCACGTTAACGAACGGGAAAAGATGGCAAAACCTTGAAAGGTTTAAAACGTGCCTTAATGAAAAATTATTTAGTAGGCTATATATCAGTAGTTAGCACGGCCACAAAACCCAAAAAAACAAATAGCAAAAAATAAAACAAAAACAGAGAAGCACACGTGTAGTATTGAATGACAGCCTAATGAAAAGTGTTGTAGATTGAAATTGCCAGTTCCAATATTGATGTGGATGAGCAGTCATAATAATAATAATAGGATGGAGAAAGAAAACCGGACATAAAAGAAACCCATCCTCAGGCAAAAGCCCGTTTCAATGTGGCCCAGCAGAGCAGGTGTTGAGCTCTTTCTATGGTTAGACTGCACATCACACAGTAGCCTAAGACGATTGAGGTTTGATATCCAGTGTAAGTTATTGTTTCTTGTCCTGGTGGGTGACGGAATGGATGAGCTGGTAGATGATGATGTCCTGATGGTGTTGATGAAGCTCTCATCCCCTTTTGCGACTTGTCGTGTTGATTATGGAGTATTGCGTTTGCTGTTAATATCTACAAACATAAAAGTACAGCACAAGCAATCGATATTATTGTTAGGTTAGCCTAATCTTTTGTAAATAATAGCGGATTTCCACTAAAATCTTCACAAGAATGCAAGAAAGCCTTTCTACGTTGTCTTTCTATTGCGTTTCCGCTTTGCTTAAATGTTGTTTTAGGTTGTGAATAAAAAGTGACTTTGTATCAGTCTTTCTAATTGAAGAAGGAAATTCGTTCCATGTTTTCGCACCTGTGAATTCTATTGAATGTTGAGTAAGCGTTTTTGAGAAGTATGGAATGTTTAGAGAATCATTATGTATCGTGGTTTCTTGTAGACAGGCTGTGAACCTCTTTGACAAATTTAAAAAGGTTGGTGAAGCAATCTGGTAGTAAATTGTTGTGAAATTTAAACACGAAAACACCAATTTCCAGTTTGAACAATTGCTCAATTGTTATCAGGATCTTGCTACAACTATCATTGTTGGGACAAAAAATACAATGAAATTTGTCACAGATTTTTTGAAGTTTTTGTATAAGTCCTTTGTTGCCATATTTCCAAGTCGTAATGCAATACCTCAGGTCACTGGCGCCGACTTACGGGGTTACGGGGTGGCCACGCCACCCCGTAACCGCTGTGGCGGGGTGGCAGCCACCTCGTTTAGGTTACATTACTTACTGCAAATAAATGTAATTTGAACGGACGTTTAAATCTTTTTTTGATCATTGGTTTTTGCTTCAAGTCAACGTAAAGCAAGAGGTGAACCAATACAGTATTGCGAAGAAAATGATTGTTTTTGTCACAAGCATGATACTCGCGTAACATCAAGCAAGCTACGTGAAGATTACGCAACACCTGGCTACGAGTTTTTTTGCTTGTTGTTGTTGCGATCGTTTTATTTGTTACTTGTCATAAGTCATTGTTACATTTGTTAGGTTAACAATGGGATTTATTAATCAATAAAATACGATCTTTTCATTGCCTCCCTCAAAAATCTTTTTTGAAAATTTTAAACTGCTCATAATATCGCTATAAATTATGCCAGCTATAAAATACTTGGAAATAAAATTATCTCGATGATTGATAGCTCCACCCCCTAAATGAATATCTATTTTCAAATTTCATTAAAAAAATGCAATTTTCGAAACTTTTTGAGTTTTATTTAAAAAGTGCACTTAGTAAAGTAGCAGTTTTAACGTTCTGCAAATTTACACGTTTACATGATTCTATTCGAGGAAAACTACACCCACTGCCAATTCCCAATAATAAAAGCAACCTTTTTCAATTACTTAAGATTTTGCATTTTGAATTATTTTCCTATTTCAATTAGAATGTACTGTCATCCACTTCTACTTCATGCTTCAATTTCTACTTTGTTATCTACTTCATGCAGTAATATTGCGTGTCAATGCGTGAGAAACTGTGAGGCTGGAATTTATTGGTCTGACATAGGAGTTGCTTGCTACATCATAGAAAAAATCACGAAAAGTCGCCCTGTAAATGTCTGAGGCGGGAATTTATTGGTCTGACATAGGAGTTGCTTGTTACATCATAGAAAAAATCACGAAAAGTCGCCCTGTAAATGTCTGAGGCGGGAATTTATTGGTCTGACATAGGAGTTGCTTGTTACATCATAGAAAAAATCACGAAAAGTCGCCCTGTAAAAGTCTGAGGCGGGAATTTATTGGTCTGACATAGGACTTGCTTATTACATCATCAAAAAAATTACGAAAAGTCGTCCAGTAAAAGTTTTCGCCGACATTCCAGTTTTATTCAGCTTAAAGATGCCACCGAAAAAGCGTTCAAAATTGCAGCCCTCCATTGAGCCACTTTTTGTTGCGTCTAGTCAGGATTTCAGCCAGCATGAAAGTGACCAAACGCCTGAACGAAACGAAAGTGTGCCACTGCTAAAACGCGTTGGCACGATCAGGGGGATGGAAGAACCGAGCACGAGCAGGATAATCGCTGTTGAAGGGAGAAGCTATCAAAAATCGTGGGAGAGCAAATTCCCGTGGCCAGAATACGATAGATGCAAAGATAGAGCATTTTGTCCGATTTGCAACTATGTCGCAACTGCTTGATCTATTTGCAAGCAATGAAACAATTTGATTAATGCTTCCAACGTGGTCTGCATTGTGAAAATATACTTATCGTTGCCTTCCACCACCTGCGAGGCGGAGCGATCGTTTAGTGCACTCAGGTGCATAAAAACCTACTTGCGATCTACCATGACGCAAAAGCGATTGAACCACGTCCTAATTTTAAATGTTTATCAAGCTGAAGCTTCACGGTTACAACTTGACCAGTTGATTAACAGTTGGATTGACCGAGCTGCTGTTCGCAAAAATACTTTTGGCAAATGTTAAGTGTCAGAGTAGCAACGTAACAATAAAATTCACGACATACCTCATGTGCTTTGTTTTAAAGTTGCTTTGTAAATTATCGAGCTACAAATCAGATGTGAAAAGACAATTGCATCTACGAAACACGCTTAGTAAAAATCAAACAAAAACATGCAGTTTGAAAGTTTTTAGGTTGCCATATTGTGCTATCCGCCACCCCGTGCAAAAATAAAAGTCGGTGCCTATGCCTCAGGTTACTTTCAATTAAAGAATGGTACAAGCAGATCAAATTTGACAAATTAAGACAGGGTGTAATCTTGGTAGTTATGCCAAAATTTCTTCGAAGCTTTTGCAGCAAATGTTGCATGTGTGGTTTCCATGAAAGATTTTCATTCAGAGTCAGGCCAAGGAAACTGATATTTTGTACTCTCTTAATTGGTTGATCATTTATACATACTTAAGATTTGCTTACACTTATTCACACGTAAACTGTTAGTATCAAATACCATGTATTTTGTTTTGTTTACATTGAGTGATAATTTATTTGCTACTTAAGCCATTTGACAACTTCTTGCATTTCTGTATTGGCCGCTTCATGCAATTTATCCACACTCTTTCCTGACATCAGAAGATTTGTGTCATCCGCAACAATGATAGAATCAGTACAATTTGAACAATTTGGGAAGTCGTTAATGTAAATTATGAATAATAGGGGTCCTAAAATAGAACCTTGGGGCACACCACACTTTGTCTCTAATGGAGTTGAAACACTACCAGAAATTTCTACTGTCTGAAAACGATTATTTAAGTAGCTTCGAAACCACTAGAGTGGTGTTCCTCTGATCGGAATGGCCCGTTTCGGTGAGCCCGATTCGGTGAGTCCGATCCCTTAACGGGGGATTTTTTCAATTTTTTTTTTAAATTATTGGGTACCGTAGCCTAATTATCATTGCCGTGTTAGGGTTTAGGGCTTAAGGTTAGGGGTTAGAAGTTAAGAACTCACCGAATAGTAGCAGACCCTCCTCTGATACCATAGGCGTCGAGTTTTCAAAATAGCTGGGCGGGCGAACACATACTGTCACGTCATAAAGGCTATTTTGTGCGTTTTTCAAAAGGGCGATTTTGCTAGGTTGTTGGGCTAGCCTAGTTTTACATTTAAGTCTATGTCTCCTCTAACACGATTTGGAAACAAGTAATAAATGTAATTGGTACGCAACAACGTCTAGTCCTGGTAATTCAGTTCCGCATATTTGTTGTGATTGGTATGTGCGGGTTGCGAGATGAAAACTGCAATACCGGTACTGTACTAGTTCCATAATTATATTACTATTGTTGATACAACACGATAACACACACACAATACATCGGTGGGTTCATACGATAAGTCGCTCCTAGCGGGCGCACAGTTCAGTTTTTTTTTTTGATAGGCACAGATAAGAAACAAGATGCTGTAATGCAACGCAGAAGCGATTTTACGACAATTCAGCTCCCGAGAAGCCATCTTGCGATAAACTGCGCTATTGAACCGAGCTTACAATTACATTGAATCTACAATCAGAACAGTTATATAACGAAGGAGCTGAATTGCAACTAATGACAATCAACGGTTTCATCCCGCCAAACCAACAGGTGTGCACAGTTTAATATCAGTCACGTAACAGACGCAACTGTGATGATTGGAGACGACAAAATAGAGTATTTTGGCAGCAGAGTTAATTGATAACGTCGTTTGAGAGAAAATTACTCCTTTGAAGAACAATGCTACAGTTTTTAAACCGATTTAACATCTGGCGATGTTAAAACGATGTACAAGCAGTGGAAATTGCGGTCAGACTTTTGCCGCGAATGAAGTTCCTCGCAGGTTTGCGCAATTTACTTGATTTATAGCACTGGGCTACAAGTGGCAGAGTGGGGACAAACGGCGCGGCCGGACACTTTTGCTTGTTTAACGGCGAATCAACGTTGTTTAACGTTGCATGAATGTAACAATGGTAATAATTGACGAAAACTAATCGCTTAATTAGTAGGTCTAGTAGGGCCTATCATATGGCGACAAAACCCTGCGAATAAGGTAAGTAGGCTAGTATTAGAAGGTGGCAGATGGTTACAGAAATTTTGGGATTTAAAATTGCATTAAATTTTTTTTTTTAATTCCTGAAATGTCCGGCGGGCCCGCCCGCCCTCCCGGGACTCGGCGCCGGTGTCTGATACCATAGTGATAAACTTTTGTCAGAAGTATTTCATGATTTACTGTGTCAAAAGCCTTTGATAAATCTAGAAAGATGCCAAGGGTTGCTTCTTTATTTTCCATTGCTTTGTAGATCTTGTTGGTTAGCATTGTAGTAGCCTGGTTCGTGGAGTGGTTTTGTCTAAAACCAAACTGCTGGGTGTAAAAGAAATTACGCTGATCAAGGAAATAGTATAATCTTAAGTACGTGACTTTTTCTAAGATTTTTGAGAAGCAAGACAAAAGACTAACTGGTCTATAGTTACTGCAATTGCTTGGGTCTCCTTTTTTATAGATTGGCACTACTTTACCGATTTTAAATGCTTTTATGAAGTCACCATGTACCAAAGATAAGTTAAAAATATGTGTTAGTACTTTTATTATGTTATCCGGGGCATGCCTTAAAATTTTGCCTGGAATGCCATCAGTACCACAACTTAACTTTGGTTTCAAAGGTTTAATAAATCCGTATATTTCTTCAAAACTTGCAGGTTTTAAAAATATTGATTTGGGTGATGAATTTGGAAGATACTTGGAAAAATGATCAGCAGAATGGGGAATTTTTTCAAGTAATTTTTCTGCCACAGAAGTAAAATATTCATTAAAGTGATTGCATTTTTGTGAAGTATCATTTATTACCTGACCATTAATGCTAATGGGGTAGTCACTTTTAGATTTTTTCCTCCAAGCAAACTATTTATGACACTCCAGGTCTTTTTAAGATCATTTTTGTGTTTATGCAGAAGGGTTTTGAAATACTTTTGTTTCTTAAATTTCAAAAATCTTTCATAAGTATTTCTTTGTTTATTATATGCTGCTTTATTTGTTGGAGTTGGTTTTCTAAGAAATTTTTTATATGCCAATTGTTTTGTTCGATGCATTTCTTTCAATTCATTATCATACCATATGTTATGTTTCTTGTTTTTGTCATTACATACTGGAAAACAAGTTTTGAAAAGAGTATTATACTTGTCAATAAATATATCATATGCTTGGTTTGCATCAGTTTCATAATATATGTCAGAGATATCTAATTGTTGTAACTTTTCTGTAAACATAGCAATGTTTTTATCACATAAATTTCTATGTTCTTTTTGAAAATTACACTGTTTGACTAATCCTAATTGTGAGCATTGTAATACTGGAAGATGGTCTGCAATACAGTCAGTGAGCACTGCTGTTTTTATTTGAGCATTGTAGACATTTGTCCAAATGTGGTCAATTATTGTGGCTGCTGAATTGCATATTCTGGTTGGTTTATTAATGATAGGATAGTAGCTGTAATCAAACATGGTTTCAACAAATCCGTTGGTGTGTTTGTTGTTTACATCAAGAAGGTTATAGTTAAGATCACCCAAAATATAACAATCATTTTTAGTTGATTGTAGAACTTGAGTTAAATGTTGAATAAAAGAGTAGGAGATTTGCAGTCATTTTTAGGTGATTAGTATATAGTCCCAACAGTATACTTTTTATTACTAACAGAAACTTCAATGAATAAAGATTCAAAAATTTTCTCTTCCATAATTGTAAGTTTATTGTTCACAGTAAACACAATGTCATTTTTTATATACAATGCAATACCTCCACCTCTGTATTGTTTTCTATTATTTGCTAGAAATATGTAGCCATCAAGTGACTTAAAATTTCCATGTTGATTTTCCTTCAGCCATGTTTCATTTATTGAAATTAAATGGGGCTTGTAGGACATAGATGCTATAAGAGCTTGCAATTTAGAAAAGTTATTTGGATTTAACAGGGAGCGAATGTTGATATTCATAGTGAGGAGACAATTGTTGTATTCAACAGTACTTATCAATGTATGTATCTCATGAGAAGGAATGTATGTAGTGTCCATAGTGGTAAGTGGATTGTCATCAGACATGTCATTGTCAGCTGGGAAATTATTTAAAATGTGATCATTTGTGAAAAGATTTTTCAAATCATTGCTACTAGGTAGGCCTACTACAGTACCGGTACTGTTTTGAGTTTTTGCATTTTTTGAGGAAAAAAATTGGTTAAAATCAACGTCACAACAGTCAACAAAGGGGAGAGAAGAACTCAAGCATCTCTGACAGTACCATGGCACATCATCAGATTCTAGGGGTAGGCAGTAAAAATGAAGGTATTCCGATTTTGCATAGGACTCTTTTTTAAACAATAATATGATATGACAATGCAGAATCAGCAAAAAAATTTGAACTTTAGGCGTTTTTGGCGGTTAGCACCACAAAAAACTGAAAATTGCATTTTCGGATTGTGAATTTAACAAAAAATCACAATTTTTTGAAATAAATGGTTTTCAAATGCAAAATACTGCATGAACTTGTCATTTTTTTATGCAAATAGGCTCTGTGAAGATGGAATATTAACTCAAAACTAATTTGGAATTTTATTAGTCAAAGAAAAGTCCAAAAAACAAAAAAAATGGTGAAAAACCATCAATTTTTTATGATAAAGTGTTCAGGAAAGGACAGGCCTACTGCAAAGCCGCAAAGACTAGAAGAGATAGAAGAATGGTGGGGTGTAAAATGGGTAAGTTTTCGAGGTTAATGCATTTAATGGACTTTTTGAACCGTTAAGGGAATTTTTTTGGGGGGGTAAGGGGATGAAGGATGATATTGAATATTTTATGCATGCAGTCACACTACCATACTTGTATTTTGTTGACACCCAATTAGCCTTTCATTTGCCATTTGATTGTTTTTGAATGATTTCCAATCACCACTTACCAGTTGTACCAATTGAAATAGTACATTTACTGGTAATATCAAAAAGCGATTTCAAAGGCCTATTTGTCCAAACAAGTTTCTGGGTGTCAATTGATGGAACAGAAATTTTCTTAACATTTTCAACACTAACGGGTGCTTGGTCTGATTTGATGGTGTTTAGACAAAACCTTGCTCTCCAGGTGAGACCAAATGCCAAAGTTTAGGAGTTTCAGGTCTGGGGATGAAGGAGGCCATTCTTCCTTGGAAATAAAGCACCGCATATTGGCTGAAAACCAGTTTTGTGTTGTCTTAGCTCCATGTGAAGAGACAGAATCTTGTTGGAATGATCAATTCCGTTTTTTGAAGTGTTTCTTTGCCTGGCAAAGAAACAATGAACCTGCAAGAATATCATTTCGGTAGTTTTCTTGGTTCAATTTTACTCCTTGGTCCACAAAAATCAATAGACTCCTTCCTGATTCATTGACGGCAGCCCAAACCATCACTGATGCCGCCCCTTGTCTCCGAGTGACTACCCAGGGTTCAACATCACCATGTCTTGATCAAACACGATCATTCTGACTGTTAAAATGATGCTGGACATCAAATTTTTTCACATTGCTAAGATTTGGCAGCGTGCCTCCTCCTTCAATGCGTGAGAGCAGAATTCTGGCTCTGTAGAGACGTTTCTCAATGGTATTGGCATTTAGCAACTGTGTCTTCATGTGTTTGAATGGGCTCATCTTCAAATCCTTCTTGAGAACTGTGAACATGGTTCCATAGGCCACGTTGGCCTTCTTTGCCTGTTTTTGAATTGGATCTCTTGTAACGTTAATTATTATCGATGACCCTGCAACCTGCATAATAGTGTATAGTTTGTATACCATATATTCTAATATGTATAATATAATTGTATATACTATGTATATATCATACATATACTCATAGGCGTCGAAATAGGGTGGGCAGGGTGGGCGACGCCCACCCTGCCGTGAAACGAGGGTGGGCAAAATATGTTTTGCCCACCCTGTTTTCATGCCACTTATGAAGTGTTCGTTACAATTATTTCCGTTTTTCTTAAACGCTGGACTATCCAACCAACTGCAGCGCAACTTCTTGTTTTACGCTATGTCTCTCGCTAGGTATCCGACAGAACAAAGCAATTCCGTACCAACGCTGCGTGGAAAAACGGCGGTACGCACTGCATTGTTGTTACTACGGCAACTGCCACAGCTGGCAATTCCTGGTGAGAGAAAGCCACGTTTAATCTTTTCTCCAAATTTGCGTCGGCAAGTTGATCTTTTCTCCGAATGGTCTCACTTTCGTTACGTCACAATCAAACTTCAGTTCCCGGTCAGCGTAAGGGAATGTGAATATGACATCATAATGAACATAACAATAAAATAACCGATACAAACTAAAGACGTACTGAAACAATCGCTTTTACAAATGCGGCAAATCCGAAGGCGCCACTTTAAAGATAACAGGTCACGAGTCACGCGCTTTTTAGGTTGCAAAGGAAAACATAAAAGAAGTTTGTTTAGTTTAGCAGCGCTCATAAGATCGCAAGATGCAAGAAAGAAAACATCCAACCTATTAAAGCTTAATTGCTGCAGCGACGCTAAACGCAGTCTTTGTGAGAAAGACTAACCAAACTTTTCGAAATTAGCGTCGGCAATTGCCGAGGTGATTGTAAGGACAACAAGATTACAAGAAAAAACTAATCTTCTTAGACTACACCAGACTAGAATGTTGATTCAATCTTACCATTGCTGGATGTTTTATTTGGGTTACTTCCTACTTCGCCGGCGCTTAGACACGTGCCCAGCTGGGAGAATCTTTTATAAAAATGTCACCCTATAATTCAGGCCTCGAAACTGAAGGCGGCCATCGCCGCGATTAACCTACAAAAACCAACATTTTGTCCGCCGGGTCTCGCCCTTCCGCCGGCCGCATTTGTCCGCCGTGAAGTTCCGAGAAAATTTTACACAAGCGGCCTTGTAAATAAAGTAGTAGTACTTTGCCACTTATAATCACAAAGGACTAGAAAAGAGTTAAAGCATTCGATAAATCACAATACACCCTGTATATGCTTGAATTGTTAACATTATTGAGTGATCAAGCAGCTGATGTCTGACGATAAGCTGGATGCAAGTGACATCACAATACACTTTATTAATGCGATAAATTCAGTCTTCGAAACTAGCGTCGGCAAATGGCGCATTAGCGTCGGCAATAAAAATGCCGAGGCCACACGAGCGCTTGTAACGTTAGGGTTAAACATTCCTCCCAGTCGTTATGGCACAGCATAGATTTGTTCCCTAGTCAACACCCTGATGGATCTTTATTAAAAAGAAAGAGGCCTGTGGAGTGGTATCAAAGCCCGAAAGCCGCAAAACGTGGACGCTTCATTGCGAACGGCAAAGACGGTATAGATTTACAGCCAAGCGATGAGCCTCTTGATGTGTCTGATTCCAGTGATGACACGACAACCTCGTGCTCCGATACAGCATCTGATGATTCCGATTCTGACAGCTAGTTCTTTATCAAACAGACTTTGTGTTGTTCGCAGTATCCCAATTGTGCCGAAATTATGTTAGTGTATACGTAAATCGAGGCAATCTTCTCGCAGGGAGCTATTAATTTGTTACCTGTACCTGGTTGAGCAATTGACGTTATTTTATGATAATTCAACGTTGCTAGATGTCGAATTAATGTAAAACAAACGTAAATTTCTAATTGGGCATTGTTGTTACGCAATATAACCGAGCGGAAAAATTAAATCGATTTGTGCTGACTCGAACGTTGAATCAACCCAAAATTAACTTACTTTTCCTCGTGAGTTATTTAACGTGAATTCCTGCAACAGCGTGCCACGTGCGTATCTTGTAGCTCGCTTTATCGCTACTTTTGGCATTATTACATCACAACAAATCAAACAGTGCGGTCGCGATAGACTACTCTAGTATATTTTTCGCTTCTGCCGAAGTATAAATGTGCTAATTTCGAAGACTGTATGTTGATGCGTGTCGAAGTTCGGATGGCCGCCATGTGCTTGTGATTGGCCGCCGAACAGCTTGCTTCAGTCGGACACGTTTGGCCGCCGGAAAAAAAGTTGTTTCAAGGCCTGCTATTTGCATTGATTTAACTCCAGTAGACGTCAAATTATTGTAAGCATCTACTCCTTGTTGCGCCTCGCTTTCCGTTATCTCGTCCAGCTGATACAGCATCTGATAATACCGATTCTGACTAGTTCATCAAACAAACTTTGTGTTGCTCGCAGTGTCCCAATTGTGCTGAAATTATGTTGGCTTATAAGCTTACGTAAATCGAGGCGATCTTCTCGCAGGGAGCTATTAATATGTTACCTGTACCTGGTTGAGTAATTAACGTTATTTTATGATAATTCAACATCGCTAGATGTCGAATTAATGTAAAACAAACGTAAATTTCTAATTGGGCATTGTTGTTACGCAATATAACCAGCCGGGTAAATTAAATCGATTTGTGCTGACTCGAACGTTGAATCAACCCAAAATTAACTTACTTTCACCTCCCGGTGAGTTTTTTAACGTGAATTACCGTAACAGCGTGCATATCGCGTTGCTCGCTTTATCACTACTTTTGGTATTATTACATCACAACAAATCAAACAATGCGTTCGTAATAGACTACTCTAGTATATTTTTCGCTTCTCGTTTTACATGTTTTAGTACAATCTTTTCCTAATAAATATTCACAGTAATTGCCAAGGCAATTTCAAATTTTGCCGTTTGGCCTCGGCAACGTTTTTGCCGAAGTAAAAATATGCTCATTTCGCAGACTGAACCATTGCGAATTTGCAAACATACACATTCAATGAAATCTGTTTGAAAACTCTCGCCCACCCAGAATTATTCTCTTCTAAGAAAAAATCGACGCCTATGCATATACTTATCCCAACCAAACCAAAGAACCATAAATGTCAAACAGTTGCTAATAATGTATGTTTGTAATTGTAGAAATTTCACAGTTGATGACAATTGTACAAAAAGATAGTGCGAAAATGTAAAAACAAAATACTGCAAATGTTGTATGCACACTAGGTTATTTACAGAATAATACAGTAGGTACACACAAAATAAATGTTGCAAAACATGATTTGATAGGTATTATAGAAGGGTCTGCTACTATTCGGTGAGTCCGATTCGGTGAGTCTGATTCGGTGAGTTCCTAACTTCTAACCCCTAACCTTAACCCCTAACCCTAAAACGGCAATGATAATTAGGCTACGGTACCCAATAATTTTAAAATAAAATTTAAAAAATCCCCCGTTAAGGGATCGGACTCACCGAATCGGACTCACCGAAACGGGCCATTCCGTTATAGAATAGGTATAACATTTCGATAATATAATACATAATATTATACATCCTTTTGCTGCAATTTGCAATTATTTGTAAACAAAAAATTATGTGTAAATCATAAATAAGCCCCTATTTTACCTAATTTCCATATCCGAAAGCACTATGTTTCAACCTGACTGTGGAACTTCGAAAAATCGTTTTTAATCCCTAAAAATTGGTTTCTGTTATCAGTGAGACGTTTCCCACCTGTTAGAAACATTATTGAAACAAAGTGAAAATATTCTTCAAAAAGTGTTACACCCTAGTCGACAGCCTTCAAAATTGACTCGTTTTTGATGCGATAAAATCATTGCCGACGTAGATTATAGATTGTGACTTGGCGTCGGCCAAAGTAAAAGTTTTGAATACGTTTGTTTGCAGTGATTCTAACTAAATTTTCAAATTTAATGATTTCTTGTTAATTCTAAACTTTATACACTTGTTGAATATTGAGCAATATACAAAGCTCACAAGACAAAACAACAAAAAGGGCTGTTTTTAACGATTAGCTTTTTATTTTTGCATCTAGGATATAATCGTTTTTATTACATAACATTCCATGATCGTAGGAGTCGATGTCAAACCTTAGTGGTCGCATAAAACAATGATGTCAGGTTAGCTAGGTGATAATAGTGGTAAGAGACATCGTTTATGCAGGCAATATCTGTGACCAAGACCATTAAATACAGGAAGGCCCATTGCTAATTTTTATGTGCTATGAGCGGATTTTGATTCTCGTGCGTCTGATAAAGGACCGTTCAAATATTACATAACGCTATCGAGGGGGAGGGGGGGTTTATGAAAAGCGTTATGTTAGCGTCACATCGAGGGGGAGGGGGTTCAAGCAAAACGTTACGCAGCGCTTACAAATACGGTACGGTAGTTTATTTGTGCATACTTTCCGAATCAAGCAACAAAAAAGCGACACATGGTGATGAACAGGTATGCGTTAACTACTGTTTTAGTAGTTAACGACGTAGATTAAAGCATTTAATATGTTTTGGATTGCACTGTCAAAGCAATTAACAATGTTGTTCTATAGACTAAGCCAATACGAAATACATAGCCCAATCCACCTACCCCACCCCAGGTATGCTAATGTAACATAGTGTTCTGTAAGCATATTATAGTGAGAAAGAAATGGATAAAGTCTAAACTAAAACCATACTGGGATATCATGAAAACGTCCAGGATATCAATGGCCAGTGGCGTAGCCAGGGTGGGTTTGGGGTTACAACCCCCCCTTTGGCACACGTGTGATGTCACGATATTGAGAATGATGCTTTCAGTCTCTTTATGCTTGAGAATGATGCTTTCAGTCTAAAAAAAACTTGTCTAATTTTAAACAAAACTGCAAGAGCGAGTTTTGCCAATACCAAACATTCAAATATCTCAGCCAGGAATTAGCAACAAGAAAACATAGAGACTTAGCTTTATTTCCGAAAAATACCGAAGAAAACATGATCTTATCCTTTTGCTATGCAACCTGACAGCACCATTTTACAGGAATATTAATACCCACATTTTTGTTGAAAATGAATCCTTAACAAATGGTCAGAATGCACCAAATTCAAAGTAATTTTTCAAAATTTTCTGCGGGAGGACCCCCAGAACCCCCGCCGATGGGTGTCGTCTTAGGCTAAAACGTCGTTAGGCTAAGCCCACCGGTCATCAAACTCTCCCCCCTTTCAAAATTCCTGGCTACCGTATGCTACTGTCAATGCCCCCCCTTGAGAAAATCCTGCGTACGGCACTGCCTATGACTGTTAGGCCATAGGCCTACATAATATGTTCATTAAAGAACCAAGTGACTTTGACACAAACCTCTCAACAGGTAGAAGACATTCATACGTGCGAGTCTGAAGAAGACAATTATGCATCAAATTCGAACCACACAAGTGAGAGTAGGCTGCTGTTCCAATATATAGAAACATTTTTGAAGCATTGATGACCCAATTCGAAGATGCTTAGCTTTCCTTGCGGTTTCTTTTGTGCTTTTGTGATGTTTCTTTCAATACATAACCAAACAATGAAAGGTTTGGATCAAAACATTTTGGACGGTGGGCTACTAAACGTTTTCAATAGGTATATACATAACATTTTAATCCAAAAAAAGAGTATAGCTAAAATTTCATGTCTCAAACGTAAGCTTTAGGTGCATACAAACCAAGATATTTTATCAGCACGTGTTTCCACCTCATAATTGTGATATACACTAGCAAAACGGACTTTGTAATGGAAAAGCGTCACATGGGGGAGGGGTTGACAAAAACGTTACGTTGGCGTCACATGGTGGAGAGGGGTCAAAAATTCGGAAAAAACAGCGTTATGTAATATTTGAACGCTCCCTAACCAAACAATGTGTTCTGTTGAATCATAATTGATCTCACAACGAGAAGACCTCATAGAAAATAACTTACTATTGCCGTGAATAGTGTTACGTGACTATTCCAGCAGTGTAAGTTACTTTACGCTCTACTTTGAAATTTCCTCCCATATGTCAATACCATTACTTAAAATTAGATGAACCATCGAATGATAGTGTCGGAAAGAAGCTATTCGACTTATACACAGGAGAAGGAAATATCATCGATTATCATCGATTTGATTCGATCGATCATACTCAAAAGTAGGAGTTCGACTTGTACAGGAGATCGACCTATACCCGAGGGCGAGTAGTCTATATTGTATACAATATTGTCCTTGTGGTTGTGTGCATGATTGTATGAAACTGCAATAAAAATGAAAAAGATATGAAAAATGCATGAAAGTTGCATTGTGCATTGCCATATATAACCATGAAATGTTTTTAATTTTTGAAATAAAAATAAATTTTAAAAAAATGTCCGCTTGCTAATCATGTCTAGCAAGTTATCCTGTATGCGATTAGCCTAGAATTATATAGCCTACCATACTCAGCTTGCATTGACAATGTTTGTTAATTTGCAACAGCGAGCTTACTTGTTTGGATAGATTTTGTATTTAACAAAACAATGTGATACAACACTCTTGATTTTGACACACTGAATAGCACCTAAATGACCTGGCACTGCACTTAAATATCCTGATGCCACAGTGCACACACCTATAAATTGGCAGGCACCTAACTGTCTGCGCTGATTTATTCTCTGAATTTTCTCTAATTTATTTCAGAGAAAATTAACATTTTTATTGTATATAACTTTATTTCTAAATTGGCGTTGTGTTCAGTGGTTTCCCCTAGTGCGTAACATAATACTGTTGCCAATATTACACAAAGAACTGCTGAAAGTTTAGCATGTATATATAAATGTCATCTGTCTTATTGCAAAAGTTTTTTTTTGCGTATATTATATATCTTTACTTCGCTAAGGGTTTTTTTGTAGATTAAATTACAGTTACAATATTTAATATCTCTTCAAGAATTAGGCTACCGCTTTATTGTTTCTGCATGTTTTTCAGACCTTCTGATGATCCGTTAAAGGTGAAACAGGCTGTTAAGGATTCAGATAGTAATAACTATATTTGATTTAATTCGCTCTGCTTTGCTTTTTTACTTAGCATTGAGCACTTTTTGTAGTTTTTATTGTTTTTATATCTTTACTTCAATGTATCAAACATTTTTTATATATTTTCAGAGAACGTATCTAACTTTAAGATCTGCACTTTTCTAATCACCAATTGTCTGCAATGCCTACCATCGTTGTCAGGCGGTTTCCTTTGCCAAGTGTATCTATTTACTTGATTTTAAGTGTCAGTCTTCTATTTCTGTCCATTATGTGGGCCAACAACACGCTAGTTGAAGAACAAGAACTACTTGGAATTAACAAATCAAACATAGAGTCTCAGAACTCAAATTCTTTATTGACACCTGAACCTGTTGATAAAGAAACCCCAGAAGTAACAGATACTAAAGATACAACACAGAAGAAAACAAACGAATGTATGCATATAGTATTTTTAGTTTTTGAAACAGAATAAATGTGATGAGATTGCTGCCCCAGGAAATATTAAATTTGCTTAAAGTGTTTTCCATATCAATTCTTACTGTTGTTATTTTTAGCTAATCTATTGTGGTTTAAGCACTTTTGTGTAATGTGTATGATAGGCTATCCTATGTCTAAAATACAGTAGAATCTACCTAACTTGACACCACCTCACTCACTGTTTTGTCAAGCTTAAGACTTTTGCCTGGTCCAAGCAGAACACCTATGTTTTTGTGCACATCTAATCCAGATAGCTCTGTGTCTGACTGAATGTAGTTCTGTGCTTTCAAGGTGCTAATTGATTTGCATTACGGAGATTCTTCACTGTCACTTTTTAAACATTTATATATCTACTTTCACTCTTCCAAGCTAGCCTATGAAATTGCAAGTTTCATTTTATGAAAAACTAGGTTGCACTAAGATATAACATACATGAGGCTATAACGTTACTGCAAATTATGATTTGTGGCAGTGTCAGCGAAATCTAAAATGTTAAACTGTGCAGTGTGCATGAAAGGTTTGACATTGTTGCATGGCATAAATGTGGACAAATAAAAAAAAAATTGAAAAAGTTTGCTAAATGACCTACCGAGGACAATTTTTTTTCTATTTTGAAAAGCTTTAAAAAGTTGGGGAGGATTGTTAAGCTGTAAAAAAACAAACTTGTATAAATAGAATCTTACTGTGTCTATCTGATTGGTTTTATGAGACGTCAATTCTACAGAATTGCATTTTTGCTTTTTTTCTAAAAAATTGTTACTAAAATTTATTAGCAAAGGATTGGTTAAGGTTAGTGCACCAAGATGCTTGCCTAACATGTGAATTATATATACAGTATATCTGTCACATGTTGAGTAGCTTAACCACACTTTTTAATCAACTTTATAAAAAATTTAGTTGCTGAAGTTTGGTCTTATCCAAAACCTACTGACACCAAACCTGAATCTTCAATAACGTTTTCAGTGAAGCGGGATTCAAAAAATCCCTCTGATGAGACATTTGTTGGAACTGAAATTGCCAAATCTATAACTGCTGGAAATTATTCTTTTGCATATGGTATGTAACTGTGGAATTGCTTAGTTACACGTTTTGAATTATTCTTAAAGTTGAATGCACCACAGCAGATCCTAAGCCAATCATCGGGTTAGTTAATCTAGAATCAGTTTACTCAAAGACAAAGCTAATCTGTTGATCATTAATCGACAACTCTAATCAATGAATTACGGTTGGCGCGCAAGGAAAAAAAACAGTCCATGAAATTAAGCCTTTCCATCAATTTCTTTCTGAAATCCGTAAATAACCCACTGTTGCTGCATACAACCTTTAGAGCAGTGATTCCCAAACGAACCAAAATCAAGTGCGAACCAAATCTTAGTTTGGTGCACATCTTGTAACCCAAAACAAGGACAACCTGGCAAAACAATTTCAGCACTTTCGTATCGTTCCTCCATGACCCATTTTTTAATCTAATTGTGACCCATTTTCAGTCATGATTGTAGCTTACAGTCACGACCTACGGTATAGCTTGGGAACCACTGCTTTAAAGCAATAGAAAAGTTGGATGTGGATTTGCATGTCATCTAGTTCTGTCAAGTTTCCTATCACGTTTACCTAAACCGGGGTTTGCTAAACAATTATCTTATCTTTCAGCATATGTTTAATCGGCTTTCATTATTCCTAGGCGTGTTTCAACTAATGTTGGATGAACCACTTTGCCTGATGCTTGTTGTCAATGCAACATACTGCGTTTTGGTTGTGATAATGCACATCATACAGAAAATTGTTTTTGGCAAACTACGACCTGTAGAAAGGCAACATATGAAGGTAACTTTTGGTGTTACTTATGCGTATGCTAAAGTTTCAGATTGAAGTTTCAAAAGAATTCTTGTTTTTTTGTCATTTTTATTCTTTGATAGCTTGCTTTCAATCAGTCAAAAGTGTGGAATGCTATTTTCTTTGATGTACAGTACTGTAGTATTCTGTACTTTTGCTTGGCAAAGACACTAATGACTAGGGATGGGCAATTCAGAATAATTCACTATTCCAGAATTATTCCGAAATACTAAATCGAATCCAGAATCGAATCCAGAATACCGAATCCTATTAACTTCTAGGCTCCAGCAAAGCAAAAAGTAAAAAATTTCATGCAATGTTTATTTGCAAATTTAGACACAAAAGCAACACAATCATAGTTAGATGTTTATTGTAGTGCAACACATCAAGGGCCATTTCATTCCAAATGACTGCCAGACAAACGAGAGCCGTGTTGCCAGATGCTGGAAGCTGCTTGACACCAAAAAGTAACTAAAATTTCACCAGCTATTTAAAACACTCTAAATAAATCGATTTCGCCTAAAATACACATAGTTTTTAAGACATAAGACACTACCATCACGCATACGCAAACCTTGCAAAACGTTTTCTATACGAGCAGGGATTATTTGCTAAAAAGTTTTAAAAAAATTGAAAAAACTTTTTTGAAAAAATTGAGTGAGGAAAATTTCACCAAAAGTTGTCTGGTTCCAAGGTCAAAAAGCTTGGCACCAAAGACCTATAAATTTCACCAGAATTTTTTAATTTGGTATCCTACTTTCCCATCTGGCAACGCTGAACGGGAGCGCAGCTTAGTTGCCGTCAAGCCCGCACTGGAAAAGCATCGCTCGGAAGAAGCTGATTGGCAAGTATGCTGAGATATTTCAGAGCCAACTCCTTTAGCAGGGACATCTGCTCAATGTTGTTACGCCTCCAGTCAAACTATCGCAAAGTCGCAGACGCACGTGAATTGAAAAAAAGCATTGCACATTATTGTGCATGTGTACAAAGCGTGAAGAAAATTGCGCGCTTGGTTTCTTTGATTGCTCATGCGGGCGAGTGACGTAGGGATGCATGCGCCGTGCGCGCACAATCACGTGCAAAACGTGTAAAGAAAAAGAGAGTAAACCACACTTTTTCAGTTCACTGTCAAAACGTGCAAAGAAAAAGAGAGTAAACCACACTTTTTTCACTTCACTGTCTCAAGCTGACAGCTTGCACAAGACTTATGCATATCTTTAAAACCGAATCTTATTACTCGGTTTTATTGCCATTTTGGATTCGGATAGTTTAGGATCCGAATCCTTCTGGAGTCGGTATTCTGAATTGCCCAATGCCCATCCCTACTAATGACCCTAATTTATGGTTTATATTACATGTGAACAAACTGAACATGTTTATCTTTTCAGGATAAATTTTGGAACTTTGTATTTTACAAATTTATTTTCATATTCGGAGTAATGAATGTCCAATCTCTGAATGAAGTCCTTGTGTGGGTGTCATGGTTCACAGCCATAGCCTTTCTTCTACTTCTCACTAAACTGTCCAAGGATCGCTTCGAGTTTTTGTCTTTTTCTCCCAACACACCAATGTTTTATCATTGGAAGGTATGCAACGTTTATGCAGTGAAAATTTTTTTAACCAAAAAGTGATGTATGATCTTATGTAAAAATTTCTAGATTTTATGAAGATATCATGCTATGTTCACCTATTTCTCTACAGTGGTTTTCAACCTTTTGGTCTCAGCAGACCCCTTTTGGCATCATCAAAGCGGTCGTGGATCCCCAAAATAAATTTATTTGAAATTTTAATGTATTGCGTCTCTTAATGGAAACAAATGTTTCATACGAAGAGAACCGCTGCTCTAGGATATATATATACATACACTCAATACAATAAAATAGTACTTTCCATATATCTTTTTATTATGTCCGTGATAGACAAAAGTGTGAGTACAAAAATAGAAACTAGAATGTATATATAGCCTATATCATAGTATACAATACATTTGTAGCATGTGAAGAAAGATTATACTTACTCTCTTGTCTCCAGTTACTACATTATGATATATGTATAATTGTATATTGTATATGGGTCTGCTACTATTCGGTGAGTCCGATTCGGTGAGTTCCTAACCTCTAACCCCTAACTCCTAACCCCTAACCCTAAAACGGCAATGATAATTAGGCTACGGTACCCGATAATTAAAAAAAAAATTGAAAAAATCCCCCGTTAAGGGATCGGACTCACCGAAACGGGCCATTCCGTTGTATAGTATAACAACGCCTGGTTGAGTTTTAAATTTTTAACAAACAAAAATCTGGAGTGAAGATTTAAAGTTTGTTTCGTATCGTGTTGGATAATATATAAAAGCTATAATCGGAGATTTCACAGCTACAGCTATTCCTGTTTCAGGCTAACATTATTAAGATGCATACACCATGTTCATTGTTCACTGTTCAGCTTTGTATTGTCTGATGGTGGAGACGTTGGTAGTATTATATGTGTTTTTATGTAGGTAGCGATGTATCCAATCCATTGCATATGTGTGCTACTTAAACAGTTTGTTGCTGCCATGAAGAGATGCAGCTAAGTACATCGTGCACCAAGAAAAATAAACTTATTTCTTTAACAAATACTTTTGTATTTAGGTGGTTGGTTTGCTGAACTTTATTTTGCTGTGTTGTATTCTACTCGCACTTTTGTGTGTCACAAGCACTTTCCCGTTTTCGTCCTCTCCTTCAGCTAGTTATGACATCCACTCAATCACCTTCATGTTGGCCGAATGCGTCATTATTGCAGTGAAAGCTGTTCATGTAATGGCAAGGTAAGCCGCATTGGTATGTTTAGACCTTGTCACCTTTAGCATTATTGCAAATGCATGTTGTCTCACTTGGAACAATAGCCTACTAGTGCTACAGCTACACAAGTGCAATCAAATCATTACCGTACTTTGAAAGGGCAAAAGTTCACTTATCGACAATCAGCTATAGAAAGACAGTAAACTATGACAGCAGTACACACTTGTTATGACTTTTTTTGTTTATAAATTGGCTGTTAAATTCTATCCGCATTCTGAGCAAGATGTTTAGCATCAGTGTTAAGAGACTTGACTGTTTTTCCTTGAACTTAAAAAAGAGTAGTACGGTATGCGATATTCATTTTCAATGTTAACCTATACAACATACAGCATTCTTATCATCAGTTCAAACTGGAAACACTGGTGCTCACAGTACTCTGATTTTATCTCATTTATATCGCCTTTGTTTATGACGTCTCTGAAAATGTTACCCTTCCTAGGAAAAGCCTTCCCCCTTTCTTGCCCCCCCCCCCTTGTAAAATTTATCTAGCCACGCCATTGAGTTTAAGTAATCGCAGCACTGCTTGTTTTGTTGAAATCTAAACTCTCGCTGCTTGACATTGATTAAAGTCCTGCTGGCAGTGGCACTGAGTCAACTCAGGCACGTCGTTGTGCCAGTCTGAGAGACTTTGTTTTTAGATATGGCATACATTTGTATGACGTTCGTCATGCTGAGCTGTGGGAAAGAAAAGCTACGGTGGTTTATCATGTGGATTTGACCATGGAATTACTCTCATTGTTGGTCAACTTTGTTCACCACCTTCACATGCTCTTTTCTGGCAACATATGGCTGTCCATGGCGAGTTTAGTGATCTGCATGCAGGTGTGTGTAACCAAGAACATTTTTGTCGGTTAATTTCTAAAATAGCATGGAGTAAAAAATATTGAAGATGAAGACAGTTGTTTTGGAATAATTTGTTTGCTAAACATGAGTTTAGTATTTATATTTTGGGCTCTTTATTTTTTTATTAGTGTGACCAGGCGTTTCAACCATTTTGTTCCTAAGCATGGAGTAATTCTGTTATTTCTTTGGCTATAGATCAACCCAATACTGTACTTTGTTGTGTTTAACCCTCAGATGTCATTAATTTTGATCCTTACTCTTCAGGGTTGCCGCGGATGTTTTTTGCTTTTGTATCGTTTAAGTGTTGTGATTGGTATAATTATTTACTATTTTCAGCTACGCTTCATTTTCTCGGAAATACAAAAACGTTATTTGCGCCACAAGAACTACAGAAGAGTTGTTGCAAATATGGATGCCCAATTTCCCGCCGCAACCAGAGAAGAGATAGATCAACATGGTTTGTGCCATACCCAGGCTGGCTTTATTAATTTTTAAATATTTCAGTCCTTCACTGTGTCTTCCCATGTTTTCTTTGATTTCCCCTTTCTCATTTTTCCTGTCACTGTAAGAAAGAGAAGGCCAAAGAAAACATGGGAAGACACTACGAAGAATCTGACAAAAAGAAACGTGTAAAAACTGAATAACGACAGAGAAAAGTAGAGAAGTCGCTACATACAACTGGTCCACCCTGATGCTTCGAGATGGACCAGGATTCTTTGAAGCAAATTAGAGAGAGAAAATAACATGGCTTTTAGTATTCCTGAGTTTTGTAACAAAATTTAACATAGTTATTACAACTGTCAATTCTGTTTCTCCAGAGGATCGTTGTGCGATTTGCTGGGATCAAATGGAGTCAGCCCGGAAGTTGCCATGTGGACATCTGTTTCATGCTCCGTGTCTACGATCCTGGTTAGAACAAGATACTACTTGTCCAACATGCAGGTAGGTTGGTTGCTGTTACAAGGTACGAGCACATGCTTACTGAAATTGTTTTTAATCTTGTTTTCATAATTACATAAGTGACTTCTCTTCTAAGCCGCTTTTGTAATTGTTTTGTTTTTCGGTAAAAAAACAGTTAACTTGATGCTTTCTGCTGGTATATAAGAAGCGTCTAACACAGGTTTAAAATATATTCGAATCACTTCGCGGACCGCATTAAACATTTCACGGCGTATTTTGCACAGGCCCCTCTTAAATTATTCGAATCGTGTTTGACACAAATTTTGCTTTGTCGAAACTGAGTGTAAATGAATGTGCTTTCGCAGTGGTTCAAAAATTTAAGCATGGTTCAAGCAACATCACTGTTCAGCGAACGTTTTTTCGTTTTTACCTAGCAAAGTAACCTTTAAGAACAGAAGTTGTAGGACCAATTTTGCAACTTGGAGTCATCTGTTTTTTCACTTTCTTGGAAATTTTATTTGCATTAATAAATTCATGCAACCATTTAGCAGAGTACTTTGCCAAAGCGTGCAGTGTTGGTTGACTCAACCAAAGGATTGCTCCGGGTTACTGTCATTTCTTTTATGAGTTTTCTTTTTATACTTTGGCGGCCCTGTATTCTGTCAATCCCTTTGTGATTGAATTTTTTCTCTAGAAAGCTGTGAGAACATTCCACCTGTGCTTAGAAATTAACAGCAGATGATTTAAATAGATCATAGGCCTAAAGAACCGAGTCAGTTGTAGTTGCTTTGCAGTCAGAAAATCAACCTGGATTACATCTTGATACAAGGTTTGCAGACGTTGAATTAGTGTAAAAAGGGATGACCTGCCGGCATGGTTTCGTTTCTTGCTGTCATAGTCAGCATTTTTGGATGCAATTGCACTGTCTGTGTCAACAACCGCTTTAACGATGTAGATTCAAGAGTGAGCAGCATTCTCAAGAGGTCCAGACACAGATGCATATGTCTAACGTTGGGATGGTGTTTGTTTTCAGTTAATGTGTGCTGATTGGGCTGCTCAAACGAATGGTATTAAATATTGATTCATTGATTGCAAACGGGATATGATCGGCAATGGTTTTGTGTTTTTGTTGCATCTTGGTCATAAAAGGACAGATTCTTCAATTGGCAATAAACATTTCCGAAAAATTTCAATTCAACAATTGTGCATTCTTTCTTTCAAAGATCTCTTTTAATGAGTCACCTATATGTCGTTATTGCGCCAGATAGCCAGAAATGAATACGATAGTTGAAATTGATACTGTACATGTGGGTCTGCTACTATTCGGTGAGTCCGATTCGGTGAGTTTCTAACCTCTAACCCCGAACCCCTAACCCTAAAACGGCAATGATAATTAGGCTACGGTACCCGATAATTTAAAAAAAAAATTGAAAAAATCCCTCGTTAAGAGATCGGACTCACCGAATCGGACTCACCGAAACGGGCCATTCCGTGTACATGTAGTACGGAGAATGTTATTACGTAACGATGTATGTGAGAGTTACATACATAAGAAACCTAAACAGGAAACGTTGTCCTTGCTGAAAATTTCCTTAAACTTCATGATCTTATCCTGGCTGGTGTATGTTTTTCAGAAAGCAACTAGGAATCCGTCAAAATGGTCAGCGTGATGGAGAAGATGTGCTTCCCGAGGACGAAGGAGATGATGTTGGTAAGTTATTAATAATCAGAAATCAAAAGCTTTTTGAAATGTCATTTATTCACTTCTTACCATCGTATAAAAATGCAAACTTTCCATGCCTTTAGTTTCGTTAACAGATGATTGGCAGGATAAGACATAGCTTGTCTGAGTGTGTAAGCAAAGCTTTATTTTGCTGTACCTCAAACAGATGAGTGACAATAAAGTAATTGTCAATCATCCGTTCTTTCTACAGCAAAATTCTTTCAGAAAGTTATGCTTATAAAACCAAGCGAGCTGTATTTCGCCATTTGGAACTTGAAGCCACAGTTTTCAAAAATGCTGTTTATTCAATTGTCAGTTATCGCCTCAAAACTGCTACGGTCAGTTACAGTTCCTGTTTTTCAGTATTGTTGTATTGTTAGATGGGAGACCTGGCGGTGTTCCTAATCCAGCCGGTGGAGGACTAGCTAATGCAGGCCGGTTGCCACACCGAAATCACTTCTGGCATTTTGATGGAACAAGATTCGCAAGCTGGTTGCCGAGCTTCTCTGTTGAAGTCACACACTCACCACATGGAGCACAAGCAATGGGTTCGTCTTCATCTCAATATTTAATGGATTGTTTCAACCTTTGCTTCTGTTTGAAATCTTGTGTGCGGTTTCTGAAATTGTTCTGTTGACGCAAATTTCTTACAAAGGCAACACAAGTTTTGTGCATAACATCAAACACCAAAAGGGTTTTGCCTCGGTGTTAACACATTTTTGAAAGTGAAAAGTTATAATTTCACCCAGAGAAATTTTCCACCGATGTGTTTCCGTCCCCGATATTTACAAATGATCTGTGCTGAATTTCAGTGACAACGACATCCCAAATCAATCAAGATATTTCAACCTCTCAGCTGGATGCCATGGTTCGAGATGTTCAGGATATTTTCCCACAGGTTTGGAATTGAAATGAATTACATTGTAACAATTTTAACGAAATGAATTGCCGCAAAGCACAATTCGCTATTGTCAATTTATTTGGAAGTATTTGCAAATTACAGGTTATGTCATCACTGTGGAAATTCTCTAAGTACTTTACTTTCTAAAACTGCTTTGACAAGCTAACCACAGTTTTGTTCATAGCTGGTATGGCGTGCTTGACGACCCTCGACCATTGTTAAAATAAGTTTGTTTTTTAGGTTCCCACCCGCGTCATTGCCAACGATCTTCGCCGGACTGGCTCCACGGAACAAACAACTCTCAACATTCTAGAAGGGAATGTCCCGGTTCCTCCTGACCAAATGGTTCCGGCTCAACAAGCCCCCACTCCTCCTGAAAATAATAGGTCCGATTTCCAACTCCCTTTAGTGACCCGATCGCAACCGTTTTTCAGTGAGTGTCGTATTTTGTTTAATGCGAACCTTCAAACCTGCTCGGTTATCAGTTTGCTATCGGTGTTTTTTCTTGTTCACCAATCTTGTTGTTAGTCTCGTATCATCACAAGTATGACTACCAGTCATTGCGACGCGCTCTTATGAGAACAACACCAGATTGCGATAGATGCGGCTCTAATTAAAACTAGTATAGCTGCTGTTGATTCACCATATGTCTTTCCAAGATACAACGTTGAGAAGGCGGAATGTATCAAGTGTGTCTGAGACTCAGCTTACAAGAGCACAGACCAGAACCACCACCACCACAACATCAGTAAATCACCTTCCTGGTGAGTGGGTTTGCCTTCATAGTACTTTTGACATTCTGCTGAACAGAGTTTTTCTGAATTTGCTATCAAGGTGGTTTAAGCATGCAAATTCTCGTATTGTTTTGCAAACTGTGGGTTTTCAGTCCTTTGTGGAAGACCGTAATTGATTTTGTTGGTTACCTTTTTATTTCTAAAAGGGTTCCATTGCTACATGGTGTATGCTCCGAAATAGTTACATTGAACTAGAAATCAGAAAATGATACCTTCTCTTAGAGATCTAAGACACACAACTAATCTTATGCATAACATATCACACGCTTAGTCGCTTACTACTATCTTGAACATTACATAATTGTAAATTGTGTTATGGAAATGGTGAAGGAATCGCTGATCATGATAGTGATGCAGTTTTGTTATTATGCAATTATATATAATTGTTAATAATTGACAAAGGAAGGGTTTTCTTACGGAAAAATTTGTAATGTGTTATATTTGAGGGCTGTTCGACCAACACAATAAACCAAACCACCGATATTAATTTTGTCCCCAGGAATGTTTGTTCAACATCCAAGCAATAACGCTCCTCTTGTCGCTGACAACACTTCCACCAGCTCTGGATCATCTCACCCCGCATCTGCCGCAGTGTTCGGTCGTTTCTCGAAAGCTCCAGAAGAACGAGAAGTTGTATTGCGTAACAGAAGGGACATGCTGCTTCGGCAAGCTAGGCGCAAGTACTTAGACAGAGGGCAACGAAAGACATCGGAAACCGACTCAAGTGCCGCCGAGGCCGAAAACGTTATCAGTCCTACCACTAATGCAGCACGGCGAGTATCCGCAGACGCATTACCAGGCTCCTCTGTTTCCGCCCATCCGTCACTAGACATTCGTTCGGGTTATTCTGCTAGCACTTCCCCCGTTTTTCCTGCTAATACTACAGCACCTCAGTCAGGACAAATAGAAAATGGAAGAAGCAATGCTTCAAACGACGAGATATCAGAAGACCCTCTCGACTGACGATCTTCATAATAACGCGATTGATCTAGTTGATTTTATAAAGTTACTGGCTAAGCAAAATACTTGTTAATAAGTCTTTTTATTATCCCACTTACCATTTTATTTTGTTTAACTTTAGACCTTTGAAAGTGTCAGTGCGTTGCAAGAGAACTATTTCAACTTTCGTACGAGGTTGCATGGTCCATAGTCAACCGTTGTTTGTGCCTTTATTTCACTCGACTATAAAAGTTTTAACGTTGATTTAACTTATTTCGACAACTTTTCCTCTGTACAACTCCCGTGCATTTGCATATTTCATTTTCCAATGGAAAGATCCGCTAATTGTATGTTTTACTGCACATGAAACCGTGAATAGAAACGGAAACATTCAGTTGATTAGAGGTACTTTGTTATTAGAGCTTTGTGACTCGTTACGGTCGACTTCCTTTTTATCAAGGCTGAATCGACACTAGGCCGAAATACAATTTAATCAGCGTTTTTTTCCCAAGGTTAATCCTGCGAAATTCTGATCCAAGAATCCGTCGATTCCACTCTACACTTTGCTTTCAGTTGTGGCATGTCATTATCTCACCAAGATGAACCAGTAAACATCTATTGTAGAAATAACATCCCAGTCAGCAAATCAGTCTTCCTTTTACATTGATTCAACGTCTGCAGACGTTGAATCAATGTAAAAAGCGAACTGATTTACTGACTGGGAAACTACTACAGTAAAAGGACGTGTCTGGTTTGACGAATAGAATTTGGCGTCAGCCCTGAAATAGGAAGTGTTAGATGTCAGCGTACAAGTCATTCTGGACGTGGTGGCGATATTGTTTTTGTGCACAACACTTGCGGTTAATTCGTGCAAAGTCGAAGCTAATTGCAACGCTTACTGTATTTTATGAGAATGATAAATCCACTCACTTTAATTGAGGCCATCGTGGCCCAAGTTTCATTGAACTCTTGAGAAGGGGATTTGCGTAATGCTTGAAGCCACATTATTATCTACATATCTCTTGCTTCGTCCAGGCTAGTATTTGAAGGAAAAATCTTGCAACTGTTACCCACCCAGCAAATCAGTCTTTTTTACATTAACTCAACGTCTGACCTAATGCTGTATTTTGTTTTGTTGATAATTTTCTTGTTGTTAAGGTAACTGCTTTTCTTATTGCAGTTGCGTAATTTAGGGGTCGACAGTTTTTTTGAACTACAGGCAGTTAAAGGCACTGGTCGTTTAGGAGTGGTGGATGAATACAGTGAAGATTACGCATCGAACTGTATATAAATGGAGAGCAGCTTTGTCGAAACATGTTTCCTTAGGTTCGAACTTATGCGGCCGGCGGCGGGCAACTCTCGCCTTAAAGTGGTGAAAATGTAAAACTTACCAAACTTGACGGAGTCTCATCATAAAATACGTTGAACAATTGAACATGTTATTGTTAAATGTAATACGTCAAGCATACAACTCACTTTTGTACAGTAAGCAAAGAATACCCGCCGTACACATTTCTTTTTTAGCGATAAACAAAATATTTTAAATATATTCTTACCTTCAAGTAGAATCATCACCAATGGCAATGCACTATTTCCCAAACATAGCGCAACAATTGAAGTATTTTCCGTAAGAATTTACTTTATTGAGGTCACTGACATTCATGAATGAATGACCACCCCCTTTCGCAACTTTTTACGAACTATTTATGCACCCCCAGCTTTAACCATGACAAATCCTGCTCAAGTGATATAGCGATTTGCTATTCAGCATTGCAACGTAAACAATTTACAACTTTACTTGAATCTGTTTTGATTTCATTAAGCTTCACGTTTGTGTGAACATCTCTTTGTATTTGTACGCTATGTTGTTTCGTGCGTCAAAATCTTTGGTTTGGATTTTATGCACATTTTCATGACGTTATCCCAGTGAGCAAACTGATCCTTTTTGGACATTGTTTTAACGTATGCAGATTTTGAAACAATGTCGAAAAAAGACTGGTTTGTAGTCTTGGATGTAGCTATACAGCTACTGTATGTTGGTAAAGTTCAAAGCTATACATTGTTAACGTTATTTTTCACAAAATCGTCAATTGTTACAGGTGGGTGGAGGGTACTTGTAAATTCTCAGCGTTTTACTTAACAATATCACCATGTAACAAGGACTGTTGCTCTTCTTCTGCTGTGCAGAAGTGTGTTACAGCGCCTACTCTGTTCAGCACCCTTTTTTTTAGCAGTTATAAACTTCAGCTGGTACCGGTAGTGAAAAGATTTTCATATTTACCTTTCCAGTTTGCTCGTACAAGACTACTCCTCTGCCCAATTCGTACCAATTGCAATAAATTCATCGCTTTTATTCACCAAGTCATTGCCAGGATTGGCAAAAAACGTTGTTGCGTACTTATTCGTTCGCTTATGTTTCTTGACGTTGTATTATATGTTAATTTCCATATTTTAAGTGCTAAGTTAGAGCGTGGGAATGTAGATTCTCATATTTTTGCAAGCTATATTTTGGGTTTCTTGATGACGTAAGATAAAGCAGAAGCTGGTGACGCGTCATCCTTGCTGGAGAATATTCGGTGACAAATTAGTGGTGGGCTATTTATTAGTTTAATTTCTAGATAAAACGTTTCCTGACTCATTCTAAATATCTGGAATATTCATTTCAGCTAAGGCATTTACAGAATTTGTTCAAAAAAGTTTTTTTTTTTACATTAACGTTTGAAAATAATTGTTTGGTTTATCTTGTTGCTTGCTTTTGCGCTTCTGATTGAATATCGTTATTCCAAAAAGCATCAGCTATAAAATCAGATGTTTTTATTACTCAACACCATAGTTCAAAATCCAGGTAATTTAAATTGAAGAACAGACCAAAAAACTTTAAAACATTGGATGAAAGAAGTTTAAAATCATCAGCCTACGTTGGTTGAGTTTGAGCGTAATTTCTCAGCTCTTGATTGTTCTGCCAATAACTTTAGAAATCGTTTTAGCGAAGACATTTTTAATCTACTTTCGTCTTTTTTTTCGCCTTGTGGGTCTTTGCAACGGCTTTGTTTGAGGCCAAAGGGGAACTTTTTTATGAAAACAGTTTGAAATAGAACAGATCTAAATAAATTTTAAGTAAAAAAGAAACGAACTGTTTTTGTTTCGAATAACCCTTGTCAGTATTACAATGATTTTTTTTGGTTTACATGTGTAAAATTTTCCTTTCTTATTCTGAGGATTTGTAAACCTGTCTCGAAATTTCCATCCAACTCAAGACGTAGCCTAATTCCGTGCAAGTAGAACCAATTCACGTTAAATTAATGAAACTGAAATTTTCATATCACTGAATTAAAACCTGCTGAAACTATTGATAGCAGGTGGACTTGTTTCAAAAGTTGTTTTTTTATGTGATTGTTTAGGGGTGTTCAATTTCGACTTTCGATTCGATTCGATTTCGATTAAGGTGATATTCGAAATTCGTTTTTCGTATCGGACATATTCGAAATTATAGCAGCCCTTTCGGCTGAACGCGATTGAAAGTAACGCGAGTGGCGCGAAATCTGTCTTGTCGCATTTTGCAAGCGAAAAAAGACTTCGACGCATGCGCATCGTCGATCACGTGACTATCACACGTTCCCGCGGGTCCAACGGCCAGGGATGCTAGGTTGGCATTTTTAATGCCAAATTTCACAAATTTCTCTCAAGAATGAAGATAGCTTGGTTGTGCAATAGCAGAAAGTGTAGGCTGAGCTTTGTCGCAGTTTTATCCATTTTTTACCGAATCCATAGGCGCCTAAGCCGTGGGGCAGGGCCGTAGCCAGACCGCAGAGAAGGGGGGCAACTTTTTTTAGGGAGGGGGCCGAAAAAATTTAAATGGGCAAAATCATTATAATTGTAGCTGTTGCTTGAGAATGTTGAGATTTTGCCAAGGGGGGCGAAATTTTTTTTAGGGGGGGGGGCGAGGCCCCTCTAGCCCCCGGCTGGCTACGGGCCTGCGTGGGTGCCAGGCCTCCGCGCATATTTCTGTGTGGGGGCAACTTTTTATGCTGTATTGAATATTGATACATAAAACAATAGATGAACTAGCGATCGGCAGCAGAAAAACACTTTTTGAATGCAAACCGCAACAGCTTCGCGATAAATAATCACTATGAACGAGTTGCGATGCTACAATCTAACACCAGACAACAAAATCTGTCATTTTTACATTGATTTAATGTCTGCAGACGTTGAATCAATGTAAAAATGACTGATTTTGTTGCCTGGGACATAGCAAAAATCTACCATTTTGTGTCGATTCAATGTCATCAGATGTTGAATACACCCAAAAACAACATAATTTGCTACTAGACGGAGCGTGCGTTTAGCTACTCGATGTCGCTTTCGGTCGAAACCTCCGCACTCTGCAGTGAATCGCTCGCTGTGAAAATGAACTTGAAGTATTTGGGATCCCAGCGACCTCGGCTCCAGCGGAGCGATCGTTTTCAAACCTGACCGTCACGAAGCTGAGATCCCGACTGACGGGTGACCATGTCGATCAGCTTGTGTTCATAAACACTAACATGGGCCTGGAGCTGTAGACGTTATTTTGCGTTCTTTTTTCGATAAAATCTCATTTTGCAGTTTGGTGAATAGTTGTGATATTCGAAATTCGGAAATCGAAAACAAATTGAATTTCGAATTTCGAACATTCAAATAATCGAAATTGAACACCCCTATGATTGTTCCATGATACTGTCTCCAAGATCCCTTACTGACAATTGGATTTTGTCCTCGGAATAGGCTACGATACTGCAACTTTGATTAATGTGCAAGCAGATTACTTGCACTCACTTTCTCATCAACAGCTTCGTTTCTTTGCGTCCAATTGAATTAACAAAGAAAGTACGCGCTCTTGTAGCAAGCTTTGTCTGTTTCGCATTTTTATCAGAACTTCCTGCATGTCTGGAAACTTACTCCGACTGATTTTTCGTTATAAACGTCGAATAATTTTAATATACAGTATTTATCTTTTGTTGACGTGTGATGTCTTGCTCAGACCATCCAGTAATGGGCAAGTTCTATCACCAGTCACCACCATCATAACGTCAGAGTAGCCTACAGTGAATCAATGTAAAAAATAATTGACTTTACAGTTGGTAAAATATTAATCTGCAAGAAATTTGTTTTCCACTGAATGCTTTACATTCATCAGTCTCTTCCTCAGCCAGCATATCAGTCCTCTTTTTTACATTGATTTAATGTCTGCAAACGTTGAAGAACATTACACAAGATCACACTGATATGATTGATTGAATCTTTATCCTCGTACTGGGAAAGCTTATTGCAGAGCTTAATCCTGGCAGTTTCGCATACTTGTAGAGTAGACTGTAGAGGCTTTGAATCACTGACGCTGGCCCGGTCGCGAAATATTTTTTCCCACGAGATTTCTGTCTCATTTACATATTTTGGTAAAAGTTTGTATTAAAACCGTTTGAATGCAACATTTTCTCGTTGGCGCGGTTGGCTCAGTGGCTTCATTCACTGCCTAGTGATCGTGAGAACGAGGGTTCGACGCCCGTCGGAGTCAAACTTTTTTTTTCTTTACATTAATTTTTGCGGTGCACAAGAGCTTTTCAAAAAAAGTAGGGTTAGGGAAAGCTTATATTTTATTATCATTGCAGAATTTCATTAGCAAATAGTTATTTCGCAATCTGAATCAACCAATCTCTCAAAACACTTTCGGAAAATCTTACTTTTAGAGTGACTAAAATCAATGAGACAGAAATCTCGTGGGAAAAAAAATTTCGCGGCCCGGTCACCGAGATTGATAGAGTGGAGTTTCCGATTGTTGAAGTCTTGTTGCCGGGAATTTATTCCATCCGTTAGATTCCGCTGAATGGAGAGCAGTCCTTAACGTGCATTGCTCAAGCGCACACCACGAGAGTCGAACCAACACCGGCCGCGATCAAGACAAATGAATTTTGTAAAAATTGTGAGGCTAAAGCTTCCAACCATTTTTTATCAATTTCCACGAAGAAACACGAGTTTAAATTGCAACAAAGAGCGGGTGGTCAGTAGGCTAGGCTTAGATTTGAAAATTTATACATAAAAGAATTTTCGCAACCAAAAAGGTTTTGAACTGAAACAGCGTCGCAAAAAAAGGACAGTGACGTGCTTACAAGAGGTGTTTATTCATTTTTATCTAACAAATGGAACCAAAATTTATTTCTGGAAACTCAAAATCCATTCCAAATTACAGTTATTGATAAATTAATGAAAACGCCACAAACCATGATAACCTGTGCTCAGTAGTTTCCATACGTCTCATTATGACCCGAGCAAAACAGGCTACCGGTAGCCTACAGGCCTAGGCTACCGGTGCCAAGAAAAAATGTAGTTCTCTGCATGTTTGAAGACAAGTGCTTGAAATTGATAACGCTGCATTTTAGCATCACGGAAACACTCAGATTAACTAAGCAACATTCCAAACTCACCCGATGCTGTAAAGCTGCATTTCTATAAACTTACCGCTCAGTCTACTTTTTTTTCTTGACTCCAGATGCCTATTTTCCCAGCTTCGGCAGACCGTATTTGCTATGACGTCACGGACACGAGGAGCGATAGTGATTACGTGTTGCTTCATTTCAAAAACACGTTGCTTTTTACTGGAATGGTATAAGGTAAAACCAGATAAATTGCAGCTAAATTTTGTCTTAGAGCAAGCGACCATTTGATCAAGTCATCGAAAGGTAGAATAAAATTAAGCTGTATAGGAAAAAACAAGTCTTGACCGTAATTATCTTGAGCATGCTTTGGTCGTCATGTTGAGGTTCTACTCAAGTATGTAGCCTACACTACAGTAGCAAAGCTTTTTGTGCCGGTGTTTCGTATCAGCTAGACGAGATTTTCATACAATTGATAGCATGGAGTTTTTTCAAACTTATAGGAAAGCTAGTTCAAAGAAGCTTCGCATCATGCTGCTGTAGTTTATGCATTTAGTTTGTTGGTATGAAAAAGTCAAGGTTAACGGCGCATTTACAAGTTTTGTAACGGCAATCTGTAGGGTTGGGCGAAAAATATAGCCTACAATTCCGACTCTTCGGTTTATAAAAATATTACTGTGGATTGTTTTGCATCAACTCGGGGTCAGCCTTTTTTAACGAATTTAACTCCGGGCACGCCAAAATCTCTCCTACACTCCACAGCCCTGTGTATTGTGTAAGAACTGATCTCCATTTGAGTGCGATTTCAAATGGCTATAACACGCAACTCTGATTAGAAATAATTTACAGTGTCTTCGAGCACGGTAAAATTGTTTGGACTAGGCTACTGTAGCCTATATCAAATGAATCTATCTTTGTAGCCTATACAGATTGATTGATTGATAAACAAAAGTGTGTAAGGAAATTGACTAACAATTTTATTACGGTTGCAGTTTTTGTAAAAATTAGACCAATCAAAAATATGAAAAAAAAGTTAGTCTTAATTTTGTGTGCACTAAGCTCATTGAGTTTTGCTGATGAATACTCAGAAAACTTTTTTGAAGTTGACGTTAAAAAATCGGATTCAACCGACCCTGTCAAATTTGGCACTCGTGTTTATGCTGATCATTTAAATAGGTGAGTGGACACCTAACGTTGTATGATTGTAGTTGTAGCCTACAGTAGGCCAAACAGATTATAATAACAAACTACCCTTTCTGAAGTGAAAACCTTGCTGAAAAATATGCCTTATCGAACCTCAGTGCATCTGCACAATTTTCCTGTGTTATAAGTTTATTTAAAACATTGAAAACGTTGTGATGCAATTATGTTATGACTTTTTTCAATACTGGCACAATCCCAATGGCATAATATACTGAGTCTGTACGTCGGCTACATGCCTTTGATTATCTTTTGCAACTATTTATTTTATAGGGTTCCTGATATGATCAAGAAAATAGGTCCTGTTTTTCAATTAGCATATTGGGAAACAGTTTGGGAAGTTTCTGGTGCTGCTCCTGCTCCTCATGATGCTGATGACGAGACGATGGACAGGTGGATTGGAACCATTTATTGGAATATGGCAGGAGAGATTGAGTCATTAGAGGTTGGCATTCTTTTTGAGATAGCCTATTTTATATTTACTATCAACAGTAGGCCTATATCTACTATTATAGGCAATTGCTTCGTTCATTTCGAATTCTTTTTATTACGGTAATTTTACATAAGGGTTTACGAGCACTGACGCTGTAAAATTCCTTGTTCTATGATGCATTTTTACAACACTTAAAGCTACTTCTTATTTTTATTTTTTATAATTCACAGAATACTAGTAGAATGCTTGTGAACGAAGGCGTGCAGTGTGTTCTTGCAGCCACTTCTCCTCCCAATAGCTATTACAACTCTCCCAAAAACATTAAACGGTTCAAGGAAAGAACACAAGCAGTGAAGGTAACATTAGCAATTCTTGTTCAAGAGAAAAACAAAAAAACAGAGCAAACTACCATACCAAAAGCATTCAAGATTTTGACAAAGCCTTTAATAGGTTATTTTTCGCAGTTTTGCAACGCCTATATTTGTGATTTAGAGGCTTTGAACCACTGTCGCAGGGCGGCTACCTAGGTTGGCAGACTGAATAAAGTTTCCGTAGTTGTTTGAAGTGTTGCTGTTTGTTAGCTATTCCGTCCACTAGCTACCCGCTGAATACAGAGCAGTCATGAAACTCGTTGCTCAAGCGCACACTCCGAGAGCAGAACTAGCGCCTCTTGATCTTGAGTCGGGCGCTTTACGACTAAGCTAACAGGGTGGACATGTTTGTATTGTATTGAACACACAGGAAGGCCAAGTGTATAAAGAGGAAGAATGGACCATGGAGAAATACATGGAGGAAAAAGCTAAAGAAGATCCTAATGAGCAATATCAAAAGATGATGACAGAATCTGTAGCAGATTTTGCCAAGTTTTGGGCACAATCAGTGGACCGCCAACAACAACTCAGTAAGTGTTTTTCAACAATCATTTGAATTATTTCGAAAGAAGCTTCAAGAATGCTTCGTTTTACTGCAGCCTATATTAACTGGTTTGATTAGTCGAAGATAAAACACATTGTGTAGCAACTAGGACATTTATGTTTTTAGTAGCCTATGCTAACTATTGTAAGTAGGCTAGGGTATAGGCTACTGTATATTTGTGGACCAATTTAAAGCATTGCTTTCTCATATCTGGGCTTAGAACTGCGCTACTTTAGTTTTGTCGGTTTTTAGCCGGACAAATTCTTTAGGCGCAGCATACTTCGTAATTTGAAGTGGCCTTTTGTTCACAGTATTATTTTTTAATATTGCCTAGTTTGCAAATCTTCGTCTTGCTCATGTTTTCCGGATGAAAAAAAGAGTTATGGCTACCACATTTTTGATATGTTCAGTATTGTCTCGATGTTATACCGAATTCAGGTGCAGCTTACTTTAAAAAAACGGGCGCACTAATCACTAATATGGCAATGCTTTGTACAACTTCCAATTTCAATTGTCGCAGACGTAGAACTTCCTTTGATTGAATTGACATGGGAGCCAGACAGCAAAGAAAGAGTGTATTTTCTTCCTGATGACTATGCACAATCGGTGAAGCTTGTGCGACAGCAATTACGACAAAGAGGAATTGCTGACGATAAAAATAAAATCCTTGGTCCAGGAACATCAAGTCCTTCAGCTGCAGCACCTTACATCGAAGCTCTTGGTAACCTAATTAGACTACCGGTATCACTCACAATTTAAAGATTTACACATTAGGTTGTCTACTACTCAATACTCATCAATGTTGAGAGCTATGTATATTTCAGGCGTATCAAGATATGCAAAGACCTGGAACTTACAGAGTTTTATGTGCAAATTATCTGCACTGTTGTTTCACTGCCTATTATTCCTGCAAAACTGTTTTTACTACAATTGCGACTTTAAGTTACCGCTAGGTGGCGCGGCTTAACACATTCTTTTGGCGCTCTGTCTTTTTGTGCCAAAACAACGTAAGCAAAAGTGGAAATCTTATGATGCAATAAATGTTAAATAAGTATTGAAAGTTTAAAAGTGACCATTGAGGAGTGCTATGGTGATATGATAAAATGAGCGCTTTTACAATAAAACTGGTTGAAGTGATCAAAACTTAGGCCCACGTGTAGGCTTACGTAAAAAGGAAGAAGAGCTATTCATTGATTGAATCTTTATCCTCGGACTGGGAAAGCTTCTTGCAGAGCTTAACCCTGGCAGTTTTGCATACTTGTAGAGGCTTTGAATCACTGACGTAGGCCCGGGTACCGAGACAGAGTGAAGTTTCCGATTGTTGAAGTCTTGTTGCCAGGGAATTATTCCATCCATTAGACCCCGACAGTCGAACCAGCGCAACTTGATCTTGAAGCTTCTTCGTTCCAGAAGTCACGCGCTAACCAACTAAGCTATCGGGGCTATTGAAAGACAAGCTACAGATAATGAAGAAGTAGCCACGTTACACATTTGCAAATTTAAAATTATGAATTGATAAAGACAAAAATGTATTCTTTTATTGGCTGATTGATATAAAAATAGCATAATAATTTAAATCGCAGAACTACCGTATTGGTGAACAACTGAACATGTGTTTCTATCAATATGTTGATTTCAGTAAAAGACAGAGAAGCCTTTGATGCCATATACGCCTGGAGCTTTCATTTGTGGGATGATGGCAGTTCAATGGAAGAAATAGAACATGAGCTATTAATTTTCAAGCAAATTATTATGGTAAGTAACACGTTTCACATAAAAATTAACATATTTAGTGTTGATTTTGTTCTTTGCACTGATGTCCACTTTACAACATTTCTCTTTGACCAAGTCTCGCCAGCAAATTGCATCATTTTGCTGCAGGGAAAAGTTCCTCCAAAATGGCCGAAAAAGCCAATCATTGTGACGTCATTTGGCTATCAACCAAAGTCTAATCATGCATTCGATGGCGTCAGATTTAACGGCGGCATGGATGACTGCTATTACAAAATCTTTGGAAGGTTTCAAAGATTCGATGACGACTTACCAAACTCTATGTCACAATCACCAGTCACAGGTAAGTCAATTACAATTTACAATCATCTACTTGTGAGGTCTTAGAGAAACAAAAAAAAAATTTACGCTTACAATAGATTGCACCCGACGAATTTAACAAACAACTATGTCTTTGGGACAAGTTAATTGCACCAAAGACATTATTTCTAATGTTATAGTCAACTTTAAGAAAACTGTTTTTCCAAAGATTGCTTGACATAAAATGTAACAATTTTAAGATATTCTTTCATAAAATGTTAACTTCGACAGCAACATTCAGGAATATCAACATCGGATATTCTCGAGAGGATGAAATCTTTAAAAAAAAATTGTTTTTCTAATATTTCGTAAAAACTATTATTTTGTGCAATGTTTGTGCTGTTTATAATTTGATTTGGTGTTAGTTATTACTAGGCTACCTTGCTTCCATTTTCGAAAAAGTACAGTAGCATCTTTAATCTCACACACTTCAACCGTCGTGTTAATCTTTCAGGGGTCCGTTTGCTGGCCAGCTTACTACTTCAATATTCGCACGGTTATGATCAAGTCATTTACGAGGCCCTGGCTGATGAACCGTGGTCCCATTCGTGCAGAGGCATGTTCGATAGGCAGTCACGACATAAGCAAATCTATGCTGCATTTTCTACATTTCTCCCTTATTTGAACGCAGGTAGCCTATCTTTTCAATTACAATTAATTACCAAGACAAAAAAATTGTAAGAACTTGCATCAAGTTGAAAGATTTTGCAAGAGAGCAGTCCTGAAAGTGCGTTGCTCAAGTGCACACCCAGAGTCGAACCAGCGCGCGTGATCTTGAGCCGGGCGCGTAACCACTGAGCTAACGGGGCGTAGGCTACATATTTTTTAAAATTCTCTCTGCTTGGCTTTTACCATAACTTTGACTCCTTATATTTATAGACAGTGTGGTGGTTCGAAAGCAATGGAAAAACACAAACGAATGCTACAGCGCGATGTTTAAATCCACCTCAAGAATTGTTGTTGCAATTGCGAATCCGAATACTTTGCCTTGCACACGTAGTTTTAGTTTATCTGGTGTTGAAGCGGAAAAAATTGACAAAGGTAATCATCACAGTCGTATTTAATGTTTTTCTTGCGTTGAAAAATCTGTGTCATTGTACTGTATGAGTCCATTAAACTGTTAAACCTCGCTCGAGATTAACTTTTAAGGTACAGTTATTCTACAATAAATAACAGTAGCAAAAGTTATCACAAGCTTTTCTTTAGAAATAGATAAACTTTGGTTGACCAAGCTTGTGCTATCCAATACGTTGTTATATTGTCATTGTAAGATCATGTTCCTACCTAAGCTATTTCTACTCTTATCTGTAAAATAAGTTCTCGGTAACTTTTAAAGCTATTACATCAGTCAGTAACTTTTAAATTTTTCTACACGATTATGACAGATTCAATTTGGCACCAAAAAAAATTAAAGTTTATATCTCGTGTCCTTCTGCACCAGGCCACATATTTTTCAATCACCCCTTGTATTACTGTTTTAACAAGCAGTAAATATTAGACAATACACAAGGCAGGACTGATCCAGCGAGTAACCTTAGGGGAGAGCGATTTCAATAAAACACAATGATGTGCAGCTCTACATTAATCCGACCTTACAAATACACCCTTTAATAAAGTTATTTTTGTGTGGTGTAAGGGAAGGAGGGGGGGGGGGGCGATCTCTTCAATTTCTCTCCCCGGATCCGCCACTGACACAAGGAGAGATAAAAAAAAAATAATAATAAAGTTTTTGTTCAATATTTTGTTTAATGTAGCCTAATAAACAATCTGTTTCACAACTTTTCACTTTCTGGACCTAAACATGAGATATGGCATTACAAATCTGATTTTATGTGAGATTTTTTACACTAAAGTGGGCTTTATACTTTTCAGCGTTCACTATTTCTTACAACAATGGCACAGTTTCTCTTGGCGCTACTGATCCTTCTGAAGCGTTGCTGTTAAAATCGCCTCTTCTTTATGATGTGTTTCCTTCTGAGAGAGTGGACGGTGAAAGTGAAGTGGAGTTTGATGTAGTGGTCGGACCATACGCTAGTGCTACAGCTGTAATTGATTTGACAGATAAAAAAGGTAATTAATTGTTGAAATATTTTTCTTGGGGTATTTTGAAGTTTATATTCATTTCGATTCTCTGATTTTCTTTAAGCTGATTTTTTTTTCAAAACACAGCCTCGATTTTTCTTAAATATTTACAGCTCTTGCTCATACTCATTTGATTTAAACGATAATCGTAGTTTATAGTAGCCTATTTTTACTGTAAAAGGTATCATTAAGACTTCGGTAGTTGCAACAATAGCCCGTAGCTTATTGATTTAGTCGAAACGGAACATCACATTAAGCAATTTACCTAGAGGGTGGACTTCTGCAATGATTCCTCGAATAACATTTTATCAAAAGTATAAATTTTTTAATTGAAACGTTACTTTATGTGTCTCTTCCCCATCGGAGGTGGCCCTTTTTTGATAAAATTGTTTAGGTCAAACTTGAAACAGAAAGCAGTTGCTCGATCCATTGTCAGGACTCAGGTCATGAAGCCAAAGTTTCCCAACCTTTATGGAAGATGTAAAAAGGCTGTGAACATGATAGAATCAATAGATTGACTAAAAAAATTTAGCCTATGTTTTGCAAAACAGCGTCTTGACGGTTGGTGAGCCACGTTGAGACGCGACGGACGCCATCATGGACTCCTTTTAGGGTATGGCTGTGAAACATAACAAGAATCTCCTACTTATCAGACGACTGAAAATGACTGCACAAGTCTTGCTAACAAGTTTGTGTACAGCATACGCACAGAAAAATATTAGAAAAATACGAGGGTGCGTTAAAAAAACACAGGATGTATCTTCACATAAAAACGAATTTCCTAATCCATTTGTTTCTTTTTAGAAGCATCTACCAATGAAGCTCATAAGACGGAAACTAATCATTCAGAACTTTGATGGGTCTTGAGATTATACTCAAGTGCATAATTTCGAAACTTCTTGCTTGAAGTTTTTCAAGCCAGTGAAGAGGAAAAATTGGATATGGCTTCTTCAAATGGCCTACATCTAATTTGCTTTCTGTTGTTTTGCTTTTAATTATTGCCGACCTTGCATCATAATATTGTTGTGCAAGACAATTTCTGAAACTTGATTCTTCACAGTCTGTTTTCTTTGCTCAATTATTATTGACCCTTCAAACTTCACTTGAAGGTTAAAAATTGCCACTTAACTTCGTCTAGTTTTTGTGACGGCTATTCAGCAAACATTATTTGCTACATGTCTTGCAGTTTTGTTTCATTGCAATAAAACGTATAATACTGCATAGGCTATATACAAAGTAATGCGAACATACAAAAACACAAAATCAAGGAATAGCTTTACTGCAGTGTCAAAAAGTTCAGGTAATGTTAAAATGTCGTGGAAAACAGCAACTTTATCACATGCAAAGATACTTGTTTATTTGTCGGGTCACTTCAAGTCACCGACACAAATCGAAGCAAATTCAACTTAATTTGGCGCAATGCGCTTTCATTTTCATGTGAATTAAATGGCGGGCTATTTAAAAGAAAATCTAAAGACTAGTAACTTACTTTAAAAATGAGCAAGGTGTTTGTTTGTATCTGCAAAATATTTTTGCCACGATTTTGACAAGAAAAATTATATTGCGCTATTGATCATGGTTTTAACAGGCTACAATGATTTAAAGTTTCTTTAGTGAGCAGGATTAAAAAATGATGGAAACTTGAAAATCCAACTTTGATCCGACCATCTGGATAATCCTTTTCCGTTCACGCGAAATCCTCGCGCAAGATGCCTCTGAGCACTTGCAGGTGGTTCAAGTGGGCTTGACTGTGATCCTTGGTTTGAAGATACGCTGTGTATTGGACTGTACAACAATTGACTTTTAGGGAAGCCGTACGGATCGGTTCTCAGTTCATTATTTTTATTGTTCAGTTTATCTAAGCAAATTGAGTTTGACAAATATAAATCATTTAAACACAACTTTTGATCACGATTAGGACGCACATGTCTATACGGTGCAGTGTAATTTTCGGTAAAAGATGGAATTTCAATTTCACCTCCATCAAAAGGCGGTGTTATTAATCCATGACTGATGGGCGCAATGAGTGAAGGTTTTTTATAATTTGATTCTGCCGGAAAAAAATCGTTTGACTTATTAATAGCATCACTTGCAAAAGAAATTGAAGATTCGTGATGTTTGTCTTCAAATATTTTCGACCTTGTACTGGTTTTCAACGTTTCCGGCAAAAGTTTTACTGGAACGAGATTACTATTATTCTGATACCCTTCTAACAAGCTTGTGCTGGTAGTGTGACCTCTAGGCCCTTCTATAGACAAGAAGTGTTCAATAGCTTTTACCAAATCACCACCGCACCCTTGAAGAACAAGTTCTCGGACTGATGGAGTGTTGCTTGGAAAAAGTCGTTCAAGAATTTCTGTTTTTGATAAACGACCGGGACGGAAAGAAGATGCTATAGAATTGTTCACTCCTAGAACTTCTGTGCGGTCTCCATCACCTTCGCATTGTTTGCTTTCCGATTTATCATCACTCGAAGCAGACGTTGGGCGTTTTCGCTTTGATAAATTGCCAGTTGCTGCTTCAGTATCAGTTGTTGTTTTGCTAAATCCAGAACCTGAACATAAATCAATTGACACGACTAATTTCTAACGAGACGTTGGCAAACCGAAACTATGATCATTCTCCATTTAAGTCAATGATGCCGAGAAAAGTTTGTAATGTAAAACGAAACTTCGCCCTAATGAACCCAATTACAAGTGTAAAAACAATAATTTAAAACAAACCAATTTCTACTTATTACATTATTTTTGTCATAGGTCACATAACACAGGGTAGGCTACATTAAAAAGGCCAAAAGTCTTAGTCAAGAAAACTCAGTAATAGGCTACTCAGAGGTTAATTAAAACAAATATGCATGATTTGATAACAAATGCAGAAAATTTTAGGTTAAGAATTTTTTCTCAAACACGTCAAATGAAATCGTTCGTAAGTTTATGGCTTTATTGTAAAAACGTTTTTTCCTGCTTCAATGTATTAAAGTTGATATAAAATTTGGTTCAAGTAGTGTTTGCTGATCATAAACTTGTTGTGTCGTGCACGAAACAACAAAACTTCAGAGTGTGTTATTGAGTTGAGCCCACTTGCATGTCATTTTGTAGGGTCTGTTGTAGAAACTTTTCGTAAAACGCATTTAGTCTACTGTATCAGTCTAAACTTTCTAAAGAAAACAGTCTTTGACTGATAAAGTAAAGTGCAGCCAAACCTGTTGTAAGTTGCCTCTTTCTTCTAAGGATTTTATTCTTTTCTTTATAAGCATTTTTACTAGCCTCATCTTTGGTATTCCATTTTTTATCAATTGGACAATCTCTTGAAAGCAGTTGAGATCGCGTCTCCGAATCCTGGTTGGTGTGTAGTTTTGTGACGTTTTCATCACCACAAGAAGATGTTAGTCTTAGCCCGAGCGCAATAGCGTCTTCTCCAGCCTGTTGTCGTTTAAGAGCAACCTGCATGTGTTAACATAAACTTGTTTTTTGCCATGATAGTGAAATGTGTGAATCCCTTGCAAGCTTAAAGAAGATGTGTATTATAATTTAGACCGGTACAAAAGCCTGGACCGGTACCAATGATATCCTCAGGCCCTAAATCAAGATACTTCCAAGACAATTAACGCGTTTACAAGATAAGTGCCAATTGAAACGATTAACTTTTATATTTGTAAAAAATATGTTTCCACTTGTAATGATGCAAAAATAATATTTTTTTTATTTATTTCAGACGTTTTTTTTTCAAATTGTAATGTTTTAAATAACTAAACCATTGTGATTGCCAGTTTAAACTTAGTAACCTGCAATCTTTACTTACATGCAAAACAATTTCTTAAATATCCGAGCTAGCAAGTACATTTTTGTAATTACATCAAAAATAAAAAAGTGCTTCGACTAAAAAGCAGGATGCTGTGTAAATCAATGATGACTGTACGTAAAAATTATTACCATGGTGATTTACCAGATAAAAACTGCACTTATTGCAGCACTTGTGTCCCAATATTAATAATATTATAAATAAATAAAAATAACAAACAATCAATTACTTGTGCTGCCATCACTCTTTGTCTTTCTGCAATCAAATTGCATTTCGCGCATGCGCAGTCTCGATGTGGGCAACACCGTTTGTGACCTTTCAGCCAGGATATTAAACCATGATTCCGGCATCTTGCGCATTTTGGTTTTCTTGCACCTTTCTCAGTAACAGGATAAGGAACTAAGCCTTTTAAAATTTTGGTGGAGTTGTTTTTGGTGGACATTGCTTATGATTGAACCACAATAATGGCTGCGCTCAAATATGCCTACTTACACTAAAAAAAATTGCAAATGATGTTACAGTGTCTAGAAACAAACATTTAAGTTTATTTATTAAAGCTTTAACTTGTTTCTTTTGTTTTTTGAAGTTTATTTCATCTGACGCTTTTGTTAATACTAATTGCACAGACATTGATTATAGGCTACTGTAGATTAATTAGGAAAAAGCAACACAAGAAGAAAACGAAAGTGGAAAATGTTGATTTTTGTCGCAACTAATTGGCTAAATACATTTGATAAACATAGGCTACGTTTGACGTTACCAAGAGACGGTTCACTGTTTTTACATGCGCATGTGAATTCTCAGCAGACAACCATGTAGGCCTAATTGTATAGGCTATCGAAAGTTTCAAAGTCAGATGAAAGTTTTGGTTACGTCTCATTTGAATCGCATGGTCAAATAATTCTGACCCGATGGTGTACATTGGAACTAATATCTTTTCAAAGTTGCAGTAAGGTCACCGGTATGATTCAGGATAATTTTCTTTTATTTGCTTCAGCTTTTTGTCTGTGGTGCATCACAATACCATAAAAATGTTGCCTTTCACTGCGTTATTCGATACTATTTCAATATAAACTGTTAAAATTTGTTCACTAATCTGGTTGAAAATGTCAAAATATTTCTTTCAACGGCTTTCTCTAGATGAGCTAACAAGGTTTATATTTGCTTTGGGATCAAAACACTTGACATTCTTTTTCATAAAAGTCGTGACATTTTTTAGGCAAAAAAATTAATACATCATTAAAGTTATCAGCCAGGTTCAAAAGGCAAACAAATTATCAATTATGTGCATATTTAGCTACGTACCATGATGCAAACTAACCCCTTAACTAAGCAAAATATTTACTTTTTCTTCAAAACTGGGCAAGGCGGAAAAACATGCCGAAAAGGTTGACGAAATTCAATACATGTTTAGATATGGTCTCAAGTGAAAACATTGAGCGGTCATTAAAATTCTATTTCATTTTCTTTATCAATTTGTTGTTTTTCCACACAATGGTTGTAATTTACAAAAATCTTAATAACATGGTCAAAGGATTTTTTTGTTTTTTATGTTGTACTGGCAGTTTATTGCATTTGGATAAAGACCATAAAATGCTCCAAAGCATTTTTTGTTGCAAACGATAACCTTGTAATAATTAAGTGTCATAAAAATTCAATATTTTGCATTACTAATAACACTGGCAGGATCTAGAGCAGACCGAATTTGCTTTGCGAATCAAAACTGTTTTAATTTTGTATTTTCACTAGAGTCTGCTAAAATAAATGCACTAAACAATTTGCTGTTCTTTGTTACGTCATCGAAGGTATAACCTACTAAATTTTATTTTAATAACCTAGAAATGCTAATAATAAGTTTCAATTCAAATTTCATTTGAAAGACTGGATTTCTTGTATATCTTTGCTGGTTTTGGGCAAATACAATATTTAGAAATATTTGTGCAAATACATGGACAAATTGTTTTTGCTTTTGAAGCAATCTATCTTTCTTTCAAAAAGTGACATTAGCCGCCAAACCTTAACATTAAATATCATCTTGGTTAATCTGTTTAATCAATCACACAAAACATTGTTGCCTAACTTTATGTATGATTAAAAACATGAAACTAATTCTAAAATAAACTAATGATATTGTTTTAAAGCCACAACTTGAGTAAATTAATTGGTGATCTTACCACACCTTCATCTTGAAATGATTATGGTTTCTCAAGAAATTTTAACCAAGTGAAGCTTCATTAAACAGTTGTTGTTGTGATACATCCGTCAAATCTCATGGATAAAAACTTAGGTTAGGTTATAATGGCATTCGTGTGTGTTTTTATTGCAAGCAAACCGCTTCAACTTACAATTAAATAAAATTTTAAACAGAGCAAACAGATGTTTGAAATCTGCTCTAAGACAGAGTTGTAAGAAAGTTCTTTCATACTCAAGCCTAAAAATTTTTTTAAAACTTTAAAATAAATTTTTGCGAATAAACCAAATTAATGAAAGCAAACTAACTTACACAGACGTCTAAGATATTTACAAGTTTGAAGTCTCAACCTGACTCCAGTTTTTTTTTTCAATTTTAAACACGAACTCAGCCGAAAAGCCCGTCTTAACTTACAACTTTGCTTTGTGTTATTAAAGTAACCACTAACATCAATTGTTAAAAATATTAACAGCTTAGTTTTGCTGTTTTGCATTTAGATTGTTCAACATAACTTTTAACTTTTACGTAAAACTTAACAATTTGTTTTACTGTAATAGTTTTTCATCACACACCAATATGTTATTGCTTCACCCAACTTTAATGTCAAGCAAGCTTAAAATAGCCTACTGCTACAATCGCAAGAAAGATTGTGATCTATACTGACAACAAGTCTACACCTGAAAAATCTGAGTTCAAACCTTTTCTTGCTTTCCTAAAAGTCAACTTAATTTCTTGGTTATTGTGTTAAAGTGACCTTTACATGGTCAGGGCGACCGAGAAAAATTTAAGGCTGTATAGACTGTAAACACTATTTGGTCCCTTTAAAATAATTGCAAAACATTTTGAAGAAGACATAAGAGAAGAATTTAAAAAATATTCAATAACAATTCCTTTAATGAAACTTCACTCATGAGCCTTTGCATCCTTGCACAATATATCGGTTTAGATTTCTTTCATTAGTATCGGTTTCAGTTTCAAAAACAAGATGTCACAAACTAAACATTTTTGAACCTATCTTAGAGATATTGTAAGATCTTTTCAGTAACCTCAAAACCATGGTAACAATACGTGCAGGCCAAAAGCCAAGCAGTTTCAAAACTGTCGAAAATTGTAACATTTCTTGTGGCCATACAAAAAAAAATTTCTCCTTTTTCTTTCACCTTTGAAAGTTGCTGAAAAATGAAGTTTTTTCGTCGAGTGTTTGGGGTCATAAGGATATTATTTAACTTGAGAGCTAATAAAAAAAAGTTTAGATTTTTTGTACACCTATAACCACTTAGCACTGATGTTCGAATGCAAAGATATGGGAAAAATATAGAAGATAAGGCGCATTAAATAATACCTGTAGCATGTAAGATAATCATAATAAATTACCTGCTACAGGTGGTGGGCATGTTCTTTCAAATTATAAAAGGTGCAATGGTTTTTATTTATTTTTTATCACGCTTGAATTATCTTTTTTGTTGGGTTAGGCGTATTTAGCTTACAAAATTAAAACAGTGTATCTTTGAAGGCTCTTAATACTGTTATGTAAAGATAAACTTTTAAGCGTATTTTTAAAATGTAATTACCTTGTAGCCTACATGTAAGTAATCCAACTTTAATTTCATACCGCAATTATACGATAAAGTTTCTATATTTTGTTTCAAGTTATTTTACTTCAAAATTCGCTGCTTAGTAATATTGTAATTTTTTTCTATAAAACTTCGAAAACAATCCAAAGCATATCACCGCTTATATAATCTTCTATTTAATCCAGAGCAGACGGTAAAAAGACAAACATCTTACCTGGCTTATACAGTAAAGTAAATGAAATTAAAAGTTTTGCATCAGCAGAAAAAAGTCCTGAAAGTGTTTATGTCCAATCAATGAATTTTAACCTTTATTTCCACTTTGTTATTAAAAAAATGGCTTTCACAAACATTTATAAGATCATCGAATGATTTATTCGTTTTTCAGTAGGCTTGACACCAATATTTTTAATGATTCAATCAAGCATTCAAGTACTGGTATTTAAAGTGCTTATTCACAAAAATCCGCTTCCTCACTTGAAACTTCAATGTAAACGTAACGGAAGCTAAAAGTGCCATAAAAATATTTTAATATTCACTTAAAATAACAAAATTGTGTGCAAACTGTTTGGTTTATTTGTGTCTCTTGTAAATAGACAAGTTTCTTAAAAATAGCAACAAAATGAATATGCCAATTGTAACAAATTGAAAGAAAACTAATGATTATAACTAAGTTGACTGCCAGTTGTAATGAATTTTCTCTCTTATCTCCAGACAAACAAAATGCATTTGATTGATTGAGTCTATTACCTTGAACTCAGAAAACTTCTTTGAGAGCTTAACCCTGGAAGTTTTGCATTCTTGTAGAGGCTTTGAACCACTGACGCAGCTCCTGTCACCAAGATCGACAGAGTGGAGTTTGTGATTGTTGCTGCAGTGTTTATGAGTTATTCCATCCACTGGGTGCCGCTGAATGAAGAAGAGTCACAGGAATGCATTGCTTAGACGCACACCACAAGAGCCGAATCAGCGCTGCTTGATCTCGTGGCTTCTTCGTTCATAAATTCTTCGTTTGAGGATGAATGAATGGAGTCTGGTCTGCCAAATTAGCCGCAGATATATCTTGTGTTGTTTGTCAACTTCGTTAAGTAGTTAACCCGCTGGCACAAATGGGTGTGTTGAGAAGGAGCGATCTTCCTGGCGTCAGCACTACCTGACTACTCACTATAGAACAGCGAGCATTGTGTTTCGCTAACCATACCGGTGTAGCCTCCACACTAGCCATCAAGACTTTTCCAAAAACATGTGTTTCTCGGCAGTCGAGTGTAGCAGAAACTCAGCGATAGACACGTGTTTCGCCCATGAGGCTAGGCTCATCAGTACCGCACCACTAGTTCCTGCCACATGACATTGAGAACTATGTGGCAGGAACTAGTGGTGCGGTACTGATGAGCCCAGCCTCATGGGCGAAACACGTGTCTATCGCTGAGTTTCTGCTACACTCGACTGCCGAGAAACACACAAATGGGTGTCTTGATTTCAGTTGACGAGGGACCTCATTTAAGGGAGTAGAAACTTTAGAGTGGAGAAGGTGGTTTGGCTCCAATGCCAGTCGACCAAGAGACAGAGTGGCTTCTTTGCAATAAAGCTCAGCAGGTTGGATGCCAGCAAGAATGGGAAGATTGTCCAATGGTGTGGGATGCAGGTATTCGCTCACTGTGCCCAGAGCGCTGTTGATGGCAGTGTCGATATTATCGCAGTGAGCACTGCGGTACCAGACGGGCGCACAATATTCTGCTAAGGAGGATACAACCCAGACAACAAAATGGGTCATTTTTACATTAATTCAACGTCTACAGACGTTCAACGTCTACAACGTCTACAGACGTTGAATCAATGTAAAAATGACGGATTTTGCTGTATAGGAAGGGCTGGGGCTGCTATACGCATTGCGTTAGCCCTCTCTCCCCAGCTAGAACCTGCCAGGCGCTAAAGTAGCGCAGCACGGGATGTCAGTTTCTTGTGCAGTGACACCAAATGATGGCGGTATGTGAGCGATCTGTCTAATGTCACCCCAAGATATTTTGGTTTGGTGCAGAAGGACAGAGGTTTTCCATAATTATGGACATTCAGCTCACGAACAGCTTCCCTGCTGTGTAGATGGAAACTGCTGCCACAGTTTGGTTTCGCTAAGTTTCAGTCGCCATTTCTGGAGATAAGCTGAAAGGGTTTTTGTGTCTTGGTTCAGGGTGTCTTTTAGATTTTCCCACGACTTTGTGGAGCGGAGAATTGCCAGATCATCTGCCTATGCGTATTTTGCGGAGACTGTGCTTGGTGGTCGTAGGTGTTGACGTAAAAAGAAGGCATTTGAGCATTTTTAGTGTCTTCAGAGGACATTTTATTTTTTATGAGAAAAGAGGACAATTCCTCCTAAAAGAGAGCATATGATAGCCCCGATATAGCTTCAAGATAAGTTGAGCAATTGCTTATACCTAAACTACATAAAATAAAAATACTAAACAGAAAATAATAATTCATCCAAGACACAGTGTTGCATTGTTGCTTGTTAGATTTATTTTTTCACCATCTACATTCAAAATAGGCGAATTGAATTGATAAAAGAGAAAAATTGTTTGTCATTAATGATGCCCTTAACTTTTCCGGCTGTGGATTTAAGTTTAACGCTATCCAACCAGAGTGCTTCAGTCGATTTGTTGTAACTCCAAGCGGTAGTTTAGAAGAGAGTGCCTTCCATTGAGATTTGTATCACCTTAAAATGATTATATCAAATAATAATACAGAATAGTGTTGTCACAGCTACGGTATCCAATTACCGTGACGTCACATAGGTTTGATGAGGTAAATTTTAGAGTTCACAACTCCTTCCGCCTGTCATGCTGTCTGCAAGCATTCACGTTATTTTGGATAACAATTGTATACTCTGACTGACTGACGACACTCTGCTGCTTTTGATAAACAAACGACTGTTTCCCTGATTTGCAAATCATTAGTATTAGGGAAACTTGAGCTTGGATCAACTTTCTTCATGTTAACCATGTTCAGCAAGACACAAGAACCTCGTTAGAGCAGTGCTACAAAATTTCTCATACTTGTCAAAAAAAAATACAGTATGTCTATTACAAGCAAATCAACTGCTACTATTTAACGGCCATAAAACGTAATACTTTTAACTCGGAAATACGCTTTTAGCTTCGGTTTTCACAGTTTTTTACTTCAACAAACTATATCTACGAAATCACTCAAAGAAAAATAGCAGTAATGCAGGGAGGGCCAATATATTCAATAAAATTTTGTTTTTTGGTGGTGGATCAACTCTTCTTTGGGATCAAGTCTCCAGGATCTTTCCTATTGTTGTATTGTCGTCATAGCTAGCTTCAAGATTTAATGTTAAAACGAAAAATACGCAATGCACTCCGATATGCTTGGTTCTCAGCTCGATCCTGACAAAGGAAGGACACAACATAGTATGGTAGCCGCAATTCTAGTGCTGAGAAGGATCACTTTATTTTACTTTTAATATTAGTTCCTGTTGATAGTTAGCAAGAAGCACCTAAATTTCAAAGCTAAAAAAGCTTTAAAATCTTTTGAATACTCGAATGAAATTTATATATCCTGAAAAGAAGCAATTTGACTGCAAAGTCTGGAGTGACATGTGAAAGAAGTATTTTTTCTGCTTCAAAGACATGTTGGCGTTTTTTTCTCTCACTTTCAGGTTCCTAACAAACGAAGTACCGTAGCCCTCTTGTATTCAAAGTAATGTTTTACAGAAGCTAGTGAAAACGTAGCCAATTATTTTGGCTTTAGACCGTTCATTGATTCACATCCTTCAAACTTGATATTGACTTTTTATTTAAACGATTCGTTACAGCCTACAACGTACTGTGAACCGCAGCTTTACTTTATTTCGTAGGCCTAGTTGTAAATGTAGTTTATTTTATCGTACATGGCAAATATATTTAATATTTTGCTGTATATTTCAGAATACGGTTTCTTTGAAATAATAATATTTCACTAAGCATCTCGACAAAAGGCAGAAAACAGAAAAAGAATTAGTAGTACAGCGGTCGTCTACTTCAACGTTTTTACACTTTGTGACGTGGTTCTTTCCTGCTCATTGAACTATTTATGATAAATCAAGATTAATTTAAAAACGCATGGCAGGGTATTATATCCTATCAATGAAAAAATCAATACTTTTTACCAGAGCAAAACCATAATGAGAACTAGCCTTAATTCTTTAGTTTCGCTTCTAGTCCTAACACAATGGGTACCCGGACATTTTGCCGCAAGGACATTTTGCCGAAAGATATTTTGCCGAAAGACATTTTGCCGAAAGACATTTTGCCGAAAGGACATTTTGCCGAAAGACATTTTACTGAATGGACATTTTGCCGAAACTCATTTTTGTGTTATATGTATCGATATTCTCCACAATGTGTTTTAGTTTATCATTCACAACCTTAGTCCTTTCGGCAATTTGTCCATTCGGCAAAATGTATTTCGGCAAATGTCTTTCGGCAAAATATCCTTTCGGCAAAATGTCCTCGCACGACGCAATGCAAGGGAACTTCTGCGTCAGTACACAATTGAAACGATACAATACACGCAATGCGTCAATTAGGCCATATCACGAAACAGAAAATAGTAATTTTACCCGAGTTTGATTAGTTGAAAAGTATTTCTTTTGCAGAAATGATTGCATTATTACAACGTAAAAGTTGGAAAACGCAACCTTTTTGAAGAGAATTATTGAAACACTTAACGTCGAGCGTTTTAATTTACTTTGTTTGCATAAATCAACCATCTGCATTCGTTTAACATAAGTTGTGTGCGTAAAAGTTGTATGCATTGCAAAAAATTGCAAATTTGAAAGTTATCCTTTGTGTTGGCATGTTCGAACATACCAAAGTAGTTTGTTTTAAAACTTGTGAAAAAAGTGATTTTGTTAGGTACGAAGGTCTGTACCGGTGCAAAGCCAATTCATTTCTCAAAAGCAGTTCCACAAATGTTATTTGTAAATAACCACAATTTGCATAACAAAAAAGACGCAAGATAAGCTACAGGTGCAACGACATACAGCAGAAGTTCAATTTAAAAGTTTTCAAAGAAATGATTGAAACGGGCTTTGTTCATTTTGTTTAGAGCTGTACAAGCTTCTTCAACTCCGTTTGTGACTCCGGGGGGTCCACAACTGAACACACCCACTGTTCGTACCTAAAATCAAATAACAGTTTTTGTAAGAGGTTACTTCATGGGAATAATAGCATAAAAGAACTTTTGATCAGAACTGAAAGAATTTTCTTTAATTCTGAAAGAATTTTTCAGAATTATCGATTCTTTACTGTTTACATGTTTTTTGCAGACCTTCTGATGATCCGTTAGGTGAAACAATTTGTAAAGGCTTCAGATAGTAATAACTACATTTGATTTAATTCGCTCTGCTTTGCCTTTTTGCTTGGCATTGAGCACTTTTTGTAGTATTAATAGTTTTCATTGTTTTAAAAGAACTTTTGAATGGTTATAAAAGACAATATAGAATATCACTGGTCCGTCCAATTTTGCGTCATAGTATATGAGGGCTGCCGTTTAATAATTTGTTCTGTGAATTTTAAAAATTACAGAGGTTGTACTAAATTTATGTTAAACTGATGTCAAGCTCAAGATGACTTTATTCAATTTCAAATGTAATTAAACTTTACTTACATCACTGTGTATCGTTTGTACAGTGTCAAAGAACTGATCAAATTGTGGCCTTCCAAAATGTGTAATGGCTTTTAGCCCTGTGAACATACTCTTTCCGGCAACTTTCTGGAAGTATCTTTCGCAAATATACTGTCAAAATGAATACACGAAATTAGTTTATAAACTAATGATGACTTTCTCTTTGCTAGAAGCATGTGTAAGGCCATCTTAACTTCAGACGTTCGTCTTTTCGATTTATCTTCAACATTATGACGAATATTGAACGGTTTAAGATGTGACATTTTTACCTCTGGCAAAAACTAGCGTCATATTAGGCAATCATATCTTAGTAGAGATACATTTAGCGGATTATCAGTGGGTATGCTTTGTCATTAGCAGTAAACACCAAAGAAAGCAAAATCATTATCTTGCTTTTTAAAGTAAATTTTGTTTGCTCCAGTAGCGTATTAAAATTTGATACTCCTCTTAAGTTCTTACTGTATTCAAACCTTGACAGTTTAATTCTTGAACTTACCAGCATGGTTGTTCGAAGATCAAATTTGTTTGAGAACTGTGTGATATAAATGTGAGTCGATACAAGGTGGCCTCCAGGTGTTTCTTCAAGCTCTCGTATGATGTCAGTTAGCCATTCAAAGTGGCGTTGAGTTCTGGTAACCCAAATGAAGTACACCTGCAATCAAGAAACCATTTTAAAACTTTCCCGTGTAATCCAAAAATTTCGAAGTAGAAAAAGTGGAAAAAATTTCAACTCTTATTCACTGCAATAAACAACGCAGTTCCCAGCGAACAAAATGTGTCTTTTTTTAGATATTGCTTCAACGATTTTCGACGGTTAAGTAAAAACAATGGAGTTGGTAGATAAGTTCTTATAAAAAATATAATCTCTGTTTCAGCATGTTTTGATTTGCAGTAATTTATTGAGTTTAAAGCATTACCAACCTTCTTGCATGTGATTTGGAAACCTTTCTTTGATGTGGACCGGTTAACGATGTCTTTGATGATTGACGCAAATGGGGTAACTCCGATACCAGCTCCAACTAAGACAGACACTTCGTACTTGTACCAGTCCTGGTGTCCTTCTCCAAACGGACCATCCAAATAAAGCTTTGAAGTGAAAAAAAGAAACTTAATTTAATAAAGTTTTTTGTAGATTTTTTTTACAAAGCAGATATTTCTAACTACTTTACTTCAAAAATAGACGCTGAGCATTAAGTGTGAATAAAAAATATTGTTTTGTTAAGTTCCATTGCATTGTTGATTTAACAACAAATGCAAAACTCACTGTGGGCAACTTTTCATTTCCGTCTAGCGCACTTTTATACAAATTTCTCAGGTTTGTTGTCCAGGGTCCAACCGATCGAATGTGGAGTGACAAGTAAGGCTAAAATGTAAAATGAAGATCGTTATTTCAACAAGAAAGACGAACATGTTATGAGTCGATGACTTACTTAACACATTATTCAAAAATTAGCACTTACTGTAACATGTAAAACAGAGGTCAAAATGTTATGAGTGATTCATCACAGTGTGGAATTCATCAAATTTAATGTTTTGAATCAGTATCAATGTGCCAGTGGAAGTCACCTACTAGCCAACTTAAATAGCGGACATTAGTCTACACTTACCAGACTGCTATTATCACAGCTTGAAATGTATTTTATAAGTTTCAATCCGAAGTTTAAACATAACGTTTATTGTACAAACTTAAAAACAAAGACATTTAAGAGCTCATTTGTCCTTAAATCGTGATTTGCAAAGTGATACTGATTGTGTGCGAAGATTTTCTCTATAATTTACCTCATGGGGAGCCGAAGTCAGAGTGAAGGGGTGGTACTCGTTGCTGCTAAGAGGTAAGCATGCGATGCGAACCCATTGTCCTGACCGGTAGTCAAAGGCTGTTGGTCTCTTGAAAACCAGGTTAAGCACATCTGTGTAAAAACAGAATTACTTTAATAGAAAATTGCCTAATCTTGATAGAGTGCTGTTTAAACAATAAATAAAATACCATTACACTATTAAAAAAAAGTGCTCAATACCAAGCAAAAAAAGCTGAACAGAGCAAATTACATCCATTACAGTAACCATTTACTGAAAATCTTGAATAACTGTTTGCCCTTATCGGGGTCATCTGAAGGTTCAATAAGGAGTGAGTCTGTTGAATTTTTAGTAAATGGTAACTGTAGGCTATTTGAAAGAATTTAATTTAAATACAAATGCCAAATGGAAGTAGCCTATGTCTAGATCTAAAAGATAAACTAACTTTCTTCTACAATAACACTGATTCGGTTTTTCTGACAGCTTAAGTTACCTACCTGAAGGGAGAGGGTCAACTTTTACAACAGGAATCTTGACTTTGGAACGGCTTATTGTTATGAACTTGTCAGTGCAAAATATAATGACCGGAACGACCAAGTAAAAGTGGAACTTTGGTGATTGTACGACTTCCATGCTTCCGTGCAGGATAATCAAAACGTACAGCAACGCTGAAAAGAGTAGAATAAAACTTGTCTTCAAAAAAAGTTATTTTGGAAACAAAATTCACAAACATTGTTTTAAGTGTTTTTCACTCAATAAGATTTTTGTGCCTTTTGTCATATCCAGGCTTACGCTCTCTAGTTGAAGATTTAGATTAAGCGGATTGGAAGACAAAAAGCCAATTTTTATGTGCACTTTCAGGCATGTTATTAAAAAATCAGCCAGACACACAGTCTCATGCTCTTGAGCGGTGTCGAACCGGAGCCTTTTCGAGTGCTGCACCAGGGCTCTCATCAGTCGGTTGTGCAGACGACATTATTGCTTTGAAATGATGTAACGCAAATCCTTCGAACTTTGGTGTTTTAACTTACTTCGTTTGCCTATGTGTATGTACAAATAAACTACCACAGGGACAAACATAATATAACTTTACAAGACCAAAAATGCTATGATAGACAATACGCTGTCTCAGGTTATGATGTGTGATGATATAGGTTGAGTAACTCACAATACAGATGATGCGTGATCCAAAAAGCTCTGAAACAGTATCTTCTGGAAAACTGCATTGCAAAGACGTAAATCACTGCAATTGTCAACAAAAGTAGTAGTCCAGTAACGCCAGTGACAGTTTCAAAAAACCACCAGGAGATGGTGTGTGGCAAATCCGACCTATTAAGTTGGAAAATATTGTTAGTACCACTGAAAAGAAACCCTACAATGATATGAATTAATCTCCAAGTGTCAAGGTTGTAAAATTGCATGACTTATTCTTTATATGTTCCTTGCTTTGTCTAAGAATGGTAAAAGTGAGTTCATGACTATGCGTCAATTGGTATAGTAAAATAAAACTTTTTTTTTTTTTTGGAAATGAAGTAAATGTTGAAACGATCTTTTGGAAACAACAAGAACACATTTAAACGGATTCTGCTTAAATGATAAATCTTACAACCTGTTTAGGTTAAATTTAGTACAGATGAGTTTCGAAAAAAGGGCTAAATCATAAATTTAAAAAAAGAGCAGTACCATATCAAATTAGTTTTTTTATTTTTAATTACAAATTTACTGGTAAAAATTGCGGCTAATTGAGATTTACCGAATGGTTCTAAACACTAGCATTTATATAAAAAAAACTTTTCTCTACTAAACATTATGTACAAAACAAGTTCTCGGTGTGGTAATATTATTTTTAGCTTTTGCAAACAGAGCAATTGAAGTCACAATACTTTATTATCTCACCCGTCATCCACCAGCAATCTCGGAAACAAGCAAGCCAACACGGGAAGGGGGTGGACACTGAAGTGATAGAAATTTGCGACATGTCCAAATGCGTGCAAAACTGTAATATATCATAGACAACAATAAGTTTTCAGTTCCCAAAGCAAATACTGTTTATCCACGATTTGGCTTGGTTGAATAGAATTCTTAGATAGATTAGAGTAGTAGCTTACAAAACGTAAAGATTGCCAGTAGAAGGTTGTTCATGATAGCTCGAAGTTGCAGGTTTTTGTCTCACTCTCTTTAGGAGCTAACATCAGAATAAAAAAAAAATTAAAAAAAAATAATGTGGTGAAGTATTTATAGTAGAAAAAACAACGAAAAGTAAATTTGGCTGATAAGACGAATTCAAATTAGGGAAAGAGTTTAGCCTTTCGTCAATTTGAATTCTTCTGATTAGTCAAATGTACATTTCTTTTTGTTCTGCTATAAATACTGCACCACACTTACGTTCAGTTTATTCTGACGTCAGCTCCTGAAGAGTGTCAGACAAAAACCTGCAGCTTCTAGGTATGTGCGACCCTCTACTCGCAATTTCTTTTGTCACAGCCATTTTGTCGGAACATTTCTACCGGACTGTTGGCTTGAGTTTGTTTAATTCAGAGGATTCCAACCCTATTTTGGGCTTTATCTAAGATAATACTTTAAGGTAAACATGCCTTACCATTCACCAGCATTGCTGTACCAAACCTCCAAACCTGTAGACTATCTATACAATTTGGTTTCCTTTTCTTGGTTCATTTAATGCACTTCTTTAATAGATATAACTTACAGTAGTAGTCTACACTTAAACTATACTTAATCCCGCCTTATAACTCCCCTGCTCAAAATTAAGACCATTTCACATACTTGTCAAGACCAATGCCACGTAAGCTATCTGCTTGTGAAAAGCGACTGCCGCATCAAAGGGTATGAACTTCTTTAGGAAGGTTTCACGGCAGAAAGTGATGAGGTTTCGACACATGGTCAGAAGAATGAAGCTGAATTGAAACGAAATCGCTGCAGCGGTCGATCTGCTAATAATAATTCCCCACTCGGTGACTCGTCTAATGCCGCTGTGTTCCGTTCCGAAGGCGTAAACTGAATAAAGCAATTTGATGGAGTTAATATAATTTCAAATTTTTTAAAAGTGTATTAATTTGAAACTTTCCAAACGATTAAACTCACAGGTCGCTCGCTCAATCATGAGAACGATTGTGATGCTGTAGAAGATGACCATGCAGAAGATATGCTGCCGGTAGTTCTCTATCGTCCTCTTGCAAGTTTTCCAAAACCGCTTTAGCCGATTCTTTTCTTCTTGTTCAATTGCCGCTTCGAACTTTGCACTGGTCTCTTCGATTGGCCTAAGAATGGTTGCACAGAATCATTAAATTTGAGTGTAGGTACAAATAATTTTTTAATAATTTCTACTTCAACACATTTTGAACACTGAATTTGAGAAGCAAACAAGTGCATAAAAACAAAATCCTAAAATCAACAACCGCGCCGAAAGGGAAGAACTACGTCACCTAATCTACTAATCAACTGATCCAACAAAACCTCACAGCAATAACGCCTAACAGCACAGAAACTCAACAGCCGGCAGCCTCAAGCTAAACCAAAGAGCCACTTTAAAGAACCACTCACTGACTTCAACACCATTCGTCATAGCACATGACTAGGGAACTGTGTTCCGAAAGCTAGTGTAATTTGATATTGCCAAAAAGAACCCGCAGCATCAGGCTATAACAGATCGTTTGAATCTACACTGTGAAGTAAGCAACGATCATGCTGCTAAAAGCGAAACTCATTCAACAACTTAAATCTTTAATTTTCCTTATAATGCAATCGTACTTTTTGTGTTGTGTCTAGGCCTGTGCCTATTAGTTGAGATTATGCGGAGAAAAAACAAGGAAGCCAATTTTCGTATCCATCTTTACCTCAATTGTTCAATTCTACGCTTTTTTATTTATAGTTTTATTTAACAATAATTCTCAGCTTACTTGTCTGATGCATCTCCATTCACATTACGCTTTCGCAATGTAGATTCTCTGCTTTCCCCATCCGAACTTTCACTGCAAAAGTTGATACGTTAAAATAACACAGTAGGCCTACATATTACAGTAAAGTTATCATAATGTAGGCTACTCTTTAGTGTACAGTACTGTAGGTTACTTATCGATATGTCACCATCAGTAAATCTATGCATGCATAGCCCAAACAATGTGTTAGTAGCTGAAGAAGCATGATTATGATAGTTTTTTAACAATAATACTAGACAATTGATATGAACGCCCTGTTTGTGCTTAAACCATAAATAATAAGCTACCTAAAAAAAAAAGAAAAAAAAAAGCTACCTGTCTTTCATCTGAGTAATTTGGCGTTTCAGTGCTGGTCCAGACCTTGCCGCCTGTGATTGAACAACTTTCCGTCGAATTGATTTTGTGACACCTTTTTCAAAAGCAAATCAAATATCAAGCAATGCTCAAAATCGTCGATTAAATAATTACTTTATAAATAAATAAACAATTTTTTTTTTAAGTTTCGGGCTTTTCAAGCATGAATTATAATTTGAAATAAGTTCCAGCAGTTGCGAAATACCTGGTAATCCTAGTTGAGCCTTTGCAAACGAATCTCTGTGTTCTTTCAACATAACGTACTGGAAATCTTCTAGGGTTATAGCTTGCTTGTTCTCAATGCCAGTTTCTCGAAATATGGAGTCAACTGCGGCATCTACCTCGCTTTTGCTCAAATTTACTCCAGCCATTTCCAAAAATGATCTGTACGCACAAATTTTATATATCAAAATTTATGGGGTGGTAAGAGAATTTTTATAATAAGTTCAGGGCAAGAACGAAATATCAGAATTAATCTGGACTGTTTCAATAAAAACATACAAAAGTAGCCTATTCAACGGATGAGCCAAAATATTAATTGAACAATGGATTTCTACTGTAATACGTTCAGTCGTTCATACACCATAACTCTATTGTTAATAAAATATTTTGATAATTTTATTACAAAATTCTCAGATAGTGTAAAAACTTACCTTATCATTACGTTAGCTTCCACTCTGTTGATTTCCCCGCTGTGGTCAGTATCATACATGTCAAAAAGCATCTTCGCTTTCTGTTCCGGAGACCCTAGTACAAATATATCAATATCAATACACTTCAAACAGTGATATTTCCAATAATAAACTTTGTTAATGCTTTTTTTATAAATTTAAAACTCAGATTTGTGTATTTTTGTTTATTTTGTTTTAAATTTTATATTGGTAGTATAATGTAACATTTGTTTTTTCACAAAACGTCTAAACGTAGTGTACTAAAGCAAGGTTAAGCACAATAGAAGCTTCTAATATACCGTTCATCAGCAGAATAATAAGATCAGCAAACTCTCTGAAGGACAAGTATCCACTCTTGTCTACGTCGGCAAGTTGAAAGATTTGTTGAACGAACAAGGAGTCCGCTTTCATTCCCATAGTTTCTGCCACTTCGGTCTTCAAAAAAAAAGTACAAAGGTGCATCTTGAGCATAGCAAAAACTAACAGTAAAAAAGATCCCATCGCAGCTTATGCACGGTGGTTGAAGTTTTAAATTAAGTGGACTGCAAGGCTAGGAACTCCATCTTCTTCTCCGATTACAAGCATGTCATTGAGTCTGTAGTCTGTGGTGGCCAGTTGTGAAAAAGTCTGCGTCACGGTCGAAAGGACGTCATTTCGACACCATTCTAGAGCACGCGGTTGTGTCGCGGGCAAGACACTTAAATGGGAGTAGCTGACTCGATGACTGCAGTATATGTCTCGTCACTACTTCCTGTTGTCTTTTGTGTTGCATCTGTGATCGCAGTGCACTGTATGTTGTCGCAATAGGAGCAAACTAAAACGTGTTTATTATTATTACTATTTCTAAAAACACAGACACAACACGTGAACAAAGCAGGGTTCTCACCAATTAGCTACGTAGCAGGCAGACGAATCTATTAATGCTTTGCTAATTTTATGTGAAAAAAAAAAGTTAACAAGATATCGTTACAAGAATATGCAGTGATTTTATTAGAAAAATAATTAATAAGCTTATGAAGATATAAACGCTGATTCCGATTATAGAAACATAATGCTGTGTTCATAGTGTTACAAGTTTTTCTTACCTTGGTTAACTCAATGGTGGCGACTTCCATGGCTCGAGCTTTATCTTCATGAAGGGAACCGTCATCCACATTTAAAACCTGAAGTTTTGGTACAAAATATGATACACTTCACTTCAGTTTATTTAAAAACGAAAAACTGTACATAGTTTTTGTATAATAAGCTCACAGTAGGCCTACGTTTATTCTTAAATGCTCGTGTTTTTGATTTTTCTTTTTTTGTATTGGTTGTAAGGATCAGTCGTCCCCGCATGGCTTCATCAACTGTCACACCTCCAGTTGCTTTAGGTATGTGGAGCCAACTGATTCTTTCAACTAATTCATCTATTTTAAACTGTTAGGTGTGGTGGCCGTGCTTAAATTTACTTTCATCGACGTATCCTTTAAATTTACATCGCATGCACGTTTTAAACTTCTGTGGTTTTGCGACCTTTTCCTTTTGTTGGTATTGTTCCTGTAAACTATTGGTAACTTTATCATTGCTGTTGTTTTCCGACAAAGAAAAATAAATTGAATTGAATTGATAATTTTCTGCATTCTTATGAATTCACAAATAGGAAAGCATAGAGATATGCGAAAACATTGTCGAGCTAACTTTGAATGAAAAGCGTATTTATTTTCTCACTTCAGCAAATACTCTTCTGAAGAAAGCTTCGAGCAAGGTTTGTCTGGCCTCCTTTGTAACTGCTTCTATCTTTAGAGCAGTTTCGTCCATCTCAAACACTTCAACTTCGATTTCGTTAATCTTCATGAAATCTTTCACACATTCAAGAGCACTTGTCCTACAAAACAACACAAGGTGTTAATTTACTTTTATGGAAAATACAGCTCACTTGTGGTAGACTTCAAAGCTTTGTTTATAAATGTATGGTTTATAGTTTTCTTTTATGTTTTTCTGAAGAAAAATCATCAAAAATAAAAAATCATATTGTAACCTTTCTTCATAGTTGACAAATCGTAACACGACGTCGTATTCTTTTGGAATTCTTATCACCATCAAATCTTTCTTCTTGTTTCGTGAAGTGAATAAGTAGGATTTCTGTAATTGTGGATTTCAAGTTATTACGTGTGATGGTTATCGTGTTGAAGACATAGGTTTCACTTTTGGTGCTTGTTGGCTCTGGTCGAATTTACCCGTAACACCTTCTGTTGTGATAGCTGTTAAATCATACAACTACGACATCAAGTATAGTTGTACTAACTTTAAAACTGGACATGGATATTGATCTCAAAAGGTTTCCGCCCACTTTCAGAACCTTGATTGTGTCGCCTTCAAATGCAATGACAACTCTACGGAATTTATCCCCTCCTTCTACCTCGAAAGCTAAAAATTCAAAACATTTGTTATTAAAGTGCAGTAAATCATATCCCAAATGTTGGTGAAGCCTATAAGAAAAAAATTATTTAAAACAAAATCAAGAACGTGACGATAAATTACATGCAACCAAAAGCACCACCGTAATGTGAAATTCGATCATTGGAAACGCTTTTTCTAGTAACTATAGCTGCTGTAAAGCGATAAACTTTACTTAGAACATGTGCAAATATTTTGAATATTGTTACTGATTTTATAAAATAGAAATTGTGGAAAATTACCTGAAAAAGCTGCACCATTAGATTTTTGTACTTTGGTGCTCTTTTTTGACGCTCGTTTGGCCGCAACATCAGCAACCTTTTTTTTAATCACAGCCAAGTCATGTTGCCTCTTCCATGCAATAATGCACATCGCAAAGTAAGCCACTAAAATATAATACATTCCAGGTTTAGATACGGGAAGTATTGGGTTTGTATCGGGTCGATATTTGATTGAAAACTGGATACATATAGGCATACTTATATAATGACAACAAAGCAGAGAAACCTATCTATTGCAATGAAACGGTTCAATGCAAGACAGGGCACAAACTAAGCAATATTGTAATTATAAAAATTGCTAGAAATACGAAACCTTATGAATTTGTTTTGTCTCAAGTTGATCATCAACCGGTTGTTGATTTTTCAATTTAGTTAATAATTCAGCAAAACAATAGTTCATAAAAAAAAAACACATCCCACGATACCTGTTGGGAAAAGCAACATGAGGATCATGATCCCGACAAATTTTCCCCAATATCCTTCAAAGAAGTAAATGCCGGTGTTTGGAGTGCAAGGTTTGGTGAACCGAATCGGTGTTTGCATTGGATCGTAACATTCAGATCCTAAAGTTGCAACAAAACGAATTAAGAAAAGTTTGCTCACTGACTAAGTAGCTTACAATATTACATTGTCGTACGCTGCCCTTTTTTTTTTTATAAAATTCATATAGGCTACGTTCCGATCGTTACTACAGTAGGCTACACTTGAAGCGCAATGATGTTAGTTACAATGTGGAGATTTCTTGAAAGAGTTAATAACACTCTACTCAAAATGGGTATAACACCGCAGCTACTTTTATTACACAACTAATTGGGCATTACCTTCAGCTGAACTAAAGACGTTTGCTTGCAAAATGCTTGCATTCACCGATGTGACCGACAAAATAACATCCCGCATTGTTGTTTGGCGTATAATTTCAACCTCACTCTTGTTGGATAAACTGCAACAAAAGAAAGTAGTTGGTTGAATGACAACCCAGACAGAAAATCAGTCGTTTGTGCTTTGATTACTTTTACAAACATTGATCAATGTAAAAAAACGACTGATTTGCTGTCTTGGAAGCAGCTATTCTGCGTTTTGGGATCGATTCTTCAAAAGTTGGGATGACAATTAATGCTTTTGTTGCGCTTACATTTTTACAAAATCTGACAAGGCTACAGCGATGAAAACTTTAAAAGTGAATTAAGTGAAAATGTGATTATTTTTTTATTTACGTTTCAAACCAAAATCGATCGCTATCTCGAGTTCTTTTGATTTGCTCTTGTATGATTGCTGAAAAGAGAGGCCCTGTAGCATTGCCATCTGAACGTTTTTCCAGCATCCCACCAACATACAGTTCGAGAAGATCTGTGGTGTTGTAAACCTCACCAAGTCTTGACACCATCTGAAGATAAATGATGCTTTATTTAAGAACAAAAAGTATCTTGACATAAACTTTGACAAATCGTGTAAAGATTTACAGAAGCCTGCACTTTACTACAGTGAATTGCTGGAATATAGATGTTAAAATTCTATGGCCTATATCCTGTGTAATAAATTTCTTTTTAAATTTTGGGACAAAACATTTCTTCAGTTTTTATAAAAGGCTGACAACATATCAAATAGAAATCATTAGAAATCTTTGTGGATGATCTAAAATGAATGTTTCTTATGTTCAAGATTTCGTATCTATGATACATTCTCCATCAAATGACGGCTTGCAGGAAGCAACAACACTAATTTGCAAATCGGCCGTGACTCAACCAAACCGCCAAAAAGCCGTGTTCTTACATCTTGAGACATGTCACTGTTTAATTGCTCAAATCGTGTGATTGGTTCTAGTCCAAACGCAGCTCGTGCAACGTTGTATGACGCCAACCCGGCGTCCCTTCCTCTCTCGATTGTTATTGTTTCGAGATCCATCCTTGTTCGTTGAAGCGGACCATAGAGGAAATCTGAAGGAAACAGTCTCGTTAGTGATTTACAAAACTGGTTTCGTCTACTCTGAAATTTACACAAAAAAAATATACAAACAATCACTTGAAGGGCACTTGACCACTTGCCGATGACAAATTGAGAGTAAATACAAATACTTGTGACAAAGCTAGATAAATTTGGCAAAATATTCTGGAGGCACGCGCTCAAAGGTAAAATCAGATATTTCAAACTTGCTCTTTCGTTCCTCTACCCTATCCTGAAAAAATTTAGAAATTATAGAGCAATTTTCCAAAATTTACTCTGGATGTGCTTTTGCATTTACCTGAAAGGTCTTCAACTACTTTGCTGTCATCGTTTTCGGCCTTCTGCAAAGCCATTCCTAAAACAAGTGAGTCAATGCCATTCTTGAACAAAGCGTCCTGAAATTAACAAGTTTGTTAACTCAAACACTGAGTAGTTATTTGTGAAAGTTTCGTATGCAATAAGTTGTATAGAACTTTTACGTTGTCACATAATTGTCTCACTTGTAGTTGCCAATATGAGTTGCACAACCTCAGCGCAGGCTCTCCAGCAGATGCACCGTACTCTTCTGGCAAGGGATCAATCTTGGAGCAGTTGTTGTGATACAAAGCGACGCCACTAGGCACTAAAGTGTGTCCAACACGCATTGCGGCAGCAGAAAATTCAAGCGAAACACTTGGATCCAAATGGGGGTTGTATTCTGCAAAATGATGATAGCAACACCAGTCATTGTTATGGTATTTAAAAAAACGGAACATTCCTTTTAAAAAAATATATTTTTTGATTGTAAGCAACTGATTTAAGGGACAAAATAGTTTGATATTGGGTTAGACAAATGATATTGCCACATGTTTAAGTACGCAGAAAGTCCAATTGAACTTTCAACTATAGAAACAAACTCAAAATGGATTTTTCCTTTTATACCTGTGTAAGGAGGCAAATTTTCTCCTGTCATCATCGGAAGCCATTCATATGCTACAATGTTTTGATAGACTGCTATGGTCCTTCTTCGTGCAGCTTCAAAAACCTGCAATATAACATTAAAAATGTTAAAAAATGCATTTGAGAAGAAACCTTTTATATGAAATAGAAACTAAAATCTTAAAACAGTTTTTTTTTAAGTTAAATCCAATACCTGCTCATCTGACCAATCGCTATTTTCCGCTTTGATCTGATTGGCGATGTAGTTGTGATATCGAAACCAAATTATACTGACTGTCATAAGAAAAGGATTCTCATTTCCACGAGGATTTCCAAAACCTGCAATAACGACATTGATGATGTGACAACCAACAAATACAAACAAGCGACGCAATATATTAGAGTAAAAATAGAACTACATTGAAGAATATTGCAATTTGGAAAATATTGCTTCATGATTGAACGATTAATCAGTTATATATATTTTAACCTTTTGTACAGCAGATATCAAAATGACATTATAACTCCGGATGAAAAGATAAGTGAGATTCAAAAATGTAGATCTACGATCATGCTGTTAAAAGCGAAACAACCTATTATGTAGGTAAGATTGTTTTTCAGGTTTGTTCATGCCAAATTGGGCTCTTAGAATTTATTTTGAAAAAAATCAAGAAGGAGACTCACTAAATAACTGATCTGGGCTTCTACGCTGTGGTGGTCTAGCAGGATCAACAATTGGGTTGACAAGAGGAATTTCATAGCGATTGAATGCAGGAACGTTGGACTCTTCAGTTTCCACGCGAAGTTTTCCATCTTCAAACGACCTCAAGTGTTCTGCCCAGGAGCGACTATTGCCGTAGATTGCGCTCCCATCCAACCAAGCCGTAGCTTCATTTAGCTGTTTATATTTAGAAGCTGAAGTTATGCAATAGTCTAAGATACCTGCATATTAATTATGGGTATGTTTATTCCTGGTGTTCAAGGTTTGAATCAAGTCGACAAAAGGCAAGTAATCCAACTTTTGTGTTCATTTTGAATCATAAAAATTTGTTGAGCTGATGTTTTATCTTAAGGTAAAAAACTAAAATATTTTTTTCTTCCATACAATAAATACAATTATAGAAAATTTCACTACTGACCGCGTGGTGCTACGTCAACTGGTAAAAGCACCTGTCGGACACTCGAAGAAATTGTTTCAACGTCTGCTGAGCAAACTGAACTTCTTTTTAAATTGGTACTTGCATGCTTGAAGGTGGACACGAAGGTTGATTGCTTTCTTGCCTTCTTATTCATTTAATCTCACTTTTCTGTCACATTTAACAAATTTTGATACTACAAAAACAGCACCTAAATATGTTTTTATTTCTGACTTGTTGGCTTTATAATTACCAGAGCTCTTGGAGTGTTGCTAGATGCTCCCGATGAAGGATCATACTTGCTTCTGTAAATAGGGATAATTCTCTCGGCAACGCTAAGACCAGTTGAATTCAGAGAGTCTTTTTCGGGGATGATGACATTTAGGTACTCATTGGGACAGGCAATCCTTCTACTGTCCGACATGTCGTCGGCAATCAACTGACCTGGAATGAAATTTTGGATTGCAAAATGATGATACTTTATTAATAGTTTGAGTAAATAAAGCATGGTTGGCTTGTATAAATAATTTCGTGTATAGTTAAGCAAAGGTATCCAATTCTGTACGCTTTCCTAATTTTAGAGTTTGTGTGCGATGTATGACGCAAATATTTGAAAATCTTATTTAGACGCTTAACATAAAATTATTGTAGATTCATCTTGAACTGCTTTTAAAATACTTTGTCAAGAAACAAAAAAACTTTTCACATTAGTTTTGAAAATTGCAGTGCGGCGCATAATTAGTAGGTTAATTTTGCAGCCCTATGATAAGAGAAAGTATTTAAAACTAATAATTTTCTTTACATTTTTCGAAAAGAGATATAATCATACACATATTAAAATTAAATTTAAAGTCTGCATTATTTTTTTGGATAAAGTTCAAGTATCTCCTCACCCATGAAAACAAAAAAGACTGATCTTGAGCTTGTTGATGCTTCCCGGGTCCCTGTTCTCTCTTTCAGGAACCACGTGCTTAGTTTCCTCGGGTTTGGTAATCCTTCTTCTTCATCTTGAGCTATGTGAACCCCATCTTTGTATGATGGAGATGTTATTCGGGACATTGTTTGACCTGCACAAGTAAAAGTTTTATTTCTTTGAAGGTGCTACTACAAAGGCTTGTTTCGTACAATGGAAGTTACTCTGTAATTGTTGTGTAATTCGTCCAGCATGTACATAAAGAACGAGTAATAATAATCTCGCTGTGGCAAATTCTATGTTATATGAAAACACGTATAATATACTGTGCAGTGAAAGAGCGCGTTTTGTGGATCGAATTATACACACAACGTACAAAATTGAACCAATACTTGTAGAAGGTTTATACTGCGCATTGTAGCACACGTTGGATTACGTTCTAAGGAACACTTACAAAATGTATTTACGGCATATGTCTCAAAAACGTATTGGTTGACACTGGCAGTTTTCCTTATCTTTCATTAACTCAAAACAAAGGTGCGTTACGCAACTAAATGGAATTGCAATTGAATTATATAAAACAAACTTCTCTACAAGCTACTTTTCACAAAGTTTTCTTCCATGACCAATGAAGTCTATACCCGGTACTATAGCCATCGGTAGCTTTTAACCCTGCTTTTAACATTAACATTGCAATACGGTTCGTTACCTGGAGAGCCCCATTCGGCGTGATCAAGATTATTGTACCAGCCATCAAATCGTTGGTTCGGGTTCGTTAAAGTTCCGTGTTCTCCTAAAACAATAAATATATAATAGAATAAGAAAATTCGAAAATAATTTACATGCAACAACGCTTCAAAACCAATATGAAAACTTCACACTGTCAATCTCCGTGATTGGGCTTGCTTGATGGTCCAAAACCTCTTCAAGTATATAAAACTATTAGAATGAAGCTTCCAAAAAAAAAAAACTTTCTCAGTCAGAACATAAAGATTTTAACACGCAAATACGCATGTTGTTCCGTTGATTATAATTGCGTGATGTGCATCGCTTTGAAATTACATGCTCTTTCATACATTGCCCATGTGAATGACACGCAGTAAACGCATGACAAAATAAACTCCGTCGTGTTGTTCATGTGGAAATTGAATAAATAGGAAGCGGCAACTAAAAAATTTTCCAAAAGCGTCTGACGTACCGTCCACAGTCCTCTAAAAAATTAAAATTGAAAACATGACATGAATTTTCAAATTTATCAGCTCGCACATGCTATTTCTTGTTAATTGGATGAGACATACCATATAGTCTACTTTTTTGTGAAATAAAATTTTAATTAAGCAGAATTTTACGTTAGTGCAGAATACTTTGATTTGCATTTATTATACTAATATTTTGCAGTTGTGCATTATCAATGGACTTTTTAATCCTAGGATCCACGCCTAAGGACGCTTTGAAGATTGCTTTAATACATTGAAAACTAAAAAGTACCAAAGTTGAAATAATTGCATAGGCGTGGTTATAGTAAAATCAACTCTTGTCTTATGTTAGCAGCCATAGTTGATATATAATAAGAGAATTGTTAAAACAAACTGCTTATGACATTTGTTGGCTTTCGCTTTTATTAAAGCATCTATTTATGGATCTGACAGCGATTAATTTCTATATTAACATAAAACAAAAACTCATATAGCATTAATACATAAAATGTCAACAAATAGTATATTTGTAGTTTCTCAAAAGCGAAATGTTGCCAAAACTCGCACACACGAGGTATAGTCGACATGCTTTTTGCATGTTTTCATTTACAGTAATTTGCATGTTAATTTCGAAAAAAAGAATGTGGACATACTGCAGAGCTTTACGATAACTTTGTTTACTAAAAAAACAATAGCCTTATATGTGGATGAAGTTTGTATGTGGCATTTAATCGCAATGACATCTAAATAGTCGTCTAAATAGACAGAAGTCCCATTTATTTTTGAACTTTGTCCGAATCGGCTGATGTTATTCCGATTCCTAAAAACTATAATAAAAATGTCATCGAAGGAATTGTACACAATTAGTTTTGCATTAAGTCTTGAAACAGGCTAATTAGACAATAATAAAATTAATTGCCGTTGCAAAAGCAAAAATCGATACATATTGCAATGACGCATATTATGAAACTCTTTAAGCTTATATCATTTTAATTTGCAACAAAAAGCAATTCATTTGTAGTAATTTTAAATGCTTTGAATGAATGAAATTATCCAGCTATCATACTTTCTGCATAGTCAAAATTAGTGTTTAAGAGCATGGTAAATCATAAAGTTTTACACATTGAGTTTAGGAACTTATTCAATTATTTTCGGCATGAAGTTTTTGAAGCTATCTAAATGACTATTGCAATGAGGTACTGAACACAGAAGATTATAACACTCGTAAAACTTGGTTAGCCCACTCCACTGTTGTTGAGAAGACCAAGTTTTACATTTTGATCATGGTTGTGCTAATCCTCACAATTGCGAATATTTATTTCATTTGACTTTGGTTGTATATTAAAACGTTTGGTAAGTTCTACGTGATAACTCCAATGACTCGACCTTTTTCTGATCTAAAATTTTGTTTGTTGTGTACTCAAGGTATGATCGTGTGAGATCAAACATACAACACTGCGGAAATTCCAGACAAACGTTCCCAATTCCAATTCACTTATGTTTGTGCGTAACTGGGGAATAACGTATGGACAAAGTCATATCAGAATACTTCACACGTTAAAAACATATTTTTAATAACAAAACTGTCTTAAAACATCAGAAGGAAAAAAATCCAAAAGTCATGATGAAAATAAGTGCCGAAATGACGACGAAATGTTGTTGACTGGATCTGCATCATATTGCTTCGTGTATGACAAATTTCAGGCTCTTTAATGGGGTCACGTAGACATTTCGTTCTGGTGCTATTATTGAAGAACTTTCTTTGTGATTGTTAGCTGGAGCGTTTTCTCCTGCTATGACGCAAAGCATGCACCACGCAGACGCAAGAAATCAGAAAACTTTGGGCGCTATAGAATTTTAATGATATAATCTTTATGTTAAAATTTACATTAAATGCGAAATGAGTTTTCTGGCATGGCTTGTGCACTGTGGGGTATATACCACAAAAGGACTAAAATATAACAATTAAGTTGACAATTTCAATCATACAGCTATTAGATGTGTTTGCTGACATTTATTAGCATTACGTGCTATTAATAATCTAATTGAAAAATTACTATCTTATGCATCTTTCCCCCCAAAAAAAAAATTACACCAGCTTGTATGATAGTCCTAACATACCTGAAGTAAACGCAACGCTCAACACTACAATGAATGCTTGCAGCCACATTCCGCAAGGTGGCGGTGCAGACTTTTTGATACAAGCAGACAACTCTGAAAAATAACAACCTTTTGTAAAATGAAAATACAAAATTATTGATTAATAATACAATATTACAATAAGACCTTTCTGATGCTGAAAACCTAACCTAGAAAAACTTCTGCGATGTCATATTAGTAGGATGCACTGCTAGTTAACCCAGTGTCAGTACAGATAGAGCTGGAACACTGACCTTGAAAATTAACAATACCCTCGTTTTGCAAAAAATGCGGATTATACTTATTGTCCTGTCACGCCGAAAAAGTAAAATACGTCATGTATTAAAATGCACTGTGTTGGTTGCTATTGCAAAGAGGAGAACCACAATTAGCAAAGTTCAGTTCAGCAGGCCATTTAGAAGCGCCGTTGGCATTTTCTCTTGAGCAGCGAACTGTTCATACATGAGAGAAATCAAGAGCTATTTACGAGGGGGCGCCACTCCGCAATCCGTCGATATGCTCAGTCGATAACTTCCAGGCTTGACGCACAGATATGAGAAGTGATCGACGGATATTGGTTCAACTCTCGGGGTGTTCACTTGTGCCAGGATAACGCTTTCAACGATAACGCAATCAAATATTTTAAAATTCAAAGAAAATATTTTAAGTTTCCACTTTCAGAAATGTGTTGTCAATGTTGACTTCTCGAAGATTATACAATTTTAAAGTTGTTGCGAATGCGCTAGGCTAAATATAGAAGTACGGAGGTATCAATGTTGAATCGAATTTGTAGCCGAAGCATAGTTATTGCAAGTTCTAGCGACAAATATAACCACCGCAATAAAAAAAAGATCACGTTGGTTGAGCACAAGAAGTTTATATTCCCCAATATTGACACACGTACACTCGTACAGTCGTACAGGTAACATGTTGATGAAGGATAGACTCGAAGTTTTTCTTTCTAAACCAAATCAACACTTTTAAGGTGAGCAAGATAATTTTCAAGTTTTTAATTTACACCTAATTAACACAAGATAACAACAGTGGGTAATCGGTGTAATAATGTTTTCGAAATCTTTAATTGGGCGGTTTAGGGTGTCATAGAGGACTCGTTAAAACGATGCAAAATACTACTTAGGCTATTATTAAACATTTTATTAACTTGGCAATGTTACTTGCATGCTTTTAACTTTCTCGAAAAGCAATTAGTGAAAAAATAAAGTAATTTCGAGCACCATGAGAATCTAATCCTTTTATTGCCACAACTCGGTAACTAAAACTAGAACAACTTTGATGTTTATCATAGAAATTTTAAACCGAGTTGTGATATTGAAAAGTGTGTTGTGGTAGCGTAAAAATAGTTACCCCAACTCCATCAATCGCTTTTAAATACAAAATTTCCCTTTCACGGTTTTTTTTATTATGAAGATTACTTCGTCATGGACAACTGCGCATAATTATACTCGGATACGCAAATATTTTTGAGGTCACTGAAACTGCATGGCAGGTGATATTGATGTACACATGTATACAAACATTTCGTTTCAGCAAAATATTGTTTGGAATTTTCAATCACGAGTAAACTTTGCAGGGGTGAAGGAGTGTTCTGGTAATTTTGATGTATTCTGTCGCCCTGACAAAACCTTTGGTGACATTACAATAAAACCGACAAATCATTGCAATTACTTTCCAAACGAAATGTTGTTTGGATAGCACAAAGCACAACTCTACATTTCCGTTTCTTTCACACCTTGTGTTTCTATTTACTTAACTCTTAAAAGACTACCATGCAAATAAAACACACAAAACTACCCGAGACAAGAACAATAAAGCGCACTTAGAAAGCCATCGTAACACAACACTTGCTTCCGATAAAGTGCCCATGAACTTGTGTTATCATAACCAAAGCTTTAATCTTTTTATGTTTTTGAAAAACAAAGAGCCAAGGGATTTCAGAAAAACACAGCGAAAATCCTTAAAATATTTTGTAAAACCCTAAGTCAATGCTCATCACTTTGTGTAAGAGATACCGGGTTGCATATTGTGCATTGCGCAAGAACCCAGTTGTGTAACAATGCACCACGTATTCACCACAAATCTTATTCTTGCTAGTATTTGATAACTTGCTTACACAGACGCACTTTTTCATCTATTGCCAAGAATGAAATAAACACATAATTTTTATGAGTTATTTACGAGGTCCTGAGGTCCATGCCTCTGCACAATGTACAAGACCCCCACCACGTCTTATCCCTTACATAATGTAGTCAACAATTCAGTTTATCAGCTATAAACCATATTAATTGCACAATATCTCAAAGAAAATGGATAGAATCTGAACAACTTTTAATTACGTCATATCGTCTTTAAAACAGTTTTATCTATTTGTAAACTAAATAATACGTTGCGCAAGAAACACTTTATCCTTCAAATATAATATGTAATAAAATGTGGTATTGAAGTATGTAGCCTATACGAGAACAAGGTCTTTTTACAACCATGTTCACCAAATACTTCAGCTGTAGTCTACTGTTGTGTTTCATGGAAAGTTTTGCAAGTAAACATGAATCGATACGCAAAATTTTAAAAATTTCTAACCTCCTATTCTCAGCTCGTCCAATTCCTCGAATTTGTATCGAACTGATTGTTCAATGTGACATTTACAAGCATAACTTTTTGAAGGAGCAAATATTTAAAATTACAACGACTTAATTTGAAGTGAAGCTGTGTGTTCATTTGAAATGATGTCATTCATGGTCATCGACCGGCCAGGAAATTCCAGGAAAACAGGAATCAAAAGTTATTTTGAGGGCTACTGTCATATCGCAAATTATTTAACACAAAGTGATGACGTCAGGGGACAACCTACTTGACTTTATCAAAAACATGGTTTAAATCATCAGATCATTATTAAAAATTTGATTTCTGGTTGTCTTTACAAGTTTAAAAAATGAACTGGCGCCTAATCATATAATAATTAGTCTTTGTTTTATAATCGCTTTTAGTACCGACCCTTTGAACTGAAAATGACTCACTGAAGAGCCGTCTTTACAGTGGAGAAAGCTTTATCAATATGTTATACAAGTTTCTGAACCGGGAGGATTGTATTTGATTGTTAAAACTTCAATCTTTGGTGTGTTACAGAAGATGTTGTGAAGTTTCCTTGGCCTTAGACTATCGCAAGTAATCGTAATCTCGGTGACAAAGGTGGAAGGGCTATCAACAAGCCAAAAAAAAACAGTTCAGGTTCCAGGTATTTGGCCTAACTTCGCTCATTGAAGCAATGGACCATGCAGAATCACTTTTTTATAAAAGCTTTCACGCTGCTTGATTACAAGACCATATGGTTGTAAGTTTTCTGTTACAATTGTCTCTTTAAGTCCTCAATAGTTAGTAACACTGAACAAATTTAGATTCATGGCTTTGTTTGTGGCATGGTCGTTTTCTTATCACGTACAGTAGAAATCTGTTCAAACGTAACTTGACGTTTCCGAGACCTTAACAGTGTAGGACTAAAAGTCCTTAAAAATGTAAATAATTTTACAATATTTGCTATCTTGCCGGAATCTGTATGTAAACCTTTACGATGAAATTTGTACATGCGAAAATGAAGCGACTGAAAATATTTCAAGTAAAATTTTCAGTCACAGAACAAATATTGACTCAGTTTAGATTCATAAACAACAAAAATACCGTGCACAGCAAAACTTTTAAACCCGGCAACGGCTTGATAAATTTTTATCGCTCAATATCTTATCGATGACTAGTTGAATAAAGTCCATTTGTGTGCAAATGTTTTGTGTGTAAAATTTAAAAAAAAAACAATAAAACTATACGTAGTCTGTAAAAGTGGATTTTCCAGGAACCTGCCTTGACAAACAAATCTTAACGCACAATGTTACTTCAGAAGAATCAGTATCCAATGTGATAAAAAAAATAGATAGCGAAATTGTTTTAGTTCATTTTAGCAAAAAACAGACTACCATTGTCAGCAAGATTGCAAAAATTGCATAGCTATAAATCAATGGCTACCGGGGTGTAGGGTCTATCCAATTTTGTGGAACTAAAAGAAAGTTTTTAATTTCTGACAGATCCTGATTTTTCAGTAGAAACATGATCTTTTTATTGCAATCTAAAATCTATGTCATGTGATCGCTGTTTTAGCCTGCTCAGGTTGATTTGCATTTTTTATTTACCTGAACACTTTTATTTTGTGTGGTCTGCCAAAACGTTAACGTAGGTATGCAAAACACAGCGAACTTCCCTAAAATTTTTGGTGATTCTTACTTAGAAAGCTTTTATTAGAACTCCCTTCGCGTGTCTTGCTTGTCTCAACCTTAAACCATCCCCAGAAGTAAGCCTAGACGCTGCTCAGTGACACGCTCTTGCAAACTAAGCAAAATGGAATTGTTGTCTCAGACTCAGACAATTGAATTTGCTCGCTCAATCACATTAAAATATTACACACAGCAGCATTGAGGCAACTGCGTCTCCAATTAGTAGCTGATTTAATTAAAGGAATGAGGTAGTGAAGTAGGCCAAGCTGAAAAAAATTCAGCCTACCTTACAGTTTGTTGATTTAACAATTAAATTAATCGATGCCGGTAATAATAAAGCTAACAGAAGAATTACGTCATGTATCAATTTTTAATAATAATCAATACGAAGGCTCACTAGAACTTCGTTAAAATAAATCATTGAAATAGTTTTGTCAATTATAGTAGCATGGTTATATGCAGTCAGGGCCGTTGAGAGAATAATTTGATCCCGGTACCACAAGAGATTCTTCGGTCCCAAGTTAGGACACTTCTAAGAAAAGCGCACTACATCCAAACCAACATGCGGTAGTTTCTTGAAGTTTCCTGGCCTATGAAAATCTATGCTTATCTGCCAACCATCCCCAAATTGAAAATATAAATTTACGTTTTACTTTCCATTGTAGTGTTTTGGTTGAGTAGACTTCGTAAACATAGAATAAAGTTCTGAAATACCATTGCCATGCACAGTTGTCATAATATTGTCATATAGCTAAACAATAGCTTTGCTTTGGGGTGCATGAACTGCAGAAGTTGAGGGAAGAAGTGAATAAAAGGGAACAAAAATAAGCACTTTGAAAGCAACCAACACTTTCAAACAATAAATGACATGGCAGCATCAGCAGCAAGCTGTTAACTAATGATCAGTAGGCTACGTCTGACAGAATTTTCTTGTCAGCAGTCACAACAAATGTAAAAATCAAAATTCAAGAGTTGCCCCAACTACGTTTTAGACGTCTTCTTACATATTTTTTACAATGACATAGCCTTGTAATGAATGATATGATTCTGACGGTTCGTCCCACTTAGTGCGAACCTGTTGAGATTTGAATAATCTCCGCGAACCGGTTGTTGTGAAGCGTTTATTTAGGTTGATGTATCACCATATCTATAGCCTATGTATATCGGCTCAATGTGGCATCTTGCAGGTTTTCGGTTGTTAAAGTATTTGAACATCATCACTACTTGAATTGTATTTGACCAAACTCAGTTCGCTGAATTGTAAAATTTTCGCTATTTGAAGCCTACAAATTTTGCAAAAGAAACGAAGTAACTCTACTGGACCAAAACTTACAATGGTTAATAAGGTTTTTTGTAAGCTTGACTTAGTGGACAGAAAGAAGGAAGAGGTTCTTGGAATTAAAAGAATTGTTGTCAGGGGCGCATACGACAGAGACCCAGGGGGGGAACGTTCTTCCGGCGTAGATAATGTTAGTGCAAAAATACAGTATTTCATCTAACGCTTGGCCATCAGACTTACTATCAATTACCCACAATACTTCCCATGCAATAAATATTTACACCTACAGCAAGCGTTTTTTCTCTTGCTGAAAATAAACTTTACAATGTACAGTATAGGCTATATTAAGACAATGTAACATAATAAATAGTCTACAAGTGCATAAGCGCTTACCTTAACTCCCAAGAAAGTGATAAGATTTGTTTAATTACTATAAACAACTAATTAAGAAACAAGTTACCGCCTACAGGAAACAATAACCTGTAACATACAAATTGATGTCAACATTGGTAACAACCTTAACAAGACGTAACTTTTCTCAATATCATCGAACACAAGCAATAACAAAATTATACCAAAATTGCAGCTTTACATAGAGGATTGAGTTTTAGTGTCGAGCCAGCTAGTAGGTACATATGAATAAACTTTACTGCGTTATCAATTGTTCATGCGTATTCCAAACAGCAAATTAACCGCGTTTTACATTGATTCAACGTCTGCAGACGTTGAATCAAATCAATCAATTATTTCTATAGTCTGTGCTGTAGTTTGGCTAACTATTCGTTTTAAATACGATCATCACAAAAGGTAAACTAATATAAACTGACAAAGGTTGTCTTATTGTTTTCTGTTCATCAAAAATTTCTACTACTGCACTTTCCTCTGCAGCCTAATATTTTAGCATAATAAGATCAGTGAAAAGTTACATTGGATAAAAGTTTTTTTTTAATTTCTTGTTTGCACTTTCCTTACATATTTACCATTGTTAGCTTACGTGGTGTATGTTATTTGCGCTCGTTTCAAGCGTAAACTGCATGCTACCCAGACAGCAAAGCAGTAGTTTTTTTACATTAATTCAACGTCTGCATACGTTAAATCAATGTAAAAAGCGACTGCTTTGCTGTCTGGGTACGCAAAAACATTTGCCGATTATGGCATTTTAATACACAATACATGTAATCTGAAAATCTAACTCTAAAGCCCAACAAACTTCACCGATATGCTTCAGTTGTGCTAAGTAAGTGAAGTCGACAGATGAGCGAATAGTGTACCTTACTTAATAAACAAATGTACATTGGACAAGTCGTTTAAACCATTATACGTTCTGCTTACGTAACCTTATGCAACCCACATCATCTTCGTGACTTAGAAAATTAGCGGGTGTTTAAACGACCAGCCATAGAAACGTGTAATTAATGAGCTAATACTCGGAAGAAATCCATCACTTAACCGGTGTATTGACAGAAAATTACTTTATTGTTAATTGGGACAACGAATTGGTCATTACGTTACATTCGCAAGTTTCGTGATTAGGCTATGGATACGAAAGATTCACAATTCCTACAGTATTGCTTCCCAATGTATTTCGCATTTTATGCGTCAATACATATTTTTCAACCATCAAGTATAAGCCTGGTTACCACTAAAATTTCTAACTGACGTCACGGAAGTGCAAACATACTTGTATCTTGTCGTCATTTAGAAAAAAAACTTTACTCAATGACGTGGGGTGCATTTTATGTTTAAGCCGCAGTAATACACTACGTTAAGAGAATTAGTTTCACGAGTAGGCCCAAACACGACTGACTACCTGAGACACGACATGACCAAGATGAGACATGGCGTCAACAAACACGAAAAAGGTTTAGACAAAAAAACGCAACTGTACTTTTTGCACATAAGCTATAACTCAACCTTTTTATCTAAATGTCATTTGCTGAACAAATCAAGATTGTTGCCTTCTCAAAGCGCCTCAGCCAGCTAACCACCTTCTACCTCATCAGCCTTTGACAAAGTGAGCCGCTCGCGATGTGTTTGATTTCAAACAAATTAAGGCGTACGCGTAAGAAAAAGGACCCAAAGCACAAAGCAATTATTCCCTCGAAGCCTTCAACAGATATATGCAAGTGTGCAAGCCACGATTCAGTTTAGTCGACTGAATTCTGACATCTGCAAGACTTTTTATGAAGCCATAAAAAAGTACAAGAAAAACGTATACATGGTGATGAGTCAGTGAAAAAACCCAAAAAGTTTAGAAGTAGACATAAAAGAGTGCACCAAAATGCTTCCTCATCAGTTGCAAATGTGCGGCATGAAATATGCTACGAAGAGAGAAAATAACTTCACTACGCAAGGAGCAACTGGATTAAATTTTCAGATTGCAGAGTTACACGCTGTTCTTGAGTACTCGTGGCACATAGAAGAGTAGAATACTATTGAAACAGTCTTATGGTGCATTTCACATATCGTCATGTTGCGCTTGTACAGTAGACGGCTGTGTTATAAAAATATAGTAACAAAGTCATGAGGTAACAATCTTTTATTGCAATAAACTGCTGCTGAAGAAGAAATGAAATTCAAGAATTTTTTATATAGAAAAGTTAAAATCACTAGGTTAAAAGTAACAAGTTTAAAGTGTTTGTGTGGCCTTGATATCTTACAGACTACAAGAAAAATGCTAAGCAAGCTATCAATAAAGCAGTACTCAGCAGTAGCTCGCTTCCAACTATGTTTTTAAATAGCCTGATGCCTTAACCAAGAAATTATTATTTTTTTAATTGTTTTCCGGTGAAGAGTTCCAGTGTTTTTAATAAAAAGTGATAGAAAGCTAAAAAGGAAATATCTCACGGTTCTTTTAACTGTGTTTTATTAACGCGTGATTTGTTTTCGTAAGCTTCTGAACGTTGAAACTCTCGTACGCTTTAAAACATCTACTGTTGAAGTGCTTGACTTGTTCAAAATGTACTGATTTTATTAAAACTATTTCAAGTTATTATTCTAAGAATCGTAGCTGGGAAATAGGCCTATTACAAAAAAATCATATTATGAAAAAACTTGCATATTGTGCAAGAACCAACTTGACGAAACAGACAAACGTTCTTTTTTATTTTCCTTTCTTGGAATCCCTTGCTCAAAACTGGCACGAATAAATAGGTCAAGGAAAAATATATTTTATGTAGTAAACAAAAGTGTTAGTTTGCTTTAAATAATTTTCTGAGTTGCAAGCAACGTAAGACTTTTAATGTAAAAAGATAATTACAACCTGGTAATGGTAGTCTGTTTTTTATAGTGCAATGTCTTTTAAATCTGAAAATCCAAATATTGATATTTGTAAGTGACATTTAGATTACCTTTCTGGGTTGGCTGAGAGTAAAATATTGTTTTAAAGCAAATTTGTGTCTAAAGTCAGACCATGCCTTATTAAAACAACAACTATCATAGGTTATCTTTACTACTTTTTAAAGTTATTTTTAGAGCAAGTTTATCGGGTGTGTAAAACAAATAGGTCGATTTGCGTCTAATATCCCTGACAGGGATTCGTCAAGAATCCCTGTCATAATGACTTTGCAACCATTAGGCATTCTTCAAGCTTTATCTACATTTACGATGAATTTCGTTAAACCAATTCATTTTCGATGATGCATGAGAAAGTTGCATTTATTTTATACCATAAAATGCGAATATAGTTGTCAGGGTTCTAAACCAGAAATCTTAGAACAAGGCTTTTAATCGAACTTAACCTTGGAAAATACAAATCTTTAAAGTAAAAATTTTGACTAGTCTGGCTCTGATAACTTAACGTTTTACTGAACATGAGTTTGAAATAGATAAAAAAAAATATATCTTAAACTCAAGACTTAAAAATTAACAAAAGAACTCCGTCTTTTAATTAGCTTGTAACTTAGAAATCAATTGAGTGTGTAAACCTTTTGGAAACAGTCAATTGAACATCATTTGAACTTACCTAATAAAATCATTAAACTGTAATAAAATATAAAAAAACACGAACTACCTGTAATAGGTTAATTCACATTTAATTCACTAAAGGAAACAAGCTAAATATTACAATATAAACGTTTTGTTTCAGAAATATCAATAAGTGCTACTACTTCTTTTATAATACACTTCAATATTAAACAATGGGTTTGAGTGACGGTTTTCCACCATTCTATGCTGCAAGATCAACGTCCGTTTACGGTGAAACTGATCAGTATTATCTTGTTTATGCGGCTCTAGCAGTTCTAGTTGCTTTGATTCTGATCCTTCCTGGAGTCAGGGGGAAGGAGGTATGTATAGGTTTTTGATGTAAAAATGATTTTTTTTTTTTTGGTAACAAATAAAACTCAAGCTTTTTAAAGACATTGAAAGACATATTAAAGACATTTAAAGACATATTTGAAACTTTTTAAAGCCACTGTTTTATTATAAATGGATGTTTCTTACCAGTTTTGTTTTGATTATTCTTTTAATGCTCTAATTTTCTGCAGAGATTCTATTTTGTGATCCGTTGGACAGCAAGCTTATTTGTGGGTACTTCCATTATCGGTAAGTGCATGCTGCTGTGTGGTGTTGTATTACGCTGACATGTTTCAAACTACTTCATTTTTTCACCGTCATTCATTCAGGATAATCTACCGCGCCAAATTATTCATATATAGTTTTACCACTGAGCAGAGAATTTTCCATTTACCACTTCAAAAAAAAATTTAAATCAGTCTGAGTGAGCAGTTGCATCGCGACAGATACATCTTTATTGACGCATTTATGATGTTGTTTGTCTTTAAATGTTACTTGTTAGCGAAACACAGTAACGTCATGTAATAAAAGATATTTGGCAAACCTTTTTGTCTTTTAGACACTTCAATATCTGTGACGTCAGTTGTCTCAATACGGTCTCGTCGTATGACGTCACATTTCCAAAACATTAATCAATGATTACCCGAATACTGACAAAATGCAAATATACGTCGAAGTTCCGTTTAGCTTTAAAGCTAAAAATTAATAATATTAATAAATACTTGTGAACTTTTGCAAGATTTAAGGTTAAAAATCGAGAAAATGTTTCATCCGTTTATAAACCAATTTTTCAATGTTTTTCTTTCTTTCCTTTCAGTACAAATGTCAAAAAATTTGATTGTGACTATTTCACTATAAAATGTATTTGGTTTGGTGTAGATTTTATGTCCATTTTAAACCTCATAATATTTGAACATTTCCATTTTGCATAAAATAAAGCAGGCTAATCTAAAAAAATGAAGTAAGTTTTATTTCCATATAAACCTGAATGTTTAATTAATGTTGTATTCACTTCAGCCTGTATACAAGGAGTGTCTTGGCATGTGGCGACTGTGAATGCTGTTCTTCCGTATCGTCTATATGGCAACACAATGGAAAGATTGGAAGTGGGATTGTACATTGGGTTAAAAACTTTCAATATTACAGTTCAAGGTAATTTGGAGCTACACGACATTTTATCAAGAGTTGTATTGCAATAACAGTTTATAAAAGTTAAATGCTTAAAAAGTAGCCTAAGCCTAGAGGAAGTATGTTCTCACAGTTAAGTAAAAAGTTTTCTCTATACAGTAGGCCTACACCGCTTAACTAAGCAGTAGGTTTACTACTTTGGATAAAATAATTAACTTTTGCTTTGCATACACTTATCGTACATGCTTAGTCTGTAGCCCAAAAAGGAACCTTGAGACTGTTTTGCATAAACCAAACACGTTACGTTTTTAAAATTCATGTGAGTTATTTGTAAGATCGGCAGTATCACAATTGAATAATTAACCTTAAGTAATTTTCGATAAGTACAATCTAAGTTAAACATCATTGCATTCAGTTAACGCTTCTCCAATAAAATAAACAGAAAAGCGGCTATAACTAATGCTTTCAAACATGGGCAGGTTTGGAAAATCCATCTTCCCACAGCTTAAAGTTAAGTGAGGAGTACAATATTTTGGAAGCTGATGAAGGACTTGATCGTGCCCTGAAAATCGGTCTCCCGTACCCAATCATCAACATTTTAGAAAACTTCAGCGTAAATCGTATCAGTTCCATATGGTTGTGGGGAAGACGATATTGGTTGGCTGGGCACTACGCAAGATACATGCTCATGTAAGATTCTGCACTTAAATTTTGCAGTTTAGGCTACTTGTTTAATCATGCTTGAAAGAAAAAAAAAATGCTTGAGCAAATTTGAAAACGTCACGGTTTGAAATCATCAATTGTGGTTTTACGGTACTAATGTCTTGCATTATATTTTTCACAGGGCTGCGTTTCTATCTTGGATATTAGCCAATCTTTTGTTCCATGCGGTTCTGAGATATGGCGGTTTATTGTTTGCAGTAACAGGCTTTTTAATGATCATGGCAAACTTGGCGTTCTACAGCATCTATCAGCATGGTACCGTTTTGACAATGCAACTTGGCTACTACGAACAAGCGATTCTCCGGCCATCATATGGCTGGTGTTTCTGGTTATGTTTGGTCTTAGGTATGTGCTACACAAAGTTTCACATTTGTACAAATATAGACTTACAGTATGAGTTTGGCATTCGCATATGCTGAAAATACGTCTGATGCTATATGCCAACCAACAATTAAACCTCATCTGCAGGAGTTAGTAGATTTAGTTGTCCGTTTGAGGACATACAAGCTTCTTAACAAATATAAGCTACTCTTATCTTGGTTACTTTGTTACAACCAGCAAATTAAAAGGAATTTTTCTAACATCTTTAAGCTATAGATTTAGTTTGCAGTTTCTATCAATAAGATACAAAGACTGGCAACAAAAAAGGCAACAAGCATTCATGGCTTAACCGCTTTTGTTTATCAACAGGAATTATCTCTCTGATATGTGGAATATTTATAATGTTAGCTGATCGCATGTGTGCCAACTCTCTGAGACGTTTTTATGGTAAAAAAGACAAGACCGAACAGATGGAACTTTTAGGTAAGTTTTGTTAGATAAAAAGATGGCTGAAATCGTTGGTTGCGTTTTATGCTTGATAAGGAATGACCTTGACACATAGCCAATGAATAAGCAACAAAGGCCTTCCTACCAACTAGCTAAGCATACGAAATTTAACCGATACCAGCAGTTTTCTTAGTGTTGCCAAATTACTCGAAATTCGTTCCACATCAGTTAGGCTATTTTGTTTGGTAAAGGTATACTTTTGAAACAACAAATTTTGGCACGTGCACCACATTAAGTAAGATACATTGTGTGCACACACTCGGCAGCTATCAATACACAGTCCAACAACACTTTCAAAATTGTAATTTGGTTCTCTTTTCGCCATTGTTTTCCCAAGTATGTCCTCAAGAATGCATTATCAACATTTGATATTTATGCAGAAATTGACGTCGATTGCCAATCGTCTACTTCAAGACGTTCATCTGAGGATTTGATCCATGAAGAACCTAGGAATAGTGAACACCAAAGCAGTAATTCTGAAGATGAAGGAACAAGACACGCAAAAAAGTTGTCTCGTCGCCCTCAACAAACCAGCCCAAAGAAGTCAATGCAAGAGAGGGAAGAACCACAAGAAATAACCATACAAGCTCTCATCAACGAGAATCCAGAAGCAGAAAAATCTGACTCAGCGACTCAAGCTCCACTTGTACGTAAGATGAACAGCGTTGTGTCCTTTTCAGAACCGTTCACAGCTTCTGAAGAATCAGTTGAAAAAACTTCACCCGCTCACGGCAAAAATAATGTTTAAAAGTGACAATAGTTGCAGTAGGGTATTTTAAGCTATTTTCAATCAACTTTTATTTCTTCGTATGTTTGTTTACATTTTTGCTATTACTGAAGAAGCTCGTCAATTTTCTTGCCATATTTGTGCAAACATAATCACTGCTATGTTGCTACTAACGATTGTGCATTGTTTATTATATGATACTGTATAATGTACTGTATGTTTATTCAAGTTTTGAAACAAGCTGTTCGCATTATATCATGACCAAAAAAAGAGAATTTCCATTTAGTTGGACTCGGAGTATTTTAACAGTTAGGCTATGTACATGATGCAAATTTGCAACTGTGTAAAAAGCGAAAATAATTCCGTGCTCTAAACTCACATTATAGACTACTATGAAGGAAACATTAACTGCCACCATGAAATAATAATCACTCCAAACTTAGCATGTGTAAGATAAAAATGCTATAACAAATATTTATGATAAAATTGAAACCACTTTTGTCCCTGCTGTTGTAATATCATTGATTGTTAAGACATTTCTCTCGGCCACATTTGACATTCAGCGAAACTTTTGTACTGCTTGTGTAGATTTGTGATGAAAATAGAACATATTGTTTTAGGATGGAGTATGTCCCAAAGGCAAATAGAAGGAGAGGCAACCACATAACTTGCGTTGCCACTTTAGTAAAGAAAAGAAGTAGTTTTCTCTCATAAAAGAGATTAAACAAAAGAATGAACTTTCTCTGGTGTTTTTGCAAAACGTGCAGACCCAGACAGCAAATTAATCGTTTTTTTACGTTAATTCAATATTAAAAAACGATTTGACTTGTCTGTGTGTAGAGGCTAATTTGCATAATAACTCACCCAACACAGGTAGTGAACAAGAAAGTATCTTTCCGCTATAACACAAGAAACATCGTATGATGTGATCCAAGCCTTCTCAAACTGAGAGTCACCACCGTCAGGAGGGTCATCTAAATGTTAGCCTAATTATATCGGCGTCGTGATAAGAAGTTCTCAGGGTTGGGCAAAAATGTTGAACAAAATTAATTTGAACAGACCCACAAATATGACTAAAACAGAACAAAAAAGATTTGTTTTATGGAGCACAGCGGAATGTCTTCATCATTTTATAACTAATACTTTTTCCATGGACAGCAAGTTCATTAGGTCAGTTAAGATTGTGCGATTCAGTAACCGCAAGAGCTATGTTGGCAGCAGTTTTCATGCACTTGATAAGATCACCCAAGACAGGCTAGTCCAGGGGTTCCCAAACTTTCTGTTCATCGGTACCCTTTGGTCAATTTATAGATTCGCTCGTGTACCCCCAAAATTTTCTCATATTTTTGGCTTTAGAAAGTTTAGATATTGCAACAAATTAACAGTAGAGCTGCATTAGAAGACGGCATACATGATATTTTGTACTAATCAAAGCACACAAAGTTATTCATAACAATGTAATCCAAGGACCAAGGTTAAACAAACACTACAATCAATCAAACAAACAATATATCGGCTGAATAAGCCCAGCAATCCTAGCTAATGTGAGGGATGAGCCTGCTTTTTAGCAACAAGCTCATTAGTACGAGGTGAAACATTAGCAACAGCACAACGAAAATCATGTTCAGGTGTTTTGAGCTGTAATCTGTTTTTTGATTTGATTCCAAGCAGCACTGAAAATGTTGACTCACACAACCATGTTGATGGAAACAACAACAATACATGAAAAGCAGGTTCCGCAATCTTTTTGTACGACTTGCACATCGTAAACCAAAAATCACTTAAATTTCTCTCAGAGTACCATCATGTTGGAGTTCAATCAGTTCCTCTTGCATCCCTGTCCCAGCCTGAAGTGTCTGAGCGTGATCTCAGGTAATAATAATCTTAATCTCAGGTCTTCAAATTATTAACATCATCAGGTGATAAAAATATTTTAAGGCAGATTAGAAGTTATGGAAAGAATATCCTTATACTTAATCTAATGTACCCCTTGAAAAGTCGAAATGTACCCCTGGGGGTACATGTACCCCAGTTTGGGAACCCCTGGGCTAGTCAAAGGTTTGAGAATTTTATTTCAAACTATAATTCTACCAAACTGGGAGCTTTCACGAAGGCTAAATTGTAAAAAGATGTAAGAAAGAGATACCAAGAAATGCAAGAATGATGTATTTCAAAATAAATAATTTGTTCTCTTTTCTGATCCCCTTGAAGCGGACGCAAAGTGTTGCAGTTTGATCAATAAATCGTTGAAAACAGGTTAAGTTTTAATTTTACCTTTCATGTAATTTGAAAAAATGTTTTCACAACTTTAAAAAGCAAAATGTGTTTTCTTTTCAAGGTAGCAGCACTTTTTTATATCAGACCGATTAGCTGACACGCATTTCGAAGATTAGATGCTTCAAAACATGAAAACATATAATTTATCACAAATTTTTGCTCATGAAACCTACATGATATCATATTGTCGCAAGACTGACCTAGAATAGTTCCGGAAAAGCGCCGGAAAAGATCCGTTGATTTAGTCATTTTTGTTGGAAATACGTGACGATAGTACAAAACAAAACATTAACTGTGAAAGGAAAGACAAGCCAACGCCAACATTCATGCAATGACAGGATAGGTTCATAAGCTGCTTTTACAGCTGACATCAGGCAGTTTGGAAGGTTACATCACAGCAGATATTCTCTCACAAAAAATTATAAGTTTAACAAAAAGACCAGATATCCAGCACCTGCGTCTGTTCTGTGGATGTTAATCATGTTACCTGTAACTACGCTTGTGGTTTTACAAAAGCCTAAGTAGACCATTTTTTTGCTCGAGATCTGAAAATCAATTCGGAAATCTTCTTACTACAAATATCAAATGGATCGTTTTTCATGTTTTGAAAATCTACAGACACAAATTCATTTGCTTCATACAACACGATGCATGTTTGTGGTCTGTGTAAAAAAGGTAGCTATTTACATTAGAAAAGCGTGTAGAATTGTAGATCAACACAAAATATAATTGAGGCCCGGTTCCAATAAGATTCTCAGGCTCCAAATCAAGAGTCTTCAAAGAAAACGCACCTCATCTAAAAAATACGCGGTGGCTTCGTCAAATTCCGGGGACCTTTGGAAAGTTACGGGTCCTTAAAATCATTCCGTGTTCGGGTGCAAAAGTATTCCCAGGACCACCTGTCAACGCAACCGATCATCGTAGTCTATGCGCGCCGTACATTCTATAAACGTGTGGTGGAAAAAAATTAGCACGTTGTTCGAAAGAACCAGCATGAAAATTTATGACTTACGCAACTGAATAATCATAAAACTACTTGGAAAAAAAACAACGACAAAACAATGCAAAGGCTCTATTTTTCTCTAACCTACATAGCCTACTGTAAATCTAACTGACTCACTGTAGGCTAACGCATCATCTTAAAATCACTTGCCCATTCGGTCTCAGTTATACAGTAGGCTAAATCATTTGCAAACTCTTAGCCTGCAAGGGTATGGTAATAATTAACAGTAGCATAAAGCTAAATAGAATTTAGGATACGTAGGCTACAGTCAAGTAAAGCTATTTGAAACTTTCTTTGAACTGTCCTGACTTACGCCTGGTGGTTGAAGATGTAGGCTAGATTAATAAAAGCAACAATTATCTTTTGAAATTATCACTTTCTAGCTAGCTTCTTCTTTTATTGTCGCATTTGATTCCAAGCATTGACAGCCTCTTGCATGAAAAGTTTCCAAGATTCTTTGTTGTTTGCTGTGTGTATTTGGCGTAGCCTATGTCGGTGTTGGTTTCGTCGGTTTGTTGGTTTAAGTAAGTTAATCTTTGTGTGCCTTGGGCACGCTTCCCTTCAATTTTGCCTGTGAGAGAGAGATGTTCAAATTTTCCTTTTCGCAGCACGTGTCCTAAACATTGAAGTTGATTTTCTTTGATATTTTTGAATAGATTCTTTGTTTTTTGACTTGATTTAAAACATTTTGATTGCTTTTTCTGTCAGCCCAGGAAATCCTCTGCAATTTTTGGAATGCCCACATTTCAAACACATTATTCTTTTATTAATTGGTTTGGTAATTGTCCAGGTTTCTGAATTATATTTAAAAATTGGATAAATGTAACACTTTAATACTCTGTATCTGGTTGAGGATGATATCTAGCTAGCTAGCATCTTTAGCAAAACCACTGCTTGGAATAAATATTTTTTGCAGTGACAGCTGTAGGAAGTTTTGATTTACCAAATTGGTAGCCTAAGCTGCTTGCTGGGACGGCCACCTGGTGGGTCTAACGTTCATTTAGATTAACATAAATCATAACTCACAGTTGTCCAACAAGCATATTTTTTTAAAGACGTTTTTGACGTATGGTCCCATGACTTTCTTTCAGGGATATCTAGAGAAGGGGATATGAAGGCTCGCAGCGATTGCCTTATTCTCGTGACACTACCAGGGCGGTAGTTTGTGGTGCTTTAAACATGTGGTTCTTTTTAAAATCGTAGAAAGTTTTGTAGTGCAGCTGGTACAGTGAGCTACAGGAGACAGTTAGCAAATGTTACGTAGAGCATATTTAAAGAATACTTGCTTACAAAGACAGTTGAAAAGTTACCAGTAAGCTGGTTTTTTGAACAAAGCCTTTGCAGTAGGCTAGATGTAAAGCAAGTATACAAGTAGTTGAATTAACAAGCAACCATGAGCATGCTGTGAATATCCAGGCCTGATACTAATAGCGCAATGCAAGTTATCATAACAAAATTTATTAAACTACTATCGGTGCCAATTGTCATTTTACGATAAACACAGATTATTTACGATAAACAAAAGCCCTTCTATTGTCAGACGTAATAAAAGCCTTCGTATCCCCTTCTTTAGATATCCCTGCTTTCTTTAATAGAACTGAAGAAGGCTATAAAAGGTAGCCAACCACGGCTTACGCCAGTGAATGCATTGATTTCAGGAAAAAACACTTAAAACTGAGCACAATAAATGTGATATGTTATGTTTAAGAGTAATGATCCAAAAATTCTTAGGTCATTTTTAGACGTTTATGGGTGCTCAAGCTAGATGGTTCTTTGCAATGGTCTCAGACATGGCTATGGTCTTGGTCTCCTGGACCATTGGGAAGATTGGAGACAGTTGTTTAAAATCAACTCAATAGTGCCACCATACGAAGTTTCATAGTTTCATATGAAGTTTCATACGAACACAATGCAGAATTTTGTCACAACTCTTGCACAAACATAGGCTTCTGTCAGTTAATTTATAGTGCCTGTTTATTCGAAACACTAGCCTAGTATCCAAAGTTTTGCCTGATAATTTGCCTTCATGAAATTTGAGAACTTGCTAACCTACTAGCCCACATCTATAAGTTCTTGGAGAAATCGAAGTCAAATTAAAATGTCAACTTGTAGAACAAGGGTCTCAAACTCAAATTGCTGTAGGCCTAAGGGTAAAATGAATACTTAGGTCAAATATTAATTCGCGGACCAAAAATTGTGTACACAATAGTCTACACAACACTCAATGCACAATAAGCAGGCCTAGTCAATAAAAAAAATAACACAGTAATAACCCAATAAAATAGCAACTTAAGATCGCAATAAAAGAAATTGTAGTAAGAGCAATAAGATACAAAAATAGGGTGAAAACACAAAAAAAGAACCCAAACGCAACGACCTAGACCAGAACAAAACTGTTACAACCGACTTTCCTAAAACGCGGAAATAAAACCAAAACTGTTGAAGAACTGAATGTCACAAACACCAAGGTCGGTTGGTTATAATCCTCGGACTGGCAAGCTTCTGATAAGTTAGCCTATTCCTGGCAGCTTCGCATAGGCCTACTTGCCGGGGCTTTGAACCACTGACGCAGTGCCGGTTATGTTGAGATTGACAGAGTGAAGTTTCATCTTGTTGTCTGTGAAGCAGGGCCTCTAAAGGAATCGATCCACTAGGTCCCACTAAATTGAGAGCGGTCCTGAAATGCATTGCTCAAGGGCACACCCAGAGAGTCGAGCCAGCGCCGTTTGGTTTTGAAGTTTCTTTATGTGCAAAGTCAAGACCGAGCCCTTAACAACTGAGCTAAAAACTAATTTGGCTATTGCGTTTGCCATAACGGCACAAGAAATGCATAGGCGATGTCATTGTGATGTAGCAAAATAAATTTCGTGCAAGCAATAAAATGGAGTTACAGAAGCGCTAAAAAGTTGTGTAAAGAAAGATTGCCAAGTAATCCTGGAAGAATTGGGACAATACAGTATCAGTCAGAAATTTGGACATTTTGGGACAAATAGTAAAAAATGTTTTATTGATAGTCCAGCCACTTCACTGATATCACAGGAAATTAAACATTGACACATAAAATACTCGAATGATTTGCTAGCCCTTAGACGCCAGTAGAGTATATAAAGTTAGGCCAATTCATTGGTTTGTGTCCAAATTTTAGGCTACCTGGCAACCCTGGTGTGAAGTTTGATGGCATTTTCAGACTTTTTGAGCAATTTCAGAAAAAAAAATTGTGGCACTTGAATAACTAGCCTACCGTACTTGTAATTGCTAATTATTTGAAAGTTTAAAAATGCATCGTGGACCGCTCCAAAACGTTGTCGCGGGCCGCGATCTTGAGACCAGGGTTGCACTCCTGGGGGGGCTCGGGGGGGTTCTCGACTGAACAAGTAACACTTTAACAGCTTTCTCACAACAGAACTGCAAAATAACACAAACATAAGTTGATACCAATCGCCAATTATCACTTTTGTCAGAAACTCTCCAGACTGGGAATATCAACTTCGTAGTAGCTAATCGTCATGTCAAATGGACTGTTAATTCTCTACTTCAAATAAAAAAAGCTATTCAAGAAGAAAAGTATTCGTTTGATAAAGTTGTTAACTTGAGTCCCGGAAGCAGGCCCGGATTTAGGGGGGGGCAGAGGGGGCAGTTGCCCCGGGCCTCCCGACTTTTGAAGGGCCCCCCTATGTGGAAAAAAATGTGATTTTGTGTTATTTTTTCCTTTTGGCCTTTAAAGTTTTGGCAAAATGCTGTGCAGTACTGGACTGATGCTACTGAAGACGTAGAGGTGGTTTTTCGCGCCGTAGGCGCGAAAAATTTTTTTGCACGGTGGCCCCCCGATCTAAAAGTGCCCCGGGCCCCCCATCAGCTAAATCCGGCCCTGCCCGGAAGTACAAAAAACTACTCCTTTAAAGGCACAACATTGGACCAGTTCAAAGCTCGACGTAGAGACTACCCTTCTTTTGATCGTAATCGGTTTATTCAAGCTTTGGTTGACAACATTGGAAGCAGGATGGTGGACACCAACAATGAAAATTCTGTGAAGAGCTTGGAAATTACTGTACCAGAGTTATGGCCTGCTCCAGTTGAAGTTCCATGGCAAGAAGGGGAGCAAAGATTACGAAAAATATAGGAGAGATTTCATGTCATCACTCCTATTTCCGATTTTCGATCGTATGTTGACAATCCTTGTCATATACCAGATACGATAAAGTTGCTCAAGAACGTAGTACTAAACATGATTATTATAAGTTCTGCTGAAGCCGAACGTGGATTTTCACAAATGAACTTGGTCATCACACCGCTACGATCACGGCTGACCATATCACTCGTTTCAGCATTGTTGTTCATCAGCATCAATGGACCACCTCCTCATTTATGGAATGGCACTGCGGCAACTCAGAAGTGGTTGCAGCAGGCCCGCAACCAGCAAATATTTTCGGGGGGGGGGGCATTTAATTTTTATCAAAGAACAAACATTAAAATAAACACAGCAGTGCTGTGCCTTGTGATTCATAACTGCTTACTCATTTAAAATCAGATTTAAAAATGCCTAAGCCCAACTGAGTAGCTTATTCACCACGCTATCGCAGCTGCTTTTGATCTCGAATTATTTAGTTGTTTTCAAACGCTTTTTATGGTGATGATGGATGCTGACATTGTGTATACGCTAACGAAACAGATAATGAGGATGCCTAGCCAAATTTATCGAACAAAATCGTTAGCATGGCTTCCAACCAGCGTAGCCTACTTTCAGTTTCGATAGTCTACACTCTACAGCAGGGGTCACTTTGGAACTAAGGAGAGCTGCGGCGGGCCGCACTAATAAAATTTTAGGTATAGGTTGACTCTCATGCTAGAAAAGAACGCATTTCGTACCCAGTATCCAGCGTTATATGTTGTTCATATTTATGTTAGAATACCGCAGCAACAAAATTAATCGAACAACGCTACTGCCAGGCCAAGCTCCTTTTACAACACTTTTGACTTTTTTAACAATGCCTAATAAACGAGGCCACTTGTTTTGCGCACTTATAACGAGGCGAGCGGTTTCATCAGAATATTCATCGCAAGAGTGGTATTGTCACTTCGCTTCACAAAAGATATCTTGCAATTAACAATTTCAGTAAATAAGGAAATGTTTGACACATCGCAATACAGGCAACAATAGTGACCTGCAAACATATCAGCAAAAAATATGCTCCAATAACAGAAAAAAGAAACCAGACACCATGAAACAAACTCTTGTGGAAATCATCGAAAAATCGCAACTCTGTCGTAATTCATGAAGAGTCTTCCCTCTAAAAAAGCAATGAGTTGATTTTTCATCCTTTTGTGAGAGTCTATAAAACCTTCTTTCTTTTATTACAGACAACTGCCGCTGGCGGTGCTTATCAGCGTGGCAAGAATTTGTTGATTAACAACATTTTGCAGTAGGCTACTTGCTTCGGCAGTACATATGCTAAAATTGGAGCGATACAGATTGATTGATTGATTGAATCTTTATCCTCGGACTGGGAAAGCTTCTTGCAGAGATTAATCCTAGCAGTTTCGCATACTTGTAGAGGCTTTGAATCACTGACGCAGGCCCGGTCACCGAGATTGACAGAGTGAAGTTTCCGATTGTTGAAGTCTTGTTGCCGGGGAACTATTCCATTCATTAGATGCCGCTGAATGGAGAGCAGTCCTTAACGTGCGTTGCTCAAGCGCACACCCCGAGAGTCGAACCAGCGCCGCTTGATCTTGAAGCTTCTTCGTTCCAGAAGTGACGCGCGAACCAATTGAGCTATCGGGGCGGATGATTATTAGACGGACAGAGATGATTAGTACGCCCCTGCGCAAGGATGACACGCAAAATCGTGAAGCGTTCCATATGTCTTTAAAAACAAAAAACATTTTGCAGTACTAAGCTAAATATTTTCATTATACAATCAGAAAAAGTCTTTAAATTTATATATAATATTTTGCCAATTTATTATAAATTGAGTTGGTAGGCTACACCGACCTATTTTGCCAACAAAAACTTGCATAAAGAGAACACTGCTCGAGAAACACAATAACGGTGAAACGCACACTAGTGTTTACATGACATTTGCAAACTTAAAATAAGCAACCCTATATTATGCTCACAGACAATTTCGAAAACAGACGTTTTAATCAACCACTGGGACAGTGTGGCTGGACATCGCATTGGAATAACTGTAAGCAACCTTCACCTAGAACTATAATCTGATTGGTCGGTCGGTGGAATCGTATGCAATGCGAAAATATGCTTCCCGGAAAGTATTTTTTGCCTTCGAGCTCTTTAACTCCTCAAGAAAAGTATTTTTGGTTATACTTGTACGCTGATACCTTCCGCGGCCGCAGCGATACAGCGTGACGGGCTGCATGCGGCCCGCCAGTTGGTGACCCCTGCTCTACAGTATGGCTGTAGGGGAAGGTAGGGGCCTATGAGCATATAGGGTCCTATGATCCACCTCTTTATTTTTTTAAATAAAAAGTTTTTCCACTCCTTTTCAGTCGGGATCTTTTCTTCATGCTTGAATGCATTTCTCACAATTTCCAGGACAATCTCCTGTGAGAATTCGAAGCGAAAGTAGAGTTTCTTTGTTTTTATGTTGAAAAAGTAAATTTTGAGGGGTTCGGAAATTTTATTATAACTTTCTAGTTTTTCAACAGATATTCAAATAGTTTAATTTGGTGACAAGTAGTGTTCATTTTAAAGGAATAATAAAAGAAGTGAAGTATTAAAGTTAATAGTTTAGAGTCAATACATGTGACCTTGTCAATATGGAGAGTTGGAACCTATGAGCCACCTTGTGTGCTGATCCTATGAGGCCGACTCATAGGATCCTACTTGGTGGAAATTCAGATCACAATTAGTTTATTGTTAGAAAGTTGTTTATTTATTTTTTATATTTAAGCTAGTTAAGATATTGTTTGTGTGTATTTTTCAATTTTTGTTTAACAGTTTAAGATACGTTTGTGGGCTATATCTGTACATAAGTAATTTCAAAAATTAGTCCACAAAACTGACCATATAATGCCTCGAACAACTGCTAAATAAACTCATCGTGGTAAATCGCTGTTCCAGTTTTCTCGGTAGTCCACCCATCACTACTGGGTCAACAAGAAGAGTGAAGGGAATTAGAAAAATTTCGATTGACTTTTCTGCTTTTGATGTTGTGTAAATAACCTGCCTAGTAGCCTATATTCGATGGATCGATTTTGTAAGCTTGTGATCATAAAAATGATGGCACGGTTGTGGCATGCTTAATTTGTTTCATATTTTCTAGCCATCTAGGCCTACATGATCTGTCACTTATAAAAAAAATGTAGGCCTAATGGGATTATTAGAAATTATTATCTTTTTTTTTAAACTGTGGAAATCTTCCAGTTTCATAATCACTTAAGCCTCTATTTTCAACTTATCACGTCCCGTTATCTTGTAAATGTGTTGTTGTGTATTCATGTAAATGTATTCATCAATGTATTCATGTAAATACGTTTATTCTTTTGATTGTAGGCTACTGGTAGCTCATAGGACCCCACGCGTTGGATCTTATGAGCCACTTCAACAAATTTACATTTTTTGCTCTACATTAAAAATCTGACAAGATACGAATTTTTTCTTTGGTGATTCAACAGGTTATATTACAAGTTACGCTAGCATGAAATATGAGGTGAAAATATTCAAAAATAAAAAATTTATGGGGCTAAATCAAAAAAGGGGATCATAGGCCCCGACCTTCCCCTACGTGTATAGTCCATTAGTACATTTCATACTGCATAGAACGCTTAAAAAATTTTCAAAATTTTTCGGGGGGGGCAAATGCCCCCAATGCCCCCCCCCCTGGTTGCGGGCTTGGGTTGCAGACTCATCGGTCGGCTGTGGATATTCCCACATTGAATGAACTCAGATCTCTGCAAAAACTGTTTGCTGGCTAAAATCAAGGATTGTCGTGGAGCCCATAAAACCAAAGACCTGGCAGACAGGCTATTTGTTTTGTGTAATCTCGTTTGCACCAACTTGGAATATGCTTTTGCTGTAATTGGAGTTTTTTAAACTGTTCGTTTATAACTAAATGAGATTTTAGTGTAACTGTCACATTGGCAGCTTATTGGTTCTTATATAGCAAATCTGCAACCACAAGCGCTCAATTCAAGAATTGCATTTCCTTACTTTCCTATTCAGTCAATGTTTTGCAAGTGTGCTTAGGATTGGCTCATACAAATAAGTTTACAATTGAGTTAAGAGATTGGAATTAGCTCATGCAAATCGAGTTTCAGGTGTAGGCCTACGCAGTAAAAAAAAAGCAACGGAGATTGCAGTGTAGCAACCAAGCCAAATTTCAAACTTATAATTTTATATCGGATTCAACCACGTTTTCACGTTTTGTTGCTTTTACCTTTTTCTGTACTTCAAGCTATGTTTTAGCATGGGTTGTTTTTCGATATGATGTTCAGAAGTAAAACCAAACTGAACAGTGTTTCCTTTCAAAAAAGGTAAACATTGTTGTCTAACCTACACCGATTACTTATACATACTTTGTCTATAACAACACAGCTAAGCGTTAGAGCCCCCCCAAAAAAAATTTTAGGAATGCACCCCTGCTTGAGACCCTCGTTATAGAACAATACATATACATCTTTACTTACGATTCACTTTGTGACGCTGTTGACTATCCACATTTCTTCTAAACTGGCAGTTTTCTAATTTTTTGATTCAACAATTTCCACGAAGCCTCAGCTTTTCAAGGCTAATCAACGTAAATTAAGTTAGAATCACACGCACATGTTCAAAAACACTTATTTGCTTCTCCCGAAATTTTGTGCTGGCTACGCTCCTGTCGTTAGCTACGGTAAGCTAAGTCTAACTTTCTCTGCTGTGCGATGAAACCCTTATTTAATCCTTTGCACATTGGATTTCGGATAAGCTATGGTGGGCTAGAACCTAGGTAGGACTTAGACTATTTCTTTTCAAACTTTAGGTTGTTGATGCAACATAGTTTGTTTAATCAATTTTGTGTGCCCTAATTGTAACACACTAAGACAAGCTATAGCCTACAGCCTATCAGTTTTAAGTGAATAAACTGAAGGCAAGCAATGAAGCAACGTTAAATTCTTTTTGATATATTCGATGAGTCAACAGGCGCTAGACTTTGGCTAGCTATGAATACATTTCTTTGTAAAGATCAGAAATTAAATAAAATTGTGGTAGTTTTTTTTAGGCTAAATTTTCCACAGTAAAAGCGATTGTTAAAGTGTTGCCTTAAATTGGAAAAAAAAATCTTTAAGGTGGGAAATAACAATAACAACCGCTGTTTTAAAGTGCCTCTGACAGGAAAATAAATTCGCTAAATTTAACTAAGATACCAAAGAGATGACACTAACAAACTTCCCTGACCAGCAAATCATAAAAAATATCAACAGGCTACTAAGTTACTGTTATAGTCGTCATTTTATTTACGTTGAATACAGTGGTGCCGAAGTTAGTTGAGGATTGGGGGGGATAAATCAAAATTTTATCAAATTTTAGACAATTTTGAACATTGGGGGGGATGCATACTTTTATACACAATTTTAGTGGTTGTGGTAGGCCTATTAGGTTTATTAAACAATCACCGGACCTCGGTAAATTAGCTGCTGACAGCATAATACACAGACAAGAAATAGTGGAGATAAAAGCGCTACCTGTGCTCTTGTGAATGACTGCTGCAAGATTAAGAAACAAGCAAAGAAAAATTGGTACCTCCAGCTGGATTCGAAGCTATGACCTTCCAATGAATAGGCTACTTAGTTTTTCCAAAACAAACAACAGAAGTTATAGGCTACTTTTCTTTTTACCCTCTCCTTCACTAGAATCACTACACTTAGTGCGCTATAGGACAAAGTCACTAGTCAGGAGACTGAAAACAATCGAAGCTTCAGAAGAACATTTGCAAATTTATGACAAAAATGCTAACTTTCAAACACATCACAAGAACTTGTTACAACCAAATTGCGTTTTACGGTAGTGCTCATTGAAAATACATTAGCACTGTCATTTATGCTGATGTCATTAAGAATATTTTGGTCAATGTTGCAAACAATGCTAGCATTTAACCTTTCCTGTCCCAAAGTATTTCTCAGTCAGGTTTTCAATCTACGAAGATTGGAAAACGACCTCTCACAAGCAGCAAAGCTTACCGGGCAAAAAGAGGTTCTTAATCAGCTGGAGTATTTGAGAATAGAGAGGTTTTTTTCAACTCGGACAATGCCTGGTAAGCTCTTTTGGCATCGTACAGAGATTTTGGTGCTGTTGCCTTGCTGAATGAATCAATTTGATAACTCATCGATTGTCTATTCAGCTCTGGATAATTTTTGACCATTTCAGGAACTAAGCCGGTCTTGAAAATTCGTGCAAGTTCTTTATACTTTGCCAAATCAGAATTCAGGCTACTTTCAAACCTCTAGGTCAGTTCAGACATAACTCTGTCCATGAACTGATTGTAAAGTATTTTATAACTTAATGCAGTTGAGTGTCTGCAGTAGCTGCCATCGAGCCTCCACCCAATCTTTCAGGGACTCTTCTTTGCCGTGGTGCTTGCAAATAAAATTAGCAGCAAATTTTTCCGGAATGCCTTCAATGAAGGTCCTTCATTGTCTAGCGTCAAATCCAAGACAATTAGAACTGTGATTAAACATCAATAAAAGAAAAACAACAGCAATTCGAGATGCTTACAAACAACTAAATCGAAGTACAACTTCATAGCAACTAATTTTTCTGAATTATTAGGGGGGGATGCTGATTGTTTTGCGTTTCTTTCTTGATATATATTGAGTTGTTTTTGTGCACATAAGTCAGTAGCCTAAGTAACAAGAGGTAAATGGTTTTCTCACTTGGTTGGCTACTACTATTATTATTGCTTATTTTATATTAAACGTCTGGAAATACAACAGTTACACGCTTGCAAACTTTCGTTCACATTCGGCGAATCTGGCACTCATTCAATTGCGAAAATAAAAACGGCAACACCGCTGTGACGTCACCATGGGTGGGAAGGATACTTTCTTTCTCTGTGGTGAGTTGGTAAGGTATGGTAGGCTACGACTACTGCAAAACGCCAATGTCATGTGTGAGGCTCTATTGGTCTAACTCTAAAGCATGTGCAAAATGAGAATTACCGAAATGAAAAAGTCAACTTATTATTAGGCTACTATCAGGTTTAGATCAAATAGGTTGAGTTTATTTTTATCAAACAGCATCTCAATCCAATTGAAATTGCAGTTTTTCTAAACTCTTGTAGGGCTACAATTTTGATAATTTTTTCAATGTCTTAAGCTGGCTATAGCCATTTGCAGTGTAACAGCAGTATCTCACAAACAGTAGGCCTTACCCTTAATTTATGGTTGAGGTAATGCCTGTAAATTGCTGTTTATGTGACAGTGTCAGTGACAAAGACGTGTGCTATCTTTTCATGCTTTCAAACAAAACAAGGTGCTGAGAAGAAAATAGTCAAAGTTTTCTTCAAGTGTTCGAAAGTGGGATGGACCATACAAAATTAGTCGTATATGTTCTCTTCATTTCACTGGAGATGATTTTGTTAACACCACCAACCCGATTTGGATCTTCCCAGCAATGAGTGGCGTGCTGGGAACTCTAGGTGGTGTGTTTGCCACAAGTGCGAGTCTATATCCCAGCCCAATGAATGTGTATGTTGCCATGAAGTGCCACAGACGAAAGAACTTTTGAAGAAAGACGCATCTAGCTGTTACCAATTTGAACGATTTTGAGACACACTTACATCCTGCAGTTTTGAGGACTTTTTTAATGAGGAGCAGGAAGAACTGGAGAAAAAGCAATAAACCAAAAGGAGAAAACGGAGACCCATCAAAAGAGTAAGGATGCTACATTAGGCTAAAATACCCCAAACGCTAAAGAATGCACACTAAAAGAAGTGATTTTATTTCCTTGCAGGCAATATCGGTAATTAGTCGCTTACAGGCATGTATTGGAGTGGATACTACAAGGTGATGCTCTCGGAAGCAACAATCGGATTGTGCTGCCGCCATGCATTGTTTGGCGAATCCGAAACAATTTTCAAGTCCAGATGGCCGTTACAACGGATTTCAATGGCCAACTGAAGGCACATTATGAGAGAGAGAGAACTTTTATTTATTGATGAATAATGATGAATTAAATATGAATGATGATTCGTAGCCTACGATTTCTTCATTTTTCACTTCAAGTATATTTTATGTTTCGTAGAAACGTATTCAGTACAGTTTTATTAAACTGCAAAAAACAATAAATCTTTGAAAAAAGCAACCGCTTGTACCAACTCCGACCAAACTGTGATCCATCAATTACATCTAGAAAGCATTTGTTTCATCCGTCGCTAACGACGCCCACCCAGAATGACGCAACGCCACCAAAGTCGTCCCAGAGCAGTGAAATATGGAGTTTCGCCTGTGGTGGCGCTGCAGAGCAGTCGTTTTGTATAAATTTCGCCCTAACCGGTCGAGCTTCGAGGTTAAGATTAAAAAATTCGCTAAACATAATTCTGCGCTAGGAAATGCTTAGAAGACTTACTATACTTGGGTCCAACCTGTCAGGGGCACTTTAAATGGTAGCCTAGGCCCTAGTCACTTTCACAGTTGCACATAACAACTTTGTAAGAGACAGTAAAGCCTCAAAGCAATCAACCAATCAAAAGTTAGACGTAGAACAGAGAAAAACGCATAGGCCTACTACAGCTTTTACATATCAATCATTTTATTTTTCGTCATTAACGCGTCCGGGACGAAAAAGATACTAACTACAATAATCGATAGCCTATAGACCTACCAGCAAGACCATGAACGGGAAAAGGTGGCAAAACCTTGAAAGGTTTAAAACGTGCCTGAATGGAAAATTAGTAGGCTATATATCAGTAGTTAGCACGGCCACAAAACCCAAAAAACAAATAGCAAAAAATAAAACAGAGACAAGCACACATGTAGCAATGAATGACAGCCTAATGAAAAGTGTTGTGGATTGAATTTGCCAGTTCCAATATTGATGTGGATGAGCACTGAGCAGTCATAATAATACAAATTAAGTGAACCCTTCGCTGTTGTCAGTGTGGCCTAGAGGGTTAGGGAATGCTTTTCGATGAAATGAGTTCGATTCCCACTCCTGTTAGAACTTTTTTTTTCTTCTTGCTTGGATGAACTTTCTGGCTGAGCGCTAAAAGAGTCACAACTGGACGGTAGCCACAAACATGTTCTGATTGGTTGGCGGTGTCATTGAGTCTTACTGAGAATTGACATGTTGAAGTTGGCTACCGTTTTAAATAGCATTTGATGGAGCTTCAAACCAGTACCGGTAACCACCATGGTTGGTCAGCATTCGATTGTCCGCCCCGATAGCTCAGCTGTTAGTGCATGACTCTGCGAACAAAAAATCTTAAAGACTAAGCGGCGATGGTTCGACTCTCGGGGTGTGAGCTTGACTTCGTGAACGAAGAAGCTTCAAGATCAAGAGGCGCTGGTTTGACTCTGGGTGTGCGGTTGCCAGCGCGAGAATAAAGATTCAAAACCTATTAACTTAACACTCAGTTATAGGCTACAAAAAATATGCTTTATCTTCTATATTTACACCATCGTTTCGCTAGCAAAATTTTTCACATCTTTAGGCTATTTTTATGAAATTCGCCTAGCAACTTTAACCTATTATCAGTAGCATTGACAGGGGGTACTTTTGGACTCGGAACCGTGATAATTTTAGGGACCTAAGCCCTTCCAAGAGGCCTGGGAATTTGGGAAAACCACCGTATACTTTGGCTATTGTGCGTTTTTTCTTTTCTTAGAAGTGTCTTGATTTGAGGCCGGAGAATCTCATTGGTAGGCTACCGGGCTCGAATAATTTTGCCAAAGAATCATTCCATCTATTAGGTGCCGCTGAATAGAGACCTGAGAGCAGTCCTTAGAATGCGTTGCTCAAGCGAACACATCGCAAATCGAACCAGCGCCGCTTGATCTTAAAGCTTCTTCGTTCACAAAGTCACGTGCTAACCAATAATTAAGCTATCGGGTCAGTGTTTAATATTTCTAAACTGCTCTGGGTTTTGTGCAGCGTAGGCTACACATACATGCCTCACGTAATCTCTGAACTCTCGCCTCAGGCGGGTTTACCTACCTTTCAATGAGATTTTTTTTGTGTCTACCAAATTATTATCTGTTCTTCCAACCTTTCTCAGTCTTCGGACAAAAATTTAGAATTAGCCTATGCTACATCAAACCTTGCGTATGATTGTGTAGAGACAAACTACCGCAACTGCGTAGGCTACATTTGTTTTACATGCGATGAATGTCAGCAGTGGACACAATGAAATCAACAACTTTGCTGAGAAGTTTAGTAGAAATTAAGAGGAAGCATGATTATTACAAACAATAGTTTACGTAAGTTTATATATTTTCTCATTGTGCTTGGGGGCATCCATGAAAGCACTCACATGCAGGCTGTGGTAACCAAAAGGCAACAACTTGCCTGCAAGTTTTTTAAGGCTATAAGTTTGAAGAACACAGTGAAAATCTAAAAATCGCTCTAACTCACCATAACTCCAACCCGGTAACACTGTGCCATGTCAGTCCACAGTAGCTTACCTTCTCTTTTACCGAGCTCATACAACTATTAAACTTACAAATGTAGACATTTGCATACAAAAAAGCCAATTTGAAAGCGGCTTTATTTCAAAACAGTTGTTCAACCGAATGTCAGAAAAAATGCAAAATAATCTTCAGTAAAACATACAAAATATGGCACAACCGGCATTGCACTTAACGTTAGCTTTATAGTTCAAAACAGTAGGCTACCAACAAATCACAGACTATAGCCTACTTAGGTAAAAGTTGTGTGAAATTAATTGCAGCGTTTTCATTACGGTACCCGGTCATTTGGTCGGCAGGACGTTTGGTCGACAGAACGTTTGGTCGACCAAATGTCTGTCGACCAAACGACCGTACACCTTCATTACATCATACACAAATGGCAATGATTGCTTTGCTGTTTATAAGGAAAATGCTTTCCTAAATAATGCAATTTGGATTTTAATGCAGAAAATAAAGTACATTGTGCAATATTTCGAAAGTATTGATTTCTAGTGCATTCAATTCTGTGTATTAATCCCGTGGGCACATGAATAGGTTAAAATGTTCACTGCATAAATTCCATCAAAGTAAAAAATTACAATCATCACTAAACACTACGTAAAGACATTACAATAGGCCTATAGTACGAACTGGCACGGCGCTAACAATGCAACACATTAATTAAATCTAAGGCACAAAATAATTAATTAGACACTGTTCTCAAATGCAATTGCCTTTTTTTAATTACTCTAATGCTCACTCAAATTCAAAACATTGCATTAGGAAAGTGTTCTTCAATCTTCACATTTTTTTGTGCAATGATTCTATAGCACATTATATTCAATCCACCACATTTGAAGTCATGACAAATGGCAGAGCAACAGAATGAAAGAGACTATATTAATCAAGCTTATGTCAGCGCAACGATTTAGCAGTTTCCGTAGTCCAGAAGTTACCAGAGTTGCCAAATTATATATTTATTCGTACACTTTTAATTGCATGTACTTGACTTCGAATGAAGAATATTAACTATTTGACAAAAAATATATGCATTATATATATATACTGAAAGTGTTAGGGTTTTTAATTTAGTTTAATAAGCTGCAGCCTTGGGGACAGACCACAATCAATTGGCGAGAAAAAACGACCAAACTCGGGCCAGTAGGGAAAACTACCATGAAATGATAAGAACCTCATGATATCTGTGCTTCCAAGCAAACGTTGAGAAATGAAATATGTAAGACGATTACAGTTAAAATTAAGAGTTAAGACATAGGATTCTTAACTTTGTTTCGGCAATCTAAGCAATCCCACAATCTCATCACCAAATGTTTTTAATTATAATTACTATTAATTTAGAATTTATTAAACACAATTTTCATTTGTTCGCTTTTTGCACTCAAAAATGGTGTATTATTATAAATCTTATTCAAAAATGGAAACTCTGGTAACGTCTGGCTTAATACAGTAACATCTGTAATGCCTTCAGTGAAGTGTTGAAAAAAACAAGTAGTAGCCTATAGGCTACTGTACTTTAGTTGTGTCAGTATAATTCAAAAGAAAACATATATTAGACAATTAGTAATGACTATTGGCAGAGGAATAGTGAACCTTGCACTCAAGATTATGATACTGACATACATCATAGTGCGAAGTGTGCAAACCTTGTAATCGCTAAAGATGATTTGATCTAACCTAAAGTTCTTGTGTTTGTTACATTCCTGGATATGCTGTGCAAAGTAGGCTAAATCATTCATTTCGACAAGCATGTCTTCACCAGCAGATAACACCATCACACTTAAAATTCATCATGCCGCTTCAAAGCTTCACCCCAATCAGTTGCTTGAGAACCAACAAATTTGTCATGATGAGCAATAATCTCTTCTTTTGAAAGTGTGCCATCCCTGTCATCATCAGCCTCTTCAACAAGATGTTTTGATTCTGCTTCAGCATGATTGTAATCATCAGGCATTATCCATGCTTTCACTTCAGCTTCATTCATCTTACCATCATGATCCTGATCACGTTGCTCAGAAAATTGTTCTCGTTCCGTAGCAAGCCAATCTGGCTCTTCCCCAGTATCGTCATCACTGCGCATATCACCAAGATACTCTTCCAAATCAAGAAAACCATCCTTATTCTTATCCATATCATCCATTGTTTCTTTGATCACAAGATCTTTCATATGATCATGTTCTTCAGGATGCAAAAATGCTCGAAACTCTTCTATGGAACATAGTTTATCCCCGTCCACATCAGCGTGTTCCCATCTTCTCTCATCTCTTGCAATAATCTGACGATAACTGAAGCCATCAGCTTCCGATGCAGCAATATCTTCCTCAGTAAGAAATCCATATGTTGATTCTTTGTATTCATCCCAGCTTACTTTATTGTCTTTATTTTTATCATGTGTTAAAAACTGCTTGTCTGAATCTTCATTGACATATCGAACTTGTACATAAGAAATCCAATCGTGAAGTTCTTTTTCAGTTACTTTTCCATCTCCATCTTTGTCTATTCTATTAACTATCATGCCAAGTCTTCGTTTACTTTCTTCTGGCGATAATTCATCAAATTCTTTTGCTTCGTCTTTGCCTACAAATGCTTCATGATCATATTCTGGTGATCCAGGCTCTTTATCACTAAGAGGTTGCTCAATGACACGTTTCTTTTTAGGTACAGCAGAAAGTGAAAGTGTTATTATAGCCATAATAATCACACAACGTAACATGATTATTACGTTATCTTTGAACTTTGATGAACAAATCTGTAAAATGTAAGGTTTGCTGATTTAATGTAATGTACTTAATTATTGAGCAAGATACTTCAATATGTTTTAAAAATACAAAGTAGTGACAGTATACTAAAAATCTATGTAAAATACTGTGTGCTTACTGGTTAATTTCAAAACTGTACTTGTAATATGAAAAACAGTGGTACCGGTAATCAGTATATAATTGTTTTTCCGACATGCAAGACTGACATAGATTTTTAGAACATATTTTGATAATACCGACATAACTTGTGTTCCACTCATTCCAAAACAAGAATTGTTAAACAGGACAATATATTTGCAAACTTTGTATGATACAATAGTTTTTTTTAACAATGTTTTGTTTAAGATTTGAATTTTATTGTTGACAATTAATCAATGTGCTTCTCAGATTAGCTTCACAATCATGTTTATTTAAAAGTATTGAAAAGTCACTTTCACTTAAAAGGTAAGGAGATGAATTGTGAAAAAACTATCAGCCTACATGTTGCCACCCTTCCAAACTTTTATAAGGTAATATATATAATACGTTCTGCACTTTTATCTCAAAAGTAAGTGGCATTCCTTCAAAGTCATATTTTACAGTGGAGTTGTCTTTAGTTTTAAAAGTTTCTCTGTCCAAGCATCAAAAAAGCCCTTGTTGACAAACCAAAAAGATTTTTTTATCATTTACCACTGATTTACAACTTTTCTGGTCCATCCAAGTATTAAACCTACTCCAAAATTCAGAAATGGTGTACAAGTCTCTGGCATGGTCAAAAATGTAATGCCGTCATCGTAACAAGCAAATTACTGATGTAATAAAAGTTTTGCCTGGTTTGCTGCAATTTATGCACTTCTCGTTATATTTTTGGATGATTCTATCCTGTGACATACGATCATGTCAATGTATTTTTGACCAGGGTGGAGACTTGTACACCAGCTCTCAAAATTTAAGCACAGCATTGCTCATCATCAGAGCAACCACCAACATATTTCCCACATTGCATGTCATTGCTGTGACAAAGTACCTGTAACAAAATGCATGTAAACTTGGGCGCTGACTTGGGCAATGTGTATTGACAATTGCCTCGACACACTGAATAGCGATGGAGCTTAAATAGTTCTACAAGTTTATCATAAATTAAGCAAAACTAAAGGTTTGAAATTTTTTATATCTCCCTTGCCAGCTTTTCATGTGCCCTCCACCATTGTAGAAATCTCTGCTTTAGATGTCAGTACCGGTAACGTACCATATGTTATCCTAATTATCCTATAATTATAAAATGTAAGCGGTGGTAACCACTTTTTTTGTACACAACATTCCAACACATTTTAATTTTTTTCTTACAGTACACAATTTCATTCTGTTCAGAGGTTAAAACTGTTTTTGGTGATTACTATTCAAAAATTAAAGTTGACTTAAGTAAAAATATTAAATTGTTATATAGGCTGCAGTACTTATGTATCTAGTGCTATAAAGTTTTGTTTCTTATAATAGCCTACTGTGTTTCCTTACTCCTATGTAGTTTTATTTCTTAAAATCAGTTTAAAAATCTTTACAAGAGTGACATAATTCAGTAGTCAAGTGAAGCCCTCTGCTACTGCTAGATATTTAAAATTAAATACAAAAATTTTTCAGTTCAATCCATACCAAAAATACAAAACATTTGCAAAATAATACAACTAGGCTAACCTTCTATATGCACCTGGGTTTTTTTTTTCGCTGAAACTTTTTGGTCATTTGTCCGAAATGACTTGAAAAAATTCGTTCATTTTTTATTTATTTCAGTGATTTTTAGCCATTTTTGTTCATATATAGTATATTTTTTCGGACATTTTGACTGAATTGACTATATTTTTTTCGGACATTTTGCTAAAAAATCGGTCAATGACCGATAAATGACCGAAAAAAAAAAAAAGATATGCACGCAAGTAGCAACGGCCGCCGAGAAGTCATTAAATGGCTCCGAAAGGACTGAGTAGGTAGGTCATGTTTGGGCACCAGCTTCCACAAGTCAACATTTCTTAGCAATCAAAACCTTCTATTAAATTAGAAACTGCAAAATTTATGTACAAATATGTGCACAAAATGCTGCCCCGGGCCTTTGCTGGCTGCTTTATATTTGTAAATGAAATTCACCATCATAAAACCCGTCAGAACCAAAAAAATGATTTATATTTGCCTTCTACAACGTCAAACTCTGGTAAGAAGATGCTATGTTTTAATGGAGTGAAACTATGGAATCAAGTACCAAAAGAAATAAAAGAAAAGTCTTACAATGTTTTTAAATTTAAATATAAATGTTTATTAAAGAATTTGTACAATGATCACTCCTGAAACGTATCATCCGCTTATTTCTCTTCACAATATTTTTTTTATGTTGCCCTGTGTTATTCCATTGTTAATGTATTGTTAATTCCATTGTTAATTTTTACAAATTAAAGTGCTGGTATTGTGCTATTTATTATATACCGTATGTGTTAATGTTCTTAATTTTGGGTCTTTTGTTTAAATGTTTGGGTGGCAGCTGACTTTGGTGACCTTTTGGTCTTTCGCTGCCATCCTTGTTGCGCGAATTATTTGTGTTTATTGTGTTTTTGCTTTTTGTGTCTTTCTTTTTCGCCAACAAAACAAAAAATAAACTGAACTGAACTTAGTGCACTGTTTGGTATTTCAAACGTTTTCTCTATTTGCATTTATATGTGAAACTATTTACTCTTCACTCATATTCACTTGGGAGTTAAGCTTGTGAGGCAATAAGCTGAAGTCAAAAGAATGGCAATCAACCACCAGTCAACTAGTGTTGAGCTGAGTTTGATTTTTGAAACTCTGACTCCACTCCTACTCTATGAAACCAGACTCCACTCCAATCCTACTCTGACAAAGTTATTTTTTTTAGACTCCAAATCCACTCTACTCCAAAATCAAATCATAAGTACAGTAACCCAATTCTAGCCAATGCGTAGCCCACAAGAAATAGTTTTGGGATGCAAAAATCATTGTCAACTTGAGTTTAGCCTACCTAGCATGAAAATGTTTATGGTGACACACACTTATACGGTAAACATTATCGTTTGGTCAAAAATCATAAGACAATATTTTTTTTCTTTCTACAAACAGAATACACGAGACTAATTTTCAGTAACTAAAAGGAAAAGTTTCTAAGCCAAACTCTCAATCTACTTCACTCCAAAACTTTCGTGACAAATTAAACTCCAAATTCATTCTATTATCTGAATAGCCTGACAGCTCAGTTGAATCGACTCTCAAGCAGGCCCGGATTTGGGGGGGAGCAGAGGGTGCAGGTGCCCCAGGCCCCCCGACTTTTGAAGGGCCCCCTACGAGGAAAAAAATGTGATTTTGTAACAATCAAAACCTTCAATTTGTCAATCTTAATGACTGGGCCTGCGCCAGTGGTTCAAAGTCTCTACATTCTACAAGTATGCAAAACTGTCAGCATTAAGCTCTCACAGAAGATCTTCGAGTCCGAAAATAAAGATTCAATCAATCAAAATCGCGCACACTCCGGCTCCACTCCATGTCAACTCTATTACTCTACAACCAAAGTAAGTTGAAAGTTACTTACTATTACTACGTCTACAGTTTTTGTTTTGACTTTCATACAAAACAAATCCACATCATCTTTGAATTCACTGAAATATATTCCCACGGTAACGACACCTAGTGAGGGACAAAACTAAACAGCTGCTTTATTAATTAATTATTATCGAAAAAGACCGAGCCTAGGTGTTTTTCAGCTAAAAAGTTGAAAATATGGTCTAAGTAGTTGCTGCCACATAAAAAAGAAGCGTGAACTGTGATTTATCCATTTTTCAATCAAAAAAATACCCATTGACCAGTAGGCTAACTGAAAATATTTTTGACCAGATTAAAAGATTTGCAAATTTAGCCTACTTTTGAGAGTCCACAGGAAGTAGCCTGCAGCCAGGGGCGTAGTCAGAAAAAAATTTGGGGTGGGCCAAATATTTGATGAATTGAAGAGAACGACAAAGTGTTTGATTTAAGACATCGTCACCTGATGTGCGGTGGCGTATCCTGGTGGGTTGAGCAAGGGAAGCAATAAAAGGTGGTAGGGGTTAGAGCGTGCCTTTGGCACGCGTATTCTAGGGGGGTCCAAAATTTTTGCAAAATTACTCTCAAATATTGGATTAAGCTATAACGCTTTCTGAAAACACGTTTAGGGTAATATTTGTATGAAATTTATTAGCAGATAAACAGCTAATAACTTATTAAAGGTAGCTATTACCAAGGCCTATGAGAGGGGGTACGGAGGGTACGGCGTACCCTTGAGGGCCCAGGCCTGTGTTTGTTGGGGGGGCCGAAATTGTAGTTTTATAGTTTACGCACAAAAATGTTTGGTTAAAACCATCCTAAACGACTGATTTCAAGCATAAAAGTTGTTATTCTTTAGTCCTGGGGGGGGGGGAGGGGGGGCGTAATCTAGCAAAAGGGCCCAGAAAAGTAATGGAGTGTTTTGCGAGCAAATTAACCTCTCAACAGCAGTACAGCACCATCAACAACTGACACACGAATTCAATGCAGGATACAGAAATTGGCGAGGGTCAGATCACATGATACGCACAACACAAAATAATAGTTTTATTGCAGCCTGATACTAGGCAGGCCTGGATTAACCATTGTGCTAGGGTGTGCTAAAGCACAGGGGCCCCGCAGACAGAGGGCCCCACGTTTCCTAAAAATTAAATAAATAAAATAACAAATTTTTCCTAAAAAAAAAATTTTCAAGAAAAAAAATTAAGAAAAGTGGGGCCCCTCTGTCTAAAAAAAGTAACACATTTATCAATAGCCAAAAAAAAAGTCGTTCGACTGAATTTCATGTTAGTTTTCTAAATCCTATTTACGTAGTTAGCAGTGAATGAAAGAGCAGTTTAGAATAGAAATTCAGAATAACCTTTCATTGCGATTTGCAGTGTAGTGTGCAGTACTAACAGTGATCCCTTGCTACAATGTTTTCCCTTGCACGGTTTCGTTGATTTAATGTGTGCGATTTTGCATCCATTATAACGTTAACATTGTTGACTTAATTTGCACATGCTTTTTTAATCATCGATCACGTGCTATTTCAAAGTTATCTAACTTACCTAAGCAAGCATAGCCGTAGGAGATGGGGGGGCAGGGGGGGCGGTCGCTCCCCCGCTGAAAAAAAAACGCCGCGAATTTGGGCAAAAATCTGCACTTATTTGGGCAAATCAATCTTATCGTGATGTTTCGACATTTTACCAGTTTAGAAAGTTTACGTAATTGTTATAATTTATGAGATATATACAGTACATTAATATTTTCCAATCACCTATGTAAAATGCATTTTCATCTATTTTGAAAATTGTTGCATAATGTGGTACGTATTGCAATTTGGGCAGAATGATAAGTTTCAATTCAACACCTGCAAAAGTAAAGTGTAAAAGAACATAATTGGCAAGCAAAATTAAGCTTATTAGTACTGATATTCACCAGCATGTACGTAGGCTGTATTTCTTCACAGTGAGATTTGTAAGCTTGCTAGGTAGCTTACTAATAACCTTAAATGGCTTTTGCTTTTTACTTTAATGTAGTTATTTCTAAAATTGTATTTAGGCAAAAATGTCCAGTTATTGGGAAAATCAATCTTACCATGAGTTTTCAAAATCTTTCTAGTTTAGAAATTTGTTTATAGTGTTGCATTTTGTATGAAATACATTAACATTTTTCTTTAAATGTTAAATGTAGTGTCATCAAATTTGGAACTTTTGTATTTGGTATATTGCTATTTGGGCAGAATGTTAAGCTTCGATTCAGTATATATCTGCAAAATGTAAGAAAATGCAATTAGCAAGCAGAGGTAAGCTTATTACCGATGTTCATTAGGATATACACTACATTTCTTCATTGGTGGAATTTTGAAACCTTGCTGGGTAGCCTACTGGTAATCTTATGAGGTTTTTTGCTTCTTTCTCTATATTCTACTATTGTATTTATTTGTAAAAATATTTAGGCAAAAATGTCGAGTTATTGGAAAAATCAATCTTACCATGAGTTTTCAAAATCTTTCTAGTTTAGGAATTTGTTTATAGTGTTGCATTTTGTATGAAATACATTAAAATTTTTTCTTTAAATGTTAAATGTAGTGTCATCAGTTTTGGAACTTTTGTATTTGGTGTATTGCAATTTGGGCAGAATGTTAAGCTTCGATTCAGTATATATCTGCAAAATGTAAGAAAATGCAATTAGCAAGCAGAGGTAAGCTTATTACCGATGTTCATTAGGATATACACTACATTTCTTCATTGGTGGAATTTTGAAACCTTGCTGGGTAGCCTACTGGTAATCTTATGAGGTTTTTTGCTTCTTTCTCTATATTCTACTATTGTATTTATTTGTAAAAATATTTGGGCAAAAATGTCGAGTTATTGGAAAAATCAATCTTACCATGAGTTTTCAAAATCTTTCTAGTTTAGGAATTTGTTTATAGTGTTGCATTTTGTATGAAATACATTAACATTTTTTCTTTAAATGTTAAATGTAGTGTCATCAGTTTTGGAACTTTTGTATTTGGTGTATTGCAATTTGGGCAGAATGTTAAGCTTCGATTCAGTATATATCTGCAAAATGTAAGAAAATGCAATTAGCAAGCAGAGGTAAGCTTATTACCGATGTTCATTAGGATATACACTACATTTCTTCATTGGTGGAATTTTGAAACCTTGCTGGGTAGCCTACTGGTAATCTTATGAGGTTTTTTGCTTCTTTCTCTATATTCTACTATTGTATTTATTTGTAAAAATATTTGCGCAAAAATGTCGAGTTATTGGAAAAATCAATCTTACCATGAGTTTTCAAAATCTTTCTAGTTTAGGAATTTGTTTATAGTGTTGCATTTTGTATGAAATACATTAAAATTTTTTCTTTAAATGTTAAATGTAGTGTCATCAGTTTTGGAACTTTTGTATTTGGTGTATTGCAATTTGGGCAGAATGTTAAGCTTCGATTCAGTATATATCTGCAAAATGTAAAATAATGCAATTAGCAAGCAGAGGTAAGCTATTACTAATATAATCATTAGGATATATATACACTACATTTCTTCATTGGTGGAATTTTGAAACCCTGCTGGGTACTGGTAATCTTATGAGGTTTTTTGCTTCATTATCTATATTCTACTGATGCATTTATTTGTAAAAATATTTGGGCAAAAATGTATAGTTATTGGGCAAATCAATCTTAGGCTACTATGAGTTTTCAACATCTTAACAGTTTAAAAACTTTGTATATTTGTTATAGTGTAATATTTTGTATGACATACAGTACATTAAGATTTTCCCATGAATGTAAACTGTGCCATCTTCAATTTTGGAAACTATTGTATTTGGTATGTTACAATTTGTAGAGAATGGTAAGCTTCGTTTTAGTATCTGTGAATTTTCCAGTGTTTGATTTCATGTTTTTGTGAACTGAACTTGTGGGCTACAGTTGAAATGTTTTTTATATACATAAAAATTATTTTTTATATTAACTGCTGTTTGTCTTTGCCAGTCCTAGGGTTGATATGCTCAGCTATTTACCATATATGACACAGTACATATTATAGTAATCAATGATCAAAATATATAGGCAAGTGTTATGTTGCTTTGGCATCCAATTCATGCGGTTAAAATATCAGGCAATATAGACAGTATTGATGATGTTGTCTGTATTTTCTGGCAAGGATTGAGTTTGAAGTTATTACCTATATATGAGTTATTTTGGTTCAGTGCCTGCGATTTCAGTAGTTGCTTCATCATGAACTTAGAATATCTTGGTACAGTAATGATGTTAATGAAAAAACATTGGCTATAACTTTACTGTAATTTGAGATCAATATTCATACTAATACTAATAGCAACTTAGTTTTGTTCAAAGGTGCAAATTTGATGTGCATAGTATGATAAACTGTACAGTAGAATTCTTTTCAGGTTGTTAGTAGCATGGATTAAGTAATGTTACTAGTTTGATAAGTAAATAGGTTGTCATTTGAGATTTTTTCAATGCAAATTTACGAATCTTGACTCTTGATATTTTGAACTATCTTTATAATGAAAAGATTCAGCTACTTTTGGTCTGGTTTTTTATTGCAATTGAGCTAGAGATTTTGAAATGATCTGACGACTTGGATATTTAGCCACTGTTGTCCAGTTATTGTTGAATTCTCAGTTTAAATTGTTGTTGAATCCAGGTAGGCCTAATATATATACATATTTTTGTGCCACAAGAAAATTATTTAAATTTGATGGTTTATTTAGTTTAAAGTTAATTCAGCCTTGTTTTGCTAAGTTGAACGTTTTGCTGCCTGTGTTTTTGTACACCGCCAAGTTGACGACTGTGGAGTTCTTTGACTGCACTATCTCAGAGGTTGTGAGTAATTTTATGTTTTTGAAAATATATACGCAAAGACAAAATTTGGGCAAAATTTGGAAAATTTGGGCAAATTTTGTTCGCCCCCCCCAAAATGTTTTACTCTCCTACGGCTATGTAAGCAAGGCTCGGTTTCCTCTGCAAGCGAAACCAGCTTACTTCCATTACGCTCCACGTAAGCTGGTAAGGGCCCCCATAAAATTCATTAGCACAGGGGCCCCATTTGACCTTAATCCGGGCCTGATATTAGGCCTAACTTATTATTGCAGACAGATGTCCAATTCTGCAGTAAAATGTTGTGTGGTGTGTACAAAGGGGGCCCGGAGTGAGAGGGGGGCCGGAATGACTTTTCGTACCCCTAGTGAAAATTTCTCTCAGAGGCCCTGGCTATTACAAACGAACGGGCAAAAACTGCGGATAAAATTAGAGAACACCAAAAACTCAGCTACTCAAAAACTACACAAAAACCCAACAGAGTAAGCGATTCTGAAATTGCTTCCACAGATTAGTCAAAAGAAGCGTAAATCGTGCAAACTTTGCGCAATTTACGATTTGCAAAATTTGTTGGTGTCTTTCTGTGTGTCTAAAACAAGTCCTGGGAGGTGTTAATAGCCAGATGTCTTGGAAAACGATATAAATTTCTACAAATTTTATTATATTTTCAACAAAGAGCTCAACTTCGGAATCCAAACTTTGAAAATTTGGGGAGGGCATGGCCTCTTTTGCCCCCCCCCCCCCCCCCTGGCTACGCCTATGCAACAGGTTACATAACTTAACCATGTTACGTCGTGGTATCAAAACACCACTTAGGATATACATATTCAACAATGAACACGTGAAGGCTCATAGGCCTATATCATCTGCTCAAGTTGAAAGAAAACGTTTGAAAATCAATTGAAGTCATGGAAAAAATACAATTACCGGGAGAAATTATCGACAAAAACAATCTTGCGCCACAAAGGTGGAGCACGCTCATAAAGTCGACCTTAAGCCGTCAGTACAAAGAAATGTCTCTCAATATGGTTGTGCATGAATTTTACCGCATAATAAGTAATAACCAATTAGTCTGTTCTACTGTAGTGATTTAAATTGTAACCTACTAAACATTGTTGACAAATTAAGCCCATTTGATGTCATCAAAATAAACTGTTGGTGAAGTAAAAATGTAAAATTAATGCAATAGGTAGTAGTGGTAACGCTTCATTGAGGTATTACAGTAGGTTAGCTACTACATGCTCTGCAAATAATACGAAAATTTCTGTCTTGGCGGTTGCCTTTTTGAGAAGCGTACCCATGAGAAACAGCAAATTAGTGTATATTTTTATCTAATTCAAAACAAAACGATCAGCTAGCCAAAGACACTTTGGGATATTGCGAAATATTTATTAACTTATGTAACTGGCGGAGACAGTTACAATAATTTATTAACTTTGCATTTAGTTTTTAAAAGGTCGCATGACGAGTGCACGCTACATGTCGTAAGAGAGCAATTTGTGCACTACAAGCATGCCTTAAACAGCAAAATCTACATTGATCAAACTCTGCAGACGTTGAATCAATGTAAAAGTGAGAGATTTTGTTGTCTGATCAGCTTAGCTGGAAGAACTGCCCAAATTGGCAAGAATACGTGTTTGTCATATAACTTAAGCTACGTGCTAGCAAAGAAATGCTATAATAGTGTAGTTGTAATAGTATGTTGTAATAGTATAACATAATAGCTACGTGCTACCAAAGACGTGCTATAAATAGCAAAGAAATGCCTATAATAACGTTTCACCAAGCTATGGATACTGAGCAATTAGCTGTGTTTATCAATGGAGTTATGCCAGACTAACATTTGCAAGCAATTTCTCACTGCGTTCCATTCACAACACAACAAAAGTGATAAGCTATATATGTTTTGTGAATGTCGTTCAAGTCTTCTAGAATCACATTAAGACCCGTCAAAGCTGAGCTCAGTTGCAACAGATGAGTGTCTTTCCACGTTAAGGAAGAATCAAGGTCTTCATGGACTCGCTAACGCATGACGTGAGAGCATAATGTTACCCCTGTGATGTGGCACTACTGCAGTTTACACAAAGAAAGTATCATTGTAAGTCACTGAAGATGTGTAATGTGATAGAAATCGTAAGATGAACAGCAAATTGGATTCGTGCAAATGCCCTTGATCATCGCAAGTTTAAGCTACTTCTGGCAGATATTGATACTGACTATATGGAGACGTGCTCATGTTCACTGCCATTAAGTGGTTAAACTACGCTATGGTCGCATAAGCCAGAGTAACAAGTCAACGGATCATTTGAAACTACCTTAAGGCTTATTGCTGTTTTTAGAGACATGATTGATGAATTTGAAAGTCGTATTAACGGTATCAATTCTTTCCTGATGAAAATATTTTTAACAACAATGGCAGTAGACGCAGCCACGAACCCCAACAATTTTCAGCTGGAGCTGCTAAATTTGCAGTCAGATGTTAAGTTGACACAGGCATTCAAATATGATTATTTACTTCACTTTTGGAGTCGAATCTCAGAAGAAAAGTACCCTAACTTATTAGCCAACGCACTGAAAAATGCCTCTGTTCAGCATAACTAACATGTGTGAAGCACTTTTCAGCAAAATGATTGAAATATAATCCAAATGTCACAACCGATTGACGAACCATCACTTTAACCAGTTTTTGAATCGGCCTAATCCATCTTCCAATAGCCAACATTAAGTTCACGATCCCTCATGTTTCGCATTTAATTGCATTTCTTTTGCTTCGGCTCTTTACAAAATTTAGGTTTGAATTTGGCTCCCGTGCTGGAAAAGGTTAAAAACTACTGCCCTAAAATAGCTAATAGAAGCAATCTGTTTTCCGCCTGCGAAGGTTCTCGCGCGCTTTGTTTTCATTGACAATGAAATTATTTACTGAAAAACTTATGCATTTAAAATGAAAAGAAGCAAGTCAAAAATTTTTGCCTTGAAACGAAATAGTTTGTAAATATATATATATTTTTTTGAACAGCCCTGGCTTTTTTGGGCTATGAACTCATAGTGGTCTACAAATGACGTAAGCTTGTGCAACTGTGCATTAATATACCCAAAATTTAATTAATCTTTCCCTTGTCAAAATTACGTATGCACCATTTAAGTTTGACTTTGTTTAGAACTTTTTGACTGAAATCATTTGACGACCACCCACAAAATGCAGCCGAACACCTGCAAATAAAACAATGTTAAGGTTATTTTGGCAAAAGATCGTCAGAAAAAATTTACAAAACTATCTGCACACGTGCCAGCACATAATGTGTTTGCTATTTTGCTATAACTGCTATTCTGCAGTATTCACGGTATACAAAAACTTGAAGTTGCGGTTTCATCATCAAATTATTCAATTACTGTAATTTTGTTCGTCGTAATGTTGCGAACAAAAACTTGACTTTCACTCAGTTACATCCGTTGTGTTTCTTAATTGACATCGATTCACTCTACAGTATAATGTTGACAACCAACCGGCAATAATGAGCCTTGTTTGTGCGCTGAAATTGAAATATTTTTTCACATATTGCCAAATTTTAACGCAGCAACTCAAAGGTTTTGGGTATTGTTTATAATGACAACTAAACGCGTTGTCGTCCAAGTTGCGATGACGCAAAGGAGAGATGCCGCTGAAATATCCACCTGGGCGGATCTGACCTGTATTTGGCTGAGCGATTGAAAGTGTGAACAGCATAAACACAACAACAAGTTATAGGTTGATTCGATAGTCATGCCAGTAAATTGGTGATATACACCACACGAAACCGTTCAGTATTTGAAAACAATTTGATTTATGAAATGTTCGCCTGGTACCAGGGCCCAAATGGTATTTCCAACTCCTGGAAATAAAAATAAAAATACCATTTAAACCTAGAATGAGTAAATATTTTTAATCTGCATTAGGTTGCTCTTGAATCATATGCCCATTTCAATATGTAATTACAGTGGCGTATTCTATGCTGCTAGAGTTCACTTTCTTAACATTTGGAAAGTTATGTCGTAAGGGGGAGCTGTTCCATTTTAATTATAGTGGTTATTTTTTAAATTGTTGCCCCATTTATTTTTTTCAACCTCTTTCAACGTGGTTAATCAAACTTTACATAATATATAGAACTGTTAAGTTCTACTCTCAACTCTCTAAATTCAGCAAAAAACTCTGGGGTTGTTGGTTCCATTGAATTGTTTTTTTCTTTTCAGTAGAATCTCACCCTGGCCAAACGTAAATACATTGATGATATCACGTCTTCATTAGTCAAACGTGTGAAAAAATTCCAAGCTTTCACCAGCTGTTTTTTTAATGCATAAATGCTATGGTTATGACTATTACTCATAAACATAGCCTACATCTATATAAAATGTAATAAGGCAATTTGTTGTACAAATGAAGAAAATAAACGAAACACAACAAGGTGCGAACGTGTGCTGGGTGCGTTGTGTACAATTCTCCTTGCTCCAATTAGGATGGTCTTTTTCGCATTTTCTCTGTTTTTGTCATCCGAATAGCACTGTGGTGGTTTCCGAAGAAGTTGTTTTCTGCAAGCAAATTTTGCCTGATATGTAATCAAGTTAACCAGTTGGTTTGCCGCTGTGACGTGAAAAGCAATGACTTGTGAAAGATGTGACTTTTCTGGGACTTGTTCTTTAGACAAAAGTTTATTGCTAATGTAGCATGTATTTCGTCAATGGTCAATTAAGGAGTTTCGTCCAGACAACCCGATAGCCTACACTGCAAATTCACTTTCATAACACAAAAGCTACAAATAACAACAACAGGAAGGAAAAAGAACAAGTTCTCCTTCGACTCATTATCATACTGTCAAGAATTTGTAATGTAATGAGCGAAGTCATCAGATTAATTTCACGCCATTTTGCACACAACAACACAGACGTTTATTATTGAAGTCGGTTTGTCGTTCGCGGAGTAGCAGTTGGCAATTTGAGAAATAAATAATTTTTCCGAGTAAAACATCATTTGGTAAGTCTTTGTAAACGTTCATAGCCTACATACTTTATAATCTCTTGAGACGTAGACCATCAACGATCAAATTAGCACACAAAGCATTTGTCCGAAAAACGGTTTGTAATTTCACCTGTTTATCGCAGTCAATCTGAATCACTGTTCATCGAAAAAAGAACTTAGGCTACTCCTTCAACAATTTTTGATACAGTCTCTATGTCGCTGAAGTGATCCACAACACGGCCTGCTTTCAAGAAGGACGAAAGGGCACGTCTCCCTTAACTTCTAAAAATGATAATCATTAAAAAATATGCAAAATGTTGAACCACCCAGCAATATACACAACACATCCCACAACGTTTTCTCACAAATTACCAGTAGGTCAATCATGCTCAAAAACAGTTTCAAATAGTTTTAAATATAAGATAAATTCTTCTTGCATTTATAAACTCGAAAACACTGATTTGAGCTGCATTGCAGTCACATACCGTGTTGATTGACTTTCACTTGCGTGTGATTCTTGTGTTGCAGCCGCTTTTGTTTTGGGGGTCGAAAATCACGATTAAGTTACTATTATCTAAATCTAAAATGTGCAAACATTTTAGCTCCAACTTTTAATTTAATTCCAATCAGTTTGAAACTGACTTAGCCTTTATCTTTTAGCATTCTTCTATGTGTATTTGAGCAAATCAACTACCCAACAAGAGCCTCCATCATCGCTGTGATGAATAAATTTGAGTTGAAAACAATACGATTGCCTAAACATACAAATTTTACTGGAAGACTAGTTCTGACGGCGTTGAAGAAGTCAACAAGTTCAAGTTTGTACGCTACCTGGGTGGGTGACAGTGTTGAGTATTGTCACAAATACAATAACTGTGGCTAGAATTTAGAGCATTTCTTATATTGGTAAAGTCAACTGTGTTAGTTGCACTTCAGAAAAAGCCAAACTTTACATCAAGGCTCTGGTGAAACTGCGAAAAAGGTCCTAGCTTTATTGACTGTCAAGAAGACAAAAATTTGTTGACCGTACACATCAACGCTAAATTGCCACCCAAGTTGGTGGTTATAATTCTTGAAAATTTGATAGTAAATGTGACATCGTTTAGAGTTGTTTGTTCCCCAACATGGTAGTATTCAGCAAACCATAGCATGGTACATATTAAAACAGACTTGTTCAGCATGAGTGTTGCAACTAAAACGCGAAAAAACAATACAAATATTTATTCAAAATGAAGCAATTTTGTATCAAAAGGTTTGTATGAAATTATGGGAACGTTGCAAAATAAGCTTTAATTTGTCAATACAGTATAAAGATTTGGTCGATATGTGGCGCACTTCCTTCATCCAAGACGAAAAAACACGAAAATACTCTGGTTGCATTTACCCACACTGCAACAAATTTGATACATGCAGTTGATGAAAAAATGATTTGGAGATGGGAACTGCCTAGTTTTGAATATAGTTCAAAGCTCGTTCCGTTGAAACCCTGTCTTTGATTGTATGAGAGCGTAATACTGTAATAGGCTACACATGCAGAATATCGTACTATAGGTCTTTTTCCCTTTCCAATCTGGAAACCTCTGACTACCTGACTCTGAAACATGTTTTTTAAGAACAAAGAATTGCGATACATTTTTCAACAATATTCTATCTTAAAGAGTTCCTTTTAGCCTACGCTTTAAAAAGAGATCAAAACCTTTAAGAAACAGCTGGTAATTTTTGTTATAGGCTACTGCAGTCTGTTTCATCCAATCCATTTTGTTCTAAACAACTACCGGTATTCCTTTTTTGATGAAATTTAAGCTCTGGTATTTTCGCAATTTTCCATTCTTTGAGATGTAGGCCTACAGGGAATTCTTGCTTTTTTAAGAAGTGATTTGTTATGTTGTAGCCTAATGATAACTCTGAGATTTTATTGTTTTTTTGGTACTGGGCCCAAAATCAAACAAAAGCAAATTATTACAATAATTGTCATGTTACACAACGTTCTAGTGTGTGTATAGCCTAATCTATTTCTACTTCACGAATATTACGTAGTGATAAGAAATCTGCACGCAAAACGTTTAAAATGCGTAACATCTATTTATGTTTCATAGCCTACAGGTGGCTTTCACATCATTAGAAACAATTTATTTGGGAATGCACACGTCACATTAAAATTTCGCAATGCAAACGATAAGTTATGACTAAGATAGTAAAGATAAATGTTGTTGTCAACATTAATTTGTAGAAAGCTTTAACGAGTTATATCCTCTTATTTGATGTGGAAAGACAAATTAAATCAAAAGTTATGAAAAAAAATTTTTTTGGTGAAAACTGCGTCACATAGTAAAGACGTAAGCTCATTAAAAACGTAATCAGTCACACATTTGTTATATAGCTTTTGGAAGTGTGTGGTTGCTATGAAATTCATGAACTAGCATAAAGCTTTTATTCATCTCTAAGATGTGAAATAACATGTTTTTCGTCAAATAATCTGCTATTGCACTCTCATCAATGTTTACGATATTCGCCGAGAGTCAAAAACGCAATTGGAAATGACGCAAACGTTCTGAATGTGATTAATAGGTTATTGGATTAAAACCTGTTGTAACTAAACACCGATTTGTCGCCGTCGGTAGTTTGTCTTGAATTGTAACACTCTGACAAGAGCTTTGCTGCACCAAAAACTACATGTGTCATCGCTGTTACTCAACAAATCGCTTAGATAGAGGAATAAACACATTCAGAAAATAATGGAACTTTTTGCAGTCTAATAAATTTGAAAATACTAACAACAACTTTACCAACTTTTTAACAAAAGTGAATTATTTCTGTCATGCTTCTCAGTTGATGACATGGTCAATTGGTCATAGCGTATCAGGGAAATTGCGTGTTGCTAAAGCACATGGTAGGCCTACTTCGTAAAGTATTTAGGCCTACACCTTAACTGGACATGGGCTAAGACTTGCATTGTATAAAAATGCGAAAGTTTGAAACAAGTATTCAGAGTATCACACAACCTGCTGAAAAAGACATTTAAGAGACATTGTTTTTGTCATACCTTGCCGAGAAAGAAAAATAAAACATTGTGTTTCTGTCTTTTAATGTAGTTCTTCGCACGTTGTGCGTTGACATAACTTTGATATTGGAAACACTTTGAATTAACTTCTAAGATAACTATTGAACGTTTTTCAAAAGAAAAAAGTGTTTGTCAGTTTTTGAAAAAACGATTTTGAATGAAAAAAATAACCAAAACGTTATATCAAAGTTGAATGTAACCTTTAAAATTAACCCTTTCCCAAAGATAGTTCCATACGTCATCGCTAATCGTCACTTTAAGATGCCTGTTGTGCGTTTGTTATCTTTACAAAAACGTGATCTATGAGTTTACGTGTTGTGACGTCATGAATCAAGTTCACACCTGGTGATTTTCTGTGTGCGTCGTTTTCTATCTCCGCTATGAGCAACAACTAACAATGAACAACACAATAATGAATAGATAATTAAGAATGAACCGCTCAGGCGTTTCTACACGTTTGATTGCAAGTCGACGCAGACGACCAGTCTGTTCAATCACAGTCGCCAGGAACGGATCCAGGGTGCACTTAGTCACGTGAACTCAAAACACAGAAACAACATGTAATTTTCTTCTTTTTTTTGCGATTTTGTTTTTTGCTCGCTCAACAACATTTAATCAATCCAAGTGGTTTACGTGTTTTCGTAGGTGAATTTAAAGGCAGAATAACGTTGCTTCATTTCGAAGTAAATACATTACTCTCTCAACTATAGTTAACAACTAATTTAGTCTATTCCAGTGTTAACGCAGAGGCGGATCCAGGGGGAAAGGGGAAATTGGGGAGATCGCTTTCACTAAATCACAGAAAAGTAACTTTTATTCACTAACATATCTTATAGATTATATAGCAAACGTGCCTTGTGTACTATTGGAGAATGTGGGGACAACTTGAACGAATTTTTGAAATTTCACAAAAAGTATAATTGAAATAGAAAAAAATAGAATTTCATAAAAAAATTAAGCGCTTTTTTATCAATATGAACAGCAGTTAGTAAACAAATATGAACTTGACTGACAAGTAAATTTATAATGTTTGAAAAATATATTATTAAAGTTCTGTAAAAGCACACGTTTGTTCTATTGAAAGCAAATTCCGTATTGATTCATGATAGACTTCGGGCTTTCTGACGATAGACTACTTGCTGACCAAAATTTGGAATTGACATAGTCAGTGATCCATTGAGCTGACGATGTTTGTTGGTTGGTAACAATGTGGTGAGAATGTCTGCACGACGTTGAGAAGGACGTCTATTTTACACCAATTAAGGCCACATGTTTCGGTTTTGGCAAAATAAATTGTTAAAATCAAAACAATCACTTGATGACTGCACAAGTCTCCCATTGCTTCCCCACTGAGGTTGTTTTACAGTTAAGGAATTGCTTTTTTCTATTTGTGTATGTTCTGTGTATGTTGCCACAATAGACGCAGAATAAGATAATTCTTGTGAACAATACATTTAATTACGTTAAAATTATGTTAAACCCTAAATTTCCGTTTAACCGATGTATACAGATGCCCCAATCAGTAATTTAGGGTTGCACCAAGCGCAATGGTTTCATACAAACAACTTCCGTTGAGAAAACTAAAACTCGACTGCAGTCTGAAAGCAACAAAACAGATTAATGAGGCAACCTAGCTCAGTTTCGACAATTAAAACTGAACAGTCTGGTATCAGAACAAATTAAATGATGAATCTATCTACTGGTTGTGTCCAGACATTTTAGGTTGAAAAAGTTTGCAATGTTTTATTGCCTAAACTAAAGTAACTAAACAATTAAAAGTATAGACCAGACCAGATTAGGCGATATGGAAACTGCACTTTTTCAGCGCTCCATATCATTGCAGGTGATAATTTAATTATCGCTTGCTTAAGCGCAATCCAACAACAACAACAACTGTTAATTAGTCATGGGAACTAGTTTTTTGCATCATGAGCTTCCTATTCTCTTATTGTTACCAAACAATTAGGCTACTCTGCTGTAGCAATTTTATACTTGGTGCTCAGTTTGCACGTTTCACACCTTCTGTTCATGCGATTATATAACAGAAGGTACAAATGAACAAAACAATTCTATACGATTAATCGAATCGCTTACAAATGCTCATTCAGTAGCTTGGGATCATTCTAGTCTTATACGATAAACGGTTGTACGGTTAACAGTTGTTGTCTGCAGTAAGGACGTTTGCTTACCCGATGTACCGTAAACCTGTAGTTGTACAACAAAATAACAAACAGATTTAATTGTTTCTTGCAATGGTTTCAAGAGTTTAACTCCATCATATCTTTTAATTTTCAAAACTTTGAAAAGAAAATTTTTTTTTTCTTTTACAGTAGTTACGCTTTACTGAAATCGGAATGAGAGAATTCATCAGTTTGGAATTTATTTGGAAACAGGTCATCTCATTTCTAAACATCTCCGACAGTTTAGGTGGAAATCCAACACGTTTTGGTAGCTTTGCGCATTTACAACGTCACAATAAGCCTTTTTATTTCATCACAGTCGTCAAGAAAGCAACCGCACTCAAAATCATAGTTTACTTCATGGATGTGGCGCTCTTTAGCTTTAACCTAATTGCTATTATTATTATTTTTTTTTACTTTCTTTAGGTTTAGGCCGGTAAGCCATTATGAACAAGGGGAGGCTATTGAAACGTACAGGTTACTAAAAAAAGACTGTACACTCACTATGCAAATCAAGTAACTTTTGGTAGTTCAGTTTCGTGACAAAGCTTCTTTGATCAATTCCAAGCTAATGGCGTGTCCAAGCTTGGATAATCCCTATATTAACCTTTAAACTTTGTAAGCTTGCTCTATGACCCAGCAAATATTAAGGAGATTACGACCAAAAATGCATAGAGTTGATAGAAGAACGTTTAAACTCGAGACCACGTTACGTAAAGACAAAGTGACAAAATTATAACTGTACTTGGATAAATTCTTGGCAATGATAAGACAAACAGTGCATCAAGTGTAGTTGTACAAATACTAAAACGAATCTTCCCAAACATATAGTTTGCACAATTGTTGGAAATGGTATTTTTATGTTTGCAACAAATATAATTTATCGCAATTGAAGAATTGTTATCATTTAATTTCGGTTTAGTTTTCTCTTGTTGGGGCGCTCAATTTTTGCAGTGACTGTTTTTTTTCTCGTCCATCTTCAAATCCAATGTTTTAGTGAGAAAATTTTTTTCATCCGTTTTCTCCAAGAATAAGACTAAAATCAAAAAATAATCTTAAAGTCAAAGAATAAGGATACAGATTAGTGTCATTCACTTTTTTGTTTTGAATCACTTAATTGATCTACTTACAATTTCTGTTACGGCTGTTCATCAGTTTATATTGTTCAGGTTGATTAGCCTGCGATGGGTTTTATTTAGTTTTACTGATCCCCTATCAGCAGGCACACTGTTCGGCTACCATATCTTTTTGATGTCCTCTTGTCATGCTAATTTTTGCACAACATCATCATAACGTTGTTTCTATAAAGTTTACTTGAAGTAAACTAGCGTCAGCAAAAATAATTAATCGATGACTTCACCGTTGGTGGGATATTTGCATTCGAAAATAGCTTTACTTGTCAAGTGAACGTTTCATCCTAAATCTCAATTCCCATTGAATTAACTCGGCTGTTAAGATTATTGTAATCAACCGTGTGGTCAACACAAGATGGTGAAACATTGTATTGGAAACCTTTTGCAAAAGAAGTGTTCATAAAAACTTACTTATTTGGTCAAACGAACAAAAACCTTTCTTACCTAAAAGTGTTTAGAAACAAATGTTAAAAGTTGTCCAGCTCAAACTTGTATTCTGGTGTAAAAGTGTTCGTAACTTACGACGAGCATAGTTGAAGAGATAAGTAACTGAAAAAGGAATTGTAAAAACATAACCTTGGTTTGTTTGTCCAACAAAGTAGTTCAAGTGTGCATAATTAGGTGCAACTTATTTCCTAACTGCGTCACAGACGTCCGTTCAAAGATCACCTTACGGCTCATGTACCCAAATTCACAAGCCGACGTTGTCTACTTTCCTTGGAAACTGACAAGGTAACACATATTTACTTAACGTTAAAGAAAAGTGAAGCAACACCGTGAAACGGGATCTGAAGGCAAGCTAAAAATCGCCATAGTGTTGCACACTCTTTTTACTCGCAGTCTTGTATGTAGCGCCTGTGACTGAAAATAAAACATGAAACTCTAACTTGAATTTTCAATTCTTGAACGTTCATAAGCTTATCTTTAATATATAAAAGTTCCTGAATGCGAATATCGTTTCATATTTTTTTACGATGTGTCGATGAAGGGTTAGAGTTGTGTAGAAATGTTTGGCCAAAGACCGGGAAAAATACGAGTGATACTTAGTTCATTCTGTTGAAAGATGAAGGCACTTACCATAAAAGCCAATGTGCTGAAAACTGTAATCGTCATTGACCGCAAAAAGACTTTCAACGATTTTTCTGCTCTTTTGTTCAGACAAATGTAGCGTGAAGGCATTCACGCTTTGCACTGTTCTTTGAAAACAACACCGTAATAAAGACGTTAGTTTTGATAAGTTAAAACTGTGCCAACTCAATGTCTCTTGAAATTCAAGCATGCAGTGATTGAAGTAGACCCACATATAAATCGCTTATCTTGGACACACAGTTAGCTTTGTAATTTCACAGTTTTACAAAAACAGCGTTGACAGCATGTGTATGCCAAAGAAACTGCTGAGCATTGACTAACATAAAATCGTTTAAAAATACATTAATTTTGCAAACTTCACTGATACACGTTGCAGTGACGACCGATATCCTGATATCCGTAGCAATAAGATCTTCAGACCTATAAAAACAAGACCCCTTTACAAAAAAAATATAATAAAAAAACAAGAAACTTCTCAAAGAAAGAAAAAATTGAAAGATAAATGTGAAGATATCGAAAAAAAAGTAGTTTCCCACCAAAGAGCAAGGACTGTCTTTAAAACAAATGGATTGGATGCAAAAATGCTATAGCAAAAGAATACGCGGTGTTCGTGAGCCCCCAAGAGCCTACTTCCAGTGCGCATCTGACATGCACTGTGCGGACGATTTAAAGTTTGTATTTGAATGAGCATTTACTGGAGATTGAACAAAATTCACTGACAATAACAGAATTTTTAAAGCACTTACTAACTGATCATGGACTGTGGTATTTATTTTTACATGCAGTCGTCTACTTTAACACGTTCAACCTTTAAGGCATAAACTTTAAACTGAAACAAACTTGATGTGCCACAGTTGCGGATACTGAAGATTTTAACTTACTTAGCAGAAATTAGAAATCCATTTTTAATTGCAAACTTCTAGAATTACCCCATCCGAGAGATCGTGCCGAACTGTCAATGCTACAGGTCATCCACAATGGTCTTGTTCATAAGTGTTTACGACGATCATGATGAAACCAAGGCGTAGCTTCTATAAGCGATTGGAGGTGTCCATTGCAAAGTCACAAAATAATTTCCGCTGTGAGCAAGATTATAACCACTACGATAGAAATAGACAGCATCAAAGCACTAAAACCACGATCTGCAATCGAACCGGCTTTTCGAGGAAAATCTGACCCATTCTTTTATTCGATGAAAACTGCAAAGGATTTTTATTAAAGTGGCAATGTGCAATAAATAGAGGCAAAAAAATCAGATTACTTAAGTGAACACCTGTTAAAACTGAACGTATGGAGAATGTATGCAAAGTTATCGCTGGTAGACTATGCATAATGTGTTGTGATATGCATTGCTGTTTTGCGATTGTAATGGTACTACACGTGTGTTACTGAATGTTGTCACAAAGAATGCAAAATAAAATGGTTGTCACTGTATTATAAAGATTGTGGGTTGGGTCGCAAGCTATAGCCTACCATATGGATGGTACTGCTCTTTTGCATCATCAAATGCTGGCATTTGCCCAACAATCTAACCTCTTAGTGTATTTTATTAAGAATTCTACCATATGTACTAATGGAAACGACAAGCACAACCCCAAACACGTATGAAGATCACATGCCGCGAGTGCTACCACATTTATGGCTGTTTTGCTGAATTTAATTTTGAGTAAATTACATGTTTAGCTTAACCAAAGTATTGAAAATGATGCCTTGATACATTCACAGAGGATTTCACTATTTTTGACATCGTTTGATAAAAAAAAATAACACAATTGCTTTCGCACCTTAAAAAACATGTTGTCGCTGACATAATCTGAAATAAACTCAAGTAAACTTTGTTTTCTTTGTTTTTAAGCAAGATTACTTTTGGTCAGTTCTGCCTAATCATTTCATTGCACCACGTTGAGTTACAACCATAATTCGATAATAGCATCGCCAAGCTAACCAACAACCACGGTCGGAAAAAGTCTGCAGTCTAGTCTACGAATAAACGAATCAAAGAAAGTGGAGCTCTGTAACATTTCTCCTGTTTACAAAAGTTATTTTACAGAAGACGAAAACAAAAATATCAGTTTCTTAACAAATTGCTTGTCAAGAAAGCCAGTCAGCATTTTCAGATAGGAAATGTTTTGCAAGAACCCATGAAATCTATATAATGTATAAACGTAAAAAAGCACAGACATAACTGACTCATATCTGAAGTAGAAAAAATCCTAGTTTACTCTTTCGTCGGTCCGCGACATATTGGCGAAGCAGTTTGGTCACATACAATGATTTAACGAGAGGAAATGTTAATGTTTAACTTGCCACCTTCACACAATTGTTTGCAGTATTTCGCATTAAAGTGTGACATTTACATACACCCCACCCACGATCTTTCTGAGGCGGGAGATTTTTTTCGAGTTTGTTCTCTTGCACGATTGATGTCGAAGAACAATACAAAGCCTGCATACGCTTCGAGAATAGGCTTATGCTTATGTCATGTTCCACAAATGCGCAATGATAATTTAGCTAAATCAGTTTATTAACAGCCTATATCGGACATGTTGACAATCAGGGTTTGTATGTGTGTGTGCTTTTGTGGACAACAAAGCCATGACGTGACTTTACACCTAGAATAAAACAACGCCATTCGTTCAATGATTAAACTAGAACTAACTGCAGCTGCAATTTTCAATCCATTGTCTAATCAGCTTCTGTGGCACGGATTTGAACCTTTTTTGCACCTTTTCAGTTTCACCAAAGAACTATCTACTAATCTATGAGTATGTTTTTCGTCATGACTCTATTTATTTAAACTCTCTTGCAGTATTTAGTTAATATTTTAAGATAATAACTCTTTGAAAATATATCGCATAATACAAAAGCCAACAAAATACGACACCATCGTACTGTAGACCTATGCTGGATTACGGCGATTGAAGATTTTTTCTGGACGAAGCACTGGGACCGCTTGATACAGAAATCCATGAGTTTGGTACGAAAAACAATAAAACAAAGGAAGAACAATCAAAATGTTTAATAAAAGTTTATTTTTTTAATTAGATATGACTAGTCAATGCAGGCTCCCTAATTAGTAGATTGTTTTGATAAGTAGGCTAGATAGGATTTACATATTTAGATCAGTTTGATACCAGTTGTAAAAGTTAAGCTTACATTGAACTAAATCTGCATGCTAAAATCAAAATAAAATATGCTTGACTTTTGCTTTATTTAGCCTTAGCCATGGATCGTTCCCACGAAGTAGAACCAAGCCAATTGTCGATGACAATGATAACTTTTCTCCTTGTTATCAAAAAAGCTTCCATGTCTAGATTGACAGCGATATCTATTCAGAACTCTTTTGAATCCTCAAGTGCGTGAAGGGTGTTGGTGTTTTCTTTGATCTTGGTAGTGAAAACAGGTGGCCTTTGATCGAATGTTGAATAAATATCTACATAAAGCCGCTCGATATAGACATGGCGACCACGGTCTAGGCAACGGTCATTTTAAAAAGCCAAACGAATCTGAAGTGAAATGAATTGATCCTTCGACAGTTAGGCTACTTGCTTGATAGAGATTGTTGCTGTGCATGTACATTAACTCGTTACAATACGTTCATGGGATATGGTTCAAAGAGTAAATTAGAAATGATAAGAGTGTCTATTGTTGAAACGGTTCCTTCTCGTCCTGTTGCAAAACACACAAAGTTTTTTTTTCAATTTAAAGAAAATGACATAAAACGTTGTTGTGTTGAAAGCTCACAGGAACCTTTGAATTTTTGGCAAAACTGATGAATAGAAGAAAAATAATCACGAATGATGATCGACACAAAAATATTTTGAGTGCTTTTTGGCAATTTGAAACAATATTTCGTTCGGACGAAAAATCTTTTTATTGTTACCGTACGAATTCGAAACGATTTGCCAATTGCTTTAGCTTTTCAAAACAAAACTATTTATTTTTTTTTGACACAAAATTTATTATAAGTTAATTTCTTGCCTTCTTCCGTTGATTGTAGACTAGTGATAGTCCAGTTCACGATCACCGGAAGAATGCAAGGAGTTAATTTATAATTAAAATGTCCGGAGAACAGTCTCATTCTGTATTTACCGCAAAATTCATGTTGATTTCATTTCAAATCAAATCATTAATGAAAAATTTTGTTTCGAACAGCCCAAGCCATCAACCAATCATACAATCACTGTGTTAGACTGTGCGATTCCTATGAATTTGCTTGAAGAAATACGTTTCTGGAAATACTTTAAAGTAGCAGTGTCAGTAGCCTATAATTTGTTGGAATAGGGGTAATACTTATTGTTGAGATAATCAGGCTCACATCATAGTGAACAAACAATTATAAATATTCTAAAGTTGAAGTAAACAATGCCATATTAGATTGAAAGACCTATAAATAACCAGCACAAAAAATGTTTGTGATTGAAAACTTTAAAAATAAACGACGATTAAAAATATTTACAAATCTTCTTACAACTCCATCTGAATATAACGTGAGATGTCTCCAATTTGTCTCATTTAGTTTTTCAAAGTGGATATGTCGATCATACTCAGCTGAATTGAAAAAAAAAAGAACAAACGTCTATGATGGAATCTGCATGTGACTACCTGGTGGTCGGCTTGTGAGACATTGCGTTGGATTAAGAGAGATTAATGTGACATATACTAAGTGGTTTATTGTGCAGTGATAAACGTGAAGCTTTGGATGTTAAGGTTTTTTGATCAGTCTTCCAATTTGGCACCGACAAAATCTAATTATCAAAAACAATGATAGCCGTCGAAGCCTATAGTTTCAAATCAATTTAATCTATCACGTAAGACATGAGTTTTATTAAGAGGATTAAAATTACGATAGCACATTGTGCAATGACTGAAAGGCACGAATCAGTCACAGTTGAGTACGCTTGACTTAACCAAACTAGCCCCGATGGCATTATTACGTCACAAATAAATCAAGAAAATTTTGTTTTTATAACCAATTGAAATCGTGTTGAGGAACTTTTGGTTTAAGACTTTTCACACGTTATAGCTATCTACAAATATTGGTCTTTCGATGATCTTGGTAAGGTAGGCCTACAGGCAGCAATGAAGTTAAAACCCACTTCTTTTCGAGATAAATCTTTTGCCATGTTGTTTATAAGTTGCTCTGACGTGTTTTTGAAAACTAAAAACTTCAAATATGGACTCAAACATTTTGACGAAGGGCTTGAACTGGAAATTGTGTTTTTCTGATTGTTCTAAATCCGAACGTATGCTGCTTCGGGAAAAATCTAATTCAATCATGGGAAGAAGTCAGGAGAATATTTCCAAATGCTTGATTAGATTTAAAAGGATAACTAAGCAAGGTTTGACTGCAAGTATTGTTTAAAATAGGTATTCATTGCATGAGCGATATCAACGATCATTACCTGAACTTCAGAAATATTTACTCTAAATCAATTTCTTCAAGATATGACTGATTTGGTGACGTCACGATAAGATTTATACAGGAAATAACAGGAAATTCTATAGAGCCTGCTGGTCCAGCAACGAGAAATTGAAAAGTCCATCAAACTTAGAAAACGAATTTTAAATCCTAAGGATCGACTGAAAAGCATATTATGATAACCTCTACTGTTGTGTACCAAAATCTACGCTATGTAAGCTAGAATGTTTTCTCTAATACAGGAACATCCAGTTGCGGATCCAGAGGAGCTAAATTTTGTATCTCCCTCCCCTTCACTCCTAAAAAGGAAAAGAAAAAAAAGTATTTTTTACCGTTTTCAGAAAAAAATTGTTCGCTTTGTTTGTTAAATCACATTTTATTAACCTTCCCGAAGACAGTGGGCACTCGTTTTTAGCATAAGATTTTAGAAGTATGTGCCCCTCAAAAACTAAAAAATACAGCAATGCAATATTCCAAAGTAAGCATATTATTCACTTACCTGCAGTAGGATACTTAGCTATTAAATTAACTTATTCCAGTGTTTTAGTGTTGTTAGAGTTTGAGATGAAATGTGCCTTATAGAAGGTGGGAACACTTATGGATTTTCGAAATTTTAGGTTACAAACTCTCGTGGACAAATAATTATGCTGAAATCCTTCTGTGGTATGAAAAAAAAAAACGATATTTTAAACTTAACTTTAACTGCAAACCAAACTTTGTAACTAGAACTTTAACATAAATCTAGTTTTAATATGAAAAAGTTAGTCTAATGCAAAGTGTGTATCTTGAAAATAAAAATAACGCTATGGGGCCTCAAAATGCACAAAAGCCATAAAAAGGCTACAATCTGTTAAAAAATAGGTGAGAAGCAAACACACCCAGGCCACATATTAAACTATTTAATTATTTGAGCTTTAATTTTTACCTCGTATATTTTTTTAGAAACTATACTTTGTTGAATTTGTGGTAACACAGTAGAACAAATTGATTGATTTCACTTATTTTGCTTTGTAGATTACCTTGTGCAACTTACCTTGAAAGCAAAACAATAAAGCAAAAATCGATTGGACTGTTGGAAGGTTTTGGAAATTTTTAGAATTCAAAATTAACTTTTCTGGTCAAATTCAAGCTTTTCTCCATAGCAATGTTTGCACAATGCCGTCAACGGAAGAATACTATCACTTACATTGTCTAAATAGAATCACGTTGTGGTTGCCAACTTTAGCAATGTTCCATTGCTAAATAAATAAGTTAATTTATTGGACGACTTTCTATGATAAACCACAGAAACGTGGTTCAGTATTTCTTGAATAAACGAGTTGAAATGTAACACAAGGAATGACACGCCTGCCGCCAGGTGATGAATCCAAACTTTAGACCAACAGTATTGTAAGTCGTAATTATGATGCAATACGTTCGTCATAAGATCGATTTCACCGCCAAATATATATCAGTTTATTTACTTAACAAAATGAAAAACGTGGCGACCTTAACCCATTTGCATAGCAACAAGTATTACTGCTGAACAGTCGTATGATACTAGGTCATCCATTTAATAAAACGCAAGAATGCAATTACCAGCAAAAGATTATAAGTGAATTGTGTTTAACAGTTCCATGAAACATACGCAGTTCATTTTATGACCATCAGAACAGACCTGTGGTAAAGAGAAATAATCTGATTACTTCCACTGAACAATACCACCGCATATTTCATTAAATTTATATCTCAGTTTTACTGCTGAGTAAACAAAATATATGCGAAGAGTTAACGTAGTAAAACTGCTGATCACTTTCAGGGGGCAAGGTAAAGTTCAGTGTTGACGTAGATATAAAATAACGAGTAAATGACTGACAATGTTTGACGATATAAGCAAATAAAAAATTACATTATACTGTAGGCCTATAGTTTAACTTCGTGTAACGAATTAATAGAGTCTCTTATAGTGAAATTAACTTTTTAAATCAAGTACCAATTTCGTTTAGACTTGTGCAGGCCGCTCTTGTAACTAAGTCATTGTACCGACCCAATAGCGTTACTCTTAAGATAGCGTTATTGAAAGAGAACTGAAACCTTAATTAAGTTTAACATGTTTAAGAGCTACATAGTCAGCATTCATGTTACGGTATTTACGACCGGACTGTGTACTTTGGTTTAAAGTACCTTCCAGCATGGTGAAAGTCGCGATCTTTTTCAAGAAAGCCATTGTGTAAGAATGGCGTCTTCACATGAGGAAGTTGGATTGCGAATGTGGAAGTCATTGACCCTACCATTCGGTAAAAGCGTTTTTGAACAATGTGAGTATATCCTTACCACTTTGTAAAATTCTTACAGTACATGATTACAGTTCAAAACAAAATATTAGGAAGAAAATAAAAAATGAGTCAACCTGATGGTTACACCGCTTTTTTGCGTTGCTTTATTTACAGGTTACCAGGCCATTGTTGAGCCAAATGAAATTGTTGTTAGTAACACTCGTGTCGTTGTTGAAACAAGAAAAGAGAACTGTTGTGTAAGAATGTGTTTCTGGAGGAGCTGCGATTTTAACAAAACACAATAAAGTATAATTCTACATTAATCCGACCTTGCAAATACATCGTAAATAAAGTTACTTTTCTGTGTTTTGAGAGGAGCGGTCGTTCCTTTCTAGATTTGTCACTGGTTTCATCAAGTTTTCCGTAACTGGTTGTTTTCATCTTTGAGCCGATTATTTATCCTTCCTTTTAGCTTAAACGTTTTGTCATCCTCATGATGTTTGAAGTGTTGTGCTGCTATTTGTCTTGTGCAAACTATTAACGGAAGTCGCCTCTGGAAGGCTCTCAACATGACCTCTGATGGTGTCCGACGTTTTCTTCGTAAACAGTTCTTCGTAAAGCACATCTTCGTAAGCAATTTTTCGTAAAACAATTCTTCGTAAAGTTAATTCTTTGTAAAACAATTCTTCCCAAAGCATTTATTCGTGCATGCAATGGAGATTTGATGTATACGAAGAAATGCTTTACGAAAAATTCTTTTACGGATTTCATTTCACCAACAACTGTTTACGAACAATTGTTTTACGAAGAATTGCTTACGAAGAATTGCTTTACGAAGAACTGTTTACGAAAAATTCGCCTATAACCACCTCTGATGATGAGGATGATGAAAAATCATCCGACATCTGAAAAAATTTTGATGTGTTTTACTCCTTTTATCGATCCTGATCATCAGACGACTCGTTAAACCGATATGGTTTTTCCAAATGAAGTTGGTTTGATTGTATGTACAGTAGCCTATGTTGATTTAAATGTAGATAACAAGTAAACCAAGAGCGTCAATTTTCGTAAGTCGATGGCTTTTTTGTCTTCCTTTTCCAAGCCGTCAGGCCTATTTCCGGTTGTTTTTACATCGATTATATATATATGTATCAGGCTTGTAAAAGCTGTGTATCCTGTGTAAAAACTTGAAAATATTTCAGTTTAACTTAGACTGGTGAGATAGTCTACCTTTGTAAACTCTAATCTACTGAAAGAAATTGTCGCTTGCGATTCGGTAGCTTTCAAAATAAAACTACAATGGAGAACATCTAACAAAACCTTATGTCAACTCTGCAGGTCAAAAGAATCAATACGTTTAAGGGACTAATTTCAATGTATTAACCATTTTTATCGTTATGCGACTGCTAAAAACGTTGAAATGGTAAAATCCTTCGATAAAAGTTAACAGGACTTTGTGCAATGATTACGCACCATGGTGCAGAATGACTACATTGGCCCACTACTGTAGGTGTGGGTGTGGCATATAGATATACTAAGATATCGTGAAACGATTCTAGAGATAAAACAGATTTTTGCTTCCATTATTCAATTAAATTTATAAAAGCGCTTCTTAGCTTTTAAACAGAAACACGTTAGTTGAAAGTGAAAACATTCTTTTTTTTATGTTTTTAAACAAACTGTTAAAACTTCGGTAAATATCGCCACCAATTTAATCCTAATTTCTTTCACCTACAATATAGACAAGTCAAATTTTTTTACGGTAGGCTGCTTGTGGTATTGATTTACTTGTATATATATTTTCATAAATATTTACACGGCTTATTGTTGTAGCTAAATCGCCTACACCCAATCAGAATCAACAAACCATACAAAAGTTGTATGTGGTGTAGGAATTTACAATTACCTGACCCATGCTAAGTCCACACCTAAAGCTAATCTTTTGTTTACCACCGTATTTACAAGGGGTTTCCGCGGTTGCAAATATGCAACAAACGCAATCTTCATAAACGCATGCGATTATACTAGTTAAAGAATATCGGACCATAACTGCATGTTTAGCCTAGTTGAGGCATTAGTGATAGCCTACATTGGAAAACTTCAGTGGTTTTTGATAAGCAAGTCCTTGAAAACGTTGTCTGCAATTCAGTCGTGTTTTCCTTTTAAGGGTAGACAAACAGTCATAAGTTCTAGAAGTCTTATCGATTAATTGTTTAGGCTATTACAATGAAAATAAGCGTGAGATTTTTTCGCAATGATAAAAAATATATTTCATTTGTTAGACTTCTCTTACAAACAAATCACAGCATTTTCTCAAAAATCAATTCGGCCTTCCATGTTTTGATTTCATGCGGATTAGGTTAAGTAAAAGTAGAGTTCTTGACCTTTAGTGAAACAAATCTTGACTTTAGACCTGGATATCAAAATCAATTTTAAAGTTATAATTTCTCGATAACCTTTCTTTTTTTTGTTAGAATAAAAGTGCCCACATAGAAAAAAACACAGTCTGCTGAATCTCTGAATTGCATGTAAAGGAATGGAGTTATAATCTGTGAAGGCTATAATTTCAAATAAATTGATTTTTCTTATCACATGTATAAGACGCGAAAATATTTAAATTAATAGCTCCGATTACAAATCGTGCTGACTGCAAGGTAGAGAATCGTCAGATTGCATATGAGTGACGTAGCATCTTGAGTCTCCGATGTTATAATCCTTTCAATTCAAACCCGTATCATTCATGCAAGTATCTCAAAGTGCTCTTTGCAGAAGTAAAAGCATTCAATTATTTACTTTGTGCTAAAGTAAAATGACTAATCGGTAAATCTTCCCAAAAAATATCTATAATCGCATAATATCCAGAACCAAACTTAAAAAATTCCCCAGCAAAGAGTAGTCCTACTCCCTTTTCTCTAAAGCAAGTCGCTTTAGGTGGCCGTTTTTGGTAATGGAAATCACATGAATTCGTTTACTCTACCAGAGTTGATGGAAGCTGCCAGTGTTCGCAGTAGCTATCAATTTTGTGTAAAGGTTTAACCACTATAGTTTAATTGATGTTTAGTGGGCTAATTCCAATAAACTCATTTTGGAGTGCGTAACACTTTAAATGCATTGCGTGACCTACTGAGCTTCTATTTTGCGGTAGACAAACTCAGGAATATTCAAGTTTGAGCAATTATCCACAAAATGCAATGTTTCATAACTGGTAAAAAAAAAAAAAATATCTGCAAAACAACTCGCTTGCCTCTTTATTTGAAGACAGTGTCTAGAAAACGTAAATTTCAAACTTAAACGACTTAAAATGTTTAATAGGTTGCGTCAGTGCAACCAAGAGGATGAGCACTGAGCAGCTTGAACGCATTGCAAAAGAAATTTATTTTTTTCAGGTGATGATGTCTGATCCTGCAAATTATCTTTTCTAGGGATTTGAATACCGTAAGAGGAAAAGAATCAATAGCCTATATTGGCCGTGCTGCGACCGTGCAAAATTTTTCACTTATTACCTTGATTTTGGTCTGGCTCAAGCACGCTATAATATTCGAGTTTTGTCGATTCTACCTTTTTCAGGACCTTTGCTTTGTTTGGCATGTGTTGTTTTTTGCTATAGTGGTCAGGATTAAAAACAAACTGAATTAATAGAATCCAGGCAAAGATGATTGGGCCAACTAAAATGATATTGAAATTAACCTACGTTTTGAAAATTGTCTTCTGTATGTAAAAGTCATCTTGCTAGAGACCATTTCGTTCAATAACCATGTTATTTTGCTGTTTCCAACCCAAAAAAACGCACTACATTTTGACTGCAGTTTATGTATGATGTTGTTTTCTGCTATCGGTTTTTGTAGTATTATTCTGCAACTTTATTGAGGAAAAAATTAACTTTATTGAAAAGGCTCTGTAGAGTACTACAATCGATAAATTCAACTTATCTTTAAATTATGAAACAAGCCACACAGCACTTCAAAAAACAATAAATGCCTTATATTTTTGCAAAAATGGTCGTTGACAAAAATTTTCAAAATTTCTTTGTTACGTTTATTGACGTTGTCTTCAAAGTTAAAATACTTCGGTAGGTTATGGCTTTTTCTGTTCTGCTAATTTTAAAACTATAAATATAGATGCGTACCAACGATAGGTGGAACTGCAATGTTGTGAATTATTTTTTCTTGATTTTTGAACGAAGATTGTGAACTGAAGGAGCGTATTTCTTCAATTTATACCCCGCTGACGTTACATAAACGTTAAAAGTGTGAAATGAATCAAGTCTCACCCATAGCGGTTGACACAGCTGAGATAAAACATCAGACTTTAGCAGTTTGTAAGCTACACACAAGCCTAATGACTGCAAGCCAAGATAAAATTCTGTCATGATGATGTAATTGTAAAACGCAACCTTTTTCGCAGATAACACTTGATTTATCTCTATTTCAAGATTTTAACACGATTTAGTCATTAGCCCATATTGTGGTTTTTGTATATAACTTTACTACTTGGTTCATATCGACCATCAGTTGTGAATTAAACTATCGTTTGAAGCAAATTTTGCTGTTATCACGAAAGAATTGTAACGGAAGGAGGAGTGTCATTTGAGATATGTAATTTACGATATCTTGTTGCAAAGCTTATCTCAAGTGCCAACCTTCACTTGCAGCATTTTCAAGACCAGTTCAGTAGCAACAGCAACCACAACGTTTTGCAAATTGTAAACAGGTCAGTCTTAGTCTTGCTTGTCGCTTCAGGTAAAACATATCTAATCTTTATGATTGATAGAACTTCTCCACTGTCACATGACATTATGATAGTAAAAAGATTTGATTGCTGGGAAACCAAATCACAGTATCAACGTGTAAATCAATCCTTACTTGATAAAATATACCTGAACTTATCAAGCATCTTAACAGGAAACGATTAAAAGTGGTGATACATGATACAAATTTCAAAGCTCTGGAACAAAGTTTCAACAAAGGAAGAGAATGCTTTCTGCTCCAGGCAATGCTGTGTTTTGCACAAAAGTAGGAGTCGGCCACGACAAGATCCCAGACAGCAAAATCCGTCATTTTTACATTGATTCAACGTCTGCAGAGGTTGAATCAATGTAAAAGTGACGGATTTTGCTGCCTGGGATATGACAACGAATAGCACTTCCTACACAAAACCAAACTAACTTATGTGCTGTGAGATAGGCTACTATTCGAAGTCTATTTGATTGATTGTTTACAAAATGCCAAATCCCAACATCATTTTGTTGTTGTCATAAACATATTGTGCATTCCAAAGCGCTTTCACACAAAGGAAATATTATTATCACCTTCGATTGTCGTGATTTAGCGAGCAGAAGTGTCTATACTCTACGATGGAATACCAATTTTTTTTTTGTCCTTTATCCCAGTCAAAAAAGTATGTTTATTCACAGTGACATAGTTAAACGATATTTATTCTCGATCATCAATGGTAGATAGGTGAAAAAGAACCCGCGGTAGGACAAATAAAAGTTTGTTCCTGGCCAGAAGCTTAGTTGAGGGATAGCAGTCGTATATGGGGATTTGTACATTGTATCTTTTGCACTGCTTCAATAGTGATTGAAGTAAATAAATACCTCCATGGCCTCCTCACCATAATATAGTATGGGCCTAAACTAAACGAGATCATATGTGAAAAGTCCTGAACGCGCATGAATGTGACTAGTCAATGGCAACGTTCATTGACCTCCTCTTTTGCAATGCCAGGCAAACTTATAAAACTGAAATAAAACTACCTAAAGGTTTTCATTGGAACCTTTGACGTCGCCCTGGAATTTGATGGTATATTTAACACACATGGACAATAGTATCGTCTTCATCTACAATTATACGGAACGTTTTACAAAAATGCAACTGAATATATTCGCCACTTCAGAGGTCGAGGGGCTTTGCCTTTTACCACCCTTGGGCAGTGGCGGCGAATCGTTGTAGATTCATATATTTTATATTGATTAGTGATTAATGTTCAAAAAAAGTGATAATCACTTTCAATAATGCCACGTTCAGGTTTGATACAAAATAACCTTTGCATATCATGCGTATCAGAAGGAGTTCATTTTTTGTGACAACAATAAATAGCAATCGTCATTATTGCTGATTTCTTTCAAGCTTGAAATGAGGAAGGTTTTAATGATGTGTTTCAAACGTGTTTCAGGTGCAAAATACATGCAGATTGCAAGATCATTTAACATAATTTTTTCTTTTATTTGCTGTTATCGATCTAAAATTAAAATAAAACACTAAAGTTTTAGAATTATTTTACTCCATGGACATACAATAACGATTTCATTTTTTTAAGAGCAACGTAACCTAACTTTTGCAAATATGTGAGTAAAAAATTAACTCTTTCTCATTGCTGACCGGACCGTATTTATAACTATATATTGATGATACAGAAATATGAGTTTCTGCTTACTGTTTATAATCCAAGCAACATCGGTCACAACAGAACATTCATGAAATTAAACGGTTAGAGAAAAAATGAACAAGTGTTCTTCTCATGTGCTCGCAGGATCATCAAAATTTGGAAAACCACATTATGGCGTACATGTGATAATGAACAAGTCGTGCGTTCTATTCAAAATTAAGAAACGCAATTTCGTTTAAGTTTTATGCTTTAAAAGGTCGTGTGCTTGTTTATCTCTTCATCTTGATGAAGGAGTGTTCACAAAATTGGAAGTAAAACAATGTAACCATTTGTGAGTTATTAGAAAAAGTCTAGGAACAAACCCAAAGCGGCGAAACTGTGTGGAGATTGTTCAAAGATATCCAATACGTAGGTCTATGTTCTTTTGTAGTGCTTCAACCGAAATTAATTCGAGTAAACTTAATTCACACCTTCGGTTTGTTTTCATGTTGAAAATATAGTTAATTGTATTTTTGCATCTCAATATGAAACCTAATGCTGTAATGTATATTTGTGAAACCATCAAACGTATAAACAAAAAAAACTGAGGGCTATGCACTGTTAATTTCATACAAATGGCAGACTACCCATGTAAGTGATGACAAGTTCAATAAAACCGTAAATTAATATACTAATGTTAATGTAAACAATTCTAAACTTTAATGGAAACCTTTGCAAGAGTTCAACTACGTTCACGTCAAAGGCTGACAACTTGAAAATTGAAATCTTCAAAACTTAATGAATCCAATTTTTTTTTTTTTTTTCTTTTTGCGCAACGCTCAGAGTTCAAGATGGATACCACTACATCTTGCAGGTTTACAATTTTCCATATAAAATGGATTTGTTTCCTGTCTCATCATTAGTGCGTCCGCTCCGGGAGCCGTCCACACACCCAAACACTCAGCAGGCACACCATACTTACATGGAAGATACCTACCAGGGAGGCGAGGGACTCACTACGACCGAAGGGACCCACCGCGGTAGATGATAATCTGTGGATGTAAATGTTTGGTTAGTGGCTGCCTCAAGCTGATCTGCCTGTCTCGACTTTCCTCTTGCTGATCTTGGAGCAGACTAGGAGATGGCGGGTCAAGCAAGAGAATTAGCGCGTTTTGGTAGATAATTCATTTTTTAATTTTATTTGAGTTTGTTTGTGTGTGTGTATCTTCTTGTTGCCCGCTTGAAGAATGAATCCAATGCAACCACAGAAAAAAATCTGTATTCCAACAGGATAGGAAAATAAAACTATCTATGATCAAAATACTCTGTCTGTTGTGGTATCCAGATTGCTATGGTGCTTTGATATGCGTATTGTGTATAATTGTAACGTGCTATTCTCGCAACAGACGAAATAAAAGTTTTCTCTCTTCCCTCTTTTCTCGCTCTAAATGCGTTTGTTTGATGAAGCCTATGGCGCTATATCATAACTAAATTTTATTAGATACAAGTAAGTGATGAAAAAACCCAGAAACTTTAAAAGTAGTGCAATTATAGTACACACATAGCACAATATATTCTAAACCATTGCACGTGATAAATTTTAAAGCTTAATTACTTGAAACAACAAGCTTCCAGTCTGTATGCCATGATTGTGTTTGTTTTGCTGTGAGGGTGATTTTGTTTCACTACCCAATTAACTCTGCACCAGTCTGAAGATAGTTTTACCCTTGACTAGTTTTCTGGCTTGCAATAGATACATTTAAAATAGCTACTTCATAATGTTTATAGTAGCGTCTCGTTTTATTAAAAATCTTAATTTGGTAACCTACAGCTGTGTCTACTGCAATAAGTTGCCAGGATAAATTTAAGGTTGTTTGAACGTAAACCAAACAAAAATGCGCATTTTGTTGAAACGGGTAGATCTTTCTTTTGTTGAAATGGCATCACTGAAAGTAATTATACGTAGCCTACTTGTAAAAACGAAGCAGCAATAACCTTGGCAAAAACAAACTTTAATAACGAGAACATCGTGAGAAAACTTTCAGCAGCAATTAAAAATTTCACTGATGGCACACTAGTACTTTTTGTGTCACTATATTGCTTTGCACGGCCGGTTATACAGATGAAAATCAACGTGATTTACGACATTGTGTATTCAAGGTGACAATATTTGATTACACGCATTATGCTGTGAAAAAACAATTTTAAGCCATCGCAACCACAGCAGACGAATGACGTCATTGACGAAATTATGGTGACTGCTTAACAGGTGTATTAAACTCAACGTAAATAACCACGTGCTAATGAATGTCTGGCAAGTAATACAAGAAGCAAATACAGCAGACGTACAGAGCATTTTTAAGGCATTCTGTTTGATCCAAAAGCCACAAACTATTAGGCCTATTTGAAACGAAATCTTAAGGCTTTGAAATGTATCTATGGTACAATTACATTCTGCCTATTGTAGCCTACACCTACAGTCGACTTGAATGTATATAGTTCAGTAAAGTACATTGTTTGTTTTTATTGGTACATCGATCTGCCACACTGTCTACTTTGGCAAAATACGAGTTTCACATGAAACTTACTGACCAAATACTCAGGCATTGGATTTTGCCAAGGCAAGTTTTGTGGTAGATTGACATTCCGTGGGTCTGGTGTCCTTTGCAGTGCTTATTTTGTTGTGGTCGGCTTATAATCACTTTGCGATTTCCTGCTGTTTTAAGCAGAATGCACAGAGCTCTATACTCACTTGTTTGGTTCATTAAACTCATAATAGTTTCACTTTCGACGAGAATTTTTTTTCTCAAAGTGTTGATATTGTAGCCTACCTCAAAGTCCACGTTGACGCTTTTTATTTGGAAAATTGGTTTGGTTTTTGTTTTTTGAATCTTTATCCTCGGATTGACAAAGCCTTGATAGGTTATTCCTGGTAGTTTCGCATGCTTGTGGAGGTTTTTGACGCAGTGACGCAAAAAATGGATTAGAAAAATGGCTCTTGCTCTCGTACAGTGTTCGGCGGGCTTCCTTTCTCCTCGGCTACTGTATGCAGGGCCCACAAGAGGGGGGGGACAACCGGTGCATTGATCCGGGGCCCGGTGAATTCAAGGGGGCCCGACAAAATGTCTAAATTTAGGCAATAAAAAATTGATTTCAACGATTTTGCATAAAATATTGTTTTTATATTAGTTCCGTATGTCGAATGGGGCCCCCTTATGGGTAGCCTAGGCTATGCCCTTTTTTAAAATTACAGAATTTTCAATTTTTTGAATTTAGGGGGGCCCGACAAAATGTTTAAATTTGGTGCTCAGGTTGATTTTGCATAAAATATTGTTTTTTATATGAATATTAGTTTTGTATTTTGAATGGGCCCCTCATGGGTATGCCCTTTTTTTAAACAACAATATTTTCATTTTTTTTGCGTTCAGGGGGCCAATAAAATGTTTAAATTTGCGTGTTAAGGTCAATTTTGCATAAATTTTTTTTAATATTTTGAAGTTGGTATTTCTTATATGAAGTTCGTATTTCTTATACTGAAGTTGGTATTTCTTAATGTCATGAACATTGAACAATAGCAATACATTCATCCTAAGTTTGCTGCCCTAGTCTCTGCAGATTTCAAGGTCAGAAATGGTATTGTATGTTAATGTATAGCTGTAAGCACGCATATGCAATGCTATGTCAACCATGTCGGATAGTATTGCAATTTTTATCTTCGAAATGGCTGATTTTACACCTTAGTCTATAATATTAAAACCTTAAAACCTTAGTCTATAATATTGGCTTAGTCTATAAAACAACATTGTTACAGTAATTGCTTTGACAGAGCAATGCAAAACATATTAAATACCTTAATCTACGTCGTTAACTACTAAACCATTTTTCAGGGGGGGGGGGGCATGGCCCAATGGCCTCCCCTGCGTACGCCACTGGCTGATGTATTAGTTTTTTTCTGCCAGCTACACCTGCCATTACATACTTTGCAAATCATAATTGCACCGGATTATTGGTATCGACAAAAGGCAGCTTAACCAAGAAAACACCAAATCTTGCAGGTTGATATTATGAGGTAAATATATTACGAAGTAAGAACAATTTCAATATTTTAGTGTTGAAATTGCTGATGTGGCTATTCAAACACGCAGCGTTGTATTCGAAGCTTAAACGTAAAAAAAGTTCATTGTGTGTCAGCAACGTAAATTGAAACTTTTCCGTAATAGTTAATAACTTTTCAAAGTAACTTACAGCTGAAGTGTACTTTTTAGATTGCGTTACATAACAAGGTTCATTTGTGATGTAATTCTACTTTTCCAAAAGCCTAGCAAGATTATTATGACCACACAGTAGCCTACTGTGTGTTACAATACTACACGACATTTTTTGCTTACACTAGATCTTTTTGATTGCTTGCTTTTCAACGCACAAGCTATAAAATTCCACTTTTTCCAACAGCTGTTATGTCTTGATATATTTTGTTGCTTTGGTTGTCTTATAAATGTTCCGCAAGAAATTTATTAGTTTGACTAGTGTCCCATAAAACACGGGCCAAAAATCAAATCACTGTACAAAAGCTTCGCTCTTGTTTTTCTACAATTTCTGCCCGAGTATCAACTTTGTGCTCATCCAAACAGGCCCAGATATTGCACTGAGAAAAACTAAAAGTGGATAAATTGTTGTTGTATTGTTTATTTTGTTGCATTGTTATACAATTTTGTTTGGTGTTTCGCAAGATTATTCTAATGCATATAAAGTGTTTTGTGACTCAAAAAATGTTGAAAAACACTAGTCTAATGGGTGATTCAATCAATTTGTATCAAATATGCAACAGACCGCACTATTTGCTAAGAACAAGTTTCATGCCACCCAAGCTAAATGAAGCGCAGTTTTCTTTACTTTCTCAACTCTTTGCGTTTTTTATTTTTAAAACTGTTAAGGACCCATACAAGGATAGGTGAAAAGGTGAGAGCAGTCATTAGCTCATGATTTAAAATTGACATCGGAGAGTACCACAGTTCGAATCGTTTACCGCATAGTGCAGACTTTGTTTCAAAATACAACAAAACATAACAAATGTTTTTGACACAAAGTGTTGTTTCTCCTTTGTCGAAAAACGTAGTATTGACCTAGGAGTTGTTCAGGTCCTTTTAGAGGGGAAATGTAGCGGAAAATAGTATCAGCTTTATAACATATTGGCTTTTAGTTTAACATGAAGCTGGTTCCTTTCTCTTTTTAAAGCATGATTGTGTGTGGCACAAATTTGTACACTACTGTAGGTAAAAGTTCAAATATTAACACTTAATAATCGGGTTTGGTTTTCAACTGCAACAGTAGCCTACAACCTACAATGCAATAGGTCTATTTCTTTTGTGTCTATTGGTTTGACCGACATGTTTAATCAAGATTCGATTTGAAACAATTACGTCATGTTAAAGAGTATATCATCCCAATCCGGTAGAATGTAAAAAAAAAATAGGCCCGCAGCCCTATTGAGCAAAACCCAAGAAGCGCAGAACCGTTTCGGAAATTACACACTTTTCATCGCAAGTGCTGTCTGTACTTGTGGTTTAACGGCTACGTAGTAGTAATATTTCTGCAAACTGTTAAGTAAAGAGATTATTGCAGTGGTTTTGCCTTAAATATGCGGAAATTGTCTTCAAACAATAAGGAAATTGGATACGAACGCACTATATCTAAATATTGTATAGTGTTTTTTTAAACTTTCCTTTTCCCTAAGAAAAGTTCCGGTCCGTAAAATCATTCCGGGCTCAAGTTCAAAAGTACCTCCCTAGACACCCTGTCTGCGCTTCTGCTTGTAATGTAAGACGTAGGTGTCTTGCTTTATAAACGACCCTTTTCAGATTCCTTTCTACTGGAGTATAGGATTAGTATGATATGAGTAAACAACAATTTAAATAATTTACATTCCAAATCGTATCAAGTAGCCTATCACTTCGAAAAGTTAAATGCTGACTTACTTTAACAAAATTACTGAATTAATTTAGAAAATGAGAAAAATAAAACTTACCAGTTTCCAGCCTCAACACACATGCGAAAGCCAAAGTTACGTCTGATGTTGGAGCCGATCTAATGCTGAAATTGGTCAACAGTTTTCCAATTGCATTAATTTCCGTGGAATGTTACGTCGTTTTGCTTTGGCACCTCAGTTGGAAAAAAATGGTGATAAATGGATTGGTTCGAAGTGTGCACCTTAGCACATAACACACTCTAGCACCATTACAAAAACAAAAGGTAAAAATTACTCTGATAACGAAGATTTATTCTATTGCCTTATCCGTCAAATTGAAACGTCTTAAAAGGTAAAACAAACAGTACAGTGCTAAGGAAGGTTAACAGAGCGTAAATTTCAAGCTGAACAATTCTATTATTATTTACCAAGTCTGAGATATCCATAACTTGTTAAATACATTTGTCTTGAAAGCACTATTTTCTCATACAGAATACTGCTGTTTTGTAAAAAAAAAAAAAAAAAAAAAACGCAATGTACAGTACTATAGTTGCAAACAATTGTATTATTTTTTTTAAATTAAACAACACCATGGTATTATTTCAAAGAATGTTCCGTAAATGCTAAGAGCAGTGAATTTTCGCATTTCTTCTGTGTATTTTCTGTGTCACTCAACTTCTGTATTGCTATTTTAAGCTAAAATAAGTTTAAAACTTTTGAATTTGTAGTACTCTAGGCTGCAGTAAGTGCACTTTGGTTAAGTAGGTAACAGAGAAAAGTTTCTGATTCATCATTTCTATTCCCGTTGCAATTTCAATACCCTTTTGTGGAGTGAAAACGTAGTGCAAACGTAGTGCAAACGTTGTGCAAACGTTGTGCAAACGTTGTGCAAACGTAGTGCAAACGTTGTGCAAATTTTGTGCAAACGTACTGTAAATGTGCAGTGTAAAAGTCAACACTTCTGTCATTACATCACTGCAGAAAGATTATTATTCATGCATTTTTCAGTAAAGAGATGGTTTTGCATATGACATCAGTCAATCAGTTCGTTTAGTGTTTGTGCATATTTCTTCAGCGCATGTTATAACGTGGATTATGGTTGTACAAGCTGTGAGGTCTGTACAAAGCCAAAACGCCGAACATTGACGTAACTACTGGGTAATTGTTGATTGTTGAAATCACTATGGAAGATTGTTATCGTTGTTCAAACCACCTGACAGCTCCATCATTTTTAGGTCTTTAACTTCGGTATTTTACTCAATCATGCAGTCAGACTATAAAACGTTTTTGCGTTGATTTTCATAGTATTTTACTTTATCACAAAACAAACCATGGTGAGGATTAGCGATTGATAGGCTGTCTAGCTTTGACTGCATGCTTTCCCTGCATTCACTAAGCATACGTAATGCAGTCGCCGGAGCTTAGCTTGTGTTTATCTCAAGATTACAAGATTCTAAGCTGTAAGATATACGTTGCTTTCAATCTGAAATTGTAAGAAAAGCTTCTGCCTACAGCATTTGGTTTTATTAATCAGAACTGACGTTCGGATTGCGTAAGTCCAGAGATCCCGACTGGCAGTTTTAGTTTACAATTTGAAGTGTTTTGTGTCGTGCTTCGCCAATGTGAGTCTGATGAAATCTATTTACAGCATGATTTACAGACTTGATGTTATACAGAACTAATTCGATTGACAGTGCGGTTCTAAAGATATGATAAATCTGACCTCCCAACTAAAAACTTTTTACAGCTGTTACGTTTATTTTTGATCTTTCACGGATATTGCAGTAGCCTAAAAGCTTGCAGTTTAGTTTGCAATGCTTCAAGTCTTGTTTCAGTTTCTTCATATTTAGTGGTCGAAATAAATCGTCAATAGATCATTTTGCCGTAATGCAGCAGCTTGTGTGATTAATCACATACAGTGCAATCCTTTGTTCAAGGTTATACCAGAGTCAGGAGCGTAGTGTCTAAATGGCACGGGGGAGCACGTGCCCCTTTGCCGTGCCAATTTTTTAAATACTTTTAAAGATTTTTTTTATAAGATTGGTTTGAAAGTTTTGTAGATTTTGAACTATCAAGGGTGTTGGGGGGTAGAGATTATGGAGGTCACCGGTCATTTAGATTGCGCAATTTATGTATTTAAATCTTTTCTGTTTTGAAACTCGCTCGTTTAGGAGTCAACTGCACCAATTGAGTGAAATATCTGAATATTATCGTTTTGTTATTGTCATTATGGCATTCTTACATTATTTATTATTCTTTATCAGAGCTAATGTAACTATTAGACTGAATGATTTTATTCTGCACTGAGATTGAAAAAGACAGAAATCTTGTTTTGAAAGCAGCAATTATAGCTGGCATCCAAACTTCTAATTTTTCGCCGACTAATAATTTTTTGGTTTATGAGCCTATGGTTGGGCTGTATGAAGCAATATAGACTACTGTAGACCCAGGTAAACCATCCGCTTGAATAAGCTTAATAGGTTTATTTTTGACCTGTGGCTAATCTAAACTTTAGTAGGCTACATTTATCACTTGTCAACATGACCAACTTTTTTCAATAATATTTGATTTTGATGAGTTAGTTATTGGTTTTATGTTGAAAAGCTTTCAGACTTACCACAAAATTTTGTTTTATGCCAAAGAAAAATTATTTTTCCTTTTTTCATTTGAACACCGTGGCAAATTGGTTTCTTAAAAAATAAGAAAAATGCAGGAAATTGTTACAACACAGAAAGCGTCGAAGTGCAAAATGAGCGAGCTTGCATGCAAAGTGTTGTATTTACGTCTTGCCAACATTGTGATTGGCTTGTTTAATTTAAAGAAGCGCGCGATGCCTTCTGCGTTGAAGGGTGTTTCTATGTAATGAAAAATTTGCAAGCAATGCAAAAGAAATGCCGAAATAATAAAACCATTCGGCCTCGTTTTGCTCGCCCTGTGCACCACCTTATTTTCAGCGGTCTGCAGGTGCGCCCTGGGCGTGAAAAAGGTTAAGAAACTCTGTCGTATACGTTTGCAAATAGGCTAAGTTAGAAAGCTAAAAATGAAAAGATTTTACTACAAATGCGTTTATTGAATAATGGGTAATGTTCTAACGTCATGTAGGCATAGTCCAAAAGTTTACTAAAGCCAAGCTAAATTTTCATGTCAAGTTAAATATTTTTGCTTCTGGAATGCTCCCCCCAACCAAATGAGTCACTGACCAGAGATGACTTCCCAGACAGCAAAATCTGAAAATCCGTTCGGCAATGTAAGTAAGTTATCTACAGCTAAACCAATGGAAATGTGTCGACCGACGTGATGTGCTGTTAGGTTTAATTTTTTTATACTTAAATAAGTAAACCGCTTTATTCAGTTTTCCTCACATCATTTGTTTTTTTCTCGTGTTGTTTTTTACAGCGACAGTTGTAGTAATTTTAGTTTTCCAACTTGGTACTTACTGGGACGCTGAAGGTAATTGCTTTCGTCTCAAAACTGAGGTTTTCAAAATAAAACTCATTTGAGTTCTTAAAACAATATAACACAAAAATAAAACACACGCACGTTCACCACTTGACTAAAACTGAATAATTTTAGGGTGGTGAATTTGAGAGCAGTAAATGAACTCATTGTGGCCTCTCTGGCTGGCATGTTGCGACTAACGTGAGAAAATGCAGAATTGACAAAGACCAAATTCTTGGTTGCAATAACGTTACCATACTACAAATTGACAGAAATATTTCAACAGAATCTTCAAACAAGACAGTTCGTCACAATTAACGGCATTAATTTGAACTCTCCATTAGACGCAAATCGCTTTCCCAACTGAAACCAATAAAAGGTTTACTGCCATATGGTGTCCCAATTTCGTTCAGCTCCCGAACGTGTAGTAAAAATCAAAAGACGTTTTTTCTTTCTATTAAAAAGTTCAGTTTGAGTTGTTAAATTACAGAACAGGGAAGAAAATATCATAAAACTTTATTGGATATTCAGCTTGATAAAGAGTACAGCGCACTATTGTAGATGCGATACGAAGTTACAGTAAGTGAAAGTAAAAAAAAGTCTTCAAACGCCGCTATTTAATCTGCTCTATGATATTACCATGATGCTGACAATCCAATAAATCCAAAAGTGTATAAATAATTGCTTTCCCATCTTTATACTTAGCACAGCCCTTTGATACAATTAGCATCGGATTAATCAGATCTACATTCCGCTCAGCCAGTCAATCAGTCTTTGTTAGATTAGTTCACCTGCTGTTTTGGAATTGACAAAACGGAATTGATAAAACTGGGTGGAAAACGGATTGACAATTTTGATCAGATAGACATGAAGGTCTGATTCATCTACGAAAATAAATATCTTCACTTTACATGAACATTTTATCAACACTTGCAAGAAAAGTTATTCAACTAATCAAATGTTGGCATAGTTTATGAAGTGAATCAGTTGCAATAAACGAGTTTATTTCTTAAGTGATAAATTTTCCCAAAGACCTTTCATGAGTTCAGCCTAGTTGCAACATGGTTGTAAAAATTGAAATTTTCGTAAGCCCAGCATTAGGGTGGATCGATTTAGATAGGCGAAAAACTTTTTTCCTCATTTTGCTTAGCTTGGGGTTGGAAAACTTGCCAATTACTACCAAAAACAGTTGTGCAAAATTAGAATGTAATCTGACGACATCTTGATCTGCCACCAGCCACTTGAAAATTTATTATTTCCTTCTACATTAGGGTGGATCAATTTAGGGGGGTGTAAAACTTTTTTTCTCATTTTGCTTAGCTTGGATAGCCAAAACTTTCCATTGGGTATATAGAACACTGTGTTAAAAGTATATTTCAATCGAACAAATTTTTGATCTGCAACCAGGCCATTACTTATCGACTGAAAACGTAAAAATACATGCATTGTGTTTGAATTTGACGTTAGCATAGAGATTTATTGCAATGCAATGGACATGATAATATGCATCAAACTTCCTCGCTTTAGATGAAATACTCACGTTTCGATTCGAACTTGGGCATTTCTTGCCGTGATTCAATGCGTGAGCGTATAAATCCATCTCGCAAATTAACCCCGCACACCGTTGCTGAAGCTTCCGTCACCAACTTGACGCACCTTTCCACCACCTGCGTGTGACACGGAAATCGAGGAAATAAAAGTTCTGGAGTGTCCTTAGCTGCAATCATGTCTCGTAATTCTTTGTCCCCCATGTTTCTTGTTACAGGAGGCTCGGTGAGACCGAGAGCCTGCCAGTCAACCATATCGTATCGTACCATATCGTAGTATTCGTTGGCGTCAAACTTTAAGGGTGGAATGCAGAATCATCGCATTGTTCTCTATTCGCGATGGCTTGATCGAGCTTTCTGAATTCACTTGTCCAAGCTCACGGATTATTTGCCTCTCATCTGTGATCATGGCCAACGTAATGTTTTCTGAGTGTGCGAAGTATCTATTTCTCTGGAGAACAGTATCGTGTATTTGCATGAGACCTGTCTTGGGGTCGATATACAGGACGTTGGTAGATAATGTGTTATGCAGTCTGAGATTCTGAGGCACATGCACAAGATGGTGAGTCGGTGAGGCCTCATTGAAACATGTTGCTGTTGAAACGGCCCACTCCAGTCAGCAAGCGATTGAGCTTCACTCATTCCTTCCGAGGTAGTTCTGCTCCGGGTGGAGTGTTGGTATTGGGAGGGACTGTGAATTGGGTTGGTCTCGCAACTTTTCTCCATTCACTGTTCCAAACTTCGGTAATGTGGAAGTTGGATTTACAGATAGCTGCAGCATGTCGAGAAAAGGGGTGTCGAGATTTCAAGCCCTGGGGCTTTTGAGGGTGCGAATTTAGGACAATCTAGTTGAGGAGGTGGTCAATGGTCATCCCTTGACATAGCTTGTAAAACTAGACTGAGTACGTGATTTTCCCTACGCAGTCTACCTGGGGCGATGCCGGATAGCACCGGTAAAAGTCGGTAGGAGTTGGAAGCAGGCAACCAGTGATTATTCTCATGGTGGTGTTGAGGGCAGTGTCAATTTTGCTAGTGTGTGCGCTGCGGCTCCAAGTGGGGAAAGCATATTCGGAGGTGCTGTAAACAAAAGCAAGAGCACTTGTACGGTATGGAGTGCAGATGTACTAGAACCCCAGGATGTTCCAGCTAAGCATCTCAGCAAGTTGTTGCGTGCTGATAGCTTAGCATGGAAGGCTTCAGCATGGTATTTGTAGATTAATTGTCGGTCGAGATTCACTCCTAGGTCGGTGGGGCATGGATTGTGTGGGAGTGGGTTTCCGTTAAGACTGACAATTGGTGTGTAGATTAAATGTTGCAAAGGTAAAAAGGTGTGACAGAGATCTTTGCCAGGCTCAGTTTAAGCATTCAAAGCTTCAGGTAGTCTGCGATTTTGGCCATGTCATCTGTAATTGCTTCCTCTACCACATGCCAGTACTATTCAGAATGGAGTAGTGCCAGATCATCAGCATAGCCGTACTGGCGTGACGTAGTCTCTGGCATGTCACTGATGTAAATGTTAAATATAGTAGAGGTGATAAGCATGATCCTTGCGGAACACCGTTTCCTAAACGGCTGGGCCGGCTGCACTGCCCATCACTTGTCTTCAGCAAAAAGGTCCGATTTTCCAGAATGTTGGCGAGAAATCGCATTACCTTTTTGTCTGGGATCATGCGGACGAGCTTTAGGGTTAGCCCTTGGTGCCACACAGTATCATAGGCAGCAGTGAGGTCTATCAAGATTACTCCTGCTTTGTTGCCCTTCTGGAAACTTTTCTCTATATTCTCGGTCAGCATCACTGCTTGATGAGTCGTACAGCGTCCGTGCTGAAATCCAGTTTGTTCTTTTGGTAGCTGGGGATCAACAACTGGCTCGAGTCTAGATAGCAGGAGCCGTACTAGGATCTTATATGGGACGCAGAATAGTGATATTGGACGATAGCTCTTGGGATCATCAGCTGGATTGTTTGGTTTAAGTAGTGTCACTACAGTTGCTTTTCGCCAGATTTTAGGTATGGTCTGGAGGGTCAGGCAGGCAGAATAGAAGCTTTTCAACCGTGCCAAACATTTGGGACCACAGTGCCTTAAGAATTCTGGAGGGATATTATCGGGCCCTTGGTGTTTTCCCATTTTTAACTTGTTTAATGACAGATGCAAGTTCTCTTGGTGCTGAAGGGGGCTGACAAATGGACATCTGCGCTTGGGGCGTTCCAGAGCCAGCTGAATTCCTGCTTCACTGCAAGGGCGTGATTCTTATTTGCCACCTTACATTTTCCATTGGTAGTGATAGTCCGTGAGCTTGGACTCAAGTAAATTCAGAAAGCTCGATCAAGCCATCGCGAATAGAGAACAATGCGACGATTCTGCATTCCGCCCATTAAAGTTAGACGCCAACGAATCCTACGATATGGTTGACTGGCAGGCTCTCAATCTTACCGAGACTCCTGTAACAAGAAACATGGGTACAAAGAACTACGACAGCTAAGGACACTCCAGAACTTTTATTTCCTCAATTTCCGTGTCACACACTGGTGGTGGAAAGGTGCGTCAAGTTGGTGACGGAAGCTTCAGCAGCGGTGTGCGGGGTTAATTCGCGAGATGGATTTATACGCTCACGCATTGAATCACGACAAGAAATGCCCAAGTTCGAATCGAAACGTGAGTATTTCATCTAAAGCAGTGGTTCCCAACCTTTTTGTTGTCACGGACCCCTTTAGACAAATTATTAATTCTGCGGACCCCTACCTAAATTTGGCCTGAAACTCAATTAACATACTATTGACTATTGTAATTATGCTACTCAACTACTGTACTGTGTCATATTGCATTGCCGTTATGACTCCTGCGGCAAATATCAGGTTAAACAGTTGCTCAAATAAAAAAATGAATGAATTGTTCAAGAAATGTTAGCAGTATTTGAATATTAAGGTGACCCAAAGTGCCATGCCGAAACTTTTTCAACGTAAGCAAATTTAATGAGAGGGCTGTTGTTGCCTTTCCTGAACTAAACGACTGAACTGTGGTTGAGTTTTTGACAATGCAACACGCATGTCATCTTCAACGTCCAGGCGATAATACACGAGCTATAACGTAATAGACGAGCCAATCCTGATTTGACTGTAATCGACATGCGTTGTGGAGATGTAGTTTAAGGTCAATGTACACACTGTAAACAGCAGTTAGATTTATTTGAATGCATGCCGGTAGCCTACAATTTATTCTCGCGGGCTTGAGCTTGACACATTTGCATTTAAAAAGAGAAATGAAAGTAAAAAGATCGCTTTTCGTTTTTTGTTCCAAAATTCATCAAGGTAATCACGGACCCCCAAATGCTTTCTCACGGACCCCCAAGGGGTCCGCGAACCCCAGGTTGGGAACCACTGATCTAAAGCGAGGAAGTTTGATGCATATTATCATGTCCATTGCATTGCAATAAATCTCTATGCTAACGTCAAATTCAAACACATTTGCATGTATTTTTGCGTTTTTAGTCGATAAGTAATGGCCTGGTTGCAGATCAAAAATTTGTTCGATCGAAATATACTTTTAACACAGTGTTCTATATACCCAATGGCAAGTTTTGGCTACCCAAGCTAAGCAAAATGAGAAAAAAATTTTTACACCCCCTAAATTGATCCACCCTAATGTAGAAGGAAATAGTAAATTTTCAAGTGGCTGGTGGCAGATCAAGATGTCGTCAGATTACATTCTAATTTTGCACAACTGTTTTTGGTAGTAATTGGCAAGTTTTCCAACCCCAAGCTAAGCAAAATGAGGAAAAAAGTGTTTTCACTCCACCCTACCCAGCATGTAGACTTCTCATAAAGCCTCCACGTCAACAAAAAATGTTGCTGTTTTGTTGCAGAAAAGATTTTTCTGATGCGGAACTATGTTGCAACATATTAAACAGATGATGGAATGTGCAGTTGTGTAATTGTACAACAGTGGCGTACCGTGACCACTTTGACAGGGTGTTCAGTGACGGCAAAGCAACAGCGGGGGGTCTGGGGGGCCTCTCCCAGAAAATTTTTAAAATTAACATTGAAATTGGTGCGTTCTGAGAGCATTTTCAGCACAAATTCTGAACATGAACAGAACTGACAAAAATAATGTTGTCGGAATGGAGAAGAATACAAAATAGATATTTATTTGACAGCGCCTATTGAATGAAAGACTTAATAATATCAAACATTAAGTTGCATTTGTGAAGTCCGCCCCGCCCCGATAGCTCAGTTGGTTAGCGCGTGACTTCTGGAACGAAGAAGCTTCAAGATCAGGCGGCGCTGGTTCGACTCTCGGGGTGTGCGCTTGAGCAACGCATTCTAAGGACTGCTCTCCATTCAGCGGCATCTAATGGATGGAATAATTCCCTGGCAACAAGAATTCAACAATCGGAAACTTCATTCTGTCAATCTCGGTGACCGGGCCTGCGTCAATGATTCAAAGCCTCTACAAGTATGCGAAACTGCCAGGATTAAGCTCTTCAAGAAGCTTTCCCAGTCCGAGGATAAAGATTCAATCAATAAATCAATAAGTCACATACTTCAGTTCAGTTTTTATTTCCGACCATCAAAACGAACAATATTACTTGCCATAACACAGCAGGAGTCTGAAAAAACGCAAAAGTTAAAACGTGCTCGAGATGGAAATGATTTACTTCATGCAAGGATTAGGCACGGTCGCAACACCTTGAGAAATGTACAAACGAATTAAAAACAAACAGGTGAAAGTTAAAACAATAGCAAAGCAACTCGATAATAAACAAGAAAATAAAGCTGTTGCCATAAGCTTTGTTGCAGATTCAGACAAGCTAGTCCTAATTTACTGGCACTTGGTGCATAAAAAACATTTTATCTTATCTTGTTTCCAACTCTGATCACCTCAAACTCTAATCTAAACAAGCTAAAACTTGCTATTGCGTGGGATTCCCCCAATGACGCGCTAAGGTGTTCAGATCAGCGAGTGCACAGCCTGGCTGACCTAAAACCATTGCTGTTTTCGCTGCCTTGTGACGTCATTTTTCTTAATTGTTTATTTTAAATAGCACTCGCCAAGCTGTCAGTGCACACCCAGCTTAAAGGTAATGACCGAAAAAAATTAAAGGCAATGACCTCAAACGTTGGAGTATTAAAATTAGAAGGGAACGAGTTTTGCAATTGAAAAGAAAGCAATCAGCATGCAGCAAGATGTTAGAATATCATGAAAGTAAAGAACATCGACAACCGATGGAAATTTTCTTTTTTTCTGGATTCCTTGGGGTGTTCAGTGAACACCTTGAACACCCTAAATATACGCCACTGTTGTACAATGTACATACAGCACACTAATGCACACACATACGAAATGACAAAAAGAATTGATTTTCTGCCAAATTTAAGACAGCATAATTAGAACGCTGACAATTATTGAGCAAAAGAACCAAGTACCAAATTGCGGATCAAATCAAATGCGGCGGTTTACGTGGGACAAAAATCGAAAAAGGCATTCTCTCTTGAATGGGAAAAACGAATCGAATTGTGACGAAAAAGGCAAAGCCTGAACACTATTTTGCGATTCACACACTTTGTCTTGTCAGTTTGAAAGTTATAAGTTGGTCGTTGGTTGCCTTTAAATTCAGTGCTAAAGTTGTTTTTTTGGTGTTTCAGTATATTTCGTAAATATACGAAGTGTACTTGGCAAGAACAGGAAGTAATCTCGTAAAAACTAAACAAGCTTAAAGTTTAAACATCTTAACAAGCATTAGACAGCGGAGTGTATTTCTAAAGTTTTTCTGGATGTACCAAACAATATTGTTAAAATAAACTATTTAAAAATGCGGTTTATTTCAGAAAACGGATTATGACAGGTCAAGCGCAGCTAACCAGTTTCGGCAAAGCTAAACTAGTGAACGATTTAGTTGCTTGTCAGTTCAGTAAAAGAAAGTTTTTTCTTGTTTTAATAAACTTTTTTATACGTTTTGACCTTTTCTATTATTTTGTCTTGTGAAGACGTAATTTAAATGTATTATAAAAAACATCTACTTCACTAAAATTAGTTGAATAAAAAGTTACGTTATGACTGCAATCACAGTTCGTGTTGGCAGCGAAGATAAAGAAATATCAGGACTTACTCGCAAGACCACATGTGAGGATGTATTGGAAGCTTTATTGAAAGACTGTAAAACTGAAAGTAACATCGCGACAAAGACGGACGAAGACTGTCATCCTGGTGACCTTGATATCAGCGATACAACAGACATTCACGAGCTGATACAAAGCCATGTGATTGTTGAAAACTGGCGTGGCTGCGAAAAGTCATTGCCACCTCAGACCCGGATCTTGGCAGTCTGGCAAGCATGGGGAAAAGAACAATGTCACGTGAAATTCACTTTGAAAAAAGATAAAAACAAACGCTTTCGTGTTGTCACGAATGACAGTGAAGATATTTCACCAAACCGATATAACAATTTGATCAATATGATGAGCCACGAACAGCAGAGATCGCCGGCTGATCCGTCTCATTTCCTGCATAAGCTTTCACACGGACAAAAAAAGCGTATAAGACGAAGTATAATGCAATATCAGCGGGCGGTATTAAATCAGCACACAAAAGAAAATATCGACGATAACAATAACTCCGGAAAGCAATCTCCGCGTTCTACTGAGCGAAACGGCACAGTTGGAGATAGAGCCACGTCTTCCCGCCAAAAGACAAATGACAATTCCAACATCACTTTGAGCAAAGAACAATTTGTGGATGGTGTTGTAACAGGCCCCGAATGCATTCTCAGGCATGAAAGTAAATTCATGCGAACTGCATTCGACAACAAGAAATTTAACAAAGAACGCTGTACTTACCGCCGACCACATCACAGACGACGATCATTAATGCAAGAGGATTCCGATGACTTTTCAGACCAGAACGTAGTGTTATCTGCCCAGCAAAAACTCGAAATTCATCACCACCCTTCATCACCATCAAAACAACGGTCAAGTTCAAGGCAACGGCGACATCACAGTCGTAAACGGCATGGTCGCGTATCAAAATCCCGCAGACATGGAGCACGTAGCAGCCGATATAGTACAGATAGTACGACAACATCCACGGGGACACCCAGCACAGTGTCAGAAATTGATTGCGAGTCTCACAGCGAAGGAGAGGATGCCGACGACGAAATTTCCATTTTGGCCGAATTTGGAGCATCGGTTTCCCGAGAACACATCACTCAGTACCCGATGTCAATTCGTCCTTATGTCAATCGATACTGTGGCGCAAAGACTTCTGGAAGCATCACAAACGGCACAGACTCTAGCAGCGGTACAACAACCTGCAGTGAAACTTCAAACGCAAGCAGTTTTAGTGGAACAAGCAGCAGCGAGACTTCAAGCAGTGCTGATATTTACAATGAAAGTTTTTTTGTCAAACGGGCTGCTGCGGCTGCTGCGCAGGCAGCAGCAAAAGCTGCAACAAGCGAAAAATCAAAAGCTTCAAAGCTTTTCAAAAAAGTAACTGGGCCTTCACTTTCTCAGAGTTTCATTGGATCTTTTAAGAAAAAAAAGAAGACTTCACAACCATCGGCTACTCATTCCAAATCTGCTGCTTTAAAAACCAGAGATAGTTTGAAAGATGCCAATACCTCACATAAAAGCAATGCAAAACTTTTCAGTAAACCAACACCAGTAAAAGGAAATCTCATTGGAAGTAAAAAAACTGCTTTACAAGACCAAAACAAACGCACCGCACAAGCTTCCATCACTACGTCCGAACATGAACCCGTGGAAGACGGAGTATCAGCAACTAAGGAATGTCAGAAGTCGTCTCAAGCAATGCCTTGCAAAGCCACTAATTCAATGGAAGGTAAGTTGTGGTTATTTTGGTATTGGCTGCCTCCGGCTTAAATGCAGATTTTACCAAATGACGAGTATACTACTGTAAAAAGACGTATCAATTTCCGGTTATAGTTTTAATGAAAAAGCGTTGATTATTGTATCTTACCGGAAATTTCTAGTTACTGTCATTCATTTTTTAAATTTAGTAAATTTCAATTTTTTTATTGCAATTGCCATTAATCAGAAAGCGGTACGATCTGCAAGGCACCTGATTGGCTGGAAATAAGGAAGATAACAAAAATGTTACGTGTGTGTTCGTGTGTGGCAAGCGATGTGAGTTATCCACAAACACAACTGCAACTTGGATAACGACAGCATACAAAATAAAGATTTGAGACGTAATCGATAAACAAAACAGTTTGTAGTCTTTTTTAATCAAAGCGCTAGTTGTAATTTGTCCCTTTGTTTATCACTGACCAGATTAGAGATTACGTTATTTCATCCTCTTTCAGACATCAGGTCTAGAATTGTGAAAATGAAAACCTAAATGGGATTGTGAACAAATGCGATAAAAAACTTTAAAAGCAATCCAATTAACTTCAATGAATATTTTCAATAATAATCGCCTCTAATTAATTATGTGTAAATCAACCGAAGGTTTAAATCTAGGCGTCATTAAAACGCATATCTTGTAGAACAAAAACTAGTCATTATTACCCGCTGAGTTTACCAAGAGAATAGCAATCTTGAAATGTGAATATGCAATTGTGTGGTTGAAAAGGAACAGCTCACGTTTACAAAAAACAAAATTACGCTTTTTTGTCATTTCTTTACAAAAAAATAGAAGGTAATAAATTCTTGATGCAATAAGACATTGGGTTTGTTAAGGGTAGGCAGAGAAACGCCTAAATACAACTGAATTGAAAAAATGTGATAATATACTTTTCACAAATCAAAATATCTTAAGTCTTCAGAAGCAACTAAAGCAAATTGTAATTTAGATGCTTTGCTGTCATCTAACGAATGAAGACATACATTTCATTCAATCAGTTTTACAGTAGATGTGGGATTAGATTGGAAGCTTTGGTAGCTTTTTATATCAATAAAAATACACATTTGAAATTCTTTGACAACACAAATGAATGAAACAAAGGGGAGACATGCAACGGTAGCCTATCTGAAAAAAATGGCCTGTTTAAAAAACATGGTAGGCCTAAACTTGTAAAAATATTCCAAGTTGCAATGGCGGAATGGTGACAGAAAAGCAGCTTTGGCTTACTTGATTGACCACTGACAATGCTAGTTAGATCAAGCGTGAAAACTGCTAAAACAAGCCAACCGTAATTCGTTATGCTTTGGTATCAGATTAAAATAAGGCAAGAAACAATCAGATCTTGATCTATTGCGATGGGTCAACAAATATTCTTTAACACAAACGCAAGATTGATAAGTAGAGACATTTAAGAGGTCAAGTGCAGAATGCAATGACTCACAGCATAAGTATAAAACGAACTTATTATAAGTGTCAGAAGTTTTGCACAAATCTATTAATAACACTAATCAAAAGATCAGAAAAGTATTTGCAGTTCTCTTCTTCGTTTTGTTTTAAATTTGTGCAAATTGAGCCCACCAGAGCAAGGTTAAGTTCCTTGTATGGCTGCCCTATAAAACTTAAATTACATTTATTAGAATATGGCCTGCTGTTATAAAATTATTGGCTGTTTCAAAGACCAAAAGTCAAATTTTTGTTCTGTTTTAAAGTACAACGCATCTTTACTGTTGAAAACAGCGATTGCGCGTGGACAACTGGTATCTTTCTAATAATATCTTGCTTATTTATTTACGCGTGTTGCCGTTCGAGAACACATGTGCTGATCAGTGACTCCTTGAAGTCCTGCGTTTGTATCATTTTGTTGTGGAAACGTTTTTCTAATTCATATACAGCAAAAGTGAGTCTACGAAAAACCATGATCCTATCAAATGATGATCCCGTCATGTGATAACAAACTACACTATCTCGTTGTGCGCAGACTTTGATGTCTGAGTTAAGCGTGTAATACTCGATGTTAACAACAGCTACCGTTGCCTCAGTAACTCGAGAAAGTGTAGTGGGAAGTTTGGCGGATATGGTGTGTGTGCTTAAACATATCGAAGCTTTGTATTTCCACACTTTACAGCTAATCTTGCGCAAGTTTATGGCCATGTGTAACCTATGAAATATTTCCTGATACGGTTGTCATAACAGTCTTCCATCGCTTAGTAACTCTCTTTGATATCGTTCATATCCGAAAGGAGACAACTTTTTCCTTTGCCAACAATAACATACGTAGGCGATTTTATTAACGCAAGAAAAACAATAGTGAGAGCACTTCGTATCACTAGAGAACTTTAAAGATAAAGTGTCGGCGGGCAGCTTACAGTCCATCTCCTAAGGAACGGAAATAAACCTTCATTTTTTATGTAATAGAAAAAATTCACAAAAAAATATTCATGCGTTGTTGCAATTGGAATTAACAAGAAGTAAAACATCATTCAAAAAAATGCACGAACTGAATTGTTAATATTTTACCTATTTGATGTTCTTTATGAAACTAAAATTCAGCAGTATTTCTGGTGTAAAATAAATGTAAACACTTCAGTGATAACCGTATGCAAACACTATGGTCATTTACAAATATGTCACAGCATAGTTTACTTAGATATTGATTTTTAGGTATTTCCATTAGTGGACTGTATGTCTATTTGGCTTAAGCACGTATTGGCGCCCCCATCCCTATTAACCTTGTTGCCCCTAATAAATATCTATCGCTAAGAGTACAAGGCTTTCTGCAAGCAAGTAGGTTATCCTAGCTTTTGAACTGTTAAAAAAAGTAGTGATTTAAGGAACTTGAGTTTCGCTGATGGAAAGTTTAAAACTTTAGGCCAATGCAACATTGGAATACGTTGCTTCACCAAAGCCGATATTTTGTAGTTAAAAAACAGCTTATCATCAATTGACAAACCATGCTACCTCAAATATTAGCATTGCACTCTTTGCTGTTTGTAAAATATGCAAGTCGTGATACCCAATTATTTTCTTTTTACATTGTAGTTATTTCTTGGATGATAATGTGGCTTCGTAAATTCCCGGATGTCAACACAAGTCAAAAGTGCAAAAATTAACAGTTTATTTGTTAGCTTGTGGCACTTCAGCTGTCTAGTGTTTGCCTCTCCAGAAAAGCTACCGGGATTACCTGAAATCAAACACGATATTGCTATAGTAAAGTGAAGATAAAGTTATCGCTGGTATCAGCCAATGTATTGAGTGAGATGCTGCAATTATTTGTTAGAAAACAAATAATTCAGACACTTCCAAGTAGATTATTATTCGCTATTATTGAAGTTGTGTTTGTTATGGGCTTGTGACCTATTTCTTGTATAAAAAGTATAAAGGAAAAACATCAACTTAAAATTTGAATAAAAATTAATATTTTTGCAAAACTTAGCAGTTTTTTTTTTTAAACATTAGTTATTTCTGCTTAAACATGGATATCCGTTTGCAAATCCGGCATAACAAAATATTTCAAAAGAAACGATACAATACGTCAACACTTCCCATTAAAAGAACACGCGGATTAAAGTTCGATTTTTTAACACCAACCCAACCCTATACTTTATACGCGGAGGTCTTTTCAGTTACTTTGCTCTGTTATGGTGTTCTTAATAAACTTTCTCATGAGAAGTTAAACTTAGCTGAAAAAGTAAAAGCTCTATAAAAAGGAAAACATTTTTAAAGTAGGTGTTGATTTTCATGTGAGGTTAATGATGGAAAAGCCTTGCTGTAAAACGCTATCGACAGTGCAGATCTTTAGTGGGGCACGGCAATTTAAATTTTTGAAGAACGTCTTTCGTCGCTTTTATGTGCTCGTTGTGTAACTGTGTGAAAAACTCGCTAACATATTCTTCCACCCTGGTTAACTCTTTCGCAGTACACCAACAACTACGCTTTAACCATATCGTATAATTATCATTCTGTTTCTCCAAACGATGAAAAAGATCGTAACTTAGTCAAGTTTTATGTGTTCACAGAGTTACGTTTTGAACCATGTTATATACTTTTGGTTGAAACAAGCGTTTTTTTTAGAAAACAATAGAATTATTGTAGTTTGCGCTGTTTCAGTTTAAAAAAGCTCAAGTTAAAATTCTTGATATATGATCATTTTATTTAATTTTCAATTTAGATTAACCACAAATGAATGATAACTGCTTTAGCACAATAGCTACGCTTCAAATTCCGTTAATATTCATTAGATTAAGCAGTTTTGCAATAAGTAGCATAGAAAGCCAAGATGGTGTAAGTTTATTTTGATGTAGTGTAAGTTTAAACAAAGAATTAAGGTTTTAGATTTGTATTACATGCTCAGTTAGAGCAACTAATGTTGTCATTGCCCAACAACCAAACGTTTTCAGAAGTCATACACATGCATAGAGTTTTCATTAGAGCTTCTTAATACTCAAGCGATCCCACTAAAATGTACATTTAGGTTGCTGAAATGGAGATAATAGCTATGTTACAGATTCTCACGTTGGTCTACATAACCATATCAATGATCTGTTGTATGCGTGTAGGCAAAAAACAACCAAAATTATAAGCGGCGCGCTGTCCACGCCTTTTTAACCCGGCCATTGTGTGTCAAGTAATATTGAAGTACAGTACGTGGTTTTGATAAGACATATTTTAGCACTTACCATTATTAACTCTTGTTGCACGCAACGGAATATCTTCACTCTTTGTTGCAACGACATCGATGACAGGGTGTAGGCTATACACGTTGGTGTAACGATAATTTCATATAAGAAAAAAATGTAAAAGTTCCAAAGTATAAATTTGGTCATGTGAAAAATGATAAAAAAGTTGTGTTGAAAGTTCACAAGTAGGCTACATTAAGTGTTCTATTCAAAATAGAGACCAATATCAAGTAGGTGAACGTAGACTATACGTAACCAAATATTTCTTGATGGTAAAATGAATTGCAGAGATATTAGCTGAAGTTATAGGCTTCATTGCATTAGAATGATATGCTAAAAATTCTGTTACTGCGGTGTAAAAGTGTATAAAACTTTTTTTTTTTACTTTATATTAACCATTATTTTCAATTCCTTTCTAACGCGAGAAGTGTTTAGCAACAAGAACCAGTGGAATTTTTAGTCTAACGCAAAATATGACTGTTCGCCTGCAATAGTAACTTGTTTCTTATTACTTCCATCACATTGACCTCACTTATTTTCTCATTATTGTGGGGTGAGCAGCAATGCAGAACATCATGTTGCATTACGTTTTTCTTACAAACCTGCAAGTAGCAGATTGCACACTGTTTGCAAACATTAGAATGGTTGCTCTTTTCATTGCGTATTTTTAAAAAGCTCATTTATCAACATATGTGTGTGCTGAAGTAATCTGATGATTTCGACCAGTAGCTAGAGATGATGGACATTTCGATAAAGCACGTTCCTACCTGGCAGCTTATCATGGATTATTCCAGCTCATTGTTTGCAATGCACGATAAGCAGGAAAGGATTAAACTCCACACATATTTCTTTCATATTAGGTAACGCAATTCGTATTTACTTTACAAAGCAATGATCCCGTGTTTGTTTTTGTGCAGAATCGACCTCACAAAAGACGTTAGAACAGTTGAAACAACTGGTGCTATCACAAGACCAAGTTCTTCAATCTGCAGATCAGAAAACTAAATCAACAGATGAAGAAATTGAAAGAATAGAAGCTCAAGTGCACAGATGGAGAACACAAACACAAGGAAAAAACTATGTACAGGTATGTTTGTAAACTTTTTGAATCTTTTGATAATGCAGCCTACTATTTATGTAGCGAGTTATCATACGTAATTTATTACCTTTTCGATGATGGTGAAAGCAAATCAAAAGTTTAAACATAAATTCCATTTTACAGGATACTTATCTTTCTGGATCCGTTGATTCCAAAGAAGCTGGTCCTTGCAGAGTTCTTCCAGATCAGCAAAGTCAAGCAGTTTCGTCTCCAACGTGCTCAACCCAATGGATAAGCGAATGTGAAGACCAAGAATCTCTCGCAGAATACATTGAAGCTTGTGAGCGTGTTGTCGATATTCAAATGCGCATCGAGGAATGCAAACGTCGTGCCGAGATTACATTGCAAGACATCCGAGACGAACCGTGGAAATCATCCAGTGACCTTCTGATACCTCAAAAGAACCAATCAACGGCAACAACATTAGGACTAGAGACTGCCGATGATGAAACCAATTCCAGTGACGAGGAAGAAGGTTCTTTGCTGGTATCCACTGGCACTAGTAAGACATCTAGTTCTCTATCTGAGGACAGTTCTAAGAACAATCAAGGTGACGTCAAAGGAGCTTTGGAAGTTGAACGATCGAGAACTGAATTAGAAGCAAACTTGTACTTGAACTTGCGCCTCTCTACTGAACTGGAGGAAGTAAATCAACTGATGTGTTCTTCCCAACGATTATTGCAGGTATGCATTGTTTGTACTTTTACTTTATTGGACATTTTCATCGTCAATGGTAAAACCCTGGCTTCCACAATCAGGTTTTATATTCCAAGATAATTTTTTAACCATCTGTTTTGTTCCAAATTCCAAAAGCGGGTTTATTGTTGTACAATTATTTATTTACTTATATAGTTTATAATGTTATGAAGCCCGTTTGCTTCAACCTATAAAGCGGTATCACTGGTTTTCAATACATATACCACAAAACTGACATGTAAACTGTTCATTTTCTCATGCTACATAGCCATTAATTTTCTATTTTACAAATAAACTCTGTTGTTCACAAACGATGGTAGTTATTTGATTTTAACAGTTGGGGTTGGAGATGCTAGAGTTTTTTGCAAATATCCAATTTGTTTATTTACATTACAGTCGAAGGGAGAATCTCTATTGAGTTTGGTTCGGGAAATTGCACAATCTTCAGAGGGAATTCCTCCTCAGTTATGGGAAGACTATGGGGAACTGCTGGTTGCTTATGACGATGAAGTTTTCTTACAACAATACTTAGCGTCATGCGCAGATATGGACACCACTAACCACATGCGTAGTGAAAGTCAACCTATTCAAAAAGAAATTCACCAGCCACTGAGCAGCGAGCATAATTTACAAAATTTTAATCCAATGTCACCTACCACCACGGCATTGCATCATGCATTATCTCCATGGCTTTGGTGTGAACATTGCAAACAGGAACTGCAGCATCAGGTTCATCCACAATGTACGGATGTACCGTCCATGCCACCCCATTGGTTAAAACACGCTGGAATTCTATCAAATGTTTCTGAACTTCCTCTTTCCTCTCCTTCAATAAAGATGCCATTTTCACCACCCGCTGTCAAATCTATGACATCACTTTTACCAATGCCCCCGATTCCCGATTGCAATGACAGTGATTACGATGAGTTATCTCAAAACTTAAATGTTGGTTCAATAAAAGAAATGTCAGCAATCATTTCCACTGAGGATGCCATCCCTACAGGTGTCAGTTTCAGGTACCTTCTAACCAATAAACAAGACCAAGAATCAACCATCCCCAGTTCAAAACAAATACAAGATCTCTTATCTTCCACACGCAATCACAGTTCCTGCAATACTGACGATTCAGGAAACGCTTCTGCTGGAAGCAGCACTAACAGCGATAGCGCGAGTACCGACAATGGAAGCAGAAACAGCAGCTGCGACGGCGGAAGCCCTCGGCCTATATCCATTGGCAACGAAAGCCAAGACACAGCTCATTCTTCAGCGTACTTTCGCCGCGATAATGTTATGAGAGGAAGCAAAAAATCAAGATTCTTTTTTCCACTACTAAGAAAGACTACCTCAGAAGACGCTGCAAAGGTTTCTTTGAAGAGTTTGCGATCGCCTTCAAGTGTAAATCAAACCGAAGATCAAAGTAATTTTTCAATTCAAAGTTCTACGCCAGTAAATCCCAGAATAAACGCATCATCGACTTTTGATCAAAATCATCTGGAGCAACAAAAAAGGCTCATTCGCAGGAATAGTAGCCGACACAAACGACCTGCTCCTGCTGTTCCACAAACATTTGGAAAGCGAGCGAGCAGCTTTGGCAAAGGAGAAATCCGACTTCCTTCCCTTCCCAGTCACTTGAATAACTTCGTAAAACAGCCAGTGATCCACAATTCACATTGCGATCTTGTTAGTGATAAACTTGACAAAAACTTCAGTTTTTCCAATGTACAACAAAAACATCTTAACAGTTGTCGATCGTCGTCGGGCATTTTTCCAAAATCAGGACTTGCGGCCCCCGCTCTGTTTTCTCCTGCTTCAGCACCATGTTTACCATTTGTTGGAAGTAATACCTCGAAAATTAACCGTCGAGATCTACGAGCAAATAATGCTCCATCTTCAGTTAACGACCTTAAAAGGTCGAACGTTGTGCCTGGCAACTATGACAATGACTCAGACACTGGTTTAAGTTCGCTGCATAGTACCGATTCAGTTGATATGCTAAATATGTATTCTGAAACCCTTGTATAATTTCATCGATGCAAGAGAGGCTAGCAATTCTGATTGGAGGGTTGTCCTCCAAGACCTGTGCGAGAATTGTAACAGTTTTCTAAAAAACGTGCTGTTGAATCGTGACGTCTAATTTATTGTTCATTTTGTTTTTATGTACAATGGTGTGATGGTATTTATAAGCAATTGTTGAGCAGGATTAGCAAACCTTTTTTTTGAATAATGTTTTATGTTGTTTTATTTTTCAATATTCTTGCAAGCCTGTGTCAACAAACCTTCAAGAAATATATGTACTTTAACTCCATATTTCACATATATTTGTTTGAATCTTTGGGAAAAATATAAAGTGTATCAATCAAATTCAGATTGATGTTAATATTTTATGCCTAAAAAGATGCTACGTATTTAACCTCAGCTTCTATTGCCTCAATGCTTCATCAATTGCATTGCTGGATCATGTCATAATCAAGATGACAAACCATTAATTATGAATTTTCAGAAGTTTTCACTCCTTAAATGATTATAGATTTGGTGGAGTGCATTGCAATGTGAGTGTGATGATTATTTCTTATAAATTGCGGATTAGAGACAATTAAATTATGCAGTGTCATATTTAATGAAATGACGTCGTGGCCTTGTCAAGACAAAAAAAAAATGGAGCCTCGTTCTTTGTGCTGCAATCATTTTGTTTATTTTTTACTTTGCAATTTGAAGTGTTACTGTCTCCCATCTTGCTGCAACTAGTGCGATGCATTGGGTTATTTGACTGAAATCCGTTGTGATTTTACTTCAGACAAATCAGCCAGCAACTGCGTTGTTTTAAGCTAAAATTACATAAAATAACAGTAATTGCTGGTTTGGTGATTAATTTATGTATCAAATAGACGATTTATCGTCCCTCGATTAGGAGCGTTTGATTTTTTTTAGATCTTCTTTGTTACTTCGTTTCTACTTTTGTATTGCAGTTGTTGTACTCTAAAGTGCTCGCCGGATTAAACAATTCAATACTATTTGAGTTGAGGTCAGTAGCGTAGCCAGGAATGTTGAAATGGGGGGTTTTGACCACCCAGCGGCGGGGGGTCTGGGAGGCCTCCCCCAGAAAATTTTGAAAAATTACTTTGAATTTGGTGCATTCTGAGAGCATTTTCAACAAAAACGTGGGTACGAATGTTCCTGTAAAATGGTGCTGTCCGGTAGCATAGCAAAAGGATAAGATCATGTTTTCTTCAGCATTTTTCGGAAATAAAGCTAAGTCTCGGTCTTTTCTTGTTGCTAATTCCTGGCTGAGATGTTTGAATGTTTGGTATTGGCAAAACTCGCTCTTTTAATGCAATTTTGTTTAAAATTAGGCAATTTTTTTTTAGACTGAAAGCATCATTCTCTATATCGTGACGTCACACGCGTGCCAAAGGGGGGGTTGTAACCCCCAAACCCCCCCCCCCCCCCCCTTGGCTACGCCACTGGTTGAGGTTGTTGTGCTTTTACAGTAAAGACAGCATTCGGCGATTACTGACTACGTGATCAGAATTGGACACAACGTAAAAATAGTGATAGTGGCATAGAAGGTTGTTTTGATGATCCCGGAAAATTTTACTTCGGACTAAGAAAGCCTTTTTGAAAGTTTAATCCTGACAGCTGCTCATACATGTAAAGACTTGAACCAATGATGCAGGCCCGGTCATCGAAACTGCCAGAGTAAAGTTCTTGAAGTTTTTGCAATTTTGTTTTCACTTTTTACCTCCCAAGAAAATTTTCTCCTTACGCCACTGCTGTAGATAATATGCTGGATATGGCAAAATGCTTAGGCATAAAAAAATGAAATATCGTTTCAACTACTTGCACATAAAAGCGTTTAAAAACGATCTAATAAACGTTGTTACTGTCAGAGCAAAACTCGGCAAATTAATGAATAAAAATAAACAGATAACCAACGCATGCTGAACTTTTCTAAGATTAACTTTTAAGTTTGTACTGTAGTTAAAACATCAGTCGTATATTTATCTGTGGAGAATTGTCTAACGCGTCAAAGGTTGGTTTGACTTCAACTGTCATACCCTACAATTTTCTGTGATAGGTAAGGTAAAAAACCCATAGTCAGTTACCAGAAAGTCAAGCTATTTATAGTTTGCACGCATTTCGTTTCAAGTTGTGCCAGTAACAATATGGAAAGGTAGAAATGAAGTGTACGGTAACACAAAGTAAGTAGCAAAACGTAGAAATTCTACAAAAAGAAACACCACGTCATTATGTTTCTCTTAGTTTTGTCTTTGTTAAAATAACCTGTGAAGCCATTCTTAGTTAAATCCACTGGAATTTGCAAAATTGCTCTAAAAACCATCATCAACACTTTTTCACGTGTTTGGAATTTGTTACTTGCTAATTATGGGAAACTTTCTACCCAACAGCATAATCCGTCATTTTTACATTGGTTCAACGTCTGCAGACGTAGAATCAATGTATAAATGAAAAATTTTGCTATCTGTGTAAGCAATCGTAAGCCTAGTTTTGTGTATCATCACCACTTTTAAACGTAACACTCTTTATGTGGCGAATATAAATATCAGAGCGTTACAACAACGCCATTCCATGCAAGTTAGAAGGTCTTCGTATTTAATAATAGCTCCATTCTAACGAAACATCAAGTAATGTATGCATTCCAGTAGTGAGTCACTTTGGATTGCATAGTTTTGCAAAAGGCAGGAAAACTTATTCTTTTACACTTGTAAGAGTTCCGATGGCAAGTTTGTGTGACTCAGCCACTTATCTCGAAACATTGTGAGTCAAACGGTTACCCGTTTTGAAAGTATTATAAAAACGCTCTTCAAACAAAAACAAAGCATTGATTTGTAATTTTACACCGCATAAAAAGTTAGTGTGAAAATCACCTCAAACTAAAACAATGCCCAAGTATATCTATTACCTCATAAAAGAGAAAACAGGGTTTTTGCATGAAGAGAAGCAACATTAGGCTATGCATTGTCTGATGAGACTGCCAATGAAAGCAAAGGCGATAGACACAAGTGATATCTACAGGGACAGATCCAGCAACCAGCCTTGGGGGGGGATTTTAACCATACACATTGATTTGTAGGTTTAAATTAATCCGACCTTGTAAATCCACCATAAATAAAGTTGCTTTCGAGTGTTTTATGGGGGACGTTCGCCCAGACATTAATCCACCACTCGATATCTACGAAAGAATACAGCAAGAACACTGTTGCAAAATGTTCTTGTTATAGCCTATTGACTTTCCGGTGTTTGATAGCTACTCCTGTTGTTAATACAACTCTTTAGAAAAATTCATTTGCTTAAAGGGCCACAAGTTTTAACATAGGGTCATGCAATAACACTGAAGAGTGAATTAATCGTTTTGTTAAAATATCGATCTTGCATCAATCTTTGATTTTGAGCATCACAAGAGAACATTCTAAGTTTTATAAATTTTTGCTGTCATTCTCTAGCCTATTTCATATCGAGCAGGTAGCTCTGCTGTACCAATGTCAGTATAAACGTCGTCTCGAATTGCAAGACCCGCATGTTACAATGCATTTCCCATGACCACGTCAATTTAAATCGTTTTCAAACTTTCATGCAAAATTGCTCAGCAAACGACGTTCTATCATCATCTAAAAGCGTTGTGTTGCAAAAACTGAACTGGTCGTTCATTGGTAGTAATCTTCTCAAAAATATGATATCCAAAGTATCTCAGATGACGTCCAACTGATACAGGAATAATCTATGACGTTTGAGGAGATTAAACCATACAAACATTGTCACAAAAATAAAAGAATTACACATAAAAACCAACATTAAAATGATTTGACAATTTTTACTGTTTTTATAGAATTTCATTCAGTTCAAACGTGAAAACCTGCTGGAGAGACTCATTGCCGAAAATCTTGAGATTGTATTAATTGTGAGTAAATTTCGAGGCCACTACTGTGCCTTAACATTAATTATTATAACTTATAAGGTGGAGTGAGTACGATCGACCTCGGTAAACAAGAAATACTTGCAAGCTACAGTCAAACATCGCAAGGTTAATGGATGGATGACAATCTTGATAAACAATAAATAAACCAACCATCCATCCATCATTGGTGAATTCACATAAATATAAAGCTACAAGTGTTTACAGCTTATGAGAATAGTCATGGAGCTCGTCAAATGTGTGTGAAGTTTATTTAAAAAGCAAAATGAAGCAAGCCATAAAAAATGTACTGGATAGAATATCTACTAATTTGAGTTTGATTTACATCAACAAATATTAAATTTACATCTCAAGAACAGTTTTTACAACTATCAATTATGTTGGGTGGCCTTTGTTGTTCAAGCATAAACGGTGGTACCAAATGCACGCAAGATATCCAAGTATGAAATTATTTCAGATAGGTAAACGACTGAAATGAAAATGAAGAAGCAGGTTCTTTAGTATTTTGTTTGCAACTGAAAACTTTGCAAAATAAAGGTAATACGATCAATTTGTTTCACAAATTAAGCCACTGTAGATTGACGAAATGAATCGATAAAGTAGCAAAATATAGCCTACCAGTCTAAATGGATCAAATAAAAACTCTGACAGGTAGATTCAATATATCACTTTCATCAAAAGATGCTTGTTACTCAATTGTCTGCCACTCAGGAAGCTATCGTTATAATCAATCACATAATTCAAGTTATCTCCAGGGCTGTGAAGTTGGAGTCGTGGAGTCGGGGTCTTTACGTTAAAGGAGTAAATTTATAAAGTGGATATTTGAAAAGAAAATATTTTAGTGGAATAACCTGAGAAGGTTTACCCCCATAAAATCGTTCAATCAGAATTTGTATTGGCTGGTGCCTGATAGCTTTCGACTTCAATTTGAAGTTAACTTTTAAAACCGTGATAATAGAGTTGTACCTTTAGTTTTTCAATTTCAGGACAGCTCATTGTCCACCGAAACCTTAAGCTAATGATTGTTTTTGGGTTTTTTTTCTTGCTGTCTGCTTAAAAAAAAAAGGTTATAGAAACAATTTTTTTTTAATTTCTTTTAAAGAAAGGAAGGTTATTGTTTATAGTTTATATTCTATTTGAATAAGCTTAACTGAAGACGATGTAGCTGCTAGCTGATCGAAATCGATTTTAGTTGTTTATGATTGAACTAACTCGTGCGAAAATAAATTCGTTTGTATTACAAAACATGTAACCGAGTCGTTCATATCAAACATTGTTGTGGGTTTGACACCTGTCAGGAGATACTTCATTCTTGTGATTATTGTTTATAGAATTCATATGTGAAAGAAGACCCCTACAACTCGTAATGTCGCAAGACTAACTACATATCCTGCTTGTGAAAAAATATCTTGATCTTTAAGCTTTTTATTTAATTGTGCTTGCGAAAATTCATAAATTAAAAAGAGTCTCTCTCTTATAATTCATAGATGCCACATATTTTTACATTTTGTTCATTACTTTGAAATTCACAATATTTCTTTTTTGATTTTAAATAATTGATGTTAAACAATAAAGACGTAGCACAATGCACAAACGTAGTTTTCTGAAATATTTTTTGAGTTACATAACAAAACAACATACGTACATTAGGTAGCCTAATAGTCCGTCCCAAAATAATATGTCAATCACTGAAGCAATGAATGGGACACTAAAAAATGAAAGGATAAAGGAAAGGTTAACGAGGATTCTTAAAAATTGGATTTTTTAATCAATTCAATCATTTTGTAAATTAGAATTAATCTTTGGTTTATTCAAAACAAAAATTTACAGAATTATTAAACTAATCAATGAACTAATGTCAGTCTAAGTAAATGAATTAAGTATTTGTACATTCATCCATCCAAAGCTCTTGCTGTTAGATAGACCCTATTCAGTTTCAACTGTGTTGGCAATGGTAAGTGCAAACAAAGGACGCTTCAGTAAATTAAGCTTCTTATCTTGTTGAGATCAGTAACAGAAATGTGGCACAACACTTCATTAACAAGCATCCGACCTCATGATGGTAACTGACAACAATGCGCCTTAGTCAGTCGCTGTGGCAGGAGGTCATTTTAGTTCATACCTTGTTTGTAAAGTTCACCCTATTTTACGCTTGTCAAAACGTCGCTTAAAAATTAAGGTCTAAATGTATGAAGATACATTATTAAAAACAACCCAAAACCTATTCCTCTCTTCTACTGCAGATTAATCTGACATGCATCATTAGAAATTGCGTCATCTTTTAGTTTATGGGTCTGTGCGTGTTAAAAGACCAAAATCTGCATTGAAATCGTCACAGGCTAATTAGAAAAAATATTGAAATTATTTACATTACACTTTTATTTTATTTTCAGTTTTTACTTTTCTATATGAGTATTGAGTAGGCTACGGATATAACGTATTTCATTCAGCTGTTGTTTCATAAATGAGCTACGTAAGATAAACTAAGCAATTTTACAATAAGTTTTCACATTTCTTTCTGATCTTATAATTAAGTTGACAACATTTATTGCATAAAAGACCTGACTTGAAAAGCTTCTTGTTCCACTTTGTGAAAATTGAGTTATCACCAAAATATGTTGTATGATGAACAATGCCTGTCCCCGTGCAAAACTTGATTTAAAAAAACGACTTATTTTCGTTATAACACACGACCTTAACGAAGGCTACTGTTGGCAAACCAATGTTTTCCTGAATTTCAATATCCTGTACATAAGGAAGATGTAATGGTGCAGTTGCAATTCTTGAGCGTTTTACAAACGTGCTAAATATTTTTATTTAGCAGACTACTAAAAGCTCTCGCTTCATTTTCGAGCCCGTCTTTAGCGTTGACGTTTTTGTCTCTTTCTCCACTCTTTCTTTTCAAACTACGCTGGTGGAATAAGTTTTCCTGCCTCGTTGACATTTAAATTTTAGATTTGTAAACTACTGAAAAAAAAAGATTCCAGAAGAATCAAGTTAGCTGGGTTGATGGAAAGGAAGAGATGATTCAAAACATCAAGCAAACAAAGTTTTTTAGAATTTTAATAATTGTGAAGGTAGATGAAAAATGCAAAAGTGCCACTGAATTTCATCTTCTTGCCTGTGGATTACACCGTGGTGGCAATCCAAGCTCACGTACAGGCGCCTTTGCGAAACACGGAAAAACCGAAATCGTCATCTTTGAACAATGTAAGGGACATAGACCTCTGCAGTCATGATGTTTTGATCATAATTTTGCTGGGTTTGCCACGAATAAAATGAACTAAGACGTATAGTTATTGCCGTCATCTTGGACACAGATTTCAAAAAAACAAAAATTTGTTAAATGTTGTTTTGAAGAATGTGATTCATTGTCGATTTGCAATATTTATTTTCTCACTGTTTAAAAAATGTTATAGCCTGCAGTTACAGTAAAAAGCTAGCGTTCTACATTATACTTAAATTTAGTGATTCACTCTTGTAACGATTAACACTTAGACATCCCACAAACCAGGTGTACAAGCGATGACAACGAAAAAACATCTTAAATTAAAAATATTTTTGAAGGTGACATAAAGTTGCTGTCGCTTGTGCACAAACATATCATTTGCTGGAATTTTTGACGAAAGAAGAAATGCTCTTATGTATCTTAAATCAAGTTTGACTAAGGTATGAGCAATTGTCAGTTACAGGCTACATAGTACATATTGCATGTTGCACACTTGAAAAAAAGTGATTTTGTGATCAAGAGGCCTAAACCACACTTTCTATTCGACGTGCATGCTGTGTTGGTAAATTGGTTACCATTGCTGTTATTCTCAACCAGCTTAGGTTTGACATACAACTTTACACGCTTTCGAATAGATTTAACTTTGCAACCTCACATTATGGGACAGTTTTTACAAGTAAAAGCACAAATTTAAAAAATGCAAGAACAAGTACCAAATGAAAACGAATATAAACAGCCACAGTAAAGGTTATTCTGGTTACTGGTTATATCTGCAACTTTGTGAATATTGAACGCTATTCTCCCAAACATAGTAGCCTACTACAACCGAAGCTACCTCACAATAGAGCAATAGGCAATAGTTTTGCAAGACAGTTTACATAAGGGGTTAACTGTTAACAAAATATTTACCTAACTTATTTTTAGTTCTTAAATTATAGTGTTAGCCTGCATTGGAATAATAGACTACAAAAAGCAATACTGTAATAAACTTTGTGCTGTTGCCCAGTAGAATTGCTAGAATTTCATTTATCACTTTTTCAAAGACATTGAAATCTACGACACTTTTCCAAGTTAATACGCTATTCAATTTTGGCCTACATAGGCCTCCGTTCTTGAAAATTAATTCTTATTAGAAAACACTATTCAAGTAAGCTAATCTAACAGAAACACCATAAGAAAACCCCTCCTAAAAGAAGACGCAATAATGCTGCAATTTAATAAGCTTACAGTTTTAGGTGTAAACATGTTCACGAAGACCAGAAGTAATAGGCCAAAAGATATTGAAACGTTTTTAAAGATCGAGTTTCGGAGGGGTAAATAAATTAAAAACCTGGCATCAAAGCAAAAAATATGGATATGAAATATTTATTTCTGAAACTACCGGTACGGTACACAAAACGATGTAGGCTTATATATGAAACCATAAATTCCAAAAAAAAGTTCTGAGTAAAACGTGTTTTGAGGATAGACTGGTGGACGAATTTTCGACACAGAATATTCACTTACGGTACCGGTACAAAAAAGCACATAGACCTACTGACCTTCAGAATTGATATCAAACCCTTTTGACCCACTTATTCGGAAATTACGAAAGAAATTTAAAGTACTGCCGTTTACAAACTAGCACATAGGCTGCTGTGATGGGTTAGATTTTATTTATTGATTATTGTGATGATTCACCAGAAAGTAATGGTATTGGCAAAAAAGACAGATGTTCAACACGTGTGTTATGTATATGTGCCGATTAGTTTTCATTTACAGCCTTCGCGTCTAAGTCACAAACATCAACTTGAACGCTAACCTGCTTGATTGGAAATATCAAGGAACATAACGGATTAACGGCGCCCCTTCATCAAGTGTATTTGGATGAACTGTCTATAAGTGTAGATGAAATCTGCAAAGAATTTGTTTTCAACAATGCACAAAGATTTAAAGTCTTTAGGGACTTTAGACTGTTCTGCTGTTTGAGGAGGTGTTCGTTTATAGCCTAGTGTTATTTCTTTATACTTTTGGGAGATTTTGGTACAAGGTATTACTTGGATTTTATGGCATTTTTTTGTTTAGTGTTATTACTTACACGGCGCAGATAGTAGGCCGTCCTATAGTATCGATCAAGATGTTTCCCTATTTTCAGTTGTTGTAGCCTAAAAGTTAATGCATTTTAGCTTTTATTTTATATTTTTATGAGTTGAACGTAGGCCTAGACTCTAGGCCTAGATGCTGAAACTTTTCCTTTCGCTGTAGATGTTATGGCACAGGCTCCCGTGTTGCATTCAATTCATCTAGCCTAATTGTAAGTTAAATTAAGTTATAGATTAAAGCTTTGACATTAACGCTTTTAACCGTTTAAATCTAACCTTTTAGAGTCTGAAGTGCAAAATTTTGAGGACTTGAGCCAAGGACGAATACAGAGAGGGATTTTTGCGTACGTCCCCTCTTCCAGTCAAAATTGTCCCAAAACCTCAAAAAATGTGGCAAATGATAAAGAGCTTTTGCTAGCAATTTGAATTAATTTTTCGATTTTATATCGTGATCAAAAGCAAAACTTTTCGGCGCTAAACATGCCGCCGAAGACGATGTATAGGCTAAAGAAATTGAAACTTTCAGTAAGTTAATGCAAAGGGGGGATTGGGGGGCGACCTCCCAGAAGGGTAGCCTATGTGATGCGATAATCCAATAAGCTCCCTGTCGATGTCAAAACATCGCTCCGCCCCTGCTTAAATTGCCCCCTCTGCCTTCCATTTTTCTGTGGATGGAGCCTGGAGGGGAAGAGGGGGCAATGATGCCCTTATTAAGGTTATTTAAGCTAGTGCACAATTTGATTTATAACAAATTCTGCTATTCGCTTTTAGCCTAATTACAGTATAATCTTTCATTTTTTCCTCAAAATAATATTCACCACACAAAATTCTGTATCACAGTATAGGTTACCTCACTAAAACATAGCATGGTGCCATTGTTCTTTTTATACCTGACACTTGTATCATTACTCGACAATGAGCTGATAGATGAGCATTATCGCTATATCTTATGTTGAAACTTTAAAAAAATTGGCCCTTTAACAACAAAAGTGCCCTTTTTTCATAATCTTGCCCGCGCAGTCAAAAATCGTTCTGGCGCCCCTGCCCCCCCACTTTCAGGAAGTGTCCGGAGCCCCTGCAAGTGGGATAGATGGAGAGGGATTGAACAGAGAATCTCAGAATGAGGGCTTGAATCGAAAATGCAAAGTAAATGTTTGCAGACAGAAGCCAAAGCCGTTTTATCAGTTATCATAACAAAACAAGCTAAAAGAGACTTTATTTTTTGAAAAGTAGGTCTTGGTCAATTTACGGCGGCTCAACTACAATCGGCTTCATACAAGCTGCTTACATTAATGTCACGCTTTTGCGCATGCGCGTAGTCATGTGCACAAATCGAAGCGACCACTGTTCCGTGTTTTACAATGAAAGCAAGACCAGAAACAATTTTACGGCAATCTTGCAACATATTTGAGATGTTTTTGTACAGTAAAAATGATATTTAAACTTTAAATGCCATAAACAAAAAGTGACGTCCATGCAATGATAGACAATTAAACGTAAAAAGTAATTTTAAGGGTGGTGGGTGGGGGAGAGGTTCGGACGGAAATTTCAAAAAAAAATCCAGAGGTTGTATATAGAATGTCCTGTTGTATTCTAAAACCAGGAATAAATTTGATTTGGAAAAAATCTGGTTAACCCCCCCTCTATTCATCCATAGCAGAGGTGTACGAATCCAAGATTTTTTTGCATCCTGATCCAATCCTGCTTTTAATTTTTGAGATCCGGATTCTGCAATCTCTAGATATCTCAGATCCGGATCCGAAACAGATTAGACGTAATTTTATTTACGACAAAAGTAGCCTGCTTCATCACATGAAAACAAGATTGCCATACCGTAGCCTACTAGCAATTTTATTGCCAAACTCCAGAAATCTGGCGATTTTCAAAGGCGTTTGGCTGTGGCACGAAACAGCGGTCCGGAACAATTTTCAATCATTTACAAAGAAATTTTATTTTTTGTGCAAAGTGAAGTTTATGCGGTACTTTCTTCGCATAACGCTTATCTCTGTGACAACGTTGCGTAGAAAGCTTGACACTTGCCTGACGTCTAGCGGTGATCCTCGGATTGCAATAGAAACACTCACAGATTTGACGTTGTGTTGTCTTGACAATGTTATCACGCAAAACGGTGAGAGTTTCTACAAGCAAGTAGCAACCAGAGGGTATAATAACAAGTGACAACCATTCTGTATCGATCGCCAACATTTCCATGCACTACGTCATCAAAACAGCTTCCAACACACTGAAACAAGCAGAAATATTCAAACGCTTTATAGATGGCATAATTTGGATATCATTTGGCCAAAAGACCACAGAATTGATAAAACACAACTTAATTACAGCATTTCAAAATCACGACTTGGAACTTACTTTCAGAGAAATCAACACCTCCTAAACTGATAAAAATATTGAGTTTCTAAATGTTAACCACCGCATTTGTAAAACTTGAAACTTTGAATTTGTTACCACCAACTACACCAAAGAAACAGCTATAGAACGTTTGTACCTCAATGGTAAATCACATCACCCCAGTGGCGTAGCCAAGGGGGTTGGGGGTTACAACCCCCCTTTTTGGCACGCATGTGACGTCATGATATTAAGAATGATGCTTTTAGTCTCTCTGTCTCTAAAACGAAGTTTGCCTAATTTTAAACGAAACTGCATTAAAAGAGCGAGTTTTGCCAATACCAAACATTCAAATAACTCAGCCAAGAATTAGCAACAAGAAAACATAGAAACTTAGCTTTATTACCGAAAAATGCCCAAGAAAACATGATCTTATCCTTTTGCCATGCCACCGGACAGCACCATTTTACAGGAATATTTATACCCACATTTTTGTTGAAATGCTCTCAGAATGCACCGAATTCAAAGTAATTTTTTTAAATTTTTTGGGGGAGGCCTTCCAGACCCCCCGCCGCTGGGTGTCGCCTTTGCCAAAAACGCCGTCGGGCTTCACCCGCCGGCCGTCAACCCCCCCCCCCCCTTCACAATTCCTGGCTACGCTACTGCAATCACCCTACATCTACATTCAGGCGCGGATTTATGGGGGGGCCCAGGGAGCCCGGGCCCAAAATTTTGTGAAAAATTGTTGAATGGTTTGATATGCTTCTAAACAGCTGATATTAGTCCCACAGCGGACTTAACTTATCCGGGAGGGGGGATTATTTTATTATTTTGTTATTATTAAGGTTAAAATTATCCATCGATTATACATTTTAATAGCAACATTTGTTGGAGCTGGCTCAGCTGAAACCAACGCTGAGCCAAATGACGTCAGTTGAAACAATCTGAAACCTAAATTGTTTTATAGTTTTTAGTCTTCATCATAATTTCAATCAATTACCGTAGGCTATAGGCTATGTCTGCAAACATACAAATATCCAATTGGTCATGGACACACTGCATACAGGGTTTTAAACCAGATTTCAAGTTTACTTTGCATGCTTAGCAATTTTTATTCCAGCAAAATTTATTGATGGACATGGCTGTTTTAATGTCTATTTTACAGCATATCGTATATGTCGTAGTATCATTGTTCACAGTGGCGTAGCCAAGGGGTGGGGGTTACAATCCCCCCTTTTGGCACGCGTGTGACATCACGATATTGAGAATGATGCTTTCAGTCTCTATGTCTCTATAACGAAGTTTGCCTAATTTTAAGCGAAACTGCATTAAAAGAGCGAGTTTTGCCAATACCAAACATTCAAACATCTCAGCCAGGAATTAGCAACAAGAAAACATAGAGACTTAGCTTTATTACCGAAAAAATGCCAAAGAAAACATGATCTTATCCTTTTGCTATGCCACCGGACAGCACCATTTTACAGAAATATTTATACCCATATTTTTGTTGAAAATGGTCTCAGAATGCACCAAATTCAAAGTAATTTTTCAAAAATTTCTGGGGGAGGCCCCCCAGACCCCCCGTCGCTGGGTGTTGCATTTAGCGAACACGCCGTCGGGCTTCGCCCGCCGGCCGTCAAAACCCTCCAAATTCCTGGCTACGCCACTGATTGTTCATATCTGTTTTATGTTTTTCTTACTTTTTAATTTATTTTCACATTTACTGGGCCCCCCCTAAAAAAAAAATCCTACATCCGCGCCTGTCTACATTTAAGGCAATCATACATGGAGAAGCATTACGACTCAGGAGATTGAATGAAAACACACGATTATACTCAGGGTTGCCATACCGTCCTTATTTCTAAGATTTGTCCTTATTTTGAAGGGCCAGGTCTTAGAAAACTTAAATGTCCTTATTTCTAAGAAATGTCCTTATTTTCGACTTACGTCCTTATTTTGTCTTATTTTCAACAATTACAAAGCTTCGATCGTTTAATATACTAAAATTAGTCTAATTAGTTTCCTCTAGTCATCAGATTCTTCAACGCCAAAGTGTGAGTGCGTCTTTTTGACTTGCGATCGATGCCAGGCGAGACCTCGGCACAGATCACAAACTTTATTTTCTCCTCTTTGAAGGCGCTCTGTTCCCAGTCGGCTGCCCTGTTCATATTTTGCATAATACAGCAGAGAAGGGATCAGAGCGCCTTACACTTGACATAGAAACAATCATAGGCCTACTGAAGATTGGGTAGCCACTTCAAAAGCCAAACTGGTAGAACGATGAGGCTCAAGCATTTCTGTGAGGAGCTTGATAGCAACGACTCGACTCTACCAACACACACGCCGACTCGATAGACCACACTTGATGCTGTACTCGAGCAAATGATCGATCTCTGGGAACCACTCAAAGCGCATTTTCTTTCGCTGAAAGATCCACGAAGAATATTGGAGGATTTCTTTAAATCAGAAGAGTCACTGATCATCGTATCCTTCCTCCACAGCGCTTTATTGCTCTTCAATAAACCACTGTTACTCCTGCAAAAGTCAACTACATTGTTTCCAGAACTGGCAGAGATAATTGAATTTTTCAAGATCAAAATATTGCAACGCCAGTGTTCATTGTTTTTCGGAGCAACAACAGACGAACTACTACGAACAGTCGATGAAGAGCATGCTAAGGTTCTCAAAGCGAGCTTCCAGGAGTTTTACAACATTACTTTGGAATATATCAACAAGTGGTATCGATTTGAGAAGCATCCAACGCACATCATCTGAACCCTGCTGAAAGATCAAGCAATCGAATACGTGGAAGTCAAGGGGTTGGCGAAGCAAGTTGATCCACTAATGGCAATGAAAGATGTAAGAAACGCCAATTTACAAAAGATGAGATGTTCGATGAGGTCTCGGCTGTTAACGCTGCTCAAGAAGATTCCAGATGATGTGTTCAGCAAGGATGAACCTGAGGTCAAGTGGATGAAGATCTTTACCGGAAACAACCCTTTTCCGCTGCTCTACATGCTGGTTAGCATCATTTTCTCCTTTCCAGTCAGCAATGCATCAGGCTTGCCAGATTGGCCCTTTTTAGAGGTAGTTGGCCCCCCAAAAAATTGTTTGGCCCCTTGGCCCTTTGTTTTCAATATTTGGCTCTTTTGGAACCAGTTGGCACATACTATCAAACTAGCTATTTAAATAAATGTCTTTCGGATATTGAGACTGAAAAGTGTTATTACGATTTTTTAGACAGTGTTTAGCTGACAATGTTTATGCCAATGCCAAAGATTCGAGTGGAAACACTGTAGAAGATGAAGATTTGGAAATGTTCTTGTCATAGACATCTTATTATAACTAGACCGCGCATCGTCACTTCTCTCGTTTACGGTTTTTGAAGAAAGCAGGTTCAGACGTCAGCCATTATTAGTGTACCTATTCCGCGCGTTTGTCAATGCTTTTGTAGGGACCCGTAATGAATTTTCATTGTTTTTAATTCAATTCAATTTATTTTTGCTTGTCAGAATGCAAAATAAATGATATTGTGAAAAAGAAATACAGGAACAAAACCAACAAAAGGAAAAGGTGGCAAAACTATAATGGTTTAAGACGTGCATGAAAGGATCTAATATTGCGGTATATGAATCGATAAATATACAGTATAGTTAAGCACGGCCACCAAACCTGATACTTTAAAACAAGTAGAAGTAGATGAATTAATTAGTTAAGAATCAGTCGCCTCCTCGTTCCTGAAACAACTGGAGCGCCAATTCAGCAATGAGAACACGACTGAACACAACTTAACTTTTTACAAAATGTAATTCTCCTATAATATTTGCGTTTCTTAAAAAACTCAGTTGTTGTGAACAAATAATTGACAAAACAAATAGTTTTCTATGCAACAACACAACCGCAGCTTTTTACCAGGATTCTGTTCAATAGAGATTGATGGCTTTCGATTTTCTCCGTTGTAGCAAAACGTTGCATTATGACGTAAATTCGTGTGATTTCATCAACAATAACTTTTAAAGATATAGCTTCAGTTTCAAGTTGCTGTGAGATAACAACTAATAAATATCTCCGCAATTCACCTAGTATGACGAAATCTTTATATGATTTCACCTTTGCTGTTCTACAATCGCAAACATATTGTTGGAATTTGTTAATTTTAAATTACCGTACGTAATTGCTTGCTTTTTCTTTTATTTTGAAAGTGCTTTATATACCTCCGCACAAACAAGTTTTACATATAATATAGTAGGCTAGGCCTATAGTATAGTATGACAATTGCGAAGAGAACATTTCCGCGTTCATTTCACAGGTATGGAAATATTGTGATACTTTTAGCGAGCTATGAGAAAATAGAAAATACTAGTATTGTGACGATAACACTGGTTGGTTGGTTTTGAATTTTTATCCTCGGACTGACACTGACTAATTTCTTTTCCTTCTAGGCGGATATTTTTGTAATTTTTTTTGTTATATTTTGGACAAAAATTGTGGCGCTTTTCTTATAAAAAAACAAAACAAATGTGAAATCGGGCTTTCAATATATAGCCTAGCTACTACATTAGCCTATAACGTATCATGCTATTTTACGTTGCTTAGATTTCCAACCAATGAAGAACGAAGAAAATTATGGATTGCGAACGTCAAGCGTGCCAATTGGACACCTTCTAAACACACATTTATTTGTTCTGATCATTTCAAGGAAGAGTTCATGTATCGCTGTGGTGAGCGAGTGACTTTACGAGACAACGCTGTCCCCACTCGTTTTAAGGCATTTCCAAAGCATTTGAACAAGGTAATCATTTGAAAAACATACGAAAAGTTAACTGCCGCATGGGCTTAAATAAAAACACGACTAGCCTATTATTATTATGATTATGCGCACTGTTGGCCAATGATAGGCTATTTTTGAATTTAGTTCCAGTTTTCAAACAGCCTATAGCCTACCTTGTAGCCTATTTTGTATCTGCTTAATGAAGACAGACGCTTAGGCCTATGTGCATTGCGACTTGTAGGCTATGCAAGACGCATAAACATAACTCCAAATAAATAAAATTATTTGTAGAGTGACATATTGTGAATTTTAATTGGGTATATACTATAGGCTACTATGAGATCGCATAAGCTCTGTCGAGTAGAGGGGTTCAAGCAGACATAATCCTAATCTGCCACCATTGAAACATGGAACATTGGTGGGCCGAGTAGTTAAAATATCAGACTTGTCTGGCTGTAGACACCAGGAGGTCTAGGTTCGAAACCTGAGTCTGTCTGATGTGCTCTAAGAAGAGCGAAACCGGTCACGGAATCCTTGTTCACTTGAAATAATGTGATTTGAAAACGGGGATGCTTAGACATGATAATATTTTCATAAAAAATTACGATTGGTATGCTTGTAAATTTTATGCTTATAAAATTAAAACGATGTAACTTCAAAACTTTTTTTGAAAAATGAGACTTGGTTTTAATAAACGTTATGCTTATACAACTTTAAAATCAATGCAAGCTACTGTGCAATTTAATACATGCTTTTATTCATTTCATAGATGACTAAAACCTCTATTACACCAAAGTTCTAAATTATAGTTAACAAGTTAGTTTTCTGCAGAAGCGCAACCAGCTCAGAAATGTTATCGTTAACAGCGCAGCTTTCACGCGAGTTTGAGACACTAACAATGGCCGCCGCCTTTTTTCAATTTCTTCAATCGAAATACGAGAAGCGCAGTCTAGTTATAATAAGATGTCTGTGGTTCTTGTAGATTGTAGACTGTGTTGTTGTAATGTTGTAACGTTATTGACGTTGTTAACGTTATTATGTTTTATTAGCAACGTTATTAACATCATTGAAAAATTTGGCTCTTTTTTTACCCAGTTTGGCCCTATTTTCGACATTGTTTGGCTCTTTTTCTCAAAAGCTGTCTGACAACCCTGCAATGCATTTGTAGAAAGAGTGTTCTTTCATGTTTTGGCGCAGTGGACCAAGGAAAGGAACAGACTTAGTAAAATGACAGTCAAATCCCACGGCCACAGCTAGCCTAAAGATAAACCTAATTGCCAATTTCTAATAACAAGGAGTTGCTGGAGCAGATTGTTGTTGGCAAAAAGTATGGAATGTGATATGACACGCCTCGTATAAGTACAAAGTAGGCTATGTCCAAAAACGTTTTTTAAAGGAAGTGGCTGCATTTACGGCGCCGTAAATACAGCCGATCCATGCCTTTTTTCTAATCTTTACGTCGCTTTTAATGCGCATGCGCGCTGTTGCTTAAAAAAGGCTGTATATATAACTAAATTCAACTTTTTATGCCAAGCGGTTCAGTGGCGCGTGAGGTCTGCGTCTGATTCGCACTCCCAGGGATATGAGTTCGATCCTTCCAAGAGGTGGATTTTTTTTAAAGCTAAATTCTCACCTCGAGTGACTCAATCGTTAGGCTGCGCATTTTTGTGGCCGTTTAGTTTGTTTTTAATTCTGAACATCACAACGAAAAAGCAGTATATGACAAACATAGCAGAGATCTAGAAAAAGGTTGAAGTGACAAAACGCGAACGTTATACCGTGCATGATACCAGATAGCCGAGTGGTGAGAACGTCTGCGCGGCGTTCGAAAGGACGCGGCTGTGTCTCGGTAAAGACACTTAAGGACAAGCCAAAATAAGGGGAACAGCTGACTCGAAGACTAAATGTCACTTCGCTGCTTCCTGTTGTCTGTTGTATCGCATCTGTGATCGCAGTGTAGTGTATGTTATCGCAATGGGCGCAAATAAAAACACGATTATTATTATAAAGCAGGACAATCAGTTTAAAATATGGCGTCGTCGTCGTGTGAGCCTCTGGGGCCGAGGGTCTATCCTTTTACCACCCCAGATTCACGATGTTCCCGGACTGCACTGGAAGGCTACTAGAGAGCAGCCAGTCTTTGGTTTCGTCATCCATGACACGCAGACCTTCTACTCTGTTAGGTGGCTTGAAGATGGAACAGTCATTGATGATGTGGTCTGCGGTCTGTTCCTCGGCACCACATTCACAGAAGGAGGAAGAGGCCATTTCCCATTGGTGCATGGTTGAGCGGAAAAGCCCGACGTCCTGTCTTGGTAGTGTTAGGCCCAGTGGCGGCTCGTGGCCTGTAGAAGTGAGGGTGCTGCAAGTGACATGTCCCTGCAGAGTTCACCAAAGGCGAACGTTCCGGCGGGGGGTCTGGGGGGCCTCCCCTAGAAAATTTTGACAAATTACATTGAATTTGGTGCGTTCTGAGCGTATTTCCAGCAAAAATTGCAATCAAAATAATCGAGATTAATGTATTGATTACCTTTACAAACAGTTTTCACAGACATAAATTTCCATAATTAAGGTGCAAGTAGATTTTATATAACAAGAAGTCTCAAATACAGGTGGAGTAGCCCTACTGTTCTTTGAAAAACTCCATGGTGTTATGGGGTGTTGGGTGTTATGACGGAGGTTTATTTAATTTCTTCCAGCGCACACAAACAACGACAAAGTGTAAACACACGAAAATAGCACTAGAAACAGCAGCCAAACGATGATCGTTAAAACACGCATAGGAAAGTGTGTATTACTGCAGCGAAATAAAATGCATGGCTACTGCACCTGAACTGAAACAAAGGCCTTTACAAAACATATACACAGCTCGGACAGCGGTAACTTCAGCCAGGAATACTATTTGGTAGGCTACTACACCTTGTCCCAATGAGCAACCACAATTAAGAGGTAACACCATTCTGCCTCACAGTCGAAAGCCTGCATGTTCGACTCCAGCCACCCGCACTTGCTGTTGTTTCTCTGGGCAAGAAACTTTACGATAATTGCCTCTACCCAGTGATCGATTTCGAGTAATGGGTAGTACCAAATTTAAGTCATAAGTATAGTAGACAACCGGAAACAGACATTGCCGTCGGCTGCAGCGTGGGTCAGGTGTACGTCGGAAGGCGTACACCGATGCATGGCGCTCAAGTCCGCTTTCCCGCAATGCAGGATAAAGATAAACAAACAAACATGCCTCAAAGTGAAATTTCTGCTGCTGGTTGCAGTTTATAGTAAGTACCCAAGGACCAGGACTACATCACATACGGTGATATTTAAAATAAACAAATTTTCTTTGTTTATTGCGGTAAAGTCACTTGTATTTACTTTATTTTGTTGAGCAGCCAACCATAGACTATAATAGTTTGGAAGATGTAATCAAACAGTAATGTCGAAGTGAATGAAGAGACTAAGTTCAAATAATATACTGACATAGTTCTCGTAAATTTTGCCTTGAATATTATCGTTTGACAGTGTTTTCCGATACAACCCTTTTGACGTACGGACGAAGGCAAGTGCATTGCAGCAACAAAATTGAAAGAACAACATGGCAATGACACACACAACTAACTCAGACAGACAGATAACAAACCACAGAACACATTTAGAGGTGTGCTGACTTACACATTTAGACGATAGTGTCTACAGTCGGTCCGGTGCCGTGAACCATGTTGTTACGAGGGCTAAGTACAAATAATTTTCACGCATAATATACTAACATTTACATAGCACCACATCCACAGTGCAAACTATGCCCCTGGACACTGTGCAGTGTGCACTGTGCATGACAATGGTGATAATTAATACGGTACTTTCAGTTATAATGTTCAGTGAAATAGAACGTTTTCAAGCGAGTTTTGAATTCATTTAATTTTTCAGCTTCTTTTACACAAATAGGCAAACAATTCCAGCAACTGGCAGCAAGAGCTGGGAAAGTGCGATTTCCACATTGTGTCTTACATGAAGGGTTGCACAAGAGGAGCAATGTTGAGAACGCAAAGTTCTGGCAGGTTTATAATGAACAAGCAAAGTGTCCAGATAGTTTTGAGCAAAACCATGGAAAACTTTATAAATTAATAGACATATTTTGAAACGAATACGATATAATACAATACTGGAAGCCAATGCAGGGATTTTAGTATAGGAGTAATATGCTCATGTTTGCGTGTTAAAGTAATTAGTCGAGCGGCAGTATTCTGAACTCTTTGAAGACGCAAAATAGCACAATGTTATTTAACAATGAATTTGAATAAACAAGCCTGGATGTGCATGAGTTAAAGTTTTACAAGCATCAATATTTATGAACTGTCTGATGGAACCAATATTTCTGAGATGAAAAAAGCACATTTAACAGTGTCACTGACAAATTTTTCCAAACACAAATGTTGATTTAATGATACACCAAGCAATTTAATTGAATTAGAAGAAGAAGGAATAATATTACTCAGGGTAAGGGTCATGTCGTTAAACTTTGAAATACACCGTTTTGGAAAAAATACAATAAACTCACATTTTTCTTGATCCAGTTTTAACATATTAGCCTACAGTAGGCTATAGAACACCCAATTTGAAATATCAACCAAACATTTTTGATTTTTAATACAACACGATGAATCTTTATCAGTAACATGCAAATACAATTGTATATCATCAGCATATGAGTGTTGTAAAACTCTAGCCTATGTATGAAAGCCCATGTCGCTTCATGATGTCAAACAGAGGTTTGTAGAGGCAAAACCAGACAGGGCCGAGAACAGAACCCTGAGAAACTCCAGAAGAAAGGAATGTTGCAGAAGACATTGAGTTTTCAATTGCTACAGACTGAGTTCGGTCAAAAAGATGAGAGAACCAGTCAAGTGCCATTCCTGTAATGTCAAAATCTGATTTGAGACGATTTATAAGAAGTTTGGGAGCTGGTATACAAGTCCCCCTCATCCTGGTAACTCATGACAAAGAGGAATTGACCAAAACATGTGGACTGAAGTGTGTGAACAGTAAAGCAAAGGTAAAGTAGTTTCACCCTATATGTTTGGTTGAGTCCTGTCTTTGTCATGAGTTACCAGGGGGGGGACTTGTATACCAGCTCCGTATAAGTCCAAATGAAACTTCCAGCATAAAACTATGAGATATAGCATTTACTAAAAATTGTATATTTAATGGTACAAAACTTCAAAAATTACAACTAACCTCTGGAATGCATTGATCGTTGCACCACTCATACGTAGTCATCATGCGAATGAAGCGATTTCAGAGAAATTAAAAACAGTTAATACAGCAGGTATGAACTCTCATAAAAGTAAAATCACAGCGTTGTAAGGATGAGTGTTAGATGGTATGTAGCAATAAAAATTAGCTTAAGAATGGCTCTGAACATAATGAAAAGGTGCTTAGTAACCTAACAAGAAAAAAAAAACTAAAACCTAAATTTTAGTGTAGCTACCACTTTGCAAGCAACTTCTTTGCAATAATGGATCGCTACCTCATCATGACCTCTTGAGTGGCAACTCAAAGTTCTCACACAGTTTGATGCAGTTGATAATTTTTAATAAAATTGCCGATTTTCTATCACTTTCTCATTGTGGCGAGCAATTGATTATATCTGTATCCAGAATCAAGCTGGGAAGCAATATTAGCTGTACCTAAAAGAGGTAAATTTACCATTTTGTTCAAATGAAATTGTGATTTATCATGTCTTGCAATGTTTCAATTGATATGATTTAAATCTTTAATTCTAGACTTTGTCCATGATGTATCACCACCAAACAGTAAGCATGGAAAGCAAAATAATGCATTTTTTGCACTGCAGCCACAAGTTAGTTTTGTATAAATGTTGATTAAAATGCCGGGTATAACCTTTAGCCTACTACTGCTGGATGGTGCTCTTTGTGAAATTTCAAGGGAAGGCGTTGGCCTACCTTCAAGTTTAATATTGATCTTTTCTTGTAATGATAACCTATTGAAAGTTGTACTTTGCAAATATTGAACAGAGTTGTCTATGATCAGATCAAAAAAGCTTTAACATTCAGTATAATGATGATAGCACAATTTGAAACAATAATCTTACATAAGCTATGTGTAGGTAAAATGAAAGATAGTCAGGCAGTGTAGCCAATTTAGCAGCTTAGTTAATACAATATGAGTTGCCGGTACTTATTTGTTCTACCTGTCTACAGTAGGCTACACAATTAACAATTCAAAAGGGATAAGACAGTAGAAACTATAGGAATATATCAATACGGTACTCAGGCTATAGTAGCCTACTTCAGACTGGTTCAACATCCCACAGGTTAGTCTTAAGTGCCCTACCTGCCTATTGCTCTTGCAACCATGTATGCTAAAAATTACTCACTGTAGACTGGTATAACAAAGTCCTGAAATGCTATAAGGCAAATCTAGCCAATGAACAGCTTATTATAGGCTGAATTATGTCAAATAATAAAACTTTTCTGCATTTCATAGTCTATCGTCAATGACCGGTAATCTGTCTAACGAAACCAGCAGTGTACGTGCTGACCTGAGCAACATTGGAACACAGTCAAACTGTTGGGAGCACAGCTCCCAGAGGCTATCAAGAGTTACCGCTTTTGCCTGCGTTTGTGTTCACGTCATTGGGGTTTTCCCAAATCGTCATAATAGAAAGAACACCCTTCGTGGAGCTTCTTGGTTGCTCAGCTCCACTGCAGAGTTTCCATTCAAATTTTTAAAAAGAATGCTAAAGAGTGAATATGCAGGAACAGCAAAGGTAAGTTGAATCATCACGAGGACGTTGAGGAAAATTTTTGTAAGGGTATTTTCAACAAGTTCTATTTAGATGTCAGATCGCAGAGGGAGCTGCAGCTCCACAGCTCCCTTTTACGAGCCGCCACTGGTTAGGCCGATTGGGCATGTGTCGGCGTCGGGGATGAACGAATAGAGTTTGGTGGCGCTTGACTTCCATTCAGAACTCTATTTATGGTCCGCCCAAGCAGCCGCAGAGACGTCTTGTTCTCAAACCTTTGGTTAGGCTACGTTACGATTCAATCGTTAGGCTACGCATTTTTGTGGCCGTTCAGTTTAGTTTGTTTTTAGTTCTCACCATCACAACGAAAAATCAGTTTAAAATATGGCACGGTCGTAAAATTTTTATAAATTTAGAAGAGAAAAAAAAGGCTAGTGAGTTTTTTTTCTTTAAAATTCTATAACTTATTCATAAAATTTTTAGGTGTTTAGCCTACGACCGTGCCATATTTTAAACTGATTACATCTGCCACGGTTAAGCGTAGGATATTCTTGATCAGTTTCATTCTGCTGGTGGTCCTTTCAGCACTGGCGACAGTAACTGGTGTGGTCGGTCAGAAGAATTCTGGTGTAAATGCAAAGATTCGGATATAGCCTATCTCCTGAAGGCTGTTTTTGTACGTTAAAAAAATGCTTGCGTGACAAGTCCTCTCTCTTTCTCGATGACATAAATAAAACGATTCAATTCCATTATTAGTTCGTTGGCATCAATGTCTCCCATTTTTCTTTTAATTTTTTTTTTAGTAGGCCTAATTGTCCAGTTCCATTGTCCGCCCCATTAGCTCAATGGTTGCGTGCCCGGTCAAGACCACGCGGCGCAAGTATGACTCTCGGGGTGTGCGCTTGAGCAACGCATTTCAGGACTGCTCTCCATTCAGCGGTCCCTAGTGAATGGAATAATTTCCTGGCAACAACACTTCAATCATCGGAAAACTTCACTTTGCCAATCTCGGTAACCGGCCCTGCGTCAAGAGCTTCTACATTCTACAAGTAGGTCCTAGGCTATGCGAAACTACCAGAAATAAGTACCAATCAAGGTGTTGACACCAATATCAACGTGATTCTATTTAATGAATAAAGCACAAACAAATAACACTAAAAATGCAGACAGTTACAATACAAATAAAAAATGGAAATGTACTTTGTGGGGTAGCCGACAATAGCACATGTGAGTGCCAAACCAAATGATCCCAAGTTATGATCAAGAAGGCCCAACCCACCCAAATACTACAACTAACTGAGCTAACAAAAAAAACCAACCCAGGCTAGCTCAGAAGAAAAAGAGAGGGGAAAAATGGCAACTCCAATCCAGAGTTTCATATGCCACAGATTACTTGAAAGTCAATGTTCAGAGCTTAGTTCAATTGTCCAAATGCTTTAAGTCTGTTATAACTGGTTATCTGATTTTTAAACATTAAGGTTAAGTGCTGCAAAATAAATAAACATAGTTAGCACAAACCTTTTGAGAGAAGCCACGCTGGGAGTCGAAGAGGCCATGCAGTGAACTTTAGCACACCCTCATGCTAGGGTAGTTCACACAAAAAGAGATTCAACAGATTCTGCACGCCAGAGATTGTTATGTTTTAGTGGCGGCAGCAGAGAGCAATACAAAGTGTCAAAAAAGGGGCAATTCTTCAAGCGGATTCTACACCGGCCCCAATATAACTGTACCAAACAGATTATATTCATACTAAGACGCTTGACACAACACAATGGCCGACCCCAACAGTGACAAGTAGGACTGAGAACAGCTAACGATGGGCACAATGAGGAATGGTTAGATAAACGATAAATTTAAAATGTGAAGGCTACCCCTAAAACGAGTAGATACAATTGTAGCAATAAACTTGATGCGGCATGTGACATAGAAAAAAAAACACAAAAAAAATAGAAGGCAAGCAAGTTCAAAAGTTCTGATTCAGACAAATGTTCTGTTGATTCCGTCGCTCGTCGAAGGAAGTCTGAATCATAAGAGTACACACAAATAATACAGTAATTATAAACAAATATCCTGTGCATTCCGTCGTCGAAAGGTCGAGACTATGAAGGTTTACACGAAAGGCATGATTTTCAAATAAATGTCCTTTTCATTCCGTTGTTGTCGAAAGGTCTAACACAGGAGTGCCGACACAAAATGCATGATTTCAACAAATGTCCTGATCAATCCGATGCCTCCAATAGGCAAAGTTTGCGGATGTCCCTATTGCATGACGATGCCGCGGTCTTTACTCGTACTGTTCGAACATGACCATCTGACCCGGGAAATACCTCCTCTACTCGGGCTTTGGGCCACATACCCCTTTTCAAGCACTCGTCTTTCACAAGTACAATGTCCCCAACCTGCAAGTTGCGCTTGGGTTGCAACCACTTTTGCCGAACTTGAAGAGTAGGCAAATAGTCTTTCAGCCACCTACTCCAAAACTGGTCAGCTAACCAATTTGCCAGACGCCACGAACGACGGTAGCCGTCTGCTTCGATAAATACATCGGTAGGTAGAGATGCAGCCAATCGTCCGGTCAACAACGAGCTTGGAGTCAAAGCTTCCAGGTCGTCAGGATCAGAAGTAACTGAGGTCAAAGGACGATTATTGATGATGCGCTCGACCTCGGTCATGAATGTGATGAGGCTCTCGTCATCTAGTGAACGTTCTTCAGTCAGCGAGAGCATAATCTTGCGGACGGTACGAATCATACGCTCCCAGACACCTCCTTGGTGACTAGCACCTGGCGGATTAAAACTCCACTGCGTACCGTGTTGACTGAACTTCTTGTGGATGATGCTGTTATTCCATCGTTGTATTCCTTCTTTTAGTTCTCTGGCCGCACCGACAAAGTTTGTACCGTTATCGGACACGATCTTCTCTGGTGTTCCTCGACGGTTGGTGAATCGTTGATATGCCAGCAGGAATGAATGGGTGGAAAGGGAGTGTGAAATCTCTATGTGAATGGCACGGGTGGCCATGCACGAAAAAATGCAACCATAACGTTTTACCCCGCTACGACCTAACTTAACCATAATTGGACCCATGTAGTCGACACCCACACATGCAAATGCCGGCTTCCCTGGAGTAACACGAAACTCGGGCAATGGCGCCATAATCTGCTCACCAGCAACAACGTTTCGAAGACGACACTTTCTACAAGCGTGCAAAACACGTCGAACTACAGAGTGACCACGAACAATCCAAAATAACTCTCTACTGGCAGCAAGTGTGTGTAGGGCACCCATGTGACCCTCACGTTGGTGGTAAAACTCAATAATTAAATTCGTAACATGGTGCTTACTAGGCAAAATAACAGGGTGTTTAACATCCTGAGAGACAGGGGACTTGTGCAATCTGCCACCAACTCTAAGCACACCATGAACCACCACAGGGGACAGCCTTTTAACAGAGGAAGTTTTCAACACAGTTTGGGATCCACCCACACCAAACTCATTACAATTCTGGAGCGAACTCATCTCCAAAGGAAATGCTTCTTTTTGCACTGCCTTCACAATCTCAATTGTGGCAGTTTCTAACTCAGATACCGATAAGTCGCCCTTGAGATTTACAGATGCACCTGATTGATTGGGAAGCTCAGTCTTTGACCTCAGGTATCGCCGAAACCGCAATATCCAAGCAACTGCCCTCTTTAGACGAACAAACGAAGAGAAATAGTTTAACAAGCGATTGAGAGGGGACCCTTCAATAGGTTCCTCAGTTTCAGTTGCATTCACTCGGTACATGTTTTTGATCTCAGGGTCATCTTCAGGTAAAGGAACCAAGGTTTCAGGACCGGCTGGCCAAAACTCGTCACTGAGTTGCAAGAAGTCTGGTCCTTTAAACCACAGGTCAGCTTTGGAAAGCTTGTCTGGGCCAAGACCACGTGACGCAATATCTGCTGGGTTTTCTTTGGTTCTAACGTGATGCCACTGTGATGGTTCTGACCCAGCATGAATTGCTGCAACCCTGTTTGCCACAAAAACTTGAAACCTTCTAGCAGTGTTCCTAATGTACTGTAGTACAGATGTGGAGTCAGTCCAAAAGAAAGTCCTATCAATCTTCAAATCAAGCTCATTTTTCACTGAGCGAACCAAATTGACACCAATCACCGCAGCTGACAGCTCTAACCTCGGAACAGTCATGGGCTTCACTGGAGTCACTCGTGACTTCCCCATGACAAAGGCACAATGCACATTCCCACTCTTGTCCACCATCCTCAAGTACACAACTGCGCCATAACCTATATTACTTGCATCACAGAAACAATGCAATTCTGTCACAATAGGTTTGAACTGTGCTGGACGAAAACACCGACTTACTTTCAAGTCTTGCAGTGCTGGCAAACATCTTACCCACTCTTGCCAAGCTACGGCTTTAATTTCAGGTATTGGATCATCCCAACCCAGGCCACTGATGCATAAATCCTGCATGATACGTTTTGCAGGCAACAAGAATGGCTGCACAAATCCCAAAGGATCGTAGACCTGGCTGACCATTGATAAAATGCCACGGCGTGTCACTGGCTTTTGTTGCACATTGATCTTCACTCCAAAATTGTCATGAAGTGTGTTCCACTGCACTCCTAAGGTACGCTCAACAGGACCCTCGTCTAGATGTAGATCTAAAGAAGGTTTCACCACACACTCATCAGGCAAAGACTCCACCACTTCTTCCGAGTTACTAATGAATTTAGTAAGCACAAAACCACTTTGCTGCAGTAAGTCTTTAATTTCCAGGACGACTCTTTTAGCATCCTCAGATGTCTCAAAGGATTTGAGGAAGTCATCAACATAAAAATTACCTTTTATGGCATCCACTGCCTCTTGGCTGGCCCCTAACTCATTGTCTTCTGCCACCTTTCTGAGTGCAAAGCCACAGCAACTAGGGGAGGATGTTGCACCAAATAGATGTACCAACATTTGGTAGTCTTGAGGAGGTAAAGAAAGATCATTATTAGGCCACCACAAAAAACGCAAGCTGTCACAGTCATCTGGCTTCACCCTCACCTGATGGAACATACTTTTAATATCTGCAACTACTACAACTGGCTGCTGCCTGAACCGAAGGAGAACTCCAACCAAATTGCTAGTCAAGTCTGGGCCTTGAAGCAGATTTTCATTCAGGGAAGTTCCTTTGAACTTTGCGGCACAGTCAAAAACCACTCTAAATTTCCCTCCAGTGGAATGGTGGGGTATGTACCAAGTTTTGGATGAGGGAGAAAGTAAATCATTTGGTACTGGACGGGCATGACCATTTTCTACATATTCCCGGATCTTTTCCTTGTAAAGCTCAAACAAGTCATTGTCCTTTAAAAACCTGTGTCTCAGCTGGTTCAGTCTTTTCTCAGCAAGCGATCTATTGTATGGAAGATTTACATGGCCATTCTTCCAGGGCAAGGCAATTTCATAGTGTCCATCAACCTTTAACACCGAATCCTCCATTATGGCTAGAGCTTCTTTGTCTTCAACTGATGGCGCTACTTCGACTACACCAGCATCTTTAAAATCTGTGTTATACATTTGCTCCATTTGTTGATGGAGCAAGACATTTTCACTCCTAACAAAGTTTAGGTGCACCATAGATTCTGGATTTTCAACGCCAGTGGGACCAACTAATGCCCAACCTAATCCTGACCGACATGCTACTGGCTCATTACTTCTGCCTTGACGGAACTCTGTAGCAATGTGCGCTGCCTGGACATCTGCACCAATTAAGATATCAATTTTCCTTTGGTCCAACATAGGAAAGTCCAGACCATGAAGATGGGCATGACGCTCTACAATGTCGTTGGAGGGGATGCTGCTTTCCAAGTCTGGCAAGCTTGGTACTGCTAACACATCAGCTAAAGGGATGACCTTTTGTTCTCTAATGCCCCTTGCTGACAGTTTGAGCTTGAATCCTTCTTGTTGGGTTGTCCCATTTACAGTTGAAAGGGAATACCCAACTCTCTTGCCGCTGCTTCCAAGCTTCTTCATCAAACTCATGGTGCACAAAGTGGAGTTTGAACCTTCGTCCAGAAATGCATACGTGTTCACACATTTCTGAGAGTCAGATCCCCACACAGCCACTGGGACTACCTTAAGTCTCACCTCACCATGTCTAGAGTGTTGCAAAGTGGTGGTACTACACACTTTCTTCTCTGGTGCTGCATTGGACACAACACCGGCCCCATGAGGACTCTTGGCATTCGAGCTTGGGCTATGATTCCTACGTCCATCCTGGCTAGACTGATGTAGCAAGGTGTGGTGCTTCTGTCCACAAATTTGGCATGTCCTGGACGAAGGGCACCTTCTGACAAAATGGTTTCCAAGACAATTAAGGCAATGCTTGCTGGACCAAATTAGCTTCCACCTATCAGGTCCAGACTTGTCTTTGAAGGTTTGGCAATTCCAGACTTGATGTGCACCTTTGCAAGCCAAACACCTCGTAGAATCTCTGACTTCCTTCGGTTGACCAGCCTCTGCATTCTGCGCTACGACAGTTTGATTCAAGAATGTTGAAACTCTACGTGGTTGTCTAGCAGTGGGTGCGACAGTACTTGATGCCTTTTCTTTTCTTCTTCCAACGAGCTGTCCAAGGAAACTTCTATCTGCCTGGGCCTTCCTCTGAACAAACTGAGAGAGCTGGGAAAAGGTCACAGCTTGTCCTCTTTCCAATTGATGGCTGACAGAAGATACAAACTTGTCTTGCATATAGATAGGGAGTCGGCCAAATATGGAGCCAATGACTTGTTGTGTGTCTAGACCTGAATTGGGAAAGTCACTGCAAGCAATCTCACAGCTACGCATGTCTCTAGCTAACTTAACAATACTCTCTGCATCATTAGGTTTGATGGAAGCTCCCTCAGTTAACTTTCTAGTATAGGCACTTACAATGCTGTGCATTTGACCATAAGAGCTTTCCAAAATTCGCCTTGCTTCCAGGTAGCCCAAATCTGGAGAAGAGCTGAGGATGCAGTCTGCAATGCTTTCTCTTGCTTCACCAACACAGGAAGAAATTAACTTGTCTAGTTTTGTCGCTGCATCAATAACTCCCCGAATGGTGTATGCTTCAAAATGCCGGATGAAACGCCGATAGTCTTCTGGGGCACCATCAAACGGTTCCATGCTGGATTGGTTCCGATTTATGGAAGTAGTCATAGTGTACAATGCGTCAACAAGTCCATTGATGTCAGGTTCACGAGGTCTTCTGTCTTGAGAAATGGATGTCCAATTTTCATCTTGAGTTGATCTAATTCCAACAGAAGGAATTGAATTGAAAGCAGGCGGGCTTAAGCGAACAGGTTCCACTGGAAAATGTTCCATAGTATAGCCGGAGGGAGTCAAACGGCCAGGCCTACGTTCCTCTACTCTGGTCCTATTTAGTGACGGCTCTGAAGGGCCTACTTTATCGTATGTTACATAATGACTGCCTGTCTCACCCTGTTCACTATTTTGAAAATGATCACTGGACTGAGAAGGGGGCGGTGGCCGAGGAGGGTACATTTCCGACCTGTACTGAAGGCGATAACCAGCAGACCTCTCCTCTTCTTTTTGCTTCTTGTAGTCATTTGCAGCCTCCCTAGCTACACGAATTGCCCTCTCACGTATGTTTTGTTTGACAGCCACTCCAGGTTGCACAACTTGTCCAATAGTGGCTGGTGCTACAGAAGACTGGCGGAAGGTTTGGGCATTACTCGACGAGCTTGGCATTTTAGGACTAGTTTGCCCAGAAAGGCGGGCGTCCATTTTATCTTTGCGCTTCTGTACTTCATCCCATCGCTGGCGAGCATCTTCCAATTCCTTTTACTTTAAAATACAATGATTGATTTGTGGAAGGGAGGCTATGAGAGTTCTCACGCTGAGTTTCACGAAGCATTGGAAGCAACATTTTCATTATTTTTTGTAGTCTAGTAATACTAATAGCGCTTGCTGTTTGATGTTAATTTGCATTGTGACATCATCTTGACACATTATTATGCAATTTGCAGCGTCAGGGTTTATCGTGAAGCTTAAGAGAAACCTCTCAGAAAAGAGACAAACGAAAGGCTAAAGAGTGGTTGAAGTCAGTTATGAACGTTCCCTAACCGTTAATCAAAGCTTGTCAGTATAAAATATGATTTTTAATTTTTACTTTAAAATACAATGGTTGATTTGTGGAAGGGAGGCAATGAGAGTTCTCATGCTGAGTTTCACGAAGCATTGGAAGCAACATTTTCATTATTTTTTGTAGCCTAGTAAAAGCGCTTGCTATTTGATGTTAATTTGCATTGTGACATCATCTTGACACATTATTTTGCAATTTGCGGCGTCAGGGTTTATCGTGAAGCTTAAGAGAAACCCCTCAGAAAAGAAACAAACAAAAGGTCAAAGAGTGGTAGTAAGAGTAGCCTAATTGTAATCAAAGAGTTAGAAAGGAAAACGCCGCAGAGAGTTGTTGCACCAAAATTTGATGTGGCACAGGCGCAAATTTCACGGATATGGAAGGCACGGGAAAAGCTCTTGAACAACCATCGTAACAACAACATCGACAAAACTCACCTTAAGCAAGTAGAAGTTGTGTTTTATTTCCAGCAAACACAACTTCTTCTGTCCATCTTTCAGACCAACGTATCATCAAGAATTTCTAACCTCATTATCGATGGAGTAGCCTATGTTGCAAAAACTTCCGGTCACCATCGATGCTAATAAAAACGCTGCAGCCACCAACATAGCACGCGCAATCTGTTTGTTTTTTTTTCGCTGAGACTTTCGGTCATTTGTCCGAAATGACTTGTAAAAATTCGGTCATTTTTTATTTATTTCGGTCATTTTTTCTAATGAAAATATTTCCTTTCAAGTAGCTGATACAAACCAAAATTTGCACTTTCTGACTCGCTACAACATTAAGTTTCGCTGAGAAACGTTGTCGTGTTTTACCTGAGAAAAGTTGGAACAGACAAACGTTTCTTCAACGTTCATCAGCGAAACTTAACCTTGCAACACTTGGCCGAATTGACTATATATTTGTTTGCACATTTTGACCGAATTGGCTAGGCTATATTTTTTTCGGACATTTTTCTAAAAAATCGGTCAATGACCGAAAAAAAAAACAGCGCACAATTAGTGTTTTTGACGCTATAAATCGTATGTGCGCGGAAAATCCAATGTCTCATAGAGACTTGCCATTAACTTACATTTACAATGTTGTATGTGAAAGCAGGGATATCTAGAGAAGGGGATATGAAGGCTTTTAATACGTCTGACAATAGAAGGGCTTCTGTTTATTGTAAATAATCTCTGTTTACCGTAAACTGACAATCGGCACTGTTAGTAGTTTAATAACTCTTGTTATGATAACCTGCATTGCGCTATCAGTATCAAGCCTGGATACTCACTGCACGCTCATGGTTACTTGTTAATTCAACTACCTGTTTATTTGTTTTAAATCTGGCCTACTGCAAAGACTTTGTTAAAAAAAGCAGCTAACTTGTAACTTTTCAACTGTCTTTCCAAACAAGTATTCTTTAAATATGCTCTATGTAACATTTACTAACTGTCATCTGTAGCTGACTGTACCAGTTGCACAACAAAACTTTCTGCAATTGTGAAAAGAACTGCATGTTTTACGCACTACAAACTACCGCCCTGGTAGTGTCATAAGAATAAGGCAATCGCTGTGAGCCTTCGCATCCCCTTCTTTAGATATCCCTGTGTGAAAGTACCAATAAAACTTTAATCCGAATGCTCTAGTCTAGACGCTGCGTAGCCGCATCAGCAGTTTACAGAACACATTGTGACTGACAGTCATTACTAGGGCCATTTTGTTATGACCTAAAAATTGAAAAATATGACTTTAGTTTTAGATATTCTGTCAAAAATTTTATTTTAATGGATTATTTTTAGAGCATCAAATTTATGCTAATCTCCGTAGTTAATGATTCGTATGTAAGTTTTTACATGTATTTTAAACAATAACACACTCGAACAACTAACAAAAACTTCTGTTTCGCTTGAAAATCACTACAAACATTCAAATGTCTAATGCATGTAGCCTACCTACCAAACCAGCTACTTAGTAATTAAGATCTCATCACTGGCTGACCTAGTGACCTACCGCAAGTGTTTATAATATTCAGAGACTGGATTGTGTGTTGCAAAATAATGTGTCAAGATGATGTCACAATGCAAATTAACATCAAACAGCAAGCGCTATTACTAGACTATGCTAGACTACAAAAAATAATGAAAATGTTGCTTCCAATGCTTCGTGAAACTCAGCGTGAGAACTCTCATTGCCTCCCTTCCATAAATCAACCTTTGTATTTTAAAGTAAAAATTAAAAGTCATATTTTATACTGACAAGCTTTGATAACGGTTAGAGAACGTTCATAACTGACTTCAACCACTCTTTGGCCATTCGTTTGTCTCTTTTCTGAGAGGTTTCTCTTAAGCTTCACGATTAACCCTGACGCTGCAAATCGCAAAATAATGTGTCAAGATGATGTCGCAATGCAAATTAACATCAAACAGCAAGCGCTATTACTAGACTACAAAAAATAATGAAAATGTTGCTTCCAATGCTTTGTGAAACTCAGCGTGAGAACTCTCATTGCTTCCCTTCCACAAATCAACCATTGTATTTTGAAGTAAAAATTAAAAGTCATATTTTATACTGACAAGCTTTGATAACGGTTAGGGAACGTTCATAACTGACTTCAACCACTCTTTGGCCATTCGTTTGTCTCTTTCCTGAGAGGTTTCTCTTAAGCTTCACGATGAACCCTGACGCCGCAAATTGCAAAATAATGTGACAAGATGATGTCACAATGCAAAGCGCTATTACACAAAAAATAATGAAAATGTTGCTTCTAATGCTTCGTGAAACTCAGCGTGAGAACTCTCATGGCTTCCCTTCTACAAATCAACCATTGTATTTTAAAGTAAAAATTAAGAGTCATATTTTTTCCGAACGGCTAAACTTTCGATTCCGTCGCCCACTTTGGCCGTCGCCCACTTGGCTCGTCGCCCACTTGGTCCGTCACCCACTTGGCTTGTCGCCCACTTGACTCGTCGCCCACTTGACTCGTCGCCCACCTGGTCCGTCGCCCACTTGTCTCGTCGCCCACCTGGTCTCGCCCAAGTGGGTATCGCCTACTTTGTCTCGCCCAGTTGTCGTGTACCGGCTACCACTACTGACGTACATCATGCATTCCTGGCTGATCACCTCTTTATAGTCTCTTATACCACTTTTGGTGCAGGGCTACATAGGAAGCTTTCTAACTTGTAATGTGTTATCTTCCTTCACATGCATAATAGCACACAGCCGTGCATGACACAACCACTATTGTTACTAAAATAACCATTTAGTGCAGCGTTTCTTAAAGTGGGCGAAAAAATCAAAGGGGGCGATCGGGGGGCGAAAACACTCAAAGGGGGCGAATTTATCAAACCACCAATAACAGTCCAACGTGCTAATCAGTTCTATGCACTATGGCTATGGTACTATAGGCCTAAACTATAAAGTTAAGGACATAGAGTAACAACATCTCACAATCTTACAAAAGTTTACTTTATCACTTGAAACTATTGAAATCTAATAAATTCATTGCAAAATTATCTATTATTGTAGCGTCACACTGCTCTTAGCACAATATGAAGTTGAAAGTTAAAAGGTCTCAATGCTCTTTCATATTCCCAGATGTTGCAATATTGTTTAGGCAATAAGCACGTGTTACACAGTTTACAATAGGGTTGCCAGATTGTGCGCTTTTACTGAGTCAAAAGTGAAATTCAGAAATGATCGATACGATTTATCTTGGTGCCAGGTTGCTGGCAAATATGAGCTTCTCTGGAAAGAAGCTAGAATGTGGATTTTGTCCTTTCCTACTTCATGGTTGAAAAGGAGTTTTCGGCTGTGACATTGATGCTTTCAAAGCAAAGAAATCGCTTGTTAGTTCATAAACGAGGTGATCTTCGACTCTATCTTACGAAGATGTCGCCGAACATTTCAAAACTTTGTAAAAGTCGCCAAGCTCATCCATCGTTGATTAAATTCCCAAAACTAAATTTATCTATCACTCTATTATTATAAACAGACATAACTCAGCAACAACACTACACTTAACATTATAAAAACAAAAAGCGAACGTTTTCGGCTAGTCATATAGCCCTTTTCAAGCCTATAAGAAGCCCTTTTCATAGCCTATATAGGCTACATGACTAGCCGAAAACGTTCACTTTTTGTTTTTATAATGTTAAATGTAGTGTTGTTGCTGAGTTATGTCTGTTTATGGTTTAAAAGAATTACCTCTCTACTCAAATTGTACGGTACTCTATTATTATATCAATGTTTATTTTTCTTGAAAGAATTAGGGGGGCGAAATTTTATTGCAATAACGAAAAGGGGGCGATGGATTAAAAAAGTTTGAGAAACACTGATTTAGTGCATAGCAAAGTACTAACTAAATGATGTAGGGAGTAAGCTTAATAATGACTATAAAGTCTACCATTATTTGTCAACTTAATGTAGACCTAGTAGGGCTCCTACCTTGTAACCCATGCATGTTTATTGTTTATCTCCCTAATATTAACATTTTCAACACATATTGCAGTAAACATGCAACAAACAAAACTAATGATCAGACTTTAGAAAAAGTATGATCTCGAACCTCAATCATGCTAGGCTACGGTACTGTCTGGTACGTGTAAAAGGTAAAGGTGGGTCCCATACTTGATCCAAGCATCTGGGAACGAGAAGATAAGGTTCTCATTAGTCTAAGCCTTCGGCATTAACAAAAGTCTCAGGTAACTGGCCAGTTCCCTTCTCTCGGCCACCTTACTTCAGCAACTATGCCCACCCATTGAATTTATTACACCCTGGTAGCTCTCGGTAAGCGGTGTTTTTCAACAACCAGCTTAAGCCGGGAGTCGAACCAGGATTGCATGATTGGAAAGCGATCGCCTAAGTAGCCGCTGCGCCATCCCACCGCATGTGGTGTGTAGTCTGACAATACAAAGAGCTCGACAGCTATGCTCTCTTGGACCACATCAATATGGGCTTTTGCCTGAGGATGGGTTTATGTCCGTTTTTTCTTCATTCTATTTCTATGATGACTGCTCCTCCACATAAATATTGGAACCGGCGAATTCATTCAACAACACTTGCTATTGGGCTGTTGTTTACTTGTTTAACACTGCATATGTGTAACCTGTTTGTGGTTCTACTTGTTTTTGTGATATATTTTTTGCTGTTTTTTTGGGGGGGGGGATAGTGTGGCATGCTAGCTAGCCACAGACAGACATATGCACATATACCTAGGCTACTACATAAACTATTATTTAGGCATGTTTTCACCCGTTCAAGGTTTTGCCACATTTTCCCGTTTATTGACGTGCTGGTATTTCAACTATTGTAGCTAGTAGCTTAGTATCTTTTTTTTTATCTGTTCCTGGTGCGTTAATGACAAAAATTAAAATGACAGGAGTAGGCCTACTATTAGATGAAAAACTAAATTGGAAGGAACATGTAAATAATTTACGTAAAAAGCTAGCAAAGGTTTGTGGTATTGCATACAGGCTTCGATACTGTGCTCCATTAACTGTTATATTAAAAATTGTGTACTTTGCTCTTTTTTAATCTAAGGTTCAATATTCAATTTTAAACTCGGGGAGGTCTAACCAATAGGTAGGGATGGGCAAAATAGAAGAATAAGCTATTCTAGAATTATTCTAGAATAATTTTTCGAATTTAGAATTTCGAATACCTATTCTAGAATAATTTATTTTAATTTCAGAAAATGTCAAAAAGCTTTGTTTTTATTCTGGCTTTATTAAAGACACATAGTGGAAAAGTGGCAACGAAACGAAAAAACAGCAGTAACTGCCTAGGAGAGCAAGTCTTTGTTGCAGTGAAGAATGTTTAACGCTTTTAATTGCTCGCCAGTCGGCCGCAATTGCAGTTTTGATGCTGTTAATCCAGCACTCGAGAAGGATCTTTCTGAGGATGCAGGAGTGACTTAATACTTCCTCGCAAGATCAAACAACAGCGGGAACTTTTCTTTATTTTTGTTCTACCATTCAATGGCATCGCTGTTTGGCACTTTTGCCTTAAGGTACGATCGTTTTTTTTCGGCAGCTAAATGTTGTTCGTTGTCATCGTTCCTTGATGCTGAAGTATTTGTCGCTTCAACACTGGAGTTCAATAGATCATCCATTTCATTGGATTGCTGCATTGTTGCGGAACTTATGACACTAGTTGTAGAGGTAGCCTCACCCAGAGTTGAATTGTGTTCCATGTTTAATAGCCTACGATGCAAATCCACAGCACAACGGTCTTCCGACGTCTACAAACCGCACTGGTAAAGAGAGCTGACTAGCCGTTTTTGCTAGAGCGAATAGCTATCGCTGAGCCGAACGTACCTGATCAGCAAAAAATCGATAAAAAATTTTGGTAGTCGGAAAAGCAGATATTTTCATTTCGGTTTGGAAAATTCGATTCGAAATGTCATTTCAATTCGAATAATTAGATATTCGTATTGCAACTATTCGAAATTCTATATTGCCCATCCCTACCAATAGGGTGGCGTGAAAAAAAGTTTTTCTGTCATATTAATGAAGAGGGCTGTTAAAAGGGTGTCATAAAGTCTAATATTGACTTTCAACTTATTTTTTGTTGTGGCACCCAAAATTGAGCATGCCACCCAGCCCCATGGGTCATGCAAAGGTCAAAATCCATGAAAACAGCGTATATAACTTTTTTTATAATGCTCCTAGAAAGCTGGGGGTAGGCTTAAAAGTTGCAGAACAGCTATGTTCCTATATGCTCTAAAACAACATTTTGTTCTAAATGCATCTATTGGGCAGATACAGTATTCCGAAAAAATGGATTTTTTTCCATTTTTGGGGGCAAATTTAGATGAAATTGCATTTATTTGATGCTTAAATACATTTTTTTTACTACACTTTGTTCAATTATTTTGGGTGTTATTATGGAGTCTACATATTTGGACAGATGGGAACCTTGGCTATTTTAATTGAATGGTTATGGTTGGTTACCTAGTTTATTTGTAGGTAGGCTAGGGTGGCCAAAAAAAATGGAAATTTTTTATTTTTGTTTGCACACCCTCTCATTTGAGGAGGATTCATGAAAAAATGACACTGTGAAAATTTGAAGTGAATCCGACAAGAGGAAGTGCTCTCCCACCGACCTCAAAGTTTGCTTTCTTTGGCATAATTCGTCAAAATTCCTTGAATATGTGACGTAATTCTTTTTTGACTTATTTACATTGCAGTTGCAGCATTTTTGTGTAAACCATTGTTTTACTCTGAATTTATGATATATACAATAAGTGTTTCCACATGCAGAAAAACAGAAATAATACACAAAATAGATCACATTAACAAGCGTTTGGTATGAAATAAAATGCACTAAACTTTAGCTAAAACCGCATAAAAGTACGTTCACCAGTCACGATCGCAACACTTCATGTGACAACACATTGCCCAGAAATTGCAAGAGAAATGTTTGTAAAGAGTCAAGCCATTGGTTGACTTTATTGCACTTGTTGGAAGCAGCTTTCTGTGGTGCTTGACCACTTGATAGAGGAGCTGGCGCTGTTGTTCATTTTTTGTATGGACTTCATTGAAGTCAGTAGCTAATTTGACTGCCCGCTCTGCACAATCATTGACGGCTTTGAGATGACGCCAAACTTTGCATGCTTCTTTATAATCATCACGATCACGCCATGTGTCAACAGAAGCAGTGACTCGAAAAGGTTAAGTGAACGCTATGTTACAAACTGTGCCAAAGAGAGACGTTAAAACTTGACAATTTTGTTTGGGGCAACACGACGAACATCTTCGGGAAATGGGTCTTTCTTAAGAGCATTAACGATTGCCTTCTTTTCATCATCTGTGTTATTATCACTGAATAAAGGCAGTGCAGCAAGATCCTCACTGATGTACCACAAGCGCAACCTCAACTTTTTTTTGCCACTTGAGAAATTGCATTGTCAACCTCTTTCTAATCCTCTGTGAGCTGTAACATTGCTAGGTCATTTGTAGGGGCAGATATTGATGAAGGTGCTGCAAACCAAAAAGTGGCATAGATGGTAGTAGTTAATATTACTTCATCTGCAATTGTACTGCATGCAAGTGGCAGTGTAATCTTATTGACCTTCATCTCGTAGTAGACGGCGAAGAACCACACCCCATACAGGCAGCTGACATGGCCCTCAAGAGAGTCAACAAATGGACACCCACTCTCTAGTGTTGACTCCCTTGAGGGGCTATGTCAGCTGCCTGTATGGGGTGTGGTTCTACGAGATGAAGATCAATAAGGTTACACTGCCACTTGCTTGCAGTACAGTTCTTGTGAGTGAAAGCTAATATCGCTACCACTGCAAAGACTCACGTTGTTACCAAACTAAAACGCATCCGTCAAGAGCATATAAGAGAATCAAAGCACAAAGGGAGGCGAAATTCAGCTTCCCAGCTGACCTCAGAAGCTGACTTCACCCAGAGCTTAAGTGCATTATTTGATATTGCACATGCTAACTGGGAATGCCGCATAACAATACCAGAAGATTGCCAGTTTTTGATAGACCAAGGTGGTGCATGACAGATACTGATGACAACAGAGGACCCAATGCATCGGCAAGCTGCTGCAAAGTATAGAAAGCGCAAAGATGATGAACAGAGACGCAACGGAAATCGCATTGATCCAGTACCATCAAGTGCTGCTGCTTTCTCATCTGAAAATGATTAGCATATGATGAAGATTCTTCCAGTGACCCACTGTTTACACCGTAAATCCAAATAACACCAAAACAAAACCCAGTAGGAGCAGCCATTACCAAAACGCTGCATTATCGATAATCCACTGTTTAATGCAGCACTGAACAGAACTATAACATCAAGTCGTCAAGCAATGATGATCGTCACTCCTGCTCTTGCTGCAGCTGGAATTGATATAAATGAATTGACAATGTCACATTCCTCTGTCATGAATGCTCGAAACACCTCATGTGAAAGCCTGGCAGCTGCAGTGCTGCAAAAATTTAAACCAACAGTTACAGTTCCACTTGTTGTTCATTTTCATGGTAAATATTTGACTAATGCCAATGGCACAAAGTGCAAATCTTTGGCCATTGTAGTTTCTGTTATGCATGTTGAGATACTGCTTGGCATTCCGAAGCTGCCTGTTGGAACGGGATCACTAATGGGCCAAAAAGTAGTGGAATTCATACACGAGTTGTAGCAGAGCACTTAGCTGCACTTTGTTTTGACACGGCATCAAGCAATACGGGAATCCACACTGGAGCTATCACTGTCATGCAGCAGGCATTTAATCGAAGGCTGCTAGTTCTTGCATGCCATGATCTCAAAGTCGTCAATGATTGTGCAGAGCGGGCACTGGGCAGTCAAATTAGCTACTGACTTCAATGAAGTCCTTACGGAAAATGAACAACAGCGCCAGCTCCTCTATCAGGTGATCGAGCACCACAGAAAGCTGCTTCCAACAAGTGCAAGTAAACGCCAACATGCCAACAGCTCCATTAAATAAAATCAATGGCTTGACTCTTTACAAACATTTCTTTTGCTTTTTCTGGGCAATGTGTTGTCACCTGAAGCGTTGCGATTGTGACTGGTGAACGTACTTTTATACGGTTTTCGCTAAAGTTCAGTGCATGTAATTTCATTCCAAACGCTTGTTAATGTGATCTATTTTGTGCATTATTTCTGTTTTTCTGCATGTGGAAACACTTATTATATCATAAATTCAGAGTAAAACAATGGTTAACACAAAAATGCTGCAACTGCAATGTAGATAAGTCAAAAAAGAATTACGTCACATATTCAAGGAATTTTGATGAATTATGCCAAAGAAAGCAAATTTAGAGGTCGGTGGGAGAGCACTTCCTCTTGTCGGATTCACTTCAAATTTTCACAGTGTCATTTTTTCATGAATCCTCCTCAAATGAGAGGGTGTGCAAACAAAAATAAAAAATTTCCATTTTTTTTGGCCACCCTAAGGTAGGCCTATACTAGACCATACCGTCCTTAGCATTAGCATATTGTAGCGGACTTAATGAAGCAAGCGAATACTATTTTTTAATTTGGATGGAATGACAAAAAGCCCGGATGCCTTTTCTGGAAAAATTGGAAAGGAGTTAAATGGAAGTGTATCTGATTAACCAGTTATTAAGTTTAAGCCCATTTTAAACCAAAATTTTTTGTTGCTCACAAATGAAATTGTGGATAATCTCAGCACTGATCAGTATTATGCTTACAAAATATGTTGGGCGGTTATTCTTGGGCATGTGGACTATGATTTGGAACTTCTTGAAATTGGGCCAATATGTCACTCCCGGTGGTTGACTCTCGCTTGCACAATAATGCGGTATTATGTCTTAGTCGAAAAGCCATCTGCAATACTTCAATTATTGACTGAATTTTGCATAAAAGTATATTTCCCGACATGGTTTCAAATTAAGCGAGAGAATCGAATTACAAATGGTGCAACAAATCTGTTTGGCCTCGTTCAAAGGATCGTTAAATTTCCAAATAAGAGAGTCAAGGACATTTTACTGAAGGTTGTGCAAAGAAATACATTCTTTGCTCATCCTGAAAACATACTGTTCAGCAGGCTAGCAGATGGAAATGAAGATGTGAAGAGGATGGTTGTTAACAAGATTCTATCAATTAGACGTTGTTTATCGAATTACACAATTGAAAATATCGATATGAGTGATTTTGAAGGTGGATTTGTTGATCAAGCAGATGGTGAAAACGAATCAAGCAACGATACGGTAATGTTGATGTGCGACGATTCTTGGTGCCATAGCTAAACTTCAATGCAAGGGAACATTTTAAAATGGTCAATTTAAACGTGGCTGACATCTCTGAACCTCTGGCAATCAGTCAATCACACACTTAAATAATGTTCAGCTTGAAGAAGTAAAATCCACCCCATTGAGTCTTCAACATCCACGTCATAGTCATTAGTCAAGCTGTTGACCACAGATTGATCAGGCAAAAAAGTAACTCTCGGTGTTTAATGAAATGTTTCGACACCAAGAAACATTTTGGTTCTTAATGGACTAATATAATGATGATTTAAATACCTACTATTCTTGTAACACTTTTTTATGGTTTTACTGTACAATAGTTGTATATGCATGTATTTCCTCGAAGCTGGCTACTGTTGCTTCAAATTAAACTTCCTGCAGATTGAACAATTGTTCGATTGTGGACTGGGGATGGATGGTGGTAGGTCAGTCGAATTGTGGCTTAGCTATGGTTTGATTGTGCATTTTCTATTTTAATTTAAATACCTAGATATGTGCTCTTTTAAATATCCTGTTCAACGTGTAAGTAACTCTCTATAATATTAATGAATGTATAGCAATTTCAAATTAAAAGATAGTATTCGCTTGCTTCATTAAGTCCGCTACAATATGCTAATGCTAAGAACGGTATGGTATACTGGTATAGTAGGGTCTGCTACTATTCAGTGAGTCCGATTCGGTGAGTCCGATTCGGTGAGTTCCTAACCTCTAACCCTAACCCCTAACCCCAAACCCTAAAACGACAATGATAATTAGGCTATGGTACCCGATAATTTAAAAAAAAAATTAAAAAAATCCCCCTTTAAGGGATCGGACTCACCGAATCGGACTCACCGAAACGGGCCATTCCGGGTATAGTATAGGCCTACCTACAAATAAACTAGGTAACCAACCATAACCATTCAATTAAAATAGCCAAATTTACCATCTGTCCAAATATGTAGACTCCAATAATTGAACAAAGTGTAGTAAAAAAAATGTATTTAAGCATCAAATAAATACAATTTCATCTAAATTTGCCCCCGAAAATGGAAAAAATCCGTTTTTTTGGAATACTGTATCTGCCCAATAGATGCAATTAGAACAAAATGTTGTTTTAGAGCATATAGGAACATAGCTGTTCTGCAACTTTTAAGCCTACCCCCAGCTTTCTAGGAGCATTATAAAAAAAGTTATATACGCTGTTTTCATGGATTTTGACCTTTGCATGACCCATGGGGCTGGGTGGCACGCTCGATTTTGGGTGCCACAACAAAAAAATAAGTTGAAAGTCAATATTAGACTTAATGACACCCTTTTAACAGCCCTCTTCATTAATATGACAGAAAAACTTTTTTTCACTCCACCCTACTAACCAAACACTTATTTTTTCAATTCAAGTACTTCAAAATAAATTTATTCAAATTCGTTCATGCTTATTTGTACCAAAAACAACCCATACAACTGAGCTTGTGCTTTTAACGTTTTAAAGATTAAAGACTGACTTGAATATGGAAAATTTATGTTTAAAGTTGTGCATGATATGTTGCCAAAATTTTATGATGCTTACTTCACCAATTTAGATGCTATCCATAGTTACAACACTCGCCATCACAAAAAATGTACATTGTTTTTACCGCCTGTTAAATCAAATTGTGGGAAATAATGTTATGTTTTACTGGTGTGAAATTATGGAGTGACATTTCTAATGAGCTGAAAGATAATATTATACATATAACGTCTTTATAGCTAAGTACAAGTGTTTTCTTAGTCAATATGGTAATTAATTCATATTTACTTTAATGTTGATGTTTCTTTGTTTTTTTTTCTGTATTGGTGTTCATAATTCCGTTTTTTTTGCTTTTTTTTAGTGTGATTATTTGTTTTTTTTATTACTGTGTTACCTGCAACAGGCTAGGATGCCAACCGACATAGATGATCTTACAGGTCTTTCGTTGCCATCTTGTTGTGCTGATAGACACTCAATTTGGGGAGCAAGTCTTTTAGCCGCAGACAGTTAGGCGCCGGTCAAATAGGCGCACACACTGTGGCGTCTGGATATTTAGGTGCGGAGCACTGTGGCGCCCGTTCATTTAGGTGCTATTCGTAGTAAAGTCTGCAGATTGTATTATACAAGCTTGGCAGGTAGGGCAATGCTTTTCACAAAATGTTATCTTAAACAGAAAAATATGTTGTTTTAATAATGCTCGTGCATTTATTTGTTGTTAGTTGTTAGTCATGACTTCAGTGAGTGAAGCTGCTTAATCCGGCAATGCTTTTCACACAAAATCTTATATTGAACAGAAAAATATATTGTTTAATGTTTATTTAATGAGCGTGTTCGGCATTTATTTGTTGTTAGTCCAGATTTGCGTTGGCGAAAGCTTTATCAATAAATTATTTAAGTTTCCGAACTTTACTGAGTTCACTTTTAGTTAGATAAGTCAAATAATAACTACATTAAACATCAGTAAAAAAATATATGGTAGCCTATATTCAAGCGGGTGGTAGCCTGGTAGGCTTGAGTGAAGAGTAACTTAGTTTTCCATTGAAACCCCGACTAGGTTTTGCCAAAGCTGAGCTGATACAATCTGCAGACTTTACTAGAAAGTAGCACCTAAATGAACGGGCGCCACAGTGTGCGGCTGTGCGCGCCTATTTGACCTGCGCCTAATAGACGTGGACCCTCAATTTGTATGTATATACTTTTTGTTTGTTCACTGCCAGCAAAACAATAAACTGAATTGATTGATTGATCGTTTTTACAACTTCAACCTTGACCTGACTAAAATTTCAGTGTTCTTTCCCTTGTTTGGAAATGTTGCCAGGAGCTTATCTATGAAAAATTTGTGTCTTTGTGTATCATCATCATCATTATCAGCCATTGTTATTCCACTGCAGGATGAAGGCCTTCCCCATATCTTTATAATTTTGTCTGTCTTTGTGTATAGGCTATACAAAAATTTAAAAAAAAATCAGGATTTGTATCCTGTTTTAAAGTAACAAGATCGCTGAAAAACAGAAAGATTTGGTTCCCGTAAACCTTTGCTTTATACCGGTAGGTGGTTGTCTGGCAACATACCATTTCAAAAGATTGAGGGCAAAACTACAAATGCACTTTTTTAATACAAATGAAACACTTGTTGGACGACAGTAGGCTACTTATTAGGGTGGTCCTTAGCTGTACACTAAAAAAAAAATTTTGGAAAATTGTTAGTCTGACCCTGCCAAAACGTTCCTTTAGGTTAAAAAACATCATGTGTAAAATTTCATTGATATTCATTAATGTTTAGAGGTGGCTCAATGGATCCGAAATTCCACCCAGATGACATATAGAACACATAAGCTCTTCCATAGTTGCTCTCTGCCCAAAGCTCGCATGCCTGGGTCCCCCTCGTGTATTCCGTAACAGTGGGTATTAGCTGCTCAATGCTCATCTGCCGGGGTGTCATGATGACTAATATTACATGTTGCCCAATGCCCAGTAAGGTCTGCTTCAGGGTGTTAGGGAGCTTTTTGCGGTGGTCAGCAAAGAGCATGGGCAACAGCGTCTCCAAGACCTTCACCATCTCATTGTTGTCATACAGCATTGGCTGTACAATGATCAGTTGACGAGTCTTCAAATGTAGTCTGGTTCTGGTCAATAAACTGCCATCTTGTTTTAAAGCACTCGAACAAGAGAACATCAGGAGCTGATGAAGTCTCCGTGACTTCAGAAAAGGCTGAAGCAGCAATCAGCTCCAAGACATGGTGGCGACACACAATATACAGAAATTCATGGCCAAGCATCTGCTCTAAAAGGATGCAGGCTCCTTTGTGCCGACCGGTATTACAGCTGGTTGTATCATATCACATCACCTGGATCTTTTCCTCTAAACTCCAGTCTTTCAGAATAGAAACGATGGCCTCAGCTTGTACTTTTCCTGTCCCAGACGGTAACTTTGGGACTGCAAGTAGCTGTGATTGGCCATTATGTGTCACTATAGCACAGGCAATCTGTTCAGAGTTTCAGTTCCAATGAGATCTGGGATAAGCTTGCTATCCCAGTGCACAATGAGTGGGAACTGTGGGTCAAACTGATATTTAATTTTTACTGAGATGGTTTTACGATGCTGCTGTCGTTGCCACCTGATCGGTCCAGGGCTAGTGGTTGGATTTCTTGTGCAAGACTTGGGACAGGTGTGCAAATTACCATCATAGCCGCTCTGTCTGACACCTTATTTCGGTCAAAAGTTGCTGCAAGGTTTTGTGTAACCAAGTTTATACCCAAGTTTTCAGGGGGTTTGTGTCATGCAGCTGGCACCGGGGCCTGCAACTGTATCTTCTTCCTCTTTGGTACTTCTGCCACTTGTGCTGCTTTGTAGTACTGCCAGAGAATGTTGAAAGTGCTGCAGATATCCAAAGGATACCCAAATGCAGATACCCAAAAGATATCCACTGCAGCTTTCTTCTCTGGTTTTCAAGTGGCTGCTCTCTATTCCTTGTTCTGCATTCTTTAATTCTTCTTCAAGGTTACACTTGCATCCATTGATATTATTACTCCATGGCATCCAGGTTCACGTTGGGCTATCAGAAACTTTCGGTCTTCCTCAATTAAAATCATCTCCAGCGCATTGGCATGGGAAATATCAAATAAATCTCCAAATGTACTTTTGAAAGCTGCTTCCTCATCTTGTTGAGTTGATGTCAGTCTTCCTACGTTCTTCTTGATAGCTTTCCACTTCTTAAAAAGTCCACTTACTTTTTTAATACAATCCTGCTTGTAGCGAATGGGAATCCTTTCCCGATTTCAAAACCCTTCTACCTTTTCAACAGTCTTAGTAGCAGAAGCATGGACAGTTTCATTCAGCTTGTTATGGTTATACAGAAAGAAGCATAATACCTGTTTGTTGAAGGGGAGTTTGGAACCTTTAATATCTTCCTCATAATTCTCAATTAGATACACATGTTTACGTTTTTCATGAGCCATCAATAACAAATGTGGAAGAAAAAGGCAGTACCGTATGTAATCAGTACATATATATATGCTGAGACTCTTTATTTGAGAGAAATTTCAGATTCATTGAGCCACCTCTAAACATTAATGAATTTCAATAAAATTTTACACATAATGTTTTTTAACCAAAAGGAACATTTTGGCAGGGTCAGATTGGTGAAAATGAAAAAAAAATTTCTAAGGACCACCCTACTACTTATTTACGACTACTTATTTGGGAATTTTTCTCAATTAGGTAATTTTTTTATCAGAAAAGCTTAGTTTTTTTTGTGTGAAACACATGTTTTTAGAGTTTTTCATTTTATATACGGTACATATCGTCTCTAATAAGCTGAACTATCGTAACTCCAAAAATGCAGTTTTGAGAAAATTGAATTTTAAAGTTCACGCTGTGTTTGCTGTACATTCATTTACGATAGTTCATCGTTCTGTATCATCAAAACTAAAGTAGATAGAGTTACGATGCTTTAACAAAATAAACTGTAGTCTATAAAGATACCAAATCAATCAAAAACGCAATTTTGAAAAATTTGGACTGACGATAGTTCAGCTTATTAGAGACGATATATAATTATATATATGTTCTGAAATTTGTTGTTGAATGTGTTATTGCAGATTTTGGTACGGTAGCACTCAGATTTCTTGGTGAGAATTATTATACAGAGAAAATCAGAATAAAGAGTTTCAGCAAATAAGATATATTAAAAATAATGAAATACCTTCCGGTAATTTTCTTTTTAAGTAGTTTTTCAAGATTTGTTACTCTGACGAAAATAGACCAGTTGGCAAATCAATCATTCAGTGATAAAAAAACAGGTACTAAAGGTTATGATCTCTATGCATTTGTTGGAAAAGATAAGGCTAAAACATATGAGCAACTTTCTCCAGAAGAAAGTCGTCAAAGACTTGCAGTAATTGTTGACAAGATTGATATGGATAGTGATGGCATGATTTCTGAAGACGAATTGAACAGTTGGATTGTTTTTACGCAAAAACGACACATCCGTGATGATTCTAATATGCAATTTAAAACACATGACAATGACAATGATGGCAGAGTTCACTGGGATGAATATAAAAAAAATACTTATGGATTTTTGGGAAAAGATCATGATTTCACTTATGAGAAAATGATGAGCAGAGATCAACGTCGGTGGAACATGGCTGATCTTAATGGTGATGGCTACTGTGTAGATGAAGAGTTTCAAGCATTTTTGCATCCTGAGCAATTCGATCATATGAAAAGTGCTGTTACCAAAGAAACCCTTGAAGACATTGACAAAAATAGTGATGGTTATGTTGATGTTGAAGAATACATATCAGATATGTTTGATCAAGAAGATGGTCAAGAACCAGAATGGGTTGCTTCAGAACGTGAGCAGTTTTCTTTGTTTAGAGACAAAAATAAAGATGGTATACTAGATGAGAGTGAAATACATGCATGGATTTTACCAGATAATTTTGACAATGCCAATGTTGAAGCTAAGCATCTTATTCGTGAAGCTGATGATAACAAGGATGGAATGTTGAGCAAAAGGGAAGTCATTGCTCATCATGATAAGTTTGTGGGATCAAAAGCTACAAATTGGGGTGGAGATTTAAACCACCATGAAGAATTTTGAGCATCCCTCATGGGCTATGCACAACATCTCAAGTTGAATTTTTGTGATTTACACATCACCTAGTGTTTATAGAATCTTATTTTGACACAACATATAGCAAAGGTATCACAATTTTTTTATTGATTGTACTGTAAGCCCAAACCATTGCCAAACATTTACTTAAAATCTGCATTCTGCAATCATTGGCTGTCTAGGAAAGGCTTAAAGTTACAGAAAAATATTTTTGTTAAAATAGATTTCTGAAATCAGTGCGGTACATGTTAGCTACCCAAATAAGTGTGAAATTGACTTTGTGAGCATTGCGGTAAATTAAAGCCTCAAATATGTGTTCAATATTTAGTTTTTCATTCTCATTATACAAAAGTTATGTTGATGGTGCAAATGTGCTGGAAAGTTGCTGTAGTGCTATATTTGCATGTTTTCACTTCCCTGTAATTTTTTTTATTAGTCACAGCATGTTTCCAAACTACATTGGTTGATTGATAAGATAAGTTTGTTTGTCGTTGATGTGGTATATGCTAGTTGCTTAGAATTATTTTATACAGACCACAAAGTATATATATTTAATAAACTTTTTTTTATGTATTATGTATAGTGCATAACTGCATATATATGTGTAACTGTGTATTGCACTTTGCAAGTCTAGGCTACCATAAGAGTGTTTTGTTTGTTATAATTTATGGTGTAAACCAACTTTATCCTTTGCCGTTTAGTTTTAGTTTTTTTGTTTGTTTTAGTTTTGCGACAGTAGCCTATCCTACATACTTTTAAACAATTAGAAAATGTGGTTTTGTTAATTTATAATGTTAACATTAAAACAACTTATATATATTTATTTTTATGCAGGAAAATGTGGTTAACTAAACTGTATTCTCCGATTAAGCTAATTGGACAACGTAATGTAGTTTTTTCAAATTTGGCTACATTTTGCCGATGCGATGAAAGGCAAGAAGAATACTGCGAAAGCAAGTTTGTTTTAAAAAGAGGTCTTAGAAGGTTGACATCTCCCCCTGATAGCACCACAAAAGACATGAAGGAAGTAATTGACGATCTTAAATCAAGTACGAACACAAAACCCAGTCGTATTCCAGGTCGATTAGTTGGTAAAGAAACTGAATCACGCGCAGCTTCCTTTTCTGTCGAAAATGTCGACACAAAGCAAGATGACACTTCTACCGAACCAAAGCCAACAAAAGCCATTGATTTTGCCTTAAAAATCAGGAAGCAGAAGGGAGAGAAAAGATCATCTTTTAAATCAGAGGTGACATGCAATTTGTGATCAATTTTTAGATGATGTGTCTCGTTGGTTCTACATGTTACGATGATTTGTTACGTTGGTTCTACATTCTTTTGGTAATTTGTTAGAGGACGCGAGTGATTTTACATGCAAACATGAGATATTCATTCAATACTACTGGTGTGTTTGTAATATCGTCCTTAGAATGTTATAGTTCAGGCCCTTAGGGGAATCTTTAGGCTAAACGTGTTACACATTGTTTTTTAGCATATTTTTGCAGTTGGTCAACTCAACTTTGATTTTAGTGGGTGCCGCAACTTTTTGGGTCACGTGATCACCCCCAAATCGGGGATTTTCCCAGAAATCACGTTTCAGCTCTTTTTACGTCATTTTTGTGCAATTACATATTTGATTTTTGTATATTTTAACTTAAAAAGCACATACAAATAAGTGAGACAAAATAAACACAAAATAATTTTACTGATGACGTCATTGTGACGTCATCACATATATTTTTTTGCTTTTTTAACCTATTTTGGTCGTTTGCTGTTGGTTTTAGTTGGAGTACCGGTTACTAAAACCATTTCACAATTCCTAAAAGTAGTTTCGTCATGATTGCATCTTTTATGACGTCATCATTACATTATTAAAACTAGACAACTTCAAATTCAGGAACCAAAGGTAAGTTTATTCCGAAAAAAGCGATCAAATACTCTCATTATAAGTTTTGCAAATGCTTAAAATTTTACAATTGCAAGCAATAACAATAATTCCAGTACAGTATGACGCAATAACGACGTCATCAAGGGAATAACCAGAAGAGCAGCTACCAGGGGTGAATTTCCCTTTTGGTCATGCCACTTTAAAATTTAAAATAATATGTAGGCCTAATTATGATCTACAAATCAAATTAATACACGACCCCAGATGATGCAATGTCAGAGTCTTAACACTGTTAATTCAAGATGAAAAAACTAGCGGTTTTCGATGTTAAATTTCTAACATACGTAATTTGATGTTAAAAAAATTCGTGTACGACAAGTTTTTTCAAGTTACAAGATAGAGTTTAGAAAGTCAAAACCATTTCTTGAATGATCAGTGTGGATTGGAGATGAAACGTCAATGTGGATTGAAGATGAAACATCAGAGAGGATTGGATATTTTGTGGTCGAATTGCATGTTTCGTACTCGCATGAACAAAGACTTGTGCATTTTATGGATTTTTTCTTACAGGAACATCGAGAGCCACAAGTAGACTGACAAAACGGAACAAGTTGATTTGCATCATTATGCTTCTAACCCCAAGCTAAAGGAGAAGGTAGTTGCTGAACATTTACGAGGCTTGATTTCCGTATTTCAGCTTGATGTATCGATCTGCGTGTATGTTGCATCAGAGCAGCTGACGTTGGTTGCAGCTTTTCAATAGTGCAACCATTGGTAAACATCATATAACGGCATTCGTCTACTACTCTACATCCGTGATAATAGGACCATTGCCTAAAGAGCTATGACATAGGCCTACTTTTGTATGTCATTTATAGAACTAGGTGAGCTTGAGAAATTCAGAGAGTTAAATAAGCCACACATTGCGGTAAGATTAAGCTTCCAACAATCCCAAGCCTTTTTTTCCAAAGACGAAACAGTATCACAGATTGTGATAGTATTATATAAAACAAAGGTAAAGAAGCGCAAATCATCGGAGATTGAGGTGAAGATGAAACAATATCATGGATTGGAATGAAGCGAGTTTTTTCTCCAACTCCAAATTCAACCCATAGTTTACAGATTTCTAACTTGTCAAAACACGAAATTGCAATAACTACCACATCAGTATCTACTGTTTTGACTATGGCATCGGATTTTCCATGTTTCACATGGAGAAACATACGGGTGTCTGCCTCTTCGTGATCACATGGGGAAACCTCAGACATGTCCAATGTTTGATTGTTAAGAGCTATATCTAACGATGTTACAACAATCGTAAACAAGTTTGGATCGACTGAAGTTATCACAGCTTGTTGACCCAGTTGATATCACGCAGTTTTGTTGCTGTCATTTCCCAAAAACTCAGGCCAGTTGAGAGGAAGACGAGTATTACTTGTGACAGCCACGTAACATCCAGACCCTGTTTCTTGCAGAGGATAAGCCTCAAATAGCTACTGCCATCACAGAACATGCCAGCAGTGTGATGTCAGCCGATTATGAAGTAATGAAAGAATCTGCCTCGAAAACCGATCACTACGTCTTTGATGGAGGGTTCTTGTTGCATCAAGTGCCATGGAAACTGGAGACAGTTATGGGTCTATTGCACAGTCGTACGCAGATTTTACCATTCGTCATTATTGCTTAGCAACGGTGGTCTTTGATGGATATGGTGGTCCGTCTATCAAAGACAATACCCATCAAAGACGCGGCATGAACGTCCACCCGGTTGTTCACTTTACTGTAGACACCCAGTTCATTGGAAAGAAGGAGCAGTTCTTGCCTCGAGCTCCCAACAAGGAAGGATTCATTTCTGCTCAACTGAGGAATAGAAGCTGCAATGTGAGGAACGCTCCAGGTGATGCAGATGTTAACATCGTCAAGACGGCAGATGGACAGCCCTCATCGACATATTACGACTTTAATTGGTGAAGACCCGGACCTTTTAATATTGATACTACGCTATGCTGACACTGACCCAGACATTAAAGACCTCTATTTCCGCTCCGAAAAGGCTTACGCAACCAAGATACACGACATCAACAAACTTAAAGCAATCATCGGACCAAACATAATTATGCTTACAGCTCCTCTTCATTCACCGGTTGTGATTCAACGTCAAGGATATTTGGTATCGGGAAGAAGACGCTTTCAAGAAACTAGTGAAAAGTCAACCAATAATCAAAGAATGTGCAAATTGCTTTATTCTCCCAAATCAGACAGACCACATCATTAAGGATCTTGGAAACAAAGCTATGACCGTTATGTTTGGCAACGATGGCAGTAGTAACCTAGAAACACAGCGATACAATACATTGGTCAAGAAAATTAAAACAGCTAAATCCTTTGTTCACCCTGAACGTTTGCCACCTACATCATCCTTTACCAAATTCCACTGCCTCAGAGTTTACTACCAGATTATGGTCAGGATGGGTAGGCTACTGACGATGGTATGGATGCTCTAGACTGGGAATGGAAAGTAGACAATAATCAGATGGTTCCAATCATGACGGACATGAAAGCTGCCCCGGACAACCTACTGAAAATGATCACTGCAATTGCGAATCGTGTTCACCTCACTGTAGTTGCCGGAGATATGTGCTACCATACCATGCTGGATGTGGACCATGCCAAACTGGTTCATGTGTCCATACAGCAATCACATAATTACAGACGATGACAGCGATGAGCATTAGTAATACTTGATCCATTTGCTTTCTTTACGCTGATTATGTCAAGAGTCTACATGACCACATCGTATGAGCTCTTTATGCCTGCTCAGTTAACCCAAATATATATAGAAATTTACCGGGTTTATTAATAAACAATACATTGTTATTGTACATTTTTAATTGTTTTGGCAGCCATCTTGGATTGCCATATTGAATTTATAGGCTATCAGATAATTTAACAATTCTGAGAATGGTCTCATTGACTTCACAAGGTATAAAAACCTAGATATAGACACCAAAACTACACGTTTTGGTCATATGATAACCTAGTTATGGTCAATTTACTGTTATTTTCATGGTTTGGCGGCCATCTTGGTTTGCCATATTGAATTTATAGGCTATCAGATAATTCAACAATTCTGAGAATAGTCTCATTGACTTCACAGGGTATAAAAACCTAGATATAGACACCAAAACTACATGTTTTGGTCATATGATGACCGAGTTATGGTCAATTTAACTATGTTATTTTAATGGTTTAGCGGCCACCTTGGATTGCCATATTGAATTTATAGGCTATCAGATAATTCAACAATTCTGAGAATAGTCTCATTGACTTCACAAGGTATAAAAACCTAGATATAGACACCAAAACTACATGTTTTGGTCATATGATGAATGAGTTATGGTCAATTTACTGTTTTGTTCAATGGTTTGGCGGCCATCTTGGAAGCTATCTTGAAAATAACCACTTTCCTGGAAATTGGATTCCTTAAGATTTTGAATATGTTAGTACTGACACTCAATACTAATCAAATCAGTTGAAAAATCATTGGTAACTTATTGTAACCAAAAAAGTAACACCAACAACAAATAAGCGACTACAATAAGAAAAAAACAAGCAAAAAATTAATACATGACGTCACAATGACGTCATTAATAACATAATTTTGTGTGATTTTTATCTCGTGTATTTTGTAGTGGCAGTCGGTCCAAATATAAAAAAATAACGTATCTAATTGCATAAAAATATCGTGAAAAGAGCTCAAAATTTACTTGGGGGGAATCCCCGATTTGGGGGTGATCACGTGACCCAAAAAGTTGCGGCACCCACTAAAATTGAAGTTAGATTCATATTCTACAAAAAAATGCAAAAAAACAACGTGTAACACGTTTAGCCTAAAGATGCTCATTTTTGCCCCTAAGGGCCTGCACTATTAATCAATTCTTTGTTAATGCAACCACTTACTTTTTTTTTTGAATTTAGACTGATGTGGAATTGGATCCTGTGAAACGCTCATTAAAAGCTTTGTCTATGCCTGATCTTACTAAAATGAGCGATGAAAACTTAGCAAGGCTCATTCGTAGAAACGTTATTTATGCAGACAAGAGACTAGTAATTTTCAATAAACCTTATGGTTTGTCAATTCATGGTAAGTTTTTCATTACTAGTGAGTGATGATATATCTTGTTTTTTCCATCTTACCATCTCAGTTATACCATTGCAGACAACATTGCGTTTAAATGAATATGATATGGTGTAGAAAATTCCTTCGGTTGATAATCAATATTTTATGAACTAATACACGATAAGAAGTGTTTACTTTGCAGAAATGTTAACAAAAGTTGCGTCAAGAAAAAACAAAAAAAGAATTCTTTTATTTTTCAGATGGGGATAACATTTCTCAAAATGTTAAAAATGTCTTGCCAATGGTTTCAAAAATGGTCTATGGAGTCAACACTAGCATCCCACTATGCATATGCAATCGTCTAGATAAATATACAACCGGCGTTTGTGTCACGGCAACAGATGAAAATACCAGCAGACATATACAGAAAATGTTTCGAGAGCATAAAGCACTTAAAAAATACTGGTAGGGCTTTTAAAGTTAGAGAATGCTAAAAATGTTCACATATCTATTCGTTGTTCATTTTATTTACGATTTTTTTGTTTAATTTTTTTTTAAAAAGGGCTATAACCCTCGGAACGCCAGATCCTCTTGCAGGGGTGATTGACATCCCACTGGATAGAACAATCATAGAAAGAGAGAATTTACCAAGTTACGCCAGGATGACTGTTAAGCCGGAAGTTAGGTTTGTTTTTTTAAATGCATTTGTGTATAACACGTAGCGTAGACATGGACAATATATGTATCGCAGACGGCTAGTGTGTGGTAGTCGAATAATAGCGATTCAACTGTTTCTATTAGCATATTCATACATGGTACTGCTATTTTGTATTCATCAAATGCATGCATTTGTAAAATATCTTCTTTCTGAATCGAACGTTTTTAATTGTCCGAGCTTTGCAGCATTCATTAAGTCAGCAAAATAGGTAGCATTGCGCAACTATTTTTTAGATATGACGAATTAACCAACAAGAAAGTGGCGATTCGTTCAAGAGGTCATTTGGCTATCACATATTACAAGATGTTGGATTGTTCTTTGCTTTCACTTTTGGAATTGCAACCACAAACAAGTATGAAACCAGACATCAAAATCCGTCATTTTTGCATTGATTCAACGTCTGCATACCCTGAATCAGAACAAAAATGACAGATTTTGATGTCTTGGAATATCTTACCTATTAACCCCTTAAAAGACATCATAGATTTGCCTTGTTTTTTGAATGGCCTCTGAACAATATGGTATTACAGGTAGGAATATTAGTACGATAAAAGAGCACAATTATATTTTATTGTAATTTCTCATCCGTCTCTGTTACACTTAAATCATACAAACAATATGCTGGGATAGAATTGTTTTCTGACTAAAATAACGCGAGTTTTAGGTAAATAAACCAATTTAGCGTTCATAATGTTTATGTTTTTCTCATATTTTTCAGCTGTCAAACACCAATTGCGTACTCACTTAGCTGATGGCTTGGCTTGCCCTATTCTCGGTGATCACAAATACTCTCATTTTGGCAAGTTAGCTCCTCAAAATCTGCCTTTGAAAGTCGCGAAGCGACTTGGAATTCCTCCTACAAAGTCCCGTCATACCCCACTACATTTACACTTAAATTCTGTTTTCATACCCGGTAAGTTAAGTGAAGGAATAACTACAGTAAGAGGTGGTGATCACAACGATGGCCTCTTACTCAATATTTTCCAAGAAAATGTCATTGACCGTTCTTTCTATTACGCATGAATGTAGCTGGTGTGCAGATTATATTATAGCTGTAGAAGCATCATCAATTTTTGTGAAAAAATATTGCAATTGCCGTTCGAAGTTTATTGTATCATCACTAACTTAAATTTAATTTATTTTGTGCTGCGATAGGATTGTTTCCTGACCAAAATAAGGCAAATTTAATTGTCGGCGCCAAAACTCCATTTCACATGTCAAGAACAATGAATATGTTCGGGCTGAAGCCTGGGCCGCCAACAGAATGGAGGGGTGTCACTTCGCTCACATCTCGGCATGCCGCGACACCTCGAGACGAAAAAAATTCGCTTTATCGTGATCCGACAGTTCCGCTGGCTAGCGAAGAAGAAGATTTTGATTTTGACAATAGTTCTGTAAAAGTTTTTCGAACTAACACCATTCGCGTAAAATATAAGCACAGATAATTTTCACCTTTGCCTCGTACGTTATAGCCTCTCGTTTCTAGGACGCTTGAGATAGAAATCTTGTTTTTCAGCCAGTAGCCTAAATAAGTCCTTTTTATATTAATCAAACGTTATTTTAAATGTAAAAATGATAATTTCTTGGCTGAGTTACCTCAGGATCAAGGGCAAAAGTTGTTTCCTTGAAAACGTAGGCTATGCCAGATGTTTAGCTTAATTCAATTTCACTTGGATAGTTTTTGGCTTTCAAATTTTGTCAGGCCAGCGTATAGGTAGCTTTTGCACAGTAGTATAGTATTTTATACCACGATGTGCGTCGTCTAATACCGGTACTCTGAAACACCTTGTTCAATGTTCAAGTAAATGCCAAAAAAGGAAAAGGTCGGTCAAGCAACGACGCGGTATGTAACATAATGTTAAGAAACAAACTTCAAATTGCGAACGTTTTCGGTTCCACAGCATGTTAGCTCTTGTTAAGCATCTGAACAACTAATTTTTGTTTCACGGCAGTCTAGTGTAGCAAGAATACTTTGTTAATTTCTTATGACTGAGTCAGTGGTTCAAAGCTTCTAATAAGAGTGCGAAACAGCCAGAAGCTTTCTACACAATACACATGGATGAAATAAGAAATGCAAAGAATTATCTAACAAAGTAAAAAAGAAAATTCACAAGTTTCAATAGGCATTTGTTCGTAACAGAGGTGCCTCATGTCTGCATTAACGTCGTTAATTTAAACCGAATTGTGATGTTATTACTTATCTCCTTTGGCTTGCTGGTTCATTGTTTGTATTATTTCGTGCAGTGCAAATCGGTTGTTCAGATGCTTAAGAAAAGTGGAGCTGAAAACGTTTGATATTTTGTAGATTATGATGTTAAATGCCGCATTGTTGCTTGTTTTTTTCTGCTGATGTTTCAACAAAGTTACCCCTTTACCAAAACTGTAGTTTTATACAATCGTTGAGATTGAAGGTCTAGTCAGTAAGCAGCATATCTATGTTTCAAGTAAACCCACTAGGCCTAGTCATTTCGATGACGTGGGTTCGAATCCCACCGCTGCCACCATGTTGTATTATTTGCAATAGGTATAATGGTACGTTCTCTTGTCTCGTCGAATGCCAGCACTGTCGTCCCTCGTATCCGCGTCGGTACGTCACGTACGAATGACCACAATGCAGGGTTGGAAGTCGTTAGTCAAAAAGCAATGACTATTTCACAATTCGATAGTGTCCGAAAAAGCAATGACTTTCCGCTATCGATACTTAAAAAAAGCAATGATTAGCAATTACTAAAAATATTGCATTTGCGTATTTAAAGACCAGTGATGCCAGGTTGTTTTTTGAAAACAAGCAATTGAATCTAAAAAAACAAGCCCAAAATAGGCAAATCAATTCCAATAATTTACAACCAATACCAATTAGCATAAAGCACGCAGTTTAGCAGTTCAAAATTTTCAATACAACCTTTGCAGTCCATACATCACGTTTATTTCAAGAATGACATTTGTTTACGCCAGGGGTCACCAACCTTTTTTGCATGCGGGCCACTTTGGCACTTAGGAGAGCTGTGGCGGGCCGCACTAATAAAATTTTAGGTAGGTTGACTCTTATGCTAGAAAAGAACGCATTTCGTACCCAGTGTCCAGCGATATAATACATATTGTTAATATTTATCTTAGAATACCGCAGCAACAAAATTAGTCGAACAACGCTACTGTCACGCCAACTCCTTTAACAACACTTTGACTTTAACACTGCCTAATAAACGAGGCCACTTGTTTAGCGCACTAATACCCAGGCGAGCGGTTTTATCAGAATATTCATCGCCAAGCAAGAGTGGTGTTGTCACTTCGCTTCACAAAAGATATCTTGCCAATGACAGTTTCAGTAAACATAGAAATGCAATTGATTGAGTTTCGCTTTTAGCAGCATGATCGTTGCTTACTTCACAAGGTAGATTTAAACGATCTGTCTTAGCCTAATGCTGCGAGTTTGCTTATCAAGCTTTTGCAAACTCGCAGCATCAGGCTAAGACAGATCGTTTAAATCTACCTTGTGAAGTAAACATAGAAATGTTTGACACATGGCAATACAATACAGGCAACAATAGTGACCTGCAAACATATCAGCGAAAAATAGGCTCCAATAACAGGGAGAAAGAAACCAGGCACCATGAAACAAACGCTTGTGGAAATCACCGAAAAAACGTTTCTATCGTAACTCATGAGCAGTTTTCCCTCTAAAAAAGCGATGAGTTGGTTTTTCATCCTTTTTGTGAGAGTTTATAAAACCGTCTTTCTTTGATTAGTAGACAAATGTCACTTGCGGTGCTTATAAGCATGGCAAGAATTGTTGATTAACAACATTTTGCAGTTCTAAGCTAAATATTTTCATAATACCAGAAAAAGTCTTTAAGTTTATATATAATATTATTCCAATTTATTATAAATTGAGTTGGCACACCGACTTATTTTGCCAACAAAAACTTGCATAAAGGAGCACTGCTCGTGAAACCCAATAACGGTGAAACGCACACTAGTGTTTAGGCTACAGGACGTTTACAAACTTAAAATAAGCAACCCTTTGCTCACAGACATTTTCGAAATTCGAAAACAGACGTTTAAAGCAACCACTGGAACAGTGTGGCTGGATTGGAATAACTTTAAACGACCCCTACCTAGAACTACAATTTGGTTGGTCGGTTGGTGGAATCGTATGCAAAGCGAAAATATGCTTCCCAGAAAGTATTTTTTGCCTTCCTGCTGTTTAACTCCTCAAGAAAAGTATTTTTAGTTATACCTGTGCGCTGATACCTTCCGCGGGCCGCACATAATCAGCGTGGCGGGCCGCATGCGAGCAACAAGACTTCAACAATCGGAAACTTCACTTTGTCAATCTCGGTGACCGGGCCGCGAAAATTTTTTTCCCACGAGATTTCTGTCTCATTTACATATTTTGGTAAAAGTTTGTATTAAAACCGTGTAAATGCAACATTTTCTCGTTGGCAGGGTTGGTTCAGTGGTTTCATCCTCTGCCTACTGATCGGGAGAACGGAGGTTCGACTCCCGTCGTAGTCAAACTTTTTTTTTCTTTAAATTAATTTTTGCTGTGCACAAGAGCTTTTCAAAAAAGTAGGGTTAGGGAAAGCTTATATTTTATTATCATTGCACAATTTCATTGGCAAATAGTTATTTCGCAATCTGAATCAACCAATCTCTCAAAACACTTTCGGAAAATCTTACTTTTAGAGTGACAAAAATCTCGTGGGAAAAAAAATTTCGCGACCGGGCCTGCGTCAGTGATTCAAATCCCTCTACAAGTATGCGAAACTGCCAGGATTAAGCTCTGCAAGAAGCTTTCCCAGTCCGAGGATAAACATTCCATCAATCAAACTGCACAGGAGAGAGATCTTTTTTCAATGCTCAAAAGCATAGACTGAAAGCATCATTCCCAAGCATAAAGAGACTGAAAGCATCATTCTCAATATTGTGACGTCACACGCGTGCCAAAGTGGGGTTGTAACCTCCCCCCCCTTGGCTACACCACTGGCCATTGATATCCCAGACGTCTTCATGATATCCCAGTATGGTTTTAGTTTAGACTTTATCCATTTCTCTCTCACTACTCACTATAATAGGCTTACAGAACACTATTCTACATTGGCATACCTGGGGTGGGGTAGGTGGATTGGGCCATGTATTTCGTATTGGCTTAGTCTATAAAACAACATTGTTACAGTGATTGCTTTGACAGAGCAATGCAAAACATATTAAATGCCTTAATCTACGTCGTTAACTACTAAAACATTTTTAAGGGGGGGGGGGGGGGGGGCATGGCCCAATGCCCCCCCCTGCGTACGCCACTGGCTGTAACTATTTCTTATGTCCTCGCAAATAATCTTTACAATTATTGTAACGGTTGTTTGATCAAACAAATTAAAATTAAAAGCAAAACTGCCTAAACTTAATTTTTATTCTATTAATTAAAAATTTGCACCCATGAATGTGGAAAATGAAAAGAACGAAGAGTTTATTGCACTCATATTTTTAACATTAAGCAATGACATGTGATGTTGTTTAGAGAGAAATTCTGAGCTCAAAACTAGGGAGGGCCTCACAAATGGAATAGCCTATAGGGCCTTCCATGGTCTAAATCCGGCCCTGCATATTACAATACAGTAGACGTCTGAGTGTTTACAACAACGGATCAACAAGATAGGCTACGCCAATTTTTTGAATTATCTTCGAATATTACATTTGTGCAGAAAATTGTTTTGGAAAGCACGTATACTTTTTGTATGCCACTTTTTTTCCGGAAAACTTGAAAAATTACATACCTAGGAATGTTGGTTTAAAGCAAGAACACGTTCACTTCTAGAGTGATAAATTCTCTACTCTTCAATAGCATCCGCTTTAACATAATGTTATGTTGTTAGCTCACAAGAACAATTTTACATTTGTCAGGGCCAACTTACCTGAGTCTCCCCTATCAGTCACTGGTTAGCTCAACTCTGGGGATACAATCCATTGCTTTCTAGCATGTTTAGATATTCGGTCATACCAGGGAGCTTGCAATTAGTGATGTATAGGCTACTGCATATTCAAGTCTCCAAGAAAGTGGTATTTTTCATTATTTTCATTTAAAGTGGTGAGGGAATTATTTAGAGCTTGAACAAGAGAAGGTAAAGTAGAGAAGGTAAAAACGTAGAGGTAAAAACGTAGAGAAGGTTAGGTAAACGTAGAGAAGGTTAGGCTAGTTCTCGGGTGTCTGTATGGGGCACCAACTATAAGTATAGACTTGGTTTGGTTGGTTTGGTTTTGAATCTTTATCCTCGGACTGACAAAGCCTTGATAGGTTATTCCTGGTACTTGTTCGCATACTTGTAGAGGCACTTGACGCAGGGCCGGTTACCGAGATTGGCAGAGTGAAGTTTTCCGATTGTTGAAGTCTTGTTGCTGAGAAATTATTCCATTCACTAGGTGCCGCTGAATGGAGAGCAGTCCTGAAATGCGTTGCTCAAACGCACACCCCGAGCGTCGAACCAGCGTCGTGTGATCTTGAGCCCGGCGCGTAACCACTGAGCTATCGGGGCTTCCACAAACCGGGGCTGTGAGGTTAATATAGCCTTCGTGCTCTTGAACTTTAATGTGGTCACCGCGGAACTCATGGCCAGCTATTAGATAAAGCCTAGTAATAGGTAGCTACTAGCTAGTGGTGGCTTATGGCAAAACATTTCAGGAGGCGTTACTCCTGGTTGCTTTTAGGAAAGGCCTCGCTATTTTAATGATGAAGACACCCTTGTTTCAGCAAAATCATTATTAGTAGCCTACAGTTTTCTGTGATGGAGAGATAAAGTGGTGCTTGGAAATACATAGCTTTTATGTCTTGAAATTGGTAAAAATAATAATTCACTCTTTCCTAATAGCAACCACTGTCCTCTTCCCCTGCTGGCCTAAAAAGTTAATCTTATCCGGTCTAAATGCGAAAAAAAACTCACAAAAGTATAGTTTTATAATGCAGTTTATTCCCGTGTCAACAGAGCTTAGTAGCACCAGAAAATAAATGAAATGACAGTAAGATACACACACCAAATGCAACACTATTACGGCACTACGGTAAAAAGCACTGTGATATGCACTTCCAAAAAAGTTACCACCTTCCCCAACAACATAAACGTGGTTTGAAAAATTACGAAGATATTTGTGGTCATCTTCTAACAATATATGACCAACATACTGTAAGAATTCTTGTACCGCATCATTGCTATGAATTGTTAAATGTTACCAAAGAGTACATACGCCCCTCTACACCACCGTAACTGTATAGACAGTGACAAAAATAACCCTACACAATATTTCACAGCCTTTGGTTGCAACTCGTTTTTTTGTTATCCATAACCACTCTTTTGTTCCCCATACAAAATTGTGGAGTAAACAACAGGAAAAGATAGAAGGAAAAAAAGAGCTAAACCGAGGAAGAAACAAGCACCCATTGCAACATGTGTTCCCCTTGTCACATATCGCATGCGAGTGTGAAGTCTTCGATGAAAAGAATGCAAATTGGTAAAAAGCTCTACCTATGACTAGTGCATTGAAGAGGTTTTCATCTGGTGAGAACTAGAGCACTTGCGAATCCAAGAAGATACCTTCGTCAAATTTACTTCACAAAATGCACCACCATTCGAAGTAAGACAGTTATAGGTTGATTTTAAGGAAGCATAAAAACCCACACTCGCTTGTCTCCATCACCAGAAGACACTCATCAACGCTGGGTAGCTGAAAGCAATATTGCCTTGACAAGACTCTTGTTGCAAAAAGATCTCAATGGATATTTGACAAGCAAAGAATTGACCTTTCGCAAAAGATTCGTGGATCAAAACAACTTTTTCTTTGATTGAGAACATATTGTTCTCTTGGAATCCATCCACGACAAAATAATGTGCATGCAGTTCAGACATTTGAATGTATCTGACAAGCACGGTAATAATATTATGGAGCCAAGAAAATGTTTCAAATTACAAGAAACTAAACAGCAACCCGCTCAAACTAACTGAAGATAAGATGTGTATAAGCGATAGGAAAGACTTAGATCTACAGAAAAAAGAAATATGTGACACGGGAAAATAAAATAAAAACAAATAAGTAAGTTCCATGTGAATAAGAACGAATAACGACGCTGCTATATTCATTTGGCAAAGATTCAAATTAGCACATAAGGAGTTAGAAATTATTTTCTCGACTATGTTTGAACGGTAGTTCAATATAACAGCACTATAGGCCTACATCTCTTTTACACCGTATTCCTAACTTCGGCAAAATATAATTCGTGTTAAATATAATTCTGCAGTAAAATATATTTTATAGTCGCATTCGTCTTTTACACATATGTCCGTCCGTCGTCTTTATCAATCCGTTTGCTCAGTTCTCTTTTATGTCTGAGGTTCACCGCCACAAGCTGTAGCATGACATGCACACTCTAATGCAACTTCATACTCATAAGACTTAGTGGATGAATCTGGACACAACAAGTCAACAGATCTCTTCTCTGTTCTAACCGTACTGCAGCAAGAACATTGCTTCTGGAAGCCTCCCACTTCAGATGAGAAAACTGAAGCGCTTGTACATTGACCTTCGCACATGGTAACGTTGACCTTATTAGGTGATCTGCAACCGTCATATTCAATTTCTTCGAAGAAGTCATTCACTGGTCTACACTTGTTCTCTGTTGGTGTACCTGTGAAAAAACATGTAACATGAGACTAGGTCTCAATACTCTTGTATAAAAAGGAGACTAGGTCTCAACAGTCTTGCACAAAAACAACATTCAAATGATCTGTTTTAAAAGATTCAGAAAGTAGTTATGTCTTCGAAGGTTGTAACTTACTGGTAGAGCAGTATGTACAACATCCATCGCTTGTTGTCTTGATATCAGCAGGTGCACAGAGTGGATCAATTGGTTGGCAAGATGGAGCATTGCATTGGCTGTACACTTCGTTATTGATTGGATCAATCATACATTCACATGTAGTACATTGATCGTCTGTAAATATTATTAAGAATATTTATGTTGATGATAGGATGCCTCGGCATAACAAGAAATAAGACAGGTTTTTATTCTTGTAATGAACATTTTTCGATGACTTACCTGAAGTAATCCAAGTCTGGCCAGGAGCGAATTGTTTTCCCTCGTAATGACACACTGTTGGCACACAATCTCCACAGCATTGTCCAGCAACTGGTACGTATGTGTACCCTGAACTGCATGTTCCGCATTTTATTGCACTGCAGGCTGTTTCATATTCTCCCAGTTCATTTGGTGTCATACTGCAGCTGCATTCCGTGCACACGTCTTCCATCCATGTTAGACCTATTTCATGAAAATATGTATCCTTCCATATCACTGGTATATAGTGTATTTGTTTTTCATAAAACATAGAAACCAAAATTTTAACAGCATGAATTGATTTACTAATTTTGCATATTTGTGTAAACTGTTATCCTACTTTATCTCTACAAGCAGTAAAGCAACTTTCCATTACGTTTCTCCACTAATTTGGAAAGATTTTGTTTTCTAGTTGCACAAGCCGAGAATCAAGCCATTATCACTTGGCTATTAATTTTTTTGGTGATTATAGCCATGATTTGTGAACTGAGATATTAAAGCGGACAAAAACCAGATGTTTTTGAAATGTTGCATAAACGTTGTTTGGATAAGCCGTAAAATGCTCGTAAATCACAATACCTGGTGTATGTGTTTCTCCGAGATACACGCATTCTTCTGGTGGTGTGCATTGGCGTACCGTACAACCACAACCATCAACTGAATCAAGTGCTGTCCAACCTTCTTTGCATTGTTGTGGTTCACAACATGCATCACATTCACAGACCCGAGTGGTACAGCATCGGTTAAGAGCCTTGGTCGCGCTGTGCTTACCAGTTGGGCAGATCAGTTCTCCAATATCACATGAATCTGCAGAGCAACAGTGTTTTCACAATCACACTTACATTATATTAGATAGTGCAGATGTATCGAACTTACATAGTCAGATGTAATTCTACTTATACAGTCAAATGTAATCATAGCCTACAAGAGACAATTTCAAAAAAGAATCTGTTGAAGGCAGTAAATATACTAGCAAGTCACAAGAAAAAACATGTTCCAAAAACTTCATAGAATTCTTGGTTCGTGTATTCAATAATATTGGAACTTTGCACAGTATTTCAGTTGAATGACTGCATCTCGCTATTGTGTGCAAAACATTTCCAACCTTCTACTAAAGAAGAGCACATCTGTTGTTTCCGCTTAAAGGTTATCTTACGGTGTCGAACTCTTGGTTAATAATTTAGAATGCCCTAACTTATTCAATCTTTTCGAAAATCGACATAATTTTAGAACAGTCTTACCTTGATTGCACTCGCAAGCATAAGATGGACAACATTTTCCTGGATTGGTTTGGTACTTTCTTTCGAAAGATTCGCACGTTGTTAGATCAGCCGGACAACTGTTTATGTCACAAGTACAGATTTCTTCTCTTTCGCTTGGACAGCATTCCGGTAAACCAAGTGCTCGCGTTTCTTTTCCAGTTGTGATTATTCTGAACAACAAAATGTGTCGTTTTATGGTGATAATAAGAGATAGAAATGGCAGAAAAGGATGGATCTTGGCTTTAGAGATTCAGTTTTTGTCATAAGAATAAAAATATACCTACTAACATTTTCATTCTGTCTTTGTAAACCACTTTTATGCAGTAGTCTATTAGCGTTGATACAAATCAGATTTGGACAAGCTTACCTGTATCCAGGCAATGCCGGGCATGGCGTAACCTTAGCAGCTGGGCATTGAGATTCATCACATTGGCATTCCGTAACAGCACAGCATGCTCCAACTTCGCTTGTTGTAACTAACTTGAAGCCATCAGCACATTCAGTGACACATGGTTGACATTGTGATTGGTCGCATTCACAGATGTACGTTGGACAGCATTCACCGGGATTATTGACCACAGCTACTTCTCCATTTTCGCAGACGGGTGCAGTGGCACTTGCGCAGTTATCACGATCACAAGTACATTCATACACCGGGCAACAGCGTCCTTCTTCAACCACATGAGCAACATGTCCGGCTTCGGCACATGTTGGTACTGTTTCGCACAATTCGGTTTTGCATACGCAAGTTGCAGATGGACAGCAGTCATCAGCACCCAAAACCTCAAGTTCTTCACCATCTTCACAAACCTACAGTTGAAATAACAGACTATAGCGAAAGTAATTTACCAGGTAATTTATTGTTTTATATAATCTACAAAATATGTGGTTCTTATAGCTTAAATATGTAACGTATTAGATATATTATGGTAATATTTTAGTTGTTTAGAATAACAATGGGCTACATCATTCTCATAATGATATTAGGCTCCCTCGCAAATCAGTTTTGTAGAAGTTACAGGCTTACTGCATTTAAGTGTCAATGCAAACACGTTTCATTTATGCTTTTATTGTAGAGAATAATAATAAGATGATCTATTATTATTTAAAGAATTTTTTTTTTATTGACAAAAGTTTCTCAGTTTAATGTAAACGAAGTTGGTTACTTTGCAGCAAGCAAAAGTTTAAAGATGAATTGGTTTATAACATATGTGCATAAACTGCTTGCTGTTTAGCTATGTGGCTAGAGTAGCCTAGTCATGAAAAAAGTTTAAGCAAAATAAAGGTTTCTATTGCAGTAATAGAAATACTTTAGTAAACTTTCATGAATTGCCAACAAGGAGAATGCAACTGATGTGCTACGTACAGGAACAGGAGTGCTTGGGCAGGAGTCAGAATTACATTCGCATGTATATCTCAAACAACAGTCGTTTGGTCCAGTTGGAATTGCTCTCCATGCTTCACCAACCGAGCAACGTGGTCTAATGATAGGTGGACAACGAAGTCCAGCGCATTTAGATTCATGGTTATCTGGTAGGCAAATGTATGCAGTGCAGCAAACTGAATCATCCTCCACTCTGGCCAAATTCTGCAAAGCAATCCCATTATGATAACTGTGAAAATGACAGTTGATTACAGATGTAAAGTGACGGAACTGGAGTAAATGTGATACCTGTCCAATAGGCGTGCCTGGGCGATTAACATCAGTGAACAAGAACGCTGTTTTTGTTTTATTTTTTGCTATTTGTTTTTTGGGTTTTGTGGCCCTGCTAGCTACTGATATATAGCCTACTACATAATTTTTCATTCAGGCACGTTTTAAACCTTTCAAGGTTTTGCCACCTTTTCCCGTTCATTAACCTGCTGGTAGGTTTATATCGATTTTTGTAGTTAATATCTTTTTCGTCCCGGACGCGTTAATGACGAAAAATAAAATGATTGAATGATTGATAAGCGTTCCCATTTTACATAGTCTTGGGTAGCAATGCACAGAACACTGGATAGCCCTTCTACTCTTTCAGAAAGTATGCTTACACTGTTACTAAAACATTTAATCTGAATTGAGTGAATACGAAAAAGCCGTGGTGAACTTAAAGTTACAAAAACTTAGCTAACCTCATTTAGTCCGCATACTGGTGCTGCGGGACAAGCAACTTGAGATTGTACAATGGTTGCATCAGGTTGGCAAGTGGCGATTATGCACGGTTCACCAGCGTAATACCATTGTTCGCCAACTTTGCGTCCGAAGCCACCTTCATCGCTGCATACTGGGCACTCGAATGTATCCACACATTCACCATCGTTAAGAACCTGGACATAAGTTCATGGCATCACTTATGCTTAAATTTGCGTTAAATAATTTTAAGCAAGAATTAAGATGTAGTATCACCAGAAAATTAAACTAATTCTAATAGATATTATTTGAATAAACTGAAGATACCGTTATAGCGAAATTGATTTTTAAATATATTATGTTAAGTGATTAGATTATTGTGCAAATGCCAGCATTCGATGAATGCAAATTAGCAGTGGTTCCAAAAAATACAAAGATGATTATGGAATATTTAATCTTAGAAAGAGGTGTTAAACATAGCTTACCTTACTTTACAGTGTAGATATTAACGACCTGTTTTAGCCTGATGTTTGCTGTGGTAATAGCGAATTATGCAATTCCTAGACTTGCAATTCGCTATTACTACAGCGAACTCGCAGCATCAGGCTAAAACAGGTCGTTAATATCTACATTGTAAAGTAAGCAAGGATCATGCTGCTAAAAGCGAAATTCAATCTATTGCATAGCTTACCTTGTTACCAGCACAGAAACATCCTTCTGCGTTGTCAATTATGCTCAGACTATCGTAGACTTTGTAGTTGTCGCAAGTCTTTTTGGTGTTTGGTCCGCATCCTCTGTACTCACATCCTCCAGTTGTGCAGGCTGTGTTTGCACAGAAAGCTTCACTTCTCCAGACGACGCATTTGCCCATTCTTGCACCAGCATCAGCGTAAGCCGCAAGTGCTGAGCACCCTGGCCAATCAGCAGCAACAGGTGATCCTTCGTGGATCAGTGGAAGACCAGCAGTTACTCTTGCACATGTTTCCACATATTCACTTGAATCAACAAGAGAAGACAACTGTCCAAGTTGACTTGTAGCAAACAGGTGTAAGCAAGCTGTTTGCGCTGCAGCGCTTCCTCCACCAACAATTAATCCTGTTTCAGGTGCAGCATCCACAAGACATTCTGGTTGGGCATTTCCAGATGAAAATCCTGCACCACCAGCAGCAGCAAGTGCAGTGCCACCAACGTTTTGAACCAACCAACGGTTAAAGAATGTTCCGATTGAGTCCGAACTTGCTGCTTGTCCTGTTGTGACCGTCACTACCACGTAGCTTCCAGTCCAAAGATCATTGCTCATTTCACCATCCGCAAGACCACACAGTCCTTCAGTTTTTCCGGAATATTTCGCTGGCACATGTACAGCCCAAGTATCAGAGGTGTGATCAAACACAACCTTTACTTCTGTAGCTTTCATTATAACTGTCGTTGTTTGGCCGACCACATCAATGGTAAAGCTTGCTGTAGTTGAAGTGGATCCCTAAAAATAACAAGAAATGATCTTGGTTCAAGTTCATCTAATGCGAAGCAAACTTTCAACAAACTTTTCGCACGTTTCACAGAAAGAAAATCAAAATCTTCCTATTGACATAGTTTACATAACATTGCGTTTTATATCAACCATACCTTTTGTTCTTTTACGATCGTAAATGTTTCTAATGATACTTTGTCCACCATCGTCATAGATTTAGTGCATATTGAGCTTCCACAGTATTCCCGTTCTACCGATACTTCGAAGTTAAGGCCAAACGAGTCTCGGGCTAGTACGTGAGAGCATGGACAAGATCTTGCATAGCTGTATCCATCAAACGTGTGGATTCGGCTGCTTCCCGCGTATCCTCGGCATACAACTGCAATAAGTTGTCTGTTGAAATATTTGGAATCGCAGATCGTTTTTATATGATCTACATTTTTTTATATGCTTATACTTGTACCGTAGAGTTATATGAAAATACTGAAAATGCAATGCGTTTAGCAAGAATGACTTTCTGAGCATTGCTTGTAGCCTGCTTTAGATTGATTGCTTACAGTGAAATCAATTTAGCGCGGATAACTATGAAAATGCACCTTGCTTTCTATAGCCTATACAGTACTTGAGCTTCTGTGACTAAATATATTGAATAAACAACAAAGAAGATAAATACAGTGGTTATTTTCTTACAATCACAAACGTAAGTTGGACAACATCCATCTACGTTCATCACAAGCGTAGGCTCGACACCGTCAGCACAAGTAGGCTTGATTGACTCAGCACATGTCTTGGCCTTGCACATCATATTGCGATCATCAACACAAGAGCAAGTTTGACAAACATCGTTGATCATTGCCCATTCAGTATTGACTTCGTGGAAGGTGCCTTCTTCATCAGTACATCCCATACCTGTATTGAAAAGTTTATATTTTAAAATATGTATAAATACAAAGCGAACAAAGCAGAATTTTAACTTTAGATAATAGAATAAAATCGAACGCAATGAAAAAGCAGTTAAATCTAGTGTTACCCTACAGGGTAAAAGTTATTCAACATTGAAAGTACCTTTGATAGGCTCATTTGTTAATAGGTAAGCAAGAAATACAGAAAAAACAATATTCCCTCAGTCTTAATGACGCTTTTTTTTAGATAAAACTAAGAGTAAAAAATCAAAAATGTGAGTAAAAAATTGCGCAATCTTTGCTACTAGAGAAATTTTTTTTGAAAAACTTACAGTTTGGTAGCGCTGTATATTGAAAATTGGAACATAAACTTACGTTTGCATGTATAGGTTCCACAGCACTCAGTGTCATCATTCACTCGCTCACGACGTTCGTTAAACCCACAAATAGGAGCTGGTGGGCAGGTTTCCGATCGGCATACTTTGAAAATAAAATTTGCTTTCATGAACGTTGTACACTTTATGACTGATGAATAAAAACTTATATAATAGACTAGCGACTAGAGTCTAGTCACTAGCCTAATGTAACCCTACTCTCAATTTTCAAAACAAAAATACGTTCATCTAGTATAGGTAGCTTATACTAAAAATGAATTGTACACAGGGTGTTGATGTGTGAAGCTTTGAGTAACTGAGGAAACTGGTTGATGACTAAAATCATATGGTTTAAAGCCGTTGAATTCCTCATACATGCAGATTCATGGCCGATATGACTCAATCGTTTTGTTAGTCTTTCTACTTTGATATCAGTAGCCTAATGTAGGTAGGCTACAGTTATTTTCTCAATGTATAAATGTAATCTATTTTCTTGTTATCATTTTACATTCCAGTATTATATGACATTATTTTTATCCGGGTGTAACGATTTATTACCAGTTCATATCACGTTAAAAGCAGTTGTGTTTGATGACTACTTTTTGGAGTGCATTAACTTATTTCACCAAGCTTCCAGCACAATGCAGATTCAGACCATATAAAATTAAAAGAGTTCGATAACGTATGAAAAGCCATGATCTAACAAACCAAAATGTGTTTGAAGCTTGCTGAAAAGAATGTACACCCAAACGTGTAACTGTTAATGTATCGTCTTGTAATTTTACAAAAATTACACTATTAACAGAATAACCATTATAGCCTACAGTATCGCAGCAAATGTTGTAGTCTACTGTGCAAAAGGTCACTAGCCTACGACGCTTTTTCCGTGACCGCTTACAGTATTTTGTTTGCATTGTTGATTGTATTTCGGTTTGTTTACTTTTTTGTTTTTTTGCTAGTTTCTTGTGTTCGTATTCTCAGTTTGTTTCTGCCAGTAGTATGCCTATGTACAGCACTTGAAGCGAACCAAAAAGGAATTCCAAGAAAATTGTTCTCTCAGCTTAATCGGACTAGTTTGGCTCGGTTCCGATGAAGCTTGACTGTATATGCCTACCATTACGCAGCGTTGGTTCGGCTCTCGGGGTGTGCTTTTGAGCAACGCATTTCAGGACCGCTCTCCATTCAGCGGCAACTAGTAGATGGAATAGTTTTCCGGCAACAACATTTCAACAATCGGAAACTTCACTCTGTCAATCTCGGTAACCGGCCCTGCGTCAAGAGCCTCTCACAAGTATGCGAAACTACCAGGAATAACCTATCAAGGCTTTGTCAGTCCCAGGATAAAGATTTAAAACCAACCATAACATAGTAGCCTAGGTATAGTTACCGCATTCATAAACCGGACAACAATCCAACGGGTTCACAATAACAGCTGAGTAATACTCATCACACACAGGTAACGTGGTCGTGCATAGAGATGAATCGCAAACTGAAAATGAAACAAAAGTTTTATATTCTCCATCAATGGTATTGTAGACTATGTCATGACAATGGCATACTATTTTTAAAGCTTGAAAATATTTGTATAATGTTGAGGTTTGAGGTGTGTGTGTGGGCAAATGATCCAAACAAATATTTCAAACAAAATTGTTTATTTTTAACCAAGAAAAACATACCGCATTCATATGTATCACAGCAATCATTTTTCTTTGTGACAAGGATATGACCTTCTTCGCAAATGGGTGGAGTTTCCACTGTGCATTCCTTAGGGAGACATTCTATTCCAGCTTGTGTGCATTGACAAACCTCGCATTCGTTATTTTCGTCAGTCCATTTCTCATTCAACTAAGAAAACAAGAAAGGTTTTGTTAGAAGCCTCTCTTTAAGTTCCAAGAAAGTTCCAAGACGATTCGATTCAGAGTGAGGGATGAAGTCAGAGTCTCGGAACTATTAACCGATCAGCAGTCAAATGAATTTCACGCTTACCCTTAACGCTTGAGTCTCCTGTCAACTGCCTTCTGTCACCTCGCGATGGCTTTCTGCATTCTAAATGTCTACTTTTTGAAGCATGATTCAGGGTGATTCGAAACAAGCGTGACATAATTAAAACTTGTACCTTATTGTAAATCTTAACCTACAAAATTTCATGTTACCATAATGTTGCAAAGTTCAACTAGTCTCTGTTTTCATTATAACAACTCAACATACTTTGGACAAATACTGCTGTAGCCTAACTTGCATGCGAAGTGATCGATCTTTGCCTATACTGATTACTGTAGTTTAGCACAGTTTCAGAAATACCACGCAGGCCTGCAGTCGCCTACATTTGGTGATAGGCTGCTACCTACAAAGCTTATTGCTTTATTATTTTTTCCCTATGCGTTCAAGGGCGATTACCATATTCTACACGTTGTACCTGTAACCCATCTTATATTTAATCTGATTAGGCTACTTGATCCGCGAAGCTTCCTTTGCTAATCGGTATTTTACTATTAGAAGATCTCTACCTGCCCAACAATTGCAGCCATAGGCTAATAGCCTATTCTAAGTCGGTTGTCAGAGTGAAGATTGCCTGTTTACACTCAAAGCCAACGCATAGGCTAATAACAAAGCGATAATGACCATTGTGGATGAAACAAATCATAAACTGTCATGTTGTTTGCTATTTATGATTCTAGTGTGGAGCAGAGTTGTCAAATTGGAATAATTGATTCCAGATCTGGAATCAAAACGAACTGTCTAGTAGAGAAAAAAAAATGTCTGGAATCTGGAATAATTTTAGAAGCAAATTGGGATTATTTAGACAAGTCTAGATTGTTTCGGTAATTGTCTTTTTTTCATTGCATTTAGTAGCTGCAACGCGTGCGCGTAACTTTCTGCCCTAGTTCCGTCTCTTTCTTTGAAACTTTGTTGCAGAATTGCACGCTTTCTGGCGCGAAAGCCTGTCTGTGAGAAGTGTGACGCAACCTAGTAAGCTGACAGGACTTTCCGCACACTTAACACTGAGTTATATTTCCATGTATGTTAAGTTTACTTTTAATCTGTTATGTTTTTAGGTTGTTACAGAATACAGTACCGTAGTTATTGTTAAGTACCGGTACGGTATTTATTGATTTTCATATTTTGTTGCATCGAAGAAGTTAGATAAGAAGTTCAAAAATCCAAGCGTATGTGAAGTTTATTGTAGGAAGAATATGGCTCTACGCAGTGGCGTATCCTGGTGGGTTGAGCAAGGGATTGAAGAGAAGTAATAAAACTCATGGGGGATAAGAACGTTTCGAAGACGCGCGTATTCTAGGGGGTCCGAGGGCATGCCCCCTGGAAAATTTTTGCAAAATTACACTCAAATAATGGATTATAGTGCTTTCTAGAAACACTTTTAGGGTAGGCTAATATTTGTATGTAGGCTACGGTATGATATTTTTTAGCAGATGTACAGCGATTAACTTATCAAAGGTAGCTCTTACACAAACAGGCAAAAACTGGGCAAGGCTTCTCAGCAGGAGGCAACCCTACGTACAGTTTTCAAGAATTCTAATGATATAAAGAAAAAAACAGTTGCTCTTTCACTTGCTGTGTTCATTTGTTAGCATACATCGTTTACACTGCCGACCATTTGACAAATTGTTTCCACAAGCACGCAGGCACAGATATAAAATTGGGGTGAACAAAGGCTACAAAACTTGATAAAAAATGTGCTGGCATCATCTTATCGTAGGGATATTTTCATTTCAACATGAAGATTCTCACCACTACTTATTGTAAGTTATATATATCATATTTACAATATACACTGCGTATTTAATGGTATTTTGTTTAGACTTAAAATGAAATGTCTAGAATAAATTTAGAATAATTTAGAATCAAACTGACATGCAATCTGGAAGGGAAGGCTACAACTAATCTGACAACCCTGGTGTGGAGTATGTAGCAGAAGGTTTCTGCATCTTACATTGAAGGACAGGTTGCCACTATCTCTTAGTTTTAAAAATCTTTCACCTGCCTCACGTTTATGATAAATACGGCAGGCTGTAGCCTAATTAAGTTAGCTAGTAAACATTTTTTATTGTGTGAAGTCTTGGAAAACTGAAAATATAGGAAAATTTTCACAAGTAAAAAAGCTTTCAGGATTTTCTGGTTTATTAAATTCATGTCTCCTACTGCCTACAGCAGGGGTGTGCAACGTGCGGCCCGCGGGCCAAATGCGGCCCGCGAAGAAAAATTTTGTGGCCCGCGAAGATGTGCTAATTTTGAATTGTGTGCGGCCCGCGAAACGTGTTTATAATTTAGTTTAGTCTGGTACGTGTGAACAATTCATTGTGGAGTGGATTATTGTAGATTTCGCACCTTCTGTTAACCATTTTAGAAGTCTTTCACCGGCCACCGCTAATCCATTGTATTTAATTATTTGGAACGTAAAAATGTATGGTCACATAAAAGGCATTATGAACAAAGTACGACTTTGGAAAGCTCACGTACAGACAGGAAATCTTTTCCACTTTCCAACTTTAAGAGACTATGGAATGCATCCTGAGAAGAAAACTGAATGTGCTGACCAACTTGAAAAATTGTTGTATGAATTTTTGGCTCGTTTCAAGGACTTCAAATCTCATGAACATTTGTTTGGTATATTCGCTTCGCCATTCAACACAGACATTAACAAAGCACCAGAAGATATAACTTGAACTGATTGATCTTCAAGAGAAAACGGATTTGAAAGCAAAGTATTTAGAAATGAATCTTGGCGATTTTTACCGAAAGCATTTCAACTAAGATGACTTTCCACATTTGAAAAATCCATGGCTTCAAAAATGGTACTTTTTGGCTCAACGTAGTTGTGCGAACATTTTTTTCTAAAACTGGCGTCATGAAATCTCCCTATTGATCGGTTCTGACAGACGAACACTTGGAAAATGGACTTCGAATTGCGATCATTAAAGTAAAGTATAGTATCCATTAAAGTAAATTTGGAAAAAGCCGTCGGGAAAAGAAGCCAGCTGCAAACTTCTCACTGAGCTCGTTTAAAGACGGTGTGACAATAAATTTGAATAGTAGTTTTCTTCAGAAATGTATGCGTCCTAACTTATTATTTCTGGAAGGAGATAACCCGTAATATAAGAATAATATGAATAACAAAAAAAATACTGTTTTGTGCCTGCAACTACTAAAAATCATATGTTAAATAAACGTCCGGCCCGCGGTTTCACCCAGTTATTCATATCTGGCCCTCCTGTAATAAAGGTTGCACACCCCTGGCCTACAGCATTCAATACAAAATTATAGGCTGTGGTGGTGCTTGGTTTTACTGTACGTACAGTATATGGTTGTAGTACCATAAAGCAAACTTCTTTCTAAACCTCTATTTTTGATCAGTTTTAGTCAGGAATGGTTTCAGAAAAGTAATGAATTTCATAGTGATATAGGTAAAATTTTGTTATTGTTCGTGTATAGCCTACTTACATACATTTAATTTTATAAACCTGCTTTCACAAACATAATTCGTTTTTATGTGTAAGTTTACAACTTACATTGTGCATTACGTTGTTTTTATCTTGGCAGCTATTTTCGTCTTCAACACAGGTAGCACAGCAATCAAGTGGGTCATTTTTGATTAACTTTTGTCCGACTGGACAGAAAGTTATTTCACAGACTTCTGGGGCACAGTGAACTTCTCCTCCCATGCAGATACAGTTACTACATCCATGTTCTTCTTTCCACACTGCTCCGGTCTATCAAATTAAATTGGTAGACATTTTATTAAGATTTGAAAATTCTTATGTCAAGTTTTAACATCAATATCTTAATTTTTGCTTCAAGTTTCAATATCTTGTAAATTCAAGTAGAAAAGAACGAAATTTCAAAGTCAGAAAAATAATGAAACCCACTAATCTTACCGCACGACGAAGTGAATTTCTGAAGCAAGGGCAGTCACGAGGATAAACACATGATTGACCGTCACACACTTTTTCCTTCGGACAAGAAGATGGACAAGAAGAACCATCAATCACTCCAGGGCAACATCCTTCCATAAATCCTGATTCTGATGAAGCAAGGGCCTTAGCATAAGTTTCTGCTAATACGTTGTATCTTCCAGCAGCATATGATCCATAATTAGGGATGAGGCCTGTTCCAGATTCTGAATCTGCATTTGCTTGACCTCCAAATGTCAAGCCACTGCCAACAAAGCTCGTAATTGTAGACTTGCTGTTTTCATCGTTGTTTTTAGAAGCGATATCAGAATTTGAAGTTTGAACTTCTCCTGCCTCATTACCAGCACCCGAAGATGACATCAAGTCACTTTCTACAGCTTTTGTTGTTGCTAGAGCATTGGATGTAACTGATGTCAAACCGTCTCCGAACAAAAGTGAAGAAATTCCTGCTGCAGAATGCGCTGTTGTGTCAGATATGCATTTTGGAACCACGCAACAAGCGGAATTATCAATTATTGTTTTTGATGTACCAACTGGACAGTTTTCTTCTCCAATGGCTATGCATTTTGCAGGGTTGCAGGCACATTCGTACGTGCCGCAACACATGGAATCATCACTTGAGAAGAATTGAAGATCTTCGTAGTAATTGCAAACTGGCGGAGAGGAAGGACATGAACTTACGTCACATTCGTCATCCACTAAACGGTATGTATAACAACAATCATCTGCTTTCTCGGCGATAACTTTGAAGCCATGTGGAGCGGAAGGATAGGAATCACATTCTTTGTGAGTGCATCTGATGAAAATAAGTTGATATACTCAATCAAAAATTGTTTGCAATGATTTTTTCATAAATATTTGTTTTCTGAATATAATGTCATCAAGCCAATTAAGCAGGAAAGCATCAGCCTAATATCTGGCAAAACATGAAATGTTTATTTGTAATTTGACGCCCAAACAGTATCTATCGCTATTTAATACGCCAGGTAAACATATCTAAAATTTCATCGGGTGCATGTACTCTAACTTAAAGCCATTAGGCTAAACCAACTTGTTTCAATATTGTTGTTACAAGCAAACAACAATTGAATTAAATCAAGGCTAACGAAATTATAAAATTGCATGTGTGTAATAAAAAATGACATTTACTCAACGCACTCTATTACATAAAATGGTAGGCACTTTAACAAGCAGATTTCTAATAATCCACGCGCGTATCCAATCCAACCACGAACCAATGAGATGCTACGTTATCTGTACGTTATCTGCTATTGTGACCATTCCAGCATTCAGCCAGAGAATTAATACTTACTTTGAACTTTGTTTGGTGATTACAGAAGAAAAAAGAGCTATAGCAGAGGTGGGAATCAAACCCACGTCATTGTAATGACTACTGCCGCCCTAACCCTCTGCGCCAAGCCAACCGATGGCAAAGCGATGCTTTAATTTAGCTAGAATTTGCGTTTTTCCTTTATTCTTCCCAAACGCAATCTTGATGACGTCATGAAAAGCGTAGCTTCTGATTGGTTCGTGCTGGATTGGATATCTGCATGTTAAAGTGCCTACCACATAAAATAGCCTACGACCAGTGTTCCCTATAAGAAAATTTTACGCTGAGCAAATATTTGATTTAGTGAGCATGAGCATTTTAATGCTGAGTTAAAATGAATTACCAACAGAAAATGTAATTACTTAAATAGTAAAACCAGTCTTCAGAGTCGAAATTGGAAAATAGGCTATCTTTTGCAAGCTAAGTAATAAAGTTAGTTGCATCCACGAGTGTGGAGTGTTTGTGAAGCAAAGACAAAGGATTGTGATGTAACAAAAGGGTACTGTATGCTCAATTGCTCATGTGCATCAGCACACGGTATAAATGCGATAAGCCCAGAAGCGTACTGTCCAAAAATAATGTTGAAGATCATTTTACTTTTAAATTTGGAAAGTGCAACTGCGCAAGAATAAGATTTTACTGCGCAAATAGTCTGGTGGCACTGCGCATTTGCTCAGTTGCGCACCTTAGAGGGAACACTGCTGCTACGATTAATTTAAATTGCAAACCTCACCTTAAAAGACAAAAAAAAAAGAGAAAATCACTTTCTCAAACATTAAGATGTTTTCATATAATTTTTCTAAAAGCAAATATAGTTATTACTATCTAAACCCTTGACAGCCTGTTTCACCTAAAGGAGGATCATCAGAAAATCAAGGCTGCCCAGGCTGTCAAGGGTTTACAGTAGATAGTAATAACTATAATTTGCTTTAATTCGCTCTGCTTTGCTTTTTTGTTAGCATTGAGCACTTTTTGTAGCATTAATAGTTTTCATTGTTTTAATTTTTCTAAAATATATTTCAACAAACCTTGTTTCACTCAATGATTCGCAGACGCACAACAAACAAGGATCACCATTTTGATACCAAGTTTCACCATAGCAACGCCCGCTTCCACCTTCATCAACACAAGATGGCGATTCTGACATGACACCAAGACCAGCATCAAAGGATCCACTTAGCAAATCTTGCTTATTTGAAGCATTATCTGATGCGAGGGCTGCCTTAACTTCACTGCCGACACCTTCGTCGCTGTATTGTGTGGTCGTGAACATGCCTCCGTCGTAGATCAAACCATTCTTCGCTGCAGCGTCAGCTTTGCCAGCGCCGTAATATTGTCCTGGCATGCCTGCGAAAGCATTGCTGCCATCAGCGTTTGCGGCTGCGCCTGCACCGGCAGAAAGCTTGCCTGGAACAAACACAGTCTTGGTCATGTCACCTCCGTAGGCATCTCCGCCGACGTACACATCTGCGGCGTGTTGGCCGTCCGCTTGTGACCCATCTGCTGCTGCGTGATCGCCCTTGGCACCGAACGCAACTTCTTGTCCTGAACCAGCACCAGATTTAGTTGTGGTTTCGAAGTATCCGCCATTGAAGGCAAGTCCTGATGCGCTATCGGCTTGTGCATGGTGTTGTCCCATTCCTCCGAAGTATCCGTTACCGAGTCCGTATTGGCCACCGGCTTGTGCACCAGCACCATTGTCAATTGCCATGTTTCCTAGATGGAAAGCGGTCGTAGTCATGTCACCACCCTTCTTTCCACCTGCGGCATGGAAACCAGCGTCTTGTGCACCAGCTGCTGCAGATTGTGAATCGAGACCATAATCTGATCCGAGGGCTGCTTTAACTTCACTGCCGACACCTTCGTCGCTGTATTGTGTGGTCGTGAACATGCCTCCTTCGTAGATCAAACCATTCTTCGCTGCAGCGTCAGCTTTGCCAGCGCCGTAATATTGTCCTGGCATGCCTGCGAAAGCATTGCTGCCATCAGCGTTTGCGGCTGCGCCTGCACCGGCAGAAAGCTTGCCTGGAACAAACACAGTCTTGGTCATGTCACCTCCGTAGGCATCTCCGCCGACGTACACATCTGCGGCGTGTTGGCCGTCCGCTTGTGATCCAGCTGCTGCTGCGTGATCGCCCTTGGCACCGAACGCAACTTCTTGTCCTGAACCAGCACCAGATTTAGTTGTGGTTTCGAAGTATCCGCCATTGAAGGCAAGTCCTGATGCGCTATCGGCTTGTGCATGGTGTTGTCCCATTCCTCCGAAGTATCCGTTACCGAGTCCGTATTGGCCACCGGCTTGTGCACCAGCACCATTGTCAATTGCCATGTTTCCAAGATGGAAAGCGGTCGTGGTCATGTCACCACCCTTCTTTCCACCTGCGGCATGGAAACCAGCGTCTTGCGCACCAGCTGCTGCAGATTGTGAAGCGAGACCGTAATCTGATCCGAGGGCTGCCTTAACTTCACTGCCGATACCTTCGTCGCTGTATTGTGTGGTCGTGAACATGCCTCCGTCGTAGATCAAACCATTCTTCGCTGCAGCGTCAGCTTTGCCAGCGCCGTAATATTGTCCTGGCATGCCTGCGAAAGCATTGCTGCCATCAGCGTTTGCGGCTGCGCCTGCACCGGCAGAAAGCTTGCCTGGAACAAACACAGTCTTGGTCATGTCACCTCCGTAGGCATCTCCGCCGACGTACACATCTGCGGCGTGTTGGCCGTCCGCTTGTGATCCAGCTGCTGCTGCGTGATCGCCCTTGGCACCGAACGCAACTTCTTGTCCTGAACCAGCACCAGATTTAGTTGTGGTTTCGAAGTATCCGCCATTGAAGGCAAGTCCTGATGCGCTATCGGCTTGTGCATGGTGTTGTCCCATTCCTCCGAAGTATCCGTTACCGAGTCCGTATTGGCCACCGGCTTGTGCACCAGCACCATTGTCAATTGCCATGTTTCCAAGATGGAAAGCGGTCGTGGTCATGTCACCACCCTTCTTTCCACCTGCGGCATGGAAACCAGCGTCTTGCGCACCAGCTGCTGCAGATTGTGAAGCGAGACCGTAATCTGATCCGAGGGCTGCCTTAACTTCACTGCTGACACCTTCGTCGCTGTATTGTGTGGTCGTGAACATGCCTCCGTCGTAGATCAAACCATTCTTCGCTGCAGCGTCAGCTTTGCCAGCGCCGTAATATTGTCCTGGCATGCCTGCGAAAGCATTGCTGCCATCAGCGTTTGCGGCTGCGCCTGCACCGGCAGAAAGCTTGCCTGGAACAAACACAGTCTTGGTCATGTCACCTCCGTAGGCATCTCCGCCGACGTACACATCTGCGGCGTGTTGGCCGTCCGCTTGTGATCCAGCTGCTGCTGCGTGATCGCCCTTGGCACCGAACGCAACTTCTTGTCCTGAACCAGCACCAGATTTAGTTGTGGTTTCGAAGTATCCGCCATTGAAGGCAAGTCCTGATGCGCTATCGGCTTGTGCATGGTGTTGTCCCATTCCTCCGAAGTATCCGTTACCGAGTCCGTATTGGCCACCGGCTTGTGCACCAGCACCATTGTCAATTGCCATGTTTCCAAGATGGAAAGCGGTCGTGGTCATGTCACCACCCTTCTTTCCACCTGCGGCATGGAAACCAGCGTCTTGCGCACCAGCTGCTGCAGATTGTGAAGCGAGACCGTAATCTGATCCGAGGGCTGCCTTAACTTCACTGCTGACACCTTCGTCGCTGTATTGTGTGGTCGTGAACATGCCTCCGTCGTAGATCAAACCATTCTTCGCTGCAGCGTCAGCTTTGCCAGCGCCGTAATATTGTCCTGGCATGCCTGCGAAAGCATTGCTGCCATCAGCGTTTGCGGCTGCGCCTGCACCGGCAGAAAGCTTGCCTGGAACAAACACAGTCTTGGTCATGTCACCTCCGTAGGCATCTCCGCCGACGTACACATCTGCGGCGTGTTGGCCGTCCGCTTGTGATCCAGCTGCTGCTGCGTGATCGCCCTTGGCGCCGAACGCAACTTCTTGTCCTGAACCAGCACCAGATTTAGTTGTGGTTTCGAAGTATCCGCCATTGAAGGCAAGTCCTGATGCGCTATCGGCTTGTGCATGGTGTTGTCCCATTCCTCCGAAGTATCCGTTACCGAGTCCGTATTGGCCACCGGCTTGTGCACCAGCACCATTGTCAATTGCCATGTTTCCAAGATGGAAAGCGGTCGTAGTCATGTCACCACCCTTCTTTCCACCTGCGGCATGGAAACCAGCGTCTTGCGCACCAGCTGCTGCAGATTGTGAATCGAGACCATAATCTGATCCGAGAGCTGCCTTAACTTCACTGCCGACACCTTCGTCGCTGTATTGTGTGGTCGTGAACATGCCTCCGTCGTAGATCAAACCATTCTTCGCTGCAGCGTCAGCTTTGCCAGCGCCGTAATATTGTCCTGGCATGCCTGCGAAAGCATTGCTGCCATCAGCGTTTGCGGCTGCGCCTGCACCGGCAGAAAGCTTGCCTGGAACAAACACAGTCTTGGTCATGTCACCTCCGTAGGCATCTCCGCCGACGTACACATCTGCGGCGTGTTGGCCGTCCGCTTGTGATCCAGCTGCTGCTGCGTGATCGCCCTTGGCACCGAACGCAACTTCTTGTCCTGAACCAGCACCAGATTTAGTTGTGGTTTCGAAGTATCCGCCATTGAAGGCAAGTCCTGATGCGCTATCGGCTTGTGCATGGTGTTGTCCCATTCCTCCGAAGTATCCGTTACCGAGTCCGTATTGGCCACCGGCTTGTGCACCAGCACCATTGTCAATTGCCATGTTTCCAAGATGGAAAGCGGTCGTAGTCATGTCACCACCCTTCTTTCCACCTGCGGCATGGAAACCAGCGTCTTGCGCACCAGCTGCTGCAGATTGTGAATCGAGACCATAATCTGATCCGAGAGCTGCCTTAACTTCACTGCCGACACCTTCGTCGCTGTATTGTGTGGTCGTGAACATGCCTCCGTCGTAGATCAAACCATTCTTCGCTGCAGCGTCAGCTTTGCCAGCGCCGTAATATTGTCCTGGCATGCCTGCGAAAGCATTGCTGCCATCAGCGTTTGCGGCTGCGCCTGCACCGGCAGAAAGCTTGCCTGGAACAAACACAGTCTTGGTCATGTCACCTCCGTAGGCATCTCCGCCGACGTACACATCTGCGGCGTGTTGGCCGTCCGCTTGTGATCCAGCTGCTGCTGCGTGATCGCCCTTGGCACCGAACGCAACTTCTTGTCCTGAACCAGCACCAGATTTAGTTGTGGTTTCGAAGTATCCGCCATTGAAGGCAAGTCCTGATGCGCTATCGGCTTGTGCATGGTGTTGTCCCATTCCTCCGAAGTATCCGTTACCGAGTCCGTATTGGCCACCGGCTTGTGCACCAGCACCATTGTCAATTGCCATGTTTCCAAGATGGAAAGCGGTCGTAGTCATGTCACCACCCTTCTTTCCACCTGCGGCATGGAAACCAGCGTCTTGCGCACCAGCTGCTGCAGATTGTGAATCGAGACCATAATCTGATCCGAGGGCTGCCTTAACTTCACTGCCGACACCTTCGTCGCTGTATTGTGTGGTCGTGAACATGCCTCCGTCGTAGATCAAACCATTCTTCGCTGCAGCGTCAGCTTTGCCAGCGCCGTAATATTGTCCTGGCATGCCTGCGAAAGCATTGCTGCCATCAGCGTTTGCGGCTGCGCCTGCACCGGCAGAAAGCTTGCCTGGAACAAACACAGTCTTGGTCATGTCACCTCCGTAGGCATCTCCGCCGACGTACACATCTGCGGCGTGTTGGCCGTCCGCTTGTGATCCAGCTGCTGCTGCGTGATCGCCCTTGGCACCGAACGCAACTTCTTGTCCTGAACCAGCACCAGATTTAGTTGTGGTTTCGAAGTATCCGCCATTGAAGGCAAGTCCTGATGCGCTATCGGCTTGTGCATGGTGTTGTCCCATTCCTCCGAAGTATCCGTTACCGAGTCCGTATTGGCCACCGGCTTGTGCACCAGCACCATTGTCAATTGCCATGTTTCCAAGATGGAAAGCGGTCGTAGTCATGTCACCACCCTTCTTTCCACCTGCGGCATGGAAACCAGCATCTTGCGCACCAGCTGCTGCAGATTGTGAATCGAGACCATAATCTGATCCGAGGGCTGCCTTAACTTCACTGCCGACACCTTCGTCGCTGTATTGTGTGGTCGTGAACATGCCTCCGTCGTAGATCAAACCATTCTTCGCTGCAGCGTCAGCTTTGCCAGCGCCGTAATATTGTCCTGGCATGCCTGCGAAAGCATTGCTGCCATCAGCGTTTGCGGCTGCGCCTGCACCGGCAGAAAGCTTGCCTGGAACAAACACAGTCTTGGTCATGTCACCTCCGTAAGCATCTCCGCCGACGTACACATCTGCGGCGTGTTGGCCGTCCGCTTGTGATCCAGCTGCTGCTGCGTGATCGCCCTTGGCACCGAACGCAACTTCTTGTCCTGAACCAGCACCAGATTTAGTTGTGGTTTCGAAGTATCCGCCATTGAAGGCAAGTCCTGATGCGCTATCGGCTTGTGCATGGTGTTGTCCCATTCCTCCGAAGTATCCGTTACCGAGTCCGTATTGGCCACCGGCTTGTGCACCAGCACCATTGTCAATTGCCATGTTTCCAAGATGGAAAGCGGTCGTGGTCATGTCACCACCCTTCTTTCCACCTGCGGTATGGAAACCAGCGTCTTGCGCACCAGCTGCTGCAGATTGTGAAGCGAGACCGTAATCTGATCCGAGGGCTGCCTTAACTTCACTGCCGATACCTTCGTCGCTGTATTGTGTGGTCGTGAACATGCCTCCGTCGTAGATCAAACCATTCTTCGCTGCAGCGTCAGCTTTGCCAGCGCCGTAATATTGTCCTGGCATGCCTGCGAAAGCATTGCTGCCATCAGCGTTTGCGGCTGCGCCTGCACCGGCAGAAAGCTTGCCTGGAACAAACACAGTCTTGGTCATGTCACCTCCGTAGGCATCTCCGCCGACGTACACATCTGCGGCGTGTTGGCCGTCCGCTTGTGATCCAGCTGCTGCTGCGTGATCGCCCTTGGCACCGAACGCAACTTCTTGTCCTGAACCAGCACCAGATTTAGTTGTGGTTTCGAAGTATCCGCCATTGAAGGCAAGTCCTGATGCGCTATCGGCTTGTGCATGGTGTTGTCCCATTCCTCCGAAGTATCCGTTACCGAGTCCGTATTGGCCACCGGCTTGTGCACCAGCACCATTGTCAATTGCCATGTTTCCTAGATGGAAAGCGGTCGTGGTCATGTCACCACCCTTCTTTCCACCTGCGGCATGGAAACCAGCGTCTTGCGCACCAGCTGCTGCAGATTGTGAAGCGAGACCATAATCTGATCCGAGGGCTGCCTTAACTTCACTGCCGACACCTTCGTCGCTGTATTGTGTGGTCGTGAACATGCCTCCGTCGTAGATCAAACCATTCTTCGCTGCAGCGTCAGCTTTGCCAGCGCCGTAATATTGTCCTGGCATGCCTGCGAAAGCATTGCTGCCATCAGCGTTTGCGGCTGCGCCTGCACCGGCAGAAAGCTTGCCTGGAACAAACACAGTCTTGGTCATGTCACCTCCGTAGGCATCTCCGCCGACGTACACATCTGCGGCGTGTTGGCCGTCCGCTTGTGATCCAGCTGCTGCTGCGTGATCGCCCTTGGCACCGAACGCAACTTCTTGTCCTGAACCAGCACCAGATTTAGTTGTGGTTTCGAAGTATCCGCCATTGAAGGCAAGTCCTGATGCGCTATCGGCTTGTGCATGGTGTTGTCCCATTCCTCCGAAGTATCCGTTACCGAGTCCGTATTGGCCACCGGCTTGTGCACCAGCACCATTGTCAATTGCCATGTTTCCAAGATGGAAAGCGGTCGTAGTCATGTCACCACCCTTCTTTCCACCTGCGGCATGGAAACCAGCGTCTTGCGCACCAGCTGCTGCAGATTGTGAATCGAGACCATAATCTGATCCGAGGGCTGCCTTAACTTCACTGCCGACACCTTCGTCGCTGTATTGTGTGGTCGTGAACATGCCTCCGTCGTAGATCAAACCATTCTTCGCTGCAGCGTCAGCTTTGCCAGCGCCGTAATATTGTCCTGGCATGCCTGCGAAAGCATTGCTGCCATCAGCGTTTGCGGCTGCGCCTGCACCGGCAGAAAGCTTGCCTGGAACAAACACAGTCTTGGTCATGTCACCTCCGTAGGCATCTCCGCCGACGTACACATCTGCGGCGTGTTGGCCGTCCGCTTGTGATCCAGCTGCTGCTGCGTGATCGCCCTTGGCACCGAACGCAACTTCTTGTCCTGAACCAGCACCAGATTTAGTTGTGGTTTCGAAGTATCCGCCATTGAAGGCAAGTCCTGATGCGCTATCGGCTTGTGCATGGTGTTGTCCCATTCCTCCGAAGTATCCGTTACCGAGTCCGTATTGGCCACCGGCTTGTGCACCAGCACCATTGTCAATTGCCATGTTTCCAAGATGGAAAGCGGTCGTAGTCATGTCACCACCCTTCTTTCCACCTGCGGCATGGAAACCAGCGTCTTGCGCACCAGCTGCTGCAGATTGTGAATCGAGACCATAATCTGATCCGAGGGCTGCCTTAACTTCACTGCCGACACCTTCGTCGCTGTATTGTGTGGTCGTGAACATGCCTCCGTCGTAGATCAAACCATTCTTCGCTGCAGCGTCAGCTTTGCCAGCGCCGTAATATTGTCCTGGCATGCCTGCGAAAGCATTGCTGCCATCAGCGTTTGCGGCTGCGCCTGCACCGGCAGAAAGCTTGCCTGGAACAAACACAGTCTTGGTCATGTCACCTCCGTAGGCATCTCCGCCGACGTACACATCTGCGGCGTGTTGGCCGTCCGCTTGTGATCCAGCTGCTGCTGCGTGATCGCCCTTGGCACCGAACGCAACTTCTTGTCCTGAACCAGCACCAGATTTAGTTGTGGTTTCGAAGTATCCGCCATTGAAGGCAAGTCCTGATGCGCTATCGGCTTGTGCATGGTGTTGTCCCATTCCTCCGAAGTATCCGTTACCGAGTCCGTATTGGCCACCGGCTTGTGCACCAGCACCATTGTCAATTGCCATGTTTCCAAGATGGAAAGCGGTCGTAGTCATGTCACCACCCTTCTTTCCACCTGCGGCATGGAAACCAGCGTCTTGCGCACCAGCTGCTGCAGATTGTGAATCGAGACCATAATCTGATCCGAGGGCTGCCTTAACTTCACTGCCGACACCTTCGTCGCTGTATTGTGTGGTCGTGAACATGCCTCCGTCGTAGATCAAACCATTCTTCGCTGCAGCGTCAGCTTTGCCAGCGCCGTAATATTGTCCTGGCATGCCTGCGAAAGCATTGCTGCCATCAGCGTTTGCGGCTGCGCCTGCACCGGCAGAAAGCTTGCCTGGAACAAACACAGTCTTGGTCATGTCACCTCCGTAGGCATCTCCGCCGACGTACACATCTGCGGCGTGTTGGCCGTCCGCTTGTGATCCAGCTGCTGCTGCGTGATCGCCCTTGGCACCGAACGCAACTTCTTGTCCTGAACCAGCACCAGATTTAGTTGTGGTTTCGAAGTATCCGCCATTGAAGGCAAGTCCTGATGCACTATCGGCTTGTGCATGGTGTTGTCCCATTCCTCCGAAGTATCCGTTACCGAGTCCGTATTGGCCACCGGCTTGTGCACCAGCACCATTGTCAATTGCCATGTTTCCAAGATGGAAAGCGGTCGTAGTCATGTCACCACCCTTCTTTCCACCTGCGGCATGGAAACCAGCGTCTTGCGCACCAGCTGCTGCAGATTGTGAATCGAGACCATAATCTGATCCGAGGGCTGCCTTAACTTCACTGCCGACACCTTCGTCGCTGTATTGTGTGGTCGTGAACATGCCTCCGTCGTAGATCAAACCATTCTTCGCTGCAGCGTCAGCTTTGCCAGCGCCGTAATATTGTCCTGGCATGCCTGCGAAAGCATTGCTGCCATCAGCGTTTGCGGCTGCGCCTGCACCGGCAGAAAGCTTGCCTGGAACAAACACAGTCTTGGTCATGTCACCTCCGTAGGCATCTCCGCCGACGTACACATCTGCGGCGTGTTGGCCGTCCGCTTGTGATCCAGCTGCTGCTGCGTGATCGCCCTTGGCACCGAACGCAACTTCTTGTCCTGAACCAGCACCAGATTTAGTTGTGGTTTCGAAGTATCCGCCATTGAAGGCAAGTCCTGATGCGCTATCGGCTTGTGCATGGTGTTGTCCCATTCCTCCGAAGTATCCGTTACCGAGTCCGTATTGGCCACCGGCTTGTGCACCAGCACCATTGTCAATTGCCATGTTTCCTAGATGGAAAGCGGTCGTGGTCATGTCACCACCCTTCTTTCCACCTGCGGCATGGAAACCAGCGTCTTGCGCACCAGCTGCTGCAGATTGTGAAGCGAGACCATAATCTGATCCGAGGGCTGCCTTAACTTCACTGCCGACACCTTCGTCGCTGTATTGTGTGGTCGTGAACATGCCTCCGTCGTAGATCAAACCATTCTTCGCTGCAGCGTCAGCTTTGCCAGCGCCGTAATATTGTCCTGGCATGCCTGCGAAAGCATTGCTGCCATCAGCGTTTGCGGCTGCGCCTGCACCGGCAGAAAGCTTGCCTGGAACAAACACAGTCTTGGTCATGTCACCTCCGTAGGCATCTCCGCCGACGTACACATCTGCGGCGTGTTGGCCGTCCGCTTGTGATCCAGCTGCTGCTGCGTGATCGCCCTTGGCACCGAACGCAACTTCTTGTCCTGAACCAGCACCAGATTTAGTTGTGGTTTCGAAGTATCCGCCATTGAAGGCAAGTCCTGATGCGCTATCGGCTTGTGCATGGTGTTGTCCCATTCCTCCGAAGTATCCGTTACCGAGTCCGTATTGGCCACCGGCTTGTGCACCAGCACCATTGTCAATTGCCATGTTTCCAAGATGGAAAGCGGTCGTAGTCATGTCACCACCCTTCTTTCCACCTGCGGCATGGAAACCAGCGTCTTGCGCACCAGCTGCTGCAGATTGTGAATCGAGACCATAATCTGATCCGAGGGCTGCCTTAACTTCACTGCCGACACCTTCGTCGCTGTATTGTGTGGTCGTGAACATGCCTCCGTCGTAGATCAAACCATTCTTCGCTGCAGCGTCAGCTTTGCCAGCGCCGTAATATTGTCCTGGCATGCCTGCGAAAGCATTGCTGCCATCAGCGTTTGCGGCTGCGCCTGCACCGGCAGAAAGCTTGCCTGGAACAAACACAGTCTTGGTCATGTCACCTCCGTAGGCATCTCCGCCGACGTACACATCTGCGGCGTGTTGGCCGTCCGCTTGTGATCCAGCTGCTGCTGCGTGATCGCCCTTGGCACCGAACGCAACTTCTTGTCCTGAACCAGCACCAGATTTAGTTGTGGTTTCGAAGTATCCGCCATTGAAGGCAAGTCCTGATGCGCTATCGGCTTGTGCATGGTGTTGTCCCATTCCTCCGAAGTATCCGTTACCGAGTCCGTATTGGCCACCGGCTTGTGCACCAGCACCATTGTCAATTGCCATGTTTCCAAGATGGAAAGCGGTCGTAGTCATGTCACCACCCTTCTTTCCACCTGCGGCATGGAAACCAGCGTCTTGCGCACCAGCTGCTGCAGATTGTGAATCGAGACCATAATCTGATCCGAGGGCTGCCTTAACTTCACTGCCGACACCTTCGTCGCTGTATTGTGTGGTCGTGAACATGCCTCCGTCGTAGATCAAACCATTCTTCGCTGCAGCGTCAGCTTTGCCAGCGCCGTAATATTGTCCTGGCATGCCTGCGAAAGCATTGCTGCCATCAGCGTTTGCGGCTGCGCCTGCACCGGCAGAAAGCTTGCCTGGAACAAACACAGTCTTGGTCATGTCACCTCCGTAGGCATCTCCGCCGACGTACACATCTGCGGCGTGTTGGCCGTCCGCTTGTGATCCAGCTGCTGCTGCGTGATCGCCCTTGGCACCGAACGCAACTTCTTGTCCTGAACCAGCACCAGATTTAGTTGTGGTTTCGAAGTATCCGCCATTGAAGGCAAGTCCTGATGCGCTATCGGCTTGTGCATGGTGTTGTCCCATTCCTCCGAAGTATCCGTTACCGAGTCCGTATTGGCCACCGGCTTGTGCACCAGCACCATTGTCAATTGCCATGTTTCCAAGATGGAAAGCGGTCGTAGTCATGTCACCACCCTTCTTTCCACCTGCGGCATGGAAACCAGCGTCTTGCGCACCAGCTGCTGCAGATTGTGAATCGAGACCATAATCTGATCCGAGGGCTGCCTTAACTTCACTGCCGACACCTTCGTCGCTGTATTGTGTGGTCGTGAACATGCCTCCGTCGTAGATCAAACCATTCTTCGCTGCAGCGTCAGCTTTGCCAGCGCCGTAATATTGTCCTGGCATGCCTGCGAAAGCATTGCTGCCATCAGCGTTTGCGGCTGCGCCTGCACCGGCAGAAAGCTTGCCTGGAACAAACACAGTCTTGGTCATGTCACCTCCGTAGGCATCTCCGCCGACGTAAACATCTGCGGCGTGTTGGCCGTCCGCTTGTGATCCAGCTGCTGCTGCGTGATCGCCCTTGGCACCGAACGCAACTTCTTGTCCTGAACCAGCACCAGATTTAGTTGTGGTTTCGAAGTATCCGCCATTGAAGGCAAGTCCTGATGCACTATCGGCTTGTGCATGGTGTTGTCCCATTCCTCCGAAGTATCCGTTACCGAGTCCGTATTGGCCACCGGCTTGTGCACCAGCACCATTGTCAATTGCCATGTTTCCAAGATGGAAAGCGGTCGTAGTCATGTCACCACCCTTCTTTCCACCTGCGGCATGGAAACCAGCGTCTTGCGCACCAGCTGCTGCAGATTGTGAATCGAGACCATAATCTGATCCGAGGGCTGCCTTAACTTCACTGCCGACACCTTCGTCGCTGTATTGTGTGGTCGTGAACATGCCTCCGTCGTAGATCAAACCATTCTTCGCTGCAGCGTCAGCTTTGCCAGCGCCGTAATATTGTCCTGGCATGCCTGCGAAAGCATTGCTGCCATCAGCGTTTGCGGCTGCGCCTGCACCGGCAGAAAGCTTGCCTGGAACAAACACAGTCTTGGTCATGTCACCTCCGTAGGCATCTCCGCCGACGTACACATCTGCGGCGTGTTGGCCGTCCGCTTGTGATCCAGCTGCTGCTGCGTGATCGCCCTTGGCACCGAACGCAACTTCTTGTCCTGAACCAGCACCAGATTTAGTTGTGGTTTCGAAGTATCCGCCATTGAAGGCAAGTCCTGATGCGCTATCGGCTTGTGCATGGTGTTGTCCCATTCCTCCGAAGTATCCGTTACCGAGTCCGTATTGGCCACCGGCTTGTGCACCAGCACCATTGTCAATTGCCATGTTTCCAAGATGGAAAGCGGTCGTGGTCATGTCACCACCCTTCTTTCCACCTGCGGTATGGAAACCAGCGTCTTGCGCACCAGCTGCTGCAGATTGTGAAGCGAGACCGTAATCTGATCCGAGGGCTGCCTTAACTTCACTGCCGATACCTTCGTCGCTGTATTGTGTGGTCGTGAACATGCCTCCGTCGTAGATCAAACCATTCTTCGCTGCAGCGTCAGCTTTGCCAGCGCCGTAATATTGTCCTGGCATGCCTGCGAAAGCATTGCTGCCATCAGCGTTTGCGGCTGCGCCTGCACCGGCAGAAAGCTTGCCTGGAACAAACACAGTCTTGGTCATGTCACCTCCGTAGGCATCTCCGCCGACGTACACATCTGCGGCGTGTTGGCCGTCCGCTTGTGATCCAGCTGCTGCTGCGTGATCGCCCTTGGCACCGAACGCAACTTCTTGTCCTGAACCAGCACCAGATTTAGTTGTGGTTTCGAAGTATCCGCCATTGAAGGCAAGTCCTGATGCGCTATCGGCTTGTGCATGGTGTTGTCCCATTCCTCCGAAGTATCCGTTACCGAGTCCGTATTGGCCACCGGCTTGTGCACCAGCACCATTGTCAATTGCCATGTTTCCAAGATGGAAAGCGGTCGTGGTCATGTCACCACCCTTCTTTCCACCTGCGGCATGGAAACCAGCGTCTTGCGCACCAGCTGCTGCAGATTGTGAAGCGAGACCGTAATCTGATCCGAGGGCTGCCTTAACTTCACTGCCGACACCTTCGTCGCTGTATTGTGTGGTCGTGAACATGCCTCCGTCGTAGATCAAACCATTCTTCGCTGCAGCGTCAGCTTTGCCAGCGCCGTAATATTGTCCTGGCATGCCTGCGAAAGCATTGCTGCCATCAGCGTTTGCGGCTGCGCCTGCACCGGCAGAAAGCTTGCCTGGAACAAACACAGTCTTGGTCATGTCACCTCCGTAGGCATCTCCGCCGACGTACACATCTGCGGCGTGTTGGCCGTCCGCTTGTGATCCAGCTGCTGCTGCGTGATCGCCCTTGGCACCGAACGCAACTTCTTGTCCTGAACCAGCACCAGATTTAGTTGTGGTTTCGAAGTATCCGCCATTGAAGGCAAGTCCTGATGCGCTATCGGCTTGTGCATGGTGTTGTCCCATTCCTCCGAAGTATCCGTTACCGAGTCCGTATTGGCCACCGGCTTGTGCACCAGCACCATTGTCAATTGCCATGTTTCCAAGATGGAAAGCGGTCGTAGTCATGTCACCACCCTTCTTTCCACCTGCGGCATGGAAACCAGCGTCTTGCGCACCAGCTGCTGCAGATTGTGAATCGAGACCATAATCTGATCCGAGGGCTGCCTTAACTTCACTGCCGACACCTTCGTCGCTGTATTGTGTGGTCGTGAACATGCCTCCGTCGTAGATCAAACCATTCTTCGCTGCAGCGTCAGCTTTGCCAGCGCCGTAATATTGTCCTGGCATGCCTGCGAAAGCATTGCTGCCATCAGCGTTTGCGGCTGCGCCTGCACCGGCAGAAAGCTTGCCTGGAACAAACACAGTCTTGGTCATGTCACCTCCGTAGGCATCTCCGCCGACGTACACATCTGCGGCGTGTTGGCCGTCCGCTTGTGATCCAGCTGCTGCTGCGTGATCGCCCTTGGCACCGAACGCAACTTCTTGTCCTGAACCAGCACCAGATTTAGTTGTGGTTTCGAAGTATCCGCCATTGAAGGCAAGTCCTGATGCGCTATCGGCTTGTGCATGGTGTTGTCCCATTCCTCCGAAGTATCCGTTACCGAGTCCGTATTGGCCACCGGCTTGTGCACCAGCACCATTGTCAATTGCCATGTTTCCAAGATGGAAAGCGGTCGTAGTCATGTCACCACCCTTCTTTCCACCTGCGGCATGGAAACCAGCGTCTTGCGCACCAGCTGCTGCAGATTGTGAATCGAGACCATAATCTGATCCGAGGGCTGCCTTAACTTCACTGCCGACACCTTCGTCGCTGTATTGTGTGGTCGTGAACATGCCTCCGTCGTAGATCAAACCATTCTTCGCTGCAGCGTCAGCTTTGCCAGCGCCGTAATATTGTCCTGGCATGCCTGCGAAAGCATTGCTGCCATCAGCGTTTGCGGCTGCGCCTGCACCGGCAGAAAGCTTGCCTGGAACAAACACAGTCTTGGTCATGTCACCTCCGTAGGCATCTCCGCCGACGTACACATCTGCGGCGTGTTGGCCGTCCGCTTGTGATCCAGCTGCTGCTGCGTGATCGCCCTTGGCACCGAACGCAACTTCTTGTCCTGAACCAGCACCAGATTTAGTTGTGGTTTCGAAGTATCCGCCATTGAAGGCAAGTCCTGATGCGCTATCGGCTTGTGCATGGTGTTGTCCCATTCCTCCGAAGTATCCGTTACCGAGTCCGTATTGGCCACCGGCTTGTGCACCAGCACCATTGTCAATTGCCATGTTTCCAAGATGGAAAGCGGTCGTAGTCATGTCACCACCCTTCTTTCCACCTGCGGCATGGAAACCAGCGTCTTGCGCACCAGCTGCTGCAGATTGTGAATCGAGACCATAATCTGATCCGAGGGCTGCCTTAACTTCACTGCCGACACCTTCGTCGCTGTATTGTGTGGTCGTGAACATGCCTCCGTCGTAGATCAAACCATTCTTCGCTGCAGCGTCAGCTTTGCCAGCGCCGTAATATTGTCCTGGCATGCCTGCGAAAGCATTGCTGCCATCAGCGTTTGCGGCTGCGCCTGCACCGGCAGAAAGCTTGCCTGGAACAAACACAGTCTTGGTCATGTCACCTCCGTAGGCATCTCCGCCGACGTACACATCTGCGGCGTGTTGGCCGTCCGCTTGTGATCCAGCTGCTGCTGCGTGATCGCCCTTGGCACCGAACGCAACTTCTTGTCCTGAACCAGCACCAGATTTAGTTGTGGTTTCGAAGTATCCGCCATTGAAGGCAAGTCCTGATGCGCTATCGGCTTGTGCATGGTGTTGTCCCATTCCTCCGAAGTATCCGTTACCGAGTCCGTATTGGCCACCGGCTTGTGCACCAGCACCATTGTCAATTGCCATGTTTCCAAGATGGAAAGCGGTCGTAGTCATGTCACCACCCTTCTTTCCACCTGCGGCATGGAAACCAGCGTCTTGCGCACCAGCTGCTGCAGATTGTGAATCGAGACCATAATCTGATCCGAGGGCTGCCTTAACTTCACTGCCGACACCTTCGTCGCTGTATTGTGTGGTCGTGAACATGCCTCCGTCGTAGATCAAACCATTCTTCGCTGCAGCGTCAGCTTTGCCAGCGCCGTAATATTGTCCTGGCATGCCTGCGAAAGCATTGCTGCCATCAGCGTTTGCGGCTGCGCCTGCACCGGCAGAAAGCTTGCCTGGAACAAACACAGTCTTGGTCATGTCACCTCCGTAGGCATCTCCGCCGACGTACACATCTGCGGCGTGTTGGCCGTCCGCTTGTGATCCAGCTGCTGCTGCGTGATCGCCCTTGGCACCGAACGCAACTTCTTGTCCTGAACCAGCACCAGATTTAGTTGTGGTTTCGAAGTATCCGCCATTGAAGGCAAGTCCTGATGCGCTATCGGCTTGTGCATGGTGTTGTCCCATTCCTCCGAAGTATCCGTTACCGAGTCCGTATTGGCCACCGGCTTGTGCACCAGCACCATTGTCAATTGCCATGTTTCCAAGATGGAAAGCGGTCGTAGTCATGTCACCACCCTTCTTTCCACCTGCGGCATGGAAACCAGCGTCTTGCGCACCAGCTGCTGCAGATTGTGAATCGAGACCATAATCTGATCCGAGGGCTGCCTTAACTTCACTGCCGACACCTTCGTCGCTGTATTGTGTGGTCGTGAACATGCCTCCGTCGTAGATCAAACCATTCTTCGCTGCAGCGTCAGCTTTGCCAGCGCCGTAATATTGTCCTGGCATGCCTGCGAAAGCATTGCTGCCATCAGCGTTTGCGGCTGCGCCTGCACCGGCAGAAAGCTTGCCTGGAACAAACACAGTCTTGGTCATGTCACCTCCGTAGGCATCTCCGCCGACGTACACATCTGCGGCGTGTTGGCCGTCCGCTTGTGATCCAGCTGCTGCTGCGTGATCGCCCTTGGCACCGAACGCAACTTCTTGTCCTGAACCAGCACCAGATTTAGTTGTGGTTTCGAAGTATCCGCCATTGAAGGCAAGTCCTGATGCGCTATCGGCTTGTGCATGGTGTTGTCCCATTCCTCCGAAGTATCCGTTACCGAGTCCGTATTGGCCACCGGCTTGTGCACCAGCACCATTGTCAATTGCCATGTTTCCAAGATGGAAAGCGGTCGTAGTCATGTCACCACCCTTCTTTCCACCTGCGGCATGGAAACCAGCGTCTTGCGCACCAGCTGCTGCAGATTGTGAATCGAGACCATAATCTGATCCGAGAGCTGCCTTAACTTCACTGCCGACACCTTCGTCGCTGTATTGTGTGGTCGTGAACATGCCTCCGTCGTAGATCAAACCATTCTTCGCTGCAGCGTCAGCTTTGCCAGCGCCGTAATATTGTCCTGGCATGCCTGCGAAAGCATTGCTGCCATCAGCGTTTGCGGCTGCGCCTGCACCGGCAGAAAGCTTGCCTGGAACAAACACAGTCTTGGTCATGTCACCTCCGTAGGCATCTCCGCCGACGTACACATCTGCGGCGTGTTGGCCGTCCGCTTGTGATCCAGCTGCTGCTGCGTGATCGCCCTTGGCACCGAACGCAACTTCTTGTCCTGAACCAGCACCAGATTTAGTTGTGGTTTCGAAGTATCCGCCATTGAAGGCAAGTCCTGATGCGCTATCGGCTTGTGCATGGTGTTGTCCCATTCCTCCGAAGTATCCGTTACCGAGTCCGTATTGGCCACCGGCTTGTGCACCAGCACCATTGTCAATTGCCATGTTTCCAAGATGGAAAGCGGTCGTAGTCAAGTCACCACCCTTCTTTCCACCTGCGGCATGGAAACCAGCGTCTTGCGCACCAGCTGCTGCAGATTGTGAATCGAGACCATAATCTGATCCGAGGGCTGCCTTAACTTCACTGCCGACACCTTCGTCGCTGTATTGTGTGGTCGTGAACATGCCTCCGTCGTAGATCAAACCATTCTTCGCTGCAGCGTCAGCTTTGCCAGCGCCGTAATATTGTCCTGGCATGCCTGCGAAAGCATTGCTGCCATCAGCGTTTGCGGCTGCGCCTGCACCGGCAGAAAGCTTGCCTGGAACAAACACAGTCTTGGTCATGTCACCTCCGTAGGCATCTCCGCCGACGTACACATCTGCGGCGTGTTGGCCGTCCGCTTGTGATCCAGCTGCTGCTGCGTGATCGCCCTTGGCACCGAACGCAACTTCTTGTCCTGAACCAGCACCAGATTTAGTTGTGGTTTCGAAGTATCCGCCATTGAAGGCAAGTCCTGATGCGCTATCGGCTTGTGCATGGTGTTGTCCCATTCCTCCGAAGTATCCGTTACCGAGTCCGTATTGGCCACCGGCTTGTGCACCAGCACCATTGTCAATTGCCATGTTTCCAAGATGGAAAGCGGTCGTAGTCATGTCACCACCCTTCTTTCCACCTGCGGCATGGAAACCAGCGTCTTGCGCACCAGCTGCTGCAGATTGTGAATCGAGACCATAATCTGATCCGAGGGCTGCCTTAACTTCACTGCCGACACCTTCGTCGCTGTATTGTGTGGTCGTGAACATGCCTCCGTCGTAGATCAAACCATTCTTCGCTGCAGCGTCAGCTTTGCCAGCGCCGTAATATTGTCCTGGCATGCCTGCGAAAGCATTGCTGCCATCAGCGTTTGCGGCTGCGCCTGCACCGGCAGAAAGCTTGCCTGGAACAAACACAGTCTTGGTCATGTCACCTCCGTAGGCATCTCCGCCGACGTACACATCTGCGGCGTGTTGGCCGTCCGCTTGTGATCCAGCTGCTGCTGCGTGATCGCCCTTGGCACCGAACGCAACTTCTTGTCCTGAACCAGCACCAGATTTAGTTGTGGTTTCGAAGTATCCGCCATTGAAGGCAAGTCCTGATGCGCTATCGGCTTGTGCATGGTGTTGTCCCATTCCTCCGAAGTATCCGTTACCGAGTCCGTATTGGCCACCGGCTTGTGCACCAGCACCATTGTCAATTGCCATGTTTCCAAGATGGAAAGCGGTCGTAGTCATGTCACCACCCTTCTTTCCACCTGCGGCATGGAAACCAGCGTCTTGCGCACCAGCTGCTGCAGATTGTGAATCGAGACCATAATCTGATCCGAGGGCTGCCTTAACTTCACTGCCGACACCTTCGTCGCTGTATTGTGTGGTCGTGAACATGCCTCCGTCGTAGATCAAACCATTCTTCGCTGCAGCGTCAGCTTTGCCAGCGCCGTAATATTGTCCTGGCATGCCTGCGAAAGCATTGCTGCCATCAGCGTTTGCGGCTGCGCCTGCACCGGCAGAAAGCTTGCCTGGAACAAACACAGTCTTGGTCATGTCACCTCCGTAGGCATCTCCGCCGACGTACACATCTGCGGCGTGTTGGCCGTCCGCTTGTGATCCAGCTGCTGCTGCGTGATCGCCCTTGGCACCGAACGCAACTTCTTGTCCTGAACCAGCACCAGATTTAGTTGTGGTTTCGAAGTATCCGCCATTGAAGGCAAGTCCTGATGCGCTATCGGCTTGTGCATGGTGTTGTCCCATTCCTCCGAAGTATCCGTTACCGAGTCCGTATTGGCCACCGGCTTGTGCACCAGCACCATTGTCAATTGCCATGTTTCCAAGATGGAAAGCGGTCGTAGTCAAGTCACCACCCTTCTTTCCACCTGCGGCATGGAAACCAGCGTCTTGCGCACCAGCTGCTGCAGATTGTGAATCGAGACCATAATCTGATCCGAGGGCTGCCTTAACTTCACTGCCGACACCTTCGTCGCTGTATTGTGTGGTCGTGAACATGCCTCCGTCGTAGATCAAACCATTCTTCGCTGCAGCGTCAGCTTTGCCAGCGCCGTAATATTGTCCTGGCATGCCTGCGAAAGCATTGCTGCCATCAGCGTTTGCGGCTGCGCCTGCACCGGCAGAAAGCTTGCCTGGAACAAACACAGTCTTGGTCATGTCACCTCCGTAGGCATCTCCGCCGACGTACACATCTGCGGCGTGTTGGCCGTCCGCTTGTGATCCAGCTGCTGCTGCGTGATCGCCCTTGGCACCGAACGCAACTTCTTGTCCTGAACCAGCACCAGATTTAGTTGTGGTTTCGAAGTATCCGCCATTGAAGGCAAGTCCTGATGCGCTATCGGCTTGTGCATGGTGTTGTCCCATTCCTCCGAAGTATCCGTTACCGAGTCCGTATTGGCCACCGGCTTGTGCACCAGCACCATTGTCGATTGCCATGTTTCCAAGATGGAAAGCGGTCTTAGTCATGTCACCACCCTTCTTTCCACCTGCGGCATGGAAACCAGCGTCTTGCGCACCAGCTGCTGCAGATTGTGAATCGAGACCATAATCTGATCCGAGAGCTGCCTTAACTTCACTGCCGACACCTTCGTCGCTGTATTGTGTGGTCGTGAACATGCCTCCGTCGTAGATCAAACCATTCTTCGCTGCAGCGTCAGCTTTGCCAGCGCCGTAATATTGTCCTGGCATGCCTGCGAAAGCATTGCTGCCATCAGCGTTTGCGGCTGCGCCTGCACCGGCAGAAAGCTTGCCTGGAACAAACACAGTCTTGGTCATGTCACCTCCGTAGGCATCTCCGCCGACGTACACATCTGCGGCGTGTTGGCCGTCCGCTTGTGATCCAGCTGCTGCTGCGTGATCGCCCTTGGCACCGAACGCAACTTCTTGTCCTGAACCAGCACCAGATTTAGTTGTGGTTTCGAAGTATCCGCCATTGAAGGCAAGTCCTGATGCGCTATCGGCTTGTGCATGGTGTTGTCCCATTCCTCCGAAGTATCCGTTACCGAGTCCGTATTGGCCACCGGCTTGTGCACCAGCACCATTGTCAATTGCCATGTTTCCAAGATGGAAAGCGGTCGTAGTCATGTCACCACCCTTCTTTCCACCTGCGGCATGGAAACCAGCGTCTTGCGCACCAGCTGCTGCAGATTGTGAATCGAGACCATAATCTGATCCGAGGGCTGCCTTAACTTCACTGCCGACACCTTCGTCGCTGTATTGTGTGGTCGTGAACATGCCTCCGTCGTAGATCAAACCATTCTTCGCTGCAGCGTCAGCTTTGCCAGCGCCGTAATATTGTCCTGGCATGCCTGCGAAAGCATTGCTGCCATCAGCGTTTGCGGCTGCGCCTGCACCGGCAGAAAGCTTGCCTGGAACAAACACAGTCTTGGTCATGTCACCTCCGTAGGCATCTCCGCCGACGTACACATCTGCGGCGTGTTGGCCGTCCGCTTGTGATCCAGCTGCTGCTGCGTGATCGCCCTTGGCACCGAACGCAACTTCTTGTCCTGAACCAGCACCAGATTTAGTTGTGGTTTCGAAGTATCCGCCATTGAAGGCAAGTCCTGATGCGCTATCGGCTTGTGCATGGTGTTGTCCCATTCCTCCGAAGTATCCGTTACCGAGTCCGTCTTGGCCACCGGCTTGTGCACCAGCACCATTGTCAATTGCCATGTTTCCAAGATGGAAAGCGGTCGTAGTCATGTCACCACCCTTCTTTCCACCTGCGGCATGGAAACCAGCGTCTTGCGCACCAGCTGCTGCAGATTGTGAATCGAGACCATAATCTGATCCGAGGGCTGCCTTAACTTCACTGCCGACACCTTCGTCGCTGTATTGTGTGGTCGTGAACATGCCTCCGTCGTAGATCAAACCATTCTTCGCTGCAGCGTCAGCTTTGCCAGCGCCGTAATATTGTCCTGGCATGCCTGCGAAAGCATTGCTGCCATCAGCGTTTGCGGCTGCGCCTGCACCGGCAGAAAGCTTGCCTGGAACAAACACAGTCTTGGTCATGTCACCTCCGTAGGCATCTCCGCCGACGTACACATCTGCGGCGTGTTGGCCGTCCGCTTGTGATCCAGCTGCTGCTGCGTGATCGCCCTTGGTACCGAACGCAACTTCTTGTCCTGAACCAGCACCAGATTTAGTTGTGGTTTCGAAGTATCCGCCATTGAAGGCAAGTCCTGATGCGCTATCGGCTTGTGCATGGTGTTGTCCCATTCCTCCGAAGTATCCGTTACCGAGTCCGTATTGGCCACCGGCTTGTGCACCAGCACCATTGTCAATTGCCATGTTTCCAAGATGGAAAGCGGTCGTAGTCATGTCACCACCCTTCTTTCCACCTGCGGCATGGAAACCAGCGTCTTGCGCACCAGCTGCTGCAGATTGTGAATCGAGACCATAATCTGATCCGAGGGCTGCCTTAACTTCACTGCCGACACCTTCGTCGCTGTATTGTGTGGTCGTGAACATGCCTCCGTCGTAGATCAAACCATTCTTCGCTGCAGCGTCAGCTTTGCCAGCGCCATAATATTGTCCTGGCATGCCTGCGAAAGCATTGCTGCTATCAGCGTTTGCGGCTGCGCCTGCACCGGCAGAAAGCTTGCCTGGAACAAACACAGTCTTGGTCATGTCACCTCCGTAGGCATCTCCGCCGACGTACACATCTGCGGCGTGTTGGCCGTCCGCTTGTGATCCAGCTGCTGCTGCGTGATCGCCCTTGGCACCGAACGCAACTTCTTGTCCTGAACCAGCACCAGATTTAGTTGTGGTTTCGAAGTATCCGCCATTGAAGGCAAGTCCTGATGCGCTATCGGCTTGTGCATGGTGTTGTCCCATTCCTCCGAAGTATCCGTTACCGAGTCCGTATTGGCCACCGGCTTGTGCACCAGCACCATTGTCAATTGCCATGTTTCCAAGATGGAAAGCGGTCGTAGTCATGTCACCACCCTTCTTTCCACCTGCGGCATGGAAACCAGCGTCTTGCGCACCAGCTGCTGCAGATTGTGAATCGAGACCATAATCTGATCCGAGGGCTGCCTTAACTTCACTGCCGACACCTTCGTCGCTGTATTGTGTGGTCGTGAACATGCCTCCGTCGTAGATCAAACCATTCTTCGCTGCAGCGTCAGCTTTGCCAGCGCCGTAATATTGTCCTGGCATGCCTGCGAAAGCATTGCTGCCATCAGCGTTTGCGGCTGCGCCTGCACCGGCAGAAAGCTTGCCTGGAACAAACACAGTCTTGGTCATGTCACCTCCGTAGGCATCTCCGCCGACGTACACATCTGCGGCGTGTTGGCCGTCCGCTTGTGATCCAGCTGCTGCTGCGTGATCGCCCTTGGCACCGAACGCAACTTCTTGTCCTGAACCAGCACCAGATTTAGTTGTGGTTTCGAAGTATCCGCCATTGAAGGCAAGTCCTGATGCGCTATCGGCTTGTGCATGGTGTTGTCCCATTCCTCCGAAGTATCCGTTACCGAGTCCGTATTGGCCACCGGCTTGTGCACCAGCACCATTGGCGATTGCCATGTTTCCAAGATGGAAAGCGGTCGTAGTCATGTCACCACCCTTCTTTCCACCTGCGGCATGGAAACCAGCGTCTTGCGCACCAGCTGCTGCAGATTGTGAATCGAGACCATAATCTGATCCGAGGGCTGCCTTAACTTCACTGCCGACACCTTCGTCGCTGTATTGTGTGGTCGTGAACATGCCTCCGTCGTAGATCAAACCATTCTTCGCTGCAGCGTCAGCTTTGCCAGCGCCGTAATATTGTCCTGGCATGCCTGCGAAAGCATTGCTGCCATCAGCGTTTGCGGCTGCGCCTGCACCGGCAGAAAGCTTGCCTGGAACAAACACAGTCTTGGTCATGTCACCTCCGTAGGCATCTCCGCCGACGTACACATCTGCGGCGTGTTGGCCGTCCGCTTGTGATCCAGCTGCTGCTGCGTGATCGCCCTTGGCACCGAACGCAACTTCTTGTCCTGAACCAGCACCAGATTTAGTTGTGGTTTCGAAGTATCCGCCATTGAAGGCAAGTCCTGATGCGCTATCGGCTTGTGCATGGTGTTGTCCCATTCCTCCGAAGTATCCGTTACCGAGTCCGTATTGGCCACCGGCTTGTGCACCAGCACCATTGTCAATTGCCATGTTTCCAAGATGGAAAGCGGTCGTGGTCATGTCACCACCCTTCTTTCCACCTGCGGCATGGAAACCAGCGTCTTGCGCACCAGCTGCTGCAGATTGTGAAGCGAGACCATAATCTGATCCGAGAGCTGCCTTAACTTCACTGCCGACACCTTCGTCGCTGTATTGTGTGGTCGTGAACATGCCTCCGTCGTAGATCAAACCATTCTTCGCTGCAGCGTCAGCTTTGCCAGCGCCGTAATATTGTCCTGGCATGCCTGCGAAAGCATTGCTGCCATCAGCGTTTGCGGCTGCGCCTGCACCGGCAGAAAGCTTGCCTGGAACAAACACAGTCTTGGTCATGTCACCTCCGTAGGCATCTCCGCCGACGTACACATCTGCGGCGTGTTGGCCGTCCGCTTGTGATCCAGCTGCTGCTGCGTGATCGCCCTTGGCACCGAACGCAACTTCTTGTCCTGAACCAGCACCAGATTTAGTTGTGGTTTCGAAGTATCCGCCATTGAAGGCAAGTCCTGATGCGCTATCGGCTTGTGCATGGTGTTGTCCCATTCCTCCGAAGTATCCGTTACCGAGTCCGTATTGGCCACCGGCTTGTGCACCAGCACCATTGGCGATTGCCATGTTTCCAAGATGGAAAGCGGTCGTGGTCATGTCACCACCCTTCTTTCCACCTGCGGCATGGAAACCAGCGTCTTGCGCACCAGCTGCTGCAGATTGTGAATCGAGACCATAATCTGATCCGAGGGCTGCCTTAACTTCACTGCCGACACCTTCGTCGCTGTATTGTGTGGTCGTGAACATGCCTCCGTCGTAGATCAAACCATTCTTCGCTGCAGCGTCAGCTTTGCCAGCGCCGTAATATTGTCCTGGCATGCCTGCGAAAGCATTGCTGCCATCAGCGTTTGCGGCTGCGCCTGCACCGGCAGAAAGCTTGCCTGGAACAAACACAGTCTTGGTCATGTCACCTCCGTAGGCATCTCCGCCGACGTACACATCTGCGGCGTGTTGGCCGTCCGCTTGTGATCCAGCTGCTGCTGCGTGATCGCCCTTGGCACCGAACGCAACTTCTTGTCCTGAACCAGCACCAGATTTAGTTGTGGTTTCGAAGTATCCGCCATTGAAGGCAAGTCCTGATGCGCTATCGGCTTGTGCATGGTGTTGTCCCATTCCTCCGAAGTATCCGTTACCGAGTCCGTATTGGCCACCGGCTTGTGCACCAGCACCATTGTCAATTGCCATGTTTCCAAGATGGAAAGCGGTCGTAGTCATGTCACCACCCTTCTTTCCACCTGCGGCATGGAAACCAGCGTCTTGCGCACCAGCTGCTGCAGATTGTGAATCGAGACCATAATCTGATCCGAGGGCTGCCTTAACTTCACTGCCGACACCTTCGTCGCTGTATTGTGTGGTCGTGAACATGCCTCCGTCGTAGATCAAACCATTCTTCGCTGCAGCGTCAGCTTTGCCAGCGCCGTAATATTGTCCTGGCATGCCTGCGAAAGCATTGCTGCCATCAGCGTTTGCGGCTGCGCCTGCACCGGCAGAAAGCTTGCCTGGAACAAACACAGTCTTGGTCATGTCACCTCCGTAGGCATCTCCGCCGACGTACACATCTGCGGCGTGTTGGCCGTCCGCTTGTGATCCAGCTGCTGCTGCGTGATCGCCCTTGGCACCGAACGCAACTTCTTGTCCTGAACCAGCACCAGATTTAGTTGTGGTTTCGAAGTATCCGCCATTGAAGGCAAGTCCTGATGCGCTATCGGTTTGTGTATGGTGTTGTCCCATTCCTCCGAAGTATCCGTTACCGAGTCCGTATTGGCCACCGACTTGTGCACCAGCACCATTGTCAATTGCCATGTTTCCAAGATGGAAAGCGGTCGTAGTCATGTCACCACCCTTCTTTCCACCTGCGGCATGGAAACCAGCGTCTTGCGCACCAGCTGCTGCAGATTGTGAATCGAGACCATAATCTGATCCGAGGGCTGCCTTAACTTCACTGCCGACACCTTCGTCGCTGTATTGTGTGGTCGTGAACATGCCTCCGTCGTAGATCAAACCATTCTTCGCTGCAGCGTCAGCTTTGCCAGCGCCGTAATATTGTCCTGGCATGCCTGCGAAAGCATTGCTGCCATCAGCGTTTGCGGCTGCGCCGGCACCGGCAGAAAGCTTGCCTGGAACAAACACAGTCTTGGTCATGTCACCTCCGTAGGCATCTCCGCCGACGTACACATCTGCGGCGTGTTGGCCGTCCGCTTGTGATCCAGCTGCTGCTGCGTGATCGCCCTTGGCGCCGAACGCAACTTCTTGTCCTGAACCAGCACCAGATTTAGTTGTGGTTTCGAAGTATCCGCCATTGAAGGCAAGTCCTGATGCGCTATCGGCTTGTGCATGGTGTTGTCCCATTCCTCCGAAGTATCCGTTACCGAGTCCGTATTGGCCACTGGCTTGTGCACCAGCACCATTGTCAATTGCCATGTTTCCAAGATGGAAAGCGGTCGTAGTCATGTCACCACCCTTCTTTCCACCTGCGGCATGGAAACCAGCGTCTTGCGCACCAGCTGCTGCAGATTGTGAATCGAGACCATAATCTGATCCGAGGGCTGCCTTAACTTCACTGCCGACACCTTCGTCGCTGTATTGTGTGGTCGTGAACATGCCTCCGTCGTAGATCAAACCATTCTTCGCTGCAGCGTCAGCTTTGCCAGCGCCGTAATATTGTCCTGGCATGCCTGCGAAAGCATTGCTGCCATCAGCGTTTGCGGCTGCGCCTGCACCGGCAGAAAGCTTGCCTGGAACAAACACAGTCTTGGTCATGTCACCTCCGTAGGCATCTCCGCCGACGTACACATCTGCGGCGTGTTGGCCGTCCGCTTGTGATCCAGCTGCTGCTGCGTGATCGCCCTTGGCACCGAACGCAACTTCTTGTCCTGAACCAGCACCAGATTTAGTTGTGGTTTCGAAGTATCCGCCATTGAAGGCAAGTCCTGATGCGCTATCGGCTTGTGCATGGTGTTGTCCCATTCCTCCGAAGTATCCGTTACCGAGTCCGTATTGGCCACCGGCTTGTGCACCAGCACCATTGTCAATTGCCATGTTTCCAAGATGGAAAGCGGTCGTAGTCATGTCACCACCCTTCTTTCCACCTGCGGCATGGAAACCAGCGTCTTGCGCACCAGCTGCTGCAGATTGTGAATCGAGACCATAATCTGATCCGAGGGCTGCCTTAACTTCACTGCCGACACCTTCGTCGCTGTATTGTGTGGTCGTGAACATGCCTCCGTCGTAGATCAAACCATTCTTCGCTGCAGCGTCAGCTTTGCCAGCGCCGTAATATTGTCCTGGCATGCCTGCGAAAGCATTGCTGCCATCAGCGTTTGCGGCTGCGCCTGCACCGGCAGAAAGCTTGCCTGGAACAAACACGGTCTTGGTCATGTCACCTCCGTAGGCATCTCCGCCGACGTACACATCTGCGGCGTGTTGGCCGTCCGCTTGTGATCCAGCTGCTGCTGCGTGATAGCCCTTGGCACCGAACGCAACTTCTTGTCCTGAACCAGCACCAGATTTAGTTGTGGTTTCGAAGTATCCGCCATTGAAGGCAAGTCCTGATGCGCTATCGGCTTGTGCATGGTGTTGTCCCATTCCTCCGAAGTATCCGTTACCGAGTCCGTATTGGCCACCGGCTTGTGCACCAGCACCATTGTTGATTGCCATGTTTCCAAGATGGAAAGCGGTCGTAGTCATGTCACCACCCTTCTTTCCACCTGCGGCATGGAAACCAGCGTCTTGCGCACCAGCTGCTGCAGATTGTGAATCGAGACCATAATCTGATCCGAGGGCTGCCTTAACTTCACTGCCGACACCTTCGTCGCTGTATTGTGTGGTCGTGAACATGCCTCCGTCGTAGATCAAACCATTCTTTGCTGCAGCGTCAGCTTTGCCAGCGCCGTAATATTGTCCTGGCATGCCTGCGAAAGCATTGCTGCCATCAGCGTTTGCGGCTGCGCCTGCACCGGCAGAAAGCTTGCCTGGAACAAACACAGTCTTGGTCATGTCACCTCCGTAGGCATCTCCGCCGACGTACACATCTGCGGCGTGTTGGCCGTCCGCTTGTGATCCAGCTGCTGCTGCGTGATCGCCCTTGGCACCGAACGCAACTTCTTGTCCTGAACCAGCACCAGATTTAGTTGTGGTTTCGAAATATCCGCCATTGAAGGCAAGTCCTGATGCGCTATCGGCTTGTGCATGGTGTTGTCCCATTCCTCCGAAGTATCCGTTACCGAGTCCGTATTGGCCACCGGCTTGTGCACCAGCACCATTGTCAATTGCCATGTTTCCAAGATGGAAAGCGGTCGTAGTCATGTCACCACCCTTCTTTCCACCTGCGGCATGGAAACCAGCGTCTTGCGCACCAGCTGCTGCAGATTGTGAATCGAGACCATAATCTGATCCGAGGGCTGCCTTAACTTCACTGCCGACACCTTCGTCGCTGTATTGTGTGGTCGTGAACATGCCTCCGTCGTAGATCAAACCATTCTTCGCTGCAGCGTCAGCTTTGCCAACGCCGTAATATTGTCCTGGCATGCCTGCGAAAGCATTGCTGCCATCAGCGTTTGCGGCTGCGCCTGCACCGGCAGAAAGCTTGCCTGGAACAAACACAGTCTTGGTCATGTCACCTCCGTAGGCATCTCCGCCGACGTACACATCTGCGGCGTGTTGGCCGTCCGCTTGTGATCCAGCTGCTGCTGCGTGATCGCCCTTGGCACCGAACGCAACTTCTTGTCCTGAACCAGCACCAGATTTAGTTGTGGTTTCGAAGTATCCGCCATTGAAGGCAAGTCCTGATGCGCTATCGGCTTGTGCATGGTGTTGTCCCATTCCTCCGAAGTATCCGTTACCGAGTCCGTATTGGCCACCGGCTTGTGCACCAGCACCATTGTCAATTGCCATGTTTCCAAGATGGAAAGCGGTCGTAGTCATGTCACCACCCTTCTTTCCACCTGCGGCATGGAAACCAGCGTCTTGCGCACCAGCTGCTGCAGATTGTGAATCGAGACCATAATCTGATCCGAGGGCTGCCTTAACTTCACTGCCGACACCTTCGTCGCTGTATTGTGTGGTCGTGAACATGCCTCCGTCGTAGATCAAACCATTCTTCGCTGCAGCGTCAGCTTTGCCAGCGCCGTAATATTGTCCTGGCATGCCTGCGAAAGCATTGCTGCCATCAGCGTTTGCGGCTGCGCCTGCACCGGCAGAAAGCTTGCCTGGAACAAACACAGTCTTGGTCATGTCACCTCCGTAGGCATCTCCGCCGACGTACACATCTGCGGCGTGTTGGCCGTCCGCTTGTGATCCAGCTGCTGCTGCGTGATCGCCCTTGGCACCGAACGCAACTTCTTGTCCTGAACCAGCACCAGATTTAGTTGTGGTTTCGAAGTATCCGCCATTGAAGGCAAGTCCTGATGCGCTATCGGCTTGTGCATGGTGTTGTCCCATTCCTCCGAAGTATCCGTTACCGAGTCCGTATTGGCCACCGGCTTGTGCACCAGCACCATTGTCAATTGCCATGTTTCCAAGATGGAAAGCGGTCGTAGTCATGTCACCACCCTTCTTTCCACCTGCGGCATGGAAACCAGCGTCTTGCGCACCAGCTGCTGCAGATTGTGAATCGAGACCATAATCTGATCCGAGGGCTGCCTTAACTTCACTGCCGACACCTTCGTCGCTGTATTGTGTGGTCGTGAACATGCCTCCGTCGTAAATCAAACCATTCTTCGCTGCAGCATCAGCTTTGCCAGCGCCGTAATATTGTCCTGGCATGCCTGCGAAAGCATTGCTGCCATCAGCGTTTGCGGCTGCGCCTGCACCGGCAGAAAGCTTGCCTGGAACAAACACAGTCTTGGTCATGTCACCTCCATAGGCATCTCCGCCGACGTACACATCTGCGGCGTGTTGGCCGTCCGCTTGTGATCCAGCTGCTGCTGCGTGATCGCCCTTGGCACCGAACGCAACTTCTTGTCCTGAACCAGCACCAGATTTAGTTGTGGTTTCGAAGTATCCGCCATTGAAGGCAAGTCCTGATGCGCTATCGGCTTGTGCATGGTGTTGTCCCATTCCTCCGAAGTATCCGTTACCGAGTCCGTATTGGCCACCGGCTTGTGCACCAGCACCATTGTCAATTGCCATGTTTCCAAGATGGAAAGCGGTCGTAGTCATGTCACCACCCTTCTTTCCACCTGCGGCATGGAAACCAGCGTCTTGCGCACCAGCTGCTGCAGATTGTGAATCGAGACCATAATCTGATCCGAGGGCTGCCTTAACTTCACTGCCGACACCTTCGTCGCTGTATTGTGTGGTCGTGAACATGCCTCCGTCGTAGATCAAACCATTCTTCGCTGCAGCGTCAGCTTTGCCAGCGCCGTAATATTGTCCTGGCATGCCTGCGAAAGCATTGCTGCCATCAGCGTTTGCGGCTGCGCCTGCACCGGCAGAAAGCTTGCCTGGAACAAACACAGTCTTGGTCATGTCACCTCCGTAGGCATCTCCGCCGACGTACACATCTGCGGCGTGTTGGCCGTCCGCTTGTGATCCAGCTGCTGCTGCGTGATCGCCCTTGGCACCGAACGCAACTTCTTGTCCTGAACCAGCACCAGATTTAGTTGTGGTTTCGAAGTATCCGCCATTGAAGGCAAGTCCTGATGCGCTATCGGCTTGTGCATGGTGTTGTCCCATTCCTCCGAAGTATCCGTTACCGAGTCCGTATTGGCCACCGGCTTGTGCACCAGCACCATTGTCAATTGCCATGTTTCCAAGATGGAAAGCGGTCGTAGTCATGTCACCACCCTTCTTTCCACCTGCGGCATGGAAACCAGCGTCTTGCGCACCAGCTGCTGCAGATTGTGAATCGAGACCATAATCTGATCCGAGGGCTGCCTTAACTTCACTGCCGACACCTTCGTCGCTGTATTGTGTGGTCGTGAACATGCCTCCGTCGTAGATCAAACCATTCTTCGCTGCAGCGTCAGCTTTGCCAGCGCCGTAATATTGTCCTGGCATGCCTGCGAAAGCATTGCTGCCATCAGCGTTTGCGGCTGCGCCTGCACCGGCAGAAAGCTTGCCTGGAACAAACACAGTCTTGGTCATGTCACCTCCGTAGGCATCTCCGCCGACGTACACATCTGCGGCGTGTTGGCCGTCCGCTTGTGATCCAGCTGCTGCTGCGTGATCGCCCTTGGCACCGAACGCAACTTCTTGTCCTGAACCAGCACCAGATTTAGTTGTGGTTTCGAAGTATCCGCCATTGAAGGCAAGTCCTGATGCGCTATCGGCTTGTGCATGGTGTTGTCCCATTCCTCCGAAGTATCCGTTACCGAGTCCGTATTGGCCACCGGCTTGTGCACCAGCACCATTGTCAATTGCCATGTTTCCAAGATGGAAAGCGGTCGTAGTCATGTCACCACCCTTCTTTCCACCTGCGGCATGGAAACCAGCGTCTTGCGCACCAGCTGCTGCAGATTGTGAATCGAGACCATAATCTGATCCGAGGGCTGCCTTAACTTCACTGCCGACACCTTCGTCGCTGTATTGTGTGGTCGTGAACATGCCTCCGTCGTAGATCAAACCATTCTTCGCTGCAGCGTCAGCTTTGCCAACGCCGTAATATTGTCCTGGCATGCCTGCGAAAGCATTGCTGCCATCAGCGTTTGCGGCTGCGCCTGCACCGGCAGAAAGCTTGCCTGGAACAAACACAGTCTTGGTCATGTCACCTCCGTAGGCATCTCCGCCGACGTACACATCTGCGGCGTGTTGGCCGTCCGCTTGTGATCCAGCTGCTGCTGCGTGATCGCCCTTGGCACCGAACGCAACTTCTTGTCCTGAACCAGCACCAGATTTAGTTGTGGTTTCGAAGTATCCGCCATTGAAGGCAAGTCCTGATGCGCTATCGGCTTGTGCATGGTGTTGTCCCATTCCTCCGAAGTATCCGTTACCGAGTCCGTATTGGCCACCGGCTTGTGCACCAGCACTATTGTCAATTGCCATGTTTCCAAGATGGAAAGCGGTCGTAGTCATGTCACCACCCTTCTTTCCACCTGCGGCATGGAAACCAGCGTCTTGCGCACCAGCTGCTGCAGATTGTGAAGCGAGACCATAATCTGATCCGAGGGCTGCCTTAACTTCACTGCCGACACCTTCGTGGCTGTATTGTGTGGTCGTGAACATGCCTCCGTCGTAGATCAAACCATTCTTCGCTGCAGCGTCAGCTTTGCTAGCGCCGTAATATTGTCCTGGCATGCCTGCGAAAGCATTGCTGCCATCAGCGTTTGCGGCTGCGCCTGCACCGGCAAAAAGCTTGTCTGGAACAAACACAGTCTTGGTCATGTCACCTCCGTAGGCATCTCCGCCGACGTACACATCTGCGGCGTGTTGGCCGTCCGCTTGTGATCCAGCTGCTGCTGCGTGATTGCCCTTGGCACCGAACGCAACTTCTTGTCCTGAACCAGCACCAGATTTAGTTGTGGTTTCGAAGTATCCCCCATTGAAGGCAAGTCCTGATGCGCTATCGGCTTGTGCATGGTGTTGTCCCATTCCTCCGAAGTATCCGTTACCGAGTCCGTATTGGCCACCGGCTTGTGCACCAGCACCATTGTCAATTGCCATGTTTCCAAGATGGAAAGCGGTCGTAGTCATGTCACCACCCTTCTTTCCACCTGCGGCATGGAAACCAGCGTCTTGCGCACCAGCTGCTGCAGATTGTGAATCGAGACCATAATCTGATCCGAGGGCTGCCTTAACTTCACTGCCGACACCTTCGTCGCTGTATTGTGTGGTCGTGAACATGCCTCCGTCGTAGATCAAACCATTCTTCGCTGCAGCGTCAGCTTTGCCAGCGCCGTAATATTGTCCTGGCATGCCTGCGAAAGCATTGCTGCCATCAGCGTTTGCGGCTGCGCCTGCACCGGCAGAAAGCTTGCCTGGAACAAACACAGTCTTGGTCATGTCACCTCCGTAGGCATCTCCGCCGACGTACACATCTGCGGCGTGTTGGCCGTCCGCTTGTGATCCAGCTGCTGCTGCGTGATCGCCCTTGGCACCGAACGCAACATCTTGTCCTGAACCAGCACCAGATTTAGTTGTGGTTTCGAAGTATCCGCCATTGAAGGCAAGTCCTGATGAGCTATCGGCTTGTGCATGGTGTTGTCCCATTCCTCCGAAGTATCCGTTACCGAGTCCGTATTGGCCACCGGCTTGTGCACCAGCACCATTGTCAATTGCCATGTTTCCAAGATGGAAAGCGGTCGTAGTCATGTCACCACCCTTCTTTCCACCTGCGGCATGGAAACCAGCGTCTTGCGCACCAGCTGCTGCAGATTGTGAATCGAGACCATAATCTGATCCGAGGGCTGCCTTAACTTCACTGCCGACACCTTCGTCGCTGTATTGTGTGGTCGTGAACATGCCTCCGTCGTAGATCAAACCATTCTTCGCTGCAGCGTCAGCTTTGCCAGCGCCGTAATATTGTCCTGGCATGCCTGCGAAAGCATTGCTGCCATCAGCGTTTGCGGCTGCGCTTGCACCGGCAGAAAGCTTGCCTGGAACAAACACAGTCTTGGTCATGTCACCTCCGTAGGCATCTCCGCCGACGTACACATCTGCGGCGTGTTGGCCGTCCGCTTGTGATCCAGCTGCTGCTGCGTGATCGCCCTTGGCACCGAACGCAACTTCTTGTCCTGAACCAGCACCAGATTTAGTTGTGGTTTCGAAGTATCCGCCATTGAAGGCAAGTCCTGATGCGCTATCGGCTTGTGCATGGTGTTGTCCCATTCCTCCGAAGTATCCGTTACCGAGTCCGTATTGGCCACCGACTTGTGCACCAGCACCATTGTCAATTGCCATGTTTCCAAGATGGAAAGCGGTCGTAGTCATGTCACCACCCTTCTTTCCACCTGCGGCATGGAAACCAGCGTCTTGCGCACCAGCTGCTGCAGATTGTGAATCGAGACCATAATCTGATGCGAGGGCTGCTTTAACTTCACTGCCGACACCTTCGTCGCTGTATTGTGTGGTCGTGAACATGCCTCCGTCGTAGATCAAACCATTCTTCGCTGCAGCGTCAGCTTTGCCAGCGCCGTAATATTGTCCTGGCATGCCTGCGAAAGCATTGCTGCCATCAGCGTTTGCGGCTGCGCCTGCACCGGCAGAAAGCTTGCCTGGAACAAACACAGTCTTGGTCATGTCACCTCCGTAGGCATCTCCGCCGACGTACACATCTGCGGCGTGTTGGCCGTCCGCTTGTGATCCAGCTGCTGCTGCGTGATCGCCCTTGGCACCGAACGCAACTTCTTGTCCTGAACCAGCACCAGATTTAGTTGTGGTTTCGAAGTATCCGCCATTGAAGGCAAGTCCTGATGCGCTATCGGCTTGTGCATGGTGTTGTCCCATTCCTCCGAAGTATCCGTTACCGAGTCCGTATTGGCCACCGGCTTGTGCACCAGCATTGTTGTCAATTGCCATGTTTCCAAGATGGAAAGCGGTCGTAGTCATGTCACCACCCTTCTTTCCACCTGCGGCATGGAAACCAGCGTCTTGCGCACCAGCTGCTGCAGATTGTGAATCGAGACCATAATCTGATGCGAGGGCTGCTTTAACTTCACTGCCGACACCTTCGTCGCTGTATTGTGTGGTCGTGAACATGCCTCCTTCGTAGATCAAACCATTCTTCGCTGCAGCGTCAGCTTTGCCAGCGCCGTAATATTGTCCTGGCATGCCTGCGAAAGCATTGCTGCCATCAGCGTTTGCGGCTGCGCCTGCACCGGCAGAAAGCTTGCCTGGAACAAACACAGTCTTGGTCATGTCACCTCCGTAGGCATCTCCGCCGACGTACACATCTGCGGCGTGTTGGCCGTCCGCTTGTGATCCAGCTGCTGCTGCGTGATCGCCCTTGGCACCGAACGCTACTTCTTGTCCTGAACCAGCACCAGATTTAGTTGTGGTTTCGAAGTATCCGCCATTGAAGGCAAGTCCTGATGCGCTATCGGCTTGTGCATGGTGTTGTCCCATTCCTCCGAAGTATCCGTTACCGAGTCCGTATTGGCCACCGACTTGTGCACCAGCACCATTGTCAATTGCCATGTTTCCAAGATGGAAAGCGGTCGTAGTCACGTCACCACCCTTCTTTCCACCTGCGGCATGGAAACCAGCGTCTTGCGCACCAGCTGCTGCAGATTGTGAATCGAGACCATAATCTGATCCGAGGGCTGCCTTAACTTCACTGCCGACACCTTCGTCGCTGTATTGTGTGGTCGTGAACATGCCTCCGTCGTAGATCAAACCATTCTTCGCTGCAGCGTCAGCTTTGCCAGCGCCGTAATATTGTCCTGGCATGCCTGCGAAAGCATTGCTGCCATCAGCGTTTGCGGCTGCGCCTGCACCGGCAGAAAGCTTGCCTGGAACAAACACAGTCTTGGTCATGTCACCTCCGTAGGCATCTCCGCCGACGTACACATCTGCGGCGTGTTGGCCGTCCGCTTGTGATCCAGCTGCTGCTGCGTGATCGCCCTTGGCACCGAACGCAACTTCTTGTCCTGAACCAGCATCAGATTTAGTTGTGGTTTCGAAGTATCCGCCATTGAAGGCAAGTCCTGATGCGCTATCGGCTTGTGCATGGTGTTGTCCCATTCCTCCGAAGTATCCGTTACCGAGTCCGTATTGGCCACCGGCTTGTGCACCAGCACCATTGTCAATTGCCATGTTTCCAAGATGGAAAGCGGTCGTAGTCATGTCACCACCCTTCTTTCCACCTGCGGCATGGAAACCAGCGTCTTGCGCACCAGCTGCTGCAGATTGTGAATCGAGACCATAATCTGATCCGAGGGCTGCCTTAACTTCACTGCCGACACCTTCGTCGCTGTATTGTGTGGTCGTGAACATGCCTCCGTCGTAGATCAAACCATTCTTCGCTGCAGCGTCAGCTTTGCCAGCGCCGTAATATTGTCCTGGCATGCCTGCGAAAGCATTGCTGCCATCAGCGTTTGCGGCTGCGCCTGCACCGGCAGAAAGCTTGCCTGGAACAAACACAGTCTTGGTCATGTCACCTCCGTAGGCATCTCCGCCGACGTACACATCTGCGGCGTGTTGGCCGTCCGCTTGTGATCCAGCTGCTGCTGCGTGATCGCCCTTGGCACCGAACGCAACTTCTTGTCCTGAACCAGCACCAGATTTAGTTGTGGTTTCGAAGTATCCGCCATTGAAGGCAAGTCCTGATGCGCTATCGGCTTGTGCATGGTGTTGTCTCATTCCTCCGAAGTATCCGTTACCGAGTCCGTATTGGCCACCGGCTTGTGCACCAGCACCATTGTCAATTGCCATGTTTCCAAGATGGAAAGCGGTCGTAGTCATGTCACCACCCTTCTTTCCACCTGCGGCATGGAAACCAGCGTCTTGCGCACCAGCTGCTGCAGATTGTGAATCGAGACCATAATCTGATCCGAGGGCTGCCTTAACTTCACTGCCGACACCTTCGTCGCTGTATTGTGTGGTCGTGAACATGCCTCCGTCGTAAATCAAACCATTCTTCGCTGCAGCGTCAGCTTTGCCAGCGCCGTAATATTGTCCTGGCATGCCTGGGAAAGCATTGCTGCCATCAGCGTTTGCGGCTGCGCCTGCACCGGCAGAAAGCTTGCCTGGAACAAACACAGTCTTGGTCATGTCACCTCCGTAGGCATCTCCGCCGACGTACACATCTGCGGCGTGTTGGCCGTCCGCTTGTGATCCAGCTGCTGCTGCGTGATCGCCCTTGGCACCGAACGCAACTTCTTGTCCTGAACCAGCACCAGATTTAGTTGTGGTTTCGAAGTATCCGCCATTGAAGGCAAGTCCTGATGCGCTATCGGCTTGTGCATGGTGTTGTCCCATTCCTCCGAAGTATCCGTTACCGAGTCCGTATTGGCCACCGGCTTGTGCACCAGCACCATTGTCAATTGCCATGTTTCCAAGATGGAAAGCGGTCGTAGTCATGTCACCACCCTTCTTTCCACCTGCGGCATGGAAACCAGCGTCTTGCGCACCAGCTGCTGCAGATTGTGAATGGAGACCATAATCTGATCCGAGGGCTGCCTTAACTTCACTGCCGACACCTTCGTCGCTGTATTGTGTGGTCGTGAACATGCCTCCGTCGTAGATCAAACCATTCTTCGCTGCAGCGTCAGCTTTGCCAGCGCCGTAATATTGTCCTGGCATGCCTGCGAAAGCATTGCTGCCATCAGCGTTTGCGGCTGCGCCTGCACCGGCAGAAAGCTTGCCTGGAACAAACACAGTCTTGGTCATGTCACCTCCGTAGGCATCTCCGCCGACGTACACATCTGCGGCGTGTTGGCCGTCCGCTTGTGATCCAGCTGCTGCTGCGTGATCGCCCTTGGCACCGAACGCAACTTCTTGTCCTGAACCAGCACCAGATTTAGTTGTGGTTTCGAAGTATCCGCCATTGAAGGCAAGTCCTGATGCGCTATCGGCTTGTGCATGGTGTTGTCCCATTCCTCCGAAGTATCCGTTACCGAGTCCGTATTGGCCACCGGCTTGTGCACCAGCACCATTGTCAATTGCCATGTTTCCAAGATGGAAAGCGGTCGTAGTCATGTCACCACCCTTCTTTCCACCTGCGGCATGGAAACCAGCGTCTTGCGCACCAGCTGCTGCAGATTGTGAATCGAGACCATAATCTGATCCGAGGGCTGCCTTAACTTCACTGCCGACACCTTCGTCGCTGTATTGTGTGGTCGTGAACATGCCTCCGTCGTAGATCAAACCATTCTTCGCTGCAGCGTCAGCTTTGCCAGCGCCGTAATATTGTCCTGGCATGCCTGCGAAAGCATTGCTGCCATCAGCGTTTGCGGCTGCGCCTGCACCGGCAGAAAGCTTGCCTGGAACAAACACAGTCTTGGTCATGTCACCTCCGTAGGCATCTCCGCCGACGTACACATCTGCGGCGTGTTGGCCGTCCGCTTGTGATCCAGCTGCTGCTGCGTGATCGCCCTTGGCACCGAACGCAACTTCTTGTCCTGAACCAGCACCAGATTTAGTTGTGGTTTCGAAGTATCCGCCATTGAAGGCAAGTCCTGATGCGCTATCGGCTTGTGCATGGTGTTGTCCCATTCCTCCGAAGTATCCGTTACCGAGTCCGTATTGGCCACCGGCTTGTGCACCAGCACCATTGTCAATTGCCATGTTTCCAAGATGGAAAGCGGTCGTAGTCATGTCACCACCCTTCTTTCCACCTGCGGCATGGAAACCAGCGTCTTGCGCACCAGCTGCTGCAGATTGTGAATCGAGACCATAATCTGATCCGAGGGCTGCTTTAACTTCACTGCCGACACCTTCGTCGCTGTATTGTGTGGTCGTGAACATGCCTCCGTCGTAGATCAAACCATTCTTCGCTGCAGCGTCAGCTTTGCCAGCGCCGTAATATTGTCCTGGCATGCCTGCGAAAGCATTGCTGCCATCAGCGTTTGCGGCTGCGCCTGCACCGGCAGAAAGCTTGCCTGGAACAAACACAGTCTTGGTCATGTCACCTCCGTAGGCATCTCCGCCGACGTACACATCTGCGGCGTGTTGGCCGTCCGCTTGTGATCCAGCTGCTGCTGCGTGATCGCCCTTGGCACCGAACGCAACTTCTTGTCCTGAACCAGCACCAGATTTAGTTGTGGTTTCGAAGTATCCGCCATTGAAGGCAAGTCCTGATGCGCTATCGGCTTGTGCATGGTGTTGTCCCATTCCTCCGAAGTATCCGTTACCGAGTCCGTATTGGCCACCGGCTTGTGCACCAGCACCATTGTCAATTGCCATGTTTCCAAGATGGAAAGCGGTCGTAGTCATGTCACCACCCTTCTTTCCACCTGCGGCATGGAAACCAGCGTCTTGCGCACCAGCTGCTGCAGATTGTGAAGCGAGACCATAATCTGATCCGAGGGCTGCCTTAACTTCACTGCCGACACCTTCGTCGCTGTATTGTGTGGTCGTGAACATGCCTCCGTCGTAGATCAAACCATTCTTCGCTGCAGCGTCAGCTTTGCCAGCGCCGTAATATTGTCCTGGCATGCCTGCGAAAGCATTGCTGCCATCAGCGTTTGCGGCTGCGCCTGCACCGGCAGAAAGCTTGCCTGGAACAAACACAGTCTTGGTCATGTCACCTCCGTAGGCATCTCCGCCGACGTACACATCTGCGGCGTGTTGGCCGTCCGCTTGTGATCCAGCTGCTGCTGCGTGATCGCCCTTGGCACCGAACGCAACTTCTTGTCCTGAACCAGCACCAGATTTAGTTGTGGTTTCAAAGTATCCGCCATTGAAGGCAAGTCCTGATGCGCTATCGGCTTGTGCATGGTGTTGTCCCATTCCTCCGAAGTATCCGTTACCGAGTCCGTATTGGCCACCGGCTTGTGCACCAGCACCATTGTCAATTGCCATGTTTCCAAGATGGAAAGCGGTCGTAGTCATGTCACCACCCTTCTTTCCACCTGCGGCATGGAAACCAGCGTCTTGCGCACCAGCTGCTGCAGATTGTGAATCGAGACCATAATCTGATCCGAGGGCTGCCTTAACTTCACTGCCGACACCTTCGTCGCTGTATTGTGTGGTCGTGAACATGCCTCCGTCGTAGATCAAACCATTCTTCGCTGCAGCGTCAGCTTTGCCAGCGCCGTAATATTGTCCTGGCATGCCTGCGAAAGCATTGCTGCCATCAGCGTTTGCGGCTGCGCCTGCACCGGCAGAAAGCTTGCCTGGAACAAACACAGTCTTGGTCATGTCACCTCCGTAGGCATCTCCGCCGACGTACACATCTGCGGCGTGTTGGCCGTCCGCTTGTGATCCAGCTGCTGCTGCGTGATCGCCCTTGGCACCGAACGCAACTTCTTGTCCTGAACCAGCACCAGATTTAGTTGTGGTTTCGAAGTATCCGCCATTGAAGGCAAGTCCTGATGCGCTATCGGCTTGTGCATGGTGTTGTCCCATTCCTCCGAAGTATCCGTTACCGAGTCCGTATTGGCCACCGGCTTGTGCACCAGCACCATTGTCAATTGCCATGTTTCCAAGATGGAAAGCGGTCGTAGTCATGTCACCACCCTTCTTTCCACCTGCGGCATGGAAACCAGCGTCTTGCGCACCAGCTGCTGCAGATTGTGAATCGAGACCATAATCTGATCCGAGGGCTGCCTTAACTTCACTGCCGACACCTTCGTCGCTGTATTGTGTGGTCGTGAACATGCCTCCGTCGTAGATCAAACCATTCTTCGCTGCAGCGTCAGCTTTGCCAGCGCCGTAATATTGTCCTGGCATGCCTGCGAAAGCATTGCTGCCATCAGCGTTTGCGGCTGCGCCTGCACCGGCAGAAAGCTTGCCTGGAACAAACACAGTCTTGGTCATGTCACCTCCGTAGGCATCTCCGCCGACGTACACATCTGCGGCGTGTTGGCCGTCCGCTTGTGATCCAGCTGCTGCTGCGTGATCGCCCTTGGCACCGAACGCAACTTCTTGTCCTGAACCAGCACCAGATTTAGTTGTGGTTTCAAAGTATCCGCCATTGAAGGCAAGTCCTGATGCGCTATCGGCTTGTGCATGGTGTTGTCCCATTCCTCCGAAGTATCCGTTACCGAGTCCGTATTGGCCACCGGCTTGTGCACCAGCACCATTGTCAATTGCCATGTTTCCAAGATGGAAAGCGGTCGTAGTCATGTCACCACCCTTCTTTCCACCTGCGGCATGGAAACCAGCGTCTTGCGCACCAGCTGCTGCAGATTGTGAATCGAGACCATAATCTGATCCGAGGGCTGCCTTAACTTCACTGCCGACACCTTCGTCGCTGTATTGTGTGGTCGTGAACATGCCTCCGTCGTAGATCAAACCATTCTTCGCTGCAGCGTCAGCTTTGCCAGCGCCGTAATATTGTCCTGGCATGCCTGCGAAAGCATTGCTGCCATCAGCGTTTGCGACTGCGCCTGCACCGGCAGAAAGCTTGCCTGGAACAAACACAGTCTTGGTCATGTCACCTCCGTAGGCATCTCCGCCGACGTACACATCTGCGGCGTGTTGGCCGTCCGCTTGTGATCCAGCTGCTGCTGCGTGATCGCCCTTGGCACCGAACGCAACTTCTTGTCCTGAACCAGCACCAGATTTAGTTGTGGTTTCGAAGTATCCGCCATTGAAGGCAAGTCCTGATGCGCTATCGGCTTGTGCATGGTGTTGTCCCATTCCTCCGAAGTATCCGTTACCGAGTCCGTATTGGCCACCGGCTTGTGCACCAGCACCATTGTCAATTGCCATGTTTCCAAGATGGAAAGCGGTCGTAGTCATGTCACCACCCTTCTTTCCACCTGCGGCATGGAAACCAGCGTCTTGCGCACCAGCTGCTGCAGATTGTGAATCGAGACCATAATCTGATCCGAGGGCTGCCTTAACTTCACTGCCGACACCTTCGTCGCTGTATTGTGTGGTCGTGAACATGCCTCCGTCGTAGATCAAACCATTCTTCGCTGCAGCGTCAGCTTTGCCAGCGCCGTAATATTGTCCTGGCATGCCTGCGAAAGCATTGCTGCCATCAGCGTTTGCGGCTGCGCCTGCACCGGCAGAAAGCTTGCCTGGAACAAACACAGTCTTGGTCATGTCACCTCCGTAGGCATCTCCGCCGACGTACACATCTGCGGCGTGTTGGCCGTCCGCTTGTGATCCAGCTGCTGCTGCGTGATCGCCCTTGGCACCGAACGCAACTTCTTGTCCTGAACCAGCACCAGATTTAGTTGTGGTTTCAAAGTATCCGCCATTGAAGGCAAGTCCTGATGCGCTATCGGCTTGTGCATGGTGTTGTCCCATTCCTCCGAAGTATCCGTTACCGAGTCCGTATTGGCCATCGGCTTGTGCACCAGCACCATTGTCAATTGCCATGTTTCCAAGATGGAAAGCGGTCGTAGTCATGTCACCACCCTTCTTTCCACCTGCGGCATGGAAACCAGCGTCTTGCGCACCAGCTGCTGCAGATTGTGAAGCGAGACCACAATCTGATCCGAGGGCTGCCTTAACTTCACTGCCGACACCTTCGTCGCTGTATTGTGTGGTCGTGAACATGCCTCCGTCGTAGATCAAACCATTCTTCGCTGCAGCGTCAGCTTTGCCAGCGCCGTAATATTGTCCTGGCATGCCTGCGAAAGCATTGCTGCCATCAGCGTTTGCGGCTGCGCCTGCACCGGCAGAAAGCTTGCCTGGAACAAACACAGTCTTGGTCATGTCACCTCCGTAGGCATCTCCGCCGACGTACACATCTGCGGCGTGTTGGCCGTCCGCTTGTGATCCAGCTGCTGCTGCGTGATCGCCCTTGGCACCGAACGCAACTTCTTGTCCTGAACCAGCACCAGATTTAGTTGTGGTTTCGAAGTATCCGCCATTGAAGGCAAGTCCTGATGCGCTATCGGCTTGTGCATGGTGTTGTCCCATTCCTCCGAAGTATCCGTTACCGAGTCCGTATTGGCCACCGGCTTGTGCACTAGCACCATTGTCAATTGCCATGTTTCCAAGATGGAAAGCGGTCGTAGTCATGTCACCACCCTTCTTTCCACCTGCGGCATGGAAACCAGCGTCTTGCGCACCAGCTGCTGCAGATTGTGAAGCGAGACCATAATCTGATCCGAGGGCTGCCTTAACTTCACTGCCGACACCTTCGTCGCTGTATTGTGTGGTCGTGAACATGCCTCCGTCGTAGATCAAACCATTCTTCGCTGCAGCGTCAGCTTTGCCAGCGCCGTAATATTGTCCTGGCATGCCTGCGAAAGCATTGCTGCCATCAGCGTTTGCGGCTGCGCCTGCACCGGCAGAAAGCTTGCCTGGAACAAACACAGTCTTGGTCATGTCACCTCCATAGGCATCTCCGCCGACGTACACATCTGCGGCGTGTTGGCCATCCGCTTGTGATCCAGCTGCTGCTGCGTGATCGCCCTTGGCACCGAACGCAACTTCTTGTCCTGAACCAGCACCAGATTTAGTTGTGGTTTCGAAGTATCCGCCATTGAAGGCAAGTCCTGATGCGCTATCGGCTTGTGCATGGTGTTGTCCCATTCCTCCGAAGTATCCGTTACCGAGTCCGTATTGGCCACCGGCTTGTGCACCAGCACCATTGTCAATTGCCATGTTTCCAAGATGGAAAGCGGTCGTAGTCATGTCACCACCCTTCTTTCCACCTGCGGCATGGAAACCAGCGTCTTGCACACCAGCTGCTGCAGATTGTGAAGCGAGACCATAATCTGATCCGAGGGCTGCCTTAACTTCACTGCCGACACCTTCGTCGCTGTATTGTGTGGTCGTGAACATGCCTCCGTCGTAGATCAAACCATTCTTCGCTGCAGCGTCAGCTTTGCCAGCGCCGTAATATTGTCCTGGCATGCCTGCGAAAGCATTGCTGCCATCAGCGTTTGCGGCTGCGCCTGCACCGGCAGAAAGCTTGCCTGGAACAAACACAGTCTTGGTCATGTCACCTCCGTAGGCATCTCCGCCGACGTACACATCTGCGGCGTGTTGGCCGTCCGCTTGTGATCCAGCTGCTGCTGCGTGATCGCCCTTGGCACCGAACGCAACTTCTTGTCCTGAACCAGCACCAGATTTAGTTGTGGTTTCGAAGTATCCGCCATTGAAGGCAAGTCCTGATGCGCTATCGGCTTGTGCATGGTGTTGTCCCATTCCTCCGAAGTATCCGTTACCGAGTCCGTATTGGCCACCGGCTTGTGCACCAGCACCATTGTCAATTGCCATGTTTCCAAGATGGAAAGCGGTCGTGGTCATGTCACCACCCTTCTTTCCACCTGCGGCATGGAAACCAGCGTCTTGCGCACCAGCTGCTGCAGATTGTGAAGCGAGACCATAATCTGATCCGAGGGCTGCCTTAACTTCACTGCCGACACCTTCGTCGCTGTATTGTGTGGTCGTGAACATGCCTCCGTCGTAGATCAAACCATTCTTCGCTGCAGCGTCAGCTTTGCCAGCGCCGTAATATTGTCCTGGCATGCCTGCGAAAGCATTGCTGCCATCAGCGTTTGCGGCTGCGCCTGCACCGGCAGAAAGCTTGCCTGGAACAAACACAGTCTTGGTCATGTCACCTCCGTAGGCATCTCCGCCGACGTACACATCTGCGGCGTGTTGGCCGTCCGCTTGTGATCCAGCTGCTGCTGCGTGATCGCCCTTGGCACCGAACGCAACTTCTTGTCCTGAACCAGCACCAGATTTAGTTGTGGTTTCGAAGTATCCGCCATTGAAGGCAAGTCCTGATGCACTATCGGCTTGTGCATGGTGTTGTCCCATTCCTCCGAAGTATCCGTTACCGAGTCCGTATTGGCCACCGGCTTGTGCACCAGCACCATTGTCAATTGCCATGTTTCCAAGATGGAAAGCGGTCGTGGTCATGTCACCACCCTTCTTTCCACCTGCGGCATGGAAACCAGCGTCTTGCGCACCAGCTGCTGCAGATTGTGAAGCGAGACCATAATCTGATCCGAGGGCTGCCTTAACTTCACTGCCGACACCTTCGTCGCTGTATTGTGTGGTCGTGAACATGCCTCCGTCGTAGATCAAACCATTCTTCGCTGCAGCGTCAGCTTTGCCAGCGCCGTAATATTGTCCTGGCATGCCTGCGAAAGCATTGCTGCCATCAGCGTTTGCGGCTGCGCCTGCACCGGCAGAAAGCTTGCCTGGAACAAACACAGTCTTGGTCATGTCACCTCCGTAGGCATCTCCGCCGACGTACACATCTGCGGCGTGTTGGCCGTCCGCTTGTGATCCAGCTGCTGCTGCGTGATCGCCCTTGGCACCGAACGCAACTTCTTGTCCTGAACCAGCACCAGATTTAGTTGTGGTTTCGAAGTATCCGCCATTGAAGGCAAGTCCTGATGCACTATCGGCTTGTGCATGGTGTTGTCCCATTCCTCCGAAGTATCCGTTACCGAGTCCGTATTGGCCACCGGCTTGTGCACCAGCACCATTGTCAATTGCCATGTTTCCAAGATGGAAAGCGGTCGTGGTCATGTCACCACCCTTCTTTCCACCTGCGGCATGGAAACCAGCGTCTTGCGCACCAGCTGCTGCAGATTGTGAAGCGAGACCATAATCTGATCCGAGGGCTGCCTTAACTTCACTGCCGACACCTTCGTCGCTGTATTGTGTGGTCGTGAACATGCCTCCGTCGTAGATCAAACCATTCTTCGCTGCAGCGTCAGCTTTGCCAGCGCCGTAATATTGTCCTGGCATGCCTGCGAAAGCATTGCTGCCATCAGCGTTTGCGGCTGCGCCTGCACCGGCAGAAAGCTTGCCTGGAACAAACACAGTCTTGGTCATGTCACCTCCGTAGGCATCTCCGCCGACGTACACATCTGCGGCGTGTTGGCCGTCCGCTTGTGATCCAGCTGCTGCTGCGTGATCGCCCTTGGCACCGAACGCAACTTCTTGTCCTGAACCAGCACCAGATTTAGTTGTGGTTTCGAAGTATCCGCCATTGAAGGCAAGTCCTGATGCGCTATCGGCTTGTGCATGGTGTTGTCCCATTCCTCCGAAGTATCCGTTACCGAGTCCGTATTGGCCACCGGCTTGTGCACCAGCACCATTGTCAATTGCCATGTTTCCAAGATGGAAAGCGGTCGTGGTCATGTCACCACCCTTCTTTCCACCTGCGGCATGGAAACCAGCGTCTTGCGCACCAGCTGCTGCAGATTGTGAAGCGAGACCATATTCTGATCCGAGGGCTGCCTTAACTTCACTGCCGACACCTTCGTCGCTGTATTGTGTGGTCGTGAACATGCCTCCGTCGTAGATCAAACCATTCTTCGCTGCAGCGTCAGCTTTGCCAGCGCCGTAATATTGTCCTGGCATGCCTGCGAAAGCATTGCTGCCATCAGCGTTTGCGGCTGCGCCTGCACCGGCAGAAAGCTTGCCTGGAACAAACACAGTCTTGGTCATGTCACCTCCGTAGGCATCTCCGCCGACGTACACATCTGCGGCGTGTTGGCCGTCCGCTTGTGATCCAGCTGCTGCTGCGTGATCGCCCTTGGCACCGAACGCAACTTCTTGTCCTGAACCAGCACCAGATTTAGTTGTGGTTTCGAAGTATCCGCCATTGAAGGCAAGTCCTGATGCGCTATCGGCTTGTGCATGGTGTTGTCCCATTCCTCCGAAGTATCCGTTACCGAGTCCGTATTGGCCACCGGCTTGTGCACCAGCACCATTGTCAATTGCCGTGTTTCCAAGATGGAAAGCGGTCGTAGTCATGTCACCACCCTTCTTTCCACCTGCGGCATATAAACCAGCGTCTTGCGCACCAGCTGCTGCAGATTGTGAAGCGAGACCATAATCTGATCCGAGGGCTGCCTTAACTTCACTGCCGACACCTTCGTCGCTGTATTGTGTGGTCGTGAACATGCCTCCGTCGTAGATCAAACCATTCTTCGCTGCAGCGTCAGCTTTGCCAGCGCCGTAATATTGTCCTGGCATGCCTGCGAAAGCATTGCTGCCATCAGCGTTTGCGGCTGCGCCTGCACCGGCAGAAAGCTTGCCTGGAACAAACACAGTCTTGGTCATGTCACCTCCGTAGGCATCTCCGCCGACGTACACATCTGCGGCGTGTTGGCCGTCCGCTTGTGATCCAGCTGCTGCTGCGTGATCGCCCTTGGCACCGAACGCAACTTCTTGTCCTGAACCAGCACCAGATTTAGTTGTAGTTTCGAAGTATCCGCCATTGAAGGCAAGTCCTGATGCGCTATCGGCTTGTGCATGGTGTTGTCCCATTCCTCCGAAGTATCCGTTACCGAGTCCGTATTGGCCACCGGCTTGTGCACCAGCACCATTGTCAATTGCCATGTTTCCAAGATGGAAAGCGGTCGTAGTCATGTCACCACCCTTCTTTCCACCTACGGCATGGAAACCAGCGTCTTGCGCACCAGCTGCTGCAGATTGTGAAGCGAGACCATAATCTGATCCGAGGGCTGCCTTAACTTCACTGCCGACACCTTCGTCGCTGTATTGTGTGGTCGTGAACATGCCTCCGTCGTAGATCAAACCATTCTTCGCTGCAGCGTCAGCTTTGCCAGCGCCGTAATATTGTCCTGGCATGCCTGCGAAAGCATTGCTGCCATCAGCGTTTGCGGCTGCGCCTGCACCGGCAGAAAGCTTGCCTGGAACAAACACAGTCTTGGTCATGTCACCTCCGTAGGCATCTCCGCCGACGTACACATCTGCGGCGTGTTGGCCGTCCGCTTGTGATCCAGCTGCTGCTGCGTGATCGCCCTTGGCACCGAACGCAACTTCTTGTCCTGAACCAGCACCAGATTTAGTTGTGGTTTCGAAGTATCCGCCATTGAAGGCAAGTCCTGATGCGCTATCGGCTTGTGCATGGTGTTGTCCCATTCCTCCGAAGTATCCGTTACCGAGTCCGTATTGGCCACCGGCTTGTGCACCAGCACCATTGTCAATTGCCGTGTTTCCAAGATGGAAAGCGGTCGTAGTCATGTCACCACCCTTCTTTCCACCTGCGGCATATAAACCAGCGTCTTGCGCACCAGCTGCTGCAGATTGTGAAGCGAGACCATAATCTGATCCGAGGGCTGCCTTAACTTCACTGCCGACACCTTCGTCGCTGTATTGTGTGGTCGTGAACATGCCTCCGTCGTAGATCAAACCATTCTTCGCTGCAGCGTCAGCTTTGCCAGCGCCGTAATATTGTCCTGGCATGCCTGCGAAAGCATTGCTGCCATCAGCGTTTGCGGCTGCGCCTGCACCGGCAGAAAGCTTGCCTGGAACAAACACAGTCTTGGTCATGTCACCTCCGTAGGCATCTCCGCCGACGTACACATCTGCGGCGTGTTGGCCGTCCGCTTGTGATCCAGCTGCTGCTGCGTGATCGCCCTTGGCACCGAACGCAACTTCTTGTCCTGAACCAGCACCAGATTTAGTTGTGGTTTCGAAGTATCCGCCATTGAAGGCAAGTCCTGATGCGCTATCGGCTTGTGCATGGTGTTGTCCCATTCCTCCGAAGTATCCGTTACCGAGTCCGTATTGGCCACCGGCTTGTGCACCAGCACCATTGTCAATTGCCATGTTTCCAAGATGGAAAGCGGTCGTGGTCATGTCACCACCCTTCTTTCCACCTGCGGCATGGAAACCAGCGTCTTGCGCACCAGCTGCTGCAGATTGTGAAGCGAGACCATAATCTGATCCGAGGGCTGCCTTAACTTCACTGCCGACACCTTCGTCGCTGTATTGTGTGGTCGTGAACATGCCTCCGTCGTAGATCAAACCATTCTTCGCTGCAGCGTCAGCTTTGCCAGCGCCGTAATATTGTCCTGGCATGCCTGAGAAAGCATTGCTGCCATCAGCGTTTGCGGCTGCGCCTGCACCGGCAGAAAGCTTGCCTGGAACAAACACAGTCTTGGTCATGTCACCTCCGTAGGCATCTCCGCCGACGTACACATCTGCGGCGTGTTGGCCGTCCGCTTGTGATCCAGCTGCTGCTGCGTGATCGCCCTTGGCACCGAACGCAACTTCTTGTCCTGAACCAGCACCAGATTTAGTTGTGGTTTCGAAGTATCCGCCATTGAAGGCAAGTCCTGATGCGCTATCGGCTTGTGCATGGTGTTGTCCCATTCCTCCGAAGTATCCGTTACCGAGTCCGTATTGGCCACCGGCTTGTGCACCAGCACCATTGTCAATTGCCATGTTTCCAAGATGGAAAGCGGTCGTGGTCATGTCACCACCCTTCTTTCCACCTGCGGCATGGAAACCAGCGTCTTGCGCACCAGCTGCTGCAGATTGTGAAGCGAGACCATAATCTGATCCGAGGGCTGCCTTAACTTCACTGCCGACACCTTCGTCGCTGTATTGTGTGGTCGTGAACATGCCTCCGTCGTAGATCAAACCATTCTTCGCTGCAGCGTCAGCTTTGCCAGCGCCGTAATATTGTCCTGGCATGCCTGCGAAAGCATTGCTGCCATCAACGTTTGCGGCTGCGCCTGCACCGGCAGAAAGCTTGCCTGGAACAAACACAGTCTTGGTCATGTCACCTCCGTAGGCATCTCCGCCGACGTACACATCTGCGGCGTGTTGGCCGTCCGCTTGTGATCCAGCTGCTGCTGCGTGATCGCCCTTGGCACCGAACGCAACTTCTTGTCCTGAACCAGCATCAGATTTAGTTGTGGTTTCGAAGTATCCGCCATTGAAGGCAAGTCCTGATGCGCTATCGGCTTGTGCATGGTGTTGTCCCATTCCTCCGAAGTATCCGTTACCGAGTCCGTATTGGCCACCGGCTTGTGCACCAGCACCATTGTCAATTGCCATGTTTCCAAGATGGAAAGCGGTCGTAGTCATGTCACCACCCTTCTTTCCACCTGCGGCATGGAAACCAGCGTCTTGCGCACCAGCTGCTGCAGATTGTGAAGCGAGACCATAATCTGATCCGAGGGCTGCCTTAACTTCACTGCCGACACCTTCGTCGCTGTATTGTGTGGTCGTGAACATGCCTCCGTCGTAGATCAAACCATTCTTCGCTGCAGCGTCAGCTTTGCCAGCGCCGTAATATTGTCCTGGCATGCCTGCGAAAGCATTGCTGCCATCAGCGTTTGCGGCTGCGCCTGCACCGGCAGAAAGCTTGCCTGGAACAAACACAGTCTTGGTCATGTCACCTCCGTAGGCATCTCCGCCGACGTACACATCTGCGGCGTGTTGGCCGTCCGCTTGTGATCCAGCTGCTGCTGCGTGATCGCCCTTGGCACCGAACGCAACTTCTTGTCCTGAACCAGCACCAGATTTAGTTGTGGTTTCGAAGTATCCGCCATTGAAGGCAAGTCCTGATGCGCTATCGGCTTGTGCATGGTGTTGTCCCATTCCTCCGAAGTATCCGTTACCGAGTCCGTATTGGCCACCGGCTTGTGCACCAGCACCATTGTCAATTGCCATGTTTCCAAGATGGAAAGCGGTCGTGGTCATGTCACCACCCTTCTTTCCACCTGCGGCATGGAAACCAGCGTCTTGCGCACCAGCTGCTGCAGATTGTGAAGCGAGACCATAATCTGATCCGAGGGCTGCCTTAACTTCACTGCCGACACCTTCGTCGCTGTATTGTGTGGTCGTGAACATGCCTCCGTCGTAGATCAAACCATTCTTCGCTGCAGCGTCAGCTTTGCCAGCGCCGTAATATTGTCCTGGCATGCCTGAGAAAGCATTGCTGCCATCAGCGTTTGCGGCTGCGCCTGCACCGGCAGAAAGCTTGCCTGGAACAAACACAGTCTTGGTCATGTCACCTCCGTAGGCATCTCCGCCGACGTACACATCTGCGGCGTGTTGGCCGTCCGCTTGTGATCCAGCTGCTGCTGCGTGATCGCCCTTGGCACCGAACGCAACTTCTTGTCCTGAACCAGCACCAGATTTAGTTGTGATTTCGAAGTATCCGCCATTGAAGGCAAGTCCTGATGCGCTATCGGCTTGTGCATGGTGTTGTCCCATTCCTCCGAAGTATCCGTTACCGAGTCCGTATTGGCCACCGGCTTGTGCACCAGCACCATTGTCAATTGCCATGTTTCCAAGATGGAAAGCGGTCGTAGTCATGTCACCACCCTTCTTTCCACCTGCGGCATGGAAACCAGCGTCTTGCGCACCAGCTGCTGCAGATTGTGAAGCGAGACCATAATCTGATCCGAGGGCTGCCTTAACTTCACTGCCGACACCTTCGTCGCTGTATTGTGTGGTCGTGAACATGCCTCCGTCGTAGATCAAACCATTCTTCGCTGCAGCGTCAGCTTTGCCAGCGCCGTAATATTGTCCTGGCATGCCTGCGAAAGCATTGCTGCCATCAGCGTTTGCGGCTGCGCCTGCACCGGCAGAAAGCTTGCCTGGAACAAACACAGTCTTGGTCATGTCACCTCCGTAGGCATCTCCGCCGACGTAAACATCTGCGGCGTGTTGGCCGTCCGCTTGTGATCCAGCTGCTGCTGCGTGATCGCCCTTGGCACCGAACGCAACTTCTTGTCCTGAACCAGCACCAGATTTAGTTGTGGTTTCGAAGTATCCGCCATTGAAGGCAAGTCCTGATGCGCTATCGGCTTGTGCATGGTGTTGTCCCATTCCTCCGAAGTATCCGTTACCGAGTCCGTATTGGCCACCGGCTTGTGCACCAGCACCATTGTCAATTGCCATGTTTCCAAGATGGAAAGCGGTCGTGGTCATGTCACCACCCTTCTTTCCACCTGCGGCATGGAAACCAGCGTCTTGCGCACCAGCTGCTGCAGATTGTGAAGCGAGACCATAATCTGATCCGAGGGCTGCCTTAACTTCACTGCCGACACCTTCGTCGCTGTATTGTGTGGTCGTGAACATGCCTCCGTCGTAGATCAAACCATTCTTCGCTGCAGCGTCAGCTTTGCCAGCGCCGTAATATTGTCCTGGCATGGCTGCGAAAGCATTGCTGCCATCAGCGTTTGCGGCTGCGCCTGCACCGGCAGAAAGCTTGCCTGGAACAAACACAGTCTTGGTCATGTCACCTCCGTAGGCATCTCCGCCGACGTACACATCTGCGGCGTGTTGGCCGTCCGCTTGTGATCCAGCTGCTGCTGCGTGATCGCCCTTGGCACCGAACGCAACTTCTTGTCCTGAACCAGCACCAGATTTAGTTGTGGTTTCGAAGTATCCGCCATTGAAGGCAAGTCCTGATGCGCTATCGGCTTGTGCATGGTGTTGTCCCATTCCTCCGAAGTATCCGTTACCGAGTCCGTATTGGCCACCGGCTTGTGCACCAGCACCATTGTCAATTGCCATGTTTCCAAGATGGAAAGCGGTCGTGGTCATGTCACCACCCTTCTTTCCACCTGCGGCATGGAAACCAGCGTCTTGCGCACCAGCTGCTGCAGATTGTGAAGCGAGACCATAATCTGATCCGAGGGCTGCCTTAACTTCACTGCCGACACCTTCGTCGCTGTATTGTGTGGTCGTGAACATGCCTCCGTCGTAGATCAAACCATTCTTCGCTGCAGCGTCAGCTTTGCCAGCGCCGTAATATTGTCCTGGCATGCCTGAGAAAGCATTGCTGCCATCAGCGTTTGCGGCTGCGCCTGCACCGGCAGAAAGCTTGCCTGGAACAAACACAGTCTTGGTCATGTCACCTCCGTAGGCATCTCCGCCGACGTACACATCTGCGGCGTGTTGGCCGTCCGCTTGTGATCCAGCTGCTGCTGCGTGATCGCCCTTGGCACCGAACGCAACTTCTTGTCCTGAACCAGCACCAGATTTAGTTGTGATTTCGAAGTATCCGCCATTGAAGGCAAGTCCTGATGCGCTATCGGCTTGTGCATGGTGTTGTCCCATTCCTCCGAAGTATCCGTTACCGAGTCCGTATTGGCCACCGGCTTGTGCACCAGCACCATTGTCAATTGCCATGTTTCCAAGATGGAAAGCGGTCGTAGTCATGTCACCACCCTTCTTTCCACCTGCGGCATGGAAACCAGCGTCTTGCGCACCAGCTGCTGCAGATTGTGAAGCGAGACCATAATCTGATCCGAGGGCTGCCTTAACTTCACTGCCGACACCTTCGTCGCTGTATTGTGTGGTCGTGAACATGCCTCCGTCGTAGATCAAACCATTCTTCGCTGCAGCGTCAGCTTTGCCAGCGCCGTAATATTGTCCTGGCATGCCTGCGAAAGCATTGCTGCCATCAGCGTTTGCGGCTGCGCCTGCACCGGCAGAAAGCTTGCCTGGAACAAACACAGTCTTGGTCATGTCACCTCCGTAGGCATCTCCGCCGACGTAAACATCTGCGGCGTGTTGGCCGTCCGCTTGTGATCCAGCTGCTGCTGCGTGATCGCCCTTGGCACCGAACGCAACTTCTTGTCCTGAACCAGCACCAGATTTAGTTGTGGTTTCGAAGTATCCGCCATTGAAGGCAAGTCCTGATGCGCTATCGGCTTGTGCATGGTGTTGTCCCATTCCTCCGAAGTATCCGTTACCGAGTCCGTATTGGCCACCGGCTTGTGCACCAGCACCATTGTCAATTGCCATGTTTCCAAGATGGAAAGCGGTCGTGGTCATGTCACCACCCTTCTTTCCACCTGCGGCATGGAAACCAGCGTCTTGCGCACCAGCTGCTGCAGATTGTGAAGCTAGACCATAATCTGATCCGAGGGCTGCCTTAACTTCACTGCCGACACCTTCGTCGCTGTATTGTGTGGTCGTGAACATGCCTCCGTCGTAGATCAAACCATTCTTCGCTGCAGCGTCAGCTTTGCCAGCGCCGTAATATTGTCCTGGCATGCCTGCGAAAGCATTGCTGCCATCAGCGTTTGCGGCTGCGCCTGCACCGGCAGAAAGCTTGCCTGGAACAAACACAGTCTTGGTCATGTCACCTCCGTAGGCATCTCCGCCGACGTACACATCTGCGGCGTGTTGGCCGTCCGCTTGTGATCCAGCTGCTGCTGCGTGATCGCCCTTGGCACCGAACGCAACTTCTTGTCCTGAACCAGCACCAGATTTAGTTGTGGTTTCGAAGTATCCGCCATTGAAGGCAAGTCCTGATGCGCTATCGGCTTGTGCATGGTGTTGTCCCATTCCTCCGAAGTATCCGTTACCGAGTCCGTATTGGCCACCGGCTTGTGCACCAGCACCATTGTCAATTGCCATGTTTCCAAGATGGAAAGCGGTCGTAGTCATGTCACCACCCTTCTTTCCACCTGCGGCATGGAAACCAGCGTCTTGCGCACCAGCTGCTGCAGATTGTGAAGCGAGACCATAATCTGATCCGAGGGCTGCCTTAACTTCACTGCCGACACCTTCGTCGCTGTATTGTGTGGTCGTGAACATGCCTCCGTCGTAGATCAAACCATTCTTCGCTGCAGCGTCAGCTTTGCCAGCGCCGTAATATTGTCCTGGCATGCCTGCGAAAGCATTGCTGCCATCAGCGTTTGCGGCTGCGCCTGCACCGGCAGAAAGCTTGCCTGGAACAAACACAGTCTTGGTCATGTCACCTCCGTAGGCATCTCCGCCGACGTACACATCTGCGGCGTGTTGGCCGTCCGCTTGTGATCCAGCTGCTGCTGCGTGATCGCCCTTGGCACCGAACGCAACTTCTTGTCCTGAACCAGCACCAGATTTAGTTGTGGTTTCGAAGTATCCGCCATTGAAGGCAAGTCCTGATGCGCTATCGGCTTGTGCATGGTGTTGTCCCATTCCTCCGAAGTATCCGTTACCGAGTCCGTATTGGCCACCGGCTTGTGCACCAGCACCATTGTCAATTGCCATGTTTCCAAGATGGAAAGCGGTCGTAGTCATGTCACCACCCTTCTTTCCACCTGCGGCATGGAAACCAGCGTCTTGCGCACCAGCTGCTGCAGATTGTGAAGCGAGACCATAATCTGATCCGAGGGCTGCCTTAACTTCACTGCCGACACCTTCGTCGCTGTATTGTGTGGTCGTGAACATGCCTCCGTCGTAGATCAAACCATTCTTCGCTGCAGCGTCAGCTTTGCCAGCGCCGTAATATTGTCCTGGCATGCCTGCGAAAGCATTGCTGCCATCAGCGTTTGCGGCTGCGCCTGCACCGGCAGAAAGCTTGCCTGGAACAAACACAGTCTTGGTCATGTCACCTCCGTAGGCATCTCCGCCGACGTACACATCTGCGGCGTGTTGGCCGTCCGCTTGTGATCCAGCTGCTGCTGCGTGATCGCCCTTGGCACCGAACGCAACTTCTTGTCCTGAACCAGCACCAGATTTAGTTGTGGTTTCGAAGTATCCGCCATTGAAGGCAAGTCCTGATGCGCTATCGGCTTGTGCATGGTGTTGTCCCATTCCTCCGAAGTATCCGTTACCGAGTCCGTATTGGCCACCGGCTTGTGCACCAGCACCATTGTCAATTGCCATGTTTCCAAGATGGAAAGCGGTCGTGGTCATGTCACCACCCTTCTTTCCACCTGCGGCATGGAAACCAGCGTCTTGCGCACCAGCTGCTGCAGATTGTGAAGCGAGACCATAATCTGATCCGAGGGCTGCCTTAACTTCACTGCCGACACCTTCGTCGCTGTATTGTGTGGTCGTGAACATGCCTCCGTCGTAGATCAAACCATTCTTCGCTGCAGCGTCAGCTTTGCCAGCGCCGTAATATTGTCCTGGCATGCCTGAGAAAGCATTGCTGCCATCAGCGTTTGCGGCTGCGCCTGCACCGGCAGAAAGCTTGCCTGGAACAAACACAGTCTTGGTCATGTCACCTCCGTAGGCATCTCCGCCGACGTAAACATCTGCGGCGTGTTGGCCGTCCGCTTGTGATCCAGCTGCTGCTGCGTGATCGCCCTTGGCACCGAACGCAACTTCTTGTCCTGAACCAGCACCAGATTTAGTTGTGGTTTCGAAGTATCCGCCATTGAAGGCAAGTCCTGATGCGCTATCGGCTTGTGCATGGTGTTGTCCCATTCCTCCGAAGTATCCGTTACCGAGTCCGTATTGGCCACCGGCTTGTGCACCAGCACCATTGTCAATTGCCATGTTTCCAAGATGGAAAGCGGTCGTGGTCATGTCACCACCCTTCTTTCCACCTGCGGCATGGAAACCAGCGTCTTGCGCACCAGCTGCTGCAGATTGTGAAGCGAGACCGTAATCTGATCCGAGGGCTGCCTTAACTTCACTGCCGACACCTTCGTCGCTGTATTGTGTGGTCGTGAACATGCCTCCGTCGTAGATCAAACCATTCTTCGCTGCAGCGTCAGCTTTGCCAGCGCCGTAATATTGTCCTGGCATGCCTGCGAAAGCATTGCTGCCATCAGCGTTTGCGGCTGCGCCTGCACCGGCAGAAAGCTTGCCTGGAACAAACACAGTCTTGGTCATGTCACCTCCGTAGGCATCTCCGCCGACGTACACATCTGCGGCGTGTTGGCCGTCCGCTTGTGATCCAGCTGCTGCTGCGTGATCGCCCTTGGCACCGAACGCAACTTCTTGTCCTGAACCAGCACCAGATTTAGTTGTGGTTTCGAAGTATCCGCCATTGAAGGCAAGTCCTGATGCGCTATCGGCTTGTGCATGGTGTTGTCCCATTCCTCCGAAGTATCCGTTACCGAGTCCGTATTGGCCACCGGCTTGTGCACCAGCACCATTGTCAATTGCCATGTTTCCAAGATGGAAAGCGGTCGTGGTCATGTCACCACCCTTCTTTCCACCTGCGGCATGGAAACCAGCGTCTTGCGCACCAGCTGCTGCAGATTGTGAAGCGAGACCATAATCTGATCCGAGGGCTGCCTTAACTTCACTGCCGACACCTTCGTCGCTGTATTGTGTGGTCGTGAACATGCCTCCGTCGTAGATCAAACCATTTTTCGCTGCAGCGTCAGCTTTGCCAGCGCCGTAATATTGTCCTGGCATGCCTGCGAAAGCATTGCTGCCATCAGCGTTTGCGGCTGCGCCTGCACCGGCAGAAAGCTTGCCTGGAACAAACACAGTCTTGGTCATGTCACCTCCGTAGGCATCTCCGCCGACGTACACATCTGCGGCGTGTTGGCCGTCCGCTTGTGATCCAGCTGCTGCTGCGTGATCGCCCTTGGCACCGAACGCTACTTCTTGTCCTGAACCAGCACCAGATTTAGTTGTTGTTTCGAAGTATCCGCCATTGAAGGCAAGTCCTGATGCGCTATCGGCTTGTGCATGGTGTTGTCCCATTCCTCCGAAGTATCCGTTACCGAGTCCGTATTGGCCACCGGCTTGTGCACCAGCACCATTGTCAATTGCCATGTTTCCAAGATGGAAAGCGGTCGTAGTCATGTCACCACCCTTCTTTCCACCTGCGGCATGGAAACCAGCGTCTTGCGCACCAGCTGCTGCAGATTGTGAAGCGAGACCATAATCTGATCCGAGGGCTGCCTTAACTTCACTGCCGACACCTTCGTCGCTGTATTGTGTGGTCGTGAACATGCCTCCGTCGTAGATCAAACCATTCTTCGCTGCAGCGTCAGCTTTGCCAGCGCCGTAATATTGTCCTGGCATGCCTGCGAAAGCATTGCTGCCATCAGCGTTTGCGGCTGCGCCTGCACCGGCAGAAAGCTTGCCTGGAACAAACACAGTCTTGGTCATGTCACCTCCGTAGGCATCTCCGCCGACGTACACATCTGCGGCGTGTTGGCCGTCCGCTTGTGATCCAGCTGCTGCTGCGTGATCGCCCTTGGCACCGAACGCAACTTCTTGTCCTGAACCAGCACCAGATTTAGTTGTGGTTTCGAAGTATCCGCCATTGAAGGCAAGTCCTGATGCGCTATCGGCTTGTGCATGGTGTTGTCCCATTCCTCCGAAGTATCCGTTACCGAGTCCGTATTGGCCACCGGCTTGTGCACCAGCACCATTGTCAATTGCCATGTTTCCAAGATGGAAAGCGGTCGTGGTCATGTCACCACCCTTCTTTCCACCTGCGGCATGGAAACCAGCGTCTTGCGCACCAGCTGCTGCAGATTGTGAAGCGAGACCATAATCTGATCCGAGGGCTGCCTTAACTTCACTGCCGACACCTTCGTCGCTGTATTGTGTGGTCGTGAACATGCCTCCGTCGTAGATCAAACCATTCTTCGCTGCAGCGTCAGCTTTGCCAGCGCCGTAATATTGTCCTGGCATGCCTGAGAAAGCATTGCTGCCATCAGCGTTTGCGGCTGCGCCTGCACCGGCAGAAAGCTTGCCTGGAACAAACACAGTCTTGGTCATGTCACCTCCGTAGGCATCTCCGCCGACGTAAACATCTGCGGCGTGTTGGCCGTCCGCTTGTGATCCAGCTGCTGCTGCGTGATCGCCCTTGGCACCGAACGCAACTTCTTGTCCTGAACCAGCACCAGATTTAGTTGTGGTTTCGAAGTATCCGCCATTGAAGGCAAGTCCTGATGCGCTATCGGCTTGTGCATGGTGTTGTCCCATTCCTCCGAAGTATCCGTTACCGAGTCCGTATTGGCCACCGGCTTGTGCACCAGCACCATTGTCAATTGCCATGTTTCCAAGATGGAAAGCGGTCGTGGTCATGTCACCACCCTTCTTTCCACCTGCGGCATGGAAACCAGCGTCTTGCGCACCAGCTGCTGCAGATTGTGAAGCGAGACCGTAATCTGATCCGAGGGCTGCCTTAACTTCACTGCCGACACCTTCGTCGCTGTATTGTGTGGTCGTGAACATGCCTCCGTCGTAGATCAAACCATTCTTCGCTGCAGCGTCAGCTTTGCCAGCGCCGTAATATTGTCCTGGCATGCCTGCGAAAGCATTGCTGCCATCAGCGTTTGCGGCTGCGCCTGCACCGGCAGAAAGCTTGCCTGGAACAAACACAGTCTTGGTCATGTCACCTCCGTAGGCATCTCCGCCGACGTACACATCTGCGGCGTGTTGGCCGTCCGCTTGTGATCCAGCTGCTGCTGCGTGATCGCCCTTGGCACCGAACGCAACTTCTTGTCCTGAACCAGCACCAGATTTAGTTGTGGTTTCGAAGTATCCGCCATTGAAGGCAAGTCCTGATGCGCTATCGGCTTGTGCATGGTGTTGTCCCATTCCTCCGAAGTATCCGTTACCGAGTCCGTATTGGCCACCGGCTTGTGCACCAGCACCATTGTCAATTGCCATGTTTCCAAGATGGAAAGCGGTCGTAGTCATGTCACCACCCTTCTTTCCACCTGCGGCATGGAAACCAGCGTCTTGCGCACCAGCTGCTGCAGATTGTGAAGCGAGACCATAATCTGATCCGAGGGCTGCCTTAACTTCACTGCCGACACCTTCGTCGCTGTATTGTGTGGTCGTGAACATGCCTCCGTCGTAGATCAAACCATTCTTCGCTGCAGCGTCAGCTTTGCCAGCGCCGTAATATTGTCCTGGCATGCCTGCGAAAGCATTGCTGCCATCAGCGTTTGCGGCTGCGCCTGCACCGGCAGAAAGCTTGCCTGGAACAAACACAGTCTTGGTCATGTCACCTCCGTAGGCATCTCCGCCGACGTACACATCTGCGGCGTGTTGGCCGTCCGCTTGTGATCCAGCTGCTGCTGCGTGATCGCCCTTGGCACCGAACGCTACTTCTTGTCCTGAACCAGCACCAGATTTAGTTGTGGTTTCGAAGTATCCGCCATTGAAGGCAAGTCCTGATGCGCTATCGGCTTGTGCATGGTGTTGTCCCATTCCTCCGAAGTATCCGTTACCGAGTCCGTATTGGCCACCGGCTTGTGCACCAGCACCATTGTCAATTGCCATGTTTCCAAGATGGAAAGCGGTCGTAGTCATGTCACCACCCTTCTTTCCACCTGCGGCATGGAAACCAGCGTCTTGCGCACCAGCTGCTGCAGATTGTGAAGCGAGACCATAATCTGATCCGAGGGCTGCCTTAACTTCACTGCCGACACCTTCGTCGCTGTATTGTGTGGTCGTGAACATGCCTCCGTCGTAGATCAAACCATTCTTCGCTGCAGCGTCAGCTTTGCCAGCGCCGTAATATTGTCCTGGCATGCCTGCGAAAGCATTGCTGCCATCAGCGTTTGCGGCTGCGCCTGCACCGGCAGAAAGCTTGCCTGGAACAAACACAGTCTTGGTCATGTCACCTCCGTAGGCATCTCCGCCGACGTACACATCTGCGGCGTGTTGGCCGTCCGCTTGTGATCCAGCTGCTGCTGCGTGATCGCCCTTGGCACCGAACGCAACTTCTTGTCCTGAACCAGCACCAGATTTAGTTGTGGTTTCGAAGTATCCGCCATTGAAGGCAAGTCCTGATGCGCTATCGGCTTGTGCATGGTGTTGTCCCATTCCTCCGAAGTATCCGTTACCGAGTCCGTATTGGCCACCGGCTTGTGCACCAGCACCATTGTCAATTGCCATGTTTCCAAGATGGAAAGCGGTCGTGGTCATGTCACCACCCTTCTTTCCACCTGCGGCATGGAAACCAGCGTCTTGCGCACCAGCTGCTGCAGATTGTGAAGCGAGACCATAATCTGATCCGAGGGCTGCCTTAACTTCACTGCCGACACCTTCGTCGCTGTATTGTGTGGTCGTGAACATGCCTCCGTCGTAGATCAAACCATTCTTCGCTGCAGCGTCAGCTTTGCCAGCGCCGTAATATTGTCCTGGCATGCCTGAGAAAGCATTGCTGCCATCAGCGTTTGCGGCTGCGCCTGCACCGGCAGAAAGCTTGCCTGGAACAAACACAGTCTTGGTCATGTCACCTCCGTAGGCATCTCCGCCGACGTACACATCTGCGGCGTGTTGGCCGTCCGCTTGTGATCCAGCTGCTGCTGCGTGATCGCCCTTGGCACCGAACGCAACTTCTTGTCCTGAACCAGCACCAGATTTAGTTGTGGTTTCGAAGTATCCGCCATTGAAGGCAAGTCCTGATGCGCTATCGGCTTGTGCATGGTGTTGTCCCATTCCTCCGAAGTATCCGTTACCGAGTCCGTATTGGCCACCGGCTTGTGCACCAGCACCATTGTCAATTGCCATGTTTCCAAGATGGAAAGCGGTCGTGGTCATGTCACCACCCTTCTTTCCACCTGCGGCATGGAAACCAGCGTCTTGCGCACCAGCTGCTGCAGATTGTGAAGCGAGACCATAATCTGATCCGAGGGCTGCCTTAACTTCACTGCCGACACCTTCGTCGCTGTATTGTGTGGTCGTGAACATGCCTCCGTCGTAGATCAAACCATTCTTCGCTGCAGCGTCAGCTTTGCCAGCGCCGTAATATTGTCCTGGCATGCCTGAGAAAGCATTGCTGCCATCAGCGTTTGCGGCTGCGCCTGCACCGGCAGAAAGCTTGCCTGGAACAAACACAGTCTTGGTCATGTCACCTCCGTAGGCATCTCCGCCGACGTACACATCTGCGGCGTGTTGGCCGTCCGCTTGTGATCCAGCTGCTGCTGCGTGATCGCCCTTGGCACCGAACGCAACTTCTTGTCCTGAACCAGCACCAGATTTAGTTGTGGTTTCGAAGTATCCGCCATTGAAGGCAAGTCCTGATGCGCTATCGGCTTGTGCATGGTGTTGTCCCATTCCTCCGAAGTATCCGTTACCGAGTCCGTATTGGCCACCGGCTTGTGCACCAGCACCATTGTCAATTGCCATGTTTCCAAGATGGAAAGCGGTCGTAGTCATGTCACCACCCTTCTTTCCACCTGCGGCATGGAAACCAGCGTCTTGCGCACCAGCTGCTGCAGATTGTGAAGCGAGACCATAATCTGATCCGAGGGCTGCCTTAACTTCACTGCCGACACCTTCGTCGCTGTATTGTGTGGTCGTGAACATGCCTCCGTCGTAGATCAAACCATTCTTCGCTGCAGCGTCAGCTTTGCCAGCGCCGTAATATTGTCCTGGCATGCCTGCAAAAGCATTGCTGCCATCAGCGTTTGCGGCTGCGCCTGCACCGGCAGAAAGCTTGCCTGGAACAAACACAGTCTTGGTCATGTCACCTCCGTAGGCATCTCCGCCGACGTACACATCTGCGGCGTGTTGGCCGTCCGCTTGTGATCCAGCTGCTGCTGCGTGATCGCCCTTGGCACCGAACGCTACTTCTTGTCCTGAACCAGCACCAGATTTAGTTGTGGTTTCGAAGTATCCGCCATTGAAGGCAAGTCCTGATGCGCTATCGGCTTGTGCATGGTGTTGTCCCATTCCTCCGAAGTATCCGTTACCGAGTCCGTATTGGCCACCGGCTTGTGCACCAGCACCATTGTCAATTGCCATGTTTCCAAGATGGAAAGCGGTCGTGGTCATGTCACCACCCTTCTTTCCACCTGCGGCATGGAAACCAGCGTCTTGCGCACCAGCTGCTGCAGATTGTGAAGCGAGACCATAATCTGATCCGAGGGCTGCCTTAACTTCACTGCCGACACCTTCGTCGCTGTATTGTGTAGTCGTGAACATGCCTCCGTCGTAGATCAAACCATTCTTCGCTGCAGCGTCAGCTTTGCCAGCGCCGTAATATTGTCCTGGCATGCCTGCGAAAGCATTGCTGCCATCAGCGTTTGCGGCTGCGCCTGCACCGGCAGAAAGCTTGCCTGGAACAAACACAGTCTTGGTCATGTCACCTCCGTAGGCATCTCCGCCGACGTACACATCTGCGGCGTGTTGGCCGTCCGCTTGTGATCCAGCTGCTGCTGCGTGATCGCCCTTGGCACCGAACGCAACTTCTTGTCCTGAACCAGCACCAGATTTAGTTGTGGTTTTGAAGTATCCGCCATTGAAGGCAAGTCCTGATGCGCTATCGGCTTGTGCATGGTGTTGTCCCATTCCTCCGAAGTATCCGTTACCGAGTCCGTATTGGCCACCGGCTTGTGCACCAGCACCATTGTCAATTGCCATGTTTCCAAGATGGAAAGCGGTCGTGGTCATGTCACCACCCTTCTTTCCACCTGCGGCATGGAAACCAGCGTCTTGCGCACCAGCTGCTGCAGATTGTGAAGCGAGACCGTAATCTGATCCGAGGGCTGCCTTAACTTCACTGCCGACACCTTCGTCGCTGTATTGTGTGGTCGTGAACATGCCTCCGTCGTAGATCAAACCATTCTTCGCTGCAGCGTCAGCTTTGCCAGCGCCGTAATATTGTCCTGGCATGCCTGCGAAAGCATTGCTGCCATCAGCGTTTGCGGCTGCGCCTGCACCGGCAGAAAGCTTGCCTGGAACAAACACAGTCTTGGTCATGTCACCTCCGTAGGCATCTCCGCCGACGTACACATCTGCGGCGTGTTGGCCGTCCGCTTGTGATCCAGCTGCTGCTGCGTGATCGCCCTTGGCACCGAACGCAACTTCTTGTCCTGAACCAGCACCAGATTTAGTTGTGGTTTCGAAGTATCCGCCATTGAAGGCAAGTCCTGATGCGCTATCGGCTTGTGCATGGTGTTGTCCCATTCCTCCGAAGTATCCGTTACCGAGTCCGTATTGGCCACCGGCTTGTGCACCAGCACCATTGTCAATTGCCATGTTTCCAAGATGGAAAGCGGTCGTGGTCATGTCACCACCCTTCTTTCCACCTGCGGCATGGAAACCAGCGTCTTGCGCACCAGCTGCTGCAGATTGTGAAGCGAGACCATAATCTGATCCGAGGGCTGCCTTAACTTCACTGCCGACACCTTCGTCGCTGTATTGTGTGGTCGTGAACATGCCTCCGTCGTAGATCAAACCATTCTTCGCTGCAGCGTCAGCTTTGCCAGCGCCGTAATATTGTCCTGGCATGCCTGCGAAAGCATTGCTGCCATCAGCGTTTGCGGCTGCGCCTGCACCGGCAGAAAGCTTGCCTGGAACAAACACAGTCTTGGTCATGTCACCTCCGTAGGCATCTCCGCCGACGTACACATCTGCGGCGTGTTGGCCGTCCGCTTGTGATCCAGCTGCTGCTGCGTGATCGCCCTTGGCACCGAACGCAACTTCTTGTCCTGAACCAGCACCAGATTTAGTTGTGGTTTCGAAGTATCCGCCATTGAAGGCAAGTCCTGATGCGCTATCGGCTTGTGCATGGTGTTGTCCCATTCCTCCGAAGTATCCGTTACCGAGTCCGTATTGGCCACCGGCTTGTGCACCAGCACCATTGTCAATTGCCATGTTTCCAAGATGGAAAGCGGTCGTGGTCATGTCACCACCCTTCTTTCCACCTGCGGCATGGAAACCAGCGTCTTGCGCACCAGCTGCTGCAGATTGTGAAGCGAGACCGTAATCTGATCCGAGGGCTGCCTTAACTTCACTGCCGACACCTTCGTCGCTGTATTGTGTGGTCGTGAACATGCCTCCGTCGTAGATCAAACCATTCTTCGCTGCAGCGTCAGCTTTGCCAGCGCCGTAATATTGTCCTGGCATGCCTGCGAAAGCATTGCTGCCATCAGCGTTTGCGGCTGCGCCTGCACCGGCAGAAAGCTTGCCTGGAACAAACACAGTCTTGGTCATGTCACCTCCGTAGGCATCTCCGCCGACGTAAACATCTGCGGCGTGTTGGCCGTCCGCTTGTGATCCAGCTGCTGCTGCGTGATCGCCCTTGGCACCGAACGCAACTTCTTGTCCTGAACCAGCACCAGATTTAGTTGTGGTTTCGAAGTATCCGCCATTGAAGGCAAGTCCTGATGCGCTATCGGCTTGTGCATGGTGTTGTCCCATTCCTCCGAAGTATCCGTTACCGAGTCCGTATTGGCCACCGGCTTGTGCACCAGCACCATTGTCAATTGCCATGTTTCCAAGATGGAAAGCGGTCGTGGTCATGTCACCACCCTTCTTTCCACCTGCGGCATGGAAACCAGCGTCTTGCGCACCAGCTGCTGCAGATTGTGAAGCGAGACCGTAATCTGATCCGAGGGCTGCCTTAACTTCACTGCCGACACCTTCGTCGCTGTATTGTGTGGTCGTGAACATGCCTCCGTCGTAGATCAAACCATTCTTCGCTGCAGCGTCAGCTTTGCCAGCGCCGTAATATTGTCCTGGCATGCCTGCGAAAGCATTGCTGCCATCAGCGTTTGCGGCTGCGCCTGCACCGGCAGAAAGCTTGCCTGGAACAAACACAGTCTTGGTCATGTCACCTCCGTAGGCATCTCCGCCGACGTACACATCTGCGGCGTGTTGGCCGTCCGCTTGTGATCCAGCTGCTGCTGCGTGATCGCCCTTGGCACCGAACGCAACTTCTTGTCCTGAACCAGCACCAGATTTAGTTGTGGTTTCGAAGTATCCGCCATTGAAGGCAAGTCCTGATGCGCTATCGGCTTGTGCATGGTGTTGTCCCATTCCTCCGAAGCATCCGTTACCGAGTCCGTATTGGCCACCGGCTTGTGCACCAGCACCATTGTCAATTGCCATGTTTCCAAGATGGAAAGCGGTCGTGGTCATGTCACCACCCTTCTTTCCACCTGCGGCATGGAAACCAGCGTCTTGCGCACCAGCTGCTGCAGATTGTGAAGCGAGACCGTAATCTGATCCGAGGGCTGCCTTAACTTCACTGCCGACACCTTCGTCGCTGTATTGTGTGGTCGTGAACATGCCTCCGTCGTAGATCAAACCATTCTTCGCTGCAGCGTCAGCTTTGCCAGCGCCGTAATATTGTCCTGGCATGCCTGCGAAAGCATTGCTGCCATCAGCGTTTGCGGCTGCGCCTGCACCGGCAGAAAGCTTGCCTGGAACAAACACAGTCTTGGTCATGTCACCTCCGTAGGCATCTCCGCCGACGTACACATCTGCGGCGTGTTGGCCGTCCGCTTGTGATCCAGCTGCTGCTGCGTGATCGCCCTTGGCACCGAACGCAACTTCTTGTCCTGAACCAGCACCAGATTTAGTTGTGGTTTCGAAGTATCCGCCATTGAAGGCAAGTCCTGATGCGCTATCGGCTTGTGCATGGTGTTGTCCCATTCCTCCGAAGTATCCGTTACCGAGTCCGTATTGGCCACCGGCTTGTGCACCAGCACCATTGTCAATTGCCATGTTTCCAAGATGGAAAGCGGTCGTGGTCATGTCACCACCCTTCTTTCCACCTGCGGCATGGAAACCAGCGTCTTGCGCACCAGCTGCTGCAGATTGTGAAGCGAGACCGTAATCTGATCCGAGGGCTGCCTTAACTTCACTGCCGACACCTTCGTCGCTGTATTGTGTGGTCGTGAACATGCCTCCGTCGTAGATCAAACCATTCTTCGCTGCAGCGTCAGCTTTGCCAGCGCCGTAATATTGTCCTGGCATGCCTGCGAAAGCATTGCTGCCATCAGCGTTTGCGGCTGCGCCTGCACCGGCAGAAAGCTTGCCTGGAACAAACACAGTCTTGGTCATGTCACCTCCGTAGGCATCTCCGCCGACGTACACATCTGCGGCGTGTTGGCCGTCCGCTTGTGATCCAGCTGCTGCTGCGTGATCGCCCTTGGCACCGAACGCAACTTCTTGTCCTGAACCAGCACCAGATTTAGTTGTGGTTTCGAAGTATCCGCCATTGAAGGCAAGTCCTGATGCGCTATCGGCTTGTGCATGGTGTTGTCCCATTCCTCCGAAGTATCCGTTACCGAGTCCGTATTGGCCACCGGCTTGTGCACCAGCACCATTGTCAATTGCCATGTTTCCAAGATGGAAAGCGGTCGTGGTCATGTCACCACCCTTCTTTCCACCTGCGGCATGGAAACCAGCGTCTTGCGCACCAGCTGCTGCAGATTGTGAAGCGAGACCGTAATCTGATCCGAGGGCTGCCTTAACTTCACTGCCGACACCTTCGTCGCTGTATTGTGTGGTCGTGAACATGCCTCCGTCGTAGATCAAACCATTCTTCGCTGCAGCGTCAGCTTTGCCAGCGCCGTAATATTGTCCTGGCATGCCTGCGAAAGCATTGCTGCCATCAGCGTTTGCGGCTGCGCCTGCACCGGCAGAAAGCTTGCCTGGAACAAACACAGTCTTGGTCATGTCACCTCCGTAGGCATCTCCGCCGACGTACACATCTGCGGCGTGTTGGCCGTCCGCTTGTGATCCAGCTGCTGCTGCGTGATCGCCCTTGGCACCGAACGCAACTTCTTGTCCTGAACCAGCACCAGATTTAGTTGTGGTTTCGAAGTATCCGCCATTGAAGGCAAGTCCTGATGCGCTATCGGCTTGTGCATGGTGTTGTCCCATTCCTCCAAAGTATCCGTTACCGAGTCCGTATTGGCCACCGGCTTGTGCACCAGCACCATTGTCAATTGCCATGTTTCCAAGATGGAAAGCGGTCGTGGTCATGTCACCACCCTTCTTTCCACCTGCGGCATGGAAACCAGCGTCTTGCGCACCAGCTGCTGCAGATTGTGAAGCGAGACCGTAATCTGATCCGAGGGCTGCCTTAACTTCACTGCCGACACCTTCGTCGCTGTATTGTGTGGTCGTGAACATGCCTCCGTCGTAGATCAAACCATTCTTCGCTGCAGCGTCAGCTTTGCCAGCGCCGTAATATTGTCCTGGCATGCCTGCGAAAGCATTGCTGCCATCAGCGTTTGCGGCTGCGCCTGCACCGGCAGAAAGCTTGCCTGGAACAAACACAGTCTTGGTCATGTCACCTCCGTAGGCATCTCCGCCGACGTACACATCTGCGGCGTGTTGGCCGTCCGCTTGTGATCCAGCTGCTGCTGCGTGATCGCCCTTGGCACCGAACGCAACTTCTTGTCCTGAACCAGCACCAGATTTAGTTGTGGTTTCGAAGTATCCGCCATTGAAGGCAAGTCCTGATGCGCTATCGGCTTGTGCATGGTGTTGTCCCATTCCTCCGAAGTATCCGTTACCGAGTCCGTATTGGCCACCGGCTTGTGCACCAGCACCATTGTCAATTGCCATGTTTCCAAGATGGAAAGCGGTCGTGGTCATGTCACCACCCTTCTTTCCACCTGCGGCATGGAAACCAGCGTCTTGCGCACCAGCTGCTGCAGATTGTGAAGCGAGACCGTAATCTGATCCGAGGGCTGCCTTAACTTCACTGCCGACACCTTCGTCGCTGTATTGTGTGGTCGTGAACATGCCTCCGTCGTAGATCAAACCATTCTTCGCTGCAGCGTCAGCTTTGCCAGCGCCGTAATATTGTCCTGGCATGCCTGCGAAAGCATTGCTGCCATCAGCGTTTGCGGCTGCGCCTGCACCGGCAGAAAGCTTGCCTGGAACAAACACAGTCTTGGTCATGTCACCTCCGTAGGCATCTCCGCCGACGTACACATCTGCGGCGTGTTGGCCGTCCGCTTGTGATCCAGCTGCTGCTGCGTGATCGCCCTTGGCACCGAACGCAACTTCTTGTCCTGAACCAGCACCAGATTTAGTTGTGGTTTCGAAGTATCCGCCATTGAAGGCAAGTCCTGATGCGCTATCGGCTTGTGCATGGTGTTGTCCCATTCCTCCGAAGTATCCGTTACCGAGTCCGTATTGGCCACCGGCTTGTGCACCAGCACCATTGTCAATTGCCATGTTTCCAAGATGGAAAGCGGTCGTGGTCATGTCACCACCCTTCTTTCCACCTGCGGCATGGAAACCAGCGTCTTGCGCACCAGCTGCTGCAGATTGTGAAGCGAGACCGTAATCTGATCCGAGGGCTGCCTTAACTTCACTGCCGACACCTTCGTCGCTGTATTGTGTGGTCGTGAACATGCCTCCGTCGTAGATCAAACCATTCTTCGCTGCAGCGTCAGCTTTGCCAGCGCCGTAATATTGTCCTGGCATGCCTGCGAAAGCATTGCTGCCATCAGCGTTTGCGGCTGCGCCTGCACCGGCAGAAAGCTTGCCTGGAACAAACACAGTCTTGGTCATGTCACCTCCGTAGGCATCTCCGCCGACGTACACATCTGCGGCGTGTTGGCCGTCCGCTTGTGATCCAGCTGCTGCTGCGTGATCGCCCTTGGCACCGAACGCAACTTCTTGTCCTGAACCAGCACCAGATTTAGTTGTGGTTTCGAAGTATCCGCCATTGAAGGCAAGTCCTGATGCGCTATCGGCTTGTGCATGGTGTTGTCCCATTCCTCCGAAGTATCCGTTACCGAGTCCGTATTGGCCACCGGCTTGTGCACCAGCACCATTGTCAATTGCCATGTTTCCAAGATGGAAAGCGGTCGTAGTCATGTCACCACCCTTCTTTCCACCTGCGGCATGGAAACCAGCGTCTTGCGCACCAGCTGCTGCAGATTGTGAAGCGAGACCATAATCTGATCCGAGGGCTGCCTTAACTTCACTGCCGACACCTTCGTCGCTGTATTGTGTGGTCGTGAACATGCCTCCGTCGTAGATCAAACCATTCTTCGCTGCAGCGTCAGCTTTGCCAGCGCCGTAATATTGTCCTGGCATGCCTGCGAAAGCATTGCTGCCATCAGCGTTTGCGGCTGCGCCTGCACCGGCAGAAAGCTTGCCTGGAACAAACACAGTCTTGGTCATGTCACCTCCGTAGGCATCTCCGCCGACGTACACATCTGCGGCGTGTTGGCCGTCCGCTTGTGATCCAGCTGCTGCTGCGTGATCGCCCTTGGCACCGAACGCAACTTCTTGTCCTGAACCAGCACCAGATTTAGTTGTGGTTTCGAAGTATCCGCCATTGAAGGCAAGTCCTGATGCGCTATCGGCTTGTGCATGGTGTTGTCCCATTCCTCCGAAGTATCCGTTACCGAGTCCGTATTGGCCACCGGCTTGTGCACCAGCACCATTGTCAATTGCCATGTTTCCAAGATGGAAAGCGGTCGTGGTCATGTCACCACCCTTCTTTCCACCTGCGGCATGGAAACCAGCGTCTTGCGCACCAGCTGCTGCAGATTGTGAAGCGAGACCATAATCTGATCCGAGGGCTGCCTTAACTTCACTGCCGACACCTTCGTCGCTGTATTGTGTAGTCGTGAACATGCCTCCGTCGTAGATCAAACCATTCTTCGCTGCAGCGTCAGCTTTGCCAGCGCCGTAATATTGTCCTGGCATGCCTGCGAAAGCATTGCTGCCATCAGCGTTTGCGGCTGCGCCTGCACCGGCAGAAAGCTTGCCTGGAACAAACACAGTCTTGGTCATGTCACCTCCGTAGGCATCTCCGCCGACGTACACATCTGCGGCGTGTTGGCCGTCCGCTTGTGATCCAGCTGCTGCTGCGTGATCGCCCTTGGCACCGAACGCAACTTCTTGTCCTGAACCAGCACCAGATTTAGTTGTGGTTTCGAAGTATCCGCCATTGAAGGCAAGTCCTGATGCGCTATCGGCTTGTGCATGGTGTTGTCCCATTCCTCCGAAGTATCCGTTACCGAGTCCGTATTGGCCACCGGCTTGTGCACCAGCACCATTGTCAATTGCCATGTTTCCAAGATGGAAAGCGGTCGTGGTCATGTCACCACCCTTCTTTCCACCTGCGGCATGGAAACCAGCGTCTTGCGCACCAGCTGCTGCAGATTGTGAAGCGAGACCATAATCTGATCCGAGGGCTGCCTTAACTTCACTGCCGACACCTTCGTCGCTGTATTGTGTGGTCGTGAACATGCCTCCGTCGTAGATCAAACCATTCTTCGCTGCAGCGTCAGCTTTGCCAGCGCCGTAATATTGTCCTGGCATGCCTGCGAAAGCATTGCTGCCATCAGCGTTTGCGGCTGCGCCTGCACCGGCAGAAAGCTTGCCTGGAACAAACACAGTCTTGGTCATGTCACCTCCGTAGGCATCTCCGCCGACGTACACATCTGCGGCGTGTTGGCCGTCCGCTTGTGATCCAGCTGCTGCTGCGTGATCGCCCTTGGCACCGAACGCAACTTCTTGTCCTGAACCAGCACCAGATTTAGTTGTGGTTTCGAAGTATCCGCCATTGAAGGCAAGTCCTGATGCGCTATCGGCTTGTGCATGGTGTTGTCCCATTCCTCCGAAGTATCCGTTACCGAGTCCGTATTGGCCACCGGCTTGTGCACCAGCACCATTGTCAATTGCCATGTTTCCAAGATGGAAAGCGGTCGTGGTCATGTCACCACCCTTCTTTCCACCTGCGGCATGGAAACCAGCGTCTTGCGCACCAGCTGCTGCAGATTGTGAAGCGAGACCGTAATCTGATCCGAGGGCTGCCTTAACTTCACTGCCGACACCTTCGTCGCTGTATTGTGTGGTCGTGAACATGCCTCCGTCGTAGATCAAACCATTCTTCGCTGCAGCGTCAGCTTTGCCAGCGCCGTAATATTGTCCTGGCATGCCTGCGAAAGCATTGCTGCCATCAGCGTTTGCGGCTGCGCCTGCACCGGCAGAAAGCTTGCCTGGAACAAACACAGTCTTGGTCATGTCACCTCCGTAGGCATCTCCGCCGACGTACACATCTGCGGCGTGTTGGCCGTCCGCTTGTGATCCAGCTGCTGCTGCGTGATCGCCCTTGGCACCGAACGCAACTTCTTGTCCTGAACCAGCACCAGATTTAGTTGTGGTTTCGAAGTATCCGCCATTGAAGGCAAGTCCTGATGCGCTATCGGCTTGTGCATGGTGTTGTCCCATTCCTCCGAAGTATCCGTTACCGAGTCCGTATTGGCCACCGGCTTGTGCACCAGCACCATTGTCAATTGCCATGTTTCCAAGATGGAAAGCGGTCGTGGTCATGTCACCACCCTTCTTTCCACCTGCGGCATGGAAACCAGCGTCTTGCGCACCAGCTGCTGCAGATTGTGAAGCGAGACCGTAATCTGATCCGAGGGCTGCCTTAACTTCACTGCCGACACCTTCGTCGCTGTATTGTGTGGTCGTGAACATGCCTCCGTCGTAGATCAAACCATTCTTCGCTGCAGCGTCAGCTTTGCCAGCGCCGTAATATTGTCCTGGCATGCCTGCGAAAGCATTGCTGCCATCAGCGTTTGCGGCTGCGCCTGCACCGGCAGAAAGCTTGCCTGGAACAAACACAGTCTTGGTCATGTCACCTCCGTAGGCATCTCCGCCGACGTACACATCTGCGGCGTGTTGGCCGTCCGCTTGTGATCCAGCTGCTGCTGCGTGATCGCCCTTGGCACCGAACGCAACTTCTTGTCCTGAACCAGCACCAGATTTAGTTGTGGTTTCGAAGTATCCGCCATTGAAGGCAAGTCCTGATGCGCTATCGGCTTGTGCATGGTGTTGTCCCATTCCTCCGAAGTATCCGTTACCGAGTCCGTATTGGCCACCGGCTTGTGCACCAGCACCATTGTCAATTGCCATGTTTCCAAGATGGAAAGCGGTCGTGGTCATGTCACCACCCTTCTTTCCACCTGCGGCATGGAAACCAGCGTCTTGCGCACCAGCTGCTGCAGATTGTGAATCGAGACCATAATCTGATCCGAGGGCTGCCTTAACTTCACTGCCGACACCTTCGTCGCTGTATTGTGTGGTCGTGAACATGCCTCCGTCGTAGATCAAACCATTCTTCGCTGCAGCGTCAGCTTTGCCAGCGCCGTAATATTGTCCTGGCATGCCTGCGAAAGCATTGCTGCCATCAGCGTTTGCGGCTGCGCCTGCACCGGCAGAAAGCTTGCCTGGAACAAACACAGTCTTGGTCATGTCACCTCCGTAGGCATCTCCGCCGACGTACACATCTGCGGCGTGTTGGCCGTCCGCTTGTGATCCAGCTGCTGCTGCGTGATCGCCCTTGGCACCGAACGCAACTTCTTGTCCTGAACCAGCACCAGATTTAGTTGTGGTTTCGAAGTATCCGCCATTGAAGGCAAGTCCTGATGCGCTATCGGCTTGTGCATGGTGTTGTCCCATTCCTCCGAAGTATCCGTTACCGAGTCCGTATTGGCCACCGGCTTGTGCACCAGCACCATTGTCAATTGCCATGTTTCCAAGATGGAAAGCGGTCGTGGTCATGTCACCACCCTTCTTTCCACCTGCGGCATGGAAACCAGCGTCTTGCGCACCAGCTGCTGCAGATTGTGAAGCGAGACCGTAATCTGATCCGAGGGCTGCCTTAACTTCACTGCCGACACCTTCGTCGCTGTATTGTGTGGTCGTGAACATGCCTCCGTCGTAGATCAAACCATTCTTCGCTGCAGCGTCAGCTTTGCCAGCGCCGTAATATTGTCCTGGCATGCCTGCGAAAGCATTGCTGCCATCAGCGTTTGCGGCTGCGCCTGCACCGGCAGAAAGCTTGCCTGGAACAAACACAGTCTTGGTCATGTCACCTCCGTAGGCATCTCCGCCGACGTACACATCTGCGGCGTGTTGGCCGTCCGCTTGTGATCCAGCTGCTGCTGCGTGATCGCCCTTGGCACCGAACGCAACTTCTTGTCCTGAACCAGCACCAGATTTAGTTGTGGTTTCGAAGTATCCGCCATTGAAGGCAAGTCCTGATGCGCTATCGGCTTGTGCATGGTGTTGTCCCATTCCTCCGAAGTATCCGTTACCGAGTCCGTATTGGCCACCGGCTTGTGCACCAGCACCATTGTCAATTGCCATGTTTCCAAGATGGAAAGCGGTCGTAGTCATGTCACCACCCTTCTTTCCACCTGCGGCATGGAAACCAGCGTCTTGCGCACCAGCTGCTGCAGATTGTGAAGCGAGACCATAATCTGATCCGAGGGCTGCCTTAACTTCACTGCCGACACCTTCGTCGCTGTATTGTGTGGTCGTGAACATGCCTCCGTCGTAGATCAAACCATTCTTCGCTGCAGCGTCAGCTTTGCCAGCGCCGTAATATTGTCCTGGCATGCCTGCGAAAGCATTGCTGCCATCAGCGTTTGCGGCTGCGCCTGCACCGGCAGAAAGCTTGCCTGGAACAAACACAGTCTTGGTCATGTCACCTCCGTAGGCATCTCCGCCGACGTACACATCTGCGGCGTGTTGGCCGTCCGCTTGTGATCCAGCTGCTGCTGCGTGATCGCCCTTGGCACCGAACGCAACTTCTTGTCCTGAACCAGCACCAGATTTAGTTGTGGTTTCGAAGTATCCGCCATTGAAGGCAAGTCCTGATGCGCTATCGGCTTGTGCATGGTGTTGTCCCATTCCTCCGAAGTATCCGTTACCGAGTCCGTATTGGCCACCGGCTTGTGCACCAGCACCATTGTCAATTGCCATGTTTCCAAGATGGAAAGCGGTCGTGGTCATGTCACCACCCTTCTTTCCACCTGCGGCATGGAAACCAGCGTCTTGCGCACCAGCTGCTGCAGATTGTGAAGCGAGACCGTAATCTGATCCGAGGGCTGCCTTAACTTCACTGCCGACACCTTCGTCGCTGTATTGTGTGGTCGTGAACATGCCTCCGTCGTAGATCAAACCATTCTTCGCTGCAGCGTCAGCTTTGCCAGCGCCGTAATATTGTCCTGGCATGCCTGCGAAAGCATTGCTGCCATCAGCGTTTGCGGCTGCGCCTGCACCGGCAGAAAGCTTGCCTGGAACAAACACAGTCTTGGTCATGTCACCTCCGTAGGCATCTCCGCCGACGTACACATCTGCGGCGTGTTGGCCGTCCGCTTGTGATCCAGCTGCTGCTGCGTGATCGCCCTTGGCACCGAACGCAACTTCTTGTCCTGAACCAGCACCAGATTTAGTTGTGGTTTCGAAGTATCCGCCATTGAAGGCAAGTCCTGATGCGCTATCGGCTTGTGCATGGTGTTGTCCCATTCCTCCGAAGTATCCGTTACCGAGTCCGTATTGGCCACCGGCTTGTGCACCAGCACCATTGTCAATTGCCATGTTTCCAAGATGGAAAGCGGTCGTGGTCATGTCACCACCCTTCTTTCCACCTGCGGCATGGAAACCAGCGTCTTGCGCACCAGCTGCTGCAGATTGTGAAGCGAGACCGTAATCTGATCCGAGGGCTGCCTTAACTTCACTGCCGACACCTTCGTCGCTGTATTGTGTGGTCGTGAACATGCCTCCGTCGTAGATCAAACCATTCTTCGCTGCAGCGTCAGCTTTGCCAGCGCCGTAATATTGTCCTGGCATGCCTGCGAAAGCATTGCTGCCATCAGCGTTTGCGGCTGCGCCTGCACCGGCAGAAAGCTTGCCTGGAACAAACACAGTCTTGGTCATGTCACCTCCGTAGGCATCTCCGCCGACGTACACATCTGCGGCGTGTTGGCCGTCCGCTTGTGATCCAGCTGCTGCTGCGTGATCGCCCTTGGCACCGAACGCAACTTCTTGTCCTGAACCAGCACCAGATTTAGTTGTGGTTTCGAAGTATCCGCCATTGAAGGCAAGTCCTGATGCGCTATCGGCTTGTGCATGGTGTTGTCCCATTCCTCCGAAGTATCCGTTACCGAGTCCGTATTGGCCACCGGCTTGTGCACCAGCACCATTGTCAATTGCCATGTTTCCAAGATGGAAAGCGGTCGTAGTCATGTCACCACCCTTCTTTCCACCTGCGGCATGGAAACCAGCGTCTTGCGCACCAGCTGCTGCAGATTGTGAAGCGAGACCATAATCTGATCCGAGGGCTGCCTTAACTTCACTGCCGACACCTTCGTCGCTGTATTGTGTGGTCGTGAACATGCCTCCGTCGTAGATCAAACCATTCTTCGCTGCAGCGTCAGCTTTGCCAGCGCCGTAATATTGTCCTGGCATGCCTGCGAAAGCATTGCTGCCATCAGCGTTTGCGGCTGCGCCTGCACCGGCAGAAAGCTTGCCTGGAACAAACACAGTCTTGGTCATGTCACCTCCGTAGGCATCTCCGCCGACGTACACATCTGCGGCGTGTTGGCCGTCCGCTTGTGATCCAGCTGCTGCTGCGTGATCGCCCTTGGCACCGAACGCTACTTCTTGTCCTGAACCAGCACCAGATTTAGTTGTGGTTTCGAAGTATCCGCCATTGAAGGCAAGTCCTGATGCGCTATCGGCTTGTGCATGGTGTTGTCCCATTCCTCCGAAGTATCCGTTACCGAGTCCGTATTGGCCACCGGCTTGTGCACCAGCACCATTGTCAATTGCCATGTTTCCAAGATGGAAAGCGGTCGTGGTCATGTCACCACCCTTCTTTCCACCTGCGGCATGGAAACCAGCGTCTTGCGCACCAGCTGCTGCAGATTGTGAAGCGAGACCATAATCTGATCCGAGGGCTGCCTTAACTTCACTGCCGACACCTTCGTCGCTGTATTGTGTAGTCGTGAACATGCCTCCGTCGTAGATCAAACCATTCTTCGCTGCAGCGTCAGCTTTGCCAGCGCCGTAATATTGTCCTGGCATGCCTGCGAAAGCATTGCTGCCATCAGCGTTTGCGGCTGCGCCTGCACCGGCAGAAAGCTTGCCTGGAACAAACACAGTCTTGGTCATGTCACCTCCGTAGGCATCTCCGCCGACGTACACATCTGCGGCGTGTTGGCCGTCCGCTTGTGATCCAGCTGCTGCTGCGTGATCGCCCTTGGCACCGAACGCAACTTCTTGTCCTGAACCAGCACCAGATTTAGTTGTGGTTTCGAAGTATCCGCCATTGAAGGCAAGTCCTGATGCGCTATCGGCTTGTGCATGGTGTTGTCCCATTCCTCCGAAGTATCCGTTACCGAGTCCGTATTGGCCACCGGCTTGTGCACCAGCACCATTGTCAATTGCCATGTTTCCAAGATGGAAAGCGGTCGTGGTCATGTCACCACCCTTCTTTCCACCTGCGGCATGGAAACCAGCGTCTTGCGCACCAGCTGCTGCAGATTGTGAAGCGAGACCATAATCTGATCCGAGGGCTGCCTTAACTTCACTGCCGACACCTTCGTCGCTGTATTGTGTGGTCGTGAACATGCCTCCGTCGTAGATCAAACCATTCTTCGCTGCAGCGTCAGCTTTGCCAGCGCCGTAATATTGTCCTGGCATGCCTGCGAAAGCATTGCTGCCATCAGCGTTTGCGGCTGCGCCTGCACCGGCAGAAAGCTTGCCTGGAACAAACACAGTCTTGGTCATGTCACCTCCGTAGGCATCTCCGCCGACGTACACATCTGCGGCGTGTTGGCCGTCCGCTTGTGATCCAGCTGCTGCTGCGTGATCGCCCTTGGCACCGAACGCAACTTCTTGTCCTGAACCAGCACCAGATTTAGTTGTGGTTTCGAAGTATCCGCCATTGAAGGCAAGTCCTGATGCGCTATCGGCTTGTGCATGGTGTTGTCCCATTCCTCCGAAGTATCCGTTACCGAGTCCGTATTGGCCACCGGCTTGTGCACCAGCACCATTGTCAATTGCCATGTTTCCAAGATGGAAAGCGGTCGTGGTCATGTCACCACCCTTCTTTCCACCTGCGGCATGGAAACCAGCGTCTTGCGCACCAGCTGCTGCAGATTGTGAAGCGAGACCGTAATCTGATCCGAGGGCTGCCTTAACTTCACTGCCGACACCTTCGTCGCTGTATTGTGTGGTCGTGAACATGCCTCCGTCGTAGATCAAACCATTCTTCGCTGCAGCGTCAGCTTTGCCAGCGCCGTAATATTGTCCTGGCATGCCTGCGAAAGCATTGCTGCCATCAGCGTTTGCGGCTGCGCCTGCACCGGCAGAAAGCTTGCCTGGAACAAACACAGTCTTGGTCATGTCACCTCCGTAGGCATCTCCGCCGACGTACACATCTGCGGCGTGTTGGCCGTCCGCTTGTGATCCAGCTGCTGCTGCGTGATCGCCCTTGGCACCGAACGCAACTTCTTGTCCTGAACCAGCACCAGATTTAGTTGTGGTTTCGAAGTATCCGCCATTGAAGGCAAGTCCTGATGCGCTATCGGCTTGTGCATGGTGTTGTCCCATTCCTCCGAAGTATCCGTTACCGAGTCCGTATTGGCCACCGGCTTGTGCACCAGCACCATTGTCAATTGCCATGTTTCCAAGATGGAAAGCGGTCGTGGTCATGTCACCACCCTTCTTTCCACCTGCGGCATGGAAACCAGCGTCTTGCGCACCAGCTGCTGCAGATTGTGAAGCGAGACCGTAATCTGATCCGAGGGCTGCCTTAACTTCACTGCCGACACCTTCGTCGCTGTATTGTGTGGTCGTGAACATGCCTCCGTCGTAGATCAAACCATTCTTCGCTGCAGCGTCAGCTTTGCCAGCGCCGTAATATTGTCCTGGCATGCCTGCGAAAGCATTGCTGCCATCAGCGTTTGCGGCTGCGCCTGCACCGGCAGAAAGCTTGCCTGGAACAAACACAGTCTTGGTCATGTCACCTCCGTAGGCATCTCCGCCGACGTACACATCTGCGGCGTGTTGGCCGTCCGCTTGTGATCCAGCTGCTGCTGCGTGATCGCCCTTGGCACCGAACGCAACTTCTTGTCCTGAACCAGCACCAGATTTAGTTGTGGTTTCGAAGTATCCGCCATTGAAGGCAAGTCCTGATGCGCTATCGGCTTGTGCATGGTGTTGTCCCATTCCTCCGAAGTATCCGTTACCGAGTCCGTATTGGCCACCGGCTTGTGCACCAGCACCATTGTCAATTGCCATGTTTCCAAGATGGAAAGCGGTCGTGGTCATGTCACCACCCTTCTTTCCACCTGCGGCATGGAAACCAGCGTTTTGCGCACCAGCTGCTGCAGATTGTGAAGCGAGACCATAATCTGATCCGAGGGCTGCCTTAACTTCACTGCCGACACCTTCGTCGCTGTATTGTGTGGTCGTGAACATGCCTCCGTCGTAGATCAAACCATTCTTCGCTGCAGCGTCAGCTTTGCCAGCGCCGTAATATTGTCCTGGCATGCCTGCGAAAGCATTGCTGCCATCAGCGTTTGCGGCTGCGCCTGCACCGGCAGAAAGCTTGCCTGGAACAAACACAGTCTTGGTCATGTCACCTCCGTAGGCATCTCCGCCGACGTACACATCTGCGGCGTGTTGGCCGTCCGCTTGTGATCCAGCTGCTGCTGCGTGATCGCCCTTGGCACCGAACGCTACTTCTTGTCCTGAACCAGCACCAGATTTAGTTGTGGTTTCGAAGTATCCGCCATTGAAGGCAAGTCCTGATGCGCTATCGGCTTGTGCATGGTGTTGTCCCATTCCTCCGAAGTATCCGTTACCGAGTCCGTATTGGCCACCGGCTTGTGCACCAGCACCATTGTCAATTGCCATGTTTCCAAGATGGAAAGCGGTCGTGGTCATGTCACCACCCTTCTTTCCACCTGCGGCATGGAAACCAGCGTCTTGCGCACCAGCTGCTGCAGATTGTGAAGCGAGACCATAATCTGATCCGAGGGCTGCCTTAACTTCACTGCCGACACCTTCGTCGCTGTATTGTGTAGTCGTGAACATGCCTCCGTCGTAGATCAAACCATTCTTCGCTGCAGCGTCAGCTTTGCCAGCGCCGTAATATTGTCCTGGCATGCCTGCGAAAGCATTGCTGCCATCAGCGTTTGCGGCTGCGCCTGCACCGGCAGAAAGCTTGCCTGGAACAAACACAGTCTTGGTCATGTCACCTCCGTAGGCATCTCCGCCGACGTACACATCTGCGGCGTGTTGGCCGTCCGCTTGTGATCCAGCTGCTGCTGCGTGATCGCCCTTGGCACCGAACGCAACTTCTTGTCCTGAACCAGCACCAGATTTAGTTGTGGTTTCGAAGTATCCGCCATTGAAGGCAAGTCCTGATGCGCTATCGGCTTGTGCATGGTGTTGTCCCATTCCTCCGAAGTATCCGTTACCGAGTCCGTATTGGCCACCGGCTTGTGCACCAGCACCATTGTCAATTGCCATGTTTCCAAGATGGAAAGCGGTCGTGGTCATGTCACCACCCTTCTTTCCACCTGCGGCATGGAAACCAGCGTCTTGCGCACCAGCTGCTGCAGATTGTGAAGCGAGACCATAATCTGATCCGAGGGCTGCCTTAACTTCACTGCCGACACCTTCGTCGCTGTATTGTGTGGTCGTGAACATGCCTCCGTCGTAGATCAAACCATTCTTCGCTGCAGCGTCAGCTTTGCCAGCGCCGTAATATTGTCCTGGCATGCCTGCGAAAGCATTGCTGCCATCAGCGTTTGCGGCTGCGCCTGCACCGGCAGAAAGCTTGCCTGGAACAAACACAGTCTTGGTCATGTCACCTCCGTAGGCATCTCCGCCGACGTACACATCTGCGGCGTGTTGGCCGTCCGCTTGTGATCCAGCTGCTGCTGCGTGATCGCCCTTGGCACCGAACGCAACTTCTTGTCCTGAACCAGCACCAGATTTAGTTGTGGTTTCGAAGTATCCGCCATTGAAGGCAAGTCCTGATGCGCTATCGGCTTGTGCATGGTGTTGTCCCATTCCTCCGAAGTATCCGTTACCGAGTCCGTATTGGCCACCGGCTTGTGCACCAGCACCATTGTCAATTGCCATGTTTCCAAGATGGAAAGCGGTCGTGGTCATGTCACCACCCTTCTTTCCACCTGCGGCATGGAAACCAGCGTCTTGCGCACCAGCTGCTGCAGATTGTGAAGCGAGACCGTAATCTGATCCGAGGGCTGCCTTAACTTCACTGCCGACACCTTCGTCGCTGTATTGTGTGGTCGTGAACATGCCTCCGTCGTAGATCAAACCATTCTTCGCTGCAGCGTCAGCTTTGCCAGCGCCGTAATATTGTCCTGGCATGCCTGCGAAAGCATTGCTGCCATCAGCGTTTGCGGCTGCGCCTGCACCGGCAGAAAGCTTGCCTGGAACAAACACAGTCTTGGTCATGTCACCTCCGTAGGCATCTCCGCCGACGTACACATCTGCGGCGTGTTGGCCGTCCGCTTGTGATCCAGCTGCTGCTGCGTGATCGCCCTTGGCACCGAACGCAACTTCTTGTCCTGAACCAGCACCAGATTTAGTTGTGGTTTCGAAGTATCCGCCATTGAAGGCAAGTCCTGATGCGCTATCGGCTTGTGCATGGTGTTGTCCCATTCCTCCGAAGTATCCGTTACCGAGTCCGTATTGGCCACCGGCTTGTGCACCAGCACCATTGTCAATTGCCATGTTTCCAAGATGGAAAGCGGTCGTGGTCATGTCACCACCCTTCTTTCCACCTGCGGCATGGAAACCAGCGTCTTGCGCACCAGCTGCTGCAGATTGTGAAGCGAGACCGTAATCTGATCCGAGGGCTGCCTTAACTTCACTGCCGACACCTTCGTCGCTGTATTGTGTGGTCGTGAACATGCCTCCGTCGTAGATCAAACCATTCTTCGCTGCAGCGTCAGCTTTGCCAGCGCCGTAATATTGTCCTGGCATGCCTGCGAAAGCATTGCTGCCATCAGCGTTTGCGGCTGCGCCTGCACCGGCAGAAAGCTTGCCTGGAACAAACACAGTCTTGGTCATGTCACCTCCGTAGGCATCTCCGCCGACGTACACATCTGCGGCGTGTTGGCCGTCCGCTTGTGATCCAGCTGCTGCTGCGTGATCGCCCTTGGCACCGAACGCAACTTCTTGTCCTGAACCAGCACCAGATTTAGTTGTGGTTTCGAAGTATCCGCCATTGAAGGCAAGTCCTGATGCGCTATCGGCTTGTGCATGGTGTTGTCCCATTCCTCCGAAGTATCCGTTACCGAGTCCGTATTGGCCACCGGCTTGTGCACCAGCACCATTGTCAATTGCCATGTTTCCAAGATGGAAAGCGGTCGTAGTCATGTCACCACCCTTCTTTCCACCTGCGGCATGGAAACCAGCGTCTTGCGCACCAGCTGCTGCAGATTGTGAAGCGAGACCATAATCTGATCCGAGGGCTGCCTTAACTTCACTGCCGACACCTTCGTCGCTGTATTGTGTGGTCGTGAACATGCCTCCGTCGTAGATCAAACCATTCTTCGCTGCAGCGTCAGCTTTGCCAGCGCCGTAATATTGTCCTGGCATGCCTGCGAAAGCATTGCTGCCATCAGCGTTTGCGGCTGCGCCTGCACCGGTAGAAAGCTTGCCTGGAACAAACACAGTCTTGGTCATGTCACCTCCGTAGGCATCTCCGCCGACGTACACATCTGCGGCGTGTTGGCCGTCCGCTTGTGATCCAGCTGCTGCTGCGTGATCGCCCTTGGCACCGAACGCTACTTCTTGTCCTGAACCAGCACCAGATTTAGTTGTGGTTTCGAAGTATCCGCCATTGAAGGCAAGTCCTGATGCGCTATCGGCTTGTGCATGGTGTTGTCCCATTCCTCCGAAGTATCCGTTACCGAGTCCGTATTGGCCACCGGCTTGTGCACCAGCACCATTGTCAATTGCCATGTTTCCAAGATGGAAAGCGGTCGTGGTCATGTCACCACCCTTCTTTCCACCTGCGGCATGGAAACCAGCGTCTTGCGCACCAGCTGCTGCAGATTGTGAAGCGAGACCATAATCTGATCCGAGGGCTGCCTTAACTTCACTGCCGACACCTTCGTCGCTGTATTGTGTAGTCGTGAACATGCCTCCGTCGTAGATCAAACCATTCTTCGCTGCAGCGTCAGCTTTGCCAGCGCCGTAATATTGTCCTGGCATGCCTGCGAAAGCATTGCTGCCATCAGCGTTTGCGGCTGCGCCTGCACCGGCAGAAAGCTTGCCTGGAACAAACACAGTCTTGGTCATGTCACCTCCGTAGGCATCTCCGCCGACGTACACATCTGCGGCGTGTTGGCCGTCCGCTTGTGATCCAGCTGCTGCTGCGTGATCGCCCTTGGCACCGAACGCAACTTCTTGTCCTGAACCAGCACCAGATTTAGTTGTGGTTTCGAAGTATCCGCCATTGAAGGCAAGTCCTGATGCGCTATCGGCTTGTGCATGGTGTTGTCCCATTCCTCCGAAGTATCCGTTACCGAGTCCGTATTGGCCACCGGCTTGTGCACCAGCACCATTGTCAATTGCCATGTTTCCAAGATGGAAAGCGGTCGTGGTCATGTCACCACCCTTCTTTCCACCTGCGGCATGGAAACCAGCGTCTTGCGCACCAGCTGCTGCAGATTGTGAAGCGAGACCATAATCTGATCCGAGGGCTGCCTTAACTTCACTGCCGACACCTTCGTCGCTGTATTGTGTGGTCGTGAACATGCCTCCGTCGTAGATCATGTTGTTTTGTGTTTCTGCTTCAGTAAGTTGTTTTATATTTGTTATTTGCACACATTTTTGTATTGTGCAGCACGCATCGTTTTCTATTTTTCTTCGTTGCGATCCAATTGGGCATGATATTGACGGTAACTTTGGGCATTTGTTTGGATTGCATTTGCATTCATATGTGCTGCAGCACTGATCGATCGGATAAGTTACGAGGTCTTCGTAGAAACTGCATATCGTTGCTGAGTATGCACATGTTGTTATATCGCAGTCTTCCTCCACTATACGATAGTTGTAACAGCAATCGTTTGCCTTTTCTTCTATGACTACGTATCCAGCTGGTGGTGTAGGATATGGATCGCACACAACCGTTTCGCATCTGTATAATACATGCAAGGTTTTCATTTTGGCTAGTTGTGGTTAATATAACACTTTTAAGTTACTTGGTTTGTTCAGTTTTTAAGTGAATTTCTCGATTGTTATTGCTTCGTTACTTCATTGCGACTAAAACAACTTGAGGCATTCCAGATGTGGGTTTTCGAAGAATGTTTGAAATTTCAAAGGAGGATAAAATTACAAACGAAGATGTACTATTTAGAATGCAAACCAACACGGAAATTTTTCAAACAATTAAGACAAGAAAATTAAAGTATTTTGGCCATTTCACACGCAATAATTTTATTCAAACATAACTAATTGAAGGAAAAATAAATGAATTACGAAGTAGGGGCAGATCACCAAGAATTTGGACTAATGATAGACTGGTCAGGACTTGATTACAAAACTGCGAAAGAAAAATTTCACAATAGAGATTTCGAATGCATCTTTAAATATTAATGGAAGACCTATGATAAAATAAACCAGTTACAATTTTTTTCCAAAACAACTATATGTTCCCAAATACTTTGTTGGAGGTAAACAAATTTTAGCTGATTCAAACCATTGCAGCAAAGCAAATAAAGTGACACACAACACGAATTGTTTTTTTTTTAGAATCGCTATATCATACTCGATTTATATCTGTTTAAGAGATATACAGTATAATGGCCAGCAGTTATTATTGTGATTCATGAGAGAGAGAGATAGATGTTTGTTTATTTGCCTTTCTAATACGAGTCGAGAAAAAGAAACACAATTACATAAAAATCAAAATATAGCAATAGAAAGGTCTGGCAGCACCGAACAACCTTGCGGTTAACCAGTCAAGGTGCTGCCTGACATCAGGCATCGTACATTGCAGCGTCAGATATTACAAATTTTACATTAGCTGAATTAATAAACAGCATGATTGAACAGTAGCTTCGAAATCGAAATGAAACATATGAGGTTTTGTAGGAAATTGAATCAAGACCAGCTAGGAAAACATGAGCATATAATAAATCATATCGGGTAAGAACAAAATTACACAAATACGAGGTTACATGTAGATAAAATAATTTAACTAAACAAGTATATTTAATAAGAATTTAACAAGGTGGTCACAGCGGTAAACCATAATCTCTTCGTGGGAAAATTGTAACATAAAGTTCCCGGATCCGTTCGTCTGTATGTAATTCACCAACCATGGCCACCTGGAGATGCGGCCTGATTTGTCACATTTTGCAGATTTTGATTACAGCTACTGCTAGTGCTTAACTGACATTTTTTGAAATGTTTTTACTTTTTGCGGTTTCCTAATGACAAAAAACTTTTTTGTCGCCTTGGGGAAGCAGTAGCAAATGAGAAAAAGTAAGTTGAAAAACGCAAAATCAGACTGTTATTGAAAATTAACAGTCTGACTAAAATCTACAAAATCAAATTTTCTTTGTTTTTCAACATGTGAGGATGTTAAAACCTATTGTGTCATCTGGGGAAAAGAATAATGAAAGCGTAAAAATCGAATTTTTAGAAAAAATTATTTAAACGTTCGCCCAAAGTTAGAAAAACCTGGAAATTTCTGCAAAATGTGACAAATCAGGCCGTATCTTTAGGTGGCCATGACAGAACAGATTACTTGGATAAAAGACGGAAAATTTGTCCAGCTAGTAAGCACCAAGCAAACAGTTAAATATGCGACTGACTTCCAACAAACAATTTTAAGAATGACTAGAATAATTTGCGATATCTCAAATGCAGGTAGACAGTAACTGTGACGCAATAATAAAAGACATTGTCACGCAATTCAAACCGGTGTTCAAAGGTAGTGATGCAATATTTCATCAGGTCTTACGACCGATGGTGCAATATTTGGACATTTTCTAGCAATTTCCATGACGTAAGATGCCAGCTAGGTTAAGTAGACCATAACGGTTTTTATATGACGTTTGATTTGGTGAAAATTGTCGGGAACACAAGGTAATTTTATAAAAAATTTTAAACAAAGCAAGGTGTTTGCTTTTTATACATTCATCCAATTCACTCCACAATTTAGTACCCCGATGTGCCAAAAGATTGTGTGTCACAGATTTGTTTATTTGTGAAAGAAAATACTGATATGATTTAAAGCATTTGGAAAGGCAGGGAAGAAAATGTTCGTGTCAATTTTCAAGCTTACGCTAGCGAAGTTGATATCGTTTTGTATGCAATTGAACCATCCATAAGACAATTTTAGTTCAAAATTAAAAGTTTTCATTTAAAAGAAGATAAGCTAATGAAAGATCGTGGAAAACCTTAAATTAAGTTGTATTGATTCATTTTTATATGTATTCTATTCCAATAATAGCAGATATCCATACGTAACATGACCCTATTTTCTTGCATTTGTTAAACTTCTCCCTGCAGGACACCGAATAAGTGGTATTTTGTCAACAAATAGAGCGGAATATGATAACAACATCCCTCAAAAGCCGTCATCTAATTTTTGAACAGCCCGCATCATGGATCTCAAGAGAAAAAGCCTGCAGGATACTTCTTTGATAAAATTTTTCCAAATTTAAGAGTTAAATTTTGCACCACACGTTTTTTATATTGAGATTATTTATAATCTGGTTATTTTATAGTGTGAGACCATGGCTGAGACAAATACAGAATGTTGATATGTAAATAACCAACGAATGCACTTATCTTACGACGTTATAAAGGTTTACTTACCGGATATCTGAATTGTCACGACATGTGCAGAGTTGACATGCACCTTTGTTTTCATACCAGCTATCGCCGTAGTTGCGATCATGGCCAGAGTCATCGATACACATAGTTGCTTCTGATACTATGTTCAAAGCACTTGCAGCCTGTACCCCACTTCCGGATATGACATCTGATGAACTACCGAGTTGAAGATTTGCTCCACTAGAACCGCTTCCACTAGTAAAACTTTGAGACAAAGCGCCACCAGTTGCAGAAAATGCTTTTGCAGTTGCAATAGCACTCGACGACATGGTGTTATCCATAAGACACTTGCCAGCAGCACAGCATACATCAGTATCAAGAACAGCTCTAATGCCACCATTTGGACATGGCAATTTCGTGAGTTGGGGACACATCGATGGGTTGCATTTGCATTCGTAAGTCGAACAACAATTGTCAACTGGGTACGACACCAAATCTTCAAATTGTGAACAGGACGGCACAGCATACGTGCAAGTTGAAACGTCACAATCCACAGGAACAATTGTGTAGGAAGTGCAACAGCCATCGGACTTGACCTCAACGATTTTAAATCCTTTCTTTTCATCAGGGCGGCTATCGCATTCTTTTACTTGACATCTATTCAAATTATAACTATTAGCTGAAGAATACAGCAAATCTAAAATCAAGTTTAACAACTTAGCAACACATTGAAAACAATGCAAATAGATTATAAAGTTAATCAGTTATTGTACTTTACAAACTTACGACTAACTTGCTATTTGTTACTACTGAGTTGTTTTAATCTTGAAGGTTTAGAATTAAAGAAACACAATTTTTATGCAAGACTACAGCATTATGTCAAAACGTTTGTACCCATGCGTTGTTGTTGATGTTAATAAAACTGTTAAACGACAAACAAAGTTTACTTTTTAGCTATTCTTTAAGATTACTGTGTTGTTATTTTTGCAAATACCGTAAGTTGGGGAGTAGTTTTAGGCAGATCTTACATTTTAAGACTGGGACCGAACATGTATTTGAATCCCGTAATTTAATTTATTTGATAACTCAAATTGGCAAAGGGAAATTGTTTTGTTTTCAAATTTTAAAATCTATTCAAATACTATTTCTTAGAAAATTGTTGAAGTTTACCATGAAATGTATTAAATGTGCTTACTTTCGAAAAGCGAACATCTTAATGGACCACATTTTCAACACTCCTTTCCGTTTTGTATAATAAACTCCATTTTCTTAGCTATACTGTAGATTATTAAGTTGAATAACCGGGGGTAACACGAACCTACACAGCGCATACTAATGAAATAGACTAATGTTCCCAAAATGAATAGTTTTCTAAGAGAAATACATACCTCACTTCATCCACGTTAATGCAAGTGCAGTATTCACATTTGTTAATGTTGTCAAACCAAGTGTCTCCATATTTATGTTCACGTCCATATGAATCAACACATATATCAGCTTCAGCAATGACACTCATCGAAGATCCAGAACCAGCTCCACTACCACTTGATGCTAGCCCATTGGACAATAAACCAGCTGCAACACTGGAACCGACATCTCCTTGACTTTTTGTGATTGTTTCAAATCCACCCAGAAAATTATTAATTCCACTTTGACTTGCAGCTTCAGCTACAGCTGATTGTAAAAATGGATTTGTATGACCATAAAAACCATCCTTTGTTTGTAAAACGCCTTTTCCAACAGCACCTGCTGAAAGCTTGCCTGGAACAAAGACAGTCTTGGTCATGTCACCTCCGTAGGCATCTCCGCCGACGTACACATCTGCGGCGTGTTGGCCGTCCGCTTGTGATCCAGCTGCTGCTGCGTGATCGCCCTTGGCACCGAACGCAACTTCTTGTCCTGAACCAGCACCAGATTTAGTTGTGGTTTCGAAGTATCCGCCATTGAAGGCAAGTCCTGATGCGCTATCGGCTTGTGCATGGTGTTGTCCCATTCCTCCGAAGTATCCGTTACCTAGTCCGTATTGGCCACCGGCTTGTGCACCAGCATCAGAACCAAGTACCATGTTACCTGGATGGAAAGCGGTCGTAGTCATGTCACCACCTTTCTTTCCACCTGCGGCGTGGAAACCAGCTTGTTGACCACCAGCTGCTGCAGATTGTGAATCGACACCATGACTTGACCCCAAAGATGCTTTTGTCTCACTGTGTGACATATCACTGGGCTGATGTGTTGACATAAACATGCCTCCATCGTAGATCAAACCATTGTTTGCTGCAGCGCTAGCTTGTGAATTGATTTGAATGCATTTCCCAACTGCACAACACGCACTATCATCTATTATTTTTCTTACACAATTTGTTGGACAAGCTGGATTTTCTAACTGTGGGCATTTAGACGGATTGCATTTGCACTCGTATGTAGAACAACAAGCGTCTACTTTGTAATCCACTAAATCTTCAAAATAGTTGCAAATTGGAGCCATTTCTTGGCATAATGTCAAATCGCATGTTTCCTCAATTATTCTGAAAGAATAACAACAATCATCAGCTTTTTCTTCCACAACTACACTTCCTTCTGGAGCCATTGGGTATGTGTCACATACTTTTGGCGAGCATTCAGTCGAACTTTGTCCCTTGCAAGTGCACAGATTACAAGCATCACCGTGTTGGTACCATGTTTCCCCGTAATATCTTTGAACGCCATTTTCATCGATGCACATGGCTGGTTCTTGTACAATATCAATGCTACCACCAGAATATCCTTTAGCATCAGCGTTTGACTTCGCTGCTTGCTTTGTAGCCATAGATGTATGCATGGCTTGACTTTCTTGAACTCCTGAAACTGATGTATGCGACAACAAACCATCGCTAATTACAGCAGCAGCTTGAGCTTTGGAAGCTACTTTTGTACTTCCATACCCATGTGGATAACCACTAATATACCCTTGATTGTCAGTAGCTGCTGCAGAAGCTTGAACCAGTGCCAATGAAGCTATGTCACCAAAGTGAATCGTGGAGCTGCTGCCCTTTCGTCCGGACACTTTTCCTCTTACAGCAACAGATGTGTCGTCGTTTGAACTTATAGCAGCTTCGACACTTGTCTCAGCTTGATTGGCAATGTTCAGAGCAACAGCACCGTCTAGATTTTCTGACAAAGCTTCTGAAAATATTCCAAATCCACTATGGGCTATATTAGCCGAGCTTCCAGCGTTAGCATATGCTTCGCTTCGTACACATTTTCCAACTGCACAGCAAACATGTGGATCAATGATGGTTCTAACACAACCATCAGGGCAAGGAGCATCGGAAAGGGAAGGACAGCTTTCAGAATTGCAAATACATTCATATGTAGCACAACATTTATCCAGTGGATAACTTCTCAGCATTTCATTGAAATTGCAAACAGGAGGAGTAAATTGGCATACAGATACATCACATTCGTCGCGAACAACACGAAAATTAGTACAACAATTGGCACTGCTTTCTTCAACAACCTTATAACCAGTTGGAGGTATAGGGGATGGATCACAAACAGGTGTCCTGCATGAAATCGATCCGACGCCAGTGCAAGAACACAGCTGGCATATGTCATCTTGTGAGCACCATTGATCTCCATACTGTTTGGTGTTACCATTTGCGTCAGTACAAATATCTGCTTCGCTTATAACTTCTCCCGCTATCATCGTCTGCGTATCTGCATTTGCAGCGGTATTGGCACCAATGTTTTGTCCAACACTAAGACCTACTCCTTTCTTACTTGTGGAATCAGAAATAGAGGTCGATGAGAAACCTGGCTGGCTTAGAAGGGCTGAAGCTGCACCAGCAGCTGAAGCATGGGAATCTATAAATTTGTTTCTACCACTTCCCATCCAACCAAAGTCTCCATAAGCGTTTGTTAAAGCTGTGCTGCCGATCTCCGTTTGACCAGGTACGAAGGTTGTTACTGTTGTGGAACCTTTTCGCAAAGCTTTAGTATCATGCACACTCAGAGCTTGACTGTTGTCAGCAATTAAAGATGTCGAAGCATCGGCATGTGTAGAAGCATCTATGTCTACATGACTTTCTTTTACTCCATGAGAAGTTGTTGAAGCAATTAAAGATGTCCCTTTGATATCTAAAAGACTTTGCGCATTTGCGGCAGCAGATGAATCAATAAATACGCACTTTCCCACTGTACAACAACCATCGGAATCAATAACTTTTCTGATTGAGCCTTCTGGACACGGAGGGTTACCACTGTTAATGCATTTTAATTCATCGCAAACACATTCGTAGGTAGAACAACATTCATCAATTCTGTACTTAATCATTCTTTCAAACGGAGAGCATACCATTGGCTGAAACTGGCATTTTGTAACATCGCAATTCTCATCAACGTAGCGATATGTTGCACAACATTCACTGGTTTTTTCCTCAATAATTATGGATCCTTTTACCGGATCTGGATACGGATCACAAATTTCTCGGCGGCATTCTATTTCATTTACGTTTGAACAAGTGCACAATTTACATGCTTCGTCATATTCATACCAGCTGTCACCATACATTCGTTCTATGCCTTTTTCATCCACACACAACGAAGCTTCTTCAGCTATTTGAAGAGAAGATGACGCCGCCATTCCTGATGCAGCACTAGCAATAGCGTTGTGTTTGGAATCTTGATTCATAGCCATTGACATTTTTTCGTTTTGACCAGATGTGACAATACTGCTCAAGTGGCCTCCTAAGAACTCAAGTCCAGAGGCAGCGTTTGCATTGTTAGTTTGAGTATTTGCACCGGTGAAATAACCAGTTAGAGGAACTTGATTGCCAAAGGCAAGCGCGTCAGCATTGGCACCAAGAACCATTTGTCCTGCATGAAATGTGGTCGTGGTCGTGTCACCACCCTTCTTTCCACCTGCGACATGGAAACCAGCGTCTTGCGCACCAGCTGCTGCAGAGTGTGAGCCGAGACCATATTCTGATCCGAGGGCTGCCTTAACTTCACTGCCGACACCTTCGTCGCTGTATTGTGTGGTCGTGAACATGCCTCCGTCGTAGATCAAACCATTCTTCGCTGCAGCGTCAGCTTTGCCAGCGCCGTAATATTGTCCTGGCATGCCTGTGAAAGCTTTGTTGCCATCAGCGTTTGTAGTTGCGCCTGCACCTGCTGAAAGTGTTCCTGGAACAAAGACAGTCTTGGTCATGTCACCTCCGTAAGCATCTCCGCCGACGTACACATCTGCGGCGTGTTGGCCGTCCGCTTGTGATCCAGCTGCTGCTGCGTGATCGCCCTTGGCACCGAACGCAACTTTTTGTCCTGAACCAGCACCAGATTTAGTTGTGGTTTCGAAGTATCCGCCATTGAAGGTAAGTCCTGATGCGCTATCGGCTTGTGCATGGTGTTGTCCCATTCCTCCGAAGTATCCGTTACTAAGTCCATATTGGCCACCGGCTTGTGCACCAGCATTGTTGTCAAGGATCATGTCTCCAAGATGGAAAGCGGTCGTAGTCATGTCACCACCCTTCTTTCCACCTGCGGCATGGAAAACGGTTTCTATTGCTCCAGTTGCAACTGATTGAGATTTCGCTTCTTCTTCTGCGGAAAGGCTAGCCGAAGCGCTTCCTTGCTCTATTTCAGAGGAAGTTATTGTTTCCACTTGCATTCCCATTGCTGCTGAAAGAGCGGCATTTCCTGATGCTTCGGATGAACCACTTGAAATGCTTACACATTTTCCTACTTTGCAGCATTGATTCGTGTCTACAATGACCCTGACGCTGCCATCAGGGCAAGCTGGATCACCTAGATCTGGACATCCAGATGGGTTGCACACACATTCGTATGTCGAGCAACAATCATCTAGTGGATAAATGTGAAGATTTTCATAGTAATTGCATGAAGGTGCCTGAAATTTGCACTTTGCAATGTCACACTCTTCCTTTACAAGCCTATATGTCATGCAACAATCATCCACTTTTTCTTCAACAACGAATTGTCCTTCTGGACACTCTGGGTATGGATCACATGTCTTCTTTGAACATCGAAGTTCTCCGCTATCGTAACAAGTGCATGTTTCGCACACATCCATTGCGTAAACCCATGATTCTCCGAATCGCCTTTCGATTCCTGATTCATCAATACAAATTGCACCTTCTTGCACTATGGCAGCTGAAAGTTTCGCGGCTGATTTAGCAGCTGCTTCTGCAACAGCTGCTTGTTTGCTTTCCATACGTGCTACCATCTCTTCTTGATTTTCTTGGTTTGTATCATGCATGATTGAAATTGGATCATGAAACAAACTGACGGAATTATCGGCAGAAATCGCTGAAGCGCCATGTTGTTTCATAGCTTGCAGTTCATCTTGAGTATACCCAGCTGTTCCAGTAAAAGCTTGTGCTGCATTTAAATAATTAAGGCTCGGCCCTGCAAATTCATGTTTTGTAACAACACCATTACTTTCTTTGGTGTGAGCAACAGCGTTTAAAGCTGACGTTGAAGCAGCAGAGGACCCTGCCGCTGCATCTGATGATGTAGATGCCCCGATTCCTACAGAAGAAGAGGTTCCAGCTTCTCCTTCGGTCTTTGTGCTAAATGATGGACCTCCAAATATAATATCAGCGCCTGTTTCACCAATATCTGACCCACTAAATGTCCCTTCATGGGAACCATGTCCATGCTTGGAACCATCATAGGCTGCATGTGCTCCAGCTGCAGCAGCAGCACCCACACCCGATATAGAAGGCGTGCAGCCAACCAATACTTCATCCGTAAGTACGTTGTTCCAGCAGTAGTAGCGAATGCAAACTTCTCTATCATTTCTTACTTGTCCCGGCTGAAATAAAAAATAGGAGTTTGTGCACATCAAAACCTTCTTGTATAGTACCTTGAATGAAATCAAACTTACGCTATCGCTTATTATGCACGAATAATTTTCACAACTATTTTATGACTTATTGCAGTTATTGTTGGTATTTTTTTCCTCTAAAATTTCTGCATCATCATCAAACTTTTTTCAACAAATAAAAAAAGCATAGTTTTATTAAATATTCAAATATTTATTTCAAGAGTGAAAACGTGTCCTTGGAGTTTAAGGGTGTGCTGCTACGTAGCCTACTTTAACAGGTGTTGGATGTTGCAATCAGATTGTTACGTGGAAGTCAAAGATTGAATTGCACTTGACTTTTCAATGTAAAAGCAAGTAACTAACTGCTCTTGGCTGATGCTGAGCTTCGTCGGAGTCTGCCTCGCTTTCTGACCTAGTCTTATTCTGAAACGATCCCTGTTCCATATCTAGAAAGCTAAAACCTCAATTGCTAAGGTAACAGGGATCAGTTGTCAGTAGATGTTACAGAAAATATATTTCGCACTTATTCAGTGCATCGTCAGTTCTGATAAAGGGCAGTTAAAACCTACAAGTAATGTTTTAAACAACATTACAGTGACGCAATAATGCCAAAACATGAGCGTAAAAAATTGAAAAAGCAAAAGCGTAAATATTGAAAAAATGCTGAATGAAAACTAAACCAAGCCGGCAGTAAAGTAAATTACGTATCAAATATAAATTATAAACTAGAAATGATGAAAGAGCGATGAGCAAAGCCTGCAAATGTAGCGTTGTGACAAATTACGGCAAAGAAAATAAATTATATGGGGAACACGGCAGTCAAAGGCAGTGATAAACAATATAATTTAATAAATTTAACAATATAATTTAACAATATAATAGGCCGTGTTCCCCATATAATTTATTTTCTTTGCCGTAATTTGTCACAACGCTACATTTGCAGGCTTTGCTCATCGCTCTTTCATCATTTCTAGTTTATAATTTATATTTGATACGTAATTTACTTTACTGCCGGCTTGGTTTAGTTTTCATTCAGCATTTTTTCAATATTTACGCTTTTGCTTTTTCAATTTTTTACGCTCATGTTTTGGCATTATTGCGTCACTGTAATGTTGTTTAAAACATTACTTGTAGGTTTTAACTGCCCTTTATCGGAACTGACGATGCACTGAATAAGTGCGAAATATATTTTCTGTAACATCTACTGACAACTGATCCCTGTTACCTTAGCAATTGAGGTTTTAGCTTTCTAAAAGCAAGTAAGCTCATTATTGATCAATGTTAACTTACCCCTAGAGTGGATCCATCAGGAAGCATACATTGACAGTCTGAAGGCCTGATACACGTCTTTGGATCTCTAAGAACATAGTTTATTGGGCAAGATACACAGTCTTCGCCACAGGTATCAACACACTGTTCCTCAGACTCAGCGTATGTGCACTGGTAGGTAGCAATTCTCCAAGAATGGCATATCTGATTGCATCGGAAAGCGCATGTTCGCATATTTTCTTTTCCGCACGTTTCTGAAATAATGGAATATGTAAGAATATTCAGTATTTCATAGAAAGGTGCATGAATTATTGCTCCTACAAAATGTCTCTACGCATATCAATCACAAAGCTTTTTACAGTAATGGGCAATTTAATTAGTTTGGAGTGAAATTACAACCAGTTTTCGCAATACAGCACTAAACAAACCGTTGTTTGGCGGTAAATCGTTGTTAGCGTTTTTCTCTTATACAGTAGGTGTGTTTGAGGTGCGCCCACGTCACATTGCATCCTGCTCAATTTAGGCAACCGGTGAAAAGAGGCTAATTTCCTTGAAGCCTGAACTTACATCGATCTACTTACACTTGCACTGGGTGCAGTAAAGATTTGTTTTTAATTCTTTAGCAACAACTTACCAATTAAATTGTCATAAAGGTCGGAACACAAAGCAGGAGTCAGCTCTGCTGGCTTAAATTGAAAGCCGCCATAGTCTGTCACACCTCCAGTAAACGCTCCTAAATAAAACCAGTCATAAAAAGCTCTCCTCAAAAGGCCCATAAAGACAAATGATATCCTTGGAAGAGTAGGATAAACATTGAATGCTCGATATATAATGATGGACAATGGACATTTTACCCAAACGATAAAATTTGCTAATGATGAACCAATGGTAACAATATAAGGAAGAAATATTCAAAAGGTTGCAGAATTAAAAAAAATATAGAACGGTTTTAAACCTTAATTAAGGAATGGGTTAAAGAAGCCAAAAACAAACTTTGGGCAATCATATAAAACCTGCTAGCTAAGTATTGAAAACTATAACAGTTTTGGAGATTACATTTAAACAAGCAAATTTCTAAAACCAATTTACCCATGCTTGTAGACATTACAGGTATCACGCTTTCTTCAGTACAAGATAGGCCGAGACAGTGAATGTCATGGTTCATGCAGTAACTTTAAAAAAAATCATGAAAGTTATTTTTGCTGCTACATTACGTCACGTTTAAATTTATGTGGTAAAAATTATATATTGATAGAAAATGGAGGATAAACATTTTACAATCTTGCACCAGAAACAGAGTCCTGGGATGAAAGGGGTGGTGTAATATGTTCTCTTGTTTAGAAATCGTTATGTTATTCTCAAAATTTTATTTCAATAATAGTTTTGAAATCTCATGTATAATAATTCTATCCAAGCATTCAATTTGTCGCGCAAATGAAACACAGCGATTAGTCACTAGACACATTTTTTTACAGAAGAATCACTCAAAAATGTAAGTAGCCTGTGTTATAGACGTCACCATGTTAGCTTTTGAAAATCAACTAAACATGGCAACACTACAAATTCTTCATACTCCGTGTGGTTTTATTAAGTGCATTTCTATTTTTACAACTAGCTTTTAATTTTGAGTTGATGAATCAGTTAAAAGTTTGAATTTTTAGTGGATTGGCATTGGGACCTTTTACTTTAGTGAAAAATATCTTTTCATCCAAGCAGTAGTCTACGTATTGTAGATTTTATGTATTACAATTTTAAAGCGTTCAGTTTATATCGGCTACAAATGTTGGTTAAAACAGGAACGTACCAGCTTCGGCATTCATCAGACATAGATTCGATCTTGTCTCCATCGCCGTATGCAACGCCATCAATTTCTTTGCAAACGCAAGAATCAATTGCCAAGCACACTTCTCCGTCTGTACTAGCAACCTTCACGGCAATGTAAGTTTTGAGTTCAAAAATCCACATTGATTAATTTTTCTTCCACAGAAGTTAATAAAGTGAATTTTTGTGCTATTTTAAATAGGCAGCAGTGGCCGAGTGGTTAGCGCGTTTGGCTCGCAGTCGAGAGCCTGTATCTTCGACTCCAGCCACCCGCATTTGCTGTTGTTTCTCTGGGCAAGAAACTTTACGATAATTGCCTCTACCCAGTGATCGATTTCGAGTAATGGGTAGTACCAAATTTAAGTCATAAGTAGAGTAGACAACCGGAGACAGACATTGCAGTCGGCTGCAGCGTGGGTCAGGTGTACGTCGGAAGGCGTACGCCGATGCATAGCGCTCAAGTCCGCTTTCCCGCAATGTAGGATAAAGATAATAAAACAAACAAACAAAATAAACAAAATTGCAAGCTAGCTGCTCCAAAATAAAGTTTACATCTACCTTAAAATGACGCAAACTTTTCTTTCCAACTGGATTGCTTGTAAGCTTACCTTAAGGCCATTTTTATACTTTATCGTAATATTTTTAATGAGTGCATGGGACTGATGAAATTGATTGCACTGGCTTCTACACACTGGCGTAATGGTATACCTTGTTAAGTAACCTTTTTTCATCTCTTGTAAATGTTAGCAATTTTTTGAAAGTTGTTTATATTGGTCATCGGTCAGTGTACTATTTTCATTCAGTTCCAAAAACGGTTTAGGTTTTCAAAGTCTTCCTAACTATATCCACTTACTATTACAACATGCACAGCAGACATTTATGATTTGTGTGATCAAACGCAGCACTAATTTGAGACGTTTATGAATTATTGTCATTTGTTTTTGAACAAATTTAGAGAACCAAAGTTTTATGATCTTAATATGGTTATTCTACGCTTATTCTTTTGCAAAACTAATCTAACAGAAAATAAAATTAAAAAATAAAACATTTATACATGGACTGGACTAAACTTGGCGACACTGGGCGAAATAGTCCAAAATCGCTATTCTTGGAAACAAATAACCCATGTTGATGCGCAATCCACTGCAAGCGTACATGGCGCGTGATGATGCAGCATTAAGCTTGCAGTTATGTTTCTGGATTAAGATTTCAATGTGGCCTTACCATTCCTTCTTCGCACCCACAGCCTTCAACGCAGGCAAATTCACAATTGTTCTTGATCCTGTCGTACACGTTGTAGTTGGAGCACGTTTGGGGGCATGCAGACATGCATGGAGTGTAGTCACGATTTTTTCCCATGCACATCAGAGCTGAAAATATGTTGATAACAAAGTAAGACAACTTTTCTTTTTTTAGTTTCTTTGTACTGCAGGCCTATAGCATTCAAGCTGTCTCTCAACTATAGAATATATTCTTGCAATTTAATACTTACGACACAAGCTTTGTGATCTCCAATAAATGTGGACGCCAAAACGGTTACATTCTTGAGCATAGGCATGGATTGCAGTACACAAACATTCACAGTCACCGCCGGAATCACAAGCACAAGCATCGAAAACACAAGCCTGATAATATTTTCTCGGATCGACCAAAGCGTGACAAGCCTGCAAAAGTCAGTGAGAAATAAGGATGCTGTTCACCAGACCACAGTGGAAAAAATAAATCGTACAAGTGGTCATCAGTAGAAATTGTACAGTTTTGTAGGTATTATTGAAAAACACTTAGTTGCATTAAATAGCAAAGTTATAAAACTAACCAAATAAAGCTTGAATAAACTTTGTTTTCCCACTTTAGCTTAAATTGCAAGAAATCGTCAACAAGCTCGCAATTGTAATTTAGTTTAGCTTGTCACTTAGTCTTAATAAACAAGATTAGGTCACTCTTTTTTCTAAGCTATTGGGTGTTCAAATATTGAATGGCCTAGTTAATTTCTTTATATGACATACGAGATAGCAATGTCGCCTAACGTTACCTCAAATTTGTCTCCAGTCAAAACGGCACATTTTCGTTCAGCCCAGTACTTTCTATGACTGTTTAAGCCACACATATCAGTTGGTACTTCTTCTGCATGGGTGCCATTGAGATATGTCTATGTAAAAATAAAAATGTTAAAACGGATAGCCTATCCAATATACAATATGATAACACTTTTTGTGCTTACTTACAATCATTTATGTTCACTGTAACATGCCTATTGTTCATCTTTACATATATTTTAGGTTAGTTTAAAGTACTATAAATGCTTTTTGATTGTTTCTACTGTAGCATTGATTTTTTCCACTTACCTTCCAGGTGTTCACAAAAGATATTTCGTTGACTTCGATCATATCTTGAGGATTCTTGAAATCGTTATTTTCGCTGCCATCAAAGTCTCCGCAAAGACCTTAACAAAGGATCAAAAATTAATAAACTATTGTCATTTTCTGGACACACTAAACCAGGGCTACTCAACTAGCGGACTGCGTTCCGAATCTGGACCTTCTGGGTGCTGATGGTGGACCTCGGGTTTCTGGAAGAATAACCTTATTGCAACGTTTCAAGGCCTGTTTTAATACATTTTTACCCGGAAGAAGCAATTTTTTTCTATTCTTATCCTAGTAGCTGGGGACTTTGCCCCCTAGTCCCCTTAACACTTTGTCAAAAATTCAAGTCGAGTTAAATTTTATTCAAAACAAATGGTTCGGTGCTGATAGTTTAAATTAGGTGGTTGCGTGTAACATTACTTCTTCACCGGACAGCTAAAAATGTTCAACTTGTTAAACTGGACTTTTGTTAAATTAGTTGAGTAACCCTGCACTAAACCGTTGACAATGGAAAAGGTGCACTCAATATACATTTTGATAAAAAAAAAATTATCACTATTAATTGTTTTGTGACCACAGTTTTATTGATAGAACTACTTGTGTAAATTGAAAATAGCACATTTCACATTCTTCTCACCTTCGATCTTCTCTCTGTGTTCTGGATCAAGTCTCACCATCACAGTGGTTGTTTTATCCCACTGAAGCGTCACACCCAGATCTTTGGCTTTTACAAACACCCATAAACCGACGTAAGTAATTTCAAAGCTGCCAATCTAAAAAGAAATGTTGAAAACTTAATGAAGCACTTCGCGTATGATTGATCTTACAACCATGATGCAGTATGTCAAGAGGTGTTACCAATAAAAATTACAGTTCCTTACAATGAAACTTCTAAAACCTTACTTTGCGTTCTTGAACAGCCTTTCCTCTGACAAGTTCAACGCTATTTTCCTTCAATTCATTGCCGAGATTAATCGAGAAAATAACTCTTTTTGAACAAGTTCCACCTTTGCTTCCACAACCCACGTTTTCAATGGAAATCTAAAAACAAAATCGTTTTTTTGCTAATTAATGGTTACAATTTTAGAGATATTTTTTCCTGATCTAATGCCATTCAGTTGTAAAAGGAAACCGATCTTTCGCTGGTAACGGTACCTGGAAAGAGTGTTCACTGTCTTCTCGGGAGCGCACTAAAGTAAAAACATTGATTCCATGGAACTGATAATCTTTGCCATCGAACGTGGTGTAATGAGAATCACCAAACGCTCGACACATTCCAGAGCACTCATTCGAGTCGCAACTCCACAAACCAGAGATGCATCGACTGCAAGGAACAAAGTGAGCAGTTTTATTTTTGATAGTAGCCTAGAAGTGCAAAAAAGTAAAATTTTACAAGTAAAAGCTTAAAATATAAACAGTTTTAAAATCTGTAGGTCTAAGAGCATATCAGAATACTACAGCTATTCAATTACAGAAAACAATATAAATTAGCTAATTGCTACCATGTATTGCAATCTTGTTGCATTGTATCACTTTCACAGTAACTTCGTCCACCATGGTAACAAGGGCAGCTTTTTGGAGTAATGCATTGGTTGGTGATGGTGTCCCAAACGTATCCATCTATGCACTGGCATCCAGCCATGCATTTCTCAATCTACGATGCAATTACAAAGGGTTACAATGTTTACTATTTCTACTTCTCATACATACTAGAAGGGATTTTAGTAGAGATATCTTTAGGCCTACACGGCAGTTGCGTACACTATTTATATGTTAATTAAAATAAGCTGAAAAGTGATATGTTTCAACTAAAGTCTCAAATATTGCATTTAGATTTCAACAAAATTAACAACTATAAAACTTCTGGACATTTTAGTGCCTCTCTGCCAAATTTGTCTTGGAAGGTGTCAGACTGTCATATCGTCTGCTACTATGTCTTGTAATATATGAAACACACGTATGAAATGCTAGTCGTATAGACTACTTTTCTTTTTCAAAAAAAGTTAGCGTGCAAATGGACCACAATGCCAATTACTATTATAATACTCCGACCAAACGTCACTAGAACCCAAAAGATACGTCAAAATTATGATAAAATTTTAAAAGTCAGCACTTACTCTTCTGTTAATAACAGGTAAGTGCATGTTGAGACAAGTTCGGATTTCGGGTTTCATGCAACTGGTAAATTCTTCTTTCAAGCCACACTTCGTGGTAACTGGACAAGTGTTTTCAGTGCAAGCCCACTTTCCACGATGACACTCACTAAAACACCGCATACATACTTATTCTACTGGTTTATTTTTTCAAAACTGCAATGTTTATTAAATTAAACATCTTTCACACATAGTAAAAGTTTTATCAATTTTCTGTTTTTAAGTAACCAATAGCCTACTTAAATTTTATCATGAAAACTGCATTTTCTTTTGCTTTTATGTTTTCACAAACACGTGCAATTAACTTAATTTTTTGTACCAAACATTGCAATCCTGCATCCGAGATTCTCCTGCTTCGTATATAAGATCTTCGAACATACAGTCGCAGTCCGCAACAACAACGCAGTTTCCATTGTAGTCAAATACCTATCAATCGTTTTCATTCATCAACAATCGAAACAAAATTTACATGAAACATAAATCAGCGAGTTGTTTCTCTTAAGACAAACGGTTTGCAATTTGCACAATTATACTTTGACACTTTCATTTTTATAAAAAAAAATCTAATGATGATTTAACACACTCTGTAGTTTAAATTTTCAGGCCGATAAAAGCAATTTTATACTTAAAACATAAAAAAATGTTCCTTGCCATCCGCGGACGTCGCTATACAGTAATAGCGACGTCCACTTGCCATCAAAGCGATTTACTGTTTCAGGCGTTAACAACTATGAAGCATTTACCTGACCATCTGGGCATGTACACCCAGGCACACATTGTTCTTCACAGACAAAGCTGCTTTGTAATGATCCACAGGACGAACCACAAGCATTGGCGCATTCTTTGAAAATGGTGCCCGCGGGACACTCGACTTCATCAGCTGTTACAAATTGCAAAATAACGTTAATAGTTGGCCTGTTGCAGTCATTTGGAGAACAATTGTGAAAAAAATAGTGGTGCAAAAGCATAATTCATGTCAGTCATTAAAAATAACACAACCTTTCTTGTGCATTTAAATTGAGGGTTCCCGTCTCTGGTTCTATTCATTACCAGGCATGGTGTCGGGTAGCTAAGTTTTTAGTATCACTGTAAGAAAGAAAACTCAGACAACTAAGCAGAACACATTTTGTAAATAAATAATGTTTTAGTTCTCGCAAATTTTACCGCATTCGGTTATTTTTTCTCTCCAGTGTCCAAGTACGACTCCCAGTTTTGAACAAGTCATTGCATAATCAGCAAGAGCACGGCATTGCAACTTTGTGTCTTCAGCAGAACACACATCGTCCATGCATTGAGAATAATACAGCTTGTAATTGACAACGTCGTGGCATTCTGCAAGAAGTGAAAATTTATACGAAAGAAAAAATTAAAGTAACTTTTTCTCTACACTGTTTTGTAAGGTGAAGTAAGGCGTTGTTCAATAACGTCTGATCACAATACCGTTATTAAACATTGTGATCAGACGTAAACCGTTAAAATATCATGACCTTGGAAGAAATTATTAACAAATAACAACAATAAACATATTATCAAAACTATGGCCTGACTTCGGTAAGCAAAGTAAGTATTTTTTCAGCAATAACCTGGCAACAAACATAGTAATGAAACACTAAGCACGTGACACTAGCGCAGGAGATACTTTTATTCATTTTAGCAGACCAAGTTTCATATTGGGTGCCAACTTGTGGTGGCAAAAAATATAGTTTTACAGGCTTGATATTTTTCTGACGAGAAGTAGACCTATTTTGTGTATTCTTCTTTTCTCATAGTGTTCGGGGCCTTTAGCATATAATATCCTTCAAGTAAGTTATTTTTCATTTCTGCGTAAAGATCGCTTACTTGTAAATGGCGCTGCAGTGATCACTTCACAACTCTCCCGAGCTCGAGTTTTAAAGGCTCTGTGGATATCGCAAGGAGAGGCAAGGATCAACGCTGTGTTTGGGAACATGCAAGTTCCGGTTGCCCTATAAACGTAGACAAATTTGTGATCGGTACTGTACGTTCAGTAGCCTATACACGGATAAATTGTAAATAACCTATTTGCTACTGTATGTGGAGCTGATTGCACATACATACGAAATCTACTCAAGTTACATATTCTTCTGAAAAGAACAAAAATGTGCATATATTATTTTAATGCGTTATTATTGTGATTAATTATTAAATAAGGCTCCAATTGAACGAAAATGTAAGACGTCATACTCGAGTTTCACCCTCGTGATCATCAGTGAGAGTATGGCGTCTTTTATTTTCGTTCGATCGGGGCTTTAATTACTTCTACAAATGCCCACATTTCCATAATTATGGTTATTATTTATTAATATTAATGTGATTATTTATTCTTAATATTTTATTCCTTAAGTGCTATAGTTTGCGTTGAGTCACAAAAACTAGGTAAAATTTTATGGAAACAGTTTTTCAATTTATAGTAATGAGAATACGGCTCAACCTTGCAGCTTATCGGCGATAAGTCTTCATAAAATAAAAAGATTTAAAATTTAACCTTACCATTCGTCTCCAAAATCATTTGCATTTGCAGCTACATCTCCATTAGGAGTCCAGAAGTCATCGATTGTCTGGGCGTTGAAGTTACCACACATACCACTCATTTTTCCGCAAAGTGTAGGTTTAGAACGAATGTAAATTCTATCTTTGCCGTCAAATAAAATTGTCAAGCCACTGTTAATCGTCATCTGTTAAAAAAATGTACGAATTTTAGAGTAAAGACGTTTCTTCCGTACAAGTTATCGCTTTTGTGAGCTGGTTACGTTCATTTTGTGGTTTTAATAGCAGGCCTATTTAGGCCCATAACGTCGCCACTATTATAATGAACAAGAAAACAATTATGTTTTTATCAAAGATTAAGCAAGTAGATGCTTTCTGAAGTAAATTAAACTTATCGTCAATGTAGATTGTAATATCCCAACACTTATACTTTGTTAAATTTGATGCTTGTAAAAGAAAGCAGTTTGTCTACCTTGAAGAAATTAGTTGTGACTTTTTCCATTGAGTAGAAGAAGCCAGTATGAGGTACGATTGCCTTTTTCCCTTTTACTTCCACATTTCCGTTGTGAAGCACTTCAATCTCTTCGCCATTAACAGTCACCTTCAATGATCGATCACAATGGAATCCACTAAACAAGACAAACAGGTGTAAAAGTTTTTTGCACATTAATTCAGCGTTGTAGAACGGTAGTAAGAACAAAAAGAGTCTTAGATTTCATTTAATTGTTATAAAAAAATAGTTTAGGCCAGTAGTTCCCAACCTGGGGTCCGCGGACCCCTTGGGGGTCCGTGAGAAAGCATTTGGGGGTCCGTGATTACCTTGATGAATTTTGGAGAAAAAAAACGAAAAGTGATCTTTTTACTTTCATTTCTCTCTTTAAATGCAAATGTGTTAAGCTCAAGCCCACGAGAATAAACTGTACCAGTATGCATTAAAATAAATCTATGATGCTGCCTACAGTGTGTACATTGACCTTTTAAACTGCATCTACCACAACGCATGTCGATTACAGTCAAATCAGGATTGGCTCGTCTATTACGTAATAGAAAGCATGCGGTGCAACCAAAGTTTACCTCATAGTGGCGGGAACGACACCGCTGCTTGGTGCTTGCAGTTGGAGACTTTGGGATACCATAATATGCAAATACTGCTGACAGAATTAATAATTTGTCTAAAGGGGTCCGTGACAACAAAAAGGTTGGGAACCACTGGTCTAGGCCGATGCTCTCAAAATTTAAAAGTATTGTTCTGTTAAGTTTTGAACGGTAAAAATATGAACTTGTAATTTTTAAAAAACAAAGCTTATTTTTGCAAATAGGCTATATTTCTGGCAAACTAAAGTGGTCTTACGTGCACGTATTGATAAGCTGAACTTCAAAAGCAATGTCTTGTAATCCTTCGCTTCTTGCCAGAATGTAGTTGCAGCGTCCATCAAAGTCAAAATTTTTCCCATCAAACGTTGTATAGTGATTCCCAATGGCTTTGCATACTGAGTCGCACACATTTTTGGTGCAAATCCATCTGCCACGAGCGCATACACTGAAAATAGAAAATTTGGAAAATAGCATCAATCTTGCAGCAATGACTACAGACGAAGTAAAACAATAAAATTAACTCCTAATACAAACAACAAAATGTAGTACAACTTCGAAAACAACACAACACATTCAGATTGAGCCGTTGATTACATTAAGTTTGAAACAAATAGCTATGAATATCAGTTTAAAAAATAATACTATCATACTGGTGTACTGGACACACAGCATTTTCCATAATTACAATTATAAGTTACAGTTTGCTAATTTTGTGTTGTTTATACGATAGTGTATTATAGTTACCATCTGTTGCAATCTTGTCGAAGCTTTGATCCCGGAGCATATTCTTGGCGACCGTATTGACATGGACAATCGTGTCGTGATACACATGTGCCATTGTGAAGATAAGTATCTGTGAAAACATTAAAGGTTCTGTGAAGATTTCACTTTTGTAGTCCTCTGAAAATACTTTATTTGTGATGGTACTTCATATTATGAAATATGGGCAAAAATTTATTTAAAAAAACCTTTTATTCTTAGGTTGATGATAAATATTCCTTCAAGCAATCAGTTAGGCTACATAATATTTTACCTGTTGGGCAATGACAGCCTTCAATGCAATGATCATTTTCGCAGTTGTAGCTGGTGTCGTAACACGTCTTTGGACATGAAGAGCCACAAACATCGTAGCACAAATTATCAGGGCAGGTCATGGCTGGTGAATAAAAGTAGATTGAGTTTAATACAGTTCCCCTCACAACGACATATTGAAAAGGTGTAGTCATTTTGCAGTTTAACTATAGTCCCTATCCAATTGTCTTATTCTTTTTAATAATAACGATATTTGTCGATATACAGTAGCTTACTCAAACATTACGGTACACGTGTTTAGGCCTACACAGAGAATCTGCAATAATACGTTGCTTCACAAATGCGTATGTTCATGCCGAACAAACACCTTTGCAACACAATATATGTTGCAATCTACATTCATGTAACTGAAAAAAAAACAAAAACACGAAAAAGAACGCACACTTGTTCGTGTTCTTAAGGACGTGAAAGTGATGGTAGGCTATACATTGTCTACAGAAAATTAGGTTAAAACTGTGCACGTAGGCCTACAGTCGGCTAAAACGTTTTTCAAAGCAAGAAAATCAAACTTGGTCTAACATCTTACCGCATCTGTCTTCATTTCTCCAATCAACTATTACACCAAAGCGTGCACATTCTCTAAAATATGCTGACATTGAACTGCAAACGTTGTCATCATCTCTGGCCCAGCAAACATCTTCTTTGCATGCTTCATAGTATGGAGCAGGATCAATGACCTGAACATAAAAGTCAGCCGCTTGGAATGATTGAAAACTAAAAAAGAACCAGTTGGATTAGGTTTGTTATCACTTTTCAAGAAACCTCAAGATCAAGCGACGCTGGTTCCACTCTCGGAGTGTGCGCTTGAACAACGCATTTCAAGAACAGCTTTCCATTCAGCAGCGCCTAATCGATGGAATAATCTATACATAACACTTCAATAACTATTGAAAACTCTTCTTTCTCAATATCGCCAACCGGCCTGTGTCAGTGGTAAAGCATCTACAAGTAGGCTACATGGAACTACCATGATTGTGCTCTCAAAAATGCTTTCTCAGTCCGAGGATAAAGGTTCTCACAATCAAACAACGCAGATAGCGAGGAATTTTTCAAAATAATAGCTTGCCTTTTTTTGATTGCGTATATTTTTGCGTAAAATCATAGCATCATTGACTAATGCAGTCTTACTTTTGTGCTGTGGCAATTATCAGTTTAAAATCTACTCTTATCAACTTGAAGAGTCATGGAGTAACGAAACAAATCAGATTAATATCAACTCACATGTTTGCACTTAGTTTCCATGATGTATTTGCAGCCCTGTAAAGCTTTGGCGAGAACAGTTTTTTGATCATTTGTAGCTTTTGAGCAGTATGTCTTTGTGTCAGTTGAGCTACAATCTGAAACCAAGAACATTTAACTTTAAATTATAGATGAACACAGTGTTTTCAGACATAGAGTGACTTTAAAATGTAAAAAGATCAAAAAAGCAGCTTCAGCAAGTCAGTGAAATATTTTTTTTAGATTTAGAAAGAATATTAGCAACTCAACAGTCAATAATGACCATTATAATGCATCTACCTCCAACAGCCCAAGATTTAACAAAATCCATGACATGATTGGCCAGTTTTCCATCTTTACGCTTGAAGTCATTGAAGTGATTCTTATCATAAGTTCCACAAAGACCCTGGGTTCGTTTTTCTTGGTCGTCACCAACCTATAAATTGTTTAGTAACTCAATAGTTAAACAAGATATGCTTACGGATGGAAATAAAAAATATTTATAATATGTTTAACACTACAAATCTATGCAAATTACCTAAGTAACATTTATTCAAACAGTGTTGAATTAGGAAAATTGATTACAAGAGCAAAATAAATCATTTTATTTGTATATTTATTTTCTTCGGTTAAGAGTAAACAATGACGCTGTAGGGACTAACCCTGACGAAAACTGATGCCAAACCATCCCACTTGACGTAGAGTTCACTTTCTGGATCTCTGACAACAATGAAATCTGCTACTCTTTGAATCAAGACACCAGACATTGACGCAGGCAAAGCGAGCTTTTTGTCGTCCACGAAAGCACCAGGAGTACCGTCGATTTGGTCGGACTTCAATTCAATCACCAGGTCTCCAACATAGATACTCAGGGACCTACAATTTAAAAAAAATACCGTTTTATGTTTTATTTAATGCCTTCCAACAACACCATTAGCCCAAATAGATGCGTGAACACTTGGGTGAAGATAAGTAAGCAATTTTCTTTTGTTTGCCTTTAGCTAACTTACAATGCTTTGTTACGGTAGAATGTTTGGATTCGAAGGCCAATTTAAACGCAAACTTCTTAAGAAATAAATTCTTGCCTTTTGCAGTTCAATCCGTCACAGTCATCGTCATTGTGTACATGAACCGCAAAAAAATGATCAACGTCTTCTGCGAGAACGTATGTGCATTTTCCTTGGAATCTGTAGATTTTGCCATCAAAGGTGCGGTAATGGTGCTGTCCCCATGTCATGCAATAACCTGTTTGCTCGACTGGAACATCCTTATTGGTGTAAATGCCAGTCACAGCAGCTAACCCAATCGGATCAACAGGATCATCAGTTGCTGTAAAACCAAATAAAAACAACAATAATATCACAAAATTCTTTTTTATGTAAAGTTTTATTGATAATTTGATTAATTATTGTTTTAAAGTAGAAAATTTTCACAAAATATTTCTTCGCATTAATACGAAATAATAAGTTTTGTTGGATGTTATGCAATGTTTTTTTTTAATCTACGTAAATTGACTCCAGAGGCAAAATGCAATCGTGTAGGCCTATAGCAATTTCTCCATGCAATATCACATGTTTAGCTTGCCTAAACACGAACACAGCTTCCCAAATTAAAGTCAAATTCAATTCAAATACGTACGCATGCACATTGGGGATTCGGAAGGCGACCACCTTCCTGCTACACAAGTGTAGAACCCTTCATCAGGCGCGTGGGTCAATGCATATCCTTGACGGCAAGATGGTGTGCATTTGTGGTAGCCATCAACGTACTTACACAGAATGTAACCGTTTTCAGGCGATTCCATGTTATTGCAGCTATAAGATTAAACAATTATTTGCAAAAATGACAACAAAGAAGAGAGAACATATAAGATTGGATGTATAGGCCTATTTAGTTTAGTATTTTTTTAAAAAACTTTTTAATTTAACTTTATAAATCGGATACCTTTTTTCACCCATGATACACTGCGGAAATTGGTTGGCCTTCGGAAGCGAAGGAGACCATTCACCATTCTCTAAGTCGCACATGTACAAGTGAGTGTGCTCGGTACGGAAGCCTGGATTGCATTGAACTGAGCAAAGCATTTTGCCATCGGTGTTTTCACATTGCACATTTCCATGCACTGGATGCTTTGCTTCGCAAAGAGACCCTGAAATAGAAAAAAAAAATGTAAAAGTTTATATCTAAACTTGCGAAATAAACAACGATCATTCTAAAAGCGAAACTCAATCTCTTTGTCAAACTTGTTGAGCATATCGAAATAGCTTACGCTGAAGCTTCCATAATGTACGTGTAGAAACATTGTTAATAGGTTTGCAATATTATAAGCTGGGCATTGCCTCAATATTTCATAAAGTCAGAAGAATACCAGACGGAAAACGATGTTTTGACAATGAACGCAATAAGAATTTGCAGTCACACAAAGAACTCTTGAGACAAAAGTTAAATATTGTTTCTAGCACTACTGTAGCTGCAACGTTCACCTGATAAAAGGGAAAGTAGAAGCCACGACAAACAAGTTGATTTATTGTTTCACTGACGTTTCGCGCACCATGACAATGCGCATCGTCAGAGCGAATAACTTACAAAATAAAATTTACAAAGTTATGTACCGCACTGCAGTAGGCTATATAACTTTGTAAATTTGATTTTGTATATTATTCGCTCTGACGATGCGCATCATCATGGTGCGCGAAACGTCAGTGAAGCAATAAATCAACCTGTTTGTCGTTGCTTTTACTTTTACTTTCATCAGATAAACATTGCAACAATTACTACTGTAGAAACGATAATCGTTCTGATGAACACCCAAACTATTCAGTATAGAGTTAAATATTGTACTCAACAGACAGCATTCAAGACAGCAGCCTTAAGCCAAACAAAAAGCCGCATAAAACAATGACCCACTGACTTCAAAACCATTTGTCATAGCACATAACTAGGAAACTTTTAAGAGAGTTATTACAACATACACTGACTCACTTCTGCACGATGGAAATCGTGAGCCAAGTGACCATTCACCATTTGTCCAAACGTTGACCAGGGCATCACCAACACCTGCTCCGCTTTTGAAAGTGAAACCAGATTTGCATGTGGCGCTGCATCTCCTATTAAAAGCGATATAGATACTGTAGAATTATTTCAAGTACACGGCTTGACATGACATGGCTAGACTACGTTTGGCTCCATGTGCAATGAACAGAAATCCTCAATTGCAGTAAAATCTGAGCACAGAGAAACAAGAACTTTGTACATTTGAAATAATATAATCATGTTAGTTGCCTTTGAAACAAACGACTTATATTGCAAACAAATCCTATTTCAAATTTGTTTCTATGATTTACTCTGAGCCATGACCTCGAAATATATAAAGACCTGCAATGAAAATGATTGTTAAACTTGGATCTAGCACTTTATACGTTGTTTTACTATTTTGATGAAATACCGGTAGTTTAGCAGGGTCCGGTAATTTTTGCAGATTTTATTTGTATTGAATTGTTCGTTTTAGCAGACATTGACAAATGCCCTTACATGATTCCATTTTCACTTTTGCACTCGATTTCTCCATTTGGTGGTGCCTCCAAATCTGAAACAAATGAAATTAATAGAATTGAAAAATATTCACAAGTCAGACAAGGTGACAAGCAATCGTCATGATGTGATATCAACAAAATGTGATTATTTAAGTAGATACTAGACAGCACCACTGAACCGATGGAACAAGCAGAATGCATAATGCAAAGCAGACATAATGCACGTTGTTTGAAATACCTTCTATTGGTTGACTGAATAAAAAGCAACAAATCTTTGTTAAATCTCAGACCAACAGTAAGCCTATCAATCGAAACCTATAAAGGGCACGTCTTAAAAGTTAAATAAATTGTTCATATTTTAAGCTAGCAATGCTTTCTTATACAACTTGCTTTTTTTGCTGATCTGATTGTTTTATAGAAATTAATTTAGGTTAAATGCTGTTGATTTGATATTAACCAACAGTAGCAACATTTTCAAGTAAACCATGAAAAAACAAAAATATTTCTAAAATAACATTTGCAAGAAAATGTTTTATTAAATACATATCAAAATAATATAGATGATAAGAAAACAATTGTAAAATTAAGGGAATGTGGATATTTGTTAAGTCATTGAGACCCCAGTTGAACGAAAATGGAAAACATATATTTGTGTTTCACCCTTGTTTGGGATCATCAGTGGTGCAAACGATTGTACTAATTTATATATTAAACGCAGCAATGAAGTATAAAAATTTATAAATATTAAAAAAGGTTTTTGCAATGAAGATCATCTTCAAAAGAACAAACTATGAAACGCACACCAGGATGTGGCGTTGTTGCACTTGTACCAATTACCAAGGATGAAACAGGTTGTTTTTTGGATCCTGTTCTGGAGGACTGTTAACCTCAAGTGCCAGAACCTGTCTGTGTAACCTTTTGTTAATTTAATTAATATTCTAAACACTTCTAATTGAATATATTGATTAATTCACTTGAGTGGAGGTTTTTTTATTCAGTTGTGTTTCTATGTTGATATGTCAAAAGTACTTGATATTTGAACAGCTATAATTCAGATGCTTATACATAAACATAGCAATGATGCCCTTGAAGTTGTTCCGGGTGTTACACAATTTTTGGGAAAAAAATGTATTTATAGAGGTTTGAAGACTATTAACCTGATGTCGAATATATTACCAAGAAATTAATTAAAAACAAACGTTTTTATTGTAAGGCTGACAAAAACAAATTTATTTGGGTTAAAACGAACAAAATCTTTTACATAAAGATTTAATTCGAAAGTTATAAAAATAAAATTGAGCCAAATCTAAACGAAATATTTCGAATTTTGTAATAGTTTTGTTTCGCTTTGCCTTATCTCACATTTCTTGTGCACACGTTTTGATATATTTTTACGTTGTTGTAACGTTGTCATTTTTGTTTCATTTTCACCTTATTATTCTGTACTGCAAGTTACGTCTCGCTTTACAGGTTTTGCCGTTTTCCTGTTTGCTAATGTGTTATACAATTATTTCAAATGGGGTAAAAACCAAAACCGTACTGAACTGAAGTAGGGTAGGTTTAAAATTGATTTTAAGCTTTTATCCTTAAAGAACAAGTTTTTAACGAAGCAATACGTTGAATAAAAACATCCAAAACAACAAAATGTCGTTAAATATTTAACTCACCGATAGGGGAAGAAATGTCGGGGTCCGGCATTGTAACTGCAAAACATTTTCGTTGAATATCTCAAATTATAGACATACAAATTTACATATCTTATAACACAAACTTACTTCTCGTTTTATTAATATTAACGTACGGTCAGTGTAAGTTCAAAACGGATCCTACAGTAACTTGACCAATAAAATTACGTAATTTTGAACTTTGTATATTTATCTGTTTTCATTTGTGAGACATTTCACCTTTTTTCTTCTGTATTGTATTCTATTTCAACCACTTTAAGCAAATGTTGCTATATACAGTAGAATAGAAAGTAAATTTAGTTTATACCGTGTAGGCCTAGTCATATCAATTTCTCCAACAGCAATAAAAGTATTTTTATTGCTGTGGTAAGTAGGCTACTTTTTAACAAAATTTGTTAAAATTTTTATGAAAAATCATTATCAAAATCAAAAATCATAAAAATTTTGTTAAAAATCATTTAATGATTGCACTGCATAGTGTAGTAGTTATTATATTGAACGTCATACAGAAGTATCGTTTTTATTTGTGATTGATATTTCTTGGAAGAATAAAGCATTAAAATTAAAGAACCAAATTGTTCTAACATCATTAGCATACTTACGATCGTCGAAAGCAGCACTGAAATAAAAACAACAGTATTATTTTCTGTCACACTTTCTTGTTTAGTTAGTTAATGAGCATATCTACTTTGGAAATTTGCAAAACTTATTCTATGTTTACGTTAGCTTAACATATCATACAATGCGGCAACATATTATTACAAACAACAAATAATTTTAGAGAAAAAATACAAAAAAAAATTTGGTTTGCCTATTGGTTGATATTAATGTATTAAATAATAGCACATTTATATTCTATATAAATAATAGTCTTCCATTTTTCTTATACAGCTTGCCAGTTCCGCAAGAAAACTGTGGAACAGGCAATTTTGAAAATTATTTGCTTGAAAATATAGGGGTGCTAAGATAGATGATTGTTTTGTTGCAAAATAAATTTAAAGACATCCGGCAGATAAATGTGGAATCGTTCGATTACGTAACAAATAATGTGCCGTTTATTGCAGAACATACCTGAAGAAGGTGTGGATTACTTGTTTTTTTAGAAAATTTAACCTTGTGAGCTAGTTTTACTTAAATTTACGTTCTTGTTTTTTGTATGCAAATAAAACATAAATGCAACAATTTTCCTAAATTTAAGCGGCACCACTGGCAACGCCTTGCGGCGCCCAGTTTAGGAGCCGCTGAACTGTACGATGAAATACTGAGAAATAGCATTACACAACCCTGAGCGTAAAAATTAGACGTAGTTTTCAGTCTTCAAAAACGTTTGTGCCATAATAAAAGCTATATAATACTTGATTTTAACATTTGATGCAATAATGGCTAGCGCCATTGAGCGGATATATTGGTCTCAGTACTGCGCAATATCAAGGGGCTCATAGCAGTATAACATCACACATTTAAAAAAACAAAAAACAAGACACCACTAAAAGAAGAGGAAAATAATAACTTCATTCAGGAAAAAAAATGGTTTTATAGTTTTTCTCGAAATAGCAAGGGTAGTCTCTAAATAACTGGATGAAAAATCACGATCGCAAAATAATACGAGGTGTTAATTTGAAACTCTCTAGCCTCTTTAGGGTCGAATGATAATGGCTAAACATGAACACAGTGTAAAAATCACTTACCCGTGGGGAACAGTGCTGCTTATCAATAGCAAAATTGTTGAGAAGGCACGCAGTGCCATAGCGCTTCTTTGCGCAAGAATTCGCTCTTCTCACTTCTTAAGACTTCGTCGTTTTTGTCGCTATTTTTCTTTTGTAATCAGCAAATAATAGCTTATACCGACTGGCTCCCTGCTTGTTGCTGGAAGCAGTCCTCGATGCCAGCACAGCCAATTTGTCATTCTTTTATACTCATGGGGTGGATAAGGATATCCGGGAAGGGTGTGTTAAATTCACAAGCATTGATAAATTCATCTTTTAAGGTATCAAGTAACTTCTCTTCTAAAAGAGTGAAATCAAAAATCAAAAACGTATTTGAATGGTAAGATTCAACTTGAAATTAAATTATGTAACGGAAATTTCGATAATTGGGTTTGAAGAGCTCTACAAAGAGCCCTTGATCAATTAGAAATTATAAATTTAAGCTAATACAATGACAACACTTCATGTACAATTAATCGATCGAGTCGCAATCTTGTTTTAAAATCTCCTGGTTGATAAACTTTAGCTTACATTGTTTTTGACGATTTTCTGCACATTGCTTCAATACAATACCAATCATTGCAATTAATTCAAATCTTCAGTTTTTTAAAATTTACAAACCCATAGCCTACGACACTAGTCTACATGATTTATACAGTGTATAGTCTGATTATTTACATTTAGGCTAACATTTGCAGATCATTTTTTGTGCTTGTGGAAATTCAAATCTGTTTTGCTCATAAATTTTGTAATTTGAAATTTTTGAAGATACAAATTACAAATAAATTTCAAATACGTTCACCCTGACCTGAAAATATTTTAAGTGCTTTTCAAAACAAATCATTTGTAACAAACTAGAAATACAACTAGCCCCAATTGTTAACAGGACATTCAGTGCACAGGCAACCATTTTAAAATAACTCGTTTTTTCCGAAAATATGGCACAAAATACCTTACCCACTTCAAAATACACTTTTGACTGAAATGCATAAACAAAAGGCAAAAATATTGTAACATAACAAAAGCACACATATATTCAGACAGCCCAAACACATGAAAAGCAAATGTCTCTGGCTAAAAATTAATAAACTTTCAAGTGATAAATGCAGTTTTTAGTAGGCTACTCATTCAAATATTTACAATTGTTACAAATGTTCTGGTCTTTACAGGTTTCGGAGAAGCAATTTTGCAATTCCACGTTAGAGTGGTGTCGAAAAGGTTTAACTTGAATATGTACCGGTATCTTAGTTTTCATTTATTCGATTCCATTAATTTTTTGTCAATTGTTATCTGTCTGCAAAATTCTGACTTGAAAACGTTAAGGTTTAAATAATACTGTTGGCCAGGGGCGCTGGAAGTAGGGGTGCTCAAGGGGCTGCAGCCCCCTTAGAGCTAATTCAGTCCCCCGAAATTTTCAATAAATGCTTCAGCCCCCCCTAGAAAATTCTGACAATTTAAGGTAGCCTACATAACATATTTTCAGAAAATTATTTGAACAATAATTGCTACGATGAATCGAGTTCCTGTTACGTGTGGTCACGCTCATCATTCGCAATAAAGAGTCGTAAATCATAGGAAGCTATACCTCGCAGTAGCGGTACTAGCCACCCTCCCTACTAACACGGCGGTCCATCGTTTATTGAACATCATTCTGAATTACTGTATTTACATTTCACGCGTAGCCTACTTCTGAACATTACAATAATAGCCTACGTCATATTGCTTTGTCATGTCTGACCGACATGACAGAAGATAGTACAGTGAGAGAAGACGCACGTGCAAGGATATTTGGCTTGGTAAAACAAGCAAGCACGATGCGGCTTTATTTTGCGATTACCTGCAGCGGTGAAGTTTTTCAGCCTGCAGAAGCCGTCGAAAGACAGCTCCAAAACAAGAAGATCTCTGCTTCTACAGCTTTGGAATCCATCACCATTCTCCCCAAACAGATCAAAAATCTCAGAAAAGATGAATCCGTTTCCAAGCTTATGGAAGCAGCAAGCGTCTTTGCGTCTGCCAATAACCTAAAGGCGTCAAAGGATCTCCGAGTGAGCAAAACTCCAGCAAGATTTCGAAACACAGAGGAATCGGATGCTTTGTCGTATGCGGGAGAAGGAGCGTGGAAACGGCAATACATCGAAGCTCTTGATTTGGTTCAAGCTGAGCTTGATCGAAGATTTGACCAGGCGTATCTGCAAACAGCAGCCAACAAAGAAAAGGCCCTTTTGAGCCGTGCAAACGGCGAGGAACGAACTGATACTGAGATCAGCTTACCCAATGCCATCAGACAAGATCGTCTAAAAACGGAACATACCTTGCTCAGAGATGTTGTAGGCCTAAGTGGAAAAACCGCAAACTCCGTTCAAAAGGTTGCTGAGATACTATCGCAACTGAACCTTCAAACACCAGATCTTTTCAAAGAAACGCGAAAATTCGTGGAGCTCTGCCTTTGTCTCCCGGTTTCAGCTGCATCATGAGAACGTTCTTTTTCTGCTCTAAAACGCCTGAAAACGTGGTTGAGAAGCTCAATGACACAAAAAAGACTTAGGCCTACTCATCTTGCGTTGATGCATGTCCACCAAAACATTTTGGACACTGTCGATATCGAAGAACTTATGACACAGTTCATAGAGAAAACACCTGAGCGAAAACCAATCTTCGGAAGCGTGTGAGAATTCATTTCCACAAACTGTCGTTTTGATATCACTTTCTAATTTGTTCGTTTTCATTTTAATTTCCTGAACAGCTGCTTTGTTGTTTGCCATTGTTGATTTGTTACAATTTACAATGTGTGTGTTTGGCGCCGCTTTTTATTCAGGAAGGGAGGGAATGTGTACTGTCAGCTTTAAATGTCCTCCCACATAAGAGGGGTCTGAGCGGCGAAGCCCCCCAGAAACTCACAACACTACAGCAACTTCAGCCCCCCCCTAGAGAAAAATAGTTCCCGCGCCACTGCTGTAGGCTACTAACTCGCAATTTAATACTTAATCAGCGTTTCGATATCGCACTGGTGCGCTATGGAAAACTACCAGGTACGCCCAGGGCTCCTAGAAGGGGGGAAGTCGGGCGAATTTCCCCGTAACATAATATTTTAAAATAAAAACGAGTAGTTTTTTGCTTTTTTCACTTTCGAGGGGGGAGCATCTGTAGCCTACTACTATAATAAAAATGAACCAACTTAATAAGAAACAAAATCTTGAATGAAGTTTGTACCGGTAGTTCCAAGTATTTTTCCATCATTGTAGATGCTACCCTAAATGTTTCTCATCGTGAAATAATTATGTTCTTGTGTTAAGGTAGGCTAGGGCCATAGGCGTAGCCAGGGGGGGGGGCGAAAGGGGACATGCCCCCCCCCCCCCCAATTTTCAAAGTTTGGATTCCGAAGTTGAGCTCTTTGTTGAAAAAATAATAAAATTTGTAGAAAATTATAACGTTTTCCAAGAGATTTGGTTATTAACACCCTCAAGGACTTGTTTTAGACATACAGAAAGACACCAATAAATTTTGCAAATCGAAAATCGCGCAAAATTTACGCGATTTACGTTTCTTTTAACTAATTTGTGGAAGCAATTTCAGAATGGCTTACTCTGTTGGGTGTTTGTGTAGCTGAGTTTTTGGTGTTCTCTAATTTTAGCCGCAGTTTTTGCCCGTGCGTGTATATGAGCTACCTTTAATAAGTTAATAGCTGTTTATCTGCTAATAAATTTCATACAAATATTACCCTAAAAGTGTTTCCAGAAAGCGCTATAATTATTTGAGTGTAATTATTCATTTATTTGAGTGTAATTTTTTCAAAAATTTTCCTGGGGAGCATGCCCCGGACCCCCTAGAATACGCGTGCCTTCGGCACGCTCTAACTCCCCACCACTTTTTTTGCTTCCCTTGCTCAACCCACCAGGATACGCCACTGCACATCAGGTGGCGATGGCTTAAATCAAACACTTTGTCGTTCTCTTTAATTCTTCAAATATTTGGCCCCCCCAAAAAAAAAATTTTCTGGCTACGCCACTGCTAGGGCGCTAGGCTATGATAAACTGCTTCAAAAATTTGATGCTGTACTGATGTATGAAAACAGTTTTTGTTGTTTGATAGTTTCAACTTGAAAACTGGTGCTTTAGGAAAGCCTGTAGCCTACTATGTTGCTTGACCAGCTAAATTTTGACTTCAAAAACTACGTTCAAAAAAACTTTAAAAACTATCTAGTTGGAGTTCATAAAGTACAGCAGGGGTGTGTAACGTGCGGCCCGCGGGCCAACTGCGGCCCGCCAAGAAAAATTGTGCGGCCCGCGAAGATGTGCCAATTTTAAATTGTGTGCAGCCCGCGAAACGTGTTTATAATTTAGTTAAGTCTGGCACGTGTGAACAATTCATTGTGGAGTGGATTATTGCAGACTTCGCACCTTCTGTTAACCATTTTTGAAATCTCCCACCGGCCACCGCTAATTTCCATTGTATTTAATTATTTGGAACGTAAAAATGTATGGTAACATAAAAAGCATTATAAACAAATTAACACTTTCGAAAGCTCACGTACAGACAGGAAATCTTTTCCACTTTCCAACTTGAAGAGACTATGGAATGCATCCTGAGAAGAAAACTGACATTGCAGATCAACTTGAAAAATTGTTGTATGAATTCTTGGCTCTTTTCAAGGACTTCAAATCTCATGAACATTTGTTTGGTATATTCGCTTCGCCAATCAACACAGACATTGACAAAGAACCAGTAGATATAACTTGAACTGATTGATCTTCAAGAGAAAACGGATTTGAAAGTAAAGTACAGTATTTAGAAATGAATCTTGGCAATTTTTACAAAAAACATCTCAACTAAGATGACTTTCCACATTTCAAAAAATCCATGGCTTCAAAAATGGCTCTTTTTGGCTCAACGTATTTGTGCGAACATTTTTTTTCTAAAATAGGCGTCATGAAATCTCCCTATCGATAGGTTCTGATAGACGAACACTTGGAAAATGGACTTCGAATTGCGAGCACTTCCAAGCAAATTTGGAAAATGTCGTCTGGAAAAGAAGCCAGCTGCAAACTTCTCACTGAACTCGTTTGAAGACGGTGTGACAATAAATTTAAATAGCAGTTTTCTTCAAAAACATAAGAATAAGATGAATAACAAAAAACTACTTTTTTGTGCCTGCAACTACTAGAAATCATATGTTAAATAAACGTGCGGCCCGTGGTTTCACCCAGTTATTTATATCTGGCCCTCCTGTAATAAAGGTTGCACACCCCTGAAGTACAGCATTGTCCAGATTTCATATCATTTTTTTGAAGTACAGTAATCGATCAGCTGTAATGTTGTTTTGAATGTTGTAGCCCATCCGGATGGGAAATTCTAACAAGAGCACTGTCCTACTATCTTTACAAAGGTTAGTTTAGTTATTTTCTTTCCACAAAAATATGGATTTAATTGACTGACAAAACCAGCGGTTGAGAACTATGTGGCATGAATTAGTGGTGCAATACAAATAAGCCCAGGCCTCATGAGCGAAACACGAGTGAATTCTTGCTACACTCGACTGCCGAGAAACACAGGAATTCTACTTCGAGATGGTCATCAAGGCATGGTGCAGTCAAATTGATTGCTTTACATTATCTTTTATGTATTTGAAGCTCTACTGTAAAGACTGTACCAAAATCCAAGAGCTAGATTGGAAGCTGAGTCAGTGCTAAAGTAGCCTACTTAAACAGTTTCAAATCTGTGCTTCTCTACGTTAGGATATATGGATTACAGACCTAAACAAGATTCGCTCCACCTATTTATACAGCGGTAACAATTAAAGACTATTCAATGGACAATAAGCTGATGAATTTAATGAAATCAAAGGAAGATATTAGAAGTTAGAGAAAGTTGGCAAGGGTAGGCGACTACTCGTAAGTTAAATTGTAGCAACTATAAATTTAAAAGAAAAAGATTTGATTTTCCTAAAGACGAAAAGCTTCAACAACTCTATTCCACCAGTTGAGTCATTCAAACAAAATGTATTCAAAAGTTATGTTGAGAAAACTCGCTAATTTTTAGTAGCCTATTAACAAATGTATCAACAAACTCAAACTTATTGTCAAAAAGTTTGAAGTTCTATGAAAATGTCATTGTAGCCTATGTCTGATGTGCAATTGCGGGCATGTGCAACAAATTTAAACAGGTAGTACAACAATGACATTTAGGCTATCTCTAGACATTTTGGATGAGTTGGTACTTTTGAAAGAAAGCTATAGCCTACAGCAAACTTCAGCTGCAAACCCAAACGCATCACCGCATGATCTCTACTCAAGGAAATCGTTAATTGCAGTTTTTGACACGTTTTTTCAAATATTTTGATTGTTTTGAGAATGTTTTGACGTATACCGGTACCTCCAACGGTTGCGAGTTGAGAACGTGGCTTGAGCACACTGGTATTGGTAAACAACTATTTGTGCTCCACCATGACTCAAAACCGATCAAACAGTCTATTCATGATGTGCATCAAATCCGACCTTGTTAAATCTTTATCCTTTGATAATGTGGTTGCAACTTTGCATTGGAAAGAATTAAATGCTTTTGTTGAGCTATTTTCGTTGCTTGTACTGTATGTTTACAATTTTACTAGACAAAATAGTTAACAGCAATGGCATTTTTGTGATTTTTGTAGATTTTTACATTGAAAGGTTTTTTCATATCGATAGGCTACGTTGTTTAAAATCGTACGCTTAAAGGAATTTAATTTCACGCTGAGGAAAGTAAGCTAATATTCAGCTTGAGATACATGAAGCAACACATCATAGGCTACAAGTTTCTGGAGACAGAAACTGTGTGTTTTAAATCTGAGTCGATAAAATTATATATTTTCCACTCTTATTAGAGAGACATCTAAAAAAATAACTAGTGGTTGCAGTGGCGGTTCGTTCACAAGCACTGCAAAGGCTGCAGCGCCTCTCCTCCCACCCCTCCATTGTTTTTAAAAGAGAAAGTAATTTAGGCTAAGTATTAATCTAACTAAATTAATTAAATAGCTTAATCTGACTACATTACTATTCGAAAATGCGTTGTTTCTATGAAAACATGGTCTTATCTCATTGAGCGTATTGTACTTTAAAGATAATGCAACTGAAGCCTATATAATAAAACCTTGCAAGCAATTCAAGAGATATATTGGTTTACCCATAAAAATTTGCTATAGCTTTGCTACTTCATTTTTTAGAGGTCTACAGATAATCCCTGAGGTAAAAAAGGTTAAGAAGCAGTACTTTATTATTATTAGGCTATTATTATTATTATTTATTTGCGTCAGACAAAGCTGTCCATATCCAAAACAACGAAATAATACACAAACTGCAAATGCACAAAGGTCACAGAAAGCCACTTTGGATGTGGTCCATTTAAACTCTCACTAAATAGGCTATCTACTGTTACAAGTTTACATACAATGGTATTAGTACGGTAGTGCTACAAGTTAGAAGAATTGAAAGTACGAGTATTTAGAACAATAAAAACAATCAGATGACATGGCAGCCATTACATTAATACTGTACATCAATGGTTTGTGTTGTATAGCATTATTAGAAATCGCTTTTTGTTTTAGATAAAATTAGCTTTTATTTTTCTTCCTGTAGACCTAAAACAGAAAATGATGAGTCAAACATTGATTGTCAATATACAGGATGTCATGCCATGCCATGCCGCAGCCTGTTTGTACCTGCCATCGCTTTTGTCAACCACCCTTCCTGTTCATTTTTTTCCTAAGAAATGTTCATCTGCATATGAGAACTGAATACATTACTAGCTTACTAGTTATTGTTATGGTCGTTGTGGAAAGAATGTCGCTTACATGATAAACTCACATCAGATACATGATGTGGATACAGTACTTTTGTTTGTACAAATACAGTAGAGTATTAGTATGAGGATGCCGAAAACAGAAGTAAAAACGTAAACTTCATTAAGATTTAGGTGTTATTGTAGGCCTACGTATTAACTAAAGTATAAAATTTAAGATTTTAAATTGCTAAAACAACAACGTTTTCAAAAAATAATGAAAAAAAATCATCAATCTAAGTCAAAAAATTAGTGACAATTTAACGTAAAAATATCATATCTTTACGTGTTTTTTTCTGCTCAGAAGAACTCCGTTTCTGTGCTACTCGCTAAAAGCGACTTTGTGTTCTATGACTATGTCATTGTCATATCTTATGAGTTATGACCTGTTTTCATGCTTGTCAGTTTCTTATGTAGTTCATTTTAAAGGGTACAGTTTGTTTTTTGTAGGTGTACACTACTGAACAGTTGTTCTACTGAACAACTTTTGTTTTGAAGATGTTCTTAAATTCTTTGAAATTAATCTTCAGTAGGCCTAAAGTACAAGGCCAGAAATTTTTAACATTGTTTTGCTTGCAGTTTGTTGTTTTAATGAAAACATTGCAGTCAGCTATATAGCATTTGCAATATACTCACATAAAGAGACCACAATTTTGTTTTTTATCTTAGTTCGTGATTTTGTTTTACTTTTAGTAACAATGTTGCAAAAAAAAAAAATAGGGATAGCCTACTAATTTGTAAACACATAAGCTACGTGTTGATCTTTAGTGTGACCTCTGATGTTTTATTTTTTGAAATGATGTCTTAGTGTGCTCCAAGCAACCAGGAAATCATTTTCTTTGTAAAAACGATATTTATTCTTGTTTTAACTTTTTGCACATTAATGTCTTAAGCCTAAAAAGCCATTAGCGGATCTAAAACAAATCCTAGGGAAACAATAGTTCAGATGAGACAAAACTTTTCAAAAGCCTGCTACCTTGCAATTTGACAAGTATTGCATTGATTTGCTTAATTTTTGGCTTCAACAATGCTTTTTGTTTTAGACATGAACTTTGCATTTGACCATGATCATCAAATGTGGTCAAGCCTAGCTGATGATTTACAAGTTAATTAGTGCAGAATAAACAACTGAGAAAAACTAAATACGACCATTAAGCATTTTGAACAGGCCAAAGTTGCAACAGGACACTTTCAATTGTGAATAGTTTACATTAAATATACCGTAGTTATTATTCTCTAACACGTCTTTTGCTTGGCATTGAGCACTTTTTGTAGTATTGATAGTATTTATTGTTCAATTGTGAATATACATTTAACTTTTTACAACTATTACAAGTAGTCTACTCTGAAGGATAACTGTTGGCGTTGGGGTGTAAAGTGCTGCATTAACTGGCGTATTCATACTTTTAAACATCAGTGGTTTGTATTGTATGATACTATCAAAAAATCGCCTTGTGTGAGAAAACTAAGGTTAGTCGTTGTTTGTATAGGTAGAAAAAGGAAATGATGAATCTAATTTACTTGTCAAAACATGTCATAGGCCGATCGGTGTTAATAAATTGTCGAAAGAAACATTTGTCAAATTGAAGATTGTAATGTTACAAAAGTACGATTGATTTTGTGGTTGATTGGACGTATTTGTATCTGAAATCATTCCTGTCTCGGCTGGTCTTCCTACTAAAAACATGTGTTAAAGTCGGAAATAAGCATCTATGTATGAGAGTGATGAATTACAAGCTTTCTGCTGTTGTACAGCATGTAGAATGTCGCATGAATGTCCACGTGACTTCAAATAGGTGTCCGACAAATTGTTCGTAAGCAATTGTTCGTAAAATTAATTCTTCGTAAAACAATTCTTCCTAAAGCATTTTTTCGTGCATGCGGTTAAAATTTGATGTATACGAAGAAATGCTTTACGAAGAATTGTTTTACGGATTTCATTTTACGAAAAACAGTTTACGAACAATTGTTTTACGAACAATTGCTTACGAACAATTGCTTTACGAACAATTGCTTACGAACAATTTGCCTATAACCTTTCAAATACATGATGCAGGTCCTTCACTTTAGTTCAAACAATAAACACTAGCATACTGATGTAGAATACGAAATTGAAAATATAAATTTCATAACCTAAATTACATAATTATACAAACTAATGTATTAGATGTAAGGCGTTAAACTCCCACAACAGCAACGTTTTTAAAGAATCAATAAAAATATTAACAATTCGGTGGCGAAGCGATAGCTGCAATTTAATGTAGGCTACCCTAATAAAATCTGTGCTTTTTGCGAACAGCGACTACGTCTTGTATGCTATATTTTAATTAATACGATTTGTTTTCATACTTCACAGTTGCTGACGTCTTCTGTAACAAACTAATCAGGTATGATCTCCCTCTCAATATCTCTCTATTTGTTTTCTCATTTGTAGTTGTTATCAGATATGTTTTTCAGTCCCACAAATATTTTATTTTTGTCGTTCGCTTCAGCCCAAATTCGAAGTGTACCCTATAGCCTACGTTGTAGGCTAGATTTTGGGTACGTATATCAGAGCGAAATAGAAATTTTTGTAATCACCTAAAGTTGCATATTTTTCTGCGCTTTTTTGAGAGACTTAACGTAACCAAATTTTCCTAGATTGGTAAGGCCCAAATTGTTTGTAAAAGCATTATCACACTCATAGGCTTCTAAATAAGGTTTGACTAGCAAATGTTCAAACTACTCTCGATGATAAAAGCAATCTTGTAGAATAAACTAGTCGGGTGAATAGCCGAGTGCTGAGAAAAGAAGGCGTTCAAGCGGGCAAAGACACAGCATGTAGTTGTGTCCTTAAGACTCTTAAAGGTAGGCTTGAATGTAGACACGAAGATTGGCTTCCTTGCCTTCCCGTCTACTTAACTTAAATCTTGAACTGCCTGGATGCGACAAAAAGGTTTCATATGACCTAAGCTAAAGACAAAGGAACACATTGTCGACATAAAATTGACAATTTGTAAAAAAAAAACGTGTAGAGTCACAAAGATGTGCTTGAAATGAGATCTAACAAACAGGATTGTTCGCTTCTGAAGATTTTTAATGCATGCAAAAAGTGACATCAGACCCAACAAAATGAAATAAGCTGAAATGTTATTGAAATAAACCACTTTTTTAAATCAAAGAACTTGGTAACTTTTGAAATCTTAGCCTTGTGCCCTCAAGTAGAGCGAGCAATCCCCTAGAAACTAACTCTTACTCTTTGAAGTAGGTTAACAATATGATATGTTCTACTGGTACAAACTAAACTGAAGTACTGCAACATCTATATAAGATGATAATCCGACGTTTCGTCAATCAGACTTTACTGACTTGATTGATTGACAAAACGTCGGAATAAAAGCGGATTATGACTTTGTAATAGTTCAGCTTAGTTTGCACCAGAAGAACATATTATGTTATTTAACTAAATGTCTGGTGAACAGCTTTATTCAATGTTTAATATTTTATGATATAGAAAACATGCAGTCCATACAAGCGATAATTTTAGTTTTTTTCGTCCTGTTTTCCGTGAGCTCACAATCGGATAAAGTGTGTCTTCCAATCACACGAGATGCCGATTCACAATCTCAATCCTCCCAAATCCTTCAAGGTCGTCCAGGTAAGGTTGGGCCAATTGGTCCTCCTGGAGATGCAGGAATTCAAGGTATAGAAGGTCCCCCTGGACAATGTGTTTGCGACAGAAGCGATATTGATGGTCTCAAAACCGATATACAGGCATTGCAAAGTTAGTAACTCTAAAACATGCTTTAAACCTATTAAACAGTAGGAATATATATCAGAAGTGCATTTTAAGTTTTATTTAAAAAAGTCTAAGTCATCGATCGTGTTATCGAATAATTTAAGTCCTCTGTCATAAAATAAAATGATTTGTGGAGCAGCCCACAGTAGGCTATACATAAATCAGACAACTTTTATGTTAAACACATACAATCTTGATTTGGTAACGAACCGAAGACCTTTTGAGTGTCTTTCCGACTTAGCAATGCAATAGTCGCCAACAAGGTGAAAAAAAAACAAAAAACTTATCCTTCGCCACTTTTGCAATTAATAAAGCTCCGCCCTACGTTTTATAAACCAACATAGACCTACTTTTGTGTTTAGCGCAGAGAAAATTTAATTATCATGATTCGATTTTCGTTTGCTTGACATTGCAATAGCCAACAATTGATTTCATTATTTTGCAGAAAATCTTCAAATATTGTGGGAAAAAGCTATACCGTCCAGCACCCGGGGTAAATCAGATTATGCTATTAAAAGGATGCTTTTTTATGAAGATAAAAAGTTACTAATGTTTAGGCAAATTTGTATTCAAGGTAGTGTTGTCGCCAAATGGTGAATACATAGCCTACCTATCTCAACACAGATGACCAAATACTACTGGATATACATTCAATCTTGTTGTTTCCTAATGCTGTTTGATTTGAGAGTTGAGAGTGCTTCATTATTTTATTAAAGAGAGTGTTTCCGTATTTCATTAAAGGCATTTTTATATTTATGTAAATATTTATTTCTGAAATACTATCTGAAATCTATTGTATCTAATGGGCGCGTTTTAGTTTTTGCTGAGGTGCTAAACTTGAAAAATGAAAAAAAATGTTTAATCATTGTTTCTTAATTTTTTTCCTTGTTGGTACCACTTTAAAGCGGTGGGATGGCCTAGCGGATAAGGTGGTGGGTTTGGTTGGTATGATGAGAACCTGATCTTTTCAATTTTTAAAGTTCAGTAACTGAGTATGGGACCTTTACCGTTATCACTTTAAAATCACCACCAGAGACCACATACTATGCTCTTCGTACAAACACGAATATTCGTGACTTTGAAGTTTGGTATAGGCTACTATGGTCTTTGCTGCGAACAAAACCTACGAATATTCGTACGAAGATTTTTTTCGTACAATTTTTTTCTTTTTTTCGTGAAAAGCGTTTTGTTCTTTTTGTTGGAACAAAAAATAGTTTTGTTTGTGCCTTTTTTTGGTCAAGACCATCCGCAACTTTTAAGAAGATTTTTTTACATGTAAAGTTAAGCTAGCTCTAAGCTTGCTTGACTAAGTTGTAGTTTTAGGCATCAAAGTAGAAAAGATTTGTAAGCATATATGTAATGGCATTTTATACCTTGTTTTTTGCTTGGTGAAAGATACTAGGCCTATGATGTAAAAATACGAGAAATAAGCAGAAGTAAAAAACGAAGTTTTAACTGACAAGACTAACTAGTATAGGCTACTATATCTAGTTCTTACAGACATTTTCGCTGTGACTACTATAGCTTGTTTAATTACTAGTCTGGCTGAAAACAACCGCAAATTTATGCAATACGTTTTAGTGTACAGTAATTTAAAAAGCTTACTTTTTCATGAAGAGTCTATTTATTACTAACAGCAATCATTCCTTTCAATGTATTGTCTCAAAAACACAAACAAAACTTAAGATGACGTCCATGAAGATTTTTTTTCAAAAACATTTGAGTCTCCTTCTTTTATTTGTGCGCTTATTTTAGAGAAATTTTGACTGTTTGTAAAACATTTTGCTAAAATTAAAATTTTTGCATTTCAAAATAGTCGCACAAAGATTACCAAGAAAACTGTTTACAAACGAACGGCATACGAATAATAAATATTCGTGTTTGTACGATGAGCATAGTATTTGGCCCCAGTTCTCTCACTCCAGGGATTCATAGTATAGGGATCGCTAACTCGGCTGGATTTCTGACAAGCGGAGTGTAAAAGTGTTGCCAGATATTTTTTAAATTTTTAGAAAAAATATTATTTTGACATTTTTAGAGGAGTAGTCGCCCAAAACTTACCCGTAAATAACTATTTTAAAACTAATCTAAAGTAATTTTATTATTCACTTATCAAACTATCGCATTTTTTGCAAATTTAACCTCCCTTTGGAGATGAAATTTAAATTAATTCTAAAGTGTTAAAGTTAAAGTTAAATGTTAAAGTTAAATTCTAAGTTTTATTTAAATTTTGTGCATAAGTTTACACTTATTGCAAAGTAACACAACTACAAACTACTTTAGCTCAATCTGTGCAACTTTAAACTTTAGGTTAGTTTTAAATGGAAAAGCTTTGGGCGACTACTCCTCTTTAAAAATGCCAAAAAATTAGTTTTAACACTTTTACACTCCGCTTGTCAGAAATCCAGCCGAGTTGGCGATTACTATACTATGAATCCCTGTCTCACTCCCTTATAGAATGGCTTAAAAATAATTTTGTTCTTATGTATAAATTACAAAGCCGTTATTTTCCTTTAATCATTATTCATATAACTGACAAAAAATACACAATGTGGTAGGCTACTTTCGTGATACGAAAACTTGTTTAATGTCGTGTAAAAAAATGCATTTATTATTTAGGTGTTGAGTGAATACCTCAATTCTAAAAAACCTTATAGCAATCAACTGTAAAAATCACTTACAATCTGAGGTTTGGGTTTAAAATCACGTACACTGGTCATTACTTCATTCACATTTTTCTAATTAATCCAACACCGACTAAGAATAGGGCAATCAAGTATCCTTGGAAATAAGGAAGCCTACCCCTGGACATGGTTAAGAGACCCTGAATTAAACAATAAAAAAGAAGCTTTTGATGTAACAATATTTGCTGTATTTATTTTTCTGTTGATATACAAATTGAATGAGAAAACATAAAACTTTTTTTGGTTAAACTATACTAGACAAGGTTATATTTTGTTTATTTATTTACCACTAACCGATATTTTACAGTTGAAATTTGTTCTGTTGGAGTAAAAGATGGAAGAGTACTAGATGAGGACATGACTTCTTCCACATCATACAGTAGCTCTTATTCAGCTGTACAAGCAAGGCTTGACAGTCCAGGAAACAAAGTTTGGCTTCCGGAACCTCCTGCACGTAAATGCGATTCGATATGATCAGTATAGCCCATGGGCGCCGATCGCTCTTTAAAATTGGTGGGGGCATTTACTAGGAAAGGTAGGAAGGGGCGACGAGCGAAGCGAGCTAGAAAGATCGGGGGTCTGTTCTGACAAACATACTAATACAGTATGTACAAGTCTGATGCGATGTGTGTAGGCCTATATTTTAATTGGCAGTGTCAGCATTGGACAGCAGACGTCCCAACACTTGGCAACGAGTCTCCGGCAAATTAAAAACGAAGTCCTTGGAGAGGTCATGAAGGTTGATCGAATTCAAAACCTTGTTGTGCCATTGCATGATTTAGTCGTTTCTGTGTCATGGTAGATCGTAACCAAGTTTTGACACGTCGCAAAGTTGAAAATGACCGTTCAGCTGAACACGAGCTGGCTGGTGAAATGAGCAAAAGTCGCACAAACAGTTCCACTTTTGGAAACATTTGCCGACCAGCGGATGGCATCTTCTTGAATAGCCTATCATTCAAAAATCTTCCACCCACTTTCCATTGTACTGCTCTCGAAAGAAGCATAACTTAGTTCTTGTGCAAAGGATTCTGTGTGAGAGAACTCAGAATAATCGTCTACCACAGGGGTCACCAAATGGCGGCCCGTGGGCCGCATGCGTCCCGCCACGCTGTATCGCTGCGGCCCGCGGAAGGTATCAGCGTACAAGTATAACCAAAAATACTTTTCTTGAGGAGTTAAAGAGTACGAAGGCAAAAAATACTTTCCTGGAAGCATATTTTCGCATTGCATACGATTCCACCGACCGACCAATCAGATTATAGTTCTAGGTGGGGGTTGCTTAAAGTTATTCCAATGCGATGTCCAGCCACACTGTCCCAGGGGTTGATTAAAACGCCTGTTTTCGAATTTTGAAATTGTCTGTGAGCATAGGGTTGCTTATTTTAAGTTTGCAATTGTCATGTAAACACTAGTGCGAGTTTCACTGTTATTGTGTTTCACGAGCAGTGTTCTCTTTATGCAAGTTTTTGTTGGCAAAATGGGTCGGTGTGCCAACTCAATTTATAATAAATTGACAATATATTACATTTAAATTTAGAGACTTTTTCTGATTGTATAATGAAAATATTTAGCTTAGTAGGCTACGCCTAGTGCAAAACGTTTTTTTTTTTTAAGAAATATGGAACGCTTCACGATTTTGCGTGTCATCCTTGCGCAGGAGCCATGCTAATCTGTATCGTTCCAATTATAGTATATGTACTGCCGAAGCAAGTACTGCAAAATGTTGTTAATCAACAAATTCTTGCCACGCTGATGAGCACCACAAGTGACAGTTGTCTATAATAAAAGAAAGACGGTTTTATAGATTCTCACAAAAAAGGATGAAAAACCAACTCATTGCTTTTTTCGAGGGAAGACTGTTCATAAATTACGATTTTTCGGTGGTTTTCACAAGCGTTTGTTTCATGGTACCTGGTGTGATGACGTCTAGTTTAGCGTTGGTGGTGCCTTCAACATTTAGTTGCAGAATGGTCACTCCTTGACCTACAACAGCTGGTGCTGTTCGCCTTGACAAGGGCGCTGTGCTTGGTCTGGAGGTGCCATTCTGATGATTGTTCTTCCGCATAACTTTATAGCGACAGTTGTAGCAAGTTTAGTTTCCCAAAGTCGGTACTTGCGGGGGCGGCCACGTGGAGGTACTTGCTTTCGTCGGCAGAGAGTGCTGCTTGTGAGTGTGGTGAAATGCAGACGGCAGCACACATTATCAAGAATTGCCGGCTGTACAGACCTCCTCATGGTATGGAAGGCCTAGTTTCCATCGATGACGACACCAGGCAGTGGTTAACCAACGGATGCCCTGACATATAGCGACAACACGAGAGAAGATGGTAGGCCTACCTGGTTTCTTTTTCCCTGTTATTGGAGCCTATTTTTTGCTGATATGTTTGCAGGTCACTATTGTTGCCTGTATTGCGATGTGTCAAACATTTCCTTGTTTACTGAAACTGTTAATTGTAAGATATCTTTTGCGAAGCGAAGTAACAACACCACTCTTGCTTGGTGATGAATATTCTGATGAAACCGCTCTCTCGCTATAAGTGCACAAAACAAGTGGCCTCTACTTATTAGGCATTGTTAAAAAAGTCAAAAGTGTTGTAAAAGGAGCTTGGCCTGGCAGTAGCGTTGTTCGATTAATTTTGTTGCTACGGTATTCTAACATAATTATGAACAACATGTAACGCTGGATACTGGGTACGAAATGCGTTCTTTTCTAGCATAAGAGTCAACCTACTTAACATTTTATTAGTGCGGCCCGCCACAGCTCTCCTTAGTGCCAAAGTGGCCCGCATGCAAAAAAGGTTGGTGACCCCTGGTCTACCACATGTGATTGAATCTTTCCACTAAAGAGTGATTCTTGTAGAGTTTTGTAGTGCTCTAGAACGGTCGACTTGAAACAGTCAGTAAGATTTTGCTGGGCGCTGTCAATGACTGCAAAATACTCTGACCGATATTTCGTCTCTGGTGTTTGAAAGTTGAGGAGGTCAGCCATGTCCATGATGAAGACGATTTGGGATCTTTTTGGGACGTGACAGTTTCAATGACTCAGGGTTGCAATTTTCCGTTAGCCTCTCAGCATTTACAAAGACACGATGAAATTCTTCTTCACTGCGTAGATGGCGGAGCAGTACTACAAAGTTCAGCACCTTCAAGCATGCCAACCACAGTCACCGTACAACCCTGCAAGGCTTTGTTAAAACGTTCCATACACTGAATGACAGACAAATGCTGCGAATAACCTAAGCACACTTGACCCACGAGAAAAAGGTTTCAAAAGCCAAATTGCAGTTGTTGCTACATTTGAATCAAATTGACTCACGGCTGCTTCCAAGGCTTCCAATACTGACTTATTATTATACTGACGTTAGAATCATCAAGCACTGCTTTTACAGCAGCTGCACGTGTGAGCAATCTGGTTGGACAAATTGGTTTTAGTTTTGATGCAGCCTGAGGAAAAGACTCTTTAGAATAAAGATTCAGGTACATATGCTTGAATTTCCCAGAAACCTTTTAGCCTATATAGGCCTAGCTTTCCAAGTTCTTGTGAGGAACTAGGAGCATCTCCAATAAAAGGCGAAGCTACAACAGCTTTTGATACAATTAGATTAGTAGGCTAAATATGTGCCTCACAATGCACATATTTAGCAAGAGGTTGAGATTTTTTATTTTAGCTTGACAGCTACGGGGTTTACTTGATCGGGGTTTCCTCCCATAAAACAAAAATGTTGTCCCCTCCATTCAATAGATTTTAAACGTCTGACTAATAAAATTGTGACATTCGGTTAATATTTTCCCTTTTACGTTATAAAAATAATGAAAAAAGATGGTGGGGACATGTAAAAAGATGGTGGGGACATGTCCCCACTGTCCTATAGGGATCGGCGCCCATGGTATAGCCTGACCTACCCAGACAGCAAAATCTGTCATTTTTACATTGATTCAACGAATCACTGATAAAAGAACCAATTACTGACTTCAACACCATTTGTCATAGCACGTGACTAAGGAACTGTGTTTCGAAAGCTAGTGCAGTCCGCTGTTACCAGAGCGAACTCGCAATATCAGGCTAAAACCGGTCGTTAAAATGTACATTTTGAAGTAACCAACTAAATGCTGCTAAAAGCGAAACTCAATCAATTACATAAAATTCTTAAGTCAAGCATCGCTTTAATTTTATGAAATTTTCAATAATTTCATTAAATCCATCAACAGTAGGCTTGCTCATCATCATTAATCACACATCAATCAATTTACGATCATTAGTCACAAAAGTAGCCTACTTTTGACAGAAAAACTGAAATTCGACTTACGTTAGATATGACGAGCATTTTGTTTGTGACTTAACATTTTGCGAATTTAGTTATTTCTAGTTGTAGTGAACCATGAGCGATCTTTTTTAATTTACAAAGCTTACTTACAAAATGAGAGCTAAACAAACTATGTAGCCTATAGGCAATGCATGTTAGCCTACCACTTTTTTAGACGTTTAAAATCGAATAGGGTGGCAAATCACAACGGTATTTCATAATTTTCATTACACTGAAGTAACTTCTTCTAGAACGGAAAGGAGATTGGATTCAAATAGACCTAAAACAACCCGTTCGAGTAAAAGCGATAGTAACTCAAGGACGGCCGACAACCAACCAATGGGTGACCTCGTACAAAATAATGTACGGAAACGTTACTACAAATCTTGAATTTCTAAGAAATCCAGATGGCGAAGAAAAGGTGAACAAAAAAGTTTATGTTTATATCATTTCAGTGATTTCCTTTATACACATGGAAACTATCAAGGTTAGCCTACTCACATATATTTCTGCTAAAATTATTCCTATTCCTAACATGCACGCATTTTAAGCTTTCTAATGCACATATGAAAAAGATATAGTGATTAGTTACCGGTACATAAAACTAACCAGCGAGATGAAATATAAGGTAGCCGTAGCCTACTGTAGAAACTATTTAAAATAGCGCTAAAATTAGCGCTGACGCCATCAATTTCTTTAAGAGCTTACGCAGTACTTTACGCCGTAAAGTTTTTAGGCAATTCGCGCTGACGCCGACGCCGTCAATTTATTTCATTGACGCGTACAACACTGGCCTATTTCCATATACAGTAGAATACTTCTGGCCATGATCACTTTTCTGTCATGTGGCTTCCAAAACTATGAATTGCAGAGTTGTTAGGCGGATGCATGAAGGTTCGCAAATAATGAGATTTATATTCATACCGGTGTCCAAACAGCAGAATACAGTGTAGAATTTATATTATGGCTTATTTAAAAAATGAACACCAATAACATCTTAATTTCAGTTGAATAAAATGGATAAACCACATATGTTGCTTTGGACAGTTGCATCAACAGATCAACTAGATTCACACAGGCCTACTTTGATATTGTTCTGTAGTCCAAAAATCAGAACAATGCAGTTGTGTAAATAAACAAATTTAAAAATTGAAGGGGGTGAATTGGCCAGGGGGTGATTTGGCCATTTTTATGTCATAAGTTCTAGTAAAGATTTCATCCAGATTGATTTCAGCAACGGTTTGAATTTTCACATATTTAAGGACTACTATGTTGCCAACATTACTACGTCACCACATGTCATAAATGTGTTTTGTCAGGGATTAGAACGTCTTCAGAAAGTTAAGGTAAAAAAGTTACAATTTGAGTGACTTTGTCCAAGAAGGATCGTTTAGAAGTAAGTTTTATTGAAATTTGGATTGCCTTCCTACAATTTACAGCAAGACTGGTTTCTAACAGAAAATAAAGTAAGACAGTCGTACTTTATTCACCGTTTATGAAAACTTGGTATTTGGCAACAAAGAAGTATTGGAGGTGAATTGGCCAACAAAAATAAAAATTGAAATCTTGCTAACAATTTGGACGTACGCTCACAAATCGATATAAATGTTTTGATATTGTTTGTAGTATTCGGTATTTATGTGGCTCTAAAAAAAATGTTGCTTTTTTGTCGTTTTTTAAAAAATGGCCAATTCACCCCCTACGCAGCCATAAGTGCTTAGGCTGCCAGTGAGCGCTAACATGAAAGCAAGAAGATAATAACTAGTTCAACAAAAGTTTTATAGTTTAAGTATAAGCAATTCTATAACATATCTATGTTTAGACATGCCAAGAACGTACAGAACCAAGCATAAATATCAGCAATATGATAAGAAAAGTCTTGAGGGTGCAATATCAGCAATCAAGGCAGGCGATCTAACGCCAAGTTCAGCAGCAAGAGCATTTGGAATTCCTAGAAAAATATTAGTAAATAGAATGCGTAGGCCAAATGTTTCATGTCCAGGTGGGTCTACCGTGTTCACTTCACGTCAAGAACAGCAAATTGTAAGCAGGCTGCAATATCTAGAAAACCGTGGATTTCCCTTAACAGTTGATGGTCTTCTTCAACTTGCCTACGAATATGCTGTAAAATTAAATCGAAAAAACGAACTGAATGCAAAGCTCCCTCTCAACTGGATAAGCAACAAAAAGTGTTTAAACGACGACATCCCACTCTTAGCATAAGGACACCGAAAGGTTTAAGCATTTCTCGTGCAAACGCTTTCAACAGGCAACGGGTTGCATCATTTTTTGACCAGCTTAAACACATCTACGAAGGACATCATCTCATTGATTTTCCCCAGTTCATAATTATATAACATAGATGAGACTGGATTATCGACAGTTCCGAACAATGCCAAAGGGTTATTGCTACTAAAGGAGCTCGTGTAGTCCAGTCTATTCAAGTTGGAGAAAAAGGGACGCTTACAACAATTATACCTGCAATCAGTGCTTCTGGAGAATGTTTGCCGCCTTTTGTAACACTGAAAGGAAAGAAACCTTCTGATGAGATAGTGGAAGGGTTGTCAAAGCAAGACATCACAGTGGTGTCAACTAAAAGCGGCTACATCGATTCGCAAGTATTCTTGGAATTTTTACACCACTTTCAAAAATACCGAACAAAAATTTACGGAAAGAAGTGCATTCTGGTTTTGGATGGTCACACTTCTCATTTGACAATTGAGGCCATAACGTACGCCATTTCTCACAATATAGAACTAGTTTGCTTGCCACCACATAGTTCACACCGCCTGCAACCTTTAGACACCCATTTCAATAAGTCTTTAAAATCTGTCTGGTCGAATTCAGTTTCTGAGTTTCTTCGCATCAGTTCTAGTTCTTCGCTGACAAGACGCGATTTCTTTGAGTTGTTCATTCGAGTTTGGGAAGAGATGAAGCAAAAACGTGGCCTCATTGTCAATTCTTTTGCTCATTGCGGCCTTTATCCTCTCAACAAGCAAGTTGTGCACAACGAAGAGTTTTCTAAATCCGAATCTTTTGTGTCCATTGATCAAACCTCACCTTCAACAAGTTTTAAAAAGGATGACTCATCTTCTTCGATCAACCACCCACACCATCTTATTCGGTCATCATCATAATCCATCGTCGGTTTAGCTAACCTTACACACACAAAACCACACATTGCGTCAGAACTCAAGAAACTTCAAACAAAGGACAAAACCTTCAAAGTTAAGTTAAGTTTCCATCGTACAACACAACCAACAGCAATGCCATTTCCATTGCCATCAACGTGCGTTGGTGAAAACATGAACAGTTTTGAAAAAATAAAACCACAAAAGAAAAAGAGCTGTTTATGCTGCGTGTGTGGAGATGATTATTATGCAGCAAGTTCTACAAAAGAAGACTGGCTCAAGTGTCCACACTGTCAGCTTTGGGCATGTGATATTTGTTTTGGCATCGATTGTTGTTACAATTGCGAAGACGATTAAGGTTGGAGAGGCTGGCGATGCTCCCGTAGATCGTTTTGCTGTGTTATATTTTGTTTGTTACTTGTTTGGTTTCCATTGCGACATTTTATCGCTTTTAGAGTTTGTATGACATTTAAATAATTTAAGGTACCGTAACACATTGCAAATTTTTGTTAAATTAGGCAAAACAGTTTGTACTTTGTCAAGTCGATAAAATACGTTGGCCAATTCACCCCCAAAAGTATTTTGGTGGCTGATTTGTTTGTAGAACTTTATCCAACGAGTTTAATTCCAAATCATGTTGCTGTTGGTCATAGTACCATATAGTTTGAAAAACAAATGTACTTTTTATTTTTTTTTTTTATTTTAGCAAAATAATTTGCAGGTGTAGATTTTTAACCACGATATATTGAAAATATGGCCAATTCACCCCCTTCTACCCTATCCCAATACACTTTTTCAGGTCGACCTCGCGAGATGACAATGAATTTTTCAGTAACTTAGTCCACGTTCTTTATCGACTTTCACCAAATTATTGTTGATTTTTAGCTGTCTCACTGCATTTCCACTTTTGAACATCTGTAACTTTGCCTTTTTTATCGTATCCCAAACAGAGACTTGCTTCATTTACCCGTTAACAGCAAAAAAGTTCTAGCTTTTTCTTCCCAATTCTATCTCGTTTCAGGATATCATTGAACACCCATTTTTCTGACACAACGCCCCTCACCATTCATTCAAAGATGGGCATCCGTTTACTTTGAAAGTGTAGCGCACTATCGCTATCGTTACAATATGCCTAAAAAGTGGCACTACCGGTACTCGCTACCAGTCGATGAACTAACGCGCTATCGCTATAGCAACTCGGACAAAAAGTAGCGTTCGCTACCGTTACTTCTACCAGCTACTTTTGTCTTAAACTGATACTGGAGAACTCCATACCAGTAGGGTACCTTGTAAAGTCAAAATGACCTTGAAAATGAATATCGCCTTTCAGTAGCCTACCGCATTTGTTTACATTGCCATTTCAACGTCGGTATAAATAACCTCACGATGATGATGATGATCAAAAACAAGTATAGAATTTTAGGTGAAATTTTATTCTGATGCTTCAGCGTTTCCATCAAAGACGATTCATTTTTTTTCACTTTAAAACAAAAAAGTAGGAAGAAGCGGAAGTACGACTGAAACAAATATGGCAGTTCTGTGCTACACCTATTTGGGGAAAAATATGGTCGCTACTGTAGCCGCTATCCTAGCAACAATATAGCGCCGCTATCGCTACCGGTCCCAAAAAGTATTGCGCTACTGCCCACTACTGCCTACATTTGTAAATAAACAAACTTAAGATAAGATTTGTTTTTTTTTGTCACTGTACTGTAGACTACAGAGCAATTTGTGAACACCAAGTGAATATCTATAGTTGATATTTTAACTTTGTTTTCAATTGATGCAATTTTGCAGCTTGTTGCTTTGCAAACTTTATCCAGATAAGCTAGTTGTAAGTTTTAGCTCAACTTTGCAAATTTATTGACAAGAAGAAGCAACTGCTCCCTTGCCCTCTGACTCGTACACAAATGTACTGAGCCGTAGGCCTACATGCTCTGAACGCATCTCAACTAACAAATGTGAAAGTGTCTATTGTTTGACATACAAAGTAATACGCTATGTTATAGCATAGGCTAGTTCATGATCGGGTGCCTTCTGTTACTTAGCTCAAGTATCTTACCAACATGAGGCAGTCTGTGAAGATTTAAAAGTTCCAAGGCGAAAAAAAAATAATTAAAAATCTTTAACTTTTCATTTGATAGATCTTTCAAGGAAACACAGACGCAAATAGTCACGTGATTAACACCTTCAAAGACGTCCTGGTTGCCAGGTACTTTCGATTGGTGGTTGAAAGTTGGCACGCACATGTTGCCATGCGACTTGACTATTTGACTTGCTAAAAGTCAGCCAAGTGCATTTTCTGAATGTAGACTATAACCTCCGTAGCGAATAGTCATACTCTAGTAGGCATGCTCTATCATCACCATTATGTTTCTTTCTCGTATTGAGGGTTGGAGGAAATGCGACATTGTTCATGATCATGAGCTTGTCGTACCGCACATTTATAATTTTAGTTTCGTGTACTTTAAAGAGTTTGTTGTCCGAATTATGTTTGGTCTGCCTTGGTTTCTTTTACTATTTAGCCTACTCTCCCTTTTATTAATGCTCTTTGGAAAGTGTTTTGCCGTTGCCATGCCTACAGTATTTCAATTATCTTATATTTTGATAGTTTGTGAAAGAATTTGGATGAATTGAATTTGGATGATATCTTATCGTTAGTGCTCATTTAATTTTTTCATGAAATTTTTAACAGTCGCCTGTTGGTTATGTCCAGAGTTCAAAGGCATCGATCCATTTCCTTATTTTTTGTTTGGCCTACACTGTCCACGTTTGAAAATTATATGAAAGGATTGACATCCAGATATAGCCATTTAATATCCTTTGACGAATCTCTAAATATTTTGATAGATTAAAACATTTTGCTATGTGCAGTTCTTGCGATTTTTATTCACCTTAAAATTTGTTGTTGTTTGTTTAGAAGTTGTTTGTGGTAGGACGTCATATTGCTGAACAAAATGGAGATAAAAAGTTATGTTACTCATGGCTACCTGGAGATACGGCCTGATTTGTCACATTTTGCAGAAATTTTCACATTTTGCCGACTTTGGGCGATTGTTTAAACGAATTTTTTTTTTAATTATATTTTTACTCCTTCTTTACTGTTTTCCCCATTCTCAGATATTGAAAAACAAAGACAATTTGATTTCGAAGATTTTAGTCAGACCACTAACAGTAAAGCGGTAATCAAGTTCTGAAAAATGTGACAAATCAAACCGCATCTCCAGGTGGCCTTGGGCTTCTGTAGAATAGCTAATCCTATATAGCCTATAATGCAATTTATAGCAGACATTTTTGTAAGCTGTATGTTTTTGATGCGTAGAGAATGTTAGGCTACTGCTCACGTTTATAAATCCAGCACCCGGAATCCAGTATCACTCTTCTTCAGCAACATAGGCTAATCTATGGAAGCACTACCTAGCCTACCAACCAACGCTTTTCCACATGTGTACGTGTAGGCTATCGTTGATGATCGCTTAGCGTGATTGTCATGCACAAAACACAGTAAAATATATTAGAATCAACACCTGCACTTATAATCGCATCGCTGTTTTTCTTTTTGTATGCAAAATAGCAGTTGCACCACCAATTCACCATCCATGTGTGGCAGCTCGCCAGTGAGGCAGGCATGGAGGAACCATTTTAAAACTAGATGGGTCCAGAGCGGCAGTAGTCAAAGTCAATCCAACTTCTGGAGGCTTCACCCCCACGGCCCACACCCCCCATATCATTGTTGCACTCCTAATACTTAAAATCGTTTATGGGCTACATTGCTTTTCATGATTGCCTTTCGTGCCAACAAGAAAAAAGCTTCCATTTTTGGGCCCCGATTTGGCCAAAGAAATTAAAAAAATTGTGAAATTGTTCTTTAGCGCTGTACAAAATATGGCGATGTACCCAAAAAATAAAGGGCTACAATCTACACACACAGGTAGGCCTATAATACCACCTGGGAGTAATAATCTGCAGCATTAGACAGTACGTGCATATGTAATGATATCATTGTTTCAACCATAGAGAATAATTATATTGATTGATAGATTGCTTCACCAATCACACGCAACCACACCCACACGTGCTGCCCATCAATAGTGGGCTAAACAGGAAAGTTTGAAGATTGGATTTCATCATTGAGCTATCAAAGATATAATCAAATTTGTGTGTATCAAATGAGTGCTGGAGACCTTTTTTTGGAACTCCCTCTCTGATTTGCCGTTTTCGCTACCTCTTCAAAGAAATTTGGCTTTCAAAAGTAGGTGGGCCCAGACCTACAAGGCCCACGTGTTTACTCCATGCCTGCAGTGAGCTGCAATGTTTCAGCATTGAATTTTGTGTTCTTCACAGCTCCTGCAAGTCCGAGAATATTGTAGTGATAACTGATGTAGCCTACTCTATTGCTTGTAGTTTTCCACAAGCGTAAGCTGCTCGCTTTCGTCTGAGCTTTTTGTGGCTGAGTGTCCGCATAAGTTAGTGAGTCACTTTAAAAAGCATCTTGTTCTAGAATTCACCAAGACCAGTAGCCTACGAAGACGATTTGGAACTCAAAACGATTATTACGTAGGCTCTATTAGTAGCCTACTCTTCAACATTTTTCGAGATGCACCTTTTATAATTGTCCAATAACTTTGTAGCCTATAAAAAGAAAAACGCATTATTAGACTATATCCAAACTATATGCTGTGGTTTCTTCAAGCTCCCGTGCTCCTTGGAAAGGATACGGCCCCTAAATCATCTCCGGCCTGGGTAAAAACAGACTACCCCCTGGACCTTGTGTTAACGCTACTGGGTTGGCAACATAGTTAATGATCAAGTTCAAATAAATTATTTGAACTGGAATAATCTAGAACTGAAGACCTAGCCTATGTCGGCTGCGTTGGTAGCCTACCTATTATTGCGATCGATAGCAATAACCACACAATCGCAATCAACAAAAGATTGCTTATAGTTGCAAGAAAGACTAAACAAAATAGAAAGCAAAACTGTTTTTAAAAAAAAATTAAGAAATTATGACCTAAAGTAGCCTAATTCTTTGTCACAAATTATCTGCTTTTGTCACGAATGCCTAGCCTATAACCTACAAGTAACCAAACTACCCTGGCTTGATTAAGTAAGCCGGCTACCTTTGCACGGTTGAATGCATTTTTGTTTTCTTTTTGTGGCGATTCATGACAAATTTTTTCCTTTTATCGGCTACCACAAATACTTTCTGAATAGGCCTATCGTAAACCTACAAAAAAGGTTTGTTCATCACTATGTGCTGGTTAAGCACATCAAGAGTCTGCGGGGTTTGGGATTTTGTTGATATTTGCAATAGCCCTGGTGACAACAAACCCCACTGCTGAGCGTAATCATGATTGATAGTAGGACTACAAAGGTAACAAATAAGTCTCACGTATTTTTTTTATTGTTTAAGAATAATAAAGCTTTAGCAGAGAGCTTGCTTTGTTGAACCATAGACAAACAAAATGTAGCGGACGCCGTATAGTCCAGACTATCCACTCATACCTAGCAGGAAGTATTTAGCCTACAGCGTCACCACTCAACGACTTCTTCTTCTTTTTCTTCTTGCGTTTGAGGCCGCCACAGATCACGTTGTTACATCCAGGCGCAGCAGCCAATGGATTGTGTATTCATCGAGCGTTGTTAGGTCCACATGTCTATCTTGTGGTCGGTATACAGGACATTGATGGATAATGTGGTGTGCAGTTTGAAAATCTGAGCAACACGCGCAAGATGGTGAATCGGCGAGGCCCCACTGGAACATGTTGCTGCTAAAACGGCCCACTCCAGTCCGCAGGCGATTGAGCTTCACCCATTCCTTCCGGGGTAGTTCTGCTCCAGGTGGGGTGTTGGTATTGGGAAGGACTGTGAATTGGGTTGGTCTCGCAACTTCTCTCCATTCACGGTTCCAAACTTCGGAAATGCGGAAGTTCGATTTGCACATAGCTGCAGCATGTCGGGAGAACGGGCGTCGAGATTTCAAGCGCTGGGACTTTTGGGAGTGCGAGTTTAGAACAATGTGGTTGAGGAGGTGGTCATCCCTTGACATAGCTTGTAGGACCAGACTACGTACGTGGTTTTCCCTACAAAGTCTACCTGGGGCGATGCCTGATAGTACCGGGGGCGATGCCTGATAGTAACGACTAAAAAATACTGAATGACTGAGAAAAATTCATACTAACGGCAACTCAACGCCAGACGCGTTGGTTTAAGGAGTTTCCAAAGTTGATAGGAATGCCCTGAGCGACACTTGCAATCACGATATGCAAAAGCACTGTAGCATGCCGCTCGCTCAACTTCTTAGCCGCTGCTCAACTTCTTATCAACGAAGCTGATGTACAACACATCTCTGCGGCTACTTGGACGGACCATAAATGGAGTTCTGAATGGAAGTCAAGCGCCACCAGACTCTATTCGTTCATCCCCGACGCCGACACACGCCCCATCGGCCAAACACTACCAAGACAGGCATGGGTGCGCCTCAACCATCTCCGTACGGGCGTCGGGCTTTTCCGCTCAACCATGCATCAATGGGGAATGGCCTCTTCCTCCTCCTGTGAATGTGGTGCCGAGGAACAGACCGCAGACCACATCATCAATGACTGTTCCATCTTCAAGCCACCTAACGGAGTGGAAGGTCTGCGTGTCATGGATGATGAAACCAAAGACTGGCTGCTCTCTAGTAGCCTTCCAGTGTAGTCTGGGAACATCGTGAATCTGGGGTGGTAAAAGGATAGACCCTCGGCCCCAGAGGCTCACACGACGACGACGACGACTGTGGCATGCAACATACATAGGGTACAACGCTAATAAGACGTAAAACTACGTGTCGTAAATGTTAAGGGGCATTCCAAATTCCTAACAGGCATACAAGTTGGCTACTTGAAGAATTGCACAAATACTTAAATTCCTAGCTAGCGTTTCAAATTCCTAATGAACAACACAATGTCCTACAGAAGAACAGCAGGGGATGATAGGCCTCCAGATTTCACAACAGTAATAAGACGTAAAAAACACATAAAAACCGCAGGACGCTACAGACACCCCCCGCAAGAAAGAAAACGGGGTGAGCTGTTTGGCTTCTGATGAAGATGTCTAAGCGAAAACATAAATCAAAGGAGGCACACAAGGCGTGGTATGACATGATACAGTAATGACTGTAATAAAATGGTAAACACGATATACTGTACACCGTAAACAAAAAGACCGGGTCGGATCTTCTCCATACGGCGTGAGAGCTAACAGTTTGTTCCTCTGTTTCCAAGGAGCGGCTGGTCGGCTCTGACGATTGGGCGAATCAGAAGTCTCGTGCAGCAGACATCCGGCCAGCAAGAAGGCAATTCTTTATAACAAAAAATATGAAAGGCTACAATTGAAGGGGGCGATGACAACCTAAACGGTACGGTTATTACCGGTGATGATGATGGCGTATGAGCGATCTTTCCAGGCTAGATTGAAGGGCAGGAAGTCTTCAGCCACTCAGCAGTCTCGTCGTCCAGGACCCTCAGACCATGCGCACCGTGTGGAGGCCGGTGGGTGAGACAGTGGTGGATGGCATGGTCTGCGGTCTGTTCCGTGGCACCACACTTGCATTCTGATGAAGGAGCCAGGCCCCACTTGTGCATGTCCGGAAGAAAGCGGCCGACGCCAGTTCGCAGGCGGTTAAGCCTGACCCACGCAAGCCTTGTGAGGGACAACCCTGGTGGGCGGGGATCGGCGTCGGGTATGAAGTCACGGAGCGTGGAGGTGTGATTTTGCCACTCCGTGTTCCACATGTGGTTCGTCCAGTGTGCCGCACTTAAACCAAGTTCTTCTGCGTTCTTAAGTAGTTGTTGTGCGGCAGGCACAAAGGGGCGTCTTGATTTCAGCCGTTGCTTTATAGGTGGTGGTCGCTTGAATGTTGCATTGAGGAGATGGTCGGGGTCCAAAGCGTGGCGAGCGAGAGAAATCGTGGCTCCTTTAAGGCGTAGCTCAGCGGGTTGGATGCCTGCTAGGATGGGTAAGCAGTCCGTTGGAGTGGGACGCAGGCATCCAGTCACAGTACGCAGTGCGTCGTTGATGGCGGTATCAATCTGGTGGGTGTGAGAACTACGACACCAGACCGGCGCGCAGTACTCAGCGGTGGAATGAACAAGGGCTAGGGTAGCTGTACGAAGAGTTTTAGCACCAGCTCCCCAGCCGGAACCCGCCAATCGCCTCAAAAGTGCGACGCGCGTAGATAGTTTTTTGCGCAGTGACTTCAAGTGTCGGCGGTACGTGAGTGACCTGTCCAGGGTTATGCCGAGGTATGTAGGTTCGGCACAGTAGGGCAGACGTTCCCCATCAATGTTGATGTTTATCTCACGCTGTGCCTCCCGGCTGTTAAGGTGGAAGGCCGCCGACACTGCCTTTGACTTGCTGAACTGTAGCTTCCATTTCTGGAGGTATGCTGATAGTGTTTGCATGTCTTGGCTGAGGTTCCTCTCCACTGACTGCCAGTTTCCTGCTGAGTACAGGAGTGCCAGGTCGTCTGCGTAAGCATATTTCCTGGAGATGGTGGGGGGCAAGTCGTAGGTGTATATGTTGAACAGGAGAGGAGCCAAGACTGAGCCCTGTTGGACGCCGTTTTTAAGTCGGCGTAGTCTGCTTCGACGACCGCTACCGGTTGTGAGGGTAAAACTGCGGTTTTGCACAAGTTCCATCATCATATGTACCATGTGTCTGTCAGGGAGCAGACGGAGTAACTTGCAGGTAAGGCCGCTATGCCATACGGTATCATAGGCACCCGTGAGATCAACAAACACGGCGCCAGCCTTCTTCTTAGCCGAGAAGCTGTCATTAATGCCTTGGGTCATAAGTGTGACCTGATCTACGGTTGATTGTCCGTGTCGGAAACCAGCTTGTTCACGGGGTAGCTGCGGATCTATTATTGGTTCGACACGGGCGTAGATGAGTCTCTTGAGGATCTTGAAGGGGATGCAGAGCAGTGAGATTGGACGGTAGCTCTTCGGGTCCCCTGGGGGCTTCTTCGGCTTAGGAACTGCAACCACAAGGGCTCTTCTCCAGATTCTGGGAATTCTCTGGTGGTGCAAACAGCAGGAAAGGAAGTCTTTTAATCAGGACTTTAAGGAGGCAGAAGCATGGAGTATCAACTCTGGGCATAGGTGGTCAGGGCCCGGGGCTTTATCTGGCTTTATGTGCTGGAGGGCGGCGGAAAATTCTTCCGGGGTGAACTCACCCGAAATGTTGTCCCCGTCTGGGGTTGTTATCCTCCAGAGGTCCGTCATTTCTTGCAAGGCAGATCTATCTGATTCACGGTCTCTCGATTTGTATTTCCCGTTCTCCACAAGTTGTGAGGCGATGGAATTTGCTGAAACCGGACATTGTTGACGAGAGGCACGTGATCTGCCAGTTAGGTTGTTCAGTGTACTCCATGCTATGCGGCTGGAGTGCGTGAAGTCGATTGATTCAACGGCTTCTGTCCAGCGCTCCTTCCTCTTTGAGTCCAGCCTTGCCAGCAGAGCTGTGGCTGAGCTGTTGGTGTCATTGCCCTGGGGGGCGTGGAGGAAGTCGGAGTAGAGGCTTTCGCACTCCTTATCCCAGCATAGTATGTAGGTCTTTCGTCGGCCGCCGGGGATGGATTGTTTTTCCGCTGATGTTATTGCATCACAAAACTCCTGGTAGGCTTCTTCCACGTTGTTGGTGTGAGAGGATGGGAGATACTGTGTGGCTTCATTGGTGAGGAGGCTATAGTACTCCCAGTTAGCCATTCTGAAGTTCCATCGTTTAACAGGCTTGCTCGGGACAGGCATTATGAGCGTTGGAGCCGTGACAATCGAGGGTCGATGTTGGGACCTGGGGAACTTTTCTAGCACATGTCTGTCCGGTTGGCAATTATCGGGGTCGTCACTTGCGAAAGCCAGATCGGGGTTTGTACCGGTGAAAACTGCGAAAGCAAATTATTGTCTATATGCACTGTACGAAGCCTAATAGCTATGAAAAATGACGAAGCATGTAAGAGGGCACAGAGCCCACTCTCTACGAAACGGGGACAGCCTAAATAACGGCCGTGCAAAGAAGTCGCGCGAACTGTCACACACCGCGACGCGAGACCAAAGCGTCATGACAGCTGGATGGGAGTTTTAACTAAACGGGGGAGGGTGAAAAAACGGACAAACGTTTTAATTGAACCAGACCAGGATTATAGTGCCAGGAGACACACCAGGAGAGAGCGACGAGGCTGGAAGTGCCCAGCCTCAAGATAACTTGCAAGTGCAGCACTGAAGCAGCATGGATGGAAGCTAGACGAAGTGACTACACGGGGAACGAGTCCAATAAGGAAGGAAGCGGCGGACAAGTGAATGCGAATAGCAGTAACAAGACAAGGCCAATAGGGCAGAAAGTAACGGGTAAGCGAATTGCAAGCAATATGTCGGCTTATATCTATAACAACTGGGTAACAATAGCCAGTGCCGTGTCAAGGGCAGGGCCAAAGGGGGCCCGGCCCCCGGGCCCACCATCTCAGGGGGACCACAGATAATAGACTTTTGCGTTTCAGTTTTTTCTCTATTCTCTAGTAGACTATTCCTTTCGATCGGTGGTGTTAGGGGTGTGATTGTCAGTTAATGTTGTTTCGGTCATTGGTCTTTCGACTCTTCAGTCAATGTTTGTGGTTCCATACAATGTTAGTAGTTACTAGTTAGTTTTAGCATGTATTGTGCTTTGCTCTCAATTTTCTGTAGTAGGCTATTTTCTAGTAGGCTATTCTTTTCGATCGATGATGTTAGGGGTTCGGTTGTCACTTAATGTTTTGTTTGGTTCAAGGTCTTTTAACTCTTCAGTCAATGTTTGTGGTTCGGTGCAATGTTAGTACGGTACGGTAGATAGTTTTAGCCTGCATGTTCTTTGCTCTCAGTTTTCTTTAGTAGGCTTATTCTCTAGTATTCATTTTGATCGGTGGTGTTAGGGGTGTGGTTGCTATAGTCAATGTTTTGTAATTGTCTTTTGGCTCTTCAGTCAATGTTTGTGGTTCTGTACAATGGTAGAAGTTAGTTTTAGCATGCCTGTTCGTTGCTCTTAGTTTTCTCCAGTCGGCTTATTCATTATAGTATTCATTTTAATCGGTGGTGTTAGGGGTATTGTTGCCAGTCAATGTTTTTTCGGTCAATGGTTTTTCGGTTCTTCAGTCAATGTTTGTGGTTTGGTAGGCCTACAATATTATTAGCTACCGTAAACCGGGGTGACTCAGGCATTCTGGTGTGACAAAGGCAGCATCCCAGGAAATTGTTTTGAGGTACTTTAACGTGTGCTACTGCCTTTTTTCTTTCGAAGTTGTAGATTTTTCAAGTTATTATAGGAAACTGACGTTGTAGTAGAGTATAATTTAGTAAACAAAAAAAATGTGGATATTTTCCTTCGGTGAGCGAAGTCTATTTGAAAAGTGACATCAATTTTGGAGTTTGACGGATTCTGACTGATATCGCCAAACTTTGATAAGTGCACTCTGTTCTATTACATTCTCAAAGTTAGGTAAAGGTTAAATATCTTCATTTAATCATCATATGAGGCACAAAAACTTTTTTTTTGGAAAATCGTATTTTAAAATTAAGATTGGGGGGTGCCTTAGTCACCTAAGTTCTCATGGTTAAGAATAGGGTGGCTAAGGCATTGGTATATAGCTTAGATTGGTATATAGCCTACCTTACCGTACACACATATATAGGCTACTCCGGTACACATTTTAAACCTTTTCGATATATAATATATCGTATGGTACACATTTTGGACCTCTTCGGATATGTACCGACATATCGGTCTATTGGACCTTTCCAGACATATACCGTACACATTTTGGACAATTATATACACATTTCGGACCCTTACATATCTTTTTAAACATCTCTTTCGCATCTACTATGCCTTAGACACCTCAACGTGAGATGGACTTGCGCTACTTACGTAAAAGAAGTGATAAAAACGAAATTGCCTTATTCACCCCATGCCGTGGCGACTAAGGCATCCCTAAAAACAACGGGGATAACTTCCCCAAAAGTAGTCATATGATTACAAAACTTTAGGTACGGGTAGTATTTACCTTTGCCCCCATTTTGAACCTAAAACCTTTGATTTAAACTTATAATTTTTCCAGGGGCGATTAAAAGAAGTTCAAAAGTATGCCTTGGTCACCCCAGTTTACGGTAGTTTTAACGTGTATCTGCCAGTTTTCTGTAGGCTATAGTAGGCTATAGGTTATTTTTAGTATTCATTTCGATTGGTGGTATCAGGGGTGTAGTTGCTGGTCAATGTTTTTTCAGTCAATGGTGTTTTGGCTCTTCAGTCAAAGACAAAAAGCTCAGTCGGACCAGCTCAGTCAGACCAGCTCAAACTGAGTTCAGTGAAGAAAACGTATGTAACAAGTTGGACGCCTGTTGTAATGTGAAAAGCCGTACCCTTTTGTTTCGTTATTTTACAATGTTTAAATTCATTTGCCATAACTACAATGTTTAAATTCATTTTGCCGTAACGTACAATATTATATGAACACCTTCTGATAACTTAAAATTATAATTCGAGTAGGCCTACCGGTAATAATTGTGTGGAAATTAGTTCATGGAGTCAGATAGCTAAATTAGATAAATTAGATAAAACTTTCATCAAGCAGTTAGACAGCCTTAATGGTAACTCAAAATATAAACAAACATTAGACCTTAAATAACAATAGACCTTACATCTATAATAAATGTTACCACAATTCCAATACTTCATCACCATTGCCAGTAAAATTGTTAATGCTTTAGCTTTCATTCCGAGCAAAGGTGTTGCTATGACATGTTAAACCTTTGTTTGCTGTCACTTAGTCTAGGCTACATTTGTGTTGTTTTCAAAACTGGTCAGGACATTTATTGAAGTGAACCACCTTTCCATATCGATGTAGGCTAGTAAAAATACACACTAGCCTGTAAGTTATTATGATAGCTTTTATTGCCTGAAGGGGGCCCAAAATTATTTTGGCCCCAGGGCCTATAAAGGTCTTAACACAGCACTGACAATAGCAGTAGCAGGACAAGGCCAATGGGGCGGAAAGCCACGGGCAAGCGAATTGCAAGCAGCATGACGGCTTATATTTATGATATGTCCGTGAAGATCATGGTTTCTCGATAACGTTAATGAAACAGACAGTAGGTACATGGAAAATCCAACATTAAATGTAAGTACACACGCTGAAAAAATGGATGCAGTGTCACGTCTTTCCCATGACGGAGAGCTAAACAGAAAATGTGCGGCAAAGCCTAGCCCTAGGTAGGGTATCTATGGGCATCACAGTCCGAGGTCTGGAAAGAATCACCCGGATGGGGATAAAACGCACTATCATCGCCGCTGTCATGACGTCCGGTCGCGGCCACATATGAGGTGACAACCATAGGCGGCGACAACAAAAGACGTGAAGAGGCTTTTGTTTGTTTGTTTGTTTGTTTATCTTTATCCTGCATTGCGGGAAAGCGGACTTGAGCGCTATGCATCGGTGTACGCCTTCCGACATACACCTGACCCACGCTGCAGCCTACTGCAATGTCTGTTTCCGGTTGTCTACTATACTTATGACTTAAATTTGGTACTACCCATTACTCGAAATCGATCACTAGGTAGAGGCAATTATCGTTAAGTTTCTTGCCCAGAGAAACAACAGCAAGTGTGGGTGGCTGGAGTCGAACATGCAGGCTCTCGACTGCGAGCCCAACGCGCTAACCACTCGGCCACGGCTGCCGATTTATGGCCGAATTATATGGCCGAATTATGGCCGCTACAACAACATAGAAGTAACGTTCAAACATTGTGAATTAATAGCACCTTACTTCAGCAGTGTGGTATTGATAGACGACAGTCGTCGTCGAGGAAGCGTCGGGTGAAGAGTAGCCGTCTATAATCCAAGTGATATAATCCAAACCCTATGCAAATTCACACTAATCCACAGTGATCCAGCACGATCACGTCGGAGTCACCAATTTATGTAGCGAACGTCGTATAGTCCAGAGTCAGACTATCCACCAGTGACGATCGGTGAGGGAAAGCAAAGAAAGCAGTGCTTATCTGAGCGAAAACTATGCAAAATATAATGACTGAATTCTAGGTTTAACTTCTTATTATTTTTATCACGTCTATTTTAACTTGAAAATTACTGTGTTCGTGACTAGAATTACTCGTAACGCTTGTGAGTAGCCTAAGTCCTCACCAAACCACATGTTTTGCCTATAAATGCCAATTAACGCAAACGCTCCTGTCAGAAACAACCACTGAGGCTCCAGAGTTGCTTTTCCCCAGGTTCAAAAACGTCAAAAAACGCCTTCGTTTTATCCAATCCTCACTCGTTTTGCTAAACGTCACCAGCTGCTTAGCCAATCAGATGTGTTATGGTTAAAGTTGCTTTCCCAGTGACGTCAATGCGTAGCCCACAATCGCTAGACTATCTCGTCATAAGCACAGAATGGTCTCTCGTCACGGTACACAGCACAGCATCATAAAGCCGAAAAGATTGTTGCTGTTTTTTTATGTCTCCTCGCCATGTACTTTAGCCTACTAGCTTTCATAGTCATGCCTTTGCCCTTTTTACAGCGTTGATATAACGTTACTTCGCCAATAAACGTTCAGGTGCGGATGCAATATTTAGTTCGTTAAGCTTCTATACGCAGGAGGCAAACTTACCAAGCTTTTTGTACAAATTGCTTGTGGTTGTAATGTTTAGGCCTAAGTGTTAGTTTTTGTAGTGTAGGCCTAACTGAATATCTGAGAACGAACATTCATGACGAATTAAGTATTTAGACAACTATTATTCCATGTCTAACACTGGATTTTGGTCCTGCAATGTTGAAATTAAGATTGTTCATGACTTCTAAACATTAAATGGATGTATGATCACGACATAGGCGAAGCACAATTTGACAGATTTCTATTTTTAATTTGTTTTGGAAATGCTCTCAGAGCGCACCAAATTGGAAGTGTTTTTCAAAAAATTCTGGGGGGCCCCCCAGACCCCCCGCTGGAAGTGTTGCTTTCGGCAACACACCTTCGGGCTTCGCCCGACGGTTACGCCCTTCGTGCCTACTACCTTGCTGTAGCATATTTCCAAGTTGCTTTCCCAACGGTTCAAGCCACCGAACGTCACTGCTATCCACTCATACCTACCTGTGAGTATTTAGCCTACAGCAACATTCCGAGCGCGGTAGTGCGGCGGGAATGACCAGAGAACAATATCTAGCCTTCTTGATTGCATGCATGCATTTATTGTAGAAACAAATCTTCAGACCATCACACTAACTTAAAGCGTTACAACTGCAAAATGTTTCGATCTCAAAAAGAATTCAAACCAGTTCATCAGAAAAAGAAATAGTAGCCTACTGAATCACTGAAAAAAAATCATACTAATGGCCAGGGCCTCCAAGAGCCCTGCCGTGCCCCGGTGCAGATGTTGCTGCTGGGCTCCCCAGCGCGACATGTCGCGTGATATCTCACCAATAGGCCGTTGCGTTTTGAGGTCAATTTTTAAAAAATGCAAGTAATAGGTTTGTCTAGGTGGGAAATCACATAAAACCACCCAAAAAAAAATTTGAGCAAAAAAATATCAATGTTTAGGGGTCCCTCCGCCTCCCCGAAAATGTCCGAGCCCCATTTTTCCTTAAAATTGCATAACTTCTAAACCGCTTGAGGTAGAAACTTCGTTTTTGGCTCTAAACTCAGAAGACACATGTTCCCATCTGTTCTAATTGACCTGAGCACGCAAATTTAAACATTTTGTCGCGCCCCCCTAAACTCAAAAGATTGAAAATTCTGTAATTTTAAAAAGGGCATAGCCTAGGCTACCCATAAGGGGAACTAATATAATTGTTGAAATCAATCTTTTTATTAGCCTACGTGAATTTAGACATTTTGTCGGGCCCCCTTGAACTCACTGGGCCCCGGTGCAATGCACCGGTTGTCCCCCCCTTTTGTGGGCCCTGCTAATGGCAACTCAACGCCAAACGCGTTGGTTTAAGAAGTTTCCAAATTTGATAGGAATGCCCTGAGCGACGCTTGCAATCACGATATACAAAAGCACTGTGGCATGCAACATATATAGGCTACAACGCTAAGAAGACGTAAAACTACGTGTCGTAAATGTTAAACTGTCAGTAGCAAGAATGTGCTCAACTTATTGGTGGCATTCCAAATTCCTAACAGCCTAACAGGCATACAAGTAGCCTACTTGAAGAATACTTGAACTCCTAGCTAGCGTTTCAAAATCCTAATAAACCACACAATGTCCTACAGAAGAACTGCAAGGGATGTAAGGCCTCCAGATTTCACAACAGTAATAAGACGTAAAAAACACATAAGAAAAACTGCAAGACGCTACACAAAACAAAGCAACCTTAGCGGGTTTAACATATTGTATTACACAGAGATATAACATAATTAAACCAAAAACATCAGCTCAAACGTTTTCGACACGTAGTCTACGTGTGTCCTCATCAGGAATTATTTAAACCTGAAATATACAATATATATAAGATAAATCTGACTGTGCACTACAACTGTGACGACACTCCGGACTGAAAAGCACAAACTGAACAAGTGATACAAGAATGATTGCGATTAAATTGTACTGCGTGAAACAGATCACATGAGGTGTAAAATACAGGCATGTGACAAACAATTAGAACACACTCAAAAGGAAGGATGAGCCACAGGCGAATAACTAAGGCATCTGCAGCTAATAAGGCCCGGCCAGTAATAAGGCCCACCCCCTGGATCTCCGTTGTTACAAATCTTTTAAACAAAATTGGAAGCTCTGATTGCTGCTTTGGTGAATTGAGACTAACTGGTAAAGTTTCACAGCCTAAAGTTGAGAACTTTTTGAGTTACGGAAAGTTGAAGTTTTGGAGGACTGAAATTGAGTGGTTTTATTAATTTTCACATATTTTAGACTGTTCTGCAGTTAACAAACCGCTTTGACTTCCGTTTTTTTGCATTTTATGTGAAAGATATGTGCATGCTGATGCAGTAAAACCAATAAATTTGAACTTTTTTTCTAATTAAAGCAAGACTGATATTGATGATCAGACTAGGCTAATTTTGGTAGTGAGGCCCATGGGCCCCTGGGGTAACGTTGTGCAGCCCTGGTTAAGAAAGTGAGGGTTAAAGACTTGAGTGACCTAAACAATTCTTGTTACACCATTAACCCAATTTGTTATTGCAAATCAGGTCTGATGACATCAGGTCTGATATAAAACGATTTGAGGAGTGTATGCAACGGTTGATAAACGAAAACATGTTTTTTCTCAATAAAGCATCAAACGTTGCCATATTATTCATTACCGTACTTCATATTTACGGGCACTGACATAACGAGGCAAATTGTTCAATATTGTGAAAGAATCATTGTAAGCAACACGTAATTGTTTTATAGCCTACTGGAAAATCTAAACTTGTTCCACAACTGGGATGCGTAAAACGACATAGGCCTAGGCTATAATAAAAGCGAAATACAATGTTGTTTTTTTTACAGCGGGTGAGCATTTAGCAAAATGAGATTTTGCATTGTTTGCAGCACAATAGCCTACTGAGAGCGTACCTGCCTTGAAATATCACTTTCATCTGAGAACTCTCAATAAATACACCCAGATATTTTACAGAGTCTGTGAACACAATTTCAGATTTACCTAGATGTAGCAGAGGGGCACGTGAAAGATAAAAGTTTTTTGGGGAGAAAAATGGCATTTTGTTTGCACTTTTTGTTGCTTTTTGTGTTTGAGTGTTCCCCCACCCTTATCAACAAATGTCTGGTTGAAAAAGAAAATTGCCTGCGTGCTAAAGTTTGCCCATAACCTATAGTGGATGTCTCAAATCCATGTCTTCACAAGATCTTTCTTTTCTGCTGGTCACGCTTCTTCTGATGTTGGGAGAAACAATTCCAGAAACGAGTAAACGATTACGTACCTTCATGCTCTTTCTCGTCCGACCAGCAGACAGCGAAGCCGGGTCTCCGAATTTGACTAAAAACTAAAATTATTAGTGAAAAAACTTTCGCTCTGGGTTCAGCAATTAAAAAAGTGTTGAACGTGTGTGCTAGTGTTTCGACCTCCATTATGTTGATTAAAACCCAGGGATATTTAAAGAAGGAGATGCGAAGGCTTACAGCGATTGCCTTATTCTTATGACACTACTAGGGCTGTAGTTTGTAGCGTGTGAAATAAGCGGTTCTTTTCAAAATTGCGGAAAGTTTTGTATTGCAGCTGGTAGGTACAGTCAGCTACAGAAGACAGTTGGTAAATGTTACATAGAGCATATTTAAAGAATACTTGTTTGGAAAGACAGTCGAAAAGTTACCCTTAAGCTGTTTTTCTTAAAAAAGCCTTTTTGCGGGAGGCTAGATCACGGACATTATAATATCCGTGATGGGCTAGATGTAAAGCAAGTAGGCTACCGTAGCCTACACGAGTAGTTGAATTAACAAATAGGCTAACCATGAGCATGCAGTGAGCATCCAGGCCTAATGCTAATAACGCAATGTAGGTTATCATAGCAAGAAGTATTATATTACTGTCGGTGCCAATTGTCATTTTACGGTAGGCTAAACAAAAATTATCTGCGATAAACAGAAGCCTTTCTACTGTCAGACGTTGGTTACGAGAGTAGGGGCTCAATGCGATCCTACAATCCCTCCTCTTCCTGCCTCAACCATGCTTGCAATCGTTTCTGGTATTTTTGATTTATTGCCTATGACTTGATTCAGTGAGTTGGGATAAAAGCTGAAATTTTGTACACACTTAATTCTAAACGATTTAACTTAAATCCAAAATCACACATTCCTCTAGCTTGCTTTACTAAATACTGAACCCAACACAAAGGCAAAATTGTGACCAGAAACAACGGCTCCCGGCACGCAGCAAAAAGCGACAATCAGTTGTGAAGTCTCTTTGCAGCCAGGCAAGCCACATCACGCAGAACACAGAAACAACGCAAATTCAATGTTAACAAAATTTCATCACAATTTCAATTCTAAACAAGAGGGCAATTGACCCGCCGGAACAGACGTATTAAAAGCCTTCGTATCCCCTTCTTTAGATATCCTTGCTAAAACCTAATTTTTACATTTGCAATGTGTTTCTTGCAAAGGGGTCCATAGCTTTTTAAAGAATGTTTTAGGGGTTCGTGATCTAAAAAAGGTTAAGAAACACTGATCTACGTCAAGCTGTGGACGACGAAATGCTGATTTCATTTACTTTACACCAGAAAAGTTTTCTTCGTTTTCTTTGCAACTTCTGATTGGAAAAACGCTGTTCCAGTAACTGTCTTACAAATGTTTTTTTTTTATGTGCCTACCAATAATAAGAGTAGGCTATATTAGTAGGCTAAATGTATATTTACTCCCAATGAAGATGTAAGCAGTTTAGTTTTCAAAACGCTTGCTGATTATGAGTTTCGAGTATACATTCTGGGCTAGTTATTTTTTTATTAACATATCAATACATTATAAAAAAAAACGCAGTATTTCTTGAAGTTGCTATTTGAACTCATAGAAAGGGTTTGGGCTCCTAAAATTGTCTTTATAGTAGCCTATTACCGAACTCCCAAGTTAAACTTGCTATTTATGCACAATTGCACACATACGTCATGAAGTCATCCAACTTTCCGCCATTTCCCCAATTCCGGCGTTAAATGTTGTCCTCTTATTTCAATCATCAATCTATCATTTTATTTTTCGTCATTAACGCGTCCGGGACGAAAAAGATACTAACTACAAAAATCGATATAAACCCACCAGCACGTTAACGAACGGGAAAAGGTGGCAAAACCTTGAAAGGTTTGAAACGTGCCTGAATGAAAAATTATGTAGTAGGCTATATATCAGTAGTTAGCATGGCCACAAAACCCAAAAAAAAAAAAAAATAGCAAAAAATAAAACAAAAACAGAGAGAAGCACACATGTAGTAATGAATGACAGCCTAATGAAAAGTGTTGTGGATTGAATTTGCCAGTTCCAATATTGATGTGGATGAGCAGTCACAATAATAATAATAGGATGGAGAAAGAAAACCGGACATAAAAGAAACCCATCCTCAGGCAAAAGCCCGTTTCAATGTGGCCCAGGAGAGCAGGTGTTGAGCTCTTTCTATGGTAAGACTGCACATCACACAGTAGCCTAAGACGAGTGAGGTTTGATATCCAGTTTAAGTTATTGTTTCTTGTCCTGGTGGGTGATGGAATGGAATGGATGAGCTGATAGATGATGATGTCCTGATGGTGTTGATGAAGCTCTCATCCCCTTTTGCGACGTGTCGTGTTGATTATTTCAGATTTTTTTGTTCAGTGCCGTGTGCCGAAAAAAACTAAACTTCATTACAAAAAAGATGGGTGGTGTAAAGACAGCTGAAAGAAGTGAAAAAGCACATTCATAGAACAGGCTAAGCTGCTGCAAATTTGAATTCAATTTGCTAAAAAAAACAGCACTTTTTAATTGTGTTCTGAAATCTTTCAAACACTACAGATAAGTTCGTACCCTGAACAGTTCCTACCCTCAGTTCGTACCCTGAAAAGATCGAGAGAAAAAATTAAAAAAGCCGAAGTCGCTGATCGCAATTTAATAGCACAAAGCCGAACTCGCTGATCGGAGTTTCCGCAAACACACTCGAAGGTTAAGGTTAGCGGAAACTGCGGAAAAATGAAACTGCGGAAAAATATTTGCGGAAACGGGAAACTGCGATCAGCGAGGACGAGAGAGAGAAACCGTTTATTGTGTCTGCTGCAAAAAATAGGGTTAGGGTTAGATTAGAGCATAGATTATGGTTAGGGTATAGGTTAGCGGAAACTGCGATCAGCGAGCTTTAGCCGAGGATTACATTCAACCTAACATGTAGAAATAAACCTTTCTTTGTGATTTAGCCCAATGTTATAGGGGAAAAAACAATGAAAAACATGGATCAATTTAGATTATGCAGTCGAACTTTTTAATAGTAAAGCATTTATGCTAACTTTTAGTATATACCAGGATCCAGGAATGTTATGTTTTATAGGTTTACCTCCCATATGATATCTTGCTGTCACAGCTGGCACATTTTTTTCTGATGACCATTAACATACCTACCGTACATGTTATGATCAAGTTTATTTTGTCATCAGAATCTGCTTTCTAACTGTTTGATTATGGATTAAATCATGTAACCATATTAAAAAGCTTTAATTTTTTGTTTCCGCCATTACAAGATTGTAAGGTACCGTACCATACATATCATACACTTGTTGTCTATCTACTGTTTTTTAAAGGTTGTTTGACTTTACTTGTTCTGCTCTTATATTTATCTTTTATGAAAGTTTATTTACGGTATGTTATCAGATAGTATTAGTTGTTACCGATATTTTTTATAAAAGTGTAGCTGTTAAAGTAATTCGACAGCAACTGCATTTTATACATCAGAAAGATTAAAAATCGCATTAGTGTTTTACTGCTTACAACATCTAATATATTATTATTATTTACTTATGTAATGCATATGTTAGCCTCTCTAATATTCTTGTTTTTCCAACCATTTTGTTGTAGCAGTTGGAAATATATGAGGCGCCATGATGTGTGAGAGGATGCCACCTATCAATGAAGATAGAATTAGCAATATTGGTGCAGATGGCGCTGAAGAAGAGGAGGAGAAGGTGTGTTGGTTTAAATTTTATAAAATGAAAATACTGCCAGAGCACTCTTACGATACACTGCAAGTCATATAGCATACAGCTACAAAAGAGATCAAATTAAAGACTTTAGGTGCTTAGTGATCGTTCTCATAATTACGGTATGTATCATTAGCCAATGTGGGCTTTGATAAGCTATATACTTGTAGATGCTGACTGCTGAGCTTATGAAGTATGCCAGCATTTCTTATGTTGTGCAGTATCCCAAAGTGCTATAGGTTGTATATGTGCTTTGTTTTGTTGAAAAGTAGATAAAAATTTTGTTTGTTGTCTACAATGGGCATCCAGTTGTAAATGTAAATGTCTTTCAAGAAAGTAATCGTGTTAGTAACTAATGTAAATGTTTGTCAAAATCATACTAGCGCTTTTATTTGACACATATATATCTAGCTTTATCTATCTATTTGTCTGTTGAATCACCCATAACTGCTCCATAATTATATATATACCTAAGTATTGTGTATACTGGAGTGATTGCAAAACCATAGGCCTATGCTTCAGTTTATGTTGAGAAAAAGCCAAATTTAATGCTGGGAAATCATAGCTTCTAGTCTAGAGCTAATGTATAAGAGGTATTGGGTAGACCACTACATAAAATGCATATGGTTAATGGTTATTCTGTCAGTGCTGTCTCAATATTTTCCATCCAGTTTTATTAGCCTATTTCAGAAATGTCAAATTAAAACAATAATTTCAGGCTGCCATGGAACAACTGTTGGTGACTGTGTTGAATGAAAGAGATAAACTGGTTGTTACTTTGGAGGTAATTTTAATTATTGCATTTATATATTTGATGAAAGAAGGTTTGTTTATTTAGGAATTTTTGATATTTTAATGCTTGCGTGTAGCAGTGTAGTGTTTTGATTAGAGATGTACCGATATATTGGTATCGGTGATATCGGCCATTTTTTAGTATCGGCATCGGTATCGGCAAAATTTGGCCGATACTGAACATGTAAAAAAAGGCGTTTGCTGGGGATTTTCTGCAGAAGCAAAGATATAGATTTTTTAAAGTTGTAACTAACGTCACATTGATGTAGAAATATAAAAACCTGTTGAAATTTTTGATACCTTACACTCCCATGACTTCATGCGCGTACCTTTTGGCATTGCTTGCTTACAGTGATTCTTTCACTCAAAACGTTTTGTTTCAGCAGTTTTGCATTATTCGATTCTTAAGTTGTGAAGGAGACTCAATTTCTCCAATACTTATCATTTGTGTTTCTCTTTTACTCTTAACAGAGGATAAAACCAGGTCAGGACTACCCAGGTGGCGGAAATGTGTAATTTTGCATCATTTTTGCGTTGTTGGACGTTTGGGGGACCCGTGTAACTTGGTTGTTTTTGGTGGTCTGTTTTCTGTCGGTTTGTGATTTGGTTTCCACCTTTCGTTGTGGTGGACTCGCCAAGCTTGGGCAACGTCGTGGCGGAGTGGGTGGGACTGCGGGTCCTCGCTGAGCTGGTCAATAAGTGGTCTTGTTGCGCCTGGAATAGCGGCCTCGTTGTGGGGGAGCGTTCTTCCCGGCTGTCGGCGAAGGGCGCTCACTGGTGCGGCGGGCTGTTGCGGTTTGCTGGCCATAGCGGTGTGGCTTCCACGCTAGCCATTTAGACCAGTGGTTCTCAACGGGGGCGGTACCGCCCTCCAGTGGGCATTTTTATTTTTCAGGGGAGCGGTATGATTACCTCGGATTAAGGGGGGCGTTTTGATTGTTAGGGGGCATTCTGGTTTAATTTAACCCATCTAGCCTACCGCCCAGCGTAACGATTTTGTCAAAGAGCTCGTATCTTCGTGGTAGCATTTCCTACCTGATACCTGGTGGAAAAGGGATTCAGCTGTGTTGTTCTGCTACATACGAAACAGCGAAACCCAATTGACATAAGAGGTGATTCCTATGAGGTGATCTTCGAAAGTTTCTCACTGGCTTTACACCGGATGTGAAGAAACTGGCACTTTCTCACCAAGCCCAAGGTTTACACTGACTATCAGTAGGCCTATAGGCTAACTGTTATCATGCTCGCCAATATGTATTTGCTTTTATCAAATATAGTTACTAGTCTCTAAAACCCTTACAGCGTGTTTCACCCTAAAAGGGGGATCATCAAAAGGTCCTTATTCTAATAGAAATAGAATTTTATTTGAATAATGACCTTCTGATTTCTATTTCTGAATTCTATTTCTATTAGAATAAGGACCTTTTGATGACCTCCCTTTTAGGCTGAAACAGGCTGTAAGGGTTTTAGAGACTGGTAATTAGCCTATATTTGATATATAATTCATTCTGCTAGGCTTTTTGCTTGGCATTGAGCACTTTTTTAGTATTAATAGTATTTATTGTTTTATATTCGCTTTTCGTAATTAATTGTTTTTATTGGGGAGCGGTAAAAATTTGCCAGTTCATGAAGGGGCGGTGGGTCAAAAAAGGTTGAGAAACACCGATTTAGACCATCCAATCAACTATATGTTTCTCGCCAGCCGTTTTGTGGCAAGAATTGTGGCAAGTTTACATTTTACATCTTATTTTCAATTATGATAGCCTATTTGGAGAGTTTGCGCAAACACTTTATTTAATTTTTCAGAAACCCTAATTATGATGTAATGTTTCTTCCCTTATACCCCAGTCCTCAATCATGGTGGCCTTTCATTACTAAAACCTACTATTATGACACAACAATGCGGTTGAGATTGGATTCTTGAATCTTTAATAAATTATGCCAATTGAAAGCTTTTTTTAATAGTTTTATGCAAATAAGGTAAAACTTAGCATTTGATGCAAATACCAAAATTGCTTCTTTTTGTAACACCAAAGTATCGGCCAAAATATCAGTATCGGTATCGGCCTAAAAAAGTGATATCGGTATCGGCCAAAAAAGTGGTATCGGTACATCTCAAGTTTTGATATTATGTTTAGATTGAAATACATATGATATTGATTTTTAAAGTCTTACTAGTTACTACAATTTTTCCATGTCTCTATATAGTACAGTGTTATATGACTTGATGTAATGCTAAGTGCTTTTGATAAGCAGCGGACTCGAACACTGTATGTCTCTTGCTACTTCCTGTTGTCTGTACTGTTGCATCTGTCATCGTAGTGTAATGTTGTCACAATTGATGCAAAATTAAACATTGTTATTATCATAAGATAGTCATGAAAATACATTGCTTTTTCAGGAAGTGAAAGATAATTTGGCTAATACAAATGATAAGCTGACTGAAATCGAAAAAGAAAGGGATACATTAAGGCAACAACTAGATGCTTCGCTTCCCTCTGTAAGTGTCCTTCCACATCGTTTCAACATTACTTTTGCAGCATAAATATAATAGTGGTTACCATACCATGCTTTAAAAATATACTATCTGTTTGACTGTCGATACTGATTGTAACACACAGTGCCATGTTCAATTTGACTATTTTTGGTTGGTTTTCTCTCCAAAGTCTATTCTATTATACCGATCAACAAGATATTGTATTTAACACCTTAACACCAGGAAAGCAACTCCAAAAAATGTGTGTATAATATATATTATATTGTTTTGGAGATGTTTATAACTTTAAATGATGTACCATTTTCTGATTATTTTACCACTGTGTTGGCAAAGAAATCATTACCTATCGCTTTTCTGCTGTGGGCAATTGGGCATCCTGCACCAAAGAAATGTTTTGTTGAAAGTAGTATCATTTTTCACTTACTACTTTCAACGGGTCTGCTACTATTCGGTGAGTCCGATTCGGTTAGTCCGATTCGGTGAGTCTGATTCGGTGAGTTCCTAACTTCTAACCCCTAACCTTAACTCCTAACCCCTAACCCTAAAACGGCAATGATAATTAGGCTATGGTACCTGATAATTTTAAAAAAAATTGAAAAAATCCCCCGTTAAGGGATCGGACTCACCGAATCGGACTAACCGAATCGGACTCACCGAATCGGACTCACCGAAACGAGCCATTCCGTGTTTGCTTATCCTTAACAACCTTTTCTTTTTCATGCTTACCCATGACAAGTTTTCTCGGTCAAAAGTTGTTGCAATGTCGATTTTGTGGCTCATTTCTAACAACTAATTTCTTTTCATGAAATAATCACTGGTTTACATTTTTTGTTCTCACTAGACAAGCTGTGTATAGGTATGACATCATGACATTGTCCGAATGAAGCAATCCGTATACCTGAATGATTTGAAAATGTTATTTTTTGTATCTGTTGTTGAAGGACCGAAGGTGCGCTGTTCAGAGATGCATGTAAAGTGCAACGTCACTGCTACTATAGCAAAATGAAATCTCTAAATGGCACGCGTCACTGTTTGCTAGTCTGCGTCATGGTCCATGATATCTTTGAAGCTTGCATTTTGTCCTTTATATCTGTTTCTAGGCCCATATTATAGGAAGCACTTGCTATTTTCCGCTTTGATGGTCAAAACTATATTATACTGAACGGATATCCGATGTTGGATTAATTACATTACACAGTTTTAAAATTAGACCTACTATAGTATATAGAGACCAATACAGAGAGATACAGAGATCAATTGGTAAAAACACAAAATTAAGATTGCTGCGAACTCTCGTTTTCCCAATTGTCACATATGGATGTGAAATTTGGACATGCAAAAAACGTGACATTAAAAAGTTAAAAAGTTTTGAAATGTGGTGTCACAGAAGGCTATTACGTATCAGCTGGATGGAAAGAAAAACAAATGAATTTGTTTCCCAACAAATAAACGATAAATGGAGTCTGATAAACAACATTAACCTTAGAAAATTGAGATATTTCGGACACATTGCAAGAAGCAACTCGTTGGAAGATTCAATGTTAACTGGGATGGTGCAAGGCAAACGAACAGAAGGACGACAAAAAATGAAATATTTTGACAATATCAAGCAAATTACAGGAATAAAAAGCATGCCGGAAGCACTAACAAAAACAAAAGACAGAACAAAATGGAGGCAGTTCATAAGGGAGATCACAGCTGATCAAACATCAGGCCTTAAAACTCGTGTTTTTTTCCGGCAGCCATCGTGGCCTACCGAGAGCTCCTTCTCGGCGACCAAATCTGCGTGCTTGGAGGCCAAAATACAAATAACGATAGCACAAGTAAATAGAATTAAACCTGTAACAAGGCCAAAATGATCACGTAGTGTTGTTGAAGTCTGGGCGATGTCCTGCTATAGAATCGTTGTACCACGCAATAACTGCTTTATTGTAATCCGGTATTGCGGGACCATCTAACGACGCTAAATTGTTTCAACTGCTCGTTGCTCAGTAAATTGTTTCAACTGCATTAGTGCATTACCGAATACCGCCTTTCATAAAACCTGACCATTTATACCGTTATGATGTCACCATTGAGTGTGTGAAGTCACTAACCCACAGCGGAAACATTTCTCAACTCTGAAGACACGTGTTTTCCCCTCGGATGTCAACTAACTTACCCAGACAACCAAATCCGTCATTTTTACATTGATTCTACGTTTGCAGTCGTTAAATTAGGGTAAAAATGACGAATTTTGTTGTCTGGGTAGTTCTCTTTTTTAACAACGATTCAATTTCCGACAACATTGAATCGACATAAAAACGACAATATTGCCAGCCGATGTAAATTAGCACTTCGGATTAACACTGTTAAAAGAAACGTCGGGAATTACAAACAAGACTTATAGCTGGTGATCGCAGCATGATATTTTCCATACAATAGCAAATGTTTCCGCACAATATAATACAACAGTGGTGATTATGACGCGCTGACCTAATTCTGCGTCACTCTTTGATACTAGATATTTTCGACAGTTGATTCACGATCATTCTATGGCAAAATTAAATAATTAGCTAGAAAAAACCGGCGGCCAAACTTGGCCGACTGAGGAGGTAGCACTGGCGGTCATGCAAGCACTACTTAGCGGCCATGGCCGCGATGGCCGCCGGCTGCTTTAAGGCTGGAACATGATCAATCTGTTGAAGAAGAAGATAGTATATATATATTTATTTATTTATTGAACACCATACAAAACAACAGATGTACAATTTACATACTATTTAATGTCGAAATATTTAAGATTTCTTTTTGCAGTTGTATGAAATTACTCTTAGAAATTGCCATATTGTTCAGGGAGGCAGCTGATCATTCCCAAGGAAACGATTTGCTAATGTTTGAATACGCTCATCTACATTATAATTGTACAAACACTTGTCGTTTGCGTTGTAAACGATTTCTTTGAGCAGTGCAACCTCAGGAAATAACTTGTCTCACGTCATTCGGTTGTCCTGACATGTGGATCGCGTCATTCGCACCGCGCCATAAAGATATACATGAGGAACCCTCCTCTATCGTCGAAGCTTAACTTGTTTTTGAAAGAGTTAAACAAACCAAGTTGACCTAATTAGTTCATTCAAATAGCAGAGTGTTTCGTTTTAGTCCTCAAACTTAAGTAACGCTTTCATTTTTAAAGGACTTTGCTGCTCTTACTAAAGAACTCAATCAAACTCGTGATAAGCTTCAGGAACATGTTGAGGAAATCAACGACATGAAATCTGAACGCAGCAACACAAGGGTGAGTTGGGGCAGAAGATTTTTTTTTTGGACTTTCATTGTTCTCCCATTGCAAAGTAGTCTCTGTAATTATTTTGTGATTCTTTTAGCTGTTGCTGGAACATTTAGAATCTCTCGTGGCAAGACATGAGCGATCGTTGCGGTTGACAGTTGTGAAGCGACAACAGCAGCAGGGTGCCGGTGTGTCAAGTGAAGTTGAAGTTTTGAAAGCTCTTAAGTCATTGTTTGAACATCATAAAGCTTTAGACGAAAAGGTAAGCATCACGTTTGGTCAACTCGTAATAAAATTTTCATTTGTTTCAATGACATTTAAAAAACGATATTCCATGTCCTGTTGCAGGTTCGTGAAAAATTGAAAGCATCGCTAGAACGAGAAATGCTCCTTGAAGAAAAACTAGACGCTTCCAACAGAGAGGTGCAGTGTGAAATTTGAAACATTTAATTTATTTCCATCACTCCCCTACGCTTAACTACTTAAAAAACATCATTTCTACTGATTACAACTTGCGTGATAATTACTCAAACAGCAAATCAATCGTTTTTTTATATTGCAGTCTGCTAACGTTGAATCAATGTAAAAACGGTTGATTTGCTGTCTTGGTAACTGGAGTGGAATGAAACTTGTTACCCTTGCATCACAGGATTACATGAATTTATCTATGACAGTACCTGGTTTAATGAAAGAGAAATGACGTTGCCCTTTTTGTTCAGAATAAAGTTCTTCGCGAACAAGTCGGTCGTCTTCAACTGCAAGATCCCTCCGAAGAAAACGACACTTTGCGTTTGACATCCGAGATTTTGCCCGACCCAGTGAGTGATATGGTTTGGTAACGTGATTGACAATCAATTATTTGATTTCTTGATTTGATTTAATTCTTGCGTATGCGCCAAGCTGCAGCTGCCGTGGAAGCCATCAAGTTACGACCACGCACTTAGCAAAACGACTTTACCAATTTGATTTTCTTTTTAGATGCGGCTTTTTTAATGTGTTTGACTGCCTGAGTAACTTATTTGGTGAGCTTTCACTTTTTCGTTAATGTGGACTTCCCAAGCCATACAAGTTGACAATCTCTTCCAGAATTATTGAATAGTCACTGTAGTTCATTAAGTACCTAATGCAAATTAATAGTTTGTTGAAAAGTCTTCGAAATCGTCTTCTTGGCCGAATCATTCCTGTTCAGTAAGTTGATGTTGTGCTAAGATGCTTTTATGCAATCTTTTATCGAGTGGCAGAGAAAAGAAATTAAACCTCCATGTCAAGACAGATATTGTGCAATTGTAATGCTTTTTTGATTTCAATTTTTGAATACGGTATATGTTTTTGTTTAGATTTTATTAAATGGCAATTCAGAACTTGAAGACGAAGCAAAACGGATTGTTTTACTACAGGAACAAAATGACAAACTATCCTCAGAACTCGAGCATTTTAGGCGACATGTTGACAGTACACTGGCGAGGTACCCAACTACCCACCGTTGACTTAAAGTCCGTATGTACATCAACAATTTTAAAGATTGCATTAATTGGCAATTAAAATGCGATTTTAAGTTTTGGGCCTTTTTGAAGGACCCTCAGCATTGCCACAAAGCATGTTTGGAAGTAGTTGGTTAGTGTCTCACTGCTGGAATAGGGTGGTCGGTCTGCTACTATTTGGAAACAGCCTTTTTCGGAAATTTCTAAAATCTCACAGCGGCGTCTGTTTATGCAAAGAAATTAGCTCATAATTGAGGCTAATCAAATGAAGTCTCAGCGAAAATGCCTTCACTTAAGGTGCTAGATATCGCTATAGCCTACCCGCAAGATATCAGCTAATTTACATCTATCTCACTGAAACAATAACATTCTCGTTTGCATGGGTATGGGAAGGTAAACAGAAAAACCGCCTACTCAAATGATCCCTACAAATTTTCCAAATAAACAGACGCCGTCACTGGAGTTATCACGGAAGAAATCTCCGAATCGCTTTTCTCTGAAAAAGGCTGTTTCCGAATTGGGATTTTTCCGAGTCGGATTCTCCGAAACGGGCACTTCCGTAGGATGGTGCACCAAATTTGAAGTAGATTATGAAGTAGATATTACCTCGACCAGAAGCTCCGTCCAGATTTATGCTTTCCTTGCCGTAACATCCTGATTTCAACCTCGATTCTCTAACATTTCAATTTCTTATCAGAATGTCAGAATTGGAAAGGAGCCTTGACACTTCCAAGAAGGATCTCGTCAGGTCTGAAGAACAGAAAATAAAGTTGCAAAGGGAGTATCAAGAGGTATTAAGAGTTTGCAGCTACTTTCATACACCGATATAGAGTTTATTTTGCTTGGTTCCATTAATAATACTGCGAATTTCTTCATTTGGTCGATATGTTTCTGTGCCGTGCCATCTTGATGTTAAACAGGTAGTGTTTCCTGTTTCGGCGCTCTTGATTAAGGCGTTCGTGCTGACTGAGGAAACCTCGGAAACAAAGCTGGTTATCATTCTCAACATCTTGTGGTTGCCTAGTTTGCACTCGCCAGAAGAACGCAAGATTTTATTTTATAATTACTCGTAGTGTTCAATTAGTTTATTTGTATTAATTTACTGTTTTATTGGTAAAATTCAAACGAACGACTTGACTTACACCAAGCTGAAACTGGATCTTTTTTTTTTTCAGTGTCATCATAGCAGAGAAGATTTGGAAAACAGAGTAGAGACATTAGAACGGAGGTACTTGCAGGCTCAGACTGAAGCAGCTTCTTTACATGATCTAAGCGACCGACTGGAAGCGGAACTTGCAAATCGGGACGAGGCGTTAGGACAGGTGGGTAATGGTAACTCTTGGCACTTGGAAACTTGAAAAGGATTGAAGAGAGGTTTAGGTCCTCACAAACGATTTCAGTATGAGTTTTGATGTGTTTTTTTGAAGAGAGAAACGTGTTTTACATTTACTGACTACGGTAACTTTTTGATTTTCACTCTGCTGTATTTTTTTATCCGGTGTGGGCTGTGTTGAATAAAAGTTTAATTTAGAATGTCAAACCTTTATGCACAGTGCTTCATCAGAGCACCACTATTTTTCACTTTGGATATACTAATATAATACAGAAAAGGCTATTTGAGGTGTGTTGATATTAAGTAAAATCTTTAATGCTTTTGATTTGCTTTTCAGGCTGAGGAACGCAATGCAATCCTGAAGGAAAGGCTCAAAACATCGGAGTTAAAAGTACAAAAGTCCTTGCGAAGGGCTGAGGCTTTGCCAGAAGTAAGTTGGACGTGCAACTAAACTAAATGGATGTAAATCATTTTAGTCACATCTTGTTTATCGTTTTACTTTTTGCACTGGAGAGATAAAGCAAAATATTTCGAAAGTGCTAGACAGCTTTTCACTAGCCAGCACATTGGTAGATGACTTAGTTACTAGTATTACTTTTCACAATGCTGTGCAATGTGCATTGATACGAAGAATCACCCCAATAATAATATGACCGCATCCCAACAAGTAAATCGGTCCGTTTTTTCATCGATTCAACGTCTGCAGACGTTGAATCAATGTAAAAAAGATTTGCTTGCTTGGATGTCGTATTATCGCTTTATCTTACTTTTCCAACTACTGAATGACGATATTCAGTCTTTGCTTTTGCATGTTGCCGAACCACTGACAGTTAAATTCCTTTTGGTACAACCTACCCCACACATTGTCGCTGGCTTTTGAAGAAAAAACTGAATCAACAACAATCGCATTGTTCAGGTTGAGGCCGAGCTGGCCCAGAGAGTGGCAGCACTCAGCAAGGCAGAAGAACGTCACGGGAACATAGAAGAGAGATTGAGAGCATTGGAATCGCAACTCGAAGAAAAGTCACAGGAAATAAATCGGGTAAATGCCTACGTAGTAAACATGTTTCTTTATTCGTGTGATGTTAGTCTATATTCCTATGGCGATGTAGAAGATTTATCATTTTATGTTTACTGCTAATCGGAGACCAGTTGTTAACGTTTGAACGCAACAGGCCCGTCAAAGAGAGAGAATGAACGAAGAACATAACCAGCGACTTTCCAGCACTGTCGACAGATTGCTTTCTGAATCAGAGGAACGGCTACAAATCAATTTGAAAGAGCGAATGTCAGCTTTAACTGAAAAAGTAAGAGCGACAATAGTGCAGAGTAGCCACTCAGCCAGCCACAGTTGCCTTTTCACATCCTTTCAACGTCGCCAGACTTGGAAGCAATGTGAAAAAAGGAACTTTTGCTGAAGTAAATAACACAACTTCAACTACAATAGATTCGTATCGTTTATGTTTTGAGTTGTAGTAGTTGCCTGGTCAACTATCTGCCAGTTGGGCAGCACAACATAAAAGTTCGCTTGGCAAATTTTGCCTTGGCAGAGATTTCAGTTTTGTAGAGAACGGCTACTTCCTAATGCTGACACTGATAGTTTTAGGATGCAATAAATGACGAGAGAGATTTCCGTAAAAAACTTTTTTTTTGTTTAAAGTTCTTGTACACGCATTTGCAAGTACCACCTAACACTCAACCACTTACTTTGTAGAATCATCTTAGTAATGAGTTGGAGAACACGAAGAAGATATTGGAAGCAACGCAACTTGAAAAGGTATGACGTAAAAGACACTGCCTGGTATGTTTCTTGTTGTTACTTGCGCTGAATGCTTACCTACTTACTTTGTAGGATCGTTGGCAACGGAACTCGACCCAGTATGAATCAGAATTATCCATATTCAAGGCCTCTACAAAAGTAAGTTGAACTTAACTGTAACTAAGGTTTTTCGGCGGCCGATTGTAGCAGAAATTGACAGCGATCGACACATGTTTCGCCGATTTGGCAGGACCATCAGCATCGCACCACTAATTCATGCCACAGATTATCGACCGTCGTCTTTACCAATCAATTGAATTCTTACCTTCTGCTGACTGCCAGGAAGAACGCTTCTTTCTGTACAATACATACAGTGGTGTGAACTACTGCATGTTACAAAGTTTTCATATTTCTTGTCTATAATTAGTTAGTTGCTTTCGTCTTCAGACATCTTCGTTAGACCGTAATGGTATCACGGCGACGTCACATTCATCGTTCAACACGCGCCCTGCAAAGAGCCTTGCTCGTGTGGCAGGAAGCACGCCGGATCTGACTCAGTACAGAAGGCATTTCTCGTCTTCCACCATATCCAACGCTGCTTCTGACAGTCACCCTGATGTTGAAGAGAACACCAGTTTTCCACAGTATACTCTGTCCAACCGGTACGTGAAATTGAATCAATTCTCAGTTGTCAAGTCAGTTATCGCTAGGCTTTCTTTCGTGTGGAATGTATCTCTAATTTGTGCTGATTCGATAAACATATGTCAAATTCTCTTAAAATTCTGTAAGCATACTGCACATACAATTATCTTACTGTATCATCAACTTCTCTTTCATGCATTGTAGGCCCGGTGATAACTATATGCGACCGAAAACAAGAATAGATAATGTGCAATTGGATGGAGAAAAGGTATTGGTACTTTTATTTGTGCTTGTGTGTCCATCTTTAAACATCGTGTGCGAACTTTTATCGTTTTTTTTTTGTTTTTTTTCAGGGCCGCGCATTGAACGAACAAGAATGGGAACGGGCTCAACAGGCTACAATATTATCCCAAGTTCAACATGCATTTGAAGGGAGTTCTGCTTCCTTACAGCCGTCTGTGTGTAATGCAAACACTGCCTCAGGTACAACGTTTTCGGGTTTACCTGTAAAGCTTTATTTGAATTCAATATTTTTATTTTTGCATTGAACACATTTTCGTGGCTTTGATAAATATTGTATATTATTCGATAATGTTAAATCAAATGTGCTTTGCTCCCTATTTTCCCATTTTATAACAATAACCTCACATTGCATATTAACAATATCCTTGCTAAAGGAGATATGAATCGATATCTGAAACAGTTTTGTTTTAAGATTAGTGATAAAGACGAAACTTTCAATTCAAACCTTTGTTTTATTTCATTTCGCCCAGAAATGGATGATGTTTATTCGGCTGCAGATTTGCTGTCACCATCCGGTCCTACCGATGCCCAATCATTGGCTTACATGCTTCAAGATCAGTTGGATGTCATCAACCAAGAAATCAGGTCACTGTTGGCTATCCACTTTTGTCATTTCCGTGTCTTGTCATAACTGTCAACGTCTGTTTGCAGCATTCTACAAGAAGAGAAAGAGTCCACAGAACGCAAAGCCGAAGAAATCGAGCAGCGGGTTACTGTAACGTCAGAAACGCGAAGGCCGATGTTCCAGCTTGATACAGGGGCCGTTGTGTATCCAGGTGGAAATTCCACCCCGCGCATGCAAGTCGCGGGTAATGTGAGTACAGTTGAAATGATGATTTCACTCGCCGCCATTTCATCTGCAGCTTCAATGCGATAGAAAAATGCTCTGTACCATTTTAACACTGAAATTTTATCCGAAAAGAGTTGCGCGTTTTTTAAAACTTATTATTCTCATATATCTCCAAACCCCTCAGCAATAGCATTGCAAGAAATTAACACTATTTTTTCCAAATTTTTATGCACTTGTGTTTACTTTAGCCTTTGTTTTGACAGAATGCCGTTGGCTCGTCAAGATTTGAAGAGAAAAGTGTTGAACATCAACCTCTTGATCAAGATGACTTAAAAGGGTAACGTATTATGTTGCATACATTAGTGGAAGTTCAAATCACAGATATAATGAGTTAAAATGGGAAGCATTTGCTCATCGAAACGGCTGGTATCAAAATGTCTTGCCCTGGTGTATCATAATTTTAATTTTGATGCTTCAAGAAAGAGTTTTTTTGCAACTATAGTTATCCGACGCTTATGCTGGGACAAGCAGTTTTAAAAATTTCAGTTCTCAATAAGATGAACTTTGCTTTAGTAATAAGAATAAAGATGACGCATTTCTGAACCGTTGACAACGTACACCAGTCACATCTTCTATCGACGAGTGTTGAGAACTGCAAGTTATGTAGAAATTGTAGTCTACCCATCTTTCACACCACTCCATGGCATAAAGAGCCTGATTTCCGTATGTGAAAACACTAAACAGTCGCTAATAATCAACGGGTGTCTTGGCAGTTAAAGCGACAACACGATAGAGAAAGCGATCTTCTACCAACATGACATTGAAACTTTTAGATCCCTGGAAGGTTCTGGAACGCCTAATAGCAGTCTTGGCAGTCAAGATTCAATTCGGAAGCGCACTAATCAGAATTCTCAAGGAGTCACGATAACGAAGAAAAAAAGCATCAAATCGTCGATCGGTCGCTTGTTTGGCAAAAAGGACAAGGTTGGCTTGTTTGTATAACTCTGTGTCCGCACGAACAATTGTATGAAAATGAAAGATTCAAGTAGTTTTTATCGAAATGCTATTTGCAGTATGGAAAAGTTGCAATGATATCGTGTGACTGTGTACCTTAATTGCGCAATGATGCTGCGGCTTCTCAAATTATGTCATTTTCAAAAGGAAAGGTCTTAAATTCAAGCAGTTTCTTGTTGTACTAGTGAGGCTCAAGTTCAATACCTTAGCAGTGTTTCAGTGACAATGTCTTGAATTATAATTGCCTCGTATTTTCTTGTGCTGGAAGGGGACTAATCTTTCGGTTGTTTTATATTTTATCCTTATTTTTGTGTCTTTAAGATGCGGTTATCACGAACCCACTTAGCTCCTCCTAACGGGAACTACGGAGCTCCAAATGAACAGATGTCGGGTTCGGGATCTAATCCATCGGTATCGGAAGATCGTTCCGTATCCAATGATTCTTTAGATGTGGTCAGCTCCGGCCACCATAGAGAGCAGGAGCGGAGGATAAAGAAGAAGTAAGTCGCTGTGTGCTTGTATCATGAAGAAGAATTGAATTAGTTTTACGAACGCAATGAGCAGTATGATATTTTATTGGTTATAAATATTAACATTTACGTTCAGGCAGCCAATAAATCGTGGATATGCGATGCACAGTTGCACACGATCCTTATTGAGAAAAAGTATCCAACATTGTCAATACAGTATTTAGTCTGTTGGGGTAATTTCCTTTCTTCGTATTATTTCAAAATATTTTTAAAAAATTTCCAAGTTGCATTCAAAAAACAATGCATACATTGGTTAAGGCATAGCGTGCGATGGCTTTTTACAAGAATAGCAAGCAAAAGAACTGCGAAAAGTTGACAGCAATTCAGACCTTGACGCTTGCGCGGCAACAGTTGTTGTTCTTGACGACTAAGAGATTGAATAGTAGTAGTAGTAGTCCAGTTTTAATCCGGTGATGTCCCCGTTACCGAAAGTGGCCGGATTCACCTCCAAGTGCCGCAATCGCCTTCACACCTTCTCCCTCCACATCGATCTGTCTAACGCGTCCTCTCTTGTCAAACCCACTTTGCTGCTTTCCTCCTCAACTTGTCTTTTCCACGTTTTCTTGGGTCTTCCTTGTTTTCTACGACCCTCCACTTGCAACTCCAACTCTTCTCAAAACATCATCTTCATCCCTTCTCAAAACATGCCCATACCACCTCACTCCATTCGCTTTCGCCAACTTATCAACATTCTCACTCAACCCAAGCAAGTTCATAAGTTCTTCGGTGTTGAATTCTGTGTTATCGTAACGGGTCATGAAACTTGTTGCAGACATGAAATGCTGGAGGAAGTCAGACGAGCTGGCACACCGTTCGCCAATTGGAATGGCCCGACTGTCGTTGCCTGGCTGGAGGTAGCTCATGTTTGTAACGATATATACAGAGTGTGAATGATGAGTCCTAGGGAAAGAAAACCTAACCTATTTTTCTGAATTTGTTGATATTATTGAACAAGCTCCATGATAACTATTGTCGTGTCTGTGAAATGTTTTGTAAGTGCGTGAAAAATTTATGGGTTCTATGACTTTAACAACCCGATTATTATTATATCGCTATCCGAAGCCAGTGTTATGCAACCGTGATCTTGTGTTTGTAGTTATGGGTTGGAATGCCTGCGTGGTACGTAGCGGCTTGTCGAGCAAACGTAAAATCTGGAGCCATAATGTCGGCTTTATCGGATACTGAAATCCAGCGGGAAATTGGCATCAGCAATCCGCTCCATCGACTCAAACTACGGCTAGCTATTCAGGAAATGATAAGCCTCACAAATCCGTCGGCGCCGGCTACCTCAAGAACGGTGAGTGCTATATCCATTTCGCTACCGACTGTTTTGCTTATAGTTGCTTTAACATTAGAGTAATATAATGCAATATTAGGATAATATAATGCAATATTAGTTTTTTTTCACAATATTAGGGATAATTGAGATTTTTTGTTTAAGAGGAAGTGCATCATTTAATTTTTTAACATGTCACGCTCCGTTGGATGCAGACGACAGGTAACGTTTGGATGACTCATGATGAAGTGGAAAGCTTAACTGGTTTCAACCAGATTCGCATCACGGTATTCCAGTTACCATAGTATGTGTGTGTAACGTGCATACATCGTGCTATTGCTGAAAATCTCTGCTGTTTTGCTTGATTGTACGCTACAATCAAGATCCCAAAACTTGTTTTTGGCCTTTGTCGTGCAGTCAAACTTTACTGTGTTGCGTAGATTGTTGTTTGGAAATGGAATGCTTGTCAATTAGTTGAGTAGTTGTAGTGGTTTCTGTTCCATATTGGCATTTTGTCACTATCGATTTCACTGCAAGAAACCAGAACACGTTTTTTTCATATTATATTTCTTCTGCGTTTGGTACATCTTCATTCTACATGTTGTCGCACTACTTTTTCACGTTGAAACACTCGGTTGTGAATGTTGTGTCAATGGTTTGCGATTTGATAGCTTCATGAATGAAAACACCACTCGTCCGTAATCACCGCTCGGTTGTAAACCTATCTTGTACAAACTTTGTTTGTAAATTTGGAATAGATGAAAACGTTATGTAATACCATTTACTTCATTAAGTTTTCCATATCAACCGGGAAAGAAAAATAACTTTTCGAATGATTTACTTTAGTATTAGGTTTTGCTGACTAACATATGAACTTTGTTAACTAAAAACGTAGATCTGTATAGAGTGCATACTATTTTGTGCCATAAGCTAAGTGCTTTGCATAAGCAAACTATTCATTCTCCTTTAACAATGATATTCTGCTTCAAATCTTTTTAACATTTTTTTTTATATTTTGTGCAAGGATGATGCTTTGGGTTGGGCTGAGGTAAGACAGCGATGATTTGTCATGAATTAAGAAAATTTACATGGTCATTTTTCTTTATTGTAGCGTTAGTCCTTCGAATATTTGCTTTTACCCAGCTACTGCCGTTTCAATTCTTAATTTAAATTCTCGTCTTTGATGACTGTATTTAATTATCACGTTTTTGTAATATTTTTTACGATTTTCAATGTCTTGTCATCGAAGCGTTTTAAAAAATTACGTGTAGATTGCTAGCTGTAGTTTTATTGGTTGCAATCAACACGCAAACGAGAATTTTTAGTCTTGTTTTTGTTTAGATTCATAACTGAAATCAAACCAAAAAAATTACTAATTCTTTTAGTTTTTTTGTTACCGGTGATCATTTCTCCCATATTGATATGCAGAATTTTTGTTTGGGAAACTTTGTCAATCGAATGCTATTAATTCCGTTGTATTGTTTTGATTATTGCTTCAATTTGCTGAATAACAACAAGCTAATTTAAAGCAACGTACGATATTAATATGCTTTTGCAATACATTCTTCCCTACAGTAGTTTAAAGGCATTTTAACTACTTTTTTGTTAATTATTGCTGTATAATTACTTCATCACATGGCGTATAATAATTTTTAAAGTAAATATATTTATGGTAATGCACAAATTGTCAGCAGGGTCATGTTACATAACTTTACCTAAATTCACAACAAATCCATGATGTCAACTCCTACTCCACAACATTAATCTGTCAAAACATGAAAACCTGTTCCTTTAACTCTACTCTCGGTGAATTATTTGCTGATTACCACATGATTTTGTTTATTCATTATGTTTTATTTTATAAGTGTCTTCGGTTTAGAATGAAACCAAATGGTCTTTATTTTTCATTTTGCTATTCATGACAGTGTATGAAACTCATGCCACCTTACAAGGTTTAAAACAAAAGCTGTCTGTATGGTTTTCTTACGTCATAATTGGTTGGCCAATGATTCTCGAAACTATCACTATTTTTGCTCATAAACTTTTACGAGGTTCCGAGTAAATTTTCCTTGATGATAGGTGATGACGGTTACTACCGCGCACAGTGTGTGTAAAATAGTAGTACACATCCATTACACCAAACTTGACGATTGGGGAATTCCCACTTTCTGTTGACAATGCCACATGCTATAGCACAAACGTAATAAAGTTACTTGATTACCAATACCATATAAAGAGCAAAAACCGTTGTCTTTCTATACTATCAACCTATCACAACTTCGTTATTGTGATAGTTTTCGTTAAATTGAACTGAATGTATGTCTACTGCCGGTTCATTTCTATTTGAACTGGTTCAGCGTTACTGACTGAAAGTTGTGCATTGAAACAGACCCTCGCATATGGAGACATGAACCATGAGTGGATCGGCAATGAATGGCTCCCTAGTCTCGGCCTGTCTCAATATCGGACCCACTTCATGGAGTGTCTCGTTGATGCCAGGATGCTCGATCATCTCACTAAGAAGGATCTCAGGCAACATCTCAAAATGGTGGATGGTTTTCATAGGTGAATTTGTTTATTGTGTTAAGGCAATAAGTATTGCTAGACATGACGTATTTGCAAGCACTGTCATAATAACGCGTAAAGCAACAATGAAGATTCTACATTGTGGTTTACATTTACGCTCTAGGACAGGAGTGTGCGGCCCGCGGGTCAAATGCGGCCCGCAAAAAAAAAATGTGCGGCCCGCGAAGATGTGCCAATTTTGAATTGTGTGCGGCCCGCGAAACATGTTTATAATTTAGTTTAGTCTGGTACATGTGAACAATTCATTGTGGAGTGGATTATTGTAATTTCGCACCTTCTGTTAACCATTTTAGAAATTTCCCACCGGCCACCGCTAATCCATTGTATTTAATTATTTGGAACGTCAGCAGATCAGAGGCGGAGCCCTGCTCCCGTCTCTGGCTTTATCGCCTTTTTGTTTGATCTCTTGCTTAAGACCTTTTGTAGAGCCGGCTTGCGTCAAATTTAGCAGTTGCCTAATGTAGGCCTAGCCTACAAGCAGTTGAATCAGAACAACTTCAGCCTAGCGGCCCATTCCTTGCCAAATTTGTTGAACCAGTCAAAATAGCAAATTTGTTAAAATTAGAAGTAAAGAAGTAGAGGTATGGGAAGAAAAAAAAAATTGTAAAAAGGCAAAAAAACAATTGAATGAACTCAATACAAGACTGCAGCAAAAAAACAGTATGCGAATCCTCAGAAGAAAACTGAATTTGCAAACCAACTTGAAAAATTGTTGTATGAATTTTTGGCTCGTTTCAAGGACTTTAATTCTCATGAACATTTGTTTGGTGTATTCTCTTCGCCATTCAACACAGACATTGTCAAAGCACCTGGTGATATCCAACTTGAACTGATTGATCTTCAAGAAAAAACGGATTTGAAAGCAAAGTATTTAGAAATGAATCTTGGCGATTTTACCGAAAGCATCTCAACCAAGATGACTTTCCACATTTGAAAAAATTCATGGCTTCAAAAATGGCTCTTTTTGGCTCAACGTATTTGTGCGAGCAATTTTTTTCTAAAATGGGCGTCATAAAATCTCCCTATCGATAGGTTCTGACAGACGAACTCTTGGAAAATGGACTTCAAATTGTGAGCACTTCCATTAAAGCAAATTTGGAAAAAGCCGTGGGGAAAAGAAGCCAGCAGCAAACTTCTCACTGAACTCGTTTAAAGATTGTGTGACAATAGAATTGAATAGCAGTTTTCTTCAGAAATTTATACTGTACGTCTTAACTTATTATTTCTGCAAGGAGATCCCCTAATAATACCATATGAATAACAAAAAACTACTTTTTTGTGCCGGCGACTACTAGAAATTATATGTTAAATAAACATGCGGCCCGCGGTTTCACCCAGTTATTTATGTATGGCCCTTAGGGTGCGTCATGTGCCCCAATGTTCATATTTTTTGTATTATTTTTTTTCAGTGGTGAGGTTTCACTGAAATAGCAATAATATGAAGTTTCAGCAAAAAATATTAATGTTTAGGTCCTCCACATTGCGGTTAAAAATACAGGAATTTGACCCTATAGTCCATAAATACCTTGCTTTAACATAACAGCTCGAGTTTTGCTCTATGGACTTTTGAAAACTGATTTAGAGTAATTTTGGGGTGCTGAATCCGAATCTGACCTCAGATTGATCCTATCACGTCAGGTTTGTGAGATATGATAACAGCAAATTGTTATTTTTGTCAAAAGTGGAAGATTTGACGTTGCGTTTATTGCACGTTACACATTGTGCTATATCCAGAATCCAGGCCATGTAGTGCATAAGTACTATAAGTAGCTGGAATACACTCACCGAGTCACCAACTATAATTTTGATACCAATTTGCTTTCTAAGCAACATTATTAACAAGGCAGTAATAACAAGCTAAAAGGGAGGCTAAAAGTATAACTGACCCCCTCCCCCATCAATGTTTTGCATAAAACTACAAAATTTTTAGCAGGCCTATGGCAATGCTTAGCCAGTAACCTTACTTAAAGGCTGTTTTGGCCTGTCTAACACTAACCTTTCGCTATAGCACTGCATATGTTGGTGGTGAACGCAACGCCAAATCTTCCACTTTTGACAAAAGTAACAATTTGTTGTTATCATATCTCACAAACTGACGTGATAGGATAAATCTGAGGTCAGATTCGGATTCAGCACCCCAAAATTACTCTAAATCAGTCTTCAAAGTTCATGGAGCAATAAAAAATCTTTTTTTGTAGACCGGTGTAATATATGGATTATGCCTGCATTGCGCTTGGGCAATTGGGCATGTTGAATGTTGATGAAGACTTGCAGTTTTTGTCAGTCGGGGAATTATGTCATTCAAGGTGGCTAACACTTGCTTGTAGGCTACTTACGACTCATGTAATCAACCCTTCCAAAAGTTTCATGAACTTGTCTGAGTACTGCATAGTGCATCAAGGTTTGCTTCCCATCTTGGTTTGAAATATAACACCACAATTCATTATCTGATGGGTTAAAAAACTTCTTCAACATGTTGCAAAGAAATCATCCCAAAGCAAGAAGTAAAAGAGATTTCCAAGAAGGTTTTGAAACGCAATGCATTATTTGCTCAATCTGAAAATGTCATTGTTGGTACGCTAGGCGATGAAGGCTGCCAAGTTAGAAGAGCAGCAGTCCAACAAATCTATTCCTTAGGTTCACAAGCACAGGAAAAGCAAAGCAAGAATCATGTTGGCTCCTCACAAAAAGCAGAAGATGAAAATCGAAAGCTGAGAAAGGAAATTTCACCAGCGGTGCCACCTGCAATATGCAGATTTCTTGTGCCACAGCTTAATATTAAAACAAAATCATACCACCAACTTGTGAAGCTTGGTACAGTTCATAAGTCTGAGCCACCTATTATGAGATCGCTAACAGATCAACAGCTTGACAATGTCATCGACGAACCTCTGCGGCTGGATTATCCTTGCCACAACCAAGCAGTGGAGCGTTACGTCAATCTTGTGACTGAAGCAAGCTTATATGCTGTAGGTTTTGAAAGAAGGGATGACCTGGGCTGATTCATCAGGTACGATCTTGTCAATTTATGAAAGAATTCAACAGCAAGAAGCAATTCCCACTAGGGTTAACCCACTAGATTGACATGTTCACCTTTTTGTGCTGATTGCTGAAGTCTCAATGTAGTACCGGTAGTCTAGCACATGCAGCAGTATGGAGTATATCAATCTGTGTGCTGGTATTTTCTTGACAATGATTTCATGGCAGATCACAGTCTACCCATCACCAATTACGTCTACCAATTACACTATATGTTTTATGCACCTACACTTTGAACAGTCCAGTTAGTAACCCCCAGGTCATGCAGCTGTGTGTGTACATGACATGAGCACTATATTGTATTACCAATCACACTACTGTACCGTTAGACCACTGCCAACATCCTCTCGATTAACCCTTGTATTCTCTATGTCATGTGTGCCGTATATTATGCATAGTTGCATACTATGCTGTATATTTATTGCAAATGCAATAAGCAAAAGTATCCAAGTCATCTGTGACCAGTATATGCAGTACAGCATGTGCATTTACCCATTACTTTGTGCTTGTGCTACCGTTTTTGTCCAAAACATTGTCAAATATACGTTTTTTGTCATAACTTTTTTTCTAGTGAAATTAAGGCAAAAAGTCCTCTTAGAGCAGATAAAAACATTACAATTCTGCATCATTTGGTACCAAACGCATGTTCCTAGCACCAGCAGTTCCAAAGTTACATCCGATTTGAGAATTTTGGGGGTCTTCCCCATAAAATGGGGGGGGGGGGTAGCACAGCCAATAGGTGGTACAACTCCCTGAAACCAGTTTTGTTGTTGCTTTTTGCCAATTTCTCAGGGGTGTAGACCCCCTTTTTTAATTAAAAAAAAAAAATTTTTCAATCCACCCTGTTGTGAAGCTAACAAGGGGATACGGGCAATTGGGATGTGGAGCACCTAGACCTTGACCAAATTCTTTGAAATTTTGTAATTTTGCTTTTTTAGTCAAGCCTCACCAACAAAAAAAAACAATTTTGTTTTCGATCATTTTTTTAAATTTTGGGGGCACACGACGCACCCTAATGGCCCTCCTGTAAAAAAGGTTGCACACCCCTGCTCTAGTAAATGCCTCAGTTACATTTGTGTTTGATTGTAAATTATTGCTTAAAAATTTTACAATCAAATATGTTCTGTTTCCAAAATGGACTAACAAACATGCTTCTAAAATTAATATTATTTTAAATCCTATTTCAGGTCTAGCTTACAATTTGGAATTCTCTGCTTAAAAAGATTAAACTATAACAAGAAGGATTTAGAAGAAAGACGAGAAGCATCAGCTGAAGAAGTGAAAGGTAACCTCGACCAGCAGCAACTTGCGCATCGCACTTGCTGCTACATTCCTCAAATGTCATAATATAAACATTAAACAGTGTAGATAAGTTTTCTAGAGCGTTTGCGTTGTCGTATCTCATACGTAGGCCTATAAATCTAGCAACATCACTGGGCTAACAATACCATTTTAGCGTACGGTAACACAGAAGAACAAACAAATAAACGCAATGGTTTCAGCTTTGAACCGAAAATGTTTCTCATTGCAAGCCTTTTCGTACAGACGTGTTAGTTTGGAGCAACCAACGAGTAATCCGATGGCTCCAAGGAATTGGTCTTCGTGAATTTGCGACGAGATTAAGCGACAGCGGCATCCACGGTGCCTTCATAGCGCTGGATAATACATTCGATGCGGATTCTCTGGCCCTGCAACTGCAGATACCGACGCAGAATATTCAGGTGCACGAAAAACGTCAATAAACCGACTAGCTGAGTTAATGTCTCTATTTTGTTACATTTTACCTATGCAAAGTTCCACCTGTTTAAAATGTCATATGTTTGATTCAACACATCAGTGGTTCAGGAAAATCTTTCCATGTTTTCGGCGTTCAATTTGTAAGGTAACAGTTTGTCATAGCGATTCTTACTGGCAAAAAAAAAAAACGATTCAAATTTTTCTGATTTTAAACTGATGCAGTAAAGCTCTCGCAGACCCTTCATATAAACGATTGTGCATTCAAATTGGAGCCACTAAACAGTTGTTTGACGTAAAAGTTTATTCTCGTTAGTTTTCTGTTGTTTTGTCACAGATAATTTGCAGAGACCGATTATAAAAATGTGTGAAGCCAGTAATATTGCACCTTACCAATGTGCTTAAAACTTCGCGAACATCACTTTCGCAATGCTTTAAGTAGAATGAACACTAGTTGAAATGCTAACTCATGATTATTTGCAGGCACGGCAAATCTTGGAAAGGGAATTTAGCAATTTAATCGCCTTGGGAACCGATAGACAGCTTGAAAACGATGAAGTAAGTCTCAAAAGATTTATAGATCAAAAATTTGATTATTACATAAGTGTTAGTTCATCGTGGAGTGGTTTTATCATTGTAACACATCAATTTTCTGTTTGACGTATATTGGGTAAAGATATGTATTATTTAAGTGCGCCATTGAAATACAGGCAAGCGGGAAAAACTTTCGGCGGAGCGCTTCCTGGCGGAAAAAGCGCGCTCGTCCTTCCGCAGTTGCAATATCTTCTTCGAGCATGGATGCTGTGAATTCTGATTCCGTGGTGGTCGGTCAGCGGTTGGAAAACCACTCTTCCCACGGGATCAGTGGAGCCATTTTGCGACCATCCAGTCCATTCCGACCACCACATCACATAGTGGATGGCGGATCGTCGATTAGAAGAACTGAAAGTAAGTTATTCCCATGTGTCGTTTATGATCTAAATATAACAGTTTTTGTCTTGGTTTGCTAAGTTTAACACGAAATACTCTGAAGCCTGGCTGTTTCTTGCAAGCCACTAAGGAACACTGCTGCAAAACTGTGACGTTGACTCCAAAACTGTGACGTTGTTTTTGTTTAAATCTTTTATATTACATATAACAATGAATTGATTTACGCCAATTTGGCAAGTTACAGCGTTGGCAAGCATGCCATATTTGTATGTGTACAATGCATGGATGCGTATTGGCTAAAGCAAAGTGATGTACTACACAGTAAACTTGAATGTGTGTTGTCAAACACGCATGGAGTTTACTGAACACGCTTGAACCGTTGTGCGAAGTTCACTCAATAAAGAACATTTGTATTCTCGGCTAAAACATTTTTGTCAATTTTTTTTTGGATAGTTTCGATACAACATGTGGGCTTAGTACACTGGCGAAGCCCTTAAGTTTCGGTCCTATCTGCACTCTGCAGCTGTGTGTGCTTCTTGTTGCTTGCATGAATGCTCGTGTGTGTTTTACTCCATCTTGTTAGCATGTTTCAACGTACAGTATCGTTTTTAATAATCAGGTGGTTTGAAGAAGAAGAAAAATAGGTGACCTCGCACTCTCTCAAAAGGGTATTCGACGATAACTGTACGTATATTACTAGAAGATTAACTAGCTGCTAGTTACTAGCACAATGACTGTATACCACATTCTTACGTTAGCTCTAAAAAAGGCGCTTTGCAAATGTTATCCTCTTTAATGTCATACCTGCGATGTCCCAATTGCGTTAAGCTTCCCGTATTTTGATTGAACGTTTATCTGCATTGCTAAAGCACATACTGCGCATTTTCTGATGTATTTGTTTGGTTTAAACACAACGCTACTGCTTTGTTGCTGATGGATGAAGCTGTTCACCAGCTATATTTGATTTAAAGCATGACATTTTTCTGTTGCATAGTAACTATGGCATCGCATCGAATTGCAAGTGATATTCCACCGATTACCACTTGCAATATGTTTTGCGGCTGTGATTGTAAAGTGGATGTACTGTATAACTTACGAACCGTATCGCGTTGCATGTTACTGGCAACTTCCTATATAGATGAAACAAAGGAAGCTGCTGCTTGTCGATGGCTGATTTCAATCTGCATTGTCCTAACCCACCGTTGAATGTGTGCTAATCGCTGACGACTGAAATTATTTTGACATTCTTCAAATCGTTTCTATAACGAATGATTTAAATTTCTGAACGATGACAAAACTGGGTATTAATCATATGATCATCAATTATATGAGGTTGGTCCAAGACTGCGAACATGAAGGGCCACATTAGAGTCTGAGAAAAACTTCACGGGCCGCATAAGGAGAAATGATAACGCGTTGCTGAAAGTAGAAACGTTGTTAAATAAAAACTTAACTAGGTTGCGATTTTGAACTTCTTTTCTATAAATTTCGATCTGTTTTAGCTAGCCTACATTCTTATTGTTCGCAGGCTATGAACATTAACAAATCTTGTCGCTGACAAAATACAGTTGCAATGAAAGGACTGAGTTTGCTAATTTGATTGACCTAATGTTTTGCTGCACGCCTAACTCACTTTTTAATCTCTGCTTGCGACTCAAAAAGTGATTTTCAGCTAGTAAAAAAGATACAATACATAACACGTCAACAAATTAGCAAACCAAAACAATTTATTGTTTTTTGCTTTTGCATATAGTGTCGATCTCTGGTTTAAATTCAGTGGTCGACAGACGTAAGCAAGCATCCAGGGTTTCATCAGCCATTCTGTTCCGTGTGTCGCTTTTTAATCGCTTCGTAACGGAGAAACTGCTAGCAACAAAAGCAAAATATCAACACACGTTTGTGTCGTCACAAACCGACATTGTTCCCTCATAGTTACCTATTGACCGGATTATGCGCGACTTATTTAGGGTTATGGCGAATGTAATGTATTTATAAAACGTAGGTGTCTTTTTAAACCTTGGATTTAGCACTGATAATTCCGGCATGCACAAAGTGTTCGCGGGCCGCACAAAAGCTTCACGCGGGCCGCATGCGGCCCGCGTGCCAGAGTTTGGACCACCCTGAATTATATAATAACTCAACTGTGATGACAGGGTGACAAGTCAGCAAATGAGTACTTTTTTACATTGATTCGACGTTTAATCAATGTAAAAAGGACTGGTTCGGTGGCAAAAGATAAAAGAAGAATATGATTAAATTGAACCAACCGATTGAGTCATTTCCATCCCATTCATACTCAGGTTCGCCAATAAGACAATTGGCAGCGACGACGACGGTCTCGGCACTGGACCCACAGATACGCACTTACACCTGTTAGCTCTCAGTGGCAAGAAAAAGGAAGTTGGACATTTGGACAAGCAGAAACGAGCGTGTTTTGAGGTTGAATCATGTGTAATTTTTCCAACTTTGTAGCAGAAGAAAGCCACAACCTTGCTTGGTTGTGACTTGAAATATAACACGAAAAGTTCACTGTGAGCGCCATGACCATGGTGGCTAACAAAATTGAATCTTCGGCTTTCGTGTACAACATGATCCTCGTAAAGTACTTCCAGTCAAACTATGTTTATCACGTGGTGCTATATTTGCTGTTTTGTGTGTCATGAGCACTGTCTATGTGACGTTTAGTTCTGTTTGCTCTTGACTGAAGTTGATCAGCACCAGTATTATTTAATAGCAACTTTTTTACATAAATTGATAACTTTACACTATTTCATATTGTGCTAGGTTGTGTAATCCTGTTTATTCACTATTCCACTGACGAAAGAGCATTGTGTACTTTTGGTGCTTAAAAAGTATTGTGATCTCGGCAATTTTTTCTTCCTCATGCTATGTTTAATGCTTCTTCAATGCCACATGTAAAGATCTGCTTAACAGCCATTCTATTGATAGCTTATAATACCTCAGTGTAAACTTTGGTCGTTTAGGTGCACCAATATTCTTGAAAAGTCGAATACTGCACAGCTTTTACAATCAGGATGATCGTAGGACTGAGTTTGTTTTGTTACGATACTATTATCATGAAATGTTGAGTTTAATCATATTTCTAGTTTTTATCCTTAATTTGCTAAGAAAAATACATCCCATATTTATTCACCTACCACAACCCGGCGTTTTATCGCGGCTTTTTAAACCGAATATCTTATGCATATTCCATACCAATATGGCACCTCATCATTATTGTACGATGAAACGATATGTACGGTGCTATATACGAAGCAGGACCAATGTACTTTTACCTTCTCAGATTGTTCTTTGCCATTTTAATTTTACTTGAGAGGATCTTTAAATATCTTACTACGTCCCTGGTAGTATGTCGGTGCCCTCATAGTTAAACGTGGGGCTGAAAACTAGACATTAATTATTATAATTTGTCGCCCTTGGAGGCCCCCTAACCTTTATATTTTGAAGCCAGATTACTGACGTTAGCCATTTAGTCACATCGTTATTTTGGACCAGGTAGCTGAGTTGTTAATCTCGTTGACCAACTTCTTTACTTCATCATGTTTTGTTTTAATATTTAGTTAGTGAACAACTTTCTTTACGTATAGTATTTTTAACTTTTGATACCAGGATTTACCAATGGTAACTTTCGCGAGCTTGTTTCCTTTCAATCTCATCTTTGAAATTAAGTTTTGCACCTTCTCTTGATTAACCACAGTGCGTGCAATGTGTTAGGGATGAGCTTTGACGGTTTCTTTTAAGTTTTTTCCCAAAAAGGTTTCATGACAAAGTCGATATAAAATCTATATTTATTGATCAACTTGTCCATGACCGTACTGGCACGACGTTTTAAAGGACGCCAGTTCGATACCTTTGGAAAGTATGTTTCTGTGTCTTGGCAAAACATGGAACTCGAAGATTGGTTCTCTTTTCTTGCCGTCCACTCAATATAGATACTGAATAATATTGATGCAATAACTGATATTAATGCCACAAAAGAATGTTCTATCCCGAACGCAATGCTAAGCAGAGCCTATTCAAGTAAATGAAATCACTATTATCAAAGTAACCTGAAAGCTTGTTTCATCCAAATAAATGTGGTACGTATGTGAGCATCATGTGTACAAAGCCGCGTATGTTGGTTGTGACGCGACTTGAAACTGTGACTTCGCTGTACTTGCTTTTATGCATGCATTCTTCCTTTATTGTTGTCAATTCATATCCGAAGATTTTATTCTTACCGCTCCGATGTATAGACACATGCCAGCGAAGTTTTCCCGAATGAGTATCTCGATATCTTCATCTTGTGCTGCGTAACTTCAAAGCAATTGATTTTCTGTGACTTTGTTTTTGTGCTTCTTTAATGGTGTTTCAACCTTTTCTTCGTTTTCATTTGGCATTTAAATGGTAGAACCTGTATGATTATCGTATAAACGTCAAAATTTTTCAGCTGGGCAATGTTGTGATATCGCATGCAACGTCTTTGTTCAGATATGTGGATATTTGCAAGTGTACTCCGTACAGTATCTTACGACTTTTATCATTTTATACCTTCCATTTGTGGCAGTAATCATATGTCAGATGTCTCTAACAATAAAATATGTTTGCAATACGTGTGCAGTTTTGACCGCAATGCTGGGACACAAATTGCCTTCTCTGTACCCGGAGGGGCAAAAGCCTGTGGACTTACTTTCCTCGGCTTGCATTTGAACTTTCTCATTCTACAGTAATTGAAGTGTCGCCAAGTTCAGGAATTATAATGGCACATTGGAATGGCCCTGTGTAAATCTTATATAACTTACTTAGTGACTTAGCAATTGTTAATACTGCACGTTGAACTGGCGCATCGGTTAAACCACTCAGCCTCCAAGCGTGCTAGCCACGTTATTCCCGCTGAACTGTATCAAAATTTGGGTTTGCTCATAAAACGGATTTTCAAACATGTTTTTATGTAGGACAAGACTTAACAAAAGCCGCCACAGCAATTCCAATAACTGGAACTGACTTACGAGTGTGTGTTCATCCGCATTGCTTATCGGTATCTAGATCCCCTTGTACATCACCAAGATGCCAGCTGCTTGACTTTTTTGACTTTAGCAGCACTCAAGACTTAGCATAAACAATTTTCACCGTTTCCCAAACCTAACGCTGATAATTATCCCTCAAGCAAAACGTTTCGTGAGTTGTAAGAAATGACACAGAATGAGTCATTTTTTATTATTTCCAACTTGATATTCAATCTGCGTGAAAATGAAATTTTCCTGGAACTGACAAAAAAAACAGGCAAAAAAAATCATTGTGATAATTTTTTGGGAAAATCATTTACAACATTTCTCCTTCAATTTCAAAAAATAAAAATAATAGTTGTTTTAAAGACAGCTTTGTGAGCATGCCAAACTTCAAATACAACAGAGTGAAAAAAAGCTCTGGATTAACTAACATGGAATGACCATACATCAGATGTGTGAAGAAATTTAATGCAATAAGAAAAACGCAACATTCGCAACGATTGTTTAAGATAGAAAATACCCAATCACAATATTAGCGTAATTGTGTTTAGTCGAAAATTACAACATGCAAAAATATTATTTTCGAGATGTTCAATAGGCTACGACAAAAAAAAAATTAAACTCTTTTTCCAGAATATCACAACAGAAATTAAGTTTAGCACAAATTCAATATCCATCATCCTGCAAGAAATGACTCCCAGAAAGACATGGTGCATTTTAAAATACGACCAAACGACTATCTTGGTGTCCTGCTTTCTTCAAGTTAGGTAGACAAGCATATTGAATCATTGGAGGTGGACCGCACATCAGTACGAGGCAATCAATGCTTGGTGCCGGGAGATGCTCCTTGATCATGTCTTCATTTATAAAACCGCTTGAATATTTCCAATCTGAAATAAATGAAACAACGTGTTGGACGGGGTTGTTCAAGACACGTGAACAGCATTATATCAAAGGTAGCGTACCTGAAGGCGGCCGATCGAGTGTGTACCAGAGCTTGAACTGATTCGGACAAGCGGACGCACATTCTTCCAGTTCTTGTCGAACGAGAATGTCCTCTTCAGTCTGTAACAGAACACAGTGTCAAAAGCAGCGCTCACTAGATAAGTGCTTAAAGGCCTACTGAATGAAAATTTCAAACGTAAGCATTAAAATGCGTAAACTGAACACTCAAGAATACATTTCATAAAAAATTAATGAAAAAAAATTGTTTTCAATGGCGCTGGCAAGACGCAAAGTCCATTGTTTCATTTATTTTTTGCAAAATGACCAAGAAGTGAAAAAAATGCTTGAGAAAACGTCACCGGCGACTAACAGTAGCTGTAGCGATATCAAAAGTCTTTTCGTGCGTTGGTTGGAAAGTTCAGAGGTGTTGCGTTCCAAGAATTTTCACATTGATTCAAGGCCTGGAAATGTTGAATCCACGTAAAAAATGCTGATTACTCCACCTCTTCTGAATTGCCTAGCTGAAATCGTTTCACATGCCTTTGTGGAATTTGCCTTCAAAAACTTGTTTTATTACATTGATTGAAGGCCTGAATACGTTAAATCTATGTAAAAGAGGCTGATTCACTGTTTGAAGAACAAGATCTGCCATTTGAAACTCACGCAGTAAAAACTCTTGCCCGATCAGCTGATTGCTAGTCGCCGGTGACGTAGAGTGTATAATCGCACGCTTCGCTGCTCAAGCCCATTTTGAAAGCTCAGACAAAAGCACGCGTGAAATGGTGATCAGACCGCAGTGGGGCGAAATTTTTTTCAAAATCGTTTTATGGTAGCATGTTAAACACAAAAACGTGGAAAATCGCCAAGTCAGGTTTTTCCTTTAGTATGACTTTAAACAGGTTTTGTTATAAATACAGCTACTCAGAATTATGCCAATCAAATTTAAAACAAAACTAACAGAAGTAAATGCTACCTGATTGGCGAATAGAAGCCACAACCTCGTTTTGTCTCCTGGGTCTTTCAAGCATTGCCTGATCAGTTGTAGCATTGGGGTGATCCCAGTTCCACCGGCAATCATTGCAATCTGAACAATAGTTTATTGTGATTAGACGTTTCTCTCGAAGTGAATGCATCAGGTCGTTACCTCAACGATCTTGATAACAACTACAATAATCTATATTATACAGTGATTCTTCTTGTCCACATGAGAAACTATGCAACAAATCAGCAACGACAGAATTGGTTAAGGCCAGCCTACTAAGTTGCTGAAACTCAATAACATTTTAATCTCAATAGATATACTTAAACAAAACGACAAAATCCGAATGTTGACCTGTTTTATCCAAACCGTTTTTCTCTGGTTGAAATATTAACGGAAAAGTGCTATGCTCAGGATCCCAACCAAGCTCACCCCAGTGAAATGTTCGACCCCTTGTAAACATCCTGTCAATTGAATTGTAAAACTCGTGTGTTCAATTGATGTTCACATTTTCTTAGTTTTGTTGCTTCTATGACATTACGGCCCTATAGACATTAAACTACGCCTACAAACCCCACACACTACAATTGCAGTGAAGCACAAATCAGCCAAAGGTGGCAAGAAACGATAAGCAAAAACTGATTAAAATATTGTCTACTCTACACGGTCGACGGGCAATGCATCAAATTCTCCCGAACCAAGCAAGCCAGCTGGTTACAAGAAGAGTTTTTAATTGTTCATAAACCAGGAAAACAATTTAACCCTATATTAGGGAAACATTATGGACACAAAACGGAAATATATATATGTACCAAAATGTTTCTTCGATGTATCATGGCTTCGCTATGTATAGCAAACATTCTTGGATCCAAACCCGTCACAGCAGCCTCAGTTTGGTTCCACTCACCTCTTTGGTACGCTTTGCATAAGCCAAACCATTTTTTTCCAAGCGAACAGAGAACTGTCCCTTTGCAGTGTATTCAACCAACCCATTGGGGCCACGAACGTCAATACAATCGCCAATGGACATACTCTCAAGAAACTGCGACATCTTTCCACCTTCAGGATATTTTGGGTGAACATCCTTGAAGTAAACCTGTTCAGATTCATTTTTATTACTGAGTGCACATGTAACACTCATACTGATCAGTTATAGCGCCATATCAGACATAATACACATACCACGGTACCAGCAAAAGACCACAATCACGATGGAATCGATTGCCATTCTTGCATTGCAAAAATAAATTAACAATTTAAGCGCAACAATGCAGAAAAAACAAAAATGAGTAATGAGATTTACAGCTGGATTGTGAAGCCTTTGTCATTAACAGTGCATTAGGGCTAGGCATCATCTGCTCAATGAACGCTATTTTGTATGAGATAAGCTGTGATAAGTGCCACCAAGATAGCTTGGCCGATTATAAACAGAGTATATTGAAGATTGGAAGGAGACAAGTGAATAATATCGTATCGGTATCACAGCTTCATAAACAAGATGCAAAGTTTAGTTAGAAAATGCAAACCTTAATAACCAAATCCATATGTCCCTGATCATCATCGGATGTGACTGGTGTGTACGGCCTCACCACCAGCTTACCATTCACCCGTGCTGAGAGGAATATGTGTTTTCCAACAGGTAATCCAAGGATGTGCTTTTCTGATGGAAGTGCAAATACAAATTTCCTGAAAAGATACCGACAATGTCAATGATGACGAAAGCTCAAAATCAGTCTCTTCCAATTGAGTACACTGATTACGCTGCAACTGGGTTTATTTCCAACCACCACAACTGATTAGTTCTTGCCCCGATATTCTAAAATGAGATAATCAAGTTATTTTCTTAGGTCTAATTTGATGACCTTAAAGGGATTTAAGGAAAAACCTGACTTGGCGATTGTACACGTTCTTTGTGTTTACCATAAAACGATTTTCAATAAAAATTTCCCCCATTGCGGTCTGATCAGCATTACGCGCGTGCTTTTGTCAGAGCTTTCAAAACGGGAATGGGCGTGAGCAGCGAAGCGTGCGACTGTACAGTCTACGTCACTATCGACTAGCAATCAGGTGAGCAGCAAAGCGTGCGACTGTACAGTCTACGTCACTATCGACTAGCAATCAGCTGATCAGGCAATAGTTTTTACTGCGGGCAATTTAACTGTAGGCAATGTATGTATTGTATGTACATCAAAACATCAGACAGTTTGCTCGAAACATCAGATCTGATGTTAAAACATCAGATGTGGCTTTCGTTATTGCTGTCGATAGTGACGTATTCTCGAGCAGTGTTTCCACTTTTTGGTCATTTTGAAAAAACTAAAATAAATGAAACATTGGACTTTGGGCCTTGCGAGTGCCATTGAAAACAAATTTTTTTCCGTAATTTTTTGAAATGTATTCTTGAATGTTCAGTTTACGCATTTTCATGATTAATTCGGGTTTAAAAATTTCATTTAGTATTATATGCCTTTAAAATGAAACATAAAATATTAACCACGTACTAGCAAGCCATCCCTTCTTTTGTTGAGCTCAAAATTTAAATGGTAACAAGACAGTAAATAAAACTCTACTTCAAGGATTTACCGTACCACTTCATGCTAATTTGCTGATGAAGTAGCTCTTAAAAACAGTTGTTCACAATTAATGTTGATAAATGACCAAACTATTCAATACAAAAAACTTCACCAGTTAGCTTAACCAGTATAACCACTGCTAATTTACTTGTATGTTTGCACAATATCAGAATAGGAAAGAAGTTACAAATATAATTTTAACATAAAAAGCATATTAAAATTAAGATAAAAAATAATGAAACTTACACACTACAGATTGTACAAGATCTCTCACACATTCAGTAATTACCTAGTGTCATGACTGATATTTTCTTTTCTCACTAGTTGAAGTGAATATTTCTTTTCAGGGTCTAGCAGTGTTCGGGGTAATGATTTCTTGAGTTGCTTTTTGATAAACAGAACGGAAAGTGTGATAGCAACTATTGCCACTCCAATTGCAATGACACCATTTAGATTCTGTTATGGGAAAAAATAAGCAACACATCAACAAATGATCCTCAATTAATGGTTTAAACTTGCTGTATAAACACTTAAACAGCTTATAAAATGCTAGCTTAAAACAGCTTAAAATGTGCCAGTTAAACTACAGTAGCAAAATGCATCAGAGAGAACTATCCTGATGATTTTGTCTGTTCAATCAGTCTTCGCTGTATACTTCTTCTTTCGCGAGACAGAATTGTTCAGATTTCAAGGCAGGTGATGGAAAGCCAGAAACTTGAGTGTAGCTTCGTCCAGTGCTCCTAAACCATGCATTCCACTTGGTGCCTTGAAAATGGGACATTCAAGAACGCTATATTCAATTACACATTATCACTCTCTCTTGAGTTGACCCAATAACACCTAATGCAGTATTTTTATGCCACTATAATACAACTTTCTGCTTCAAAATTCAGGCTTCCTGAAATATCAGTAGGTGAATTGATCTAAGACTGTTTGATTTGAAACTTTGACCTTGTGGAATACACAGCATTCTGGCAAACCACATGTAAAAAACAACAATTTTACAGCTTTCTAGCTAAAAGAAAGTGAACCTTTTATTAAACTGTTCAAACAGAAAAAAACAGTCTAAATTTAAGCAAATTTATTAATTGTGGCAAAGTAAGCAAATGATTAGATCTCTGCCAAAATTTTTGCTACTTCAGATGTTCACTTTAACATTGTCAATCTTTTCTTAGAATTTTTTTCTTCATTGAAACAATGGTGCCCTTCAAATATATTTTTCTAAATGTGCTACTGCTTATGACAATGTGTTTTCATGTGCCAAATAAAAACTTTATTAGTCTAATAAAAAGAATTGGTTATATTGATGGTGCTGTACATATAGCTCTTCCCTGCAGATTTTTTTTTTCAAATCTTCATTGATCTTATTGAACTTACGCATAGTCATGCACACAGTCTCAAGTTATACCAGTGTTATACCACCCCATCAGTTAAACTCGCTCCTGCCTACGCATACAAAAGGATGGCAAACCAGTTTGAATAAAAGACTAATTCCAAATAACCATTCATTTAAGTGTGCTTAGCAAATATGCAATATACTGTAACAAACTTCCACAATTATTTCCAGATTTTGATTTTACCCCATCTGGAATATCATAGTTTACTGACTAGCCTACTTGGTTATAAAATGGCACAATAGAATAATATGGCAAAAAAAGATCATAAGTATTCATCTTGTCAGCTGCCACTCTAAAACAAGAGTGCAGAAAAAATCGCACATCTATGCCAAGGCATGCACACTACATCAATGACTATGAAGAGAATAAGCAAGACATCAATACACATATGCAACAAAATCTCTTACCAGTGCAGATTCAGCCATCTTTGCCACCCTACACTGGAAAACCAAGAAATCGAAAAACACCGCAATCCAACTTCCAAGTTCCAACCAATTCGGTCAAGCTGAACTGGTCACCAGAGTTGCCAGATACTCAAGCTATAGTAAGGCCAAATCCATTATAAAATAAGGCCAAAAAAAGGCCAAATTTTTTATTTACTTCTAAGACTAAATAAACGCTAACAACTTAATTGAAATAATTTTTTGAAAATGATATTTTACGATCAAATATGACAGATAATAATTTAGCACTGTCAGAGCATAATGACCGGTTCGTTTGCATAATTTAATTAATGAAAAATTACTGTAGTAGCAGATAAACTAGAAACCATTTATTACTTCAATTCATGAACAGTGCTATTCGGAACATCTAGCTAAGAAATAAGCATGAATTTGTCTTATTGAGTATATTTACCAGGGATGTATTGTCTACAACTACAGGATTGGAAACTCTTTTCAGTGCTATACATGACTACAGAAGAATTATTAAAATAAAACACTTTTTGTATCAACTAAAGAATGTATAAAATTCAATTTCGCAATAACAATATAAAATATAGCCTACACTTACATCAAAACTTATTTGATGTATAGAAGTTTAAAACCACGAATCTAAAAAATCAAAAATAAACGAATGCAAAGATTCCCTGTCGTTCTGTAGCATTTTGCGTATTGCAAACCGGATCAGAAGTAAACGTGGAGTGTTCAACAATCAGTGAAATGTGTTGTCGTAGGCTTTTATAATAAACTTATTCACAGACCAACCCAGTACGAAATCAATACTTACGTTTAAGATGTCATAAGAACTAAAACTAATACTAGGTTTTGAAGTTATTTAGCAGCAAACAAAATACGACAATTGCACAAATGGAATGCAAACACATCACATTAACAAACAAGGCAAGTGTATACTTTACAGTTTACGGCAGGTGCAACTTAATAGAACCGCCCTGTCCACCGCAAACACATTCTTTACTCTCTACCTATGTCTCTGCTCACTAATTAAAATTAAAACGAATATAGGTCAGGCTCTAAGTGATGATAAGTGATACTTTTATATTACAATTGAAATTGGATTTCCTTAAAATAATACTTTCTAAACAGGTAAAAATTTGCAGCCATAAAAAGGGCCAAACAAGGCCAGATTTTCTGGCCTTATTTGCATCAATTTCTTAGGCCAATTGCAATTTAAAAAGGCCAGTTTTCTGGAATTTGGCCTAAAAAAAGGCCATCTGGCAACCTTGCTGGTCACTGCTGAAAAAGGGAAAACTTGAACTGCTAGATACCAGGGTTGCCAGGTCAACTTATGGAAAATATGTCAAACAACTGGTCAAACAATGCCAAATGACCTAAAAAAATGCCAAATAGGCAAAACGCTGCAAAACCGAAGGTTTCTTCATCAAGAAGTAATGGATTCGGTAAAAAATGGACTGTGAAAATGGATAAAACTGCAACAAAGCTCAGCCTACACTTGCAGCAATTGCACAACCCAGCTATCTTCATTCTTGAGAGTATTCCTCAGAAAAGAGAATTTTGAAAAAATGCAACAGGATTTTTTCATGCCAACAACAATAAAAATGCCAAAAATATGCCAAACTATGAAGTATATGCCAAACAACAATTTTCGATGCCAAACCACAGTCTGGACTGTGGCCAAACCACTTTAAATAAGGCCAAATTTGTGGAATTTGGCATAAAATATGTCAACCTGGCAACTTTGCTAGATGCTGATAGCAAAAGTAACAACTAGAACATCACACAACTAAGGCGAAAGAGCCATGTCCATTGAGTCCTGTCTTTGTCATGAGTTACCAAGGGGTGGGGAGGGACTTGTATACCAGTACTTGTTTCCACGTACTTTCTGTCTCTTTTACATATTTTGGTAAAAGTTTGTATTAAAACCGTGTGAATGCAACAGTTTCTCGTTGGCACGGTTGGTTCAGTGCTTTCATCCTCTGCCTTGTGTTCGTGAGAACGAGGGTTCGACGCCCGTCGAAGTCAAACTTTTTTTTTCTTTAAATTAATTTTTGCGGTGCACAAGAGCTTTTCAAAAAAGTAGGGTTAGGGAAAGCTTATATTTTATTATCATTGCAGAATTTCATTGGTAAATAGTTATTTCGCAATCTGAATCAACCAATCTCTCAAAACACTTTCGGAAAATCTTACTTTTAGAGTGACCAGAATCAATGAGACAAAAGCTCGTGGGAAAAAAATTTTCGCGGCCCGGTCACCGAGATTGACAGGGTGAAGAGTCACCGAGATTGACAGAGTGAAGTTTCCGATAATTGAAGTCTTGTTGCCGGGGAACTAGCCTATGTATTCCATCCATTAGATGCCCCTGAATGGAGAGCAGTCCTTAACGTGCGTTGCTCAAGCGCACACCCTGGAAGTCGAACCAGCGCCGCTTGATCTTGAAGCTTCTTCGTTCCAGAAGTGACGCGCTAACCAATTGAGCATCGGGGTGTTGGTTTTGTCAGTTTGTTGGTGGTGGTATGCACAGTTTGATTATCTTTGATAGCTCAATGAGGAACTCCAATCTTCAAACTTTTCTGTTGAGTCCATTATTGATGTGCAGCACGTGTGGGTGTGGTTGCGTGTGACTGGTGGAGCAATCTATCAATCAATATATTTATTCTCTATGCTCTTTGTGGTTAGAACAGTGATATCATTACATATGCACGTAGGCTACTGTATAATGCTGCATATTATTACTCCCAGGTGGTATTATAACTGTGTGTGTATTGTTGCCTTTTTATTTATGTGTAGGCTACATCGCCACATTTGTACAGCGCTATAGAGCAGTGGTTTCCAAACTTTTTGTTGTCATGGACCCCTTTAGACAAATTATTAATTCTTCGGACCCCTACCTTAATTTTGCCTGAAACTCAATTAACATACTACTGACTATTGTAATAATTGTGCTGCTCAACTACTGTAGCCTACTGTGTCATATTGCATTGCCGCTATGACTCCTGCGGCAGATATCAGGTTAAACAGTTGCTCAAATAAGAAAATGAATGAATTGTTCAAAAAACGTCAGCAATATTTGAATATTAAGGTAACCCAAAGTGCCATGCCGAAACTTTTTCAACTTAGCCTAAGCAAATTTAATGAGAGTAATGAAAGTAAAAAGATCGCTTTTGGTTTTTTTCCAAAATTTATCAAGGTAATCACGGACCCTCAAATGCTTTCTCACGGACCCCCAAGGGCAGTGGCGTAGCCAAGGGGGGGGGGGGGGGGGGGTGGGGGGTTACAACCCCACCCCCCCCCCCCCCCTTTGGCACGCATGTGACGTCATAATATTGAGAATGATGCATTCAGTCTCTAAAACAAAGTTTGCCTAATTTTAAACAAAACTGCATTAAAAGAGCGAGTTTTGCCAATACCAAACATTCAAATAACTCAGCCAAGAATTAACAACAAGAAAACATAGAAACTTGGCTTTTATTCCGAAAAATGTCCAAGAAAACATGATCTTATCTTTTTGCCATGCCACTGGACAGCACCATTTAACAAGAATATTTATACCCACATTTTTGTTGAAAGTGCTCTCAGAATGCACCAAATTCAAAGTAATTTTTAAAATATTTCTGGGGAAAGCCCCCCACACCCCCCGCCGCTGGGTGTCGTCCTTGGCGAAAACGCCCCCTTTCAAAATTCCTGGCTACGCTACTGCCCAAAGGGTCCGTGGACCCCAGGTTGGAAACCACTGCTATAGAGCAATTCAACAATTTTGTAAATTTTTTGATCAAATCCGGCCCAAATATAGAAAACTTTGCCTGTTGGCACGAAAGGCAATTATGAAAACGCAATGTGTAAACCAGGGGTCGGCAATCTTTTTCTAACAGCGCGCAAAAGCCAAACTTTACATGGTCTTGGCTGGCCGTAGCCTATTAATAACTTACCAGTTTTGATAGATTCAGAGGCATGATTTCAAGGCGTTGACGTAGCCTAATGTCTTCAGAATATCGGCTCGTAATATCGTTGACGGGAATCAGCTGAACAATCTTTGTTTACTGCACGCAGAAATACTGCCAGCTCAGCTGTAGGCTTATCTGTCGTGTATGTGCTTTCATCTATTGCCATTGCGAAGAACTGTGGATATAGCCTACAATAACTTTTTGCTAGATGTTACGTTTTCCGATATCTCTTCTTTTCCTCGAGTTACGGTTCTTGTTGAAAGACTTAGGCCTATATCTGAAAAGTAGGCTAGTTTGTTTTTTTCTCTGGACATATGTTTTCAATAACATCCATCTTACACCTTTTCCCAAATTCTCCATCACTATACGATTTCTTGTCTTTTGGTATTGATTGTGCTACCTTGTAGCTAGCAAAAGAATTTTCTGATTCATTGGTTTTTCTTTCCTTTGTAGGCTAACAGAGAAATTTACTGTTTTAAAGTTACTTTTGAGTAGATTAACTTTGCCGTTCCTTGTTTGACCAATTAACTTAGAAAAAATAATATGTTTTGTATCATAATGGCGCTTTATGTTGAGTTCCTTGTTTATACAAACAGAAACGGTGCAAATCAAAGACGTGGGCCTACTAAAAGGATTAATGAAAAGTACTTGTTCTTCCATTCGATTATGCTGTAATAAACCACTGGCCTGGGCACATATTAGGCTACTCTAATTTGTAAAGGAGCGGCGGGCCGGATAATTTTTCTTGGCAGGCCGTAGTTTGCCGACCTATGGAGTAAACGATTTCAAATATTAGGAATGCAACAATGTTATGGGGGGTCTGGGAGGCTTCGCTCCCCAGAAGTTGGATTGACTTTGACTGCTGCGCCTCTGGGCCCACCTACTTTTAAAATGGTTCCTCTATCCCTGTCAAGCGGTGCTGGTTAGAATCTCGGGATGTGCACTTGAGCAACGCATTCTAAGAACTGCTCTCCTTTCAGCGGCACCTAATAGATGGAATAATTCCCCAGCTACCACACTATTGTACAGCAATCGGAAACTTCACTCTATCAATCTCTGTAACCAGACCTGGGTCAAAATCCTTTACAAGTAAGCTATGCAAAACTACCAGGAATAACCTATCAAGGCTTTGTCCGTCTGAGAATAAAGATTCAAAACCAAACCAATGCTGCTAAAATTATTGCTTTCTCAACTATAGTTACAGACTATTAAGCTACATTGTTACATTTAGCCTATCCAGTTTTTAAGTATAATTCAGAAATCTGTTGAATCTACAAAAGAATAAATAAAAAGAACAAACGTGTTTGAAATGTAGCAATCATTCATTGTCCGTTTTGCCACAAACAAGCTACCGTACCGATGAAAGCCTGTAATTATAAGCAAAAGTAAAATATGTAGGCTAGAAAGCTCATTTTTTGGAGGACAGTGATTCATTTGTATAGGCCTACACCAATGTTCCAAAGTAAAAAAGAAGCATAAATTTTCAAAAAACTCCTAAATATCATCACATTTAAGTGGGTAGACAAGTTTTTATACCAAAGTAAAGAGAAAACTATTTGGATCTCTTGGTCGCCGAGTGTGGCACGAGACCTACATATTTTTCATCTGGAATATTCATTCAAGTGGTTTTAGAAGATAGAGAAAAAATGTAACTTAATTTGTAGTTTTTTCTAAAAACAAATGTCCGTTTTGCCCGTTTTGTCCGTCTTCCCCGCCTTCCCCCCAAGTCCTTAGGCTACATCTTTTGAGTCACAGTTTATTGTTGTCCAAAGATATCAAAAACTTTTTACTTGCTTTATAGTTAGCCTACCGTATTCCATTCATTTTAATTTGGTATAAGTCATTAGATTTTCACGTTCTTTTTTGAGCACGCATCCTTGTCTCTCTTGATCAAGATCCAATCGCTGATGTTGTGCTTGACCTTTATTGCTGAAATTTGATCAAAGTAGGCTAAAGGTTTTGAATAATACGTAGAAACGTAGATCCTTATCGTCAATTCCAATGTTATCTAGAATCTCCAATAATATGGTATGTTTTACAAGGTCAAAAGCTTTCTTATGATCAATGAAAACGATTAAGCTACTAAGCCTTCTTCATTTCAACAAATCTTTCTTCATTTCACCTGATCTTTGTGCTATATTCTTTAACAAAGACAGCATTTGTTGTACCGCGGTCTGGCATATATCCTACCTGTACCCAGGGCCTCCAAGAGCCCTGCCGGGCCCCGGTGCAGATGTTGCTGCCGGGCCTCCCAGCGCGACATGTCGCGTGATAGGCCTATCTCATAAATTACAAGCAAAATTTGCGATGCGCGTTAATCTACAAGACCAATGCACACATATTGTTTCGAACAGTGTTTCTATTTTAAAATCAGATCTGTTTAAAAATTAATACAAAGAATACATCAAGTTTACCACTTCATTATTTTACAAAGAATGCAGAATTGTAGTGGTGTTTAGAACTTTAAAGTCATAGATGCATAGGCTAACAGTTAGCCTACACACAAAGAAAAAATGGCAATAGCCTACTTTACGGCATAGCTGACATAACATTGCATATGTGTGCACTGTGCAATTGTGCATAGGCTACAACTTTACATTAACATACAATACCGGGTACCATTTCTGACCTTGAAATCTACAGAGACTAGGGGAGCAAACTTAGGATGAATTTTCAGAAAAGAATGCCCATGATGGGCCAATCAAAATACGAAACTGTTATGAAAACAATATTTCATACAAAATTGACCTAACCACTCTAATTTGAACATTTTTTCGGGCCCCCTAAACTTAAAATATTGAAAAATCTGTAGTTTTAAAAAAGGGCATAGGCTACCCATGAGGGGGCCCAATCGAAACACGGAACTAATATAAAAACACCATCTTATGCATAATCGATGAAATCAACCTTTTTAGCGCGTGAATTTATACATTTTTTCGGGCCCCCTTGAACTCACCGGGCCCTGGTGCAATGCACCGGTTTTCCCCACCTTTTGTGGGCCCTGCCTGTACCGTTCTTCAGCAATTTCATTGTTGATTTTGTTCCTGATTCGGTTATTAATAATGCGCGATAGAGTTTTTATAATATGTGATGTCAAGCTGACTGTGCGGTGGTTTTCACATTTCTTTGTTTTCGTTTTTTTAGGTAATTCTATAAAAATTGATACTGGTGTCCAACTATCCATGTCTTCGTAATCACATGTGTTATTGCAAAGTTCAAACAATGCATTCACACCTATGTTACATGTTGGTTGGTTTTGAATCTTTATCCTCTGACTGACAAAGCCTTGATAGGTTATTCCTGGTAGTTTTGCATAGCTTACTTGTAGAGGCTTTTGACCCTGGGTCGGTTACCGAGATTGACAGAGTGAAGTTTCCGATTGTTGAAGTGTTATTGCTGGAAAATTATTCCATCCATTAGGTGCCGCTGAATGGAGAGCAGTCCTTAGAATGCGTTGCTCAAGCACACACCGCGAGAGTCGAACCAGCGCTGCTTGATCTCGAAGCTTCTTCGTTCACGAAGTCATGCGCTAACCAACTGATCTATCGGGGCGGACCATTGTCGTCTTTAGCTGTTCCCGACAATGGTTCACCAAATCAAACGTCATATAAAACCGTTCAGGTCTACTGAATCTTAGTGTATTACGTCATGGAATTTTTCCTAAAAAATGAGCCAAGATTGCACCATCGTTCGTAAGACTTGTATCACACCTGTTGAGAATTGCTTCACAATGTTTCACTATGACGTCACAGTAACTGCGTACGTGAGTTTGAGATATAGCAATGTATTCTGATCATTCTTAAAATTGTTACTTGGAAGTTGGTCGCATATTTAACTGTTTTGCTTAGTGCTGCCAGCTGGACAAAATTTCCGTCTTTTATCTAAGTAGTTTGTTGTAGTAACAAGTTTTAGTGGTGTACGGTGTTGCATCCCAATTTCGACAGCCAGGTGGCTAATTTTACAGAAATACAATTTTGAATAGACGGTTTCAAAAGAGTGTTTCTTTCGGTCATTACATACAGACGAACGGATCCGGAAATCTTATGTTATAATTTTCCCACGAAGAGATTATGGTTTACTGCTGTGGCCATAAAGAATAAAAGACGTTGCTTGTTATCTGGTAGGCTGCAGAAGCATAAATAATAAAAGACGTTACTCTGTCTAGTGTTTGGTACAGAAGCATAAATAATAAAAGACGTTACTCTGTTTAGTGTTTGGTACAGAAGCAGAAAGAATAAAAGACGAAGTTGTTGGTTTGGTAGGCTACAGAAGCAAAGAAATAATAAAAGAAGATCTTGTTGGTTGGTAGTTTACAGAAGCACAAGAAAATTAAAGACTTTTCTTCTCAGTTGGTACTGAAAAACTTCAAGCTGAAAATTAAAGGCGTTTCTTTGTTGGTTCTGAAGAAAAAACAACATTGACATTCATTGGCAAGAAAAAAGATTAAAGACAATCGATCTGTGCTTGAAGATTCAAGTGGACGAATCCAAGCAAGTTTTGTGGAACTTTAGGACTTCATATACCCTTACAACTACGGTATTGTGCATTTAAATTCTTTTTGTATTTTTATGGTCTTTGCAGTTAAGTTTTTTATAACTACTGTAATAACTTTGTGTGTTTGTGTAACTTAATTTTTTAATTGTTAAATTTAGCCCCAACATTTAATATGTCTACACTCGGTGGCGACAGGGACTCGACCGCCGTCGACTCGACTGAGTTTAAGCCTGATGATGTTCTTTACGGTCGGGCAGGCCATTCTGGGAAGGGACCCGGTAACGATGAGGCTAAATCAGTTCGAGAGGCCCGGCATCTTAGAAGGGATATTTTGACTCAAATTGGGGAACTTTCTGTAGCCCTAGGTTCTTTGTGTGATAAGCAGGAACTGTTAATTTTTCAATCTAACTTATCTACTTTAGAAGAGGAATTACGGCATTTCCATGCTCTTTTGAGTAAAATTTTTAACTCTGCAATTTTGGCAGAACTTCGTGATAGGGTAGATCCCGAATTTAACTCGTTGAAAAATAACTTCGAACAAAAAGTAAGTGAGTTCTCAGATATGTTGGATGCTGACATACATCCTGAGGATAGCGCCTCAAATGTAAGCACTAGGATGTCTAGGAGTTCGTCTCGGATAGTGGTACAAATTAACCTACAGCTAAGACGAGAGAAGCTCCAGATCCAAGCCGAGGCCGAAGCGAGAGCTGCGGCCATACGAGATGAGGCCAAAGCAAAAGCTGCTGAGGCCGCCGCGAGAGCCGAAGCGAGAGCTGCTGAGTTCGCACTCAAAGACGCACAGTTGAGGGCTGAACAACGTAAAGAGGTAGCTTTGGCTGAATATCGATCAGATGTGGGCTCCCGGCGTAGCTCTAAGAAGGGCTCTTCTAGGCATTCCAGAAGTGAACATCAATCGCAGTTTAATTTACATAACCTTTTCCAGGCGTCTGTTCAGTCCGTGAGTGGACCAGTGCAATCCACACGTTTTCCAGCTGTTTCAGGAGGTCTCGGGGCCGCGGCTAAGGGTCTTCCGAAGGATCTAAAGCTAAGGCCTGCGAATTATAGCCGAACTCCTGCCCCAGAGCGTACAGGTCACGGGGCCGCTATCAGAAGTAATGTTTTGCCCCCTTCAAAGTTTTCTGCACAGCTAGTTTTTGATCGCCCAGCTACACGTAATTTGAGTGGTTGAGAGAGGCGTGTGGCGTCTACTGATTTTAACGTTTGTGAGGATCGTGATCGGGCTGTGCATGTGACTGAGCTCACTCAGCCCCTTAACCCTATTTCCTGTGGGGGGGGGTCGGTGGGGACTTGGTACTTTTCAAAGCAATATGATTAAAGAACTACGCGATCCACAGCTTTGAAATTTCTTGACTTTTCCTAAAAATTATTCAAGTATTTATTCCACTTTAAATGACGTTGCTATTGTCTATAGTTTTTAAGATATTACATGATTTTCATAACATACTCTGATATTTTAGCTAGCTACTAGCTAGCCCTTTTGTTTTCAAATTATACGGATTAATAGGATTACTGAGCGCCGCCGTGCGTGGTCTACGACGCAGATATCTCATGAGTTGGCTTTGTTGTAAAGCATTCAACCGTAATGATTCCGCCTTTTGTTTGCAAACTCGAGTTTTGAGTTGCTTTGATTAATCTTTTAATTACATCTGAGTTTCTTTGAAATTATCAGAGAGTATCCGATAAGCTATGCTGAAAAAAATGTAATTTTACGTTGTTTTCTATGGCTAGTACATTTTGTTTCTAACTTATAACAAGAAGCAGTAGGAAAATTCTTGACAAAACTCTGTTTATCTCATAAAACAAACAGACTGATGTGGTAAGTTTCTTGATTTCTTGTCCGACAGCAAAGAGTGCGTTCTTGTCCCGCCAATAAACTTTTGCATGTACCTGTACACTTATATTCACATGAATATTTATGGATGTTGTGAAAATGTTTGATGAAAACGAGAGATTGATGGATACTGAAAAGAACTTGACACAGACTATCTAAACTGCTTGGCTTTTGTGGAAAAACACGCGCAGCTAAATTATTGTGCTTTGACAAGCATTGTGCATATTGTATCAGCATTGAATCTTTACCTAAATGGTAATTTTGCAGTTGCTTGAGAGATTACAAAATTATTTTTTCTCTACGAGGATTTAAAAGTTTTGATATATCTCAGCAGAAACACTATTAGGACAAACTCAATAAATTCAAACTTTTCATTCAAATGTTGGTCTTCAAAAGCTTATTTTCACAAAACGGTGTAAGCCTATATCTTTTTCTCCATAAATTTGGACGTTTGTGTCATTTGGAGCAAAGTTGTTTGTTGGGTTGAAAGAATCTGAAATCAATGCCTCGTTTTTATAACGTATTGTAACGCAATCTATCAGTCAGCCGCTTTTGTGACTTTTTGTTTTCGAATACATTTCCGCGACAAAAAGATTGGCTTTTGTAATAACGCCTTCAACCATGAAGTTGCATTCTCTGACTGCATCTCAAACGCTATACCATACTCAGCAATTTTTCTAAAGCATTGTTACACAAAATGCATATCTGACAAAAGTAGGAAAATATGTTGAATTGAATTATTTCTTATACGAATCGTTTTCTTTGTCTCATAAAACTAATTAGAAAATAAGAAAGAACGATTTTTATTGTTTGGCGTAAAAATATGTATATTGAGGTTCACCTTGGTTTGCATAATGAAAATCACCACAAAGAATTGCTCGAAGTGATTTTCGCAGCTATTTGATCATTCGCGATGATAGGCTATCAATTATAGTTTCTATCAGATGAAACCTGTTCAAACTATTTTTTTTTTTAAAACTATGTGTTTTTATCTCGATTTTTTCACAAGCAAGACTTTACACAAAACAACTTCAGTGTGAGCCTACTCAGGAATGCCGACTCGATAAGTTATTTGCAACGTGAGTTGATTGACCATAGTAGCCTAAATGGACCAGAAAGCTGTGGCCAAAACTTGATTACTTTTTATCAAAATGTTTGCACATTGGGAACAGCAATCACTTTGTTTGAAATCAGCAAATCACTTTTTGTCATTGGTTCAACGTCTACAGACGTCTAAACTAACATACAACAAAGTTGGTTTTCTGGATCTTTGGTTCGGAAAAACATCATTATGATGTATTGTGACGTGGTCTATCAGCCAGCAGTAGTTTATGCGCCTTTTGTTTTTGGGTGTGTGTCAATTACAAAAAATAGCTTTTGCGGCAACGCCATTAACCGCAAACTGCATCTAAAATGCTATTTCAAAATTTGAAAAGAAAGTAATCTTCTAATGCGTAATAAATAACTTGACACAAAATGCATGTCCAACAAATTAGAAAAAAAATGTAGAAAACGTTATCTTGCAAATCTAGTTAACAACATGAAAAAAAAAACATTTCAATCATTTAGACACAAAAGGGCATTTTTAAAATATCACTGGTCTACAAATTTCAACTTTTTTTTTCAGGTTTGGGTTTTGACAACTGATTTTGGCTAATTTTGGGGCGCTGAATCCGAAAATGAATTCAGATTTTCTCGATCACATCAAGTTTTCTTTCTATCGTTGCCATTATTTTATAAAATTGACCAATTTTACCCTTTTTAGTGCAGTAAAATGTCAAATATAATTATTTTCTGACAGCTATAAACTTTCAAACATAGAGATATTTTTACACTAAATTCATAAATTGGTTCAGATTTCCTCCAAAAAAAAAAAAAATTCCTGTTATGATAATCGTAATAGGACATAGTGGAGATTGGTAGCGTTGAGTTTTTCCATGCTGGCTTGAACTCCCTGTCTTGGCTTCTCAGGCGTTATCTGTGGGTCAGCTGCTATCTCTGTGCAGATGGAATATCGTAAGAAGACAGCTGGTGGGAGTAGATTTGACTTAGTAATAAATTCTTGCTTAGTAAGGAAGATTTATTTAGAAGTTTCATAAAGCACATGTACAAAGTACATTGTACATACCAACATCAGAGTTCAAGCTGAAAAGTGGTTTGTAGAAGGAAAAGGTATTTTCATACTTTATAAGTTTGAGTTCAAGTCGGTTAGAGTTTTTGATATAGTGGTGTTTCTGTGGAAAAACTTGCTCTTAGAAAACTACTAACAAAGAAAGGTTAGGCCTATATTTGATCTCAAGCTATGTCTGCTTCCAGCAAAAGAAGAAAATGTTGTAATGATCCGGATATATTTTGTTACATTTGTGGATGCTTCATGTTGAAGTCTCAACAATGCAATATTACCACGTTTGTAAAAAGGACATATCTTGCTTACTTTAAAGTCAAGTTGGGAGACCAGGACAAAAGCTGGGCTCTTCATAAAGTGTGCAAGACCTGCCTTGAATGTCTGAGAAGTTGGTCGCAAGGAAAAGGTTCACAAATGAAATTTGGAATACCCATGATTTGGCGAGAGCAACAAAATCATGTTGACGATTGTTATTTTTGTCTTGTTAGTGTGAAATATCCAAATTTGGATTCGGCATTGCGGCCAGTTCCTCACAGTGATGAAAAGCCACTGCCAGTATTTACATCACTTCCAGAACTACACGAAGAGGCTATTTCTTCTTCAGAAGCATCGTTTAGTGAAGGAGAAAGTGAAATTTTTCAACCAGCACCCGAGGATCTGTCAGACAAGTCTTCCCAGTTTAATCAGATGGAATTAAATGATTTAGTGAGAGATTTGTATTTGCCTAAGCAATCTGCGGAGTTATTGGCATCAAGGCTATAGGAAAGGAAACTTCTCAAAGCTGGTACAAGCGTGACATTTTATCGCAAACGAGAAGAAGAACTGCTTCCATATTTTGCTTCCCACAATGATTTCGTTCATTGCAACAATATAGAAGGGCTTCTTCTAGAAATGGGATTACCACAGTATGAGGCAGACGAATGGAGACTTTTCATTGATAGCTCCAAACGAAGTTTGAAGTGTGTTCTACTTCACAATGGTAACGTGTACGGTTCTATTCTGATAGGACATTCGGTGACAATGAAAAAAGAGTATTAGAACATCAAAACCGTTCTTGAAAAGTTAAAGTACCATGAGCATGGTTGGCTCATCTGTGTAGATTTAAAAATGGTGAACTTTTTGCTGGGGCAACAAAGTGGCTACACCAAATACCCATGTTTCTTATGCTACTGGGACAGCAGGGCCAAGGATCAGCACTGGAACTAGGAAGAGTGGCCTCCAAGGCTCACCTTGACACCTGGAGACAAAAATATCATACGTGATCAGTTAGTTGATGTCAAAAAGATCCTCTTGCCTCCTCTTCACATCAAACTTGGTCTCATGAAACAGTATGTAAAAGCTTTGGATCATGAAGGAGAGTGTTTCAAGTATATATGTTATGCTTTTCCTGGTCTCAGTGAAGAGAAAAAAAGAGCTGGGATTTTCAACGGACCACAAATCAGGCAATTGTTAAAGGATGAAAATTTTGTAAAATCAATGTTGCCATTCGAGGCTAGAGCTTGGAATGCTTTCGATGCTGTTGTGAGAAATTTTTTGGGAAACAGAAAAGCAGAAAATTATAAAGATCTCTTAAGGGAGCTACTGCTTAGTTTTGAAGATTTGGGATGCAGGATGAGCATCAAAGTTCACTATTTGAAGAGCCATGCGGATGAGTTTCCAGAAAACCTTGGGAAAGTTAGTGAAGAACAGGGTGAACGTTTCCACCAGGATATTAAAATTATGGAGGAGCGTTATCAAGGTCGGTGGGATTGTCATATGATGGCCGACTATTGCTGGAGTTTTAAAAGAGAAATTCCAGATGCTGCTCATAAAAGAAAGTCCCTCAAAAGAGCATTTTTAAGCGTATAAGTGAAGAGTTCATATTTTATGAAAGCTCTTTTTTTGACTGTTTCTGAACTCGCCCTGCCCAAGTCCCTTTGAGTCAATCTTTATTTTGGCACTTTGCTATTTCTGTGTGTGTCTTCAGAATTTCTGCACTTCATTGGAATGTCTATGTGCATATTGTGTGAACTGTAGGCTATAATTCAGATAATACCTTGTCACTGTCCTATCGACATGTTCGTCAGCATAATGTAGCGTTTGATGTTATTATGGTTGCTCTTTTGCATGCCTATTTTTTATTCCAAGGCATGAAATTTTAATAAAGACAACGCAAATTTGTGTGAATATAATATAGAATGCTTGTTTGCTAATTAAAGCTAGATTATTGTAAGTAAAACAGTGTTTATTGCATCAGAATTCCTTGTTTTGACAACAGAAGGGGGGCAAAAATTGATTTTTTTCAAAAATTAGGGATATTTCATATCTCAAAAACGTGATGTGATAGAGAAAATCTGAGTTCATTTTCGGATTCAGCGCCCCAAAATTAGCTAAAATGAGTTGTCAAAACTCAAACCTGAAATTTTGTGTAGACCAGTGATCAATAACCTTCAAGTTTGCCCAAGGAAAAAGTCAAAACTTTAAAGATTTTTTGTTTTTGTACGACAATAGCACTCAGCCTGAAAAAATTTTTTTTTGCAAGATTTGATATCTTGCTGAATGTATCCATTTTTCGTATCGTTATGCCACGACTTTGAGTTTGTCACGCAGAACGGGAGTTCCATTTGGCATTGTGCAAACGACCTCTTCTATAGCCTACCAACACGATTTGACTAAACGACTATTACCACTACATTTTATTACAACTGTTTGAAAAATTGTTTCATTCAAAGTGATCATTGTTGGTAAGTATTGAAACATATCACTTTTGTAATGCATCGTGACATAGTTTATCAGTTAGGAATTTTAGACGCTCTTTGTTTTTGAAGTGCATGATGGCCTAAAATGGAACGAGCTCCTATCGAAGCACGTCACTACCTTTGGATAGGTTGTTGTTCAAATACCACGTGACACCATTAGGCTACCTTGCTTTTCTGTATTCAACCGCTACCCAGACAGCAAATCAGACACTTTTTACATCGATTCAACGTCTCTAGACATTGAAACAATGTTAAAAACGCATAAATAGCTCCCTGAGATGTGCTGTGAAATACAAAGTGTTTCTTGATCAAGCATAACCAAATTCGACAGTGTGAATGTGAAAAAAAGTGCTTGATTTAGTTCTAATATCAAGTAATGACAGTACGTTTGAAAAGGTGTAGACTATAAACATGTGGCTCAAAAAGAACTTGAAATAGTTTTTTTTTTGCAGTGATTTTGTCTCATTCTCTGCAAATGCTGAAACAAAGCAAAACATTTTTACAATGCCTCCGGCAAAACAACAAGCAAACGCAAGTCGGACACCAATTACGATTTCATTGAAGCGTGGACGACGTCTCCGCGTAAAAGATTAAAATCCTACACAATGGAATTAACCCGTCACACTCAATTATAAGTTAATTAAGAAGCGATTTCTCAAGTCAAATAAAAAAATATGACCAACCATCAAATTATTTGATTTTTCAAGTTGTATTGTTGAACAAATTGCAAAAGAGTTTCGATGCTGTGTTGTCAGATAAATTATCTGCATCATGTCAAAATTTGATTGATCTATCTTGCGTCGTTTTTGAGTTAAACGAGCTCAAAGTGCTAGTGTCGAACCGACCCCTCCCCCCCGTCCGCAGGTCAACTGGCCAAAAAACGTCACAGGAAAAAAGGTTAAGGGATACAGCTTGTCTTCTCCCGCTAAATCGAGTTCTCAACAGCAGGATTGCTTTTTTGAATACCAAAATAGTAGGACGTTTTTCGATAAGGCGGCCTTGATTGGTTACGATGGTAATAATATGCCATTTATCTTCTTTAAAAATCGTGTTACGGCCTTGATGGCAGCTTCGCCCTTTAAATGAACTCGTTTGACTTTGTTACAAGCAGCTTGTGTTAGAACAGCTGCGCAAACGATTGCCAATTTGGTTTCCGACACTCCTGGCTTGTCAGAAGAAGACAGGATAGAAATCTCGTTAGCTCGCTTGTCCCAGCGTTTTGGGGTTCGTGGAGGTCGTTTCGCCAAACCAGAAATTAGAAAGTATCGCTATGGTAGCAAATTGACTTCGATCTTTTCCAGTGATTTGAAAGAGTTTAAAGATGAGTTGTCGCAGTGTCTGCTTTACGCGCAAGCTTATGGTCAGCGCGACAAATTGGAAGGACGTTTTGTTTTGGATTTGGCTAAGCGACTCCCGTTTGACGCTAAGCAACGTTATCTTGACTTTTTGAGTCATCAGTATGGTGGCACTAATGAGCCCACTTTTCAGAGTTTGTTCGATTTTGTTGTACGGGAGGAAACGCGTAAGTCGACTTATTTTAGCATTATGCTAATGGGCGATTCTGGTGAGTCGCAGCATTTTAAAAAGTCTGGCAAAGGAAAATTGCCTTCATGCCCGGTTAGGCAGACGTCGGTAAAACCCCATGATAATGTGATTTCAGGTAGTTCGCAGTAGGCTACTCGACTGCTGTTGGCGCACCGCGCGGTGGTGGGTGGTGTGGCCAGACGTAGAGACATACCGGCATGTTTTTATTGTTCGTCACGTGGTCAAGTTGAATATCATTTTTTGTCTAATTGTAAAGATTTTTTGCGCTTGACACCTAAAGATCGGAGAGATGTTATTGTAAAAGCTGGCAAATGCTTAAATTGTTTGCGCCAGCATATGGTTAGAGACTGTAATCATGCAAACAACTGTCGTCAATGTGGGCCTAACAACGACAGGAAACACTTTTTTTTCTGCAAGATTTTTATGTGACGTCACGTGATTCTCTGGATTCGGTCGGTAAAGATGATGCTGGTGCCAGAGTTCCTGTGCGTAATGTTAAGATTGGAAATGTTAAAGCAGCCTTTAACCGCGTTACTGCTGCTCGTGTTTTGAATCCAATGACTGGCAAATCGAAGTTGGTGTATTGTCAGCATGATGCTGGTTCGCAGTTGACGTTTGTTTCGAGTGATTTGGTGTGCGAACTTGGCGTTAAACCGTATGATAAAGCGTCGTCTAAAATGGATACTCTGGCTGGTCAGAAACCTACTTGTGCTAACCTTGTTAAACTCAACATCCAGTCGTTAGAGACGGATGAACTGTTTTGTGATGTAACTTCGGTGGTTAACCCAGCTTGGGCTGACGATGTTAAAACTTTACCGCATAAGCAGGATTTAAGTGGTTTCCGTCATTTTCATGACGTCAGTATGTTTCATTTGAATAATTGTAGTAGGCTACTGTAGATGTACTGATTGGCAACGACAACGCTTATTTGATGTGGGCCAAAGAAGAGCGTGTTGGTGAGAATCGTAGTGAACCGCATGCTTTACTCACTCCTCTCGGCTGGTTGGCTTGTGGTGATAAGTCACCCTTAGATGAAAGCGTTGCTAACGTGTGCAGAGTGCAGACGTCTTTAGAGTCGGATGTCATCTCTGGCTTTCAGCGTAAAATTGAGTCTCGTGATATGGAAATAGCAGACCTGAATAAACTCATTCAGGATTTGACTTTGCAAAATGAAACCTGTGAATTGTCTCGCAATGACATTTTGGCTAGAGAACTTGTTGACCGAATATTGAGTTAAAAGATGGTCGATTTGAGATTAAGATATTCTTAAGAATATCTTAAGATATTGATTTACCTAACAATTTTGTGTTGGCGTCAGATAGAGGGTCACATAGAGCCAAGATTGCACCATCGTTCGTAAGACTTGTATCACACCTGTTGAGAATTGCTTCACAATGTTTCACTATGACGTCACAGTAACTGCGTACGTGAGTTTGAGATATAGCAATGTATTCTGATCATTCTTAAAATTGTTACTTGGAAGTTGATCGCATATTTAACTGTTTTGCTTAGTGCTGCCAGCTGGACAAAATTTCCGTCTTTTATCTAAGTAGTTTGTAGTAGTGACAAGTTTTAGTGGTGTACGGTGTTGCATCCCAATTTCGACAGCCAGGTGGCTAATTTTACAGAAATACAATTTTGAATAGACGGTTTCAAAGGAGTGTTACTTTCGGTCATTACATACAGACGAACGGATCCGGGAATCTTACGTTATAATTTTCCCACGAAGAGATTATGGTTTACCGCTGTGACCATTAGCATCTCAGTAATTATCTCCTCTGGTCCCCCAGCCTTATTCAATTTAGTTTGTTTTATAGCATGTTCAATTTTAATTTTTAGAATTTTCTTCTGACAGACTCGGAGGTCCAAATTACACAACAACTATGCAATATGGGCCACCGCCAAGTCAAAATTTAACGGCATTTTGTGCCGAAAGTGTAAGGTTTTCGAGCAGGTTCTTCGACACAAAAGTCTTTATCAACCGGCTGGGTTTCGTGAAAAAATAAGTTAGTTTATGTAGCCTAAGAGCTATCGCAATTTTTGCTTAGTGGCCCATATTTATCTTCTTATTCCAAATTGGGTTTGTGCAATTTATCAGAATTATGACTTGTTTATATAACCTATTGAATTTTCAGGTAGGCCCTTAATTGTGGCCTTGTTAATTAGGTTTCGAAAATAACTGAACTACGTGGTCTTACTTTTCTAAATAATTTGCTTTTACTCTCTATTGCAACCTCAATTACATCACTGTTTAAAATCTTGTGATCAACTGACAAATAAACTACCCGACCAAGCAGTGCTCGTATTTCTAAACTGTAGGTCGCTGCAGCAGATGGAGTGTTCATACACGTGGTCTTGTGATCGTCCTTTTCGAAACATTTCTGATAGAGACTAAATTAAAACGTTTCGCCATCGGCAGCGTGGCCTAGCGGTTTGAGAGTAAGCCATTTCGGTGACGTGGGTTCGATTTCCATTTTTGCCAGAACCATTTTTTCTTTTTTAATTGCCAAAGTTCAAAGCAAGAATTAACTCTCTGTCTGAGTGCTAGAAGGGTCACAATGACTGCAGTCAGCTGGTTCATAGGGAAAACTGACCTTTGCTTTGTTTACAAAGTGTCTATCGGTCAAAACACTCCATCTGCTGCAACGACCTACAAATAGCCTACGTAAACGGTGCAAACAGATGCAATAAGTAGGCCTACCACTCGACGAATTTTTGAAGAACAAACTGAGACGGCTTGCCATTTTTCTATATCTTTGTGAAATGTTTGAAATCAAACCTAACTGTATATCAGGCTATCAAATTATCGACTCGACGTTAACAGAGAAGATGAACGATAAAAAGAAACAAAGGCAGACCAAGAGTGATTTGGACATCAAACATCACTAAATGGACAAAATTAAGTTATAGAAATGCAGTACGAACAGCTCATGGTCGAGAACAATGGCGCACTGTATCCAGTGCCGGATTATTTTGAAACATACTCTAATTGTCTAAATATATAGGCTACAGAGATTCTTGTTAAAACAAAACGGGAAAAGTAAGCTATGTTTTCATGGAGTGTGATAGGCTAAAGTTCTGGTCATTGCTTTTATAGCTTTTTTGCTGTTGCTATTTTAGACAGATGCATGAAGATTCGCAAATAATTCGTAGCCTATATGTGGTTATTAGTCTTCTATTAAGTTGTAGCCTACAAGCAATAAGCTACTTTATAGTTAGCATATTATTAAAGCATAGACATGATTCTGTAAAGATACATCATCAGACTATGTGTATGTAATAGCTGCCCGAACGGCATAATAAAGCATCGGATCTGTATCGCATATTGTTCAAAAAGATTGACAACAGCATGATGGATTGATGGTATAATTACTTTGGGGAGTTGCATGAAGAAATTAACCAGACATAATTTTGGTTGTTTGTTGGTGCTCAAATTGCTTAGACAATAGACATGTTACAGTTGCGTAAATAAACAAATTTAAGCAACTGAGTCAGGTTGATTTGAGCATTTCCATTAAAAGGTTTGCTGAGATGCAAGATAATTTCGTATTTTGGGGCTGCTCAAATCAACATGACACAGTTTTAAATGCACAAAATTAATAAGATTTTTTTTATTTTTGTCACAATACAAAACATAATACAACATGAATATAAGTGTGTATATGACAATTCTATTGTAGGCTACATATTTCGTGCAACTTGTAGCCTAATTTTTATAATTAACTTAATGTATTTTAAGGCTTTTGTTGAGCAACCTTCCTTTGCCAGATAATTGCTGATTTTTGCCCAAATTTACAATTTTTTGACACCCATTGTAAGAAACCTGCACTTTTAAAAAGCAGTTAAGCAACCACTTCGTAGGCTATATGCAGTATTTGTTGCCAATCAAGACGTACAAAATTATACTTTATCATTTTTACATGCATTTTCTATCATATATTCAGAACAACCATCATTAAATTTGTCTTCCTTTTTCTTTGTCTTTTTATTGCAGCACGATGAAACGATCCTGAATCAATATGAGCAACATGTTATTGGCTATAACTTACAATCTTTTGGCACTGCAAAACTGATATGAACAATGAAAATGTTGCAATATGGAACTGTCTCATATTTTAAAGATTGCTCCAAATTTTGAAGTCGTGATTTATGGTTATTTACGTTATGGTAGTTTACGTTCACTATAATAAGAAAAAAGAGTTCCGGTGACATGTCACTAAATTTACTAAATTTAGAGTGTGCAATAATAAAATCACTAAACCAGAATAAACAAAAATAAAGTTTCTTCTCTGGGCCATAGGAAGGCCTACTACCTTCCCAGAGACGAAAAACGGTATCTTGGGTGCCACAAGATAAACTGTGTGCCTCAACTTCCTCAAGTAGCACTCATCGTGGAGGAAATTGTGAGCAAGGTTTAAGAATTGCTTGAACGTTACGATAAAATGCTACATGAAAAGTAAATAACCTAATACAGTATCCTATAAACATTAAATAGGCTAGTTTTGTAACACTGTTCCATAACGCTTCTGTTGCAGAAGTAGGCTAAGCTTTTTTTTCATACTTAACACTATTTACAATGAGAGAAAGTTACAAGCATTTTAGTCTATTTCTTACGTTTTCAGCCGCACACTGTCAGCAATGGTTTCTGGTAATTCAACATTTCGAGTTTCAGGAAGGAACAACAATGTCAGCATACCAGACGATATTGTGATGACGCTCAATATGATGTAAGGTGCATAAAACCCATATAAATCCACTGTAACATAAATTCAAGGCTGTAGTAGGCTATTATGTATTGTAGCCTATACTATAGAGCAGTGGTTCATAACCTGGGGGGCGTCAATCATTCTCATAGAGAGGGCGAGCTCTACAGTAAAGTATTTCAACTGGCTCGGTGACTTAGTGGTTATTGCATCCGCCTTTGAATCGTTAGGCATAGGCTCGATACCCTGTCGGGTCATACCAAAGACTTTTCTAAAATGGTACAGAATTTAATTCCTGCTTGGCACTGAACAATGGAATGGATTTGGGTAATAATGTACTCAGTAGCGCCTCTATACGGCTGCATTGACACTGTCTGCTTTGTAAAGTGCTGAGGAACAACGAATTATGCGATGGATACAGCGCTATATAACAACAAGCATTATTATTGTTATTGAAGTATTAAACTCAGTACTATAATGTATTGCACAGAGGCTACCGTACCAAAGATGACCTTCAAGTAGCCTACGCATAGTGCACCTATCGACTCTTCATTAACAGTTTTGATTGAAGAAGACAATAAAAACCCTGAAAATTAACCCACAACTCAAACACGTAAATGCGAATGATATTATGTACGGTTCATTTCCAACTAACACCAGGACAGGATTAAACAAAAAACAGCTTACCCATGTAACTAAAATAAGGGGAAACTATGGAACCCAATCTGCCAACTAATGATCCCATACTCATGCAGCTATTGCGAGCAAGTGTTGGAAATACTTCTGCTGTGTGAATGTAAACGATGTAAAATGCACCGGCATTAAGCGATTTCCCCACGAAACCCGCTACAGCTGCTAATCCTTGATTTACTGCAAAAAATATTGTGCTTACAAATTTTTAGGTTGCGTGTTTCCATCTTGCTGGCAAGCAAATTGAAATAGATATAAGCTAAGAATTTCAACACAAACGCTACACTTATAAACAGATGCAAGTGATTGTAAAAGTCTGCGTGCATTATATCACCACACAATAAAACATGTCATAGTTGCGAAAGCGCCAAAACCGGCTTCCTCAAATCTATGCGAGCAAACCAACAAATATCTTTTCTCACAAGATTGATGGATTGAGAGAATATTCATCATCGAACTGACAAACCGGTGACAAACCTTCCTTGAAAGCTTAATCATGGTAATTCTACACTTAGAAAGGCCTTCAACCACTGGCGCAGGCATGATCATCGAGATAAACAGTAAACTTTGCGCTTAGTGTTGCAATGTTATTGTCTGTGAATCATTTTATCCACTACCCAGAAAGAAAAATCTGCCATGAATCAATGCAAAAATGACGAATTTTGCTGTCTTGGTAGCTACCACATATAGAATTCACTTGAATTATGGTTGCAGAAGCGTTCACACTTTTATCATGTGGTGCTTAAAACTCTTGTTTACTTCTTTCTGTAGAGATGGGATGGTGGAGCAGATGAGGGTTTGGTTTGGTTTTGAATCTTTATCCTCGGACTGTCCGGTTACCGAGATGGACAAAGTAAAGTTTTCGATTGTTGAAGTGTTGTTACCGGAAAATCATTCCATCCATTAGGTGCCGCTGAATAAAGAGCAGTCCTTAATGTGGGTTGCTCAAGCGCACACCCCGAGAGTCGAACTAGTGCCGCTTGATCTTGAAGCTTCTTCGTTCACAAAGGCACTCGATCACCAACTGAGCTATCGGGGCGGACTTGACGTTATTACACTGAAGATACTAATCCAGCGAAATCGATTTCTCATCCTTAAATAAGCGTGATTAGCAATACATCCTTTACAAATTGATAAGAGACATTCAACCGCTTCAAGCAGACAGTTTGCTGGGATGAGGTTCCAAGTCGGCTACCAGAAAGGTTTTATTAGACTGCTGTAGGCAAGAAAGTAGAATTAACAGAAGTGACTGAAAGGCAGGAAAAGTGCTGTGATGCGAAACGAAGAGCAATGAAGGTAAAGTTACTACACAATCAAAAAATAAAAGTACGGTGATGATAGGCTAAAGTAACTAGTAAACCTTTACTTTAGCAGAAGCTGTCAAAAGATACGCAATTTTAAAGAGAGGCTTTCTGTAGGTCTAAGAAATCACACGCAAATTACTTACCCTGACTGATAAGAGCTGCTCCCATGCAAAACAATCCACTTGCAATCATAAATCCGCTGTGGGTCTTGGGTCTACTAAAATACTTTACTGCAATGTAAGCCAACATATATCCTGGTATTTCCATCAAACCCATAACTGTATTATTCACAAATATATTTCCGCTTAAAGCCTGCACACTGAGGGATATTCCATAGTACACAAGGGCAATGGAGAACCTGTAATATAAAATACTAGTTTCAGGATTTCATAAACATTTCTTGGGTTAATTAAACTAAAACTGCAATTTATGATCATTGCAGTAGGCTACAACATAAAAAAAAAGATTAAGTCTCAATTTTTTTTCTTGGAAAAACAAAGTAGCTTACGAAAGAAAAATTGACTGTTCTGTTCAGTATTGTTGACCATACCAAGAAAATGCAGAAACAAATGAAGTTATTCTCATTTTGGATGACATCAAAGTGTCTTTCAATAGACTTTTGTTTGTCAACGTTTGAGAGCGCTTGTTTCTGTTTTCCGCCATTAAAGATTGTGCCACCTATAAAATAAGAATCTCTGATTTAATTTTTTCTTATAGAAGCCTACGCTACCTTCTAGAGTGGATTATGTAGCAGCAGTATTTTCACTTTTACCACGTAGCTATAAGCTAATAAAAATAACGGTAGACGTACAATGAAATACAATGGGACTGTTCAAAAGTCGGTAGCTTTAATCAAAACGAAATTTTTCACCAAAAAATTTAACATGGAGCAAAACCAAGACAGAAAATTTTGTGCTGCTGAGCAGAACGCCTGATCAATTGGAACTCGTTTTGTTTTGTGTTTACAATGAAACAAATATTTCAAAATGTTAAAATGTTTACAAAATATGTTGGTTTCAAACAGTTGCGATAGGTCAATACGGTTACAACACTACGGTTGTCTAACATAGTGTGCAACATTCTTTACCGCCTTGAGAACCGCCACGCAAGCATTTGCCTATACCAGGAGTTTGTAACCAGGGGTACACGAGCATGTACCACTAATGGGTGCAAGGCCTGTTTCCAGGAGGTGCGTATAGTTGCTAAATCATTGGGGTTAGTTATAAAATAACGTAAAAAGTTATGCTTGTTTACCAAGATTTTAATCAAAATTTTAAATTCTAGCTGAGTACAACTTTACAGTCATTCTAGGAGGGAGTGTGGGAATTGGTGGGTGATTTCAAAGAAGTGCCAACACGTAAAAGGTTAAGAACCACCGGCTTATATCAATAATAAACCAGGTTACTATGTCTGGGAAAACAGTTCACGATTAATCTATTTAGCTAGTTAAATTTAGTAGCAAATAACCTTTTCGGCTTCTTTCAACATGCTTTCAATGTCATCCTTGGGTTTGTTGTTAGTTGCAGCAATCATCTTTAGTACTTTTATTGCTTCTTTCTTCCGTCCGTTGGCCATTAACCAACGCGGGGACTCAGGTACCAACCTATAGGGATAAAATATGTTATTTTTAAATAACTTCCAATCGTGTTTCATGGCTATACACTATACAGTAAGTAGCTTACAGTAGGCCTACATGTCAAGTGAAATTTAGTGTTTTTATTATATCACTGTAATCAAAGCCAGTAAAGTGTTTGTCTTTTTGCACTATACCCTGTTCTTAAGTAGAAAATGTTATAATTTATTATTCATTGCGAGTTTGAAATATCATAAAAACTTTTAAATTTTAGAAATGAAGTTTTTGAGCCTGAATTGCCCACAAAACCGCAATTTATAAGAGATGAGTTAGCATTATACTTTATCCCAAAAGATTCATTCAGAGATTCGTTTTCAAATCAAAAAACATAAAGTAGATTAATTTGCAATATCTTCTTCTTCTTGTTCAACTGCAATGCTTGTCCAAAATGGATGTTTTATTTCCATTTACAAGGACGCTTCGCAATTTTAAAAACTTTTTGGTTGGGAGACAGTTTAATTTTTTCGTTTTCTTTATGAACGAAATATTCTTGACAAGATACCAAAGAGTAGATGGTCATTTGTTTCACCTGGACAATTTTTTGAAGCTGTTTAGGCTTGGATTTTAAACAGTTTTGATTATTTTCTTGATAATTCTAGAGCTACTTTACGTCTAATGTTTAGGCAAAGCGATCTTGCCTACAATGTAAGACCGGGCTGGAGGCTTCCAACTCTACCAAGCCTGGCCCGTTACCCGTAATATCATCGCCATTGGGCTTTATTCGGTCCTGGTCCAAATTGAGACAAAGGCCATTCGCTTGTGTGGTTGTTTAAGATGGTCGTGACTATACGCGAGGGCTACGCACACACTCTTGGCCAGCTCCATGTCCACTGAGGTCCAATAAGATCGGAACGTGCAGATTCAAGGAAACCGGTTGCAACGGGCTGCTGGATGCTCTGTTCATTGAGGCCCGCCTTACAGGATGCCTGCCCGTCAGACATTTCCCTCTTCCGCCAAAAAGAGATTGCCGTTGAGGACATTTACGTGTGTCTATTAGCCCCAGGAGTTGCTAGGGATTAGCCTAGTTTTCAGCCTGGGTTCACCTCTACACCACGTTGAGGCATCTCCATAAGATGGGGGCTAAACAAAGTCAGCTCCCTAGACACTCCGATTTTGTAGAGGTTGCCTACAATAGAACACCATTAAACTGGCATAAAACTTTGAAAGGCATATTGAAAAAAATTATCCTTAGTTGCTGACAGTCGAGATTTTCCAAAACAAAGCATGGCCATTGGTCATTGAATCTTAAAAACATAGCTTTCGTATTACGATGCTTACAAAATTTTAGCACGATTTAACGAACAATTTTGGTAATGCCTTTCCACCAGTTATTAATTATAGGCTATAGGGCTAGTCCTACATATCTTACCAAATATTGGGCACGAAAAGTATTCCCAATAAACCACACGCTCTGAGATGCCATCGCCAATCGGAGACTAGGTAGAATATGAATGTTGATATTCCGTATCCGAGGGAGAAGGATATAAACGAACTTATTGATAAAAAATTTCTTTTTTCCGGAATGGTATATTCGGTTCCTGAAGCATTACAATGCGAACATTACAATCAATGAATAGGAGATTAACGCATAGACCCAATATTAAAAAGTAGCCTCCTTTTAAATCTAAGTCATAAGCTAAAAAGACAAATATTCACCTGAATTAAACTATAGTGCATCAAATTGTAAGCAAATCTCAAATGGAAATTTAGCTTTGCTATCTGACACTTCCCCGCAAAGATAAGGTACTGCGTGGTATGCAGATTTACTATGACAGACTCCTATTCATTTACAGGTTGAGCATCGCTTGCAGCCTATAGGCCTAGCCATTTTATTCTAAAAACAATCAATGTTTTCACTTTCATATACCAAGTACAAATCCTGTCATGTAGTTAACTGTGCACACAAGGCCGGATATGAAAAGCGAGACAGTATAGATCCATGTTGTGGTCGAAAAGCTTTGTAAAAATATCGTCAAAAATAGCAGAAATGTAAATACGTTGAAGACGGGACGACGGCCATACCTAAAAAGCATTATACAGTAAATCAACAAAAGGTTAAGTAGGCAATGTAAGTCGTGCAATGTTAGAACTAAAGCAAGCCTGACAATAGCATAGAGCAGGGCTTCTTAAACTGTTTTATTGTGCGACCCCATTTAAGTAGAAAAAATTACGCTACTCCTTGGCGGGCAGTTTATAATGTCAACTACCCACTGTAGGCCCACTTTTAATTTGTTTGGCGACTCTAAAAATACACTTTGCAACCCGTTGTTGGGTCGCACTCCCTACCCTTAGTTTGGAAAGCCTTGACCTAACTCTAAAGGTATCCAAATGACGTGTTTCCTGATGAACAAGTGATATCGCCAAGCTTAGATATTGAACAAGAAGTCTATTCAGTCACTTACTCAGATCACGAGAAACAATCTATATATTCACACAAAATAAAGTTTTTGAAAATCAGCCCATGAACCCAAAGAATTTGTTTTTTTATTAATTAATAAATGTAGCCTATTTGCGCAATTGCACACCCAACGCATTTAAAAAAATCTGCAATGCCGCATTAGCCATAGATGGATTTCGATTACGTAACTTTCTTGACTATGGTTTGAAATGAATTTTGCAGGTATTTGCAGCAGAGATGTACGGAGCCAGGTTTTTCTGGACTCCTGCTCCACTCCGACTATGAAGTCTGCGACTCCAAATTCACTCCTGCTCCAAATATTTCGGGAATGATACTAACTCCAAGCTCCAATCCGACTCCAAACGAAAAAAGATAACTACAACCCAAATTATTTATAACCTTCTACGTATAGCCCAACTTTATAGCTTCCTTATCCCTGTCATAAAAATAAAAACATATCTTTAAATTATAAACTACTGCTTGGAAAATAGAACCATAGAAATACACAAAACTTACAATTGCGCTTAGTACAATGTAAATATTTGCATCTTAACAGTATCAACTATCAAAAAAAATCAGATTACGGCTCCAATTTTGGCCAGAATTTCAGAATCCAGCTCGAATCGGACTCCGGTCGAAAACTGAGACTTCGGCTCCTGTACACCTCTGTTTGCAGATGTTTATGTTTTGCTACTTTGATGTATTTTAGTGAGCTTTCGATGGTGGGTAAAGTTAAACAACCGAGATACAACTCTCACCAACACATCAAGTTAAACATAAATATCATTTTTTAATTTCAAAAACGTCAAAATAACGGCATCAGTCGTAGTAGTAAAGTATACGAATAGTGGTAATCACAAATGTAAATATTTGCTTTGTGTTGGAAAATAATCTATGGACAAAGCAAAAAATAACATGTTTACAAACACAATAGAGAACAATCATTGTAAACCGAACGATTTGTTTATCATTTATAAGCAATCTGTAGTTAAAAATGCAAAGGCAGTTTAAATCAGAAATCTTGCGTTTAAATTTCATCATACTACAGCTTACTTTTATGATTATGCACCATAAGCCACTGTGGCCTATACGCAGCGATTTTATCTCTAAAGAATCACATACTTTGAGTGATTACCATTTAATGTAAATTTACCTATACAGAGTAAAGTGCAATATGTATATATACAGTAGGCCTAAATTACAAAAAAACTAAACTGGCTGTCATGCGCTTCCTGAGGTTTCATGTTAGGTGCAATCATCAGCCGCAACACTTAAAGTAGCCAGTTTTGTTTTTTGTATTAGCTGTGCTACCTGCATTGAGCACTAGGGTGGCGTGAACTTCACTTAATGTTTTGGATATTGATTTAAGGTGTTGTAATGTTGTCTTTGGGCCTAAAAAACAACCCCGAACATAATTTTGGTTCTCCTACCCCTAAATTGACCCTCCTACCTGAGGTCAAAGGCCACGCGAGGTCAAAATTGCTCTATCTCCACTTCTTCTGGTGCTAGAAATCTGTTTAATGGCTTAAAAGATTCAGAAGACCCATATTTTTATCTATTCTAAGAGAACTTTTTCTCCTATTGCTAGTAGAATTTGACTAAACAGCAAAAATATAGTTTTTGTGGTAGTCTTGCTTATACAACATTATAGTTAACGAACTTCAACAGCCAAAATAGTAAATTTCAGCAATTGGTTGGATTGTTGTTTGAGAATAAGTGTATTGAACATCGAAATATTCTTATCTGTAGCATTGATGAGGAACTGTAGTTGGAATTAAGTATGAAATTAATGTTTTGATGCATTTAAGATGACATTTCAATGGTTGAAAGGCATGAAAATTATTGAGAGAGAGATACATTTTTTGTCAAGTCACACTACGTAGAATAATAATTATTACACAATCAAAATTTAAATTAAGCATTAACTAACCAGCAACAACGAGAAGGCCGCGAAGGGTCCACCGACAGGTTTTCAAGTCAAGCAGCACCTAATGAAAATCCCATTGCTTGAAAACGAAAATCCAGTTGCACTTTTAAACACTCAAAAAATGTCACAAAACATTTTGCCTCCCTCACATTTAGGTCCCGGCTATGCCCCTGGTAACTATAACGAAAAAACAAATGGTTTTTATGCAATCGTATTCAGCAGTAAAATTGCTTTTTGGTGTTGAAAGAGGACATCAACTTCCGGGATTTGATCTTTTTGCAGATCACACCATCCTATCTTTCGAACCTAGCCACATGCATGGAAGATTCTGTTACGAGCTTCACATGACGCTGTACAGCTTGATTGTGGCATGGGTGATCAAGTTCAAGCTTGTTTGTTTTGAAATTTTGTATTGCATCATCATTCATGACTTTGGTTGCGGAAGGTTCTGTGAAATGAATTTCATCAAAATTTACCATGTTGTGGTAGAACTCGGCGTTGATATTGATCTCCAGTATGATGAATTTTCGAACAGTTACTGTCCTCCCTGCAATAGATTTTGCCTTTGCACTTTTATCATCTGGGGTCATTTCAACATCTTTGCTTCTGCGTAGCGATAGCACATGTGCTCCGTTAGAGGGGGGGCCGCGGGGGTGATTACCCCCCACCAATTAGAGTGGGGGGGTAACTAATGCAAAATTACCCCCCCACTAATGTAGAGATTAAAATTTAATTTTTTATATTTTTTATACTTTTGTATTTTATTTCCATTTTTTTCTTTTGTTGCACAACATTTTAGTTTTTTGCTTGGAAACTACGACTGAAAGACAACGCAAATATGCAATAGAGACCTACATAATGCTATGGGAATTGTTCAGGAGCTAAGTAGTTTGCAAAATCAGTCTGGCAAGTTCAAAATCGCCCTGCAGGAAGAATCCCACCATAGCTTGCACATTTTGTGCCAAACAAGATGGCTGACACGTGTACCGGCCATTTCTTCAGTGTTGTTAAACTACAAAGTCTTGCTAAACACACTTCAAAATTTCAAAAATGCGAAATCATTAGGCCTTTATTCCCAATTATGGCAAGGCTACACATACTTTGCATTGCAGCTTTGCCAAGTTTTATTCTAACCACTTGAAAAGATAACTGGTCTTTTGCAGATCAAGTCTTATATACCATCAGCGACATGATGGAGCTGGTTGGAAACTCAAAAGTTAATTACCAGAGTCTTAGAAATGAAGAACAATTAATGCAGTTATACAAGGAATCTCAGCAGCAAGTGGATAGCTTAGGCTTAGCTAAAGTTCTAATTTAAAAACAGCGCTGTGAGCAAAGTGCTTCCCATGACCTCGCTTCTCATTACAGAAGGTAGTTCTACCATGGGGTTTTACGCATCTATTGACAGCATGGTGCAAGGCCTCACCACCGCTTCAATGGCGAAGAAATTAAAACTCACCAAAAGCATAAAGAAGTTTTAGTATCTGGCGCAGTCAACGACAGTGCTGTTACAGCTTTGGAACGATATGGCTTCGACGTGAAAATTTTGGGCCAAGACTTAAGCCACTTCCATTAGAAATTTGGGCCGATCAAGTATGTGTGCGATGTTCGAAACAAGTTAATGAGACTAATTATTGTCAAAGAGTTTTATGCCAGTGTGAAAACTTGTAAAATTGATGTTGGTCAATGGCCCTTCTTCTGCAGAAGCTGAAGGATCGTTTAGCTCGCTACGCCGTTTAAAAACATGGCTCCGAAGCACAATGACTGCTTCAATACTCAATTTCATTGCCATGTGCCATGCCCAATTGCCCATCAAGTGTATTTGGATGAAATAGTGTTGATGAAATCTGCAAAGAATGTGTTTTACAATGCACAAAGATTTAAAGTCTTTGGCGACTTCTGACTGTTCTGCTTAGAATAGAAGCAGAGTGCACACAGTGTTTTGTTTAGTTAATTAAGGTGTTCGTTTATAATGTTATTTCTTTGTAGTTTTTGTGAAATTTTGGCACAAGGTATTACCTGGGTGTTATGGAATTTTTGGTTTAAAGTTATTTCTTACACGGCGAAGATGGTAGGCCTTCCTGTAGTATTGATCAAGATGTCTCCTTATTTTCAGTGCTTGTAAAAGTTAATGCATTTTAGCTTTTTTTTCTGAGTTAAATATAGGCCTAGACTAGACCCTAGATCAGTGTTTCTCAACCCCGAGTCCGCGGACTCAAATGAGTCCGCGGAAGGGCCTGGATGAGTCCGCGAGCACAGTTGCTTTTGCTAGTAGTCAGTTCATATTGCATTACAAACAAAACGTAAAATGCTCCTATTTCACCAACTTTATCTTTGTGATGTCGTAATAAATGGGCTAAAATTCTAAAACTGACTGTGTTCTACCGGTGAGAACACAGTCAGTTTTAGATTAGATGCCTGGTGAACAGTCTCAGACAGAATTACTTAAAATGGCTAAAAGAAAACAAGTTTTTGCATATAATGATGAATACTTGAAGCTTGGATTTACTTTGATTGAAGTGAATGGCGAAGTGAGGCCGCAGTGTGTGTTGTGCTTAACAGTCTTAGCTCACAGCTCTTTAAAGGACACGAAACTTTGTCGGCACCTAGAATCAAACCATGGAAATGTTGTTAACTTAACAAATCTCTTGAAGTATTTAAAGAAAAAGAGCATCAGGTGAAGCGAAGTCGCATTGATCGCCCAACTGCTTGGGGAGGAATAGTATATTCTCACAGTCATGCAGTGCGTGCTTCTTTTGCGGTTGCATGGAAAATCGCTTACAAGTGCAAAAGCACCTCACACAGCTGGAGAAAATTTGATTAAACCAGCATCTGTTGAAATGGCCAGGATAATGTGTGGTGATGCTGTTGCTAACAAACTGGAAATGGTTCCTTTGTCAAACGACACCATGAAGCGGCGTATCGAAGAACTCTCAAGAAATGTTCTGCAACAAACAATCGCTGCCATAAGATGCTGTGAAAGATTTAGTTTGCAACTGGATGGGACAACCGATATCGGAAGTGATGCACAGCTCATGGTGTTTGTGCGATATTTTGACACAAATGATTTCGTTGAGCAGTTTCTGTTTTGCCGTCCACTTGCTAAAAATACCACAGGAGAAGAAATATTCAAGAAAGTGGATTACTTCTTTGAAGAACATCAGCTTGAGTGGTCTAATTGCGTGTCTGTTTGTGCTGATGGTGCTCCAGCCATGATGGGAAGTAAGAAAGGCTTCATGAGTTTTATGAAAATCAAAAACAATAACATTTCGGTCGTTCATTGTCTTCTCCACAGAGAAAATTTGGTAACAAAAGAAATACAAGCAAATCTTGCCATAGTTTTCAAAGAGGTTGTATCTGTGGTGAATTATATTAAATCTCGTCCTTTGAACACTCGCTTATTTCGTGTTTTGTGTGATGAAATGGGAGCGGAACTCAGTGGGCTTATGTTCCATTCAACTGTTCGTTGGTTGTCACGAGGAAAGGTGCTTGAGAGAGTGGCTACTCTTAAAGAGGAAACCCATGCTTTTTTAAAAGAGCAAAATCATGAACTTGCTGATCGCTTTCGTGATGATGAATGGATTGCAAAGTTGCTATTTTTGGCCGATGTTTTCAGCCATGTAAACCAACTGAATAGTTCTATGCAAGGAAAAGAGAAACTATTTTTTGATGTTTTGGAAAGTATTGATGCATTCAAACGTAAAATAAAGCTGTGGATGCATTGAATGAAAAGTGGGAGGTTAGCTGCTTTCCCAGAATTGAACTTATTTGTGGAAGAGAAAGATATCAATTTGGGCGTCATTCTTCCCATCTTTCTTGAGCACCTCAACACATTTCTTTCTGAATTGGATCGTTATATTCCTTCCAATAATTATTGCAGGATCTTTAATTGGGTTCGGAATCCTTTTCAGGTGTCAGCGCTAGAACTTCACTCAGATATGGACTGGATTGCTGAACAGTTGCTTAAATTGCAAAGCCAACAGATGTGGAAAGACAAGTTTAAAAAGGCTTCTTTGACTCAATTTTGGGCAAATGTGCAGTCGATGGAGCCTAGTCTTTCAGATCTTTGCAAGCAAGCTGCAACAGCTCTTTTGCCATTTCCAACCACATACCTGTGTGAATCTGGCTTTTCAACTCTGACGATGATCAAAACGAAGTATCGCAATAGACTTCAACCGGAAGATGACATTAGATGTGCACTGACAACCATAATTCCGGAATTTGATAAACTTGTCAAGCAAGTTCAAGGACAAGGCTCTCATTGAGTGTGTGTTGAGTGAAAAACAGTGCTTGCTTTTTTCGTTGATACCGTATTAAACTCTCTTGGATAGAAATCAAAAAACCTATTTTTCGTTAATATATAGCTTGAGTCCGCGGATATATAGGCGAGCTTGAGAATAGTCCGTGAGTCAAAAAGGTTGAGAACCACTGCCCTAGATGCTGAAACGTTTCATTTCACTGTGGATGTTATGGCACAGGTTGTCATGCTGTGTTCATGTAATTTTAAATTAAGATATAGCTTATAGCTTTGAGCTTAGCGCTTTTGGCCTTTTAAATCTAACCTTATAGCGTCTGAAGTGCAAAATTTGGAGGACTTGAGCCAAGGAAGAATACAGAGAGGGATTTTGTGTAGCCTACACCTCCCTTCTTTCAGTAAAAATTGTCTCAAAACCTCAAAAAAATGTGGCGAATGTTATAAAGCTTTTGCTCGTGATTTCAGATTCGTTAAAAGATTTTTTTCGATTTTATATCGTGCTGAAAGGCAAAAATTTTGCGCCTTCGGCGCGAAACATCCAGCCTAAGACGCTGTATAATAAACTAAAGCTTTCAGTAATGCAAACGGGATCTGGGGAGCAACCTTCCAGAAGTATATGTGATGCAATAATCCAATAAGCCCCTGTCGATGTCAAAACATCGTTCCCGCCCCTGCTTAAATTATAATAAATTACCCCCCCCCACTCTCAGGAAGTGTCGCGCGCGTGGAGCCCCTGCGATAGCACAATATCGACAGCTTGCGATCAAATTGTATCATCGTCGTCAGCCATCATTGAAAGAAGAATGTTTTCGGGGTGAGCTGAGAAGCCATTACGTATCAAAGTTTTTGATGCAATGTCTCTTGCTTGCTTCTAAGTAAATTGGTCGATTTGTTTGAGCATGCGAAAATAGTTGACAGCTACTTTATTTATTTTAGAGTTAAGCTTGACATCAAACCAACTTGGGAAGTAGACTTTTAAACAAATCCTACCAGAATTCTAAAATTTTGGCTCGGCTTTGTTTGGGAAGTGGAGTATCTCAAAATGCGACATGCAAATGTCAACCATCTTGCATGTGACAAGCCACCTACTTCAAACTGTGCTAAGTCATTCTCAAGTTTTCCAGATATGACAGCCAAACAAATTTGGTATGCATAAAATTGATCGGAATTCAAACTTTTCATAACTTCTTTAGGCGTTTGAGGAAATTCAATAGAAGATAATGGCTTAAACTTAACCCCATGCCAATCTGACATTAAACCATTTAGCTCTTTGCCAATTGGGCCTGAAAACGAGTCGGAGTTTAAAGAGACTCCATCCAAGTGCTTAAAGACATGCCTGAGAGGTAGTTCGTTGGTATGCAGGACACAGATGACCTATTGCGAAGGTCTTTGCAGCAACTCTTCTAATGTGGCAATGCTGCAATGGTGTTTACCTGTCATAATTGCGGTTCCATCTGAGCTTATAATTGACAAATTGTTCTGCAGGTCGGTATTTTCCAGTGCTTTGTGATCCTCAAACAACAATCCAACCAATTGCTGAAATTTACTATTTTGGCTGTTGAAGTTCGTTAACTATAATGTTGTATAACCAAAAATACCACAAAAACTATATTTTTGCTGTTTAGTCAAATTCTACTAGCAATAGAAGAAAAAGTTCTCTTAGAACAGATAAAAATATGGGTCTTTTGAATCTTTTAAGGTTTAAGCCATTAAACAGATTTCTAGCACCAGTAGAAGTGGAGATAGAGCAATTTTGACCTCGCGTGACCTTTGACCTCAGGTAGGAGGGTCAATTTAGGGGTAGGAGAACCAAAATTATGTTCGGGGTTGTTTTTTAGGCCCAAAGACAACATTACAACACCTTAAATCAAAATCTAAAACATTAAATGAAGTTCACTCCACCCTATTGAGCACTTTGCTTGCATTTGCTAAAATTTTATACAGTACATTATGTACTTAAAAAATATGATGTAGATTACAATGTTCATATACTGTTTACCATAACAAAGCACAACCCATTAAAAACTTTAACCTAAGTACTTATTAAAAAATTGGTCAGCAACTTCTACAGCTATATGAACTAGTGTAAAATGGTCCTTGCTACTGTATGTGTTCCTTACCTATCGGAAATTAAACCACCCAGTGATGCAACGGCCAATCCAAGAATATAAGCCACAGACACAATTGGCTTCAGCCAAGCTTTGTCGCACGACCAATCCAGCTATAAAAAAAGTGTCACTGTAATTAGAAGCAGCTGTAATAAAACCTCAGAAAGGTTAGTGAAATTAGGTTTATCAAGGCGTATAAGTTTATTTTGTATAGCTGCAAATACGAACCATACGAACTCAAACAACTCGATATTTTTTTGTTAAAATCAAAGTTGGAAACAAAAAGTAAAAATTGTGAAACAGAATTCTGAACTAACTCTGAAAAAAGTTATCGAATTAACCCATTAATGCCCAGCGTATGATTTATCATACACTCGGGTATGCTTTTTCATGTGTTCATTTCATGAAAAACAAATGGAAAACCTCGCTGCTTATATTTCATGTGCATTTTGTTTGTCAATTATTATGTTGACATGTGACAAACTAAAAGGATTGAGTATCGCAAGATTATAAAATATTCAGTTCTATGTAGAATCATATTTTGGTGATATGTTTTTTAGGGGTGTGAGTAAAGTGCATTTTGTATTAAAGGTGAGATTTTGACGTTTTTGGTGATGTGTTGTTACTACAGTCCGTAAACACCTGAAGAGAAGAATGTTGTGGACGGATCTTTCATTGCAATTTTTGTTTGATGTGTTATGTTACAAAAAAGCTTTATTTTATTATGCAGTGATCAATTTTTAACTGTTTACTTTGCGAAACATGATTAGGCTTGACATGATCAGCTTGTGTTAGTGCCAATTATTTAATTTTTTGAATTATAGTAAGACTAGTAATGACTGTACTAACAGTTCTTAGTTTCTAATAAAAATTCATCAAAAGATAATTGAAATGTGTAACAAACTTAACTTAAATGCCAAAAAATAACACTTTAAAGCAGTTTTTTAATAAAAAATTGCGTACAATGTGTTTAAAAGATCATTTTGAAAAAAGGTACCAAGTAGCATAAAAAAATTCAAATTTTTGAATTTCGGGCAATAATGGATTAATATTAATTGGATGGTTTTTAAAAGCAAATAAACGTTATTTGAATCATATTATCAAGCAAAAAAGAATTAATAATAATAAACATTTAATAGTTTCCTTTTATTCAATTTTATTTACTGATTCACAGTCACCATAAAACAGAAAAAAAAAATACAATTTTTATTCAAACCGTAACGCCTTCCATTAAATTTGTTTATATTTTGTGCTAGTCTTTGTTTTTTTGTTTCATTTTTTGTGTAGTTTGTTTTATGGTTTTGTGGTCATGGTAGCTATAGGTCCACTAATAGTGCTTATTTATGCACGTTGGTTTAAACTTTCCAAGGTGTTGCTATTTTTTCCAGGAATGGCGAGTCCGATTCGGCGAGTGCCCTATTCGACAATTTTTTGAAATTTAGAGAATTTGCAATAGCATTTTACCTGCGTAATAGAAAAAAAAGTTGTAGTCAAAAGCAAATTAAGGAAAAATATTATAGTTGCAACAATTTGTATAAAACTTTAAAGCTACAGAAGTAAAGTAGTTTTGATGACACGAATTTTAGTACAAAAAATAAAAAGGTCGGGCAGCACTACTTCTAAAAATATAGTTAGGTAATTTGATGACAAAAATAACTAATATATTCTAAGTTTGCATACAGACGGTGACGTATAATTCAAAGAACCCAATTAGCCTAACAGTTCGTATTTACATTGATTCAATGTCTAAGCATTGAATAATATTCAATCGTTGGAAAAAAAGCGAGTTTTTTACTTTATCTATTTTGTGGGTAATAAGTTACAGTATAACAAGTAGGCCAGTGGTGAGGCAAGTAAGGTACAATCAAATCAACTTTAGAAACTTTTAGATTTTATTTCTGGTAATGCAACTCCGCTAAAGACATTATTTTGTTAAATCTAAAGATTCAGATTCTTCTATAAATCCCTGGTTGAACCATAAGCATTATCTTGCTAGATTTTGTTTTCTCATCATTCCTTGCACTTCGATATGTTAGTGGGAAAAAGATTAACATAACGTATATGGGCTGACACACAAAGGACATACTTCCATGGAGATGGAATGAATTCCAAGTGGGTTGTCAAAGAAATGATCATTTTCACAGGAGACTATGGTCATATTTTCAACAGGATTCTGTGGATCTGCAAAGAGAAAAGGTGTTCTAAACAGTTTACAGCCAATAACTTCATGCTGAATTAACTTTGCCTCATTTTACAATATCACGCAGTTCTGGCAGTAGGTCTATTTGTGTTTTGTCCAGCTGCAAACAAGATTCCATTTACCCATATTGAACAAAAAAAAAAAATTACTTTACATCAACACGAAAACGATTAATTTGAGAAAGTTTATTTCTAGTCTGGAAAAGTCTTTTATCAAGCTTCATTAAGCTAATTACGCCAATTTGTGAATAGGCCTACATTACTTAGTTCGATTACCAACTCCGGGAACAATCGCTTTCCAACCTGCAATTCAAGATGCTGCCAATTTGGTAAGGTCAAGGCAAAGAGTTTGGCCTGGTTAATGAGTACAATCCCCACTTCTTTTTTTCTTAGTAAAGAGTGTTTATTGCTTTACGACTTTTTGATCACTTGTTTGAAACGTGCATTGGACATAAAGATCTACGCTGTATGTCAGAATATGGCGGGGTGGAGAAGACAGTCAATCATAAATTCTTTAGGTACCCCATCTATTCCCCTTTTGAGTCGTCGCAGAAACACTGGCTTCTGTCTACTTGATGAGTTTACAAGAAAATGAAAATACCGTCGCTTAAAAACTGTTTGTTTCATAGACTCCTTAAGTTAAGGATTGGAACCTCCCATGCTCGGGGGTTTGTAACTTGAATCTGAGTGATTAACTTGAGTCCTGGGCAAAAATGACTTCTAGAAAAGCTAAAGACACAATCTTAGAATCCATGTTAGGGTTTTTGAGGATAGCGAGTTCAATGGTGTTACTTTCAACACCGTTTGAGGTCATTTTCAAGGTCAAAATATTATATTGTAAGGTCAAATCACAAAATTTTAATAATTTTTGCCCATTTTTGCGTCTAACTGGCAAAGCAAAACTGTTTGAAAGAAATCTGTGATGAAACATGATATTGTGCATCTACTGCATCTATTCTCAGCTAGCAAAATCCGTACTTTTTTTTATTAATTTGGAGCCTGCAGCAGTGGCGTAGCTAGAGAATGTGCCGGAATGTGCCGCCCGGGGCGGATTCAGATTTTGCCGCCCCTTCAAGAAAAAGCATGGGAAAATGAGTTACGTTTTCTTATCAGATTATAATCAAAATCAAAAATCGTTGTCTGAAAGTGCCACCCCCAGACGTGCCGCCCGGGGCGGTCCGCCACTCCGCCCCCCTCCCCTCCTAGCTACGCCACTGGCCTGCAGACGTTGAATAAATGGAAAAATGACAGCTTTTGCTACCTAGGTTGTGTAAGATATTGTCTCTACACTGCCTAACTTGTTTGAAGTTCACGTGTTTACGAATGGCGGTATATTTATAAATGCCCTTTTTGGCGGCATAGCAGCTTTTTCCTGACGATTCATCAAGTGAAATTGATTAACCGGAAATGTGGGGCAAGAGTTCTGTTCATTTGTGAACGTGGTTTGTGACAGCGTTTTGTCAACCAGTTCGGACTTATTTAGTAAGGTGAGATTTGTAGAATTCGGATAAGCAGCTAGAAAGAGATTGCTTCATGTGTGTACAAATTGATTGCTAATTTGGCTTTTGCTTTGTGTTAAACGTCTGACATATCTATCAGCTTTGTCAGCATTCGAATCCTGTAGAATCACTCGGAATAGTGGTTTGAGAGATTGTTGACAAAAAGATGAAGTGTCATTGCAATACACCATTTACATCTATATTCGATAACAGTTGGATTGCTTTTGCGGTCAAGCCTCGTGATATAAGATAATATCACATATTATAGGATAATATCACATGTTGGTTGATGTCTATCATTGTTTACTAATGTAGGCTACATTTTGTAGCCTATGTTTCTCTTTCAGAAGCTGTATAGCTGGTAATTTCGTAGGTTGATTTCGTAAATCTTTGTGTTGTTTTCGGCTTTGGTGACAATATGCCACGTCGTTGCAGTTGCTTTGGTTGGGTTAGGGTTATCCTTTGTTGATGCACCTTTAGGTAGTAGTAATGCTCCTTATACCACTTTAGGTAACATTCTATTAAAAATTGTGAAGAAAGGGGCGTCCTTCCCGGCTATCAGCACAAGGCTGAGCACTCAGTAGTACAGCGAGCAGTTGCGATTCGCTAACCATAACGGATACCCTTGTGGCAGAATTAGTGGTGCGATACTTACGAGCCCAGCCTCATGGGCGAAATATGGTGTCTATCGCTGTCAATTCTTGCTACAAATCGGCTGCCGAGAAATATTCTATTGAAAACTTATGTCCTCAATGTAAGTGACAAAGAAAAGTCTTTGGGATGCCTCAGGACTCAGGAGGCAAGAAAAGCTTTCCAATTAGTGATAGACAATAGACATTGTCTATTATAGTGTCATGTTGTTATGTATTGTCACTTTGTGCATTATAGTGTAATCATAGACTCCTTTAGAAAATAGCCATAGTGCTCAGAAATACATATAATGCTTATGTAATAACATGTTTCGTCACGACTTCTTTAAAAATGTTTTGCTTTACGAGTTAGACGCAAAAATGGTCAAAAATGACCAAAATTCAGTAATTTGACCTTAAAATATAATATTTTGACCTTGAAAATGACCTCAAACGGTGTTGAACGTTACACTATTGAACTCGTCATTCTCAAAAACCCTAATATGGATTCCAAGATTGTGTTTCTAGCTTCTCCAGAAGCATTTCAGCCCAGAACGCAAGTTACTTCTTCAGACTCAAGTTACAAATCCGAGATCGTTACATTCCAGTCCTTAACTTTAAGGAGTCTATCATGGTTTGTTTACATATCGTTGAGAGGCTTGGTTTTACCATTAACGAATTTCTCCCGCTAGCTATTTCAGGAAACGTTCGCCCACGCTTGATGAGTCGTATAGTAGATCGTTTCAATAGCAGCCCAAGGCAAATTGTTGTTGCAAAATCTTCAAAACACATGCAGTGTTTACTGAAACTTACAAATTCCATTGGATATATTGATGAGAAATGACGCCACTTCTTCAGACGAGCGGTTGCAGCGAAAACACATGCTTCTCTCTCCATCTTCTTCATACGGTATGAAGTAGTCTAAGGTTGCATTTGTTGCTGAAGAATTCTGATAGATCAAAAAAAATGTTAACGTGTTTATTTATACTTGGTTTGGTTGGTTTTGCACCTTTATCCTCGGACTGACAAAGCCTTGATTGGTTATTCCTGGTAGTTTCGCAGACTTGTAGAGGCAAGACGCAGGCCGGTTATCGAGATTGACAGAGTGAAGTTTTCCGATTGTTGAAGTGTTGTTGCTGGGAAATTATTCCATTCACTAGATGCCGCTGAATGGAGAGCAGTCCTGAAATGCGTTGCTCAAGCGCATACCCCCAGAGTCGAACTTGCACCGCGTGATCTTGAGCCGGGCGCGTAACCACTGAGCTAACGGGGCGGACGACTTGTAAAGTAATATGTAGGGCCGTTTTTTTTTTTATCTAAAAATTGAAAAAACTACCAAAAGCTGGCAAACCGATAACAGAAACTATGTGGTTATGACCTCTATTTAAAAAATAACAATGTTATGAAATCGTATTGGCTGTTTCAGGTCATAAAATGTAACTTTTTGTTTTTATTTTGAAACTTCACTGCTTACCTCCAACAGTTTCGTATATGCAACAACTCATAGCCTATACTGTAGACATTAAAGCCACCATTCTGTAACGTCTATTAGGTGATCATTTTCTCTTCTCAACTCAATAGTTGTTCAGACAAAAGTTTTACGGTGTAATCACTGCGTAGTAGGCTACAAATGCAAAATATTGTACTTAAATCATTGATTATATTTTTTGACGTTTGAAATAATGCAGTGATTCTGAATTGCAAAACAAGTGTTAAACAGTGCAAAACAATTGTCGGCTGCATAGCCGAGTGGTGAGAACGTCTGCGCGACGTTCGAAGGAACGGGGGTTCGACACCGCTCCAGAGCACGCGACTTTGTGTTTCGGCAAAGACACTTAATGGCAAGCCAAAATAATGGGAAGAAGCTGACTCGAAGACTTGTCACTTCACTGCTTCCTATCGTCTGTTGTATCGCATCTGTGATCGCAGTGTACTGTATGATATCGCAATTGGCGCAAATAAAAACACAATTATTATTATATTATAATAATAGATATAATTATATTATAATAAAGAACAATAATAATTGTTCTTTCTTTAAGTATGATGTTGTGCAAAATACATAAAAAAGTTACGTATGACTTTTCAATTATAAACATTTAATGTTTTGTATAGCCTATCAAGTCATGTTTTCCGATGTAAAGTCATAAAAATAGCCCTTAAGTAGTGAAAAGTAATCTGGCAAAATATTCGGTGTAGCATATCAGCGTCTTATGAAAAACGCACTGTAAATTTTAGTGTATGGAGGTCTTGTGCATTTTGCTTTCATTTGAACGGAATCCCATAATTGATTTTAAAAACGAAAGAAGGACAAAATAGCTTGTATCGAAACATAGGCTACTTTTGCTTTAAAATGCTTAAAGCAGGGCTTTCCATACTATGGGTCGCTACCCAAAACGGACTTGTAGGTAAATCTTACTTTTAGAGTTGCCAAACAAATTAAGTGGGCTTACCATGGGTAGGTTACACGGCAAACTGTCCACCAAGGGATCGCAAAGAAAATTATTTCTAAAATGGAGTTGCACAATAAACAAAACTTTGAGCCTGAGAACGTTCAACAAACCTTTAATAACTTACTTGACAACAATTATGATATATTTCACAAACGTTGAAGAGACACGTCCTTTGATTCCACTAAAAGTAGGATCTTGATCCTTGAAACGTTTTCGGGATGATTAGGTACAATTTTTGTGAAAAACACAAAAATATGTCCAATCGGTATCAAACAGGGTGTAGATTAAAAAGATCTAACAAATAATTACATCAACTTTTAAAAAATCAATTAAAATGTACTTAACGTAGGCTACAACTGATTTTATAGAGTAACTAAAAAACTTACTGTTTTGAGAAAATCTGACACTTCTTCTGGAAATTGACATCGATAATTTTTAGGCATGTAAAATATTAGAACGAGGGAGGCAATAAGCAAAGCATTTGGAATTCCATTGAAAAAGAATACAGCAAACATTTTCATTTCAAAACGTCTACCCTGAACTTTTTTTAACAAATCGTCGTACGTCATTGTTAAAGTTGTTACGTTCCTCAAGCTACAAAACTAACAACCTGAAAAGTGTTAAGACATAATGATAAACTTTGTCACTGGACGTTTGTAAATGGACGAAGGGTCAAACTAATAGCCTAGTATGTGGTCTACATGTACAGTATATCACCCAAACAATGCATATAAAACTGTGGTTTGGTCTACAGTACTTCGTCGGCTCCCGCTCGTGTCCTAGCGTTATTTTTGTCTTCGAGTCGGAGTTGACTTTGGATGATGATGTCGCATGTAGCTTTGGAGGTCCAGTTTATGATAGAAAAGATGTGGGAAACAGTCACGTTCTATGGAGGGTGGGAAACGTGGTCCACCCTTTAGCTTGTTATTACTGCTTTGTTAATAACGTTACTACGACAAATTGGTATCAATGTTGTAGTTTTTGGGGGTAAATTTCAGCTATGTATACACTACATGGCCCTGGATATAGCACAATGTGTACAGGTAATAAACGCAACGTTAAATCTTCTATTTTTGACAAAACCATGGCTACCTAAAGATACGGCCTGATTTGTCACATTTTGCAAGAAATTTCCAGATTTTGCTAACTTTGGGTGCATGTTTAAATAATTTTTTCTAAAAATTGTATTATTACGTTTTCTTTACTGTTTTCCTCAGATGACACGATGAGTTTTAACATTCTCACATGTTGAAAAACAAAGAAAATTTGATTTCGAAGATTTTAGTCAGACTGTTAATTTTTCAATAACAGTCTGATTCAGCGTTTTTCAACTTACTTTTTCTCGTTTGCTACTGCTTCCCCAAGGCAACAAAAAGATTTTATATCATTAAGAGACAGCAAAAAGTAGAAACATCTCAGAAAATGTCAGTCAAACACTAGCAGTAGCTGTAATCAAAATCTGCAAAATGTGACAAATCAGGCCGCATCTCCAGGTGGCCACGACAAAACTAACAATTTGTTGTTACCATATCTCAAAAACATGACGTAATATAATAAATCTAAGGTAAGATTCTGATCCAGCATCCTAAAATTACTCTAAATCAGTTTTCAAAGTTCATACCGGAAAAATCGTGTAGACGAGTGTTTATGCTTAAATATAAACATAAAGCTCAGAGCTGTGATCAGGGGCGCCGGAAGCGGGGGGACAGGGGGGGCGAAAGCCCCCCTGCCCTCAATTTTTCTGCAGATGGACGGGCAGGGGGGGCAATGGTGCCCTTTTAAAGTCATGTAAGCTACTGCACATTTTGCAATATAACAATTTCTGCTATTCGCTTTTAGCCTAATTATAATTTTTCATTTTTGCTTCAAAATAATATTTACGGCACAAAATTTTTCCACACAGTACAGGCCGTAAAACTCGTTTTTTTTTTTCGGCAGCCATCGTGGCCTACCGGGAGCTCCTTCTCGGGGCCAAATCTGCGTGCTTTGAGGCCAAAATACAAAATAAAAATAACGATAGCACAGTAAGTAAATAGAATTAAACTTGCAACAATGCTAAAATGATCACTTAGCGTTGTTGAAGTCTGGGCAACGTCCTACAATAGAATCGTTGCACCACGCAATAACTGCTTTATCGGGATTGTAATCCAGTACTATTCAAACGACACTCGCACGAGCGTCTCTAATGTGGCTGATTTTAAAGAAGTTTGCCACTCCCCTAAAAATTTTTTTAGCAATGAAAAACAACGTTCGACATGACTGTGTTGATGATGACGGCAAGGTAATAAAATAGGTATTTCAATGGTGTGAAGGACATTACTAAAAGAAGCATAATTTCTGCAAAATATGATCAAAAAATGTTTTCCCCTCGGATGTCAACTAACTTAGTTCTCCTTTTTAACAACGGTTCAATGTCCGACAACATCGAATCGACATAAAAACGACAATATTGCCAGCCGATGTAAATTAGCACTTCGGATTAAGACTTTGTTAAAATAAACGTCGGGAATTACAAACAAGACTTACAGCGCTGGCGATCGCAGATGGATATATTCCATCAATAACAAATATTCCCGCACAATGCAACAGTGGCGATTAGGCTATGAGGCGCTGACCTAATTTTGCGTCATTCTTTGATAGCCTACTACATGTTTTCGACCGTTAATCCACGATCATTCTATTGCGAAATTACATAATTGGCTAGAAGAGACCGGCGGCCAAACTTGCCCGATTGAGGAGGTAGCACCAGCGGTCATCCAAGCACTACTTAGCGGCCATGGCCGCAGGTTGTTTTAAGGCTTGACAGTAGGTTACATCATTATAACATAGCATGGTGCCCTTCTTTGTATACCGGATTATCATTATCGCTATATTTTATCTTAAAAATTGAAAAGAAATTGGCCTTTTAGTAAACAAAAGTGCCCTTTTTTTGTAATCTTGCCCCCCCAGTCACAAATCGTTCCGGCGCCCCTGGCTGTAATAACAATTCTTTGGGCATTTTGTTCTTTATGAACCTTTTCACGAGTGCAAGATAAAAACTGCTTAAAACGATAAGCTATCCAACGTATCACGAACAATGGCGTAGCCAGCCCAAATTTTGAGGAAGACCAAAATTTTGACTAAATATTTTGCCTATTTCAACAAAAAATGTTAAATTGGCAAAAGAGTTTATTCATTGAAAAGATAAGCAGCTAGCTTTTTTCAATATACAATTCACTTCCCCAATACATTGTTTAACTAAAACCAGTGTTGTACGCGTCATTGAAATAATTTGACGGCGTCAGCGTCAGCGCGAATTGCCTAAAAACTTTACGGCGTAAAGGACTGCGTAAGCTCTTAAAGAAATTGACGGCGTCAGCGTCAGCGCTAATTTCTAGCGCTATTTTTTGCCAGCGTCTCATAAAACGGAAATATTTCAACCAAGTTCAGGCTAACAATAGATATAAAGAGCAGGTATTATGTTTTGAGACTGTATTGTAATTAGCTGCTCAGCCTATTAGTTATTTCCTTGCAGAAAAACAAGCATTTCAAAACGTTGGTCTGACAATCTGCTGCGTTTGGGACGCATATTCAGGGCCGCCGAAGCGATTTTTGACTGGATGGGCAGGAGTATGAAACAAGGGCACTTTTGTTGCTGAAAGGCCAATTTTTTTTGTAAGTTTTAGGATAAGATATAGCGATAATACTCATCTATCAGCTCATTATCGAGTAATGATACAAGTGTCCGCTATACAAAGAACAATGGCACGGAAGGGCATCATGCTATTTTATAATGATGTAATATAACTTACTGTGATGGAGAATTTTGTGTCGTGAATATTATTTTGAGGCAAAAATAGAACATTATAATTAGGCTAAAAGCGAATAGCATAAATTTTTATATTGCAAAGTGTGCAGTAGCTTACATGACCTTAAAAGGGCACCATTGCCCCCTCTTCCCTCCCCATCTACAGAAATTTGAGGGCAGGGGGGCATCCGCTCCCTTGCTTCCGGCGCCCCTGCGCATATTGTCCTTTCCAAGTGAAAACATGCGTTCCACACCAGCGCTGGTTGGTATTGGTGTGTTGTATTTCAAAAACAAGTTGAAAACGTTTAGTCGGAAAGATATCACTGTTCCAAGCGTGCTGTGATAGTTTAGCATGTATAAATCTTTTAACGAGGTCCACTGCACCAACATCGCTCTTTTCAGAGGCATAGAGCTCTTGAAATAAAGTATATTCAACGTCCGCGATGCCATTCGTGGATTTTTCGCTTTCTGTCTCTGATCCCTTGTTCTCAATACATGGGTGATCACCATTTGGCGAACTTCTTCCGCATGTATTCCAGGGAGCCATTCCAACCAACGCAAAAGCCGGTAATTCGGATGAGTCGCGCTGGCCAGAATACATTGTGAAACTCTTATTGTGAAACGAGATTTTCCATAAAAACAAAAAATGACGCTTAGCGCTTGACGCTTAAAATCGGCAAAATAGTTGACGGCGCTATCACTTCCGTCAACTGAAAAATAAATTGACGGCGCTAGCCTCAGCGTCAACAAAAAGTTGACGCCGTCAAATGACGCCGTCAAATTGACGGCGTCAACGTACAACACTGACTAAAACATTGTAGCGCCCGAGAACTCTTTCTGATGTCACGCGATTCTGACGTCTGAAGTCACCCGCGCTGGAACCCACTTGATTTGTACAAATACTGTGGGCTTTCAGCGCAATCTCTCGTCTCACTTAGAAATCTAGGGAATTGTAAGCACTAAATTTTGTAAGAATGCCTAATCGCATGCCCCCCTCCTTTGGCTACGCCTATGATCACGACAGCTGTGTCATTACTGTAGCAGGAAATGGGCTTCAGCGGAAATAGCCTACCTATCAACTTCTGTCGCCGTGAAATACAGCGAGCAATAATTCATGTCAAAATCCAAAACTCAGTTAAATTCAATCGAATTTAATTTGTTCAAATTAGTAATGGTAATGGACATATCAGCCTGAGTGATCAACAAACGTTTTACGGTTTACTTCGTTTATAAAACGTTTTTTTTTGCTTCACCTTTGCGAAAACTAAACAAACAAGTTAATTTGTTTATTTCGGTATTTGGATTATTAATTTCAACGCACAACATGGCATCTGTAAAAATCGTGCTCAGGGCTTCATTTCAGCAGGAGCAAGGTGAAGTGTTCAATCTAGAAGTTAGCCGTGAGCCCGTGACTGCCAACATTCTTTATTAACTGTTTTATTCCAGTGGATAAAATTTGTCTAAAATATAATGCCGGATTAGCTAGCTAGCAGTCACTTTTATCGTCCCAGAGACGCCAATTTCCAAAAATCAAATAATAGGCTGGCGTGTTGATAAAAAACATTTCCTTGTCCAACTCTCTTGGATCACAATGTTTGATTTCAATTAAAGCTACCAAGACTATAACAACAAGTCTGCAAAAAAATAAGTTCAAAGCTTTGCTGTTTTTTCTAAAATTTATCTCTTTAGTCTACCTGCCTTGGATTAGGTCTACTGTTTTTGAAAAAACTCAGGTGCTCTATCACAGATTTGAAGAGGAGGAAAAGACAAGCTCAAACCAAGTCAGACTTAGCCTAATGAGTGAGCATCTTGCAAATTATCCGAGCAACAGTCGATCAACAAGCAAAACGGAAATGAAATCAAGCTGCTGCTGCATGGAAAAAATTAAACCACAACACATCATTTAATGAGAAAAAGTAAGCTAATTCAGATCAATTTGTTTTTATTTCTGACTATCACAACGAAAAACAATATGCAGGGCTCGAAATGTCGGGCGGTCATGGCGGACATGACCTCGAATGTCTGCCGAAGCCGACTCATTGGTCGGTCATAAATGACCGCCGCAAAATTCTTGACAAAAATAGAGCTAATGCAGCAAAAATATAGTTTAAATTTGAATTGTTTGTTTAACGCGAACAAATACGGAGCTGAAACAATAATAGTACAGGCAATTGCTTTAGATCACATTAGAGTGGCGCGGTTAACGAGCTGATGGCAAAACTAGCCATTTTACATCATTTCAACGCCTTGCAATGTTGCCTTGAAATATAGTTGTCTGAACTGCAGGACACGTATTCTAATTTTAACAATGAAGATTATTGCGTTACATTGACCGTTGGTCAAAAAAAACGTCACAGAGAAGCAAGTCTCAACTGGCTTCCGCATGTGCTGTGGCAAATGTGGCGGCGTTATTCACGCTGACACTGATAGAAATATAATTTCTGCACAGAAGAGAGGGTGTTAGACACATTTGTCTGACACCATTAGATAGAAATAGAATTTGTGCACAGAAGGGAGGGTGTTAGACACATTTGTCTCACACCATTAGATAGAAATAGAACTTCTGGTGAAGCTGCTGTATTTACGAATAAGGTTCAGATGAATTGAGTATAGCAACAAACAGCTTATAGAAATGCAACGAACATTATTCAATTGCGGTATGACGAAGAAAAATATACGTCCTAGAGAGGAAGTCACTGACGAAGCTGCGGAAAGCCCAGGTTTAGAACCACCTACAAACGGAAATGCACCGTTGCAACAGTTAAGAAGTGGAAAGAAGGGTTTAAGTGGCTGCAGTATGAAAGCAATGATGGTTTTGTTTCTAAAATATGGTGCGAGTAGCCTACTGCAAAGGTTATCCAGCAGTTAAAATTTCAGGAAATCTGGTAACCAGCGACGCCTGTACGAAGGGGACCGACAACATGAGAATAAGTTCTGTCAAAAGTCATAATTCTTCAGCGCTTCATCTTATCACAAAAAGGTTGTGAAATCGCTTTGTTAGCAACCGAATGGACGATGTAAAAAGTTGTTATCAAAGGATTGAGCATGTCAAAAACTGTTCATTGTGTGTAGCCAATTATATTTAAAAGCTATCGCGGGTCCTTCTTGAACATTTTGCAATTTGATGAGATTTTACTAACACTGCCATCGACTTCCTCACATGTTGATAACTTAGGTGTTTTTCTTTGCTGAAAAGAATATTGGGTGATTGGCGTACATTCTTGAGGGCTAACACTATTGAGTCACTATAATGCGCATTTGCCTGGACGGTCCTGAGCTGGAGATTTACGACCCGGCGCTGGCAGTAATCGCTTGACACAACGATTCTACAACGAGAAAACCTCGGAATAGGTGATCGTAGTTGCTTTTGTAATAAGGAAGTTTGGATTGTTGTTTTCAATTGTGCTTACTGCGTCATTACACGACTGTCATTAACGCACTGATTTATTTGCAAGCAATCTGCTTCAGTATACTTCAACGTCGGTTAATTAAAAAAGCCATCAACCGTTGCAGAGTTATTCTGTTGTAGAAAATCTTCTTCTACAAACACGACTACACAATACTGTAGTGTGATTTTGTGCAAAATCTACATGCAAAAAATATGTCCGGTTGAGATATTAAATGTCCGCTGAAAGGACCAGTCCGGTAGAACATGCTTGACCGCCGGAAAAAAGTACAAATTTCGAGGCCTGAATATGTGCCAAACATAGCAGAAGTCTAGAAAAAGGTAGAAGCGACAAAACGCAGACGTAATAACGTGCATGATACTAAAAAGCAGAACAATCAGTTTAAAATGTAGGACGGTCGCGACATCTTAATAGAATTTTTTTTAATTTAAAAAAAAGTTGGTAAATTTTTTTTAACAATTTATATGATTAAAATAGAAAAATGAGACACGTTTTCATGTCTTTGTCCTGCATTGCAGGAACGCTTTCCGGACTTGAGCACTATGCATCGGTGTAAGCCTTCCGACGTACGTTCCGGTGTACTTGTCCGACGTACACCTGACCCACGCTGCAGCCGACGGCAATGACTGTTTCCGGTTGTCTACTCTACTTATGACTTAAATTTGGTACTACCCATTTGGCCTACTCGAAATCGATGACTGGGTAGAGGCAATTATCGTAAAGTTTCTTGCCCAGAGAAGCAACAGCAAGTGCGGGTGGCTGGAGTCGAACATGCAGGCTTTCGACTGCGAGCCGAACGCGCTAACCACTCGGCCAATGCTGCCCGCCAGTTGCTATATTAATCGACTTTGATGGCTTATCAAAAGTGCTGATGGTCTTGAAGGAAACACTATTGATACGTTAGGTAGCCACTTTAACAAGTCGAAATTCTGCCACTGAAATTGATTAGAATGAAACCGCCAACCAATCATAAGCTACGGTTTAAGTGACGTAAAAAAAGATACAGTAGATATTATTAAAACAGCATAGAAATATAAACATATTGTTAAAGGATTTTTTTAAGTTACGTAGATAATACTGGTATTCAATTAATTGCGTCTCGCTTAGTCATAGGCGTATATGCAACCCGCATGACGCCGCAACAGACGGAGTGCTACATGCTCGTAATATTGTAAACGCTAAGAGAACGTTTAGCCGTCGTCAGTGTAGCCCAGCGGTCCAGAGCTAGGGAGGCAGCAACCTCGACGAGATACTGGCCTCGATTCACCCCGCCACCGCTTTTTCTCTTCTTTAATTATCAAAGTTCAAAGCAAGAATCAACTCTGGCCGACAGCCAGAAGGGTCACAACGACTGGCACAGTCAACTGGTTTACAAGAAAAAAAAGCCTATTGTTCAAAGCGTCTGTGGTCAAAACACTCCATCCGCTGCAGCGACCCACGACCACAAACATGTCAACCGAAGTGAGCTAGCGTGCAGCCATGCACTTATATGTGACTTAATCATTAAGCAAAATATATGTGACTTAAGTGTTTTTAAAAATTCAATCCATGAAGAATAAACCAGGTAATTTATGTAACGCTGCGTAATAAACTCGGACAAAAATTCGTTCATCAAAAAAGTCATCGAAAAATTCGGCAAAGACCCACGTCGACTTCACTTTTTATTCAAGAACTGATTAAGTAAACTGGTGGCTGATCAGTGGCGTATCCTGGTTGGTTGAGCAAGGGAAGCAATAAAACTCGTGGGGGATCAGAGCGTGCCGAAGGCACGTGGTTACTAGGGGGGTTCGGGGGCATGCCCCACCGGAAATTTTTTTGCAAAATTACACTCAAATAATGGATTATAGTGCTTTCTGGAAACACTTTTAGGGTAATATTTGTATAAAATTTATAAGCAGATAAACAGCTATTAACTTATTAATGGTACCTCTTACGCACGAACGGGCAAAAAATACGGCTAAAATTGAAAAACACCAAAAACTCAGCTACAGTTAGGCTACCTACTGCTGTAGTAGCTGAAGCCAGAATTCATTTCAGTCAAGTTTAGCCTCGACCTCACATATCCTGTCTTATGCCAAAGTTTATCCAGCCAAGATAGCAGAGTAAAGCCAACATTTGGCTCAAACTTTTGCTTATTAGGCCGATATTATAACCATAACAGCGCTTTAAATTTTTTCATTTTTAGCCCGCGACGCAAAATCCAACAGAGCAGAGTTGCCAGACTATGATAAGGTCTAAAAGCTAAAATAACCCCAGCAAACATTGATTGCTGGGCCAGCGTCGGCTATGTAACAGATAAGCAATACTGCCTCATGTGGATTTAACACGTTCCACTGATTACTGCACTGTGCCGATCAAACCATTCATTATTATTATGTGATGTTTACAGCTGTGGTAGGTCACCAGATTTTAGAGTAAATGAATCTGCCTTCATCTTGATTTACGAAGAGCCCACAAAGATCAACTTACCGTTACACGTAAGTTATGAACATTACATGGTGTCAGAGTGAGATAAGAAGTTGGTAGACGTTAATTTGGACTGAAGTTATCCAACTGGAGTGACCAGTACGTTTTGCGCTAGTAATCCGTACATTGTAAAAAACATGTCGGAATTAAGGCAACCAAAGGAAATGAGCTTCTCTGTGACAAATATTGCAGAAGCATGGCGCAAATTCGAGCGTGCATATCGAGTGTACCACGTAGCAGCTGAACTCACCAAAAAGGCACAGGAAGTCCAGATAGCCAATTTTTTGAATGCGGCTGGGGCTGAGGCCCAGGAAATTTTTGACAATTTCGTGTTCTCCAATGAAGAGGGAGACAAGAAAGATATTCTAGAAGATGTCCTAAAAAAGTTTAAGACCTACTGTGAGCCACAAAAAAACGAAATATTTGAAACGCATCGCTTCCAGCAGCGCACACAGCGGGAAGGAGAAAGCGTTGATTCATGGATCAATGACTTAAGAACCATTGCCACAGGATGTAATTTTGAGACTGTACGTGAAAAAGAGCGAAACTTAAGAAATCAAGTAGTGTTTGGTGTGCAGGACTCGCATGTGAAAGAAAGGTTATTGCAAATGCCTGATCTAACATTAGCTAAAGCACTGGACATATGTCATGCGGCAGAAGCCAGCAAGGATCACATGAAAGTAATGAATTCTGCAAACGGACATGCTATCAATGCTGTGAGCAAGCACAGTACTAATACTAGGCACAATAATTTTAAACGTGCAGTAGAAAAAACTGATTATAGGCCTACTAAGTGTAAATATTGTGGTGGTAAACATGCTCCTAGAAAATGCCCAGCTTACGGCAAAGCGTGCCATAAATGTGGTGGACGTAATCATTTTTCTAGTGTTTGTAGGAGATCAAATGACAGTGCGGCAAGACATGTACCCGTGCATGAAATTGAAGCACAAAATGAGGATGTAGGTTTCCTGAGAATCTCATCAATTAACAGTAACGAAGAGTTTACATCCAGAATGAAAACTCATCTTACCGTTATTGATGGAGATAATCACAAATTTTCTGTCTTGTTTAAACTAGACACAGGAGCCGAAGCCAACGTGATACCGTTGAAATTGTTTAGTGCCATGACTGGCCAAGTACTAACTAAAACCAACACTAAGCTTTGTGGTTTTGGAAATCTAAATGTGAAGCCTTTAGGCACTACTGTGATTAAATGTGCAAATAAGAACGGTGATTACTTTGATTTATTGTGCTATGTTACTGATGTTGTAAACTTATCGATAATGGGTGAATCATCGTGTGCGAAACTTAATTTAGTTAAGCGAGTGGATGTATGTAGTGAACCCTTATCACGTGACAGCGTAAACACTAATTATGCTAATGTTTTCACCGGCGTTGGTACCTATGCAAAGGAGTACCACATTCAGATAAAGCCTGATGCACAACCTGTAGTTCAACCACCCCGTAGAGTCCCATATGCAATACAGCCCAAACTGAAAAGCGTCCTGGACAAGCTTGAAGAGGATGACATCATTGCGAATGTAGACATTCCAACAGAATGGGTGAGCAACTTGGTGGTAGTTGAGAAGAAAAACAAAGACTTGCGTATATGCTTAGACCCCAAACCACTTAATGCGGTTATCATGCGCGAACGTCATAACATCCCGACGCCAGGAGATGTACAAGCAAAGTTATCAGGGAAAAATGTTTTCACTGTTATTGATATGAAGAATGCGTATTGGCATGTGAAGCTGAGTGACGAATCATCCTATCTCACAACATTTCACACGCCATGGGGTCGAAAGAGATTTTTAAGAATGCCCTTCGGTATTTCATCCGCCAGTGAAGTTATGCAGAAACGAAACGAAGAAACGTTTGGCGACTTACTGGGTGTACATGTTATTGCTGACGACTTGATTATCGCAGCCACTGATGAAATACAACATGACGAAATTCTTCGAAGTGTGCTCAACAGAGCACAGGACAAGGGTGTGAAATTCAACAAGGACAAGATTCAATTTAAAGTCAGTACTGTTGAATACATGGGAAATTTCGTGTCACAAGATGGGTTGAAGCCAGACAACAAGAAAGTATCTGCCATTGCAGACATGCCTCAACCAAACGATATTGCATCTCTGCAAAGATTTTTGGGAATGACAAAATATTTATCGCAGTACATACCGAATGAGTCAACGATTACAGCACCCCTTCGTGAACTTTTAAAGAAAAACGCTGAATGGAAATGGACAGATGAACACGACAAAGCGATGACACACTTGAAAACTGTGTTAACAAGTAAGCCAGTTTTATCGTTTTATGATGTAAACAATCCGGTAACAATTCAGTGCGATGCATCACAGAGTGGTTTAGGATCTTGTTTATTGCAAAAGGGTAAGCCTATTGCATATGCGTCCAGAACAATGACATCAGCCGAAAAGAATTATGCACAAATTGAAAAGGAAATGCTTGCCATTGTGTTTGCAACCGAGAAATTCCATCAGTATGTGTATGGAAAAGAAGACGTGACTGTTGAAAGCGACCACAAACCGCTGGAAACAATCATGAAGCAACCTTTAAACAAGGCTCCACCGAGACTTCAAAGACTGATGCTGAGATTGCAACCATATGATCTTCGAGTAAAATTTGTACCAGGAAAGTACATGTATATGGCTGACACGTTATCGAGAGCATATTTACCGGAGACATCAGACAATGCATTGAATGAAGAGCTTGAGTATGTTATACACTCACTGATTACAAATTTACCTGTTTCTTCTCCGAAACTTGAAGAATTCCGAAAAGCTACAAGGGAAGACCCAACCTTACAAACCATATCCAACTACTGCTTGAATGGATGGCCAAGTCTACGGAAAAGCGTACCGGCTCAAGCAAGACGTTTTTGGGATATGCAGAACACATTGCACTTCTCTGAAGGCATTGTTTTTTCAAATGAACGTATCGTTGTTCCTTCTAAGTTACAATCTGAAATGTTGACTTTAATTCATGAAAGCCACTTAGGTGGTGAAAAATGTAAATCTAGGGCAAGAGAACTGCTTTATTGGCCTGGAATGTGTGCAGACATTGAAGATGTTGTTGCAAACTGTCAAACTTGCGGCAAGTATCAAAGATGTCATCAGAGAGAACCATTAATCTCTCATGTGATTCCGAATGGACGTTTTATTAAAGTTGGAACGGACATAATGACTCTTAACAATGTTGATTATCTTGTTGTAGTAGATTATTACTCCAAGTACCCTGAAGTAGTGAAACTTGTGGATAAAACTGCAAAAAGTGTTGTTAATGAATTGAAACAAATTTTCTCACGTCATGGCATTCCTGAGGAAATTGTGTCGGATAATATGCCATTTGGTAGTAAAGAGTTTTTACAATTTGCCAGCAAATGGGGTATTAAGTCCACAACATCTAGCCCTGGTTTTAGTCAAAGTAATGGCCAGGCTGAAAGAACTGTCCAAACCGTCAAAAATTTGATGAAAAAAGCGTATGATGATGACACTGATCTGTATATTGCATTGTTAGAGTATCGTAACTCGCCTATTGCTGGATTGCAGTATTCACCTGCACAAATGTTGATGAGCAGAAGACTACGTACAAAATTGCCTATCGCGACGAAGTTGCTTGTACCGCAAATTGTTGACGCTTATGATGATTTGTGTAACCGGCAAAGTCGTCAGAAACACTATTATGACCGTGGAACTAAGTCATTGCCTGTATTGAAAAAGGGAGATGAAGTCCGTTATCGTAAAGACAATTATTGGGAAAAAGCTATGGTAAATAATGAAAGAGATGAGCCTCGTTCGTACGTCATTGAAAATTCTCATGGACAAATTAGACGAAACCGGCGTGATTTGTACAAAGCTTGTAATTCAACACCTGTACGTAACTATGATTATTTAGATGACATAGTTTCATCCAGCTTCCCACACAATGCTCAAGTGTCATCCACACAGAGCAACCTAGTGTCCCCACCAAATGAAACTACTCCGCAGGTTGTTGAGAATACTCTTAATCGCACGACACGATCTGGCAGACATATTAAGACACCTGCAAGATATCGTGATTGAATTATTTATACCGTGCTTGTGATTTGTTATCAGTTGTGAATGTCATTAGTAATGCTTAAGAACATCCTGCAAGAAGGGAGGTGTAACAGATAAGCAATACTGCCTCATGTGGATTTAACACGCTCCACTGATTACTGCACTGTGCCGATCAAACCATTCATTATTATTATGTGATGTTTACAGCTGTGGTAGGTCACCAGATTTTAGAGTAAATGAATCTGCCTTCATCTTGATTTACGAAGAGCCCACAAAGATCAACTTACCGTTACACGTAAGTTATGAACATTACAGGCTATATGCTGGGTATGTTGGCACAAGGCTGGCAATTTTGTCCAACATTTTGCCAACATTGCCAACATTACGCCAACAATTTCAATACTTCTTATTATGCGTTGAAAAAGGTCTTAAAGATTTTGTTTCAGGTTTATTTGTTTTAAACTGTAAAAATACTAACACAAACCTCTTTTCATGTGGTATTGCTTCAAAACACAGTTGTGTGATTGGCTGACATCGGTCAGAAGCATTGCCAGTGTTGTGCCAATTCATAACAATTTCGGTGTTTTCTTCAAAATTATGCAAATGTAATACCATCATTTTGCTACAATTTTACATTTTAATAATAGGCTATCAATGCTGTTATTATTTTCTGATACCGTACAAGTATACTATGAATACTTAAGACCAGCGTTGGTCAGAAGGGTAGCCAACAGTTTGCCAACAAAGTAGTTTCATTTTAGTTTGTTTATGCCAAACTGAGCAGAGGTCTAGAAAAAGGCTGGAGCAACAAAACGCGAACGCGATAACGTGCTTGATACCCAAACAGTTTAAACTTTCCATTAGCCCTACACGTTTCCACAAAATAAACAATTGCAATGTCGGCTATATGCTGGATGTGAGGGCACAAGATTGGCAATTATGTCCAACATTTTGCCAACAATACGCCATCAATTTCAATAACTTATTTCTTATCATGCGTTCAAAAAGGTCTCAAAGATTTTATTTCAGGTTTATTTGTTTTAATCTTTAAAATTACTAACACAAACTTCTTTTCATGTGGTATTGCTTCAAAACACAGTTGTGTGGTTGGCTAACATCGGTCAGAAGCATTGCCAGTGTTGTGCCAATTTATAACAATTTCGGTGTTTTCTTTAAAATTATGCAAATGTATACCATGATTTTGCTACAATTTTACATTTTAATAATAGGCTATCAATGCTGTTATTATTTTCTGATACCGTACAAGTATACTATGAATATTTAAGACCAGCGTTGGTCAGAAGTGTAGCCAACAGTTTGCCAAGTTTGTTTATGCCAAACGGAGCAGAGGTCTAGAAAAAGGTAGGAGCAACAGAAACGCGAACGTGATTCCGTGCTTGATACTGAAACAGTTTAAGTTTCCATTTGCCCTACACGTTTCCACAAAATAAACAATTGCAATGTCGGCTATATCCTGGATGTGAGGGCACAAGATTGGCAATTATGTCCAACATGTTGCCAACAATACGCCATCAATTTCAATAACTTATTTCTTATCATGCGTTCAAAAAGGTCTCAAAGATTTATTTCAGGTTTATTTGTTTTAATCTTTAAAATTACTAACACAAACCTCTTTTCATGTGGTATTGCTTCAAAACACAGTTGTGTGGTTGGCTAACATCGGTCAGAAGCATTGCCAGCGTTGTGCCAATTCATAACAATTTCGGTGTTTTCTTTAAAATTATGCAAATGTATACCATGATTTTGCTACAATTTTACATTTTTATAATAGGCTATCAATGCTGTTATTATTTTTTGATACCGTACAAGTATACTATGAATAGTTAAGACCAGAGTTGGTCAGAAGTGTAGCCAACAGTTTGCCAAGTTTGTTTATGCCAAACGGAGCAGAGGTCTAGAAAAAGGTAGGAGCAACAAAACGCGAACGCGATAACGTGCTTGATACCGAACCAGTTTAAAGTTTCCATTCGCCCTACGCGTTTCTACAAAATAAACAATTGCAACGTTGGCTACTTTATTTCAGCTTCACTGGATTTATTCTTTGAAAATATTAATAGCCAACAATAAAATGACTCTTTAACTAAATGACTCATGTGGTTTAGTGGAAAAACACAGTTTCTTTCGCATACCGTATTCTTGTACCAACAACGCCATGATAAAAATCGTTTGTTCATATTCAATTGCTTCAGATAATTTAGTGCAATAAATGTCTTGTGATTCAGAGAACACTTCCAGAAAGTTTAGGCTTTGGCGCCTCCAATACCCAACTAGCATAATCCGTTCTGTTTACATTGATTCAACGTCTGCAGACGTTGGTAAGGTAACTAACAAGCGATAAACTTAAAAACGTGGTTGCTAATTCAAGTTGCCAGGTCTTCATTTTTTTCTTATGTTCAACAAAAGCTTTTTTAATTTTCAAGTTTAACTATACTAAAATGTTTTGTAATATTTTTGAAAACATTTTTTCAGGACTAACCTCAAAATTTGCGTGCAGTTCAAGAAAATTTAAAACAACTTGTAAGCTTAATCGAATTCACTTGTTGATGTTTAGTAGCGCTCGACACAGCAGCATGATTGTGGTGATCATGTAATCATTGAGTTGCGGCTGCACTGCCGCCGCGCTGCTGACCTGTCTGCAGACGCTGAATCAATGTAAAAAAAAATCGATTGATGCAGTATCACTTGTTGATTTTGTTCTGAGAGCAGTCTCGCTCACTGTCTGATTTTGACCACGTGGGTGAGATTCTCGTGTCGCCAACAAAGGGGCGTCTTTACTTTAAATGTAGCAAAGCTTGCACAATAGGCCAGCTTCAGGAGCAATCATGTTGCGTCGAAATCTCTCCTCAATTTCTTGAAGCGAGATTTCACAAAACGATTGCTACTTTTACTTTCAACGATCCGGCAAATCGTTTTTTCTACTCCCGCGGTGCATAGAACAACACTGCAGGCACAATAATTGTTGTGAAAACTCCATTATGACGTCACTACTTAAACTTTGACTGGGCAATATGACGCGTTGAAGTGAAAGAGGCAACAAAGCTTTAGAATGCGGCGATGTGTTATATCTACGTGAGGAGATGCAATTTAGCAGAAGAACTTGGTTTGTTTTGATGAAGGAAGACAGAGGCCATGACTTAATCCTTTGCTAAAGGGATTATGACGTCACTCGATTCACTTCGACTGTTCAAGCATGGCGGTTGTGCTCAATACACAATTACGTGGAGAGCCGAAAGCACAATACAATGCTTATGTGAACAGCGCTAAGAGGAATTTTCGCTTCTTGCATCGAAAATATAAAAAATCGAATTCAATTGAGATAGGCCTATTACGGCCGAAAGAAGTTTTAGAAATGATCAAAATGAAACTATAAGAATGACTTACGACAATGTTTATGAAAACCTGGTAAGTGAATGTCTTTTATTCATTGAACCTGAAATAATTGTGTAAAGTCGTTTTTGTCACTAGGCTACGTTTACACAATTTAAAGAAAGTTATAAAACTCAATTTAGAGAAAGTTATAAAACTCAATGACCAATGGAAAACTTTCATATGAAATATTCTCGTGACAAATTTAGTGCCAGTGCTTCTAGATGAGTGCTAAGAAGATATCAGCAAAGTAGCAGAGCTTGTGATGTCCCACAACATGTGTAGGGTTCTGCTCAATCTTTGATTTTGCTGCTCCGGCAGTGTTTGCCTGACTGCTTGAATGTGTTTGTATTTTTATGTCGTGTGGATAGGTCTGTGATGGTTGTAGAGTATTTGCAAATGTAGCTTTCATTGCCGTCAACTGAATAATAATAATAATAACATGTTTTATTTTGCGCCCATTGCGACAACATAGCCTACAGTAGCCTACACTGCGACCTACATACGCAACAAAACAGACGACTGGAATCCCAAAATAAACTTTAAACGTTGGCTGTCATTTGTAACAGTCGAAAATGTCTGTAACAAGTGCTGAAGCTTTTTAATATGATGGATGAAACCCCTGTCATTACATTCGATTTACATTTTGCAGGTAGCAAATTTAAGTCAAGCTGTTGGCAAAAATGCAAGCGATTGTATCAGTGGACTTATTACCAACTATTATTATCGAACACAACACAGTTCAAAGCATGTCGAGAAAAAAGAAAGGAAAAAAAACGTCGTGAAGTCTAAGCACTCGTTTGATTGTTTAAAAAAGAATCTGAAAAAGATTGTTCTTGGTGAGTACGGATAAATGTTTTTACTACGACTAAATGATTATGTCATAACTATGCCATTTTGTTCTTTTGATTAATGTATGATGTATTGAGTAATGTATGAAAATGTTTTAGTGGTGTATTCGCAGTGATGTGAACAACGAACATGGTGGTTAGTAGGCTATGACGGCATTTATATACTGATTTAACACTTCTTTTTTTACTTTCATGATTAGACATGGTGATGGCGCACGACAAAGCTGCTGCCGTGCAGCAAATTGATGAAGAGTTTCAGAGTGATTTCGAAATTGGAAGGACAGGCAAGGTGGCTGAAAACGGCAAAAACTAACTTTTGGTGAGCTTGTTATATGTTTGAAAGACAACAGCGCATGTGTTGCTTTAGTTGTTGAATAACTACTGTACACGCAATTAGAATGTATTGGAACTTGATTATTGCTCTGCGTGGCGCAGAATCGAATGATAAGTTTTTTGTCACGCACGTTGGAGAGAGGGATATTACATTGATATTGCAGATTGTCAATTAACTTCGTAGTATCCTGAACGACAACTGATCAAAATCCTACACAGTGGCGTAGCCAGAAAAATGTTTTGGGGGGGCCAAATATTTGATGAATTGAAGAGAACAACAAAGTGTTTGATTTAAAGCCATCGCCACTTGATGTGCAGTGGCGTATCCTGGTGGGTTGAAGCAATAAAACTGGTAGCGGGGTTAGAGCGTGCCGAAGGCACGCGTATTCTAAGGGGGTCCGGGGGCATGCTCCCCCGGAAAATTTTTGAAAAATTACACTCAAATAATGGATTATAGCGCTTTCTGAAAACACTTTTAGGGTAATATTTGTATGAAATTTATTAGCAGATAAACAGCTATTAACTTATTAAAGATAGCTCTTACACACGAACTGGCAAAAACTGCGGCTAAATTAGAGAACACCAAAAACACAGCTAAACAAAAACTCAATAACTACACAAAAGCCCAACAGAGTAAGCCATTCTGAAATTGCTTCCACAAATTAGTTCAAAGAAATGTAAATCGCGTAAATTTTGGGCGATTTATGATTTGGAAAATTTATTGGTGTCTTTCTGTGTGTCTAAAACAAGTCCTTGGGGGTGTTAATAGCCAGATCTCTTGGAAAGCGATATAAATTTCTACAAACTTTATTGCATTTTCAACAAAGGGCTCAACTTCGGAATCCAAAGTTTGAAAATTTGGGGGGGCATTGCCCCTTTTGCCCCCCTGGTTACGCCTATGATTCCTACACTGTTGCCAAACAGCCCTCTTGATTTGAATATTTTTGTTTCATTCGCAGGAATTCACAATGATAAAGATACACAAGAAAAAGCTGCTGATGTGCAATGAATCTCCATCTGTCAATACGATTTGATGTGGCTTGTTTCTAATAAATGTGAAAATATACGAAGCTCGGCTGTTACTTTGCTTTGTCACAAAGGGAGAAGTGTTGCTTATAAATCCGTGTTGCTGCTGTTCTTTCGCCCAAGGATTAGCTAGGTTCAACAATAAACTTTTGGTGATGAGCGAGGTTTAAGTACAGAGACGTTTGGCAAATGTAGATGCCAATGCTGTTCAGATGTTTTATGCACCAGCTTGCTTTGCATGGCCAACCTTGGTCAAAGCGCGGGCATCACAATAGTCAATAGATCAGATGAAGCAGCATCATGGTGCATAAAAGTCAACCAGAATTTAGGCGCCAGATGAAGCAAAATGGTGCACAAGCCATCTTGCCAACGTTGGCCAGATACAAATGCCAACGTTGGCAAGATGAAGCAAAATGGTGCATAAAACATTTTGCCAACGTTGGCAAGATACAGAAGCCAACGTTGGCTAGATGCAGAAGTCGACGTTGGCTAGATGCAGACGCCAACGGTGGCAAGATGCATACGCCAACGCTGGCCAGATGCATCCAAATGGTGCATAAAACATTTTGCCAACGTTGGTAAGATGCAGAAGCCAATGTTGGCTAGATGCAGAAGCCAACGTTGGCAAGATGCAGAAGCCAGCGTTGGCAAGATGCAGACGCCAACGCTGGCCAGATGCATCCAAATGGTGCATAAAACATTTTGCCACCGTTGGCAAGATGCAGAAGCCAATGTTGGCTAGATGCAGAAGCCAGCGTTGGCAAGATGCATAATCCAATGTTGGCAAGATGCAGAAGCCAACGATGGCAAGATGCAGACGCCAACGCTGGCCAGATGCATCCAAATGGTGCATAAAACATCTTGCCAATGTTGGCGTCTGCATCTTGCCAATGTTGCGGCCAACTTCTTGCCAATGTTGCCCCAACAATCAATGTTTATTGGGACACTGGTCTACACGATTTTTGCTCTATGAACTTTGAAAACTGAGGTAGAGTAATTTTGTGGTGCTGAATCCGAATCTGACCTCAGATTTATCCTATCACGTCAGGTTTATGTGATATGATAACAGCAAATTGTTACTTTTGTCAAAAGTGGAAGATTTGACGTTGCGTTTATTGTACATACACATTGTGCTATATCCAGAAATCCAGGCCATGTGATACATAAGTAGCTGAAATACACCTACCAACTATAATTTTAATAATAATTTGTTTTCTAACCAACATTATTAACAAGGCAGTAATAACAAGCTAAAAGGGAGGCTAAAAGTATAACTGACCCTCTCCCCCGTCAATGTTTTGCATGAAACCAAAAAGATTTCAGCTGGCTTATGGCAATGCTTGTCCAGTAACCTTATTTAAGCTCTGTTTTGGCCTGTCTAACACTAACCTTTCGTTATAGCACTGCATATGTTGGTGGTAAACACAACGCCAAATCTTCCACTTTTGACAAAAGTAACAAGTTGTTGTTATCATATCTCACAAACCTGACGTGATATGATAAATCTGAGGTCAGATTCGGATTCAGCACCCCAAAATTACTCTAAATCAGTTTTCAAAGTACATGAAGCAAAAAAAAATTCTTTTTTTGTAGACAAGTGTAGGCTAATACAAAAATAGGCCAAAACAAGGAAAATATTAGACAAAAGGGCCAAATGGATATATTTACCTGTTTCTATTAAAAACAATAAAATGCACATACATTTTATGACTTGTAGCGGATTTCAATAAATTGTAGCAAAAATAATTCTGCAAGTATAGCCCGAAAAATAGCAGGTAGCCTATAAAAGGACTGTAGTGGATGAGTTTTATTCCGCCACATTACAAGTATTAAACAAGTATAGAACATATATTGAGCAATGGAGAACATGGTTTCATCTGGTAGGGTTACAATATTTGAGAAGTATTGATTATTATGCATTTTGAAGAATTAATTTTAAAAAAGCCTAATTTGAGGAATTTAGCCAATCTGGTAACCCTGCGACAGGGAAGCGACTGAAAAGTTGCTTCCATGGATTAGTTAAAAGAAACGTAACTCGCGCAAACTTTGCTCTGCTTTTTTTTCTTAGTCTCTCACTTGTTTCTTAGTGTAGCAAAAACGAGAGCAAGGGAAGCGATACGAATCTTCGCTTCCGTAAGCTTCCAACTTTTTTAAAATTAAAACCGAGCTGAAATCACACGGTGACATGAGTTAGAAACCGTTCTAATTTGTATTCAGGTAAAGAAATTACGAAACCGTTTTACTGAAAAATATAATTTTCTCTTTTTTCAATTTTGACAGGGGAAGCAATGCTTCCCTTGCTTCCATTGAGGATACGCCCCTGTGGCTGATTGTTCTTTTCTGTATGATTCAATGTTACGAACAGCTTCATTGAATTCACGAAATACGAGATGATTTTATCTGAAACTGTGAATTATCCTTCTTCAGATTTATGTGAGATAAAGCCAATGCCCGCACTGGTAATGTGGTTCTGAGAGTACAGGAGCTCAAGTTGTCGAATTTTGCGATTACGGGTAGCTCGTAGGTAGGCTATCTTCGTAAATTAAGAGGAAGTGGGATACTCCCGAAGAAGGGTGATGATCACAATCGGAGAGGTTGACCAGCCAGTCATCACTCTTTTCACCTTCACCCCTCCCCCCCTTTCAGAAAATTGCCTATTTTTGCTTGTTCTCGCTTTTTCATCCAACAATTTTCCAGGGGAGGTCAGCTGACCCCATTTGCCCCTATTTGCGGACGCCCACGCAAGTGATATGCAGCATGTTAAACGAAACAGTGACATGGTGATTCGCCAATCGCCGAATGAAAGCAGTAGTTGATTGGGTAAGTGACGTTAGCTTCGAGCGTGTTGTGGCAATTTGTCATGCTTGGATGAAATTTCTGCAAAAAAATACAAGAACCAGCAAAAAAAATGTTTGCGCTTACGGCGCGACAAACCACCTCTACAGTAACATTAATCCAGCGCTGCACAGCATTTTGCAGAAACTTCAAAGGCTGAAAAAAACATAACACAAAATCACATCTTTTCCACGTAGGGGGGCCCTTTAAAAAAACTGCGTTGGCCAGGTAGCCTATATGATAATGGATCCAACATGCATGGAAGGGGAAAGATGTTTATGCAAGATTAAAGGAAGTAAAACCTTCCTGCCTATTTTCTGCTTGTGGATGTCACTGCGAAAATCTAGTTGGAGTTCATGGTGTGCAGTTGGGACTTGTGGAACAAATTTAGACAAGTTGTAGCCCACAATCATGACATTTTGGATGAGTTGGTACTTTTAAAAGAAAGCTGGACAGCAAACTTGAGCTGCAAACCGTAACGCACCACCCCATGATCTCTACTCAAAAAAATCATTCATTCCAACTTTCGAAACAATTTTCTAAAATATTTTTGTTGCTTTGAGAATTATTTATGTAAACCGGTAGGCCTATCTCGAACGGATGCGAGTTAAAAACGTGGTTTTAGCACATAGAAATTTGTAAAGAATTGTTTATGCTCCACCATGACTCAAAACCTATCGAACAGCCTATTGTGCATCACATCAGACTATGTAAAACCTTTATTTGATACTGTGATCCATAACTTTGCATTGCAAAAGGTCCGGAATGGATTAAATGCTTTGTTGAGCTATTTTCATTGCTTGTAGGCTTATTATGTGCATACAATTTTTTCTCCATCTATGCTAAAGTTACCAGCTACAACATTTTTGATTGGCATCTGAATGGAACCAATAGCCTACTGGCACGCAGGTTTGTCATGGGAAGGAGACCATTATCATCGACCCAACAACGGCTCTTCCAGGATTCCACACAACAATACAGTAGGTGGCAGCTAACAGGATCATCAGCAAGCACGCTTGCACTTCCCAAACACTACATAGGTGGGGTACTCTCAGTAGCTCTGGATGCCAACACTGCGAATCTAACATTCAGGACGTCGATCACCTGATCAAGGGTCGCCAAGCCACCAAAATCAGTGGAGGATATGGAGCAGTAGGCTACAGGCATGTGGCAACATCTTTAAACACTGGTTGAAGCGGCACCGCATATGAGATATGCACACAATATGACTCTAGGCCTACAAGTTTTTCTAGTTAAAATAGTGAGCAACAATGGCAATTTTGTCGCAAGTGTACTCGAGTGACCTTTGTTGATTTCATATAGAAAGACGTTTTTTCATATCATTACATTTATTAAAATCTAAACTTCAAAGGAATTTAATTTCACGCTGAGGAAAGTAGGCTAAGTTCAACTTAAGACACATGGTGCAACGCATGATAAAAATTTGTTGCGTTGTTTCCCGATCAGTCCTGATTTCTCTCGGAAGCAATGTCTGCCAATAGTTAGGCTAGCCACCTGCGTAAACAGACCAGTTATTCAAGAAAAGTGGTTAGTCTGGGTCCACGGTACGGTAGCATAAAATTTTCGTGCCGACGGAGCAAAATTTTTTTTGCACGGGGAGCCCCCGATCTAAAAGTGCCCCGGCCCTCCATCAGCTAAACCCGGCCCTCCATCAGCTAAACCCGGCCCTGATTGTACGTAGCCCACCCCAAAGCAAAAAAACAAGGGAAAAATTTAGAAATTTCGATAGGCTACCAGCTGCTTAACTTTTTACATTTTTGTTCCGTCACAGACAATTTCTTTGTTGTACCGGTAGGCCTAATTGCTGTAGGCCTATGACAACAAAAATACGTGCAGTATTTACTAAACTCCATTTACACAAAAGCCATTCTAATACAGTAGATTGTGTTGGTGAAGAAAAAAATGAGATAAAGCATTAAATAAAGAACTTTAACCAACTTTCCTTGCGTACTCCTCTGTGACTACAGATTAGGGAATTCAGACTTTATTTTAAAACAGTACGCCGAGTATATCGTTGCTAGTGTAGTCTAACATCTGTAGAAGCTATGGTTGTTCACACATTGCGACCACACCTTTTACATCAACATGCAGGGACCTGGGTAGCCTATAAGCCAAGCCTACGTTCTGTCAATTGTTCAGGTACGGTGACGTAGCCACGAGGGGGGCTTGGGGGAGCAATCGTCCTCCAAAATTTTATCTCGCTCTCTTCGAAAAAATAAGCTTTTAGCGCTATTACAACGCTTTAATTACATTGTATTACATGCTCAGTTGCGGCTGGTGAGTTCAAGAAATGGAGGTGTTCGTGTTCGCCGAAAGCGAATTCAACAGCAGGGGGTCTGAGGAGACTTCTACAGTACATTTTGAAAAGTTGCATATTTTCAGCTCTACATTGTGATAAAAGTTTAAGATAAAACTTGGGTTCAGGCGCGGATCCAGGAGTTTTTTTCGGGCGGGGGAAGAAAATTTGAAAATCAATTAAAAAGAAAAAAAGATAAAACAGAACAATGATACTACGACAATTACGATATGCTATAAAATAGAGGAAAACGTTTGACCTTATGTCAAGTGGTAGCGGTAGGCTAGCCTAATAGAACCTTTCCTGTGCTGTCTTACTCTGTTAGGCTACCAGCTTAATTAGCTTACCAAACTTAGCTCTCGCTGCGACCACTAGAGTAGCGTAACTCAGCAACTAGCCGGAATCTGCTGTACAATTTTTGGTTAATTGCAAACCGCAATCATTCATAGGTTATATCCACTGTGATGTCACAGCAATTCAAGGTTTCAGATTGTTTCAACTGACGTCATTTGGTTCAGCGTTGGTTTCAGCTGAGTCAGCTGACTCAGCTCCAACAAAATGTTGCTATTAAAATGTATTTGAAATTGTACGAAAGAAAAAATAACGGAGCCTGATCGTTGGATCATTTCAACCATAATAATAACAAAAAATTATTCCCCCCCGGGATAAGTTAAGTCCGCCGTGGGACTACCATCAATTCAATTCAGCTGTTTAGAAGCATATCAAACCATTTGAATTTGATGCTGAAACATACAATTTCAACAATTCCTCACAAAATTTCGGGGGGCCCCCATAAATCCTCCCCTGCTTGGGTTATTTAAGAGGTTTGCAAATGTGAGGGCCTACTATTTGGACGATCAACAATTAAATGTGAATAATACGTTCTAAATCAGTGATTCCCAACCGCGGCTCTCAGAGCAGCATACGGCTACAAGCTAGCCTTCTTGCGGCTTTCATTGATCCCAGAAAATCCCACAAAATATATAAAAAAATATATTTATAATGTAATTAGGGCGATTATTTTTTGACTTGTCAAAATTGTTTACAAACTGCGTTGTCGTTGTGTCGTAGAGGTTGCACTGTCAGTGAACTTTTCATTTTACATCTTACACCTTGTAGCCTACTTTATACTGTTGTGAATGGCCCATTGTCCACTTATTGTGAATCATAAACCATTAAGTAAAATAATTAGGTTGATATGGTGGGATGCTTAACATGTAAAATTGTGTATAAATTGTGTACAATTGTGTAAAAATTGTGTACAAAACGTGTAAAATTTCTGGTAGGTCCTATAAAACAGACTGAGAAAAACAGTAAGTTATTGCCGCTATAAAACTATAAAGCAGGAGAATCGGATCTTCCAAAGCGCTTGGGAAGAAAAGTATTTTGAAATTGAGGTAGACAACAAAGCGCATTGCATCGGTAGGCACTTTAACCATAGATGCTTTAACCATATAGATCAGGGTTGCCAGATACTCAAGCTATAGTAAGGCCAAATCCATTATAAAATAAGGCCAAAAAAAGGCCAATTTTTTTATTTAGTTCTATAGCTAAATAAACGCTAACAACTTAATTGAAATAATTTTTTGAAAATGCCATTTTACGATCAAATATGACAGATAATAATTTAGCCCTGTCAGAGCATAATGACTGGTTCGTTTGCATAATTTGATTAATGAAAAATTACTGTAGTAGCAGATAAACTAGAAACCATTATTACTTCAATTCATGAACAGTGGTATTCGGAACATCTAGCTAAGCAATAAGCATGAATTTGTCTTATTGAGTATAGGCTACGTACCAGGGATGTCTACAACTACAGGATTGGAAACTATTTTCAGTGCTATACATGACTACAGAAGAATTATTAAAATAAAACACTGTTTGTATCAACTAAAGAATGTATAAAATTCAATTTTGCAATAACAATATAAAATATAGCCTTCACTCACATCAAAACTTATTTGATGTATAGAAGTTTAAAACCACGAATCTAAAAAATCAAAAATAAACGAATGCAAAGATTCCCTGTCGTTCTGTAGCATTTTGCGTATTGCAAACCGGATCAGAAGTAAACGTGGAGTGTTCAACAATCAGTGAAATGTGTTGTCGTAGGCTTTTATAATAAACTTATTCACAGACCAACCCAGTACGAAATCAATACGTTTAAGATGTCATAAGAACTAAAACTAATAGGCTACTCGGTTTTGAAATTATTTAGCAGCAAACAAAATACGACAATATTGCACAAATGGAATGCAAGCACATCACATTAACAAACAAGGCAAGTGTATACTTTACGGTTTACGGCAGGTGCAACTTAATAGAACCGCCCTGTCCACCGCTAACACATTCTCTACTCTCTACCTATGTCTCTACTCACTAATTAAAATTAAAACGAATATAGGTCAGGCTCTAAGTGATGATAAGTGATACTTTTATATTACAATTGAAATTAAATTTCCTTAAAATAATACATTCTAAACCGGTCAAACCTTGCAGCCATAAAAAGGGCCAAATAAGGCCAGATTTTCTGGCCTTATTTGCATCAATTTTTGTAGGCCAACTGCAATTTAAAAAGGCCAGTTTTCTGGAATTTGGCCTAAAAAAAGGCCATCTGGCAACCCTGATATAGATATGCAACTCAGCAATCGTGGAATTATCGTCACGCTCGACTGACTTTATGGACACAATCAACAATCAAGGTTGCCAGCTTGGCTAGCGTATCTATGGTAGGCTATTATTGTACGGTTTGAGCTTGGCGAGTGGTGGCTTTTGAGCTCCTTTGGAATATTTTGTTTGGCGTATATTTCAAGTTTTCACAGAATAGCCTACTATGAAAAATCAAGACAATAATCTTTCTTTACGTAGGTTAAGCGACTTCTGTTTCATGATCGTTGGAACTACCATTTAAGCTTATTTCCAGTGACTCATTAATCAATCAAATCAATCATTTTATTTTTCGTCATTAACGCGTCCGGGACGAAAAAGATACTAACTACAAAAATCGATATAAACCTACCAGCACGTTAATGAGCGGGAAAAGGTGGCAAAACCTTGAAATGTTTAAAACGTGCCTGAATGAAAAATTATGTAGTAGGCTATATATCAGTAGTTAGCACGGCCACAAAACCCAAAAAAACAAATAGCAAAAAATAAAACAAAAACAGAGAGAAGCACACATGTAGTAAAGCTTGTTGTAGGCAGTTTACAAACCTGAGATAGAGGGGGGCCGGAACGACTTTAGGGTGAGATATACGGTAGCGATAATGCTGGGCAACTCGTTCGTTTTCCCGCTATTAGCCATGAAAGTCGAAATGTGAGACAGATGAATAATTGCAATAGCTTGAACAAGAAACGAAAGGTAAATTTCACATTCATAGCATCACAATCTGCTGCAAAGTATAAAATGTGTCCACGGGATAATTTGTGTGGGCCTACTGTAGGCTATAGGCCCTATAATTTGGCTAAAAGCGAATAGCAGAAGTTGTTAGCCTATATTGCAAAATGTGCAGTAGCTTACATGACCTTAAAAGGGCACCATTGCCCCCCATCCAGAGAAAATTTGAGGGCAGGGGGCATCCTCCCCCCTGCTGAGACAGCTTCATTAGCATCACGGATCCAACCGCCAAACCAAGACAATTTTAATGTTTGGTACACACCATAACTAGGCTACCAAATGCTATAGCACAGCTTTCGGTAGCCAGCAGTAACTTTCATTTTGGTAACACTCAGTAGATTAATTGAATAAAACTTCAGCTTGTCCTGGAACCAGGGTTGCCAAATGGCCTTTTTTTAGGCCAAATTTCAGAAAACTGGCCTTTTTAAATTGCAGTTGGCCTAAAAAAAATTGATGCAAATAAGGCCAGAAAATCTGGCCTTATTTGGCCCATTTTATGGCTGCAAGTTTTGACCGGTTTAGAAAGTATTATTTTAAGGAAATTCAATTTCAATTGTAATATAAAAGTATCACTTATCATCACTTAGAGCCTAGCTTATACCGGTATTCGTTTTAATTTTAATTCGTGAGTAGAGACATAGGTAGAGAGTAGAGAATGTGTTAGCAGTGGGCAGGGCGGTTCTATTAAGTTGCACCTGCCGCAAACCGTAAAGTATACACTTGCCTTGTTAATGTGATGTGTTTGCATTCCATTTGTGCAATCTTGTCGTATTTTGTTTGCTGCTAAATAATTTCAAAACCGAGTATAAGTTTTAGTTCTCATGACATCTTAAACGTATTGATTTCGTACTGGGTTGGTCTGTGAATAAGTTTATTATAAAAGCCTACGACAACACATTTTACTGATTGTTGAACACTCCACGTTTACTTCTGATCCGGTTTGCAATACGCAAAATGCTACAGAACGACAGGGAATCTTTGCATTCGTTTATTTTTGATTTTTTAGATTTGTGGTTTTAAACTTCTATACATCAAATAAGTTTTGATGTGAGTGAAGGCTATATTTTATATTGTTATTGCGAAATTGAATTTAGACATTCTTTAGTTGATACAAACAGTGTTTTATTTTAATAATTCTTCTGTAGTTATGTATAGCACTGAAAATAGTTTCCAATCCTGTAGTTGTAGACATCCCTGATTCCCTGGTACATATACTCAATAAGACAAATTCATGCTTATTGCTTAGCTAGATATTCCGAATAGCACTGTTCATGAATTGAAGTAATAATGGTTTCTAGTTTATCTGCTACTACAGTAATTTTTCATTAATCAAATTATGCAAACGAACCGGTCATTATGCTCTGACAGTGCTAAATTATTATCTGTCACATTTGATTGTAAAATGGCATTTTCAAAAAATTATTTCAATTAAGTTGTTAGCGTTTATTTAGCTATAGAACTAAATAAAAAATTTGGCCTTTTTCGGCCTTATTTTATAATGGATTTGGCCTTCTTATAGCTTGAGTATCTGGCAACCCTGCCTGGAACTACAGCTCCAAAAAAGGTCTTTACCTACTTATCAATGGTTGACAGGCTTGTTGTTAGGCATTGTCGGAAATTTTCAAGCATTTTCCGGGGTTGTCAGGCATTGTAGAATAGCTACTTTCAGGCATTGTCGATCATTATCAGTGGTTGACGGGTTTGTTAGGCATTATAGAACATTTTCAGGCATTGCCAAACATTTTCAGGGGTTGTCGAGGATTTTCAGGAGTTGTCAGGCATTGTAGAGTAGCTACTTTCAGGCATTGTCCGGAATTTCCAGGCATTGTCAAGGATTTCCAGGCATTGTTGATCAATATCAGTGGTTGACAGGTTTGGTAGTCATTATGGAACATTTTCAGGCATTGTCGAACATTTTCAGGGATTGTCGAGCATTTTCAAGGGTTGTCGAGCATTTTCAGGGGTTGTCAGGCATTGTAGAGTAGCTACTTTCAGGCATTGTCGGTAATTTCAAGGCATTGTCTAGGATTTAGAGGGGGGCAGAGGGTGCAGGTACCCCGGACCCCGACTTTTAAAGGGCCCCCCTACGTGAAAAAGATGTGATTTCGTGTTATTTTTTTTCTTTTAGCTTTTGTGGTTTCTGCAAAATGCTGTGCAGTGCTGGATTGATGCTACTGTAGACGTCGAGTGGGTGTTTCGCGTCGTAGGCGAATTTTTTTGCACGGGGGCCCCTGATCTAAAAGTGCCCCGGGCCTCTCATCAGTTAAATCCGGCCCTGTGTGAAAATGAAATGCGTTTTTATCAGATTATAATCAAAATCAAAAATCGTAGTCTGAAAGTGCCGCCCCCAGACGTGCCGCCCGGGGCAGTCCACTCCTCCTTCCCCCTCCCTAGCTACGCCACTGATTGTCGGACATCTTCAGGCATTGTCTAGGATTTCCAGACATTGTCGAACATATTCAGTGGTAGATAGGTTTGTTAGGCATTGTCGAACGTTTTCTTGGGTTGTCGATCATTACCAGGTTTTGACAGGTTTGTCAGGCGTTGTCGATACTTATGATAGCCAGGTCATTTAAACGCTGCTGTGTTTGTGTATACCCAGAGGTGGGCAGAGTTACTTTCAAAAGTAACTGAGTTACAGTTACAGTTACTTGGCCAAAATAGTAACTGAGTTACCGTTACAGTTACCAATTTTAAAAAGTAACTAGTTACCGTTACTAGTTACAGTTACTAGTTACTTTCAGTTACTCACAAATCTGAACATAAAATTCTGCACCTGGCCAGCTCTGCATGCAAGCCCAGTTTAACCGCAATGTTTGATATATAGTGTTAGAGCCATCCATGCTAACATAACAGCACAAGTACAAAACCAACAAGGTTTTATTTAAAAAAAATACTCAGTGGCTTATATGTTTATTTCCTTTGAGAAATACGAGCATTTCAAAGTGCTCGTCACTCAGGCCTGCCCTTTTGGGCTTTAAAATGTCCATCCTTGCCCAATCGTCGTCGTTGTGTGAGCCCCTGGGGCCGAAAGTGTATCCTTTTACCGCCCCAGATTCACGATGTTCCCGGACTACACTGGAAGGCTACTAGAGAGCAGCCAGTCTTCGGTTTCATCATCCATGACGCAGACCTTCCACTCCGTTAGGTGGCTTGAAGATGGTACAGTCATCGATGATGTCCGCCCCGATAGTTCAATTGGTTAGCGCGTCACTTCTGGAACGAAAAAGCTTCAAGATCAAGCGGCACTGGTTCGACTCTCAGGGCATGCGCTTGAGCAACGCACGTTAAGGACTCCTCTCTATTTAGCGGCATCTAATAGATGGAATAATTTCCCGGCAATAAGACTTCAACAATCGGAAACTTCACTTTGTCAATCTCGGTGACCGGGCCTGCGTCAGTGATTTAAAGCCTCTACAAGTATGCGAAACTGCCAGGATTAAGTTCTGCAAGAAGCTTTCCCAGTCCGAGGATAAAGATTTAATCAATCAATCAATGATGTGGTCTGCGGTCTGTTCCTCGGCACCACATTCACAGGAGGAAGAGGCCATTTCCCATTGGTGCATGGTTGAGCGGAAAAGCCCGACGCCGGTACGGAGACGGTTGAGGCGTACCCATGCCTGTCTTGGTAGTATCAGGTCGATGGAGCGTGTGTCGGCGTCGGGGATGAACGAATAGTCTGGTGATGAACAAGTGCTGCAATGAAAGCAATATTTCTACTGCAGCACTTGACGGAATGGGAGTGTTATGTTTTTAAAACAGTTTTTTCATCGGTCCAATTGTGAATCTGGATCCGCTTAACTTGTCCTCAGGGTTCGCTTCCAAATACTCCTGTAACAGATTCAACGCGCATTGCTTTCTTTTCTAGGTATTTGCGTAAAGTGGTGCAAAAGTCATCCGTGGCTCTACCTACCACCATCCACTTCAGCGTCGCTGCTGCTCCCCTCTTCAGCAGACCAGTTTGCTTCTTCAATTGCTTGAAGCATGTTCTGTTTTATTTTTGTCTTCAATTCAGCAGTGTCGCTTAATGATCAGGCATTAAACACAGATAAGTCTAAATTGTAGGTGGAATGCAGTCGCTGTCCTCGAACCAATGACCAAATCTGGTTTGTATTGCTTCCACAAGAACGTCCACCAACGGCAAGCAAACAGCAATGCTGTTGCTGGTTTTAATGTCAGACAATCTTTTTAGAGGCATTGCAAGCGTTACACTAAATGCAATAAGTTTCAACTTCTTGAAGGTAACCATAACTAACTGACTATAAGCATCAACAAATTTCTTTTAATCGATGCGGGTTTCTTGATGCTTAAAGTCAGTTAGTTAGTTACCTTCAAGAAGTTGAAATTTACTGCATTTTTATAAATATTTTCAGGTTCCTGATGAGGGCTTAAGTTAAACCGAAAACGTTTGACTGTTAAATTCATTTGTAAATATGTAAAATTTATTATTATAATGCTCAACCCTGTTGCATTGTTGTGTCTTGCCTGTCTTTGGTACATATTGATTAATCGCCAAAAACAACTAATTTAGCCAAATCAGTTATAAAAAATCGCCAAAAAAGAGCTAAATCATAAATATGAAGCTAAACGTCTTAAAAAATCGCCAGATTTCTAGACTTTGGCGATCAATTCGCCAATATGGCAACCCTTCTCCACCAGACCACAAAACAAAAGTAGAACCGCGCATGCGCAGTGCTGCGCCGATACATCTGCGAAAAAAATGCATTATTGCGCAAAACGCAGCAAACACGCACTAAGCAAGACACAAACACGTGCAGAGAAATAAACGGCAATTAAAAACTAAAATTTCAATACAAAAGTAACTTGTAACTGTAACTGTTGAAAAAGTGTTAAAATAGGAACTAGTTACCGCGTTTCGTTACTTTTGGAAAATAGTAACGAAGTTACCGTTACAGTTACTCAAAAAGTAACTAGTTACAGTAACTAGTTACTTTTGTAACTAGTTACTGCCCACCTCTGTGTATACCGCAAATACGTTTACAACCTACGCAAAATAGAAAGGGATCATTCTGCTCATCATGCAGAGCTGGGAATAAAAATGCATGAAAATGTTCGACAATGCCTGACAAACGTGTCAAAAACCAATAATGATCGACAATGCCTGGAAATCCTAGACAATGCTAGGAAATGCCCAACAATGCCTGAAAGTAGCTTAATCTAGAATGCCTGACTATCCCTGAAAATGCTAGACAACCCCTGAAAATGTTCGACAATACCTGACAAACCCGTCAACCACTAATAATGATCAACAATGCCTGGAAATTCCCAACAATGCCTGAAAGTAGCTACTCTACAATGCCTGACAACCCCTGAAAATGCTCGACAATCCCTGAAAATGTTCCATAATGACTACCAAACCTGTCAAACACTGATATTGATCGACAATGCCTGGAAATCCTAGACAATGCCTGGAAATTCCCAACAAATGTCTGAAAGTAGCTACTCTACAATGCCTGACAACCCCTGAAAATGCTCGACAATCCCTGAAAATGTTCGACAATGCCTGAAAATGTTCCATAATGACTACCAAACCTGTCAAACACTGATATTGATCGACAATGCCTGGAAATCCTAGACAATGCCTGGAAGTTCCCAACAATGCCTGAAAGTAGCTACTCTACAATGCCTGACAACCCCTGAAAATGCTCGACAACCCCTGAATATGTTCGATAATGCCTGAAAATGTTCGACAATGCCTCACAAGCCTGTCAACCACTGATAATGATCGACAATGTCTGGAAATCCTACACAATGCCTAGAAATTCCCAACAATGCCTGAAAGTAGTTAGCCTACTCTACAATACCTGAAACCCCTAAAAATGTTCGACAACCCCTGAAAATGCTCCACAACCCCCCAAAAAGCCGACAATGCCTGACAATGCCCGACAATGCCTACAATGCCAGACAATGGGTATTTAGAGGTACCCTCTGTGACTGTGATTTGTTTTCAATCGCCAGAATCTCCATAAAGCAGTCCATGCGGAACGAGAATGTGACGTCATCACAAGCAATCCATACGTCAGCTTGAAAACGAAGAAAGTTTTATTTAAACAAAAACCAAAAAAATATATTAAAAATAAAGTTGTTTTGCTGTGCCAAGTTTGAAGTCAATGCATACAGCCATAGCTACGCTGTTAGCCTTCAAACATCGTTACGCACCACTGAGTTGCATATCTATATGTAAGATATCTATGCTTTAACATTACCCACTCGTCGAAAAAGCTTACTCGCGATTCAGCTGATTTCAGTCATGTGACTCGACACGTGATATTCTGATCGAAAGATTTTGATACAAAGAAATTTAACTGAATGCTTTGCCACAACCAGCGTTGCCTAATGGTTAGGGCAGAGGAGTAGTAATTTCGATTTCGTGGGTTCGATTCCCACCCTCTGCTAATACTATATTTTCTTCTGCAACTGAACTGGGTGCAAGAAGGATCTTAATGACTGCAATCAATGGAGTTTATAAGGAAAATTGTGACTAAAACACAAAGCAATTTCGCATTGAAGAGCAGGCACTCTTCGACGAGTGGGTGATGTTAAAGTGCCTACCCATTGCATCCTCTGCAATTGCGCCTCGCTTTGACAAACTTGTTAAGCTCAAAGCCAATGTCAAGTTGGACATTAAATTGATTTGTGTTATTTTTCTTGTTAGTGTTGCTATTCGTTGATAGCCTACATGCTTTAAAATTTTCGTTATTATTACCTGAGTGTTTTCATGCGGCTCCATACGTAGGCTACTCTGAAGTTTGAAATTCGGCCCCGACACCAAAAAAGGTTGAGAACCACTGTTCTAAATAATAAAAAAATAAAACGCTTGTTTTTCTTCATCACCTAGACAAAGAATTGGGTGTAGATATGTTGCTTGTTGCATGACATATAAAATTCAAGCAGTTTTCTCCGAGAATGGGAAGTATCAGTTTTTCTAATGTCTCCCTATTTGCGTTCTTCTGTTACTAAGACTACAGTAGCCTAAGGCAGATTAATCCATTGCATACCACCAGAGACATAAGGCCTGCACAGGAGATTAATACAATGAGTCCCCTCACAAGCATTACTGCAGTGGCGTGGCCAGTGGCCTGGTCCAACTCGTCCTTAATACCTTCAATGAAGGTTCTTCATTGTCTTGCGTCAAATCCAAGACAATTTAGAACTGTGATCAAACATCAATAAAAGAAAAACAACAACAATTCGAGATGCTTGCAAACAACTAAATCGAAGTAGGCTACAACTTCATAGCAAATAATTTTTTCTACATTATTGGAGGGGATGCTGCCAAAATATTGGGGAGGATACAGGGCCGTAGCCAGACCGCAGAGCTAGGGGGGGCCAACTTTTTGTTAGGGGGGCCGAAAAAATTTAAATGATTTTGGCATTTTAACCTCTTAAATACCGGTATCCACAAAAATTGCGATATATCAGATTAGTGTTAAGACCAACACTGGTCTCTTATTTTATCCGCTAGTTAAATCACGGCAACCATATTACAATGACCAACATAACACAGCAATTGTTGTATAAATAGCGTTAGGCCACTTGTTATGAGCAGTAGCGTAGCCAGGAATTTTGAAAGGGGGGAGGGGGGTTTGACGGCGAGTTTCACTTATCGCGACACCCAGCGACGGAGGGTCTGGGGGGCGTTCCCCAGAAAATTTTGAAAAATTACTTTGAATTTGGTGCATTCTGAGAGTATTTTCAACAAAAATGTGGCTTTGAATATTCCTGTAAAATGGTGCTGTCCGGTGGCATAGCAAAAGGATGAAATCATGTTTTCTTCGGCATTTTTCGGAAATAAAGCTACAAGTCTCTGTTTTCTTGTTGCTAATTCCAGGCTAAGATATTTGAATGTTTGGTAATGGCAAAACTCGCTCTTTGCAGTTTCGTTTAAAGTTAGGCAAACTTTGTTTTAGTGACATAAAGAGACTGAAAGCATCATTCTCAATATCGTGACGTCACACGCGTGCCAAAGGGGGGTTGCAGCCCCCATAACCCCTCCTTGGCTACGCCACTGGTTATGAGCAAAAACTTTAACTGGCTCGAAGAAGCTAGTGCCGAGGATTTTGCAATATATGATTACATTCCGCCTATACACCCGTGAGCTAGTCTATTGCAATCGCGGATGTTTGGATGCAAACCGTCGTCCCCGAAACGGTCTCACAAACAAGTCTAAATCGATAGATTTTGATACAGAATGTTCAAAGGCCATAAGCACCAAGTTTGCCTGTCTTGGTTGTAACATGCTCCGTCTAAGTGGGAGCGTCAACCCTTGTTAACACTGTGAATCCACACTCACAAACGGCAGTGCTAGATCCAAATGTAGCAATATCTGCTGCAAGGTTGAACACTTTACGTTTACAGATTAGAAAACTAGAAACAAAATTTATTTACACTGATTGAAGAGAAAAAATAAACACTGCTTAAAAGATTACGGGTTTATATTTTGTATGCGTTGTCTTCAAAAACCACTTGCTTTACCACTGCACATTTTGCGATTTATCACTGCACAAATTTGGTTTATCACTGCACAAATTGGTTATCACTGACCCTTAGAATTAGGTATGGTAGCCTACCGAGAATAGCGACAGCTGATATCAAATAGCCTAATTTGTACCGGTTTGTAGGCCTGCTGGAAAACCATTCCTTCTTTGTTAGGATATCATTCTTTCCCAAAACATTTTTATTTTGCACAGTTTCTGACAATTTTTCTACCAACCTAACACCTGTTGGCCTTCGTTGAATGGAACATGTTGAGGTTGCCAAAGGAGGGGGTAGGGGGGAGGGCGAAATTGTTTAATCATCTTAGCTGTGAACTAAACAAAACAATTGTAGTTAATTGGGCCTAGGTTGGAGCTCTGCAACGGGAAAGATGGGCAAAATCATTACAATTGTAGCTGTTGCTCGAGAATGTTGGGATTTTGCCAGGGGGGGGCGAGGCCCCCCTGGCCCCCGGCTGGCTACGGGCCTGGGAGGATATATCCCCCATCTCCCTACTTCGGCACTTTTGAGCCTAATACAAATCAACGCAGGGCAGGATTAACATAGTGGCAGATGTAGCAGCTGCTACGGGCCCCGCGCTTGGTGAGCAAAACATAGTTGGTAGGCCTAACTAATTTTTGGCTTGCAAACTGGAATGGCATAGGAGAATATTATAGTTATATGATTAAATTACTAGTCCCAACGTCTTGTCCCTTCCTAATTATTGTAAACTTTACATCTATGTATTCTTTGCTGCTTCAACACACCGGACACCGGTGGTGCGTTTTGGAGTGTTCATGTGGTGGAGTGCTAAAGAGGCTCTCTACAACACTATGGTCCGCAAGCACTGATGCCAGTAAGATTATTAAAAAAACGATTTTCTTTGAAAAGGAGGCACTGGAGAAACTTTCGAATGACCAAGAGCAAAATACATAGTGTCGACAGCAGGCAAATGGACTCCTCGAGAAAATAGAGTTGCTCGAAACTGGAATATTAGTGTTTTTTTTTTGGAATAGGCCTAGCTTCCAGGCAGCTCCTCTCTTCAAGCAAAGCAGCAAAATCTTAACATTGCTTCAGCGTTGTGTGCCTCTTTGGCAGGATCCCTACAGACTTTCAGAGAACAATTCGCTAAGTTTGAGTCAGAGGCACAGAAGGCTGACTCATGGCCACCTAAAGATACGGCCTGATTTGTCACATTTTGCAGAAATTTCCAGGTTTTTCTAAGTTTGGGCAAACGTTTAAGTAATTTTTTCTAAAAATTAGATTTTTACGCTTTCTTTATTCTTTTCCCCAGATGACACAATAGGTTTTAACATCCTCACACGTTGAAAAACAAAGAAAATTTGATTTTGTAAATTTTAGTCAGACTGTTAATTTTAAATAACAGTCTGATTTTGCGTTTTTCAACTTACTTTTTCTCATTTGCTACTGCTTCCCCAAGGCAACAAAAAAGTTTTTTGTCATTAGGAAACCTCAAAAAGTAAAAACATCTCAAAATATGTCAGTCAAGCACTAGCAGTAGCTGTAATCAAAATTTGCAAAATGTGACAAATCAGGCCGCATCTCCAGGTGGCCATGGCTGACTCAAGTGCCGGGTTAGTGCAACAAAAACTTGCCTTAGTAATAACCTTTTCCAAGTAGGATCATGGCATAAATTCATGACCACTTTTGTACTTGCTGGTACAGCAGTGTCTCGATCCTGGCCACTGTATAGTTTGAAATTCCAGGTGTATCCACACATACTCCCACTTGATTCACAGAGTCGGTACAGCTATAGTCCAATTTTCAACCGTGCCCTCTTCGAAGGATTGTATTGCTTGAACTTTAGCCTGCCGTGAAATTTCAGCATAGTTTCATTCACAGAGATGTGCTTTTGTGGACAATAGACTTCCTGAAAATTGTGGAGAAACTCATCAAGCAGAGGTCTTATCTTGAATAAACGATCGGTTTCAACATCCAAGTGCAGGTGCCCCACCTTTTGAAAGGCCCCCGGACGTGAAAAAATGTGATTTTGTGTTATTTTTTTCTTTCAGCATTTGAAGTTTCTGCAAAATGCTGTGTAGTGCAGTGCAATGCTGGATTAATGCTACTGTAGACGTAGAGATGGTTTTTAATAATTTTTTTGCACGGGGGGGCCCTCGATCTAAAAGAGAGACTTTTCTCTTTTGGAAAAGATGTGCTTAAGCGAAAGCGGGCAGGACTTAGTGACTCTCATTTTGAAATGCTCGTGTTTTTGAAAGATGCGTAACAACAAATTTCCCTTAGAATGTGTTTTCCATAACAACGTTAAAATGACAGCGTAAACGAATGATAACATTCGTTTTCAAGGTCATTTTTGCGTCACTAGGGACTTGAGTGTTTCCTAGTGTCATTTTAGACAAAGTAGCGGAAGAAGTAGCGGTAGCGCGCGCTACTTTGGCCCGAGTAGCGGTAGCGGGTAGCGCGCTACTTTTGTAAATTGGTAGCGGTAGCGCGCGCTACTTTGGCCCAAGTAGCGGTAGCTGGTAGCGCGCTACTTTAAAAGTAGCGGGTGCCCACCTCTGCCGACGTCCGTCAAATTGGCACAAAAAACTGTCGGATATAGCCGACAGCCGAAGGGAAGTGGGTATTTTAAATGTTAAATATTTTCCCCCAACAGTTGTTTTTGCCTCCCCCGCCCCTAAAAAAATCTTCTTTCTAGCAACGTCCCTGTTCAGGTAGAAGGAGTGGTCACAAACGCTTTACTAAGTTATTTCTTTCTTAAAGCTTATGCTTGACACGAAGTTTTCTTCACGTTAGAAAAGAGAGTGAGTTCTTTATTCAATAAAATGCTCAAGCAAATCTAAACAAAACTAAGTCATCATAAGTACTGTATAACGTTTCAGCGGCAAGCTATGCGATAAAGTCAATTGATTTGATGCGTAAATGAAAACGTACTTAAAACCGTCCGTCAAACAATAATAATGTATAGACCTACAAGCTACAATGACGCACATCACGCGTTCTAGGATAGACGACAATTTCACAATTTGCTGTAATAAAATAAAAACAAACAAAATCCCCCAGCGAGTCATACACAAGTCGATACAAGCGTTTCTTGAAAAAAGCTTAACGTCAAAACTACGATGACGAAGATACCAATTATGAAAAGAAGCCAGCAGCTTGAAAATAGAGAACGAGGGAAGCAAAGTTGAGAAAATACACATGAAAGTGGTCAAATCGCGCAAGCGTTTAACTTCTGCAAATTCGTGGGTGTACCATGTCATGTCTGCATACTTGCGCGAGCGTTAAAAATAAAATCGAATCGTGAATGACAATACTGTTTGCTGTGAAAATGCGTTGATCAAGATGCATTGCACCAAGGCGTGCGACATGATTTCTGTGGTTGACAAGACGTTAAAGAAAACAATATAAAGAAACATAAAAATTCAAACGCAAAAATGTCGTCGCTGAAACCAGATTTCAATCACACTTCATGAAGCCTTTGCGAAACAAAGTACCTTCAAAAGTATGAAGTGCAACCACCATTGATGTACCAATAGTACCACACTAGAGAGATAAAAACATTTAACACATTATAAAAATGCCATCAAGAAACTTATAAAGTAAACAGTGTCTTAAATACTGAAAACATTAGAAAAGCACCAGACAATTGGCGATACATCACTTGACGCTCAAGGTAAGACAGTTAGCAATGTATCAAGATATAATCTGTTGATGGAACTTGTTGGGGACTCGGTCGGACCTCCATATGGTGGTCACATCGAAGAGATTACGTCAGTTGATCAGAGACACAGCCTTGGTATAACCCATTGTAAGGCTGTTGGCGTAGCGGCGCCTATGAAAAAATGTCAATAAATGTGAGTGTTCATGAAAAAATGTCAGTAAATGTGAGTGACCACAAAGCCCAACTGCTACGGTTTTGACCATAGACGTCAATAACACATGTGAATGCTTGTTTGCAGCCAAACTGAGATCAGCGCCTTATAGAACAACTGAGTGGTCGCAGTTAAGGCAGGTAACATGCTGCATATTGTGCGTAGTATACAATATATTATACATATGTGGACGATGGGTGATGGCGAATGCTAACCGAAACAGAATATACACTCAGCTTTCCAAGTGTGATACTGGAAGCACACTTTCGTGTTGAGATGTTGATGAAGTGTCTCAGTGGAAGTGATGAAGTGTCTCAGTGGATTCTGGATTGCATAAAGAATTGGAGCTGCTCTATTCATATGACAAGGGAAGAAACACTTCGTCCATGGAATATGTGGCTCAGGGTAAAGAGGTAAGAAAAGATGAATGATGACTGTACGAAGCCGCCGTGGGCTCAGCATTTTTCGAACAACAAAACCAAAATCAAGGTTTACTCACATGCCAGGTAGTCTTAATACCAGTATGATACAGGTAGAATCAAAAGCAAACTGAGCTCATGATCTACCTTTTCAACATATATGATAAATTGTAGGACCTAATCGTACATAAGGTGCTCGATGTATCGCACTAACCTCATTGCGAACAGGGAAGGACTGCTCCATCGTGTGCGGGGTCATTTGAAACTGTTCCAACAGGTTCGATTCGTCGTCTACTTTCAAAACTTCCAACTCTGATCGCAAGGTTAGTAACTGTTGCTCGATGTTGCGGCTTTTGACTTGGTACTCAACTCTGTGAAAAGATAGGATTCAAAGTTACGACGTAAGTAGAGATTTCCCGTTGGAACCAAACTTGCAGAAAGAACACATAGTTAGTGTGTGCGGCGGGATAGCTCAGTGGATACAGTACACCGTTAAACTCGAGAAACACCCGACCAATAAAGGACACCATCAAGTAACAGTGATAAATGATGATATAAAACACGGCGACTAAGCTATTGACCCGTGTGCCGTGAAGAACCTTCAATGGTAGCTTTCCATTCAACAACAGCATAGTCAGTGAATGATGCAGAAATAACAATATTGTACTGTACTTCAAAACAAACAAAAACTTTACAAGGTCGAGCAGAGCTCGGTGAATGCTTGTGCAGTTGTGCACCTGTGGTTGAAATCTCTGCAATTTAACAAGCAACCTTACAAAACTGCCGGAAATAAACATCCAAAAAGGCTTCATTAGTCCGAAGATTTTCAACCATTCAATGAACAAGTTCAATGGGATTGTGTTCTGACGACGTCATTCAAAATCTAGCGTGTTTTTTGAACCCGCAATTTGTATTATCTGTGAATGATGCTCAATCATGCAAAGCAGTCGGGACTACGTTTTTTTGCATTCTAATCTGACATAACAGAACAGCAAAGACTAGACTGTGTACGACCAACCTTTCCTTTTCGATTTCTTGAGAAAGCAGTTGCATATCTGCAGCTGAGGTCGTTGAAAAGTCCCGGCTGCTTCGATCAGCTTGACTGCCCACCTCTGAGCCAGTACTCGACCGTTTAGGAGAGTAGAGATGATACGGCACGGCTTGGTAGTTGTTTGAGCTGCCACTTACGGAGGGGGAATGGTTAGTTTGATTGACAGGCCCGTTTTGACCAAAATTGTGCATTGCCATCGATTGACCATGAGGTTGGTTGGAAGGCACGTAAGGTGCGCTCACTATGTTCCCGGATGTACTTGGCGAATGATTCTGCAATTTAATTTATTGATGTTATTTTTTGTTGTACATTGATGACGGTACAAAAGGTGTAAATGCAAATTGGGCTTTTCAGCAGAAAACAAGCTGAGCGCAATTTTTCTGTCCATTTGGTCCGAGGAAGTTAAGTCATGCTGAGACCTCAAAGTCGACCAATTGTCTGCAGCAACTTCTCCAGTGCTCTCCATCCTTGGCATTTCAGATGGCAATAATAGTAATTGTCAGCTCTAATGTTAGAAAGATTAACCCACATACACCTAATACACACAGCAAAACACAGAGAATCTTGGAAAGTTTTCACACAAGAGGCCCAGCCAATGCTTGGAATCAAGTACGACAATGACAGAAGAAGCTCTAATGTTAGAAAAAGGCCAAGCAAACTATTTCAACAGAGTGACTAATCGACCATACAACCTTTGTAATGCTTTATAATAATCTTGACTTATTAGTTTAGAAATGTTAAACTCACCAAGTTACTCATCATATTAAGCTTCTGGTTGGCATCAGAGAGGGCTTGTTTGGTCACAAAAAGCTCTTTTCTTAGGTTGTCGGCTTCCAATGACCTTTTCAATACACGTCGTTTAAACGTCAAATAAACACCATTTTTCGATCTTAATAAAATATCTTGACATATCAGTTTTACTCATACGATGATACATTATAGTTGGAACAAATTTATTCCTCTTAAGTGCAATAGATGAGTGACCACTGACCACCCTGACAGTTGATTCTCATACGTTATGTTAAGATTGGTATGATGGGCGCATTGTACAGACATGATAAAATGTTAATATTTGAGGTGAGTATTGTTGGCAGCTAAAAAAGTGATTGTCTTACAAAACAGAAATTGTGACTATTTGTTAAAGTTAAGATATATATTATAACAATACGTGGCGATCTATTTTAAATAGATAACAAATTAAAATTACTTGGTTCGAGATTGCTCGCTCAGCTGCTGCGTCAATTTGTCAAATTTTGCACACTTTTGCTTCAGAATACGGTTGTTGTCTTGCAGCTGTATACAAATAAAATATCTTTTATACCTTCCTTGACACAGGAAGTACTCGGCCGAAGCTGGGATGAACAATTAAAGTGAAATTGTAAGCGAATTTCGCAGCTGTTCGATTCCAAAATTAATCCAGAATATAATCCAAAAAAACATCAGTTACCGGTATGCTACGGAATGGCCTGATTCGGTGAGTCCGATTCGGTGAGAGCCTTTTTGGGTGAGAGCCCTATTCGGTAAGTTTTTTTTTTTAATTATTGCGCGCCGTAGCCTAATTAGTAATTATCATTGCCGTTATAGGGTTAGGGGATAGGGGTTTAGGGGTTTTTGGGTTTTTTTGGGGTTTGGGTTTTTGGGGTTTGGGTTTTTGGGGTTAGGGGTTTTTAATTAGGCTACGGTACCCAATAATTTTCAAAAAAAAATTCAAAAAAATCACCGAATAGGGCTCTCACCGAAAAAGGCTCTCACCGAATCGGACTCACCGAATAGTAGCAAACCCGGTATGCTAAGTAACCTACATCTATTAGAATAAGCATCTTTTGACGATCCCGTAAAGGGTAAAACAGGCTGTAAAGATTACTTTGATAATGGTGATTTAATTTACTTGAGTTAGCTCTGCTTCATTGCGCTTGGCATGGAGTACTCTTTTGTGGTATTAATACCACCTAACGTACTCTTGCGTTGTCGATAGTTTTCCCCACTATAAAAGCGGGTTTCTCTTTGTCTTATTCATATAGAATCAATTATTCTCGGTTCATTCGATTTTCTGTCATTGAGTTTGAATTGTTTAAAGAATGAAAACTAAAAGTATTGAAGATCTTGAAATAAGCCTCTTGTACAAGTTCCACAATGTGATAAAGCTGAGTGAGTGATATTGGAAACAATCCTAGGGGTAAAATTGTTCTCAATAAAAATCTCTTACCTTTGTAATTTCCATTTTATAATGCTTTATCTCGTTTTCTGCCTTTGAGACCTTAACCCTTAGCAACAAAGCTTCGTCTTTGGCCAGGTTTGCTGTTTTGTTGAGAAGTTCAGCTGTTTCTTCAGATCGACCCTGAGGAACAGAAAAGCATAAGATTATGACGCATATAGTGACATTCTGGACAGCTTTGATCTCTTCAATGTGATTGCTTGGGGAAGTGTTAATTCTGGGTTTCTAAAAGCATCTTCTGCAGCTCAATTGGGCATTTTACACACTTGTAAAGACTTTGAATCATTGATAAAGACCCAGATGGATTTAAACATATGCTTGTAAAATGTAGGTGTAGTTTTCTGCAGCAACAAACCAAAGTGTCAGCAGCTGCTCTGTTTTCTTCCTGGAAATGCTTCAACTTTTCCTCCAATGCATCTTTTTCTTGTTGAATCTGAATCCGTAAATCCCGCTCTTTTTTCAAACGCTCCCGTTCGTTCTAAAAAAAGAAACAAGAACAATGACAAGACATCATCCGATCAGCGGAAACCACGCAATGAAAACATCCGCGACGGCTTCCGGTAGTGCTGGGTGCAGTAACTAAACAGAAAGCAGAGTGTATTCAAAGAATGGGTCGCGTCACTGGCAGAGGTTGCAAATACTTTTAAAATGGCATGCGACATTTGTTTTTCAAGTATAATTGTAGTTAGCATTCTGTTTATAAACGTTGTTTAGTAAAAATATCTGAAAGTGTGCCTTAAAGTTCAGTTGAAATGTTACTATTGTTCGGGCTCGGCAAAGAAAAAGGTCTGACGACCATATTAGCATAGCCTGGCCAGTGGCCATGGCATGGCACATTAGAAAACGATGCAGAACAAGATCAAGAAACAAGTTAATGTCCAATTGTAAGGCATCATGATGATCAAGATGAACTGACACATACAAAAGATCCAAGCGTGCAAAGTCAAAAATGCATTTGATAACGACATCAAATTTTAAACATTAATTAAAGTTGGGATTTTTCCATACTAGTAGTCACCTGTTTTCTTTCTTTCTCTTCCTTCGCCTGTGCTTTCATGTGTTGCATTTCCATGCTGTCGACTTTCCGTCTCTTCATGAACAGGTCGTGGTTGCCTTTGCACAAGTCAAGTATCTAGAAAACAAAAGGCCGTCTTATGACAACACAAATGAATGATGATTGCTAATGCGCTGAACAGACCGGTAAAATGAATTTGAAAAAAACACAACGTTAAGTTTGCAAACACAAATTTAAAAAAATAGTGAAACTGTTGTAAAACTTTGATCTGATTAGCGCATGACTTGAACCAACCCGGATGGCCCGTTTCGGAGAAATGTCAATTCGGAGACAGCTTTTTCCGGAGAAAACCGATTCGGTGATTTGTTGAAAATGCAGCGGCCGCTTTTGTTTGTTTAGAGAATTTGTAGGGATCATTTGGGTAGGTTATTGTTTCAGTAAGGTAGATGTAAATTAGCTGATATCTTTTGGGTATAGGCTATAGCGATATCTAGCAACAATTATTTTATAGGATAGGCACTAGGCAATTAACCTAAATCGTTAATGTCACAGTGATGGATCATGCTAGTAACGTTAAGGGGATCCGATTTCATACATCTGCCAAAAAAAAGTGTTTGCTTACTAGTTTGTTTACTTACAGAAAAGTATAACTTTGGTAGAGAGATAATTTTTGAATGCCATAGACAGAAAATTGATAGCAACTTAATAGGATTGAATGGCATAATTCAAAAATAATACATAAAATAAAAGATAACTGTGACATAAATTCGAACGTTTTCGGCAAAACTTTCAACCCACCAAAACTTTCAACTCCTCAGGAAAATAACTTAATTCATCTTAACAAAACAACAGATATTCGTGAAATATTAATAAAAAATGACTGAAATTACAATCTGCACTGAGCTACGTATAAACAGTTAAACACAACTGAATGTTAACACCATTTGTGTTTGTTCTTCAGTTGTGTTTATACGTTGCTCAGTGCAGATTGTAATTTCAGTCATTTTTTATTAATATTTCACGAATATCTGTTGTTTTGTTAAGATGAATTAAGTTATTTTCCTGAGGAGGGCAGAAAGTTTTGCCGAAAACGTTCGAATTTAAGTAGTTATCTTTTATTTTGTGTATTGTTTTTGAATTATGCAATTCAAAGTTAAAGAAAAGTTTACTAACCTACACTACAGGTTAGTAAAGTTAATCTATTGGGTTTTAAGGAAGCGATTGCCAGATTCGCCACTGATGTGTCGACCGTGGTAATGATTCATGCGTAACAATTTTGGATGGGCAATTCGAAATTAGATCTTTGCATGCACGTCTTAAACCATTACCGTTTTTCCGCCTTTTCCTTTTGTTGGATCTGTTACTGTATTTTATTTCCACAATATCGTTTTTCTGCATTCCGAAAAAAAAGAATAGAGTGAATTGAAATTTAGCGAAAAGATAAAAAGTAACTCAAAGTTTATTCTTGAACTATTCAATTAAAATATTGGCTCACATAAAATTGACATGTGTCCTGCGTCACAGTTTTTATCCAAACCTTTCAAATTTGTAAGCATAAACACTACACTGCAAAAAAATTTTACGTGTAAATGGGAATTTGTTGTGATTCACCTCCATTATAAGCCAATTCCTTTGAATAAACAGATGAAGCTGTGAGATTTTAAAAATCTCGGAAAAAGACTTTCTCCAAAAAAAACTGTCTCCGAATTGGTTTCTCCAAATAGTAACAGACCGGACTCAACCAGCCTTCCAGTCCTTTTTAAATTGATTCAACGTTGAATCAACGACAAAAAAGACTGACTGGAAGAAGAAACTCGCAATCCTGTCTAATCTCGGCCACTTGCCTGTTTGTTGGTCTCCTGTTCTTCTGTGACAAAGAACAGATCTTCTGTGTTATTTTGAGTTAAATTGTTGGTCGATGCTCTCCAATTCAGTCTTCTTCGGCTCAACGTACCCCCTCCTGACAAGAACGAAATACGCCATTTTTTAAAGTTTTTTTTTTCTACGCCGCTTGATAGTAATCAATGTTCCTGCTTTAATTCAAGTGATGTAAACAAAACACTGTTTTGGTTTTTGTTTGTAACCATTTTGCACATTTTTCAAGCAATATAAAATAACATTCTGAAAAATTGAGATAGAGATAACTTTCAGAGGAAGATGAGATAGTCGCTTTACGAGCAAATATTCTTTAGATAAAAAATTCTGAAATAAACCTTGGAAATTCACTTATTAGGTGATGTGAAAGCCTCTTTCTTCAAAGGGGCAAGGGTGAAAGATAGTGTTGCAAAACTTTAGATACAAAAAAAAACGGATACGAAATATTGAATAAAGAAATGCAGCAAGTGTACGTCTCAAACAAAAAACATTAGTGGGGCACAAACGGAAATAGCAACCAAAACAAGATCAATTTATAAAAAATCTGGAACCTCAGAAATTCCTCAACCAAACCCCCTACACCAGGCTGTTTTCTTTTAGAAACTTAACTTTGACATTGTCCATTTTCTCTTAAAATTTTATTTCGACGGAATTTAGGTGCCATTCCCTTTTTTCTAGATCTTGATAATTTTTACAACCATCACCGTATAAAGGAAAGTTAAGTGAATATTGTTGGGTGTGTTGTTCATTGCTAGGGGACCAGTATAACATACTAACGCTCATAAATTCATCTCAAACTTGATTACGCAACCACTTAGACTGATTTCGTAGTCATAAGCGCCTAAGCGGGTTTATGTTGAAAAACACGTTGCGCTAGAAAGAGAGAATTTAGCAAACTATTCGCTCTACCCAGACAGCAAAATCCGTAATTTTTACATTGATTTGAACAACGTTTCATGTAAAAATGATGGACTTTGCTGTCTGGGTTACTATGTGTGTTTTACACTACCAAGCAAAATGAAGAAAAATGTATATACACAACTTTAGACTGAATTCACGTTTGTTGTCTTTATTGCCAAATATAAACGAACCTACCGGTGACCAAACGATTGGTATGTTTAACAACGAAGTTGTTTCCTCGATAAGACATGTCAGACAAATCACTCCATTGATAAGACTTGACTGGATGGAGCTTATCAGCCATGGCATAGATTGACACAGACTTGGCATCAATTCCTAACCACATAGCAGTGCCGTTCTCGTCCTGAGAAATCAATTAAGAAAGATTAAGCAATTATTTTTTAAACAGTTTCAAAACAATGATATTTTTGGGCACACGCAAACAGTGGATTATAAATTATATATAATGTTTATAATAAACCAGAATACAATAGACAAGCGAAACCAAGCGCAACAAATCATCAGTCGCTATAATACCAGTCATTTGACATCGAAACCACAATACGCATCTTCTTGTACTAAACTCGTGATTCCAAGCAGAATTTTTGCCTTTTTAGCTTGTCGAACATCGTTGAAGAGCATGATCAAAATTATTTTGTTTGCACACAAAAATGAGAGAAGTACGATTGAGTAAGGTGAAGGTGGTTTCCATACTTGGCCAAAGTATCGGGGAGGGGGGAAGAAAAGGTTCTCTTTATACTGAGTCTTCGGCACTGACAAGAGTGAGATGGCCATATTGACCAGCCCCTATCTTCAGCAGCTACGCCAACTCAATTCAGTACACCCTTAGTTAGAAGTAAACGGTGCTATTCAACAGCCAGTCAAAGCCGGGAGTCAAACCAGGATCGCATCACTGGAATCTGAGCGCTATTTCATCGCCTTTGAGCATTGTATAATGTATATACTTCAAATTTGCTATAAAAATATTCACAAATTACGATACAGTTCTGTCATGATAACTTTTGCATACATGCGTTTAGTTTTTTTTACACGTAAAGTATATTGTAGGGTACAAAGACCAAGAATACATTTGACCCCAGACAGATCGCTCATTCTACACAAAAATACATTAATTAATTATCTAAAACGTTTTGTGATAAACTGATCATGATAAATGTATGTACTCACTTTCACTTTAAAGTAATTTACACCGCTCATTTCAAATTCTTGAGTAACTTTCAAATATTCCAGCTCTGCTTCATCTCTGGACCAGCCACGGTAACTGGCGTACCTGAAAGAGATAAGAATTATACACAAGATAATGAAACACTTGTTTTACCCTGCATTTGCTTATATCTGTCACTGCAATAACACCCAGATCCATTCTAAGCCACAAGAAAGTTACTATTTTTAGTTTCTGCACTTTTCAAGAAATACAGCCTATACGAGTATACATTATATAAACAGTGTTGTACGCGTCATTGAAATAAATTGACGGCGTCAGCGTCAGCGCGAATTGCCTAAAAACTTTACGGCGTAAAGTACTGCGTAAGCTCTTAAAGAAATTGACGGCGTCAGCGTCAGCGCTAATTTCTAGCGCTATTTTTTGCCAACGTCTCATAAAACGGAAATATTTCAACCAAGTTTAGGCTAACAATAGCTAAAAATAAAGAGCAGATATTATGTTTTGAGACTGTATTGTAATGAGCTGCTTAGCCTATTAGTTATTTCCTTACAGAAAAAGCAAGCATTTCAAAACGTTTGTCTGACAATTTGCTGCGTTTGGGACGCATAGCCTAGGCTATTGTCCTTTCCAAGTGAAAACATGCGTTCCACAGCAGCGCTGGTTGGTACTGGTGTGTTGTATTTCAAAAATAAATTGAAAACGTTTACTCGGAAAGGTATCACTGTTCCTAACGTGCTGTGATAGTTTAGCATGTATAAATCTTTTAACCAGGTTCACTGCACCAACATCGCTCTTTTCAGAGGCATAAAGCTCTTGAAATAAAGTATCTTCAACGTTCCGCGAAGCCGATCATGGATTTTTCGCTTTCTGTCTCTGATCTCTCGTTCTCAATACATGGGTGATCACTAGGGCCCGCAAAAGTCAATAAAGTCAAAAACTTTTAAGGACCTCGTCTATCCACGAATCCAAGAATAAAGTTATTTTTAGCACCTAGGGGACTGTTTCTAAGAAGTTTATAGGTCAAAATAAAGTCAAAATTGACAATAAAGTCAAAATTTGTCAAATTATGGCTTTTGACAAACTTTTTGTGTTTCTTGAAAGTAATTTTTGTCAAAATCCTCGTGGAAACATTGTAAATCAGGAACTGCGACGCAATTAAACCATATTAACCCATAAAAGCAGGAAATATGTCACAATGCTGACGGATCAGCAGTACCTTTTATCGTAAATTGCCCATTGTTTATTCATTGTTACGTATTTAAATATTTTTTATAAAAAGCTCCATCTTCACAAACGTAGTCTTTTCGAAAATCAACAGTTTGGATTTTAGGAATAGCCAAGCTAAATCGTCTTCAGCAAACGTTAGACAGATCTGTGGAGATTTTCCTATCGCCGAAAAACACGACGCACTTTTTATAATCCATAAAAACCTTGACTTTTCGACAAAATATTACGTTTGGGTCTGAAATCGACAAAACATTATGTTTGGATAACTAGTAGAAATGTGACCTCTACAAATAAGCAATTTCGTTAGGTCAAAATAAAGTCAAAATTTGATAAAAATAAAGTCAAAAAGTTTTTTTTTAGGTCAAAATAAAAATGGCCCTAGACTGATCACCATTTGGCCAACTTCTTCCGCGTGTATTCCAGGGAGCCATTCCAACCAACGCAAAATCCGGTAATTCGGATGAGTCGCGCTGGCCAGAATACATTGTGAAACCATAGGTGAAACTCTAATTGTGAAACGAGATTTTCCATTTTTTTCCATGAAAATAAAAAATGACGCATAGCGCTTGACGCTTAAAATCGGCAAAATAGTTGACAGCGCTATCACTTCCGTCAACTGAAAAATAAATTGACGGCGCTAGCCTCAGCGTCAACAAAAAGTTGACGCCGTCAAATGACGCCGTCAAATTGACGGCGTCAACGTACAACACTGTATATAAATGCAGAAGTCACTCAATTATGATGTAATCTTGCAGTCTAACAATACATTTATGGCAATTACGCATTTTTTGCTAGACTGTAGAAAAACAAATTTAACTAAATTATGACATTTTTTTCAGGTTTACAAAATTTGAACCGAACAAGTCAAAATGACAAGTATCGAGGTAATTGCTGCTTGAAAAGTGACTCTGTATATAAACATGATTTTCAATTTTATTTTTTAATACCATGATGTAATTTGTTCCTCCCACATTTGTCCAGTGACAGATTGAAATTGATCCATGACGCTACGAGGTAACAACACTTCATTTGCAAGAAACCCAGATTTGTGAATATCTGGATCATAATCACCAAACTGTAATTGAAATAAAAAATATGAATTAGAAGTCAGTAGGCTACATGATTGCACAAACACGATTCATTCAGAACATAAGTCTATGTAGCTGTTATACTAATGAAAAAATAGGCTATTACACAACATTTACTCGTTTGTTTGTTTTTTGGTTCACACATAGCAAATACAGTTGTACCACTTGCAGACCGATAAATGGTTGAAATACCTTCGCCTGCACAGCATAGGAAGCAAGTAATATGGCAGCTTCAGGTTGGCATTGTAACTCTTCAGATAGGATCAAGTGCTGAAACTGAGACCATAATATTATGCAAAAAACGTTATAAAAACAGAATTCAAATATTTTGTTGTGATCATTTAGGTAGGCTCTCTAGGATTTCTCCTAATTGGTTTTTCCGAATCGGATTCTCCGAAATGGGCCATTCTGTTAACATTACTGGCTACAACATCACTATGAAGAAAAACATCCACCAAAAACCTTTAAAATTCATACCACTGTTCCATAAGACAAGCCAGATGGCTTGCAAGTCATAAGAACATTTACAGTACCGGTACCGTACCTAAAAATTTGTTTTTACATGTTAAAAGTGCTTATGACGCAGTACATATATATACATAACAATACTAGCCTAATACCATTAACTATGTATATATACAGTATGAATCAAAAACTACTTGACTAGGCTATGTTTTTTTGTGCTAGATCCAAGTTAGCTACAAGACCAAAAAACTACTGTACACGTTACGACACAGTCTTCAACATTAAGCATAACTTGAAAATGAAGGAAACATTCAGGTTTATCTTGTATTCATACACAAACCTGAAGAAAAAAGAGGTGTCTGGTGACTTCTTGTATTAGCTCTTCTTCATAAACTTCAGGATAAAATTTAGCTAAAAATTTGAACATTAAAACTCCAGTTTCACTTTTCGGTATGGCATGATCAACAATCTAAAAACACCCAAAAAGCTTGAGATAAAAAAGAGTGAGAAAGGGGTTGCTTATCTTTTAAGTTTAGCATTAAAAGTCAAAGTTGCAAAACGACAGCAAGTCAATTGAATTACAGAGACATCAAACTAACTTATAAAACAAACATATTAATTTGAACAGCTTTGGTAAGGCACTGCACAGTGCACACAGCACACATAAAAGAAACTAGAAGTAGTACCATTTTTCAACGTTGGGTAGGCTAGTACAAAAGAATGCAAATAACTTTACCATCTAAAATACAAATTGGTCATAAAGGTTCTACTTAGTAGGCTAGTTTAAGCAATAAGGTGCTACTACCCTTGCTCCAATCACAGCCACAATGTTGCACAAAATCTGTTCGACTTAGCAGTTTGTTTAATATATTTCTTAATCTTATAAAGTCACATAATTCAATTAAATTGTTGTGAATGGTATATCATATACAACTATCTCCACAAATCTAGCTATTTTAAAACAAACCATTCAAGAAGCATGATAATTGAACTTTAAGCCAAGGATTTGAGTCAACAATAAATCTGAAAAATACAGCTTATGTGACATTTATCACACTACAGTATCTGAAGTTACCTTTTTATCTGGTTTAGCCCAAGCCAAAACGTTGTTTTCCATTTCATATGCAAGTGCAAAGTACCATGTCTCCCGCAGTCCCATGGTATGACAAACAAGGTCAAAAACATTCTTTGCTTTCGTGGCGCAATCAACACTAAAAACACAAAGTAGTTATGTTTACACAAAAAGTTTTATTCTTTGTTATGTCTTATTAAATATTATATTTATAATATGCCACTTTGCAAATATGTTTTAACACAGTCAAACAATTTTTTTCAGCAAAGACTTCATAAAGCAAAACATCACGAAATTGCCATTAGTATTGCACAGTGGCTATAGACATCAATTAAGCAAGGACAGTGAGTGCCTCTGCGAGTCTGAGACAGATAGATGTGAGATATGTGTGAAGCTTGAGATATAAATGTTAATAAGAGACAAAGAAAAAGCTAATCCCTGAAAACATGCATAAGTTAAGAGAGGGATTGCTAGAATCTCAAAAGTGAAGAATTCGCTATTATGACAGTATTGTATTATTTTATATATATATATATACAGGCCTCGAAACTGAAGGCGGCCATCGCGGCCATGGCCGCGATTAACCTACAGAAACCGACATTTTGTCCGCCGGGTCTCGCCCTTCCGTCGGCCGCATTTGTCCGCCATGAAGTTCCGAAAATTTTTTACGCAAACGGTCTTGTGAATAAAGTACTTTGTCACTTATAATCACAAAGGATTAGAAAGCAGTCAAAGTATCCGATAAATCAAAATACACCCTGTCTAATGTCTATGCTTGAATTGTTAACATTATTGATTGACCAAGCAGCTGATGTCTGACATCCGCAGGATGCAAGTGACATCACAATACACTTTATTGATGCGATATATTCAGTCTTCGAAATTAGCGTCGGCAATAAAAATGCCAAGGCCACACGAGCGCTTGTAAGGTTAGGGTTAGACATTCCTCCCAGTCGTTATGGCACAGCCATAGATTTGTTCCTCAGTCAACACCCTGATGGATCTTTATGAAAAAGAAAGAGGCGTGTGGATTGGTATCAAAGCCCGAAAGCCGCAAAACGTGGACGCTTCATTGCGAACGGCAAAGACGGTGTAGATTTACAGCCAAGCGATGAGCTTCTTCAAGTGTCTGATTCCAGTGATGACGCGACAACCTCGTGCTCCGATGCAGCATCTGATGATTCCAATTCTGACAACTAGTTCTTTATCAAACAGACTTTGTGTTGTTCGCAGTATCCCAGTTGTGCCGAAATTATGTTAGTATAATAATAGTGTATACGTAAATCGAGGCAATCTTCTCGCAGGGAGCTATTAATTTGTTATCGTTACCTAGTTGAGCAATTGACGTTATTTTATGATAATTCAACGTTGCTAGATGTCGAATTATTGTAAAACAAACGTAACTTTCTTATTGGACATTGTTGTAACGCAATATAACCCGCCGGGAAAATTAAAGCGATTTGTGCTGACTCGAACGTTGAATCAACCCAAAATTAACTTACTTTCCTCCCGTGAGTTATTTAACGTGAATTACTGTAACAGCGTGCGACGTGCGTATCTTGTAGCTCGCTTTATCGCTACTTTTGGCATTATTACATCACAACAAATCAAACAGTGCGGTCGTGATAGACTACTCTAGTATATTTTTCGCCGAAGAAAAAATTTCTGCCGAAGAAAAAATGTGCTAATTTCGAAGACTGTGTGTTGATGCGTGTCGAAGTTGTGATGGCCGCCATGTGCTTGTGATTGGCCGCCGAACAGCTTGCTTCAGTCGGACACGTTTGGCCGCCGGAAAAAAAAAGTTGTTTCGAGGCCTGTATATATATAATGTAAAATTAATATATCTGTATCATACCCATTACCCAGGCTCCTCGTAATGTGCTAGATTTCTCAAGTGAAATGTGGCTATTACCTGTCGATTCTTTACCACTCGGGTTAAGCCCAAGTTCCAGAGTCGTCAGTCTCACATCATTTTTAAACTTATCTTTAATCAATGAAACAATATATATATATATTTGCTTTTCAGAATAATGAAAGAGTCAATGCAAACAACTGGTCGACCCTGATGTTTCAAGATGAAGACCAGGCTTGGTTGAAGCAAAATGGAGGGTAACTGTTGCAAATTGAAATACACATATTTATGACATTTGTTGATTATGAAAAGAAACTTTATTCAATCAAAGGACTCCTCTGTTTTTTATGCAATTCAAACTCATGATATACCAAATAAAATAGGCTAGTTAAAGTTATCAAAAATACATACACAATCGGCACTGCACAAATCAGAACAGAGAAATCAAGTGATAAAATGAAGATTCAGAAAGGAGGCACCAGGGTGACACGCTGTCACTTCTGTTTGTAACTGCAGTCAAAGGAGATGTTAAAGAGGCTAAAATCCGAGATTGGACTTGTCATCAATAGAAAATTGCTGAGCAATCACAGATTTGCAGATGACATCATCATTTTTGCGCAGTCAAAAGGCACTTTGCAACAATTGCTTAAGGAATTGAACCAAGAAGGCAAAGGGCATGGAATGAGGATGAATAAAAAAAGACAAAAATAATTATGTAACAAAACAGCAAAGAAAAAAAACAAGAACAGGTATTTTGATAGTTAGAGCAAAGCAAGAGAAGGTTGATTAATGCAAATATAGTTAAAATGCTACAAGCAGGAAACGACATCAAAACTGAGATAACCAATATAATAACATTATGTTGGAAAAGATTTATGGTCAATAAGCTACAGCACTTTTTTAAAGAGTAAGAACATTCCAATCAGCTTAAAACGAAAAATCATGGACTGAGCAATATAACAGCACTGCAGAAACAAGGTCACTAACAAAACAGCAACAAGAAGACTCGCAACACCGCAAAGCAACATGAAAAAATAATATTAAACATAAATAAAAAAAGACTAGATTAGAATCAAGTTATTAGTAGCAAAACACATATATACGTATACTATAGTCGTATACTGTATATCAAAGATGTGATCACAATCAGCAACAAATCTAAAATGGCAATGGGCAGGCATAAGAATAACACACAAAAGATGGGCCAAAACAATCACAGAGTTGACACCAAGAGATCAAAAAGAAGATGACAAGTTAACATTGTCATCTTCTATAGAAAAGATTGGTATCACCTGGATAAGATCATCAAAAAACAAAATACTGTAGTATGTATGGAAATGTAGTTGGAGGCAATCTGCCAGCAGTGGCATGACAGGTTGATGATATTAGAAAAAGCATTACAGTTAAGACTTGGTCCATATTCAAGATGCCGCAAAGGCAGAAGTATTTCTAAAAATCATCCGGCAATATGTAACAAACAGAATTTCAAAACCATTACCTAAACTCCAAGTCGGCATCATAAGTTGATATTCGAATAGATAAAAGCTTTTGCTTTTTCTTCTTCATAAATGGCATTTTAGGCTACATATAGCAAAAATTCAATATCAGTTTACTGAAATAAAAGATTAATATTATTATTTATAAGTGATTAAATTTACAAAGTCACACAGTAGACTATGTTAATACTATAGGCTACCCCATAGCTTCCATTTAAGTGGGCACTTAGAATCACATTTTTCATACTTGTCATAAATAACAATCTACACACAAAAGTTCACCCACAAACCATATATTGCTGGAAAAAGAAGGAAACAAGCTATCCAAAAATATTTATATACTTTGTTAGGCTGGGGCAATCCATAAAGGGTTTATACCTGGGGGATTTTTTCGATCATTTATCGGTCATTGACAAATTTTTTAGCAAACTGTTTGAAAAAAATATAGTTAATTCGGTCAAAATGTCTGAAAAAAAAAATATATATAGTCATTTGACTATAATATGACCAAAAATGACTAAAAATGACCGAAATAAATAAAATTGACCGAATTTTTTCAAGTCATTTTGGACAAATTTATTTATTTATTTGCAATCAGACTCAAAGTCCATAGAATTCAAATTTTTAACAGTCATCACACAAAATATCAGACTAACCCTACATCAAACAACGTAGAAAATACTGTTGTGAGTGAATATAAAATGTAGAAGTAAAATAGTAATCAGAAGACATAACATTGCGCAAAAGTGGATTAATTGATCTTTTGCAACGTTCTACAAATGCAAAGCAGTTTTTTCTTAATAGAGCATCAAATGTTAACACGTCGTTCTGTACCTGATACACTCTAGCACTGTCCCATCTCGACAACTTGTGGATAATTCTGTACGAGTCGTTGTAAGCAACTCGTATGCGATTTAAAGTAGAAGTTTTATAATTACACCATAGCTGCGAACCATACATTGGCATGCAATATGATTGGTACATTACATTTTTAACTTCGGTAGAGCAATTTCCAAACTTGGACCTAAGCTGATTGGCAGCGACATCAATAGGGGTTGTGACAAATTTGTGGCAGTGGCACCTGCCGCTGCACCTGCCACTAGTTTGCGTGGCACCTGCCACCAGTTTGCGTGGCACCTGCCACAGTTTACGCGGCACCTGCCACCAGTTTGCGTGGCATCTGCCACAATTTATGCGACACCTGCCACCAGTTTGGGCGACACCTGCCACTAGTTCGTGCGACACCTGCCACCCACTTGCCCAACTGCCACCACCACTTTGCGCGACTGCCGTCCACCAGAGATGTACAATGTACATGGATTCAAGGCCTATGAGAGGGGATATGGCATACCCTTGAGGGCCCAGGCCTGTGATTGTTGGGGGACGCAAAATTGTGATTTTTCCGTCTACGCGCAAAAATGTTTGGTTAAGACCATCATAAACGACTAAATTCAACTCAAGCATAAAAATTGCTATTCTTTAGTCCCTGGGGGGGGCGTAATGCAGCAAAAGGGTCCGGAAAGGTAATTGAGTGTATTGTGCACAAATTAGAGGCCCAAAGTGGTGATTTAATGCTTTACGTGCAAAAATGTTCTGTAAAAGCACCCTAAATTAAATCATAAAATTTGGTTATATGCTCCTGTCCGGGGGAGGGCATAGTGTAACAAGACTCAGCTGGTCACAGCGGTAAACCATAATCTCTTTGTGGGAAAATTGTAACATAAGATTCCCGAATCCGTTCGTCTGCATGTAAAGACCGAAAAAGAAACACTCCTTTGAAACGTCTATTCAAAATTGTATTTCTGTAAAATTAGCCACCTGGCTGTCGAAAATGAGATGCAACGCCGTACACCACTAAAACTTGTCACTACAGAACAGATTACTTGGATAAAAGACGGAAATTTTGTCCAGCTAGCAGCACTAAGCGAAACAGTTAAATTTGCGACTAACTTCAAGCAACAATTTTACGAATGATCAGAATACATGGCAATATCTCAAACTCACGTGACACGCAGTTATGTGACGCAATAATCCATATGCATTAGGGTGGTCCAAAAAAAACTTTTTTTGTAAATGTTAATGTCTCACCCTAAAATATTGTTACCATTGATGAGAAAATGATATATGTGAATTTTCATAAAGATTGGTTGATATTTAGGGGTTGCTACCGGGGTTCAAAGTTTTGTCGTTTGCCCCCATTTTAACGTTTCGAGAGGATATGATATGATACGGTACAGTAAAAAATACGGTACAGTGCCATTGTATATTGCAATAAAAATACAGTTTAATAATTACTCTATGGTCTGTTTATAAACTCATGTGTCTGTATTACGAATTATACTAACTGGTGTACATGTACGAAATGTGCGACTTTGTATAAGGTAAAGGTGAGTCCCATACTTGAATACAAGCATCGAGGGATGAGGTTCTCATTATACTAAGCCTTCGGCACTAACGAGAGTAGGGTGGCCAGTTCCTTTCTCTCGGCCGCCTTTACTTCAGCAACTACGCCCACCCAATATATTATACCCTGGGTAGAGGTGGGCGTGGGCGGTGTTTGTCAACAACCAGTATAAGCCGGGAGTCAAACCAGGATTGCATAATTGGAAAGCGAGCGCGTCACCGCTGCGACTTTGTATACTTGTGTTTAAAATTCAGAGACTAAATTGGACATTCATTAACAGCTTTAGAATACAACAAATAAACTACATACAGGAATTATTGCGCGAGGGTCTTTCTACTGCAGTCTGGATATCGCTGACGGTGATCGGCGACGACACGCAAAAGATACTGTTTTTGTTCTTCGTCACATGTGTGTAATGTGTTGTATTCCGTGATCAACGCCACTCCACGCTCGGCAATGTCCCAACCGGGGTGCCAATTGCAATGCTCAAGGGTGCCGCGAGATATTTTAACTTTAACCCGTTAAGTGCGGAATTTATTTATTTATTTTAACTCTAATCCACAATAAGCCTTTGTTTTCTCGCCCAGGAATAACAGCGTGAAAGAGATTTTGAATCGTTGCTGTTTTTTCCATAAAATCGTTTGAAACGCATCATTATTGCCAGGTTTCATGATTTTATTTTGCGTTTCACGGCGCACAAAGTCAAATTGCAGTGATGGATTATCGGATTGTGTGACCCAGCACGATTATAAAATTGCACGATTGTTTGCGAACCACTATAAAATAGAAACTTTTGCATGGGGGATACCATACCTGCGCATACAAACACGATAGCCTACATAGCTAATCGAGAAAAGGCTAAGTTATAATTGATTTATTCTTTATACCAGTGCTCCGCAACCTTTATTTACTCACGGCACACTTAAAAACTCTTTAAAATTTTGCGGCACAATTCGGCCGACACATTTTCAAAATGTAAAAAATAACTATCATCTTTTTAATGAGATATTTGCGCTTGTTTCTTGCTTTAATAAAGTTAACAATTTGGATACAGTCATTCATTGTTTCTGTCAGCTCCCTTGTAAAATGTTTGATCATCAAGGCTTCCCTGTGTAAGCAGCAATACATAAGTTGAATGGCTGGATTTTGACGTTTTACCCATGCAGCTAAACTTCTTCCTTCGCCCACCATTGCTGAAGCACCATCTGTGCAAACGTTGATGCAGTTATTCCAATGGATACCATGGGTTATGAAAAACTTGTTGGTCACTCTAAAAATTTCCTGGCCAGTCGTTCGTTCCTGGCTGGAAGTTCTTTGCAAAATAATTAGGCTACTCGTTTGTTATGGACTCGCCATTGACAAAACGTTGGCTACTACACTTAATAGCTGTGCTTTCAATATTACGAAATTTTTCATTAAACACTGCTAACTGACAATTCAAAATGACCTAGCCTGACTTCTAAAAACGCACTACCACGTTAACCAGCCTTTTTTAAAACTAGGGCAGCCTTCCCATTGCGAAAACTTCAATGTGAGGCAAAAAAATCATAAATGCACTGTGGGAAGTCTAGCTAGAGTTTGAGTTGTCTTGCAGTGGTAAAGCGAGAATTTTTAAAACATAAAAACTCCTTTCTTTTCAAAAAGTATGTTCTGATGATAGTTATCCCGCGGCACACCGGTTGCGGAGCACTGCTTTATACTTATATGAATATATTTTGTGAATTGCTTTGCGATTACAATTGGGTCTCCAAATTAGTGGATTTTCCGTACAAACGAACATTAAAACTAAAAAAACGAGAACGACTGCTTATAGTCGAGGAAGAAATGTGGGTGGCTTTGTCGAATGTGCCTCGAGATATTAAGGGACTTGTGCAAGAAGTCAAGCCCAAATTTCACACTAAATTTTGAATAAATACATTTATTTATGCGCGCTATACTGTACAACTCATTCTGTGCTATTTCATACAGTTACTTGAAATACAGAAATCTCATAAAATTGACCCAGTTTTGCCAGGATGCCGCAAACTATTTATCTCTTCGATAGGGTGCCGCAAGGTCAAAAAGGTTGGGAACCACTGCTCTAAACCCTTGACAGCCTGTTTTAACCTAAAAGGAGGACTTTCTGATGATTACCCTTTTAGGGTGAAACAGGCTGTCAAGGGTTTAGACAGTGGTTCTCAACCTTTTCTGAGTCATGGCCCCCCAGACTGTGGCTCTAAAAGACCATGGCCCCCTTGAGCAAAATAAAAATGTATTTGTTTAAAGAACAATGAAACGAAATCAATAAAAACAGTTAACGAATGATTAAATGATTTAATGCTTTCTTTTTCGTAATAGACTACGCTAGTAAATCAAGCGTATCCTTAATTGTTACGTTACAATCACAAAAGATGATGCAACATGCAGTGAGATAGAACATATGATGAAAAAACATGCTTTTAGCTAGCTTTACGATACTAACACCTACATGAGTGTTTTTTGTGTCACAATTCTGTTATAATTCATCAATATCATACATGTTATAATTTATTAATGAAGCTTTTTATCGTGGCTCCCCTGAGAACGCTCTGTGGTCCCCTTGGGGGGCCGAAGGCCACGGTTGAGAACCCCTGGTTTAGAGGGTAATAACTATGTATGTATATACTATGTATATTAGTTTACATCATGTACATTTGTACATGTAGTTTATTTACTGTCTTCTAAAGCTGTTATTGATTGTCAAATTTAGTCTCTGAACTTTAAACACAAGTATACAAAGTCGCACATTTTGTATATATATGTAGACCAGTTAGTATAATTCGTAATACAGACGTACATGAGTTTATAAACAGACTATATAGAGTAATTATTAAACTGTATTTTTCTTGCAATATGCCATGGCACTGTACCATATTTTTTACTGTACCGTATCATATCATATCTGTATCACATCCTCTTAAAACGTTAAAATGGGGGCAAACGACAAAACTTTGAACCCCGGTAGCAACCCCTAAATATCAACCAATCTTTATGAAAATTCACATATATCATTTTCTCATCAATGGTAACAATATTTTAGGGTGAGACATTAACATTTACAAAAAAAGTTTTTTTTGGACCACCCTAATATGCATTGTGAAGTAATTCTCAACAGGTGTGATACAAGTCTTACGAACGATGGTGCAATCTCTGTTCATGTTTTAGGAATTTCCATGACGTAAGATTCAGTAGACCTGAACGGTTTTATATGACGTTTTATTTGTACAGAGATTGGCCGTAACATCAGTGTAGACATCAATTTATTGTATTCTTGTACTGTGTGCTTGTGCGATTATTTTCTCCTGTATCAATCACCTGCTCTAAGTTATGTAACGGAAAGGAAATCTTAATTTGTTTTCGTCATCCTGCACTGGCTACATAAATCCATCATTGTTAAATCTTTCAAAGGATGGCATCTTGCCTGGCGTGAGGCAAATCTCCTGCAGATGTCCAGACTTGTGTGCTTTGTAAATGTAAGTGCAAAATCGCCCATTACGTAATGTCTACTATCCTTCATTCCTATTGTAAACTATTTCTCCTATCTTGGAACAATAAGTGCATAAGTCAGACTTCTGACGTCACAATTTGTTGTTGCGGTAAACTTCTTCCCTTGGGAATAGACGTCAAACACAATGTATAAATTCTCTTTGTAACTGCAATGATATACTGTATATACTTGTCGCTTTGCCTTGAAAATCAGAAAGTGGTAATCAGAATAGATGCATGAACTTATTGCATTACTAATGTTTGAAGTTAACATAATTTATGGTAGGCTACTTTACCTTTCATAGTTTGACGAAGTTAAGTTCTAAGTAGAGCAGGTGAAAGTTCTGAATAATGATTGTATTACTTCTTATTTAATGTTTACAAAATTAACCTCATTGTGTTTCTATTTGAATAAGGGTATCGCAATCAATGTTTTTAAATCTCTCTCTCTTTCTTTAATCTATATCTTATTCTTTGAAACTGATGCTTCTGCGCTTATGACAACAATAATATACTGCTTGCGAAACTTGCGGAGTGTTACGTCACCGAAAAGGCAGCAATCGTTAGTTCATTGTGGAGAAGGGTCGAAGAGAGCATTTGAAGTGAGCGTAGGTACCTTCTCATAGAATCCCGTAGGACTGACGACTACAATCAGCATAGAATTAAAGTTAGCTAGACAAGTTCACTTTGACAAAGTTATTAAAGTTTTTGCAGGAAAAAAGGCAAGAAAAATCTGTTTTGCTCAATAGCTCAAATGGATTCAGTGATGACTGATGTACGGTACAAAATACGGTGCTTTTGTAGAATCCGGAATCCGCCACCCTGGTCAATATGACGTCACAAAACGGACGCAACTATTATTGGGAGGGTGAAAAAAAGGAAAGTAAAAAGCGGCGGAATGGAGGTGATAAGGCGGAATGGATATGACTTTTTTGACAATTTTACTATGTTTTTACAATACAAACATTACACCAACGTCGAGAGTTCGATACAAGGCCCTAGGATGGCATAAAACTTATCAATTTGCATAAATTCAACTAAAAAACTAAAAATTTATCTAATTAAAGAAATGAATTGTGATGGACATGCCTATTGCCTAGGCCTATAAGAATGGAGGCTTCTTTTGTGACATGACCGAGGTTTTGGTCGTAATTGACCAAAAAAGTTCGGCAGTCCACAACCTGTCTGTTCGCATCTCAAATAGAAGAAAAGTTCTACCAGGCTGTCACTGCAAGACTAAGCCTAAATAAGTAGGCTATACTACTCATCGACACAGGCTACCAGCAAACATTTGCTTTAACAATGTCCAATCAATGACGCCAATCCAATGCTCCACTGCACAGGTAGCCTATAGGGATGGTCGACTGCTTTAATACAAAGCTCACTGTAAACAGATGATAGACAACAATTTAATATGATTGAACATTATTCAAAAAACAAAGCACCAGTGCATTATACTTAGGCCTATCTGTTTATGGTACCGTATTCTGCAGTAATTTAATTGTTACTCCTATCCAAGCCAAAAGCTCACTAATTCGTGGAAGTAGGCTGTCGGTACAATTAAAACAACTGTTATAAACTTGGATGACACCTGTCACAACCATGGGTGATACCTGTCACAAACTTGGGCGACACATGTCACGAATTTGGGTGACACCTGTAACAAAATCGGTGACACCTGTCACCAAAATCGGTGACACCTGCCACCAAAATCGGTGACATCTGCCACAAAATCAAGGACACCTGCCACCAAAATCGGTGACACCTGCCACAAAAACAGTGGCACCTGCCACCAAAATTAGTGGCACCTGCCACAAAAGCAGTGGCATCTGCCACCAAAATCGGTGGCACTTGCCACAAAATCGGTGGCACCTGCCACAAAAACCGTGACACCTGCCACCAAAATCAGTGGCACCTGCCACCAAAATCGGTGGCACCTGCCACCAATTTGTCACAACCTTGACTCGCGACATAAAGGGATCGCACTTGCCTTTTAATATCCGCGTCGGCAGCCGTGGCCGAGTGGTTAGCGCGTTGGGTTCGCAGTCGAGAGCCTGCATGTTCGACTCCAGCCACCCGCACTTGCTGTTGCTTCTCTGGGCAAGAAACTTCACGATAATTGCCTCTACCTAGTGATCGATTTCGAGTAATGAGTAGTACCAAATTTAAGTCATAAGTAGAGTAGACAACCGGAAACAGTCATTGCCGTCGGCTGCAACGTGGGTCAGGTGTATGTCGGAAGGCGTACACCGATCAGAGGTGGGCAGTAGCGCGCTACTTTTGTAGCGGCGCTACTAGCGGCGCTACTTTTTTGGTAAAAGTAGCGGTGGCGGCGCTACTTTTTAGCTAGAGTAGCGGCTGCAGTAGCGGCGCTGTTTTTTTCCAAAGTAGCGGTAGCGGGAGAGGCGCTACTTTTTTCAGTCGCACTCCGCTACCCGCTACTTTTTAATTTAAATTGAAAAAAATGCTTGTTTTTTTTTGCAATACTGGCGTGGTCAAGTAGCTATAAAATCGGCTTGGTTGCAAAGTTTCGGTCTTTTCTAGCTGACGTCAACTTCTTCGGCGAATATCTCCGTGTGATGAAGCCTATCTGCCAGGCTTTAGATATTCTTCAGGGCGAGTCCAAGGCATATTACGGAGTCTTGCTTCCAACCATCACAATTTGCGAGAAGAAGTTGACCGAGATCAGTGATCTTGTGACCTGTGAGGAGTTGAAAAAGAAAGTCCTTGAAGGGGTGAAGAAACGATTCAACAAGTGCTTCAACGACATGAAATGCGTTATGGCATCATGTCTTCATCCCTCCTTCAAGACGTCGTGACTACAATTTCTGCACTACGTTTCCACGGATGATGCTGACGCACTGCGAGAAAAAGTCAAGACAGATGTAATTCGACTGTTGCGGGAGACCAAGCCATCAGGTTGATACCGAGAAGAGCGACACCAACACCAGTCATGACTCTGAGGATGTATTTTTTGGAGTGTTTGCGCCATCCCGTGGAACGTCGGTGCAGAAGGAAGCAGCAATTGTGGACGCCATTTTTTCGGACAAGAGCAAGTCCTTGAGCTTTTCGAATACGAGTTAAAACATACCTGTTCATTAAATACAACACACCCATTACTTCCAGTGCTGCTGTGGAGAGACTTTTCTCTGTTGGAAAAGATGTGCTTAAGCGAAAGCGGGCAGGACTTAGTGACTCTCATTTTGAAATGCTCGTGTTTTTGAAAGATGCGTAACAATAAATTTCCTTTGGAATGTGTTTTCTATAACGACGTTAAAATGACAGCGTAAACGAATGATAACATTCGTTTTCAAGGTCATTTTTGCGTCACTAGGGATTTGAGTGTTTCCTAGTGTCATTTTAGACAAAAGTAGCGGAAGAAGTAGCGGTAGCGCGCGCTACTTTGGCCCGAGTAGCGGTAGCGGGTAGCGAGCTACTTTTGTAAATTGGTAGCGGGTAGCGGTAGCGCGCGCTACTTTGGCCCAAGTAGCGGTAGCGGGTAGCGCGCTACTTTAAAAGTAGCGGGTGCCCACCTCTGACACCGATGCATAGCACTCAAGTCCGCTTTCCAGCAATGCAGGATAAAGATAAACAAACAAACAAATCACTGATGGTATCATCAATCAGTATACCGAAAAGTCTCGGAGAAAAAAAAAACACGTTGATACTATTTTGAATTGCACATAAAATCAACCGATTGTCTCTATTGCAGCCCTAAAAACTCGAAAATGGCTAGAGGGAGGGACTTCTATGCTGCTATAGAATCCGATATCCTAGTTAACATGACGTCACAAAACGGACGCAACTATTATTGGGAGGGTGAAAAAAGGAAGGTAAAAGCGGCGGAATGGAGGTGATAAGGCGGAATGGATATGGATTTTTTGACAATTTTACTGTGTTTTTACAATAAAAACATTAGACCAGCGTCGAGTGTTCGATATAAAGCCCTAGGATGACATAAAACTTATCAATTTGCATCACTTCAACTAAAAATTTATCTAATTAAAGTTCAACATCAAAAATATGAAACCATTGCCACTATGTGCTGTAGCTTTCTCATACTGTTCGGATTTGAACAATTTTGCCATCGTTGGAAAGCACGATCATTTATCTACCTGAATCAATTGGCTACAAATCCAAAACAAGTACTATTTTTATCTGGTGATCTTGTGAAACTTCACCAACTTGTACCAATTCTCAGCAATTTAATTTTTACAATAAAATTATTTTTTTTTTGCAAACGAAAAGAGTATGTCTTGATTTATGCACCTGAAAAGTGTCAGGTTCATGTCTTATCTACAAAACGAGCAATCGTTGTTCAAACTTAATCGCCTGGCGAAGCTTTTTTCCAATAGGCCTACATTGTAAAAGCGAATCGTTAATTCTTCAGTAGAAGCCACCCCTTGTTTGCTGTGATCGATAAATAGTCCTTCCACTGAAAGTGCAGTAGTTTTCTCATTTCTGCTCGGATTTTAACAATTTTGCCATCGTTGGAAAGCACGATTATATATCTACCCGAATCAATTAAACACAAAGTAAGTACTAGCTTTATCTTGTGATAACTTAAACTTCACCAACTTGTATCGATTCTCAGCAATTTAATTTTTACAATAAAATCATTAATTCTTTGCAAAACAAAAGAGTATGTCTTGCTTTATGCAACCGGAAAGTTTCAGGTTTATATCTTATCTACAAAACCGGCAATCGTCGTTCAAACGTAGCCCCTCGGCGACACTTTTTTCCAATGCATTGTAAAGGCGAATCGACCCTCGGTTCTCAATTGTGGAAAATCAGTCTGTTTATTGCTCAGTTTGTTGTTCTGCAGTGAAATGAAATCAAAACTTGGTCAGGAAAGTTGAAATTAAAAATTCTCAGCAAAAAGAAAATTATCAGTTTCAGAAACAGTAAATTTGCTAGCTGCCAGTGAAAAGTACGGTAACCTACTTAGTCTCGAACCATTCGGAAATTTAAAGAAAGGAAATTCGTCAACCTCAAATCTTTAGTACCCTACCCAATCAACACGGAATACTTTAATAATACCCAACCTTTACCCTAGCTAACCTTTCCCACCCTTATGAAGCACTGGGATTCGCAATTCCAGCCCGGGCTTGTTACCCCCATCTCTACCCCGAAGATCACACTAATTTTGGTTTAAGAAGAAAGAAGATCAAAAAGACTTTAAAAACTGTAATTATTTGTGTTTTTTAGTTTTATAGTATTTTCATAGTAATTTTCATAAATAAATTCAAATCCAGTTGCAGCATTTAAAAACAAAAAAATCCTAGCCTAATTTTTGAACTTCTTTTGATCAATATTGTTGCTCAGTTTTTGTCAATTTAAATAATTTCTAGTTAAACTGTGTAACCAGCTTGTGTGTTTTCAAAATTTTGTAAAATTAGTTAATTTACCCATTTATTTTACCCAAATTTTTACCCATTTTGATCATTTTCTCCATCATAGCTTTTTAGCATTAATTTTGTAAAAATCCTAGTGTTGCCAGTGCTCCCTCAATGTAATTTCAATTCTTTCTTCTTAACCTTAAATTACGTGTTGTTCATATTTTCTTTTCATCCGGATTCTCTCATTATCGAACTAAAGTAACTGAACTGACTGTTTTCCATCAATTGTAGCGACTTTTGGCGTATTATATTATATTTAATTGTTGTATTTTATTATCGTCGTAGGGTCACTCTGATAGCTGGTCTAAAGTTTGCTAAGTGACGTCACAATTACATTTTCAGTCAATTGCTCTTAAACCAAAACTTTATTTCTTTTTTTAAAACTGACATCGACATTTTAATATCATCCAGTAACGTTCAACCAATGTAAATTTCCTTTTATTGGTCAAATATTTAGCAAATCATTTGGTTTTACCTTTAAATTGATCGCAATCTGCAACTAGTTCTATAAATTGTTACCTTAAATTTCCAAATTTAAAAACGTCGCCGTAAACTTTAATCTTTTCACATAACCAGCTTTTTGTAATCATTTTATTGCAATTATGTCTCGCTTATCAAGTCGTACAGGTTCAAAGACTTCAAGAAGTAGCCTGGCTGGTGTTGGTTTCTCCCTTCCATCTTCTGAGTCTACTAGCTTAGGCTGGCCGACGAGGAAGCAGGTTCCTGTGAGTGGACACCCAGTCTCACTCAACCCAGATAGTGAAGCCTCTCCGGTAGACTCACTGCTTTTTACGAACTCGCCACTTCGTCACGATGACGAGTGTCTGATCCGCAATTCCACACCACATCGTGGCTACCCCACCCATTTCGAGTCACCCTTCCCGAGGTCGAATAGACTGCAGTCCGTCTGCTCTATTTGCCTCACCTTCCCCAATCTATTCCCCCTTCTCTGTCCTTTCTCCACTTGCAGGAGGGCATCTCAACCTTACCGAGATGTGCAGGCGTATCAGGACCATATGCGAGCATTCCATTGTTCGCGCGCCGAGTTTCTGATCACCTGTAGCAGGTGCTGCCGTGTTCTTCCTCAAGCTTACAAGCTGGATGGGGCCCAAGAGCACTGGCGATCCTGCCCCAAGGGTCTTCAATTGCCCACCTGCCTTCTCTGGCCGAGCAATGACCCGACGCCGTCGGAGAGCCAAACCAGGCCCCCTATGATGACCAAGCCTGGGCCTTCCTACGCCTCTGTTGTTAGGGATGGAAGGCGCCGGCCCTCGACTGCAGGCGCATCGGTCGAGGGGTCATCCCCTCTTTACTCTTCCTCTGTCATCGGCTTTCAAGTCTTCTGGCGCCAAAGCCTGGATGCCCCCCCCCCCCCACCTGACACTATGCCTGAACTTTTCCGTACTGTTCTATCTCATCCAGGCAAGACTTCGCTCAGCCCTGCTGACACTGACAGCTTGCCTGATCTAGATGTGCTGTTTCTTCCTCGACTGTCTTCGGCCGGACCTGGGTCGGAAAGTGGGGACTCGTACGACTCGTCGAACAGCGCATCCCCTTCCTCTTCCTCCACTTCCTCGCCTGATAGCCCAACCTCGGACGGTTACGGCCCTACTGTCAGTGCGAATCCTTTTCTACATGTACCTCTGCACAAGCCGACCTCCACCGGATCCGTGGCAGTGGACTCGCTCGGTTTATCCAAGCCGACTTCGCGCCCTTCTTCTTCTTGTCTGCCTCGGACGGCTACCACCGGAGCTAAAGCTTGGGACTCAATCAGCTCTTCCAAGCCGCCCATGCAGACTTCTTCTTCCAAGTCTCTCCAACACTACCCATCTCACTCCTCCTTACCCTTTAATCCTGTTTCCATCTGTCCTATACAACCTTGTACCTCGACGCTGTCTGCTGAAGCCCAACCCTTTACCCCACCTACCCAAACCACCCGCTCTGAATTCCTGTCAACTATCTCTTCCCAAACCTTGACTCGACCCCGAAGCGACACCATGGCATGCAATCAAGCCACGCATGACTCCGGACTCCCACAGACTACCCCAGGGATGTCTATCACACCCAATAATCAACGATCCATCCAAGACCCTGTTGAACCAGTCAGGGAAAGTAAGACGAAAAGCTCGAGGCGGGCTCTTTGCAGTTTTGTGAACCTTACTTTAGCGGGTGGCATAAATTTCGACCGGTTCTGCATTGAATTGGAAGAGTGGACCGCTGGCACTTCGCCGCCCAAGAGGACACGTCCTCGCAAACCACGCTTCAATCGTGGCGCCCGGGCTCGGGCGGCTCGCTGTCGTTCGAACGGAGGTTCTCCTCGGTCGGACGGCGGGGGTTCGCGCGGGAACGGAGCCCGATATCGTAGGGGCATGGGGTTGCGAGCCGCCTTCTCGCGGGACGCGAAGGGAACGGCGCCGGATCGTTGAAGGAAAAAACAGTGACCGTCGTTGTGAAATCCCACCTCAAGAAATTGAGGAGAGATTTCGACGCGACATTACCGCTCCTGAAGCTGGAAGTCGCTCGCAGATGCCCGAGTGGATGAACTCCCACCGTTACGAGCATGATAATGTAAACCTCTTCCCCGTCGATGACGGTGAAGGTCCCATTACGGCCCGGGAAGTGGAGGCAGTCCTCCAGTCGCTTGATGTCGGTTCCGCCCCAGTCCTGACGTATTGTCTTACGGTTTCTGGAAGACCCTGGACCCAAGAGGGGGACCCTTGGCCAGCCTTTTCGAGACCTGCCGGATCAACCGTCGTGTACCGGACCAGGAGAGAACCAGCAGGATCACACTCATATGTAAAGACCCTGAGGGTGACCTGCACGACGTCAGCAACTGGCGGCCCATCTGCCGAAACATTTATAAAATCTACGCCGCCGTATTGGCCCGCCGCCTGCAGCGATGGGCGATGGAGGGGAATGTTATCAGCCGAGAGCAAAAGGGATTCATGCCCATTGCCCACAGAGGGCGTCTATGAGCATGTGTTCATGCTCGACACCATCCTCTTGGATGCACAGTCACGCAAAAGGCCTGTGTCGGTTGCGTTTCTGGACATTCAAAACGCCTTTGGCAGTGTCTGGCACGAATGCATAGCCGAGGTCCTGCGTCGTTTCGACGCTCCCACAGACCTTATTGAGTGCATCTCCGACATACAAGACAGGACATACAGGACTTATTGAGTGCGATTCCGACATACATACCGGCGAGAGCCTGTGGGGCCGTGTCCCGGCGGCCACCCGTCGCCTGAACGTACGTTGGTCCGCCCGCCCGGATGGCGGCCTTGAGTTGACCGCGGGGAGCTCCACAATCACCCCTCCTATAAGAAAAAAAGTGGTGCCGACCCTCCATCAACACACTGACTTGTGGTGGAGGAGACAGTGGGAATCCAAACCTGACCAAGGCAAGACGGTCAGTGCCCACTGCCTGTCCGGATTTTCAAATGGTGCCGATCGGTGTCGATCTGACGGTGCCGATCTGCGTCCTGACATTTTCAGACGGTGCCGATCTGCGTCCTGACATCGTCTTGCAACGCCCTGACGGTGTCACGGTCGTATGTGACGTCACATGTCCGTACGACAACGGCGCGGATTCTCTTCGAAAAGTCGCCGACAGGAAACACGACAAGTACGGCGAGTTATGTGTCAACATACAGGAAGCGCCCTTGCAGGGACGTCCTGTCACTTCCGTTCGTCGTAGGCTCCCTCGGGAGCTATGCCCCGACGAGCTCTGACGGCCTTGGGCGTTCCTGCTCGTGAGGTGGCTAGAAAAGTGGCTTCCTTCTCAATCGAAGGATCCTTCCGCGTCTGGAAAGCTTGGAACGCCGGGCTCACTCGTGGAGGGGCTACGTCATAGAAAAGACGATTTCAGCGATTAGAAACTTATTCCCCAATAACAGAAACGTTGCAGTAAGTATCCGAGCGCGCAAGACAGCAAGCCGTTTAGACGTCATAACCTTATATCAATCGTCTTAAAATTCATCACCTTATGTTTATAAACCAGTGTCATCTTTTTTGTAATGCTCCAGTCTCATCAAACCCAAGCACTCAAAAATAAACAAGGAAAGGAATAAAATGTCTCATGTAGGCCTACATTGTGAATCGAGACTGGTTTAACAGAATTATGTAACTTCAATCATCACTAGATCTCTATGTATTGTATTAATCAATCAATTGTTTCGAATTATCTTACGTTGTCTTCGCCTTGTAACGCTGTTCTTGCCCGCTCGGATCAACCTCGCTCTGCTTTCAGCGTATTGATCAACACGATCCCCTGATCAACTCGATGCAGCCTCAAAATTTCCACCCCAATTTTCTACTTTTTCCTGGTAATGTAGCCTATCAATGCCTCTGGTTTCGATCGCTAGCCTCCCCGACCCAGCTGGGCGAACCTACCTCAACGTCTGGCCAGTGCACATCCGTGCTCGCCGAATCAAAGCTTATTCTTCTCCAGTGAGTATGTATTACATTCCCACCTATATTTTTTGTTTCTATTGATTAATCGAGCCTCTGCTCCACATTTTTATTGAATTTCGTCTGCCACGAGAGCCACATTATCCTTAAATAGTTGACTCTCGTGGTAGACCCCAATTTTATCAGCTCTGGCAGACCGGGTATAAGAGTCAAGTACCTGCGCCGAGGTCGCGTGGAGGAGACATGGGCGCCGCCCGGCGGTCAATTACTGCCGGTTCCAGCATCCACACGCGACGGGTCGCCTGGCCCGTCGCAGGCCATTCTTCTGGGCTATGCAGAAAGAGCCTGTCTCCCTGGCCCGCTCCGCCATTCTAAATTTTCGGACGGGTCATGTAACGTTTTCGATCCTCACTCTCCCTCCATAGGTACCTCGACTCCCCAGCCTGGCCCCCGCGACCTAAGCTGGTGGACTTTCCCCTCCGGGTGCATCGTCACCCCTAAATCACGCCGCTCCCCGCCGCCGCGGGGTGTGGCAGGCCGGTTTCCTAAAGTCTTCGACCTGGCTATGTTTGTTAATTGGGGTCTACCACGAGAGTCAACTATTTAAGGATAATGTGGCTCTCGTGGCAGACGAAATTCAATAATAGCGCGTCACTTCTGGAACAAAGAAACTTCAAGATCAAGCGGCGCTGGTTCGACTCTCGGGGTGTGCGCTTGAGCAACGCACGTTAAGGACTGCTCTCCATTCAGCGGCATCTAATGGATGGAATAGTTCCCCGGCAACAAGACTTTAACAATCGGAAACTTCACTCTGTCAATCTCGGTGACCGGGCCTGCGTCAGTGATCCGAAGCCTCTACAAGTATGCGAAACTGCCAGGATTAAGCTCTGCAAGAAGCTTTCCCAGTCCGAGGATAAAGATTCAATCAATCAATCAACCGTGTCAATCCTTTGTACCCGTGCGCTGTTGATGCAAATAAAACAGTTGAACACTAGTGGTGCGGTACTGATGAGCCCGGCCTAATGGGCGAAACACGTGTCTATCGCTGAGTTTCTGCTACACTCGACTGCCGAAAGAAATTAATGATTTTATTGTAAAAATTAAATTGCTGAGAATCGGTACAAGTTGGTGAAGTTTAAGTTATCACAAGATAAAACTAGTAGGCTACTTACTTTGTGTTTAATTGATTCGGGTAGATATATAATCGTGCTTTCCAACGATGGCAAAATTGTTAAAATCCGAGCAGAAATGAGAAAACTACTGCACTTTCAGTGGAAGGACTATTTATCGATCACAGCAAACAAGGGGTGGCTTATACTGAAGAATGATCGATTCGCCTTTACAATGTAGGCCTATTGGAAAAAAGCTTCGCCAGGCGATTAAGTTTGAACAACGATTGCTCGTTTTGTAGATAAGTTGGGCTCGCAGTCGAGAGCCTGCATGTTCGACTCCAGCCACCCGCACTTGCTGTTGTTTCTCTGGGCAAGAAACTTTACGATAATTGCCTCTACCTAGTGATCGATTTCGAGTAATGGGTAGTACCAAATTTAAGTCATAAGTAAAGTAGACAACCGGAAACAGACATTGCCGTCGGCTGCAGCGTGGGTCAGGTGTATGTCGGAAGGCGTACACCGATGCATAGCGCTCAAGTCCGCTTTCCCGCAATGCAGGATAAAGATAAACAAACAAACAAAAAAAACCTGACACTTTTCAGATGCATAAATCAAGACATACTCTTTTCGTTTGCAAAAAAATAATAATTTTATTGTAAAAATTAAATTGCTGAGAATTGGTACAAGTTGGTAAAGTTTCACAAAATCACAAGATAAAAATAGTACTTGTTTTGGATTTGTAGCCAATTGATTCAGGTAGATAAATGATCGTGCTTTCCAGCGATGGCGAAATTGTTCAAATCCGAGCAGTATGAGAAAGCTACAGCACATAGTGGCAATGGTTTCATATTTTTGATGTTAAACTTTAATTAGATAAATTTTTAGTTGAAGTGATGCAAATTGATAAGTTTTATGTCATCCTAGGGCCTTATATCGAACACTCGACGTTGGTGTAATGTTTTTATTGTAAAAACACAGTAAAATTGTCAAATAATCCATATCCATTCCGCCTTATCACCTCCATTCCGCCGCTTTTTACCTTCCTTTTTTTCACCCTCCCAATAATAGTTGCGTTCGTTTTGTGACGTCATGTTAACTAGGATGGCGGATTCTATAGGAGCACCGGTGCCACCTGATGCTCAGTTGATTAGGCATCTGACTTCGTAAACAAAAAAACTGCTTTGACTTTCGAGATGTGTGCTTGAGCAACACATTTTGGAGTTGGTGTGCAAGTATCCGTCCTGGTAAAAAATATTATGACATCATAGACTGGAATCGACTACAGTAAGTATACAGAATGAAACTAACTTTACCTTTGCTTTGCTGTTCACACACTTCGTCTTCAACCCTGTCTTGTAGTGATGCAAGCCGCGCCGTGCCGCGCCGCGTGCGCGGCCGCTTATGACTTTTTCGCCGCGTGCCGCGCCGCGCCGCGTGGAAAGTTGAAATGAAAAGCCGTGCCGCGCCGCTTGCCGCGTAAACTTTCAAGAAATTAAACTTTCGTGAACTTTCAACTTTTTAAGAAAATCAGTTATGAAACTTCAAATTTAAACTGGAAACACGGATCAGTTTTTTTTTCGGAAACCTTAAGCTGGAAAGCTCAAAGCTATGCAAATGGCTTGCAGTTGACAGGGTTTTTGGGTCTGGCTTGTGAGGAAGCTGTACGAGTGTTTTTGGTTAATAGCCTAGCTGATAAGCTCAGTTATCAGGCTATAGGCCTAGCGCAACTACCGCATTAGTTACTGTAACAGTTAGCCTAGTGAGTTCAGGCTATAAGTTTTACTCTTGACATCTTGTCTGTCTGTGTAGTATGTACCGTAGTTCATACAGCCACTGACATTAAAATTGCATTATTGCTTACAAAAACTGTTCAAAAGTCCTGATACTGGATCCAGGAACATTCTATTTGAAAAAGCATGATGTCTTAGAACTTAGATGCATTGCTGGTAAGAGAATATGATCTGGTTAGCCTAGTCATTATAGTGCACAACTGTACCGGTAGGTTACCGGTACCAGTTATATGCCCTGGGTGCTTTTTGCCACTATTGACTTTCTAAAAAATAACGCGTAAAACATTTTTTGAAAATTTTGTAATTTGCGGTGTGCGGTGCGGTGCAGTGTTAAAGTTCCAGATAAATTGCGGTGTGCGGTGCGGTGTGCGGATAGGTGATTCAGTTGCGGTGCGGTGTGCGGATAAAAATTTTGGGTTCGCTGCATCTCTACTGTCTTGGTCGATTCCTGTCTATGATGTCAAAAATCAACTTGTACACCAGCTCTCACATTTCAAGGGCTGTTTTCCAATACCTAGTGGTTGGAATAATTCACAAGACAACTACACTTCCTCCAATTAGAAACTTCACTCTGTCTAACTTGATAACGGGGCCTGCGTTAGTGGTTCAAAGCCTCTACAAGTAGTAAGTACATGAAACTGGATGCAAAATTGCTAGGATTAAGCTATAGAAGAAACACTCCCACAACCAGTTAGCAAGCCATAATATTTAGCCTAATATTATGTGTCATATTGATTACAGTACATTCTGCACTTAGGGTAGTTTAAGATATTACTCTTTTACTCATTACAACATTGCTTCAAAGTTTGTTCTAAAACTCTTTGTTTTAAATTTTAGTAATGTACTGTAGCACAGCAGCTCTGTGAACATATTTAATTCATCCACTGGTATTTGAGCAATATTAGGCTACCGTACTGATGTAAGATAGCCCACTGAAATTTTGAGTTTGGCAAAGTTTCTTCAATTTAAAATTAGTGCTCTCACTATTTCATTGAACTGATTCTCGACTTCAACTGCATGTAACTTTTCATTCATCAGTACAATTGAAAGATGCCCAGGTATGGATACTTTTTGACAGTTTATTAGTTGGCTTAACTGAAAATTGAATAGAAAGCTTGGTTGTCTCATTTAAAGGGTTTATAGGCCTATTTATTGCAACCCAAATGCAATATAATTTTGTTTTGTAAGCTTCACTAAAATATCAAAAACATTTCAGCATTCAGTTTCGTAGTGGCAATGGTTATCATACATGGTAGCCACAGTAGCGGATCCAGGGGGTGCTTAGTCACTTCCCTCCCTTGAAGTCGAAGGGTGACTTCAGAGTTCAGACACTTTGTTTTTTTAACCACTTGAGGACTGTGGCTATTTTTATTTTGCTTAACCTACCGGACAGGATTAATTTCAGACAAAATTAACATTTTTACTGTGATTTTGTTTCTGTATTGGTGGTTTCCTACTTCCTAGTGCACAACGTAATAAAGTTGCTCTTATTAAAATACAGAATTGCTAAAAGTTTGTCTATACAAACGTCATCCGTATTTTTGTCAATAGTCAAAATGCGTAGTCTATATAATATATAGTTATGTACGTCATCTGTCTTATTGCAAAAATTTTCTTGCAGTTGCATGTGTATTGTGTATGTAAATCATCTGTCCACACTCCACAAGTGGTCAATGAACAAAAGTTTCATGTGTTTAGTATTGTATAATATACATACTGTATGATATATGTTGCCAGTTGATGCCTTGTTTTTTATGATTTAACTTTAGGGTAGAGTCACAAAGGCCCAGAATTTTCTATCAATTTATCAAAGAGATTCAGAACGATTTATGGTTGAAGTTTATACGTATTCTTGGACTTCCAGAATCTGAATTACGCTCCGTTGTTTATGGTTATACCACTGACCTCTCAGAAAGAAAATATCAAACATTGTCTCGATGGATAATGTATATGGGTTTGTTTGTTTGTTTTAAGTGTAGTAACTAAAAGACAGTGCTTTTTTTAAAAAATTGACGTACTTGTAATGTTGTTTTGTAAAACAATGTTGCCAGATGGAGAATTCGAAAAAAACTCCCAAACAAAGTAAGAACCTTTTTCCAGAAGTCACTTTCAAGTTGACAACTTAACAGATGGGATTTATACAATTCCGGAGGTGAAATGAAATTGATTCGAGAATTTTGTAGTCACTGTGAAGAAATTCATTTGACCATGTCTGGCAACATTAATGTACAGGATATTACCAATTTTAATGACTTTCTCTAAAGATACAACAAAAATTGCATGTTGACTGACATGAGCTAAACTGACTTGCATAGAAGTTGTTAAATTAAAGTTGTATCATATATAATTGATTTGTATTTTAAATGATTAAGTGTGGTTCAGCAAATTTTAAAATTTGTATCTACATAAAAAAAATTATTGCATGTGTTCAATTTAAGTTCCCTTTTTGGTCCATGCTCAAGTTTTCATTCATAAATCTTGTTAATACAAGATAAGCAATGACACTGCATGGTACCATATCCAAAAGTATTAAATATATTTTTTAGATAACTTCTCAGGATGTCTTGTCATTTATTTCACATATTAAGATGCCTTGCAAGAAAATTTATTGTATATACATATATACAAGAAGTTTTGGTGCATTCATAATTCAGCATTATTTAAAAAATAACTTTCTAACTACAGGAAGACTAGAAGATAATCAGATTTCTTCGATTCTTGATCAAGTAAAAAATGAAATAAATGGCAGGCATGAAAGCAATCATTCTTTATCTGAAGAAATGGAAAAAAGTATGTTATACAACCTACCTTTTTTTTGAGTTGAAAACTTTTGAACTTAACTGCTATTGAGTATAAGAATTATATTAGTTTTTTTCGACGTTTTAAAATTATGAAAACTTTGGAATCTAGTTGTACAGATTCTAGTTGTACTATCTTTACAGTTGCGATTATTGTAGGTCGTGATAAAGCAAGGGTGATATACAAATTCATAGAACAGTTTGAGGCTGAAAAGTGGCTGCAGATTGCACGGTTTTCCATGAACCTACAAGATACTGAAGTTAGAAGACTAAAAGAACTACATAAGGAAGATCAGTTGGAACTGAAGTATCAAATGATTCTGAGATGGATCTGTCTTAATGCAATAGGTATGACAAATCTATTTTCACCGCAAATGAGTTAAAAATCAATTTAAACCTTTTTCATGCTATTTCAATTTCACAACGGTTTTTCCCGTAGTTGTGGAAGATGGCCGGTTTTCTGAAAATCATTTTAACCTTTGTTGATCATGAACAAAATCTCTACCTTCTTTCCTCAACACGTATTTCTTTATCCACAACACGCACTTCAATTTCACCTTGGTCTTTAAAACATCGAAATTTTTTTTTGCAATTTTTAGGTAGCACATGTGATTCGTTTTTTTGTGCTCGTTATTTTTTAAAACGAAAACAAAAAAACGATCGTTTTTTTTTGCACTAACAATCCGTCTAAAATTTAAATGTTGAAACAAAATTAGTGCTTTTGCCTCCCTGAAATAATTCTCTTGAAACAATACGTTACCAAAATAAAACTTCGTCACTAAACTTTTCATTAAAATTATTTTTTGTCTTCGCCAATGATTCATGAGGATGCGCAGTTTGATAAAAAAAAAATCAAAAAAATGTATAGATACTGCATTAAATTGACAAATTTAAATTGAAAAAAACTTAAATTTGCCGATTTACTGTGGTACTCTCTATCTTTTTTTTTGTCAATAAGTTAACTTGTATCAGTCGACTAGACTGCTAATTCACTATTAATTTTAGAGTTTAAAGAACATCTTAATACTCCATATCATAGGCGTACTTATAATAGACTATATGCCATCAAAGAAATAAACAAACTAATAAAAGAAATTAAGATATGTAACGAAGGGGGTTGACAGTTAACATGGTCACCACTGGGACCGAACAGTCCTCATCATTGGTAGCACTTGAATTTGGGTGGTTTATTGGTAGCCTACCACTTGCTGAGCATCCAACCACACGTCTACAGAACTTAGTCAAAACTGCATAAACTAATTTAGAATAATTTATTCAGCAGCAGGCCTCGAAATTCACGGCGGTCATGTCCGACGTCACAGCATGTGATGTCCGCGGGAAGTACCATTTAGATCGGTCATATTTGTCCGCGGAAAAATAACACAGGAACTAGCGATACAAATCGTCATTGCATAGCACGAACAACTGTTGCGAGAATATAATTTCCCGCGCATTCTAGCGCGCATCTAGAAAATGTGAATACTGTATCGTATCTCTTAGTTTCCATTCAAGCAGGAAAACTTCCAATTTTTACGTTGCTTCAACGATTGATGACATTGAGTCAGCGTAGCAAAGGTGAATTCTTCGCCAAGAATCGATGGGAGTACCAGTCCAGTAGCCTACTTCTACGCTGATCACTCGCAACTTATTTCAAGTCTTACGTCACAGGGTCTAGCTTTGATCTCCGAGTAATATTGATAAGGCAAGGTTGGTTACAAAATTTGTTAAGCTTTGGTATTACAGTAAAAAAGAAAAGGCCCAGGGAAAATTCACTTTCGCTCACATGACACGCAAAAATGAACCTAAAGAAAAAAGCCCAGTGAAACTTTGCACAGCAGAAAATAGTAGCGTTAGTGTAGAAGTTTTCCGACTCGTGCCCAGACTCCCAGAGCATTGTGGCGTAAGAAGCCACAGGACCTCGTTCGGTGCAAGTTCAGTTATGCGGCGTATTAAGCAGCTACACGGCGCTTTGACTCTTCAAGCGCACGTCGTTGATCTGATGAAAGCCTTTCAGAGTGACTTCACTGAAATTTTAAAAAGCCTTCTAAACCTTAGCTAATTAGCTATAGTTTTCAAATGGTAAAGAATTATCAAGATAAAGTGATTAAGCTTGACGATCGACGCTAAAGCTGGTGTGTCCGCCGTGAGACTTAATTTGTCCGCTGAGATAGCTGCTCAGACCGGACACGTTTGTCCGCCGTCAACAAAAACGAATTTCGAGGCCTGCAGCAGCAATAATAATTTGACACTTTTGTTTACAATTCTTTGTTATGATAAATGAAAACAGTTGTTACTTGAAAAAATGTATGAAACGATTGGAAATACGTAGTATTAAAAACAAAAAATAAAACGGATAAAAAAAGATTAAAAAACGATGACTAAAAAAAGCGTTTTTAACCATCCCTAGTAGCACACGCCCATGCCACCCTTTCGCCACGTTCAAGACTTTCTTAACACCAACCAACTTACTCAAGTCTTCAATTGGTGTTCCATTTATTTGCAATCTAGTACCACAACGTTAGCAGCCTCATATCCTTTTTTTTTTTATTCCAGCATCTGTTGGTCAGCCGAGTACACTTTTCGCTTCCATAGAGCATAACTCTTCAAACATTCTTCTAAAAAAAATTCTCATTTATCGTTAGCGACACATTTCACGTTTAATATAGTCATTCAGTTTCACTCTATTTCCTTTACATACACTGTTGGCTACTCTTGCCGATGACGCTAGATCACAACATTCATTTCAATTAAGTACATTTCCCATATAACAAAATTCCATATCAGACACTGTCTAAGTCCTCTCATTCATACTGCCATTTTAGTATCATTGATTTCACACACACCCCGCATTGTAAATTACCAGCGACCATTGTGAGTTTTTTTCTCGCATTTAATTTATATACTTCAATGTACTAATAATTAATTTCAGAATGTTGTTTAACAATGTTGGTTGAATGACCAAACTTTAGATGCTGAAATATTGTTGAATAAAGCAACATGGGATTTAATCATTTGTCAAAGAATCTTTATCTTTTATGTGTTGTAGCGAAAGCGAAGAAGTCGGCATGGTTGTATGTTTTCAAATGGCAAACATCTGCTTTATGACTGCCATCAGCATACACTTGTGATGCTGTCTCGCTAAGTGGTACTGTATTTGGGAATGGAATGTATTTTTATTTATACATACAAAAAACACAGGTGAAAATTAGTTATATTTTCTTTAACAGATGAATCTTCTCTCCAAGACAGTTTGAGAGAACTGGAACCAGCGATCTCGCATCAACGCCGTCCCATTCCATAGTCGTAACTCGTAGCAAAAGAAAATACTTTTTTTAACCGTGCTTTTACTTCAGTTCTATTTGCATTTTACAACTTTTTTATTAACTCTTAATTGTCCTATAGCCTATTGTCCAAAGCATCTTCAAGATCACTGTATAAGTTTCAAAAAAAATGAACGCTTTTGAACATTACAGTAACCCTCTCCCTCTTGATTAATCCAAGAAAAAAATCGATTGTTGTGCAAACTACTACAAGACTCCTGTCTGTCTACGTAGAATTACTGTCTTGTTTGATAAAAATCAATTATAATCATGTATCTGCTGATTTAACTTCCAAAGTGCTTTATAGTGTCAATCCCTCCTAGAGCCTTTGTGAAGCCAACTTTTTGGAAAGTTATGAATGAAGCGACATAAACATGCAATGTTTGAGTTTTTTCACACGCGAAATATTGAAGATAATAAACCATAATACAGTACAGTAGTCCCCGCTTGTTAAGCCCAATTTAGTCCGGTCCGGAATTACTGAATGTATATGAGTGGCAGAGAATCGTCCCTAGCTTAATAAGCCAAAATAGCTCGGTCCTAAGTAGGCTCATGGCCACCTAAAGATACGGCCTGATTTGTCACATTTTGCAGAAATTTCCAGGTTTTTCTAACTTTGGGCGAACGTTTGAATAAATTTTTCTAAAAGTTAGATTTTTACGCTTTCTTTATTCTTTTCCCTAGATGACACAATAGATTTTAACATCCTCACATGTTGAAAAACAAAGGAAATTTGATTTCGAAGATTTCAGTCAGACTGTTAATTTTTCAATAACAGTCTGATTTAGCGTTTTTCAACTTACTTTTTCTCATTTGCTACTGCTTCCCCAAGGCAACGAAAAAGTTTTATGTCATTAGGAAACCGCAAAAAGTAAAAACATTTCAAAAAATGTCAGTCAAGCACTAGGAGTAGCTGTAATCAAAATGTGACAAACCAGGCCGCATCTCCAGGTGGCCATGGTAGGCTTAATGAGCGGGGACTACTGTAGAAGCAACGGACAACGTCTCGAAGGAGTTTGGGAAACACTGGCATGGACTGATCACACTATGGCTAAGTTGCTGTTCTTTTCATGGTTTGTTATTTTATTTGCGTTGGCTTTAGTTTCTAACTGAAGTAGAGCTTTTTGTAATTCCAGTTCTTAGTTGTTGAAACAAAGCCACACTATGCAGTACTGTTTAATCGAGCATGCCATTCAAAGTAATTTTAAGGTGACATCTTTATTTCAGTTTGCCGCTGTCCAAATAGTACATGACGCCTTTGTAGGGAAGTGGTGTTACAACGTTTCTTTGTACATGTTGACAAAAAACGTCGTATCTGATGTCATGTTTAAAAGAGGCAATAAAATTGCCCTCTTGTCTGTGCAGCACCAATCACCGTTAGCTTAAATCCTTGTAAGTCCGAATTTTGGTTTAAATGAATTTGATGTATTAAAATTGTCTTTTTATTATCACTCGTTGTGGCCTTATCAGAATATTCTTGGACTTTAAGAGCTTAATCCTGGCAGTTTCGTATACTTGTAGAATGTAGAAACTTTGAACCGCTGTCACCGAGATTGACAGAGTGAAGTTTCCGCTTGTGGTTGATGTGTTGTCTAAATATATTTTATCCACTAATAGACACTGAATGGAGAGCTGCCTTGAAATGCGTTGCCCAAGCGCTCATTACAAGAGTTTTATTTTATACACTGTTACACAGAGTTAACTGCCTGATCTTGAAGTTTCAAGACAAAAGCAATGCTCAGACACGAGCTGAAAACCACGCATTGCTCGGCAACTACGATTTGCAATGCAAATCAACTGTAATTTGAACATGCTTACTTTTTCAAAGAGTAGTTGCTATTGTAAGGCAGGCCAGTAATATTAAATCCACTTTGGCAGTAACTGCTAATGCTTAAATTTCATCCTGACTTCTTCATTTGCCGTTAGCATATGACAGGGTAAAACTCGAAGTTATGTATTCGACCAAGTATCACTTAGCCTAATGTGTTTTAGATCTTTGTCAAAAAAGTAGCTTATGCAAACTTCGAAATTAGTCGAGCTGCGTATGAGAATTCTGCTCCATCAAATGCACCAGACATTTGTGTGAATAAAGGTTGGCTTGTAAACCAAAAGATGTTGCATAACTTGTTGTGTTTTGACATGGACGTTCCATAGACGAGTTCGTTTTGTTAGTGATACGGTAACATTGACAATGACATACTTGCTAATTTCATGTGTTTGAAATGCTGAGGCCAATTAGCAAGCAACTGTATAAAATAAAACGCTTTGGCCTTAGCCTACATTTAAGTTAAGCTCTACGTAAATATATACGACTACAGTCAACGCGAAGAAATGATCACAATACAGAATAACAAAATAACGAGTTGTCAGAGAAAGTTGAAATGGAGCTGCAGATCAGGATAAAAATAATCCGAAAGGTTGTTCTCCACTCACAGAGTGACTATGACACGATGGTTGTTGCCAATTTACCTGGAAACAAACATTTTGACAAAATTATCAATTGCAAGATGGTAGTTCACCCCAGTAGTGTAGCCTACAGCTTTTATTTACGAAATCTCAGACGTTGGTAGCTGTACAATGTACATAACATAAGCAGCTTGCACTTTGCTATAAAGCTTTATTCTATCCATCTTTTTGCGCCAAATTTGTTTGTTCGGGTTTCATTTTTTGTGTGTCTACACTAGCAATGAAAGAATTTATGCAACTTGAGCCTAGTAGGCCTAGCTTGGTGTGCGGCTATATGTCCAAGATTAGGTGAAAGGCGATAATATTATTCAATGTGGTGGGCCTATACGCAAAGCGGGGCTTGATTTTGTAGATCGTGATCTGATCTTAATCACCAAAACCAGATGACCTTGGCCATCTCTGCCTAGATGTAAAGTCACTTATTAATATCGGGCCTACATTATAAAACTTACTTGATATTTGTCTACTCTCTGACGCATGTTGGAGGGTTTGTCATAGCTGTGCCATTCTTGCATACGCCCATATCTATTCCATCACGGCGGAAACCTTCTTCACATTCATACCTGTACACCGCATTATCAGACACAGCCGTTGTTCCTTTGGGAACAATATAACCGTTGCCTGGAATAGGCGGGTGACATAAGTTCAGTAATTCTGCACTAGAATTTTCTGTAAAAAAATAAATACAATAAGTTATCATACCTTACAAGCCTTTGTAAGCACGCCAAGCCTTGTTTTAACATTAGGTTAATTTCTGCAGGCAGTAGCGTTGACAGGAAGGTCCATAGGTGGCTACTTTTGGACCCAGGGTCATCCAAGTTGCCCGGTCAAGAACAAAAAACTACATATTCTGTGGAGTTTTATCGTTTCCATGGAAAGTGTGTTGTCTAGGGGCCCGAGCTTCCCATTGGCACCACAACAATTACTTGCTCAGCTGCCCTAACACTAGGGCTAGGCTATATCTAACTGATCGTAAACTAACAGTTGGTTATAGGCCTACAACACAGGACCGAGGATATAGATTCAATTGGAGACACATATTTTATTTGTAGGCTGCCTAAATATTGTTCTTTTTGCATAATAAATTTTCCAAAGTAGCCTAGGCTAGCCTACAAGGTTTTCGGCTCATAAATAAAAGTTTTTTTAACGTTCAGTGGATAGAGTAGGCTAACAGTAGCCTATAAAGACAAAACAACGCCGTAAAATGCCAGTCATACTTTACATCTACAATTTTTAATCACAAAGTTTTGTAGCTTACGTTCCCAAAGTAGCCTTGATTAGGTTGCGGCTTGCTGTTGGAGTGTGAAGCTATTTAGTTATTGATACATTATTGCTGAATACGTACCTACACAAAGTACACATATTGGTGGAACACCTAAAATGACGCCATTTGTTTGGCACAAGGAAGTAGAAAACCCTTTTAAAGAATAGCCAACGCGACACTCGTAATTGATGAGATCACCGTTTTTCCAACCTTTTGATTCATTTGTAGCAAACCCATTCACTGGAGGGGTAGGCACACATTCTGGAACAAGTGAAGTAATAATACAAATGTTTAAGACCAAACTACTCCATAGGTTTGTGCATCAGTAGGCTATAAATGAACATGGTGCGCGAATATGCGAACAGGACATGAATCCAGTATTTTGGGAATTTACGGTAGCCTATATGGAACTCCTTGCAGTGCTGCTGGGTGATAAAATAATTAAATTAGAGATGTTTGCCTATGTTTTACAAAACAATAAGTTTAACCGTAAAAACAATGTTACATTACAAAATGATCATTTCTAAGAAATACTTTTTCGCTTTTGTACTTTTTTCTGTATCTTGTATCGTTGTGTTAATTGCCACTACCGTACCTGTGCATATTGGAGGAGAATTTGTTAAGGTTCCATCTGGTTTACATACACTCGTACTGTCTCCTAATAGCTCATAAGGAGAATTACACGCATATTGAACTACATCTCCTTCGTAAACCAATGTATTTCCACCAACAATTATTCCACCATTTGGAGCTCTTGGTTCACATCTAACTCCCAAAACGGTAGCTAAAAATTGAAACAAATCAGACTGTTGTTATAAGATCTATAACTGTCACAAAATACAAATGCGGCATATTATCACCAGGCTGAAAAATGATTTCAAGCAATGTTGGTGCCGCTGAATGAAGAGCAGTCTTTGAAAATGACTTTCTCAAGCGCACACCCCGGAAATCGAACCAGCGCCAAAGTCGTGGCTAAACAAACTGAGCTATCGCGGAAGACAAACGATGTTGATAAGTGATCATATCCTACCAGATCTCTTATGGGAAAAAAGATAAATAAACTAGCTGTCCGTGCAGAACCTGTTTGCTGTCACGGGTAAGTTCTTTTCAGCCATTAAATCAGACCATTTTACATTGATTCAACATCTGCAGACGTTGTATCGATGTAGCCTACACATGATTGTTTTGTTTACTTGGTTAAAAATCGGCTGAAGTTGGTGTGGTTCAATAATTTGGCGGACAGCAACCTTTCCACTGTGTTCAATAGACCTAACTCTTCACAAAAGTCATGATTGGTAAGCTGCACACTAGGCTACATCATAAGAATACATTATTATTATAATTTTTAGTTATTTTTATTAATAGTTAAATCTTACATTTGCAAACTGGCAAAGCTCCAGAGAATACTCCAGTTTCTTGGCATGTAGCTGTTGAAGATCCTTCAAGGCTATATCCAGTCTGACAACGAAACGTGATTTTACTTCCAACACTGTAATGTTCTTGAGACCCTTCAATGGATCCATAGGTTGGTGCTGGAGGAGCATGACACCTTTGAGCAACCGGAGGCGTAATTTGTTCTGAAAATAAATCGTAAAGGAAATAATAAGTTCCTGCAGGAAATAATAAGTTTTTTAATAAGAAATAATACGGTAAGTTAAGACGAATTATTCTAACGTAGACTACTTATTAAAAACTTTAATTTAATCAAATTGACAATTGGGTCAAATAACAATAATAATTTGTCCAACGTTTGCGTCGACTTGATGGATATAGATATATTTTGCTAGAATTTTTGCAGAAGATAACCTTTTTGTCATACGCACATTATTATACCATGCACAGCATATTAACAGTTGCACACCGAACTAGTAGCCTATTTAACAATGATTAGGCTACTGTGGCTTTATTCTACATTTGAGTGGCGCATATCCCTCATACGGCGCTAAAGACAGTTCCCTGTAGCCCAGGCCTACATTATATAAAAAATACACACGCAAATGTTAGCTGAAGAAATCACCTTTACGGTAACGATTAAGTTATATGAATTTTATTGCTTCTTGAAATTTTCAGAAATTTTATTTTGTTAGCTACTGTCATTTTGAAAATGTATTCTCATGAGATGCTACAGTTGACTTACCTTGACAATTAGGAGTAAGGCCATTGAAAAAGCCATCAGTTTGGCAAGTAACAAATATGTTTCCTTGCAATTTATAACCGGGAAGACATTTGAAGAACAAATGCTCTCCAACTTCCCACGTTTTCTTATCAAGATTACCCACTATTTCCCCGTGATCTGGAGTAGCTAGTCTCAAACACTGAACAGTTTCAGACAAAGATTGCGAGGTGGAATGAGCATCTAAAGTCAAGGCATGTCATAATTAATCTTTAACGTAAATTAATATGATAAAGCAACTAAAAATTGTACATTAATCCCAAATATAATCTGAGATAGCGTAAAAGCATTAACGCTTCTACTGAATTGCAGTAAATGCAAACCCTGTATAAAGTAACACTAGCCTACATAAATCTATTCGAAACAAAATAAAGCAATGGGAAGTAAAAAAAAATGATTAAAAGCTTTAAATCTAGGAGATTTTAAAGCGTTAAAAATTGTGAATTATTTGGACAATTTTACCGCAAGTTGGGTGATCACCAAATCCTCCATCGACAAGGCAAGTGGAAAATTCATTTCCTTTCAAAGTGTAAGGAGGATTGCAAGCCCACTGAAGTCTTTCTCCCAAATTCCAAGCTGTTTGACCTCGGTTTCCAATAATGAAACCATTTTCTGGAGGAGTAGGCAGTGCACAAGTGATTGGTGGAGAAGTTGCTCCCTCTAAAAAAATACGGTAACTGAATGTAGCTAGCACTTTTTCAGGATTGAAAACTCATCTTTTATAGGTACCCGATCATTTGGTCGACAGTCATTTGGTCGACAGACATTTGGTCGACAGGACGTTTGGTCGACAGACATTTGGTCGACAAGACATTTGGCCGACAGGACATTTGGTCGACAGGACGTTAGGTCGACAGAACGATTCATTTTAGAGTTAGGGTTAGTTAACTAGCCTTAACCCTAACCTAACCCATACTCTAACCCTAACCCTAAAATGAATCGTTCTGTCGACCAAATGTCCTGTCGACCAAATGTCTTGTCGACCAAATGTCTGTCGACCAAACGTCCTGTCGACCAAATGTCTGTCGACCAAACGACCGGACACCCTTTTATTTGGCAATCGTGATTCTTGTTTCAGTAACTTTAGACCATTATCCTGTGTTTCGTGACAAAACTATTTGGATCAATAACCTTGTCTCAAAATGAAAAACCGTGTAGGCACACAAATACATGACCAATGCATATGCGTTTCTACATGGGCTGTAGGTAGCGTTGATAAAGAGGTCCAAATGCTACTTTTGGACCCGGGCGCGAGATAATTTAAAGGACCTTCGAATGTGTCTGTCAAATACATTTTTGTGAAGCTTAACACTCACATATTGATTTTCAATAGGTTTTATCCGGTAACTATTTCAGCTGACCTAGTAGGGGGTCACCTATTTTAGGTCGTCTGTCAGGGAACACCAACCATCTAATTTGTCTGTCACATATATTTTTGTGAAGCTTGACACCCACAGATTAATAATCAGTTGGTTTTATCTGGTAACTTTTTCAGCTGACATAGGGCAAATTTTGGAAGTTATAAAACTTGTCTGTCAGAGCCCCCCTTCTACCGAAAATGTCTGTCACATACCAGATTATCGCCTAGAAACAATTTACTTTACAACCAACTAAGTTTCAAGCGGTAACTTTTTCAGCTGACCTAGCACATTTTTTGGGGCATGAAAAATGTTCCCCATTCCCACACCCACCACCGGCGGCCCGGCAGACTTCCAGATTATGAGTACCCACATAGTCTACCACCGGACATCGCTGTATAAATAAAAATGGGTAACTTTTTCACCTAGGGTGGACGTCGCGGGCTCCCGGTCTAATTTTCTTAAAATTTATTTATTCCTTTGAAAAACTTCGTTTAATTATAATTTTGAAAACTAATCTTATGGTTGCTTGTAAAAATAATACCGCAAGTTGGATGAATTCCAAATCCTCCATCGACAAGACAAGTGGAAAATTCATTTCCTTTCAAAGTGTAAGGAGGATTGCAAGCCCACTGAAGTCTTTCTCCCAAATTCCAAGCTGTTTGACCTCGGTTTCCAATAATGAAACCATTTTCTGGAGGAGTTGGCAGTGCGCAAGTAATGGGTGGAGTAGTTGCTCCTTCTGAAAATGAAAAGTTTGTTATTGTGTCTTGTGTGCTGCATTCGAGCAATTACGTGTTTTGCGGCAAAACTTAATTGTAGGATAGTTTTCACCAAGATAATCGAATTATGTTATGACCGGGAGAAAACTTGAAAATGAAGAGTAAATATTTTGTAATCCATTATAAAATAAAGCTTTGGTAGAGAATTCGCTTTGTTGAATCATAAACAGACAAAACAAAGTAACTTTAACGAGTTTAACATATTGCATAACAAACAAAAATATAAAACATAATTAAAATAAACTCAAACGTTTTTGACACGTACATACTTTATTTTGTTTGTAGATGATTGTCACAATCAATATGCGTAGCCCCGCTGCAGGCTGCATTATTGTTCCAGACTAGGTGAACTATTTTATTGGGTAATTTATACTGGGTTCTTATTGTCGAATTTTGTCTTGAAGCAACCTTTAATTACGCAATCTTCTATTTCTAAACCTTCAGCTAAAAGATTCTGCATTACGTGCGATTCTCGTAACGTCTTTGAGTTGTTGAAGAAAAGAATGAGTTCTTGTGATGTAATATTACCCTAGTCTCTGGAAGCTTCTGGTCAAGCAAACATGCTATAAATAGCCGCATGATTTGAGTATGACTAATGAAGTTGCCTTGAGAGTTGCGTATCACGACGATTGTAGAGTTCTAGCCGATATTGAATAGTTTGTAAAGGTAAAAGTTATTGCCGATTGTAAAGCTGCTGTTGCAAGTGATAGCGTATATCTATTTAAAGTCGACGAAGAAGTTTGCTGTGTTTCTGAAAGCAACCTACAATCTCAAAAGTAGAACTATTCGACATTTAATTAACTGTTTAACTTTAACGTTTGATATCCCAATAAACTACGTCATCTTTTCAAAGTCTCTTTTCGTGTAAGATATGGAAACAATAATTGTGACAATGATAAACCAATAGAATACATTTTTTTGTTTTTAAATTGCAGAACTACATCCTTGGTGTGTATTTTTGGATACTGCATTTAGGCTACAATTTAGATTTATGGGCGTATTTATTTGATAAAGTCGTATTTATCCATTGCGTAGAAAATACCAAGATAAAAAAAAGGCCGACTTCAACTCCGACCTGATACCCAACGATGAACTATAAATTTTTTGTTTGTAATCTTTCAAAATATTTTTTCTTGTTCTCTGTATTACGCTCTAAAACTTCACCATCAATAAAAGTGTTTGTTCTTGTAAGTTTTGTGACAGTCGCGTTTCAACATTGATCACAACTTAAATTAAATTAATTAAAAAATATGTAAAATGATAAAAACAAAAATCTGGCAACCCTCAAAAACCTGGCAACACTGAAGCCGGAGTCGGAGACGGCCAGTTATAAATCGATGAGTTGGAATCGTATATTATTTTCCTGACCACGGCCCTGTTAGATTCCCTGGTCAATATGGCTGATGCAAAAACACACCACATGTCGGATGAACGCCAAATCCTCCATCGGCAAGACAAGTGGAAAATTCATTTCCTTTCAAAGTGTAAGGAGGATTGCAAGCCCACTGAAGTCTTTCTCCTAAATTCCAAGCTGTTTGACCTCGGTTTCCAATAATGAAACCATTTTCTGGAGGAGTAGGCAGTGCACAAGTATTTGGTGGAGAAGTTGTTCCCTCTGAAAGCATTTATAAAAAAAGCTTGAGGAAATTCGCTAATTCGCAGAATGTGAAGTCGATTGCATGCATTAATCGCATTATATCACGCGACTCCGCTTGCGCGCTTGGCATAACAACTAAAATCTTACAAGTTAGCTACGATTGCTTATTTCTATGTCTTAAAATCCATCAGTCAAATAAAGCAGTGCGCTTTTTTCAGTATAAAAATACAAGATTGCCTTCTTACATTTTTTTCAAATACGAAAATTCTCATTTAGGCTATAGTGTTTTTCTTAGATAAAACTAGGCTACTATTTTTCTTACTGTTGCTGTTTAATTGGCGGGTATGTTTTGCAAATAAACGCTGCAAAGTTTGAGATATAAAAGATTAATTTACCGCAACTAAAACTTGAAGAAAACGACCCATCATTTTGGCAAATGGCCGTATCTTGACCAACAGGAATGAATGATAGAGAACAGCCAAATCGAATCTGTTCTCCAACTTGCCAGACCTGCTTTTGTAGTTCGACAACGATAAATCCATTGGCTGGAGTTTCAGGCCTGCTACATGTTGTTTGACTTGGCAAAGTTGGAAGAGTTGTAGCTGTATCCACAAATTACAAAAATTCTGAATTGTCTTTCAAGTGTTAAAATATAACTGCAGACAGTGACAGCTAAAACATAACTGTTTAGACCAGTAAGACCAGTAGGTTTCATCAATGCTATTATAAGTAGCCTGCATTTGATTGATTGATTGATTGGCAAACTTCAGTTAGCCACTGGCAATTGAAAATATGAAAATTACCTTGCATCATTTAAATAAAAACCTTCCAGAGATGCTTTTGTATGAACCATTGTTTGGACACTTTAACTTTGGCTATATACAGTAATGAGTTGTTACTAACTTACTAACTAACTAACTAACTAACTAATCTTCCAGCAATCTAAGTAGTCAGACTTGGAATTTCTCAATGTAGAGAGAAAAAAGTTTTCTCTGCCTATAAAGCGTTGAATGGTAGTTTTATTAAATATTTACATAAATAGTACAGTATAAAAAACATCTCATTCCCAACACAATTAAATGTCCTGGAAAAAGATATTAAGCAAACAGTGTTTGTTTCCGAGATGATTCATTTAGAGGTGCAAGATTGCAATAGCTACCTTATTAAACTTCCAAATGGAAGGTCGGAACTTATTAAGTCTATTACTGTAGGTTACGTCTGAGAAAGTCAGATGTACTGACTACTGTAGGCTTCAAGTTATGCTTACTTATACAGTACGTGGTTGTAGATTCAAAAGCTCCGTTATCTTCGCAATTAGCATTTGTCGCTCCAATCAGCTGAAATCCAGGATCACAAGCGAACGTTACCATGGTACCAGGAGACCAAACTGTTTGCTCACGAGGCATGGTGTATCCATTGTTTGGCACATTGGGGTTCGTACACGTCACGGGGCCAGCAGTGACCATTTGCTCGTTAGCTACGAAAAAGATTACGTTGTGCTCCTTGTCACAGCAATATCCTAAGATACGTTTTATATTACAGGATACCAGCAAACAATTTGTATTTCTAAATATTTATTTGAAACACTTATGGTGCCTTATGTCATGAGGTCAAAGTTTTTCAATCTAAAGTCACAAAAACTAAACACATTGTAATTTGCAAGTCAAGGAATCTTTGACGTTTGTGATATTTTTACATTTTATCTGTTGTGTCGCCATGCACAAAATAATTATACAGCAGTAACATGACATTTACAAGCTATCAAAGATACCAATGTGGTCTTCAAGAAGCATAGTGATAGTACGGTAGTTTATGTCAAGAATAAGTTACTGATATAATATCACTTATAATGCACTACTGTCTTTCATACTATCAGGTTAAAGCAACTACATTTTTCTAAAAATAACTAAATTTTGGAAACGATAGTCAGCAGAGAAATTACTTACAGACACAAGACGGAAAAGGAGCGGAGTAGGTGCCACTGGCTAGACATCGAAGGGAAGGATTTCCAAACAAAGTAAAACCCTCTCGACACGAATAGGTTACTATGTCGCCTGGGACATAGCGCAACTTCTCTGCAGAATTTATTAAGCCACCAAAAGGCACCACTGGCACGGTACATGCCATCACATAAGCTGCAAAAAGGTTAGATACATCATGATAAACTAGCCTATATTGCTCCAATAAAATGAGTAATTACATTTTTTAGATAGATGTCTATACTTTATTGCATCAAAAGTGTGCCGAAAATTTCAAGCCATATACATTTTTTTCATTTTTAAGCTGTTTTTAAAGCACAAACGATTTCTGGGATGACAACGTTAAATGTATTTTCGGTAACGTTGTTTTAATGAAATATATCAATTGAATAATGGCTTTTAAACTTTTTCAGATTTTTTTCTTCAAGATTATTTTTGAACACTCTTAGCAAATATTTTAAGGTAAGCCTATTAGGAATGCAAAATACTAAAACAAACATGATTTTCAATCTCTTTCATGCAGGCTAATTGAAGAAAATTATAATTATATAAAAGAATTGCTTACGTTGACATATTGGCGGAGTGCTGGTGTATGACCCGTCATTACGACACAAAGCTCTTGGAGCACCGATTAAACGGAATCCCGGATCGCATCGGTAATTTACCACACTCCCCACAAACCATGTACTTCTTTGTGGAGAGAAAGCGCCGTTGACAGGTGCTATTGGGATGATGCAAGCTTTTGCTGGGACAATTGGTCGTGTAGGCTGAGCTAAAAAATAAATGCATGGCCAATATAAACAACTCGCAGGTGAAGACATTAATACCTGACTAGCTGCATTTTGCAGTCTTTGCATCGTCTAACTTCTAGCAGTTTGCGTAATTCAACAGCTAAATGTGTCGGATATCAAGCCGAGTGGTGGTGTGACCTTCAAACCGATTCTGGTCCCGTAGTTTAAATTGTAAACTCCATTTGCATGCAAGGGCTTGTCAGACCAAGACTCTAAACTCTAAAGCAATGATTCAGAAAAACTGCGCAGCTTTTCGTTTCTCCATAAATCTATCTAGGACATCTTCTATAGCCTACTTATAATTTAAATTGTTTATTGATTCGAATTTAAACTTTCACAAAATCATCTGCTTTGTCACCTGGCAAGACACAAGTAGGTGGCTGATATGAAAACTTTCCAGTGATGAGACATCTTGCGCTTCGTTGACCACTGATAATGTAGCCTGGGTTGCATGAATATGCGATGTCGTCTCCAACAGTCCAACTCCGCTGGGTGTTGTCAGGTATAGTAATTCTGTTGGGGAGCTCAGATGGTCGAGAGCAAAAAGTAGAAGTTGTTGGGTTTACCGGGCTAACGAAGTCTGGCCGCGCTGGAAATGAATAAAAAAAAATATTGATACGCTGCAGGCCTGATAATTTTGTAGATGTAAAACGTGGATATGTAGGCTGCAGACACAGTTTTCATACTTTGAAATGAAATCGAAATGTGATAGGTGTTTTGTTTAGTTCAGGTAATGAAACAAAAGCCGCGAGCTAAAGAAAACCGTTCATTACACAATTTCTGACGAAATATTTGGCATGCCCGTAGGCATGAACCTTTTTGGTTGTTCAGACTTTCACAACTAAGGTGGCTGTCTAAAAGATGACGTATTCTCTGAAAGACTTTCTAATTTATGTAAACATATCACAACAGACGAATTGGTTTCGCATCAAACAGTTATTTGATTATAGGTTCGATCATTTTGACTTTGATTGTCATAATTTTGTTTCATTTTTAGCCTCCAAGGAATAACTTTCAGGGACTCTAACAAAGGCTGCAAACTCGTTGGATTTTGATTTGAGTCTGAATTCAAAATTCAAATTTGAGCTCATGATATATTTGCACTTTTGACTTTAAGCTTCAGTTTCATAAATTCCAATTTCTTGTTTATGTAAATGTGAAGTTTTTTTCTGATCACTTTCAAAAGCTGAATTCATTTTTTTGAACTCAAAATTAAACTTGAGTAAAAGAATCTTTATTGGTAAATTTAAAAACAAAAAACGAGTTTTTAAGGTGAATTCATGAACACGATTAGAGCGTTATCTGTAGAACAGACTTGTGCATTAGGTCAAGTTAAGTTTATCTATTTGAGTACCTTTCAAAAAACCAGATCAGGTGAATAAATATACAAAAGAAGACTAGGTAGATGACTTACGTGCACAAGTTCTTCTTTGATAAGATAGAAATCCTGCGTTGCACACGCAAACAGTTAGAAGGTTGGCGTATAACCCACACCGAGAATTTGCAGGACATCTTCTGCCACAACGGCCAGGTGTTGACTGTACAAGTGACCGGGCTGCAGAAAGAAAAAACTACACTTGCTGTTCCCAATTCAAAAGGTGGTCAGCCAAAACCAATAATAAATTTACTTGCATGCTAATGCATATTCACACACGAAAATACATAAACACTACAACAATGCTGATCTGAAGAAATAACACAATTACCAACCGTAGCATCTCGTGGGCTGCTAGAAGTCTGCGTAAGAAAACAAAGCGACAAAATAAATCATAACTACATGGGGAAACTTTGAACAAAAAACATCTTATCCTGTAATACAAGAAAAGAAACGCCAAAAATTGTACTGCTACAAGAAAGTTAAATTGAGAAGCGGATTAACTTTGAAATGGTGACGAAAACGTATAGCTCGAAGGCTGGTTATTGGAACAAAATTATTTGATTCGGTGTTTGAAACACGTTGGCTAGGTTAGTTTTGCTCAATCGTTTTAAAAAAAAAACCTTTGCTAAGCTCATGAGGCTAAGCCTAAGGTTTTGTAGACGTTGCTCATCATTTTTGGTGAGGTGTTCAACAAATAATAATCTTACGTTGGCAGGTACGTCCAACTAGAATGAATCCAATGGCACAAATGCATGATGGTGCTCCTTGAAAGACATCACAGATTGAATTAGCGACAGGACAACCTCCATGGCAAACCGGAGAAGAAACTTTTGGATCAACCGCTTCAAAAAAAAAAGAATGAAAACGTTAAAATTTCTTGTCTTATTGAAGAACATTTGGTGCTAAAGTAGTTTCTTGTTCAAAACATAACCATTTAAATATAAAATTTTCCAAAAAAAGGTTCATTATTAGTTTACCTTGACAAGTGCTTCCAATTTGTGTGAAACCAGCTCGACAGGTGCACCTTGGAAGTCCATCAAGTATGGTGCATTCTTTGTTTTCTGTGCATTGTCCATTGCAACGATCAGTTGGAGAAGCAGTAGCACCAGTTGATGAGACACGACCTTTAATAGCAATGGAAATTTTTATCGAGTAAATCAGCTGTCCTAGAAAAGCGTTGCTCAATTGAACACCCAGAGAATCGAACCAGCTTGATCTTGCAGGTTCTTTGTTCGTAACATCGGACACTTAACCAGCTGATCTATCGGGGCTATTGCATCCACTAACCAGTCAAAACAAATTACTCTGAATTATATGGACTACAATTTAAAAATAAAAACAGTTCAGAAAAGTCTAGGGCTGTAACTACAATGCAACTGAAGCTGGCCAGATTGTTTGTTAAAGCTTACTTCGACAAACAGGAGGATCAGTTCCAGGAGGTAGCTCCCATCTCCTGTCATTGCATTTAACTGTTGCAGAACCTTCCAGAACAAACCCCGAGGCGCATGAAATAGTTACAATCGTTCCAGTTTTGTATTTGTCCAGGTCCAAGTTTGGACTTGGTGACACATCTTTCTCATTGATAATAGGGGTAGGTCGAAAACAGAACGAAGTTGATTCTGTGATGTAAAATGGTGTTCTATCTCTTATAAAGGATGACTTTGTTCCTTTTATGATTTGAGGGAAAAAAATTATCTATGCAGTATATCAGTAGTCTTACAATACCAAAATACAACTTAAGCTAGCCGAACCACAAAAACTCTGTTCATTATCATTGAGAATGCATTAAAAGTCATATGCGGTACAAATTTTCGAACAAAGTATTGATGAAAGATAATTACAACAGCAAAAATATTTTTTCCAACCATAAAAATATCCATATTTGTTTTAACATGTTAAATGTCTTGAGTGTAAAATTGGGCAAAAAAGGTTATGTCAAACTGTAGGCGTATCTTCAATTCCACTACTGTATACCAGTAGGCTAGTCTAAGAATGTCTGCATGACGAACAAAAGTTAAGCTTTTTCCACTTTTTTTTCAAGTTAAAAAAATATTTAAAAAAAAAACAAGTTGAATCTTGTTTTGGATGTAACGTGTCCAAGAAGTTGTAAAATTAATCAAATATCAATTAACTTATTTGTAAAAAAAAATATACAAAATCAACTTTCACCAATACGCTAAAGTATTTTTTTTATATTATGTTAATCTAATAATGTATGTTGCAGTTGTGTAGAGTGTATAGAACAGGTGATAATGTAGGCAGGCGCGGATCTATGGGGGGGCCCAAGAGGCCCCCCCCATAGATCCGCGCCTGAAATTTTGTGAGAAATTTTGTGAGAATTTCGGCCCCCCCGAAATTTTGTGAGAAATTGTTGAATGGTTTGATATGCGTCTAAACAGCTGATATTAGTCCCACAGCGGACTTACAACCCCCCCCCCTTTGGCACGCGTGTGACGTCACGAGATTGAGAATGATGCTTTCAGTCTCCATGTCTCTAAAACAAAGTGTGCCTAATTTTAAGCGAAACTGCATTAAAAGAGCGAGTTTTGCCAATACCAAACATTCAAACATCTCAGCCAGGAATTAGCAACAAGAAAACATAGAGACTTAGCTTTATTACCGAAAAAATACCGAAGAAAACATGATCTTATCCTTTTGCTATGCCACCGGACAGCACCATTTTACAGGAATATTTATACCCATATTTTTGTTGAAAATGCTCTCAGAATGCACCAAATTCAAAGTAATTTTTCAAAATTTTCTGGGGGAGGCCCCCCAGACCCCCCACCGGCCGTCAAAAGCCCCCAAATTCCTGGCTACGCCACTGATTGTTCATAGGCTATCTGTTTTATCTTTTTCTTACTTTTTAATTCATTTTAAAATTTTCTGGGCCCCCCCCCCCAAAAAAACTTCTAGATCCGCGCCTGAATGTAGGCTACGTACAGTAGTTTGCAACGCCACCAACCTACAAATACAATGGGACTGTAGAAGAACGTTTTATTTTTTATTTTTACAATTGTTAAATATCCAAAACTGTTTCTAGTAGGCCTATAGTTAGTTTTTTAAGTCAGGTCTGTCAAATTCAAAAAGAAAAGTGCACTTGTTAAACCCATATGCCATCTTCAATACTTTAATTTAGATTTTAGAAGAATCAAATCTTTATAAAGTTGAAATGTCTCACCTGATATTGGGTCTTGTGCAATTACGTTAACACCAAACCATATATTTATCCACATAGATAAAACAACACTTACATATTGTAATGAAACCATTATGCTAGGTTTCTAAAAATAAAACAGATAGGTCGCCGCAAGCAGGATTAACCCTATTTTGTTCGATAAAAATATTCTATTAGTACTTTTTTTACAAACAAAAGTTGCGCTTGACATGCTTGTTATTTTGTTTACGTATGACCCTCGTATTTGCATTAAATTTCCTGAAATTACATCTATAAATACAAAACAATTTTGTGTTCTTTCGTTGTTTTATCTTTAGTAAGCTATATTATTTTCTATCCATTGTCCATGCGAGGCAAACAGCTTTGACTATGTCTGGTGGCCTTTATGCTTCTTTTCTGCTTTAAGTGCCAACATAATTAACGTCCTTTTTCTTACAACCTCAGTAAATTACGCTATTAAGCATCTTAGGCGGAACCTTTTAAAAACTTTTATTACCTGCTATTTTGTCCAGCTTGTTGGTTTACCTTTCAAGGAACAAAAAAGAAGCTTATTTTCAAGACAACTCGTTGTACAAAATATATAGATTAGTTTATAATTTGACAATGGACTCAATATATCATCGCCATTGGGCTTTGTTCGGTCCTGGTCCAAATTTGAGACAAAGGCCATTCGCTTGTGTGGTTGTTTAAGATGGTCGTGACTACGCGAGGGCTACGCACACACTTTTGGCCAGCTCCATGTCCACTGCGGTCCAATAAGATCGGAACGTGCAGATTCAGGGGAACCGGTGTAGCAGTCCAAGAATTACTGCATGCCAAAAGTTACAAGAGTTGCCAAATATTTTATTTAAATTTTATTTAATTTTGTTTCAAAAAAATAATTAAATTTTTAACCTCTCAAAAGGTCAGATTAATAATTACAAGTATTTTGTAATGTTAACTGAAAAGCTTGCATTAGTTTGAGAGCAATGAATTCATTACATTTAGTTAAAACAATTTTCGCTTTTCTATCGATTGTGAAAACGCCTGGCACCGCTGGTAACTTTTGGACTGACAGTAACTTCCAGACTGCAACGCCGCAGAAGCACTGAAGCAGTCCAAAAGTTACTGCTATTGTAAGTGGGTGTGCTTTTTCGAAATTTTTTTGGGAAAACTTGTAAATGGACTGAAACTTCAATTGGTCAGTAGATTAAACCCTCTGCAAGTGTGCGAAAGATGAATTCCAAGGATAAATATTCTCACCACGAAACCATAATTCTAGACTTTTAAGTTTCGTGCCACGTGTTTTCGATGGGAGTCCAACGGAAATTCATTGGAATCTCAAAGTGTTCAACACTTTCGTAAAAGCTAAAGCCTTCCCCGCGTGTGAGACTGTGATAGCCTACTCACTGAAGGTTGATGGCGTTTTGACTACTGGTTGGCCTACATGTAGCCTAAGTTACTTTATATTTCTTCAAAACGATAGTTATGAAAAACCAGACCAAAAATAGGCTCAGTGCTTTATTCACTAGAAAACTTTGGTTTTAACTTTCATGAAATAGGCCTGCATAAAATATAGTCAAAGACTATGTTCGTCAACTACAACTCAAGATCAGCGGCTAACAAGTCAGCCTTCAAATGCAAACTTTGTACGATATATAAATGCCACCGATTCACGTATAGCCCGATTTAAACTTTGAAATGTTTGGAGCGATGATCAATTAAATTATTTGTTTCAACAGAGCCATATAGCCTACAATGAGTCAATAAAACACTCATAATACTACATTGTGAATCGTAGGTTGCATTATAGCACAATCAGGATGACAGCAAAAGACTATAGGCTAAGTGGTCATCTAGTCAATCACCTCCCCATGCAAATTTATTTGCCAACGCACGTAAGGCACGGACACAACTTCAAATGGTATAATACAAACAAATCAGGTTAAAATGATAGCCTACGTAAATTGTTAGGTTACAAATTCAAATTTCATTCCAAAACAGCAACAATTTCTGGTACAAAACTCATCTTTTAACTTTCATCTTATTTTCGCTTCATTCCCAATTACGTTTCTGCTGTAAATCATTTAAGATGCAATGGTGGATAAGTCTTCAAGTTCAACATGTTTCCAATGTTGAAATCATTTATACAAATCTGCTGCAAGCGTCAAATCTGAAAACCCTGTTTTAGTAACTTCTGAACTGGCAGTAACTTTCAGACCGCGTATACGCGGTCCAGAAGTTACGGTAACTTTCAAACCGCATTAACTCCTGGACCGTTACACCGGGACTCAACATACATGTGGAGTAATGATCGAGCTGCAAATACAACTGTGGGCTATAGCCCATTATAGCTTTTGTGAATGAAACTTGCTTAGTTTTGTGTAGAAGAATTTAATCTCTGCATTAACAACAACGTGTTTCTTTTGAGAGAACAATGTTGTTGATCTAAAGCGAAAATGGAATTGTCTACACGTCGTGTCCAATGCTTTGATTCATAAATTGCTTAACATCATTGTTCTCTCTCCTTCTTTTCAGTGCTCTAAATGTCCTTACACTTTTCAATAAAAATTGCTTCCCTTTGCAATATAAGAACCTTGAAATTTTCACTATGATATAACAGATTTCACATTTTTTACAATGGCCGACAATACTTTGTTTAAAAATTTTCAGAAAAGATATCCCAAAAACATTAAACAGCTGAGTTAAAAGATTGGCATCACGGACAGTTATATCTCACAATCCTTTTTTCAGCGCTTCTAAAAAATGACGTAAAAATAATTCAATTGATTAGCAAAAGCAGCGGTTGAGAACTCGTAACATGAATTAGTGGTGCGATACTGATGAGCCTTGCTTCATGGGTAAAACAATGGTCTTTATCCTGCCAATTGTTGCTACACTCGACTGCCGAGAAACGTAGCAACCCTAATATTGACTTTGAGGTTTTTTCAAGCACACCCATGCAATTTCATAAGAAAAAAAAACACATCAGTAGTGGTTGTAAGATTATATTTATTAGTTTTCAGAAAGGTGGAAAATCATCACACAAAGCTCATGTTGTGTGTTGCGCACTAAATTATAATAAAAACTTCGTTTTTGAAGTAACTTTCAATGTTAAGTATTTGTAGTCATAAAACAGAGGAGCTCTACATCTTGTTGATTTATATAGAGGAGGTTACAGTGAATAACATGACATGAACCTTCTAAAGGGGCAGTGACCTTGAGAACAGTATGCTCCTGAATTTTTACGCCCACATTTTGCAGCTTTGTGGCTTTATTGCTCAGTAATGAGGACAGCAAAGATCTTATTTACAGTTCTGAAAATAGCAAATTGGCTTAACAGCTTCATTATTAGGCTTTACCTGGAAGTACTTAGAACTACCGTTAGAATTTCGATGTCATAATGAAAAAGTTTATGACTATAACTATTTATGGTTTTACTGACTGCACTGTACGTTGGCTCAAACACTAATGCAAAGCTATCGTGCAAGTAAATAAAATCAACTTGTATATTTTTTTTTAATAATGCTTTCCCACTGTAGAGGCAGCTTCTTTAGTATCTGAAAACGAACACGCAGGCCATCATGAAAACATGTAAATTAACCACTAAAATTAACTAAGAACTACTGTTAAAACCATTTAAAATAAGAAAGTTCCAACAGTTGAAAAACTACCTTACATTTATTTCAAAATATACAATACAACTGCTTAAAAATGAAATCTAGTGAAACATTGTGAACAAATTTTTCAATCGGTCTAAGGCTAAGCTAGCTTCCATCGTTTAAACATCTGCTTTGAGATAGAACGCTCACTTGGGAATGATTTTAAGTGTGCAAAAACTGTTGAAATTATACTCTCAAAAAAGGTTTCTCAGTCCAAGGATAAATATTCTCAACTTCAATCAATCAATGAATTTTTAAGGCACGCTCTGTACACTCGTGCACGATTATATTATTATTAAATCTATTAAATCAAGAGAAGACTTCTGTGATAGTTGTGTTTGAAACAAGTTAAATTGGTGTGATTCCTATTTTTTGCCAAAAACTTTCATCTTATAGCCTACGTAGTCAACTACTTGTACCCTTTCGTTGGCATCTCATGTAGACTATAGCTTTTCAACCTAACATCGATCTTTTTTTTCGTTGCTAGAAAAGCTTAAAAATGCTACCTGCAATGTTGTGATTGCCGGCAATTTTTTGCTCGTATGCTCGTATCTTTGCCTGTTCTTATGCATGTCCAAAATAATCGATAGATAGCATACAGTGAAACAAGAATTATATCAGAATTGACGTTTGCAATTATAACACTATGAACCGCTTTATTGTCCGTTATTGGGATATTATCTTTCTCTTACTGTAAAATCACTAAACCAACCTCCAAGTAGTTGTCTCTTGATACCATGGGGAATATGTTTAGATCAATTGAATCTTTTTTATAAGCCTACCTACCATTGGATACTTTTGGTAACTATGTACAAAAAGCTGTTGAAGCTGTAAAAATTAATGAACATATCTTACTGTTATAACAATTTAACAGTTTATAAACAGCGCTACCTCCTATCTAAGTGAAATCACGAATCCACATTTTAGTGACCCCTTTGGGTAACCAGTTGCTGAAAAATATACAGTTTGTTTGCTAGTGGTTCAAATTATTTCCGTTTTAATCTGCAAGCAAAAATTAGATACGTTTTAATCAAATGCATTTCTTTCCGTTCTCAGGTCATTGTCTAATTGCCATTTAGTTTATTCTATTATGACGTCAAGTTGTCACAAAAAGAAAAAATAGAAAGGACTGACGTGGAACTAATATACAGTTCTTGTTTCTATTCAATCAATGTCTGACGCAATGTTAATTCTCGTCTGAGATATGTCATTTATCGTTGTTCCAACGTAAAGTTAACATGCTTTTGAGGTTACATAATGCAATACGGTTGTTTTTGTAAAAGGCATTATACTTCGTTTTGTGGCTTTCAAGTGTAAACAGGTAGCCACGTAATTATGTGGTTTACTTGGAACGAGAGCATGGATAAAAGAAATTGATTTTCGCCAAAAACTAACAATCTGTCGCTCAGTAAATCTTTAGATTTTTGTAGCGATCCTACATTTCCCCTGTTTGTTTAGTTTACAAAAAAAAAAAATTAAAAGCTTAGTGATGTTTGTATGATCACTTAAGTTAATAGATGCAGCATTTTAAGATGAGCGCAGCATTTTAAGATGCAATTCGGCAAGCAGATTGCATGTAGCCTGCTTGACAATATTATAAATCATACCATACCAAACGTCTATATGAATTTGCTTCAACCAATCCTAAACACAAAGCCAAAAATAAAAAGTTTCATAAAATACGTAGTCTAACGTCAAATAGTTAATGGCTTAGAAGTTGCATCTGACAAAAGAAAGTGTCGATTTAAAACTATTTATGGATTTTTGTTAAGTTAGAAATAATGCAAGCGTAAATTGTTTTTGCATGTTTGTGATAAAACACAAACCCAATTCTCTAAGCGACTAACAAACGTGCCAGTAGCAAAACTTTAACTTTCAATTTAGAGAAAACTAAGTTTCATGCCAGTAACGACTATTATCGTTAAATGAAATAGTGAAAGACTGTTGAACTCTTAGCTCAACTCACAGTAGATCCTTGGCACAAGCTAAGCTATAGAAGCCAAGCGTTACAAAATGTTGCACGAAATAATCAAACTGACATTGGTGACTGGTGTCTAGCGCAGCCACAGAGATGGCTTGTGAGGTGATGTTCAATTGTTCAGGGCAGGGGTGCCGGAACGATTTTTTGACTGGGGGGGGCAGGATTATGAAAAAAGGGCACTTTTGTTGCTAAAAGGCCATTTTTTAAGTTTTAAAATAAGATATAGCAATAATGCTGAACAGTTCGTGATCGTTTTCCCCCTATTAGGCATATAAATTGAAATGTGAGACAGATGAAGATAAATGATTGAAATATATTGAAATAGCTTAAACAAGAAAAAACGAAAGATAAATTTCACGTTCATAGCGTCACAAGCTGCTGCGAAGTATAAAATGTGTCCACGGGATAATTTGTATACTGTATAGTGTATATAGACAAATATCAAACCAATCCGAACAACATTTTATGCGCTTCGGTTGCTCGAATTAACTCAATTGCAACAGCTTTTAAGTCAATGGTGTCCATCACTTGTTTGTGAATAGTCGCAAACATTCGGTTGTTTAAACTGTTGTCTGTCATTGTGGTACGAAGCCACGTTTTACTCGCCTCATGGCTCTATAACTCCGTTCAGCATTGACCGAGACAAGCGCGATTGTTCGATAAATGCACAAAAGTTTGTCTATTTTCAAAAGACAGTCTTTGCTGCTTTGTTGCTTGTTCAGAACCTCGCATATCGTAGACAAATTTGTTAACTTTGTTATTGGCGACAGGGGCGTTGACAGGGGGGGTCTAGGTGGTACTTTTGGACCCGGGCCCGGAATATTTAAGGGGCCCGGATTTGAAAGATTCCCCGCGACTTCAAACATTATCAAGATAAAATAGCCATTTCAGCTGTCAGATCGAAAAGTACCGAGCCCACTTCAGCTTTCTGGTGGTAAAATATAGCCACTTCAGCGACTCAGCCACCAAAGAGTAAAATAAGAATTTAGTCTAGTATCGTGATTTCCCTAACCACGAATATTACCCGAAACACGAATTTCAAAATAACAGGCTAATATTTGTTTAAACTCAAAAACTGAAATGTGGGCACAGGTAAGAAGATTGCTATCCCTATTTCAGCACTTAAAATTAGACCAAAACCGCTATTCAGATTTCAGTAATCAGCAAATGTTTGACCTAGGCCTAAAAATCATTCCCAAATCAAATTGAAAACTTTCTGACTGTCTGCACTAACTTTGCTGTAAATTCTCTTCTGGTGAGTCTAGAATGACCAGTGATTCAGTGAAACATCAATGGAATAGGAAAGTAATACTCCAGCTCCATATGACAAATAAAAGTTAAAAAAACAACCGCTAGATGTAGTAAGTTTTGCGGTTTACGAAATTTTAAGATTGCGCAAGAGTTGTTAAATGACCACGCTTAAACGACATCAATAAATGTTTGTACACAACCTTTATATTCATAACATTGTCGATGAAGGGGGCCCGAAAATAAATTGGTACCGGGCCCGAGAAATCCTCTCAACGGCCCTGATTGGCGAAGTGTTTCGTGTTTTGCATGTTGTAAAGTTTGATGTGCACGTGCAGCTCTTTTAAGCTCATCAGAAAAGCGAATAACAGATATTTTTCCCATTTCCAGAAGTAAGTAAAATAAGCAATATTTGCACCTAGACATACAGTATGTTTGGCTTGTTTAACCGGAGATTAGGTATGTACGTTGAGCATAGTTTACACAATAATAATGTAATATGTAAGAGTAAGACTTTCCAACTGCACCCTGGAGGTAGTATCGTTTGGTGCAATTGCATGTTCCATTAAAATATCAAGGATTTTTTGTGAATTCTATGTTGTAAGCTGTTCATTTGATGTGCCAATTTAAATTTTAGTTTGTTTTGTTTTTCGCCAAGTTTAATTTTGCAAGAAAAATAAGTCTTTTGGTGAAAGACCCTGCTATACAAAAAACCTAACGACTGTATTATGAGACTATACCTCCAAAATGCAGTTGGAAAGTTTTACATACGGTATTTTACATTATTATTGCATAAATTGTGCATAATGTATCTAATCTCCGCAAAAACAAGCCAAAAATATGTCTAGATGCAAATATTGCTTATTTTACATACTTCTGTAAGTGAGAAAATGACAGGTTTGTCATGGCTATGATTGTAACAATTAAGACTCTTAGCAATTTTCTCAAATAGCAACATATTTGGCCGTGTTCTAGTAGGCCGTGGCAGTAGCTTAGCCTACATGACCTTAAAAGGGCACCATTGCCCAATGCCGCCCCATCCAAAGAAAATTCGAGGACAGGGGGGCATCTCCCTCTGCCCCTGATGAGATGATTGCTGCTGCAATACTTTGAATCCTGGGCACAATTGCTGAAACTGCGCAGCGTATGTCGTCTTCAACATCAAGTCGGTTGCCCTGCTTGGATTTCACAGCCAATAGGGATGAGATGGCTGACTCACACAACCATGTGGTGGTGAAAGGCAATAGTTTTTTAAGACAGTTTCTGCTGATACGTAGATACAATGAGGACACTCTAATCCAAAATTCAGTGACTAAATGGATGATGATGTGTGTTAATGTGTGCTTCATTTTTTCTCTTGACTTCAAGCGCACCGCTGTAGACTATGGTAACAACTAGAACATCACACAACTGAGGCGAAAGAGAAAATTAAAAAAAGAAAACTAATCGGGAAATAGTTAAAACATCGCACTCTCGAGTTTTTTGGCGCTAAAAGTAACTACTTTCAATTCCCTCATTTTTGCAAACCATCATTTTTCCCGATTAGTTTTCTTTTTTCAAGTTTCTCTTTCGCCTGAGTTGTGTGATGTTCTAGTCGTTACCGTAGACTATACTGTGTAACTTCATAAATTTTGTTTTGTATGTTATTCGCTCTGAAGATGTGCATTGTCATAGTGCGCAAAACGTCATTGAAGCAATAAATTAACTTGTTTGTCTTTGCTTTTACTTTCACTTTCATTATATGGATGTTGCAACTAGTGCTAGAAACGATAATTATCCTGATGAACACCCAAACTAGTTTATGATAATAATTATTATGAATTTATTATTCTGATTTATGTCTAGCTCGGTGGCCCACTGAAAACAGCGTCATGGCCCACCTGTTAGGAACCACTGGTATAAGAATGTAGGCTATAGGCTACTATATAATTATGTGACGACATAAGCCTTCATGCTTTCCTGCGACAGTGGTTTTAAAATGGTACAATATTGTCAAACCAGTGAATTACACTAAATCTAACGCGACTGTAGCTGTCGGCAACTAGAAACAATAAAACCATGCTTTATAATAATATGGAACGTGGTCTGCTGTTGGATGTGATTCTATATGCAAATCAGTCCTATCTTTCCATTAATTCTGCATCTGCAGACGTTAAACTAATTTACTTGCTGGGGCAATTTACAATTCATTAAATGGTGATAAACTTCCCGTCAATGCTTAACTGTTCAACACAGGGCTGTGTTGGAAGATAAACTGCAATATGTTTTAATTAGCGATTTGTGGTTTGGTTTCAGTGTGTTGCCGTATCTTTTTTAGTATACACGAGCAGGCTACGATATAGCCTAAAATTCCTATTTGTAAATCGTTAACAAATAACTTAGCTACGAGCGATCGTCAACCTTTGGCTTCAAACAATAACGGATCTGGAATAAAACGGAGAGCATCAAACTGAAAAAATGTGGTAGAGAGTAGACAATGCAAAAGTTGAGCTTCGCAGTAGCAAAGATTGTACTTGGTGGTCTGGGGGGCTTATTTCCAAAACTTTTTGAAAAACTTTACCTTATTTTGGTCACCTTTTGCATATTTTTGACTCAATGTTTATTTTCATTTACGACGTAAACATTGTTTGGTTGGGATATTCAGCTTATTGAAACAGAATGAAATGTAGCTTACTACCATAACGCTAACCCTAACAATATCCATTGTCATAGCGCAGACCGTTGTCATCATTCCATAGATCAGCAACAAATCAAAGTGCACACGGCACGCTTATGGCAATGTCCAGTCAAGTAAGCACGACTAACCAAATAGCCACCTGATATAGTAAACAAACTCAGGCGAGTGCACATTGAAAGCGTGACTGCAAACTAATGCCTGCAGACAAATAAAAAGTGCTTGGCGGTAACATTAATGGCTTAAAAAATTCTTATAGAAGCCGCTGCCTGTTTGTCTTTTTTAGGAGTTCCAGCAGATGGTCAGTTCAAGTGTGAAAATTAAAAAATAGATGTTGTATTTGACAATGTATTTTTGCAAGAATCGTTAGAAGTGATCAAGAAATGATAGCGAAATGATGATCGATTCTGACAAACGTCAATAACAAAACAGCGTACCATAACGAAGCGATAGGAAATTGTCAATGAGTGTCTAGGCTATGTGCAAATTCACTACGCACGTAATTGGAGCCAAAATAAGATACCTTAGGTAAGGCTAATTAACTTGCGAAAGAGGGACACGGTATTAACACTTAATCAACTACCGAAACAACTGTTCATGTCCCTTTTATCCACAAAGCTTTGTCATCTTTCCGCCATCTTTGTATATCGCGTATTGTAATTTGTAATTGGTAGTATCTCTTTCATCCCGGGAACAATAGTGATCGAATAATAAATTAACATGATAAAAGAAAGTGAACACGTTATTAAAAAGTGCCAACAAAATTGTTTGTGGAAATTACGATGTCGTAGCAAAAAAGGTGACATATTTAATTTACTTAATAGGATTACCATAACAAAGGTTTTATAAAACATAGCTAAACATAAACATAAAGTTAGCACCTAAACTTTACACAACCCTCACAACACAACTGAAAAGTGGACAAAGAGAACTGTTGAACAAGAGCTTCGCGAATCATGCCAGAAGCCAAACACGTCGACTGTGCACAGAGCACGCGAGATCAATTAAACACAACCAATCAGAGAAGGGAACTAATAGTTTTACAACATTCTCCCAAACTTTAAAATGAAAGCAATGCATACTAACAAAATCTTGACAATAACTAATAATACATTAAACGATCCACGGGGCGTCGTTCACGAGTAGATCGACGTAATGTTTCTGGTGCGACATCACTTCGCTCTTTTGTGAGATCGTCCGTAACAGTGTCAGACCGTTTATCAGTAATTGGAGAGACGGCTTCTTTGGACAAAATCGGTGTATTGTTCAATTCCGATGCTCTTGGAGGAGTTTCGGTGAAGTCAGTTTGTTCGGCGACTTTACTAGTACTGGTAGTATTTTCTTCATGGGCATCTTCATCATCTGGACCACACACTTTGTCACAATTGGGTATGATCTCCAGTTTTTCGGAAGATCCTCCATACGGTGCTAAATGCTTTGTAGCTACTGTTGAGGTTCGTCCATCTGGATATTCTACACGAGCGTAATGTGAATTAGCTTCAATTAGTTGTACTTCATCAACTAACGGGTCGTTTTTAGACTTTCGTACATAGCGTTTAAGAAGCACCGGGCCCGGAGTCGACAACCACGTAGGCATTGAATATCCACTTGTAGATCTGCGAACAAAGTTAAAAAGTCTCTCATGTGGAGTGACGTTAGTAGCTGTGCATAAGAGTGATCTCATCGAATGTAGGACATCAGGAAGTACATCCTGCCAGCACTCAGTAGGTAAGTGTTTCGACTTTAGGGCTAGTTGAATACCTTTCCAAATAACGCCATTGCATCTCTCGACTTGTCCGTTTCCAGCAGGATTGTACGGCGTGGTTCTGCTTGTGGCTACTCCTCTTTCCAACAAAAACTGTTTTAGTTCATGACTCATAAAAGAAGACCCTCGATCAGAATGTATGTAACCAGGCATTCCAAAAACGGTAAACAATGAAGTTAACGCTTCGATTACACTTTCAGTGGTCATACTGGGAGTGGGTATGGCAAATGGGAATCTAGAAAATTCGTCGATGACACACAAGAAGTATTTGTTACGATTACGAGATGGGAGAGGTCCTTTAAAATCTATACTCAAACGTTCGAATGGTTGCGTTGCTTTCACCAGGTGTCGTTCGTCTGGGCGGTGAAAACGAGGTTTGAGTTCATTACATATTCTGCAATCAGCTACAGTTTGTTTTACATTGTCAATTGAATAAGGCAGATTACGCACCTTCACGAAGTGGGCCAGTCTTGTAACTCCAGGATGATTCAAGCTATCATGTATTTTGTACAAGGTTTCACTTGAAGGAAGAGCACACGACATCCTTGAGAGAGCATCTGGAGCTACATTGTCCTTTCCTGGTTTATGCATGATGTCGAAATGGTATCCAGCCAGTTCAAGTCTCCATCGCATAATTTTGTCATTTTTGATTTTACCTTTGTGTCGTTGATCAAACATGAAAGTAACACTTTTTTGATCAGTTTTTAAAACAAAATGACGACAAGCCAGGTAATGGCGCCAATGGCGAACAGCTTCTACAATTGCCTGTGCTTCCTTTTCCACAGCTGGATGCTTTAGTTCTGAGCCTCTAAGTGTCCGTGAAAAGAAAGCAACAGGTCTTCCTTCTTGATTCAAGGTGGCAGCCAAGGCGTTCTCTGAAGCATCTGTCTCAATTTCGAAAGTTGCTTTTTCGTTTACAGCTATTACCACAGCTTCGGCAATAGTTCGTTTAAGATCTTCAAATGTTTGTTCGGCTGTTTCATCTAAAGGAAACGATTTACATTTGGTGAGTGTTTGTATACGATGAGAAAAACGGGGTATCCACCTTGAATAATAAGAAAAAAATCCCAAACAACGACTTAACTCTTTCGCATTAGTTGGCACAGGCATTTGACGTAAGGGTTCCAGTCTGTCCGGATCCGGTTTGATCTCACCTTCAGAAATTTCGTAGCCAAGTATTGGTAACTTCCTTGTGGTCCAAATACTTTTCGCTTCATTGAGAACGATTCCTTTTCTCTTGGAAACTTCCATAAACTTCCTGAGGTTCTTGTCGTGATCGTTTTGATTGTGTCCACAGATAGTTATGTTGTCTAAATATGGGTAGACCCCTTCTAAGTGTTCTTCTTTGATGATTTCAGTGATTACTCGTTGAAAACAAGCTACTCCGTTAGTGACTCCAAACGGCAGCCTTGTAAATTGGTATAACCCGCCATCTGCTTCAAACGCTGTAAATTTTCGATCTTCTATTCGAAGAGGGACTTGATGGTACGCACTAGTTAGATCGACCGTACTGAAAACTCGGTATTGAGCAATTTCATTCACTAATTCTCCCATGTTAGGCAACGGAAAAGCATCTAATAGTGTGAATTTATTTATAGTTTGTGAGTAGTCGATTGCTAACCTTTTTTTGCTGTTTTGTCCTTTGACAACCACGACTTGAGCTCTCCAAGGTGACTGACTTTCTTCGATGATTGATTCTTGCAGCAAACGAGTGGTTTCTCTGCGAATGAATGTCCGATCATCTAGAGAGTATTTTCGTGATTTCGTAGCGATGGGGTGACAGTCTGGGGTTAGATGTTTAAATGGTTCTGGGGGATTAATCTTCAAAAAGGTAAAATTGCACACAGGCACAGAAACACTGGACTTCTTCCCTCCATAATGAAATATCACACTTTCATGTTGAGATTGAAAATCTAATCCGAGTATGACATCCGCGCATAAGGCGTCAAGAACACCGAGCTTCATACCTGGGTATACGTGGTTCTGGTAGGAGACGTCTACTGTCACATAACCCAAAAGTTCAGCGGAACATTTCGAAGACGCCAAAGCTATAGTGTTCCTTTGTGGGACCAAATTGAGATTGAGGGACTTTACGATGCGAGGGTGAATGAAACTCTCAGAACTTCCGCTGTCAAACAACGCAGAAACAGTTTTGTCGCTCAGTACAACAGGGGCCGCCGCCTTTGAAAGAGAACTAGGAACAAAACCTTTGACAGATCCCAATGTACATCTTGGTGCAGGGTACTGTTTGAAACTTGCTCCGATTGTAGAATAAGAAATGGAAGCAGATATTTTAGTTGGTTTAGTTTTCATAACATTAACACTTTTCTTTGCACGACACACATTAGCAAAATGTCCTAATTTCTGGCAATTAAAGCAATGTGCTTCTTTAGCTGGACAAACAGATCTGCAATGTCTTGCTCTCCCACAAAACATACACTGTTCCTTATTGATAGAGGTCGACAAAGTGTTTTCAGAAACATCTTCCACGACTGATTCTTCGGGATAGGTGGCATTAATAGCGTTCTGAGTTGCATAAGATTGCGAATCATTTATAGCTGCTTCTAAGGATTTTGCTTGATCCGTCATCTCACTTAAAGTAAGCGTTTTGTTTTCTAGGAGCCTCTGACGGATCCACGAAGAATGTATTCCTCTTATGAAAGCATCTCTAATATATTCGTTTTCGTATTCTTTTCCTGAGACTTGACGAAAATTGCAGTCTTTACATAACTCTTGTAATGCACGCAAGTATGCGGCAATGGTTTCGGAATTGTGTTGATTTCGAGTTGCGAGTACATGGCGAGCATATATTTCGTTTTTTGGCTGAACGAAAATTTGTTCAAGTTGAAGCTTAGCTTCCTCGTACGAAGTGGTATTGCTAATAAAGCGATACACTCGTGGAGATACATAATTGAATAGAACACTCAACTTGTTTAAATTTTCTTGGGGCAAAACCGCCAAGAAAGTCTCAAAAGTCCTTATCCAATGCTGCCATGCCCATTCTGTTTCCTTCTCGCTTGGATCAATATCCAATTTGTCTGGTCTCAACACTTTATCCATTTCTTCTATTTATCTCTTTGAAAGCTATGTTTTATAAATTGACATATTTAATTTACTTAATAGGATTACCATAACAAAGGTTTTATAAAACATAGCTAAACATAAACATAAAGTTAGCACCTAAACTTTACACAACCCTCACAACACAACTGAAAAGTGGACAAAGAGAACTGTTGAACAAGAGCTTCGCGAATCATGCCAGAAGCCAAACACGTCGACTGTGCACAGAGCACGCGAGATCAATTAAACACAACCAATCAGAGAAGGGAACTAATAGTTTTACAACAAAAGGTCACCACAAATATGCTGGAATTAATAAACTTGCAACACAAAAAATCATTGTCTTAGCATACAGGAAAAAGGAGGTTTTATTGAGTTTGGTACCCAGTCATTACAGCAGCCATGCAAGTTTAGTTCGAGAAATTATTGCGTACGTGCAGTTTATCAGCAAAGTTTGTACGGTAACATTCCTTTGCGCGATGGAAAATAAGCGTCGAGAAAGTAAAACAGCCGAATCGCTTTGTTGTTGTCTGCCAGTTTGTTTCACCTATCTGACAAGAAGGTTGATACCATACAAACGCTGAAGCAATGATACAGAGTTGCAGAATCATAGCCTGCGAGAGTCAGAGAAACGAAACGAGAGTCAGAGAATCATAGCCTGCAGCTGTCAAATTAACGTGTCATCTCGAGAAATAGCTGATGTATGTCATTAGTAGGGCAAGTAAAGTCAATAAAATCAAGATTGTTTTAGTAATTTATTGCGGTGTGGATTCAATTAAGATGTGAAATCAAACGTTATTAAGCCTCTGGGGATAACCTTTTGTCAAATCTGTTGAAACAGTTTCAGAAGTATTTCTTCCAGAATTGGACAACACCAAATTATATTGAATTCAAAACCTATTTGCAATGCAAAAACAAAGTAACTAGCTTACCGAGCACTTCGCTCAGGAAGAATGTAGGCTACTGATCTATTTCTGACTCAAAGTTTAAATTTTGTGGAAATTCATAAATTTTATGCAAAAGACCTTCACGCTTTTTGGCTTTAAGTTAGAGCGAAATATCTACCATAACCTGATTCAGCAGTAGGCATAACCGCACTCCTGCTGTTTGTTTTGACGTATTTGTCTTAAAATTTTCCAGCAGAGGAAACTGAGGCAAATGCTGGGTACTTGCTGAGAGGATCGTTTCACCAAGGATGCAATTACAAGAATCAGTTAAAAGTCTCCCTCAACCAAGTAAACATTGGTCTAAAACATAGGTGTACGGGAAGCATATTTTTTGGGGGTGCGAAAGAATTCTTGCCCAAATATAATCAACTGCGCCTAAACAAAAGTACACAAGTAAGAAAAACCAATAATATAGCCTTCAAGAAAAAAACAGCGTAAGGCATCAACTGACAAGACTTCCACAAAGCCACTGGTATGATACCATTATGCAAATTTGCAAAACAACAAATTCATCAAAAGACGATTGAAAGGAGTAATTGACACTACACTAACGAACCAGTAGAATATGCAATACTACCGGTACATGGCTCTAAAACTGCAAAACTAAACTAAAACGTATTGATTACTACAGCGTGGTCCAACTACAGGTCCGCAAGCCGCATGCGGCCCCCGGATAGAATTTTTGCGGCCCGCGAGCTTTCACAGTATTGATTTAATATGTATTTATGTTACAGAAAGTAATTTCAATTAGAACAAGTATAGCATTTGGATAAAAAGTGTCAAAAATTTAATTCAAAGTTGTAGACAGCAGGGCCTATAGCCTACTGTTTCAACTTATCAGGTCTGGTCTGTACAACTGGGCTTCTTGAAGGCTGTTATGTACCTAGTGTTCCGGACGTTTTTGTTTCCTTTAGATATTCCACAGTTTTCATGTTATGTATTTTTTAAATTGGAACCCTAATACTGGCTATTGCGCAACAGTCAGAAATTTGGCATTATCCAATAATTGCGACAGCATCATTGCATCGCATCATCCATTTGTGTGCATCGCGTCATCCAAAGATTAAGGATTTATCTTGTGAATTTGAGAATAGATTTAAAGATTTTGATAGATTAAAACCTAATCTCCATTTGTATAACAATCCTATGGATGTTAATGTGGAAACACAGCTACCAAAACTTCAGCTCGAACTCTGCGAGCTTGAGTGCAACCAATTCTTGCTGTCAAGGAAAAATGAAACCTCAGAGTGCTTCTGGAAATTAGTCTGCAAGGATAGATTTCCTAAACTGAAAAATTTTGCATTAAAAATGCACTCAATGTTTGGAAGCACATACATGTGTGAAAGTATATTTTCTAAAATGAAGCAAGTCAAGTCTAAAAACAGAAATCGAATGATAGACGAAACACTGGAAGATAGTCTCCGACTTGCTACCACTAACATTGAATTTGAAATTGATGTAGAAACGATAGTATCAGAGAAACCTCGACCACAAGCATCTCACTCAGGGCCGGATTTAGCTGATGGGGGGCCCGGGGCACTTTTAGATCGGGGGCCCGCGTGCAAAAAAATTTTTCGCGCTTACGGCGCGAAAAGCTATCTCTACGTCTACAGTATAGCATTAATCCAGCACTGCACAGTATTTTGCAGAAACTTCATAGGCAAAAAGAAAAAAAAACCCACAAAATCACATTGTTTCCACATAGGGGGGCCCTTCAATAGTCGGGAGACCCCGGGCACCTGCACCCTCTGCCCCCCCCCCCCCTAAATCCAGGCCTGATCTCACTGATAGAGATTTGCAATAAACTTCTATTTTCTATTGTTTAACAATTTCGATTACGCACTCACTATCATTTTATTGGAAATGGCCCGCAAGTTGTCACGTTTTTGTAAAGTGGCCCGTAAGTCAAAAGTAGTTGGACCACGCTGGATTAGTAGGCCTAGATTCAGTGTTGTACGCGTCATTGAAATAATTTGTCAGCGTCAGCGCAAATTGCCTAAAAACTTTACGGCGTAAAGGACTGCGTAAGCTCTTAAAGAAATTGACGGCGTCAGCGTCAGCGCTAATTTCTAGCGCTATTTTTTGCCAGCGTCTCATAAAACGCAAATATTTCAACCAAGTTCAGGCTAACAATAGCTATAAATAAAGAGCAGGTATTATGTTTTGAGACTGTATTGTAATTAGCTGCTCAGCCTATTAGTTATTTCCTTGCAGAAAAACAAGCATTTCAAAACGTTTGTCTGACAATCTGCTGCGTTTGGGACGCATATTCAGGGGCGCCGAAGCAATTTTTGACTGGAGGGGCAGGAGTATGAAATAAGGGCACTTTTGTTGCTGAAAGGCCAATTTTTTTTTTTAAGTTTTAAGATAAGATATAGCGATAATGCTCATCTATCAGCTCATTATCGAGTAATGATACAAGTATCCGCTATACAAAGACCAATGGCACGGAAAAGCATCATGCTATTTTTAACTTACTGTTATGGAGAATTTTGTGTCGTGAATATTATTTTGAGGCAAAAATAGAACATTATAATTAGGCTAAAAGCGAATAGCATAAATTATTATATTGCAAAGTGTGCAGTAGCTTACATGACCTTAAAAGAGCACCATTGCCCCCTCTTCCCTCCCCATCCACAGAAATTTGAGGGCAGGGGGTTATCCGCTCCCCCTGCTCCACCCCCGGTTCCGGCGCCCTGCGCATATTGTCCTTTCCAAGTGAAAACATGCGTTCCACACCAGCGCTGGTTGGTATTGGTGTGTTGTATTTCAAAAACAAGTTGAAAACGTTTAGTCGGAAAGGTATCACTGTTCCAAGCGTGCTGTGATAGTTTAGCATGTATAAATCTTTTAACGAGGTCCACTGCACCAACACCGCTCTTTTCAAGGGCATAGAGCTCTTGAAATAAAGTATATTCAACGTCCGCGATGCCATTCATTGATTTTTCGCTTTCTGTCTCTGATCCCTTGTTCTCAACACATGGGTGATCACCATTTGGCGAACTTCTTCCGCATGTATTCCAGGAAGCCATTCCAACCAACGCAAAAACTGGTAATTCGGATGAGTCGCGCTGGCCAAAATACATTGTGAAACTCTTATTGTAAAACGAGATTTTCCATGAAAACAAAAAATGACGCTTAGCGCTTGACGCTTAAAATCGGCAAAATAGTTGACGGCGCTATCACTTCCGTCAACTGAAAAATAAATTGACGGCGCTAGCCTCAGCGTCAACAAAAAGTTGACGCCGTCAAATGACGCCGTCAATTTGACGGCGTCAACGTACAACACTGCCTAGATTAAATGCAGTGGTAGACTGGTGGTAGGCCTATACACAAATTTAAAAGAAGTATTTGTTTCGCCCACTTCGCTGTCCAAATACATCTACAATGCGATTGACATCCACTTTATTTCTTGTTGGTCTTTCCAAGTGCAACAAAGCTAAGTTTGACAGTCGTGTTTGGCCCATTGTTGATCTCAGATATGTCTTCAGTCGTCGTAATCCGGAAAAAGACCTCTCAGCTGAACATGAAGTTGCAGGAACTGTTGCTAGAATTTTTACAGCTTTTGCAAAGTGGGTCATACTTTTATCTAATCCATTAATTAGGAATTTTGTACATTGTACAGCAGTTTTGATTTCTCTGTTGCGAGTGAGTTGGTGAAAAGTTGATAGGCTATTCCGATACCAGGAAATCCTGTTCCACGGTGTAGAATTCAGATATCAACTTCAAGCTTTGTTGGTTGGCATTATTTATATCTTTCAAAAATTCTCTTTTTGAAGACTAAGGAGGGTAAATAGGTATAAAACCTTGCCCAAATATGAAATTTTGCCCAAATTCTCGACAGATTGGGGGTGCGATTGCACCCCCTGCACCCCCGGCTCGTACACCTATGGTCTAAAATCGTGGGAACAACTTGCCACTGATAAGTCAATCTGGAGGAAGTCAGATTTTCTGATTTCAAAAAGATTGAAATTGAATTAAAATTATTCAGTGACCCAATTTCATTTCAGTGTGATAATTAAAGCGCCACCCAATTCCAACTTGAACTGATTGAACTGCAAAGTCGAGAAAGTTCGAAAACTTTCGCAGAGAACACACTTTTCCTTTATTTTATAAGAATTACATTTATGTAATGAACTTAATAAATTAGTTAGTTTGTCCAGAAAATTATTGTGCATGTGGGCAGCACATATTGTTGCGATCAGTTATTTTCATCTATGAAAAACATAAAAAACTGCAGAAAGAAACAGGCTGACCTACTAACACTTAGCAAACATCCCAAGAATCAAGACAACGTCCTTTAATGTAAATTGCAAATGTTGATAACATCTTAGCTGGAAAACAATGTCAAAGACATTGTAGAAATAAATTTTTGTTTTTTTCTATGTATGTGTTATTTGTTCCCATTTTCAAAGATGAAATTAACGGTTTTTAATATTGTTATTTTATATACCCATTTTTTCTTGAAATTTAATAGGTTATGAGGCCCATTGAATTATTTCAAGTGACAATACGGCCCACTATAATAAAAGGTTGGACATCCCTGGTATAGTCTAATATAGGGGTCAGGATCCTTTTTAGGTTTTTTAGTACTCGGAGGGTCGCGAGGCGCCTGAAAATCCAGTAGGTCATTGTTTTCATTTTTTTTTCATAAAAGATTAAAAACTGTGTATTTTGCAATGGACCATTCATCGACCTGAGGTTACTCTATTGTTTAAGCTTTCAGTCGTTGCAAGGCTTTAACAATAGAAAAGGATATATTCGCTATTTTTCACCAAGTTCTTGTATGTTGCATTGTGCCGACTAAAGTTAACCAGTAACCATGGACTCTATCCAAGGGGGGGTGAAGGGGGTAATGACCCCCCCCACACTTATTGGAGTGGTTGGAATGACTAAGACAAGTTGAAAGTTGTTGTTGAAATGACTATGACGATTTTAGCCTACTGTCCAGAAATCACCCCCCCCCCCCGAATTCTAAAAGTGGATAGAGCCCCTGCCAGTAACTATGCTATGGCAAAAAAGCAAAATTATTTAGAAACCTGTGCAAAATTTATTGATTTATTGAAACGTTTCCAATGGCATTGAAAAAATTTAGTGTCGGCTATTTTATTTGAAAGTTCTTTCAGCAACAGGTGCACGCCTTGACAAGCTTAATTGTTAAAAATATGCAGCATCAACTATCTCACTGAAACTGATTTCAATAAATCCATAAAAGATTGCAATAAATTCAACCGGTGAAAGTGCGAAAATGTAGATTATTCTCATTATTTTTTTTCCTATTATATCTAGTCATGCTTGTTAGAAAGTGGAAATAACAGTCGGAGGAGCGGACGTTGGCGTAAAACATAGATGCCAGAATTTTAAAGCGAGACAAGAGAGTGTGACGTCAGAAAGCTCGCTGGAGCTACACAATGCAACGTCAACGTATCCTGTTTCTCGGCAGCAGATTGTAGCAAGAATTAGCAGCGATAAACCTTTCTTCACAACTTATCCTGTCAATAATTTGTTACTACAGTAGAACTCACAAAAAGTGACACCTGAAGAGACCTTCGAAAAAGTGTCACTGTAGCCGAAGACACTAAAGCTGAATTCTACCCGTAGTTTAAAAACGGAACTTTGTAACAGATGCCACTGTTGCGAAATGTCGCTTTGGCCATATTGTAGCCTTCTGTACAAATTTTGTAGGCTTTCAAAAGCAAAATGGTATCACGTATTATAAATAAGTGATCGGTTACTTATGCGTTAAGTGATTGTAGCCTAGTTGGTTGGGATAAAAACTTTCGAAAGCTAAATGTCTTGACTCTTGACATTGCTTTTCAAATGGAGGTTCAACCGAGCAAAATCTAGGCATCAAAGTACTTACAAGTTGCGAGTTTGTTATTGTACTAGTAGGCTACGAGTTAGCCAATCGCTCGGAGCTGAACGTATAATCAGGAAATCGGTAACAACACAAGCGAACAACGTGCAATGTCTTTTTGTGTCGCATCACACACACACTTTTGTTTAAAACCAGGCAGAAGAAAAATACCTCACATTTAATTACTAAATGATTGTGAAAAATTCGTGTAATTTCAATGTTTAGATTTGAGAAAAAACAGCTTATTAACACGAAGTTCATTTTTTATCACCTATCGAACATGAGGACCAATCGGACAGCAGCGTTTTTATGTCGTCTCATGTTTTGTTCATACTATCGTTTCTGTCACGTAATCCATATTTTACTCTTGACCAGATTGTGTGTTTATATGACGAACCGGCGAAGAATATAGTACTGTAGATACTGTATTGTACAAAATGTTTTTCCAAATTCAAATTAGGAAAAGACAGGGGTAGTTTTTTTTTTTTTATTTGTTGATAGTCAAGGAAAGATTTCAGGCAGGGCCGTAGCCAGACCGCAGAGCTAGGGGGGGCCAACTTTTTGTTAGGGGGGGCCAAAAAAATTAAAATGATTTTGGCATTTTAACCTCTTAAATACCGGTATCCACAAAAATTGCAATATATCAGATTAGTGTTAAGCCCAACACTGGTCTCTTATTTTATCCGCTAGTTAAATCACGGCAACCATATTACAATGGCCAACATAACACAGCAATTGTTGACTTGTTGTATAAATAGCGTTAGGCTACTTGTTATGAGCAGTAGCGTAGCCAAGAATTTTGAAAGGGGTGGGGTTGACGGCGAGTTTCGCTTATCGCGACACCCAGCGGCGGAGGGTCTGGGGGGCCTCCCCCAGAAAATTTTGAAAAATTACTTTGAATTTGGTGCATTCTGAGAGTATTTTCAACAAAAATTTGGGTATGAATATTCCTGTAAAATGGTGCTGTCCGGTGGCATAGCAAAAGGATAAGATCATGTTTTCTTCGGCATTTTTCGGAAATAAAGCTAAGTCTCTATGTTTTCTTGTTGCTAATTCCAGGCTAAGATATTTGAATGTTTGGTAATGGCAAAACTCGCTCTTTGCAGTTTCGTTTAAAGTTAGGCAAACTTTGTTTTAGAGACATAAAGGGACCCCCCCCCCCCCCCCCCCCCCCTTGGCTACGCCACTGGTTATGAGCAAAAACTTTAACTGGCTCGAAGAAGCTAGTGCCGAGGATTTTGATATATATGATTACATTCCGCCTATACACCCGTGAGCTAGTCTATTGCAGTCGCGGATGTTTGGATGCAAACCGTCTCACAAACAAGTCTAAATCGATAGATTTCGATACAGAATGTTCAAAGGCCATAGCCTAAGCACCAAGTTTGCCTGTCTTGGTTGTAACATGCTCCGTCTAGTGGGAGCGTCAACCCTTGTTAACACTGAGAATCCACACTCACAAACGGCAGTGCTAGATCCAAATGTAGCAATATCTGCTGCAAGGTTGAACACTTTACAGATTAGAAAACTAGAAACAAAATTTATTTACACTGATTGAAGAGAAAAATAAACACTGCTTAAAAGATTACGGTTTATATTTTGTATGCGTTGTCTTCAAAAACGACTTGCTTTTGTTCCAGACAATGGTTCACCTAATCAAACGTCATATAAAAAACCGTTCAAGTCTACTGAATATTACGTCATGGAAGTTGCTAGAAAATGTGCCAAAATTGCACCATCGTTCATAAGACTTGTGTCAAACCTGTTTGGACCTGTTTGGGCCTGTTTCAGTTTGAAACCTGTTTAAACAGGAAATATTACATCAGCTTTAAACACCTGTTTGAATGACTTCATAATTGTCTTTCATTATTGCGTCACAGTACTGCATATGTGAGTTTGAGATATTGCTATCTATTCTGGTCATTCGTAAAATGATTGTTTGAAAGTTGGCCGCACATTTAACTGTTGGCTTAGTGCTTGCTAGCTGGACAAAAGTTCCGTCTTTTATCCAAGTAATCTGTATCGTAGTGACAGTTTTTAGTGGTGTATCGCGTTGCACCCCATTTCGATAGCCGCGGGCTAATTTTACAGGAATACACTTATTGAATAGACGTTTCAAGGAGTGTTTCTTTTTCGGTCGATACATACAGACGAACGGATTCGGGAATCTTATGTTACAATTTTCCCACGAAGAGATTATGGTTTACCGCTGTGACCAGCTTTACCACTGCACATTTTGCGATTTATCTCTGCACAAATTTGGTTTATCACTGCACAAATTGGTTATCACTGACCCTTAGAATATGGTACCGAGAATAGCGACAGCTGATATCAAATAGCCTAATTTGTACCGGTTTGTAGGCCTGCTGGAAAACCATTCCCTCTTTGTTAGGTTATCATTCTTTCTCAAAACATTTTTATTTTGCACAGTTTCTGACAATTTTTCTACCAACCTAACACGTGTTGGCCTTGGTTGAATTGAACATGTTGAGGTTGCCAAAGGAGGGGGTGGGGGGGGGGGGGCGAAATTGCTTAATCATCTTAGCTGTTAACTAAACAAAACAATTGTAGTTAATTGGGCCTAGGTTGGAGCTCTGCAACGGGAAAGATGGGCAAAATCATTACAATTGTAGCTGTTGCTCGAGAATGTTGGAATTTTGCCAGGGGGGGCGAATTTTTTTTCAGGGGGGGGCGAGGCCCCCCTGGCCCCCGGCTGGCTACGGGCCTGTTTCAGGATCTTTGGTGCTTATATGTATCTGGTATGCTTAACTTTCGCCGAAGGCAATGACGTTTGCATCAGTTACATTTTAAATTGTGAACTGTCACAAATAATTCAAACATGGCTGTCAGGAGACCTAATGAAAAGGTACCCGAACAGTGACTTACAGTGATCATTTTTTGACTGGTAACTCTTTTTCAGCAAGCTTTAAACACACACGAGGTTTGCAGTTTGCTTAATGGCTTTTCAGATCAGACCAAAACAAACTAATGGGATATGATATAAAGAGTCACTTTGAAAATCAAGCATGTTTTTGAAATATTAAAGAAAAGTAAACACCCCAAAAAATGGTCACCGTACTCTACTGTGTGGACAAGCTAGTCATTGCATTGCGTAACATTCCATTGATGAAAATACAAATTTTTAAAATATTTTTTACTTGCAGGTCTATGAATGATCAATGAAAGTTTTAACTTCGAACATAAGTGAACATTTTCATTTGACCATGATGAATTTTTCCATTTATTCTACCACAACAACGATACTGGAAAACGAAAAAAAAATTTCTGAAAAACAAAGATGGCTGGATATAGTTCTTCCAGTCATGGGCCTGGCATTGTTATCGTTACTCATTGCAACATTTTCAAGAAACGTTCGCAACATGTTAATCAAATGCGCTTATGTATGCCAATGCTGTGGTACGCGTTATAATGTAAATAGTACAAATACGACCCAAGCAGCTGGAAACAATAGAAGAAACCAACAAGGCAGACAAGATCTCCCTCCGTCGTATTCTACAGCAGGAGTAGGTCATGCGAGTCATATATCGTTTAGAGTTGTCGCTGACGACGTAAGTGATGTCTTAACGATGAGACCTCAAGCAAGTGTGGACGACATTGAAAATTTACCCAGTTATTTAGAATTCATGCAAAAAACGCCACATAAAGGTTCAGAGTTGCCCAGTACAATTCCAAGCTCGTTGTGCAGTAACAACAAAAACTGCGTTTCAGTTTCTCCAGTTGTAGAGTGGACTTGTGACTCCCCGGTTCAATCAGACGAGGATGAATCTATTTCTGATAGCATTTTACCTCCAGCGTATGATACTGCTTTGTCACAAGAAAATTTGCAATCCAATTCAACATAGGAGAATCAAGAACGAACGGGGTGCACTTTTGCGTACAGCACTGTGCAATGGAAAAAATATGAAGGGTGACTATTTGGTTTTGTAAAAAATTATTTAAAGTACTCTTCAAAGCACCTAAACAAAACAAAAAAGATTTTGCGATTGCATTTGGCAATGTCACCCAGACTACTTGCTGGTGTGAAGTAGCAATCGCTTGTTTGACAACTACCTATATTTTTGTTTGATAATATTGTCTTTTTTGTTTTTGTTGTTCAATGTTTACGTAATTTTTTTAGTTCATAATGTGGTGTACAATGTTTATAATGTCAAGTTCACTACGTAATCTACATTTTGAAGGGGTTTGAGCTATCTGATTTTTTTTTATGCAAATTGGTAGATGAAATAACTTACTTGTTCTATTTCAGACCTCGCGTAACCTACTTAGCAGCAGTAACTTAATTTCGATTAATTACCAATTTTTGCATTGAATTAACTTTCGATTCTTGAAAGGTTAAGCTACTGACAGTAAATTTACATCCTGGTTTTCATGCATTGTAGGCTGCCAATTAGCCTACAATCGATATATTTATTTGCTCCAGGTTTGCATAGCTTTTTTGTTTTTTTTTTGCTGTTGAAATATTGAAATCTGCTTTGCTGTTTTTGAAACCTACTCATGAATAGGAAGGAATTGCAACAAACTTTACGTGCTATTTTCAGTGTACTTTTGTCTTGGAACGACTTTTAAAGCTAACCGATTACTTCTAATTTAGGGTGCATTTTCAGTTTTTATTTCGTTCGATATAATTAATATTCTTGTTACAGCATGCAGCAGGAATGCAACTGTTTGGGTAGTAGGTTGCAATGTAAGACAAAGTTTATTAGTCTAACTGGTGAGTTCCTGCTATTGTGGGGTAAACTGTAAAACCAAATAGGCTACTGCATATCAATGCCTTTTGCCTTTGTAAGAGATGAAGCTTTTCTCCTCAGTCAAAACTTAATGCGACCCTACCCTGTTTCAGGCCTATCTCACGATAACCATATTGAAGAATGTGTGTAAAATTTTCAGTAGAGGCCTTTTCTATGGCATTAAGAAATAAGCTGTTGCAACAATAACATGCTTGTGTTTCTCGGCAGTCGAGTGTAGCAGAAACTCAATGCTTGCTGTTCTATAGTGAGTAGTCAGGTAGTGCTGACGCCAGGAAGATCGCTCCTTTTCAACAATAACATGCTTGCTGTGCAACAACAATTTTTTTCATATTTTGTATTTTTTTTTAATTTTCTCTGTTTCTTTATTTTACTGCCAAGTTGTTTTCTTTTCTTATTTTTGTATACCGTACTTATTTTTGATTGCTTTTTTGTTTTGTTGAACTATTGTACGAAATCGTAGTAGGCTACTCGATGTTTGAATAAAATTCCATTGTGATATTGGTGTCTCAAGTAGCCTAATCACAAGCACATTTTCCATTATTTTCTTTTTATCGTCGTGTTACTTGGCTCCACAATCATTCTCAGTAAGAATGAGATGTTAGTTTAAAAAGTAAAAACGCAATACATCTTGTTTGTTGTTAATTTTACTTTCAATTTCATCAGATGAACGTAGCAACTAGTGCTAGGAAACGATAATTGTCCTGATGAACACCCAAACTTTTCAGTATTCACGAATCTCATCTGTAGGAAAACGAATATTTGAGTAGTTTTAGTGTTCTATTGCATCGATGTCGGAAGCAAGCGTTAACAACTCAAGATTATGATGTTAATTCCTTTTGAAACGTTAAATAAACAAAAACTACCCACATATCTGGTGTGTGTCTCTGTGTTGCGCTATAAATAGATTTGAATTTGTCATATCGGTTGTCATATCTGACTCTATCAATAATGGATAGTTTGAATTAATTAATCAAAATGAGAAAGCTTTAAGTTGTAGACAAGGCAAGCGTGATATCAATTTAAAAAAAATGTAAAGCAAAAGACTTAGAGACAAACGAAAGAGCAGATCAATTTTAATCTTTCCTCAGGGGGAGAGCGAATCAAGGTAATGGTGAGTTGAGAGCGCTATTGCAACGTTCCACAGGGCCTCGGTTCAACACCGCTCCAAATTGGGCGTTTAATACCACACTGCATGTCTGGTTGCCTACATGTCAACATGATAAAAGATCAGCTGAATCGATGTCGACTGTATAGCCATGTGGGAAAAGCCTCAGTATGACGCTCGAAAGGGCGCCAATTCGACACCGCCCAAGAACATGCGGCTGTGTCTTTGGCAACATAGGCCTATCAGTGACATGCCTGAAGGTGGATATGAAGATTGGTTTCCTTGCTTTTTCGTTCCGCTGATCTAAATCTTCAACTACCTACAGGGCATAAAACCCGGGTACATGCCCCCCCTGCCCTCAATTTTTCTGCAGATGGAGGGGCAGGGGGGCAATGGTGCCCTTTTAAAGTCATGTAAGTTACTGCACATTTCGCAATATAACAATTTCTGCTATTCCCTTTTAGCCTAATTATGATCTTTCATTTTTGCCTCAAAATAATATTTACGGCACAAAATTTTGCAACACAGTACAGGCCTTCAAACTCGTTTTTTTCGGCAGCCATCGTGGCTTACCGGGAGCTCCTTCTCGGCGGCCAAATCTGCGTGCTTGGAGGCCAAAATACAAATAATAACGATAGCACAAGTAGGCCTAAATAGAATTAAACTTGCAACAATGCTAAAATGATCACTTAGCGTTATTGAAGGCTGGGCCTGGGCGACGTCCTACAATAGAATCGTTACACCACGCAATAACTGCTTTATCGAGATTGTAATCTAGTACTGTGGGACCATCTAACGACACTCGCACGAGTGTCTCCAATGTGGCTGATTTTAAAGAAGTTGGCCACTCCCCTAGACTTCTTTTTAGCAACGAAAAACAACGTTCGACATGAGTTGACGATGACCGCAAGGTAATAAAATAAGTATTTCAATGATGTGAAGGACATTACTAAAAAGAAGCATAATTTTTGCAAAATATGACCAACAAATGTTTTCCCCTCGGATGTCAACTAACTTAGTTCTCCTTTTTAACAACGATTCAATGTCCGACAACATCGAATCGACATAAAAACGACAATATTACCAGCTGATGTAAATTAGCACTTCGGATTAAGACTTTGTTAAAATAAACGTCGAGAGTTACAAACAAGACTTACAGCGCTGGTAATCGCAGATGGATATCTTCCATCAATAACAAATATTCCTGCACAATGCAACAGTGGCGATTATGACGCGCTGACGTAATTTTGCGTCACTCTTTGATACTACATGTTTTCGACAGTTAATCCACGATCATTCTATTGCGAAATTAAATAATTGGCTAGAAGAGACCGGCGACCAAACTTGGCCGATTGAGGAGGTAGCACCGGCGGTCATTCAAGCACTACTTAGCGGCCATGGCCGCAGGTTGCTTTAAGGCTTGACAGTAGGTTACATCATTATAACATAGCATGATGCCCTTCTTTGTATACCGGACACTTGTAGGCTATCATTACTCAATACATAGTGAGCTGATAGATTAGCATTATCGCTATATCTTATCTTGAAACTTGAAAAAAAATTGGCCTTTTAGTAAACAAAAGTGCCCTATTTTCGTAATCTTGCCCCCCCAGTCAAAAATCGTTCCGGCGCCCCTGGGTACAACCAACAAACTTGAATCGACAAATGTACGTACTTTCGCTGCTTCTAATTTTGTGACAGTGTAGGCTACTATAAATTGTCATAGTGCAAAAAAAAAAAAAAAAACGATTGGAAACTAAAAATAGGGCATTTTTGTTAAACGTTCATCTAATGTAGAATAGCCTGTCTGGTGTAACTAAGGAGATGTCTAATGCTTAAGTTGAAAATCAAACAACACAACGAAAGCTGCTGACGACCTACTTTCTCAGCTGGGCTACTTTACCGGACTCGGAGTTTCACAATTAAAAAAAGAATGTGCTTAGAAAGGGCATTATGGTAACGCAATTAAATGTGATGAAAAGTCTATCAAACTCGCTCCGTATAGTAGCCTACAATCCGATCTCAATACCAACTTTAAGCAACAACCAGTTTTGTCAAATTACAACAATAAACGTAGCTCTAGTAGCCAGAGAATGGGATGGGATGAAATAGAAAGCGGATTTTTGGATGAAAAATGTCAAACATGAAAGACGTGGATGATTGGATGGAAGACAGTCTTCTAATTCCACCATTTTATTACAATTCCATCGTGAAATTTCTAATAGAAATTTGTATAACAGGTTGAGAAAAACTTCCGTTTGATTACGTTTTTGAAACTGAAGTAATTCGATTTTCGGTTCGGATTGAACTAATGCGATTGTTGCCTAGAATCCTAAATGGTTGTTTGAGAACAAGAATTCGGTAGCATTAAGTAGTCTGGAATAGCTTATTTTCACTTCAGTTCAGTCGTTTGAATGCACTGCATCTCTCTTGTATGATTCTATTAGTGTGAACGCGAACAATTCAGTCTGAGAAAAATTCGACAATTGTAGACTATTGCGTTTTGAAGACCAAAGGGTTAACTGTAATATAGTAATCAATCGATCAAGTTTCTTTCGGTACAGCTTCAAATACCAATACCGTGTAATTGTACAAAAGTAGACCTAATAGGCTCTAGCTACACCGTGAAGGCACCAAAAAGCATGCTGTTATCTAAGTTTTAAGACAAGGTGCCCCAACAAATTTAAATAAAACTTAAGCGATAACAGAGAGAGTAACCTTGTCATCGATACAAATTCCAAACACAACACACACCACAGACAGAAATCACTACAAAAACAGATCACATAAAAGCAGCCGCTCCTATGCTCCACCAACCTGCAAAAAACTTGTTGACAATAAACCTAGAGGAATCGAAAAACTAAACAGTTATCTAAGTGAGATATCCTTGGTATTTCACATAAATTGACAGAACACAGAAAACAGCCTCTTCAACGCATTCCATCTCGCTGCTCTCCCTGCACAACGAGTGTTGAAGCTGCACCGAAGTAAGAGCGCTCTCAAAATCACATTTATAGGTTTTCTTATTGTAACTTCTAATACCAGATGGTACGTAATCAGGCCCGTAACTAGGGGGGCGAAGCCCTCCCTGGAAAAAAATATGTTAAATTAGCTCTGTTCGCTGACTTTTCAGTTTTACACTCAATTTTCTTGTGTTTAATTGTAAACATTGTGTTTTTAAGGGTGTGGTAGAATCAGTGGCGTAGCCAGGGGGGGGGGGGGGGTTGGGGGTTGCAACCTCCCCCCCCCTTTGTCACACGTGTGACGTCACGATATTGAGATTGATGCTTAGTCTAATAAAAAATTGCCTAATTTTATACAAAACTGTATTAAAAGAGCGAGTTTTGCCAATACCAAACATCTCAGCCAGGAATTAGCAACAAGAAAACATAGAGACTTAGCTTTATTTCCGAAAAATGCCGAAAAAAACATGATCTTATCCTTTTGCTATGCCACCGGACAGCACCATTTTACAGGAATATTTATACCCACATTTTTGTTGAAAATGCTCTCAGAATGCACCAAATTCAAAGTAATTTTTAAAAAATTTTTGGGGAGGCCCCCCCGCCGCTGGGTCGTCAACCCCTCCCCTTTCAAAATTTCTGGCTACGCTACTGGGTAGAATGTTGTCTCTAAAACAAAGTTTGCCTAATTTTAAACGAAACTGCATTAAAAGAGCGAGTTTTGCCAATACCAAACATTCAAATATCTCAGCCAGGAATTAGCAACAAGAAAACATAGAGACTTAGCTTTATTACCGAAAAATGCCCTAGAAAACATGATCTTATCATTTTTCTATGCCACCGGACAGTACCATTTTACAGGAATATCTGAATATCTATACCCACATGTTTGTTGAAAATGCTCTCAGAATGCACCAAATTCAAAGTAATTTTTCAAAATTTTCTGGGGGAGGTCCTCCCAGACTCCCCGCTGCTGGGTGTCGCCTTTGGCGAAGACGCTGTCGGGCTTTGCCCGCCGCCCGTCAACCCCCCCCCCCTTTTTTTTCTAAATTTCTGGCTACGCCACTGACTGTTTCTATGATAAACTAGTCTAATGTAAACGTTGTATTAAGCCTACGATTAATGTTCTTGCGTGAATATACCCACATTGTGTACAAACGTCGTTTTCGTACATGATTCGGAAGGTAAAAGTTGGGCCCCCTCTAGAATACTTTTTGTCCCCCCTGCTGCTCCAAGCTAGTTACGGGCCTGTACGTAATCACGAGGTCTCAGATCTACCGATTGATGTTTTTGCTTGTTCACATTGCCTACATTATTTTTAAAAACAAAGTGAGGATTTGACATATTTTGAAATTTAAAAAAAGGTTGTTTCGTTTGTAACTCTGAAATACTTTGCTTTTTTTAATTTGAATCAAAGTTAATTGCTTTATTTAACAACCACACGACATTTACCATGATATAATAACATGAAAATAAACTAAAAATTACAAACGTTTTCGGCCGTACTCATGTTAGCCCTCAAGTGACCAACTGACTGATGTTCTACATAAATTCAAATTGCAAATCTGATCTATATAGCCTACACAGAAATCGAAAAAAAGAAACGCATAAGAATGAAATGCCAAGCCAGATGAGAGGCAAAATCACATTTCGCTTAATTGCGCAAGGAAAAAGGCGCATCAATGACGCAAAACTACGTGAAGACATTTAGCTGATAGGAGACGCCTGCGGCAAACAACTGCTTATTGAGGCGAGGGTTGCAGGATTTTATGAGCAAAGCCTTGTAGATTTTAATATTTTAATATCGGATTCGGTGAAGCATTTACGTACAATTCTAAAAGACTCCAGGGATGATTTATTGTTTGAACACGTTTAGCAGTCGATGACACTTTTTCTGTGGAGAGCAGTTAAATCTAAACGCTCCTAATCTTGTGGCCAAATGTCGCGTGGACGTATGTACACTGTAGCCTACAGTTCGCGTCATGCGAACAAGTAAACTTGTACTCAACATTTGAACACAAAAATGTAACTGATTTAAATCAAATCTAAAAAAATTTCTTTTAACTAACGCAAGGATTTAACTGTTCTCAATTGAAAACGAAAAAAACAGAAAACTTTGACCAAAATAGAATTAACTATCATTGTGGAGGATTTTGGTTCCACTAAAAAATAACTTCAAATTTTTAAAATAGTTTTGCATCATTCAAGTGGAGATTTGAAAACATCAAAAAATTCGCACACTATAGCCAATATGATTTACAAATTAATGAAGTCATAGGCTACTTTGTTTTGACAACATACTCAGGATCGACGTATCTTAGCAATCACTGAATTAAACTCATTCACTGGTTGCTTGGTACTTTTTTATGAAACGTTTTTCTGATTTAAAGGAATGTTTGTAGCTCATTTATATCATTCTGCTTTGAAGCACATAGGGAGTAGATGAAAACGCTATTTTCTTGAAGGTCTAGCCATAGCGAACTAAAAGAAAAGACTAAAACAAGAAGACAGAGTTGAAACGAAATGTGCTAAAGCAAGCAGAAGGTGTCCAGATAAAACAATGATTTTGCAAAGCTAAATATTTTGCAAGTAATTTAGTCCATCAGAATTTATGATGCAGAAGTATACAATATAGCAATCATTGAGTCTTTTGCTGAAACGCAATCCGATAATACCAATAATAATAACTAATAGAAAAAAATCTCTGCAGCCGATTGTAGCAAGAATTGACAGCGATAGACACCGTGTTTCGCCCATGAGGCTGGGCTTTTTTTTAGCTCTTTTGATGTGTGTGATACTGCCACTTATAAAAGCAAGCATCATGATAGTTTTTGGGTCATATCCAGGCTTTCCCTCGGTGGTTGAAGATTTAGATTAAGTGGACTGAAAGTCAAGGAAACCAATCTTTGAGTTCACCTTCAGGCATGCCTTTAAGTGTCCTGCCAAAGACATAACTATACATGCTCTTGAGCGGTGTTGAACCGGCGCCCTTTCGAGTACCGTTCCAGTGATTTTTCCACTCGAATTTTATTTTTGGTGCAGTGCTCAATTCCTCCAACCAGGCATCTGACATGCTGAAATCAGCGAGCTAGAGTTTTGCAGCATGCTTTGCAAAAGGGCGCTGTGATGCTAAGCGTTGTATGATTGTTACATTGAGAGTGTATACGCGATTATGTAGTATGTGGTTCGGATCAGCACAAGCTTTATTTACTAATGAAGACACAAGCATTTCTCTGCGTACATCAGCGGGTAGGATACCTGACAGCACTGGTAGGCATTGCTGTGGTGTTGGTTTTAAGCATCCAGTAACAATGCGCACTATCTCGTTCAGGCAGGTGTCTATAATTGGGTGTGGAATGGTATCTGTGGAATGGTGAATGGTGCGGAGCTGCGGATTCCGCGATTCCGGAGCTGCGGTTTCCGCGGCACTGCAGGCAAGCGCCATTCAAGCTCCAAAACACATTATGTTTGTCGTTGTTCAACTGCTAACGTTTTTTAGCGGCTAAATGTTTCTTCATTTTCTTAATTACGACATGAGCATAGAATCTCCAAATCATTCTTTCAGTATCATGTGAACCAGTTTGGTATGACCCAACCTGGAATCAAATCTAGACTACGAGAGTCACTGACAAAAACGCAATCCGTTTTAACGTCACATATTTTTATACTACAGTTTGTATAGTATTTATGAACGGTATAAAAGCATGGCTTAGTCTTTTGCTGAGGATAAAAAATAATATAGACTAACTTATGATCATTTTTATCCAATGTATTCAAAATTCTTAACAGACAAAGACCTGTTTATATGCTTGCTAAATTTCATCAAGTGCAGTTGTTATTCATTAAAAACACAGACTGTTTCTAGCTTATTGGGATCATCAGATGGCTTTAATTCAAATAGAATAAATTGACTAAATATGCTTCTTTTGCTGATTCCAGCTGTATTGTTTTGCATCTTAAATTTCCAGTGGAGATACTTCATCACAATGAATTCAAAACAAAGAAACGATCAATATTCTCGTTTATGACGTAAAAATTAGAGCCAACAACATTGAAAGCTAGACTTAGTCATGGACTTCTAAATAGTAGAATCTGGACTGGAAACGCCGTGACCAACAGAAGGCCAAACAGTTGGTACAACAGTTGGCCAACAGTGGGCCAACAGAGTTAGTTACTTGGCTGTTGGCCCACTGTTGGCCAACTGTTGTACCAACTGTTTGGCCTTCTGTTGGTCACTGCGTTTCCAGTCCAGATTCTGCTATTTAGAAGTCCATGACTTAGTCTAAGAACATTTTTACTGAAGTGTTTTATAGTTTGTAAAAGGTGCCAACTGAAAACTACTTGCTGTAGGTTTTGCTTCACCAATAATGGATTGTAATGTGTAATTTATTCTGTCAGAGCTTTTGCTTAAGTAGAAATGAAGAAGCCCAATCACGTGATCAAAATGAAGAGCAACAACAGCAGCGCGTGAGAGAAAATAGCCTCGCTCCGCCATCTTACTACTTTATAGACATCAACAGAATGAGTGTTGGAACCTTGTTTCCAGTAGTGATCGAAACCGAACCTTCTGGTCGTCAAGCAAGAATTATTTCTATTGCACCAAGCGTGAATTTGCCAAGTTACGAGGAGATAATGGAAAGGAGACGAATGGAAGGACGGCAGCTGAGTACATTGGGTGAAAGCAATAACGAAGAAACCAACGGTTCAAATAAAGTTGAAACTTGTGTTATATGCAGCGAGAGTTCATCCAGAGTCGTAGTTGGTACGCTACATCAATCAATCACTAAATTTTAAATTAGCAACTACACACTTGCTTTGTTAAAAGTTGGTGTTAAATAAGCTAGCGCAGTAGTTTTCAACCAGGGTTCCGCCAGTAGCCTAAGTTTAGGGGTTCCGCAAGCTTACATTCAAATCCGAGAGTCTATTTTATTATTATATGCATATTGTTTAAATATAATCAAATATTGATTAGGTTTGCCACTGTTAATAAATTTGCTACACTTTAACGCGTTCGCTGCGATCCCGAAGTTTTGTTGTTTTCTTGTGGTGCGATTACTTTTAACTTTCTGCTTTCCCGCCACATTTCGTCGACATGTTTTCTTTGCTTCAAGGAGTTCTTATTAATCAAACGATGTGTTTTGAACAAGGCAATTAACTCATTGAACAAGGGTTCCTCGAGTTTTTGGAATGTTTCATTGGGTTCCGTTCCACCAAAAAGGTTGAAAACCATTGGGCTAGCGTATTATTTTCCGTACATAGGCTATACTCAATACTGTACTTGTGATATGTTTTTACGCTCAATGTTTGTTATTACTCTAAAGAAGATGTAGCAAAAACTATGCTGAAAGGAGACAATTTTGGCCTCATCCAATATAAGAAAATTTCCTTCATTGTTTGGTGGACAAAATGTCGTTAAGATTTTGAAGCTTGAATCCACTGCTGGATCTTAAATATTTTTACACTGATTTGCTTTTGGATTTTCTATTCAATTTTAAGAATCTGAAGGGGATCAATCGTTTTTTAGACTTTAAAATTAAAGCAACATGTTAGGCCCCAAGATTGGCAACACAGCAATCTCATTTAGACATTATGACGTCTTCGGACATGGAACTTCATCACAATGTCAGGGAATATCCTGTGGCTGGTAGGCTAGTGAAAGTGTACACGATGGCTCCCACCAAGCATGGAGGAACCACGTGAGCCTCGTGGGCCTGGGCCCACCTACTTTACTTTCTGTGTGAGCCTGACCCACCCATTTTTGAAAGCCAAATTTCTTTGAAAGGTAGCGAAAACGGAAAATGAGAGAAAGAGTTCCAAAAAATGTCTTCGATCATTTGCTACACATTATAGCTTGATTATATCTTTGATAGCTCAATGATGAAATGCAATTTTCTAACATTTCTGTTAAGCCCACTATTGATGGGCAACACGTGTGGGTGTGGTTGCCTGCGATTGGTGGAGCAATCTATCAGTCAATATAATTATTCTCTATTGTCTCTATGGTTAAAACAATGATATCATTACATATACACATCGCCTACTGTATAATGCTGCAGATTATTCCTCCCAGGTGGTATTGTAACTGTGTGTGTGTATTGTTGCCTTTTTATTTGTGTGTACATCGCCATATTTTGCTATAGAGCGATTTAACAATTTTGTGATTTTTTTTTGGCCAAATCGGACCCTAATTTTTGGCCAAATGGAAAATTTTTGCTTGTTGGCACAAAGGCAATCATGAGAACACAATGTATAAACGATTTCAAGTATTGGAAATGCAACAATATTATGGGGGTCTGGGGGGCTTCGCCCACCAGAAGTTGGATTGACTTTGACTGCTGCGCCTCTGGGCCCACCTACTTTTAAAATGGTTCCTCCATGCCTGGCTCCCACTGTTTCATCCCATCAGGCATCTTCAGTGCAAATCAAAAAACTACGGACATTATTAAAAACAATCTCATATTAACGTTGTATTTAGATCAGATAAAACTAAAATAACACTGTATGCATGGTACTATGAATTTATTTTTGAGTATGTAGTGACTGTATTGTTTCAGCGTTTTTGTAAACATTCTTTTAGAGACCAGTTTTTTCATAACAATAAATTAATTTTGCAGTGTTATATCAATAAAAGCCCAACTTTAATTTTGTGTTATCATGCAACTTTATTATACACGTTACTGTCAAACTTGAAAAATAAATGAATTTGCTGTCAGAAAGATCGAAATATTCTTACAAATACAATCCAGTAGTTTGGTAGCCCATGCTCAGGGGCGTAAGCAGCAAAAACTTCGAGGGAAGCAAATTATTTCACATGTCAGCGAGCCCGGCAATGCGTAGGTAAAATCGAAGTAGCCTACATAGAGGGAGGTCTAGGAGGCCACTTCCAGAAAAATTTGAACAAAGTATCTTAAAATTGAGCATTCTGTGAGTACTTTCAGCCTATATCCATAGTAAAAATCTATCAAATGCTGCTGTAACAGAAAATAAAATATTTAGTTAAAATATTTTGAGAAAGGGAAAATTGCCCTTTGCCCCCCTGACTACGCTCCTGCCTATGATCTTGTACCTTTACGAACAAATAAATGGAAAAATGAATTTTGGTACTGACACCAGGGCTGGAAATCGACAAAGAGAAGCAGCAGTATACAAAATCCATCGAATTCGAAAAATAACGCAATCCGTGAGTTCTGGTTAATGGTTACGCACTGACAGTACTGAATTGAACCAAGTGCACATAATGAAAGACTTTGGTTATCGTATACTGTGAATACGTGGAGAAAAGCACCACTCTTTGTAAATTAGGTATTTGAGGTAAACGTTGATTGATCAAGAGGATAAAGGTCACCCTTAGAAAATATAATAAATCCTCATTCTTCCATGAGAAAAACAAAAGCCTTGTAGCTTCATAATGAACTACATACTACGTCAACCAGGGGCTCTATCCACTTTTAGAATTCGGGGGGGTGATTTTTGGACAGTGAGCTAAAATCGCCATAGTCATTTCAACTTCTGGGGGGCTACGCCCCCCAGACCCCCCATTGCAGCATCAACTTCTTTCTGATCGAGGCTCATTCAGCACCTTTCTGATCGAGGCTCATTCAGCACAGATCATGTTTTGTACAGTGAAGACATGAGCTCTTTCCATGCAATGAATGTAGTCACTCATCGAATGCATGAGCAGGGGTTAATACCCCAAACAGCAAAATCCGCCATTTTTACATGGATTTAATAGCTGCAGACGTTAAATCAATGTAAAATTGACGCACTTTGTTGTCTGGGGCCTGGGTCGCAGTTCAGGATTGCCAATTCAAAAATTCATATTGAAAAAATTCAAAAAATTGATAACAGTGGAAATATTTTTTTTTCAAAATTCGATCAATAAAATATCACAAAACCTTTTCAAAGCCAAATGAGTGGGGGGGGGGGGGTGATTTTGCATTGATTACTCCCCCACTCCAATGAGAGGGAGGTGATTACCCCCCTCACCCCCCCTTGGATAGAGCCCATGACGTCAACAATGCATAAGATTACGTCACACACGACCAAAATAATTCTGACATGAAAATACAGAGTACCAACAAAATGCTTTTACTTCCTATTGCTACGTCCAGTTCATCAATTTTGTGTAAATCATACTCTAAGTCTAGGGAACGAAGTATCGAGCTTAATCTTACATTAAAAAAATCTAAAGACAAATCCTATTTGGTGTTTGGATAAAATTGTCACAAATAGGTTACATCAATTCAATTTAATTTATTTTTCTTTGTCGGAAAACAACAGCAATGATAAAGTTACCAATAGTTTACAAAAACAAAACCAACAAAAGTAGCCTAAAAGGCTCCGAAACCACAGAAGTTTAAATTTGTCAAATTTCCTCGACTGCACAACAGAGACTGCTATCTTTAACGTAATAATTATTTTTAAAGCAATTTTGTCATTAAAACTTCAAATAAAAATGTTAATTGAGTAAAGGTGTTTAGTCGGATTAAGATTTATTATCGTAGTTTTAAACCGTTTGTAAAAAGAGACCAAAACAATTTTGTCTTTGCTGACTGTTAGGCGCGCATTTTTTTTGATTGGATAATGATATTTTCACCATCTTAAAAATAGGATTGTCACTAAACAAAGTATAGGCCTAGGCCTACCTCCTATTTTCTTCCACTTTTGATTGTCAGGCATGCCAGTGTTATAACGGCTATTTAGTCTTTCCCTACAAAGTAGGCTACCGCTTCATTCTTCAAACGATGATCGGGTTTTTGTTGATTTTTTTGATTGCTTGATGTTAAATCAACAAAGGCACCAAATCAATACTAAGAAATAGACCTGTTTGTTTGTTACATTGACTGACGGTGTTAATGGTTAACTCAGTAGGTGTGTCAAGATGAATCGCTCAGTTTCTACAAAAGACTATTAAAGTACATGAGTCTGTAAGCGGACAGCAAAAACAATCCAATCAAGAATAGAGGTCGAAATGTGGTAGGCCGATCCACAAAGTAACCAATAAATTCCGACAAAACTTCTAAAAATGAATCGCAACTTTTAGTTTTAGTGGAAATCATACTCGCACAAAGGAATGCTTTTTGACAGATCAGCTGGCAGTTTTATGTACTTGTAAAGGTTGTGAATAATTGAGGTAGACCAGGTCACCGAGATGTCTATGGTGGAGGTTCCGCTTGTTGATGAAAGGTTGTTGCTTAAATGTTATTTTATCCAATAGATGCGGATGAATGGAGAACTGTCTATGCAGTGCTTTGCTCAAGCCGACACTCCGAGAGTTGAACCAGTTCAGCCTACTTGATATTGTCGTTTTTGTTCGTAAATTTGGACTTTTATCCAATTGAGCTATGGGATGAATGTATGTTTCCACAGTAGCCTACGTAAGCTTTAATACTTTTAATTAAAAGCACTGTTGTAAAAGTAAGTAGCCTAATCATCAATAGGTAGTAGCCTAGACGTAAGCCATGTCAATGTTATAGAAGTAATCTACAAATAATTGTAGTTTAACTGAATAGGACTTCACACAAATGAATACCGTACCAATATCAGCCGCTGAGAAACTAGCAAAGGAATCATCAACCAAATACAGAATTTAGAGCAGTGGTGGATCCAGAAGGGGGAAGTTGGAGATAATCGCCTCCCCCTTCCCTCCAAGGCTATTCGCTGGATCTCCCTAATGTTGAGAAAGGAACTTTGTGGTATTTCAAACCTACAATTATAAAACATAATTTCGTTTATTTCTTTTCACCATAAAAAAAAGTTCGTTTCGAATACAGCAGAACGGTAGCTTACTTACAAATTGGCGGCCAGCTGTGTTGTGGTGGACAATAAAAGTATCTCAACCAGTTCTTTTTCTTTATTTTTCATAGATCAACAGCTATCATGTTACTGGAATTATCACTTAGAAAACCGAATGTACTCAATTTTACTTCGACATGTATGCTATAACAGTGGCAGACAACTAGCCTACCTTTGGAAAACAACAACAGCTAGCTACTGGATGCCATGACAACTGAGGTTACGACTACAACCAATGCGAGTGAAAGCTTCGAGTGTATTGAAGTTTGTTGGTGGGAGATAGTTGTTCCTCTTGTGGCGATTTGCATCATATTTATATGTGTGGCGATGTTTGGGAAGTGCTGTTCAACAATGCAATCAATATGTTGTAAATGCTGTCCATTTCATCATAGAGAAAGGAATGACGGTCATATTGAAGGAGCGGCAAACCACACCTACGATGCAGCTTCAGATCTTCCTCCTACTTACTCTACTGTGCAGATGAGTTTACCAAGAACTGATACTTTTCCTGTAGCTGCAGTAATGGAACAAGACTACACTGACAATAGAATACAAGCAGTTGTGACAATAGATGGTGAAAATCCACCACAATATTCAGAAATTATGAAACAAAAAAAAGCTGAAGAAAGTGTGTTTGTATCTTCATCATATGTTTCAACCAACTCCACAAGAGACAATGATTATTTTTCTCCTCCTCCTTCTCATATTGAGGATGTTGAGGAAAACCGCAATGCAGTATCTTTTCAAGTGTAATTGTGTTTACAAATAATGAATTCAAGCGTTTTTCTAACCTTTCTGTAGAGCGTAGAAGATCAGATGAGTAAGCTATGCAACCTCCATAACATTGAAAACAGAGCAATTGGTGCCTGGTGTTTTTGATGTTTTATATATTTTATAGGAACGTTGTAAACAGGAACGTTTTACGTAAAACAGGAACGTTTTATAGGAACGTTGTAAACAACCAAGCTAAATTTTTACCGAGGGTCAATTTTCTATGATATTATTGTAGCAATGCTAAACTGTAGCATTGGTTTTCAACCGTTTGCAGTCATTGACTCCTTTAACAAATTTGTTCAACTGCCGAGTTCGAAAACGCTTAAGAATCACCCCAGGTGAATTTTGCAAAGTTACTGAGAAACAAAAAAAAGTTGGTACCGGTACTTGATCCCACAATAAATACATTCATGGACTTCCTTAAAAAATTCTGTGGACCTCCAACGTCAAGTGTAGCCAATTTTGAAAAATTGTTAAGCTACTTTGTTAACAGTGCAGTTAGTGGAGCATAGACTATTAAAGTAGCCTATTACAAAATGGAAGTTTGACCTGGTTTTCAGTACGTAGCCTACATTTCTACCGCACCAGTTTTTCCTACTACAAAATCTTGCCTTTGGAAAGTCGACAGTAATTAATAGTTTTGAGCAATAATTTGAGCAACGCACGTTAAGTCGCATATGCTTGTCTGCATGGTTTATTTTAAATATTTATGCAGTTCTTTTCCAAAATTCCAAAAAGATTTGGGGCACACTTGAGAATCTCTGGCGGCACACTAGTGTGCCGCTGCACACAGTTTGGGAATCACTGGATTAGAGTAAATAAAGGAGACAAAGAATCCTTCAGCTGACTGAGTAAGAAGTGGTTTTATTTTGAACTTTCAATAAAATTAAACAAAACTGATTTAATTCTTCTGTTGTGTGGAATTTTAATCAGCTTTTACGACGGTGTCACAGGGGGGGGGGCAGGGGCGCCGGAACGATTTTTGAGTGGGGGGCAATTTCCGACGTTTATTTTAACAAAGTCTTAATCCGAAGTGCTAATTTACATCGGCTGGCAATATTGTCGTTTTTAGGTCGATTCGATGTTGTCGGACATTAAAAAGGAGAACTAGGTTAGTTAGAAAGGAGAACTAGGTTAGTTGACATCCGAGGGGAAAACATTTTTTGATCATATTTTGCAAAAATTATGCTTCTTTTAGTAATGTCCTTCACATCATTGAAATACTTATTTTATTACCTTGCCGTCATCGTCAACCAGTGGCGTATATTCAGGGTGTTCAAGGTGTGCACTGCACACCCCAAGAAATCCAGAAAAAAAGAAAATTTCCATCGGTTGTCGATGTTCTTTATTTTCATGATATTCTAACATCTTGCTGCATGCTGATTGCTTTCTTTTCAATTGCAAAACTCGTCCCCTTCTAATTTTAATACTCCAACGTTTGAGGTCATTGCCTTTAATTTTTTTCGGTCATTACCTTTAAGGTGGGTGTGCACTGAGGTAGGCACTTTAACGTAGGACAGTTTTCCATGCGAATCAGCTGTTTGCAGTCATGTGACTCACGCCATGATTGTAACCTTATAAACTCAATTGATTACAGTCAATAAGATCCTTCTTGCACTCAGTTCAGTTGCAGAAGAAAAAAGAACATTAGCAGAGGGTGGGAATTGAACCCACGCAATCGAAATGACTATTACCTTGCCCTAACCTTAACCCATTAGGCCACACTGCTTGTGGCGATACATTCACTTAATTTTCTTTGTATCAAAAATCTTTGGGGAAGATCGGACGAAAAGATCGGAGAAGATCGAAATATCACGTACTGAGTCACATGACTGAAATCAGCTGATTCGTATGGAAAACTGTCCTACGTTAAAGTGGCTACCGTGCACTGACAGCAGCTTGGCGAGTGCTATTTAAAATAAACAATTAAGAAAAATGACGTCACAAGGCAGCGAAAACAGCAATGGTTTTAGGTCAGCCAGGCTGTGCAGTCGCTGATCTGCACACCTTGGCGCGTCATTGGGGGAATCCCAGGCAATAGCAAGTTTTAGCTTGTTGGATTAGAGTTTGAGGTGATCAGCGTTGGAAACAACTTTTGCTAGAACTGAAGCAAAAGCAAGCTTTCTACGACGATGTAATTCAAAAATTTATTGCACAAACAAGAAGAATCGAATTATGCTATATAGATGAATTTTCCTTCTGTAGTCGAGGTGTTAAACATTTTCGTTTTTACTAAATAGTAGGCAACGGCGGATAAAAGTACAGCCGACCAACATAGCAATCGACTTTCTTTTCTTGTTTATTATCAAGTTGCTTTGCTATTGTTTTTTGTTTTAACTTTCACCTGTTTGTTTTTAATTCGCTTGTACATTTCTCAAGGTGTTGCGACCGTGCCTAATCCTTGCATGAAGTAAATCATTTCCATCTCGAGCACGCTTTAACTTTCGCGTTTTTTCAGACTCCTGCTGTGTTATGGCAAGTAATATTGTTCGTTTTGATGGTCGGAAATAAAAAGTGAACTGAAGTATGTGACTTTAAAAATGCAACTTAATGTTTGATATTATTAAGTCTTTCATTCAATGCGCTGTCAAATAAATATCTATTTTGTATTCTTCTCCATTCCGACAACATTATTTTTGTCAGTTCTGTTCATGTTCAGAATTTGTGCTGAAAATGCTCTCTGAACGCACCAAATTCAATGTTAATTTTAAAAATTTTCTGGGAGAGGCCCCCAGACCCCCCGCTGTTGCTTTGCCGTCACTGAACACCCTGTCAAAGTGGTCACGGTACGCCACTGTCGTCAACACATGTCGAACGTTATTTTTTGTTGCTAAAGAGAATTCTAGGGGAGTGGCAGTGGCGTAGCCAGAAAAAAAATTGGGGGGGGGGCCAAATATTTGATGAATTGAAGAGGACGACAAAGTGTTTGATTTAAGCCATCGCCACCTGATGTGCAGTGACGTATCCTGGTGGGTTGAGGCAAGGGAAGCAATAAAAGTGGTGGGGGTTAGAGCGTGCCGAAGGTACGCGTATTCTAGGGGGGTCCGGGGGCATGCTATGGGGAGTGGCGAACTTCTTTAAAATTAGCCACATTGGAGATACTCATGCGAGTGTCGTTAGATGGTCCCGCTGTATTGGATTACAATCCCGATAAAGCAGTTATTGCGTGGTGCAACGATTCTATTGTAGGACGTCGCCCAGGCCCAGACTTCAATAACGCTAAGTGATCATTTTTGCATTGTTTCAAGTTTAATTTTATTTACTTGTGCTATCGTTATTTTTATTTTGGTCTCCAAGCACGCAGATTTGGCCGCCGAGAAGGAGCTCCCGGTAGGCCACGATGGCTGCCGAAAAAAAACGAGTTTTAAGGCCTGTACTGTGTTGCAAAATTTTGTGCCGTATATATAGCCTATATTATTTTGAGGCAAAAATGAATGATTATAATTAGGCTAAAAGAGAATAGCAGAAATTGTTATATTGCAAAATGTGCAGTAGTTTACATGAATTTAAAAGGGCACCTTTGCCCCCCCCCTGCCCCTCCATCTGCAAAAAAATTGAGGGCAGGGGGGCGGCCGCCCCCCGCTTCCGGCGCCCCTGGGGGGGGGGTAGGGGCGGCGTTTCGTGCAAAAATCCAAGGGCGGCATATTGCGTTGCTACGCCACTGGGTGTTCCCTCTTGTTTCGGCTCAGTGAACCAAGGAATGAAGCAGACTTAGTGAAATGATGGTCAAATCTCTGCTAGCCTACAAGTAAAGGTAAGCCGAGCTGAGCTGTCGTGATATGCAGAAAGTATTGTCTACGAACAAGGAACTGCTGGAACAAATTGTTTCTGGCAAAAACTATGACATGTGATAGGCTATGTCATAACTCGTATAAATGCAAAAATTTGTTAAAAAAACGTTTGTTTAGCATAAAACTTTAATTTTTAGGTTGTCCTTATTTTGAGATCCATGTCGATGGCAACCCTGCAAGGATTGTTGGTGGAAGGCAGATGCTCCCGTGTATCGTTGACCAGTCAACGCGCCTTGTGCTGAGAGAAGACTACTTGAAATCACTGACACTTTAAATCCGTGAACGTACGGTAATTTATGTAGTTTCTGTATGCTGCGTACAAATAATATCCCACGACAACAAATGGTTTATAGTTAGGCTATACGTCCGTGACGCATGGAATAGACCAACCAGACCGCCAAACCAGTTTTTCTGCAGACGTTAAATCAACGTAAAAATGACGAATTTTGCTGTCTGGGGCAACCATCAGAGTCGGTATTTTTTTACATCGGTAATCAGATGCTTGTAGACGTTCTTCTTCTTCGCCACTCTAGGGGTCGAGGAGCTATCCCTTTTATCACCCTTGGCAGTGGCGGCGACTTGGTGTCGATGTTTGGGCAGGTTTTTTTGGGGGGTATTATAGCAATAAAAAAAAACATCAGGTGGCGACTGCAATAAAACAATTTATTTAGACGAAACATCATGGCAAGAAAAATAACAGAATGTTTAAAACAACAAAAATGTTGGTTTTCGAAACAAGATAATCACAAACAAGAAGAGCAAATTACTCTTCGTGAACAACAAAGACTTTCTAATCAAATCGCAAGCTGCCAAAAATGCAAAAACGGCTTAATGCTAGGCGGATAAATGAACAGTAACATAAACTATGATTCTTACGGCAGAAAATCGAAAAAAAAGTTTCTTCGCGTGGATAATGCGCTTAGGTCGCATACCGTAAACCAAACAAAAAACGCATCATTTCCGTTGAATTGTTTGTGATTTACCGTCGGCCAATTTCCATCCCACGCGACCAAACAGGTATTTACAAAACAAACCACACAAAAAACTTCATTGAGCCAAACTATTGAGGAAGTCTGAAGGCAATTGACTTTAATATACATTAAAATTGGAACCATGGTGATAACCTTTATGTAGAACCAAGATATATAATGGATATAAGGCAGAGGAATCCAGTTTTGCTAGAATGCGATATAAAAATAATAACAGGAAAAACTAACTTTAATAGAAAATCATTGATCACATGACACAAATTCTCGGTAAAGCAACCCAGAGAGCAAAATCCATCATTTTTACATTGATTCAACGTCTGCAGACGTTAAATTAATGTAAAAACGATGGATTTTGTTGTCTGGGAACCTATCTATAGGCTACAAAACATGAACAATCTCATGGGTCAGAAACGCAATGCTGAAATTGTTAATCAAGCGGACAAAAAACGTCTGGCAAAATGATGAAATTTAATCGAATACTTGCACGCCTGACAACTTTAAAAAAAATATATATATATATTTTGAAAACCTAAAGGATCTGAAAAATCGATTCGATGAAGAATAAATTAAAACACAAAACTGCGGTTGCCCTGATCAGTGAAGAGACGAAAATAAATTCTGACAGTCTTTGCATTCATGCAAAAATCAATTGAAAAAAAATGAATGCAAAGACGTGAAAGTAATTCCTTGAGATAAGACTGTACGAAGTAAGCCAAAAATATTTGCCACGCAAGATATAGGCTACTGCAACACCAATACGTTCAAAGTTTCAAGTCGAATTGTATATTATAGAAAAAAAAGCGAAAAAAAAAGACGATGCTTTCTACATGCAAATTACAACCCAGCCAGAAAACCAGATTTTTTGTAAAAAAAAAGAAGTGGTTTGCAAGTTGGGACGGTCGTAATACGTTTTCAGCACATTCATTTTATCTCGCGATTCAAAGTATGCATAAAAAAACTGTTCATGCAGAAACTGTCATGAGTGGAAGTTTGCGTTGTGGACGGAATATAACTTGATGACATCACATACTGCCACAGCTTCGATTGCACAAGAAACACATTCGTTGCTTTCTAAAATGAATCAGAACAATCACACGTTATGCCTGAACTCCGAAATTGAACAACAATTTCAAAAAAAAAACAAATATTGATTACAAGGAAACTTTTCCAACATACCTACAATGCTTACACTAAGGATGAATTTGTTCAACATTAACTAAAGAAGACAAATTTGTGTCAATGACGCTGTATATCAAACAAGACATGTGAGAATCCAAGGACAAAATACACTATTATACACTGTAAAAACTCTACTCAAGACGTAAAAAATACAACAAGGAAGGTGAATTAAATAAACAAAGCGCACAGAGAACTACTGTATATTAGCCAGCTACCAAAAGCTGCTATATTGACATTGTTTTTTCACGTCTCAAAACGTTGAAACGATGCAAAAATAGCAGCAAGTTTTGAAAGCTAGATGCGGCATTCTGCCAACACACTCCACCTCTTTTCTAGAAGATATCAGTGTTGCCAAGTTGAAAGGTCTGTGGCGGGACGAGAGTTAATTCTTGAAAAAATGCCGAGTCAGAACAAAATGTTTTTGGTTCGATACCACAAGTCTCCAGGAAGCACAGCAACATGGAGGGCCAATGTAGCGCAAACGAGAGGGGCAATTTAAACTTTTAGAATTTGATCTGTTTGACGTAAGCATCTGATAACTTCTAGAATCAATATTGGGCGACTGGTGAGTGGTGACTTATCACTTGCAACAATGTATAAGGTTGCAACACGTGTCATAGAGTCCTGGCGAAATGTGGGCACTGACAACTTATTAAACGATAGTATATCCAACTTGCAAAAGTTTCCATTTTTACATCGCTTTAATGTCTGGCGATGTTGCAACGATACAAAAATAGCAAGTTTTAAAAACTAGGAAGGCTGCTTGGAACAAAACGATCACTTGCATCAAACCAGCAATGAAACGTCAAAATCTTATCATGATATGTCCAATGAGCCACGACATGTTCAACGGGAAAATCTTATCCTGTCAAACGTTTTGTCGATCAGACACAAGAGGTCAATCAGATGATCAAGTTATGAGGCACAAGAACGGCAAAAATGAACCATGCTGCTTGCTTTGTTTACAATAACTTTGTGAAGTTTACCTCACATGCATCCACGCAACCTATATGGGGTTGCATTGAATCATAGCCGTACGAGCCAGGGGGCAGGGGGGGCAGCTGCCCCCCCCTGTTGTTTCAAAACGTCGCAAATTTGGGCAAAATCTTGCAATTATTAGGGCAAAAATTGCTATAACTTATGAAACGCTTCAAAATTGCATGAATTAAGAATAACTACAAATTAATATCTTTTACCTATCAAACTAAGTACGGTACAGCCTCTTATTTGCACAAGAAATATGCTTTTATTAATTTTCACACATGCATCGTGTTGATTTGGGCAGCTGAAAACATGACATTATCTGATTAGTCTGTTGGCATGACGCATGCCAAAATATCTATTTGGCATGATGCAGTTGCCTCGGCATTAAAATTTACAAAGTCTTTAATTTTTTTCATAGGCCTAATATAGGGCTACCATATGTCCTCTTTTAAGAGGATTTGTCCTCTTTTTTGAAGAAAAATAAATTGTTCTCCGAGGACACCCGAAAATGCTCAAATGTCCTCTTTTTTACATTTTCAGCTTTCTTGCTAATATTTTCAACAAGATTTCATAGTTATGTGACTTTTTTGCAATTTCCAACCATTTCTGTACTAATGCAACATTCTTATTTATAGATTTTCAAAAAACCATTGACGTACTATTTGATCTGCTGTTCTAAACAATCTTAGACGTTCATTGAAACATACTACATTGCTTTGCGATTGTCTTAAGTAGCCAAATAGAGGCCAGCGATGAGTGCGAGCGGAACTGCGAATTCACTTGTGAAGAAATTTCCTCATTTGAGGAGATCTGATCAACAAATTTATGAAAAAGAAAAATTGGGACAAACTAAAAAAAAATTGTAAATATCAAAAAATGAGTAAATTCCAAAGAAACAAAACATTAAAAAACTCCAAAACTTGCAAAAGAGTTTGACATATTTACATTTTAAGGTTCTCATTGTTTTACAATAAATTATTATTTTACCCAGATAGATCTCATTGGTATTGATTCAGCGTTTGTAAACGTTGGTGATTACCAACTTAATAGTTTGGCTAATGTGTCAAATAAAGCAAATTGAAAAAATAATCCAAAGTGCACTATGCATAACATACAGCCTATTTCAAAATAAATCGTGGCATGGATACTTACAACTTATGTGGGTGCAAATGTAGAATGACTTTAATCTATGATGCACCACGATGGCACAAGGAAAGAAACAGCCATTTAGTTGAGTCTGTTCTTAGCATCTCATTAACGGCCGTGTAGGCCAACAACTGCAATTATATTTCGTGCAAGTAATTTTATGATTTCGTTAAAGCCGATCTTTTTTTTCTAAAAAAAGTTAAGGCATGGCTACCTGCAGATACTGCCTGATTTTTCACATTTTTATGATATTATTACATCACATTTTTATTTTGTCACACAAATCTAATAAATCGGCTTTCGAGAAACAAACAAACTTGCCTGTTTTTTTGGTGTCTGTTTTTTTTTTGCTGCATAGGTTTACAATTATCCAAAAAGATGTCAAAATTCTTCATACCTAACATTCTACTTGTATTTTATTTGCTGGCAAAACTTGTCCTCTTCTTAGGCGATGAAAATATGGTAGGCCTACCTAATATCCATAAATGCATCATCTTGATTTGGGCAACTACAAAATATGAATTTATATAAATCTGGTGAATACTTTTATAAAACAATTCAGTTGTTCTATCTTGATTACTTGGGTAAGAAATTCTAGCTAGCTGGTGATCTTGTTATGTTAGTTTTTCACTGTTGTCATGCACCGCATACATTATATTTGGTCAATTTCTATAAAAGCGTGCAGATTTGGGAAAATTTACGTTCTGCCCCCCCAAAATGGTTTGGTCTCGTACGGCTATGCATTGAATGTTTGGTAAACAGTCTCATTCATTAAATTCTATGCTGAATGAATGCAATGGAAATCAGGGTTGTAAACAAATAGGACAAAAACGAGCTATTTGGCAAAAAATACGGGTTTTATGAGCAAAAATGGGTTTTATTACGTAAAAAGAGCCGAAAAAAAATTGTTCCCAAATTTGTTTGACTAGTCTTTATGCGATACGCATTCATGTGAAAAACATGCTTCTAGGCAGAGAGATACTGATTGCTAAGCCTGTGAAATGTAACAAGAATTTAATTCAAACACATACATTAGTTTTTTTTTTCTTTTCTAGCAATACTGTAGTACAATTTTGCTAGAGAGGTGATTTTTTTAACCATGTACAAATAAAACCTGACAACCAGGCGGCATTTAATAGAATAACATGAAAGTAAACTAAAAATTATCAAACGTTTTCGGCCGTATTTATGTTAGCTCTTTTCAAGCAACCAACTGACTGAATGTTCTTCATAAATTGAAATTTATATCAGATCTGTAATTTCAATTTATGAAGAACATCAGTCAGTTGGTTACTTGAAAAGGGCTAACATGAGTATGGCCGAAAACGTCTGTAATTTTTAGTTTATTTACATGTTAGTATATTAAATGTCGTCTAGTTGTTAGGCTTTATTCTAGCAATAGTTGCAACAAAACTAATACTAAAAAAGATAGCAATCATGATGAACGCCCAAACTTTGCAGTATTTATTTCATTAGTTGTTGAAAATAAAGGTTTTGAGAAAAGTTTTGTTCTGTCACAGATGTTGCCACAAATTTTTTCTTCAACAACTTTGAAGTTTTCTCTAATTGGAGCAGAATTCCTCATCTGGCAACACTAGTTTTGTAGAAAAAGCCAGGTCTATTTAAAAAAAACAGAGTTTTTTATTAAAAAAAAACAAAAAAAAACAGTAGCTACCCGGGTGGATTGTACGGGTGGTACCTACTACAACCCTGATTCAAATATTAACACAGACAGCAAATCAGGCGTTTTTTTACATTGATTCAACGTCTACAACAACTGTAGACATTCAATCAATGTAAAAAACGACTGATTTGTTGTCTGGAAAGATATGGCAAGATGCAATGAGGCGAAGTGCGCGTACAACAAAAAGCGATTTAAAAACAGTGATATTAACTTTTGACAAGCAATGTCTACTCCGTAATTTTTCACCATGTCGTTCTTGACGAAAAGTAACAGTTTGTTATATCAGCAACCAAGCAGCTATCCTTTTTACGTTGTTTTAACGTCAACAAACGTTGAGATAATGATATAATAGCAGCTTTTACTGGTTGAGTAAGATTATCATTCATTTACTATCAAAGCGCTGACCTATGGAAAATAAACAGGATTTCCTGTCTTCGCTGTCGGTTCAAGTGAAATAAGCAGTTCAAAAGCTGCTACCCTTTCGTTTTTTCCATTGCTTCATCGTGAAACCAGGTTTAACTGACACAATCTACGATCACCAAAAATAAGAGCATAACGAGCAAGCAAATCACAACTGAAATCCACGTTATTGACACGCAGGCGACACAGTAATCGAAAAACAAACATATATAATTTCCACTACAGACTCGTTACCACAAGATTATATAATGCTGTTTGTAGCATTACAAGTTAGCAAAATTAATACTACTGTATTTACATTGATTTAACGTCTGAAGACATTAAACCAATGCAAAAATTACTACTTTTGCTAACTGGGTTTACAGCCACCTGTATCATACACACCCAACACGGCACACTTCATTCTCACAGTGGATCCCAGCACGATTGGTGGCTGCCAAATTGCATTGGCGAAGTACGAACTGGAAAAACACGCAGTTTCACAAACTCATTGATCTCTTGCAATGTATAACCCTCATAATGAAAAGTTGTAGCAAGATAGCAAAAACGGCAAGAATTAACACAAACGAAGACGGAGTTGACTAAATGGATGATTCTACTGCTTCGGAAAAACATAGATGTTTTGTTAAGGTTTGAAGAAATTGGTATAAGCGATATTTTTATTGCACATAGTTTTATAGAGCAAAAAAAAAACACGTAAATGACATGAACGAAATATCTAGATAAACACAATGAGACCTTAACACAACCCATAGGTTTGGGCAGATTCACTATAAATAGACTACGGTAATGTTATTCTGAGACATCAAGATAGCGGACGGTAGCTCATGTATAATTCATTGACCAAATGTGGTCAAACATAAAAATTTTAAAATCCATAACCTTTTATTAGCTTGAGCAAAGAAATTGGATTCCCAGCCATGTTTAGAAACTTTTGCACCAAAAAGTATGCAGTTGCAAAATTGACATTGATTCAAACACAAAACGGGCTTTCACTATCATACTCAATACGCTGAAAAGTAAAAACGAACTTTAGTCGTGGGAAGATTTCTTGCTTTGTTTTTTCTTGTATTTTTCTTTTAAGCGTGTACTCATTTCTTTAAACTTACCAGCCTCGAATTCCATTTGTTCGCTGGCAACTTCAGCTTTTGAAAGATTTTCTGTCCTTTCCTGTAAACCTTTTCTTGCCTGGTCAACAGCACTTTCTGTTCCAACAACAGTACGTTCAGGTACATCTGACTTTTCGTCCACAACCGACAAGCTGCTGTGAGATGATTTACTTGAGAGAGAAAACAACGTTTTACGTTTTGTGTCTCCATTCTCCTCGTTATCGTTACTTTCAGAAAATAAAGGAAGTCCTTTTCTACCGTGACTTTTCGTATCTGCTCGTCTAATAGTGGACTTAAAAGACTTTATCGATGACTTGCTGGATTGAGTGCTGCTTGCAGAAGCACTCCCGATCGAAGCTCTAGTTTCACAAATATCAGGTGGCTTCGTCACGTTGGCCTCCGTTTCGTGCAATTGCATTATGACATTAGTTGTGCCACTTTCTATTTCTAGTGAAAGACCCGCCAGATCCAAAATATACTCGCCAAGCAATACGTCTCGTTTCTGCTTGAAAACGTTGTATAAACGAAATCGAAGATGTTGACTTTGAAACTCTGCAATAGTGATGGAATGCAGACATTCATTCATAAACTTCATCGCACCAGTGATACCCTCACTAACTTCATATTTTTTGCTATGTCCTCTAGTCTCTGAAGGTAAAAGCTTAGTTCGTATTTGAACAGTTAACGGCTCATCTGAAGAAGGAGCCGAAGATTCAGAGACTTTAGCCATAATCATGGGAACTACGTCCGTTGCTTCCAAAGCGAATATTTTGACAGTATCACTTCGAGCCATAATTTTGATGCTGATTTTAAGGTCCACTGATGTGTCTGATTGCAAACTTTTTTCGATTTTTTTGTCATCATATTTACTATGTAATGACACTTTATATTTCTTTAAAATTCCGACGGCGCGGTGTATTCTTTCATCGTCCTCTTCTTGCTGACTCTTCTCTACAGTTGGACTGAAAACAGGATGATGCTGCTCTTCAGGAGAATGTGACGTTGGCTTCTCTTCCTTTTGAATAAGATGTTCTTGCTCTGCTGGCTTGGCAGAGGTATCTTCACCAATTATGCATGTAAAACAGCAGCAAGATATCCTCATTTTTACAGCACAACATCACTTTATGTTTTAACAAAACAAAGAAAACAAAAAAGTTGCTTGTTGATATTTATCGGTGATAGTGTACATTTGATGCAATTAGGGAACGTTCAAATATTACGTAACGCCTTTTTTCCGAATTTTTGACCCCCCCCCCTCCCCCATGTAACGCCAACGTAACGCATTTTTCAATCCCCCCCTCCCCCATGTAACGCTTTTTCACTACGAATTCAGCACAAAAAACTACCATTCCGTACTCGAAAGCGATACGTAATGTTTTGCTTGAACCCCCTCCCCCCCGATGTGACGCTAACGTAACGCTTTGCATAAACCCCCCCTCCCCCTCGAAGGCGTTACGTAATATTTGAACGTTCCCTTAGTCTTGTTTGCATCATCAAAATAAAATATAAGGTCATCGGTTATTGTGTTACTTGATAAGGGCTAACATGTGTATGGCCGAAAACGTTCATAAATTTATAACTTATTTTCACTTTACTGTATTATGTTAAATGCTGTGTGGCTGCTATGTTTTATTCGTCAATGGTTCAAGAAAATTACCTCTTTACCAAAATTGTATCAAAATAAAAGCAAATTAGCGACGCTAAAAGTTTTACTTGACTGAGAAGCTTACAAGCAGATAACAGACGGCAAGCGATAGGAAGACACGTAACCATCTGCCGTAAGACGTTCATCAAAAAAAAGATCGTCTATAGCAGGGGTGTCCAACCCGTGACCCGCGGGCCACATGTGGCCCGCGAGAAGGTTTTGAGTGGCCCGCGTGATATTTTTTGAAATGATACATATAATCAACTCAATCGACTACGTAATTTATGGCGAACTTACATTTCGAGAAATTGGCATTTATTGTTTGCTTTCTTTGTCAATTGTTCTATAGTCCCTAGTGCAGGGGTGCGCAACTGTTCAAGTTGATTTTATTGCATCACAATGCACATTGTTACGCACCACATTTTCCACATTGTTACGTCCACCTCTTTCCACACAATCGTACTCGTGCTTCAAGAGTCAGTCAATCATTACTATTTCTTGCTTTATGGGAAAAGTTCAAAACTTTCTATTGCTAGAATTTTACAAAAACAATGTTTTTAAATAAAACTATAAGAGAATTTACGGATTGGCAGTTTTCGTGACATCATTATCTGGCAGCACTTGCTTGTGCGAGTAAGTTTTTTCGCGTATGAACCCTGTCAAATTCCCTGAGTGATCACTAATTTGTGACAGCCACATGGAAAAGTCGCTTTGCATTGCTATATCATCCATTTCACCGCATATTGCCAAACTTGTTAGAGAAAAACAGTAGCCTACCAAACTTCACATTGAAATGTCGACGTGTAGTAAAAACTTTGTTGACTTTACTGTATCTTGGTATGTCCAGCCTATTGTTCTTATAATTTTTGTAAAAGAGGATAAAACACATTTCTAAGATTAAAACTTTGGTGTGAAGGTTTTAATTAAAAATTATAAGACAGCTATTTCCAAGATTACAAATTAGCAGTAAATACTCAAGTGCCCCGCGCAATCATTCGAAAAATGCATGTGGCCCTTTGGCCAAAAAGGTTGGACACCCCTGGTCTATAGGCTCGAGATATGCTAATGACTTCCTACCGTCTGCACGTCCTCAAAATGTTTGGGAAGTAATGCACCTTGCCTGCTACCAATGCAAACAAATAGCGAAACGGCTAATAAAACTGGGCTTACTTATCAACAGACTGCCTTCAGGTTTCTTTTTTCAATAACCATGCAGTATAGCTACGTCAAACCCAAGTGCTTGCTTGGGTCAAAATGTCTGCTTGCATTTAAAAAAAGTCACCCTAGAACACTTTCAGTGTCAAAAAATTTAAATACAACCCTAAATATAAGTCAACTGCTATTGATTTTCTTCACTAAACAATCTCAATGTTAAGTTTCGTAATGTTACGTTTGGATAGGCTACCAAAGTTACAAAATATCAAACGAGATGCATGATACCATCTCTAACTTTAAAAAATATAATTTCTTCGAAAAATCTTTATGTGATAATCGTTTTTGAATTGGAGTGTACCAATGTTTTAATGTCATCAGGAAAGTTTAGTGTTGTGTAGAGTAAATCGTGTGAGGTACTTTTGTCAGCTGTCATTCCAACTGCTTCGTTGAAAGAAGCCAGCACTGTGCCTCTCACTCAGGGGTCACTCACTCTCACTGACTCATCGAACTACAGTCCGCGGGCCAGATCTGGTTTGCGAGCTTCGTACGCTCGACTCGTCGCATAGTGCAAGAGTGTGGCAATGTGGCATACACAATTACACACTGCATACGCTACACATCTTATCAAAAGTTAACGCTGGGTGAAGAGTTGTAAAGTGTGTAAAATTTCTTGCGTTCTTCTGGTGAATATCAAGGTCATTATCATCTTCTGTCAAAATATTTCTGTGATATTCCATTTTGGTTTGGTTTTAAATCCTTATCCTCGCACTAGGAAAGCCTTGGTAAGGTTATTCCTGGTAGTTTCGCATATTTGTAAAGGCTTTTGACGCAGGATCGGTTATCGAGATTGACAAAGTAAAGTTTCCGATTGTTGAAGTGTTGTTGCCAGGGAATTATTCCATCCATTAGGTGCGGCTGAATGGAGAGCAGTCTTTGAAAATACGTTGCTCAAGCGCACACCCAAGGGTCGCACCAGCGCCGCTTAGTAATTTTTACGTGTTTTAGTTTTTTGAGAAAGTCGGTCTAGCTGACTAACGAAAGGCCGGGAAAAAATATAAACAACTGTTTCAACATACATCTTGGGGTAGCCCTGCTCTCCTAGTCAGAGAAGAAACGCAAAATAAGTAGAATTAAAAAGGCTTTTGCATTTCCAACACAATGCAAAAATAATCAGGGTAAAAGATTGCACTGAGCTGCGACGATTTCTAAACTAAGCCTACTAACAAAAGTAAGTCATCGTTTAAGAAACTTAGCAAATAGGTCTACCCTCATTTTAGTTTACAATTTCATTGCAAAAGCTCAGATCACAGCTCAACTCTTAACTTTATCAACTAGCTAGAAAACATAATCGTTACAGATACCAAAAAAGAGATTATTTTGCAACAATCTGTCAGCAAGCAACTGCTGACAATTTGATCATAGCTGCAAATAAATATTTTTAAAATCTTGAAGCAAAAGTAACCTGTTATATGATACATCTAGATCTATTTTCTACCTGCTTTTACTACTATCGCTAGATAACGTTGCCTACGCGGTAAACATGAAATCAGCATCGTAGTTCCAGTTATGAATAAGATTCAAAACTTATTGCCACAGACTGTGAGAACTCATACACGACGATCGAAAGAACTTCAATCGACACCGCTCTCTGAAGTACGCGGCTAGACTACGTCTCGGAAAGACAGTTAATAGCATGCCAAAATAATGGGAGCAGCTGAGTTTTTAGATAGCTTCAATGCGTTTTTTCTTCTACAAAGGAAAATATTGAATAAACTTTCAAAATTTAACATTATGAAACAGGCCTTCAGAATCTACCTACCAGCTCATAGATTCCACTTAATATCATCAACTTCCTTCCTTTTTAGAGGAAAGCAAACGCGATCACACGGCCTTTGAAACTTTGAGACGACTTTGCCAATAGGCTACAAACAACTAAGCTTACCAGTTGGCTAAGCAACAGGGTGTCCGCTTTTCGACGAGTGATCGACGACCAACAAAATGACGTAAAATGTTGCGTATACCTGCGCTGAGTTATATCACTTCTAATTTAAAAACGCAGCCAGATCAAGATTAAGACTGCAACAGAAAAACTGTAGAAAAAAAGTACAAGCGTACGCATCTTTTTTACGCCAATGCTTATATATAAGCCTACTATTGAAAAAAAAATCATCACTGTGTCATACTCATTAACCTACACTTCGATCTAACATGAGTTTGGTAGTGTCGGGGGTCTTTTTTCTAACATAAAAACAAACGCTTCCCATGGCGCCTTTGCAGTTGTAACTTTCAAATACAGCCACAAAAAACAAGCTGCATTCCAGTATAAAACCAGAAAAACTGCTTGCGACTGTTTTATCGACGTGTTCAGTAGCAAATAATATTTGAACTTTAAATGTCATAAACAAAAAGTGACGCAATGCAATACAATTAAATGCGAAAAGTTGTTTTCGGGGTAGGAGGGACTTTGGGCAAAAATTTTAAAAAAAATTCCAGAGGTCTTAGAATGTTGTATTCTAAAACAAGGCTAAAGTTGAAAATAAATTAACCTCCCGCCCTCCTAGTATAAGCTGCAATCATTCAGCCATTATGAAAAGAAGTAGATATAAGTTAACTTATGTTTTTGTCGTAACCAGGTAGCCTAACAGTCCATGGGTAAAGATAAAGATTACGTGGCCAAAAAAATAACTCATGATTAGGGCCATTTAAAGTCATTAAAGTCATATTTTTTTCTATGCATCAGTAAGTCGTGAAATCAATTTTAACGCAAAAACCGCATCCCTACGAGCAGGGCCGGATTTAGACTGTAAGAGGCCCTAGGCTATTCCATTTGTGAGGCCCCTCCCTATTTTGAGCTCAGAAATTCTCTCTAAACAACATCACATGTCATTGCTTAATGTTAAAAATATGAGTGTATTAAACTCTTCGTTCTGTTAATTTTCCACATTCATGGGTGCAAATTTTTAATTAAAAGAATAAAAATTTAGTTAAAGCAGTTTTGCTTTTAATTTTAATTTCTCTGATCAAACAACCGTTACAATAATTGTAAAGTTTATTTACGAGCAGTGGCGTAGCCAGGAATTTTGAAAGTTTTTTTTTGACGGCGTATTCGCCTAAAACGACACCCAGCAGCGGGGTTCTGGAGGCCTCCCCCAGAAAATTTTGAAAAATTACTCTGAATTTGGTGCATTCTGAGAGCATTTTCAATAAAAATGTGGGTATGAATATTCCTGTAAAGATACCGTCCGGTGACATAGCAAAAGGATAAGATCATGTTTTTTTCGGCATTTTTCGGAAATAAAGCTAAGTCTCTATGTTTTCTTGTTGCTAATTCCTGGCTGAGATATTTGAATGTTTGGTATTGGCAAAACTCGCTCTTTTAATGCAGTTTCGTTTAAAATTAGGCAAGCTTTGTTTTAGAGACATAAAGAGACTGAAAGCATCATTCTCAATATCGTGACGTCGCAAGCGTGCCAAAAGAGGGGTTGAAACCCCCAACCTCCCCCCCCCCTGGCTATGCCAATGTTTACGAGGACATAAGAAATAGTTACAGCAATCAAATAGAGTAGCCTAACACTAGGCTACCAAATTTTTTTTCTAGCTTTTGTCAAAGCAAAATCATGCAACTTGAGACATTGTCGACCTCAGTTTATTTTTGATGCTTTTGAGCCTTGAGAAAGATCTCTCTCCTGAGCAGTTAGTGATCATTAAGCTTAGAAACAGTCTTCCTTGCACATAGAAGTTCATCAGTTAGTTTCGGGACTCGGGTCAACATCTTCCGGATACGCTTCCTTTAAAAGTTTTAAACCTTGGTTGTCCATTTTCAGTTTTAGCCGAAACTCTGGTGGGCTAAGGTTATCACTAGGGCAACCAAAAGTCAATAAAGTCAAAATTTTTCTGCCTTGTTCAAAGTTTATAAAACGTCCACAAACTAAATTTCAGGCTGACACGAAGAGAGGTTTCAAAGTTATTAAGTAAAAAAAAAGTCAAAATTCATGGTTAGGTCAAAATTTTCTTTTAACGTAGTTTTTCTTCTCTCTATTGATATTTTATTAAATCTACACAGATACTGATTTTTTGTTGCAATTTCTGTTGCTATTCTGACGTAATAATCGATTTGATGCAATTTCTGAGGTAATAATCTTGTTTCGCCCACTACTGACGATTGAATATTAGCCAGCTACCCTGCTGTTGATGAGTTGGTTGCCAGGGTTAAAGCAGTGACCATTTATAACAGGTCAAGAAGAGCTAGTTTAACTTCCATTGGCCAACCTCCACACTCCACAGCCAAATGTAACTAGATGGGCTTTTGGTTGAAAGCTGCTTTCTATTATTCAAAAAGTCTACCAAAAGTAAGAAATATCGTGGAAGGCTTCCATGATGGTGGATTGGTGGTGTCTTGCTGCGGCGTGCTCAAGATGCTGTAAAAGCTCCCAATTTAGCTACTCACCTTGTAGAAATAGAGGAGCAGTATAGTGCACTGTTTGATATAATTCAGAAGATGGAAAACAGCCGTTACACCATTCAAGAAGCTTACCAGAAAATGAGGTCTCTTAAATTTGGTGTTGATGGCTGCCAAATTGGAAAATATATTCAAGCAAGAATCTTAAGGAATGGCATCAAGTGCATTGTGAAAATGGGACGAGATGATATTTCACCACATTTTACCACATTTCACCACATTTTCACCATATTTTACCACATTTTCACCACATTTCACCACATTTTCACCACATTTTAGGAAAAATTTTGGCGAGAGACAGAAACTTCAAAGGCGATAATGTGAAACGTTACTTGATGTTGAAGTATAATAGTGCAGAACCCCCTCAGTAATTTCGGGATATTTAGACACTCCATATTTATCTTTTGCAGTTTTTTGAGTGACTTTCATTACCTGTTCGTTAGCTGTGGTGTCGTTGAGTCTTCCACATTTTTCTCATACTTCAATAGAAAAGAAGCTATCCTTACCTAACGGTTTGATTTCTAAATTTCACGTTTGAGTTGCAAACGAAGAAAGTTGTTGGTCAAAATTAGGTCAAAATTTGTAAATTATAAAGTCAAAATTTCAAGTTTTTAGGTCAAAAAATTGGTTGCCCTAGTTATCACTATCATGCAGATTGCAGAGCATTGCGCGCTTGAGGCAAAGCTCCCTATTCTTTCTGCAAATCATCTAAATCTTCTTCGTTAACAACAGAAGGAAAGTTGATGCTGCCACTCTCAAAATTAAAAAAAAAACACTAGATTCTCCAAGAAAACTATTAGATTATTTTATACTGTTTTTTGCAGAGAAGACTGCGGCACTTTAACATAGAAGCTTCCAGCAGAAAGCGCGCAATAATTGCCTCTATTATGATGCAAACGAGTAACGACGTAATAATGACTGTTTGCAACTTGTGTATAGAATTTTCTACTCTGAAAAGCTTGATATTAATAGGTACTTTAGGTAGGGTTTAAACTTGTCAAGTTTTTAAAAGAATTACAAACTTTGAAATCGAATTTCGAGGCCCCTGGACGTTGAGGCCCTAGGCTTCAGCCTGCCTAGCCTATTGGTAAATCCGGCCCTGCCTACGAGGTATAATAAGAAAGTTATGAAGTCATATAAAGTCATATTTTCCTGGTTAGGTCATAAATCAGCTTTTTAAGTTACATAGTCATATTTTTGAGTTATAAAGTCATACCGTTGTATAGTTTAAATAAAAAGTACCAATTTAAGCGGTGAAGCAAATAAGCACTAAGAATGTAAGAGTCACTGTAAAGAGCGTCAAAAATTCAGTCAACGATCCAAAGTTGACTAGTCAGTTAACAGAAATATGCCGCCACTACAACAATATTTCAAACTTAATACTCAAAATGGAAAGTTGTACGTAGGCTACACCATCAAAGAGGCCCATGCTGATCTAAATGCCCTTGATTTCTGAAAAGATCCGCTTGAGCTCAAAAATTACATTAAGAAGCGATTGGACAAAAACGATGTGAAACAAATTATGGAGCTACAAACACAGCTACAAGACGTTTCACCAGCGCTTTATGCAAAACTGCAGAAGTGTCAACCCACGTCAGCGTCTGTGGAGCGCTCATTTTCCTTACTAAATTCATTTTTACGTCCAAATCGTAACTTCAAAGACTCTAACATTCCACACTACATGAAACTGTACTACTACAGTGGTTTAAAATAAAAATGAATGTGTATTACTGTTATGTTGCGTATGTTTTACTCTTTAGTTCGGTGAGTGACGTTGTTCGCATGTAAAAATAAACGATTTTCACATAAAGTCATATAAAGTCATATTTTTCAAAAAATAAAGTCATATTATTGATTTTTTAAGGTCATATAAAAATGGCCCTACTCATGATAACGTGAATAACCTTTTCACTTCTCAAAATGGCATTTTTACAATGTACTCATCCCGGTGGTTTACATTAGTTAGGCTACCACGTTTAGGAATATATAACATGAACATAAAGAAAAGCCTGTTGCTGCAGGAAATATAATGCACAGAAATTTACGCAAGCTTTCACGTGTTCACATTTTGTAGTTAGCAGGTAGGTGGAAATCCTCAATTAGATTGCATAGTACTTGTGGAAAATTACGTCATCACTCATGTGACGATTGACAAATAACTGCAAGATGACACATTTTCAGTTCAAACACGCAATTTATTGTGAACTGGTGATGCAATATTTATACAAACTTTTGAATTGAAAAACTTACAAAATATTTGCAATAGGAATAGCCTATTTATGTTCTCCTGTAGGCTACTATGCAATATAGGCACATTACTCAAAAAAGTATTTAAGTAAACTAAACATTAAGTCTTTTGTTAATGGTAGTGAATTTGATGAGTTAAATGATTTTAACCTAGGAAACTTGATTGATTGAATCTTTATCCTCGGATTGAAAAAGCTTCTTTGAGAGCTTAATCCTGGCAGTTTCGCATAAGCTTACTTGTAGAGGCTTTGAATCACTGACGCAGGCCCAGTTACCGAGATTGACAGAGTGAAGTTTCCGATTGCTGAAGTGTTGTTGCTGGGGAATTATTCCATCCATTAGATGCCGCTGAATGAAGAGTAGTCGTGCGTTGCTCAAGCGCACACCCCGAGAGTAGAACCAGCGCCGCTTGATCTTAAAGCTTCTTCGTTCCAGAAGTAACGCGCTAACCAACTGAGCTATCGAGAAGGACAAAGAGTATTGTGCCAAAGAGTTCTGGGCAACTGAGGTATAGGCTACCTTCGATGGTGTAACATGGCCTGGAAAACATGTTGATTGTTGGTTGACCATTAAATACGCAGACAACTCTTTCACCTGCCTTTGCCCAGACTAGTCAAAAACAACATCACCCAGGCAGGGAAAATGGACAGTTAGATAATTTTGCGTTGTCCCGTGACTAATGGCAATACACTGGAGTTCAAAAGACAGAATACTATACAGTATTAGCAACACTATAATCAATCAATTCCTTTTTTTTCTATACTGCAACCTACAAATAAATTTACATCACAAGCTGAAGCTACCATATTCTTTTACAAATAAAATGTGGACGTTAAGGAGAAAACAATTCTTGTACTTTGCATTACGTTAGCCTACTATCTTGAATATTGAAAGCATCTTGACTTATCTTGTTGCAACTAATGAAGTAGTTCTCCTTTGCTTTATGCAGTATATGTATTCTTTGCACTTAATTTATATTTAGTTGTGCATGAGTGTACTGTATATTAAACAAACCGTAACACCAACGATAAGTTTTTGTCATGGTTAACCTACATCATGCCTATTGGCTTCCCCAAGCAGCCATGGATAGGTTAAATAAAAAATGTTGGAAATTTATGGATATTGATCGCACAAATACACCACAAAACGCAAAGATAAAAACTTAACTACTCACCATGATCCAATAAAGAAATGCATGAATAATTTATTCAGCTTTCCTTCAACAAATTTTTAATATTTATGAGTCAAGATCAAAATTGCTACTGATTTATGAGAAAATTCTAATTACTTCTTTCAATGACAGACATCACAAATATGCTCATAAAGAAGCACCATTACGTCCAAATTAAGGAATGTTGAACATCGTTTGTAGAAATATAGATATATACGTTGCTAAGCCTTATTTCTCAAAAGACTAACAAATAAGAAATAACTATATATACATTTTAAATACAGGTTGGATTAAAAAAATCCACCTTATTCAACTGACAAATCGTAGCATCCTTGTAAAAGTTGACTTTTAGTACGGTAAGCTACACTAAGAGATGAGCAAGATCACCAGTTTTGGCGATCTTGAAGATCAAGATCAGATTACCAAAACAATGTTGAAGATCAAGATCACTTTTTGTGCACTTAAAAAAATGAAGTTTTTAATCAAAGATGTTGCAGAGAAACAAATGTTGCTATTTATAAGCAACCAGGTTAAAAATAGGTGGTATTGTTACCTGTTGCTTTTAACTATGGTAGGCCTACTCAATCGCAGGCCTAAGAATTGTAATAAGTAAGTGATTGTTGCAATTAGGCCTCTCAGTTTTTGTTATTATTGTAGTTTGTGTAGAATGTCACACCCAAGGCCAAGGGTAATAGCAGTACCGGTATCGCACTAAAAGTAAAAAAATTTGCAATTAGTTTTAGCCTATGCTTTATAGGCTATAGAAAAAAAAAACACTTTTGAACTGCATCATTTTTTTACCAGATTTTTGTCTGGTTCATATGGGAAGCTTTTATTTGTGTTACTAAGTAGTTTCAATTTTCATTGAGTTATTTAAATGTATATTGTACCATTTGTCCATCTGGTAACCTTGATATTGTTGTTCACTATCAAAAATGTTCAAAGGTTTGCAATTAGATAAACTGCTCTAAATAAACATACAAAACCGCTACAAAAAAGAAGCAGCCTATGTTTTTACATTTAATATATATACTTGCTTATACTCAGACCCAAAACAATTATTAACCTGGTCGATTTGCTCATTTGATGCAATAAACTACTTGTAGGCTTTTTGCTAGTTGCACACTTTGCATGACCAATAATAATAATAATAATAAATGTGTTTCTGACCAAAGTTGGCTATCGTGTCTAGCTGTTCAGCACGGCCATATTGAACTTTTTAAACATCCATAATTGGGTTAAAGAAAGCAAACATTTTTTAGAACTTACAAAACAGATTTGCGAACAAAGTTGAATCATTATTTTACATCAACATAAAGTATATACAAAAGTTGACTGACCAGCATAATACTTTTTAAATTTTAAAACAGCAACACTGACCAAACTAGATTGAAAATTACAAATCGAGTTTTCTTGGACACATATCGTATTAACACTGGCCCTGGCTTGTTAGTAATTGCCACTAATTACTTTGTACAGTACAAGTTCTAAAATAAATGCCTCAATCTAGTAAGTTAACATCAGTCTTAAGATGATCTAGATCTTGTTTTTCAAGATCAAAATCACACAAAATAAGTGATCTTAGATCAAGACCACCAAAATAAAAGTGATCTTCAAGATCATGCCAATCACTGACTTTATTTATAGTAACAAAGCAAACTGTGAAAAGGCATTCACAGTTCACGAAAAAAATATTAATTATCACAACTTTTATGTGTGGTAAAGAGGAATGCCACAAATGGGTTCTTTATGAAGTATGATTGGTTTGGTTCAGTTTAGTGCAAAATATGATAATCATTATGTTTTATTTTGTGATCATTACAACAACATACAGTGCACTGCAAATCATAAAAGGGGAAAACAGCAAACACACATGTAGTCATTGAGCTACTCTCAACTTTGTGAAATACTAAGCTTGAGTGGCAGCTGACTTTTTTGACATTTTTGATCTTTTGCTGTTAACATTGTATGCACTAAACTTCTCTTGTTAGTATTTATAAAGGTTTTGCTTTGCAAAAATCAATTTTTCAAATTGATCACAACAGAGCAAAAAGAAGCAGTTTTTGAAAATTTCATGTTCCTGCAAGTGGAAAGAAACATTTTCATCTAAATTACCTGATTCAGGCTTTTTTTAGAATATTTTTAGGCATAAAGATGTTCAGGACTAAATAAAAAGTATTATATGATACTGGCTATATTGCGGGAACATGTGATACACAAAACATGTTTCATGTCATCAACCAAGAAGATTTGAACAGAAAGTAGTACCGTGCTGCATTGCCATTTTGTGTCATTGTTTATGTGTTTATTTTGTGTCTTGTGACATCATTTGATGTAGCTGTTTGTTAGTTTAAAGGTGCCATCATTTTCAATTATTATCTTCCCTTTCAATTAACATCTTGCAGTAGTGACGCAAGATAGTAGACTTTGGCTGCTTTACCAATTTGTGCTACTGTTTATGTTCATTTTGTAAGTATCTTAGTTTATGTTAATATACTGTAGTGTATACTGTATATATTAAGGAGTTATGTTGTGTCTTGTCACACATTGCATTCTTGGTTTTGGTGCTGTTTCTCTAGTTTTAAAAGCGCCATTATTAACTGCCGCTTTTAGGGGTGGGAATGTTGTAAACAGCGGTCGCACTTTGTATCTTTCTTTGTGTATTTACCGCCACCTAGTGTGTTGATCCTGTATTTGGCAACTCTGTTTCTCGTACATTTTATCTGCCATGAGTTGTAATTGTCTTTTCGATCGTCGGTGTTGGATCGCTCGGATGTGTGGTCTGGTCAATATTTTTTTGTAAATTGTTTGGTGCAGAGTCACTTAAAGTAAATCCCTGATCTCAATAGTACGGTTGTAGATTCTCGGCTGGTACAGTGTTAGGAATTCGGTAGTACTAATTGCTGTGCCCCTGTAGATTCTCTAATAGTCAGGTAGCTTTATTTTGGGTTTCTCTCGCATCGAACGATCAGCAACACCCACCACACTAAGAAGAAATATTTGGTAGGTACAGAATATTTCATATATATTTATGATACAGCATTTAAAAACACTTGGAATCTCTATTTGAAAATTTCAAACTATAATAAACAACTTCATTTCAAAATAAAACAAAAATGGTCATAACCTACAATTGACAGAAAAAAAAACAGTATCACATACTTGGGATTGGTAGCATCTGACAACTCTAAATTTCATCAGTACATCAATCTTATCACATCAAACACTAATTTTAAGATTAACTACAATAGACATTTCATCACCAGATCCTTCACATTTTAAATTGCAAGTTCAACCAAAGCTGGAATAAAGTGTGCAAATATGGAATTCTAGTTTGAGAGTTGATGTAGAAAAAATAGAAAGGGATTAAAAAGTAATTATTAACTGGATTACTAAAACTTGGAAGCATATTACACTATCAAAAAATAAATTTGTTGACATATTTAATAACGCAATCAAGCCAAAATGATGTGATCTAATCAAAACATACCATTCTCTGACCATCTGTCAACTTTTTTGTAGCCGTTTTTATCTGCCCTACACTCTAAACAATCCAGTCTGATGCGAAAGAAGAACAATCAACTTTTAACAAAAAAAATATGTTTCAACAATTAGGAAGCAACAAGTAAATTTTTTTAAAGAATATTATCAAAAAAATCTACCCCAACATTCCTTCTTTGACAATAGTTAATCGATCAACAAAAGGAACACTTTACTAAATGATGTTGTAATATCTGAAAACAATTCTTTTGAGTGCAACAAAGTTTTGATTGCACTTAGAACATGATACTTAAGAGCACGTACGGCAATAATTTTTACTAGTGTAGTATATATGTCATATGTGTACTTGTTTGTTCCTAAATACTGTTGTTTTGTGATTGTCCTTTTATTATTCAACACGCTATCCCATTTGAAAGTTTTAGTTTGTTGAGATGACTACATAGGCCTACCCTACATCATTATAACACCTCTAAATGAAGAAAAACCTTAAAGTATGCAAGGAGGTATTTGCTTGCATAGTGGATAGTATGGCAACTAATCTACTATAGCAGACAGAAAACCTTATATTAAAACAATCTAGTAAAGCCACAGTCATCTAAGTTACTTGCCTGCATATACTAGTTTCAGTCTGTTAAGTGCTTTGTTTTTTAACTTTTGAGTTTGCATATAAAGAAACGACAGAATCAAGTGACACTGGTCTGCTCTTGGGGTATGTACTTCACCGATGCATTTTAAGTACAGCTGTCAAATCAGAGGCTTCTACCTACACATGGACAGAATAATTTACAGACAACAAAATCTCAACAAGCTAAAACTTCATTTTTTTGGTGATTCAACCTTGTTGGTCAAGCCTGCATTAATAGATCAAAGCCTTTACAAGCATGAGAAACTTTTAAGAAAAAGTTTTCAAAAAGACTTTCTCAGACTGAGAATGAAGATTCTCACAATTAACTGAATGTTGATGTAGATAGAAGAGCTTTTAAGACCTTTTCTCAGTAGATTACCAGTGTTCTAATGAAGCCACGTGGATTGATTGCTTAGTAAAAATGCATTAATTACAAAGTGCTAAAAGATACCATATTTTAAACCAATTTCTATTCTCAGATAGGCCTACCCACTCTAAATAATTACTGTATATATATTTGATTACATTCTCATAATCAATCGCAATCCTAACTCCAGGTTAAAAACGAGAGCTGATTAGGTAGCCTAACTCATATTCTCATTTTATGATAGGATATGCCAGTCTAACTATAGAAAGAGCTCAACACTTGCTCTCCTGGGCCACATTGAAACAAGCTTTTGCCTGAGGATGGGTTTCTTTTATGTCCGGTTTTCTTTCTCCATCCTATTATTATTATTATGACTGCTCATCCACATCAATATTGGAACTGGCAAATTCAATCCACAACACTTTTCATTAGGCTGTCATTCATTACTACATGTGTGCTTCTCTGTGTTTTTGCTTTATTTTTTGCTACTTGTTTTTTGGGTTTTGTGGCCGTGCTAACTACTGACATAGGTTATAGCATACTACATAATTTTTCATTCAGGCACGTTTTAAACCTTTCAAGGTTTTGCCACCTTTTCCCGTTTGTTAACGTGCTGGTAGGTTTATATCGATTTTTTTAGTTAGTATCTTTTTCATCCTGGACGCGTTAATGACAAAAAATAAAATGATTGATTGATTGACATTTTCAAAAAAAGATATTTCCACATTATTGGAATGTGATTTTTGAGAAAAATAAATCATTAAGATTTTTCTGAATGATTTATGAAGAAGATTTTTCTGCAGTGTACCGTAGCCTACCTAACGTACTCCTACGTATCAGGCACTGTCGCACTGAACTACAGTAAGTCTGTGGTCTGGAGCAAAGTACACATAAAGTAAAACAAGTATTTTCACATTTAGTAATTCCTAAGTACTGACGAAATGCTTTTACATTGCCAACACGATTCCAGCAATTAAAATCAGATAAACTGCATAAATAACAACATGCAGGCAACTTTGCATATCAACAACCTCCAATCAAGGTGAATATTCTCTTCCAAATCGCAATCGCAACCATAGCGATATTGTTTAGGTTTCCGCTTCGTTTGCGCTACAAAAGAGTTGCCATACTACATTGTTTTCAATGTGGAATTTATGCCACATTTGAAGGAGTTAGTAGCCCAAAGAAAGCTATTGTTTTCACCAATAATCATAGCCGTACGAAAATAAAACATCCCAAAGTTTATCTGTGCAAATATATTTTCAAAAATGCAACATTACTCACAATCTGTGAGGTGGTGTTTTTGGAAAAATGTTTTCTGTTGATGGAACAAAACTCCCCCTTTTTGTTAACATTTTCGTAGGAACCATATAATGCTTAATATAACCAACATGTCTGCCCTGATAGCACAGTTGGTTAGCGCGTGACTTCTTGAACAAAGAAGCTTCAAGATCAAGCGGCATCTAATGAATGATATAATTCCCTGGCAACAACACTTCAACGATCGGAAACTTCACTCTGTCAATCTCGGTGACTGGGCCTGCGTCAATGATTCAAAGCCTCTACAAGTAGGCAGGCCCGGATTTAGGGGGCAGAAGGGGCAGTTGCCCCGGGCCCTCCGACTTTTGAAGGGCCCCCCTATGTGGAAAAAAATGTGATTATGTGTTATTTTTTCTTTTTGGCCTTTAAAGTTTCTGCAAAATGCTGTGCAGTACTGGACTGATGCTACTGAAGACGTAGAGGTGGTTTTTCGTGCCTACGGCGCGAAAAATTTTTTTGCACGGGGTCCCCCGATCTAAAAGTGCCCCGGGCCCCCCATCAGCTAAATCCGGCCCTGCAAGTAGGCTATGCGAAACTGCCAGGATTAAGCTCTCAAAGAAATATGGACTAAAAACCCAAAAACCTTTATGTTTAGCCTATCTGGTGACGCATGCAACTGGGCGATTTGGAAGTCCAGATCTAAAGTAAATTCCTTTCAGTTAGCTTTTTGAAAGTTATATCCAGGGATATTAGAACATGTTCTAGATATCCCTGGTTATATCTTCGCTGATATGAGACGTCTTTTGTAGCAACGACTGCTTTGATTTGATGACAGATTGGGCGATGTTGAATGTGTGAGATCGGATCTAAGATATTCACACAGCCCGGAGTGATCGAGTCACTTGCAAAGATGAGGTGTAGGTTTAAACCTCGCTTCTATCGTCCGCTGTTAAAGGAAGAAGGCAGCTTGGGGGTCATGTATGAGGTGCAGGTTGTTCATCGGCCTATTTTTCAACAGCTTGTCTATCTTTAAGGGTGTTTCTGTAGCCCCAGCTCGAGCTGTGGCTGTTGAAATCGCCGATAAACAAGCTGGGCCTGCCCCCATTTTGCACCATTAGATCGTTTGGTATACAGGGTTCGTTTGGGGGCTTACAGACAGACGTTTCGTCTATTCCATCGAGGTGGAGAGTCAGGCATTCGGTGTTGTTGTTATCATCGGACGAGATTGAGCTAATGCGTGATCCGGATCTTACGCAGATAACATTGCCATGTTTCCCATATGGAATTTCGTTAACAAGGACCATTCCAGGTATTCTTGGCTTGTGGTGTGTTTCCTGTAGGCAGAGGACATTGCGTTGATGTTTGCTTTTTGCAGAGTTCAGCAAGGATGGTTGATTTCGCTCAAGAAAATCCTTCAATGTTAGCCGAGATCACCGTTAGAAGCCCTGATAAGGGCTGCCCAGGCGCTAGGGTAGGTATAGCCTACGGTTGTCGTGTAACGTGGTGAAGACATTGGTTTCACTTCTGGTGTTTGTTAGCTATGCTTGAAGTTACTTGTAGGCAGAGATGGGCGTGATCTTGATCTTGAAGATCACTTTTATTTTGGTGATCTTGATCTTGAAAGTCAATAAGATCAAGATCACTTTGGAATTAAAGTTGACTTACTATATATTATAGAGACATTTTTTTTGAAATAGTAGGCTACTGTACAAAGTAGCCTAATTAGTGGTAACTAAGTACCATTTAGCTACTATTAATGTGACTCATGCGTCTAATAAAAATCGATTTGAAATCTGAATTGAGGTGGTTGGTGTTGCCATTTCAAAATTGAAAAAGCTTTGTGTGGTAACCTAGCCTACGACTGTATACCAAAGAATGACAAAAAATGACTAAAATTTGTTTACATTTCTGTTTTGTGAATTCTAAACATTTGTTTGTTTTCGTTGATCCAATCTTAGATGTTTGAAAAGTTTATGTTGGTGATGCTAAAAAAATGGACTCTAGTCGACTTTGGTCATGTGAAGTGGCTTATATTGCAGACTGCAGTCAACCAACCAGACTGAGAATTGTTTAGGATAATATAAGTTAAGAATAAAAAATATTACATAAAACCAGGGACTTTCGGTGGCTTAAACCGTTGGGAAAGTGTAGTGAAATTGTATTCTTCTGATTCGCATGTGTGATGTCATTATTATTTTGTTTCGGACGCAGGCATTCTTTCTTTATTGGTACACGCGGTGTTTTGTGTTTTCAACTCGTTCCAGTCTTTAGTTTGTTAGCTGGTGTTAGGTTCCTATGTTTACTGAGTAATGATGTTCTTTTCTGTTTACGTATGTATTTATGTTCTGTATTTAGATGTACTACTTTTAAGTTAATTAAAACTTATGAAAGTGAAATGTCTGGTTATCTTAACAGAACAATTTAATTAACTTATTTGAAAATGGAAAGCAAGTTTTATAAACCTAACGTCTTCAAGGCTGATCCAAGTTCTGCGCAATCCAAGAAAATCTGGCTACATTGGTACAAACAATTCACGGGATTCTTAGAAGGTACACCGGATGCGACTGATGCGGACAAGCTAAGATGCCTGATTGCGCATGTAGATGCCGACGTTTATGACTATATTAGTGAGAGCGACACGTTCGACAATGCAGTCGCTACACTACGTGCTCTTTATGAGAAACCTATCAACAGTAGTTTCTCACGTTACCAATTGAAAACTTGCAAACAAGAAATAAGTCAATCGCTGGATGACTATCTACAAAAGCTAAAAACGTTAGCCAAAGATTGTGATTATAGACAGGTGACGACAACAGAATATCGAAACGAAGCTATATGTGAAACGTTCATTTCTGGCATTGTCTCTCACGAGATTCGACAACGTCTTTTGGAAAACAACACTCCAGAGACCACAACGCTAGAAGCTATTTTCAAGCAAGCTCGTTCTCTAGAAATTGCTTATCGAAACTCCGAACAATATGACAGGTCGTTTGTGTCAAGGCCGATTTCTGAGTACCATGATGAACCCAGTACTGCTGCTATTCAAAACCAACCTGCGGGTAGTTCCAATCAATCTAGCTTCAAATCAAAATGTGGATATTGTGGATGTTTTCCAAAACATGCTCGGTCGCTGTGCCCTGCCAGAAAAGTCAAGTGCTACAAATGCAACGCTTACGGACACTACGCGGTGGTTTGTCGCACGAGTTGGAAGAAGTCTTCTGCAATGGAATCGCTCGCGGTGGTATCATCGTCGGAACCAACAGGAGACCCCCCGACAAAGGTAAATGTTAGAATTAGCATCAATGGCTTTTGGGCTAATGCATTAATTGACACCGGATCCAGTTTAAGCCATGTGGATAAAGAGTTTGTTCGAAGGCATAACCTTGTAGTTCACCCTCAATCATGTAAAATTGGAATGGCTATAAAAGGAAAAGCGTCAAGTAGTCAAGGTTATTGTCAAGTAAACATTGAACTTGGGCAACGCAAATATGTTGATGTCAATCTTGTGATTTTGAAACACTTACTGACTGACGTAATTTTGGGCCAAGACTTCTTAAAACAACATGAGTCAGTAAAAATTGATTTTGGTGGAAAGGAACCATTACTTCAGCTTGGCGCTTTAGGAAAAATTAAGACACCTCTCAAGCCACAACTTTTTGAACATTTGACTGCAGATTGCAAACCTATTGCTACAAAATCAAGAAAACAATCCATTACCAATGAAAAGTTTATTGGGAATGCCGTTAGAACACAACTAGCTAATAGAATAATTCGTCCAAGTACTTCCCCATGGAGAGCCCAAGTTCTTGTTGTGTCGGGAGAAAATGAAGAAATTCACCGGAAAAGAATGTGTGTGGATTATAGCCGCACAATAAACAAATTTACTGATTTAGACGCTTACCCATTACCCAATATGCAACATCAAGTAAATAAAATTGCGCAATACACGTTCTTCAGCACACTCGATCTCAAAAGTGCTTATCATCAAATTGAAATTCCCGAAGCTGATCGCTTGTACACTGCTTTTGAAGCAAATGGTCAACTGTACGAGTATAATGTCATTCCATTCGGCTTAACTAACGCGGTGCCATGGTTCCAAAGAATTATAGATGACATTATTGATCGACATTCATGTAAAAGTACTTTTGCTTATTTAGACAATGTGACAGTGTGTGGCAAAACAAAACAGGAACACGATGAAAATCTGCGCCATTTCTTGGATGTTGCTAAAGACTGCAACCTTACTTTTAATGAAAAGAAATGCAGGTTCTCCTGTGAAACAATTGATCTTCTAGGGTATAGAGTTCAAAATGGAACTATAATTCCAGATCCAGAAAGAGTAAGGCCCCTCCTTCAAATGCCTGTGCCCCAGAGTGCAAAGGCTCTACGCCGAATTGTCGGGTTATTTGCGTACTATGCACGTTGGATACCAAAGTATTCGGACAAAATAAAGCCTCTAACGGAAACAACATCATTTCCATTGACTCAAGATGCTGAAAACGCGTTTAAAACCTTAAAACAAGTGTTGGCGGACGCGACGTTGCAAGCTATTGATGAAAATTTGCCTTTTTGTGTTGAAACCGATGCGTCGGACGTAGCACTGTCAGCAATACTACAACAAAACGGTAAACCAGTTGCATTTTTCTCTCGCACTTTGAATCGCAATGAGAAGCATCATGCAAGTGTTGAGAAAGAGGCCACGGCAATAGTGGAAGCTGTTAGAAAATGGTCACATTTTCTCCACGGCCGCCGTTTTAGCCTCGTCACCGATCAAAATTCGGTAAAGTTTATGTTTGACAACAAAAATCATGGCAAAATTAAAAACGATAAAATTCTCCGATGGAGAGTTGAACTTTCACAATTTTCTTACGACATCACCTATAGGCCTGGAACTTTGAATGTAGCACCAGATGCCATTTCAAGAGCATATTGTGCCAGCACAGCAGACACTACACTGTATGAAATTCACGACAAATTATGTCACCCAGGTGTGACAAGAATGTTTCATTTTGTTCGTATGAAAAATTTGCCGTATTCAGCTGAAGACGTTCGACGTTTGACTGCTAATTGTGAAGTATGCTGTGAAGTAAAGCCACAATTTTATAAGCCACCTAATGCTACTTTAATCAAATCTACCCAACCGTTTGAGAGACTGAACATAGATTTTAAAGGCCCAATACCATCAGTTTCTAAAAATCGTTATTTTCTTACTATTGTGGATGAGTTTTCTCGCTTCCCGTTTGTATTTCCTTGTGCTGATACCAGTGGCGATACTGTGATTTCATGTTTGCATAATTTGTTTTCAGTATACGGTACGCCTAGCATCATACATTCTGACAATGCCAAAGCGTTTAAATTTTCCAAGAGGTTAAAACAGTACTTGAGAAATTTGTCTGTTGCGACTAGTTTCACTTCTGTGTATAACCCCCAAGGCAACGCTCAATGTGAACGTTACAATGGTATTGTGTGGACTGCCATAAAATTGTGTTTAAGATCGAAAAATTTGCGCACTGCCCACTGGGAAGCTGTGTTACCCAAGGCTTTGCATTCGATCCGATCATTGCTTAATACTACCACAAACGAAACCCCTCACGATCGCCTGTTTAAGTTTTCACGACGATCATCGTTTGGCACTTCTGTCCCGACTTGGCTGGAAGATGGTCCTGTGTATGTTAGACGGCATGTGCGTAACAGTAAATATGAACTTCTTGTTGATAGTGCCGAAATTCTCGAAAGTAATTCGAATTATGCTCGTGTACGTTTCGAAAATGGTCATGAAGCCACTGTATCTGCCAGAGATCTTGCCCCCACAGGACGTTCGTCTTCACCTCCGTCACAAGAGGGCTTACTTGAACCTGATGGCATGGAAGTTAGCCCAGCAGATAATAGGCCTACCGATTTACCGCTCGCCGAAGTTGACAACTCGCCAAAAAAGGTTGTGAAAGCACAAACTGAAGTTGGTTGGCGATCATCAAGAGAACGTAAACCTCCTGATAGGCTATCTTACCAATTATGTTGTCTTTAATCTACCGTGTTATTATATTTGCTATGTATTTGTTATTAATATTCTCACTATTTTGGTGGAGGAGATTGTAGTGAAATTGCATTCTTCTGATTCGCATGTGTGACGTCATTATTATTTTGTTTCGGACGCAGGCATTCTTTCTTTATTGGTACACGCGGTGTTTTGTGTTTTCAACTCGTTCCAGTCTTTAGTTTGTTAGCTGGTGTTAGGTTCCTATGTTTACTGAGTAATGATGTTCTTTTCTGTTTACGTATGTATTTATGTTCTGTATTTAGATGTACTACTTTTAAGTTAATTAAAACTTATGAAAGTGAAATGTCTGGTTATCTTAACAGAACAGAAAGCAACTTGGAAATATGCTGCAGCAAGGTAGTAGGCACGAAGGGCGTAACCGTCGGGCGAAGCCGAAGGCAACACTTCCAGCGGGAGGTTTGGGGGGGCCTCCCCCAGAAATTTTCGAAAAACACTTCCAATTTGGTGCGCTCTGAGAGCATTTCCAAAACAAATTAAAAATAAAAATCTGTCAAATTGTGCTTCGCCTATGTCGTGATCATACATCCATTTAATGTTTAGAAGTCATGAACAATCTTAATTTTAACGTTGCAGGACCAACATCCAGTGTTAGACATGGAATAATAGTTGTCTAAATATTTAATTCGTCATGAATGTTCATTCTCAGATATTCAGTCAGGGATATCTAGAACAACGGGATTGCTGACTCTGTTTTGAAGTGGACAATAGGAGGGTTACTGCATCATCATTGCACAAACTAAAATGTGGATTTCTCAACATACAACCCATTTCTTGTTTTTAAAATGATGCTTGAAGATGAAACAATATCATCATCATCAACAGTATCATAGCCGATGCGGCCTTTGATGAACTAGATGCTCAGTTCGTAAATTTTTCCAGTGTTCCCTTTGTCGCGCAGTGTCCCAAAGTGTTCTTGGTTGGCTGATTGATGTATTGAAATTGGATATAAATGTTGTTCTTTGTCTGCCACGAGCACGTTTCCCGAGAAGGCGGCCGCTTAGACAGAGATTTTCGAAATCTTCCTTTCTGATAATGTGACCGAGAAATTTGAGTTGCCTTTGAGTTATGTTGTTCAATAGTTCCTTATCTTGATGTACTTGGTTCAAAACTTCTGCATTTGTGATGTGATCAGTATATGAAATCCTGAGCATTCTTCTGTAAAACCACATTTCTGCTGCTTCAATGTTACGCCTAGTTTCTGTGTTGAAAGTCCATGTTTCACAACCATACTGGAGAACAGACCACACTAACACTTTGAGAAGTCGCACCTTCAGAAGAATAGAAAGCTTGCGATCCAATAGAATAGGTCGTAGTCTATTAAAAGCGTCTTTAGCTAGGCCTATTCTTCTTCGTATCTCTTTCTTACATCGTGCGTCCGCTGTTAAGAGAGAACCAAGATAATTGAAAGAAGACACTTGTTCAATTGTGTTGCCTCCCTGGTGAAACAATATAAAAAAAGCAAAAAAAATTTGAAAATGTTGCCGTTTTTCCCCAAACCGCCACCAAGTGGTGAAAAATACACAAAACTTTAAACACAAATCTTTTTAATACCACTGATTGGATTTGAATCAAATTTTAACAGAATGTTTATAAGTATCAAGACTGAAGCTCTATGGAAGGAAATGAAGATATTTTGGGAAAATAAAAAGTTATTCGAATTGTTGCATTTTTTCAAAAATTTTTGATCCTCGGACATGAAACAAATGAGTGCTGACAACACCATGGACAAAATTTCCAAAATTCTTTGACCAGATGCTTTGCATGTTTACTCTGTCTGATAGTGTTAAAAATTTGAAAGCGATTGGCAAATAAATGAAAGAGATATTTGGGATTAAAATTTGGTACTTGGTCAAAAATCACATTTTACGAAAAACAACAATAAACATTTTCAACACCTTAAAGCTTCCTTTATCATAAGTAGACCCTTTTTTGCCTCTGCTTGGGTTTGTAATTTTTTCTTAAGTGCTTTTAATGTTTTTCTCCTGGCCTTGGATGTGTCAATGCTTCATTTTCTTGATTTGTCAAGTCAAAACTTGTCGAGTATTTGGCAGATTTCTGAACATGCAGAGATTTTGCTACTGTCTTGTTTTCCTAATTTTTTTTGCTGAAGTAGGCCTAGAAGGTTGGCAAAAAGGGCTTTGATCTTCTGTTGTTGGATGGCTTTCTGGTGTTACAGGAAAGGTTACACTTGTGTTACAGTAACAGTTCATCAAGTCTAACACCATTGTTAGACTTATAACCAACCTTATCCAACTTTCTTTGTTTAGCAATACCACGAAATTGAATTTTCTTACATCTTTTCATGTTTTTTTTTATTTCCTATTTTTGATGACTAAAACTTGCCCAAAAGTGATGCAATAATCAATTAAATATGAAAACTAAAGCTGTGTTCAATATTCAATAGTCTTGGATGACTAACAGCAAAAGTTTGCTTTAAAATGATGATCTTAAGTTATAGACAAGGCCAGCCATTAGTTGTTGCTATGGGCGTTGCTAGGGAAGATGCCTAGGAGTGCCCACTTTCAAGACCTTATTTTAGCTTCACAGCAGGGATATCTAGAAAAGGAGACTTCTCAACAGCGTAATTGACACGCGCTTTCGACTTTTTTATTTTCGGGTGTTAACAGCACTGACCCTTCTAGTGTCCATCGCTTTATCGAAATTTGCAAAGTCAGCAATCCCGTTGTTCTAGATATCCCTGTATTCAGTTAGGCCTACACTACAAAAACTAACACTTAGGCCTAAACATTACAACCGCAAGCAATTTGTACAAAAAGCTGGATAAGTTTGCCTCCTGCGTATAGAAGCTTAACGAACTAAATATTGCATCCGCACCTGAACGTTCATTGGCGAAGTAATGTTATATCAACGCTGTAAAAAGGGCAAAGGCATGACTATGAAAGCTAGTAGGCTAAAGTAGCCTACATGGCGAGGAGACATCAAAAACAGCAACAATCTTTTTATGATGCTGTGCTGTGTACCGTGACGAGAGACCATTCTGTGCTTATGACGAGATAGTCTAGCGATTGTGGGCTACGCATTGACGTCACTGGGAAAGCAGCTCTAACCATAACACATCTGATTGGCTAAGCAGCTGGTGACGTTTAGCAAAACGAGTGCGGATTGGATAAAACGAAGGCGTTTTTTGACGTTTTTGAACCTGGGGAAAAGCAACTCTGGAGCCTCAGTGGTTGTTTCTGACAGGAGCGTTTGCGTTAATTGGCATTTATAGGCAAGACATGTGGTTTGGTGAGGACTTAGGCTATTCACTAGCGTTACGAGTAATTTTAGTCACGAACACAATAATTTTCAAGTTAAAATAGACGTGATAAAAATAATAAGAAGTTAAACCTAGAATTCAGTCATTATATTTTGCATAGTTTTCGCTCAGGTAGGTCTAAGCACTGCTTTCCTTGCTTTCCCTCACCGATCGTCACTGCATAAAATGTGAAAATAGATGCTTTATCCCTTTTTATATAGGCTAGTTTTTGATTTTGTTTGAAACGGTTTATCTGACCTCAGATCTCTGAGCTTTTTTGTTAGCAGACAGCCAGACACAGCAGTACCAATTATGCCAGATGGGTAACTACAAACTAGTGCGATTATTGTTAATATAATTCAATCAAAATTTGCGACAACTGCTTTGCAATACGAATAAAAGCTTTAAATATTAACCAGACAATTATAGTTTCATGAAAAATGGTGTAGTTTAAAGATGTTCTTCTGATTATTCCCCTTTGAGATTATTCCATCTTTGAGAGCTTGATCTTGGCAGTTTCACATACTTGTTAAAGCTTTGAATCACTGATGCAGTCCCGGTTACCGAGTTAGGCTGAGTAAAGTTTCTGATTGTTGGTGTTGTAGGCTGTTAATCATTCCATTCACTAGGTGCCGCTGACTAGAGAGCTGTCTTTGGAATGCGTAGTTAAGCACATACTTCGGAGCTGAACCAGCGCCGTTCGATCTTGAGGTTTCTTTGTCAAGTGATCTATTGGAGAACTATTCCATTTAATGCAAATCAAAACGACTATTTGCGCCTACCTCTATCAGAGCTGGATGGTCTGAAAGCCCATCACTTAAAATTAGACCAAAACCGCTATTCAGATTTCAGTAATCAGCAAATGTTTGACCTAGGCCTAAAAACCATTCCCAAATCAAATTGAAAACTTTCTGACTGTCTGCACTAACTTTGCTGTAAATTCTCTTCTGGTGAGTCTAGAATGACCAGTGAAACATCAATGGAATCGGAAAGTAATACTCCAGCTCCATATGACAAATAAAAGTTCAAAAAACAACCGCTAGATAAAGATAGTAAGTTTTGCTGTTTACGAAATTTTAAGATTGCGCAGGAGTTATTAATATTACCATGCATAAACGACATCAATAAAAGTTTGTAGCCTACTCAACCTTTATATTCATAACATTGTCGATGAAGGGGGCCCGAAAATAAATTGGTACCGGGCCCGAGAAATCTTGTCAACGGCCCTGCTGCTGTCGTATGGACTACGAAAGAATTGGTTTGAAATATTGTGAGTTACTTGTATCAATCACTATTACGTGTAAGAAAGCTATTATAGCTATTATACTATTATACTTTGAGCTATTAGACTATTATACTATTAGACTTTGAGGGAAAGCTATTATACTTTGAACTACCGAACTGCAGAGAAGCCACAAACGGTCAATTCGGTTATCATGCAGTTATGAAGTTACACACAGTTTTGAAAAACATTCTATGAAGTTATGAACAACAATAGTCTCTACAAGTCCATGGGGTTACTTTTCAGAAACTATCAGAAACTTTACTCTGCCAAGCTCGTTTCTTTTTATCAATGAAACCCTCGGGTCCCACATCGAAACACTTCTGAGAAAAAGTCACTCACTCGAAAAAATACTCGATAGTTTCTCCAAGCTCCCGAGCTCCTTAAAAGGTTATGAGCCCTAAATTTCTGCCTGCCGTGTGTAAAAGTAGATACTTCTTGTCCCCTTCTCTGTCTACCCTATTGGCCGTACACACCACAGTGCATTGTAATCACACATGCAACACAAGGAAAGCTCGAATGCTCCATTGTTATTGATTTGCACGCTTCTGTTACGGACAATTTTTAAATTAAACGTCACATAGAACCGTTGTCTATTGAACCTGACGTCTTACGTCATGGAATATTGCTAGAAATAAGCAAAGATTGCATCACCTTTGTCACACCTGTGAAACATTACATAATCGTTAAATCTTGAATTACAAGATATGGTGTAAGCCAAATTCAACAGGTGTTTGAATAGCTTCATAATGCTTATCATTATTACGTCACAGAAACTGCTTACGTGCGTTTGAAACATTGCAATCTATTCTCGTCATTTTAAAATTGTTGCTTGAAAAGTTGGTCGCATATTTAACTGTTTTGCTTAGTGCTTGCCAGCTGGACGAAATTTCCGTCTTTATCTCAGTAATTTGTATTGTAGTGACAAGTTTTAGTGGCGTACGGTGTTGCGTCCCAATTTCGACAGCCTTGATGAGGCTAATTTTACAGAAATACAATTCTTGAATTCAATTCAATTCAATTTATTTTTCTTTGTCAGAATGCAAAAGAAATGATATTGTGGAAAAGAAATGCAGTAACAGAACCAACAAAAGGAAAAGGTGGCAAAACCTTAATGGTTCAAGACGTGCATGAAAGGATCTAATATTGCGGTTTATGCATCAATAAATATAGTTAAGCACGGCCACCAAACCTGATACTTTAAAACAAGTTGATGAATTAGTTAAGAATCATTCGCCTCCTCGTTCCTGGAACAACTGGAGCGCCAATTCTTAAAGCAATGAGAACACGGCTGAACCCAACAACATCACAAAAACAAACTAATATACACACACATACTGAAATTACGTAAGGGACTATCAAAACAAGGACTATTTACAGATTTTATACAGAAATAAAGTGTTCGCAGCAACGATATTAAGTAGCCTGTAGGCTATATTGCAGAACAAATACACAATGTGGCAGCTCATTATCAAGATAAAATGGTTAAAAAAGCTTTGTTTTTTAAATTAATTTCCTGCACATTTAAGAGCATAAGAAGCATGATGAATGATGATATAGCAGCGTGTTTTTGGTATTTCGAATAAGAGATGAATCATCTTTGATAGCTTCAGTGAGGGATGGAGTGTTTTTGGTATCGCTAATGAGAGGTGGAGACTCTTTGGTAGTGCCGATGAAGGATGTAGTGTCTGAGTTGTTTCAAGCATCTTTTCCAAACCAACCTAAATAATAATCTTAAGAAAAATCAAGTGATCCTCTGAACGAACATAATAGTTTATAATAATCAGGGAATAGTTAGATGCAAGCTGGTAGTAACTTAGTGATATATTCTTATCTGGCAAATATTAAATTATGCAACATGATATAGTAGCTTATTCATGGAAGAGTAAAGATAGTAATCATCACCCTTATCCAGTCGGGTGTAATATATGATCAGATATACGTATAGTAAGATATGTTAATGTATAATATAGTAATATATGTAGGACAAATTTATAACAGTGGCATTTGGAAAGGCATGCTATAGGCCTACCAGGACGTTTTCAGAAGAGTGTTTCTTTCGGTCATTACATACAAACGAACGGATCCGGGAGCTTTATGTTACAATTTTCCCACGAAGAGATTATGGTTTACCGTTGTGACCAGCTTCAAAGAACTCCGGATAAAATTATTCAGAAGCTTGCAGTTATTTCTTAGTTCCATAGCCTGTTTTATGATGTGCACAACTTGGCAACGCTGTTTCTTACATTGATTGGTGAATAGAATAGAAGTTCTTCTGAAGAACAGAAACTTGTGAGAATTGGTGCTGGTAGCTTACTTACAGGTTTGTTTCCCTTTTGCCAAGCCCAATCGTTAACCTTTGATGTACCGGTATACCCGCGTATGGTGATTAGTTCTTTTTTTAGTTCAGTTTATTTGGTGCTGTAAGTGAAAAACTGTACAACAGTGTTTCAATTGCTGCACCCTGCCACAGAATAAGGTTGTTTTAAAAAATTTTATTCTGGTAATGTTTAAGGTGACAGGTGTGTCTCTTATTTACCCTGAACGTCATTCTTACTACATCGGCAAAGCAATAGGAAAATAGTAATATTAAAAATAGGTATTTTAAGAAATGTTTTGCCGCAACATATCTAAAAATGTTTCTTGAAAAGCAGTTTGAAAAAACTGTTGTACAATCAAAGTGAACCTAAATATAATGCAATTTGTGTAATTACACATATGAATGGCAATAAAGAACCAATGTCAGTTGCCACTCAAGACTATTAAGGTTTGCATTCAATACCAGCAATTACAACATACGGTACTTATTAGCAGGCCTCGGATGCAACCTATTCATCCCCAGAACACTTTGTCCCCTGATAAGATCGGAAAAATAGGACAAAGCCGAGGTCGCTAATCAAAGTTTCCACATACATTTTAAAATTTCCCTCTTGAATTATTTATTGAGTTTTAATGGGCCACATAAAATAAGTGTGACCAACCGAAACCCATTGCAACCTATTTCGTCCCCTAAAGAGACCTAGAAAAAAATACAACACAGCCGAAATCGCTGATCGGAGTTGACGCAAACATATAAAACTTTTTCCTTTTGAAAAGATATGAAAGAAAAAATACAGAAGCGCTGAAGTCACTGACCGGAGTTGCAGCAAACATTTCAAAATTTTTTTTTATAAGCCAAAAGACAAAATACAGAAGCGCCGGAGTCGCTAATCAGAGTTTCTGAAACAGTTGACCGCACTAAGTATCTTGAAATAATAGTTGATAAACCGATCCTCACTTTCGGATTAGGGTTATAATAATAATGGCGTTGCAAGCACAGCAGTGCTTTTTCACCTTCATAACTTACGTAGCAATATTTCCAGTTTCTTTGTGCCTTTTGAGAGTTCTCCAGGCCAAGATTCTGTTAATTTCAAATCCTTGCAAATATCACTCATTGACTTGCTCGATTTGAAGAGCTTTACAATAGCTATCCTTTTATTGAAATTTTCATTCATGGTCTTTAAAATTTAGGCCTACAAAATATAAAATCAAGAAATATTCAATTTAGTAACATTGTAATGCTAAATATTGTTGTTAAATACAGTTGTTTGAAGTTGTAACGTTACTTATTGATGACCCTGCATATCTTATAAATGAGGTAATGATCGGGGTTAGTCTTAGTAATCTTAATATGATGTATGATTGTTGATTAGGTTTGATCATGTATATAAATTTGTTATATAGCCAAGTAATCTGAAAAAAAAATGTTAATCAAAAATTCTTCCTTAGATCAACCATTAATGATTTTATAGTGCACATTGTTAAGCTGTTTACTGGTATTGTTGTATTTTACATTCCAATAGCTCAATACAAGAATGGATGACTATGGTGAACAAATTAGTGATACAGAAAAGGTATTCTATCTATCAGTACGCCAGTACGGTATATACTTCAGGCCTCAAAATATCCGGCGGTCATGACGGACATGACCTCCGGAATGACCTCGAATGTCTGCCGAAGCCGACTCATTGGTCGATCATAAATGCCCGCCCCAAAATTCTTAACAAAAATAGAGCTAAGCCTAATGCAGCAAAAATATATTTTAAATTTAAATTGTTACAATTGTTTGTTTAACGCGAACAAATACGGAGCTGCAACAGTAATAGTACAGGCAATTGCTTTAAATCACATTAGAGCGGCGTGGTTAACGAGCTGATGGCAAAAGTAGCCATTTTTACATCATTTCAACGCCTTGCAATGTTGCCTTGAAATAAAGTTGTCTGAACTTTTCAGCAGGATATGTATCGCTCACCTAGAACCGAACTATGTTATGTCCAATTTTTGCAAAAATCACTTTTTCAACTTTTCTTAGGTTTTGGACATAGCTCTATCTGATGGCATGCTCAGATTTCTTTTATGTCAATTATTTTAGCTTTTAGCCTATGTTAAGTCCTGCAGAAATTTCAAATTTTTCAAACAGAACTGTGCTATGTCCTTCCCTGGACTTAACATAATGTCAACCTATTAACTGTGTCTGGACATAACATAGTATGTTGGACTTAAACTAGTTGCTACTTTTGACTGATTGAAAATGCTGGACATAATACACGGAATGGCCCGTTTCGGCGAGTCCGATTCGGCGAGTCCGATTCGACTAGTCCGATTCGGCGAGTTCCCTATTCGGCGAGAGCCTTTTTCGGCGAGTGCCCTATTCGGCGAGTTTTTGAAATTTTTAAAATGAAATTATCGGGTACAGTAGCCTAATTACAATTGCCGTTTTTACATCGTTTTAACGTCGCTAAACGTTGAAATCGTGCAGAAAGGAATAAAAATAAAATGTTTGAACTATTAAATTAAAATTCGTCATGTCAGTTCAGTTATTTTTATTTTTGACCATCATATCAAAAACAATACACGTCAACATAGCAAAGGTCGAGAAAAAGGTAGAAGCGACAAAACGCGAAGTTAAAACGTGCTTGTGACCGAAGTAAGTTATTGAGTTGAAAGAAATTTGGCACGGTCGCAACACCTTCAGAAAAATTTAACATATGAAGGGAAAATAAAACAAAGACAATGTTACAAAAAAAATCATGTTTATGTCTATAAGTTAGTACTTTTGAATAGTTAAAATGATTAGTTTGGATCAACAAATGTGTGACCTACAGCTTAGATTGAAAGGAAATTATCGGGTACCGTAGCCTAGCTATCCCGACCAGCAAAAATTTGTTCCAAGAACCCAGTTAGCCTAACAGTTCATTTTTACATTGTAGTAACAGAATAAAAAGGCTAACCAAATGTGTGGCCTATCGTTTTAACGTTGCTAAACGTTGAAATCGTGTAGAAAAGGGTGCTTTTGCTGACTAGGATACGTTGAAACTGAGAAACATTCACAGAAGCCCTATGATACGTTGCATTTTTAAGATAATGTATTCAGACGTTGAATCAATGTACAAATGAAATGTTATGCTAAATGGGTTCTTGGAACAATTCGAAAGGCTTCTGTGAATGTTTCTCAGCTTCAACGTATCCTAGTCAGCAAAGTTCTCTTTTCTTCACGATTTCAACATTTAGCGACGTTAAAACGATGTAAAAACGGCAATTTTTGCTGGTCGGGATAACTGGGCTACGGCACCCGATAATTTCCTTTCAATCCAAGCTGTAGGCAGCCTACAGTAGGCCACACATTTGGTTAGCCTTTTTATTCTGTTACTACAATGTAAAAATGAACTGTTAGGCTAACTGGGTTCTTGGAACAAATCGAAAGGCTTCTGTGAATGTTTCTCAGTTTCAAAGTATCCTAGTCAGCAAATGTTCCCTTTTCTACAAGATTTCAACGTTTAGCGACGTTAACACGATAGGCCACACATTTGGTTAGCCTTTTCATTCTGTTACTACAATGTAAAAATGAACTGTGTTCTTAGAACAAATTTTTGCTGGTCGGGATAACTAGGCTACGGTACCCGATAATTTCCTTTCAATCCAAGCTGTAGGCCACACATTTGTTGATCCAAACTAATCATTTTAACTATTCAAAAGTACTAACTTATAGACATAAACAAAATTTATTTTATTTTTTTTTGTAACATTTTCTTTATTTTATTTTCCCTTCATATCTTAAATTTTTCTGAAGGTGTTGCGACCGTGCCAAATTTCTTTCCATAGGCGCCGACTTTTCAAAAAACCTTCATAACCATAACGCTATTTTACTCAATTAAAATAGTCTTTGATTAAGCTAAGTGTCGTGTTTATATTAACAAATAGGTCGCAAACCGAATTTATTAGAAGCGCTGCTTGAAAGGATTAGTTTTACGCATGCAGTACGCCTAGTCGTAAAAATTTTGATATTGTTAGCTCATAATTGGAACTGTTGGAAAACAAGCCGATTCATTTCCTTTTCGTGCGAGTGAATAACAACGATCAAGACAGTGAAGTTATCCAAATAAAACGCAAAAAATCATGATCTCAAGCAGAGTGAAAACCCGCTATCAGTTTTATTAACCTCGTTTCGCTAATTACTTTCAAAGCGTTGACAACGGCGAAGTGTTTTCTCTTCTGTTTTTTATCGAAAGTCTTTATAGTCTTTTATTGAATACAGTAGGCCAGGGGTCACCAAATGGCGGCCCGCGGGCCGCATGCGGCCCGCCACGCTGTATCGCTGCGGCCCGCGCAAGGTATCAGCGTACAAGTATAACCAAAAATACTTTTCTTGAGGGAGTTAAAGAGCACGAAGGCAAAAAATACTTTCCTGGAAGCATATTTTCGCATTGCATACGATTCCACCAACCGACCAAATCAGATTATAGTTCAAGGTGGGGGTTGCTTAAAGTTATTCCAATGCGATGTCCAGCCACACTGTCCCAGTGGTTGATTAAAACGTCTGTTTTCGAATTTTGAAATTGTCTGTGAGCATAGGGTTGCTTAATTTAAGTTTGCAAATGTCATGTAAACACTAGTGCTAGTTTCACCGTTATTGTGTTTCACGAGCAGTGTTCTCTTTATGCAAGTTTTTGTTGGCAAAGTGGGTCGGTGTGCCAACTCAATTTATAATAAATTGGCAATATATTACATATAAATTTAGAGACTTTTTCTGATTGTATTATGAAAATATTTAGCTTAGTACTACAAAATGTTTTTTTTTAAAGAAATATGGAACGCTTCACGATTTTGCGTGTCATCCTTGCGCAGGAGCCATGCTAATCTGTATCGTTCCAATTATAGTATATGTACTGCCGAAGCAAATACTGCAAAATGTTGTTGATCAACAAATTCTTGCCACGCTGATGAGCACCGCAAGTGACAGTTGTCTATAATAAAAGGCAGTTTTATAGATTCTCACAAAAAGGACGAAAAACCAACTCATTGCTTTTTTAGAGGGAAGACTGTTCATAAATGACGATTTTTTGGTGATTTCCACAAACGTTTGTTTCATTCTACCTGGTGTGATGATGTCTAGTTTAGCGTTGGTGGTGCCTTCAACATTTAGTTGCAGAGTGGTCACTCCTTGACCTACAACAGCTGGTGCTGTTCGCCCTGACAAGGGCGCTGTGCTTGGTCTGGGGGTGCCATTCTGATGATTGTTCTTCCGCATAATTTTATAGCCACAGTTGTAGCAAGTTAAGTTTCCCAAAGTCGGTACTTGCGGGGGCGGCCACGTGGAGGTACTTGCTTTCGTCAGCAGAGAGTGCTGGTTGTGAGTGTGGTGAAATGCAGACGGCAGCACACATTATCAAGGATTGCAGGCTATACAGACCTCCTCATGGTATGGAAGGCCTAGTTTCCATCGATGACACCAGGCAGTGGTTAACCAACGGATGCCCTGACATATAGCGACAACACGAGAGAAGATGGTACCTGGTTTCTTTTTCGCTGTTATTGGAGCCTATTTTTCGCTGATATGTTTGCAGGTCACTATTGTTGCCTGTATTGCGATGTGTCAAACATTTCCTTGTTTACTGAAACTGTTAATTGCAAGATATCTTTTGCAAAGCGAAGTAACAACACCACTCTTGCTTGGCGATAAATATTCTGATGAAACCGCTCTCCTCGCTATAAGTGCACAAAACAAGTGGCCTCTATTTATTAGGCATTGTTAAAAAAGTCAAAAGTGTTGTAAAAGGAGCTTAGCCTGGCAGTAGCGTTGTTCGATTAATTTTGTTGCTACGGTATTCTAACATAAATATGAACAACATGTAACGCTGCATACTGGGTACGAAATGCGTTCTTTTCTAGCATAAGAGTCAACCTACCTAACATTTTATTAGTGCGGCCCGCCACAGCTCTCCTTAGTGCCAAAGTGGCCCGCATGCAAAAAAGGTTGGTGACCCCTGCAGTAGGCTATACTCGAGTAAAGGTCGAGATGTTCGCAAGTGATTTTCACCTCAAAAAGACAAGTTCAACTAACACGGGACAAGCTGTTGTCTCCAGCTCGGCAATTTTCAAAATGAACGCACTAAAAATCATTGTCGACGTAGATTACGGAGTGTGAAATCGCGTCGGCCTAAGTAAAACTTTTGAATACGTTTATTTGCAGTGATTCAAACTTAATTTTCAAATTCAATTATTTCTTGTCAATTCTAAACTTTATGCACTTGTTGAGCAATATGCAAAGCTCACGAGACAAAACAGAAAGAGGAAATCATTTTTTTATTTTTGCGTGTAGGATATAATCGTTCTTTTATAACGTAACATTCCATGATCGTTGAAGTCGATGTCAAACCTTAGCGGTTGCATAAAACAATGATGTCAGGTTAGCTAGGTGATAATAGCGGTAAGAGACGTCGTTAATGCAGGCAATATCTGCGACCAAGACCATTAAACACCTTTTCTTTTATCGGTTTTCGATTTAATTCTCACACATTGCGAAGAAAACAATGCGTTCTGTTGAATCATAATTGTCTCACAGCGGGAAGACCTCGTTGAAAATAGCGCGTCTAATTTAGCTGGTTTACTTAATATTGCAGTGAATAGTTACGTGACTATTCCAGCAGTGCAAGTTACTCTACCATCTACTTTGAAACTTCCATACCGTATGAGAAAGCCATGCGATCAGCTGCTGTTTTGCGGGCAAGAGCAACGTAGGCTTTTCTTGCTTTCAGCATTCTTTAAGTCCGTTTAAATTATCTAAATCTCTTTCACGAAGTGTTTTATCTTTGAAACACCACTTGTCATCACCATTTTTGTTGCCCTTCAACCATAAATTTACGGGGGGCGCCGCCCCCCGGAAGTCGGCGTGTATGTTTCTTTCAACTCAATAACTTACTTCGGTCACAAGCACGTTTCAACGTTCGTGTTTTGTCGCTTCTACCTTTTTCTACACCTTTGCTATGTTGACGTGTATTGTTTTTCATATGATGGTCAGAAATAAAAACAACTGAACTGACATGACGAATTGTAATTTAATAGTTTAAACATTTTATTTTTATTCCTTTCTGCACGATTTCAACGTTTAGCGACGTTAAAACGATGTAAAAACGGCAATTGTAATTAGGCTACGGTATCCGATAATTTTCTTTCACAAATTTCAAAAACTCGCCGAATAGGGCACTCGCCGAAAAAGGCTCTCGCCGAATAGGGAACTCGCCGAATCGGACTAGTCGAATCGGACTCGCCGAATCGGACTCGCCGAATAGTAGCAGACCCCATAATACATGTTGTGAAAAGGTGATCTTCTGGTTGATGTATTGATGGTAAATTCTCAGCACATTTTTGACATTGTGTCACTCAGGGATGACACAGGCTGTGTAAGGCTGGTTGCTATGGGTCATTTAAAACCAATCCTACCATAGTGGCAATCACTGATTTTAGCCAAGTTGTTGACTTCAAAAAATTTGTGAATGATTCACCACAATACTCACATATCATTCGAGGCTCAACTTTTGATTCTGGGGTTCACGTCTTTTAGGCGCAGACAGTTAAGCGCCGGTCAAATAGGTGCGCACACTGTGGCATCAGGATATTTAGGTGCACAGCACTGTGGCGTCCACTCATTTAGGTGCTTTTTTTAGTAAAGTTTGCAGATTGTATCAGCTCAGGTTTGGCAAAACCTAGTCGGAGTTTTGACGGAAAACTAAGTTATTCTTCACTCAAGCCTACCACCCGCTTGAATATAGCCTACGGTATATTTTTTATTAAAGCATTGCCAGATACAGCAGCTTCACTCACTGAAGCCATGACTAACCACAAATAAATGCACGTACATTAACAAAACAACATATTTTTTTTTCAATTCAACATTTTGTGTGAAAAGCATTGCCCTACCTGCCAAGCTGATACAATCTGCAGACTTTACTAAGAATGGCATGTAAATGAACGGGTGCCACAGTGCTCCGCACCTAAATATCCTGACGCCAGTGTTGCCGCCTATTTGACCAACGGTCCAACGCCTAACTGTCTGCGCCTAAAAGACTTGCTCACTGATTCTGACGGTGAAAAAATACTGTGGACCAAGATTACGCAATTAAAGTTTTGCTAGGTAAATCCAGTCAAGCTATACTTCAAGTACAAATATTCAGAGTCGTCTTTCAGTGAGATAGACTTCATAAAATCAAGTCGACAGAGCAGCAGACGACTTGCAACTGAATTTTCATTGCCGTTAGTTATGGAACTACCCATAGGCGTCGAAATAGGGTGGGCAGGGTGGGCGACGCCCACCCTGCCGTGAAGCGAGGGTGGGCAAAATATGTTTCGCCCACCCTGTTTTCATGCCACTTATGAAGTGTTCGTTACAATTATTTCCGTTTTTCTTAAACGCTGGACTATCCAACCAACTGCAGTGCAGCGCAACTTCTTGTTTTACGCTATGTCTCTCGCTAGGTATCCGACAGAACAAAGCAATTCCGTAACAACGCTGCGTGGAAAAACGGCGGTACGCACTGCATTGTTGTTGCTACGGCAACTGCCACAGCTGGCAATTCCTGGTGAGAGAAAGCCACGTTTGATCTTTTCTCCAAATTTGCGTCGGCAATTTGATCTTTTCTCCGAATGGTCTCACTTTCGTTACATCACAATCAAACTTCAGTTCCCGGTCGGCGTAAGGGAATGTGAATATGACATCATAATGAACATGACAATAAAATAGCCGATACAAACTAAAGACGTACTAAAAACAATCGCTTTTACAAATGCGGCAAATCCGAAGGCGCCACTTTAAAGATAACAGGTCACGAGTCACGCGCTTTTTAGGTCGCAAAGGAAAACATAAAAGAAGTTTGTTTAGTTTAGCAGCGCTCATAAGATCGCAAGATGCAAGAAAGAAAACATCCAACCTATTAAAGCTTAATTGCTGCAGCGACGCTAAACACAGTGTTTGTGAGAAAGACTAACCACACTTTTCGAAATTAGCGTCGGCAATTGCCGAGGTGATTGTAAGGACAACAAGATTACAAGAAAAAACTAATTTTCTTAGACTACACCAGACTAGAATGTTGATTCAATCTTACTATTGCTGGATGTTTTATTTGGGTTACTTCCTACTTCGCCGGCGCTTAGACACGTGCCCAGCTGGGAGAATCTTTTATAAAAATATCACCCTATAATTCAGGCCTCGAAACTGAAGGCGGCCATCGCCGCGATTAACCTACAAAAACCGACATTTTGTCCGCCGGGTCTCGCCCTTCCGTCGGCCGCATTTGTTCGCCATGAAGTTCCGAGAAAATTTTACACAAGCGGCCTTGTAAATAAAGTAGTAGTACTTTGCCACTTATAATCACAAAGGACTAGACAAGAGTTAAAGCACTCGATAAATCACAATACACCCTGTATTATGCTTGAAATGTTAACATTATTGAGTGATCAAGCAGCTGATGTCTGACGATAAGCTGGATGCAAGTGACACCACAATACACTTTATTGATGCGATAAATTCAGTCTTCAAAATTAGCGTCGGCAAATGGCGCATTAGCGTCGGCAATGAAAATGCCGAGGCCACACGAGCGCTTGTAATGTTTGGGTTAAACATTCCTCCCAGTCGTTATGGCACAGCATAGATTTATTCCCTAGTCAACACCCTGATGGATCTTTATGAAAAAACAAGAGGCCTGTGGAGTGGTATCAAAGCCCGAAAGCCGCAAAACGTGGACGCTTCATTGCGAACGGCAAAGACGGTGTAGATTTACAGCCAAGCTATGAGCCTCTTGATGTATCTGATTCCAGTGATGACGCGACAACCTCGTGCTCCGATACAGCATCTGATGATTCCGATTCTGACAGCTAGTTCTTTATCAAACAGACTTTGTATTGTTCGCAGTATCCCAATTGTGCCGAAATTACGTTAGTGTATACGTAAATCGAGGCAATCTTCTCGCAGGGAGCTATTAATTTGTTACCTGTATCTGGTTGAGCAATTGACGTTGAGGTTGAGCAACACGCAATATAACCGAGCGGAAAAATTAAATCGATTTGTGCTGACTCGAACGTTGAATCAACCCAAAATTGACTTACTTTTCCCCGTGAGGTATTTAACGTGAATTCCTGCAACAGCGTGCCACGTGCATATCTTGTAGCTCGCTTTATCGCTACTTTTGGCATTATTACATCACAACAAATCAAACAGTGCGGTCGTGATAGACTACTCTAGTATATTTTTCGCTTCTGCCAAAGTAAAAATGTGTGTCGAAGTTCCGATGGCCGCCATGTGCTTGTGATTGACCGCCGAACAGCTTGCTTCAGTCGGACACGTTTGGCCGCCGGAAAAAAAAGTTGTTTCAAGGCCTGCTATTTGCATTGATTTAACTAGACGTCAAATTATTGTAAGCATCTATTCTCCTTATTGCGCCTCGCTTTCCGTTATCTCGTCCAGCTGATACAGCATCTGATGATACCGATTCTGACTAGTTCATCAAACAGACTTTGTGTTGCTCGCAGTGTCCCAATTGTGCCGAAATTATGTTGGCTTATAAGCTTAGGTAAATCGAGGCGATCTTCTCGCAGGGAGCTATTAATATGTTACCTGTACCTGGTTGAGTAATTCACGTTATTTTATGATAATTCAACATCGCTAGATGTCGAATTAATGTAAAACAAACGTAAATTTCTTATTGGGCATTGTTGTTACGCAATATAACCCGCCGGAAAAATTAAATCGATTTGTGCTGACTCGAACGTTGAATCAACCCAAAATTAACTTACTTTCCCCTCCCGGTGAGTTTTTTAACGTGAATTACCGTAACAGAGTGCGTATCGCGTTGCTCGCTTTATCACTACTTTTGGTATTATTACACCACAATAAATCAAACAATGCGTTCGTAATAGACTACTCTAGTATATTTCTCGCTTCTCGTTTTACATGTTTTAGTACAATCTTTTCCTAATAAAGATTCACAGTAATTGCAGAGGCAATTTCAAATTTTGCCGTTTGGCCTTGGCAACGTTTTTGCCGAAGTAAAAATATGCTCATTTCGAAGACTGGACCATTGCGAATTTGCAAACACACATTCAATGAAATCTGTTTGAAAACTCTTGCCCACCCAGAATTCCTTTCTTCTAAGAAAAAATCGACGCCTATGGAACTACCCAAATGTTACAAATCACAGCTGGCAGTAAAAAAGGACAAAAAAGCCGATTTGATGAAATTATGCAAAAATACCTCATTCCTCCACACCACCACCACTTTTATGCAGACATTCCAGAAGTAGCTGAACAGTGAACACCAATGCTAGTTTTGCTTTTGTTTCAGCTGGACTCATCTTGACTACAGTACTCAAAAGAACTGTTGAAAATTCTGAGATACTAAGTATCAATTTTTCTGATAATTTTGCTGATATTTAGCTGATATTTATATCAATTTTGCTGATCGGCTACCCCCACTAGTGGGGAACAAACCGACGATGGATTATTAGGCTGCAGAGTTATTATCTTTCCTTGTAATTTCATTATGTTGTTTGTTCGTTCTGTAGATACTGTTAGAAATTAGCATAGAGATTTTATTTAACCATTCCTTGAATTCTAGTTTCATGAATGCATCACTGGTTTGTGACAATGATTAAGGTTGTCAGATCAACTAATTTAGTAAACACAGTATTGTTTAATAACTTACAGTGTTATGATTGGGATGTTTTTTAATGTCCAGATGTTAATTTAGTTGAGCTGTTGGAGATTATTTCAAAGTCTGATGAAAGTTGGTGATTAGGCAGCTAAATTTGATATTCAGAAATCTCAGTTATGGTTCTATCTAACAAACGTGATTGCGGCATTGAGCAATAAATCTTTCAGCTATTTACTAGCTAGGTTTTTTGTGGAGGCCATGTACCAAAAGTCCAAATAAGACCTGGCACATTTTATAGCACTATTGCAGAAGATGTGTAAGAGTATGGCAAAGAAACAATTGAACATAATATCACACAAGTGAAAAGATTGTGTAGTACCAAAACAGAAAATCATGGTTCTACACTGTAAAAAAGTTTACAACTGCTACCTGGATGCTTCCATCTCAATTTATAGCTCCATCTAAAATTGTTTCAATGTAAAAACAGTGGTTACAATACTTCAATCGATTTTATAAATATGCTATGTCCGTTATTTTATGAAATTACCAGTTAGAATTTTCAAAACCAAACAATGTTAAGTCAGTCCAATACTTAAAAAAAACACTATATTGCTCACCCTAGTGGTTAAAAAGTATCATAAATGATGCCCAACAACCAGCAAGATATTACTAGTCACACTGGTATAAAATATTGCACATATATCGGGAGATAATTCACAAAAACCCAATTCAAAATCTATTTTTCTGTTTTTCTCAAAACTTGAAAAGTGGACATAACATAGTTCGGTTCTAGGTGAGCGGTATTCTAATTTTAACAATGAGGATTAATGCGTTACATTGATCGTTTGTTAAAAAGAAATGTCACAAAGAAGCAAGTCTCAGCTGGGTTCCGCACGTGCTTAGGCAAATGTGGCGACTTTATTCACGCTGATACTGATAGAAATAGAATTTCTGCACAGAAGAGAGGGTGTTAGATACATTTGTCAGTCACTAATACGCATTTGTCTGGAGGTCCTGAGCTGGAGATTTACGACCTCGCGCCGGCAGTAATCGCTTGGCACAACGATTCTATAGTGCAAAAACTATGGAAGAAGTGATAGTAGTTGCTTTTGTAATAAGGAAATTTGGATTGTTGTTTTCAATTGTGTTTATTGCGTCATTACACGACTGTCATTAACGCACTGATTTATTTGCAAGCAATCTGCTCCAGTATACTTCAGGGTCGGTTAATGAAGCCATCAACCATTGCAGAATTATTCTGTTGTAGAAAATCTTCTTCTACAAACACGACTACACAATACTGTAGTGTGATTTTGTGCAAAATGTACATGCTAAAAATATGTCCGGTTGAGATGTTAACTGTCCGCTGAAAGGGCCAGTCCGGTAGGACATGCTTGACCGCCGGAAAAAAGTACAAATTTTGAGGTCTGTACTTAATAATATGTTTATTGTTTATATTATTCCCACCAATGGGAGCAAAAGCAACCACCCTGTCCGATGGCAATGAAAAAAATCATTGTGGAATAAAAACCGCCTGTTGGAAAATTGTATTTGTTGCTTGCATTGAAACAAGTTATCTTGCTGCCTTAGTATCTTTTTTAAGTGGCCTCTGATGCTCACTGCCTTAGTCAATTTTTCATTGTTTTTGTACATTTTTTGTTTGTTTTATTTGTTTTTTCATTTTTTATACTACAGTATTTCCAATCATTTCATACATTTTTCAGTTAGCCCAACAACTGTTTTCATGTATCATAACAAAGGACTGCAAAAGAAAGTGTTAAATTATAGCTGCTTAATAACATTATAAATTAGTTTGCTGCAGTTTTGATTAAGTTGTATAAGTCAGAAGTGTGGTCGCATGCTCAGCAAATGGTACCAATGAACCACCCAACTTCAAGTGCTATCACTAATGAGGACTGTTCGCCTGTTCGGTCCCGGTGGTGACCATACTAACAGTCAACCTCCTTTGTTGCTTGTCTAATTTCTTTTACTAGTTTGCTTAATTCTTTCATTTCTGCTAATTCTTTCATTCCTGCTATTTCTTTCATTGCATATAGCCTATTATGATTAGTATTATATGATACGAAGTATTATGATGTTCTTTAAAGTTTAATTGGTGAATCTACACAGTCTAGTGCAGTGGTCTCCAACCTGTGGGTCGCGACCCCAAGTGGGGTCGCCTTAATTTTTCCTGGGGTCTCCAAAACTCACCATATTGAATTTATTACCGAAAAAAAAAGACTACGATGCTAGTTTAGATTAACTTTTTGTTATTCATGGTGACTCTAGAACGAGCGAATAGTTATTTATGCAGGTGTAGTGTGCAGACATTTCATCGGCTGTTTTTGGTTTGCTTTGCAGTTAGTAATGGTAATTTGTAGCTAGTAAGTATAGCTAAATATTATACAAAAATTGCAGCAAAAAATACCATAAAAAAATGCTATGACGAGGCTTTTTTAAAACTTGGTTTTACTGATTCAAATCGCAAACCAAAGTGTCATAAAGTTCTCGCAGAAGAATCGATGAAGAAAAATAAACTTAAACGTCATTTTGAAAAAAAATCATCCAGGCTGCTTGCATGGATAAACCATCTGAGTTTTTTGAACGTAAATTGCAATCTCTTGAATTCAATTTCACTATCAGTAAAACGTAGGATTGAAGATATGTCCAATGACGTTCTTGACCAAATTGAAATCATCGCATTAACAGTGCAAATTAAATGTTGAAACAAATTGACAATTTTGTGTTCGTGAAATCACGTTCATGTGTTATGTAAAACTTCTTAAAAACAATCATTTGGAATACTTTTGTGTAGCCACATTTCTATGTAATTCTGCAAACTTACTCGTATTAGGCCTATTTAGTTTCAGCATTACTTAAAATATTTTTCTCCGTATTGGAAAATTGTTTCTCTGGGCAAGAAACTTTACGATAATTGCCTTTACCCAGTGATCGATTTCGAGTAATGGGTAGTACCAAATTTAAGTCATAAGTAGAGTAGACAACCGGAAACAGACATTGCCGTCGGCTGCAGCGTGGGTCAGGTGTACGTCGGAAGGCGTACAGCGATGCATAGCGCTCAAGTCGCTTTCTCTCAATGCAGGATAAAGATAAGAAAAATAAACAAAAACAAAAATGGGGTCTCATGTAAATGCTGATTTCGTTTTCGCTTAAATTGGGGTCGCTTCTTAAAAAGGTTGGAGACCACTGGACTCTAGTGGACTGATGCAGGTTAACTTAATCGTTAAAAAAAGTAGACAGTACTGCACTAAATTAACAAATTATTCAAGTTCTTTTAATTTAATAAACTTGAATTTACTTAAACAACAAGCACAAAAAATACGACTCAGATCTTTAGTTATAATTCGCTTCCAACTGATTATATCTTTGTATTGACACATCACAACTATGCATTTGTCCAATGTTTTGTAGTAAGGTAACTGGCATAAGATTTACTAAGACTGTCCAATAAGAGCATACAAGGTACACCTACCGTATGTGCTTGCGGAGTGACACACTAACTCACATTTGGTAAACACATACTTTGATTTTTAGGCTCGCATTGCTAATGACTTCATCGCTCATTCACCACCTGGAGAGGTAGAAACAGTTATGAAAGGTTAGTAGGCTAGAGTTTGTCCATGTTTTTTGTCCCTTTGAGAAAATAACGATTTTCTTATTTCCTCACTTTCAATTGAAATCAAGCTGAGATTAAGCATTGAATTAAAGCTCAGTGCAAAGCTATTATCAGTGAGGAGATTCAGAAACTTTGCGATATGTATTTTCAATTAACAATTTTGTATGCTTTTAGTTTGTTTATTATTTCCACTACATTGTATAAATGTACAGTGTACACTGTACAGTAGGTCAAAGACAAGCATTTAATTTATAATCATTAGACACATACCAGAGAAACACAAATACTTTGAAAAATTCTCTAACAATCGCACTCATTTTACTTCAGATTGTAGATATTGCACTCATTTTCTTTTCACAAACTTTTTGCATTACAAGATGATTTATTATTTCTGGCTTTCATATTTCAGATGTTCGTGTGTTACTGAACAATGACAATTCCTTTGTTGATGGGATGTTGGGGTAAGTCGTACTCGTATAATTATAATAGCATTTAGTAAATTTAGCTTTAAAGCAAAAAGTAATATCTGGTACCCACTTTCTGGCATATCAGTGTTGCAGAGAATATTGAATTGTGTATTTGTACAAAGATCCATGAATTTAGGATGCAACTAAACTATTGATTAGACTGTTCATTGTTCAATTATTTTCTTAATGCACAATTGCACATGCTATGAGTTTGCTAAAAAACTTACTTTTTTGAATTTTTTAGTGCACTGGCAAAGTATCGAGCTGACCAGTTCACTCCGGTTAATGTTGATGATGAACAAGTTTTGGTGACTGCTCATGGAAAGCTTGACAATGGAAGATTTCTTGACCCTCGATCAAAGAGATCGTTTCGGCAAGCATTTATATCTCTGATATGCTGACCAAATTTAGTAACATTATGTGATATCTGAGTTGTTGCTCCACTGGTGTCACGTCAGAGAGAGTTCCCGGGCGCTACAGAGTATTTGACTATGATGTATTGTTATTAGTAGATGTTAGTTTGTAGATGTTATTCAGGGTTTTGCTAGTTATGATATTATAGATTGCTTACCTTCTATATTCTTGAAGAGTTAATTTGGATGAAAGCGTAATTGATTTTTCCTGCTTTAAAATATATTACTTAGCAACTTGAGCTCTTCCAAACTCCAGACTTCCCATCAAGGCATAACCGTCTGCTTACTGGTGTTGGGTGCTTTGGAGCAGTTATGTTGCATTGGGTTTGTTAGAGAGGGTGTGTGTGTGGTGAGATGCAGGCGTCATATCATATAATCAATGATTTCCTGATGTACAGACTGTAGAGGGCCTAGTTGTGTATACTGTAGAGGGCCTAGTTTCTATTGACGATGACACTAGGCAGTGGCAAACTAACAAGTGCCTTAATATTTAGCGTCAAAAAGCGGAGCGCGTCTTTTAGATGCAGACAGTTAGGTGCCTGCCAAATAGGTGCGCACACTGTGGCGCTTGGTTATTTAGGTGCTTCTCCCAATGAAATCTATTTTATAAGGTGCGTAAGGGTAATACTGCAGTGGCGTACGCAAGATTTTCTCAATGAGGAGAGGGGGCATTCAAAATGCTTTTTGAAACAAAAACGAATTTAAAAAATTTGCTATTTATAACTAGCAAGTTATATTTTATGAGATTAGCCTACCATACTCATCTTGCATTGACGACATTTTGTTCGTTGGCAACAGCTAGGTTGCTTATTTAGAGAGATTTTGTATTTAAAACAAATAATACGATACAGCACACTTGACGTCTCACATTGTTTTGCGTAGACATTGAAATTGGCTTACTCAACCCAGTAAACCACACATATCGAGGGTACGTTCAATTGTGGCAAGAGTAGCCTAATGGTACTTTGCAGTCTGACCAAGGTTCAATGTAGCCTAGGTTATCTGTTGATGAAATATAAAATTTCATGCTCTTTTCATTGAGTAGCACATAAATGACCGGGCACGACAATGCACTGCACCTAAACATCCTGACACCACAGTGCGTGCACCTATTTGGCAGGCATCTAACTGTCTACACCTAAAAGACGTGGACCCTCAATAAGAGAAAAGATCGCAATGTTAATTGAAATGACCGTCTTTGAATACCGCTATGTCAATTCAAGATTGTTGTTATTGTTAGGTACAACTTTTCTTCAAAACTTGTAAGCGAAATCCAGCCTGAAGAAGTTGATACTGGTGTTGAAGGATGGAGAAGTGAGGTCGATTCTGCTCTCAAAGATTACATTAAAAACCATTATCCGAGTGGAATCTACACGGTACTGTTGTTTCACTGGTTAAGCAATAAGTTTGAAGGATTTAAATATGGTGTTACTAATCCTCAAGTGTGGTTGATCCTACCTAGCAAAGGTAGGAAGTTTCTCTAGGTGGAATCGAGATTTCTAGTTACCCACCTCAGCAAGTGAGACATTTTGTTTCCTCACAATGTACGATTGCACTGCCATTGTTGTGAATTGTGACCAAAGTTTTGTATGACTTTTTTTATCAAACGTTACCTGATGGCTTAAAGAAATCATTTCTGCTAAAGTAAATATACTTTTTGAGAGTCGTCTATTTGGTGTGTGCCAGTATTCTTTTACAACCACACAAAGTGTAAGAAAACACTTCTTTTGTCGGAAAATTTTCAGTTCTAGTAGTATGATGATCAACACAGAACACCACTTTCCACTGTTTGTAATAATTCGTTTTTTCTGTTTCAAAGGTTTATGGAAAATCTGGGCCTGGTGGATCATCAGTTCTTACCATTTGCATTGAAGACCACAAATACAGCCCTGAAAACTTTTGGAATGGAAAGTGGAGGTCAGAATGGAATGTCTCAATCGAAGGCGGCAATGCAAAGGTTATCGGTCTGCTTAAAACACAGGTATAACTTTGCAAAAGAAAATTGTAAAACTATTGTACATCTGTAGGACGTAGGTCGTAGGGTAGATGTAAAAGGTGTATAATATGTGCTTTGTTCCTTTATGTCTGTCTTTAGTCTTCGTTTAGTTCATAGCAGTTAAGATTCATTTGCACTGATTGGTTTTTAATTCGCTGCACGTCTACTTTGTTGTAATTGGTTATTGTATGTCATGTGATCCAGAAGTCGTCCATATTCAAACTAAATTTCATACCGATCTGTGCCCAACATTTCTACAATTATTATTGAAAATTTTTCTATGGTTCAACATAGCAAACTCTCTACCAAAGCTTTATTATTGAAAATTTCGATAACTTGGTGATTTCTAAAGCTTTTGACTTCAATTTTTCCGGAAGAATGTGTTAACATTGTGCACTATGTGGAAAGAGGGTGATGAGAAATTCGATGCAAGGTATGTAGTAAGTGGGTACATGCAAGAAGTGTCAATACGAGGAGAGCAACAGCAAGACTGGCAAATTGTTGTATTCGTGGGAAATGTTATAAAGGAAAAGGTGTAGTTGAGGATTGCAAGGAAAGTTTCTGTTATGGAATTGAAACGGTGACCAACTGCTGTTATTTGGGTGATGAAATAAATGGAACCGGTGGATGCAAAGCAGCTGTGACGAGAAGAGCAAGGCTGGGTTGGGTTGGGCAAAGTTCAGGGAATGTGGGGAAATGTTATGGAAAAAAGTTTTCATTAAACATGAAAGGGTAAGTCTACCAAAGTTGTGTGCGGCCTGCTATAGTACAGCCTGCAATAGTAGTACGGCATCGAAACAAGGATAGTAAGAGAAAGTGAACTGGCTATTCTGCGAAGAACGGTAAGGGCAATGTGTGGAGTAAAAACCAAAAGGAAAAAAAAGACTGAAGAACTGATGGATATGCTTTCAGAGATGAGGAAGACTATTGAACAACTTTCCAGGGCAAACGGACTAAGATGGTATGGACATGTACTAAGGAGAAAGGAAGGAAGTTTTCTTCGAAAGGCATTGACTTTGAAGGTGGATGAGAAGAAAAGTCGCTTTGGCGATGAATCAAGCTGAAGATGTTGCCACTTGAAAGTTATAGAAAGTCCATGAAGTTGGTAGCTATCGTGACAAAATCATTAATTAGATGTCGTCAAGTTGATACTTGAGTTCAATCATAATGCTCAAAATTTGACATTGGCAATCTAAAATAAAATCAATAAAAGACTCGATACGACGACTTATTCATGTATTTAATTGATTGAAATACAGTGCACCAGTCACTTACAATGGGTAATGCTATCAGCACGGCATTAGCTACAGTTTGTAAATTCCATTGATTTCAGGAGAGATTTATAACAAACGGGATTAACACTCAAAGTTATAAGTATACAACAAGTTAATAACCTTTTACTACGGTGTAGTTTCGATATTTTTACCACTAAACTTTCTAGACAGTAAAATCCGTCATTTTTACATTGATTTAAGGTTTACAGACGTTGAATCAATGTAAAAATGTCGGATTTTGCTGTCTGGGTCACTGCTCGTGGGTAGTGGATCTACTGTATTGATGAAGTTACATTCTACATTTTTTGCAATGAAATTCGAGGTTCACCGTGGTTCAAATTTATTTTTTTGAACTAAATCATACAGCAGTCAAACTTTATTGGTTTGGCTTTCTGTGGTGAAACATTTTGGTAACAAACCATGCAAGAAAGCCGACCTGTGTGATGGTTTAACCAAATAAGGAAAGGTTAACGAGCGTTTCATGTCATAGAAATACTTCCACTATTTTTCCTTCTTACAGCAAACAATGCATTGATATCAGAACGTGCAATCCAGTTTCAATGCATCCAGTTTCAATGACAATTTTTCTTGGAACTTTAGAATTTCCCAGCAATTGTGCTTTTAGGTTTAATGAAGAGTTTTGTATTAGTATGCCTCCATCAGTTTTGTATTCAGAAGCTTGATTTTGTGAAGCTAGAAATTACATTTTCGTATCTGCCAAACGTATGCAATTAGTTGATTGTGGGCTAAAGTTTTATCCAAACCGATTGTATTTGAAGGTGCATTACTACGAGGACGGGAATGTACAACTGGTCAGCCAGAAGGAGTGCAAGGACAACTTAACAGTCTCAGTAAGTGCATTTTCTTCCGTCCATTCATCCACCCACCACCCACATCCAAGCTTTGTAACTGTTTACGTATGACTCACAGGGCACACGATTGTTATGTTGTATCAAATGCTTCATACCAGCCTACGTTACTGCAAGCTATTGGTAGAAAAAATGTTTTGTTGATGTTGGTTTAACGCAAAGAGGTTAGGTTTTGCAACGGTGGCGAGACTCTTGACGTATTTGAGTGTTTCCTTTGCTCGGCAGTCAGGTTATAGTTGGCTATGTGCAATAGGAAGCCACTACTGCTACATTGCTTGCCTCCTCAATGATAAAACAAAAGAAGGCATATATTTTCTGCTGAAACTTGCAATGTGAACCTGAGTTGTATTTCTCGTGCGGTAGTTTGAGTGTTTTTATTTTTCAGTATGCACAATGCACAAACAAAGTTTTTCTCTGTGGCTTACCTAGTTGATAGAGTAGTCGCCTTTGAATTGGTGGATGCGGTTGGGTCATATGTCATCGAAAAATGTCATATCAATAATAATCATAATCCCCCAAAACAAATATGGTTTCTTCTTTGCATTTAACATTGAACGAACGAATTTAACGTAGTCATCATCATCAATCAATCAGTCCTGCCTCTGTTGGCAGGTGGCCTCCCAATATGTTCCACACTATTCTGTCTTTCGCTGTCCTCATTCACGTGATGCCACGGCCTGGTGAAGTGGTCAATGTCATCTCGCCATCTTTTTTTCTGTCTCACTCTAGTTCTTTTCGCACCTCTTGGTGTCATCCACTCTGTGGTTGTTTTGGCCTATCTGTTGTCTGTTATTCTTGCTATATTTCCCGCCCATTGCCACTTAAGATTTGTTGCTGTTTCAATGACACCTTCGATAGGCCTATGTGTTTTGTTTCTGATAACTTCATTTCTAATCTTGTGTGTTTTATTTATGTTTCATATTATTCTTTTCATGTTCCTTTGCGCTGCTTCCAGTTTTCTTGTTTGCTGTTTTGTATTTTGTCATTTGTGTAATGTGTCAAAGGATATTACAATGCTACATCTTGTCAACCCTTTTTATACAATTCTAATACTTGGACAGTGTTACAAAAATGGAGAAACAGATCGATGCCTTCGAGCTCTGGACATGAAGGCGAATGTTAAAATTTTCACGGAAGCAAAAGATCACTAACGATGAATTGTTATCCAAATTAAATTAAAGCAAAATTCTATTACGAATAGTCAAAAGAAATTGAAGTATTTCGGCCACACAATGACACAAAACTCGTTACAAAGAGCATTAATGAAAAGGAAATGAAGCGGTAAAAGAAAAAGGGCAGACCAAAATTGATTTGGACAACAGACATCTTTAAATGGACAAAATTAAATTATAAAAGTGCAGTATGAACAGCTCATGGTCGAGAACAATGGTGCATTGTTCTCGACGCGAGGAAGGAACAGAATGATGATGATGTTGTTAGTACTGGCAATATTACTCTGTCCACCATTTTTCCAGATTTGACCAAATCTTCTCGAACCGATGCTATTCTTTTAGTTATCTCAATTTTGATGTTGTTTCCTGGTGTTATCATTTTCCTTGGATATTTGTATTGATCAACCTCCTCTGTTTATTCTCCATCTATCCAAATACCCGTTCTTGGTTTTTTCTTTATGTCTACATAAGTTGTTGGTATTGGATTGTGGAAAGAATGCAGCAGCGTATAACTGTTACAGGTAGAGCCAGTCAGTGCCACACTTATTCTGTCGGCACTCCCCCAGGTGGCAACACTCGTGGTGGTTGACTTTGATTTAACGTCTGCAGACGTTGCATTATTGTAAATTGGGACGAGTCTTGTAATTTAGGTACAGTCTATCACTGTTGGCCAATCGGGCCGAAGTCAGTTATTCTTTCACTTTCTTTCCACAATCGGTTACTCACATGCATTGTTGTGATTTACAGCTAACTCTACATGAGTACATGGTACATGTCGATGCTTGCTGATTTGACGATCATACTGATGTTGTATGGATAGCCAGCCTAGAAGGAAGTCCACGTTGTTTTTATGTTAAGATTTTCTGTGATGCTGTACTCTGTCACGGAGTGTTAAAGAGAGATCTCTTTAATTCACGATCTCTAACGATCTCTAATTTTTCTTGCAGTCCGAGCGACAGATTGCCGCGGACCTTGCTAAGCTTTTGGAAAAATGTGAATTGGATTACCAGGTAAGTGGGTTGCTTGCGATAAATACGCAACTTATAACGAGAGATTATTTATTCTTTTTACAGTTTTCTAATTTGTGGCCTCCCACTTACCTTTGCTATGACAGTTTCTGTGTTTGAGTTACCTAGTAATAACACAGCTAAGAAAAAAAATTAACAAGCCTATCAATTCTTAAAGGGGTGTTTTGTTTTTAATGACATAGGAGTTTATTTCTTGCAGAATGCAATTATTGCCAACTACCAGTCCATGTCGACGACCACGTTTAAAGCTCTGCGGCGCCAGCTACCGGTGACTAGAACCAAAATTGATTGGAACAAAATTCTCGGCTATCAAATCGGCAAAGAAATTGGAAAGTGAGCTTAGGTCCCAAGCCATTGTTTTCCTTCTCACATTAGACCACGAAACCACGGTTATAAAAACTTGCTATTTTAACGTTAAATTGGCATAAAAACAATGTAATTTTTTGCTTATTTGAAAATACTTGTTTTTTCTCGCTTCTAATCAATCAATCGACTATCCCATCTAGCCAAATTTTCTTTTCTTTGTCGGTTCAACGTGTGCAGACGTTGTATCAATGTAAAAATAACTGGTTTTGCCATCTGGGATAGCTTGCTTGTGTCACTTTATCACAAACAACTTTCAAATTTATTTCTATTCTGCTTTTCATGAAGCGAACTTGGAGTAAATTACAAGATTGGCTTCATGTTGACTGAAAACTAGGCAGAGCAATTGGTTCAACATCGAAACAGTAATTTGTGTCTTCCAAGCTCGCGCATTGATGTACCGCAAATATATACACCACAAATTAATATGGTAAGAATACGTGCTGCAAGATTTCAAAACCCCATTGCTCTCGTCAGGTATGCAGCATGCGTTCTTTTCTCAAAACTTGGTAAAAAAGAGAAAATCATCATCCAAATTTAGTTTTATCCCCACTCGGGGGTGGCCGATTCTTTCCTTGCTTCAATTTCCATTTAATTGTGACTTATAAATTTGTTTGTGGTACATCAATTCCACCCCAGTTACTTATCTATGAATATTATATTCTTTGCATCAATGTGATGTTGATTATTGTAACCAAGATATTGATTTGTGATGCTTTGATACTTTCTAGGTAACAAAGTTTGTAATTTTGCGTTCTATCATCGTTATCAGACAGCAATAAATGCATAAAATTCTCGAATTTGAAGCAAGAACGTCTGATAGTTATACGAATGCAGTTAATAGATGTTTATATATTGTAAGAATGTAAGCCAGTGCCCTTAATGATTGATGTGTATTAGATACGTTGCTTGAGCATATAAATCTAAGATTCTATCAAAGCTAATTCATACACGTGGTGAGCGCTGCAACTTTGAATTATTTGATGAATTCCCTGGAATTACACTGTAACATAAAATTTATAAAGATATTCGCAGAGTTTTAGTTATGTGAGTGTTACATGGATTAAAAAAAACATTTGAAGTAAAAATCTAAGTTTCAGCACAAAATTAACGTGTGGATTGAGTAATGTTCAGTCAAATTCTAAGTTTGCAATTTGCTTGTTAAGTCTTGTTCCCAGATTAGTGTTGCTGTGCATCGTATTACTTTGCTTTGTTTTTCCCACAGACCATCTCGATTTATTCATCAAATAACTCGGTCCAATTGAGACCAATTCTTCCTTTCACATTACTTGCTACTCAAATTCAAGTGACGTAAAATAAGAGAATTTTTCACTTTTGTCTTTTATTTTCCCTCATGGCGTCTTGAAGAATACTTCAGGCATTGTTTATCTTATTATGACATAATGTGGTTTGTTGTGACTTAATCACCAGTTTGTAATGGCACTACTCAATAAAAATAACCTGAAAATCATCTCCAGACTAAATGTAGTGCATTATGCAGTATCTGCTACTATTCATTAAAAGGTACTTGGAAGCGCAAAGTAAAGGCATTTGCTTTCTATTGTTGCAATCATATCTATGACAAACCTGTCATCTTCCCATTCCCAGAAGTATGTAAAATAAGCAATATTTGCATCTACACATCTTTTTGGCTTGTTTTGCCGGAGATTTAGATATGTATTAGGCTATGTATGTTAAGCACAATTTATGCAGTAATAATGTAAAATATGTAAGACTTTCCAACTGCATCCTGGAGGTAGTCTCATCATACAGTCGTTAGGTTTTTTGTATAGCAGGATTTTTCGCCAAAAGCCATATTTTACTTGCAAAATTAAACTTGGCGAAAAACAAAACGAACTAAAATTGAAATTGGCACATCAAATAAACAGTTAAACAACTTACAACATAGAATCCACAAAAAATTCCTGGTATTTTAAATGAAATATGCAATTGCACCAAACGATACTACCTCCAGAGTGCAGTTGGAAAGTCTTAGATATTACATTATTATTGTGTAAACTGTGCTCAACGTACATACCTAATCTCCGGTTAAACAAGCCAAACATATGTCTAGATGCAAATATTGCTTATTTTACATACTTCTAGAAATGGGAAGATGACAGGTTTGTCATAGCTATGATTGTTAATGTAACAATTCCGACTCTTAGAAATTTCCTCAAATAGCAACATATTTGGCCGTGTTCTAGTAGGTCATGGGGCGATACCTTCTACCGAAAAGATAGGATCATTGACTTTCAAGTGAAAAAAATATTTGAAACAATTTTAAGATATTAACGTCTACCCTTTAAAGTACGTGTTAATTTGAAGAGGTTGTACGTATACGTGTTAGTACGTGTTAATTTGAAGAGTTAAAAAGTGTCGCAAACCCCCCCTCTTTTTTAAATTGATTTTCAAGATGAGATAATTTATCTGAAGTATTTTTTTTTGTAAAATTTAAGGGGCCCGAGGCGTCTGATTCATTTGCTTCATACATAATCCGATTAAATGAAATCCACACTGATTAGAAGAATCACAAACCTCACTGATCATAACAGTCCAGCTCATCAAACTGAAGGCTTCTCTGCTTAGGGTTGTTTGAAACGAACTTTTTCAAGTCGAAACGAAATCCTTCTTGTAGATCTTTGCTCCAAAACGAAGCAAAATTAAGAAAACAAATTTAGGTCGAAACGAAATATTTTACAGTTAACAGGCTATTGCTTTAGATGTCAACAGGAAATTTTAAACATCCTTTTTTGCAAACAAAAGTGTGGCGTTAAGAATTTTCTCACTTTAAGTTTGTAAATTGTGATTATTTTCAAACCTTTGAAAAACATGATGCAAATTTACTTTGAAATGTGAGTTTTTGGCACTTTTTAAATTCCCAAATTCTTGTAGAATATTTCGTTTGGAACACCGCAGAAAGAAACTAAATCGCTTGGATATCGAAATGAAACTAAACTAAATTCTTCACTCAGAAACTACTTTGTAACGAAACGAAATTAAGACAAGGAAATTCGCTTCGAAACGAAATATTATTCGAATTACTTTTGTTTTGAACAGCCTTATTATCTGATTAAAATCACATTGTTGTAATTAAAGTTTCAATCCGAGAATGATATTTTTTATTTTGTTTAGACAAAATCGGCCACCCACGATTCCAAACATCCAAATTCCTAATTGTAAGCTGCCTTACGATTGGTATTCCCTTCCTTATGTAGGCTACCTAATTCTAGACATCTGCTAGGTTTGTCATGCAGGCTAAGCCATTTGTTTTCGCTGCAATGATCAAAAATAAGCTGGATTAAACCACAATTAAACTAAAACTCTGCGTGTAGCGTAAGCAACGTCAAGGTGTTTCTATTATTATTTATAATGTGAAACCTTAGTAGCCTATGCAATTGATTGAGTTTCACTTTTAGCAGTATGTGAACTTAGTAGCCTAATTGTGGCAATATTTGTCCTCTAAATGAGGAACCCTGTTGAATCTTAAGCTTAATCCTGACAGTTTCATATAGCCTACTTGTAAAGGCTTTGAACCACTGGGCAGTGATGCATACCCGGACCGGGTCTTGGACGTTGGATAACTAGAATTTTTTTAGCTTTTTGAAATTAGATTATAGTTAGCCCTATTCAAGTTTTCACAAATTAGACTAGAATTAGAGCTACCCAAGTTTTCTCAAATTAGAGTAGAATTTAAACTAGATTAAATTTATTTACACGCAGTGATCCCATATTTTTTTCTATTTAGGCAAAAACGCCAATAAGGCTACTTTGGATCATAGTGTCATTCCACCATCATAGCGCTAGAACTACATTTGTCATAATAGATATTATGACGTAAGCAGGTAAATAAATGAATTATTCGAGTTTTGACCTCTACAGAAGCGATGGAATGACACTTCGATCTTGATAGTTTTGTTGCACTTTTCTTGCATGAGGTTGATAAGAGCACAGTTTTTTTCCCTTTGCTGAGAAATACTGTTGGACCAACTAGAAAGATTAGAAAAATAATTAGGGTAAACAAGTTTTTACCAAATTAGATTAGAATTACCGACATTTTGCTCTAATTCATAGAATTACTTCGTTGTCCAAGTCTGCCGGAAACCGAGATTGTCACTATAAAATTTCTGCTTATTTGCATTGCGATTTCCTGTAAACTATTCCATCTGCTAGATGCCGCTAGATAGACAGTTGGACCATAATAATTTGACCATGCTGCAAAGGTAGTAGTCGCTCAAACAACTGAAAAATCGTGGCGTATAGATCCTAAATCAATCAATCAATCAATGTTTTATTTGTCAGTAACAGGAACATAGGTACATGTTTGAAATATGCAATATACACAGTACAAAAGTTACACAGGTTCCCATACCGACAGGGAGACAACGAGACGACCATACGGTCTACTAGTCAATTGCCACCCTACGGAAATTACGATTTTGCCATTTAAAATAAGCTTACAAGAGAAAAATAATAATTGAAACGTTGATCCATCTGGTAAATCACGCATTACCAGATGGATCAACCAGCGATCGCATCCACTAGCGATCGACGCATCACACAAAACAAAAGTCTGCAAATAGACTACGCAATTTTTGTTTGTCGTATCCGGGCTTACACTCGGTGGTTGAAGATTTAGATTAAGTGGACGGGAAGGCAAGGAAGCCAATCTTCGTGTCCACCTTTAGGCATGCCTTGTGTCCTGCCAGAGACATAGTCACATGCTCTTGAGCGGTGTCGAACCGGCGCTCTTTCGATTGCCGTTCCAGGGATCTCACTCACCACTCGGCTACGCAATAACAATAGGCTACACTTAACTAATCAACAACTAAATTACAGAAAACGATGGTCGACCTTTTTGCTTTTTTGGATTTCAGTATTTACACTGTTTATTTCACTTGGAATACTTTTGTGTCTCGCACTTTATTTTCTAGATCCGCTACTGACTACTATCTTGTTGACAATATTTAAAATCTCAGTCCCTTCATAAGAACATTTGTTTTACAAGTTCAGTTCATTCGAAACCCAATTCACCTCAAAACAAACCAACCACAATACAAGCAATCGAAATCTCCCAAGAATGTTGTTTTCAGCATCGTTTCTATTCCTAGTTTATTATTAGATTTTGTTTGAAGTTGTTGATTGAATTCTAGGCAGATAAATTTGATAGCATGACCTGAGATAAAGTTTATGTTAGTTTAACGTCAAGTGGTTATCATCAAACATACAAATGTTGTAAAGATTTGCTCCTTCACACAAGCCAATTTTAAGCACTATTGAACGAATCCAATTCGCTAAGGCAAAAGCTAATTAAAAGATTCAACTAAATAAGCGAATCCGTTATAAGCTGTTTGAAGTCGGAATATTATTAAGCTACGTTGATATATTTGTAAAATATTGATTGATGGTGGTTCGTTTAAAGCTCCTTTTTTAAAACAAGTCAACAAAACTAAAAGTCAAGTTGTTTTGTTTTTTTATTACATAACAAAAACGCAGGCCAAATGTTTTTGTTTGGAGCAATATAACTCTTGGCATGAGATTAAAACGACGTTAGAATAGCAACTTTGCTGGTTGGATATTTGCGTCTGTTGAGCGGCTGTGTTTTACCTGCATATGACTATTTGTTGTGAAAGTTTTGAAACAACATCCAGTAGACCTACTATAACGTGCACGCCTTTGTGATGAGATACACGAAAGTATTGTTAAACCACACTTTCTGTAAGTAGATGACCAGATACGATAAAACCCACAAAAGGTCATTGAAGTAGCTTGCAATATCTTATCATTGTCAAAAGAATAAATTCTACTTTCTTGCATTGTACAATGTACAGTACTATCTCTATTATCTTTTGAGGCAAAGATAGAACGGAAGTTTTAAATCTTGAAACCACAAACTCTCTTAGAAGTCACCGCGCTAAAAAATACGTAAACATCTGATCAACAAAAGATGAAAGCCTTTGCCGGCCAATGCGCTACTTCACACAATCCACTTTACGTGCTGCGCACTATTGGGTTGGTTGAAGACCTGATTGAGGCAGCGATAGAACCATAGAAAAACTTTGACTTGAAAACGAGTGATTGAAAGCACAACTGAGAATCTGAACTTCAACGCCAGATGGAGAACAGGAGGTATACTCTCCGCTTGAATGTAGGTAAAAATTCGTAAGGAAAATATCCTTATTTTTCGAAAAAAAAAGGGATATTTACGAGTGGGAATTTTCCAGTTGGGAGTAATTTTTTTCTGTAGCCTATAGGTATTTTCTAATCGGAATATTTTCCGGATAAATATTTTCCATTCGTTTGTTTGGATCAGTCTTTGAAGTAGGCTAAACAGCGATTGCAACAAACTTTGAGCAAATATAATATCCTACAGAAACACGATTTACTTTCTTTTTTCCATTCTGTAATTTTTTCTTTGTTTGAATTTAGATAGGCTATTTCTATTTTTGAGTCCAGATTTGGTAAAAAAAACTCTATCTCATTCTTGCAGCTCTGCTTTTCATAGGCCTACGTTGGATCAAGATGTCCACGCCTTACAGAACACTAAATTAAATAGTGAAATAATTTTCTCATTTATTTTGCGGATCACATTTGCTGCTTTTCGCCTAGCATAGATGGTCTGAAAGACCTTATACCGTACTGTAAATGTGTGTGAAAATTTTGCTGACAAGCATAAAATAGTGATTAATGCTACAAAGTCTGCTGGAGTACATTTTCTCTCGCAATTTTAAATTACCATCTCCACCTAAACTCATGATTTCAAATCAACCTGTTGCTTTTAAAGAAAAGATTAAATACCTAGGACCTGGGTATTTATATCAACTCGACATTAAAAGGTGACAATGACATAAACAGACTAACAAGACATTTTTATTGTGTTGGAAACAAGTTAAGGGCTAACTTCTCGAAGTGATCCATTTCTATCAAAAACTTATTTCAGGCGCCTCTCCACCCAGCCTTAGCAAGCCCGTTTTCATAAGAGCTTTTATTACAGTGTTCAGTTAAAGCGACTTTTTGTTGCTTTAAGTTCTGATCGTGTGACTGACTTAGCCTACTTTGTTCGTTTTGTATTTATGGCCTGTGTTTTGCAGATGTACTTTGTTTCTTAGTTCATTAAAACGTAATAAATGGTTGTCTCACCATTTACGTGTTACATAGAACGATGCCTTTCGTATGTTACCCGGCTTAACTCGTTATGCTAGTACCCGCACTATTCAAATTGAACAAAATATCTTGATCTTTGATGCAGTACTAGACAACTTTTTATGTAGATGTCAATCTTCAAAAAATTTGGCTGCCGAGAAACTTCAAAAATTTGTTACATGAATGCGCTCTGCAATTCACGAAATGTCGGCTGCGTAGCCGAGTGGTGAGAAAGGCGACGTTCGAAAGGACGAGGGTTCGACACCGCTCCAGAGCAGGGCCGGATTTAGCTGATGGGGGGCCCGGGGCACTTTTAGATCGGGGGGCCCCCCTGCAAAAAAAATTTTTCGCGAAAACCACCTCTGCGTCTACAGTAGCATCAATCCAGCACTGCACAGCATTTTGCAGAAACTTCAAAGGCTGAAAGGAAGAAAAAATAACACAAAATCACATTTTTTCCACGTCGGGGGGCCCTTCAAAAGTCGGGAGGCCCGGGGCACCTGCCCCCTCTGCCCCCCCCTAAATCCGGGCCTGCTCCAGAGCACGGCTGTGCCTCGGCAAAGACACTTAATGGCAAGGCAAAATAAGGGAGCAGCTGACTCGAAGACTATATGTCACTTCGCTGCTTCTTGTCGTCTGTTGCAGTTGCAGGGGCGTTGACAGGAGAGTCTAAGTGGTACTTTTGGACCCGGGCCCGGAGTATTTAGGGGGCCCGGATTTAAAAGATTCCCCGCGACTTCAAGCATTATCAAGATCTTAATATAATCAGATCTAAAGGAATGCCATCAGAGGTTAAAACAGCCACTTCAGCCGTCAGATGGTAAAGTACCGGGCCCCTTCCGGGTATAGTGATTTCCCTAACCACGATTTTTTTTTTCAATAACACGAAATATTTTTCTTTACCCACTCTTTAATTCTGAATATATATATTTTGGTGGTAATCACTTCTAGCTACTTGCGTCTACTTTACAAAGAATTAATTTCAGCCAAAAACTCAAACAACTTGAAACATAAACAGACATAACTCAGCAACAACACTACATTTAACATTATAAAAACAAAAAGCGAACGTTTTCGGCTAGTCATATAGCCCTATGACTAGCCGAAAACGTTCGCTTTTTGTTTTTATAATGTTAAATGTAGTGTTGTTGCTGAGTTATGTCTGTTTATGGTTTAAAAGAGTTACCACTCTACCCAAATTGTATAACTTGAAACATACCGACGAAGATCGTGATTGAGAGCAAGGATTTCGCGGTTTACGGAGAAATTGCGCATTAGGGATTTCATTAGCGCAGTTGAGGAAATTCGTGGATACCACAAATCTTTGAGATTATAATAATATGTATAGGCTATATAAATGATATTCCTCTTAATTTTCTACTCTGAACGGCATGTGTCATCCTCATTTTAACAGCACATCAATAAAAGTTTGTGCACAATCTTTATATTCATAACATTGTCGATAAAGGGGGCCCGAAAATAAATTGGTACCGGGCCCGAGATATCCTGTCAACGGCCCTGGTCTGCTGTATCGCATCTGTGATCGCAGTGTACAGTATGTTAACAAACAAAACAAGGCGCAAACAAAAACACGATTATTATTATTCTGACGCTCTTGTCAAGTCTTCATATTTCAATAGTGCCATTCGCAGTTCACTCGTTGACAATTCTTCGCAACGGCATTATCTGTTAACTGGGTTATTGTGATTATTAGGCTATTACTTGTGTTGTTTGCTTTGTTTTTTGCATGTTTGGTAGTAGGCCTAAATATGGACCAATTAGTCTGATGCAAATAAGATAATAAAATAATATGTATAAACAGTATAATCAGTTTATCGTCAGTTGATATATCATTCGATTTCGATGATATTGTTCACAGAGACACAGTAGGCTACCATAGGCGTAGCCAGGGGAGGGCGAAAGGGGCCATGGCCCCCCCAAATTTTCAAAGATTAGATTCCGAAGTTGAGCCCTTTGTTGAAAATATAATAAAATTTGTAGAAATTTATAACGTTTTTCAAGACATGTGGCTATTAACACCCCTAAGGATTTGTTTTAGACACACAGAAAGACACCAATAAATTTTGAAAATCGTAAATCGCGCAAAATTTACGCGATTTACATTTCTTTTAACTAATTGGTGGATCAATTTCAGAATGGCTTATTCTGTTGGGTTTTTGTGTAGTTATTGAGTTTTTGTGTATCTGAGTTTTTGTTGTTTTCTAATTTTAGCCGCAGTTTTTGCCCATTCGTGTGTAAGAGCTACCTTTAATAAGTTAATAGCTGTTTTTCTGCTAATAAATTTCATACAAATATTACCCTAAAAGTGTTTCCAGAAAGCGCTATAATTCATTATTTGAGTGTAAATTTGCAAAAATTTTCCGGGGGAGCATGCCCCCGGACCCCCCTAGAATACGCGTGCCTTCGGCACGCTCTAACCCCCCACCACTTTTATTGCTTCCCTTGCTCAACCCACCAAGATACGCCACTGCACATCAGGTGGGGATGGCTTAATCAAACACTTTGTCGTTCTCATCATTTCATCAAATATTTGGCCCCCCCCCCCCCCCCAAATTTGTTTTCTGGCTACGCCACTGTAGGCTACCACTATTTCCTACGGTCGTCGGACCAAGTCAGCCAATAAGATTTACGTGTTCATGTCGGACTTGCTTGTCATCGCTTGCCAAACTGAGTTTGCTGACTTGTGATATGCCGAGTGATGGCTTGCTCAGTTGTTACATACCCAGTTTCATCATTTACTATCCTCAGCCACTTGCTCAAATGTTGCTAGCTCAGTTGCCACTTGTTCAGTTGTCGCTTGCTCAGTTCACAACTAGGAAACTCATTTTCCACAAAGTGGGCCTAAAATAATTGGTTGGCAAACACTTTAAGTATTATTTACTCAACCAACACAAATACTAATTAATTAATATTTCACTTCAATCTCATGGGATGTAAGCTATTTCGTCCAGCAAAGGATTCGTTTAGAAGTTTGGGAAGTGGTTCTCAAACTTTTTTCCATTGCGACGTCTTTGGAAAAGTTTTTTTGGCCTTGCGACGCACCCAAGATAGGAATTTCAGAACTTTGTTTATTTGTTAAATCATCAATTGCTATAGTTTCGTAATAATGAGTTCGAATGCACATTTACACATTTCAAGAGATCATGATGTCTGCAATTTTTACATTACCGCAATTGAACTTAGATACGAAACGGAATCATTGTGGGACGCCTTTGGACAATTGCAACGACGCACCAGGGCGTCGCAACGCACAGTTTGAAAGCCTTTGACTTAGGGTAGCCTATTGTCAACATAAGTTTTGCTTGCTTTTACAAAACTGATTCTACGTTTTGGATGTAATGCACTTCTTCAATTACAAGGTGTAGGTCAGCTGTAAACCACTCAGCGCTAATTGGTCTGACGATCAAGAAAACGTAATGAATCGTAAAACCTTCAGTTTGTTACCAAACATCCTGGCAAACACAAAGTGTAAATGCTTGTATTGTTGAGCAGCTGAGAAGGAAAGGGTTGCAATCACAGTTGCCCTCATTTATTGATGTTTATCTCACCATTTTGCACACTCACCGACAGATTTAGCGCATTTTTCAGATAAACCGTTAATATGGTAGGAATAGGGTATGAGCTCAAAATGTACTTCCAAAGTCGTTGAGTTTTCAGACCAGTGTGCAAAAAGTTTAAATACCTATTTATCTTAATGTTACAATTGATTTGTTGCGGTGATATAGTTTTTATTGTTCTTCAAATAACCATGAAACTGTTTAATCTTCTTTAAAAGAACTTTCAGATATGGCACCTCACGATATAGACAAGCTACACGAGCACGTGAGAAAACGGCAATAATCATAAAACCTGTCATATTCCATGTCTTGAAAATCTTGAGAGACAAGTAACTTAATAGTCTCCTAACGCTGATACAACAAATAAACTGTCAAAGAAGTAAATGTTCAAATAATGTACAAGCCTGAGGCCTGAACAAAAAAGACAAGACTGAAAGAACGCACAATGACTGTCTGTTTACAATAGTCGGCCTGAAGCATTGCGATAATTGTTAACAGTAGGCCTACTTACAGTAATTCTTGAGTGACTGTTACATGTCTTACTGGTAAACAAAGCTGTTACTAGGCGGTGGGCATAAAAAGTTACGTGGGAAGTGCAGGCACTCTCAATGCATTTCAAATGGTAGTCTTGGGATACAGCAAAATTTTAATCCAATTTCAATGATAAAAAAAAAAGGTGTAACGCTTAGTCCTGCGTTTTTTCTTCTTGATCTGAACGCTGCAGAGGTTAAAAGTCTTGCTCTAAAATGAAATCCCTTCATTTATGTCATACTGACAGGATTGCGGTCAGAGGTGGTGAGAAAATAAAAAGGGATATTCGGAATTATCCAAGAGCGCAGCTGTTCGATGTCGTGGTTGATTCTCCATTATCAAGCATATTGACTTCAGGAAACACGTAATTTATTTGTACTAAAGTTAATTGGACTGACTAGTAATGCACAAGATGGCGTTTACCACTCGAAATTAATTTTAGCTCCCACAAACTTCATTTTTTTATTACAACTTTGCTAATTTTTTGAAGGGTTGTATAAAGTCTCTCAGGGCCAGGTGTCACACAATTTGTAAACTGAGCACCACCTTTGGTATTTTAGTCAGTGGAATTATTATTAAATTGTTTATGTCATTCAAAGTGACTAATGTTTCTTCTTACGTCGACATAGTCAATACTGATCAAACTCAAAGTTAATCCTCACAACACCCTGTTCATTTTCTGCTACAACGCAGCTGTGAAGGCATGGACTCTAAAAGCACTTGAGCCGCAGACATGTTTTAAAAGTTTTTGTCAGCCCTTCTATGCGTCGTCGGCACAGATCTCCAACTTGATATAAAATTGTGTTTCTCGGCAGTCGAGTGTAGCAAGAATTGACAGCGATAGACACGTGTTTCGCCCATGAGCCTGGGCTCATCTGTATCGTACCACTATGTCATGCCAAATAGTTTTCATCAGCAGGTTTTGTCAGTCAATTGAATCCTTACTTTTGTGGAAAGAAAACAACCAAACTAACTGTCGCCAAGGATATACACTGTTCAGAAGGAGCGATCTTTCTGGCGTCAGCACCACCTGACTGAATATCGCTCCTTCTCAACAGTGATAAACTTAGTGCCCAGCTTTTTTCAATGACAGAAAGCTGTATTTTAAAAATGAATATACAATCAAAATAGTCTAAAAAGTGAGCAAAGATTTTAGTTATGAATTTCGATTTACTTTGGTTGAAGGCAGGTACTAAGCAGTGACTACTAAAGTTCCTAACTTCAATCATCGCACTACATGGGAGGTAATGTGGTGAACAATGAAACAGCAACTGTCAAGCAAGTGGGCTATAATTCGCAACGTATCGTACTATGTCAAATTTTACCAAAACATGTTTGCATGCGAAGATTACAACTTCATATATTGAATAGAACATGCACCAGAGCGCGCCTATGTTACATCTCGGCTTCTTGGGGACTATTACCCACTAAGTTTTATACAAAAAAATGCTAGTAAAGGCTCCAAATAACTTTTCATAGTCCAATTCCACCAAAGATTTTCATAAGTTATCATTGTGCGAATGTGAAATTTACAACAGGCATGTGTGCAATTAATTATTATTGATCGCTAAATAAATTTGAACATTAGTTTCAAATTGGTAATGCGGCTAAGACTACTGGCATAATCTTTCTTCGTCAAATTTACGTCAGAATGAACTCAAATGTATTATTTTGTGGCAGGGTTGTTGCTTACCAACTTGTCACGTTCTCAGTATGGTTTTGCGTGAGCATGATTTGTCTTTGAGTTAACTATCTCCCGAACCGACGTTCAAACGGAGCTTGTGAACAAACTTATTGTACTATATTTGCTTTTTTCACTTTTGTAAACTACAGTACTTATGGAAGAAATACAGAACATGACTTAGTGTAGCGCAGGCGGCGTTGGAAAGAACAGCTTCCTTGAAGCGCTTCCAGCGTCAGTGGCTACGCGCATAAGGAATTTACTATGACAAAGAAATGAGTAAACATTCCGTAAGTTTATGCTGAATAAATAATATCTTTTTGTCGAGTTTTTGGTAAATTACAGCAGTTCGAGGTAAAGTAATTAAATTTTGTCAACTGAGAGTCAGTTTTAGGGTACTTAGTTATCGAAGTTCCCGAGACTGGCAGACAACATTTAATGTAATCTGAGAAAAATCAATTGTTTGTGTTTCATGTGAACTTAAAATCATCTCTGCCGTTCCAGCTTCATTTAATCATGCATTGTAATGACAATGTTGACATGCTAACGAAAGCAAAAACGTGCTAGGTCTACCACATCAAAAACTGTCTTCATTATATCAACCTCTTATTGCTATGTTATGTATTCCAATTCTTCAGTAAAATTACCATATTTTGAGTTCTCAATAGTAAGCCTGGGCATTTGTCGTTAAGTGAAAACGCGACATCAATACTGGATGTCCCTTTCACTGCCTTTGAAGTCGGCCGCCTTCTTTCTTCTTCCTAATCGTGTTTTTATTTTCGACTCGCGTTTCCCGCCCTCCGCTAATTTGATACAATAGCCAGCCAGCTCTATCGGTTTACATGCAGCGATCAACAAACGGCGCGCGTCGGCGATTTGTTTCAGTTTTATTCGAGTGTCTTCTGTGTGACAAGGTTTTGCAGTAATTCGATGAAACAGTACGTGTGAGGCCTACATACGCAGCAGTAGACAACAAAAATACGAAATACACAAGGCTAAACAATAAAAAGGTGTTATCTATTCAATCAACGCCTCTGGCAAGGCAGCCATATTTAGAACAAGTTAGTCTCAAGGGTTTGTGTCTCCACTGCTCAATGTAGGACCAGGAGATCGATGTCATTTGGTAGAATGTTATAAACAGAGCCAAGCGTCAGATCAGGTTGAAACACAGAAGATATCGTTGTTAGGCCATAAAAAGGTCGATCAGCACACGCCGCTCGGAGTTGAAACACACAATGTTTTTGTTCAGTGTAGTTATACGTATTCCTTGGGGTTAACAATAACATTAGTGGCGACGATTGGAATGCCCAAAGGCAGTGACTCTTAAAAAACAGTAGTGAGTGAAAATATATGTAGGTACATTTCTTTTTCAGATATAAAACGATAGTAGGCAATGCTTGATCTTTATTGATGGAAAGACTGGAACACAGAAGATTGATATTTGAAGTTTCAGATTTTACACGGAAAAGGGAATTACTGCATGGGATTTACTGAAGTGAGATACTGACGCAAGATACTAGTATGACTGTATATAAAGCACGAGCTAACTGTACAATAATAATAAGGAGGTTACAATTCGCACTATTTATCTTTGTCATTACCTCACATTTGTCTACCTGCACATCATTTCCCAATAGAAATATTGTGCGGACTTTCTCGTTTGTGAATTCCGCAGAAAAATCTTCAAATATGTCACATCACAAGCTTGAAATTAAAACTTCAAAATATATCTCAGGAGAGGACGTTATATTTGATGGCAAGTTGTATTCGTATTTATTTATGCACCGTCTTCGGGAAACTAGACCTCATCAACATCAAAATAGCAAAAGGGTGTTGCCGCAAAGCATTTTTGACATTGTAAAAGCAAGTCAAACAAACAAACAAATTGCCACAGCTTCCTCATATGGGTCCACACATCACATAAAACGTTTTCCAAGAAGTGCGAACAAACCCAAGTCTCAAAGAAGAAAGAAAAACCGTATAAAGAGCAGCGGAAGACAAGATGCAGGGTTCAAGAACAGTTTGGTTAGAGTGCACCCGTTTTCTGACACAAAACTTTTGTCGGCAACTCCTTTATCCACACCAACTAGCTCTATGCTCTGTCCAATATGGCCTAGAGATCCGAAGATCATAGTGAATTGTTCCAATGGAAGAATGTTAAGATCTCGTTGCTCTATTGATTGTGCACCGGGATTTCGGTTTCAAGCAGGAACCCCTAGCACGCGACGCTGTCGCGTAAGTCATAAGCTTCGCCGGAGAAAGGGGTTCAACAATTCTCAACCTTCGTGGTCAGGAAGAGATGAGCAGTTTGTATGTGGTAAGATTTTGTTTCTTTCTGTCCATTAACGTATAACTTTACAGTGTGACACATTTTCTAACTTTCCACTTTTAAACTGTTTTTGCTTCTCGCAATGCAGCTTTAATTGCTTTGAACCACAAACAAAGCAGTTGAAATACCTTTTGTAATGGACACAGTGGCGACGCTTACAAGTGTATTATATAAACACTAAAATCGATTTAAAATTGAAATTAGACTCGGAAGGCAAAGCATGATAATGGAAAACGTTTTTAGATTAAACAAGTTTAGCAAGGGCGTAAGCTTTGTATGATAAATATTTTCTGTCATCTACCTACATAACAGTATTTAAATTTTCTTGTACCGGTATCCTGTATTTCGAAACTATACCTCGGCATATACTGTACAATAGAAACAAGTTATTTTTAATTCACATGCATGATCATAATCGTGTAGAATGAAGATTGGTGGATCAGGCCTCACGGTTGAACCATTTGAAACCATAGTGGGTCATCCCAAAAGCTTTATAAATGTGGCAATGAGTGTCATTCCTTCTTGGCTTCTACTTTTCAGGGATTTGATTTGGGTAGTCGTGTACTCGCCTGTATATTTGAGAGGTTGTGTCTTCGCTGAAACTGTCTGCCGTTTGAAGAGCTTTAGAATAACCGATATGTGACAAAAATAAAAAAGCATGTTTGAAAACGAAATACTTCGAAAGTTCATATTCCGTTGTGGCCTGCGTATTCTAATTGCATCCACAGACAACCTGGATACAATGCTTTGATTGGTTTGGTTGTTAATTCATCCATCGATAAGGAAATTGATTTTTTTGAAGTTCTATCAAGACTTGGCATTTGACAGGCTACTTGTCATTATCATTATGACATGTCAACCATAAGCAGATTGTCTAATCTTTTTGTCGAATTATTCTATAATATCCATTTTACCAAGTTTCTTTACAACTTCAGATTTAATCTAGGTGTGCTAAATCGAATGGTTAATTCATTGTATCCACAAAGGAGTTATCTGAGATCTGTTAATATCTATTGTATTCCAATTATAGGTATGAAGTCTCCCAACAATTTCTCTAAAAAAAAGATACTTCAAAAGCTATAATTCGAAGTAATTATTTCTGATTTGAGCCTTTAATCAAGTACTTGAAGTCAAGCCCAGTCAACACTGTTAAAAGTATTTTTCTTAATATACCGACCTGTCGAAGTCATTGTGTAATTACAAGATTGTTCCATCAAAAACTGATTGGCAAAATACCAGTAGCATGTGTGATTACCATTTGAAGTCTTGCGTATTTTTTTTTGTTATTTTACGTGGTTTCAACGTCTAAAAAATAACGAAAGCGCTTTTGATCGATTTTGAAACAAGTATTTATTTTTTACTTGGCCAAGTGGCAACACTTAAGGATGACATAATGTTCTAACTTAAATTTTCTTTTCAAGACTTGCTTGTGTCATGCTCAATTACCTATCCTTACCCAAACACACACACGTCGCCAAATGCATTCCTTCTAAAAGCATACCGCCTTTCTTTGTGAATGCCTAACATCTTCCAGTTAAAGTTCGAAAAATTGGTTAAATGTTAAAATATATGTAAAATATGTTTATTTTTCTTTGGAAAACATTTGGTAGCAGTTAACGAGGAAAAGCATTCGCAATGCATTATATGTGAGACGAAAGACTAGGGGTTTTCTCAGCAGCAGAAGATGCCTTTACTTTTTGCGCCAAACATCACTTCATTTACTTAGTTCGAAAGTCATTTTCGAACTTCAACTTGTATCATTTTGATGAAGCTAAATCGGTTGACCACTACAATTCGGTTTACCTGCCAGACTGTAGTCCGAACAAGGCCTTTGTTGTGGCAGTTTTATTATATTCCCACGGCTATTCCATTCACATCGATACGCAACACAATATCATTCTTATTACAAAAGGCAAAAAGTGATGTTGGGTTACAGAGGTGTATTTCAAAGACGAAAGTGAGAGTGTAATCTTTATGACCGGTTTGCGTTGCCCTCAAAACGTTCTAAAGTGTTTTTTTTTTTTTTTTACGAAATTGTACGTTTTCCAAATGCTGCATGATGTTGTATGGGATCCAAAATAAAGACTTTGTCAGCTTTAATTTCAATGCTCTCTTCATTTTTATGGACCTGCTCTCAAGTTTATGTCATCTAAAGTTAGTGAACCATGTTGTTTATGTAAAATTTAACTTTTTGCTTACGTAGAATCAACGTTAAATTACAAAATCTCATAAAGGTCACTTCAGACCAGGCAACAGATGTCTAAATGAAGTTAATTGAAAATTGTCTTTGCCAGGTGGTGTTTGTACTGCTGTCTTTCATCTTTCTTCATAGAGCCTGACTAATTCAAATAGCTATAAATTGGTGAAGATTTACTGCCGAAAAACATAACTCCTTTGTCTTTCCAAGCTTTGATTTCAGTGGTCTGTATAATTTCTGTTAAAATTTTTATTGAAGTCTTGTCATCCCTAGACGATTCTACGAATTCTTATTCAATTGAAAATTTCTAATCACTAATGGAAACATTAAATTTGAAGCTCTAAAAAATACCATTTATTCATGGAACCCACTCCGAAGATGATAAAAACGCCAAGAAAACAAGTACGGTGACCTAACGTCTTAACAAGCTAACAACAAACCATCAATCTAGGTCGCAATCAATTTTTTTTACTGGGTTGAATGTTGAGTCCATCCTCAACTGTATGCATACTGTGAAATGGGTGCTGCTATTCCATGCACAGAATTTCAATAATTTACCTAAAAAGTAGCCGACCTGCTTTGTCAATGTATGTATTGCCTTGCGAGTACTGTAAGCCTGTTGTTTAAACATTTTGAAAGCTGTAACCATTCTCAAATAAAACGTCTGAAAAATAATTTTCAAAATCAACAAGACGTTATTGCGATAAACTAAACAACACTTCATCAAAATATTTTATTTTTTGATAAGCACACGACCACCCACAGTTACTGGTCAAACAAAAATTAAATTAATAACATCATGTGGCACTTGCATAAACACACTCCGAAAGATTTTAGAACTGTTAATGTGCTTACGTGAAAACAGATAATACGACATCTTTGGTTTAACGTTTGATCTTTTTCGAACTGCAGATTACATCAGGGACGTAGTTTTCTTTTCTTTAACTGTGATATAATCGATAAAGATGGAGCCCAATCAACTGCTTTGAGGAAACAGTGGAAGTGCTTGTTCTAAGCATCTGTCGAATATGCCCCACTCAGATCTGTCATCAATCATGAAACTGCTTTGTTATCTTTAAATTTTTTAAATTTTCGGATATGTCTTAAGCCAGTTGTCATCACCGGAAGAATCTCTTGGCTTTGTCGAAAGGCTTGTTAAGTGAACCGACATAGTCACAGATTTAGTACCGAAACCGGACACTTTGTGCCACAGTGACGACCACTAAGGTTCCAAGTTTACTGTTCTTTTGTCGTTTAAAATCGTTCCACAGGAATCAAAAATCACGTAGCTTTAAATAGCACAACTGTGATAATTTTATTTTTTTTCATTTACAAATTTTAACTCAGAAGAAATAACTAATTTTGTTGCTGTTGCATTTCTTTCAGTTTCTGCTTGCCGTCCTCTCAAAGTTCCTCCAAATGGAAAAGTAACATGCAAACACGGTTTGTTTGGTGATGTTGCCAACACTTTCACTCCGCGCTCGTGTGAAGTGACCTGTGACCCCGGTTTCGCTCCAACGCGCACAGCAATTAGGCACTGCCAAACTGATGGCACCTGGTCTGGAAATGACGCAACATGCTTGGGTAAATAAATACGTTTGATGGTGGCTTTGTTCTTTGCCCAGGTGGTGAAAAATCAAGCAATCAATGGGTACATTTCACTTCTATGCGTTGTTTTGATACGGAGAATAAATTTATCTTACGGAAAGAACTTTTCTGCCACTGAAAAATGCAACAAATGGCGCTGCTAAGTCAGAAGATCGAAAGCATTTTCAATTTCATGACCATTTGAAAGCTTTTTAGTGATTTATGAAGAAGTGTTACAGCTGACAATTTGCGTGTACGTTTACAACAAATCGTTCTACTTATCTAATTTTTACAGCCATTCCCACAAAACCACGACGGCCACTCTTCGCTCCTCATCACAGAATAGAATGCGGAAATGTTTATGGATTAACGACATTTTTACACCATGGAACAACCTTCCTTATTGCTGGAGACATGGTACAACGACCTTTTATGGGTTATTTTTACAAACTTAGTTCTCAATTTGTGAAGCCATCTCTGAAAAGAGATTGCTTTGTCTTTCCGTTAAAGATTGGTGTTTTTAAACATCTTATACAGAACAGTCAGTTTAAGCTACTCCTCTAGCTCAGTAACTTGAGTCTATGACTACGTATGGATAATTACAATCAAACGATTCATTATGCCATCAGATAATATTTTCGCCTGTTGTAGAGTCGACTCTTTGCATAAACACAGTCTTTTTCCTTACGTCAGCAATCCATAAATGTTTTGGACGACTTCTTAAGTGCGTCGAATGACCTCATACTTTAGCAATTAGGAGAACGTATTTTCATACCAAGCTGTAGTTTTGGTGCAGTAATAACGCAACGAGTCCAACGACGAACTAATGGTACACCATCAATCACACTATGTGATCCAATGTTGTTGTGTGTGCATTTGTGCAACATGAGGTAAAGAGTGAATACAACACACAAGAAATTTGCTTGACAACATTTATAAACACTGTACCGAGGCACCAAACATATTCGTGGAGATTATTATGGGTTATGGTTATTTTTAAGCGTTTACACCTGTGCTGATTTCTGGCGAATCATTCGGGTGGGCGATTTAATCTTTCCTTTTCCTATCAATAAACAACTCCGTCTAACATTAGGCCTTTCCGTATTAAAAAGATAATAAGTTTTCTTCATGTAGTAAGCAAAAGCAAACTGTAAAGTTGCGGGATCGCTTATCGACATGCTATTACTACTTGTTTCCACTTTATGTTGAATACCAGGGATTTTTTGTTGCTGATGTAGTTTCAATCAAAGTCATAATGTAGATAAGTGACTGACATAGACATATTTATCGTTATGTGCAGACAGGAAACAAAGTTCGCGTCTACAAGTGGGCAAATGCTCAGTTTCAACCCTGGCAGGTCATTCTCTTACACCGCCCCCTCATGGTCGAAGTCGTTCCCCACAAACAGGGCATCACGTGGCTTATGGCCGGCAACGAACACATCACGTCACTTTTCCGGTGAGTCTACTGTGTGGTTTGAGAATTGTCAGATTTTCCGCATTAAAATCTAACCTACGTAATGTAATTTCAATCCCACCTTTGAGGACACAACCGCAGTCTTCCTGCCAGCATGAATAAGATGAAACAATGATGACTATTATTAAGTTCACCGTCACCCTGTCGTTGGTTCATTGTTGAATGAATCATGCCAACCCAGAAAATCGGCCCTTTTTTACATTGATTCAACATCTGCAGATGCTAAATTAATGCAAAAAAGGGCCGAATTGCGGACTGGGATACGCGTGATTTGGTATGACGTTAATCTCTGATAATGTTTACAAAATAGCTTTTGTTTTCACACTATAGTTGATTAAAATCTAGATGTTTTTTTATTCAGTCCTGATTGACCTACAGTGACAATGAAGACAAAATTTTACTAAGTGCTTGATTGGCTGAAAGTTTACAAGTAGCATAAAGTCTTCACTGCACGTGATTTCATTTTGTTTGGGTGTTAGACTGTTAGTGTTACCGAAACTGTCAAAGAATCGTCATAGAAACTGTTATTGTCATAGAAACTGCCAAAGGTTTGGCATAGAAAAAACGTATCAAAGAAACTGTCAATACATCACACAATAGGTCAGCATTACAGCATTCATGTGGTTTGCAACATTTTGAAATAGAAGCATACAATATATTATGTGTAAATAAATAACACAACATAATTGAAATCTCCTGTATTTTCTTGCTATTGCCCAGTGTGGCATTCCTTTTGTGAGTCAACAGCTTTTTGCAAGTCAACATGAAATTAAGTCTTGTTGAAAATCGTGCGTGGCATTGATGGTTGTAATACCGTAACCGCAAGATTTTGTTTTCCACTATCTATTAGACGTCATTTTTCTGGTATTTAAAAAAGGCGCGAGGTTTTCGCTTTCCAGCTGCTTCGTTCATTCATTACAGCTTCCACTAATTATGACAAAAAACCTGGTTAGTATTTTTGCTGAGTGCCCAAACAGCTTTGCTTTTAAAAATGCAAGAAGAAAAGTTTAAAACTTACGAAATAAAAGGCGTAAATTTTGCATTCAGTAAGCACATTGCACAGTTTGCGTGAATGGTATATTGAAACTGCAGTGAATCTATGACGTCAGTGTTTGTCATAAACCATCGTCGGGAATTTCTGCCCATGCAGACCTAAACACAGATAAGGAATCAAGTCTTGTGTTTGTTGTGGAGTGGTTCGAAATGCCAGTCCAAAGCTGTTCCAATATTGTTCAAGTATATTACTGATAAGAGAGTTAGCAAATACTCTTGAATTCGCATTCCTGGTACCGTAGTTTCAGATAAAGCCAATGACATTTTTGTGATTGTGAATTTTTTTGTGAAATCTAGTCATTGAAGGATGAAGTCAATAAGTTTTGCAATTGCAAATGCCTATCCTACCGCAATTTCACTGGTGAATTAAGTATACCTTAACAGGGTACATAATGGTACAGCAGCATACAATTAAAATTTACAGCAAAACCGATCCATTTCAAAAATAATAATGGATATGTTCTGTTTGAACTGTAAGTTCAAAAGTGTTATTGGAATATTTGCTCACAGGGTTCCGTTGAGTAAAAGCGGTTTTGCGGCAGTAAATAATTGGATATCACAATTATGTAAATACAAAGTGCTCTGTCACCAGGAAAAGGGTTCCCAACATTTCTTTTAGGCATAAATTACAACTTGCGTATTTGATAAAGATTATTTTGGGATATTGCCACTACGCAGTCAGCTGTTGAAGTTTTTAGTCAATATGTTAAAGCCCGGTGTGTGCTAGGTGGTAAAATTCTTGTATCATCAATCACATTTTAATTATTTAACTGACATAAGAATTTGACAATGTAACTTACTTGAAGTGTCAATATTAACTTATATTTGAGAGAGATTGACACTGGTATTTTCAACGCTAACCACAAACAAATGAAAGAGTTTGACATACCAACGGACTAGATTTCTCATCACGATAATACGTCATGAGGTATATGATCGCATCTCAAATAATTTAACTTTGACTCTTTTTGTGAAAACATTTCACTTTAAAAGTGTTCATATATTAAACATGATCAGATATAGCAAAAAAACATTTCCGCAGTTTTGTTGAGTGTTGCTTCAGTCATAATTAAGTCTTACTAAGACGCTTTGAAGAGCAAAGCGCTTGGGAAATAAAGCGTCCATTAAAATCGAATCACATCACTTAAAAGCCATTTGATCATTAAATCTATGGGTATCACAAAGTTAAACTTTTTTAAGTAATAGGCTATACTTTTATCGCAATGTGATATCAACTATGCTTAAACTTAGCCGTAACCTATACTTAAATCTAACCGCAGCGATGCCAGTGCTTTATACTTTGTTGGAGGTCACTAAGAAGTGAGCTTCAATATAGTCATGACGTTTTTGGATACAAAAATCGCCATCAGGTCTGTAACTTAAAGCAAAAATGCAGAATAAAAGTAGATTTACGCATTTGTGGCAGTCAAATTTCTTCAAATCATTGTAAAGATGAAAACCGCATTTTCTTAAACAGCTTCTTTTGGTATTTCACTTTTTTGAAGTCGGAAACCCTTTAAGCTTGGCTGTTCTAAGATTACTTGCTCAACCATTCCAACAAACTATTGTTTTATGTCGCCTTAACATCCCTAAACGTTGATATGATGCAAAACAGAGTTTTTTTTTAGTGTGGGATTGAAGGAATGACAAGACGAAAAACGAGACGAACAGCCACATTCGACAATACCAAAATGCGCTTTCGATTGATCAAAAACATAGAAATCGTTTGAACACAGTAGCCTATGTGAAAAGTTAGTTTTTCCTGAAGATTACTATACACATACTTGTTTTTCGTATGTTGTTACACTGCTGTCTGCGCATGAGTGAGTCACCAACCGGATAGGCGATCGCCAATGACCAATACTGGGCGCCGGAGTTGGTGCTATGTCAAATATGCGTGTTTGTGCTTTTATCGTCAACAGCGCACTTTAGATTAGAAAATCTTTTCTACGTCTTACGTCGCCGACAGTCGTTTACCAAGCAACTGAAACAACAAAACATTTAATTCAGTGATTTACTTTCAACAGGATGAATGAAAACAACAAATTTACTTTTTCACATTTGTCGCGAGAATTGCTGACGACAAAAAGAAAAGATTCTAGATCGAATGGAGGCGAAGGGTTCAGTTTAATCGGATACAAAGGAAGCATTTATCGATGCAAAGGCCAAAGGAACAACAAAGGAAGATCAGTTGCAGTTGTACAAAAGTTACAAATCAGAAAAGGTAAAAAAACTGGCTATTTATTTTATTGTAGTCAATTTGTGACCTAAGGTTTGCCCACCCAGGCTGCTTTCCACTATTGACTGCAGATGTTCAACCTCAGGTTTCATACAAATTGTAATTAGGCCATATCACGGACCTGGTGTGATTAGTATCCCTTTTTACATAGTTAAACTCTAAAATTTATCTTGTATTTCGAATGTTTTGAGCTGGCAGTCAAGCGGTAGATTGTTATTCTGAAGTTCTGATTCTATTTTCTGTATGACCAAATGTAGTGAGACTCCTTGTCCTTTGGGCAATCTCATGAATCCCTACTTGGTACATGTCGCCAAGTTAAACAGTCAACTGGCCAGTAGATGATTGCAAATGGCATTACAGAATCAACATATTAACCAGCCTCAGCTTCACTCGCCCGCCTCTATCCTACACAAGCATAACCTACAGTACAATAATTGTGACCTAAATTTAAGCTATTTGCATTCTTCCAGACAAACGGGATGTTTTCAAGAGAGTGATGAGAAGAAAATTGAAATTTGGTGAGACGATGTTTCAGTGCTCGTTGTTTGTGACTAACAACAAACTTCACACCCTCATAACATTGAATAAACGGAATGGGCAAGGCAAAATAGTCTTTGGCTCTTCACACAGAAACCAAATGAAGGTTGTTGATACTTTGAAAGGTCAAGCATTGCAGCATCTTTCTGACGTTACTGCGTTCGAGACATCAAACAAGGAGCAATACATTGTTGCCGGTCAAACGACTCCAAACGGACAATGTTTTATATACAAGAAAAATCCGCAGGTGGCAGAGGGTTAAATGGATTCACATGGAGAAAGCTTGGCTTATTAAACTTGCAAGCTCACTCGGCATCAGGGTTGGACATGAAGGGAGGTTGCTCGAGAGTGCAGACACGATAACTCTTCAGAAACGTTTCGGGTTAGCAAATTGCATGTTGTGTTGATCTGATGTATAGCTCCGGAAAGCAATTTCAATTTATTCGATACACACATTTTTTAACTTTGAAGTCTACCTCACATGACTCAATAGCGCCTCAGGTGGTGTAAATCGTGTTAACAATCCGAAACAGCAAGTCAATCGTTTTTTACATTGATTCAACGTCTGCAGACGCGGAATCAATATAAAAAACGACTGATTTGCTTTCTAGGATAATACCTCTTTACTGTGTGTTGTTTTTACCGAGGTTGATGAACTTTCTATTTTGTACTGAACCATTGTTGGTAAAAGTTAGTCGGCAAACAAACTTTTCCAAGAACGTTGTAGCGAAAAGAACACATCAACAAAGGATTTAATGGCCATTATTCATACATCAGACATGTTGTACCCGACAAACCTTTTTTCTCGTTATTGCTACCAGTAGAACAGGTACCGTATATTATTGTTTTTGCTTGTTTGTTTAGTACAGTACAATGATATATTTTTTTTGTAAATTGTAATTAAAGTATGAAAGATATTTGAAGGAGCGTTCTTTCAAGCTATCAGCACAAGGCTGAGCACTCACTAGTAGCCTACAGCGAGCAGATGCGATTCGCTAACCAATCGAGAAACAAAGATATTTGAGTTAAGCATAAAATTTAACGCGGAACAATAAGGTCAAGTTGAAGTGCCTGATTTGTACGGTGCAGACAAATGATTAAGCTACAGGACTGTAGTTCTACAGGCTGGTAGCTGATGGCTTGCCTTTGAGCGTCACGTTTCAATATTTAAAAAAATACGCGTAGATGTTTGCTTTTGAAAATTAGAGCCTACTATTGCACGTTTTTACCTGTGGTTTGCCTACAATTTCAACAAAGCTGACTTAACCGCCCCCATACACCCTGTCGGAAGGACACCGCTGTCTACGTCCTACGGTACTTATTTTTAGTTTATTTTTATTTAGCGAGTTGATTTATTTACGAATTTCTAAAAAAGGAGATCTGTAGGAGCTGCAAGTACCATGACAACAAGACCTGTCCTTTTTACTTGGATTCAACAGCTGGAAACATTGAGTACTTTTTTTACTTTATTCCGAGCGCCGAAAAACGTTATCCGCCGATTGTTCGCCCCGTTAGCTCAGTGGTTACGCGACAGGCTTAATAAGATTACGAGGCGTTGGTTCGACTCTCGAGCAACGCATTTCAGGACTGCTCTCCATTCAGCGGCACACAGTGTATAGAATAATTTCCTAGCAACAACACTTCAACCAGGGATATCTAAAGAAGGGATACGAAGGCTTTTATTACGTCTGACAAAAGAAGGGCTTCTAATTATCTTAAATAATCTCTGTTTATGGGAAAATGACATTTGGCACATATAGTAATTTACCAAACTTTGTTATGACAACCTGCATTGCACTATTAGTTACCACCAGGTAAGGATATTCAATGAATGCTCATAATCACTTGTTGATTCAACTACCCGTATACTTGCTTTACACCTAGCCAACTGCAAAGGTTTTATCAAAAAAACACCTAAATGGTAACTGTTCCAGACAATTGTTCACCTAATCAAACGTCATATAAAAACCGTTCAGGTCTACTGAATCTTAGCGTATTACGTCATGGAATTTTTCCTAAACATGAGCAGAGATTGCACCATCGTTCGTACGACTTGTGTCAAACCTGTTTAAACCTGTTTCAGTGTCAAACCTGTTTAAACATGAAATATTGGATCACCAGCTTTGAACACCTGTTTGAATTGCGTGACAATGTCTTTCACTATTGCGTCACAGTACTGCGAACGTGAGTTTGAGATATTGCTATCTATTCTGGTCATTCGTAAAATGGTTGCTTGAGAGTTAGTCGCACATTTAACTGTTTGCTTAGTGCTTGCTAGCTGGACAAAAATTCCGTCTTTATCCAAGTAATCTGTTCTGTAGTGACAATTTTTAGTGGTGTACGCGTTGCACCCATTTTCGATAGCCGCAGGCTAATTTTACAGGAATACACTTTTTGAATAGACGTTTCGAAAGAGTGTTTCTTTTTCGGTCATTACATGCAGACGAACGGATCCGGGAATTTTATGTTACAATTTTCCCACGAAGAGATTATGGTTTACCGCTGTGACCATAAATAAGAAAGACGTTGTTGTCAGTTGGAACTTAGAAGCACATAAATAATAAAGACGAAGTTGTTGGTTGGTAGGCTACAGAAGCAAAGAAATAATAAAAGAAGATCTTGTTGGTTGGTAGTCTACAGAAGCAAAAGAAAATTAAAGACATTTCTTCTCAGTTTGATACTGAAGCAAAATAACTTTGACATTCATTGGCAAGAAAGAAGATTAAAGACAATCGATCTGTGCTTGAAGATTCAAGTCGAAGAATCCAAGCAAGTTTTGTGGACTTTTGGACTTCATATACTCGTACAGCTACGGTATCGTGCATTTAAATTCTTTTTTGTATTTTTACGGTCTTTGCAGTTAAGTTTTTTATAACTACTGTAATAATTTTGTGTGTTTGTGTAACTTAATTTTTTAATTGTTAAATTTAGCCCCAACATTTAATATGTCTACCCTCGGTGGCGACAAGGACTCGACCGCCGTAGACTCGACTGAGTTTAGGCCTGATGATGTTCTTTGCGGTCGGGCAGGCCATTCTGGGGAGAGACCCAGTAGCGATGAGGCTAAGTCAGTTCGAGAGGCCCGGCATCTTAGAAGGGATATTTTGACTGAAATCGGGGAACTTTCTGTAGCCCTAGGTTCTTTGAGTGATAAGCAGGAACAGTTAATTTTTAGATCTAAGTTCTCTACTTTGGAAGAGGATTTACGGCATTTCCATGCTTTTTTGACTAAAATTTTTAACTCTGCAATCTTGGCAGAACTTCGTGATAGGGTAGATCCCGAATTTAACTCGTTAAAAAATAACTTCGAACAAAAAGAAAGTGAGTTCTCAGATATGTTGGATGCTGACATACATCCTGAGGATAGCGCCTCAAATGTAAGCACTAGGATGTCTAGGAGTTCGTCTCGGATAGTTGCACAAATTAACCTACAGCTAAGACGAGAGGAGCTCCAGATACAAGCCGAAGCCGAAGCGAGAGCTGCTGAGGCTGCCATGAGAGCGGAGGCCATACGAGCTGAGGCCGCCGCGAGAGCTGAGGCCATACGAGCTGAGGCTGCCGCGAGAGCTGAGGCCGAAGCGAGAGCTGCTGAGGCCGCCGCGAGAGCTGAGGCCATACGAACTGAGGCTGCCGCGAAAGCTGAAGCGAGAGCTGCTGAGTTCGCACTCAAAGACGCTCAGTTGAGGGCTGAACAACGTAAAGAGGTAGTTTAGCTGAATATCGATCAGAGTTGGGCTCCCGGCGTAGTTCTAAGAAGGGCTCTTCTAGCCATTCCAGAAATGAACATCAATCGCAGTTTAATTTACATAACCTTTTCCAGACGCCTGTTCAATCTGTAAGTGGACCAGTACAATCCACATGTTTTCAAACTGTTTCAGGAGGTCTCGGGGCCGCAGCTAAGGATCTTCCGAAGGATCTAAAGCCAAAGCCTGCGAATTTTAGCCGAACTCTTCCCCCAGAGCGTACAGGTCACGGGGCCGCTATCACAAGTAATGTTTTGCCCCCTTCACAGTTTTCTGCGCCCCTAGTTTTTGATCGCCCAGCTACACGTAATTTGGGTGGTTGTGAGAGGCGTATCGCGTCTCCTGATTTTAACGTGTGTGAGGATCGTGATCGGGCTGTGCATGTGACTGAGCCCCCTCAGCCCCTTAAGGGATATAGCTTGTCTTCTCCCGCTAAATCAAGTTCTCAACAACAGGATTGCTTTTTTGAATACCAAAATAGTAGGACGTTTTTCGATAAGGCGGCCTTGATTGGTTACGATGGTAATAATATGCCATTTATCTTCTTTAAAAATCGTGTTACGGCCTTGATGGCAGCTTCGCCCTTTAAAGGAACTCGTTTGACTTTGTTACAAGCAGCTTGTGTTAGGACAGCTGCTCAAACGATTGCTAATTTAGTTTCTGACACCCCTGGCTTGTCAGAGGAAGACAGAATAGAAATGTCGTTAGCTCGCTTGTCCCAGCGTTTTGGGGTTCGTGGAGGTCTTTTCGCAGAACCAGAAATTAGAAAGTAGGCTATCGCTATGGTAGCAAATTGACTTCTATCTCTTCCAGTGATTTGAAAGAGTTTAAAGATGAATTGTCGCAGTGTTTGCTTTACGCGCAAGCTTATGGTCAGCGTGACAAATTGGAAGGACGTTTTGTTTTGGACTTGGCTAAGCGACTCCCGTTTGACGCTAAGCAGCGTTATCTTGACTTTTTAGGTGATCAGTATGGTGGCACTGATGAGCCTACTTTTCAGAGTTTGTTTGAATTTGTAGTACGGGAGGAAACGCGCAATTAAGTCGACTGATTCTGGCATTATGCTAATGGGCGATTCTGGTGAGTCGCAGCATTTTAAAAAGTTTGGCAAAGGAAAGTTGCCTTCTTGTCCGGTTAGGCAGACGTCGGTAAAACCCCATCATAATGTGATTTCAGGGAGTTCGCAGTACTCGACTGCTGTTGGCGCACCGCGCGGTGGTGTGGCCAGACGTAGTGACATACCGGCATGTTTTTATTGTTCGTCACGTGGTCAAGTTGAATATCATTTTTTGTCTAATTGTAAAGAATTTTTGCGCTTGACACCTAAAGATCGGAGAGATGTCATTGTGAAAGCTGGCAAATGCTTGAATTGTTTGCGCCAGCATATGGTTAGGGATTGCGTTCATGCAAATAACTGTCGTAAGTGTGGGCTTAACAACGATAGGAAACACTATTTTCTTCTGCATGATTTTTATGTGACGTCACGTGATTCTCTGGATTCGGTTGGGAAAGATGATGCTCGTGCCAGAGTTCCTGTGCGTAATGTTAAGATTGGAAATGTTAAAGCAGCTTTAACCGCATTACTGCTGCTCGTGTTTTGAATCCAATAACTAGCAAATCGAAGTTGGTGTATTGTCAGCATGATCCTGGTTCGCAGTTGACGTTTGTTTCGAGTGATTTGGTGTGCGAACTTGGTCTTAAACCGTACGATAAAGCGTCGTTTAAAATGGATACCCTGGCTGGTCAGAAAGCTACCTGTGCTGACCTTGTCAAACTCAACATCCAGTCGTTAGAGACAGATGAACTGTTTTGTGATATGACTTCGGTGGTTAACCCAGCTTGGGCTGATGATGTTAAAACTTTACCGCACAAGCAGAATTTAAGTGGTTTCCGTCATTTTCATGACGTGAATATGTTTCATTTAAATGATTGTAGTACTGTAGATGTACTGATTGGCAACGACAACGCTTATTTGATGTGGGCCAAAGAGGAGCGTGTTGGTGAAAATCGTAGTGAACCGCATGCTTTGCTCACTCCTCTCGGTTGGTTGGCTTGTGGTGGTAAGTCACCCTTAGATGAAAGCGTTGCTAATGTGTGCAGAGTGCAGACGTCTTCAGAGTCGGATGTCATCTCTGGCTTTCAGCGTAAAATTGAGTCTCGTGATATGGAAATAGCAGACCTGAACAAAGTCATTCAGGATTTGACCTTGCAAAATGAAACCTGTGAATTGTCTCGCAATGACATTTTGGCTAGAGAACTTGTTGAACCAAATATTGAGTTGAAAGATGGTCGATTTGAGATACATGTACCGTTGAAGGAAGATATTGACTTACCTAACAATTTTGTGTTGGCGTCAGATAGAGCTGCTGCTTTAAGGAAGAAGGCTTTACAACAAACCTGAACTTTGTGATTTCCTTACTGACACCATGAAGGATCTCAAATCTAATGGCTATATTGAGCGTGCTGGTGAAGCAGGAAATGTCAAGGGATTTGAATGGTATTTACCATACTTTGTGACGTCACAATTAAAAAAGCGTAGGGGAGATGTGGGACCAATGATACAAGGGGACCAATACAACACAGCTCGTTTTTGATCCCTACTAAAAATTAACTTTTTTTTTGGTAATTATTGGAACGAGATTACATAAACCTTCTTTGCCACGAGGTTTGAAAGTTAGGTTGTTGCAAATGCAGAAATGAGACACAAAAGTATGTTTTTGGCAGGCAAAAGTAAAATGTAGTACTTCTGGAAAACTTTCAATATTATGTTCAAGTGTTTATTATAGCAAATGCTAAGTTTTTCATGTACTAGGTAGGAAGGTATTTTACAAGATTGGTAGGCTTTATGAGAAATAATAAGTCGAGTTTTGTGAAACCATCGTTTAATTCAAAGTTTTTGAGATGGGGGAGCTTTGAGACACTGTTAATTGAGACCATGTCTCAAAGGTCCCTGTCTGAATTTGAAAGTATTTTTTGCAGAAAATGCCTATGTTGAAGCCATCCGAAGGCTTAAAAAGGAATTTTTCAAATGAAGCTTCAAATAATGCTTTGCATGACATTGTTTAATATAACTTATCTGTGAGAAAAGCTGCCAAAAAACATAAATTTGATCATACCACTCTTGGCAGATTCTTGAAGGATGGATGAAAAATGAGCCATTTTCTGAAGTGTTGTCACACTTCATTAAATTTATGAATTTCTCCAAATCAATCTAGGTATTTCTGGAAACGTAGCCTACAATGTGAGAATTCTGTAACTTCTGATGAGCATCACCAAACAGGAGAAACTGAGCCTTGTACCTCAGCTTCCTTACAAAAAAATGATTCGATTTTGTTATCTTCAATACGGCCATATCCAAAAGCAGTTGCAAAGGGAAGAAAGAGAAAATCACGAAAACGTAAATCAGTTGTGAAAATCTTCAGAATCTAACACAAGCAGTGTTGTGGAAGTTCATCTAGAAACTGACGTTGAGAGTGTTTGCACCGATACCAGTGATGTTTCATGTGAAGAAAATGCATTGCAAAACATAATTCCTGATTGTCTTTCTTCTGGAACCTATGTAGTGGCCAAAGTTCATGCAAATGCAGATGTTAAATTTAAACATTTTATCGGCCAGCTTGCACATGGACCTGATCAAGATAATGACTATGAAATGGAGATTTTAAAACTAAATTGAGAAAACATCGGACAAAATGAAGGACTGTTTTGTGTTCCCAGGAAATGAAAATGTGGCTTATGTGTCTCATTGTGATATTGTATGTCTTCTGCCAGACCCAACCTCGGTTGCCAAAACGAAACGCTTGTCTGGTGTTTTGAAATTTGCAATAAACTTGTCACAATATCACATTGCTGTCTGTGACGACCCCTCCCCAGCCAACTGTTACTGTTTAAACAATTTTGTATTGAATCAGCTTGTTCTTTCTTCCATCTGTCCATGTTCGTTCTAGAAACTTCTTGTTCTTTGCTTTTACACGAAATGCAATCTTTCTTCAGAAAAAGTACAGTTTTCGTGTAAGTAGTAAACCTGTCTCATTGGTCCCATTGGTGTGTTGCAAAGGTCCCACCCAGGTGGGACCAATGATACAAAAAAGTGAACTTTTAAAAAGTGAAATAATTTTTTAATCTGTGGTCCAATCCAAAGCCTTAGCTATGCATAAATACAGTAAGAAGATGTGCTTCCCTCAAACGCTTAAGTAGCCCTGTACTGCGAAAATCACGCGCGACAACGGAAAAAATACCCATTTTGTTTCATTGGTCCCACATCTCCCCTATTGTTTACGATGGCAAGTCTGAATTTCGAGGAACTTGTGTTAATGATGTAATGTTTTCGGGTCCTGACTTGTTAAACCCTCTGGTAGATGTCTTGGCTAGATTTCGGCTTGGTAGATTTGGTCTCATGGCTGATGTGACTAAATGCTTCTTTCAAATAAAGTTACCTGAGTCGCAAAGAGATTTGTTTCGTATATTGTGGTTTGAAGATGATGACCTTGAAAATGGTAGGATGGTACCATTTCGTTTTTGTGTACACCCTTGGGGAATAAAGAGTAGCCCATATATCGCTTGCTTGGCTATAAAGAAAATGATCGAGCAGAATCCCAGCAGTGCTGGTGAATTGACTCTCTACAATATTGCAAATAATATGTACAATTGTACATGGATGATTTTATATTTTCGGCTGATAGCTTAGAGGAAGCTCAGCAAATCACTCATGAATCAATTGCTTTGTTTGATAGCCGTGGGTTTAAACTTGTTAAGTGGAGTGCTAACAAGGAGGCTATGATTGTCTTGTCAAATTTGGATAATGAGATGCTTTCACCTTTGATTCGTGACATTGACTTTCAGACTGAAAATATGACTTTGCCATCAGCGAAGACATTGGGTTGTGTGTGGCAAACCGAGTCTGACGAGATGCGTATCGCATGTTCCTTAAAGCCCTTAGCTAAACACACGCGCCGAAGTATGCTCAGTCAGCTTGGACAAAATTTTGATCCGCTAGGCTTTGGAGCTCCATTTTTTCTAAAAGCACGCCTGATACTTCAGCAAATGGCGATAGACAAGTTTGATTGGGACACCGAGGTCCCTGATAGCTTTGTTAAAGAGTGGGAGTCGTGGCTTTGGTATTTTGCAAACTCTGGTGTGTGTAGTCCGGATGATGTTGTTTCATATCAATTGCATGGGTTTAGTGATGCTTCGAATCAAGCTTTCTCTTCTGTTGTTTACTTACGTAGACTGGTTAATGGAGTTCCTAGTGTGTCTTTCGTTTTGGGTAAATCTACCATTGTTGTAAAAAATCAGTTTTCTTGGCCGATAGCTAGGAAAGAGCTTGTTGCCGCTTTGAATACAGCAAGACTCGTGAAGCAGGCCTACGAAGCATTGAAGATGCCCGACTGCCTTAAGTATTTTTGGTGTGATTCTCGGACTGTGTTGCAGTGGGTTAAAAACCCTGATTTACGTTTGAATAAGTTTATCACGCGTCGAGTTGAGCATATTTTATTGTTGTCTGGAGCCCAGGATTGGCGTTTTTGCCCTACCGATATGAACCCAGCTGATGTTGGCACACGGCCAAATCTCATTACAAAGAAAGAATTTCGAGAGTTGTGGTTGAATGGTTCTAGTCTTCTCTATCAATGTGAAGAAATTCCATCTGTAGAAAATGTCACTTCAGTGCCTATCCATAGCCTATATCTTCGTGACGAAGAGGAGTCGCTTGACGTTGGACAGGGTGGCCTTCACAGATTGATCGAGGCCGCACCTTCTTTGTATGTTATGAAAAAGAGAATCGCTGATTTGGTTGCTTTTGTTGAATTTTTGTGCTGTAAAACGAGAAAGCGTAGCTTTGTGAAGCCAAAACTGGACGCCTCTTATCTTAATAGAGCCTTAGACTTAACTGTGAAGTTTGTTCAGAAAAGCGTATATGGCGATGTGGTACATTTAATGACCAAACGATCGCCGGATGCCCTTGAGGAAGTGATAAAGCGAGGTAGTGTTGGCGCTTCGCACCGTGAGAAGGAACGCCTGAAAGAATTGCGTTCACTTAAAAAGTACAGACCTTGTGTAGCCTAGATGATGCTGGTGTAATCCGCATTGAAGGACGCTTAAGTAATTCTCCCGAGATTTCTCTAGAAGCAAAGCATCCGATTGTTTTGCCTTCAAAACACTCCTTCACTAGGCTTGTTGTACTGTCGCATCATAATCGAGATGCGCACTGTGGAGTACAGCACACTTTGTTGTCTACGTGACAGAAGTTTTGGATCGCTAATGGTAATGCCTCCGTGAAAAGGTATCTTAATGATTGTGGTGTATGTGCGATTGAGAAAGCGCAGCCTATAAGGAAGCTCATGTCTGATTTACCTTTGTCTCGCACTATAGAATCAGCTGAATTTCACAACGCCCTGAGACAGAGAGAGATAAACTGGGAATTTATACCTCCGTATGCTCCGGCGTAAGGTGGCGCCTGGGAGGCAATGGTAAAACAATTTAAAATTGCATTTTTTCACATTTTGGACTCTTTAATTCGTAAGCCCAATTTTATTGAACTGCTTACGTACACAGGCAGTGCCGTTCGGATCGTGAACGAACGCCCTTTGGTACCTTTGAGTGACGACCCTAGGGATTTTACTGTCATCACCCCTGCCTCACTTTTGACCCCATACTTAGACCCATACTGTGCTGTTGGGCAACCACATGATCGTGACCAATTAAGAAGGGATTATCGGTTCAATTTGTCACTTTCTCAGCAGTTTTGGAGTAAATGGATCGATTTTTACTTGCCAGGTCTTCAGGGCCGGAAAAAATGGCTAAAAATGGCCGAGAATTTGGAGCCTGGTCAACTTGTAGTGGTAGGTTCTCTCCAAGACATTGGTAAACGTGGGAAGTATCAACTTGGGAGGGTGCATGAGGTAGTTCCACAAATTAGGAAAGGGAAGCCTGTGGTTCGTAGAGCCAAAGTTGCCGTCTGCAACTATGATGAGAGTACGGGGAAAGTGAAAGTAGACTACGTGTTGAGGGATATTTCGTGCCTCGCCCCCGTAAAGAACACCTAAGTGTTAGGGTTTGAGCCTGGTTTTGTCTGCGGTGGCCGACACTTGTCTGAGCCCAGAACAGTCGGTTATTATCGCAACCATTGTATATAGCGTCATTTTTGCGTGTACCCACTACCTATGGTACCAATTTCATGTATCGTCGTGTATTATTCTTATTGCTGTTCATTCTTTGCATGCCCTTTGTATTTGCGTATTAACTTAAACGTGAGTGATTCAAACAATTTGTGTATCATGTGTTTTTATTCATTGGCTCACAATTGTCGTCAATTCTTTTTTAGTTATGCCATGTCAGACTGTCATAACTAGGGGCCGCTATGTTCCAGACAATTGTTCACCTAATCAAACGTCATATAAAAACCGTTCAGGTCTACTGAATCTTAGCGTATTACGTCATGGAATTTTTCCTAAACATGAGCAGAGATTGCACCATCGTTCGTACGACTTGTGTCAAACCTGTTTAAACATGAAATATTGGATCACCAGCTTTGAACACCTGTTTGAATTGCGTGACAATGTCTTTCACTATTGCGTCACAGTACTGCGAACGTGAGTTTGAGATATTGCTATCTATTCTGGTCATTCGTGAAATGGTTGCTTGAGAGTTAGTCGCACATTTAACTGTTTGCTTAGTGCTTGCTAGCTGGACAAAAATTCCGTCTTTATCCAAGTAATCTGTTCTGTAGTGACAATTTTTAGTGGTGTACGCGTTGCACCCATTTTCGATAGCCGCAGGCTAATTTTACAGGAATACACTTTTTGAATAGACGTTTCGAAAGAGCGTTTCTTTTTCGGTCATTACATGCAGACGAACGGATCCGGGAATTTTATGTTACAATTTTCCCACGAAGAGATTATGGTTTACCGCTGTGACCAGTAACCTTTCAACTGTCTTTTCAAACAAGTATTCTTTAAATATGTTCTACATAACCCTTGCTGACTGTCTTGTGTAGCTGAGTGTACCAGCTGCACCACAAAACTCTGCAATTTTAAAAAGAACAGCATGTTTAACGCGGTACCAACTACCGCCCTTCTTGTATCATGAGAATCAGCAATCGCTCTGAGCCTTCGTATCCCCTTCTTTAGATATCCCTCTTCAACAATCGGAAAACTTTACTCTGCCAATCTCGGTAACCGGCCCTGCGTCAAGAGCCTCTACAAGTACGCGAAACTACCAGGAAGAACCTATCAAGGCTTTGTCAGTCCGAGGATAAAGATTCAAAACCAACCAATTACTGATCCAGATGACAGATAAGACTTTTATTTCATCTGTTGCGAGAATAGTAGCCTACGGTACAATTATAAACAATACATATAAAATAGCAATGTAGATACCACAAGCAAGACTAGATACCACAACAGACAGTAAGATGACAACAGATGAACTTCACACAAACTAATTCTCGATCAATTAATCGGCCGCTTAAAAGATCCACTGTTGGTAAATCCAATCTAGGGTACCGGTAGTAATTTTATTAAAACCTGCGGCGTCGCTTTTTTAATTTGTTTCCTCTGGCACAAATATTAATTTCAAACACACGATTGATTGATTAAGTCTTTATCCTCGGAATGGGAAAGGCTAGTTCTGGCAGCTTCGCATACTTGTAGAGGCTTTGAGCCACTAACGCATGCCCGGTCACCGAGATTGACAGAGTGAAGTTTCCGAGGAATTATTCCATCCATTAGATGCTACTGAATGTCGTTTTTCGTTCACGAAGTCACGAGCCAACCAACTGAGCTATCGGGGTAAGCATGTTACAAACGTGTTATAAAGTCTTTAATAACTTGGTTACGCTACGGTACCGTACAAAACTTCAACAAGCAAAATACGCCAAAAAAACGTGATTTTACAACATAAATGAATTTTAATGATTCTCAAAATGCAAGTCATTCGATTGCTAAAATTGCTTTAATCCTTTAGAGTTCTTTTTGTGTAGTCAACGATAATATTCAGCATTTATTCAAAGCGTTTGACGTTACACAGCGGGTTCTGCAATAGAAGCTGTTTCGATAAATTCATAAAATTTAAATAACTTTCTTTATTGCACAGTGATGCGTAGATAGGTATGTATATAAGCTTGTTATGTAAGCATTACCCATCTTGAAAAATTATGAACATTTTTGTTTATATTATACTGTTTTCCCTTTGTCATAAATTGACAATTTGACGTAGTTTAACGCAACACAGTCACACGTTGAAACCTTCCATGAAAATTTTCTGCGTACGCCACTGAAACTACAAATGACCACACTTTTCAGTGAGTAAAAAAGCGAAACACAAATGTAATTGTGTGTAAGAAAGCACCTGGCAATTGTTTCTCAAAATGCTTACTTTTTCAAACTGTTCACATAACCAATCAAGAGTTTGTGAAAAAGCTCAGGATCATCCAAATAACAAGGATGCTTACCGTCGGGAATCATCTCGATACGACTGTTGGGTATCGATGACAATAGACGATTTCTCTCAACCGCACTTGCATCTTTTTCTCCATATATTATCAAGGTTGACACGTTGCTCTTTTTAAAGTCTTCCAACTTGTATTCTCGACTTATCACTGGCGATATAGGTACAAACCCTGACACTTTGCCAGGCATTTGAAGCACATATGGCACTGAATATTTGCCACTCATCGAAGGGCTAACAATCACTGGTTTATGTAAATCTAGACTCAACACCAAATTATCCAAGAACTTTTCCAGGGCCATGTCCGCGCTCAAAGGCTTGGATTTGCCCATCGCAGGTAAATCAACAGCAACTCCATGAAAACCAGCCTCACCCAAGACTTTCAGGGTTCCCAGTGTTTCCCATGTGCTAGAATCAAACGCCTGACCATGCAACAAAAGCACTGGGAAAGATGACTTTGCGCCAACTGTTCGAACGTAGATCCGAGTTCCTTTGACATCAATGATTTGTTTTTTAACTTCAACAGATTTTTCAAATACAGCAACTCGACCACTCATTTTGGAACTTTCCGCTCGTTCACCAGGTAAAACGCTTTCTATGGAAGAAAAAAATAAAATAAAGAAATTGAAATTCGGATACTGTATGAAATAGATAATATTATTTATATAAAAACAGAGAGAGACTGTTCACCAGGCATTTTATAATAAAAGTAATTTGCGTTCTTCTGGTGACTATTTACTAGGTTACCTCCTGATGTTAAAGATGATAACTAGCTTTTGTATTTCCGACGTTTCGTCAGTCAGCACGACTGACTTTATCAAGGTGGCTAAAACAGGTTAACACAACCTGTTCAGCAACGATGGCACAACACAAAAACGTACTGATAAAATGAATAACTTTATTCATTTTATCAGTACGTTTTTGTGTTGTGCCATCGTTGCTGAACAGGTTGTGTTAACCTGTTTTAGCCACCTTGATAAAGTCAGTCGTGCTGACTGACGAAACGTCGGAAATACAAAAGCTAGTTATCATCTTTAACATCAGGAGGTAACCTAGTAAATAGTCACCAGAAGAACGCAAATTACTTTTATTATTATTTATATATATACATTAAATCTAGTTATTACTTTCTAAACCTCTAGTCTGTTTCACCCGAAAGGGGGATCATCAGAAGGCTTTGAAAAATATGCAAAAGCAATAAATCAGACCTGAAAAGATATTAAACATTATACCGGTAACCTTAATTTAATATGCTTCCATTTAGCGGCACCTAGTGGATGGAATAGTTCGGACAACACTTTTCTATAACTAGTGGAGATTTCATGAATCATGAGTCAATCTCAGTGATCTGGCCAGTGTCAGTGATTCAAAATCTTTACAAAACTACTGGGATATAGCTCTCAAAGAAGCATTCTCTGTCCAATGATAAAGATTAAGCGCCCACATTAACAATAAAATTGACGTGAAGTCATTGACCTAAATAAACAAAAAATATCGTAGGCCCACTGGAAAAGTATTGCAGGAAAATTATTGTTTTTTTTTACCATACATATATATAGTATACATTTACATAATATACTCTTAAAACTAGCTTTACAACATAGTTATACCTCCCACTCATTTGGCATATATTGAATACGAGATAAAATAATAAATACATGTCCGGTTTAATAAAATGCTAATTCAGTGTTAAGATACCTTGTATATTATTAGCCTACTTGATTAGAAAAGGACAAGAAATATAAAAGTGTATTTAATGTGTATTACACACACCAGCAGTTGTGCATGTGGCTTATCAATATTTAGTAAAGTTGAAAAAAAAAACATATATTTCTTATACAGCAGCCTACTGAAAAAAAAAACATATAAAAAGTTTATTGAATCAATATTATTAAAGTAACCTTTACAGCCTGTTTCACACTTAGCAAATCGTCATAAGATGCTTTATATAACTGCATTGATGATACTATTGCAATAAAAATAATACCTTCAGATTCTTCCTTAAATTCAGGATAAAATAGAAGAAAGCAAGCACTTCCAACCAAAAAGATACCAGTAGCGAGAACCAACTTTTTGTCAAGTTTCATGTTAGCAATTTGAAAATACAGTTCTTTTGTAATTTACACCACTAACACAAGTAGGCCTACAGTATTTAAGGTTGACTGAAACATAAGTTTTCAATTCAATAAAAATGCCTATATAATAGTGAACAAATAAAGTGTAATTTCCTAGGTAATTGATAAAAATCAACTAACATTCTAGAAATAGAATACCATCAATATACTTATGACAACAATACCACAAAAATATTTAAACAACTAAATATATTTTGAAAATAGCTGCAAAGCATGTTTATATTTTACAAAAACAATAACAGCAGATATAATTCAAAAATGTGTGAACTCGTCTCTATAAAATATACAGTCCAACCGAATCATTTGCATTGCGTAGTTGTCAATGTTCCATATCTAACTAACCGGATCTCGTCAAACCAATCAACACTACAATTTCTGGCTGCATCATCATTGATTATACCCACAGCTGTAACTTTTAACAGAACTTCTAAACTGACATGAATACTAGTTTCATCACCCTCATTCTTATATCATACTGACTGCATACACTTACATTTCTCGACTCACACAAACGGCCAGTTTATACCACGGCTGCAAACTTCAACCTTAACTCATTTTGTGCAAATTGAAAAGTTGCAAGCTTCCCAGATTTCACAAAACTTAATGTTTCCTAAACACATAGTCGAAATTCATCACTAAATTCACCCCGCAAATATTTTATGACTTTGAACTAGATTAAAGGTTGATCAAGTTTGCACCCTTGGTTTACACAAAAGACCGCAATTTCATCACAGTCTTTAGGTAACAATAGATCGATGGTAAAGCCGTGATCCATGCAAATCTCTGTACATCATTACATCAAAAATCTATGACTTACTTTCATCATTTTTACGAGAACTGTACTTTTGCCATTTACTCAAGACAATACATTGCAAAATGCTGCTGACAGTAAATACCACAGTCATTTTAAAGAATTTAAAAAAGAAATTAACTCTGAATGAAAATGTTCAGGATCGTCTAAGTAACAAGAATGGCCAGTGTTCACAAACATTTTAACAATACTATTGGGCATATTGGAAAGAATGTCTCTGGTTTGCAAAGAAGCAATGTCATTTTTACTACACAGAATCAAAGTTGGAACAAGACACATTTGAAAATCTTCCTCAGTAAAAGCAGGACTGATAAGGGGTGAAATTGGGACATACCCAGCCACCTCTTCAGGCTGATATAAAACATAAGGCAAGGTGTATATCCCACTCATTGCAGGACTCACTATGACAGGCCTGTTCAATTGAAGAGCAGGTAATAACAATTCAAAAAACCTCTCTGGTGTGATTAGATCTTTCATTAACTCAGATCGACCAAAGGAAGGTAAATCAACAGCAATCACGTGATAACCAGCCTCAGCTAAGACTTTTAGTGTACCAAGTTTCTGCCATGTACTGGAGTCAGATCCCTTGCCGTGGAGCAACAAGACAGAAGATAAAGACTCTTTCATCTTTCCTACAACTCGTATGTAAATAAACGACTCTTCAACTTCAACTACTTCTTCTTTGACAGGATAATATTTGCAATCATCAAACCAACATGAATTATCTTCCGGGAAGTCCCACAGCAAGGCTAATAACGAAACAGTTTAAATACTTTGACATGAAATGGTTATTAATTTATGATGCAAAATTTGCATCTGTGAGCATGATTTTGTGGTAGGATTTGCAAAATATAGAATCTTTAGTGCATCCAGAACAGCACACATTTTGTGTAACTATAACCAATAATCATTGCCAATTTAAAAATTAAAGCAATTTCAGATGAATGCCCAATAATTTAGATAATAGCAATCGCACAAAGATTTTAAACAGTCATCTAGCATCACGATACTGTGTTTTTTAAAGTTTAAAAGTTAAACTGTGTTGACAAATCAATGATGCTTGCTGAAGAAATATGCAGTCAAATGTAACTTATATAATTTCAAACAGTGTTCCTAAATAAAAGCTTTGCTTTCAAGCCATAAGTCTTGAGCAACTATATATTCAAACACGCTAGAACGACTAGGTACCAATGAAGGGTCCACGTCTTTTAGGCACAGACAGTTAGGCGCCGGTCGAATAGGCGCGCACACTGTGGCGTTATGATATTTAGATGTGGAGCACTGTGGCGCCCATTCATTTAGGTGCTATTCCAAGTAAAGTCTGCAAATTGTATCAGCTTGGCAGGTAGGGCATTAGGGCAATAGGGTGGAGTGAAAAAAATAAAAATCACTAATTCAAAAAACGTCCCCTCTCAATAGTTGCCTTTGGTCCCAAAACTAAGTTTAAAAGTGGTTTTGGGAAGTTGCCTCCAATACTCAGGTGACAACCTTGACGCAAAGGTCATGCGGGGGTCAAATCCCATAAAAATACCATAACTATGTGAGCGGTGATGCTAGGGAGCTAATTTTGATGCCAAAAGAAGCAGAATGTGCACTTTCCTATCTGTCTCAAAAGAAGTTTTTTTCGAAATTTCACTAGATATATGGTTATTTTCACAAAATGTAATTTTTAGGTCAAATATGAATAACACATAGCATTATGCACAGTTTAACATCACCATAACATAATCACTCCACAAGAAATCAGCATAATGAGTATGATATATCTCTAACCAATGAAATACACATTTGAGTGGTTTTAGAGCAAGCACAAGCACAGGATGGTAACAACAAACAAATATGAAATTGGGTTACATAATATTACAAAAGCCTAGACGACGACATTAAATGCCAGTTTTATGCAGGGGGAAATGGTATCGGCAGGAGGACCTAAGATTGAAATTGCTTTTTGGTATTGAATTGCTTCATCAGTTTTCGTGACCGAATCTTTAGCCTGATTAGACCGTCACGTCTGTTGAAGCCAGCTACTGCTGATGAAGCTTCGGTTACAAGCTTTATGTGGCGCTCCACAGCTTGATTGTGGCATGGGTGGCGCATAATGAGCTTTTCTTCTCTGATTTGTTCGATGTCGCAGTTACTCAGGTGTCGAATTTCTGGTGGTTCGTTGGTTTGGTCAGAATTTAAGTTCACAAGTTTGTAGTTAGATTTAGCATGATTGAATTTTCTCACATGGACAGAAGCTATGGATTCTTCCCCATCGGATAGCTCGTTTTGGACTGGTGCTGCTTCCTACTCATTTTTCAGCAATGAATCCATTTTTGGTGGTTAAAAGCATCTATCTCATGTAGAAAGTGGCCAAAACTTAATTTTTCTTCCAAAAATACTGAAAAAATACCCTTCGAAAAATAAATCATTGTAAAAATCTTCTTGCTGTGCCCCCCACATCCCAATTGTATTTTAAGCCCTCTTGTGAGATGGTCAGAATAAATCCAAACATTTTGGTGCAAGAAAAAGTGAAAAAACTCTTGAAATGGCCAAATGGTACCATTTTTACTACTAGCAAAAAAAATGGTACCATTTTTACGGCAGGCAAAAGTTTCGAGAAAATTACCAAAATTATTTACCATTCTCATTTATTTTGACAGATTGTTAATATTGTAAGTTTTTGAGTAGTATGGCTCCTACATCTACTGATTATGTATTTTGTTGCAATGATAAGCTGCCACTGAAGTATGAAATTGTGTTTGGAGTTATTGACAAATCCAAAAACGGGCCTTCATCTGGGCCGCAAGAAACCAAACTACGGAAGGAATTTATGATATGTATGACCAAGTCCTTATTGGATATTTGGAAGAAGGCATTTGGAGATGGTGACTTGCTAGTGCCCTATGCACTGGTTAGAAGAGAGCTTGTTAGCCTCTTGACAGACTTTCATAATTCAGTAACTTTCTTACAAGTTGCGCGTGATTGCTCTAGAAAAACCGTACTCCCATCGATTCTTAGCGAAGAATTCACCTTTGTTACGCTGATTCGATGTCATCGATCGTTGAAGCAACGTAAAAATCGAAAGTTTTCCTGCTTGAATGGAAGCTAATGATATCATACAGTATTTTCATTTTCTAGATGCGCGCTAGAATGCGCGGGAAATTATATTCTCGCAATAATTGTTCGTGCTATGCAATGACGATTTGTATCGCTAGTGCCTGTGTTATTTCTCAGCTTATTTCTCGCTGGGGTCAAAAATCATATTTTTTGCCCCTAATGAATGGTTTTTCAATATTTTGACCTAAAATTTGGTATACAGCCTAGATTTAGTATATCTATCAAAATAAAATTAGATATACTATTTTTTGGGTACTCCCCCTCTGGTCTCACGCCCCTACTTAAACCAGCAATGCTTTTCACACAAAATGTTTTATTGAACAGGGAAATATGTTGTTTTTTCAATGCGCGATTGCGCGTGTTCGGCATTTATTGTTGTTAGTCCAGGTTTGCGTCAGCAAAAGCTTTATCAATAAATTATTCAAGTTTCCGAACATGACTGAGTTCACTTTTAGTTAAGTCAAATATCAGTAAAAAATAAACCGTAGCCTACGTTCAAGCCGGTAGTAGACTTGAGCGAAAAGTAAGTTAGTTTTCTGTCAAAACCCCAACTAGGTTTAATGACGAGCAAAGTCGCACCATTGTGCTTGCAACTTGTAGCCAGTGTTCACTGTTCATATGCCCAACAGGGGTCTGCTACTCAGGGCCTCTGAGAGAAATTTTCACTATGGGTACGAAGAGTCATTCCGGGCCCCCTCTCACTCTGAGCCCCCTTTGTCTAGGGTAAAAGCGTGATGTTTGCTCAGGGATATCTATAACTACGGGATTGGAAACTCTGTGGAACTGAAAACCATTTTATACACCAGTAGGGTCACTTTTCTTTGTGCGCTGCTGTGATAAATAATCACGTAAATTGACCTCAAAGGGCAGCAAGTAGCAGGCTAAACGAACAACCAAAAGTGTAACAATCAATTCCCCTGCTGTAAATTGTAAGGTCTACGTTTGCCTGGTTTGTTGATTTGCTTGTATTCCATTAGTGCAGTCATGTTGTATTTTGTTTGCTGCTTAAAAAATTTCCACAATGAGTATTGGTTTTAGTTCTGATGACATCGTAAACGGATTGGTTTCGTACTGGATTGGTCTGTGAACAAGTTCATGATACAATAGCATATTTCACTGATTGCTGAACACTCCTCATTTACTTCTGATCCGATTTGTAGTACGCAAAATGCTAAAGAACAACAGTAGGCTGTTTTTGGACTCGTTGCATTCATTCATTTTTTGGATTCATCGTTTTTTTTTCTTCTAGCAGCGTAAATGTACTTTTATACATCAATTAAGTTTTAATGTGAGTGTAAATTTGTATTATTATTGTAAAATCAAACTTTGTATATCTTTTAGTGGGTATTTTATTTTGTTAATCTTTCTGTAATCGTAATAATGTGATGACCCTACTGATGTATAGCACTGGATAGACTTTCCAATCCCGTAGTTATAGATATCCCTGTGTTTGCTTAGGCGTATTGCACGCCATACAGCAATTTATTGCAAAATTGGACTTATTTCTTCTTCTCTTCTTCTTCTCTTCTTTCTTCTCTCGTGTTGTCGCTATATGTCAGGGCATCCGTTGGTTAGCCACTGCCTGGTGTCGTCATCGATGGAAATTAGGCCTTCCATACCATGGGGTGGTCTGTATAGCCGGCAATCCTTGATAATGTGGGCTGCCGTCTGCATTTCGCCACACTCACAAGCAGCACTCTCTGCCAAGCCCCAGCGCAACATGTCTGCACCATAGCGTCCAACACCAGTGAGCAAACGGTTACGCCTTGATGAGGCAAGTCTAGAGAGGCCATGTCCCAGCTGGTTTTCGGACGGGGATCTGAATACTTGGCGAAGTGGGGACGTGCTGCTTGACCATTGTTCACACCACGCCGCGTGGCACCACTGTTTGCTAGGGCTTCCGCCAGAGGCTGCCAGAAGGTCTTGTGCAGCGCGTACAAATGGCTTTCTTGATTTTAGCCGCTGCTTTGGTGGATATCTCAGCGTGGTTGTGTGTAGCGGATGGCCAGGGTTTAGGGCTTTACGGCTCAGGGAAAGAACAGCACGTTGGCGCCGTAGTGCAGCTGGCTCAATGCTTGCAAGGACAGGCAAACAGTCAGTTGGAGTTGGGCGGAGGCAACCTGTGACAGTTCGCAGGCAGTTGTTGATTGGTACATCGACAAGGTCAGTATGGGCACTTCTGCACCAGCCTATAATTATTCCTGATGACACCATGTCGTGTCGAAAACGTTGGATTTAGTGGTTTTTTCTTGTTTTTTCTATGTGTTTAATAACAAATGTTAAATCTGTTAACGTTACTGAGTGTTATATGTAGCTGGTACAACAAGTCAAGCTCTGTACCAAGGCTCAAACATAACGTCTTGTTACAACATGATCAAATTAATCATCTGACCAATAACCTTTCTTCATTAACTTTTGCATTCACCACATGCCTAGCAAAGGTGAATGAAGCCACTTTTTTTTTACTCCGGCTCCGCTCCTCCTCCGAAAGTATTGACTCCGGCTCATGCTTCATCTCCAAAATTCATTTTGAAGTGGAATAAGTTTGAAACTACCTTTTTCAAATAGTTTTTAAAAAACAAAAAAGCCTAAAACACAAGGGCTTTTTAAAAAAAGCCGAGTTTTTTTTCAACCCTGCTTTTGCTACACTATGCCCCCCCGGACAGGAGAATAACCAACATTTATGATTTAATTTAGGGTGCTTTTAACAGAACATATTTGCACATGAAGCATTGAATCACCACTTTGGGCCTTTTTCTAAATTACGGGCCCCCCAAGGACTAACGAATAACAACTTTTATGCTTGAATTTAGTTGTTTAGGATGGTTTTAACCAAACATTTTTGCACGTAAACTATAAAATCACAATTTCGGGCCTCCCAACAATCGCAGGCCTGGGCCCTCAAGGGTACGCCGTACCCTCTGTACCCCCCTCTCATAGGCTTTGCTGCTACTACTCGGTGAGTCCGATTCGGTGAGTTCCTAACACCCCAACCCCTAACCCTAAAACGGCAATGATAATTAGGCTACGATACCAGATAATTTAAAAAAAAATTGAAAAAATCACCAAATAGGATCGGACTCACCGAAATGGGCCATTCCAGCCCAACAGAAATGTATTCATGTAGTAGAGCGTTGTCTCACACGTACTCGCAATTGCCCTACCTGCCAAGCTGATACAATCTGCAGACTTTACTAGAAATAGCATCTAACTGAACAGGCGCCACAGTGCTCCGCACCTAAATATCCTCATGCCTCATGCCACAGTGTGCACGCTTATTTGACCGGCTCCTAACTGTCTGCGCCTAAAAGACTTGCTCCCTCAATGAATGCTAGAAAAGTTAATGTGATATTATCAGCCAATAATTATGTTTCATGTGTATCAGTGTACCAAAGCTAATTCACAAGCTAGCTTGTAAACAGCAAATAGTGCCATACATATGAAAATCATTCGTCGTAATGTTGTTAGATCTGTGTCATGGTAGATAAACAAGCACCTTATAGCATTTGTCTCAACTGAAATTGTCAAATCAGCAGACAAGGCAACACCAGGTTATTTTAATAACTTACAATTGATTTGTTCAATCCAATCATTGTCGGGGTCATGAAATAAATAAATGATTCCAAACACTGATGCCAAAAGCAGAAATAGACTTAAAAAAGTAACCTTTTTCTCTTTAACTTTCATTACACATTTCTAGGCTGATCACAGTCGAAATGTAGTAGACTAGTGAAACAAGTGTAGGCAAGTTGATTTCCACAAACAAACAAAAATTAACTGCAACAACTAGCCATATCAACAACCATTTGTAAACCTAATATTAAAAAAAAATGTATTATATATATTAGGGCATAGGCGCCTAACCCGTGGGGGCCCGGCCCCCACGCATATTTCTCCGTGGGGGCAAATTTTATGCTGTATTGATACATAAAACAATAGATAAACTAGCGATCGGCAGCAGGAAAACATTTTTTAAATGCAAACCGCAACAGCTTTGCGATAAATAATCACCAGAACGAGCAGCTATGCTACAATCCCACACCAGACAACAAAATCTGTCATTTTACATTGATTTAACGTCTGCAGACGCACCCAAAAACAAAACAATTTGCTACGTAGACACGGAGCGTGCGTTTAGCTTTATGCACTTGCAAACAGACTTGATGCGTTGCTTGATGTCGCTTTCGAAAGTCGAAACCTCTGCAGTGAATCGCTCACTGTGAAAATGAACTTGAAGTCTCTGCCCGAGGTAACCACTAACATTAACCAACGCAACAAGGGCTGGTACAAACCGCATTGCGCACACACGGCCGTTGCCATAGAAACCCGATCAAAGGCAGGAATATGTGCATCTTTTGTTTCATCTACAACACGAAAACCGGCCTTTTACAGCGAATTGAAAGCAGATCAGTCATAAGTTGCGACATTGTAGTGAAAAGGGAGAAATGTCAAGTGGAAAACTTAATCAAACGTCTCTCCGTAACTATTTTCAAGGGCTGTTTACGGATGTCAGCAACTTCTAAATTTATTCAAGGTGACGTGCTGTCATAGGCGTAGCCAGGGGGGGGGGGCGAAAGGCGCCATGGCCCCCCAAATTTTCAAAGCTTGCATTCCGAAGTTGAGCCCTTTGTTGAAAATGTAATAAAATTTGTAGAAATTTATAACGTTTTCCAAGACATCTGGCTATTACACCCCAAGGACTTGTTTTAGACACACAGAAAGACACCAATAAATTTTGCAAATTGTAAATCGCGCAAAATTTACTCGATTTACGTTTCTTTGAACTAATTTGTGGAAGCAATTTCAGAATGGCTTACTCTGTTGGGTTTTTGTGTAGCTGAGTTTTTGGTGTTCTCTAATGTTAGCCGCAGATTTTGCCCGTTCGTGTGTAAGAGCTACCTTTAATAAGTTAATAGCTGTTTATCTGCTAAAAAATTTTATACTAATATTATCCTAAAAGTGTTTCCAGAAAGCGCTATAATCCATTATTTGAGTGTAATTTTGCAAAAATTTTCCGGGGGAGCATGCCCCCGGACCCCCCTAGAATACACATGCCTTCGGCATGCTCTAACCCCCACCAGTTTCATTGCTTCCCATTGCTCAACCCACCAGGATACGCCACTGCACATCAGGTGGCGATGTCTTAAATCAAACACTTTGTCGTTCTCTTCAATGCATCAAATATTTGGCCCCCCCCCCAAATTTTTGTCCTGGCTACGCCACTGCGTGCTGTTGAATTGAAGTAAACATGAATGATTTTACTTTCAACAGGTATATTTTCAAGCGCATGATCAAGTTAGTATTTGCATTCCATTTTCAAAACATTGTCATTCCATTAATACAGTATATAATACCTTTTACTAAACCTTTTCGTCTCGTGTTTCATGCTAATAAATCTAGTTCGTTGCTGAACTTTATGTTGTGCTTAGCTTAAAGAGTCGCAGTCCATCAACCGCTAGCAGACGCATGGCATGACTTGGCATGTGTTTGCTTAAGCGAAGTGATCGAGTTTTGTTTATAATAATTAACGATAGGTCGAACGTAGCGATAACTCCGAGTGTGGCAATAAAAGCAATCCTAGTGTGACGGCATAATTACGTCATCGATCTGCGTGACATTTTGCTGAATTTACGTTGCTGCTGATGAAACACGCTTTCGCCCCCACGGTCAAAAAAATAGTTAGGCGCCTATGTATTAGGGTGGCTCTTAAAATTGAGTTTTTGAATTTTACTTGGGACACCCTTTCAAATGGTGAGGTTGTCAGAAAAAATAATTCCTGTAAAATTTGTTTGAATTTGAAAGTGATTTAGGAGTGCCCCCCTAACGTTCTGCACCCTAATCAAAATATCAAATCTGTGTAAAAACCACTTGTGCTAGAGATATATATGGTTTTTGTGTCAAAAGATGCAGAAAACATGGTTTCCTATCTGCTTTCTGAACATTGAATGCATCTATCGTGAGTAGAAAAGCAGTTATTTAGAAAAAACACATTTTAACACAAAAGGTACGTAGCTCTATAAAAAATATGTGGCGACCAGTGTTCCCTCTAAGAAATTAGGACTTATGAACTCAGTCCAAATCTTGATTTCACGATCTTTTTTGCGACCACGAAACCATCTACAGACTTTCGTTTTTTTTCTTCTCAATTTGAGCACCTTAGAGGGAACACTGGTGACGGTATTCATTTCAAAGTGTAAGCACTGTGTAGTCAGTAGTGCAAAAACTTCTGACTACTGTCTGGTTAGTACTGCGAGAAGCGATATTATCGACAATATTGTTCTTGTTGCAATTTGGAAACAGTTTCCTGTGTTCAGTAACAACTTGCAAAAGAAACTGAAGTTAGTCTTCATCTTTAGTTAAAAGTTTGTTAAAATCCTGGATTACAGCAACTCCTCTTTGCTCAGTCATTGACTGTTGAAAGTCCTCCTTCACTAATCACTATGTGTATTGAATATATGCACTATCTTCAATAAGCAGGATCCTTTGAAAGTAGGGATGTACCAATTACAAAATTTTTGCCGATGCCGATTCTTAAATATTTGCCGATTCCGATACTTTGGTTAAATGATTAAAGCTGCTTTTAGTTGGCGCTCTACAAGTGGTTGCGATTTTGTTACAAGTTGCTGCCTTTGAAATGTCTAAAAGCGTTCACTTTGTCACCTGCTCTGGACAGCGTGATTTTTTCGGAATGGCCCGTTTCGGCGAGTCCGATTCGGCGAGTCCGATTCGACTAGTCCGATTCGGCGAGTTCCCTATTTGGCGAGAGCCCTTTTCGGCGAGTGCCCTATTCGGCGAGTTTTTGAAATTTTTAAAAGGAAATTATCGGGTACCGTAGCCTAATTATAATTGCCGTTTTTACATCGTTTTAACGTCGCTAAACGTTGAAATCGTGCAGAAAGGAATAAAAAGAAAATGTTTGAACTATTAAGTTAAAATTCGTTATGTCAGTTCAGTTGTTTTTATTTCTGACCATCATATGAAAAACAATACACGTCAACATAGCAAAGGTAGAAGCGACAATTCACGTCAACATAGCAAAGGTGTAGAAAAAGGTAGAAGCGACAAAACGCGAACGTTAAAACGTGCTTGTGACCGAAGTAAGTTATTGAGTTGAAAGAAATTTGGCAAGGTTGCATCACCTTCAAAAAAATTTAAGATATGAAGGAAAAATAAAACAAAGAAAATGTTACAAAAAAAATAATGTTTATGTCTATAAGTTAGTACTTTTAAATAGTTAAAATCATAGGCGCCTAACTATTTTTTTGGCCGTGGGGGCGAAAGCGTGTTTCATCAGCAGCAACGTAAATTCAGCGAAATGTCACGCAGATAAATGACGTAATTATGTCGTCACACTAGGATTGCTTTTATTGCCACACTCGGAGTTATCGCTACGTTCGACCTACCGTTAATTATTATAAACAAAGCTCGACCAAAACACATGCTATGCGTCTGCCTTGGCTAGCGGTTGATGGACTGCGACTCTTTAAGCTAAGCGCAACATAAAGTTTAGCAACGAACTAGATTTATTAGCATGAAACAAGAGACGAAAAGGTTTACTAAAAGGTATACTGTAAATGGAATGAAAATACTAACTTGATCATATGCTTGAAAATATACGAAAGCAAAATCATTCATGTTTACATCAATTCAACAGCACGTCACCTTTAATAAATTTAAAAGTTGCTGACATCCGTAAACAGCCCTTGAAAAATAGTTACAGAGAGACGTTTGATTAAGTTTTCGACTTGACATTGCTCCCTTTTCACTACAATATCGCAACTTATCGCTGACCAGCTTTCAAGTTTCAATTCGCTGTAATACGCCCGTTTTCGTGTTGCAGATGAAACAAAAGATGCGCATATTCCCCGCCTTTGATCGGGTTTCTATGGCAACGGACGTGTGTGCGCCATGCAGTTTGCGCGAGGCCGTTGTTGTGTTGGTTATGCCGCTTGTGCGACTGCGGGCAGTGCGGTTTGTACCAGCCCTTGTTACGTTGGTTAACGGTAACCTCGGGCCGAGACTTCAAGTTCATTTTCACAGCAACCGATTCACTGCCGCGACAATTCACTGCAGAGGTTTCGACTTTCGAAAGCGACAGGAGGCTGTTTGCAAGCGCATTAAGTTAAACGCACGCTGCGTCAACGTAGCAAATTATGTTGTTTTTGGGTGCATTCAACATCTGATGACATTGAATCGACGCAAAATGGTAGATTTTTGCTATGTCACAGCAAAATCAGTCATTTTTACATTGATTCAACGTCTGCAGACGTTAAATCAACGTAAAAATGACAGATTTTTTTGTCTGGGGTGGGATTGTAGCATCGCTACTCGTTCTAGTGATTATTTACTGCGAAGCTGTTGCGGTTTGTATTTAAAAATGTTTTCCTGCTGCCGATCGCTGGTTCATTTATTGTTTTATGTATCAGTGCCGCATAAAAGGTTGCTCCCACGCGGAAATATGCGTGGGGGCCTGGCCCCCACGGCTTAGGCGCCTATGGTTAAAATGATTAGTTTGGATCAACAAATGTGTGACCTACACTCCTACAGCTTAGATTGAAAGGAAATTATCGGGTAGGCTACCGTAGCCTAGTTATACCGACCAGCAAAAATTTGTTCCAAGAACCCAGTTAGCCTAACAGTTCATTTTTACATTGTAGTAACAGAATGAAAAGGCTAACCAAATGTGTGGCCTATCGTTTTAACGTCGCTAAACATTGAAATCGTGTATAAAAGGATGCTTTTGCTGACTAGGATACGTTGAAACTGAGAAACATTCACAGAAGCCCTACGATACGTTGCATTTTTAAGATAATGTATTCAGACGTTGAATCAATGTACAAATGAAATGTTATGCTAAATGGGTTCTTGGAACAAATCGTAGGGCTTCTGTGAATGTTTCTCAGTTTCAAAGTATCCTAGTCAGCAAAAGCTCCCTTTTCTACACGATTTCAACGTTTAGCGACGTTAACATGATAGGCCACACATTTGTTTAGCCTTTTCATTCTGTTACTACAATGTAAACATGAACTGTGTTCTTGGAACAATTTTTGCTGGTCGGGATAACTAGGCTACGGTACCCGATAATTTCCTTTCAATCCAAGCTGTAGGCCACACATTTGTTGGTCCAAACTAATCATTTTAACTATTCAAAAGTACTAACTTATAGACATAAACATGATCTAGTTTTTTTTTTTTTTGGAACATTTTCTTTGTTTTATTTTTCCTTCATATCTTAAATTTTTCTGAAAGTGTTGCGACCGTGCCAAATTTCTTTCAACTCAATAACTTACTTCGGTCACAAGCACGTTTTAACGTTCGCGTTTTGTCGCTTCTACCTTTTTCTACACCTTTGCTATGTTGACGTATTGTTTTTGATATCATGATCAGAAAGAAAAACAACTGAACTGACATGACGAATTCAAGCACGTTTTAACGTTCGCGTTTTGTCGCTTCTACCTTTGCTATGTTGATGTGTATTGTTTTTCATATGATGGTCAGAAATAAAAGCAACTGAACTGACATGACGAATTTTAATTTAATAGTTCAAACATTTTCTTTTTATTCCTTTCTGCACGATTTCAACGTTTAGCGACGTTAAAACGATGTAAAAACGGCAATTATAATTAGGCTACGGTACCCGATAATTTCCTTTCACAATTTCAAAAACTCGCCGAATAGGGCACTCGTCGAAAAGGGCTCTCGCCGAATAGGGAACTCGCCGAATCGGACTAGTCGAATCGGACTCGCCGAATCGGACTCGCCGAATAGTAGCAGACCCGATTTTTTACAGTAGTTCTTCACTTCTTGTGCGCTACAAAGTGGTGATAGACACGCGTTTATTTGTTGCGGAAATCAGTGAAAAGAGAAAAATCGCCATTGCTCACAAAGTGCAAAATAAACGTAGCTTAACGCAGTGTGCAAAATATTATCTTGTGCGGTTTGCAGTATTTTTCTCACAGAATTCAAGATGCCAGAAACAAGAAGAGAAAAAGACTAGAGTGTATAAGAAAATGAACGCAGCGGTATTGAATATACAAAAACCTTTAAAAAAGTAACACACCAGCCTTGCATTCAAAGTGCATCAATAGGCGAAAAAAGAAAAACATCTTGTGAAGAAATTACTATTGTTTTCGAACGCAGAGTTGCAGCCAATCTTGTTGCTTAGCAAACACGTGAAGATTACCGGGTAGCTGGTTTGATTACGTTTGCGCAATCACACAATTGTTTGTTGAACGCATTAAGCGTAATAGGCCTATACTTGGAATTTACTTCTCTCTGCTTAGTAAATTAACATTAAAGGGGACCTGAAATGAAAAATGAAAATTTTTTTGGTGATTCTTTCGTGTTTAAGCATTATCTTTTCCAAAAAAATTTTTTGATATACTTTTTTGTTTGGCAAATATAACAAAAAGAAAATCAGCCACTGGATGGCACTATGTGCCTTATGACATAATTGGTTGTTCACTCAGTTGGCAGCTTCATACATTAACACTGGAAGCGTTGCACAAGTCGTAATTTTTAAAGATGTCTGAAATCAGAAAAGGATTTTTGTTTGAACCTAAAAGACAGCGCCTTGACAGAGATGACTGTGATTCGGATTCGAGCTCCGACAACAGTCGGATGGAGAATTTGAAATGGTGTAGGTGTGGAAATTGTGCCATCATGCCAACAATGATGGAAAATGAATGTTGCCAGGAGATTGACGCCGTGGTAGCCAAAACGGACATAGCCCGCCAATGCATAAACCAGGTCGGCAGCTTTGAAAAGATGTGCCTGGATACAGAAGTGTTAGAAGCAATTATGGCTGCACTAAAGGATGTGGTCGGCGAAGATCTCCGAGATCCAATCTCAAACAGGTCAGTTTTGATAGTTGTAAAATATTATCCAAACTTTGCAGTTTTAGAACCCACTTGGTGAACTTTGTTCTTATACATGTGTGTTACACATAGCCTATGGTAGTGTAAAAAATCCAGAGGCCAGAGTTAGCTTACCGGTACCATTGTACAATGTACATGCACCCTTGCCTGGGTCACAAATCCCAAGGTTTCCAACTTTCCATTCTTACTCTATGTTGTAAAGTTCTAGCCTAGGGCTTTTCTACATTGTGATTTACTGATAATGTTGCAATGAAAAAAAATGAAGATTTTACACTTCTCGGTAAATCACATTTTCTTTTACAGGTCGTACAGATATGTTGCTTATCGCAGCTTCAACTTCTGGATATATGGAAAATTGGGTCGAAAGAGGCGTAAAGTAATTCCTGTCTGTGCACTGTGCAGTCAGGAATTACGTAGCTTCAACTTCTGGATATATGAATTATCGCAGCTTCAACTTCTGGATATATAGAAAATTGGGTCGAAAGAGGCGTAAAGTAATTCCTGCCTGTGCACTGTGCAGTCCTTGCAATCCGCAGCAGATTTCCTGAAGAAGATGGCCAGTACGAAGGATACAAAAAAGCCATTGATGACCACTTGCCTGATGATTTTTAATGAAAATTATCTTGTTGTTTATTGTATTGTTAATAAAAATTCTTTTGTAAATACAGTTTTCACCTCTCCAGAATTTTGCTTGGGACAGTATTTATATTCAAACTGTCAGTCAGATAAATGCCTGTCATCTTTCCAAAAAAATGTCAATAGAGAAATAGGAAAAATTGATGTGTGGATGAAATCCAATAAACTTTCATTAAATTATAGTAAAACTACTTATATGATCCTCTGCAACAAAAAAATGCAGCTGAAAATTTTAGTCTGTCTATCAGTGGCTGATCCATCGAAAGGAAGAAAAGTATAAACTATCTAAGTGTAACTTTGGATGAGCGATTGACATAAGATAGTCATATTATTAATCTTAGAAAGCAGCCTGCAAAGGTCTGCGGCATAGCATTTAAGCTGAGATACATTGCCCCATTAACAATATTACAAACTTTACATTATGCTTTGTTTCAATCCAAGATCCAGTACTCAATTATAAATTGGGGAAGAGCAAACTCTACATTGCTTGCTCCACTTCAAGTGTTACAAAACAAGTTCATCCGATCTTGCTTATTTTTGCCGAGGTCCACAAATACAACTGTTCTTTATCACCAATTTAATGTGCTCAGAATTAATCATATTATTAAATTAGAGACTGCAAAATTTATGTACAAATATGTGCACAAAATGCTGCCCTGGGCCTTGGCTGGCTGCTTTATTTTTGTAAACAAAATTCATCATCATAAAACCCGTCAGAACCAAAAGAATGATTTATATTTGCCTTCTACAACGTCAAACTCTGGTAAGAAGATGCTATGTTTTAATGGAGTGAAACTATGGAATCAAATACCAAAAGAAATACCGTACAAGAGAAGTCTTATAATGTTTTTAAATTTAAATATAAAAGTTTATTAAAAAATTTATACAATGATCACTCCTAAAACATATCATCTGCTTATTTCCCCGCACAGTTTTTTTTTATTTGCCCAGTGTTATTCCATTGTTAATGTATTATGTAAAGTGCTGGTATTGCATATGTGTTAATGTTCTTAATTTTGGGTCTATTGTTTAAATGTTTGGGTGGCAGCTGACTTTGGTGACTTTTTGGTCTTTCGCTGCCATCCTTGTTGTGCGAATTATTTGTGTATTTGTATATGTTTGTTTGTTTTTCTTTTTTTTTCGCCAACAAAACAAAAATAAACTGAACTGTTGAAAAAAATTTACACCAGTCTTGTTTGACAAGGAAATAATTGTTGAAAGATTGAAATGTCCTTCCAATCGTGATGAATTCGCTATGAAACATTTTCATACATGGTTAACAAACTTTTTTTAGTCCTGGGCAAAGATCAAAATGCTAATCTTATTCCTAACTCTAACCCTTACCTTAACCCTTCCTAACTTTAATCCCAATTCTGGCAACGCCTGATTGTAACCATGGCATTAAGCGTGGAAAAACAGCCACTTCCAATTGAGTATATGATTATATGGTAAGGAAAAATGTGCAAACACTGATAAAATGTAACTTTAGTATACACATTTCACTTATAACATTTAAAATCATAAGGCTACGGTACATGGAATCGCCAATATTATAAGACCGTACTCATTTTTTTGGAAAATTAAACAAAGATTATTAATACTGCTGCAACGCCGACATTGTTAGGCCTATGTGTTTCCGGGGCTCCAGGTCCCCTGCTGCCACAGGCAAGCATATTAACCCTTCAAAGGGGGGTTTCATGACTGCCAAGTCGCTCATTGTTGACTGGTTTTGGAGGATGTTTGAAGTTCCCTGATTGGGGTAGGATCTCTACACAAACATATAGAAAATAATGTAGCGCAGTCGAGCATCTGTAGGAGCAGATAAACCTCCACAAACAGCTAAATCAAACAACTGGGCATATTCCTCTGGTACACAGTCTTGGATTTTATTCTTTGCAAGCAGAGCACTTTCTTATTACACTATATAGTGTAAACATAGCCACAGCCTAATTATAAAGTGTAAAGACAGCATAACCTATTTAACCCACTTGTGTAAAATTCCTGTATCCAGTCTGTTAATAGGAACGAGACAAACAACATCCTTATAACTGCCATGTGCAGACAGGACCGTGAATGCTAACACTGTCTTTGCAGGTATGCCATCTTGTATATGAAACAAAACTACGGTATGTTTTTATAGTTACGGTATCTACCCTGCCAGTGTTTTACTGACCTGTTTTAAAGCTTTGTTCATTTCCCTCTTTGTTATTCGATCCGAACGCCCACTCTTACTCAGAGATTTGAACCCAGGTCGATCAAGTTTTGTGGCACTGCAGTAACAGTGGCTTTCACATACCTCGAAAAATCAAAGACAGAGGGGACAGCTTCAGGGATGAGCAAATGTTTAGGTGTGGTGCCCTGTAGCTCTGCCTGTAGATCACGCTGGTAATCGCTGGCCAGAAAATGGTGGCTGCACACACAGCAGTGCTTGTTGACTGGTGGGTTTTTGAGTTTCATCGCAGAGATCCATTTCTTCAGCTTGTCTTGATTATTCAGAGGTAAACGATGAAAGTGTACCCCTTTCACGTTTCTTCCATTACTACAACTGGGAGCCATACAAAAAACCATCTCAACGCGTAAAACTCAAGTATAAAATTGTTCTCTGTATATGTAGCCCAATTGTTTATAGTTTGTTTGTATACAACCTAGTGGTTCTGAATTATTCTGCACAACCAATTACGTCATCAAAGATTTTGACCAATCAGAATCCTTTAAATCAATATCCCTTTAATTAGATTTTTGAGCTAATGACAAACTCCAAAAAAATTTTATTGTTACAAATCGCTTTTTCTCATAAAGATCTATGAATACAAAAGCTATATATTTTCGTTGCAGTGCACCTTTAAGCAACTTTCAGTGACTACAAATTTTACAACGATTAAACAATAATTACAAAGAACATTTCCGCTTTTTAATATTCAAAATTAAAGGCACGTAAATTAAAATGCAATAACATCAACTTTTCTCCAGTTGCTGGAGTAAGTCTGTTCCGTTGAGGCGTAAAAATATTGCCACCGGTGCTAAAAATTCGTTCGCTTTCGATCGACGATGGTGGTGACGAAAGCAATTTATTTGCAATCTTTTAAGTAATCTTTTTTTACGTGTTTACTAAGTGACAAGATTAATTCACTGCAATTCAGCGTCTGAAAAGATATAACTTGCAACTTTACTCGTTGTTTTCCATTGACGCCCTTTGTTTTTTTCTAAAAGCGTTTTGAATCTTTCAGACAGTTGCTCTCATTTTCTTTGCAGTTGATATTCCCTCGCTTTTTCTCTTCTTGCTTTTAGCACCTCGCATACTGCAAGCTAATAACTATTACGTAATAATCCATTTCTCCTTTAACTTCTAACCGTTATGTCATCATTCAACTTTTATATTTTATCTGGTCTGATTTTCTCCTTGAACGTTTTTCGTCATTTCAAAGAAAGGAAGTATTTTGATCTCGTGCCTACTAAACAAGAGTTTACAAAATGGCGGACAATCGTCATAATTTAGACTACCGCTCTCCGGATGCTAGTTGACGCTGATGCGGTTGTTCAAAGAAGCCGTTCTTTAATCAGTATTTCCAGGTGCTCGCGCTACTTTTGATAAGGAAACTTTGATAAAGAATCGAAAAGAATTGGCAATTTTTTCCGATGCCGATTCTCCAAAAATTGCCGATACCCGCCGATTCCGATTAATCGGCACATCCTTATTTGAAAGTATTGCTTCATCTACACCCAACAACTAATGAAGCTGTTTTGAATTAGAGGTGCAAAACTGTTCTAGATTTTTATTGCCAAGAAACGCATCTACTTTGACGCTTGGTCTCCTTGGCGGACTTTCTGTTGTTTCATCTAACATGGTTACCACTGTTAGTTTTTTACTTTCCACAGACAGTGGAGAGACAAACAAGGCTCGTCCAACTATTTTTTTGGACAGATACCATAAATGCAGACCAAGCTTTTTGCTAGTTGCAGCAGAAATAGTTGTATGGATGCGGATAATTAAGAAGTTGATCCATGAGTCCGAAATCGTTTAGTGGTTCTTCTATAACATTGGATGATGTTATCCATGAGCATTTTCATATGAATCGCAACAAAAAAGGTGGCTAATTCTCGAATGCCTTGTGCTTCTTTCTTTAACATATTAAACTGATGACAAAACATCCAAATTTTGATGGCATAAATCGCCTTCGCCATCCAACTAGCTCAATGCATGGCACCTGGAGCTTGAAAGCGGATTCCACGCTCAGGAGTTTCTCCAAGGAATATGACAAAAAAACAGGGGCATTTTAGCTATGTATGAATGCAAAAAAGTTTAGGAACACTTGTTTCGTTTATTGCTTTACCAATTTACAGGTTAGTTTATGAACTTTGTTAATTGAATAGCTTGGGCCACAATACTTTTTCAGCGCTGTTTTGTGCTAGAATAACCAAAACAGATTTTTTCAATAACTGCTTTTCTACTCAAGATAGATGCATTCAATGTTCAGAAAGCAGATAGGAAACCATGTTTTCTGCATCTTTTGACACAAAAACTGTATCTCTAGCTTAAGCAGTTTTTGAGATACGCAGATTTGGTAATTTGGGGAGGGCGCAGAACTTTAGGGGGGGGGGGCACTCCTAAATCACTTTCAAATTCAAACAAATTTTGCAGGAGTTATTGTTTCTGACAACCTCACCATTTGAAGGGGTGTCCTCGGCAAAATGTAAAAAAATTATTTTTGCCAAGAGCCACCCTAATATATATACATTATGTGCAAAACAAGAAAAAATACATAGTAGACAACACTAGTACACAGTAACGTAGTGATTAAGAGGAGCAAGTGCTCCTTCTCTAATCAATTTGAAGTTGCAAAAACATTTCATTAATAGCCCCCAGGTTAACAATTTTCTAGAAAGAAAACGTATTCATGAGGAGTACAGGAATATGGGGTCACGGGTCACAGATCACCTAAATAGTGCAGTTCATATTTGATATATTTCTGTGTGAAATCCCATGTCTTGTTTTAGTTTTAAAATAATTTTCTTAGTAAAGAACTTCAATTTGTTTCGAATTTTAAGTCATTTTGTCATACTAAGCACTTAAAAAAAAAAGGCACCCGGCAGTTTAAAAGTTTATACTTCCCATTGATTTTACATAATGTAAACTTCATAACTTTGCACAGTGCTCACTGTTGAATTTCAGCATACACTGCACAGATGACAACACCAGTATAATGAGTAGATGCCTAGTTGTCACGTTCAGAAGTTACCAGAATGTTTAGATATCAATTTTGGATGTACTTTATAACGGCTGCGAAACTATCTGACTTGTTATGAAGACTTTAGCAACAGCCCAACCACTATATACCCTTAGACCGAGAGATTTACAGTGACAAGTCCGAATAAGTATTTTTGTGAGGGGGGGGGCGATTAAGGTGCACCTTAATCGACTCCACCTCCAAGCTAAAATCACTCTGCATCCCGTTGTTAGAGCTGGGCGATATTGGTAAAATAATTTCGATACGATATTACCAAAAATAAAACGATATTATCTAAGTTTCGATATTTTACGGCGAATCGCAAAGCACGGCTTTCTATAACTGCATGAAAAACATACTGAGCACTGGTACTGAAATGAACAACATTTATTGCAAACAATGCTGCGATTTAACTATCGCAAGGTAAAGATTTTTGGACAAAAATGTCAGCATGTTGACATTGCAGGGTATAAGGCATGATCTCTTCTTCGAAACAGTTGAGCCACGAAGTGAAAACACCCTTTCACTACTAACACTGGTGGCTTGAATGCACAGAAGTTTTCTTGCAACTTTTGCAAGTATAGAAAAAGTCAGTGCATTATTAGCTCGCCACCATGTACAGATGCAGCTATCCTTGTTGATAGTTTTTGATGCAAAATAAAGATGCAGCTGTGAGTAGCAAAACAAAATAAAGTAACTACCTAGCTGTAGCTACCGTAGGCTACGGCCGCTACACTATGCTACGGCCGCTACGCTATGCTACGTAAATTCAGTCAGCTTGCAAGCTTCCTATCGTATTTACCGGACTTTATCCTTCGCAACAACGCAACATGTGGGAATCAATAAGCAGAATTCATCATCATCATTAAGTTCCTTCCTCTCGTCGAGGGTTGGAGGCAATGAGACGCCAAGTTTCTCTGTTTTGAGCTTTTTCTTTTGCAGTTTTGTAGTTAAGTCCTGACCAGTCTTCAATATCATTAGTCCAAATTCTTGGTGGTCTGCCCCTATTTCGTTTGCCGTTCATTTTTCCTTCTAGTAGTAAGCAGGATTACGTAATCACAAAGACTGCTTGTAATGCGTAAACAATGCACACACGCTTGAGCAGTGGTTCTCAACCGGGGGTCCGCGGACCCCAAGGGGTCCGTGAAGCGATTTCCGGGGGTCCGCGAAAGTTTTTGAGTTTTCAACATGACGGATAAATTAAGAAATTTAAAAATTGTTTGTGCTTTGTTTATGTATTAGCCTACAGTGAATCTTAAACTGTAAGTCGCAACGCACTGGTGCGTCGTTTGAAATTGCTAAGGACATTGCACAAAGGTTTGGTTTCTTAACTAAAATATCATATAAATTACTTAAACCTTTTAATAAGGCTATGTTGGCTATGTTCAACTAAATTCTTTTAAGACAACAGATTGTTGATCAATGATTAATTTAGAAATACAAACGTTAGTCAGCAGTCTATCACCACTCACAGTTTTGCAATGACTGTGATTATTATAACGAATTAATATTGATTTCAAATGAAAAAAGGGAGAAATTCTTTGTAACAGTCGCAAGTATTCTATTAACTTTTGATAAAAGTTATAGAAAAACATCAAATGAGCATATAGCTTACCGATGTTTGATCCTGTGTGCCAACATATAGCTCATAAGTCATAACATAATTTCGTCAATCTCATCAATCGTCAAGTGCGTTGCGAATTCAGCAAATTCTTTTCAGTGTGTTGCTTTGAAACTTATGTAACATATGATTCCATAAGGAAACGCGATATACCAACATTTCTAATTGAAATTTTTAGTGGTCCGCGAATGCTTCGAAGACACCAAAAGGGTCCACCAAGACAAAAAGGTTGAGAACCACTGCGCTTGAGGGTTGTCTGCGCATGCGATGTCAGACTGCTCGCAATGCGTAAACAATGCACACACACTGGGTTGTCTGCGCATGCGATGTCTGTGTCACTGCGCATGCGAAAATGTTGCTATAATTTCAGTACATTTATAAACGATAAAATCGGAGCTTTGTGAATAAATATTGCTGCCGAAAAAATATCGTATTGTATCGAAATATCGTAATATCGCCCAGCTCTACCCGTTGTTTGGGAAAATTTTACCTCCGCTTTTGCTCCACGTCCTGTTGTTTGCAGTAAAATGTGTTTCTGCATCCAGTCATTATCAATATATTGGAAAATCACATATATATATACTAGTTATTCATATCGAATTTATAGTGTCATATGCAATTGCAAATTTATGCTATTAACTATAACATAACTTAGATGCATGAAAGAATTAGTGATGTTGCGAGTAGAAAAAATCTATCTAGTACTGCCTGAAGCTGATAATCTTTAAAAATAAAAAATGTGATAATGTAAAACCACTCTCGCACTGCAAAAAAAACTAAGCATGACAGGGTACTTTCACCAGTGCATGGCTAATTTGATAGAATTCATCTTTGTAAAGCAAGCCTTAAAGCAGCCGGCGGCCATGGCCGCTAAGTAGTGCTTAAATGACCGCCGGCGCTACCTCCTCAGTCGGCCAATTTGGCCGCCAGTTTCTTCTACATTCTTATAAATTATTTAATTTCACAATAGAATGATCGTAGATGAACTGTCAAAAATATCTAGTATCAAAGAATGACGGAGAATTAGGTCAGCGTGTCATATTCACCACTTGCTTACTAGTTGCAACGTTCATCTGATGAAATTGAAAGTAACAACAAACAAGATGGTTTATTGCTTCAATGACGTTTTGCGCACCATGACAATGCGCATCCTCAGAGCGAATATCATACAAAATAAAATTTCACAAGGTTATATACTGCAGTGCGGTTGAAGGCAAAAAAAAATGAACAGTCATTATTTTAAAAATTGGCCAATAATGTGTGAGCGGTTACTGTCCACGTTAAATCACGTAAAAACTTCCAACAATAAACATAAAAATTCAAAGGAGTGACAACCAAAAAAAAAAAATGCGATTGAAGGCAAGAGAAATAGAACACAATGTTTTAAAGATTGGTTAATGATGTGTGGTTACTTTCGACGTTAAATTACGATAAAAACTTTCAAGAATAAACATAAATTCGAAGCACTGAAGACCACTAGAAATTCGAGACAAAATTAGATTGTTGCAAGTTTTTTACGTAATTTAACATCGAAAGTAACCACACATCATTAGCCAATCTTTAAAACATTTTTTTTTCTATTTCTCTTGCCTTTAATCGCAATTTACATCGGCTGGCAATATTGTCAATTCAATGCTGTCGGACATTGAATCGTTGTTAAATAGGAGAACTACGCAGACATCAAAAGTCGTCATTTTTACCCAGATTTAACGACTGCAAACATAGAATCAATGTAAAAATGACGGACTTTGTTTTCCGGGTAGGTTAGTTGACATCCAAGGGGAAAACACATGTCTTCTGACTTGAGAAATGTTTCTGCTGTGGGTTAGTGACTTCACACCCTCAATGGTGACATCATAAGGGTATAAATAGTCAGGTTTTATGAAAGGCGGTATTGCACTCATAATGCAGGTATGCAGTTGAAAAAATTTACTGAGCAGCGAGCAGTTGAACAATATAGTGTCGTTAGATGGTCCCGCAATACCGGATTACAATCCCGATAAAGGAGTTATTGCATGGTACAACGATTCTACTGCAGGACGTCGCCCAGACTTCAACAACACTAAGTGATCATTTTGGCATTGTTGCATGTTTAATTCTATTCACTTGTGTTATCGTTATTTGCATTTTAGCCTCCAAGCACGCAGATTTGGCCGCCAAGAAGGAGCTCTTGGTTGGCCACGATGGCTGCCGGAAAAAAACACGAGTTTTAAGGCCTGGTAAAGCAAAGTTTGAATAACATTTTATGAGCAACTTACAGCACTTGTTATGTGCCTTTGATAGCTCATCAGATTTAATGTACTTTAGGTAGACTTGCTGAAATTTTTCTATGTAACTCCTTTTATTCTGATATATACACATCACATGCTTCCCATCTTCAAATGCTTTATAGCCTATCACATTTCACACTAACATTGCTGTCGTCACTACCAGTAGCCACTAGCCAGTCACATATGTATAATATTTCCAGTAACGTATAATAGCCTAACCTAAAGCCTTTAGTCAACCTGATGGCCTGCAAGAAATATCGAAATGTTTGCCTTTGACTGGAATAATGCTGCTGAAAACTGAAACCTTTCACACAAAACAAAACACTTGCAAGTTACAAACTTTGCATCATTCAATCATAATCAGTGTTGCCAACCTTTAAAAAAATTTCCAGCCCAAACTCACCTCACAACCAGCCCAATTAATTTTTGATACCAGCCCAAAACCCGCAGTTGATTAAAGAGCAAAAGTCCAAAGAAAGTGATTACTGATTACCGAAAGTTCCCGAAACACTACGTTCGAGTACTGGGTGGCGATAAAGCACACTACAGAGCTCAGTAACACTACACTAACTTGCCTTTTTACTGCATTCGTCCTTGCACAAAGCTTTAAGCTTATTATGTTTCGCTGTACTAACGAAACCAGCCCAAAAAACCGCAACCCGCAACCTTGAAAAAAAACGCAACTCAAGATGAAAACTAGCCCAATTGGATGTGAAAACCGCAATGTTGGCAACACTGATCATAATACTGATTACTGAAAGAAATAGGAGCGTTGCCAGTCTGATTTTTTGCACGGTGTCCGTTGCGGTTGACAACACTAGATGTAATTAATCAGTACATCCGCTCCGGCTCCGGTTTTCGGATAAAAACTCAAGCTTCGCTCCTGGTTGAAAACAGCCGGACTCCAGCTCCGGTTGCTCCGAAAATCCGGCTCCTGCTCATCTCTGTAGTTGGTTGATGACTGTTCCATAGGGAAAAACCAAAACATCATACAACTCAGGCGAAAGAGAAATTGAAAAAAGAGAGCTAATCGGGAAAAAATGATGGTTTGCAAAAATGAGAGAATTGAAAGTAGTTGCTTTTAGCGCCAAAAAACTTTCTTTCGCAAACCATCATTCTTTCCCGATTAGTTTACTTTTTTCAATTTTCTCTTTCGCCTTAGTTGTGTGATGTTCTAGTTGTTACCGTTCCATAGCGGCTAGATTGCATAGACATCTTATTATAACTAGACCGCGCATCGTCACTTCTCTCGTTTACGATTTTTGAAGAAAGCAGGTTCAAACGTCAGCCATTATTAGTGTACCTATTCCGCGCGTTTGCCAATGCTTTTGTAGGGACCCGTAATGAATTTTCATTGTTTTGAACTCAATTCAATTTATTTTTCCTTGTCAGAATGCAAAAGAAATGATATTGTGAAAAAGAAATACAGGAACAAAACCAACAAAAGGAAAAGGTGGCAAAACTATAATGGTTTAAGACGTGCATGAAAGGATCTAATATTGCGGTATATGAATCGATAAATAGGCCTATACAGTAGTTAAGCACGGTCACCAAACCTGATACTTTAAAACAAGTAGAAGTAGATGAATTAATTAGTTAAGAATCAGTCGCCTCCTCGTTCCTGAAACAACTGGAGCGCCAATTCTTAAAGCAATGAGAACACGACTGAACACAACTTAACTTTCTACAAAATGTAATTCTCCTATAATATTTGCGTTTCTTAAAAAACTCAGTTGTTGTGAACAAATAATTGACAAAACAAATAGTTTTCTATGCAACAACACAACCGCAGCTTTTACCAGGATTCTGTTCAATAGAGATTGATGGCTTTCGATTTTCTCCGTTGTAGCAAAACGTTGCATTATGACGTAAATTCGTGTGATTTCATCAACAATAACTTTTAAAGATATAGCTTCAGTTTCAAGTTGCTGTGAAATAACAACTAATAAATATCTCCGCAATTCACCTAGTATGACGAAATCTTTATATGATTTCACCTTTGCTGTTCTACAATCGCAAACATATTGTTGGAATTTGTTAATTTTAATTTACGTAATTGCTTTCTTTTTCTTTTATTTTGAAAGTGCTTTATATACCTCCGCACAAACAAGTTTTAGATATAATATAGTAGGCCTATAGTATGACAATTACGATAATTCTTACGTTTCAAATTCAAAAATCTATTCATTCTAAAAAAACGCTAGTTCAAAAATTAGTGTTTCAAATTCTGGGGTTAATAAAATTTCATTAAAAACCTTAAACCCCTGGACTTTGGATATGGCGTGCTGTGCATATGGATGTAGCAAACGAAGAAAATACAATTCAGATGATAAAAGGAGTAGCAGTGAAGGCAGCGAGGATGAAGAATCAATTGCGAAGAGAACATTTCCGCGTTCATTTCACAGGTATGGAAATATTGTGATACTTTTAGCGAGCTATGAGAAAATAGAAAATACTAGTATTGTAACGATAACACTGGTTGGTTGGTTTTGAATCTTTATCCTCGGACTGACACTGACTAATTTCTTTTCCTTCTAGGCGGAGATTTTTGTAATTTTTTTGTTATATTTTGGACAAAAATTGTGGCGCTTTTCTTAAAAAAAAAAAAATGTGAAATCGGGCTTTCAATATATAGCCTAGCTACTACATTAGCCTATAACGTTTCATGCTATTTTACGTTGCTTAGATTTCCAACCAATGAAAAACGAAGAAAATTATGGATTGCGAACGTCAAGCGTGCCAATTGGACACCTTCTAAACACACATTTATTTGTTCTGATCATTTCAAGGAAGAGTTCATGTATCGCTGTGGTGAGCGAGTGACTTTACGAGACAACGCTGTCCCCACTCGTTTTAAGGCATTTCCAAAGCATTTGAACAAGGTAATCATTTGAAAAACGTACGAAAAGTTAACTGCCGCAATGGGCTTAAATAAAAACACGACTATTATTATTATGATTATGCGCACTGTTGGCCAATGATAGGCTATTTTTGAATTTAGTTCCAGTTTTCAAATAGCCTATAGCCTACCTTGTATTTTGTATCTGCTTAATGAAGACAGACGCTTAGGCCTATGTGCATTGCGACTTGTAGGCTATGCAAGACGCATAAACATAACTCCAAATAAATAAAATTATTTGTAGAGTGACATATTGTAAATTTTAATTGGGTATATAGGCTACTATGAGATCGCATAAGCTCTGTCGAGTAGAGGGGTTCAAGCAGACATAATCCTAATCTGCCACCATTGAGACATGGAACATTGGGGGGCCGAGTAGTTAAAATATCAGACTTGTCTGGCTGTAGACACCAGGAGGTCTGGGTTCGAAACCTGAGTCTGTCTGATGTGCTCTAAGAAGAGCGAACCGGTCACGGAATCCTTGTTCACTTGAAATAATGTGATTTGAAAGCTGGGATGCTTAGACATGATAATATTTTCATAAAAAATTACGATTGGTATGCTTGTAAATTTTATGCTTATAAAATTAAAACGATGCAACTTTAAAACTTTTTTTGAAAAATGAGACTTGGTTTTAATAAACGTTATGCTTATACAACTTTAAAATCAATGCAAGCTACTTTGCTTTAAGCTGCACATGCTGTGGAGTTCCCAGTACGGTAGCCTACCGCTATTTGCTGTTTCCAATAGCTTTTATGTCTGCTTTGTTGTTGCTTTTTTTTCTTGAGAGTTAAATATTGTATTGTTGAGACATGATTACCCTGCAGTTTAGGCAAGCTAAAATATGTCTTTTGTAGGTGACCAAAACAAGACCTTCGCCTTCGAAACGGAGGAAGATTATATTACCTTTAATGGTCCGCGATACTGGAGAAGATCTTCCTAATGCCTATGAGGTTGTCCAGCATGATCACAGATACTTCATACAGGACTCACCACGGAAACTAAAAAAATTAACCAACGAAGCAAACGAGAGATGCAATGAGCTTCAGAAGAAATTGAAAGTATCAAATCAAAAGACTAAACGACTGCAAGTTAAAGTTTCATCTTTAAAAGAACTTACATCATTGCTTCGAGACAAAAACATGATTTCTTTACGTTGTACGGATGCATTGCATCATTCTCTTTCCGGAGTATCTCGTGATATTGTGAAGGGAATGTTTTCAGGGAAAACTGGAAAAGGTTTCAAGTACTCCAGTGAATTGCGATCGTTTGCCTTAACATTACAATTTTATTCTGCTAAGGCATATGAATATGTGAGGCAAACATTCAATTTAGTATTACCGCACCAGTCCCAAATCAGGAAATGGTATGGCAAAGTCGCTGCTGAACCTGGATTTGTAAAACCTGCATTTGATGCAATTAGTGAAAAAGTAAAACATGCACACGAAAACCACAGGTCCGTTATATGTTCATTGGTACTAGATGAAATGGCTATTAAAAAGCATGTTGCCTGGGATGGGAAAAGATTCAGAGGTTTCGTTGATATGGGAAATGGCATCACTGATGATGACTCTCTGCCACATGCAACTGATGTTTTAGTCCTCATGGCTGTTGCCATAAATGATTGCTGGAAAGTACCCTGTGCGTATTTCTTTGTAAATGGTCTTAACGCGGTTGAGCGCGCTAATGTAGTAAAAATCTGCATTGAAAGACTTCATGCTGCTGGTGCTAAAGTCGTTTCTGTTACTTGTGATGGACCTCATTACCACTTAACTATGTTTTCAGAACTGGGTGCATCTTTAGATCTCACTAAACTGAAAGTTTCGTTTACACACCCTTGTTGTCCTCAGCAAAATATTTACACTATGCTTGATGTTTGTCACATGTTAAAGTTGGTCCGAAATACATTTGCAGACTGGAAAATGCTACTAGATGGTGAAGGTCACAAGATTAAGTGGCAATACATTGTAGATCTGCAGAGACTTCAAGAAGAAGAGGGTTTGAGACTCGCAAACAAGCTCACGAAAACACATATACAATATTGGCAACAAAAAATGAAGGTAAACTTAGCATCACAAGTGCTAAGCAGTAGCGTTGCCGATGCTTTGCAATACTGCACAGAAAATTTACGTCTGAAGCAATTTCAAGGAAGTGAAGCTACCGTAAAGTTTATTCGCATTTTTGATACTCTATTTGACATGCTGAACTCCCGCAATCCTATAGCAAAAGGTTTTAAATCGCCTTTGCGCAAAGGAAACAAAAACATCTGGATTCCATTTTTTAATAAGTGTTACAATTACATCCTGCAATTGAAACGTGCAGACGGTACTCCGTTGTGCAATTCTCGTCGAAAAACAGGTTTCTTAGGTTTCCTAATTTGTATTGAAGCAGTGAAAGGTCTTTTTGCAGATTTGGTTGGGGACAACGAGCTACCCTTAAAATATCTATTGACTTATAAGTTCAGCCAGGACCACTTGGAACTTTTTTTTGGTGCAGTTCGATCAGCAGGTGGTTGCAACAACAACCCAACGTGCCAGCAATTCACTGCTGCTTTCAAGCGACTCCTAGTGAGAAGTCATATTAAAGGTGGAAAAGGAAACTGTGTCAGTCAAGAGGATACTGACATTCTGTATTGCTTGACTGACACATGCAATACAGACCAGGGAGAACTGTCTTTAACCACAACATCTTTGGTGAAAAAGTACGATCTGCAGAAGAGGACACCCGCTCAAATGGATCATGATTATGCTGACATTCCAAACATTTCCGTTTTGTCAGTTTACAAAAAAGCTGCAATTTCGTACATTGCTGGTTATGCTGCCAAAATGTGCGCAAAGATAACGTTATGTGCAAGGTGCCGCTTTGAACTGAGTTCACACACTTTACCTGTTCAACCCAGCTTCTTATCGTTTAAAGATAGAAGTGGACTTTTTAAACCTTCTTTCAGTGTTGTATATATTTGTGAGGAAACTGAATTATGCATTAAACGGTTACTAACTACCACAGCTGGGAGATTACCTCTTCGTCCAGGCATTGTGGAAGCTATTGCGGTAGCTGTGCTTGGAAATATAAATCATTCCAAGATATTTACTAATCTCACGGATCATGTGTTTGAATGCACCGTTACCGATAATCACATTTTTACGCTAGTCAAAACTGTGTCCAAATGTTATTTAAAAATTAGGTTTTACCACATTGGTAAGGAAACCTGCAAGCAAATACAAGGCAAATTGGTTCGTAAAACGCTTAACAAAACAGTGCTTTTCAAACACCAATAAACCACTTCCTTTCGACATCACATCAGTATTGGTGAATATTTAATTTGTTTTGATTTTCTTGAGCTATAGGCCTACGTTATAGCCGCTATAATATAGCGTATCATTCGCTTAGGTTTGATGTAATAAACTGTTTGTTGCTATTTTTACAATAAGCTAATCATCAGCTCAGCTGTAACGCCAAATTGAATACGGTAAGAGTTCTGCTGAACTGCTGGAAATGATGCATTCAGTGTATCGTATACGTGCTCTCGCATCGCAGTGTTTTTGCTTTATATTATAGACTGTATGTATAATTCTGTGCAATTTAACACATGCTTTTATTCATTTCATAGATGAATAAAACCTCTATTACACCAAAGTTCTAAATTATAGTTAACAAGTTAGTTTTCTGCAGAAGCGCAACCAGCTCAGAAATGTTATCGTTAACATTAACAGCGCAGCTTTCACGCGAGTTTGAGACACTAACAATGGCCGCCGCCTTTTTTCAATTTCTTCAATCGAAATACGAGAAGCGCAGTCTAGTTATAATAAGATGTCTGTGCTAGATTGCCTTTCTGGAATTATAATTGTGTTGCCGTTGTTTTTACGTTATTTCACCTTGTTTTCAATGACGTGGCCGGCCTGCGGACGCAGGCATTTCCACTCTAATCATCGCTCCTGCCTCATGCAAATATTGAATAAAAAAGATTCATGTATGGATGAGAACCAATAAACTGTCGATCAAATAGCCTACACTAAAACTAATTTTGTGATTATATGCATAAGATTATAAACTAGTTATATGCACAGTTCATGTTTGAATATGAAAATAATTTATTACCAACTTGTTTCTCTAGCTACTTTATTAAGCTTGATGACATACGGTCATGGCTGGATTTAAAGAGAAAGAGCGGCTCAAGGCTATTTCTAATTTTAGGCCCCCGACCTCTTCACCAACAGTCATAGGGACGAGTAACGCAAACAACCGCTGATATCATAGTGAATTATTAGTGATGGAGAAATATGCAAACAAGAGGTAAAATTAACCAATTGAAGATAGTCAAATTTTGTTATTAGCCTACGTAAACATTCTGTGAAGTAGGTGTAAAGTTAGAATAATTGTAGCTTGTTAAACTTAAAGTCGTGTTCTTTAAAGAAAATTTGAACTTTCAAATGTTCTATGATTACCTGTAAGTTATGACAAATGCTAATAACAATCTGATACTGTAATAACTATAGCATATATACCCCTAGACCTAGCCTACTTGCTACCATGACCTACAGTAGCCTACTCTCTCACTAATAGTCTGGTTTAAAACACAACTAAACTATTATAAACAATAATACTTAGATTGACAAAATAGTTTTTTTTTAGCTATCCTCGTAGCAAAATCATCCAAACTTTCATCATAATGTATTTGCCTCAGTTTATCACTTTTAATACCGTACACAAAATAGCCTTCTTAGTGCAGACAACCTGTCTTGCGACATTGTAAACTCAAAGCTCCACAATCTTTCAAAGCTTCATCTTCGACATTGGCCGCCACCCAACCGAAATGCCTTTTCCAGGAAAGGCCTGGGTACGGCTCAATCACTTGCACACTTGCGTCAAATTGTTTCCCTCCAACACGCACAAGTGGATGATGACACCATCCGCGATCTGTGAGTGCGGCAAGAAAAAAGGTACCACAAATCACACCATCTGCAACTGTGCTAGCCTATGTATCATGCATTTGTCTACATTTACCGACCTTGCAAATACACCTGGAATAAAGTTACTTTTCTGTGTTTTGGGAGGCGATCGCCCCAATCGTCTATCCTGGACCCGCCATCTGCGCATAGGCCTATAGGCCTACGGCTTTCAAACTGAGCGTTGTGTCGTTTTGACCTGGACAGTTGATTGGCTACAATGGTTAGTTATCCTTTCAAGAATGTCATCAGCCAATCAAACTAATTTGCAAAATCTAACTAATAAGATTAACTCTTTTTTCTTTGTTGTTAGATTGGCTTAATAATAATTTAATAAGCAACCCAAGTGTTCATCAACAGGCCCGTAGCCAGACATTTTCAAAGGGGGGTTCCCAAATCCAAAAATATGGACCTTTGATAACACTTTCTTCTTTGCCTGTCCCCAAGCAAGCAATCAAAACATAAGAAGTGGCAGTACATAATATGTAGACCAACAAACAAAACAAACTTCAAATTGTCAACATTACAAAAACAAAATAAATAAATAGGCTACGAACAATTTTCACATTAACAATAGCACATCTACAGGGACGCCGGAAGCGGGGGGCAGAGGGGACGGATGCCCTTTTAAGGTCATGTAAACTACTGCACATTTTGCAATACAACAATTTCTGCTTTTCGCTTTTAGCCTAAATTGTCTACGATATGCGAGCTTCTAAACCAAGGATCCGCAAATAATGGGTCGCGACCCAAATTTGGATCGCGAGACTATCCACAGTGGGTCGTAAAAGGGTTTAAACTTACTATAAATATAACTTGTATGTCAAAAATAAATACAATCATATACTCTTTGACGAACTGAGTTTCGTCTTTCCACATAAAACATCGGGAAGCTGATCGTGAGCTACATGTTCAGAACAATGGAAAACCTCTGTCCTTCTGCCCGGAACCAAATTATCTTAGGGTGACACTAGACAGATCGCTCACATACCACCACAATTTAGTGTCACTGCGCAAGAAACTGACATCCCGCACTGGGCTACTCAAGTGCCTGGCAGGCTCCAGCTGGGGTGCGAGGGCTGACACTTTTCAGCCTTTTCCCTTGTCTACTCTTTAGCAGAGTATAGGCTACTGTGCACCTGTTTGGTGCCGCAGTGCTCACTGCCATAAACATCGCCTTGCGCACAGTGACCGGATGCCTGCGTCCCACACCATTGGACAATCTGCCCATTCTCGCTGGCATCCAACCCGCTGATCTTTGTCGTGAAGAAGCGAGTCTGTCTCTCAGTCGACGGGCACCGGAGCCTAATCATCTTCTCTATCACAAGATCTCTCCAAACGCGCACCCCGTCGACTGAAATCAAGACACCCATTCGTGCCAGCCGCTCAACTTCTGATCAACGAAGCTGATGAACAAAACATCTCTGCGGCTACTTAGGCAGACCATCTATTGAATTCTGAACGGAAGTCAAGTAGCCTATTACCAGACTCCATTCGTTCATTTCCTACGCCGACACATGCTCCATAGGCCTGACACTACAAAGACAGGCATGGGTGCGCCTCAACAGTCTTCGTACGGGCGTCGGGCTTTTCCGCTCAACCATGCACCAATGGTGAATGGCCTCTTCCTCCTCCTGTGAATGTGGTGCTGAGGAACAGACCGCAGACCACATCATCAATGACTGTAGAACGGAGTGGAAGGTCTGCGCGTCTTGGATGATTAAACCAAAGACTGGCTGCTCTCTATAGCAGCCTTCCAGTGTAGTCCTGGAACATCGTGAATCTGGGGTGGTAAAAGGGTAGATCCTCGGTCCCAGAGGCTTACATGACGACGACCACAGTTAGTAGGTCCACTCGCTTATTAAGCCCAATTTGGTCCATTTCTGAATTATTGAAAGTATAGGAGTGGTAGAAAATCTCCCCCCGCTCAATAAGCCCAAAATTGTCCGGTCCCGATGTGGGCTTAATAAGCGGGGACGACCGTATTGAAATTGATATTAAATTGCAAAAGATTTTGCGCAAAATTATATGCTTCTGAAACCTTTGGGCCGCGAAGATTTCGAAAGATTGTCTTTTGGGTCGTGCCAACAAGTATTTGCGGACCCCTGTTCTAAACAAGCAACAATATATTAACATGTTTATTCAGAACTATCTGGAAGGTTTCAGCTGATCATAGGTAGCTGATCCTGTGATCATATGTACACTAGGGTGCCACAGGCGCCCCTCAAAAATTAAAATTGCGTCCGATACACCTGAACTTTTTTTTATACGTGACACTTAGTAAAAAAAGCATGTGTGAGAAATTTCAATAAGTTTTGATAAAATTTGGACGTGCAGATTAGGTTTAAAGTTGTGTTACAGACGGTTGTTCGCCTGGTCAAACGTCATGTAGAAACCGTTCGGGTCTACTGAATATTACGTCATGGAAATTCCTAAAACATGAGCCAAAATTGCACCATCGTCCGTAAGACTCGTGTCAATCCTGTTGAAACCGGTTTAAACATGAAATGTTGCGTCGCCTTTGAGTTATCACAAATCTTTCTGATTCATTCTCGAAGTTGTTTGTTGGAAGTCGGTCGCACATTTAACTGGTATATTTGGTGCTTGCTAACTGGACAAATTCTCCGTCTTTTATCCAAGTAATCTGTATCGTAGTGACAGTTTTGAGGTGTAAGGCGTTGCACCAGTCATTTCGATAGCCGCGGGCTAATTTTACAGAAATACACTGTTTGAAAAGAAGTTCAAGTGTGTGTTTCTTCGGTCATTATATACAGACGAACGGATTCGGGAACTTTATGTTAAAATTTTCCCACGAAGAGATTATGGTTTACCGCTGTGACCATAAAAAAATAAAAGACGAGTTCTTGTCAGTTGGTAGGTCAAGAAGAAATTAAAGCAAGAAAAAATAAAAAACGAATTTGTTAGCTGGTAGGCCAAGAAGCACTTGAAGGCATAAAAATAAACGACGTGTTTGTGGTCAGCTAGTGCAGAAGAACTAATTAGAAGTACAAGAAATAATAAAAGAAGATTTGTTGGTTGGTAGTCTACACTCTTACAGAAGCAAAGAAAAGTAAAGACATTTCTTCTCAGTTTGGTACTGAAGAAAAATAACTTTGACAATCATTGGCAAGAAAGAAGATTAAAAGACAATCCATCTGTGCTTGTAGATTCAAGTGGAAGAATCCAAGCAAGTTTTGTGGACTTTAGGACTTCATACTCGTACAGCTACGGTATCGTGCATTTAAATTCTTTTTTGTATTTTTACTGTCTTTGCAGTTAAGTTTTTTATAACTACTGTAGCCTAATAATTTTGTGTGTTTGTGTAACTTAATTTTTTTAATTGTTAAATTTAGCCCCAACATTTAATATGTCTACACTCGGTGGCGACAAGGATTCGACCGCCGTAGACTCGACTGAGTTTAAGCCTGATGATGTTCTTTGCGGTCGGGCAGGCCATTCTGGGGAGGGACCCATTAACGATGAGGCTAAGTCAGTTCGAGAGGCCCGGCATCTTAGACGGGATATTTTGACTCAAATTGGGAAACTTTCTGTAGCCCTAGGTTCTTTGAGTGATAAGCAGGAACTGTTAATTTTTAGATCTAAGTTATCTACTTTAGAAGAGGAATTACGGCATTTCCATGCTCTTTTGACTAAAATCTTTAACTCTGCGATCTTGGCAGAACTTCGTGATAGGGTAGACCCCGAATTTAACTCGTTAAAAAATAACTTTGAACAAAAAGAAAGTGAGTTCTCAGATATGTTGGATGCTGACATACATCCTGAGGATAGCGCCTCAAATGTAAGCACTAGGATGTCTATGACTTCGTCTCGGATAGTGGCACAAATTAACCTGCAGCTAAGACGAGAGGAGCTCCAGATACAAGCTGAGGCCGAAGCGAGAGCTGAGGCCATTCGAGCTGAGGCTGCCGCGAGAGCTGAGGCCGAAGCGAGAGCAGCTGAGGCCGCCGCGAGAGCCGAAGCGAGAGCTGCTGAGTTCGCACTCAAAGACGCTCAGTTGAGGGCTGAACAACGTAAAGAGGTAGTTTTAGCTGAATATCGATCAGAGGTGGGCTCTCGGCGTAGCTCTAAGAAGAGCTCTTCTAGGCATTCCAGAAATGAACATCAATCGCAGTTTAATTTACATAACCTTTTCCAAACGCCCGTTCAACCTGTGAGTGGACCAGGGCAATCCACACGTTTTCCAGCTGTTTCAGGAGGTCTCGGGGCCGCGGCTAAGGGTCTTCCGAATGCTGTAGAGCCAAGGTCTGCGAATTACAACCGAACTCCTCCCCCAGAGCGTACAGGTCACGGGGCCGCCATTAGTAGTAATGCTTTGCCCCCTTCACAGTTTTCTGCGCCGCTAGGGTTTGATCGCCCAGCTACACGTAATTTGGGTGGTTGTGAGAGGCGTATTGCGTCTCCTGATTTTAACGTGTGTGAGGATCGTGGTCGGGCTGTGCATGTGACTGAGCCCACTCAGCCCCTTAAGGGATATAGCTTGTCTTCTCCCGCTAAATCGAGTTCTCAACAGCAGGATTGCTTTTTTGAATACCAAAATAGTAGGACGTTTTTCGATAAGGCGGCCTTGATTGGTTACGATGGTAATAATATGCCATTTATCTTCTTTAAAAATCGTGTTACGGCCTTAATGGCAGCTTCGCCCTTTAAGGGGACTTGTTTGACTTTGTTACAAGCAGCTTGTGTTAGAACAGCTGCGCAAACGATTGCTAATTTGGTTTCTGACACCCCTGGCATGTCAGAGGAAGACAGGATAGAAATGTCGTTAGCTCGCTTGTCCCAGCGTTTTGGGGTTCGTGGAGGTCTTTTTGCAGAACCGGAAATTAGAAAGTATCGCTATGGTAGCAAATTGACTTCGACCTCTTCCAGTGATCTGAAAGAGTTTAAAGATGAATTATCGCAGTGTTTGCTTTACGCGCAAGCTTATGGTCAGCGTGACAAATTGGAAGGACGTTTTGTTTTGGATTTGGCTAAGCGACTCCCGTTTGACGCTAAGCAGCGTTATCTTGACTTTTTAGGTGATCAGTATGGTGGCACTAATGAGCCTACTTTTCAGAGTTTGTTCGATTTTGTTGTGCGAGAGGAAACGCGTAAGTCGACTGATTTTAGCATTATGCTAATGGGCGATTCTGGTGAGTCGCAGCAATTTAAAAAGTTTGGCAAAGGAAAATTGCCTTCATGTCCGGTTAGGCAGACGTCCGTAAAACCCCATGATGATGTGATGTCAGGGAGTTCGCAGTACTCGACTGTTGTTGGCGCACCGCGCGGTGGTGAAGCCAGACGTAAAAACCTACCGGCATGCATTTGTTGTTCGTCACGTGGTCAAGTTGAATATCATTTTTTGTCTAATTGTAAAGAATTTTTGCGCTTGACACCTAAAGATCGGAGAGATGTCATTGTGAAAGCTGGCAAATGCTTGAATTGTTTGCGCCAGCATATGGTTAGGGATTGCGTTCATGCAAATAACTGTCGTAAGTGTGGGCCTAACAACGATAGGAAACACTATTTTCTTCTGCATGATTTTTATGTGACGTCACATGATTCTCTGGATTCTGTTGGGAAAGATGATGCTCGTGCCAGAGTTCCTGTGCGTAATGTTAAGATTGGAAATGTTAAAGCAGCCTTTAACCGCGTTACTGCTGCTCGTGTTTTGAATCCAATGACTGGCAAATCGAAGTTGGTGTATTGTCAGCATGATCCTGGTTCGCAGTTGACGTTTGTTGCGAGTGACTTGGTGTGTGAACTTGATCTTAAACCGTACGATAAAGCGTCGTTTAAAATGGATACCCTGGCTGGTCAGAAAGCTACTTGTGCTGACCTTGTTAAACTCAACATCCAGTCGTTAGAGACAGATGAACTGTTTTGTGATATAACTTCGGTGGTTAACCCAGCTTGGGCTGATGATGTTAAAACTTTACCGCATAAACAAGATTTAAATGGTTTCCGTCATTTTCATGACGTGAATATGTTTCATTTGAATGATTGTAGTACTGTAGATGTACTGATTGGCAACGACAACGCTTATTTGATGTGGGCAAAAGAAGAACGTGTTGGTGAAAATCGTAGTGAACCGCATGCTTTACTCACTCCTCTCGGTTGGTTGGCTTGTGGTGGTAAGTCACCCTTAGAGGAAAGCGTTGCTAAAGTGTGCAGAGTGCAGACGTCTTCAGAGTCGGATGTCATCTCTGGCTTTCAGCGTAAAATTGAGTCTCGTGATATGGAAATAGCAGACCTGAATAAAGTCATTCAGGATTTGACGTTGCAAAATGAAACCTGTGAATTGTCTCGCAATGATAAGTTGGCTAGAGAACTTGTTGAACCGAATATTGAGTTGAAAGATGGTCGATTTGAGATACCTGTTCCGTTGAAGGAAGATATTGATCTACCTAACAATTTTGTGTTGGCGTCAGATAGAGCTGCTGCTTTAAGAAAGAAAGCTTTAAAACAACCTGAACTTCGTGATTTCCTTACTGACACCATGAAAGATCTTAAATCAAATGGCTATATTGAGCGTACTGGTGAAGCAGGAAATGTCAAGGGATTTGAATGGTATTTACCGTACTTTGTTACGTCACAATTAAAAAAGCGCATTGTTTACGATGGCAAGTCTGAATTCCGAGGAACTTGTGTTAATGATGTAATGTTTTCGGGTCCTGACTTGTTAAACCCTCTGGTAGATGTCTTGGCTAGATTTCGGCTTGGTAAATTTGGTCTCATGGCTGATGTGACTAAATGCTTCTTTCAAATAAAGTTACCTGAGTCGCAAAGGGATTTGTTTCGTATATTGTGGTTTGAAGATGATGACCTTGAAAATGGTAGGATGGTACCATTTTGTTTTTGTGTACACCCTTGGGGAATAAAGAGTAGCCCGTATATCGCTTGCTTGGCTATAAAGAAAATGATCGAGCAGAATCCCAGCAGTGCTGGTGAATTGACTCTCTGCAATATTGCAAATAATATGTACATGGATGATTTTATATTTTCGGCTGATAGCTTAGAGGAAGCTCAGCAAATCACTCATGAATCAATTGCTTTGTTTGATAGCCGTGGGTTTAAACTTGGTAAGTGGAGTGCTAACAAGGAGGCTATGACTGTCTTGTCAAATTTGGATAATGAGATGCTTTCACCTTTGATTCGTGACATTGACTTTCAGACTGAAAATATGACTTTGCCATCAGCGAAGACATTGGGTTGTGTGTGGCAAACCGAGTCTGACGAGATGCGTATCGCATGTTCCTTAAAGCCCTTAGCTAAACACACGCGCCGAAGTATGCTCAGTCAGCTTGGACAAAATTTTGATCCGCTAGGCTTTGGAGCGCCATTTTTTCTAAAAGCACGCCTTATACTTCAGCAATTGGCGATAGACAAGTTTGATTGGGACACCGAGGTCCCTGATAGCTTTGTTAAAGAGTGGGAGTCGTGGCTTCGCTCTTTGGACCTGCTTAAGGATTTTTCGTTACCGAGATGGTATTTTGCAAACTCTGGTGTGTGCAGTCCGGATGATATTGTTTCATATCAATTGCATGGGTTTAGTGATGCTTCGAATCAAGCTTTCTCTTCTGTTGTTTACTTACGTAGACTGGTTAACGGAGTTCCGAGTGTGTCTTTCGTTCTGGGTAAATCTACCATTGTTGTAAAAAATCAGTTTTCTTGGCCGATAGCTAGGAAAGAGCTTGTTGCCGCTTTGAATACAGCAAGACTCGTGAAGCAGGCCTACGAGGCATTGAAGATGCCCGACTGCTTTAAGTATTTTTGGTGTGATTCTCGTACTGTGTTGCAGTGGGTTAAAAACCCTGATTTACGTTTGAATAAGTTTATTACGCGTCGAGTTGAGCATATTTTATTGTTGTCTGGAGCCCAGGATTGGCGTTTTTGCCCTACCGATATGAACCCAGCTGATGTTGGCACAAGGCCAAATCTTATTACAAAGAAAGAATTTCGAGAGTTGTGGTTAAATGGTTCTAGTCTTCTCTACCAGTGTGAGGAAATTCCATCTGTAGAAAATGCCACTCCAGTACCTGTCCATAGCCTATATCTTCGTGACGAAGAGGAGTCGCTTGACGTTGGACAGGGTGGTCTTCACAGATTGATCGAGGCCGCACCTTCTTTGTATGTTATGAAAAAGAGAATCGCTTATTTGGTTGCTTTTGTTGAATTTTTGTGCTGTAAAACGAGAAAGCGTAGCTTTGTGAAGCCAAAACTGGACGCATCTTATCTTAACAGTGCTTCAGAGTTGGCTGTGAAGTTTGTTCAGAAGAGCGTGTATGGTGATGTGGTACATTTAATGACCAAACGATCGCCGGATGCCCTTGAGGAAGTGATAAAGCGAGGTAGTGTTGGCGCTTCGCAACGTGAGAAGGAACGGTTGAAAGAATTACGTTCACTTAAAAAGTACAGACCTTGTGTAGATGACGCTGGTGTAATCCGCATTGAAGGGCGCTTAAGTAATTCTCCCGAGATCTCTCTTGAAGCAAAGCATCCGATTGTTTTGCCTTCGAAGCACCCCTTCACAAGGCTTGTTGTACTGTCGCATCATAATGGAAATGCGCACTGTGGAGTACAGCACACTTTGTTGTCTACGCGACAGAAGTTTTGGATCGCTAATGGTAATGCCTCCGTGAAGAGGTATCTTAATGACTGTGGTGTATGTGCGATTGAGAAAGCACGGCCTATAAGGCAGCTCATGTCTGATTTACCTTTGTCTCGCACAACTGCGCATAGGAAACCCTTTTTTGATTGCGGCTTAGACTATCTTGGACCTTTAACTTTCGTTGAAGGTAGAAGTCACAAAAAAGCTTGGGGACTCTTGTTCACATGTATGGCATCTCGCGCTATTCATGTTGAGCTGGTTACGTCATTGTCGCTGAGTGATTTTTTACTTGCCTTTACAAGGTTTACAGATTTACGTGGGCAGGTTAATGCTATCTATTCCGACAATGGAAGTACCTTTCAGGCAGCATCTAAGAAGTTACCCGAGTTGATAGGAACAGCTGAATTTCACAACGCCCTGAGACAGAGAGAGATAAACTGGGAATTTATACCTCCGTATGCTCCGGCGCAAGGTGGCGCCTGGGAGGCAATGGTTAAACAATTTAAAATTGCATTTTTTCACATTTTGGACTCTTCAAGTCGTAAGCCCAATTTTATTGAACTGCTTACGTACACAGGCAGTGCCGTTCGGATCGTGAACGAACGCCTTTTGGTACCTTTGAGTGACGACCCTAGGGATTTTACTGTCATCACCCCTGCCTCACTTTTGACCCCATACTTAGACCCATACTGTGCTGTTGGGAAACCACATGATCGTGACCAATTAAGAAGGGATTATCGGTTCAATTTGTCACTTTCTCAGCAGTTTTGGAGTAAATGGATCGATTTTTACTTGCCAGGTCTTCAGGGCCGGAAAAAATGGCTAAAAATGGCCGAGAATTTGGAGCCTGGTCAACTTGTAGTGGTAGGTTCTCTCCAGGACATTGGTAAACGTGGGAAGTATCAACTTGGGAGGGTGCATGAGGTAGTTCCACAAATTAGGAAAGGGAAGCCTGTGGTTCGTAGAGCTAAAGTTGCCGTCTGCAACTATGATGAGAGTACGGGGAAAGTGAAAGTAGACTGTGTGTTGAGGGATATTTCGTGCCTCGCCCCTGTAAAGAACACCTAAGTGTTAGGGTTTGAGCCTGGTTTTGTCTGCGGTGGCCGACACTTGTCTGAGCCCAGAACAGTCGGTTATTATCGCAACCATTGTAGATAGCGTCATTTTTTGCGTGTACCTACTACCTATGGTACCAATTTCATGTATCGTCGTGTTTATTCTTATTGCTGTTCATTCTTTGCATGCCCTTTGTATTGCGTATTAACTTAAACGTGAGTGATTCAAACAATTTGTGTATCATGTGTTGTTATTCATTGGCTCACAATTGTCGTCAATTCTTTTTTAGTTATGCCATGTCAGACTGTCATAACTAGGGGCCGCTATGTTACAGACGGTTGTTCGCCTGGTCAAACGTCATGTAGAAACCGTTCGGGTCTACTGAATATTACGTCATGGAAATTCCTAAAACATGAGCCAAAATTGCACCATCGTCCGTAAGACTCGTGTCAATCCTGTTGAAACCGGTTTAAACATGAAATGTTGCGTCGCCTTTGAGTTATCACAAATCTTTCTGATTCATTCTCGAAGTTGTTTGTTGGAAGTCGGTCGCACATTTAACTGGTTTATTTGGTGCTTGCTAACTGGACAAATTCTCCGTCTTTTATCCAAGTAATCTGTATCGTAGTGACAGTTTTGAGGTGTAAGGCGTTGCACCAGTCATTTCGATAGCCGCGGGCTAATTTTACAGAAATACACTGTTTGAAAAGAAGTTCAAGTGTGTGTTTCTTCGGTCATTATATACAGACGAACGGATTCGGGAACTTTATGTTAAAATTTTCCCACGAAGAGATTATGGTTTACCGCTGTGACCAAGTTGTTAAAGGTAAATTTTCACAATTTCAATAGTAAAACCCTCTCTAGATCATCAAAACTCAGACATTTCTTCTCAGTTACGGAGTATTTGAACTTCGAACACTTTCTGGTGAACTTACTTACTAATTTACAATCGTACAGACCATGTGTCAATTGTATATGTTTAACAATTTATGAAAAATGCTTAAAAATATGAGGTTTTATGCATTATAAAAAAGGATCCATGTAAAGAAAATGCCTATTGAGATGAAATTACTACAGCATTTGAAGAAACAAAAGTAGGCTACATTCATTAACTAATCGTTTTTGTTTATTGAAAACTTTTTGGTCTTTGAAGATCAAAACTCAGCTATGTTTGTACGGAACTTGGACTCAAAAACAAGAATTTGGATCTTTACACACTAAACATAGTCAGTAAAAACGTAACACAGAAAGATAAACACAAAGCACAATGCTTAGAGTCCAGACATCCACTACTTAACAACAAAACCACAATAGCGTAAAATTTATGGAGGCCTACATTTATTTTAACGCTTGCAATAATAGTGAAATGGTAAGGTAAAATGGCAATTAATAACACACAACTATCTAGTATCTAATTACAAAGTAAAATGCAGCATAATAGGCTACTGGTATGCTATGACAGGCTGCAAATAATGCTGATTGCAACGTTGTGTAAGCTGACAACACTTTATGGAGTTATACAGTCAGTACTTTGACAATTACATGGTTAAAAACCATGTGCCCTCAGACTGTAGTTGTCGAGTACGTTGATTAGGTAATACCTTCCTCGCATTTTCGACTACTTGGAGAATGTTTTGGTAGCGTTCTTCAAGGTTTGAAGTTGACAAGAAGTCATGGGCCAACTTGACGCCTCGCTCAGCGGCATCATTAACGACTCTGAAAGCATCAACTTTCTTTTTCGCCTCAACATATGTAAACCACCATGATACATAGAAATAAACTGTAAATTGTAGAAACCTCTTTAACTTTTCGAGTTGAGATGCTTTCATGATGGCATTTTTTTGGGGCAATTTATGAATTTCGTCTTGTAAGAGCACAATTTTCAGTGAATATATAAGTTTGCTCATCCACCTGGCTCTGTGTAATGCACCAGGTCTTTGGAGAGACATATCCTTACTGGTAGGTGGCTCAATGTTTAAGCACAATTGATACAAATTCAAAAGTTCTAATTAGTCGCTTCTTAAAAATTTGGATGATTCTGGATGAAGCTTCATCTGATTTATCAGCTCAGACAATTCTTCGCGCTTGCTGGCAAGCAGATCAATTTCCTCGTGCGATTTTGATGTATGAAAACAACCTGATGCGCTATCAGAAAGAGTTTGAAAATTGCTTTTAAAGCGTTGAAATATGGAAATGTTGGGTCTACTGCTGCTTTCTATTTTGAGTTCTTCCCAAACATGCGTCAGTATTATCTCCCCAATATGATGCCTGCATGCTGCCCAAAGTAGGCCTTTTCCAAGATGATCTTGTATTTGGATACAGGCAGTGCTGTATTTGAGGGTATACGGCGGTATACGCAGTATACTTTCTGCTTTTTCGAGCAATTATGGTATACCCTCTGGTTTTCCAAAGAGAATGCTTATGCTATCCTTACTGATTCTTGACAACTACTAACTAACTACTTAACCATTTGAGGACCAATGGTACCTGGGTGTACCATGAACTTAATTCCGTACTCGTATAATTTTGATGTTGATAATTCATGTTATGGTAGAATAAAGACTATTTTGTAAGTTGTGTATTATTTATCATTTTGGAAAATCTGACAGTATACCTTGTGCTTTTTTTACGAATACAGCACTGGATACAGGCCGCAGTTTTGTGGCCCGTATTGCTACTTGTGGTGTCAAACACCATTGCAGCAAGACATGCAGTACAGTTCCAATTGTTTAACAATTCCATGCTTGCATTGGCTATTTGCTTTCCGTTTGGATCGGATGTTTGTGCAGGCAAATAAGGAACACCAAGCAGTTTTGAGCCTCCAATACCTGATAGTAATATCGGAAGCCTTTATTCCAAGACCCTGGGTGAGGTCAAGCCAGCTATGTTGATTCAATGTTGCAAGATGGTGAATCAATGTAACAGGCGCGGAGCTGTCATGCTTGACCTCAATTGAGATCTTGACATACTGGCACTGGTCTCCTAACCTAATTCTTGAATTTACCTTGTTTCAATGTGGAGAAAAAGATGAGAAATAGCAAAAAAACTGATGTTCAAACTAGGGAAATCCCCTAATTTTACTGTATTTCAGTTTAGACTTTCGTTTTCAATCTGCACATCCAATTTTTGTCCAATCTCAATCAAACTTTGCAAAGTGCCTTAATATGTGAAATGTCACACCAGAAAAAAAGTTCAGGTGATTTCGGCCACATGAGGGCGCCTGTGGCACCCTAATGTACACTACACCTTCTCCAAAATGTGGACCTTTTCGGCTCAAGGGAGGGTTCCCGGGAACCCCGAGAACCCCCCCTGGCTACGGGCCTGCATCAATGTGCGTGTTTATTGACATTTTTATTCCCGATAAGACTTGGCTTTTGTAAAGTCGTCGAGATGGTGCTTCGTTAGTTGAAAGATTATTCTTGATTTGTCACAGCAACGGCAGCTTAGCTTGAATAGGATAGACTAATAATTGTCCATTGGCAATGGTCTACTCTTGTATAAATGTTCAACTTTAATCAACAAAAAGCAGAGATAGAGACGTAGCCTGTACATAAAATACATTTTAATTAAACTACACTTCATCGAGTGACACCAACCTACTAAACATTGTTGGACTACCGGTAGCCTACTACTGTATGCCTAATAAGTATGTTAATAGCATCCAAGCAAAAATATTTCTGAGCCAAAAACTTACCGTAGTAAGATTGGTTAACAGTGTTGCAACATGATCTTTCCTTAGCCAAAATTGTAAACAAAAATAAGTTGGCTTGCACTCACTTTTTTGGTTGATGTTCAAAACAAACGAATTAATATTGGAAACGTAACAAGCCTGTCAAAAATATTCACTTTGGATGAAGATAATTGATATAATACTTAGCGTAACACGAGAGAAACAAATAAAAATTCACAGTAAATATAGGTTATGCTAATCATAGGCCCTGTCATAGCCCTATTATTCCCATTTTTCTTTTATATGCTTTGGCACAACTTTTGCTATGTCTCCAGATGTAAAATATGCGTCCAAAAATACAGCAGGTATTAAAGGAGATAAAGACTTCAGCATTCTGTCTTGAAATGTGCCAACAAAATAGCGGGTACTGGGTGATGATGTTGTTGTAGCCTCCACTAACGCATGCAAAACACGATTTTTTAAGCTCCAGTTTGGTGCACTTTGTGATTTTAGTGTGGAAGAGGCTGAATCCACAAGAGTTTCGCTTTGCTTTGAAGAAATTTTGCCTGCATCACTTTTGGTTTTGATCGCACTGTCTGCAATTTTACGTTGACGTTTAACAATGTTTGCATTGTCTTCCGTCTTGGAGGACGTTGACGTGGACTCATTGAGTGTTTCTTCGGGAGGAGAAGTTGATGAAGAACGAATGAAGTTAATGAAATAGTCATCACCGTAGACGTCTTTTGTTGCTCGTGGAACGTTTTTTAAACGTTCGGAGGTAGCAGGGTCCGAAAGTACAGTTTCACTCACTAAAAATACATTTGATATAAAGTCAAACACTGTTTTAAACAATTTATGGTGAGCTTGCCCAAAGTGCGGCAAGCGAGAACAATATTTGGGGCCCCTGTCTTGGGCTCATAACCTATAGCCAGAGATGGGCAAGATCACCAGTATTGGTGATCTTGAAGATCAAGATCAATATCACCAGGAATAGGTGATCTTGAAGATCAAGATCAAGATCACCAAACTATGTGATCTTGAAGATCAAGATCAAGATCGTGATCTTGAAGATCAAGATCACTTTCAAGATCACTTTTTTTGTACTTGAAAAAAAAATGAAGTTTTTGATCAATGATGTTGCAAAAAAATAGTTACTATGAGCAACCTGGGTAAAGGTATATAGTTGGTATTGCTAACTTTTACTTTTAATTACTCGATCGCTGGCCTAAGAATTGTGATAAGTTAGTGACTGTTGCTATTAGGCCTATCAACTGTTGACGTAGTTTGCGTAGAATCGCAACGTCACACCCAAGGCCGAGGTTAATTACAGTAATTCTGAAAAAGTCGCAAAATTTGCCATTAGTTTTATACTTTTTATTTATAATAAATAAATAAAAATAAACTTTGAACTGCATCATTTTTTACCAAATTTTTGTCTGGTTCATGTGAGAGTTTTTATTCGTGTTACTATGTAGTTTTAACTTTCACTGTAATATGTCAATGTTTATTGCACCATTTACCCATCTGGCAACCTTGATACTGTTGTCTGCTATCAAAAAAGTTCAGAGGTTTGCGCTCAGACAAACCGTTCCATACTCAGACCCTAAACAAGTCTTGTTGATTTGCTGCAATAAACCACTTTACAAGACCAAAGTCGGCTAGAGTCCAGATTTTTTAAGACCGCCATTCTAGACTTTTGAAACATCTAAAATTGGGTCAAAGAAAGCAAATATTTCTTTAATATTCTTATACGTCAACATAAAGTACACGGAAGTTGACTTCTTTATTATGACCAACACAGAATCTTTTTCAATTTTGAAATGGCAACACTGACCAGATTAGATGGAGACTTTAAATCGTCGTTTGTTGGACATATATCATATTAACAGTGGCTTTTAGTAGTTGCTACAATGGCCACCTAAAGATATGGCCTGATTTGTCACATTTTGCAGAAATTTCCAGGTTTTTCTAACTTTGGGCGAACGTTTAAATAAATTTTTCTAAAAATTAGATTTTTACGCTTTCTTTATTCTTTTCTCCAGACGACATAATAGGTTTTAACATTCTCACTTGTTGAAAAACAAAGAAAATTTGATTTCAAAGATTTTAGTCAGACTGTTAATTTTCAATAACAGTCTGATTTTGCGTTTTTCAACTTACTTTTTCTCATTTGCTACTGCTTCCCCAAGGCAACAAAAAAGTTTTATGTCATTAGGAAACCGCAAAAAGTAAAAACATCTCAAAAAATGTCAGTTAAGCACTAGCAGTAGCTGTAATCAAAATCTGCCAAATGTGACAAATCAGGCCGCATCTCCAGGTGGCCATGTTGCTACTAACTACTTTTTACAGTACGAGTTCTAAAAAAATGCCTCTATCTACTAAGTAAACTTCAATTTTAAAGTGATCTTGATCTTATTATTCTTCAAGATCAAGATCACACAAAAAAAAGTGATCTTAGATCAAGATCACCAAAAAAAAGTGATCTTCAAGATCAAGATCAAGATCACGATCTTGATCTTCAAGATCACTCGTGATCTTCAAGATCAAGATCACGCCCATCTCTGCCTATAGCCTATTATAGATAATGATAAAAGTTATATCAAACGATGAAAAAAACTTTAACTTGGTTGTTGTGGATAGATTTTTCGGACTTTTTTGAATTTTTGTAGTTAAACCATAGACAGATAGGCCTAAGCAGCATTAATCTTTTGTAGTTAAAGCAGCATAAATCTCAAAAATTATAGCCTAATACAGTGAAAAGGTATTTTTAGTCTGCAAGACTAACAAGCCAAAATAACGCAGACCAGCCTACGTGATTCAAGTTTGGTTTGTAATCGTTCTATTACGTAATGATCATGATCATAAAACAACTTATTGGGCTGTTGGAGATGCACATACGGTCAGCTTAATCCAGGGGTTCTTAACCGGGGGTAAATGTACCCCTGGAAGTAAATTTCACCTACCGAGGGGGTAAATTTACTGAAGCATGAATTAAAGCAAACTTCATTTTTTCAGTTATTAAAAACTGGTAGTGTTGCACTCGATTTTGATTCAAATTTATGCTTAATGTAACCTAAGTTTTCGTCTTTTTCTTTTATCTCAATCATTTGATCAGTTTATTTATTTGTCACAAACACAAACATGAAAAAAATACAAAATATGCAATAATCTGTTGTGTGTCATATGACGAGGAGACTGCTAAAAGACCACCAAAAAATCTCCACTCAAGTACCAAGTACCAGTTTCATTTCAACAGCGTTTCATTTTAGCAGCAAAAAAAAAAACTTAAACATTCTTGTGTGCTTTTATCATAGTTATTTAGGACATTTGAGTAGACATTTTTTTTCACAGAACCTCGTCAAGAACAATTGTGTCTTCGGCAAATAAACAGCTTGTTTTTGATATTTGCCAAGGTAAATCCAGACAAAAAAGGATGTTTTGCATTTCTTCGCATGATTGACTGGACACGATGACATCACAAGGGGCCACCAAAACGGTGGGGGTAAATTCTACTTTTTTCATTTGACAAGGGGTAAACGAGACAAAAAAGGTTAAGAACCCCTGGCTTAATCGGATCGGACCACATCGAGACAAAGCCAAACTGGTCCGATCGAGCAGGTGGACCGATGAAGTGGATGGTCCGACTAAATGGAGAGAACAAATTTTACTATTTTTGCATGTTATAACGTCTTCGTTTTGCTATCATTCCTCCGTCTAGGGCAGTTTAAACTTCTGCCTCGTGTTTATCTGTGTTGCTTGATCCGCACAAGATAAAGTAAACTAAACACAAACTAAATTTAAAAATGTTGCCAGTCTGGAAAATTTGGGCAGTGGCGGGTTGTGAGGTAATTGATTTCGTTTGGTTTTATTTCAAACCAAATCTCCAAAACTAAACACCCTTCTAGATGGAAATTTCATTATTGACTTTCGTTTGCGCAAACTTTCAAATTCGAAGTTACTTTTGGACTTGTTTCAGCTTGTAAATAGTTCGGGCTACTTTTTAATTACAATTAGACTGAAAATATAAAAAGCATCTGGCAACCTTGCCACTAACAGCTCTGCGAGAACATAGCAGAATGTTGAAAAGGAGCGATCTTCCTGGCTTCAGCACTACCTCCAACATCAACTCTTGATATGTAATCTCGCTAAACACATGTACAAAAACTAAAAAGCATAAGACTTTAACCATAACCCTATTTTGGTAGGATGGTAGTCCGATTAAGCAAGGAAAATTGTAGGCCTACAGAAAAATCGATTTAGATTCCGGACCAGTGAAAGGCGGTCCGATTAATCATGGGTCAATTAAGCGGGGTTGCCTGTAGGCCTATAACTAAAAACGTTTCGTGATTGGTTACACTACCTACAATCAATATACCACCTTAAAGTTTAGGCCAAGTTTCAAGGACAAAATCAGTAAAAAATTTAATATGGCCGCCAAAACTCTCAAATGGCGAAATGTGGCCGGTAGATACAAAAGTTTGGGCACCCCTGCTATACAGGATACTAATCTAGATTTTGGGGCACAGCTAGGTTGCAAGACCCCCTTCCTCCTAAAAAGTTTTTAAATTAATAAAATCAACTCTGATGAAAAAGTAACCTGTATACCCTGGGACTGGTTCAGGGAAGTAGCAAGCACAAATTTTTTTGGTGAAGAGCCAAGTAAGTATTTGTGCAGATGTAAGTGAGCGCGGCCACGAGTCTTTGGGGGGGTCTAGGAGGCCTTTCCCAGAAAATGTTGGGCACTCTGAGAATACTTTAAATCTAAATCAGTAATAAAACCTTGTCAAATGCCAAATTGTGTTGTAACGGAGTGTAAAATTTTTATTTAAAATATTTCGTGGGTAGCAACTGCCTCCATTGTCTCCCTGACTACGCCCCTGCCCTGGACAAACCTTATCAAAGCTACTAGCTGCCAATATCGAACATCTTCGCCGTTTCACGAGCATTTACTGTTGGACGAAAAAGTGCTATTCTATTAACCGATAAAAGATATTTTTCAAAAAAGCGAAAGGGTTGGCTATAGTACTAGACTATATCTTCTTTCATAAACTTTAGCTAAATAGCATAGACGTGTCGGCAGCAGTGGCCGAGTGGTTAGCGCGTTGGGCTCGCAGTCGAGAGCCTGCATGTTCGACTCCAGCCACCCGCACTTGCTGTTGTTTCTCTGGGCAAGAAACTTTACGATAATTGCCTCTACCCAGTGATCGATTTCGAGTAATGGGTAGTACCAAATTTAAGTCATAAGTAGAGTAGACAACCGGAAAATCAGACATTGCTGTCGGCTGCAGCGTGGGTCAGGTGTATGTCGGAAGGCGTACACCGATGCATAGCGCTCAAGTCCGCTTTCCCGCAATGCAGGATAAAGATAAACAAACAAAACAAAACACTTAATTATTTTGTTGATTAAGCAGTTATTCCACATGACGATCGACAATACACAACCTCCTTGATGCAGCCTATGCTATAAATTGTTGAGCTTTTGTAGCGGTAGTGTCCCATTTTTACTTTCAAATAGAACAAAAACATTGGACCAACTAAATATTGGTGGGCTCTTAAACAGCGTTAAACCCCGACCGGAGGCTTCGATAGCGATAAGTACGCCTTACGTGATCAAAGCTACTGCATACCTACATCTTATTTTTCCTTTCAATTAGCCAAAAAACATTAAACAAATTTAAGTGAGTGGGCCCCTAAACAGTCGTGGACCCATGGTCGCATGGTATGTGGCAGTTAATACAGCCTTGATCAGTCACGATAATAGTTTAGAAATAAAACCATTGAACTCACAATCACCCATTGGCTACACTGCTGGTGCAGTGTGCGCCCGCAAGTAGGTGGAGGAAACGCCGCCTACAATTTAAAGCATCAAAACTAAAATCGAGGTTTGGTAGAAAAAGATTGTGATTCGGCTGTGATTAAGAAAATATGAGTCCCTTTGATCACATTAAAACTTACTTGGAAGGAAAGCTGGTTGTACGATAGTAACAAACACTCCCCATTTCATCATCTCCTGTCGCAATGAATCACTAAAAGCTTCCAAAGCAAATTTACTTGCAGCAAATGCGGCTTGGCCAGCTCGAGATACATAACCTACAAGAAAAAATTATTTTCTGGTTGCTATTTTGTAACATTCGTTTAATGTTATACGGCATTTATAAGCTGATTCGAGTGAAGAACATAGGCTTACTTAATATACGTTGCAGTGGCATTTCTGTAAACTTATCTATTCAATAAAAACCATCTTCTATTCATTCTACGATTGTAGGACTATTTTACTCACAGCCTGCAGCATGCTGTTATTTAACCACATCAGATTTGGTCAGATAAAATTTTGGACATTGATTATGTCGTCTATCTTCTTCGATATATTCAACTCCTAGGAGTAAATTTAACCCTGGTTGAGAACTCTTGGCACTAAATATTGGTGAATATGTATATTGAAAGACGTGCACCTTAAGCTTATAAGGAATGCTTAAATTTCTCTGTTTTGTTATGTTTCTGCTTTAATGTTGTGTGTGTTCTAAAAACTCAATGAAATGCAGGCTAATTTATTCCACCACAAAAAAGACTTAGGCTACAATAACAATTTCTCGCTAAAATAACAATAGGCCTACGTTTTGTTTCAAAACTGAACAAACGAAAAAATCCTTACATTAGAATTGATAACAGACTATGAAAAGCCAACATGGTGTTTACATCAACAACAACTGTATTAAAGTAAATGTAAAAAGGACTGATAAGATCTTAATGAATACAATCTTGATACACGAATGGGCTATTGATTGACAATGACCTAACTGACTTTTCAATGGGGCATTTGCAAAATTGAGATTTAGGCTATTTAAATGGATTAGCTGTGTTCCAAACGTGTATAATGTTTTCGCTTTGAAAGTAGCCTATGGGAACACTAAATTCAGGCCGATGATGATCAACAAACGTTCACGGAACTGATTAATGTACAAACACTAGCAGCACTCCATGACGTACCGGATACACTGCTGAGGTTAACGATTCTTCCTTTGGCACGACGTAGCAGTGGCAATAAAGCTTTGGTGACTTTCACTGCACCCAAAAAATTGACTTGCATTATTTGATCGAAATCTTCAACGGCGCACCAATCCACTTCTGCTACAGCGTATGCTTCAGCACAGTTGACAACAGCCCATATTCCTGTATATAATAGGATTAAGCGTGTTTCACGTTGGGCTAACACAAACTCAAAACTTCGCCATTAAGTTTTATTCAAAATGAGGGGCAACCGCAAAATATATAACCTGTCATACAGGATGCACAACTGCACACACATATAGCCCAACAGAAGTGTTAAACATACGGAGTAAAATAATTATTGTAAACGTCAGATAATATTAATGCGCTCCCTAAACTAAAGGCATGCATGGTCATATTTAAGAAAAAATAGCGCATAATATACAGACTAATTGCTTTAATTTATAAACCTTCGTCGCCAACTAAATCTTCTATCATCTCCTTGCAATCGTCAATTTCCTCTTGCTTAGTTACATCCATTTGAAGAATGGCAAGACTAGGAGAACCTCTGGAAGCCATTGATCTTGCACCAATGCAGTTACAGTCAGCACAACCAGCAAATACAGTGTAGCCTTGTTTGTCCAGGCAGAGGGCAAGCTCATATCCGTATGAATTTGGAACATCACAACCTGCAGTAATCGTACAGACACCAATGAAGGTTTTTGTTACATAAACATACAGTAGTAAACCTATTTGTCCTACATTTGCGTTCTTTCATGTTTTAAATTGTGTAAGTTTGTCAAAGCTTTCAACACAGATAGGCCTATAATATGCAACTGTCTACTCAACATCGACTCAATCGCCAACTGTCTGCTTCTCTGTGATCGCAGTGTCATCGCAATGGTCACAAAAATACATGATTGGTATTACCCAATGAAGTAGAGTTCCTTGCTTATGTTCTTCAAAAATAAGATACAGTAGTTATGAAGCTAAGTGTGTTTAACAGCATCAAAGTTAGTCAATTCTTTCGTATGGATTTCGTTGTTACTGTAATTAAAGAACTGTGTTTTATTTAAATTAGTTTTCGTAAAGTAAAATGTAGTGTCGTTTCAACAAATAAAAACGATTTTTCAAACAGCTCTATAATTTATTGATTTGTGAGTTTTAGGTTTGACAAATTTCATCATAATCAAGCAAGTTACTTCTTCAGCTACATTGATTAAACAAATTGGCTACATGAATTAGTCCACGTATGTTTGCAAATCAAAGAACTCTCCATACGGTACTAAGCTGTTAGGCCTATCTATACATTTTAAAAGCACCAATTACACCACATTACCTGTAATCAGCACCGACTTTTGATGTGTTTTCTCCATTATGATAGTTTTTGTCTGATCGTATATGTAGGCTACTGTAACTTCCAAAATAACTTCAGTCTATATGTTTATTTTATAATCTTTCGTCAAGCGAAATCTAAATTGAAATTAACTTTAACAATCTACAACTTTGTAAACTCTATTGTCAAGATTCATAAAGATAGCTTATTGTTGGCTTGAAAATATCACTCCTTGTGAGCAGATTGTTGAATTATTGTTCTCAGAAAGAACGAATTACCCAATTCTTCAAAAGTCCTTATACGTCAGTGCACCTGCAAGTAAACGGGCTTCTACTTAGCCTAATACCAGCAAGCTATGCAATAACCGGAAGTATGTACTGCTGACTACACTGAATAGACTGATGGCACAAAGCAGACAAGTTTTGAAAATTTGCTATGACGATTACAACCCTGCTACAACCGATGTTGGGGCTATGGCGGTAGAAGGTTGTTGTGGATTGAGTTCCTTCCAATAGAAACATTACGAGAACAACTTCACCTGGCAGTCAGAAAAGCACAAACTACTGTATTTGACACAAAATATTCATACTGACATCAACGCCACTTTAAAAAACGTTTTTTTATCATAACAAATTATACAGTTTTGTTTTTTGTTTTGTTTGTTTTTTTTCAGATATTTAACCTGCATTGCGGGAAAGCGGACTTGAGCGCTATGCATCGGTGTGCGCCTTCCGAAGTACACCTGACCCACGCTGCAGCCTACGGCAATGACTGTTTCCGGTTGTCTACTCTACTTAAGACTTAAATTTGGTACTACCCATTACTCGAAATCGATCACTGGGTAGAGGCAATTATCGTAAAGTTTCTTGCCCAGAGAAACAACAGCAAGTGCGGGTGGCTGGAGACTGGAGTTGAACATGCAGGCTCTCGACTGCAAGCCGAACGCGCTAACCACTCGGCCACTGCTGCCGACATTAAAGTAAAGTTAAAACAAACATCGTCAAATATCTAAAAAAAACAATGCAGTTAAATAAGACCGAAATTTACTTTAATTCAAATAAAATTGACTTGTTTTTGAAGAAAACAAACAATAGCGTACAACAGAGCGCTGTCGGCTGAATGAACAACTAAGTGAATAACTTTGTTAGTTGTAGCTACATTACAGAAGATGAAATTCATGGGTAGTTATAAAGTTTCATTGCTGTTGTTTTCCGACAAAAAAAAAATTGAATTGAATTGAATATTCGTAATAAGGGCTTAGGATAAGCCATGGACTTCTAAATAGTAGCATCTGGACTGGAAACTCAGTGGGCAACATGAGGCCAAACAGTTGGTACAACAGTTGGCCAACAGTGGGCCAACAGCCAAGTAACTAACCCTGTTGGCCCACTGTTGGCCAACTGTTGTACCAACTGTTTGGCCTCATGTTGCCCACTGAGTTTCCAATCCAGATGCTACTATTTAGAAGTCCATGGATAAGCCGAAAACATTTAATTATTTAATTTATTTGTAAATACATGAAATTTATTAATTAAATATAATACGGTAGGCTACTTTAACTGTATTTTGATGCTTTGCTTTGTTTACCTTATTATGGCGTTTATGCCCAACCTACTGTACAGTAGATTTAATGTCATTTGACAGTTTTGACATTATTTTCCAAAGATGTCATGTCATGGTCATATGATATTTGAACAGCCTCTTCTAGATAGGTTATTGTTACACAATAAAAACTAATCACGAAATTAAAGATTTCCAGAAATACGGGATTTTCAATTTAAAAGTTGATGATTTTTTGATGATGACAGAGATGATTTTAATAAGTTGAAAGGAGTGGAAAATCGATTACGAATTCCTTTTTGTTTACAAAAATTAAAATTTTGTTAAAAAATTAACTTGCGAGCAAAAAAGCTCATCCTTGGAGGAGTCTGTGGAATACGATGGATTCAGCGTTTTCTGAATGGACCTTAAAAAACATTCCGAATTAGGCCTAAGTGTTTCCTATCATTCAGCAAGCATTTCTCCATTTTGCGGTTGCTCTATAAAAGTTTTTCAATTTTGTGAGCTTAACAATGACGCAGGCTGTGCTTTCGGATTGAGTACTCTTACAGTAGCGTACTTTGAAAGCTACTGAAAATTAAATACTCTAGATTACGAATCACAAGCGATATCCAGTATCATTTCTTAAAATGTATTTCGGTCTTCCAGACCTTGTGAGATGCTTTATATTTTAAGGTTTGATTGATTGGAGTAATTTTTATTCTTGGACTAAAAAGTTTCTTCGAGAGCTGAATCCTGAAAGTTTTGCATAGCCTACTTGTAGAGACTTAAAATCATTGACGCGCCCAGCTACAGAGTTAGACAGAGTGAAGTTTCCGCTTATTGTTGAAGCGTTGTCTTTGAATCAATCCATCCACTTATAGGTGCCTCTGAATCGAGAGCTGTCTTCGCAACGCGTTGCACAAGCGCACAACCTGAGTCAAACTAGCGCTCCGCTAGATGCTGACGCTTCTTCGTTCATAAAGTCGGGCGCTTGACCAACGGAGCAAGCGCCCGATTTCCTTTAATACAATGTAGAGTTATCGGAGCGGACTTAGTTAGCCTATATTTGGGCGGCTAGCAATTAAACTAAATAAAAACAGTTTGTCATATCAGACAATACACTACTGATAAAATCTAACACACAGGGCCACTATGTTACTATGTATTGATATGTATTGTATATATCCATATTTGATAGCCAAAAAGAATTGACGACGTAGAACAGAGTGTTAACTTTGAAAAGTTTATGATGGCTATTTGCTAGCATTGTCGGTCTAAAGGTAATGGATGTGAATGTCGCGGTTTTTACGATGTATTGTTCCATTGTCCTACGTTAGAAATTGGAAATTTATGACCTGATTTGTTATCCAAAAACGTAAATTGATTGTTTACCAATCCCAGTTTCGTCACATATGATTGCTTATGTGCAATCTAGGGGTTTGCGTGTTATGACAAAGTAACTAGTCTACAAGGTAAGTCCTACTTTACCCTTCAACGTTTAAAAGTTAATGATTAATCCACCTGTGTGCTTCACAGTTATTGACTCAAGAATAGAATGCAGGAAATAAGTGGCCAATCCAGTCAACAAAGCAACAATCTCCTGTGGTCCTCTCAGTTACTGGTTTGTAACAGGGTGAATGCTAAAAAACCTTTAGTTAATCTTTCGGAAAAAAAAATCAGCGTTTACAGGCTACAGTAGTATAATTCCAAAATAACTAAAATGTAGTGATATTTCAGTTGACAGAAAGCCTATGATTTACCAGTGTTTTTCAAACTTACTTTTTTGTTTCGTAATATTTTTTGTTTTAAAAAAATCTTGCAGTAGCCTACCTCAGACGAAGCTTATAACATATTGACTTGCGTTGTGGCCTACAAAGCAACGAATTCATTCGCAATTGGATGAATTTCTGATTTGTGTTTTGTTAATTTGATATTTTTGAAATTTCTTTTTTACATATAACTACCGTATTTAAACTATATTAAGTTTTAAATTTTAATTGCAAAATGAGTTACGGAAACAATGAAGAGTTGTTGGAGTGGGATATGGAGATTGATCAAAACTTTGAAGATGCTTTAGACAGAGAAGCGCAAGTAGGCTGTTATAAGATTTACCTTTTAAGATGAACGTAACTGAAAAAAACCTTAACTGAATAAAAGCCTCACTTAGCTTTAGTCACTTTTGTACTAGCCTACTCACTAAGAAGGGCAATTTTTTAAAAGAGGTTACATTTGAGAAAATATTACAATTCTATTCCAGACCTGTCACGCAGGCTGCTTATCCTAATAAGGGGGTAAAGTATTTGAAATAAAATTTAATTCAACTTTTTATAAAATGTTTACTTTTTTGTACCAAAATTATACCAAGCCAAAACACTGTCAAACCCATAGACTATTTACTTTTATAACTCACAAAAAATACTTCAAGAATTAAAATCGAATGTTTTCGATACATTGCAGTGTCCTCATCAAAATAACAACGATAAACATTTTCTACATCTAGGTCATGAAAAACAAAACTACAACAAGTCGGCCTAAGTTAAAAGGTGGTTGGAAATTTGTAATGAAAAATTAAGCTGAAGGTAGGTTCTGCTTCATTAAACTTTTTTATTTGCTTGTTGGTGATACAGGACTTTAATCGCAAGTTGACAGCACCACAACAGCGTGGTTCTAAAACATCGGCAAGTTTATGGTCAACTCGTTCACAAGATTATGAGAAAGAAAAGAACCTTGCTGCAACAGAACACAGGTAAACAAGCAAAATTCAAAAAATTTTCAATGCTATCAATTTTGGTGGAATAACGGTAGTTTATGCTTTGTGAATGTATAAGACTACGTGAGGGATAAAGATCGTAGCTTACGGATCGATACATATGGAAAATTACTTTTAATAAATTTTGTTCTAGATATAATATACACTACCATAAAACCCAATAAGTTAGTCCATAAGGTCCTACCATAAGGTCCTACTATCCTACCATTAAGGTCCTACCATAAGTTAGTCCATAAGGTCCTCGACAAAATAAAAGTAAACTAGCCTATATGATGGCGACGAGATAATTTCATTAACCAGAAAGGTTAATAAACCAAGGCTTGTTAACTTAATTGCGTTGAGAGTTTTTATTAAAACAATTGTAGGCTATACCAAAATGAATCTCAAGCCCTCACTAGGGAAAAGTTGCAGCTGCAAAAAGCAATAGAATGAAAGCAAAGAAAACCCCAAATAGGGTGCAAATCAATTTCTTCTTGAATAGTCGAGCAAATTAAAAACAGAAGCGGATTTTCTTGAATGACATGTGCAGTGCAAGAGAAAAACGCTTTAAGGCAGTATCAATGCACGGCAATCTTATTGAACACTTTCTCTGTATTTAGGAAAAGTGGTGATGGGGATTCCATAACTTCGCATGATATGGTTGGCACTACCAGAGAAAGTTATCCAGGTACTTTTGGTAGAAGAAATAGTTTTAACGCTAGTAAAAATATGTATGCCGAGAAGTAACTTAGACAGCCACTTCATCTGATGCAGATCTTTACCAGGTCGGGTACGGATCTGACCAGATCTGGACCAGACAAAGTGGCTGTCTGGGAAATTATAATTTTTGCTTGATCTCATTGCTTCATAGTCAGTTGTAGCCTCCACTATAAGTTATATTAATTAAGTTATAGGCTAGTATTAAGGTGCACGCGATGAAAAGAATTCGGCTAAATTTAGTTATCATGCAGGTTTTTTTTTAGGATCGACGTTGAAAGACATAAAAGATCAGAATGATGCCAATAGGTAACTAATTTATCAAATCAAGTTTAATTGTTCTAACTTTAACTACCTTGACCGTCTCATGCAGGCGTAAGCTTGCAAAGTAAGGTAGGTATTCTAAGGGTAACTGTAGTCCTGATACACATACCGTATAAACAAAATAAATAACTCCACAAACAGATTAGTATAAACAAATCGTGGAATTGAATAACATTATTAAATAACATTATTGAAAACAATACAAAAATCATAACATGCATCAGGGACGTACCCACGGGGGGGGGGGGGCTTGGGGGCAATCACCCCAAAATTTTATCCTGCCCCCCCCCCCCCCCCCAAAAAAAATATATATTGTAATACTATTGTAACATTTTAATATCATTGCAATTGATGTTGAATGAGGTTTTCTCCACAGCAGTTGATTTTGTCTCTCTCCAAATTTTTTTTCTTGCTACGTCACTGACATTCATCTAAAATCCCTCCGACTCCACAACTCGGACTTCACAGCTCTGAGAAGTACTTCTTTTAGAGTTGCAGTAGAGGATGAATATCATTGTTGAAATGTAGCCTACAAACAACCCGTGCTGGTGTCAATCAGTCAAACTGTTGAACTTTTCGTTGCGCAGTAAGCTACACTTGTTAATTGTTTCAGCTTCTCCGACTTTTCGCGATCGTACGATCAAACAGGTAGAAAAGGATTCACGATACTCGATGAAGACGACGCCGACATCATCAGCTACGATATATCTCCCATGGAGTTCAGAGGAACCTTAAAGACTGGCAACCCACCGCACAAACCGGAGACATCTTGCTGCTGCGTATTGCTCCAATTTATTACTGTCGCTATGCTTAGTTTGGCGATTGGTGTTGTGATTGGCTATTATATGGGAACATCAAATATTTTGGAAATTAATGTCACCGATCCCAAGACTACAACCAGTATGACACCAACCAGAGATGTGTTCAATAACACTATGGTGAGTGTTGTAAACCAGACAGAAGTTGAAACAATATTCACAAGCGAAGTTGCAGCAGCGACAAATAACTCTTCTATCTAGCCAATAATCCAACAGCTCACCAGACTAAACCTCCAACAGTGATCACAATTTTTAAAATTTTATAAACTTCTGTAAATTTTACAGATATAATTATACTTGCACTTCTGTTACAGGCTTACCCACAAAAGCAAATTTGAAAAGTTACCGTATTTGAATGTGACAATCTTTCAAATTTGATAATGTCTTAGAAATTGAAATTATGTTTAAACGATTGAAACTGTTGTTCTATTTTTAAAAGTTTAGATTTGCCTAATTTTAATTCATCTTAGGTTGTGTGAGATTTTTCTCACTGACAAGTTAAACAACATAAAACGAACTGTAAGTTATTCTGAAATGAATCGTTTAAAATTGCATGACTTCATTTGTGTCCGTTTTTGTATTATGTCTAGCCATCAACTTGTCTAGTTTATTATTTTTAGAGTTAAAATCATTTGTATAAAATGTGTTTTACATACATTTTCTTGATATAGGCTAAGTTAGGCTACCAAGTAGGTTGTCTTAACCTACATTACATGTCTAGCCTACCTCATCTAGATTGCGAAAAAGTGTTAAGAGAACAAACTTTCTGTGCTACACATTGTATGACACCAACGGCTAAAAAAACGCGCCATTCTGGGCTGCATTGTTATTGGAAGATCCCACTGTATCTACATATAGCCTATGGGCTATTATCCAAACTGATTGTGGGTTTATCAATGCATCGAGTAAACTCCATACGCTACTGAGCTACTGTACACTATACTATTCATCAGCTAAGTTCTTAAAAATAAATTTCTTGTGCTATTTGTGTTGTGATGAATGTTTTCTTCAAATGTGCAATAAATAAAATGCCGTGAGAAAACACATAACTTAGCCTACTTTGTTGGGTGTCGCTATAATTTCTTCTACAGAAGCTCGAACTGAAACTGAACTGAACTATTTGGCAAATTTGGTCACTTTTAGACTGCATTAACTTCTGGAACCTGGATCGCTACATCGGTCTAACTATCAAACCATCAAACATCTCTCGACAGTCGAGTTTAGCAAGACTTGACAGCGATATAGGCTACACGTTTTTTGATTATAAGGCTAGACTTATTAAAGGTAGCCTAGGCTATAGCAGTGGTCGAGGCAGGCCCGGATTTAGGGGGGAAGAAGGTGCAGGTGCCCCGGGCCTTCCGACTTTTGAAGGGCCCCCCTACGAGGACAAAATTTAATTTTGTGTTAATTTCTTTCTTTCAGCCTTTGAAGTTTCTGCAAAATGCTGTGCAGTGCTGGATTAATGCTACTGTAGAATTAAAGGTGTGTTTTTTACACTGGGGCCCCCATGTGCCCCGGGCCCCCCCATCAGCTAAATCCGGTCCTGGGTCGAGGACTCCGTGGCATAAATTAGTCGTGTGATACTGATAAGCCCAGTTTTATTGGCGAAACATGTGTCTTTCGCTCTCAATTTTTGGTGCGCTTGATTGCCGAGAAACAGTTGTTGATTGGAAAGTCTTCATGGCTATTGTAGGGGAAGGGCGGGACCTACGAGCCGATTTTTACAAAATTTCATACATTTTTTGTTTTGTGTCTAAGATTCGTCTCAAAGTTTACGTATATCTTCCTACCTACAGTCTCCATACTTTCATGGATTTTAAGCATGTTCAGGTAGAAGCGGAAGTCCCTAGAGCGAAAAATGTAGCGTCCTCCAAAGTGGTTCACACGACCCGCAAGTGAGGGTCCTACGACCATATGTGGAGGGTCCTCTAAGCCGCTTGAAAAAAACATGCAGTATTTTCGATTTTCCATTTATTTAACAGTTTTATGTTGTGCTGTTGTCATGCTACTACAAGAAATGTCAAATGGGAAACACTGAATATATGCGCTCATCGGAAAATCTCTCTGATTGATCTCTCTGGTCTCACAGATAATCTTACTATCAGCACAAAATAGTCCGTGCACCAAGTTTAATTCGCAATCACCAAATTGGACAAACATGACTGTATTTCATCACCACAAACTTGTTTATTCAAAATTGTACACAGAGAAGTCAACAGGTATCTATTAATTTCTTTGGATCGTGTTGTTGACCCAGAGCAAGGTGGTTTGCAGGTCGCTCCAACAGGGAGGTTCACAGGTCACGCACCACGTGACCGGTAATTTTTTTGCTCCCAGCCTAAAACCTTAACTTTTAGTCTCACTCAACATAGCTAAAAGCAATACTAATTTATCGTACATTAACCACTTATCACTGAAAGCCAAGACATCACTCAAGTTAAAAAACTAGAAAACATGTTGTACGACCTCAAAAATTTACAAAATTATGTCAAAATCAGCAATGAGGTCTCCTGTCCACAAATCAGCTCAAAAAATGACGTAACTTCCTAGGAAAACCTAACGAAGCGTGTCAAAGCCAACAATATCCACATTTGGCACTAAATAGTTGTATAAAAAAAATTACGAGGGTTGGTTCGCAGGTCACCCCTGTTCACAGGTCCCGCTTTTCCTCTAGAGGAAAAATTGATATGGTTAGCAAATCTCGATGCTTAATTTTGTAGTGAGCATCGAATGCAGGCCTACGATGCTCACCTTTATGTATTATGTCAGGTGGATTGCTCCTTCTACATAGGCTACATGCAGTGATGTACGCGCATACAAAAATATTGACGCTGTCAGCGTAAACGCAAACGTTCGAAAAACCATACGCCGTATGCGTCAACGTAACTTGTAAAAAAAGTTGGCGGCGTCAGAGTTAACGCATACACTAGCGTAAACTCATTTTGTTTGCTTGGTTCCAAACATTCACACGGTATAAACCACTCGAAACAAACAAGTTTTATTTTGAATTTCCACGAAGAAACACAAGCATCTGAAAGTGTTCATCTGACATTTTGCTGCGTTTTGGTTTGAATATGTCCTTGCCCATTGAAAACATTCTTTCAACTGCAGCGCTGGAAGGTATTGGCGAGTTGTAGCGAAAAAAAGACACTAAAAAGTATGCGTTGACGCTATGCGCTAAAAAACGCGAAAACTTTACGGCGTAGCCTCAAGCGACAACTATCCAAAAAAAATGTGGCCGTTAGCGTAAACAAAAAGTCTACGCCGCAAGTCTACGGCGTAGAATTTGCGGCGTATACGCAGTGCTGTATTCGAGGGTATACGGCGGTACACGCGGTATACTCTCTGCTTTTTCGAGCAGCTATAGTATAGGCCTACTCTCTGGTTTCAGGGCCGGATTTAGCTGATGGGGGACCCGGGGCACTTTTAGATCGGGGTGCCCCGTACAAAAATTTTTTTGCGGCAACGGCGCGAAAAACCACCTCTACGTTTGCAGTAGCATTAATCCAGCACTGCACAGCATTTTGCAGAAACTTCGAAGGCTGAAAGAAAAGAAATAGCACAAAATCACATGTTTTCCACGTAGGCCACCCTATGTTGTTGCCAGAGATGGGCGTGATCTTGATTTTGAAGATCACAAGTGATCTTGAAGATCAAGATCGTGATCTTGATCTTGATCTTCAAGATCACTTTTTTTTGGTGATCTTGATCTTGATCTAAGATCACTTTTTTTCGTGTGATCTTGATCTTGAAGAACAATAAGATCAAGATCACTTTAAAATTGAATTTTACTTCCTACATAGAGGCATTTTTTTAGAACTCGTACTGCACAAAGTAGGTAGTGGCAACTACTAACATTAAGCCACTGTTAATATGATATGTGCCCAACAAAAGACGATTTAAAGTCTCCATCTAATCTGGTTAGTGTTGCCATTTCAAAATTGAAAAAGTTTTCTGTGTTGGTCATAATAAAGAAGTCAACTTCCGTGTACTTTATGTTGACGTATAATAAAAAATGATTTAATGTGAATTTTGAAGAAATGTTTGCTTTTATTGACCCAATTTTAGATGTTTTAAAAGTCTAGAATGGCGGTGATAAAAAATCTGGATTCTAGCCGACTTTGGTCATGTAAAGTGGTTTATTGCAGCAAATCAACCAGACCAAGACTTGTTTAGGGTCTGAGTATAGAGCGGTTTGTCGGACCGCAAACCTCTGAACTTTTATAATAGCAGACAACAGTATCAAAGTTGCCAGGTGGGTGTTCCCGACAATTTTGTTCACCAAATCAAACGTCATATAAAAACCGTTATGGTCTACTTAACCTAGCTGGCATCTTACGTCATGGAAATTGCTAGAAAATGTCCAAATATTGCACCATCGGTCGTAAGACCTGATGAAATATTGCATTAGCCGCTTGAACACCTGTTTGAATGACTTCATAATTGTCTTTCATTATTGCGTCACAGTTACTGTCTACGTGCATTTGAGATATCGCAAATTATTCTAGTCATTCGTAAAATTGTTTGTTGGAAGTCAGTCGCAAGTTTAACTGTTTGCTTGGTGCTTGCTAGCTTGACAAATTTTCCGTCTTTTATCCAAGTAATCTGTTCTGTAGTGACAGTTTTAGAGGCGTACGGTGTTGCGTCCCATTTTCGATAGCCGCGGGCTAATTTTACAGGAATACACTTTTGAATAGACGTTTCAAAAGAGTGTTTATTTTTCGGTCATTACATGCAGACGAACGGATTTGGGAATCTTATGTTACAATTTTCCCACGAAGAGATTATGGTTTACCGCTGTGACCAGTGGGTAAATGGTGCAATAAACATTTACATAATGCAGTGAAAGTTAAAACTACTTAGTAACACGAATAAAAACTCCCACATGAACCAGACAAAAATTTGGTAAAAAATGATGCGGTTCAAAGTTTATTTTTATTTATTTATTATAAATAAAAAGTATAAATCTAATTGCAAATTTTACGACTTTTCAGAACTACTGTAATTAACCTCGGCCTTGGGGGTGACGTTGCGATTCTACGCAAACTACGTCAACAATTGATAGGCCTATAATAGCAACAGTCACTAACTTATTACAGTTCTTAGGCCAGCGATCGAGTAGTTAAAAGTAAAAGTTAGCAATACCAACTATATACCTTTACCCAGATTGCTCATAGTTATTATTTTTTGCAACATCATTGATCAAAAACTTCATTTTTTTTCAAGTACACAAAAAGTGATCTTGAAAGTGATCTTGATCTTCAAGATCACGATCTTGATCTTGATCTTCAAGATCACATAGTTTTGGTGATCTTGATCTTGATCTTCAAGATCACCTATTCTTGGTGATCTTGATCTTGATCTTCAAGATCACCAATACTGGTGATCTTGCCCATCTCTGGTTGTTGCCCACCCACCACCCATGTTGCCCACCCTAAATTCGGGCTTGTCTGGTTTTCCAAAGAGAGTGCCTATGCCAGGGTTACTCAACTAATCTTTAACAAAGGTCCAGTTTGACTAATTGAATATTTTTAGCGGTCCGGTGAATAAGTGGTACGGTAGCCTACTTCACACGCAGCCACGAAAGTTAAACTATCTGTACCAAACAACTTTTTTAGGTAAAATGTAACTCGAATTGGATGTCTGAGAAAGTGTTGGGGAGTCTGGGAGTCGAAGCCTCCAGCAATTAAGATAATCACAGTAAAAATTGCTTCCTCCCAGACCAGTAGAAATCTGTTTAATGAAGCCCTGAAACGTGGCAATGAGGTTATTCTTCCAAATGCTCAGGGTCCACCATCAACACCCAGAAAGTCCGGATTCGGACCGCGGTCCGCCAGTTGAGTAGCCCTGGCCTATGCTATCCTTACTGATTCTTGGCAACTAGGTAGGCAACTAGGCTACAGAATTCTAAAATGGTGCCAATTAACGCGAATCAATTCATTAAGAGCATTATACCGCCCACACCTACTCTGAAGCCTCTCTTGACAGCTATTTCAACTTTACCTTGTTTTACAGCAGAATGTGAACGTGGTTTCAGTTTAATGAACAATTATATTAGGCTATCACACGTTTAAGAGCATCTTTGCTTATTCCTTTTTTTTAAATTGTGATTATTTTTGTATTGTAATACTGTTACTGAAAATGTTTTTACTCGTAGCCTTGAACTATTTATTGGCTTGAACTTTTCTTGGTTGCACTGAAGTTTAAACGCCCTTGCTACAAGAGTTTATTGATTTCAAAAGTTTTTCCTATTTTTAATCACCCGGAATAAAGTTTATATTTGAATAAAACCACAGGACTTCACTTAAGGATCGCAGCAGCACATGATTTTTTTTTTCTTTCATTAATATTACTCAACATCAGCCTATCTTGTTTCAACGTAATTTGCCGATGCTTGACATTTGTCACATTAAGAACTGGGAAGCAGCTGACTCGATGACTGATATAGTCTTTCGCTTCTTCCTGTCTGTTGTGGTATTTAGATAGCTATGGTACTATTTTATTCGTATTGTTTATAATTGTACCGTACTATTGTCGCAACAGACGAAATAAAAGGTTTCTCTCTCTCTCTCTCTCTCTGATAATGTGAGCTGTTTGATGATTATAGTAATTGCAATGGACCACCTGTGGCTCAATTTACCGCTAAAAAATATGTAAGATCCTGGCTGCTAAACCACCGATCAGCTAAGGGTACCTAGGCTACTATAGATACCAAATTTATAGAGGATAAAGATGTAGGCCTAGATTCCTCTCGACAGGCTGTTTAGAATGCATTCATAGAAAATAAATAGTTTTGTAGACTACCTCTCGTCCAAATGTGATGTTGATAATTTATGTTGTGGTAGAATAAAGATTAGACTAGTATTTTGCGGTTGAGTATTATTTGTCATTTTAGCAAATCTGACAGTAGCCTATACCCTGTGCTTTTTTTTACGAATACAGCACTGCGTATACGTACATCTGGTCACAGTGGTAAACCATAATTTCTTCGTGGGAAAATTGTAACTTAAAGTTCCCGGATCCTTTCGTCTGCATATAATGACCGAAGAAACACACACTTGAACTTCTTTTCAAACAGTGTATTTCTGTAAAAATTAGCCCACGGCTACCAAAAACGAGGGGGTGCAACGCGTACACCACTTAAACTGTCACTACACAACAGATTACTTGGATAAAAGACGGAACTTTTGTCCAGCTAGCAAGCACTAAGCCAACAGTTAAAGGTGCGGCCAACTTTCAAACAATCATTTTACGAATGACCAGAATAGATATCAATATCTCAAATTCACGTAGAAAGTAACTGTGACGCAATAAATGAAAGACAATTATGAAGTCATTCCAACAGGTGTTTAAGCTGATGTAATATTTCCTGTTTAAACAGGCCCAAACAGGTCCAAACAGGTCTTATGAACGATGGTGCAATTTTGGCACATGCTTTAGGAATTTCCATGACGTAATATTCAGTAGACTTGAACGGTTTTTATATGACGTTTGATTTGGTGAAAATTGTCGGGAACATAGCGGCCCCTAGTTATGACAGTCTGACATGGCATAACTAAAAAGAAATGACGACAATTGTGAGCCAATGAATAAAAACACATGATACACAAATTGTTTGAATCACTCACGTTTAAGTTAATACGCAAATACAAAGGGCATGCAAAGAATGAACAGCAATAAGAATAAACACGACGATACATGAAATTGGTACCATAGGTACACGCTAAAATGACGCTATATACAATAGTTGCGATAATAACCGACTGTTCCGGGCTCAGACAAGGGTCGGCCACCGCAGACAAAACCAGGCTCAAACCCTAACACTTAGGTGTTCTTTACGGGGGCGAGGCACGAAATATCCCTCAACACGTAGTCTACTTTCACTTTCCCCGTACTCTCATCATAGTTGCAGACGGCAACTTTGGCTCTACGAACCACAGGCTTCCCTTTCCTAATTTGTGGAACTACCTCATGCACCCTCCCAAGTTGATACTTCCCACGTTTACCAATGTCTTGGAGAGAACCTACCACTACAAGTTGACCAGGCTCCAAATTCTCGGCCATTTTTAGCCATTTTTTCCGGCCCTGAAGACCTGGCAAGTAAAAATCGATCCATTTATTCCAAAACTGCTGAGAAAGTGACAAATTGAACCGATAATCCCTTCTTAATTGGTCACGATCATGTGGTTGCCCAACAGCACAGTATGGGTCTAAGTATGGGGTCAAAAGTGAGGCAGGGGTGATGACAGTAAAATCCCTAGGATCGTCACTCAAAGGTACCAAAGGGCGTTCGTTCACGATCCGAACGGCACTGCTGGAGTACGTAAGCAATTCAATGAAATTGGGCTTACGAATTGAAGAGTCCAAAATGTGAAAAAAGTACTTGGTCATATCGGCCACGAAACCAAATCTGCCAAGCCGAAATCTTGCCAAGACATCTACAAGAGGGTTTAACAAGTCAGGACCCGAAAACATTACATCATTAACACAAGTTCCTCGAAATTCAGACTTGCCATCGTAAACAATGCGTTTTTTTAATTGTGACGTCACAAAGTATGGTAAATACCATTCAAATCCCTTGACATTTCCTGCTTCACCCGCGCGCTCAATATAGCCATTAGATTTAAGATCTTTCATGGTGTCAGTAAGGAAATCACGAAGTTCAGGTTGTTTTAAAGCTTTCTTTCTTAAAGCAGCAGCTCTATCTGACGCCAACACAAAATTGTTAGGTAGATCAATATCTTCCTTCAACGGAACAGGTATCTCAAATCGACCATCTTTCAACTCAATATTCGGTTCGACAAGTTCTCTAGCCAAAATATCATTGCGAGACAATTCACAGGTTTCATTTTGCAAAGTCAAATCCTGAATGACTTTATTCAGGTCTGCTATTTCCATATCACGAGACTGAATTTTACGCTGAAAGCCAGAGATGACATCCGACTCTGAAGACGTCTGCACTCTGCACACTTTAGCAACGCTTTCAACTAAGGGTGACTTACCACCACAAGCCAACCAACCGAGAGGAGTGAGTAAAGCATGCGGTTCACTGCGATTTTCACCAACACGTTCTTCTTTTGTCCACATCAAATAAGCGTTGTCATTGCCAATCAGTACATCTACAGTACTACAATCATTCAAATGAAACATATTCACGTCATGGAAATGACGGAAACCACTTAAATCTTGTTTATGGGGTAAAGTTTTAACATCGTCAGCCCAAGCTGGGTTAACCACCGAGGTTATATCACAAAACAGTTCATCAGTCTCTAACGACTGGATGTTGAGTTTAACAAGGTCAGCACAAGTAGGTTTCTGACCAGCCAGAGTATCCATTTTAAACGACGCTTTATCATACGGTTTAAGGCCAAGTTCGCACACCAAGTCACTCGAAACAAAGGTCAACTGCGAACCAGGATCATGCTGACAATACACCAACTTCGATTTGCCAGTCATTGGATTCAAAACACGAGCAGCAGTAATGCGGTTAAAGGCTGCTTTAACATTTCCAATCTTAACATTACGCACAGGAACTCTGGCACCAGCATCATCTTTACCGACCGAATCCAGAGAATCACGTGACGTCACATAAAAATCATGCAGAAGAAAATAGTGTTTCCTATCATTGGTAGGTCCACACTTACGACAGTTATTTGCATGATTACAGTCTCTAACCATATGCTGGCGCAAACAATTCAAGCATTTGCCAGCTTTCACAATGACATCTCTCCGATCTTTAGGTGTCAAGCGCAAAAATTCTTTACAATTAGACAAAAAATGATATTCAACTTGACCACGTGACGAACAACAAAAACATGCCGGTATGTCACTACGTCTGGCCACACCGCCGCGCGGTGCGCCAACAGCAGTCGAGTACTGCGAACTCCCTGAAATCACATTATCATGGGGTTTTACCGACGTCTGCCTAACCGGACATGAAGGCAATTTTCCTTTGCCAAACTTTTTAAAATGCTGCGACTCACCAGAATCGCCCATTAGCATAATGCTAAAATCAGTCGACTTGCGCGTTGCCTCCCGTACTACAAAATCAAACAAACTCTGAAAAGTAGGTTCCTCAGTGCTACCATACTGATCACCTAAAAAGTCAAGATAACGCTGCTTAGCGTCAAACGGGAGTCGCTTAGCCAAATCCAAAACAAAACGTCCTTCTAATTTATCACGCTGACCATAAGCTTTCGCGTAAAGCAAACACTGCGACAATTCATCTTTAAACTCTTTCAAATCACTGGAAGAGATAGAAGTCAATTTGCTACCATAGCGATACTTTCTAATTTCTGGTTCTGCGAAAAGACCTCCACGAACTCCAAAACGTTGGGACAAGCGAGCTAACGACATTTCTATCCTGTCTTCCTCTGACAAGCCAGGAGTGTCGGAAACCAAATTAGCAATCGTTTGTGCAGCTGTTCTAACACAAGCTGCTTGCAACAAAGTCAAACGAGTTCCCTTAAAGGGCGAAGCTGCCATCAAGGCCATAACACGATTTTTAAAGAAGACAAATGGCATATTATTACCATCGTAACCAATCAAGGCCGCCTTATCGAAGAACGTCCTACTATTTTGGTATTCAAAAAAGCAATCCTGCTGTTGAGAACTCGATTTAGCGGGAGAAGACAAGCTATATCCCTTAATGGGCTGAGTGGGCTCAGTCACATGCACAGCCCGATCACGATCCTCACATACGTTAAAATCAGGAGACACGATACGCCTCTCACAACCACCCAAATTACGTGTAGCTGGGCGATCAAAAACTAGCGGCGCTGAAAACTGTGAAGGGGGCAAAGCATTACTGCTAATGGCGGCCCCGTGACCTGTACGCTCTGGGGGAGGAGTTCGGTTGTAATTTGCAGACCTTGGCTCTACAGCCTTCGGAAGATCCTTAGCCGCGGCCCCGAGACCTCTTGAAACAGCTGGAAAACATGTGGATTGTACAGGTCCACTTACGGATTGAACAGGCGTGTGGAAAAGGTTAGGTAAATTAAACTGTGATTGATGTTCACTTCTGGAATGCCTAGAAGAGCCCTTCCTAGAGCTACGCCGGGAGCCCAACTCAGAACGATATTCAGCTAAAACTACCTCTTTACGTTGTTCGGCCCTCAACTGAGCGTCTTTGAGTGCGAACTCAGCAGCTCTAGCTTCGGCTCTCGCGGCGGCCTCAGCTCGTATGGCCTCAGCTCTTGCGGCAGCCTCTGCTCGTGCGGCAGCCTCAGCTCGTATGGCTTCAGCTCTTGCGATGGCCTCAGCAGCTCTTGCTTCGGCCTCAGCTTGGATCTGGAGCTCCTCTCGTCTTAACTGTAGGTTAATTTGTGCAACTATCCGTGACGAGCTCTCAGACATCCTAGTGCTTACATTTGAGGCGCTATCCTCAGGATGTATGTCAGCATCCAACCTATCTGAGAACTCACTTTCTTTTTGTTCGAAGTTATTTTTTAACGAGTTAAATTCGGGATCTACTCTATCACGAAGTTCTGCCAAGATTGCAGAGTTAAAAATTTTACTCAAGAGAGCATGGAAATGCCGTAATTCCTCTTCTAAAGTAGATAACTTAGATCTAAAAATTAACAGTTCCTGCTTATCACTCAAAGAACCTAGGGCCACAGAAAGTTTCCCAATTTGAGTCAAAATATCCCGTCTAAGATGCCGGGCCTCTCGAACTGACTTAGCCTCATCGTTAATGGGTCCCTCCCCAGAATGGCCTGCCCGACCGCAAAGAACATCATTAGGCTTAAACTCAGTCGAGTCGACGGCGGTCGAGTCCCTGTCACCACCGAGTGTAGACATATTAAATGTTAGGGCTAAATTTAACAATTAAAAAATTAAGTTACACAAACACACAAAATTACAGTAGTTATAAAAAACTTAACTGCAAAGACCGTAAAAAATATAAAAAAGAATTTAAATGCACGATACCGTAGCTGTACGAGTATGTGAAGTCCAAACGTCCACAAAACTTGCTTGGATTCTTCCACTTGAATCTTCAAGCACAGATGGATTGCCTTTAATCTTCTTTCTTGCCAATAAATGTCAAAGTTATTTTTCTTCTGTACCAAACTGAGAAGAAATGTCTTTACTTTTTAGCTTAAAGTTCTTCAGTTGCCTACCGAGAAGAAATGTCTTTAATTTTCTTTGCTTCTTTAGACTACCAACCAATAAGATCTTCTTTTATTATTTCTTTGCTTCTAAGTGCTTCTTAGCCTACCAACTACAAACTTCGTCTTTTATTTTTTATGCTTCTAAGTGCTTCTTGGCCTACCAGCTAACAAAATCGTCTTTTATTTTTTATGGTCACAGTGGTAAACCATAATTTCTTCGTGGGAAAATTGTAACTTAAAGTTCCCGGATCCTTTCGTCTGCATATAATGACCGAAGAAACACACACTTGAACTTCTTTTCAAACAGTGTATTTCTGTAAAAATTAGCCCACGGCTACCAAAAACGAGGGGGTGCAACGCGTACACCACTTAAACTGTCACTACACAACAGATTACTTGGATAAAAGACGGAACTTTTGTCCAGCTAGCAAGCACTAAGCCAACAGTTAAAGGTGCGGCCAACTTTCAAACAATCATTTTACGAATGACCAGAATAGATATCAATATCTCAAATTCACGTAGAAAGTAACTGTGACGCAATAAATGAAAGACAATTATGAAGTCATTCCAACAGGTGTTTAAGCTGATGTAATATTTCCTGTTTAAACAGGCCCAAACAGGTCCAAACAGGTCTTATGAACGATGGTGCAATTTTGGCACATGCTTTAGGAATTTCCATGACGTAATATTCAGTAGACTTGAACGGTTTTTATATGACGTTTGATTTGGTGAAAATTGTCGGGAACAACATCTCTGGCTGCATGTTAGGATATCTTTGTATAAAAACAAGCATCCAACAACATTATCTAATTATGAAGCATTTTGTATTGATTAGCTAGCTTAAAAATATAATTTGGAACTTTTTCTCCTGATTTGTCATTTTTTGAGTTGCATTTGTCATTCGCTACCATCCTGATTGCGCCATAATCTAACCAACAGTTGTACAATGCATTGTTTTAACAATTACATTTTACTCTGATTGTTTGTTAATATATGGCACTGTTAAAACAAAATAAATTGACTTGACTTGTCATTTTTTAAATTTGGTTTGGAACAATGGCGATTTGTATGCAACACTCAATACGAGAAAAGAACTAATGATGATCATGAAAATTTTGTTCTGGCAACTCTGAGACTGTGGTTTGTGACCAATGTTGCCACACGTAAAAATTTCATGCATTCATTTTATTTTACGTCATTAACAGCTAACAGGTCCATGATGAAAAAGATACTACTAACTAAGTACTAACTACAATAGTCGATATAAACTTACCACCACGTTAAATGAACAGAAAAAGGTGGAAAAACCTTGAAAGGTTTAAAACGTGCCTGAATAGTAAATAATGTGGTAGGTTATATGTCTGTAGTTAGCACGGCCATAAAACCAAAAAAAACACACAACAAATACAAAGAGAAGCACACATGTAGTAAAGTGATTGTAGTAATAAATGACAGCCCAATGAAAAGTGCTGTGGATTGCATTTGCCAGTTCCAATATTGATGTGGATTAGCAGTCTTCATAATAATAATAGGATGGAGAAAAAATCCCTTGGATTTTGAGACATCTGTTGGGAGTATGGCATCCCTAAGGGATTTTTTAATTGTTGAGCTTTTCATCTTGACAGACGTGACAGTTGACACTCACAAGCAAGGATGCCAGAGCTTGGTTTTTCCACCTAGATCTGGGGTTTTTTGACCACATCTGGGTTTTAAGTTTTTTTTTTTTCAAATTTAGGTACCGTAAATCTAGGTTTTTAACTTTGTACAGAGCTTGCACGGTATTAAGGCACTGGGGTGGCGACGATGTCGTCCCCTGCCGATGTCGTACCCCCGATGTCGTACCCTCATACATCGAGACGCGCAATAATTTAAGCCGCCAAAAAAAAGCTTCATATGCGGCGCGCTGTTGGATTTCAGCTCGAGCGTCAATGCCCATGTCGTCTCCGGTGAGTGATCATGAATCATGCTGCCGAACAGACTTCAAAATGCGCCGGGCTGTTGCATTTCAGCTCGAGCGTCAATGCTCACGTTATTCTTTCAGTTTGGTAGGCTACGTTATTCTTTCAGTTTGGTACAACTGGTGGGATTAGTTGATGAACAAACATTTTTTTTGTTCAGATGAACAAACAAATTATTTTAATTTCAAAAATAAAAATTAATTTCTAGGCTAATTTTTTTTTCAAATGTCCGCTAGCCAGGGTTAATTATTTTGTTGCTGACGAGTGCACAGTTTTGCACAACCGAGTGAACAGTTTGTTTATTTATTATTATTTCTTTAAAATAATATAACCTACGGACACGGTAGCTCACTGCTACGAGTGGCGGATCTATGCAAAATGGCGCCCATGGCAAAGTTTAAATGTGCGCCCTTTTTAACAATTTAAGTTAAATATTGCATACAAGTCTTTTATGAACAAATCGTGAAGAAAATAAATCAATGTATTATTGCCGTTTTATAATGTTCAAAGGCAGTCCCGTGAGATTGTTTCGTCATGCAAATTTTGTTCTCTGCAGAGCTAATCAATTTGATAGAATGCTGCGCTATTGCGCCTTTCCAAGTTATTTCTAACATAAAAACTAACCAACGCGGCTTATTACTTTTTCATCTGACGCTGTGTGTGTAGGCTATAGCCTACTGTAGCCTACTACCAAGTAAATTATTGGACAAAACGGACATAAGTTTGTCTGCTTGACTTTTCAGCTTCTGCTGTTTGCAAGTTTCGTCTCTTTCGCCCTTCAGCCCTACTTTTCTTTTTCTTTGTAGCCTATTGGTTTGTTTCAGGGTCTAAAAAAGCAAGTAAAAGTTAAATTTTAAAAAATCCTTGGTCGATAATTACAATATATAGCCTAGGCATACGCAAAATGTTTTCGTAGTCCTTTACGTAGGCCTAGCCAACTTAAAATTCATCTCAATAGAGCACTGTGTTGATGCAACCGGCAGTGACCGACCTGTAGATAGGGGTATTTTTGTCTGATAACTCTGGATAAAAATAAAACGTCCCAAGTCCGGCAGATTTTTTCAAAAACTAATATTAATTAATTTAATTTGTCGCCGACATTTGTTGGCATGTCGGCGGGTTTTGTAACCGTTGGGTTAATTATAGCCTACTATGCTAACTAGAGATTGAAGAAACTGATAGCGAAAATCCCAACATTGGTGTGTAGGCTACTACGAATTGCGTTCATTTTATCCGTTTGACAACTTGAGGAAGTTAGGTAAAAGTACGGTAGCCTACCGTATATTTATAAAGCACAGCTTGTGAAGTTGGCAATGAACCTCAAAACTTCAGACTGCTTAGTCACTTAGTGCTAGGCAGCGTCAGCGCAGCACGTAAAAGAAATCATACCTAGCATAATTCTTGGTCTCAAAATTTCACATAATGATGCTTATAGGCTCAATAATACTTCAATGCTAATTTTTTCCTAGAACAGACTGAGTGGTCTGGTCAGGCCAAATTGAAGTCATACAACAGATTAGATTTATAAATTCTTATAAAAATGAATAAGTAAGTTCTGGAGCTACTTCTAAGCTTCAACTAATCGCTGCTTAGCGACTTTACTAAACTTCCAATTTTTAAATGGCAAAATCGTCATTTCCGTAGGGTGGCAAATGACTAGGTCGTCTCGTTGTCTCCCTGTCGGTATGGGAACGTGTGTAACTTTTGCATTGTGTATATTACTTGCATATTTCAAACATGTACTGTAGCCTACTATGTTCCTGTTACTGACAATTAAACCGTTGGTTGATTGATTGATTCCAATTGTTACTGACTGAACACAAAGTGAGCCAGGAGAGGCACAATGTTGCTTTTCCAACGTCCATTGTTTAACAATGACTACAGTAAAAGAGTGACCCTTTTTGATCTTTGTTGGGCGCAAATTAGATTTTGAAGAAAGTATAGCCTAAGTCACAATTTTTATTTTTACCAACCGATTTTTGCGCCCATGGCTCGAGCCATGCCTGCCATACTCTAGGTAGGCTACGCCACTGCAGTGCTACGGCCTAGGGGAACGAAGTCGTAAAAATGTGGCTCGTAATTCTGTTCACTTCCGTTTAATTGTGTGTCTGAAAATACGTTATCAATGGAAAATTACCATAACAGAAATGAAGAAAAGAGCAAATTCTAAAGTTAGTTTGCAGTCATTATGTGCTTATCTTGACCTAGCCTGTAGCATAAATTTTAAGCTAATACCGGTCCGCTTACAACAATTAGCTTTTTTTTCTAAGTAGGCTAGTCCTATGTTGGCTTGCGAACAAGGCGGACTATATAGAAAGCAGTAGCCTATAGACTATATAGAAAACAAATGCGAACCATCAATGCAGTGCAGTAACGTGGCACCTTTGTTTTAACATTATTGTTAAGCAGAAGCGCTATGTTCTTTGCTTGGATTCGTTATCATGCAATTGGCCAATGCAAAAAAGTAATGCCTTGAATGATGATCAAGACATAAAATAGCCCAGTCAAGCCTACTTAGGCTATTTTCCTGAGCGTGCACAAACAGTATTTTCTGTAAAGCTAAACTATGAAGTGGCATTAGGCTATTCTTAAAAAAATTGTCAAATTATATCGATCCTACTCAGGCCACACAACCGAAAATACAATCAATAAGCCTATTGTACTCGCAGTTCATTGGGTTAAGTAATTCAACTACGTCGTCTAATTAAAACATTACAGCTATGCGACATCAAAAGAGTTAAGTTAGGCTATAGGCTATCATATTGTTTGTTTTCAATAAAAAATGTAGCCTATCTAATGTGACCAAGCTGATCAGCAAACTAAAAAAATTATCGTCAATGTAAACTGAGTAGCCTGTGTAGGCAAATCTTTTACAATGTAGTCTAACTAACTGGTTAGGCCTATTATTAGCAATTGGGCGTTTCTTTAATTCGATTCGAAAGGCTCCCACCCTTGAGGCAATCCTGCATACGTCACTATAAGTCTCCATTACAGATGTGCGAAAAGTAACATAACGTTAAAAAGTAACAGGTAATTTCCTTAACTCATATTAACAGATAGCAAATTGAAAAGTAAATTGATAAGCAAATGAAAAGTAACAGTTAAAAAAATTGCTAGTTAACCTAATCGCCTTCAACTTTTGACCTTTTTTTTTAGACAAACTAAATTAAAATTATATCGTTTAGGCCTACAGCCCAGGGTGGTCTAAAGATTTATTAATATTCATAGCCTGCTAACAGTAAGAATATAGCTAAAACAGAGCGAAATCTATAAAAAAGAATTTCAAAATCGCAACCTAGTTAAGTTTTTATTTAACAACGTTTCTACTTTCAGCAACGCGTTATCATTTCTCACTATGCGGCCCGTGGAGTTTTTCACAGACCCTAATGTGGCCCTTCATGTTCGCAGTCTTGGACCACCCTGGTTTACACAATTGTTTTTTTAGTCACATGTTAACTGATCAGGTTTACTCTAGCTTAGCTTTTTTCTGCTTTCATGGTTTTAGCTTTCAAAGTAGAAGTTCAGATTTTCAAAGTAGGCCTACTTATTTAAAAGTAGCCTAACAGTTAAGCACATCTCTAATCTAGCCTACATTACCAGATAACGTAGAACCACACTTGTTGCATGTCATAATTAATGTTTTTTTTAGCTGTTTCTGTGTTTTTTGTCGTAGGTTAGATATGTTTATTTTCGCCCTTTATTGCGTTTATTTATTGTCCGCCCGGTTAGCTCAGTGGTTATGCGTCGGCTCAAGATCACGCGGCTCAAGATCACGCGGCGCAAGCTCGACGCTCGGGATGTGCGCTTGAGCAACGCATTTCAGGACTGCTCTCCATTCAGCGGCACCTAGTGAATGGAATAATTTCTCGGCAACAACACTTCAACAATCGGAAAACTTCACTCTGCCGATCTCGGTGACCGGCCCTGCGTCAAGAGCCACTGCAAGTACGCGTAACTACCAGGAATAACCAATCAAGGCTTTGTCAGTCCGAGGATAAAGATTTAAAACCAACCAACCAATTTGCAGTGGGCTACGATAGCGATGTCAAAATAAATGTTCATGAAAAGAAATTGAGTGTTGATTCAGTGGCGTAGCTTGGGAATGTGTCGCCCGGGGCGGATTCAGATTTTGCCACCCCTTCAAGAAAAAGTATGCGAAAATGAAATGCGTTTTTTTATCAGATTATAATCAAAATCAAAAATCGTAGTCTGAAAATTCTACCCCCAGACATGCCGCCCGGGGCGGTCTGCCCCCCCCCCCCTTAGCTACGCCACTGTGTTGATTGCAGGAACATGAAATCCATGTTTTTTGGACGAAAGATCAATGCGAAATTCATGAGGAGTCAGAACAGGGCAAGAAAGATTTTTTTTGTTTTCAATTCAATTTTTCTTTGTATAAGTCATGATGAGTTGAACAATATTGTAACGAGTAAAACAGTAATAATAAATTTAACAATAGAGTACAGGAACAAAACCAACAAAAGAAAAAAGTAGAAAAATTTCGTTTCGATTTGAATAAGTTCGTTTCGAACATCCATAATTTTTACCTACATTTAAAAGGAGGACAAAAAAGTTGAACATCTGGCAACAGGGACGACATCGACGTGGGACGACATCGGCAGGGGACGACATCGGGGGGACGACATGTCCAGGGGACGACATCGGTGGCATTCTAGACACTGGGATCCTCGATAAATGGTCCACACTGCAACACAAAAATGATAAGGTACCGGTAATGTTTTTTGCATCAGCTACTGCAGTCAGTGAGGTACACGGTGCTGAAGAAATGATCCAACTTTATGAAAATATGGATGACTAAAAATTAAAGTAGTACGTACAACTATTTGTGTTCCTGAACATTTATTTATTGTGAATTTGAGTTATTCTTTTCAACATTATGTTCAAATGAAAAAGGCTAAGCAGGCTGTATTAGGCGGGTCAATATAAGGTTTGACCCCAAAAAAATTTATACAAAAGGTTTTTTTGTTCTAAGTGTATGATTAGGTTGTACTATACCCCAGAAAAAAAGTCTACAAAAATCTGACCCCGGGAAAGTGGTCAATTTACATAATTTGAAAATGGTGACCCCCCAAATTTTTCAATGTACACAAAATTTTTTTTAGTTCAATTAACACACTATAAATGTATTAAACACATATAAACATGGTATCTATGCACCAAATGAACATATCAGAAACCGTCTGTGATGTCATTATGATGTCATGGAAGACATAGGCGTCGATTTTTTAACATTTAAGAAAAATCTGAGGGGGCAAGATGATAAAAAGTGTGAAATATGTACCCAAATTTGAACAGTTCTATAAAATTACACTGTCAAAGCTACAAAAAAGAACAGAAAAGCAGGGTGGCTGCCCCCCAAACAATTTCTACTGGGGAGCGCGCCCCCCTGCCTCCAGGGAATCGACGCCTATGATGGAAGAGTATATGCACTAAACGTCAGAGAATGTCAGAGATGAAGTACCATTTTTCAAGTTATGATTGTTACATACTAGTAGTCGTCACAATTATCATCGGTACTGTCTGTGTCGTCTTGATCCAATGGAAGGACATTGTTTGGGTTTTCACAGGACACAAGTTGGCATTGTCCACAAGCAGAGGTACACGGAAATCCGTACCTCCTACATGTACATCGCCGTGTTGTGCAAGCGATCGTGCAATCGATCAGATCAGATCGATTCAGATCAATCAGATTAGATCAAATCAAACAGATCAGATCGATCGATCAGCACGCAGGAAATGAAATATTGTAGAAGATGCAGTTGGTGGGAGTCGGGCTGGCGCAACGAAGGATGACACTGAAACTACTTTCTTTTTCAACACAGAATGTCGCAAAGATGCCAGCGAATCGCTTTGCTTTCCAGCATAGAGTAGAACCATTAACTGTTTGCCATACTCTTCAATAGCATCCACCCTCTGGCCAGGTTGTGTAAATGCAAGTGCCAAGGATTCTAGCTCTTTGTCGTCTTTGGTGGCTTTCTGAAAGAGTGTTCTCTTCCCTATTCCGAAGATTCGTGAGGTGGTATCGCATCCTGTAAACGCATGGATGAAGAGTAACTGAGAACATAGCTGTTGTCCGAGACATTCCTTTAGGGTATTAATATTGTACACCCTCTGATCTTTTGACCTCTTGTCCAAACGAAAATACATTGTCTTCTTCCGACTGTCCATATGATAGAGGAGAAGGATCGAGAGATCTGTGTCTTCTCCAACCAGGGTTGTAGTGTGGTATTCAGAAGCTGCAATAGCTGCCTGAACAATATCATAGTCGGGATCTCCTTCAGCGTTTATAACTGTGGAGCCTTTCTCTCGCAGTTTGTTGCTTATCATGTTGATCAGCCCTTGCTTATTGCAGCCCTGTGACAGGAATTCCTCCTTGTTTCCAGTGAAGACTGTTGCTGGAGTGAAGCTCACTTTTGGATGATTTTTCTGCTGACGGCGTTGGTGGGTGCAGTCCTTCACTGATGGTTGATCACGATAACCATCGAAAACGACTGTCGCCATCCCGTAATTGCGTAGGGTGAAGTCGACATAGCCATCCGCAATGGCGCCGTATGTGCTTCCCTTCGTTCATTGTACGCGATGCATGAGGGAACCACCATCAAGGACATACTTCTCGGTCTGGTACTTCGTTGGTAACAGCCTCATCAGATAGGCTGCTTGCGTACTCATCGATTGCTTTAGCAAGCTGTGTTTTCTCTGGCTTCCTCATAATGTTGCTTGTCTCAAACAGGGCAGGTGGGAATGGGCTCAGTTCGTATTCTAGAACCTCCTCTAGCTAGTCCAGTCGTTGAATGATTTGACCCGGAAAAAAATAATACCAAGCTGAAATTTTGTCAGGAGGTTCGATTGGTGATGTGTAGTCACCAAAAAAAAAGCCCCATGATTCGCCCTTGGGAATAGTGATTTTTGGCCATTTTTCCATAATGGCCGTAGCCCCCATAAGCCAAAAATTCGAAATCGTCTAAAATTGATGTTTTATACCTCATTCGAAAGATAATTTCATACTGAATCACTTTCACAAAAGAACTATGGTCAAAAATACACATATTTGAAGTTATTAGCCATTAAATGCGGACTATAAGGCAGAATCCAGTGACAAGCAATGAATTACTCCATGGTTAAACTAGAGCTTACGAAAAAGTGTACAATTTACCATCCGAAGTTACTCCTCAAACTGATTTAGGAAAACTTAATATATAAACAAAAAGTCTCCATAAAAGTGGAAAATTTAAACCAATTGTAGGTGTAGAAAATTGCTGAATCTATAATTTTTGGAATATTTTATCCTGAATTACTCCCAAACCAATATTAACATATTTTTGACATTAAAATACACCACACTGAAAAATGTTGACCGGTAAATAGTAAAACTGTAGAAATTATGTAAAAAAAATATGAAAAATGTTCCATATTTTATATTAGAATAAATCAAAGATATTCCGTCTATCATCATCGTCGTTATCATTATCACTTGATTCGAAAACTTCGAGTATCTAAAATTAATAACATTGATCTTTATGAAATATCTGATCTGACTGCATGTCACCTGACATAGCCTATAAATAGTTGAAGTCACTCCAAACAACTAAAATGATGGTCACATGACTTGCTTCTGTTGTAATGAATTATGGCGTTATACACTTATTTTCATCTTAATTGACTAAATGCTTGATTGTCCAAGAAATTAGAAAACATTGAACTGAAGAACTATTTACCTCTTTATTTTCACATCCTTCACCATGACAACCACTGCATGCTGCTACACAACTGAGGCAATGCTTCTTACATGAACATCTCTTTGTACCACACTGATTCTTCGTTGATTGGCATTTGCATCTTATAACCTGCAGGAGACACTCTGGAGAAACTTTATTGTCCGTCATTATTGGAGAATAATTGTTGTCTTGAAGTTTCCAGCCCCACTCCTCTTCCTTTGACTCTATTTCCCTATTGCTTAAAAATTTCCATATGGTTACTTGATGATGTGCACGAAGAGCATGGTAATGAGCTGCTCTGCTTGTTGGTGGCATTTTTCTGGTTCCAACACACCCTGGGTTGCCATCTCCATATACTTTCTATCACTATGTTCAAAGTAAAATAGTAATGGAAGGTATATGAAATAATAACTTATTACAGGGATGTTTAAAAGATCAAGGAAATTATCTTAAATTGTGTCTCTTTTGCGTTAATTAGTTAAAATGTTGCACCCTTATTCACAAATGCAATGTCTTTGAGATTCGTGCTAAAATGCTGATTTGTTATGTGGTTCTTTAATTTTCTGTAGGCTACTAGGGTAATATAAAGTGATCTTCAGTGAGAAATACATATGTATACACTATACAATAACTGACTGAGCCAATACTATTAAAACTAACCTGAGATTCGTTAAGGTTTCAAATTTCTTTCCACCATACATTGCTACAAAGGTTGGTTCTGCTAACATTGCAATTTGAGCTTGGTCTTCCCAAACATCACTCATTTTTATGGATAAATCTTTCAGTTCATCAGATTTTTTCACAAGCTTGAGAAAGCTTACTTTTGTTTGGGTTTTTTTGGGGGTTTAGGGTTTTTTGGGGGTTAGGGGGTTTGGGGTTAAGGGTTTTAATTAGGCTACGGTACCCAATAATTTTCAAAAAAAAATTCAAAAAACTCACCGAATAGGGCTCTCACCAAAAAAGGCTCTCACCGAAAAAGGCTCTCACCGAATCGGACTCACCGAATCGGACTCACCGAATAGTAGCAGACCCTCCCATCTGAGCCCTTTCTTGGAAAAATACAACATCTTGAAAATCTCCCTTCCAATGATAAAGTAACATAACAATGATGTCTGTGTCGTCGGCTACAACAACAATAGGATTTCGTCTGCTTGCAGAAAGATTGATTGCTGTTTCTACAATTTCAGTGTCAGCATCATCATCACAGTTACCGTAGTTACTTGCTGTCCATCTTTCTTCAAACTCTCAGAAATCAGATCAATAAATAGAGCTTTGTTGTGTTCATTCCAAAGAAAACAATCTTGTGTAGCTGGTACAGAATTGATAGACGCCACTTCAATATTTGGACACTTTTTACTAGCAGTTTGTCAAATATGTTCATATGACTTTGTACAGTAGAAGCGTATTTATATCCATCAAACATAACATGAGCAGAACCATAGTGTCTTCTAACATAAGATACATAGAGTTGAGCCAATTCAGCGAATGTTGAGTCTTTCAACCATCTGACTCTGTGAAGTAGGGCACCTCCATCAACAACATACAATCTGGTCCAATTACCAACAGCTTCTGTATCATTCATCAGTGCTGTTCTCAAAGCAGCTTTATCAGCTTTCCTCATAAGTCCATCCTTCAACAGTGAAGGAGGATATGGTATCATTTCGAATGAAAAGTAGGCTACTTCTCAACATCGTCTTCACGTTCTGCAATAGCGGCCAGTCTTGTAAAATGAATGATTGGAATGACATTTATGTGTTCCTTGTCTATCTTTACAAAAATTCCAAGTACCTCAAGTGGTTTAATGCAGGTTTTGTGTTGAATAGTTGCAGTTGCTAAATTTTGACCATCCAATGTTTTTTGAATGATTGCTCCTATCTCCTCTGATCTCTCACAATTAACCAAATCTTCTCCAGATATAAAAACCCAGCCGGATGTCAAGGAATGTAGATGCTCATCAGAAAAAGTAAATGGATTGCGTTGTTCAAGCCAATCTCTAAACATTACATAATCATCATAGTCGCGCTTGCGTCTGGAGTCACCCATATCTATGTGCTGTTCACTTGACTTTATATCTAGCGCGGAAAGCACCAGGCTAAAGCCTAATGGTGGATTCTGCCTTATAGTCCGCATTTAATGGCTAATAACTTCAAATGTGTGCATTTTTTGACCATAGTTCTTTTGTAAAAGTGATTCAGTATGAAATTATCTTTCGAATGAGGTATAAAACATCAATTTTAGACGATTTCGAATTTTTGGCTTATGGGGGCTGCGGCCATTATGGAAAAATGGCCAAAACTCGCTATTCCCAAGGGGGATTCATGGGGCTTTTTTTTTGGTGGTTCCACATCACCAATCGAACCTCCTGACAAACTTTCAGCTTGGTATTATTTTTTTCCGGGTTTGACCATTTTTTTCAGTTCAGCGACTGGACTATAGAGAAAAGTCATCTGCATTCGATATGACCAAAAGTCTCTGAAAAAGTAGGGTGGGATCGATGGATCTATCTTGGGAAACTTTGATGCAACATGAATCACGTAAAGTTTTCACTTTGTCCTTCCGTTTACTTGCATATGATATGTAAAAACTGGCTGACCTTCCATTTTTTTTAAGATTTTCCTCTCGACTGTTCGATAGTCATCAACATTTACGCTATCTTTCGCAATCACTCCAGTGATGATGTTCCTCAGCGTTGTATCCGCACAAAATGGACTGAATGATTGGAGCTTTTCTTTGATTTTCGCGAGGTCGGCCTGATCTCTCTTCATCCTTGCCCCACTCATTTCCTTATGCTGTGCACTCGTTGTAAATGCTACGCTTGTTGAAGTCCTCCATCGCATGATTGTACTCTGAACAAGCTGGTGAGGATAACACCCACAAGGCTTGCTGCTCCTCGCTCATTCCACTACCCCTTGTCAAGCCACCGGTTGTCTTTAGCGATCTCATCAATGTCTGTTCAATTACAAGGTCCGAACCAAGGCCAGCCCAGACTTTGTCGGTTCACCTGATGACATGTAATCCATCCTGAAATTTCTTGAAGACAGCAGGGTCCTTCATTTTGAGGTTTTGCATGTTTTGCAAGTACAAGTATGCTGATTTCAAGTAGTTGTGGTGCCCTGCAGCAGCAAATATTGGTAAGCACTCGGCAACAGCACTAAGATGTCTATCCTAGGAACCAATTCGATCTGCCATCAGCAGCATTCGTGTACATTTGACCATGTTCTATGTAAGAAATCCAAAGCTTACTTGTCCTGGATTTATCAAACAAGCCAAGTTTCTTCTTGTCAAGTGCTTGCTGAAGTTTAGCATTTGTCTCCAAAGTAGCTACTGTTTCCAATGTGGTCTTTCCTTCTATCAACAAGGTGTACATGTCCTCACACGACTTCACTGAACCAGCTAACTCGGGATCACTATCCATCATTTCAGAGACCAGCATCCATTCAAGCATTTTTCTATCAAGAGGTGGCCCCGCAAAGCTCTCTGCACAGCTTTGCCACCCATCATATGCTTTACTGCATTGTCCCCATAAACAGTTTCGAGAATGTCCATCAGACCTGACCCTTGTGGACAATGCCAACTTGTGTCCTGTGAAAACCCAAACAATGTCCTTTCATTGGATCAAGACGACACAGACAGTACCAATGATAATTGTGATGACTACTAGCATAGGCGCCGGGTTTTGAAAATTGCCGGGGGGGCAAACTTTCTAGCCGACTGATTGCTTACATTCAAAATGCTGATGTTTGTTTGTCAGCATTGATGTTTGTTTGCGTCTATCTGCCATTGTATATTGCCAAGCTTCATAATGTAGGCTCAGGCCTCGAAATTCACGGCGGACATGTCCGCCGTCACAGCATGTGATGTCCGCGGGAAGTACCATCTAGATCGGTCATATTTGTCCGCCGAGAAATAACACAGGAACTAGCGATATAAATCGTCATTGCATAGCACGAACAATTGTTGCAATAATATATTTTCCAGCGCATTCTAGCGCGCATCTAGAAAATGTGAATGCTGCATCCCTTAGCTTCCATTCAAGGAGGGAAACTTTCGATTTTTACATTGCTTCAACGATTGATGACATTGAATCAGCGTAACAAAGGTGAATTCTTCGCTAAGAATCGATAGGAGTACCGGTACTTCTACACTAATCAGTTAATCACGCGCAATTTAGGTCAAGTTTTACGTCACATTGTCTGGCTTTGATCTCCGAGTAATAATGATACGGCAAGGTTGGTTACTAAATTAGATTATACGAGTAGGCTATTACAGCAAGATGCAACAAAATTTGTTAAGTTTTGGTATTACAGTAAGAAAGAAAAGACCCAAGGAAAATTCACTTTTGCTCACATGACACGCAAAAATAAACTTAAAGAAAAGCCTGTGAAACTTTGCACAGCAGAAAATAGTAGCGTTGGTGTAGAAATTTTCCGACTCCTGCCCAGAGTATTGTGACGCAATAAGCCACACGACCTCGTTCAGGGGAAGTTAATCAGTTATGCGGCGTATTGACCAGCTACACGGCGCTTTGACTCTTCAAGCGCAAGTCGTTGGTCTGAAAGCCTTTCAGAGTGACTTTACTGATTTTTTAAAAAGCTTTCTAAAACCGTAGTTATAGTTCTGAAATGGCGAAGAATGATTATCAAGATAAAGTGATTAAGCATGACGATCGACGGCTAAAACTGGTGTGTCCGCCGTGAGACTTGATTTGTCCGCCGAGATAGCTGCTCAGACCGGACACGTTTGTCCGCCGTCAACAAAAACGAATTTCGAGGCCTGTAGGCTACTTCGAATTATATCCTAGTCACTTTGAACTTTAGCTCTTAATACGGGTAGATACTAAACTGAGCAAATTGCACCTCGTTATTGACACTCCCAAGAAAACACAAAGTGGAAGAAATCAAGAAAAACGTTTTTCAATCATTGTTGCTATGCTTCAACGGCACCATGCTCAGTGCTTCCACTTTTACAAAGCTAGATTACCACTTGTATTACCACATTTGTCCTCAGATTACCACATTTTTGCTGTGATTTTCTTCCCGATTTTAACCGTATTTCGACTTACTTTTACATTAACAAAGTGGCTATTTTTACCCACTTGTTGCCATGGTCACAATCAGGTATTGCCAGAGTTAGGATTAAAGTTAGGAAGGGTTAAGGTAATGATTAGACTTAGGAATAAGGTTAGGGTTTTGATCTTTACTCAGAACTAAAAAAAAATTCCAAAATGCAAGTTTTTGTTTTCAACAGCTTTAAACTTTTCTCAAATTATGACAGAATTCCTTATCTGGCAACGCTATTATTTGGCTCTATTTACACTATATAGTGTGAAATAAGGTCTAAAACAACTACTCAGTTTATTAACAGTAGCCTACCGGTTATTAACAGCTATTAAAACGTCCGAAATAAGTAAGCAAAGTACTGTACCGGTACTTGACACCGCAGCTAGAATCTGAAAGACATCTTGACTATGAATATGGTCACCCTACGGTCAGAGTCAAAATTCAGGATGCATTCCAAAATCAAACCGAAAACAGCGGAACATGCTAGTCGCATGCTATTATAAGTAGTTTTTTGCATATCTGTTCGATTTCGGAAGACAACAGTTTAAATGCTCTTATTTATTGATAGTATTTTATGTCAAATTTTCAAAATTTACAATTTCCACATTTTGGCAACATTTCCACACAAAATTTCCATATTACCACAAAATTACCACAAATTTTTCATTACCACATTTTTACCACAAGCATGATGAAAATTCCGCAATTGTGGTAATTACCACAAAAGTGGAAGCGCTGACCATGCTGGCGTTTATCAGCTACCGTACTTCTGTTTCTTTTGTTATCTTAGGAGCAGCGCTCTTGTTGCAACAAGTAGATGTTTTAATTGAGATCGATCCGCAATGAAGGTCAAACTAACGCAAATTTAAACTTACAAACATTTGCTTTAGGATTTTTTTTAAATAATTTGCGGGGGGGCAGCCACCCCGAGCTAAATTCACGGGGGGGCGCCGCCCCCCGGAGTCGGCGCCTATGACTACTAGTATGTAACAATCATAACTTGAAAAATGGTACTTCATGTCTGACATTCTCTGACGTTTAGTGCATATACTCTTCCATCATAGGCGTCGATTCCCTGGAGGCAGGGGGGCGCTCCCCCCAGTAGAAATTGTTTGGGGGGCAGCCACCCTGCTTTTCTGTTCTTTTTTGTAGCTTTGACACATGGCGCCCTCTAGTAGAGGCCAGGTCATCGCGCGTACTTCAAACGTGACTGACGGCCTATTCTTAACTTAATCAGTTGTGAGGAAGATGTTTCATCTATAGTCTATACTTTATGCTAAGGTTCTAGTTTTACTGAACTTATTTTTTATATTTTCCTTAACTTGTTCACTAACTATGCATCTTTGCCAGAAAGTAGAAGTTTAGTTACAAACTTTATGAAAAGCTGAAGCAGTTACAGTTATGCAGCTTAGTTTAACAAAATTAGGTATAAGCTACAATGTTTTTGTTTCAAGGAGCTTTTATCTGTTCATGAAGTCATTGGTTACACAGAAAATTCACAACAAACTGCCATTACCAATCTATGTTTTCTTTAATAATAAGTTCTGCCCAGTTTCCTTGTAGCATGTTGTGGGTAAAGTAGGCAGAAAATTGTATTTCTTCCAGGTTTATTAAAGTTAGCAAATAGAGTAGGCCTATTTAATAAATCTCCATTTATATGTTCAGTTGTATGCAATGTTACTCACTACTGGTAAGTTAGTTTAACAGCTTCAGTCAATTTTGAATGTTGATACTAAATGTTTACCTGTACTTTATTCTTTATATTACAAATCTTCATGTACCGTATTTTTTTGCTTGCCAGCAACATGTCTTCTGTCCACTCACCATTTTCTTATAGATAACATATCAATATTCACAAAAAAGTATTTCACTGATATTACATTTATTTTCTTAAATACCAGTACCAAAGCTAATCTTTGTAGAATGTAATGTTATTAATTTGTGTGGATTACCGTACTTACTGTATAGAGTTCTAACAAATCTTAACTAACTTAAATAGTAACTTTCAATAGGCTATACTGGTAGTACAACAATTTTTAATAGATTGACTGCCCAGTTTCAACAACTGTTTAGTTTTGTAGCATCTTCATTTAATACATGCATGATGAAGGATCTTTATTTGTTATGCTTTCATTTATTTCTCGAGATGTTTTGATTTTTGCAATACATACATCTTGAGAATTCATGATCTGCATGTCAGTAGAAAGAGGTTAACATGCATGGTTTGATATTATTTAGATTTACTAATCTGATTAATTTGCATGAAAGATAATTCCTCTGTTTTAAAAAATGCCTTTAAAGTGTTGCGTACCAAACTGCAATTCAAATTATAAGTCTACTGGGATTGTTGTGTCCATATATAAGTTACCACAGGATGAGGAAGACAAAAAGAAATGGATAGCCATGATACTGCGTTCAAATTTAGTAGTAACGAAACACACAGCGATTTGTCGCAAACATTGGCCAGATGATTGCAAGATGGTTGCTTGTCGTGGAAAACTGCGCCCCAGTGAACCCCCAAGTGTCTTTCCCAATACTCCAAGAAGCTGTTTGTCCTCACCTCCTCCCAAATGCAGAAAAACAATACAATCTTCTGTCAGTGTTCGAAGTGTTTTGCCAGATGAGATCGCAGAGTTTGAAAAGGCTGATATGCTTACATTGAATGAGGTTGAGAAGAAGTTACATGATTCAGAATTATTTGTGTACAGTGATGATGAAAGTAAAATTATTCAGTCAAAAAAAATGACGCAAGGTGTACCACATTTCATAATCAAAATAAAAAGTGATTTAACCTATGAATCATTTCACTGTGGATCCTCATGTACAGTTAACGCACTTTCAGCAAACAGAGTCACTTCTTGCAATCGTTGGTCTACTCTTCATGAAATTATTCGATTTTTAAAACATAAAGAATAAAACCACAAAACCCAAATCATTTTTGAGCAACTGAGTGCCATGGGAAAAGAGAAAGTTGGGGAAGCTATTTATTCACCAGATTCAGTCACTAGAGCATTTGAATATTTCGCATTGTCAAGATCATTATACAACCGATTTCGTGAAGATTACAAGCTCCCGAGTGTTAGTACACTGAAACGTATTACTTCGAAAGTGGATAACATAACTGATTTGGCTTTCTTAAAAAATGTTTTAGATGGTTTACCTGCGCGTCAACGTAACTGTGTTTTGTTGTGGGATGAAGTATATATTAAATCTATGATCACATACCATGGTGGCACACTATTCGGCAAAGCTGCAGATCATCCAGAATGCTTAGCAAAAACTGTTTTGGGGATGATGGTAAAGTGCTTGTTTGGTGGTCCGGAGTTCCTGGCAAAAGTTCTACCAGTGAGTAATTTGACATCAGATTTTTTAATCAGTCAAAGTGAACCTATTTTGCAATGTATCAATCAGTCTGGTGGAAACATTTTAGCAATTATTGCAGATGGGCATCAAACCAACCAAAAATGTTTTAGGAAACTTAACACGGTTAAGGGGAAACCATGGCTCAAAGATGAAGGAACATTTTTGCTGTATGATTATGTTCATGTTATGAAATGTATTCGAAATAACTGGCTCACTGAAAAGTGTGGCGAGCTGGAATTTGAATTTGATGGTAAGCGTCAGGTTGCAAAGTGGAGTGATCTAAAGCGGTTACATGAAATGGAAACAAATCATCTACTGAAGCTTTCGAAGTTAACAAATGTGGCTGTTTCTCCAAAACCAATTGAGAGGCAAAAGGTGTCAACCTGTCTGAAGGTGTTTTGTGATGAAACTGTCGCCGCTTTACAAACTCATCCGAAACTGAAACATCTTCCTGTTGCAGGTACAGCAAATTTTATTAAAATTTTCATTAAATTATGGAACATTCTTAATGTCAGAAGACTTGGTACTGATGTGAGATTTAACGATCCAACTAGGGCAGTGATTCGGTCACCCGATGACCCAAGGCTACAGTTTTTGCTAGACGTTGCAAGCATGGCAGAAAAAATGAAGAAAACTGGCTCAGTCAGAATTCGTCAGTTAACGGCAGATACTGCCAACTTCTTGTATCATATATGCCATGGTTTTGTAGATCTAGCAAATTATTTACTTTCATGTGGAAATGATTTTGTAATCTTTGGCTGGTTTACAACAGACCCATTAGAAAAGTGCTTCAGTAAACTTCGACAAGGGTCTGGAGGTACCTATTTCATTACTGCTCAGTCAGTTTTGGAAAAGGTAAGAATTCAACATGCGAAGCTCTCACTGCAATTAGATTTAAAGTTTGATGTTGCCGAAGGTCATGCTTGTGCCGCTTGTAATCGTGATCTTGTAGAAAGTGAGCTTGAAATTTTGGATAGCTTATGTGCTTTGGAAGGGAAAGTTTCAGAAGAGGTTTTAATTGCAATGGTTTATATTGCTGGATATGTTGAGTTGAAGAATGGATGTGCTATTGCAGAAGACACATACTTCTATTATGAAAGATTTGGTTCATATGTTGATAAATTAAATCGAGGTGGTCTGACACGTCCTAAGGATAGTGTTGTACAGTGGTGTGTATTTTGTTACATCTTTTTTACAAGTGTTGTTGGCGAAATGTGTCGAAAATTTATTTCCTGTAACTTTCTATCCATATCTGAACGACATTGCTTTTTCATGACATTGTCTCATTGTCGCACATTGGCTAATGTATTTTTAAAGAACTATGCCCTGTTACAGTCTCCCAGATGCTCAAAAGAAAGTGCATTGAAAGTGCTAAAACTTTCGTAGAATATAGTCTATACATGCTGATAGCTAAAGGCATAATCTTTCTTTGAATCTTTATTTAGCTGATCTGATGTTATAAAAATGCCTGGTAGTTTATTTGTATATTTTTCCAGGTAAGCTTTCACTTTCCATGCAACTTTTAATGTTTTTAAACAACATTTCTACTGTATTTATTTAGTAAGTATTTTCTACTTCGTTATATGGCTGCATTTATCAGTAGTAATCATTCACCATCTACAATTAACCACTTCTATAGTTCTATTGTAGTAAATCACAATATAATTGTGACTCATTTGACTTTCTCTTCTACTCGTTCATTTTGTAAAATTACAGCTTTATATATATTTTGTTTAACTTTATTGTTTTTGCATTTTAGGCAGTCACTCTAGGGCTAGGCAGACTGGCTTCATTGATTAATTTATTGACTGTTGATATTTGAAGAGTTGAGCTTAAAGTTTTGAAGTATAGCTCTGTCTGTCAGATGAATATGAAAACAGAATTTCACAATTTATAAGTGACTATATGGCAGAAGAACATCGCACTATCAATGGTATGAACTACAGAGACCAACGCTGATCCTGATCAACCAACACCAGGTGCCTCTCCCTCCATCAACTGATGACTCAGAGATAATCATACAATATCAGATTCAGAGGGTGAACACTGACTCATTTTGATGTGGCCAGAACTGCTTACATGCTTATTGTTTTGTGTATATGTCTATTGTCTAAACTCAAAACTATTCTTGGATAAAATTACCAGCAGGCATATTTTTGTTTACTAGTTTCTACTGCTCTAATCTCACTGTATTTTCTGATTGTATAGGAGAGTTGGATGTAATATCTGTCTAGAAGGCCTACACATAAGATCTTTTGCAGCGCGATCTAACGAACGATATAGTTTGAGCAACGTCCGGCTCACCTGCATTATACTGTGAAGGCATGATTCAATTGAAAACTATTGATCAGCACGATTTTGTTTAAATTGCTATTAATGTTGCATGGAAATTAGTTGCAGATATGTATGATGCTCAGTACTTTATTTCTACCATGTTTAAGTTTTTCTGTGCTTTTAAACTGTTAATGGTTTTATATTTTATGCATCCAGTAGGCTACTTGAATTTTTTGAATTACAGTACGTACTGTTTAAAGTCAATAGGGGAAATGCAGAAAACTGATTCGTAGAAATTGTGGTCTATCAACATTATGCAGCGATTCCACTGTCATTTGCTTACCTAAACTACTAAAACTGCTGTTATTACTAAATGCTATTTGTAATACAGTAAAACATATGATGATCAAGTTATATCCATGTGATATTGTTTGTATATTAATTACAATAATTAATAAATTTTGACGAAACATCACCTAACTATTAATAACGTTCCAGGAAAGTGACAAAATCGTGTTTTTTTACATAAAGCATATCGGCCGTCAGTCAGATCTCGTGCGTGCACGATGCGCTGGCCTCTATTATAGCTCGCCGTGCTTTGACAGTGTAATTTTATGGAACTGTTCAAATTTGGGTACATATTTCACACTTTTTATCATCTTGCCCCCTCAGATTTTTTCTTAAATGTTAAAAAATCGACGCCTATGTCTTCCATGACATCATAATGACATCACAGACGGTTTCTGATATGTTCATTTGGCATAGATACCATGTTTATATGTGTTTAATATATTTATAGTGTGTTAATTGAACTAAAAAAAAATTTGTGTACATTGAAAAATTTGGGGGGGTCACCATTTTCAAATTATGTAAATTGACCACTTTCCCGGGGTCAGATTTTTGTAGACTTTTTTTCTGGGGTATAGTACAACCTAATCATACACTTAGAACAAAAAAACCTTTTGTATAAATTTTTTTGGGGTTACCCCCATATTTTTCATATATTGACCCGCCTATATTGCTAAGAACCAAGTTACCGTAGTTGTACACCAAACTGTAAGCACTAAACAGGCATGATGATGATCGTCTTTTGCTTTGAAAGAAAAAAGAATACTTCGTGACCGGTCAAATAGTGTTTCAGATTAAAAGACCAGGAGCCATTCAAATAGCCACTGGCTAAAAAATAGGAAGTGGCTGCATTTACGGCGCCGTAAATACAGCCGTTCCATGCCTTTTTTTTAATCTTTACGTCGCTTTTACTGCGCATGCGCGCTGTTGTTGGAAAAAAAAGTGCGTATAACTTCTAAATTCAACTGTTTTTGCCAAGTGAATTAGTGGCGCGTGCGATTTTTGTCTGGTTCATACTAGCAAGGATATGAGTTCGATTCCACCGAAAGGTAATTTTTTTTAACTCAATTCTAGCCCGAAGTGACTCAATCGTTAGGCTACGCATTTTTGTGGCCGTTCAGTTTAGTTTGTTTTTAGTTCTGACCATCACAACAAAAAACAGTATAATAATGACAAACATAACAGAGGTATAGAAAAGGGTAGAAGCGATAAAACGCGGACGTTATAGCGTGTATGATAGCAAAGCAGGACAATCAGTTTAAAATATGGCACGGTCGTAACACCTAAAAATTTTATATTCCATGTCTTTTTAGAAAAAGGCAGAAGCGACAAAACGCGGTGGTTTGTTCAGTTCAGTTTATTTTTTGTTTTGTTGGCGAAAAAGAAAGACACAAAAAGCAAAAAGACAATAAACACAAATAATTCACACAACAAGGATGGCAGCGAAAGACCAAAAGGTCACCAAAGTCAGTTGCCACCCAAACATTTAAACAAAAGACCCAAAATTAAGAACATTAACACATACAGTATATAATATATAGCACAATACTAGCACTTTAATTTGTAAAAATTAACAATGGAATTAACAATACATTAACAATGGAATAACACAGGGCAACATAAAAAAAACATTGTGTAGAGAAATAAGCGGATGATACGTTTCAGGAGTGATCATTGTACAAATTCTTTAATAAACATTTATATTTAAATTTAAAAACATTGTAAGACTTTTCTTTTATTTCTTTTGGTATTATACTTGATTCCATAGTTTCACTCCATTAAAACATAGCATCTTCTTACCAGAGTTTGACGTTGTAGAAGGCAAATATAAATTATTTTTTTGGTTCTGACGGGTTTTATGATGGTGAATTTCATTTACAAAAATAAAGCAGCCAGCAAAGGCCCGGGGCAGCATTTTGTGCACATATTTGTACATAAATTTTGCAGTTTCTAATTTAATAATATCGTCAATTCTGAGCACATTAAATTGGTGATAAAGAACAGTTGTATTTGTTGACCTCGGCAAAAATAAGCAGGATTGAGTGAACTTGTTTTGTAACACTTGTAGTGGAGCAAGCAATGTAGAGTTTGCTCTTCCCCAATTTATAATCGAGTATTGGATCTTGGATTGAAACAAAGCATAATATAAAGCCCGTAATACTGTTAAAGGGGCAATGTATCTCAGCTTAAATGCTATGCCGCAGACTTTTGCAAGCTGCTTTCTAAGATTAATAATATGACTATCCCATGTCAATCGCTCATCCAAAGTTACACCTAGATAGTTTATGCATTTCTTCCTTTCGATGGATCGGCCACTGATGGACAGACTAAAATTTTCTGCTGCACTTTTTTTGTTGCAGAGGATCATATAAGTAGTTTTACTATAATTTAATGAAAGTTTATTGGATTTCATCCACACATCAATTTTTTCTATTTCTCTATTGACATTTTTTTGGAGAGATGACAGGCATTTATCTGACATATGAAAGTTTGAGTCATCAGCAAAAAGTGTAGTTGAAAAAGAAGATGCATTTGGAAGATCATTCACATAAAGAAGAAAAAGCAAGGGACCAAGGATTGACCCCTGTGGGACACCACATTTAACAACATTGAAATTAGAATTCTTACCATTAATTTTTGTACTGTGCATTCTATTTGTTAGATAAGATGTTAAAACGTTTAATAGCGTGCATGATACCAAAGCAGGACAATCAGTTTGAAATATGGCACGGTCGTAACCGTGGCGTCGTCGTAACACCTTAACAATTTTTTTTAAATTTAAAACTGAGAAAAAAAGGCCAGTGAGTTTTTTTTCTTTAACAATTAAAATGAGTAAAAAAAAATTCTAAACTTATAAAATTTTTAGGTGTTACGACCGTGCCATATTTTAAACTGATTGTCCTGCTTTGCTATCATACACGCTATAACGTCCGCGTTTTGTCGCTTCTACCCTTTTCTATACCTCTGTTATGTTTGTCATATACTGTTTTTTCGTTGTGATGGTCAGAACTAAAAACAAACTAAACTGAACGGCCACAAAAATGCGTAGCCTAACGATTGAGTCACTTCGGGTTAGAATTGAGTTAAAAAAAAATTACTTTTTGGTGAAATTGAACTCATATCCTTGCTAGTATGAACCAGACAAAGATCGCACGCGCCACTGATTCACTTGGTAAAAACAGTTGAATTTAGAAGTTATATACGCACTTTTTTTCCAGCAACAGCACGCATGCGCAGTAAAAGCGACATAAAGATCAAAAAAAAGGCATGGAACGGCTGTATTTACAGCGCCGTAAATGCAGCCACTTCCAAAAAAAAGAACGCTTCCGGGTAGTATCGAATTCATTCCCTCTAGAACACCAGCCCGAAAAGTATCGTACGCGGCACTGATACAGTTGAATATTGTTGTCGAATTTAGAACTTGTATAGGCACCTTTTTCTTCTCTTCATAAAGAAAAAGAAAGAAAACTTACATAAAGAAAAAGAAAAAAAGTGCCTATATAGTAACGTCATGACCGGTCAAGTAGTGTTTAAGATTAAAACACCGGAGCTGATCAAATAGCCACTGCCAAATTATTTTTAATTCTAAACTGTTTGTGAAGTGGACGCAATTACATTGATGGTCGCAAATACGCACAACTACAAAATGTACAACCATAATCACTTAGCTAGTCAGCCAAGTATCATATGCTGCATCTAGTATAAAGGTAGTTGAGTCTTTATGCCAGTTACAAGAAAAAGTTTTAGGTACCAACGCAAGTGTAGAATTGTTTGCTTGTGGAAGCCAATAACCAAACATGGCATATATACTGGTTACTTGAATTTAAGATAGATCCTAGTTTATGGTTGTTGATTGTTGAATATTGTGTGTGGCATTATACTGTATATTAATATCATACTAGTAAAGATATTAAATTGGAGATAAGCTCTTGAAAGATTGGTTGTCAATTTCCAATCATACCTACAAAGTTTATTTTACAGGCAAATCTTGCTTGTTGTTGCGTTATTAAAAGTTTGATTAGAAACAATTCAGTCATGGATGTTCTTTTGAAGATGAACGATTATCGTAAAGAAAATAAATTTTGTGACCTTATTGTTACAGTGGGTAAGCAACTTGATTTATTTGACTAATTTTAACAAAACTGCATACTGTAGTCAGTGGACTGTAGTTAGAACAAAACAATCATGTTTGCTTGAATATGTATTAAACTTTCATACAACTGTTTAAAATGGGTTTGCATTTATACAGGGTGATCAAACCAAGTGTAGGCAAGTATATATTGAAACAACAGTACATCCAAGCAGGAAAAAATTTACACATATAAAGAAAAATACAAAGACAAGTACATAAATAAACAAAATGTACTCTTATTTTTCAATATATCCTCTCTTTGCCTTCACCAAATGCCTTAGTCTATCATGAGAGATGATGGTGCTTTGGTAATTATTGTTTAGCAATCAGCACTGCATTATTAAATCAGATGTTATCATAGCCTAGTGTCAACTAGTCAACCTGACAACTTTAAACATAGGCCTAGCCCTAGAGTTTTAAAAATTACCGGGGGTGCACTGCAGTTATATCAGAATATCACACGCATAAACATCAAATGACAACCAACGAATGAACTGAAAGTAGCGAAACAAACTAACATACAACAATTCAACCAAAAAACGAATCTTTTTCAACTGATGTTTTTGCAATAAATTCTGCAATCAGCTTTCTCGATCAAGACAATTGACTTTTTTTTTGTGTACGTTAAGCGCACACACATGGTTTAACCTGGTGTGGGTCACTGTTGTCCTCAAATACGTCTTGATCCATCTGAGTGTGCTGAACGAACGTTCGGCCTTGCAAGACGTGCATGGTAAAGTCAAGTACAATCGTATAAGGATTGCCAAGTCAGAAACATGATTGACTGGTAAGGTGTCGTCTTCACAAAGTTTAACGACATTGTTGCATTTTTCGAATGACAACACTGTGCGGTTATTAATGGACCCTAAACCTCAGGCGTTGTTGTAGCATGCTGGGTAGGAAACGAACTACATTAGTGTGAATTTGAAACAGATATATTTTGAATAATAAAATTAAAATGAAATGAAAATAAAATTTAAAAAAAAAGAATTAAATTACGGATAAGAGCAGGGGGTGCGTTGCACCCCTGCAGTGCCTACACCCCAGGCCAGTACTGCAGTACCTACTCCACGCGTATGACTTTAAATATGTGCCATCTGACTAGAAAAGGTGACATACCGAATTGAGTTGTAATAAATCAAGACATTAAAAATACAAGGACACAGTGCTTATTTTACATTAACTTGAAAATTTTACAAAAATACACACACAAAATTTTCAAACACATTTGGAGCTTTCACAGCACTTTATAATTTTCTTCAAACCATTGAAAGGGAGCTTGTAGTAAAAATTGTTACATCACACCATAACTTAAAAGGATATGCTTTAGTAAAATCTTCACAATGTTGAGATTCAGGTATCATGACATGCTTTGTTGGAAATTGCCTAGTCTACTGTAGTTTGACAAGTATTTTGGTAGTTTTTTAGACGTATCAATAAATTAAAAATACTTTTGCCTCTTTCAGATAGCGGATATTTTGGTGCACACAAAGCAGTCTTGGCAGCTTCATCAGATTTCTTTGAGGAATGCTTAAACAACGATTCCACGTCATTAAATGTATGATGGTTTTATTAAACATAAGAGCTTTATTATATTACAGAATTTTTGTGATAATATTGTTACATATTTTTTAAATTCCGGTTTAGATTATGGCTCAGTCTGTATCATGTATGGAAAGCTGTCTTCATGACAGTACTTTTCATAAAGTTATCAAGGAGATTGTTTTTGTCAGTACTTTAGTGGAATTGATGATAAAAATGTTAAGGCATAAATCTATTTTATTTTTTGCAATTTACTGTCACTGTAATGGAGTTGTGATAAGTTTATTATATGTCTGACTATATACTTTGTAAATAGATCTGTATTAAAGGTTAATCTGTTAAAGGGGTTGTAACTTATCACAACTATTTCTGTGAAAATAATGTATCACCACTTCAACAGCGATCATTTGTATGTTTAATTGTTTATATTCGTTTCAGTCCAGCATATTTTTTTGACAGATTCCTGCAATGAACACCCTAACGTTCAATTCGGTTCTCAACTTTATTTATGCTGGAAATCCGGACATTACTTCAGACAACCTAAACTATCTTCAAAGTGCTGCAGAAATTCTGAAGTTACCGAAGCTGATGAAGCTTTGTCAGGTAGCTAAGCGTATGAAATTTGTGTTATGATCTAACCAGCAAGTTCCTTTTTAGCAACAGTCACTTCACTGTAATGTTTTTCGGCAGCCGATTCTGGTAAGAAATGACAGCGATAGACACATACTTCGGCTGCTTCGCCCATTTGGCAGGGCTCATTGTTATCACACCACCAATTCATGCCAAAGACTATCGACCGCTGCCTTTACCAGTCAATTAACTTCTGGCACTTTGCATGCTTGCACCACCGATTACTCATCAGTTCAATTACTCATCAGTTCAATCACTCAATTACTCATCAGTTCGTTTCACAGAAGTTTCTATTTTTGGTCATGCTCTATTTTTCATGTTCTACTGCACAGAGAAGACTGGGTTGTTTAAAATAGTTTGAATTGTAGTTCTAAAAATTAAAGGTTATCTTGTTTCTCTGTTTTGTGAAGCAAGATATCAAACCAGTCTATAAACAAATTGAACTGTCCACTGTCCAGGTGCCGCCTAAATCAACAGAATGTTTTCATTGATCAGGAGTTTGAAGTCGCCTGTGCAGAGGAGTGTGAAGATGTCTTTCCGCAATCAGATATTGAAACCAACGAGAACGTCATCCCTCTGGATGAAGACATAGCAAATAATTGTACAGAAATCAAACGAACTCTGCCCATGCCAATTTTTCCAATAGCAAAAAGACTAGAAAGGTGAAGCTTGTTTTTTTCACAAACATTACTTAAGAAATGGCAACAACTTTTTGAAAAGAAAGTCTTTTAAAAACTGTAACAGTCAATTAAATTCAATTTACAATCGCAACTAATTTTTTTTTTGTGGTAGGGATTGTATTCAAACTTCTGACACATAGTGGCACTGACACACCATGCCTGGGAAGCTTCATTTAGTGCTACCAGACCATACAGCCGGTTGTCTGATACAGTAGGTCGCACCGTCAAGGGTGTAGTCACCATCTTTTTCCTCTACAGCAAAGTGCTATGCCGGTCTGCAGGTGCTGAAGGAACACCCAGTCGACATCAGCCTATCTTTTGTTTTAGCTTTTAACAAAGGTTTATCTTTTAATATCTCAGTATGTATGAAATATTTTAACAGAGAAGTCAAATCCGATGGAAAAACTTCTTCAAAGCGACCTTACTTCGATGAGATTGATGAGGGTGCTTTCCCTTTCAACCCAAATAATGGTATGGTCCTCTGCTCATTTATTCTTCTGTTCATGCAATCTTAAAAGACAAACAAAACAAAATCACTTAAGCGAGTTTAACACGTTTTATTACAAAGAAATATAACATAACTAAAAAAAATCAGCTCAAAGGTTTTCGACACTTACGTGTTTCCTCATCAGGAATTACTTAAATCTGCAATACACATAAAATGAAAATTGTAAGATAAATCTGACTCCGCACTATAACTGTAACGATACTCAATAAAAGGTGGTTGACATCTAACAGCGCTTACAAAAGAGAATATTATACGCTGCTTGGTTAACTTAGCGAATAACTCAGCAAACCAAACCAGTTTTTTTTTACATTGATGCAACCTCTGCAAGCGTTAAAGCAATGTAAAAAAGCTGCTGATTTGTGCTGCCTGGAAATTAATGCAATAAGTCAATTTTCGAGTAGAAGATGTTGTTACTTGGACTATATTGCTTGTATATATGCAGAGAGTATATCTGAAGATGAGATTTCAGAACAGGCTAGCGTTTCATCACAACCAAAAGGAAGAACAAGTTCGATCCAGTCAAGCGATTCCTCAACACATGTATGCGAAACATGCAACGCAACCTTTTCACAGGTACTGGGCCAGCAAAATACGTTCTTTTTACATTGATTCAACATCTGCAGATGTTGAATCAATGTAAAAGAACGAATTTTGGTAGCTGAAACGAGACAGTTTGCTGGAGTTGGACAGGCTTTTTTTTGCTCAGAATCAAACGCGTACCATCTCATCGACATGTTGTGTTGCTTGCTCAGGTGTTCGCCTATCAATTGCACTTACTATGCCACGACGACAAACCCGCCTACAGATGCGACCTATGTGGCCAATCAGAAGCGACTAATGCAAAGATGAAGGTAAAAGTAAACGACAAGAGCGAATGAGATCATTGTGTGGAATGCTGTCTGTTGTTTGTTGGATAGTTTGCATTAAGCGGAATTACACACAAAATGTATTGCAGCTTGGCTTTTGGGAACCTTGCTTTTTGTTTGAGTCAAAGTGGAACTTGAATTACTTTCGTAGCCTATGAGCGCTTATGCTATTTTTTGCTAATGTGACAAGTCATTCCTAATGCCCCATTTGCTCACTGACTTATTGGGTCCTAAACATTCCAAATCTACACCGGCAGTGATCTCCACTTTTAGTGTCTTGTGCTGCACCCTGCAACCCATGCGCATTACCGAACTGCGCTTCGTGACAGATGCACAATGTCATTTCGCTTGTTGTTTGAAAATCAACGACTTTTTATTCCCAAATTCTCCTGCGAGCTATCCAGAAAAATGTCACCTTTGTTCATTTGTTTGTGTTTTTTACACATTGCTTTTCGCACAGGAACACATGGATAGATTTCACTGCTACAAGGAGGTTGCACTCAAATCAGGTAAAAAGTGACTTTGGTTGTAATCTTATTACAGTTTATCACTGGCCGCTTTACAATTTTGTAACCCCAGCTCTTTTTCACTCCACATAACTTGTTAGTCAGCAAACCAGTCTTTTTTACTTTGAGTTAATATCTTCATTCGTTGTGTAAATGTAAAAAAATAGATTTTGTGTCTGTACGCCTACAATTCAATACGTTCAATGTATTTCTGCATCTTTTTGCTCTAGGTGGATTAATAAAGACATTGCTTGTAGAGAAAGTGCCACAACTGTCGTTGTTAACCTAAAAAATCCTTTATAATTTGGTTGTTTTTCAGTGGAACCTCCCAAAGTTCCGTCTTTTTATTGCGATCTTTGTAAGAGATCATTCTTGAGCGCCCATAACCGCGACATCCACATGCAAACACACAACAAACCCATTAAGGTTCCGGGAGCGCCCAGACAAAAAGTGACCCACCCTTGCACTGTTTGCGGTAAAGTTTTCAAAAGCAAAAGCCATCTTCGTCGTCACATGGTCTCGCACACAGGTATGTTTTACATTTTTGAAAAAGTTTTTTAGTAGGATAATTTGTGTTATTGTGCAGCTCTATTTATTTGCTTGTTATCCCTATCTATATTCTTGCAGTAGTTAAAACCAGGGTTGTCGGTATTTTACCCGACCCAAAAAAACCCGGGTGGGTTTTTAAAAAAAAAACACTTAAAAAAACCCATAAAAAACCCAGAGCATCATATTTGTTCAATTTTTATCAGAAACTTGAAAAAATGAACCTAAGTACTACAAGGTACTTAAAACAAACTTCAAATTAGGACTTAAGGATGTGATTGTGAAGGAAATTTCCAAGGATAAATTGAAAACACAGTGGATATTTCTGTACACAAAAATCAAGTAATGCCACTTTGTACTACACTAAAACTCATTTATGCAAGAAGGCCTCATAGTTAAACAGCCCTAGTGCATTATTTTATTGAGTTATGCCAGCATGTACTGTAAGTGAGAGGCACTTCATTAGTAAAAAGTAGTATTTGAGGTGAAATAAGCATGAATCTACCTTTTTTGCATCTTTTTTAAATAAAACCCAAAAAAAAAACGGGTTTTTTTAAAAAAAAACATGCGGGTTGGGCTTTTTTAAAAAAAACCGGGTTTTCTCAACTCTGGTTAAAACAGTCATAACTTTAAAGATAGAATGGCTCAGCGATGTTGCACGACTTCGCCCTTATAGCAACCAATCTTTATGAAACCGTACATTTATTGAAAGTATAAACCATTCTTACAGGTGAAAGGAAGCATTGCTGCACCACTTGCGGCAAACTTTTCTTGAAATCCGACCACTTGAAGCGCCACGAGCGCACACATACGTCAGAGCGACCGTTCACATGCGAGGATTGTGGGAAAAGCTTCAGGGACAGAGACCATCTTAAGGTAGGCTTGTTCAACTTAACGCCATTATTTTAAGCGAACTCGGTTAAATACTTGATTCACTTTACATTTTGCAGGACTAGTATTGATTTCATAGTTCTATGGCTCTAAGCGTTTCTTATACTGTTGTAAGTTTGTTTGCAGGACTAATATTGATTTCATAGTTCTGTGGCTCTAAGCGTTTCTTATACTGTTGCAAGTTTGTTTGCATCGTGCTCAGGCCCGGATTTAGGGGGGGCAGAGGGGGCAGTTGCCCCGGGCCCCCCGACTTTTGAAGGGCCTCCCTACGTGGAAAAAATGTGATTTTTGTGTTATTTTCTTTTCATTTAGCCTTTGAAGTTTCTGCAAAATGCTGTACAGTGCTGGATTAATGCTACTGTAGACGTAGAAGTGGCTATTCGCGCCGTAGGCGCGAAAAAAAAATTGCAAGGGGGGCCCCCAATCTAAAAGTGCCCCGGTCCCCTCAGCTAAATCCGGCCCTGATCGTGCTACTGTGTTGTCTCCTAATTGACAAAGTTTTTTTCTGATGCGCCAAGACGGTGTTGAACAGCAGGCACAACCCCCGTCAACATGTAGCAATTCGATCTTGGCCCGACAATTAAACTGAACACCTGGTTTGATTACGTTCATTGAAGGACGCAATCGGGAAACTTTCGAAGAGTTTTCAAAGCTAACTTTTCATTATTTTCACAATGAAATGCTTTCACGTCGTTCGTCCAACATTGAAGCCTAAATTTGTGGTGTCAGTTTGGTTTGCTATTGATCGCCGCACGCACGTCATATACAGCATTATCGATTCTTTACGATTAGTTTTAATGCTCTAATCACAACAGCGACATCAACTGTCTCACTCGGACGAGCGACCGTATTTCTGTGAGATTTGTGGAAAAAGCTTCAAAGATAAGAGCACGCTGTCGTCTCATCAAAAGAGCCATTCAGTGGCTTCTCTTTCATGTGGATTTTGTCAAAAAAGTAAGTTCCACTACTACCATTGTTTTCCTGCCGTATTCTACTTCGCTCAAAGCGAAGCTTCTCTCGTGGTTTATTAAGAAATCCTAATCCAGGAAACCAGCCTTTTTAACATTAAATCAATATTAAAAAGTGCTGATTTACTGGTGGGGGAGGTAGGTGAGTTTACAATGCAACACCGCGACTGATCAGATAACCTATGTTTTCATTTCTCGATAACGCTTTTTTACTTCAGAATTTAAGACTATGGACAAGTTGGAGTCCCACATAGCAAAACACGGGCAGGAGAAACCCCATGCGTGTGAAACTTGTGGCAAAACCTTTCCGTTCAAAGGAAGGCTTCTAAAACACATGCTTACTCATACAGGTGACCTAATGTAATACTTAGCTATTGTGATGACATCAGAAAGTAATTTTCATGTTTCTAAACCTCCGTTCTGGCATTTCGGTGTTTGGAGACTAGCAGATCATAAATTTTATCGACTAAATTTTACTTTTACTACGTACATTGTAGGATTCAAACCAAGGAATAAAATTAGTAAATACTATCAAACAGGTTTGATAGCCAATATAACTTATTTGGAGCTTCGCCGCCGTAAAAATACCTTCGTCAGTTTTCTCATTCAAATAGAAAATGATTGTTCATTGGGTCTCTTTTCTTGCATCATTTGGAAATGTTTGGAGAATATAGAAAAGTTTGGAATAGCTACAGTATGTACTGAAAAGTTACATGTCCAATTTAAAATTGTGCGCTAAAATATCCTCCGAAACCGATGGCTGTTTTATTTGCCTTTATGAAATCAGTGAGAAAATCCTCTAAAATCGCTGCTACAGTCCATTGCACAATAATAGTTTATATGACCGGAGTATTTTGTTGCCATCGTGCTGAAGTATCGATTCTGAATTTACACCGTTAGATGGCGCAATCCGTTCTAGAGTAGTAATAAGCCGATGTCTCCTTGTGAGCACAAGTCTGACTAATTGACGCTTTGCAAGCGCGCGTCTGCCAGCGAGAGAGCTTTTCCTTTCAACATGAATGAAAATAATCCATTGTGAACAGCTCGATTCTTAGAAACTGAAAACTTGTGAAAACAAACAACTTGGACCTTCAAAGCTCAAAGCATGAGGCTCCATCAAGAGTATGGCACCACACTATTTAAGCCTTTGTTTCACAAATTTGTCACCCAGCTCTCTCAGGATCAAATCATCTTCCTTTTTTGCAGACCAGCGTCCTTTCCACTGCGAGGAATGCGGGAAGCAATTCCGAGACAATCACTCTCTTCGTCTGCATCAGAAAATCCACACAGGCATCGGCTTGCATCCGTGTCCGGAGTGCGGGAAAAAGTTCACCAATCGCTTCCATCTTAAACGCCATGAGCGCGTCCACTCCGGTACCCCAGTCAATATATTTCTCAGCTTGCAAAATCCATGCTTTATATTTATTCGACGTTTGCAGATGTTGAACCAATGTAAAAAAGGGAAAAATTGTGCTTTTTGGACTTTAAGAACACTCCTACATAGTTACGTGCAAGAAAACTTCCTATTTATATCATCAAATATTTTTTTGATTCGGTTTTGCTTCAATGTTTCATCCAATCAATGTTGAGATTTTTCAACCAATTTCCCGATTTGTCTAATCCACTTGCACGCAACTTTAATTGTCATGCTTGGATTTGTAGTTCTGCGAAATCTTCGAAGTTTTCCGCTCAACTTACCTCGTTCGCTTTTGCAGGCGAGAAACCTTTCAGATGCTCTGATTGCAAAAGGGCATTCGCCCGTGTGGACAATCTGGAAGCTCACAAGAAACTCTGCTCTGGCAAGTCGGTAAGTAGAGGTTGCTCATCCACATGATCAACTTATGACTGAGCAGTGAGCACGGAAATCTGGAAGCTCTCCTTTTTTTCGAATATTTGTAAACTGTCGCTTATAAATTTGTACTTGGTTGCTAGCTTTGTAGCTAGTTTTTGTCCCAAAACGATACAGTTTATTACTGACTCATGTCGCGTCCATTCCTTTCCAGGACTTTGCTTACCCGGTGACCGGGAATGCATTGATAACGGAAGCTTTCACTGGCCAGAGGGAAGTGGACGAAACTGGTATTGATGCGGTGAGTTGAGACAGATTTCATTAAAAAAAAATTCCAATGCAATTTTTGTGTCGAACGACTTTTTCGTGTCATTTTTTGCATCTTCCCTTCAGGTATCGCACTTGTCCTCGTCTTCCTCCAACGCCATCATCATCTCACAACACGACATTCTCACTGCAGCAGACACAATCCCCTCCATCAACAGGCCCCCTTCGCTTGTTAACCAGCCACACTATGAAAGCAGACTATCTGCTGGGTGAGGCAGATTCCCGTAACTTGAAACAGATTCCCAGACAGAAAAATCCTTCATTTTTACATTGACAAAAATAAAGGATATTACTATCTGGGTTGTCTTTTCTATAACAAACAATTGTTATCAACACATTGATCCATTTCGTGTTCAATACGTCTTGCGCTTAACAAGACATCAATACGAGTGATTTAAGACAAACTTTCGCCTTAGGCGTATCACATTTTGATTGGAATGAGTTCGTCAGGTTTGGTAACAAAGAAAACATCGTTGATGAATTATATTGCGCTGCAAAATGAGCCCGACACGTGGCACTATCTGCTCACGCGCCAAGAACGTATTGTGGCAAAGCTTTTCGGATTGAAAATCCGAAACATGATTGCGATGTTAACATGCAGTTGCTTTCACAGCGCGTCGAAATTCATAGAGGAATCACTCCCACCGGACATCACGTCGCCGTCATCTCCGGTGGCGCCAATGAGCTTGGGGAGAAACCGCAAGTATTTCGCATCCTTGTTGCAGCCGAATTATCCTGAACTTGCGCCAAGTTCGTCAGCGAATCCCCAACTCCTGCCGGTCCACCATTCCCATGGTTTTGTGAGGGAAATGAATGGTAAACAGACATACTTTCCCAAAAATAGTTTTTATTTTTGAAATTTATCGTTTTGTTAAATAGGAATTGCGTTATTTCGAATACATTTTTTGCTATGTTCAATCAATCAATCAATCATTTTATTTTTCGTCACTAACGCGTCCGGGACGAAAAAGATACTAACTACAAAAATCGATATAAACCTACCAGCACGTTAACGAACGGGAAAAGGTGGCAAAACCTTGAAAGGTTTAAAACGTGCCTGAATGAAAAATTATGTAGTAGGCTATATATCAGTAGTTAGCACGGCCACAAAACCCAAAAAAACAAAAGCAAAAAATAAAACAAAAACAGAGAGAAGCACACATGTAGTAATGAATGACATTAAAAAGAATGATCTGTACTTTTCACGGGAATATAAATTCCGTTTGGAGAATTCCGTAAATTACTGTAGTTTGTTTTCTTATCCCTGTGTCAAAGCACATTTTTTTCCAATGGGCCATAACTCTAACTCTAAAGCATGTTTCTCTTATTCACTGATGTAGCAAAATTTGTTTACATTAAATTACTGTTTAAATATGTTACATCAGTGTAAAACCGACTAATTTTGCTTGCTGAAATTAAAAATGTCGATGCTTTTCTTTCAGAACCGTCAAATTCTGCGCTGAGCACCGAAGAGGTGGTTTCCCCACACAATTCCCAAATCCTTGGTTTTGACGTAAACACTGCAGTGAACCCGTTCATGAACTCTTACGGTCAACACCAGCTATGATGCCAGTGGCATCGTTTTTAATCAATCTTTTTCACTTGAAAACGATTTTTCTTGTTCTACGTAACTTTACAACGGTATCGGTAGAGTTTGACTGTTGTTTTTTTATTAATTAAACCTTACAGCCCTTTTTTAAATGAAATGCTATTAATTTTGCATACGTAATTCTGCGAATACGGTCCTGGTACTTACGGTTACACTGGCAAAATCCGTCATTTTTGCATTGATTCAACATCTGCAGACGTTGAATCAATATAAAAATGACGGATTTTGCTGTCTGGGATACTTACTTGCAATTCGTCCAAATATCTTGTTTTGTTTTCGATTTTTCTCGTCATTGCCGCTATACGCTGTTACAAGTTTCACCGAACGATGTATTGCTTGCAACATGTATTGCTTGTGTAATTTTTTTGCTTTCTGAAGAATTGTTTCGTTGTTTCAAGTCATATTCTGGTGATATTTCAACGACTGTTTTATAAGCCAGACATGGTTCCATTTGCTTTCACTTTAATCCCAACAATAAAAGAATTAACTTTAGTTTATATCGCATTCTATTGAAGGTATAAGAATCAACGTTTTAGTTAGTTGGGCTTTGGAAATGGAAAGCTTTTCTTCATGATTATGTGGAGGCTTTGAAACTATTGACTCAAGCATGGCAATCGAGGTTGATATTATTTTAATACTACGGTACTGTTGCGCTGTTGTCCGAGTAACCCTAACCCTGAAATATTTTTGCATATGTAAACGGCTAACAGACTTGTAAGTTGGGCTATTGAAAAAAATGAGTGAAGGGTTATTGAAAGAAGATTTATTTCTTTGATCAAATTTATGTGGCAAATAGCCATGCAACGCGTTCGCTGTTAACTGTAGGCTAGTGACTGGTCAGAGGCAGTGATATGTAATGTTGTTGTTATAAAGCTTTCTTTCCGGTAGCCTGCCTTGCGGAAATGCCGAACGTTTGTTCCTACGCGTACACCCAATAGACCTTTTGCACATTCAAAATCACCAGAGCGTGACGTTTGAGTTATACAGAGTCTGAGGGTGAAGAATCGCTTGTTTACTACGGTTTATGAAGGCGATTCTTGTTGTTGCAAGCAAGCGTGAAGTCGCTGGCAGGTGAAAGTAAATTTTTTGTGTTTATGAATTGTTGTAGGTTATTGGTACACTTCAGTTCTTGTTCGTTTTAATCATAGTGTTGGCTAACAGACTAGGAAAGGCAATTTAGGACGGCCGTTGTGAAGCGTGTGCATTTTGACCGGGTATTATGGACCACGTTAATGGTACCTTGTCTTGCAACATTTTATTTTGATTCTGCATTGCCTTTTCTGTGTCAATAAATTAAAATGTTCATGGTCTTAAAACTCATGGTGTTGAAAGTTTTCGTCTGGTTTTCGTAAGCGGATAAATCTGAGGCATGTTTTCTTCAGTTTCCTTCAGTTTGTTCAAACAAAATAGGTTTTTAAAAATTGCATAACATATGCAACAAACCAACCACACTTGAATGATGATACCAAGCATAGTCACTGGTATTTTCCTATCGAAGATGTGAAATTGACGATTTTTTAATGGCCCTCTCTACATGAATGCGATGGCGTGCAATACTTCGTGTATTCAACACTTTGTCTTCACTCATTTGAGGCCTTCTATCTAGGAGCGGTGGGATATTCAAATGTAGACCAATAGGCCTATCATGTAGGCTAAGTTTTTTTCTATAAAAAAAAAAAAACTTTATCGGCCATAACAGCCAGCATCATTGAAGTGCAGTTCATTAATCATTAGCAGCTGTTGTCTGCTGCAAAAGGTGAAAAAATCCACTCCTCTGACATATTTCTTTGTCACTCACATTAGCAGTGTAGCCAACAACTGAGATAGGCTACAAACATAATACTCCCACTAATGCCTTTGCCGTGTCAGTACTTTTATAGTTCGAGTACGTTTTCGACTGACGGTGAAGTGAGCAGGCGCGAATCTAAGAGTTTTTTTCGGGGGGGGGGGCCAGAAAATTTGAAAATCCATTAAAAAGAAAGAAAAAGCTAAACAGATATGAACAATGATACTACGACATATACGATATGCTATAAAATAGACATTAAAACAACTATTTTCATCAATTGTGATGCCGAGGGACTAATATCAGCTGTTTAGAAGCATATCAAACCATTTGCTGCGGAAACATACAATTTCTACAATTTTTCACAAAATTTCGGGGGGGGCCCGGGCCCCCCCATAAATCCGCGCCTGGAAGTGAGGATAGTGTTTCGAGACGTACTTCAGTGCAGTCGATGACGATCATGGTGCTTGGGTAGTCCTTCTTGAAGTCTGCCTCCATGGCTGCGTTTGATAACATCACAATGAGGGCAGGCCCGTAACTAGGGGGGGCGAAGCCCCCCTGCAAAAATGTTGGCACCCCCTGGAAAAAATTATGTTAATTAGCTCTGTTCGCTGACTTTTCAGTTTTACACTCAATTTTCTTGTGTTATTTAATTGTAAACATTGTGTGTTTAAGGGTGTGGTAGAATGTTGTCTCTAAAACAAAGTTTGCCTAATTTTAAACAAAACTGCATTAAAAGAGCGAGTTTTGCCAATACCAAACATTCAAATATCTCAGCCAGGAATTAGCAACAAGAAAACATAGAGGCTTAGCTTTATTACCGAAAAATGCCCTAGAAAACATGATCTTATCCTTTTGCTATGCCACTGGACAGCACCATTTTACAGGAATATTTATACCCACATGTTTGTTGAAAATGCTTTCAGAATGCACCAAATTCAAAGTAATTTTTCAAAATTTTCTGGGGGAGGCCTCCCAGACCCCCCGCTGCTGGGTGTCGCCTTTGGCGAAGACGCCGTCGGTCTTTGCCCGTCGGCCGTAAACCCCCACCCCTTTTCAAAATTCCTGGCTACGCCACTGACTGTTTCTATGATAAACTAGTCTAATGTAAACGTTGTATTAGGCCTACGATTAATGTAATTCTTGTGTAAATATACCCACATTGTGTACAAACGTCGTTTTCGTACATGATACGGAAGGTAAAAGTTGGGCCCCCTCTAGAATACTTTTTGCCCCCCCTGCTGCTCCAAGCTAGTTACGGGCCTGAATGAGGGTATAGGCTATGTTCAAACTAATCAACCTTAAATACATGAGATGCATTCATGAATGAAAAATAGCCTACAGTGTACCCTACGGCTACAGAAGCAGAACTAATACGGTACCAAACCTTGTGCTTAAGTCTGTATAAAACAAACCGAGGCGAAGCTTCATCAACACCAACAAAAATTCATCTTCCACCGCTAATCTATGTAGATCAGTGGTTTTCAACCAGGGTTCCGCCAGTAAGTCTAGGGGTTCCGCAAGTTTACATTCAAATCCGAGAGTCTATTTTATTATTATATGCATATTGTTTGAATATAATCAAATATTGATTAGGAGTGCCACTATTAATAAATTTGCTACACTTTAACACGTTCGTGCGATCCCGAATTTTCGTTGTTTTCTTGTGAGATCACCTTTAACTTCCTGCTTTCCCGCCAAATTTCGTCGACATGTTTTCTTCGCTTCAAGGAGTTCTTGTTAATCAAACGATGTTTTTTGCATAAGGCAATTAAATTATTGAACAGGGGTTAGATGAGCTTTTGGAATGTTTCATTGGGTTCCTTTCCACCAAAAAGGTTGAAAACCACTGATGTAGATGCAGTGCTCCTGTAGCATTTTGAAAATAGCATCGTCATTAAGTTCTGCATCAACATTTTGATTTGCATGCTTACCTTTTGAAGCTGTATAATTCAGGAAATTCTTCCTATCTTTGCCTGGCAAGATCGCTTCCAATGCAGCAAAGAACTGGTCGAAGGTTTACGCTTCTGTAGCCTACAGTCTTTAACTTAAAAGACTTTTATTTTCTAGCAAATTATACTGAAACACTGATACACGCCTGTAAAGACCACAAAACAACAGCTCAAGCAAACATTAAACAGTTTATTCGCCTGCAAACTACGCCACTAACCCTATCGCACAGCATTGTAGGCTAAATAGCGGCTGGTCGTTCACGACTCCAACGTCACGCTCTGTTGGTTTGTTATGCAAAAGGTCTATTGACCTTAAAAAGCCTAATTTTACCTAAAATTCGATGGCATTCCTAATAATTTATGTTATGGTGACAAAATTATTAGGCCTCATTGCTTGTACGAAAGAGAACTGAAAACTCTTGGTAATCACAGGAAATCGTACTGTGACAACACGCCCCGATGAGATGAGACGAAAAAAAAACTCAAGATTAAGCAGCTCTGGTTCGGGCTGTGCGCTTGAACAACGCATTTTAAGAGCTCTTTCTCAATCAATCGTTTATGTTAGGGTTGCTTTCCATGACATCTAGTGAATAAAATAATTTACGGACAACAACAAGTGTAAACTACACTACGCAAATCTCAGTAACGTGGCCTGCGTAAGGCGTTTTCAGTCCGAGGATAAAGATTCAAAACCAACCTACTGTAATGTGTTGATCAAGCGCCCACCCCGAAAGCCGAACCAACGCCGTGTGTGTTGTGGAGTCTAGTTTGAAATGGGGCTTTTTTGTTCGTATTTTTTGTAATTATATCGTACTATTCTCGTAACAGACAAAATAAATTTTTTTCTCAGTTTGGGGATAAAAATTTAAACTACAGGTAAGTCAATATAGCTTCTCTGGCAACACTGTAGACAATTCGGCTGAGTGAGTACTGAGTAGCAAGGTTGGCGGTTTTCCAACCAGATTGGAGCTGGGCTTCTTTTAACCTGGGTACGGTAGGTGTTTTGACCAAGTGTTAAGGTCATTTTACGATAAATTTATGTAAAATACTTGCATGCTTTGAATCCGGTTTAGTCTCTTTGCGAAAATTTGGCTTGTTTGAAACCCGTCGCAATAAACTAAATTGGTTAGAGATACAAATTTCTCAAATAAGAACTTGTAACTTTGATTAATAATAAACATAAGGTTGTTATATATTAATCTATTTAATATTAATCAAGTTACAAGTTCTTATTCGGGAAATTGAAAAGTACTTATTCTGTCTCTAACCAAATTTTTTTTTTCAACCGGTGTCAGAAAAATGATATTCTCCAATCGTGAATTTTACCTTCTCTTTCAATAGTCGTTCAGTCTGTTCTCTTTTAAAGTCTGTTTCTGAGCGTGTGCATTTTTCAATTCCCCACTTATTTCGTAAAATTTTTTACATCTTATAGCCTTCAGCCTTACGGGAAATTGCTGTTTTTAGTGTGGCGTCGTGTATTTAATCGCTGCGGATTGTGGAAAATCTTGCTATGATTTTTGTGTATTGGTAAAGATAGTCTTTATGAGCAACTTCAGGAAAACACTTCTTCTAAGGAAAGATGTGGTTAAGTGATACAAGTCTACAAATCAATCAAGAATTTTTATTCGATTAACTCTTATGCGATTACTTACCCGTTGAATTTTCTTCACAAGTGAATTAAAATGTTTTGAATTATGCAATGTTATGCAGTAAAGCGATTTATGCCTTTAACGGTTTAACCGATATGCAATTAACCGATTTCGACTGTATTGTGCTTGCAACACCATTATTATTATTATAAATTTGCATTTTTGTATTGTTTGAGGCATAGGCGCCAACTTTTCAAAAAACCTTGGGGGGCGAGAAAGGTGATGACGTCATAACCATAACGCTATTTTACTCAATTATAGTAGTAGTTGATTAAGCTTACTGTCTTGTTGATATTGACACTGAGGTCGCAAACCGAATTTATTAGAACCGCTGCTTGAAACGATTAGTTTTACGCCTAGTCATAAAAGTTTTGATATTATTAGCTCATAATTGGAACAATTGGAAAACAAGCTGATTTATTTCCTTTTTGTATGAGTGAATAATAACGATCAAAACAGTGAAGTCATCGAAATAAAACGCAAAAAATCATGATCTCAAGCAGAGTGGAAACCCGCTTTCAGTTTTATGAACCTCGTTTTGCTAATTACTTACCTTCATAGCGTTAACAACGGCAAAGTGTTGTCTCTTCTTTTTTTATTTTAGAGTTTTATCGAATAGGTAGTGCAGGAATGTATGTATATAGATGAGTGTATGAGATGTGGCCTATATATTTTCACAAAATACACAACATCAATAGTCAATGCCATGCTTATTGAAGCAAGTCGTAGTTTCAACTCAATAAAGTTTGCTAAAATCGATTTCATGTTTGATTGAAGTCACAGAAAATCTAACGGACGCTTGGATAACTCGTGAAATGAGAATAAACATTCAACCTCGCATTCGCTTTGTCGCTACCACGTGTTTTGTCTTTGAAGTTGCTCCTCAGTCCTCACACGCGGGAAGATAAGCAGTAGGGTGTTGCAAATTTTACAACCTATGTTGGAAGTTTGATTGTAAGGTGGGAAATCTTCCAAAACCACACCAAAATTTTTTTTTTTAAATATTGATATTTAGGGGTCCCACGCTTACCTCAAAAAGTTCATTTTTGGTCGCAAATAGCTAGGGATGGGCAATTCAGAATAATTCAATATTCTAGAATTATTCCGGAATACTAAACCGAATCCAGAATCGAATCCAGAATACTGAATCCTATTAACTTCCAGGATCCAGCAACACAAAAAGTAAAAAATTTCAGACACAAAAGCTATACAATCAAAGTAAATGTTTGTTGCAATGCAACACATTAAGGCATTCTAAATGACTTCCAGCCAAATGGGAGCAGTGTTGCCAGATGATGGAAGCCGCTTGGCAACAAAAAGTAACTAAAATTTCACCAGATATTAAAAACACCCTAAACAAGCCCATAGCCAGCCGAGGGCCAGGGGGGCATCGCCCCCCGCCTGGAAAAAATTCCGCCCCCCTCCCCCCCTGGCAAAATCCCAACATTCTCGAGCAACAGCTATAGCAACATCATCGAGCAACAGCAATTATAATGATTTTGCCCAAAAAAAATTGTCGGCCCCCCCTAAAAAAAATTCCCCCCCCTTGCTCTACGGTCTGGCTACGGCCCTGACCCTAAATAAAGCAATTTCGCTTAAATACAAAGAGTTTTTAAGACTTAAGACACTGCCATCATCCATATGCAGACCTCTTGCAAAACGTTTTCTATACGAGCAGGGATTATTTGCTAAAAAGTTTAAAAAAATTGAAAAAACTTTCTTGAAAAAAATTGAGTAGGAAAAATTTCACCAGATTTCACCAAAAAGTTATCTGGTTCCAAGGTCAAAAAGCTTGGCAAGAAAGACCTCTAAATTTCACCAGAATTTTTTAATTTGATATTCTATTTCCCCATCTGGCAACGCTGAACGGGAGCGCAGCTTAGTTTCCGTCAAGCCGCAGTCGAAAAGAATCGCTCGAAAGATGCTGAGGTGTTTCAGAGTAGTGTTGGGCGATATATCGAATTTTCGATACGATACGATATCTTTTCAATATCGATATTTATTTCAATATCGTTCGATATTTTAACTATTACAGCCCTAACTCGTAACTGCAAACCCCTACAAAAATGTTGCCGAGGCCAAACGGCAAAAGTTGAAATTGCCTCGGCAATTGCTGTGAACGTTTCGGCAATTGCTGTGAAAGTAGCAATAAAGCGAACAACACGATTACGCACGCTGTTGCGGTAATTCACGTTGAATAATTCATGGGGAGGAAAAGTACGTTAATTTTGGGTTGATTTAATGTTAGAGTCAGCACAAATCGATTTAATTTTCCCGGCGGGTGTATTGCGTAACAACAATGCCCAATAAGAATTTTACGTTTGTTTTACATTAATTGGACATCTAGCGACGTTGAATTATCATAAAATAACGTGAATTGCTCAACTAAGTACCGGTAACAAATTAATAGCTCCCTGCGAGAAGATTGCCTCGATTTACGTATGCACTAACATAATTTCGGCACAATTGGGATACTGCGAGCAACACAAAGTCTGTTTGATGAAGAACTAGATGTCAAAATCGGAATCATCAGATGTTGTACCGGAGGATGAGGTTGTCGCGTCATCACTGGAATCGGACACATCAAGAGGCTCATCGCTTGGCTGTAAATCTACACCGTCTTTGCCGTTCGCAATGAAGTGTCCACGTTTTGCGGCTTTCGTGCTTTGATACCCACCCACACGCCTCTTTCGCAGAGCTCCATCGGGTGTTGACTATAAAGAGCAAATCTGTGGCATAACGACTAGGAGCAGGGCGTAGCCAGACCGCAGAGCAAGGGGGGGCGAACTTTTTTTAGGGAGGGCCAAAAACTTAATTCATTATAATTGTAGCTGTTGCTCGAGAATGTTGGGATTTTGCCAGGGGGGGGCAAAATTTTTTTCGGGGGGGCAAGACCCCCTGGCCTCCGGCTGGCTATGGGCCTGCCTGGGAGGAATTTATAACCCTAACCTTACAAGCGCTCGTGTGGCCTCGGTATTTTTATTGCTGACGCTAATGCGCCATTTATGCATCTGCGTCGGCAATCATCTCGGCAATTGCCGATATTAATTTCGAAGACTGGGAAACTCTTTTCTTAATTAGAACAAAAATATCGAAAAGTATCGAAATATCGAGTATTTTTTCAAATATCGTATCGTTTTGTTTTTTTCAATATCGCCCAACACTATTTCAGAGCCAACTCCTTTAGCAAGGGCATCTGCTCAATGTTGTTACGCCCATCAGTCAAACTATCGCAGAGTCGCATACGCACGTGGATTGAAAAAAAGCATTGCACGATTGTGCATATTGTGTACAAAGCGTGAAGAAAATTGCGCGCTTAGTTTCTTTGGTTGCTCGTGCGAGCGAGTGACGTAGAGTTGCATGAGCCGTGCGCGCACAACGCATGCACAATGTTTTTGAAAGTGTGGAACTGCGGATGGTGTCAGTGCAAAGAAAAAAGTGAGTAAACCACACTTTTTTTCAGTTCACTGTCTCCAGCTGACAGCTCGCACAAGACTTATGTATATCTTTAAAACCGAATCTTATTACCCGGTTTTATTGCCGTTTTGGATTCGGATAGTTTAGGATCCGAATCCTTCTGGATTCGGTATTCTGAATTGCCCATCCCTACAAATAGCAACATTTTTAAATTGTTGTGAAATCTACATTATAAATGATAGATATGTCATGTTATATATATATCATTTTTGTCAGAATTGAATGTAGAATGAGCTGCAATAAACAAAAATGAGATTTATAGGATTTTGAAATTTTTTAGGCAAGTGATTAAAAGTAGATTTTTTTCTTATTTTGCAGAATAGGTTAGAGGCTTTCCATCAATACAACGAATTTTTAAAAAAGTCCAATACCTCCTAAAATACTTTGTTTAGACCAAAAACAATGCCATTTTTGGATTCTGCATCCTCAAAAATGGTGGAATAGACACTTTGAACAACCATCTTTCTACCTTGAGTGTAGCGTCTAAAATCAAAAATTAGTAATGCGGATGAAGTGCACCACCTAGTGATGGTCCAAGTCTCTAACTTGGCAACCGTTTACCTGATTTTGAAAAATAAATTTTTAATGGACTTGGGCTACAACATATATTTGAACCATCTTATTCTGCAACCTAGTGGTTGCATTGATTTGTTGTATTATAATGGAATGCCTCGTAAACAACATAAAATAAAAGACCACTTAGACACAAAAAACAAATTTTGAGTGATTGTTAGCCTACAAGCCCTACAAGTTTTATCAAGTGTGTCCAGTCTTCACAGTATTAATGACTTGCTTCTGATGCCATAGTGAGAACATATGCTCTAACTTTATTGTCTGTTGCTTTCATCTCAGCATCTGTCGATTATTATTATCGTCGCTGTCTTTGACCTTTCTGTTTTGAATGCATCTGGTCAAATTTCTTATCAACCTTTCAGTTGCCATTTGATTGTTTTTGAAAGACATCCTGTCGCCTGGTGAACCAACTGAAAGGCAAGGAGAGCACTGACTGGTGATTAGGGTGGAGTGAAAAAAATAAAAATCACTAATCCAAAAAACGTCCCCTCTCAATAGTTGCCTTTGGTCCCAAAACTTATTTTAAAAGTGGTTTTGGGAAGTTGCCTCCAATACTCAGGTGACAACCTTGACGCAAAGGTCATGCGGGGGTCAAATCCCATAAAAATGCCATAACTATGTGAGCGGTGATGCTAGGGAGCTAATTTTGATGGCAAAAGAAGCAGAATGTGCACTTTCCTATCTGTCTCAAAAGAAGTTTTTGTCGAAATTTCACTAGATATATGATTATTTTCACAAAATGTAATTTTCAGGTCAAATATGAATAACACATAGCATTATGCACAGTTTAACATCACCATAACATAATCACTCCACAAGAAATCAGCATAATGAGTAATGAGTATGACAACACTTAAATTCTGACCAAACCAACAAACCACCAGAAATTCGACACCTGAGTAACTGCAACATCGAAAAAATCAGAGAAGAAAAGCTCATTATGCGCCACGCATGCCACAATCAAGCTGTGGAGCGCCACATAAAGCTTGTAACCGAAGCTTCATCAGCAGTAGCTGGCTTCAACAGACGTGACGGTCTAATCAGGCTAAAGATTCGGTCACGAAAACTGATGAAGCAATTCAATAGCCTACCAAAAAGCAATTTCAATCTTAGGTCCTCCTGCCGATACCATTTCCCCCTGCATAAAACTGGCATTTAATGTCGTCGTCTAGGCTTTTGCAATATTATGTAACCCAGTAGTTCTCAAACTGTGCGTCGCGACGCCCTGGTGCGTCGTTTCACTTTTCCAAGGGCGTCGCAGAATAATTCCGTTTCTTGGCTAAACTCAGTTTAAGATTATAAAAATTAGGTTAACCCTTTGAGGACCGCTAGGACAGATGTGTCCCATGCATTTAGCTGATTACACCGCAGTCAACTAAATATTTGCCACTGCTGATACCCTAACGTAGTATCGGATGTCTATCCTTCAAAAAAAAAATTAAAAGCTCTGATTCATTTTTCTTGGTGTAATTTCATTTTGAAAACAGTGAAGAGTTGAGGTTGCAAGTGCATTTTTTCCCTTCAAATTTGCGAAGCAGAGGCTTATTTATTTATTTACATTTGTCCAAGCTCGAGTCGAAATTTGCAAAATACTTCCAGGAAAATTTTTCAAACTACGAATGGACTCGCAATCCTTTCGTAGTAGGAAATCCGGCAAATTTTTGGATTCAATGAATGACGATTATCCAGGTTTGGTGAAACAAAGCACTACGAATTATTATCCCATTCGCTACGTTGTATTTATGTGAAGCAAAATTTTCTGCCTTGGTGGTGATAAAAACCAAATATCGATCACGAATAAACACCGAAAGAGTAATGCGAATGGCAATTTCAAAAATTCTCCCAAGATTCAATGAACTTTGTGAAAACAAACAAGCCCACATGTCACATTAAATAACATGCATTGCCTTTTGTTGTCGTATCAATAAACAAAACTTTAATCATAAGTTTATTCATTTACTTTTATTTGCTGGTGCGTCGCAAGTCCAGAAAACTTTTCCAGAGGCGTCGCAACAAAAAAAAGTTTGAGAACCACTGATGTAACCCAATTTCATATTTGTTTGTTGTTACCATCCTGTGCTTGTGCTTGCTCTAAAACCACTCAAATGTGTGTTTCATTGGTTAGAGATATATCATACTCAGGGCTGCGATTTGTGCCTTTTTCGGTGACGAGGTCACTCGACACGCGCCATCACTATTCGACAAACGCCGTGCCTTACAAAAAAAAAACGAAAAAAAAGGAAAATAAAAAGGAAAAAAAACTGAGAGAGGACTAAACGTCGTCAGGTCAAGAAACAATCGGGAGGGGGGGATCACGTGATGCAATCATAAGAGTGCTGACTTACGTAAACTTTCTTGCGCCAGGTACTTCAAAGCAAGGTCTAAAAGTGACGCTTCACACGAGAAACTCCCGAGGCGTCAGCGCCGCCATTTTGAACACTGCGGGAGAATGCTTTGATCGAAGTTCCAACGCCTGGCATCAAACATTTCGCCACACACGTTTTGTGCTATTCGACACAACGGGTTTCTTTTTATAGATAAAATAACCGAAGTAGGCTACTTCAATTGTCAACGTGTTTGCAAGTTTGTATTTATGTCTGACTTATGTACTTGTTGTTCAAAGCTTGCAGAAATGTTTTGCAATGTGAATAAGGAATAGTAGACAGATAAACACGGTTGCAACTTGACTTCCATCCACTAAAAGGGTTTTTGTGATTACGTAATGGGCGATTTTGCATTTGCATTCACAAAAGCACACAACCCAGCTGGCAAAACAAGTCGTTTTTACATTGATTCAACGTCTGCAGACGTTGAATCGAAAAGCGAAAAATATACTAGAGTAGTCTATCACGAGTCACGACCGCACTGTTTGATTTGTAGTGATGTAATAATACCAAAAGTAGCGATACCGCACGCTGTTACGTTAAATCACGTTAAATAACTAAGGGGGAAAAGTAAGTTAATTTTGGGTTGATTCAACGTTCGAGGTAGCACAAATCTATTCAATTTTCCTGGCGGGTTACATTACGTACCCAGACAGCAAAAATCATCATTTTTACATTGATTCAACGTCTACAGACGTGAAGTCAATGCAAAAATACCGAATTTTGCTGCCTGCGTAACAATGCCCAAGAAGAAATTTACGTTTGTTTTACATTAATTCGACATCTAGCGACTTTGAATTATCATAAAATAACGTTAATTGTTCAACCAGGTACCGGCAACAAATTAATATCTCACTGCGAGATGATTGCCTTGATTTACGTTTACACTAACATAATTTCGGCACAATTGAGATACTGCGAGCAAACACGAGTCTGTTTGATAAAGAACTAGCTGACAGAATCGGAATCATAAGACGCTGTATGGGAGGATGAAGCTGTCGCATCGTCACTGGAATACTTGAAGACGCAAAACTGCCCGTTCATGAACGCGCAATGCCATATGATCAGAAGCATTATTTTTCTTTTTCGCCGAAGAACCGTTTATCTAATTTTGTATTATATTATACTTTTTTAACTTGACTCCGTAGCTTTTCTAATTCCGATTTGTTTCCGTCATAAAATTCTTTACTAATTTTGCAAAATACCACACTAACTTTTTCTTATGTTTGATAATCTATAGCAGGTAAATTCCACTTTTTAACTGTATCTTCTTTCTCGATGATTTATATTCGCAACGACACCGGTAAACAATAAGCATTCGATGAAAGAATAACATTTGCGTAACAGTTAAGCCAGTATTTATAAGGTAGCAAACTTTTTACAGTTCACAAGAGCATTGTCAGCGCATAAAATAGCTTGCGTGATGCTCTGGGCTACCGCCGTGTGACACGCGATGAAGAAGCGCATAAAATTTCGTTTGATCAAACATTAAATGGAATCACTCATCGTCGTAGATGGAATCACTCAACCAGCGTGCGATTAAAAACTTAAAGTAAGTGACTGATACCACACAACTTGTGCGGTAACTCGCGGCCAAACGCTTATAATCTGACTCTTGTGACGTCATATTACTATTCGACAAACAAGCGTAGAATTTTTGGTCGTTCGACAAGAAAGAAAAAATCGCAGCCCTGATCATACTCATTATGCTGATTTCTTGTGGAGTGATTATGTTATGGTGATGTTAAACTGTGCATAATGCTATGTGTTATTCATATTTGACCTAAAAATTACATTTTGTGAAAATAACCATATATCTAGCGAAATTTCAAAAAAAACTTCTTTTGAGACAGATAGGAAAGTGCACATTCTGCTTCTTTTGCCATCAAAATTAGCTCCCTAGCATCACCGCTCACATAGTTATGGCATTTTTATGGGATTTGACCCCCGCATGACCTTTGCGTCAAGGTTGTCACCTGAGTATTGGAGGCAACTTCCCAAAACCACTTTTAAAATTAGTTTTGGGACCAAAGGCAACTATTGAGAGGGGACGTTTTTTGAATTAGTGATTTTTATTTTTTTCACTCCACCCTACTGGTGATGTCAAAGAATGCAGACGGTAGACGATTGGTTGTTTTTCTAAAGTAGATTTTCTATATTAACCGATGCTGTCGCAATGTTTTTAACAGCTTCTGGAGTCATCACTTTACTTTTCGAAAAGCATGATAATATGTTTTACAATGTCGGTTGATGAAGCTCGCAGCAAATCTCGCTTCAGCAAAGTTAAAGCTGGTCCCTCTACTACACTCAGCCTGACGTAAATGGAGAAAAACATACATCCAATATGAATTGACAGATACATTCAATGGCATTTAGTTGTGATTTTGTGATGTCAAAGGGTTTAATGATCAGCATCCTTAGGTACCCGTTTGCTTTTGTTAACCACCTTGCTTGATGAAGTTGCTCTTGCTTTCTGAACAAGTACTTTGTTAGACATGATGGGACATCCATAAAACTATAGCATGTTAGTGCCAATAAACATGCTTGATCATCTCTCATAACTTTGCTACTTTTGTGTTGCATGCCAGCTATCAAAAATTCAAGACATTCTTTTCTAACAATTATAACATGTTGTGCTTTCGCAGTTGGTTTAATCAATGGTTTCTGGATTTTAGAAGGGGTTAGGTAGTCTTTTGTAATCGTAGGAATCAAATTGTTAACAATGTCTTTCTCTAACTTGTCAGGAACCTTGGTATTTCCATCATAAAAAGTGACAACCTTGTCTGAATACAGTTCAATCACATGGTACATGCATTCAAGAACTATCACATCATGACCATTCTCTTTGTTTATATGCAAAGCCAATCTTGGACAAATACCTTTCTTTATTCCAGTCCAGTATTTAAAGAAGTTGTGTCTGACATGATGCAAATGACAGTTTTTATAACATCTGGATGTATAATATCATTAAAACAATTCTCTCCAGTGACACTTGTAGGCCTACTCTTCTTGAACGTTTTAAGAGCAACAAAAAGGACCCATCAAAGAAGTGCTATTCACTTTCCTTTAGGAAATTGATAACTGTATTCTGCTAAGGCTCAACTGTGTCCCAGCTATTCACTTTCCTTTAGGAATTGATAACTGTGATCTTAACTATAATGCTTGACTGCTGGAGTGCTGGTTGCTCATCTAGCCTAACAAACTTTGAATAGCCGACTTTCAATGTGATTGTTGTTGCACCTTTATAACCTAAAATTGTGGCATGTGTAAAGAAATTTTTTTAAACGTTTGAAAGTGAATGTTATTTTAACATCAGTTTATTCCTCATAAAATTCTGATTGCAGCAGTACGTTGTATACCCTATTTAATCCAAAAATGCGTATTTAACTAAAATATCCAGGTTTCACTAGTCGCAAGCCCCCCCAAAATTTCGGGATGAGCGTGGGCACGGCCTACTAGAACTCGGCCAAATATGTTGCTATTTGAGGAAATTTCTAAGAGTCTGAATTGTTACAATCATAGCCATGACAAACCTGTCATTTTCTCACTGTTTTGCGGACAAGAGCAACGCAGGCTGTTTTTCGCTTTCGGCATTTTTTAAGTCCGTTTAAATAATCTAAATGTCTTTGCAAAGTATTTTATCTTTGAAACACCACTTGTAATAGCTATTTTTGTTGCCCCTCAACTATAACTTTATGGGAGGCACAGCGTGGGTCAGGTGTACGTCGGAAGGCGTACACCGATGCATAGCGCTCAAGTCCGCTTTCCCGCAATGCAGGATAAAGATATGAAAAACAAAGGCTATGTCCAATTTTGACCAATTACACATTATCTACACGTTTATGGTCATACATATTCACATCAAACTTATCTAATAATTTCAGAGATGGCCATATTTTGCCCACTTTCCCATGGTAAACAATGCCTTGCTATGAACACAACAGCGTTGAGTAAAGCTTTGTAGGCCTACTGAACTTTTATGTAAACTTTCTTAATGAAAATAGAAAAATAATAAAACATTAATTTATGCATTTCACAAGCACAAAATAAACTTGCCTTCTTTATGAGGCCAATCTAATGGCTGACATGACAGCACTAGAGCAGCAACTTACATCATTCTATACAACCTAACTACAGTACATTTGAATCTCGACTACATTCTCTCCTTTTAACAAGTTTTAGCAATCTCATGTTGTTTTGAGACACATTACTCAAACCAGCCCAAAAAACCGCAACCCGCAACCTTCAAAAAAATCCCGCAACTCAGGACGAAAACCAGCCCAATTAGGCGTGAAAACCGCAAGGTTGGCAACCCTGTCTTTAACTTTCATAAAATTGAAAAATTCTTTGTTGACACAAGTGTTGCCATGCTGTCTCATAAGTATCAGCACAACTATAAAGTCTAGGTGATATTTTGCATGTTGCCAGTGGCAAAAACGTAGCATATCACACAGTTTATCAACTACAGCTAAGACAAGCAGTTTACTAACATAGCAATGATATTTGTCACAAGGTTTTGTTTTAACTTTCACCTTACTTTTGTTGAAACTGCTGCAACCGTCACATCTGGCAACTCGCATTTGGTCACTTCAGGTTTGGAAGTATGTAACTTTTAGACCGAGCATACGCGGTCTGAAAGTTACAGTAACTTTCAAACCGTACTAACTCCTGGACCACGTTGCACTGGCAGTGATCTATAATTTGTTAATTCAACAAGCCTTTTATAAGTGAGAAATTACAGCACTTATCTGGATTTGGCATAGTGGCACAGGAAGTGGAACTTAACACCTAAGCAGCTTTTCAGCAGGTGTTAATTCTTGTGTTTAGTTTTTAGAAATTTTTTTACCAAGCTACATTTTTGCAAATGTTTTCCATGAGCAACAAACTGTGTCATGTTATTTACTTTTACTTCTTTACAGATGCAATATAGCAAAAGGGTTTGGGAATGCTACAAGCATAATCTTTTTGCAGTTCTTGCCGTTGCTGTATTTTTCTGTGGCTTGTTGTTGATAATAATATACTCATCTCTGCAAAAGACTAACACAACACAGCCACAAACTCCACAAATAAGGTGACCCATTTGTTTTTGTATTATGTTTCGTTTTAAAATCATCTTTATGTACCATATTTATTTGAGTGAAAGTCACACCCCAACTCAAGTCTGTGAGATGTTACCAAATTTTTGTACTTGCAAATGGTATGCTGGACATGTTGCGGTTGTCTTTTTCCTGACTGCGGATCACGATCAGCACGTATGCAAGTGAACATGCGTCTAGTTAATGGGATTTTTTGTGTGTGCCAGTGCAATCCATTACTCGTCGTTGCATATTGCGGCTATTTTAAAAAGATGTAACTTAGCTACTTTTCAGACAGAATTTTGAAATTACTTGTGTAGGCTACAAGTCACGCCCTGAATTTGTGAGTAGACTTTTGGTAAAAAATTCTGCATCTTATACTCTAATGAATATATATAGTATATATATAATTGATATTTTTTTTTGATTTTTTGTTGATGTTCACTGACAAGCCATTTTTATCCTGTGAAAATTAGTATGTAATTATGCAAATAGCTTTGAGACTCTGCAAGACTGTAGTCAACATACTGATGTGCTGGATTTGCAAGACAGCAATGTCGGGAAATGAACAATTTGTAAAAAAAATTTTTTGTGTCAAACAACTGTATTGTGATATTATTGTACTTATGAGTTAAGATGTTAGTGTAATTACAGAAAAATGTTTTTCAGTACCCCTATAGCTGATCAGATTTATTTCGAAGAATATCCACCTGTTGATGGCGCAGAAGCAGAAATTCCTGCATTTTACAAGATAAACAATTCATCAGCAAACTTACCTATAAAGTACAATTTATTGCCAACCCAATTCGCAAAGAGACGAGTATGTTAATAAGCTTCTTATGTTTGCATTATTACAATTGATAAACTTCAACAATCAACAAGACCATAAGCTTTTTTTCACATTTTTAAAGTGAAACATTTATGTCGGGTTTTCAACATTTCAAAATTTGGATGCCCAATGTGGTTTGATTGTCCGTTTGTCATCTATCACTAAAGCCGAATCTGTACATATAATAAAAATGTCTATGATCTAAATGTTTTACATTGTTATACTGCCACACTGCCTTCTCAGCAAGAAAGTACTGATGCTAAAAACATATTTGTTTTCAGAATCCTAAAAAAGCATTTCTTGCTTTTTTTGTGAAGTCTAAAGCTAACCACTTTAGAAGACGAAGAGTTATAAGAAAAACATGGGGATCGTTTGCAAAGATTGGAGCACACAAGATAGCTATCATATTTGTAACTGGTCTATCCAAGCGCGACATTGACAACCAAGCAATAGTGTATGAAAATGAATGTTTTCAAGATATTTTACAAACGTCACACCCTGACACGTTTTCTTTGCTATCTCTTAAAACCCTTTCTGCCTTTCGTTGGATAAAAAACATTTCAAAAATCAAAAGTTCTTTTTATATATTTGCAGACGATGATTGTGTAATAGATGTCTTTAATACTCTTCAGTTTTTAGAGACACAACAAACAACACAAGAGCCTGGGTTAAACTACATATATTGTGGATTTCAATATGAACATCGTGCTGGGGTTATTCGGGGAAATGGTAAATTTGGTGTTTCCTTAACACATTATCCCTCGGACAGTTACCCTTCTTTTTGTCGTGGTGTCATGGTCATTTTGACTTATGAAGTTATCAGAGAAATATATGACGTTTCAACTGTGACTAACTATATGGGTTTTCCACTTGAGGATGTTATGGTTTATGGCATTTTAAGATCGAAATTGAACAGCAGCCATATTCGAATTTCACCTGTCATTAATCATGGTCATCCCTTGGTATTTTATCCTTGGGATAATAAAGCGACTGCGGTTGCCAAGATGCAAAGGCATTGGGAGAGGATAGAAGTCCCTTATGATTCGATGCAGCTTCGTAAAATTCAGCACTCAGAGAAAACGTGCTTAAATTACATGAATATGCTAAAGCCTAATGACGATTGAAAGAGATTTTTTAAATTAGAAGACATGGGCATTATGTTCAATTGTTCATCTTAAAAAGGCAATTTTCCACACACCTCGCGCTTTTTAAAAGTTTAACTAAATTTCAATCGTTTAAAAAAATTATCCAGTACCTTCCGACAAAATCGTTCTCTTGCATAGAGAGTTTTGCAAGCTAAAAGTATAACCATCCATACTTATAAAAACAAATTGTCAAACTACATGAATCAAACATACATGGGGCCTTGCCATGCGATATTACGATCATCGTTACTTCACTATTTCTATTTGCATAGAGTAGACTAACATATCATGTATTTGTAGATAGTAAGAATTGATGGGATCGCTAAAACTCTTGTCATGGTTAGCCTTATCACAGTGCAATCTCTTCATGGAAATTCACTTGTAGTAGTCCAGTTTTGGCCGGTGATATCCCTGTTACCGAGGGTGGCCGGATTTACCTCCAAGTGCCGCAATCGCCTTCACATTCTGCCTTCACATCGATCTGTCTAATGCATCCTCTCTTGTCAAGTCCACCTTGTTGCTTGCCTCCTCAACTTGCCTTTTCCACGTTTTCTTGGGTCTTCCTTGTTTTCTACTTGTACCTTAACATGATGGGCAATCACTCCCCACATTCTTCTGTATGTTTTGTAAACCAAGAAAATGATTGAAAATCAAGTTCCCCTTCTTGTTGAAGATTTTGTTGAAAAGTTGGTTTCTAGACTTTTCAGTTGCATTGTATTAATAGTTTTGTTTTCTATCTCTTAATCATGCTTATATCGTGTAATATGAAATTAGTAATTGTGACAATTATTCTGAACATATCTGCAGTATATGAAGAAAGAAGTTCATTTTACAGCCAACTGTTGTAAAATAAATTCTCATTAAAAAGTGCTGTTGCTAAAAATCTCCCTCGAAAAACTAAATTAAATTTTAAACTATTGGTCAAATCACTTGTGTTAAATAAATTAAATTTCTCATAGAAGATATTCCCAAAAGTGAAATTTTTAACATAAGAATTGCATTCAATCCGTTATACAGTTTATTTTTCATACATCTAGTGGTAATCTACCTACAGCAATGGTTTCAGAAAACGTATTTTGAGGAATGGGGATGACATCAAAACGAATTATTTCTGTAAAATATTGGCCACAGCTCGCATCATAGCGTTTTGCTTAGCAATTAAAGGGAGTGTTGATACAGTTTTTTCTTATAAATTAATGATATTTTGAAGTACTGTTCTATAACTTTGTATTAAACTGTCCCAAAGTTTGAATTCAATTTCTTTTAGAAATTTTCGCCTTGGGGAGGATTGTTTCTGGAAAGTTTTTATTTGAGATTTTTCGTACATTTGAAAAATATGCCAGGCAATTATGTTGGCCTTATTCTCATTTTCTGTTGTTTTGAAAGAGAACAACGTTTGTTGAAGCTGTTCCACGATGGAGTTGTCTACAAGGGCTACTAGTTGTTATTAATGCAGCATTTTGCTTTAGTATTGTTTTTATCAAATAGAAATATCAGGAACTCGTTTTTTACCTGTGTAAGAACGAAAGGATTAATATGAGGTGTTCACAATGAAATCAAACCATTTCTGAGTTTTTAATCTTATTTCTGTTACTTGGTTACCTTATACGAGAGATGTATGGGAACTGATTTTGGATTAAAAATCCACTTCCAGATTTCAACTTAAAATTCAAGTCCATATCCTGATTTCAGCATCGCAAGATTCAAATCTGGTTGAAACCGACAAAAAAAAACAATCTTTTTAGTCTAAAAGTAAGAAACTAAAAAGGAAGCGGTTTGAAAATAATGTATCGGTATTGCTATTAAATTTAAATAAACCCTGCAAGTGATATCTGGAAAGAACCGAACTGTTATAATCAAACAACCACAATTTGACAATAACAGTTAGCAATAGCAATACCTTATTTCATATAGGCTACATGCTTACAAAACATGTTTACAACTATATGTAACACGCCTTTGGTCAATCTGCACAATTTGTTGATCAGTGATGTCATAAATTGCCACAAGATAAGGGTCGGTATTGGTGTTTGAAATCGAGTTAGGGGTAAGGATCAGTCTTAAAAAGTTGGTCAACCCATGCAGATCAATTGAATACGCATTACCCAATCATACATAACAGTAATTATACAGTAGTTTTGACAAGCGTTAGACAAGCTTCAATTTTGAAGCAAGGTCACTGTTCAAGTGTTCATGCACTCATGCGTAACGATTATTCTCTAAGTTAAAGGATTACTATGGTTACAGGTTTTTAATACAACGAGTTTATCAATACGAAATGAAGAACAATCATTTTATGAGTTTTTAGGAAGTTTAAATGAAAGTCATTTCATTTTCTGCCGTATATTAAGTGTAATAAAAACTCAGTTCGTGCAATTCCGTCAGCTGTACTTCATTCATCTTACGATTATTTGGTGTACCTTCACTCGTTTTGTAGCTATAAGATTTGTGAAAAATAGTTGTGTTGCACAAACTGTTTTTTTTTTTTTTCGGTCTTGTACATATTAGGTGTTTTGCTGATTTGGTTTGCGCAACCGTGTATAAACTTAGATACGTCGTCGTGGAGTTTTGAAATGCAGTAGCATAAGCACTTATTTCAGCACGCAGCGAATTTCACCATTCTTATTGCTTTCGACTTTTTCTATCTTTTGCGTTCATTTTGCATTAAAGTAACGTGCGGTACTTCTTACTCATTGGTTCACGTATTTATCCCAAACTTTACACAGTTGTGTGAATTCTGATGGTTTGCTTTATGCGTTTGTTTTTTTGCCTTATGTCTTACCTTTTTGTATTTCATTCATTTGCAGCGGCTTGCCATGAAATTAGCAAACATTTCCTGACTGGGGAAAATCACAAATGTTAATTCTCAATTCATGCTCATTTTTGTTGGTATCACTTCGTACTAGGGTTGTCACCATAAAAAAGACCACATAAAACTGAATAACAAATGTTCAATGGCCGAATAGAGTTGCTTGCTTTGGCCAATTACAGCACCATTCAACTTCTTCATTGGTTTAATTAAATTATGTAATTTTCAAAATTCTCCGATGCTAGGTAGTGGTTTGACCTTAACAATCTTTAAATCACAATAGGACCCAAGTCATCTGACTTACGCAGTTTGGTGTTTAGTACTAACAAGCATCAATATTTTCATGTGGAAGTGTATCTAAAGTCACACACGCGTAAGTTTTGCAAAGTAAAATAGTTAATTACAGTAGGCTATTATCAAAAAGCGTTACACGAAATAACTAAAAAAAAAACTTTCCTGTCCGTGGTTTTGTGGTTATCGACTTAGGGTATCAACCAATCCAATTTGCATTCGCTTTTCTGTTTGCACGTGTTATTTTAACAATAAAAAACTGTAGCCTATGAATGTATTTAGCATGAGACGTCTTAAAAATAATCTGAACTTTGTACTGTAAGCTGCTAGTTTAGCATATTCTCATTCACCGCACTATGTGTCATTGTAGCATTAGAAAATCCTAAATCGTTATTTAGCAATGGAAAAATATCCCGTGCCCTTACTTGTGCTTTCGGCCTTGTGTCTCCGTCAGTTTTTTTCGAGTTAGCGAGCTTTAAGCTTCTGTATTCTTTTCACTTGTTATCGAAAACTGATTTTTTATGTGAAATAAATTTGTTTTACATCACATTTCTTGTGTAATATATGGTGTAAATATTGTATGTGTGTGTAAAAATGTGTGATAATTTGTGTAAATAATTATGTTTCGTAACTAATTTCTTTGTGTGCTCTTCTATCCATGTTACCGGTATATTATTTTGTAACAACCTTCGCCACGATGCCATGTAGCATATTTCTTAGTTTTATTGTGTATTATACTAGATTTTGATCTGACGAATAAAATTTCTTCTTTTGCTTGCCCATGTCATGATCTTGCACATCAACAGAGGTGTCTACACTACAGTTGACCCATAGTTTGCAACTGCCTCTGCATCAAGCCTCACCAGGTTCGTACGGTTTAAATTTTCACTATCTTCTGTTAATGCGTCACGTTGAAGAATTATTTCAACTACTTTTTTGAAATATATATGATGCTCGAGTTTTCTCCTCAGACTAGGCCTACTACCCCTATTTCATAGTAACTACAGGCTGTAAAGTTCTTTAAACTAATAGCTTTATTATCCAACTGGGCACAATTTGATTGATTGAATCTTTATCCTCGGACTGGGAAGGCTTTTTTGAGAGCTTAATTCTGGCAATTTTGCGTACCAATAGAGGCTTTGAATCACTGACGCAGGCCTGGTCACTGAGATTGACAAAGTGAAGTTTTCGATTGTTGAAGTCTTGTTGCCGGGGAATTATTCCATCCATTAGATGCCGCTGAATGGAGAGCAGTCTTAACGTGCGTTGCTCAAGCGCACAATTTCAGCAATTTTTAGTCAACTTTTTGCCACATCAATTATTATCACTATTAATCAAACAATGAAAAATGTTCGTAACTCAGCATTTTGTGTTATGTGCGTAAACGTGTAGCATTGTAAGATTTCATTCATAAGCGAATAGCTTTTGTAACTTACGAATCGATGCCTAGGCCTACGATCTAATCAATGTGATAATAACTTATACCCTCTCATATACTTAAGCCTACTGTAGCAGCATTTTTGCTTGTATTGTAGTTTAGTTGCGGAGTGAACGTTTTGAAAAACTTTAAATCATAAGTTAAAATGTTGAAATTTTAAGTCGTTGTGTGAATAGTAAACGTAGAGTATGGAAAGAGCAAACGGCCTACCAAATTAATTGAATCTTTATCCTCGGACTGGGAAAGCTTCTTGCAGAGCTAATAATCCTGGCAGTTTCGCATTCTTGTAGAGGCTTTGAATCAATGACGCAGGCCCGGTCACTGAGGTTGACAGAGTGAAGTTTCCGATTGTTGAAGTCTTGTTGCCGGAAAATTATTCCATCAATTAGATGCCGCTGAATAGAGAGCAGTTCTTTAACGAGCTTTGCTCAAGTGCACACCCCGAGAGTCGAAACAGCGCGGCTTGATCTTGAAGCTTCTTCGTTCCAGAAGTCACGCGCTAACCAACTGAGCTATCAAGGCGGCCAATTATTGTGTGAAGAGTCAAAACTACTGAAAGATTTATTAATTCAGCGATAATGTACGTTATTGGTGTCAGGTTTTGAACTTTTTAGAATAATCCTATTCGTGATTTCAATTAAATGAACTTTGCTGATCTAGGAGGTAGATACAGTAAATTGGACTTTAAAATAGCAACCATCACGGAGACTTTTTATTGCTGCTATTTTACTACTGTACCAGCTTTTCACATAAATTATAATTGTCTGGTAGGAAACACCTGATTTGCAGTGAGCCCTTCACTGGACCGCAGCCATGCTTTCTTTTTTCGCCTAAAACTCCAAAACTAAAAACAAATTAGCGGCTTAAAGTGGGTGACACGGAACTACAAATGCCAGAAAACAAAAGCGCTTTGTATTTTTTACATCACCTCATCGTGTAGCGATGTAAGAAATAGGCTACAGCTCCTGTTTTAATGGGACCACTCATTATATTTTGGCTCATGTCGAGTTTTCAATTGAAACCATTCACCAAAATCAGTTTGGACACCGTGAATCTTTTACTTCCTATGTGTAAGGTCGAGGATTTTTTACCACTCTTGATCTTGAGACATTAGCCGTGACACGGCTTAGACATCAGGGCAAGTTTCGAGTAGCCATTTCATTGTTTAGTAAGAGCAACCTTCAAATACACTAGTATTACAGTGGGTTGATGAAAACCGTTCAGCGCATTTGAAAGGACAATCAGCTGCAAAAGTCTGGTCTGTCACATTTAAGACACGTATCTTGTAGTATTCACGATTGATGCGCATGTGCGGAGCGCTAACGATTTAGGCGGAGTAGAAATTCGCGTCGAGATTCAACGTAAAAGGATGTGTTCAACTGTTCATAGCAACCTCACAATATAGAATCACATGCTTCTGACGTATAGACGTAGGAGTGCGCAAGAAATGAACAACTTCGCATAGAGAAATGAATTTAAAACCAGTGATGGCAACGCTTTGGGCAACTCAGCTGAACAACAAAGTTACGCGTAACGTTTATTGTTGTGGACAACAAAGGCAAAACCGTTTTTGAAACTGTTCTGTAATATAATGGATAGCCTACCGTATTAATAAGAGAAGGGCAAAGAAATTTTATTCTTATTATTGAACTTGTATAAGGTATTCTTTTGCATTTCAATTTGTGAATTCTAAAACCCTATCACAACAAATTTCAAAACAAACCTTGAATTTAGTACGAAAGTGCTTGTCTTTGTCGTAAACCAACACAAACTGACAAGATGTAAGCTACCAGGGATGTGGAGTATTTTCAGAAACATTTGTTCAGCAGGATATTATGGTTCAACTCGACAGATATTTGAAGGAATATGGTTTCTGGAGCAAGGTACTTTTGGTTCGAGTTCACTTCCACAGCCCTGATCAACATCACTAGCGTGACAAAAGGGAAGTTCACCTATTGCATGACATCCTTTTTACGCCTGTCCATATGCCGGCTGTTATCAGGCTTAAAAGGCCGTTTTGACACATACAAGAGAGCCATACGATATTTGAACAATTCACTAGCCATGCTACTGAAAAGCCGTATGCATTTTTGCATGCTAGATCCGTATTTAAACTCAATTTGTAGGTGTGAAACAGTAATAGCTAAATAAAATTCTTTTGTCAAACAACTTCTGAAGCTTGACTTGAAGGACTTACAAACAAACCGCCGAAAGCATCGTTCAGAGCTCTATTGCATGCAAGCATGCTGTTATAACCTCCGCCAAGGTCACTTGAGGTGGCTTCTTTGACATGCCTCAAATAACCGGATTCCATTAAAGTGTTATTATCGGGAAGTTCAGGACCTTTAATGTCGATTTTAAACGATTTATACTCAAACAATGGCTCTGTAATAGGATTGGAAGATGCTTGAACGACAATATTTTGACTCAAAGAAGATGAAAATGCACCATGTTGCATTTTATCGTCCAATAAAGTCCGTGACTTTTCATCGTGAAGTTTCTGTCTCTTGTGCTTTGCTAACACTTCAGCGGACGACATCGATGTGTTGTTCGTTAAGTCGTTCAGTAATTCTTCTTGATCGCGCTTTCTAGCAACTTCTGCTTCCTTACCCATGGTTGCTAAAAGTTGAGCTCTGACGACTTGATCTCTCGCTTCTCGGGCTAGCTTCTCTTGGAAATAATTTCTTTCTTGACTGATCCGAACCTGATTTTTTCGAATCAGCGCCTCATTTTCTTGCCTGCAAGACAAAGTTATGTAGACTCTTCCAAACATTTAAACAGTTTGAATCAATGGGCCCCAAAACCTACAGCGAAAATCAATGATTTCATAAGTATGTCCTACGACAGAGAAGTTTGGAAGACCATGCGCTAAGGTCTGTGTGAGATCAGGCAAGTAATCATCATCATTTAAATAAAATAAATCTCACTTGTATATTGCCATTTTTTCTCTTGTTTCTTTTTCATTTCTTCCAGTTTCAAGACTCCAAATAATGTCCTCTACCTCTTCCAGATAGTCATTGTAATCTTTGAGTGATAAGAAATCACTTTCTTGTTTGTTATATACCCTTAGCACACTTTTCCGAATGTCAACTTCTTTGTCAACCCCTACAAATAAAAATATTACTGTACAGTGAGGGACAGAACACGAAACAAACTTAGAAGTAACGTAAGAATACAGAACAACAATGTGGACAAAAAAAATGTGTCAACAGCACTTACGTGTGTCTTCAAACAGCTGTGTTCTAAAACCATTTCTTTTCAATGTTCTTCCACAGTCCGGACAGGGTGCAGACTCTCTGGTAAAAATGAGTTCAACACATGCTTCACACAGAGCATGCCCACAAGTGTTTATCATCAGCCGCAAAGAGGGATTACGATATTTTGTCATTCGACATCTTGGACAGGACAGTTCATCCATTTTGCTGTTATTTTAGCCTATTTGAACAACCTAAAATTATTGCATCAAATGAGAAAAAATACTATAAACGCTAAGATGAGCATTTCTATGGTATACTCTACAGCAGGTGTTCCAACCTGGGGGCCATGGCCCCCTAGTGGGCCATGAGCCTTTTTCAAGGGGGCCATGGAAAAAAATGAAAAATAATAATTTTTTTAATTTATCATCTCTAAGTCCACTCCAACACTACCGTATATATATAACAAAGGAAATAAATTAAAATTTAATAAAAAGACTAGTACATTTTGCCCAAATCTTCATGAAATGATCTTTACCGGTTACTGTATAAAGAAGTTTTTTAATTGAAATGACGTTTCTTAATTTTTTCAAAAGGTTGAAAAAAATAGGGGGAGGCATTGATTTATCAAAATTTTCAAAGGGGGCCACGCCCCACGGTGTTAAAAAGGTTGGGAACCCCTGCTCTACAGTACTAAAACGCATCCATTCAAACATAATTTGAAATTCAAACAGTATGATAGTGGTATGGTTAAAATATTATAAAGCATCAACATCTTGCAACAGACCAGCAATGCATAAGAGCATTTAAAACACCAAATCCATCATCGTAGGAACTGCTAGACTTTAACAATGGCCCACCACACCAAAACATTGTTAGTTATTTACTTAAATTAGAACTGATATTTATATTCACAAGTTCACGACAAAGCATTGACAGACAGGCAATGATTGAAAGTTGCAAACAATATCAGAGCTACTGTCGCAAATTAACACACTTCCATTTAGACCGAAAAGTCTCATAAAATGTAGATGCAGTAGAAAGTATAAAAAAGTTTGGCATAGCTTCTTTGACCATAAAACTACGGTCCGATAGTATATATCCTAATGTATGATTTAATGACACTTCATATAACATTTTTTCATTTGTATTTTCATAAAATATTTTAATTAAGTCAATTTTGTAATAATTCTGCACATCCCACTCAGCTTGGTCGTTAAAAACATCTTGTAAGATTTCATACAAAGTAACATTTTCATGAAATTTCTCAATTAAATCAGTGGTCTCATACTCTGGGTATAAAAGCAGCACTGGCCATATTAGGCAGTTACTTTCATCAAGATGCACACGATTTAATTCAGTTGAAAATTGAAGACTTGATTCCAAATCTTCTTCATCCGAACTGTACGACTGCTCTTTTTGTTCAAGATTTACTTTTCTTGATTTAATAGCTTCCAAAATAGCTTTTTTCTTTTTTAGTTCTTTTTCCTTAGACAAAGCAATTTTACGCTGATTTCTGTCTTGAATCCTTTTGTCTTTAACACAGTTATTTAGGACTTGTTCGGCAGTTACATTATTTTCTTCTAAACTCAGGACAACTTTGCACCAACCAATTGCATCTTCATATCGTTTCAAAGCCTCACAACATTGCGCACAACGTAAAAGAGATTTTATCCTTTGTGGAGATAATTTGACAGCCTCGTTTGAATCCAACAAAGCAGAGCGATAATTTTTCAAATAAAAATTTGCTGCAGATCGATTTGAATATAAAACAGTCAGCATTTCCACATCATCACATTTTGCTTTCAAAGCTTCTGTGTATGCTGCACAAGCAAATTTATATTTTTTGCATTTAAACTGAAAATTTCCATCATTTTTATATGCCATTGCTTTATCGTATGGTGCATCATCAGGGTCATATTGAATTTGCTGCAATCCTTGCAAAAGAGGATTATTTTCAATTTCTTCAGCTGTTGGTTGTTCTTTTAGAAATGCTGGATGTGTGGCCAGCATTTCATCAAAGTTGTCATCTTCGTATTTGTAACCCTTGTTTTTTTCTTTTATTTTCTCTATAAAGTCTTCTGTATCCTTGTTCAGCTTGTCAATTAGCTGACGTCGCTCAGCATCAGTCATTTTTGTTGAAGCCATATTATTTCACTACTGACCACTCTACTCTCTATGTCTCTATACTCAGTAATTAAAAGGATATAGGTCAGACTCCAAGTGATGATAAGTCATGCTTTATTTGCAAATTACTTAAAATACTAGTCTACCTTCTAAACCGATCAAAATGTGCAACCATAAAAAGGGCCAAATAAGGCCAGATTTTCTGGCCTTATTTGCATCAATTTTTTTAGGCCAACTGTAATTTAAAAAGGCCAGCTTTCTGGATTGGCCCGAAAAAAGGCTATCTGGCAACCCTGATCTGATTGTACACCAGAAGTGTTGAACACCAGACCCAACACTCAGGTTGCCACTCATTGTCAGATATTTTTTATATTTCCAGCTCATTTGCCACAAAAAAGTAATCGCCCAATCGTTTAAAAGTTGAAACAAACTCAAAAATCAATAATGAATGGAATAAGTTACCCGAGAAAATTGTCACAGCACCTAGTTTGAACAGTTTCAAAGCAAGACTGGATCACCACTTTAGAAATAGAGAAGTTAAATTTGACCCACTTGGGTAGTCATACTTTGCAAGTACTGGCTGCATCCACTAACGTTGATATTCACTACATCTTGTAACTTGTACATATATACAGTATATACGGTATGTAGTCTACTATGTACGTATAATGTATTGTATACCTACTCTACTGACAGTTATATTTTATCTTATATGGTGTCTCCAGCCCCAGGTGTTTTTTGTTTGATTTTTAGTGTTATGCTGTGCCTTTATACCGTAAGATATATATGTATGCTACAGGAGCCTAAGTACAGTCGTGGCCAAAACTTTAAGACCAGAGTTGATTTATGACGTTTTTTGTATTACGCCATAATACTACATCAGATACTGTTTAAATTGCATCATCTTTATTCTGGGTCGACATCTGATGTAATCGGTCATTATTTAGCAAATATCAATTGAACATTAGCCAGTAGAGATCACTTTTCTGTATTACTTATCTGCCCAAAATGGGTAAAATGTGCTCCCTTTCGGATGTTCAGTGATGTCGAATTGTTGTTCTCAGCAGGGAAGGCTACACAGAACATCAAATTGGTGAGCAGCTTGAATTTAGAAAAGCTATTGTGCATCAGGCAATTGTGAAATTTAAGAAATCAGGAACTAAAGCTGATGCAAAACGCAATGGTTGTCCTTGAAAAACAATTCCTAGATCTGACATCTTCATGAAAAGGCAAGTGGTGACGTCTCCAACATGTTCAGCCAAACAAATCAGAGCCGATTTGAATGAAGCCGGTATTCCAGTCAGCAGGAGGACTGTTAGCCGCCGTTTAGTTGTAGAATTTGGTCTGAAGTCACGAAAACCAGCAAGAAAATCGAGGCTTACACCAGCGATGAAGAAGAAGGGTCTCCTGTTTGCACTGCAGCATAAAAACTAGACTTCTGCCCAATGGTCTAAAGTTTAATTTTCAGACGAATCAAGTGTCCAACAGTTTGGTGCAAGAAAAATAAATGTCCGTCGACCCTCAGGAACACAATTTGATGAAAAGTATACCCGGAAAACGATGAAACATCCACCAGGTGTGATGATATGGGGAGCCATTTTGACCAAAGATACAGCCAAACTCATTTTTCTAAAACCAGGAACCACGATGAACGGCCAGAAATACTTGAACTTAATGAAAGAGGAGCTACAACTACACAATAATGCACATGTCGATGCACGAGTGTACGATTTTGGTGCAAGATGGAGCCCTATGCCATCGTTTAAAGACAGTAATAGAGTTTTTAGGGCTAAGAAAAATACTCTTCTGCAGTGGCCGGGGAACAGTCCAGATTTTAACCATATCGAAAACTTTTGGACTTTTCTCAAGAATAATGTTGCTGAAAAACATCCCTCGAGTATTCCTTCCTACTTGAAGCAATCAAATTAGTCTGGATTCGTGAAATTCCTGAAAAATTTTGCAAAAATTTAGTCGAAAGTATGCCCACACGAATCAAGGCCGTCATCAAAGGGAAAGGAGGACACACCAAATATTAAAAATTTGAGATTTTGATGCAATAATGTAAATGCTTATTACTTTGTCCTGTATACAGTTAGCAAGGAATAAGTGAGAAAACGACAAGAAATAGGACGAAGAACTGATTTTCTCGAAATTTGCGGTTTGGTCTTAAACTTTTGGCCACGACTGTAGTATTGACTCAGTTTTTCTTGGTGTTTTTTCTCTTGTTTATGAGTTATGACTTCCTTGTTGATATTCTATTTCGTTTTTATTTATTTATTTAATATTGCTACGTAAGTTATCATGAATGTGAAAAAGCATTAATGCGCTTGCAACACCATTATTATTATAAAAATGGCCCAAAGTTTTAACGTTTGCACAAATTGAAGCCTGAAATAGAAATCTTAGAAATGGCAATTATTGTGGTAAATTTAATTCAAAATAAAACGAAGCTAAACAGTAAACAACTTTTTGTTTTTATTTTTACGAAACTTAGCTTATGTTGTTTTCAACGTAATGCCGATGTTTTACATTTGTCACATTAAAACCACGGGGATCTGCTGACTCGATGACTAATAATAATATAGTCTTTAGCTGCTTCCTGTATGTTGTTGAATATATTTGTACCGTATACTATTTTCCGTAACAGACAAAATAAAAGGTTTCTCTCTCTAAACAACACAAAACCTGCCATGCATATTTACAAAAGGTTCCCTATTTTGTGCCTACTGCCTATGTCGAAAACTGACCAATCAGGGGCAACTTTTCTTAAACCATGACAAAAATAATAGCGTTGCCAGTTGAAAAAAAATTTGCGAAATATACTGTTGGAAATACTTATGACAGTTGAATCTCTGGTTGAATTATTCGGTAGGCACTTAAATATAAAAAGTTTCGTAAGACAAATGAATCATTGGACCAATCCAAAGTTACAGGAACAGCGCTTCAACCAATCAATAGTTGCAGGTAACTCAGAGAAAACATTTCTGATATAAAGTAAATTAGGTCAACGTTTTGTCGTCCACAGCTTGGCGTAGTAAAGGGCTAAGGCAGTGGTAATTATTTCGATGACATGTGTTCGATTCCTATCCAAATCATAATTTTTTTCTATTATTACCAAACAAACTTTAGAATAGAATCAAATCTCTGGCTAAATGCTAGATGGTACACAATTGTACGGTAGTCAGTTAAACATGTTCTCATTGGTTGGCTGTGTCATCGCGTACCGAATTATTTCGGCCTAACCTTAGCCCTTATCAAGAATCTGAAAGCCCTCATCAAGAATCCACTCCGAAAGCTCAGTTAGTTAGCGCGTGACTTTGTAAAGGAAGAAGCTTGAACATCAACCGGAGCTGGTTTGATTCTTGGGGTGTGCGATTGAGCAACGCGGGAACTCCTCTCCATTCAGCGCCACTTCAACAATCAGATAATATCAATCTCAATGACCGGGCTTGCGCCAGTAGTTCAAAGCTTTTACATGTGCCAGAAAATGCCAAGATCAAGCTCTAAAAGAAGCTTTCCCAGTCCGAGAATAAAGATTCAATCAAAATATTTGTAAGAAATGCAATATTCAACTTTGTCTCCAACAACCTTAATTTTATTAGCTGGCAACACTCTTTACAAGAATTTTGCAGTTATAACTTTTAAATCTCCCATTTAGTCCCATATTCCCATGATGAAAAAGTGATCTCTTTTTGGGACGTTGTCAAATATGTCAATGAAAGCTTAACTTGGATCAACATTCAACACAGACCTGCAAGTACCTACCATAAGTGTACTAATTTTCATGTCTTTGTTTTAATGTTTATTACATTAGCAGTGCGATTTTGCAATGTTCAAACTGCGGTGCTCTTGCACAAGACGCCCTGTTGGTCAACTGGACAAAATGATGACGTCAATTTCAACAGATTTGCTATCGTTGAAAAGCACAAGCATAGATCTAACCAACTAAGTTAATATCAAGTCCCAAAAAACTACTAGCTCCATCTAGTGGCCACCTAAACTTGACCAAATGCAAACCATCACCAAAAATTCATTTTAAATGATAAACTATCTAAATCAAATCCAATTAAAAGAACATGTCACTGTTTATTGAAGAGCTAACCTTCATTTTTATATCTTATTTAATATATGAGCAATCGTTGTTCGAAGACAGCCCCCCAACGAAGCTTTTTCCCAATGCATTTCAATGGCGAATCGATCGTCTTTCAGTTCACGCCCTGCGTGTTCACGATAATTAATTGTCTCCCATTTATTCATTTCTTGCTCAATTTCAACAGATTTGCTACCGTTGAAAAGCACAATCATAGATCTAACCAACTAAGTTAATATCAAGTCCCAAAATACTACTAGCTCCATCTAGTGGCCACCTAAACTTGACCAAATGCAAACCATCACCAAAACTTCATTTTAAATGATAAACAATCTAAATCAAATCCAATTAAAAGAACATGTCACTGTTTATTGAAGGGCTAACCTTCATTTTTATATCTTATTTAATATATGAGCAATCGTTGTTCGAAGACAGCCCCCCAACGAAGCTTTTTCCCAATGCATTTCAATGGCGAATCGATCGTCTTTCAGTTCACACCCTGCGTGTTCACGATAATTAATTGTCTCCCATTTATTCATTTCTTGCTCAATTTCAACAGATTTGCTATCGTTGAAAAGCACAAGTATAGATCTAACCAACTAAGTTAATATCAAGTCCCAAAATACTACTAGCTCCATCTAGTGGCCACCTAAACTTGACCAAATTCAAACCATTATCAAAAGTTTATTTGCAATGATAAAAACATTTAACGACAACCAATTAAAAGAACATATTACTGTTTATTGAAGGGCTAACTTTCATTTTTATATCTTATTGAATATGCGAGCAATCGTTGTTCGAAGACAGCCCCCCCAACGAAGCTTTTGCCCAATGCATTTCAATGGCGAATCGATCGTCTTTCAGTTCACGCCCTGCGTGTTCACGATAATTAATTGTCTCCCATTTATTCATTTCTTGCTCAATTTCAACAGATTTGCTATCGTTGAAAAGCACAATCATATATCTAACCAACTAAGTTAATATCAAGTCCCAAAAAACTACTAGCTCCATCTAGTGGCCACCTAAACTTTACCAAATTCAAACCATCACCAAAACATCACCAAACCTAAATCAATTCCAATTAAAACGCTAACAAAAGTGCAATGTCGCATGAAACAAAATTATTTTTTTAACTTAATAAAAGTTACGTTTGTAACATGATTTTTGTGTGTCAACGTTTAAGGTTTGGACCTATGAATCATTTTTTTTACACACACGGATGCCTTTGGGAAAATGACTTCATGTGGTTATGAAAGAACACGAGAATGCAAGCCCAAGTCATTTCATTACGGTTTCGTTACTTACCTTTGATCCATATTTAAGCCTAGGTTTATTCGGTTTAGCCGTGTGTTGTGAAAAATGTGTTGTGTGTGTGTTGTGAAAAAATTATTTGGCTAAGCATTGAACAAAACATAAGTATCCGCACCCACTGTATCGCTGGTTGTTGTTTCTTTTTATTATTTGCAGAAGTTTCTCCATCCAAATAGGAACAATTTTCTGGTTCCTGCACTTGGAGCTGACATCACTTGCTTCCTCAACCGAACTTTTCCAGTTGATGTCGACTGCGGGCCGAGTGACAAGAATTCTTCCACGACCTCACAAAGGATCAAAGTTCTACACCGCTCTAGAGCACACATCGCTTTCCTATTGATCAGTGTTTGTTACATTACTTGATTCGGACAAGCCATTACACCACCAATTAGGCTATTTGTGTGCCTGATCTTAATCCTTTCTATGACTTTAGCATTTTTTCAATATAAATGGGAGACAATTAATTATCGTGAACACGCAATGCGAATCCAAAAAGACGATCGATTCGTCATTGAAATGCATTGTGCAAAAGCTTCGTTGGGAGGCTGTCTTCGAACAACGATTGCTCATATATTCAATGAGGTATAAAAATAAAATTTAGCGCTTCAATAAACAGTAACATATTCTTTTAAATGGTTGTCGTTTAATGTTTTTATCATTGCAAATAAACTTCTGATAATGGTTTGAATTTGGTCAAGTTTAGGTGGCCACCAGATAGAGCTAGTAGTATTTTGGGACTTGGTGTTAACTTAGTTGGTTAGATCTATGCTTGTGCTTTTCAACGATAGCAAATCTGTTGAAATTGAGCAAGAAATGAATAAATGGGAGACAATTAATTATCGTGAACACGCAGGGCGTGAACTGAAAGACGATCGATTCGCCATTGAAATGCATTGGGCAAAAGCTTCGTTGGGGAGCTGTCTTCGAACAACGATTGCTCGCGTATTAAATAAGATATAAAAATGAAAGTTAGCACTTCAATAAACAGTAATATGTTCTTTTAATTGGTTGTCGTTAAATGTTTTTATCATTGCAAATAAACTTTTGATAATGGTTTGAATTTGGTCAAGTTTAGGTGGCCACTAGATGAAGCTAGTAGTTTTTTGGGACTTGATATTAACTTAGTTGGTTAGATCTATACTTGTGCTTTTCAACGATAGCAAATCTGTTGAAATTGAGCAAGAAATGAATAAATGGGAGACAATTAATTATCGTGAACACGCAGGGCGTGAACTGAAAGACGATCGATTCGCCATTGAAATGCATTGGGCAAAAGCTTCGTTGGGGGGCTGTCTTCGAACAACGATTGCGCGCATATTCAATAAGATATAAAAATGAAAGTTAGCACTTCAATAAACAGTAACATGTTCTTTTAATTGGATTTGATTTAGATTGTTTATCATTTAAAATGATGTTTTCGTTATGGTTTGAATTTGGTCAAGTTTAGGTGGCCACCAGATGGAGCTAGTAGCATAGTGGGACTTGGTATTAACTTTTTTGGTTAGATCTATGCTTGTGCTTTTCACCGATCGCATATTTGTTTAAATTGAACAACAAATCAATAAATGGAAGACAATTTCCTTCTGGTGTGTTTCATTGCATTTCCACCCCGCACTTCCTCTTTCATAATAGTATATTCCAATGTGTGTGACGTTTTTTGACGTCATCATTTTGTCCAGTTGACCAACAGGGCGTCTTGTGCAAGAGCACCCAAACTGCTACACTCGCTTAATTGAGTCGTGGGATTAATGCAAATAAAGGCTTGTTGGTCACAAGGCATCAACTGTGTTGTAAGATCCCTAAGTCTGTTTTGTAATCTGACTATTCAGACAATTACTCAAATCTAGACTAAGTCTTCTTAAACATGTATGATGTAGGTATACTATATTGTTATGAGTTTTATAATCCATTTTTTAAGGCAGTGGCTATTTGACCGGCTCCGGTCTTTGAATCTGAAACACTATTTGACCGGTCATGACGTCACTACATAAGCACTTTTTCTCTTTCAAAGCAAAAGACGATAAGCGCGTTAAGTTTTAAATTCAACACGATTTTTTCAACTGAATCCGTGGCGCATACGTAACGTCTCGGGCTGCCATTCTAGAGGGAATGAGTTCGGTTCTATCCAGAAGCGTTCTTTTTTTTTTTTTTAACTAAATTTTTGAAAGTGGAAAGTTGTCTTGAAGGGTTGGTTGAGATGATGATTTGAAACTTGACTGATTGTTGTGCGACAATGAGACTGGATTTAATTTTTAACTTCGGACTTCAGCGAAACGTAATCTTACAGCCTATTAGAAGAAAATAAATCAATAGCTTTTTTTCCTTGGTCTGAACCTTAAAACATTTGACCAGGCTAACACACACAATAGTATTTCAATAAGATAAATTTATGTTATGGAACCGGTTTTCTTCCATTAGGAATCGTCAGCATAACTGAGTCGAAATAAAAATAAGCCTACATCAAGAAATGTCAGCACAACTGAGTCGAAATAAGAATTAGCCTACAATATCAATAAATGTCAGCATAAATGGACCAAAAACAAACGAAAAATTACAAATTAATTAAATAAATAAAACTGTTCATGACCTCCAATCCTTCATATTCATTTCTTTATTTCTGCCTTTTCTTCTCTTCATAGTTTAAGCAAAACGCAACTATCGAATATTGTAATTTCAATTTGACTTAGCTTGAGCAAGTGTAATGGCAAACACTTGAAAATTCAAATAAAATTTACTAAGCAGAGGATTATAGAAATACTATGTCGGTGAAATCTAGAATAAATGCTTCTATTACATCATCATGCTAAACTTGCAATTGTGCAAAAATTTAAAGCAATCAATGCGGCAGAATAGGTGACAAGGTTAGGAAAAACTAGAAAAACCATATCTATGATCAAAAATGGGAAAAACCAACTGAAAAAGGTGATCTGGTACTATGACACTTCCTCAAATGGGCGATCTACCTAATACAGAAAGCAATATCACTAAGAAAATAAATCAATAGCTTTTTTTCCTTGGTCTGAACCTTAAAACATTTGACCAGGCTAACACACACAATAGTATTTCAATAAGATAAATTTATGTTATGGAACCGGTTTTCTTCCATTAGGAATCGTCAGCATAACTGAGTCGAAATAAAAATAAGCCTACATCAAGAAATGTCAGCACAACTGAGTCGAAATAAGAATTAGCCTACAATATCAATAGATGTCAGCATAAATGGACCAAAAACAAACGAAAAATTACAAATTAATTAAATAAATAAAACTGTTCATGACCTCCAATCCTTCATATTCATTTCTTTATTTCTGCCTTTTCTTCTCTTTATACATATAGTTTAAGCAAAACGCAACTATCGAATATTGTAATTTCAAGTTGACTTAGCTTGAGCAAGTGTAATGGCAAACACTTGAAAATTCAAATAAAATTTACTAAGCAGAGGATTATAGAAATACTATGTCGGTGAAATCTAGAATAAATGCTTCTATTACATCATCATGCTAAACTTGCAATTGTGCAAAAATTTAAAGCAATCAATGCGGCAGAATAGGTGACAAGGTTAGGAAAAACTAGAAAAACCATATCTATGATCAAAAATGGAATAGTCGATAGTTGCGTTTTGCTTAAACTATGAAGAGAAGAAAAGGCAGAAATAAAGAAATGAATATGAAGGATTGGAGGTCATGAACAGTTTTATTTATTTAATTAATTTGTAATTTTTCGTTTGTTTTTGGTCCATTTATGCTGACATCTATTGATATTGTAGGCTAATTCTTATTTCGACTCAGTTGTGCTGACATTTCTTGATGTAGGCTTATTTTTATTTCGACTCAGTTATGCTGACGATTCCTAATGGAAGAAAACCGGTTCCATAACATAAATTTATCTTATTGAAATACTATTGTGTGTGTTAGCCTGGTCAAATGTTTTAAGGTTCAGACCAAGGAAAAAAAGCTATTGATTTATTTTCTTAGTGATATTGCTTTCTGTATTAGGTAGATCGCCCATTTGAGGAAGTGTCATAGTACCAGATCACCTTTTTCAGTAGGTTTTTCCCATTTTTGATCATAGATATGGTTTTTCTAGTTTTTCCTAACCTTGTCACCTATTCTGCCGCATTGATTGCTTTAAATTTTTGCACAATTGCAAGTTTAGCATGATGATGTAATAGAAGCATTTATTCTAGATTTCACCGACATAGTATTTCTATAATCCTCTGCTTAGTAAATTTTATTTGAATTTTCAAGTGTTTGCCATTACACTTGCTCAAGCTAAGTCAACTTGAAATTACAATATTCGATAGTTGCGTTTTGCTTAAACTATGAAGAGAAGAAAAGGCAGAAATAAAGAAATGAATATGAAGGATTGGAGGTCATGAACAGTTTTATTTATTTAATTAATTTGTAATTTTTCGTTTGTTTTTGGTCCATTTATGCTGGCATCTATTGATATTGTAGGCTAATTCTTATTTCGACTCAGTTGTGCTGACATTTCTTGATGTAGGCTTATTTTTATTTCGACTCAGTTATGCTGACGATTCCTAATGGAAGAAAACCGGTTCCATAACATAAATTTATCTTATTGAAATACTATTGTGTGTGTTAGCCTGGTCAAATGTTTTAAGGTTCAGACCAAGGAAAAAAAGCTATTGGTTTATTTTCTTAGTGATATTGCTTTCTGTATTAGGTAGATCGCCCATTTGAGGAAGTGTCATAGTACCAGATCACCTTTTTCAGTTGGTTTTTCCCATTTTTGATCATAGATATGGTTTTTCTAGTTTTTCCTAACCTTGTCACCTATTCTGCCGCATTGATTGCTTTAAATTTTTGCACAATTGCAAGTTTAGCATGATGATGTAATAGAAGCATTTATTCTAGATTTCACCGACATAGTATTTCTATAATCCTCTGCTTAGTAAATTTTATTTGAATTTTCAAGTGTTTGCCATTACACTTGCTCAAGCTAAGTCAACTTGAAATTACAATATTCGATAGTTGCGTTTTGCTTAAACTATGAAGAGAAGAAAAGGCAGAAATAAAGAAATGAATATGAAGGATTGGAGGTCATGAACAGTTTTATTTATTTAATTAATTTGTAATTTTTCGTTTGTTTTTGGTCCATTTATGCTGACATCTATTGATATTGTAGGCTAATTCTTATTTCGACTCAGTTGTGCTGACATTTCTTGATGTAGGCTTATTTTTATTTCGACTCAGTTATGCTGACGATTCCTAATGGAAGAAAACCGGTTCCATAACATAAATTTATCTTATTGAAATACTATTGTGTGTGTTAGCCTGGTCAAATGTTTTAAGGTTCAGACCAAGGAAAAAAAGCTATTGATTTATTTTCTTAGTGATATTGCTTTCTGTATTAGGTAGATCGCCCATTTGAGGAAGTGTCATAGTACCAGATCACCTTTTTCAGTTGGTTTTTCCCATTTTTGATCATAGATATGGTTTTTCTAGTTTTTCCTAACCTTGTCACCTATTCTGCCGCATTGATTGCTTTAAATTTTTGCACAATTGCAAGTTTAGCATGATGATGTAATAGAAGCATTTATTCTAGATTTCACCAACATAGTATTTCTATAATCCTCTGCTTAGTAAATTTTATTTGAATTTTCAAGTGTTTGCCATTACACTTGCTCAAGCTAAGTCAAATTGAAATTACAATATTCGATAGTTGCGTTTTGCTTAAACTATGAAGAGAAGAAAAGGCAGAAATAAAGAAATGAAGGATTGGAGGTCATGAACAGTTTTATTTATTTAATTAATTTGTAATTTTTCGTTTGTTTTTGGTCCATTTATGCTGACATCTATTGATATTGTAGGCTAATTCTTATTTCGACTCAGTTGTGCTGACATTTCTTGATGTAGGCTTATTTTTATTTCGACTCAGTTATGCTGACGATTCCTAATGGAAGAAAACCGGTTCCATAACATAAATTTATCTTATTGAAATACTATTGTGTGTGTTAGCCTGGTCAAATGTTTTAAGGTTCAGACCAAGGAAAAAAAGCTATTGATTTATTTTCTTAGTGATATTGCTTTCTGTATTAGGTAGATCGCCCATTTGAGGAAGTGTCATAGTACCAGATCACCTTTTTCAGTTGGTTTTTCTCATTTTTGAGCCTATTAGAAGGTGTGATTTTTTCAGAGAAATTGTGCTAAGAAATGAAAGGAATTTGTTAAAAATAAAGACTAGAAAAAACTTTTTTAATTCGTTTTGAAACTTTTTTATTCACTTGTTGATTCATTCATATCAGTTTGTATCCTTTTGTAGTTAAAAAAAAAAAAAAAAGAACGCTTCCGGATAGTATCGAACTCATTCCCTCTAAAATGGCAGCCCGAGACATTACGTATGCGCCACGGACTCAGTTGAAGAAAACGTGTTGAATTTAAAACTTAACGCGCTTATCGTTTTTTGCTTTGAAAGAGAAAAAGTGCTTATGTAGTGACGTCATGACCGGTCAAATAGTGTTTCAGATTCAAAGACCGGAGCCGGTCAAATAGCCACTGCCATTTTTTAAACGATTGTTTTTTACTGTAGTTACCATCCACTTTATTTCATTGTTAAAATTTAAGTCATTGATGTTTGCTTATTGAATTGAAATGCTTACTAAAGTTGAAAAACAACAATGCAAAAAAATATTAGATAAGCTGGACACAGCAGAACTGCAAGCCCTCAAAGATACTATCACAAGAAGTACTATTGAAGTTACAAGTCGGCAAGGTGAAATATTAAATTTTACTTGCAACTGATATACATACTGCACGTAAACATCTTAGTTATATTATATATAGTTAACAACTTACGTTAAACTGGCGATTGTTAACTAACTTCCAAAATTAAGTGTAAATTTTTTTGTTTTTAATATGCATTCATTTCTTGCACTTTGCTGTAAAATATGACTTCAAAAGCTTGATACTTTGTAGGCTTGCTGTACATCATGTGGATGGATAACAGGAGTTTGGTGGTCTAAACATTGTTTTTTTATCATTAATTCATGACACTGCATTGCTATCACAATGATTAATGAGTTTTTGTTCAATTGTATGAAGAGTCTTCCCAACCAAGTAACTATAATTTCAATTCATACTTACACTTTTTCTATTACTATTTTCAGAAGCTATTGCAGCTATTCTTGATTATTCTGAAAGTGTTTCAGAATTGCTATATCGAAAAAAGATAAAAAGAGACATGGTGTTTCGTTACTTGTATGAAGAGGTCAGTAATGTTTAGTTTTTATCTTAAATGCATTAGTAGGAAAGCTTCTTTTTGGAAAGGTGTCACACATAAATCTTTTTTATCAAACCAAGAATAAATTAACAATTTTTAAAACCATGAAGTTTATTATATGATACTGTTTTTAGCAACTTGATTTCTTTAAACTTTTGCTCATTTTACTTTTTTCGTTAAGTAATTTTCTGTAAGATGTTGAATACGGTACTGATACAGCAAGTTCCAGCTAATGCACAATTATCATGTTCACTCTACATGTCATGTGCAACAGAATCTTATCATATTTGCTGATATGAAAATCCCAGCAAATCTTTCAATGCATCCACTTTTTATTCTCCTTTTAGTTAGGTGAAATGTTCTTACTGTTTAGTGTAAAGTTCTGTCAACAAATAATGGCCTAGTAGTGATATGTGACAATATGATCAAACAAAGACCAAACTGATCATTCAACAGAACCACTGCTTAGTGATAGTGCTTATTTCATCTAAAATCGACTGGTTTCCAAACATATGTACATGAACTTCTTCCTTAATAGGTTGTAAAACTTTGTAAAGACACTACCGTAATAGTTTTACTGCAAATTAAGCATAGGTATTTGTTCTTAATTCTTCACTCATTTTTCTCCAAATCTTAAATTTTCCGTTATTTTTTTCTTGATATTTTTGCACTTATATACATATAAAAAACTACAATAAATTTGTTCCAACAAACACACTATACCAAAGTGGTTTCTAAAGAAGTAGATACGTTTGTTTGAAAATAGAAAATGAGTTCATTGAACTGGTCTCCAGGATTGGCTACGTTTTAATTTTCTCCTTTTATATTTATTGTCATTAATGTATCTTAACAAAGTACTATCTGCATAGGTACACCAGCGCGCATAAGAATTAAAAAATTTAAAGGATTAAAAAAGCTGCTTGTGTTAACTGTACATCAATGTGCACCTAAAATTCTACTATGTCCTTGAGTCAAGACATTTATTATTATGCCATGGTATTTACAGTAACGCGAGATATGTATCAACGTATCATGTTTTAAATTAGTCGTCTGGTGAACAGCGTTTTTAGGTTAGTTTACTGCTTGGCATCAAACTTGCTATAAACAGATGTTTATTCTTTGCAGAAAATAAAAGTCAGTCCTTCCTGCAACAAAGCGAATCTAGTTGCTGCTGTATTGCAACACACAGCAACAATGAGTCCCAGTAGCCCTTTATCAACTGCCTGTCAATCTTCTGTTGGAAGTTCTTCAACGAGTCAGGAGAGATCTTCAGTATGAGTTCTTTTTTTCCCACTAACCAAAAGTTTGTATTGTCGTATATTGTTACTAATACATAAGAAGTTACTTTTGTCAAACGTGAGTACGAATATAACAAAGTGTTATCATAACTATAGCAAATTAGCCTATTCGCAATAATTAATTTAAACAGAAATGTTAATTTTATATGTTATGTTTTCACTTTTCCCCAGCCATCAACAGTCAACAGTGTTTAAACGAAAATCAAAAATGATATGAAGGCAAATTTTGCTGGCTGGATTACATTCCAGATTTGTGGTATGAAACCTACAAGTCATACTATAGTGTAATACTTTAGCCTATCCTAGATAAGTCTATACTCGCTATACAAAATTTTTATCCTAACATTGTTACAATGTAGGCTACAAATTGACCACCCCATGTAAGTGGAGTTACTTTCTCTGCAAAGATATCCGTGCAATCGTCCATTGAAGTCTATTGTTTCAGATTTCGCCTTCTTCGCCACACAGTGATGGGTATTCCCAGCAAATAACAAACGCAATCGCTCAGACTGATCAGACAATCTCCCAACAATTTGTGGTTTGGTTTTACCCGTTATTGAACTCTCTGCACGACACTGCGTACAATCCTGCACCACGGACAACATGGAGTGCCAACCACTTTTGGCCCGACTGCAGATTTAGAAGCAAAATACCCATCAACACAGAGCGGGGTGAACAAGACTATCAAATCGACGCCATTGAGGGCGCACAGCTTGTATCCGAAAAACTAGCGTCGTTCGTTCGTCACCATAAGATTATATTCAACGTTAATGACACTCCGGCCGGTCATCGAGGTCGCATAAATTCGCACGGCCTCGCTAAAGTCGCGGCGTGTGGCACGCTGCACATAATAACGTCGAACAATGAACTCGAAAGTAATTTCGGAACATTCGAGCAATTGTTCGGCTTGCTGCGTGATCCCACAGAAGACAATCGGTGGAAAATCAAGTTTTCAGATCTCTCGATTGACGGCGCTTCAGCGAGAACTAACAAATCATCACTAAGCGAAACTTCAATGCGAGAACTTTTGGCTGAATAGATGTTGTTCGAAATCGAGAGTGGTGATCCACCTTCAATAGCCAGAGCTCCGCAAACAAACAGAAAGTTCTGATGCGACATAACTTGGTCTTGGCATTTGTTTAAAAAAACACGCCCCCTATTTCCTACACCTTAGTTATAGGACATGTAAGTTATGCAACGTCTAGTTTACTTAAGTGTCGAACCAGTATCAATTTTGACGTCAAGCATCAAGTTCTCCATTTTACTTCTGAAAGTGTTTTGTTTGTCTTATCCAGGCTTACGCCAGGTGATTGAAGATTTGGATTAAGTGGACGGGAAGGCAAGGAAGCCAATCTTCGTGACCACCTTCAGGCATGTTTTTAAAGTGTCTTACCAAAGAGCAAACACACAGCCACATGCTCTTGAGCGGTTTAGCCGACTGCTGAAAACGAAGACACACTATAAAACCATCGATAAATTACAGCAATGCAGACCGTGTCTTCAAAAGTGCAATTTTATATTTTTTAGTTACTGGGGCCAATTTAGTCCTTTGAAAATCATTTTATTCTTTTGGAACCTCTCTTATGTGATCATGTTGCATCTTTATTTGCAATCAAGCTTCTTGCCTTTTCCTTTATTTGGGGTAATTTTTTTTCAACAACACGTTTTATATTTCTTAGTATGACTTGAACGCAAGCTCCGGTATTTGCTGTTGTCTATAATCACATGCCAGGAAAGCGTCTGTCGACGTTGAATCAATGTAGAAAGAAGCAATTTTTTAACTGAGAAAAATGTAAAAATTCTATCCTACAGTTTCTATTGCATTTCTACTCAGACAGCAAAACCCATCATGTTTACATCGTAAAAATGACGGATTTTGCTGTCGGGGTAATGAAGCATCAACTAATTGTTGTAAACACATTTTATCTGCGATATCATACTTCAATTTTCCACCAACGTTTATCTGGGTGCAAAAGTTGTGTTAATCTTTAAAAGCTTTCAACATGGACAAACCAGAATTTTGAAAACCAAATAAGAACTATGGACAATAGATGGTTGTGGTGACTCACGGTAGCCGACGCCTTATTCACATATTCAAACATGCCCGATGATGATGCGGACAATATTTGTTTTTAAGCTTCACTGTTGCTTGGCACAATTCCTGTTACCCAGCTAGCAAACTGTTCCTTTTTGCATTGAGTCAAGTCTGTTGACATTTCTGGCTGAGTTTACGTAAAAACGCCAATATTGCTAGCTGGAGGTTGCTTCACTTTTAAAATGTTTACCAGGTACTGTTTTTTGTAACAGAGCTAATTGTTTGCAGTAGCTGCAGTCGAAAAGATATTATTCTTTACGGTTGTAACTAGCTAGAAACGCAGGCTGCATCTTGTTTTCGTATATATTTTATTTTCTACTCTTCCTTGTGAGGTGAATCGCTGTGATTGGTCTCTTGCGTTGTTTATGTTCAAAACTAACATACAGCATTTTCGCCCAGTAGATTGCATGCAATGTTTCATTTCAAGAAAGTTTTTAATTTCACGACATGATCGCGTTAACGTATCTATGTTGAGCAGCACTGCAGGTAAATAGTGCCGCTCAGAAATTTGTCGAAAGCATTCTTAATGGGATTTCGGAACGTGAAACATGTCGTTTTTGCACTCCGTCAGCAGAAGAACATTCGAACCCTTCCACCAGTGGTTCCCAATCTTTTTTTGTAATTCTACATTCCTTCAAAGAATCACCAAGCCTGCGAGCCCCTACACTTTTGAGTGGATGAAAATTTCTACTAAATTTTTGTATTATCAATACCGCAAGGTTTTTAGATAATTATGCTATTTTTCGCTCCAATAGCGTCCACACGATCTTGATATAATCATTATAATTGATACAACAACGATATTCAAGAACATAGAAACTTACTGCACTTCCAGGGCAGCGTACCTTGAACGTTATTTACACGAACTAGTATTTTAACCAACTCATTGGGTGAAGCGATATTTCTTTCACCAAGATCTGCACTTAATATGATGTACCAGTTTGCCGTTTAATATCAAGTGAACGGAAATGGGGCCACTCTGGTTACATGTTAAATTGTAACAAATAGATATCGCTCATGTGTTCAATTGTTACAGTGATTGGCAAGGCAAGGTTTCGACATTAGACCGCACAGCAGCGCCTTGGTCAAGACTCAAGATGATCAACAATGCAGGAACATCCCCAGACAGCAAATCGTCTGCAGACGTTGAATCAATGTAAAAAAAAGCGACGGATTTGCTGTCTGGGTCACCACTGCTAGCTAACTGCACACGAAAATAACAAAGAAATAATCAGCTTCTCACGTAATTTCATGTTAATAAAACGTAATAAAAAGTAACAATGACCAAAATCGATTTAGAAACACTTTACGGAAATTAAGCAATAAAGAAAAACAACTAAGTCATAGTACTTGCCATAATGAGCCACAAACGGAACGGCGTGATTCATATATTTACTGGTTACTCAAAACTCAGTTAAAAGTTTATACAAAAGATTCGCCATGTTGCCCAGCAACCAAAGCGACGTACTGCATACGTAAGTAATAAAACTGCGAGAAACTGGTTCAGCTAATAGGTCTTGTGTCCAACGGACAATGAGGCTCGTTTTTTAGTTTAGCAATTCAAAGTCTCATTGTTATAAATCAGTTACAGTTGGCTGGGGTTTCTGAGGACGACGAGGGGCAGGCTTAGGTTTTGGTGCCGTTCGACCATTCGGTTCTGTACCTGGCTTTCGTCCCATTTGGGGCCTCACAAACTTCGGTTTGGGATTTAATGGGGGGATATAAATTTCTTCATAAGGGTGATACCTGGGTTGAGACGACGGTGGGGCTACAATGATGGGTACGGGAGTTTCGGGTTTTGTTTTGGTTTTTATGCCTTCGGTAGTCTTTGACTGAGGGAGGGGACTTGTGGGGAGTTCAAGATCTTTGGAGGGGTTGCTTGACAAGTTATCAAAACTACGCGAATGAGGCTTCGGAATGTTGTTGTTATTTTCTTTGTTGCTGGATGGATTCTTAAGCGTCTCATAATCAATCATTTCATGAAGTTCAAGACAATACAACAGCACGTCCATCTGCAGTGAAAAAAGTAAAGGATTAAAAACTCACACCTTATTCCAAACCGCCTTAAAACAGATACAATTCTGCAGCGTTCTTCTGACTATCAGTATAAGTCTCAGTGGTTAATGTGAGAGCAAGCCACTTCCACAACCACCAATGTGCAAAAGAAATCGACAACAACATCATTGCCATGCAAATGATGGAAAAGTGGCCGTTTTCAAACATACCTGGTAATGAACATCGAGACGCAAGGCATTGAGCATCAACGCTTGACTGCCTGGCTGGCTTTTATCTTCAGCAGGGCGAAGCAAGGTCGGTCCAAACACAGTGGCTAGGTTGTGTAAACTCATCTTGTTTACTTGCACATTGTTTGCCACTCTAAAGAAACAATGAGGTTTTAATTCACAGACGTTAAGATCTGGTTGCAATTACCATAATGATAAAAGACCGGTGTATCGAAGACAGCCTTTCCCAGGCTTAGGCTACACTAATGCCCAAGAAGCGAGTAACAGTTGTTTGGCTGTGTAAGTTCCAAAACAATATTTATTGAAATCCCTATAAACTGTATTAAAAAAAAAAAAAAAAAACTTTTCAGCTTATAAGACTGACATTGAATTAATGTAAAATGATCAAATTTCTAATGCTCTGAGACTGACCGAAGCAAGTGGGTTCGTAGGAAATGCAGGGTCTTATAGTTGGCAGTGGGAAGGTCGGAAAGCAAACCAGTAATCGTCCTTTGCTTTGTCTCAGGATCGTTCAGCGACGAAGCTGCGACAAAATTGCTGCAACAAACAAGATCGAAAAGTAATGAAACACTGCATTGATTTGATGTTACAACAGAGTCAACTTTGCAGTTCATTTTCAGTGCTGTGGAAAGCATCTTGATTTAGATATCCGCAGATTGTAAGCTAAATCCGGAGATTTTACTCTTAACTCAAACAGCTCAAAACTAGATTTTTCTTCAGTACTGCCTGCAGTGTCATCATCGCCAAGCTGTCAACTCAGCATGCGTTGCCTCTGTCAGTTACAAACGACTTACGCCAAGTCAACAATCTCTGAATTACACTTCGTCTTAGGGCTGTTCAAATATACCATGGCTAGAGGGTGTCAGCGCCGTCAAACGGGGGGTGAACAAAATACAATAAAATGATTTCACATGCTACAGTAGAACTTGGTTAATCCGGATTCGGTTAATCCCGATCTTCGCTTAATCCGGATGAAACTGGAAGTACAAATAAGTCAGGCTTGATGGAATCGTCATCGGTTAATCCGGATCTTCACCTAATCCGGATGGAATCGCTGGTCAAATCGAATCCGGATTAACCGAGTTCTACTGTATTTCAACAGTCCCTAAACGTCCATTACAATAAAAATAACGAGTTACAAAACCTACTTGTATCTAGAATCGGTGAACAAGGGCTCGGGTAGTTCACGGAAATACAACTTGAGTACCCCCGCCACTGCGTTGATGTCAACCTCCCCCAGAAGGACGTTGACGTCTTTTCGGTCTGAAGAAAAACCAAAATCAATGTGAACATGACAATTGAGCACAATATTTTGCACAAATACAAGTTGTGTTTCCACAATGACCCACCAGTGTCGAAAGATGCTTTCAGAGCTTGTACTTCGGATGCCACACCGGATACCCGGTAGATTCCCACTTCGTTCATCCCTCTTCTTTCCACCTCAGCCACGCATCTCCGAACGATTCCCGGTATCCCAGAGCTGTCTCTCCTAAAATGTGACATTTGTTATAGTTATGGCCACATAATATTACAAGATCAGCTTCGTTCTTTCCTGGACTCTTTTTACTTACTTTGCTACGGTTGCAATCTTCACGCCGAAAACTCCATTTGATTTCTTGGAAAGAACTCGCTGGAGGCTCCTCTCCCGGGCAGTGAACTTCACCGACACTTTGATGGTGACTTCATTCATAGAAACTAGTTCCTCAATCCACTCGCCTTTGTCTCGTAACGAGTCTTGAATCAGCTGCACAAAGATGTTCGACATCTTTAAATGTGATACGCGAGTGTGCTTAGCATGGTATAATGTGTTAATTAGTCATCCTGTAGAGAAGCCATCTCATTGTTTCGAAATGTCAAACGGCGAATTGAAAGTTGTGAGCATTTTATTCTTCTGCTACTCCGTCTATCTATTTGGCATAGAATGACAAATTGTGTTTGACTACTCACTCCAACTTTTCCTTTCGCTATCAACACGTCGTCATTGTACGAGGCCCCCGCTGAAGCCTCCCGAGCCCTGTCAAAGCAGAGTATCCGCAATGCCATGGCCCCGTCCAGGTCGAGCTCAAACTCTTCATTCCAGTCCGGCTCTTTGGTGTCATGGCATGCTCTGGTCTTGGCTTTGGTCTGAAACTGTCCGTACGAATCCACTTCTAATGTGCAATAAGGGTCTGTGGGAAGAAGACAGGGTTGTAAATTTCAACATCACGACGTGGACATTAGGGTGTTTCATTTTTTCACCATTTTTGAAATTCAAAATGCCTGGGGTCCCATCTGGTGGTATTTGGGGTAAAAACTTTACACCCCAATTTTTTTCAATTGTGACGTCATATTGAGGTGGTCCACGAGGTTTGAAATTTTTGGGCCTCAAAATCTCAAAATTTGGCCGTATCTCCAGAACCACTCGTCATAGATCGACAAAATTAGTGTCAAAGTGCGCAGAAGGGTCGGTTTCCTATACCTGATGTAGAGAATATTAAGGTCTACCTACTTCAGAAAAAAAGTTATTTAAAAAAAATCTGATTTTCGGTCTATTTTTTCCTGATGAACAAAGATCAGGTGATCAAGATAAAGTTTTTCTGTATTTTTTCACTCTTGGCAGCTGCTATTGCGTAATAAAAGTCCTTGTTCGTTTTGCAAGAGATGAAACGTTGATAATTGAGGTATTACTATTATAATGTAGGCCTAACCGTTGAGGAAGAGGTATGCTGCTCACCTGCTTTAGATTTTTATCTATCTGTGTCATTATGGCAAAAGGTCAAGTATTAGTAAGTCGATGCAAAACTTCAAGGAATTGGAGAGAAATGTGCTTCTCCTTAATTCAGACATAGTCAGTCACTATTTTTACTTGAGGAAGAAAGTACTAGCCGAAACTAATCCTAAGTTTTTGAAGAAAATACCCCATTCGAAAGATGAACTGCTGAAAGATGCAGTTGGCATATGGAACAAAGCTGGTCTTCCAGTGCTTAGCAAACAGAGGATTGAAGCGAAGTTAAAAGACGTGATAGAGAAGTACAATACAGCAAGAAAGAAGGAAATGAAACGCAGAGGTAATGAGGTTAATCAAAAATGGTAACAGAACTTGTTCGATATTATGTGCATGCAAGTGTTCGATCTCCGAAAATCCGGTTGTTTTTCCAAAGAAACTCTCTTGCAGCTGTGAACTCGAAAACTGAGTCCAGAAGAAATTGCTTTCTTGAACCATCAGAGAAAAGATTGAAAAATGTTTATCGGTGGCATAGATGTCAACCATGTAGAAAAGGCTTCGGAACGGGAAAATCATAAAAGGAGGTGGGAAACAAGCGGTGAAGACAAACGAGCACTTCCGGCATGCAATCTGCTTAAGCATCGGCACTACTATGTTCGAAACAGAGAAAAAGATATGAAGCAGTTAGATATCTACACCGTAACGAAAGCGAATCTGATGGGGATATGAATTGGGAAGATGATAAGGAATACGAGCCTCTGAAACCAGCTGTTGGGGGAAAATGTACAAGAAAGTACATTCTTTTACAATAAATGATAGAAGTTGTGTACCTGCTGATCGTAGGACGACTTCGGTACGCCAGCAGTCAGATCTTATGAGGTCGGTTCTTGAAAAAGATCAAATAGCTGCATCACCTTCGACAGTATACCGCCAATAAGAAAAAAACAAGAGAAAAGTCTCTGATCAAAAGTGAGAACCTTCTCAACTCAGCTTCTGCCATGCAGTTATGTTATTTTGGGCGCGTTGTCGATAAAACAGATCGATACGTTTTCTTGGGTCAACTTGTTGATGATAATCGCATGAAGCACGAAAGTGTGCTTGCTGTTAAATCTTTTCCCAAAAGTGTGTCGGTTACTGCAGAACTGATTTTTGACACTATCATCCAGGAGGCTTGCAAAGTTCATCTATCTCAAGTATATTCAGTCATGGCTGATACGACTGCTCTCAACACAGGAAAAAAGTCCGGAGTCAATACTCGACTGGTCAATTATTTTAATGATGAAGTTGGTCATGATATTCATACCCTTGAACGCATGTTCCACATAAACGAAATATATCTTCCTCATGTTATTTCTTTTGTGGACGGCGCCAAGAAGGGTCCTGGAGCAATGCAAGATGGGGTGTTGCTTAACCAGATAGTGAGACCAGACAAGCCAAGTGCTGGAACCTTAACATCAACTGACCAGTTGAACGTTCCTTCAATTAATACCTCAATTATCACCGTTTCATCTCTTGCAAAACGAACAAGGACTTTTATTACGCAATAGCAGCTGCCAAGAGTGAAAAAATACAGAAAAACTTTATTTTGATCACCTGATCTTTGTTCATCAGGAGAAAATAGACCGAAAATCAGATTTTTTTTAAATAAATATTTTTCTAAAGCAGATAGACCTTAATATTCTCTACATCAGGTATAGGAAACCGACCCTTCTGCGCACTTTGACACTAATTTTGTCTATCCATGATGAGTGGTTCTGGAGATACGGCCAAATTTCGAGATTTTGAGGCCCAAAAATTTCAAACCTCGTGGACCACCTCAATATGACGTCATAATTGAAAAAAAATTTGGGGTGTAAAGTTTTTACCCCAAATACCACCAGATGGGACCCCAGGCATTTTGAATTTCAAAAATGGTGAAAAAATGAAACACCCTAATGGACATTGATTCACAGCAGCAAGAAAACGAGCATAAAAATCAAACAAGACACTAAATTTTGCTTTTAAATGTCGATAAAGTAATTGGATCCACGTTTGTCATGTGTGAATGTTCTCACATGTTCACTTACTGCAAGCTCGCAGGAATCCTTGTCCACAATGTATTGTAACGTTGAGATAACCAGACAGCAATTCTTCATCTTCGTTCATGAGCATCGAGCCGATGTTGTTCATCTATGACGTAAATGTTGTTTATTTCTCAGAAATCGGTTCTTTTAACATCGCTTCAAGGACCGATTGCTGTCGGAGTATTGTGAAACTCAAAAAGTTGAATTTTCTTCAAGGTTTCATAGTCAAACTATAAAAAATCTCTCCTCAACGATTATATTCGGTTTTGCTACGATACATACAAAGAAAATTTTAATGCCGTGTCACTTCATCCGATAGTTGGAGGTCGTAAAATTTTACTTTGTATCGCACTTGCACATTACCTTTCTGTGCTTGAAGCAAGCGGATAGCAATTGGTTAATTTCAACAGAGGTAAGCGAAAAGCTCTTGAAACAAGATTCCTGCTGCTTCAAGATGGCCTCCGTCCATTCAATTCTTTCGTAGTCCGATGACATAAGGAACATGTAGCTCTGTAAACGAGAAGTCATGTGTAGAAATGCTCCAATAATTGATAAAAACTACGATATTTAGTAATTATCGTATCGACTCTTTGTAGTTAATAGCAAAAGAAACATTAGAATAATGCACTTTGATAATAAAGCAAATAGTGGTAATAAAACTCTTAGTCTACACATTTCACAGCACAGCAAATTAGCGTAGAATTTAGAGAAAACAGGTTTGTGGAAGAAAATTACGAAAGCAACTTGCATCTACTGGCGTTCAATCAGTTTCGTGATGTTCCGAATGTTGTTGAAGATTTAGTTAGGTAGAAAAGAGCAAAAATAAATTACTTGAAGCTACCTTAAGTAAAATCACAGACGCCTCTTTTCAGAAGAAAAACGTGCGTTGTTCTCATCTTATTTGAAAAAATTCGTTTTACATCTCAACATAATATCCGCTGCATACTTTGCAGAAGCAAATCCAAAGAAAATATTTAAGCAAAAAATCTGTATTGAGATGAAACTGGCAACACTAGCACAACAAACTGCATGCCACAACGCCAATTAACGCATTATATACAGCAAAATCGTAATCACCGAATTATGTAATCACTACATTAATTCAACGTCTAGATTGGTTGAAAAACAACAAAACTACAACAGAGTTAGAGTAATCCAAAATTAAATTTAGCAAACTCTGTTGAAAACGTCCAATGTTTTCATGTGGAAGTACAACGTATAGCAGATGTAAAAATATTTGTTTTTGAAAGAAATTACAGACAACAATTATTAATTGTTAGTTGTCACTGTAACGACATGCAATCTTGCTTTTGTCCTACCTTTGCCCTCTCTTGCTGTCGAATCAATCAGAATCAAAACAAAAGAATTTATTTAATGTGGAACATATTTTACCATGTAAACTTTGTAAAGGTATGATGTTTATTTTCGCTGATTTAAGACTCCCTCAATAAATTCCTTAAGTTTGTATAAAATAAGGAAAATACAGAAATACGTATTGCAGTAAAATTTTTCAAGCAGCAAAATCTGTTCTATTTTTATTGTTTCAACGTCTGCAGACGCATTTTGCCAGCTGGGATCACTCCGGCAATTCCAAAGTCTGAACAGAATAGCAACAAAAGTGAACTTATGAGCACTTGTTAGCTCAGTGGTTAGAGTGCTCGCCTCTGCATGGGCAGACTTGGGTTCGATACTCTGTCAGGTCATATCAAAGTCCTTATAAAAATGGCGTTTAAGTTCACTCCTACTCATCGCTCAACATTGAAGGAATGGTGTTCAAGGTAATAATTTTGCTGGGCTCGTCTGTTTACGGCCAACCCTGAGTGCAATGATGCTTTACAAAGCGCAATACAGTAGAATTTGTCACCCAAAGAGGATTAGAAAAGGGTGACGAATTAGGCGAACTGACGAATTATGCAAACAGGTCAAAACTAGAACGACTTCTGCCAAAACTGACAAAAATGTGAGAAAAATTGTTGTTCAAAGTCATTAAAATGGTGTTCTTACCTTTCCTTGCATGTGGTAGATCCTCAGAGGAAGATCGGGAGCGGCGAGTACGATTCTAGCTTCCAACTCGGCCAACTTCTTCCTCATCCTTTCTTCGCTCCTACTTTTCACTGGAGCGCCATCTGACGAAGACTTTGCGGCGTTCTTCTTCTGCTCGCGAGCTATGTCACGCTTGAGTTGTTGCACTTTGTTGCTCATATCACGCAACTCGTCGTCACTAGTGTTAGGAACCTCTGGCATCGCTGAAGTAAAATTGAAGGATTAGTTGAATGACGTTTGTTACCGGCTTGCAATATCCTTTCTTTTTTCTATTGATTCAACGTCTGCAGACGTTAAAGAATATAAAAAGGAATTGTTCACTGTTGTGTTTCTTCAAACAAGACTGCCAGTGCGGTATGCAGTATGCACCATAGCAGAAGAGGTGAAAAAATAGCAGGTTAAACAAACTGAAATCCTTCGTTTTACATCGCTCCAACGCCATCAATATTTAACTGCTAAGATAGCGGGATATGAAAACATTGCAAAACTAAACCATCTTGAGATGTTAAGCCATGTTCAGTCGCCACCATACATGCCAATGAATAATTAGTGTCACATGATGCTTAATCTACAACATACTAATTTTCTTGATCATTCTTATACAATCACTATGTGATAATTTAGACAGAGAAGCTATTTTGTTAAATTATAAATAAAGCTAATCAAGCCACAACACTGTATTTGTACAAAAATTGGTTTCACTTTCAGCTTGTATGTAAAACATGATCAGTCAAAACACATCTAAGATGAGATTACGTAATTCTACGCTTGACAGGGGGGGAACCAAAGGTTGTCATGGGGGAGACGTAGTGCCAACAATGTTGGCATATTCCTTTTTTATAATGACAATGGATGTTTGGTTTGTGTGCCGAATTATCATTTTCGCATGTGCGTACCAATCTTAGCGTTGGAAATTATAAAGTATTACGCCAAGTACTCGTCAATTGCACGGCCGTACCTTCCGAGTCTTCTTTTGGTTTAAAAGATAAATCTGCAAGAGGAATGTACCATTTGCATTCGTACGAAGCTTTCGAGTGAAACATCCTGAAAAGTAAAGAACATCCATCAAGTTGTTGTCATTCATCGTCTGCAGATGTTAAATCAATGTGAAAAAATGACTAATTTGCTGTCTAAGTGGTCTATTTTACCCTGTAAGCAAAACTTGAATTTTTACACAGTTTTAACTTGTCAGTTGAGTGATAAATCAACGCCTAAATTGAACTTAACGGTTTAAAAACTTATGGATCATGAATTGATCTTACCCAGCAGCACTTTTCTGTTTCGCGCAGAGCAACAAATCACTGAAGAGAAAGCAATGTCGTAACTTCCTGCTCCCGTCACTGGCGACCTGTGATGTAACAATTGCACATATAACTGCATAAAATCGTCAACAAACTGGTACAATTGGTCTTTCTTTAATTGATGCAGCGTCTGCAGACGTTGAATCAATGTAAACAGGTAGATTTCGCGAGCTGATTTAAAAAGCAACCAAGACACAGTTCAGAGACATTTCCATGGGAGATGACATTGTAAAACACAATAATTGGAGACAAGGTCGACAACGGCATACGTCATATGACGTCACTTGCATTCTCTCGTTTCGAGAATCTGGTGCGAAGAATTTAATTGCAAATTTGTTATTGTTGCTAATGTAATTAAGTTTACATGATATCATTCAAACAACGATGACTTGGGCTATTTTAATGATACAAGAATTAATTAGAATCCGTGGGGTTTTTGTTATGAATTCTTCAAGTGGCTAGTCAGAACACTCAAATTTTATCACACAAAAAATTGTAAAATTTGGTGCTGCTTCTACGAGGTGCTTGCCAAGACGTGTTCCAATTGGCTTTGTCACAGTTGTTGATGATAATTACCATGTAAGGACTTCAGCGTCATAAAAGAAACTATTGAAGACCACTGATGAGCAAAATATACAGTACGTCAAGATTTTGACTCTGCACATGCTTTTTGCTTTCAGCTAGACAGTAATGGAAGCAGAAAACTTAAGCCTTTTCATCGACAAGACGACGACATTTACTTTAGGTCAACAACTTCAATGAGTTCAAACGTGATATGAAATTTACAAAGCATTACAGTAAACAACTTTCGCAAAACCGACCTCTACCAGAAATCCATCTTTGATCAGTTCACGATCAGCTGATCTTGCTGCAGCAGCTGCTGACGATGGACCGCGACGAGGCTTGAAAGAAGATGATGAAGAAGAGTTTATTCGTTCCAGGAAGCTTTGTGATTGTTTGAGAGCCTGGAGGACAGAACTGTGCATGAGGCAAGAACAGCAGACGCCAGATTATCAAAATGATGGAGAATCAAAAATCACATAAAGGCATGATAATATTATCATCATCATCACTGTCGACAGATGGCCCAATGACAGTTAATAAGCCACGTTCTAGATTAGTAGTTTAAGCGCGTTGGAATGACAAGTGTAACGTAGCAAGTATACATGACAAGCTTGCAGCGAGTGCTGACATCATATACCAAATTCAAAAAGTAGAGCACACTGGTTCCGCCTCAACTAGAAAATTAAGTAAAAGAAATGCAAACCTGTCTCAATATCTGATAATCAGGGTGACGGTGGGGAGTTTGCTTGAGTAGGTCCTGTAGAACCAGTGTTGTTCTCATCACCCTCTCAACTGGCTTGTAGAGGACCTCTGCATTAGCCACAAGTGTAAGTTCATTCACACAAACCTCTGTGTGAATGGAAGATAAGTCTTTTTTCATATTGATTCGACGTCTTCAGACGACCAATCCATGAAAAAAGTGCTTTTGTTTGGAGCACAACGCATTAATTTTATGATTACGAACCAAAATGCAGCGCAATGTACACTCCAAAAAAAAGTAATGAGCTGGTTTCAATTACTTTCATAAAAGTATATTTTTAGTCTTGGAAACAGTTTGTTTGTCGTATCCAAGCTTACGCCAGGTGATTGAAGATTTGGATTAAGTGGACGGGAAGGCAAGAAAGCCAATCTTTGTGACAACCTTCAGGCGTGTCTTCAAGACGGAACCAAAGACACAGCTGCATGCTCTTGAGCGGTGTCGAACCGGCGCCCTTTCGAACGTCGTTCCATCGCTCTCACCACTCGGCAATGCAGACGTGAACGTCATACTAGTAAATCAATCCATAACTTTTACTACAACATCTTGTACGGCATCGGTAAAAAAGTGCTAAATTAAAACTTTCAAATACTTCTCATATTGGATTTTCCAAGCATGGAAAAATACAAATTGCACTTTAATGCTCGTGCTATACTTGCACTGCACAAACTGAAGTTATAGCATTAAAAACCATTGTGAAGACAGACGATTCGTTTCTAATGTCATAGCAAAGTATCAACAACTCACCAACTAAGCTGATGGACATTGAGTCTTTTGTTCCACGAGATTGAACTTTCAAGCTCTAAATCAAGTTTAATGCAGTTAAACAAACGGCATTTTACACAAAAATAATATTTCTGGAACAATCACAAAGCGGATACATGTATTTGCATTTTCAGAAAAAGTCGAACATGAATTTTCATGTTTTAAACTTGATTAGCCCAGTGAAAAAAACAGTTGCATACTTGTAGGTAACATACTGACATGGCAACACTGACCTCTATCAGTTGGGCAAACTGCTTGTTTTCCTTGGCGCATTTCTCGACTGTGTGCTGAGCGCGTTTGTAGTTGTGCAAGTAGTCGCCGTACAGGTTCAAATTGCTCACCTAGATGGAAAGAAATATCAAATTAGAAAGTCTACAAGCGTTGGCCAATCACTTTAAGGAAACTGTTTCCAGTTACAATACATAGTTTCAATTCAACGTCTGGCGACGTTGAAACAATGTCAAAAAGGCAACGTTTGTTGGAAACACCAGATCAACTGAGATAATCAAGATTATTCTATTCAATTTTAACGGATTCTTTTGTATTTCTATGCTGCAGTTTTCTCCTTAACTGCACATCTGCGCAAAAAGATTGTGAAATCGAATTTTGGCGTTTCAGCAATATGAATATATCTACACATCTTACCAATTCTTTGAAAAGATCTCCAACGTTGGTGTCTGCACTCCAATCGTCCAACCTCGGCTTTAACTTATCATAAAACTCAGTGTGAAGTTGGTGTAGCTCCGGTACTCTATGGAAGAGCGTGTCAAAGTCTTGGTTCGACATGACTGGTTGGGAGGTTGCAATGGTCGCCTTCAGTGGCTTCATGTACTGAATAACGAATGAACGATGATTAGGGCAAGATGTGGTCCAAGAGTCTGTAGTTTAGATCCGTAATTTTCTGGCTCAGGGGGATAACTTAAAGGATGGAAAATGGCTTGACATTTAAAAGTGGTCTTAACAACCAGTTTAACACCCAGCACATGGGTTTGGCGCAACTTAACTGGCTACTAAGTTATTGAAGCAAACCAATTACCGAACAGGTAATTTCCGCCACGAATGCACCCTCTCTTAGCAACCAGAGGCAAACTTGTAACCTAGCCGGCGTATCAGCCTCAACTTCACTAAGAAAATGGCTGAATGCTGATTTGGTAGCTGGAAAATCACTGACAGACAATATGAGGTTCGAGTGGAATCTTATCATTTCAACGATATTTTGACCAATCAACGTACAATGCCAGATAACGTACATCAACGTACAATATGTCAGGACACCAAAGCGGGACTCACCAATACCAGAGTGTTAAGATATTCCAAGTAGGTTGCTTCGTTGTCACGAACAGAGCCCAGCACCCACTGCCTCATGCGTAACTTCTCCGCTTCAGCGATGCTTCGAACTTTGTGGTAATCAACCATGTTTGATACAGCTTCGTTCTAAGCATGAAAGTATTAGAACAGCATGCTTTCAAGCCAGCTTGCAAAAGGCCGCTTTCACATGGTTTGAACGTTTAGTGATATTGAAACGACGTACAAAGCAACTTTTGTTGCTAAACATGAAGGCGGTATAAAAACGGTAACTTTCTCTGGCTTGGAACCAGAGAATCCTGGTTTGAAATACTTGTGGATGAAAAGATGCGCAATTGAGTGAGCAACTAACAAGTGCGAAAACCTCAGTGCTTTTGAACAAGCGTCGTCAGCAAGACGTAGAGGACGGAATTTTCGCAATTACGTCACAACAATAACATCATGCCTGCACAAGGACAACTCGTTATTTCAGCATACCGATGCAATTTGTACATAACAACGGCAGCTTATGTAAATACGTTTTATTGAAGAAACTAAACATCAGGTTTACACCGATTTGGCGTTACTAAGCTGCTCGATGACATTAACTTAACGCAGTAGCCGACATTACATTGGACAGATCAATAAGATGCATCATACAGTCTTCTACTTCTCGGAAATACGCCTCACAACATGTTTAACTAACATTCTCTGAGCTTTTTATTGAATCATTGAGCGATGGAAATGTCGAATAAATAACATTAGTTTTCATTTAGACAACGTTAAAAGCAATCACGGAGAGCGTTTCCGCTATCTCCATAGTCATACTGCTTAAAAGAAGTCAGCCGCAGCTAACGGTTACCTCGCATCGGATGCACTGCACTTATCCCAGACAGCAAAATCCGTCATTTTTACATTGATGCAACGTCCGCAGACGTCATTTCTATGACGATTACTATTCACAAGCAAAGTAGCATATTTGATACCTTAAGTCGCATCTGCTTAATCACAATTTTTGTAGGTGTTGCGTTTTTAATCCACATGCAAGCGAAATCAAGCAACACCATGACTTTATCATGATAACAAAAAATGCAAACCTTTTCAGATATATATGTATACATCTAGCCCTTGTCAAGCATCTATTCTAATATCAAAAGTCAAGCAACACCACACGGTATCCATGATGATTTAGGCTAGATGTAATCAGTGGCGTATATTCAGGGTGTTCAAGGTGTGCACTGCACACCCCAAGAAATCCAGAAAAAAAGAATATTTCCATCAGTTGTCGATGTTCTTTACTTTCATGATATTCTAACATCTTGCTGCATGCTGATTGCTTTCTTTTCAATTGTAAAACTCGTCCCCTTCTAATTTTAATATTCCAACGTTTTAGGTCATTGCCTTTAATTTTTTTCGGTCATTACCTTTAAGCTGGGTGTGCACTGACAGCTTGGCGAGTGCTATTTAAAATAAACAATTAAAAAAAATGACGTCACAAGGCAGCGAAAACAGCAATGGTTTTAGGTCAGCCAGGCTGTGCACTCGCTGATCTGCACACCTTGGCGCGTCATTCGGGGAATCCCAGGCAATAGCAAGTTTTAGCTTGTTGGATTAGAGTTTGAGGTGATCAGCGTTGGAAACAACTTTTGCTAGAACTGAAGCAAAAGCAAGCTTTCTACGACGATGTAATTCAAAAATTTATTGCACAAACAAGAAGAATCGAATTATGCTATAGATGAATTTTCCTTCTGTAGTCGAGGTGTTAAACATTTTCGTTTTTACTATGTAGTACGGCGGATAAAAGTACAGCCGACCAACATAGCAATCGACTTTCTTTTCTTGTTTATTATCGAGTTGCTTTGCTATTGTTTTAACTTTTACCTGTTTGTTTTTAATTCGCTTGCACATTTTCTCAAGGTGTTGCGACCGTGCCTAATCCTTGCATGAAGTAAATCATTTCCATCTCGAGCACGCTTTAACTTTCGCGTTTTTTCAGACTCCTGCTGTGTTATGGCAAGTAATATTGTTCGTTTTGATGGTCGGAAATAAAAAGCGAACTGAAGTATGTGACTTTAGAAATGCAACTTAATGTCTGATATTATTAAGTCTTTCATTCAATGCGCTGTCAAATAAATATCTATTTTGTATTCTTCTCCACTCCGACAACATTATTTTTGTCAGTTCTGTTCATGTTCAGAATTTGTGCTGAAAATGCTCTTTGAACGCACCAAATTCAATGTTAATTTTAAAAATTTTCTGGGGGAGGCCCCCCAGACCCCCCGCTGTTGCTTTGCCGTCACTGAACACCCTGTCAAAGTGGTCACGGTACGCCACTGGATGTAATGCACAAAACTTTGTCAGATGCTTGATAAGGGCTAGATAATGTAGCCAAAACATTCGTATTTTTTTATTTTCTTTTTTGTAACACCAGAGATGCCGAGGTGTTAAACGAAAACGTGGTATCGTTTGCTAAAAGGACCTACGTGAATGTGTGATAACGTTCACATGAAAAACCACTGTCGGAACAACTTTTCTGAGCAACACAAACTAAGATTACCGGTATCGTGAGAAAGCACCATTCTTTCACGACCAAAATTTTTTTCACATCGATTCAAATTCTAGCAACATAAAAATGATGAGATTTACTGGCAAGGTCCATGTCAGAATCTGGCATCATTTGATAGAGAACTTCTAAAGTATTCTTTTATTAATTGCTGGCAACACTGAGAATCAAATTTGAGTTTGTGTTGTCAGTAAGCAAGCTTTTTTATAAGATTCACACACGTTTCCCACCTTGCAAAAGATGCACTTTCAACCAGGGCTGTGGAGTCGGGCGAGAAATATACAAGTCCTACTCCTTTGTTTATAACAAGCCGATTTGGCTTCAGTGTTGCCAGATTTTTTGATTTTTTTTCTTTTTTTGTTTTAAATTTATTTTCGATCGAAATTGAAACGGCGACTTTCACAAAAACTGACACGAACAAACAATTAGAACTTTCTTCTGGTAAAATTTAAAAGCGCAGTGCGGAAAACAAGAAACAATATATTTAAAAAAAATTGCAAACAAACTTTTATTCGTCATAGCAGATGAATAGGGAACTGTGTTCCGAAAGCTAATGCAATTCGCTATTACCACAGCGAACTCGCAGCATCGGGCTAAAACAGGTCGTTAATATCTACATTGAGAAGTAAACTTTTACTGTTTGTCATTTTGTATCAGGCCGAAGTCAGAGTCAACGTTTTTTTTAAGGACTCAACTCCGGACAAGCCAAAATGCCTCCGAATCCACAACCTTGCTTTCAACGTTACCACGACTGCGATTAACTGCTCAAGATTACAGAGACTGTTCAAAACTGAATGCCACTACTCAATGAATATACGTAAAGTTAAAATATGACTCATCCTTCCGGCGAAAGTAAGATGGTTAGCATAACCATTTGTTCGCGTTGATTCAGCGTCTTTAAACGAAAAAATGCAAAACGTAAAAAGCACCAACTTTTTTTTAAATATTAAAGATTTTGTGCACTGTTGCCATTCAGACGCTACTTGTCTGAGCGACCAGTGCCTGGTTTTAAAATCAGTCCCAGCAATTCCAAAAATAGCAAAAGCTATCTTTCTTACATCGTTTCAGCGTCTAGCAACGTTATAACGATGTTAAAAAGAGCAATTTTTGCTGGCTTGTTTTTGCCATTCTTACCTGTGCACTGGGAAACACTTCAGGTCCATGACCATCTGTAACATCTGTAACTGAATTTGTTGATTTTCTGTTGTTTTCAGACAACGAACTGTCGTCTGAGTGGAAATCCATTTCAGTGCTCTTCGCCCTGTCGTATAACTTCATTTGTTAGCTGCCTGTTGCTGGGTTTAATTCAAAACAAGTGAGAAACGAAAGAATCTTACGACCATCAGTAACTTCAGGGCAAAAATCTACATTACTTTCGTCAGACTAAAATGAAAAATCGCACAGCGTTCTACTGAAAAAGATAACTCGCCATTTTTCAAACACAATTCGCTTGAAACGACGTCTTTCATGAAGACCTGTTCTTCTTAAGTTGCACTATCACATACTGATTTATCAACAATAGTTTCGCAGTGCTACTGTGCGTTTATGCAGATTTGCTAGTCTAATGATACACACGAAAATAGACAAAGCTATTTTGTGCTGATGCGACACATGGCTTCGCTCACGCTGGGAAGCCTAATGCTCAATAAAAGTTGGATGTCCGATCATAACAAGCGAACTTTATAGATATTACAATTGCAAATAAAAACAAAAAGCTTTGATAAATTTTAATTAATCCGCAGTCACGAAGAAATAATATCATGTCAATGGTGCTGTCTTCATTCAATAGGCTAGTTTTTCTTTTAATCCGTTCGTGGGGTTTCGGTGCCATCTAGATTAATTTGTTGATAGACTGAGTTAAAGGAAATGCTATGCTTGGGTGACGAGACATAATGCTTACCTGGAAAAAACAAAGATTTGGGTGGGGGAGCTTGGCTTGGTGGGAGCGGTGGACGGGCCGCTGGTCGGTGGATCATCCCCTTCGCTTATGCGATCTGTTCAAACAGACTGATCAAAGCCTAACTTCTCCACGATTTTCTCTAATTACTTGGAAAACAAAAACAAGCACAAATTTCGTGCTGAGTAAATACTTTTTTACTTTTTCTAAATTTTACTGGCAGCTCCACTAAAACAATTGTTTATGTAAAATCTTAACAGTGGAAAGCTTCGTTCAATGTTATTGCGTTTTCATGAAAGCTTAATCAATTAGATGTTGCTGCGTTGGCTGTTCAAATATATTATTACCAGCCTGATATCTATCAGAGGCCGGGTAAAACCACACCGAATACTGAAGTTCCCAATTTGCTTAGTTTAGTTTGTATAAAAAGTGACGAACGGCCGCTAAGTAAGCTTGCCCACCATGGGCCTAAATCTCTTATATGTGATATCGCTGGTTAGCCTTTAAGGCTAGAAAAAATGTGAATTATGAAATAGGATTGTGCGTAGGGCAAAATCAGCTGCTCACCATCATCTGACGACTGAATAGAGAGCAAGGAGGTTCGACCCATCATCCCTTGCTCCTGGTCTGACCACTCAGGGAAGGCAGAAAACGCAGCACTCATTCGTTCGTTCGTGGTCTGTGCCCGACGTAGTCTGTGTAATGGTGATGTGTCTCTCAAGTCTAGCGCGACAAGCTGAGATATGAAAAAGCGCCAATTAATTTTAATATAATAATTTTCTTTACGCTTCAAAACTTTTGAGCATTTTCATGAGTGTGGCTGAAATAGCTTTTGCCATTTTGCTTTAGTCAAAGAAAAAAAACTTAGCTTTCATTGTATTTCAAAATAAACGACAATGAAATATCAAGGCAAATACACAATTACACGTATTTTACTTACTCCTGTCGGCTGCATTGCCCAGTGGAGCCCAATATGACACTCAAAAGGGCTACGGTTCCATACCGCTCGTGAGCATGCGGCTGTGTCTTACTCAAGTACATACATGTATGGACATAAAGATTGGCTTCCTTGCCTTGTCATTCGCTTCTTAATTTAAATCTTAAACTTACTAGCTACAAGCCTGGATACACATTTCAGTCCATTTTATATCGAATCAACGTATACAAACGTTGAATTATTGTAAAAAAAACTGACAAACTTACAGTTGGGTTGAACCGGTCGGTTGGGGAGTCGACATCGACGCTGTCTTCTCTGCTGCTTTCGCTTGGCTGTGAGTCGGACAAGTGACCATTGTCAAGGTCGCTAAGCTCAATGCTTGACCCATCAGTAGGGTACCCTCCGTTCCCAACAAGCTCGCCTTCCTGTAGAAACAAGGCAAGTTTCAGATACTGATAAGAACGTCGTGTTGGCTGGTTTGTTTACGTGACAATGCTTCTTTAAATAGATAGTATAGAAAACTTGTGGTGGAAAAAATTAACAATTCCGACAATTCATCAGAACATGATAAGGGATATGTTGTACGACGCTGGCTACAAAATTAAATCTCTATGCGCAAAATATAACTTAGTCAATTGTAACATGAGCTTGGTACAAGATAAATTCAGTTCTTCCTTTTCTCATCATTGTAATCATGGTAAAATCTGAAATCTGATGAATTAATTGGCCGCACAGCGTCTTGCAGTAACAAGCACACGCCGGATAGTTCGAAAAAATACATCATCCACCGTACCTGTAGTGTTTTCAAAGCAACACAATCTATCGAACAAGGTAAACAAATTGTGAAATGATTAAAAACACAACTAACTGAAATTTTTGTTGCAGCAATTCCAACTCCATTGACGAGCATAAGTGGCACTCGCATACTACCATTGAAAGGCAACATAAATAGAGATTGTTTACAAGAACGTGCAGTTAGGTAGTTCAGTAAGCAGTTCAATCAATAAATTAGAATCTTCAAATAACTTAAAACGTTAAGAAATTAATACATTTGAAAGCTACAATGCTGGACAATGTATTGTGACTTGGCACCTGTGACAAAAACGAAGAACATGAAGTGGTCACCCGACCAACAACCCGGTCAAATTGGTTAAAACTTGATCGCTGATCAAGTTGTTTTGATATTTTCTATCATCAGTCTTTTTTGCATTGGTTCACACTCTGCAAAAGTATTTATTGGCTAGCTGAGAAAAGCTATACAAAATTCCCGCCTTGACGGTTCACTGAGCTCGCAGAAATTGGGCTGCCACAAGGTGTAACAACTGAAGCACACCGACCAACAGCATTAAAACAATGCGACATGACATCAAAGCGATATATATACACAGGCCGTGTCAACGTGCAAACTGAAATCCGATGCAATTTCGATTTTAAACTCTAAGCTAAATTTACTTCATATTCCTTTGAAATGATATTGATATTTTGACAAATTGCCCGAGTGTGATAACTGAATCTGAAATCACTTTAAAACTCCAAATTTTACGCTTAAAAATGACTAAAATATTTCCCTATTATCAGTGTTGCCAGACGCTTTTTGAGTTTCCAGCACAAGTGCCAAAATATAGTACATTACTTGTATGGTAACAAAAGTAGCTCAAAATCACACAAAATATAATACCAAATAGGCTACCAATATATTTAATAGCTGCTACTCAAACTATCAACTTATACTAGCGATTTTGGCTACCAATAGATCGGCCTCCAGCCAAATCTTCAGCTGCACTCTGGCATGGCCTGTGCATAAAAGTCACCATGCATCATACAAAAGATATCTTCACAAAGTTCACCTATTCACCTGACAGTGAACCTACAATGGCTGTCTATAGTGGAGCGGCCATTATTGGTATATGGTTACGTCACAGCAAATTACACATTAAACACAGAAATTGTGCTTGGGCGTCATATGGTAATGATAGGCTACAATTCAATCGCTTTTTCCAATCAAGTAGTTATTCTCATTAACTTGCGTCAGTTTGATGTTTCACGAAGGATAAAGAGCGTAAACATCCAGTGAACAAAAATGGTCATTTTATATTGCTTCAGGGTCTACAGACGTTGAATTAACATGAAAAATAAAACATATTTTATTTCCTGAAAAATATAAGACTAAATAGTGCAAACAACAGTCCAAAATGGACAAACATACAGTAGTAACTGACGATCAATGGTCCAACATGGAATAACTGGAAAGCTAGAAACGTAAACTCACAAAGTTTCCTCCACAAAAAAGGCATGTATTAATTGTAAATAAAAAGCACAGTGAAAAAAAGTGATGTGTCATAAACACGTGTTTTTATTGTGACGTCACACTTGAATCGAAAGTAAAAATTTCATAATTTCTAATCATACGAGGCCTAATAAAGGGTGACGTCATACCAAACCAATTTGTAGGTACTAAAATAGAGTTGACCGAAGAGAATTTACTACCGTGCCAAGGACACGAACTTTTAACAAAGTTATCAGACTGCCAGTTTTACGTGATTAAGCATAAAATTGTTTGGCTCATTTCATCGAAATTTAGGCGGTGGTATTTAAAGAATATGAGCAAAGATGCCATATGAAATCGCAGTTGTCACTGGTCAACTCTTCGAAGTAAAAATCATGTCGATCTAGGGTACTGTGAAACAAGCCAACGAAAGTAGTCAACTTAGCTCAGTAAGGAATCTTCAATTCTCTATCGACTGGTTAAATCAGTGTTTCTTAAACAGGTGAATGGTTCACCCCAAGGTGAATAAAATTTTTGCAGGGGTAAACCAACCAAAAGGGGTGAATAAGGGTGAACCGTCAGAAATGGATGATAGCTTGCGAGCAAAGCGGATATTCAGGGTGTTCCACCTGTTCAGTAAACAGGTGAGAATTTCCAAAAACAAAATCCATTCTAAGTTTTTCATTTTTTAATCAAAAGTAACTGTTTTTTTTATAAATTTTAATATTTTTTATTCTTTGATTCTTTTATAAATTTCAAAAAACTAACTGAAAACTAAAAAGAAAAATGCACTGAAATGTGTGAACTCATCGATGAGAGTGGCATTAGAAGGACTGATTCATCTGCAATTTGAAAAACTACTTGCGAAAATTCAGGAGCATCCTAGTCACTAGTAAACAATTTTCTGCAGTAAATCGACTACTGAACTGTTGTTTTTTGCTTATTGTAATAGTGAAGTTGTTTTGCACTGAGTGTATAAGTACAAAAATTTGGTGACTGTGTTTTTTAGCTTTATATCTCTGGACTCGAGAAATTGTAGATTGCAATGGTAAAACTTAGCTTGAGTTGATCTTAACAAAAATCGAAACAACCTAAGTCATTTGGTGCTGTTATATATAGACGAGATAGTTTTATCATATCATGAGACAAGGGTGAATGAAATCTGGAGATAGATGCTAGGGGTGAACAAAACTAAAAAAGTTTAAGAAGCACTGGGTTAAATCAATGAGTGGTTTGTAATGTTGATTGAACAAAAATATTTTCGCTTTATAATCGCGCGCATGTCTTCCTCAGGCGCTTTATACTTTTGAGTGGTATACTGATGATAATTGACCAATAATTTCGGTTGCCGCGCGCAAACACAATGAAATTTCTTGAGTACGGTAATCATCCAAATGAGTATCGATTTTCTTTGCCGTAACATTGTTCCGCTGTGCCAAGCAAAGTAATTAAGATTTCCCTCCCCAGACCGCAAATCAACAGTTTTTTACATTAATTCAACGTCTGCATACGTTAATTTGTTGTCTGGGTTTCCACATCGCTTTAGCTTCCTCAGATGTTATAACAAATAACAATGTCAAAGCGACAGATACGCACCTTGTCGATGGCGTGTTTGTTTTTTCGGTCATGAAAAGTAAATGAAAGAAATTAAGACAAGTATCAAAGGGGGTTGACTGTTAAAATGGTCACCGCTGAGACCGAACAGTCTCATGCTCATCATTGGTAGTACTTAAATTTGGGTGGTTTGCCGGTGTCATTTGCTGAGCATGCGACCATACTTCTGACTTACAAACTCAGTCAAAATTACAGAAAACTAATTTATAAGAAGTTATTTAGCTGCTATAATTCAACACTTTCTTTTGCAGTTCTTTGTTATGATAAATGGAAACAGTTATTTCTTTGAAAAAGGTATAAAATGATTGGAAATAGTATAACAAAAAAAAAACGGATAAAAAACAAACAAAGCGTAAAAAACGATCAAAAATACAACGATTATAAAAAAACGTTTTTAAACATTCCTAGTTCTGATGGACTGCCACATAACCGACACGTCATGTTCCAATTTATGCAATCAGTTGCACCTAATGTCAAAACATTTGAAGAACTTGTTATCATTGTGTATAATACTTTCGGTTATACGTGTCGTACATTTAAGCATTAATAGTACAGTGAACCACTTCGAAGATATAGTGTCAAAAGAAAATGTTGCTGCGTCATCACATCACGCTGAAACAATTTGTCATCTGTCAATACAATTTGATGCGAAGCAAATATTGGTATTTTTTTAAACTGCATCATATCCGCTAAAAGCCATCATGCTCTGCTGACACTGTTAGAGCTACTGAACTCCTAAACCTTCTAACGTAAAACATAAAAGCAATAACAAAATCACGATCTCATAAAAAAAAGTCTGTTATTCACAGTACAAGACAGTGATATATGTACGTATATGGTACGTATCATTTAAATATACCCAACAGCCAACCCAAATAGAAGAACCACTGTACTCATCTCCTGTAAATATGTAAGCTTGCCTTAACAATAGCGGAAAAACATAACCATAAGCATTTTCATTCCTGCATTAACTGTATAATCTTAAAGTGTAGCACGCATGCTTCGTCACTTTAATTTACTTTTTGTCGTCTGAAAGACTCGTTCTAACTTCTACAGTCTTTGCATTCTACATGCATTATTCATAGCGATCCTTTACTTCAGGTGAATCTTGCACTCGCTACCTCGTGCTTTGGCACAATCACTACAAGTCATTTCATTTATTGTTAGCGCTGTTTCAAGTGCAAATTCGCATATAAGTCCACATGTTACAAATAACTTCACTTCTGGTAACTGAACTGCCAGTAAGTGGTTTTAAATAGAATCTTTCGCAACCTGTGCAATTGTTTCACATAAGATCGCCGTTTCAGCTTTTTTTTAGATACTTCAATCTGAAACAGCCATTGGCAAGCAAACTGACACAATGTGAAAAACGTCGGAAGCGAAGCTTTTTTGTCACCTTTCACGAATGGGCAAAAGTGGGCAAAACAACCAGCTTGCAACTGACCTCTTAAGATATTTTATTCTGAGATCTCATAAAGTCTTGTAGTAATGGGCAGTGATTGTCTAATTTTATCAAGGCAGTTATTCACCAACACGTGTCTGTGACGAAATCACATGTTTTCTTACGATCAGTTAAAGATTTCTAAACTTAGACGTGACGTAGTACGTCGGTTCATTATTGTACAATTTCCCACCAATTAGAAGTCAAACAGCTAGATCTGCCAAATAGGTACAAAGCTTCAAAAATAGAACTACAAATTTCTTTGGTTGCCGTACGCAAAACGTTGTGCTAATGTTTTGAAAACGTTAACCTGGTAGTCTTCTCTGACGACATAAAATTGACATCGTTGATGCGTGACGTGTTGCTAAAATTACGCAGCAGAAAGTGAAATTCGAAGCGAGTGTTGTCATTGCAGTATCGCACACCTACTCAGAATCTCGGACACACCCACAACCTTTCAACCAGGAAGCAAAACAAACTGTGCTCTGGCTATCCAATGTTCTAAAAATAAAGTCTTCATTTGAAACCTATGAAATGCAACTTTAATCGAGGGCGCTGCACTGTTGTGCGCAGATCAAATGATTCATGACACAAATGAAATTTTGTTTCTTTGAAAGCGACAGAGACGTCTATACGGTTCGTAGTAACCACTTTGAATTCAAACAAATTTTGAAAAACTGTTACAACTGGTAAAGTGCTCATCACGTCTAACTGAAAAAGGGAAAAATACGCGAGCGCTACCATTTAAAGACAAAACAATTGGGCAATAATTATCACAAAAATATGACCAGACTAAGTCAAACTGTCTATTACCATGTGAATTACGTAGAAGTAAACTGCTACTGTCAAACTCTATTGAACGCAATCTATACACCAGTCGATGACAGAAACAAAGACACTTCGTCAGAACAATGAGGTACAAAATGAGACATTGTTTCTGAAATAAACTTTTCCAGCAAACACTGAGAATATTCAGACTTGCAGTGCAATTATCCAAACACCAATTCAATGACAGAGCACCAAACTGGTATCACAAACAAATACTTCAACTTGAAAAATTGGAAGACTCCAACACCAAGACCATTATGACTGACGCAACACAAACGTACAAAAAGCGCTTTGTACCTGATAAGTTGGCCCGACAGCAGGCCAGGTACCTCGGCTAGGTGCTGGTCCATCTCGTAGCTTGACGTCCGAGCCTGCTATCGTGTAATGCTTTTTTCCATAACCGTCTTTCATATCGATATCTTCAACGTCATAATCCTGGTGTGAGATAGGGAAAGAAATGAATTTAAAATCGCCATAAACACACGACATGAAACCAGTGAGCGTATTGTCACATCAACATTTCCCAACCTGCACAATTCAGGCAGCAAATTCGCAGGACACGAAGAGCAAAAGTTGCAGTTATTACAATCACGCAAATAGTTAGCTTTGTGAGCTGGTAACGCTTGCTGACACTGATGCAAGGATTTATTGCAAGCATAAACAAAAGATGATCTGAAAGCCAAAAATGGCTAAAAACAACCAGCACCTGCGTGTTTTCCATGTCACCACCATAGTCTTGTGGTAACTGCACATTGAAACTGTCATTTTGTTCATCGTCGACCACTCCAACATTCACCTACGCAATAGTGATAAATAATTCACCCACATAACCGTAAAACAAATTACGTTATAACGGCATTACTTGGCATCGTAAAACGGTATATTAGGTAAAATAATATCTATTTAATATAAGATGCTACCACAAAACAGGTGACCGCCCAGGAGTCATAGAATTAAAAGTCACCACTCTAACTTCTAGCAACTTGGTTTACAATTCAGTATAGATTGAACAAAACAGCAACCCCTAATTCCATTAAAACTTGTTGTTTTCCACCAGTACCAGGACCAAGTTACAATTGTTATTAAAGCAGAAAATCAACTAGATCAAAAAAAATCTTCAAGAAACAATCCCGGAAAATTCATAATCAAAAAGCTACATATCAATGGCAGACACAAAAATCCAACCTTTCTTGTAGTTTACATACAATTTTTAAAATCCAGCACATGAGTTGTACATAATAGAAACAGTGCAATCTCCTCAAATCGTCTTCACTACTTTCAATTGGTTTTTATGCCCTGTTTTAAGTGGAAAATAACTAAGTCCACCAGTCCAGGACAAACTGCAATTATCGTGCAATGCAACCATCGATTGGCTATCAACGAGACGATATTTATTCAACAGCTTGGCACTTTTATGCAAATTTTATACGACAGTAATTTGTCGCTTCCTAAGACAATTATTATATGTAGATATTACCTACAATCCCTACATCCATGATGATATCAGCCGTACTTACAGACCAAACGTTAGAAACAAAGCTGATTTAATGTACATGTACATTGTACACTATAAGTGAAACAATAAGAACTTTGAGGTAAGCTGATGAGGCTACTCAATATTATAACTTACATGTTCGCCGCTATTACACGTCCAAACTTCTACGTAGTCCTTTCGCACACTTCTTTGAGGGGGTTGTGGCTTTGTTTTCGACGCCATTTTCAAAACAGCCTCATTAAGTTGGTCATTCACTTTTGAATCGACGTTTTCCTCGGAAGGTCCTTTTTCAGCACCGGAGTTGCACTCCCAAACCTAAACGTTATCACAATTTGGTGCTTATTGAATGTCTTTTCAACAAACAGCAACGTATCGGGACAACGCTTTAACAACTATCGCACTTTAGACAGCACTGCAATCACAGCAAGTAATGTCCCACATAATAAGCTATTGAAAACAATCACTGACTTCCGTTTTGTATACCCGCAAACTGATGACACAGACCAACGTAGTAATGCAGTGTGAGATGAGTAGGAGACGTCGTCAGAGAAAGGTCTGAGAAACTGAGGTTGTCAAACAAAATTTCACCCTTAATTTTGTAAATGGTCCGTTCCATTTTCTATTTCCAAAGACAAAATTCTAGTGTGGCAAGCAAAAAGTTTTTGGTTGACAAAATTAGCATAAGATTTTTTCCAAAATCAACAAAACTCAAAGCAGATTTTGAACAAACATATATTTCAATGCAACACGAACAAACAAAGATGAGTCATACACAAGCACGTTGTCAAAGCAAGCCTTAAAGCGCTATGACGAAAAAGCTGTCTCTAGCTTGCTAAAGAAAACAAAGCCGTTTTGCTGAAAAATATAAAAGTGCATGTGGTTATCTGGTTGAGCATGACTTCATCGAAGTTCCTTCGTCGACTTTTCCGTGCTAGCGATCGCAACAATTTTTGTAATAACAACCCAACATATTGTAAATATTGAATGGGACCCGCCATTCATTTCAAAAACATGGTGCGCTCTTGTGGTGCAAAACAAGTCGACTAAAGTCGCTAAATATCAATATTAGTCGCTGAAAATGTTTCTTATTTGAATTAGCTTCATACCGTTACAAACCACCACAATAAATTTATTCCATATTATTTAACTGGATATTGTTTCTGATCCACAAGAACTCAAAATGCAAAAAACTAAACTGGCGATTCATGGTTTAACAAGTGAACTTTTGATTAGTGTTAAAATGTAACTGGATCGTTAATTAATTAATAATTGTAATAATAGAACACGAAAACAGTTTTGATCTTTGATGGGCTGCCAAACTATAAGTTCAGTTTGTGTATGTTAGACTCATTTTAGTTTTTCTATGCTGCGTGTAGTTTTGTTGGCAGCGCTTATGCACCGTCGTGTTATCAATATAGTTTTCTTATTTAAATTTCACTGCTTTCACACTTCGCTCTGCTTCCTTTCGGCAATTTAATTGTATTGTTATCGATATTAATAAATTTGTTTTGTTTGATGAATGAATTGAATTTGTTTGCTCTTGTCTTAAGGTCTCAGCATAGCAGATGCAAGTAAGTATATCAGTATTAAAAGCAGACGACATGAACTGACCAAAATCCCGTGGACGTGGGTTGATAAAAGAGTCTTTTAAACTATGTACAATGCTGAAAAAAACTTAAAAAACGCCAAAAATATATCAAAATGCCAAATTCAAATAGCCTGCCAACGAAATGGCCCGTTTCGGTGAGTCCGATTCGGTGAGTCTGATTCGGTGAGTCCGATCCCTTAACGGGGGATTTTTTCAATTTTTTTTTTAAATTATCGGGTACCGTAGCCTAATTATCATTGCCGTTTTAGGGTTAGGGGTTTGGGGTTAGGGCTAGAGGTTAGAAACTCACCGAATTGGACTCACCGAATAGTAGCAGACCCGGCTGCCAAACGCACTAAAAAGCGCTCAAATTTCTAAAATTTGGGGTTAAAGCCGCCAATCACCGTGCAAGATAAAGCCCAGCGTTTGGCTTCCAGTCTAGATGCTATTATAGTGACGTCCACGCAAAATCTCCTCGTCATTTGCACATGACCAGAGAACTGTGTTTCGATAGCTAGTGATAAACCGCTACTACCACAGCGAACCCGCAGTATCAGGCTAAAACAGGTCATTTATATCTAGACTTATAAAAAGCAAAACTCAATCTATTATAGAATCGTTTGACTTTACTGTTGCTCTTTGATACAATATGCCAATCAACAAGTTTTAATCAAGCTATACGCAGTATTTTAACCATACACCAGTATTTCAACCATAACCATACAACCATACATAACCATACAAATCGGCCACCCCCACTAGATCGGCCACCCCCACTAGTGGGGAACAAACCGACGATGGATTGTGATGTGATGTGTGATGACATGACAGGATATATCTATTTTTTTCACGATTAAAACAGCAAAGCTCAAGAACAACATTAATGGGTCATGCCACACCAGCAATACATACAAATGTACATTGTATATCTTAGTGTCGCTGCCCGATTTAATCTTCGCAAGATCTTGCCTTTTTTTTCTACTTATTATCACGCACAGCGAATATTGAGCTTGATTTTTGTTTTAGCAAGTTACCCACAAAAACAAAAGCCTAGATATGAATTTTTGGCTTACGCAGTCATTTTTGTTATTGTTTACTTATATATAATAAGCAGTTAAACACACAACTTACCTCGAGATAGGAATTTCGATTCCTCGCACTTGACTTGGCAAGGTGATCGGAGGAAATAGCGTCCTCTGGTGGAGAATCGGATGATAAATTTTTGCTGTCAACTTTCGATTCGAAGATTTTTACGTTGGCAAGAACACTGGACACACGATTTCCGCTGCTGTTTTTCTCATTGTTCTTTTGTCTCATTTTGACCTTTTTGATTGGAATAGGCTTCATATCACCATCTGTAGTCTGTGACTTCACTGTATTCTCTACTAAATCAGAATTTACATTCTCGTCATCGCTAGATGAAGAGTCATAAAAGTCTTTCTCAGTTTTGACTCTTAAATCAAATCCGTCGCTCAAACCCAAACATTCCTGAGGGTGACTTCTCTCTTTAGCATCTAAATAAGTCTGCAAAAAAAGTCAGGGAGATTTGTTATATAAAAGCAACATCAACTAATGATTTCAGTTTAACTTCTGGTAAAGGCGGCATTTAAATTTAAACACGTTTCCCAGAACTAGAAAACAAAAGCGCTCGATATTCTGACACTATGACTTAAACGTCCATAGCAAACAGCATTCTCTGACAACATGAAGTCACTTTACTGTGTGAAAAAATGTAAAATTGGGTGTCACTGCGCCAGACAATAAACAACTACTTTTTCCATGAATAAATACGCAACCGCTGTTATTACGTATTTACAGATCATCATTTGTTTGCTAGCCCAGAAACAGACGTAATCCAAAACAAGCAACACAACATGTTGTCTTTGCATCAAAACAGTTTGTTTTGTCTCCATGACAATTAAAAATAAACATTTATTGAACTCAAATTGTACGAGATTGTGCAGTTTGTTGGATCAGTGGTAATAAGCTACGATGCAGCTAGCCTAGTCAACAGAAAGAAGCACAAAATAACACGCTTTACATCATTCATCCACAAACTCACTTGTAAAAAGGTGAGATGAAATCTTTCTCGGCATAACTTTTCTTCTAGATCTTTGATTAAGCTTTTACAGGCAGATAAGTTTTTTTCAATGTCCTCCACGCTGTCGAATTCGACATTTGGAGGGTTTATACCTGGAAACATTTCTTTCCAGTGAGAGATGTAAGTTTGGAATTGTTGGTCCATGATATTGTGGTCAATATTGATTCTTTAACACAATTTGTACCAGAGATACTCCACACAGAGTTTCAAAATACTTATGGTTATTGGTTATGCCATTTTAACAAGCTTTGGTAACTGTTATTAGCTCCCCTAATAAAATCCAAATTTATATACATCTGTTGAAAGAATAAACTTAAAACATTAATTGCTTGTTTGTTACAAGTTTAGCCGTGAATTTTATAATTATTATTTAATGGCAACGGAATCTTTGAAATACAACAAAGTTTCACTTGCATGGAGGGTTTAACCATTCAGAAAGCACTATAAAGCTTGCTGGACTAAATGACTCTATTTTTAGCTTCTGAATTTGAGGAACTGGTCCGTATCTGGGTTTCTTTCAGCAAGCAATTTTTTTTCCTTTTTCTACATTAATTCAACGTCTGTAAACATTGAAAAAATAAAAAAAATAACCGACTTTTATGAGCTGAGTTTTTGTTGAAGTCCTGGTTTTCAGAACATAATTTCGTAAAATCCAGATGAGTGCTTCGACGAATATATAAATTCACTATACTCGCCTTGGCGACAAATACGCTTTGCTTTTACAGTTAGTTTGGCGACGTAACACTACCACACACCTATTAACTGTGGTAAAAATAAAATCATTACCTATTTTTGGCAATACGAAATGCAAAATGTTTAACTTTTTTCACCTTTGCTATGCTTGCAACAAAGAAAAAAAAAATATTCATGTTTTATTCTACCAACAACGCTAACCTCTCTGTGGCCACTCTCATTCAACACCTTGTAGTTAATCTAAGCTAGATATCATACAATATACTGTACTTGACTCTAACCGGACAAGCGCAATCATAAATAGTAGAAAGCGAGTCATTGGCGTTCCATATTTACGTATCGTTTGTATTTCTGATCGTCAAAACGACGACGGGTCGAAAACATTTTGTATAGGTGTAATGACACACACAACCAATTAGTTTCCGGTGTCATCTGGTAAAAACCAGTTATCAGTTTCCCCTACATGCAAGCTGTTCTCGTGTCTCACTGCTCTGCCTTCATGAATGTGATCTGCCCTTTTCAAGCTCATGAAAGAATTTGAATCTAGGCCTCGCCACTACAAAATAGGAAAACTGGAAGCCATTGGTGGCCAGATTAAGTAGGTTCACATAAAATGATGCTTTCGGGTGCCACACCCAGCCGATCAAAGCTTTGTATTCGTACCAGTTTGCTTTCAGATGCCAAACGCAAGTAAACAAATCAATTTGAAATAGCAACAGATTGAAACGTCGCTCAGATCGCTCAATTCTAAATCTGTTGCAAAACCACGAGATGCCGACAGATGAACAACAAGTGTACCAACTGGATTGCTTTGGTGTTTCGTAAACAGAATCCCAGCAGGTAAAATGCGTTCTCTTTACATAGATTCAACGTGTGCAGATGCTAAATTGGTGTGAAATGACGGATTTTACTAGCTGGGAAGCTGTCTGCATGATAACGCAATCTCTTAATCGATTTATTTCCGTTTCAGCCCAATGGAATAGTGTGATTCAATATTCCTGCTTGTAAACTTATCACGTAACAAGCCAAGCTGCTTCATACAACGGTCCAACAAGGTTGAAGTCGACGCAAAAAAGAATATTGAAAACATTTTCGTTTCAAGCAGATGTTAACTTTATCACAAAACAGGCCAAACCTTCGGTCGAATAAATGTATTCAAATTCAAGTCAGCTTCTTCTGTTATGGGATTGCTGTATAGTGTAAATAACCGTAATTGCACAAGGCTCTTCACAAATAACGTAAAAAGTCCAATAAGCCTTAAAATTCTTCAACTGCACAGAACATTGTATTCGTTGATCGACTGCAATATGGTAAACTTTCATGTTGAGAACAGTCAAAACGGCAACGGATACTGCACGCAGACGAAGCGCGTTATCTGTGAAATGACGCCGACAACATATGGACACCACAAAATGAGTCAAATCGAGCAAAACCTTATGAATAATGCAAAACTGCACAAGCCATCCTAGTAGATGTAAGCGCATGTATATTGTACACAGTAACAAAACTCTATTCTATCTTATTTCCACACACAAAGACCATCTTTGACACTAAACGTTGAGTTAAACAAAACATAAACTAGAAACAAGTATTTAAGGGGATATATAAACAAAGCCATGCCCAAAATATTCGTCACAGCAAGGTCACTATCATCATATTCCCTTCAAATAACACTTCCGTGACATTAAATATTTCTTCAAAGTTGAACACTAACCTTGGCTTCCTTGTCTTGCCATTCACTTCATGTAAATTTTCAAGCACATGGCAAAAGTCTGGTTACGACAAACAAGAAATTATGTCATCACATTTCCCGTACGCATGACGAGTTTTATGTACAAGAGCATGGTGTAATAAAAATATTCCGGTTACGAAATGTCACGTGAGGGTTTGTTGAGAGGAACAACTCTTTACTTTGTGACTAGAATAAATTTTATATTCGCATGTTCATAGCTTGGTGTGTCATGGCATTTGGCAGAAAGCTTTGAGCAACCTAACTTCGGGACGAATTTTAAAAAAAGTATATGTTCGGCAAGCTGCGACCAAGGGTTATCTTCAACTTCGATATCAACTGAAGTTTTTCAGTGACAAAGTATGAGAATTTTCGACGTTAATTTTACTCATTTTACCGAATGTTGTTTATATTTATGTACGGTTGTGATCAATTCTCGTTGAAGGCGGTTGTGAAAAATCAAAAGTTGTGGAGGAGGATGCATGGAGTGACTGAGAGGTGGAATCGGCTGAACGGATAAAGAACAATATCTGATAATGGCAACACTGATTCGTCACATATTCCGTTAAGTTTAAAGAAATAAAAGTCAAATTGGGTTTAACTCTTTTGAAACAAACTACCAACACGAATGGGTTTATCGAACACTGCTGAAGTGAATTTTTGTCAGAGAGTATGCGTTTTCGTTATTTCAAGTCTTACATCAACCCATCATCAAATGGCACAGATTAAACGTGACTAGTGTCATAACTTTCCGTGCTTTACATCAAACAAGAACTGTCAGTCTTCCAAAGCTGCACAAACTAACATTATGTGGGCTGTGGCAACGGCACTGCACAGTGCACCGTTGTTCCACCGGAGGTGAGTTCACAACACACAAAAGTGCTAGAAAAGAAAAAACACAGCAAAATCCGTCATTTTTACATTCTGCAGACGTTGAATCAATGTATAAATGACCGATTTTTCTGCGTGAGATAAGACTGTTTGGACTATGCAGAAATCACACAGTAGTTAGTCGTCAAGATAAATGATTAACAGTTAAACTTGCCAGCTGTGCATTGAATGCGCTCAATATAAACAAGAAGTTGTAAGAAAAAGGGAAATGGAAAGTATTTTTCTTGTAAAACAGAGAAAGCTTACCAAGATGATGCCTTGCTAAGAATAGAAAACTAGTTAATAACCAAAAAATAACATCAAGCAGGAGAAAACGCTGCATTGTACTCAATTGTCGAATTTAAGACACTAAAAGGAGCTAGTAAAAAGTCTGGATATAAATACCCGAAAAGAAACTATTCTGGGTAAACAGCCTATATCGGGCAGCGAAGCAAAACGAACAGTGTTAAATGCAATACCGCAAATACTGCTCGAAGGAAACAATAACATTTTTGTGCAAATAACTGCAAAAAGACGTTAGATGGACGTAAAACAACAATCTTTGCAATAAAAAAAATGAAATAAAAAGCAAAATGAAATTTCCAGAGTCGGAATAGAAGCGAATTGACCCAATTAGCAAATACTTCCAAACCACAATGCAGAAAAAAGTAAATTTAGCATCAATTGTGTATGATTTTGGAGAATTGCGCAAGCCTTAAAACCACCGTAACAACACTCATTCGTTGGCGACTTGATTTTTACACTTACATAACAGAAACGCAACTTTGAAGCAAAAATACACTGATGATAAAACGAAACAAAGGCCATTTATGACAAAAGCGCCCTGATAACTACAGCAATTCATGCATTTTATGTTTATTGTCAACCAACATGCTAAAATTTCACTAGCAGCTACAATACGATGCAGATTAGACAAACATTAAACTAATCATTCCATAGAATTGCTTTCACATTTCTAGCTATTGCCTCTTCTTTCATCGACGCTGCGCGATCTCGTAAAATGTAATTTCACTTGTGATGAAACTGATACAAGCAACACGCCACCGGTTTTACGAAAACCTGTGGGAATAACATATCAACCTTTGTAAGTCCGAGGATAAAGAATCAAAACTAACCAACCTTGTCGGATAAACATTGTATCCTGTACTAAAGTAACCTCTAAACACCTTTTGCTTGCAAGAAATACTACCTCTGTCTTTTCATACCAGTAAAAACTGTTAGCAACTTTATTATCTGAATATATGCCTGAAGAATAACATCACCTATCCACTTGCATTGGTATAACTTTTTTTCATTTACTGTAAACAATGGCAAGCTGTCACAAAAATCACGTGCAACATAATAACACACCTAAAGTAAGTTGTGTACATCGCATAAGCATTTTGCGGCAATTTCTTCGGTTTCACTTGACTTATATACCTGCTAATAATAAGCCCGCAACAAACAACAACGCTTACCCTGGAAAGCAAACAACTCTCGACCATACGTTATTGGCAATGCGCTGAGTCAATGCGACGAACTTCGTTATCCTCTCTTTGACACATAAGCAACTGCGCATGCACGAGCAGCAAATGTCAATACTTTATTAATTTTATGAAAATCAATGAAGTTTAAAATAAAATGTGTGCTTCAAAGTCAGTTCAAAGTTTTTTTAGTGATTTACGTGAGGAATACAGGTGACTAAAAACAGTCGTGAAAAATAGGTTGGCGCATTATCCATATACCGCACAATGGCTTGAAAGATGTTCTTGTTTAAAGTGGTACAGTAATAATTTTTATGTCAACTACAGTAGACTGTGTGTCAACAAACTCATTAGCATCCCCTTGCGGCGCTACTAGCAGACTACAGATCTCGCCAACCACGTTGAAGTTGTCAAATCTATTTCAAGCTAAACCACATTTGTCGAAGTCGGATAATCGCTTAACATGATCCTGGTTCAATTGCCATTGGAGTGTTTTATCTATTTGGAAAATTAAACTTATGGAACCACAAAAGCAAGCTCTGTAAGAGCAAACGATCAATACCAACCAAAAAAGCCTGTTTCTAAAAGCATACGTAACTGTTATCTTCAGAAAAGCCGTTACAAAAGTTTAGAAAAAATGATTTTATAATTGCAAAAATTGGAAGAAGCTTTTTAAAAAGAAATAGTAAAAAAAAATTAAAATAAGATAAAAAAAAATTTGACATATTTTTCCGATAATTGTGAATAAAGCAGTAGCGACAAATCATGTTTCATTCATTTGGTGCACAACTGCACATAGGCTACTAGTGCGTAGGTGAATTAAGTGCTTATTAATTCTTACAGGCTGTAGAACTCCATCTATGAATGAAGTATTTGTCGCTCCTTTCATTCAGGGAAGTTGATTTCCAATAGGATGTGCATGTGACGTCACATTTAAAGGGTCTGCGTTTTATGTCGTCAATCAAAGCACGAAATGCTTACAGGCTCTATTTCTGACAAAGCAAATGACGTTGGATTATTATGTAACATCATTGTAGCAATTAAACGTTTTCAAATTATTACTCTTCAAAAAGTCATAAGCTCTTTGAAAATGGTACTGTGTAATAAAACTAGCAGAAAATACATGTATATAGATTGTGTTATCGCAGCTGATAAAATTCAAGTTCCTTTGGAAGGTCGCAATTGCGCAAGTTGTACATTGCTAAATACTTCAAGTTTCAAAAAAGCAAAATTCGTTAACAAAGAAACATACAGCAAATATTCGCAAGTTTCTGATATGTCAATTGCTCTAGAGTTACAATTTTAAAAGTGTTTAAAGATTTTCAATCATTCACACAGCACAACCAAAGGTGAGTGACGAACTCTGCAGAAGAACAATGCGATAGTGATTGCAGGTCACTTTTTGAAGTAGCGTATTTAGCATTCTCAATGCAACACTTTGTTCCAATGCGTACATCCAATAGAAGCAGCAGAAATACAATAATACATTTTGCAGTTGCAGTGTTTTACAATTCAGTTTGTTGAAAACAATTACCCACCGACAAGACAACTCCGTGCGTTTTCAATCAACTTGTTACAGTCCCTGGAATCACAATCGCATTGTAGAGCACTTCAAATTTGTGGTTTACAAGAAATTACAGCTATTCGTATCACATACAGGCCAGCAAATGTGATTTCCTTCCTGGGATCCAACTTTAAGTCTTAACGTAAGTTTTTTTTTTTTTTATAAAACCAGAATTTCACTCCACCAGCTTCACATAAATCAAATGTTTGATGAAGAAATGTTACCAAGATATCTGATGCCAACCAGCAAATCAGACCTTGAATCAATGAAAAAAAGGCTAATTTCGATTTGCTGGTTGGAACAAGGCATGGACAATGGTCTGTTGCAGTTTTTTTGGCCTTTGTATCTCACAGCAGAGTCATTCCATTATAATTCAACAGATTTTCTTCAAAAAGTCAACCCGCCCCTCTTGGAATTTTTTTTTGTTTTTAAATATGTTGTTTTGTTTTTCGTATCCAGACTTGCACCCGGTGGTTGAAGATTTAGATTAAGTGGACGGGAAGGCAAGGAAGCCAATCTTCGTGTCCACCTTCAGGCATGCCTTTAAGTGTCCTGCCAGAGACACAGCCGCATGCTCTTGAGCGGTGTCGAACCGGCGCCCTTTCGATTGCCGTTCCAAGGCTCTCACCACTCGGCTATGCAGCCGAAAATAAAATAAAATATGTTGATGTGCATGAAATTCTGAGTGCAACAAAAAAATTATGAAAATTGATCAACCGGTTCACTAGATATGCCATTTTGAAATTTGTTGATCACTTGGTGGCGCTGAGGAGTTCTCAAACATAAAAATGACATTTGTTGCGCCCCTTGAAGATAGAGAGGTGAACAAACATTCGATTTCACTATTTTTAAGGGTGAGAATTCCAAAAATGCAAGTGTTTTCTGTGTATTACTATCACAAAAAAAGTTATAGCAACTTCTATTGTTTTAGGTCAGTGGTTCTTAACCTTTTTTTCCCCAGCGCCCCTTTTCAGAGATTTCCATAGTCTGGCGCCCACCATAATATAAGGGCTGTAGCCTACTAATGACATTTTCTTCCAAGACTATAAGGCTAGCCTACAGCCAGTAGTAATTAGTTATTAGTTAGTAAGAAAAAACTAGTTTAAGCCGATGTTAGTTTTAATACTAAAAAATCAGCACAGATGTGCCTTAAGGCTCTTAACTTAAAAGTCTTAAGGCACATCTCTGCTGATTTTTTAGTAGTTAGTAAGAGTTACACTAATAACCATTATTGACTGACTATTATTATGACCAGTCCTTATGGTTTGCTTGCACTGCCTGCCCGCTGTCCCTGCCAAAAGCTGACCACAAAATGCCATTTACTTACTACAAGGAAAGGGAAACAATGCCCATTATCAACAACAAAGGCCATGCACAACACCATCCGACATCCACGCTTGTCGGATGGTGTTGTGCATTGTGCTGTATAGGCCAACATAGAATGCTCTGAGAGAGAATCACTACTTCCCTTGTTAAACACAATCTCTATACTGTATATAGCTCCTCATCCTCGGTGGATTCTCCTACCCCCAGCAGAACTACTAAAGCAAATTTGCAGTGAGGAAAATATCGTTACACTTTCTGAATGTAGCGCCCCCTATAACGCCCCCTGAATATTTCCGCCCCTCTAAAAGTTAACAGCGCCCACTAGGGGGCGGTAGCGCCCAGGTTAAGAACCACTGTTTTAGGTGATCGCAAAAAGACGCCCAAAAAGCCTTGTGGGAATCCACATAGAGCAAAAAAAAAATTTTGTAAGATAATCAAAGATGTCTTTTATTACAAAAAAGAAATAAATTAGAGGTGTTTTTTGTTATTTTTTTTTTAAGTATTATTTCAAAGTAAAGTATGGTTTTCACAGAATTTGTCCATTTCCAAGCCTTACATTTGTTGCTCTTGTGTCATGTAATAATAGGCACACCAATGACATCATAATGGTTATTATTTCTTAACAATCAGCCTGTTAGTTGAGGTTCAAAAGGGCTGCTCTTTTAAACCTGACTGCTTCCCTATTGTGTTTTCTGTCTGAGAACACCCTGTGTAGGTTAGTTAATGGGTGTTGTGAGTAGAAGATATTGAGATGGAGGATTGCACTGTTGGAAAAAAAAGTAGTAGTACTTGTCATTTCAAATCAATATTTAATGATTTGAATATTTTTCAGAAAGTAAGCAAAATGATGATTGCAAATTGTTGACATTGGCAGTTCCTCTTTTTCAAGTTCAATCCCAGATCTCCATAGAACTAACTTCAAATGTTTCAGTTTCAGAAAGGTCAGACAAAGCTCTGTAGCCGTCTTTACGGCTATACCATTTCAAATGACAAGTACTACTACTTTTTTTTTCCAACAGTGCAATCCTCCATCTCAATACCTTCTACTCACAACACCCACTAACTAACCTACACAGGGTGTTTTCAGACAGAAAACACAATAGGGAAGCAGTCAGGTTTAAAAGAGCAGCCCTTTTGAACCTCAACTAACAGGCTGATTGTTAAGAAATAATAACCAATATGATGTCATTGGTGTGCCTATTATTACATGACACAAGAGCAACAAATGTAAGGCTTGGAAATGGACAAATTCTGTAAAAACCATACTTTACTTTGAAATGATATTTAGAAAAAATAACAAAAAACACCTCTAATTTATTTCTTTTTTGTAATAAAAGACATCTTTGATTATCTTGCAAAAAATTTTTTTTTACTCTACGTGGATTCCCACAAGGCTTTTTGGGCATCTTTTTGGAATCACCTAAAATCAATAGAAGTTGCTATAACTTTTTTTGTGATAGTAATACACAGAAAACACTTGCATTTTTGGAATTCTCACCCTTAAAAATAGTGAAATCGAATGTTTGATCACCTCTCTATCATCAGGGGGCGCAACAAATGACAATTTTATGTTTGAGAACTCATCAGCGCCACGAAGTGATCAACAAATTTCAAAATGGCATATTTAGTGAACCGGTTGATCAATTTTCATATTTTTTTTTTTGTTGCACTCAGAATTTCATGCACATCAACATATTTAAAAACAAAAAAATTCCAAGAGAAGCGGGTTGCCTTCACTTGTTGAATTATAATGGAATGACCCAGCAGAAAGATGTTTCCATATTTTAGTTGCATTGTATGGTGGACACAAAACGATGCCATGATACCATGCCGCTGGAAAGTTCAACAATTCATTTCTTCACCAACAGTGACAATTTAAATAAAAAAATGTTGAATTTTATTCATATTGTTGGTTGATTATAATGGCAGGATACGTAACCTCTATAATTCAGAATTAACAATCAATATAGGTGGGTGAAAGTACCCGAATGCAGTTCCTTGCCTACCACAAGTAGCAAAATCACCACACTAAGTTACTTCTATAGGCGCTTAGTCTAGTGTACGATTTCTCGCACTGAGGCCAAAATAGTGGTGTCCTGTTTGCAGTTATGTAGGCTACTTGTAATGTGCAAATAGCTCAACCATGCATGATACATGTTGTCAGATGACACCATTCTTGTTGTTTCCTTACTTGATCAAACACTTTTGACACATCGCAATATTTACAAAACTTCTTTCTAGCTATTATTATTAGTATTGTAAATGTTCAACATTCAGTTAAGGCTTAAACTACATCAGCACTAGCATGTCATAATTGTCATTGTGAACACAAATTTACAGTAAGTGTATGATTACCAATGGAATATTTGATTGAAGAGACTTCAGATTTTTCATTACTGTACCGGTACTTACTCTTATAAAAGTACCAAATTGAACAAAACATAAGGCAATTCAGAATAGCTTTCTTTTATTTCTATTGTGACTCATCTGTTCCTCTCACTCATGACATAAATTATAAGCTTACAATTATGTACATGACTACATGTAAACCATTACAATACCAAACTTCTTTGAAATATAAAATTATAATTTAATTTCAATTTTAATTTAAAATCACAGGTTAAACCTGAAGGTAAATAAAAGCCATACAAAGAAATCCTGCTGCCTTGCAGGAAATACTTTTTTAAGTAAAGGCTAGGCCCACCGCCAATAACTGTGGTTAGCGTCAGGAAGGGCATCCGGCTGGAAAATCTTTGCTCCAAAATATTATTTAAATGCAGCAAAAGCTAAAAATGGCCCCTAGTCCCCAGCAGCCCTTAGATGGGCAAGGGGTGCGAAGAATCTCTGGGTTCCAAGAAAACAAAAAAACATTGAAAAAAGATTATGGTGTTAGAATCGGATGCTGGAATGTGGGAAGTTTGTGTGGTAAAGGAACTGAAATATGTGAAGAACTAAGAAAAAGAAGGGTGGATATATGTTGCCTAGAGGAAGTAAGATGGAGGGGACAGTCAGCGCGGTTTTTAGGTGTCAATGGGAGGAGATATAAGTTATGGTGGTCAGGAAATAACACAGGAATCGGTGGTGTTGGTTTCTTGGTAAAAGAGGAATTGTGTGAGAAAGTAATAGAAGTTAGAAGAAGGAGTGACAGAGTGATGACAATGGTACTTGCTTTTGAAGAGGAGGTAGTGAGGCTAATCTGTGCATATGCACCTCAAAGTGGTAGGGATTACTTAGAAAAGGAAAGTTTTTATGATGTTTCGGCAGAGGAATGGGATTTACGGAGTTCAAAAGAGTTGGTGTTTGGATTAGGAGACTTTAATGGACATGTTGGAAAACAAGCAAATGGGTTCGAGGGCATTCATGGAGGGTATGGTTTTGGGGAGAGAAACATGGAAGGAAGAATGCTCCTTGAATTTTGTGATGAAAGGAAACTTTGTATTGCCAACACATGGTTTAAAAAGAAAGAGAAAAGGAAGGTGACTTACAGCTCAGGAGGACATGAGTCGGAAATTGATTTTATTGTGGTTGGGCAGGAACAGAGAAAGTACTTGAAGAATGTGAAAGTAATTCCGTGGGAGTTGCAGCATAGACTAGTAGTAGGAGACTTAAATATGAAAAAAGTGAAGAAAATTGTGAAGAAAGAACGAGTTTTTGTGAGAAATGTGTGGAAACTGGAGGAAAAAGAAACGAGAATTAAGTTTGTGAAAAGAGCAAAAGAGCTGGTAAACATGAGTGCGCAGGACTTGTGGGCTTCATTTCAGAAAGGTGTCCTAGCAGCATGTGATGAAGTATGTGGGAAAAAGAAAGTGAGGAGGGATCGTGGAGACACATGGTGGTGGGATGAAGAGGTGAAGCATGCGATTTCACAGAAAAGAGATGCATACAAGCAGTGGCGCAAAAATGGGTCAGAAGAGAATAAAAAGAAGTATAAGAGTATGAAAAAGAAGGCAAAGAGGGTTGTTGCAAGAGCTATGAAGAATGGTGCTGAGGAGGAACTTAATAAAATGGGGGAAAGCCAAAACAAAGTATTCAGACTCATAAAGCAAATGAAAAAGGATGGGAATGATATTGTAGGGGGAAGATGTATAAGGAGTGGAGATGGGAAGTTGCATTTCAACCCGGAAAGCAGAGGAGAAGTGTGGAAGGAACATATGGAAAATGTTATGAATAAGGAGAATGTATGGGATCATATGACAGAGGTTGATCTGGTGGAGGGTCCAGTGGGAAAGGTTACTCGTGATGAAGTGGTGGAGGCAATGGGGCAAATGAAACTGCATAAAGCAGCCGGTCCATCAGAAGTGAGCGTAGAGATGATAAAAGCAAGTGGAGAGTTGGGAATTGAAGTAATGCTACAACTTAGCCAAAGGGTATTAGATGGAGAGGGAATGCCGGAGGAGTGGAAGCATAGTACTCTTTTTCCATTGTTCAAGAGAAAAGGGGATGTGAGAAGTTGCAGTGCATATAGAGGTGTAAAACTACTAGAGCATGGAATGAAAATTGTGGAGCGAATACTAGAAAAGAGGTTGAGAACATTGGTGAAATTAAATGATATGCAGTTTGGATTTATGCCAGGAAAAGGTACAGTGGATGCTCTGTTTATATTGAGAAGAATGCAGGAGGAATACCGAGAGAAGCAGAGAAAACTATATATGTGTTTCAGGACTTAGAAAAGGCATTTGACAGAGTACCAAGGAAAGTGATGGAGTGGGCAATGAGGAAAAGAGGTATACCGGAGGTATTAGTGAGAGCTGTGATGTCTATGTATGAGGATGCAAGAACAAAAGTGAGAGTTGGATCAAATTATTCAAACGAGTTTTTTGTGAAGGTTGGTGTACACCAAGGATCAGTTTTGTCACCTCTGATATTTGCTATTGTGGTTGACGTTGTAACTGAAGGAGTGAGGGAGGGCTTATTGAGTGAAATTTTGTATGCAGACGACCTGGTCTTGACAAGTAATAGTATGGAGGGACTGGAGAGAAAGTTTGAGAAATGGAAAGAAGCATTTGAAACCAAGGGTATGAAGGTGAATCTTGAAAAAACAAAAGTGATGGTGAGTGGAGTAGAAGGAACAGTTGTTGAGAGCAAAGTAGATCCCTGTGGAATATGTGGCAAGAGAGTGATGAGAAATTCAATGCAATGCAAGGAATGTGGAAAGTGGGTACATGCAAGATGTGCTAATGTCAAGAGAGCCGCAACAAGATTGGCGAAGTGTTTTGTTTGTGGGAAATGCAGTAAAGGAAGGAATGAAGTGGAAGGCCATGATGATGAGTTCTGCCATGGCATCGAAACAGTGACAGACTTCTGTTATCTGGGTGATCGGATAAATGGAAGTGGTGGATGTGAAGCAGCGGTGACAACAAGGGCAAGATTGGGCTGGGCAAAGTTCAGGGAATGTGGGGAAATGTTGTATGGCAGAAAATTCTCACTAAGGATGAAAGGGAAAGTATATCGGAGCTGTGTGCGGCCTGCAATGCTATATGGTAGCGAGACATGGATACTGAGAGAGAGTGAACTGGCAATCCTGAGAAGAACGGAAAGGTCAATGGTGAGAGCAATGTGTGGGGTGAAAACGAGAAGGGAAAAAAGGACTGAATAATTGTTGGATATGCTAGAGATGAGAGAGACCATAGACCAACTGGCAAGGGCAAATGGAGTAAGATGGTATGGACATGTGATAAGGAGGGAGGAAGGAAGTTTTCTTAGAAAGGCACTAGATCTAAAGGTGGATGGGAAGAGGAAACGCGGTCGTCCAAGAAGAACGTGGAAACAACAAGTGAAGGATGAATTTAAAAAAGTCGGACTGAAGGAGGAAGATGCAAGGGACAGGGTGAAATGGAGAAAAGGGATTAAAACAATTGCTGCGCGGAAACAATCGGCCACCCCCACCAGTGGGGAACAAACCGACGATGGATTATGATGATGATGACACTTAAAATATATAGGTTACACATTACAATGAAGTCAAGCTATTAGTCTTGAATCTTGACAACTAAAGTAAAAAAATAAGTGTACTTTCACAATCTTTGCATTCAGTTGCTCAGATTATTAAACCAAACATGACATGACAAATACGATACGTATTACACACTGGTGCCGACTTACGGGGATACGGGGTGGCCACGCCACCCCGTAACCGCTGTGGCGGGGTGGCAGCCACCCCGTTTAGGTTACATTACTTACTGCAAATAGATGTAATTTGAACGGACGTTTAAATCTTTTTTGATCGTTGATTTTCGCTTCAAGTCAACGTAAAGCAAGAGGTGAACCAATACAGTATTGCAAAGAAAATGATTGTTTTTGTCACAAGCATGATACTCGCGTAACATCAAGTAAGCTACGTGAAGATTACGCAACACGTGGCTACGAGTTTTTTCCTTGTTGTTGCGATCGTTTTATTTGTTACTTGTCATAAGCCATTGTTACATTTGTTAGGTTTACAGTGGGATTTATTAATCAGTAAAATACGATCTTTCCATTGCCTCCCTCAAAAATCTTTTTTGAAAACTTTTAAACTGCTCATAATATCGCTATAAATTATGCCAGCTATAAAATACTTGGAAATAAATTTATCTCGATGATTGATAGCTCCACCCCCTAAATAAATGAATATCCATTATCCATTTTCAAATTTCATTAAAAAAATGCAATTTTTGAAACTTTTTGAGTTTTATTTAAAAAGTGCACTTAGTAAAGTAAGCTAGCAGTTTTAACGTTCTGCAAATTTACACGTTTACATGATTCTATTCGAGGAAAGCTACACCCCCTGCCAATTCCCAATAATAAAAGCAACCTTTTTCAATTACTCAAGATTTTGCATTTTGAATTATTTTCCGATTTCAATTGGAGTGTACCGTCATCTACTTTATGCTTTAATTTCTACTTTGTTATCTACTTCATGCAGTAATATTGCGTGTCGATGCGTGACAAACTGTGAGGCGGGAATTTATTGGTCTGACATAGGAGTTGCTTGTTACATCATAGAAAAAATAACGAAAAGTCGTCCAGTAAAAGTTTTCGCCGACATTCCAGCTTTATTCAGCTTAAAGATGCCACCAAAAAAGCATTCAAAATTGCAGCTCTCCATTGATTTATTTTTTTGTTGCGTCTAGTCAGGATTTCAGCCAGCATGAAAGTGACCAAATGGCAATGCCTGAACGAAACGAAAGTGTGCCACTGCCAAAAGGCGTTAGCACGATCAGGGAGGTGGAAGAACCGAGCACGGGCAGGATAATCGCTGTTGAAGGGAGAAGCTATCAAAAATTGTGGGAGAGCGAATTCCCGTGGCTAGAATACGATAGATGCAAAGATAGAGCATTCTGTCTGATTTGCAACTATGTCGCAACTGCTTGATCTATTTGCAAGAAATGAAACAATTTCATTAATGCTTCCAAACGTGGTCTGCATTGTGCGGAGTGATCGTTCAGTGCACTCAGGCGCATAAAAACCTACTTGCGATCTACCATGACGCAACAGCGATTGAACCACTTCCTAATTTTAAATGTTTATCAAGCTGAAGCTTCACGGTTACAACTTGACCAGTTGATTGACAGTTGGATTGACAGAGCTGCTGTTCGCAAAAATACTTTTTCCAAATGTTAAGTGTCAGAGCAGCAACGTAACAATAAAATTCACGATATACCTCCTGTGCTTTGTTTTAAAGTTGCTTTGTAAATTATCGAGCTACAAATCAGGTATGAAAAGACAATTGCATCTACGAAACACGCTTAGTAAAAATCAAACAAAAACATGCAGTTTGAAAGTTCTTAGGTTGCCATATTGTGCTATCCGCCACCCCGTGCAAAAATAAAAGTCGGCGCCTATGGTATTACATATATACCATAAAAAGTAGGCTAAAAGTTAAGATGAAAACACAGCTTACCATCTCAGAAGTAACACTGTAAAAAAGCACACAATGTAACAAAAGCTGCAGCTGGTGTCGTAAGGGGTAAGGCTTGCCAGATGTTTCGTCTCTGAGATCTTTCGTCCCGACATTTCGGCCTTAGTTTGCCAAATGTTTTATCCTTGAGATCTTTCGTCCCGACGTTTCGACCCTTAAGCGTTGGATTGTTCACCCACCAATATGCAACGTAAGCTGGGTTGAGACCATCGTGAGACAAGTTAGTTTTACCTTACTGATAAACGCTTGTCTCCCGATCGAGGGTCACCGCGACAGCAACTCTGCTCAGTACGAGAGGAACCGCAGATTCGGACATTTAGCACGTGCGCTTGGCCGATCCGCCAGCGGCGCGAAGCTACCGTCCGCGGGCGTACGACTGAACACCTTTAAGTCGGAATCCTTCCTGACAAGCGACAATTTGTTTGCGCCTGGTCCGAAGCGAGCGATTGTCTTTCTTTCGCGAAGCTGCAGAGAGGCCGCTCAGGTCGGTCGCGGCCAAGGTGTCGAGGTAGGGTGCCAAATCATCTGCAGATGACCTAGTTGAAGACCGGGGTGTCGTGATCGCTAGAACAGTATTTCGACTGCGATTCGTTGAGAGTAAGCTTTCTGGTCTGCAATTCATCTTGTCATTAAGTGACAAGGGCGCCGCTACCATTGCGCGGTCGAGGCGTGCGGTCGGGTTAGCTACAGTCTAAAGTACAGCTACAGCTAGGCCTACATGCCGATTTTCATCCAATGCAAGTTCCACTTCAAATAAAACTTCTTTTCGGTTGCGGTGTTTTGCCACTCTCAATCTCGCACGCTTGCCAGATGTTTCGTCCCTGAGATCTTTTGGCGGTGTTTTTCCACTCTCAATCTCGTACTTTCCACCAAAGTAGCCGATGTTTTGTAGGACCGAAACATTGGGACAAAAGATCTCAGGGATGAAACATCTGGCACCCATCATATATACCGTATCTGACAAAATGCACCTGGCAACTTAAATTTTGCTTTGAAAAACCTAAAACTATTTTTCTAAAAAGACGATAGAGATATCAACTTTACATCCCGTCTAGTAGTGAAAAGAGGAATATCTAATCCAGGACACTACTAAATATTAAAAATGATTTAAAAGAGGGAAACCAACCCCAAATGACCTGCCACTGTTCAGGTTCATAAATTAGCCTATAAATGGTAGCTCAGCCAGTAAGTTAGCTCTTTTCAATTTGATTTAACGTTTTTACATATTGAATTAATGTGGAAAAAACGGATTTGCTGTCTAGGAGCCATGGCAATGGCATGGACTTTCCTTTCAAGTCTTCCTTGTCCAACTCTCAGCTCTCAGTAACTCAGTTTATGAAATTAAATTTCTGCATCAGATTTAGCCAAGCGTGAAAGATTCGTTGACCAGGCGTGACGAATGCAGTTTCGAAACAACCCTGCTAATTTTCTAATGCAAAAGAATATCATGATTATTATTAAAACAATGAAAACTATCAATACTACAAAAAAGTGCTCAATGCTAAGCAAAAAATCAAAGCAGAGCAAATTAAATCAAATATAGTTATTACTATATTTGATTTCATGATTATTATTATATTATATCTGCCGTAAAGTGATGATATGCAATGATATGATATTACTTGTAAATAAGCACGACTTTGAAGCTGAAATCATGTTTCTTCAAAATATTTAAACTTCAAACTGCTAAACAAAAAGCTATTTTATATTCATGGCTGTTTTACTTAGGTGAAAAGCGTACGTTGTCTGAATGTAAAAAACTGACGTTTCGTCATATCCATGTGGCACGAGATTAAAAGCAATATTCATTTTCGAGATTTAGGAAGTCATGTTTGCATACTTTCAACGTGTAGATTAAAATTGACAATTCATCACAATCTTTTTATAGTTTAGCCCAGGGGCGAGTTTAACTGATTGGTGGCCAGGGGCACTTTTATATTGAGGAGCCCCCGTGAAACGATTTTTTTTGCGCTTATAGCGCAAATAAGTGATAGAGCTATCACTAGTCGGCTGCATAGCCGAGTGGTGAGAACCCTGGAACGGCACTCGAAAAGGCGCCGGTTCAACACCGCTCAAGAGCATGTGTCTGTGGCAAGACACTTAAAGGCATGCCTGAAGGTGGACACGAAGATTGGCTTCCTTGCCTTCCCGTCCACTTAATCTAAATCTTCAACTACCAGGTGTAAGCCTGGATACGACAAACAAAAAACAAAACTACCGTAACATATAGGCTACCCTACGCGTGTGCATGTTTTGTTCTGATAACCAACTCGGAACCTATTGTTATTTGTAGCTTGTTTTCTGGTAAAATCAAGTATCAGTTTGTCGGTACTACTTAGCCTAACTATGCATAGCTTTTACCAATAAAACATCTCTGATCCCTAATCGTTTTATTTTAGTCATTAGTTTCATTTAGCTAGATTAACGTCTTGCTAGCTGACGTAGCCGGCAACATAATGATTTCCGTGCATTTACCTAGACCTGCTCTATAACTTTTCAAGAAAAATGTAGACATTGCTTAATTCAAAGTAGACTATAGCCTACTTCATTTCAGTTCGTGTTTTATTTCTGAACATCAAACAGAAACAATAAGCCTACTTGTCATAAAAGTAGGCTAGTGGCCTAAGCTGCTTAGTAAGCATACAAGTAGTAAGCTGTAGGCTAGGCTACTACATCTAGTAGGCTATAGGCAGTAGCGTATTTAGGGGGGAGGATAAAGGGCGATGGCCTCCCCATAATGATCAGGTAAAAAAAATAACAAAAATACAAATTTTGCAACAAAAAAAAAAGTTGTTAGGCAATAATTGTTCAGATGATTCATCCTAGCGCCGGGGGCGGGGGTAGGCTATACTTTTTGCAATGTAATTTTTCAACAGTCTTTCTTCCTTTTCTTAAAAATTGCTTGGCACAAATTCACGAGAGATTCGATGAGCACTGCTCGCTAGCTTTTAAAGTCAGCACATTTCTGCCTTCATTGATTCATGACGATGAGGACTGCGCGATCGACGAGATTTTCGACTTCTACCATGAAATGCTGGATGTTGAACCAAGCAATTGCTTTGCAGCTACTATTGAATTGCGAAGATGGAGAGCGAATTGGCTTGCAGTTTCTGTGAATAAACGACCTGCGACTCTTGTGGATGCGCGTCAAGCGGCTGAACAACTCGGCACTTATCCGATTATCCATAAATTAGGCTACTTCGAATCTTTGCTACGCTTCCAGTTACAACTGCCTCCAATGAGCAATGCTTCAGTTCACTAAAGTACCTGAAAAATTATTACCGCACGACCATGACCGAGCCACGTTTGTATGGTCTAGCTCAGATGTATTTAAACAAGGATATTGTACTCTAGCATGATGCAGTCATTAAACTGTAAGTTTGTCATTGCGAATCGCCGAGAATGGTCTAAATCTAAAGGTATTCGAGGTCGGAAGGGCGAACTTATTGTTTATGTTCTGAAGTGTTTGATATCTTTTGTTGGTTCATTGATTGGAACAGTAACATACAGTACTTCTGCGGATTCGCTCTTGATTTTGGACCCCCCCCCTTATCTGAAGGTTTGAGCTAACCCCCTCCCCCCGTTCTGACACATCATATGACATTTTGGTATACCCTATTTAAAGGATGAAACCAGTCTAATTTTAACCCAAGTAGAAAAACATTGAACCAATTAACAGCCATTTTCATCAAATTTGAGCTTTCTGTGTAGCTTACTACCGTTGACTACCCCGTGTGTACTACCCCCAGACCCCCATTGGCCTCCAGCCGCCGAGTCAGCCGCTACACGGCTGACTGACACAATGTCTTGGCCTTCCCCTAATAAACTTTCTAAATACGCCACTGGCTATAGGCCTAAGCTATTTAAACCCATTGTTGGCTAGGCTACTTCTTTCAGTAAATTTGCCTCTCCAGAAGCACAAACTCTTGTCTGAAATACTTTTCATGCAGCAGTGAAAATTCCAAATTTGTTGTTAGTGTCCCCACTTTCCTTAATAATATAATATAGCCTACGATTAGGCTACACGGCATTTTTTTCCTCATAGCCTACCTGTGTTAAAATTAAAAAAGGTTAATCGTTTATCTTGTTCAGTTGAGTGGCAAAGTTTTAATTTTGTAATAGGCGGAGGTCTATTGCATTTTCTCAGCTTTTGAGAAATGCATGGCCAAATATTTATCCCTCGAGAAAAACTTTTTTGCCTTAAGCTGCTGACCAGGATGTAAAACATAGCTTTAGGCCAACAATGTAGATAACAAAATATAGATAAGATTTTTTTTGGAAGAATTGTTTTCGGATTAAAATAACAAGCTATTTTGACATTTAAATGAGACTCCAATGACACAGCATAGACAGAGACGAATATTGTTTTAGTCATTAAGTAACCTACCCTACGATAGTCTACGTTTTGTCAACAGAGTGCGTTGGAGTAGCTGGCAATGGCAGGCATTATTCACTTACCTACTCCGACAGGAACCCACACTGTGGGATGTACTGATCTCATATCAAAATATGGCAGAGACCGAATTCTTTCCAGACTGTTCTATCCGACTTGCGATAAACTACAAAAGAGCGCTTTACCATTATGGTTACCGGAGAAAGCTTACGTTCGTAGCTTAGCAAACTTAAAGTCAATGAACGATTTTACTTGGGCACTTAACTTTCGATTAAATTTTGCTCTCATGCCTGTGGTGCAAAACGGACGACTTCAAAAACCCGACAAAGACAATGATTTTCCGGTATTGATAGTATCTCACGCGTGGGGATCGAATAGATTCATGCACAGCGCAATATGCTCCGACCTGGCATCGTACGGCATGATAGTAGCAGTTCTTGAACATGCTGATCACTCAGCTTCAGCTACGTTTTACCTAGAAAATGATATGACGGATGACACAAAATTGAGTGCGAAAAAGAAATGGGTCAATTTTGTAAAATTTGATGAAGATATTGGAGATCCTTTGTTCAAAATGCAACTGGATGCTAGAATTGACGACTGTATTATATTACTGAATTTGTTGAAAGATATCAACAAAGCCTCTTTCAATGACTTGGATCTGCACTGCGACATCGATCTGTCCTTATTTGAAAACTCTTTAAATATAAATCAAGTTGGAATCATGGGTCACGGATTTGGTGGAACAACAGCTGTATCCGCAGTGCACAAAAACTCCCGATTTTGCTATGGAATCAGCCTTGATGGCCTGATGACGTTTTTAGAGGATGATCTTCATGAGAAACAAAGCCTTGCTCCGATTTTCTTTCTCAACAGCAGTGATCAAAACCGAAGTTTTGAAAACATTGCAGAAACTTTAACTCTTGCTTTAAAACCCACAGTCGATGGTACAGAACATACAATGGTAACTTTAGAAGAAACGGTGATCATGTCTCATACAGACTTTCCACTCTTGATCAACAAGATTGCTGGCACCAGGTTTCGACTGTGCGGAAACTCCGATCCGTTTCTTGTTCAAAAAGTTGAAAGCAAATTGCTTTTAGGTTTTATCGGAGAGCAACTTGGAAAAGATTACGGAAGTACAATGTTAGAAACAATGGAAACTCAAGCAGAGTTAATATCTCCTGGAATCAATATGGAAGCAGGTGGAAGCAAAAATGACAAAGAAAAACTAAAGTTGCAACCCTTTTTGTAGTTTTGTTGGATGTTTTAACTTGATAGCGTATAGGCTACTGAGGCTATAGGCCCACAACTAAAAATGAGTCAAGTACAAAAAGATTTACTTTTGTGTTGCTGTATTCGTGTTCGGTTTAGAGAACTGTTTATAACTTGTCAACCGTGGGCAAATTTGTGAATAGTAGGTGGACAGATACAACTGAGAAGATTTTGCTCAAAACAAGCACAAAATTTTCTCAAGAACATTTTTATCTACCGCTTTCTTTTGCATAAAAAAATTACGATTTATTCTCTCGTCAGTTCGTCTTTGAGCTCTCCTTTGCTATGAAGTTACCAGTATTTCATATTGTTGCAAAGTCTCGCAATGTTAAAACGATGCAAATAAAAAGTTTGGCGACTTAAGCTTTTAAACACCTCTATTACTTTCATTATAAATCGAGTAGCAAAGTAGCATACTTGAAACGTTTTTAAAATTTAGCAAGTAGAAGTCGGTTAGAAATCAAACAGCTTTATATTACAGAAAAAGTTTCCCGGATAAAAATTTGTTCTCGAAAAACTTTTTTGCTCAAACTCTCTGCTATTGTGTCGGTCTACCTGCAATTTACAAATTCGACAATCGTAGTCTAGGTCAGGGCTACTCAACTGGCGGACCGCGGGGTCCGAATGCGGACCTTCTGGCTGTTGATGGTGGACCTTGAGCTTTTGGATGAATAACCTCATTGCCATGTTTTAGGGCTTCTTTAAACAGATTTCTACTGGGAGGTAGCAATTTTTAATGTGATTATCCTGGTTGCTGGGGGGCTTCTACCCCCAGACTCCCAACACTTTCTCAAAAATCCAAGTCGAGTTACATTTTACCTAAAAAAGTGGTTTGGTGCAGATAATTTAATCTTCGTAGTTGCGTGTGAAATAAATTATTCACTGGACCGCTAAAAATATTCAACTTGTCTAAATGGACCTTTGTTAACATTAGTTGAGTAACCCTGGTCTAGGTACTTCGGTACTTGCGAAGGCCATTGGTCAGTTAGACTTTAAAAAATAGTTTTTTTTATTGTTTATGAATGTTGTGTCCAATATTTGTATTTCTCTTTTCTCCTATTTTCAAGAGTGCAGTTGTTGTAGCGATTGTTATAGCTGCTATTTTGTTGTTACTTAGATTACAAAATGTAAGACTTAAAGTTTCAGTATAATCTACTTAATGTTTATTTAATGTTATTTTTTTAGATTACTGACCTCAAGGTCTTTACCGGTTAGACGTAATATTGTTTAAATTAATTGTGGTTTATCTGTACCTACAGAGCCGTGTTAACCGTCACACGGCCATTTAAGGGATCATTCATATTTAGCAGGGTTGTAGAGTCGGAATTGGTGGGATTTTGGCGTGTCCAGAGTCGGAGTCGAAAAAGAAACGATCGACTCCGGTTTGATAAAAAAGATAAACAAAAAAATTTTGTTTGCAATAGGCTACACTTTTTCAAAATATTGTTTCTTATTCTCTGTATTGCGCTTCAAGCCAAAAAATCTAAATTTTGTTTCTTGTTAGTTTTGTAAGAGTCACCGTTTCAAATTCGATTACAAATTTAATGAAATTAAATTTTTAAAAAAATGAAAAACGACAAAATTTCAGAAAAATCCGGCAACACTGAAACAGGAGTCGTCCAGTTATAAACCGACGAGTCGGAGTCGTGTATTTTTCGTCCGACTCCATAGCCGTGATTTTTAGTACGACAGCCCATCTCTAATGATTTTTGGTTTTATTAATTCAATTCAATTTATTTTTCTTTGTCAGAATGCAAAAGAAATGATATTGTGAAAAAGAAATACAGTAACAAAACCAACAAAAGGAAAAGGTGGCAAAACCATAATGGTTTAAGACGTGCATGAAATATTCCATAGCTTACACCACGCAAGGTCTTGTTAATTGCTTCTCACAAGCCCGACTGGGTGCACTCCTTTTTAGTTTGTTCACTTTTCAGCTATTAAAATAAAGGGGTGAAAATACTGCTACAAAATCTTGATATGTAATTAGCTTACATCATATCATGCAGTTTGTATTGTTGGTCGTTATTTGGCATGATTATTTTAATTCAACGATAGCTCATTTAGTTCGGCGCCTGGCTTTGCAGCAGGGCTGTGGGGAGTCGAAGGGATTTTGGCTTGTCCGGAGTTCTTAAAAAGGCCGTCCCCCACTTGATACAATACGATGGATAATCAAATTTTTGTTTGCTATTTTTTTCCAATATTGTTTGTTTTTCTCCGTTTTGCACTGCAACACTTTTCCAGAAACTACAAGTGTTTGTTCATGTCAGTTTTAGTGAAAGTCGCCGTTTCAATTTCGATCACAACTGAATTCTTAAGTAAAATTAACTTTTAAAAAAATTGGCAACACCGAGCCTGGAGTAGGCCATTTATAAACCGGAGTCGCATATAGGCGGCCTACACAAAGAGATCAGAAAAACAAGCAGAGCTGGCTCGACTCTCGGAATGTGAGCTTGATCAACGCATTTCAGGACTGCTCTCTATTCAGCGGCACCCAATGGATGGAATAATTTTCAAACAACAATCGAAACTTCTCTCTGTCAACCTTAATAATGGGGGCTGCGTCAGAGGTTCAAAGTCTCTGCAAGTAGGTAATGGGAAACTGCTAGGAATGACCTGTCAGAAGGTTTGCCACTCTAAAGATAAAAATTCAAACCAAACGCATCTTAAGTCACTTTCGATTTAGCGGCGCCTAGCGGAGGAAATAACTCACAAATAATAACACTTCAACAAGCGCAAGCTTCACTTGGCCAATATCGATGACCGGACCCGCGTCAATGGTTTAATTTAAAGCCTTAACACTTTGCGAAACTACCAGAATGAAGCTCTTAAAAGCAGTTTTATCTTCAGTCCCAAAACAATACTATTAAAAAAAATACTTCCTGCAATTGCAAATTTTCCGTCTACCATCCCTTGGAAATATCGAGTGAACGTCAGCGTAGGCAAGTTCAAAGAACAAAACAATCAAACCATCATCGTGCTATAGATGTGTATATTCAAGTATATGAGCATGTGTTTGACACCAACGACAACCGCTGCAAGGAAAAACATAACACTCATTGAAAATACGGTAGGTATCGAAATAAAGCGGTGGTTCTATGGGGTTTGTAACTTCGCCCAATTAGCTGCATGATAAGTAGGCTACTGATGGTAACAGACCAGCTTATAACGCAAAAAAAAAAAACTCAATTAGAATATCAATACGACATTTAAATTCAAAACATGGAATTTTGAATGAACGCCACTGCTTAATCTTTTTGTTTCAACAAATTCTAACTTAAGTGCAGCAAATAAAATTAGTAGTGCAGAATGAATCAATGTACTAATTGTACTAACTGCAATTATTTCCAAAAAAAAAATTAATTAGACCTGCAACTCGAAAAAATCTGTGGCTACAAACTAAAGAGAACTGACAAATGAGTGTGGTATACATTCGCTATTAAAGTGCGCTAAAAACAAACATATCAACAGAGACTTTACATTCTGTCACGAAAGGGGCACATAACGCAGACAGCAAATCAGTTGATTTTTGCATTGATTCAACGTCTACAGTCCGCAGACATTTTTCAAAACGTTTGAAGACGTTAATTCAAGCTGAAAAACAACTGATTTGCTGTCCGGAAATACGAGGGTAACTACATATTTTAAGGAAATACCAGTTTCAGTTATGTAGGTTGCTGTTAACCCTTGGTAGACTATGGCACATTACACAAAGACAAGGCAGTATCGCTGAGATATCATTTTGATGTTGATTGACTTTCGGACCAAACGTCATTATTTGTCCTTTTCTAGCCAGCAAATCAGTCCCTTTTTACATTGAACCAACACCTCCAGACGTTTTAAAAAATGTATTTCAAAAACAGTTTTTTGCCACTGAGCTTGTCTCTTTCGACTAGATCGACAAAGGATAAAAAAAACTTCATTTCTTGTGTCCTCATAAAATTGCTCACTTCTCATAAAATTGGTTGGCAACAGTAGCCCACATTGACCAAAAGAGCAAAATCCGTCATATTTCCATTACCAACGTCTGCAGACGTTGAATCAATGTAAAATGACGGTTTTTGTTGTCTGGGGAGACACTGGCTGAGATATCGACTGACTTACAACACAACCATGATAACAAAAATACAAAAAATTGAATGAGGCTGTTTAACTAAAACACAATTGTAAGAATAGAAGCTTGAAACCCACCGCGGCAGTTTGTTCTGTGGCGTCGAACCGAGTGGATATCGCAGATGACAAAACACGATTTCAAGACGTTAGAGACGCAAACGATATAGCGCAAAACACAATGATGAAAAAAAGCGTGAAGAGAATTAGAGAAATGAAATCCAGTGGCTAGCAAAGCAAATGTTCAAAACCAAAGCGTGACAACTGGTTACATCTGATTACACCGATTACATCGATTCAACGTCTGCAGACGTTGAATCAATGTAAAAATGACGTATTTTTCTGTCCGCTTATGGATGTGAAAAAATTTAATGAATTCGTGAAGGCAGTGTAGCATCGGTGAGACTTTTGGGTGCAATTGCACAATTTACATTAATAAAAATTGAAACGCCAAACCACCTTCAACATTGTACTACAGCAGGGGTCACCAAATGGCGGCCCGCGGGCCGCATGCGGCCCGCCACGCTTTTATGTGCGGCCCGCGGAAAGTATCAGTGCACAAGTATAGCCAAAAATACTTTTCTTGAGGAGTTAAACAGCATGAAGGCAAAAAATACTTTCCGAAAAGCATATTTTCGCTTTGCATACGATTCCACCGACCGACCAATCAGATTGTAGTTTTAGGTAGGGGTCGTTTAAAGTTATTCCAATGCGATGTCCAGCCACACTGTCCCGGTGGTTGATTAAAACGTCTGTTTTCGAATTTCGAAAATGTCTGTGAGCTATAGGTGTGCTTATTTTAAGTTTGTAAATGTCCTGTGAACACTAATGTGCGTTTCACCGTTATGGGGTTTCACGAGCAGTGTTCCTTTATGCAAGTTTTTGTTGGCAAAATAGGTCGGTGTGCCAACTCAATTTATAATAAATTGGAAAAATATTATATACAAATTTAAAGACTTTTTCTGGTATTATGAAGCTATTTAGCTTAGTACTGCAAAATGTTGTTAATCAACAATTCTTGCTATGCTAATAAGCACCGCAAGTGACATTTGTCTAATAATCAACGAAAGACGGTTTTATAGACTCTCACAAAATGATGAAAAACCAACTCATTGCTTTTTTAGAGAGAGCACTGTTCAGGAGTTACGATAGAAACGTTTTTTCGGTGATTTCCACAAGCGTTTGTTTCATGGTGCCTGGTTTTTTTCTCCCTGATATTGGAGCCTATTTTTTGCTGATATGTTTGCAGGTCACTATTGTTGCCTGTATTGCGATGTGTCAAACATTTCCTTGTTTACTGAAATTGTTAATGGCAAAATATCGTTTGTGAAGCGAAGTGACAACATCACTCTTGCTTGGCGATGAATATTCTGATGAAACCGCTCGCCTCGCTATAAGTGCGCAAAGCAAGTGGCCTCGTTTATTAGGCATTGTTAAAGAAGTCAAAAGTGTTGTTAAAGGAGCTTGGCCTTGGCCTGGCAGTAGCGTTGTTCGACTAATTTTTTTGCTGCGGTATTCTAAGATAAATATTAACAACATGTAACGCTGGATACCGGGTACGCAATGCGTTTTTTCTAGCATAAGAGTCAACCTACCTAAAATTTTATTAGTGCGGCCCGCCACAGTTCTCCTAAGTGCCAAAGTGGCCCGCATGCAAAAAAGGTTGGTGACCCCTGTACTACAGTAATATCATCAAGATAATATCAAAAAACATTTCCATAGCCATTGTGAAGTCACATGACTTTTCGGAAACGCAGACCCAGCAAGCAAATGATGCAAGGTCACCATATAAAGTTAAACAATTGCTCGACGTAATATAGATCTTCGGTGATTAGGGTTGCCGTGTGATCGATGAAATGACGGCAATGATTGCACACGCATATTGGCAACCCTGGATACTAGATCAAATGTCTCAATATACTTATATAGCAGAGTCATAAAAATATTAAAGTCAATTCGAGGACAAGAAAAAAGAACCTAAAAACTGCAGTCGCGATCGAGGGTGGTTTTGTTTGATAGTTTTCGCAATTTTTGTGATTATGTTTCCAAACGTATTTTCTAATCTCATGAAATTCCCCTTTTTTCATTTTGAATGTAAAATCCTGCAAAAAAAATAGGTAACTGGAATTGCTCGCAACCCCGTCCGGTTCAAACCGGATGCAACAGTTTCACAAACCAGCCAGCCACTCAGCGGTGAGCACGTAGGCAGTTACGACAGACTGTCCGCGAGAGGCTTGGGTGGCACAGTTGGTTTCTGAGCGATGGCTGGCTTCTCTGCTTTGCTGGTACTTGCGTCACCGGTATCTGCATTCTGAAACATATTCAATCGACGTCATAGAAAATGGTGGCCATGCATGAATGGATACGGAGCGACTGACGTCGACAAACTAAACAACAAAGTTTGCATTGGTTGCACTTGAGTTCCAGTTGGTATTATGCTTTTCGAAATTCACACAACAGAATGTTGAGTGAATGTTATTATTTCCAGTAAGAGCCTTCATATGATCAAGGTTGTTTTGAAGTAATTTAATTCAACCATAAACAGACGTAACAGAGCAACACCACAACATTATAAAAAACAAAAATAAAGTGAACGTTTTCGGCTACACATATAGCCCTCATCAAGATGAAAAGAAAACATTACATTGCGTAAAAAGTACACGAGAATTTAATTCAAGTTGTATAAACTTTGAAAAAGCCTGTTTTGAAAAACCAGAAACCCATTCTACGGGCAACACTGCATCATTAACTTCGTGGTTTGATTGTTGATTAGAACAGTATTACTTGTCAAGTGAAGCTTAAATTCAACACAAACAAAAGCGATAAAAATACCTAAGCATTTCTGCTTCATTGAAAGCTAAACCTTGGGAAAACCAGTAAAGAACTTAATATCAAACTTACGACAGGAATGTTTTCATTGTCGTCATCATCTTCTTTCGCGCCAGCCAACTCGTAATGTTTCTTTCTGAGCGTGCCAAGCTTAACACGTTCTTGCTGCAGGGCCTGTTCCAGTTCAAGCACTTTCACCTGCAAGATCATGACTGGGATCAAGTGAGTGACTATCACGCTTTCGATAAGAGAAAAATTTGAATAAACAGTTAAGACGTGGAAGTTAAGATGGATTAAATTTGTGTCAAAACCAAATGGTGTTGGACACGAGGTATTTTGACAATGAAAAATTGTGAAAATGTAAAATAACCCAGGTTATAACATATACAAGGGTAAAGTAGACGAGAAAATGCAACTGCTTCATATAAGCCATTGTGTGATAGAGGCAGAAGTGACTATATTAGGAAGCAGACGCTAACATACCTGCGAGTCCATTTCCTTTCGCTTGATTTGAGTCAAAGTGATTGCGTTGCCAAGATCGGCAATCGACTCGCTGGCGTCTTCTAGCTGCCGACGCCCTGCATTCGTGGACGCCACGACTTTGGCGGTGGCGCCATTCACATTACGCGATGCGCCTTGAAGCGTTTTAAGCTTATCGCTTCCCTTCGACGCCTTGACCTGCAACAGCCAGAAAATTAAGTTCAGATTTTTTCTTAATTAATAGCAGCAAATTTCTTCATTAAGAATACAGGACTCACCCTCGATGCTGCCACTAGCTGAGCAGTGCTGGCGGATATCTCATGAGACCATACCATAAGCTCTTCAAACTTCCCATTTCCTTGCACGACCAAGTCTGCTGAGTCACTGAACACAAATGGATGCACTGCGTCATATCATGAATCTTCTTGATTTTATTTTTTAAAATGAAATTAACAAGTCGACCAAGTTTAAATTAACGTGGTATTTGAATCAAACCGGGATGCAAATCCGTCCTTTTTTACATTGACTCAACGTCTGCAGACGTTGAATCAATGTAAACAGGACGGATTTGTTGCCTAGAAAATGCTGCAAGAGCAAAACTTACGTTAGCATCGTAGCTCCCCATCCGACAGCTTTGGCGGCCGAGATGAGTCCTTCCGTCCATCGAGAGTTCTTCATGTAAAACTCTTTCGACGACGAAGCTCCCTGGAGGATAAAAAGCTTGTAAGTTATCAAAATTCATTGGCTTTAGAAAGCAACTCCTTCAAATTATTTGTTGTTAAAATAGAAAGAAAACATGCGCACATTGTGTGCTTTTCTAATAAGTTTCAAACAAACGATGATGTGATAATGCAGAAGTTACAAGCACAGCGATAAAATTTAATTTGTTTTTTTACAGGTGTGCCATTGCAGTGGGCTGTGCCTCAGTACAGCTCAGCTAAGGAAAGAAAAGATTGAACAACTTGTGAGACTTACCCTGCCTTGGGCTACGATCTCTCGTTGAAGCTCTTTGGAAGACACGATGAGGATTCTGATCATTTTCATCAATTCAGTGCAGGAATCCAGAATTCTGTGAGAACGTACTGACGTCATAATCGTCATCAAGAAAAATGTCATTTATGGACAAAAAAAATCATACGAAATGACGTTTTGGCAAAATGCAGCAGTTTTGTAATCACGTATTTCGTTTTGTACCTTTCGTTCACTTCAAGGTTCACTCCGCTATCCCTTTGCCTGGCTTCGTTCAACAGGGCTTCGATGCGCTCGGCAGCTTGCTCTACTGCCTGTGTGGTTGAGGCCATCTCCTGCTCCACGAGGTCATGAAGGTCACCGCCTCGAACATCGGAAATCTTCGGAAGTAAATCCTGACCAAAGAGGTTACTTTTGGTCAAATTAGAAAAGGAGAGAAATATGGAACTACGCGTTGCTTAAGTGAAAAATGTTTGCATGGTGTTTACAAATACTACAATAAAGTCAAAACAAAACATTTTCAACACCTTGGCTGTGGCTAGAATCTCTTCCAATCTGTGTTTAGTATCGTCGCTAGTTGCAGAGTCATCACTTCTCTTCAATTGGTTGAGAAATGTCAACGTATCTCTTCCACAATTTCTGCACGCAGTTTCCAATGCTAAGGCAACAGTGAGGTATTGACTGTCAATCATTGGTTATCAAGAATTGCCCACAAAAAATCAATCGATCAAAAACGTTAAAATTAAATAAATATCATACCAAATGTTCACATATCTTTTTTAGCGATTACCCGGATGCAACATCCGTCACTTTTGCATTGATTCAACGTCCGCAGACTGTAAAAATGACGGATTTTGCTGTCTGAGTAACTTATGAGAATCTTCAGCTGAGCTGGGTTAGTGCGACACCAGCAGTGGTGATTACTAAGCAGGGGCGACAACCATGAACGAGGGGTTCGATTTCGAACCTTGTACTTTCAACATAATGGAACACATGCTTGGTGACGTGTTTGGCAGTCACAGCCAACAGGAAATAAGTTAAACAATTATGAGACAACAGCATAGGTTAGTTACGCACTTCACCATTAGCAATAAGAAGCTGCCACCGATACACCAAAATACTTTCAGCCATTGCAAGTTGCTGATAGACATTATTATCATCTGAAGGAAAAGTTAAGCAAGTCAGAAAATAGCTATTTTTGGGTTGATTCCGCAGACGTTGAATCGATAAAAAAGGACAGATTTGCTGCCTAGGATTAGCCTTTGTTGGCAGCAGGTTAAAAATGTGTTGAAGAAAGATTTGGTTGTGGTTGAATTCGGGGACAAGACATCGACCGTCCAATTTGAAAGGTAACCATTTCAGACAATGAAAAATGTTGCATGATATCTTCAAACAAACAAACAGGTCGAGCCAAGATACGTTCAAAGCTGGCAGCGATTGTATTCAAATGATCCACGTAAATATTCCACGTTGTGGTTTTCAATTAAAAATCAACCATCCGACACTCTGACCAAAAAACACCATGAATCAAAAATAAATTCTCAATTCTTATTGCTTCTGTAGAGCTTCAAGATTATTGACGGAAGTAAAGTAATAGGCGCCACATTCCAACACTCCTCATTTCGCAGCAGGGCTTGAAACCATTCGCATCAAAAATTAAGTCAGCGTAGTAATAGGATTAATGCATAAATTATGAAAGTCAATCAATGGAAGATTTTTTAAAGTCAATTTTTTTATGCATTGTTTTGATATCATGTTCATGAAATAATTACACGTTAAATCACGCAATAGGAAGAATTTACAATTTAACATATATTTCCTATAACAAATCGAAAAAACGATTTTTAATAAAACTATTTTTCAAGTCAAAGACAGCTTAAAAACACATTGTTCAATTGTCCATGCACCATGCTATGTATGAGCACCAACCAGTAGCTTGTTTTGACTGATCAGAAAGTCAACATTTTGTCAATTAAACCAATTAACCTGTCAACACGCTTTTGATGCCCAGGTTCAAACACAAGCAAATTGATCAAGTCTTGAAGATATTCCTCGTGTCTATGGACTCTATGCCATTGAACCCGGATTAGCCCCATGTCTACCCAGATAGCAAAATCCGTCATTTTTACATTGATTCAATGTAAAAATGACGGACTTTGTTGTCTGGTCATAACTTGAAAGGTTTTGTCGTTACAGGCGAACAAAGCCGAACTTGTTAATGAACGCGGAGAGATTCACATGAGCGAGGCATGCTTGGCGGAGAATGATGATGACGATGACGTCACAATGCAATTGAAGAGACTCACTCACCCATGACGAGGTCATGAACGTGAAACATCCGCTTTGTTGGGCTTAAGACTAGCAAACGGTGACAAGGCTCAATTAAATGTCATTTCAACATTTAAAACGTTTAATCGACGTAAGTGTAGGAATACAAAACCACAACACCCTGTTTGTGAATGGTTGAAGACGCAATGACAAAGCACTGAATGGAATGGGCAATACACACAATGCAGGGGGATTTTAGGATCAATACAGACACAGACATGCTCATTGCTTTTACAGAAAACTAAAATTTCTACTATCAATGGTTTTTGCATCACATCCGGGCGTACGCCCAAGTTTCAGACTAAGTGAACGAAAAAGCGAAGGCTCCATCACTCCTCGTGTCCACCCAAGCTAGGCGCGTGCCTTCTATAGGCGTCGAACCTGAGTCTTTTTAAGCGCCGTGTAGACGATCTAACTACTTGGCAACACAGCTGCGTGGCCAAAAGAATTAACAGAGACATGGACCATCAAACCAAGCAAGCGACAACTATTTCTTACTTTTTGAGGGTTAGCTTACGCATACAAAATAGATACAATGTCGGTTGGATCTTTGAATTCAAGACACAATATTGTTGTGTTTGAAAAATGTGCTGTGTTAACTGTACTCTCACCTGTCCCTTGATCATCAGGGGCCATGTTGCAAGTCGCGCCCCCGTTTTCTATTGTCTCTGCCATCAAGTGGCCGAAGGAAGCCAGTGACTGTATCAGACCGTCAATCTCTGTTGGAAACGAAAATTACAAGAGAATTTTTTTTTAAAAAAGCAGGAAACTGTAGAGTAGAGAAGTCGGCACAAAACAATGTCTTCATACTTGCGAGCAAAACTCACAATCTGCAGCTCTTAAAGTTTGTTTTTTTGCTGAGTCATACCTTGGGTGCGATTAAAACGCTTGGCTTCGTCGTCCAGTTTCGCAAGCGAGTCTGACGTCATCGACACGATATGCATGAGTGCTTCAGCGCTACACGTTCTGCTCTTGTTGACTTCGTCGTCGAGCGACTGGATGGCTTTCTCTATCATGCCACAAGCTTCATCCGCGGCCACAGCTGAAAGACGAGGGATAAAACTAAAACGTTGAAAAAAAACTTTTACCAGGGATTAGTGCGTTTAAGTTTTGATCGTGTGTTAAGATCATTTTCACCGGGCAAAGTTTCAAACACGATAAAAAACCTTTTGGCGTGCAATGAGACATGTAGCCTACTATTATTGTACTTACTGCAGCTTTGCAAACTGATGTAGATTTGTTGTTAGGTTCAGTGATGGTATATTTTAACTTTTCTGCAGTTAGGCTGTAGAAATTTGCGTTGTGTTGTTTCTTGCAGTCAAAACACTGTCCAAGATATTGGAGTCTCAAATTTCAAAGTTCAGTTGGCATGAAAAGCTTCAAAAATGTCCAAAATATTTTTCATTGCAAAATTTTCAAAAATCAAGATTTATCGAAGTCCAAAGGGCAATTTGCAGTTCTTTTTGGATAGATCCAACGACGGCATACATAGAATTAACGTAAAAAAAAAAAAATATAAGCAATTAGTCGCACCTAAAAGTCTCGCCTGCTCTTCACGATATCGGCGATCTCTTTCCATTTCCGCCGTTAAGGAAGCCTCCAATTGCCGCCGTAAGTCTTCGATCTCGAGTCGAAGTCTGTTTCGTTCATTCTCCCCGTCATCTGCGGTTTGATGAAGCGTCTCTGCCACCCGCATAGTGTCAGCATTCTGTTAAACATTTGGAGTTAGAAAACTCCATTCTGTTACATTGATTCAACTGCTGCAAACGTTGAAACAATGCATAAAAGCGTAGATAGGCGGATTTTGTTAGTTAGCTTACAGTTGCGCTAGAGGCTCAGAAAGACACCAGCTCGAATCCCTTCCAAGCAAGTTTTTTTTTCTAAGGCAAGAAATTAATTTTAATAATTTACCAACCTTTCTCAGTAGAGCTGCGTGATCTTTCACCAGGCCCATGTGCTTTTCCTTCAACTTCTTGTACATTTCCTCGTTTCCGTGAGCTCGCTCTGAAAATGGCTAATGTTTATGCATTGATCGATTTTTCTGATGCGCACTACCCCAACAATGTGCGCGTGCATTTGCAAAGTTTTCTTAATTAGTGATTGTAAAAAAAATTCTATAAAAAGTATTATAATATTTATTGTTCTTGAGCATCAGTATTGGAAATTGGTATTCTGGCTGAAAAGCTTGCAACTGGCTCGCTTTCAGGCATCGCAGACTTATTGAACTGGAAGCTCTGATCTGTTACTCCGGGTGGTGGACAGGCCAAAACTTAAATATCTAATGAAACTATTGAAACATTATGAACTCTACAATAGATTAAGTTTTGCTTGTAGCAGCATGATCGTTAGTTATTTCACAAGTGTAGATTGAACGTTCTTTTTCAGCCTAATGCTGCGGGTTCGCTGTGGTGATAGCGGTTTTTCACGAGCTTTCGGAACACAATTCCCTAGTCATGAGCAAAGGACAAATGATGAAATCATGAGCAAATTATGGACTTTTTCGTTTAAGGACCTTTAACGGATTCTTTCTATCAAAAAAGTAGCCATCCCATTAAATTTTTGAAGTGCATGTCCTTGAACAAACGACTGCATCTTGCAAAGACAGTGACAAGGTTGACACAGTTCAAACCTTTAACCATCAAGCATATTGCTGGATGCTAGTATGAAAGTGCCATTCTTACTTTCAACGCCGTGTAGGAGGCTTTGAGCTGTCACAGCGGCTTCAGCTTGCGCTTGTGCTTCAATGACTTGCTTCCTGAGCTTGGAGATCTCTTTGGATGCGTCGCCTGCCATCATCCGGGACTCTTCCAACTCTCGCTGGAGGATATTGATCTTGTCAAGAAGGTTCCGGACCTCGTCAGAGTGCTGATAAAAGTTGATTTCAATAGAATGCAACAGTTGATGGGAAGGTGGGTCAAAACGAGCTTAAAGCGAAGAAGCAATACTCTAGTGTAGAATAGGTGATATCGCATACCTGTCTAAACAATCTACAGTATAACCAAATCTGTCACGTTTTCAAACACGTAGTGCAAAGCAATGAAAAGATTATGTCAAAAGAGACAAGGGTAAATCTCATCACCATCACTGTCAATACAACACGTTCGCAAAACGGTACTTTCGCCAACCGTGGCAGTCGGTTGGTTAATATCTATCACATTATCCTGAAGAATCGTATATGACTTTCTTCGCAATCTCTCAACTTCTGATGCTTCCGGACCTGGAGGTCCTGGTTCATCCTGGTTTGGAGTTGTCAACAAAAAATTAGGATACAGATAATGTAATCGTCAGGCGTGTCGTACACCTCAGGTTTAAACATGCCACATACCTCTGTTTGCATGACCTCAATCTCCGCCTTCAACCTTGCGATCTCTGCCTGCAGCATCTCAATCGTGGCATCCCTTGGGTCCGGCTGAGGAGGATCAGGTGTCCCATTGAAGGAAAAGTGCTGATCCATTCCTCCAAACATCTCATCAAAATTTGTATCAACCAGCTGACTGACGGCACTCTGCAAAGAACATAGATTCGCTCTTCACCATCTATCCAGCGGCCAGAGTTGCCCTGTTTCAAAACTTAAAATTACGCAACCTCGTAACAAGATTTAATTGTTTTTTTAAAAAAGTTAACACGTCATCCATCTACGGTAGATTCTGATTTTTTTATTAAACTAAGTCAAAAGTATCAAAAGTGTTTTTCTGCTTGAGATCTAACCTCTGGCTCTGGGGACGGAGACCGATCCGGTTCAGCTGGCTCCTCCGGCATCACCCTGACCGGACCCAGCTCATGACTACCATCAGATTTGATGAGGAAGTCCGGAGGTTTCTGAAAAGATTCACGTTGGAGGAAAAATTATTCCGGGTGAAATTGTTTTTGTCTAATAAATAACAAACTTGAACATTGCCAGAAAGTTAGAAAAAAAGGAAAATTTTCTCCAAAGACTAAACAACACATCTTTCACAAGTTTCTGCACACAAACACGACGTAATTTCATATCAATAATAACGTTTCATGCTGTGGTGCCCAAACCAAGCAACAAGACTCACATCAGGCATCAGCGGTACTTGGATGAGCCTTTTAAAATACTGGAGGTTGCTACAAATGTAGTAGAATTTTTTCAGCTTCGAGTAACAATCCTGGAAACGGTGCCGATGACCACTTAAAGTCTCCGCCGGCAGGCCTGGAATAGTGAAAATGACGTCACATTTGGCCGAAAGTATAAAAAAATTTGGCCGAAAGTATAAAAAAACTGGTGTTTGTCTACAATTACATTTGACATGCCTTTTTATTGGAAAATCACTATACTCAGGTGAGCCAGTGTCCAATAAATACGAAATCGGTTAATCGCATACCGGTCAAACACATACACCGTTTTATTACGTAAGATTCTTAAACCACAGACCAAACGACAATCGGATAATTGCATGTATAGGTTAAACGTGTAAAATAGCTTGCAAAATTTAGGATAAACTAAAAATTGCCGATTTCGCTTGGAATTGCAAAACACATAACTTGACTAAAAGGCTGGGGGGAAAAAAGCCGTTCTGGTACTTACAAGAATGTAACCGGAAAAGAATCTTGACCGTATAGTCGTATAGTTGGCTAGAGTCAAGTATAACAGGGATGCAAGGGGCCAGGCGGCACTGTCCAGGCCCGGTCAGCGAAACAGCCTTCGACATGTCCAAGGTGCTGAAAACTGAGAGATACAACATTAATTTATTTAGCCTATTGTGCGTATCATAGCATGCAAAAATATGGCTAATCTAGTTGCTCAGCGTCTACGTGGCTCAATGGTGACAGGTCCGACTGACGTTAGAAAGGACGCCAGTGACAAACTTTCTCCAACCAGACGTGGATCTAGTTATGACGATAAAATCAAAGAACCAGGTCTGTGACACCCCATTGCAAGTAAAGTATGTGTCTTGTAATAATAATCTTGTTATGAAAACGGGCATAATAACATACACCGAAGATAGAATCGATAAGCCAAGAAAAAAACACAAATCACACAAGGTCGTACTTTTCTTCTGCAGATCCATTAATGCGTCAATACAATCCAAAAAGTCGATGCACAATTCGAAGCTGAAACGTAAAAAGAGCATGTGATGATGAGCAAGTAATGGAAAACACCTGGTATTGTTGGTTGACAAACACTACGTTAGAGGTAAAAGTAATTTCAACGAAATTAAATCTTTAAATGTTTGGCTTTGTGTCTTGAGCAGGCGATAAAAAAGGTGATTTTTCTACGTGTAATTGTGATATTTTGTGTAGGTGAAAAATCCAAGGGTGAAAACGTGGACAACAAGGCTTTTGAAATGAACCGTCTCGTACCACGGCTGCTGATTGCTATTTTAAGCTAGTGCTGGGCTTGGTGAGAATGCGAACAGAAAAGTCTTGTGTTTGTATAACGCCGTTCGCCGATACGCCCCGCCCATCTGAAAAGCATTTCATTTCCACTTGACTCTCATTCGCTAACAAGTCAAAGCTAGAGAAACCAAGCACTATCGCATCACTTCTCCTAGCAGGCAAATTAGACCTTTGTTGCATTGATCAGCTGGCCGGGTTAACACACTGTAAGAGTTCTTAGTTTTGTACGTTTGTGTACATTTCAAACATTTGGCTAAAAGCGTACAGGCTTGTGTTAACTGAACATGAGAACATCGTGATACGTGGTTGAAGTAACAAAAACGACCATTATTGGAATAAAATATTGGCGCGAAACGGTGAAGAAAACCCACATCGAACGAGAACCATATTTTTAGTTTGAGAAAGATTACAGAAGAGTGGAAGGTTTTCACTGTGACTCGAGATTTACATTTCCAACTTTCACCACCATTTGAAACCTTTAAGTGATACTCATCGATAGGCAGACGCGTAAAACCACTTACATATAGATAGGCAAAGCCGCATTATGTTCAATATCATGGCGACAGGGAGTTAAATCTTACATGATGTCGTTCAAACGTAAAAAAGCTATAAATTTTCTGAACAGCACTAACCTGATAGAAATATAAAAGACGCATACCCAAACATTACATTATGCTGTGATAGGGGTAATAAAGGTCTTTATCAAATGAAAAATTGCAAGAAATCGTCTCTAGAGAGTCAATTTTTCAGCACTGTAATCATTATTTTGTTTCACACGTATTCGTTGTGGCTGACGCGTTCCATCTTTTATTTGGTGACTTACGTTTGTCATTTAACACATACATACAGGCCAACACATACATAGGCAAACACAGAATGACAAGAGATAACATTTGCTCAGCGCAATACTCACTAAGCATTGATGTCATCATGACCGATCTTGTCCAGAACCTCGTCAGAAATAGACAAGTTTCCTGGGAAGTCTTCATACTGTAAAGTTAAAAGTCAGGTTGCGTTGGTTACATATTTTTTCATGTTTTCTCTGTTTCAGGAAACAAAAAACTGCCAACTTGAAGCAGCAGGCAAAAGTTGTCATTTTCACATCGTTTCAACGTCGCCAGACGTTGAAACGATGTAAAAATGACAACTTTTGTTGGCTGGGTTGTATATGGCGTGAACGTCATTATTCAAGGTGGTGATTGAACAGGTTTAAACAAATAACTCAACCAGTGACTTTATTCTGTTGATCGTCGAAAGAACAAACAAAGTTACATGCGAGTCACAAGGAGGCCAAATACAATTTCTGAAAACGCGAATCGTTAAACTTAGGAACAAGTTACAAAAATACTTCAAGACAACATCCACTGCGAATGAAAAATTGCGAACATAAAAAATGGGTCACAGGCTTCTGCGATCATTAACACAATAAAACTAATATTTACTGGTGATGATACATCAGGAAAAACCAAAATTGAGTATGCGACGCTTTGGAATTGAGGGAAAATGTGAAGATGCGATAGAGTTGAACAAGGGCATTTTTTTACAACAAAGGCTCTCGACACCGATTTCATGAAAAGAAATTGAGTGAATTCTAAAGTGCACACTCATGGTGCTACAGCGAGCAACAATCAACCCTTTAACATGACACATTCGTGAAAGTCAAAAGGACCCCGGTATGTGCAATTTGTGGTTTGTGTGTTAGATCTCACGAATTTTTTAGCAAAACGAAACCGAGAATTTGAGTACGACGACAACTTGTTAAAACTCGGATTAAGGCCTCTGTTAATGATGAAAGAATCCATGGATGAAACAGTTGAAACACCACTGCTTTTAAGATTATTTAGCAGCAACGATTCTCAAAGATCCGTTTCTGTGCCCCATTTGGGACAATTCTTGCAATGGAAGACGTTTTCGTAAGGATCACCTTCCCTCACTTTGTTTCAACAGGCAATGTTTGGTTATTGCTTACAATTTATTTATACGTTCATGGCATGAAAGCAATAGTACTCTTACTTTTTTATGGAAATCCATTCTTTGTGTGAGGCATGTTAAGTAGGAACCAATAAGGCGGCCGTATCCATGAGGAGTATGCCCCTGTGCACAAGAAATTAATAGGAGTAAACAAGATCGTTTATAAGTTGCTTTTTTTAAACAAAAACTGTATCGTCTCTCACAAGATACTGAAAGCAGAAACTAACTTCGTTTATTTACAACATTTAGAACTTAGATACTAAACGGAGTAGGCTTTGTCATTAAATATATACCGACGATGGCAGTTGTTGTAAAAAACTTCCAAACACAAGCGTACCGTACTAGGGTACTCAAATATGGATTTAGTCTCAATGAGAACACAATGCTAAACTTAGTCGTTGTGGTGCGAGTCTTTAGGTCTTAGGATCTATCCTTTTATTATGTTGGTGATGTGTTTCAGGATTACGCCAAAATGCTACGGAAGGGCAGTGAGATTTTCGCCTCATCGCCCAAGACCTGCTGACCCGTAAGATGAGTATGACTGATTACACATGCACTGGTCTTGGTGGCACAAGATATTTTTACAGCTAGAAGGTTTGAGCAGTGTCAGACAGAAATTGTGAAAAATTGGTACGTTGAACGTTGAATCAACTTTCCTCTTCATCCACTAAAATTTATATGTAACAGGCGAAGGTGACTTACCCAATTTCTTCCAAGATCTTTCAGCTGTTGTCGATATTTCAAAGAATCTTTTAAGACCTGAAGTATTAAAAATTCATATCACATTCACATATACTGTATATCAAACAAGACACAAACGAAAGAAGACTTACTCACATTTTCAACAAAATATGGTACAAAAAACATCACATTTATAGTTTTTGAAAAAGTATTGACATGATTAAGCGCAACTGCAAAAAGTAGCCAGATTATGAAAGTAGAATCCAGTTTAAATTGATGAAAATGTGCACTTTTTCATGCACCAGACAAGCTATACTTACATTAGGATGTCCATCTCTTAAAAGTTTGTGAAGAACATGGCAAAACTTCCAGGCGATTATGGATTGTGATGAAAGTGGTAATCTTCTTGCAACATACCAGAACATATTTGCTCCTTTGTCTTGGTATGTGCCGAGAATTGCATCTGAATTACATTCAACAATGAAACTGTGATGTAATAGCTTGTTTTTTTACAGTGGTTACTGGCTAATCCAATTGAAAATTGAATCACGTGATTTAATAAGGCAAGATACCTAACGTGCAAAGACAATTAATTATTTACTTACTTCGAACATGTTTTTCCTTGGCAGCACATTCTATTGAGTTGATAGCTTTTTGAATGCTTGTGGTCTAGAAACAAAACATAGAAACAAAACAAAAACTGTTATTTATAATGCGGTTCTAATATAAAACAGCTTTCACCACAGTCTTCTAAAATTTTGTATAATACAATACATATTATATTGCATTTGCATATATTAAAATCATTCGACCCAATCGAAAGAAATTTATATTTGCGTGAGTCAGACGTCAGTGCAATAGTGCATAACAGATAAATCGATTTTAATTTGCTAGATAGATAATTTTCAGTTAAGCTTATTCAAAGAGAAGCTATTTATAAATTTATTTTTATCACAAAATATGTAACTGAGTCGTTTTTATCAAGCATTGCTGTGTGGTTGACTCCTGTCGGAAGAAACTGCTTCCCTTTTCTTTAATATTAATTTAAAAAAACAATTATATAAACAAAATTTTATCAAAAAAGATTTGAGGCTTAAAAGATGAAATAGACTCATCCAAATTTGTATTAATCCTTATCCAATAACATATTTTTGTGAGCAAAACAGACAAATAAAATTAAAACAAGACTCAAAGCAATGCATGCAACAGTTCTGTGCAATAAGCACAAGCAAGCAATTTAAGAACTCCAAAACTAATCAAACACTAAAAATCCACATCTTGGTCAGGAGCAGGAAAAGAAATCATGACTAAGGGAATAAGCAAACTAATACAAAGGCAGTGATAACGGAAATATGAAGAAACAGTAAATTAGTCACATAAAGCTTTGAGTGAAAAGAAGCCACACAAGAGATATTAAGGCTGGTGTTGGATTATGAGCAGTATGAGGATTATGATTCTTTGTCAAGTTTTCTAATTTAAATTAACCAACAATACAACCAAACGTTTTTGGTAATAAAAAAACTGGATACAGTGCACATTGTTTAGTTATTTTCATTCACATAAACAGAAAGTTTTCTCATTCATTTGATATTTCTATCAAACGCTCCACTCCACCAGTGGTTCTCAACCTTTGTGACATACAGACTCTTTTCCAAGAAATACTAACTATGCGAACTTCATAAACTTCCAAACGTTTCCAAGCAAAATTTACAAAATTTACTCTAAAATGTATATATAAACTTCAGTGCTTAAATTTTAAGAGTTTTTCTGAAATCATTTAACTTATGGTCCTTCCGCCAGGGGTTTGTGAACCTCAGGTTGGAAATCATTACTCAAGATATCACTTTTGTCACTAGTAATGTGAAAGCTTGAATTGGGTAAGAATATGTAATTTAACTAATTCGACAAAAGCCAGGCTGTCATAAGGGTGCAAACTCGAAAACTATGTTAACATTTTGTTGCTGCTGGCTTCTTATTTGCAGGAACATAGAAGTTGCATATGGGATGTTCTGCGTACACCCTACAGTGAAAGCATATTACTACTGTATTACACCATAGTGAGATACTTAATAGCTTATTTGAAGGAAGGATGATAAACAGTAAACACAAAACCAGTTTTTCTTTCCACACTATCAGAAGAATGCTTCAAAATAAAGCAAAAAAACTTTAGCTTTAGTCAAACCAGGTGTAGCTGATCAATCAAACTTAACTTTTGTGCAGAACAACATAAATCTCAAACAGTAGATGCAGGTATATCAAACTTACAACAACTTCACTTCTAACTTGCAAGGTATTGACAGCACCTCTTTCACGCAGTTCATCCATAGAAGCAGCTTTCCTCATGTTTGATGATCAAATGTCACTAACTACAATCAACTTTATTTATGGTACTTCCTAGAATACATTCAAAGAGTTGATGCAACAATCAAGCTGCACTTGATGCTTTAAAAATGTAGCGGCTTTTGTTTAAAAAACTTACATTAGCTGATGTAACCAAATGGAGCCAGAAACGTTTTCACACAAAGAATCAGAAACTTGCCCTTTCTATACTACACACTAACCGAATTGGCTGTTGAACAAACTAGCAAGCTGTTTGCTGACGTAAACTGTGCTGCAGCTGTAAACATACATTAAAACCATCAAAGACTCAAGATTTATAACACTTTGCTTATAAGCGAACACAACTTATACCTAGATGTATCATGATGCTTTGCATCTACCTTTGGCTACCAATTTAGTTTATTGTAAGTCAACAATATCCTGCCACCAAAAACAACAGTAAAAAAATATGGAATGACATGCTGAGGTGTCGTAACGAAAATAAATGAATTTAATATACCGGTAATTGAAAATGAATTTTTAACAACTACAAAACCCTTAAACAGCATCTTGCAGTCACCAACTTGTGCTTCAACAACAACACACCAACATGTACCGACCCTTTAAAATATGCTTCAAAACACGTTCACAATTAACCAAAAAATACAGTCAGAGTTAGTCACATCACTTGAAAATGCACAAGCGATACAAGTGTTTCCAACTTCAGTATCACTAAACCATCTTTTTCTTAGTGAATTGAATTTCCCTTATGTTACATGATTGGAAAAAAAGAGTTCATTGTTTATAAAATTATTTTAAAAATTTATGTGAAAAAAAGCAGATGCTCTGCAATAATTGAACAACATTGAAAAGAGAAACAAAACTGGAAAAAAATTTGTAACCCTGAAGATACGCTACAGCAGGAAGTCTACAGGAAATGTGTCACCTACTCATCTATGCTGTCTCCATAGCATGCACTATAGCCCAAGCTGTGCAGAAGGGGAAGTAATGTTGCCATAGTAAATAAAGTGAGGCCAATAAACTGTAGGTCATTTCAAGAGCAAGACTATAAATGGGGCTATAGAAAATGATAAAAAAAATGATACGGTACTACAAGTCTGTCATAAGATAAAAAACAACATTCAATGAAAATTCAAATTGGTAAATCAAAAGCAGTGTTGAGATGCCAGTAATCAACTACCAGTACCAGAGGTTTTTTTCTATTAAATTTAAAGGTAAAGTATATGGTAGATTCTATGGTGATTGGTGACGAAGAGGTTTTAAGGTTAGTTGTTGTTTTAGTTTTAGTTGTTTTCCTCAGTAAAAACACCAGATATAAGTTATAAAATCACATCAGTGATGTCACAGTGACAGCAGCACAGACAAAAGTAGGAAAGTGTCTTCATATTCAACAGTCACAGTGCCAAAGCAGCATGCAATATGCAACAAACACTGAGAAAAATATAGACAATGTAAGTTTATTTACCTGATTTTTTTCAAAAGCTTCTCTATCTGCATCTAGTGTTGGAGCTCCCCGACGTAGCATATTGCTAAGTGTTGACATGTTTTCTATTTCATGGGTACCAAAGATAAAACACTAGTGTAATGTAATTGTAAGTCAAAGTCTAGCTCTGAAATGCAATTAATTCTACAATTAAGTCATGTAGACAGATAATAACTTAATGTAACATTAACTGATTGTTCTCCTTTGACACAGAAGTTTAAAAGACACCATAAGTATTGTCCAAACCTCTATCTATCCCATAAAAACTATGCCAAAAACATTCAAAGCCTGAATCGATATTAATGTTCTAAGCAGAGCTGAAGTGACCGAAATAACTAATGCAGCTTTGTCAGTTGATAATATTGCACATGTTGATCTACCACAAGTGGAGATAATGTAATTGTTGAAAGAGTACATAACGTTTGTTATGATTTTCTCTGATCAGCACTACACAATTATTCACTACTGACTGTACCCGTTCGTATGTTGTATTCACGACAATCATGTTACCCTTTTGTAATAACTTTCTAATATTCATGACAAGTAAAAATTTATCACCATGAGAATAAGCTACAGTTACAAAAGTATAGCATTTGTCAAGCACCCGGTACATCAATTTTTTAAGAAAATAAGCTTTACAGTGTTGCAGAGTAAATCTACAACTACATGGACATAAAACTTTTTCAATCATAGATGCTACATTTTCAGCAGTTCAGTTTAGCTATTTTTATTTCTGACCATAACAATAAAAACAATACACTTTAGTCGTTAACATAGCAAAGGTCTAGACAAAGGTTAGGTAACATAACGCAAACATTAAAATGAGCTTGAGACTAAAATAAGTTATTAAGTTGAAAGAAAATTGGCACAGTCACAACACCTTCACAAAAATTTAAGATAAATTTGAGGGAAATAAAAAAAAGTTTACAAATAAAAACACAATATAATCAAGCAATAGTTTTATTAGACAATATTGCTTTAGCTGATATTTTCAAGATTTGTATAGACACTTGCTATGAATATTGGCCATGTTGCATTATCAAGAGTGCTGATGGTTGTTTGGGAAACACATCTTGATGTGTTCAGCTCATAGCAAAGAAGAGCAAGGCAGGTGAAGAAAACCCCACAAAGAAATCTACCATGGGCGAAGTCTGTAGCGTTACTTGCAAATAAACTATTAAATAACTGTTCCAGTGTAATGTATAAACTTTATGTTGCATTATGAGATAATATGGCATTACAATTATTAACTGCTTCAAGAATATCATGAAGAAGATTATCTCTATTTTGAATAGACACTTCAAAGACCTTAACATCTGTACGTTTCCTTATACTTTCAACAAAAGGAATACCATTTCCTTTTTTACACGGAATCGTGCCCAAAATTGTCACTTTGTCACAATTTAACAGTTTTTGAACTTGCTGTTTAAATGTTGAACTAAACAGTTCCATTTTCCCAATTTCATCAATAACAACAATTCCCACTGTCCGTTCAAGCTCAGGGATTGCACTTTTTTCAAATTCATTCAACTTTACCACATATCGGCCAACTTTAAAAGATCTCTTGTGTGTATGCAACATATCAGATTGTGATTCTATTCGAGCAAGATGTGCTTTTGCTCCGCTCAAAAGGACAACATCAAAACCAATTCTTGATCCGTGATCACGCAGCTCTTCAGTATAAAACCCCTGCATTGGAACACCAGACTTTTTCAGCTTATCAATAATCTTTTTTATCAAAGTTGTTTTCCCAGCTTGAGGCAGACCAGTTAAAAATACATGATGAAACTTCTTAGACATTATTTTTAAGAAGTGTTTTATGTAAGCAACAATTGAAGAGGTCATAAACCCTGTCATAGAAATTAAAATAGATTTATTGTTATCCCTGACCAGTGACCAGCACAAAACAGTATAATACAGTGTTGGATTTTTAAATTACCCTCCACACATTTAAGGCTATGTCAAATGAATATATATAGGTAAATATCTCAAAGTGAAAATTTCCTTGGAAAAAACTTGCCGTGGTAAATTTTCCCAAAAAAAATACTCTGGTAAATTTTTCATTAGAAATGCACCTGAGTAAACATTTCCCAGGAAAATCCATCCAATAAATATCCCTTTGGATAAAATGCCAATGATAGTAAACATTTTCCACAGTATTATATATATATATATTAAAATGAGAACTATTTAGTAAGATCATTTACCACGGTGGATTTTTTCTGATTACCGTGTCAAAGCAATCACTAAGGCTCAGAGGAATTAGCTTTCACCAATTTTCTTCTGACATCAAGTTAATTTTGTTTATGGTTACCGTACCAGTAACTATGATCACAAAGCATTTTTGTCAAATCAATGTGAAACTGTGCATTTAATTTAATCCACACTTTTACAAATGTTTAGAAGATTTGCAATCACTTATTGCCCTGATGCCACGTTCCACACAAGCAAATTCAGTAGCAAATTGCTTTTTTAACTAAACATTTTCAAAAAATGTTGGCTTCTAATGAAGAAAGTGAACTCTTGCAATACCGGTATATAAAAGACTCTAAATAACAAACATTTTTAATGATAGAAAAAATAACAAACAGGCAATCAAGTCAGTTTATTTGAAAAAAAAAACAAAAAACATAGTAACTACAGTTATGACTTAAATAAAACACAGTGCTTAACTTTATATCCCATTTGTAGCTGGTTTTTTTTTTTGCTGAGACTTTTCGGTCATTTGTCCGAAATGTATTGAAAAAATTCGGTCAATTTTATTTATTTCGATCATTTTTGATCATGTATAGTCAATTAAATATATTTTTTTTGGACATTTTGACCGAATTGACTATACTGTATTTTCTTCAAACATTTTGCTAAAAAATCGGTCAATGACCGATAAATGACCAAAAAAAAAACCCAGATTTGTAGTAGGTAACAGATTATGGTACCGTATTAATAATATTATACTGCATACAATAAAATAATTAGCCTATGCTAATGCTATGTTAATATGGGAGTAGGCCTAAGTACATTTTATAAAACAATGCTTTACTTTTCAAAATTACTTTCAATACTTTTCAATGTTTTTACTTTTCAAAAACAATGCACAAAGACTCAATCATAAGCACCCTAAAACCTTTGAGGGGCTTTGTCAGTCTGAAAATAAAGATTTAAAATCAACCAACCAAATAAATTTGTGACATAAAATAAGAATGCATATAGCCTAGTCCATTAACTTTTTTATACAGTTACTCTTTTTTTTATTAATATCATATAAAGATATTTTTATCAAAGTGGCTATTTTTACCACATATTGTGAATAAAGCATCAGAAGCTATTTATGCACCCGTTCACTCAAGCATGATGTATTTTTTCTCGCCTTCTCTTCTTTCAACAACAAAGAAGCTGCGTTTATAACCTCTAAACTGGACAAATTTTAGCATGAATGTATGTGGCTCGTAGTAACTTCATTGTTCAGTCTCAGATTTTAAAGTTTGACACCGACCAGAGTGAGAGAAAACTTCTATTTTGTCTGTTGCAAAAATAGCACGGTACAATTATACACAATATGAATATAATAGTACTCAGTTCTAGATATATACCACAGCAGACAGGAAGCCGTGAAAGAATATAGCAGTCATCGAGTCAGCTGCTTCCCTGTTCTTAATGTGACAAACGTCAAGCATTGTCCAAGATCATCTTTTTTTAAGAACTTTACCAATAATAGTGCGTTTTTGCTGCTTTCAGCTGTAACAGTTCGAATAATCAAGTTTAGTTGTTAGAATTTAATTTTACTGGAGTTGGAGAATTCCTCTTGGTAAATTTCCGTTTGCCAAAAGGGGTTGACCACGTTTGCCAAACAAACTTGCACGTCATCTTTACTGCACAATTGTTTGCTTCTCACTGAGTCAAATTTCATTTTATGTTTTTTACTAGCCAAGTCTATAAAACTGACTGACTTTATGCACTCCATTTTTACTGTCAACAAGTAAGTTTCGTGACTGCAAAAATTACCAAAACCTATTTCAAAACAATAGTTTTATCATATGTACAGTATTATTTAAAGGTTTCAGTTTTGTCATTTTGTTAATGCTGCCACCTTGATATATTTATTGAAGTATGCTTTACGTGTCGCACTTGGCGCCATGGCTGCTCAGAAAGATATGGGGCCTATCCAACAGCATGCCTGAGTGTATAGTTGAGGTCATCGTCTTGCTTGAGTAAACAGGGAAGTACAATATATGGTAAGAATACCCTCTGCCTATTTTTGTACTAATAATTTGGTGTATTGTTGCACATGCATTTTGTGATTGCTGTTGTAATTCCAAAATGCGTCCAAACACCCACTGTCATTGTGGCAGAATAATACTGCGCAATAAGCCTAATGATACAACCTGTAAAAACGTGTGATAACACATAGACCTCGATAAAAGTACTTCTCATTGACATATTCACTTTTATGTTGCTTAAAACTCAGGATGCTATTTTGTATTTTTTATAAAACGTAATTTCAAAACCAAAAAACAAGTCACATAGTTAGCGTAAAAAGATAAAACTTAGGCTATACAATTTGTGACAACATTACTGATAAATAAATTGTTACTTTTTGTTCAATTGTGAAGTGGCTGCAATTACGCCGATGGTCACAAATTTGCACATGGAATCATGGATCCAACTACGGTGTATTTTGTTTTTGACAGAAGACAACAAAACTGTACAGTCTACTAATCAGCATGAACTACTAGATCACTTGTAGTTTCACTCAAAATAACAGCTCCTATAGCCAAGTAGGCTATCCTGTATATATTGTTGCTTTTTCCTGGTGATGGATTACTATCAATATTTTTCTAATTCCTAAGGAAAACCACAAGACGTTATGACATCCTTTTATGACTCCCTTGTGATTTTTCTACTGTTTTCTTTTGTAGATTGCTATAACGTCGTTTGCTTCTTTTATAGATTACTTTCAAACAATTAATGTACTGTAGATAACTTATTTTTCTAATGTGATAATTTCATACAAAAATCTGGATGGATACAAAAGAGAGCTTGTGCAGTGTTACCGGATGTTCTTCAAATTTAGCTCAATTGGATGAACACCCAGCTCCAGCTCAAAAACAAAACTAAACAAACAAAATCAAGGTGAGGCAGAAAAAAAATTCTCAACTATTTTATTTCATTCTTATTTAGTTAATTATCATCATTCGGTAATGGTTTTGCAAGTTTTTTGTCAAAAACTAAGGCTATTTTGGATTAACATAACCTTAAATTTTGTCCAATCAAAACTAACTCAATAGGTTATGGAACCTGGCAACTTAAAATAGACCAATTGCCGATCAACCGCTACATTTAAATTAAGTTTTTGTTAGAAATACAGTATTGCAAGGATGCCAGAGCTTGGTTTTTCCACCTAGATCTGGGTTTTTTTGACCACATCTGGGTTTTAAGTTTTTTTTTTCAAATTTAGGTAAATCTAGGTTTTTTGGTTTTTAACTTTGTACAGAGCTTGCATGGTATTAAGGCACTGGGATCCTCGATAAGTGGTCCACACTGCAACACAAAAATGATAAGGTACCGTAATGTTTTTTGCATCAGCTACTGCAGTCAGTGAGGTACAGGATGCTGAAGAAATGATCCAACTTTATGAAAATGTGGATGACTAAAAATTGGAGTAGTACAGCTATTTGTGTTACTGAACATTTATTTATTGTGAGTTTGAGTTATTCTTTTCAACGTTATGTTCAAATGAAAAAGGCTAAGCAGGGTTTATTGCTAAGAACCAATTCAGCTGTACACCAAACTGTAAGCAGGCATGATGATTCTCCTCAGCCACAGTCTACAATTCACACAGCAAAATTTTAGTTCAAAAGTCAAAACTAACCTTAATGGCTAGCCTATACACTCATACATCTAGTCAGTTTTAGAAATTTTGGTTAAACACACACTGAACCTTGCTAGCCAGCCGCTTTACCATGAAGGCAATTTTGAGCCAAAATCTTTGCTGCGAGCCCTTATAGGCCTACCAAGCTCTTGTTTTTGTATATAGTTATATTCCATATATATTAACTACTACCATACCAACATAATGATAAGCATGTATATTGTATAATTATATATACCGGTACGTGTTACTATTTGCAGCTTTCTGAGGCTTCTGTGTAATGATTTAAAATGGTGCTAAAAGCACACGCAGGTTTTTTTAGCCGCTTTAGCCTACTTGTTCCCGACAATTATTCACCAAATCAAACGTCATATAAAACCGTTATGGTCTACTTAACCTAGCTGGCATCTTACGTCATGGAAATTGCTAGAAAATGTCCAAATATTGCACCATCGGTCGTAAGACCTGATGAAATATTGCATCACTACCTTTGAACACCGGTTTGAATTGCGTGACAATGTCTTTCGTTATGACATCACAGTACTGCGTACGTGAGTTTGAGATATTAAAAATTATTTTTGTCATTCGTAAAATTGTTGCTTGAAAGTGAGTCGCAAATTTAACTGTTTTGCTTATTGCTTGCTAGCTGGACAAATTTTCCGTCTTTTATCTAAGTAATCTGTTCTGTAGTGACAAGTTTTAGTGGTGTACGGCGTTGCATCCAATTTCGACAGCCAGGTGGCTAATTTTACAGAAATACAAATTTGAATAGACGTTTCGAAGGAGTGTTTCTTTTTCGGTCATTACATACAGACGAACGGATCCGGGAACTTTATGTTACAATTTTCCCACGAAGAGATTATGGTTTACCGCTGTGACCACTACTACATATTTTCTGGACCTGGGTTTTTTTGCCTCATCTAGGTTTTTTTTAGCACACAATCTAAGTTTATTAGAAATTTGTCGCTGGCATCCCTGCAGTATTGCTAAAAACTAAAGTGCAAATACCGGTACGTATGTTTTGCTGCATTGATTGAGTTTGTTGCAGGGCTGCTTACAGAACAGCAACGACACGCCGGTAAAAAATAATACAGTAATCAATGGGTATTTTTTTAAACCAAACGCAACTGTTATCTCAGTTGTTGCTATTGCTAATGAGTTCAAGAAGTTGATTATTTTTTTCCACCTCAGCACTTGCTGTAATTACTTTGAAGTTCATTCATTTAAATGCTCTCTATCTATGCAAAACATTTGATAAGTCTGGGAGACAATAAGATAATCCACATCATGCAGATGCTCATCAAAACCCAAAGTGCTCAGGGATTGTGTAGTGTGCAGGTGGGTTTTAAAAAACAAAACATTATTGATACTCTAAAACATAAATTAAGCAATAAAAAAGTACCATAAAAAAATACCCGAAACCAACACAATAACAAGTGGCAGAACTAAGAGATGAAAACTGTAAAATAGTGCTGAGAACTGCAACATGTCCAATTGTGCATGGGTTTCTTGCATAGCCTACTGTGCAGAAGCAAAATCACAAAAGGTGAAGACAAGCGAAAATTTTTGGATGATCATGGAATGGAAGAAAATATGAGGATAGAAAAAACTTTTTCCATTACATTCTATATGCTGCTAACCAGAGTTTTCATTTTGTAATCAGAACATTGAGCTAATATGCTGTCTTTGATGCACTACTCGTCATTGTTCGTATGAAGCAGAAAGTTTGTGGTCAGCCAAATGGAAGGACCACTGCACTACTAAAAATACGTTATATATAACATCAAATATAGTTACTACTCTCTAAAACTTCTACAGCCTGTTTCACCCTTAATGGGAGATCATAAAAAGGTCCTGAAAAATATGCAAAAGCAATAAATTGATAATACCGTACCTGAAAAGATATTAAATATTATATATAACCTTAATTTAATCTGCAAAAAAACATCAAAATTACAAATTGCTACCTCCATCGGTTACCACAAAAGCCTCAATTAAACCTGGCAACTGATGGAGGTAGCTCTTAATTCTGATGTTTTTTTACAGATTAATTTAAGGTTGTAATCGCCTATTTAATATCTTTTCAGGTATATATTATCGATTTATTGTTTTTGCATATTTTTCAGAACCTTCTGATGATCCCCCTTTTAGGGTGAAACTGGTTGTAGAGACCTGTTTTAGAGAGTACGACAACTATCATGGTATTTGATGTAATTTGCTCTGCTTGGCATTGAGCACTTTTTGTAGTATTAATAGTATGGTATTTATTGTTTATAGCATATATATATCATTTGATGTACCCCTGTTTTGTTATGTTAGTGCTGTTTACAGAATTTCACAGCAATATTTGATTTTGACCTGTTTGCATTGTCACTAATTGTACTAATAAATTTCAACATTACCTTTCTTGTATTTTTTTTTCTTTGCTTGTAACAAGTCTGTATTGAGCCTATCAAAATGTCACACTTTGCATGTAAGACTGTTAGAATTGTTACTAGCATCAGAAAGAGCTTAAGCAAGTTTTCCTGTGCAAATTTTGTGACAATTCCTTTTACTGCCACAACTTACAATGTGCAAAGGTATGATTGTTTTCCTGGAATTGTATAGCTTAAACTATTAGATTCATGACTTGACTTGAGTTTCCTGACATCTTTAATTGTTCGTATTCTCAGTAACAAATTTAGTGTTTTCGTATGTTTTGGTCTAATGTCAGTGATTGTGCTTAGGTCTACTTTGATTGTACTGTATTGCCTTAAAAGCTAGATTTGGACTGACTCAAATTTCAAGCTTAACCACATCAAATATAAAAGTGTATTAGTCAACCTCACAATTTCCTATCAACAGGTCTCCATTGAATCACTGAATTAACTATTTTAACTAACCATTTCACTATTTCAACAAACCTTATATTTCATCAGAGGTGACTATGCAAAAGTATCAACATCAGATCTATCAGCATTTAACGATATGATTGGGGAGTCACATGTCTTTACTGATCCAGATGATTTGCAAGGGCATAATGTTGATTGGATGAATACTGTAAAAGGTCAAAGCAGTGTATGTTACATGGTTTATTACAAACCTCCCTGCTGTAGCTTAAAAACTAATTATTATTGACCAGTACTATCTCTATAACTTTGTAAATGTGAAGATATTATAATTATTTTTTCTTGTTCCAATGTGGGTTGCGTTCAGATATTTATTTATATTTCTGACCCACGCAAACAGTCTTCAAAATTAGCGTCGGCAATCGGCAATTGCCGAGGTGATTGCCGACGCAGATGCATGAATGGCACATTAGCGTCGGCAATAAAAATGCCGAAGCCACACGAGCGCTTGTAAGGACCACAAAATTACAAAAAAAAAATAATTTTCTTAGACTACACCAGACTAGGATGTTGCTTCAATCGTACTATTGCTGAATGTTTTACTTGGGTTACTTTCTACTTCGCCGGCGCTTAGACACTTGCCCAGCTGGGAGAATTGAAATTAATTTGTTACCAGTACCTGGTTGAGCAAATAACGTTATAATTCAACGTCGCTAGATGTCGAATTAATGTAAAACAAACGTAAATTTGTTATGGGGCATTTTTGTTACGCAAAATGACCTGACGAGAAAATTAAATCGGTTTGTGCTGACTCGAACGTTGAATCAACCCAAAATTAACTTACTCCCCCCCCCCGTGAGTTATTTAACATGAATTACCGTATCAGCGTGCGTATCGCTTTGCTCGCTTTATCGCTACTTTTGGTATTATTACATCACAACCAATCAAACAATGCGGTCGTGATAGACTTTTCTCTAGTATATTTTTCACTTCTCGTTTTACATGTTTTGGTATAATCTTTCCGTAATAAATGTTCACAGCAATTGCCGAGGCAATTTCAACTTTTGCCGTTTGGCCTCGGCAACGTTTTTGCCGAAGTAAAAATGTGCTAATGTCGAAGACTGTCAAATGCTTTAACAGATTGAAATCTTGAAATCCAGTGAGTGTTAGTTTCAAACTCATAACCATCATATATGTAGGTAGAGCTATGTTGTATCAATGTTCAATTTTTTGTCATCACCATGTTTATGAACTTTATTACATTCAAACAACAGTGTGTTACAAGGATAACATATTAGGCTCCAAATCAAGAAAATGATGAGTGGGCAAAGCGTTGATTGATAGTTTTTATGTGGATCACTCACCCAATTAACTCAATAGCACCCATAACTTATTCTAGAGGTCATCCTGTTGCTTGCTTGGTTTTCATAGGATAAGAATTAAACTTGCAAATGAAGCATGTACTGTAGCTTATAGCCTTGTGTTTTCTGCAAACAAGAATGAGAAGTTTAATTATTTTCATTTTTTAGGTGTTACTCAAGCCAAAGACCACCAAGGAAGTATCAAGTATAATGAAGCATTGCAATGAACGGAAATTAGCAGTTTGTCCTCAAGTAATGCACTTTAGTTGTCAAATAATTTTGATTTTGATGTCATTGGTAAAACCAAGTGTGAATTCATATCTAAATTTAAGTGCACAAAAAGTTAATTGACTGCTTTTAAATTTGTCATTAAGCTATTTGAAATTAAATTTAATTGTGGAATTGCTATCCGTGTCACAAAAGCATGCTTTTTAACTTTTAAGTTATAATAATTTAGACAGCAAAATCCATCATTTTTGCATTGATTCAACGTCTTCAGACGTAAAAATCAACGTAAAAATGACCGATTTTGCTGTCTTGAAAGTGTTTGTTGCAACAACTGTCAACTACTTTGATGTTTTAGGGTGGAAACACTGGATTGGTCGGAGGAAGTGTTCCGGTGTTTGACGAAATCATTCTCTCCACACAAAGAATGAGCGACATACTATCGATTGATCCAATATCAGGTGGAAATTATTTGTCTTTGTTAATCTCTTATTAATTGTTAGTGTTAAACGTGGTTGCTTCTTTGCTCAACTATCAAGCCATCGTCGGCTGCATAGCCGAGTGGTGAGAGCCCTGGTTCAACAATCAATAAGGTGCCTCTGTCGGTTGGACATTGCTCAAGAGCATGTGTTTTTGGCAAGGCATGCCGTGGATTGCAAAGTAGCTCCCCTTTGACTATAGCTCTAATTTCTCTCATAATTATGAACAATAATCACTGCTTTATAGAGAAATGCCTACAGCCCTTTGGCCTCTATAGAGAAGGGCAATGGCCTGCTGAACTGTTAGCCAAGTGATTACAAAGTATAATCAAAATGCGCAGCATTTGCAAGATATAAAAAAATGATAGCGCATTCAACTATGCAATTGGTGTCGCTCCCACAACCGCATATTAAGAATTTTTGTGTTCCGGTATGCATGCCATCAGACACTATACGATTGACAATTATCTTTCCATGACCATAATAATCTGCGCATGTTTCTCGGCAATCGATTGTAGCAAGAATTGATAGCAGTAGACACGTGTTTCGCCCATGAGACTTGGCTCATCAGTATCGCACCACTAATTCATGTCACACAGCTTTCGATCTAACTCTCTGCTTTGCTTAGTAGCGTAATTGCTATTCTGTTTGTGCAGGGGTGCTGGTGTGCCAATCCGGGTGCGTGCTTGAAAAGGCGAACGAAAATCTTGAACCTCACGGTTTGATAGTTCCGCTCGACTTGGGGGCGAAAGGAAGTTGCCATCTTGGTGGAAATGTGTCCACAAATGCTGGGGGTCTCCGCTTTTTGCGGTATGGCTCACTTCGTGGGACTGTGCTCGGCGTAGAAGCTGTGAGTTGTCCTTAAAAGTTAAACTTAAAATTAATAATGTCATTTTAATCTCTTTTATGAGGAGATTACTTTAAAATACAAGTCGTTAGAGTATTGAACTTTCAAGTACCGGTAATACAAAGTGTGTAGATCGCAATACCAAAGCACATATAAGTGATATTTTCAAATTATCGGTGCCAATTTTTAAAAAAATATTGTCATCAAAATTGCACTTACATAATACATTTTGTTTCAAAGATCAAAGTTCCTTCCCTTCAACTAAATTCAATCATTTGCTGATAGTTCCAGAGCTTTCATTCCCAACTTTCCAGGTGCTAGCGGACGGTACTATCCTGGACTGCTTATCCAAGTTACGCAAAGACAACACCGGCTACGACATGAAGCAACTCATGATTGGATCGGAGGGCACACTCGGAGTTGTGACAGCTGTTTCTATATTATGTCCGCAGAAGCCCTCTTCCGTCAATTTGGCCTTTTTAGGTGAGTTTTCATGGCGTCGTTTGCCGAAGAGTGGCTCGTCAGTGTTGCTTTTCACCGGAAATATTTTTAAACATATTCATAAACACTTCATGCTTTAAACACGCTCTGAATTTTGTTGCCGAATCTTCTCAGCAAGTTTCAAGGCTGTTGACGAGTGTTTAGAGAGAGAGAAACCTTTTGTCTGTTACGAGAATACTATACGGTACAATTGTAAACAATACTAATAAAATAGCACCATAATAATCTATATTCCACAACAGACAAGAAGCAGCGAAAGACTATTAGTCATCCAGTCAGCTGCATATTATATTATTAAAGTAGCAACATTTATCATCTGTTTGCCCACCTTCAGACGAACTACTTTGAGTTTAACATGCCATAGTGAACAAATAAGAACAATTTTATAGTAATGGTATCCTAAGCCTATTTTCCCGTTTTGGTAAGCAGTTGCTCCTAATCCTTCCACTTCCTGAAAAATATACTTTCTTGACTTTATGATGCAGTAATGGGCAGTGGCCCGTTTGTTTCAATTTCTACCCAACTGATTCTATCGCACGACCAGGTGCCGATACTTTCGAGGATCTGCTGTTGCTCCTGCAAGCCGCTCGGAGAGGTCTCGGCGAGATATTGTCTGCCGTTGAGTTCATGGACTCAGAAAGCATGAGGCTGGTCACACAACATTTCCACCTTGTCAATCCCATCTCCAACCATGCGTTTTATATGCTGATTGAAACTTCAGGTTGGTTGTGGGTTTGAAAATTTTGAAGGGATGCGTCGTAATTGCGTCAGTTGTCGATGATTCATATTCGCAATCTTCCGGCGCTACTTGCTCTCTTGTAGCATTTCAATCTAGTCCGGGAACATCATGAATCTGGGGTGGTAAAAAGATAGAACCTGGGCTTCAAATGCTCATACGACGAAGAAGAATGCCCTAGAACTTTAGACAATGGAACTTAATGCTTTAATCGAGCAACAATGTTGTCTCCTGATTTTTGTCTTTTACAGTATAAACGACTAATTGACTTTATACTAGTTTATCATACTTTAGTTTGTATTCCTTTTTATACTCATGTTTTTACAACGCGATGTAGGGTTAGTTTCACTGCAAGTGACGTTGACTTAAACGCGTCTTTTCATCTCTTCCAATTCTCAGGATCGAATGCTTTCCATGATGAGGAGAAACTCACCACCTTTCTGGAAGAGATTATGGATGCGGGCTGGGCTAAAGACGGGACCTTAGCAACGGATGTCACAAAAATGAAGGTGGAGATTTTGGCATTACACGCTTTACCAATTTTGTGGAGTTTTGTTCATTAAAGCTACAAAATCAAGTCTCTATCAAAATGTATGTCCAGCTGATACTGCTGGGATAGCTTACGGACATCCAGCCAATGAATCAGCTCTTTGTATTGATTCAATCAATTTTCACTAAAAATGGCATTGATCGAAGTACGTTGAAAATTCGGTGCTGCTTCAAAAAATGCAGGCTTGTTAAAAGCGTAGCATGTTGATGTCGTACTGCTCATTGCCACAACACAGTATCATTCTCTGAAGGAAGTAAACCACATTTTTATGCTTAGACATCAAATCAGTCGTTTTTTACATTGGTTCAACGTCTGCAGACAAGAATGTAAAAACACGACTGATTGCTGTCTGGGCACCTTCAACCTTTCCTATTTGTAAGCACCTAACTGATCATGGAATCTTTTAGGCCATCTGGGCGTTAAGAGAGCGCTTGGCTGAAGCGATGCTGGTGGACGGTTATAACTTCAAGTACGATATGACGTTGCCGACAAAGGACATGTACAAACTGGTAGAGGACACCAGAGAACACTTAAAAGGAAAAAGCAAAAGCGTTATCGGTTACGGTCATTTAGGTTGGTAAACTGTGCATTATGGTTATTGTTTAACAACTGGAAAAATGTTTATTAAAAAAAATCATGGCTGTATCGTCCATTCTTAAATCGTATGCGCTATGTGAGTAAATAGCTGAGTTTTAAGCTTTTTTCATTTTCAAACATCCATTCTACCTCAGGCGACGGAAATCTTCACTTGAACGTTTCTTGCGAGGAATTTAACGATGAGATTTATTCTGCCATCGAACCGTTCGTGTACGAGTGGACATCCAGGCACCATGGAAGTGTCAGTGCTGAACATGGACTTGGGTATGACTTGAACTTTATCATTGTGTTAAAAATTGTAATACATGATCTTGAAAATAGTTAAGATCGAACTATCAAGAAGAATGTATTGGTGAGAAAATGCGAACGAAAGAAAAGAATTCTCACTGCACTCCTTAAAAGTATTCTCGCAATAATTTTTCCAATCTCTTGTTTGTGACTCAAACAACGTTTGATTTACTTCACCAAAAGAACAACCCTGAGCATGCCCTGAGACAACTGCATTATTTTCTTTTGCAGTTTCAAAAAGAAGCAATACATTGGCTACTCGAAGAGCAAGCAAGCCGTGGATATGATGCACATAATAAAAAATATTTTCGACCCAAACAAAATACTGAACCCCTACAAGACCCTGCCTAACAAGCCAGCATAGTCTAAGCTAGCTTGATTTTTAACTCGTCAACTACGTTGCAATGTTTGTTATTATTTATAAGCGATCATGTGGATGCAAGCTTATGTAGTGCCTATACGTAGCTACTTTCGCTGTATTACATTTTCGGAGCTGTTTAAATGTCATTTGATCCCATTTTCTTGCTTTTTGTCACCCTCCCTTTTGTCTTGTGCCTATCTAGTATGACATTTTTCCACCTATTCGACGGTTGACAATCGCTATCAAAAACACCATGTGATATTTGAACAGCCTCGTGCTTAATTAACAGTCCTTGTTATTGTACATAAACTGCGCGCAAGGTGTTTCATGTTCTTTGGCGTGTATCATTGTTATTTTGTTCGAATATCTACTGTTGCAGACAATTTAAACTTATTTGACTTTAATGTTTTGGACGACTACGGACCTAGTTTTGGTTGATTGAAATGTTTCATGTTCATTGGGATATATCATTGTAATTTTGTTCGAATATTTAGTCACCCTAATGTTATCATAGGACATTTCACCTCATACATTTAACTTATGTAAGTTAAGACTTACTAACTTCCATTCTGCTTTTAACATGTCAATTTTAAACATAGGTGTTGTCGATGAAATGTTTTTATTTAAATTTCTGGCAAGCGATAAACTGTGGACTTGTTAGGTTCACTTTCGGTTTGGATCACCATCATTATTCTAAGTCTAACAGTTCGGCCTTTTTTCCATTTTCTTCCAAGGATGGAAATTGAATATCCAACTCGACTTGAAATGTAGATTTCTTCATCTTTGATTTGCACCGAAACTGTCCGAAACCCAAGAATAGATATTGCAAATATGTTTTTGTCGCGTAGCTGCATTCTTTTAAGCAAATTACTGATTACATTGTAATTTTTTCAATTATGCTTCTGTGATGGTTTCCTTTTTTTCGATCTACAAGTGATTTATGCAGTGCTCGCTGTAATTTTGTCGTCTTTTTGGATTTCTTCAATAAACATTATTAATTTGAGTGGCTCTTGTTCGCGAATAAATTTTTAAACGTTTCAACGCACTAGCCGAGCCATTGGTTTCATTTTCATTCGCCCAGCGATTTGTTTATGTCGATTAGGCCTAAATCAAAGTAGCCAGCGGCAGGCTTCTTGCACTGTAGGTCTTTACATGCTTGCTGAAATCGGTGTTACTGCTGCGACAGTTCATTGAACAAGGTTTTTTTTTTTTTCTGAAAGAACAGGGTATTGGACGAAACAGTAGTATCAATATCACGGAAAAATAAGTAAATCATAAAGTATTACTATATTACTCTCCCAATAACGATTCGAATTAATAAATCAATTTACTTCCCCCATAAAATGTATGTCAGTGAAGAATCAAACATGTCCGCAACAACTAACTTAGTGTTCTATAAAACAAAAGTTTTTTTTCTGTAACAAAAACGAAACCTCCGACAGTGAGTAGAAATTAACGTCTATATTACATCATGGTCCCGTGAAAGATGAGCTCATTGCTGATTTATTTTTATCGCCAACCATGTTAAAATTTTGTTTATATTTATGTATTAACATTTCAACATGAAAGACAATGCTACAAAACAGCAAGCAAGGGCCGCTGCTTTTAAGTAGGGACATCACTTGAAGTTTGCGATGGGAATGAAAACTAATTAAAATGGGCTTGAGTGCATGGTTTTGATCCAAAAAAAAAGAAAGCAATGGAAGAAGTTTAACATTTGACCTCGCCTAGAGAGATGTTTATCCAAACTCTTCTTTGTTTACTGCGACCATTATAGCGTAATAACTTCTGTATGGAGCCCATTGCAGTCCGTCTGGACTCTGGTCTATTTTGCTGGATATTTTGTTTCAAAACAATAGAGAAAAACAGTCAAACACTATCAACAAAAAAGACATAAAGCAACAGCTGCAAACGACCACAGCAAGATTATATTCTATACACTGATTTGAGTCAAGTCTAAACAAAAACGAGTCTAATCCGTGGCTAATGCACCATAGAGCAGTGTTTACAAAAACCTCAAACGAAGTTTGGCAAACTGCTCAAAACATGGCCGAGATCGTTGGTTCGCTTGATCGATAAACAGAATCTACGATCCTGGTCGGTGATACATCAAAATCTAATAATGCCAAGCTAAAAGAGTCTTGTTTAAGTGAAGACGTCTTGTTTGTTTTGATGTTTCTCCCAGACGAGCCAGAAATTACAACTTAATTTAAGTTTATTACACGCTGACTTAAGACGCCATGCGAACCTTACCATTGTCATAACCGGTAAGTATGCTGTATAAGTGACGCGACTCTTTCAAAGTTGTAGAATCTTGCTCTTCATCAAGTAGACCAGTCAATTATGGCAGTTTGTTTGCAAGCAAAACATGTCACCAAACATTGACGTCGCAAAGATTCTGAGTTGCTTGCTGCTCTCGTCGTTGATTCGCTGTAATCATCCACGAGGATTGGAGATGGAGAAACGGCTTCTAAATAATGTTGTAACATAAACATACAGTAACAATGTTTTATTTTGCGGCCATTGCGACAACATCCGGTATACTGCGATCGCAGATGCAACATAACCAAGGAATTGGATGGAATAGAAAGCATAATTTGCAATGGAAGATGGAAAATGTCAAAAATGGAATGAGATGGAAGATTAGGATGGTGGGATGGAAGACAGTCTTCCATCATTCCAATTCCATCATTAACTTTCCAACACTGTGTTTTTTAACCGTGAAAAAATAGTAAAATAACTAGAGTAAAAGTTGCCGTTTGATGACGTTTTTTAAACTGAAATAATTCGATTTTCGAGTCTTATTAAACCAACGCGATGATTGTTCGAAAAGTCAACAACATTTACAAACAAGCATCCTCGTGAGTCTTGAGTAACATAGTTTCATTTCAGTCATTTACTGTAAATGCACTACATCGTTCTTGAATCATTTGTGTGAAAACAGGAACAATCAATCGAACAGTCTGAGAAACAATAACATCATGAAGCAGCAAGCAGAGCACTTTGAAAACAAAAACGCTACCTGTGGTCAATCAATCAAGTTTATTTCATTATGTAGCTTCAAGTAATGGTACGGTACATTTGACAAAAGTCCGAGAAAAAAATAGTAGGCTATATCAAATACATACTACATAGCCTAACTTTTTAGCTACATCGATGGCTGCTACTTGCTAGCCTACATCTCAGAAAGACACCAAAAAATACACACACTGGATGCATCACCGAGAATACAAAACACATACACACAGCCGCTTCTACGGTCCACCAACAGGCAAAAACATATTGGCGATATTGTTTGGAATTAAGAAGGCAGAATTTGTGCTACTTGATGGTAGGCTTACATTTAAAAAATTGATAATCTTATCTGTGGAGCGTATTTCTGTTTCTAAGCCTGTCATAGGTCTAAAATTAAAGTTGCAAAAATAGAAAGATAAATGCGTTGACATCGGCAAGAGAGTGGCATTTTCTCCCTCTTCAAATATTTCATAAAAGTTATACAGTTGGAACATAACTGAATGAAAAAACTATTTAAATTTACTCAACATTACTAAAAAACGTTTATTTTTAATCGGTCAAGTGAAGTATTTTTTCACAACCAAATGGTTTTTCGGGTTTGCCCTGCCCCTGACAGACATAGATACCCAATATTGCTAGCCTACAAGTTTGATGACACGGTCGCTCGATTAAAACGTCGATCCTATGAGTGACTGAAAAGATTCGCTTTTGTCAACCATGTGTTGCCAACGCAAAGAATGCATTGAACTAAAACCGATAAATTTTTAATTGATATCAACAATAGCGTGTAATTAGATTTCCATCGCTCTTACGCTAGAACCACAAGCTTGCCACTTGGGATTTGATGGAGCTTCAGACACGACACAAAATAATATATATGATTTTGCTTCCATTTGATGCCCAAGGGCAACATTGTAGGCTTGTGTCAGTTCTGCATCGTCTTGACATTGGCAGCCATCCATGTCCCAACCGGTATTCTGCCAAAGACGCAGTTGCTGTTTGGTAATAGCATAGTTTTTCTTATAGCTTTTGACCAATAAATTAATATATTGTTTAATGAATGAGCAAATTCGCAAATCTATGTTTTTGTCCACATAGAATAGACCTATAATGCGTAACCTATTCTATATGTATTCATTATTTGTTTCTAAAAACTTCTTTTCAAGATCAAGCATAGTTATGTTATGTAGTTAGTAGGCCACTAAGTAAAAATATTAAAGCCATGCAATTTAGATGTTCCATTCGAAGAAACATGAAATCATTTTAAAGATAGGGTATTTTTTTTAAATTAGTTCCACTACATTTTCTAATATATAATGAAGCGAAGGTTATTTCAACTTTGTTTAAAATACTTCTGCTGAAAATTAAAATTTACCAAATTTATGGCTGAATGTAAAAAAAATAGCTAGTCAATTTATATCGTTGTCGTCGTGTGAGCCTGGGGCCGAGGGTCTATCCTTTTACCACCTCAGATGCACCGATGTTCCAAGACTAAGCTGGAAGGCTACTAGAGAGCAGCCAGTCTTTTGTTTCATCATCAAAGACACGCAGACCTTCCACTCCGTTAGGTGGCTTAAAGATGGTGCAATCGTCAATGATGTGGTCTGCGGTCTGTTTCTCAGCACCATATTCAAAAGTAGAAAAAGAAGCCGTTCCCCATTGGTGCATGGTGAGCGGAAAAGCTCGACGCTCGTACGGAAACGGTTGATCAGGTTATTTTAGAAATGATCAAATTAGTCACATTTGGCCATACAATAACCAGTCTGGCAACGCTTTCACAACTAGATTTACTTCTCAAAAACTTTTTACCTTTCAGAAATGACCTTGAGGCTAGGCGCAGTGCAGGAATGTAGATTGTTTGCGTAAAACTATTTATCCGCTGCGTGTTTCAGGAAAACGCCTGTGAGTGGGAAAAACATGGGTGAAAGGTGAACCTGTTCGCTTTGGAGACAAGTTTTGCAACAAGAACAATAGAAAAAGTTATTGAAACCAATGAAGCATAACAGAATAACCACAAAGTGAAAAGGAAGCAACACATCAGTTTTGCAAAGGCTCAAAGCCACGGGGAAATTTGAAATGCTTTTGCCAAAAGCTTGGTTTGTTGATTTATTGGACACTGCAAGAATCAAGTTTGTTCAACAGAAGCCAACTGTGCCATTTAAACACAAACAAAAAGCTCGATCTAGAACTCAGAAAGTATTATTTTTTTATTTCTATGCTCAATTTTCGTGTTTCCGATTAATCTATTCAAATTTAAAAAATACTTTATCTAAGTGAAATTTAGTTCATAAACAGACATAACTAAGTAACAACACTACATTTAACATTATAAAAACAAAAAACAACAAGCGAACGTTTTCGGCTAGTCATATAGCCCTTTTCAAGCCTATAAGAAAAATACATTATTGAAAGAAATGCTAAAGAATCATATAGTATCACAGCAGAAATATGGTCAAATCTAAACATTTGAGAAACTGCCTCGCTCACACAAAATGATAACTGAAAATTACACAGCGCAACGGGTTAAGTATTTCAGAGGTAAAAATAATTGATTGTTCAGACAAGTACTCAGGCAGATTACGCAAGAAAGACAGAAGCACAAGAGATAGTGGCACAAAACAAAGTAATGCGAAAAGCACAAGACGTGATAATTTAATCAAAAAACTGTTAAAAGGTAAGAAGCTCCGCAAGCAAATAATTGCCTGTTGAGCCCTGGGTTTAAAGATTTGATGATCAATGCCTCATTTGTGTGAGCGAGGCAGTTTCTCAAATGTTTAGATTTGACCATATTTCTGCTGTGATACTATATGATTCTTTAGCATTTCTTTCAATAATGTATTTTTCTCATAGGCTTGAAAAGGGCTATATGACTAGCCGAAAACGTTTGCTTGTTGTTTTTTGTTTTTATAATGTTAAATGTAGTGTTGTTGCTTAGTTATGTCTGTTTATGGTTTCAAAGAGTTACCTCTCTACCCAAATTGTATTATAAATTTAGTTCAATCCCAAGTTCCAACATTTCGTTTATAGGGTATTCATCACTGATATAATTTTATATGGGGTAGGTTTGACTCATGGAAGTAAGTGGCTCTGCAACTGCAACAAACTGAGTTTTTATTGCATAAGAAAGCGAAACGGTGATAGCCAAACCAGGAGAAATGGTTTATCTAGGAAGTTGGTTAAGATTCCAACTAACAGTGACTTCCAGAGTGCATTAAAACGTTACCAGTTTATTTAGTTTCAACACCGGGTATTTCAATAAAACCTGTGTGGTGTTTTTTTTTAACAAGTAAATAGCAAAAAGCAAATATGCTTTATACTGTAATATTGTGCCTAGCTTCAAATATAAGTAACTTTGCATCACTTTTTTAATATTTTTGGTACGATAATTTAGCATTTCATTTACGTAAAAGAGCAAAAAAGCGTAAACAAACATTGTTGAGCGATTTGGTGATATCTTATCCACCAGTTGTTTAATATTTGTGACTCTGTCGTGAGAGTATTTACATGAACAGTCAACTACAATGAATAGCTGTCATTCTCAAGAGGTAAGCATTTCAAGTACAGTCTGGTAATAAATTTGGTTAAAATTTAACTTCAACTACAGGAAGGTATTTTAAACCAAGTCGCTTCTAAACTAGTTATTTGTTTCTACTAAATATTTACTGCAAACCATAGGTATGATGGTTCCACAATTAAAAGTGAGGAAGGGAAAGAAAATAAGACCTATACAAAGATAGATGGATTGCACAAGTGAAAATGGTACTGTTATTTTGCATTTTGCACATTTTGTTATTTTGCACAACAATCTAACCTCTTAGTGTAATGTATTAAGTTAAGAATCGATTTCGCTATAGTAATAGCATCTTCAGCTTATTTAAATAGATATGTGAAGATATGGAAACTCTAGATTGACAAGATAAGGATTCATAAAAGAGGCCATGAAAACAGAAAAGTTTGGGTAGAAGATGATAATGATGTGCTGCCAAACGATTACCTAATTTGATTTCTTGCGTCAGTACGCAAACTATATCTCTTCGCCAAGCTAGTTGCTTGGGCATATGATAAATAACGTGCACCAAGTCAGTGGCGTAGCCAGGAAAAAAATTTGGGGGGGGGGCCAAGTATTTAATGAATTGAAGAGAACGACAAAGTGTTTGATTTGAGCCATCGCCACCTGATGTGTAGTGGCGTATTCTGGTGGGTTGAGCAAGGGAAGCAATAAAGCTGGTGGATGGTTAGCGCGTGCCGAAGGCACGCGTATTCTAGGGGGGTCCGGAAGCATGCTCCCCCGGAAAATTTTTGCAAAATTACACTCAAATAATGGATTATAGCGCTTTCTGGAAACACTTTTAAGGTAATATTTGTATGAAATTTATTAGCAGATAAACAGCTATTAACTTATTAAAGGTAGCTCTTACACACGAACAGGCAAAAACTGCGGCTAAAATTAGAGAACACCAAAAACTCACCTACACAAAAACCCAACGAAGTAAGCCCTTCTGAAATTGCTTCAACAAATTAGTAAAAAGAAACGTAGATCGCGTAAATTTGCGCGATTTACGATTTGCAAAATTTATTGGTGTCTTTCTGTGTGTCTAAAACAAGTCCTTGGGGGTGTTAATAGCCAGATCTTTTGGAAAACGTTACATGTTTCTACAAATTTTATTATATTTTCAACAAAGGGCTCAACTTTGGAATCTAAACTTTGAAAATTTGGGGGGGGGGCCATGGCCCCTTTCGCCCCCCCCCTGGCTACGCCTATGCACCAAGTCTCTGTCAGTGCATCGTGAAACGTTTCCTTCTTTAATGTTTGTCTATGGTTAAACTTCAATAGATTTTTGCGATAAGCTCATCAATCAATTTGCTTTCAGCAAAGCACAAACAGGAAAAACCACAGAAACAAGAAACACAGAAAAGTTCTTTCTGTCGCTTACGTCATAACTTCAACCTGGAAAGTACGTTTGCTTTCACTTTTGCAATATAGAAAACAAAAAAATTCTCTGTAAAAATAACAAACTAGAGTCTGAGCGATGATTGGGCTGTAAAAGTTGAAAGTCAAGAAAATCGATATTGCAACTCAAGGGTGCAACTCAATCGAGGAAGAGGGCCAAACTTCCCTTTGAAAGAGCAATTTAACTTTGTTCACCCCAACTAGCCCAAAACTTTAGTTAACAGTAAATACACGGATTGTTTGAAACAAATTTTCTTTCAAAGAACCGAAGTAGAATTAACTTTTATTATTTGAACGGTCGTTCGAAATGAAACAAAACAAATTTTTATGCGATGAAACTTATGTTTAGGTTAAGACAACAGAATCTTAAACCAATACATCAAGATTAATTTGTTTTGCAAAGTTGTAAGTTGTAACAATGCTATGTATTTGGTTTTATTATATATTAACGTCCTTTAAGCTATATTGATTGAAAAATCCTTGAAAAACCCTCTGTATCGTCACTCATATTGAACTTTATGAAGCTTTTTTTATTGTGAAATTTTCCTGCCTTTCGTCTTTGCTTCTGTCTCGCAACTGCTTGGATGTCAAAGTGAAGCAAACGTTTTTTTTAAAGAATTTTACTAAGAAACTTCACCAAAGCAAAACAAAAAGAAGCCAGGATCAACGAATTTCGAGTCGAAACGAAATTTCGCCAATTTCGAAATATTTTTTGTTTGGAACAGCTCCAGTTTTTTATGTTGTTGCTCACACCTGGTGGTTGAAGATTTATTATTAGATAAAGTGGAGGAGAAGGCAATTTTTGTGTCCTCCTCCAGGTATGCTTTCAAGTGCCCTCCCAGAGTCGCAGCCGCACGCTTTTGAGCGGTGTCGAACCGGCGCCTTTTCGAGTGCCGTACTAGGGCTTTCATCACTTTGCTATGCAGCTTGAGTTAAGCAAATACCATATTGATTATGCAACCAGCGCACTGCACGCATAGTGATTGCAGTTACATAAAGAATGTTTGGATCTTTCCATTGACGTAATTGAGATAGAGCGTGTTTCAACATAAACTGCAGTACTTAGACAAAACAAATTACACGTCTCAAAAAGATAAATCTTGATTGGCAGGCTATCAACTTGACACAAGCAAAAGAAGATATTGTAGAAAGCAATGTACCATCAAGTAACATTTTGCAGCATCTAAAAAATACAAAATGGGGCACCTATACACACTCAACTTTGACTAGTAGCAAAAAGAAAAGTCAATAGAATAGGCTATTGTCTTAACATATTTTTTACTTTTTGAGCCGTTGTAAATTACTTTGATGAAACGCAATGTGAGTTAGGACACAAATGAATTGATTTGGAAACAACTTAGTGTTTTCCTGTCTTACCCAGTGGAATAGTTAAATTCGCAATTGATCGCCTTTTTATAATCCTTTGGGATGGGATTTTAGTTGCCGTTGAGTACACCAGTAAACCTTATCGATTTCAAGTCAAGGATATCTTCTACAGTCATTCGATCAATATAAAATGTTGTATTTCTTTCTGTAGTTGCTTTTTTATTTATGTGTTTTGTTTCGAGGTAATCCTTGATAAGTCACTTACACGCCGACGTCGTCACCATTTACACTACTACAGCATCTACGCTAACATCTTGCTTCGCCTTCGCAGGGTGTCTGGCAAGCACAAACCGAGGTGCAGTTTTTATTTTATTTATCGTATCAGGGTTTACGCCCGGTAGTTGCAATCTTCGGGTCCACCTTCAGTGGACGGGAAGTGGATGGGAAGGCAATCTTAGTGTCCACCTTCAGGCATGCCTTTAATTATCCTGCCAAAGATACAGTCGCATGCTCTTAAGCCTTAAGGGGTATCAAACCGGCGCCCTTTCCAGTGCCGTACCAGTGCTCTCACCACTCAGATTGCGCAGTGCTACACTGGCTTTGGTTCAGTTGACCGCAGCACCGTTGGCAGAGGGGTCCAGAAAGTACGTTTGGACTCCGGATGATATTACAGGCACGCAACCTTCCCAAGAGGCCCGTAAACGGTGGACGTGAAGAAACCACCTCGTGTTCTTTGGACACATTGCGTATTTCGTAGACGTGTCTTGATTAAAGCCCGAGGATCTCATTGGTACCGGGCTCAAAGTATCCTCTCAACGGTCCTGATAGCGTATCAGTCTAGTGTAGCAGTGCCCACGACCACCTCATTGACATCCAACTTGCTGAGCTTTGCCGAATGTGTGCCATGATACTGTTGGCTCGCCCCTTCCATTCTAGTAAGCTATGCGCAAGTAGCCCCTTCATCGGCCTACAAATGCGGCGAGGAGGAACAAACTGCTAACCATGTCACTCTTGATTTTCATTTGTAAATCACCAAACGCAATGCATTGCATAGCATCACTGAACGTAATTACACTGACCTGATGGCATTCCATTACCTGCCCTGAAATTTGAACAATCTGCATCGTACAACAAACGATGTCGTTTGTATTTGGAAGCCTCATCATGAACTGATTTTGTGTTGTTTTTTTTTTTACTGATTCAGGTAAGTTTTGGTTCAGTTCCTGTTTTATTTATCTTAAAAATGGTGCTAATCACATTGTTTCGGAATAATTGAAAACAACTTGGCGTAATAATGCGATTGTATCTTGAGCATTGAAAAGTAGTGAGCAAAAACGTTTAAAAAGAAAGAGTGTTCCCTGCTCAGCCTTTCTGCTGATAACCAAAAAAACGCCTTCTTTCTGCAACTCTATCATTATTATCATTCACTATTTTACGAGCAAACTAAAGGTTTGATTCCGACAACAAGGCTTGTACCGTACGTCAGCATTTTCAGACTTTGTCAGACGAGTGACACGCCGAAGCTTTAGTTTAGGACGGTCAATCAATATTGGTCTTGCTGATAAAATCTTTTCATTTGGCTTTTCAACTCAGCTTAACTTGCAAAGTGTAAACCCAAAAGCGTTGGATTAACTTCGTTCGCTCTTTGCTTTTTTGGCTTGAGAGTCAGTAGCGTTGGCAGGGGGGTTCAACTTCAAGGTACTTTTGGACACGGGCACGAGATTAATTTAAGGGCCAGTAGCCTTTCTAAAGTATTCTCTCAACGGCCCTGTTGATAGTTGTTGATATTACTACACATTACACAATTCATATCGCCACATCGTACCACAGTTAAACCGATGATTTTACGAAACAGCAAATCAATTTGAAAAGAAGGTTTAAATGTACTGGGTGTAGCTAGAGTGCTAGACGTTTCTCAAAATTGCTGCGATTACTTTTTCTGGCGATATGAAATCATAAAGTTGTTATAAAAGACAATTTTTTTGTTAGTATCCTGCCAGGCAATCATATTCACATAAGCTACTGTAAAAAAATGCAAAGGTACAGGCCAAACAGATTTTAAGTGGCTGATTGGAATTGCGTTTTCATACATGACAGCTCCTTGGCTGCATGGAAGCTGTCAACTGACCTGGAGGATAGGATATTTTTCAGGCTTTTGAAGTTGTATTGTTGTAAATTTTCAAAAGCAAAAAGCAAACGAAAACGGAAAAATGTTTTTAGTGCAAGAATATGTCGATAAAATTTATCTGTGGTATAAAATCAAGTTCATTCAAGCATGGCCATACTATGATTCAACGTAAGGTGACTGAGTTAAAATAGAAAAATATGCTATCTAAATTTATGAAACCATTAAATTGATTAGGACTGTTAAACAAAAAACCATGCAATAGCCTAATTTGTTTCAAAACATAAGCACATAATTTGATTTCGTTTCGAATTCGGCAGAGTAAGCTCAATATTTCAGTCAAAATTGCCTTTTCTCTCAAAAAACAAATCTACGACCAATGCATCCTTCTCACTGTTAGGTTATACATAAGGCGGGGAAACTTGAATGGGTTAAACGTTGGTTAAACATGGCGAGACAAAAAACTTCTGAATGGATTTAAAATCAAACAAATTACGGGATATGGAATGGTTGTGGGCATGTCATATAGCAAGACATCAGAACAACAGATGGACTAACAAATTAACACCTTGGGCACCCTAGGAAAACAAACGCAAACGAGGCAAGTCAAAAATGAGATGGAGAGGCGAGATTGACAAAGAATGTGGAACAACAAACTGGTAGCCTACATACAAACACACAATTGACTGGATTGGCAAGAAAAGGGGAAGGCGTTCCCTCAGCAGTGGGCTACCACAGGCTGAAAATGGTGATTTAAAAGCGATTATTTCAATTTTCTACATGGGATAGTTGGCCTACTGCAGTGGGTGTAGTAACGTTCAAGATATTCAATCACAGTAAACAGTCAATCGCTCACAGCCCATTTATCGTCGGTTTCAAATACCACTAATCAAGCATTTTTATTTTTTGCTTTGAATTCAGATTATCTCACTAAAAACTGCTGCTTGAGCCCAAATCCAAACAGACAAAGACTTGTGACAACAATCACCGATTTGCAAACAACCGTTTGATTCGTCAAAGGGTCGGGAAAGTTTTCTTGCAGTAATTTATATCAATTCCGTCTCGACATCTGTTTCTTCGAAAATAATGTGCCCGATCTGCTGCCTTAGCTCAATGACGATTTTGTGTGGGCTACAGATGGCATAAAAGCGTTCTGAAAATTTCCCAACGTGCAAGTTGAGTGAGATAAATATGACTGTTCCTTTTTGCAGTAAAGTCAAAAGCAAACAAACAGTCATCAGAAAAAAATTCTTCAAACAAAGCATGTAGCTAGCTGGTTTATGGAAACTACGATCAAAATCATAAACTGGTTAATAATTGTTTTTAGTTATTCGATGAGCTCGTGAATATTTACATGATGTGACGTAATGTAATTACATGACGTAATCCAAAGGAATTTTTTATTCCTGGATCATCTTATCAAAGATCTAGATTACAATCGCTGAAACATATAAAAGCAAATAAAAAGCAATTCAACAGCTTTGAGGTGATTTTAAAAGGGGAGGTGTGCACCAAAACAAATTTCAATTGTGCTTTGTTTTTCAGCCCGAAAATTCTGTTTTTCCCAATTATCTGGGTTACCTGGCCAAAGGCCCTTTTTATCGACTTGTAACTGTCTAAACTCAAAAACTATTAATTAATCTCAAGAACTGAATCATATTTTTAATTGAATAGCGTAACAAATTATTTGATCAACGATGAAAACAAACTGTCATAACTGTGAAAAAAGCTAAAAATACCACGGTTGAAAGCAAGTTTATTCAATTTCAACTCTAGTATTTAATTCAACTAGTTCTTCTATAACAGGGGTTTCCAACCTTTTTTACACCATTGGCCCCCTTTGAAAATTTTGAAAAATCATGGCTATTTTTGAAAAATCAGTCCTATTTTTTTCAACCTTTTGAAAAAATTAAGAAACATCATTTTAATTAAAGATTTGGGCAAAATGTACTAGTATTTTAATTAAATTTTAATTTATTTATTTTGTTATATTGTGTTGGAGTTGACTTAGTGATGATAAATTAAAAAAATAATTATTTTTCAAATTTTTCTATGGCCCCCCTTGAAAAAGGCTCATGGCTCACTAGGGGCCATGGCCCCCAGGTTAGGAACCCCTGTTCTATAATAGGCTATGCCTAACCATGGCCTGACCCATCTTAGTATGATGATTATGTTCCCGTTTCACCTGTTTCCATCACTTTACCAAGAAGTTTGAGAGATTGGCCGTTTTCGTTTGTGCCAATTCTGTGACCAAAATCTTTTCATAGCTTGTCACCCCAGTACCGGAGCCACATAAGAACATTGTTGGCAATGTTTCTTAAATCGTTGTTACGAGGTCACAGTTAATACATTTATTACTTTTCAACTCAATTTGACTTTTGTAGATAGCTGTAGCCAATCCATGGTTAGAGGGTTGCAGCATATGGTTGCAGGCGCAGCTACACACCAGCTTAATTTTTTTTACCTCTTGCTAATTTGATTCTTACGGTAAATTTTCCTTTTTCAACTAAATTGGTAAATTTGGGTTTAGAACAACACAACGGGCCTGAAACAGTCAACGCAATAAAAATTTTGAGTTGCAAAATTTGATATGAACTTTTGTAAACCGAGTGATCACAATCTGCTGTGAGCCTATTGTATTGCGTTCAACGAAGTGAGTGCTGATATCCGGCCAACAATTGTCCGTTCTGCGAGTCATTTAACTCTTTGTGAAAAAACAACAGTTGGCTACAGCCCTTTAGCTTGGTGTGAGATCTTCAACATTTTTTTCCTTTTTTCGCATGAGCAACTGATCAAACAGGTTTCTGTTCTCACTGGTATTATTCTTTTGGTTTTGTGTTTTGATGTCCATATCAAAGTTCCGATACTACCAGTGGACTACATTGCTAACGACAAAAGTGGGACTGTACGAAGCGATTTTTATCTCGACAAACCACCAAGCATGAATGTAGTTGGCAATGCATTAAATGTTTGAGAATATTTTTACATCAAACACTCCTGAGCCTGAATAATTAGAAAAGCTTTGACTATGTGTGCTTTTTTGTTTTGAGTTGATGACGAAAAAGAAAGTGCTTTAGAAATACGTAATATGGAGTTATTTTGTTTTGAAAGGACCGTAACGAAAATGACAGGGTTTTGTGCAACAGTGTATTTTCTATTTTTTTTTTTTTATTTACTTACAAGTTGATTGAGTGATAACAGAATATTCTTAATATGTGATGTAATAACTTATATTGATTAATTATTCGTCTTTGTAGATTGGATAGCTGACAGAAAGCCAATCATTCTTTCCCATCAATTAATCAAAACGACTGTGCGTTTGGTTTCCACGTAGCCTACGCACAATGGTTGATGTTCAGAAAGCTAATTAATTAAGGATATTCATGCCTAAAGACTAACTTGGTACAAGAATTATATAGTGAGACGGGCAGTTTGAGAGTATTTTTGGTTGCGTTCCAATCCTCAATCCAGAAACAAATAATTTACGCGCCACTACTCTCCTCGACACTGGTTTTTAATCTTTGGTAAAGAACTGCAAGAACACGTTAATTATTTATAGTAGAAGCGGCAGACCATACCGCTTTTTTTTAGATTACCGCCGAGTGCTACAACGCTTAAACGTACAGCAGCTTGAATTGCGACACAGCGTGAAGCACAAGCATTCAAGCAAACGGCTTGTCCCACTGTACAGTGTACAGTTTGTACACTCACTTGTAGGCTACAGTACATGGCGTCTCAACTCACTGTGTTCACTCAATGTCGGAAAACGAAAACCTTGGCTCTTATTCATGCTTTTTAATAGTGTTCAACTGTTCATGCTTCTATACCATTGTAACCTGTTTTTTTTTTTACATTTTATTAGTGGATTTTAATTAAGTGTCTTTCACTCACCGACTTTCCAAATAGCCTTGCGGTTGACACAGCAGACAATAATCATAGCACAGGTCGGCAAAAACACTTTGACATATAGTTATTTGGTCTAAGGCTGTTCGAAACAAACTATTTCAAAATTTTGAAATATTTTTTTTTATGGTATATTGTTTTTTTCATGGTATATTGTTTTGTCTTTGTTTTCCCGTTAAAGGAAAACAAATTTGCGTCCATCCCACCAAACGAAAAATCGTTTAGAACAACCTAATTTGGTGTACATAAAGTATGTTTTAATGCATCCTGCCATTGTTCACGCAGTTGATTGTTGCGGTGCCGGTTACAATGTAGGCTACACACACGTTACTGTGTAAGAACAGTTGGACGCTGTTGTGTTTTTGTTAGATTCTCTTTAGAATTTGTATTATTTGTTCTGCAGCTGATTGAGCAGTCCTTCAAGAATACGAGCGCGTTTGACGTCACAATAGTTTTCAGCTCTTGAAACGACAATTCTTCGAGCGTGTGTAATAAAAGCTCTGGGATGAAACGATCTAAAATTACTGTGTTCGGTCGAGAAAATGATTATAATTTGTAATCTTCTCGACGCAAACGAACTGGCGGCCAAAGGCTACAGGGCAGAAAATCGCCAGCAGAATCAATAGGGCATAATCTCATAAAAGATTCTGAAGATTACAAAGAGAATCAAACAGAGCAATGGGAAAGAGAAAGAAAGAAATGAAACGAGAATTCCGCGATCGATTTTAGCTCTGTCTTGCTCTGGCATGGCTAGCTGGCACAGCGAATGTGGCTTTTCGGAAGGCTTGCGGATGTGTCTTGTTTTGGGCACAGGTCATTTGCTTTTATTTTTAATAAAAGAATATGTTGCAGAAAGTAAAAAATTCTCAGTTTTAATTCGATTTCAAACAGGGGATTTTAAGCTACTCTTTTAGTAACTCTTGAAAGTCTAGTTGAGTTTGCCTACCGTGCAAAGGTTTCTTTCAGCTGCAATGTTAAACAGACCTCACAGAAAAGATTGACAATTTCATTTTCTTGAAATAATTGTAAAGTTGAGTGTTTTGTAGGCAGTTAGCTTGAATTTGTTGATAACTGTGAGCCATACAGAACAGATTTGTTTTTTGAATTTCTATTCAAACGTACGCAAAAAACTGTTGCAAAGGAACAAGAGGCTTCACTTGTTTAAAAACACAAATAGCAAAGAGTTTGGGCAAGTTTTAACCATGTTATGAATTTTGCATGTAGCCATGACTGTTTTGTAGATCGATGATGTCGAAACAAATCTGCCGTTGGGAGCTGTTGTATTTCCCGCAAAACCTTAACAGTGGCCATGATGTACGCAATTCTCGTTTGTGTATTTGATGTCTGGTTTTCCCCGTCATATGAGGAAAACGCTTATTTTCAGACGTCCTGTTTATTTGTAAGGTGTTTGTATGTCATTTCTGAAGGTTGTGCTGTTTGAGCAAGCGTTTAATGCACAATGGATCTTTTTACTTCACCGCTCAGTTAGTCGACTTGCAGTAAGTTGATTGTAAATTCTTTTAATGTACTTGACGCAATAAGAGTTTCACAAGCCTTGCTTATTTTTAAACAGATATCATGCTGCAACTTTTAGTAAAAATGTAAAGAAAGCAAATTGGGGCCTGTACATTGTGTACATTGTTTGGTTTGCAGTACAATGATTGTGTATGGTGTATTAAGATTTTCAACAAGTTATTTGTTTTATTTCTTCAATATTTGCCAATGTTTTGTACTTCGTGTGAATATACCAAAATTAATCTTTATTCATGATTGTGTGACTTGCAGTGATTTAGCGCGACTTCACACGTAAAAGCTAAAGATCGAATGACGTGTTAGAACTTAGCGGTAAAAGGGCGCCAACAAGTCGGTGTATTTTCAATCATAAAGCCGAAGTTTTTTCTGCAGATTATTTTGTTGTTTTGTCAGACGCTTCTAAATTTTGATCTTGACGAAGTCTAGTTTTGATGATTGTTTTGTAAACTGCGTAATTGTAACTCACAGGTGTTATGGAATTGTCGGAGATGACACAAAAAAAATATTTTCATACGTATAAGTTTGTTTGAGTTAAATTGAGTGCCACGATCAGTTATAAGTTTGTAGCTAGAAAGTTGAATTTTTAATTGTTGGGCTGATTACTTTTTAAAGTAGGTAGGCTGTAACTTTGTGTGAATTTCTCGATAATTTGTTAAACAAATTAAATTTTGCTATTCAAGCCCTGCAGGCCAACGCTGTTGTCTGTAAGACTGTTTTCGAAGATAAGGTTTAGAAAATCTTGATTTTATCGTATTTTGCGGTTTTACAAAGGTGTGGAGTGCATAGCAGTGTAAACCGCAGTTCTTTATTTTCCAGAGTCCTGTTAATTCACTGTGAAGTACATAACCAAACCAACTGTTGATAACTTAATTAAAGCTTGTCAAATCTGGAGTTACTCGGCGCTAAGCCGTCAATTTGGCCGCACACGAAAACTATGGCGACTGACTCCATTATTGCGACACAGCAGCCAACGAATTCAACTTCTCAATCGATTTACTCGCCAAGAGACAAAGCAGCTGCACACAACACTGTGGACATGAAAAACGACTCAGACTTGGAAAAACTTTCTCGCAATTCCACTTCATGCGATGAAGAATCAACTGATGAGTTAGGTCGATTAGTAATAGATCTTGAGAATGACAACGACACTGAGAAGGTGAACAAAGATATGGTGATACAATCAATGGGGACTCAGAACCACAATGATGGCAGAAATACACCAGTCAGAAATAATAATAACAATAATAGCGCTATCGCTAACAGTTCTTGTGGCAACAAATACGGTCACAGCAGTACAGCAAGCAAAGTATCTGGTGGTGGAGGTAAAAGTGGACCGTCTTACACGCAGAACGAAGGATCAGTTCATTCAAGTAAAAGCACTAAGTCAAAATCTAAAAAGTCGAGCAAATCAAACAAAACTGCCGTTAGTGGTTTATCACATTTGCCAGGGCCAAAAACGTCTACAGTCACTTTCAACGGCACCTCACATATGTCTTCAAACGCTAACTCATCAACCAAGCTGTTTTCTAACTTTGACACCAAGTCTGGCTTAGAGCGAAAGAGCAGTTCTTCTGACGAGGTAGTCGGAAAGAGAGTTAAGTCGTCAAAATCCAAAAGCCACCACAAAAAACATAGGCATAACGAGAAGAATAGTTCTTCTCACGGCAGTTCGAAATCTGATAACCCCGGTGAAAAATCGAGATCAAAATCGAAGCACAACAATCATCATCAATCGAACGCTTTTACTTCAAACATGTTGACCTATTCTAGACCAAGCGTTGTGTCAACTCTCGTGCCGAATTCTTCCACTTCTCTCAGTGTTGCTAGCAACCTAGAATCCGGTTTTCGACGAAGTGACTCTCCCAAAGTGGACAGTTTTGGGAATTCTCACTTGCAATCACAACTTCAAAAAAGAAGCCAATTAACAGAGCATGGTCGTACACCTACAACTTTGGCCATGAGTGCCCCTGACGGCGAGGCTAAGGTTATTCAACCGTATAGCGACAAAGACTCTCATGCGGGCGAAAGTAGCGATGTTGCAAGCAATCACGGTAGGAAAAAACATAGAAAAGGCCAATCTACAACTTCTCTCCCTCCGAACGCTGGTATAGCCATTAAAAATAAAGAATTAGCAGACAACATGCATCAGAAAACCGCCAACAATATTCAACATTGTAACGGAGGGAAACGAGACCGCAGCAGTTGTAACCCAACTTCTACTGTTGCCGTGGATGATACTGCGGGTATGAAGAGAGCCAAATTGGACGGGGTAAGAAACTTTTCTTTTTTAGCTTTTGAACATTTTTAAAACGTTAGAATTTTACAAAAAAGTATACGTATGGTCTCATCTTCAAACAAGCGCATCCTTAAATGAAAAACTGCAGCTTTAAGCATGACTGATTTTTTTTGCTGAAGTCAAATGCACAAGACAGAAAATTGTGGTTATTTAACTTCAAAACTGTGCAGGTTGCAAAAACGAGTGAGTCTCATCTGGTTTTACCTCGCTGTCTAAACAGTTAGTTTTTTTCTATTAGTAAAAATTTCTATGGAATAAAGATTGCTGACCAGGGATTGTAATTGTGCAAATTATAGACGGGAAATGGCGTAGAAAATTTTCTTGGAAGTTTTAGCTACATCTTCACGATCTGTTGAATCATCAGTAAATCATCGACTTTGAATAGCCTCGAAGAGAAAGATTGGTGTGTGTAAAAATCGCGCTTTATCCTGCGCTGTGACGCCATCACCACATTATCAGAACACAATACACCACATGCTTCAGAAGGAAGCTATCAGACGCACAGACGATAGCGCCCTCACAGATAAAATTACATTAGATTTACTTTGAAACGTTGACAAAGCGTCGAATTGTTGTTAAAAAAACTCAAATATCCAGCCAAAGCAAAACCAGATGAGTGCGTTTTAGAGGGTCAAAGCTTGTGTTTACACTCAGCGTTGGCGCAAAGGTCTGCCTCTCTACGGTGTTTACTCAACACACAGGCATCGAACTAAGTAGAAGATATCATCTCTGTTACTGCGCTCGCATTATTATCGCTTTATTTTTTCTCAGTAATTCCGGTTTAAAGCATTTCATTTACGAAGTGCTCATTATGCTGGCGAATGGCGCTGCTATGTAGTTTTATTGATCGATCCAGTAAGCCAGGCTTGCGCGCTTTGTGTGTGCTGCGATAATGCACAGCTTTCAAATTAAATGCGTTGTTGTAAAAACTCATGTAAAAAGCGATGACTTGACAGGATTTTTTAATCAAAATAACATTGATTTTGCTTTGATACTTTCGATAGCATAGATTTCAGCTTTATCACTCGCTTGCTATCACACAAAGGTCGCAAGTGCTTGGTGCTCACTATTGTGGAGAACAACTTCTATTTCCCATTTTCCATAATTGAATTATTGGAAGTAACTCAAACGACAATGTGTGTGTGAGGTGTATTGATTACCAAGTCGAAACTATTGAAGGCCACACCGACTAATTTCCGTTTTCTTGATTGTAAAAAATAAGTAAATCCTTCTTCAGCTGAAAGTTGACCGATTGACAGTGCAAATATTTGCTTCTGCTAGTTAGCCTGTACTTGTTGCTTCTGTGGTTTACAAACCTTTTGAAATATGTGACCTTCAATGTTTAGACTTGGAAAACATGTGATGAACTAGCTTCGCGTTGGCTAGTTTTCATCTCTATAAACGCTTTAATTGTGATAGCGGCACTGGCTGTTATCTCAATTTGCTGAGGTTATGGATAGACTTCGATAAAGCAAGGAGAGGCAAGATTGTTCAAACACAGAGCGCATACTGATTGTGAATTGGAAAATGTGAAACGGCATACGTTATTGCTACGTACAACAACCTGGTTCAAACTGCTTGTAAAAGTTTTGGTTAAGCAACACTAATCGGCAGACTCATTGTGATAAATAAATATCACTCTCGCCATCAATTGTTATCAATCGGTGATCAGGCCAAAAACAAAGACGTTTTCCTTGTTTGGTGAGGTATTGCTGCGCCACATGTATTTAACCTTTCGCTATGACATGTCGTAATGTAAAAAGTAGAAAAAAGACTCAGACCCAATTGCTTCAGAATGGCTTACCACATAATCCTCACATTGTAAACTGACCGTGCCTTTGTACTGTAAATCATAAGATAAATACGTCCTCTGACGCAGCTTTTGTGTTCGCAAATAGTTTCTCTGGTGAGGAGATTGGTCATTTTCTTAATAATACTTCATATTACTTCAACCTTTGATGTGGTGGAGTATATTTGAAGCAAACGAAGTTTGATTGTTTTTTTGTTCACTTATTTCATCTCGGCGGTTTAACACAAACCTTCGGTCCGTTTTATGCGCCTATTGAAAGACTTACTTTTTTGGTTTGTGATATCTTATTCATGTTTTGGAAAACGTAGCCATATCACACCCACGCAGTAGCCTACGCTTTTGTCAGTTCGGTTTTAAGCATTTGCAATGTTATCCATCGTTTGGGATGTTATCTGCTGATACAGCGATCCACTGCTGGGTAATGTACTTGCAAAGTGTAATGTGCTGTTAGAGATTTATCTTTTATTTGCTTCCTGCTCAAGTCTCCAATGTTTTTCCCAGGTCCAACCAATCCATTAGCGGGCCAATGCATGCTCAAAGCAACAGCTTGAACACGTTCGATAGAGATTAAAAAGGCATTTTTTTATAACGCCGTCCGTCGTTTTTATGAAAAGGCGACAGTTGCTGGCCTCCCTCAATATTTTTGCTCAATTCGATGTGTAATTTAATACGACAAATTACTTAGTGTGGGCATTGGACGCGTCACAATGCTTTACTTTGGCCTTTGACCCCTGGTTAAGTCGTTGATGACGCTAGCTACAGAGTGGCGCGTGGTATGATCACAAATCAATGACCTAATCTGTGACGACTTAAATCCTGAGTTAATCGTTTACTTTCATTGCCGTTTGTAAGCGATTTTACCAAAGATCTCGCAGCACAATGGTTTTGCTCGTTGTAACAATCATTTTACATCTTTTAAGACGACAACTAACGCATAATATGTCTTGAAAATATAGCGGTATGTCATGTGTGGTAGCCTACATCTGGGAATTTCTTAATTGGTTTATCGTTAGATTTGTTTGCAAAGTTTTGTTTTCTAAGGAATGTTGGATATTTCCGTATTCTAGGTTTTGTTTTTTGGTGATGTCCACTTCTAATATTCAATATTCATGTATCACGTGCACATAACCGGTGAAGTGACGATGCTTGTTTAACGCATTTAAGCTTTTGTGCATGTTGTTTTGCACATCTTCAGCATTGAAAATATTTCTTCACCACAATTGCTCTTACTGGTATGATCACCATACGCAAAGCTTTAATGACGAAGTCGTTGGCTTTTCTTCATCGTTATCATCGATTAAATATTCCATCTGCGTTGCCAATATAGATTGGTCTAATCTTGGCAGGTAAATGTGCTGAAAGAAGTGATTGGATGGCGCTTTCAAAGCAAATTACATTTCTCTTGCACGTGACATGCTGCGTAAGTGATGTCACCGCTGCTCAACCTTCATGTGGAAGAGATTAGCTGATTCTGCTGCCACTTAATAACCACAGAACGCCTGAGCTAGGATAAGATTGGCTTTCAGGGCGCGTTTCTTATCACACGAGACTTTTTCTTTCATTCTCTTGCAACTGAAATCGTGCTGGTAGTGGAACGGAATGACGCCATTGTCTGTTTACCAATTTTTCTCAACGAACATTCAAACTAATTCATTCTTTCCTGTCCTAACTCGCACCATGTATTTGTGTGTCCAATTAAAGACATGCTGCGCTTTGAGGAAAAGATTTTCAAATTTCTTGTTACTCACAATCGCCATCAGCTTAGCCGATGTGTGTATGTTGTGATGAATACATTTATTTTTAACATACCAAAAAATACCGATACGATTTGCTGATCTTTAAAATTAATATCAGAAAATACATATCATTTCTCGCGCGAGAACCTTCTTGATCTTGTTGGCATTTAAACCGGATGTTGGGTACAACTTTTTATTTCGTGAATTACGGTACTTTAATTACAGTATTTCTTTCTATTTGCGTTTTGAATATTTAAGTACTGATAGGTTTTAATTTTTGTTTCATGTTTTTTTAGCTTTAAGGTTTTTAGCATGGTTGAAGCAAATATTAAAATTTTCGTTACAGGGATATTTTTAATTTTTTCCGAATACCTGTTAACCAGTGCACAAAGTCGTTACACTGACAGCTAGCTAGCTTTTATAAGAACCATTCATCTAGGGTAGCATGAAACTATAGTACACCACGATTTGGCATTTCTAGTAACCAATTTCACTATTAAAATTTGCTATCGTATCTGACTAAAAAATTTGACTTTACTTTGCTTATAAGTGGAGATGTCTGAAGATGTTTTCCTGTAATAGTACACGTTGTTCTTTCTTTCGTGTGTCCTCTTTAGGTGGATATGTTATGGAAAGTTTCTCACGTTGAGTGATGGGACTTGTGCCATGCGTGAATAAGATACACCGGATGACTAGAACACTAGTAAAATGTTTTGGCACGAACAATTGTTGCAATCAGAAGTTTGCAGGCTTGTTGCTATATTTGGTTAATCATGTTTTTATGAAGCGGTTGTGAACGATGTGACATGTTCTCACGCGTACCCATGCGATCTTCTAATCGTTGCTTGATTTTCCTGTCTTCATTATGTTTGATATTATGCTCACTCAAATAAGGTCATATCTGACGCTTCGGTTTAAGTGTGGCACATTAATTATTATACAGTATCACGTATTTTTGTCTAAAAAGTTTCGATTTTGGAAGCGCTTTCTGGTGTGTTTTTAGCTGTTTATGCTCCGTTCAATCCTGTTTGATGTTGAAACAAATTTCGGCTGTGAGTTGGTACTCGCATGTGACAATCGTATTTATTTATACCACCTGTTTGATGAATAGAGTAACTCGCAATTTTCAACTCGAGCGCCCTTGGGGAATTGCTCTCAGCTCTCTCTTCACCAAGGATGTTTTGTTTGTAGTCATTCTTTGTCAAATTGCGATAGTAGATCAGGCGTTTCCTTTTTCTGTTTCTTTTATTCTCTTTCTGAGCAATTCCTGTCTGAATTACGCTTTACAACCGTCTGCTCTGGCGGCCTCACCACTTTTTTTTGCGGTTTGTTTTTGCGCTGGGTGAAAATAGGACTGAATGTGCGAATACGCACCGCTTTCTAAGTGCTCTTGTCAACATCAATGGCCTCTGGCTCCACTCATTTTCCTCATCAATTGTGCAGATGCGTTTTCAATGGACTCATTTCGGAACATCCTTATTAAATTGCATTTGATTGGACCAAGTACACGCTTTTGTGAGTTTTTTTCTCTGTGATTTTGTACCGCTTGGCATTTCAAAACAATTTGACTTCGTCGCAATATGGTTCATATCCTTTGTTTTGAATTGTTCATTAAACTGTCATTGCGTTGCCGCACTTCAACCGAGTTGTTAAATTTATTTCTTAAAAATTGTTAATTTACATTGTCTACCCTTTTAACTACGGTGAGAATAGTTGAGAGTCGTTATTTTTCTGCAACACTGCTTTGAAGAAGACGTACAAAAAGGATGGTTCTGTAAGCTGGGAATATTCATGTTTTGAAAACACAACCTGTTTTGTAATGCCTTATGGAAATTTAAAACCAGTGGAGAAACACGTAATTTAATCCGTGTGATTTGCCGGTCATTAGCGCCCATTTGGTTTACTTTATCATTGGCGATGTCGGGTAGATAGATCGTGACCAACTGTGTATTATAAATACCATTATTATATTAGACTCGTTTTAATTGACACGCCAGTACCAATCTGGCAGCCACCATGGTTTGTGTTAAAAACAAAAACTTATGCGTGAAGAGTCTTACGCAATTGTACATTCGAAAAAACTGTTTGCCAAATGTGATTAATTCTCAGTTTGAAATAGCCTTCAAGCCATTTGCTTCAACGGAAGAATCGTTTTTCAGTCAATGTCCATAAAAGTAGTTATTGCAGCCAGGTTTTTGCTGCTGAATCGTTGCAGTCTTTCAACAAGAGGTAATCTGCAAGAGTTGATTGCACATTCTTCGGCAAAGGCGTTTGGTTATTGATACAGTTTTTGAATTGAGAGGAATGGTGAATTTAGTGGCACACATGAAGTTGAGTTAGGGGGAGTGCTTGAAAATGTTTACTGTTCAAGCTGTCTATTTTGGCTTTTTGTTTTAAGAGCGTGTTTAATTTGCCTTGTAAATTTTCTTCGTTTTCAAGCCTAAAATTCTTCAAGCTAAAAAGGTAAGTCCGTCTTACTTTGTCAATTCAATCAAACCAGCCCCAGAAATTGTGAGCTATTGACACATCTATCACATTATCGTTTACGCACTCCTAAACTTGTGCAATAAATCAAGGTTTTTGTTGGCTTAACTGCATCACGTGATGTTCTGTAAACATGTTAATTTAACGTCTTCTAACCTTGCTTCAAAGCAATGTCACGGAAAATAAATGCTGACTTTGCAGACTGAAGAGTAGACTAACGCTTTGTATCATCACCGAACGGAAAAGCTGAGTACATCCTCTTTCCACTTGTTGCTTGGTTAATTAAACATTCTTCTTCGCTGTCTGTATTTACAGCAAATGTGGTAACTTTAAAAGCCTTGATTGGTGTGGTGCTTTCATTGCTTACCAGATAGCAAATCAGTCGTCCTTTACATTGATTCAACGTCTGCAAACGTTGAATCAATGTAAAAAACAACTGATGTGCTGTCCGGGTTGTTGCCTGTCGTGGTTGACCACTTAGTTTTTACGGACTTTTGAAAATGGCAATAAATTGAAATTCTTCGTCTTGTCACTGAGCTCGTTATCTCGAGGCTTTTTTCTTGATAAATATGCCTTCGTCGTAAAATGACAAAGCAAGTACTGATAGTTTTAGTGAATCATTTTCTGAATTTGTTGGTGTCGAGTGAAGTCACTAAGGCGTGTTGCAAATCAATTTCGTTCCATCACGTAGTCTAACTTGATAGATTTTCATCGAACTTTGCAGCGTAATCAATGATCGACTTCCTTTAAAAACTATAATTTCTTGACTGCTTTATCTCATGTGTTTGAGATGCCGTAATTGGCGTTCTTCAAAAGCATTTTAACGACCGTCTTTCATTGCACTAAAAGACGCCAAATAATTTTCATTAATATCCATTTTTAATTATTTATTTTCACTCCTTTTAGTCGTCGTTATGCTTGCCAGCTTGTGCACCACTTAATTGTGTTTCCATTCAACGACAAAGCGTCCAACCGTTGAGTCGCGCCGTCTATATTTACATAATGTGATCCTATTTGATCACAAGCAAACCAACACACCACGTGAGATCATTGTGCTTTCTTTCCTTATTAACTTTCCCGCAAGGGATTCCTTCTCGTTGTGCAAGCACTTAAACATTGACTATTGCAACGTTGAAACAATGTAAAGTGATAACTTTTACAGGCTGGGCTTGTTCGACCAACCATCCAAGCATTTGTTTGAAGCTGTCTTGTTCAGATATCTATGGATTGGAATCAGTCATTTCTTTCCGGGCAAAGCTACGTGAACTCGGAAAGAATCACATAATTTTCCCTGTCACAATTTGATTTCGATCATGCCTTGCTTCAGTTGCGATATTGCTGTTACTTAGTACTCACTTAAAACTTGGTTAGTTTTCAACTTTTTATGCCATAAGTAACGGGACACAATAATTTTAAAAGTAACTTACCTTTAAAATGCATGCGTTGGTTTGCGTTACTTAATAGCTATATGAGTTGAACTTGGCATAGACTTCAAGTTGAAGTCATACGGTTTCACTTTATTTAAGCGCGGCTGAATAAATGGGTGACTTTTTGTGTGACAATTCTTGGTAAACTATGAATATTTTATCATGGTCTTGTTTTCAGAGCCTAGTTCAATGGTTCGTTGCTAATGACAGTTAAGTTGCTTTAACTAGACGCCGATGATTAGCCGTATTCTGGCTTTGTTTTGTTGGATCAGGTTGTGTGCATATCTTCATTGTAAATTCAGTTCTTTGGATGAAGTTTTCTTATTGAAAAACTGTGTGCTTGTCCAATGTCCATTACAGCGAAATATTGCTTAAACCTTATTCATTGCTTTTGCAAAACTATTTATAGAAATACTTTGACATTTTCTGATGCTTTCTTTGGTGTTTGGTCCTGTGGACAATTTCCTTTGTTATGTGTAAGCCCTAAAATTGTCTCTAGAAGCCAATCGTTCAAATTGCTAACATCAGATTTTGAGTGCCTCGCCTTCTTTCAGTAATACTTTGCTTGTTTCTGCTTAGGGCGTTTTTCATTGCAAGGCCTACTTTACATCAAATACTTGTTTGGTTACTGTATGAATGCCCGTTGTTGACATACGATTAAGGTACTTGAGTATAAGAAATTACAAAGTTTGTAATCTAGACAACTTATTTTAACTTCGTTACCAAGGGACTAGTAGGAATCAATTTAACTAATATATTCGCTACACACTCACAAAAGTGTTTAGTGACATCTTAGTCAGCTTATTTTTACATTGCTTCAACGTGTACTAACGACGTTGTACAAAAAATGCCTGAAACATTTCAGCGTCTATAAAGAGCCACGGATGACTTCCTTCAAATTACCGTACCTTGTTTTTTCGAAGCATGTTATCTTACTGTTTGTAAGCTGAAAGAATTAGACAAGTGTTTGTTGCACTGGACTGGATGTTCTATGGTTTTATTACAGGAAACCCCCCCGCAAACAAAATAGTCTTTTACATATTGGTTCAACGCTTGCAAGGCTTGAATTAATGAATTTCAAACTTGTGCATTTGTTTGCTTGGCAGTCCAGAACGGGTTCAATCCCAGTCAGCAAAAATTTGTCTTCATGTTGATTCAACGTTTGCAAACAAAAGGGGCGGATTTTGTTAGTCGTGAAACAACATAATCACCGTGAACCGATGAAGCTTTGTTATCAGATGTTATCAATGGTGCACTGTCGCCTGATGTGACTTTGCGCATCTACAAACTGGCTACAAGCGTTGCTACAAGTCATCATAAACTATTGACTGTATACAGATGCACTGGATACGGTATTACTTCAGGCAATTGAAAAGTTTGTAATGAAAATGTTCGTTGTTGAAACTTTTTTTTTGACTGCAATAACTCACGCAGTATCCTTTCGGTCAGTTGGTGCATTACCACAAATTATCTCCGCTATTTGTGCTCTTATTAATTCAATCAACTGAATGAATTATTGTTTCTTTTTCAGAGTGGAAAGTCCGCTACTAGTCCAAGAATCTCTTCATCCAACAGTGAAAGCAATTTGCGGTCGGTCCCGCAGCGTAATAGCAATAATGTTGTCGAAAACAACAAAAGTGTTTCTTCGAGGAAGCCGCAGTCGCCAAAACCCCGCTCAGTGATCGATATCGGAGATTCTGGTGAGGTTTCTGTGGGAAATAGCTCATCGGATTGCGGCGCAATACCAATTCCTCCACCGGTGTTCGCTCCTTCCAGTATATTTGCACAGTCGATGCCCAGATATAGCGCGTCTGGGCACGGGGAATATGCTAATAGCGTGGTGACATCGTCGGAAACTGCGTCTGTTTGGTCAAGCACCAGCAGCAATTACAGAACCGATATTTCGAGATCCAGCGCAAGCACAGGACCACCGATAGTCAATTCACATCGTTCCGTGGGGACAGTCACAAGTACGTCTGACATCGGAGTTATGACCGAACCGGACGCCTTGGGTCCGTGTGAACCGGGTACAAGCGTGCACTTGGATGGAATTGTCTGGCATGAAACTGACACAGGTAATGTAAGCTAGCAATCACATTTCAATAAATGTGTTACAGTTACCAGCTTTCAGTTTCGGCCAAAGAAAAGTTAAAACTTCGTCTTAGAGATTAGTTTAAGCGAATATGGTTAATTGCCATTATCCAATGTATAAAGATTTTTTGTTAGATTTCTGGATCAAATTTTTATTTTGTTAAATGTTGTGTTCTGAATTTGAGAAAAATTGTCACTTTCTTTACTTTTACATAAAACTTTAACAATTTTTATGTAAAAGTTAAAAAAGTTACATTTGAAAAATTCAAAGCACAGCATTTCACAAGAAATGTGCCTCACGGGTTTTGCAAAGATTTAACAGTCCAATAATCCATTTGTTAAAACACCTGAAGTTTTGAATTGATTGTTCACCATCTGTAAACAATATTGAAAAAGATGGTTGAGAGAGATATCAACTACAGCCCTAAGTCAGAACTTGCCTGCCAAGAAAAAAGCAATCAGAGCACATTTTCTTTTATCTCTTTTGTTTTGACGCAAAGAAAAGTCTAACTATAAAAATAAGCGATGCGTTAGAAAGTGCGAGCGTATTATGTCAGATTTAATCGAGTGGAAATGTCAGCGTTGCCTTGTCTCGACTGAATCAGTTGTTGCCGTTAGAATTTGCGACTTTCTGAGAGCCACCCTCCCACTAATAAGTTCTTTTTGTGACAAACTTTTTTCTTTGTCTGGCTTTCTAATCTGACTTCAGTTTTTGTTGTTCAAACACTGACAATAATACCGGGTTTCTAAATTCAAACCATCGAACGATATTGTTTGTGGTGACAATTGTCGTTTGTGATCGATTGACTTCATTTTGTTTCTATTCACTTACAAGTTAAACAAAACAAAGCAACCTTTCTGAGTAACCCAGTTTGAATTTTTTTGCCGATCTAGCGATTTGTGAAAGTAACTTGAGAAATTTTGCCATTGGTTTAATTTAAATTGTCAAATGAATACGATAAGTTGGTCTAAAATCTAAACGGATGGTAGTCATGGCCAGCAGAATTTTATTTTTTCGCTTTTTGTTTAATCTCTGTGGCCAAGCGCATATTCTTTTACCGCGATAGGTTGACCGTAAAGTGTTGTCAAGTGGGTAAGCCAAAAGTAAACTGCGATAATGATCGATTTTGCTTGGGCTGAAAGTTTGTTGAGTTCTAAATTCCCCTTTCATTATCTCTGAGTTTGCTACTTAAGCTTTCACGTAATTTGGTTGACGTCAAGGGTCACGTGAGCGCGACATTAACAAAATCTCGCCCTTGTCAATTTGAAGGAAGGGACTAAAAACCGAACTCCCTAAACCAATAAACTGGAAATGTTGTTCTTTTTCACACACAATTGCCTTTGTATCTGGTCTTTGGACGAAAAAGAAACGTAAAAAGCGATGAATTACTCAGACAGTATGTTGTTTTTACATTGGTTCAAGGTCCGGTGACGTTTTTTTACATTTATTCATTGTCTGTAAACACGTTGAATCAATGTAAACACAACTGGTTTTCTGTCTGGATAATTCACCGCTTTTACGTTTCTTTTTTGTTGGTATTGGTAAATCAAGTTCTACTCTCAGCGTTTTTCTGAAAGTTACTGCGCAGCATTTTTGTAGCATGATCGCTACGGGATCAACGTGGTCTTGAAGGCAGTCATTGTCGTCAGCGCTGTGAATTTAAGAGCAATGAAGAGCGAGAACTGATGAGCGAGGCTCGAGAGAACCACTGCCTTTTTTGCAGATTAATATAGCGATAAATGTCCTGTCAGCCAAACTTGTCAGCATTAATCTTTGTAAAACATTCTTTGTTGACACTAATTTTTCTCTTGTGAATATTATCCAACGCGCAAAACCTCATCAGGTTAAAAACATTTATAGAGTGCTGCGTGCACTTGTCCTGTTGTCCACAACTTCTATTTGCCTTTAAATTTAAACAATTTTTGTACAAACAATTGAACTAAAAGCCTGGTGAACAGCCTCGTCCATTTAATTCTTGAACAACCACTAATTTGCAGACAATTTTAAGACAAATAGGCCTGTTTATCTTCAAACACAGAAGAGTTTTAGAAGTTTTGCAAACTTTCCCTTGCAGATTTTTTCGGAAACTTGAATATATCTGAGCAATAAACTTAGTTGTTAACTTACGCAGTTATGGCTATTAGTATCTGCAAGAGTAACCTCTAAATTTCTCTTTACTACAGGTATGCTTGTAGTCAACGTCACCTGGAGAAATCGTACGTATGTTGGAACACTGCTTGATGCGACCAAGCATGACTGGGCCCCGCCTAGGTAAGTTTACAAAACCTTTCATAGTCTCTTTTTCGGAAAAACTTGTCACGGTAAATTTCGAAATAAAAAGCCATTTTTGATGAATCGTAGGATTACGGGATATTCTGGTGCTGAATTTTTGTAACTTCGGTGGTGAGACAAAAAACTTCATTAAAATTTCCACTATCTTTTCGTTTTAAACCAGTTGTATTTGTTGTCATTTTCTCCTTCTCGGTCTTGCTTTCCACAATTAATAAGCAATACAAACGTTATCTATTGTGTCACTTTTTGGACACATTTGACGTTTTCGATTTTAATAATAGACCATGCGTGTACATACAGTACATTGCCAAGCCTCATATCTGGATACACTATTCAGTAAAGTCTCTGTGTGGCTTGTAGGTTTTTGTTTTCGGTGGTCTTTACAATTTCGTCCTCACTTGCCGCTTGAAGTGCCATGAAAGAGTTATTTCAACAAGTATCTAGCCTTTTTCTTTGTGCTGGCAGCGTATCGGATTACACCGATGGGTTTACCACACCATTTTAACTTTCATTTTTAGCGTTTTGATGACGTAAATTACTGTCACTAAACATTTATTGAGTGCTCCAGACAGCAGCTCAGTAGTTTTTTGCATTGATTCAACATTTACAGACGTTGAGTCAATATAAAAAACGACTGAGTTGCTGTCTGGGGCGTTTCTGTCCCTTTGTTTCTTCCGATCTACATGACAAACATCATGCATCGATTGTTCAATATTCTTTTCTTGTCCTTCTAAAAGTCTAAAGAGAAGTGCTGCGTCAAATAGATTGGTACACTGGATCGAACTCGTGACGTAATCCTATGGCGAAACAATGTTTGATCAACGGTGACTAATCACCGACACCGGCACACCTACTCGTGTTGCTAATTTTATCGTGGTGTTTTGGCATGAAGTGGCATTATATTCAATTGGAAAATGGCTGCACAGTGCTCAATGGCCGCCGCCTTTTAGTTATTGCCCCCTCGCTTGTGAGAGAAGCAACAAAAAAGGTTGCAATGTACTTTGCGTATTTTCAAATTACAACCTTTTGATAGCTAGCGTCACACACTTCAGCTGCTAGATGGAGGTTCTCATTGTTGGCTGTAAAAACAAACCGAAAACAGTTTGAATAATCACCTTGCAAATAGCTGGGTTGCTCGTGAGGACTGAGGAGATGACCGTCTTTGCTTGACTAGAAGTTCAATTATGCGTCTAATAATGCATTTGGCCTTTGCATTTATACGCAGACCCTTATCTTCTATCCATTAAGTGCTATTAGGTTAAACCACTTGGCAGTCCAGCCACTTGAATTTAATAGTCCGTTGACGTGCTGTCAGGTAGCAAGACCACAGGCACTTAAGTGCTGTTTGATATTGCATAAAATATCAACTCCAAACAAGAATTGACAACACGGAAGTAATCGGGTTTCTTTTGTAAAAGCATTTCCCATGCCGCCATCATCACAGAGCCAAATATAGGACATGTTTGAATAGCTTAGTGAGCAATACACAATTGCCAATTTGCCATGCTGGTAATAAGTAAGCTTTCCTGCAGATTTTCCGACAACGATCTGGAGATGGAACTGCGTGGAAAAAGCGGAAGACCCAAACGTTCCCGAGGAGGTGGAGGAGTTGCGGATGCGACAAGGAAAGGAAGAAGCAGAGTGGGTGCTCAGCCAGTTGCGGATGATATCAAAGGGAGCCCGTCCGCCGCTGCGAAGCGCAGAAACAAGGTCTGGTGCAGAATAAATTATAAAATAGCTTTTTGGCCTGGACTTTATCAGCTATAAACGAGAAATGGTTTTGCAAATGTTTTCGAGCTTATTCATGTTGACTATCGTTATTTGAGATCAGAGGCTACCGGATTAACATGTGTAAAATTTTTGCACTGCATTAGCATTGTTTCCTTTGTATTATTTATGGAGCAAAAAGCCTGTCTGTACTTTCAAGAAGCAAAGCACTAAAACCGTTTTGGCCCCAACTGCATTTCTTCGTGAAGGACTTGTCACGCATAATTACGTTATTTAGCAATAAACCAGTCTGTATATTCGCAAATTATTCAGTGCGTGCTATTAATACTAACATGTCGTCTATTTATAGACAACATGAGATTATCAGTCCCAGAGCGATCCGTTTATTTTCAACGTGATTCTGAAAATTAAGATTTGTTTATTGATATCTGTGGTTAAAACTGTTTTTGTGGTGAAAACTAATGCTTAAAGTACACTAGTTCTAATTAAATGTGAAGCCGCTGTGGATTTCGCTAGGAACATGTTGGCTTGGTGGCTGCTGGGCTAATATTCCCAGGTATTTTCATGATCAATTATTCAGTTGCTACTGCTGTCATTTGTTGATGGTATTCACAGGAACTTAGCTAACAAAATTTGTTTTTGTTTTTACATCAATTCAACACATGCAGGCGTTGAATCAGTGTAAAAAAGGACGTACTTGACCAGCTGAAAAAATGCTAATTTCTGTCTTCTTACTCTTAGCTCAGAAGCTAAGTGAAGTAAAAACTAAGAGGCTGTTAACGCAAAAATAATTAAAAAGTCGTTTTATCTCTTGGTTGACGCCAACGAAATTCAGAAAAAATTGTACCAACTGTGAAACAAAGAACCTAATATATATTTATTTATTGCTTGCTTGATCGGATAAATAAATTAAACTTTGACGTCGGCAGAATTCTGAGTCTGAGACGGCTACCGACAATGACGGCTCTTCGACTCCACGTTCCTCGAAGCGAGCCCGTCTAGCGCCATCTCGTGTTGCTAAAGATATGACGCAACAGCTCCAGCCATTGCAAAGCGAGCGTGGTGGCAGCGGGTCGAATGGAGGTCAGTAAAAGTGTGTCAGTGTGCTCGAAATCATGGTTTGAACGGTTAAAATTGAACATTAAGGCGATTAGTCGCAAGCAGATCTCTTGTCGTTCCAGTTTCAAAGCATCTCTGCCAACAGCAAGCCTGAACCGTTAACTTTAATGAATTTACATTTAATCAACATGCATTTCTCCATTGTTTATCACTCTTCTGCTGCCAGCAAACCTTTCAAAGTATTTCAACCACAACCGGATTAATACTTGAAATTACAGGCAGTAGCTCGTCGCCCTGCTCTTCACCGGTGTTCATCGAATGTCCTCATCCAAAGTGCAACAAACGCTACAAGTGAGTAATTAGATTTGAGACTTGCCTTTGCTTTCATAAGCTTCGCCGGTCGCTGTACATTTTTTGCACTAATCATTGCAAGAAGCATGTCTGCTGGCACACTTTGCTATTATTACACTACGTAAAAAGCGAAGAATGTGAACCCCACTGGGTATTCTCTATTCAGTGTTACGTTTATTTCGAAAATGTTTTTATCGAAGACATTTTTTTTTTCAGGAACCAGAACGGATTGAAATATCACCAATCCCACGCTCACTGTGAGAGCGATCCAACAAGTGAATCTGGGAATCTTAAAGGAGATGAAAAAATTAGCGCGGATCAAGATCACTTGTGTCCGGAAGAGGAGCGATCCTCCGAAACGGAAATTGCTCCTTCTCCCGAAAAGAGAGGGAAAGAATCCACCGCAGAGGAATCTGCAAAAGAGCATCATTGTGAACCAGCATCTTTGCTTTCAACAGACGAAGAGGTCTCAAAGTCAATAAGCAAAGGAATGACCGGAACTCTTCCTCAATCAGACACTTCTTCGTCTTCAGAACAAATTAATTCTAGTTTAGTCAACGCAACGCAACGTAAAAACAACGCCAATCCAACCACGTCAAACGTACATAATTCACACATGCATTCATTTTCTTCACTTTCTTCGGCACTTGCACAAACTGTTGCTTCAAGTGTCAGCGCGGCCGTCTCATATGGCTTCACTTCTAACAACTCTGGCCATCCGATGAAGTCGATTGACACCACTTCTCATTCTGTGGTTCATTCAGAAATGTCTGTTTCGACCGGTAAGTGTATGTTTTCAGTTTATTCATTTCCTAACACTTTTATTTATAAAAATTTAGTACGATAGGAATGACATGAGCCATGTAAGGTGACACCAACAAAAGGGGAAAATAATACTGCAAATAAAGATAGATTGCGTTGTGATTTAGTAATGTTATTTTGTTGCAGTTCGTGCCACCCAGAGCATTCACCATCCAGTGTTGTGCGAAGTGAGTGCAGCTGACAATGAGAGTGCACAAGCCGTGGAGACATTGCTGCAGTTACAAGGGCCAGATGACCAGTTCTTGCCGGGTCTAACAGCGCCCTACAGTCAGGATTCTCCTCATCCCACTTTGTCTCTCGTATCTCTAGGCGACCAACCATCCGTACAAGGAAACGCTGTCAATGATCTCACTACAGGGATCCCCACAAACTCCATATTTCAGCCAGCGACATCCGAGGTGAAGACAAGTTCAGAGCGCCATGTGAATCTCCAACCTCCACCATCCTCTAAAACCCTCCAACCTCCACCACTTGTCTCTTCCAGCAAAGAATATATTCCGAAGGCTCCTATCACGTCTCCTTTTCAAAGCCGTGAACGTTTTCAAGAGACTATGCAACTAAGTTCCTCCACTATCAAGCCCATCAAAGAAAACTGCACCTCTTCGTTGTCTACTCCTATTTCACATCTTCAAGGTGTTAAAACAGTCAAAGGAAAAACTGTTCCAATCCCAGTCGATCCTAATCACGGCTTGTCACTGTCTTACGCCGGTGCGGCATCCGCGAGTAGTTTATCTACGTTTAACAAGAAGCAGAAACGTAAGAAAAAATGTGACGAAAAGCCCGAAACTCCTCCAGCTGCTGAGACCGATGCTCGCTTCGACGAAAGTGCTGATAGCTATAAAGGTTCTCAGTCACAGTTTCAGTCACGACATGCAGCAACGACGGAATTTTCTACGGTTCCATCCACTCCAACCACAAATTCTATAAGTGGTGCTGCTGCTTTGAACAACATGGCGGTTTCTTTGCAAAATTCACATAAGCCGCAAAACATTGCGTTGAAAACAAACGAATCCTCGGTGCTGTTGACCAGCAGCGCTGCCGCAGCCGCAGCTGGGCATAAACCAGAAAACGATCTTCGCTTACCGCCTCAGCATTTTGGAAGTCGAAAACTACCAGGCGTTGTGTTGTCAGCGGCTACAAACCCAAATCATTTTTCCAACAACGTAACTGTGACCGGGACTTTCCACCCACACCCCGACCCACATAAGCCCCAGACCGCGGTCTCAGCGCAAGCCCAAGACCGAATTAGGGCCGGTCGTGCCCTATCGCCGGCAACTTGCAACGCTTCGTCAAGCAATAGAAACAACAACAACAAACTGGCAGAAATCCAAGCTAACACCCCCACGGGAAGGCCCCAACAATCAGAACAATCCAACCTCAAACCTCGTTCTTCTGTAACTCAAATTTCACCATCAACCCGCGCCGAAACCGCGCCCTTACAGGAACAAGAAGGAAACTCTGCAGCCCGGTCTAAATTACCTGATTCTAGCCCATGGAAAGCCCCGCAAGAACACGCCATGACTAAGATCCAAAACAGCGTGGAAAATACCATCGCACACGTCTATAGGGATATGGCCTCTCGTGGCAAGGACTCCACTCCTGCTCCTCTTGATCCCCAGCATCAAAATCAATCTGCACATTCCCGTTTGCAACTTCAACCTAATGAAACACGCAACATAGCTGCAAACGATGAGCCGGCACCCCAACATAGAGCAAGCACTCCTCTTCACCGGAACCGGACTCTTCACGAAGCAACGATTGAAGTCAGAGGTGCAAGCCCCATCACGCAAGCTAAACCCCCACCGAGCGAACCCCAACCGGCAGGCCACCCCCAGGCCGCATATATGTCACAGTTTCAACAGATGTACGCGGCAGGATCCCACCCAATGTTTCCAATGGGCGGTGTCGGTTACATCCATGCGATGGATCCGATGGATCCAACTTATCGAGTGGTGGCCACCCAATGGCTCACAGATCCGCGCCTAAAGTAAGTTACTTTTGCAATATTTAAAAAACAAATTTTTCAGCCAGTGAAAAGTGGTTTGAAACATACTTTTCCTTACCTTCTTTGCAGGCAGCAGTACGAGCAGTATATGCAAGATGTCCAAAAGTATTCCTATTTGCAACAGCAGCAACTTCTGGCGCAACAACAACAGCTAGGAGACAAGAAGACACGCAAGCAAGAAGTTTCCTCCAAGGATGGTCCTAAGCAGGAGTGCTCCTCTAAACCGGTTTCTCATTCTCCTGGTGAGCCGGACAAAGTTCAACCATGGGCACGTCAGCATCCTAAACGTCCGTCTACCGGGTCCCCGGCACCATTCCAATCACAGGTGATAAAACACTTTGTTCAAAATTCCGTCTAAAATTTTAAAGTTTTTTTGGGTTTGAGAATGAATGGTCGGCCATTTAGATTTAGTCTCATTTGAATTTCTTTGTTGTAAAATTATTAATCATACAAGCAACCACCATGAGAAATGTAATAGGTTAAAGTTTACAAAAAAATGTTTTGTTTATTTTTGCTTGCATTATTTTATTTATTTTTTCTCATTTCTTCAATATTTTAACTATCAAATCTCGCTGGAAAGTTGTCTCGTTGGTGCGCGGCAAGTCATAGATCAGACGCTGTGTGCGCACAAGTAGTTAAATAAAAAAAAAACTAATTGCAACCAGCTTGTCGATGACGTATCACACGTTGTGGTGTTTGTTTCAGAACGCAAAAGAAAAATCTCAATTGGGAGGAGTTCTCCATCCGCAGCATCCCAGATACAAATTTCCTCAACCAAATTCTTCCACCACCGTGCCAGCACGATGTCAATCCGTTATCACAACCAGCCCTTCAGCGTCGCTTAGCGGTTCTTTGCACTCGAGATCAGATTCACTAGATCGCGGCAGAGCGTCAACAAAAGATGAAGGAAGATTACCCATGCGGAAGCCTTCTACCCCTCCAGCAAGGATGGAAAAGAGCCCAGAAAAGGCAAGGACTATGTTTTCTTCCGCTACTATTTTCATCAGTAGTTCAATCATTGAATCATTCCATCAAGCAGAGCAGCCAAATCATAACGCATGAAGCTGATGCTCTGAAGGGCGGTTATACTTCCATTTTGAGCACTTAGAGGCCTTGGAAAAACATTTAATTCACATATTTTAAGGTGCTCATAAAGCTTAACATTGTTGATGGAACTCTTGCTTCTACCACAAACATTTACAATTTTACGTAGATACTTTGGGTTTCCTCGGTCGCAAACCTGCGATTTTCAAGGCTTCGACTCCACGATAATATTTTTGTTGTTACAGGTTAAAGAAACCACCAATCTCCCATCCGCATACCGATCCCCGGCTGCAAGTCCATACCACCACCCTGCCTATCAGCAAGCGTATGATCCTAATCGATCCGCTGCCTTCAGGAATCCTCAGCCTTACCCCGTTTCGCCTGGATTTCCTCCAGGTGAGAACACATCACTTACGCGTTTTTTATGATTTTACATTAATTTTACGTTAACAAAACTATATATAATATCGAATTTTTTCTCATAAAATTAAAGTCTCTTGATCTATTCTTTGTTGATTTCAGGGTTCGTTTACCCGTCCAACACCGCCACAGGGGCACCCCCAATGCTCCAAGCCCCAACAAGGTGGCCTCCAACATCACAACTCCTCAACGAGAATCAGAGTCCTCCAGCCAAAGATCAACCTGCGGCAAGACCAAGGTAGGATTAACAGCTGATGTTTTTTATCCTGTTCATGACTATTCTCATATGTCTGTTACTGGCTAGGCCCTCATTTACATTATTTTGTTTCCTTTTATTGCAATGAAACTGTTTATAAATTTTTCATCTCTCTCAAAATGAATTGTTGGTGCAGCGGCTTTGTTTGCCAGATTTGCTCACACGAGCTTCGTTTCAGCATTTTGAGATCTGTTGTACATACTTTAATTGAACCTTGAGCGCTTGAACCGTTTTTGCCTTCAAATATACTACTTTTTAAAAATATGTTCTTGGTACAGTAGGCGCTGTTTATCTTAATCCAAGCAGGTTTGGTAGCAACGCATACATCCAGAACAAAAAAGCAACAACGAACGAAAAAAGTAATTGCAGTTTGCTTTGCCCTTAGATCGCCTCTGCGAGAGGACGCCGGCAGAGGGCGCTTGGGAGTCAAGCCTCGTGAGCTCACATCCGTGCAATATGGCGTGAAAGATAGAAGGCCGAGAGAAGGTGATTTCACGTTGATTTAATGCTGTTTTGTTGAAAACTTTCGACAAAGGTGTTTTGTGAATCTTAAATATATCCTTGACAGCAAAATCTAGTGTTTTTGAATCAATATAAAAATGATAGGTGTTTTTTTAGATCGTTCTCTTCGACCCTCGTATATGTTGAGATTTGGTAGGACAACGGTGGCAACGTAGCCTAATGTGTGCATAGCAAAACGCCATGCATGCAGTTAAAAACATATACTTCTTGGCAGAGATGTACGTACTACGTATACGCCTTAGACTTGCGGCGTAGACTTTTTGTATACGCTAACGGCCACATTTTTTTTGGATAGTTGCCGCTTGAGGCTACGCCGTAAAGTTTTCGTGGTTTTTTAGCGTATAGCGTCAACGCATACTTTTTAATGTCTTTTTTCGCTACAACACGCCAATACCTTCCAGCGCTGCAGTTCAAAGAATGTTTTCAATGGGCAAAGACATATTGAAACCAAAACCCAGCAAAATGTCAGATGAACACTTTCAGATGCTTGTGTTTCTTCGTGGAAATTCAAAATAAAGCTTGTTTGTTTCGAGTGGGTTATACCGTGTGAATGTTTGGTACCTAGCAAACAAATTGAGTTTACGCTAGTGTATGCGCTGACGCTGCTAACTTTTTTTACAAGTTACGTTGACGCATACGGCGTATGGTTTTTCGAACGTTTTGCGTTTACGCTGATGGCGTCAATATTTTTTGAAAATGCGTACATCACTGCTTCTTGGCGCTGTACACAGACGAAAAATTCTATGTGATGATATAGTTGCCGAACCTCGAATGCAATGAAGGGACCACGCTATATAGGAATTTTGGAAAAATGATCTTTCCCTCCTGATCAACATATTGTATTTGATCCACAGGGCCAGGTCTTCCTGCTCATAAACTTAATGGAAGTCCCGATCCAAAAGCTTTAATACCAACATCTGTGCAACCGGGTCGAAACTCAATCACCGGGCCTCCCCCTTCCATCGAACATCGCCCCTCTTCACCCCCAACCCAAAGGCACCACCACACCCATCACCACATCCATAAAGGGATGATATTGCCACAGTACTCCTATCCAGGTATGTTTCTACAGCACTTGTTTCTTTTCGAGGATAACTGACAGGCCTTCAGCAGTAATTTTCGTGTTTACCAAACCGGAGATTCTTTGGTTTTTAATAACTTCAGTCCATCATTTCTTTACAATAAGTTGAGAGTCTTAGTGTTTTCACCCAGAATGCACAAGTGATGCAGGCAGAGTGGTAAAAATGTTTGTTATAATTTTGATTGCAAGGTTTAGTGCGGCACGAATTTTTTAGTCCAAAAATCGCCTGACCTGGGTCACCCTTTGCGTAAAGGCGATACCTGTCACGCGTGTACCTGTCACCAATTGACGTTTTTCTTTCAGCTTCCCCAGTCGTGGCAGGATCAGACGCAGCATACCCAGCTTCTTACCCAAAGAGGTAAAGATTTTGACACATTTCTTTCTTTGTTATACGTTCTCGATTCATTCAATTAAATTAATTTATCGCCTGCAATAGGACACAAACGTAATTGTATTAAACCGTCATACTGTGCTACATGTCTGTCAGCTACACAGTTGTGAAGAGAACCCCCGACGCTCGAAAGCGCGCCGGTTCGACACCGCTCCAAGAGCATGTGTCGGCACTTCATATCATGCCTGTAGGTGGACATATAGATGGACTTTTTACCTTTCATTCCACTTAATCTAACTCTTCAACAGTTAAACTGCTTGGATTCAATGGTGTGTGATGAATATAAAAGAATTAATTCCCATGATGTCTGAAGAGTTGTTAAATTATATTATTTTGCGCTGATCTTCGTCTGTCTCAGTCAACCACCTCATACATTACTTCCATACTGTTGCTGCATTTAATCCATTTTGCTTGCAGGGACTAAGAGAAATCAATCCATCAGCCGGAAATGATGTTGCCACTCTATCATCCTCCTTTGAGAGACGACCGACGTTTTGATTCAGAGTTCTTTTAGATTTTCTTATATTTTATCTTACTGGTTCTGAAAAGTATATTATTTTTGCAATCTCAAATTGACAGTCATTTTCAGTTGCATCATCTCGTTAGTTTCGGGCAGCGAATTGCTATCAAAAAATATCTTCTCGCACGATACAAAAATTGTCGCGACGGAGTACGCCCCATTGGCTTGACTTTTACCTTTCTTGAAATAGTCAGTTTGCCGCGAGTGAACGTTTTATGATCGAGAAGCTTGTTTGTTTCTTAATATCGCTGCTATAGTGATTTCATTGATCTATTATGTTTTTCTCTGTGTCAGTTTATTAGTCAATTGAATTTTGACAATCTTATCGAAACTTTACTTGTACGAATTTTGTGGTGTTTTGTCGTTGACATAACATACAGCCAGATTCCATGCACACTGTGCCATTTCATTGAAAATCTTGGCGAATAAAAGGTGAAAATTTACACTTGATTTTTCTTTCATCGTTCATTCAATGAATAGTCTACGATGGGTTTATGCCCGTGCCTAATAAAATGGACTAAAAAACGACCAAGTATTTTGTAGGAATTGCAGTTTATCATATTTTTGATACGATTACATTATTGCCCTGACTTTTGTATGATCCAGCCAGGAATCGAACCCAGACTTACCAGAACATGAGGCGAAGACACTAACCACTAAACTAAATGGTGACATACAACAGCTGCTCTACAAATAATTGCGCCGCGGATGCGGCTGGAAAATCTATGCTCCAAAATATTATTTAAATGCAGCAAAAGCTAAAAATGGCCCCTAGTCCCCAGCAGCCCTTAGATGGGCAAGGGGTGCGAAGAATCTCTGGGTTCCGAGAAAAATCGGCCACCCCCACTAGTGGGGAACAAACCGACGATGGATTATGATGCGCTTGCCTTTCAGTCATTCAATCCTGGCTTAAACTGGTTAAAAAAGTCGCTTATCTCATGGTGATTCAAAAGCAGCTGAAAGTGGCCACCGTACGTTAGTTATAAAGGCTTAGCGTGATAACTGATGACCTTTCACACTTCTCATCCCCCAAAGCTTGGAATGAAGCATAGAACCACCTTTTATATTAAACGATACCAAACAAAAATTGAGACATTAAAAGTTTATTTTCACAAAGTAATTAGCACGATTGCAAAATAATAATTACGGAATTATAACGTGACTGGGCCTAAATGAATTGGTGGCAGCGTTTTGTAATGCCCAGATGCAGAAACCGTAGGAAATGAGTGATCACGTAGTGTGATCTGATGATTGCTATGTCATGGATAATTAGAAGTCATGTTTCACCGTGTCTTTTGCGGTCCTGTGTAGCCTATCCACTGTTGTGACTTTTACAAAAATTTACTTAAGCCTAATTTGATAAATTTGCGCAAATACAAAGTGTTTTGAACAAAACCTAAAATTATAGGGCCACAAAAAGAGAATAAAACATTAAACAAAGCAAAAATTATTGGGGGCAAGCTTCCCAGACCCCTACCAATCTGGTTGATCTTTGAAGCTCAACTTTTCCTCTGTCATTTTTTCTTAAAAATGTTGTTATTTGAAACTCCGGTGCTCTCCATAATTTATTCTTAGACCCGCTGCTGATACACATTCGACGTAACAACTGCATATCTTCAGATAATACAAAAAAATTACTATTCTCATTAACTTAAACTTATTGCGGTCAAAAAATTTGATGACTGGAACGACAGAAATTTAGTATTATGGACATAAACAATGTCCGCATGATCCGGCAATATAATGTGATACCAAGGAAACGGTACACATCAAATATATAAATCAGATGAGTTGCACAAGAAATTGATATGTTCGTGCGACTTCTTGCAAAACAGTTGTACAACGACTGGCCCGTTCGTTTTTGTACAATGCTGAACATTCCTCATTTCAATCTGCCCACGTGTAGAAGTAAACGCGCTGCCACTCCGGGATGTAGTTCTTCAGTGGTTCAAACACAAACCTTCCAAGTGGCAACTTTTCAGCAAGGAAAGTCAAAGCCGACATCACCTTCGCCCTGAACGGATATTTCAGTTACGATCACAACTACAGGCTGCTACCTTGAATGTTTTCAAACACACCAAGGCCTAGTCAAATATCGTATGACGCTTTTCGGAAAGGAGTGAAAATGTGACTTATAATAAGTTATAAAACTAGCACATCATGTCACTGGCGACATGTTATGCTTCAAAGCGCTTCTAGAATCTACCGGAAGCAGGCTAGGCCATGGGAAATTGATTTCGAAAGAAGAAAATTCTCAATACAGCACATAATTGATAATTAATTTCTCAAAAGTTGACTGAAAAATGAAATTTTCGTGAATGGGCATCCATCAACGAGTCATTTTTTAACTTTAGAAATGTTTTGAATACAAAATGTTTTTAAATTCGCTTATTTCCCAAAAAAAAGTAAACAGTATAACATTAGAATTGTGTCACAAAACTTACTTCGTGTATTTGTCGTACACCGGGGAGCGCATTACGTAAAGAAGCATGTTGACGTAACGTCGTTGCAATTCCGTCTTTTCCTTCACGTTATATTGAGGCTGCGTGCCTGATGATGACGTTGGTGCGCGATGAAGCAGAACGTGAGAGGTACTGTCAATCACAAGACTACTCAGCCATGGCAGGGAAGATGTTGTTCCGCAAGCACCACAACTCAGCACTGAAAACATGCATAAAAAATGATAGAAAACGATGCAGAAACAACTGTCTTTGATCACGAAAACGACATCTATATTTAGGTCTAATTGTATGTCGGTAGCGTTGATAGGGAGGTCCATGGGGTAACTTTAGACCCGAGATGATTTTAGGGGCTCGTAATCTTTCTAAGAGGTCCGGGAACTTGAAAACCCGCCACGTATTCTTTTGATAAAATACGTTTTTCTTAAAAGTGACTTGATTTTGGGCGCGAGAATCTCATTGGTGCAAATTATCTTCTCAACGGCCCTATATATAAATACAGTAGAATTCGCCTATAACGGCTTTGTTTATAACGTCAATTCGCCTATTACGTCACATTTCGCTCGGTCCCGGCAGAGTTCCTATCTTTTACGTACATTGTAGTTTGGCTACAACAGCATCGCCTATAACGTCAATTCGCATGTAACAGCACCCTTTATTGGTCCCCAGACGTCTTTTGTTCGTTTATAACGTTACTTTAAGCCATCACCTTCACCACGAACGGTCAGTCTTTCAATCCAGTTAGCGCTGCTGCTTGCGAAATGTCTTCCCTTTATTTTGCTACGTCGTTCTCAGCAGGGACTTTAATTAACTGAATTAACTTTTTTCCCGCGTGAAAAACTATCACGTGTAAAAAGCAGCTCTACAGCTGTGTCAAAACCGAAACAGCTCAAGATCAATGCCTTTTTTGCTAATAAACAATGAACTTCTCCACTACTGTATGTAACGAGTTGCATTGCGCAAATTTCCTGTACCTTTTGCTGTAGGTTATTTTTTTTAAACAATTTCTTTGTTTACTGTATTTTCTGCGTTCCTTATGTCAGTTTGGTGGTAGGCTACACGGTAACCCTGATTGGATTATACAACTCTTTCTTTACTCAAAAGACAGTTGTGGAATAGTTTGCGGTAGTTCGTCTATAACAGTGGTCTTCAACCTTTTTTACAAAATCGCCCCTTTGTTGAAAGTGCGGGTTCAAATCGCCCCCTCAAACGAGGCCTCGCAATTAACGGCGGCCGTGGCCGCCGAAGGGTTCAGAAATAGGGTGGAATAGGGTGATTTACTGATTAGTTGGACTGTATTGTGCACCGTCTTCATGGCGTTCAATTTCAAAATGGTTTTCGATTTCGTCATTTACTCGACAAACCTCCTAAGAACCTTGAGTTGCTAAGCGATTTGTTTCCGACGGCCCTCCCTAATATATAATAAGCCATCCGCTAACGCTATAAGCAGCAAACTTGACATATTCTTCGTTTCAGGTCATGGCTTCAATCTGCTCTGCACAAATCAGTTAGTTTTTGAAGTGCAGTACCCTACGACAAATAAACGTCCGACTTGCAAGCTACCGATTGTCGAACGAAATTACCACGTGCTTGATCAGAGCACACTCAAAATCGCGCAGGCACACACGCATTTGCATTGCAACAAACGACTCAAACCTGAGTCGAACAAACCAAAAAGTAGTTTAAGGATCCAGAACGATCTTGATCGATAATTGCGCTCGGCCTTACCAATCGCCCCCCTACACAGTAATATCGCCCCCCAATTTCAAAAATTGTACAAATCGCCCCCGCAATGGCCAAAATCGCCCCCGTTGAAGAACACTGGTCTATAACATCAATTCGGCTATAACGTCAGTTTTTGCAAATCCCCTAGAGGTGCCGTTATAGGCGAATTCTACTGTATCTACATTTTCTGTTTCTTTATTGCTCAATTCATCACAGTTGATTCTATTATTGCACTAGCTAGGGCATAAAGTGGTAATGGGGTTCAGATACAAGTACAAATACCACAAATTTTTGATTCAAGTAATTAATCAAAAGCATTAGAAATGAAATCAACCTACCGTGCAATAAAGGTCGAACGGCATGAAGACATTCTCCGAATTTCTCTGTTGCTGTAAGAGGCGTAGGAGGAAGTTCAGAAAAGAGTCCGTTGCCAGATCTTCCAGCAGGAGATGGAGACGACATTGATGCTAAAGAGGAGTTATTCAAAGTCCTCATCTTATGACCAGTTCGTTTTCCCATGTAAACATTTTGTAGCTCTTGGTCTTGAAATCAATAGAAATCAAATGTTTAAAAATCATTCTTTGGTGAAACATGATTAGTTGATGGAAATCTGAACCCTTTACAAATCAAACACCAACCGACAGAATTGAAATTCTTTACAATGACATTCACTGTCTCTATGCTATACGAGTATTTCAATTTCAGTTAATTTCCAGTATCGTACACGTTGAAATAGTGTTTATATTGGTACACAACCGTCAAAAAAAATACTTGCTCTGTGTATGATCGGTAGTTAGCCAAAATGGAAAACAATCGCTGCTATGCAATTGAATGACAAACTCCATAATATGACCTTTCAAAGCAAAACTTATAGCATTACAGCATGCGCCATTACTAGCAAGTGTATCATACCAGATGATTCAGAGTTTTCTTTTGAGGGGATAAAAGCGGATGTCCTGATCAGGCTGACAGATGAAGGGGATTGCACTCCGGTTTGAAACACAAAAATTAAAAGGCAACGAAGGACAGCCTGCAACAAAATTATAACTTATTCTTTGAAAGAACATTTTTCTTTATTCATCTCACCCTCTTGATAGTTTCTGCACAACTGAAACTTACAGCCTAGCTTAAGACTGGCACTGTGTTAGATTCATATCATTTCTTTTCAACAAAATCACTTTTCTTTTTTTGAACCACCCTGGCTTTACATACCTTGATAAGACATATGAGGAGTATGATTGCCCATCGCGCTCCGGGACCTCCGATTTTTCTCGCTGCTATTTCAACAAAAGCCTGTTTGGATAGAAATACATTTTAAAAACCACGGCAGAGGTTTGCACCAGAGTTGAAAAACCACACCATGGATGTGACAGTGACAGGGGTCGAGTTGAACTCGCAAGTGCCAAGTACTACATTCAATGAAGCAAAAAAATAACCCGCATGTTTCTGCTTTTTACTCTGGTAAATCTGCGCCACATGTTCCCTTAAATAAGTGAGAGCAATTTTTCACAGTAAGGTGAAACTGAAAGTTTAATTTACTACAACCAATCAACACTATATTATTGTTCTAGAATATTCACATTGGTTGTAAGTTGAATGTTGAATATTCACATGACAATGGTTGACAGTCATCTGTTTATGGTATTTTAAATTACTTCTCTCCCAAAGCTATATTATTCACATTAATATTCAAGTGTACCTGTGAAAACTCCACTACAGATAGAAATTGCTTTATCTTGTCCACTAATTGAGAATTTTGTCTTTCAGAAAAAACTTTTCTTGATTTTAGAAGGAGATGAGAGTTTACAAGAGCGAATAAGTTATTGGCACATGACACTAAACACAAAACAGTTTCAACATTACTAAATACTATTATATATACAACATGTGGTTACAATGACAAAATCATAATGAGCAGATTATGTATGCGTTATCGATCACAGATGAAATAAATTGGCCAAACTGGTGAAAAATAATTTTTAAGGTCTAAGCTTAAGAAATTCTAAAACAAAGTGAAAAGTTGAACAGCTCTGTGTTCTTCCAAAAGTATTAATGAAAAAGCAATACTGAGAAAAAGCACTATTATGTTGAGTTCAATAAAAAAGATGATATAATATATCTTCTTTCCATCTATTTACAAGGAAATCTCTGTTAATTTTCTGCTGTCAGCTTCAACCCTAACAAGGCTAACATTAGACTAGTTTCTTATTAATGCAGTTATATTATGCAAAGTGGTGGAATATAATGGCAAATCTATGCATGCTTGTGATCAGATACTGTAACTTAACTGCCATAGATTTCAATAGTAAAAGTATAAAACTGTACGGTATAATGATCATAAAGTTGAATCGTTAAATTGTTGATAAGTGTGATGTAAAATAATTACCAAACTCGGTCAAAAAAATTGAAGTTTCATAATCTCTTGTCAAAGCTTCAACAAGGAATGATCCTGTTCGTACTGACTTTTCAATCTGCAAATATATGATTTATTATATAGCCTTGTCATATAATCTGGTATGTTTAGGCCAAGCACCTGAAACCACTGCACAAAATCAGTTATGCATGGTGCAGTGTTAACCTCGTTTTTATAATGGATTGTCCTTGGTAACAACACACATGTAGACATTACAAGTCCTGGTTTTTTTTTTTCGCTGAGACTTTTCGGTCATTTGTCCGAAATGACTTGAACAAATTCGATCAATTTTATTTATTTCGGTCATTTTTGGTCATATATAGTCAATTAACAACATATTTTTTCGGACATTTTGACCGAATTGGCTATATATTTTTAGGACATTTTGCTAAAAAATCGGTCAGTGACCAATAAATGACCGAAAAAAAACCCAGATTACAACACAATTAAGATTAAATAATTTATGAAAATGGTGTTGTAATTTAGATAGCCTAGAACCTTTTATTTTGAAAAACATTGACCAGTCTATGTTCAAAATCAAAGGTTTATTTTTTTTCTCAAGATATCACGACAATACATTGGTACATTACACAATACACAGTGGTGGGCACTAGTTACTTTCAAAGTAACTGAGTTACAGTTACAGTTACTTCGCTCAAAAAGTAACTAGTTTCAGTTACAGTTACCGTTTTTTAAAAAGTAACTAGTTACAGTTACTAGTTACAGTTACTTTTCAAAGAAAATGGTTGCATATGAGTACTGATCTACAACTACTCTTCTTTGCATGAAGTATAATACAAGTTGAAAAATACATGATAAAGGGCAAAATGATACTTTGTTCGTAGCTGTTGCCTAACTACAAAACAGCGACCACTCTTCTAGCTGTCCACATAGACTACTATACGGTAATGCTTCTAAGATTCCATAATCTAACTCCAAAACGCCCGCCTACCAAATTTGAAACAATAAATAATTGAAAAAATAACATGCACAGGACCAGTGCCGGTCTTAGGGTATTTTGAGCCCTGTGCGGAATATGCTTTGCGGGCCCCAATGACACTTATCCAAATCATCCAATTCTGTAGCGTAGCTAGGTATTTTGAAAGGAGAGAGGGGGTTGACGGCCGGCGTGCGAAGGCTGACGGCGTGTTTGCCGAAGGTGACCCCCAGCGGCAGAGGGTCTGGGGGCCTCCCGCAGAAAATTTTGAAAAGTTACTTTGAATTTGGTGCAATTGGAGAGCATGTTCAACAAAAATTTGGGTATGAATATTACTGTAAAATGATGCTGTCCGGTGGCATAGCAAAAGGATAAGATCATGTTTTCTTTGGCATTTTTCGGAAATAAAGCTGAGTCCCTATGTTTTCTGCATTTTCTAAATTGCGGGCCACCTAATTTGCTGGCTATCCACCTAAATTGGGCTGGGCCACCTAAATTGCGGGCCACCCTGTGCTATCGCACAGTTTGCACACTCCAAAGACCGGCACTGCACTGGACATTCCGTGATAAGCAGTAGGGGGTGTCAATATTTTTATACGGGTACGTATAACGTATCTAAAATGAACGAAGAGGCACAACATCAATTTCTTTTTACAAACATCAGTATTTCAAAATGTTGATTGCTAAGTCCAGCTTGCTTTGGCTTTAAAATGTCCTTTCCAAGGGAGAGCAGTCTTTCAACAGCAGCACTGGAGGGGATAGGGGTATTGTATCGCAATAACAAACGCCTCATGGCGTCATTGGGAAATGCATCAGACGTAACCGCCTTTGTTGGGTTACGTTCGAGAAATTCATTTAAAATTTTTGCCGCACTCGCTTTCTTTTTTGTGTTTTCAAATAACGAAGCAAAAAAGTCATCTGCTTCATTCCTGTCAACATCAGTGTCACGGTTACTTGTTGCATCGTCAATGTTGAAATTGCTATGGTTCTGTAATAAGTTAACAATTTTGAGATGTAGAGCCGTCTTAATTTCTTCACCCTTGTAAAGCCAAGACAGTCGGAATTGTGGGTGAAACGCAGCAGCTAACTGGCAGTCGCTATCATCAAAGACATGGCCAAATCTGTTTTGCAAAGATTCCAACAATCGGGTAAGTAATGGCAGCCAAACAGCCACCTTGTTGCAGTTTCGAATTTCTTGTAGTCTTTTCCGCGTCATGCCCAAGGTTGGTAGCAGTATACCCATATATGCCTTCTCTTCTGATTGCAGAATATCCAGAGATTGGCATATTAGTCGCATAACCAGTGGGGTTTGTTTCAGTCTCGGATACTTTAGACAGAAACTTATCCATTTCGACTTTCGTCTACTGAGTACTGACTATTTCGTCTACCTGTGCTCAAAGCTATATAACCACAATCTACAAAAAAAGAATCGCTTTACAAAAAAGGAGAACCTGAAATTTCTAAAAACAGACAGCTTAGAGGGGGAACAAACAAAGGATTGTGGCGTCACAGACATCAATCCTTATAGAACACTGCGAAATCTTACCTCGCAGTTTACGCGACCTTCTTTTTGTCGATCGTACACCGCAAAATTCTATGTTGCAGTTTACACAGCTCCTTTCTGTACACAACCTCGCTGCTTGTCTCGAATGCCTATAATCTCTTCCAAACAAATAATTTGACCACTACAAAAAAACTGCCATAAACTGAAAAACAAACGACCAATTTTGTTTGGGAAATCAAGTAACTGTAACTATTATCTTGTCTATTATCCACTACAAAAAAACTGCCATAAACTGAAAAACAAACGACCAATTTTGTTTGGGAAATCAAGTAACTGTAACTAGTAACTGTTGAAAAACGCTAAAATAGTAGCTAGTTACTGCTTATCGTTACTTTTTCAAAAAAGTAACGAAGTTACAGTTACAGTTACTCAAAAAGTAACTAGTTATGTAACTAGTTACTTTTTTAACTAGTTACTGCCCACCTTTGACAATACATAGTAAAATCAAAAAAGGAAAGATTACGCATTTCCTAAAAGAAAAATATAGGCTACGGTATTAAAAGCATTGATAAACATACCTGATCAACAGTTTGAGGATTGTTCAAAACAAAGTCCTCGTAACCAGTTTTCAACTCATGCAAACGCTCTGTAAGCTTTTGGGAAGCTATTTTATATAACTCTGCCATTAACCCAAAATTATACAGATCGATAAAATTATGACAGCCGGTTTCAGCTAGCTAAATAAATTGAAAAATTAATGATTAAACTTAAGCTTAACAATCCTACGATATACTGCACACAACATTGCAATTTCTAAATTCTTTTAGTTTGGAGTAGTACATTATATATATGGTACACATTTTGTCACTTAGGGTTTCATGATCATACTAGCTTCAAGCTTACAATATATCATATCCATAATATATATATATATGATCAAATTAAACCTTTCTAAAAGCCTGGACAACATCATCAATCTGGGGTAGTAAAAAGATAAACCCTTGGCTGAAATGGGCGGTATGGTATCAAATGTTGACTCAAATGTGCTGGCTGGTATCAATTCGAAGCTAGTGCTATCTTTTTGTCACATTAATGACAAAAAATACATGTAATTGGCAAATAGGCTATACATGTAACATATACGTTCATGACAAAAAATAAAGGCTGTGGCTATATTTACACTATATAGTGCAATAATAGCCTCAATAGTGTTGCCAGATAAGAAATTCTGCACTAATTTGAGAAAAGTTTAAAGCTGCTATTTAAAAACAAAAACTTGTAGTTTGGAAATTTCTTTTAGTTCTGGGCAAAGATCAAAACCCTAGTCTTATTCCTAACTTAACTCTTACCTTAATAAACCTTCCTTACCTTTATAACCCTTCCTAACTTTAATCTTAACTCTGGCAACACCTGATTGTAACCATGGCATTAAGTGTGGAAAAATAGCCACTTCCAAAAATAAAATGAGATGGCTTTTATCTTTTTCTAAACCCGTTTTCTTATGGTAAGTATTGCTACGAACTCGACTTAGAATAAGTAAAATCTAAGAAAAGAGTATATAATCTTTTTTTAGTTAGTTTATTCAATAGTAATCTGTTCTTGTGTTACAATGGTATTGCACCAGGTAGAAGTCTGCACCGACAGCTCAGTTGGTTGAGTCCTGACTTTGTGCATGAGGAAACTCTCATTTGAACAAACTTTAAAGCTGGTATACAAGTCCCCCCCCCCCCCCCCCCCCTTGGTAACTCATGACAAAGACAGGACTCCACCAAACACATAGGGTGAAACTACTTTATCTTTGCTTTACTGTTCAGTGTTCACACACTTCAATCCACCTGTTTTGGTCAATTTCTCTTTGTCATGAGTTACCAAGGGGGGGGACGGACTTGTATACCAGCTCCCAAACTTTTTCCCAAATTTTGTTTTACTTAAAGGTGTGGTGTCAATTATGCAAAAATCATATTATTTTAGTGTTTATCGTAAATATATCCTCCATCTTTGAAGCGTTCTGCTGGGAGTTCCTTCCAAATGCCCAGCTATTGGTGCACATCTGTGGAAAGGTACTGTAATTTAATACTAAATCCGATGCATATAAAATTTAAGTGGCACGTGTTGCGGAATAAAGTTCTATTCGAAGATGTTTGAAGTGGTGTCTATTATGCAAAAATCATATTATTTTAATGTTTTTCGTAAATATATCCTCCATCTTTGGAGCGTTCTGCTGGGAGTTCCTTCGAAATGCCCACCTATTGGTGCACATCCCTGGAAAGGTAATTTAATACTGAATCCGATGCATGTAAAATTGAAGTGGCACGTTTTGCAAATTAAAGTTTTATTCCAAGATGTTTGAAAAGGTGTCTATTATGCAAAAATCATATTATTTTAATGTTCAAGTTATCGTAAATATTTCCTCCAGCATTTTTGAACCGTTCTGCGGAGAGTTCCTTCCAAATGCCCACCTATTGATGCACATCCCTGGAAAGGTAATTTAATACTGAATCCGATGCATGTAAAATTTAAGTGGCACGTGTTGCGGATTAAAGTTCTATTCGAAGATGTTTGAAGTGGCGTCTATTATGCAAAAATCATATTATTTTAATGTTTATCGTAAATATATCCTTCATCTTTGGAGCGTTCTGCTGGGAGTTCCTTCCAAATGCCCACCTATTGATGCACATCCCTGGAAAGGTAATTTAATACTGAATCCGATGCATGTAAAATTTACGTTGCACGTGTTGCGGATTAAAGTTCTATTCGAAGATGTTTGAAGTGGTGTCTATTATGCAAAAATCGTATTATTTTAATGTTTATCGTAAATATATCTTCCATCTTTGGAGCGTTCTGCTGGGAGTTCCTTCCAAATGCCCACTTATTGATGCACATCCCTGGAAAGGTAATTTAATACTGAATCCGATGCATGTAAAATTTACGTTGCACGTGTTGCGGATTAAAGTTTTATTCGAAGATGTTTGAAGTGGTGTCTATTATGCAAAAATCATATTACTTTAATGTTTATCGTAAATATATCTTTCATCTTTGGAGCGTTCTGCTGGGAGTTCCTTCCAAATGCCCACCTATTGGTGCACATCCCTGGAAAGGTAATTTAATACTGAATCCGATGCATGTAAAATTTACGTGGCACGTGTTGCGGATTAAAGTTCTATTCGAAGATGTTTGAAGTGGTGTCTATTATGCAAAAATCGTATTATTTTAATGTTTATCGTAAATATATCCTCCATCTTTGGAGCGTTCTGCGGGGAGTTTCTTCCAAATGCCCACCTATTGGTGCACATCCCTGGAAAGGTAATTTAATACTGAATCCGATGCATGTAAAATTTAAGTGGCACGTGTTGTGAATTAAAGTTTTATTCCAAGATGTTTGAAAAGGTATCAATTATGCAAAAATCGTATTATTTTAATGTTTACGTTATCGTAAATATTTCCTCCAGCATTTTTGAACCGTTCTGCTGGGAGTTCCTTCCAAATGCCCACCTATTGATGCACATCCCTGGAAAGGTAATTTAATACTGAATCCGATGCATGTAGTATTTACGTTGCACGTGTTGCGGATTAAAGTTCTATTCGAAGATGTTTGAAGTGGTGTCTATTATGCAAAAATCGTATTATTTTAATGTTTATCGTAAATATATCCTCCATCTTTGGAGCGTTCTGCTGGGAGTTCCTTCCAAATGCCCACCTATTGATGCACATTCCTGGAAAGGTAATTTAATATTGACTCTGATGCATGTAAAATTTACGTTGCACGTGTTGTGGATTATAGTTCTATTCGAAGATGTTTGAAGTGGTGTATATTATGCAAAAATCGTATTATTTTAATGTTTTTCGTAAATATATCCTCCATCTTTGGTGCGTTCTGCTGGGAGTTCCTTCCAAACGCCCACCTATTGATGCACATCCCTGGAAAGGTAATTTAATACTGAATCCGATGCATGTAAAATTGAAGTAGCACGTGTTGCGAGTTAATGTTTTATTTAAGGTTTTTCGAAGGTATGTCACGTCGCATTTTATGCCTCGCACTTATTCACGGATGACTTTTTTAGGCGGAAAGCGGAAAAACTATTCTGCCAGAATGACGGTGGTTAATCTATGCTCTAACCCTCAATCCTCGCTGATCGCAGTTTCCGCAAACATTTTCCATAGATTCCGCTAACCGCAGTTTCCGCTAACCTTTACCCTAACTCTAACCATAGATTAATCTATGCTCTAACCCTCGCTGATCGCAGTTTCCGAAAACATTTTTCCGCAGTTTCCGCTAACCTTTACCCTAACCCTAACTATAGAGCAATCTATGCTCTAACCATAGATATCTTATATATAGATATGCAACTCAATGGTGCGCAACGATGTTTGAAGGCTAACAGCGTAGCTATGGCTGTATGCATTGACTTCAAACTTGGCACAGCAAAACAACTTTATTTTTAATATATTTTTTTGGTTTTTGTTTAAATAAAACTTTCTTCGTTTTCAAGTTGACGTATGGATTGCTTGTGATGACGTCACATTCTCGTTCCGCATGGACTGCTTTATGGAGATTCTGGCGATTGAAAACAAATCACAGTCACAGAGGGTACCTCTAAATACCCATTGTCAGGCATTGTCGGGCATTGTCAGGCATTGTCGATCGATATCAGTGGTTGACAGGTTTGGTAGTCATTATGGAACATTTTCAGGGATTGTCGAGCATTTTCAGGGGTTGTCAGGCATTGTAGAGTAGCTACTTTCAGACATTTGTTGGGAATTTTCAGGCATTGTTTAAGATTTCCAGGCATTGTCGATCAATATCAGTGTTTGACAGGTTTGGTAGTCATTATGGAGCATTTTTAGGCATTGTCGAGCATTTTCAGGGATTGTCGAGCATTTTCAGGGGTTGTCAGGCATTGTAGAGTAGCTACTTTCAGACATTGTTGGGAATTTCCAGGCATTGTCTAGGATTTCCAGGCATTGTCGATCATTATCAGTGGTTTACAGGCTTGTGAGGCATTGTCGAACATTTTCAGGCATTATCGAACATATTCAGGGGTTGTCGAGCATTTTCAGGGGTTGTCAGGCCTTGTAGAGTAGCTAACTACTTTCAGGCATTGTTGGGAATTTCCAGGCATTGTGTAGGATTTCCAGGCATTGTCGATCAATATCAGTGTTTGACAGGTTTGGTAGTCATTATGGAACATTTTCAGGAATTTTCGAACATTTTCAGGGATTGTCGAGAATTTTCAGGGGTTGTCAGGCATTGTAGAGTAGCTACTTTCAGACATTTGTAGGGAATTTCCAGGCATTGTGTAGGATTTCCAGGCATTGTCGATCAATATCAGTGTTTGACAGGTTTGGTAGTCATTATGGAACATTTTCAGGGATTGTCGAGTATTTTCAGGGGTTGTCAGGCATTGTAGAGTAGCTACTTTCAGACATTTGTTGGGAATTTTCAGGCATTGTTTAAGATTTCCAGGCATTGTCGATCAATATCAGTGTTTGACAGGTTTGGTAGTCATTATGGAGCATTTTTAGGCATTGTCGAGCATTTTCAGGGATTGTCGAGCATTTTCAGGGGTTGTCAGGCATTGTAGAGTAGCTACTTTCAGGCATTGTTGGGAATTTCCAGGCATTGTCTAGGATTTCCAGGCATTGTTGATCATTATTAGTGGTTGACGGGTTCGTCAGGCATTGTCGAGCATTTTCAGGGGTTGTCTAGCATTGACAATGCCTGGAAATCCTAGACAATGCCTTGAAATTACCAACAATGCCTGACAACCCCTGAAAATGCTCGACAACCCCTGAAAATGTTCGACAATCCCTGAAAATGTTCGATAATGCCTGAAAATGTTCCATAATGACTACCAAACCTGTCAACCACTGATATCGATCGACAATGCCTGGAAATCCTACACAATGCCTGGAAATTCCCAACAATGCCTGAAAGTAGTTAGCTACTCTACAATGCCTGACAACCCCTGAAAATTCTCGACAACCCTTGAAAATGTTTGGCAATGCCTGAAAATGTTCTATAATGCCTAACAACCCGTCAACCACTGATAATTATCGACAATGCCTGGAAATCCTAGACAATGCCTGAAAGTAGCTACTCTACAATGCCTGACAACCCCTGAAAATGCTTGAAAATTTCCGACAATGCCTAACAACAAGGCTGTCAACCATTGATAAGTAAGTAAAGACCTTTTTTGGAGCTGTAGTTCCAGGACAAGCTGAAGTTTTATTCAATTAATCTACCGTACTGAGTGTTACCAAAATGAAAGTTACTGCTGGCTACCGAAAGCTGTGCTACAGCATTTGGTAGCCAAGTTATGGTGTGTACCAAACATTAAAATTGTCTTGGATTGGCTGTTGGATCCGTGATGCTAATGAAGCTATCTCAGCAGGGGGGAGGATGCCCCCTGCCCTCAAATTTTCTCTGGATGGGGGGCAATGGTGCCCTTTTAAGGTCATGTAAGCTACTGCAAATAGCCAAATTATAGGGCCTATAGCCTACAGTAGGCCCACACAAATTATCCCGTGGACACATTTTATACTTTGCAGCAGATTATGATGCTATGAATGTGAAATTTACCTTTCGTTTCTTGTTCAAGCTATTGCAATTATTCATCTGTCTCACATTTATGAGTCACTGGAAATAAGCTTAAATGAAAGTTCCAACGATCATGAAACAGAAGTTGCATAACCTACGTGAAGAAAGATTATTGTCTTGATTTTTCATAGTAGGCTATTCTGTGAAAACTTGAAATATACGCCAAACAAAATATTCCAAAGGAGCTCAAAAGCCACCACTCGCCAAGCCCAAACCGTACAATAATAGCCTACCATAGATACGCTAGCCAAGCTGGCAACCTTGATTGTTGATTGTGTCCATAAAGTCAGTCGAGCGTGACGATAATTCCACGATTGCTGAGTTGCATATCTATAATGTAAGATATCTATGCTCTAACCCTAACCCTCGCTTATCGCATTTTCCGCAAGCATTTTTCCGCAGTTTCCGCTAACCTTTACCCTAACTATAGAGCAATCTATGCTCTAACCCTAACCCTCGCTGATCGCAGTTTCCGCAAACATTTTTCAGCAGTTTTGCTAACCGCAGTTTCGGCTAACCCTAACTCTAATCATCGAGTAATCTATGCTCTGCTCTAACCCTCGCTGATCGCAGTTTCCGCAAATATTTTTCCGCAGTTCCGCGGTTTCCGCTAACCTTAAGCCTCGAGTTTGTTTGCGGAAACTCCGATCAGCGACTTCGGCTTTGTGCTATTAAACTGCGATCAGCGACTTCGGCTTTTTTTAATTTTTTCTCTCGATCTTTTCAGGGTACGAACTGAGGGTCCGAACTGTTCAGGGTACGAACTAGGTTGCACCCGGTAAATTTCACTCTGTGTGGAGCTATATGTACTTGAGAGGTTAACTGTTATTTTTTTATTCACCTAGGCTTGTGTTTGTGTCTTGAAGTTGTTTAAATTTAAATTTTTGAAAGTGGCTATTCATACTAACTAGTGTTGCCAGATAAGGAGTTCAGCTCCAATTAAAAAAAACATCACAGTTGTTCCAGAAAAATAAAAAAAACTTACGGCAACACGTGTGATGAATCAAAGCTTTTTCTCAAAAGTTTTACTTTCAAGCAACAACTGATCAAATAAATACTGCAAAATTTGGGTGTGCATCGGGATTGTTATCTTTTGTAGTATTAGTTTTGTTTCAACTATTGCTAGAAAAAAAGCAAACTAATGTGTATGCTTGAATCAAATTCTTGTTACATTTAGCAGGCTTAGCAACAAGCAACTCACTGCCGAAGAGCATTCTTTTCACATGAATGCATATCACACAAACAACAGTCAAACAAATTCAAAAAAATTTTTTTTTGGCTATTTTTACATAATAAATCTCGTTTTTGCTCATAAAACCAGAGTTTTTACCAAAAAGCTCATTTTTTCCTTAACCCATTTTGGACCAAGCTATTTTGGCAGCTAATGGCCTGACGTATCGACTTATTCTATCCACACTTTCATTTTCTAATAACTTTTGATATCAAAACGTTACGAGGTTGTTTTTATTGCAAAGTTAGAGCAAACTTATTGACAAACTGGTTAAAAATTTTATGTGGGCACACATACTCTACCAGTTTTTTGCTATTGCTTTTTTGCTGAAAGTAGTCAATTTTTTTAAAAAAATTTCTGATGTCTCTGCCCCTTGAAATCGCTAATCTCTTCATTAAAGGCATGCACTAGGGTGTGACAGCCGCCCCATGATTTTTAAAACTTGGTTTCACAGAGCCTACCTTTTTTTTGGTGGTGAGGTTTTACCTGTATAAGATTCCTGTAAAGTTTCAAAAAAATTGGTCAAGGTTTAGAGGTGGCCCGTGGCCACTAAAGTTTTTGGGGGTGCGAGATGCATTTTTAGGGGCGTTTTTGCTATATCTCAGCTCGTAGACATGATAGAAGGTCATGCTATAGCTCAGTCGATGCAGTATAGGAAAGTTTATATCAAACTTGTGAACAAATGTTCAGTCTAAAATGTTTAGTTTTTGAGTTATTTGAGAAAAACCTGTTTTTTGCATATTTGTGAGAAACATGTTCTTAGCACCTTTTCTTCCTGGGTCAAAACACATGGAAAATCAATGAAATGATGAATTCACATGTTTAGTTAATGTTAAACAAAATCACAAAATACATTTGAGAGCAAGGAACAGCGATGATAAAAATCACAATGTAAGAAACCAACACCGAGATGGATGTAAGTATTGTTTACGCTGATTGGGCATAGAATTTCTGCTGTTCTCAACTACTTGAAGAATATTTTGAAATGAAACTTCTGTCTTAGTAGTGTCTATAAAGTCTTGGCACAGTTTGACACCCCTTTCTGCTGCATCATTAACAACACAAAGATTTGAAACCCGTTTCTTTGCTTCACAGTAGCTGCCGTTCTGGCACCAATCGACAACACCAACACTTAAAAAGGTCGTGTCAATCCTCAAGATTCTGAAGAAGCTCCAAAAATCTTCTCCAACAAAGGAGCTCAAGTCATCTGTTAGTTTTGTAGCAACGGAAGAAAAGGAGGGTTTGCCAAAATCACTTGCTTCTCTTTTCAAAGAATGTTTAGGATCTTCGAAGCTTGTCAGCTTTTGAACAATTTTCTGCTTTGTCCCGTCAGACACACTGCTATCGAAAAGGGTAAGGGGGATAAGTTCTTCACTAAGATATCACATGTGCCCCTTTAGAGCTTTAAGAGCTGCTTTGGCCATACTGGTTTCGATTTATTCATACTCATTGACGTTGATAAGTTCTAGGTGCGTTGCAAGGAGCAGAAGTTGACACAAAAGTGGTTAGCCACCATGGCACATAGGAATATACAACAAGCTGAACAAATTTTTGGATTTTCTTTAGCTGTTGCTTTGAACATATAAAACCTGCAGGAAGATCTCTAGTAATAACTTTAGTGAGAAGAACGATCTTGATGCAGTATAAAATCCTGGCCATCCATCTGGCGTGGTGACAAGCACCCGGATGTAGAAAACCTCCAAAGGTTTCAGCTCCCTCACCAAGATGCAAAAGCACTAGTTTGACTAGCTCCTCATAATCATCCATCACAAATCCCTGTGCTAGGGCTTCATAGCAGATCTTCACAATCATCCCCTTCTTGATCCTAATATCTGCTGGCCATCGCTCTGATGGTAAGATGGACTCGCCTAGTCAAGCCTGAAGACAACATCCAGTTTGGGACACTTCTATCAAAGCTCAAAATAAAAGACATCAGTGAAGTCCTCCAATTAGGCAGACTGAGATGGCTTGGTCTCGTTGAGCGCAGCTCAAGCTGGATCTCACAGGTCAGATGTGTTAACATCGCAGCACAGCGGGGTCAAGGTAGACCAAAACTTTTTTGGGAAGAACTTGTAAAACATGACCTTGTAGCCCTGAACATGAACTCTGTCAACCCAATAAATGAGGTGTGGAGGGGAAGACTTCATTCTCGACAGACAGGCCACACCCTCGACATGAGGATTAATTCATGGCCTGTATAATCAAAATTGGTTGATGATGATGATCTTTAAACTGTGACATAGCATGTAATATAAATTAGCACTTACCACCATAAAAATTGCCTTAACAGTAAACACAATGTTAGTGTTCAGTTTCTATGCTTCTAACAAAACAAAACATGAGGTAACTTAGGTTTAAACTTTGAAGAGTTACATCTTCTGTACTTCTCCAGGTGTTCCTAAGAAGAAAAAAAAGTGAAAATGATAAAATATTCAATTCATATGTAACAATTTTTCACAAATTTTGTGCAAAAAACGGGTTTTTCTCAAATAATTCAAAAACTAAACATTTTAGGCAAATAGTTTCTTCACAAGTCTAATACAAATTTGCTTATTCTGCATCGATTGAGCTATAGAACGACCTTCTATCATGTCTAGGAGCCGAGATATAGCAAAAGCACCCCTAAAAATACATCGCGCACCCCCCAAAAACTTTAGTGGCCACGGGCCACCTCTAAACCTTGACCAATTTTTTTGAAACTTTACAGGAATCTTATACAGGTAAAACCTCACCACCAAAAAAAAGGTAGGCAAATTCTAAAAAGGTCGGAGCGGCTGTCACACCCTAGCATGCACGGTCCAGTCATACTTTCTTGACATGACATACTTTCTTCCGACAACTGCTGACGCTAAATCTAGAGGTGGAGTTAATCCCTCTTAACTCCTATTCAATATCATGGTGATTAATGTTTTACTAGTTTTGCAGACACTTTTGGGAGTAGGGTGTCAAAAACTGCTGATAACTAAAAAAACTATACTACACAAAAATGCAATTTTATTACTAAGCCAAAGAAGAATAATGTTTAGGAAAAGTTATAAAACTTTAGTTAATTTGAGCCAGTAGCTTTTATGTAATTGATGAAAGTTATAGGTATGGACGGAACCTGTCAATCCGAATAGGATTAAAATTCTGGAGGGCTGGGTTTTATTAAAAAAAACAGGTTTTTTACAACTCTGATTAATGCAGAATTATTTACATTCTGTTTGTTTAACTTTATTTTTAGTTTTATTTTGCACTTTTGCAAGATTTAAGAAAGCAGAGAAGGTTGTTTTAAATATCCTGTATTATATATTATAACTTTCTGGTGACTACGAATGCAACAAATTGATTCTCTTTGGTAGAAATACCAACAGGAAAACAATTTTTGCGTAAACCTTTACAGCTAAACAATCAGATAGAAATTTTCTTGAGATAAAATGTTGTTTGGTTATATGTCATTATAAAATAACTAACCTTCATTTGTTTTATGAACATACCAGCAATTTCATTTTTCAATGTAAAATTTAAACTAAGTTCTGGATGTAACATGACGAAAACTGCCAAAATGACTTCCGTTTCTCTTCGACCTGACAGAATGCTCATTGACTCCCAATTCGATTCTTATAAACTGTCTCTGAATTCTTTGCCATCGTACAAAACAAATGTAGTTGATGGTGTATACCAAGTACCAGCTGGAGATGAAGATTTTGGGTATGAAAAAATACGATGTTTGACAATGCACAATCACTTGACACATGATCCTTGGAACAAGAAAGATGTTTATTATGTTGATTCCAATGGATGCATTCGAAGATTTCATATTCCTCTTGAAACTCATATAGAGCCACCAAAAATAGTCTTCAGTCTAGGGTCAGAAATGGCCACAACTAAGAAGAAACTTCCACCAACATTATATTTTCCCTCTTCCACATTATGTGTTGTTTGTGATGGGCTGGGTGGCACTTTTGTTCTTGACACTGGATTGAGAAGTGAATGGCGATTGAATATGTGGACAATTTTATACTTTAATGAAGTGCGTCATAATCTATGTGTCGTTTTGCATGCTGTTCAAAGAACTATTGAAGACAATAATGCAAAAACAGACTGCATAGATGAACTTTTTATGAAATTTGAAGATGTAAAATTAAAGCAAAGTGGAGATAATGGTGAGGTTGTATCTGAAGTTGTTTTGGAGTGGCACAGTTTGAAAAAAACAGCCAATGAAAATGAGTACAGTGTAGGTGAAGTAAAAATATTTCGAGGAAAGTCTGTACCAAACTATGTATACCTGTCAGCTGACTGCTCTGAGCTGCATCTTGTTTCAAGCTCTCCTTTTAAGTATTGTTCACCATCTACAGCTTCAACTGAAATAATTGATGAATTTGATAGTGAAGATAGTGGAAGTGATACATCAGCATCAGACCCACCTGCTTATAAATGGAAACAAACTGCAGAAGATATTACTGTCTTCATCAACTTACCCACTGATGTCACTACCGACTGTGTAGATTACAAATTGAGTGTCAAACACTTTAGCATTGGTATTCATGATAAAAAAAATGAACTATCAAAAACTATTTTATCAGGAGATTTGTATCTTGAAGCTGATCCGGCAGCAAGCACATGGTCTATCATAGACGGCCAGCTGGAAGTCATAATCCAAAAGCGCATTGAAGGGCGAACATGGTTTACAATTGTAGAAGGAGACAACAAAGGAGAAATGATTGTAGATCCAGAAGAAGCTGCTCAAGCCCATGAGAAGTTAGCTCATCTCACTTCAGAAACTTTGGAAACTAATGATCAAGCAGGCAGTGGGACTGTGTTTAATTCTGGCCAATTAGAAGACTGTGACGCTTACTTTGACTCCACTGCCACAGTCATGCGTTTCGATGCTGCCTCTAACAAGTTTACACATGTAGCTGATACTAGCAGTTTAAGGTGGTTATTTAATTTTAACTTTGGTCTTACCGAACCTCCAGTCTTTGTTTTGAGACATGATGTCGATGCAGTAGTATGGCAACCTACAGCATCACAGCAATCAAGAGAAAATAAAGTGCTTTGGAATCATGTTGCCACGTTCAATGCGCTTGGATACGTTCATGCTTCAAAAACAAACCTAAAATTTTGCGCTAGCCCTCCGGACGCATCATATGCAGCGTTTTGTGAATGCCAACGTCGGATTTATCTGTACAGGCAGCCAACCCCGCTGCAGACGTCCTTGCGGAATCGAACATCAGGGGCTGTGATAGGAAAAATAGCTGTTCAACAAGTTGCCACTATTGACGGAAACGATGACATTTTAGGGTTTGCAGTGTCATGCGAATGCATGTACTTGCTTACTGCAAAAGAACTAATTGTTTTCAAAGTATTGGTGGATGATGGAGCATAAACAGACAATGTGATCTAAAAAACGTATTGTTAATAATGATCACAAAGTTGGATTATTTCGGTTGTGTACCATAGCTTTTTTATGTTTTAGTATCGAGATTGTTGTTTAGTCTCACCACCACTGCCTTTTACTGTATTATCATTCATAGCGAGGAGGCAATGCAAATGATCATATTATACTACAGTACTGGGGAGAATACTATGATTTGGACCAACTAAACAAAAGTGTTGATATTTTTTGTTGGGATTGTGTCTTTCCAGATTTTTTACTATTACCACTGATCTATTTATTGGCTGCAGTGTGTCTTTAATGGCATGAATGCAGTGCTGTACTCGTAAAAAAAAGGACAGGGTATACTGTCAGATTTGCCAAAATGATAAATAATACACAACTTTCAAAATACTAATCTTTATTCCACCATAATATGAATTATCAACATCAAAATTGGACGAGAGGTACAAAATTGTTTTTGTACCTCGGTACAGAATTAAGTTCATGGTACACCCGTGTACCATTGGTTCTCAAATGGTTAAGTAGTTAGTTAGTAGTTGTCATGAATCAGTAAGGATAGCATAGGCACTCTCAATGGAAAACCAGAGGGTATACACTATGTATACAGTATACTATAGTTGCTTGAAGCAAGCAGAGGGTATACTGCAGCCGTTTACCCTCGAATACAGCCATAGGCGCCGACTTTTATTTTTGCACGGGGTGGCGGATAGCACAATATGGCAACCTAAAAACTTTCAAACTGCATGTTTTTGTTTGATTTTTGCTAAGCGTGTTTCGTAGATGAAATTGTCTTTTCACACCTGATTTGTAGCTCGATAATTTACAAAGCAACTTTAAAACAAAGCACAGAAGGTATTTCGTGAATTTTATTGTTACGTTGCTGCTCTGACACTTAACATTTGGACAGAACTGACAGAATCTATCGTATGCATCTATCGTATTCTAGCCACGGGAATTCGTTCTCCCATGATTTTTGATAGCTTCTCCCTTCAACAGCGATTATCCTGCTCGTGCTGCCTTTTGGCACGGGCACACTTTCGTTTCGTTCAGGCGTTTGGTCACTTTCATGCTGGCTGAAATCCTGACTAGACGCAACAAAAAATTACTCAATGGAGGGCTGCAACTTTGAACGCTTTTTCGGTGGCATCTTTAAGCTGAATAAAACTGGAATGTCGGAAAAAACTTTTACTGGACGACTTTTCGTAATTTTTTCTGTGATGTAACAAGCAACTCCTATGTCAGACCAATAAATTCCCGCCTCAGACTTTTATAGGACGACTTTTCGTAATTTTTTCTATGATGTAACAAGCAACTCCTATGTCAGACCAATAAATTCCCGCCTCACAGTTTGTCACGCATTGACACGTAATATTACTGCATGAAGTATATCACAGTACAGTACACTCCAACTGAAATCGGAAAATAATGCAAAATCTTGAGTAATTGAAAAAGGTTGCTTTTATTATTGGGAATTGGCAGGGGGTGTAGCTTTCCCCGAATAGAATCATGTAAACGTGTAAATTTGCAGAACGTTAAAACTGCTACTTTACTAAGTGCACTTTTTAAATAAAACTGAAAAAGTTTCAAAAATTGCATTTTTTTAATGAAACTTGAAAATAGATATTCATTTAGGGGGTGGAGCTATCAATCATCGAGATAATTTTATTTCCAAGTATTTTATAGCTGTCATAATTTATAGCGATATGATGAGCAGTTTAAAATTTTTCAAAAAAGATTTTTGAGGGAGGCAATGGAAAAATCGTATTTATTCATTAATAAATCCCATTGTAAACCTAACAAATGTAACATGACTTATGACAAGTAACAAATAAAACGATCGCAACAACAACAAGGAAAAAACTCGTAGTCACGTGTTGCGTAATCTTCACGTAGCTTGCTTGATGTTACGCGAGTATCATGCTTGTGACAAAACCAATCATTTTCTTCGCAATACTGTATTGGTTCACCTCTTGCTTTACGTTGACTTGAAGCGAAAACCAATGACCAAAAAAAGATTTAAACGTCCGTTCAAATTACATTTATTTGCAGTAAGTAATGTAACCTAAACGGGGTGGCTGCCACAGCCGTTACGGGGTGGCGTGGCCACCCCGTAACCCCGTAAGTCGGCGCCAGTGAATACAGCACTGCATGAATGATATTGAATCTAATGCGGTAACTTGTTTGTGGTGGAAGGGATATCATAATTATCCATTTATCCCACACTCTGAAGCTCGTTTAAGTGCCTTGATATTAGAGATGTACCGATACCAATATTGTGGCCGATCCCGATACCGATATCACTTTTTTAGGCCGATACCGATACTGATACCGATATTTTGGCCGATACTTTGGTGTTACAAAAAGATGCAATTTTGGTATTTGCAAGGTATTATATCAAATGCTAAGTTTTACCTTATTTGCATAAAACTATTAAAAAAAGCTTTCAATTGGTATAATTTATTAAAGATTCAAGAATCCAATCTCAACCGCATTTTTGTGTCATAATAGTAGGTTTTAGTAATGAAAGGCCACCATAATTGAGGACTAGGGTATAAGGGAAGAAACATTACATCATAATTGGGGTTTCTGAAAAATTAAATAAAGTGTTTGCGCAAACTCTCCAAATAGGCTATCATAATTGATAATAAGATGTAAAATGTAAACCAAGTGATTTGTGTAGTCGTACAAAAACTATTCGACAAGTAATATGCAACCTAAGGGCGCTTGTCGTTTGGTTGAAAAGCTTTTGCCAGGCCAAGACCACCCAGGCAGCAAAAATGCACAATCCCGCATCGCCCCCACGCTGCTAAACGTCCAAAAAAACTATGCAACCCGGCTGCCCCCAGCAAGCCGGCTCCACCAGTCCGCGACCCAGCTTCCACCCCTCGCTGCAACATACCCACCAAGCCCAAACAATTCCACGGCAGAACTAGCAGGCCCAACACGAAAGCAATGGGACCACGAATCCTCACCAAACCAATCAAAACGGTCCTGCCGCGCCCAAGACGACAACCCCACCGCGAAGAAAGGAGCGCCCCTCCCGGCCACCAGCACAGCGAGCAGCTGCGACCCGCCAACCACAACGGTGCAGCTTCCACACTAGCCATTTCAATTCTTGTCGATGTCAATTCTTGCTACAAAACGGCTGCCGAGAAACATATAGTTGATTGGATGGTCTAAATGGCTAGCGTGGAAGCCACACCGCTATGGCCAGCGAATTGCAACAGCCCGCCAAACCAGTGAGTGCCCAGCACCGCGCCGACAGCCGAGAAGAACGCTCCCCCCACAACGAGGCCGCCATCCCAGGTGCAACAAGACCACTTATTGACCAGCCCAGCAAGGACTCGCAGTCTCACCGCTCCCACCCACTCCGCCACGACATTGCCCAAGCTTGGCGAGTCCACCATAACTAAATGCGGAAACCAAATCACAAACCGACAGAACCAGCCCACCAAAAAGAACCAAGTTACACGGGTCCCCCAAACGTCCAGCAACGCAAAAACGATGCAAAATTATACACATTTTCGCCACCTGGGCAGTCCTGGCCTGGTTTTATCCTCTGTTGAGAGTAAAAAAGAAACACAAATGATAAATATTGGAGAAATTGAGTCTCCTTCACAACTTAAGAATCGAACAACGCAAAACTTCTGAAACAAAACGTTTTGTTTGAGTGAAAGAATCACTGTAAGCAAACAATGCCAAAAGGTGTGCGCATGAAGTCATAGGAGTGTGAGGTATCAAAAATTTGAACAGGTTTTTATTTTTCTACATCAATGTGACGTTAGTTACTACTTTAAAAAGTCTATATCTTTGCTTCTGCAGAAAATTCGCAGCAAACGCCTTTTTATTACATGTTTAGTATCGGCCAAATTTTGCCGATACCGATGCCGATACTCAAAAAATGGCCGATATCACCGTTACCGATATATCGGTACATCTCTACTTGATATTATAAGGAATGGCCCGTTTCTGAAAATCGATTCGGAGACGACCGGTTCGGTGATTTCTTGAAAATCCAGCGACAGCTTCTGTTTATTTAGAAAATTTGTAAGGGTCATTTAGGTACCGATAGCTGTTTTTTGTGTTTACCTTTTCATGCCCATGCAAACGAAACGGTTAGTAATCTAGGATGATTATACTATAAATCTGTAATAAATTCAAATAATTTAGTAGTCGGAAAAGGTGTTTAAATTTAATATGAAATTTAGTCCACACTTTGCTGGGCCACCCTGTACACAATAGAGGAGTTTATTATTAAACTCATCGATATGTGATCTGCTGAAACCAGGTGCCCTTGTAAGATATTTTTGGCAGTCAGAAAATTTTCTTGATGCCGTTTTAAAAAGCGGCAAAACCTTGCCTTACCAACAGGTTGTTTCCATGTTAAGTCTGGTTTTTATGTGGCTTGCTTCAGCAATTTGGAAAGCCAATCTTCTATCACTTAAGAAGTTAAGCCACAAAAACAAAATTTGTGTTGTAAAATATGCTAAAAAAATGTTCGTTTGTAGGCTAGCAGGAAAAAGATCGCACGTTGATCTACAAATTAATACAGTGGATGCTTTTCGCCTCTAACAGCAATTTGTTTGTTGATTTCCAGGCCTGTGAAGGCCTAAAGTCTCTTTTGGCGCATTGAAAAAGCCCATTAGACTGTTTGAAGATATTTGTTCTCTTAACCATATTGTCTTGTTACCAATTTTTATGTTATCAGATGTCAACCAAAAGATTTGCCATTTTTAAAGTTATTATGGTATGCAAAATATGATTTTTACCTCTACAAAAAGTAGAGTATTCTACAAATACATTCCATAATACACGTGAGGTTTTGTAAACAAAAGATATCTAATGCTCATAAGTTCACATCGTAATAAAGTTTTAGTAATTTGACAGGCAGGTGTCTATATTACTAACAGAGGTGGGCAGTAGCGCCCTACTTTTTTGGTAAAAGCAGCGGTAGCGCCGTTACATTTTTGTTGGAGTAGCGCCGCTACTTTCCAATTTAAAGTGAAAAAACTGACTCGTTTGTGGAGATTTTTCATCGAAACAATGCATGAAAAAATCAAAGCAGAAATCATTTGATTATTGCGGAAACATCAAGTCGCGCTGATACCGACAAGAGTGACACCAACACTTGGGGATGGGCGTTTTTGAATCGTTGAAGATTCGATTCTAGAATAGTTTTTATTCTATAATAGTTTAGAATATATTGTGAAAGAAAATGATTTCAACGCCAAATAAAGTCGAAGTATTGTTTGAAGCACAAATTATGCCTATTAAAACGTGAAATGAATGCTGTGCTGTGTCCATGACCTTCCAAACCTTTTCGTGTTGACGTTGTCTTAATTTGATGGTGGCGAACTTAGCAGTGGAGACTCACGCAATGCAGTTGCTGTCACAGTAGCCTAACTCTGCAAATAATAGAGTGGCATCCACTGGCAAGATTTTACTTTGGTTTTATTCATATTAAACCAGGGGTCACCAACCTTTTTTGCATGCGGGCCGCCAGTTGGTGACCCCTGTTTTAAACAGTTATTCTAACGAAGCGAAACCAACCAACAGACAACGGATTTCATGTTAATTTACTGTCTGCAAGCGTTGAAACAATATAAAAATGACAGTTTTTTGCTATTTAGGGTGTCACCTAAGAAAAATACAGATTAATTTTGGGAAGTGTTGGTGAACCCAACGATTATATCGCACCAATGACTACCGCACTGTTGGATTAACCGTTATCGTGCCGGTACCAATGACTGCAGCAGCGGTGTTGACCAGACAGACCAACCTACTATACGTTACGTCACGGTAATTATATATTGACTTCAATAAATTGAATTAGCAGTAGTATATTAATTAGTAAAGAGCGTATGTTGGTTATTGTTACTTGCGGTTCTTTCGAAAGTTCTGTTTTTAAAAGCCAACTATTTCCAAACAAAGTCCTGAACCCCACTTTGCACTTCACCAGGGAGGCAGCACAATTGAACAAGTGTCTTCTTTTAACTATTTTGGTTCTCTCTTGACAGCGGAAGCACGATGTAAGAAAGAGATAAACTTACGAAGAATAATAGGCCGAGCTAAAGACGCTTTTAATAGACTACGATCTATTCTATTGGATCGCAAGCTCTCTATTCCTTTGAAGGTGCGACTTCTCAAAGTGTTAGTGTGGTCTGTTCTCCAGTAGGCAATGGTTATGAAACATGGAACTTCAACACAGAAACTAGGCGTAACATCGAAGCAGTTGAAATGTGGTTTTACAGAAGAGTGCTCAGGATTTCATATACTGATTACATCACAAATGCAGAAGTTTTAAACCAAGTACATCAAAATAAGGAACTATTGAACAACATAACTCAAAGGCAACTCAAATTTCTTTCACATCATCAGAAAAAAAGAATTTGAAAATCTTTGTCTAAGCGGTCGCTTTCTCGGGAGACGTGCTCGTGGCAGACAACGAACAACATTTGTATCTAATTTTCAACAAAATACATCAATCAGCCAACCAAGAACACTTTGGGACACTGCACGACAAAGGGAAAATTGGAAAAATTTACGAACTGAGCATCTAGTTCATCAAAGGCCGCATCGGCTATGATACTGTTGATGATGAAAAGCCAACGTAGTTTTCATCTGAAGCCTCTTCAAACAAATATTTTTACGTTTGCAGTCATGACGTTTCATTGCGCCCCAAATCAAAAATTTCTGGTTCGTCTGCCAGGCAGGCAAACTGTTTACATGCGATGACGGATACGAGATAGGTGGCGGTCTGGATTTGATGGCAATTTCAACAGAAATGAAACCGAAATTAAGTGGTTGCGGGTAATGTAAAACATGTAAGACATGTCCACCCCACTCCTATTTAGGGTCAATTTTGTAATTCGTCGAGATCCGATGAGAAAACTTGGGGGGCGTATGCAGGGGGTTAGGGGGTCTAGTGACTGCGTCATAAATTAATTTCAACTTCTTACGTATAAATTACTTTTGCAGCATTGACATACGAAGAAATGAAGAATCTTCAATTGTTATCGCTCTGTTGTATTGATTGATTGTAGTCTAATTTTACCATTTTGAGGTGATGGCTTTTATCACAGCTGAGACACAAGCTTTATAAGACCTAATAGGCAAAGGTTTTGATGGGGCCACCAACATTTCAGGCAAGGATGAAAGTGTACAGCAACACCTAGTTGCAGCGAGTGCCAAAAACTGTCGGTATATTTTCATTGTTTTGCACACCGATTAAATCTTGTGCTTGGGCGCAGTGTTAAAAACGTAGCGACAGTCAAAACAATTTTTAAAACAATTGGTAACATCTACCACTTTATGGACTGTTCTCCCAAGAGAGATTTTTTGTATGAAGAGCATTTGAAAAAGGAGGGAATCACGTCTGAAAAAATTGCATTGCACTCGTTATCTGATAGGCTACTACAGTAGATGGTCTGCACGTTCAGATTATCTGGATGGGGTTTTAATGTAGCCTCTATCCAGCACTGCTGTCAATGCTCCAACAAATGTCAAACGAAGGTAATGATGTAGCTACTGGTTTGTTGTTCCGCATCAAGCAATCTGAATTTGTTACTGCTAGTCTTATTCCTCATAAATGCTTTTCGTTAAGTAAACAGGCTTCAGATTATTTAAAAAGTGAAGAAATGGATCTCACCACTGGGGTTATTGCTATCAACGACTTGACAAGAGCATTTGACTCACTGCGTTCAGAGGAAGATATTAACAAATTGGTTTTCAACTCATCGCTGTTTGCGGATAGAAATCAAATTACCAGTGAAACCACCACGCCGGCTAAGCGATGCCGCTACCCACCAAGCCATTTCCGAGATGGTAAGATATTATATTGATAGGTTGCAACAGTCTTTTTTGGAGTGAATCTGAATCCATTACAGAAAAGTTAAGAGGAGATTTTTCTTCATCCTTTGACAGAATGCTAAATGAACTTAAAAAACGTTACTCGGATCAAGCATGTGAATTAATGTCAAATGCAACTGCATTTTATTTCACGCACATTTCTCCATCAGATTTGCCTAAAGTTGAATATTTAGTCAAATTTTATAATTTCGACGAAAATCAGGTTGGGCAGCAATAGGATCTTCTTTTTTTGAGGTCAGCTAATTGTCACAAGTGGAAACTAGAATTTGAAAAGCACCAAAGTGGATTGACCAAGACCGCGTGGTTGTGTTCGCCTTTACTTTTGAATTTGTGTGGACAAAACGATCTTAAATCATTTGTAGGCTACAGCAATTTGTTTCAAATGATTGCTACTGTTGCTACTTTGCCCATGACTGTGGCATCTTGTGAACGTATCCACAGCAAAGTTAAGACAATAAACTATTATCTGCCGCCTGCCATGTCATCACAAAGACTTGAACATCTGCTGCAGATCAGCAGTGAGCGAGACATTGCCGATAATACTGGTCCTCAAAAATTGGTGAAGCTTTTAAACTGACCTGCGAGCGCAAAATAAAACTTTAGTGCAGTGATTCTTAACCTATGGCTATGGGTAATATTGGGTAACAGCTAGGTTTTTAAAAATTATGTTTAAGGGACAACCCAATAAATTTTTATGAGGCCGCCTATCATTGCAGCAGCTCCATGACATAAAATAACGACAAGCTTGCTAACATCAAGATCGTATTGGGCAATTCTATGGACCGCAGATGAAATGTATGGGAGCGTTTGGTCCCATTCTATTATTTTGTTCATAATTTAGAGTGCGCTCAATGGAAAACCAGCTTTTGCCTCCTTTAAATTTCCTTTGTTTATTTTTCAATAAATTTCGCAACCGAGCTGCAGTGAGTCACATCGCAATCGGTAATCTTAGCGACCATACTTTACGGTAGTATATTACCTCGAAATATGTTTGTCCACCCCACTCATTTTTGGCTGGCGCCGCCCCTGGCAGTAGGAAAAGAGATCTTGAGAAAAAAGAAACCGCTCTTGAACAATAACATGTTTGCACTACAGTCCAGTGGTTCCCAACCGGGGTGCCGCGGCACCCTGGGGTGCCAATTGGAATGCTCAAGGGTGCCGCGGGATATTGAGATATTTGAATACTGCGGCCCATTCTTTGTTTTAACTTTAACCCGTTAAGTGCGGAATTTATTTATTTCTAACCGAGTTTTAGTGTGTATTAAGTTTCGCGTCTCGCAGTTATTCCCGGTACCTTTCTGGGGAGTTGCTTCTTCTTCTTCATCGTGTGTCACACGCCATAGCCCGGAGTATCACGCAAGCTCTTGCTGCTCTATCGTTGAACTCGGCCAAATCCTGTGCAGAGCACCTTTCTTTTAGGTCAGGGCATTCGAGTAGAGTTGCATTGTTTGCGTTTGCTCCTGTCCGTATTTGTAACTTGTGCTCCCCGTGGAATACCCCCAGTGTCTCAGGAACCCCAGAAGAGTTGCTTAGTGGGGAAGCCACTGGCTGTAAGTAGATAATCCGCGGTATGCCTTTGTTTTCTCGCCCAGGAAAAACAGCGTGAAAGAGATTTTGACTTGTTACTGTTCTTTCCTTAAAAACGTTTGAAACGTAGCATTAGCCTATTGCCAGGTTTCATGATTTTATTTTGCGTTTCACGGCGCACGATTGGGTCTTCAAATTAGCGAATGCATTAGATATCTTCGACCATTTAAATAACGTAAATGGCAAAAATGAAACTCTCTTAACTTCAAACGATAAAATGAAAGCACTGAGAGAAAAACTGCAAATGTGGTCCTTAAAAGTGGAGAACGGAAACTTTGACAAGCTTTCACATATCTCTGAAATGAAGAACAAAGAAGTTGTATCATTAATATCTCAGCACCTAAAATCATTGGAAGAAAAAATTGAGAAGTATTTTTCCAGCTTGTCAAGATAGACTCTCATATTGTTTTGAATCTTAAATAAAGAGAAGAATTAATTGACATTCGTAACGATGGAAATTTTATGCTTATGCACAAGCAGATGCATCTCAACGAGTTCTGGATAAAAATTCAAAATGAATATCCTTGCTTTGGAAAGAAAGCTATTGTGCTTTTGCTGCAGTTTTCCACGTCATACCTATGTGAGAGTGGGTTTTCCGTATCATCGAACATAAAAACTAAACAACGAAAGCGACTGCTTATAGTCGAGGAAGAAATGCGGGTGGCTTTATCGAATGTGCCCCCAGATATTAAGCGACTTTGTGCTAAGTCAAGCCCAAATTTCACACTGACTTTTAAATAAATACATTTATTTACGTGCGCTATTCTGTACAACTCATTCTGTGTTATTTCATACAGTTATTTTTAATACAGAAACCTCATAAAATTGATCCAGTTTTGCCAGGGTGCCGCAAACTATTTATCTCTTTGATAGGGTGCCGCAAGGTCAAAAAGGTTGGGAACCACTGCACTACACAATCCCAACAACGCCAAAAAAAATCAATATTTTTTGAGGGAGAGGCATGGCCCAATGCCCCCCTGCGTACGCCACTAATTTTGTGCGTTACTTTTTAAGCAGAATGACAAGCCGTTTCAACCATTTTACTTTTAAATTTAGTTTCTAAAATGGAAAGAAATAATTGCTTGGTGGTGAGGAAATAGAAAATTTTAGAAGTCCTTCTTAAAAATTTGCATTATAAAAGTCCGAAAAATAGATCAAAATATCTGGATATGTAAAAGCCTTGTTTATTTTTAAAGCTGTTTATAAATAAACTAATTTTCCTGATTTAGTGTGATACTGTCTACTTTGTTTCAAATATTTTATCACACTACTCATCCTAATCGGATCATCAGTCAAATCGTAAGAAGATTTGATGAAAAGTTTAATAACGAAGTTTTGTTTTGGAATTGTAAAAAAAATGTGCAATAACTTGCCCACTGAGCCTCCTGAAGCACTGGTGACAGTACAGCAGGCTTTAGAAAAAAAGTCTCTCGTTTAGAAAAAAAATGTAGGCTACGATAAAATTTTTGTAAATAGATAAAAACATGCTGTTGGGATAGTTAGAAAGTTACACGAAGCTGGAAACAGAGTTGCCCTAATGCTGAGACTACAATTATGTGGAAGCAGTTTGTTTTGTGACGTCACAATCAACAATATAACATCACTTTTGTAATCCAAAGGAAGATATATTTCCTAGTTTTAAAAATAGGCCAGGGCCTGGAGAGTATCACTGATTTATGCGTATGAAGTCCTCTCCATGTTACTTTACTTGTAATGTTAAAAGTTTTGGTAAATTTTATAAAATAAATGTTCAACAAACGGATATTTCATGGGTCGGGTCTTCGACAAAATCACTGCCGTAATTTCAAAAAACTTTTACAACGCTGTGAAAGCGTTTAAAAATGGGAGATGCCTGGGAAAGGCTACTTAGAGATCGTGGTTATAAAATTCAACATACTTTGGGCGAAGGAGCCTATTCAAAGGTGAGAATTTTAAAAATGCTAAAAGTCAATGATAAAGTTATGTCTTACACAATTGTTTATCATATCAGAAAATTCATGTTTTTACAATAATCGTTCTATTCTAATTTATAAGAATTTAACATCTTATGTGCGCTGTGCAGCAAATCTTCTAGTTTGTAATGTGCTTTTACAAAAAATTTAAATAAGTAGCCTATTTGAGCCACCGTTAAGTTGCTCTATTTTTATTTTTCAGAGATAATATTTTGTAAAAAATAAAGCCTATTTTTGTTAAAGCAACTAAACTCAGACAAGAAAACAGTAACACTTTTGTTTGGCATTGTGTAGGCTAGGCTACTGTGAAATCAGCTTTGTGGTCTTAGGTCAAGTCAGCGTTTTCAACCCGCCTGGGCAGAGATGTAGCAATAAAATGCATCAACTCTCGGGTGGCACCTAGAGATTTTGTAGACAAGTTCCTTCCAAGAGAACTTTCAACATTGCCTTTGCTACGGCATGAGAACATCGTACGAGTCTATGAAATCTTAGAGGTAACTTTGGTGTTAAAATTTTTCATAAAACGCATTGTAAGCAAACTTTTTCAGTCAACCATTTGTTTTAATTCTCTCTATATTTTATCGTTTTTGCATTGTTTATATAGCCAAGTCCACGCTTTCCTACAGGTTGACACAGCAAGTAGTCTAAGGAAGCCTAAATGAAATAAACTAATAGGCCTGGCCTAAACATAACTATTCAAAAATAATCAGCCAATTTGTCCTTTTTCTGGGTTTATCGCCACTTAAGTGGAGATTGCAGTCCTTCAATCATTCGAGAACAGTAGGCCTAGCCTAATTTAGGTAAATTAAGTTGTAGCTTGAAAGCTACATGTAGTTTAGCAATGACATGTATAGCTTAATAAAACTATAGCCTACTTTCTCTTATCTTGTAAGCTAATTGCACTTCACACATTTCAATTTGCATGAAAGGTTGCGTGAAGCTTTTAGTTAAATCTCGGTAGAATTTTAGCGGCCCGAAGTCCTTTCAAGAGGCCCAGGAACTTGAAAAAAACACTGAGTATTTTTTTGATATTGAAAGCACACTATAGTGTGCTTTCTTAGAAGCGTCTGATTCGAGGCCCGAGAATCGCATTGGTATACCGGGCCCAAATCATTCTCTCAATGGCACCAATGATAAGGCCGGTGTCTTTAGCTCAAAGTCTCGAACAGTTGACTATTTCAGTGCGAAAGTAGCCTAATATTTTTTTAATACCGGAAGCCCGGAAGGCTGTATTTTAGGAAAAAATTTCAACCCGAAAATGAAGCAGCATCGTCTGAGAAAATGTCACAGTGAGAAGAATTGCTTAGAGATAGACTGAGTTTTTATTTGTAAGCAAAAAATACTTTCTCAAACTATAACGCATGTTTTTACACAGGCCAGCGATGGCTATGTGTATATTATTATGGAAGCTGCTGGAAATGGAGATATGCTTCGCTTTGTACAGCGAAGAGGAGCATTGCCAGAATCGGATATCAAACGCTATTTTTGGCAACTGAGTCAAGCAATAAATTATTGTCATTCTCAAAACATATGCCATAGGTGAGTTAACTGCAAAGTTGTTTGAAAATACATTTGGCCATCAAAGGAAGCTTCAGATAAAGATAAATAATATAAACGTCCTTTTGCTTTAAAAACCGAAGAAAATTCGTTTTACATTATTAGTTTATCTAATCAATTAATTCAATTCGATTGTTTTGCTTTCCCAGCTATTCTGTGTAGCCTACTCAGTTTTTCTTAGCCTACTAGTCCTCTAACCGCAGATAGCATAGCTCAGTTAAATCGATGCTTTCATTTCTACTGTATGTCAACTTCATACAATGAGGTGGTTTAATTGTAGCCTACAGAGGCAATCCTTGTATATGTGAGCTGCCGTCTGCGTTTCACCACACTCACAGGTAGCACTATTTACCAAGTCTCAACGCAATATTATCTGCACAATAATGTCCAACACCAGTGAGTAAACGGTTACCAGTGCGCCTTGAAGATACAAGTCTAGAAAGGCCATGCCTCAACTGTTTTTCAAAGGTAGATCCGAATACTTGACGAAGTGAAGATGTGCTGTTTGACCATTGTTTCCACCACGCCGCATAACACCACTGCTTACTAGGGTGACGACCAGAAGCTGCCAGCAGGTGGTGTGCAGCGCGTACAAATGACTTCGTTGATTTTAACCGCTGCTGTGGAAGTTCTACCAGTGTGGTTGCATCAACGAGATCTCGTTGGTTGCATGTAGCAGGTGGCCGGGGTTGGTGGTGCCTTCAACATTCAGTTGCAGAATTGTCACGCCTTGATCTACAACAGCTGCTGGTGCTGTTCACCTTGATAAGGGCGCTGCGTGCTTGGTCTGAGAGTGCCACTGCAATGGTTGTTCATTCACATGATAATTTTATAGCGACAGTTGTATCAAGTTTAGTTTCCTAAGTTGGTAGCCTACTTAGAGGAACGACCACGTGGAGGTACTTGTTTTCGCCTTGCTTTTATGCTAATACGGACACTGGCATTTACCAGGATATATTAGAAACTGCTTAATGTATTATTTTCAAACACGAGACAGAGATTTGAAGTGCGAAAATCTGCTTCTTGACAAAAACAACAAGCTCCTCTTGACTGATTTTGGATTCTCAAAGCCAATGCTTTTCGACAGCGCAGGAAACATCACTTTAAGCACGACGTTTTGTGGATCGGCTGCTTACGCTGCCCCTGAAATTATTCAAGGTAAAAACAGGTTATTCTTCAGATATAGCCTACAACGCCTTGAAACACATTAAGAGAAAGTTGAGATTCCTTATTCTACTTTTTCTGCGGACAGTAGTCCCTCAACCTTTACGCTTCCCTAGTTTATTACTATAGGCAGGGCGTTGAAAGACTAATTTGAGCCCGGAACCAATAACATTCCCGGGCCAACAAACAAGACACCTCCAAAAATGCCCAATAGGTAAACTATGTGCGGAATTTTCTTTAACTTGTCGGGCTTTTTGGAAAGATTTTAAGCCCCTGAAATCCTCACGGGACCAGAAGTAGCCTACCCCCTGGATTCCTTGTCAACGCCACTGACTGTAGGTTCGACCAGGACCAAAACATTTTGGGAGGCGAAACAAAAACTTTCTAAATGACACCCCCCAGTGGCTAGCACGCCTATGTTATGACATGTAGCCAGGCCCAGGGTTGGAAGTCGTTAGTCAAAAAGCAACGACTATTTCATTATTTGATAGTTCCCAAAAAAGCAATGACTTTCCGCTATCGATACTTAAAAAAAGAAATTAATTGCAATTACTAAACATATTGTATTTTATTGTATTTGCGTTTTTAACGACCAACGTGATGCCAGGTTGTCTTTTGAAAACAAGCCAGTGAATCTAAAAAACAGGCAAATCAACACAAAAACAAGCCCAATAATTTGAACCCATCACCAATGAGCATAAAGCAGACAGTTTAGCAATTCAAAATTTTCAATACAACCTTTGCAGTCCATACATCACGTTTATTTCAAGAATGACATTTGTTTGCGCCATTCCAAGCAATAATTATCTTGAAAAGAAGGGATACAATGTTAACTACAATAAAAACCTCGCAATTTCAGTGTCAAAAACAAGTTTAAAAAAATTTGACTGGCCAAAAAACATGCAACCAGCAAACTCAAAAAAAATAAGCAAACTCGAAAATACAAGCCCAAACTTGCCTGAAAACCGCAAGGTGGCAACACTGTTGACGATTCGCACTGGCAAGGTTTTTCTGAACTTTGTTGCTGCAAAATTTTCCTTTATCCTTTAAAGTTCGAAAACCGGAAGGGGACTAGATCGGATAGTAATCCGAAAACTAAATCTCGTAAATTCGTTTTGACGACGAAGTAAGTGAACAACAAAAAATGATTCAGCAGTTCTCCTAAGTATCGATTAGTGAAAAATAAATACCGGTAGCCTAATGATTTCGTTGCTTGCATAAAAAAGCAATGAATAACGCGCATTCAATATTTATTTTTAAAAGGAATGGGTATCAGCATTCAATATCCAGAAAGTAACGAATAACGCTATCGAATAGTGACAACTAGTCGTTACTTCCAGCCCTGTATGTAGCCTATATGCAGTTAAAAATAATTTATTAATTGACGATGAAAAAAGAAGATTTTTGATTACCAACAATACCAAGATTTTCAATTGAAATCTTAATGTAGGCTAACGTCATATCGAATATTCCTTTTTGAATAAAATTATAATATAGATCAACGTTTGGTAGGATTATCTTCACTTTGGTTAAACAGTTACAAAACCTTATCTTGAAGGTAGACCCTACGACCCAAGAATGCACGACATGTGGAGTATGGGCGTTATACTATACATCATGTCGTGTGGGCATATGCCTTTTGATGATTCCAATGTGAGAAAAATGCTGAAAGTACAACTTCGCAATCAAGTTCGTTTCCCTCCACGTATCAACGATACTATTTCGGACAAGCTCAAGGTAAAGCAAAATTTTAAAACGTTAGCCTGTAGGGCCTATAAATCTAATTTAATATGCCATAGGAAACTCAGCTTACTTTTAGCCTTGACTACTTTAGCTTGACAGTTTGGTAATTTGTCTGTTTTGTTATTTTTAATAACTGTTGAAAATTTCATTTAGCAAGAGCGAGAACTCTTTTTAATTACTTTAGTCTTTTGTACGAATCACACTCATTTCAAACCAAATGTGACTTTTTCTGCTTGCTATTTAAGTAGGCTTACGTGTTGACAAGTGGTTACGATTTGGTCTACTCCAGAGTTGGACCTATTACATTGTTTCAGTTAAATTACATGACAGTTAGGCTACATACACCATCAAAATTACAACAAACAGCCTCAATTACAGTCATAATTCCAATTAGGCCTACAGTAGATGAATTGTGCAATGAATTAGCCTACTTTCAATTACAATTCTAATTCATCCAACTCTGGTTTTACATTAATGCATTTGATAGCGCTAAGTTTTTAACTACGTTCAGAGCTTGATTCGACGTCTTATCCAGCCAGATGTTACTCAAAGAGCAACTATGGACGAAGTATTTGCTCATCCTTTCTTTGAAGGCTACAGAGATGAACTATCAAATAGGTATATGTTTGTAGTGTAGTGTATAAAAATGTAAGTGTTTTGTAGTGTACCGTATAAATGTTTGTAGTGTAGGGCTGTAGACAGCTGTTTTTTTTAGGCTACAATAGGCTAAAGTGAAACTAGTTTTACACACCAGTAGGGTCACTATTGCTTGCAGCACCGGTGAAAAAGGTTTACATAAATTGACCTCAAATGATAGCAGCAGTAAACGTAGCCTACATGAAGAGTGTATCAATAAATTCACCTGCCGTAAATTGTAAGGTCTACGCCTGCCATGTTTTTTTTTTCTTATTTTGTTTGTAATCCATTTGTGCAGTCATGTCGTAGCCTATTTTGTTTGTTGTTAAAAAAGTTCCAAAACTATATCCCTGGGTTTTAGTTCTTATGATATCTGAAACGTATTGATTTCGTTGCCTACGTGGTTGGTCTGTAAACAAGTTTATCATGATACAATCATACAACAGCACATTTTACTGATTGTTGAACACTCTTTGTTTACTTCTGATCCGGTTTGCAATACACAAAATGCTAATTGATTGATAAAAGTTTTATGAACAGAAGGAGTAGGCTATGTTTATATTTTATTATAATATTTATATCTCTATTTTTATTTACTTTTTTTTTGAATCCGCATGGTCACACTGCTGAGCCGGCTTCCTGTAATTTTTACTTTGTAATGTTTTGTTTTGGAATTCCAGACCCTCAAGGTAAAAACTTCAGAAAACTTGTCACTTTTTGAATTTCTTTTGTAGGCTATACTGTAAAATTTAAATTGCCTTTGTTTACACTTGCAAGTGTTGATTGTAGGCGTATTTTTACGCATTACAACCGAAAAATTATCTTTCTTTTCTAGGTTTGGTGGTTGTGCATTTTTAAGGGAGTGTTTTCCGAAAAGTATTTTATCGCAAAAATAATGAAAAAGGCAATGTAGCCTAACGCAAGAGAACAACTGCACGCCCAGCAATCTGGTGCATGAGAGAGGCCCACTTACGGATCCATAGGATGTACTGCCTAGTATTATAAATTCAAGAAAAATGTATGACAAGTCCAATTGATGTCAAGTTATCTTGTTGTGTATCGCGATTTCGAAACTTATTTGAAACTTAACTATTCGAAACTTATTTGAAACTTATTCGAAAATTATTTAAAACATCTCTTCAATATTCGAAATCGCGATACACAATAACTTGACATTAATTGGACTTGTTGTAGGCTACATTTTTCTTGAATTTATAGTGTTTTATCGATCCATATTTTAAACCTTTCGGTTTTGTCATCTTTTCCTTTTGTTGGTGCGAAATTCGTGTATTCACTTTATCGTTTTCTATAGGCTATGTTCGGGCCAGCAATAAAAAAATAAATTGAGTTTATATTTGAATAAAACCATAGGACTTCACTTGATTATCGCAGCAGCACATGACTTTTTTTTCTTTTCCTTTTGCTGAACATCGGCCTATTTTGTTTCAGCGTAATTTACCGATGCTTGACATTATTTTGTTGTAGTAAGAACAGGGAAGCAGCTGACTGGATGACTGATATAGTCTTTCGCTGCTTCCTGTCTGCTGTGGTATCTAGATTGCTATCATGGTGCTATTTTATTCATAGCCTAGTGTGTATAATTAACTTATACCGTACCGGTAGCCTACTATTCTTGCAACAGACGAAATAAAAGCTTTTTGTCTCTCTCTTATTGTTATTGTGTTTGAAACAATTAAAATTCATTAATAATAATTTTCCGTTACAGATGCAGAATTTTTTAAAGCATGCGCTTTACATTGCAGACCTTCCACAACCGGTACTGCCACCACCAGCGTTGCCCAGCAAATTTTTGACTTTTTTACGGGAGCAAGGCCACATTCCTCTCGCGGCAGTGGACATTCTGAGGAAGCTGGGTCTTCACGTGGATCCAGCCGGAGGCATTCCAGAAATCATGATACTGACGATTCTCCTCGAAATCGAAACGACGAGAGAAGAAGAGAGTCATACTGTTGTTCACGAGAAGGCCAAGATTGTTGTCAAGGAAACCCTCGTGACATGTATGATCGAAGAAACTCTTCACCGAATCCGAAAAGATGCCGTCACCACAAAAGAAAAAAGGAGAAAACTAATGATTAGTGACACTGAAAAATTATGACCCTTTTCTGAGTAATCACGTATTTTTTTGCACACATCAAAAGCTAATAGGCCTTCCAGACGTTTATGAAGTGGACACCAGAACCCATAGCCTACTGCAAGTCGCACCAAAATTTCAACACCTGCATTAATACTTTTTATCGTAAATCAAACGTAGTTGCAACCACCAACAGGACACGAATAAATCAATCAAGAATTTTACATCGACTAATTTTTTAAACAAGGTGTTGTATCGAAATAAGATAATTTTATTTACGTACTGAGTTCAGTACAAAGTTCGGTGACTTCACTAGTTCGAAAAGTTTTATCTTTGAAATCTGAACCTTTCCATTAAAAAATAAATACAGTTCGAACTTCAAAGGGTATTCCCCTAGAGAGGATTTTTTTAAATTTTCCCTCGTCAAGAGCTTCTGCTTTCTTGACTTGAAAGAACCTTGCAGTTGCATCATGCATGTGCTCTGAATGGTAAAAAGCTGTTCAGTCAGCTTGGGCCATTCAGTGAAACTCTTACAAGATATTTAAAATGGTTTTCAATTTGTGTCTAATCACTTGAAACTACATGGCTAAATATGATAACGTCTTTGTTGTTGAAAATAGCGGTTGTACCAATTTGCTAGTTAGCCTGTTAGGATAGTTGAGTATGTAGGCTGCACATCAGATGGCCGTGTTTCTTTCATCATCATCAGCCAGTCATGTCACTGCTGGAAGATGGCTGCAGGGGAAGGTGTCTAGTCCTCATACCCGTTGATCAATGTCTTACATGTGAGAGTGGAAGCTCCCGATGATGAGTTTTTCAGCGAAGGCAAGTTGACCCTTGTGTTCTTTCAGAAATAACTTAGGTTTGTGGTACCGGTATCAAAATAAAGAAAAATCCTGAAGTGAGTAAAGCTGTTTCGTGCCACATAACACTCCACCAGTGCCTGAGGGCTGGGTTTGTTCGAGACATGCAAAGGTAGAGTGCCCTGCATTGTTCTGACCGTTGGGGGTCACCGACGCGGGGAGAGTGACTAGTCCTTACACCTGTTGGTCGACATGGCCTTACATGCAAGAGTGGGAGCTCCTGATGTTAGATTTTTCAGCAAAGGAAAGTTGACCCTTGTGTTTTGTCAGAAACAACGTAGGTTTGTGGAACCAGTACCGAAATGGAGTAAAATTCCAAAAGCGGATCAAGCTGTTTTATGCCACTTGACCTCCACATATGTTTCCACACCATTCTGTTCTCATCCAAGTGATGCCAATCCTTTTTGCAAATCATCCCCTAATCTTTTCAGTCTCCCACTAGGCTAGTCTTTTTGCATATCTTGCTATCCATTTTGTGGCTATTTTGGCCCATCTGCTGTCTGTCATTCTTGTTATATGTCCCATCCATTGCTACTTCAGATTTAGTGCTGTTCCAATGACACCTTTAAAATATGTTTTTTAGGATAACTTCATTACTAATCTTGTCTTCTCTTCTATTTATGTTTAATATTATTCTTTCCATGTTTCTTTGTTCTGCTGCCAGTTTTCTTGTTTGCTGTTTTGTGAGTGACTACATTTCTGCTCCATATGTTGATGTTGGAAATATTCCTCTGTAAATGAATTTTCGTTTTAAGCTAATTGGAATGTTCTTACTGTTTAAAAAAATTGCTGTATTGACTAAATCTTCTCCAAGACTCCAACCTCATGTTATTCTTTGGGTAATCTCAGTTTCGTTGTCGTTTCCTGGTGTTATCATTTTTCCTAGATATTTGTATTGATCAACCTCCTCTATCTTCTCCATCTATCAAATACCCGTTCCTTGGTTGTTTCCCTGCTATCTCGTTACACATTATTTTTGTTTTTTTCTTGTTCATTTTCACTCCATCTCGTTTTCTTTCCTGTTTCAGTTCCTCAAGAAATTGTTGCAGAGTCCAATCTGAGTATCTGACTGTGCAAGAAGGATGATGTCATCTGCAACTGTGAGCTTGCTCAGCAGCTGTCCATTAATGACAAGTTCAGCCTCAGGTTTCAGCCTGTTAAATATCCTGGTTTTTGTTTAGACTGCTGCTTATTCTTTTCTTGATAGTTTTCATAAATGGTTTGTAAATATGTGAAGGTAGCCTAATGGAGTGATAGTGTGCAGAGTTTTTTTTTAAGTGGAGGGTAATTGTGACATTCTTCCACTGTTCTGATAGGTACTTATTCTATTTCGATCACTTTATTAATTCAGTTACACAACTTTTCAAGAAGAATATCACCCCTTGCCTTGACCATCTGTATTACTAATACTATTATGGTCTTCTGGTTCTTTACCATTTTTTATCTGTTTGTCTACTTTTTCAACTTTGCTTTTCAGATTGGAGACCTTTGTTTGACTGGATATTTTGTGACAATGTTTTATGTTTGATCGTTGTATAATGTTTGGTAGAAATCAGCTCATCTTTTGTTTTCTTGATTTGATGTTTCTGAGCCATCTTCATTCTTCAGTGCCAGAATCAATGCTCTACTTTCTCTTTTGCAGTCTTGCATTTTTTAATCCCTTGCCTGTCTCAATAGCATTTTTTACCTGTAAGGTGTTGAATTTTCTAAGGTCTTGTCTGATACTTTTTCGCATGTTCTTGCATAACTCTCGATATTCGATATTGTCTTTAGATGTTTCTCTCAACATGTTTCTATTATCATCATTAATTTCATAAGTTAAAATTTGTACAAAAACGTTTTTTTGTTTGTGCAGTAACAAAACAAAGGGTGACATCACAATCCAAGTGTATAAAACTTTTGCATATGTAGGCTACCCCACCCCAAAGTTTTTTCCACATTGTATCACCTTTTACTGAAAAGATAAAATACAGCCTGGAGAGTAGGTTTTTATATTTTCGTCTCTCCATGTAGAGTAGTACCAAAGTTATATGCAGTGTAGGGCAGGTATAAAACTACATTAACTTCAAAAGCTTTTTTTTCAAGGCATTTTTGAAATTCGGTGTGGTGGCTAAAATATATTGTCAATATGAAATATGCTTGGGAACAACTTTTAAATGATCGTGGGTATAAAATTTTGGATACTCTAGGAGAAGGTGCTTATTCAAAAGTAAGAATTGAGTAGGTTTGTATTGTAGAAGGCCATGCAAACTAAATTCTTTTGAAATGTAAATTTAGTTTTTCTATATAGCCTAATTGAAAGCTCATGACTGTTATTGTGTTTTTTGTTTTATTTACTATTGAAGCAGAAGATTTACCCATGACAAGTCAAACACAATGCTGCAGCTGTCGACCAAAATGATGCCTACCGGTGGCAGTTGACTTTGCAGCATAGGTTCAAAAAAGTGTTTGAATAAGATATTGCATTTTTTATTTCAACACAAGGATACTACTTTCCAATCTTAGGTGAAGGCTGCTTATTCTTCTGAGCTAGGAGGAGATGTGGCTATAAAATGTATAAGCCTCAGAAGTGCACCAAAAGATTTTATCAACAAGTTTCTACCTAGAGAACTAAAAATTTTACCTTTACTGTGTCATAAGAATATCATTCAAGTATATGAAGTTTTGGAGGTATGTTGAGACTATTAACTTCAATATTCAGCGCTAGTTTATTTATGTGGTGTCGCAACCAATGTTTTAATATTTTTATTTGAATTTACAGTTTGTTAAAATTATCTGATTTAAAAAATTATATTCAAGCACTCAAAGACTACAGTTTTCTATTGGCTAGATCAGTGGTTCTCAACAGGAGTGCCGCGGCACCCAAAGGTACCATTTACGTTTCGCAAAGGTGCCGCTAGTTATTAGAGTAGTGTTATCAAATATGCGCCCAGACATTAAAAGGATTTGCACTAAAACTCAGCGCAAATTTCGCACTGACTTTGTTTGAAACGATCTTCATCAAATTGTAGATGATTGATACGGAGCTGTAGTTATTTTTTTTTTGCAAAAACTCTTTTCAAAATTATTTTTATTTTTAATGCAGAAACTTTTTGGTTGGACTGTGGGTGCTGCCAAATTATTTGGTTGTTTACATAGGGTGCCGTAAGCCGGAAAAGGTTGAGAGCCACTGGGCTAGATGTATACGCGACTAGCCGACTATAGTATTTTTAACAAATCCATGAACCCCCATCTATTCAATTCATTTTCACTAAAACTTATTTGCGACATGTAAGTTAGCCCAAAACGATATTTCTTTGTTGGCTGCTACTAAATTGGATCACTCTGATGTAAATGATAAAGAGTTTCTGAATGAAAGTCAAAACCTATGTTTGGTTTTAGTCTTAACGGAATATTTACATTTGCTATGAAGTTTGTGATTATAATTTTTACGTGTAACAAAATCAATTAAAACGGATGCCCACTGTTCTAAGTTGATTTGCATAACATCAAGTGAAAAAACAAAAACTATTTAATTATAACTTCAGCTGGATTAGATCAGATGTAGATCGAGCCTAATAAAAATAGACTAAGAAAGTTTCCATGTGTTAGTATACAAACAAATGTATATAGGCCTACCACAGCTTTTAGTTAACAATTTGTTGTCTCATCGTCATCAAAGACATCATCATTCAACGCTTATACATTCAACATTCAATGCAAGTTGTCTTGCATTTTTGCAGCATTATGATATTGACAAAAATAAGAGTTATGTTTGTATTGTTATGGAATCTGCTAATCGCGGAGATTTATTGAAATATATTCAAAGAAGAGGAGCACTACCTGAATCTGAAACTAAAAGGTTTTTCTGGCAGCTTTGTCAAGCAATAAATTACTGCCATTCACAAAACATATGCCATAGGTAAGCATAGGCTATATAGTAGGGTGGCTCTTAATTTTGAAAGTTAGAAAATGATTTGCTCTCACTCTCTGAGTTGGATCCAATCACTGAAAAAACCCACCATGCCAAATTTTAGGCCATTTCGATAATGTTTTGAGGTAGTCCACGCATAGGCCTACTCAAAATTTAGGTCACTAGCAGGGCCATTCCATGTCAATTCACACATTCAAGAAATTCAACCACTCCGATTTCCCTTAAATTTTACACACCTTTTTACTATCCTATATGATGAACAACTGCAAAATTTGAGGGAAATTTATTGAGAAACACGAGAGTTATGAAGCATTTAGGTTAGGGGGGTCTGCCGAGGGGGCACAATTTTTTATTTTTGGCTATGTTTGAGACCCTATTACTGCTAAACTAAATTAGGTAACAACCCAAATTTTTTACAGGTGATAGTACTTCTGCCAAATATTGAAAACATAACATCGCTCACATTGTCACACTAAAAGGTCATAGACATCCAAAGTTGGCAATTTCCAGCTCTCGGCTACAATTTTTCAAAATTTTGAAACCTTGCCAATACCCCATTTTTGATTGGTTTTGGCTGAAATTTGGTAGAAATGTTGTTTACAGGATTCTCTATGAACTGAGAAAATTTCAGTACCGAAACAAAATATTAAAGGGCTTGGGAGGTATTTAATGTGAAACATGGGGCGAAATGAAAAAAAGCAAAAAACGGGGTCCTTTTTCATAATGGAAACTGCAGCTGCTCTTCATCTTTTGTCAACAGTCGGTTATAAGACTGCACAAGAGCAACTCCGAGAGTTATGAAGATCTGAGTTATGAAGCATTTAGTTTGAGAGGACTGCCGAGGGGGCATAATTTTTTTTATTTCTGGCCATGATTGAGGCCCTATTAACTTACTGCTAAACTAAATTAGTTTAACAACCCAAATTTTTTACAGGTGATAGTACTTCTGCCAAATATTGAAAAAACATTTCAGTGCAAATTTTCACTGGGGTCATGGGTAACCTGGATTTTAAAAGAACCCCATTTTTTGCTTTTTTTTATTTCGCCCCATGTTTCACATTAAATACCTCCCAAGCCCTTTAATATTTTGTTTCGGTACTGAAATTTTCCCAGTTTATAGAGAATCCTGTAAACAACATTTCTACCAAATTTCAGCCAAAACCAATCAAAAATGGGGTATTAGCAAGGTTTCAAAATTTTGGAAAATTGTAGCCGAGAGCTGGAAATGGCCAACTTTGGATGTCTATGACCTTTGCCATTTTAGTGTGACAGTGTGAACGATGTTATGTTTTCAATATTTGGCAGAATTACTATCACCTGTAAAAAATTTGGGTTGTTACCTAATTTAGTTTAGCAGTAATAGGGCCTCAAACATAGCCAAAAATAAAAAATTGTGCCCCCTCGGCAGACCCCCCTAAACTAAATGCTTCATAACTCTCGTGTTTCTCAATAAATTTCGCTCAAATTTTGCAGTTAATCATCATATAGGATAGTAAAAAGGTGTGTAAAATTTGAGGGAAATCGGAGTGGTTGAATTTCTTGAATGTGTGAATTGACATAGAATGGCCCTGCTAGTGACCTAAACTTTGAGTAGGCCTATGCGTGGACTACCTCTAAACATTATCGAAATGGCTTAAAATTTGGCATGGTGGGTTTTTTCAGTGATTGGATCCAACTCAGAGGGTGAGAGCGAACCATTTTCTAACTTTCAAAATTAAGAACCATCCTACTATATAGTCTTTGAAAATAGTATTTTATTGGTTTTGGTTTCTGTAACCAAACAGCTTTCTACTTTTATAAACGTGAAAAATGCAACTTCGCATAGCCTAAACACTGCAGTCTCATTATTTTGCATTCAATAAGTAGAAGAGCAAATGATAGATAACGAACGAACAATAGATACAACAAATAGAAGAATAAATAGAAGAAACTCAATCTATTGTGAATACTGTAGTCAGGGGCGCCGGAACGATATTTGACTGGGGGGGGGGGGGGGCAAGATTACGAAAAAGGGCACTTTTGTTTACTAAAAGGCCAATTTTTTTTAAGTTTTAAGATAAGACATAGCGATAATGCTAATCTATTAGCTCACTATGTATTGAGTAATGATAGCCTACATGTGTCCGGTATACAATGAAGGGCATCATGCTATGTTATCATGATGTAACCTACTGTCAAGCCTTAAAGCAGCCTGCGGCCATGGCCGCTAAGTAGTGCTTGAATGACCGCCGGTGCTACCTCCTCAATCGGCCAAGTTTGGCCGCTGGTCTCTTCTAGCCAATTATTTAATTTCGCAATAGAATGATCGTGGATTAACTGTCGAAAATATGTAGTATCAAAGAGTGACGCAAAATTAGGTCAGCGCGTCATAATCGCCACTGTTGCATTGTGCGGGAATATTTGTTATTGATGGAATATATCCATCTGCGATCACCAGCGCTGTAAGTCTTGTTTGTAATTCCCGACGTTTATTTTAACAAAGTCTTAATCCGGAGTGCTAATTTACATCGGCTGGCAATATTGTCGTTTTTATGTCGATTCGATGTTGTCGGACATTGAATCATTCTTAAAAAGGAGAACTAGGTTAGTTGACATCCGAGGGGAAAACATTTTTGGATCATATTTTGCAAAAATTATGCTTTTTTTAGTACTGTCCTTCACATCATTGAAATGCTTATTTTATTACCTTGCCGTCATCGTCAACACATGTCGAACGTTGTTTTTCGTTGCTAAAAAGAATTCTAGGGGAGTGGCGAACTTCTTTAAAATCAGCCACACTGGAGGCACTCGTGTGAGTGTCGTTAGATAGTCCCGCAGTACTGGATTAGGCTACAATCCCGATTAAGCAGTTATTGCGTGGTGCAACAATTCTATTGTAGGACGTCGCCCAGGCTTCAACAACGCTAAGTGATCATTTTAGCATTGTTGCAAGTTTAATTCTATTTACTTGTGCTCGTTATTTTTATTTTGTATTTTGGTCTCCTAGCACGCAGATTTGGCCGCCGAGAAGGAGCACCCGGTAGGCCACGATGGCTGCCAAAAAAAAACGAGTTTTAAGGCCTGTACTGTGTTGCAAAATTTTGTGCCGTAAATATTATTTTGATGCAAAAATGAAAGATTATAATTAGGCTAAAAGCGAATAGTAGAAATTGTTATATTGCAAAATGTGCAGTAGCTTACATGACTTTAAAAGGGCACCATTGCCCCCCTGCCCCTCCATCTGTAGAAAAATTGAGGGCAGGGGGGCATCCGCCCCCCCTGCCCACCCGCTTCCGGCGCCCCTGACTGTAGTGTTGAAGAAACACATAGGACGTGCTTGTATTTGGAAAGTTCTAAGTAAAAATATTAAAACTATTGGCTTGGTAGAAATAAATTAAGCAGAAAAACGTTTTTCAATATAGCTTTTCCACAACAACGCAACAAGACGAGGCCTATAATTAAGCTACCATGCGTGCAACTTACCAGCTGTAATTGTAATTTGGACCAAAATTTTTTGAAATTACAGTTCCATTACACAACAGCAAAAAGTCTCAAGTGCAATTACGTGAAAATTGTGTAATTAATGATATTCAATTACAATTGTATTTGATCCAACTCTGGAAGCTACTACTATTAACTTTTTCAAACCAATTTTTACTGAAATCGAGTACAGGAACTAGAATGACTTGTCTTATTTTTGCGGAAAATGCCAATGTTTTAAATTGTAGCTATTTATTGACTAACTCATTATTTTTTAACAGAGATTTAAAATGTGAGAACTTGCTTCTGGATAGAAACTATAACATCCTTATAACTGATTTTGGTTTCGCAAAGCCCATTCAGTACGATGATAATGGCGACATACATTTGAGTTCAACTTTTTGTGGATCAGCTGCTTATGCTGCTCCTGAAATTCTTCAAGGTAGAAACTTATATAAAAGTAGGTTTAGAATCTTCTCCTCGGACTGACAAAGTCTCTGATCGGTTATTCCTGGCAGTTTCGCAGTCTTGTACAGTAGAAGCTTTTGACGCAGGGCCGGTTACCGAGATGGAAAGAATAAAGTTTCCGATTGTTGAAATGTTGTTGTCGGGAAATTATTCCACTCATCACGTGCCGTTGAATGGAGAGCAGTCCTGACATGCGCTGCTCAAGCGCTATATCATGAAACAGATCAAAATGGGATGTTTACATTAATTGTTCAAGAAATATGCGAGTATTAAAAGCAAACCTGAATTTCATTCTGATTATAAAGCGAATGTGCTAATTTCCCTGCAGCTTGGCTCACTGAACTATTTGCTTCAATTGCATTTGCTTCAATTGCAATTCAAACCTGCAAGATGTAGTGGTATCCATCTTGGACTCTGAGCGTTGCGCGAAAGAAAAAAGAAAAAAAATCAATTGCATCATTTCCAGAAAAAAATCTTAAATCTGACTTGCATTTAAGGTAAACCCTACGACCCTCGAGTGTATGACATGTGGAGTTTGGGCGTGATCTTGTATATCATGGCGTGTGGTCGTATGCCGTTTGATGACACGAATGTTGCAAGAATGTTGAAAGTTCAACTCCGCAATTACATTCGTTTTCCTTTAAAGACAAATGGTATTCTTTCTCAAAAGTTAAAGGTAGCTTAGGCTAATTATGGCATTGATTGGTTGTGCTTGGTTATATATACTGGTTTTTAAATTCTAGCGTCGTTCTTTTTTTTAGCAAGAGCATTACATGCTTGCATGACCGTCGCACCAGTTTCATAGAATAAGGCCGAAGTCGGATTCGAATACGCAATACAGTATTTCAAAGGCACACATTGGAAACTGCAAAATTCTTCTGATTTCACAATCTTGCTTAATTATCTAGTATCTACTCTATGCTATTATCATGACGCAAATATGCTAAGAAAGACCTCTAAAAATTGATTGAGGCTGTTCACCAGGCATTTAGATAACATGATATACGTTCTACTGGTGCAAACTAAGCTTCTACTCCCCTGAAGAAGTCAGTCGTGCCTGACTGACGATTGACGAAACGTCGGGAAAAAAAGCAGATTATCACCTTATACATCTTGTGATAGTTTAGCTTAGTTTACACCAATAAAACGTATCATGTTCTGTAAAAAACACCTGACTTGATGATTTTGAAGTTTAGAAATTGTTTTAACATAAAAATTGTATGATATTGCTGGTAAAAACAATGGCTTCACTGCCGTTAAGTCTGCTTGACCTACCCAGCAAGCTTGTGTATTTCTATTGTGTAGCCAAAGAATTTTTTAGCTTATGGTTGAACTAAACTGCTTAAAGCTGAATAGCTTATGCGTTTCTTCGTTTTTTTGACAAGCTTATTTTCCGCCACAGTTGCGTAGGCTACTAGCTTCGTGCATAGCTTGCTGATCAGTGCAAGTTTATCGGTGTCAATAAGTTTGTTTTTGAGTGGCCTAGAAGGGATTTCCAGTGGTTTACCTTGATTTCGTTTGAAAGATTTTTGTTGCAGTGGATATTAATTTTAACCATTTTTTGATAGAGCAAGATTTCGTTTTATTTTAGGCAAAAATAATCGTTCGAAATACTCAAGTAAATAACATCATAAAGCAAACAAACTATGAATGAAACTGAACAATCAGGTTGAAAACTTATTTTAAAGCAATTTACACAACAGAGTTAAACTTCAGAAAGAGCTTCGACCTTTTTGGCCTTTTTATTGTAGGAATGCAGGAGTGACTAAAATCAACGAAAATTTTACTAGAGTTAAACATGTTCTAAAGCTAGTTCCGCAAGGCAGAACTTAACTCGCTGCTTAATCGAGGCGGACGTGACGAAACGATACACAGCAGAGGAGACTTTGCACCATCCTTTCTTTGAAGGATACCACGGAGAATCTTTCAGCAGGCTAGTCTGGACTTTATTTGTAGACCTATACCAGCCAGCAAATTAGTATTTTTTCTGTAGACGTTCTGTAAACAAAGAACCAATTTGCTAGTTGGGATAAACCTATGTTATGTTTGTGTTTTGTTGCTGTAAAAAGTGTATATGATATTTTATCGAGATGACATATTTCACGTTGGTTGATGCTCAGTTGCATAAAAATTATTCAAGTGGAGGTTATGGCCTGATCTTCCGTATTGATGACTTCAGATAGCTTAGCTGCAAGAATGTGATTTCATACGGTGAATCAATGCAAAAATAATGTGTTATTAAGTTACTATCAGTTACTAACTTACTATTAAGGTGCTCCTCGATGAATTGCTGCATCTCAGAGCCGGCTGATTTCAATTGGTCTTCTAGATTCTACTGTGTTGATTTACAGAAAAGCTTTTTTCTTGCCATGCATTATTTATTTGTTTTAGTTTGCCTTGAAACTAATTTCTATTTTATTTTGTGGGGAGTTTGTGTAAGGATAAAACGTGTGCTACCTTCAAGTAATGTTTATTTGCAAGTGAAAGGTTGTACTTTTTTCAGATTGATGTCAAGAAAGATTTGTGATTTTTTTACCGGCGGAAAAACTCGCTTGTCCATTGACTTTGGCGAAAAACATCAGACTTCTTGCCCCAGCAAGGGTATTAGCAGACAATACAAAAATCGTTTTCTTAACTACAAGTTGACTTCTGTACCATCTCGAACGAAGAAAAATGAAAAACTAGGTTCTGTTGGTGAGAAAAGAATTGTTGTACTACCTTCTTCTCGCAAGGCTGTACTGAAAAGAATCAAACTGAAGCTGAGGCAAGGAAAGTTAAGAAAACGGATAAAGTTGCCGAAGTAGCCGACCTCTTCAATATTGCTAAATTTGTCAGTAGGCTATGGCTCGGCGTGGGACAAGTGGTTGCTCATTCTACAGAAGGCGGAGTGTATCGTTTGAGTCTTGTCGCTTATTCTATTACAGGAGACAAATTTTCTTCTTTTTCAGCTACATATTTTAAAATCGTTTTTTATGATCATATTTTTTGAGAAATAAAGTATCTTAATGTTCTGTTTGTTTACAAAGAAAAGATGCATCATTGATGCAGGTTTTACTATAGCCTGCTGTTTAGCAAGCACCTAGCTTGCGAGAAAACTTTGCAAGGGACAAAGTTTGTGTGGAATGCGCAATCTATTTCTTGTAAGAAGACAAGAGCATAAGCATAGCAATACTTTATTGCGACATATTTATCTAAAGTTTGAGGAGAAAAATATGTTTCCTCGTCTTCCTTGAAAATAAGTCATTGCTGCTTGGACTACTAAAAGATTACATGGATGTATAAATGGTCATTTATTTTTGTTTGGATACGAAACAAAACGTACAGTGTGCGTATACAGTGTACAATGAGAGAGTGCGAAAGACCGTATAGCTCTAAATAGGCGTAGGAGGTTGGCCAGTCTGCACTCCCTCTTTCAAACAGTTATACGAAAGAAAATATTGCATTTTTAAATAGCAAATTGACACATTAAAGAAGGACAGAAGAACATAAAAAAGAACAAAGATAAATACGAACGCAAAAGATGCAACAATAATGATAGCCTATTGGATATAAAGTCAGATAATGGATGTCGCTTCTATAGCTCTTGATTCTTAAAGAAGTGTTTTTTGCAAGTTTTACTGAACAATCTGTAGCCTTTTTCTCATGTGTTTTTTTTTCATGTTATACATGACGATAAGATAGCCAGTTATGATATGTTGTCTTAATATACTGTATTAAATGTGCAATCTTGAAAAACGTTTTATTGAAGGCTGAAAATCAAGCAGTGCAGTGTTAAAATCAAGTAATTTAAAAAATATATATAACATATTAAAACAATGAAAACTATTAATACTACAAAAAGTGCTCAATGCTAAGCAAAAAAGCAAAGCAGAGCGAATTAAATCAAATATAGTTATTACTATCTGAATCCTTAACAGCCTGTTTCACCTACACGGATCATCAGAAGGTTCTTATTCAAATAGAATCATACTAAGTGCCATAACAAATAATAGCATAGTAGCCTATACAATAAAATCATAACTTTTGCCCTATTTCAATTTAACTAATAGGCTACTGAACGGGCAATGACGACAAACAAACTCCAGAAAACGTAAATAACACAAAATACTCATTTTTCAGCTTGCTCTATGCAACATTTTCGCTGCCTTTGCAGTAGGCTATGTGCAAGCTTTTCTGGAGCTCACTTTGCAGCATAAACGGAAGCATGTAGCCTACGGTTTGTACAGAGTTTAGTTTAGGTATTATCCACTGAGAACAGCATTATTTTAACGTTAAATTAAAACATTTCATTTCATGGCAACACCAAACAATTGCAGAAATAAATAAGCTACTTAATTAGCGGAAAACAAATATATGCATCAAAAATTTTCAAAATGATGACAAAACATTGGACCCTTTTGTCTGTTGAGATTCGAACAGACTTTTTCAACTCCATTTGTCATTGGTGGCGGTCCACAGCTGAAAACTCCAAACCGTTTAACCTGAAATATAATATGAACATAAAGTTCTCGAAACGATTTTTTATCCACAAAATGCAGGCTATGTAAAACATCATAGACAAAGTAAAGCACACAATTAAAAACTAAACCAATTCTTAGGTAAAGACATTGCATTGCTGGACACGCGGCTCCGCTTTTTCGGCAACATGAGAACGGTCTATGTCCCTAAAAGGATCATACCACTTTAACAATATTTTTACGTCTCGCCACAAGCTTACTTTCAACAACAATAAAACAGCTTTAATTAGGCTACTTAACAGCCAACTTCACCACATCTATATATTGCATAAAAGTACAATATTTTGTATATCAGAAAAAAGTGTAGCCCTTCTGGTGTTGCAGATAAGTCGAAAACAGGTGTAGATTTGCGTCCCTATGATCTAAAATCCCTATTGTTAATCTATGTGGTCACTACAAAAACTGAAGCAGTCTATAAAAATGGCTTATGACTAACTTAGAAAAAGTAGCTTAATTTGCTTTTTGTTTATTCATTTAAGCCATTTTGTTCCTAAGAGTTTTGTTTTACCTTCGAATGCTTGGCAATGAGTTGTTGAAAGAATTCTTTAAATTTTGGCCTCCCAAAATTGGTTTCGGATTTCAAACCAGTGAACAACGACTTTCCAGAAAGTTTCTTAACTTTATTCTCGCAAATGAACTGAATAATGAAAAAAGATTTGTTGAAATATATAATTTCAATGACTTGCTAGTGAATGCTTAAAAAGTAATAGGCCTAGGCAATTTTTTTAAAAATACACTCTGTTATTTTATTTTTAAAAGGGTTTCACCACAACAAAACCTGCTCTATTACCAGCATCGTTGTTCTCAAGTCAAACTGTTCACGAAATTGAGTGATAAAGATGTGGCCTTCGAACAAATTGTTGCAATCTTCTTTTTCAACATCTTGTATAATGTCAGTTAGCCATTCATACTGCTTTTGATCGCGAGTAATCCACATGAAGTAAACCTAAATAATAATCATAGTTTTTCCAGTTTTGAGGTTGGTGTGAACGTTTTGTCACTTTCAAGCTGTGGTTAATTGTTAAGATAGGCTTATATAATTTCATAGTCAGTTGTTTTTATGTAAAAGAGTGAGAAAAATAACTTTATTTTCTAATCAGATTCTATAATAGATTAGAAGGCTACACAATGAGCTTACCGTAGCCTACATCACAGTTGTAATAGGCTACAATTCACAAACATAGAGAAACGCTAAAGTACGCTCACTGTTGAACAATTCAACATCGTTAGCCAAGCAGCAAAATTTGTGCCAGAATCAATACACTACAGTAGACATCGATAGCCCGAAGCAGTGCTTTTCAATCCTTAAAACAACGGTACGCACTATTTCATTTCGCAAAGTTTTCCTCCGCATAAACCAAGAATAATTAGTTTGTAGCTACTTGTTTTCTCTCTTTGTGGAATAAAAATAGAAGGGTTTGTTCAATAGCCTAACATTTTTGGTCATTATCAATCTCCATTTCCGCTTGCAGTAGGCTATATTGCGCATCAACATGGGTTACTTGTTTTGAATCCTGTCGATTTTGAGCTAACTCGCCCAGTATCACCAAATTGAGACCGGTCCATTTCTTGCCATCGTTTTGGTTGTCTGCCACGTTTTCTTTTTCCTTGGACTTTACCTTCTGTGCAAACTTTGTTGATTCCGAATTTTAATCTTTTAGTGTGGACGAACAGTGTTAAAACTTTTGATTTTATTGTTGCTGCATTTGAATGTAGCTTTGTCATTGTCACTAGATTTTCTATTTTGGTGTGGACAAGTAGTCTTTTGTTGGACATGCTTCTCGTGATTGACATGATTGTGGAAATTAGTGAGTTTTTTTTATTGTTGATGATGTCCAATTTACGCATTCTAGACTGTAGAGCACGACTGGTAGAACGCAAGTGGCGAAACTTTTTGATTTAAAACTTTTAATTAATCGATTATTAAATCGACAGCTTAAGTTGCAATGGATTGATTTAAATTCAACTCTGATTTACTTCACTCGCTAGTGCTCTTTGGCACTTGAAGACACGTGAAAGAAATTTTGTTTCATTGACCGCAACAACGCAAATTAATTATTATAAGCTACATCAGAATTGGCATTGTTTGTTTAACCATTTAAGTTTATTGGCTCATTTTCTGCTGATTATTTTTAACAATTAGGCGCAACTTCTTGCTTCAAAGCTTCCCGCATAAGGTTATCAAGTGCTTAATTAGAAGATACTTTTTTTTTTTTTTGATATCAACTACTGCAATAAACTTCTTTTCAGCTAAGTGGGTAGTGGGATTTTGCATAAAAACTTTAAGTGCTTGAATTGCAAAGTCTTTTTAAAATGTATGAAGAGCTCCCACCAAAATCAAACAGATTATTAACCGCTTTGACCAAACTCGCTTAACGTGTTGTCAAACAGTCACACCCTCATTTCTAGTGTATACTTGTAGCACACTTCTAAATTGTAAACCATACAACCGTAACCACAAAGCAAAACTAGCCAAAAAACACGCAACTGCTCAATTTTTCTCGTCATACCTAATCAAAATTAACCCAATTTGGAGGAAAAACCACGGAACTGGCAACCTTGTGACGACGTCATCCGCAGATGAAAAGATTGAAATGGCATGAGGGAATCAGACACAACGGTATTGCCTATTAAGCCTACTATACTCTATTAGGCCTACAAAATAATAATGGAAGGAAATTTTCATCCGCACACGTTTGTCATCTGAATTACAATTTTTTTCATCCGCTTATGTGCGTACCATCCAACTGGTTAAAAAGCACTGGCTCATGGATATCTAAAGAAGGGGATACGAAGGCTTTTGACGATTAAAAAAGAAAATAACTCAGCCAAGAACGCAATCTGGTGCATTATAAACTGATGAAAACGTTTTACCTTTTTACAATTCATTCCGACTTTGAACTGAGTATTAACTAGATCTTTAAGAATGGAAGCAAAAGGAGTAACTCCAATACCACCCCCGATTAGCACAGACACGTCATACTTGTACCAGTCCTGGTGACCTTCTCCGAATGGACCGTCCAGAAGTATCTGCAAGGCAAGGCGTTTAATGAAAAAAAAAAATAGAAAAATACAAAAAATTATCTCCTACTCCACTTAGGTCTGCTGTAGGGAGATTTAAATTCACATGTATTGACTTCTCTTTTAGACTACCGTCACAAAACTCAAGAAAATTAGCAGAAAGTTCGTTGAGGCATGAAATATCACTAGCCTATCATTTCTTTTTTAAACCCAGCCAGTGAAACTGTACAATTGCTTACCTTTGGGTAAGGTGAACCTAATAAATTGTCATTATCGTAAATTCGTCTGAGGTTTTGAGTCCACGGCCCCACAGCTCTGATGTGTAATGTTAGTGTGTTTTCATGTGGAGCAGATGTCAGGGTAAAAGGATGATATTCAGTGGGAGATTGAGCTAAACAAGCAATGCGTACCTACAAAAGCAACAGCTTTCAGATGAGAATGTGTAAAAGAAAACTTGGGTTAATTATAGTACTGTACAAAGCAAGGTTGATAGGCCTATAACATTTGTCACATCAAGAACAATATTCCAAATAGGCAAGCTGTTTTTGTCAAAGAAAAAAAGTTGCATTATGAACCATGTAAAAATATCTCACTGGTTATTTCGCATTATGTAGCCATCTGAGAACGTACCAAAATGATGGCAGTAACTCAGCTTCCTTTGCGCATTAACCACAATAGCTTTTAGTGAAGCCACTTACCCATTGGCCAGCTTTGTAAGAAAAGTCATGCGGTCTTTGAAACTCTAGGTGCGTTACGTTGGAAGGCAATAGTTCGGCGTTTCGAACTGTTAATTTTCTAGTCATTCTGCTGAGGCTATACAACTTATCAAAAGTGTACAGGGTAGCTGGGCCGACAAAGTACAGATAAAAAGAAGGGCTCTGCAAAAATGATTTCAGTGTAAACACAAGGTGCATCAAATTTTGTTTAACCGTAACACATAAAGCAACTCAATTAATGTAAAACAATTTATGATAAACTATCTGTATTTTTAATACATCCTATAAAAGATGTTCAGAATTAAGAACGAATTTACGCTATAATCCCCCCGCATTGCAGAAATGGCGTAGGCCTGCTATGCTAGTGCTTATGCTTTGTATCAAAACGAAGTGGAGTTAAACTATGGGCCACTGCGATATACTTCGATTTATTACGAATGGTTAAGGTGTTGCAGCAGCTTCACTTGTCTTTCACTTACTTGGATCAACATTCCGCTCCCGTGGAGGAAACAAAACAAGTAAACAAAAATGTATCCGAAGAAATGAGTCCAATGAAACCAATTATGAATGACACGACGAGCGTAGTTGCTTGCAAATACAAACCTGTGAACAAAAGTCGTGTAAAAGATGTCAATCGTGTCTGAAAATTATTGTGCCATAAATCATTGACAAGCAACTACTTTGCTGTGTTAAATTAATTAAAAACAACTGTCTGTAATGACGGTGAGTTAACTACCGGTAGGCTACTCCAATAACCTAATAAGGGCTGATCGAATATTATTTAAAACCATTTTCTTGTTCTTCAATTTCATTTTTGTGATGTTACGCAAAATGTCGGATTTGACATCTTTCAAAGGGCATCATATGACATTTGAACAGCCTCTTATCATTGAAAAGAGAATGAAAGCATGCAGACTGTAGAGCGTCTCATCCTGTTTATTTGTAAAAGCAATGATTGTAAGTTTGTAGCATCAGCTGGAACACAAAATTGAAACCGAAGAACGAAAGTGGAGCAGCTATTAAGAAGTGAAGTGTCTTATCGTTTCTAGCACTAGTTGCTACGTTCATCTGATGAAATTGAAAGTGAAATTAACAACAAACAAGATGGTTTATTGCTTTACTGACGTTATGTTTTTATTTTTATTTTTGAGAAGCCGATCAAACAAAGATTTTGCAACTTACATGATAATGAGTATTATAGACAATATAACTCCAGTGATTCCTGTAATAGTTTGCGTGCACCAAAACAAAAAAGATGGAGTGAAGTCGCTCGGAAACCAATAGTCTCGGAAGATACACAAAAGGTCGGATGCTGATTGTGTAGAAACTGAATAGAAGTTAACTCCATGAGCAGTAATGTGGATAACTGAAAAATATTTTTTCTGAAAATTAAAAATGGAAACTGTTTCAAACGTTTTTTTTAATATACAACGTTGAAGAATGTAACCTAAATGTAAATCTTTGTTATGTATCCTCTACATACATCACACAAATATGTTAGTTTAAGCTAAACTGCATCATCAAAGGATAAAAGGTTAAGTTGGTTTGATACTGGAGTTACTGTCATGTACCAGGTGGTTCAAGTATCATATATGATCTATATGTTTCCACCCTTCCTACATGATGCCAAATGTATATAAAGGATCACGCCAACTTGTATAACACAATATACGGTACTATAGCTCTCTCAACACGTTGACAAACATGTTATTTGAACAGTCTCTGCTATAAAAAATACCGTAAATGCCATTGTTTTCTTAACTTCAAGCAAAATGAGATGGACTACTTTCATCAGAAACAGCTGTGAGCTATTGTGTGTAAATTACTCTGTAATAGCTTAACGGTTAGGGCCTTATTCAGCTTCTTTTGATTCCAATGTGGTTGGGTGCAGTAGCTCCTATATAGACTGATATCGGAGTTTGACAATCTTGGTTTAAAATGTTTAGGACACTACTCATCGTGATTGACGTTAATTGACTTACCGGAAAAGAATATGCCCATCCAAGCGACTATTTTGTGCATTGTAACTGCTTTGTCAAACGGGATATATCTGTGAAGTCTGGTGTCCCGGAGGAGAGTAATGATATTGCGGCACATGGTCAGGAGAATGGTTGAGAAGTTGAACATGAGAGCACCCGCAGATCCTCTTGCAACAGGCACCGCATAACCTGTTATGCTGCTTAATCCTGATGCTTTGTTGGATGCTGCAGCAACTAAAGAAGGTTTTGGACTATAAAAAGTAATTTTGGGTGATGCTCAATAATTCTAACAATGTTTTTATTGCTATTCATCTCGGATGCACAGCTGAAAATTATCTTTTGAAATAATATTTCCGTTCGTCTTTATTATAAGGTATAAGGTAAAGATTCAGTAGTCTTGACAAGCTACAAATAATAAAAAAAAACTAAAAAATGCAGTTAAACTTACAGAAAGCGTACAAGAAGACTCCAATTGTAATCCACATGTATAAAGACACCCAAAAGATTCCAAGAGAGTTGTATTCGACGTATCTTTCCCATGCCAGAACAAATTTTTGAAATTTGCTGGATGCCAAGTGAAAGTTAATTGTTTCTGGTACCGCTCTTTGAGAGTCAATCTGTACACTGTAAAAGTTTCCAAAATTTATCACAGAGAAATTGAAATCAGATTCTGTGTAAGGTGGCGTGAGTTCGCAAGCGAATTATAATCATTTACCAAGTTGAAAGATGTATAGCCAGCTTAATCCCAAAGTAAATAACGTCAAGCATTAAAAGGATTAGATGACAAGAATCAAGCGATGTTAATTTGTCCGAAGAGGCTAATATGCCTAGCCGTTTTCACACTGTCTCTTTCGAATCGTGTGGATACATGCTACAGAAAGATTATCTTACCGTGATGTTTTTAAATGTTGCCCATTTTGTTGAAATCGTTCAACTTTTGTGGTCTTCTTTTTCTTTTTTATGCTTCCTAAAATTGGAGATAGGCGTTTATATGTTAGCCTATGTCTTTCCCTTAAGCTTGAACAGTTTCATGAAACTGCTAAATAATAAACAATAATACTTATTTGACATTTAATTCTTAACAGACCTGAAGATCCCATGGTTGCTTTGCTAAGATGAGATTCATATTCTTGTAAAACGGCGTTAAAATCTTGCAATGTCAGGCCGAGTTTGCTAAAACAACCCATGGACTTCATCATGTCTTCTATATCGCCGCTCAAGTTTTCTAAGTCCAGCTTAGGATTTAAAGACTCAACCATTGATCTATGAAGGAACATTATTCTTCTATTAACAATAGTTAGTTAATAAAAGAAGAAAAATTAGTTGCAGACCATTTAGCCAAAACACTTGTCATAAGATGTTACTCCATTTTTTTTCTGCATAAGGTGCATTGAATATGAATGCTATACTGTGATGTGCAGGCTAGTTTAGTAGAAGTTTTACAGATTCTTCTAATAAGCTACTTTGCATGAAAAATGAATGACGGTGAAACAGTGCAGACCGTTTAATTTATAAAAACATATGACGAAAAGGAAATTCTTGTGAAGAACTTACTTGACCATTGCTTTGAAGTCACCCGGACTCAATCTACCAGTTTTGTTTACGTCATACATGTCAAACATTAATTGAATTTTTCTCTTTGGGTCTTCTAAAACATAAACAAGAAGAATGTTGGGTTGAAAAATGACAAGCTATACTGAAGTACAATGCTTTGCAATCCGTGGAATGGTACGCACTTAAGTGGATGAAAAAAAAATGTAATGCGGATGACAAACGTTGTGCGGATGAACATTTACCATGATTTTTACATTTTGTAATGTGCCACAATTCAAATAAGTCTAATGAGATATTGTAAGCAATAGCATTGTGTCTTTGAATCCCTTTTATTTATGCTAATTCAGTTGATGTGGTTGACTTCATTACAAAGTTGCCAATTCTGTGGTTTTCCTGCAGAATATGACTAGTATTGAATCGGAAGGATGTTTGGGCGAGTTTTGCTTTTCGAATGCAGCTTTATGGTTTAGTGGTTTATAATGTACAAGTGTGCTACTCGTTCAAGTTTTCATCATAAAAAAGTATGTGGCTGTTTTGTAACAAGTTTACGAGGGGAATGGCGTTTTCACTGGTGAAAAACACGCTGAACTTTGGGTCGGAGCTCTTGATGGATTTTAAAAGACCTGACGATCCAAACACTCAAAGTTCTGTGCAAAATCTCACTATACCTACTTGGCTGAAAAAGGCTTTAGTGAACTAGTTGATATCAAAATGAGAAAAATGAGTTGTATTATTGATTAGGCATTTGGTGATCTAATGCGAAAAGCGTTGGAGCAAGCAATTGTGCTTAACCCGTCTGAAATTTTCAGAAACATTCATCAGCAAACGAGTCTTCAGTGTACTTGGATGTTTGAAGAAGAAACGCGAATTCTCTTAATGTAGCCAATCCCAGACAGCAAAATCCGTCATTTTTACATTAAAGATGTTGACATTACAAATTTTTACATTAAAAATGACGGATTTTGCTTTCTAGGTACCGGCAATCCTTCTCGTTGTTGTTGCTGATGAAGCAAAAATTCTTTTACGTTTATTAAAGCGCCCCAGGCATGCTGACCTAGAGCACTAGTGAGTGAACTAAGTCAAAGTTTAATTGACTCAAACAGTAAAATCCGTCATATTTACATTGATTCAACTTCTGTAGACGTTGAATGAATGTAAAGATGACGGATTTTTTCTGTTTGGGTGAATTAAACTTTGACTTAGTTCACTCACTACTGCTCTAGGTCAGCAGGCCTGGGGCACTTAAGTATACGTGAAAGAAAGGGCAGTAGCAGTCATTTCGATGACGTGAGTTCGATTCCCACTCCTGTCATTACTCTTTTCTCTTCTGTAATTACCAAAGAAAGTTCAAAAAAAAAAAAAATTAACTGTCCGGCTGAGTGCTAAAAGGATCACCACTGGACGGTAGTCACTTAAAACGTGTTCTGATTGGTTGACTGTGTCATTGCATTCATTAGAATCTTACCGGGAATTGACCTGTTATAAGACTACCACCCTAGGTAGAGGTGAGCAGTGTTTTTCAACAACCAGGTCAAGTCAAGTGCCGGAACAGCATTGCATGATTTGAAAGCGAGCGCCTGATTTGCTGCGCCATCTCATCACTTGGACAAAACTTGTGCTATAACAATCGAAAACAAGTTCATAGGAAATGCAAACATGGACTTGAGAAATTCAAACCATGGGCTCCAGATATCCAAACTTGAGCGCCTCGTAGGAGATCCAAAGTATGTTCATACATTGGCATTACATCAGAAGGTCCTTATTCAAATAAAATCAATTATTCTATTTGAATAAAGATTGTCTGATGATCCCCTTATTGAGGTTAAACAGGCTGTAGAGGTTTTAAAGAGTAATAACTGTATTTGATGGAGATAGATTGTATGTGCCTAGGAGATCTAAAACATGATAATAAGAGATCCAAAACATGGGCATAAGAGATCCAAATTCGTTGTTAAAAACACCTGGTTGTTAAAAGTAATGTTGTTGTAGAGTTAAAGTTACTTGCCATATATTTCGTTAAATTTATTTTATCATTGCTTTTTAAGACTCTCCTGCTGACCTAGAGCAGTAGTGAGTGAAGTAAGTCAAAGTTTAATTCACCCAAACCGGAAAATCCGTCGTTTTTACATTGATTCAACGTCTGCAGAAGTTGAATCAATGTGAAAATAACGGATTTTTTTTTCTGAGTAATCATTCTCGTTGTTAATAATAATGATGTTATGGTTTTATTTATTGTCGCTCTACAACAGCTAAGGTCTTTTAGCGACATGGCTCATTTTTAATTTATATCAGGTTTACGATGTTATCACATTATTACCCGACTCATTCTCACTGCGCTATGCAGGATAGAACACAATCGGTACCGTTTTTAAAGTCTTCGGTTTGACCCGACCTGGAATCGATCTTAGATCTACCAACACCAGAGCAGAAGGCGAAACCACTCGGCCACTGAGCTGGTCCACTCTCGTTGTTGTTGCTGAAGCAAAAATTATTTCACTTTTCTTAAAGTGCCCTAGGCATGCTGACCTAGAGCACTAGTGAGTGAACTAAGTCAAAGTTTAAATCACCCAAACCGCAAAATCCCTCATTTTTACATTGATTCAACGTCTACAAAAGTTGAATCAATGTAAAAATGACGGATTTTACTCTCTGGATAATCCTTCTAGTTGTTGTTGCTCATGAAGCAAAAATTCTTTTACTTTTATTAAAGCGCCCCAGGCCTGCTAACCTAGAGCACTAGTGAGTGAACTAAGTCAAAGTTTAAATCACCCAAACAGCAAAATCCGTCATGTTTACATTGATTCAACGTCTACAAAAGTTGAATCAATGTGAAAATGACGGATTTTTCTTTCTGAGTTACCATTCTCGTTGTTGCTAATAAAGCAAAAATTCTTTTACGTTTATTAAAGTGCCCCAGGCCTGCTAACCTAGAGCACTAGTGAGTGAACTAAGTCAAAGTTTAAATCACCCAAAAAGCAAAATCCCTCATTTTTACATTGATTCAACGTCTGCAGAAGTTGAGTCAATGTAAAAATGACGGATTTTACTCTCTGGATAATCCTTCTAGTTGTTGTTGCTCATGAAGTAAAAATTTTTTAATTTTATTAAAGTGCCCCAGGCCTGCTAACCTAGAGCACTAGTGAGTGAACTAAGTCAAAGTTTAATTCACCCAAACAGCAAAATCCCTCATTTTTACATTGAATCAACGTCTACAAAAGTTGAATCAATGTAAAAATGACGAATTTTACTCTCTGGATAATCCTTCTAGTTGTTGCTCATGAAGCAAAAATTCTTTTACTTTTATTAAAGCGCCCCAGGCCTGCTAACCTAGAGCACTAGTGAGTGAACTAAGTCAAAGTTTAAATCACCCAAACAGCAAAATCCGTCATGTTTACATTGATTCAACGTCTACAGAAGTTGAGTCAATGTAAAAATGACGGATTTTGCTTTCTGAGCAGATAAAGCAATCGATATAAATATCGCTTAGCTGCACGACTTTTTGTCTTTTCTCTTTCATTGTTATTCCCTAATCCCTACTAGCTCAGTGGCCGAGCGGTTTCACCTTTGGCTTTAACGCTGGCAGATCTGAGATCGATTGCAGGTCGGGTCAGTGGCGTAGCCAAGGGGGGGTTTTGGGGGTTACAACCCCCCCTTTGGCACGCGTGTGACGTCACGATACTGAGAATGATGCTTTCAGTTTAAAAAAAAATTGCCTAGTTTTAAACAAAATTGCATTAAAAGAGCGAGTTTTGCCAATACCAAACATTCAAACATCTCAGCCAGGAATTGGCAACAAGAAAACACAGAGACTTAGCTTTATTTCCGAAAAATGCCGAAGAAAACATGATCTTATCCTTTTGCTATGCTACCTGACTGCACCATTTTACAGGAATATTCGTAACCACATTTTTGTTGAAAATGCTCTCAGAATGCACCAAATTCAAAGTAATTTTTCAAAATTTTTTGGGGGAGGCCCCCCAGACCCCCCGCCGCTGGGTGGTCAAAACCCCCCCTTTCAAAATTTCTGGCTACGCTACTGGGTCAGGTCATACCAAAGACATTAAAAACGGAACCGATTTTGTTCTTTCTTGTACAACGTACGGTAGTGAGAATAAGTCGGGTAATAATGCGATGATATCTTAAATCTGATACAAAATTAAAACATGAGCCTTGTCGCTAAAAAACTCTTAGCAGTTGCAGAGCGACAATCAATAAAATCATAACATTATTATCGTCCTCGGCTCCAGCTCGTATCCGAGCATTGATTTTGTCTTCAAGTCAGGTTTGGCTTTGGACGATTTGGCGTGTGAGGATTTAACACATTATTATTGCTGTTATTCTACAAATAGGGAAAATAAATAGCTATAAACTAAGTACTGTAATTTACGTGGTGTATACGGATAAAGTTTTGCCAAATAATTAAGTGGGACCCGTTGTTTTAAAGGTTGAAAAGCGCTGCTGTAGCGGCGTTTTATTAAAAAAATTCGGGGCCGTACCTTTCTTGAGCATGACAGCAATGTTTAGAAATTCACGAAAAGTTATATGGTCTTCGTTGTCCGTCTTTGCAACTTTGAACAATTGTTGTAGGAATGTGCTGTTTACTCTCAGCTTAAGGTAGTCTGCCAGTTCCTGCCGAGATAATCTGACATCTGCAAAAATCTCCTGTTCTTGGAAATAGTCAGCGGATGACTGCAGATTTTGTTCACTTTGCATGACCTAAAATAGATTAAATTCATTATATTTCGTAGTAGCTCACTGTTAACCAACTTAGTTAAAGTTCTACCATTTTTATTTTAGGGCAATGACGTAGCTAGACAGAAAATTCAAGGGTGCAAAAGCAACTGTGGGGAGAGGGGGAGCTAATACTCAAATACTGTAATGTTTCTCGGCAGCCGATTGTAGCAAGAATTGACAGCGATAGACACCGACACACAGTGTCAATTCTTGCTACAATCGGCTGCCGAGAAACATACAGTTGATTGGATGGTTAGCGTAGAACTACACCGTCATGGTTGGCGAATCGCAATTGCTTGCTGTAACTTACTAGTGAGTACTCAGCCTTGTGCTGATAGCCAGGAAGAACGCTCCCTTCTTCACAAATACTTTAATGTTTGAAATAAAAGTTTGTTTAAAAATAAAGCAGCTACTAAATGCAACCAAACATGTATGAACCGCCATTCAGCATGTAATGCAATGTCATTAAAACGTTGTAATAGTAGGCCCTGTTAAAAGATTTTTTTTTTAAAAAGATAAAAAATTGTGGGGAAGGGCGATTACCTAACTCCCCCCGTGTAGTTGTGGTGTAGGGACAAATTTTGCTAGTAAGAGTACGAGACAAGGGTGTTCAGATAAAATAGGCAAATTGTTGTAACCTTAAGTACATTTGCCACCAGGCATGTCAGTGATGATTATTTATTTCAATTGCATTGTTCAATGACGTTTATCACAGCAGAGGAAAGTTGGTTGGATGATTGCTTGAATTAGTCCTGGAAAGGAAAACTGCTCACCTGCAAGCTAGAGTCCCCGACTGGTTCATAAGAATAATAAGTTTGCCAAAAATTACAAAAAAAGTCTGAAAATTTGCTTATCTAGCACAGTAAATAATTATGTATTGTTAAAAAAAATTTACAAGTGTAGAAATCAGCCTAATCACAGACCAAAACTGTTTGCTTTCAACAAATCTTACTCTTTCTAATGCGGTCTTGAAAAACGTTTTCAGCGTTTCGTCTCTTTCGTCTTTTTTACGGACAATTTGTATCAGTTCATGTTCTGTTATCCAAGTAAGTTGAAAAGCAGTAGTTTTCCAACAACCCCTCAATTTGGCAATAAATTTGTCTCTACGTTTGAAGCAGGGAAATGAGAAGTACTGTAAATGAAAAGAAAGTAAATAAAGTTTAAGTCATTTATTTAAATCAATATCATGTTTTTATCGTTTCTTTTATAACTTACTTTGCAACCATATAGACCTACTCAAAACATCCAATACACCCTTGAAGTTTTCAGGAATAATATTTCGTTTAAAAACACGTTTCCCATGGCCTGGCATTAATGTGGAAATACAAATTACGCCAATTGCACTTTGTTATCTTTCACTAGTTTTTATTTGATTTAAATATGGAGTACCAACCAAATCATATGTTGATTTCTGCGGCCGAATAAACATTTTGTTTTTCGAACGGTTGTTGCTCAAGAAAATCTTGGCATTTTCTTTCATTTCAAATCTTCTTTGTCCGTTTTTACATTTTACAACAAGAATCCCTTCAGGACGGACTTCAATCTGTAAAAATATGCTCGGTTATCGAATTTTTTTAACAAAAGTTTACCTTAATACCTCTCTTTCAGAAAGTTAATAGGATCCAAACACGATTTTGAAATCAAACCCAAAACATTGATATGAGTTTTGATCTCTAATGTTTTGCAGTTTGTTAATTTCAAGTGCAATTGATTGAACAGACTCAATTTTGTATTTACTCCTATCAGTATTTCGTGTTAAATATAGCAATTGAATAATGCGTGTTTTATATAGCTCTGTCGGCTACCCATCGCAGAATACGTTGCTCTTCAGCGCTTTACAAATTAGACAGTGTTGATGCAGCCGCATAGAGGCGCAACTGAGTACTTTATTACCCCAAATATTAATAAATATCTCACTTCGACTTGTTGAAAATGTTCATCTCCTGTAATTTCAGTTGCTCTTGTAGCAGAGGTGTCAGCATTGTTGCTTGGATTTTTGGACTGATCATTCTTTACCCGCAAGTACAAACTTAAACGGCCAATCGAATACATCACTCCAATCGTAGCTGTCAAAACACGAGCAATTGAACACAACAGAATGTTTAACATTTCTTTGATGAATTTCAATCAAAAATCACCATAAAAATTGATCTTAGAGAGTAAATGATATCGATGAATTAAGAAATACTTTATTTTGGGTAGAATGGATTGAACCATAGATGGTAGGCTACATTTTTTTACGGAAAAAGAAAGTCTTTAAGTTTTGTACTTACATGGGTTTGTGCCACTGATGCTGGCCTTTACAAAGGGTAGTGTGGTAGTTTTAATTTTTGTTTGCAATGTAGGCTACTTGTGCTGTTCAGTTTAATCATTTTATTTATCATCCTTCACTGAATTACTAACTGGTTTTGAAATATACGCTTTATTTAACTGCCCATTTACATTTACTTTTTACAGACTAAGGAAGTGCGGCGTACAAGTTTAAACAGTGTAGTGTATGCAGGCACGGATTTAGGGGGGGCAGAGGGTGCAGGTGCCCCGGCCCCCCCGAGTTTTGAAGGGCCCCCCTACGTGGACAAAATGTGATTTTGTGTTATTATTTTTTTCTCTTTTAGTCTTTGAAGTTTCTGCAAAATGCTGTGCAGTGCAGTGCTGGATTAATGCTACTGTAGACGTAGAGGTGGATTTTCGGGCCATAAACGCGAAAATTTTGTTTGCACGAGGGGCCCCCGATCTAATGACAACTGATCTAGACTAGATAACCCACAGCCTACTTAACTATTTAACCCGACATAGCACTGAAGATGAAAAAAGTTTCGTTTTTGTAATATTTTCTGAACATCAGATAAATTCTTGCAAAGAACAATCATGCTTTTGTCACTGAAAGTAAGGTTAAATAAAATATTAAGTTTAACTACTGTATAAGTCAACCAACTTCTTTTCTTACCGAATATAAAGCAGCCAAGGGATGCAAACACTACGACGAAAGACACATCATCATTCTCAAATGAATCGTATGTGTTCAGAGGAATGCATGACTCCATGTCTGATTCTTTTAGTTGGAAAGGTTGCGCACAAAAAAGCTTGTCGTCAACTGTTCAAATAAAAAAATATCTAAAAACGTAGCTTTCGAATATTTTAACTTTGCTGATAAGTCATTTCATCTGCTAAAGATACCAGTTTCGCTCTACATTTTACAGAGACTAACGAAAACTTAAAAGAATGGAAGAAAAAGTGTTTTCATTGTAGACTAATTGCTTTTCTTACTTTGGTTATTCCATTGGAAAGGATTGTCTTGTATATCTTGATTCGGGTTCATGCTGGGATTTGTTCTTAAGATAACATCTCTGATGGTACCATTGTAAATTTCTGATCGTTCGTTTTCAGTAAATAGCCTAAAACAAGACGATCAATTTTAAAAATTATGGTATGACATAGACATAGTTTGTTTGTTTGTTTATCTTTATCCTGCATTGCGGGAAAGCGGACTTGAGCGCTATGCATCGGTGTACGCCTTCCGACATACACCTGACCCACGCTGCAGCCGACGGCAATGTCTGTTTTCCGGTTGTCTACTTTACTTATGACTTAAATTTGGTACTACCCATTACTCGAAATCGATCACTGGGTAGAGGCAATTATCGTTAAGTTTCTTGCCCAGAGAAACAACAGCAAGTGCGCGTGGCTGGAGTCGAACATGCAGGCTCTCGACTGCGAGCCCAACGCGCTAACCACTCGGCCACGGCTGCCGACTAAATTTTTGTAAAACCATAGTTATGGTTTTACAAAAATTATCTCAACACGTTGAGGCGTTAAAAGTTGGTTGATTTATTTATTTGAAAGAGTAGCCTATTAGATTTTTATGAAATCGTTAAAAACTGTTCAAGTACAATTAAAGAACGGATTGTAAGAGCATTTCAGATACAAATTTGGGTGATTGCTAAACTTTTGTGGTTTAACGGTCAATGCACCATCTCGTACAAAAGTTGTATTTTGTAACCTGATTGATTTCGTCACACTGCTGGCCTATACGATATCCTTTAACAAATGGTTTGCTATAGACCTACTTTGCAAAATCTGAGGCTGTTGTTTCTCAAAAACTTTTTTATAATTCAAGTAGTTCTTAAACCCAATTTGTTTATCTTATAGAAGTTCAAGAACTTACCCGTTTTTTACATTTTCAAACCAAAATCTATCTCCGTCTCTGATGTTGCTAAATTGCTCTACAATGACTGCACGAAACAACTCTCCTAAATTTCCATTTGCTGTTTCCAACATCCCTCCAGTGTAAATATCAATATCCTCCAACGAACCATTATTGTGGATTAACTTCATGTTTCGAAGAAGCTACAAATACGAAACTTGTAAACACAGTAAAGTAACTTTTTAAAAAATTATAATTTTTGGCTACGGTATATTAATTAATAGATTGAACGAATATTTGGTGTGGAACAGAAAAAGCCTCACTCAATTTTTCAGTTGAACATGCTTAACTAATTGCGAGGGGTTTGAACCATAAACACAGCATCAGTCACTGATATGACATTCACTCCAAAGCTATACGTTCGTTATCCTGCTGGAATTAGTTGGACCCAATCACTATGCTTTACCCATTAGTGTGAACATAAGAACGCCACCAATTTGTTAACTATAAATTTACCTTGATACCACTCGTTGTATTCTTATCGAAAAGAATGGGGTTTATTTCTTCAAAGCTTCTTATCGGTGTTAGCCCCATCTCTTTGCGAGCTGTGTTGTAATCTGGAAGTCCATGATCTCTACCTTTCTGCACGTCAAAAAAGCAGAAGATAAAAGATCAACAGTCATTTTTAAGCTTTATTTCATCAGTTTCTGGTGCTTCTTTCAACGCAACATATGTTCCCTACGTAAACCGGTTACACTTAACCAACATCGTAATAATCAGCTATTGTTAATTCCATTTCAATTGATAAATATTATTACTTGCCAGCTCAGAACTAACGTGTTAAAACGTGAAAGCATGTTGCAAGAACAACGACGAACCTGAATTGCAATTGCCACTCCATCAGTTCTAGAGAACGTCTTCGATCCAAAGTAGTAATCTTTGATGTCCGAAGTAATTATGTTATCTTCTTTTTCAGCAATCTGACTGGCCATACCCATCAACAATTTGTGAGTGCCATGTTCTTCAACCGCTTCCTGCTCATTAAAGATAACTATAAGAAGTCGTTGATTCTACGTAATCAATACATGATCGCGGTTATTAGCACCACGCTAAAAAATCACAAAAAATGCAGGCTACCCTAGCCTGAGTTTACTCACATTGGGGTTCCAATATGTGTTTGCGAGGCGAAGGGCTGGCTTTCCTTGATGTTTTGATTGAAGATCCTCGTTACTACCAGCAGTCGCCTTTGTCATGTTGTAAAACGTACAGGATCCACTACCACTAAAAAATTATGAAGCTTTTAGATTTTGATGTCTCATTTGTTAACTTACTGAAAACAGTTAATTAAACTTTCTAACTCGAAAAAATACTTTATCAAAACAAAGCGACTGTATTTTTAGCAGCTTAATAATTTTTGATACTCTGATTAAATGCAATTGCATTCGTTCAAGAAATATAAGATGCTTGATCTCACAACCCGTGCTTTACACTCACGTGTGAAAAGAACTTCTAATGAAGACACCTGGCGGCACTAGAGTGTCTATGTATTGCATAGCTGCACTTTGAAAGACGTTTGACACACTCACAGGCTGACTTGGCCGATAGCCTGAAAAGTAAAGGTTGCTTGATAAATTTACCACAAAAGGTTATGCAACTAATACAGGTTGTTTGTTGTATAGTTGTCCAAAGTGTAACATGAAATGTAGCCCAATGAACTAAGCTGCGTCATCATTTGAAACTTGAGCAAGGCCAGGAGCCAACACGAAATCAAATAACTTACACAGGTAAACATGTGAACAGAAATGGCGCACCTGAGTATTTGTGAAGGTCTGTACAAACTTTTGTTGGCGAAGATGAACATTTTCCAAGCAGAATCGGCAGCCATTCATACAAAACAATATTCTAAAAGTAGTGAAAATCCTTTGATTATACATATATTTTGGAAAAACTGCTGTTTTATACCTCCTTGAAAAAAAAATTCAGCTTAATTGTTTTTGAGATACAAGAAGAATTGTTGAACCATGAGTATAGTGAATACTTTGATGAAAATCGAAACAATTTTGACGTTACAATACATTGAGACGTCTGATGATAGCGTGCGATAATGTCACGCAAAACCGCTACGACTTTATCAAATATTTATTTCTGAAATGTAAATTTTTATGGAAGAAAGTTTTTCAAGGTAATTTCAAGATAGCCTACAGTTCAGTTTGTTTTTATGTCTGACCATCACAACGAAAAATAATGTATGCCAAACATAGCAGTGGTCTGGAAAAGATAGAAGCGCCAATAGACACGGTCGTTTTGTAATAATTATGTAGTTAGGCTTAGTAAAAGATTTTCCGTCTTTTGTTCGCTGTATTGCGAGGGTTGAACGTCTGCAAATTTCGAATGGCTTTGAATGTACAGTTGTTAAACGCTAGATTGTCGTAGGCTATTGTAGACGACATTTGCTATTGGTTACCTCAGTAGTTCTCAAACTGTGCGTCGCGACGCCCTGGTGCGTCGTTTCACTTTTCCAAGGGCGTCGCAAAATAGTTCCGTTTCTTGGCTGAACTCAGTTTATGATTATAAAAATGAGGTTAACCCTTTGAGGACCGCTGGGACACATGTGTCCAATGCACTTAGCCGATTAGCCTACACCGCAATTAACTAAAAAAATTGCCACTGCTGATACCCTAACGTAGTATTGGATGTCTATCCTTCAAAAAAAAAATTGGAAACTCTGAATCATTTTCCTTGGTGTTATTTCAGTTTGAAAATAGTGAAGAGTTGAGGTTGCAAGTGCGTTTTTTTCTCTTCAAATTTGCGAAGCATATTTATTTACATTTGTCCAAGCTCGAGTCGAAATTTGCAAAATACTTCCCGGAAAATTTTTCAAACTACGAATGGATTCGTGATCCTTTCATAGTAGGAAATCCGGTAAATTTTTGGATTCAATGAATGACGATTATCCACTATCCAGGTTTGGTGAAAGAAAGCACTGCGAATTATTATCCCATTCGCTACGTCGTATTTATGTGAAGCAAAATTTTCTGCCTTGGCGCTGATAAAACCAAATATCGATCACGAATAAACAGTGAAAGAGAAATGCTGGTGGCAATTTCAAAAATTCTCTCAAGATTCAATGAACTTTGTGAAAACAAACAAGCCCACACGTTACATTAAATAATATGCATTGCTTTTTGTTGTTGTATCAATAAACAAAACTTTAATCATAAGTTTCTTCATTTACTTTTATTTGCTGGTGCGCCGCAAGTCCAGAAAACTTTTCCAGAGGCGTCGCAACAAAAAAAAGTTTGAGAACCACTGGGTTACCTGATAGGTAGCAACATTGCGTATTCTTGCTTCATTGAACACTTTTTCGTCCGACCATTCCAAGTGTTGGTCTCTTATACGTCGTGCAAGCCAGTTATGATGCCGAAACCAGATTATTCCGAAGGTTAAGAGAAAAGGATTTTCGTTTCCAAGCCGATTTCCCAACCCTGCAAAACAAGTTTTTAAAAAAGCTCCTGAAAAAACCTGCATGAACTCGTGTTGGCACAAAAGATGAAAAACAACAGCAAATCTTTAAAAATAAGTCGTAAGAGGTAGTGCAAGACAACAAGTCGAAGATTTGACAACAAAGCATTATAGAAAACCATTAAAATGTGATCTTTAAAGTGTCCTTCTTTAGGGTCGCTCATACAAATAACAAAACATGTTTATCACTGCATTCGCAAAGTAGGCAAAAAAGCGGCTAATAAGAGTTGTCAGTTACAATGTGCTTTATATAAGCTACTTTTCATAACATCTTATTTTGTAAATTCAAGCACGTATCTTGTAGATTAAGTATTACATCGCTAAGTTTTGTTAGTACAAAATACTGCAATATTTACTGCAAATGCATCAGTAACAGGCTTGATATTTTCAAGTAAAAGATTGAACAGAGTCATTCTTTTCCTCAGAGTTCATTGATTGATTGATTGAATCTTTATCCTCCGACTGGGAAAGCTTCTTGCAAAGCTTATTCCTGGCAGTTTCGCATACTTGTAGAGACTTTGAATCACTGACGCAGGCCCGGTCACCGAGATTGACAGAGTGAAGTTTCCGATTGTTGTAGTAGTTATTTTTTCTGGTTTGCGGAACTTCTGATTTCTATGTGTTAACCGCACAAACCTACGTGTGACTACAATTTGCTGGGTTACAAAAATTACAGCCCACCCTTCACTTTATTTCCTAGTTTCATGCTTTAGTTTCTTCAGCATTCCTAAATCTACAGGTACATCACGAAAATAGATATTTCTTAACCTGTTCCACATACTTACTGAAATATTGTTTCGACGACTTTGTCACGTGATCTCGAGGATCACATCTGTTTTGCATAGGAAGTCCAATGGTATTCCTTAACGGAAAATTACCTTCATCATTCTCAGACGCTAGTTCTCCTCTGCAATCACTTGGATTGTTCTAGAAAGAGTATCAAGCAACGTTTAAGTGACACGGCACTTTGGCCTAAATTCTATCTGTCAGTGTTTAAGATTTTCCTTCGTGCTTTGTTCTTTATTGTTAAGTGTTACCTCAAGATTTGCAAAATCAGGTTCAAAGGTATAGGCTAGTAAACAATTTTTTAGCATCCTGAATATAATATTGATCTATTAAAGTGAATAACCTATATGGTTTTACCGTACAAGCTCACACTTACTTGGCTTGAAAATAAATGGGAAGTTTTTGTTCTACCAGGGCATTCTTTCTTCAAAAGCCTTAATGCATTACTCCATGATTTTTGATTTCCGTATATGCTGCTTCCGTCTAAGAAGGACGTTGCTTCGTTCAACTGCTGCCGCGGACTATTTGGGGAATATCCAGAGTTGCCAGCATCGTATCGAGATCTTTCGTATGGAATCTCCACGTTTCCTTTTCCATGTGGGTCAAATAGATCATTTGGGGGCACAGGAATGTTAAAGTATTCAGGTGAACATCCAGCCCTTGTCACATCCACAATTTCGTTAAAGATGTGTTTTCCTGCACAAGATTAAATGATGATGAGTGCCAGAGCAAAAGCTTGATACTTTTAATACAAATAGTTGATTTAACCTCATAGCAGACCTATGAATCTTTTTTGAAGTTTTTGCATAGTTCTGTTCTGTTTAATCACTTTAATGATCGGAGTTCAAAATTCGAAACGAATTGCAATCAGGGTAGAGATTACAGAAAAGCCTGATCTAAAAGTCCCAAGACCTTGGGCATTTTTTTTTAATTTAAGTCATTTTGTCGTAAGTTTATGCCTGGGCAATGTGATAAATCTTCAAAAACCATAACACATAGGCTACACCACACACTCTCTTGGAGTTTTCGGCCCTAAAGTTTGATGACGAAATTGTTGGATTTTCGCATTCAAACAAAAAAAAAACTGCTCTAAAGAAATTACTTCAATGCAAAACAAATATCAGGTATTTTGCAGTAAGACTAAACAAAATTTTAGTTTGTGGTTATAGGTTTTTTTGAACTCCGAGATTGCAGGGTAAAAATTCTAGAAATGCCCAATCTCGAAAATTTTTATTAGCCATTTTAACCTAAGCCACGTCATAAATATATCTCATGAAACAAAGGCAAATGGATGAATTACACACAAAGCAAAATACACCGGTTATCGAACTAATATGGCGGTGTTGGTGGGCCGTCGTTATTGACTGCACGATTGCAATCATTGATAGCCTACCGGTTGATACGTATAGCCGGTAGTTCAGTTGCATTCTATCAAAGCGTTTCATGTTTTGAAAGAATGGAAGATAAGAAAACCAGATAAAAATTTTAGTCGAAAAACAAACTCGCGTATATGGTACCACCCCACGAAAAGTGATGGTTTCTTAACAACGATGGAAACCTGTTTTTGCCGACTTGACTTGAATAAACTAATGTTTAGTTTGCTCTTAAACGTCATGCAAAAGTCTTACGTCATGACTTAAAGTATGTGGAGTGAATACCGGGGAAACCGGGAAAGGTTATGCCTTCTTTTCACAACAAACAACAATCATTACTATTGTTTACCGAACAAGACAAACAAAACTGTTTTGTTGTTGATGGATGGGATTCCACTTTCGCCCTGCATAATATTATTGCTGATATCTCTGGAATTGGGTCTGTTGAACCCTGAAGGAGCCGACACACCATCGTGGTAAGCGGACGAAACGCGCCTTGTCAGCGGAGTGTCTGAAATGCAAACAAAAGTTTAACCGGGTTTTATTTATTTTTATAGCATGATGTAACTTCGCAAATAAACCCACAAAGCGGTAGAAACAAAAAAACGGATGTTTAATACGTGGAAAAGACATGTGTAATGTTGAAATGGTGGTGCTTTGTCTGCAGTCATATGGACCTATAAAGTACATTGTCTGTGATGCTCGGCTCACAAAGCCCAAATCAATATTTATTCTATTTGTTTGTTTTACTGTACAAAAAACACCCAGTAATGAACATACTCGTGATTTGTGAAGTGCGATGGTTTAAGATTTTGTATCAGAGTAAATTTTAGCTGGTGCGAAATCCAGATTCATAGCCTAATTTCTTGAGCGGGACTTCTGACTATACACCTTGTATCCGGAAGCTCTCACACGTATTGGAATTGTTCTGCCACTTTCAAACCAAATTGATGACTATCTAACTGGAAAGGTATGTTTTATTAAAGTTTTGTAAGTATGGCAGCAAACGTTTAGCCAAAACATCCTGGATAAATGCCCGCCCAGCAGTTTACAGACCTTTGTTGCATTCAAAATTAAATTTATTACAGGTAGCCAAAGGTTGTTGTGTTTTTCAAATATCAGGTCTTTAATTCAAAAACAATTCATAAACCTTCATGTTCTTTATCTTTAAATGTTTGCTAATTAGTGGAAACGAAAGTTGTAACAGTTTACAGAGTAGGTTTGGCAAGATTGCAGCTTCATTGCAATATTTTGTTTGAGCAGGCTCACTGGAACCTTATTTGCAAATCACGAGTAATCCGAACTGACAAACTTGCACGTACGTAGTAAAGTCGCAAAGAATTTTATTGTGGGAGCATTGCCATTGAGACTGCCCGCGCCCTTGCCTCAAACATCATTGCAGACAAAACCGTTGATAACTTGTAAATTTAATTAGAAGGTTTTGTTTCTTTTGAAACACTTGTTTCTGCGAATGTCATATTCAGCGTCAACGCAAACATGAATACATTTCCACGAATTTGGGACTTTTGCGGAATTGTAAACTCAAAGTTTGTTTAATTTTATATTATTAGGTACCGGGAAACAAAGCTAAGCAAGCAAATCAGCTTTTGTTACTTTGACGCCACGTCTGCAAGCATTGAAATAATGAAAACCATGCTGTTTGGACCATAGAAAATATCAGGTTTGCCCGAAGTACAGCACACAACAAGTAGCCTAACCACGAACAAACAACAAGATATTATGCTCATATTAATAAAGCTGATTATTATGCATCTATGAAATGAAAAGTTTGAATGCTTCTTTCTGATAAATTTTTAAGACATTATTTCGAACAAGTTTCTATTCTAATGATGGTTCTGCGCTAGGGTTTAAGTTTCTTGTGTTTGCACGCGTGTATGTTGAACTGAAGTAACTTTGATAAGACAAATAGCAAAGCTTTGCACCTTTTTTTGAGCGCTTCGCATAAGCGTGCTTCTAATTTTGGAGCAAAAAGGAACTAGTTACTTATCAAGCCAACGACGCTCTCATTATTTGGCAATGTAGCAAAGTGAAGCCTGTTTCGCAATTTACGAGTTCAAAGTTTTTCTTGGAATTACGTTTTTGAGGTTAAATAAAACGAAAAGTTAGTTTACTTTGTATACTCGTTTATACGACAAAGCAAATTGTAGTGCCTAAAAGAAAGTTTATTTAGCCCGAAATAGACTGCTTAAATTAATTGATTTTAAGCTAGTTGAATGCCTGAAAAAGAAAATTGTAAAGGTTAACTGGTCTTTATAAAGGTCTAAGATATTCAAAATTTAGATCTCGAATCTGGTTGAAATGTATGTCAAACTTTAAAACAATTAACGACATTAAACTACTCAAAAACCAAGGTTGACTTACACTTTTGCAGAAAAAAGCCAAACAAATTAATTTTATATGTGAAGATGGCAAGGCAGCGTATGTTTGCATAATCCAATGTGTATTTGCGTCAACAGAACTGGTTTGTGTTACAAAGATATTTTAAGCATATCCTAGCCTATTTTTGCCATAATAAAGTACAAAATGTATCCTAAACTGTGCTTTTATTGCGTAAAAAAACATTAAATCCGAACAAAAAATTTAGGCGTATAAATTTTAGTGGAGAACTTGTTTGTACGGAAGGGTGAGATTGAAACATGTCGCAAAAGGTTTAAGCCTACGACCGTCGACCGGCGCTTTCTCTTTGTCTTGTACTGTATATAGCTACAGATGTCATTCAATGTTGAGAGTGCTGTATTCTCGCTCTTAGTGTTATCAGATTGTATGGGTCATATTCTGATTTTTGCTTAATATTTTTCTGTGAAAATGAAGTCCACTCATAACAGAAGTAAATAATAGGCTATTCTGTATTTTTAAACATTATATTGGCTCAGTTAAACAAAAGTTTATTTACTGTAATTGAAATGAATGGTACCGGTAGCACTTTTTCTGGTAGAGTTAGCATATCGGTAGTTTAACAATGTTCAATTAATTGAAGCGTAGATAGGCTATAGTTTTCGCTTTACTTTTACGTAGGCGATTGTATAACTGGTTGGGTAAAACAAAACAAAATTATAAAATCAGACAATGATGATAGCGCACTGCACCAAAAAAGGAATTAAATTACTTTGTGTAAATTGCAGCTCACAGAATATCTAATGAAAATACTTCAGGAAAGGCTTAGTTCATGTATGTTCATTTATCTATCTTAGTTCATGTATCAAAGGTCACATGAACCAATGAACTGAGAATTTGATGTTGCAGGGTTGGTTCTTAAATTAAAAATTTTAAAATCTTTTCACAACTAAAGTTTAAGAAATTTTAAACTAAATCTATCGTTAAAATCAATAACCTTAGATTTTAGGTTTAAAGGTTATCTTAGAAGAAACGTCACACTAGGCTATGTAGCAGGCTACCGTACTACTACAAGCAAAAGTATTAAGATATAAAACGTCGATAAGACTAGATAAGTTTTTGTAAAGACTATAGGCCTACAACTTGAAGCTATTGCTGCTGTGAGTGCTTACAAGCGTCTATGTCTGAAATAAATTTAATCTAAACATTACCTTTTTGTTCATATTTCGTTTTCGAATGGTTGGTTTGCATAAAGTAGTATCTGCGATCTACCAATGTGAGATATGACAATCAATTAGCATTTTGTATGTTACAATTAACTTACCTATAGCGCCCCATGCCGGATTATTTCCATTATTAAAGAAACCGTCATATGGCGGATATTCTTTGAGTAAATCTGATTCTGAAAGAAGCAAATGAAGTATTGAATCAACTATCTAAAATCAGTTTAACTTAAACTATTTCTGAGATATTTATGGGATTGATGACAAAAGCGGAACTGGAATTTTTAATATGTGGTTGCCACGAACACCTTTCGTCGGAGACGCAGCATAATAACATGAAATATAACAACACATAAAACTGGCTGCTCTCAAGTAGACTTTCCGTGTTATTCTAAAAACAATCGATATCCTAAAGCATTACAAAAATTTATCTTTCAATCAACAATAGCAACAATAAAATATTAACAAAAAATGAAACAATAAGTTTTGTCATAACAATTTTAAAAATGGGTTACTGTATAATTAGGCTACTGAATTTTTAAGGGTTTAAATATTTTTGCACCCAAAAAAAAGGTTTTACTCACCTTCAGATTTTAACACCAATATAAAAAGGATGAAAGCAGTGAATAGAATCGAGCGCATTTTTTAAAGATTTTTCAAGTCGCACCTACAGATTTTCTCAAGATTTGATAATAGCTTATCTGAAGAACAATTGAAAAAAATCATATAATTGAAATATTAGGCACATCATAAAAAATGCTTATTTAAAACAAGTCAATTTTTTTCATTAAAAGTCTTGAAAAATTTGACTTTTAACCTATCTAGAACAAGCTGTCACCAGACGCCAAGGTTAAACATTTTATTGTAACAAGTTTTGCCTGTGCTCGCTATCTTTTATATTGTGGAAGATTTTGTAATTGCTCATGTCACGTAGGTTGTGTAAATATTTTTGTTTTGTTTTACCTTACATGAGCTTTATGATACCGAAGAAGCAACTTCCTCAAAAAGGTCTCTGGAACTTCAAGCGTTAGTGCAATCTTTTCGTGGAACTGGAGACATTTGCATAGCCTATGTGAATACACGGAATTAATGCGCTGTCTGAAATGAAATTTGTTAATGACGTCAATCTTTGTCGACAAGAATTTCGCTACAGCTAAATGACCTCAGTAGACACGAAGAAAAAGTGAAACTAACATTTCCCTCGCCCTACGACTTCTCTCTACCATTTGTTTATTAAAGAAATACATAGGCTACCTTTGCACTGTTGCGAAACAACATCAAGTTTGAAGTTGTTTTTTTTCATTGTGTTGATCATTTTCGGTTGGATAGCAAAAGCTTTTGTCATAGCATTTCAACATAGCCTACCTTATGTGATTTGACAGGTCAATTTGCCAGCAATCTGTCTAGACATTGCGTCTTTTCATAATTAGATCACAAAATGCAAACATTGTTCCTGTACGAATATTAGGCTACTTTTTCTGTCTACACCTTATAGCCTAGACGCATGTTCTGACAACCCCACTGAGGGGGCTCATAGAAGGTTTTAACAACTACAAGAAAATTGTAATAACTTATAAACCAAAATGTCGATATGAGTGCGATGGTCTTTGCGTTTTACACAACTTGCCTTCAGAAATCGAAGAGACTGAAGGCTATTCTTTGACAATGACTGTCAGCGACCGATTGGTTAAGTGAATCCTTTTTTGTGACGAAAAGAACTGGGATTAATTCCAGGTCGGGTTACACCAAAGTATTAAAAAATCGTTGCCCACTGAGTAACCACGTTCTTTGTTGCGCATTCATCGTAGATTTGTAAACAGTCATTCCTTTCTAAGAATGCAAAATTAAAACAAAAAATTACACATTTTTATTGCTAATGTCTTTATTATCGTAAATTCACTGCACTTTGACAATAACGTGATCAACTTACCATTAAGTGTCTTTGCTTACCATTTACCACGCCCGTGTCATTGATTCAAAAAATGTTTTCAAGTAGGCTATGCAAAACTGCCAGGGCAGGAATAAGCATAGCCTACTCGGCCTACTATTTTTTATTCCGATCTTACATTCTTGGTAGCCTACGTTCTTACTCTTTCTTTTATTGTTTATTGACTTCTTAGGCATGTTGTGCATTGCGGTCCTACATTAAAAAAAAAAATGACAAAAGTTGGACTTAAAGCAAAGAAATTCACACAACAATAAATGCTTTCAACTCTGATGTTCCAGAAAAATACAAAAATTGTCATATAGCCGAGGGTAAACAGTTTTCATTTCAAGGCCCCAGCGCTTGAAATGTCGACGGCCATTGTTTGGTTTTAGTTTTAAATCTTTATCCTTGCACTGACAACGCCATGATAGGTTGTTCCTGGTAGTTTCGCATACTTCTAGAGGCTTTTTGACGTAGGGTCGGTTACCGAGATTGACAGAGTGAAGTTTCCCATTGTTGAAATGTTGTTTACTGGGGAATTATTCTATCCATTAGGTGTCGCTGAATGGAGAGCAGTCCTTAGAATGCGTTGCTCAATCGCACTCGCACACCCAGAGAGTCAAACCAGCGCCGCTTGATCTTGAAGTTCAAGAAGTCACACGCTAACCAACTGAGCTATCGGGCGTGCTGCAGCCTGCAGCTATTTGCAACTCCATCTTTCTCATTTTCTAAGTTTGGAACAGTGAATGAAAAGAAGTCGCGAGACCAATTCAATTCATAGTCTTTACCAATACTCTACCCGAAGCAGTTATAGCCTACTATACCTCGGAAGGAATGGGTGTAACTCAATCGCTTCCTAACTGGGGTTGTAGCCTATCGTTTCAATGGCAGCTTGTTCCAATGGGGCCTCGCCGACTCACCATCTTGTGCATAATGGCTCAAATTTTCAAACTACGTAGGCTACCACGTCATCCATCAATGTCCTGTAAACCGACCCCATAATGGATTTGTGGACCTAGGCCCTAACAACGTTCGATGAACACACGTAGCCTACAATCCATTGGCAGCTGTGCCTGGATATAGCAACGTGACCTGCCGCGACCTCAAATGCAAGAAGAAGAGCAGCACATTTCAAATGAAGCAAAAGAATTTGAGTACAAGATAGATGGGCAAACGGTTTGGAAAAGCAATTTTCTGGACATATTTTGAAAGAATCTGCAGACCAGCTACATCAATTGTTCATTTGTTTGTCGAAGGTAGTTAGGCCTATATAACTAACTAGAATAACTACAACTACTAGCACAATTATTGATCACATTTACACCAACTGTTTACACGCCCATAAAATGAAACCCTTTGTAATTTCAAGTGACGTATCGGATCACTTGCCCATTATGGTCAAAACAAACTTTACGGCATCACATAAAGAGCAGTCGAGGCCATTGATTAGAAAAATCACCGCACAAAGGCTTGAAAAATATCTAGCTGATCTTGACTCTAACCTTCAAACTTCAACCGCAATAAGCAGTAATAGTATTGAATGGCTTATTGCTAAAATGATCTTCTTAACAAACCTACATTTTCCGAAAGTTAAACAAACACGTAAACAACATTCCTCATCAGGTAAACCTTGGATTTCTAATCGTATGTTGAAGCTTATCAAAAAACAAAATAAACTTTTTCGAAAATTTCTCAAAAATAAGGATCCCACAATACACAATGAATATAAGCAATTTCGTAACAAACTAACTCGCATAAAAACCAAAGCGAAAAAGGCTTATTACAAAGAAATATTCAAATTAGGTAGAAGTTCCTCAGATACTTGGAAGACTATCAACAAGATAATACGTAAACAAAACAAAACTAATGAATTACCATCCAAAATCTCGCTTAACAATCACACAACTACAGAAAAACCAGAAGAAATCTGCGAGGAAATGAATAACTATTTTGTGAATATTGGTCATAAACTAGCCAAAGGTAAACAAATCAGCACAAATTACAGAAATACTTTAAAAAATGGACGGTCTAGCCCTGTTACTTCCGTCAGCCTGCAACCAACAGATAATAACGAAGTAATAAATATAATTGATGACCTCAAGCATAACAAGTCCCCAGGATACGACGACATTCCCTTGACCATTATAAAGAGCTCCAAGTTCTTAATAGCTCCTTATCTTACCCGAGTCTTTAATAACTGTATGATTAGTGGACACTATCCTGAAGCTTTGAAAATAGCCAAAGTCATACCTATCTATAAATCAGGCTCCAAGCAGGAACCTCAGAATTACAGACCGATATCGATTTTATCGCCTTTCAACAAAATATTTGAGACAATCATTCACAAACGCTTGGCTAATTTCTGGGACAAATATAAACTCTTCTCCCCTTTGCAATTTGGATTTCGCAAAAACTACTCAACCAATTTAGCAATTACTCACTTCCATGAAGATATCATAAATGAACTAAACAACAATCACATTGTGTGCTCAGTATTTATAGATTTCAAAAAAGCATTTGATACAGTTAATCACGAAATCTTAATCGACAAGTTGAATCATTATGGCGTAAGGGGAAACGTTAAAAACCTTATTCATTCCTATCTAACCAATAGGCAGCAATATGTACATGGCGGGGAAATCAACTCTTCTCGCTCAAATATTACTATTGGAGTTCCTCAGGGCAGTGTACTTGGCCCCTTTTTGTTTTCAGTTTACATAAACGATCTTCCCGATGCAACTAATTTGAAAACTCTACTCTATGCTGATGACACAGTTCTCTATTTGGCTCAAAAAACTACCAGCAACCTCCAACCGATAATGAATAAAGAATTATGTAAACTCTACACTTGGCTTGATAACAATCAGTTGACACTCAACTTGAGTAAAACTAACTACATACTCTTTAACAATAAAAAGACTACACTCTCCGATATGCAAATAAAATTAAATGATACAATAATTAAAGAAGTTGACCACACGCGCTACTTAGGAATCACAATAGATAACAAACTCAACTGGAATAAACACATTGATAGCCTCTCCAAAAAACTATCCTCTTCTTCAGGCGTACTCAGCAAACTTAGAAAATTCACTACTAGAAAAGTTCTAATCAATATTTATTATAGCATTGTACACTCGCACCTACAATATGGAATTATCAACTGGGGATGCGCACCCACAAAATACTTGAATAGAATTCAGGTTAGACAAAATAAGATAATTAAAATCGTTACAGGAGCATTTGAAATGAAAACTAAATTACTGCCACTCTATCAAGAAAATAAAATACTAACTGTTAATTCTACTTATAAACTAGAAATAAGCAAATTTATGTACAAATTTTATAATAATAAACTACCGGAAAACTTCAAAACTTTCTTTACACATGTATCATCTATTCATTCTTATAACACCCGACGTTCAAGTTCCAATTCACTTTATACTAAACTGGCAAATACCCAATTATTTCAAAAAAGTTTAAAATGCATGGGAATCAAGGTATGGGACAATTTACCTCAAAATATGAAAAAAAACATGAACAAAGGCTTCAAATATTTCAGTAAAATGTGCAAAATACACTTCTTCAATAATCAAGAGCTATAAAAACGACATCCACTACCTGACTATGTTAATTGTTATTATTGTTTGTAGTATCTGTATTTGTTTTGTTTTTTCTGTTCTTCCTTCCTTCTTCTTTTTTGTGTCAATTTGCAACAATATTAACAACGCAATACTTTCTTTTGTGTAACTATTTGAATGAGAGAGTGCAGACTCGACGACCTCCTACGCCTTCAGGGCTACGGTCTTTCGCACTCTCTCATTGGATGCACACTGTCAGTTTTTGTTTTATGTGTGTTTCGGCGTTTCGCATCCAAACAAAAATAAAATGACCATCCATCCTATATCAAGGATCCGTGGAGCGGAAGAAAGATATGTTACATGTTAGGCTACAAAGAGAACAGCCTGCGGGGAGATGATGTGCAACATAGTGGAGTGAAGTGTGAAAGAAAATTGATACTTATTTTCATCAGACCAATTGGTCCATATTTACCACCAAACTCCATACTTGTAAAAAAAAACACAATAGGCCTAGAGCTAGGCCTAGGCTACGGTACATTTAATAGTTACATTAACTAAAGCAGTTCATGCAATGCTTTTGCAGAGAATTTTCAATGAGTAAACTAAATAAAATGACAGCCAACCTTCGGCTCGGAGACGGCATATGATGGTGAAACAAGTATTTAGTAACAGTATTTTAAATCAAAACAAACTGAACCAAGCAGAAGTGTATAGTTAGTGAAGGGAAAATGGAGTATAATTGCCCTCATCCCCCCGAAATATTTTGAATAAACGTTTCACCTTCTGTTAAAACAGACTTTGAGAGAGTGTTACTATAGCTTTAGGCTTAAAGTAAGCTGCTCTCAAAATACGCAATTTTAAGGTGTTTTTTTTTCTAAAATTTGTTGGGGATGCTCCCCAAACCTCTTTTAGGTTCTTCGCTTTTGCCAACTCTTTGCTGGGCTCACCGATATGTGTAGCAGTGCAACAATACTTATTTTTCCTTCCAAATTTCTGCTGGCTAAGCCCCTGGGACCAAGGTACAAAACATTCATTGAGTAATAATGTAGAAAGGGGTGCTTACATGGCAGTCAGCACAAGGCTGAACTCGCTAGAATAGCAAACTATTTGCGAGTCGCTCACCATCGCGGTGTAGCATTCTCGCTAGTCATTGAGACTCTGATTAGATGCAGTATATGTTTGTCGGTAGCCGATTGCATCAAGAACTGACAACAATAAACAGTAATATCCCTGACTAATAAGTTAACTCCCAATTTAAAAATCCTTTCAATAATTTTGCATTGTCTTTCCAATATTTTTACTCATTGTAATGCGGATACCAGAAATAGCACATTGGACCAGAGTTGCCAGTTTTTCTATGTTTCTGTAGATTTGGGTTTGTTTTTGTTTTAGAGTCATGGAAAGTTTTAACAATCGCGGTATTTTAGTTTAATTTTGCTTCTTTTTTACCATTTTTTTATTTTGACAATATTTTTTGCGAATTTATAAAATTTTGAGCTTGTTTTATTGCTTGTGACGATTGAGAAACTTTTGGGATACTTTTCATTTGCAACTGGGTTGGAAATTTTAAAAACATCTGGCAAATTTGCACTGGGCAAAATTTAATAGCCAATAGATTTGGCATTTGGCATTGGCATTTGGCAATGACATGGAGCTTGAGGACTGGGGAGAGGTGTAGGGTAGCCTGCAGGAGCCAGAGTTTTGGAGTATCAGCAATCTCGGTTTTCGGCCGTAGTCTCATTTTTTTTTCTAGGCAGCCTAGATACTTAACATGCAAATGTTTACATCTTAATTAACGCAGTTATTTTTTTGAAGGTACGGTACCGGTACAGTAGGTTAGGTACTTCTATGATTTTTATACTTCAAGAAGTATCGCAATTTTCTTCATTTAAAAATATGCTTTTGTTTTTTGATTGGAGATAAGAAAGGTATGATATTATAAGTGTCATACGTAGAAGGCTATAAAAAATCCGGATTATAGTTTATGTTTTGCGTTTGGTGTCGGATTAGAGTTTGGAGTCAATATTCCCAAAATATTTATTTGGATCTGAAGTCGCTGACTTCGAAGTTAATGGATCAGCAGCCCAAAAAACCTGACTCCGTACATCTCTGGCTGGGGGTATCATGAATACTGACCTTGATTCATACGTTTATTGATGTACGATTGTATGGTACCATACTGTTTAGTGGATGCAACCTAATTCGTACCATAAACAATTCGTACCGTCAGTTCGTACCTTGAAAAGATCAAGAGAAAAAATTGAAAAAAAGCCGAAGTCGCTGATTGCAGTTTCCACAAACATTTAAAAATTTTCCGCAAAGAATCAAAAACTCTTGGGATAATTATCAGAAATTTTAAAAATGTTTGTGGAAACTCCGATCAACCCTTTGAACCCTTTTAAAATGTTTGCGGAAACTCCGATCAATCCTAACCCTAACTCTTTCAAAATGTTTGCAGAATCTGCGATCAGCGACTTCAGCAAACTCTTAGGATCATTACCGGAAATTTTAAAATGCTTGCAAAAAAACGGAAACTGCGATCAGTGACTTCGGCTTTGTTCTATTTTTTTCTCTCAATCTTTTCAGTTTGTTTGTTTGCGGAAACACCCTAACCCTTTTAAAATGTTTGCGGAAACTGCAATCAGCGACTTCGGCAAACTCTTAGGATTATTACCGGAAATTTTAAAATGTTTGCGGAAACTGCAGAATAACGGAAACTGCGATCAGCGATCTTCTATTTTTTTCTCTCCATCTTTTCAGTTTGTTTGTTTGTGGATATCGGTACCTAAACGATACTCCGATACCCTAACCCATTTAAAATGTTTGCAGAAAAACAGAAACTGCGATCAGCAATGTTCTATTTTTTCTCTCCATCTTTTCAGTTTGTTTGTTTGCGAATACCGATACTTCGATAGGCTACCCTAACCCTTTTGAAATGTTTGCAGAAATTGCGATCAGCGACTTCGGCTTTTTTTAATTTTTTTCTCTCGATCTTTTTAAGGTATGAACTGACAGTACGAATTGTTCATGGTACGAATTAAGTTGCACCCCTGTTTAGTTTGTATCATCAAAGTGAGATTTAAATAATATGATGTATTCTGGGGCAAATTAAGCTAAACTATCACACAATATATAAAGTGACAATCTGCTTTTATAACTGACGTTTTGTCAATCACTTTACACATCTTTGTACTGTACATCACTTTATACATTGTGTGATAGTTTAGCTTAATTTGCACCAGTAGAACACATCATGTTATTTAACTAAATGCCTGGTGAACAGCCTCATTCACTTTTCAAAGTAAGATTTAAGTGAAGTAGGCTACCGTATCAAATGTTTTTGAACGCTAATCAATGCCAACTTTTGTTCTTAGATAATTACCATAAAATAAAACAAAATGAGCATTAAGGACTAAACTGTGGAACCCACTGATATGTCGTAATTATTTTATTGCCATTAAGCAATTCGCGTGCTTTCTTCAATACATTTTTTTTATTTTTTGTTTTGTTTTTATTAATATAATGAGTTGGGAGCAGCTGACTAGATGACCGAATGGTCTTTTGCTACTTCAAGCTAATCAGATAGAATTACTCAACACTGAGCCGTGAGCAACTGAGCATATTATGCATTCTTCTATGTTTATGAATTCTATGTTATTGTGATGTAAGCTTATTGTGTACTATAGTATTATAAAACCTGATTGGCAAATAAAGTTGTTACTGTCTCTGGAAGCAGCAACCGGTCTTAAAAAATAGGCAGTGGCTATTTGACCGGTCATGCCGTCACTATACAATGCACTTTTTTCTTTTTCAAAGCAAAAGACGAGAAGAGAAGAAAAAGTCCCTATATAAGTTCTAAATTCGACAATCATACTCAACTGGGTTCATGGCGCGTACGATAGTTCTCGGGCTGGTGTTCCAGAGGGAAGTATTCGATACTACCCGGAAGCGTTCTTTTTTTTTAAATTAAACTTTAACCCGAAGTGACTCAATCGTTAAGCTGCTGCATTTTTGTGGTCAATTTTTAATTTCAGTAGCCTACAGCCCAATTTTTTATGTCTTTTCAAATGTGAGTAATAAAGTTAGAGTTTTTTTAATTTGTTGGAATTTGAGAATTTCTCTGGGTAATTTTCGTTCGTCATAAGAAGATGTGACCGTGTTTGCCGAACGGAACAACGCGTTACATTTTTGCTCTCAACAAGTTAGAAATTTATATAGTTTTATTCAACTGAATCAGCGGCACGTACGATGTTTCTCAGGCTGGTATCTCCAAGGGTATGAGTTAAATACTACTCAGAAGCATTTTACCGTACTTCAAACCAAACTGCCTGCTAAAAAACACTGCTGTTCGGCAAACAAACATGGTTTTGTTTTATTTTTTGCTATTTTTTTTTGGGGGGTTTTGTGGCCGTGCTAACTACTGATATTTTTCATTCAGGCACGTTTTAAACCTTTCAAGGTTTTGCCACCTTTTCCCGTTCGTTAACGTGCTGGTAGGTCTATATCGATTTTTGTAGTTAGTATCTTTTTCATCCCGGATCCGTTAATGACGAAAAATAAAATGATTGATTGATTGTCACATCCTCTTACAACAAACGGAAAATTACCCAGAGAAATTCTCAAATTCCAACAAATTAAAAAAACTCTAACTTTATTACTCATATTTGAAAAGACATAAAAAATTGGGCTGTAGGCTACTGAAATTAAAAATTGACCACAAAAATGCAGCAGCTTAACGATTGAGTCACTTCGGGTCAAAATTTAGTTTAAAAAAAAAAAAGAACGCTTCCGGGTAATATCGAACTCATTCCTTCTGGAACACCAGCCCGAGAACTATCGTACGCGCCACGTACCCAGTTGAACATGATTGTCGAATTTAGAACTTATATGGGGACTTTTTTTCTTCTCTTCTCTTCTTTTGCTTTGAAAGAGAAAAAGAAAAAAGTGCATTGTATAGTGACATCATGACCGGCAAATAGTGTTTCAGATTCAAAGACCGGAACCGGTCAAATAGCCACTGCCTAAAAAATAGGGAGGCAGCAAAATTTTAACTGAAATAAACACTGTAATATGAAGATCCAAAAAAATTAAAAGGTTGCCTCTAGCTCCCCAGAAAATTTCGGCATTTTACCTTCTGTTTTAGTTACTCATTACGCATTTTTTGCTCCAATATTCTGTCTTTTTGACTAAGGCTCACACTTTGCATTTGACAAAATTCATCTAGTAATCTAAATTTGTAGTAATCACAGTAATTTTACTGTAATCTCGATTTGAAGCTAGCTGCATTTATGACTCTATAAATAAAATGTAGCCAGTTCTGTTTCAAATATCATTCAGCCATCTTGCAGGCATCATAATTTTCCATTGTACAGAGCTATTGCATCATCAATTCCCAGGGTGGAAGCCCCTCATTTCTTCAAACTGTTTTAATTCAAAAATTTTCTCATCCCAAGTTATTTGAACACTTTACTTATTTTTTTTCAGACTAGATTGTATATATTGTGAGTCTGGTGAAACCTTATAAATCTTAACATGTTTGAAAGGGAATAATTGTAATTAATTACTGCTGCAACAATGGGAAGAGAAAGACGAAAATATCAGTCATCATCACAAACATGGAGAGATCAATGTGTCGTGACAAATCAAATAAAGATTGAAGGGCATTCACTTAAAGGTGAAGATGCTAGTAATCCACTAATTTTACCAAACAAACGTGTGAAGAGGAAAAAGCAAGTTTTACCAAAAGTTGTACCAAAACTGACCAAAAAGCAACGGAAAAAGTTAAAGAAGGTTATTGACCAAAAGAAGAAAAAGGAAAATGTCAGTAGATTTTGAATATTATACATCAAACCAAGTGAAATAAAATATTTGGTTATATTACTACTATACAATCGAAAATTTGTTGACATTCACAATTATTTTTTGTGGTGTCACACACCTAAGCAGTGAAATCCTATTCTTGACTTCTAACCCTTCAAAGGTGAATTTTTATATCGAAAGCAACAACTCTTTGTCCGTTTTCTTTTCCAAACAATGTTCATTCTACCACACAGTGCCTGCGATATCTGTTTAAACAGTGAATAAACTAAATGTTATAATTTGCATCCATCAGGTCATGTTGCCTCCTTGTTTAAAACATCTTCATTTTGTGATTAGCTGAAGTGAATGACACAGTTCATTAACTGCTTAGTTATCTTTATGGCATTTATCACAAATGTTCCAGCAAGTTGTGAATACATGTTGTACACTTGTACACTTTTAGAAAGGCACTAGATCTAAAGGTGGATGGGAAGAGGAAACGCGGTCGTCCAAGAAGAACGTGGAAACAACAAGTGAAGGATGAGTTTAAAAAAGTCGGATTGAAGGAGGAAGATGCAAGGGACAGGGTGAATTGGAGAAAAGGGATTAAGACAATTGCTGCGCGGAAACAATCGGCCACCCCCACTAGTGGGGAACAAACCGACGATGGATTATGATGATGATGATGACACTTGTACAGTGTAAAAGCTGTTGTAGTACTATACATTTCAATTATAACATGGTAATTTATTGATTATTTTTTTAGAGATCTGGATTGTTGGAAGCATTGTCAACTGTACAGGTTGATTCCTCAGAGCTAGCCTTGATGGACAGCATTGCACACATTGGAACAAAAAACTCTAAATTGACAGCCCTGTCGAAGCGTCCTCTCCCCAAAGATCTTCAGAAGGCAGTGGAAAATCGCACAGAGGATGATGATATCTTAAAAGGTTGGAGTGGTAAGAAAAAGCGAAGAAAACTGACAAAGGTAAAACTGCATCAAAGAAACAAATTGGCTGCTTTTGAATGATGTTTCTTAATCTCGTTTCAGTTGTACCTTGTGTATAATTTTACTCTTTTAAAATTTAAAGTAAATAAAGAGATGTTGTTGGAGTATTGAGCAGCAATGGGCTAATAGCAACATTTTGGTCAATCAGGTCATTTGCATAACTTTCCAGTTGTAGCAGATTCAGTGTGAACAAGTATGTTTTCGCAAAGCCTAGTGTTGTTTTGGAATGCACTAAGTCATAATTTGTGTGTAGAGAGAAAAACCTCCTTTACCGAAGCAAGAAGCTGCAGAGTCTTCGGATGTTTCAAGTTCCAGTGAAGATGAGCATGGGGACTCTGATCAATTTGCTCCAGGTTCATAATTGTTAACGCATAATTGCAAGTTAGAGTAATCATGAAAAATGTTTTACCACGGTTATGTATTTTTCTGTTGATATCCATCAATAACCCAAAAAGCTTGTAAAGATTATTTTTCTTGTTTGAAATTGTTCATGCATACATTGCATAGTTTACAGCTTCTCCTCAGAAGGTGGCTCAACTGCTAGTTGGTTTCACCTTTTCACAAAGCATTATGTTCAACTAGTTGAGGGGTGTTGTTTTTGCGACAATCACAACTGCTTGAGAAATCAGCTTGTTGATAAAACTATGTTTTTTGGCAATTAGAAAGTCCACCGAAGACTATGGATGAAGATAAATTGGAAGAAATAAAAGAAGTGACCGATTCTCCGAAGAATGAAGAGAAAAGTGGCCAAGTATCAACTGAAAGTGAAAATCAGAGTTCTTCCAGTGAGCAATAGAGATTTAAAACGTATCACTGAATAATCAGTTTGCAAATATCTGTGTTGTGGTGTTCTGAACCAGTTGATTATAGCCATGTAGCGTACATCACTATCTTCCTTAAAATGATGTCATAACTCATTTCTTATTTGTTCAATGGCCTTGTTTGGTATTTTCTAAGTGTATTAATAATCTACAAACTTGAGTCGCTTAGAGAGTAGTTGTTGGTAGATAGAGCAAGCACCGATTTCGAAATTGCTTTTACAGAACCGAAGCCCAAGCCTTCATCTAAACCAGCAACTTACGTTCACGTTGACAGGACACCAGAAATACAGGTATTGAGTGTTGTACTCCCGACAGCTTATGGCGGTTTTTTATTGTCTGGTATTCCATTTTCTGACTGATTTTTTACCCTGTCTGCGAAAGATTAAAATGTCGAAGGAGTCGGCTACAAACTTCTAGTTCTTTGTACTTTATTTGGACGAAAAGAAACAAAACCAGACAAAACATGCCCCGACATTCTAAGCCACCGGTATGGAAGCTATATTATCGAGGCCATACGAATGATCTTCTTGCGTATGAGGTGAAAATGTCACGTTATTCCATCTAGGCACTGCAGCCATTGGGCTATGTTGCTATTAAGTGCTGTAAGAATTATGATGAAATACATTCGGTGGGCTCCTGAAACTTAGACAAACTATGGAATTAGAACGAAATATAAATTAGCAACAACCTCGGGCATCTTGAAGTGATCTCGTGGCTTGCAGGTTCCCTATTTCTGGTCTAGGATTGTAGTAACAGCGTTTTATTCTTTCTCTATCCACCTACATATTAAATATACAAATTCACATCTCCAATTAATATTCCTTGACACTTTACTGCAACTCGTGCATTCCAGAATGTTCGACTACTGTTACCCATCTTAGCAGAGGAACAAAGTATAATGGAGGCGGTTTCAGAAAATTTGACTGTAATAATTTGTGGCGAAACTGGTTCCGGGAAGACGACTCAAGTACCACAGTTCCTCTATGAAGCTGGCTATGCGAGGTAAAGAACGCGTTACTTATGGTATTCACCTCTTTATTGAGGAGCATTAAACTTACTCACATTTAGAACTCAGCCATTCCCGGCTCATTATCTTCCCGGACTATATATCTCAAATTTGTGGGTTTTATGACGGAAATTTGAGCCCAGCGTTATGTTGTAATACCCAGCTAGCGAAATCCTTCTATTTACATTGATTTAATGTCTGTAGAAGTTGAATCAATTTAGAAATGAAAGGATTTTGCCTGTTGAATATTTCTTGAACTGTTGCTTTCAGAGAGGGCATGATAGGAATCACTGAACCGCGACGAGTGGCAGCTGTCAGCATGTCCAAACGAGTGGCAGAGGAGATGAATCTGCAGAACAGTGGAGAAGTATCCTACCACATCAGGTAACTTAGCAACATGGAACTATGATCATGGTAAAGCTTTTCATAACTACAACACAAGATAATTGTCCAATTCTGGTCAACTGTTATAATCGATTTCAAGTGTTCATCCTACGCAGGTTTGTCAAATTTTTTTTGATTTTTGAAAAAAAGCGAACCCTTTCATTTTGCATAAAATTATATCGGTGTTGTTAACCAATTGACCGACCGTGGCTTGACTCGTAAGAATAGAATTTGGTGATAACTGTAATGCCAAGGATTAGGGGAGCAAGTCTTTTAGGCGCAGACAGTTAGGCGCCGGTCAAATAGGTGCGCACACTGTGGCGTCTAGATATTTAGGTGCGGAGCACTGTGGCGCCCGTTCATTTAGGTGCTATTCCTAGCAAAGTCTGCAGATTGTATCAGCTTGGCAGGTAGGGCAATGCTTTTCACTCAAAATGTTGTATTGAACAGAAAAATATGTCATGGCTCCCGTGTGTGAAGCTGCTTAAACCTGCAATGCTTTTCACACAAAATGTTATATTGAACAGAAAAATATATTGTATTTTAATGCGCGTGTTCGGCATTTATTTGTTGTTAGTCCAGGTTTGCGTCGGCGAAAGCTTTATCAATAAAATTTTTCAAGTTTCCAAACAAGACTGAGTTCACTTTTAGTGAGTCAAATAATAACTACACTAAACATCAGTAAAAAATATACCATAGCCTATATTCAAGCGGGTGGTAGACTTGAGTGAAGAGTAACTTAGTTTTCCTTTAAGACCCCGACTAGGTTTAATAACGAGCAAAGTCGCACCATTATGCTTGCAACTTGTAGCCAGGATTCATATGCCCTATAGAAATGTATTTATGTAGTACCTAGACTCTAGGTACTAGACTCTACGCTCTAGGTCCTAGAGCGTTGTCTCATACGAACTCGCCACACGACCAATCCATCCCGAGTAGAAGTCATCTCCACACGCGCATTAACAAAACAACATATTTTTCTGTTCAATATAACGTTTGTGTGAAAAGCATTGAACTACCTTCCAAGCTGATACAATCTGCAGACTTTGCTAGGAATAGCACCTAAATGAACGGGCGCCACAGTGCTCCGCACCTAAATATCCAGACGCCACAGTGTGCGCACCTATTTGACCGGCGCCTAACTGTCTGCGCCTAAAAGACGTGGACCCAGGATTAGCGCTTTAACACGCTGTGGTCTACGCATTTGCAGTGCCCTTGCTTTTTCTATTGGAATTAGTTTCTCAAAGCGGATTCACACTGTCGTCGTCATCGCGTCGTCGGCTGCTTTTGACGTCATCACGACGCCAGACGCTGATCGAGCATTCATATTGCCTTTTTTCCTCGAACAGCACGATGTTGAATGAATCCCAAATAGGTCCGCACCTTCTAAGTTCGTTGCTATAAGGAATCTCTACCTTCAGCTGAAGTCTAACTTGTCAAGACCTGCTGGTTTTTTCTTGCCTTTTGACTCGATGGTTTTCACTTGCCTTTTGACTTGCTGACTTTCATTTGCCTTTTGACAAGTGCTTGGCGATTGCACTTGCCGACTAAAGTTAGGCATCACTTAAAATATCATGTTTATATTTTCAGGTACAAAAACAATCTCACCAGCAAAACTTGTATGAAGTTCATGACAGACGGAGTCTTGATGCGTGAGGTTAAAGAAGATTTCATGCTTTCCAAGTACTCGGTTATTGTGCTGGATGAAGCCCATGAGCGGACAACCAACACCGACGTTTTGATTGGTCTCCTTTCCAGAATCATTCCTTTGCGAAATAAGGTGTGGTGCATTTAACGCTGTCTTAGTTAGTGCACGGTTTTACGTCCTTTGTTCCCTCGTATTGCGAGGGTTGGACATTATGTAGATATCTTGCATTGAATAAAGGTACAGTTATTGCTGCAGGTTTGGTATGTGATCGTGAAGCTACATAATTTAATTTGCGGTTTTAATCAACTGATCTCGTCTATTTTAATTGGTTTAAAATAGAATTTGGGTTTATGGCGTATAAGACTAGGTTGTTTGGATAAAGCCTTACCTGAAGCATGCGAAATACATTTCAAACTGCTGAGATAATATGCTTATTGCTTAAGCTGCACCAAGTATTATCTTAACAAGACTGAATTGGTGTGATATGGCAACAACTGCATTTTCCGTGACAATAGGGTTTCTAACAAATGCAACGTTTTCGACGCTATTTCACTCAGAAGCTATTTCACTCAGAAGCAATGTCAGCGGACGCGCTTGAGTGGTATCGAACAGGCGTCCGTTCGAGCATGGAACTAGAGCTCTCACCACTCGGCTATGCCGGAATGGCCCGTTTCGGCGAGTCCGATTCGGCGAGTCCGATTCGGCGAGTTCCCTATTCGGCGAGAGCCTTTTTCGGCGAGTGCCCTATTCGGCGAGTTTTTGAAATTTTTAAAAGGAAATTATCGGGTACCGTAGCCTAATTGCAATTGCCGTTTTTACATCGTTTTAACGTCGCTAAACGTTGAAATCGTGCAGAAAGGAATAAAAAGAAAATGTTTGAACTATTAAATTAAAATTCGTCATGTCAGTTCAGTTATTTTTATTTTTGACCATCATATCAAAAACAATACACGTCAACATAGCAAAGGTAGAAGCGACAAAACGCGAACGTTAAAACGTGCTTGAATTCGTCATGTCAGTTCAGTTATTTTTATTTTTGATCATCATATCAAAAACAATACACGTCAACATAGCAGAGGTAGAAGCGACGAAACGCGAACGTTAAAACGTGCTTGAATTCGTCATGTCAGTTCAGTTGTTTTTATTTCTGATCATGATATCAAAAACAATTCACGTCAACATAGCAAAGGTGTAGAAAAAGGTAGAAGCGACAAAACGCGAACGTTAAAACGTGCTTGTGACTGAAGTAAGTTATTGAGTTGAAAGAAATTTGGCAAGGTTGCATCACCTTCAGAAAAATTTAAGATATGAAGGAAAAATAAAACAAAGAAAATGTTACAAAAAAAATAATGTTTATGTCTATAAGTTAGTACTTTTGAATAGTTAAAATCATAGGCGCCTAACTATTTTTTTGGCCGTAGGGGCGAAAGCGTGTTTCATCAGCAGCAACGTAAATTCAGCGAAATGTCACGCAGATGGATGACGTAATTATGTCGTCACACTAGGATTGCTTTTATTGCCACACTCGGAGTTATCGCTACGTTCGACCTACCGTTAATTATTATTATAAACAAAGCTCGACCAAAACACATGCTATGCGTCTGCGTTGGCTAGCGGTTGATGGACTGCGACTCTTTAAGCTAAGCGCAACATAAAGTTTAGCAACGAGCTAGATTTATTAGCATGAAACAAGAGACGAAAAGGTTTACTAAAAGGTATACTGTAAATGGAATGAAAATACTAACTTGACATGTTAGTATTTTCATTCTTTCATTTCAGGTCATAAAGTTACAACCGACCCGGTGCAAATAAGTAATACATTTAACACATATTTTACTCAAGTGGGACCTTCACTTGCAGCCAAAGTTCCAAAAACCACTTCTAATCCATTGTCCCTGATGAGAGGCAGACTTCTCAATTCCCTGCACTTAGAAAATACTGATGAAATGGAAATTTTAAGCATTGTCAACAGCTTAGATAACAAAAAAGCAACTGGTCCAGATGGCATCACTATCAAAACAATAAAAAGATTGAAGTATGTCATAAGCCCAATCTTAGCTTCTATAATAAATGAATCTATGACAATTGGTAAATTCCCTGATAGCTATAAAATTGCAAGAGTGATACCCCTTCATAAAGGAGGACCAAAAAATAAAGTTGATCAATACAGGCCTATTTCCATCTTAACATGTTTCTCTAAAATCTTTGAAAAAATCATTCATAAAAGGTTAGTAAACTTTTTTGAAAAATTCAATGTTTTGTCCCAACAACAGTTTGGTTTCAGAGGTGGACATTCAACCACATTAGCTGCTACGGATATCTATGAACAACTACTACAAAATTGTGATGATGGTTTTGTTACATGTAGTATCTTTATTGATCTTGCTAAAGCATTTGACACTGTTGACCATGAAATCCTTTTAAAGAAACTAGATTATTATGGCATCAGAGGAAATGCTTATAATTTATTAAAGTCTTACTTAAATCACCGTTACCAGTTTGTGCAGTTTGGTACTACAAATTCTAAATATGAAGAAATCAAATGTGGTGTACCCCAAGGCTCAGTTCTTGGTCCACTGTTGTTCATTATCTACATTAATGACCTTAATCACGCTTCTGAATTTGAGACTCGTTTGTTTGCTGATGATACACTACTATGTATTAAGGATAAAAGCCCTACTAGATTGCAAGAAAAAGTGAATTCTAACCTCCTAATGATTCAAAACTGGATGCATACAAACAAGTTAACAATTAATGTAAGCAAAACCAAATACATGTTGTTTGGGTCAAAGTTTGTCCGAGAAAATTCAAATCTAGAAATAACTTTTCAAAATACCAGATTGCAACGCACAAACACCTACAAATACTTAGGAATAACATTTGATGAGTCGTTATCATGGAAACAGCACATCAATATAATCTCAACAAAACTTTCTCAAAGCTGTGGTGCTCTATATCGATTAAGAAAGTACGTAAATTCCCAGACATTAAGAGCAGTTTACTATGCTCTAGTTCACTCCCATCTAATGTATGGTATTATCTGTTGGGGTCGTGCGTCTAAAACGGAACTGTATCCTTTAAATCTAGTACACAATCGCATCATTCGCTGTTTAAACTTCACCAAGATTAAGGACAGAATTCCCACCAAATCTCTTTTCAATAAAAGCAACTTGCTACAAATCGAAGACATGTTTTTAATAGAAGTATGCAAGTTTGTTTATAAAAGCAATAAAGGACATCTACCAGCAATTTTTTTTGAGTACTTTCGTCCTAGTAAGGAAACTCATAACTATAATACCAGAGGTGCTAAGAAAGATATGCTTTTCAAACCAAGAATGCGTACAAAGCTTGGTCAACGCTCAATTAAATTTCTTGGAACAAACACTTGGAACAAATTACCGGAACAGCTAAGAAAACTGCAAACAATTAGTATGTTTTCTAAAAAATTAAAACTGCACTTAATGTCTGAGTATAAGTAACTGATAGCCTATAGTACCATCAAACTGCTTCTACTTATTCTCACCGTATCTCGCTAATTACTGTATATTTGCTTTTGTCTTACCAGTATGCTGTGTTGTATGTATATTGTATATGCCATTTTGTATTTTTGCATCATTTCTAGTAGTTCTGTTTTTTGTTGTTTTTTTTTTTGTTGTTTTTTTTTTTTTTTTTGTTTTTTTGTATATTGCACTGTTAAATTTCGTATGTGTATTGTTTTTTTATGTTGTATATAATATATATCTATCAATCAAATCAATCAATATATCAATCAATCATTATTTGCGTTCAACTTCGACACCGTTCCATTTTAAATAAGCCATGACACCACCACACGGGTGTGGCAGACTCGATGACCAGTTTGGTCCTTCTGTCACTCCCATCGTCATCAGCAAACAACCTAGCTCATATTGTAATCTTGTATTGTTTTGTTTTTTCGCATGTGCTGATGATGCAAAATAAAAGAACTTCTTCTTGATCATATGCTTGAAAATATGCCTGTTGAAAGCAAAATCATTCATGTTTACATCAATTCAACAGCAAGTCACCATTAATAAATTTAAAAGTTGCTGACATCCGTAAACAACCCTTGAAAAATAGTTACAGAGAGACGTTTGATTAAGTTTTCGACTTGACATTGCTCCCTTTTCACTACAATATCGCAACTTATGGCTGACCAGCTAAACATTCACAGAAGCCCTACGATACGTTGCATTTTTAAGATAATGTATTCAGACGTTGAATCAATGTACAAATGAAATGTTATGCTAAATGGGTTCTTGGAACAAATCGTAGGGCTTCTGTGAATGTTTCTCAGTTTCAAAGTATCCTAGTCAGCAAAAGCTCCCTTTTCTACACGATTTCAACGTTTAGCGACGTTAACACGATAGGCCACACATTTGTTTAGCCTTTTCATTCTGTTACTACAATGTGAAAATGAACTGTGTTCTTGGAACAAATTTTTGCTGGTCGGGATAACTAGGCTACGGTACCCGATAATTTCCTTTCAATCCAAGCTGTAGGCCACACATTTGTTGGTCCAAACTAATCATTTTAACTATTCAATAGTACTAACTTATAGACATAAACATGATCTATTTTTTTTTTTGTAACATTTTCTTTGTTTTATTTTCCCTTTATATCTTAAATTTTTCTGAAGGTGTTGCGACCGTGCCAAATTTCTTTCAACTCAATAACTTACTTCGGTCACAAGCACGTTTTAACGTTCGCGTTTTGTCGCTTCTACCTTTTTCTACACCTTTGCTATGTTGACGTGTATAATTTTTGATATCATGATCAGAAATAAAAACAACTGAACTGACATGACGAATTCAAGCACGTTTTAACGTTCGCGTTTTGTCGCTTCTACCTTTGCGATGTTGACGTGTATTGTTTTTCATATGATGGTCAAAAATAAAAACAACTGAACTGACATTACGAATTTTAATTTAATAGTTCAAACATTTTCTTTTTATTCCTTTCTGCACGATTTCAACGTTTAGCGACGTTAAAACGATGTAAAAACGGCAATTATAATTAAGCCACGGTACCCGATAATTTTCTTTCAAAAATTTTAAAAACTCGCCAAATAGGGCACTCGCCGAATCGGACTAGTCGAATCGGACTCGCCGAATCGGACTCGCCGAATCGGACTCGCCGAATAGTAGCAGACCCCGGCTATGCAGCCGACCAGTTAACAGATGGTGCTCGTGCCATTAGGAACAGTCAACAAATAGTACTTTGTCTTACATTCCAGAAAGGCAAGCCATTGAAGTTGATCATCATGTCCGCTACTTTGCGAGTGGAGGATTTCACACAGAACAAACGGCTCTTCAAGATACCACCGCCTGTTATTAAAGTTCGTACAAGAGCAAACGATAGAACAAAAGCACCTGCATGCTTTCAGAAAGTCGCGTCGTTCTATTTATCAACTACTTAAATTGAGATGATCTGTGCACTTGTCAATATTCGTTATTTTGCTGTTGATCCATGCCTACAGCCAGACTTGATTTCTGTTGCTCAGACACTCGTGTCTTGGACCAAGTTGTTTGCATTGATTTCATTCGAATAAGAGCACTTCAACTTTTTGAAATTTAATCTTGCTTACATACAATCATTGCCTGTTTATAGTTTTCGTATAGCCGCTTCTTGTGTATTTAAATATACTTTTTTGCATTACGCAGATCGACGTGCGACAGTATTACGTCCAAGCCCACTTTAACAAGAAGACCCCTGGGATGCCAGATGGACGGACTCGGCCATACTTGAACGCAGCTTATAAGAAGGTAAGTAATGCGAAAGTAGCTTAGACAACTTTTCCATGAAAATTCCGAAAGAAGTTGAAATTTCCGGCCAAGAAAATGAAGCAACGCTGCTATTCCGTTTGTGTTTCTTGGACGAGAGACTATCCTCATACCACTCAGAGTCGTAGATCCTTACCGCACTAGACGTAAAAGCTACCAGAGAGCAGTAATTTTGGTTTCATCATCCAAGACACGCAAATCTTCTGCTCTGTGGTAGACGAAGGATGATGCGATCCGTTCATCTATGATTCGCCTGCGATCTGCTCCTCAGCTCCACTTCCAGGAAGAGGAGAATACCACTCCTTGCTGGTGCGCGTTTGAGCAAGAAGAACATTTCAACAAGAAGCTTAAAGGACGCCTCTTTCTTCACAAGAAGCTTATAATTGCATTTTACAGATTTGCAAAATCCATCGAACCCTTCCACCGGGCGGGATACTGGTGTTTCTGACGGGCAGTCAAGAGATCCACGTTTTGATGAGGAAATTAAACGCGACGTTTTCTTCCACGGCCAAGAAAGTTGTTGACCAGCCAGGTATGCTGTCGTCAGCTGCTGATCCATTTTTGTACTGTAGATTACGATAACTATTAAACTAACCTTTATTCAAGTCCAATCTAATTGTTCGGTAGATGGTGCAGTAATGTTACTGACGACATTTTGAGTTGAAACAATGAGTTGAAACAAAAGGTCCAAAACATCTTTAGTAGGGTGTCCCACTTTTAGGCGACTTTTCAGGAAAATTAGGTTCGGGTCAAATGCTGAATGGATTCTCGTCACTGATTTCAAAAATGACGTTATTTTTTCATTATGACGTCATCTTGATGTGCCAGCTAGCGGATTTTTGCTATTTTGGCCTTATCACAAATATGGTAAGAGCTAGAGACTTGGAACTTGCGCCAAAATGACCGGAAGGGACGATTTTCTATTTGTTGTCAATACAATATGAAACGCTAACTGCAACAGAAAAGAAGTTATTTTGAAAAAACATGTTTTTGCTCATTTTGGACAAAAATATGAGAAACACGGCAATTTTGCTACAGTGACGCTTTTATTTCGGTTAAGTTGCTGTGCTGCGCCACATTGTTTAACAATTAAGTACGGTGGTAGTTAGTCTAGCATATTGTATTTACAATTGATTATATACCTCAGCATTGATTTTTACATGCATATTGCAATTACTAATACTAGCTAACTTTAAACCCTTGATCATTTCGTTCAAAGATCTGTCAAACAAAACCACCATTCAACAACACAACACAGTTCAATGGGATTATTTATCACACCATACTGTGCAAAGCAGCACAAATGCGTAAGTCTGTTTTGGCCAAATCATCTTGGTCATCTCGAATCAAGCCGTTCACAACGCGTTTCAGTTTGCCAATCAAACACTGATGGAGATGAAAAACATGCAATGCGTGGAGCCATCGTACTTTCTTCGGAGAAAAAAATCACTTAAAGGGATACTATAGGAAAAACCTGGCTTGGCGATTTTCCACGTTCTTTGTGTTTAACATGCTACCATAAAACGATTTTCAATAAAATTTTGCCCCATTGCGGTCTGACCACCATTGCGCGCGTGATTTTGCCAGAGCTTTCAAAACGAGATTTGGCCTGAGCAGCGAAGCGTGCGACCGTACAGTTACGTCACTAAAGACTATAGCAATCAGCTAATCGCGCAACAATTGTTACTGCGGGGGATTTGACTGTAGGCTATGTATGTATGACTTGTATGTACATCAAAACAACACATTTCAACATCAAAACATCAGACAGTTTGCTCAAAACATCAGATGTGGTAACGTGGCTTTTGTTATTGCTGTCTTTAGTGACGTATTCTCGAGCAGTGTTTGCACTTTTTGGTCATTTTGAAAAAAATGAAACATTGGACTTTGGGCCTTACCAGCGCCATTGAAAACAAATTTTTTTCGGTAATTTTTTTTGAAATGTATTCTTGAATGTTCAGTTTACTCATTTTAAAGCTTAATTCCTGTTTGAAATTTTCATTTAGTATGCCTTTAAGTTGTCACGCTTCAAAAGCGTCTGCTCGATATCAACGTTTCTTGGAAAACTTTTCTGTCTTGCCGCATCAGCAGCAAAAGGCGGAGCTTCAGCGTGGGAACTTAAAGTAACGTTTTTAGGGCTCAACCATTGGGATGCAACTTAACGAAATGTTTCAGAACAGCGTTGAATACAGGTTCATCCACAGATTTATATGCAAGTAATAAATCTCTTGTAAGCAGTACCAGTTGAGGGACCTTCAGCAGCGGAAGGTTCTTCTTGCGTTTGAGGCCGCCACAGATCACGTTGTTACATCCAGGCGCAGCAGCCAATGGATTGTGTATTCATCGAGCGTTGTTAGGTCCACATGTCTAACTTGTGGTCGGTATACAGGACATTGATAGATAATGTGGTGTGCAGTTTGAAAATCTGAGCCACACGCACAAGATGGTGAATCGGCGAGGCCCCACTGGAACATGTTGCTGTTAAAACGGCCCACTCCAGTCCGCAGGCGATTGAGCTTCACCCATTCCTTCCGGGATAGTTCTGCTCCAGGTGGGGTGTTGGTATTGGGAAGGACCGTGAATTGGGTTGGTCTCGCAACTTCTCTCCATTTACGGTTCCAAACTTCGGAAATGTGGAAGTTCGATTTGCAGATAGCTGCAGCATGTCGGGAGAACGGGCGTCGAGATTTTAAGCTCTGGGGCTTTTGGGAGTGCGAGGTTAGAACAATCTGGTTGAGGAGGTGGTCATGCCTTGACATAGCTTGTAGGACCAGACTACGTACGTGGTTTTTCCTGCGAAGTCTACCTGGGGCGATGCCTGATAGTACTGGCAGAAAGTCAGTGGGAGTTGGAAGCAGGCAACCGGTGATTATTCTCATGGTGGTGTTGAGGGCAGTGTCAATTTTGGAAGTGTGTACGCTGCGGCACCAAGTGGGGGAAGCATATTCGGAGGTGCTGTAAACAAGTGCAAGAGCACTTGTACGGAGTGTGGATGTACTAGCACCCCAGGAAGTTCCAGCTAGACATCTCAGCAGGTTGTTGCGTGCTGATAGCTTAGCATGGAGGGCTTCAGCATGGTGTTTGTAGATTAATTGTCGGTCGAGCTTCACTCCTAGGTAGGTGGGACACGGGTTGTGTGGGAGTGGGTTTCCGTTGAGAGAGACTGACAATTGGCGCGTAGATTCCATGTTGCAAAGGTGAAAAGGTGTGACGGTGGACGAAAAGACGGAAAGACGAAAAGAAGGTGGAGGAAAAAGCGGAAGGTTTAAGATGGATGACTAAAAATGCTGGCAAATAAACACAAACAATAAAAGAAACCATACGTTGAAGTTTAGGGATATCCTGAGGCCCAACACAATACCCAAAAATCAGCAATCTTAAGTAACCACTCGCCGTTGTTATTCAACGCGCATGGGACAACATTTCTTGACGATAAAAAAGTAGGGGTTTCAAATTTCCTGGAACATTCATCACTAAATGAACTGCCATAGCAAGAAGACATATATGGTCGCTTCGAAAAGATGAATCTTAGCTTCTTTCTTGTGCTCAGAAAACCATAAGATCTTGGATTTTAAATGATTTGCGGCTATAGCTGTGATGAAACTGTACAATATTGTCGGATTTTCAGATGTTGGGGCTTAAGTTTTGATATTTTCTTAATTATGTTCATCAAACCACCATCTTCGTATGCATTAGGGCCTTTCACTTTGCCTTCCAAAAAGCTTTTTGCGTGTGTAAAATAAATCTCATTTACATGGAAGAGACATTCAAGAGTGTGTACCACTACTACTACCACTGTACTTAATTGCTACAAGGTGGAGCAACTTAACAATCGAAATAAAAGCATCACTGTAGCAAAATTGCCGTGTTTCTCATGTTTTTGTCCAAAAATGAGCAAAAACATGTTTTTTCAAAATAACTCCTTTTCTGTTGCAGTTAACGTTTCATATTGTATTGACAACAAATAGGAAATCGTCCCTTCCGGTCATTTTGGCACAAGTTCCAAGTCTCTAGCTCTTACCATATTTGTGATAAGGCCAAAATAACAAAAATCCGCTAACTGGCACATCAAGATGACGTCATAATGAAAAAATAACGTCATTTTTGAAATCAGTGACGAAAATCCATTCAGAATTTGACCCGAACCTAATTTTCCTGAAAAGTTGCCTAAAAGTGGGACACCCTTTAGTCATGTTATAGCTGGTTTAAACCGAATTACTCCACAAAAATTTGCAAAGTTCTACGAATTATCATGTACTTTGTCTTCGTTATGGCCGTTTCTGTAACGGACAGGGCGCAAACTAAAAACAAAATACAGTCGGTCATTTTTGTTTAATTGATAATGATATGACAAACTAACCAGACAACAAATCAACCGCTTTTTACATTGATCCAACGTCATCTGACGTTGGATCAATGTAAAAAGCGGTTGATTTGTTGTCTGGCTAGGCGATCGTTTAAAATCTTAAAAAAATTGACCGCCTAAATACTATACGTCACGATCGACCTGTTGATTCCAGAGAAGACGAGAAGATCGAAAACGGTCGATCTGAATCGCTACAAGTCAGCACCGTCTGTTGAGGATGATGAGGAAGAGCAAGATGCTGATCATGTAGAGACAGAGTTGGTGGATAACGAGGAAGAGGATGAATTGCAATGGGAAGATGGTATTGACATGGTGAGTAATGTTTCTTTAATGTACAAAAATTTCTGTTGTTAAAAAGGAAGTGGACTTGCTTTTCGAAGTGTCGTCATCCATCCAACGAAATCCTCATACAATCGCCGTTGAGAACGGCCGGCTTTGCCTATTTCACAAAAAAAGATTTCTTGACCTTTTTTCTCTCATGTCAAGTCATGTTGCCTTACATTGATTCCTGCAGCTTTGCTGCGTGTAACTCCAGCTTACGTCACAGGATGACGACGCGTACACGAGCGAGATCGACGACACTATTCCACTTCACGTTCTGCCGCTCTACTCGATGCTTTCGTACGAGCAGCAGAAGCGAGTCTTCGAACCTCCACCCGAAGGCTGCAGGTTGGTCCAAAGTTGCTATCTGTCTAATTTCATCTGATTTGATTGATGTGATTTTTATACTAGGACTGGGAAAGGTGATTTTGAGAGCTTAATCTTTGTAGTTCCACATACTTGTAGAGGGTTTTAACCACTGACGCAGACCTGATCACCGAGATTGACAGAGTAAAGTTTCCGATTATTGAAATGTTGTTGCTGTGGAATTATTCCATTCATTGGGTGCCGGTGAATAATGGAGAGCAGTCCTTAAATGCCTCATTCAAGCACACACCCCGGGAGCCCAACCAGCACCGCTTGATCTTGAATCGGGCGCGTAACCACTGAGCTAACTGGGCAGATTGCAGAAATATGCCCATTTAGAACTAGTTATATCGACCAGAGTTGATTAGTGCTTAAATCACGTGTCAGTTACACCATTTTTATTTCAGTTTGGTAATTATTTCTTTCAGGTTGTGCGTAGTTGCGACCAACGTGGCAGAGACGTCTCTCACCATTCCAGGCATAAAGTACGTTGTTGACACCGGAATGGTCAAAAAGAGAGAGTATGACAAGGTAAGTCTCAGGCAGCAAAATTCATTTTTGCATTGTTTTAACGTCTGCGGACAGATTTAGCTGTCTGAGGTATGATCCAGGCTCTATTAGCTTTGATACCTGGTATTGGACTTTACATTTTTTTTGTTAGACTTTCACCAGATCGCATGTCGTTTGCAATACTGGACTTCCTGATGTTTTATTTTTTGCTTTGCTCGCAAGCTTTAGCGAAATAATTTGTCGGTTTCTAACACCTAGCAAGAATGTCCGTGTTTCGTCATTTCAACATCGCCAGACGTTGAAAGATGTTAAAAAAAACAAGTTTTCCATGCTCGCAGGTGACCGGAGCTTCTCGATTCGAAGTGGATTGGATTTCAAAAGCGTCAGCTGATCAGAGGGCGGGACGTGCAGGTCGAACTGCGCCCGGTCATGCGTATCGCTTGTATTCATCCGCGGTGTTTCAAGATTTTATGGCATTTGACAACCCTGACATTGCCATGAAGCCTGCTGCTGGCGTCGTCTTGACGGTCATTTTACGTTTTTTTTGGAATTATTGCAAAAAAATTAAACAATGCTTGTTAACTAGACAACAGATCAGTCATTTTTTACATTGATTTTCTGTCAGGGTATCCATCTGTCCATCAATTTTATTTTAATCCGCGACAATTGTTGCTAAGCGACAAAAATCGAAAAACATTATTTTTCAGATGAAAGCGATGAAAATAGATCGAGTTATCAACTTTCCTTTTCCCACACCTCCACCACGCGAGACGCTAGAGAGTGCCGAAAAACTGTTGGTCTCGCTGGGGGCGATTAAAGTGCCTTCCAGCAATGGAACATTGAAGGAGATGCGTGAAGGTAAGTTAACAAGACTTGTTTCGACTGTGCTGAAATTTCAATGACTGATTAGCTGCTGCATGTCACTCATTCTATGGACGTTTTACCACTGTGCCATTATTTCAGTTTTAACATATAAGCTGATGAACATAATAAACTAACTAGAAGGATTTTTGCTTTTATGCAGAAGATTCTAGAAACACTATAAAAGTTACTTTCACACTTCACCAACTAGTTTTGTTGAGTCCAACATCCGGGTGATTCTCATAACAACTTTTTTTAGCTGAGTTTAGCGGCGCGATTACTCCATTTGGTCAATTAATGGCGTCCTTTCCTGTTCATCCACGGTTCGGAAAGATGATTGCCATAGCAACCCAGCACACCAATGACGTCGTCTCTTACGTCATCACCATCGTATCAGCACTGACTGTTCGGGTAGGCTTGACATTATTCTGATGCAAATTGTTCAGATTCTTTTTTTGCCATAGTTTGCTGCTTGGAAACATACAAAATAAATATTATGGTTTCATGGTTGTGTTGGTCGTTACAACATTTGGCATCATTGTAGCGGAGAAGAGAGAGACTCGAATGTAGTCGATTTCAAACAACAGCCACAGACATCTTCGCAGGCAACATTCAAACACTGATTAGTGCCTAGCTGTGGAATCCCAAGGTGGGCAATGATCGACTGAAGGAAGCATGCGTTCGACATTTCTCTGACTTTTTGCTGTTCAAAATATAGATTTTAGCGGATAAGTGTCATCATGTCATTACAGGAACTCTTCATAACGAAACCATATGAAGGGAATGGCGAAGAGGAAAAGGTGAATGATGTTGTTTGTTATGGTTTTTCCTTAAGTTTGATATTGTGTTATTGCATTTTCAACCGCATTTGAACAGCTTTTTGGTTCACATCAAACGTTAACTGTGCGGTGCAAATTTTCTTTAGCGACGAAACCGGCAACAAATGGCTAGACTACATCACTTGAAGTCGCTGTGGAGCAGCGTGGGCGGTGGACCGGAACGGAAGTTGCTGGGTGACCTCATGGTGCTCCTTGGAGCTATCGGAGCGGGAGAATTCGACGGAAATGCGGAAAATTTCTGCCTCAGCAGTTGCATCAGGTATCGGATCTTAGTGTAGTTTTTCAGATAGCAAAGGCATTGGGCTTGAATTACTTCAGTGTTGAACGTTCGGTGCAGTCTTGAATACACAGCTCAGTTTGCACAGTGCGCAAACGCACATGTAGTCGACGTGGTTGCGTCATTTCCGGTTGTTTTTTATTCAGCTTAAGCCCGGTAGTTGATTTCATTACGTGAACGAAAGGCAAGAAAGCCAATCCTAGTGTCCATCTTCAAGCATGTCAGGTGTCTTGCCAAGTACGCAATCTGGTGCTTTTGAGCGGTGTCGAACAAGTGCTCTTTCTTGCGTCGTACCAAAACTTTCACCACTCGGCTATGTAGGCTATCAAGCCATTCATATTGCCCGTTTATTTAAACCTCCTCAAACAAATGCTATTTGCTTTAGAAAGAGCCGTGTTTTGTTTACCGCATCCATCTAGATCTTCAGTTTTATTTCATTTGACAGCAGGCTACGAATCGAAAATGTTAGCTGTTCTACAATTTGGGTAGAAAGGTTCTGAACAATTAATTTTTCCTCTTAGATACTCGACCCGTTGTGCTGCGTAATTTTTCGGTTATGATTTTGTGTGAGCAAGTTTCTGAAATGTTTAGGTTTCACCGTATAACTAATATAGTTGGCTGCATAGCCGAGTGGTGAGAGCCCTGGAACGACGTTCGAAAGGGCGCCGGTTCGACACCGCTCAAGAGCATGCAGCTGTGTCTTTGGCAGGACACTTAAAGGCATGCTTGAAGGTGGACACGAAGATTGGCTTCCTTGCCTTCCCGTCCACTTAATCTAAATCTTCAACCACCAGGTGTAAGCCTGGATACGACAAAAAAAAACGTATTTTGACTGTGATACTGTATGATTCGTCAGCATTTCTTTTGAAACATTTCTTTTATAAGTTTGAAAAGGAGTGTATGACTAGCTGAAAACGTTCGTTTATTGTTTTAATGCTTATAAAATATAGTGTTGTTGCTTGGTTATGTCTGTTTATGGTTTACTTTTCTTGAAATGAAACTGATGTGTTCACTTTCTCTGTTTAACAAATGTCGCCTTCCAGCTTGAAGGCTTTCAAGGAAATCCGAATGCTCCGATCACAACTGACCAACGTGGTGAAGTGCGCAGTTGGCAACGACAGCCTGTGTCTTGATTACAAGATGTCTCCGCCCAACGACGATCAAGTAAGGCTGCAGCAGTGATGTCATGAAGGGACTACCTGTGTGTGTAGTGTGTATTGGTTGCCTGAAGTACACGCATATTGACGCACAGCAAACCTTTCCATTTTGATTTCGTGATGTCAAATTATGAGTATTTTTTTAGCAGCCAGGCTTACGCCCGGCGGTTGAAGAATTAAATAAAGTGGACGGAAAGACAAGGAAGCCAATCTTTAAGCATGCCGTTAAGTGTCCTGCCAAAAACACAGCCGCATGCTCTTGAGCGTTGTGGAACCGGCCCCCAACAGCCCATATTGATGATACCAGTTGTCTTTCCAGCTTGTTCTATGGTTTTATATTTCGATTTTGTATTAATCTTCCATGACGGTTAGCTCCTCTTCCTAATTCACACTTGCTTCCGCTTTTAGGTACGATTGCTTCGTCAGATAGTGCTCTCAGCTTTGGGTGACCACGTGGCCAAACGGATCCCTTTGGACGATATTCCAAGCGACAAACGAAAACAATTACGAGGAGCTTATCAAAGGTGAGACAAAATCGTTTCCTCTTGTTCTTCAGACTCACTTAAGCATGCATGAGTAGCAATAACAAAATGTTTCCTGATTGCTCTCAGCTTGTTGTTTGACGATCCCGTCTTCATATATCCCGACTCCGTGTTATCCAAGGACCCACTTCCGGAGTTCATTATCTTCCAGGAGATAACAGAGAGCAAGGGAAGTCGTCCTTATATGAGAGGTGAGTCTGATTTGTCATGGCACCACATATATACTATTGAGATCGTATCGAAATTTCACTTCACGTCGAGGCCAATGTTTTTCACCTGGTCGCTGCAGGACTTAAAACTTTTTCTTGAGATTTCTAAAACGTCATCGCGCATGCGCATTTAACTACCCAGTCTCATGTCTGCAATGTTGTACAGATGTGACGTCAATCGAACCACAATGGCCGCCTCTCTTCTGCCCGAGCTTCTGCAAGTTCTCGAAGCCCCTGGAGGACCCTTCCCCGCGATTTGATTCGACCACTGGCCAATGCAAATGCCACGTCACTGCTTCATACGGGCGTCTGCTGTGGCCTCTAGGAGCCGTAGAGATCGATTACCCCCCTGGCGTGGACAGGTAAGATTAGTTATATCAGTTAGTTGATATTTTGTAACTTATATTCGATACGCAAAACAACGTACGCCGAACGCAATGATCTTTATTTCTAGGTTCCGCTGGTTCGGAAGGTATTTTCTAGAAGGGGAAGTGATGACGTCGTTGAAAGATATGGTGACGTCACTGCTCGGTCGACCAGCCACCATGATTAAGACATGGGCAAAGTGAGTCAAACATTGTTTGCAATTCGTCATAGCACATGAATAGGGAACTGTGTTCCGAAAGCTAGTGTAATTCGATATTGCCACAACGAACTCGCAGCATCAGGCTAAAACAGATCGTTAGAATCTACACTGTGAAGATTGTTTGCAATATCCCGAGTCTGGCAAGTTGCCTTAGGTTTACGGTGTTTCACCATTTTCAGAAAGTTTAGGGTTTGACGTGGCGGGGTTTTGGGTTAAAACTCGACAGCCAAAATTTCAAGTCATAAAAATGTGGGGCACGGGCCAAGTCCCGAAAACCACAATTTTTGCGTATTTTCAAAACCACTTACTGCAGGCTGATAAAATTGGTGTCTAAATGTGGAGAGGGGCGGTTTATTTACCTCAGCTGATATATTGTCTAAGAAAAATACTGTGCAATATTGGCAGACTTTTGTATTTGTACCAGTTTTCGTTTTCAAGAAGCGCAGCAGGTGCCACAATGTCATTACTCTTTTCCAGGCTACAACCCCGCACTGAGACGTTACTGCGAGCGCTTTTGTCTAAGAACGTCGACGATAAGGAAAAGTTACTACACGTCTGGCAAGAACAACCGACATGTAAGAAGCACATACAGCAAAATCCGTCATGTTTACATTGATTCAACGTCTACAGACGTAATTAATGTAAAGATGACGGATTTGCACTCCTCATATTGATGTCATGTTTTCTCGCTACGCCTTTTGACAAATTCCATATTTCCAGACTTGCAAAGTGCGTACTTAGAATGGCTTCCCCAGTCTCTACACGACAAAGTTCTTCAATCGTGGCCGCCATCTTGAGGGCGATTGCGTTACCGCAGTGAGGTACAAGAAAACACCGGTTGTGGCGGGAAGGCGGAGCCGGCGTTAAGAAAGTCATTGTCTCTAGCTGCACTGTCACCGATGCGGAATAGAAGTCTTCTCGTTCGACGCACTTTCGTTGTTGCTGAGGAGAAACGTCGAAACGGAATCTTCTATTTGTTGTTGCTTCTTGTCGTTTAGTTCAAACGTCACAGCAGTTTGCGAATGTCGCCTGCACAAAACGTTTGGTCAGATTGAAACCTGCAGTCATTAAGCTATTGTCGCCCTGGTACCAACCGCTTCATTTTATGACCAATGAGGGATACAATAAATCGATTTTCAAAATTCTTCAGATAGTCTGATATTGCAACAACATGAAATCCGTTTTTCCTACTGGTTTGGCGAAAAAATGACCTTGACTTTCCGTTGGTTAAGATAAGGTGACCCATCCATGTGCTAGCATTTAAAATAATGTCGGCAGGGTTAACGATGTTAATAGAGTCGACTTACCCATGTCTGTGGATCTTGTCAAATACAAAAGTGTCTTTCGCTTCACTCTCGTAGTTTTCTTTGTGCACACAAATATGTACAAGTTCAAATATGTTCAGACTCATAGAAATCTGTGTAAAAAAACATTTTTTTTTTTGTCTGAACAAGGAAGTACCTGTGGCAGGGATAACTTTGGGCATCCTAGTCTTAAAAATATCAGTTCAGTGTTTTTTTTTTCAGGCAGCGTAGTGTAACTTTAAGACTATACTAAATCACATGTTATCAGCACTGGATGAACACTTCGTACCCTACAAGTTCAACGAAACAGGAAAAAGATCTTATTCAACTCATTCGGTTGGTTGTGAAGCGAAGCCTTCGTCCAATCGAGATGAGCGCGCCCACGCCAGTAAATCAAATGCTCTTTGAGTATGCGAACGACCAGGATTAAAGCATGCAGAGAAGCTTGCTCAGTCCAATGGTGAAGATTTACGCAGTGGAGCGCGCTTGCTCTGTTAACACTCACCAGGTTGACCATTGTCAGTATCCACAGGAAGCAGGTCTGCTCGCTGTATTCCCTCACATGGCAATTCACTTTTTCCTCGTGGCACGTCACCCACTCAGGGATGTACATCTGATAGGCTACAATCACCGCAATGAAACAAGCCATATCCAACAGAAGCCTACAAAAAGTAAACAGTTTTTTCTAACGAATAACAAAGTCCAACCCTTTAGCTCAGTGGTTAAGCGCTCGACTCAAGGTTAAACGGCGCTGGTTCGACTCTCGGGGTGTGCACTTGAGCAACGCATTTCAGGACTGCCTTCTGTCAGTGTATGAAAACAATCGGAAAACTTCACTCTGCCAGTCTCGGTAACCGGCCCTGCTTCAAAAGCTTTCACAAGTATGCGAAACTACCAGGAATAACCAATCAAAGGCTTTGTCAGTTAGAGGATAAAGATTCAAAACTACCGGTAACCAAACAAATTTACAACCAAGCTTACGACAGTGATCTTTTTTTTAAATATGTTTTTACTGTATACCACGCCGTATGTGTTGCTCCCAGAGCTTTACAGAGCTACTAACGCTGTTAGCGCAACTGAGTACATTTTTACCCATTTCTTTAAAGCAGCAATAAGATTCATTATACATCAGTTTTAAAAAGTCTGTGGTATGAATAGGAACAGTGAAATACTATTTCTACCACCCCCACGTATAAACTGCACATCTGTCACGTGGTCTAACGCGTTTCAGCTTAAGCTGTTCACCCCAGGCTAAGTGCTACGACTCTTAATGCTAACAACAACTAGGCCTAGATTTGTTATCAATTTGCAAGGTGATGCAGTGACGCGCACTCTCGCAGTGAAGGTGACACACAAGTTGCGAAGCCATAGCCTACTGGATAACATTTAACAGATATTAAAAAGCTTTTTGACATGTTCTGTGGATATAGCTTACACCATGATGAAATATTTACTGGATCTTCTTAATCTATTATTCATGTTGTGTTCACGACCGACCCAGTCTTTACACGAAATCGAAGGCAAACTACAAGCTCTCAAAACATTAACATAACATTCCAGCAACATAGTCTACTAACATTTTAGCTAGCCAATTTGACACCTTTTACATTGATTCAACGTCTCGGGACGTTGTAAATCATCAACTTGACGTGGGCTAGTGAGATGAAAATACACTTACCGCAAACTTGCGCGCACAAAGCACAACATCATCAATGTGAGACATGGCCATTTACAAGATGACGACAGGCAGTGCATGTGGTTTTGACCGGACTCGTACGGAGTCCATGGCATCAAAACCAACCATGGCACGACTGAACTTAGAATTGTGAGTATCCAGAACGTAAACGGTGATGTGTTTCCATTATAGACAACACTGCAAATGAATTGTGGACAAGATGTAAAAACCCTTCTACAACTACAGTATATTGAAATACAATCTTATTTGGAAGCAGGTCTAGGTCGTAGGCTATAAGTAGGCTACGTAGACCGAAACGTAGTCAAAATTGTCTTACAGGCTATTTAGATACTGTATCTAATGACACGATTGTTCTACATAACTTATTCCTTTTCTTGTCCCATGTTTCGCATTACTTGAATGCACCTTTCGCTGATCGAAAGCGACAGATCACAATTTAATACAACTCAACAGTTTTCGACCACTTTTTACTTATTGATAAAGCTTTGGTAAAGAGTTTGCTTTTTTTAAACCATAGACAAGCAAAACAAAGTAACCTTAGCGGGTTTAACATAATGTATTACACACAATACAAAATATATAACATAATAAAAGCACAAAATAAAAACATAAAAGCACAAACTGAACAATTTTCTTAGACTGAGATCATGGAAGCCTAAAGAATCAATCGTGACAATCCATATCTCAACCGGCAGTTAGTCTCTTGTGGCTCCATCGTTCCTTTTGTGTGTGTTCTAATTGTTGTCACATGCTTGTATTTTACACTTCATGTGATCTGTTTCCCACAGTATAATTTACTAGTAATCATTCTTGTATTTTTTGTTCAGTTTGTACTTTTCAGTCCGGAGTGTCGTTACAGTTAGGCTATAGTGAAAAGTCAAATTTATCTTACAGTTTTTCATTTTATGTAGCCTATATTGCAAATTTAATTCCTGATGAGGACACACGTACGTGTCGAAAACGTTTGAATTACAATGTAATATATTTTTATTTATTGTAACTTAAATGAAGTAATGTTGAATCCCTGACAAAACATCTTGGTGCATCTAGCAAGAGAATATTTCCAAAACGTTACCTGAGACAATCTTTTTTTACCATGCTTGATTCAACATCGTAAAGCCAAATAGTTGAAGTTTCGTTTTGTGCAGATAGAGTAGTAATACTGCACAAAGACAAGCATACCATTACTGGTTTGCATTAATGTTATGTTTCGTATGCATCAGAGGCAGAGCAATAAGTCCATATTCACAATATACAAAACAATAAAATAAATTTGCAATAGGGTTACTCGGTCAAACTCGGTGACCGAGCCTAGGTCATTGGTCCAAAGCCACTACAAGTATGTGGTGGGCAGTGACTCGATCTATGCTGACCTGTTCAAGATCTGTACCAAATAAATGGTTATGCTTGAGCCAAAAATATGGCATTTGCATGAAAGTTGTGACCAACAGGGCTCACTGCAGCTATGTTCGCCCCCTTCTCTCACACAAATCTCACATTGCAAGCAATCACTAAATTAAAAATACAAAAACAAGACATGTATGCCCAGCTTAAAACTTGAACGTTTTAAAAATGCGATACGTAACCTTTTCTTCAAACGAACGTTAAGTCCAAAATGTTATAAACGATGATAGTTTTGACCAACCTGCTATTTTTTGAGGAGCTGAATTCGGTAGCCAAGGTGCAATTCAAACCATTCAAATCATCGATGAACAATCTTCCAGCAAGAGACCCGATCACAATCAAACGAATGATCACAAACACCTGAACATGAAATTGTTTTTATTGATAAGTCAGTTTGAGAAAGAAGTGAAATATTACCGACTTTTTTTAACGGACAGGTTAAAGATGGCAGACTGACATCAACCCAGAAATAAGATGGCCCAGTTTTTTTTTATATATTTTTGTCTATGTTACTGGGACTTTGCTGTTGGATGAAGTTTGTAGTTGTTTTTCTTATCAATAATGGAGTCAGTTATTTTTAACCAAATTTTAATTACAAATCAATTAAAGTAGCAGTGGGTTATTATTAATTAAATACCAAAAATTCCAAAATTTTTTCACTCGGTGTGTGTGTAATTTAGCAACAATAACCGCTGATATGCTCATATTTCAATACCAATGACATTGTTTTAGTTTGAATTTGTTGCATTTTGCGCTTGCGAAATATTGTAGCAGACCTCATGAGTTTATCAATCAATACCAAATGATTGAAAGGTGGCATGTGGTTTATATCGTGTTGAAGTTATACCAACAATCTAAAGTGTAAACCTTGGGGAGAAAAATCTTGGAATGTTGGATTCACAAAATCTCCTTCATTAAGGGTTGCTTAGTATGGCAAAATAAAATAAAGTTATTAATATTTACAATAACAAAGTTTTTATTCTGACAACCGTGTCCTGAAAATATGAATGTATTTACAAGTAAATTAAATCACCGATAACTTAGAAAAAAAGAAGCTTAGAAGATCATAGGTGAACCAGGCGACTGAGGTATTTAGATTGTAAATTATGATTAGATTAGATTTCTATTTACAATTGTTCAGATCTAATCATGACTGACCATGAATTGTGTGAAACCGATCGTCTGAGAGAGGGAGAACATCCCGTTCAGGAGGAAGTTATTCAGGAGGAATCGAACACAAGTGTCTGATGGAGCCAAGTCTCCGGAAGATATTACTCCCGTGTATTCAGGATAATCAATGCTTGGATCTAAAATAAAGAAGGAACAAGATTACTACTGTACAACTTAATAATGAAATCTCAATTAAAATGTCTTGAGACTTTCTGCTAAGCCGTTGAACAAATGAACGGTTTGCTAAAGCTGACATTAGTCTTGCAGGCTATTTCAGTCTCGTATATTTCAGTCTACTGTCTAGTATTCCTGAAAGATAGGCCTACCATATTTTCATCACCCCAAAAAGAGGACATGTTTAGTAAGCAAGTAAAGCCAGTGGATGTTTACGTTTGAACAATTTTTACACATTCTTAGATGATTATAAGCCTATGCAGCAAAAAGTGAAAAATAAAAAACATAACATACCGGTATTTATTTGTCAGACTCAGTCAATGAACATTTTGCTGTTAATTTGATTTTCTCCTCAGAAAACATGCGTTTTACATTTGCATTTTGAGCCATAGCTTATTGCAGATGAAGAATTGCTCGATTTTTAACAATTCATTAAAAAAAATCTATAGTTATGCAATCTTTGAACTATTCTGTCCATTTTCTAATGTGCTATCATTTAAACAAAGCTAACGCAAGCAAGCTATCAGGTTTAAGACGCCTTTGCACTAGCTTTGGTATAGATCGAACAGTTTAGCATCATCAATGCCAACATGTTCTCTGATAGATACTGTACTTCCACACACCGCTGAAAAGCGTTATCCTATTCTTTGGTGTAAGACAGCATAAGAAATAAGCATCCAATCAAAGGATGTGAACTCGGAAAATGAAATTAGTGGTCTATTCATCCAAATAGGCAACACAAGAGTCGAACAATAGAAATACATCTGACATGGTCATCGAGTAACATTGCCTTCGTTTGCCACAGAAATAAATGTATCCACCATGTACATGTAAGCTACATAGCAAGCAATGTATTGTCAACCTCAAAGTCAATAAACACTTTTCTTAAACAAGGATAGCCTACTTCTGCCACAGCTCACAGAAAAGATACTTTTCCTTTTTGGTATCGTTGCTTTGCCTTATTTAGCTTTCGCCAAACGTCACATAAAAATAAAACCTTGTTGAAAATGATGGCAATGCAAAAAAGAGGACATTTGAGCATTTTCAAGTGTCCTCGGAGGACAATTTATTTTTTATGAAAAAAGAGGACAAATCCTCCTAAAAGAGGACATACGTATGGTAGCCCTACTGAAAGAGCAAATAAATGAACATCAAAATAATTCCAGTTATAAATCAAATAAGGATATTAATCGATAACATGTAATATAATTAACATTTTTAATATTATTTTTCGACAAAAGTAAGGTTTCTCAGACAAAGTTAAATCCATCAGTGGCTGTTGGTGTTGCGATACATCTGTTAAGGTGATTAACTTAGTGAACACCAAAGTTTAGCCTGTAAATACCTGTTGAGGAAAAGTTTACTTTAAAAATTTGCCTAGAGATGAAGAATAAAGAAAGAAAGAATCTTTGGATTAAAGCAAACATGGCAATCGGGACGCGTAGGCACAATTGCTATGGTTGTTTACACAAAACCTCATGTTATCACATTGAATTTCTAACGCAACCTATTGAACGTTTCTGTTTGAAAAATAACAAAACATTTAAGTATACTATACATAACTTGCCATTGAGATACAGTAGGTTTCTTTTGTAACAAGACGTAGGCCTACAAATATTATGGCACGTTTTTCGTAACACGAAAGCAAATCGTTCAACCTCCGAAAAGTTGTTATTAAAAAATTGCTAAAAATGAAGGTTTCATAAAAGCAATGAAGTAAACACGTCAAAAACGTCAAAAAAAAAACAACAAAAAACGATAATTTGACAATGTCTCACACAGTTTATTTCATCTTGTCTTTGGTTAGCTTTTAAATGAAGAAGTTAAGTTTACTCGGATGGCTGGTTACCGATTGCAAATTGATCAAATGTCTTTGCCAATCGCCATAAATTAATATAAAAAGATTCGAAGACTTTCGCTGTGCTTGCCTTGCCTCTGAGCACTATCATGTGTCATTTTGAATGTTGAAAAAATTGCTTTATACTGATTCACCAATTCAATACGACTTATTATAAAGAAATCTTAAATATTCTTTAGCATTTTTTTTTTGGACTCAAAATCAAAGTTGTCTATTTAATTAATATTTAAAATAGCTGCAAACTCTTCTTTCGCAGTTTGGGTCGAACATGAAAACCAAATTCTTACAAACAAGAACAAATATGGTTTGGCACGACTTGAAGACTTTACCAAAGCAACTCACCTGATGGGTAAAGCACGCTTTCCATTTTCTTTTGGCTCGGTTTGCAAACTTACACTCTCGAATGTTATATCGTACACGTAGAGTCAGCCTATTATGGCCTATGCATAGTTAACACCATCTTGCATATTTTATGACTACGTTCATGTCGTCACTGTTTCGCCTCCAACAAATTGTATGCAAATGTTTTTTGTGAATTAAGTTTATAGCTTCTTTAGTATTGTAGGGTTTGCCCTAAAACAACATTTTGCATTTCTACCCTATTGCAATAAGCTAAACACTACAAACTTTGTCATTTTGTGTCTGTGTCATGCATTTCGGTAATTCTTCCCATCTGAAAGAGTTTATCTTTATCCCATATTCATGAGGTCAAACGCCATTGCTTTAAAATTTCAAAATATTGTAAGAATGCAAAAAGGCATTGTTTAGTAGTACAGTAAGTCTTGCAGGTTGTTTCGTTGGATTGCAAGTTTTTTTTTATTCAGATTTAGTAAGGCACCAGATTGCTAGGAATCTTGGTGTTTTAACGTGTATGTGTAAATTTGCGATAAAACTAATGTTCAGTTCGATTCTTATTCTATGCCATCTTATACTGATCTGGTAAGTTTACACAAATTACTACTGTGAGTTGATTGATGAAAACAAACATGGTATTTCAACTAAATTTCTTCAGCAATCTGAAGTTTTCTATTCTGATAATTCCAGCACCGGTCAATCTGCACTCAAGAACTATCTCATTGGTTGAAGAACTTCTTTTCATAACAAACACACTCTTGTATTAGGCCTATACCAGGAGCTATCGATTGGAGCTGAGCGTTAGGTTAATGCAGGATTTTAACTCCCAACACCTTGAACAAGCCTAATGAAACATCACAGATTTAGAAAGAAAAAACTTTTTACTTAAGGTAGTCTCATGCTAACGTCTTTTTTGGACATTTTCAACGTCAAACCTACAAAATAAAATTTACATATTTTTGTTAAAACTTCCACTTTTCAATCATAATTGTCGATGATGCATAATTTATAAATTATAACTCCCAGTTGCCCAAGAAAGTTACATGGCTGAACTTCGCACACAGATCACTTCATTACATTACCATTATCAAAAATATTTATAATGAAACGACTAAAAAAGATAAACAAAATCACGAAAAAGTGACATGGATAAGGAAATAATTTGAAAAAGAAAATCTCCAAAAATCCATAAGAACCGTGTCAAATTTTAAAGCAAGTCAAAACGATTCATATCCAATTTTTTTATTAAACCAAATACCTACATGCCAAGTGAAAGGGACCTTGCTTTTGGAACAAATAAATAGCTTGAATTGTTGTGCCAACCTGTTATATTGCTTGAAGCGATAATTTCATACATTAATTATAACATCTTGGGATAAGATGGAGTTGCTTGAAAAACCTCCTTCAAAGATCTTTCCAGACATAAAATCAGTGGTTTTCAACGTCTACAGACGTTGAATCAATGTAAAAAAACAACTGATTTGCTGTCTGGGTGGCACAATTGAAGCAACAAATAATCAATTTTTAGCGCCAAAAAGAAATCAGACAAACTTTCTGCCAAACCAAACCCAAAATTTTTTTAGAAAAAAATCAATAGACCGATAATTTCTGTCAAAGCCCACTTGCAACTTCCTTTCTACACTACTTCCAATAACACCAACGTACTTCAATCCAAAACATCATTCAATCAATCAAAATGTTGATAGAATAGCAATTGACCTCTGAGGTCATTCTCAAACCCACGTGAATGTTTGTACTCTGTATTTGCACTTGACCTATCATTCGATCTTCGATACAAAAAAAGTGATTGGGATTTTATTTTGACTTGTTGATTTACCTTGTTGTTCTTAGTATTGGAGAAATCCTTCTTCTGAGCAGTAAGTGTTTTGACGGTACGCTTTACTCTTCTAAAGATGATTCACAAAACCAACAAGCTAGGATGCTGTTTTCACTTAGACAACAGTCAATGGTATTTGCTATACTTGTAATTAGTTATGTTTTGATCATGCCATGGAAATTTCTTCGTCTGCAATAATCAAGAAAATATAATTCTGAGAAACACCAATTGGTTAAAAGGGGATTGCGTACCAGCCTCAAGTTCCATTGAACTAGTTTTAACATGTTTGAGGGTTATACAGAAAACCATTCGTGTATAAAGTTAAAAATCCTTCCTGTCAAGTTTTAGCTCTGAAAAGATTTACTCAGAAATAAAAACTTTCAACATCACTTTTAGATCTTTCTTCTTTGCTTACACATCATTTATTTTCCATTAAAAACCCAAAGACGTTAGCAATCACACCGTAAAATGATCAAGGGCAGTTGACGAGAAAGCATCGGCTAAACGTGATTTTATTACCACCACACATTGCTTGTGTTTAAATCTTCAGAGATCCAACAGCTGTTCCACTGCATAAAAAAATGTGAAATGTGCCATTATGCCGCATAATTTGCTCGAGGAAAACAAAATCCCCAGACACATGCTCTGATGATGCTGGTACGTTGTGACGTCAAACTAAATTGCATTTAAAAAAGCTGATGCGAGACTACTAACAACAAACAAGCCTTTCTATTCAGAGCTACTGGCCTCAGCTAGAAAAGTCGTTTTTTACGTTGATTCAACGTCCACAGACGTTGAACTTTACTAGCTGGAACGATCTAAAACAGAAGAGGGATACTGAAAAAGAACTTTCAGTCAAGAAATGATTTTCGAAAAGAACTTTTTGTCGGATATTGATTTAATGAATGTCAATTCATTTATTATTTATATTATTACCTAAAACGATCTGTTCAGCAACATACAGTACAGTATAAGATTGCCGAATATAACTTTTAATTACAAGAAATGTTAAGCCTTCCCTGGAAAATCAACCTTTCCAACTAACCTAGCTAGCTTATCAAGTTGAATGCGGTATCTTTTTTCGTTACTTTTGTAACTTTTTTATTACAAAATCTTAGCGGCAAAACAATATTCGGTAATAAATGTTTAAATTTAAGATTAATTTTATTAATACGTCAAAAAAAGACTCAATTAAAACAAGATTCTTATAGAGACGAATGTCTTTTTAAAACAAAATTTTCTAATTGAATCCTTGCTGCCTCGTTTTGTTAATGTAGCAACACTTCTGTTTTCTTATGACGTTCGTTGAAATATGATACTTGGGCTACGAACTGAAACAAAATATGTTGTTTTATATTGGTCTTTCTATTCGAATTTGACATACAACGATCATTTTGTTCTGACGATAAACAAGTCAGTAATCCAGTAGCATTTTTTTACATCTTAACATGTCTTTCCCCGCTGCAATAATTACGATAACTAACATACGGTATTTTAGATCTTAAATCATATATTTCTTTAAATGACCAATAATTTAAAGTCAAAGGGAAAAAGGGTTTACTTTTTTCCCTTAAACGTTCCACTTTTCTTCATTACAACTCTTTGATTAAAAGCTTGGGTGATTTATTTTGAGACGTGGGCTAAACCAGACAGAAAAATCAATAATTTTTACATTGATTCAACGTGGGCAGATGTTGAGTCAAGGTAAAAATTATTAATTTTGATGTCTGGATAGAAGCATCTTAGGCATAGTAGCAGGCCTGTTTGTGCAGGTCTACGTAAAGCCGGTTAAAAATTAAAAAATTTAAGCAATCCAGTTGTGGGATCGGAATGGATTGCTGTCACTGACTGAATAAACTCAACAAGCAACATACTGAGCTTGTTCAAATCGCTTGAAAAAATTCAGTATCTTTATCCTGATGACGCTCACTGCTTCACAATTACCACAGAATTAGAGACCTGTGTTTGCACCACTGGCTGATCTTGATCTTGTTTGAAAAACATTTCCTTTTTTTATCTACTTGCGTTTATCTGCATATTTATCTGCATTATTGCTGCAGGAAAGGCGGCCGAGAGAAAGAAATTGGCCACCCTACTCTCCTTTGTGCCGAAGGCTTAGTGCAATGAGAACCTTATCTTCTCATACCCGACACTTAGAATCAAGTATGGGACTCACCTTTACCTTTTTATTATCTGCAAGCACTTTCTTAAAGCTCAATGCGACAAAAATCAATTTAAACAACTATGGCTTTCACTAGCTATGGAAGTGACTGTGAGAAGAAAACATGTGTTAAATAAACACTAAGGTCGGTTTCGATTAATGAACACTGCAAAGTTATTCACTAAACATACTACTAACCTTTACCAGTTTACCACGACTTCTTACATTACACACCTGTTGGTAATTCATCATCTTGAGATACAAAAGCTGAAATATCAATCTTTTTACTTTAGTTGGGTGTCTGCAAGTATTTCACATTTTAATATTTTGATCGCTTAACGTTTAATCAGTACCAAAATCACATCACTTTGTAAATGATTTTATTATGCTTTCCTGAATCCACTTAGCTTCAGCCACGCATGTTTGCTGTATCTTCAGTCGAGCAGTGATTTGCTGCTTCACTTAATTAACAATAAATATATTGTTTTATGCCTAAAGCAAAGAGTGTGAGAAATGTTTTGATGCGCAATCTATACAAGCAAACAGCACAACACCAGGCCAGTTCAGCATAAGCTTTCAGTTACACAAAGATTCCACAATCACATGAAACGTTTTCGGCTGTCATAAAGCCGTCATCATAAAATGTGACAATGGAAAACAAATGATTGTGAAAGATTGAAAGACTATATTTCTAAAACTAACAAGTGCAATTCGACATCAAACAGTGGAAAGTGCAAATGTTACACATTTCAAGAAGAAATTGCTTCGTGAAAAACATAAAAACAAAAATGTGAATATATTAAGCAAAAGTTACTACAGTTTAAAAATGCTCAGGAAAGGAGCTCTGCAAGCATAGGCTACGATACAGTGGCTTATTTATGTACATTTTTGCGTATATAACGCTTCGAGTCGGCTGCCGAGAAACATATTGTTGATTGGAAAGTCTGAATGGCTTGCGTGGAAGCTATACCGTTATGGTTAGCGAATCGCAACTGCTCGCTGTACTAGTGAGTGCTCAGCCTTGTGCTGATAGCCGGGAAGAACGCCCCTTTCTTCACAATGTCCTCTGCCCTGGCGCCTGCTGGTTTTGTTGGCTCTTTTCTTTCCACAAAGATAAGAGTTAAACTGACTGGCAAAGCGGTGGTCGAATAAATTTGTGGCTAGAATACGGTGCGATACTGATGAGCCCAGCCTCATGGGCGAAACACGTGTCTATCGCTGTCAATTCTTGCTACAAATCGGCTGCCGAGAAACATATCGTTGATTGGATGATCTGAATGGCTTGCGTGGAAGCTATACCGTTATGGTTAGCGAATCGCAGCTGCTCGCTGTACTAGTGAGTGCTCAGCCTTGTGCTGATAGCCGGGAAGAACGCCCCTTTCTTCACAATGTCCTCTGCCCTGGCGCCTGCTGGTTTTGTTGTCTCTTTTCTTTCCACAAAGATAAGAGTTAAACTGACTGCCAAAGCGGTGGTTGAATAAATTTGTGGTTAGAACGGTGCGATACTGATGAGCCCAGCCTCATGGGCGAATCACGTGTCTATCGCTGTCAATTCTTGCTACAAATCGGCTGCCGAGAAACATATTGTCTTTTACAGTTACACATACCTAAAACTTGTAGGCTATTAACATGCCACTGCCAAAGCACTGTATTTCTCAATCTCGGAAACAACAATTATATTTATTTATCTGTTTAGTTTGGTTTTAAGTCATTCTTGTAATGTCACAAACTAGTTTTGAAATCCTCACTATACTGTAAAGACGCATTGCTGCAAATAAATAACATGTTCGATCACCGATTTTGAACAGCTTGAAATAGATTTTACAAGGAACCGATAGACAAGAGTGTTATCTCCATGAAGTATCTGTTACCAGATACTTTAAATAGCTTACGTTTTTATTGGGCTTCAAAATTGAAGGATAAAAATGTGGCGCAAGCATTTTATTGTAACACTAGTGTGTTCTATGCCAATGGAAGAGCAGTTGCTGTAGCATTTTTTTACCAAGCCATTCGTTGGTCTCCACTTGGAAGTTTGTCAACGCTATATATTGGAAAATCGCCGCACGGAGTATAGATCTTCGTGGCCATACGCACGTACTGCACTGACGACGCCAGAAGGCCGAAACGGTGTGCCACTGTATGCAGTTATATAGCCTATCTATATAATACAGTCACTTACCTGTTGTTAAATGGTAAACATGAAGGGGTATATCTTTTTCTTTTCTATTGTTATTCCATTGGTCTTTTAACCTCCATTGACACCATTTCTTCGGATTGAGCGCTTTAAAAAACGACATCACAGTAGTGACAACTTGTATCCTAAAAACTATTTGTCACCTTCTTAGTACACCACAACAAACAATTCTGTCGATGAAAAGATATAATTTTCGCTAATCTCGTGTACGTATGCCGCATATCTGCAAGACTGGTTTTGAATGGTGGATTACAATGGAACCCATTGACCACTACGCTATTTATTATAATCGAAACGTTATTCTTCAGACCACCCACACAAATAACAACCGAAACACAAAAAATGTATGTACAATCTGATCATTGAACTTCAAAAGCATGATTATCGCCAACATGTTAAGTTTAAAAAATTATTTCTACTCGAGGAGGATCCACCAAATGGTCTTAGAGAGGGTGACGATTTCAAAACACAATGCTGTGTAGGCCTACATTAATCCAATCTTGCAAATATATCCAGAATAAAGTAACTTTTTTGTGTCTTAGAGGGTGATCGCCCCTACTGGATCCATCACTGACCTCTAAGAATTACTTGTCTGTCTTGTCTTGTTAAGTACTGTTAAATAAAAACCAAACGCTGCATTTCCCATCAGAAGCTGTTCAAAGCTCTCACTGAAACTCCAAAGCATCAAGCCAGTGCCTTTTTACATTAATTCGACGTTTACATGGTGGCATGGCTTAATTTAACTTTATCGATCAGAATAATTAGATTACTTGGGGGCGAAACACAACTCTAAAAACACAACAACGAAACAAGCCTCTGTAGAAATCGAGCTGCACTGTGCATTTTCTAATCTCCGTTCAAAAATCTTGACATAGTGTTTCGTTATAAATAATAGAAACCATGATTCATCGAAAAATTTCCTAAATTTAGACTTCATGTTGAGCAAAAGCGAATTTCAGACAGCACTGTTTATGAACCCTGTTTATGAATTGCTTGCGCGGTGTCCTTCCAATTCTCTTTACATTTCATCAGCAGCAAACAGTGCGTCCTTACAAAATTTTGTATTTTGTCAGCTTTGAAAGTTGGTACAAGCCTAAAGGTAAATCCAACGGTTGCTGGACTTGTCTAATCTGAGTGGTTTGCTGTTGGCAAACAGCGAAACATGGTTTCAAAATTAAATTAACTCGTGTTTGTGACGTTTGCAATCAGCTCATGGAACGGTTCTTGTATAGTTGTATACTGTACAACTTCTAGGAGGCTTTGGTTTGACCCGAGAGTGGATCACATCAAAGGATTTTAAAATAAGATAATTTGTGTGTAACATGGCTAAAACCATTCTTCAAAAACTTGCAAGTGCAATAAGTAATTTTTTATTTGATATCAGTAGCCTAAATAAGCTGAGAAATTGTTCTATTTTGGATTAACAATCACAGAGAAAGCGTACTTTATCAGGATCTAAAACTTTTCAGAATACTGAACAATTGAACCGTTAGAAATAAGGTTCCACACATGTCCAGGCGAAGGAATGACAGTTGTCTGTGTGAATATAGCAAATTTAAACTTATAATTTTTTTTTTTTATTTGTCAAGAACATAATTTATTTCTTGGCCTTTAATCGCATTAGTGTCTGCAGGAAAACAAGTTCCACTGCAATTACATTGATTAAATGTTAGTGAACGTTGAATTGAAGAAAAAATGCAAGAGCTACCGTTTGTCTAAACGCGATCATTCATTTCGTAACCTCTAAACATATTGGCAAATATTTGATCACTAGACTTTGAGCTGAAAATAAACTTTAAAAAGAAACTTCTTCAATGCCTTTCTTGTTGATACGCGTATTTTTGGTACTTCCAATGACGTAAAAGTGGCATACAGCTGTTTCGACCTCTTTGGCTTAACTTGGTCCACGTTAACGGCACGTCATTTTTATTCGCATGGCGTCGATCGCTAGGTAATATAATTAATTGTCATACAAAGCACAGCAGCAGTGAATCAAAGCATTAGCAGTATCTCATCTAGGGTTTCTATGAATAAAAACTGAGTACTTATTTCTGTGCCAGTGGAAGCCATCTGTTGAGTTGGTCAATTCTAAAGTATCCTGTTTAAATACGTACAAATGATTTGCAAAAAATGATCTCATGTCACAAACACAACAGACTAGCTGGGCTGCAATTCCATTTGAATTTTAGTCTGTTTGTTTGAAGCTCATGCTAGAATTAAATTTTAAATTTTAATCGATATGAATCAACTGTAAAATACATTCAACATTTTTCGCCTCATCTCAGCAGATTCTTCACTTTCAACTCATTTTCAAGCTGACAGTAATTCTAATGAAAAAGCCAGATTACTTCGAAATACAGCAATTTTATTTCGTGATTTTAAAACAAAGGGTTGTAACTTCAAGCTGATATTTTCAACTCACTCGACAATTTGCACATTTTCATCGATATAATGTAAGACGCTTAAGTAAAAGTCTTCTCGTTTTTAATCACAACCAAATATTGCATTTCTTTGGCCAGTGAAGAGACATATCCGCTACAGAAGACGTTTAACATTGTACTGTACAAGGTCAAAGACAAAATGAGATGGAATTAAACATTTATAAAAATCGCTTCCATTTTAAAACTTTGTAAAATCTGTTTAAGATGGATGGATCTTATTGTATAATGATGAATTATATCTAATTACAAATTGAAGATGTGCATGGATAGTGTGACACGACAAATGCTGTTTTATAAGGCTAGAGATTTGAACTTTTAATTAAAAGATTCCTTTTATAATATAATAAGTAAGTTCATAACTTCTTCTTGGCGAAAGCAAAAGCGATATTGCATCTGTAATGAATTTTCAATCACACCCAGACAGCAACATTAGTCATTTTTACATTAATTCAACGTCTGCACACTGTCTGGGATTAAGATATCATGGTCGTTTGAAATCAGTTTTCTCGATAAGGCAAAAACGTTTTGCCGTAAAAAAATCTTTTAAACCAGTGATTCAATATCTACATCACATTGCATAGTTCTTTATGAAGCAAGTTCACAAGTACACATGGTAATATGTTCATAACGATTCCTGATAGATTTTCAAAAAATGCAAAAGGACTAAATACGCTCACTTGATACGACCGGTCGTGTTAACTTAACCAAAAAAGTTTAACCCTTTGTAAGGTATCAGTTCACTACGCTCACAGAGTTCAAAAATAAGAGCTTGTTTTTCTTTAGTTCCTTCTATGAGTGTTATTTCCTTTAAATAGCAAGATTTCAAAAAAAAACATATGATGGTTTTGTTTTAAAAAACTTTACGAATGATTATTATCAAAACTAAAATCACACAAACATTGAGGGAAAAAACTCAAATTATTCTTTGTTAAAATCAAGTTTTTCTTTTACAACCTATTATTTATTTATATTGCGCAGTTGAACGATACACAAACTGTCAAAAACTTTTTGGTTAAAGTATTGAACTTTTCACAAGGCTTGAGTTTCTGTTTCGTTCAAAAACAACTATCATTAACATACTGTATATATACCATCATGACGTCATATTTACAATTTCCTTTAAAATCTATAGGAGGGTATTCACAATAACAATTCCAAAGTTTCATTTGCATTCTTGTTGTTGTTTAACATTAAAAAATAACGCAAAGTAACATAGTTTAGATGACAATAGACAGGCAAGCTTTCAAAGATTCACATCACCTGTTCTCCTCTCACACCAAGAGGATTGATGATAATGTTTAAACGACGTAAAAACAGTAACTCTTTCCATTTGGGAAAGAAGATCAACATTACACAAAAACCTCATGTTTGAATTGTCCGAGTAGTTAAAACTTAATTCAATTCTGATTCAATCAATTCAATATTGAACTAGCCTAGTTGCAAATTAGCAAGGCACTATTGTTAAGCTATTACAAATGCATCATATTTTTTACAACTTTTTACTAGTAAGTTTACAGTATCACAGGCATAGTTCTTTATTACTGGCTACTGTTGGAACAGCTTAACGAGAAAATCTAGTTTGTTTCATAACTATCGTAACTTGTCATTCAAAATTAGCTTAGAAATACAGTATATATGGCATAGGAATACCTGAGTAGTGCAACCAAACGGTAAAAGTTGCCTTTTTTACTTAGCTTCAACATAATTTATAGTAACATCAAAACGGTGAAAAAGTGCAATTTTTACCAGCTGGGTAAATCTGCACTTTAGTCTTTTTTCAAATCAATGATTAGTTTATGTGTTGAAGAAGCCAGGTCAACGAAATTAAACAGTTGAAGAAGGCTGCGCAGTGACACAGGTTGCGTATTTATAATCTGCTATACAACGAGATGCACAAGCGAGTCAAGTCCCTTGTACAGAGTAAACAACATAAATGCCAACACTCCTTTTTCATTGACAAATACGAGTTTTTGCAACAGGCACTTTCGAAATAGAAATACTATGAGTGTAAAAGCAGGTTATGTGGAAATGATAGTCTTGCATGAAATGGCTAATGTTGAGTTGTTATAAGCCGTTCGTTTCTTGCCGATTTAAAACAACTCCTTTAGTCGAATCAAAGCGTAACTATAGTTCGTTCTTAAAATGGTATGAAAATCTTATCAGTATTTGAAAAGTATGGTTGTTAAATTGCTAAAGGTACATTTTTGTCGACTTAAAGTCAGCAGTGGAAAGGATTTCGCAAAAACTTAAGTCTTGTTGCAAAATTTCACCATGCAAAAGTGCTAAGTTTTGTAGGACGCGCTTCATGGGAGCCCGACTATTCTGTACTGTTTAAAACTTTGGAGCCGATTTTTTCAAGCCTAGCATTTTATGACTTCTCATTGTTAAATTTACGCTTTTTATTTTTCTTCCCCAGTTTATTCACATAGTTTTGACTAGACTAAAGAAAGAAAATACGGTTTATACAATCGACTCACAAAAGCAAAGCTATTTACAACACAAAGGTAATGGAAACCATTAAACTTCTTGCAACACATGTGTGCATTGGGTATGCAATGGATAAGCGCAGGACGGTGCTTTTTTCGTTTGGTATAATATTCTATGTACATAGATCTTTCATTTTCAGTTTAAAAGTTCTCGAAATGATGCAAGAACGATGGACCTTCGTACTTATTCAGCTGGGCGCATGTCTGATCAACGCCATTGGTCATTGGAGGGGGGCCACAACTGAAAACGCCAAACTTGTCCACCTGAAAAAACATGAAGCCGTTACGTGCAATCAGATTGAAATACAATGCGCAACTCAACACGATTTTGTTCTATTGGTTGCTGTTCATTGTTCATGCCTGTATATAATTTAACATTGCAGCGCATTGTTTTGTTTAATGAAACAAAAAATAAAACTTCATGTAATTCTCGGCAAAGCTAACGGTGGTCTCACACTTACAGTAGTTACTGAGCTTCGGAAAATGAAAAGATAAGATTCTTATTACACTAAGCCTTCGGCATTAACGACAGTAGGGTAGCCAGCTCCTCTCTCGGCCGCCCTTCCTTCAAAAACTACGCCCACCCAATTGATTACACCCTGGGTAGAGGTAGGCAGTGTTTATCAACAACCAGCTTCAGCCGGTGTCGAACCACGTTTGCATTATTTGAAAGCCAACGCCTTATCCGCTGCGCCACTCCATAATTCTATTACAGTGTAATTACTATACCTCAGGATGTTCGTCGACTAAAGATCCAAAGAATGACTTGAAGTCCGGACGTCCGAAATGAGTCACAGCCCTAAGACCGGTGAAGAGGGATTTCCCGGCCACTTTCTGGAAGTGCCTTTCACAGATGTACTAAAAAGATAAAAACTTTAAATTAGATACTCTTAGTATTGGCTGTGACAATAAAGCTTCTATTTTCCGTTGAAAAAAACTCAAATTGCGTACTTGGTTTTTCAAGTGAACAGTGCGACCTTTCGTTTACCGCCGAGTTGGTTTTGGTGCATAACTTAACAAATTTATAATATTTAGTTGCAATTTGAACTGAACTCGATGATGAAAGCTTGAATTAAGTAAGTAAATGAAATAAACAAATTAATTTTCATAAAAGTCTGACAAGACATTGCGACTTGCCAACCTTCCTCAAATTGAACAAAAAGTTGCATATTTAAAAACTTTACCAGCATGGTGGTTCTTAGGTCGAATTTTTGAGGAAACTGGGTGATGAAGATGTGAGTATCCAAAATACCCTTCAGATCTTTGTCTTCAGCATCTTGGATGATGTCAGTCAACCACTCGTACTGTTTCTGGTCTCGAGTAACCCAAATGAAGTAGACCTAAATTTTCAAGATTTTTTTAGTGTTAAAAGGTAAAAAAAGACTAAGTATTGTTATGAAATTGACAATACCAAATCAGTAGCATTTGAATGAAGATGTCGTACACTTCAGGCATTTTTTTTCCTGTATAAAATGCTCTCATACAGTGAAATCTCGACATAGATAAATTGCACCGTGATATCTACCATATCGGTATTAATCATCTTTGCAATCACATACAAGAAAATAGATATTACTATTTAAAGCGATTTCAGCATCTTTTTTATAGACTTTGATTTGATCCAAATTTACAACTAATCATAAGTTACAGTAAAATGTACGGTCGAAAAATCAAACTAACCTTCTTGCAAGAAATTCTTGTTCCCGATTTAGAAACGTTGATCAGATCCTTGAGAATGGAAGCAAAAGGAGTCACTCCAATACCACCCCCGACAAGCACAGACACGTCATACTTGTACCAGTCCTGGTGACCTTCTCCGAATGGACCGTCCACCAAAAGCTGAAAAAAAATGTTGTGGGAAAATTAGATCCTGGAAAAAATCCTCCTAAATTGAATAAAAAGAAGTGGTTTATTGATAAAAACAAACAAGCTCTCTGATGACGACTAGCTGTATTTTTCTCTGACCTTTGGATACGCGGACTCCCTCAACACTTCAGGGTTGTAGATGTTTCTCAGATTTATAGTCCATGGTCCAACGGCTCTGATGTGGAGCTTAAGAGTGTCCTCACAAGGGGCGGATGTCAATGTGAACGGATGATATTCTCCTGGTGACTGTGCAAGGCAAGCGATTCGTACCTGATGAAAAGAAAATGCAATATTATTGCAACTGGTTGATATTTAATGCATTGATGTATCTGTAGTGAAATAATAGGTCAAAACAAATGCTTCAGCCTACACATATCATATGTGGGCTAATTTTATATTTCCTTGAAGAATCATACCTATTCCTAGTCTAGGCTGTATTATTTACAGACGTGTTTTTATTGTTTGCGCTTTTTAAATGGGAATTACCGGAAAATAAAAAACTGAGAACAACAGTTTTTGTCTTTCATCCGCTATGGCATTGTAGCCTACTGTACGTTGTTGAATACATATTGAAACTGAAATGATCCTCAAGCAAGTCTTAGGTCTCAACAATAAAGTTATCCATACAACATTATGGACAGTGCTTCTAATTTATTGATAGCATGTAGGCCTGCAGTCCTACAGTCTTGCAGACTCACCCATTGACCAGCCTTATAGTCAAAGTTGGTTGGTCGTTTGAATTCCAGGTATGTCACATCTGACGGCAATAACTCAGCATTTACAACTGAAATCTCAGCCTTGTTCCTGCTGATGCTGTACAGTTTGTCAAGGGTGTAAAGGATGATTGGTCCCAACAAGAAATAGTAAGTGAATGGACGCTGAAGTAAAATAAAAACATGCAGTTGGTAGGCTACATATTAAAAGTCACAGTGTCAAACTTTCAATGGTATTGAGGTATCTCTTGAGCTGAGTTTCTCAACGGAGAAGTATAAGATTGAGAGATATTATGTGAGTAGATTAAGACTGCTACAGAACATTGAAACAAAGACATTGATTAAGACTGCTACATTGAAGAAAAGAAAGTTTTTCATATTTAAGATTTGTTGATCAAGCGACGGACAACATTAACTTAACCCATTCATGGCCGGTGTCCTTTTAAAAGGACATCGTTTTGAATGCATCAGTATTGCATCATTTTATTTTGATTGAATCATTTTGGACTTGCTAGTAGTTGTTTAGGGTCTGTTTTGGAAGGTGTTGATAAATATTTGCAAACAACGTACTTTTACTGAATTTTGTGAAAGTTTGAAAATTGTTGAAAAATGAGAAGAGCCCGATAAAGTGAAGTGAGGAGGAACATGCATGTTTTATTGCCTATTGGTAATAGATATGAATTATGTTTCTTCATAGTTTGACACTCTGTAATATTGTGCTTCCTACTACACTCTAATTTGTGTAAGGTTTTGCTTCTTTTATTTTTTTATTTTGCTTTATATTTATTGTTGCCTTTTAAAAGGACACCGGCCACATGGCCACATTTTTTTGGTTGTTTGTAACTCTGTCAAAGAATATTGAACATCGTGTAAAAGCAGCACGTTGTGCCTATGGAAGACTTAACCATCGTGTTTTCAACAACCATGCTATATTTATCCGCACAAAAATTATGGTCCTCCGGGCAGTCGTTCTATCCACTCTTCTCTATGCTTGTGAAACCTGGACATTATACCGCCGTTACATCAAACGTCTTGAAAATTTTCAGCAGAGGAAACTGGGTCAAATGCTAGGCACTCTCACCTCTCACCAAAGATGCAATCCTTGATCGCGCTAGGTTGCCCAGTTCAGAAGTCACCATATTGCAACACTGCCTTCGCTGGACAGGACATGTCATGAGAAGGAACAACGAGGAGGGACAACTAGAGACAGGAACCCCCCCCCCCCCCAGAAGACCAAGAATGAGATACAAAGATCAGCTGAAAGTCTCCCTCAACCATGCAAACATTGATCTGGATTCATGAGAAAACCTTGCTAGTGACAGATTACTCTGGAGAAAAAGATCTAAGGAAGGCACGGAAATTTTCGAAAAAAAGGATACAAAAAGCCCCAAAAAAACGAACACTAGAAAAGTTAAAACTACCACGTCCCTCCCTCCATACAATGTGACTTTTGCCCACGTCTTTTCCATCATACACTGGCCTCCAAAGCCATATATGACATCACCATCTAAAGCCAAATTCGATTTGATGACGAAACCAATGCTCGGTCACGAGCTGGAGCCGACGACTGTCAGTGGCGTATCGCTATGGTTTGTGCCGCCCGCGGTGGACCATGATTTTGCACCCCTGAACGCGTGAAGTAGGAACCAGCAAATATAATACGAGCCAAATCCATTTCAAAAAAGATTTTGACTATGCTTTTTCGTTTACGTTTAAAAATATTCTACTGCCACAAGCTTCCGACCGAGGGGGAGACTGCCAACTGGGGGGGACACCCCCCTACTAGCTACGCCGATGGTTACCGTGAATATAATATGTTCATACAATAACTTTGAAACGTCCTTCAAGTAAGATCTGACAAATTTCTACCGAAACAAACACCTTCTTATGTTAAGGTATCGCGAGATTTACATTTGACTATGTGGCCGGTGTCCTTTTAAAAGGCAAACATAAAAATGCATCAAAAAAGCAAAAATCATCAAATTTTTTTAAACTAATTTAAAAGTTATGACAATACAACTTTGTGGCTGAAATATTTCCTAAAAAGAGCAACGGGAACTTGTGGCGGCTTTTAATGGGTTAACAGTACCTGGACCAGAAAACCACTTCCGTGAAGAAGCATGAAGAGATAGAGGATGAAGTATCCAAACTTATGGGTCCACCAAAACCATTGGAAGACATGTTGGCGAGCATAGCTGGAGGCGAAGGTGTACCTGGTAAAAAAAAGCAATGCTGCTGTTTAAAAGGAAAGATTGAAAACAGCATAGTCAAACGAGTACGATTCGTCCTTTGTTTCTACAACGTTTCAATTTTTTTCTGCATTTCTTTAACACATTGTTGATGAGTAAATGTTGTTGCTTGCACTAGGAACTAGCATACACAAGGAGTTTACTTGACAGGATAATAGCTCATTTTGTTAACATAGATAAGTATAGGCGATACCTTTAACCTTTCTCAACCTGACGTTTGGTGACTAGGTACTGTTTTCGAATACATGCTTCATCAACATATTGATGTATCACAATTTCGATTCAAAGCAGCTTTCTTACGTAAAAAGACTATGTTACAAATACGTACATAATGATGAGGTTTAACGTTAAAATGACTCCCGTGATGCCTGTGATGGTTTGCCAACACCAGTAATGGAACTTGGGCAAGGTGTCACTAGAACGGTAGTAATCACGGAAGAGGCAAATCAGGTCACTAGCAGGTTGCGTAGAGATGGAATAGAAGTTCAAGGAATGCCCAATGATATGAACAGCTGAGAAAAATGACAAGCTCGTTGGTTTAAAATCGATCCAAGACCAGCCTGATAGTCACTTCAAGTAGTGCAAATGCTAACATAAAAACTTGTTAGAAAAAGAGACATTATGCTTTTCAAAAAAGAAGTACAAAGAAAAAAAATCGTGATAAAATGGCCAAATAAGCTTCTGCTATCAGGCAATTCCGCATGGGGGAAATACTACGTTCATTGAACAAAAGCAGATTTTATGTTTTGAGAAAATAATAAAACTTCCTCACCTGTCACAAGGAGGGCAATCCAAGCGATGATTCTGTGCATGGTCACTGCTGAGTCAAAGGGGATGAAGCGATGAAGAACAGTTTCACGAAGAGCAGTGATGGTGTTTCGGCACATGGTGACCAACAGGGAGGAGTAAGTGAACATCATGGCGGAAGCAGCTCCTCTTGTAACGGAGACACCGTAACCACAGATACGACGAAGACCAGCCCATTCTCTTTCAACTGAGAAGACTGCAGAAAAGTATTAAAAACCTGATTATCTCAACAATTGAAAGTGTTTTTGTTTTAAAGAACATTTTTACCCTTAAAACTTTACTGGTTATGGTAACAGACTTAAATTAGATGAACAGCTACAAACTTAAAATGTGTCAATATAATACATCAACATTAATCACGATCAAAGTCGAAAGTTTTACATTTAGTAGTTGCAACAAAGCAATTACACAACAAGGAAAATTACATTTAAAACTAAACCAAACTTTTATCAGTTAGGTCTTAAAATAGTAAAAGGTACTTTTGTTTTTCACAAGTAGTAACGATTGTTTAAAACTTACAGTAGCAACGTTCGGCAAAGATGGCAGCTGTCACAATGATGTAGAGAGTCAGCCAAAAGATCTGGAGGCGATAGTTCTGGATGTAGTTGCTGACAGCATAGATTTTCTGCCAAAATGGGTCTGTCTCGTATCGGTCGTGTTGGACGTTGACTACGATCTTGGATTTACGGTCAGCACGAGCACGAATTCCTCCTTTTCCGGCGGACGCGCTCTTGCTCCTAAATTATAACAATTCAAATACTGTAAACAGTGCTGTTGACAAAGGCAGTCTAAGGGGTAATTTTTAGACCCGGACCAAAGTGATTCTAAGGGTCCGTAAACTTTTAATAGGGTCAGGGAATTACAGAAATCACCTCGTGTTAGATATAGAGCGTTTATCTTAGAAATGCCTTAACTTGGGGCCCGAATATCTCATTGGTACGGGGCCTAAATTATCATTTCAACGGCCCTGACTGTAAAGCACCAAAATAATCGACGTATTGCTAATTCAACGAATTTAAATGCTATTTGTTCAACTGTTAAAGATTTGTTGAAAAGGAGCGATCTTCCTGGCGTCAGCACTACCTGACTTCTCACTATAGAACAGCGAGCATTGTGTTTCGCTAACCATACGGTGTAGCCTTCACACTAACCATCAAGACTTTTCCAAAAACATGTGTTTCTCGGCAGTCGAGTGTAGCAGGAACTCAGCGATAGACACGTGTTTCGCCCATGAGGCTAGGCTCAACAGTACGCACCACTAGTTCCTGCCACATAGTTTTCAACCGCTGCTTTTGTCTTTTTACGTTTATTATAACTTTCTCGAGCAACAGCAAGTCTGCATTTCGCAAAATGGCGCGATTGCAAAGTTTCATTTGTTTTGCTGTGAACAACCTACAATAGTTTACAAGATAACTTGAAAAAGTAGCAGATATCTATTTTCTCGGAACACGTCTTTTAGCTACTCACAAATCAAGATGAACATGGACAATCCAAGTAAAATATTGACAGTTCAAGTGTTCCGAAAGCTAGTGCAACCTGTTACTATCACAGCAAACTCGCAGCATCAGACTAAAACAGGTCGTTAACATCTACATTGTGAATCAAGTAAAAAAAGTAACAATTAATGACGCAACAATTTTATTAAACAACTAAGGTAACAATCAATGCCAAAATCCAGTTTACAATAAATTTCTCCTTGCCTGATGCAATCCTTAATAACAATGTGTTTTGGAAAGTTGCGATCCACAGTCATTTTAGCTGAATTGATTTTCTATTAATCGTTGTGATAAAAAATTCCAAAAGCAAATCGTATTGAAGTACTCACTTGTCTGCGTATGCTCTGACAGTGCGCCTGGCTCTTGTTCCTCTGTTCTCGCGAGCTGGGGCGGCATGCATTACAGTCTGCTGTCGGTTTTTGTCAATTCCTGGAAAATGAAGGTAAAAATACTTTTGAAATCGCTTTGGAGAAAAATTTTACTTTGATCGTCTAATCGGTATTTTTGAAAGTTATTTTTCAACTTTTGCGGATGGCGAGTTACAATAGATTATTTTATAGATTTTTCCTCAAGTTAAGATTTCTAATCCGTAGGCTACGCTATTTTGAAACATCAATTTCAAAAAAAAGTTATGTAAGACATTTGGGCCAACTAATATGCATTTTATAAAGGAGTTATATTTTATAACAATTATTTAAATGTAGATTTTATCCTTGTACATGACAGGTTAAAAATATGAAACCCAAAAGACCTTTTAAAGTAAAATTCGAAAAGCCAATCTAACAAGTGCTTACTGCTTAAAAACAACTCAAATCTCTTGCTATAGGTTGTAATATTGATAAGAAAAATCAGTATGTAAACACAACAAACACTGCAAAGCATTGATATCAAAACTGTCTTAATTTACAATAACACTGCTTGCTGCATGCAAGAAATCTACACAAAAAATCACGTTTTAAAATATAAAACAGAAAGAACTATGTTTTCATACTTTTCGGTTTCCTTGCATGCATAATTATTAAAATGATAAATCATAATGAACAGATTTAACTTGAAGAACGTAACATTTTCTAATTACATAAAAAAAAAATAATATGTCGTCCGAAAGTTAAAGTTAATTTCACGAGAACACGTGTAGGTGGTTGCAAAACCAAAATGTAAATTTTAAGTCAACCGTTCTGTGGTCGCCTGACTTGAGGGCGAACAGCTGCATCCGCTATTCAGAATTGCGGTAATGTTGACATTAACGTCAAGACAAACTGACATAGGCTTTTCGGCAGCCACAGTAAACGGTGTATATATAATAATATAATTTTGTTAAATTTAGTTAACAATATGTGACAATGACTGGAACTCAAAACCAAGACAAAATCAGCACTACGGAACATGCATTTATTGATTAAATATCGGAATATGTGACTATCAATGATGATTGTATGTATAACCATTATTGCAATGCACAAGCTGCAATACCTGTTGTTTGGCCTTCGACTAAAAAGAAATAAACGTTTTGTTTATCTTAATGAAAGTATTGTTTTTGCATGTGGAATAAATGACCTAAGACATTTGAATTAAAAGCTCAAACGTAGCTTTTGCAGATTCATTTATGAAATGCATTCAAATAATTAATACGCTATTTGATTAATACATTTACATAAAGTAATTAAAACGAAAGATTGCCCACTTCACAAACGATCAGACAAAATTTGAGAAAATTTACAATTTTTGAATAGATATTGGCAACAACTTTCTTCTAGTTTATCTTAGGTTGCTAATCGTTTTTCAAAGTTCTTAGTTTTTTATTAGAAGTAGCTTAGTTGGTTACTGTCTGGTGAAAAATACTTTGTCTGTCATGTTGACACACGAAAAACTGAATGTTGAAACAAGGTCCTTCATGAACTCACTGGGTGTCTGCAATGAGGCATCACTCAATTCCGCGTTGTACTTGGACATGATTGTTTGGAAGTCTTGAAGAGAAAGAGATTGCTTGTTTCCAAAGCCATGGGATGACATCAAAGTGTTAATCAGGTCATCCAACTGCTCTGTGGCCACAGAGGCGTTCACCATCTCCATCATGGACCTGAAGCGCCATGTTGGTTAGTGTTTGGGTTTACATATACAGTTGGAAACTTTTAATAATAATAATAATGATCTTGTAAGTACAGTAGGCTAGTGTTTTTTCACTTTTTCTCATTTATGAATTCGGTATCTACATGTCAATCTTCATTTTTTTAAATTTAATTCAGATCATAATCAACAATTGAAGCTCTTGATGTAAAAAGATAATTCATCAAGAGAAAAAAAAACTGTTAACAGCAAATTTTACAAAAATTTTAATCTATCAATTAAAGTTAGTGCAAAAAATTAATAAAATTAAAAAACTTATTGAGAAGATGACATCTCATGCAAATAAACCTACGTATCACTTTTTGCAACAAAGAATTCAATTCCTTTCTAGTTTTCAAATGAATTCCTTTTGTAAGGTTTATAAACTATCATCTCACTTGAGCATTGTTTTGAATTCGCTAACAGATAACTCTCCACTTTGATCCAAGTCGTACATGTCAAACATAAGCTTGGCCTTGTCTTGGGGAGAGCCTGAAAGTAAAAATTGTGTATAATTACTCTACTTTGCGTTGGTATATTAATTGCAGAAGTGGTAGGCTATTGTTTATTAACCTAGTTTTTTAAAATAAAAATGCCAAGTTTTTGCGCTTTTTTTTTCTTTTTTCAAATTGCAAAATGCCTTCAAACATTTTCATCAGAGCGACTGGTGAAGAAAATTAAACATTATTTCACCTTTTGTGAAAAGGACCATAATATCCAGGAATTCTCGGAAAGAGATTGCTCCACTTCCATCGACGTCCGCCGTGTTAAACATCTGTTCCACGAACATGCTGTTGGGTTTCAGCTTGAGATATTCAGCGAACTCCCGTTTGCTCAACTCAACATGGATGAACTTTCTAGCTTCTCGAGAATTTTCGATTTCGGATATTCCTTCCTGGTTGTCGGTTTCAAGTTTGACCGACTGAAATTGAAAATTTGAGTAAAAAAGACGTTAGTTTTGGACTTTATTTGAGGAAACTTGTTTTAGAAATCCCAAAAATTACAAAAAACGTGACTTTAAGTAAATAGATTTTTGCTGGTCGTTTATTTCAGTATTGCATTAACTGACTTACAGCTGCTAAAGCGGTTTTGAAGAATCGTTGGAGTAATTCGTCTCTCATTTCCTTAGTTGTTGCTTGTGCCATCATCTGGCTGAAGCTAACTTCGCTTTCAATGTAAGGAATTCCATTGCTTTGAAAGAAAGTTTTGACTCGAACTATGAAGCTGTCCCTCTCTTCACTATCGTTGAAACGAAGTACCTGTAGTAGAAAATCAGATTAAGTTTTTTAAAGTTGTGGTTTGTTTTATAACCACGATTCAAGGTGTTGAATAATAATCTGTTGAGATGAAATGTAGATGGAGTATCGGCTGTTTGGTAGGCTACTAAATGATTAAACTTGCAAATGTTTTTTTAGTAGGCTACCTTGTATATGGAGGTAATGAGATCTATTTGAAAAATAAGGTTTTGCTTGTCGTATCTAGGCTTACACCTGGTGGTGGAAAATTTTGATTAATTGGACAGGAAGGCAAGGGAGCCAATCTTCGTGTCCACCTTCAGGCATGCCTTTAAGTGTCCTGCCAAAGACACAGCCGCATGCTCTTGAGCGGTGTCGAACCGGCGCCCTTTCAATTGCCGTTCCAAGGTTCTCACCACTCGGCTATGCAGCCACAAAATAAGGTGATTTCTGTGCTTACTTTCAATTTTAAAGATCCAGCTACGCCTTTAAAGTTACAAACTAGACTTTTCGACTTTTTGCACCTTCGGACTTGATACAAACACAAACTTGAAACATCACTGCACTCCGTTTCTTACCAAGTCATGGGTGTCATTAGACGCTCTTAGGAACATCGCGTTCCTGCCTTTGTTGTACGCTCTGCAAAGATGTATTTGCTCCGACTGACCAAGGTCTATTGTTCGCAATTGTCTTCCACCGACAGTTTTTATTTGAATAGTCTTTCCTGGACCAAGCTTGATCTACGTTCATAAATTGGTAATTTGGTATGGTAGTGATTATGAGTCGTTGACGCAAAAAAATAAGTCCACATGGCTTGGTTTGTTTCTAAATGTAGCCAGTAATGATGAGATTTTTAAAAGTGTAGCCTACTTGTAAAATAAATAAAAATTTTCAAAATCTGTTTACAAATTGCAAAATAAGAGCTATTATTACATTTAAAAAATCGTTCACATTCTGTCAGTTGTCCCAGCTGGTAAAATCCGTCCTTTAATCTATTTAACGCTGTATGGTAAAATAATTCAATTTAAAAAAAGAACAGTCTTTGCTGGCTGAGATAAGCAATTAAGCATGGTAGGCTTATGTAATATTAAAAACATTTTGTTTGACAGGCTACCTTAATTTCTCTGGTCTTCTTTTCTCCCAAAAGTTCAAAACCGATATCTACTTCCTCCCCTGTCTGTTGGGTACTTCGTTTTTTGTCAATCGCTGCCGTTCTCTTCCTCATTTGCAACTTTTGTTTTTCCATAATCTTGCCGAGCACGAAAAGGAAAAGCATCGTAGCTGAAAAATAAAGTTCATTTGAGAAAGAAATTATTTTACTTTTTTTATGTAGGCCTAATTGTTCCAATCATGCTCGATGCACGATGAAGATCAACCTTTCTTAAAGGTAAAAAATTATTTGTTTGATTTCAATTTTACAACTGTAATCTAAAGCTCTGTGGCTTATCGTTACTGCCCTTAGCAAACATGTTATAATATAATTTGTGTAGAGAGGTAACTTTTTTAAACCTTAAACAGACATAACCCAGCAATAACACTACATTAGGCGTTGTAAAAACAAAAAACAAAAACAATAAGCTAACGTTTTCGGCTAGTCATACAGCCCTTTTCATGTTACTGTATAACATTTTTTGCTTCATATCAAATTTTCTACCTAAGGCGAAAACTCCGATGGCAGCAAAACTAAGAGCAAAAGACACTTCGCTGCCGGTGAAATAGTCAAAAGTCTTCGGGGGAGTGCATTCTTCCATATTGATTTCACTAAGCTGATCTGGTTGTGGACAATACGTCCTGTTGTCATTGTCTGTAAACAGATAAAAAGCTCATAAAGTTTACTTATACGTTTTCTAGCAATTATTCTCATGACAAATTTCAAATTTTTATCAATAGCGTTTTTACAGTGAAGATATTCTTTAAATTTGGATAAACAGTGGCTGAGTGGACATGGTGCTTGGTTGTTTGTTTTCATGTGATCATGGTTTGATTTTGTTTTCATGTGATCTTGGTTGTTTTCATGTGATCATGATTGTTTTCATGTGATCATGGTTCGATACCCTGTTAAGATGCATGTTGAAAAATCATAGATCAACTTTATCCAAGTTATACTAGATTGTGAACGCAGTTAAAGGAGGATAAACAACCAGAAGAAAGAAACTGACTACCTGCTTTGCATACTGCTAGGTTAACCACAATGAGAACCCTATCTTCGTTTTCTCAAAACACACCAACTAAATATAGTTAAGGTATATTTATTTGTTGATTCGATTACAGAAGCATTAAGGTTTTGTCATAAAGATATTGACCAGTGGTTCTCAACTGGGGGTCCGCGGACCCCAAGGGGTCCGTGAAGCGATTTCAGGGGGTCCGCGAAAGTTTCCGAGTTTTCATCATGATTGATAAATTATGAAATTTAAAAATTGTTTGTGGTTTGTTTATGTACTAGCCTACATTGATTCTCAAATTGTAAGTCGCAACGCACTGGTGCGTCGTTTGAAATTGCAAAGGACATGGCACAAAGGTTTGATTTGGTTCGAACTAAAAATATCATATAAATGACTTAAACCTTTTAATAAGGCTATGTTGGCTATGTTCAACTTAATTCTTTTGAGACAGCAGGTTGTTGATTTGATTAACTTAGACTGCTGACTAACGTTTGCATTTCTATCACCACTCACAGTTTTGCAATGACTGCGATGACAAATTAATATTGATCACAAATGAAAACAGGGAGAAATTCTTTGTAACGGTCGCAAACATTCTATTAACTTTTGATAAAATTTATAGAAAAACATCAAATGATCATATAAATTACTGATGTTTGATCATCATCAGTCGTTATCTCCGCCTGCGGCAGATTGCGCATCAACATGGCTTATTTGTTTCCAAGAGTGGCGATTTTGAGCCAACTCGCCCAGTGTCGTCAAGTGGAGTCCGGTCCATGATTGAATGTTGTCTTGCCATCGTTTTGGTTGTCTGCCACGTTTTCTTTTTCCTTCTACTTTGCCTTCTGTGCAAACTTTGCTGATTCCGAATTGTGATCTTTTAGTGTGGCCGAACAGTTTTAAAACTTTTGATTTTATTATTGCTGCAATTGGATGTAGTTTTGTCATAGTTAGAAGATCTTCTATTTTTGTGTGATCAAGTAGCCTTTTGTTGGTCATGCTTCTCATGATGTGATTTTGGAAGGTAGTGAGTTTTTTCATTGTTGATGATGTCCAATTTACGCATTCTAGACCGTACAGCACGACTGGTAAAACGTAGGTGTTGAAAATTTTTGCTTTCAGTTTGATTGGGAGTCTGTTGGATGTTAGAATCTTTTTGTTCTTTTCAAATGCTGCCCAGCCTAAGCCAATTCGGTGTTGCACTGCAGTCTTTCCATCGTTGGTTGCGGATAATCGGTGGCCAAGATATATGAATTCTGGTACTTGTTCTATTTGTTTTCCATAGAGAGTGAGATTGAGTGTGTTGTTAGTTTTGTCGGTTGTCATACATTTGGTTTTGGACACATTTATTTGGAGGCCGAATTTAGCAGCATTTTTTGACAGAGCATCTAGGTATTCCTGCATTTTCAGTTTAGAATTATTCAAAATGGCCATATCGTCTGCATATCGACTCTGATGTTTGATACTGTGTGTCAACATATAGCTCATAACATAAGTCCATCTCATCAATAGTCAAGTGCGTTGCTGATACAGACCATCTTATAAAGCTATAAATTGTAACATAAACCAGCAAAGCGTTTCAACAATTAGCTTTTTTTTAACACTCAATTTTTTCTAAGATAGTTTTTTACATATTACAATAGCTGCAAATTTATAAAATTTATTCTTTGTATTTTGCTCTTAATTTAAGTTGTTAAATACAATTGCTTACCAGGATCCCAAACAAATGGATTATTTTGGATATCCATTGGAGACATGCTTGGATTAGTTCGCAAAATGACGTCACGGATAGTGGTTGCTCTGACCAGATCGAACTGATCATCAGTGAGTAATCTAAAAAATTGAACATAGATGACATATATTTTCCAGATAAAATGCAGCAGTTGCAAAAAAATCCTTGCGGTAACAAGCAAAGCCAAAAACATTTACATCAAAAAGCAACAAGGAAATGTTCTGCTTCAAGTAAAACTTTCTTCACGCTCTCAACTGATTGCTTTTCATCATTGGTTACAATTCTACTTTTTCTTGTTCATTTTTGTTTGTCAGTTTTCCCCCGATGGATTGTTTCTATTGGCATAAGGACCTTCTGAGAATTCTAATAAGGGTGAACCAGGCTTTTACAGGTTTTTCAGAAAGTAGCAACTATATTTATTTTCTCAACAATTGGCCTACATACAGTGTATAATAACTAAGCACCGTTGATTTCTTATCACAATATTGATACGAAATGATATCAAAAATCGTAAAAAAGTCTAGTTTGTTAAAGTAACATGACATGAAACGCTTTATCTTCACCAGCAAGCAAGTTAGACTTGTTTTGTATCGATTGGCAAGTCATCTTACAACAAAGCATTTTGAACACGATTTCAAGGACTTACACACGTCATCACCAATTACATGACACGGACACGGTAAGTTTACTTAATAGAACTGATGATATTTTTATGACTTAGCATACAGATCACTCACTTATTCGCTCTGTTCTCGAACCAAAAACGATCCCCATCTCGAATACGCAAAAATTGATCCAAGATAATTTGTCGGAAAAGCTCCCCTGGGCCCCTCGGACGCGTTTCAAGAAGTCCGCCTGTCCAAATATCGACTCTATCTATGGAACCATTGTGTGCCAAAATCAACCTTTCGAGAACCTAAACCAAAAATGTTTTAAGTATATCGACTTGATATGTACAAGATTTTTAGACTCAATTGCCTCATGAGAGTTTTTCTGATGAGAGTTGCTCTGATGCAAAAGCAACGATTGAGAACTATGTGGCATGATATAGTGGTGCAATACTGATGAGCCCAAAAATGTTTACTACACTCGACTGCTGAGAAAAACCATCACGTAACTTGACGTTTTTATCTTGCAGAGCAACTGCTTTAATCACTAGAATTACAAAATATTCTCGACGTTTAAGAATTAGAAAAATTATACCTCCTCTCCAGTTTCAGATGTGATATTTGGTGGAGAAGTCAGGTGTGTTTGATTTGCAAATAAATCCGGATTAATTTCTCGAAAGTCTTTTCTTTCAACCATATCCAGCGATCTTCTTGCGGTGTTATAATCGGGCAAACCGTGATCTCGACCTCTCTACAAATCACAAAACGAGACTGTGACTTTTGAAAACCACTGCTTACAGAAACTCAAAATTTCACTTCATATAAAAGCAAAATTCCAGGTTGGGTTTGGTAGCGTAAAGCTGAAATGCCTTGTACTCTTGAGTCATATGTAGCCATATCAGTGCCAATGCTTTTATTAAAAATGCAATACTGACGGACTGATTTATAGTAGTGCAGATCAAGATATGTTTAACATTTTGCTGTAATTAAAACATTAATGTAAAATAAAAATAATCAAACTAGTCACTTGAATGTTTATAGCCATAAGGTCTCGTCTTGAGAAGTCAAGAGGTCCAAACACACTTCCACGAAGATCAGGAGTAATGATGTTGTCTTCCCGTTCGCTGAGCTGACTTGCCATTCCCATCAACAGTTCGTCTATATCCGTTTCCTGTACAGCTTCCTGAAAAAGCAACAAACTCCAGTATAGCCATTTTGAATGCTGACAATAGAAAATTGTTTAATCGATCCTCATGGAGATGTAGACCACTTTATGATATCTTTTAGAAGAAAGTGCGAGATTAAAAACAATACAATGTGATACGGATACAAAAATAGTTTTTATTTCGGTGATGGGAAAATTATATGTACAAAAATGTAAATGTGCGTTAGTGAGATGTAAAAATACCAGTTGCTTTCAAATCACGCAAGGTTCTTGCCAGTGAGCCCAATAGAAGGCGTAGTTGCTACTTGAGAAAAGTTGATCTTTGGCTTTGTCACTCAAAACACGCAAACTGTCTTTTTTATTTTTGAGGCAGAAAATGCTGCAATCATTGATGATGCGGTTTTGCCGTCTGTGCCAAAGGCGTCACACTCCTTATCACCACAGGTTCTTCCACAATGGAAAGCGGAAGCTTGTGCTTAAATTTTAAACTTTTTTAACTAGCAGTTTGCAGCTTTAAATTACTTACAATTGAATTCCAGTATGTATTGCAAGTCCGCAGTCCGGGTCTCCCAACGTGCACTTCCTGAAAGGAGTGTCGATCACCGGCAGTTTTCATCGAAGTGCTTCGAAACGTGCAACTGTCTTTTGGACTGAGTGCAAATTAAAAAAGTTAGGTTCAATATCATTATTCAAATAAAGCAGAAACCAAAACAAAGCAAAACAAGATGAAACGTTTTCGGCGCAGAGCGGGCCATCGTCGTTTTTGCTATTTATCTCTTGTGTAGCTTTTCTTACTTCTTACAACGTAAAAATATTGCTTTACTGTAGAAAAGGTTAGTGAAACCAATGAAATGCACCAAACTTTTTCGACTTTATAACTCGTCAATTTCATTTTTTTATGTTCACTTCAGTGCATTCTGTTTGTGGATGCTTACAGTGGCGTAGCTAGAAAAAACATTGGGCGGGGGCCAAATATTTGATAAATTGAAGAGAGCGACAAAGTGTTTGATTTGCAGTGGCGTATCGTGGTGGGTTAAGCAAGGGAAGCAATAAAGCTAGTGGAGGGTTAGAGCGTGCCGAAGGCACGCGTATTCTAGGGGGGTCCGGGGGCATGCTCTCCCGGAAAATTTGTGAAAAATTACACTCAAATAATGGATTATAGCGCTTTCTGGAAACATTTTCAGGGTAATATTTGTATGAAATTTATTAGCAGATAAACAGCTATTAACTTATTAAAGGTAGCTGTTACACGCGAACGGGCAAAACTGCGGCTAAAATTAGAGAACACAAAAAACTCAGCTACACAAAAACCCAACAGAGTAAGCCATTCTGAAATTGCTTCCACAGATTAGTTAAAAGAAGCGTAAATCGCGTAAACTTTGCGCGATTTACGATTTTCAAAATTTATTGGTGTCTTTCTGTGTGTCTAAAACAAGTCCTGGGGGGTGTTAATAGCCAGATGTCTTGGAAAACGATATAAATTTATACAAATTATATTATATTTTCAACAAAGGGTTCAACTTCGGAATCCAAACTTTGAAAATTTGAGGGGGGGCCATGGCCCCTTTCGCCCCCCCCCCTGGCTACGCCTATGGATGTTTACTTTGCTCTTGATAAAGTTGAATCGTGCAGGCTAATCTAAGTCTTGGACAAATGAAGAGGCGAATCTTGGACAGATGATAATTTATCTTGCGACTTACTCATTAGGATCAACTTTGGAACGACGATATACCCCAGGAGGCACTATAGTGTGACCCCATCGCATAGCGGCCGACTGAAATACGTGAGTAATGCCAGGATGAACTGCGGACTTGTAACCTGAAAGTATGTTCCATTAGTTAACACTATGGTGTTATATTTTTTTAAACTTAGATGGTACAGATGAATGCGTAACGATGAATAACGTAGCTACTTATATAAAAACTTTGACACTCTACAGGACTGTAGGTCACAAAATATAGCTTTGTTAAAGAAACTGAAATGTGTTTTGAAGTAACTTTGGGGTCCATTACTATCATTTTGCAAACGCGCCATAGACCGCAAACATCACTTTAAGAATCCATGCCTGATACCACGCAGTTAAAGAGGTACACTAAATCAAATTAAAAAATAAGGCAGAACGCGAAGGTTACCGGTATATTCAGTGACATTGTTGCATACTTCCCCAGGTTGGAGTTCTCCGCATTCTCCCAAAAGCATCGGTAACCAATCGTAAAGAATGATTTTCTGTGATTGAAAACAAAACATTTTAGCAACGTGCAAACTGCTATTGTTGCATGGCCTACTGTTGCGTTGTACATAGGCTACAAGAAAAGGAAAAAAATCATATTCTTTCAAGAAAAAAACTCAGCTTCTTTTTAGAGCTTTATTTTTACACCTACACCTACCAGAGTTTGTTGCAGTATGGGTAGAGTTAAAACATTTTCTGCAACATCTAGTCAAGCTGTAGACGACAAACTAGGATTAAATTATCAGCAGACAAGGAACTTATTTCATTATAAAGTAGAAAATTAAATCATATTCGTAAATCTTCAACAGGTAACCTTTACATCAGCTACAATTATTTGTGTTTAAAAATACGAGAGAATGAGGTCTTATAGTGAAGTTTATTTTGCTAAAGTTGAGCACATTCTCAAAACAAACAAAGGCGTGGCACATTTTGTTGTTGTGTAATAGTTAATGTTTTAAATAAAAACAGATTACCGTTACCTGATGAGTAGCGATATTGACAGCTCTAGCTTCATTAAAAACTCTCTCGTCAGAGTAGTCGGGATGAGCATCTCTAATTTCTCTGGCCAACCAGTTGTGATGACGAAACCATAATATACCGAATGTCAAAAGAAAGGGATTTTCATTACCACGAGGGTTTCCAATGCCTGAAATTATAATTTATTTTGTTTGAAAGTAAGTTATTGGTGTCACTGCAATTCAAATTTAATGGAGTTATATTTGATAATTGAATCGTAAAAAAACACACAAACAAAATAGTTGTAATTCAAACTAAAATGGCTACACTAATATTGTGAAAGCATCCCTATCTCTAACAGATTTTTGTCCTGTGATTTTCTTACTAAAATTTCGAGTAGGTCAAGTGGTCGCTGCTAAAGTACTGACAATAAAATAAATCAAAGCATTTCTTTATAAAAAAAAAAAAACATTTTTCGCTGAAGTGAAGTAGGCTATCTCTCTACATATGTTTCCAACTAGACATCATAATTTTGTATTAACTGACAGTAAACTTTATGAGATTCAACGTTATCGTTAAGATGTGTATCCCAGAATATACAACCTAACCTTCAGTGAGGTCACGTAATGAACCCTTTACTGAGCATTGTATTCAACGTACATGAAGAAACGGACTTACGAAAAAATCGAGTTACAGGTTTGAGGACGTGATCTCTTGGTGGAGGGGGATTAGCCAATGGAAGTCCCACAGAGTTTTCTAAAGGAAGGCGGCCTTGATCTTTATAAGAGGCTAACTCTCCTCTGCAGTCTTCTGGGTTACTCTGTATGATCAATGAGAATTAAAGTTGAATCTTTATAAAAAGGTGGTAAAGATCAAACGGAAGTTATATCCAACAAGCAACTCACTGGACTAGCGAAGATGTTTTGCTCTTCAGAAGTGGCAGAGGCACGTTCTGGACAGGTTCTCTTCAACAACCGCAGGGCGTCAGCCCAAGCTTTACTTGTTCCATATGTTAAACCTCCGTCTATCCAAGGTGTGATTTCATTCATCTAGTAATAAAAATTGATTAAATAAAGTGTTTCCAATACAAAAAAACTTCTCAAATTTTCATTTCAGTTAACCTCCAAAGTGTGGTGTGCACTCACTGTGCAGTAGACAAAAATAGAACGTTACTTTCATTCGCCTGTGACGCCCTACAGCATGCATTTACAGTGCTTTGGTGGTTTGGATTTATTCATAAATCAAGGATGAGAACTTAAATGAAAAAATAAAAAATGCTTTTTTTCTCAATTTGAAAGAAAGTACATCTGGTTTGAATTCACAAATTCAATATCTTTAAAAACAGCAACAAACATATTTTTGATACACCTTAACAAAAATATTGTCAATCATGACAAGAACTACAATGAAGAAGGAAAATTAGTGGCAAGAAAGCCTTTGGTTGTATTTGTATGTCACTATTTCCTTTTTCGAACTTCACAATTTATTCAACGCAAATCTAAGGTGTATGAAAGGTAACCACACTCTCTTCCTGGCAATTTTCTTTATTCGCAATGTAATTTTTCAATCAGATAGGTTTATGGAATTAGGATTAATGTACCGATGAAATTATTAAAACAAGCTGATGAACAAGCATGCATCTTTGAAGTACCAAATCGTCTTTATCCCAATACATTAAACGTATTTCAATGCGGTAAAGCTGGCAGTAAAACCGAACGGTGATTTTTCTGCAGGACATAAAATAATATAAAGTATAAGTAATCCACCTGCTGCCTTGGGTTATTAGGGTTATAACCCGTAATCCCTTGATCATATCTGGATCTCAGGAAAGGGATTACAATATCTCCTTTTCCTTCAGGATCATACAGTTTATCTCCTTTAGGAATTTCGATGTTGAAATACTCCGGAGGACAACCGGCTCGTTGAGCATCCAGAACCTCCTCCACAACCTGTTGACCTGTGGACATGCAAAAAGATGTTGATAAGTCACAAGAGGACGAAATGAAGTTACTTTTAACTTGCGGATTTTAAGATATTGTTTAACGATAAGGGAGTCTGCTATGGCAGTAAAAAGGTGGAAACACTGCAAATTTGGACATTATTGTATTTCAGTTTGATTAAATTCACACAATGGCAAACCAGAGACACTATCCGTTTTAAGTTGATGCAGTAAGTCATAAGCAGGGGTGCATTCCTAAAAAATTTTTTGGGGGGGCTCTAACACCTAGCTGTGTTGTTATAGACAAAGTATGTATAAGTAATCGGTGTAGGTTAGCCAACAATGTTTACCTTTTTTAAAAGGAAACACTGTTCAGTATGTTTTTACTTCTGAACATCATGTCGAAAAACAACCCATGCTAAAACATAGCTTGAAGTACAGAAAAAGGTAGAAGCAACAAAACGTGAAAACGTGGTTGAATCCGATATAAAATTATAAGTTTGAAATTTGGCTTTGTTGCTACACTGCAATCTCCTTTGCTTTTTTTTCCTGCGTAGGCCTACACTTGAAACTCGATTTGCATGAGCTAATTCCAATCTCTTAACTCAATTGTAAACTTATTTGTATGAGCCAATCCTAAGCACATCCTTGCAAAAACATTGACTGCGATAGGAAAGTAAGGAAGTACAATTCTTGAAATGAGCGCTTGGGGTTGCAGCTTAACGAGTAAGAACCAATAAGCTGCCAATGTGACAGTTACACTAAAATCTCATTTAGTTATTCACGAACAGTTTAAAAAACTCCAATTACAGCAAAAGCATATTCCAAGTTCGTGCAAACGAGATTACACAAAACAAATAACCTGTCTGCCAGGTCTTTGGTTTGATGGGCTAAGATAAAAGCACCACGACAGTCCTTGATTTTAGCCAGCAAACAGTTTTTGCAGAGATCTGAGTTCTTTCAATGTGGGCAGCTTAGAATGCTTAACTTGAATATCCACAGCCGACCGATGAGTCTGCAATCACTTCTGAGTTGCCGCAGTGCCATTCCATAAATGAGGAGGTGGTCCATTGATGCTGATGAACAACAATGCTGAAAGAAGTGATATGGTCAGCCATGATCGTAGCGGTGTGATGACCAAGTTCATTTGTGAAAATCCACGTTCGGCTTCAGCAGAACTTATAGCAATCATGTTTAGTACTACGTTCTTGAGCAATTTTATCGTAGGCTATCTGGTATACGACAAGGATTGTCAACATACAATCGAAAATCGGAAATAGGAGTGATGACATGAAATCTCTCCTCTATTTTTCGTAATCTCTGCTCCCCTTCTTGCCATGGAACTTCGACTGCAGCAGGCCATAACTCTGGTACAATAATTTCCAAACTCTTCACAGAAATTTCATGGTTGATGTCCACCATCCTGCTTCCAATGCTGTCAACCAAAGCTTGAATAAACCGATTACGGTCCAATGTTGTGCCTTTAAAGGAGTAGTTTTTTGTACTTCCGGGACTCAAGTTAACAACTTCATTAAACGAATACTTTATTCCTTCTTGAATAGCTTTTTTTATTTGAAGTAGAGAATTAACAGTCCATTTGACATGACGATTAGCTACTACGAAGTTGATATTCCCAGTCTAGAGAGTTTCTGACAAAAGTGATAATTGGCGATTGCTATCAACTTATGTTCGTGTTTTTTTGCAGTTCTGTTGTGACAAAGCTGTTAAAGTGTTACTTGTTCAGTCGAGAAGTTGTTGTTCAGCCAGAAAGCTGAAAAAAGGAAGCTTGAACGAGCCCCCCCTGAGCCCCCCCTACATCAAGCCTTTTCGTATTTCGGGGGGCTGGGCCCCCCCCGAGCCCCCCCAGGAATGCAACCCTGGTCATAAGAGTAAAGCAAAATGAGTGTTTATAAATAAACGTACCAAAAAACACGAGAAGAGCCGTTCGACCGACATATGATCCGTTTCCTGTTAATCCAGACATTGTGTAGTTGCTGACAACACGAGGGTTGGGTCTGTCTTCGCCAGAGGGCGCATATGTGCCATCTTGGTAGTGTGATTCTAACAATCTTGTAAGGGCCGACTCTGCAATGACAAAAATAGTTGTTGCAAGCTTTCTTCATCTTGCATAAAAAAAAATCACATAGTTTGAAAATTACTTTTTTGTGAACACATGGTTCACTAAAAGCTAACACATCAATCAAGCAATTATAATCATTTGGATTGTGAAGCGAACAACTTGATTTTTTGAAGATTGCAATTATGCATTTCTGTTACCGGTATAGTTTATTCCATTCATTTTTTGTATACTGTGAACCCATAAGATCTGGCACACTGATTCAGAAAAAAAATATTGCGTAATCAATATTGTATGTCTGTTTGTAGCCCTTCATTGGTCGATATTTGATGTGCTTTTTTTCTGTTTGGAACACAAAAAGGTAGGCAATATTTATCAGGTTAAATTTAAATGTTTTATAACTATTTTCAGCAAAAAAATTAGCCATACTTGGTATTCTTTATAATAATCAAAATATAAAAAACCACAAGCTTATAATGCATGTATATATTATTGTAATAGCCACTGATCTCTTATTATTGAAAACTTTCCTTATTTTTTTTACATAAGCTTTACATCGCAAGGCTTTAAAATACTGTACATGCAATCAAAGATTATCTTTTTTATATATAGAATCTACTGAGAAAAACAGACGGTCGCGTCAGACAAGAAAATAAATTCAAATGATATACTGTATTGTACTTATAAATACACAATCATACATGCTTACGAAGTTACCATATTTCTTTTAAGATTGGGTTTCGGGAGAGTTAAACACTTGTCAAAACAGAAGATATAAAAAACGGAGATCGTGATGTGTTCTAGGGTTAAAACATGTCTCTCAATAAAACACAAGAAACAGCCGGAAAAGGCGTAATATGACTGTACAAAAAGAGTAAAGGGCAGTTTGTTGCCACATAGGCGTAATCACATTCGATTAAACCTCTACAACCACCTCTGATTCCAAATTGTAGGCTAATATGTAGCCTACAATTTAGGCCAATAACAGTTGCTGCTTCTATTCTAATGCTGTATTGACATAAAACGATGAAATGCGATGTGTTTTTTTGTGTGTAACATCTAATAAAAGTCATGTATGTTACTTGCTTAAAATTGCAAAAAAGTAATGCTTTATCATAGTTTTTTTTTACAAAATGCATGCAAGTTTCAAGTTAGTCTTTTGTGTTAAAAATGTAGCATCTAACTGAAACACTTCCGTAATCTAATGTACACGGACTCCTTGGGGGTCTGTTAAAGTATTGATATTTGAAAAAACTGCTAAAACAAAAGCAACAACTTAAATATTTGAAAACAAGTTTTCAGAGCTGTTACGCAAAATAATTCTACGAGTTTTGACAGTCTGCGGGTTTAACGATTATTTGAAAGCAGCTCGTGACCAAAAAAAAGATTAAAAATTGCTGCACGGAACCTTTAGCTTCCTACTCAAAGCCAAATTGTATAACATAACATATACAAAATAAAAGAAATTGTCGGTGTGTGACCTGACTCAAAGTACGTAATGTTTCACAGGCATATGCCACTGGCGGAGAAATCTGCTTAATGACTGTCCTTGTGGTAAATAGGCATCGAGCGGAAAAGAAGGTACCGCACCTTTGACACGGATGCAACTTTACGGAAGCTAGGGCAGCTCAAAACAAAAATGTTTCGAAGTTTTCAAGTTGTTTAATTTTGTTTGGACGCAAAGTTGTATGTCTTAGTTTCGCTTTCAATTCGAAATGACACCAAAACGTATGAAAAGCTCCAAACGAAGAAAGCACCCCAAGTTTAACGTTGGAGTCCTTAAAACATGCTCTTATACAAGTTAGACCAAATATACGGACACATAACTTTAAAAAAAAGTTATATCAAACAAAATTTAAGTTATGTTTAACATAGTTGTGAAGTTTCACTGTTATCTAACGATGTTTATATGTTAGTAACAGTTGCCTTCTTTTCATGTATGCTGCAATGCTTATACAAAAATAATTGGACAAAATAGAAATGGCTATTCCTTTAGGAACAATTTCTAAAACTGCCCTTACGTTACAAAAAACTCACCAACAACACCCCATTCTGGGTGGGCTCTGTTGTTGTACCACCCATCGTAAGGGGGGTATTCCTTTTCTGGTTCTTCTTCTTCTTGGGTTCGTGCATCTAAAACATGAACATGTCAACAAAGAGTGAAGGCAACAATTAGATCTTAATGTCTTTTAAGATGTCCAACAATTTCTGTAGAACGGATTACCGTACAAAAAATGCGATTATACAATAATAGTTCATGAAAGCTTAGAAAGCAAGACCTACTTTCACAAACATTATCTTTTATGAAGGTTTAACACTAGAACTTCCATAGTGTCAATTTCGACATTTTTTATGACTTCAATACGTAATTTTTGACAGTTATAGTTTGCTTATCATTCCCAGATTTCTCGCTGCCGAACCTATTTCTGTAAAGCTTACTTTTACTATAGAAAATTAGGATGGGAGCCTGAAGGAGCCAATTTGTATATCGAGTTACGCCTAGAACTGCATAGGCTATATATCGCTATCGACATCATAGTTTCTGTGAAAGAGTAATATCACAAAGAACACAGCTTTATGGCTGAGCACGTTGAAAAACATATAAAGAAAGCTGCAAATTATATCCCAATTACATATTGTAACTTTTTCCAATATTTGAGATTTATATGAGAAATTCTTGTAGCAGCCCAAATAAAAGTTTTGCGTAATATTATGAAAATTCAAGAATTTACCGGAAACATTATGGAACGAACAATGAACAATGTAGTAAAGACTGAAAGATCATAAATCTGGGGTGGTAAAGGAAGAGATTCTCGGCCTCCGGAGCTCAAACGAGGAGGTGAAAAATCGTTTACATAACCTGAAGCCTATTCTAACCTTCTTCGCTAAACTTGTTGGAGAAGACTGCAGCGCTTATACAACAAGGAAACATTTTAATCAATCACCAACTGAATTTGATTGCTGTAGCCTGGCTAATCTCAAACATGAAGACACCCAGACAGCCTCTTTATCTGGTCCAGATCTGATAAACGTCGGATCAGATCCGTACCCAATCAGGTAATGATCTGGATCAGATAAAGTGGCTGTTTGGGTAGGTACAAAGGATAGACCAACTGAGCCGGTACAGAAAAATTAGAAAAACTGTGTGACATGGACTTTCCTGAAAGTGGCAAAGAACACAAGCTCTCACAAGAGCTAATATCTTCTACATTAGAGCTGGTGTTCATCCTTTCGTACGCCAAAGAGAAATTGTTAGCACACACGAATGTTCAAGGTTCTTCATCGATAATACCATTCTGCAATCCATTATTATGCATTTCGAGTGCTAAGCTAACAACACCAAGTCCAGTTTTATAGTGTACCAGTTCACATTATAGATACCTTGAAGACTCTCAAGTCTCATTCCACTTCAGCGCGCCGGAGGAAATTCTGAAGAGCTCTACTAGGTGCATTTTTTGTGGAGTTTAAAATATTTGGACTCAGCTTAGGCTATTTCAAGAAATTGCACCAAATGACAGTTTTTCTTGGCATCAACAAGTTCATTACCTTCCATGACAAGGATAGACCAAGATAGCTAAATACTTTCATACTTGTGGCATTTTTGGAACATTTGTGACCAATTGTTCGTCCAATTATGCCCTAGAATGGAGACTAACAAGCTATGAGCAATTATATCCTATAAAAAAGATGTCTGTTCATTGATTATACGAATAAAGCAGTACACCAGATAAACTCGGAATAAATGTTATAGGGACCTCGCCGAATCACTAACTTGTGACTGTGGCGCAGACTTTCAGACTGCACACCAAATCGTCTATCAGAATTCAATATAACGAGACTATAGGATAGATATATAGATCTTACAACTTTAGATGAACACACAATTCACTGATGGCTGTGCTTGGATCACACAACATAACTTATGGAGGCCTCAAATGTAGGAAGAAGCAGTGTCCACTTGGTGAATTTGTAAATTACAGGTAGAATGACACAGTGGGAAAGAATTTGAGCAAAAAATTCTCTAAAGAGCAAATTTTTCTCTGAGAAATTTCTTTATACGCTCTCGCTTCTAGTGAAAAAACAGGAACAAAGAGATTGAACGTTTAATGTCAACAATGCATCTGTTGCAGTTCTCCCGAAACTAATTACACCAACAAGACAAATCCGCTTTTACAACTATAACAAAGTCGGAGTTGATGTAGTGGGCCTCAACAGATCAAATGCTGAAGAAAATTTGTCATAAAAATGTCTTTGCAGCCTATATCGAAATAATATCGAAATGGACATAGCGCAATTCCAAGCATACTATATTTCTTGAAGTTCTAGTGTGGGAACAATTAAACAATACGATGCATGCAGGGAAAAAATTAAAATACAATATAGAAGAAACGATAAAACATTGTTAATTAATTGGTTCATTGTTATTTTTTTGGTTGAGATAAAGTAACTGGCCATCCTGACGTTACTACTGTAGCCTAACGTCGTGTAAACTAAGGTCTAACCTTCCTATACCCAAGGTTTTGTAACCTAGTACGAGACCACTTTCATCTTGCAATAAGGGAGAAGTCTATTTTGTATTGTTGTTGTATTGATATCGACAATCGCGCAATTACAATATTCTATCTCCTGCATAGTATTACGTAAGTACAAAAGTAGAACGATAAAGTGTAAAAGATAGAAATCTCTGTTTAAACCAGAGTTGTGAGGATGAAACAAAAGGATCCGACATTCTAACCTACTGTAATTACGTCAATCCCTCAGGAGGAACTCTGATTAAGTCACCTTGACAACAGTATTAAAATTTTGAGTCGAGATTATGAAATCAACACTGCCGAAAGACAAGCTGAAAGAAAAATCTACTCACTTGAAATTAGTGCACAAAAGGCCAATCCACAGGCCAGGAGAGCAACGCACTTCTTCATGGTTGAACCCTTTCAAGAGTTCTATGTGACAAACTTTTCCACAATTTCAAAATATTCTACTAAAAAATGTCTGAAAAATAAAGACATTGAGATATTGAGCTGTTTTGTCCATAGCAAATACAGGGAATCGCAACGCTGTATCCTGACAAAAGTTCCACTTTAGACCAAAAAGATAACATACTGTATGTGGTTCGAATGCATTGCAACCTGAAAGAAAGGAGAAAGCCTCTCCACGCATTTAAACCATGAAGTTCTGTTTCTTGAAATTGTTTGAAAAAAACGAAATTGCTAGAATGCAAGTTTTTTACAGCATATTTTTCTTTAGTTTTTACAACAGTGCAGCTTTTAACAATAAGCAAATTACCTTCTTGGCTGGAAAATATGTCTTTTTTGCATTGATTCAACGTTTGCACACGTCGAAAGAAGGTAAAAAATACGCTGGCTGTGCGTTCACTTCGTAACTTGGATAATTCAGACCGACGTATTTCATTTGCTCTTTTTGATTTTATTCAGGCAACCTCTTGAACTTATATTTTTGATCGTTTACAAACGCGACAGAGCAAAGACGTGCTGTATCATATGACTAGTTTTAAAAATCAAGATAACAGAATAAAATGCATGTGTTTTGCAAAATGCATTTGGCAAGGTGACCAAAACAGACCTTTTTTCTATTCAAAACTATGTTACTGCAAAAAAGTTGAAAAAAACGGTTTCAAAAATCCCCTCTCGATTTCTTAACAAAAGCATCGTAACTATGCCAAGGAAGAGAAAACCTATTGTTAGGTATTGGTGTCGTCAGTTCCTTTTTACCTTGCAAACAACTCATCAACACAAAATCGGGTTAAAATACTTTGGCTTTAAAATTTGATAGCTAATTTTGGTGCTCGAAAAGTCCCATGGCAAGCCTCAGTTGCGATAGGCATTTTTTGTTTCTTTAAGCATTGAATGCAGCAAAGATCTCATGACAGGATAAAAGCTAACAACCTAGTTCCTTATTTCTGATTCTATCTTTACCAGAACTATTTCAGGATGGTTTATTGCTTCACTGACGTTTCGCGCACCATGACAATGCGCATCCTCAGAGCGAATAACATACAAAATAAAATTTTACAAAGTTATATACTGCAGTGCGATTGAAGGCAAGATAAAATAAAACACACAATATTTATTTATATAAACATCACAATATTTAAACGTTGCAACTAGTGCTAGAAACGATAATTGTCCTGATGAACACCCAAACTTTTCAGCATTCAGAACTATTTCACGTAGAGTTATGATTGTTGGGTACAACGATTGCTCCAATTTCCATTACAGTACCGGGTTAATGCACGCGCACACAACAACTTTTCAGATACGTACAAAAACTTTTTCTTATCTTGTCAGAAAGAAGAAATCAATGTCTTTGATTTCGATTATTGGTGACCTACAATATGTGACTTTGTCCACAGGTTTTGATGCTTACTTATCGATTTCATTCAGTGATTCCAAAATAACGTTGTCACATTTGATCTAAGATTTGTGCTTCTGGAAGTTTTAAAAAGTTTGTGTTTCAATCTTTGCAAAAATTTGGTAACTTTTTTTTATGTAAATCTTATGACTTAATGATGCAATTTGCATCCAACAAGACAAGGCAATAGAGGAGATGAAAGTTAATTTAAAATAAAAATTCTTCCATTGCAGAAAATAAAAGTCTTTCGTCGGGTAAAATTTATACTTATCTTGCAAGAGACATCATAAAACGCCAATTTTCGGTTGAGTTACTTTGTTAAAAAATTTAACATACAAGATCCAAATTAAAATAGTTTCTTTCTGTTTAAGAGTTAACGTCTGACTGTTTTTCGGATTTCTAATTCTTGGCTGTAGAAATACGTTTTGTCAGTTTGATGAAGCGTGGCAAAAAAAGCTTTTCCAAACTTCCGACTCACAAACAAAAGCTAACTCAAATCAAGGTTCAAAAAAGCAGTCACGAACTGAAAAGACACTTCCGACATCATTTTGTGAGTTCAACTCAAAACTAAAGTTTTCGAATGCTCATTTCACGATCTTGACTCAAAAACCAATTACAGGTTTCACATTCATTGTCGAACCTTGAGCATCTGCAGAAAGGTTGCTTACACTTTGCGGTATAGCCTCGTGTCATACAGACTAGCCTACTTCGTTTTTTTTTCGATGATTTCAAAGCAGTGTTCTAACTGAAACAAATAACAGTTTTAGTTGATAAAAAGAACGTACCTGGTAATAGTCACAGAAAGTGTCTGCATTCGGGTCTATTACGCGGCAGACTAAACTTTAGTTGTGATTGGGATATTTTTTTGGTATCTATATCCGGGTCACGATGTTACGCGTTCTTCCTAGAACAGTTTAATTTTACAAATCTTTTTCATTAAAACGGGTTAATGTAAACCAACTATCGTGCCGTGATCTATCAGCGCGTAGTTTATCTAAAAGACGTGCCGTGACTTATACAAACGGAGTAATCTCCCTTTCCAGTCCATCTGATGCAGTTAAAGAGCCTGTAAACCTACACCACGTCTCTTAACATTATTTTGCTTGCTACTGCAAAGAAATGTGTGTTTAAAAAATGCCTTAGTCTTCTTTTGATCATTTTACTCATGAAATAAATCTTCTTTTGTTGATGGTTCCAGCCAGTTGGTCAAGTGAAACCGAAAGGCAGCTACCCTTAAGAAATAAAAGTAAACCTTACTATTTTGGTAAGCTGCATAGGCTTTCAAAGTTCATGTATAAGTATTTTTTCAATGATAAGCTGGCACGTAAGCACCAGAAAAACAGTCACAAACTCTATGTTTCAGTAACGTATTATTTTGTTTGGTGAAACCAGTAAGCCTTTAGCTATTAAAGGTGTTCAGTTTGCTTAGCACCATCGTCATTGATACGAATTACATTTTAGCCGCTCTAGTGCTGATAGATGCGAGATCGATTCCAGGTCGAGTTATACCCAAGATTTTAAAAACGGTACCGATTGTGTTCTTTCTTGCATAACGCAGTGAGGAAGTCGGGTAATAATGTGATGACATCTTAAATCTGACACTAAATTATAAATGAGCCCTGTAGCTAAAAGACCTCAGCAATTGTAAAGCGACAATAAATAAAACCATAACATTACTCTGAGCTACGCAAATACATGATGCTTCTATATTTTTTTTCTTTGTGCCTTCTCCCGTAGTTTAGTAGATTTGGTAGTTTGGTAGATCCCGCATCAATTCCAATTCGAGTCACATCAAGAAATTTAAACAAGGTGTTGATTCTGTTTTTTTTCTTTGTTTTTTATACAAAGCAGTGAAGATGTCGGGTGATAATATTGTTACGTTGTGAATCTGATGCAAAAAAAAAAAAAAAATGACAGTCACTAAAACATTTGGAAAGCATCAAACAAATGAATCATTTGATGATCAGTATAAGCTCGATCTTTGTGCTTTTACAAAGTCTTGTAAACCTATTTAACATCTTTTTTACAATGAAACAAAACAAAATACAACATAACGACAGCAACCTAGGTAGGCTATAATTCGTTTACAATACAATGAAAAAATCATGTTAGCCTATAAGACCTAACATCCGTTTGATGAGTTTTGTGAAGATTTCATTTTTTAGACATTTCAGAGAATTTTCTGTCAACGAATCTTGAGAATTTGATTTTGTTTGTAGTTTAGAGAAATATGTTTTCTTTCTTTTTCTGGGTTGGGATTATAGCATACGACATACGTGATGCGTAATCTATCTTCGTCTTGGTTGCAATGAATACCTATAAGCTTTTGTGCTAATGCAGGGTAGAACTGAGTAGGCCTATACATAGCCTATATATCACAAAGTAAGGATAGGCTACACAACTTGTAACAATACGTAAAGCGATAAATGCTTGAACGTTTTTTAAAAAGGGACAACGATCCAGCATTATTAGGCTACAGCTTTCTTAAATGCTTAAATTTTAAATTAATTTCCTGACACAGAGTAAAATTGGCAATAAAAGTCACTAACGCATGCTGTACTTTGCCACACTTTTTCTACTTGTTATTTTTATACTACCAATAATTTACTGGTGCATCCCAAAATCAATCATGCAACTTTCTGAACATGACTGATTGTATTTGCTGTAGGCTAGTCTATACAGCTCACACACCTGTTGAGATTATGATTCATTGAAGACAACAACTTTCATAATCTTGTTTATGCTTCCAGTCCAGACCGCTGCCCCAGTCGGTAACTACCGGGTCTGTGAAACTAGATGCGATGGACGCGACAAGCGGTCATGGGCCAACGCTCCGAGTGGAACTCTTTAATGACAGTTCTCCATTGGGCCGCAACTGATGCATGGGACACTTTACTACAGCAAAAACACAAACAACAAAGAAAAATACTTTAAATTGTCGGACTTGGTGAAACAGTGACTCAAAGCTTTGGCAAGCATGTTGCATAAAACTTTCCAAGAAAAGTTTTGCACTAGGGAGGGGTTAGAGAATATTGCTTTAGTTCAGTGTTTCCCAACCTTTTTCGAGCCGTTACCCAAATAAACGTAGCGATTTTGTTTGTCGTATCCAGGCTTACACCCGGTGATTGAAGATTTAGATTAAGTGGACGGGAAGGCAAGGAAGCCAATCTTCGTGTCCACCTTCAGGCATACCTTTAAGTGTCCTGCCACAAACACAGCCGCATGCTCTTGAGCGGTGTCAAACCGGCGCCCTTTCGATTGCCGTTCCAGTGTTCTCACCACTCGGCTATGCAGCCGACAACGTAGCGATTATAGCGTATTACCCTTAATATTTCACTTTGTAAAAGAACTTAACCATTATGCTAATAGTTATATTGCTTCATTCATTACTTTTCAGTAAGTTTTCAGAAAAAAATCACTGCAAGAAATAATATCGTTTTTAGTGTGTTCTAGACCAATTCCGTAGAAAAACCGCGGAACTGGCAATTCTGGTAACTTACCTAGCGGAATACAATATACATACCACAAAAATGCATTGCGACGTCACAAACAAACGCCTTTGCAGCTTTTTGTATTGTATGAGCTGCCACTGGTGTCAACTATTGTTTGTGACTGCAGCTCGCACTGCCAGTGAAAAAACTTTTTGCAGTGATAGCTCGTAATGGAGAACAACATTTATTTTTTAGCGTGATAATGGTGCCACGTTGCCCCCTAAGGCCTAAAGTATTGCATACTATCCCCGGGGGTAATTTACCCCCAGGTTGGGAACCACTGCTTTAGTTAGTCAACGCCACAAAATCCTATTTAGCCCACTATCTCCGATGTATGCAAGCTGTTTTAGTGCAATTTTTGATAGTAAAACTTTGGTTATAATCAATCAGCGTTTCTTTGCTTGTTCTTCCGCCACATGAATCTATAATTCAAAGCATTTAAATGTCACACAGAAATATTGTAAAATAAAACGTGATTAGATTTATGAAAGGAAAACAACCTGATACGCAAACAAATTTCTCAGTAGACAATTTGCTGGTTTTTACGGGTTACAACGATCTGACACATCGTGAATCCAGACGCAAAACTTTTATTTATTGTATCTCAAACGAAAATTGTCGTGAAATAGCACATCGCGTCTGTCATTCGCTGACCAATTGAACACGGAATCTGCTTCCAATCTTAACTCTTCGATTTGCTGCACTAAAAAAACAGATAAAACATCAAAAACATCTAGAAGCGACTTTTAGCGTTATCTCAGTGGTTGCTAATATATCTAGGTCTCAAAGTCTTAGTAAAATCCCCAGAAATTGAACTTTAGCACATTTAAGCCATTTTCCACATTTTTTGTAGTGTCACTTTGCAGTACTGAAGAAATGTTGTGTGGTGTAACAAACAAAACTGCATTCAAAAGGCAGTCAACCGTGACTGCCTGTGCTCAGGGCCGGATTTAGCTGATGGGGGGCCCGGGGCACTTTTAGATCGGGGGGCCCCCTGCAAAAAAATTTTTCGCGCCTACAGCGCGAAAAACCACCTCTGCGTCTACAGTAGCATCAATCCAGCACTGCACACCATTTTAAAGAAACTTCAAAGGCTGAAAGGAAGAAAAAATAACACAAAATCACATTTTTTCCACGTAGGGGGGCCCTTCAAAAGTCGGGGGCCCGGGGCACCTGCCCCCTCTGCCCCCCCCTAAATCCGGGCCTGCCTGTGCTTCCTACCTGAAGAATGTTAAAAAAGGCTTATCAAACAGAACTACTTTTTTATTTGACATGTCTGAGTGTTTTTAAGATTGAAGAAATCAATAACAACTTGCCGATTTTTAAGTCATTTTTTAAAGTGTGACTTTACACACTTCTGCAAGCTACTTTCACTTCAAACAAAACATTCGTAAGGTGAGGTGAAGGTATTACGTAGTGAACAAAGAGTAAGTCAATTCATCAATAACAAGAAAAACTTCTATTTTTATAATCACGTGTGTTGTGAGTTTGTCTTCCTCAACCAAACTAATCTACAGCTTCGTCTATTTGGGTTCCACACCATACTAATGAATAGAACTAAAAGATGAAAGAGGACCTAAACCTAAATCAATACAAATATTATCATGGACTTCTAAATAGTATCAGGACTGGAAACTCAGTTTACAACAGTAGGCCAAACAGTTGGTACAACAGTTGGCCAACAGTGGGCCAACAGCCAAGTAACTAACCCTGTTGGCCCACTGTTGGCCAACTGTTGTACCAACTGTTTGGCCTACTGTTGTAAACTGAGTTTCCAGTCCTGATACTATTTAGAAGTCCATGATATTATACAGTACAGTTGTTAATAGGCCTATGGTATTCATACTCCAGACTAAATTCCACATGCTGAATTGTTTGACTAACAATTAAAATGAATAGAAATGATCAGTAGTATGTTTGTCTGCTACAACATTATGATATTGTCTGCTTTGTAAAGCACTGAGGAGCAACGCATACTTGTGGTGAATACAGCGCTATATGAAAACGCCCATTACCATTATGTAACATTGTCATGCGTGCAAACATGGCTGGTGTGGACTATTTCGAGTCTTGGATTCAAAATTTTGACGATAGACCTTGCAATATAATCTACTTTATACTGTAGTCCAGGGGTGTGCAACCTTTATTACAGGAGGGCCAGATATAAATAACTTGGTGAAACCGCGGGCCGCTCGTTTATTTAACATATGATTTCTAGTAGTTACAGGCACAAAAGAATAGTTTTTTTGTTATTCATGTTATTCTTATATTAGGGGTTATCTCCTTCCAGAAATAATAAGTTAGGACGCATAAATTTCTGAAGAAAACTGCTGTTCAAATTTATTGTCACACCGTCTACGAGCTCAGTGAGAAGTTTGCAGCTGGCTTCTTTTCCCGACGGCTTTTTCCAAATTTACTTTAATGGAAGTGATCGCAATTCGAAGTCCATTTTCCAAGTGTTTGTCTGTCAGAACCGATCAATAGGGAGATTTTATGACGCCCGTTTTAGAAAAAAATGTTCGCACAAATAGGTTGAGCCAAAAAGTGCCATTTTTAAAGCCATGGATTTTTCAAATGTGGAAAGTCATCTTGTTTGAAATGTGTTGGGTAAAAATCGCCATGATTTATTTCTAAATACTTTGCTTTCAAATCCGTTTTCTCTTGAAGATCAATCAGTTCAAGTTTTATCTTCTGGTGCTTTGTCAATGTCTGTGTTGAATGGCGAAGCGAATATACCAAACAAAATAATGTTCATGAGATTTGAAGTCCTTGAAACGAGCCAAAAGTTCATACAACAATTTTTCAAGTTGGTCTGCAAATTCAGTGTTCTTATCAGGATGCATTCCATAGTCTCTTAAAGTTGGAAAGTGGAAAAGATTTCCAATCTGTATGTGAGCTTTCCAAAGTCGTAATTTGTTCATAAAGCCTTTTATGTGACCATACATTTTTACGTTCCAAATAATTAAATACAATGGATTAGAGGTGGCCGGTAGGAGACTTCTAAAATGGTTAACAGAAGGTGCGAAATCTACAATAATCCACTCTAAAATGAATAGTTCACACGTAACTAAATTATAAACACGTTTCGCGGGCCGCACACAATTCAAAATTGGCACATCTTCACGGGCCACATAATTTTTCTTCGCGGGCCGCATTTGGCCCGCGGGCCGCACGTTGCACACCCCTGCTGTAGTCTAAAACTAATTCAATTAACCTACTGACCTTGTTGTCAAGTGTGAAGTTAGCTCATGCCTGTCTATCTGTGCTCAGTTTTGTGTACAAAACTTGCTACTTTGACACAATGCCCATAGCAAGAGTAATAAAATTTAATAAATTTCGTAATAAATTTCGTAAGTAATAAATTTCGTAATTGTAAATTAAATAGATTTCGTAATTGTAAAGATAAAAAATAATTTTTATTAAAAAAGTTCTTCGTCATAGAAATAACTTGCAGTGCTTCATCAAGTCCACATGCAAAACTTTGGGAACTGCGACGTTTTATTTTTGCCACTCAATGCTCCTTTACCAGCATTGCCAAAGCTTTTCATTTCTTAAGTTTGTGTCTTTGTTTCATACACAATAGTTTCTAAAATTATCTTTTGTTTTCTTCCAATTGTGAAGTTTAAATATTGCTCGTAAAAAAGTAGCCTACCAAAAAAATCTTGCATCGAATTGCATAAATCAGGAAGACCGTGGATCATAGGTCTTGCTCAAGCTTGCATGTAGCTTAAATCTTCGTACAGGTTTCAACAACCATGTAAGCTTTAAACCGTTAACTCAAGCTTGCGTGTTTCAAATCTCTTTGTGGCAAATTACCCAAAGCGTTTATATCTGTAAAAACAGCTTTTGACTCGCTTGTGTCAAATGATGCTGCTGCTTGAGATATATCAAATACTTAGGAAAATCACTTTAGACGTTATTGAAAGATATATGTGTGGGGAAAATGCGTCATTTGTCCCAACACTGCATTTCCTCTTTTTTGGTCTTACGGAAAAAATTCTCGTTATGTTTGATAAATCTATGCAATACAGACGAAGAGAAAAAAATCTTTAATAACTTAAATTTCTCTCTTTATTGAAAATACTTTTTCATTATTTCAAAAACTCAGATAGCAAATGCAAGCAATAATTAAATTCAACTGAAGTTTGTTAACCACAAAAGAGCTATCAATTGTAGTCGTTGAGGTACTTTCAAATGGGCTGCAAACTTTTCACATAATCACAGGTAGGCCTATGAGAAAATTTGTTAAAATACTCTGAGTAAAAGAAAAATCAAAACTGTGATTTTACTTTTTACAATCAAACAATGATTTTTATTCTTTCCATGTTTAAACGAATTGAACTGCATTGTCTTTTCGACACTGATGCAGATGTTATCTGTCATTTAGTAAGCCAATATTATTGCTAGCTGAAGTAAAGATAAAAATATACGAAGCTTTCTGGAGAACACCCATCCAAGCTGCATCCATTGACTTTTTCTGCGCGTATTGTGCATTTATCTTTAGACTCGCTAATTATACTACTGCTGATGGCACGATGATACTTGCAAACAACTGCTTTAACTATATGTTGATTCATCGTGAAACGAAGTTGAATCAACTTAGAATGTCCAACAAACCTCTAACTCGTTGGCTGAGTTGCTAAACAAATTATAATCATTCCACGAATTTCTGTTCTACAAATCAGAAAACTGTTGCTTCCCCAAAGCTGAATTTGTTCACTTTATGTCGTCAGTTGGGGTGTGGAAATAGACCGTTATATGTGTAACTAATCCAAAATAACTTGTGTACTTTTCAGTTCTTGGAAAGCATTGTTTTCCAATACTAAGACGACAGTTGTACAAGAATCAAGTAAAATTTAATAAATGGTTAAAATTTGCAAACAAAAACCATTCAGGAGCGAAGTGGTTGGAACGCCTGGTTAATCTAATAAAAAAACAAAGAGCCGAAAACCTAGATACTAAATTCATCTTCTGCAAACGTTACCAGAACTAAACTGCTTTCATCTTCAGTGTTATGGAATGGAACCAATTCCTGGTGCCGACGGATTTAAAACTCTAAGTTTTATGATCACTTAACTTTAGGTTTTATACAAATGTTTGCAAAGCCGGTTTTTATTCACATATGAGCTATTTGTTTTACGATATATGTATTAACTACAGGAAATGACGTATTCGGCTATGAACAATTGAAAAAATTTGCAACTATTTTCAAATACTTATTAATTTTAACGTTTGTTAAGTTTATGCTCAAATTACGTTAATTCATACCATTCTGCAGTTACAATTGAAGACCTGAGTTTAAAAACTACTTAAGTCACATTTTGTGGAAATTGAGTCACCATCAAAAATGTGTTGTATAATATAATCAATGCATGTCTCAGCGCAAAATGTAACGTAAAAAACAGCTTAATTTCACTATAACACACGTTGGTGTTAGCATACTGTAGAAATAAAAGATTTAACAAGTTTGAAAAGCTTTATCTTGCTTTTTCTCAAAAGTTGTACTTTGTGACTTCAGTAGTTCTTCAGCACAGGTTTCCAATTTCTGTTTGCGAAAACAATAAGATAACATTAGGTGAGTAGTGAGGCCAGTGTTGCAAGAGCGAAAGTTTAATTTTGCAATAAAGAAATCCTATCTCAAACTTCTTGAGTATACAATTCTGACTCCCGAGCGCAGACAATACACCTCCAAATACCAGCGTATTTACTCGTGCAAAAGTCTATTGAATGGCTGCATTCAGCGTGACAGGTCGTTGTGAACTTGCAAATTAACTACATTAGTTAATATGTCATTATAAACTATTGGTCATAAATAATGATAATTTTGTGCGATGGAGATATGTTATAAATTTTAGTATTTCCAATTTAACCTACAGTATTTCGTGATACGCAACCGCAAGTCATACGCGTCACAGTTTATAAGCACAATATTCCTGTAACAATATTTTATAGACGAGCAGATTGGTAATTGTGTTCCACAAAACCTAAAAATAGACGAATGCTAACTCACATCACGCGACGATGAAATCAAAGAAGATAGAAATTGTGTGAATCTTTTTTGTTATAAGTGAACAGCTATTTCAAGTAGTTTCTGTTGCGAGCTGTAAAGAAAAAATAACTTACATTAAAAAATAAACAACATTTTAAATCTATGAATTTCTAGGGCTTGACGCTCGATATAACCATAGTAGCCTAGTCAGAGAAATGTCACGGTTGAATAGCCTCTTTTTATGGGATGGGTTAACCGCATAGAATACGTTAAAGTGCCTCCCGTTGAAGTTAAAGCACAGCTCTTTACAACAAATGCAAACAATTCATTAATGTCGTCTCGTTGCGGCCATCAGCAGTGGTTTTTGAACTTGTTTTTTTGAATACTGTAGGCTTGTATTGGTCTAATGACCAAATCGTATTGTGCTGTGAGGAACAGCTTCCTGCAGGCTTACAATTCGGCCTACACGAAAGCGTAGCTGGACACGTTTGATTCGCTGAAAAAGGCATCTTTTCACTCTTTTAGAAAAATAATTCTTCTGCTTAGACAACCTTCACCAAGATTAACCTCTGCTGAAAGACACGACAGAGCTCAGCATATTGCATCGCAGTTTGCAGAAACCACGGTGGCTTGGCAGTGTATTTTTTGCCTTTTGCAAGAAGACTCAACATGTGCCACTTTTGAACTCCAAACAAGAAGAACGGAGGCATCCACCAGTGACATCTCAGTCCTGCTGGAGGAACACAATGGTTAAAGATCTCTCAATCTTTAGCATCACTGAGAAGGCAGTTATAAAACTCCCAGAATTTATTGTTCGAATTGGATTGCAAACGGTTTCTTTTTCGTTAGATCCATGCATGGAATACTCACAGGATACGAGCAAGAGACATAGCGATAATGACTCAATTAAACTAATGCAGTGTGGTTAAATGTAAAAAACACTAAATATTTTACATAAGTTTCAGACGAAGAAAAAGAAAAACCGCATTGCATGTTGTGTTATGCTGTCCAGTACAATGACGTCATCAAACAATAAACATTACTTGAAAAATAAATCTAGAGAATATACAAAAAATTATCTTTTTTCTAAAAATTAAATGATCTTAAGGCAAGAGACTTGGGTGTTAGTGGATATTTTCACCAGCACTACATAAAGTTAAATTGTTTCGCCAACAATTGCGGAACACATGCAACATTGTTTTGATAATCATGGAATCAAACATAACAGTTCCAAACAGCAATTTAAATGTTTCAGATCATACTCAGGTTTTTTCCAAAAAAAGTAGCCTATGTCCTGAAGATGAGTTTATAGCCTCTATTTATAAATAAGAAATATACAGTAAGTACAATGGTGAGTCACTACTTCTAACCAAAATGCTGGAACAACCAATCAGTTTGTTTTGAGTTGCTGACGAAAACTGCAATTGTTTGTAGCCTAGATGTGGGCTACTCAGTAGGCTACTAATGTTAGCAAAGGTCCATTTTGACAAGTTGAATATCTTTGCGGTCCGGTGAATATTTCATATGCAACCACAAAAATTAAACAACCAGTAGCCTACAAGCACCGAAACACTTTTCAGGTAGTAGGCTATGTAACACGACTTGGATTTTTGTCTGACACAAACAAAGAAATAAAAAAGGAAAAAATGTATTGTGTTTCTTTGTAGTGTAGCTGTGTGGATCGCACATCAGAGAAGACGGCAAAGCGTTGGGGGGTCTGGGCCTGGGGGCGAAGCCCCCAGCTCCTTGGATACCGGTAATCACAAAAAATTGCTTTTCCTAATGGAAATCTGTTTAAAGAAGCCCTAATGTGGCAATGAGGTTATTCTTACAAAAGCCCGAGGTTCACCTTCAACCAGTGGCGTAGCCAAGGGGGGGCGGGGGGGGGGGGGGTTTGGGGGTTACAACCCCCCCCCCCCTTTTGGCACGCGTGTGACGTCACGATAGTGAGAATGATGCTTTCAGTCTAAAAAAGAAATTGCCTAATTTTATACAAAACTGCATTAAAAGAGCGAGTTTTGCCAATACCAAACATTCAAACATCTCAGCCAGGAATTAGCGACAAGAAAACATAGAGACTTAGCTTTATTTCCGAAAAATGCCGAAGAAAACATGATCTTATCCTTTTGCTATGCTACCGGACAGCACCATTTTACAGGAATATTCATACCCACATTTTTGTTGAAAATGCTCTCAGAATGCACCAAATTTAAAGTAATTTTTCAAAATTTTCTGGGGGAGGCCCCCCAGACCCCCCGCCGCTGGGTGGTCAAAACCCCCCCTTTCAAAATTCCTGGCTACGCTACTGCTCTTCAACACCCAGAAGGGCCGGATTCGGACCACGGTCCGCCAGTTGAGTAGCCCTTGCCTAGATGATAAATAAACATGTGTAATTGTGATTTGCTAATTGCATAACGACGTCTATATGCGTTGACTGATATGAAACATTTGTTCAAACAAGTACAGTCATCAGTTTTTGTCGTTTGGCGAAAAACTGCGGACTTCGTCCAAGCAGCTAACAGTCTTTAGCCTACTTTCTGAACCCGGAAATATTTTTTCAAGACGTTTGTGATTAGGTCCCGTCATGTTAAAGCTTTCATGCATGTCATGACTTTTCTCTTCTTGCAACATGCGAAACTCTTGAAATATGTAGCAACCACACTCGTTTCGTATGAGACCATTGACATTTGACAACCACTGGGCATATGCCAATGTTTGCAGCATAAAAAAGAGCCGAAATGTGTGGTTAGCCTGATAAATTTACTTCCTTGTTTTGAAAATCTAAAGTATATTTTCCAACCATAATTTTTGACGCAGGGTTGTCACAAGTAGCGTTGAAGAAATCGACATCAGAAATTTTTAAGGTACAAATGTTAAAAATTTACCGCCAAATGTGGGGTGAACAACATAAAAGCGTTGCCAGATGTTATCCAAAATTCTAGCACAAATGCTATTTAAAGTACGGACACCCCAAAGTTTGCCTAGCAAAAACTAGTCAAAAACAACCCAAGTTTTCCAAAAAGGACAAAAATAATCCAAAACCATGCAACAGCATTTGTAAGGTATGATTTGAAAAGCTACAAGTTAAAAATAAATTACTGGGTATCAATTTGGCCTTGTGCACTTGACATGAAGAAAAGTTAGAAAAATCCAAAATAAATCTAAGAGTTCAGTTCAATTTATTTCAGTTTTCCTTTGTTTCTACTCATCAAAGCAAAAATAATGCTTGCTATAAAAACATAGAAACCGGGGATATGTCATGTTAGGCCTATGTGTCAAGTGCAAATCTAAAAAATGACAAACTTGTATTTTTTAGATAACAAGTTTATAAGTAATTTTACATTACAATTACATCGATGAGCAAGCCGTCGAGAGGATAATTAGGGCCCGGTATCAATAAAATCCTTGGACCCCTGATCACGACACTTCTAAAAAAAACACACCACATTTAAAGAATTCGAGGCGGTTACTGAAAGTTTCCAGGCCCCTTGAAAAGGTTACGGGCCCTAAAATCATCCCGGCCGGCTCCAAAAGTACCCCCTGGCAACGCTACTGAACGATAAGTGCATAAGAAATCGCTTCAAATCAATTTTGTGTAACATTAGAAATCATAGGCTAGCTTTAAACGGGAAAGATTTGAGCTTGGGTTGCATGCGCTTTGAAATAACTTTAAATTTCGAAATTTGAAGAACACCTGGCAACACTTTTCTTTCACGCAAGTTACTCTTAGCAATAAATTGGGCATCCCGTACTTCTGAAGATCTCTGGCTGAAGTCTTTAAAGTCAAAAGCATTGAAAACCGTGAGGCATGCCTGATTCAAGTAAAACATAAAAGCCACTTTCACTTTCAAGTAACGTCGATAAAATGTCGCATAAATGAGGCTTGGCAAACAATATCTAAAAAGGAAAGGTAATCGACAACGTCTTTAAAACGTCTTATAACTTCATGGAACTTCAAACTTTCCATAAAAAACATTTTTCATTGCGGAATGGAATATGGTAAAACGTTTTTCAACGCAGTTAAATACAATAATTAAACCACCAATATCAAAACGATTGTAGATCGTCTTGTTGAAAATAAAACATATAGTAGTCTACTATGACTGTAAAAAAATACGTGTTCCTATAGCTTAGGGCTACTCAACTGGCGGACCGTGGTCCAAATTCGGACCTGCTGGGTGATGAAGGTGGACCTCGGGCTTCCGGAAGAATAACTTCATTGCCACATTTTATGGCCTCTTAAAACAGATTTCCATTAGGAAAAAGCAATTTTTTGTGATTGTCCCAATGTCAAGGAGCTGTGGGCTTCGCCCCCAGACCCCCAACGCTTTGCCGTTTTCTCTGATGTGCGATCCACACAGCTACACTACAAAGAAACACAGTACCGTACATTTTTTTCCTTTTTATTTCTTTGTTTGTGTCAGACAAAAATCCAAGATGAGTTATACACTATCTGAAAAGTGTTTCGGTGCTCGTAGGCTACTGGTTGTTTAATTTTCGTGGTTGCTTGTGAAATATTTACCGGACCGCAAAATATTCAACTTGTCAAAATGGACCTTTGCGAAAATTAGTTGAGTAGCTCTGCTATAGTTCATCAAGCAATTAGTTTCTAAATGGCAAACCACCAAGCCGCTTGCCGTTCGTGTTTTGAGTCAACAGTCCGCAATGACAAAAACCTCCATTTCCTGAAGGAGAAAAATGCCACGTTTGTAGGGCAGGCTATGTAGTTTGCCGCAATAAAGTGTGTTGAGTGCTCTGTCACTGGCTTCACGACACAAAATAATTACACGACAAACACTTAAAATATTGGCGTTTTCATCTCAGAGTTTTACGAGTTTCTAAATTCAAGAAATGTTTGCTACGTTCATCTAGCTGTGGCTTCACAAGCAACTTTGTTGAAAAACCAATTCCAAGCTTAATTTTATTGCAATTTGAGTACAATGTGTAAAACATTTTGAACATGAAAACTGATTTTACATCGAGATCATTAGATATCACTCCACCCAACAACTCAGGCTATTTTTTACGTTGATTCAACGTCTGCAGACTCTAATTTGTTGTCTGCTATTTGCCGTAGATGGTCTGGGAAAACCATCAGCCGTAAGTGGCACTTATCACATCTTGCGACTTGACAAGGTGGTTGTACAAAAACTTTTATTTGATTGCAAAGAAGCGACATGTATTTTCTGTTTGTGATGCCAAAAATGGCATATAACAAAAGATGCAACCTTATTACTGTTGGTGCAGTTCGGTAGGCGAGGGCTTCCAAAACTTTTTCCTCGCGACCCCTTTTAATCTCCAAAAATTCACGACTTCATTTTTCAACATTATTGGATCTTATAAAGCTTTGGTTTTTAACAGCCACATTACTTCACAATGCAGTAAAAGGGTTTTAAACTTCGATTCTGTTTAGATAAATTTGCAAAAATACGGGTAGACTATATTGAGTGCGACACTTAAAAGCTAACTTTCACAGCACCTTGTACAGAAATAGTAATATGCAGATTATTTTGTATGAAATTGACATACTTTCAGTGACCTCTGGAAGGGTCACGACCCCGAATTTGGAATTTGTCACGATTCTTTTCCGTTCTTTTGCAATTAATATAGGTAGTTTATTGCTGGCCAGGTTATCACTTATCACAGAGCAATTTAAACTTCTAAACAGTTACACTTTAGTGTATTTTGAAAGAGTATAACGGGTTAGAAAAAAAAATTCATGAAAATTTAAATTTCTTTTAAACGTCGTTCTTCCAATATAAATGAAGAACTTGATCATACGTTTTCTTTAGACAATGCATATCGAATACAAGAACCATTCCCGGCTGAAAATTTCCTTCTATATCAGACAAAATTTGTGATAGAATCTAAATCTGTTTCAATTCGTGGGATGTCGTATATAGAAGTGCTTGAATTACTTAGTGGCGTTTAAATTAGAAGACAGTTTTATTGTCAATGTACTGTAAAAATATTAAACTAAAGGAAATAAACACCATATTTAGTAAAATTTCTATAGCTTATTTTACTTAACCCACGTTGTTACATAACACAAACGTACAGTAGCTAAAAAACCAACTAAAATAGTTGGTTTTATGTGTTAGTCCATTCTTAGAGCTATTGCTCATCTTCAGTGCTTCGGAAAACTTTTACACTTTCTACACTTTCATCACTTAGCTACAAGTAATTATACTTAAAAAATAAATGTTTTAGCTCTGTTTACATAAAAACTGTTTCGTACTTAAAACTATTTATATAATTTGATTCTGTACTTTAGTATCTGACAACCGAGCATCGCCAATGTTTTTTTTTTTTTTTGATAAAAATCATTCACCGAACAGAAGATATTTGAAATGTCAGTGTTAATTTTTTTTTTACAATGAACAAATTAATGTCCATTTTGTATAGGAGGATTAACCTATATTTGCTACATCTTAATGTCTTATTATTACCATGAGTACAATGTCAGTGTAGAAGGGGGATACAGCTAGCAAACTAAATGGGCAGTTTCAACAACGGTAACTGCGAAATAAAACGATGCTGTTGTTTCTTGTGTTCTCAGATCGATCAACAACTTTTTCAAAATGTCTGCCAAAGAAGTCAAAAGTTTTTAAAGAGGGGGGCAATGTGCTTAAGAGATCCTCTACTACTATTATTAAGAAATATGCCGCCATATTTGCAAAAGAACACGTGTCTATCGTTGAGTTCCTGCTACACTCGACTGCCGAGAAATACAGAGAAGTTGCCCTTATTCGATCTTGCAAACTCACAATGTATAAAAGTACTTTCTTGTCATTAAGGGGTGATCGCCTCCCCACACCGAGTAGCTTTTTCAGTGTGCACTTTATTGAAGGTCACATTTAATTTTGTGAAACATTGCTCTTTGGCGACATAATGCGAAATTGTTCTCAATAATGAAAGAAATATGTTGTTGGCTAGGTGGCGTTACATATTGTTTCTTTGATCATTTATGTTGGGTGGAAATTATTATGCATAATTCTCACACATGAAGTGGATGAAAGACCGGGATAATTTTAAGAGCCTGGAACCATTTCGCGGAGTCAAGGAACTGAAGAAACATCACATGCCATTTTTTGTATAGGCCTAATGCATTGGTATTCTATTCTTATCTTTTCAAGACAGCTTCTGCATTGCATGGAAAAATCACCAAACAGTTCTCGCTTCCCCACATGGATGGCTGGAAAGTAATGGTCACCTACAGTTTAGAATGTTGGTTATAAGCCCGGGAAAAAAGCATAGCTTCTTTCGTTTTATTATAACTAACTCTAATAGTTCAGCATCAATGCAACATCTGGAAACAAGTTTCGTAGTGCGTGCGTGCACCCCTGGTTAAGAACCTCTGGTTTATGATTTTACTTGAGTTTTTCTTTTGAGGCAGTGTCAATTTAGTTGCTTTTGAAGTTGTATTCTTTCAAGGGCCTGAGCGTTTTATTTGTACCGGGTTTAAATTATCCTCTCTACAGCCCTGTTCTGAACAGTACCAGAGTACCACACATGCAGAATAAGACATAAGCACAGTTTAGTCTTTAGACAAATTGATGGGTTTGAAGGTGTTCATGGAGGGTTTGGCGTGAGAGAAAGAAATCGCGATGGAAGGCGACTACTTGAGTTCTGTGATGAAAAGGACCTGTGTGTTGCAAATACATGGTTTAAGAAAGAGGAAGGAAGAAAAGTGACTATCAGTGCAGGTGGAAATGAAACCGAAATTGACTTTGGGTTGGTATGCAGGAAAAACAGAAAACTGATCAAAGATGTGAAAGCGATACCATGCGAACTTCAGCATAGGTTGGTGGTTATCGATTTGGACAAGAAAGGTTTGAAGAAAACTGTAAATAAAAAAAGGGTGATCAAAAAAAAAGTTTGGAAGTTAGAAGATGCCGACACAAGAGAAAGGTTTAAAAAGAGAGTTGAAAGTCTAGTTCACAACGATGTAAATGATGTATGGGGATCCTTCAAGAATGGAGTTCTGCAAGCTTGCGATGAAGTTTGTGGGAAAACAAAAGGCAGGATGGATCGAGGAGATACGTGGTGGTGGAATGAAGATGTGAGGGAAGTAATTGGGGAGAAAAAAGTCGCATACAAGGCTTGGTGCAGAAATAGATCAAAAGAAACTAAGCTCAAGTACAAGCAATTGAAAAATCGGACAAAGAGAATAGTTGCAAAAGCTATGAAGAAAGAAGCTGAGCAGGAATTGACCAAATTAAAAAACAGTCCTAATGAAGTATATAAGTTTATGAAGGTTATGAAGCGGGATGGGAAAGATGTAGATGGTGGACGATGTATCAAAGGAAGGGATGGAAAACTTGGTTTCAGTGAGAAAGATCGTGGAAGAATTTGGAAAGAACATATGGAGATGATAATGAACGAGGAAAACGATTGGGATCAAAATGTGGAAGCCGACGTGGTAGCAGGTCCATTAAAGAGAGTTACTCGAGAGTGACGCAAGCAATGAAGAAAATGAAATCGGGGAAGGCTCCTGGACTATCTGAAGTCACTGTGGAAATGATACGCGCAAGTGGAGAGACAGGATTGAAAGCAATGCAGGAAATCAGTCAACGTGAGTTAGATAGAAAAGGAATGCCAAATGAATGGAAGTTGAGTGTGGTGATACCCATCTTCAAGGGAAAGGGTGATGTAATGGATTGTGGGTCATATAGGGGAATAAAATTGTTGGAGCATGCAATGAAGGTGGTGGAAAGGGTGTTGGAAAATAGAATAAGATCTGTGGTGAAGCTGGACGAGATGCAGTGTGGATTTATGCCTGGGAAGGGAACGACAGATGCTATTTTTATTTTGAGAAGGTTGCAAGAGGAATATCGGGACAAGGGTAAGAACTTGTACATGTGTTTCGTGGACATGGAAAAGGCGTTTGATAGAGTCCCAAGAAGAGTGATGGAATGGGCAATGAGAAAAAAAGTAATGCCAGAAGCTCTCGTGCAAGCCGTAATGGGTCTTTACGACGGTGCAAGGACGAGAGTTCGCGTTGGATCTGCCTTCTCAGACGAGTTTTTGGTGAAGGTCGGTGTACACCAGGGTTCTGTCCTCTCTCCTCTAATCTTTGCCATTGTGATTGATGTGATTACCGAATGTGTAAGAGAAGATTCATTAATGGAGATACTGTACGCCGATGATTTGGTTTTGTTGAGTGACACAATGGAAGATCTGAGAGGGAAATTTGAGAAGTGGAAGGAGTCGTTTGAATGTAAAGGTATGCGTGTGAACATCAAAAAGACAAAGGTCGTAATAAGCGGAACGGAAGGGGAAATCACAATGAGCAAAATTGACCCACGTGGCGTATGCGGAAGAAGAGTGATGGCAAATTCTGTTACATGTACGAAATGCAAGAAATGGGTGCATGGAAGATGTGCAAAGATGAAGAGAGTGACATGCAGATCTGGAGATGGTTTTGAATGTGAAAGATGCAAGAAGATTGAGGAAGGAATCATTGGTCCTGTTGAAAAGCTGAATGACGAAGTTGAATCAGTAAATGCCTTTTGCTATCTAGGAGATAGATTGAATGCCAGTGGTGGTTGTGAAGCGGCAGTGACTGCAAGAGGAAGGTTTGGTTGGGTGAAATTCAGAGAGTGTCGAGAGTTGTTATGTGGTAGAAGATTGCCGTTGAAAATGAGAGGAAGAATTTATACTAGTTGTGTGAGATCTGCAATGCTGTACGGAAGTGAGACAAGGTGCTTACGGGAAAACGAATTGGTGATTATAAGAAGAACTGAGAGAGCGATGGTGAGAGCAATGTGTGGTGTAAAGCTGATGGACAAAAGGAATACCGAAGAACTTATGAGCTTGCTTGGGTTGAATGAGAGTGTTGATAAGTTGGCAAAAGCGAATGGAGTGAGGTGGTATGGGCATGTTTTGAGAAGGGATGAAGATGATGTTTTGAGAAGAGCGCTAGAGTTGCGAGTGGAGGGTCGTAGAAAACAAGGAAGACTAAAGAACACATGGAAAAAGCAAGTTGAGGAAGAAAGCAGCAAGGTGGGCTTGACAAGAGAGGACGCGTTAGACAGATCGATGTGGAGGCAAGGTGTGAAGACGATTGCGGCACTTGGAGGTGAATCCGGCCACCCTCGGTAACGGGGACATCACCGGATTAAAACTGGACTACTACTACTATAGATATGGCGCTACACAGGTAAAAACTGTAAGCGAATTATTACATAGATTCTTTTTACAAAAGCGTATAGGCTACGTGTTTAGATTTATTCTTCATTCAAAAAATTGGATTGCATGATTACGCTGGTGCTTCCTTTAAACAAACGTTTTACCAAAAGCAATAAATAATTAAAGACAGTTCGTTTATAAAGATTAAGGCTATGGAGCACAGCGCTAAGCACGTAATAGGCCTACCAGAAAAAGATGAAATTGGTCGTCTCGCAGCCAACGCAATCGCATTTTGTGAACCAATTAACCTACATGAAAAATAGCTTACATATGGTTTGTAAAATGATTAGACCACATGCCCTATATTGATTTGCTTTTTTTACTTTTTGATAAGTTATCAAGAGTGTCATTGCGTCGCAGTACGTGAAGCAAAGCATTATGGGATAAAGTCAAAAAACGTAACTGCTTTTGAGAAATTGTCATTCGGCAAGTTTTCGAAACTTTCCTCAATTTTGTTTAGTAAAGTTAGTCAATAACCAGCAAGAATTTCTAATATATTGTAACTCTGTAGTCTATAACTACAAGCAGAGCATAATCTATTCCCGAAGGTGAGGAGTTTGATGTGAAAGACTGTGCTTTGCTAACGTATAGCAGTCAGCAGATAAAAGTGGATTCAGTGGATTGTTTTGCAATTAGGTGATATACGATTACGATGGTACGCTCATACAGTTTAGTAAGCATAGTTATGCCTAATGTTATACTATCCCAACTTATAAGTTTACGTTCTTTGTGATTATGTCAGTAACAAAACTATTGTCTAAAAACGGTAGATAGAGTCTATAGGCTAACTAGAGGCTTCAACAGCTCGAGTGTGGTTTCGACTTGTTACTATATTATTCTACTCAAATGTGCTTGTATGACGAAAGTTTTACATAGTATAGGTTATTTTCTGCTTGTTATGTCTGCACATCTAGAGCGTTTGGATCGTTAATAAATTCAAACGAAGATATTGTATGAAAAGCTTTGTGACAAACTTTCATCTCACAAGTAGGCTACAACAGAACAGAAGTGGCAGAATCAGCAGAAATGGCAGCAATTTTACTACAAAGATTAGAATTACAAATTATCGTAGTTCCCGCTTATTAAGCCCACAGTTGATAGGCCCACCCGCTTAATAAGCCCAACTAGGTCTGGTCCGGAATTACTTTCATTTATTTCTGTAATGAAAAAACCTGCTTTACAAGCCCAAAACTCTGCATAATAAGCCCAATTTTCTATTTATTTCCTTGAATTTATGACTTAGGCGTCACAATTTACTAATGAATTTTTCGTTTTGCTTTAGACGGTTTTACGTTTTATTACGTCACTAACTCAATTCATAATTCAGCTATGTCGGCACGAACCGTTTAACCTGAATTTCATTTCACTGGGTTGTACAAAACAGGACTTGCTGCTGACAAAACTTGCAAAAACCTCAACTTTCGGGAAGAATCGATCGTTGTGTACAGTTGTTAACAGATTTAGCAACTTGTAGCCATAATTCGTTCACGCTTATTAGCCCAAAATTGTTCGGTCCCAAAGTGGGCTAATAAGCGGAGATTACTGTATATTACCAATTTACAGTAAGCAAAAATACCCGTTTTCGAGCTATTATTTCGAGCTGAAAGCCTATATCAATAATAATAACAACAACATTTATATTACGCCACATCTATAATGCAGATTATGCTCCTGGGCGCTGTACATGACGATGGTGATGAAATAACACGGTACGGTACTTTCAGTCATAAAGTGCAGTGAAATAGAATGTTTTAAAGTGAGCTTTAAATTCATTTACATTTTCAGCTTCTTTTGAACTAATAGATAAATAATTCCAGAAACTGGCTACAACAATTGGAAAGGTGAGATTTCCACATTGCGTCTTACATAAAGAGTTACCCGCATAAGAGCAATTGGTCTTGAGAACGCAACGTTTTGGCAGGTTTATAGCGTACAAATAAAGTATCAAGTAAACCAGGAGCAAAAAAATGGAAAACTTTATAAATTAATAGACATATGCTTTGAAGCGTGTGCGATATCATAGCCACTGGCGAATATAAAAAGGAATGGAAAAAGCCAATTATGCGAAGCAGTCGAGATAAACCTGTCACCAGTCTTAGCCACAACCAGACAAAACAGTTTGAAGTCATATTGAGCAGCATAACTTGCTGAAGTAAACTTACGATAGAACTTCAGCATCACACCAGTACGGTAGCCTAAGTAGTAGGCCAGCTCATGAGTGACAGAGTTTCATTAAGTGGGTTTGCTTGTATAGTTACTGTTTAGCACCCTATTGCTAAAGACGAAAGCAATATTAGTCTACCACATTTTGCAAGTGTTAGTGAACGGTTTACTTAGTTTACCAAAGAGCGTAATTTACTTTTCAAGCAGTAGCAGTAAGTTCAATGTCAATTAAATTCAAACAACTCAAGCAGCTCTATAGCATATAAATAGACAGAGCTTGATAATAAACAGAACGCTGAGCTAGAATACATTACGTCACAGATGATCCTATATTTTTAGGCATTAGGCTGCCGTAAAAAAGTACCAAAGTAATGAGGAACTACATTTCTGCTCAAAGTTAAGCGGCCTGTGAACAAAGAGCCATAGTCTATGTCTAGGATTTGCTAAGCTATTGGATCGAAACTTTTACAGTGAAACTAAGTTTTTGAAGACAAGAGTAGATTAAAGCATCCGGGTTATTGTAGCGCGGTTTTGAACAAAAATAGCCGCTTGAATGGAGCTACTGAAATAACTTTTTTTCAATCTTTCTTACACCACGGAACATTTTTTGTATTAAAAAACATCTTGCCGAACACCACACGAAGTACAGATGGGTTGTGGATAGCTTAGCAGTTAGCAGTGATTCGAAGAAAAGAAATCGCAGGAGTTTTTCGCCAAAACGAAACAAAGAACGGTATTTCGAAATATTTTTCTGTTGAGTAGTCTCCTAGCACCGCACAGTTGAGTATTTGGTAAATCTTTGGCACGTGGTTGGTTTCGTTTCGAGTTAAAAATAGTTTTTCTTTTAAACTGAAAAAAAAATGAAAACGAAGAAATTTTAATTATTTAATTACAGAAAGAAACAAAACAAAAAACTGCAAAATTTTGTTTTGAACAGTTTTAGTACGAAGTCTGGAAATATTGTGTATATGTGTTTCTCCCCAAAAAATTCAGATCATTACAACCGAAATGGTTAAGCAATATAACAATTTTGTTTGTCGTATTTCTTTGGTGACGTCCAAGAAAGTAGACCACAATTTTATAGATTGAATCAAATAATCAACTCAAAAGACAGCTGTTGTTCCTCTGGGAACTAAAAAATGTATTAAGTTACAGAGTAACCTACGCATCGATGACGTCATGAAGCAATCAGACATCACTTAAGCTTTTTTTCTTCTCGAAACGCTTTTGGTAATTATAACACTCCGGAAAACAACAAAGACAATACCAATTGTTGTTTGTTAAAGAAAAATTGTATATTGTTTCTACTCCATTGTTTTCAGGAGGATATAAAATTGAAAGCAAAGTTCAACCGCGTAAAAAGTGTTTTGTTCAAATGTACTGTATGAATTTTGTCTTTTAATATGGAAATTAACTTTTTGGCCTATCGGTATGTCGATTATATTTGTTGTTTAATCCAACTGAGTGAATTACATTTTCAGCTACAAAAGAATTTTTACGTATCCGTTGTCTCAACGTTAATATACTTGCAGGCACCGCATATTTGTACAATGCGTGTTCTCCAATATCTAACAGTGTAACAAAAAATGAAGGCCCATGCTGTCATAGCGTCCATTGTGTCGATTCTAGCTTGTCATTAAATGTCTTGCCTAGACCAACCGTTCTGGAATGAGGTCGAACATGTTCAACAATAATTGCTTTGCAAAGAATATTTTTGTGAAGTCTTCGGCTGTCGGCCCACTGCTGAAATTACCAATGTAGTGTGTTTCGTTTCAGTTATTTTCATCTTATGTAGTTAACTCTCTACCTGCGTTCTTTCAAATTATGTTTTAGACATGTTACTCGGTTTCAATTTATTTTGCTTTTTTTTATTAAACCTTGAAAAGCGTTTTCACTGCACTTTGAATTGGGTTAGCCGTTTTAATAGAACTCTTCATGTCTCGGTTTGAAGTAGAGTGTGGCAGTAGCACAGATGACTTAAGTTTATGACTATGGTTGCATGAGGCGAAACACAACACTGTAGGAAAGATTGTTTCACATTTTAAGATTCAGTTTGTTTTTATTTCTGACCATCACAACGAAAAAACAATATATGACAAATATAGCAGTGGTCAAGAAAAAGGTAGAAGCGACAAAACGCGGACGTTATAACGTGCATGATACCAAAGCAGGACAATCAGTTTAAAATATGGCATGGTCGCAACACCTCATTAACTCATACATTCTGTGCAATTAATGAGCAACATCCTTATTATAGCCTACTTGATATTGCAATTGCTTGAGCATGCTGTAAGGCTAAAGAACACAAGACTCACTATTTAGTATAGGCTGTTCACTCACTAGTGCCATGTAAGCTTTGAAATCTGACAATCATTGAACATTTGCAGATTCACGTGCATTGGCCGGTACACAAATTTAAGACAAAAAAAAGAAAAACTTGTTACCTGAAAAAATGAATTTTTTTAAATCTGCAAAATATAAACTGAACGGAAGCAGCTCGAAAACAAAAGGCGAAAAAAAGCATGAACAAACTGAAAGATTTCAAAAGTTTGAAGCCGCAGACACTTTGGACAATAAAGCTACAGAAGGTGAGTGCTTAAATCAGTGATTCCCAAACTGTGTGCCGCCATTCTCGAGTGTGCCGCGAATCTTTTTGGAAAAGAACTGTAGGAATATTTAAAATAAGGCATGCAGACATGCTTATGCGACTTAACCCTATCTCAGTACGAGCTGTTTTCGTACGCGGAAAGTACGTCACGGGCTATCTTAGCCCCGTGCTAATTAATCGCTAATAACGGGAGCTATGAAAATCACAGAGCCAAAATATTTTACAAGATGATAGCCATGTGTATTGTGCGCATAGGAATTAAATTTTTCCAACAAATTCATTGAAATAAAGTGTTTGAAATGAAAAATCGTCAAGAAGTCAGTTTTCATTCTAATTTCCAGAAAATAGTTTCGAAATCTACGTAAGTGTGCCGCGAGCGTTTTATAATTATCTTAGTGTGCCACAAGCTGAAAAAGTTTGGGAACCACTGGCTTAAATCATCCTGAGCAAGCAATAGAGGTATCGTGTGTAAGTAGGCTACTGCTTAGCCTACCCGCTGTTCACAAAACAAAAAATCTTGCAATCGATCACTTAAGACAGCTATATCCAACCGTGATGCCCACTTGAAAGATTTATACCTCCCTGTTAATGTGTCTCCCCTTTCCACGCCAGATTGGTGATGATTTCCAGACTACACCAAATAGTTACCAAAGAGCAGCCAGCCTTCGATTTCAGCGGTAGATTTTACTGAGGAATGGATAGTGCAGCGGTAGACCTCACTTTTGGTAGACCTCACGCTGTTATAATAACAACACAAAAAGTGTCGATGTTATAACAAAATCAATATAACAAAATTGCTATAATTGTTACTATTGCTACATTCTGGTTGAGTTCAATGGAAGAGGTTGAATAGCTTATGTAGCCTATTCTACTTTCATTAACACTATCTCATTGCATCGTGTTTTTATGTTACGGTACTTAGAGCATCCCACTGCATTTACTTGTCAGCAGTGATGTACGCGCATACAAAAAATATTGACGCCGTCAGCGTAAACGCAACCGTTCGAAAAACCATACGCCGTATGCGTCAACGTAACTTGTAAAAAAAGTTGGCGGCGTCAGCGTCAGCGCATACACTAGCGTAAACTAATTTTGTTTGCTAGGTGCCAAACATTCACACGGTATAAACCACTCGAAACAAACAAGTTTGATTTTGAATTTCCACGAAGATACACAAGCATCTGAAAGTGTTCATCTGACATTTTGCTGTGCTTTGGTTCCCATATGTCTTTGCCCATTGAAAACATTCTTTCAACTGCAGCGCTGGAAGGTATTGGCGTGTTGTAGCGAAAAAAATACATTAAAAAGTATGCGTTGACGCTATGCGCTTAAAAAACGTGAAAACTTTACGGCGTAGCCTCAAGCGCAAACTATCCAAAAAAATGTGGCCGCAAGCATTAGCGTAAACAAAAAGTCTACGCCGCAAGTATGCGGCGTAGAATTTGCGGCGTATACGTACATCTCTGCTTGTTAGCACTTTTAGCTTAGCACTTTTGTAGCTTAGCACTCTTGCCTGTCGTTGCCACTTTTGAGGTAGAAATCACCTTTTTATCGCTATCGCTCTACTAGTGTCACGCTTATACATAAGATAAAGCTTTGGTAGAGAGTCTGCTTTGTTGAACCATAGAGAAATAAAACATAGTAACTTTAGCGGGTTTAGCATACTTTATTTCACACAAAATATAACATAATTAAATAAAATAAACGAAAACGTTTGAGTTTATTTAATTTAATTATGTTATATTTTGTGTGAAATAAAGTATGCTAAACCCGCTAAAGTTATACATAAGACTGTCTGAAAAAAGTGGCATCTCTTTTATGAAGTTGCTTATCGTGACCCGGCCATGACACCATAAGAGTATTACCTTCAAGTGCAAAAGTGAACGCAAGTCCTACAACTGTAGCAGCAAGTGAACAAAACGTAGGCGAATTGTCGTTACAGCCAAAGTCAGTATATTATAAACTAATTCTACATTGTGCACTTTATTGACTTTTGTCATGGAATCTTGTGAGTACACAACTGGGATTAGTGTACAACTGTGCATCCTCTCCTAGTCCTACGTATACGCCACTGTTAGTGTTTATGTTTCTTTTGCAGCCAAAGCCTCGTCAAGTGATGTTAACGAATCTGACAACAATGGAGTCATTTGCTGCTTACGCATCCGAAACAAAACTTCTTTCCCGTTGAAACTGAAAGAAACAGAGAAAAAAAGTATATTCCCAAATGAAGTGAGTGACGGTGATAGCCAATTGGTACGTTTGAGAAACGATCAAGCTGCAGTGCAAGCCGTTTATATGGTTGAGATAAAGAGCAAAGAAGAAGGAACTAAAATGTGCGAGTTTAAGATCGAAATTATCAACAACGTAGATGCTTACGAATTCATTGTGGATTGGATGAATCTCAGCGAACTCGAGGGAATCCAGTTAACACCAGTTTCAGCAAGTTTCGCCCATCCAGTAAAGTTGGGCAAAGACGAAGAGTTAGTGGAAATTGCATACAATCAGTAAGCTGATATCAACACAATTGTCTTACAATGCAGAAAGAACTTCTCTTTTATAGCCGTGGAAAAACTCTTTTATAAAATCAGTTTTTAGGACTTTTTACCGTGTTTTATAAAGAATCTGACAAAAAGGTTTACTTAGTTTAAATACAAGTTGTGCAATGTGCATTATTACCCATTTTCATATAACCACTGAAACACCTTTGGCATAAAGCATAACACTCCATTCAACAATAAGCTACATCTGAAATACAGTATTTAGTTTAAAATCATAGAACAGTTCAGTTGAAACGTAGGCCACGAACAATGGAAGAGACAAAAATCAACAGTTTTTGCCAAAATGAGACGTAATTGTCGATTTTTTTCTTAGGGCGGGCAATCAAACGTTTTTGAGACAAAAACATTTCCAGATTTTGAAATATTTTGTTTCGACGCAAAAAATTTGGTCATAACTTTTCTTCAAATTAAATATTTCTTAAAAATGCTACAGGTTGGTCCGTTTCGAAATGGTTCTGTGCTTCCTTTTTAAATGGCAACAAAGTTGTGGTAGCCTCGATAGAATTTGTTTATGAGCTTAGATTCACGACCTACCATAAAATAATAATCACAAACGTTGCTGCTTTTACGCTGTTGGAAAAACATCCGACAAACCTAAGACTAGGCCTACCGGTAATTCAAGTTGAGAAAAATACATTATGCTAAGTTACACCGCGTTTTAAGTAAAGTAATCTTATTCAAAGCTAATATTCGTGCTTATTTCTTAATGTGGTTCATGGTCCAAGAAAGAATCTTGCGTATTTGTAATCCCAACTGAACTAACACTAAAAATCTTCACTGCGGTATGGGATGATTTTCAGTAAAACAAGTGTCACTTTAGTTTCGTGATCTTGATTTGAGCCCCAGGAACCGAGGATTGAACCTTGATCGGCCCAGATTAGCGGTGTTTTACAAATAATCCGAGAGGCTTCTATGTCTAAAACGGTCAGTTATCATCTCATCATCCAAGACATATAGAAGTTTTGCTCCAAGATGGTCCAATCGATGATGTCGTTTTGTGAAACAGTTGAAAGTGGGTCTTCTAGACGTGAGTGCCAGAAGACTCTTTGAAATGCACTTTTTTACTGAAAATCAGAGTTGAAATTGAGCTAAATGGTATTAAAATTCCAACGCTTAGCGAAACTGCAAATGAAACTTTTGAACTGGTGCAATTGTAAATTTCTTACACTTTTATTTTTTGCAAAGTTTCTTTGTCAAAGATTTCACGCATCGTCTGATTGAATCAGTGTATAAAACCTATTCAATGTGTGGTGAGTAGAATATCGCAATGCATTTTAGAAATGTCAAGGTCATGCTTGTGTAAAACAATGTGATGAAATGGACAATTTTGTGACTTGTTTCAGTGATGTTGTGTTACTTTGCTAATTTTCATGTTCATATTTTTTGAACTTTCATTTTAATAAAATGCTTGATGACAATAATGACATGACAAGACATGAACAAGACATTTCCCATTTATCACTTTGAACGGTAAGTAAAATATAATAACGCTTAAGCATTACGCACAAGAAACTTGTGAAATTTGATAACGGATTTGCCTAGCGTCTTGGACATAGGACGGCTTTTTTCTCAAAAAGTGCAAACACAATTAGGAAAAAAATAATTGTGATATGTTTTTTAGGTCATAATTATGCAATATTTAAATTTTCCGAAAAATTTTTTAAGTACTTTCACTTTCGGCACAAATGGGTTAACTTTTTATGTTAAATGGCACTTACGCATTTGGTTATTATTTTTGGATTAAAGTTATATCGCCAAGCTAGAAAAAAATCGATCTTACAGTCTATAATCGATCTTGTGTTGTTATTGTGTGTGAATTTTGTCTTTTAAACTGAGTTTGTGACGTAACCGCACGTCTCAAGGCAAGTTCTTGCCATTTAGTTAATCTGCTCATCTAAAGATTTAATGCGCTTAAAACAGTAAGTTTCATGTTTTGACGAGAGAGATTTTATTTTTTTACGACAACTACTAAAAACTAACACTTCCAACGAAAAAAGAAAACACAAGAATAAAATAGTTGATCGTGAGGTGGCGCGAAAGACCATGTTTCCGATGTAAAAGCGGCCTCGTATTGCGACACTTTCACAAACCACTTGCCAATTTCTTTCGCTTCGCTTCAAAGAAATCTGTACCGCCTGTGCGCTTACATTTTAATTGTAAAATTCACTCGCGATTGCCGATTGCAGCAAAACAACAAAAGACTTGTTGCATGTATTTCATTGCATTGCAATTTGCAACTCCAAAAATTATTGTGTTGTCAAAAGCGTGCCCCTCCCCTGACAACGACCTGTGCACAGTGCACACACACTTCAGGCACTGAAGAAGAAGAGGTTTTAATTTTAGTTTCATTAACTAGGTGGCTAGTCAAAGTATTACTTTTCATGGCCTTTCTACTTGTGTGTTGATCCGAAATAAAATTTATCGGCGATTAATTATCGGCGATAATCAAATATTGCCTTTGGCGATAACGATAAACGATAACTGAAAAAATAATTGAGCGATAACGATAAGCGATAAAAATATGCCGATAAATTATCGCCGATAATGCCCATCACTGCCTGGTATACACTGTAGCCTATTTGTGATTTAATATTTTGTACATCGTGTAATTGGTCCGTAGTCGAAACTCGTTCCGACGTATTTTCTAATTAAGCTTTTTTTTGTCGAATATTAAAGTTGTTCTAAACAAAAACAGTCCAAAAATGTGAAATAATAAAATCTTGTTTGTTTTGAGGCAAATGCTTTTTACTTGTTTTGCGGGATTTTGAGCTATTATTGTTTTAAACAACTTTAGGTTAATATTCTTAAAAAAAGAAGCTTAAAATTTAGAAGATTAAAAAAATGTTTATTTCAACGCAATTGTACTTCGCTATAGTTTTGTTTTGAAATCTAACAAGAAGCATTTTATTATGGCCTTGAAGTTCCAACAAAACGAATGAAAATCTTAGAAATCAAACCTATCGTCATAAAATTCATAATTTGGCGTGCCGGTATCGAGCCAGTGCCGGATTAAGAGTCTGCTGGCCTGTAGGCACATTTTATAAGTGGCCCAAAAATCAGGGTTGCCAACTAAAAAATTAGAATTATCAGTGTTGCCAAATCATTGTCACAAAGATCGTTGTTGCAACTATAACACAGGATACCGTGCAAAAACTTGGTCATATGCCTAATTAAATAGCACCTTTGCGCGTTTTTGCGATTGAAAACTTGTTAACTAGTTTTTGGAGGTCAATCTCACGGAGTAGATCGCTTTCAATACACAAAAGTGCCAGTGTAGGCTACTAAGACGTTGTTGACACATTGTTAATCGTTTAACGTCTTTAATTCGTTTCAGTTGTGAAAACAAGCGTTCCCCCGAGCAATTCGTAGCCATTAGAGACAAGTACATTCTAAGTGCTATTTCAGTGTTCGGAAATGCATTATAAACACCAGTAGTGTGCAGCATTTTAAACATCTTCTGGGCACTTCCTGTTGATGTTGTTTCATCGCGTTTTTGCTCTTTATACCAGCACATAAACTGACGAAATTCTGATGGGAAGTGGGAAGACAGGTCCTTTGAATACACACCAACCAGACCTGCAACAGCAACATCGATGTCTTTAACAGACATGGAGTGGTACTCAGTCAAAACTCCAAACCTCTGCAGCACCATGGAATATGCATCGATACGTTTCTGTAGTGCACTCTTCAGTTGGTCGATGATCACATAAAACGTGTTGATTGTAAATTTTTGCTGGCCCGACATTCCTTCCACATCATCTGTAGCAGCTCCATCACTGACATGCTTCTGCCGCTTTGGTGCTCGCCGACTTTCAGATTTATATATGCTGCTGCCACAGCGATCACGTGCCTGCTGCTCATAACAGTCAAAATTCTCTCTGCACTCATCCAAGAATTTATCCAAGCTTCATCAGACCAATGGCTAGTGTCAGTTCGATAGTGGAACTTTGAAGCAACTTGCTACTAGCATTGAAGCGCTGCAAAATATAAATATTGTTCCAAAGTATGCACATTAGGGCAACTTCAAGGGTGTTCATGTGTTTGGCCAATGCACCTGCTTCATTTCGTGTGCTGCCATTCTGAGTAGCATCCCCAGAAATTTCCTGGAGAGCACTTTGAAACTTGTGGTACCCAATGGTTTCTTGTGCATCAAAAGTGCTCTGCGGGCAGCACAAAACATGTCCGCGGGCCGCATGCGGCCGCGTTTGGGTTAGACCACTCTGCTCTAAATCACAACATTAGGTTAGAAAGTTCATATCAATAATCAACTAACAACTTACATTTTTTCTTCTTAGAAGCATAAAACGTCCGATAAGAAACGGTTCACAAGTCACAGCTTCAATTGCATGAAACTAGTCTATGGAAAATTTTTGCCATTTTTGCGAAATTACGATTTTTGCAACCTTTAATTCATCTGGAAAAACAGAGCTATTAAGATGAATACTTATTAGTTTAGAAAATAATTACTTTGAAAACATGACTAAATTTTTACTGATTTTAAAGTGGCCTGGATTTTTGACTGGCCTTGTAGGCACGTGCCTACTTTGCCTAATGGTTAATCCGGCACTGTATCGAGCTAGTCCACCCACGAATGAGTAATGACATCTTCCGACAAAATTGGTGCTGAGGAGGAGACCCTATAGAGCAGTGCTTCTCAAACTTTACAATATCACGTACCAGCACAGCTCTAATTGTCTTTCGGCGTACCAGTCACATATTTCGAACGAAATAAAACTGACAATAGCAAGTCCAATCTTAGTTTTACAAGTCTACAATGTGCAAGTTCACAAACAGGCACTGATATTTCACCAACGGTGAACGGTTTTCGAGGCTTTGCAATCCTTAGCCTGTACTTTATAGGCCTACTGCAGGAGTCAGCAACCGCCTTGCCGCGGTCCGGTGCCGGTCCGTGAAGAATTTGTTACCGGCCGAGCAAAATCAAGGCCAATATAATTAGTAGACGTTTGCTGTCAAAAATAGTCAAACCAAAAAAATAAGAATTTTATCAAGTTTTCTTCAAAAACAGCAAAACAAAAGCAAACAAGACAAAATTACAAAATATGCTGGACACAAACACATTGCGGGTGTCATTGACTACCATTATCCCAAGGTTGGAGCAGCGTATTGCTGCAAAACCAGCCAATGGATTTCACGGAAGCAGCGTTACAATGATTGAATGAATTGGAATATATTTGCATGCACAGTGCCCACCAAACATTTGTGTTTTATAAGTCAGGCCGCAAAATAATGCCTGCCTTAAACCGGTCCGTTTAAGATTCTCAATAGGATGTCTCGTATTGTCGAACATAACGTGAAAGATTTTTTTTTACTTCCAACACTTTGCTGCTTCCCATATCACTTTTATCGGAATCAATTGTCTCTGGGAGTGGTTGCTTTTTATTGATGTAAGCCTATTATGTCCATGCAACCAAGCCATTTTAAAAACTAAAGCATAGCCTACATCGCTTTAACGGCATAATACGGAAATTATGCCGCAAAAGTAAAAAACTTGAGCATTGCGAAAAGCACATAATGATCAACACAATACTCAATAAACCATTTTCAAACTAATCGCGTACCGGCATTCAAGTGCTTGCGTACCGGCACCACAGTTTAAGTAACACTGCCCAAGACTAGCGGTTCCAAACAGTTTTGCTTCCGCGGAGAGGTTGTAAAATGAAAATAGCCTCGCGGACCGGCGATTGAAACAAACGAAGTTTGATATCTAAGCTACAGTACAATGCGGCTCTAATTTCTTATACCGGTTTGAAAGCACTTCAAGCAAGACTCGTAAAATACAATAGACAAGTGGTTCTCAACCTTTTCAGCATGATTGATAAATTACGAAATTTAAAAAGGGTTTGCGCCTACAATTGTTTGTTTGTTTTATTATCTTTATCCTGCATTGTGGGAAAGCGGACTTGAGCGCTATGCATCGGTGTACGCCTTCCGACGTACACCTGACCCACGCTGCAGCCGACCGCAATGTCTGTTTCCGGTTGTCTACTCTACTTATGACTTAAGTTTGGTACTACCCATTACTCGAAATCGATCACTGGGTAGAGGCAATTATCATCAAGTTTCTTGCCCAGAGAAACAACAGCAAGTGTGGGTGGCTGGAGTCGAACATGCAGGCTCTCGACTGCGAGCCCAACGCGCTAACCACTCGGCCACTGCTGCCGACGATTGACACATGATTGCCAATGATTGACACAAAAGACACAAAGGTTTGGTTTCTTAACTAAAAATATCATATATACTGTAAATGACTTAAACCTTTTAATAAGGCTATGTTCAACTTAATTCTTTTGAGGCAGCAGATTGTTGATCAATGATTAACTTGGAAATGTAAACGTTAGTCAGCAGTCTATCACCACTCACAGTTTTGCAATGACTGCGATGACAAATTAATATTGATCACAAATGAAAACAGGGAGAAATTCTTTGTAACGGTCGCAAACATTCTATTAACTTTTGATAAAAATTATAGAAAAACATCAAATGACTAAATGAGCATATAAATTACTGATGTTTGATACTGTGTGCCAACATGTAAGTCAATCTCATCAATCGTCCAGTGCGTTGCGAATTCAGCAAATTCCTTTTAGTGTGTTGCTTCGAAACTTATGTAACATATGATTCCATAAGGAGACGCGATATACCAGAATTTCAAATATAAATTTTCAGTGGTCTGCGACCGCTTCGAAGGCACCAAAATGGGTCCACCAAGACAAAAAGGCTGAGAACCACTGAGATAGACAATGTAATAGTTGAAGTCGGAAAAGAAAACTAGTTTAGCAAGGGGTCTGGGAAATTGCTCCACAGAAATTTTTGACTAATTAAAATTTGGTGTGATCGCTTCTTGAGCACTTTTAAGTCTAGTAATGATTTTTTCATCAAAACACAAGCTTTGTATTTGACCAATATCCTCAATTGAGAAGGAGCGATCTTTTTGGCGTCAGCACTACCTGACTACTCACTGCTGACGCCAGGAAGATCGCTGCTTCTCAACTGTGCATATCCTTGGCAACAGTTAGTTTAGTTGTTTTCTTTCTACAAAGGTAAGAATTCAATTGTCTGGGAAAAGCAGCGGTTGAGAACTATGTGGCAAGAACTAGTGGTGCGGTACTGATGAGCCCAAAAGAAAAAGAAGAGCCCAACCTTATGGGCGAAACACGTGTCTATCGCTGAGTTCTTGCTACACTCGACTGCCGAGAAACACGATATCATCAAATTAAAATTCTTGAAAAGTATTGATTTGATATTAAAGTTACTTTTAATATTTTTTTCACAGCTACAGAAGAATTTCAATAATTCAACAGTTGAAAGTTTGTACAGCATTGTTTGTGCTAGTAGAATTTCTGAAATCCATTTTAGGTGCCCCCACTTTTCGTATAGCCTGGCCTATATCTTATAGAAAGCAAATTTCAACTCATACCTGAAATAGGTCACTTGAATTGACAGGTAGTAAACAAAGTGTTTACTTCTGAATATTTCATTAGCATTTTGGTTTTTGAGAGTCCTTCGAACTTTACCGGTGCTATTTTTAAGCTCACTCTTCTTCTCGCGTTTGAGGCCGCCGCAGTGAACCAAATTTTCGTGGCCCTAAAACTTCAGCTTTGTGGATAATCCTGCACTGAGCATGAATGGAATCGCTCCAAGCCGCTTCTTTCACAACACACGCTTTAATTTACATTATTATCAAACTGAATTCATCACAGGCTGCGTCTGTCAGGGTTTACCTGAAGCTTTCTTTACAACACACCAGCAAACAAATGTCTGAAGTAAGATTTATGACGCAAGAGAGCCAAAACAAATTAGCAAAAAATAATAAATAAGCACATCGAAATACTGCACGTGGAGATACCGCATACCACAACTCAGTTGCGACCTCTTTTGGAAGGTGACGTAATCAAACAAAACTGAGAATAGTTTCATCTCAGGGGCAGCTACTTGACACAAAATAATTGGTTTAATATAAAAAAAGCAGTTCTTGACAACCTAATGCCTAAGAATTAGCAATGTTGCAAGAAAAAAACTGCATAGCAACCGATTTGATTTATTCATCAAAGAATTTGAATTTAACAAAATAGACTATCCAGTAGGATGTTTCATTTTTTCACGATTTTTGAAATCAAAAATGCTTGGGGTCTAATCAGATCGGATTTTGGCCACATATAGCCGATCCAAAATATTTTTTCGATCGGACGACTTTTAGAGGGTGCGCGACCCCCCCAAAGTTTGAAAATTTGAAGCGTGGGAAAATTTGCAGGAAGTATGCGATATCTCGGTAACGGAAGGAGATAGGAAGACGGGCAAGGTGTCAACTTGTTCAGAATCGCCAACTTCCTATCTGCGCTTAATACATTTTACTACCCTATCTGCAACGGAAAAAAAGTTAATTGCGAAAAACTGTTTTTTTCATATTTTTGATGTTTTCTTCCCAGTTCTACAGAAGCAAATCCCTTCCAGTAACTGCAGTGATGACAAATGACATTTTTTACGAACAAAAGGTTTTGTTAAATGCACTTTGATCTAACAATGCAGGTGGACGACTTGTAGAATATTATACTGTGCTTTTTAAGTTTTCAGAACTACATTCTTGTTCGAGTTTGTAGTAAGAAGATTTGTTAGTTATAATGTATAGGGTTGTTTTGAGAAGCTCCCGTTGCAGATTGAGTCGATGTCATTCGCCATCTGCTGGTATAATTTACCATGGATTGTCATTGCAGGTGTTAAGATTTAAGTATTGGCTATTTGTACCCAGAAGTAGTTAGTTCAATTGCTATTATGCCAGAAACAAGACTTGACGCCAGTGAGACATTGCAGAAATTTGAAAAGCTGCCAGGGAATGTACTACCCACAAACATAAGCGTTCTTCACCAGTACATTTTTTTATGCAAGCAATGCAGTGAAACGAATCCCAAGTTCTTTAAGAAGCCCCCATGTTTTGCTGATGTCAAGGGACAGTTGATAAATGATATAGTTCATGTTTGGGTTAGTGCCAGCCTTCCGGTGATAAGCATCATTCGAGTTGAGACCAGGTTAAAACTGCTCATAAACAAATTTAAGGCAATCAAGAAAAGAAAACAGCCACAGACTGGAGCGACAGAAGGTATATTCCATGAGCTGTTTGATATCTGCAAGTGTAAATGTGCCATTCCATCACAGGTGAAGTTTTACAACGGCAAACTTTCTTGTAGCTGTCAATGGATGCACCGTATCCCAGAAGAGGAGGTTGAGTTTTTGCAAGATCAAAGTTCTGCTAGAAAGATGTTTATTACTGCATCTCGCGACAGATCTTTTACTTTAAGGGTAAAAAAATAGATTGAGTCATCAGAGTTCTTACCAGCAAAAGTTACCAAGTGAAGATGAACCATCTTGCTCTTATTCGACCAGCTCAGAAACTTCCAGCCTGGTAGCACAGGAGAGGCTAAGGTGAAGACCTGCAGATATGATTACACCTGATATAACCGTTTCCAGCAGTGAGTCTTCGGAAGATGAGACACGAGGCTTAATTCTTGATCCTGATTTCGCCAAGACAGCAGTAACAGGTGGCAAGATGTACACAAAAAAACGAAAAATTGCCGTAAGTTCTTTAAGCTGTATGTTAGCTGACCGGCGAAACACTTCTACTCGCCAACAATCTGACCAGTTGCTTGCATGTGCTGGTGACGATATTGCTGCCTCACCGACTACCATGTATAGATGTAGGGAGAAAACAAGAAAGCTGTGTTTAGAAAAATGTGATGATGACATCTCTGCTTCCGATTTCCTGCAGCTTCATTATGATGATCGAAATGTGAATGGTATGGATCGTTATGTGTTTTTGGTTCAAACGCATGATCGAGCAAAGAACAAAACTATGGAAAGAGATATCGGAGTAAAGTCTTTTCTCATGGAAATTTCTGTTAATAGTGAAGCTGTCTTTAATGCGATTATTGGTGCATGTGGTGCATTTAAGCAATGCTGAAAAATAATCATTAAGTGTTACATGCCGGCAGTAATTTTTATTCTTGGGTAACATGCCCGAATTTTCGTTCTACATGATGTTGCTTATTTGTTTTGCTTTCACTGGTCATGACTGGGGGATCCCTGTTCCTGCGTTTGAGTACCTCTAGTCCGCAAGTATTGTACATACTGTTGAATTTATGATTTTCTTCGCGTTCACATGGTGTATGACTCTTGATTTGCACAGCCACGTCAATGTCAACTGTTTTGTTTAATTACTCTGTGTTGGTAGCTTATGCTGAAACGTTTACATGTGAGAGACACTGTGCGATAGGAGATGACAGTATTCTAAGCCAATCGTGAAAGGAAGTTCATTGTTGTGTAAAATTCGATGCACACTTGTACCCTATGCCATAGCACATGTTTGTTGCTCTATAACTTGTAATCTCAGTAGTTACTGGTTCCAAGGGTTTTGCTTCTGTAGAACGAAACATCGAAAATATGAAAAAAACAGTTTTTTGCAATTAACTTTTTTTTCGTTGCAGATAGGGTAGCAAAATGTATTAAACGCAGATAGGAAGTTGACCATTCCGCACAAGTTGACACCTTACACGTCTTCCTATCACTTTCCGTTACCGAGATATCGCATATTTCCTGCAAATTTTCCCACGCTTCAAATTTTCAAACTTTGGGGGGGCCGCGCACCCTCTAAAAGTCGTCCGATCGAAAAAATATTTTGGATCGGTTGTTTGTGGCCAAAATCCGATCTGATTAGACCCCAAGCATTTTTGATTTCAAAAATCGTGAAAAAATGAAACATCCTACTATCCAGCCATGGATGGATGGAAAATATGCATTTTGTAGCGCAAAATAACGCATAGCACAGCGGATCACAGACTGCCATTAGTCACAGCTCATGCATGACAGTCCCAAACATATGGCTCAACATTCCTCCAATCAAGCCAACAAACGTATTAGATTATACTTATTATTGCTAGTAAATGTACCTTACCGACTGGTGTTGTATGCAGATGACCAGGCAGTCACCAGTCGTCCAACTGCTAGTCTTACATTCGGCAGAAATTTGCATAAAATGCAAATCATTGACCAACTATCTTACACTGCGCAAATCTTTTGTGCAAGCTTGCGCGACTTCAACCAGCAAAATTTAAAAACATACCACACTTCACACTACACAAAAATCCGCTATCAAAACATTTGCTTTAAACGTTGTTTTGTCGCAATCCAACGTTGCTCAAACGTAATTACAGCAAAGTTATTCAACTTGGACCAGTCCAGTAGACTAAGATGTCTTAGCACCTGATGTCTTTGCAACAAAAGCTTATGAAACGTCCAAACTTCTGTTTAATGCCACTCTGACTCTTTCCAGGAGTGTAGTCAATTGCTCGCACTTTGCTGTGTTCTGCTGAAGATTTTCTTTCGCTTTCAACTTTTCTGAAACCTTTTCCTGTTGAAAAGGCAAGCAATGAAGTTAAAAAGTTTGCCGTAAGACATTCATTCAAAACCACTGTAAAACGCAACGTTAGTAATCAACAAAAACGTTCAAGTCACCTTCAGAATACCAGCCAGGACTTTTTTTCTTTCAGCTAATTGAGCTTTTTTGGATTTAAGAATTCTGTTTCTTTCGCGGGCTTTAGTGAGAGCCTCTTCCCGTTGTGAATTGAAAGAAAAGTACGAATGGACAATCGCCATTAAACCTGGCCACGAAGGGGCGCTATCACGATTATTAAACTGAAAAACAAAAAGGGTAAAAGTAGATAGCGGTTGGCTCAGTTTCAATGTTTTACTTTAAACAACACAATATTATGTCATTTGCACAAACCGCAACAGCACAGCCACTGCAAGAAAATATTATTGTTCACGGCAACAATTGAACATAACCAGCAATAGCAGTGGTAAGAAAATATGCATCTTTAACCTAAAGCAAAGATTTGCAATTTTTGAATCTGTAAAAGAAATCTTAATACTTCTACAATTCAAAAAAAATTAACACAATCCTGGCCAAAAACAGTCATATTTCTACATCTCTTTAAAGTCGTTAGACGATACAAAAGGTACAAACAACGTAAAAGAGAGCAACAGTTTTCTGCCAAGGTTGGCGTCAATGGAAAATTGCTGCCTGGCTTGGCTGGCCAATGGCTACCTAAAGATACGGCCTGATTTGTCACATTTTGCAGAAATTTTCAGATTTTGCTAACTTTTTGCGAATGTTTAAATAAACTTTTCTAAAAATTCTATTTTTACGTTTTCTGTACTGTTTTTCCCTGACGACACAATAGGTTTTAACATCCTCAGATGTTGAAAAACTAAGAAATTTTGATTTCGAAGATTTTAGTCAGACTGTTAATTTTTCAATAACAGTCTGATTCAGCGTTTTTCAATTTACTTTTTCTCATTTTCTACTGCTTCCCCAAGACAACAAAAAGCTTTTATATGATTAGGAGACAGCAAAAAGTAAAAAAATATCAGAAAATCTCAGTCAAACACCAGCAGTAGCTGTAATCAAAATGTGTAAAATGTGACAAATCAGGCCGCATCTCCAGGTGGCCATGGCTGGCCTATGCAAGCATCATAACCTAATTTACTCAGTACCCATATTCAGTAGGTGCAAGTAGCCTATGTTAGTGAAAACCGCAAAGAGTAATCGCAATCAACATACACTTTTCAACAAGTTTGCTAACTTTTGTTATTGTTATGATGAAAATGAGTTTCAAACCTTTTCTTTGCAGACGTCGCAATACCACATTCCTGAGGGCACCTCGGTGATGGGTGGCGTCAGGCAGGTCACGTGATACACTTGCGAGCACGTGTCACACATTAGCACTTCGCCTGCTTTTTGACAAATCACACACAGATCTTCCAGTTTGGGCTTCTGCAATTGAATGGATAGTCAAGTTCAATGTTACTTGATTATACATTATTGCACAGCAAAACTGACACTTTGCACAAACGTGTCGTGTCTTTGGTCGACTCGGAGCTCATTTGTAACTCACTCGCTTGTCAGAGGTGCCCAGTGGCTTCGTTTGCTGCATAATCCGCATGAACATGTCATCTACGTCGCCGAGAGATTGGGAAGGAGAGACACTTCGCTTGTTTGTTGATCCGCGAGGCCGACCTAGGAAACACTTGCAATCGTGAACAATTCGTTTCTTTTAACTCATTCAAATACCTAAAACAAAACGATTTATCATAAAAACATGGCTGACTTCCGCACCTCTGGGCCGCTTCAACGGCGCAGGTTCGAAGTCGAACAACTCCAAGGGAAGCATTCGCTTCGAATTGTCGCCAGCTGTAGTTGACACATAGAGCCCTCCACTGTACACAGGGTGAGCGACCGCCCTTCGCTTCCCATACCGTCTGTTGCGCAATCGTTCTGCTTTTTCTTGGGGTATCAAGTCAACGCAGCCAAGAAACGATACTTTCTATTTGAAAAAAAAATCAATGGTTTTCAGTTGGATAACCAAGATCGACTGATGTGAGCAATTATCAGCACAAATTTGAAGCTTATGAAGCATGTGGAGAAACAGAACGTTAGAGCTTCTAAAAAAGACGACTTTCACCTTTGCAATTCAGATAAACAAACAGTTAAAAATAGTAATCCAAGTCTGTTTCGTTTGTGTTTGTTTGTCGTATACAGGCTTACGCCCGGTGATTGAAGATTTAGATTAAGTCGACGGAAGGCAAGGAAGCCAGTCTTTGTGACCACCTTTAGGCATGTCTTTAAGTGCCTTGCCAAAGACCGGCGCCCTTTCGAACGTCGTTCCAGTGCTCTCACCACTCGGCAATGAAGCCGACAATTCGTTTGTGTTAACAACAAGTAAATACAAACACCATTTGACAATTACTTGCATTTTAAATAAAGCAAAAACATTTCATAAGAACAAAATAATAAAAAGTTGTGAAAAATTAAGAACTCAAATTTATCGTAGTAAGTTTCTCCGTACCTTGTTCAAGTCATCAGATGCTGGTGAGTCTGCAAGCAGTGGGCCACCTTCTTGAAAGGTTTCAGAACTGATAGTTGGTGGTGCGCTGACAGCATTGTCCTTGGAGTCGTTTTCAAGAAACGAGTTCTGCGCTTTTTTTTTCTCAATTCTTAAGTCGGCCGCTGAAAGCAATAAAAACTACTGTACTTGCTACTGTAGATCGCAAGTGGGCCTACTGGGTAAAACCAATCTTTAGTTTAAAAACCTGTAGTTTTGAAACACAGAAGAAAGAGTGCGGCAACAAACTGCTTTGACAAAGAATCGTTTAAAAAATCACAGCAAACTAATTCTAGTGAAAAAAAAAAGTAAACCAGCTATATAAATTGACCCTTTTTACATCGGTTGAACATGTGCAGATGTTGAGGAACTGCAGAAATGACCAGGTTTTCTACCTGGGATAGTCTCGGTCATTTCAAAACATTCAGCTCAGTGTTGGATTGGTTGGTGACTTTGTCTCTGATTCTGACAGGTCTTGGTTCAATCCCAGGTCAGGTTACACCAAGGACTTAAAAACTTGCATCAGATTTGCTTTATTGCATGAAGCACTGAGAATAAATCGCTCACGTCGTAAATATGACATTAAATTAAAAAAGTAAAGTCTCAAGACCCTAGCAGAGCGATAAAATGAATCCATAACATTATTGCTGTAATTACCTTCTAAACTATTGTGCATCACATGAGATGGATTAGGAGGTAGAAGCACGGCCTTCAGCTGAGTGCTGCTTGGCGTCATATCTGTCATTAGAATTTAAATCACTTTTAAAGAATGTAGCAATTCTCTGCAATGCGCTTTCAGTGAAACAAAAGCTGTAAGCAAAGATGAGTTGGACACATACACTGAACGTTCACATGTTGAAGTAACAATTTCAAACATCAAAACAAAAGCATAAAAAATACTTAAAAAAACTATTAAGATCAATGTTTAGGTCCTTTATCCACAAAAAAAACTGCTCAAACCTTTTAAAAATTTATAATGTTAATTCAACACAAACAAAACAACGCTCGCATTGACATTCATTCAAAGAGTACTAATTGTATTGTACGTTCTGCACATATTGTATGGCATTCTAGATGAACACATTTGCGTTGTTCCAGCAGCAGTTTCAGTGGGTGCATTATCAGCTCAGTGGTCGAGTGGTTTCGCCTTCGGCTTTGGTGCTGATAAATCTTAGATCGATTCCAGGTCGGAAGACTTTAAAAACGGTGCAGATTGTGTTCTATCTTGCATAACACAGTGAGAATAAGTCGGGTGGGGTAATAATGTGATGACATCGTAAACCTGATATAAAAATGAGCCCTCTAGCTAAAAGACCTTTGCTGTTGTAGAGCGACAATAAATAAAACCATAACATTATTATTAGTAGCTGCATTTACAGAACAGTTGAAACATACGCTACCCGGGGTGATGCCTAGCTGGTAATAGATCATGCTTTGTCGGCTGGATGCAATTTCATTTTTGAAATTTTCACCTTGCAGGACGACGAACAATAATAATGTCCTGATATTATTTTTTGTATGACTACAACTGCCAAGGTCTTTTAGTGACATGGTTTACGTTTAATTTTGTATCAGACTTACGATGTCACCATATTATTACCGGAGTTATTCTCAATGCGTTATGCAAGAAAGAATGCAATCGGTACTGCGATTACAGTCTTTGATATGACCAGGCCTGGAATATATCTCGGATCCACCAGCACAAAAGAGCCGAAGACGAATCTCTTCAGTCAGTGAGCAGGTTTTTAAACCAGAAACAGCACACTCTGCAACAGATTTTAACTCAGCAAAACTGCACACACCTGACCGGTAAATAAGCTCAAATTTGACAGTGAGGGTTTCTGACAGTGCTCTCCTTGTTTACCCAACCTGAAGGTCCACTTACTGGCACTAGACCATTGAACAGTAGACTAGATTTCTTATTATCCGATAATTAATAATTAGATACGCCTCCGGGGTGTCAAAAGTATTTTTTATGCCATCCGCAATAATTTTGATAACCAAAACCACGTAATTTTCCTGTTGCATTCAAGCAGTGTGTTATTTTTCCATTGCACGCTTCGTCGGTTACAATGCAGCCAAAACAATGTTTCTCTTAATCGACCACATTCCGCAAGACCGCGGTTTGGTGAAGTTTATTTGGATACACGTTGCGTAAACCTTCAGGCTCTATCAATACTACAGAGCTAATAAAGAAAAATAAAGAACGCGGGCTCACTACTGTGAAGTGAAGTGTACCCAATACAATGTTAATACTACCGCAATAAAAGAATACAAATGTGCTGCTGCACACGGTTGCAATAAAACACAAAACGCTCGAAATTTTTTAGAAGTCTACTAGGTTATATTAGTTATCACTTAATTTCTGTTGATGTGGCTAGATAGCTATGGAATTAAGTTAAATGATACTTATATTTTCAACAAGCAAGACAAGAGTAGCGGTAGGTTATAAATTTCCTATCAAGGTATTTTCACATCGAAACTCTACTTAGCCTAACTCGCTATATCTTTGGGCAAGTTTTTGAACGAACACGTCACAGCAATCAATTTTAACGTACCAGCAAAGTCAGAATTGCTCGCAAAAGCTTGTTCTGTTTCTTTCGGACCGCTGCATCCATTTCCACTGACTATGCGAAATTTTTGAAATGCTCCAGTCGCTGCGCTGTTCTCACCAGAAGATCGCGTGTTTGCAGGCACGTATCTTGGCGGCACTGAACTGCTTGACGAATTTCCAACACTGACCCAAAATCGACCTGAAGTAGAACACATGAAAATAATTGAGTTTTCAACCCAAAGCATTGCTGTTCAATTTTTTCAGAATTTTTAAATAGATTTAGTAGCAGTCCTTTTCTTATTCTTTTCTAAACCAAATAAAAGGTAGCGTATTGATTTGGCAGTCCCACAAAGACGTTTACGCAATGAATTGATAGACAGCAAAATGCAAATTAAATTAATATTGCTCCATTGATTGCAACAAAGCCTGTACACATAATGTTGCTCCACAAGATGTGATGCTTCGCAAGATATGACGCTGGATTTCATTCCACGGATAAGAGTCAATAAGATATGTGCGTGAAGTCAGGGCCGTTACAGGACTAACGTGGGCCCAGTACTGAGTAAAATTTTTGAGTCCTCAAAATAAGACATCCTTAAAACAAACAAGACATTTCTAGAAAATATGTAAGGAAGGGAATATTAGTAGCCTCTGCCACCATCAAAGGAAGATACAGTTTTTCCAACAAAGCAAGAGTTGAACTTCATTATTGCAAACAATTATGCGGCGTTTGATTGAACTTCCAGGCCCCTTGGGATGATGCTGGGCCTTTAAAAACCAACCCGAGCAAGGGTTCAAAACAATGGCGTAGCTAGGGAATGTGCCGCCCAGGGCGGATTCAGATTTTGTCGTCCCTTTAAGAACAAGCATGTGAAAATGAAATGCGCTTTTTTATCAGATTGTAATCAAAAATCGTAGTCTGAAAGTGCCGCCCCCAGACGTGCCGCCCGGAGCGGTCTGCCCCCCCTCAGAGCTACGCCACTGGTTCCAAAGTACTTTCGACTCACGCCCACGCTACTGAGTGATATAAAAACCAGAAGGTGACTGATAGAAATGCCTTCCACAATGTCAAATGTAGAAACTGTGCCCCTCGTTTGCACAAAAATTAAATCATTATTATCATCCAAATAAGCTAGTTTATAACAAGGCATGGTAAAATGATTCATCACAGTCACCTGAAGCTTTGGTAGCTGGTTGTTGGGTGAACTTTGGTTGAGTAAACCTGAAATTAAAAGTTATGCATTACTATTCGAAAAGAACCAACAATGTTTCTGAAAAAACGTAACTGCTGGTATGTGTTATCCTTAATTTAAAAAAACAAACATTCTTATCGGGGCATTTATACTTGCATGAAGTCATATGTGATGCATTAATTGCTGAATCGTAACAGCACAAAAAACTATAGTTTGCTACAAGTTTGTAAAACTTTTTTTACTATAAAACTTTGTTTAATACCAAACGTTTACTTTAAGATAGTTTAGAATGCTAATAAACTTTGAAAAATGTCAGCACAAAACAAGTCATTTTCACACCACACATACCTAAACATGGCAGGAGTTTGTGGCTTGACGACACAAGTTGGAAATAGCATAAATTGCCCTCCGTTGGGCAATGGGGCCTAATGAGAAAACAATTATTTCGATAGGCTTCTCTTAGTGCAAAAATAAAATATTGTACGAATTGAGAACAGAGACGTAGCCACGGAGGGGAGGCTTGGAAAAACAATTGCTCTCCCCAAAATATTATTTTGCCCCTCCCCCCTCAAAAAAAGGGCTTTTAATACTATTACAACGTATTATTGCATGTTGAATCACATTTTATAAATATTTGGCGGCATTCAATAGCTATATTTTTAATTATTTATTTTAAATATTTCCCCTCAACAGTTGTTTTTGCCCCCTTAAAATTTTCTTTCCCGCTACGTCACTGATTGAGACTATTGTCCGTTTTCGCAGCTGGACAAAAATTCACAAATAGGGATCTATACAATAACTCACGTAAAACTACACGCTGCTTCTCCCTCGGAAAAAACAATGTAATTATTTGGAATTTTTCAAGACGTTTTAATCAAACAGAATATTTTTTCATTGCAATTACACTTCAAAAAGTAGTGATCAAACTTTGTTTGATCTCTACCAGTGGCGTACGCAGGAATTTTTCATGAGGGGGTTTTGAAAAAAATTTATGAGATCATTCTAATCGTAACCAACATTTAGTTTACGGCTGAAACGAAAGTGGGCCTATGACAGGTCACTAAACGCACACTTGTCATTGTACTGATGATTAGGGCTACAAGAAAGCTTGACGAACATTAGCGTACGTTTTTTTGTTAAAAACTTGTTGGTTAATGCAAATATGCAATGTAAATCGTGAATGCAATCTACTGTCGATTCAGAATTCGGCCGGTGTTTCCTGTGGAGTACGAAGACGTTTTTCATTTGAGTTACGTTAAGATTACATTTTGTCGCAAAAAGGAATTTAAAATACTCGTTGCAGTGCTTTACTTTGGGATAAGGAAAGGTGAGATAATGATAAAAATCTCTACAAACCCTCCCAGACAGCAAAATCCGTCTTTTTCAGGTTCTAATGGTTACATGGTTACGTCTGCTGGCGTTGAATCAATGTAAACATGACGGATTGTGCTGTCTGGGGTGCGATTAATTATTATTCATTTATCAAATCAAACAAAATTTTGAAATAGGTTGTGTATTGTTAGATACACCCCTGAGTGAAAGCAGTCAGTTTATCTTAAAATAAATACTTTTTACGCAATCACACGCATTTTTGTCTTGACGTTTCTACCTTGTAGCCTACGATTCTCATGCATTGGCATTTCATATTTCTTTTCAGCGCATAACGAAACCAAATTTCTATGATCTCGAAATCAAACAAGATAAAAGAATTTACCGTCAAAATAAAACAAAAACAGTGTTTTAAAAACGTTTCAACTAACATTATAGTTGCTCATGCTAGGAGAGATCCAATCAAACGGTGGAAACTGTTGCCTACTAAAATATAGGCCAGCTATCAACAAAAAGCAGACCGGTTATTCAAGCTGTTTCCGAAAGAAACAGTTATGTGCCTAAGTCTTCAATAGCCCACAGTTTACCTTCAAGCAGCTGTACTAAACTTATAAACAACAAAAGCAAGCAAACAGTTTAGAAATTTCGATGCTAGCTACTCAACTTTGAACTTTATTGTTTCATCGCAGATAGTTTCATGGCTATAATTGCTGTATCACAACACAAATACCTGTTTACAAAACTTGATTTACATAAAAACTAAGAAAAATAGAGGATGACACATTAAAATAAAGCTATGATAAGCCATACAACATATTACAACAATACAAAAATTTCAAGCCCAATGGGGAGTTAACTCCCAAACCCCCTTGCGTACGCCACATCTACATGATAAATACAAGGTGAAACAAGAAAACTTTCAAAAACAAAAAAAATTAAAACATACTAAAACACGTACGGTGTGTTAATTCGATTATGATTGTAAATCAATTGAAAACAAAATGTAAGTATGAAAAAACCCATAAATCAAGCTTTTTATACCTGTAATTGCATTGATGAGTTAGTGAAGACATTTTTTCGGGGGCAAAATGGTATTTTTCCCTTTGGTATATTGGTTTTCGTATAACTTGACAAAGATTGAGCGGGGTTCACTGCTACAGATTTCGAATACCTCGGATCGTTTCCCGTAACGTTCAGGCACAAAGATGTGCTTTGTGGCTCCATACTTAGTGTGGTGCCTGGTTCCAATTTTAAACCAGAGGCCATGGCTTTTGCTGCTGTTGGATAAGAAACTATGTTTCCGCTGTCTATAGACGATGCTACTGTCTTGTATATAAGTTGTGCTGAACTACCAGCAGACACCACAGCTGTCGAAACCAGTCTTTCCCTATTTGCATCTTTAATATTAAAATCTGTATTGATTGGTGCTGGTTTTCTGTCTGAGTTAGCCGTTTGAATAAGAATGCTTCCATTCATTTGTTTACTTGATTCCGGTTCTAACTTGATAAAACCAGCTGAAACTTTTTGAAGCTCCGTAAGCTTATTTTCGCAACCGTTTTCGGTACTCTGAGCTTCAATATCTAAACATAAACCAAATATTAAGAAAAGTTATGGTGCCATTTTGAAACAAAGTTGAAATCATGCAGCTAACATCTACGCAATACCTTTCCATGTCAGTGGATTTGTACAGTGCTAGAACTATTCAATGGTTTATTAAGACGATAAAACTGCGACACTCAGGAAAACGGTGTAAAGTTTTAGGTAAACCCCAACACAGCATACATAGAAATGAAACGATCTCAGAACCTGTATTGTTCTTGGCGGAAATTTTGCTCAACTTCCCAAACTGCTGCTGGATTGTGCCAAGTTTGGCTATGTGCTTCTGCACTTCAAGTAAGCTTGATCGAAGGGCTTCATTCTGTTGAAAGTTTAAAAAAAAACTTTGGCACACCAATATTCCACCTTCAAAACTTTAAGAAGTGTTGGCTACTATGCTGTTTTTAGGTTTGTCATGAATATACATAAACTCAGTGAAAAAACTAGATAGTAGAACTTGGATTAAAGAGTAAATACGCTACACACTTTTCAATTAAAACTAAGCATAATCACCTCAGGGTTTTGCTTCAGCTTAGTCATGATCATCTGCAGGAAAAAAATAAGACCATATTACAAGAATGCTGAAGCAAAAAATCGAAAACGTTGAAAAAAAATGTAAAAGTCAATTGCAAAGCAGACTTGTAATAAAGCTATCATCAGATCACATCTTAAATCAACAAATGCTTAGATATAACAATATGTAACTTTGAAGCCACAAACTATGACTATCTCATTGGAGATGCTCTATTTATAACCTATCAGTCACTTAACAATGCATACAGGAATGGCAGCCTAATTCAGCACTTGTACAGTAAAACCGGTAGGCAAACGCCTAACCTAAAAAGAAAATTTGAATGCAATAGATTGATCACAATAACATTTCCTATAGATCTACGGCTCTACATTGGCAAAATGAAAAATAAAAATACAAAACTATAGGCCTACTACTGAAAAAAAGTTTTTACAACACCGGTTCAAAATATGATCTACATATTAGAGTAGCCAAAACGCAGTGGCCCATAAAAACCGCATGGCAGAACATCTGCTGCACTCGGTTGGAAATTACAATTTATTGGAATTGTGTTCTTGTAGTCTAAGATGGACTTAATAGCCTAGTTGAATAGGGCTGTTCATTGAAATTTGGAACGATATCTTAGTTGAACCTTTATTATTTCCATGAACTTTGCTTCAAGAGAGCTTTACTGTAGTCAACGCGTGGCTTGTGTGATTTAAAACCCAATGGCTGTTGCTGTTGTTCGTGGCATTTATCCTGTGCCTTTCCATACATACCATAATGGTAAATACCCTTGCTAACACTCCTCAGAAGATAAGACCGAACAACTTTATGGTCGAAAATTTTAGTGCAATATAGGCACTTGGCTAACTTGCACAGAACAGTTTTATAAAATATTTTCAGTGTAAGCTGGCAGTAACTATGTTTAAATCTAAGAATTTTCGAATAGGAATTAAACGAATGCATATAAAGTAAAAAGAGTTAAATTTTAGTCGTTTGAAAAGGCACACAACCCATACGATAATGTTATAAAAGACTTGTGAAAAAATTGCTTCATGCGTATGGCAAATAAGAAGCGGTCACGTGATCCGCTTTGAGCACACCACCAAATGCGGTGTGACGTCACGTAGAGTGAAGGATTGTTAAAACGACCCACATAAAACACATCAGCTTTGTACGCTTTTGTACACAACGCCAGATTAAACAAGTCTAAATAGAAGACTCCATCAGCTGATAATTGCAGGCTGAAATTTAATCACATGTTTAAAGTAAGTAGCCTAAGAGGCCTTCTTGTCATAAACTGATATACAGTGTTACAGACCATCCGATTTTGAAGGAATATCATAATAGGCTAGCACTTTTTTACAAAAATGGAATCTCAGCATGACTACTCCAGTCCAAGTGGATTTAGTGAAACGATTTATCTTAAGTAACTTCATGGATACTATTTAAATTTTACTCAAGCTGCAATGCTGATTGCACAATAAACCTACGTCAGTGACAGTACCAACCTTTTTGTGAAAGCGTAAAAGTATGAATAGAAGAAATTCAAAAAAGTTAACTACAAACTTTCACTATACCTGATGTTTCGAAATGTCGGCTTTGAGTTGTTGCTGAACGGATTTCAGGTCCATCTTGACAACTGTAGCAAGCAATGCTTGAAAGAAAACTTAAATCAAAATTCAAAACCAATCCACGGTACTCAATAAATTTACCGATAGGCGCTAATAACGCAGACTGTGCTTGCCGTGTACAACAACTGCCTTCCTGTCATATTCATCCGCCAGATAACTAAAACGTTTTTTTGCAATTCAGACGCTATCGACAAGAAATGCCAGAATGTTACCTGTCTTATAAAATTAAGTTTAGAATATTTGTTAAAACTTTATTGTTATTGGGTGGTGTAGATAAAATGCATTGGCGGAATGACACAAAAATTACTTTTTCTAGTTAAAAAAGAAAAAAGGCCTTTTCATGACTAACGCTGTGACTCTTGTGAAGGCAAAGTGGAAAACTAAAATACATACGAACAAATAAAGCTAAATAACTCTTGCTGAGCTAGTCAAATTCAGTGATTTATCATAGACCACCACACAGTAATTCTACTTTAAATCACACTGTCCGAAAACCTTTATATTTATAGCCTACTGAGTGGTATCTCTTTGTGCAAAAGCACATGCCCACGGTTGCTTATATTTGGCTCATTTGCCTTTTCTAAAACAGCAGTTTCGATTTACAACAAATAAGCACAAGGAACTGACTAGCTGAAAAGGCAAACCCATGCGCGTTTTGACGATGTTTTGTGCAACACCCTTCAAACTTCCGGTATTGAAACGTAGCTCACAATAGAACAAGATTGTCTGCATAGCAAAATAAAATATGCCATACCGCAGGGCTACTTCAAGAAAAGAACATTTGTCTTCACAAATATTATGTCTTCACGTTTGTTCCAAAACCGCAAGGCTCATGATTTTCTCAATCCTAGCCTACTGCATTTTTTATCAATAGCATCTGCTCGTTTTGGCTTGCCAAATATCATTTCAGTGTTAGACTATTCTATCCTGCAACCAGGCGATTTTTTTAAAGAAACTACAGGACAGTTATTTCAATAAAATTCAAGCTTCTGTTTGGACTTCATCTCGCAAAACTGTGCATAAGTCCCATAAATTATATCTTTTGTGCAATATGACTACCACCATTTAATTTCAAAGAAAAATCAAATTTTGATCTACTGCCTTGAAAAACACCAATATTATAAACAATAATAACTTAGTTAATCAAAACATTGCAGTGCTTTTAGAACTGCAACGAGATTCACCGCAATTTCGATTCATTGTAGCTGTGGCCTGTGGGCTACCTTTCTTGCATCAGTTTCGATTCACTGAAGGCTACTTTTCTTCATTCATTCATTTTATTTTTCGTCATTAACGCGTCCAGGACGAAAAAGATACTACTAAACTAACTACAGTAGTCGATAATATAGGCCTACCACGTTAATGAGCGGAAAAAAGAGGCAAAACCTTGAAAGGTTTAAAACGTGCCTGAATAGTAAATCATGCAGTTCAGCAGTAGGGTATGTGTCTGTATTTAGCACGGCCACAAAGCCCAAAAAACAAACAGCAAAAAATAAAAACAAACACCAAAAGAAGCACACATGAAGTAATAAATGACAACCTAATGAAAAGTGTTGTGGATTGAATTTGCCACTTCCAATATTGATGTGGATGAGCAGTCATTATAGCCTAATAATAATAAGTAGAGAAGGAAAACAGGACATAAAAGAAACCCATTCTTGCATCATATCATATCACAGCTGGCGTTTTCATGAACACATTCAGTGGCGTGCGCAAAGGGGGGATTGGGGGTTAATTTCCCTATTGAGCTTGATATTTGAAATTTTTGTATTGTGGTATGGCTTGTCATGACTTTATTTAAATGCGGCATCTTCTATTTTTCTTAATTTTTATGTAAATAAAGTTTTGTAAACACGTATTTGTGTTGTAATACAGCATTTATAGCCAAGACGCTATATGCGATGAAACAAAAAAGCGACAAATAAAGTAGCTGGCATCGAAATTTCTAAACTTTTGGTTGTTTATAAGTTTAGTACAGCTGCTTGAAGCTAAACTGTAGGCCAGGGCTACTGTACTCAACTAATGTTAGCCAAGGTCCATTTTGACAAGTTGAATATTTTTGCGGTCCGGTGAATATTTCATATGCAACCACGAAAATCAAACAACCAGTAGCCTACGAGCACCGAAACACTTTTCAGGTAGTATGTAACACGACTTGGATTTTTGTCTGACACAAACAAAAAAATAAAAAAAGAAAAAATGTATTGTGTTTTTTTGTAGTGTAGCTGTGTGGATCGCACATCAGAGAAGACGGCAAAGCGTTGGGGGTCTGGAGGCGAAACCCCCAGCTCCTTGGATAATTAATCACCAAAAATTGCTTTTCCCTAATGGAAATCTATTTAAAGAGGCCCTAAAATGTGGCAATGAGGTTATTCTTCCAGAAGCCGGAGGTACACCTTCAACACCCAGAAGGTCCAGATTTGGACCGCGGTCCGCCAATTGAGTAGCCCTGCTATAGGCTATTGTGGATCCAGGCTTAACACCAGCTTGAATATTGAATAACCGGTCTGCTTTTGGTCTGCTGATGGCTAGTCTATTTTTTAGTAGGCAACAGTTTCCACCGTTTGATCATCTCCTAGGTCCTAGCATGAGCAACTTTAATGTTAGTTGAAACGTTTTTAAAACGATGTTTTGTTTCATTTTGACGGAAAATTCTTTTATCTTGTTTGATTTCGAGATCATAGCAATTTGATTTCGTTATGCGCTGAAAAAAAGTATGAAATGTCAATGCATGAGAATCGTACCTGCAACTGCAAGGTAGAAAACGTCAAGACAAAATTGCGTGTGATTGCGTTAAAAGTGTTAACAATAAGATAAACTGAATGCTTTCACTCAGGGGTGTTTCAAACAAGACACCACCTATTTCAAAATTTTGTTTGATTTGATAAAGAAATACTAATTAATCGCACTCCAGACAGCACAATCCGTCATGTTTACATTGATTCAACGTCTGCTTCTCTGCTTGACTTTCAGCTCCAATGCAGTGTGAAGAAAAGTAGGCAAGTTCGCTTGTTGTGCTCTTGGGAAAGGCAATCAATAAAAACACCTTTACAAGTCAACGCAATAATAATAACACTTCAATTTTAGGCTACTTGGAAATTGAATGTCACTTTGAAATGACATTTTGATACAAAATTCTAAAATAAAGTTTTCTTTTCGAAGTCAGTTTGAAACTCATTATATTGCTCTTCTCTTAGCAGACAAAATGAGCAAAAACCTTTTCATGCACACAACGCCGTGTATAAGCACTATTTCCCCCCCCCCCCTTCGAAATTCACCAGTGCACCCCTATGTTTATGATGACTCTTACAAAGAAAGCGTTAGGTTATGGAAGCAAACTCTTTCAGTGTAAAGAAAAAACTCACCTTCATGATTTCATTAAAGAATACAGAACTCGTAAAAGATTCTTATGAAAAAAAATTTGTTTGCTTACTTAATTCTGTTAAAAAACTAACTATCAAAGGCGAAATAAAAGGAAAATGGAACTAAAAAATACTTGATTCCATTTTCTTTTTATTTTACTTTCCTTTGATTGTTAGTTTTACATTTTTCCATCAATTCTTTGACGTAGCAAGAGTAAAACGTTTTTCATTCCTTCGCACTTTCATCACTTGATTTTTGTGCTGTTTGCTTTCAGCTTAACTGAAGATGATCTGGCTGCTAACTGATCGAAATCGATTTTTAGCTATTTATGATTGAACTGACTCGTGTGAAAATAAATTCCTTGGTATTACAAGACATGTAGGCTAACCGAGTCGTTCATATCAAGCATTGTTGTGGGTTTGACACCTGTCAGAAGACATTTCATTTTCATGAAAATCAAGACATTGGTTTCATGGTGTGTTCTAAGCCTCATTTTTGCAAAACAGCTCAAACAATTATCAGCTAAGTAAGGCTTAGATTACAAAAAAAGCTATAGCACCTAAAGCAAATTTTCTAAATTTTGCTGGGGTAGCTTGCCCTCAAACCCTTTACAATGGTTATGACCCTCCCTCTAGTCTAAACTCTAGCCCAGTGGTTCCCAAATTGTGGTACGCGTACCACCAGTGGTACGCGTAGGTTTTTCAGATGGTACGCGAGAAACTCACTATTTGTGTCTCTAGCCTTTATTTGTCGCACGACGAAATGAATTTAGAGTTGCGCAATGCGATTGTTAAACCATAAGCATTTGCTACAGTTTCACAATGATGAGTTCTCATGCACATGTCAGGAGATAACAACATCTGTGAGCGCTTTATTATGCAATTAAGTTTAGATACGAAGCGGAATCATTGTGCGACGCCCTTGAAAAATTAAAACTACGCACCAAGAGCGTGGCGACGCACAGTTTGAGAACCTGCTGTGACCTAGGTTGTTTAACAGAAAAGCCAAAACTTTTCAGTTTTCAATGTTGCTACTGCTAGTAGCAGTAGTAGTGCACCTTATTTATTGGTCTTCTACTAATCCGACAGCTTACTGTTTTAGTCTAATATTAAAATCGTTCAGTCTTGAAGCACTGTACTAAAACTTGTTAGACTTTCTTGCCTTTTGTTGTGTATTTTTGAGATTTTCTGGTTGTAGCGTAGCCTAGGTGGTACGCGAGCACTGTATGAAACTGCTAAATGGTACGCGAATAGAAAAAGTTTGGGAACCACTGCAGCGTCTAGCCTATAGCATACCAATGAAAATCAGCCAGGATACACCACTGATAGCCTATTACGATGAGTATTATAGCCTATGGAGTATTCGTATTTTTTCCAGTTTTGTAAACTTTTCTCGCTCGCTCCACCACATTTTATTCATTTATCCGCAAAATTAGGCATGCATAGTTTCAACCGTGCCCCCTCCCCCAGCCGAGAGGTAAAGGTAAGGGGGCGGTTAACATAGCCCTGCCTATGACACAATATGAAAAGGGTAGTCTGCAATACCACAGCAGTTGTAGATCGACAAAATATAAACCGTTCGTCGTAGCCAAGTAGCTAGAAGGCCTTCCACTTGATTAGTATTGTCATCAATTTTATTTTAACATTCCACTAGGATAGTAGCTTACGCTGATCTCAAGAAGATTGAAATCAAGACTGAAAACGTTTACTGATTTCAATTTTAACTAATCTTTGACCTCACCGTCACGTCACCGAATTTTTGACCGATTTAACTTAATTGAAGAAATTCCAAAAATACAAATCTGCCACATTGCAGAGTTGATCAAAGCTGAAAGCAAATCTATCTTCTTCGGTAGAGAACAAAACGAAGTCTTTCACTAAAAGAAACTATCTAGTCCGAAATATAAACAAAACCAAAAAAGCTTTTATCAAAACAAGGCAGAATTTTTGTTTTCAAAGATTTTCGATTTTGTTTACGTTAAACACACGTAGTCTAAGTTTCTACAATAAATAAATCTTTGAATAACGACAACCAAGGGAGTGAAAGCTACACATTGAATTTTGCGGAGCCTCTCGGTTTGGAATTCATATGTTTTTTAGAGTCTTAGAGCACAATAAAAGAAAACTGCAAATTTAGAAACAACCCAAAACGAAAGAATTTGAAATAAATCGACATTTTGTGACATGTAAAAACAAAAGCTGAAATTATAGCGATCTACTGTATTAGTAGGCTATACTGTAGCACTTCAATATCATGCCAAACACGTTTTCCTTCCTAACAAGTGAACCATTTTAACCCATGCGTAATTTCCTAAAGGTTTTGTATTTTTCTATCTAAACTGCTCCAATTAGAAAAAAAGGAAACATAAAATAAAACTGTCCACACTCGCCCTTTGAGAAGGAAAGACTGGGAAAGACGTGGAGAAACGAACAGCGAGAGGAATAAGAATGTATGCAATTTGGATGATTATTAAAATCTGATAATTCGTAACCTCTTATTGCTTCGTTATTCTGTAATGTCTAAATTCATTTTTTTATAAACTTACAATATTATACGAACACCTTCTGGTAACTAAAAATTATAATTCGAGTAACAATTGTGTGGAAATAGTTTAATGGAGTCAGATAGCTAAATTAGATAGATAGAATTTTCATCAGGTAGTCAGACATTCTTAATATTGATTAAAATATAAACAGACCTTATACATTCAATAATAAATGTTGCCACATAAAAATCATTCTTTCACGTAAATTTCACATTATAAAATGTTACCACATTGGTGACCTCCGAATGCAAGTAGGTTGAAAATTTATAAAAGCTTAATGAATAACTTACGCACAACCCTGATGACGTTCAGGTAAGTTTAGAAAGATTCTCTCCAAAGTATAAAAAATCTGATAAGTAGCCTAGGCTATGCTACAATTGTTTTTATTTTTAAGGTAGAAAAAACACATAGGCCTACTCGTAATTATATTTTAAAAACATGTTACCGTACCTTAGTATAACATTTCACGCGGGGGATTACAACAGTTTTTGTGTAGCCCACTGTACTTTATATAAAGCACCATGCCAGCAATTTATGGCTTGTCAAACGTAGCTATTTTGTATGCTGTTTGCTCAATGCAATTAATGAAGCGAATTGTTCAGCGGCAGACAGCCCATTTAAGCTGCCGATGTCTACAATTTTACTTTTTTACGGAAGCGCAATTTGTCACTTTTAATGTTTTTAAACGTTGATTAGACATACTAATTGCCAACAAGTTGCCTTTGAAGAGAATCATAATCATGTAATTTTTTGTAGAATAATCGCAGTGTCAAACCTTTATTTGAGTAATCAAAATTATTTTTTTGCACTGGAAAGGCTATAGTATAGGCTAATCAGTGATTCTCAACCTTTTTTGGCCTATGGACCATATTTTAAAAAGAAATATCCGATGGACAACTTTCCTATGTTGACACCTTATGAACGCCAGTAGTCGAAAAGTGTATTGCACATAGGTAAGAAAACTCAAGGGCGTGTACGTTCGATCTTAGTCCTTAATATAATAATAGCCTACTGTACATAATTAACAAATTAAGCTAACCCTCTTGATTTGCATACTCAACCTTAACTGTTTGAATTTTAAATTTTATTCTAACAAAACATTATGCACATAGTTTCAATAGAACAGTTCACAGTTATAGCGACTAACTTGGCTTTGGTATTTTTGGCACAAGTAGCCAAAATCTATTTTGACAAAATCATTCAGTTTTAATCAGATAGTTAGGCAACTTTTTTGTTGATGTTTTTACGCTATTGATGTTTGCAGTCCTTACATAATTTATTGTAGTAAATGATACAATTTTGAAGAACGTTTTATCAAGAATTCGTAGAACTTTCTGTGGACCAATAAAAATTCCAGGTAGACCACCAGTGGTCCACCTGGACTACGTTGAGAATCACTGAGTTAAGTCATACGCCTTATTTACTATAGTTTTGTTGCAATTTTTGCTTTGTTATAATGTAGCCGTGGTCTGGAAAAAGGTGGAAGCGACAAAACACGAACGTTAACGCCTGCTCGACACAGAAACAATTCACTAAATATAAGGATTTTGACACGGTCGCTAGTCGCAACACCTTGGGAAATTAAAAAAATTAAACCAAATATAAAAAAAATTACAAGCTGGTGTCAGAAGATCCGAAAAAAACAAAAAAAATCCATAGTGTTGATGGTCAACGTGAAGGACACAACTCTTAATGCATTACGTTTAGCTTCTCATGAGAGCAAGGTAGACAAAGGTTGTTTTCGTCTGCAGGTCATTTGATAAATTCAAGGTGAAAGAAAAAATTTTCCTTTCACCAATCATTTTTTTTGGTGAAAGGAAAATTTTTAAGTGTGTTTAATGTAATGTTTTGTTGTCATACTGAAGCTGAACAGAATACTGTAACCAAGGAAGTAGGCCCTACCTAAAACTTGAAGTTTACGTCTACAAACTATACATTCTGTGTCAAACTCTTCTTAGTTTGGGTTTTTACCCTGTTTTGGGTTCATCATCATGACGTCACGTAACAGTGTCATTGGCAACAGCGAGCGAATTTACAAATGTTTTGCATTTAGTGCTATGCGCAGTCTGCAACTCCTGGAGTTTATCTACGGTTTATCAGTAAATTAAAGTAAAGTAAAAATAAAAAAATCAGTAACTTTTCATAACATATAGTTCTTTAATCAGTTAGTGTCTGTTTGCAGTTTATAACGTTTGGCATTTCCTACATTCAAAAGTTAAAAAACAATGAGAAATCAAGTTATTTTTTCTGCATATGAAGGTTCATGTCAAAGTTGCTGATTTTTTTATTTTATCTTGTTGACTCATATTAGTCTCCTTATGTTTTTTCAAATCTTTCTCTTGATCATGGGCCAATTTGAGCGATGTTTGTAGGTACAAACCCTTTTTCTTATACATTTTATCAGAAATTTTATTGAAATAGGTACGGTACCGTAGCCTATACCGATACCAGTTATGCCTAATCTAATATATAGGCTATTTACCTTTTTAGACCTCTGCTATGTTTGACATATACCTATTACTTAGATTGTTTTTTGTTGTGATAATCAGAAATAAAAACAAACTGAACTGACAATATTAGAATTCCTGAACTTGGTTGCTTTTATTTACTTTATTCTTTAAACAGTTATATAATTGCATTCTAAATTGATTTTGGTCATTTTGTTATTTTCTATAATATTAATAGTAGGCTGTACCAGGTTAGTAGGCTGTACCAGGTTAGTAGGCTGTACCAAGAAAATACTGTACACTTGCTGAATAAGGTTGTACTTTGTTATTTTATTCTTTTAAGTTTGAAATTTTAAGATAAGCCATGAAGTTTTAAGATGCCGGTACACCACTTGCAGATCAAGCTGATGTCTTACCTTAACTCCTTAAGTATTACATTATCTTCCTTTATGACATGGCCTTTAAATACTGCAAATATGTTTAGTAGCCTACTTATTATAATGTAGTATTTATGTCTATCTGTTGCATGTGTGGTGCTTAATAGTTATGGTACAATTTTCAACAATTTTTCTGCATGTTGCTCACAGCAATTCCTACAATTCCTTTTTTCAATTAGTTAAATTTGCTTTTGTTAAAAATTGTCATTCTTTGTTAACTAAAACAGATGTGCATATGCTTAGCTTTAGCTGTATAGCCTAATAATAGTAACATCATCATTTTGTTCCTTCCTCATATCGAGGGTTGGATACAATGCGCCATTGTTCTCGACTATGAGCTGTGTGTACTGCACTTTCATAAGTTGATTTTGTCCATTTTGTGATGTTTGTAGTTCAAATCATTCTTGGTCTGCCTTTATTTCTTTTACTGGTACCGTTTATCTTCCCTTCTATCAATGATCTTTGTAATGAGATTTGCTTTATTATGTGTCCGAAATACTTCAATTTTCTTCTTTTGACTATTTGTAAGAGAATTTTGCTTGAATTGAATTTGGAGAGTACGGTACTTCACCATTCGTGATCTTTTGTTTCTATGAAATTTTTAACATTTACCTGTATGTCCAGAGCTCGAAGGCATTGATCCATTTCTCCATTTTTTGTGACACTGTCCAAGTTTCAGAATTGTATAATAGGGTTAACCAGATACAGTACTTTAAGATTCTGTGACGTATTGATAAATTTAAACGTTGTTTGGTTAAAATATTTTTCATTTTTCCAAATGTATATAGTTCTTGCAATTTCTATCCATCTTAGAATTTCATGGTCACACCTCCAATCTTCAGTTATTAAATGTCCAAGAGAGGAAAAAGATTTTACTTTTTGTATAATTTCATTGTCAATTATAATTTAGAGTAGGCTACTGGAGGGTCTGGTGATTTTGAGATTATCATTGATTTGGTCTTTTTAGCGTTAATTTTCATATTAAATTCTTTACCAATTGAGTTAACATTGTCCACATTGTAACATATGGTATCCTATTTTTTTAATGCTGTTTTTATTGGGCTCTGATATGGTAGGTTGCTGTACATAGATGTTGAAAAACTATGTAGCTTAATATGTAAGCTTTATCCACATCTACAATAGGCAGGTTAAGATGTAACGTTGAGGGCTTAGTAAATAGGCTGCATGGCTATATAGCGTTGCCAGATAAAGAATTCTGCCCTAATTTAAGAAAAGTTTAAAACTGTTGAAAAAAAACTTGTATTTTGGAATTATAACCATGGCAACAAGTGGGTAAAATTAGCTACTTTGTAGTATATAAATATTACAAATAAAAATTTAAAAGAATTAAACACCCACTGTTGAATAAAAATTCTTCAAATAAAATATTCTAGCAGAACATATGTGATTGCAAATAAAATAGATGTTTATGCATGCAGGTGCTTCTGAGAAACATAGACTTTGTGAGATGAAAGTTAACAAAATCTCACATCTTAACAGTAAACAACTGAACATGTTTATATTTTATAGAAATAGCCAATTCATAGGGCAATGTGTAATTAGTGTTTCGTCACACATCACAATTCTATGTGTAATTTGCAGTAGTAGAGTAGCCTGGGTGATGTCTTGCAAACGAAAACCTGACAAAAAGGAATATGAAAGATACAAAGAAGAAAAGAAAAAGTTTGAACGGAGCTCTTCTAAACATCCCTTTCGGTCCCGAACATTAAAAAAAGCTCATCGTAAAAAAAGACAAGCTTTAAAGGTTTTATATATATATACTTTCATTGCTCTAAGATTTATTAAGCCAAACTTGCCAAGATAACAATTAACACTAAACTAGTTTTTGTGGAAATACAATAGGATTTATTTCCTCAGACAATGTCAGTTTATCAAGCTTGTATTTTTTTTTTTTTTTAAAAAAAAAAAAAAAAAAAAAAAGCTTGTATGATCAATTATTATCAGCTTGGAAAATATACATGAATGAAATTCTATTTGAATAAGGGCCTTCTGATTATCCCCCATTTTAGGGTGAAACAAACTGAATATAGAGGTTTTAAAAAGTAATAACTATATTTGATGTAATTTGCTCTTCTTGGCCTTTTTTGCTTGATAATGGTATTGAGCACTTTTTGCAGCATTAATAATATTTATTGTTTCCATAAATGAAATGTGTATTGAAGAAATTCATTTTAATGGATAGCGGGGAATCTGAGTTAATCTTGAAGTCCAAATCAATGAGATTGAACTGCATTTTTTTTTCAGAAAAAGCGCAATAATGACGAATCAAGAAGCTTAATCAGTTTATCATCAGCAAAAAGTAAACCACACTCAAGTTCATTTACATGTTTTAAGTTTCAAACTTGCTCATCTGGGAGAACTACATCTCTCCCTTTGTTTTCGTCAACTAAACCAAGTAAGCAAATTCTCATGGTTTGGCTGGATGCCTCACGAGAGAAAATAAACCATGACATAACCCTATGCTGCTATAGATCGCTTAGGCCTACTACTAAAAGTGTATAGCCTACATATTACCTGTATAGAATAAAAATAAAATAATTACAGTATGTTGATCATGCCCATTGCAACAACATTCAGTACACTCATGTCACATAGCACAACAAACAGGAAGCAGCGTAGGGACATGCAAGGCTGCAAGCATCAAGTCAGCTGTTCCCATTATTTTGGCATGCCAATGAGTGTCTTGCTGAGGCACAACCACGTACTCTGCTGTGACATAAAACCGACATCTTTTTTTGCATTGAATAGACAGGTCCACCACTTGGCTATGCAGCCGACAATGTATTGCATGCAAATATATTTAAGTAGAGCTGCATAGATAAATTAATAATATAATTAAACTTTTATTGTATCTTACTTTGTATTGTAATTACTGAAAGCGGAATCAAATGGTCTTAACTAATTTTATTGTTGGTGCTGATATATGATCCACACATGTCAGCAGGTTCTCTCACTGTTACTATTCATGACTTTTACCTTATCTCGGCGGTGCTTAACCTTTTTCCTTATTCACACCACGGCACAATCATCAACTCTCACACCCCTTCCTAGGATAGCGGAAAAGCAATAGTCACCTACAATTTAGAATGTTGATTGAAAGCCTGTCAACAAGCATAGCTTCTTTCATCATTTTATAACTAACCCTAATGATGCAGCATCTACACACCCCATGGGAGCAGGTCTCCCACCCCTTAGTGGTATGTGGGCCCTCGATTAAGCACCCATGGTTTATTGCATGAAAGGTTTGTTTCTGTAATGAAGCGCAATGGTATGTGGCCCATCATTACGTGAAGTAGTGTTGCTTGAAGACACCTCTTCTTTAGATATTTGACAGCAACTTGAGTTATCACTGTCTTTGTGTTTAGCTTTCCTGATGAGCAATCCATTCATTAGCCAAGCGTCGAAGGTATTTTAATTTTATTGCGTATATATAATAATAGGAAGATTTCACTAAAGCTAAAATAGCAGTAGACTGACTAGTAAAAGTAGCCTACATCTGTTGCAGTATTGAATGTGTAAACAAAGATTCAGTAGGTTTAACAGAGTATTGTCATTTTTATTTGTCTTATAGGAAGGAATTGCAAATGATATGAGTTCAAGTAGTCCTTTTTCTTCGACGCAGATGTCTTTGTATAATCGTCATGTCTCCGGATTGAACAGAAGTATCAGTAGCCAGATTGCTGTGAGTGTATTTTAAGATTGATATGAAATGCTTCAGCTGTTACACTTCATAAGGTAAACAGGAGTCTGTGATGCTTGATTGTGTGTAGCAAGAAGAACTATAGAAAACAACATAATGGGGCGAAGTACGCACTAAGTTGACCAGAAATAGAAAATACTAGCGAACCGAAGAAGATGTTAGAGGGATATTGAAAGAATACGTTGATAACGTATGTGTAAGAACGACAACAACACAATATTAATCAAAATAATCATGTCAAAAAGTCTGTATCGGCCACTTGCCAGCAATGACAAGATTGAGACTGCCCAATTGTATTCAGTTTTGATAGTTGAGGTAGACTGACTTTGTTAGCCTGCTGTAAGATTACTTTAGTCTTAGCCTCAATGTATTATCCAGGAGAGCGTAATCCAAGACCCTATTCGTGATCTGACTCCCATATTTGTTGACTATGAACAAACCATCAAGGATATACGAGAAAAATATGGCACAAGTGCTACTAAACCAGAAGCGATGTGAGTAAAACTCTTGCCAAACTGGACTTTTTGCCAGAAGGGTTGTTTTGGAAAGTTGACTTCTGTGATCGAAAAGTCACAGATTTAGCCTTCTTGTGATGACTAGTTTGTGATCTGCAATAATTTTGCTGTATTTTTTTTTAAATGGCTGTAAACTAAACATTTTAAAGTGACGAAATCAGCTCAATCGATTGCGATGCAGGGAGAGAGCAAGTCATTATAAATGTGTGAGCTGTAAACCATAAAAACACCATTGGCGCTACTTGTGATACTGATGTGAGACGACAACAAAGTTGTGGTGTACTAAATTGACAGCATTAATTTTCAGAAAAGACTCTACAATAGTTTGCCAACAAACCGTCACAGCATCAGAAACCCTCTCGTCGACTAAACTTCCACCCAAAATAAAACCGTTGACTGAAGCTCTCAGAGATCTGACGTCTCCACTGACACCACTCGGAAGCAATTTCACTTTCAATGCAACGCCTTTCCCGTTTAAAGGATGTAGCTCTGTATTATGTACAAATCCTCAAAAAATTTTTAAAGGATTTCAATTCAACTCTTCAATGGCCACTTCATCATTGGCTGTTGTACCATCTGCTGCTCGTGGCTTGGCGGTAATTTGTTAAACTTTTTTTTTTATCTTAGTTTACCTCATAACAGTTGGATGGTGCAGAAGATAAGGCTTTCCAATCATGCAATCCTGGTTCGACTCCCGGCTTAAGCTGGTTGTTGATAAACACCGCTCACCTCTACCCAGGGTGTAATAAATTGGATGGAAATAGTTGCTCAAGGAAAAGCGGCCGAGAGAAGGGAACTGGCCAACCTACTCTCGTTAGTGCCGAAGGCAGCGGTTGTTAAATGTCTTTCCAAAGACACAACTACATGATTTGGAGCTGTGTCGAACCGACGTCCTTTGGAGTGTTGTGCAATGTGCAGACCTTCTTTGTCAAACCTATTCAGTGTCAAAGATCCTTGTTAACTGATCATTTTTGTCATAAAGATAATTGTTTTCGAAGACCAATGCAGTACATGTTAGTCGTATACAAATAGTGTTGATTATTTGCTAGCTAGTACGAATTTAGTCTCATAAATTTAGGCTGAAAGAAAAGCTGGAAACACCACCTCGTCACGGAAGCCAGATTGCGGCAAGAAACAGCAATGCATAAGGGAAAACAAAGTAATCACAGTGTATTTACAGTATTAAAACTGTTGATAATTAGATTTGTGTTAATTTGTATATTTTTAGGTTTACGTGAAGCGTAATGAGATAAAGAACATGCCCTCTTTAGCTGGCAGAAAGTTGAAATAGTTGGTAGTCTGCACTGCTTGAAAAAATATGAACAATTTGAGAAAATTTTCGTTGGCGTACACCAAGATAATTTTAAATCAGATGCCAACACTACAAGGCATAAAACAGCATGGTTTTCTCCCAGAAGTTGAGCTGTTAACTAGTTTAATACAGTTAAACTTAAAATGTTATAAGCTTAGTAGTTGATGTCTTATTGTCTACGTGATATTAGCCTAGCGATACTTGTTTCAGATTCCTCTTGTGCAAGGGAAAGACGAGTATACCCCCCCTGAGCCAGGAAAAACTGTTGTACAAGAAAAAGATTCGTTCTATACAACTAAGTATGTTCAGGGTTAAGCTGGAGATAAGGTAGCGCATGGACAGTGTGGAAAATTAAGCTGAGAGAAGTTGTTAGAAAGACTAAGAAAATATAGGCATCGTCACGCTGTCAACATCATATTTTCAGATATTTATTATTGTTGATTTATTGCAGATGCAAGTTGTTCTATCTGAAAAATGGAAGTTATGCTGATAAAGGAGTGGGACACCTTCACTTAAAACCCATTCCTTCCTCCACCAAAACCCAGCTACTAATACGAGCGGATAACCCACTGGGACTACCATTGCTCAACATCAGTCTTAACCCGGCTATGCCTGTAACAAAGCAAGGAAGAAACAACATCAGTTTCTCATGCGTCTCCAACCCTCCTGTTGATGAAAAGGAACCAGACAAAGTAAGGAAAATGTGTGTCCAGTAACAACAGTCCGAATTAGTTAAGTGCCACAAAGCTAGTGGTTACAAACGCCCCAGACAGCAAATCAATCGCTTTTTACATTGAATGCAAAAACGGTTGATTTGCTGTCTGGGACTGGATTTAACCTGCTAGAACCAACCAACTCATTTAACATGCTAGAATCATTTGGTTGGTTTTGAATCTTCATTGTCGGACTGACAGAGCCTTGATGGTTATTCTAGGCAGTTTTGCATAGGCCTACTTCAGGGATTGGCCTACTTGTAGAGGCTTTGAACCACTAACGCATGCCCGGTTACTGAGGTTGAAATGATTGGAATTTCCGATTGACGATGTGTTTGTTTTTGTGAATGATTCCACCCACTAGGTGCCGCTGAACGCTGAGCAGTCATAAAATGCGTTGCTCAAGGGCACATTCTGAGAGCCGAGCTATGGATGCTCGATCTTGCGGTTTCTTCATGCACAAAGTCGGGCGCTTATCCAACTGAGGTATCGGAATTTTGTGTATTGTGGCATGGTAATGTTGAAGACAAAGTTTTGTTCCCGACAGGTTGTTTCGATGTTGATTCGAGTGAAAACGTCTGAGGAAGCTGAGCAGCTGTTGAGTAAGTGGGAACATAAGAAAAAGGAATCTAACTGATCAATTCTCCTACAAACGCTCAAGTCATCTTGGATTAAATTTGCTGTGAACCTTCACTGTGGATGGTTTTATGTGTTGTGAACTGTTCCTAGGCTAACCTTATTGTCAATACTTGTCTTATAAGATAGAATTCTATGTTTCATATGTATGCGATGTGTCTCTGTTAGCTCCGTGTTGCCAAATGTCTTTTAAACATTTAAGTTTGCGACTAGAGAGGCCAGTTCATCGTTTTATAATAAAAAACGGAACTGAAATAAGCTGTGAACAAAGTTAGTTACAATTCAGCCACCATTAGAAACGCAACTCTGCAGTTTACTGAAGTTTTACCTCTAATGTGGGACGGTCTGCAGACGTTGAATCAATGTAAAAATGACGGATTTTGCTGTCTGGGTACATATTGGCGATAGTTCGACTCAAGAAAAATCGAAAGTGGACACCATTTTTTTTACATCTCACATATTATTTAATTATTATTGGAATAATGGCGAGACAAATGATTTACAGTAAATCAAACGAAAGTATATTCGGTGATGAAGAACAATGTTGAAGTTATTGAACGTTAGACTGCGAAATAATGTAAAACAATATTCAACTACAACGCAGAGCCATGTTTAAGCACAGCCGAGTCAGTCTATGGCACTCAACAAAGTAACCGCAATCCTGAAAAATAAACTCATAACATGATCATCCAGCGTGGCAAATAATGATAGGAGGCTGCATCATATGACGTCCCGTGAAAAAATACTTTCACGTGATATTTGAACACTTCCAAGCTGGGCGGAGTAGATCAGTAAAGCATTACAGAAGTCACACAGATAGACCACGTCAACCTTTTCTTGGTTAGGCCTATCCCATGGCTGCCTAGAGATATGGCCTGATTTGTCACATTTTGCAGAATTTTCCGGATTTAGCCAACTTTTGGTGACTGTCTGAATTGAATTTTCCTAAAGATTATATTTTAACGTCTTTTTCACTGTCTTCCCCAGGTAACACAATGGGTATTAACATCACCAGACGTTGAAAAACAAAGACAATTTGATTCCGAAAATTTCGGCTAGACTGTTAAACGAGTTTAAACAGTCTGATTGAGCGTTTTTCAACATACTTTTCTCATTTTCTGCTGCTTCCCCAAGGCAACAAAAAGCTTTTGTATCATTACGAATCAGCAAAAAGTAAAAAAAAAATTAGACAATTTTAGTCAGACACTAGCGGTAATGAAAATGTGACAAATCAGGCCGCATCTCCAGGTGGCCATCGTCATCCAAGCAACATACACACTTGGGAATTTAACTACACACAAAAACACTTAACACTATACTAGTATTATACTGCCAATATCATATTTTTCTGCAAATAATTGACAGATATTTTGAACGGAATAAACTAGTTTCACACAAGATTCCACAAACTCACAGTTGAACTGCACCAGGTGTCCCACAAAAGATCACCACCACGCATTTCAATTACGACCAAAGTTTGCAGACGTGATCGTGTTGGTCGGCCTTGAAGCAATTTGCAGTGAAAACATTGAGCACTGCCAACAGCATGTACCTCCCTTTCTCAAAGACTGGGTTGATTTTTATTGCACCATTTGTGTATTGTATTTTTCAAACATTGACTCCACATAAAAATACGTTATTTTTATGTCGGCTCAACGACCAAAACTCATTGAAAATTTTCTTGAAGAGTCAACCATCCGAACATCGTCAAAATGGAGCTTACAAATGTTCAAAAATTTAAGAATTATCTCGACAATACAAGTACAGTACGTACAAACACATGCAAAGAACAGTAACAATATAACTAATGGCAAGAATAACACTGAAAAGCAGTGTCCTGAGCATTTTCGTAGCAGATTAAAGGCTTCAGCAGTCATATGAAGAAATTTCATTAATAACAGCTCGTCTTCTACAGCTTGGCCAGCTACATTGTCCAAGAAACCATGTTTCTGTCTTGTTCGAAAGCTTTAAGTCACCAGTACAGGTTTTTATTTACTGCATTTAGGACACTTCCAAACCAAGAACTTGCGAATGATCCCAAACCGGATGAGGCTGCCGGGGTGGCCACAGCTTGGTCTTCCTCCAACGGGGATGCGTTCGGTTCCTCGTCTAAATATGGCGGCAACTCTTTGTCGTTTGGTTCTGCGATTGGTAAAAATAGTTACTGTTAAGAGAAGTTTTATATAAATTTAAGAAAGGTGTTCTAACAGCTTGTCACGAAGTGTGTTGGAAAATCAAAGCAAGGAGAGATCGTGGAGGCACGTACTAAGGAGGGAGGAAGTTTTCTACGAAAGACATTGACTATGAAGGTACATGGGAAGAGGAAACGGGGACGTCCAAAAAAAAACATGAAGAATGAGGCAGTCAAAGTCGAACGGAAGGAAGAAGATGCGATGGATATAGGGGTGTTCAATTTCGATTTCGATTAAGGTGATATTCGAAATTCGTTTTTCGTATCGGACATATTCGAAATTATAGCTGCCCTTTCGGCTGAACGCGGTTGAAAGTAACGCGAGTGGCGCGAAATCTGTCTTGTCGCATTTTGCAATCGAAAAAAGACTTCGACGCATGCGCATCGTCGATCACGTGACTATCATACGCTCTCGCGGGTCCAACGGCCAGTCCTGCACCAGGGATGCCAGGTTGGCATTTTTAATGCCAAATTTTTCTTAAGAATGAAGATAGCTAGGTTGTGCAATAGCAGAAAGTGTAGGCTGAGCTTTGTCGCAGTTTTATCCATTTTTACCGAATCCATAGGCGCCTAAGCCGTGGGGGCAGGGCCGTAGCCAGACCGCAGAGCAAGGGGGGGCAACTTTTTTTAGGGGGGGGGGCCGAAAAAAATTTAATGGGCAAAATCATTATCATTGTAGCTGTTGCCCGAGAATGTTGAGATTTTGCCAAGGGGGAGCGAAATTTTTTTCAGGGGGGGAGGCCCCCCTTGACCCCTGGCTGGCTACTTCCAAGCTGGAAGCCTGGCCTGCGCATATTTCTGTGTGGGGGCAAATTTTTATGCTGTATTGATACATAAAACAATAGATGAACTAGCGATCGGCAGCAGGAAAACACTTTTTGAATGCAAACCGCAACAGCTTCGCGATAAATAATCACTAGAACGAGTTGCGATGCTACAATCCAACACCAGACAACAAAATCTGTCATTTTTACATTGATTTAATGTCTGTAGACGTTGAATCAATGTAAAAATGACTGATTTTGCTTCCTGGGACATAGCAAAAATCTACCATTTTGTGTCGATTCAATGTCATCAGATGTTGAATGCACCCAAAAACAACATAATTTGCTTACGTAGACGGAGCGTGCGTTTAGCTTTATGCGCTTGCAAACATACTCGATGTCGCTTTCGAGTCGAAACCTCTGCACTCTGCAGTGAAATGTCGCGGCAGTGAATCGCTCGCTGTGAAAATGAACTTGAAGTGTTTGGGATCCCAGCGACCTCGGCTCCAGCGGAGCGATCGTTTTCAAAAGCTGGCCTGACCGTCACGAAGCTGAGATCCGACTGACGGGTGATCATGTCGATCAGCTTGTGTTCATAAACACCAACTTGGGCCTGGAGCTGTAGACGTTATTTTGTGTTCTTTTTTTGCAAATTTTCATGGCTTTTTTTAGCGTTTTCTAGCGAATTTTCATGTCGTTTCTTTCAATAAAATCACATTTTGCAGTTTGGTGAATAGTTGTGATATTCGAAATCGGAAATCGAAAATAAATTGAATTTCGAATATTGAAATAATCGAAATTGAACACCCCTAGATGGATAGAGCGAGATGGAGAATAGAAGTGAAGGCAATCGCTGCAAAGAAAGAATCGGTTACCTCCACTAGTGGGGAAAAAACGAATTATTGAAAGATGATGATGAAGAGAAGACTACTATGGCCAGCGTGCTGTACAATGTTATACACAGGACTTTAGAGGAAGACAAAAAGTTACCACTTGTATGATTGTAAGCTCATTTTATACGCTCCATCCAATTTCCTTACAAATAATTTCGTCGTAATAACCAAATTGTGTGTAAAACATAATTGTGACAAAAACTACTTGAACTCTTCAGTAAGCTCGGCTAATTCAAAGAGAACAAAAGACTCATCCCTTTAATTTAAACATACTGAAGGTTAAGTTCTTTTAACTGTGTCTATACAAATGAAAATAGCGCAATATGATATCTTACCCTGCAATCCGACTCTCTTTACATTGGTGCCACATCTACCGACGACGTTGTATCAATGTAATAAAGGGCTAGGTTTCAAAATAGGACGATTCTAACATTGATCACTACATCCTTGCAACAGTAATTATTAGAAACGGAGAAATCGTTCGTTCAAACCCCACAATTGTGCAGAAAGTAAATATAAGTTGGTCAAAACTAATCACAGGCACAGCTTTAGGCACACCGTCAATTTTGCTTTCCAAAGGCAGCAACACTTCTTGACCGTCTTCATCCTTCACAACCTGAGCCGCTTCCATGAGCTTAGTTTTCTTCACGGCAACTGCGAGAGCCTAACGATTGAAAGTATTAACAAGAAACAATTAGAAAGGTTGCAAATACTCGGCAACCCCTAGCGCAAGTGTTTGGGGTAAAAACAGTTTACACAGAAAGTTATCGCGCAGCAGATGAGGTAGGAACGAAAGAAGAAGCTGGCAACAGAATGCTGAGCTCTCAAGCAAAGTCTCGAATCCGAAATTATACGGGCTAACAACTCAGAAGGGTCAGTAACAACTCTTGTCATTGTCTCTCAAAAAGAATGGTTTACCCTCCAACGCGGAAATAATATAACAACAATAGTCTGAATTATAATGCACTTGTAATGCACACAAAATGGTACAAACATAGTATATTGTATTATGCAGCACTTTTTCTGGTTAGCTTTTGGAAAATCCTGCACATCAATAGCAATTAGGCTTTAGGCTCGAAATTGTTGAACTAGTTCATATACTATACGAGGAAAGATAGTGGCAGTTATTTTCAAATGGGGTCACCAAAAATTAACAACGTGAACTTGTTAGAACGACGCCGTTTTATCTTAAAACTCCTCACTATTATGCTGCTGTTCCTAACAACATTAGGTTTAAAATGGAAAGTTTTTACAAATCTGGGAATCTCCTGGTCACTGCCTGCAGGCTGCAGCCATACACAGGCAATTACTCTGTCAACGAAGCACTACCTACCTCTGCAGCAACTTCGGCTTTGGCTCGAACAGTGCACCGCTGTAAGTGCATATTAAAAGTAAGAGATATGACACCTTTGACGCGTACCAGCTCATCCACGCACTGCTGTCTTCTTTCCTGATTTATACAGATGCAAAGTTGAGATTTGGCCAAAAATTTTATGTGATGGAATGCATGAGCGCGTCAAGAAACAGAAACAATGATAAAGAACAAGAATGCTCATTGCTCAGCTTGAGCCACTGGGGATGAGAGTCTCTCACTCGTCTTCCCATCCTAGTTTGTCAATGTTTCGTGGACTACACCAGACATTTTTTACTACTAAAGAGCAGCCGATCTTTTATCTCACGATAATTAAAAAATGCTTTATCAAGAAAGAGCACACCAACAACCAAAGTAGTGCAAATATCAAAAAATCTAAAAGCTATGCAATCAATACCTGGCTGACAAGACCATCAATCTGTAAGGTAATTACTTTTGCTTTTTTATTTCCACCGAGAAATTTTAAGGTTTTTTGGCTTGACCTTGCACCACCTGCCCTTGTCACCACACAGTCAGCTGCAAAAGAATGAGCTTGTGCTAATATACATTATACAACTATACATTTTTAATGCAACACACTGAACAGTGAACACAGTCATGTGTCAGCACTGCGTGCATAATAAAACTGTGCAGTGTCCACCAATTGTATTATACAAGTCTAATGCATGATTCCTCCTATGTCCCAATATGTTTTGATCTGTAGAACCAAGTATATTCATGTTGGAGTCAGGGGCGCATCGGGCGAGTAGTCTTAGTGGGGGCCAACCTCGCAATATACACCATGAATAAAGTTACTTTTCTGTGTTTTAGGGGGGCAATCGCCCCCTACCCTGGATCCGCCACTGATTGAAGTGCAACGCAGTCAACAATGAACAAAGCAAGAATGACTTGGCAAACTAAAGTAAAAACCAAATTCCTGAAATGATTATTATATATACTTATCAATAGAATTCATAAAATATGACAGGTTGGTCTATAGAAATATTGATAACAGGAATGTGGAGAGTAAAACAGACAGGCCACATCCTTAACATGAGGATTAATTAATGTCCTGTGTACCGGTAATTAAAAATGGTTGATGATGATGAACGTACCTGGGTTGGGAGATGAAATAGGAGTTCTTGCATGACTGTCACTCAACAAATGCTGTATTTTCATTGCTATGGCTTTGCACTCTATGGCATAGCCCTCCCTGAAAGTTTGGTGTAAGCGTGAGAAATTGTTTTGCTCTAGATCAGAAATAGTTATGGCTTCAATACTGTGATGTGCTTAACACATATTTTATTGGGTTGCCAAAATATCTCAAGAAGCTACCAGCACTTCATTTTACATTCTTTTGCTAAAATATGATGACAGCTGTTTATCAAAAACTATGCAACTCGTAACATGAAGATAAAATTATGTTAATTATAATACTCAACAATAACATACAAAAAATAATAAAATGGATATTGACTGGCCTGTGCAAATGAAATACAGTAATTCAAAATGTCAGTTACAGTTAAAATTTCATTAGCCTACATACTTTTAAACAAATATAGAAGTTTTTTTGAGTAAAAAGAATTGAGTGTAGAAGCAATTTCTATGAACAACAGCAATCATTTAACTAACAAAGTTTGATTGACTGTTTCAGTTTTCAACCTAGTAAAACACAACAGTGTAATTCATTATATGATGTATAACATATATATACCTTTGTTCCACTTTTTTCATTAAATCAATTAAGCCTAATGTACTTCGCATAGACTGCCGTGTTAGATGACTTTCGCTAGCCTCTTCAGCAAGGCACAATAAGGCATTCATTGCTTCTGTTACCTAAAACAAGACATGTTTGTCAGTAATTTCAATAGGCCTAATACCTCAAGTCCAGAGTGGCAAAAACAACAAATTCCACTTGACTAAGCTACATTTTTATTTACTTGTTCAGAGTTTCACATATTTATAAAAAGAAAAAGGCAGTCTCAATCAAAGCAACACACAAAACAAAATATATAAGAAAAGAACAACCAGATAATCACATTGAATGAACATAGTGTCCAGACAGCAGACATATATATTCTTTTCTTTTAAAATTTATGCAAACATATCCTTTTTTAAAACATGATTTATATTCACCAACACCCACAACTTAAAGTAATTGGTGTTGGTGAATATAAAACATGATTGATTTGTTTTTAACAAAGCAAGCATATAATGTATTATATTGCATGTTTGATTAAATGACTAAATAAACGTACCACTTCGACAGGATGTTCATCAGGGTCAACAAATATGAGGATGGAATTAACATCATTTCTTAAAATATATTCTCTATGAGATGGATATTGTGCTAGTCTCCTCAACTCTTTTACTATTGACAAAGATGTAGTAGTGTTTGTCATAATTTGACAGATGCAAAATCTTCCATTCAAAGATCGGTTTCACAAAGACAAATTATCTTATCGATTCCAAGACAGGATTTGACATATTGTTATATGCATGTTTAAATGTCTAAAACACAACAAAAATGATTAAAGTTAAACTTTTGCTTTGGTTAGCCCATCATTTATAAATGTAAAGTACCAAAACAGAGTCACCAGTGATGTGGTGCTCCTAGAGACCAATGTTGCCACTCTCTTGTCATGGAAAAGTACGGTACTAGATTTGACTGAAAAAAACACTAGATTCCCAAAAAAAAAAAACACTAGTATCATAAATACACTATTGTAGCGATCCATTATTTCATCATGTAAGTTTTCCTGCCTTTTACTATAGTGAACTAACTCCACATTCATCAAATGTAAGCCTAGCCTACCATAAGGTAGGCTACGCTACGCTACCTACTTTAGTCTAGTTTGAACACTTTTCGCAGTCATTTGTGTGTATTTTTAAGCTAAGTGTATCTCTAATTTAGTCATCATTGGGTGTAACCAGGCAAAAAACTTGCTGTCCACCTTGAAAAGCACTACAAACACATTGATGCAGCTAAACAAAAAATAGGTGGGGCTACTTCGAACACTGTCCAAACACTAGATCCAGTGGAAAAACACTAGGAGTGGCGCCACTGCACTGCTAGAGACCTGGTAGCATATATGCTGGTAGTGGTAGACTACCCTATGTCTTAATACAGTGGTTCCCAACCTTTTTTGGCTGTTACCCTAATCTCCACCCTGAAGTGAGCCAATTACCCCTACGTTCAATTTTCAAAACCAAAGGTGTTTATTGCTGTGTATTTCAAAGGGCTAACTATGGCAATCCAAATACAATACAATACTGAATACAAGATAACAATGCGTAATAAACATTCAATGCAAAGGTTGGGCGAGTGGGCCTGGACTTCAGCCGCCAGCTTTGTGATCCTGGGCTTTGTGGTAGTGAGGGCGATTCTTGCGTCGCTTTTGCCATCCAGGCGATTGCGCTTCTTTGTCTTCATTTCCAAGACAGTTAAAACTCCTTGTTCATAGCGATACGTTGTTGAAAAAGATGTCAGGATATTTAATGCCTGTATCGCTAATGCTGGTGCGTCCTGGAGTCTGCCAATCCAGAAGGGTTCCAAGCCTTTCCCCTTGAAATCAAGTTTCAGCGCTTCGTTCATTCGGAGAGTGATAAATTCTTCTTTGGCAGGAAAGTCGTCATCATCCACCTGGCTGTCATCACATGTGAAGGGCTCAGTGCACCGTTGGAGACTAGCCGTGTCCAAATTCGGAAAGTATAGTTGTCTATCTTTTTGGCTAGCTGGCCTAAGTGGTCAGCTATGTCCTCCTTCAACGCCGCTGTCAACTCAAGTACATTGCCTTCGAGGTACATGTCGACTTGTCAAGCGTCTAAAACTGCGCCACTGTGCTTCTTCCAACTCGCTTGTTCCACAATTTAATCTTTGCGATAAATGCAGCTATACGGCTACTTTGGTGTCAATCACAGTTACATTCTTGGCTTGAATTAAAAGATTGCCTTTGTTCAATTCACCAAAGATATCAGCCAGGTAGCACAGCTAGGAAATCCACTGTTGGTTAGAGAAATATTCAGCCCAGTCGGACTTCTTTTCTTTCAGAAAAACATGGCCTCACGAAGTTCGACCAGGCAGTTTATCATTTTGACACGAGACAGCCACCGTGCTTCTGTGTGGTACAGTAATGCTTCATATCTTTCTCCCAACTCCTTGCATAGTTCCTTGAAAAGACGGTTGTTCATTTCTTTCGCTTTTATAAAGTTCACAACCTTCAATTGCTTCACAGTTTTCAAATCGGGTCTCGTTACCCTCCCAAAAATAGGCAAATTACCCCCTGGGGGTAATTTACCCCCAGGTTGGGAACCACCACTGTTGCCACTCTCTTGTCATGAAAAAGTACTAGATTTGACTGAAAAAAACACTAGATTTAAAAAAAACACTAGTATCATAAATACACAATCATTTACATGCGCAATGTACAAAAATGACAGCCAATGGCGTTAGTGAGTGTTAAAAGTCCTTAAAATTCCAAAATATAACTGAATTTTCTTGAAAGCCCTGAAGTCATAGCCGTAGGAGAGTAAAACATTTTGGGGGGCGAACAAAATTTTCCCAAATTTAGCTTTTGCAAATATACAATCAAAAACGTAATATTACTCACAATCATCTCTGAGGTAGTGTAGTCTAAGAACTCCACACTCATCAAATGTAAGCCGACGAAATGCAAGCCTACCACAAGGTACCGTAGGCTACACTACCTACTTTAGTCTACTTTGAACACTTTTCACAGTCATTTGTGTGTATTTTTTAAAGTATTTATCCTAAATATCTCAAATTTGGTCATCATTGGGTGTAACTAGACAAAAAACTCGAGTCCACTTTGAAAAGCACTACAAACACATTGATGCAGCCAAATGCGTTGTTGAAAGCTGCCCTTTTTCCTATTCGTTCACCATATAAAGGCCGGTGAGCTGCGTTTCTGCGTTGTTTTCGTACGTATTTATGAATTTTCTTCTCAGAACCACTCCGCTTCAAAACAGGGGGTGCGAGATTGGCTTCATCAATCCCATGGGGTGTGGGGTAATAAACGAATCGGGAAGCCCTGATCTAGTGGAAAACACTACGAGTGGCACCACTGGGCATAGTTAATAAATATATAACTATGCACTGGGAACCACTGTCTTAATAGAATCGGCAATCCTGGTCAATATGACGTCACCGAGCGGACGCAACTATTATTGGGAAGAAAAAAGGGCTGGAAAAAAGAAGGGTGAATAATAACAATCATGCTTTTTTTCGCGCCCATTGCGATAACATACAGTACACTGCAATCACAGATGCAATACAACAGACGACAGAAAGCAGCGAAGTGACATATAGTCTTCAAGTCAGCTGCTCCTCTTATTTTGGGTTGCCATTAAGTGTCTTTGCCGAGACACAGCCGCGTGTTCTGGAGCGGTGTCGAACCCACGTCCTTTCGAACGTCGCGCAGACGTTATCACCTTCAGCTGAACGTCGAAGGGCTCACGACCAACAAGCTTGATGTTGTGGAGCAGCTGGTCTACGAGCACAATGCGACCACTGTCCTCCTCCAGTCGAAAAAATATCATTTTCGCAAAAAAAACTGCAAGACAGCAACGCAGTTCGTTTAACTAGGCTATCTTTCTCTGCATTGAAGCCACTCCGATAGCTCAATTGGTTAGCGCGTCACTTCTAGATCGAAGAATCTTCATGATCAACAGCGGCATCTAATGGATGGAATAATTCCACAGCAACAAGACTACAACAATGGGAGACTTCACTCTGTCAATCTCGGTGACCGAGCCTGCGTCAGTGATTCAAACCCTCTACAAGTATGCGAAACTGCCAGGATTAAGCTCTGCAAGAAGCTTACCCAGTCCGAGGATAAAGATTCAATCAAAGCTTTTAATTTAAGGGTAATTATTATATTAGTGGTTAAAATAATTCGCAGGCAACGACACTTTCGAACACAAACTTTGAACTCTCCATTGCGAAAACTAAGCATGTGTTGGTGGTTCTAACTTCAAGGCCTCCAGAAGGATTCGAAACTTCCTAAATTATTTTTTTGAAGAGGATCTCTCTCAAATCAAGGATTGATATGCTCCAAATAAACAATCTTTGCTGTTAAAGCCTAACAATATCATAGTCGTCCATTCAGGGATGGTTCCAGCAAGCTGCTTAACCCCTTGATGAGAACCTAACTTAACCTGTGTAGCTATGTCTCTGAAGTTTGCTGTAGGCTACAACCAAGTAAGCTAAGTGAGCGATTAATTTTATTCAGACAATGTGATAATCAAGCAGCATCATGTGCAACACAAATCAGTGTCATTTCTATACGAAAACTACTATGTTATTTAATGTAAAATTAGTAGCAATAAAGGAAATTGTAAAAATCTACTGTACAAAACAAAAACTATTCATGTTGGTGCATCCCAGACGCTAACACTCAAAATAGCGCGACATAAAAGTGACACAATGATATTCAGATGCTGGAATTGGAAACTCAACTTAAGCAAAACAAGATTTCGCTACAAAAAACAGCAAATAAGTTCCAAAATGCAATTTAAAACTATTCTCACATGGCTTTAAAAGATTCTTTCAGCGAGAAAATATTTTTTTGAAATATCTATTAATCAATAATTCCTCTATTTGATAAACAAAATTATTAAAACGAATAAAAAGTTTTGAATGTGAAAACTCTTTTTGTATAAAATATGATAGAGAATTTAGCAAATTCATTTAAACAAAACTAACTGATCATTTTTTCTGTCATCTTTGAGCATAGGCTTTATGTAGATCTCACAATTTGTAAAACAGTAGTTGGTTAAAATGCTGAGGCAGTTTCATTGAGCAGCGCTAATGTACAAATGCATGATCAAGTCAGCAATGTGAAAACTAGTAGCGACAAAAATAGAAGTTTTCAGAAAGCTGAACAAGAATAAAAACAAAATATGTTCACAAAACTGTAGTAAAAATCAGCTGCTTTCATAACACGTGGTTTTTATATACAGTAGTTTGGGTTTAGTGAAATATTTCGCGTTTTCAGTGACTTTTTTGACAACGCTTGGAAAAATCATCCAGTGTTTAAAAAAAGTAATATCAAAACTCATAGTCATGTTCCTTCCTCGTATTGAGGGTTGGATACAATGCGCCATTGTTCTCGACTGTTCGTACTGCATTTTCATAACTTGATTTTGTCCATTTAGTGATGTTCGAATACCAAAACTAGCCAACTGAAAGGAAAACATCAAAGTCACCCACCTTCTAAGGTTGAAAATGGTAGGCTGGTGGTTGAAAATGACTTCTATTTTTTAAAGCACTACTTATGTTGAATGTCACAACTGGTAAGAAAATATCCACAAAAAAGCTTCACACTTGTGGCGCTAGACAGCATGTTAACAAATGGTCACAATGCTATCTTCCCAGCTAACAAAAATTGACATCGCTAGACGTTGAAACGTTGTAAAAGGGAAAGTTTTGCTAACTGGGTTAATTAGAGTTGTATTAACAGTCAACACATATATGAGATCTGTTATAAACAGTAGAAAAATATACAAAATCGATTACAAAAAGATTTCATCAAACAACACTTGTCCGTAAAAGAATACAATCAAAAAGTGCCTTTTCTCGTTAAAAGCGACATAAGTTCAACGTATCATAACGTCAGACCTCTTATGAACATTTCATTAGATATTGACAGTTTCTTTGTTGGTTTCAAAACGACATAAATCCGAAGGAAATCTCTGCTGATACTTGAACCATTGCAGCAAACATGACGTTGAAAACAGCTGTCTGTCACGTGATACTGAATGCGCTTCCACGATTTCGTCTCTCTTCAGCCTTCACCTTCTAAAAGAAAGAAGAATCGTTGATAACGCATTGGTGCTACTCTGAAAGCAAAACCCGTTATTTTTACATTGATTTAGAGATTTTATTTACATTGATGCTGCACAGTAAAAATAACGGATTTTTCTGTCAGGGTATTTCCTTCATGTGTTGAGCTTTTACGAAACAAGGTTTTATCAAGTCACAGAAACATTTTTTAGGCAATGCTAGCGCCGGGGTTCTCACAATTATGGGTTGCGATCCAAGGTTGGGTCGTACGCCTTTTTTGATAAATTGCCAATCGAAAAAATGCAAAAATGACAGATTATTCTAAATAGTCAAGTACTGCAGCGTATATTATTAAATGGCACATTGTAAAATCCAGATTGCAAAGCCAATAGCCATCCAGCACTACACATCTTCAAAGATTCACATTGTTAGTAAAAATCTGATCAACCAAATGCTTCATTCCAAGACGATTGCTTTAATGAAGCATTTTTTGACGTAATCAGGCTTTTTTACCCAGTGGTAAAAGAAGGAATCTCATATTTCGTTTGCCTCCCATTGACCAAATATCTCGCTACGCCGATATCAGCTCATGAGGAAACGAAGCAGGTAAACAAAGTCTTAGTGAAGTGTACGATAATTCAAACAACATTGCCTCTACAAGTACGCAAAACTGCCAGGATTAAGCTCTCAAAGAAGCTTTCCCAGTCAGAGGATAAAGATTCAATTCATCAATCAACTGCAAGTCTTTTGAATGCTGAAGAGAAACCATGCGGACCAGGAAACATGACATAGGCGCCGAGTTTTCAAAATAGCTGGGCGGGCGAACACGCTGTCACATCATGAAGGTTATTTTGTGTGTTTTTCAAAAGGGCGATTTTGCGAGGTTGTTGGGCTAGCCTAGTTTTACATTTAAGTGTATGTCTCCTCTAACACGATTTGGAAACAAGTAATAAATATAATTGGTACGCAACAACGTCTGGTCCTGGTAATTCAGTTCCGCATATTTTTTGTGATTGGTATGTGCGGGTTGCGGGACGAAAACTGCAATACTGTACTAGTTCCATAATTACATTACTAATGTTGATACAACACGATAACACACACACAATACATCGGTGGGTTAGTCGCTCCTAGCGGGCGCACAGATAAGAAACAAGATGCTGTAATGCAACGCAGAAGCGATTTCACGGCAATTCAGCTCCCGAGAAGCCATTTAGCGATAAACTGCGCTATTGAACCGAGCTTACATTGAATTTACAATTAGAACAGTTATATAACGAAGGAGCTGAATTGCAACTAATGACAACCAACGGTTTCATCCGGCCAAACCAACAGGTGTGCACATTTCTTATCAGTGACGTAACAGGCGCAACTGTGATGATTGAGATGACAAAATAGAGCATTTTGGCAGCAGAGTTAATTGATAACGTCTTTTGAGAGAAAATTACTCCTTTGAAGAACAATGCTACAGTTTTTACAACGATAAAACATCTGGCGATGTTAAAACGATGTAAAAGCAGTGGAAATTGAGGTCAAACTTTTGCCGCAAATGAAGTTCCTCGCATGTTTGCGCAATTTAGGCTGTCATTTATTACTACATGTGTGCTTCTCTCTGTTTTTGTTTTATTTTTTGCTATTTGTTTTTTTGGGTTTTGTGGCCGTGCTGACTACTGATATATAGCCTACTACATAATTTTTCATTCAGGCACGTTTTAAACCTTTCAAGGTTTTGCCACCTTTTCCCGTTCGTTAACGTGCTGGTAGGTTTATATCGATTTTTGTAGTTAGTATCTTTTTCGTCCCGGACGCGTTAATGACGAAAAATAAAATGATTGATTGATTTATTTAATTTATAGCACTGGGCTACGAGTGGCAGAGTAGAGACAAACGGCGCGGCCGGACACTTTTGCTCGCTTAACGGCGAATCAACGTTGTTTAACGTTGCATGAATGTTACAATGGCAATAATTGACGAAAACTAATAGCTTAATTAGTAGGTCTAGTAGGGGCTATCATATGGCGACAAAACCCTGCGAATAAGGTAAGTAGGCTAGGATCAGAAGGTGGCAGATGGTTACAGAAATTTTGGGACTTAAATTGCATTAATTTTTTTTTAATTCCTGAAATGTCCGGCGGGCGCGGCCCGCCCGGGACTCGGCGCCGGTGAAACATGACGTCAACGGACAGCAATTGCCGATTGCGTGATCTGGTATATCCATTGGCCCACAGCGAGAACACAAAGGTCTATACAGCCATTTGAACAATGGCATAAGGAATATAAATGTACAGTATGATACGCACTTTGCTGGAACGAATAGCTAAAATTTTCCGAAACAATTTTAGAAAACTGAAATGACCTGAAAAAGCCATGATGGCAGTATAAGGATAAAAAAAATCTATTCTTGAAGAATGTGGAGTGTAAAACAAAGTTCAAAAATATGCATTGTTTACCGATTATGATGGGGGTTCCTCATCCAGTCATTATTTCCAGGAGCTCGTCTTCCAGGAGGAGGATAACCAGAATGAGCGCTCGCCATTAGCTTGGATGGCAGCATCTGTTTCTTTTGAGGCTGCAAAAAAGATAAAGTGAAGTTTTCCGTCGAAATAACGTTTAAGAACGTTGTATTCATGAAGTAGTGCGAGAAATCCAAACCTGCTCAAAGTCATTCCCTCTCCTTGGATCACGGCCAGGGTCATGGCCTTCCAATTCTTTGCTGAACAGAAAAAAAACAAAAAGTCAATGAAATGAACACCAGAAAATAATAGTTAGACTTGTTAGAGAGAATTTTTCTCACTTGTTTACTCTGGTTACTTGTTGATGTGGATGGTAAAAGGCGTCAGGGAGTATTTAAGCAATGCATTCTTTATGACATGTACTATTGTACTTTGTCCTTAAAAAAGTGCAATTTTGTAGGTAATTTTCTTGCGCTGCCGTGAAGGTCTCCAACTCTCCCACCAGTATAAATGGAAACTTCTTTTAGCATATTTTGGTCGCTTCCTCATTCTCGTGTTTGATCAACTATATGAAGTATATGTGTTGCAACAACATTTAAAAAATGGACAAAAACGATAGAAATGCTCTCCTACCGTGGTCGCCATCTTGGATCATTGACCCACGCTCTTCTTCTGGTTGTTGGTTCATCTTCTGCTCTCCTCCTCCTGTATTGCTCAACCCACTCCGGCTCATCCGAGTGTTTATTGCGATGATGATGGTACGGTGGCTCCTCTCTTCTGTGATGTGATCTCGGGTAAGGAGGCTCATCTCGTCCATGTCTGTACGGACTTACAGGACGATTCCCTCTGTGGTAAAAATGCGGTGCATGGTATCAATCTGAAGAAAATTAACAACGCACCAACCCAAAAACAAGCAATATACTGACCGTGGTCGCTCCGACTTTCGAGCTCTGTTGTCCCGGTCCAAATCCCTGTCTCTAGATCGGTCTCTACCTCTGCGGTCCGGGCTAAAATTTCGGTCACGTGATTTAGAACGTCCTCTACGCTCCGGTGATCTTAGTCGATCACGTGATCTAGAACGTCCTCTACGCTCCGGTGATCTTAGTCGATCACGTGATCTAGAACGTCCTCTACGCTCTGGTGATGTTAGCCGATCACGTGATCTCGATCTGCCACGTGGATTAGGACTCATTTGTCGTTCCCGAGATTTCGATCTTCCTCTTCTTTTGGGACTCACATCCCGCTCATTTGATCTTGCTCGACTCCTGCGGCTGCTTCTTCCTCTGCACAAGAAACGAAATTAAAAATTTTAAACAACAGTGCGCTGCAGATGATGACGTCTAAACTGAAGCTCAAATCTTGAGATATGGCGAGAAACATTTTCCATCTGAAACCATGAATCGACGGAACATAACGCTCACCTTTCCTCTCTATCGTCAAAGCTATCGGAGTCGGTTTCGTCGCTATGGGTTCGTTCCACTACCGGATCTCTGAAGCGCATGCACAAGTGTAGTTTACAATGAGAATAAGAATCTGGTAAAACTGATGGAATAGTCGCAAAATTACAGGAGTGAACAAGTGGGGCAAAAATTATCTTGAAAACAAATGATCGTGACCGTGTTTGTTTCATGACTTTTAGAGAAAATGTAACGCAAGATGACGTTGATATTGTGACCAATGAATGCACCTGGTTGATTTTGGTTTGCTTTGACGATACACGTCACGATTATCCTTTGTGTGTTTGTCAATGGGAGAACGGGTCGGGGACTTGACAGGCGAGGTTGACCGCTTCGCCTTTCGTGCGATCGCTTGCACCGACTTCAGGGCTCGGTCTTGCTTTTTGGCGGCAGAGCGAAGCGCGTTATCCCGCGCGGATTGAAATTGATCCAGGAGGGCTGAAAAGGAGAGTATGAAGATCACAGTTCCCTCCATTTGACGGCACAAAATTGGTCGCTCGGGAAGTTTTACAAACCAACTTCCACAAACAGCATGCAACACAGATACAATGGTGTTCATTAGAAAGTAAAACGAGCACTACTTAAAACTGAAACACAGTTGAAAACGCATTTTTTTTTGTTATGGGCCTCATTTACAAAACCCTAACCATTATGTTGGTTGTACAATGTACATTTCATAGACATATCATTCCTTATGATATTAAGCATCTAGTCAAATACCAAGCATAGTACCAACTACCGTAATGCAAAACTCAACTAAAGGGTTTCAAGCATGATATTCCAAAATATGTTGACAATATCTGCTTAAAATATTCATATCAAATTCGACTGCTCTTTGTGTGTAAGTAAATTGAAAAAATAAAACGTTTCTACACGATTTGGTGTCGTCAGAAAATATTTCTATATGCCAAGAATAAGACAAAAAAGATACGTGTTTTCAGAGATTAGTAACGAAATATGATAACATGCAATCTTCTGTCAATGAAAATTGAATTTCACACGACATGCAATCCAATTGCAATCAGCCGTAATTATAATTGAGAAATCACCATTCGTTCAAAAACTGTTCGAAAAGTAATATATTCGCCTTCTCAAAGTTTTAACCATTAAAAATAAGCATAACATTGAGAGCATTGATATGATGATATTGCCAGTTCAAGTGATGGTACGTTAAAACTTGATTCGGTTAGTATTTGGTTAATGCTGTGACGCCTAACCTGATCCTAGCCTTTTTTGCTTCGGCGTATTTCCAAATCCTTTGGTAAAAATCAAACCACAAATTAACTTCTCAGGTGATTAATATACAAAACGAATCTACACCAAACTGTTGCGCTTGACAAATTGAATACTTCATTGCTTCCATAAAGTCACACTGCGTTGCTTTTATGAGTAGAACGTTGACAAGGAAAGTAGCAAAACTGGTCGTAACCCATAACGTGTATATAACTGTTTTGTTAGTAAAGTTGATCATCTGTGGCTATTATTGTGGTTGCTAATGAAACTGCATAAGCAATTAAGCATACAGCACAGCAGAAGTGTCAGACACAAGCACACAACAGCAAAGTTACACCGATTCGTTTGCCAATAACATTATACAACATTTTTAGTAAATTTAAAAAATTAAATTAAAAAAGCATAAAGAAGTATCCCATTCCCATCGGTAGGTTGGACAGAGCTTTTTGATATCAAACTGTGCAATGTGCATGCCAAAAAGTTGAATCTTGCATATTGCAACTTACCGGTATAAGTAGGCGGTTTTTTCCGGTCATTACCGGCTGGTTCCTGTATGTCCGGCAGTGGATTTTCGGCTTGACGTTTCAAGGCTTCTTCGCTGGGCATCTTGAAGACGAACTTACTGTTGGTGTCTTTCTTCGCTTCCCGCTTTGCTAGAGCAGAAGAACGCAACAATGTAAATTCAACAGCAAGTTACGTTAAAATTCCAGTAATAAACCTTGTTTTTAGAGTTGCTTATTTCCATCTGGCTAGTACATCGTGATTGTTGGGCATGAGTCAAATTATTGTAATTAAAGCAAACGCTACCTTCATATTTCTTACTCGGCAAAATGGTAATTCTTGCATTGATTCAACGTCTGCAGACCTTGATTAATGCAAAACAGACCAGTCTTGCAGGCTGGGGTGGACTCGTTCACAAGCCGTACTTTCAAAGACTAGCTCAGTGGCTGGCTTGTTAGAGCCGCTGTCACTGATTCTTGGTTCGATTCCAGGTCAGGTCATAACAAAAACTTGAAAAAATGACAGCGATTGTACTTTTTCATGCGTAAAGCAATGAGAAGTCGGAAAACAACGAAAAAGGTGATCTGACGACAACCATGACAACTCACCAAAAACGGATTGTTAGTAAAAGTATTGCTCTGGTCTAGAAACTGTTGCTTAAATATTCAAGAGATTGAAATGTGAAACATAGAATGAACTTGCCAGTGCGTTTCTGATATTTGCACAGTCACCGAAGTAAGATGAGAAATACTACAACAGCGAGTGAATGTATAAATTGTAAAAACATTTGAAGCAATCTGTTACTTTGACGTTATGTTACGTCAAGTAGTAAATTTAGATGAAAGTGGTCAACACAGAACATTGGACAAACATGAAATGCGAGATAAGACAGAAAGGAAATTACAAACTCGTAAAACCAAACCGTAAAAAAATTTAACAGCCCAAGAAAAATAGCAAAATTTAACGTTATTTCTTACGCAAAATGACGTTATGAAAGTGAATTAGGAAACATACACTGGTCAACTCAAAGTTTTTAACTTTAAATCTTTCTCAGTTCCAGCATTCATTGCATATCACCACAAAACGACTCATCACCATATTAGCTGGCAAAATTTGTTCTTTTTCACATCGATTCACCGTCTGGAGACCTTGAATCAATGCAAAAAAGACGAATTTTGCTAATTGAAGGAGTTTTCTTGCAACTCAGAAATGTGACAATAAGGTTTTTTTAACCGGTAATTCTGTAACAGCATGCAAAAAAGAAAACAATCGCTGCCACATTCAAAGTCATTGGTATAACCTGGCCTGGGACCGAACCCATGACGTTCTAGCACCAAAGCCGAGGGCGATAACCTCTTGGCCACTTAGATGGTGCAAACTTTCTTTTCAAAAAGTTATTAATCCAAAACAAAGCAATTTCTTGAATCGTTCTTAAAAAACACGACTTTCGAGATTGGAAATATTTTTGATATTGACTTGCTCAATGCTCATCTCGCAAACCAGACAACTGACTAAGTTACCAGCGGATGACAACGTTACTTTACATAGCAGCAACGCACCAGGTAGGGACAGATCAGTCTGTGTTCCTTCAGTCAACGCTTTTTTATTTCTTTGCGACTGTCTTGATTTCTAAAAAATAAGAAATATGAAGTCACACCTCAACCAGCAAATCTGCCTTTTTGCATGGTAACAAAGCAGCTAGATAGACGTTAAAACAGTGTCAACAGGCAAATTTTGTCGCCTCGGCTCAACATATTAAAGGTTTTATTCAGGCTTACGCTGGCAGTTGAAGATTTGAATTAAGTGGACGGGAAGGCAACGAAACCAATTTTCCTGTTTACCTTTCTTCACACATGCCTGTGTCTTGGTTTTAAGCGGTGTCGAACCAGCGCCCTTCCGAACGTCAAGCCAAAGCTCTCACCACTCGTCTATGCAGCCGACGCTGCTGAACCTGACAAGTTACAACCTCAAAGTTGATGGCACACAACGCATACCTCAGTGGGGTTATTAGCAAACACTTTTGGTTTCTGAGTCTTGATTGGTGATGCTTGTGGCGCCACAAGGTCATCCGAGGTCACGGTGATCTCACAATTCGCAGCAGAATCATCAACAGAGGCTGGGTAAAAAAATTAATCAGTTGGATCAGTGGCCTTGAAAGCATTTCCGCTCGATAGAAAGTTATTATTAATAAACTTTTGTCCACTCTACAAAAACAAAACTACGTGTGATTTCAGAGATTCACATTCCACTCAAGTCCATTGATTCGTGCACATGCAATTAAGGCTATTTCATTGCCTTGAGTGATTGCGTTGCAAAATAGCCTTGATGTATCTCTTCCATCTTGCAAAACACAAGTTACACAGAAAGTAATTTGCAAAACAGAAGAATAAAGGCAAGTGGATGTTTGTGCTGGGGTTTTGCTGCAACTGTATCTTACATGCATGCAAAACATGAATATTTAGCGTCTGGGGCGAGGACTTCCTGTCAGTAACCCCCTCCCTTCTTCTGGAATCGCATCGTGTAGAAAAGAATCTTGCAGATCTATACCCAGCTTACAAAATTGGTTTTGGTAAAAAAAAACAATGTATATAACTGTGTTATAATTAATGATACCGGACTTGCCATACCTTCCACGAGAGCCCCAGAGCTAAACGCTCGACTGGGAGGCTTGCGGGAAAGTCGTCCTGCCTTCGCCAAACGAGCTCTCTCCATCGCGTGGTTATGGTTCAGTGGATGCGGCTCTTCATCGGCGTCCGGAAGAGAGCTGTGTTCAGCCTTTGAAAACAGCAATGAAGTAGTTTAATGACGTGGAAGTGATAACACAGTTAAAACACAAACGATCTTAAATGTAAATGAAAAGGGTTAAAACCTCATATCAGCTGCTAATGAAATACCAGGCAATTCAGGCATCAATAACAAAATTGACTTTAAGACCAAAATGCATTAATTCTTCACACTTTGCATAAAAAATGTAAAACAAAAATCAGCAGTAAAACTTCATTTGGAAAACAATTTTGTTAGCAACTAATAAGAAACCTGGAACAAGCAGCAAAATTCGAACAATAATATTATTTGTACAATTGAACAACTGATTAAACACTGGGCACATTGTCAAGATATCTGTGCCTGGAAATAGAACCTATGTCTTCAAAAGTGTTTTATTTTCGGCTGTAAATATTTTGCCTATGTAGGTTCGTTGCGTAGTTGCTCAATGCTCAGTGTACCTTAAATTATTTTTATTACTTTTCACAACCAGCTCTTCAATTGCATCGATTGAACGCTATGAGATTGGCTTACCTGTTGCAAGAGAGATTTGTTTGTCTTCTTCAACGAACTTCGCTCAGGTTTTCGTGGAGCTGTAGGTCGAGCGCCCACTATCGGCTGAAGATGAGCCATAAAAAATTAACAACACAGTTGGCATTCCAGTTCATAGACCAATCCATGTAAAAATCACTTAACCGTTCACCTTCAATTAAAGGTTAATCTCTTCTTCACCTATGAATATTAAATGCTAAGTAAAAGCTTCAATTGTAGAGGTGTATGCCTGAAAACTGTGTTGGCCTAAAGCTACATTTCTACTGAATTTTTGGAACAGTACTCTCGGAAGATTCTCTTTATGACAACAAGTTTTCGCTACTCTAATGATGTGGAGAAGGAAATTAGAATTTAACTTTTGGCGTGGGAAGTTAAAAGCTTTACAAAATGCTCCTTATTTTTCTCCGTGTGCACTGAAGTGGACGAGAGTACGATGACGATGAGATGGCAACGTTTCTTAGACGAAAAACTGCGATTTACAACCGAAAGTTAACTTTTGAATTCAAAACCGAAAAGCAACGCACAATCGCTTTCATGTATGAAACTTCAAAGTATGATTGTAGTCCCATGGATAGTTCAAAAGATGTATCATAAATACAAAATAGAAGTTTTGTGCTATATAAAACACCTAAAATCATATAACATGTCTTCAAATAATAAATGCATTTAAACAACGGATACTAAGAATACACTACAGAAAAATATCAAACATTTCATAGTTCTGATGAAGTTAAGTACAAATACCTGCTGTTGGCTGTTCTGTAGGTTGCTAGGATATTGGTCTTCATTCAGTCCATCACCAGGTTGTCTGAAACCAATGAATAAAAAATAATCATCATAATAAAAATATTTTTTTACTAATTATAAAGCAATAGATTTATTAAGGTAAAGATAGCAAGACAAATCAATATCTTTTTTGCTTGATTAGTTTTTGATTTCACATTATGGCTGAAAGTACTGTATTATTTATCACCATTGTCATGTACAGCGCCCAGGAGCATAGTTAGCACTGTGGATGTGGTGCTATATAAATGTTGTTATTATTAACTTATAAGTATATTAAATAGTGATGCGATTTTTTGCATAGGGAAAAAGGTAAAGGTAAGTCCCATATTTGAATCCAAGCATCGAGGGATGAGAAGATAAGGTTCTCATTATACTAAGCCATCGTCGGCACTAACGAGAGTAGGGTGGCCAGTTCTTTTCTCTCGGCCGCCTTTACTTCAGCAACTATGCCCACCCAATTTATTACACCCTGGGTAGAGGTGAGCGGTGTTTTGTCAACAACGAGTATAAGCCGGGAGTTGAACCAGGATTGCATGATTGGAAAGCGAGCGCCTTACAGAACAATGAAACATAAGTTGTTTGGAAATAGGCAATAATCACAGAAGGCAAGAGGTCAGGTTAACAAGCCACGCTCATCACCTGTACACTTGTTGAAACTTTTCTCCAGCAGGAGCAGGACGAGGTTGAAGAATGTCTCTTCCTCCATCTGGAGGAGCACTCCTAGTTGTTTGAGTTGATGTTGCTGGATGAAGGAGTCCACTTTGACCTTGACGCGGAGGCTGCCGAGATGTTGGTGGAGGAGTAGGAGCGTCAACGTCGATTCCATCGGAACTGTCTTCCTCATCAACAGGATCAAAAGGATGACGAGGAACGTGAGGATGGGAGCGGATGTTGTCCCCACCGGTGGGAGGCTGTCGCGCATGATGCTGAAGTGAATCATCTTGAGACTGAATCGGAGGTGGCTGGTTTTTGCAAAGAGGAGTTCATATATTACAATAAAATATAAGTCAGTAGGAGAAAGCACAATTTCATATTTTACTTCAAGTAGAAAAAGCAGTCTATTTTACATTGATTCAAAATCTGTAAACATCGGATTTTGTCCGCTAGAACAGCACAACTAAAAGCGCCAAGTTTTTGTCAGCGTGCAAGGTAGGGCACCAATGCTGGAATTAGGAAAGTATTTCAACAAAATGTAGGCGCTCAAAAGGGAAACATTAATTACTTGGACGGGCATTTCAATGCACAATTGGTAAAATATATAATTTTTTAAATACCCGTGTCTGCTCTCCTTTTGGTTGGTTTGGATATTCCTGATTGCCATACTGCGTAGAACCATAGTTGTGGTATCTTTCAGACTGGTTGTAATTGTTCGATGATTCTGGCAACATGTCCCCTGCTGAATGACGCGGTCGCTGATCTGCATCTTGACTAAACTGAACGTGCCTCTTTTCAGCAGAAGTAGAAGCGTTATCAATCCGGTTGAATTGAGGCGAGCCACTGAATTGCTGTTCTTGATTTCGAGAAGGATTCTCAAGACGTGATGGGATGTAAGAGTCACGTGGTCCATACCGATCCTGGTCACGTGATAATGGCTGATTTTGTGAAGGTGGATTGTGATCCCTGATTGGCTGGTTGGTTTCGGGCCCGCTGTTGAATTTCTGATAACTTTGAGCAACAACCGCTGGCACGTAGTTGCCTTCGTCAACTGGCGACCTAACAGCGTCTTGTGGTAGGTCGAAGTTATCACGAACATAATTTTGATTGGTTCGTCGATCGTTATAGTCATAACCACGTGACCGTTCATCGTGCGGCTGTGATTGGTTGTAAGATCTTGGCTCATCTTGCGCGGTTTCATCTGGAAATATTAAATTCGTCTCTAGTACCGTATGCACATCAGTGACATCACACGACATGGTCTTACAGTTACATTTTAGTCATTAAAGTACTAACAAAACTTTACGTTTCACACTACATTGATCAAGTTAATTGTCCACTCAGTAAGCCAGCGGTTATGCACCAAGCACTTCAAACAAAAAAATCAAATCAAGCAATAATTGTTAAACTTTTAGGAAAAATTAAAACCAGTGCAAGTGTATGGATTATCACACGGAAAACAGCCAACAATCAACAAAAACTTTACGATTACCACGTCATTGTCCACCGTGGTAACTGCACTTGCATTTACGATTCAAAGCTATTGAAGCCTTCACAGGTACCGTATTTGGAACAGGTGGGTTTAAATTTCAAAAAAAAATACAAATGTTATGGTAGAAGTTCATGCCAGTGAGTGCTTCATTAACACTTTCACAATTCAGCAGCTTCTTTCATTCCAATCATGCACACGCATCACAATCAATTGTGACAAGCTATGAATGAATTCCAATCATGCACACGCAGTGTCAAAATTAAAATTTGGTTTACAAATCATGTGTGAACATGCATGCAATTAAAACGGGACATTTAGGCGCAAATGATTTGAGGAGACGGCATATACGGAAAAACGATGGCGCCAAAATACTATAAAACTGTGAGTTATAATAAATGGTTAAATGGATTAAACTTCCAAAAATGGCAAAAAAAATTTTTAACGGTATTTCAACTTTTCTGATAGCAGAATTGGATTAAAAGCATGAATTGATATATTACGAAACGTTTTATAATAATAGTTCAACAACTGCCAGTTAACAAGCAGCATTACATTCTTCGTATCTTTGAAAATTTCGAGAAAAAAAGACCTACTTCATTGTACCACAAGGTTTGGAGTTTGGACATTAGACTTTGCTATTGCACAGACAATTACTGCGAAACCAGCCGTTAAGACTTGGTGAGAATTTTTCAAAAGCGCAGTCTCTCTCACAGCATTAACTTGCCGTGTTTCAAGCATTACCGTACTGAGTTGTGAGTTAATTTTCTATCAATTCACTCCAGCCGTATAATTATTCCAAGCAACAAGCAATGTTTCTACGCGACCATATATTACATTGATGCCTTGTGGTAGTTTGTTGTGACGGATAGACAAGTCCTGATTCGCGATCGTCATAAAACTGCACGTTGTCTGGGCGGTATTCGGAAACTTTACACAAGAGATAATGACGTCAGCAGAGAAAAGTTACTCGAACATTAAGAGGGAATAGTGTAGGCACATTTGTCATGAAAAAAGGTTTCGTGTATTTTTTTTGTTAAAAGCAAAAACTTTCTTGATTTTGTCAGATGATACAATAAAGATGAAAAAAAATTAGGGTGGCATTTTTTCTGTGCACTCTAATGACCAGAAATCCCCTATCAAAATGGCCAAAATGAAATTTTGGCCCCATTCATGAACAGTAAAAAATTTATAAAAGTACTTTATGACGTAAATACTTTGTAACAAAGTTACTTTGTGACGCACATACAGCAAGCTTATTGAATCATTTTAATCAGCTGTTTTTTATAATTTGTGACGTCATAGATGAATGACAGTAGGCTACCAGAGAGAACCCAAGCTTGTATAACGGTTTTTACAGGTTTACTCAGGCTGCTGGATAAAAATAACAAAGAAGTGATGCTGGAGTAAAGGGCGAAACAGCCTGTTAAAATTTTTCAATAAATTGAAGAACTCATAGTAGCTGCTTTTTATAGCTAACTGCTCTTGGCTGATGCTGAGCTGCGTCGGAGTCTGCCTCGCTTTCTGACCTAGTCTTATTCTGAAACGATCCCTGTTCCATATCTAGAAAGCTAAAACCTCAATTGCTAAGGTAACAGGGATCAGTTGTCAGTAGATGTTACAGAAAATATATTTCGCACTTATTCAGTGCATCGTCAGTTCTGATCAGAACTGACGATGCACTGAATAAGTGCGAAATATATTTTCTGTAACATCTACTGACAACTGATCCCTGTTACCTTAGCAATTGAGGTTTTAGCTTAGCTGCTTTTTATGTAGAAATAGTTTCTGGCGATGATCTGCGAAGCAAACAGTTTGCGAGTAGCCAGAGTGTCTAATGATAAAATGTGATGCACAAATAAACCACTATTGCCCATGATCATTTAAATTATGCACGCCTTTTACCACTTTACATTTCTACAATGCAGCAAGCAGAAAAGGAGCACCCAGAGATCTTGGCAGAGTTCATGAAAGGGAATTTCTGCGTAACCAAAGGTGTTGCTGGATTCACATCAATACGTGCAGACCACGGAATTGAACAAGAAAATCGTGAACTCAAGGTTATTGGAGGCATAGTTGGAATTGCACAGAATCAAAAGTCACTGGACAAATACTTTCTCATCGCACCCAAACTCTCAAATTTGCAGCATGACTTTGAAAAAAAGTACTACTCTGGTAGCAAGGCAAAGAGAACGCAACACCATGAGCTCACAGGAGGAAAACTCTCTCGAATAACGCAAAATGCTATCAAACTCAGCGTAGTATTTCACGAGCATAGAAACCCATTTGAATCCTCTGACGAAGATGAAATTTACAATTTGCTCACCAAAGCAGCTATGAACGAAACTGCTACCAACGACATCCTTCGGCGTGATGAGATTGGGCAACATATTTTCGAAAGTTTCGTCATTGAACGAGTGAACGTCTTGTAGAAGGAAAACTTTGCGTGTGGGACAAAATGACCAGAAAGAAACTGTCTATATTCGAAAGTGCCAATGCAATTGCAAAAATCAGCATGGGAGACAAGATAATCAAAATTAAAGAAGAGCGAGGACTGTTGCAGCGTTTCATTGTAATATCAAGAAGTCGACCGGAGATGGACCTCAAGGAATGAATCGGAACGTATGAGTTTGGTGTGGTGCCCCGATCCCTGTTTGCTTCAGATGGATCCCTCCTGCTGGCATATGATAAGGCATCAATACTCCGTCATCTTGAGAAGCTGCTGGATACCGGTAGTAACAGACAACGGGTACAAGTTAACAGGAATGAGGTAACTGTTACTCAGCTGTCTGATAACCATTCATTCCAAGTACCTTTAAAGATGACAGCAGACACAGCAGTTGAATATACCACTGTGGACCTACCAGATGAACTGACAACTCACCAAGTGATCATCATTGATGGGAGGGCTACGGTAAACGCAGTTACCAAAACGGAACAAATGAAAACATGCCAAGACTTTGCCGAAGCCTTTTTTCAGATAATTTGTAACATGGGTACATAGCATGACGAGATCAGGTTGGTGTTTGACCGGTACATCGAAACATCACTCAAGCAACAGATGCGGACAAAGAGGACCAAGAGAAAGTCAATATATTACCACGTGAAAGACAACACTTTAATCCAGAATATTTCCCTGAAGGACTTTTTCTCAGATATCCGCACCAAAGGAGAACTGACCGAGTATTTAGCTGAAAAGGTTGTACATTACAGCAAGAGCTCCAACAACAGACTGAAAAAACTACTGGTGACATCGGAAACACAAACCAAGGGCAATGTTAATATTCCAGACTCGCTCCTGACTCACAGCCAAGAAGAGGCAAACACTTTGATTGTTCTGCGCGCTCTAACTGTTCCCAATGAAACAGAACTGGCTGTCAGTTCCCCAGACTCGGACATCTTGTTGTTGCTCATCTACATGTATCCACACTTACCCGGGTCTAAAACTTTCCTTACGGGAAAGAGCAGATTGAAGAGGGACATTTGTGTGCGAAACATATACAACAACTTGGGACCAAAGCGTGCTTTTGCACTTCTAGGTTTTCATGCTCTGACTGGTTCCGATATGACTGGGAGATTTGCTGGCAGAACCAAAGACTTGGATGCGAAGATACGAAGGAAACGTAGATGCGAAGGAAAGTGCAGCTGCCACAAGAACAATATTCCATGTAGGCTACAGAAGTCTGTGGCTGTGGTCTCAGCTGTAAAACAAAACTATCCAACCAGTGATAAATGAAGACTGAAAATTTGAAGATGAATTGCTTTCTTTGACATTCAATAAATATTATAAATTCCGTAGATGTCGGTTGTTAACGATAACTGCCATTTAATCAGACGGCCTAAGACTTCTTACATCTTTCGCGTGTAATACGACTTAAAGGATCGAACATTAATTCAAGTTTCATTGTATTTATATCAGTTCATTGGCTTTCTAGTTGCGTATTCTTTGTGAAAATGCATGCATTTAAGTTAATACAGTCCTTTGTGTAAAATTACAAAATTACGTGGGTAGCTTAGCATACGTTTCGGGTGCGCGGGGGTTATTTTGAATAACATTTCAAAATTTGACACATGTATATCATATATGAAACATAAATTCGATGATCCCATTAGATTTCCTGGCTCAGAAAACATATATTCAGATATTTTATTTGTAATTCTAGCCTATATACTTGCGAAAACATTGCATAATTATTGTTGTGCCCCATTTTGGACGCCATCTTGGATTTCGTGGCCAAAAAATGTTCAGAAAAAATGCCACCCTAATTTTTTTTTAAGCTTATCATGTTTTCTTTCAAAAACAAGTGAGTTTTTGCTTTTAACAAAAAAAAACACGAAATTACAAATATGCCTACACTAGAAGATGATAATGAAGTGGTTAAAGCTTTGTGTTGTGCAACCGCTTATGGCGAAACACTTCCACAAAAGAAAGATGAGCAGAGCAGTCATATAATAAGATTATATTGTACATTTGTGAGTATCAGTGTGACCACATCAGAAGTGATCATAAAACAGACAAGATGCAAAACTGGATGATGACAATCATTTCTTCATAAAAGTATATAAATTACCATTAAAACACAAACGGTTTTTCGTTGTTATGATGGGACACTTGAGTATGAGCATTGAGCAACTTTAAAAACGTCACGGAGCAAGCACACACCACAAATAAAATTAGGAAGCAGGTAAAATCAACTTACTATCATTTCTTGGTCTGACGTCTCGATTCGAAGAGAATGGCTGGGTAGGTGGAGGAGGCTGAGAACCACTTTGACCTCTTCCAGGATGCTGGGGATGTGACTTTTCAAATCTCACTCCTACCACCATTGCTTCTTCTGAATGAGGATGTGCGTTTGAGTAAGAATTACGAGAACTGGGAGCTTGCACATCGGGAGGAATTCTTTCACGTTCCAAGTTATCAAGGTAGCTCAAACTTTGGCTGTGTTGAGGAGGAGGCTCAAAATGAGATAAAGGGGGTCTGTTGGAGGAGTCGTACCTATTGTCTTCAAATCTCTGTTTATTTCGTTGTGAATAACCATCTTGATATTGGTTAGGTGGGGCCTGATAGCTTTCTCTCGGTGCATTAGGTTCTCCAAGGCGCTCAAAGTTGTTTTGACTATTAAAATTTGATCTCTGTGATGAGGGATATTGTGATGAAGACTCTTGATAACGAGTTGTTGATTGATGAGGAAACTCTCCTGGTGGATGGTGGGAGCGAGGAGACATCTGTTGAGAATGTTGATAGGATGGAGATCGAGGTTCATGAAATGGTTGTTGCTGCCTGGAGGACCAGTTATCATTTGATGAAAGCCGTGGTCGAGGAGGAACGGGCCGTGTATTGTTATACCGGTTAGGTCCATAAGATGAAGGCTTTGGGGGAAGAGGTATATTTGAGCCAGGCTTGTCAAACAGTTGCTGAACTGCACGTACTCCCTGTGAAAACCACAACATTAGCCAAAAGTAGATGGTATGGCATATGCACACAGTAATACTAGACTAGCTACTTTCAAAAGTGTTCAGAACTTGACGGACAGAGAGAACAAGCACATGACAAAAGAAAGCGAGTGCCGAGTACACTCTAAACAGAAATGCCTTTGCACTTTGCAAAAACTTAATCTGTACTGTGAACAGTTACTACACAAACTTACCTTAATTTGTTGGTTAATATCCACCCCTGAATCTTTATTGAAGTGCTGTTGGCTTTGCTGTTCATGGCCGCCAGCTTGACCAGGCTTTCGTAATGTCCAGTGTGAACCTCTGTTACCTCTTTGGGGTTCATTTCTATTGTCATGACTCTGATTTCTCGAGTTTTGACCCGGTTCTGCCGATCTCCATTCCTTGTTCTGATCTGGTGCCTGGTTTCCTACTGGCAAATTGGAACGCTGTTGCCACGGTGGAGACCTGGGACCACGGGAGTCGTATTGTGGATCTCTAGGACCCGGCTGGTATTGTGAGTGTTGGTCTTTCATAGGGCCATCATAAGAACGCTCTGTTAAAGTGGAACCGTATCCGCTACTGTCCGTATGTTCCTCTCTGTAGCCATCTCTCTGTCCGCCGTTGGGCCCAGTTGAGGGAAAAGCCCGATCGTGAGTTGGTGGCATACCGCGTCGAGGTTTTTGTGGCAGTGGAGGCCGTCTGTGTCAGATGAAACAACATTTATAAAATGATTGGTAAATTTACCAAAACAAAAATACAAGGAGATGAGGATATTTAATCAAATAGTAGAATACATGTAACAAAAAAACACACAAAAAAAACATGAAAATTAACGATCGTTCTTCATCACACAAACACAGTGTGTTTCAATTAAATCTATTCTCATAACTATCATAAGAAATTATTTTTTTACACCATCCCATTGCTTAGATTAGATACAGTAGTACACAGTCTTGGCATACGAGCTCAAATCTGGCAAAACGAACTTATTTTTTAAAAGTTAGAAGACGTAAAAATGATGAAGTCAAACTCAAAGAAAGTATCAGCAATAATTACAATAATTTATAATAATTGTATTTTCTTGACAGTTAAACAGCAAATTAAACCGTAACATGTTATGCCAATTTACAGCTGCGATAACTCAATTATGTAAATCCACAAAACGTTTAGGGAAAAATGGATGTTCACAGTTCAGCACCTGTTTTGATAATTGCGATCGGTATAATTTCGATTTTCGTCATCTAAATAAGCAGAATTTTGGTCCCTGCTGTAAGAAGATGGCGGAGAATTCGGCTTTTCACTGATTGGAGCCAAATGATGAGTCTAAAGAATAAATGATTAAAAGGAAAATTTAAACTTTTATCTAATCAAGGTGGAACTTCTGTGCCAATAAAGTAACATTTGTTGAATGATGTAGTGCTCCATCAATGTATCTTCACAGTGTTAATACAAAGGCCGTTTACTTTGTAAGTTCTTTGAATTTTAATTTCTTTCAAATTTGTTTTAAGTTTTTTTTTTGTGTAAAAACTCAACTTAGTTGACAATGTATATACAAATGTATGGACATGGTATATATATTTGGTATAGGTATAATTTGGAAGCACACTAAGTCGTTCTCTATCCTTCTTCTTTATTTGTGCAACTTCATTGCAATGCTGATATATTACATTCACAGAGACTATAATTGAAAAACTTTTCTCAAAATCATACATACTAGACAGAATAATTTACAATACTGTATCTCTAATTGTTCAAAAATCACATCAGTAAGGAAGAAATTCATTCTTTGTACAGTACCTATAACAAAACATGTTAACATCAAATCTGAGCACCAAAACAAAGCATTTGTATAAGTTTGATGAGGTAATAAAGCCTTGAAATGTTTTAAACGTTAACAAGGTATTCATTGAAATTAATAAAAGGTCAGGCTTACATGATGAGTTGATTGTCTAAAAAAGTCTTGCATTAATGCAAGTATGACAAAGTCCTATCTATTAAAAACATAATATATATGATAGAGCTCACTTGTATTGGTCCTACCTGTGATGGAGGAGGTTGTGGTCTGCTTATTTGTTGATGGGGTTGGTGGCCAGATTGTGGCCGCAAAGTAGAAGGAGGAGAGATTTTGGCAACAAGACCAAAGACAGCAACTTCACCACCATCATTCTGAAACAAATTCACAATCAGTGCATTCTTAAATTAAAAACTGAATTTAATCGACATTGAGCACACGTCAATAAAATACTTATTTAGTATTTAGTGAATGAGATCCATTACCTACTGCTGTTTAAAAGCTGTAACTTGTGATAAAATGAATTATTATCAAAGCTAAACCTTTCTCACCGTTGTCTTTGCTATGATTTCTGGCTTCCCAATCTGATTCAAATGAGCTGGTTCACTGTATGCATTAGGTCGGTTAGGCTGATGCTGATGTGATACCACGCGGCTTTCACTGAAAAAAAAATTATAAGATATACAAATAATAGCCAGAAGCCATCAATGACTTCCATCTACAAGTATTGCTTCCTGAATTACATACACAAAAAAGTGTTCAATTAACATATATTTAGAACTTTTAAATAAAAGAGTTCTGAAGAAATAAATTCTTTACACATTTTGTGAAAAATTCATACACTGCAAGTTTAACTTAAAAACCTAAATGCTTTATGCCTTGCACATTCCTACAGTACTCTAAACTAATATTGAAATGCAATAATATATAATTAACAAAAATAGTGACAACAATAGCTTGCGGTATCAAATCTGCTGTAATAAAACCAATAACAACGAAAACAAGCTAATATCAGAAAATGACAAAATGTCGCTAATTCTTTACCTGTAAGAATTTTCTCTATTATCAGGTTGTATTGGTTGTTTGTAGTTATTCTGAAATTAGAGCAAAATTTGTTGAACTAAATAACTTTAAACATATAACTTTAAAAGCAAAGGAATTAATCAAAAAAAATCAACCCCAGAATCATATCACTGACACTGAATCATAAGTTAACCCATTGGTAGGTTGATTTTAAATCAGTCATCAGCACATCTGCTGTCCAGCAGTTATTTGGTATATCTATTGGTAATCTTGGATGGTAAAAATATATTCTGAGCCCCAAAGGTTTAAAGAAAAAGCACAATAGCTAACAGTGGTTATAACCAACACTTGTAATATCAATCAATACTGAAAAGGGTGTTAACAATATTCAAAGCTGGTGTACAAGCCTCCGCCCGGTCATAAATGCTATACATAATGTGACTATACGTCAAAGATTGGAATCAACGAAGACATGTAGGGTGGAATGTGTAAACAGCATTCAACCAAACTAAAGCTGTTTAGTGTTTATGCCTAGTTATTACTTTCCCTTTACTTTACTAGTCTATTTTCTAGCCTAGTTACTACCTTTACTTTACTAGTCTATTTTCTAACTCTAACCTTCAGGGTTAAGAGAGGGTTTTGGTTAGAGTTAAAATATAAAAAAGCAGTGAAGTAGTCAAAACAAAAAACAGATACTTCACCAGGGCTATATTTTTAGTCGATTCTAATCTATGGCATATTTGCATTTTTAACCATGGCTGACACTTGTACACCAGCTCCCAATATTCTTGTGTCCATCCTGATAATTTTTTGACGAGTAGATACGGTACAAAACATTTCCCACATCATGTAATAAAATGCCAAAATTATCCAAAAGTGCACTAAAGTTACCTGAAGAGGCTCCGATTGGTTCACTGAATGCGGTCGACGATCATAAGCATTGTAATTAGGTTGGTTTTGGTCATTTTGGGAATATTCATCATTGTAATGACTTGGTGATGTATAAGGTTTGCTGATCTGCATATTCCGCATCTGCTGCTCCATACGTTGGTTGTCATTTTGCTGAGGATAACGTGGATAATTCTGTTGCTCTTGTGATCCATCATATTGTGAAAAATTGTTTCTGTCAAGACCTCTTCGATTTGTTTCTTTGTAGTAACCAGCATGCTGCTGAGAACCTTCATAGGAATTTCTGTTACTGCCCACATTTCTAGACCTGTCGTCGTTGTTTAGTTTGACTGGGGACCCTGAATAAGGTCTTTGATTGACGGGCTCACTTCTTATAAACTCATTCTGTTGCCCGGATGAGTCATGTTGTTGATTCCATGATCTGCGATCATACTCCGAAGAACGTTGCTGTTGTTGCTGATTAAACGTTCTAAAATTATTTCTCATATTCCCAGGGCCATTATAATCGTTTTGTTCATGATGATAGTATTGCACTTGACTAGACATAGTCACAGAAATAGCCTATACTTTATAAAGAACAATCTACATTACGGTATATATCTATTGCTGAAACAGATACCAATCAATCATCTTATTTTTCGTCATTAACGCGTCCGGGACAAAAAAAATACTAACTACGGTACAAAAATCAATATAGACGTACCAGCATGTTAATGAACGGGAAAAGGTGGCAAAACCTTGAAAGGTTTGCGACACCAGATCATAAAGAAGTAGTCTATAGATAGCCTACTTGCTGCAAATTCTTTCATTCCCCATGTTGTTTTGGTGCTGGTTTAGGATCTCTGCCTCTTAGAAATTTATGCTCTGCTGAGTCTTGGTTTCCAATCCTCTTGGACTTGGATTGGAGAAAGAATCGTAAGATTTAAGAAAGTTGAATAAAATCTAACGGATAAATCAAATTCGGAAAATTTATCCGCAAAGAGTTTTGTTAGACCAGATTAATTTTTATTTTCTGTGGTGGGACTGTTGTTATAAAGCCCCAGTGACAGTAGCGAACGCAGAGGGCCCGTTCCCATTTTTTTAAGGGTTTAAATTTTAAACTATCGATTTGGATAGTTGTTGAGTTGTAGCAGCAGAAAAATATCTAAATCAACAAATTAATGGTTGGTCTGCATAGGCACAGTGGCGTAGCCAGGAAAAAATTTTGGGGGGGGCCAAATATTTGATGAATTGAAGTGAACGACAAAGTGTTTGATTTAAGTGAAGACATCGCCACCTGATGTGCAGTGGGGCATCCTGGTGGCTTGAGCAAGGGAAGCAATAAAACTGGTGGGAGTTAGAGCGTGCCGAAGGCACGCGTATTCTAGGGGGGTCCGGGGGCATGCTCCCCCGGAAAATTTTTGCAAAATTGCACTTAAATGATGGATTATAGCGCTGTCTTGGAACACTTTTAGGATAATATTTATATGACATTTATTAGAAGATAAAGAGCTATTAACTTTTTAAAGGGAGCTCTTACACACGAACGGGCAAAATCTGTGGCTAAAATTAGAGAACACCAAAAACTCAGCTACACAAAAACCCAACAAAGTAAGCCATTCTGAAATTGCTTCCACAAATTAGTTAAAAGAAACGTAAATCGAGTAAATTTTGCGCGATTTACGATTTGCACAATTTATTGGTGTCTTTCTGTGTGTCTAAAACAAGTCCTTGGGGGTGTTAATAGCCAGATGTCTTGGAAAACGTTATAAATTTCTACAAATTTTATTATATTTTCAACAAAGGGTTCAACTTCGGATTCAAACTTTGAAAATTTGGGGGGGGCCATGGCCCCTTTCGCCCCCCCTGGCTACGCCTATGCATAGGCACAGCCACTTTTATTTCTAAAGCCCATTCATTTTATTTTTACTTTTGATTAGTTGATTTTGAATCTTTATCCTCGGACTAATAAAGCCTTGATAGGTTATTCCTGGTAGTTTCACATACTTGTTGTAGAGGCTTTTAACTACCGGGACGCGCAACTCCGTTGTTCCGCCAACATTAGAAGGGTCAATTGCCAATTTGACATTTTTTTCACGCTTTGTTGCTCGCTTGTTTTCAACTAAAAACCTTAAATTACTTTAAAACCAACTCCATTCTTCTTATATAACCTATAAAATGTACATTATTTTGTAAATCAGAAAAAATCGTAACCCTTCTAGTGTTGCGGATAAGCCAAAAGCGGATGTAGTTGCGCATCCCGATATTCTACTGTCCCTACTTTTAACGCAGGGCCGGTTACCGAGATTGGTAAGTGAAGTTTTCCGATTATGGAAGTTTTGTTTCCAGGAATTATTCCGTCCACTAGGTGTCGCTGAATGGAAAACACTCCTTCAGTGCGTTATTCAAGCGCACACCCCGAGAGTCGAAACAGCACCGCTTAATTTTGAGGCGAGCGCTTAACAACTGACCACCACTTTTCGAAGTTTTCTTAGGGTAAACAACCGTAGCCTATGGCATCGTTTTTATTGTGAAAGATAGGTTTGTTTACTTATGCGATTATCTGGTCTTGATTTTTGTGTTTGTCGCTTCAAGCTTTTCTTCGCTCTTGCCAGATCATGACACACATGCCTTTTTGTTCTCGGTGTAATAGTGAGAAAAAACAACTGAATTGACACCACAGCTTATCCAGAAGTTTTAAAGCTTTCAGAGACAATGTTGACAAATTTTGGACTACTCGCCCAGCCCAACCTTCAGTCCGCTTAGAAAGCTCAGTTGGGTTGAACGCCGACTTTGTGCTCGAAAGAATCCTTGAGATCAAGTGGCGCTGAGTTCTGCTCTCAGGATGTGTGTTTGAGTTAGCTACGCATTCTAAGAACTAGTCTCCATTCAGTGGCATCTAATATGGATAGAATAATTCAAACAACGATCGGAAATTTCACTATGCAAAACTCGGTTACTTGTTTAGGTTTATGGTTCAAAGCCTCTACTTGCATGCCAAACTGCCAGAAATAACCTATTTCTTGTGCGAGGATTAAGATTCAAAACCAACAAACCATTTTTAACACTGATACTTCTAGAGCAGGGGTTCCCAACCTTTTTATGTTCTCGTACCACTTAGCCACCACGGATTGTCAACACGTACCACTATTTTTCAAAACAACTACTTTGATCCAATATTAAATTATTTGCAAGATGATGAATCTGGATGTAAAGTCAGCGAAAGTAGAAAAATTACCAACAAAACATCACAGAGTCCATTACACCACACAGCACAGAACGCATCAGAATAACAAAAAAAAAGACACAACTAAATTTAATGAGATTTGTCTTTTTGTTTCTCTTTCACCAGTTGATCGATGCATGGCATAACTTTGCTAATAGCACATCTGAAGTCACGTCCAGGGGCACTTAGTCGGTTTCGATTTTTTGATTTGATGTTCATAAGAATAGAAAATCCCTGCTCGCATTCCCAAGTAGAAGGAAAAATCAGTAGTTGTGGAACAGCGTGGGAAGCTATAGCGTTGGGTATGAAGAAGCCATATTAAGCCAGAAGTTTATTGCAGAACATTCTTTGCGTTGTTTTTTTGCTGTCTGATCCTCCTGCATGTCTATCAGTTCCTCTTGTTCCCCTGTACCGACAGGTAGGTTGGCTGGGTCCACTGAGAAAGGGTCTGTGATGTATGGGCACTGGGCAGCTTGGGGTATCTGGAAAGTAATGCTGCAATTCAGCAGTTAGCAGCGAGAGGTGCTGGGTAATCTCTCTGGAAAAGTCATCACTGATTTCCATTTCAAGGGCTGACAAAAATTTAAACATACCATAGCGCTTGTTTTCCACATTTTTCCTCCATAATTCCAGCTTTCGGATAAAAGCTCCCAGTTTTGAAACAAAGTCTACGACAGTGCAGTTTTGCCCTTGAAATGACAGATTCAAATGATTGAAAGCTTCAAATATATCTGACAAATAAGCCAATCTTGCAATGAATTCCTCGTTCTCCAGATCGTTTTGAAATTCATGGTCTTTCTGTTGGAAAAATAAAAGTAATTCATTCCTCATTTCAGAAAGACGCTTAGTTGTATTTCCTCGAGAGAGCCAGCGCACTTCTGTGTGATAGAGGAGGCAAGTGTGGTCTGAGCCGAGATCTTCAAAAAGAAACTTAAACAATCGAGTATTTAAAGCTGATGTTTTAACAAAATTTACGATTTTGACTACCCTGTTCAAGCACATTAACAACTTTGCAGGAAGAACCTTTGTGCAAAGAGCAAACCTGTGTATGAAACAGTGAACACTTATGACGCGAGGTGACACAGCTTTGACATGGGCTTGAAATCCAGACTTTCTACCGAGCATAGAGGGAGCCCCATCTGTCATAGGCCTACATCCGACAAGATTTCCCCAATCCAGTTCATTTGCCTTGAAAAAATTATCCAAAGAGTTGAAAATATCTTCTCCTTTTGATGTAGTGGACACCTCATGATTCAACAATAATTCCGTTTTTACAGCATCGTTCTGTGTAAAGCGGACGTAGACAAGCAGTTGGCAGCAGTTTGTGACATCTGTGGATTCATCAAGTTGTAAGACAAATCCAAAATTCGAATCTCTTACTCCTGCAACCACTTGGTCAGTGATATCATCTGACATTTCCTCGATGCGTCGTTTCACAGTATTGTTAGAAAGAGATACACTATCCAACTTTGCCACTGAATCTTCTCCAATCAAATTTCTGACTAATATCTTTGCTGCTGGCAAAACAAGTGACTCCGCAATGACATGAGCTTTTTTGTTTTGGGCCACCAGAAGAGGTACTTCATAGGATGCCTTCACAATTCCGGCATTATTTCGGTAAAACTGGCCTGTGTGATCCATGCGCTGTCGCTTCACGTTCTCCCCAAGTCGCTCAAAATAACTCTTCTCTCGATTCATCTTATCTGCATGATTGGACTCAAGATGCCGCTTAAGCAAACTTGGTTTCAAAGCTGCATTTGAAAGGGTTTTCATACAGATCACGCACTGAGGTAAGCTATCTCCACGATGTTGAATAGCAATGAAGCCATACTTAATATAATCTGCCCTATACTTTCGCTTCGACATTTTCAAACATTTAGACAAAAATGTAATGCTGTTCAGAATTCAGCCACTACACGTCGGAAAACCAACATCAGAATAAACGCAATTCTGCAATTGCACAGACCACATTGCACACGTAATAGTTTCGTCACAGACACCATTAAGTTCGCACAGCAGCATTGTATTAATAACAATGACAGCAGGGAGCAAGATCGACAAAAGTAGCTTGCTGAGTGCAGAGAATTTAGTACGGAAAGAAATAAAAGTGTTCGCATATTTTAGAAACTCAAAATTAAATAATTGTTGCAATAGGCCTACTTTATTTGACAATACTACTACATATCGCATGCAACGGAGAGCTGCTCGCGTACCACCTGAAAAGCTCCCGCGTACCACTAGTGGTACCCGTACCACCGGTTGGGAACCCCTGTTCTAGAGGCAGTTGGATGGCGCAGCGAATAAGGCGTTGGCTTTCCATTACTGCAAACCTGCTTTAACGCCCGACTTAGCTAGCTGTTGATAAACACTGCTCTCCTCTATCCAGGGTAGGCTACAATTAACATCTTGGGAAGGCATGACTGAAGAACTGGCCACCCCACTTTCACCAGGATCAGTGCAGAAGGCCAAGTGAGTTGAGAACTTTATCTTCTTATATTCCCCCAACATGGGATAACTAATTTCTGAATAGGCTACGTTTTTTATATGCCTTATGTGTCGAATTGATTCAATTGTGCAACTTTGTGAGATAAAAAAAAGCAAAAATGGCCAGTCGTTGAAATGATATACAGTAGAACTCGGTTAATCCGGATGAAACTGGAAGTACAAATGAGTCAGGATTGATAGAACCGTCATCGGTTAATCCGGAGCTTCGCCTAATCCGGATGGAATCGCCGGTCAAATCGAATCCGGATTAACCGAGTTCTACTGTACAACGTAACTTAGGTTACTGCTACCGGTAGGCTACCATAATCTTTTGTTGGCACGGAAAGTAGGCTAGATTGCGCTGTTTTGTTACAAAGGCTACAGTTCGTGCATTGTTCAAATGTTCAACCTCATTTGCTTATGCTACTGTATATGTAGAAGTAGACCAATATCAGAACCGAAAAATTAACTTCTATTTAGCCTACCTTAAATCACAGCCAAAAAGAGCTCATCTGCTAGTTAGGATTTGACACTAGGTGCAACCGCAAGCTCACGTCTCTAATCATCTGCAGCCTAACCGACATTCAGGCGGATCTAATATCCTTGGATTCTCAACTGGATAAAAAACATCAACCAAAACATAAGAAATGCAAAGCATTTTCTGTATTGTGTTGGCAAGAATTTTTGTACTTGTTTGAATGTTTGCACGGTCAAGAAACAATGGCCCAAATGTCGGGGTGTGCACTTGAATGAAAACTGTTTCACTTTTGAAAACAGTTTTCTTTAATTAGTCTGCCTTCCAATCGCGACTTTTTGACGTAAAGCAGCTGTTCAGAATATTTATCCGGTTATCCCACGGTACACCTAGCATAGACCTAGGTTCGCGGCACATCGGTTGCAGAGCATCAGAGACAGCTCACAGAACATCTTGGTCCGCACGTAAGCTGATAACATAAAACTCAAAACGTGCCGGCAATGGCACATTTTCGCAATCTATTTGACGTAGAGTGAAGACTACTTCAATATGAAAAAAATAATACATAGTGGAGGGTGTTTACAAGCTGGCATCATTGAGCGACGTCGTTATGATACACCACTGTAACCCGAAGTGTTCCATTCAACATACTATTGCACAATAAATATTTCAGCAATAAAAGAACAAAAAAATTAAAAGTGCACAAAAAACACTGAAATTACAAAAGCCGTAGCTTAAAGTTAAAGGCTCGCCACGTAGCGTCGAATCGGACAGTCTCTTGCTTGGTCTCGTCACAAAACAAACAGTGACGCAACATACTCCATTTTTTACATGGTCCTTGCAGTCAACTGGTGTTGGTTGTTGTAAAATTGCAAAAAGTAATAAACAGCTCGATGTAAGTGGAACGTGTTTGCCCAGCTTAAAAAACAAGCAATGACACTTTGAAGCAATTTTTTTCTCGCAAACAAGAGGATGAAGGCATAGAGCCTATATCCAAGCCACTACGTCTTCATGAAAGTGTGACGTATATTTCCCCTGCAAATGCTGCACTTACTCTGAAATATAAAAATAAATATCTGGTAGGAAAATATACCTCAAAAATTAAAAAAAAAACATCTTTTTGTTCTTGGCTGTAACCTACAAGTTTACAGTATGTTCGTAATTTCACAAACACTTTGAACCGAGGCTACATGAAACAAGTTCATTGTAATCAACAAATTTCCACTGAAGCAGATTCTTATGCAGTTAAAATATCAGCTGGAGCAGTAGTGTCATAAATAGTGAATAACACATACCCTTTTGTTGACAGCAATGCATTCGTCATGGAAAGCATGTTGGCAAAGGAAACAAACGATGACTGGAAAATCAAGTCTTGTCCCACCTGAAAATATGATCTGGTTAGCAGAGGTAGGCAGTAAAGCGCTATTTTTGTAGTGCCGCTACTTTTTAAACTTTACTGTTAAACTCGGTGACAGTGTTTGCGTCAGTGGTTCAATGTTGCCAGGATTAAGTTTTCAAAGAAGCTTTCGCAATCCAAAGATAAAGCTTTCGCAATCCAAAGATAAAGATTCCCAAAATCGATCATACGCAATATAGAAGGTAGCTGTGGTAATTTTGTAAACATTGTAGCGAGAGCGCAGTAGGCCTACTTTCAACGTAGTGGATGCTCACTTCTGCCAGTAAACAACATACAGTGTCTTCTTACGACAAGCCAACTTATGATCGCTTTGTCTGAGCTAGTACATGCGGTTTGTTAAACTATTAAGCAAGCAGTCAAAGTGTTTGCAGTTCGATTCATGGACATGGCATTTGTTTTATTAATACCTAGATTGCAGATATTTTACTTAAACTATGAAACGGCGACATGTAATCAGGTACCTGTTTTGCACAGCAAGGGCCTGCCACAAGAATCGCACATTCTCTCATCTGTAAGGAAAAGATAGCCTAAGTCGCGTGCATAGACAAAAATAGATTGCATGCACAATAGGAGAGCTGCTGTTCATGTAACCACGAAGCTGGACATCGCTTTTCGAAGGCTTTCATAAAACCTTTTTAGATTCTGATCCAAATTTTGAAATTAAAAATAAAGTCAACAAGTTGACAAGTGGTCCCTCAGTAGCACAAACAAAAACTTCGTTGTGATAAAAATTTTTAAACCACCCTCTCACCGTGGATGTGCTGGGGGCGTTTATTCACTTTCATCTGCTTCCACATCAAGGTGACAACATCAGAAGAAAGAATTCGCTTGCATTCCCACCATAAAGCAGTCTGCATGGAGTAATCCTGGAGGAACAATAAAAGGCAGATGAGAGCTTTAACATTAAAAACGATTGTTTAAAACGTAATTTTAGTTTAAACAATGACACAGAAATGCGTCGTCTGCTGAGTTACCTGCAATATTTTAACCAGAGCGTCACGCAAACCAGGGATTTCCATGCCTTTTGGTATTCTTTGTATCAACTTCATAGGATCAACGTGTGTGCCGATGTTCTCCAGCAGACCGTGGATAAACTCTGGCACAGAACAAACCAAAACATCATAATGGACTCACAGAAGCAGGCTTTTAAAAAAACAGCACTCTTCATAAGAATTTAAGTGTCACTTAACCTAAGTATATACTTTTTTTAAACAGCAGTTCTTTAAACAGAACGGAGAAAAAAACTTGAAGAACGCGACTTCAGTTTCATTGTCTTGAAAATGAAGCAACTGGTTTAGATAACCAATAGTCACGTGACGTCGTCGTCAACAGGATAACCAATAGACGTCGCTACCACTACAAGGAAATGTCGCTACCACTAGAAGGAAATGAGAAAATACAGCAAGTTTACACGAGTCGAAAAGTTCGGAGAAAAATAACTTAAAAGTACCATGCAAATTTTCTGCATCAATATTTAATAAAGTGTTCGAATCGCAAGGCACGTGTTGGAAAACCAGGCCAATGTAGCTTCGTTCAGTGCTGCTATACCATGCGTTCCATTCGGTGCTTTACAGATTGGACGCTCAAGAAAAACACTGCCAGCAGTTTGTTTCTCTGCGTCGCATTCGCAGGCCGATGAGTAGCCAAATCCCACTTATGCGTTGAAATAGAAACGGCCAGCTCATGTTCGAATTCTTAGTTCCATGAAAATAATTCACCTTTAGACAAAAACAATATTCACCTGGCCTGTGAAGGGATTTATTAATCAGCTCATCCCACAACTGGGAGTCATTTTGCTCCTTGCAGAACTCCACAGCCTTCGACACATCTGTCTCGTGTTCGGTGATCAGATCCAAAGCTCGTGATGCATTCCCCATGCGGACTGGAAAGTATTGCTTTGTTAGGAAACTGTCGTTCATCGCCACATCGAAAACTATCAACGTAGTGATGACGCAATCCCAGCTGGTAAAGTTGTACATCGTCTCAACGTTTAGAGAAGTTGAAAAACGTTAACTTTTGCTGCGGTGTGATGAAAGAATGAGCGAAAACAAAATAATTTACAATCACCATGATGTTGATGACCAATGCTGTTTTTTTACGTCTATTCAACGTTAACACACAATAAACGAAACAACTTTGCTGGTAAATTCAAACTGACTATTGTAGTTTTCCAGTACAACACATTGAAGAAGTCTTTGGATTTTTTAATAACACAGTTTGTAATATGATGCTGAGTAGGGTACTGAAATGACAAGTTAAAATCAAAGATTAAGAGAGTCAGCTCCCAACTCGTACAGCACTGAGAGAAAGGAAAGATAAAAAAAACGATTTGATTCAGCAGGTTACATGCTGACCCATTACCACCTAAAGATACGGCCTGATTTGTTACATTTTGCAGAGATTCCAGGTTTTTCTAACTTTGGGCGAATGTTTAAATAAATTTTTCTAAAAATTAGATTATTACGCTTTCTTTATTCTTTTCCCCAGATGACACAATAGGTTTTAACATCCTCACATGTTGAAAAACAAAGAAAATTTGATTTCGAAGATTTTAGTCAGACTGTTAATTTTCAATAACAGTCTGATTTTTCGTTAACTTACTTTTTCTCATTTGCTACTGCTTCCCCAAGGCAACAAAAAAGTTTTATGTCATTAGGAAACAGCAAAAAGTAAAAACATCTCAAAAAATGTCAGTCAAGCACCAGCAGTAGCTGTAATCAAAATCTGCAAAATGTGACAAATCAGGCCGCATCTCCAGGTGGCCATGGCTGACCTAATAAAAAGACTTGTTCGCTGACGTAATCTCGTTCTTCGCATATTCTCAAAGCTTCTTCCAACTCGATGTAATTGCTGCAAGTAAACAAAATAAAAAAATGCAAAAGCATAAAAATAAACACCATCACAATGGATACACAGCACATATAACCATAGATATCTTACATTTAGATATGCAACTCAGTGGTGCGTAACAATGTTTGAAGGCTAACAGCGTAGCTATGGCTGTATGCATTGACTTCAAACTTGGCAAAGCAAAACAACTTTAGTTTTAATATATTTTTTTGGTTTTTGTTTAAATAAAACTTTCTTCGTTTTCAAGTTGACGTATGGATTGCTTGTGATGACGTCACATTCTCGTTCCGCATGGACTGCTTTATGGAGATTCTGGCGATTGAAAACAAATCACAGTCACAGAGGGTACCTTTAAATACCCATTGTCAGGCATTGTAGGCATTGTCGGGCATTGTCGGCTTTTTGGGGGGTTGTGGAGCATTTTCAGGGGTTGTCGAACATTTTCAGGGGTTTCAGGTATTGTAGAGTAGGCTAACTACTTTCAGGCATTGTTGGGAATTTCTAGGCATTGTGTAGGATTTCCAGGCATTGTCGATCATTATCAGTGTTTGACAGGCTTTTGAGGCATTGTCGAACATTTTCAGGCATTATCGAACATATTCAGGGGTTGTCGAGCCTTTTCAGGGGTTGTCAGGCATTGTAGAGTAGCTACTTTCAGGCATTGTTGGGAATTTCCAGGCATTGTCTAGGATTTCCAGGCATTGTCGATCAATATCAGTGTTTGACAGGTTTGATAGTCATTATGGAACATTTTCAAGCATTTTCGAACATTTTCAGGGATTGTCGAGCCTTTTCAGGGGTTGTCAGGCATTGTAGAGTAGCTACTTTCAGGCATTGTTGGGAATTTCTAGGCATTATCTAGGATTTCCAGGCATTGTCGATCAATATCAGTGTTTGACAGGTTTGGTAGTCATTATGGAACATTTTCAGGCATTGTCGAACATTTTCAGGGATTGTCGAGCATTTTCAGGGGTTGTCAGGCATTGTAGAGTAGCTACTTTCAGACATTTGTTGGGAATTTCAAGGCATTGTCTAGAATTTCCAGGCATTGTCGATCGATATCAGTGTTTGACAGGTTTGGTAGTCATTATGGAACATTTTCAGGGATTGTTGAGCATTTTCAGGGGTTTTCAGGCATTGTAGAGTAGCTACTTTCAGGCATTGTTGGGAATTTTCAGGCATTGTCTAGGATTTCCAGGCATTGTTGATCATTATTAGTGGTTGACGGGTTTGCCAGGCATTGTCGAACATTTTCAGGGGTAGTCAGGCATTCTAGATTAAGCTACTTTCATGCATTGTTGGGCATTTCTTAGCATTGTCTAGGATTTCCAGGCATTGTCGATCATTATTGGTTTTTGACACGTTTGTCAGGCATTGTCGAACATTTTCATGCATTTTTATTCCCAGCTCTGCATGCGCAGCAGAATGATCCCTTTCTATTTTGCGTAGGTTGTAAACGTATTTACGGTATACACAAACACAGCAGCATTTAAATGACCTGGCTATCATAAGTATCGACAATGCCTGACAAACCTGGTAATGATCGACAACCCAAGAAAACGTTCGACAATGCCTAACAAACCTATCAACCACTGAATATGTTCGACAATGCCTGGAAATCCTCATCAATCCAGCACTGCACAGCATTTTGCAGAAACCACAAAAGCTAAAAGAAAAAAAATCACATTTTTTTTACGTAGGGGGGCCCTTTAAAAATCGGAGGGTCCGGGGTACCTGCACCCTCTGCCCCCGCCCCTAAATCCGGGACTGTTTTCACATGCTTTTTCTTGAAGGGGCGGCAAAATCTGAATCCACCCCGGGCAGCACATTCCCTAGCTACGCCACTGCCGACAATGCCTGCCAGAAAGAATCTAAAGTACTTTACAATGCCTGAGAACCCCTGACACCTAAAAATGTTCGACAATGCTTGAAAATTTCCGACAATGCCTAACAACAAGCCTGTCAACCATTGATAATGATCGACAATGCCTGGAAATCTTAGACAATGCCTGAAAGTAGCTACTCTACAATGCCTGACAACCCCTGAAAATGCTCGACAACTCCTGAAAATGCTCGACAATCCCTGAAAATGTTCGACAAAGCCTGAAAATGTTCCATAATGACTACCAAACCTGTCAAACACTGATATTGATCGACAATGCCTGGAAATTTCCAACAATGCCTGAAAGTAGCTACTCTACAATGCCTGAAAACCCCTGAAAATGCTCGACAACCCCTGAATATGTTCGATAATGCCTGAAAATGTTCTATAATGCCTAACAAACCAGTCAACCACTGATAATGATCGACAATGCCTGGAAATCCTAGACAATGCCTGAAAGTAGCTAATCTACAATGCCTGACAACCCCTGAAAATGCTTGAAAATTTCCGACAATGCCTAACAACAAGCCTGTCAACCATTGATAAGTAGGTAAAGACCTTTTTTGGAGCTGTAGTTCCAGGACAAGCTGAAGTTTTATTCAATTAATCTACTGAGTGTTACCAAAATGAAAGTTTACTGCTGGCTACCGAAAGCTGTGCTATAGCATTTGGTAGCCTACTTATGGTGTGTACCAAACATTAAAATTGTCTTGGTTTGGCGGTTTGATCCGTGATGCTAATGAAGCTGTCTCAGCAGGGGGGAAGATGCCCCCTGCCCTCAAATTTTCTCTGGATGGGGGGCAATGGTGCCCTTTTAAGGTCATGTAAGCTACTGCAAATTTTGCAATATAGGCTAACAACTTCTGCTATTTGCTTTTAGCCAAATTATAGGGCCTATAGCCTAGAGTAGGCCCACACAAATTATCCCGTGGACACATTTTATACTTTGCAGCAGATTGTGATGCTATGAATGTGAAATTTACCTTTCGTTTCTTGTTCAAGCTATTGCAATTATTCATCTGTCTCACATTTCGACTTTCATGGCTATAATAGCGGGAAAACGAACGAGTTGCCCAGCATTATCGCTACCGTATATCTCACCCTAAAATCGTTCCGGCGCCCCTCTATCTCAGGTTTGTAAACTGCCTACAACAAGCTTTAATGAGTCACTGGAAATAAGCTTAAATGATAGTTCCAACAATCATGAAACAGAAGTTGCATAACCTACGTGAAGAAAGATTATTGTCTTGATTTTTCATAGTAGGCTATTCTGTAAAAACTTGAAATATACGCCAAACAAAATATTCCAAAGGAGCTCAAAAGCCACCACTCGCCAAGCCCAAACCGTACAATAATAGCCTACCATAGATACGCTAGCCAAGCTGGCAACCTTGATTGTTGATTGTGTCCATAAAGTCAGTCGAGCGTGACGATAATTCCACGATTGCTGAGTTGCATATCTATATGTAAGATATCTATGATATAACTCGTTTAGTTAGTATAACACCACAAACTTGCAACACTACGAAATGACAAAGAACTGAGATTCAGACTTCAAGGTTTTGTATGTTGGTTGGGCTTAGAAGTGTTGTAAAAAAAATTACGGATTTCAGCTGCTTGATTTATTTTGTAGTAATTTATATTATCTAGATTTTATTACGCGTGGAAACGAAAACAACCCTAAACCCCACGATGTTACTCGGTCAGTGTCAACCGCATTAGCCTCATGTGTCTACGACGTACAACTATTTCTGCTGACGCAATCCAATTTAAACATTGGATTAATGAGCTTTGTGTTGAACTACGTAGGACGATAAGAATTTTGAAGTCAACAAAATCATGATGCACGAGATGGAAGAGGAGGCAACACAACAAGATAATGTTCTCGCGAAAGAAAACAGCTTCAAACCTTGTATTTGAGTAAATGCTTGCTGCATTCCTCGCAAAGGATACATGCGCGAATCACAACCCAGACAGCAAAATCCGTTATTTTTGCATTGATTCAACGTCTGTAGACGGGAAAACTCTGTTTGTGTTTGGGAAAACTCTGGCATGATAATATGTGTACTGAAAGGTGAGGGGACACTTTGTTACTAACTATTTGTATTGAAGCATTTCCTGAGTGGTTTAAACGATCGTTCTTCCTTGTGGATAACCATTTCTGAGCTCAAGCATGAAGTAGATAAAAAAGGGGGTATGCCGTGCATGAAATAATTCAACAGCCTAAAACGTTTTGGTGCAAACAATCTAGCCACCAAGCCGCCATTTTGTTATTCCAGACAAGACTTCCGAGAGGTTTATCAATCAACGGCGCAAAGTCAACGAATGCTTTTTCGGAAGAAAAAAATTGTGACGTAACAAGACTAAGCAGCACGTCACGTGATGTGATCCACTACGGGATAAACAAACCTGGACTTGAGAAACGGGAGCAGCCTTGGCCGGTCAAACTCGGCGTATAATCTCACTTGCAAGGAGTGATATTCCCGGCCCAGATGGGAATCCCGAAGAAATAGGGCATGGAGGTACTAGAAGAACGGAGAAATATAAATCAATTGATTCGGTTAAAAGATGTTTCTGAATCGTAGGCACTGTCAGGGGCGGAAAACTATTCCCAGTCCAAGAATTGGGGTGTTTACATCGTTGGTAAGGTAACTACAAACGTCCATCAAATAGGAACAATATAAAAAAATAAAACAACGAAATGTTTCTGGTGTATCAAATCAGACAATAACGTATTGGAGGTAGGTTACATTCGACGTTCTATTACGTTAGATTCAGTTGAATCTTTGTAACAAGTGCACAGATGTTAATTGTTAACACGAAAACCAAGTCCAACCAACCTGATGAAGATAGTTAGGCTTGCTCTCGAGCTCGGCACAGACGGTTTTGATCTAAATACAAGTGTTTTATTGTAAACAGGGGAGTACTACACGTTGGAGTCCACAGCTACCACGCTACACTGCAAAGTCGGTTAGAGCTGCTTGCGGCATTAAAGCATAAAATAAAAGCAATTATTGCAGCAGGCAAGCAAGTGAGTTCGCAAAAATTTGAATTTTACTCAACCATTCGTTAGAAAAGTTTCATCAGTATTTCAAAGTGTGGTTGCTTTTCCTTCTAAGGAGAGCTTTAACCGCAGAACATAATATTGATACCCAGCTAACCAAACTTATCCTTTTTACATTGATTCAACGTAGTTTCATTAGCTTGGTTGCAGCGTGGCTACAATAAGCAAAGTACTAGTGAAGACTAAATGTCAAAACAGCAGGCTGTCGTCGTGTTTTTTAAACAGCTAAGGATCAATGTGCGTTAGCACACAGTGACAGTATTTTATTACGAATCGAGAACTTACTGAGTAGAAAGAGCTTGTAACATCTTACCGGCACAAACTCCATGTGGTCCAGCAACAGCTCAACTGCTTCGGAATTGCCAAATTGCATCAGTGGGAATATGTTTTGCTGAAATCCAAACAAATTTTTGATCATTGATTGTAAGTAAACACTGTTAATAATGTGCCAATGTGTTGCTTTGTTAAAGATTTTACTTTATGACGGAGGAAATAACCAGTATAGAAATAATCGGATGGGGCAACTATGGTTTAAAAGAGAAGAGACAATCAAAGGATGACTTGGACGAACTGACGTACTGAGACAAGACATAGGTAACAGAAGAACAGTAGGAAAGGTACGATGACAATCGAAGTGGCTAACAACTCACAAAACTCACTGCACAGAGAACATTACACTACAACGACGCATACCTTAGCTTTGTTCTTCCTGTTCGCTTCAAATCTTTTTACAAAAGAACCTTTAGAAAGCATTTTATAAAGCGCAATACCCATTCCGAGAGGAGCTCACCTTTAGAGCTGTGTAGAGGTTGTGCTTCCGGATCAGTTTAAAAGTGTCCGGATGTTGCAGACGGAGGTAGATGCCCAAAGCACGTTCGAAACGATTGTCAGCCTCGTAACTGAAAAAGTATTTGGAAATATTTTTAAAAAAATTACAAATTATAGAACAGTGACAACAAATGTTCGTCCGTTAGATCAGTGGTTAAGTGCCCGACTCAAGATCACGCGGCGCTGGTTCGGCTCTCGGGGTGTGCGCTTGAGCAATGCATTTCAGCACTGCTCTCCATTTAGCGACATCTAGTGGTTGGAATGATTCTCTGGCAACAACACTTCGACAACAATCGGAAAATTTCACTCTGTTAATCTCGGTAATCGAACCTGCGTCAAAAGTCTCTACAACTGACAAGTATGCGAAACTACCAAGAATAACCTATCAAAGGCTATGACAGTCCGAGGATAAAGATTCAAAACCAAACCACCAATATGTTGACCAGAAATTGTCTTGCTCAACTGATAAAAAGATTTCATCCATTTCTAATTATATATGTTCACTCCGTTCAATTTGCCGTACAAAATATTTCTTTTGCATTTTCCTTTTTTTATTACTTGAGATAATTACATTCATCAGGCTGAAAAAGTTAACCCTACATTTTTGTTACATAACCCTATATATATATAACCCTATAACCCACTATTTTGTGTCGTGGCCAAGCTTGTTTATGCAAAGCCGGACTTTCTATCGTCAACTGATTGAAAAGAAATATCGATTAAGAATAAACGCGAAAAGAAAATGTGTGTGACAGTCTCGCAAATCTTTTGACGTTTATTCCTAATCGATATTTCGTTTCAATCAGGCACGACAAAAATTTCCACTTTGCATAAATACAAAAAACGCAATTGTATGTGCCGAGACAGCAAAATCCGTTACTTTTACATTGATTCAACGTCTGCAAATGTTGAATCAATGTAAAAATGACGGATTTAGTTGTCTGGGTATAGCGCCTGTTAACGGCAAACCTTTTAAAATCGTATTGTATTTCGAAGACATCATGGTACTGTTGCACCACTTAGCAGTGTGCAAGGACAACCGACTTTAACGTATATATAAAGCAACAAACGTCGAAAAACCGATACGCTGTAAACTGCAACACACTTTTTATAGGTGCACTCTTCGTTTGTTTGGCGATTTAATAAGGAAAGGTAGGCAGCATGTTTATGTGAATTGTAAAATTATTTTGAAATAACGACATTCAACATGGCAGTTTTGCCTTAACTTCGTTTATAACATTACACTGAATCAAACTACAAAACTCAACTTTAAAATATTAATCAGTTTAGTCAAGGAACGCAAGCATCGAGACGCAAAGGGTCGAGACGCAAAGTTTGAGAACTAATGGCTTAAACCAGCGGTTCTCAACCAGTGGGCCATGGCTCACTGATGGGCCATAGAAGCATTTGAGGTGGGCCACAGACATATTTAAAAAAATGAAAGATTTATTGAAACATTTTGTTTCATTTTTGTCACTATAGTCAATTTTACACTTGTGTGTGTTTGTTTAGTTACCGTACAATGAATGATGCTGCTGTTTTTAGCTACAAAGTGGCAGTCATCATTGTAATTATTGCAACTTACAGTTTTACATCAACTCAGTTTTTACAACACTTTATGATGTAATAGACTAGTTTGTGGTTACAATTAAGCCATCTTTATAAGCGGTAGCCTTGTTAAACTTCTGCAGATCCGCTTTTTAGTACGTGCAGCATTTTATTTTGTGGATTTTCTTGGGAAGTAATTGACAGTAGTTGAAGCTTTAAGTTTGAAGAAAATTACATTCAGTATGTAGCCTACATCAATTTTTGATAACAGAGAAGAACATGAACAATGTGCATTATGTTGTAAAGTTCTTAGTCATCATTCATTGAGGCCATCAAAACTGAGACTTCACCTGGAAAAAGTTCATCCAAATTACATGGATGAAGTGTGGACTTTTTTTAACGAAAAGAATATAGTGTGAAGCGTCAGCGCATGGATTCAACAAGGGGATTACAGCAACATTCCAAAGGCAATGTTCTGCTGCTTTTTGTTTATAAACCTTTTTTGGAATTTTTTTCTTACATAAAAACTGAATGGGCCACAGAACTTTTATGCAAACAAAAATGGGCCATGAAAGAAAAAAGGTTGAGAACCACTGGCTTAAACTAAATTGCATAAACAACCGCTCACATACTTACAGTTTGGCCAGAGAAGCAAGCAGCACTGGATTATGTGAATCTCTGTCAAGGTAATATAAGACCCGATTGGTCAAAGAGCCAATGTTGTATAGCTCGTTGGGCCACTGTTGCAACAAATTGCCAAAGCCCTGAAAAGAAAAACAAGAGATATTACTAACAAGAACGAGAAATATTTTACTTCTCATGTCAGATGAAATCTTCATCTTGCTGCTAGCAAAATTTATCCTTCACCATCTATGATAAAGCCATGTGGGCTTTATTTAGGGTTCGTAGACCAAACTTAACACACGATTTTTGAGTTTGTTGTGGCTATATCGACATGACCAGTTGACTTTAATTCCATCTATAAACACATATATTATCAACTTTAGTTTGAAAAAGCATCAGCTATCAAACAATGACGAAGGAAACACACTCCCTTGGGGTTTTGTTCACATTTTTGAAAGTACAGTGGTACACAGCATCTAACCAGTAACTGTACTTCAAATGCTAAAAGTCTGCAGCTCTCATACTGATGTTAAACTTTTGTACATTAGTTATATTTGTCAGGCCATGAGTAGTGAGTACAGTCTCAACTGTAAATATTCAAAAGCGAAAAGGTCCAAAACCACAATCTATTAATTATATCTACACAATTTTCTCAAGAGTTCGAAAAAAACGCCGTTTCTGACTGAGAAATATCACTGTTTAAGCTGCAGGGATAGCTCGCTTACTTGATGGTCTTTCTTTAGGAAGTCAGCAAGCACCTTTTCATAATAAGCCGGAGATAATCTGAAATCCCCGATTGGTAAAAACGTCGATATCACAGTCAGTTCGTCAGCTTCATCAAACCTTTCTACCTGTTGGAACATAGTGAGGAGATCACTTAAAAGCATACTAAAAGTGTTAGAATGAAAGTGGTCAGTCAAAAAACGAAAAATATGAGATTGAAACCGGATTTAACGTTCTGTATCGCGTTGGATAACAACATACTAACTGGTATCTCGCGAGGACACAGAAGAAATATTTCACTGACAAAAAAACTTCTTATGATGGAAACATATAGGCAACAGAGAATAATTGCGACTGGCATATTTTAACACCCTTCTCTTTAGTCTCACTAAGCGCGGTCCAAGGTGTTTACACTGACAACAAAAAGGTTTCCTTGACTCGTATCGCTAGCAAATATATTTTGTTCATAAGCGCGCAATTACAAATTATATTGAAATCTCTTCTCTAACAATCTTGCACTAATAACCAATTTCGTACCGCAGTTTTATACCGGCAATGCATTAGTATTAGAAAGATGAGAAAGTATTACCACTAGAAGGTATTACATAAGTTTAAGTGGTTTTGGATTAATTTTAATTTGGATGTTGATTGAACGTTAGTTTACGATCGAAAGTCGAGGAAATTGATGAGCTGTATAGAAGAAAACGTAAATCCTCATATAACCTAGAAGGGGATTTGAAAATATTAAACATTGCTGACATCACGTGAACAAACATCCATTCCTAAAGCTAACATAAAATTGGACAAAAGTGATGTTGATCAAAGGTTTGGTCGCAGACCCAACACTGAAGTGAATTTGGCACAATGCAAGTTATTTGAAATCAATCTTTCCTGCGAGCAAAATATGCCTTTTTTACACCGATGCAACGTCATCACACGTTGAATCAATGTAAAAAGAACCTGTTTTGATGAACAGTTAAGCTTTCTGAGCACTATAGCTGACGAATTTCGCATCAAGAACAATCTATAAATCTCCACAGTCTACATTGTGAAAAACGATGAAAGACATCATATTAGGGATTGTAGATCATAGGGATGCGAAACTACATCCGCTTTTGCTTATCCACAACACTAGAAGGGTTACGATGGTTTTTACTTACAAAATAATGTACTTTTTATAGGTTATATTTAAGAAGAGTGAAGTTGGTTTTAAACTAATTTAAGGTTTTTAGTTGGAAGCAAGCCACCAGCAAAGTGTAAAAAAAATGTCAAATTGGCAATTGACCCTTCTAATGTTGGCGGAACAACAGAGTTGCGCGTCCAGTAATGTATCGTCCCTACATCATATAAACCAATTGCAAAAGCAGTGCTTTGTTCTGAAACACTCACAATTTCTTGCCAGAGAGGGATGTTGTTGCCGAGAATTTGTGGACACATGCGAGCAGCCTCGGTAAAGTGCTTCATGTCCATCAAATACGACAAGTATGAAAGGCCAACTTCCTGCGGAAACAAGAACTACACGTCACCAACTACAAGAACTACACGTCACAAGACTTCCCAGACAACAATTTATCAATTGCAAAATCATTGCATCTGTCGGCTGCGTAGCCGAGCGGTTAGAACCCTGGTACGGCAATCGAAAGGGCGCCGGTTCGTGGACACGAAGACTGCCTTCCTGTCCACTTAAATCTAAATATTCAAACCTTGATACGACAAACAAATGCATTTTACAATTAAGTAAATAACAGCGCAAAGCTGCAAAGTGACCATGATAGTCTTCTAATCAAGCAGCCATTATTGGGCAAGCTGAGGAGAAAAAGTTGACTTACCTGATACTTTGCCGTCAAACCATAAAAGATTTACAAAAAAAAAAACTTTTAACCATAAACACAGTTTAATACAAGGCGCAAATTCAGCTTCATCAGTAAAAATGATTTTAATGCGGTACAAGATGTTGGAAAGAAAACGAGTCAACTTACAAGGTACGTGTGTTTTTTCAGTCGTCTTCCGTATTCTTTGACTGCCTCTAGCGCCTCCCTGTGGTGATTTATTTGCAGTAACCACGTGACCCTATCATCAGGATCTCGCTGTTGCGCAAGGACAATGTCTTTAGGTGACACAACGTATAAATCAGAGCAGTTGAATTCTGAAAAAATACACGCAGTGAAGACACTTTTTAACGTGTCGTCTGGCATGATAATAATATAACCCAGAGAGCAAATCCATCCTCTTTTACATTGATTGAACCTCTGCAAAAGAACTGATTTTCTGTGTACAAAAAGGCCATTTCCTACCAAAGCTGGAGCCGTTACAAACTTACAACGACTATAGCGTCTGTCGAGATTAAATCAATGTAAAGAGGGACTGATTTTCTGACTAGGAATAGGCCATTTCCTAAACTGTTATCGTTACAACGTCTCCAGAGTCCAGACGTTGGAATTTACGTGAAAAAAAAAGTAATTTGATGGTTGGGAATAAGTCAATTCCTACCTAAGCTGTAATCGTTACAGCGGTAGCTCTGGTAGCCTCGTATTGAGAGCGCATCTCTGGATACCTCAACAAACGATTCTTGATTGCTCGGATCATGTTCAAGAATGCGAAGTTGGGGACGTAATGATGACGTCAAATGACGACTGTCGTCTGCAAAAGATAATCCGTGTGAAACCAGAGTTATCGGCAATGCAACGACTGACTGCATTTTTACATGTGTACCTAATACCTATCACATGTTATAGTGTAGTCACATCATTCATTAGTGCTTGGTATACTTTTTTTTCTTATTGTGGCTTTTACTACCATAAACACATTTTCCGACAAAGCTCCATTGGAAATGAAAATCTTCGACCCATTCTTTTCGTTGTTGTTCTTTTCTGTCTTGTAAATGAAGACCTGGGTAAAGCCAGACCCTGTAGTTTTATGTGATTGTGTAACAACAAGATAAAGCCTTTTCCGAGGCCCGATCGTTCTGAATAAGAACAGCTGCGACTATCATCCAAACGTCGTCATTTAACAACCAGTCAATGAAAATGATTAAGGATCTTATACTGTGGGTAATTAATCATATGTATTGCTCACCTGATTCTTCTTCAGGTTCAGTGTAGGCCAATGCCACGACTTGGTCTCCCAATGGCGCCACGCCACAACAGGAAAAGTCAGTGACAAACCTGTACACTGAATAAACACAGACACATGATTCGCCAATCGGTTGCAGTATTTAGATTTAATTCCAACCATTTTTCTGAAAAGTGCTTTACGCATGTAAGTTGTGTTGAATCAAACGCAGAGGAATTTTCAGTACACTGGCTATCCAGTTAGGATACTTTACCTCTGGGACTCGACTCAGATGATCAAATTTGAATGCTCATGTCAGCTTCACATCTGACTGCAACCCAATGGGACACGGTTGAGAATCAATGATCTACTAATGTTTTTTTATCCAGCAAAATATGCCATTTTTTCATCGTTACAACGATGCTAGACGTTAAAGCGACAAAAAATAGCATCTTTTGCTGACTGGGTAAGTGCGTAGATTTTAAGTGACATTGAATGTACGTTTGATGAAGAATCACGCGGATGAGACCGGAATGGCCCGTTTCGGTGAGTCCGATCCCTTAACGGGGGATTTTTTCAATTTTTTTTTTTAATTTTCGGGTACCGTAGCCTAATCATCATTGCCGTTTTAGGGTTAGGGGTTAGAGGTTAGGAACTCACCGAATCGGACTCACCGAGTAGTAACAGACCCGATGAGACAGTAACAAGCAAGCAAAAGAACAGAACGATATGAGGGACTCACATATGACACAATACTTGGATGGCTCATGGGATTCAATTTTGTTTTTCTCACGAATTCCGCAGACCTAGACAACAAAGAAAGTCTAAGTTAATTCTACTCATTCAATTCGCAACGCAATTCAATGACCGAAGACAACTCCAGACAGCAAAATCCGTCATTTTCTGGAGCGCTACAATTTGCACATATAGTTACTTTCTTGCAAACACTAGCACAGTAGTCTGCTGTCACGACAAGCAAGTGATATCATAGTGGGCAAGATATTTCACTACAAAAACCTTGAACATATTTGTCGAAAAACAAGCGATAAGTAAGTTTTTGGGCTAGCTGTGTTGAAGGGTAACAAATGCGTGCAAGAATTGTCTAACACAAACCTTTATGTCGGTTGCCCAGCCGACAATGAATGTCGTGTTATCTTTCCACGCGATGTGGGCAGGGTACAATTCCGGTCGGAAATACTTATGACTTCCATCGTCTTTCGAACGCGAGATATACGTAATCCGACGGCTTTGTTTCGTGTCGTAAACTTTCACACCCTACAAAGTATGTAGCTTTGTAAGGTGATATTTGATATTGAAATACAAAAACCCATTTGGGTTCCTCGTCAATTGGTTATGTTTTGGTTCGGAGACAATTTAAGATTTCCTTACCAATCCAGAGAGCAGCTGGTGGAGTGTTGTATGTATTGTATAATACTGCCAACAATAATTAAGTAAAGTCCATAGGAGAAGTAAAATCATACACAGAGTTTCCATGAGTTGTCGTCTTCGTATGAACCTCTGGGGCCGACGGTGTATCTTCTTACCACCGATAATTGACGATGTTCTCCAGACTACACTGAAAGGCTACTAGAGAAAAGTCAACCTTTAATCTCATGGTGGAAGACACACAAAGCATCCACGCCTTGGCATCCATTACGATTATCGGAATGTTAACGTAAGCTGATACAAATTTAAAACGATGTAAAAGCAACTGACCAGGTCGTTTGCCCAAGCAATAAATTGTCCTTTCCATTTGATGGTCCGCACTAAACCTTCCCCTTGGTGTAACACGGTGCGTTGAGTTCGTCGCAGCCAAGACCTTTCGTTCAAAACTAACTTGTCTGTTCCATAAACGAATTGCTTGGAGGAGCTGCTCGCGAATCCCGGTTCCAGCGCTACTGACTGGTGAACGAAAAAAATTCAGTTCCATGACATGCAACTTATTTTAACTGCAATTTCGTGTGAAAACGACAATGAATATTAAGTGAAAACAAGAAGACATGATACCGTATGTTATGTTTTCACAACATCATATTCCACGGTGATACGATTTTCTCACTTGAATATTCAAAAATACTTTTTCTTGCAAGTTTAACGCTTGCGACTTCAAAATCTGTGACTCGAGAAAGCAATAAAAACATGCAGGTACAGTTGGAGTCTCAAAAAATTCATCATATCATTGTTTATTTACTCAATACCATAAATATTCTGCAAACGCCTTTCATGTAGTGAAGGTCTTGTGAATAGACTTTCTTAATTTTCACGACTACCAATTACTTCAACGTCTTACTTTGACGGGTTGGTCAAGAGTTATAGTTTGATTGTATTCATTCGTGTATAAGCCTGTTATGGACACAACACCGTCATCGGAACAGCTCGACACAAAGTCTCCCGTCTCATCTAAAGCTATGCATGTGATGGTGGTGTTGTGCTATTGGAAGAAATCATATAAGTAATAATTAAAACTTAATATATACCATAGGCTTAAAATACAGTTGCAATATTTTTACAAAGCGCATAATGACTACAATATGAAACTATCAAAGTTATTAGTAGGGCAACCAAAAGTCAATAAAGTCAAAATTTTTCTGCTCTGTTAAAAGTTTATAAAACGTCCACAAACTAAATTTCAGGCTGACACGAAGAGAGGTTTCAAAGTTATTAAGTAAAAAAAAAGTCAAAATTCATGGTTAGGTCAAAATTTTCTTTTAACGTAGTTTTTCTTCTCTCTATTGATATTTTATTAAAGCTACGCAGATACTGATTTTTTGTTGCAGTTTCTGCTGCTGTTCTGACGTAATAATCCATCTGTTGCAATTTCTGAAGTAATAATCTTGTTGGGGCCACTACTGACGATTGAATATTAGCCAACTACCCTGCTGTTGATGAGTTGGTTGCCAGGGTTAAAGCAGTGACCATTAAAAACAGGTCAAGAAGAGCTAGTTTTACTTCCATTGGCCAACTTCCACAGCCAAATGTAACTAGATGGGCCTTTGGTTGAAAGCTGCTTTCTATTATTCAAGAAGTCTACTAAAAGTAAGAAATATTGTGGAAGGCTTCCATGATGGTGGTGTCTTGCTACGGCCGGAATGGCCCGTTTCGGCGAGTCCGATTCGGCGAGTCCGATTCGACTAGTCCGATTCGGCGAGTTCCCTATTCGGCGAGAGCCCTTTTCGGCGAGTGCCCTATTCGGCGAGTTTTTGAAATTTTTAAAAGGAAATTATCGGGTACCGTAGCCTAATTGCAATTGCCGTTTTTACATCGTTTTAACGTCGCTAAACGTTGAAATCGTGCAGAAAGGAATAAAAATAAAATGTTTGGACTATTAATTAAATTAAAATTCGTCATGTCAGTTCAGTTGTTTTTATTTCTGACCATCATATGAAAAACAATACACGTCAACATAGCAAAGGTAGAAGCGACAATTCACGTCAACATAGCAAAGGTGTAGAAAAAGGTAGAAGCGACAAAACGCGAACGTTAAAACGTGCTTGTGACCAAAGTAAGTTATTGAGTTGAAAGAAATTTGGCAAGGTTGCAACATCTTCAAAAAAATTTAAGATATGAAGGAAAAATAAAACAAAGAAAATGTTACAAAAAAAATAATGTTTATGTCTATAAGTTAGTACTTTTGAATAGTTAAAATCATAGGCGCCTAACTATTTTTTTGGCCGTGGGGGCGAAAGCGTGTTTCATCAGCAGCAACGTAAATTCAGCGAAATGTCACGCAGATGGATGACGTAATTATGTCGTCACACTAAGATTGCTTTTATTGCCACACTCGGAGTTATCGCTACGTTCGACCTACCGTTAATTATTATAAACAAAGCTCGACCAAAACACATGCTATGCGTCTGCGTTGGCTAGCGGTTGATGGACTGCGACTCTTTAAGCTAAGCGCAACATAAAGTTTAGCAACGAACTAGATTTATTAGCATGAAACAAGAGACGAAAAGGTTTACTAAAAGGTATACTGTAAATGGAATGAAAATACTAACTTGATCATATGCTTGAAAATATACCTGTTGAAAGCAAAATCATTCATGTTTACATCAATTCAACAGCACGTCACCTTTAATAAATTTAAAAGTTGCTGACATCCGTAAACAGCCCTTGAAAAATAGTTACAGAGAGACGTTTGATTAAGTTTTCGACTTGACATTGCTCCCTTTTCACTACAATATCGCAACTTATGGCTGACCAGCTTTCAAGTTCCAATTTGCTGTGATACGCCCGTTTTCGTGTTGCAGATGAAACAAAAAATGCGCATATTCCCCGCCTTTGATCGGGTTTCTATGGCAACGGACGTGTGTGCGCCATGCAGTTTGCGCGAGTCCGTTGTTGTGTTGATTATGTGGCTTGTGCGACTGTGGGCAATGCGGTTTGTACCAGCCCTTGTTACGTTGGTTAGTGGTAACCTCGGGCCGAGACTTCAAGTTCATTTTCACAGCAACCGATTCACTGCCGCGACAATTCTCTGCAGAGGTTTCGACTTTCGAAAGCGACAGGAGGCTGTTTGCAAGCGCATTAAGTTAAACGCACGCTGCGTCAACGTAGCAAAGTATGTTGTTTTTGGGTGCATTCAACATCTGATGACATTGAATCGACGCAAAATGGTAGATTTTTGCTATGTCACAGGCAGCAAAATCAGTCATTTTTACATTGATTCAACGTCTGCGGACGGACGTTAAATCAACGTAAAAATGACAGATTTTTTTGTCTGGGGTGGGATTGTAGCATCGCTACTCGTTCTAGTGATTATTTACTGCGAAGCTGTTGCGGTTTGTATTTAAAAATGTTTTCCTGCTGCCGATCGCTAGTTCATCTATTGTTTTATGTATCAATGCCGCATAAAAAGTTGCTCCCACGCGGAAATATGCGTGGGGGCTTGGCCCTCACGGCTTAGGCGTCTATGGTTAAAATGATTAGTTTGGATCAACAAATGTGTGACCTAAACTCCTACAGCTTAGATTGAAAGGAAATTATCGGGTAGGCTACCGTAGCCTAGTTATACCGACCAGCAAAAATTTGTTCCAAGAACCCAGTTAGCCTAACAGTTCATTTTTACATTGTAGTAACAGAATGAAAAGGCTAATCAAATGTGTGGCCTATCGTTTTAACGTCGCTAAACGTTGAAATCGTGTAGAAAAGGGTGCTTTTGCTGACTAGGATACGTTGAAACTGAGAAACATTCACAGAAGCCCTACCATACGTTGCATTTTTAAGATAATGTATTCAGACGTTGAATCAATGTACAAATGAAATGTTATGCTAAATGGGTTCTTGGAACAAATCGTAGGGCTTCTGTGAATGTTTCTCAGTTTCAAAGTATCCTAGTCAGCAAATGCTTCCTTTTCTTCACGATTTCAACGTTTAGCGACGTTAACACGATAGGCCACACATTTGTTTAGCCTTTTCATTCTGTTACTACAATGTAAAAATGAACTGTGTTCTTGGAACAAATTTTTGCTGGTCGGGATAACTAGGCTACGGTACCCGATAATTTCCTTTCAATCCAAGCTGTAGGCCACACATTTGTTGGTCCAAACTAATCATTTTAACTATTCAAAAGTACTAACTTATAGACATAAACATGATCTATTTTATTATTTTTTTGTAACATTTTCTTTGTTTTATTTTTCCTTCATATCTTAAACTTTTCTGAAAGTGTTGCGACCGTGCCAAATTTCTTTCAACTCAATAACTTACTTCGGTCACAAGCACGTTTTAACGTTCGCGTTTTGTCGCTTCTACCTTTGCTATGTTGACGTGTATTGTTTTTCATATGATGGTCAGAAATAAAAACAACCGAACTGACATGACGAATTTTAATTTAATAGTTCAAACATTTTCTTTTTATTCCTTTCTGCACGATTTCAACGTTTAGCGACGTTAAAACGATGTAAAAACGGCAATTATAATTAGGCTACGGTACCCGATAATTTCCTTTCAAAAATTTCAAAACCTCGCCGAATAGGGCACTCGCCGAAAAGGGCTCTCGCCGAATAGGGAACTCGCCGAATCGAACTAGTCGAATCGGACTCGCCGAATCGGACTCGCCGAATAGTAGCAGACCCTGCTACGGCGTGCTCAAGATGCTGTAAAAGCTCCCAATTTAGCTACTCACCTTGTAGAATAGAGGAGCAGTACAGTGCACCGTTTGATTTAATTCAGAAGATGGAAGACAGCCGATGCACCATTCAAGAAGCTTACCAGAAAATGAGGTCCCTTAACTTTGGTGTTGATGGCTGCCTAATTGGAAAATATATTCAAGCAAGAATCTCAAGAAAAGACATCAAGTGCATTGTGAAAATGGGACGAGATGATATTTCACCGCATTTTTATAGCTTGTTGAGGAACTCCCTGGCAACTTCTGTATCAGTAGAGAGAAGCTTCTCTATTTTATGAAAAATTTTGGCGAGAGACAGGAACTTCAAAGGCGATAATGTGAAACATTACTTGACGTCGAAGTATAATACTGCAGAACCCTCTCAGTCATTGCGGGATATTTAAAGACACTCCATATTTAGTTTTTGCAGTTGTTCGAGTGACTTTCATTACCTGTTCGTTGGCTGTGGTGTCGTTGAGTCTTCCACATTTTTATTTCATTAGAAAAAGAAGATATCCTTACCTAACGGTTCGATTTCTTGTATGCTTTGAATTTCGCATTCGGGTTGCAAACGCAGAAAGTTATTGGTCAAAATTAGGTCAAAATTTGTAAATTATAAAGTCAAAATTTCAAGTTTTTAGGTCAAAAAATTGGTTGCCCTAGTTATTAGTAAAGCTTTTGAGAAGACAGTAGTTTCTGATAACCTTCGCTAAAGTCATAAAGTGTATACAGCCTGTTTGTAAGTTTCAAAAATAATTAAATTTCAAATATTACAAATTCAAATATTAGAGAAAACAATTCAGTTAGCCACAATATTCAATTAAGTACGGTATTACACTTCTACAAAAAAATTTTTTTTTGCTGTTTGGACTTTGAAAACTGATTCAATGTAATTTTGGGGTGCTGAATTCGAATCTGAACTCAGATTTTTACTATTACATCAGATTTTTGAGATGTATAACAAAAATACTTTATTTTTGCCAAAATTGGAAGATTTGACATTGCGTTTACCACCAACATATGCAGTGCCACAGCGAAAAGTTAGTGTTAGAAAGGGAAAAATAGCTTAAATAAGGTTACTGGACAAGAGTTGCCATAAGCCTGCTTAAATCTTTGTTATTTCATGCAAAACATTGACAGGGGAGGTCAATTATATTATTAGCTTCACTTTTAGCTTGATATTACAGCTTTGTTAATAATGTTGCTTCCAAAACAAATTAGTATCAAAACTGTAGTTCTGGGTTTTTTTTTCGCTGACACTTTTCGGTCATTTGTCCGAAATGACTTGAAAAAATTCGGTCATTTTTTATTTATTTCGGTCATTTTTTCTGAGGAAAATATTTCCTTTCAAGTAGCTGATACAAATCAAAATTTGCACTTCCTGACTAGCTACAACATAGGCGCCAACTTTTTAGGGTCTGCTACTATTCGGTGAGTCCGATTCGGTGAGTCCGATTCGGTGAGTCTGATTCGGTAAGTTCCTGACCTCTAACCCCTAACCCTAAAACGGCAATGATAATTAGGCCACGGTACCCGATAATTAAAAAAAAAAAAAATTGAAAAAATCCCCCGTTAAGGGATCGGACTCACCGAATCGGACTCACCGAATAGGACTCACTGAATCGGACTCACCGAATCGGGCCATTCCGAACTTTTTATGCTGTATATATTGATACATAAAACAATAGATGAACTAGCGATCGGCAGCAGGACAACATTTTTTGAATGCAAACCGCAACAGCTTCGCGATAAATAATCACTAGAACGAGTAGGATGCTACAATTCCACACCAGACAAAATCTGTCATTTTTACATTGATTTAACGTCTGCAGACGTTGAATCAATGTAAAAATGACTGATTTTGCTGCCTGCAACATAGCAAAAATCTACCATTTTGTGTCGATTCAATGTCATCAGATGTTGAATGCACCCAAAAACAACATAATTTGCTACGTAGACGGAGCGTGCGTTTAGCTTTACGCGCTTGCAAACAGACTCGATGTTGCTTTCGAAAGTCGAAACCTCTGCAGTGAATTGTCGCGGCAGTGAACCGCTCGCTGTGAAAATGAACTTGAAGTCTCGGCACGACGTAAACACCAACCAACGCAACAAGGGCTGGTACAAACCGTATTGCGCACATGCGGAATAATCAACGCAACAACGGACTCGCGCAAACTGCATGGCGCACACACGACCGTTGCCATAGAAACCTGATCAAAGGCGGGAATATGCGCATCTTTTGTTTCATCTGCAACACGAAAACAGGTCGACCATAAAGTTGAAAGCAGGTCAGTCATAAGTTGCGATATTGTAGTGAAAAGGGAGCTATAATCAAACGTCTCTCCGTAACTATTTTTCAAGAGCTGTTTACGGATGTCAGCAACTTCTAAATTTATTCAAGGTGACGTGCTGTTGAATTGATGTAAACGTGAATGATTTTACTTTCAACAGGTACATTTTCAAGCGTATAATCAAGTTAGTACTTGCATTCCATTTTCAAGACATTGTCATTCCATTTACAGTATACCTTTTACTTTTTAGTAAACCTTTTCGTCTCTTATTTCATGGTAATAAATCTAATTCGTTGCTAAACTTTATGTTGTGCTTAGCTTAAAGAATCGCAGTCCATCAACCGCTAGTTTACGCAGACGCATGGCATGTGTTTGCTTAACCGAAGTGGTCGAGTTTTGTTTATAATAATTAACGGTACCGGTAGGTCGAACGTAGCGATAACTCCGAGTGTGGCAATAAAAACAATCCTAGTGTGACGACATAATTATGTCATCCATCTGCGTGACATTTTGCTGAATTTACGTTGCTGCTGATGAAACACGCTTTCGCCCCCACGGCCAAAAAAATAGTTAGGCGCCTATGAGCTACAACATTAAGTTTCGCTGAGAAACGTTGTCGTGTTTTATCTGAGAAAACTTTCTTCAACGTTCATCAGCGAAACTCAACCTTGCAACACCCGAATTGACTATATATTTTTCGGACATTTTGACCGAATTGACTATATTTTTTTCGGACATTTTGCTAAAAAATCGGTCAATGACCGATAAATGACCGAAAAAAAAAACCCAGCAGTGTAGTTTGTGGGTGTATTTCCGCTATTTCTGCACCCCATGGCCTGGATTTGTGGATGTAGCACAATGTGTATAATATATATGTGTAATAAACGCGAAGTCAAATCTTCCACTTTTGACAAAAGTAACAATTTGCTGTTATCATATCTCACAAACCTGATGTGATAGGATAAATCTGAGGTCAGATTCGGATTCAGAACCCCAAAATTACTCGAAATCAGTCTTCAAAGTTTATAGAGCAAAAATTGTATAGACCAGTATTATAGATAATTTTCAAGTGAGTCTTGAATGTATTAAAATTTTACAGTTTCCTTTATACAAATAGATCAATATCAAATATGGATATCTAAATATATTAATATTTAGATATTTAGATTAATATACTGCAAGCAAGGCCAATACACGCAAAAGTCAATCAAAAGATACAACAGACTACAGAGTAATCAGATCAAATATAGTTATTACTATTTAAACCCTTGACAACCTGTTTCACCTAAAGAAGGATCATCAGAAGGTCCTTATTCAAATAGAATCTCTAAACAAAAAACAACCTTTTAAAACAACAAGTGATGAAGTAGACGCTGATGTCATTGTTGTTTCTCAATGTTATTGAAAATGAAAAGTTACACGAAGACCCTTCATTTAAGATGCGACCAAATGATTAAAAAACAAGCAATAAAATCACCAAGGTTCGAAAACTTGTACAACAGTTTGTTTACTAAAACTTGCAGTAAAGCTGGCGCAATTGCTTTTTCAACAAACTTACGGAAGAAAACTGTTTATTGGTATTGTTGTTTCCTTGATGGTCGAGTATATAAATAATTCCATAGTGAGTTCCAAGGGCAATAAACTAGAATGTGATAATGGAATAAAAAGATAGTAAAACGTGATTACCAGTATATATCATACTATGCACAACAGAGATTTTATTACGACACCTCGGTGTACAAATATGCACATTATGAGAACCAAAAGAACTTGCTTTTTAAAACTGTTGTCTGCCAGTCCTCCTTTGAACATGACATATTATGAAAAAATATTACATCAAATAGTTTTGATATCTAACCAAAATATTTTCAAAGTGCTAAGCTAACCCTTTCCTAAGCAACTAACCTTATCATGCAAGGCAATACATGCAGCTGCATCACCTCTGAGAATCTGCAGAAAATCATTCCCCATTCGTTCATATTTCAACTGGGGTTCTTCTAAACTGTCCTGCAATCATTGGATAACATATTAAAATTGAACACAAAATTCTGTACAATCAATCAAAATAACATGGAAAAGAAACGTAACTATGCATATAACGTTTAATCTTTGTATCATTTAAGCAAAGCTGAAAATCAAGTATATATGTAAAGTACAATAGTTGCTGGTATAGGATCCAGGGATATTGGATGCAGCTGCTTACTGGAGCCAAATCTTGTGTAACAAATTTTTTTACATGTTTAAATGTAGTGCAAAATATTTTGCTTAGCATGTCCAGTATCCACTTCCAGTACCAGGTGGCCAGGTAATAAAACGCTTTCACTGGCTGTTGTTATAACATCTCCTTTCACTTTGTCAGCTCTGCAAGTGAGCCGGTTGTGATATAATAGAAACTGAAGTGTTCATGAGTATTGAGTAATGAGTATGTTTGAAAACATGCACTGACCATACTGTGAGACTTGAAAAAAATGGTAAAAAGTTATGTTGTATAGATTCCGATCTGTGAGAATTTTGTTGAAAACTTTTGAGGTAAGTTATTTTAGAATTTCTTCAATGCTATGTTTTTTTGCAGTGCTTTATGTGTTTTTGAAGCGTTTCTAATGTTTGTATACATTACGGGAATAACAACCATGTACAGTGTACACAGAACTTGTTGAAGTAACAAAGAGACCAAAAGTAGATCTGCCGTTTATCCAATCTATTTCTCCTAGACTTGACCAGAGGTCAACAACATAACTTGATGTGAAGTTGTTCATTTGATGGAAGTGTTATTTTGCTGACTTCCAACTATCTAATGCACCATATTTTTAATTGCACTTTATGTTGTTACAATGAGCACATGAAATCATTATTATTTCATTTTATTCAAAATGATGACTGCTTTTTTTCTTTTCAATTGCGAGTACGGTACTTGACAAATGGCAGTAGACACAGGAGGAGAAAACACAAGTGGCTGAGATGAAAATGCTGCAATGGTCTCTGGGATTGACTAAGCAGGACAAAGTGAGAAGTGAAAAGATTAGAAAATGAATGCAAGTCGGAGAACTGATAGATAGAAACACCTTAAATGGTTTGGTTACGTGGTAAGAAAAGATAAAGACAGTGTCGAAAAAAGAATAAGACAATTGGAAGTTGGTAAAAGAAAATGATCAAGGTCAAAAAGAAGAGACTGTGTGGCAAATGATATGGAAATAGTGGGAGTAAAGGAAAAAGATGCAGTTGACAGAGTAATGTGGAGGATTGCAATCTGCACTGGTGACCGACTTGAAGTGGAAATAAAGCCAGAAGCAGATGAAGCAATTTTCTGGAAATTAACGACTTGTAAGCAATCATTCAAACATGTTGACAGCTTTATAAGCGACTAGTGTAACAGGTTTAACAATCCAATGTAAGTTGCTGGCACAATAGCAGGCAAACTATTAAAGTATAAAATAAATACCTCAGATTCATCATCACTGGATGAGGCCATATTCTCAGATAAGTGATACCCCAGATGAATACAATAAATGTTGAAAGACAACTTCTGTAAAAAGTATTTTACTCTATCCAATTCACAAATATTTAAGAAAGGCTAAGTCTATAGAAAGGTCACATATTATTGAACAAACAACTTTACTTTTTATGTTAGATGGTAAGCTATTTGTCATGTATCTATTTGTCAAAAAAAAAATTGAATTGAAGTGTCAAGCTATCAGGCATAATAGCATCATATAACGCGCAATGAGTTATGACATGAGTAGCAATCCACTGATAGCTACCACGGGTGCAACCTAATTCGTACCGTCAGTTCGTACCTTGAAAAGATCGAGAGAAAAAAATAAAAAAGCCGAAGTCGCTAATCGCAGTTTCCGCAAGGTTAGGGTCTCGCAGTATCGGTTAGGTATCGGTATCCGCAAACAAACAAACTGAAAAGATCGAGAAAAAAAAAAACATCGCTGATCGCAGTTTCCGCAAACATTTTAAAAGGGTTAGGGCTGATCGGAGTTTCCACAAACATTTTAAAAGAGTTAGGGTGTTTCTCTGCAAAGAAACAAACTGAACAGATCAAGAAAAAAATAAAACAAAGCCGAAGTCGCTGATCACAGTTTCCGTTTTTCCGCAGTTTCCGCAAACATTTTAAAATTTCCGGTAATGATCCTGAGAGTTTGCCGAAGTGGCTGATCGCAGTTTCTGCTAACATTTAAAAAGGGTTAGGGTTGATCGGAGTTTCCGCAAACATTTTAAAATTTCTGGTACTGATCCTAAGAGTTTTTATTTGTTTGCGAAAAATTTCAAAATGTTTGCGGAAACTGCGATCACCGACTTCGGCCTTTTTATTTTTTTCTCTTGATCTTTTCAAGGTACGAACTGACGGTAAGACTTGTTCATGGTACGAATTAGGTTGCATCCAGCTACCACCATCATTCTGGCAGAATAATTATGCGCGATCCGCCTAAAAAATGATCCGTAAAGTAACGCGCGGTAAATAATGCGATGATTGCAATAACACGCAGACCCTGATGAAAACTAGGGTTAGTAGATCATAGGGATGCGAAACTTCATCCGCTTTTGGCTTATCCGCAACACTAGAAGGGTTACGTTTTTTTCTAATTTACAAAATATTTTACTTTTTATGGGTTATATAAGAAGAGTTAAGTTGGTTTTAAAGCAATTTAAGGTTTTTAGTTGAAAGCAAGCCTGCAGTAAAGCGTAAAAAAAATGTCAAATTGGCAATTGACCCTTCTAATGTTGAAGGAACAACGGAGTTGCGCGTCCCATAAAATGAAAACATAAATAATAAAGTTCTTCTTGTTGACGTACGGCATTTATTTTTATCCCATTTGAATGTCAGGATCCTATTTTTTATTTGGAAAACCAAAAAACAGGTCTCATAGCTAACGTAAAAAGATAAAACTTACATAACAGGGGAGTATCCTCAATGGAGCAAGGAAAGCATTGCTTCCCCTGTCAAAATTGAAAAAAGAGAAGATGGTAGGCTATTTTTCAGTAAAACGATTTCGTAATTTCTTTACCTGAATACGAATTAAAACAGCTTCTAACTCATGTCCCCGTATGATTTCAGCTCGGTTTTAATTTTAAAAAGTTGGAAGCTTACGGAAGCAAAGATTCGTACCGCATCCCTTAATTGCTCTCGTTTTTACTATACGAAAAAACAAGTGAGAAACAAAAGAAAAAGCAGCGCAAAGTTTACTTGATTTACATTTTTTAACTAATCTGTGGAAGCAATCTCTGAATCGCTTACGATACTCTGCTGGATATTGCAGTGGCGTATCCTGGTTGGTTGAGCAAGGGAAGCAATAAAACTCGTGGGGGATCAGAGCGTGCCGAAGGCACGTGGTTTCTAGGGGGGTTCGGGGGCATGCCCCCCCGGAAATTTTTTTGCAAAATTACACTCAAATAATGGATTATAGTGCTTTCTGGAAACACTTTTAGGGTAATATTTGTATAAAATTTATAAGCAGATAAACAACTATTAACTTATTAATGGTAGCTCTTACGCACGAACGGGCAAAAAATACGGCTGAAATTGGAAAACACCAAAAACTCAGCTATAGTTACCTACTGGTGTAGTAGCTTAAGCCAGAATTCATTTCAGTCAAGTTTAGCCTCGACCTCACATATCCTGTCTTATGCCAAAGTTTATCCAGCCAGGATAGCAGTGTAAAGCCAACATTTGGCTCAAACTTTTGCTTACTAGGCCGATATTATAACCATAACAGCGCTTTAACTTTTTTCACTTTTAGCCCGCGACACAAAATCCAACAGAGCAAAGTTGCCAGACTATGATAAGGTCTAAAAGCTAAAATAATACAAAAATAGGCCAAAACAAGGAAAATATTAGACAAAAGGGCTAAATGGATATATTTACCTGTTTCTATTAAAAATAATAAAATGTACATACATTTTATGACTTGTAGCGGATTTCAATAAATTGTAGCAAAAATAATTCTGCAAGTGTAGCCCGAAAAATAGCAAGTATAAAAGGACTGTAGTGGATGAGTTTTGATCTGCCACATTACGAGTATTAAACAAGTATAGAACATATATTGAGCAATGGAGAACATGGTTTCATCTGGTAGGGTTACAATATTTGAGAAGTATTAAATATTATGCATTTTGAAGAATTAATTTTAAAAAAGCCTAATTTGAGGAATTTAGCCTGTAGCGCCAGAGAGCTCTGTCGTCTCTGACGTCACACGTACACGTCACTAGAATTTTCCAGAAGACTCCGCCTTGAGCGCATAACTGCACGTCTCGGGAATTCAATTCAGCAATCGGGAATTCAACTTCTGTAATCAACGTCACTATGCCGAATTCCTACCTTGGTTCATCGTTATGTAGAATTGCAGTCGTGTTGCGTTGTGTGATCATATGTAAAACTCGCAATCTCACACTAGTACCTTCTTAAAGAAGTTAAGCTCATGATTTTAAAGCAATCAATCAGTCGTTTGTTAAGTTCTTGCAATATGTAAAATCAGTTCTTGCTATAAAATCAATCAGTCGTTTGCTATGTGAAATTTAGTCTTTTGTAGAGTTCTACAACATGTAAAAATCAGAGTGTGTTAAGTTTTTGCTATGTGAAAATCAATAGTTTGTTGAGTTTTTGTTCAATATGAAAAGTCGGTTCTTTCAATATGGAAATCAGTTGAATGCAATATCAAAAGTCAGAACTTAAAACCAGTATCAAGAAATCAGTCTTGGTAATTCTAAAGCAATATATCAGTTTCGTTGTTGCTACCGTTTTCTATTTTTGGCACTGCCAGGATGACGTTTGGATCAGTTTATTGTTAATGTAGCAGCGACGACATTTCGTATCCAGTTGTTGGTGGTGGAGCTTTAATATTCCGGTGTTTTCCTTTACTTTCTGTGTTGCTGGATCGAAGATTAAAAAGTATAAACAATTACGTTGTGAGCAAGCATTGATCTTCTGAGTTGAGTTAGTAAACAATACAGCAGCGTAATCGACCTCGTGTCCTATCATTCCTTGCCGACTTTGCCCAGGAATGTTGCCATCCCACTGATGGCTGTGTATGGGTGGATATGCTGAAAGCAGCGTCCGCTACAAGCCAATCTGGTAACCCTGCGACAGGGAAGCGATTGAAAAGTTGCTTCCATGGATTAGTTAAAAGAAACGTAACTCGAGCAAACTTTGCTCTGCTTTTTTTCCTTAGTCTTTTACTTGTTTCTTAGTGTAGCAAAAACGAGAGCAAGGAAAGCGATACGAATCTTCGCTTCCGTAAGCTGCCAACTTTTTTAAAATTAAAACCGAGCTGAAATCACACGGTGACATGAGTTAGAAACCGTTCTAATTTGTATTCAGGTAAAGAAATTACGAAACCGTTTTACTGAAAAATATAATTTTCTCTTTTTTCAATTTTGACAGGGGAAGCATTGCTTCCCTTGCTTCCATTGAGGATACGCCCCTGGGATATTGTAGCCTACCATTACGTAATAAGATAGTCTAACCCGCCGTTAGGGTTAGCCTATATCGACATCGCAAGGAAACGTTTGAGCCTAATATGTTAGCTTTACATTGTTGTCCTGGCTGGATAGACTTAGGCATAAGACAGGATATGTAAAGTCTAGGCTAGACTTGACTGAAATGAATTAGCAGTAGGTAGCTGTAGCTGAGCAGTTTAGCTAAATTTTTGTGCAGCTGAGTTTTTGGTGTTCTCTAATTTTTTGCCTGTTCGTGTATAAAAGCTACCTTTACTAAGTTAATGGCTGTTTATCTTCTAATAAATTTCATACAAATATTACACTAAAATGTTGCATTAACTAAGAGGTCAACCGGTCCAACACCAAAACTAAAAGTGCACTGCAACGAAAATACATGGCTTTTGTATTTGTAGATCTTTCTGAAATAAAACGTTTTTCAACAGTTTTTTTATGCATCATCCAAGCAATAGAGGGATTCCATGTTACGCTTCAATGCGCACTGAGAGGTTGAAGCGTTGCCTGGAAAGTTGGAAACGAGGTAGGCCTACCGGTATTACGAAACCCTCTGTTACCAGTCAAGTCAAGTTAGTTGCTTCGATGCTAAATATCTACGATGGAAGCGAATGACTGGTCAAAATCTTTACAACATTTACCATCGTTTGATATAAGATCAATATCAGACTGGATTGGACCATCTGCAAGACCTCTCAAAAGAGGTTACCAGTTTTTCATTGAAGATTATTTGCATTAAATTTTTACTAAACGTGGAGATTCTCAAAGTTTTATCTGCAAGGCAAAATGTTGGCCAAGTCAGAGAAAAACTGATAAATCGCATGAACTCACACTTCAGATGAAGCAATCCACTCCAGTAATATAGAAAGCAAAGTGCTCTTGTAAGGCAGAGTAAGTAAGTAGCCTAGTTGTAGTCAATCTATAATGCTAAACATTTCTTTATGTGCAAGTTTGGATGGGTGATATTAAATTTTAATGTAGTTGCAAATTAATCTTTTTACACTTTTGAGGATTATTGTTTTATTAACCATATTTTTGCTACTGCTGTTTGTAGCATAAGTCATTTGATGTTAGCCTACAGCTAAGCCTACATGCGGTTTATGTAGTCTACCTACATTAATATGAAGCAGTTTATGCTACTATCAGCAGTAGGGTACTAACATGGATAACTAAAACTAGGTCTATCACGTTTGGCTACATAGTATATATAGATACTTTGTCCTGTAACCGTGCATAAACTTTTGTTTCGTATTAATTTGCATTTCTTTGTGTTGCAGACTTGGTGGTAGATGCAGTCACATTACTGCATTGCTATACAAGATGCATCATTTTCACATTCGTAATGTATAATGATCCCAGGAGCTTTATCCTGCACCAGCAGTCCAGCACAGAGCAACAGTGGCACAAACTAAGAGGCGATGCCATTTTTGCAGAACGAGTGACAAATTGCATCTTTGCAAGAGCGGAGACCGAGCGGACCAAACGGAGGGTGAAAAGCACCATCAAATCGCGCAGATTCGATGCCAGATGCAATAACCTGAAACGTCCCTTTGAAGAAAAGCGAAATTGAAGCCTTTGCAGCATGCTCTGCTTCAAATGCACCATTTTCCTACCTTCTGAAACATCATGATGCACCAAATGAAGACATGCAGGTTGATACTGCAGTCGGAAAGGTAAAGGTAGGAAGTGCACTGAGTTATCAGATGGCAAATTTAAGTTCCAGCGAAGAACAGCTTGAGTAACACATCTGTTCATATTTCCAACATCGCGAAGGCTTCATTTCGAATATCCATTGCATCTCGTATAAAGTTTCCGAACTTACCTTTAGTTTGTTTAAATTACTCCTTTGAGGAATTCGTTGAAGTATTGGCTGGTGCCCAGAAGGACCTCTTTGTTTACTACATGACCTTACAGGAAGCACATGCTCTTGAGGAGGCAACAACTTCGCAGTCTCAATCAGTTTGATGGCACAATAGCCGAAAACGACGACTAACCTCCTCAAACTTTGGAAAAATTATTAAGCGGAAGACTAAAGGCATCTAGGCCTACTTCCATTTTAAAATCAATTTTTAAACCACCAATGCTAGACCATGTTCCAGCACTTTGCCACGGCTTGACAAAAGAGAAGCATGCAGTTCGGTTATATCGCGAAGAGATGGAAAAACAACTAAACAGAGACGTTGAGAGTTTTGACAGCGGCCTAATAGTCAACTTAGGTTAAATTTTTTTGGAGCCTCCCCAGATGGAAAAGTGTTTGACAAGTACGAAACCGGGAAAAATTTTGGACTCTTGGAAGAGAAGTGTCCATTTAAATATAGAAACAATTGTGTAGCCTACAGGAAGCAGCTCTTAATGATGACTTTTGTCTCCATTTTGTTGATGATGAACTAAACCTGAAAAGTGCACACAACTACTTCTATCAAATTCAGGGGCAATAGCCCTCAGTGGTTTTCCTTGGTGTGATTTAGTTGTTGTCACGATTTCTTTCTATCTCTTACCAGGAAAAAGACTTGGAAAGGTTCAATGACGTAGTTTAATGGGTCAAACCGAAAAGCAGTCAATTAAATGTCGAATAATTCTACTAGTGAAATGATAATCTGACTTCTTGAAGAACTTTAACGAACGGCTTCTCAAATAACTCTAATTTCTGCATCAACTACCAATCCACAACTCATAGCACACCTCTCATAATCAACTCATAATAATCACCATAATAATAATCAACTCATCATAATAATCCTAATCTCCGAATAAACATTACACAAACTACACCACTATTTATAGTTGGTTGTTCAGTCCAGTAACATCGAGAAGGTTACGTAATGTCACATTGTTCTGTCAAGTTGTAATAAATGTCAACAAGCAGAAGCTTATAGAAGTCTAAAGAATGTCACGTTCACAAGAAGATTCTTACATAATAACGATTTCGTAATCAGAGGTCCATTCGTAAACAACCTTGTGACATCATGACAAACGATATTGGCAATTGTGAAAACAACAGAACGTTCCAGATACAGAATAATCTAGAATTACGTTGCAGAACAACGACTTCACAATTAGAGGTTACTACTGGTCATTGACCGATAATAACATACCGCTCAAGAATTCCATAATGAAAACAGCACATTCTGTCAAGACGCAAAGCAGCCCGACGCGAGGCTTTGCACATTGATTGTGACATACGCCCCCCCTTAGAATATTGTTGCAAACAATATAACAACACAATCAATACAAAACACACCACAAAACAATTAATTACTCAATAATCAATTCTCATAAGTCCATCGTTGCATGATCTACCAACGATAACTTTTCTCAAAACAATAGCCACGTTTTCTGCGAAAGTTTCCATCGTCCTCAATGTCTTCAGTGCATCGGCGAGCAAGATGACCCATTTTCCTACATCGGAAACACCTCCTCTCCGGACAGTCCTTGGCGAGATGACCTTCCTTATGACAGTTGTAGCAAGCCTTTTCACCAAAAGGGCAGCTCCTGGCTATGTGTCCAATCTCCCCACATCGGTAGCAGTGGTTGTCACGGCAACGTCTATTTTCCGAATGTCCGCCGTCAGCAACGCACTCCCTGGTGAAATGTCCGCGTCTACCGCATCTATAGCAAACTCCAAATGGTCGTCGCCGATTATCTGCAGAACAATCTCGAGCAAAGTGACCATTCTTGCCACAAGAATAACAAGTAACTTCAGAATTTTTCTCAATAACATTTCCGATTATAAGATCAACTAAAGGTTTTTGTAAACATAACGCTTTCACAGTCCCACTACAATACGGAGTTTCGATATATATCATCGCTAACGGTCCTTGGATTGAAGTGGTATCTATCTTTGTCACATGGCCAGTTTTTCCCGTTAACTGATTGTCATTTACTAAATCTCTCCTCACCATTATACCCGTAGAACCAGAATCACGTAAAACTTTTACCTTTTTGTTTCCAACTTTTCCATCCACTACTGGCAGGTAATCTTCAGGTATTATTTTTCCGCAAACATCTTCATCCGGTTTCTCCTCCCCAAGCGTGGGTTCAGGAATCATTAACGCACAACCGCATCGATAAACGTCCGTGTCTTTATCTTTTCCAGACTGATTGGATAGGGAAAACGACTTGTCCTTGCATTCCTTCGCTTCGTGTCCTTGCCTATTGCAACGATTGCACCACTTCCTCGATTCCAGATGATTTCTATTAATCTTCTTCCGGCAGTTAACAGATTTATGACCTAAGCCATTACAATTAAAACAACGTACTTCTCTTGGAACAGCACCTCCTTTAAAATTATTTGTTTGCTTCTCGTCATTATCGCATGACAACGTTTCTTCAGTCGACAACTTCTCATCATGAGCAACTAAGTACTGTTCTGCCACACTGGCTATTTCTTCTAGAGTCTTTGGACTTCTTTCCATTAAATAAACAGACAGATCTTTTGAACATGAATCTGTGAATTGTTCCTTAACTATAAGGTTTGCCAATCCGTCCAATGATTGGTCGGCCCCCGAAAGTTCAAACCATTTTAACAAAAGGTTTCTTAAACGTTCAATAAATTGACCTGGGCTTTCGTGTCGTTCAGGCTTTGCCTCACGGAATCTTTGACGGTATCCATGCTCGGTAAAATTGTATCGCTTTAACAGAGCTAACTTCAATCTGTCGTAATTCATGGCTTCTTCTTGCGAAAGTCTTGAATATACATCAAGAGCTTGTCCCGATAATAACATGCTTAGCTGGGTAGCCCACGTCGACTTCTCCAATTTGGCTATTGTAGCATATCTTTCAAATCTTAACAAATAACTATCCAACTCATCTTTTTCTTCAACAAATGATGGCAAATCTGGACGTCTAACTTGCGCCACAATAACATCTCGAGCATTATCATTAGTAGAATTAGATCGCTCACCAATGTCCAGCTTTTGTCTTTCTAATTCAAGTTTTAACTTTTCCAATTCATATTGCGCTCTTCTTTCTTCAGCTTCTGCTTCGCGCTGCGCTTGTTTCTCTTCAGCTTCTCGTTGAGCTTGTTTTTCTTCAGCTTCAGCTTCGCGCTGCGCTTGTTTCTCTTCAGCTTCTCGTTGAGCTTGTTTTTCTTCAGCTTCGCGCTGCGCCCGCTTCTCCTCTGCTTCAGCTTCAAGTTGTGCTCGCTTTTCCTCAGCTTCAAGTTGTGCAGCTTCAGCCTCACGCTGTGCTTGCTTTTCCTCAGCTTCAAGTTGTGCAGCTTCAGCCTCACGCTGTGCTCGTTTTTCTTCAGTTTCAAGTTCTGCTTTCCTTATTTCACGAGCAGCTCTTCTATCTTCTCTTTCGTCAGCTTCTCGCTGAGCTTTTTAGTCCATTATCTTGTGATACTCTTCCATCACAAACTGAGACTTTTCATTGTCACTCAGCCCCATTCGTTCAGCCACGCTCCGTAAGTCTTCAATCATCTCATGTTTGACAGTATCCGCCATCTTGACATTAATTTATTATTCTTTCAATAAATCTTCGGTATTCTTCGGTTTTTCGGTTATATTCTTTTTCGGTTTTTCCCGGACGAGCCCCCAGAATGTCACGATTTCTTTCTATCTCTTACCAGGAAAAAGACTTGGAAAGGTTCAATGACGTAGTTTAATGGGTCAAACCGAAAAGCAGTCAATTAAATGTCGAATAATTCTACTAGTGAAATGATAATCTGACTTCTTGAAGAACTTTAACGAACGGCTTCTCAAATAACTCTAATTTCTGCATCAACTACCAATCCACAACTCATAGCACACCTCTCATAATCAACTCATAATAATCACCATAATAATAATCAACTCATCATAATAATCCTAATCTCCGAATAAACATTACACAAACTACACCACTATTTATAGTTGGTTGTTCAGTCCAGTAACATCGAGAAGGTTACGTAATGTCACATTGTTCTGTCAAGTTGCAATAAATGTCAACAAGCAGAAGCTTATAGAAGTCTAAAGAATGTCACGTTCACAAGAAGATTCTTACATAATAACGATTTCGTAATCAGAGGTCCATTCGTAAACAACCTTGTGACATCATGACAAACGATATTGGCAATTGTGAAAACAACAGAACGTTCCAGATACAGAATAATCTAGAATTACGTTGCAGAACAACGACTTCACAATTAGAGGTTACTACTGGTCATTGACCGATAATAACATACCGCTCAAGAATTCCATAATGAAAACAGCACATTCTGTCAAGACGCAAAGCAGCCCGACGCGAGGCTTTGCACATTGATTGTGACAGTTGTCTATACTTCAAAGTCTTTATTTATTGAGCGAATACACTTCGATATAATGTTCTGGACTGCAAAAATGATACCTTCCCTTGCAAACTTTTATTTTAGTTTTGCGTTACCACATTTGGCTGAACCGGACGTCACTAAGGCCAGACCGGACGTCAAAAAGTACCAAGGCCGAACCGGACGTCACCGAACCAACTTATTACAACTGCTGAGATCTGACATCAGAAAAGCTGGCCTGGGGTCCCTGCTCAGCAAATCGCATCTCCATCGATTGCAAAACATCGCAAAGGACAAAATAGAATGGAGATCCTATCAACCTTGTTGAAAGACTGATCGAAGCCAGCGGCTGTCAAACGATTTGGCTACACTGACGGCGGAGACAGTTACAATAATATTTGGCTCAATAATTGTTTTTATGGTGATAATGTGGTTATGTGACCTATTCTGTGTTCATGACTTAAAAATAAATCAGAATGATGGTTTTAAACTGGTTTTAATATGAACGGAACAATCTGTACAGTGTGCAGTAGGCTACCGTACTGCAGTTTGTCAAGACTTTCAGCGCAAGCTTCAACCCGTCACGGTTTGTTGGTTCACCGTGGAATCCCTCTATTATATGTCTTGCGCTAAAACTTTTTTTTTTGCACAATTTGTGTTTTTTATTTTATTTGATTATTAGGAAGGGACATCGCCCTTTACCCCCCCCCCCCCCCCTAAATACGCTACTATGCATGGATACCGATGTATCGATGGCAAAAATGTGATTAATTGTAGGCTACGATAGCATTCCAAATTCTAAAAATGGCAAGAAACAACGAAAGAAATGCAAAACAATGACCTATGCAGTGGAAACACAGGCTCTAACTTACAACGACAACAAGTATGGGAAGCGACGCCAGGAACGTAAAAACGACATAGGCCTACAGAAAAGTTTTCATTGCAAGTTTTAGGGTCGAATGCAGAAAGGTAGCTCAAAACAAACCTAACTTAACGCTAAGCTCTTCTCAGGCAAGCGGAGTTTCAGTCAAGCTCGGTTTACAACTTGAGCGCGCTGCAGAAACTAATTTGCAAGGTCGCTTGGCCAAGCCACCCTTTGAGCTGCGCTTCATAATAAAACTGGTTTTAAGCCACGTTTTTGACGCAAAGTGTCACGTCACTCGACTTGCAATGGTGATTTTTGAAACCTACCCGACAAATAAAGTAATTGTAAGTTTAGAAGTTGTTCGTGTAATTAGGGATGCTTTATTAATGACATCATAATACCTTTTGTTACATCACAATTGAATTTGAAACGCAGTTTCCAGTTGGTGGTAGCAACAGTGCTTCCACTTTGAAGGATTTTATCCCGAAATCGGGATTTTTCAACGCTTCGAAGGATAAAAAAGGGATTTGAAGAAAAGAAGGATTTTTTAGGGATTTTTAACAATTTTACAAGGAAATTTTGTCTTAAAAAGGGATTTGTTCTTTTTAGCAATTTTAAAGAAAATTTTATTCATATTCCCTTTCAAAAGTTCTAAAAACGACTGGAATAACGATGATCAGCAACTTCCGTCGCCACTCGCCATCCGGAAACCCTCTCATTCTCTCTTCTTTCACCCATTCTCGCCTTTCCGTCGCTTCTCGCTTGGTTGATTTCTATTCTCGGCATTTTGGGAATTGGAGTTTAGACGTAAGTTCAGTCAACGAGATAGTTCAGTGAGTGAGTTAGTGTTAGTTTTAATTCTTTTAGTTAAAATTTGGTAGTCCGTTGATTTACGGTTGAATTTGAATAGCAATGACAAAGTTTAGTGAGCTTCGACGTACAGTGGCATGATAAGCTTAGGCTAGTGGTATCCTTCCGGTTTAGAAAAGTTAGTTATAGCCTATGCTAATCTATTATGGCGTGATAATACTAGAGCTAGCTAGGTTGTGTGTAGGATATGTATAGTGTACAAAGTCAGACCGAGTCAGTATCATGAATAGGCCTAGTATCTTAAAGTTTTTCATCAGTCTCAGATGATTGTGAAGATGTTACTGACAAGGAGAAAAAAGAGATAGCCTAGCCTATAGGCCTACAGTTGAACAAGGTAGCACATCAAGGAAAACCAAACTAGACACAAAAAATAAATTTATTAATGGATGGATATTGGATACGATAATTCGTTACTGGACATTTACCACCTGTACATTTTCAGTGTTAGGGAAAAGTTAGGAGTCTGGGTGGGAAAGATTAGAGTGGTACTGGCATCGTAATTGGTAAATGATGTCCAGGACTCCAGGTGGTAAATGTCCCAGAACCGACTAACTGACAAGCAGTTTTTTGGCTGGACAGTGAACAAAGGAAGTAAACCATGTTATTGTAAAATATGTGTAGCCTACTATGCTAGTAAAACAACGTTGCTTCGACATATTGAGCTATAAACAATAGGCATGAATAGGCCTAGGCCTGAATTTTCATCAGCTTCAGATGATTGTGAATATGTTACTGATGAAGACAGAGAAAAAAGATGTAGAGTTGATAAAGTTAGTGCATCAAATAAAACCAAAACTGCATACAAAAATAAATTTGTTAAAGGATGGCAAACTGACAAGCGGTTTTCAGGCTGGATATTGAATAAAGACAGCAAACCATATTGCAAAGTATGTGGCACTTTTGTGTACTGTACTAAAACAGAGTTAATTCGGTACGCTGCTACAGAAAAGCATCAAGCTAACTTTAATTCGGCAAGAAACACTGTAGGGGTCTCGGCAATGTTCGAAAGAAATAATGACACTAAATCTAATGACATTGAAATAAAATGATGCTCAGATTCCATCCTATAGCAGGCCTACTCAACAGTATGTTCTGATTCATAAAGTTATGAAATATGTGTAATTTCTTGTAATAACTAAAATGACAACCTTTATTCAGGTCATACTTTTGAAGTACCAGTCGGTAATAAATTTCATGAACAGCAAGGGCAACGCTGATGCAGAGTCAGTCTTAGAAATTTAATTTTGTATCAAGATTATCACCTATTCAGTCTGTTCCAATGACTATTGTTCCTCTGTAGCCTGAATGAGTGTAATTTGGTTCATTTTGCCTTTTTTTTTCACCACTTAGGCTACATGTGCAGTGCCAGTGTTCACTGTTCACAATTAGTAGGCTAATGTTTTTAATAACTGAGTCTGAGTGTTAAGAGTATTAACTGAGTGTTACTGTGCTCCTATGATGTAATCATGTGGTGTTTATACTACAGCAGGTGTGAATGTGTTGAGATACTTCTTGTGTGGTGTATTATTTGTATTTCCTGCCATAATGCCACTGGACATTAATATGTCAAATTTATGGTATTAGATTGGGTTTGTCAACTAAATCAGCCATGCTACTGCCTGCAAGGTGTTGTTTTTTGTAGCAATTTGAATAGCCTACCGTACCACTTCTTCAATTCACTGATTTTCTGTTCTTTCAGGTTAAAACGTAACATAGGTGAGATTAAAAACTTTAAAGTTGTATTATTGGCACCTTTTTTAACTTAAATAACGTCAAAAATAGCATCGCCTATCAAGGAAATTTTGAAGGATTTCCGACTGAGAAAAAAGGGATTTTTCAGGACAAAAAAGGAAATTGAAGAGGATTTATCAATTGTCAGAAGTGGAAGCACTGGGTAGCAAGTTAGTAGCCTGTTGTAAGACAAAGCATGTTGACAGCAACTAGCAAACATGTAGTAGACAACAATTTGTAGGCTACAAATAGCCAGGGGCGGCAGAAGCGGGGGGGCGAATGCCCCCCCTGCCCTCAATTTTTGTGTGGATGGCGGGGCAATGGTGCCCTTTTAAGGTCATGTAAGCTACTGCAAATTTTGCAATATAGCAATTTCTGCTATTTCCTTTCAGCCTAATTATAATCTTTTATTTTTGTCTCAACATAATATTCACGACACAACATCCTGTATCACAGTAGATTACATCATTATAATATAGTTTGATGCCCTTCCGTGCCATTGTTCTTTGTATACCTGACACTTGTATCATTACTCGATAATGAGCTGAAAGATGAGCATTATCGCTATATGTTGTTTTAAAACTATAAAAAAAATGGGCCTTTCAGCAACAAAAATGCCCTTTTTTCATAATCCTGCCCCCCCCCCCCCAGGTGAAAACTCGTTCCGGCGCCCCTGCAAGTAGCAGTCGTTTTTTAACAACTTTGTAACTGTAAAATAGCAGTAAACCAAAAATATCTGGAGGTTTGTCAAGGGGCTAAATAGGGACATTCCACCTGTAACTCAAATAAATCTGGTCAGAATTTTCTCTTTAACCTGGTCGTATAAAATGCTGCTAGTAAGCTTCAGCATTTCCAGAAAGGCCTACAGTGTTCTACAGACGGAGAATGCACATTTTAGCAAGCTTCAAAAAGTGCCCTGCACGATGGACTGATTACACAACTTCACCGCAATCCTTTCAAACCCAGTTTGCAAAAATGCTTAAGTCAAGACCCGCCGCTGTTAAGTCGCCTTTTTTGGCGACTTAAATTGGTGGCTCAAAACCTGGAATGAAACGAGTTTTCAGCTAGGCTTAAAGTAAGAATAGTTTCTGCAGCGCAAAACTCGGCTCAAGCCACTATCTAAGCCCGGCTTGCTTAAAACTAGTTTTGAGCTACCTTTCTGCATTCGATCCTTAAACTTTGCTAGGTTTTACCACATTTTTTCGTTAATTAACGTGCTAGTAGCCTATATATGTCCTAGGCTATTTGTAGCTGGTAGGCTACTATTCGTTTTATCCCAATGGCCAACACTAAGATTATGTGGATATGAATTTTTTTTTCTTTCTTAAATTGCCTTTCCTAAACCAGCCATCCACAACCTTGGGTGATAGCCTAATAGTTAGTCCATGTAAGGTGCATGCCTATTTCTATCCTATATGTTTTATGAATATTTGCTTCTACCCAGTAATTGAATTGTTTCAGGCAAGTTTGTCTTTGTTTGCCAGGTGTCTACATTTAAACAATAGGCTACTTTTGCTGCGCATACGAAAGAACTTGCATATTTTGAACACGTAGCCTACGGTTCCTGACATGTTTATTATTTATTTATTATTATTTATTTGCGTCAGACAAAGCTGTCCATATCTAAAACAAAGCAACGAAATAATATACACACACTGCAAATGCACAAAGATCACAGAGAGCCACTTTGGATGTCGTCATGCAGTTTAAGAGTTTACTAAATATCTACTGTTACAAATTTGCATACCGTAGGCTACAATAAGCGTTAGAAAAGTTGAAAGTATTCAGAACGATGAAAACACTCGGATGACATCAGGTCTGATATAAAGGGATTTGAGGAGTGTATGCAACGGTTGATAAATGAAAACATGTTTTTCCTCAATAAAGCATCAAACGTTGTTTCATTAGCCTACTTGATATTCACGGGCACTGACATAAAGGCAAATTGTGCAATATTTTGAAAGAATCTTTGTAAGCAACACGTAATGGTTTTATACTGGAAGATTTAAACTTGTTCCACAACTGGAATCCAACTGATATAAACAAACCAACAATTGATTGATTGAACTTTACCACTACATCAGATAAAGTATTGGCTGCATAACCGAGTGGTGAAAGCCATGAAACAGCAATCGAAAGGGCGCCAGTTTGACACTGCTCAAGAGCATGCAGTTTGGCAGGATAATTAAAGGCATGCCTGAAGGTGGACACGAAGATTCCTTCCATGCATTTCCGTCCACTTAATTTAAATCTTCAAGCCAAGCAAAAGTCTTAATATGATGATGATGGCTATCCCTCGTCTTCGAGGATGATGGCCTTTGCAATAAAATAAAAGCTAACGGTGAGTTCTTAAATGGCTAATGAGTCCAATCCTGGCTTTAAAAGTTTGGTTACAATTGTTACGGTACATTTAAGATGCTTTGGGAGAGTTGGATGATGATGAGCCAGGAGAAAGCCTTAATATATCAGGCAGTTAAAAGATGTTTCACTTTTTAATTTTTTATTAATGGCCGAGAAACAGGCCATAACCTAAACATTGTCTGTTTACACAGCTCAAAGCTGTTGACTGATTTGATGCTCTCTTTCATTGTTCTAATTGTTTATTCTAACTTGTCATTAGAAAAAAAAATCTGCTTGATCCGCCTAATAAAACAATCCGTAAAATAATGCGACAAAAAAATACTGCGACTCCAGCATTGAATTGGTTGGTTGGTTTTGTATGTTCATCCTCGGATTGACAAAGCCTTGGTAGGTTATTCCTGGTAGTTTCGCATACTTGTAGAGGCTCTTGACGCAGGACCGGTTACCGAGATTGACAGAGTGAAGTTTCCGATTGTTAAAGTCTTGTTGGCCGGGGAATTATTCATATTCCACTAATTTGGTGCCGCGGAATGGAGAGCAGTCCTGAAAGTGTGTTGCTCAAGCGCACACCCCGAGAGTCGAACCAGCGCCGCGTGATCTTGAGCCGGGCTCGTAACCACAGAGCTAACGAGGTAATTACGGTACTTTTTACTGGCAGAAATTCTTGTTATCTTTTTTTTTGATTACAGTAACAGAGGCTGTAGCCTATAGCCCCTCTTCGGCACAGGACGATTTTGGTCTTTCGGATAGGACTGGGAGTAATTCTGAACCGGACCAATAGTTTTTTCATGGCACAATAATTGGTCCTCGAGAAGCACAGCATTTTCAAAATTTCAACCTTTTTCCATGAGGAACTTTCTTATTCAGCCTATGTTGGGCAGAATTTTCGTCGGCCTAAAGCTGCAACTTATTGTTCGGGTTTATGAATAGCCTAATTCAGTAGGCTAGCCTACTGCCGGTGCGTCGCGCAACAAAATTGTTAAGAACCATCGGAAAAACTACTGTTAGGCCTATGTCTAATATCGTAGAGTAGAACAAATTTAACGTGATTTATAAAGGTTGTCAAAAAAATTATCCATATGTTGTCTATCACTTTGCTCCATGTTTTGATTATTGCCATTTCAAGTTTTTGCCATTTTATTTTTATTTACGTCTTTGATATTTGTTTTGCTTCTGATAACTTTATTTCTAACCTTATCTTTTCTGCTTAGATTTAGGCTACTACCGTAGCCTATTCTTCTTTTCATGTTTCTTTTTCATTGAGCTGCGCCAGTTTTCTTTTCTCTTGAGTGATTAAAACTCCAGTAGCCTAAACAAATCTAGGAGGCTATTTTTCGCATTTATGTAAACATGCAGAATTAACAACTTCTTCTTTTATTGTCGCACTTGATTTCAAGCATTGACTGCCTCTTGCATGAAAAGTTTCCAAGATTCTCTGGTGTTAGTTTTGACGGTTTGTTGGTTTAAGTAGGTTAATCTTTGTCTGCCTTGGGCACGCTTCCTTTCAATTTTGCTTGTGAGAAAGAGATGTTCTAACTTTCCTTTTCGCAGCACGTGTTCTAAAAATTGAAGTTGATTTTCTTTGATATTTTTTAGTAGATTCTTTGTTTGATTTGATTTAAAACAGTTTGGTTGCTTTTTTCTGTCAGTCCAGGATATCCTCTGCATTTTTTCGGAATGCCCACATTTCAAACCCATTTGTTTTTTTATTAATTGATTTGGTAATTGTAAAGGTTTCTGAATTATATTTAAAAATTGGATAATTGGAATTAACATCAAGCGTGTTAAAACCTCATTTTTAGGCCAGTTATGGACAGTTTTTTTTTTTTTTTTTTTTTTTTTTTTGTTTATCTTTATCCTGCATTGCGGGAAAGCGGACTTGAGCGCTATGCATCGGTGTACGCCTTCCGACATACACCTGACCCACGCTGCAGCGACGGCATTGTCTGTTTCCGGTTGTATACTCTACTTATGACTTAAATTTGGTACTACCCATTACTCGAAATCGATCACTGGGTAGAGGCAATTATCGTAAAGTTTCTTGCCTAGAGAAACAACAGCAAGTGCGGGTGGCTGGAGTCGAACATGCAGGCTCTCGACTGCGAGCCCAACGCGCTAACCACTCGGCCACTGCTGCCGTAACAGTGGCGTAACCAAAAAGGGGAAATTGCCCCCCTGTAAAAGTTCTTGCCCTCCCTGTAAAAATGCAGCTCACAGAACGTTAATCAGGGAAAGCTGTATCGAAAATCTGTAGAAAAGTTTGTTACAAAAGATGTATTTTTTGATCAAGTTTATGCGACATTTAGTTGCAAACAGTATTCAGAGGCAGTAATAAGCTATTCTGTTGTTTAACGTTTTGCTTGCCAGTAGCCAAAGGTAGCCTAATGTCAAATGTAGCCTGTGTTTCTACGTACGCCGTACACCTCAGATCTAATACGTAACCTACATTAAATAAGCACTGCGTTGTATTTTGTGCGAAAGGAATTTATTGACAAAATGAACCCTACCATTGAACCAACCATAGAGGCCTAGTCCAGTTTATTTATTCTTACAGCTGTTTTGGATTTATGTCACTGAAATAAACTTTTTACCTTCTGTTACAGTATGATTTGACGAAGTTTTACGATTGATTAAGGCTGAAATCATTTTTAGAATGGGTAGCCTAATTTCAAGACATTTTTTCAAAAAATTTTTGGCGAGGGCCCCCAGACTACCTCACAGCTACTCATTTGCTCCTTGCGCATGACCAGTCCAAAAAACTTCGAAGGCAAGAAAGTTAATCTTTTATTGTCAATTAAAACTTCGCCTAACATTAGGCTATTTTCAATATTAAAGCGATTCAAACCGCCTTCGTTCATGATGTCACTAAAATGAAGTCCCTAAAAAAAGCTTTGCCCTGTCTGTAAAATCGATCTGGTTACGTCACTGCTTATGAAAACCTACAAACCTTTCGTCATATCAAACCTTGCGACGCATGCAGCCTAGTTTAAATCACTGGTGCGGTAAACATAATAAAACGATTAATTGGACTCGCTTGACTAATTAGTAAGTGCACAAACACAAGTCTTCACTTCTTCCCGCAAGGTTTCACAGGTGAACCAATACTTCAAGAATCAAAACCATCCCAAATTTTGTCAAGCAGCGTCTATCACAGCGGCATGCCTATTAGAAAACCGTTTTTTTGTTAAACATAATTTGTATTAAAAATATTTAAGAAAACGCGACAAAATAAAATGTGTGAAGAAAAACGTCAGCTTTATATCAATGTAACCTATTACTCTTGTAATGGAGCAGCGCTTTTGATTTTTAATATGGCGTTGAAGATCTTTACGCTAGGTCCTAACTTTAGTTTCAAAACTGATGTAATGTCAGCTTGTGTCAACATTAAAAATGCCTCTCCGTCGATTTCATGAGAGACAAAGGCATCTCCACAGTCAGTTTTGTTGGTCAACTGGTTGACAAAAGAAGAAACTTTTTCAGCAGACCAGCTTAACACTTCACTGGCGTTTTTACCTTGAACACCAGGAAGAGAAAGAACGCGTTTGTCCCAGCCTACAGAAGATTCCCTTTGGTGTTGTCGCTCAGATACAGATGTCAAAAATGCGGCTTCATACAACGAGGAATGAGCGTCGAAGTCGGATAACCTCAATGTTCTTAGTTTTGAATGACGTCTCAGTCTCGGATGTCCATTGTCGTCAGAAGAGTCTCTTGGTTTGGTAAATTCTCGACTGGTTTGAGACTCATGCACGCTTAACTGACTATGCACGCGAGGCCTGCCTCTTCTTTTCTTGACAACAACAGTCGCGTTTTCTTTCGTGTTGTTGTTCCCGTCAATAATAACATCTTCGTGTGAAGACGCTTTGTCGTAAATCAATCGATCAGGCATCGGATCACGATTAAGCTTCTCTTTGGAATATGGACAACCGAATTCACTGTGATGGCTCAGAAATTTATCGTGTTTTACGTGGCCAAGTCCAATACAGCCTTTCACAGGGCAAGCTGCTTGTTCATCGACATTGAACTGTTTATAATTGACAGGAACTTGAAGATCTTCTTCTGTCCGACTACACCATTCAATAGGATGCAGATCTCTGTTGTCAGTGTCAAACCAGTGATCGTAGATCTCACTCCAACCATCGAAATGTATTTTAACTTGAAACTCATCTACGGCCGCGATGGAACCAACTCTTACAAGTATTTGATTTCTGGGATCTACGACTTCCAGTTTCATTCCGACTTCAAACCCGTGAGATTCGTCATTGAAAAGTGACGCGTCCGCTGCTTTACAGCTGTTGGTCTCAAGATATGCTTCCCAATCAAAGATTCCATTCTCTTCAAAACCAAGTGGTGGCGTTAATTCTTTGAGGTTGCGCTCACACCAGCCGATAGGTCGGATGTGATTGGAAGAGTGCAGAGTCCAATAATCATAACACGAATTCCAACCATCAAAATGTATAAGAAGATAGTCTCCTATTACGTCAGTTACCGACGCAACACACGTCAGCTCAGGATGGTGACGGTCGACTGCCTCTAATCGATCTCCTTTCTCAAACCTAGTTTTGTTTTTAAACTCCAAGTGACTAAAAGCCTCATCTGGGGCCACATGCAACGAGTAGTCATTTACAAAATTTCTCCAGTTGAATCTTTCTGATTCATATCCGCACGGAGGCGACAAAGAGCGGCCAGTTTTTTCACAAAAACCACAAGGGAAAATTAAAGGCGAATCAGAATTTACCCAAAAGTCGTATACAGAAGGATATCCGTCAAAATGTAAACGAAGACGATGTCCGATTATGCTGGCCACGGAAACAAAGGCTATCATGGATTGGTGAGATGGGTCCACTGCTTCTAAGAATAATCCAACTTGAAATATATTTTTCTTTGCCGGAAACGGGTCTTGGTTTCCAAGTCTATGAAATGTTGAATTGGGAGCTGCAATGGCTTTTTCGGCTGCTAAGTAGTTTTTCCAGGAAAACTCTTGCCTGGGACGATGTGGGATAGATGCCATCGAGCTCCGTCGCTTTGAAGACGAAGGATCATAATCTTCATCTACTTCGTTTAAAGAAGTATTTCGTCGAATTTTCATTTTCAAATTGTTACCTACATAATCAGTATCCGCGGCCATGAATGTGTCACCGTCAGTAGAAATAGCGGAGCTTGACTTGCGTTTACGCGCAGCTTTATGCGCCAACAAAGAGGACTTTGAAAACTTTTGACGATGCCTGGCGGCATTTTTAGCAACACATTGTTTCGAGCAAAATCTTCCCCAAAATGTGCTTCGGTGACCAGAAGTCTGGCAAAAGGCACATTCAACAGTTGCTTCTTCGTGTACTTTCTGCACTGTCGAATCAGCTTTCAAGTAAGCAGGATATTCACCTGGAAACATATTTACGTTAACAAAGTTTGTCTTTGCTGGCAAAGTTGCGACATCGGTTCAATATTGTCAATTGAGTTTGAAAGGACTGACAATTCAAATTAAACTGATAAAACCAAATAACGACGCAACATTTAACATAAAAATAAAAGAAAATAAACTGTACGTTTGCTTGTATTTTTTTTACTTCATTTCCTGTAAATCAGTAGTTCAGATGCTTGACCAGGGAACATGCTGTATAGCCGAAAACGTTTGAAATTTTTAGTTTAATGTTAATGCCATGTCGTTGCGTTGTTTTATCTGTTCATGGTTCAACAAAGTTATCTTTCAAACAAACTTTTATTACAAATTTTAAATAATAACTGTAACTCTTTTTTATAAGCATTAAACTTGAAAATCAATCGATTGGGTGCAGTCAAGAGTTACCGTCATGAAATAGGAAAACAAAGCTATGGCAGGCTATGTACTGCATAAGCGGCCAACTACAATCTGTGAGTTCAGTAGCATTTTAATATATAATACTGTGATTGAGCAATTAATTTTAGTGCATCTTACTTTTAACATGAGCTCTATTTCCTTGCGAGAATTGAGTGACTTTGACACGCTGACTGTCAACATTATCCTGAAAATAAAAAGTCAAGTCTCAGTGGGAATGGTTTAGTAATTGCTATTTTATTACAAATCTAGCAAACGTTATCCGGTTTAATTTTATTAATTTTCCTTCTACCAAAAGAAGCAAATGTTTCCGTCTTTTACATCTACAAAAGGCCACCTTTTGCGAGTTGGGACAGCCTGTTGACAGACTCTTTACACCTTCAACTAAACTTTCGTAACACAAATTGTCGTTCAAAAACAGAAGAGCCACACAAACCACTTGAATTAATAAACCTTTTCTCTTAAATAAATAATAATCTACGTTGCTTTTCCTTTTTTCTAATATTCAAACGAACATCACAAAATTTCATTTGAGAGATGACGTTTGATAACGCAGCTCAATAAGTTGCTACTTTCAAATGGCTGTGACGTCTGGCAACGTAAAAGCAATGGAAAAAAGACAACTTTCGCTTACTGGGAAGTGATACAGTCGAAAAATCACACTTGTGGTCAAAAGTAATGAATATCCGCTAAGTGAAATATTATGAGCAGACAATGATGACACAGTCGAACGTTGGCAAGCTTTCCCTCAGTTGTTTGTTCCTTGTTCAAAAATGAATATTAAGGAAAAAAAAGTGATGTTATCAAACTCGCTTCGATATACGCAATGATAAATAGCCAATAGTTTTGACAAATTTAGAAATTAAAAAACATATTTGTCATCAAAACTTCGCCAAATTTACTTCAAAATGTTTGAATTTTAAAGAAATTTAATAAAAACATAAAACACAGTTTCACCGCACATACTTCCACATGCCGTGCAGGTGGAAAACTTTCCTTTTTCACAACGTTATCTCCTCCTGACGTCACCTCTGCATGTTGTATCTCGTTACAAGTGGGGGGAGGATTACTAATATTACAACTGGGGGGAGAAGCATGACTGGCGGCATCGTAATTCGTCCCAGATATAGTTTCATCAGAGAAAGCGTCCGTTTGAAGGTTAGAGCTGAGATCTTCTGCATCGACGTCATTGCCTTCGTCGACAATCATTATCACGTCGCCAAATTCATTGACTCTGAACTAAATAGAAAAATAGTTGTCAGAGTTAATACGAAAAAGTTTCGACATACAACAAACTCAGATAAAGCCATGGTGTGGAGTATCACTTCCATAACACCAACCTCGTTGGAAAAGTGAATAAAACTTTATATACCGGTACCTTCATATCCGTGCCTGGTAAAACACCGATTCCATCCTTCCAGATCAGTCCTGGATAGCCGTCAACGGGATTTGTCGATGAAGTGATCACGTGATTCGATTTGTCTTCTTCCTTTGCCGTGGCTCGGTCACCTTGACTTTCTTGTGGGTGGTTTGCTTGATCGAATTTCTGCACATTTATGGACAAATCATTATTTCGGCGTAATTATTACTTTTGTTTGTTGAGAGTTTTACGAAGTTTTTGTTACTGGTCTTTTGTCTGTGTTTCCAACGTAGGCTAATAACTTAAATCATTTTAACTCAACTAGCAAAATTTTGACGTGTACAAAATATAAACAAATTTAAAAAAAGACCAAATTTTCTAGCTGGGAAAGGTGAACATCATATCTAGAGACGATGGCAGCACGACTGAAAGACCACAGGTCCAATGTGTATGAAACTCCACTTCATTTTTCAAAATTGGTCAAACTTTCAAATTTTAATATTATTTATAGATTCAACGTCTGCGCACAAGTTCAATTTTATTAAACATTACGAGCTGGGATCGTAAATGTTTGTTGCACGTCAAATCCACACCCATAGTAAAGAATTTTTCACAATAACTTGATATTTTTCATGCAGGTTGTTTTATTGCAAAATAAGCTTGACTCGGCTAAACACAATCAATCTTGTTACGTTGATTTTTGTTAACAACGACCCCCGTTAAACGAGGGTACGCCTTGGCCCTTAGGCAATAGACAACATCCAGACAACTATGCTTTCAAAAAGAATGGTCTCAGCTTCAGAACACGCTTGTTAATCTGCATTCCACCGAAATACTCGTCACAATCTAGAATTCTAGATGGTCGTTACCGAAGGTAGGAACTGTGCACTTCGTACGAGTCGTACACTGAGCTAATGAGTTATATGCAACTTACTTAACGGAATGCTATCTAGGCGTCGATGACATACCTTTTTTTAATTGTTTTAAACTAGGCTTAACAGTATGCAAAATTTTGTTTAAAGATCAAGCAAACTTGAAACCGGCCTAGTTCGTTGTTTCAAGCTACCGCATAATATTTTAACATAGCCTATGCGCTTTTCGACCTTAATGTTTCGGGATTAAGACCAGGCTCCTTTAAAGATAAATCGCGAGAAAATATAATAATATCAGAAAAAAGAATGACTTTGAAAACCTGCCAATGTTGCAAAATTTTCCAAGAAAGAAACGGTTTACAGCTGATGGTTGTTTCAAAACTTAACATACACTCAAAACTTAATTTACATTGTGTTATTTTGAATTATGTTTTTAATTACTGATTTACTGTACAGATCTTGGTAGCGTGGAAGAAGCAAATTAGGATATGATCAAGATGCATTTGTATAAGTTACAAAAATGGAACACTGCATTTCCAAATGTGGGCGGAGAAATGTTATCATGTAAATGTCAACGTTGGCTGCTGTCTCCAGACATTACAAAACTTTCAGCCTACTCATTTTCAAGACAACGTAATATTCAGAAAGTACGCTTCTTTTAACATTTGGCTAACGGCGTTCACACTTCAAATTTAGAAAATAATCACAAGGGCAGTTAAAGAGAGCAGTTTGTCGCTACTAATGTAAGAAGTCTTCTCATGAAACTCGGGTTCATGTGATCTGATCACATTGTTAATTTGCCTACGCTTTGAAATTTGGTGATTTTCACATTTTTAGTTAATGCGATTGTAAATCACTTTTACTAAAGTTGTACTGAATTAACAAAGTTTAACTGCATGAGGTTTAAAAACATTTAAAACTATTAAAAAAAACATTATAATTAAAACTGATTTCTTTTTAACAAGTACTTTCACAATTTAATTTTAAATAATGAAGTTTAAAAATATTTTCGACAAATATTTTTAAAAATGTCATTATTTTAGGTGTTAGTCAAATCAATTACTAATCGTTACAAACATGAATAATTATTACTCAATTATATTTGTAAATTATAATTTTAACAGAAACTGAAAATTTTGAAGTCGTTTTTTTCATATGTTGAAATAACACATTCATCACCCAGCAGCAACGCACAGAATGGCGGCAACGCACAGCATAGCGGCTGATATCAACATCGAAAGCTTTTGTTAAGTGTGGAATTTTGGAAAATACGCTTCTTAAATGTTTTCAAACAACCGAGTAGTTAGAAATTTAAGTTTGGTAATTTGAAACGAGCTTAAGGCGACCACAAAGCTACACGCCAAGCCACAGGAAATTGCTATCTCTTTGAGTCTCGTAAAAGTTTCGACGAGAAGAGCAAGAATTACTGTTTCTTTGTAAACCCATCGGGAGGGCTGAGAAAAGCGTTTGTTATTTTTAAATATATGTCATATCCCAGAAGACAAAAGTTGTCAGTTTTGATTTCACGTGTTCTCTTAGATAAAAAAAAGGTTTTTAACAAACTTTCATTTCGTGAGTTTAGTTTTCAAGTTTTATCTCAAAATCAACACTTTTGACAAATGATCCAGTTACTTTTTTGATAAAATAAAATTCAAACAAATGGCTTTAAATTGAAAGTTCAATAAAATTCATTATTTTACTTCCTTTGCTTAATGAAAGTTTCAACAGAACTCATCGCACACTTAAAATATCACCCAACACACAATAGGCTACTACTGTAGCTGAGGTGAGTTAGATCAAGTTGCAAAAAAGATAAGTTCTTGTTTGGGCGACTTCACAGAATGTGAGCATGGTGAAAAACTGTACAAGTAAAACAAATGAGTAAAACGAATGAAGTGTGAGTCTGTAAGTTACAAACAAAAACATTTACAAACTCTCTTAGTTTGGCTATGATGAAATTATTGGAAGGACATAACTTCTGATACAGTAACTCATTTTTATAATGCATGACTATGCAGACAACTATTGCATGAAAGCATATAATAAAAGAAGCGCGTACTATCAATCAATTAAGGACGTTGTTTTCCTAAGATTTTACAGCTTGCTTTCTATAATTTGGCAGGACTTTGTATTCAAACCAAGCCTGCCCTGTATAATATTTAACAGATATTAAAATGTTTAAATTTAACTTACTCTGCTTATATGCGATATGACGTCACTTCCGCAACCACTGTCCACTGTGGCAATTTCTGCACCTGACATAGCTGCAATTTTGCAATAGCTCTGAATAAAATGTTGCGCATACAGATTAGACCTAACATAAAGAAAGCAGAACGTTTGCGTTATTTTATATGATAAAACAATAAAACTGAAATAATTCAAGTACGATAAAAAAGAGCTAAAACTCTCATTAAAACATACAAAAAATATTCAACAAAATGTGTTTTCTTAAAAACAATTTTTTGTTTGCTTTATTGCTTCTAAAAACTAATATCTTTTTTGTGAAAATTATTTTGTGAAACACTGATATACCGATATCTTTATTCGTAACTAATACTTCAAAAACAAACTGGCCGCATAGCTAGTTAAAATATAAGGTTAGTTTAGAATAGACAACAACACAATGCAAAGAGCGCACTACAGGATGCAGAGGAAGCCAGTTTCCATCAAAGCAACACCATATGGAAATTGCTTGAGTGGCGGTAACCACTGCTTGCTGAAGCATACAGTAGCTGGCAATGTAAACACAACGTAGTTAAAGCCAGTTTAAAATAATTGCACGATGTAACATTTTCGGCTAGTACTTCAAGCACTACTGTAATAAAAAAAAGAAAGAAAAAAAACCTAACCTTATTTTAATATTCACAAAACCTGGTTACAATATCAGTTTATAGAGTGTGAAACGAATTTCTCGTAATCGATTGTATCGCTTGGTGGTGGCCAAAAATTTATGTTTTCTCTTGTCAAAATTAAAACGTTTGTACCTTCAACGTTTAAAAGTTTGCAGTTTCAATCTAAGCTATTTTTCTGCATTGCAACTATCTAAGAATTAGTTGGTGTAAACTTGCCCTTAGCTAAAATGCAAAACACTCAAAATAAGCATGGCATGCATGCAGATAGGGCCTACGCAAAACAGATCTTTCAGTATAAAGTTTCAAGAACCTTAGCTCTATGCAAAGATTTTGCATCTGTGCTGCAAAGTAGACTACGATTGATTATATAGCTAGACATTGGTAATACAGGAACTGCTACAATAGGCCAAGTGGCCAACCTATGGGTCCTCTGAAAAGTCTAAAATGAAAAGGGTGCAGGAAGACTAGGTCTGTTTTCTAGGAAACAAAAAAATCGATAGAAAAAAAAAATACAATGATGAAAATAAAATTTGTAAAAAGACGTTGTTTAAATGCAATATTTTCATGTAAAAGTGAGTTTTTGAAACATTTTCATTACTTATAAAGTACATGATTAGCAATGAGACCTTGAAACTGTAAAACACATATCCTTAGTCAGTGAGCCCTAATTTACATAATGGCTGCCTGATAAATCACTCGAGAATGCCGTCTTAAAAACTAAGCAAGCTTTGGTTTTAGGCTTATTATTGTTTTTTAACATTAAAAAAAGAACACTAACCAAATATTGTTAAAACACAAACATTACCTTTATCAATATTGTGAACTCCACTGATGTAAAAGCTTTGGCTTGCCTTGTAAAACAGAACTTCCAAAAAAGCACTCAACGCTTATGAAATTCTACCTCTTTACACAATGTTATAAACCATTGTGCAGTCATACAGCAACGGTCAATAGTAAAAAGAACCTTCCCTCCTAAACGTCACAGCGCCAAACTAGCAAGAGAATAAAAGAGAATAAAATTAGGAAAATCAACCAGAGAAAAAAGAGGTGTGCGTTTACATCCGTAAATTCAAGCCACTGACTGCCTGAAAGCAAAGGACTGAGCATTGAGCAAGAGTTTTTAATTATCACAAATTTCTTTTACACAATTCAAACTGTGATCTTCTTTTTTAGAAATGTGTTCCTGATAAGATTTTTACATGAAATTCCCAGCAGAGCATTCTAAAATTATATAAACAGAAAAGCATAGCTTACTTCATGAAAACTACTTTGCAATAACTAATTCCAAATTACTGTAACTACTAAAAACAAAAAGTGCCATTAATAATGCATAATCTAGAAAGTAAAATCACTTTAAAAATTTAAAACTATAAATTGTTCTTTGAAATAGACCGCAAAACTGATAAATTAACTTCAAAACACATTGTCTCAGCTTCATGAAGCTAACCATGCTATCAGCAACAACTTGCTCTTTTTCAGCTTTTAATTTAACAAAGAAACAGTAAATTGCCAAAATCAAATAACAAAACAAGATTTAAATTTAATAAACTACAAAGTCAGTGTGTTATCAAGTTCAGTTCAGCGAAAATTTATAAAGTTTTCTATTGCAGTGCTCATTCAACGCAATTTTTTTGTTACTTGATGTGGGCATACTACACTGACAATACATAAAGCTTCACAAAATTATCTTGTGCGTATTCAGCTCGTTACGCATGAAGGAACATTAGAAATGTGAAGTTAATCACTGAACCATGGGTAGACACGTCGGAAAAACCTAGAACATCACATAACTAAGGCGAAAGAGAAAATTGAATTGAGTCCTGTCTTTGTTATGAGTTACCAAGGGGGGTTGGGGGGACTTATATACCAGTCCCAGTAATACAAATCCCCTCACCCCCCTTGGTAACTCATAACAAAGACAGGACTCAATTCAATTTTCTCTTTCGCCTTAGTTATGTGATGTTCTAGGCGTTACCAGACACGTCAGTTCCAGGTTTATGGAGAAAAATTGAAATACAAAACAAATTGTATCTGAGATTTGGTACCAAGTGAACAGTCGTCACTATTTTCATTGTATTTTAAGAGTTTTTTAATTAACAAACTTGATAACAAACTTGTTTTTTTTTTCTTTTACATATCACTGAGCTTACAGTTTGATAAAAGTAATTTTTATATGACTCATTTCAGATATTACGCGTACTGCAATTTAGTGAAAGATTTAGGTTACAGTTTTAAGAAAAAAGACTTAAATTTACATTTGATCATTTTAAATCAAATTTTAAATGTTCAAATAAGGCTTTAGGTTTAGGATAACATGACAAATTCAAATTAATGACATAGAAATACCTTTATAGGTTATTATAACCAACAGCAAGGTATCTTCTGTATTTTTTAGCAGTGAGGATGTATTTTTTTTAACCAACTGTTATTTTTGTATAGATTTCTCAACTTCAAGGCCTGGTGCAGGCTAAAGCAACTGCTTTTAATGTCACTAAACGTTTCTGTCATATAGCGTTGTCTCAACTTTGCCCCTATTCGTTTGATATATCGATTTCTGCCATCGACTTTTCGGTTTCGTATGGCAAGATTTTTTGTCTCTGTAATTAGTGGATGGCGTTAGCAGAAACAACCTGATTTCAAATTCAGTGATCTGTAACTTACTTTTATCTCCAGCATGGGCAGTGGTGGGAGTTGTCTACCTTTACATTTTTGTGGTGGTGGTTTATTTGAAAAAGCAGTTTTCCTTTTCAACAAACCTTTGTAATTTTTATGAGTGAATTTTCAAATCTTTTTTGAAACTGAAAGTGACTTCAGATGAAAACTCTATTTTTGTAATATGTAAACAAGCCTTGGACTGAAAAGACTAGGCTGGAAGCCTTTTCAGTTTTCACAGTTGATGTACAGTATAAATAAGTCATAAAGCCATTAGTTTTAAGCTACTATGAACGCACACAAAGGTAGTTTAAAACGACTAATTGATTTATTGTTTCAAAGCACAAAACTAGCCTATTGTTAGCGTAATACAATTTTTAATGGAAGCACTAGCAAGATCTCACAACAGACTACTTTAAAATGCTATAACAGATTTTTCTTTGTTGAATGAAGAGTGCATGTCAATATATGGCTCTTATAGTCTGTCATAGTGTTGGTTTCTGTTTTGCTTCAAACATAATCTCTTGCATTTTTTGACAGCTATTGTACGCTTCAACCATCAAGGTAGGCTACATAGCGTGATCAATCGCAATAACTACGGTACTGTAGTTAACTGGCATAGGTTTGTATTTTTCGATTTATAAAATTTGCTCACATTGCAACTAAGACAACCATTTATAAGCCAAGTTTCAATTTGAGAGATGTCACTTATTTAACGGCAAAACTTTGTATTAATGATCTCAAGTAGGAACGGTAGATACCGGGACGCGCAACTCCGTTGTTCCGCCAACATTAGAAGGGTCAATTGCCAATTTGACATTTTTTCACGCTTTGTTGCTCGCTTGTTTTCAACTAAAAACCTTAAATTACTTTAAAACCAACTTCTTTCTTCTTATATAACCTATAAAATGTACATTATTTTGTAAATCAGAAAAAATCGCAACCCTTCTTGTGTTGCGGATAAGCCAAAAGCGGATGTAGTTGCGCATCCCGATATTCTACTGTTCCTAATCTCAAGGCACTTAGCTTAAACTACAACACAGTAGATTGTTATTTAAAGCTTGTTGTTTTGTTGAAATACGTTTGTTGAACAGATCGTTTGTTACACAGTTACTCAAAACAGTCTTGAGCTCCTCTAACAATTGTTAGGCGAGATTTTTTAAGTTTCTTCAAAATGCAATGGACATGCATTTAAATACAGTTCTAGTTATAAATAACATCACAAAAATAGTTAATGTGTTTAATTTGAACTTGCTAACGTTTAAAATTGTTACCAGATGAAAACTTTTTTTAAAAAACCCACAATTCCTTACCTAAACAAAAGCGGGATTTCTTTGTTTTCATTAGCCTACTCATATTTACGTAGATTATACGTATTGTTGCGGTATTATTCATTCTCAAACTTTGTGTGTTGATTGACGTTTGAAACAGCTTCCTCATGTGGTAGTATACTGCACAAGATACTTTAGAAATATTCCAACATTTTGTCTATTGGAGGCTACGAATTGTTTACAGTTAAAGGTTAAGGCTGAACTGTTTGAAGTTGGTTCAACCAACTTCATCAGGCTTTGTCGGTTTTAATCACGCACTTTAATTAAAAAAGGCTACAAGACATTCCTTGTAGATGACATGTGTGCTCACGCTCTATTTAAATGTTTAATCAACATATTTTGGTAAAACACTTTTCTGAGGATTTTAGAAACAAATGCTTTAATAAAATTCTTATTTTCCAATAATAATATGTCGTTTTTGCTTCTATTTTTGTTTTGCAAATCAATAAAAACACTTGGCATTGGATGAAATGACGTAATAGGTTAATCTTTGCCTGATCATTTCCATCGCCACATTGTCTTCTGCAATTAGCATTTAAATTAAGTGAAAACCATAATACTGACTTCCTTTAGTCTCAGTAGCCTTCGTGATTACGTGATGCAATTTGTGAATATTTCAGCCTGCAAAATACTGACTGCATCTGTTTCCTTGTGAAGAATTATTGTAATTTTAGTTTAAAATGTGTTGCAAGTCACACGGTCTTAAGACCAAACCATTTACAGCAAACAATGTAAATAAGATTGCATATATGCACAGGTTGTTTTTACGTGGTTTCTGTTGCTTTTCTTTCAATTGCATTGTGTTCAGCCGAGACACACTAATAAAAAAAAATAAAAAATAAAGGACCACAGCATCAACTTCCTCATGTGACCTGAAATGCGTAGAAATGTCAATAGAAATGATGCATTGTTTAAACTTGGGGTTTTTAAAGAAATTTTTATCGTTTGCATTTTCTATGACTGTTTAATTTCTCTCAACAAAAAAAATGTAGCAAGGTTTTCATGGAATCAATGCACTACATTTTTATGTCACACATATCACTGTCCCCCAAAGAACCGAGCGCTATGAAGTAAAATGATAAGTTTGAAGCTTGCATTAAAATAAATTTGAGACAGGTAATGCTTTTGTAAAGTAAAACTATTAGTCTACTGTAATTCTACTTAAAGCTGCTTTAAAAAGCAAAAAAATTGTTTTATGAGCAAGAAAGTTTTTTATATAAAATTGTTATTTGGAAGACATTAAAAGCATGCCGAGACAACAAAGTCTGTCTATTATTCATTGTCCATTAGACGTCTGGTGACATTAAAGGAATGTGTAAAATATTGATTCATGAGATAAAGCTATAATCTACTTCATAAACAAGAATTATCTTACATCAAAAAAAAACATGAGATGATTAATTTTTTATTATTTTCCTTCAAGTAACGTTTTCAAAACCAATCAAAACAATTTTCGTAAAGGTAAAACTTTTAATGCTACTGAAATAGGTTTTATTTACACAGCCTGTGTCAGGTTAACTAAAAAAAAAAAAAAACTATTAAAATGCTTTAACTCAACATGAAATTATGGGACCCAAAGTCCACAGCATCACATCACCAGCACTCATGCCAAGAAATAACAAAACATTCTAGATGTGTAGGCCTGCTACTTTCTTTAGCATGTACTTCTTTTCGTCAGCTTAGAAATCAATCTTTGATAAACAATCAATGCACATAAACTGACGTCAAAACAGTGAAGGCAATAAACAATAAATAAATAAAATCAACATTGAATCCACAACAGATAAATTACAATAAATATATTTGCATTACTGTAAGTGAAACAAGTGAAAGTTGAAAACTTTTAATTTAAACAATTCAGTTTGGTTTTTCCCTTAAATATTAAATTGAATTTTTCAGAAATAACAATAATGCTTTGGGAGTGAAATAAACGCATTACCGGAAATAACCATTAGTTTGCCAAACGATTTCTTCAGCAATGACTGTCACAATATTAACAGCTTGTGATTTTCCAAATTTGTGTATCCTTATATCAAAAAATCTTGTAAGGAAGAAGTCTGTAAGTTCCAAGAACCAACCATTTAGCAGCGGTTTGAGATATTTGCATACAGCTCATAATCTCATTGCACGTACCACCCAATATCTACCTCGATAAGCTTCGGCATTTGTCGTTTTACACGAATGGCAACAAGCCAACAAACCCTTCAAAATAGATAACAATTTGAAAGGTTTCGTACATACAGAAAATGGTTCGATCTATTCTATACATACATTCTATATCTATTAAGTACGCTGTATAATAATTCGCATATTGTAATATTTTTTCACGGAGAATGTCAACTCAGTTTATTGGTTATCTTGGTTCATATTCACCATAAATTAACAAGAAACATGAACTTTAAATTATAATCAACTTCTGTTGAGAATTCAAGCGTCAAACTTTAACGTCAAAGAGTACTGTCCCAAGCAAACATAGACCCAAACATAAAATTAATATTTAACTCTGCCAGAAATAGCAACTTGATAGCAACTTGATAACTCTGCCACAAATAGCAACTTGGCTTTATCGCAATGACGAATTCACTTTTGTGTGGTTTAAACGTGATAACTAGCATAAAAATGACAATTTGTGATGGGAAAGTTTGATATCAAAGATGAACATATAGCCTACATTTGGCGTTTTTTCCAAGCGTTTTTTTATGACGTAGGCTAGGAATTTTTTGAAATTTGACTAAACAAGTTAAAACTCAATATCCCTTAGCAAAACAAACAAGATTTTTCTTGGAGCTATGAAAAAGTTTGCTTTGGTTTTTAAAAGTTGTTTTTGCTGAGAAAATTTGTTTCTTTACAATTTATCTTTTAGAAACCTAAACCACAAACAAAACTTGTTAAAGGCTAAGTTCCCAACGAGTAGCTTGCAGGGTTTCATAATTCACTGCATTGGTATTAATTTGCATCGACTAACAAATGCATAACTTAGTCTATACGTAACAATTCCAGCGCTTCAAAAATAGACTGAGCGTAGAATTTGAAGGAAAACCTTCACGATATTACTCTTTCATGAAATAAGCAAAATGTTTTTAAATTACGTAATAATCAACATGAAGAACAGTAGACTATAATGAGAAAATATAAAGTTTACCATGCTGCTTTTGAACACAAAGCACAAAGATTAATCAAGTAATAAACGTGATATTAATCATCTCCCAGCTTTTAATTTTTAAAAGCGACCGATACAGAAGATGGCATTTTTTACTATATTAGCCCAGGGCGTGGTGGGAGGTTTATTTTGTCACGACTCAAATTTTCATTTTAATTCAACTCGTTGTTTGGTTTAATATTTAGGCAATGCCCGAGTCTTCAAATAGCAAAAAACGTATGCAATTACATCACCATAACTTGGTGTTAACAAAAAACATTAAAAAACGTTAATTTAATGCAAAACGCTTTGTATGTATTTCAAGTTTGTAGGCTATAGCTTATGAATCTGAAAAGCAATTTCAGTTTGATTAACAGTTTCCTTAAAAACAAATCTTTTAATTCTTTAAAGAGTCTTTGACATATGAGAACCCAGACGGCAATATCCATCATTTTTACATTGATTCAACGTCTGCAGACGTTAACTCAATGTAAAAATGATGGATGTTGCTGTCTGGGAAAGTTTAGGCAGGCTAAAGTTTTAGCCTCTGCTGTTCGTGTTGCAACATTGAAGGCAAACACTGTTTTTTCCCGCTCTCTTGTGATTAATAAGATTTAAGACATGATTCAAACTCACTAACCAATGGTGGTATGTTGGAGCAAGACGATTAAAAGTTGTTTTTTGCAATTACACTTCCAAGATTTTTAAAAGCTTATCTCATGGAGATTTTTCCACTTTTTTACACTCAGCTTTTTTTGGAAAACCAGTACAGTGCTAAAACACTTGCAAGTATTTAAGAATGCTGGATTTAGATAGTGGTCATGTCCAAATGATCATACGACTTTTGTCTAAAATTGAAAGCATTTCCGATAAGTACAAAGTAAAATTATATGTTAAACTTGAACTAAGACAGTTTTGAGAAAATAAGTTTATTGAATATAAGATTTAACTATAAAAATTGCCACTTTTTTGACTAGATATTTAATCACTGGCCTGTAGTTTAAGCCATTGACAACAGCAAAAAGTTTTCACTATGATAAGTACAGAAAAGGCACTGGACTTAACATAAGATATTTTTAATATTAATATAAGATATTTTTAATAAATGTATTAAAGGTGTTGCTTTTTTGAGTCATTATGTTTTTGAAGGAATAAAATAGTGTCCTTCTAATTTTCTTAAAAGTTAAAACAGAAGCAACACATATTTCAAAATGGACCAACAAGTAAGACACTACAGCATCTTGTTATAATCTTTTAATTTTTTTGCTTAAGTTTGTATTCCAATAAAGGTAAAGCAGTTTTTAAAAACGGAAGTCTTCACGAGAACATATCAAATGTTGTTTTTTGCTATCATCAAAGCTTTGAATTGAATTTAAAGCTTTGAAAGGTTAAAATTGCCAACATTGTTTTAATCAACCAACCATTAAAAAGGAAAAATGAAAATTAAGACCCTAAAGAAAATATTTTATTGCTCTGTACACTACAACCATACCCAATTGTTTAAACCCCTTAGTAATACCAGTATGTCAATAAACGTACAAAAAAAAAACAGTTAAAGGTTTAGTATACGCTGTAGTGGAGGCTGGTTTTAATAAGTTCTTCGGATTCTTGAAAATATTCGAAATCTCCTTGCACAAACTTAACACCATCATGCTACTTTGATGCAATTAACTGGCATCAGGACAACCTCATGCAGTAAAGTGATATTTTTATACGTAAATGTGCTGCAAAACCTAATAAATTCTACTTTTAAATGCATAGCAGTGTATGATGCTTTGACTGTTATTGCAGCCAATTACGTAAAATAACATTCCAGATGTTTCCCTGAGGCAGAGATTAATAAAGTTTTTCTATTTGTTTTTCTGTTGATTTTTGAGAAAAAGCAACGGATGGTAAGACGGAAGATGAGACTGAAAGACTGTGGATCACAATCAGCATTCTAGTGACAACCACAATGAACGCAAATAAGCAAATGGACAGCTTGATAATGCTTTCATTCAATAAGAGATTATGAATTTGTTCAAGCTGGTTTACTTCATTTATAGCTTCAGGCAGTAATCCACTCAAATGAAATAAAAGAAAAAAAAGCAATATTTGTAAATTGAAAACTAATTGGACAAATTACAAACGCCTGACATATAAAAAGTTGCTCATCTGGCAAATAAAAAAGTGATACACCCTTGTAGATACTCCTCTTTATGTGGGTACACCCATGACATAATGTGGTACACCTGTTGCGCCAAGTCAACAAACATTGTTTTAATGAACCAAAGCATAACAATTTTTTCTATCAAAAAATGTAAAATTGCTTTATGGCCTAACAACGAAACCACACATGCTACCATGAGATGATTAAGTGCGTCACTTAAATTACTGCAAGCCAAACTTGTGATACGACAACCAGAAGCATAAGTTGTTTATATTTACACTTATTTGAAGGCCAAAACGTTATAATATCAAAGTGAGAGAGCATATGTATATTTCTTTTTTTCATCATACAAAATTTTAAGATATTTTATGCTTAACGTGCCTTTCATTTGGTATCAAATGAAAATCATTAAAAGCTTACAACAAAGAATCGTAGATGTAGGTCTACAATGTAAGAAAAGTTGTCAGACTTTTGAGAGTTATCTATTCAGCTACAAGCAATTCAATAAAAAACGCAGTTTCAAATTTTCCTAAATTTTCATAATGATAGGGTAAAGGTCAAATAACTAGCGCTGTTAAATTCAGACGTAGAATCAACATAAAAAGACAAATTTTCCTACCCGGAAAGCTTTTTGTAGGAGAATAGATGTTAGGTAACCCCACTCTTTTTCAATATGTTTTCTCTTAATGAACCTTAGCAGCTAACAATGAATAATTGCTTTAGCTTTATACTTTTTCTACTAAACTTTATACACTCATTCTCTTCAAAATAATAAATGATAGTTCCAAAGAATGAGCGATGACTCATTTAAAACAATATCAAGCAGTGGATTAGTGAAGTGAAACAGTTACTGTGTTTCGTGGCTGCGTGGGCGGAACAACAAACACTGCTACAAAAGTTTCCTTCATCACGATGGTTGTGTTGCCTCGGTTATGTCTGAGCTGAATTTAAAATGACAAACTCATACTTATATTCAATTTTTGATTAAAAAAATGTAGGCTACAAAAAGCATCTAATTCTTTTCTTTGGATACAAACCTAAGATCTTGCTTGCGCAGATGACACATGAGTTGTCAAAGATTTGCAGTAAAATCGCTTTATTGTGTTACTGCTACGTTCTTGCAGTAGAAGTAGAACGGTATGGTGTGCACATTTCATAGACGGCCTTTTTGATCTTTCAACCAATGTTTGAAAATGTCGATACTTGTATGTATTGATGACTTGTTTAGTTTTATGTAGGCTAAATTTAACATCTTCTCTGCAACTTTTAATAGTTATTGTAATTGCTTTATTTTTATATTTTTCTTCACATGTTGATTGATTATTTCTTCTTTATCAGGTCATCAAAAAGATACGAATTTATTTTATTTATTAGTTTTGTTATTGTTAAAATAATGTTATCTCACCTAATTATGCTTTGTCATCTGTTAATGTGAATAACAGTCTGTATCTTTAAAATATTTCTATTTGATGCATATCATACAGCTCATCCAAGATTTCATGAAAAAATGAATTTGTTTTTCATTGACGCAAATCATGCTAAAAAGGAACTTAATCATGAGAATTGTATGCACAAGGCAAAAGAGCAAAGGCCAGAAAAGCAAATATTGGTTTGTGAAGGTAATTCGGTCAAAAATTTTGTGAAGGTAATTCGGTCACTGGATCAATACACCTTGCTAGAAACCACTGACAAACAAATACCAAGCAAAACAAAATTGTCATCGCTTCAGTGTTTCCAAGTGCAATTCATAAACTTGAAAACAGGAAACAGAGATCAAAAAAACATCATGCAACGCAGTTTGACCGTTTCGTTGACAAATTCAAAGTAGTTTACTTGTTTTTACTTTTAAAATGAGAGTAACTACCTGTCGTCAAATGTCAAAGTCTACCTCAGTTAGAGAAATTTACTTGTTATTATGACAAACTCAACAACTACAGCTTGATATAGCGAACTAATGGCTCCCATTGATTTTTAAGAGCTATAACCCTATAACTATGTAAGATGTTGTAGCAGAATTTGGACTTACACATGACTGAGATAACGGACATATTTGAAGAGAAACGGGCATATTCAGTGGACACTTGGTCGAACACATTCAAACTGCTAAAGTCTGCAAATTAGATTTATACTATGGAACATTTTTTACAAAAATGAGCATCAAAAGTTTTTAGCATTTTTTTAATTTTTTGATGAACATTAACAGGTAATAGTTGATTCAACCATTTTGAAATTTTGTGAACTCGGTAGTTAAAAGAGTATTTAAACATTTTTGGGAACTCGGATTGAGAAACCCATGGCCACCTGGAGATCTGACTTTTTTTTTTATTTTACAGACGTCGCAAACCACTATCTAAACAGACCCACTAGACAGTAAGTTACAAACTTTTAATGTTTATTGCAGAACAAGCTCGCTCTCGTCGCAGGCTACTACAACTGCCTTTGTTTATCAGCAGTATTGGATACAGTATGTACTACAAGAAAGTTTAAATGCTTGTGTTTGTAATCCATGCTGTGTCAGTCATATCAACTGAACCCAACAGCAAAAATTTAATTCTAGTGAGGGGGAAATGATTATTGTGACTCATAAGTTTTATTTTATGGGTAAAACAGTTTTTGATGATCGTTTTTATTAAAATAGTTGTAAGATAGTATCTTGCCTTTAAAACTAATAGTTAATGGAAACGTCTTTCACAATTCTTAAATTTTAGAAATATAGGGGTGTTGTGGCGAAGTGAAATTGTGTAAATAATTGCAAAACACTTCAGAGTAGGCTACAATAACTCACAAAAATAAAACAAAAACAACATCTGTTCCAAGCTTTCGCTCATAACAATAAACCCAGTTTTGTCAACAACAGATTACAAATAACAATGATGCCAAGTGTGCTTCCCACTTGGTCTAATAACCAGTTGCTGAACAAAAACTACAACTGAAGCTTGGCAGCTGCTTGGTCTCTTTCCGTTTACAAACATTAAAAATGTTACGCACTTTAAAAGTCAAAGAACGTTTCCTGATATTTTCTGACAAGGAATTACCAAAATAAAGAACCCAGACAACAGCATTTATCTTGTTACATTGCTTCAACGGTGAAGTGATGTTCAAAGAAACTTTTAGCTTGGAAAACGTGTTACATTTTTCATGAATCGTAAATCATCCTCTCACAAATGGAAAATTCCTCATAATATTGAACTATTTTCGTGATCAGCGTCAAACGTTATTTTCTAATTTGATTGTTTTTCAAGCAGTTTTTGAAAGATCTAGAATTTTAAAATTACTAAAAAAGTACTACATTTATTTTTATTTTTTTAAAATAAAATTTTCACATCAACTCCACATAGTCGTCTTACTTCAATCATGTTATTAAAACCTCCATGAAAGGTTTGGCGCGACAATCATAACATTTTCAGTTTGATGAAACTAAAAAGTAATCAACAATTAATTCGATTTGTTTTGTAATTTAAAGAAATTTGAATGTGTTGTATTTTGTAATTAAAAACTACCTTTGAAAGCCAAAATACATCAAAGACAGCTAAATGATTAGCTGTGGGATTCCGAAGCTGAAGCTGAAAATGACAGTTACAAGAAAACAATGAAACTTACTTGCAGTTTTAAAAAAGTAAACAAAAGTTACTTTTTAACAAAATATTTTTGAAAAATCTCTCAAAAAATTGAAGCTTATACAATTTAACAAATGGGCAAAGCAAGTAATGCATTTGGTTTAATATAATTGTCTAATGCAAACTAAATTAAAGTATGATGTGGCGGCGAGGACGATTTGATGCGGCCGCGATGCATTTTACTTTCAAATAATAATCAACAATGAAAACTTACTATTCACTTTATAAGATTATAGTCACTTTAAAATAGCTGAAAAAATCTGAAAATGTCCATCAAACTTCACACGACTTTTAAGCGCTATTCTATTGTCGTGCCATTTATTGCGTACCAGAAACCCGTATTGTTACATCACAATCACATTGCTTATTCACTTGTTGTGTCGTCATCGCAATAGCAACCTTGGTAGCCTATTTGCAACAAGCAGTTCTTCTAGGATTTCGTTTTTCTCAGCACTTTTTGAGAGTTGGTTGCAAGATTTTTGCTCTCCAGGTCCAAGTCGATCGACTTGCACTTTTTTGTTTTTACAGTGTTTTTTTTTCTCTTTGTTCTTACTACTATTTATTTTTAGCGATGTTACGTTCTTGGTGCGTTCTTACTATTTCTTTTGTTGCGTCCTTACTCTGTTATTTTGTTTATTGAAGGGTGATGAACTGTTTTATCAGCATCGACAACTCACGGTCACAAAAAATTGACACTGCGAGAAGAGCACAATAAACATAGCCAGGTCAGAGACCACAAAGAACCGGCCAGTCACACCCGCGGTGGCGAGGAGCGGCGTGGTTTTGGGGTGGCAATGTACCCGGGGAAGGTCCACCAGCTTAGGTTGCGGGGTCCAGGCTGTAGAGTCGAGGTGCTTGCAGAAGAAGAGTGTGGATCGGAAATTCGTGGACTGCAGCACCAGACCACAAAAGTTAGAATGACGGAACGGGCCAGCAAGACATGTTTAACTTTCCGCAATGCAAAGAACCCAGACAGCAAACTAACCAATTTTTACATTGATTTAAAGTATGCAGACGTTAAACCAATGTAAAAATCGGTTAGTTTGCTGTCTGGGAAGTATTGCGGTCCTTGAGTTAATTCATAAGTATTCATTTGGCCTTCAGAGCAATTTAAGTTTGAGACCCGTTGGTGCAATAAAACCTAAATTGAAGTGTAATATGGACTAAATCGATTACTACAGTTATTTTGTAAAAACTGAAAAACAGCGTATATCTGCTGCGTTAGCATTTTTCAAACAGTACATTAAAAATTTTAAATATGTTTTAACCTTTGGTTTAAGCATTGCTCGAGGCTAATGAGCTAATTTACTTTAAAAATTAGAAAATTCGACATAGTAATTAAGCAGATTAAAACATCAGCAAACTCTAAAAGAAAAATATACAATTGAATTTTAATCTTTATGATTTTATGAAAGAATGTTTGCATACATGTTCAGCACCATACTTAAATTATAGAAATTAAGCATATTGTATGCAAGGACCTTTGAAACACATTATTAAATTGCTCTGCTTTGTTATATGATCATCTCTATTTAAAGGTAAGTTTTTGAAAATAGTAGACTTATAAGACAAATTTTCAAAGCAGTTATTCTGTATTTGAACTTTACTAAGTTAATAAAACAAAACAGTTTGAGTAGCTAATATAGTAAGAGTTTTCTTTTTCGTATTGATTTATTGTCAATGCGCAGCTTAGGCATACATTGTTTCGTTTGCTGTAACCAAGTTAAATAAATCTCTTGTAAGTTGTAACGCAATTCCATTCTTAAAACAAGAGGTATCAGTTTATTTTGTTTGCTCTTGGGAAATTTCCACATTTTAAACTTTTTTACGAACAACAAGAAATAACTAGGCCTACATGTAGGCTATTTTATTATCAAGTTTTTATAATTTACAATTTTAAACTCGGAATTTTAAATTAAATTCATAAAGTGCTTGATTTCATATGAGAACAAAGCTACCTTTAAAACGCAGTCCAGAAAAAGACTTGCTATTTTGACACAAAGTTAGTTTTAGAAAAAACACACAGTCAGTTTTTGTTCAGGGTTTTTGTTGAGTTTTTGCAAGCACATGGAAACTGCAATTAGGCTAAATGGCTGAGAGCAATGTCCACTTCAGCTTTTCAAGGAAGCAATTTGTCTGTTTTGTGCCGACTTGCAGTAGGTCAAAGTACTGTACGAACTTAGAACCATCTTTCAAAGCAATAATGTATGACGCCATATGCCATTATATGCCTTTTTGCACATGGTATATTCGCACAGCCTTCAGTAAGATGTTAATAACTCGTAAATAGTTGGAAGGCTTGTTAGTCAAATCCTTTCAGTGCATCTTTCACTTGGAATTGCTGTTTGCAGACACAAGACACGGTTGCGTTTACGTTGATGAAAGACTATAAATTAATAAAACAAAAAATTATTAGAAGGGAAGTTGTTTCATAACATATGTTTATGAAAAAAAATTGATTTATTTGCCTGCTTAATATACATTCACAAATGTTTTTTCACTGTATTCAGCCTGGTTTGCTTTTTTTGTGAAAAGTGAATGCAAAAATTGTTCATACCAGGCAAGTTAATTATGGGTTTCACGGCCACAGAAGAGAAAAGAAAGAAATAGCCTCTTTTAGCACAATTCCTTATCTGATAAATCTTTGTTCTTTCAGCTTGTGCGAATGAGCACCAACTCCAAAGCGAATCAAAATCAACCAACCGTAACAACTTGCGTCATTACCTTATTTGCCAAGAAGTATTCCAATAACAATCTTCATTCTTTAAATACCTTTTATTCTCTACCCAGAAAAAGTCAAAAAAAAATTAAATTAATTTCTTTCCCTTGTTACTCTGTGCCAGCCACCTTTAATTAACTGGTTGAAATTACGAATTATTTACATCAGGAATTTAATAAACTTTGCAGAGAACAAATGTTTTTCCAACGTTCAAAATAAAAGTAAATTAAAATAGGGTGTCAATAAATAAAGAAGCAGTAATGAAATGATGGCTTTGTGCTTTTATCATAATTTGCTTATTTAAAATAATCTCGATGAGCACTTTTAACTAAAGCTTACTCAAACAGATGTGGTTACAGACACTTTTGAAAAGGTTTGAAATCATATCTGCTTTTGCAATCTAAGTAGAGAAGTTATTTTCCTAAACAACAACAGGGTATTTATCATGGCACACATATTCAAGAAGCCCTACTTACTACAATTAGCAACCCAAGGCTCATTAGCCTGTTGTATGCCAGCTGAACCTTCTTTTTTCTTCGAAACGTGATCAACTAAGCTATCACACATGCAATGCATTATATTCGTGATGTGTCGTCTATTTCTATCATTTCTCAGTTTAGGTTATTGTGTTATTGTGAATCAGGAATGTTATGATAAATGCTTATTCGTTAATTTTCCTATACATCTACTACATCAGTACACAGTAACCTACAATAGGCATTGGCCAAAGTCGAATATGTATGACCTAGTTACATCTCCCTTCTAATAATATGAAAATTAACGCTAAAAAGACCAAATCAACGATAATCTCAAAATCACCAGACACTCCAGTACCGTACTCCAAATTATAATTGACAATGAAATTATACAAAAAGTAAAATCTTTTTCATATCTTATTGGTCATTTAATAACTGAAGATGGGAGGTGTGACCATGAAATTCTTAGACGGATAGAAATTGCAAGAACTACATTTGGAAAAATGAAAAATATTTTAACCAATCAACGTTTAAATTTATCAATTCGTCTCAGGATCTTAAAATGCTATATCTGGTCGACCCTGTTATACAATTCTGAAACTTGGACAATGTCACAAAAAATGGAGAAACGGATCGATGCTTTCGAGCTCTGGACATACAGGCAAATGTTAAAAATTTTATGGAAACAAAAGATCACTAACGATGAAGTACTCTCCAAATTCAATTCAAGCAAAATGCTCTTACAAACAGTCAAAAGAAGAAAATTGAAGTATTTCGGACACACAATAAGGCAAAATTCATTACAAAGATCATTAATAGAAGGGAAGATAAACGGTACCAGTAAAAGAAATAAAGGCAGACCAAGAATGATTTGGACAACAAACACCACAAAATGGACAAAATTAACTTATGAATGTGCAGTACGCACAGCTCATGGTCGAGAAAAATGGCGCATTGTATCCAACCCTCCATACGAGAAAGGAACAAAATGATGATGAGTTACATCTAATGTAGACCTACAGAAATAGGCTACACTACATGATAATTCTTACCATTCTGCTTAAGCAAGATGTTCCTGCATTGCATAAAAATTTATTTTATCTAAAAGGATTTCCAATTGACAGACTAATATGACTCGATGCTTCCGGTAGCCGAAATAAGCAAAATATTTGAGAAAAGATGACTTGAATTCAATTCAATACGGTTTATGTACGACTTTGTGCATTTGAAAAGAAGACGTTTCAATATCTGTTAAACCAACACATTGTCTGTAGAGTATAGTTTAGTGTGGCTGTCAATCATGCCTTAGTCAACACAACCAGACAAATGCCTTGTCTGTTACTTTAATATCAACCTCAATCGTATAATCAAAAATCGTAAAAAACTAGAAAGTGTAGTTTTGTATGTAAATCACAATTTCACACAACCAACTCACAAATTTAAAGAAGGGCTTGAGAGGTTTTGTTGGAAATTTCCAAACCATGCACCAGCTTGATTTAAGGTTCTATCAGCATAATGAATCACTTAACACAACACACAAGAAACCCAACAAAGTGTTTGTGAAATGCTTGTTTGGAGCTCTTGTGCTAAAACATTTTGTTTAAAAAGAGAAAAAAATTCAGTCAATTAACGCACAGCTTTCAACTAAGAGAGCTATATAATATTGAATCGTTTTGTCAACGATCATATGTAGGCAAGAGATTTGTAACTTGATAGCTTGAAAACTGGAAACAAAAAATTAACAACTAAAAAACAAGCCTTGCTTGGGTAGTTTACATTCTTCTACTTCTAGTTTTACAATGTTGTAGGCTATAGTTAGTTGGTTTGCATCTTTATCTTCGGACCGACAAAGACTCTGATAGGTTAGTCCTAGTAGTTTCGCATACTTGCAGAGAATTTGAACCACTGATGCAGGGTCGGAATCGACATACCGAACTCGACAGAGTGAAGTCTCCTTTTGTTGTTAAAGTAATTCGCTGAATGAGTCCTGAATGTCGCTGAATGAGTCCTGCGTTGCTCAAGAGTTGCACAGTGCACATCCAGAGAGCGAAACCAGTGCCGCTCGATCTTGATTCTTGAGGTTTCTTTGTGTAGAAAGTCGGCGCTTATTCACTGAGCTGGCGGGCGACTGTGACCTGTAAAGATTGGCGAAATGCGATTTGTACAAAAAGATATATTTTCTTAGCTGTTTTCAAAATTGTTTCTATGCAAATACATTTCCTCTAAAACCGGGGTTTTAGCCAGGGCTGCACGCACTACTAAGGGGTGTGCAGATGCTGAATCATTAGAGTTAGTTATAAAAACAGTTAATGAAAATGTAGGCTATGTTCGTTTACCAGGCTTTTAACCAGCATTCTGAATTGTAGGCTACTGTTTTCAACCGTTTTAGGAGGAGTTGCGAGAACTGGTTGGTGATTTTTCTTGCATCAAATGTTTTATAAAATTTGGTTTTTGAAATTAAAAAGATATTTAGAAAATTATCACTCAAACATTTATCTTTGAATACTTTATATTTTTGTACAAATTCAGTTCTTTAAGCTTTTCCAACCGTTCAACCAAGCATCAGCAATACGATGAAGTCACAATCTTGATAAACCGGGCTGGCACCTACCATTTTTGCATCAAGTATGCTCATAGTGCATCACATTCTTCGTAGACTAAAATGGGATAATCCTCATAAATAATTTTACGACATGTCAATCATAGTAATTGGAGTGGATCACAACCAAATCAGCGTGGAAGATCACTGCAATGATTTGCATGGTTGTAAAGCCGACTTAAATTTCTTCAGACTGTTTTTACTTTTTCCCAAGAACGCTATCCTTTTAAAATAGCATTTTTAAATAAGCAGTTTGCCTCCGTGGAGGGATAAATACCATAGAACAACAATACTCTTTGTAGCACTCTTCAACATCATAATAAATAATTGTTATCAGACATTTAAGCTATAATCCCATCAATGCATTACTATATCAAGCGATTTTGAATTTAGACAACGTTCTGACAGTTACAAAGGGCAGCCCACTCAAAAATAAAAAACTGGCGGTATTACCCAACACAATTTTCATTTTAAAAAGCATAGAAAAATGGCAGTATTATATTTCGAATCAATTACGTTTCCTGCTAAGTTCACGGCAAAGCATTAACATTTTTATGCAAAAATTGTTCCTCTACACTTAAAGTCTAGATTAGAACATGGGTTCTTACCTCGGGGTGACGCACAACAAAGGAGCACGATAGTGCTGAATCATTAGCATTGTAGTCATAAAATTATGTAAAATTGTATTTGTTTACCAGGTTTTCAACCAATATTCTAAATCGTTGGTGACTGTTACTTTTCAGCCATTCTAGAAGGGGTGCGAGAAATGATAGGTGATTTCAAAGTGTGGTGCTAACAAGAAAAAAGTAAAGAACCACTGCTCAAAAAGTGATGTAGTTCAACAATGAAGAGTTTTTTTATCCTTACCTGCAGTATAGTTTCCGGATCATTAGTAGTTCAATTGAGTGTTTGTAAGAATTGTGTTTATTTATTTTTATTATGCTGTATTAATTTATCTCAGTCGTCTGAAAATAATGTTGTGAGAATTATTGATTTATCTTGAGCTAAAACTTATATCTGAAAGCATTTGCTTCTGTTGATATTTCACTTGAGCTCTCGATAAGCCAACCTATATGCATTTCTTGTCTACATTGTTGCTTGATATCATATTAAAAGGAATGTGTGTCTTATAAAAACTTATTGGGACTAAGTTTTAAACACCTCTACATTTTGCAAACGTTTAAGAATAGAATTTAATCCTGTTAGTCATTTACATTGAAGAAAAAAAACAAAACCTTTTAAGATCTTTATGTCGGACAACTTTTTTATTTGGTTTTGAATAAACTTTTTCTAACGAATTTCGTTTCGCCTAAAACGAAATTTGTTTTGAGCTTTTCAAGTCGATATCAACTTTTGCTCATAAAGTAGACGCTCTACAGCAGCGTTTCTCAACCTGGGAGTCGCGACCCCCAAGGGGGTCGCGAAGGTCATTTCATGGGGGTCGCAAAGATATTCATAAAAGATTTTCGAAATCGCAAAAATTTCCGAATAAAAGAAAAATCTTTGTAGCAATCACTTTAGTATACACTTTACAGGATCTCACAGTTCGTACGATGCCATATTATGAACTTTTTTTTTAACTATGTACAACCTACTATAAAATCATGAAATGTCAGAGGGTTATTAGAGGATAAAGCCAAATTGATCGTTTATAAATAGAAAGATGACATTCAGCATACCTTGCATCTAATTCAGTTATGCCATTCAGGTTCGCATATCGTATTTTTGACAAATATCAGGTGGTCCTTCTAACGCCTTTTTTAAATTTCTCATATAAAAGTACATTAAGTGTAACCTAACTATAAAATTGAGAAAACAGCATTAAATATAAAGGCTTTTGCTTTGATTAAAGATAATGTTAAACATCGGCAAAGTCAAAACCTAAATAGTAACCATAACACAATAAAACCAAGCAACCATACGGCATTTAACATAATACAGTAAAGTAAAAATAAAGTACAAATTGCAAACGTTATAAATTTTATTTTCAATTCTTGTATGCGTAGAGCAGTTACTTCATTGCTTAATAAGAGTTATTATGTGAATGGCCGTTGGCAATTAATGGTTTATTTTCACTTTACTGTATTATACTAAATGCCGTGTGATTGCTGGGTTTTATCGTGGCATGGTTCAAGAAAATTACCTCTTTACCAAAATGATATTAAACAATAAATAATTTCAAAAATGCAGTTGAGAAAGTTAAGTTGGAAATTAATTGATTTTTGATAAGAATAACGCTGCCCATTTCATCACATAATTCACAACTTTGGTTTCGAACATTGCTAACGTCAACACATTTATAAATCGTGGTTAATATTGGTCTAAAAATGACAATGCAACCCATGGTTACAGAAACCTAGGCGGAATAGTAAATGTCGTGAACTGCACTGTAAGAGAAAATGACCAAACTAAGAGCCTGGAGCCACTGCCACTTTTAAATATCATTTAGATTATTTCAAGCATCAATCAGGGTCTTGTTTGAAGTGGAATTTGACTATTTAAAGCAGGGGTGTGCAACGTGCGGCCCGCGGGTTAAATGCGGCCCGCGAAGAAAAGTTGTGCGGCCCGCAAAGATGTGCCAATTTTGAATCGTGTGCGGCCCGCGAAACGTGTTTATAATTTAGTTTAGTCTGGTATGTGTGAACGATTCGTTGTGGAGTAGATTATTATAGATTTCGCATCTTCTGTAAACCATTTTAAAAATCTCCCACCGGCCACCGCTAATCCATTGTGTTTAATTATTTTGAACGTAAAAATGTATGGTCACATAAAAGACTTTATGAACAAATTGCGACTTTGGAAAGCTCACATACAGATAGGAAATCTTTTCCACTTTGAGAGACTATGGAATGCATCCTGAGAAGAAAACTAAATTTGAAAAATTGTTGTATGAATTTTTGGCTCGTTCAAGGACTTCAAATCTCATGAATATTTGTTTGGTATATTCTCTTCGCCATTCAAAGCACCTGATGATATCCAACTTGAACTGATTGATCTTCAAGAGAAAGCAGATTTAGAAGCAAAGTCTTTAGAAATGAATCTTGGCGATTTTTACCGAAAACATCTCAACCAAGATGGCTTTCCACATTGGAAAAAATCCATTGTTTCAAAAATGGCTCTTTTTGGCTCAACGTATTTGTGCGAACAATTTTTTTCTAAAAAGGGCGTCATGAAACCTCCCTATCGATCGGTTCTGACAGACGAACACTTGGAAAATGGACTTTGAATTGCGAACACTTCCGTTAAAGTACGGTAAATTTAGAAAAAGCCGTCGGGAAAATAAGCCAGCTGCAAACTTCTCAATGAACTCGTTTAAATGGACGGTGTGACAATAAATTTGAATGGCAGTTTTCTTCAGAAATTTATGCGTCTTAACTTATTATTTCTGCAAGGAGATAACCCCTAATAATGCCATAATAGCATGATTAACAAAAAAACTACTTTTTTGCGCCTGCAACTCAGTCCGCGGTTTCACCCAGTTATTTATATCTGGCCCTCCTGTAATAAAGGTTGCACACCCCTGATTTAAAGTTTTAAACGAATTGTAGAACCATAATAACAATTCGCTCAGACATCAGTTGTAGTCTAACTTTCGTTGCTGCAATTCTTTGTCTCTGCAATTTGCAGCGGATCCGGAGAGGCACTCAGTAATGTGACTCCATAAAAAGCGAGAAAAATTGGAATAAAAATTATCACTCGTTAATTTTTTTCAGTCATATTTGCACAAACCTAAAGTAGTGCCAGGCCCAGGGAGTGGGGAGTCTGATGAAAATGCCATTTTCGCATATAAACAATTGTTTACTACATTAGATTCATAATCGTTTGAACCACTTTAACCTCTCTCAAGTTTCACCTTCATTAAATATTCATTATTAGGCACTGTCAAACCGACATGAAATAACTGGTCATATTGCCAAGTTAACGCAGGATATTTTGGTGATCGTTATTGACATGGTTTTCATCATTTTGTTGTACAGCCTGTGGGTGTGGGTGCAAGTATTGCATTGGCAGCTACTTCTTTCTTTTCAAAGAATGTTAATAAATTCAGGTTATAAAAAACACAGACAATAAATACGATTTTGAAACATTGTTAAAATTTTATAGCCTATAGTCACTCTAGTAAGGATAATTTTCAAATCGTTTTGAAGAATGCGCTTTGTGACAGCGCTTTGTGACAGCGCTTTGTGACAACGCTTTTCCCTGAGCAGAAATTATAAGAGAGAACAAAACAAACACCGCTTTTGGCAGAATACAGAACACACACACACACACACTCACACACACACTCACACACACACACACACTCTCTTGAAGTCTGTCATAACCTATGAAGCAGCTCGTCTAAAATCTAATAGTATTGCCTGAATAGGTTTTCTATTCCAATTTCCAATTAGCCTACTCAGTGAAGTCTAAAGATAATTTCATGTTTTAAAAAGATCGATTTGATACGATTGCATCACATACAAATTATAATAATTAGTTTTTTGGCAAAGTAGACATGCCACTTCCTAAACGAGCAATCAATTTCAATTAGAGAGTTAAGACCCACTGATGATAATAATATATATTGATTGGTATGATTTGAAAGAACAACAATGACTTAAAGACAAAAATACCCTTCTTGATCAGGTTTTGATTTTTTTAATGCTAGTTTTAAAAAAATGTAACTTGATGATAAGGTAGAAAACTTATAAAATAATAATAATAATTTATGGGGCCTGGCCTACAGACAGTGGCGTACGCAAGAGGGGCATTGGTCCATGGCCCCTCCCCCTTTAAAAAATATTGATTATCTTTAGCGTTTTTATAATTGTGTGGTGCAAAGTGCAAACATGTTATTGTTGGAAAGTGGTATTGAGTATCAGGGCCGTATTAACTGCCCCTCTTACCTCCGCGTGAAACTGTTGTTTTGGGGCCTTCTCATTTCAATTTGTTTAATGTTTTGTTGGCTATATAATAAAATGTTATAAATATTTCTATAGAAGCTCGACATTGAATAGCTAAAATTAGGCAAAGCCCTAATGATCGCTTCCAAACTCCGGCTAGTGGACCCACATCTCTGTTTAGAGGCCAACCGACATTCATATTTAGTTGGTGCAGCGTTTTTCGGCAATTTCATATGAACAATGCAACAATACTGCTACAAAAACTTGACATTATAGCTAAGGCTGCACCCATCGGTTTAGTATTGTTGATCATCATTTGAAAGGACTATTTCAAATCGGCGAAGCCATGAATCTAAGGCTATGCTGTTTAGTTGGAGTTTAGAGAAGAAATAATACTACGTTCTCGTTTTCTTGGAAGATGTCTTTCAACGGTTGATAGCATAAGAATTGTCCGAAATTAAATGCTCGTAAAACGACGAAGATGTTTAATAATAGCATCCATAGCAGAAGCGTTGACAGGGAATATCCAGCGTGCACGTTTGCATTCGAGATAACTTTTTTTAATTCAAAAACTTTTTAGGAGATGGGGCTTGCATACGGAAGGAAACTCCACGTCGCCAAAGTTTTTGTAATTATCTTGTTTATCTAAACTGTTTTGCAATCAACCCATTATTCTTGTTCAAGACAAACGCTGCGTAATTTTTTTTCCTAGTTTTAGTTTTTATATTTTTAGGGTAATGCAATTGCGTGTTTTAGAGACGACTTTTTTCATTACCAAATCATCCTCTAAAAACAACCCAGTAATTTTTTGTAGTTATTGTAGTTTAACTCCATAGCCCTTGCAATGTTATGTAGTCAAAAATGAAATTCCAACAGATTGTGGAGTCAATCTGAAGTTTTTGACCCGAATTCACAACCAATGGTTTAAAAGATATTTTAAGTACTTTTATTGAAAAGGCCTACTGGTAAATTTCGGGGGAGGGGAGGCAGGATGGTGCTCAGCACACGATAAGCCTTCTTTTTCGTTATATATTTCCAGAGTACGATAATTTTTGTTTAAAATAATGTGCGGTAATGAATTGCATTTGATGTTTAAACTGTCACAGAAAAGTTCGATTTATGCTTTGATCTAAGAACATTACCGGTCAATCAAACCATTACAGTTTTTACTTATCCGTTTACCCCTACTATCATGCTTTTCATATTCACATGTCTAATAATTCAATTCAAAAGTACAGTGACATACGCATAGATCGTGAGAGTTTATAGCCTATTTCACAGACGAATAGTCTCAGCTACCTTAAACCTTGGTCAGACTATAAATTAGCATTAGGTTACTTTTGGTAAAAAATGTCAAATTACAGTATATCGAACGCTCCCCTACCCCAGTAAAAAAATCTTGCGTATGCCAATAAACGTACTCTCAACACGCGTGATTCATGCTGAGTTGAGTATGGTAAGCTAATCTTACACAATAAGACTTACTGGTTATTATCAGCAAATAGGAGTTTTTTAAATTCGTTTTCGTTTCGATACGAAAAAAAATTGGATGGCTCCCCTTTGAGAAAATTTTGCGTACACCACTGCCTAGAGAGTAAACAGCACAATAGATTTCAAGACAATTAAAACTCGAAAAACCTCAACCCTGTTTCCAGTAGCGTAGCCAGGAATTTTGAAAGGGGGGGGGGGTTTTGACCACCCAGCGGCGGGGGGTCTGGGAGGCTTCCCCCAGAAATTTTTGAAAAGTTACTTTGAATTTAGTGCATTCTGAGAGCATTTTCAACAAAAATCTGGGTATAAATATTCCTGTAAAATGGTGCTGTCCGGTGGCATGGCAAAAGAATAAGATCATGTTTTCTTGGGCATTTTTCGGAAATAAAGCTAAGTTTCAATGTTTTCTTGTTGTTAATTCTTGGCTGAGTTATTTGAATGTTTGGTATTGGCAAAACTCGCTCTTTTAATGCAGTTTCGTTTAAAATTAGGCAAACTTTGTTTTAGAGACATATCCTAGAGACTGAAAGCATCATTCTCAATATCATGACGTCACATGCGTGCCAAAGGGGGGGTTGTAACCCCCAAAACCCCCCCTTGGTACGCCACTGCCTGTTTCATCCCAAAAGTTTTAGCCTGAAAAGTTGCGAGGTCGCAACCTCCAGTTTAGGCAACCCGTTTTTACTTTTTAGCAGTCTATAGAAGTTTTTGTGCGGCTCAAAAACTGATAAAATAATTCAAAATTTATCAGTAAATACATTAAAAACAGAGAGAGACTGTTCACCAGGCATTTGATAATAAAATTAATTTGCGTGATTAAAGATAATAAAAATAGTCACCAGAAGAACGCAAATTAATTTTATTAGTAAATACATTGTTTACTCAACTAGTAAAAAGTTAACGATTAATCTAAACCAACCTACTGTATCACCAGTGTTAGTAGAGGTATGAAGTGAAATAGGTCTTGTTTACGCTATGGAAGGATGTGGACGCCTGACAGATTTTTAAAATTCTCCTGCTACTGCTATGCAGGACCATATAAATTTTCGTCAAAAATAAATTATTGCAACTCTTTTGCGTTTATGAAAAAAAAAAAGATTTAATACTTAACTTCGATTTGAAATCAAAACTTTGTAACTCCAACTTTCATAGAAAACTAGTTTTAAATTGTTGTACAAGCGTGTAGTCAAATACGAAGTGTGCAAATCCTCACATTTTTGATGAAATTTGTTAACAGCTACAGACTATAGCTTATTTGTTTTTTGCATTGTTTGTGCTCTACAGACTGCAAAACAAAAGCATATTTGGCAAACGAGTTTTGCAAAATTAGCTTTCGTAATTGATGAGTTTGAGTTAAAAGCCTACACTTGTTAAGCATTTGATAACAAGGGATTTAATGATCGCGTATGTTTTTCTTTATGTGAATAAAGTTCTTCAACTAGTACCCTATATTTTAAATACTTTTCCTATGTAGAAAATGTCACTGTCAATGCTACAAAAAATCCTAAGCAAAGCAAATTCGAGCAAATAAAGTTACTGCAACTCAAAAAAAGTTTAACACCCTCAATCACACTTGATGCGATCTTCAGAAGGTCCTTGTCTGGAAATATAATCGTATTCTGAATTTATTTCAATAAGACTTTTTTTCTGAAGATTTCACTGACAAAGATGAAACAAGCCATTAAAGTTTTTCCGTCAAGCAAATGTAATTACAGTATGTCACCAGCTTATAAACAACACTTGCCACTGGCAATTGGTAATTCTCTAAATAAAAATATTTATAACAAAATAATAAAAACGGATCATTATTCCAAAAAGTTACTTTTGTAGAAGCTTAACATTCAAATGATTGATTTTTATTATTCAGCCTAGGATTAATATTCACTATCTTATGTAACCATGGATTGCATCGGCATTGTTAAACCAATATTAACCACGATTTATAAACGTGTTGACGTAAGCGATGTTCGAACCAAAGCATCTCTATTTTGGACAACTTTTCTTTATTTTGTTCCGAGTAAACTTATGACGAACTTCGTTTCGCCAAAAAACGAAATCTTCTTTCAGCTGCTCCAATTGATGTCATGTCTGCTCATAAAGCAGAAGCTCTCCAGGATCTCATAGTTGGTATGACGACATATTATGATTAAACTACAAAACCTACCATAAAATCATGAAATGCCAGAGGGTCATTATAGAGGCTGAAGCAAAACTTATCGTTTATAAATAACAGGGTAACATTTTGCATACTTTGCCTTTAATTAAGCTACGCCATGTAGGTTTGCATACTTTGACAAATAAAAGGGCTATATAACGCATTTTTGAAATTCCTTACATAAAAGTATGTTACCGTAGGTGTAACTACAAAATTGAGAAAACAGCATGAAATACAAGGGCTCTTAAAATAAAAAATTGTGTGGGGTTGTGGAATGTAATGTACCGACTTACAGCCACGAATTTTTACTTTAAGTTGGGTTCACTGCCTAATGGTCAAAACGTTGTGTAAATTCGATATCGCTTGGCATAGTAATGTACTGATGGAACTAGTTCAGAGATCTAATAGTAATTTTTTATTATAATCTTGAGGAGAACTGTAAAGAGTATTGTTGTTCTGTGGTACTTTATCCCTGTGCGGACGCAGACTGCTTATTATGTAAAAATGCCATTCTAAAAAGTTAACTTTCTAGAAACAAAAGCAAAAACAGTCCGAAATTTTTTTTACAACCACTATGTAAATTATGCAGTGATCTTTTACGCTGACTTGATTGTGGTCCACATCAATTACTATGACTGACTTGTCGTAAATCATCCACCAGGATTATTCTATTTCGGCCATCGAAGAATGTCGTCCACTATATCCCTGACATAAAGTTAATGGGTACCAAGGCAGTTTATTGAAATTGTATCATTTCACCGTTGGCGTAAGGGTGTGGCTGATGCTTGGTTGAACAGTTGAAAAACCTTAGAAACCTGATCTTACACAAGAGCATGTGAATTTGTAAACGTTGAATATGTGAGTGATAATTTTCTAAATAAATTTTAAGTTGTAAATCTAAATTTTATACTAATGTTGGTAAACTACAGACAAAATCGATGACGAATGCCATGATTTTTATTGGTTTTACTTATCAAGATGTTACAAAAATAATTTTATTTTGTCATAGGAGACTGCAGTTAATCATCCAGTTTACCACTTAATCGAAACTTACATTTCTGTATAATATTCCACGTACAAGAAATCGACTACTACCCATGTCGGATTCGATTTTCATGGTCCTGATGTGGTCAGAATTTTTGGGTTTAAATTGTATTTAACATTCAATGACTAACTTGGTCAAACAGCTAATCTAAAGTAAATTTACAACAAAGAAAATTTTGTTATGTCTGACATACAATATAAAGAAAAGCTCGCATGTGATGATTGGTTAAAACTGACCGGTGTGGTCTGCTGGTTGACCATGTCATTTTCCACTTTCAAAAACCTGGTTTGTTGAGTCTAGGAACTTTCATTTTTAGCGAAAAAATTAGGCGAATTTTGATTTGATTAAAGATTCCTTGGTGGTCGAAATTAAATGTTTATTCGGTGATCGGAAATTAGTAATGTAACCAAGCACAACCGTTTTTCAAAACCGCCCCTTTAGCTGAATGGTTACGCGCTCCGCTCAACATCACGCGGCGCTGGTTCGGCTTTCCGGGTGTGCGCTTGAGAAACGTATTGAATGACTGCTCTCCATTTAGCAGCACCCAATGGTTGGAATAATTCCGTGGCAACAAGACTTTAACAATCGGAAACTTCACTCTGTCAATCTCAGTAACCGGTCCTGCGTCAAGAGCCTCTACTTGTATGCGAAACTGTCAGGAATAACCTATATCAAAGCTTTGTCAGTCCGAGGATAAAGATTCACATGCACTATACCAAAATTAAATTGAGATGAAATAGACGCGAGATTACCACAAAGCAATTTTACATCGAAAATGAAAACAAAAACACAGTGAAAACAGTGACAGTTGTTGCGGTATACAGTGGCAACTGACGCACAAATACCCATCAGAACATGAAATCTTTTTGTATATAAAGTGTTGGCGATGTTTTTTTTAATTGAAATTTGTTTCGCAACAGGTAGCAGTCTCGATAGGCCCCTGTTGTAGGCTACTGTATGCTGTTGTAACAGATGTAAGAGTAGACCTACCGGTAAAATCTAAAAGTAACACGGCATTCATCATGACATGCTTGATTTACATCATACTGAGTTAAGAAATAATAGAAGAAGACATCACGATAAATGAATTCATATGTGATAGTTTAGTTGATCACATTTTAAAGGTTCAGCCGGCATGAAATAGCCTAATGAGGCTGAAAGGTACAAAAAGTAGAGCTTCGTGAACTTGTGTACCATAATAAATATTATGTTGTTGCTTGGTTTACTTCGGCTTTAGTAAAACAACTTTGCTACCAAAGTTGTAAAAGCAAACACGATTTTGAAGCTTTTCAAAAGTGTGTCGAACCACATCTGTTTTGGTAAGCCTTAGTTGAAAGTGCTTATCAAGATTTTTTTTAAATAAGCAAACATACAAAAGTACAAAGCCATCATTTCATATCTTCTTTGTTTATTCTTTGACACCCTATTTTAATTTAATTTTATTTTGAATGCTGGAATAAGTATTTCCCATCTCCAAAGTTTGTTAAATTCTTCATGTGAAAAACTGAGCTGCTAGTTTGCAATATTCGCATGTTGCGAGACCTTTTCAACAAACAATCGAAATTTCATTCAGGTAATTAAAGCTGGCTGACACAACGTAACAAGGGAATGAAATTAATTTAAACCTTTTTTTACTTTTTTTGTGTATAGAAGCTAAAGTATTTAAAAAATGAAGATTATTTTGATGTACTTCTGGGTAAGTAAGGCAATGACGCAAGTTGTTACGGTTGGTTGATTTTAACTCGCTTTGGTATTTGTGTTCATTTGCACAAGCTGGAAGAAACGTTGTTACGTTGTTAAAGGATTTTACTAAAAACAACTTGTTTCTTCTCTTTTCTTTCCACTGTGGGCCATGAAACCACATTAACCTTCCTGGTGTAAACAATTTTTGAGACCTCTTATCAAAAAAAGCAAATTCAGATACAGTGAAAAATCATTTGTGGATGATTTAAATATTCAAGCAGGCAAACAAATACCTTTTTTTTTATTAACACGGTTTATGAAACAACTATCAAAGTTGTTTTTATTACTTTTTTATCTACCGTTAAAGTAAACACCACTGTGTCCTACATTTGTAAGCATCATTTTCAAGTAGAACATGCATTAAAAGTATTTGATCAACAAGACTCCAAATTTTTTGTTAAAAATGTAAAACGAGTTATTAATTTCTCACTGAAAGCTGTGCAAATGCGACATGCTACATGCAAAACAGCTTAATAGCATAATGCATATGACATCATACAAATTTGCTCTGATAGATTGTTCAGTGCACTTTGACATGCAAATTGCTTCCTTTGAAAGCTGAAGCAGCGGACGTTGCTCTCAGCAATGTAACCTAATTGCAGTTTATATGTGGTTGCTAAAAGTCCGTACAAACTATGCACAAAACCCTCAACCAGCTTATTGGCCGAGTTGATTCGCCTTCGGCTCTGGTGCTGGTAGATTTGAGATCGATTCCAGGTCGGGTCAAACCGAACACTTTAAAACGGTACCGGTTGTGTTCTATCTTGCATAACGCAGTCGGGTAATAATGTGATGACATCGTAAACTTGATAGAAAATCAAGAGTTTTAAGTCTTTTTGTCCTGACTGCATTTCAAATGTGATTTTATTTTCAAATAAAACTACTTACTTTGTATATTTATTTGATACTAATTGCTGTTGTAAAATACTAAGTTAATAGTTGTAAATTGTAAAAACGTGATAATAAAATACATGTAGTTATATTTTGATGTTCATAAAAAAGTTTAAAATGTGGAAATTTCCCAAGAGCAAACAAAATAAACTGATACCTCTTGTTACAAGAATACGATTACGTCACAACTTACAAGAGATTTATTTAACTTGGTTACAGCAAACGAAACAAGGTATGCGTAAGCTGCTAGATTGACAATAAATCAATACGAAGAAGAACAATTTTCCTATCTGAGCTATTCAAATTTCTTTGTTTTATTTACTTGATAAAGTTGAAATACAGGAGAATTGCTTTGACACTCTGTTTTATAAGTCAACATATTTTCAAAAACTTACTTAATAAAGATGATCATATAACAAAGCAAAGAAAGTTAAATATGTGTTTTTTACGTCTTTGCATACAATATGCTTATGTAAGTATGGAGCTGAACATAAAAGCATACATTTTTTATAAAAAGAGCAAAATTTGATCGTACTGTATATTTTTCATCTCAACATTGCTGATCTGCTTAATTACTATGTCGAATTTCCTATTTTAGTAAATTAAATTAGCTTATTTGCCCCGAGCAATGTTTAAATCAAAGATTAATATATATTCAAAAGTTTTAACACTGTTCGAAAAATGCTCACGCAGCAAATTCACGTTGTTTGTCAGTTTTCACAAAAAAAACTTTAGCAATAGAATTGGGTCACACTCACATCATAATTTAATTCAGTTTATCTTAGGCAATTATTAAACCAAATGCATTACTTGTTTTGCCCATTTGTTAAATTGTATAAGCTTCAAGTTGTTGAGAGGTTTCTCAAAAACATTTTGTCAAAAAGTAACTTTTGTTTACTTTTATAAACTGCAGGTAACTTTCATCGTTTTCTTTCAACTGTCACTTTCAGCTTAAGTTTCAGAATCCCACAAGTCTTTGATGTCTTCAATGTATTTTGGCTTTCAAAGGTAGTTTTTAATCACAAAATACAACGCATTCAAATTTCTTGTAATTACAAAACAAATCGGATTATTTGTTGATTACTTTTTAGTTTCATTAAATTGAAAATGTTATGATTGTCGCGCCAAACCATTAATGCAAGTTTTAATAGCATGATTGATATTAGACAACTATATGGAGTTGATATGAAAAATTATTTTTGAAAATTAAAAATAAATGTAGTAGGTACGTTTTCAGTACGCTACTTTTAAAATTCTAGATCTTTCAAAACTGCTTGAAAAACGATCTAACTTGGAAATAACGTTTGACGCTGATCACGAAAATAGTTCTTTATTATTAGGAATTTTCTATTTGTGAGAGGATGATTTACGATTCGTGAAAAATGGAACACGTTTTCTTTCTTTGAACATCACTTTATCGTTGAAGCAATGTAACAAGATAAATGCTGTTGTCTGGGTTCTTTATTTTGGTAATTTCTTGTCAGAAAATATCAAGAAACGTTCTTTGACTTTTAAAGTGCGTAACATTTTAATGTTTGTAAACGGAAAGAGACCAAGCAGCTGCCAAGCTTCAGTTGTAGTTTTTGTTCAGCAACTGGTTATTAGACCAAGTGGGAAGCACACTTGGCATCATTGTTATTTGTAATCTGTTGTTGACAAAACTGGGTTTCTTGTTATGAGCGAAAGCTTGGATCAGATGTTTTTGTTTCATTTTTAGCAAGTTATTGTACTCTCAAGTGTTCTAGAATTATTTACAGAATCTCACTTCGTCACAACACCCCTATATTTCTAAAATTTAAAAATTGTGAAAGACATTTACATTAATTTATAGTTTCAAAGGCAAGATACTTTCTAAAAACTGTTTTAATAAAGAAGATCATTAAAGATGTAGCCTATTAGCCTACTTATGAAAATAAGACTTATAAGTCACAATAACCAATTCCCCTTCACTAGATTCAAATATTCGTTTTTTGGTTTTGCTGACATGACTGACACAGCCTGGATTACAAACACAAGCATTTAAACTTTCCTACACCACATATTACAGTATATCCACGACTGCTGATAGAAATGTTACTAAAGCAGTTGTAGCCTGCAAAGAGAGCTTATAATGTGATGCACATTAAACCTTACATCCTACACGTTTGTAGTCTGGATTGTGGTCCGTCTTTGAACGTTTGTCAAATGTAAAACTCAGGTGCTGAGTCTTACCTTAACCTTCGAGATAACATCTCCAAGGTAACGGTCTTACTCCGAGTTATTAAAAAGACGTTGAAATAACCTTTCAGCCATCTCGTTTCTAAAATTTCCAAATGGTTCAATCACACATTTCCTGTTAATGCTCATCAAAAGTTTAACAAGGCTGTAAACTTTTGATGCTTATTTTCATAAAAAAAATGTTACATTGTATAAATCTAATTTGCAGTCTATAAAATGTCGAATGTTATCAATAACCAAGTGCCCACTGGATATACCCGTTTCTCTTCAAGTATGTCCGTTGCCAAATAATTAAGTCGAAATTCAGTAAGACCACTAGAATATATTAGATATTTTAGTTCTTAAAAATCAATGGAATTCATCAGTTCGCCATCAAACTGTATCTATTGCGTTTGTCATAAAACATGAAGACAATCAAGTTCCTCTAACTGAAATGAACCATGACATTTGAAGAGAGGTAGTTACTCTCATTTTAAAAGTAAAAACGAATAAACTACTTTGAATTTATCAACGAAACGGTCAAACTGCGTTGCATGATGTTTTTTTGATCTTTGTTTCTTGTTTTCAAGTTTATGAATTGTGGTTGGAAACACTGGAGCGATGACAAATTTGTTTTGCTTGGTATTTGTTTGTCAGTGGTTTCTAGCAAGGTGTATCGATCCAGTGACCGAATTACCTTCACAAAACCAATATTTGCTTTTCGCCTTTGCTCTTCTGCCTTGTGCATACAATTCTCATGATTAAGTTTCTTTTTAGCATGATTTGCGTTAATGAAAACGAAATTTACTTTATTTATGAAATTTTTGCATTTGTTTCAAATAGAAACGTTTAAAAGGTTTTTAATACAGTTTTGATACTAATTACACAAACAGATGACTGACAAAACAAGATTGTGCCCAGACAGCAAATCAGTCGTTTTTTACATTGGTTCAACATATACAGACGTTAACTCATTGTAAAAAAAATCTGATTTGCTGTCGGGGCAATTCCAAACCAACAGATAAAACAGATTTGTATGTTTTCCGAAATCTGGTAAGAAACAAAATTATTCAACTACATTGGAAGAAAAAACAAATAAAGCAGTTGCAATAATTGTTATTAAAAATATGTTAAAATTTAAATGAAACCAAACAAGCCGTGTAAAAATATTAGAACTTTTATAGAAGCTGTCACTCAGGATTAGATTCTTTCAAGAATGCAGCAGCAAGACAAGAATAGCGATGGAAAGATTATTGTTGCTATTATTATAGTTCGTCTTATCTTTCCCAAAGTCATCCTTGTCTTGCTAATACGTTCTTGTAACAGAATGGTCTTGACAGCTTCCATACAGGTTCTAATGATGTTGCTCAGTTTGCCAAGCTGAATTTAAATGCAAGATTGTTATCTTTTTTATTTATTTGTTGTTACTTATTAAAATATTAATATAATTTTTAATATTTGTTGTCGTCATTGCTTTTTTGGTAACAGAAAAAAATCTTTTTTTTATTATGATTAAATTTTAAAGGCAGAAAATTGTCAATCATTTGTTTATGATTCAGCAAATTCACTTATAGATTAACTTCATTTTAAACTTGTAAAGCGGCATCAGATTTTGCAAGTGTTTAGGACATTTTAGAACACTACAAAAAGATACAAAAAAAAATATAGAAAATAAGCAAGGCAAAAACAACCGAAACAAAACGCCCAGCAAACCGATAGACCCAATGCGCAGGAACCCATTGAACAAAATTCAAAACCGTGCTTGAACTTTCTCTGCCTCAACTTCAAAAGTTCAAAACTATATTTGATTTTTGCTAGAAACATCGGAAGATAGCTGATTTGAAAAGTTTATTAACTTGCTAACAAGGTAACCCTTTGCTTGTTGTGCCTACAAATCTGTTTTAAACAAGATGCTAGATTTAATTGAAACATTACTGATTGAGGCACACCGTAGTACACAACAAAGCTGTGTAGAATATTTATTTACAGCTAGTTAATTTCAATTTTTTTTCACATTAATTTTGAGTTGTTTTTAAACGCAACTTTGGGACTGAAAAGAGCCAAAACGAAATTGATAAAGCGCAGTTTTGAATCTTGTTAAATAAATAAGAGTTTTGAATTGATAAGTTTCAAACAAATTTAAATACAATTTGCTGAATTTTCAAGTTAAATCGGAAGTTTTTTGATTGAGAGACTCATGTGCTGTTACTTTCATTTCTTGCGGTAAATACTGTGGCTGTGTTGTAATCCTGAAATGACGTTAGAAATGTAAAACAGGCCTTCACAAAACGGCATAAGAGTTGCACCAGGAACACTATTTTAGAGTATCGTATGCGAACCGTTATGAAATGTGACCATCGAATACAAGATATCTCGAAAATAGAACAAAATGACACCAGCCACCTCAAAAAGGTAACCATTGAAGGTATTACAATTACCCATTGCTGCTTTAAACGCTATTGGTGATAAAGCGTGTTTCTAGAAAGTGCCAAAGAATAACCAATCAAGACGATCTTTTATGCTTTCTTCTTTCTATTTTTTAAATCTTAGTTTTTGAGGGCGTTGCAACCGTGCCGAATTGTTTAAAGTATTTATTAACCTAATTCTACCTCAAGCATGTTTTAAGGTTTGTCTTTGTCACTTTTACATTTCATCAGGCTATACCTCTGCTATGCTGGGGTATCTTGTGTTCGCTGTGACGGTCTCAATTGAAAACAGCTAAGTTGGCAAACAAATGATATGTGAGTTTATGCAATAGGCTTACACATGCAGGGCCGTTGAGAGGATATTTTGGGCCAGTACCAATAAGATCCTCCGGACCAGAATCAAGATAATTTTAAGAAACACGCACTATATCGAAAGAATACACGGTGGCCTCTCACGTTTGTGGGTCCTTTGGAAAGATTCCGGGCCCATAAAATCATCTCGGGCAAGGATCCAAAAGTACCCCCTAGACCTCCCCTGTCAACGTTATCGTACACATGCAAGCTCGTAAGCTACTTATTTAAATCAAGGTAATAAATCAAAAATTAATTTATCTCAAGCTTGCTACATAGATTGGTATGTAAACTATATGCGACTCATCTCGAAGCCCGTATGTTGTACGGGCCTGATGAAACACATGAAGATGGTGAGATGCAAGCGGCACTGAAGCTGTAAGGAAAAGACGGATAAAAAAAATCCTTTTTAATTTTACGTTAAAGAATAAACGAAGAGCTGAGATACTTCTAAACTTAATGATACTTTCAAACTAAACAGGTCGTGAGTAATCCACACAAAAAAGACCTCAGCGTTTATTTAAATCAAAAAAAAAAGGAATTTGATGTTTTTTGTTGCCTACATTTTTTTTTTCAAAAATTGAATATAAGTATGAGTTTGTTTTAATACAGTCAATTCAAATCCAGCTCAGACATAACCGATGCAACACAACCCACGTGACAAAGAAAACTTAACTTTTGTAGCAGGTTTGTTGTTCCGCCCACGCAGCCACAAAACACAGTAACTGTTTCACTTCACTAATCCACTGCTTGATATTGTTTTAAATGAGTCATAGCTCATTCTTTGGAACTATCATTCAATATTTTTAAAAGAATGAGTGCATAAAGTTTAGTAGAAAAAGTATGGCTAAAGCAATATTATTCATTGTTAGCTGCTACTTGGAAAAGATTCATCAAGAAAAAACGTATTGAAAAAGGCTGGATTTGCCTAACATGAATATTTCCGCAAAAAGCCTCTAAGGCAGCAAAATCTGTCTTTTTATGTTGATTCCACGTCTGAATTTGTTATATTGCATTAATGAAAAAAGCAGATGTTTCTAACAAGATGTTATTTAACCTTTACCTCATTGCTACGAAAATGTCAAACTGCGTTTTTTATTGAATAGCTTGCAGTCTGCAGCTGAATAGATAACTCTCAAAGTCTGACAACTTTTTCTACATTGTAGATCTACACCCACGATACTTTGTTGTAAGCTTTTAATGATTTTCATTTGGCACCAAATGAACAGCACCGTAACTGTAAAATATCAAACTTTTTGTATGAAGAAATGCACATATTCTCTCTCCTTGGATCATCCAGAAGATTTGTAGTCTTGATATTATGAAGTTTTGGTCTTAAAATAAAACTATGCTACCTTTCACCAACAAGACAAAAATGTAAAACATTTATTTGATTTACCAGTTGTCGTGTAATAAAATTAGATTGCAGTAATTTATGCAAGACACGTACTAATTCCTTAATAGTCTACGTAATAAAAAGGTAGGGCCATGCAGTAAGTTTACATTTTTTTTTAGAAAAAGTTGTTATGCTATCGTTAATTAAAACAATCTTTGTTGATTTGGCGTAACAGGTGTACCACATTATGACATGAGTGTACCCACATAAAGAGGAGTACAAGGGTGCATCACTTTTTCTTTTGCCAGATGAGCAACTTTTTATATGTCAGGCGTTTGTAATTTGTCCAACTAGTTTTCAATTTACAAATATTGCTTTTTCCTTTCTTTTTTCACATTTGAGTGGGTTACTGCCTGAAGCTATAAATGAAGTAAACCAGCTTGAACAAATTCATAATCTCTTATTGAATGAAAGCATTATCAAGCTGTCCGTTTGCTCATTTGCGTTCACTGTGGTTGTCACCAGAATGCTGATTGTGATCCTTAGTCTTTCAATTTTATCTTCCGTCTTACCATCCGTTGCTTTTTCTCAAAAGTCATCATATAAACAAATAGAAAAACTTTATTAATCTCTGCCTCAGGGAAACACCTGGAATGTTATTTTACGTAATTGGCTATAACAACAGTCAAAGCATCATACACTGCTATGCATTCAAAAGTAGAATTTATTAAATTTTGCAGCTGATTCACGTATAAAAATATCACTTTACTGCATGAGGTTGTCCTGATGCCAGTTAATTGCATTAAAGTAGCATGATGGTGTTAAGTTTGTGAAAGGATATTTCGAATCTTTCCAAGAATCCGAAGAACTTTTTAAAACCAGCCTCCGCTACTGTATAAGTGTATATACTGAACCGTTAGCTCTTTTTTTGTACATTTATGGACCTACTGAAATTGCTAAGGGGTTTAGAAAAAAAAGCAACACATACTGTATAATACGTTTGTTGAAAATATATTACATGCAGTTAAGTCCAGCGCTCTTTCTATGCTTATTATGGTGACAATTCTTTGCTGTTGTCAATAATTTAAACTACTGGCCAATATTAAATATCTACTCAACGAAAAATTTCAATTCAATTCAATTTTAGTTTTCATTTGCTGGCGCGAACATGTACAGAACGATAAAGTGAACACACAAATATTGTACCAATAAAAGGAAAATATGACAAAAACCAAAAAGTTTAAAATAACACAGTATTTGGAATCACTATCATAAAAATGCACAACCACCAAACCTAGAAAAGAAAGAGAAAAAAGAAAACTTTTATATTGCCGGTTGTAATAATAGACCTACAGTTAACACTTAACACAAAAGAAATTCAAAAAGTGACAAATTTCGCGAACTTTTTACCTTGAAGGTATTTATTGGAGTTAAATCACATAACCAATAAACTTATTTTCTTAGAACTATCTTTCTTTCAGCTCAATGTGCATATTGGAAATGCTTTTTAATCTTAAACAACAGTGATATGACCAATCGGATATAACCAATTACTATTTAAACACGATATTCTTAAATACTTACAACTTTCTTACCACTGTGTTGGTTTTCTTAAAAAAGGCTAAAATGTAAAAAATGACGAAATCAAACGAAATCATTATAAGATAAGCTTTTAAAAATGTTAAAATTGTTGTAAAAAAAGTCTAATCTTCTTGCTTTAACATACCACTATTGGTTCGTAAATTTGAATCAAGTCTAAATTCATAAGTTAAACAAACTTGAAAAGAAGCTGATACAAGGTGATTTGCCTTAAATCAATGTTTTTTAATGTGTTTTGTTTGCTCCCTAAATTGATGGATTTGCGTACTTTTTTTGCCATTTGATGACTCGAGCTTTGCCCAGGCGTTAACAACGGGTTGAATTAAAATGACAATTTGAGTCGTGATGAAACAAACATTTGACACCACACCCCTGGAATAATATAGTCAAAAATGCTATTTAATGAATGGAGCCTTAAATAAAAAAAATAAAAAACTGATTGATAATTAAATGCAAGTTTATTTCTTGATTGATCTCTGTGCTCAAAAGCAGTATGGTAAATTTCATAATTTCTCATTTAGGTTCACAACTAGGCTGTTGATATTTACCTAAGTTAAAAATATTTTGCATATTTCATAAAAGAGTATTGTAATGTACCTCAAGGTGTTTTGAACACCTTCAAATTTTACTCTCAGACTATTTTTTGAAGCGCTGGAATTGTTACGTATAGACTAAGTTATGCATTTGTTAGTCGATGCAAATTGATACCAATGCAGTGAATTATGAAACCCTGCAAGCAACTCATTGCAAACTTAACATTTTTTAAATTTTTTTGTGGTTTAGGTTTCTAAAAGAAGTTTCTCAGCAAAAACAACTTTTAAAAACCAAAGCAAACCTTTTTATAGCTCCAAGAAAAATCTTGTTTGTTTTGCTAAGGAATGTTGAGTTTTAACTTGTTTATTAAATTTTCAAAAAATTCCTAGCCTACGTCATAAAAAGAAGTTTATCAAAAAAACAGCAGAAAAAGTTATGTCTATGTATGTGTTCACTGTTGATATTAATTTGGGAAGCACAAATTGTTATTTGTATGCTAATTAAGTTACCACGTTTAAAACCATAAAAAAGTGAATTCGTCATTGCGATGAAGCCAAGGCAATGTCATGTATCAAGTTGCTATTTCTGACAAAGTTAAATATTAATTTTTTGTGGGCCTCTATTTGCTTGGGACAGTACTCTTTGACGTTAAAGTTTGACGCTTGAATTCTCAACAGTAGTTGATTATAATTTAAAGTTCATGTTTCTTGCTGGTTTTTGGTGAATATGAACTCAGACTATCAACAAGTTGAGTTGACATTGTACGTGAGAAAATATTACAATAATATGCAAATTATTATACAATGTGTCTTTAGTTTAATCTACTTGTATATGAAACCTTTTAAATTGTTATCTATTCTGATGGGTTTATTAACTGCTTGCTGAACTGCAAATGCTAAACTTTTTGGAGGTAGAAACTGGGTGGTACGTGCAATGAGATTATGAGTTGTATGCAAATATCTCAAACCGCTGCCAAATGGTTGGTTCTTGGAACTGACAGACTTCTTCCTTAAAATATTTTTTGATATTAAAATACACAAATTTGGAAATTCACATGCTGTTAATATTGTGACAGTCATTGCTGAAGAAATCTTTTGGTAAAATTTGGAAAAATACTATTTCCTATTTATGGGAAAAACCGAATTGAATTGTTCAAATTAAAAGTGTTTGATTGTGGATGCAACGTTGATTTTAACACTTTGCTCCTCAAAGGGAGGCCAGATTTGGCCCCCCCCTCATATTTCCTTTGATTATTTGAAGCACAGTAACGCCATGCACTTGGTTTTTCTTGACTTTTCCTAAAATTGCCAGGCGGATCTGATGATATTAAATTTGATGCTAACAGTTGTGTAGTTTTCTTGTAAATTCAAGATTTTGGTGAATTTTTGCTATTTCTAGCTAACTTCCAGCAAAGCGTGAAATGGATTACATTGCGATAACAAGCCATAAGCTCATAATTGCTTCGTGCATCGATATGCGCGAGCAGAGAGAAACGTCCTCTTGTTTTCCTTTGTTTGGTTTGACCTCAATAATACAAAGCGCGTTATTTCTTACGCTACAAAAGAAAAGCCAGTGATCACAAAGCTGTTAATTAGAAAAAATAATAGCAAACGTTTTTTGCGTTATCAGCTCTACAAAGAAGAATAGCAATCCACGATCAAAATAGTAGGCTATGTAGGCCACAAACTATTCAAAACAGTTATTTCAAGTAGATAATATTCATTGACGAATAAAAAACGTTACAATAAGAAATCATGGGTAAAGGCACGAAAACCTGGTTTCGAAATAAACGTTTTATGGAAATACTCTCATTGACAAGCATTGCAATTGCGGAAATGTATGACTGCAAATGCTTTTGGGAGAAGCCGGAGAAATAGCGTTTTTGCAAACAGTAATTGTGAGATACACTCAAAATTATGAGATAGGCTCCATTTACACGTAGCAGCTAACTCGATGGCGTCCTTTCCCTGCTTTATGTCGCCTACTTTTTCTTATGTCCTGCATTATTGTTTCACCGTGCACTGTGTGTTGTTCCAAAGAGCGCAAAATAAAGATGATAATGCCTCATGTACATTACAAAATATTTTGTAATGTAGACAAGGCATAAAGTTAGGCGTCACATTAGACAAAAAACAAATCAGCTTTCTTGATCATTGATTCAACGTCTGAATACGTTGCGTCAATGTACAGAAAAAGAGGCCGGCTATTGTGAAGACCCGCCATTTATAAAGGATCCGATTATACCAAAAGTGAGACAAACTAGTGGATCAAAGAATGAATAAACAATGCTGAGGAAACTAAATCTAAGTGACGAACAATACCGATGTCTTCATTTATCTTGGAAAAATGCTGCCTAAACTTATCAACAAAAAATACAGTAAATAACGGCAAGGATCCCGAAAGCAGAATTTGCTCAACTTTGGCATGAATTTAGTCAGACATTTACAGTAATAATTCCACACATACAATAACGGGCTTTCAACGGCTGTAAGATACATAATAATCAACCTGGTTCTGGGCGGTTTGTGTAACAGCTTAGGGGAAGACACTACTTGAAATGATGCACCACTCAAAATATTTTCAATGAAGATTGAGTCTAAAAACCGATGTGGATTGTGCTTCACAATGACTTCAAGTTTAGGACAGAAAAGGCACAAAAATATCACGATGAAAATAAAGACCTTGTGGGAAATTTTCGAGAATCATAACACGATGCAAATACCAAAAACGCGTAGTTTGCATGCTGGTCTAAGCTGGCCGGCAACCACAAAGGTAGACAATACAGGCAGTTTATATTTCGATAACAGCGCAATAAACATTATAAATACGTAAACCGACAATTTTCTTTTACAAACATTTTACGTCTAATAGTAAATTTTTCCCCAACAATTTTTTGTAAAGCGCTTGCAAACCACGGTTTTGTAAAATAATTCATCATTATTATTTTTTACTTCTCGGATATTCTAAAACGTCATCAGCAAAATCACAAAAAAAAATTTATTACTTCAATGTAGTAGGCCTAAGAATTTTTTATAGAATTGTAGCCACGTTGTTTCAACAAAGAAGCCATTTTTTGGCAATATAAAGTTATAGAAAATAATTTGCAATCATGCAAATGTTTGGGAAGAATCTAGGAAGTCTTCTCACAATCTGGCACAAAATGATTATGTTTATTGTATTTCTGCAATATTTTTTACGACAAACTTTGAAGCTTCGTTATAATCATTTTTATCTTTGAAGTCAAAAGTTAATTTTTTTTTTGGCCAGAAACATAATCGCTGCCTTGCTGATGTTGTCGCCTTTACGCGTATTTTTTGTGCTTCAAACAATAAGAACCCAGTCAGCAATCCAGTCCTTTTACATTGATTCAACATTTGTAAATGTTAAATTTATGTAGATTTGCTGACTGTGGGTTATTTCACATTTCCTTTGTTTACGCATGTTCCTCAATTCGCTGTTGTATTGTTTCGACGCTGGAGGACTAAAAATGTTATTTCAAATTCATTGACACAATCTTCAATAAAAAGTGAGCTTCGAACTTAGCTTTGTTGATGTAAATGCTGTATTTTTTGTGGATGTAATTTATGAGTCATGTTTAAAAACACCCGTAAGCGAAATGACTTATGATGTGGCCTGCATGATATTTGTGTTGCGACTTGACACAAATCCACAATTTCAAAAGCACCTAATTTGAACTTAGAAATTTCAGATAATTTCAACAACTTGTTCAATTGTCTTCTCTCTACTAAAAATATTCATACTACAAACTCAATTGTAGACATAAAATACACAAACGAAGATGTAAACAGCTATTCAAGCAGGCTAAGGTGTTACTTATGAGAAATTTGGTTCCATAAAACTAGAAGCTAGCCATGAGTTTCGGAATGCATTAGTTTAGGATAAAAATGTAAGACAACAAACGCAGTTTTGTTTTTTTTCAAATTCGTGTAACAATGTTACTCTGATTGTAACTATTTTAGAATCAGTGAGTAGCTTACAATAAGATTTGCTCGCAAGTCGTAAATTCCAATCAATGCAATGATTCGGCACACCGCACACACACTTCGTGCGTTCGATCGAGCTCTTTGTTATTCAGAAGTTTGCATGAAATCGGATTAGCACGGTAATTAAATAGCGGCAAGTTAAATCAAAATTGTCGTTTTTGGGTACTTTTGCAAAAATTGAAATATCAAGTTTAATATATAAAATTTTAAAATAATGACTTTTCAAACTTATAGACAAATGATTTGCTTTCACACCAGTGCAACTTCTGTTGAAATATCACCAGCGGATAACACGTAACAGCTGATTGAATTTGATCCAAAAATGGCCCCCCCTTGAGCAGTTAACTTCCAAAAAAACGTTGAAAAGCAAAGGGTTAATAATCTTATTGTTTATTGCCTTCACTGTTTAAACGATAGTTGATGTGCATTGATTGTTTATCAAAGATGGATTTTTAAGCTGATGGAAAGAAGTAGGCTACATGCTACAGAAAGTAACAGGCCTAGTGGCTTACACTTCTAAAAAAACTTCAGGCCAATTGTTTTATGATTTTCTTACTTGGGCGATGGTGATGTGGTACTGTGGACTTTGGGTCCCATATTTTACTTTAATTTAAGGCATTTTATTCTTCTTTTTTTGAATTTGACATAGTGTAAATGGCTGTGTAAATAAAACCTATTTCAATAGAAAAAGTAGTTTTACTTTCACTAAAAATGTTGATTGACTCTGAAAATGTGACAAAGGCAAAAAGTAAAAATTAACCATCAACCATTTTTCAAAAGTTTTTTTGCCAATATAAGATCGTTCTTGTTTATGAAATAGTTTATAGCTTTATCTCATGAATCAATATTTTACACATTCATTTAATGTCACGAGTCGTCTAATGGACAATGAATAATAATACTAAACACAGACTTGATTGTCTAGGCATGCTTTTAACGTCTTTCAAATAGAATTTAAAATTAAAAAACTTTCTTGCTCATAAAACAATATTTTTGCTTTATAAAGCGGCTCGAAGTGTAGTTTACTTATCAAAATAATAGTTTTACTCAGCAAACTAATTACATGCATCAAGTTTTTTATACAAGCTGCAAAACTATCATTTTACTTCAAAAAATCTCGATTTCTTGCGTGAAATGAACCCTGCGTACAATGGGAAAATGAAACGGTCATAGAAAAAGAAAAACCTAAAAAATTGCTTTGAAAATCCCAAATTTAAACAATGCGTCATTTCAGATGACATTTATGATTAGGTAAAAGATTAGACAAAGATTAACTTACTTACGTCATTTTACCCAAATGTCAAGTGTTTTCGTTGACATGTGGAACAAAATTAGAAGCAAAGACACAACGGATTGTAAAATAAAGATTTTATTGAAATATTTATTTATGAAAACCTCAGAAAATGATAAATAAAGCAAAATTAACAACTCTTTTATCAAAATTGTTGATTGAACATTTAAAAAGAGCGTACATGTCATCTACAACTACAAGGAATATCTTGTAGCCTTCTTTAATTAAAGTGCGTGATTAAAACAGACAAAGCCTGTTTTAATCACGATAAATCGGTTGCACAAAGTTCATGCAGTTCAGCCTTAGCCTTTAACTTTAGACAATTTGTAGCCTACAATAGACAAAATGTTGAAATATGTCTAAAAAAAAAGGTTCATAAACAAAAAGCAGCAGAACAGTGCTTTTGGAATGTTCCTGGAATCCCCCTATTGAATCCAGGCGCTGACGCTTCACAATATCTTCTTTTCGTTAAAAAAAAAATCTTCATCCTTGTAATTAGGATAAACTTTTTCCAGGTAAAGTTTGAGTTTTGATGGTCCCAATGAATGATGACTCAGAACTTTACAACGTAATTCACATTGTCCTTTTTCTTCTCTGTTATCAAAAATTGATGTACGGTACATACATACTGAATGTAATCTTCATCAAACTTAATGCTTCAAGTATTGTTAATTCCTTGCCAAAATAATCCACAAAATAAAATGCTGCACGTGCTAAAAAGCGGATCTGCAGAAGTTCAACAAAGCTACCGCTTAGCCTATAAAGATGGCTTAATTGTAACCACAAACTAGTCTATTACAATTACATCATAAAGTGTTGTAAAAACTGAGTTGATATAAAACTGTATGTTGCAATAATTAGAATGATGATTGCCACTTTGTAGCTAAAAATAGCAGCATCATTCATTGTAACTAAACAAACACACAACTGTAAAATTGACTATAGTGACAAAAATGAAACGAAATGTTTCATTTTTTCAAATATGTTTCAGTTTTTTCAGAAATGTTTCAATTTTTCAAATATGTCTGTGGCCCACTTCAAAATGCTTCTATGGCCCACCAGTGAGCCATGGCTCACTGGTTGAGAACCACTGGTCTAGTGTGCTTACAAGTCATATTCTTTCCGAAGGAGTTTAATTTCAGAAACTTTGCACTGTAGAAATGCTCTATGTTCGATAGCACATGGACCACATTTGCGAAAGCATCTTTTCGATTATACAGTGCTTAGAAAGCGACACACTGAACGGAATGGCTTATGAAACCCTGGGTGCCGGTTTACGTCTGTCGACCACCGAATTTTAGGCAGAGATTGACTATTTAACCAAAACAAGAAGCCATAAGTTGTTTTGCTATTTTGTTGGCGTGTTATGTATTGTATCTTCTTTACTAGCTGAAAATCACTTTTTTCGGTCGCAAACAAGCTAAAAATCCTTTTTATGCCACCCATAAGGTTTTCCCCACAACTTTGGCCCTTTATATTCGCAGTCTTGGAGCACCCTGGACTAGGCTATTCAACACTCAGCAGGATATAATCTGCCACAGATAAAAGTGATATTCATTTTGTTGCAGTCTGTTTGCTTCCATGAAAGTTGCATTGCCATAATAGGCTAGCTTTGTGCTAGGAATACATCAACTCGTCATTCAAACTAGCTCTTTTTACGTTCACAGTAGCTTAAAACTAATGTCTTTATGACTTATTCACTCATTAACTGTGAAAAGGCTTCCAGCTTAGTCCTTGTTGAAACAATACAGTAGTCCAAGACTTGTTTACATTTCACAGGAATAGAGTTTTCGTCTGAAGTCATTTTCAGTTTCACAAACAACAGATTCGAAAATTCACTCGTGAACCTTTGAAAGTCTGTATTGAAAAGAGTGAAAACTGCTTTTTCGAATAAACTACCATCACAAAAATGTAAAGGTAGACTACTCCCAACAATAGCCTACTCATGCTGGGAGTGAAAGTGAAGTACAAAATCAAGTTGTTTCATGGATGGTTGTTTCTGCTAACGTTATCTACTAATAATAGAAACGAAAAATCTTGCCAAACGAAACCAGAAAGTGGATGGCAGATATTGATATATCAGACGATCAGAGGCTAAGTTGAGCTAACTGGGATATGACGAAATGTTTAGTGACATCAAAACCAGTTGCTTAAAAATAGTAAGCTTATACCAGGCTTTGAAGTTGAAGAGCCTACACAAAACAATAGTTGGTTAAAAAAACGTACAACCTTACAGTTGCAAAATGCAAAAAAATAGATCCTTGATGCTAGGCTACGGTACCACAACTTTTGAAGTATTTCCATTTCCTCATATAAATCAGCTTTGAGCGGCAGTGAGAAAAAGCTTGCATACAGTATAACCAGACTTGCTGTTAAATTGCGTTAGCTATTAAGAGATGTTTTTCACTAAAGAAGGAACATAATACGTAAACAAAATCAGTTAGGTTTGAATATTTGGAAGAAAGGTGCTATTAGACATTGTAGCTACGTTTGTTGAAGTTAAATTGACCTAAAAACTGGGAGTAATAAAAAATAACAATCAGTAGCCTACCAATTCTATTGTCGTGGCCGATTTTTGCATCACATATGCCCTATGGGATAAGCTATGGGATAGCACTATTATTAAACTGTTCAATTAATTTTTACAAACTTTGATTGATTGGTTTATTTTGTTGTGCAATATCATAACAGCAAAATCATTAAATGATGCAGCACACTTAACGAACACAATTGAAACAAAGAAAATAGCAAATGTACACTGCATCGTTGATAAGTAAATCACAACGGGAAGCTGCGAAGTGACCATGATGGTCTTCGAGTCAAGCAGCCACCCTCAGCCAAGTCGATGATAAACATTTAGTAAACATTACACTAAAATATCTACACTAGCAACAAAGAGTCAAGACAGAAACAAACTTGCATCCATGATTATGTCAAAATTACAAGTTCCAATATTAGGTGTTGACAGTCAACGCTTAAAAGCTTAAAGAGTATCGGTCCATATTAGTAAATTACACTCCAATCAACTTTAATATTCAGCAATTAGATAGTTTTTGTAAAGTTTTTTAAATGAGTCAAAAGATTTTTTTTTAATATCTAGTGGGATTGAGTTCCATATTTTTACTCCACTATACTTGATGCATAAAAAACATAAAAAACCTTATGCTATGTTGTATGTAAATGAAGTCAGAGCAATGGCGCTTCAATAAAACCATTTGTGGAGTCACAATAACAAATACAATTCCCCAATAGACTATGTGAGACTTAAAACACTAGTAAACGCTAGCAGTGGTCTACTCTATATATAGACGTATTGTACCTATCAAAACCACTTGACTTTCAAAGTTTTTTGTTGTTTACTTGCGATGTCAAATCAAGAATTGCACAATCCAAACAAGCTTTCATTAAAATGACCAGAATACTAAAATCAAACTCAATCTCTCTGAACGCTAGAATAAGAACTTTACAGGTGTACGTTTGATCAGTTCTGCCATATGACTGTGAATCTTGGATATAGAAAAGAAGATTAACAGTGCTGAAATTTGGTTCGTAAGAAGAATGATGGGAATTAACTGGATTGATAAGATCACCAACGAAGAAGTGTGGAGACGCTCTGGGCGTACCCCTGACGTTCTTATTAGAACTGTTATAAAAAGGCAAATGACATTCATCGGGCACGTTTATTGTAAGCGAGGAATTGAGCACTCGGTGATGATGGGAAGGCTTCCTGGTCAGAGGCACCGGGGGCGCCAACGTTTGGAAATTTTTAAGAATCTTTTAACATTTGAACCATAGACAAACAAAACAAAGTAACCTTAGCGGGTTTAACATGTTGTATTATTACACAGAGATATAACATAATTAAAAAAATGAAATCAGCTCAAACGTTTCAAAACGTATGTGTGTCCTCATCAGGAATTACTTAAATCTGCAATATACATAAAAGAAAAATTGTAAGATAAATCTGACTATGCACTATAACTGTAACGACACCCCGACTGAAAAGCACAAACTGAACAAGTGATAAAGAATGATTACGAGTAAACTATACGGCGGGAAACAGATTACGTGAGATGTAAAATTCAGGCACGTGACAAACAAAGTAGAATGCTAAGACAAAAGGAACGATGATGAAAAAAGACAAAAAAAGACAATTATAGCAAAATTAAGTCACACTACTGGATGCGGCATATTTGTGTTTAAATACAAAACTAGTGTTTAAATCGAACGTTTTCAATACAAGAGTGTTTAAAATAAGTATGTTAAATCCCGTAGTGTAACTCGGCTATGTTTGTGGTACAGCAAAAAGTAAACTCTACCAAAGTACTAAAATACAATTAGTAGTTGAAAAGCATTAAAACAAATCAGTAAATTCATGAAGCTCATGATAAAGCGAGCCCCATTTGTTGACTAGCATAGCCTGCAAAGCAAATGATCAACTGTGCATTTTTCGCCATCATTTTTTTAAACTGTAATCTTTCTTTAAATTGCATTCTACGTTGTGTCTGAAATAAATCATGTGAAAATTGATTTTTATGACGCTGCAAGCTCAGTGATTTGCAAAGGAAAAAACAAGTTTGGTAGGTGGTTGATGCTTTGCTTTAATCTAATGCCCAATCTATGTCTGTATTAGACTTGATTTCTCCCACCATTCCCTAGCCAGAGAAGGTCACCGTTTTTACATCGTTTCACAGATAAGAAGAACAACATTTAAAAACAAGTTTCGCTGGCAGATAAAATTCAAGCTGTACTTTAAATTTAGTGTGAAACTACTTTGCTTTTAAATAACGTCGCTTTAAATAACTCCTCAGACTGCGTGCTGTCCTTTGCTATTTGGCTGGAATGTTTTTTTAGAGCATTGTTTGTGAAAGGTCTAGTTTTAGAATTCTATATCAAGACAACGGAAAGTTGAAAAGACAAAGTTTTCTTAAAACTGTAACCTAAATCTTTCACTAAATTGCAGTACGCGTAATATCTGAGATGAGTCATATAAAAATTACTTTTATCAGGCTGCAAGCTCAATGATTTGTAAAAAAAACAACAACAACAAAAACAAGCTTTTTGTGAAAAGTCTAGAATTCTATACCAAGACAATGCAAAATTGAACAGAAACATAAACTTGTAGACATAAAAACTGATATCATTATTCATGAGTTTTTCCACAAGGGTAGGTTTTATTGGACAAAACCATTGGAACAAAACTTTGGCGTCCCATGCATAAAAACAAAGATTAACTCACATTTGACGTGTATTATCAACTTAATTGTCAGCAAACACAACATCAAGTTTGTTAATTAAAAAACTCTTAAAATACAATGAAAATAGTGACGACTGTTGACTTGGTACTAAATCTCAGATATAACTTGTTCAATTTTCAATTTTTCTTCATAAACCTGGAACTGACGTGTCTACCCATGGTTCAGTGATTAACTTCACATTTCTAATGTTCCTTCATGCGTAACGAGCTGAATACGCACAAGGTAATTTTGTGAAGCTTTATGTAATGTCAGTGTGGTATGCCCACATCAAGTAACAAAAACATTGGGTTGAATGAGCACTGCAATAGAAAACTTTATAAATTTCTGCTGAACTGAACTTGATAACACACTGACTTTGTAGTTTATAAATTTGAATCTTGTTTTGCTATTTATTTGTGACAATTTACTTCACAGTCTTTTGTTAAAATTAAAAGCTGAAAAAGAGCAAGTTGTTGCTGATAGCATGGTTAGCTTCATGAAGCTATGGCAACGTGTTTTTAAAGTTAATTTATCAATTTTGGAATTTGATTCAAAGAAAAATTTATAGTTTTAAATTTTTAAAGTGATTTTACTTTTAAGATTATGCATTATTTATAGCACTTTTTGTTTTTAACAGTTACATTAATTTCATATTAGTTATTGCAAAAAAGTAGTATTCATAAAGTAATCCGTGCTTTTTCTGTTTATATAATTTTAGAGTGCTCTGCTGGGAATTTCATGTAAACGTCTTATCAGGAACACATTTCTCAGAAAGAAGATCACAGTTTGAATTGTGTAAAAGAAATTTGTGATAATTAAAAACTCTTGCTCAATGCTCAGTCCTTTGCTTTCAGGCAGTCAGTGGCTTGAATTTACGGATGTAAACGCACACCTCTTTTTTCTCTGGTTAATTCTCCTAATTTTATTCTCTTTTATTCTCTTGCGAGTTTGGCGCTGTGACGTTTAGGAGGGAAGGTTCTTTTTACTATTGACCGTTGCTGTGTGACTGCACAATGGATTATAACATTGTGTAAAGAGGTAGAATTTCATAAGCGTTGAGTGCTTTTTTGGAAGTTCTGTTTTACAAGGCAAGCCAAAGCTTTTACATCAGTGGAATTCACAATATTGATAAAGGTAATGTTTGTGTATTAACAATATTTGTGTATTAAAAATAACACTAACAATATTTGGTTAGTGTTATTTTTTTAATGTTAAAAAACAATAATAAGCCTAAAACCAAAGCTTGCTTAGTTTTTAAGACAGCATTCTCGAGTGATTTATCAGGCAGCCATTATGTAAATTAGGGCTCACTGACTAAGGATATGTGCTTTACAGTTTTAAGGTCTCATTGCTAATCATGTACTTTATAAGTAATGAAGAGGTTTTAAAAATTTATTTTGACTAAAAATATTGCATTTAAACAACGTCTTTTTCAAACTATTATTTACCTCATTTTTAACTTATTTTCTATGATCTTTTTTGTTACCTATTAAAAGAAAACGGGCCTAGTCTTTCTGTACGCTTTTCATTGTAGACTTTTCAGAGGATCCATGTGTTGGCGTATTGTAGCAGTTCCTGTATTACCGATGACTAGCTATATAATCAATCGTAGTCTACTTTGCAGCACAGATACAGGATCTTTGCATAGAGCTAAGACTCGTAAAACTTTATATTAAAAGATCTGTTTTGCGTAGGCCCTATTTGCATGCATGCCATGTTTATTGTGAGTGTTTTGCATTTTAGCTAAGGGCAAGTTTACACAAACTAACTTTTAGACAATTACAATGCAACAGAATAGCTTAGTAAAAACAGAGAGAAATAGCTTATATTAACAATAAAAACTTTTAATCGGGTAAAGGTGCAAACGTTTCAATTTTGACAAGAAAAAACTGAATTTTTTACAATGACAAAGTAGCTACTGTAATGCAGTAGCCTACAGTAGCTTATATTTGATGACTCGAAACTCGTTTCACATTACATAAACTGATATTGTAACCAGGTTTTGTGAATATTATAATAAGGTTAGGTTTTTTTTGCTGTTTTGTTTTATTACAGTAGTGCTTGAACTACCAGCTAAAATTGTCACCTTGTGTAATTTTTTTTAAACTGGCTTCAATTACGTTGTGTTTACATTGCCAGCTAATTATGATTTAGACAGAGAAAATGCATTTTCTAGATGCCACTAACTGTATGCTTCAGCAAGCAATGGTTACCGCCACTCAGCAATTTCCATATGGTGTTGCTTTGATGGAAACTGTCTTCCTCTGCATCCTGTAGTGCGCTCATTGCATTGTGTTGTTGCTTAATCTAAACTAACCTTATATTTTAACTAGCTATGCGGCCAGTTTGTTATTCAAACTTCAAAGTGTTAGTTAAAAATAAAGATATCGGTATATCAGTGTTTCACAAAATAATTTTCGTAAAAAGATATTAGTTTTTACAAGTATGCAAGGAAAAAAACAAAAAAAATGTTTTTAAGAAAATACATTTTGTTGAATATTTTTTTGTGTTATTTTAAGAGTTTTAGCTCATTTTTAGTTTACGCAAATTGTATCAGTTTTATCGTTTTATCATTCGTTCAATTTCATTTTTATCAATTCGTTTATCGTTCAAAATAACGCAAACGTTCTGCTTTCTTTATGTTAGGTCTAATCTGTTTGCGCAACATTTTATACAGAGCTATTGCAAAATTGCAGCTATGTCAGATGCAGAAATTGCCACAGTGGACAGTGGTCGCGGAAGTGACGTCATATCGCATATAAGCAGAGTAAGTTAAATCTAAACATTTTAATATCTGGTAGATATTATACAGGGCAGGCTTGGTTTGAATACAAAGTCCTGCTGAAATATTAAAAGCAAGCGGAAAAAACGTTCAAAAAATAACATGTTTTAGTTATCGTTATTATACGTCTGTACAATAGTTGTAAGGCGGTAGGCTATTGTATCTAGCCTATAGCCATGCATTATATAATAATCAGTTACTGTATCAGAAGTTATGTCCTTCCAATCAATTTCACCATAATGAAGCTAAAAGAATTTGTGTTATTATTTTTATTTGCAACTGACAGATTTAGACTTAGTCTTTTTTCACAAACTTCTTTCAGTTCTACGTTTTTCACCATGCTCACATTCTGTGAAGTCGCCCAAACAAGAACTTATCTTTTTTGCAACTTAATCTAACTCAGCTACAGTAGTAGCCTATTGGGTGTTGGGTGATATTTTAAGTGTGCGATGAGTTCTGTTGAAATTTTCATTAAGCAAAGGAAGTAAAATAATGAATTTTATTGAACTTTCAATTTAAAGCCATTTGTTTGAATTTTATTTTATCAAAAAAGTAACTGGATCATTTGTCGAAAGGGTTGGTTTTGAGATAAAACTTGAAAACTAAACTCACGAAATGAAAGTTTATTAAAAAACAATTTTTTTGTATCTAAGAGAACACGTGAAATCAAAACTGACAACTTTTGTCTTCTGGGATATGACATATATTTAAAAATAACAAACGCTTTTCTCAGCCCTCCCGATGGGTTTACAAAGAAACAGTAATTCTTGCTCTTCTCGTCGAAACTTTTACGAGACTCAAAGAGATAGCAATTTCCTGTGGCTTGGCGTGTAGCTCTGTGGTCGCCTCAAGCCCGTTTCAAATTACCAAACTTAAATTTTTAACTACTCGGTTGTTTGAAAACATTTAAGAAGCGTATTTTCCAAAATTCCACACGTAACAAAAGCTTTCGATGTTGATATCAGCCGCTATGCTGTGCGTTGCTGCTAAGTGATGAATGTGTTATTTCAAAATAAGAAAAAACGACTTTAAAATTTTCAGTTTCTTTTAAAATTATAATTTACAAATGTAATGAGTAACACTTAACCATATTCATAACGATTAGTAATTGCATTTGATCATCACGAACAAAAATGACATTTCTAAAATATTCGTAAAAAATATTTTTAAACTTCATTATCAAAGTTAAATTGTGAAAGTACTTGTTAAAAAGAAATCAGTTTCAATTATAATGTTTGTTATTATGGTTTTAAATGTTTTTAAACCTAATGCAGTTGAACTTTGTTAATTCAGTACAACTTTAGTAAAAGTGATTTACAATCACATTAACTAAAAATGTGAAAATCACCAAATTTCAAATCGTAGGCAAATTAACAATGTGAACAGATCACATGAACCCGAGTTTCATGAGAAGACTTCTTACATTAGTAGCGACAAACTGCTCTCTTTAACTGCCCTTGTGATTATTTTCTAAATTTGAAGTGTGAACGCAGTTAGCCAAATGTTAAAAGAAGCGTACTTTCTGAATATTACGTTGTCTTGAAAATGAGTAGGCTGAAAGTTTTGTAATGTCTGGAGACAGCAGCCAACGTTGACATTTACATGATAACATTTCTCCGCCCACATTTGGAAATGCAGTGTTCCATTTTTGTAACCGATACAAATGCATCTTGATTATCCTAGTTTGATTCTTCCACGCTATCAAGATCTGTAAAGTAATTAGAAATATTATTTAAAATTTTCAACCAATAGCCTACAGTAAAATTTGGTAGCAAGTGCTAAGTTTAAAACAACCATGTTTAGATGCCAACCGTTTCTTTAATTTGGGTTTCTTGCGTTCAGCATTGGCGAGTTTAAAGTCGTTTTTTCTGATGCATGTTTTAGTATATTTAAATTTGCTTTTTCCAAAATATTTTGCGGTAGCTTGTGAAATCTTACGTAGCAACTAACTCGGCCAGTTTCAACTTTGCTTGATCTTTGAACGCAATTCCATAAAAAAAACTTGGTTTGAAACAATGCAAAAAAGGTATGACATCGACGCCTAGACAGCATTCCGTTAAGTAAGTTGCAAATAACTCAGTGTACGACTCGTACGAAGTGTGCAGTTCCTACCTTCGGTAACGACCATCTAGATTGTGCCGAGTATTTCGGTGGAATGCAGATTAACAACCGTGTTCTGAAGCTGAGAGCATTCTTTTTGAAAGCATAGTTGTCTGGATGTTGTCTATTGCCTAAGGCGCCCCCTCATTTTCACGGGGGTCGTTGTTAACAAAAAACAACGTAACAATATTGGTCGTGTTTAGCTCAGTCAAACTTATCTTGCAACTAAACAATCTGTATGAAAAATATCAAGCCATTAAAAAGAAAAATTCTTTACTACGCGTGCAATTGATCTTGCACGCTCATTTCTTCATGTTGTGATAGGTATCGATATTATTTACGTAAGGTATTGAACCCACCTTGTAAAAGTTGCTATGTTTGCGTTGCTTCAACGTGTATTCTACATACGCGTCATGTTGTTTCATATTTAGTGTATATGTTGAGTGTAAGACGACTTGTTCAGGTCCCCATTTCAAAGATGGGGTGGTGATTTTGATTGTAAACTGCATTACCTTCGATTTCTTGAAAATGTGTGACGTAACTGTAAAAACCAATGACATCAGATTTGTTTAATTACGATGTGTAAAATATTTTGATAGTTTCATCCACCAATAGGCTACTGCTGCAATACATCTTGTCAACTGATTAATACAAAAGTTCTTTTAAAATATCTTATTTTAAAGTAAACATTTTATCGTGATCGAGTCATGAAAATCGTATGCGATTGCTCGGAAAATAATAATGTCTTTGTGGAAGTTTTTATTTTCTATTGTTTTCAAAAGCAGCTTGTAGGTTTGACCTGCAATGCCACGTTTACAATCCCAGCTCGTGTTTTTTTTATATTGAATTCTGCATACGTTGGATCAATGTGAACGACCAATTTCGATAGATGGTGTAAACTTTATAAACGTTGGTTCTATAATCTTACATTAAAATACTGCTATTGTTTAGACTTCATGTTCATCTTTCCCAGCTACACTTTGGTCCTTCTACATTTTTTTCAAATCTGTACCGGTGAAAATGTTGCTGGTTGAGTTAAAATAATGGAAATACGGGCAAAAGAACAGTAAAAAAATATCGTAAAACCAGGTAGCTATGGTAAAACTAATAACGAACAAATGTAATAATTACGCTGAAATAATTATTTATTCATAATTGTACAGAACTTCGATCAAGCCAACCACCTACAAGAAAGTCAATGTGAACGAGCCACGGCAAAGGAAGAAGACAAATCGAATCACGTGATCACTTCATCGACAAATCCCGTTGACGGCTATCCAGGACTGATCTGGAAGGATGGAATCGGTGTTTTACCAGGCACGGATATGAAGGTAGATAAAGTTTTATTTACTCTTTCAACGAGGTTGGTGTTATGGAAGTGATACTCCACACCACGCCTTCATCTGAGTTTGTTGTATGTCGAAACTTTTTCGTATTAACTCTGACAACTATTTTCCTATTTAGTTCAGAGTCAATGAATTTGGCGACGTGATAATGATTGTCGACGAAGGCAATGACGTCGATGCAGAAGATCTCAGCTCTAACCTTCAAACGGACGCTTTCGATGATAAAGCTAAATGTGTGACGAATTACGATGCCGCCAGTCATGATCCTCCCCCCACTGGTAATATTAGTAATCCTCCCCCCACTTATAACGAGATACAACATGCAGAGGTGACGTCAGGAGGAGATGGCGTTGTGAAAAAGGAAAGTTTTCCACCTGCACGGCACGTGGAAGTATGTACGGTGAAACTGTGTTTTTTTTGTTTTTTATTAAATTTGTTTAAAATTCAAACATTTTAAAGTAAATTTAGCGAAGTTTAGACCACAGATACATATACTTTTTGATTTCTGAATTAGTGAAAACGTTTGCCTATTTATTATTGCTTATATCGAAGCGAGTTTTTTGCCACTTTCTTTGCTGTAGGGGAGATCAAGGCAATATGAACCAGAAGAATTTAAACTCTACCTCTTAAGTTGATGCAGGACTCTGCAATTTTTAAGTTGTAGTACATAGAATCACATGGTACCTTACACAAATCACAAGCATAATAAATCAATAGACATCAAACATTTTGTTATTGCATTTTTTTCGTAAAAATATTCATCAGGGTATCATGAACCATGCTTGGTTAGTATGAACCAATATTAAATTTGTTTACGTGCAAAAACTGTCCAAAAAGATAACTGTCCAAAATGCTATTCAAAGCTTATGCAAAACTTAATATTTGACAAACCATGTAAAAAAACTGTTGTTTAATAAATGAAAGTTTTAAAGAAATAAAAATTAGATAATAATACAACTAGTTAACCCTGATGGTTCAGGTTTAAGCCTTCAAAGCAAATGACAGATGAAACGAGTCAGCAAAATGTAGTTTAAGAATAGCATCTCACTGGTGGACACAATTAGGTATTCAGATTGTTCACTCAGATGACTTCATACTGAGTGTTAGGAGTGCAATCAAATCTAATTGAGCTTAAGGATATCACTGTTTCCCCTATAAAGATGGGTTCATAAAAAGCCTGCTCGATTTGGTTTCTCTCCGCATATACTTTACATCTCCAAGTAGTGGCTTCATGAAGTGTACGTTTCCTATCTTTTTATAAAAAATCTATCTTTATCTCAGTGGAATCAAGTTGCAGCAGTTGTCCAAAATAGCAAACTGATCTGTTTTTTTTTTGCCATTAAACCTTACCACATTTTTCATGTAGGGCAAAAGTGTACTATGGTTTAAACTGTCTTCTCTTAGAGCTACTATAACTTTTCCTTCTTTTTCCCAGCATCAAGAGCAGTAGTTAAAGACGCAGAAAGAAAACTACCATGCTCAGTTTGCTTGATGAATGTTCTTACCATTTTAATTTTAGCTTAAAATGAATAAACAACATACAACACATCGACCTACAACTTGTCTGGGACATTATGATCCAGTTGGTTCATAATGCCCCGAATGATGTTTTTTCACTAAAGGTGTTAAAAAAAATTGAGTCAACATTATCCAAAAAATCAAGCTGCAGTAATACTTCATAACTACAACGTTTCCTTGACCAAAAATCTGGACAATTAGCTTCTCTCTACAAGTTGTGCTAAGCTTACCAAAAAGGAAAACAGAATTTACTGATGATCTTCAAAATCATGTTTTTCTGGTTTGTCTGATCACGAAGAACTGCTGAAACAACATAATAGCCCAACACAAAGCATGGTAGCCAAGTGAACAAAGCATGCTTTTGAGGTTTCAGAGCTTTCTATCAGTTTCCAGAAAACTGGCTGGTTCACAATGCCCCGAGATTCATATTGCCACGATCTCCCCTACATCTGTGAACAAAGAACAAACATGTGGGTGCTTCGACTGTATCATTGGATTCATTACTTTTGATCACAAGTGTGATTTGCCAACTGCATCACTTCCCAATTAGCGAAAGTTGTCTTTTTTACATCGTTGCAACTTGCCAGAGGTTACAGTCGTTTGAAGTTGGCAGCTTAGCGAGCTGTGTTATCGGAAAGTCATCTCTAAAATGAAATTTTGTAACGTTTCTTTGAATATACTAAAAAGGAAAAGAAACATAAGGGATTCTACAGTATATTCAAGAAAAAAGTTCACTAATTTGAATGGTTTATGTGCTTCCTTTCTTCTGTGTTTTAACGACAATTTCTGTCGCTAATTGCAACATTTGCTGCTTTTGATAGAAGAAAATTTTACAGCATTGAACAGCGTTTGCTAGATTTGCAATTAAACAGGAATTGAGGAACCAATTCATGCTGATGTTCGATCTTTTATTTTCAGGATAATGTTGGCAGCCAGCGTATAAAAATTGCTCATCCCTCGCAAGAAAATAGAGCTCATGTTGAAAGTACGATGCAATTAATTGTTTTATAACTGTAACTTATTATTATATAAAACTGTACTGTGTCCACAGGTAGTTGGCTACACAAGCAGTAAATACCATAATTTCGTTTTTTTATTTCATGAAAATAACTCTTTTGACTGCACAGTTTGATTTTTTAAGTTTATTGCTTATAAAAAAGAGTTAAAGTTATTATTTTAAATTTGTAATACAAGTTCGTTAGAAAGATAACTTTGTTGAACCATGAACAGATAAAACTACGCAACGACATAGCATTAACATAATAGAGAAATAAACTAAAAATTTCAAACGTTTTCGGCTATACAGCATATTCCCTGTCAAGCATCTAAACAACTGATTTACACATACATGAAATGAAAAATAAAGATGCGAAAGAAGGTCTAGTTTATTTTTTATATTGTTTTGTTAAATGTTGCGTCGTTATTTGGTTTTATTTGCTTCATTTGAATTGTCGTTTTTTTTAAACTCAATTGATATTGAACCAATGTCGCAACTTTGCTAGCAAGGATAAGCTTATTAGAGTAAATATGTTTTCAGGTGAATATCCTGCTTACTTGAAAGCGGATTCGACAGTGCAGAAAGTACACGAAGAAGCAACTGTTGAATGTGCCTTTTGCCAGACTTCTGGTCACCGAAGCACATTTTGGGGAAGATTTTGCTCGAAACAATGTGTTGCTAAAAATGCCGCCAGGCATCGTCAAAAGTTTTCAAAGTCCTCTTTATTGGCGCATAAGGCTGCGCGTAAACGCAAATCAAGCTCCGTCATTTCTACTGACGGTGACACATCCATGGCCGCGGACACTGATTATGTAGGTAACAATTTGAAAATGAAAATTCGACGAAATACTTCTTTAAACGAAGTAGATGAAGATTATGATCCTTCGTCTTCAAAGCGACGGAGCTCGATGGCATCTACCCCATATCGTACTAGACAAGAGTTTTCCTGGAAAAACTACTTAGCAGCCGAAAACGCCATTGCGGCTCCCAATTCAATATTTGAAAGACTTGGAAACCAAGACCCGTTTCCGGCAAAGAAAAACATATTTCAAGTTGGATCATTCTTAGAAGCAGTGGACCCATCTCACCAATCCATGATAGCCTTTGTTTCCGTGGCCAGCATAATCGGACATCGTCTTCGTTTACATTTTGACGGATATCCTTCTGTATACGACTTTTGGGTAAATTCTGATTCGCCTTTAATTTTCCCTTGTGGCTTTTGTGAAAAAACTGGCCGCTCTTTGTCGCCTCCGTGTGGATATGAGTCAGAAAGATTCAACTGGAGAAATTTTGTGAAGGAATACTCGTTGCATGTGGCCCCAGATGAGGCTTTTAGTCACTTGGAGTTTAAAAACAAAACTAGATTTGAGAAAGGAGATCGGTTAGAGGCAGTCGACCGTCACCATCCTGAGCTGACGTGTGTTGCGTCGGTAACTGACGTAATAGGAGACTATCTTCTTATACATTTTGATGGTTGGAATTCGTGTTATGATTATTGGACTCTGCACTCTTCCAATCACATCCGACCTGTCGGTTGGTGTGCGCGCAACCTCAAAGAATTAACGCCGCCACTTGGTTTTGAAGAGAATGGAATCTTTGATTGGGAAGCTTATCTTGAGACCAACAACTGTAAAGCAGCGGACGCGTCACTTTTCAATGACGAATCTCACGGGTTTGAAGTCGGAATGAAACTGGAAGTCGTAGATCCCAGAAATCAAATACTTGTAAGAGTTGGTTCCATCGCGGCCGTAGATGAGTTTCAAGTTAAAATACATTTCGATGGTTGGAGTGAGATCTACGATCACTGGTTTGACACTGACAACAGAGATCTGCATCCTATTGAATGGTGTAGTCGGACAGAAGAAGATCTTCAAGTTCCTGTCAATTATAAACAGTTTAATGTCGATGAACAAGCAGCTTGCCCTGTGAAAGGCTGTATTGGACTTGGCCACGTAAAACACGATAAATTTCTGAGCCATCACAGTGAATTCGGTTGTCCATATTCCAAAGAGAAGCTTAATCGAGATCCGATGCCTGATCGATTGATTTACGACAAAGCGTCTTCACACGAAGATGTTATTATTGACGGGAACAACAACACGAAAGAAAACGCGACTGTTGTTGTCAAGAAAAGAAGAGGCAGGCCTCGCGTGCATAGTCAGTTAAGCGTGCATGAGTCTCAAACCAGTCGAGAATTTACCAAACCAAGAGACTCTTCTGACGACAATGGACATCCGAGACTGAGACGTCATTCAAAACTAAGAACATTGAGGTTGTCCGACTTCGAGGCTCATTCCTCGTTGTACGAAGCCGCGTTTTTGACATCTGTATCTGAGCGACAACACCAAAGGGAATCTTCTGTAGGCTGGGACAAACGCGTTCTTTCTCTTCCTGGTGTTCAAGGTAAAAACGCCAGTGAAGTGTTAAGCTGGTCTGCTGAAAAAGTTTCTTCTTTTGTCAACCAGTTGACCAACAAAACGGACTGTGGAGATGCCTTTGTCTCTCATGAAATCGACGGAGAGGCATTTTTAATGTTGACACAAGCTGACATTACATCAGTTTTGAAACTAAAATTAGGACCTAGCGTAAAGATCTTCAACGCCATATTAAAAATCAAAAGCGCTGCTCCAATACAAGAGTAATAGCCTAAGTTACATTGATATAGCCTAAAGCAGACGTTTTCCTTTCCTTTTTTATTTGTTTCATTTTGTCATTTTTTATATATTTTTGAGCAGATGTTATTTTAAACAAAAAAATTTGTCTTTTTTATTAGGCTTGGTGGCTTATGCATGCCACTGTAAAGTGTAAAGGACAGTGGACAGTTACTTTCCAAAGTCTGAGATCGTTTGATGCTTGAAAGTGTTAGTTCAATTGTGAAACTTTTAAGAGAGTGCAGGGGTTCTAGGTTTTATTGTTGATTTATATAGTTTATTTACCCCTGATAACAGCAGATACGCTGCTGGCGTAACAAAGCTTCGATGGTACAATAAGGTAACACAATGAGTCTCAAGTTCTTTTATTCGTGAGTTCGAATTGAATTTAGATTTTGAATTTGAAAAGTTATCTTATGAGTCTGAGTCTACTTTCAATAATATTATGAGTCTCTGTTAAAAATTGAATTTTATGAGTAAATCTTATATTATATGTCAAAATTGTTTTGTGCAGAGGTATATAAAGCACTTTCAGAAAAAGGAAAAAGAAACAGTTTCGTAATTTAAAATTGGCAAATTCCAACAATGTTTACGAACTAGGTTGAACCGTTGGTTGAACTCCTGCTAGTGAGATTCCATTGCAGAGGTGAATCGCGGATATACTGAATAAGCAATAAATGGCCATTTTAACAGACTCACTTGAGAAAGCTGCGGGTGGTAGGTTATTTGAGTAAAAAATGATCCATCAAAATTATCCCAGTGCACAACAAGTGAGTTTTCTTAAGAAACGCAACTAATCCCAGTGCACAACAAGTGAGTTTTCTTAAGAAACGCAACTAGCCTATTTATTCTCTCTGCTAACCAACTGAAGAAATCAACTAACGGCAAGTGCTTATTTTAATTTCGTTTTTAATTTAACAATATTGCCTTCCATCCAAAGCCCAATTTTCAAATGGAAGCGATAATGTTTTATCTTATATTGGTAAATATTTTCTCATTTACAACACTATTAAACGTTGTAGAAAGTATGTTGATAATTAACTTGTACGCTTGTTTCTCATACATTCCTGCATATTGCATTTTAACGTTAAAGCAAAAAGCGCCTTTGCCTATAACAGCAGATACGCTGCTGGCGTAACAAAGCTTCGATGGTACAATAAGGTAACACAATGAGTCTCAAGTTCTTTTATTCGTGAGTTCGAATTGAATTTAGATTTTGAATTTGAAAAGTTATCTTATGAGTCTGAGTCTACTTTCAATAATATTATGAGTCTCTGTTAAAAATTGAATTTTATGAGTAAATCTTATATTATATGTCAAAATTGTTTTGTGCAGAGGTATATAAAGCACTTTCAGAAAAAGGAAAAAGAAACAGTTTCGTAATTTAAAATTGGCAAATTCCAACAATGTTTACGAACTAGGTTGAACCGTTGGTTGAACTCCTGCTAGTGAGATTCCATTGCAGAGGTGAATCGCGGATATACTGAATAAGCAATAAATGGCCATTTTAACAGACTCACTTGAGAAAGCTGCGGGTGGTAGGTTATTTGAGTAAAAAATGATCCATCAAAATTATCCCAGTGCACAACAAGTGAGTTTTCTTAAGAAACGCAACTAGCCTATTTATTCTCACTGTTGGGTTCAGTGAGTTTTTTAGAAACGTAAATGTTATGTGAGAATTACGTTTTGTAGAGAGCTAAAAACAATGGAAATTCATTCGGGTCCCTACAAGAGGATTGTGTTGCTTTTGAGCTTGCTAAATGATCAGGCAATCGCAGTAAATTTCTTTATGTTTGTCTTAATTTAAACTGCAGTGATTACTGACATTACTAAAGTGACCAATTGACAAGACATGTAAGTTAAGGTTTGATTACAGCTAATAGACCGAGAGCCTACGACAGAAGATTTCACCCCATAAGGTACAAAAGGTTTGACCCCTTGAAGTTACTAGGGTCAACCATGTCACTCACAAAAAGTATGGAAGATTGACCGCACCGGGTGGATCTGGACCCTAAAGCCCCCTAAAAAGCCCAAAAAGGGGGTTAATTTCACCCCATAAGGTACATGGACCAAACTTGGTGAATACGAAGTTTCATGTCAGGACATCACAAAAATATCAAATCTAACAATATTTTCGAGTGGAAAGGTGATGTAAGACCCCCCGAAAGTGACCCCCGGGGGGTTAATTTCATCCCATAAGGTACATGGACCAAAGTTGGTCAAAACGAAGTCTTATGTCGGGACATCACAAAAATATCAAATCTAACAATATTTTCGGGTGGAAAGGTGATGTAAGATGCCTTCAAAGTGACTTACCTTAATGTGACCCCCTCGGAAGGTTTATTTCACCCCATAAAGTACATGGACCAAACTTGGTCAAAACGAAGTCTTATGTCGGGACATCACAAAAATATCAAATCTAACAATATTTTCGGGTGGAAAGGTGATGTAAGATGACTTCAAAGTGACTTCCCATAATGTGACCCCCTCGGAAGGTGTATTTCACTCCATAAAGTACATGGACCAAACTTGGTCAAAACGAAGTCTTATGTCTGGACATCACAAAAATATCAAATCTAACAATAGTTTTGGGAGGAAAGATGATGTAAGACTCCCCCAAAGTGACCCCCCAGGGGATTAATTGCACCCCATAAGGTAGGCTACATGGACTAAAGTAGGTTAAATCGAAGTCATATTTCACAGCATAACAAAAATATCAAATCTAACAATATTTTCGGGTGGAAAGGTGATGTAAGATGTCATCAAAGTAACCCTAAGAGGGTTTATTTCATCATAGAGTACATGGACCAAACGTGGTCAAAACGAAGTCTTATAGGACACCACAAAATATCAAATCTAACAATACTCTCAGTTGGGAAGATGATAAAAGACCTACCCAAAAGTGAATCTCCTCCTGTAATTTAATTTACTTCATTCCTTACTCGAACCAACCTTGGTGTAACGGAAGTGCTATGCCAGGACAGTACCAAGGGATTAAATCTAAAAATATTTTTATATAGGTTTTGGTGAAATACATTCACAAGCTGTCCCATGATGCATGAAATGGAACTATAGCCTACTTTACAAAAAGTTTTTGTATAAATCATATTCAGTCAATCGAAAAAAGGCAACATGACATGACAATACATGGCTTTGTAACACCAAAAACAGAAAGTACATAAGAAGCATATAGGCTACAGTCATGGGCGCCGATCGCTCTCTGAGATTGGTGGGGACATTTACTAGGAAAGAAAGGGCAGACGAGCGAAGCGAGCTGAAAGATTGGGGTCTGTTCAACAAACAAACAAATAGGCCTACAGTAGATAGGCTACAAGTCTAATGCGATGTATTTTAATTGTCAGTGTCAGCATTGGACAGCAGAAGTCCAAACACTGCAACTCGGCAACGAGTCTCCGGCGAATTAATAACGAAGTCCTTGGTTGATCCTTGGCTTGTAATGAAGGTTGATCGAATTCAAAACTTTATTGTGCACATAGCAGACCATTGCATGATTTGGCCGTTTCTGTGTCATGGTAGATCGTAACAAAGTTTTGATACGTCGCAAAGTTGAAAATGAGCGTTCAGCTGAACACGAGCGGGCTGGTGATATGAGCAAAAGTTCCACTTGCGGAAACATTTGCTGAACAGCGGATGGTATCTTTTTGAATATCATTCGAAAATCTTGTGCAAGGGACTCTGTGTCAAAGAACTGAAGATAATCGTCTACCAAATGTGATTGTAACTTTCCACTAAAGAGTGATTCTTGTAGAATTTTGTAGTGCTCAAGATCGGTCGACTTGAAATAGTCAGTAAGATATTGCTGCGAGCTGTCAATGACTGCAAAATACTCTGACCGATCGATCTTGAAGTTTAGGAGGTTGACCATGGCCATGTCCATACTGAAGACGATTTGGAACGTGACAAGTCTTTTAAAAATTGGGTGGGGTAAGAGTTTTTTCAATTGAAAAAAAGCTGCCTGCCAGCCTTCCAACTGCTGATTTTCCTATATACAATTTTTTGCCAAACCGGTAAAGACATTTCAGCAGCTCTTAACCTCAATGTAATAATAACTGAAAAAATAGCTTTTTTCTTATACAAAAGTAACACAAGCTACACTTACTGCACTACATGCTTGTACGACTCTTTCAAAGTAATTCTAAAATTCTGCACTGTGTGGCCCTGGCGTAATCAAATTAAATACAATTTGCGAGTTACACCAGGGTTTCTCTGCCTAATAAAACATTTCTACTACGGTTGGGGCTTCCTCGCATAAAACAAAAATGTCGTCCCCTCCTTTCAATATATTTTTAACGTTTGACTGGTAAAATTGTGACATTCGGGTAATATTTTCCCTTTTACGTTACAAAAATAATGTAAAAAGATGATGGGGACATGTAAAAAGATGGTGGGGACATGTAAAAAGATGGTGGGAACATGTCCCCACTGTCCTATAGGGATCGGCGCCCGTGGCTACAGTAGCCAGAAAATTGATCCAAGATCTTGATACGACCACTAAATGTTGACTTAATTGAACAACTGACTATCCAAATAAGACGAAGAATAAGACGAAGAAAGTGAAAGCGACAGCAGTGACAATAAAGAATAAAGAAACGACCGTTTACATTTACACAAACAATCTCTGTTTATGAATGAACAGTTACAATAACTGATTAGAGACATGAAGCAAATAGCATTAAACAAAAATTTACTACATTGGGTTATTTATTGTAGCAGCTGGAAAATGTTCATTACTGCCTGAATTAACGTTCCAAATGATTCACTTCGAAACGTTTTGATTTGGATAGTCAGTTGTTCGATTAATTCAACATTTAGTGGTCGTATCAAGATCTTCGATCAATTATCTGGCTACTGTAGCCTGTTTGTTTGTTTATCTTTATCCTGCATTGCGGGAAAGCGGACTTGAGCGCTATGCATCGGTGTACGCCTTCCGACGTACACCTGACCCACGCTGCAGCTGACGGCAATGTCTGTTTCCGGTTGTCTACTCTATTTATGACTTAAATTTATTACTCGAAATCGATCACTGGGTAGAGGCAATTATCGTAAAGTTTCTTGCCCAGAGAAACAACAGCAAGTGCGGGTGGCTGGAGTCGAACACGCAGGCTCTCGACTGCGAGCCCAACGCGCTAACCACTCGGCCATTGCTGCCGATATGCTTCTATGCTTCTTCTTTGCCTATATGCTTCTCATGTACTTTCTGTTTTTGGTGTTACAAAGCCATGTATTGTCATGTCTTGTTGCCTTTTTTCGATTGACTGAACATGATTTATACAAAAACTTTTTGTAAAGTAGGCTATAGTTCCATTTCATGCATCATGGGACAGCTTGTGAATGTATTTCACCAAAACCTAAATAAAAATATTTTTAGATTTAATCCATTGGTAGGCTACTGTCCTGGCATAGCACTTCTGTTACACCAAGGTTGGTTCGAGTAAGGGATGAAGTAAATTAAATTACAGGAGGAGATTCACTTTTGGGTAGGTCTTTTATCATCTTCTCAACTGAGAGTATTGTTAGATTTGATATTTTGTGGTGTCCTATAAGACTTCGTTTTGACCACGTTTGGTCCATGTACTCTATGGTGAAATAAACCCTCTTAGGGTTACTTTGATGACATCTTACATCACCTTTTCACCCGAAAATATTGTTAGATTTGATATTTTTGTTATGCTGTGAAATATGACTTCGATTTAACCTACTTTAGTCCATGTAGCCTACCTTATGTGGTGCAATTAATCCCCTGGGGGGTCACTTTGGGGGAGTCTTACATCATCTTTCCTCCCAAAACTATTGTTAGATTTGATATTTTTGTGATGTCCAGACATAAGACTTCGTTTTGACCAAGTTTGGTCCATGTATTTTATGGAGTGAAATACACCTTCCGAGGGGGTCACATTATTGGAAGTCACTTTGAAGTCATCTTACATCACCTTTCCACCCGAAAATATTGTTAGATTTGATATTTTTTGTGATGTCCCGACATAAGACTTCGTTTTGACCAAGTTTGGTCCATGTACTTTATGGGGTGAAATAAACCTTCCGAGGGGGTCACATTAAGGGAAATCACTTTGAAGGCATCTTACATCACCTTTCCACCCAAAAATATTGTTAGGTTTGACATTTTTGTGATGTCCTGACATAAGAATTCGTTTTGACCAACTTTGGTCCATGTACCTTATGGGATGAAATTAACCCCCTTTTTGGGCTTTTTAGGGGGCTTTAGGGACCAGATCCACCCGGTGCGGTCAATCTTCCATACTTTTTGTGAGTGACATGGTTGACCCCAGTAACTTCAAGGGGTCAAACCTTTTGTACCTTATGGGGTGAAATCTTCTGTCGTAGGCTCCCAGAGGATTGTAGAAGGAGACGAGCGGACCAAATGCTTTCACTTTCTCGGTTTGAGGAAGTACACAATTGAGGTTTCAACATGTTTGGTGCAAATTCTGCGTATTCACATGCAATGCTCGTTTGGGAACTTTTAGTTATAAAACTTTTCACTTTTCTCAATAACCCCAAAGACCACCTTCACGTTACAACTACAACAATTTTTAATACAGTCAAATACCGGGATAAATGGAAAGAACAATGCATGAATGCCTAAGTCTAGAACAGGCATAGTAGGCTACACAAAAAAAAGAAGGTTATCTTTTAATGCAAAAAATAGTCTACTCAATTGTTTTCTCGAGATTTTTGACCATTTTACTGCAGTAAACTTTCAAGTAGCCTACAAGTAAGCTAGCCTACGACTATAGCCGCCATCGCCATTTCAGTTGGATTGCGTATTTATTTGAATTTTTTATTTTATCTTTGATAGTGATTTCTGTCCGTGTTTATAAAGTTAGGCCACCATCATTAATTTGTTCACTTCTATCTACATTCGCCCGATGCATTAACCAGACCATGCAAACTTCCTGAATTGTATCAGTGGCGTAGCCAGAAAAAAAAAACTTGGGGGGGGGGAGGGGGCAAATATTTGATGAGTTCCAAGGAAATACAAAGTGTTTATTTCAAGACACCGCCACCTGATGTAGAAGCCTATAGACACAAAAAGTCAAGGTTATCCAAAGAATACAAATGCTCAATCTCATCTACCTTGGTTGGTTTGTTTGATGGAAGGATGGATAGCAACGCAAAAATGAAGTGTTGTCGCTGAATCGTTCCCTAATAGAGTTAGGCTACTCAATCCGTCGATGTATGGGACACATATCCTGCCGAACGTTGGAAATACTGGGAAACCGATTCAGCACAGATGTTAGCACGGTAAACTTGTAGCCTACCTCCACTATTCTGGGCATTGACAGCTATTGTAGCCTACGTTAGGCTACTCTTCTTTAGCTTTTGAAAGAAAAGAGTTTGACTCAATTTCCGAAAAAAAAAATAGCAGATATAATTGTGTTAAAAGCACACCAAGTTTCGTTTCAAAAAATGTTTTCAGAATATCAAGGAACCCTGCAGGGGGTAGCCTACTTTTCGACCCTTACCCGAAATCATTCTTGGTGCCTGTAGCCTATAACCTTTTTAAGGTGCTGGAAACTTGAAAAACCACTAGCCCACGTATTGTTCAAATAAAGTAGGCTACGTTTTTCTCAAAAGTGGCTTGATTTAAGGCCCGAAAATATCGGTAGGCTCTTTAATAATAATAATTATACTTTTATTTGCGCCCATTGCGATAACATAGGCTACACTGCGATCACAGATGCAATACAACAGACGATAGGACAGATTTAACATAGAACAGTTTTCCTTGCAAATCAGCTGAGTTCAGTCATGCGACTCAGCACGTGATATTCTGACCGATCTACTCGAAAGATTTTTGATTCAAAGAAAATTAAGTGAATGTATCGCCACAAGCAGCGTGGCCTAATGGGTTAAGGTTAGGACAAGGGAATAGTCATTTCGATTGCGTGGGTTCAGTGGCGCCGGCAGGGGGGGGGCAGGCGGGGCAGCTGCCCCCCCAATGTTTTGGGCATCATCTTTTTAATTTTTTTTTATTTTTTTATTAATACATAGTAATATTATTTTTTAATATTTGGATCCCAACCTCAAGTAAGTCAACTCAAGTTGCAAGGGGGGGGGGGGGGGGGGGGGGGGGGGGGTGGTAAAAGATCTCTGTTTAAAAAAAAGTATGGAAAACCTTGATGACTAAATTGTACAGTAGATAGAAAAATTTTCTACAGAAGCAAAGACATAGACTTTTTAAAGTTTTAACTAACGTCACATTGATGTAGAAAAATAACAACCTATTAAATTTTTGATACCTCACACTCCCATGACTTCTTCCGCGCGCATTTTGGCATTGGTTGCTTGCAGTGATTCTTTCACTTAAACAAAACGTTTTGTTTCAGCAGTTTTGAGTTGTTCAATTCTTAAGTTGTAAAGGAGACTCAATTTCTCCAATATTTATCATTTATTTTTCTTCTTTAATCTCAGCAGAGTATAAAACTTGGAAAAGTTTTTCATCCATACGACGTCATAAATGAAATTATATCTCAAATCGGCGTAATGACGTGACATCATCTAAACATTTTACCGAATAATAAATTAACAAATTCGATCGTCAAAAGTGGTTTGGTGGTGGTAAATATTACGTAATGAAAAAAATGTGATACGGTTAGAAGACATTACGTCATGTAGCCTATTTTCAATACAAATTGAAGTTTAAAATTTATTCTTTTGTTCATAGTAGTAACTCGTAATCCACCTTCAAAGCGGTACTACAAAGAACAATTTTCGATAAGGGGGGCATCAAGAATATGTCGACATGACTTTTAACCCTTAGAAAGTTGGGCTCCTGGAGTCTTGCTCAGTTTGGGAGGGGGGCTGTCGTTTCTTCTTATGTTTTAGGAGTGATATCTCTGTTTTTTGGCACGGTTTCAAAATTTGGGATTCACTTTGTAAAATTATTCACGCTGAGCATATCCGAAAATTAAAACTATGTGAATTTTAGAACTGCTCATATACGTTGTAATGTTGAGGTCACTTATGAGTGTAATTTGTCACGTGAGTTTACACATTATTTTTTGGCAGAGTAATGAAGAACGTGCATTGTAATGTTGTGATTATTTTTTTTTTACATTATTTTACATACAGCCAATGCCCTTCACGCTGTGAAACAGTTAGGATTAACGAGACATGGGCCAAATTAATTACTTTCATCCAGCTGGTGGGAAAATGTTTCACAATAAAATATGAAATATTTCAGAGGATGTGCTGAGAAATGCCTTATATCTTTTAATTTATAACCTTTATTCGCTCAAAATTTCAGCTCAATAGAGGTGAATAAAAGTTAGGAAAAGTCAAAAAATCTCGTAGTCGCAGCCTCAGTGGTTTTAGAGATACAACTGTTGATACAAAAAAAGTTGAATTGACAGTCCCCCCCCCAACCTTCAAAGGGTTTGCTTTGAGTCAACAAATCTATGCCTTAAGGTTTACGTCAGCTCCGGAGATCAGTAGAATATAAGGTTGTCATCTTCGGTGCAACAAGACCATTGATTGATTGGTTTAGTGAGGATTCGTAGTCCCATTGCTTTCATTTTGAGTGATCATACTGATTTTCAATTTATTCCTACAAGACGTTACGTAATGAAAAAATATATAACTAAGGTTGGAAGACATTACGTCATGTCTTTTCAATTCAAAATGAAGTTTAAAATTTATTCTTTTGTTCATAGTCGTAACTCGTAATCCTCCTTCAAAGCGGTATTACAAAGTACAATTTTCGATAAGGGGGGCATCAAGAATATGTCGACATGACTTTTAAGGTTTACGTCAGCCTCCGAGATCAGTAAAATATAAGGTTCTCATTATCGTGATTGTAAGCCGCGGGAAATTTTTTCTCTAAAAAACAGATTCCCGGGAAGCTAAACATTTTTTCCAGCCCTGGTAGAAAACAAGAGAAATTAAATAATATACCACTGTCTTGCATGTCTTGCACCAGTGGCGTAGCCAAGGGAGAGAGGTTCGGGGTTTTCAACCTTTCAAATTGAATTTACGGATGTTAATACATTGTTTACAAGAAAAGCTTTAGGCTATGATGTAATTTCTCGTCAAACTGTGCAAGGATGCAAGCCATCTGCAACTGCTGAGATCGCTTGTTCGATCTAGATTAACATCTAAACAGCTATTCGTTATACAAAACTTGAATATATCAGAAATAGCATAAAGTAACTTCATTGTCTCAAAGCTTTTTGTTTGACACTCATCAAGATGTATGACCTCTATGACGTTACATTTTCTAAACTTTGGGTTGACTTCAGAACATAAAAGTTAGTGACTTACCGGAATAAGATCGCTTTTTGAATCAACCAAGGAGAAAATTGATAAATAATAAAACTGAAACAATCTCACAAAAAAAAGCAATCAACCTATGTCTCTAAAACAAAGTTTGCCTAATTATAAACGAAACTGCATTAAAAGAGCGAGTTTTGCCAATACCAAACATTTAAGTATCTCAGTCTGGAATTAGCAGCAAGAAAACATAGAGACTTAGCTTTATTTCCGAAAAATGCCGAAGAAAACATGATCTTATCCTTTTGCTATGCCACCGGACAGCACCATTTTACAGGAATATTTATACCCACAATTTTGTTGAAAATGCTCTCAGAATGCACCAAACTGAAAGGAATTTTTCAAAATTTTCTGGGGGAGGCCCCCCAGACCCCCCGCCGTTAAGTGTCGCCTTTGGCGAACACGCCGTCGGGCTGCGCCCGCCGGCTGTCAACACCCCCCCTTTCAAAATTTTTGACTACGCTACTGTCTTGCACTGTCAATATTTTGCCCCCCCATTGTTGAAGGTCTGGCGGCGCCACTGCGTGGGTTCGATTCCCACCCTCTGCTAATGTTCTTTTTTTTTCTGCAACTGAATTGAGTGCAAGAAGGATCTTAAATGACTGTAATCAATTGAGTTTATAAGGAAAATTGTCCTACCTTTCTTAACCAATGCGCCGCGGCGCAATGGTGGTAGCTAGATCGCACGGAAAACTGTCCTATGTTAAAGTGCCTACCGAGAATATCATTGATGCAAGAATACCTAAAAAGGGATACGAAGGCTCGCAGGGATTGACTTATTTTCACGTCACTACCAGAGCGGTAGTTTGTAGCGAGTTAAACATGCGGTTCTTTTTAAAATTGCGGAAAGTTTTGTAGCGCAGCTATGGTAGGCTACAGTCAGTTACAAAAAAAATTAATTGTTTGAAAAAACAGTTGAAAAGTTGCCAGTAAGCTATTTTTCTTTACAAAGTCTTTGCAGTAGGCTGGATGTAAAGCAAGTATAGCCTACGGATAGTTGAGCTAATAATTTACCATGAGCATGCAGTGAATATCCAGGCCGGATGCTAATAGCGCAATGCAGGTTATCATAACAAGATTTATTGAACTACGGTACTATCGCAATCGGTGCCAATTGTCATTTTACGATAAACAGAGATTATTTAAGATAAGCAGAAACTCTTCTATTGTCAGATGTAATAAAAACCTTTGTATCCCCTTCTTTAGATACAATTTTGGTAAAGAGGTCACTTTCTTCATCCACAGACATATAGCCTACAACCAAGCAACCACACGACATTTAACATAATCCATTAAAATTGAACATAAAATATAAGCTACAAACGTTTTCGGCCATACACACGTTAGCCCTTATCAAGTAAGCTAACAAAAAAATAACTGCTTATCATATCTACAATGAAAATGAATAACTGATCTTAACACTGAATTGAAAAACGAAATGCATAAAATGAAACGGCAGAGCAAAGGAGAAAGGCACATCACATGGCGTTTAAATTACGCGAGGCAAAGACGCATCATATGACGCATCAAGAAAAGACGTTGAGTAAACAAGAAACGCCTTCTTTAGATATCCCTGCATTGGTATCACGGACCAAAATTATTCTTTCAACAGCCTCGCTCTAGTAGGCTAGCTAGTAGTGTGCGCTTGAGCAACGCATATCTAACCACTCGATCGGCAGCAGTGGCCGAGTGGTTAGCGCGTTGGGCTCGCAGTCGAGAACCTGCATGTTCGACTCCATCCACCCGCACTTGCTGTTGTTTTTCTAGGCAAGAAACTTTACGATAATTGCCTCTACCCAGTGATCGATTTCGAGTAATGGGTAGTACCAAATTTAAGTCATAAGTAGAGTAGACAACTGGAAACAGATATTACAGTCGGCTGCAGCGTGGGTCAGGTGTACGTCGGAAGACGGAAGACGTACACCGATGCATAGCGCTCAAGTTCGCTTTCCCTTAAAGCAGGATAAAGATAATAAAACAAAAACACAAAAAAAAGAACAGCTCTCCATTCGAGCACCAAGTGGACGGAATAATTCACAGATAATATCAACAATGTTCGTTAACACATATAACACAGATAATATCAACAACAACAAAGATCATGCCATATTCTAAACTGATTGTCCTGCTTTGGTATCATGCACGTTATAACGTCCGCGTTTTGTCGCTTCTACCTTTTTCTAGACTTCTGCTGTGTTTGTCATGTATTGTTTTTTCGTTGTGATGGTCAGAAATAAAAACAAACTGAACTGAACAATCAAAGACTTCACTCTATCAACGGTCAAACTCAGTGATCCGGCCTGCGTCAGTGGTTCAAAACTTCTGCAACAAGTATGTGAAACCGCCAGTAGTAATAAGCTCTTAACGAAGGCACTATTATTGGCTTAAAGGATAAAAAGCTGAACTGACCGTACCATTCTTAAAAATATACCTTTTACAAATGTTTTTCGAAACAAAGTTGGGAAACTCTTTTTTAACTTCATAAAAAAATGAGCTCATTTTCTTATTCTTTCTTTATAAAATTAAAAACTCTACTGATCTAACTAAAATTGTTTGGTTTATTTTTCATTCTTCTCAGGATATCACAATACATTACATAGTGAAATGAGAGAGGAAAGAACGTAAGACCTTACGAGGTCACCTAGTCAGCTTTCACCCCTAACCAGTTGTTGCTTCCAATGGTTGTCTAGGGCTACAGAGTCGAAGAAATGATTCAGCATTATTTGCACATTGGGTTTATTTTAAATGTGACTTAACATTACGTTTTGGAAAGCCAATCATATACACCAAAAAAGTAAGCTATTACTTACTAACCATTTTTTAGAGACCTTGGCCTGCTGTATTGCTTTAAACAAACTGTTTAGAAACATCACGAGTGCCATATATCGTAAAATGTACCTACATAGGCTATGCAGTAGCTATTTTAGAAAATGTTTTTCTTGCCTTAATGATCATTAGTTTCTAAGTCATTAAAGTTGTTAAAGTGTTGTTGGCTGTGTAGCCGAGTGATGAGAATGTCTCCGCGACGTTCGAAAGGATGTGGGTTCGACACCGCTCCAGAGCATGCGGCTGTGTCTCGGCAAAGACACTTAATGGCAAGCCAAACTAAGAGGAGCAGCTGACTCAAAGACTACCGGTATATGTCACTTCGCTGCTTCCTGTCGTCTGTTGTACCGCATCTGTGATCGCAGTGTACTGTATGTTATCGCAATGGGCACAAATAAAAGCATGATTATTAAAAAAAAGAAAGATATATATTTTTGCTAATTATTGTTGACATTGTTTATTTGTGGCTATATGTTATCCTACAACCCTTTGTCGTAGATCAAATGACATTTGATTGTAACCTAGCCTACGGTACTATTTATAATTTTTAGTACCGGTACCATATATGCAGTACGGTACTGAAGTACCGGTATATAAGTCGAAGTATTTGCAAGCACTTGATTTTCAGCTCGAAAACATGAGGTCAACCTATATACCGGAAAAAATTTTGTTAGCAACTCGACAACCTTCGAAATTAACATACTTTTATTGTGGGAAAATCATCATCATCTTAAAATTACGGAATCTTGTTAAATTGTGGTTGCCAATTTTGAACACATTTACAGTAGGATTCACCTACAACGGCTTCGTTTATAACGTCAATTCGTCTATTACATCACATTTCGCTCGGTCCCGACAGAATTCCTATCTTTTACGTACATTGTAGTTCGGCTACAACAGCATCGCCTATAACGTCAACTCGCATGTAACAGCACCCTTTGTTGGTCCCCAGATGTCTTTTGTTTGTTGATAACGTCACTTTAAGCCATCACCTTCACCACGAACGCTCAGTCTTTTAATTAGGGATGGGCAAAATAGAATACCGAATATAGAATAACCGATTGTGAAGCCTAACCAGTTTCAAAATGCATATGAAATCGGATAATTGAAACCGCTTTTTATTGCGTATCAATGGATGGACGACTGGGCACTCCAGCCGCACATATTTAACAGTTGCTTCTCCACTCTTGCAACTTTGACGTATTACCGTATGTCTTCTGATCTTCCAGGTTCTTGTGCTGTCAGTTTTGGAATTTGGATATATAATAGCTGCTGCAAAGCTTGCCTATCGTGACTTGTTTCTTGCGAGTCGGTTGTCGTTTTTCAATACGGTCAATCTTTTCTTTGCTCTTACCATGTGTATATTTCGTAAATTTTCATGCTGTATTAAAAGACCTTATATTGTTCATTTCATTGCTGTTTTTGCAGCTGTGTATGAGTGGGGCACCATGTTCATTTTAGGTTGTGTTTGTTACAACTTAATAAGCAACATATTATAGTTTGTTGTGTTTCTGCTAAAGAAGAGATGGGAATTCTGTGTCGGTTTATTCAAAAGTATTTTTTAAGTAGCAAAGGATTCCGTTACAACGTTGTCAACAGGGCTGCGATTTTTGCCTTTTTTGATGACGAGGTCACTTGACATGCGCCATCACTATTCGACAAACGCCGTGCCTAACAAAAAAAAAAAAAAACGATAAAAAAGGAAAATAAAAACACTGAGAGACGGCTAAACGTCATCAGGTTGAGGAACAATCGGGGGGGGCATCACGTGATGCAATCATAAAAGTGCTGACTTACGTAAACTTTCTTGAGCCAGGTACTTCAAAGCAAGGTCTAAAAGCGACACTTCACACGAGAAACTCCCAAGGCGTCAGCGCCGCCATTTTGAACACTGCGGGAGAATGCTTTGATCGAAGTTCCAACGCCTGGCATCAAACATTTTGCAACACACGTTTCATGCTATTTGACACAACGGGTTTCTTTTATAGATGAAATAACCTAGGCTACGTTGAGTTGTCAACGTCTATGCCAGTTTGTATTTCGCCGTTTGTGCCAATTAACAATATTGCTCTGGTAAAATGAGTGTTGGATACTTGCTATGAAAGTTTTTCACATGTAGAAAACAGCCTAGTTTCCGACCAGATGTTCAGAAATACAGATGAAAAAAGCCGCTATTTTTATGGAAAGGAGTTCTCTTCCAGAACATTTTAAACACTGCGGAAAAATGCTGTGATCGAAGTTCTAACGCCTGCCATCAAACATTTCGCCACACACGTTTCGTGCTATTCGACACAACGGGTTTCTTTTATAGATAAAATAACCAAAGTAGGCTACTTTTAGTTGTCAACGTGTTTGCAAGTTTGTATTTATGTCTGACTTATGCACTTGTTGTTCCAAGATTGCAGAAATGTTTTGCAATGTGAATAAAGAATAGTAGACAGATAAACACGATTGCAACTGGACTTCCTTCCACAAAAAGAGTTTCTGTGATTACGTAATTGGCGATTTTGCACATTCACAAAAGCACACAACCCAGCTAGCAAAAACCGTCGTTTTTACATTGATTCAACGTCTGCAGATGTTGAATCACAGTGCATAACATGTATAAACAAGTTTGCTGGCTGGGAAGTCTGGACATCTGCAGGAAATTTGTCTCGCACCAGGCGAGATGCCATCCTTTGAAAGATTTAACAATGATGGATTTATGTAGCCAGTGCATGATGACGAAAACAAATTTAAGATTTCCTTTCCGTTATATATATATATAACTTAAAGCAGGTGGTTGATACAGGAGAAAATGATCGCAGAAGCACACAATAAAAGAACACAATAAACCCTACTTATTACGCAAGTTTTTTACATCAAGAAAATAGCCTAGTTTCCGACCAGATGTTCAGAATCAGAAACACAGATAAGATAGGTCGCTATATAATAAGAGTTCGCTTGTAGAAGAATAGTTAGGTAGTCACTGGGAGTGGACATTGGACAAGGCAAGGTAATAGGCAAGTTGTATTATCGTGGTATTGTTCTGTTTTCTTTTGTCTGCAGTTCATTTTTTGTTTGTTTGTTTTATTATCTTTATTCTTTATCCTGCATTGCGGGAAAGCGGACTTGAGCGCTATGCATCGGTGTACGCCTTTCGAAGTATACTTGACCCACGCTGCAGCCGACTGCAATGTCTGTTTCCTGTTATCTACTCTACTTATGACTTAAATTTGGTACTACCCATTACTCGAAATCGATCACTGGATAGAGACAATTATCGTAAAGTTTCTTGCCCAGAGAAACAACAGCAAGTGCAGGTGGCTGGAGTCGAACATGCAGGCTCTCGACTGCAGTTCATTTTTTGCTTTATCTTCGCTGTGTTTCTTGGTAACTTGCATGTTTCGCTCCTAACTGTGTTTGCATGCAGGTACGTGCATAACCATTAACGTACTAAGCGAGACTAAAGAGATGCCAAAAGATAAATTCTCCATCACGCAGTAATTCGCAGCCAAACGCTTATAATCTGACTCTTGTGACGTCATACCACTATTCGACAAACAAACGCAGAATTTTCGGTCGTTCGACAAGAAAGAAAAAATCGCAGCTCTGGTTGTCAATCACGACTTTTGCATCCATCTGACTTTCTCCCTTGTCTAGTAGAATCTACACTACCAGTAGATATATATATATATATATATATATATATAAGCAGTGAGTAAGTTTTATAGAGATTGGAATTTCACATAAATTAAGTGGGAACATCAGTTCCAATTTGTTCAAACCTATCTTCATTGTCAAGTGTACCTTTATTGTGCTCATTATCGTCTTGTGGTTATGGTTTGGCTTGTTTGATCAATGAATTTAATCATGAATAAACAATGTACTCTGCATTATAGCAAACTAAGTCCTACACCTTCCAGGGTGTTGTCAGAAATCAGAATATGCAACTCTTCAAACTAAACAATAGCGAAATGATGCACAGTAGACAGAATTATGTGTGCATAAATCGTACATCATTCTGGTTTAGGCTGAAGATTCTGCAGCTTTTAGAAATGTAATTACTTTAATTCTTGTTCTAGAATTAACTTTCCACCTTTCCTAACTTGGTACTTCAAAAAAGTCAAGCTTCTTCTCTCGTGTTGTCGCTATATGTCAGGGCATCCGTTGGTTAGCCACTGCCTGGTGTCGTCATCGATAGAAACTAGGCCTTCCATACCCTGAGGTGATCTGCATAGCCGGCAATTCTTGATAATGTGGGCTGCCGTCTGCATTTTACCACACTCACAAGCAGCGCTCTCTGCCAAGCCCCAGCGCAACATGTCTGCGCCATAGCGTCCAACACCAGTGAGCACTGAGCAAACGGTTACGCCTTGATAAGGCAAGTCTAGAGAGGCCATGGCCCAGCTGGTTCTTGGGGACGAAAGCAAGTACCTCCACGTGGTCGTCCCCGTAAGTACCGACTCTGGGAAACTAAACTTGCTACAACTATCGCTATAAAGTTAAAGTCAAGCTTATGCATATTGAATGACCAACAACATTTTAGGTAGGTTATTGCCATTGTCAGTAACCAAACCTAATCTACAGTATCAGTCTATGATTTATCTCACCATAAAAAGGTAGGCTACCGTATATAAATTTTAGTTCTTTTTTCTTAAAAAATGTTTGTTGTTCCTTCGCTACAAAAACTTTGTGCAAACCAAGCCACCAGGAAAGAGAGTTTCAGTTTCAATGCACTCCAGTTTTTCAGACAATGTTGCAATGCAATGGGTACATTTTTTATATCAAATTATATATGATACCTGTCATAGTATTGCAGTTCCGAGTTATCAGTCAACAAGTATTTTTTTCCAGTTCTTGTGCTAGTGTATGAAGACAGACATATAAAAGTTCTACCGGCAGTACCAAAATGTAGAATTAACACACTGACAGCTCACAATTGAACCTTGTTGACTGAATTTAAGTAAGTGCCTTGTCAGTGGTATACATACGGTATACAGTATTACATATCCAAGACTGACATCATAATAATAATAATAATGTATGAGATGTTGTAAAGCAGAGTGCTTATTCATCTTTCAATCACGTACAGTAAACAACTAATAAAGATAATAACAATATTAAGATTAACAGAGGTATCAACAGTGATACACACGCAAAAGTAAACAGCTATATAAGGTAAAAAGACACACAAAAACAATACCAAAAAACAAATACCACAAAAACAAAAATCATGGTACGCTTAAGTCGCTTATAGGTGTATTTTCATAAATTTATGCTTTGTGTTTTTTCTACATTTAAGACTGAGTTTAATGAGCTTCATTTATCACTTTTATGTTTTAGCTAAGTTAAAGTCACTGAATTTAAGTTCAAGAAAACATGGCAGCTGTAAACGTTTTTTCTACGTCCACAACCACGAACAACTTGAGTAGACAAGAACTTGTGGAATGGGTTAATGATAGTCTTCAGTTACATTTGACAAAAGTAGAGCAATTATGTACCGGAGCTGTATATTGCCAGTTTATGCACATGCTTTTTGAAAGTAAGTACTTATTTTACTTAACTGTTTGAATTATTCTAGTATATCATATATAATCCAGTAGTAGTTCTGTCATATTTTGAGTTTTTATGGTTTTTGATTCATTGATTGATGTAGTAACAATGTATCATATACAACAAAAAATTAATAGAAACTGGTTATTATAGTTGGTTGCTTCACATATGTTTAACCTGTGCAATTATATACTTATTTTTCCGTATTATATTGTGGTGAGAATTTTACATAATTTAGCCAATATCATAAATTAGGCCGCACGCGCACACCATATTGCCTTTGGACCATCTGCAACCCATAAGTCATTTTAGTGCACCCTACAGAGTCAGATACATGTAAAGATGTGCTTCGTTTAACCCACAAAATCTTTTCAAAGTTTATCAACTACTATGTTATACATCCTGGATTCCTGGGTTTTATTTTTTGCTGAGACTTTTCGGCACTCTACAGCCTACAACATTAAGTTTGGCTGAGAAACCTTGTCGTGATTTATCTGAGAAGAGTTAGAACAGACAAACGTTTCTTCAACGTTCATCAGCGAAACTTAACCTTGCAACACCCGGCCGCAGACATCTTTTATTGCACACTAACACACGTTCAAAAATAACAAAAAACAAAAATACAGTACAACGGAAAGGAATAAAAACAAGTAAGAATGAACAAATAAAAAAAAACAATTGACTATTTTTTTCTGACATTTTGCTAAAAAATCGATCAATAACCGATTAATGACCGAAAAACCCCCTAGTATACACCAGTGCAGCAGGCTTTCTGTGGTATAGTTTCAAAATTTAAACATGTAATGCCTGAGATAGTTTTGATTCTCAACTACAGTCATGCTCTCACACTGATCATGGAACATTTCCATCATTTTTGGAGGAAGCGGATGCAAAATATAAAGGCCTAGTGTACCATACATTTAAGTGAGATGGTTGAGTATTTTCGGCAGTATGTACATACATGTACATACGTGATCAAACTTTTTTGGTTATTAATATCAAAAAGAATAAGCAGGCTCTTCTTTGTCTGATATGAAAGTCTGAAGGACATCTGGAAAGTAGTTACTTTTGATCTGTATCCAGATTATGATCAACTTGTTTTCAGAATGTGTTACAATGTTTTCACCTTTGTGATTAAAGTGTGCATAAGTTTCTGCTGAGTTTGAAACATTGATGCACAACAATAATGCATGTTGTTGCTAGTGGCAGTAGTACAGGAAAAGAAAGTTACTCATGTAGCCATGAGCTAATTTTTTTTGGCACAGTAAATGTGGTTCGACCCATTTCTTATTTTTACAGGCCTGCCAAAAGGTTTATTTGCTTTGAAGAAATTCCAATATACCATGAAATATCCTATTAACCATCACACTTCCTGTTTTGATGATATTAGATACACCGTATATTATATATAATATATATAAGTTGTAGTGTATCAAATATAACTTATACATCAGGTCTTCATTCAACCTGGGTTAGTTTCCCACTGGTATGAATGGCCAATTTTCACCATGCAGTAATTGTATTTTCATCACCATCACAAGTTAGCTCACTTCAAATGTACAGTTTATCAATTTTTAGGTTATTTTCAAAGTTGAAAGGTGTTTTTCCTCATTTTTATAAGGAACTCAACCCAACTGACATTAACTTTGACATGTCAGGCCTCGAAATTCCGGCGGTCATGGCGGACATGACCTCCGGAATGACCTCGAATGTCTGCCGAAGCTGACTCATTGGTCGGTCATAAATGACCACCGCAAAACTCTTGACAAAAATGTGAGCTAATGCAGCAAAAGTATATTTTAAATTTGAATTGTTACAATTGTTTGTTTAACGCGAACAAATACGGAGTTGAAACAATAATAGTACAGGCAATTGCTTTAAAGATCACATTAGAGTGGCGTGGTTAACGAGCTGATGGCAAAAGTAGCCATTTTTACATCATTTCAACGCCTTGCAATGTTGCCTTGAAATAAAGTTGTCTGAACTTTTCGGCAGGATATGTATTCTAATTTTAACAATGAAGATTATTGCGTTACATTGATCGTTTGTTAAAAAGAAACGTCACAGAGAAGCAAGTCTCAGCTAGGTTTCGCACGTGCTCAGGCGAATGTGGCGACCTTATTCACGCTGATACTGATAAAAATAGAATTTCTGCACAGAAGGGAGGGTGTTAGACTAACACTATTGTGTTAGTTAGTTAACACTAACACTATTGAGGGCTAACACTAATGAGTCACTAATGCGCATTTGTCTGGACGGTCCTGAGCTGGAGATTTACGACACCGCGCCGACAGTAATCGCTTGGCACAACGATTCTATAACGCGAAAACCACGGAATAAGTGATCGTAGTTGCTTTTGTAATAAGGAAATTTGGATTGTTGTTTTCAATTGTGTTTATTGCGTCATTAACGCACTGATTTATTTGCAAGCAATCTGATCCAGTATACTTCAGGGTCGGTTAATTAAGCCATCAACCATTGCAGAGTTATTCTGTTGTAGAAAATCTTCTACAAACACGACTACACAATACTGTAGTGTAATTTTGTGCAAAATCTACATGCAAAAATATGTCCGGTTGAGATATTAAATGTCCGCTGAATGGGCCAGTTCGGTAGGACATGCTTGACCGCCGGAAAAAAGTACAAATTTCGAGGCCTGCATGTAACAATTACATTATCAGGAATTACTTACTTTTGATATTTTGCTTAATCCAATAAAAGCTCTAAAAACCTGACATGCAAATTGTGATACTTGAAACAAAACATTGTTTGGAGTTATTGTTGTACCCCGTTTTGTAACGATACTGTTTTTGAAAAATTACTTTTGTCTCTTTTTAATGTGAACAACAAAAATGCAGTTGGTGACGTTTGAAATTTGCATCTCCAGTGTTGAATGGTTGCTTAGATTCTTCATTGTGTGACTTTATTTATGGAATCTTATTTTTTCTGTAAAAACTGGTGTCATGTTTGGGTTCAGTTTGAATGTTAAGTGGGTTCAATTAACTTCAATGTAACATTGCCCAATCACCTTTAAAAAAAGGGTTTAAAAATTAGAAAAAAAATAATTGAGCAAGATTTTTCTATATATATGTTTTCAAATGAAATGAAGAAGCATGGCATGCCATGGCAACTACTGACATCACTCCGAACAAAACAATTAGTAGTCTGTTTTTCGTTCAATCAAAGCCATAACAAAATTGATGAAGTCAATTGCCTTTATAGCGCCTTTACAAAAGCAAACGTGATGTGATGCCGGTCATTTCCGGAAAAATGCTCTGCCCTACATAAAAATATGCTACACTGCAAAAAGCATGGCAGCAGCATAACAAAGGGTCTTGTTAGCAATGGTTAGCATACTTTTCACCAACTTTGAGCGTCAACTTAAAAAAATACAAAAACAAACCATTGCAGTGAAATAAAACCTTTTGAAAGTTTTACAACTACATAGTACGATCATTTACTTTATTTTATATTTATATTGTTCGTCATTTCATTTAAAAACATAAGAAACAAATATTTAAAGTAGACGATTGGTTGCTGAGATGTTAGCTTTTGAAAGTCGGGCTAACATTACTTGGCACATTTTATGTGCTCAATTGTTGTTTTTTTTTTTTAAACCCAGACACAGACAGCACAATCTGTCATTTTTACATGGATTTAATTGCCAGACGTTGCATCAATGTAAAAATGACCGACTTTGCTGTCTAGGGAGTTAATTGTTGTTTTCTTATCCTGCAAATGAAAAAAAACTTACTATAAATTTTCTTGCTTGACTTACAGAAAAAATGATGATTAAAAGAGTCAAGTGGAGTTCAAAGTTGGAACACGAGTATATTTCCAATTTCAAACTGCTTCAAGATTGCTTTAAAAAGACTGGTGTTGACAAAGTAAGTATTTTTCAAAACAAGTAAAACCTTTTATTACCATATCATATATAGTTTAGGGATTACGAGCAGACTGCAGCACTTCAGCATCCCATGATTCGCCATCGTCGTTTGAGCCTTCGACGCCAAAGATACATCCTTTCACTTTGACCATCTTGAGTGGGTCATGTTTCAGCTGATTACAAACTACTGAAGAGCAGTCAGCCTTTGGTGTCATCTACCAAATCGTGTACACCTGCTGCTCCATTTGGTCGCTGGAGTTCCTTTTATTGTTTTAAATGAAAAAAAAAACTACTTCTAGTTCGCTTGCCAACGTATCGATTTGTCACGAACTAAATTTTTGTTCACAGAACTTATTTAATCAATAATTAATAATGTCAAGATGCAATTTACCGGTGACATACGATTTTAGAGTGTACACTGCTAGTCATATATATAATAACACATTCACCGTTTTTTGATGTTTTAGATTATACCAATTGAAAAACTAGTGAAAGGGAGATTTCAAGATAACTTTGAATTCGTTCAGTGGTTTAAAAGATTCTTTGATGCCAACTATCAGGTAAAGCATAAATATATTGTATATCTAAATCTATCATAAAGTCATAAATGATTCAGAAGGGAAGAAATACACTTGCCCGAAAGCCCGTAGTAAAACGAGATTGATTATCTTGTATATCATATATCTAACTTTTTTCAACAGATTCTAACTTTTTTCATGTGTATTGACTCAAAACTCTCATTGCGTTTAGGAACTTTTTGTCTAAATCTGATGAATTGCTTAAATTCCAGGGTGATCCTTATGATGCAGTTACAGCTCGTGGAGGAGCCGTCCTAGCGATCACTGGTGGAAAAACGACCAAAGGTGCTCCAACTCCACTTCGGTCAGGAGGTGCTGGTAGGTTACATCCAATTTGCGAAATTTGTCTTGAATCCTTTTTTGGTGTTCGATTGTGAGTACCATTAGACGCGAGCCTTTTGCCGCTAAGTAAGTAAAGAAGCAACAAAGCCAGTAACTGCCTTTTGCATGACAGTGTCTTTTATTGATGGGATAGTTGCTACAGAATGATGTATGTCATGAAATGTCTTATTACCATCACACGTATGGGACATGGGTCGCAACGCAACAAGTAAAAATAATCTTGAAAAATATATCATATAATTTTAGTTTTATTATAAATCATGTTGCTGCACTGTCAATACACCGTGAATAGTCAGTCTTCAGATTTGGCAACTTGTTTCCGTTCTCTGACATTTTATTAAGTTAAGTTTGGTGTTGAATTCATCGTATAAGCGTTGGTCGGGTCTTCCGTTTTGTTGCCAACGAAGTCTATCGTGTAACGTCTTTGGGGATGTTTGGTCATCATCATCCAAATTCGGCTTTGTCCTGACTAGTGGGGGTGGCCGATTCTTACAGCGATTGCCTTCACTCCGATTTTCCATCTCATTCTATCCATTGCATCTATCTCTTTGCAGTTTGTTGAAGTGAAGTGGTCTCACCCACAGCGCCGTACAGTATGTCGTTGTCGATATATTCGATCCATCTGATTCTAAAAACTTGTTTTGCTGATTAAAAGCGGAATGCTTCAATCACGGTGGCTTCAATTTACTTTGCAGTTTTAATGCTGCTTTCCATGTTTCTAAAACATGTGTATTGTGTAAGGCATAATTGAATTAAAAAGTAATTTTAAATTGAAAGCCGCAAGAGTTGATTAATTAGAATAAAAGCTGGAGAAGATATTCTATTCGAATACAAATCACTCTCATAACCAGTGCAAGTCAGGACTTCATATTACATAAAAATTACACTTTTTCAAACAAATTTATGTTTTATGCTTGATGTTGAGGCTTGCTGAATTAACCATGCTGTCGCAATCAACCACCAAATCTGTAAAATAAATCGCCATTTAAAATAATTGCCCCTTGAGTCAAACTACCTTTACCGCAAGCCTATTTACTATACTTTTGTTACTGTTTTTTTTTTTTCAAAACTCAGTTTCTAATTCTTCCCAAGTTTGATTTTGACAAATAATGTTGCGAGTTGTGAAAAACCTGATCTCAAACTTTTCCCTGCGAAAATTTTTTCAGCTGGGTTAACGCTTACCTTTTGATAAGTCAATAAACATCATCTGCTGTACCGACTTGCAGATTACAAATGCGCTTACCATCATTGGCTCTCGCAGTTGTGCTCACGTTGAGCTGCTAGCTGCGGCGCTTACGTACTCATTTGCTCAAATGTGATTTTTTCCCCTTTTGTAGTTGCGTTGGAGAAGCTTAATAATTTGTAATTTCCAAGGTATGGTTTATTTCTATCCCCACAGTTGCTTTCCGCTATAGCGAATGTTGTGTTAGCCATTGCAATTTTGTGTTATTTCACAAACAAAATTATGTCTGCAGCTTTGCTATCGTTCTCTCAAATGTAGATATTTTTTCGTTTGTAAAGATGGCAGAGTACCGTAGGCTACGTAGCGGAAACCTGTTGTGATGCGACAAATCCAATGATACAGCATATGGAACAAAGACATTTTACTGCTTTCACTTGCCTCTCAAACCCTTTCCAATCTAAGTTATTTCATCTTGTTATTGAAGTCAAACCTATGGCCAAGCATTCAAACCAGCCCGAAAATCCATCTTCACAGCGCAGTCGTATTCGTGGTAGCAGCGGTAGCGTTGGAGCAGCATCAGTGGACGACGATAGCAGTGAAGCCGTAGATCCAAGTAACAACTTGGTTATGGGGCACTCGTGGAAATTTGCTTGATCAGTCACAACTTGCAGTGTTTTTTGTTTTTATCTCGTTCACAGTTTGAAAATGTTAGATCACTGTGTGGTGTAAAAGTTTTTCTTATTCATCTTTTGCCAACGATAGCACACATTGTTATGATTAAGGCTTCTAAATAGATGGGATGGATGCTCTGCTGTTTACATACTTTTTTTCTTGGTTGTCACGAATATCTACTCGTATTTTCACTTGACCCTGTCCTGCACAGCACTGGTTGCATGTTAACAGTAAGTCAGACTCTACTTGTTTAATGTTTATGCAGTGGCTTGAGTTCAGGTTTGTGCCATGGGGAAAGGACGTGTCTAACCACATTTTTGATGCGAATCATGCAAAAGAATTACAAATTCTACGCTTGTCATGTCCCTGTCTTTACCCTGTCAGCTGCGCTTCTATGTACAACTGTACAAACGACGTGCACTACAACTATGTTAGTTTCAGTGCTATTACATTTTCATGTATCTTTGAAACAGAGCTGTAAGCCGAGCCTGAGGGTTTGTAGGCCTGGTTCAGCTTGATGATAATCCAAGCCTTGAATTATATTATTTGTATTGAAGTGCTTCGTTAAATGGCCAATTGATTTATTTTGTAAGTTGTTCTTGAAACGTAGAATCCGCTTACCACTCTATCCTAAAAACATGCATTCCCTTATTAAGTGATGCGGATGCTTTCAGGTCGTACACACGCTGGAGGAAGATCTGCAACTTCTGCTCCTCAGAGAGTTTCATCCAGCACTGCTCCCCAGCGTGCGCCATCGACCACCAGTACCTCTTCTGTGAATCAACAAGAAACCTTGATTTTACGTGGCCAGATGGAGGAACTCGCTGAACAGGTAGATGATATCGTTGATGCTTAGCCGGCTAACAAAACGCATCCTTTTTATATTGATTCAACGTCTGCGGACGGTGGATCAAGGTAAAAAAAACGGATTTTGCCAGCTGGATCGTCTTTGTTATCTCTTTTGTCGACCCATCATTATGATTGTACAGCAGAAGCAGGCAGCATAGGCGCCGGGTTTTGAAAATTGCCGGGGGGGCAAACTTTCTAGCCGACTGATTGCTTACATTCAAAATGCTGATGTTTGTTTGTCAGAATTGATGTTTGCTTGCGTCTATCTGCCATTGTATATCGCCAAGCTTTATAATGTAGGCTCAGGCCTCGAAATTCACGGCGGACATCGGACATGTCCGCCGTCACAGCATGTGATGTCTGCGGGAAGTACCATCTAGATCGGTCATATTTGTCCGCCGAGAAATAACACAGGAACTGGCGATACAAACCGTCATTGCATAGCACGAACAATTGTTGCGAGAATATAAGCCCCGGCGCATTCTAGCGCCCATCTAGAAAATGTGAATACTGTATCCCTTACTTAGCTTCCATTCAAGGAGGAAAACTTTCAATTTTTACATTGCTTCAACGATTGATGACATTGAATCAGCGTAACAAAGGTGAATTCTTCGCTAAGAATCGATAGGACTACAGGTACTTCTACACTAATCACGCGTAATTTAGTTCAAGTTTTACGTCACAATGTCTGGCTTTGATCTCCGAGTAATAATGATACGGCAAGGTTGGTTACTAAATTAGATTATACGAGTAGGCTATTACAGCAAGATGCAACAAAACTTGTTAAGTTTTAGTATTACAGTAAGAAAGGAAAAACCCAAGGAAAATTCACTTTCGATCACATGACACGCAAAAATAAACTTAAAGAAAAAACCTGTGGAACTTTGCACAGCAAAAAATAGTAGCGTTAGTGTAGAAATTTTCCGACTCCTGCCTAGAGCATTGTGACGCAATAAGCCACACGACCTCGTTCGGTGGAAGTTAATCAGTTATGTGACGTATTGACCAGCTACACGGCGCTTTGATTCTTCAAGCGCAAGTCGTTGGTCTGATGAGTCTTTCATGACGATCGACGGCTAAAACTGGTGTGTCCGCCGTGAGACTTAATTTGTCCGCCGAGATAGCTGCTCAGACCGAACACGTTTGTCCGCCATCAACAAAAACGAATTTCGAGGCTTGTAGGCTACTTTGAATTATATGCTGGTCACTCTGAACTTTAGCTCTTTCTACGCGTAGATACTAAACTGAGCAAACAGCAAACTGCACCTCGTTATTGACACTCCCAAGAAAAAACAAAGCAGAAGAAATCAAGAAAAACGTTTTTCAATCATTGTTACTATGCTTCAACGGCACCATGCTGGCGTTTATCAGCAACCGTACTTCTGTTGTTTTTTTTTTGTTATCTTAGGAGCAGCGCTGTTGTTGCAACAAGTAGATATTTTAATTGAAGGTCAAACTAAATCCGCAATGAAGGTCAAACTAACGCAAATCTGCACTTCGAAACATTTGATTTAGGATTTTTTTTAAATAATTTGCGGGGGGGCAGCCACCCCGAGCTAAATTCACGGGGGGGCGGCTATGGGTATTACTACTGCGAAGTGAAGCAGTTTTCAGAAATAATCGTTTGAATCTTGGATCTTTACTGCTGCAATGGGAAGAAAACTTTGTATCATCATGTATTAATATAGAAATCTTTTCCCTTTTATTTTACTACATTTTACCAAGCGTTTTTTTACTTCGTGGGTTCTCTTGTGTCCTGATGTTTCGTAAGTTTATATCTGTTTGTTGAGAACTATAAAAAGCTGGTAGCTCTACGTTTTGTTTTTAGACAAAGGAATTGCAATCAACTGTTGAAGCCTTGGAAAAAGAACGTGATTTTTACTTCGGCAAACTTCGAGATATCGAAGTGATATGCCAAGAAGCTGAAGGCCAAGAAGAAGGGGGGGAAATTACGAGAGAGATGTGCAGTAAAATCATGGAAATTCTCTACGCTACAGAGGTACATTTTTCGTACACAACATAATAGCAGAGTTCTTAGATTTTATTTCCGTTATGTCATGTAGAAAGTGCTTAAGTTTAAGTGCCTTTGATTTATGTTTTGAATATCAACAGTTAACAAGAAGTTTTCTTATTTCATATTTTAGATGTGTTGTAGTAGAATATAAATCCTTTATAAGATTATAGTTAGATAAATCACCTCAGTGAAGATTACAAAGAGTAGGCTTATTGCATCAGTTTCTAAGTCTAGTGACTAGTCAGACTCTTCACGTTTTAAGCTAAGAATGAGCAGTAGCGTAGTAAGAGTGATAGAGTATAAGAGTAGTAGCGGTCCGTTTAAGTAATCCGTGCTCAAACTTAACACACGCCAGGGTTACCTGTAATCTGAAACAACACATCATTGTTATTTTGTGTTGATTCATAGCCACTGAAGAACATAGTAAAACTACTGCACGCCGATTTGTGTGTGTAGCAATTATTAACAAGACAAGACCAATACTCAGGGACATTGGAGCAATGAGATTGATGACGAGTCAGGGCTGGGTCAAGGTGACAGAACTGCAGCGATCGACAAAGAGGATGAATTGTCAACGTATTAGATAAGACACTGGTTTGATGTACTGCTAGAAAAGGATAATGAAATCTCAAGACTCTTTTTATTAAGTTTGGCAGTTAGATTAAGTCGTCTAGCCTGTGGTGCTTTTTATATTTGTTCTTACCAGACAAATTATTCTAGCTGAATAAAAATTTTATAGCGCAAATTAAGAAAAATCGAAGACGGAGCATTTTATTCATAATTTAGATCAAGCTCATTATCTAAATATGTTTTTTTAAGACTTACGTTTTGAAAGAGCCCGGTGTATATTTTATTATACTGTAGTTTCGTTATGTCAAAATCTCAGTGTACAAAAAAGAACGCTTCCTTCTCGTATGTACTCAATACGAACCCCACTGCCTTGCGAGAAGTTTGGGATGTTTGTCAGCACATAAATGATAAAGTGAATGTGAACTGTTGTGGTGTGATCAGCTATTGCAAAGGAAAGAAATAACGTACTTGTATTATTAGAAGAACACAAATTATTCAGTACATATGGTGTCAGCGAGTTTTTAGTCAGTCATGAGCACAGTAAGCCTGTCTGAAAGACAGACAATATGCCGTGGAATTCATTGGTCAGACAATTCAGAAAAATCTTACTTTCTGAGCCAGAAACCTTCATGTTCGATTCAAGGCAAGTTGAATAGTTTTACTAATATTATTCAGGATCAGTGATGTTTAGTGGTTGATCCTAATCACAACCGACAAAATTGATCCTTGTTACATTGTCTCACTATCTGCAGACGTTAAATCATTGTAAAACAACCGATTTTTTGGATGGTTAATTTTTCACGGAATATTGTTCTGTCAAATAGAGAATACTCTTCAAATTTGTTGGCCCTAAAATAAGTGATATTTCGAACGATTTTTCTTGTAGTTCCGTTGGAGACTTTGCTTGTAAAGTCGTTTCAACTGTGAGATAAATCTGCACGAAAAAGATTGACAATGTGCTTGTATTGTTTTACCACTTTCTCATCTCTTCACAGGAAGGGTTTGAAGCTCCTGAGGAAGACGTAAACAACGGGCAAGTTGCTACGGAACAAGATTTGTATTGAGAAATGTTCCTCTGCATGCCCCCCCCCCTCTTGCACTCTTATGAGGTTGTGGAGAGTCGTTGTTTTTCTTTATTGGAATGAGCGGCATAAAATATAGTTTTCATTATTTGCTTTTTGATATCTAAATACCAATAATTTGTGATCAAGACTTATTTCGAAGATGTAACTCATGCACTGTCCACAGCCTTCAAAGGGGGAAACAACAACTATCCCCATTTTTGTTCGGAAGCCCATATTTTGTTTCCACATTATAATTTTTTCTGCTTTTTTTCTCTGAACAAGAGCATGCCCCTAGTATTCTGTGTTCCACAAAAATACAGTGTTTTGTTCTGAACTCGCAGTGCTTCGTTGCTTCCGTTCAACCAAGTGTGTTTACTGTTTAGTTTCAAGAAACCCTGTCAATTTTGGTCACTTCGTGAAGAGGTTTAGCAATTAAGAAACTTAAAAACGGCTTTTTGTGCTTGGTCCCAAACTACTAAGTTTTTAATTCAAAGATATTGTGGTCGCAATTTCTTTCCATGGTGATGCTCGGCTGTTCGGATATTACTTCTCGCTAATGTTTACAAAGTTGTATGGATACTTTCCCATAGAAAATTTCTACCATCTGTGCAAATTGCTTTTTCGAACCCAATTGTATTACCCCTTTGACATCTTTTACGGTTTCATGGCGCGATATATTTGCTCTTGATTTTGCAGAAGATCATAAGTTAGGAATGTTGCACAGCTAGCTTTATTGATCATGTGGTTGTAGCTTACGTAACTCGGTTAGTAATTTTGCTGATTGTTTCCGCCTGGGCCGTAGCGATACAAACTGTAACCAGCGCATCTTGATAGTTAACTTGACTGCAATTAGGTGGCAGCATTTGTCTAAGCGCATTGCTCTGTACGCTTTCACATTTTGAAAATATTGTTTTCAAGCTGCTGTTTTCTTGAGAGCATTGCAAAAGTAGTTAGCTTCTTAGACAGAAACATGTATTTTGTTTGTTTTGAATGCTTGGTCGATTTTGCTATTTTTCTCTACGTGCGTAGTCATAAGGATCGCTTCCACCGCTGCCACTCTGTCACTTGAGTCTTTAATGATGCAATTATCGCGAGCAAATAGGAAGTTTTTTTTTTTTGCTGCTTTTCCTTTAAGCGTCTAGTTCGCCAATACGTGCATTTTCTCCACCATAACAGATATAACTACGTACGCTTATTCCGGCGGAAGTGAGATGATCATCTTGCGAAATGACAAGATTGTTTAACTCATTGTCCCTTGGTTTTGCTAGCCGCAAAATCCACAATCACCAGCCCGTCGCCAAAGAATCTGTTACTGTAAGATTTAAACATCGATTCAGCATTATCTTACGACAAATTAATGTAGATCTTATAACGATTCGTTTCGATTAATTCGTTCATTGTGCAACTGAGAGACACGCTTCCAGGTAGTTAGGCTACTTGCACAATCTATGACTTCTAATTGTGAGCTGCCTTGGGATTGCTTTAAACAAAAACAAAAAAAATAGCAGATTTCATAGTTTTCCAGTTTATCATAACTCTTTTCTAGAGCGGCGTTATGTATATTGCGCAGCGAGAATTTGTTTTTACGTACTTGTGTTTTTCCTTCAACAACAAATTACCAGCGACCACGTTGTGACGTCATGCATAAATGTAAAAATGGCGAACGAAACAGCAATCTCACATCTTCAAGATCTTGCTTTCGTTCGATGTATTTTTCTCTGTTCTTACAAAGGTTTGCGTGTTGTACACAACGGACGGCTTGTTTTGTCTAATCACATTTAAACAATCAAATAGCCTACTTTACCAATTGAAAATCCTTTTACGTTCATGGTGGAAAGAATGAGAGGCCTACCAGATTATCGTGTATGCATTTAAAATATTGTTTGGTTTCTTATGTGAGCTTTGGACTGTACAATAAATTTTTCAACTCTGTTCAAATTACACATTTGCTGATGCGTACGAGAAAGCATTGTTGCAATACACAAGTATCTGAGACTTCTTGTAATTTTTGGTAGACATACACTGATTACCAATATAGCTGTTCTGTTCAAATGTCACGTGCCACCCTCGTAGGTAACAGAATCGTCATATTACGTCACATTGAATTACCTTGCAGGCAAACGTCATATTCGTATCGTACTGTGGGGAAAAAGAAAAAAATCGTCATGTGATGGTTAAAAAGCCTGATGCAACACGTTTTTATACTCGGTTTTCTGGCATATGCCATTTTTTAAAATGTCTTGCTTAATTAGCATTATGTTCATTTCATTCTGCATGGTATTTGGTTGTTTAACATTCATTTGCCGAGGAAAATTTTCACTCTAACCATCTTCTGCGATGAGATCAACTTCTTACTGACCTGGGTCTTCTGAGGAATTCTTATAAACTATTAAGCTTGCAATCTATTACTTTCATTGCTAGACGATGTTTTAGAATCTAAACGTTCGAGCCTGGGTTTATTTTTTCGCTGAGACTTTTCGGTCATTTGTCCGAAATGACTTGAAAAATTTCGGTCACTTTTTATTTATTTCGATCATTTTTAGTCATTTTTGGTCAAATATAGTCAATTGACTATATATTTTTTCGGACATATTGACCGAATTGACTATATTTTTTTCGGTCATTTTGCTAAAAAATCGGCCAATGACCGAAAAAAAAACCCAGGTTCGAGCACCTTTCTTTGCTTTGCTCCATACCTTTAAAACTTCAGTGAACGATTTCATTTTCACTTCACATGCCAGTACAGCACTTGCACACTTAACCTTTGCAACTGTTTTTCGTTCATATGCCTTGTAGCATCGCACAGCAGAGGATAGTTTTGAAAAAAAGCGTTTTAGAATTCACATCCTTGAAGCACTTCTCCATAATATCTTCATTAGTCAAGTCAGGTGGTAGATGTCATCAGTTGTGTGAAAAAGTAGGTGAGGAAGCATAATCCGATGGTTTGCGCGTCTGGTGGGATGAAACTTCCTTCACACTTCCGAAAAATTGATGTAGTTTTTCAGAAGTTGCGGCAAGGGAAGAAAATCATAGATGTCTTCATCAAAGACAAATTTTGTTCCGAGAGATTGACGGATTTTCAAACGACAAAGATGTTGCAATGATCTCGGATTTTCTGGAAAAGAAATATAAAAAATAGTTTCCTGTCCGGCAAAAGTACGCCAGAAAAATTATGCTGTGTGGCCTACATATCTGTATTGGCTTGATGCAAATATATATATATAGGCTATGCGTTTTAGGTACCACACAAGGTTTACGCCCTTCAGTAGCTTATAAACGTTAGGCTACTTGAAACTGCATGTACATGAAATTTGTATTTTCTCTCTGTATTATATTAACAAACCGTACGAACTTGTTTTCTGTACGTACAAATTCTGCACAAACTATTATGGTATGGTCTGCCATTTCCTCAGTGAGTGAATCAAGTACATGGATAATGCATCACAAACATAAGTTACAGACGTTTTTTTAAACTGTCCATCTTGAGGTAACTTCGCAAATATTTCACCAACTAGATTGAGACTTCTGCCATCAATCAACCAGGTCTTTATTCTCTACAGCTTACGTTAATAGAAAACATTAAGCCTAATTTTACCTGTCAGCTTTTTAATGGTTGGCCATTCTTCACTCCGCTGCACAGAATTGATGATTTGACGACAAAGTTTTACGTTTGCCACAAAGTTGAGAAGGTAGAGGACAGTACATCCGCACCACGATTGATGGTGTTCTTCGGTGAGAAAATAACAAAACTGCAAATGACAATAAAATCTTGACAATAATACCTGATTAGAAATTGTACTCTTGGGAGATAACTTCTAATTTTTCATAACATGTTTTAGTTACCCAGCTTTGTAATAGTTGACTGTTATACGACGTTGCTTGAAGTTTATGTAGGCTTATTTGTCCCGCGCCCATATTACCAGGGATTACACGAGCTGGGAGCGACAATAAAACGGATCCGTTTTGTCGCAATTCCCCTTTAAGAGGCCTTAATTGGCTTTAACACTTTGAAAGTTTTAAAGGCTACTAAGAAGCATCGCGCGTATCAACTAGACAACTACTCACCACATAGCCTACTCTGGTCTAGTGGTCTGAGCAGTTATCCTATAGCTACGGTATACAAAAGTACAAAACCTCAGCTTCTGGATAGGCTATACACATAGACAGTAACTTGACAGGGTGATTTTGGCCCGGAATCTTTTTAGCTCGTAGGCTAACCTTTTACCTCGTATTTTTGGATATGTTGCGTTTTTCAAGTGGCTTGATTGGAGGATCACATTGGTACCGGCCCAAGTTATCCTCTCAACGGCTTGCATAGCCTATGGAAGTTAAAACAACTGCTCACCGATTTGCGTCTGACATTCTCGGTGTATTGTGAGTGATCAGCATTTCCCATATCACAGTGCAAGCACTTCATGATGTCACAACCAGAAATCAAAACTTGTTTTAGCATTCTGAAAAATCGAAAATGAATTTAAACAAATTAAACTGAGCAGAGCACAATTGAAAATTATTTACACAAACCTATCAAAACACAAAATTAAATTTATCTGTAGGCAGGTTAATTAAGTTTTATGAAAAAAAACCTAGTCCCTATGTGTGGCCTATTCTGTTAGAGGTAGCGTTGACACTTTGGCAGGGGTAGGCTACGCAGGCCTCTAAATAGGCCCAGGATGACTTTAAGGGCCGGAACCTTTCTAGGGTGTCTGAGTAGTTAAACATTGCGTACGGTAGGTTATGTTTTTTGAAGTGCATTTTAACACTATCTTGTTTGAGAAGCCCGGAAATGTCGTTGGTAGCTTACCGGACGCTATTCCGCCTTCTACGCCCTGGTCGCGTTCAATCCCTCAAAATTTTTAAATGTGAAGCTCACTTTTCAAACTCAAATTATCCCAACTTGTAATTTTTTAGGTATAGGCCTACCGTACTGCTTTTTTATCAGCTCAGTCAACCTGAAATCATTGATAGCAAATGCGATTGCAGCAGGGAAGTTCGCGCTTTCTTCGTTGAAAGTGGCGTTGACGTTGGCTCCGTAACTTAAAAGCAAATTAGCCATATCGTATTGACTGTGACTGACTGCCACAAGCAGAGGCTGAAAAACAAAATTCAGCTTTTAGGCTTTAGCACAGTGGTTCCCAACCTTTTTCATCCGGTGGACCCTTTTAGTCAATATTCAAACCTAAATTCCCCCCCTATAAATTTAATTTGTTAAAAACTCGTTTACATTAATATTTTAATCTAAGTCTTGTAAGATAAACTAAACTTTCACTAGTAATAAGCTTTTTAGCCTGTAATATTCCTTTTCATTTTAAAATAATTTAATTACGGTAATGAAGGACGTTGCTGAAAAGTATTTTATTTAAATAAAAAAAAAAAACAGCTGAAAGTCTCCCTCAACCATGCAAACATCGATCTGGATTCATGGGAACAACTTGCTAGTGATAGATCAAATCTGGAGAAAAAAAACTAAGGAAAGCACGAAAATTTTCGAAAAAAGCAGGATACAAAAGGCCCATGTACAGTAAAACGAAACACTAGAAAAGAAAAGCTAAAACTACCACGTTTCCCACCATCCATACAATGTGATTTTTCCCACGTCCTTCCGATCATAGACTGGGCCTCCAAAGCCGCATATGATATCACCATCCAAGCCAAATTCGATCGAACACGAGCTGGAGTCAACGACATTCAATATATAGCCTAAGAGTCAACGCATTTAACAGCCTGTGTGAAGCTTGTGATTTTTTGTTTCGACACCTCATGAATGTAGTGGAAGAGTATTGGAAAGAACATAACGAATATCATTCTCCACGTATAATCTGTTTTTCTGTTTTTTCATCTGCAAGAGTTGAAAAACCTGATTTGCATAGATAAGTGGAAGTAGACGGAAGGATACTTTGAATAGCTTTCTCTGCCACTTTGAAATAGGAATTACACGTTAATGGCCAAAATCCAGTGATTGATTTTTTCTCTAAATAAGTCTCTTGTGCAAGAATCCGTTTTGAGTTCTAAAAATTCATTCTGCAATTTAGGCTATCGGGAAGTTTTTCCATCAACAATGTGAATGAATTTTGTATTAAATCAAGCTCATCGTCATAAATTTCAGGAAAATATCGAATGAATTCCAATTTTAATGCTGTGAGATGTTGCAAAATCAATTCTTTTTCCAACTCTGAAAGAACTTGTTCTTTGCCGTCAACAACCAGCACCAATGATAATTTTTTAAATATGGTGACATGTTCAATTGTTCATTCTAACTTTTTTCTTTCAATCATCAAGCTTGCCAGTGAAAGCTCCCAAAGCATATTTAAATGCTGAGCGGTACTGGCATCTGCTCCTGGAAGGGCCACCCAAGCCAGGTTGGTCGGAAGGTAGAGGCCAGACAAAACGTAGTCTCCCCGCGATCACAACAGCAGAGCCTTCTAGTACCTTAAAGACAATCTTCTAATGACAATGACATAAATCGATCACTCTCTTCCAACCTGCCTTGAGCCAGCACGGAAGCAGTAGCCTACAGTTTGTAAATTTACATGGTATCAATATGTCAATGGCTTATGGATACAGATAACCCATGATGCGCAATCTGCTTCAAACGGAGATGGCGATTGAATATATACCGTATATTGGCGTTTTTCCCTTGCATTTTCAGATTCAGTTTATTCAATGAACCAAACATATTAACCAAATAAGCAAGGAATCTAATCCATCTGTCATCATTCAGCAATGAAACTAATTCCACTTTTATTTAAAGGTCCAGAAATAATTTAAGTTCGTCTCTGAGCTCAAACATTCGTTTGGTTACGTTTCCTCTTGAAAGCCATCGAGTATTTGCAGAAAAAAGAAGTAGGCCTACGTGATGGTTTGCATCCATGTCAATCCACAGTTGCTTAAATAATCGCGAGTTAAGGGCTCCTCCTTAACGCTTTAAAGCTCTGGTCTAGGCCAACTTACTAGGCTTAAAAAGCTTTACAATCCTAAAACCAAATTTCCCCCTGAAAATTGCAAAATTCCCCCCTAGTGGGGAATTCCCCACCGGTTGGGAACCACTGCTTTAGCAGAACAAACTTGAAAAAAGTTGTACTTGCAACTCGAGAACGAAAGATTTTAGGAATATTAAAGTTTGGAGATTTCTTGAGAAATTGAACTTCACCTTACCGGAAATGTTTCGTTCCCCATCTGCGTTCCAATGTTGTTTACAAAATTACTTGATTGTGTGACACAAATACGACATAACTTATTAGCCTACAGCACATTGGTAGGCCTGTGTCTACCAGACCTAAATTAACAAAGAAATAAAATGAGTAGAAGCTCACTTGCGTAAGAAAATTAACGTCAAATCATACATGTAGCCTATATATAGGCTAAGCTATGCTATTCTAGCAAGATACCTTTACGTAGTCTAACTCTGTGTTGGCTCCAGCGCTTAGGAGGAGTTCAACCGCGTCTTCCGAATCGTTGTAAACAGAGAAGAACAGTGCAGTTTGCCGTCTATCTCTAAAAATGCAAGAATTAATTTTTTAATTTAGTTTTTCCATCAAAACTATAAACAAACGTTTGTTATAGAAAACACTTTAGTAAATCGTTAACTCAATATTTTGAAAACTTGCATGCTTCACAATCCTTTCAATTTTGCAAAGACTCATGTTTAAAATCTTGCTGTGATATAAACGTAGCCTCACAAACAAAGTTGCAAATTTGAGTGATTTTTACTTGGGTTTAAGTGCGATTTTTTTAATTTAGCTTACTTTACAAGCAGGCTACAAAGTTCAGCGATTTTCCAAACATTTCCACTTTATGCTCAACAAAATGTAAATTAAAAAATGTTGGGGAACCTTAGTAGGCTATAGCACAATTTGGGTAGAAAGGTAACTTTTTTGAACCACAAACAGACGTAACCCAGCAACAACACTACATTTAACATAATAAAAACAATAAGCTAACGTTTTCGGCTAATCATACAGCCCTTTTCAAGCCTATAAGAAAAATAATTTTAAAAGAAATACTAAAGAATATTAGATACACCATTACAAACAAAATATGGATAAATTTAAACATTTGAAAAACTTAGTAACTTATAGCAATTGCAGACAGAAAATATCAAATAGTTTTGCAAAATTCAGTAGCTAGGCCTACCATATTTTCATCACCTAAAAAGAGGACACGTTTTGCCAGCGGGTAAAATACAAGTAGAATGTTACGTATGAATTTTTTTTTACATCCTTTTGGATAATTATAGACGTATGCACCAAAAGTTACAGCAAAAAAAAAAAACAGACACAAAAAACCCAGACAACTTTGTTTTTCACAAGCCGATTTGTGAGACAAAATAAAAATGTGACAAATCAGGTAATATCTGCAGGTAGCCATGCCCTTGTTTGAGAAAAAAAGGATCAGCTTTAACGAAATCATAAAATTACTTGCATGAAATATAATTGAAGTTGTATAGCCTACAGCTGTTAATGAGATGCTAAGGACATACTCAACTAAAAGGCTGTTAGGCTACCGTGACTGCATCATAGATTAAATTCATTCTACATTTGCACCCACATAAGTTGTAAGCATCCACGCCACGATTTATTTTAAAAATAAATATTTTTGAAATATTTATGTTGTGCACATTGGATATTATTTCGATTTGCTTCACTTGACAAATTAGTCAAACTATTAAGTTGGTAATCAGCAACGTCTACAAGCGCTGAATCAATACAAAATAGATCTGGGTAAAACAATAATTTATTGCAAAAGTGTGAGAAGCTTAAAATGTAAATATGTCAAACTCTTTTGCAAGTTTTTGCGTTTTTTAATGTTTTATTTTTTTGTGATTTAGCCTACTCCTTTTTCTTTTTTTTTGATTTTGTCCCAATTTTTCATTTTCATAAATTTGTTGATCAGATCTCCTCAAATGAGGAAATTTCCTTACATGTGGATTTGCAGTTCCACAGCACTCATCGCTGACCACTATTTGACTACTACGACTTAAGATTGACTTAAGACAATAGCAAAACAATGTAGTACGTTTCAATGAACGTCTAAGATTGTTTAGAACAGCAGATCAAATACAGTAGTAGGCTATGTCAATGTTTTTTTTCAAAATCTATAAATCAACATGTTGCATTGATACAGAAATGGTTGGAAATTGCAAAAAAGTCACATAACAATAAAATCCTGTTGAAAATATTAGCAAGAAAACCGAAAATGTTAAAAAAGAGGACATTTGAGCATTTTTGGGTGTCCTCGGAGGACAATTTATTTTTCTTCAAAAAAGAGGACAAATCCTCTTAAAAGAGGACATATGGTAGCACTATCAGTAGCAATATAATCTGCAACAGCCGGAATGTGGTAAATTAAGACATAGAATCACTCAGTTCACGTAAAAATATATTTGTTTTAAGTTCGGCAAGAAGCTGAGTCCTTTTAATCTCGTTCAAATCACAGTTTATTCTACAAACAATTGAAAAGATTATTTTATTTCGAGCAGTCTGTATGCTTTAATTATACCTGTACGTAATCTTGTCTTTGGTTAATTTTATATTGACGTCATATCCATGGTTGATGAGAAGTTCCAATATTTCCACGTGGTCGCCTTTTGCAGCAGAATGAACAGGACTAATCCCACAGCTTTGAGCTTGTTCGCGGTCAGTTATTGGCAAAAGGTGTTCCACAATTCTAAAAATTGTGTATAAATATCGGTATAAAAACCGGTATAAATATTGGTAACCAAACTATAGTTTTGTAAGTGCATATTATCACATTTTAAATAACTGGACAGTTAAAAAGGGTGCTAATTTTTACACATTATTTTATCGCTTTGGGCTAGGGTTTGTTCTTTTACCACCTCTGCTCATCGATGACGACATTAAGAGCTTACTAGAAAACTGTCAAACTTTGAAAGCCTGATGAAGTAGCCTATTCACTGTAAAGTCTAAACAATAATTTTCATATGAAACGTAAGTAGGCTATAAGCTACAATAAAATTGTAAAATCTCACTGAATATGCCCTCTGTATGCAGCAACATGAATTGGATAAAGTCCATCACAATTCACAAGGTGAGGGTTAGCACCATAGGTGAGAAGAGTTTTTACGCAGTCGGCATGGCCCTCTTTGCAAGCTTCGTATAACGGAGAAGCACTCTTGCTCTTGGCACATAGGTTAGCATCTCCTCCTTTTATAATAAAAATATATACAGCCTATATTTTTGCGCAAAAATAGATAGGCTACAGTCGATTCATTATTTAGTAGCGCACAAGAAATCACTCAATGGGTCAAGTCAGACCTGTGACGTTAATGATGACATGGGCCAAAAGTATTTACGTGACAAACCGATAAAACACGAGACCTTAATAATAATAATAATCATGCTTTTATTTGCGCCCATTGCGATAACATACAGTACACTGCGATCACAGATGCGATACAACAGACGACAGGAAGCAGCGAAGTGACATATAGTCTTCGAGTCAGCTGCTCCCCTTATTTTGGCTTGCCTTTAAGTGTCTTTCGCCGAGACACAGCCGCGTGCTCTGGAGCGGTGTCGAACCCACGTCCTTTCGAACGTCGCGCTTATGATATGCATTTTTCGTAAAAAACCTGGCAGGAAAAAGTTAAAAAAATTGTCCCTGAGCAAGCCGAAACTTGAAATGTCACAAGTCAGCAAGATGAGTTTGACAAGCGATGACCAAGCAAGCCCGACGTGAGCACTCATTTGCTGAATTGGTAGTAGTAGCTAAAATGAACTTGCTGAGTTGTCGCATGCCAAGTGGTCCGACGACCAAGCAGTAGGCCAATGCGAGAAATTAATTGCTCAGTAATTAAGTTACATTTTTAAAAATATTAATGCATAGCCTACACACACTCAACCTGCTTGTAAAAGATTCATAAGACAAGAATTTCGTCCACAAGCGGCGCTGGTGAACACTGGACTTATTCCAAACGCATCTCTCGTATTCGGATTTCCACCATGACGTAGCAATATACCAAGTATTTCTGGATGACCCTACAGAATATACGCTTTAGTCACCAAAAATAAGTTAAAGTCTGTACGGTAGCGTATGTCTAACGCAAATGCAATTAATTTAAAGATTACAGAACAATTGATTTTTCTCTTGGCATAGAGCAGCTTATGCCATGGACGTCGTTCGTCTAGGCCCAGCTTATGCAGTGAGGTATCGGCAGTGATGTACGCGCATACAAAAAATATTGACGGGGTCAGCGTTAACGCAAACGTTCGAAAAACCATACGCCGTATGCGTCAACGCAACTTGTAAAAAAAGTTGTCAGCGTCAGCGCATACACTAGTGTAAACTAATTTTGTTTGCTAGGTGCCAAACATTTACACGATATAAACCACTCGAAACAAACAAGAGTTTTATTTTGAATTTCCACGAAGAAACACAAGCATCTGAAAGTGTTCATCTGACATTTTGCTGTGTTTTGGTTCCAATATGTCTTTGTCCATTGAAAACATTTTTTTAACTGCAGCGCTGGAAGGTATAGGCGTATTGTAGCGAAAAAAAAATACATTAAAAAGTATGCGTTGACGCTATGCGCTAAAAAAACGCGAAAACTTTACGGCGTAGCCTCAAACGCAAACTATTCAAAAAAATGTGGCCGCAAGCGTTAGCGTAAACAAAAAGTCTACGCCGCAAGTATGCGGCGTAGAATTTGCGGCGTATACGTACATCTCTGGGTATCGGAATTAGGTTTGTTTCAAGGCTGTACCGGTAGCTGAAAGAGCTCTATTGAAAACATATTTATGCAAATTTTTCATTTAAAACACAAATTATTATGAGCAATCTGGAGATCTACATATAACATTGGTTTTTCAAGAGAGTTTCTATCTTCCTGTCAGCTACGTTCAGTGCTGTGTCAAGGGGGGGCCGGCCCCCGGGCCCACCATCTCAGGGGGCCCACAAATAATAGATTTTTGCGTTTGAGTAAAGTGTTTTTTGAGTTGCTAAAGTTCACTGCGTGTACTTGTCCATTAAGAAGATGATTTAGGCCCTTATTATACTAAAACATCTCAAGTTTGGGCCCTAACTACACTGAAACATCTCTAAAAACACCATTATTATCGAAAAACAAAGTTAAAATGCGATAACGTTAGTAACACGATCTGCGGAGATGTATTTAATATATATATAACAGGTGGGATGCAATTGAATATGTGAATTCAAGAAGGGCCCAATTGCCACAAAGTGTTTTTGGCACAACTGTTTTAATTATTTTGGTCATTTACTTTTGTGGTGAAACTTGATAACGATTATATGCTTAAACATACTGGTAAAAGCATCATAACTAAAAAGTTCACTCGATGAAAATTCTGTGGAGAAACTATGGAGAAGTTTAAGTGCAATTGCTGTAGTTGGGCCCATTTCAAAATCAATGGAAATATTGATAGGGTATTTTTTTATGTGTTTACCGATATGTTTGAAAAATTTGTCTGTTTTTTTTTTCAGTATCATTTAGAAGACATTGAAAGAAGTCAAAAAGCACTAATAGTGAAATGAAAAAAAGAACTGGAGGGCCCTTTTTTGAATTCACATATTCAATTTCTTTTCATTGAAAGAAATCGCAAAGGACAAAAAGTGAAATGAAAAAAATGGAGTTGGGCCCTTTGTGAATTCACATATTCAATTTATTTTCATCAATAAAAGTGTTTTGCTTTAAAAAATTGTTAGCTGTAAGCAAAATAGCATTTCTGATAGTTTAATTAATTATCATTTCATTTTTAACATCTACAATACCGTAATTATAAATATCCTTGACTAGGCCTAGTGATGCTGCGAGCATGAAAAACCTGTCCGCTGCCGCACTGCACATGTCTTCCGGTACACTGCAACGCAAAACATCTCAAAATGTCACACTGCCCCTACATCACCAAAAATAAGAGTGCACTTGCGCAAGTGCACAGCAAATGCAAGGGAATCTATTAAACAAAAGCAAATGTTGGAAAAAAAATTAGGGCCAATTTAGGCAATTGAGTAACTTACTGCACTTATTATCCACATTTGATACCGTAGCTCATCTAAGTTGCCTTTTATTGAATAGCCTACTGGGAACTTTTAGCAGAAACGTTCTTCTGTATTTACTTTTTTCTGAATATATGCACATGAAATTGCTCTTATCTTCAACTACCTTATAGACCTGGCATATCACATGTTGTACGGTACTGAAATTGTTTTGATCCAAAACAAAAATCATTATTATCACAAGTGACCTGTTTATTCTTGCCACTAACCTCAGAGGCTACCATACCCTAAACACTTTAATTAACTTGAATGCCTGCATAAAATTATGAAAGCTTTGCCTTGGAATGAAATAATGTTGAATAAAAATAATTGTACACCTGACCTCAAAACGCTTTACACTGCTTTTGTTTACAAATCCTTGGTTGACAGAACAAGTAATGTTGCCAGATAAAACGTAAAAATGGTGAAAAACAATAAAGTTGCCAGATGACCACATCTGAATGGAAATTAATAATTTCTACAGTTTTGGTTTTATCCTCAGATTTTATCTGCGCGGTGTACCAATCGGGAAAGTTCAAACAGTCCAAATTTTGCACGGTACGGTGGTAATACCGCGTCGTGACCAACTGACCATACTCCATTGCCAGTATTTTTTTTATTAGAAATTGTTAACACTTTTGGCTTTCATTCCAAAGGCGTAGCTAAGAAATGATAGACCTGTGTTTGCGGTTACCTACACTTGTGTTGTTTTCTAAACTGGTGAGAAAGTCTATTGAAGTGAACCACATTTCCATATCGGTGCAGTGAAAATATACACAATATTATAGGTTTGCTTGATAATAAAGGGCCCAAAATTATTCCGGCCCCGGGGCCCACAAAGGATTAACACAGCACTGGCTACGTTCCTAGGTGTAGGCAGTAGCCTATTTGCCACGATTGACGACATAAATGGAAGCACCAATTTCGGTTAATTTAGCCTACCAAGTCGATAAAACTAATTAGTAGGCCTACAAGTTTTTAAAAAACAGAAAAAGTTTGAAAAACTAAAAATACTTTAACGCAAATTTTTACATCTTTTACTGAAACATTTAAAGTCTCCTCCATTCTAGCATTAAACATGCGATATTTTATTATCCCAAACAATATCATTGGTTATCGTCTACATTTTTTTTAAAGATCCGAACAAGATCTCTACTAATTGCAAGCGTGAAGACATTTAAAAGAACAAGTAAAAAATAGTTGAAGATATAATCCTTACTCTGTACACGGCTTCATGCAGAACGGTCCAACCTCTGTTGAGAGGTTTGTTGACATCTGCGCCTGCTTTGAGTAAACTCAGCAACACCTCACGGTGATCGTTGTCCACAGCTGCCAACAGAGGAGTTTCCTGTGAGCTTCGCCCAATGTTCGGATCAGCCTGAAGCATTAAAAAATACCATTCTGAAATTTTGTGACTGTTGCTTTCAGCAGAATATAAACGCGATATCGATTGAACATACAGGAGGCTACTGCATACACAATCTGCAACAAGCTAACTGCGACCGTGCCGAATAAGTTATGTTTTACTTACCGTACCGTATGTTAGATCGTGATTTGTCTTTTCTAGTTTTTCAACATCACTATAGGCTACTACGTTTGACATGATTGTTTTGTTTACGACAGCGTGGTCCAACTACAGGCCCGCGGGCCGCATGCGGCCCGCGGATGGAATTTTTGCGGCCCGCGAGCTTTCACAGTTTTTATTTAATTTGTATTTTATGTTACAGAAAGTAATTTCAATTAGAACAAGTATAGCATGTGGATAAAAAGTCTCAGAAATTTAATTCAAAGTTGTAGACAGCAGAGCCTATACTGTTTCAACCTATTAGGTCTCCTCAGTACAACTGGACTTCTTAAAGGCTGATATGTACCTATAGTGTTCCGGACGTAGAATTCAGTGATTTACCACTTTATACAAATGTCAGATGGCTTAGTGCTGGAAAAGTACCGGTACTGCAACATTTATTTGGTCTTCGGAAGGAAATACTATCATTTCTTCAAACAGAACAATTTGGCGAAACACAAATGTACCAAACTCAGTTATGCGACAAAAACTTCCTGTGCAATTTTGCTTTCCTTACAGACGTGACAATGCACTTGAATGTGTTAAACCTAAATTTGCAGGGGCGAAAGCAAACTGTTTCACATTTAGTTGGACACATTTAAGCTTTCCAGCGGAAACTGCGCCTTTTTGCTAGGGCCTATGCTTGAAAAATAACGATCTTTCACACTTTGATTCTTTGCAGGCACTTGTGGTAGATGATTATGAAGTGGAATGCTCCCGTTTTGTGAAAGATATTGAGGATTTATCTTGTGAATTTGAGAATAGATTTAAAGATTTTGACAGATTAAAACCTAATCTCCATTTGTATAACAATCCTATGGATGTTAATGTGGAAACACAGCTACCAGAACTTCAGCTCGAACTCTGCGAGCTTCAGTGCAACCAATTCTTGCTGTCAAGGAAAAATGAAACTTCAGAGTGCTTCTGAAAATTAATCAGCAAGGATAGATTTCCCAAACTGAAAAATTTTGCATTAAAAATGCACTCAATGTTTGGAAGCACGTACATGTGTGAGAGTACATTTTCTAGAATGAAGCAAGTCAAGTCTAAAAACAGAAATCGAATGATAGACGAAACACTGGAAGATAGTCTCCGACTTGCTACCACTAACATTGAAATTGATGTAGAAACGATAGTATCAGAGAAACCTCGACCTAGGCATCTCACTGATAGAGATTTGCAACAATTTCTATTTGGTATTGTTTAGCAATTTCGATTACGCACTCACTATCATTTTATTGGAAATGGCCCGCAAGTTGTCACGTTTTTGTAAAGTGGCCCGTAAGTCAAAAGTAGTTGGACCACACTGGTTTACGATATAGGCTACGCTGTTATGATCAGAATTATCTAAAATACGTAGAATGCAACATAAGGGAACGTTCAAATATTACGTAACGCCTTCGAGGGGAGGGGGGAGTTTATGCAAAGCGTTACGTTAGCGTCACATCGGGGGGGGAGGGGGTTCAAGCAAAACGTTACGTAACGCTTTGGAGTACGAAATAGTATTTTTTTGTGCTGAATTCGTAGTGAAAAAGCGTTACATGGGGGAGGGGGGGATTGAAAAAAGCGTTACGTTGGTGTTACATGGGGGAGGGGGGGGTCAAAAATTCGGAAAAAAAGCGTTACGTAATATTTGAACGTTCCCTAAGTGATAAACACAACGAGACTACAGTAGGCTAGTGATCTAACTTGAAATTGCAATAATTGCTGCACTGCACGTGGCTTCGAGTAAACAGATGCCAGATAAAGAGGAGTTTCTCCACTGGAATTAGTAGAATTGATAAAATCAGGAAACGCGCTGAAATAAATAAAAACAAAAAGGCAATTTTCCAGCCATCAATATCCGTTTTTTTACCGTTGAATCAATAAAAATGGAAAGAGGAAAATAAGGGAAAGAATATGATGTAAAACTTTAATTTATTTTGTTTGTCATTGATTGGTTGGTTTTGAATCTTTATTCTCGGACTGACAAAGCCTTGATTGGTTATTCCTGGTAGTTTCGCATAACTTACTTGTAGAGGCTTTTGACGCAGGGCCGGTAACCGAGATTGGCAGAGTGATGTTTTCCGATTGTTGAAGTGTTGTTGCCGGGAAATTATTCCATCCATTTGATGCCGCTGAATGAAGAGCAGTCCTGAAATGCGTTGCTCAAGCGCACACCCCGAGAGTTGAACTTGCGCCGCGTGATCTTGAGCCGGGCGCATAACCACTGAGCAAACGTGGCGGGCGATACTTCGATATTTAATTTAATTATGCAACAATATTAATTGGTGCTACCGTATGATGTTATTAAATAGATTAAACTGTAAAGAAATATCAACATAAGAATTGAAAAAATAGTAAATTAATGGTTAAAAGAAGATACCAAAAAAATGAAATATCTTCTGACGGGTGTCAAACCCACAACAATTTCGATTTCATTCGAAAATACATTCGATTGTATTAAAAAATTATAGTAGTTGTTCCATTGAACTTATTAAATGTCAACTTTGGTTTATAACGTTTTCAATACAAATAATGTCTCTTGTTTAGTTCAGATTTAGGTTACGAAACTGTAGACTCACTTTAGCAGCGGTTCCAAGCAGTAGTCATGTCCTTTCTTCACCGCTGTATGCATCGGAGTTGTCACTTTTTTCCATAAGCTGACACACTGCTTGATGTATTCTCGGTCTTTCACAATCAGCGCATTCTTTACCTCACAACAATCTGTCATCGTTTTCGGACACAAACTGTCGAAGAAGAAAATAACAAATTGAGGTCACGAAGCTGTATTAATTTGGATAGGTTTTTCCATAGCAATGTATCCATTGAAGATATGCGTCCTCAGTGCTTCGCAATGCACATTGTTTTTGCAAAGCCCCATACAGTCATAGAGACAGGACCGCATATATTATCACTTTACAGTAATTATACCATTTTTTCAATACTGAGACTGTGAGACAACAGAGCGTCAAGCAAGAACAAGCATTCAGTGTTACTGCTCGTGTTATGTTGTGCGTCGACACTGAGCCAGTTTTCTGTAATTTTTTATCTTGCGGAGTCTCACAATTCATTTTTAAAATTGCCTTAGAAGACTCTCAATGTAAAAAGTTGGGGAAATTCGTTATTTTTTTTTTAAATTTAATTTTCATTGCTGGCGCAAACATGTTGTGGACGGTAAAGTAACAAAAAGGAAACTGGAAAAATAACTAAAACGTAATTGCTAAGATTCTAAGTTAATTCTAAGATTTCTAAGAAATAGTAAATTCTAAGATTTGCTGAAAATGCAGCAGCGGGTGGTGAGGATAAAATACAGTGTTGAGTAATACATATGATATGATGTTTATATTGTTCATGTAATAACATGTTTCCTCAAGAATTCTTTAAAAATGTTTTGCTTTACGAGTTAGACGCAAAAATGGGCAAAAACGACCAAAATTCAGTAATTTGACCTTAAAATATAATATTTTAACCTTGAAAATGACTTCAAATGGTGTTGAAAGTAATACTATTGAACTCGTCGTGTCGTCGTATTGAAATCCTCAAAAACCCTAATATGGATTCCAAGATTGTGTCTCTAGCTTCTCTAGAAGTCATTTCAACCCAGAACTCAAGTTAATCCTTCAGACTCAAGTTACAAACCCCGAGATCGTAACATTCCACTCCTTATCTAAAGTAGTCTATGTTTACAGCACTAACAAAGTTCAAACATTTTAACTTTTAGAGCTCTTTGAAAATCGCAATTTTTGTCCAAATCTTCAATAGCCTATTTCAAGTTAGGCTTATACTTACGGATTTATGATGCCAATAGATTTTGTCCGGCGTAACACCACCTTTGGTGAAGTGTCAGGGAAGGACGTATCTGGTCGATATAATTCCTGAAAAAAAGTTGTAAATAGAAAACTTATGACAGCACGCACTGCTTTGTTTGTTTTGCACGAGATAGGATTGAAAATTTAAATATCGTAGTCTTCTAATTGACAACTAGTATATTTTCTACCCAAACTTTTTACATTTAACAATTTGTAAGCACATTGTCCTTTTCTAAAGTAAGTCGAAGTCGGACATCCTGCTGTCTGGTATTCTGAATTAGACCTTATTTATAATTTTATCCGTATAGGCTTGAATAACTTTTTGTGGTAAATAATGCAATGAAATCCATTAAACAAAACTCTGAAAAACGTGTAGGTTAAAACTCACTGCAGAAGTATTAGCTCTATGATACTTTGCAGAAACAGATTTATTTGTTTGTTGGTTCAACTCTTTTAAGTCACTTTTCATTGTTTCTTCTTCATCACTGTCGTCTTCAGACGCACTCACTGGGTCTTGTAAACTCATCATTATTGCCATTCGAAAGTGGTTTTCTTCTTCTTCGGGAGTCAAAGGAAATAATCCAATTGCCGGTTGAATCTCCATTTCTCTAGTGTAAATTTGCTCAAATAAGCTGATTAGTTTTATTCGACATCAGCAGCTACAGAAGAAAAATAAACTGAACATAAAATATTGTTTACTTTTCTTGCAGCCTATTTCGTAGTTGCCTACCACTGGTTAAAAACCAAATTAAATCTTGTTTCAGTAGCCTATTATGCTTTTCGTCTATCAGTAGCCTAATTCTTGCTCGAGTTTTTTAAAAGTAACAACTTTCAACAGAAGAGAATAATATTTAAAAATGAATACCGTTATACAAGTTCAACTGTAACCATCGTTGAAAACAAACTACATTATAATTCTTGTGTATTTCTGTTTCACTGCTGTCACATGACCAACTAATGTCTTTATGCTAGCTGCGAACAAAGACTATTTGCTGCTGTGAACTGGTAGATTAGGCTACTTCGTCGCGTACGTCATCGAAGCAAAGCTAAATATATACGTCTGTGGTTTCTTATCGTTTTGCAATCGTATGAAATGTCATTGCTAGCGCGATCTGCAGTTTTGCACCACCCATTTCTTTGTTAAATGAAATGTCTCGATTAGTTTGCTAAACGTTTCTCCTTGCTTCCATTTCACAAGGAAGTTAATTTAAATGGCACAAAATTATGTTTCTAGTAGCCTATATCAATACACCATGCACATAATTTCTTAAGTTTGCTTTCAATTCCTCACGGCATAAAATCCCAAGAAGCCTAGGGCTATTGTGCCAACGTTGATACAATGTTGTTGTATTTAAATTCAACATTTGACATTGGTGAGGTGATGGAAAGTATTTTTTGCTAATGATGCTTCAACTGAGCTTTTTGTACAACCTTTCACTGTCCTCCTCGATAGCTCGGCTGGGTAAGTGCTTGACTTTATGAACGAATAAACTTTAAGATAGAAGTGTCCAGCCATCTGCGTATTTTTGTCCAATTTGCGACGTTTTTTCATAATGGTGGTGAAATTGCTTCCACAATTCCCACCGCTAGGCCTGTATATGTTGTCACTTTGCAATGAGTGGCGCCTTGCTCACTATGAAGAGATGCCTTCTTCTTCTTGCTTATGAGATTGCTTACGAGACAGAGACAGAAGAGATGCCTATTGCCTTCTACACACACCATTGCACAATCTCAATAATCTTGCAGACATTCAACATCCTGAGTTTAGTCGCAAAGATGCTACTTTGCAACGCCCGTAGCCTACGTACACTGTATCTTCGGTCGAAAACCTCGAGACCAAACACCTTGAAAAGTGTTACTTTGTTTTTGTATCAAACAATCCGTCCCATTAGATCAATGGTTGAGCGTCCGACCCAACCTTAAGGGACGCTGATCGGCTCTCGGGGTGTGCGCTTGAGCAACGCATTTTAGGACTGCTCTTTATTCAGCGGCATCTAGTGGATGGAATAATTTCCTGGCAACAAATTTTTAACAATCAGAAAACATCACTGTATCAATCTCGGTAACCGGCCCTGCATTAAAATCCTCTACAACAGTGGTTCCCAACCTGGGGTCCGCGGACCCCTTGGGGGTCCGTGAGAAAGCATTTGGGGGTCCGTGATTACCTTGATGAATTTTGGAGAAAAAAAAACGAAAAGCGATCTTTTCACTTTCATTTCTCTCTTTAAGCAAATGTGTCAAGCTCAAGCCCATGAGAATAAACGGTACCGGTAGGGGAAGGTATGGACCCATGACCATACCTGACCCATGAGCCACCCCCTTCCAAATTCGAATAAAACCTTATAGTAGATTTTTTATCAACTAAATAAGTTGCATTTAGTTCAATAGTATTTCTTGGAAAGTATTAGATTGAATCTTTTAAAATTTTGCAAGTTAGAGGGTGGGGTGTGATTTTGAAGTGTTTTAGTAAAATTTCTCATTTGCGTTTGGAGGTTTACAGAAACTTAAATACAGCTGGTATCGAGATATAAAATTCAGAAATTGTAATGGGTTATATAGTGTAGGATTTAGTACAGTTCATTTAGACTTTACTTCATTCTAGTAAAGCTAAGATGGAACTTTGTCACCAACAGTTCTGACCCATGATCCACCAAAAGTGTTGTCCCTTGAGCCACATAGTTCATGGGTTAGCACAATGCCTAGTTGAGGGACAATAAACATGTTTCATTTATTTTTTATTTTAGAAATTATTGTGTATTGTAAGTGGAGTGTAAAGTATTATAAAATGACTAGCGAAGCTGGTGATGCCTCAGCAATTGTTTTTGTCCTCCCCCCAACACTTGCAGGAACGACAAAACAAACAGTCGACATTAAAAAGTTTTGAACCGACTTTTCGCAGTTTAATATTGCTTAATCTATTTCTGCAAACCGTTAGCAGTGTGCGCATTTGACAGTGTATTTATAGTGTCATAAAAGTTTGCTCTAAAAATCTTTAAGGTCAAATTCATCAGAGTGGTTCAATGGTCTATAGGCTACCCGGTGGTTCAAGGGTCCAAACGCGTTTGCACACTTGAACCACTCTGATCACCGTCCATGCTGTCAAATATTTTTGTTGATCCTGTAGCGGACGCTGCTTTCAGCATATCCACCCATACACAGCCATCAGTGGGATGGCAACATTCCTGGGCGAAGTCGGCAAGGAATGATAGGACACGACGAGGTCGACTACGCTGCTGTATTGTTGCTAATTCAAACTCAGAAGCTCGATGCTTGCTCACAACGTAATTGTTTATAGGTTTTAATCTTCGATCCAGCAACACAGAAAGTAAAGGAAAACACCAGAATCATTAAAGCTCCACCGCCAACAACTGGATCCGAAATGTTGTCGCTGCTACATTATTAACAATAAACTGATCCAAACGTCATCCTGGCAGTGCCAAAAAATATAGAAACAGTAGCAACAACGAAACTGATATATAGCTTTAAAATTACCAAAACTGATTTCTTGATACTGGTTTTAAGTTCTGATTTTAGATATTGCATTCAATTGATTTTCATATTGAAAGAACCGACTTTTCATATTGAACAAAAACTCAAAAAACTGATTTTACATATTGCAAAACTCGCCAAAAGACTGATCTCTCTGATTTTTCATAGCGCAAAACTTAACACACTCTGATTTAAAATCATGAGCTAAACTTCTTTAAGGTTCTAGTGTGGGATTGCGAGTTTTACATGCGATCACACAACGCAACACGACTGCAAATCTACATAACGATGAACCAAGGTAGGAATTCGGCATAGTGAAGTTGATTACTGAAGTTGCATTCCCGATTACTGGATTGAATTCCCGAGACGTGCAGTTATGCGCTCAAGGCGGAGCCTTCTGGACAAATCTAGTGACGTGTACGTGTGACGTCAGAGCTACAATCCTATAATTATATGTGGTTGAATTTTTTACACAATATACTGAAGTGATCACACTATGTTGTGTGGAAGTTTCGTCATCATAGAGTAGGCTAATTAGTTAACCAACTATAGCTTTTAATGTGAAAAAGTGGCTCATCAGTCCATACCTTCCCCTATGCATTAAACTAAATCTATGCTGCTGCCTGCAGTGTGTACATTGACCTTAAACTACATCTACCACATCGCATGTCGATTACAGTCAAATCAGGATTGGCTCATCTAGTACGTAACAGAAAACATGCGGTGCAACCAAATTCATTTCAAATTCATTCATTTTCTTATTTGAGCAACTGTTTAACCTGATATTTGCCGAAGGAGTCATAGCGGCAATGCAATTTGACACAGTACAGTAGTTGAGTAGCATAATTATTACAACAGTTAATAGTAGGCTATGTTAATTGAGTTTCAGGCAAAATTGAGGTAGGAGTCCACAGAATTAATAATTTGTCTAAAGGGGTCCGTGATAAAAAAAAGGTTGGGAACCACTGCTCCACAAGTATGCGAAACTATTGGGAAAAACTTAACAAAATGCTTTGTCAGTCCGAGAGAAAAGATTCAAATCCAACCGACCTTGTTGAGAGCCTGCATGTTCGACTCCAGCCACCCGCACTTGCTGTTGTTTCTCTGGGCAAGAAACTTTACGATAATTGCCTCTACCCAGTGATCGATTTCGAGTAATGGGTAGTACAGTAGAACTTGGATAACTCGTCACTCTAGGGGGAACAGAAAAAGTGACGACTTACGCGAACTGACGACCAATGCAAACAGCCAAATTTTGCCATTTTTTCGTGTCGCATTAATTTCATGGTGCTCCGCGACCTAATTAAATGCGATAGTGGTATTCTCCTTTTTGAGGTGCTATTCTTACCAGATTCATAATCCGCAATAATTTTTTCTGAATTTTTTAGGAGGATGTTCAACGTCGTCCTTGGTAGGTCTTGTTCTTCAGAAAATTTAGTCTTGTTCCTAATTTCGCCTTCTTTGAATTTCGTTACAATTTCATACTTAGCTTGTAAGTTTAAGCACTTTACCTTTCTCTTCGTCATCCTGCGTTGCTGCAACTTTTGTTTACACGAAACGGTATTGTCGCAAATGAATCACGCACGTGGTGAACAGCGCTTCTCTTATCGGCAACAGAGCACGTGCGCGGTGCTCGCACACCCGCAATCGACCAGACCTACATACTCCACGCATGTGCGTCTGGCCCGATAGAGTGTGTGCGTGCACACGTCTTAGCGCAATAATTTCTTCTCGAAAGAGTCTGTAAATGCCACGCCAGCATTTGGGTGGATGACAACTTAGACGAATTTTACGTCCCAGGGGAAGAAAAACAGTGACGACTTAATCGAATTGACGAATTATGCGATGACCACTTAACCGAACTTGATTGTGTACAAAAGATAGGCTTTCTGCCGGGACCTGGCAATCATTGACGACTTGGGCAAACTGACGAGTTTTCCGAAGACGAGTTATCCAAGTTCTACTGTACCAAATTTAAGTCATAAATAGAGTAGACAACCGGAAAAAGACATTGCCGTCGGCTGCAGCGTGGGTTAGGTGTACGTCGAAAGGCGTACACCAATGCATAGCGCTCAAGTCCGCTTTCCCGCAATCAGGCGCGGATTTATGGGGGGGGCTCAGGGGGCCCGGCCCCCCCCCGAAATTTTGTGAAAAATTGTATGTTTCCGCATCAAATGGTTTGATATGCTTCTGAACAGCTGATATTAGTCCCTCGGCATCACAATTGATGAAAATGGTTGTTTTAATGTCTATTTTCTAGCATATCGTATAGGCCTATGTCGTAGTATCATTGTTCATATCTGTTTAGCTTTTTCTTTCTTTTTAATTGATTTTCAAATTTTCTGGCCCCCCCCGAAAAAAACTCTTAGATTCGCGCCTGCCCGCAATGCAGGATAAAGATAAAACAAACAAACAAATCCCAAAAGTGTCCCGAAAATGATCACGTGCACTTGACGAGGTGAAAGCAAAAAAAAGCTTGTTTATTATTTGGATGTATTGAAACATTTCATATAACTGAAAACTAACTAATATATAAACGCTTTCGGGCAAGCATATTTCGTTCAAGGATAAATATTTTTGCAATAAGTTATCAAGGTTTCAACAACTCTTTTATGTACTGTAATAATGTTTCACAGAAATCGTCACTAGAAGACGCTATGAGTTACCATAACAACAAAATTGTGATTTTTTTCTTGGATTAGATTCTCGTGGATAAGATTATTGTCTTCATGATTTTTATATTGTTTTTCTTTGATTCAATAATTGTCTAGTTTTTTACAATTTTATGTCAGTTCTTAGCCATTGGAGATGATCTTTTAAATTCTGTGCATGTTTACGCGAGAATTTTTTGTATATTTACACATTTTACCGACTGAGGCTTAGGTTAGGCTTGCAAAAACACATTTGAGATGATTAGTTTTTTGTGTGCCATAAGTGTAATGGCCTAATTACCGTAATTTATTCTGAAACTAATTTAGTACAATAAAGTGAAGTTTGAATTTATTTTGTATTATAAAGTTTACCGTTTTTCAAACATAGATATTTTGAAATGTGTATGTTAGACTTGACTCTTGTAAGTCCTGGTTTAAGTGTGGATGCAGTAGCCTAGGCCACAACATTTTCAGCATAAAAGTAATTTTTTGAAAATATTTCAATTAAAGTTTTTTCATTACTTTGATAGTCTATTTTATTGTCAACTTAGACAGTAAAAGTACGGTACTATCCAAGTTAAGACAGAGCTGATAATCTAAAAATATTGGACCTGGTGGAGCATAACAGATAGGCTAGTACGGTAGCAGAGATGAGCATCCGCTATTTTAAAAGTAGTGCGCTACCGGTACCCACTACTCAGGCTAAAGTAGTGCATGATACTGCTACTTTTTTGTTAAACTGACACATTACTTTGTGACACAATAGCCTTGAAAATGATTGATACCATTCATTTACACTACCATTTCAAAGTCGCTATAGAAAACATGCTGTAGGTGAAATTAATTGTTATGCATCTTTCTAGGGCATGAGCATTTTAAAATGTGAGTTGCCGAGTCTTGCCTGCTTTGCCTTCAGCTTGTCTTTTCCAAAAAAAGTCTCTTCGCGGCAGCACTGGAAGGGATGGCCAATGGGGCTATTGCATTTAATGAATAGACGTTTTAAATCGGCACTAGGAAAGCTCATTCATCATAGCACATGACTAGGGAACGGTGTTCCGAAAGCTTGCGCAACTTACTATTGCCACAGCAAACTCGCAGCATCAGGCTAAGACAGATCGTTTAAATCTACCTTGTGAAGAAAGCTCAAGGACTTGCTTCTGTCTGAATAAAGGCCTCCACAATTGATGTTTCTTTCCGTACTGACGTTTCATGCTATGGCATCAACACACCAAATATTCATCTTCGGAGTCTTGACTGGTGTTGTTGTCACTGTTGTTGGTACTAATGTAGCTTAATGTTTCTCGCAATAGTTGAATGATTTCTGTCTCAATTTTTTCACACATTGTAGCCATAAAAATCTCCAAAAATAGGTCGTCATTATCATCATCAACCAATTTTGATTATACAGGCCATGAATTAATCCTCATGTCGAGCATGTGGCCTGTCTGTCGAGAGCGAAGTCTTCCCCTCCACACCTCGCGATTTATTGGGTTGGCAGAGTCCATGTTCAGGGCTACAAGGTTACGTTTTACAAGTTCTTCCCAAGAAAGTTTTGGTCTATCTAGACCCCGCTGTGCTGCGATGTTGACACATTTGACCTGTGAGATCCAGTTTGAGCTGTGCTCAATGTGAACAGGTCATTTTTTTTTAAACTTTAAATTGAACTGTAGCACCTCTCTGCTACCGCTACATTGGAATAAAAGTGCTACTCATACTACTGCAGCCACTACTCTAACAGAAATGTAGCGGCGCTATCGCTACAACTACCAAAAAAGTAGCAAGCTACTGCCCATCTCTGGTTAGTAGTCTAGCAACGTTTGGAATTCATTAAACTGAATTTTGACACTAAAATTAACTCGTTTTTGATTAAACATAAAGGTCAGCAACCAATGATGAAAGTAGGATATTTATTGGGGCTTGTAGATTTTAAGCCGCCCGCAATTTTATGAGAGAAAAATACAGGAGAGACGTTGCCGACCATCGGATGTGGGCGGCTTATTATCTACAAGCGCCTACTTTTTTACTGGAATGATCCTGGAATTTGTCACGCATCATTTCACACATTGAAATTCCAACCTTAAATACAAAGCAATAATTAATAATTATTATTTAAATACAAAGCAGTCTAGAATCTACTTTTCGCAGTGCTTAATTTCTAAATCAATAACTTGCACAACACAAATTAGATGCAGGTTTGGTTATTTAAGTGAAAATTTAACAATCGCGTAAGCATCAAACTGCTCACGTCTTAAACTCATTGTATGAGATAGAATCTTACCAGATATTTAAACTTCTCTTTGTGGCAATTTATTCAAAGCAAATCTCACAATGATGACATTAGATCAACCAACAAAACTGCATGGCGCTACAGTAAAATGGGTAATATCAGTAAAGACACCTAAACAGGTGAACATTTCAGGACTGGTGGCCAGAAAGGGTTGGAAATTATAAATGAGATCGGAAATTTGGTATAATTAAGGAGCCATCATTTTAACAAATTTTGTCGCAGGGATTGAGTGAATGATTGAGCCAATAAACATGCGAGTGAATGATTGAGATTTCAGATGTATAGCAGTACTTCGAAACAAAGATTGTAGTAGTAAAAAGTCCGATGCGTGACTAGCAGGTGCAGCTGCAATGGTAACATGTAAGGCGTGCCACCAGTGGTAATGGAGAATTCAGATGTGCTTATCTATTTTGACACTTTTCTTCATTCATTCTTTTAAGCAACCTCATGCACAGTGAGCCTCCATGATTTTACACAACTCAGCTTTAGCCAGATTTGTTCAATGTCAATTGTCTAGGTTGCATAGTTTGAGTGATTTTTAGAGTTACCAGTATCTTTGAAGCTCTTCCTGGGGGCATCAACAGTGCAACATTGCAGTGCCTGTAAAGAGCTCCCCACATAAAGGTAATCTTGGAGATTCTAGCTATGATTGTCCATCCAGCCATCCTGAAGACATAACCGAATCAATATAGTTGTCTTTTTAGCAAAATTGCTTCAATGCAGGATATAGATGCCTGCTGGAGGACTTCAGTGTTTGGTACTTGCTTGTTGTGGAACCAGTGATAAAACATAATCTTGTTTATTATCTCATTTAGGCTGGATGCCTGTAAGGACGAAAAGGTTCCTTGTATTGGGTTGCAGACATGTGCCATATGAAGGCCATTTGTAGGCCTATAATTTGCCAATTGGTAGCAATCAGCACTATCACTACAAACTGGTGCACAGTATTGTGTAGCAGAATAGAGCATCTATCGCAATTTTGACCGACTGTGCTCTCTCTTTCTCCATTTTGCTTCTAAAAAGCCTGGTCTTCATCCCAAAACATCAGGGTGGACCAGTTGTCGGCAGTGACTTCTACATTTCTCTCTATTTTTTGCATCTTCAATTTTCAAGTTTCTTTTTGTCAGGTCATCTTTCACAGTGTCACCCCATGTTTTTTTTGGTTTTCATTTGCTATGTCTCTACCTTATTAACCAGTCAAAAATAGCCGCTTGGTACTTGCAGTATTAAGTTTCATGCCAAGAGAGAGACAGCCATGTGCTCTAGAGTGGTGTTGAACCACAATTTATTGAGTGTCGTGTAAACATGCTTACCAATGTCTGGTGAAAACATGCCATCTGTGGCACATCTATTTGTAACGTCACACAAATTGATCACGTAATTTATTGAAAATGTTGTTTGTAGGTACGGTATTACAATGAGCAACTGTGAGTACGACAGAGTTTGCTAACATTTAGGATATAAATAACCAGCAATTATGGCTGGATCAAAGGTTGACAGTCGGATGGGAAGTGTGCAGCCTAACGACTTGATCAGTCTTGCCCCAACACCACAAAGTGCAAGGCCAGTTACAGGTACGGGTGTTTGCAGCTTTTTGTTTACATATATCCTTTTGTCTATAACAGTGTCCATCCCATCGAATTAACCAACCCTTTTTTGCATCGATTCAACATCTGCAGACGTTGAATCAATTCAAGTGAAGTAACAGCTACAGTTTTTGTGTCACTGCACAATGTTAAAACTAAAATTCATGTCCTAGGTGGATCAGATATCGTGGTACCTCGAAATGTCGTAGATGAGGAGAAGCTACGTGCTCGGCTTATTTCAAAGGCTCCACTGCAAGCCCCGTCATACACTTCCACCACTTTTGGAGTGCATCGTATCACAAAAGCGCAGTTATCAACCAGAGAGCGACAGAAGCCTGTACGGCTGGAGCCATTGGTATGCATTTGTTTGCCATTGTTAAATCTTTTTCATAAAAAAAAAAATCTGTCAGAATTTAGACATTATATTCAACAATATCATAAATTTAGGTTGTCAATTCTGCAAGCGAATCTGTGCCTTTTTTCTTTTTATGTTATGGAATGATGCTGTGCATTGGTATTATGTGTACAACTATTAAGAATTTGTTACTATAAACATATACATTTTCTTACCAAACAATAAATACCATTAGTACTACATAAAGAGCGCAGTGCCAAGCAAAAAAGGCATGCAGAGCAAATTAATAATAAAATAAATAAATTCTATTTGAATTAGGACCTTCTGATGATCCCCTTTTAGGGTGAAACAGGTTGTAGAGGTTTTAGAAAGTAATAACTATATTTGATATAAACTTTCTTACTTATATCAGCCTAATAAATTAACTTACTTCATAAAAATTGGTGTAATATTCGATATGACGATGTTATAGGTCATTTTATCTCTGCATATCCCAACAGAGTTTCACGTGTTGTGTTTGCTTGGAACTCGACATTAAAAATATGTAGGTGGTTAATGGTTATGGCGCAGAAAAGCCGCCAGAACTTTCACTAAACTGTAAACTGTGCTGAACTTGCATAAACATAAATTTTAAAATTTGTTTTTATCCAAAAAACCTAATGCTATGTTACTTTCAGCCCACTCTGGCCATGTTTCAAGCGCGAAATCAACCAAGTTACATCCAAGAACAAAATAAAATCGCTCTGCTAAGGCAGGGGTGGAAACCCCCTGTTATCCGGGAGCTAAGCCCGGTGCAGTCAAGTGTGGGGTCTAGGAAGCGTTCAGCCGCGTATTCGTTGATATCTTCGATGCAGCATGCGCAAAAAGTCAAAGTAAGGAAACTTATTTGCTATTTCGTATACAAAGTGTGGCGGCTGTTGTGTCCCAGACCGCAAAATTCGTCATTTTTACATTGATTTAACGTCTGCAGACGTTGAATCAATGTAAAAATGACGTATTGTACTATCGTGTTGCTACTAGAGTTGTTCCTACATAATAATGTGCTGTTTTGTTTCAAAATAATTCACAACAACAACGGCGATTTTGTGTCGGTGTGAATTGGAGACACAACGATTTGGCAGTTGCACTAGCTTACAAATGTTTAGCAAATTTTTTGTTTTCAAAATTTGCTGTCTTGGTTTTGTTTTATTGAAAATACTTATCTCTTCGCGAGAAGTTTTATTCTGTTTCCACCAAAAAAATAGTGGTTTCAAACAACCAACTGGTTGACACTATTTAGGCTGATGCTACCGTCGGCGCTGCATTGCCGAGTGGTGAGAGCACTGGTTTGACGTTCGATAGGGCGCCGGTTCGACACCGCTCAAGAGCATGTGTGTGTACCTTTGGCAAGATACTTAGGCTAAAGGCATGCCTGCGGAGTAGCGCCCCTTCGACTGTAGGTCTTGATTTCTTTCATGATTATAAACAGTACGGTGCTCTAGAACCATACCACTTTTTAGATAACAGGAGTATGTTTTGACAAATTCTGTGCTTAAATGTCCATTGCCACAGGTGTTTACCCCTTCCCCTCCCAAGCAATCCAGACCATCAAGTCCACGTGTTCGTTGTGGGTCACGTGGTATTATCCTGGACATGATGACAGTGCTCAGTTTGACTTTGGAAGATATCATCGCCGCAGATATTTCCAATCCCCACGACTTTATCAAGATCATCACCAAAAAGTAATCACGGTGTTACTTAATAATAGAATGTATGTGTCATTGATTCAAAAGTCAGAAAGACAGTTAGAAAGACACTCGGCGTTAAAGTGGCGCTGCATTTGAAATCGGTAGCTTAGTTGGATTGAAAAAATTATTAATTTTTTTTAAGTCTTTTTATGCGTTCACTAAAATGAAGATTAAAGTTCCAATGTGTTGCCTGAGGTTCAAAGGGTTCAATGTTGACTTGGAAAGTGCAAAACTTACGGTCACTGTGAAAACAGCTATTGATCGATATAATTGCAGTTTACCGATACGTTTTACTGATATTTTATTTGTTGTTTGTATTTTTTACTCAATATTCCTTTAACTATCTGAGTATACGAAAACAAAACCAAAATGAATTGAAAAACTGCTTTGGATTACCAATTTTTAATCGTTCCTTTCCTTTTTTTTTTCAGTAAACGAATCGGGTTTTTGTATCTCACCCATCGCGCGGATAGGTCATCTAATGAATATTCCCCTTACAATTTAAAAATCGTCACGCATGACCTCATAGATCCTGATGATTACTCAACCATGAGTGAAAGAGGCGTGACTCGGATTCACCGGGGTGAAACCGAATTTACACATCTAGAGAGATGGGAACAGGAGTACGAGTAAGTCAACAGTTGAAATAACGTCGGTATTGAGTTTGTTTAACGTTTGTTATACGTGAAATACAATAATCACAACATCAGTTTACCAGCCGCAATAATTTGCACCATAAATCGAAATATTTTAGTTTCACATTTAAAATAATTACATCTAACTGATGTAAACCGAACGTTGTAATGGTGGTTAGAAGAAGTCTCATTGTTGTATGATCTTTCAGCTATTATTGTCGTCTTGTGGATATTCAAACGTTCAAGCTCTTTCGAAAGTGGAAAGCATTTGCCGTGTGGCGGTGCAACGTACGTCATCACAAAACAGTAAAATGTCGTAAATCGCTGCAGGAGAACCTCTTTCTGCTCAATCCTGTAAGTAAAATAATCTAAAAAATGACAAACACCAAACGACTTTTTCACTAGAAAACTTTTGTCATCATCGACATTTCGGGAGTAATTTGCGACAGCTTAGTTAGCATATCCAATCCAGCTTTCTAGATATGGAACAGGGATCGTTTCAGAACAAGACTAGGTCAGAAAGCGAGGCAGACTCCGACTCAGCTCAGCAGCAGCCTAGAGCAGTTAGCTACATATCCAATCCATGTGTTTTTTTACGATGATTTAACGTCTACAGACGTTAATATAACAAAGACAAAGTTTGCCAGATGGCATTTTTTTGCGGAGATTTGTATTTGGGAAGACTTTGTTTTATGGACAACAGTGGATATATAAAGAATGTTGACACATGGCCACCTGGAGATGCGGCCTGATTTGTCACATTTTGCAGATTTTGATTACAGCTACTGCTAGTGCTTGACTGACATTTTTTGAGATGTTTTTACTTTTTGCGGTTTCCTAATGACATAAAACTTTTTAGTTGCCTTGGGGAAGCAGTAGCAAATGAGAAAAAGTAAGTTGAAAAACGCAAAATCAGACTGTTATTGAAAATTAACAGTCTGACTAAAATCTTCGAAATCAAATTTTCTTCCAAATCAAGTTTTTCAACATGTGAGGATGTTAAAACCTATTGTGTCATCTGGGGAAAAGAATAAAGAAAGCGTAAAAATCTAATTTTTAGAAAAATTTATTTAAACGTTCGCCCAAAGTTAGAAAAACCTGGAAATTTCTGCAAAATGTGACAAATCAGGCCGTATCTTTAGGTGGCCATGGTTGACACTATTTTGTTTTTGCAGAAAACCGTGAAGTAGTTTTTGTCTTTTGTGGCACATCATCAAGTGCTCTCCCCTACACCGCTAGTCCTCTACTACAGTTCTAGTGGCGACCGCAATAGAACGTTTATTTGCTTGGAAATGACAACATTGCACAAAGGAGTTGAATGCACGATTTTTGCTGATCCTTAGCTTTTTATTCACAAATAACAAAAACGCTGAGCTTCCAGACAACTGCTTTAAATTGCCAGGGCGTGGAAGATAGAAAAACTTGTGGTTCTTTTTTTTTCAAAGATAATATCTAACCAGGCCTCGAAATTCACGGCAGACACCGCGGACATGTCCGCCGTCACAGCATGTGATGTCCGCGGGAAGTACCCTCCAGATCGGTCATATTTGTCCGCCGAGAAATAACACAGGAACCAGCGATACAAATCGTCATTGCATAGCACGAACAATATTGTTGCGAGAATATAATTTCCCGCGCATTCTAGCGCGCATCTAAACAATGTGAATAGGCCTACTGTATTCCTTAGCTTCCACTCAAGCAGGAAAATGTTCGATTTTTATGTTGCTTCAACGATTGATGACATTGAATCAGCGTAACAAAGGTGAATTCTTCGCCAAGAATCGATGCGAGTACCGGTACTTCTACACTAATCACGCGCAACTTAGTTCAAGTCTTATTTCTCAAAGTCTGGCTTTGATCTCCGAGTAATTTTGAAAAGGCAAGGTTGGTTACAAAATTTTTGAAGTTTTGGTATTACAGTAAGAAAAGGCCTAAGGAAAATTCACTTTCGCTCACATGACACGCAAAAATAAACCTAAAGAAAAATGCCTAAGAAACTTTGCACAGCAGAAAATAGTAGCGTTAGTGTGGAAGTTTTCCTTCTCGTGCCCAGAGCATTGTGACACAAGAAGCCACATGACCTCTTTCGGTGGTTCCAAGTTAATCAGATATGCGGCGCTTTGACTCTTTAAGCGCACGTCGTTGATCTGATGAAAGCCTTTCAGAGTAACTTTGCTGAAATTTTAAAAAGCCTTCTAAACCGTAGCTAACTAGCTATAGTTCTCAAATGGTGAAGAATTATCAAGATAAAGTGATTAAACATGACGATCGACGCTAAATCTGGTGTGTCCGCCGTGAGGCTCAATTTGTCCGCCGAGATAGCTGCTCAGACCGGACACGTTTGTCCGCCGTAAACAAAAACGAATTTCGAGGCCTGTCTAACACTATTTTCTATTTTTCAGTCACTCCGACCTGCTCTGCTGAATGTTCGCGAGATGTGTTACCGCATCAGCGACATGGGCTTGTGCAGGATAGAGAAGGGGTACACCTACATGCTTGCACAGTTCAGAGACGCCCAATTTCGACAGCTTGCTGAAGTTCAAGGCCGGTTGTCCGAGTTCAGGGATCTTGTTAAAGAAGTTGTTCGCAGTTCTTGCAGGTGTGAATTCTGTCTGATTGAAAAAAGTTAAAAATTAAAAAAAATGTTTAATTCCATGATTGGAATCATGGCTCTCGAAGTAGACGATAAGAGGCGATCGAAAGGACATATTGTAAATTTTCACCAAAATCTAAAGACGTATATATGGGGTTACATTCAGACTAAGTCCGTCACTGTGCTAAATGCCATAGAATATCCCAAGCTGTGGATCCTCCCACCTAAGTGAGTCAAACGTCAAAGAAAAAAGAAATAATCATAAATAACTTATACTTTTGATTAAAACTTAGATATCAACAAGAGAAAAACCTTGTAAGTGTGACAAAGTTATGAAGTAACTTGCGTTGATGTGAAAGCTAACTAAGGTTGGTTGTTCAGAACTGCGCTGCTCGAGGCCGGCTTCACTCCGGACGATTATTTCTACGACTCCGAAAGTCCAGGATACATGGAAGATGGAAATCCTCTTCCTGGAACAGCAGGATCATCTTTCTTGGTCCAGGTGGGTAATGAACTAATGATGCAACGTCATCAAGTGCTCCGACCTTGTATTCGTTTGATTGTTGAGGATTATAAGAATTTGTATTACGACAAAAAATCATGCCCTATGTGATTGGTTTCTGTGATGATGATGGCGTATGAGCGATCTTTCCACACACACACACACACAAAATCACGAAGCCTATTTTACTATTCAATAATTTTTAATTTTCTAACTGTAGCATAATGAAAGTGTCCACGGTGCACTACTTTCTTAACTCTATAACATGTTTATTTATTGTGACGATTTAAGCTTTTTTTTTCTTTCTTTTCCACAGTCTCAAGTGGAAGAGATGTTCGGCGATGCCCCTGATAAAATGACGTACACAGAGCAAGCCAACAAGAGATCTCATTGCAGAAGGCTGACCAGCTTTATCAGGTCAATTCTCAAATAGATTTGAAGCTAAATTCATTTTTATGTATTTGCTGAAGGTCGCTATCCCCAACAACTTGACACTGAATTCACTTGAAGAACGTGTGAAATATGTCCGATTGTCCGTGTTTATTGCAGCAATTTTAATGATTATTTCGTGTCCAATGTTATATTGTGTATTTTTCTGTGGCACTATTTTCGAAAGCTCTCCAGACTAGGTCCTAGGATAATACGACTGTAAAAATGTGTCGGTAAATATATATAAAGCCGACGCAAAACAGCGTCTTAACTTAGTTGTTTCACCATGAGATTTCAATTTCCCCAAACGTTTTCCAGGCTTGCTGATTATCTCATTGTCAATACGATGCATGTGCTGGCTGTGAATTCAGTATCTACACTGTTGAACTATCTCAACGAGCAACTCCAACAAACGCCAACTGAATTAGAAATTAAGAACTGGGACAAGGTAACTGTAAACGTACGGCCACCGTTGTAATTCTTGTTTTGATTGCTTTGAGTGTCATTTGATATTTGAATTTAGAAATTTGATACAACTATTGTCTTATATTTTCATTTGAAGTGAGGTGGACGCTTACATATAAGCGTTGTGTTGGTTAATCTTATTTGTAATCTTTTAATTTTTTCCTTAAGGAAACGGACACTCCTGCCAAAAAAGAAGAGACCAAGGCTTCTACAGTTGTTGCAACAGTGGCTGGTTTGTACTGTGCTGTTTTGCACTTGTAGCAGAGCGATAAGACTGGCATTTCAGAGCTTTTATTTCTTTATTTTTTTGTCGTTGAGTTCCTCGATAAATTAAGCTTGGCATTGAATTAGGTAAATCAACTTACGAAACAGCGACCCACTGTTATTGCACAGAATATACATTATTTACAACACTAAAAAACCTATCTGATACAAACACGTGTTGTATTGAAAAGTGACCTAAAAATTATATAATATCAAGCATCACAATTAGGAGCAAACTGATTAGAACGCCTGTCAATCTATTCAAAAAATAAAGAGCCAAAATGTACTAAACACATGTTCTGCAACGATTTTCATCTTCAGTGCTATTGCATGATAACTTCAATAGCGCTGTAGATGAGCACAGTGCAATTTTCGAAATGTTTTCTGAACATGAGTTTAGTTTTACAGTTTGGGCTCCTTATATTTTTTATTAAGTATTAGATCACAGTTCATCGATTTCAACGCTTTTTACTAATGTGAACCACAACTCCTCCAGGTGATGAAGAGGAGACACATGTTCTTCCTCCTCTCTTCCTTACCGAATTTGATCTTGATGTCCACATCCTATCGTTCCTTCCTAACGTTGATGATTTCCATGAGGCTATTGGTGACGTTATTGTCAGGTATAAGAGAAATTTTTCTTTGGCGAAACATAATTATATAGAATAAACATACCATAATTTGTTTACGATTCTAACATCTAAAACATCTCACCAAATCATCTACAGTAGTGGTTATCAAAGTAACGATATTAAAACTGATGAGAGAAAAGTCGAAATGGGCGATTGGAGGGCGATAATATTAACCACCGATCAAGCATTTTCGATGGTATACTCGCTACCTAATACCCATGCACTACTTTACTAAGATTATGCCGAATCTCTCAAACCTTAGTAAAGGCCACCGAGCTCAAGGCCAATGAAGCTCGTGTATCACATTGAACCGCAAACTTTACAATCTTATATTGATTTCGTGGAATAGCCTATACAATTAAACATTAAATAATGTTTTCAAAGTGACAAGGGGATGATGGAGCAAAAACGTTTGATACCCACTAAAATCTATAGTGCTTTTAACTTTGCGTATTTTTTAAATTTTTATTGTTTTCATTGGGCTCAAGACAAACCTTGGCTAAACTTTGTCGCAAACCCATTCTCAGGTTTCAGGAGACAGTCCTGTCGGTTGCCAACCTGGTGATGGACAACTACTTCGACGCGTTCACCCGACCCATCATCAACAGCAAGTTCGAAGAGAAGACTTGCGGGGAGGGTCCATCACTCTCCTCCATGTTTGATGATGACAGACACCTGCAAGGCCTGATCACCAACATCCGGGTACATGCGCACTATGACGTGCCTGACGTCATGTGCTCGATTTGAACAAAAACCTTTTGCCAATTAGGGTAAAGCAGGCTGTAGCAGCAGCTATATTTGATATAGTTTGCCCTGTTTGGCTTTTTTACTTGCATTGAGCATTTTTGTAATGTTGATAACATTTATGTCTTTTTTTTCTTGTAACGTCAATAGATTGTTATTAGATTGTTATATGCTTGAGTTCCGTGATCTAATAGCAAGTTAGTTTTCTTCCACAGAGTAGGTTCGCTTCTCTTCTACACATCTGTCTTCTGCTTTCCGCTTCTTTTTATGGCAAATATATCTAAAAATCTAATATTTCCATCCTTTTTCTTCCTCTTCTCCACCTATTTTCTACATTACCTTCGACCAGACGACAACATATGCGTAAATAGTAAGTACATTTAAAACTGAACAGCAAACACAGGAACCGCCATATTAATTACACTTAAATATTTGCTTTCAACAATTGACTTTTCCTTCGGTATATCATCATCATAATCCATCGTCGGTTTGTTCCCCACTAGTGGGGGTGGCCGATTGTTTCCGCGCAGCAATTGTCTTAATCCCTTTTCTCCATTTCACCCTGTCCCTTGCATCTTCCTCCTTCAGTCCGACTATTTTAAACTCATCCTTCACTTGTTGTTTCCACGTTCTTCTTGGACGACCGCGACCATATATTAAATCAATCACAGTGACGTCCTGTCTGCAGTTAATGAATCATTCATATGATTGTTTTCCTTGACAGGATATCGTGAGCAACGCATTCCACGCGGCTGACGTCTACAGCGACACGTTATCTCATTTCCATGAATTTTATCGTGAAAACGAACTTCTTGACCTTGATGCGATGAAGAATGAAGAACATGATGTTATGTTAGTAGGAGATTTATTAACGTTCAATTTTTATAGATTTTTGTGGTTACTGAAGAAGTGAGTTTTTATAGAGCTGTATCACTGTAGCGTAGCGCTTTATCACTGTATCCATCGCAATATGCATTGCTCTTAGGGCTTTACAAAGCCGACAGTGTCAGTGCAGACGTATAAAGGCGCAACTGAGTCCATCGTTACACTGAACCATTCCTTTGTTGAATGCTGAACTAAAATGAGATCTAGTACCACTTTTTAAAAGTCTTTGCAGTTACCCGACAGGGTATCGAACCCATGCCTACCGCTTTAGAGGCGGACACACTAAGTCATTGAAGCAGAAGAGCTTTTAATTTTGTATTATTTGATAAGTAGATTTTACTGGATTTCAATCCAGATTTCACTGGATTCTAAAATTGAAGTGGGTGATAAACTTTTTTCCAGATTCTTTTCTGAATCTCTCGAGAAATACCACACCCAGCACAAATCAGCAGTTGCTATCAAAAGCAAGCGACCGCTGGGAATGTTGCTTGTTGACGCCAACAAACTGAAATCCCGACTCATTCCCAATCCCCTGCGATGTTTGGAAGTAAGTGCGCGACCAACATGAGGCGATTGAAAACATGAATTCTCATTTTTAGTTGCTAGTTTTGTTTTTTTTGTTGCTAGTAAACAAAACACAGTTGCTAGTACAAACAAAAAACAGTTGCTAGTAAAAAGTTATTTTGATGTTAATGTAACAAAAAGAGTTTTTTTAAGAACTATTATAATATACTGCGTCTTCTTAACACTTTGATTTTTAACATTGAGTTTACAATACGTATGATGTTTTGAGTTAAGATTAAATGTGATTTGTAGAGTATACTGTACGTTTTGCTTCAAGGATACGTTTGTGTCATATTGAGATAAAGTTGATTTTCTATTGGCAATGTAAATATGTAATATTACGTCGCTTTAACGTGCTTAAACTTTTCAAAATTTTCATTTTTTTCTCATGCTCCTCCAGGCCATCAATGATCTTCTTCCTCAATTGGCGAAACACCAAATGGATGCGATTATCAGCGAAGCTCAGGATGCTCAGTTCAAACTGGAGCTTGTTCCTGCATCCACCATCGAGTTCGTCGAATCTTTAAGCTTCCTGGATGAAATCCAGGATCGCATTGAACCGCTTGATGACATCTCGAGCATCGTTGTCTTGATGTACGACTTGATCGAGAGATACCAAGTCCCGACTCCTCCAGAGGACTTTGCTGTTTACAAGGTACGTGGTAGATCAGGAGGATTTTTGCTTCTGATGATTGGAAGTTGGTATACGTTAAGCGGACTTATATACTATCTTCTTTTGTGATCTTGATTTTAGAAAGATCTGATGCCGGCGTCATGAAATGTAACTAAACCACAGAAAAAATCTCAACCTAGTTTTACACTTTTCTAGGTGGCTGAGAGAAAAATCACTTTTTCTAGATCCAACGCATAGATGTCATATAATTCCTTTCAACTTAGGAAATGCAACGTTTAAAATTCCATTCTACTTTTAACTAAACAACCAAATCTATGACGTCATTTTTTGGACATGTTAGACTTTGCGACCTTCCATCCACAACGTTAGAAACGCCATAGACAAGGCGGTGTCAGATCGAGACGCCAACGTCGACAAGTTTTGCAACCATCTTGACAAAGACATAGCAGAACTTGGAAAGGAAGTCAAAGTCATCAAGCAAGATGGACAGGTATTGCTTGAAGTATCACTGATATTTTTAATTTCTAAGTTTCTTTGATGCACTTTTTAAATTATAAAATGAATTGTATTTTTTTTCTTTGTGCATAATTTGGTTAATAATTTTGTGTACGAATAGTTGTAAATACGTCTAAGTCTGCCAACTGCTTTCCCATGCGCGTACGTTTTACAAAACATTATACTACAAACACATATTTTATCACAAGACCAGAAATTCATATCTTATCATACTTATAGCTTCACACAGTCTTTGAAACCTGTTGGCCCTGTGTTGGGCCAATGATCTATCTTTTTACCACTCCAGTTTTTCTTTGGTGACACTTCTTGTCTGCTGAAGAGCAGCCAGTCTTCAGACAGATTCAGCTTTACCCATTAATCCACCAAATGCCTCACAATCCCATATTTTGCTTCAGGATCCGTACATTTTGGATAACAAGTCGGATAAGACTAAGGTAAAATCGATGATACAGAAGATGATGAATACAATGGATGAGCTGCAGAAGAGAGCCTTCCAATACAAGTCGTATCAGAAACAATTCAAGGTAAGACTGTTTGATAAAAAGTTTATAGTTTGATATTTTGATTAAATTTGGTTTAACGCGCTCGTTAAATTAATTAAAGCAGTTTGGAAACTTTTGTGTTTTTAAGTGGAACAAAAACAAATTCTGGGCATCACATTTATTACCCTAGGTTTTAAAGCGATTTCTACTGCATTGTTAAACAATATAAAAGGCTTTGTTTACTTTGCATTGAATTGTTTTGCGATATTTTCTGGCGGTTAAGCTTTAGTTGCTAAATGTCAATTTTAGGTCGAAATGACAAAGTTCGACGAACTGGAAGAGGTACACGCGGAATTAAAGCTCAAAGAACTTCTGTGGAACTCACTCGACGAGTGGGACGTCCTCTATGACGAGTGGCTTGGAATTCCTTTTGAAACCCTTGATCCTGAGTCAATGAATGTCCAAGTAAGTCAGCCATCTCGTGTAAAAAATATTTGAATGAACTTCATCGATGCGAAAATATTTTGGCTGTGACGACTTCACTTGTCGGTTATTGTTTATGTTTTAGCGCTTGCTCCGATATTTTTATTGCGTTTTGAGTACGAAAGTACATTCCCAGCTAACGAAATTTTTTCCTTTCTACATTGATTCCACGTCTGCAGGCGTGGAATAACTGTAGAAAAGACCAACTTTTCTCACTACCTTTAAAAAGCAACTAATTATTTTGTTTATTTAAAAAGAATTGGAAAAATCAAGTGCGCATCGTCAGCATAACCGTCACGCATGAGGCAGTGATCACAGTAAGAGTGCAGACTGCAGAGGTGTTTACCGGTTGTTTTCTCCAGGTTGCTAAATACGGAAAGTATTCTCACCAACTTGAGAAGGGACTTCCCCCAAACGATGTGGTGCCGGTGCTGAAGGGGAAAGTTACCGACATGAGAGAAAAGGTGAAAATCAATAGATTTCTGCAAAAAAAATCAACTAGACTCACGTCTGTTGCAGCCCTAACAAAGCGATTTCAGTATGTCTTATATCAGCATCTAATTTTGTTATTCGAGGTTCACTGATTTGGAGATAGATTTCATTAGACAACATCATTAAGATATGTTTAGAAGTTAAAACATAATTCGTGAGAGCTAGTTTTCTTTCCTGTCCATTGTTTCCTAAATATTTGTGGAGTTATGTTGTCCACATTTTGCCGACTAACCGCTCCCTAGACAGAAAATCAGTCGTTTTTTATGTTGATTCAACGTCTGTAGACGTTGAATCAATGTAAAAAACGTCTGATTTGCTGTCTGGGGCGTAGCTTACCAGTTCTGAACAGCCTGCTTAAGTAACGACAAATACGAATCGAACGAGCTCCATTACAGATGCCAGTCATCACCAATCTTCGGAATCCATGCTTGAAAACTAGACACTGGGAACAGATCGAACACATTATTGGTCAGAGACTGCCTTCAGGTACTGAAGAACTACTTTGTTCCATAAAGCTAGATGCAATTTAAAAATAAGCTACATAAACAAGACACGTCTGTTTTCAAGATTTTCAACTTTACACTTACGCCTAGTTAGCAAGATTGTAAAAGGTAAACCCGGGAAGGTCAGTGATGTATTTATTTCTGCAATGTATAAAAAACATCCGTGAAATTTACAACGAGCATTGATAATGATGCGCCAAAAGAGGTAGCAATCTTGAAAGTTATTGATTTCGTCAATCGATTTAGCAGCAATTTGTAAGTTCTTTTTGTCTTCTTACTCATTGCTTCATTTGTCTTCTTTTGTCTTCTTACCGGCGTCCCACAGAGATCGGTCCTGGCTCCACTTCTTTTCAACATCTACACCTACGACCTGCCAACTACGGTCTCCGCAAAATACGCTTATGCGGACGACCTGGCAATTCTCCACTCCACAAAGTCGTGGGAAAATCTAGAAGACACCTTGAGCCAGGACATGAAAACTCTCTCAGCCTATCTCCAGAACTGGCGACTGAAACTCAGCGAAACCAAAACTGTGGCGGCAGCTTTCCACCTCCACAATCGGGAAGCTGATCGTGAGCTACACGTCCAGAACAACGGAAAATCTCTGTCCTTCTGCCCCGAACCAAGATATCTTGGGGTAACACTGGACAGATCGCTCACATACCGCCACCATTTGGTGTCACTGCGCAAGAAACTCACATCCCGCGCTGCGCTGCTCAGGCGCCTGGCAGGCTCTGGCTGGGGGGCGAGGGCTGACACTTTGCGTATAGCAGCCTTAGCCCTTGTCTACTCTTCAGCAGAGTACTGTGCACCTGTCTGGTGCCGCAGTGCTCACTGCCACAACATCGACACTGCCATAAACAACGCCCTGCGCACAGTGACCGGATGCCTGCGTCCCACATCATTGGACAATCTCCCCATTCTCGCTGGCATCCAACCCGCTGTGCTTCGTCGCGAAGAAGCCACTCTGTCCCTCGGTCGACGGGCACTGGAGCCTAACCACCTTCTCCACCACAAGATCTCTGCTCTCCCAAACGAGCACCCCCGTCGACTGAGATCAAGACACCCATTCGTGCCAGCCGCTCAACTTCTTATCAACGAAGCTGATGTACAAGACATCTCTGCGGCTACTTGGGCGGACCATAAATGGAGTTCTGAATGGAAGTCAAGCGCCACCAGACTCCATTCGTTCATCTCCGACGCCGACACATGCCCCATCGGCCTGACACTACCTAGACAGGCATGGGTGCGCCTCAACTGTCTTCGTACGGGCGTCGGGCTTTTCCGCTCAACCATGCACCAATGGCGAATGGCCTCTTCCTTCTCCTGTGAATGTGGTGCCGAGGAACAGACTGCAGACCACATCATCAATGACTGTTCCATCTTCAAGTCACCTAACGGAGTGGAAGGTCTGCGTGTCATGGATGATGAAACCAAAGACTGGCTGCTCTCTAGTAGCCTTCCAGTGTAGTCCGGGAACATCGTGAATCTGGGGTGGTAAAAGGGTAGACCCTCGGCCTCAGAGGCTCACACGACGACGACGACGACTCATTGCTTTACACTTTTAAGGTGCTCCTCCACAAGAGGGTGAAGACCCTAACTTCCTCAGCTTCAATCTCTTGACCGAGTTGGGAGCGTTTGAGAACAGCGAGGCCATCGAGGATGTATCTGGGCAGGCATCAGGAGAGGCATCCCTTGAGACTATGCTGAAGAAGGTGACACATAGCGAATATTATTCCGACGTATCTTAAGCTGAATTTTGCTTCAAAGAATATGAAGTTGTTGACATAGTGAATCTGTCTTGTAATTATGCAATTCCTTGAAAATGTCGTTATTATTTGTGCATGCAATGTATTTCATGGTCCACTCTACATAGAAATTGAAATTTTCAATCTTTGTACTTCCCAACTAACTGGAATTTTTTTCGTCTTTCTCAGGTGGAGGACTCCTGGAAAGCGCTGGAGTTTGCTGTTCTTCCTCATCGCGAATCGAAGGATGTGTTTATTCTTGGTGGAACAGAAGACATTCAGGTGATTTCTAATTGAAGTCATGGTCCCCGAAATGTGCCGTACAATTTTCACTAACAATCCGATCGGAGCCCTGATGGACGACTTAGATTACGTAGACAGTACACCTAAGAAGCCAACCTTTGTTTCTGCTTTTAAGCATGTCATAATGTACCTTGCCTAGACATTGCCACCTAATCGAGATGGATATTGAACCGGTATCCTTTCCAGCGTTGCTTTTCAAGCCAGCAGGCTGTAGCTGATTTGCATAGATTTCTCTAATGCTTCATGTTGTTAGGATCTACGTACAAAAACGTATTTTATCGTTCTTTTTCGTTGTCTTCTGATCATTAGGTGCAACTTGACGACAGTCGAGTTTCCATAGCAACGATTGCGTCATCGCGTTACGTGGGGCCAATCAAAGAAAAGGTTGAAGACTGGCAGCGACAGCTCAATCTCATGAACGACACTTTGGTTAGTCAACTTTTCCTCACCAACTAAAATCTCACTTTCCGTGTTGAGACTACATATTTTCACTTCATTAGCGGCTATAGTAAAAATTTGACTGTACAGCGTGTACACTAGTGTGCACTGTACAAGTACAGCGTTTACACTGTGAAATGTTTGAATTAGAAAACGAGTAATGTGAGAGATATTGGACAAGGTTTTTATTGTGCTGTTGAAACCATTTTCAACGTTACATGTGCAATGCTCACCTTGCAAGGCAAATTGACACATGTTTCTGAACGTTGCAGGATGAATGGCTGACTTGCCAACGGAACTGGTTGTATTTAGAATCCATTTTCAGCGCTCCAGACATCCAACGCCAGCTTCCTGCCGAAGCGAAGATGTTCTTGACCGTGGACAAGTCGTGGAAAGAGATAATGCGGAAAGTGAACAGACTACCCAACGCACTGAGGTGATTGGTTAATGAAGCCGGCACGTTTCGTGATGTGGCTGATTTGAAAACTTTTGATCTGGCATACGTCATAATTGTATACTGTTTTTGAAATATCCCGTATCGCTGAGAAGAGGTTGTATATTACAAACAGTTCGTAACAGTGTGTAGTAGATAATAATGCCTAACCGGAATGTAAACGCTGTGATGTGATTTTAATTCATTCAGACAGATCATTCAACTTTAAAAATGCGAATGACTGGGCTGCCTACGACAACTAAATAATTAATCATTACTACATCTTTCAACGTTGTTGCGACGACTTTACAGAGCTGCGACACAGCCTGGTCTAGTGGAACAGTTTCAAAACAACAATGCACTGTTGGATCAGATACAGAAGTGTCTGGAAGCTTACCTCGAATCGAAGCGCGTCATCTTCCCTCGGTTTTACTTTTTGTCCAACGACGAGTTGCTTGAGATCTTGGCTCAAACCAGAAATCCACAGGTAGCCTTGAAAGAAAAAATAACTTTCTATGAGCTCAACAATTCCCCATCAACTGTACAACAATTCCCCATCAATTGTACAACAATTCCCCATCAACTATACAACACCCCATCAACTATACAACAATTCCCCATCAACTTTACAACAATTCCCCATCAACTTTACAACAATTCCCCATCAACTTTGCAACAATTCCTCATCAACTGTACAACAATTTCCAATCAACTTTACAACAATTCCCCATCAACTATACAACAATTCCCCATCAACTTTACAACAATTCCCCATCAGCTGTACAACAATTCCCCATCAACTTTACAACAATTCCCCATCAGCTGTACAACAATTCCCCATCAACTTTACAAGTTATCCTTTCTCGAACACCGCGCTTGACAAGACTTCGGTTTAATTCCCATTTTAACGGAAAACAATGCCTGACTTTAGAAGTTATTTAACAAAAAAACAAAACACAATTTTATGTTTGCAGGCGGTTCAACCACATTTGCGTAAGTGTTTCGACGCCATTGCTTTGCTGGAGTTCGGCACTGTGATGGTGCCCACTGACGGTAAGAGCACACCCAACGGGGAAGTTCAAATAACTAACGACATTCTCGCAATGATATCGCCAGAAGGGGAAAATGTTAGTCTCGGAAAAGGTCTTAAGGGTAAGTAGAATATGGAGGTGCTTTTTAATAGCTTTGGAATTAATTGGTAGCTTCACCAATGCAGTGACATGATTGCAGTTGCGTGTAGTCACACTTCATAACAAACCAAAATTAAAATGAGTGTTTTGATGTTCAAGTGCGGACGTTTGAAGACATCATCGATTTTATTCCTGTGGCAGTGTTGGGTCGAACAGTTTTAGAAATTTTATTTCGTTATAGCTCGAGGGAACGTCGAAGACTGGCTTGGAAAAGTTGAGGAAGCCATGGTGATTAATCTGCGAAAGATGTCGAAGTTTGCCATCACGGACTTCCAGCAGAAGACCAGAGAGGAGTGGTGCGTTGCTCATCCATCGCAGGTACTTTTACCACCGGAAGAATTAAAAAAAGCCTCACCTTTTTCTAAGATAGAACGTTGGTAGGCATTGATGTGGGTGGCAGCTGACTTTAGTGACCTTTTGATCTTTCGCTGCCATCCTTGTTGTGCGAACTATTCGCCGTTTGTGTTTGTTGTGCTTGCCCATTTTTTTCTTGCCATCGAAAACAAGTAAACTGAACTGAATTGGCTCCCCAACCGGCTAAGGTGCATTCGAAAAAATGGTTGTTTAAAACACTTCTTGCTTCTACTCGAGGTATATATAATCCCAGACATCAAAATCTGTCATTTTTACATTGAAAAGTAATGGATCTTGCTGTCTGGGATTGGACAGGCGTAGTTATTAAACAAAACAAACCCGAGAAAAATATAGGTACCGGCCGTCCTATTCGCACATGCGTGCGATAAGCCTTGTTTAATGGGAGCCTTAATTCTGGATACTATGAGCTTGGTAAATGTAATAACGTTTTTATATAGTGTTGTAATAAGTGCAGTTATGCGTTGCTCTCAGCGCTTTAAAAAACAGACAGTGTCATGGCAGCCATATAGAAGTACGGCCAAGTACATTATTATTCTATTATGTGACAACCTTGACCTTTTGGAAATTATCATTTAATCATCATAACTCATTTTTAAATCATCACTGACCTCTCCAGGTGGTTCTGACGATCTCTCAGACGATGTGGTGCCAGGAAGTGAGCGAAATCCTTTCCGGGAAGCTTGAAGAGAGTCCGGAAGAAGAGCTCAAGAAGTTTGAGGAGACTTCTTTTACCAGACTTAACAAAATGGCGGCGCTCGTCCGCACAAATCTTCCAAAACTCCACAGGAACAACATCACAGCTCTCATCACCGTGGATGTGCACGCCCGTGATATCATCACCGATATGGTAAAGAGCGAGACAGCACGATTCTATTTGAATAAGATATTGAAGGAGTGACTTTTACAGTGGCGAACGTTCATGAATGAATTATACAAGTGTCCGAACTTGCCTGAATTTTTTTTACTTTATGTTTATTCCTTCTGAAAAATCCTAGTTCATCTACATTTTTTTATAATTTATAAGTTTCCGGAACATCGAAAAGCTGCAACAGAGGTTGAGAGACTTCAGCGTCTACTTCATTGCTTACAATCCAAATACTGCCGATGAGTTTGAGCTTTTACCTTGATGGAGAAAAATTAACCAAAGAAAATCAACGTGTTTATTCTAATGGCGTAAAAACTTTAACGGGATGATTACACCGGAGTCGATTCTTGGGTGTGGTGAGAAGGTAAATTACGTTATTTAAACGTTAGATTGTATCCAATAAACGATTGATACGTTTTAGGTGAGACTTGGAGTAAACTCAGCGACAAACTTCGAGTGGCTTCGGCAGCTGCGATATTACTGGGAGTCGGACATCGATGATTGCGCGGTTAGATGTGCTGGATCACAATACATTTATGGCTACGAGTACCTCGGCGCTTGCCCTAGACTGGTCATTACTCCACTGACAGATAGATGCTACCTTTGCCTTATGGGCGCCTTGCAGGTAAGAAAGCTTATTTTCCCTCTATCAGATGGCTTTTTATGCTCGAAAGTCGTCATTGGCTTTCTTAAGGCAAGTTTCTCGTCGAAGTGCAGCAAATATACATTCTCGGAAACTAATTTTAACGCTCTCAAATTGATTGAACGAATATCTATCGTTTGACCAAAAAACTTACCGCGTCTGGCAGTGTAGCCTACTCACTTGAAGTTTTTTCTGCCATTAAACTTTTCCTTTCGCTGTTAGACGTAGAATTGTTATTGAAGATTTTTTGTTTAATCTTTCCTTTCCTAAACAGAACACACCAATGTAATTGCCACCCATGGCTTTGTAATTGTCCTAAATTCTTGTATTTTTTCGCTTCCTATTCAGCTTGACCTGGGCGGTGCACCGGCTGGACCTGCTGGAACAGGAAAGACAGAAACCACTAAGGATTTGGCGAAAGCTCTCGCCAAACAATGCGTCGTGTTTAACTGCTCTGAAGGTCTTGATTTCAAAATCATGGGGCGATTTTTCAGGTATACTGTAACAAACAGTCGTTTTATCGTTTTCTTTAATAATAACAATAAAAACTTTTGAAACTTCTGTGTTTTTTTTGTGCAAAAAAGAAACGTAACAAATTTTATTGTTTGAGAGAACTCAATCCCGTTTGGATTTTTTTTCGTTTACGGTGAGTGCTGAACGTTACTTCAGTTCTGAATACACAGAAAGTTATAAATGAGTTTAAGCAACAAATGCCCAGCTATGCTTCACTTTAAGAAGCGCTTGTCGTTTTTGCATGCGACGATTTACCGACGCAATACCCGCATTGCACGAAATCTGCAATTACGAAAAAAAACTCAATTTCAATCGAATAATTTTTTCGTTTTTACACAGTGGACTTGCTCAGTCTGGGGCTTGGTGCTGTTTTGATGAGTTCAACCGAATCGACATCGAGGTCTTGTCCGTCATCGCCCAGCAACTTCTCACGATCAGGAACGCCAAGTCTTCCAAGGTAACCCGCTTCATGTTTGAGGGTAGGGAGATTAAACTGGATGCAACCTGCGCTGCCTTCATCACCATGAACCCTGGCTACGCCGGCCGAACTGAACTGCCTGACAACTTAAAGGTAACGTTGATTTTTCATTGGTTTTTATTATAAAAAGGTTTTTCAATGTTGTAGTATGTGGCAAGTGCTCACCATATTAGCAAGTATCTGCCGTCGCTCAATGCACGAAGGAACGAACGCCACCCATTAAGGTGATAGCTGAAGACTGTTTCAAATACCAGTTTAAACCGGCTGCTTGTTTTTTACGACGTCAATATTCTTTGTGCAAGAACAGATATTACAAGTTAATATCTTTATTTGAATAAACACTATTATTAATAAATAAACATCAGCAGAAATAGAAAAACGTTGCTCTTATCTCCTCCAGGGAAAAACAACAGCAAACGAAACAGAAGTTGACTAATTTTGTTGTTTCAGGCCCTGTTCCGTCCCATCGCCATGATGGTGCCCGATTACAAACTCATTGCTGAAGTCATCTTGTACAGTGAAGGTTTTGAATCGTCAAAGACTTTGTCGCAAAAGATGGTGCAGATGTACAAGCTGTGCTCTGAACAGGTTTGTTTTGCAAAGAAACAACTTCAGTTTGAACTTCCCCTCATTCCTAAAGATCATGTTATTGTGGTGTTTTCTCCAACGTAAAATATATTTTCTTTATCTTGCTGCATGGCCACCTGAAGATGCGGCCTGATTTGTTACATTTTGCAGATTTTGATTCAGCTACTGCTAGTGTTTGACTGACATTTTCTGAGATTTTTTTACTTTTTGTTAGTTATGTTAGTCGTATCCAGACTTACACCCGGTGGTTGAAGATTTAGATTAAATGGACGGGAAGGCAAGGAAGCCAATCTTCGTGTCCACCTTCAGGCATGCCTTTAAGTGTCCTGCCACAGACACAGCCGCATGCTCTTGAGAGGTGTCGAACCGGCGCCCTTTCGATTGCCGTTCCAGTGTTCTCACCACTCGGCTATGCAGCCTTTTTATAAAGTTTGTTACTTTTTGTTGTCTCTTAATGATACAAAAACTTTTTGTTGCCTTGGGGAAGCAGTAGAAAATGAGAAAAAGTAAGTTGAAAAACGCTGAATCAGACTGTTATTGAAAAATTAACAGTCTGACTAAAATCTTCGAAATCAAAATTTCTTTGTTTTTCAACATCTGAGGATGTTAAAACCCATTGTGTTATCTGGGGAAAACAGTACAGAAAGCGTAAAAATATAGTTATTAGAAAAATTTATTTAAACATTCGCAAAAAGATAGAAAAACCTGAAAATTTCTGCAAAATGTGACAAATCAGGCCGTATCTTTAGATAGCCAGGCTTGCTGCAACTGCAGTGTTGCCCCACGGTCATGCTTATCAAGTTTATGCTTTAGGTCTTGAAAAGAGAATTTTGGGTTGCTTAATACGTTGGTTGACGTAATTGTGATGTTGCAAGGTATTTTTCAGCTTTCTCAACAAGACCACTACGATTTTGGAATGAGAGCGGTCAAGTCTGTGTTGGTGATGGCAGGGTCACTCAAGCGTGAAAATCCAAACATCCATGAAGACATTGTGCTTATTCGAGCGTTGCGAGATTCCAACTTACCGAAATTCTTGGTGCAAGTAAGTAACGCTATTTCCTGAGTACATAATTACCTTCTAGGTTGCAAGATTGGTTATTTAGCGTCTGCAGTTGTTGAATCAATGTAAAAAGGATTAATTTTGCTAGCTAGGCTCGTGATAGTTTAGACATTTTTATGTTTTTTTTTTGGTTTAATAACAGCTTTCAAAAGTTAAGGCCAAAATACTTTTAAAATGACTACCATAAGAAATTCGAACATACTACTTATAGTTTTATGATGATTTAATTTTCGTTAAACTGTACTTTTTTCATTATTCATTTTTTGTAATCGTACTTCAAGCTATCAACCATGATTGCTGCTTTATTACCTGCAGGACGCCCATCTCTTCCGAGCCATCTTATCAGACTTGTTTCCCGGTGTTGAGATTCCCGAGCACGACTACGGCATATTTGAATCAACCATTAAGCAATGCTTGGAAGAGGCTGATCTTCAGCCAATTGCTTCCGTTGTCAAAAAGGTTTGATTAATGAATTGATTTTTACATATCTTCACATTGAAGGTTACATGTCAACAACTCCACCGTGTTTTTAATGCAGTTTTTGGCTTCATGTTGAAGGTTGTTTTATGACTTTTATGTTTTAACCTGAGCCCAACAGCGGCTGTCGCTTTTTTGTTTTTTTTATTAGAAAAACAAAAAAAATTAAAACTTTAGTTTTGAAAATTGTTCGTCTTCACACAGTTGATGCTATGGTCGTTTTTCCGATACGGAAAGTTCCTAAATTTCAAATCATAATTAACCACTCGACTTCCCGTTGTGACGCAAACAAGGTGCAGATACACGGTACAGGAAATTTTGGTTTCCAGGTGATCCAGTTGTACGAAACCATGGTGGTGCGGCATGGTGTCATGTTGGTAGGGCCCACCGGCGGTGGCAAGACCACAGTTTATCAAATTCTCGCTGAGACACTGACCCAGCTCCATAAAAAAGGAGTGGATCACCCTGATTACAAACCGGTGAAAACGTATGTTTTTGTATGCAATTGCATAAATTTGCATCAATTTAGCGTTTATTTATTATTTTCTTGAAGCCCGGCTAACGAATATTTCCATTTTAAATCATTACAACGTCTGCTGGAGATGTAACAACTGAAATTTTGCTCACAAAGCGTTTCGAAGTTAAGAGCAGTCGCAGTTCTTCTGAGCTCTGTCTATAATATAGCGGGTTCAGCTAACGACGTTCGATCGGTCACTTACAAAGACTTTTGTGACTTTTGCTTTCTAGGACTGTGTTGAACCCTAAGAGTATCGCCATGGGTGAGCTGTACGGAGAAGAAGACAAATTGACTTTGGAATGGAAGGATGGGCTCATGGCTATCAGTGTCAGGCAGGCTGTGCAGGTAGATTGTCTTATTTGTGGTTAACACGCTGTAAATCATGTTTCTGTAAGATTAGGCCAATACCCCCATCTAGAGATTGACGAAACGTCGGAATAAAAGCAGATTGTCACTGTATAGACCTTGTGATAGTTTAGCTTAATTTGCACCAGTAGAACATCTCATATTATTTAAATACCCATTGTTACCTAATACCTATTTGGAATTAATTTTTATGCTTACAAACGTTGTAACACTTCTACAGGCTACTCGGTAATTTAGAGTATTGGTGTATTTAATGTTTTCAGCAACAAGAACTCTCAAATGAGTGCCATTAAATGTGATGCTCTATTTTTTATAAAGTTTGTTACTTAAACAATATGTAAAATTAAATTCCTGTTCTGTCAAGTAAACTTGTCAACTCTCTTCTTCATCAAGGACACATCCCCGGATCACAAATGGATCGTGTGTGATGGTCCAGTCGATGCCTTGTGGATTGAGAACATGAACACAGTGTTGGATGACAACAAGATGTTGTGTTTGGCCAACTCCGAGCGTATCAAGCTCTCCGACAGCATGCACATGCTGTTTGAAGTGCAGGTACCTCATCCCCAGACAGACGTCCCAGCCAGCAAAATTAGTCCTTTTTACATTAATTCAACGTAGACGTTGAATCAATGTAAAAAAGACCAGTTTTGCTAGCTGGGACGTCTGTCTGTAGACGTTGAATCAATGTAAAAATCGACTGATTTGTTTTCAGGGTTGTCAACTTTGGTGATTAGCTGGGTTGGTTTTAATGTATAACAGCTGGAAGTGTTGCTTTGAACTGCAAGAAAATATGTAAAGTGAAAGTCCATGAGTAGTTGTTGATAGAATCATAATGGTTGCATTCTTCATCAAGTTAGAAAGACAGTGGCGTTTCACACATACGAAGCCATTCAATGTGGCAAGTGGTATAAGAAATGTAAATCTGCAAATCCTACACACATGCAACAAACACCAAAGGAACAAATATTTATGAAGATACGCCTTTTTCCGTGGTGTGTGTCTGGGAAGTTTATGCTCATACGAAGTAGCTACAATGCAAGAACACCATAAAAGCTGTTTTTTTTACTTTTTAAAAATCTAACAGTCACGATATTGCAATATTTTTTAAAGAAAACCGAACAGTCACGGCATGTTGTCATAACTTACCTTACACTCATCAGAAGAATGTGTTACTTTCTAAAAGTGATTTGTTGCTTCTCCTGATCAGACTTTTTATGCTTCAGGATTTGGCCGTAGCCTCCCCTGCCACTGTAAGCAGATGTGGAATGGTCTACATTGATCCCAATGAGCTTGGGTGGCGTCCTTACGTCACCACTTGGCTCAAGACGAAGATGTTGAAGTTAAAAGAAGAAACCAGACATTTCATCATTGACCTGTTTGATGCCTACATCGAGGACGGCCTCAGGTGAAGATCACAACGTAATTTGTAACACAAAAAATGAAATAATCAAAAAATGACCTAAAATTACTTGAAAACATCATGAAAACACATCGCGGTTACAACATTTTCGTGACAGTGCAATGTAAGCAATGCGTGGAATGTGTTCTAGCGGTGATTCTAGTTCCGTTATCAACGCTCTTGTATCAAACTCACAGATACGTTGAGAAGAACCTCACTCAGTCCATGCCGCAAGTCAACATAAGCAAGGTTGCCACGTTGTGTGCTTTGATTGAGTCTCTCCTGTTGGGAGTAGGCGGACCAGATGTGAAACAGGTTAGTCAGATCACCTTTTGCTCTTTAGAGTGCCACGGCTGTACCAAGTCTAGGCTCCCGTGTTCATTTGTGTTGATTGGTAGCGGAATTTAATTGTTTAAAAACTTTTCTCATTTGCAAGATGAAATTAAATGTCAATGTTCTCTAATATTTTTGCTGATCGTGGTTATGACTATTTAATGCATTGGTGATACTGATGCATTTTATTGTTGATCCTACAAACTGTGTTTCTTATTTTTCCTTTTCAATTACCTGACAGCAGACTCTGCGTGCTTCGTACAGTACAACCGACTGGCTGAAGTGACGATTTCCGCGTTGTTTAATTACTAATTTATTTGCATCAGACCAATAGGTCCATATTTACTACCAAACATGCACAAAACAAACAATACAAGAAATGATCACAATAACCCAGTTAACAGATGATGCTGTTGGGGACAATTGTCAACGAGTAAAACTTTAGACGTTTCTTACGACAAAATTAGAGATTTTACCTGATTATATTTACAGATGATTGCCTGATACAAAAACTGATAATAATAATCATCATTATTTTTCACAGTGAATTTCTCTTAACGAGAACCGACCAGAAAAGCTCTGCTGGCGTTAAATTCTTTCTACCCAGGCGACAAATCAACCGTTTTTTACATTGATTTGCTGTCTGAGTACTTTATATACTTAAATAGACATTTTTCTGCATCCACTCAGGATGCCATCCGGCTTCACCCATTGGTCGCAAGCGCGTTCGTATTCGCCTATGCTTGGTCTGTGGCTGGAAACCTAACAGAGGTCTGCATGGAGACATTTGACACGTTCCTTCGTGGACAATGTGAAGACAATCCCGAAATAAAGGTACGCTGACGCATGGAGTCCTGGATATCTGCACACGGAGTCTGATTTGTCGTATATCGCCGACTGGTGCTAAAAGCCTAACAGCATTTTTTTCAAAGTCACTCTTTTTTTCTTTTTCACTTCCTACCTCACGTTGTGTAACGTAATGGCGCTATGATCCTAAAAAAAATAAACGAAATATATTTTTTCGAAAATATCGATTTTGCAAGTGGTATCAAGTGAGATACGTTTTCGTAAATCTTCAAAATTTTATCTATCAGACCGCATCTTCGAATAGTAATGATTAACCCAATAGTGATTTTAATCATTATTGTTTTCGTATGTTATCACGTAACCTACGATAATTATTAATTACTGTAAATAACGTTTCAGGTTGCTTTTCAGGTCCTTGGCTCGTACAAGTTTTTAAAACAAAAAACACTTCCCGCGCTGGAATTGAACACATCTCACTGTTGCATTGTATTTCAGCTCCCAACCGGATCTGACCTGTTCAGTTACTACCTCGACTTTGATCTGAGGCGATTCGAGAGTTGGGAACGCATCATTCCTGTGTTCAAGTACAACAAAGAAATCCCATTCTTCGACATGTTGGTTCCCACCATTGACACCGTGAGGTTTGGCTACTTGATGGAAAAGCTTCTGGCCGTGGAACGATCAGTCTTATACACTGGTATGTTAAACTTGTTGTTGAGAGAGAGAAATAACTTTGTTTGCCGATTAGGTTCTATAATAGCACACAATCAGATTACATCTTTCATGTCAACGGGCTATTGAGGGGAAGTTGATAGTTGTTTTGACGGTTTATGATTTTGCTGGTTGCCTTGAGTAGCAATGTATTGAACTGTGAAGAATGATGCTTTTTTGTACAATGCAGCGTTTACCCAGCTTCATGGTGTCAGTAAGCATTGCACTGCTCAAAGCAATTGTTGACCACCATGTTCCTATCATGACGTAGCACTAATGAGACATAGCATGGCGACATAGCTGTTTGCCGCTGAGTATTCACTATTCAATGTACAATTGTACATTTGACAAGCTGATGTGTGTGGAAAACTTTGAGTCTGTTTCAAAATTCCTCATAAGTTGTGTAATTCGTTGACAGTTATATCTTTATGCATGGAATGCACCATCACACAGCACAACCAGTAGATCCGTACTCAACGCTTAGAATGTATTTTTGATACTTTTCAGGCAACACCGGTGTTGGGAAGTCAGTGGTCGCACGAGGCTTGCTGGAATCCATCTCGGCAGAACAGAATTACGTTCCATTGTACATGAACTTTTCAGCTCAGACTTCTTCAATGAGAACTCAAGAATTTATTGAAGCTAAGTTGGAACGGAAACGAAAGAACATTATTGGTGGGTGGTCTTAAAAATATTATTAGTCTCAAAAGAAAACGTGGCTTGTTTCAATGGGTCAATAATAACAACGTGTTGCAAAAACAAATTTAGTTGAAACAAAATCTCACAAATTGTAGGCGCCCCTCCCGGCAAGCGCGTCATCATATTTGTCGACGACTTGAACATGCCCAAGCTGGACCGGTACGGAAGTCAGCCTCCCATTGAACTGTTGCGTCAATATCAAGACTTCGGAGGGCTTTACGACAGGGAGAAGATGTTTTGGAAGGTTATTTGAGTGTTTTATTTTTGAGGAAAATTTCAGAAATACAATTTCAAATAGCAATTTTCTGTGACTAAGTAAAACAAGAGTAAAATTTCCGCTGATTTTTATGTCATTTTTTACAGTGTTTATGAGTCTGAGAATATTGCATGTCTCACTTGGGACAATGTGCCATGTACTGTATAAGTTGAAATCCTGTATCCTGTGATGTGTTTGCTTCAGATCATCAAAGATGTCACCATTGCTGCCGCATGTGCGCCCCCTGGCGGTGGTCGAAATCCTGTCACTCCCAGGTTTATTCGACACTTCGGAATGTTTTCTTTACCGTCACCTTCAGAGTTTAACCTCAAAACTATCTTTGTGGTAAGTGTTTGATTTTTGAGCAGTATAATGAAATTTTATTGTCAACTCTCCACTTTATGCCAAAATATAGCTTTTACAGCGACGTAAACGTCGATTAAAAACGTTTTGCGCTTCGAAATTTAGGCACAAAATAAGTTACTTGAAATGGTTATTATAAAAGTTTTTTCTCTGCTCCTGCACGTTGCTTAGGAGCAAAATGCAAATACTGTGGACGTAGCTTCATGGAAATGCTTTTAAACAGAGTTTTAAAGCTATTTTTGATCAATAAATTTTGACTAAGTGCTTTTAACTCTAGATCTAGACCACAGAACTACATGTTGTTTTCTCACATTTTTAACGATCAAAACTTCCGTCCGCAGGCGATCATGACCGGATTTTTGTCCGACTTTCCAGTGGCAGTCAAAGACAGCGCCGTGGCAATCGTAGACGCTGCCATAGAGATATATGGGAGGATGTCTACAGACTTGCTTCCCACTCCCACAAAGTCCCACTACGTATTCAACTTGAGAGATTTGTCTAAATGCGTTCAAGGCATTTTAAGAGCTGATTCTGGAGTCATTCGTGAACAGGTGAGGTTTTGTGGAAAAGATGAACATTAATGTTGATTTTACATAAAATCCATTAAAATAGATGGATAATTAAATATGCCTTTTTTTTCATAACTAGGCTTACGCCCGGTAGTTTAAAATTTAAATTAAGTAGACGGGCAGGCAAGGAAGCCAATCTTCGTATCCACCTTTAGGTGCACCATTAAGTGTCCTTCCAAAGACATAACCGCATGCTCTTGAGCCCAATGGCTCTCAACACTTGGCCATGCCATCAATCCTGTGTTGATAAACTTTGATCAACAGACGTTTATTTTTCATTTTCCAACGACAGTGCGATGTTTCAATATCTTTTCTTACTGCAAAGATATAAAATTTTCTAAACTTTTTTATTTTTTCCTCCTACGTCTTCTCAGGTCCACATCTTCCATTTGTTCTGCCACGAAGCACTCCGCGTCTTCCACGACCGTCTCATCAACCACGACGACAAAAATTATTTCTACACGATTCTCGCCGAAATGGCTCACAAGCATTTCGGTCATTCGGTTAGTGATGCTTGGTGTGTGAAATCATTGACGTAAAACGACAAACAAGGCATGATACCAAGCGGCCCCATTAGAGACAGATATAATATCTGCCTCTGATGGCAGCTTGGTATTATGCCTTGTTTGTGGAAACGTACTTGTTTAATGAACTAATTACACAGGTCAACAATTTGAAACCAATTTTTTGGTGCATAAACTAAACGATTGTGTTTAGAGTAAATTTGGGTCGCTGATTTTCGGATTCTCCACCCACGAAACCTCCCTAAACCCTTATCGTTGTTGCACTAAAAGTTGTGTTCACTAGTGTTATCATCATAACTTTAATGATAGAAATACAGACGATATCTATGTTTTTTGTGAGTTATAATGTGATTATGTCTTAGTTTTATGTAAATGGCAACACTTTGCTGCTTTTGACATTGAATCGACTTAAAAAATCCGCAACCCTTTCCTTTGTAGATCGAACCAGAGTCTTTTGTCAAGCAACCAATTATCTTCGGAGATTTCCTTAAAGTTGGAATACCTAAAGAAGACAAAGTCTATGAAGATTACTCTGATAAGTAAATGGAATCTTGTTGCTTGTCAAACTGTTGATTTATTATTATGATAAAGTAACACCTGAAAATTTGTCTTGCAGAATGGAAAAAATTCGATCTGTGCTTGAGGATTACCTCGATGACTTTAATCTTTCCTCTTCCAAAGAAATGAAACTGGTGTTCTTCCAAGATGCAATTGAGCACGTAGCTAGGTAAAAGAGACCATGAAATATAATTAATTTTTCTCTTTAACAATACACGTTTGCTGTCTGTTGTTCGTGTGAGCAGAGCTCAAACTGAAAAGAAAAGTTTCTGATTGTTTCGTTTTTGTGTGTGTTTAGAATCGTTCGAATGATCGTAACGCAACGTGGAAACGCCTTATTGGTCGGTGTAGGTGGGTGTGGCAAACAATCTCTCACCCGATTGGCTTGCCACGTTTGTAGCTACCAATGCTTCCAGATCGAATTAACTCGAGGATACAACTATGAAAGTTTTCACGAAGATCTTCGCAAGGTCTACCAGATAGCCGGCGTCCAAGGACAAGACACGGTTTTTCTTTTCACTGACACTCAGGTGAATTTGAAATAATAATCATACTTTTATTTGCGCCCATTGCGATAACATACATAATACTGCGATCCAACAGACGACAGGAACCAGCGAAGTGACATATATATTTTTCGAGGAACATAGCAATTGAGTTTGTTTTCTGTTTCATTGGCCAAACTAACTTGTGGTTTTTTAAGTTTTTGATTATTTGTTGCTTCAGAAATTGTATCTTTTTATTTTAATTGGTAATGCTTAAAAAAATTGTTTCATTTGTTGCTTGATGGACAAGTCTGTTACCTCTCAAGTATCTCCATTTAATTTGTCTTAGTTCTAATCGTTTTTTTGTTCTATATAGATTGTACAAGAAGAATTTCTTGAGGACATCAACAACATTCTCAATTCCGGGGAAGTTCCCAACTTGTTTGAAAAAGACGAGCTGGAGCAAGTACTTGCCGCAATCCGACCGTTGGCCAAAGAGTTTGGAATATCAGAAGGGGACAGGGATGGCGTGTTTCAACACTTCATTGCCAGGTAGGCTTTGCCTTAAAGAAACATAAGCCTTTTTTCATCATCGCGCTGTTTTTAGGTGCTGCAAACCGTTTAATGTATTTTCTCTTTTAAAACCTGTTTTCAGTTCATCGCAACTTTGTTTGCAGAGTCCGCCAAAACCTCCACATTGTTCTGTGCATGTCTCCAGTAGGAGATTCATTCAGAGCTCGCTGTAGAATGTTTCCTTCACTGGTTAACTGCTGCACCATTGACTGGTAAGCCAAATCACTAAACAACCATTACCTGTTGCTGATAACTGACCTACAATTTAGTAGGCTCCACATAATACAAGTCTGTTTTTTCTGCATCCAGGTTTGTGCAATGGCCCGAGGATGCCTTGCTCAGTGTGTCCCAGAACTTCTTGGGAGCGGTTCATGATCTTGAGGATGAGGAGAAGGAAGCCGTTTCCAAGATATGCGTGGAAATTCACTTGAGCGTGAACAGAATGGCTGAAAAGTATGTGAGCTTGGGATAGGCTTTTTCACTGATCCTAGAAGACGTTTCTGTTTACAACAAATAGGTTAATAGAGGAATAAGTCAAATTCCGTAGTTAAAAATACGTTAAAATATGTTGACTGAGCGTGTTGGGAATGGACACGAAGCGATTTGAAATACTTTCTTGTGAAGGGCATACCTTTCATATAAAACAGTATTTCTCAAATGAAGCTACAAAACCTTATTTGGATCGTGAAAACTCAAAAAATATCATACTCTCATTTGAATACTTTCATCAACTTTGTGTAGGTTCTTCAAGGAGTTGCGACGCCACTATTACACAACACCGACCTCCTACCTGGAACTGATCAACCTCTATCTGACCATGCTGCAGGAGAAGCGAAAACAGTTGGTCACTTCTCGCGACAGATTCAAGGTTCGTGGTGTTTCGTTGCTTTACAAAGTTATCAACGTTGATCTGTTGAGGTTTATATAACGGACGTACTGTAGATTGATTCATGATTGACAGGAAAGGTTCAGTGTTCTCCACATCTCACTACGCTGAATGGAGATGAAGTGTTCAATGAAGGGTTGTGCAGTCATATTTGACGGCCACATAATTACGTTACTCTCTTTATTATCTCGTGTGTCATTAGTTATAAAGAGAAACCAAGATGAGAATGACGCAGAGTAGAACGTAGGTTCTCAAGTTTCAGAGCTCGCCACTTGAAAAGAGGGTTTTTGGAAAGTATCTAGCACAACCCTGACGCTGAAATAAACAGTTATGCTTTCGTCATTTTGTTGTCTTTATCTCACATTAAATTTTTTTTCAACAGACTGGTTTGTCGAAACTCCTGGAAACAAACGATCTGGTGGACTCCATGCAGGAGGAGCTCACTGCTCTTGAACCGGAGTTGAAGAAGAAGAGTGTGGAAACAGAAGAGTTGATGGAGAAGCTAGCTGTGGATCAGGAAAAGGCAGATCAGGTGAGACTCTATTATTTTCCTTATGTTATTTCCTTGTTGAAGTTGGCTGCTACGGAGTACAACGCTTCATGTCATTATCGTTGTCTTAACCCAAACCTGATACTCTTTTAAGAGTTTATTGTGAAACTGACGATGATGAAAATACCTTTGACATATTTTATAAATATGAAGTTTGTTGAAGTTTTTGAACACCTAGTTTTATATCCATGAGATGCAGATCAGGTGTTTTACGTGGTGACTTGTATAAAAGAGCTGTACATAATATCGGAATACATTGTGAGGACGACAATAAATTGTTGGGACGTTGTGAGACTGAAAGTGTTATTGTAGCGAAATCGATTTCTCTTCATTAAAATTGGGCTGGTTAACTGTTGCTGCTTGATCAGCAAACAGCAATGCATCCTATACTATAATGTGGCAATAGATTTAATTTATGTTGTTTCAAAAGCTGTATTATGTTTTTGTCTTACTGCTAGCACTAGTCTTTGTTGATACTTCTGACATAGTTTCTTTATATTTTTTTTAGCGAATGACATTTTTCTGCAAATATTTGTCTGCATTGCTATGGCTCTATGTGCAGGTGCGGAAAGTTGTTCTGGAGGACGAAGCAGTGGCGACTGTAAAAGCTGAGGAAACCCAAGCCATTGCTGCTGACGCCCAGAAGGACTTGGACGAGGCTTTACCAGTCTTGCACAACGCCAACAAAGCACTGGACGCTCTGGACAAGAGCGATATTGCTGAACTTAAAGTCTTCGCGAAACCACCAGATCTCGTACAAACTGTTATGGAAACAGTAAGTTTTGGAAATTCCTATGTATGGTCTAGTTTTTGTTAATAAATATAAAATATATTTTTTTCTAATAGAAATAGAATTTTCTAATAGAATTAGAATGTATCTCACTTATTCTTATCAATGCTACATCCAAAGGTGTTTCAGCTTCCGCATGAATTATTTTTTATCTTCCACGTTATGGGATTTGATAGAGGTTTTGTAGAGAGTTCACTTTTTGTGCTATAAACATAAAACCAAGCAACACAACCGGATTTATCCAGTTTTATCCGGTTATAATGCTTGGTTTTATATGATTACGAGGATTTAACCATGAACAAAGAGCCACAGTACGCAAACGCTCTTCAATGGTCTGTATTTGTCTGTCTAGGTCTGCATCTTGCTCAATGCAAAAACCGACTGGGCGTCTGCAAAGAGTGTTCTTGGCGATGCTAACTTCTTGAAGCGCTTACTCGAGTACGACAAAGACAACATCGCGCAAAGAATTATAAAGAAGCTTGACAAATACATCAACAATCCAGACTTTGTGCCCGAAAAAGTTGAAAAAGTAAGCAAGTTTTACGTGGAATTGTTAAGTTTGATTGGTACGTCATTTTGACGCAAACACGCGCAATCTACGTATGACGAACGCTGGCCTAAATCGCAACGTTTTTTGTAGTTGTATGTTAATTCATTTCAAGTACATTTAGCTGCATGGTTTGCACGAGACTGGCGCCTTGAAGAAACGCTAGTTCGCTACGTCTTGCAGCCACGCAACAGTGTCTTGGCAAAACACAGAGATACTTGAAGGTGGACACGGTTGTCGGTATTTCCGGCCTTAAATCCTGTTGTGAATACGGAAATTCACTGCACTGATGTCACTCTATTTCAGGTGTCAAAAGCTTGCAAATCTATGTGCATGTGGGTGCGAGCTATGCACACCTACTCTAATGTTGTGAAAGAAGTGGAACCGAAACGAGAGAGGCTCCGAACCGCTCAAGCGGAACTTGACATCACAATGGCCGCATTGAAAGAAAAACAAGATAAGCTGAAAGCTGTGGAAGCACAAATTGCAGAATTACAGGTAAATGACCTAACAAGTATATAAACCTCTTTGTATATCACAAGCTTACCTATGACTTGGAGATACAGTATTAGGTTTTACCAAATAAAATTTTCACTTTGTCAATTTCGGTGACCTGGCTCGGGTCAGTTGTACAAAGCATCTACAAGTATCCAAAACTGACTTTCAGGCAAAGTTTGTGTTTAGGTTAGTCTTTACAAGACCGTCATTTAGCTGAAGTTTTTGATATTTTATTGGTCTTGAAATTGCAGCATTTCAATCTCTGAACTGAATCACAATCAAGAAGTTTTCGTTAAGTAAAAAACGTGTTTTTTTTATAATTGTGTAACAAATGTTTAACGTAAGAAATGTTTAACCAAAGCATTTGTTTTGTTGCGGCTGACACAGAAAGGTAATCGTAATTTTGAAGGTGACAGCACCGCCAAATTTTGTGCGCTAGCCTATGAATAAAGTTTGCATTTCGTGTAATGCTCAGAGGAAACAATAATGGTCGAAAGTTATGATTCGAATTTATATATTTTCCATGCTTTTGTTTACCAGGCTACCTACGACGAAAGCGTAGAAGAGAAAGACAGACTGATGAAGACCATGTCGCTTACTGCTGCGCGTATGAAGAGAGCTGGGAAGCTGACTGCTGCTCTCGGAGACGAACAGGTGGGTCTAGCCAGAATGTCAGATGGATAGTCCTTTCACTTGCACTTTGAATAGTTTGGATAGCTTAGTTAGGATGTGTAGAAATGGTGACTGTACAAAACCACCACTCATGCATAACCAACCATAGATTGTATGGCATCCGTGGTGAATCAGAAAGACATGTCACAACAATTATAAAAGAAAAAATGGCGACCACAAACAAAATTTGTTTAAATTCTATGGGGGGCGCTCCTCTTTCACATTCTCCAAAACTTTACTCATTTTGCGACAGCTCATTTGTTTTCAAAAACTGGGACCTAAGCAAATAACCTTCTCTAGATTCACTACTGTTTTTTTTTCGATAGACACCAAGCTTCAGTTTTTAACTTCACAATGCTATTCCTCAAGAATCTTATCGTGTAAAATGAAAAATCTCCCATACGGGAACATTGATCTTTCCACAAGATTCTTTAATCGGCATCACAACGCAACACTTTGTCAGTCGAAGGATAAAGATTCAAAACCAACCAACCAACACTTTGTCATATTTTTGAACCAAGCCGATAACTAAGACATTATTTCAATTCAAAGAAAACTAATGATATCTTTTCTTGATCAGGTTCGGTGGCAAGAGAAGGTTGAAGAGTATGAGCATCAGATAGGCAACGTGGTTGGTGACGTGTTCATCGCTGCCGCCTGTGTGGCTTACTACGGCGCATTCACGTCAACCTACAGGGAGCTACTTGTCGATGGATGGACTAAAACATGCAAGGAACTGGTAAGCTCCGGTTGTTGTGTTGCAGACAGCAATGCAAGACACTGCTACTGTTCTCCCAGTTATAGGGAAACACACACTACATACTAATTGACTAGAGCTTGTTCTACTGTACTGAACTATTTTTCACGTTTCAAGAATCTACCCACCTCGGACAACCTTAGCTTGGTGAAGATCTTGGGAGATGCTTACGAGATCAGACAGTGGAATTCAGAAGGATTGCCCAGAGATAACGTATCCACCGAGAACGCCATCATGGTGACGCGATCAAGAAGATGGCCACTCATGATAGATCCGCAGGACCAGGCTAACAGGTTCGAGCTACTTGCTTCGTTTCGTCTTAAGAGGAATTACGTATCTTCTGTTATTTTTTATTACATTTTCTGTTACTAACTTCACAATGTAGATTTTAACGACCTGTTTTAGCCTGATGCTGCGAGTTCGCTGTAGTAATAACGGATTGCACTAGCTTTCGCAACACAGCTCCCTAGTCATGTGCTACGACGAATGGTGTTGAAGTCAGTGATTCGTTTTTTATGCGGCTTTTTGTTTGGCTTGAAGCTGTTGACTGTTGAGTTTCTGTGTTGTTGGCGTTATTGCTATTATTGCAACGATCATGCTGCTAAAAGCAAACTCAATCTTCTGTTGGTAATTTCACCTACATGCAGTAAGAAGTACCAACTTACGATGTGAAGTAAAAAAATCTGAATTTGAAAGCCACCAAGCCACCACAGTTGCTTAGTTATTGTAGTTCAGTGCAGCATGTCAATTGTCAAGGCTATTGCGGATTAATTGACAGGTGGGTGCGGAACAAAGAAACGAAGAACGGACTTAAAGTGATTAAGCTCAGTGATCCCAACTTCCTTCGGACTCTTGAGAATTCGATTCGGATCGGGATGCCAGTGCTGTGTGAAGAACTCGGAGAGACACTTGATCCTGCTCTGGAGCCTGTCCTCTTGAAGCAGGTTAGCAATCTACATCTGATCTTTGCTTTGTAATGTAGCAGCTCTTACTCTAAGTTGTTCCAGTGTAGGGTATGTCCCCTATCAACTTTTTTATTTTGTTTTATTTGAAAATTTTGATTTTGAGAATACCTTTAAGACTTTGCTTTTGCAATTTTTTAGAAAATGTAACTCTTGTTAGAAAACGTAATATCTCGATTCAAGAACTTTAAACAATCAGCCTGAGATGAGCCTGCTAAATCCTCCATCGAAGATATCCAATTTGTTGGCCTGGAGGAGAATATTTCTTCGTTTGGTTTTCATTGTTTGGCTTTTCGAATCTCTTCTTTCAAGGATTACATTTTTACATATGACGTCATATCTCAGACCTTTATGTCCGGTGGTCGCATGTTGATACGGTTGGGTGATTCCGATATCGATTACGACAAGAACTTCCGGTTTTACATGACGACAAAAATGGCGAATCCTCATTATCTTCCTGAAGTCTGCATCAAGGTTTGAATTTCTTTATGATTGGCTTTGTCGATGCTCTCAAGCATAAAATCGTGAATGAGCTCGTGATTGGCTTCATGAATGACGTCATAATTTCGTGAAGAGCCTGATGAATGATTTTATAATATTGACCTCATGACATAAAGTATCACGATTTTATGAATGATCTATCGATTTTGTGATGGACATCATGGATGTGGATTGTGGATTATGTGATTAAATGGATTGGCGTTTCCGAGTTATGACGCATTTTTTAATTTGTAGAGATTTGCAGATCACATTTTTCCAGTAGCGTTGACGTCTGATTTGCGTAATAAAATTGCTAAATTTTACAAAAAATCACCTTTTTTCAGGTTACCATCATCAATTTTACAGTCACAAGACTTGGCCTGGAAGATCAGATTCTTAGTGATGTTGTAAGATTGGAAAGACCAGACTTGGAAGAACAAAGAAATCAACTCATAATGAGGTGAATGTTTCGTTATGTTTCAGCGTGGGCTGATGTTCAATGTTCATGCATCCATCTAACTCTGGAATATATAATGTTATGTTATTGCGTTTCCACTTTTGCTTGTTGGTAAAACTTAAGTCAAACTATTAAGATCTAGCTCCAACACCGAATATATAAAAGCCGTTTAGCACAACTTTGTCCTTTTTACGTTGTTTCAACGTCTGCTGACATTGAATCATTCCAAAGAGGACGTTTTTTTCTCACTAGAAAGTTTTTTGTCTCTGTTTTTGTCTTAAAGTTGTTTGCTGTGTAAAAATTTACTTCTTGATCTTGGCGTTTATTTTCTAAAGTTATTCAAAACTTGAATTCCAGGATCAACGCTGACAAGGCGCAGTTGAAATCCATCGAAGATCAGATCTTGAAACTCCTCTTCACTTCTGAAGGCAACATCTTGGACAATGAGACGCTGATAAACACTCTGAATGAGTCCAAGTTAACATCCGGAGTTATTTCAAAGAGATTGGAAGAGGCTGAAGCGACAGAGCTCAACATTTCTGAAGCTCGAGAAAAGTACATTTTTTATGTTAATTAACGTTTTTTTGTTGTTGTTGTAACTAAACCCTTACCCAATAAAGAGTGTTAAAGTGATCTCAAGAGTGTAAACTGCTGCTTGAAAAAACATTTTAATATCTTGCACTTTCTGTGAATAACTTTTTACTCTGAAGTTAACTTGAACAAGTGATCTGAGTGCTGGAATTTGATTTTAAAACCAGTGCAAGCTACAAAAAAATTACGGCACATTACATTAAACCAACGTGTTTGGCTCCAGGTACCGTCCCGTTGCGACTCGTGGTTCAGTTCTGTTCTTCGTCGTCGCCTCCTTAGGCGAGATAGATCCCATGTACCAGTTCTCGCTTCAGTATTTCAACAACATCTTCAACATGACAATAACCAACGCGAAAGCAGCTGACTCTCTCGATAAGAGATTGAAAATTTTGCTGGTAAAGTTTGATACTTTTATGGAACTTGTTAATATGAAAGTACTTTTGTAAAACTTTTTCCCACTCTCACATTGATTTCATTTAGCCAAAGCGGTATTTTTACATTGATTCAACATTTACGCGATTGATTTTACCAGCTGGGTTTGGAAATACCTGTGCATTAAAGCTGTAGTGATTTTCATGCAGGACGATACGACATTTGCCGTTTATCGTAACGTGGCTCGGGGTTTGTTCGAACGTCACAAATTGATCTTCAGCTTCATGGTCTGCATTGACATCATCAAGCAACAAGGTCACGTGTCAGAAAGCGAATGGAATTTCTTCCTACGTGGCGCGCCTGGATTGGATAAAAAACGCCCACACAAACCGGAAGCTGATTGGCTGTCCGAAGAGGTGGGATTGAATAGGCAATATTATGGATTGCTTTTTATGAAAAAAAGACCTTAGTTCACGCTTATTTACGTAATAATTTGGCAGGAATGGAACAAATGTGTTGATTTGGAAGAAAACTTGAAATGCTTCCACGGGTTAACTGAGGACTTGATGCGGACTCCGATTTATTGCGCACTCGGTGAACTTGAAATTCGACTCAACCCGGAGACATGGGACGGTTACTCAGTAAGTTTATTTGTGAACATTACGTCACATAATTGAAATATCAATCCTTTTGTTACTGTAAAAGGTAAAGGTCCCATGCTCAGTTACCTAGCTTTGGGGAATGAGAAGATAAGGTTATCACACTAAGCCTTCGGTGCTAACAAGACTAAGGTGGACAGGTTCTTTCTCCCGGCCGCGTTTTTTTCAGCAACTATGGCCACCCAATTTATTACAGCCTGGGTAGAGGTGAGCGGTGAAGAGGTAGAGTGTTTACCAACAACCAGCTTAAGCCGTGTGTCGAACCAGGTTCGCATTATTGGAAAGCCATCGCCGCCTTATCCTCTGCGCCGTCCCAACCCACCGTAATTACTGTACAATGTTATTGAGACTTATAATTCATCCTTGAAACGTAAAATAATGTTTGAATTATAGCACAAAACCTTAGCGCATTTTGGATCAGTAATCTTATTCGGTTATTCGTCATCTTGTTTGTATAGAAACACGAGCTAGATTATGTGAAAAAGGATTTTGTGCTTTATTTAGGTTGCGGAACCACCTCCTTATGTCCAACCGATTCCTCCAGAAGACGAAGGAGAGCCAGTGGATGAAAACATTGGACACTGGGAGGAAAGACTCTCCATGTTTCAGAAACTGATCCTCGTAAAAACCTTCAAGGAGGAGAAGGTAGGATGCCGTTGTATGTTCAGTTGTATCATAATATTGTTACGTTTGGTAAAATGACTAATACTAATTGATATTTTGTCCTCGCTGTAACTACAAATAATTTAAAAACAATTAATACTCACACGACCAATGATTAGGCAATGAAAAACGATGCTGATAGCAATAAACTTTTACTAACTTTTGTTATGATGATTTACGCAGGTGGTGTCTACAATCACTGACTTTGTGGTGGCGAACAGTGGGAAGCAGTTCGTGGAGAACCCTCCGGTTTCACTGGCGTCCCTCTATGCCGACATGACCAACCTAACGCCGTTGGTGTTCGTGTTAAGCACTGGCTCTGACCCCATGGGAGCATTTATGCGCTTTGCAAAGGAAAGAGACTACACTGAAAAATTGGAAGCTATTTCACTCGGGCAAGGTTTGGCGATGGACAACAGTTAAAAGCAGGTGAGATTGCGTTTACACTGACTGAGTTTTTTGTTTTGTTCTTCCAGGTCAAGGGCCTGTGGCGGAACGGCTTATGAATCATGCACGAGACAATGGAGGATGGGTGTTCTTACAGAATTGCCATTTGGCCAAGTCATTCATGTCAAGACTGGAAGAGATATTTAAAGAGTAAGTTTCTGTTCATTCAAGTTGAGATTTATGAACACCGTTTTCCTGAGAATCGTTAACGGTAAAAATAATGATTACTTTTGTGGGCTATGATGCCCCATCTGTTGTAAAAATCACGCTCTTTAGTGCTCTAAAATATGTCTTTAATATGTTGTAAAAAACGAAGAGGAACTGAGGTTTCATAATCTACTTTGTAGCCCCCTTAAAAACACATGCGGTTAGTTGTTCAAGTTGTTAGTGGTCCCGCAAAAAATGTCATACGACCCTGCATCATAAAGTTGGTGATCTGTTGCTTAGGTTTAAAGAAATGGGACCTGAAGGTGTTCATGAAGATTATCGGCTGTTCCTTAGTTCCATGCCGACGAATTTCTTTCCGGTCACCATCTTGCAGGGATCAGTCAAGGTCAGTTGAATAAAATCTCAACACCAAAATCACTTTAATGAGGCGACGTAACTCTAGAATATTTTTAAAGATTTTTGTCGTAAGCTAACACTCCTTGTTCAAGCTTTGAAGATAAAAATAATATAATTGCTTTTATTACTGCTCTTCCTCTTAGGTGACTAATGAGCCTCCAAAAGGATTGCGATCCAACATTCGAGGAGCTTTTTCCGCCATCACACCATCCTTTTTTGAAGATCACGTCTTGGGAGTTAAATGGAGGAGGATGATATTCGGCATCTGCTTTTTTCACGCCATTATTCAGGTCAATATTTTGTTGTGTTGTCAATCTAACTAACAGCAAGTTTATTTTTAATTAGCTGAGAAAGTTTAATGTAACTTTTCAACTTAGTCGTATCGGTAGCTTTTCACAATGCCCTTATGAAAGACGACAAAATTATTTTCCATGTATGCTATGTCACATGTCTACATCGTTTGAATGTCTTACAGCGTCATTCCAAATAACCCATCCCAACTTAGACAATTTCAAATGCGGTAGTTCAAACTGACGTGCCGACTTTGCAAACCGATACTACCGATTCCATTTTTTATTTCTGGCTCTTCGATTGTACCATTCGTTTCCACAACTAAGGACGTTGAAGCAACATAAAATAGCTGAATATTTTCCTGGTGTATACCAAAAAGTAATTTAAAATGCAGTATTTAAACTGACGAACCGATGGTGCAAACCGACACAGCCAATTCGTTTTTTAACTCATCAATTACACCATTTGTGTACAGGAGCGAAAGAAGTTTGGTCCGTTGGGTTGGAACATTCGCTACGAGTTCAACGACAGTGATCGGGAATGCGGTATCCTCAATCTTGAACTCTTCTGCAAGAATGGCAACATCCCCTGGGACGCTCTTCTTTACATCACAGGAGAGATCACATACGGAGGAAGAGTCACAGACGCCATTGATCAGAGATGTCTTCGTACCATCTTGTCCAGGTGATTGCTGGTTCAAAAATGTAATGAAATATAGTTAGCATCATTTTCCATACAGAAGCTGAATCAAATTGTGATACGTAAAGCTGTAACATCGTTGGATGGACTACTTGGTGTGTTTCAGAAGAAATGCGATGGTTGCGATGCGTCTCATCAATAATTATTCAACTGCTTCCAAAAGATCTTTTGTGATAGGTTATGCTTGGCATGGTGGTGATTGGAAAACCATAGTTTTGCCAACTTTGAGCTATTCTAGATACCGGCATTTGAAATCACAGAAAGACGAATGTAAATGTAGCGGTGTTGCCAGTTGTCTTGATAAAATTCAGAAAGACGATGCAATGATTTCTTTCATCCAGCAGCACCTGGCTTGTCTGCTAACAAAGTGATGAAGTTGTTTCAGCTGATTTTAATATTCCAGGTTTTTCCGCGAGGACACACTTGATCCTGAGTACAAGTATTCCGAGTCCGGAGTCTATTTTGCTCCTTGTGAAGACCTGATCACCGACTTTCAGGATTATGTCAACCAACTTCCGATAAATGACGACCCGGAAATATTTGGAATGCACAACAATGCTAACCTCGCCTTCCAGGTAGGTACCGGAGAGAATCGAACTTAAAATATTGAGATTATTCTTAAGCTATGGCAGAGACTGCTTTCAAGATCGAAATGTATCCAGTTCAGAGGGTTTGATTAAGTTTTCTCAAAAATGAAGTCGCTTGTTTCAATTCACTTTACTTACTGGATTGATTCATGGCTAGTCAAACTTGCAGCAAAAAAAACAACAACACGGTCTATTTGTTGCAATAGAAACAAGAAACCAACGTCCTCATCAACACGATCCTAGAGGTCCAGCCCAGGATGGTGTCAGGAGAAGGAGGAAAGACGAGCGATGAGATTGTGGATGAGCTCGCGGCTAGCATCCTGGAGAAAATGGAAATTTTCAAACTGGATATCGACAACGCTGAGCAATCTATGTTTAAATTGGACGCTAAAGGAAGGTTGGTGTTTTCATTTACAACTGAAAGACTTTGCATGTTGAAGAGTAAACCCAATTACAAAGGGCCCAATTTGCACATCATTTTGCGACTTAGTCAACATTTTTTTAGTGGTTATTGAAGTGGATGTTAAAAATATTCACATGGATGCTGACGGCAGTTACCGTAGATTAAACACCTGTCAAGGGAAAATTGCCAGCTTTTGCTGCACGAGTCTAATTTTTGTTTGAAAATAAACCATGAAGATTATGCTGTGTTTCCAAATACGTATTAGTGATACAAGATGTTGGGATAAAGAATAATCTTCATTTACACAATGTCTTCATCAGGGTGAATTCGTTGACAACGGTCCTGCAGCAGGAAGTCGAGAGATTCAACAAGCTCCTCAAGGTGATCATAACCTCCCTGAATACGTTGAAGAAAGCCATAGCTGGTCTGGTGGTGATGAGTGAGCAAATGGAAATGATGTACAAGAGCTTCATCAACAATCACGTAAGCAGTGTCGCATGTGATGTTAGCTACTACGTATGACGTCATAGAGGTTTTGATGGCGTCATAACTGCGTTGTGATATTGTTAATGTTGTTATCTTGAAGTTATTGATACCTTGCTTGCTTTTATGCTTTGGGCTTTTACCCAGATTAATGCTTATTGTAAGATAGTAAGATGATTCCATTGCTTATTTTGCTTGAAATGTACTTTCGGTTTAAAAACCAGGCTGATATGAAAGTGGTTTTCAGGTTCCTATAATGTGGGAAAATGCTGCCTTTCCTTCATTGAAGCCGCTGGGATCCTGGGTAAAGGATGTTGTGTTAAGGCTGCACTTTACCCAACGCTGGCTCGAAAAAGGTCTCCCAAGATCGTTTTGGATTTCTGGGTTTTTTTTCCCTCAAGGTTTGTGCGTGAAGTCAAACTATAATGTAAATCAGCAACTATTTCTGGATTGTTCATTGAAAAATACCGTATTTTTTAAATTATTAACTTACTCGATTAGCTTATGTTTTCATGATTCAAAAACATCAAAAGTTTTCTTTTGCTTGTGTAAACTTATAAGCTTTTAGGGGCTTTGCTATATACGGCATATGTTTCAATTTCTATCTGATTGTTGTCAATCCATGCAGCATAAAATGACAATTCTAACAACGCCTTCAAAGATTTCGTGGTACTGGAACATTTGAACAGCCTCTTAGCTTACATATTTAGACATTGTTTTTTTTTATAGGTTTACTACACTTCCGCAATGTAGGATGGGTTAACTGTGATAAAGTAGTGAATTCCACCATGATATATCAAATATTATTTCAGTGCAAAATTGGACTGATACTTCTATTAGATATAGGCCCACATTCAACATTTGGTTTTTCGGTTGATGAAAAGACCTGTTTAATTGTTCAGGCTTTTTAACGGGAGCCTTGCAAAATCATGCACGTAAGTATGATTACCCCATTGATCGACTGAGCTTTCATTTCCATCCTCTTACTGTGTTCCGAGATCAAGCGGAGTACCATGAAGAACTCCAGCAACTCGGGTTCGGAGAGGAGCCTCCTTCCGATCAAGAGGTGAGATTTTGTTTCAGCATAAACTTGTAGCCTACTGTAGGCTATGTTTATTTATCAGAGATAAAAATTGTATTTTAGCCTCCGTGCACCAATTGCAAAAGAGACTTCCACACTACCCGCCAACAAGGGTATAAAATGGTGAAAGTTTTAATTTCACCTTACCTAGGCTTGTCTAATTTTCAATGTTTATTTCATGCACATTTAAAAGCTTTTTAACTTTAGAATAAGCTTTTTGCTTTCTATGATAAACGCGTGTAGTATTTAGAAAACGGTAGGCCTACCTTTTTTTACTGCGTGCCAACAGGTCACTAAAAAGTAAATTTCGTAATTTTAGATGACAACACTAACGTTTCTTACAGTTGCCAGAGATCACGGACGGGGTGATGGTCCACGGTTTGTTCACTGACGCATTCAGGTTCGACACTGAGACGATGCTGATGGCATCAGAACAGGATCGTGTCATGAATGACAGGATGCCCCTCCTGCACATGGAACCAAAGATGGACTTCGAGACTCCAGAGGAAGACTACCAGTGTCCTCTGTATAAGACTGGAGCGAGAGCTGGGGTGCTGTCGACAACAGGTGAAATGCTGATAAACTTGCTCGTTTTTTAAAACAGATGTTCAGACAACTTGATTTGACTGCCTAGCTAACAAAATCAGTACTTCTGCGTCGGTAGACGTTGAATCTATGTAAAACTTTGCTAGCTGGGCTACTACAACAGATGCACTGAAGCTGTTGTATTTTTTGTCTTCAGGACACTCCACCAACTTCGTCATATCCGCCCATCTACCAACTGATGAACATCCAGACTTCTGGATATCTCGCGGTTCAGCTATGCTCTGTGGACTGGCAGACTAATTTTTAGATTAAAGAATATTTTTTTTATTAGACTTTATATGTGTTTGAACATTTGACTACAGTTTAGTTGCATTCCTCTGCGTCAATCCGCGCTTCCAATCCCGATTTTCAAGTTGTGTCACTAAAGTAATACATTGTGATTTTTTATTGCATATTTTTGAAGCACTGTAGAGATGTACTAAGAGTGTGTATTGCTTAAACCTTATCCGTTTCAATTTAAGTTGATTAAATAAACTGGAAGTTTCTGTGTGAACAGCAATCGAGACTGGTTTATGATGAAAATTTTTTTTGGTTTATTCCGACACAAATATACACTAACAAGATGATCAACGTTTTCTAAATTCTCTGAGCTTTGTTCTCACGTATTCCGTCCATGCGTAGAGCAGTGCTTCGCCATGCTTTGCATACCAACTGAAAAATTGATATGTATCACATCAATACTTCAACAAAAGAAATCTACATTGCTTTTGCAATACCAGCAGCTTGGATGTAGTTGCGATACAGATCAGAAATTGCATAACAGATCATCAGAAAACACACCAAGCACGGTTGCGTGAACTTCCTATAGATTAAAAGCCATCACGACAGCCCATACATATGCGCAGGGGGTGTTGTTGACCCTTTTTTACGATTAAATTTAAACCATCCAAATCGTTAGTTTAAAACTAACAAAGCCGCCAGGTTTATTTGCATTAAAAACAAATATGATAGCAAACGGAGCACAGTCTATCCGACGTAGCCCATGGCCACCTAAAGATACGGCCTGATTTGTCACATTTTCCAGAAATATCCAGGTTTTTCTAACTTTGGGCGAACGTTTAAATGAATTTTTTAAAAAATTAGATTTTTACGCTTTCTTTATTCTTTTCTCCAGATGATACAATAGGTTTTAACATTCTCACATGTTAAAAAACAAAGACAATTTGATTTCGAAGATTTTAGTCAGACTGTTAATATTCAATAACAGTCTGATTTTGCGTTTTTTAACTTACTTTTTCTCATTTGCTACTGCTTCCACAAGGCAACAAAAAAGTTTTATGTAATTAGGAAACAGCAAAAAGTAAAAACATCTCAAAAAATTTCAATCAAACACTAGCAGTAGCTGTAATCGAAATCTGCAAAATGTGACAAATCAGGCCGCATCTCCAGGTAGCCATGCGTAGCCCTAGCGAATTTCAAATATGGTATCGTGAATGTACGCTCAATGTAGTAATCCTATAATGGCTATTGTAAGCAAATCAACGTTTATTAAAAAGGAATGCTCCCTCAAGGAAGTCCTGCGTGCGCCTCCGCATATGTTCAAGGTTGAAAAAACAAATATACAAAACAGTGTTTAAAGAGTAATACGTTAGGATAACAAACGCAGAACTCACATGCCAAACAAGAGGCCGGAGAGGTGAGCGGCATGGTCGAAGACTTGGTATCTCCATTTTGTAGCGATCCCCACCAGCAAGCCAACAGTGTCAAACACGGCGATTCCAATCATACCGGACTTGGCGGAGAACGTGAAGTTTGGTATGAACGCAACTGAAAGGACACTGTTTGGCAGGTTGCAACACATGTAGCCGACAAGACCCAATATGGCCCCTGCGTTAGAAAATAAACATAATTGTAACTTTCCACTTACAAAAGCAGTTTTCAAATATAAAAATTGTCAAAAAAGAAGGATTGTTACTGCAAACATCTGTCGGACAGATTTATTATGCAAGAGATGTATCGGCAAAGAATACAAGCTGACTTATAGAAACCAACAGGTGAAAATAGAAAAGTTGGTCGCTTTCCACGACATGTAGCTCCACAAGCAGCGAAAATAATTTTAAAATTTTAGTTAAAAAATAAGTTGAATTTTCTAATTTAATAATAAGTTGAATTTCTAATTTATACGAGCTTTGCACAATGCACCAACTACGAGATTGCACACAAACGCATGTTACCTGAAGCCCCGAGCGATGGTATAGCCAACTTTCCAATATGCTTCACAATCAGGCTGCCAGCGTTAGCCACAAAGCCCGCGCTGAGGTAAAAGGCAAGCAACTTATCGGCGGACATCATACCCTGTTGCATTAATGTTACAAGTAGTAGTAATAGTCCAGTTTTAATCCGGTAATGTCCTCGTTACCGGGGTGGCCGGATTCACCTTCAAGTGCCGCAATCGCTTTCATATTCTGCCTCCACATTATGGGGTCAGAGTGTCCGAGTCAGTAAATGTGAATTCGAAACCCTGTCAGGTCATACCAAAGACTTTTAAAAGTGGCAATAAATTCTATTCATTCAGCATTGGGAAAATAGAATTGGGAGCTGCGCTAAAACAGTCTGCATAAGAGCAATATTGTATAGAAACAGCGCTGTTATTATTCTAACATCGATTGAACGGCAAAAGACAACTTAGCTTAGCAAAATTCAGATTTCACAAAATATATTTTCGAAATACGCTTTTCGGTCTGAGGATATCCTTTATTACGATGCACAAAAATGTGACATCATTATTACAAAATGTGACAACAAATTACATGATTTTACTTCCATATTCACCGGATGATCAACGCAGCTAAGGCTAGAATCAAGAAAAAGCTATGTATGGTTAATACCAGACTCGAAATTTATATATCCGCAAGTTACACCATTCCCCAATGTAAAAGTGTGACGGACGATTATGCTTAAAGTTAACAACTTGTGCACAAACCTTTGGTATGGTATGCCGGTAGGTATCCGCATAGTGCTCCCAGGCTTTGACAAAACTCATCATGACATACATGTTGAGGAAGAAGTGTAAGAACGAAGTGTGACTGAACATTGAGAGCATCATTGGAACAAATGAAGAGCTCAGACCTTGAACACACAATACGGACATTTGAGAATAAACCAATGTTGCAAACGTTTTCGGCTACAAAGCATGTCAGCCCTTGTCAAGCACCTGGACAACTGATATTTAAGTGATATGATATGAACTGAACAGGGTAAAGGAAATTAGACACACCACAGTCAGTATTTTCACCTGAACTGATACCAATCGTGGTAAAGTTCGCCATGTTCGTGCTCAAGGATGGAATACGCCACATTAGAAACACTGCTAGATTCGCAGCAATAATTAGTCCTCGCAAGACAGAATGATCGTTGAGTGCGATCTGTAAGTTAATCAAGCATGAGCACAAAGTAAAAAGTCATAGCTTTAAAGCGCATAAAGTAAACTGGTGATTCTACAAACATTTTGAAAACTACCCTGTTACAATCACATCTCCAGTGCCAAAACACAATTATCAGACCAGATATCCGATGTCAGACTGACAGTGTTGAATACTGAATAGATGTGGTCAAAATATAAGTCAGTTTTCGCTTACTGAATATTATGTTGTTGTTTTGGTTCAGCGCATCTAGATGACAAATTACGAGCAAAGGTTTGGCAGCCTTCTAGATTTGTATGTTCCAGTATGTGAATCCGACAGTGTAAAGCGAGACCTATTACTACACAGCGTGCGGTAGCAGTCTATAGCTACCACGGAAATCAAGTAAAGATTTTAAGTGATTGTGGAAACAGTTATTCAGAAGACTGAGACAAAACCTGGTTAATTTTTGAACCAGTGGAATAAGAAAAAGTAATCAACCAAGAATACTTTGGGGCACTGCATGACACCAGGAAGGTTGGCAATATTTACGAGCTCAGCAACTGACTTATGGAAGGCTGCATCGGTTATGAAATGCGACGACGACGGGAAAAAAGATTTAAAAAACGGTCCACCTACCTTCATATCAGGATCATCAATGCTTTGAACGGCGTTGGTAACTTGGCTAATGAATGCTTTCCACCAATCAGCGAGAGCGAACGAAACGAACGTAAACTAAAACGAAACAAAAGTCAGATAGAAAATAGATGTAAACGAATCATACCACAACCAACATAAAAAATTCAATTTAGTTAACTACTTTTATTCAAAACTGTCTGCAACTGGTGATGAAAGGTATTTAACAGTTCATAAGGAAATATAAAACTTACCGTAACGGCAGAGCTGGCGAAGAAAATACATTTGTATAACGTTGAAAATCTTGCGTTGTGTTGTGACTTGGTTTTTCTTCTCCCATAAGAAGAATCTTTCTTTTTTCCGTTTTCAATTTCATTTGTCTTCACATGAAAGCTTCGACAAAGTTCAAAATTTTCCGAAGACAAAAAGTCCTTTTTCAAACTGATGCAAGAGTAAGCACGACTAAAAGAAAACACAACATTGTTTTTTGATAAGTTTGGGATAGAGTTGATTATTTGGGCGGACGGAGTGTCTCGTAGCCAGAAAGAAGAGCTTCCACATATTCCGGCTTCTCCTTCACATATTGAAGGTGTCTGCGCTCTGTCAATCAAAAAGTAAAAGCATTAAAAGTAAATTGTGACGAAATGTGACGTCACAGCTCAACAATGCTTGGGATTTCGGAAGTGGCTTGCTATTATTGCTCCATCTAAAAAAGCTATTTATCTATTTAGTTAAAGGTAGACGGGTCGATAAAGCTGCCAAGAAGTATGTATGTGACGATACACCTCCTTCGAGGAGTGTGACGTAGGATACTTTAAAGATAACGGCTATAATCGTTAAGAAAATGAAGTATCTTTTGACAGGTGTCAAACCCACAACAATGCTTGATATGAATCGTTAATCATCGCTAAGCAAATAAGTGATGCTTCAAACTTGCAAACCTCGATCTGCGTATGACTTGTGAATAACATCTTGATGGTATCTTGGGACAGTTTCTACTGTGTTCCAAAAGGCGACGTACATGGCAAACCCCGTAGCTGCGAAGCGTATTGCTGGCCATTTGTAGGTTCTGTTGACGAAATCTAATCGCTTTTGCAAAGTTGGGTTGATAAGCAACTTCTTCAGGTATGGTACGTAGTAGCCCAAAACGGTTTTATTATTAAGTCCATACATTATTGACTACTTTCTAGTGATCTGATTTAACAGATTCTGTGTGATAATTCATTCCTACGTAAATCCACCTGAAATAATCAATATGTAAAACAATCCAGATCAGCAACTTGCGTCTAGCAACGTTAAGGCGACGCAAAAACACAATTTTGCATGAAGTACATTACAACAATTAAATTCCTGACACCATCAGCAAAAATTTTAACTTTTTCAATCTCTAATCTATTCCGATGTGACTTGGTTTGGAGACAGTGATGGGTCATTCCATGCCAAACGTCCTGGACCCTCCAGTTTGACCCTCTCCGAATTTGCTGAAAATCGTACAAAAGGTTGGATAACATGATTGAGCTAAAAATTGAAAATTTTAGCTTAAAATCTGTTGTACTTTTCAAATTATGACATTTTTAAATTGGGTACATCCCTGCGCTGATGAGCGCTCGGTCATTTTCGGCCATTTTTAAACAAGCATACATCTCTCATTGCAAATTTAATCTACTTCATTTCTGGCAAAATGAGACACTTGTAGGTATATTACATGAATCCAGTTTCAAAATTATATTGTCTCAAAGCATTTTGAAAATATGGAGGCCCAAAGTGTCCCCATTTTGATATGAAGACAAATTTTGGACCATATTAAAAAAGCTGTAGCTTCCATACAAAACATAGCATTGCTCTCAAATTTATCCTGGAGGCTCACCTCCTACTGGATTACAACTACATTGAATTTGGAAGGAAATACTGCTTTCATTAAAAAACTTTGTTCCGCAACTATTAAGGGGTGAGATGCAGTGATGTCTAACCCCTCTTAATATCCATTTCAAGCAATGAGAAAAACATGAACATTAACTTTTAAGTTAGCCAATTGCACTTGTTGTATCGTAAATGACATAAACAACTACAGCACATTGTACAAAGGAAGCAAAGAACATTCAACCTAAAATGGCTGGTTGCCTTGTAGGCTACTGGAATTTGACTTTTTCGTAAATGTAAAACTTGTAAATGTGTTTGCATGTTAATTTTCCTCCATGTTTGGGTCTTCACAACTTTTAATCTAAAGCAGTTACATAACTGAAATTTGGTATTCTGAGTAAGAAGTAGCCCTAGTTTTCATATCAACCATCACAATTGCCAATTTCAAATTAGTTTTAGAAATAAAACGTTTCAAAAATTGAAATTTTTTACATTTGAAATTTTTTTAGCAATTTTTGATGTCTGCTATCTCCCAAACCAATAGTCACAGAACTACCATTTTGCATACCATTAATCTATACTAGTTGGTAATTAACCCTCATGAGACTGACACCAAACAAAGGTGAAATTATTGAAGTTTGGAGGGTGCAAAGATGAAGCCCGAGCAAAAAAAGTCAAAATGCGCCATCTTGTGGTTAATATTTGACACTGTGGACAGTCATTCAAAAAGTCGAAACTTTCAGGAAAAACATCTTCTTTGCCTAAGCTATACACAGTTCAAGTTTGAAATATGTAACCTAACTCTTTTAATAGTAAATGCAGCTGTGAAATCATGAGCTTGACCATCACATGCAAAAGTCTCGGGGGTGGGGGAGGTAGGGTGGCTCTTATTAGGCAAAAAATGAAAATTTTGCTGAGGACACCCTTTTAAATGGTGAGGTTGTCAAAAAAAATAACTCCTGCAAAAGTCTTGAAATTGATTTAGGGATGGTCCTATTGGCCCTCCCCCCTAAAGTTCTGCGCCCTCCCCCAAAATACCATCTGCATATCTCAAAAACTGCTTGAGCTAGAGATATGGTTTTTGTGTCAAAAGATGCAGAAAACATGATTTCCTACTGCTTTCTGAACAGTGATTGTGCCTATCTTGAGTAGAAAAGCAGTTATTTAAGTTTCAAGTAAATTTGTAAAGCAGTTATTTATTAAATAACTGCTTTTCTACTCAAGATAGGCACAATCACTGTTGAATATTATATATATTATCAGTGTCAAATATTAACCACAAGATGGTGCATTTTGACTTTTTTTGCTCGGGCTTCATCTTTGCACCCTCCAAACTTCAATAATTTCACTTTTGTTTGGTGTCAGTCTCATGAGGGTGAATTACCAACTAGTATAGATTAATGATATGCAAAATGGTAGTTCTGTGACTATTGGTTTAGGAGATAGCAGACAGCAAAAATTGCTAAAAAATTTTCAAATGTAAAAAATTTCAATTTTTGAAACGTTCTATCTCTAAAACTAATTTGAAATTGGCAATTTTGATGGTTGATATGAAAACTAGGGCTGCTTCTTACTCAGAATACCAAATTTCAGTTTTGTAAATGCTTTAGATTAAAAGTTGTGAAGACCTAAACATGGAGGAAAATTAACATGCAAACACATTTACAAGAAAGTCAAATTCCAGTAGCCTATAAGGCAACCAGTCATTTTAGGTTGAATGTTCTTTGCTTCCTTTGTACAATGTGCTGTAGTTGTTTATGTCATTACGATACAACAAGTGCAATTGGCTAACTTAAAAGTTAATGTTCATGTTTTTCTCATTGCTTGAAATGGATATTAAGAGGGGTTAGACATCACTGCATCTCACCCCTTAATAGTTGCGGAACAAAGTTGAAACTCAGAAGATGATTTCCTCATGAATATCTCTTTGAGATAAAAAAATTTTTTTTTTTCAAAACAGTGTCTGACGGGGTCATTTTTTCACCACAAGATGGCATATTTTAGCAAAATTTGCTGCTGGTCCATATTTTGACGTGAAATAACTTTTTAATGAAAGCAGTGTTTCCTTCCAAATTCAATGTAGTTGTAATCCAGTAGAAGGGGAGCCTCCAGGATAAATTTGAGAGCAATGCTATGTTTTATATGGAAGCTACAGCTTTTTTAATATGGTCTAAAATTTGTCTTCGCATCAAAATGGGGACACTTTGGGCCTCCATATTTTCAAAATGCTTTGAGACAATATAATTTTGAAACTGGATTCATGTAATATACCTACAAGTGTCTCATTTTGCCAGAAATGAAGTAGATTAAATTTGCAATGAGAGATATATGCTTGTTTAAAAATGGCCGAAAATGACCGAGCGCTCATCAGCGCAGGGTTGTACCCAATTTAAAAATGTCATAATTTGAAAAGTACAATAGATTTTGAGCTAAAATTTTCAATTTTTAGCTCAATCATGTTATCCAACCTTTTGTCCAATTTTCAGCAAATTTGGAGAGGGTCAAACTGGGAAGTTTCAAAATTTCAGGACGTTTGGCATGGAATGACCCTGATAGAAACGCAAAGTGATGATTATAGTATATGATAAAACATCCATAGCAAACAATTACCAATAAATGTGAGCAGAGGAAGTCAAGACAATGTTGCTTTCATCTCGCTATCACTAACGTGACAAAACAACTTACTAAGCTAATTGGCGCTTCGATCGTGGCTCAAGCAAAAAGCAAAATGATTTACATTTTACGATCAGCGACGGTAAGATGTACTGCGAAAATGTATAACCAATGCATCCATTGTAGGACAATGGAATGAAAGAAAATACAAAAGAGGTGAAAAATTTCACTTCACTTTGTTGATTGATAAAAATCACTTCCTGGATTCGTTTGGAAATTTACTAAAAAGTACAAGTTACAGCATGCAATATATCAATAAGCATCGAAAGACAGCAAAACCTTGTAAGACTTAAAAAGAACATATCATACATCAAAAATCGTTTAGGTTCTTATGACATGCGTCTGCATAAAGGCACAAGACATAGACCTAAAATGAAGAATATCACCAAATTAAACAGCCAAACCATTGCGGAAACAAGATCTTTCAATTCTGCAACGCTTACATAGTACAATCCGTTGGAAGTATTTTCTCTTCAACATTGCACAACAGCAGTCGTTGAAGCCATGACAAAGACGCACCACGCCAGCTTGGAGAAATACCATGAATCGATGCAATGAAAATCACTGGAAATCATACAGTGGGCGTTCGTACCAAATGTTTACTTCTTAAAACAGGCATTAGTAATTATGTAACGAGAAAACAATACATCAGTTGTATATATTTAACGCAAGAAATGTGGAATACTGTGTGATAATGCACAAGGAATGGTCCCGCTGAAGTAAGCAATGTATCCAAAAATACGTCACTGTTTCTATAACGTGGTCAACACTCCAAACAAGGGTTTTGTTGCTGAAGCAGTGCATTTGATAGAACAGATATGAGCGCTTTGCACAGTAAAACACAACAAAGCAGTTTGAAAATGCTCAACACTTGCAATATTGCACTAAATACCACAGTAATTAATGGCTCAAAATAAAAACCTATTCGGCCCATGACAAAATATGGTTCACCGTAACAAAAATTAAGCACAAAGCAGCCCACAGCAATATCGAAAAGATCCATAAGCGGCGGCCGAAAGGCGACTTGTGCTCGTTCTTCGTGATCATGACACGACCGTACATTGCAGTTCCTTCGCGTCGAGCCATTAGAACCAACAACGCTGGTATAACGTATTGAACGCCAGCGCCAGCATAGGAGCCGGTGATGCCAACCAGTGTGGTGAGGTTGTTGGTACCAAAGGCGATTGCTATTGGAGGGGCGATGGCCAGAGTGGGAAAGACGATTCGGTTAATGAAGAAAGAAGATGATTTTTTGAACATGGCCTGAAAAGGAATAACAGACTTTTAAAAAGGGTTGATGGCAAGGCTCAAGCTCGAAAACTTTTTGCAGCATCATTTATACGTAGCAGCATAACGTTAGCACTTTGTAATTGTCCCAAGATGACCTATTTCATCAACGGTTACAGCTTTAAAGGGTTAAAAAAAATTACAAACCATGGAAAAGCTAGAGCAGAAAATATACAAAACTTGAATCAGGTTACAAAAGCCAACAAAAAAAACTTACTTTCAGGTTATTCCTAAGTGTGACTGCGATTATTGGAAAACTAGTCGACAAAGTAAACACGGGGAAGAGGCCCAAGAAATATCGGAACACGGATACGCTGGTCGCATCACAGGAATCCTTAAAATACAAGATTATGCATCACATAACCTCCAGTGTTTTGAGGCATAAATGAAAAATAGTTATGCAGCATATCGAATCTTACGTAACAATGTGATGTGACCCACACCACAGTACTGCGTCGGTGGTAAACGGACGATAGCCGCATAGCAACTCCTACCTGGAAATTTAACGTGTAAATGTCTTTAAGTACATCGCTTTGAAAGCAGAATATAGCGGTCATGCCGAGCAGAATGTAAAACATCAGTATGAGGAGGTAGTCGGCTGCTAGCAGCTTATTTAAACCTCGCTTGTTGCGTATGGGTGTCACCAGCGAAGGCAAGGAGTGTTGACACATGAAAGAGTACACGGCAACACCAAACAAATTTGGAACTCCAGAAATATCAGCCAAGGGTGGTGATGCTCCACCACCCTTGGAGATAGTGATGATGGCAAGAATGATCATCAGGATGAATGCTGAAAAAAGTAAAAGTATAGTTTGAGATTTTATATCACACTACTGGCTTTCCTTTCTGAAATATCGATTTTATTTTTATTTTCGGGCGTTAGGTAGTATAGTTAGCAGAGTACCGTAGTCCAAAAGTAGTGTCAAAACTCTTATGTGACCTGATAAAGCCTGATTCGAAATGTGACGCAAACAATTTTTAATATATCTTGTATGATTTGTTATGCCTTGCATATTTCTAAAGGTTCATAACTGCAGACAGTGCACACCATTTCGGCTTTCTGGTGTCCTCAATGCAGTATAGGCACCGGTACACTGGGTATGGCCACGGAGATATACTTCCGTGCGACGTTTTACCATTTGTGGAACCTAAGCTCCAAAAATGGTTCATAAGTGCATAATGCTCTCATAACTTTGGATACTAGATACATACGTAGCTATTACAATCACATATCAGTCTTTGTCTTTTGACACATTGCGATGATCACCCCAAAAAAAGCAACAAAAATAGTGGAAGTCGATCTCATAATTACCCATCCAACGAAAAAGTGTTGTTGTCAGTTGAAGATACTTGGTCTTTTGCACGCTGAAGTATGCAAATGGCCCCAATGTGACAGTGAAAATGGCCTGAAACGTATGTAACCAGGTTAAAAATAATAATAAATCTGACCAAAAATCAAATTCGGCCCAAGGAAACGTCGTAGAAGGAAATTGTATGAACCAAAAAGGAGCAAGCTTCGGACAACACAATTGAGGGTGTAGTTAAAGTGTGTTAAAACAATAAGAAATTAGTCAAAAAAGAAACAACGACACCATCACAAAAATTTAATATTACCCCACTAATACACAAATACGGCCAATTCAAAGCTGAGATCATGTAATCAAGATTTGTAAGCGTTATGGCAGCAACTTACTTCTTCGTACAATTTGTACAATTTTTTGCACTGATTAACACATTTGCACCCTTACGCAAAACTACTAAATTCAAAGTAAAACTCGCTGTACTAGTGAGTACTCAGCCTTATGCAGATAGCCAGGAAAAACACTCCCTTTTTCCAAGACTAAAATAGTTACATATTACCCACCCTACTAGCAACGTGACACAAACTAAGTTTATACGAACAAGACAAATAATGTTCAGCTACAACTATATTAACAGTTTAGCTATACCAAGAAAATTCTGTAGACATCCATTCTTGTTATGGATGAACCCCAACATATATCAGAGTCCTTTGCGTGGCGCGACTGGTTAGATGCATTGCAAGACATATTTCCACTGGAAGAAAAAAAAACACTTGGGTATTATAAGTCTTATAGCTGGCATTTTTTAGTGATAAATTAAGGTAAATTTCTCGTATGGTAGAAAAAACATGGCCAGTGCAACGTCATGTTTGAGAGTTACAATAAACTAAGCTCAGTGAAAATAACCGACTTGTGCGAAACCACCTACACTTAATGGGAAAACCACCACAAAAATAGGATGAGCAGACTAATGGTAAAAGTAACTGACAGGCTGTTGTGTAGCCTGTGGTGGAGGACTGGAGGTCTGACACTAACATAGGATCTAGTAGACTAGAGTATTGCGATGTATGATTACTGATTATGTTATGATTAAGACCGTCATTTTATAGTATTAATTCAAAACTACTATCACACTTTCGCCTGGACAATAGACATGACAAAAATGTTTAACAAAGTTTAGATTAAGTAGACAAAATGGCAAAGAAGTCACTATCTTTGTATTAATCTTCAGGAACGATATTTGTATTGCCGCAAACACATGCTCTTGAGCGGTGTCGAACTGACGCTCTTTGGAGTATCACACAAGGGTTCTCACCACTTGGTTATGCAGCAGACGTCCAAATTTACAGTTACTCTCCAGGAAACTAGTGCTAAAGCTAAACATAAATACACATCTAATAAACATGCTGGGGAAATATTCTGCTTACCACACAATATCTCGAAGTGACTTTGGAACAGCAGCGGCGTATATTGCTAGATCTCCATACAAGTATATAGCTATGCAAAGGTAAAACAGCAATATCCCAACTGCAAAATATCAAAGTTGTCAGTAAATTCCATGCCTGAAATCAGTGTTTTTTTTAAGGTGTTTTGGGGGACCGAAACGGTCCCCCAAATTTCTCCAGCGGTTTTCCAAAATTTGGACTTGCAACTACAGTAGAAAAGTAATGGTTGTTTCTCGCTATGTCTTAAGCAAATATGGCTATTTTTTGATATTTAAATGAAACACTTGCGGTCTCTTAAAACTACTTAGCGGTCACCTAAACCAAGCCTTAAAAAAAAACCTGCCTGTAATAGCAATAGGGACATGAGATACAACAGTCAGAAGTAATATTACCATACCAACAGAAACCTACTTTTATTAAAAAACATCTCTGCCATTTCTCCCATCTCCACAGCTTGCGTGATTGCAAACTTGTTCGATTTGGAAGAACGTGATGACATAGATACTACAACAAAATAAACATGCATTACAAAAACATCAGCATTCGGTAATAGTTTTCACAAAATGTAATTAACGTACAATTCAAACTAAAAAAGCAACTGAGAATAATTTTGAAACAGCCTACCGATATTCATTGAATAATATTGATGCTGAATTTCAAGCCTCATAAACACTCAGGAAGCATAATACAGTAGAATTCAATTCAACTGTAGTGACATTTTGCTATCACAATACTTTTTTGAAAATTTCTTCAGGCTTCACTAGGTAAGTCCCACTGCATAATCAAAACTTTATGTTCTATAAAACAAAGGAAATACCTGATGAGGAATGGAGCAAAGGACTTTGCTCTGATAAAAAATCTTGAGCAAGAGGTTCTCTTGGTGAATTGCATCCACTATCTGACTCTGATTCATTGAAGATAGGTTCACTGCTCTAAAGAAGTTATCAAAACTTTAGAGAAAAGTTCACAACGCAAATTCAAAACAGTGATTAACAATGGACTAACAAAAACAGGTGCACACTGCACAATTTTGTTCAACTATTATATCTTAAAATCTCTTTGAAGCAAAATTTTTCTTCCCAACCTGGTGAGTGAGGTTGCCATTAAAGGTCATGACAATAGATTGTCTGTCCAACATGGTTTGCCATATCTCAAGCAAGATACTCATGCTAACAGACTATGAATATTGTATATATATCAAAACACTCACACAGTTCTTAGATTAAAATGTGTTTTGACTGAGTATACACTATACAGTAATACACTATACAGTCATAGTATTTTTTTAGCCATTCAAGAAAAGAAGGGTTCTACAAACAAAAAATAAATTTAATTTATTACATAAACTGGGAACTGAAGTGGTATAAAACTTAATTCACAACAATATAATACTAACTATAATCAAAGCACTAACTTACTTCAGATGTACTTTCTCTCTTTCTATATCGTATGCATGCGTTTGCAATTGACAAAGACTCCAGCATGAAAGTTGTTGTAATGTAACTGAAATAAGCAAAAAACCAAGAGTTATATAAAGTAAACTGGTCAAGGCAAATCTACTTCCACGAAACAACTCATAAAGCATAATCTCTTGTAGACCAGAACGTGGACTCTACCAGCAAGGCGTGAAGAGGAAAGCTTTGCTCTTGACAGACAGGTCACACCCTCAACAAGATCATTAATTTATGGACTGTATAATCCAAACTTAATAAGAACTATGGACAATCGATCTGTGTAGAGACTCACGATAGCCGGCGCCTTATTCAGGCATGGCCGATGATGATGATGATAATCCAAACTAGTTGACCATGAAAACACAGGATAATTAATGCATGAAAGACAATGATATCAATATCACCAATAAAAATTTATACAAAAGATACAATGGATGAACATCAGTATACATTGTGTTATCACATAACAAAGCTAATGATCTAAAATCATGTTAAGTTTAGTATGGAATGTGTCTGCTCAGTTTAGTTTATTTCCAACCATAAAAAGTAATTGCTGTAGCAAAGGTTGAGAAAATGGGACACTGGGACAAGCAACTACACATAAATGTTAAAGAATGCTCAAGACCATGGCGATATATGCTATTAAATACAAGGACTAGCCTACGGTACTATGTATGGTCACAACTCACAATGTCTGGGCAATTTTTAAAGTAAAGAAAACGTGATTAAAGTTTTAAAAACACATGTATATGAAAAAATTATACGGTATGTAACAAATAAAACAAAAATGCGATAGGCAATTGCTGTATTGGTCAGCCATGGTGGGTTATATGGTGTGTTCAAGGTCAATGTGAGTGACACAATCTTGATGACTTTGCAATCAAGCAAATTACTATAATAAATGCCAATCAAACCTTAAGCATATAAATGCAGCCTACCTCATAATACACAGAACAAAAAGCAGCACTAAGCTAACCAGCCATCCTGCAGACGCCATTGCCTTTGGAAGAGTTAATGCTCCAGTTCCAACAATAAGGTTGAAAATATACACAACACCAACCTGCAAGAAATGAACCGGTATTGATTTCTTGACCTAATAGATATGAGCTCTTTAGATTTATTTATTTAAACAGATAAGCAAACTACACAGACCATGATTTTGCAACCAGTGTAATTGAAATGAATTAACATTACAAGGCAGCAACAAAGAAACAAACTAATGGGGTGGGTGCTGACTGCTGATTTAGTGAGCTTACAAGGTCTTTCATATCATATATTATAGTCCATGTGTGTAATGTGTATTTGTGACTATTTTTTTCAAGGACCTCTGAAAATTATATTTGTTAACTTAAACATATATAATATATATATATTCTTTTTTAATGGAAAATATTTTCATACTCTTATTTAAGCACTTAAGCAGTGATTCTTAACCATGACCCATCGGGCCACATGCAGCTCTCAACCATTCTTCCTGCAGCCCTCATCGATACAGCAAAAAATATTATTTGTGCTTGATGAACTGCCCAAAGTACCAAAAATACCTGGCTGTCACGTAACTTCCTTTCTTGTTAAGAAATGTCTTATAATAACGTTTCAACACACTACGGACACAGAACAATTAGCTGTTTTTATCAATATTGAAGATTTATCTTTACGTGGAAAAATACTAGAAAAGCGGTCGAGGAGCTCAAAGATTCACATTTTTGCACAATTTTCAAGCACATATCAAAAACCCCACTAAAATTTGGAAAGACGCATGAGATCGATCAAACTGGAATCGATCAAACTGGAATACATCGAGGGCTGTTCCAGTTTGATCGATCTCGTGCGTCTTTCCAAATTTTAGTGGGGTTTTCGATATGTACATCGAGGGCTGTATCAGCCATGATACCTACAGAGAGAGATCAAGGTTAGTTAGGTCTACACCATAGGCTACTTTAACATTAGCGAAAAATTTCTCATTTTGCATTCCATTTATGACATAACAGAAGTGATAAGCTATATAGGTTTCGTGAATTTTGTTCAAGTCTTCTAGAGGCTCATTTAGAGTTGTCAAAGCTGTGCTCAGTTAGAACAGATGAGAGAGAGAGACCTTCCATGTTAGAGAAAAATCAAGGTCTTCATGGACTTGTTAACAAACGGCGTAAGGAAGATAGTGTTACCCTTGTAATGTGGTACCAATGCATTTCAGCAAGAAAATATTATCGTTAAGTCACTGAAGAAAAGATGTCTAGTGTGATAGAAACCCTAAGATGAAAAGTAAATTGGATTCATGCAAATGCCTGATGAATCAAATGCAAATGAATCAAAAATTGGATTCATTCATTGCAAATTCAAGCAATTTCTGGCAGATATTAATGCTGACTATGGAGATGTGCTCATGTTCACTGCTATTTGGTGGTGAAGCCATGGTATAGTTATTGGTTAAGCCAGAGCAACAAGTGAACGGATCATTCATAAGTACACTAGGCATATTACAGTTATTAACAAAAGGTTTGATGAATTTGAAAGTCGCATTAACAATATCAACTTTTTTCTGCTCTGATGAAAATATCTGTAACACCTATGGCAACAAATGCAGGCACCGACCTTAACGATTTTCAGCTAGAACTGCTAGGTTTGCAGTCAGATGTGAAGCCAACACAAGCATTCAAATGTAATCATCTAAGTTACTTCACTTCTTTTGGAGTCGAGTCCCAGAGGGAAAGTATCCTAACTTGTTAGTCAATGCACTGAAAAATCCCTCTGTTCAACATAACTATCATGTGTGAAGCACTTTTCAGCAAAATGATCGAAATTAGATTTCAATATCACAACCGATTGACAAACCATTATCTTAACCAGCTTTTGAGTAGGCCTGATAAATCTTTCAATATTAACCCTCGTTTTGGAAAACTTATTAAAAGTCAAAACCGACATCTAGTTTCGTATTAAATTGCATTTCTTTTGTTATGGCCCTTTAAAAAATTAAGATTTGAAATTAGGCCCTACTATCAAAAAAGGTTGAGAACCAACGTTCTTAAAAGTGTAATAAGTTGGTGGTATTGTTGTGGGTAGTAAAATTACAATAACGCATTTTGGGAGTGCTAGTTTAATTCCAAAATTCATCCAAACACCACTTTTGTTCTGGCAAAATACTTCTGTGCAATCCGCCAAATAAAACAAACCACAAAAAACGTGCGGTAAATAATACAATGTCAGCAACAACATGCGGACGCTAATAAAAGCACTATTGAGATAATAAAAGTAAAAATTATTTTCAATTGAAAAACATTTACAAATTTGTGAAGTGGATGGCTGGATGCAATTATGTCGATGGTCATAAATATGCGAATAGACTTTAATAAAGTTTCACAGTATTAGTAGAAACTTTAAGAAAATATAAACAAGTGATCTGATCCAAGTTAACAAAGCATATATCATACTTCTTTCAAACTTTCATAATCTTGCAAACTTTTTTCCAAACTTTCATGTTTTAATAACATTTTGCATAAAATTAGCAAGATCAGCTACTTGGCAGGTAAGAGACACAGGTAATGGTTGAACAAATTGCTTCATTAGCCTAGATACTTACTCCTGGAGAATACATTTCCCTTTGCTTTTCCCAAGAAAATCACAGGTAAATTGGATTGATAACATGCAAACAATACGAATAAAACTTCAACTTAAACCTTGCAAAATAACAGAAATGTTGAGTATCGTACGTACAATGTACACAAATAGATTAGCCTAGGCCAGTGGTTCCCAACCAGAGTTAAATATATTTCTAGAGATGAAATCCATGGTATCAGAAAGAGGCGAGGATTTTAATTGTAAAAACATTTTTGTTTTCAAGGTAAAATTAGCTTTATATCAATTCATTACACCACTTTATATTGTTTAATTTACAAGTGCTAAAAAAAGGAGAGCTTATTTTGTCATATCCCAATTTATGTATGATAATTAAAGATTTTTATTTATATCATAGAAGAGAAGGAAATCTTTGAATCCAACTTAAAGAAAGGTATTAAGTGTCTCGTGTCATAGAACATGTCCACGATGAGTGTCCTGGGCCGCAGTTTACAAATTCTTTTTTTTTCAGCTGTGCGGCTAAACCAGCAATTTAATTGAACTTGCATTTCCATTGGCAAGAAGGGTGATTAGACATCTCATACCGATGACCCGTTAGCTCAGTGGTTAAGTGCCCAACTCAAGATCAAGTGACACTAGTTTGGCTCTCAGGGTGTGAGCTTGAGCAATGCAAGCTCCCTATTCAGCGGTACCTAGTGGACAGAATAATTCTGCGGCAATAACACTTAGAAACTTCAGTCCGTCAATCTCAGTAACCGAATCAGCGCCAGTGCGTCAAAAGCCTCTACAAGTACCAACAAAACTGCCAGGAATAACCCATCAGAGGCATTGTCAATCCAAGCATAAAAATTCAAATCCAATCAACCTACTGACACATTTTTATTACAAATTAAGTAGGCCTATACTGTCTGTCTGAAAAAATTATTCTATCAAAAATTGCTCTTACAAGGGTATTTTTATTCAAAACATGCTTGCTGTTCCGGTTTCTATCCTGTGACAACCCATGCTATAATTATGGTGGTTATCCAATGACATAATACTGTAGGCTAATTTGGCTACCTTACAATGATAGTTCAGCACAGATTTGCAAAATGAGTAATTGCTAAAAAGCAACGCCTCAGTTCAGTCATATGCTGCGGTGCTGCCTACATAATGTATGGTAATAGGAGAGATATGGAAAGCTCCAACAAACACAAAGGGAGGAATTATCACAAAAGGCTGGTAATTACTGGCCTGGGCAATAATTTGCTAATGGTGAATTGTTCACAGAAATATCAGTAGGCTAGGCTAACCGTGTTATTCATTGTTAGTATTTATCTCCATTCGGAAAGTATACTTAGAACTACAAATGTCTTCTCTCAACAAATTAATCATGTTTGATCAGCTGCAATATAAACTTCCTCTATTTTGTTAACTATCTTTAGTTTTTACTGATACTTTCATCATACTTTTCACCAGTAGTTTGCTTGATATGGTAGTCAAAATATTTTATTTTTTGTTGTCTTTTTGTTTGTTTGCCTTGCACCATCCTGGCCATCCAGCCAACATTAACTTTTCTTACGAATAGCTTTTTGCTACGGTACCGTGTCCTAAATGTCTAAATGTCTTAATTTTGTGTCGGTGACGGTGTCCTAAATGTCGGTGTCCTAAATGTCTTAATGTCATTTAATGATGTGTCCTAAATGTCTTAATTTTCTGAGGTTGATGTTGTTAATCACATAATCAGACTCCATTTATCGTCTACCATATTTGTCGGGTAACAAAATTATTAGATCAAACTATTTTATTTCTTCCCAACAGTGTTGACTAGGGGTACTTTAGGACCGGGATTATTTTAGGGGCACAAAAACTTGAAGAAATCATCGCATATTCCAGAGATGTAGTGCGTTTTTCTTAAAAGTGTCTTGATTCGGAGCCTAAGAATCTCATTCGTACCAGGCCCAAAATATCCTCTCAACGGCCATATTTCTGCCCCTTTCTAGATACAAAGGGTATCAAAACATAATTGCAGTAGAATAGGCTAACAATTCAGCTCGGAAATAAATGGAAGGTTACAACGCCAAAAGGAAGCAGTGACAGATACGGTTAAACAAATCTTTAGTTTACCCGGCTGGGTGTTATTTTGAAGTGATATAAAGATCAATCAATGCCTCAACTCTTTTGACACCCAAGTATAAACCAGGGATAAACACATTTGTTTCTACATGAAAACGGTCATATCAGGCACAAATGGTGGTATTTTCTATGCGTAAAGATGAGCAGACATTTCAAGGACAGCCTGCTCATCATTTGGCTGTAACTTCAGTATCTTTGTTTTGTTTGTTTGTTTTATCTTTATCCTGCATTGCGAGAAAGCGGACTTGAGCGCTATGCATCGGTGTACGCCTTCCGACGTACACCTGACCCACGCTGCAGCCGACGGCAATGTCTGTTTCCGGTTGTCTACTCTACTTATGACTTAAATTTAGTACCGTACTACCCATTACTCGAAATCAATCACTGGGTAGAGGCAATTATCGTGAAGTTTCTTGCCCAGAGAAACAACAGCAAGTGCGGTGGCTGGGGTCGAACATGCAGTTGTTAACAAACACAGTTCAGTATGGTTTTGTTTCTGATCATCACAAAAAAAACAATCTATGCTAAACGTTAACTCAGTGGTGAAGCGCGCGACTCAGGATCAGGTGGCACTCGGCCGAGCAACGCATTTCAGGAGTCAGGTCTGCTCTCCTTTCAGCGTCACCTAGTGGATGTAATAATTATCGAAAACTTCACTCTGCCAATCTCGGTAATGAGTAATGACCCTGCGTGTCAGTATGGTTCAAAGTCTCCATGTAAAAAAATACGAAACTACCAGGAGTAACCTATCAAAAGCTTTGTCAGTCCGAGAAGAAAGATTCAAAACGAAACAGGCGAACTAACTTTCTTGTCTTCCAAGCAGTAGCCGTGCTGAAGTATGGGGGGATATCCCCCTTCAGAGGTGAAGTTGTACTTCGATTTAGTTGTTTGCAAGCATCTCGACTTGCTGTTGTCTTTCTTTTATTGATCACAGTTCTAAATTGTCTAGGATTTGACGCTAGACAATGAAGGACCTTCATTAGGGTGGAGTGAAAAAAAATTTTTTTTCAAATCAAAAAATCAGATTAAGGGTCATTCCAGCTCAATTCACCCAGTGCTGTTAACACCACCATCACCGATTTACATCAAATTTGGTTTGTGGTTAGGTTTTGGGCAAAAACGCATAAATTTTAAATTTTATCAAAATCCGGCCAGTGGTTTTGGAGATATGGCCCTGTGAAATTTCGTATTTTGGGGGAAAATTGGGGTACCCGGCTTATTTCAAAATGCCATTTCTCAGCAACCACTGGGTGTATTTTAATGAAATTGGTGTCATTTTGCAGGAAATTGGTCAAGGATTTCATTTCTGTGGTTAATTTTCAAAAATAAGCATGTTTAGGGGTAATGACCTTTTGACCTTTGCTTTGACCTTGATTTTGACCCTGTGGATCACGTGATACAAAAAACTTGTCTACATGAAAAATATTCCTTGATACCATCTCTATAACATATGAAAAAATGGGAGAGGTAATATTTTTAGTTTAGCCATAGTTTTCATTCAAAGAGGACGATATCTGTGAAATTTTCATAAAATCCGGTTAGCTTAAACCTTATATTGTAGAATAATTCTTGCTGCTCTTGCAACAACAGTGTACCAGCTTCATTTTTAATATGAGAAATTGATTTCGCCATACTGTTATAGCATGGTCAGTCTGATAAGGTATATCGTTATCCATAGGCGCCGAGTTTTCAAAATAGCTGGGCGGGCGAACACATACTGTCACGTCATTAAGGTTATTTTGTGCGTTTTACAAAAGGGCGATTTTGCTAGGTTGTTGGGCTAGCCTAGTTTTACATTTAAGTCTATGTCTCCTCTAACACGATTTGGAAATAAGTAATAAATATAATTGGTACGCAACAACGTCTGGTCCTGGTAATTCAGTTCAGCATATTTTTTGTGATTGGTATATGCGGGTTGCGGGACGAAACTTGCGAGTTTAATATCAGTGACGTAACAAACGCAACTGTGATGATTGAGACGACAAATTTAGAGCATTTTGGCAGCAGAGTTAATTGATAACGTTGTTTGGGAGAAAAATTACTCCTTTGAAAAACAATGCTACAGTTTTTACACCGATTTAACATCTGGCGATGTTAAAACGATGTAAAAGCAGTGGAAATTGCTGTCAGACTTGTGCCGCAAATGAACTTCCTCACAGGTTTGCGCAATTTACTTGATTTAAAGCACTGGGCTACCAGTAGCAGAGTGGAGACAAACAGCGCGGCTGGACACTTTTGCTCCTTTAACGGCGAATCAACGTTGTTTGACGTTGCATGAATGTAACAATAGCAATAATTGACAAAAACTAATCGCTTAATTAGTAGGTCTAGTAGGGCCCAACATACAAGGAATTCAATTTTTCAATGTCAAGCCTGACCGGATTTTGAAGCTTGCAAAGAAAAATTGAAAAAAAGATTCTCGTTGGCAAAGACAATAAAAGAAACACTAAAATTCCATAGATTTGTTCCGATTTCTGAAACAAAGTTATTCGCGTACAAACTCAGTGCTCAAAAAAATCTGCCTGAAATAGTGTCAGTGAGATGAAGACCTTGCACTTGAAGCATTGAATGAACCTATCAACATCGCAAAACAGACATATGTGTGCTGACTGCTGTATACTGTATATGATTATGAACCGTGGATAGGTTTGGTGAAAGACATTTCTGATGAGTTTGGAGACTATCATGTAAACTTTATGCATCCTCATGGTCCAGCCAGAATCTTCTACTGGCCTACCTCTGCTGATAAATGCTGGATCGATATTAATAACATTGTTTGTATCATTGAAACTCCTTCCATGATTGCATCTGGCAGATGTCGTTACACTATTTCCAAAAACGATACAATTAAACTTCACAGGTTGTGTAAAAACTGGTCAGCTCAGTGATTGCTGTCTATGGAAAACTTTCAGAACCTAACATTTTGTCTGTTGTGTCTTGACTAAACTGTGTCATTTAACTCATTTTTATGCAGTATTAATTGGGAGCGTTTATGTATTACATCATCAGAATTTGAGATATTTTACCCCTTCCCCCATTTGCCATCATTTCCCAATGTTATAAGCTTATTTTACAAAAAAAACAAACACCCCTCATCATCATTTTGGACCCATTCTTTCTGATGATGCAATGTGCATATCGTTCCATTTGTACATACCATAATACTATTTTTGAAGGTGATTTTAAAAAAATTTGTTGAAAAATCATGAGACATGCAAACTTTGAGTGAAAACTATGGCTAAAATAGAAATATTACCTCTCCCATTTTTTCATATGTTATAGAGATAGTGCCAAAGAATATTTTTCATGTAGACAAGTTTTTTGTATCACGTGATCCACAGGGTCAAAATCAAGGTCAAAGCAAAGGTCAAAAGGTCATTACCCCTAAACATGCTTATTTTTGAAAATTAACCACAGAAATGAAATCCTTGACCAATTTCCTGCAAAATGACACCAATTTCATTAAAATACACCCAGTGGTTGCTGAGAAATGGCATTTTGAAATAAGCCGGGTACCCCAATTTTCCCCCAAAATACGAAATTTCACAGGCCCATATCTCCAAAACCACTGGCCGGATTTTGATAAAATTTAAAATTCATGCTTTTTTACCCAGAACTCACACACAAACCAAATTTGAGGAAAATTGGAGATGGTGGTGTTAAAAATTTCATTTTTTTTGGGTGATTTGATGTGGAATGACCCTTAAGCAAAAGTGGCGTATGGACCTAAAACCAACTTCTGAGAAGGTTTTGGGTTTGTGCCACCTACACCGAGGTGGCCCGTAATTTTTAAAGGTCATCCGAGGGTCAAATTTTATGAAAATCCCATAACTTGGAAACCGGTTAAGCTAGAATGTTGGTTTTTGGCTTAAAAGTTCCAGAAGGTCCATGTTTATATATGCTCTAATGTAACTTTTGTCTCTATTTTAACTATATAAGCTGATAATAATAAAAAATGACGTTTTAGTTTGAAAGCTATGCAACAAAGAAGTGAAAATGCTATATTTGAACTATTTGCAACCATAGTTGTGTGTTAAGGCATAATAGGTACAAACTGACTAAGTACTGCTTAAAATACTTTCTAAGTAGTTGGTACAAAGGATATGCAAGCAGCAATCATGGATATGTGACAAACAAACTCAATGACAAAAATGATGTAGCAAAGACTCATATGCAATAATGTTGCAATGCTATTTGACATCAAGTTTCAAAATTTACATCTTTGGTTTCCATGAAATTTATAAGAAACTATTTACAATCAGGGTCGCATTATAAAAATTATCATGTGGTGAAAAAATATTGAAAACCTTCAACCTGAAAACATCAGCACTATCAAAGTCAGAAAAAATATATTTCGACTCTAATCCATTGCAAATTTGGGCAAGGCTGACTCTGCTTTGGTAAAGACCCTTGGTAAAGACCAACCTTAATCCACCACTGTTTGCAATGAGTGTTACAGAAACCATGACATCAACTCATTTATAATTACACATATCCAATAACGATACACAGCCAGGGGCTCTGAGAAGGGGGGGGAGTCGGGCAACTTTCCCCCCTAGCATAATATTGTAAAGGAAAAACAAATGCAGAGAAGGATGGATTTGAAACTGCTCAAGTAGGCTTCTTGAATGAGGCAGCTTTATTTTGAATTTCCTATGTGGCCTGGTTACACTTGAAAATGACACAAGCTACAGTTGATCACTTACTCCAAAAATGATATGACCACGAGAGTCAAACCAGCGCTGTGTGATCTCGAGCCGGGCACATAACCACTGAGCTAACACCGGTGGACTTACGCCTGGCCAATGCAGTTTTTGAAGTCAAGGTTCCGTTGGTCAAGCAAAAGTAGTAGGCTACACGCTTAGCCAATCGCAGCAGCACCAGTTTTTAAGTTAAAACAATAGAAAATTGATGATGCAGAAATCAGTAGGCTTAACAGGCATCAAATTTTACGTCTTGAAACAGTTTAACAATGCCTACCTTAATACAAGAATGATTCGTTCTTGATGAGATACATTTGAAGTTGCATATGCTATGATCGAAAAATACTTGGAACTGCCTATTTTATTCAAAAATTTGTTTTTTTTTAAGTTGTTACACTATCATTTTAGTGGCAAAAATGGGCCCCCCTCAAACGTGCACAAACGAAAAACTACTCGTTTTTCCTTCACAATATTATGCTAGGGGGGAAAGTTGCCCGACTTTCCCCCTCTCGGAGCCCCTGGCTGTGTATTGCCATTGGATATGTGTAATTATAAATGAGTTGATGTCATTGGTTTCTGTAACACTCATTGCAAACAGTGGTGGATTAAGGTTGGCAAGGGTCTTTACCAAAGCAGAGTCAGCCTTGCCCAAATTTGCAATGGATTAGAGTAGAAATATATTTTTTCTGACTTTGATGGTCCTAATGTTTTCAGGTTGAAGATTTTCAATATTTTTTCACCACATGATATTTTTTATAATGTGACCCTGATTGTAAATAGTTTCTTATAAATTTCATGGAAACCAAAGATGTAAATTTTGAAACTTAATGTCAAATAGTATTGGAACATTATTGCATTTGAGTCTTTGCTACATTATTTTTGTCATTGAGTTTGTTTGTCACATATCCATGATTGTTGCTTGCATATCCTTTGTACTAACTACTTAGAAAGTATTTTAAGCAGTACTTAGTCAGTTTGTACCTATTATGCTTTAACACATAACTATGGGTGCAAATAGTTCAAATATAGCATTTTCAATTCTCCACATTACATAGCTTTCAAACTAAAACGTCATTTTTTATTATTATCAGCTTATATAGTTAAAATAGAGACAAAAGTTGCATTAGAGCATATATAAACATGGACCTTCTGGAACTTTTAAGCCAAAAACCAACATTCTAGCTTAACCGGTTTCCAAGTTATGGGATTTTCATGAAATTTGACCCTCGGATGACCTTTAAAAATTATGGGCCACCTCGGTGTAGGTGGCACAAACCCAAAACCTTCTCAGAAGTTGGTTTTAGGTCCATACGCCAATTTTGGTTAATCTGATTTTTTGATTTGAAAAAAAATTTTTTTTCACTCCACCCTAACCTTCATTGAAGGTAATAAGTTGGACCAGGCAACTGGCCACCGCACGGCAGTAATGCTTATAAGGGGACTCATTGTATTAATCTCCTGTGCAGGCCTTGTAGGCTATCTCTGGTAGTCTATGCAATGGATTAATCTCCTGCGTTTAATCGCAGCTCGTAACTATAGTGTCTTCTGTTCTACTTTTACGATAATCGCATCAACAACTTCGTCTAGTTGATTGATTGAATCTTTATCCTCGGACTGGGAAAGCTTATTGAAGAGCCTAATCCTGGCAGTTTCGCATACTTGTAGACTGCAGGGGTTCCCAACCGGGGGTACTTATACCCCCAAGGGGTACGAGATTTAACATCAAGGGGTACGAAGATCCTTGGGGCACAGAACAGTTTTATTTTGGAATTATAAATGATATTACGCCACTACGGTCTTTGCTTTGAAAAAAATATATATACGGTATCTACAAATAATTGTTGTTATTTAGTAGGCTTTTTTAAGAAGCCTCATTGTCTCATAACAATGAGTTTCTTTACTTGCTGCTGCTGAAAATGAAAATGGAAACCTTGCCAATTGTTCTTGTCTTGATCAAATTGCAAATAGGCTAACTCCTTGCTGCAAAATGTCAAAAATGAAATTATTTCCCATTTGAAGATGCTGGTTGATTCTTTGGATGGTTACTTTTTTGCTGGCGAATTGAATTATTTCCAGCATTGGATTATAAATTCATTTCTTTTTGATTTAACAAAAACGTCGGATGAGGATAATTTGAAGGAGAACGTCATCGAAATGAAAAGCTGCCAAAAATTGAAACTGCTATTTGACAAATCAAAGTTAGAAGATTTTTGGTGTGTTGGTATGAATTTTTTCCAAATCTTGCTATGGAAGCAGCAACTGGAAGATGATTTACGTGTTGCTTGCCTTGAGTAAAATCGAACCATCGTTGGAGCAAATTTCATCAATGAAACAGCAACAAATATCTCAGTGAGAAGTGACAAACAAAATAACTGACATTTAATTTCTTTTGGTCATTTTAGTGTGAATTATCGGTTTAACGTTTAATTGAGCTATAAAAGCAATTTAATTTAGCAATAAATACCTAACAAATTCAATCAGAATATTGCGGGGTAGGCTACGAAGAATGCTCTGACCTGACAAAGGAGTACGAACAGCAAAAAAGGTTGGGAACCCCTGTATGTAGCCTAGATTAGAGGCTTTGTATCGCTGACGCAGGCCCGGTCACCGAGATTGGCAGAGTGAAGTTTCCGATTGTTGAAGTCTTGTTGCCGGGGAATTATTCTATCCATTAGATGCTGCTGAATGGAGAGCAGTCCTTAACGTGCGTTGCTCAAGCGCACATCCGGAGAGTGGAACCAGCACAGCTTGATCTTAAAGCCTCTTCGTTCCAGAAGTCACGCGCTAACCAATTGAGCTATCGGGGCGGGCTATAGTAAACTTACATGAGTGTTTTGTATCATTCTACGCGCTGCAGAGTCAGACTGCAGTGGTTCAACACGTGAGTCGTGACACTGGGCATTTAAAGTTTGAAACCGTGTGCTTTGAATAAGTTTGAAGTTTAGACTGCATCGAAACAGTCAGAGGTAGGCTACATGAACGTGAAGAAAAAGAGAAAAGCTTGGATTGCAGCAAGACAGCGATTGCCTTACGCCCTTACTTGGCGTCAAAACAGTTTGCCCGGTAAGCTCTGCTGCTTGTGAGAGGTCGTTTTCTAATCTTCGTAGATTTAAAATCTGGCTGAGAAATACTTTGGGACAGGAAAGGTTGAATGCTAGCATTGTTTGCAACATTCACCAAAATATTCTTAATGACATTGCTAATGAGTTTTCAATGTGCACTACCGTAAGATGCAATATGTTCGGTTGTAAAAGTTTTTGTGATGTGTTTGAAAGTTATTATTTTTTTCCTAAATTTGCAAATGTTCTTCTTTAGCTTCGATTGTTTTCAGTCTCTTGACTAGTGACTTTGTCCTATAGTGCACCAAGTGTAGTGATTCTAGTCAAAGCGAGGACAAGAAGAAAAGCATAAATTCTGTTTTTTTTTTGGAAAAACTAAGTAGCCTACCGGTATTCATTGGAAGGTCATAGATTCGTTCGAATTCCGCCGGAGGTACCAACTTTTCTTTGCTTGTTTTTTGATCTTACAACAGTCATTCACAAGAGCACTAATAGCACTTTTATCTCCATGATTTCTTATCTCTATATTATGCTGTTATAATAGCTAATTTACCGAGGTCCGGTGATTGTTTGAAGGCATACTAAAGGAAATTTTCAAACGGGAATTAAGCATTAAAATGCGTAAACTGAACATGTAAGAACACATTTAAAAAAAAATTTGTTTTCAATGGCACTGGCAAGGTCCAGAGTTTAATTTATTGTTAATTTTTTCAAAATGACCATAAAGTAAAAACACTGATAGAGAATACGTCACTATCGACAGCAATAACAAAAGCCACGCTACCACATCTGATGTTTTGAGCAAACTGTCTGATGTTTTGATGTTGAAATCTGATGTTTTGATGTAGGCTACATACATACATAGCCTACAGTTAAGTCGCCCGCAGTAACAACTATTGCCCGATCAGCTTATTGCTAGTCAAGAGTGACGTAGACTTGTACAGTCGCACGCTTCGCTGCTCACGCCCATTCCCGTTTTAAAAGCTCTGACAAAAGCACGCGTAGAATGCTGATCAGACCGCAATGGGGCAAAATTTTATTGAAAATCGTTTTATGGTAGCATGTTAAACGCAAAGAACGTGTACAATCGCCAAGTCAGGTTTTTCCTTTAGTATCCCTTTAATAAACTTAATTAATACCGGTACCACTACAATTGTGTAGGCTACAAAAATATGCATCCCCCCGATGTTTAAAATCATCTAAAATTTGATAAACGTTGATTTATCCCCCCCCCAAATCCTCACCTAACTTCGGCACCACTGCTTTTAAGTTAAAATATTTTTACACTTTTTGATTTTCCTTCAGCCTAGGCTACACCTTTACCAGAAAGAGCTTGTTATTAGTTTAGTATTTATTCCCGTACGCTTAAAATTTAACTTAGAAACTAACACAAATTCGTTTTAATATAAAAACAATCTTTCTTTTCTGGACTTTGACGTAAAGTTCCACCATGATGTGTTATGGGACTTAGGTTGCTAAACAGCATGAGATATATGTTAAAATTGATTTAAATTCTGAAAAGCAAAAAAAAACTGAAAGTTCACAAAGAAAACAACGCCATTTGCACTTAGGGCTCAATGAATTTTGATTCATTCTATTTAGGCCTACCGCGGTTAAACTGTTTGGTTTAGTTTGGAAGTTTTCAAGTTGGCAAAAAAATAGTGTTTAGGCTATAGCCTATTCTCAGCTCAAAACCTTGACGACAGCCAAACCCGCGTAAGCTATAGCTCACTCACTCAGAAAATTAGTCCTATATTTTTGTAATCTACAAACAGTGAATCAATACAATGAGACTAATTTGCTGGTCAGTATATGATGGTTTTTCAATTAAATCGAAGACGTGTACAATAAGTTACAAAACAGACATGAAAACATTACAAAGTACAGTGTCGATTGAGTACAACGTTGTCAACATAAAAACCGTCATTGCATAAAATACTTTCTCACGTATTCAAATAAAATATTATTTTGCTTCCCATAGTAAGTACCAGGAAAAAAAGAGCCAACAGTAGCTGTTGCATGAAGACTATCAGGTAAATACTGGAAGGTAACTGCTTTGTTGAGACGTTTAAGTCTTTCATGAAGTATCACCTAACAAAAATAATATCGTAGATATAAGCATCTCCTAAAATTTGTAAACAACATTGTGTGCTAGTAGGCTATAATGGCCTGTATGATGTAGGAGACATGCGCCTTCCAATGTAGTGTGTGAGCTTTAGTCATCTATATGCATGTTTTATGAATGATACTATACTGTAGCCTACTATTGCATACATGCTTAGTGAAGTACAAATAATCTAAATGCACTATTTAATACTAGGCCACTCTATTTATACTGCTGTAGACCACATAAGCTTAATATAGGCCTTCCTGCACCCCACAAAACCCTTGCCAACAATCTCATAATGCCTACGCTTGACGGAAAATCTCTACAATAAGAACAATGTTGATGACACAATGTGTAACATCTGTTCATCTACTCACCACAGCGGCAGATCAAGAACAGCGCTTGATCCTACAATCCTTCTTTGTTACTCTTAGAATTTTTACGTCGTTGAAACTATATGGTGTCTACATAGGCTACAATTCGGACCACTTTCATAAACCTTGTACACGACAATCAAGTTCAACAAAACCTATACTCGACTTACCCCATCATCTCGTATTGCATCGTACTCGCAAACTAAAATGTGGGTTCTAGGCAAACCAGAAAGTTCATCATCACTAATCATCAGTGGAGCTATTCTAGGATCTAATAAGCTGTTTTGCATCCGAGATAAAACTCTCTTGTTCAACTTGGCTTTTTGTAATGACGTCAGTGAAGCCAAAGTAGAATTGTAGCCTCTAACTTTATACCTGAAACAGCACGAGAAGAAACCATGCGTTGAAACAATATATTCAGGATTCCATTAGAGTTGTATAAGATATCAAATAGGCTACTACTTGTATAACTTTTCATTATAATTTAAATATTATGCAGCGTTTAATGCCATGCATGAAGAAAACGCATAGCTGCATAAAGCAATTTTTCGTGGACATAAGGCGTAGGCTATGTGAAAAAAACGCGTGTTATTTGAAAACATCTTTCGTTTCAAATGAATTTTGAGCTGCTACTGTAAACCTTGTTTCTCACTTCACTTTGCTTACTTTTCCGGAACAGCTTCGCCACCGATCCCTTTCAAATTTTCAACAAGTTTAACGTCGGCATGGTTGATATGGCCGTTTTCAGCAATTACCTCAGCCAAATCCAAACGGTCGTTGAGGCTGCAAACAAGTAACTTTATTCCATGCCAAACTAACAAGATTTGAAAGTTTTGGTACAAAGGTGATTTTCTTGAACCATAACACGATAAAACCCAGAAATTACACGCAATTTAGTATAATTTAGTTTCTTTAACTTCAGCAAAAAAGTGTGCTCAGCGATCAAGTTTTTTGAGTCATTGTCTAGTCACTCTAATATAGCAATGCAGCGATGACCAAATATCAAAAATGCTCTGAGGATGCGGATTAATCGGCAGCAGTGGCCGAGTGGTTAGCGCGTTGGGCTCGCAGTCGAGAGCCTGCATGTTCGACTCCAGCCACCGCACTTGCTGTTGTTTCTCTGGGCGAGAAACTATACGATAATTGCCTCTACCCAGTGATCGATTTCGAGTAACGGGTAGTACCAAATTTAAGTTATAAGTAGAGTAGACAACCGGAAACAGACATTGCCGTCGGCTGCAGCGTGGGTCAGGTGTACGTCGGAAGGCGTACACCGATGCATAGCGCTCAAGTCCGCTTTCCGCAATGCAGGATAAAGATAATAAAACAAACAAACAAACAATTAATATCTTAAGAAAATACTAGTCTATAAATTTCAGCACTGGCTTGCATCTTCGCGCTAACAAGAAGATTAACAATGAGCAACAAACGTGACTCACGGTCAGGCTAATTCTTGCGTTTTGCGTAGATTAAGCTTATTTCTGTTCATGATTGCGGCGTTTTTACAAGAAATAAGCTTAACTCTAAAAATATAGACTACTGTAAAGTACGGTAATCTTAGCAAACTGACAACTCACTCACACAAAGAATGGGGTAAATTGAAACAAAGGACCAGGGTAAAAAGACTTACCCAATGTAAGCTAACCAAAACTTGGGAATAAGGGTTTTGGAAAAGGCAAATTGATGATTTTGTTGCTGACTTGGCAGACGAAAATTTCCCATTTGTAGAATAGGATATATGAGGGAAATCATGGAAGGGGTATGGATTGAAGGGTTTTTCTTTTTCCGTCTTAATAGCTCAAGGGTGACTGCCATCGCTAAATTTCCACCTGAAAAAATGTAACAAAAGCTGCACATCAAGACACACAAGAAACGGTTTGGCATCAAACAACAATGGTGATGACTCAGCCAGTGTCGACTGCATATCTGAGTGGTAAGTACCCTAGATTGGAGTTCGAAAAGTCGCCGGTGCGACACCGCTCAAGAGCATTTGGCAAGACACTTGGCATGCCTGAATATGGACATGAAGATTGGCTTTCCTGCCTTCCCGTCCATTTAATCTAGGTCTTTAACTACCGAGCGTAAGCGTGGATACGACATACAAACAAACTCTGTGAATAACGCGTTTGCAATCTGTAGAAAGGGCGTGAGATTGTTTGTTTCCATTTCTTGCGTCTGGACTCTTTGCGGTGCTTACATGGCAGACTCAACAAATTGCTAGCATGTAATTTGGATTCAACAAAAAAGAAACACACCAGCACTGTCTCCAGCAAGAACCAACTTATCTGGATCAACATGAAATTCCTTCCCACGTTTCATGAAGTTCAAGGTGCTGTTTAAGCAATCTTCATAAGGAATAGGGAAAGGGTATTGAGGAGCTCTTCTATATCTAAAAAACATAATAGCTTGCCACAGTGACGTAACAGTTCATTTTTGCTTAGCTGGATTCCTCATGCTTGAAGTTAGAGCTGATGCAAATGACCTCTGTCGATGAGAAAGGTCATGCTCAATTGTCTCACAAATAGTTTGCCTGGAGTCTTGCATATCCAATGCAATCAGTTTCACGTAAATATAATATATATACAAATGGATATAGCCCTTGAACCACAAAATTATTTCAGACAATGTTATTGACAGTGTCTATTGGGAGTAGGAAATAAACACGAACAGGTAATAAGCTTTTGAGGTTTTAAGGAGGATGTTACAAAAGCGTGCACAAGCATTGATTAAAAATGCACTTTTACGTTTACTATTAATTGAAGTATGGGATAACTGAAGCAAAATCGAATATAACTAACATACTCCGGAGAAAATACTAGAAGTCCAGTTTCTTCAGCTGCTTGTATCAGAAGACGCATATGGGTGTCTGCAAATACATACTAGAAGCAATGGCTTTGCTAATAAAGTATTTCTAACTAACCTACCATGATTGTTTTTGCTCATAAATGATCATGAACAGAATGATATAACACAAGAAGTACAGCACAGAATACATTGACGCCACTCACTTAAGTTTCCAAACACCCAACCTCCTCCATGGTAAAAGACCATTGCAGGTCCAGGGTTTTTTCGTTCAGTAAAAGCTGAAACACAATAATTAGAATTTTTTATGGTTTGGTTTGAAAAGATTTAAAGACCTTAAACACGCTAGTAATTTAAAAAGTTCATTTTTGCAAACAATTATGGTCATGATGTTTGTGCTGTTACTGCTGTTAGTGTTAGCCTATGTTCAATTGCTCAATGCTCATGTAGCCTATTTAACTCATGTTTACACCTACAGCTTAATCTCTGTTTTGGCTGCTTAAGTTACACCTAAAAAATTTTTTTTTTGTTTTATTATCTTTATCCTGCATTGCGGGAAAGCGAACTTGAGCGCTATGCATCGGTGTACGCCTTCCGACGTACACCTGACCCACGCTGCAGCCGACTGCAATGTCTGTTTCCGGTTATCTACTCTACTTATGACTTAAATTTGGTACTACCCATTACTCGAAATCGATCACTGGGTAGGGGCAATTATTGTAAAGTTTCTTGCCCAGAGAAACAACAGCAAGTGCGGGTGGCTGGAGTCGAACATGCAGGTTCTCGACTGCGAGCCCAACGCGCTAACCACTCGGCCACTGCTGCCGATAAATACTTAATACTGTATTATACAGAAGATATTCGGTTGTTGCCTGATTTACACCTTTTAGTTTTAATATCACACATTCTTGTTCATTCATGCTCAAAATGGAAGTTTGTATCAGAAACATTGTTTTGGTCTCATAAATATTCATGATGGAAAGCAATTTAGGCCTACAAAATTGCTATACTTTTTCACAAAGAAGCATTTTCTGACAGCAATTTGATAGGCCTATTGCATAATTGGGTAATATGTAGAACACAATTTGCTGTATATGCTCACTGCATTGTTCCTGTTAGGCTTTTATTTGATACAATGTAGCTCATGCAGCCTATCTTATGTATGAGCAAAGAGTATAAGTTTATTTACAATGTAAGTCTGTCATTAGAGATTGAATCTAAATGTTTTTAAGTTGATTATGTAGACTAAACATAAACTGATAGTCTGCATTCAATTAGAAAGTGGTGCAGAAGCTATTGTGACATGAGCAGAAGCAGTTCGTCAACTTCATTGCACCCTAACTACGATAACATTTATATTAAATCAAACTTCTAAGAAATACCTTTTGGTATCACAATGACAGAATCAACACCAGCAAAATTCATGTATTTAATCTGTATCTCATCTGAATGAGAATAGGGAAATGAAAGTGGGAGGTTTCCAGGGTATGACCACCATCGGTTGAATCCAAGCCACTCAGAAACACTGGCCTGTTATAACAATCCATTATAAGTGGCCTGGCAATAAAATAGAGTCTAGAATAATTTTTATTTCTTATGTCAGATAGTTTTTAGGTTACCGATAGCTAACTGTTTTTAAGAATATAAAGATTGTAGTTTTAAAATCTAAACACACCATTACAATAGCCTACCAATAACACCTTTAGTCACACTTTAAATTTTAAATTATAGATTTTATACATTGTCAATTTAGCTTACATACAATACCAGTAAGATTTAGCGTTTACTTACTGTTGTTTCTGATGCCGCTAACACATTCACTAATAGTTGAAAATGCATTCGATCAGGAATAGTCACAGAAATTGGATAATGAATACAATATCCAAGAAAAAGTGCAAAAATTGCGAAAAAAGCTGACACTTTCAAAAGTAGGCGCATTCTTGAATTTAAATAAACAAAAATATTGACAAACTAGGGTAATAAAAGCATCCTTTAATTGAAAACATCACATTTAATGCATCAAAATCCCCAAAATTAGGCTAATTATAGCCTATTATTAAGAATTAACAAGAAATGGAGTAAAAAAATAAAATAAACTGTGTAGGCTAATAAGCTTTAAACTGTAGAGTGTGTAATTCTGTAATAATACGGTTAAAATGACAGAAAACAATGCAGAAAAATCAGCAATTCTGTAAATAAGTCAGGGTTCGATCTTAGCACTGGTCCTCTGGCCAATGTCTAGTGCAAGTTCCCCGTGGACCAGTACGAATCGTTTCACACTGGTCCGACTGTCCAGTATGAAAATATCATTGTATTATGTCGTTTGATCGTTTAGAGTGCGTGGTTCTCGTTTGCACTTCTCTTCAAACAACAAAACACGTGATCTGTGGGTGTTAAGAAAAAAGCAATTGCAACATAACGTGACACTGTTAAATCGTAAGAAAAAGAGTAATCGCAACAACACGTGAGCTCTGATAGCCTAGTACAGTACTCTCAAGAGATTTGATGCATAAAAAAGTTAAGATTGTGCTAGAGAGCATGTGAGTGATGAGGCATCAAATTAACTTAATACAAGGCCAGACAAACACACATCGGATTCCGATTATGACCCCGTGATCGTCCAGTCATCAGACTCCGATTATAATATAACCAATCATCGGATTCAGAAATTGAAGAAGAGCCCCATGTAGATTGAAGACTCAACGTAGATTGAATGTCTTGCCTAGATGGGTCTGCTACTATTTGGTGAGTCCGATTCGGTGAGTCCGATTCGGTGAGTCCGATTCGGTGAGTCTGATTCGGTGAGTTCCTAACTTCTAACCCCTAACCTTAACCCCTAACCCTAAAACGGCAATGATAATTAGACTACGGTACCCGATAATTTAAAAAAAAAATTGAAAAAACCCCCCGTTAAGGGATCGGACTCATCGAATCGGACTAACCGAATCGGACTCACCGAATCGGACTAACCGAATCGGACTCACCGAATCGGACTCACCGAAACGGGCCATTCCGTGCCTAGATAAACTGTTGTTACTGTTATTGCCATTGTATATATTTCCATATTATTGCCACCATTCATTATTGTCGTTTTAAGGTGGTTTTCCCTGGGTTGGCCTCGTGCTTCCCATGACAATCTTGTTTTCATCAGTAAACGGGACGGACCAGTGCGATCTTGTGCGGACCAGTGCAAATGGTTAGCCACTGGTCCGGTTAGCCAGTGCGAAAAAAAGTTAAGGTCGAACCCTGTAAGTTGTGACAATTTTCTTTGAACTGAACATTGCTAAGTGGTTAATAAAGCTGCTCTATGAGTAGACAAGAACATTCAGCAAAAGTTCCATTTGTTGACATCATAACTTGCATTTCATAAAGCAGGGATGGCGAACCACTGACCCGCGCACAAAGTGACCCATCACAGATTTTCAGTGACCCACTTGTCTTTTTTAAAGTAATGAAATTTAAACAAATATTTCAGCAAAGAATAAATGTTTCACTAAATATTTGCGATAAGGCCTCACCCTATTTTAATCTAGTACCGTACCGAATTGCCATATAGCAGTCTGACACAACTTAAGTTGTGATAATGTTTTACAGCGATTTGTTGAATTGTTGGAAGAAGTATATACAACTTTTTTTAGCTGAAAAAAATCAAAAATATCCAGATTTAAGCGAAAGTACGTGGTTGAATGATTTACATTTTTTCGCTGATTTCACAATGCATTACAATAAGTTAAATACCGGTACTAAATTGCAAGGCTGTGGAAATATTGTACTATCCATGTTTGGGCACATTAAAGCATTTGAGAAGAAACTCACTATTTTTTCTGTAGACCTTGAACAAGGTCAGCTGAAATATTTTCCTCAGTTGTAGAAGCACTTTACCCGCACCAATTTAACTTATTAACAAAAGCAAACTGCACTCAACAAGTACCGGTACCGTATGTTTTACTGACGAAAGAGGCCAAAAATGTAATGTCAGAAAGGTTTACCCAGTTCCGAAAGCTAGATACTACATTGCAGTTCATTCTTTTCCCACATGCAATTCAATTTGAAAATCTTGAATTATCAAACTTCGAATGGCTTCGTCTTTACAACTTGCAAATTGAAATGATAGACTTTCAAGAAAGTGCAGTTTGGAAAACAAAATTTGTAGACTTAAATCAGCTCCTACAAAAAATTGAAATGAAAACGGATATGGATGGTTGTGACTTTCCTGCTGTTGAAAATAATGCTGAAATTATATTTTTTACAGAGTGGAACTTCCTGCCAAAATCGTTTGAAACTATGAAAAAATTTGCGGTAGCTCTGTTAACGTTGTTTGGTTCTTCATATTCGTGCGAATCTTTATTTTCGCACATGAATTTTATACAATCAAGCACATGGAATCGTCTCAGCTCAGATATGAGTGCTGCATGTGTGAAGCTAAAAACTACGGATTACCAAACAAGGATAATAAGACTTGCAGAGAAGATGCAGCAGCAAGTTTCGCATTAAGACGTAATTAAATGTATGACCCACTTTTGCTTTTTCAAGGATTAAGGTCTCTTTTGTGACCCATGCACTAAAAAAGGTTCGCCATCCCTGCCATCCCAATTTCTAAAATATTTGAAAAATGCCTTTATGAACGGATTTACAGTTATTTTGACAAATCAGATCTTCTGACTTCATGTCAACATGGTTTCAGGAGTGGTCATTCTACCTCACTCGCTGTCTCTCACATATACGATGAATTTATTTCAAATATAGATAAAAAAAACATAACTTGTTCAATATTTCTTGACCTTGCAAAAGCATTCGATACAGTAAATCATGATATCCTAATCAAGAAATTACAAAGATATGGAATACGTGGACTACCTTTGAAACTATTAGAAAGTTATCTCACACACAGAAAGCAATACACAATAATTAATGGTATGGCATCAGGTCTGCGCAGTATAACATGTGGTGTTCCACAGGGTTCCACTCTTGGACCGTTGTTATTCATTATTTACATAAACGATCTTCCTTCCATTTCTTCTTTCCAAGTGAGCCTTTTTGCGGATGACACCAATTTAACTATGTCCAACAAAAATCTTTCTTCTCTAGAACAAAACGTCAATACAGAATTGATCAAAATTGACAACTGGATGAAAATGAACAAGCTCTCCATTAACTACAACAAAACTGAGTACATGATACTAACTAAACAAAAGCTCGATGTAAGGATGCACGTTACGATAAACGGAATTAAATTGCAAAGAAAAAAGTGTATTAAATATCTTGGTGTATTAATTGATGACTCTCTCAACTGGAAATGTCACATTCAAAATGTTTGTAAAAACTTGCTAGAGGCTCCTGGGCCATTCTTCAACTTAGAAATTATGTGGATACTAACACACTGAAGACTGTGTATTACAGTCTTATATATTCTCATCTTCAATACTGCATATCCAGCTGGGGTGGAGCTTGTGACAATGCGCTGGATCATTTATTTAAGCTGCATAAAAGAGTTGTTAGAACCATGACATTCAGCAACTATACAGCTCACACATTGCAACTCTTCCAAAAACTACAGCTGTTAAATATACAAGAAATTTATAAACTGGAGATAGCAAAATACATGCACAGAGTCCATTTAAATTTATTACCAGAAACGGAATGTAATATCTTCCACAGACTATCTGAATGCCACTCACACAATACGCGCCAATCATCCAGCAGTAACTATTTTGTTTCAAGGGTGAGTACTGAATTAGGTAAAAGGCAGATGTTAATAAGGGGTCCTAAAGTGTGGCATGAGGTCCCAGGTGATCTCAAAAGTCTTTCTCCAACTTCTTTTAAAAGAAACTTTAAAAACTACCTTCTTGATTTAAACGACACTGTTGAATAATAACTGTTTTGTCTATATAATTACATTATTCTATTCTATTTGCTCATCTCTTTGGTATATATATATATGTTGCTTTTTATCTTTTTTTACTGATTAAAATTGTCGATTAATATCTCTTAAACTCCACTCACAATTAATTCATTCAGCAGCATGGTAAACCTGCTTAGTTTGTTTGCTTTTTTTTTTTTTTTTCTTTTTTGCATAATGAAAACATGTGTATCTGTATCACCAAATGCTTGATTTTTTGTATATGTGTTTGTGTATTTACTGTATACGTATATGTTATTTAGGCCTACATCACCTAGCTTGAGGTGGCTGCTGACTAGATGACCGTTTGGTCTTTTCGCAGTCTCCTCGTCATATGACACACAACCAATTATTGTATACTTTGTATTCTTTTCATGTTTGTGTTTGTGACAAATAAATGAACTGACTGACTGACTGACTCATAAAGCTATTAATTATGTTTTGGCTATGGGAAAGCCTATACTTGTCCTACTTGGTAAATAGGCTAACTGATTACCCATTAGCCTACTAATGTCATAATCTGTTAGCCTATGTGCCATCAATAAAGTAACTCTCTTTTGACCAATAGTATGCACATTGCACAAAGCTCAAACCAGATGAATCAAGCCAACTCCAATGTAAGAGCCTTCTAAAGCCTACAAGTTTATTGTCACAGTTTCACATAGGCTACTCATTCAACGTTTTATAGGTTTGCTAACCAAAAATACGAAAAGCTGGTTAACTCATGATATCATTTAACTGTCCAAGGAAGATGCTGTGATGCCAATATAACCTGACTAACCTAGGCTAACGCAAGTGGAGAATCAAAAATCAGACAACATTTTCGAATCAAAAGCGCTTGAATCAAAGGGAATTCCCCGTAAAGATTTCAGTGTTTTTGGTTCAGATTATTTTTATCTAGCAAGTGAAAACAAAAAGGTCAGCAGCCTCTCAAGCACGTGTAGCCTCACAGTCCATACTAAGTGAAAATCACAATATTTTAAAACTCTTTTTCATGATTTAAAAGAAAATGCTTGATACTGAAACTGCTTGATAAACTTGCTTGATAAACTGCTTGCTAAACTGAAACTGAACTGATAAGGCATCATTACAAGTTACAACTATAGACAGAGGCATTTCGATTGCTTTCGTGTTTTTCGGATTAATTTTAGTTCAGTTTGATTTTATTTCTGACTATAATAACGAAAAAACAATATATGAAAAACATAGCAGAGGTCTAGAAAAAGATAGAAGCGACAAAACGCGAACGTTATAGCAGCGTGCATGATACCAAAGCAGGACAATCAATTTAAAATATGGCACGGTCGCAACACCTTAATACAATTTTTATAAATTTAAAAAAGAGAGATAAAATATAGGCTAGAGAATTTTATACAGTGATGTACGAGCATACACAAAATATTGACGTCGTCAGCGTAAACGCAAACGTTCGAAAAAACATACGCCGTATGCGTCAACGTCAGCGCATACACTAGCGTAAACTAATTTTGTTTGCTAGGTGCCAAACATGCACACGGTATAAACCACTCGAAACAAACAAGTTGTATTTTGAATTTCCACGAAGATACACAAGCATCTGAAAGTGTTGATCTGACCTTTTGCTGTGTTTTAATTCCAATATGTCTTTGCCCATTGAAAACATTCTTTCAACTGCAGCGCTGGAAGGTATTGGCGTGTTGTAGCAAAAAATATAGGCTGCATTAAAAAGTATGCGTTGACGCTATGCGCTAAAAACCGGCGAAAACTTTAAGGCGTAGCCTCAAGCGCAAACTATCCAAAAAAATGTGGCCGCAAGCTATAGCGTAAACAAAAACGAAAGTAGAATTTTCGGCGTAGGCTATACGTAGCCTACATCTCTGATTTTATATGAATAGAAAAAAAAAACAAAAAAAAAAACAAGACAAAAAGACAGTTGCTATGTTGATCGACTTTGGTGGGGGTTATCAAAAGTGTTGATGGTCTTGAACTTGAAGGGAACACTCTTGATGCGTTAGCAGGTTAGCTCATCACGTAAAGCAAGGTAGGCAAAGAAAACCCCTGAAAGAAATCCTACCACGGCAAAGCCATTTCGGAACGCAACGCGCCAGATCTTGCAAGAATAACAAAAAAAAAAAAAACGATACAGTAGCCTAGATATTAATAAGAAGTAGATATTAATTTGGCTTCAAGTTTTTGTTCTTTAGATTTTTTTGTTTTTGCCTGGCCAGGCAGTCAAGCTCGGAATCCTCGGATTAGGATTTTGAATACCGGATATAGCACTTGATCCAAATAAACCATTAGTAATACTTCCAACTAACCTAAGAGTTGTTTAACTTCCATACAATGAATGCCCTTGAATTATTATAACCAGGGTTGATCGGTTTAAACCGGGGCGGTTTAAACCGCCTGGTGAAAACCGGTTAAAACCTGGTTTAAACCGGGCAGTTTTGACCACCTATTGCTGGTCAAAACTCCTTTAGTGTATGAATCAAGTTGCTTTTCAATTGAATTAAAAGTATTACCCTCCATGTTATTAGTAATGATGTTCAACTATATTTTGTTTTGATCAACATAACCTAAATGCTGGATTTGGAACAAAAAATATTCAACTTCTCTGTTTGTTTTTGATATTTCAATCAGTTGGTTATTTTAATTACTGAGAAAATTCAAATTCTAAAAATGAGTTTCTGATGAACCAAAAAATGCTTGGTAGAACGATGAACAATTTGCACAGCCAACTGAAGTAGGCCTACAAGAATTTATTCCAACAATTTTTTTTTATGAAAAACATTTGGCATCAAATTTTATCCAGTTAAAATAAAACAATGCGAATGCATATTCTAAGATGCTTTAAAAATTAAAGACAGGATAGTTTATGATTCGTTCTTTGAAGCAAAGTACACGTCAAGCCAAGAAAGGATTATCGGAAAAGGAACCAGTTGTGATGCCTTATGCCTATCTACTTTATGTAGAACACCTCAATTGAACAATTGGAATTAACAAGTCTTTCCAGTATATTCAAATGCTTCATTCACCAGTCAATTTCATCTTTTCTTTCTCCCTCACCTTCTCCCTCCTCCGTCACCTTCTACCATCTCCCTCACATTTTCAGTGATTTTCTGGCGAACACAATCAAGCAACTCATTACAGGGTTTTGACCAGTCAGGTCAGGGTTTTGATCAGTTTTAACCGGTTTAAACCTAGTTTTGACCGGTTAAAACCAGGTTTAAACCGCTTAGTGGTCAAAACCCAGTTTTGACCACTTAGAGATCAACCCTGATTATAACTATCAAAAAGCATTCGATAGGTTGATGAGAGAAAGAGAAAACTCTTATTTTGTCTAAAAATTGAATGAGGCTGTTCACCAGGCATTTGGTGCAAACTAAGCTGAACTATCACAAGATGTATAGGCTAAGGTGATAATCTGTTTTTAGTCCTACGTTTCGTCAATCAGACACGACTGACCTCCTGAGGGGGCTAGGCCAGGTAGTGACTAGGTACCTGTTTAGACTCTAGCATAGCAAAACACTGGACCATGTTGCTGTAAACCAACAAAACATTCAAAAAAAGTTGACTGTTTGCATTTTTTGTATTTTTGTACATGCTTGGTTGGTTTAAAGCAACATAGTCCTGTGTTTTGCCATGCTAGACAGGTAGTCAGTCACTACGGTACTTTACCTGACCTAGCCCCCTAAAGAAATCAGTCATGTCTGACTGATTGACGAAACGTTGGGATAAAAGCAGATTATCACCTTATACATCTTGTGATAGTTTAGGTTAGTTTGTGCCAGAAGAACGCATATCATTTTATTTTGTCTGTTGCGGGAATAATACGTTATAATTATACACAATATGAATAAAGTAGCACCATAACAGTCTACGGTATATACCACAACTGACAGGAAGCAACAAAAGACTGTATCAATCATCGAGTCAGCTGCTTCCCTGTTCTTAATGTGACAAATGTCAAGCATCGGTAAATTATGTTGAAACGAGTGCAACCTAGTTCGTACCCTGAAAAGATCTAGAGAAAAAAATTAAAAAAAGCCGAAGTCGCTGATCGCAGTTTTCGCAAACATTTTAAAATTTTTCCCCTAAAAAGATCAAGAGAAAAAATAGCACAAAGCCGAAGTCGTTGATCGCAATTTCCGCAAACAAACAAACTGAAAAGATCGAGAGAAAAAAATAGAACAAAGCCGAAGTCGCTGATTGGAGTTTCTGTTTTTCCGCAAACATTTTAAAATTTCCAGTAATGATCCTAAGAGTTTGCCGAAGTCCCTGATCGCAGTTTTAGCAAAAATTTTAAAAGGGTTAGGGTTAGGAAAAGATCGAGAAAAAAATATTAAAAATAGCCGAAGTTGCTGATCGGCAAACAAACAAACTGAAAAGATCGAGAGAAAAAAATAGAACAAAGCCAAAGTCGCTGATTGGAGTTTCCGTTTTTCCGCAAACATTTTTAAATTTCCGGGTAGTGATCCTAAGAGTTTGCTGAAGTCGCTGATCGCAGTTTTAGCAAACATTTTAAAAGGGTTAGGTTTTAGGGTTAGGAAAATTTCGAGAAGAAAAAATTAAAAATAGCCAAAGTTGCTGATCGGAGTTTCCGCAAACAAACAAACAAACTGAAAAGATGAAGAGAAAAAAATAGAACAAAGCCGAAGTCGCTGATCGCAGTTTCCGTTTTTCCGTAGTTTCCGCAAACATTTTAAAATTTCTGGTAATGATTCTAAGAGTTTGCCGAAGTCGCTAATCGCAGTTTCCGCAAACACTTTAAAAGGGGTTAGGAAACAATCAAGAGGAAAAATTAAAAAAAGCCGAAGTCGCTGATCGGAGTTTCCGCAAACAAACAAACTGAAAAGATCGAGAGAAAAAAATAGAACCGTTTTTCCGCAGTTTCCGCAAACATTTTAAAATTTCCAGTATTTTAAAAGGGTTAGGATTGATCGGAGTTTCCCCAAACATTTTAAAATTTTCGGTAATGATCCTAAGAGTTTTTGTTTGTTTGCGGAAACTGCGATCAGCAACTTCGGCTTTTATCAATTTTTTTTCTCGATCTTTTCAGGGTACGAACTGTTGAGGGTACGAACTAGGTTGCATCCTGTTGAAACAAGATAGGCTGATGTTCAGTAAAAATGAAAAAAAGTCATATGCTGCTGCAATAGACTACTCCAGTGAAGTCCTGTGGTTTTATTCAAATATAAACTTTCTTTCGGCTGTTTAAAAATAATATAGAAAAAAGAATATTATCCTTTTGTAATCAGTAGCCTAAACTCTTGTTGTAGCAAGGGCGTTTTAAGTTTAGTGCAACCAACCAGAGTGCAAGCCAATAATCTGTACAAGTAAACACATTTTCAGTACAGTATCACAAAAATGATTGGTGGATCATTATTACTTAAAAAAAGTTATATTGTTCTGTCATAAAAGAAATGGTTAACTGACTCTGGTGCGACTTGTTAGGCTACAGGAAACCAGCTCTATGTGACCATATAAATTGAGAAGGAAATTAAATAGAATGGAAAGGAGAAATAATTAAGTACAAGTGAATAACAATAGGTCAATACTGTTTTCTTTTAGATGAAATTTAACAAATCAAATTTAGGTAACCTATCATTACAAAGTTTGAACCCAAAATAACAATTTATGACGATTTAAATGCACCTGTCACTTTTCCACTGACATAAAGCAACAATAGAGATATAGCTTCTAGTAAAATAAAAATCAAACACTTTGTATTGAAATAAAAGCAACACAAGAAAAGTTGTTTTGAAACGTATATGGCATGCATCATATTTTGTGTGGTATAAAGAAAAACATGAATGTCCCATTTAACACAGTAGAATATATATCAAATTTTAAGCAGAACTTAGGTTAATGTGCATATTTGCAATCATCAGGTACCGTAGTTGCGTTCACTTCACAAATATGTTAATATTGTGCGATTGAATGTAATTTGACAGAAAAAATTTAACAGTTGATTCCCGGAGTTGATTTATCAGTAATGTTATAACAACTTTCTTGCTCAATTTCAACAAATTTGCTATTGTTGAAAAGCACAAGCATAGATCTAACCAACTAAATTAATACCAAGTCCCAAAATACTACTAGCTCCATCTGGTGGCTACCTAAACTTGATCAAATTCAAACCATTATCAAAAGTTTATTTGCAATGATAAAAACATTAAACGACAACCAATTAAAAGAACATGTTACTGTTTATTGAAGGGCTAACTTTCATTTTTATACCTTATTTAATATATGAGCAATCGTTGTTCGAAGACAGCCCCCCAACGAAGCTTTTGCCCAATGCATTTCAATGGCGAATCGATCGTCTTCCAGTTCACGCCCTGCGTGATCACGATAATTAATTGTCTCCCATTTATTCATTTCTTGCTCAATTTTAACAAATTTGCTATCGTTGAAAAGCACAAGCATAGATCTAACCAACTAAGTTAATACCAAGTCCTAAAATACTACTAGCTTTATCTGGTGGCTACCTAAACTTGACCAAATTCAAACCATTATCAAAAGTTTATTTGCAATGATAAAAACATTAAACGACAACCAATTAAAAGAACATGTTACTGGTTATTGAAGTGCTAACTTTCATTTTTATATCTTATTCAATATGCGTGCAATCGTTGTTCGAAGACAGCCCCCCAACGAAGCTTTTGCCCAATGCATTTCAATGGCGAATCGATCGTCTTCCAGTTCACGCTCTGCATGTTCACGATAATTAATTGTCTCCCATTTATTCATTTCTTACTCAATTTCAACAGATTTGCTATCGTTGAAAAGCACAAGCATGGATCTAACCAACTAAATCAATACCAAGTCCCAAACTACTAGCTCCATCTAGCGGCCACCTAAACTTGACCAAATTCAAACCATTATCAAAAGTTTATTTGCAATGATAAAAACATTAAACGACAACCAATTAAAAGAACATGTTACTGTTTATTGAAGTGCTAACTTTCATTTTTATATCTTATTCAATATGCGCGCAATCGTTGTTCGAAGACAGCCCCCCAACGAAGCTTTTGCCCAATGCATTTCAATGGCGAATCGATCATCTTCCAGTTCACGCCCTGCGTGATCACGATAATTAATTGTCTCCCATTTATTCATTTCTTGCTCAATTTCAACAGATTTGCTATCGTTGAAAAGCACAAGCATAGATCTAACCAACTAAGTTAATACCAAGTCCCAAAATACTACTAGCTCCATCTGGTGGCCACCTAAACTTGACCAAATGCAAACCATCACCAAAACTTCATTTTAAACGATAAACAATCTAAATCAAATCCAATTAAAAGAACATGTTACTGTTTATTGAAGGGTTAACTTTCATTTTTATACCTCATTTAATATACGAACAATCGTTGTTAGAAGACAGCCTCCCAACGAAGCTTTTGCACAATGCATTTCAATGACGAATCGATCGTCTTTCTGGATTCACATTGCGTGATCGCGATAATTAATTGTCTCCCATTTATATTGAAAAAATGCTAAAGTCATAGAAAGGATTAGGATCAGGCACACAAATAGCCTAATTGGTGGTGTAATGGCTTGTCCGAATCAAGTAATGTAACAAACACTGATCAATAGGAAAGCGATGTGTGCTCTAGAGCGGTGTAGAACTTTGATCCTTTGGGAGGTCGTGGAAGAATTCTTGTCACTCGGCCCTCAGTCGACATCAACTGGAAAAGCTCGGTTGAGGAAGCAAGTGATGTCAGCTCCAAATGCAGGAGCCAGAAAATTGTTCCTATTTGGATGGAGAAACCTCTGCAAATAATAAAAAGCAACAACAACCAGCGAGACAGTGGGTGCGGATACTTATGTTTTGTTCAATGCTTAGCCAAGAAATTTTTTCACAACACATTTTTCACAAATTTTCACTTCACAAATTTTCACTTCATAAAATTTTTCACACAAGGCTAAGCCTAATAAACCTAGGCTTAAATATGGATCAAAGGTAAGTAACGAAACCGTAATGAAATGACTTGGGCTTGCATTCTCGTGTTCTTTCATTACCACACGAAGTCATTTTCCCAAAGGCATCCGTGTGTGTAAACAAAATGGTTCATAGGTCCAAACCTTAAACGTTGACACACAAAAATCATGTCACAAACGTAAGTTAAAAAAATTATTTTGTTTCATCTGACATTGCACTTTCGTTAGCCTAGTTTGTTTGTTATAGAATAAATATCACAAAGTATGTGGGCAGCAACTCTTTTTTATCATTAGGTAGCCCTGAAAAGGGCTTTTTTTTTGGGCAAATGGACGATGTGGCGGCTACAGTAAAGGGTAGGACTCCCTTATGGCGCGGAGAACTTCAGGAAAATGTCGTCCTCGTGGAAACTGATGTCGCCACATAAATTCATCAAGATACCCAGGTATCATGTGCCTTGTGGTGCCACCCATTCTTTTAAATTTCCGTTTACAATTCAGCCACAGGTTTTCAATGTGGTTCGTATGAACCCCTGTGGCCGAAACATAATGATGGTGATGGTTGACCGTTTGGTGGCGATATCCAAGATCTAAAAAAATACGAAAGCAACTTTAAATAAATTTCAGCGTAAAATGCTTGCTGCAACGGTTTCCAAATAGAAATAACAAAAACATGTTAAATTGGTAAATTTATTTTTAATGGATGCATATTATTAATTCTTTTGACATGAACCATCGTGCTTTTTGAAAAGGAGCTGTGCAGTTAAGTGGCGAGGTCAGTAGATTGTTTTTTCTGCTCCCAAAGCGACTTTAAATGGTTAACTGTTGTTAACAGTTTCTACACTATGAATTAGTTGTATCAAGTGGGACCTAGCATGACAGTTTAAGCCATATGGTTGAGTCTGATTCTATCACAACAGAAAAGTACACATTGTACTGTGATATGTCTTCAGACAAGCTAAACACAAACTGGTGGTTGAATGACCAATGGGACTGTGCAAGCAATCACTTTTGGGACATATTCCTACGTTCTTTTAAGGCTGAAAGGATTTTTTTTCACTTAAAAAGTATTTTTCACTAGGGATGTAGATAAGAGCTACTGCTTTATTTTGTACAATCTTGAAAAACCTTATTACGCTACACTTTGCTATAGATCATGGAAAAAGTATATACCTTTTTAGATTTCAATTCATTGAACCTTTAAAGTGTCTTATTTTATCATGTCTGAAAAGAAAAGCGGGTCTATCTATTGATGAAAACCAAGAAAACAAGTTCTGCTTCTTTTTCTCTTGAGTCTCTTTCATTCCATCATACCCTTGACAATCAATTGATGTATCTAGCAAAGTGTCCCCTGGGACATAGCCCCTTGTCCCATTGATCATGTATGTAAGCAACCTATGGGACAGTTGTCTGACACTTTTTAATGATGAAAAAAAAACAATAAAGAATATTAGTCTACAGTCATCACTGTTTTGATTTCATGTTATGAAACAATGACTAAACTTTGCAATGAAATTGCTTTAGTTTATGATTTGCTTTAAAATAACGTTTTATTAGAAATAATGTCATATTCGTCCCATAGGTGCCACATCTCCCCTACACATTTTTACTCTCAGTACACCTAGTCTACACAAATGTTTAATCTACATGCATTTTATGTACTTCATCCAATCCATTTAATGTTTAACATAATCTACGTTAAGTGTTTACATGTTAGTGTATGTCATTTTAAAATAGAACTACAAGAAACACTCACTAGACAAGTTAGAGTATGCACCCCATTCATCGGAATGAATCTCTGTTCCTGGTGCGATGTGGCGTAGAATTTCTGCCTCCAGTGTAGCCCTGTCCCGCCGCGGTACCATTACGATGAAGCATTTTCTAATAGCACAATTTTACTAGGGATATCTACAGGCATTGAGAAGCAAAAGAACGTGCCCTAAGGAGGGTGGGTTAAATAAAAGTGTTGACAAATATTCCTTCAAATCCCAAGCCCAGGGATATTGCTCACCTGCTCGAACGTAGTTGACTAGGCGTAGGCCTAGTTGTAGTGCGTAAACATGCACATAATATATAACTTACTTTGTTGTGGTGTCAATCCCGCCGAAGATCCACTGCTGTGGCACTGGGCGCCCTTGTGAATTTGCTCGTTTTCGTCTGGCCACCAAGGACTCATCGATAGCGACAATGTGGCCAGGTCCACCGATTTGATGCTGATTCCTCAACAAATCCTCCGAACAGATCTGTACGTTATCAACAAATGGCGAATCTTCGTGTTCATCAATAGTGATGGTGTGGCCTGAAGCCACATAGTATGCTTTTCGTACAAGCACGAATATTTGTTGTTCCAAAACCGTTTGTGTTTGAATATTTTGCTTGGAGATCCAGGGCCTATGACAGGGGAGTACTGAGGGTACGGCGTACTCTTGAGGGCCCAGGCCTGTGATTGTTGGGAGGCCCAAAATTGTGATTTTATACTTTACGCGAAAAAATGATGGTTAAAACCACCCTAAACGATTAAATTCAAGCATAAAAGTTGTTATTCTTTAGTCCTGGGGGGCCCGTAATGTAGCAATGGGGCCCGGAAAAGTAAATGAGTGCATTGCGCGCAAATTAGGGGCCCAAAGTGGTGATTACTTTACGTGCAAAATGTTCCGTTTTAAAGCACACAAAATTAAATCGTAAAAGTTGGTTTTTCTCCTGTTCGGGGGGAGGGGGGGGGGAGGACATAGGGAAGCAAAAGCAGGGTTGAGAAAAACCCGGGCTTTTTTAAAAAAAGCTCGGGTGTTTTTGGGCTTTTTTGTGTTTTTTAAAAATTATTTGAAAAAGGTAGTTTCACGCTTATTTCACTTCAAAATGAATTTCGGAGTTGGAGTAAGAGCCGGAGTCAATACTTTTGGAGCAGGAACAGAACCGAGTCAAAAAAAGTAACTTCGTTCACCTCTGCTAGGCATGTGGTGAATACAAAAGTTAATGAAGAAAGCTTATTGGTCAGACGATTAATTTGATGATGTTTTGACAAGATGTTATGTTTGAGCCTTGGTAGAGAGCATGACTTGTTGTACCAGATACATATAACACTCAGTAACGTTAATGGATTTAACATTTTTTATTAAACACACAAAAAAACAAGAAAAAACTACTAAATCCAACGTTTTCGACACCAAATCATAGTGTCCTCATCAGGACTAATTATAGGCTACATCTAAGAGAAATAAATGAATGAATTTGAAAATTTTGCATTAAAGCTGTAGGCCTAAGCTACAAGCGACACCTCTCAACAGCACCTGCATCAACAACTGACACACGAATTCAATGCAGGATAGCCTACGCAAATTGGCGAGGGACAGATCACATGATAGGCTATGCACAACACAAAACACTAAATAATAGTTTTATTGCAGCCTGATGCTATTATTGCGCACAGATGACCAATTCTGCAGTAAAATGTTGTATGGTGTGCAATACGCCTAAGCAAAATCACGCGCTTTGCCAAAGACAAAGGGGGCCCGGAGTGAGAGGGAGGCCCGGAATGACTCTTCGTACCCCTACTGAAAATTTCTCTCAGAGGCCCTGTGGAGACCTCAGTGCAACTATTAAGAAACACGAAGATTTAATTTTTCTACAACAATTGACTACGGTAGGCCTACATTATTGTGTAGCCTACTAAAGTGATTGCTGCAAAGATTTTTCACTTTTCCAGGATTCTTTGCGATTTCGTAAATCTTTTATGAATATTTTTGCGAACCCCGTGAAATGACCTTTGCGACCCCCTTGGGGGTCGCGACCCCCAGGTTGAGAAACGCTGCTTTACACACTATTGCTATTGAGATCACGTCCTTGCAATGGGCAACATGTAAAAGCCACATTAACTGACAAACCTCGCGTAGAAACGCCATCCATTGCACAATCGTTGTATGACCAACTTTCGTGTAGTCCTGAATTCCTCTTTGCGGTAAAGCGTCTTTTGCCCGATGAAAAATTAATTTGATTCCCGTTTTGAGATCCAAATGAGATTTTTCGAAGAAGGAGCCTTTCCGAAGTGATGTTGTTGTTCTGCAGGTCTACACGAAACATATGTAGGAACCATAAACAGACATAACTAAGCAACAACACTACATTTAACATTATAAAAACAAAAAACAACAAGCGTAGTTTTTTATAATGTTAAATGTAGTGTTGTTGCTTAGTTATGTCTGTTTATGGTTTAAAAGAGTTACCTCTCTACCCAAATTGTATATGTAGGAACGGCTGATGAAATTGTTACAATTTCAAATGCTTACTGAAACATTCGCCTTAAAAATGTGATATCACAACTTGTGGCAGGATCAAGGCGAGAGGTGAAAAGGCTGCAGCCACAGGCCCACAGAAATAAGTCCATTGATCTCAATTCACAGTAAGTAAGTTAGGTGATCTGGAGCTGAAACAATTTCATGATCTACTCAGTAGCCTACCAGGCCAAAGGGGAGCTTAGTCATGCGTCCACCCTAAAGCAGTGCAATTTGTATTATATTTTTGTCAAGTTGTCTCCTCCTGTTACTCGTTCAATCACATGATATCAAGCTTGGATATGGATGCATATTTAAAGTTAGTAGAGGAGTTGCGCGGGTAACGGAACTTGGTCAATGCAGTTTTCCTAAACAAAAGTATGCCTCTTACCACTACATTTAATCACTCAAGTAGGCTACTGTATGAAGTTAAATACCCCATCCCAGAGGAAGTACAAGGATGAGGTAAAGTACGCCTTGCATGCAAATGATGACCGCCAATAAACAAAACTTTATTGATGTAATCTATTCAATATCGAGCTTCTGCAGCAGTATTCATTTGAAATAGCCGAAAAATCGTTTAGCCCGAAAATTATTTATCTTGGTTTCGTTTCGTTTCGAAATAAAACATCTTTTAGAAGGATTTCGTTTCGAACAGCCCAACTAATTTAATCCTTTTTTAAAATCAATTGAACATGCACTACCTGTTCTTTGCACCGCCAAAGTTTCCCATCCACCAGGCTTCTCTTTCCTCCTTCCGCCATATCGCTTCCACACTTACCACAAGTAGACTACGTCGTGTCGAAAGTAACCCATGTTGCCTCAACCAACCAATTGCACTGGTAGTGCTTAAAAACACTCCACTTTTGTGCATTTCGTCATACGTAATATTACTAAAATTGGGAAAAGCCATGATCGCGTCGTCAAACAAGTAACACAAGTGAATTAGAGTCTCGAACTTTAGTATTTAAAGTTTCGAACATTTTTTGTAGGTTGTGATGTCACATTAGGAAGAAAGCTGCATGACGTCTTTGAAGTGACACGAAAAGAAAAACTGTTGATATCAACAGAAAGATTAATCAAGCTATTTACCTTGTTCGATCTTTAACAACGATCATGCTGCTAAAAGCGAAACTCAATCTATTGCAAGTTGTTTTAACATCAAAATGTGTTTTTAAAATTAGATGTTCTCTCAATTTCCCCACCCAAAAAAGCAAGCCTAGACTTGGTCATACAACAAGCATTGAAATGCATTGGGCAAAAGCTTCGTTGGGGGACTGTCTTCGAACAACGATTGCTCATATAAATAAGGTATAAAAATGAAAGTTAGCACTTCAATAAACAGTAACATGTTCTTTTAATTGGTTGTCGTTTAATGTTATTATCATTGCAAATAAACTTTTGATAATGGTTTGAATTTGGACAAGTTTAGGTAGCCACCAGATGGAGCTAGTAGTATTTTGGGACTTGGTATTGATTTAGTTGGTTAGATCTATGCTTGTGCTTTTCAACGATAGCAAATCTGTTGAAATTGAGCAAGAAATGAATAAATGGGAGACAATTAATTATCGTGAACATGCAGGGCGTGAACTGGTAGACGATCGATTCGCCATTGAAATGCATTGGGCAAAAGCTTCGTTGGGGGGCTGTCTTCGAACAACGATTGCTCATATATTAAATGAGGTATAAAAATGAAAGTTAGCCCTTCAATAAACAGTAACATGTTCTTTTAATTGGTTGTCGTTTAATGTTTTTATCATTGCAAATAAATTTTTGATAATGGTTTGCATTTGGTCAAGTTTAGGTGGCCACCAGATGGAGCTAGTAGTATTTTGGGACTTGGTATTAACTTAGTTGGTTAGATCTATGCTTGTGCTTTTCAACGATAGCAAATTTGTTAAAATTGAGTAAGAAATGAATAAATGGGAGACAATTAATTATCGTGATCTCACAGGGCGTGAACTGGAAGACGATCGATTCGCCATTGAAATGCATTGGGCAAAAGCTTCGTTGGGGGGCTGTCTTCGAACAACGATTGCGCGCATATTGAATAAGATATAAAAACAAAAAGTTAACACTTCAATAAACAGTAACATGTTCTTTTAATTGGTTGTCGTTTAATGTTTTTATCATTGCAAATAAACTTTTGATAATGGTTTGAATTTGGTCAAGTTTAGGTGGCCACCAGATAAAGCTAGTAGTATTTTGGGACTTGGTATTAACTTAGTTGGTTAGATCTATGCTTGTGCTTTTCAACGATAGCAAATTTGTTAAAATTGAGTAAGAAATGAATAAATGGGAGACAATTAATTATCGTCAACATGCAGGGCGTGAACTGGAAGACGATCGATTCGCCATTGAAATGCATTGGGCAAAAGCTTCGTTGGGGGGCTGTCTTCGAACAACGATTGCGCGCATATTGAATAAGATATAAAAATGAAAGTTAGCCCTTCAATAAACAGTAACATGTTCTTTTAATTGGTTGTCGTTTAATGTTTTTATCATTGCAAATAAACTTTTGATAATGGTTTGAATTTGGTCAAGTTTAGGTGGCCACCAGATGGAGCTAGTAGTACTTTGGGACTTGGTATTAACTTAGTTGGTTAGATCTATGCTTGTGCTTTTCAACGATAGCAAATCTGTTGAAATTGAGTAAGAAATGAATAAATGGGAGACAATTAATTATCGTGAACATGCAGGGCGTGAACTGGAAGACGATCGATTCGCCATTGAAATTTGGCGTTTTTTGAAAGCGTTTGGCAGGAGAAAATTACGTTTGGCAGTTTGGCATTTTTTTGGCATTTTTTATTTTTGTGTCTGGCATTTTTTTGTAATTATTACGGTACCGGTACAACTCACCACTACAGTTTTTTAAAAAAATTTTATTAATGAAAGTCCATCAAAAAACTTTAATTTATGGACTGGAAACTCCGAATTCCTAATTTATTGAAATGGAAGCTCCAGACCAGAGGCCACTGGCCAGTCGCACCATTCACCAACCAAAGTTGGAGTTGGACTGGGCAGCTGGAGGGATGCGGTTTTGACATTTATTTTCTTGCCAATAGTAAGTGTTAACAGGGTATGGTTAATGATGCGCAGTCGCACTGTTTGAGTTGAAAGCATAGCTTAGGCCAGAGATCTTGTAGAAATTTGAACCGGAACGTATTTGGCCTATCGGTATGCTGTACTGTGTATGAATGGCTGGCTGGGCTGAACATGTTGACATACAGGTAGGCACTAGGCTATAAACCTATACGGGAGGCTACTGTCTCGAAGAGCACACGGTCACTGTGCAACCTACCAGGAATTTCGTTGACTTGAGCTGCTGAATTGGTACCGGAAGTTCCTCACCAGTACCGTACATGCAGTCTATTATATATGGCATGTGAAAAAGCAGATGAAAATGAAATGCGTTTTTTTATCAGATTATAATCAAAATCTAAAATTGTAGTCTGCAAGTGCTGCCCCCAGACGTGCCGCCCGGGGTGGTCTTCCCCCCACCCCCCCTAGATACGCCACTGTAGATCACCTTCAGTTAAGCTTATTCAAACAGAATATTTGCAATACAAAAGTTTCAGACAGCTGTTTGATATTATAAATGCATGTGAAAACCCATCGGATGCCAGAATAGCTCCACATCCACTTGTAAAAACATGCACTACAAGGCCAATTGGTCTTTATCACCTTCCTCTGATTGCGCTTGGTTGATGCTTGATAGCTTCAACTATGTGGCCGCGTACAACCTTTGAAAGTTTGTTTTAATTTAGCTTGATACATGCAGTTTGTGTTTTATTATTCATACTAAGTGGTTTATCAAGTTAAATTGAGACAATATACCATCAGACAGAGCTATCTGTAGCACCAAATAGTATGGTGTATGACCTTTCTGACTAACAGGACAAGTAACTACTGGCACTAACAGTTTGGCTTTTTTTTGGCAGTTTTTTTTGAAACCCTGAAAAATTTGGCAGTTTTTTGGCAGTTTTTATGAAACATTTGGCAGGCAAAGCTATTTTGGATCTGGCAACCCTGGCTTGACCAACAGGGCGTCTTGTGGAAGAGCATTATCTTTCTACGTGAACTATGTGACTTGCTGTTTAGTTTTCAAATTACGTTTTTAGAAAAACTTAGGTTTTATAATAAAATAATTAAAAATGGCATAGAAATAAATGTATTAACGAGAAGTTCTTTTATCAGGGTCTCTGTGTTATTGCTGTCATTGCATCATGCATTTTTACGCTTCGTTTTATTAGGTGGATCGCTCAGAATTATTCCGTCAGGATGACAGTGGTGTTTGGACGCATTTTGGAATTAAAGCAGCAATCACGAAATGCACTATTGTAATTTATTACACACAACAATACCACCAAATTATTACATGCTTAAGACTATGAAAACATCTTTTTAGTGAAAAAAAAAGAGTAACTGTGTTAACAAATACAATTTTCAGAGGTCCTTGAAAAAAAATGGTAGCAAATATGCACATAGACTATACATCTTCCTTCACAAAGCATGCATCACCTTTTTAAGATTCCGTTCGTGTGTTATATTGTATATATAGTTTTAAACTTTTCATTGTAAAATAGGCATTGACTGAATGGAATCATTACATTTGACCTTTTCCTGATGTTGCAAAGGCTGAAATGGTGGAAACTATAAACTTACAGGACCCAAATTTTAATTTTAACGAAGACATGGTTTTAACATTTAATACTGGTTATTATTTTTTGTAATTTACTAATATATGTATAAAGCTTCAAAGCAGTAATAACAACTTGTATGAATTGGATTTCACTAAACCTGAAGTATATATCACTAAATTGTTAACGTTTAAACAAATCTAATTTCTTTCTGAAAACACCTGAAAACTTGAAAGCCGAAACAATGTGTTTTTCCAATTTCAAATAGTAGGCCTTCCTTAGAAATTTATAGTGCACTTTATTGATGCTTATATAATTGCTTAGGTATATATCGTCAGACTAATAAAATAATGGCGTAACTCACTTTTTGACGAAATTGAGATATTAGTGTTTTGTAGGTCCCTAAAATGTAGCGCATCTGCCACATAATTTTCTAAGACCTACGTTAACGAGAAAGTGGTATTTTCGTAAAAATGTCAAATGGCCTAACTCAAACGCATGACTTAGGCCATTTTACAAATCTTTTTAATCGCTTGCTGGAAATAAAGCTTTCCTCCAACAAAGCAGATGGTCAGAACATGACGATCTAAATTGTGCAAAAATAGAGCTTCCACTTCATCACAAGTCTAGATGATTAATTTAGCACAAAATAATTATGTTTTATTCTATTCTATGTATCGTAATCTTGGCCATTTCCAAGTAACTACACTACTTAAATCAATCTGTTTTCTTTCTGTTCCTTTGAGAAGCTTCATTTTCCTAGCACTCTGGTAGTGCGACTTATCACCTCACACTGTGATACAGGTCAGATCTTCTCAATGCACCATTTCTAGGAGTCTTCTTGCATCCATGGCAGGTTTTTGTAGAAAGTCATTGTTGGCTACTGAATTAATTCTCAGCTTAATATCACACTTAGCAACTTTATTAAGCTTATTGCTGGTTTTTCGCCATCATTCTTGAGTTTCACTGATAGGAGAAGAACAAATTTCTCAATGACTTGCCTACTGTATAGATTCCCATTAGTGTAGAAAGGTCACAACGTACAGAAAGAAAAAATTCTTGTACCCTGGAACTACCATAATCCAACTTCATCGGCAATACAAAGAGCTTGCTGAATCTTCAGGAATACGATTATTGAGCGCAGCCTATTTTAGTGAAGTATTTCATATGAGAAATTTTCCGTCTTCATTGTCGGCTCCAGCTCGTGTCCGAGCATTGGTTTGTCTTCAAATTGAATCTGGCTTTGGATGGTAATGTCGTATGTGGCTTTAGAGGCCCAGTCTAGAATGGAAAAAACGTGGGCAAAAGGCACTGGGAAACGATCATCATAGATCCACCACCAATGTGTAAAACTGGGCTGGAGGCTTCCAACACTTCCAAGCTTGCCTCGTTACCTGTAATATCATCGCCATAGGGCTTTGTTTGGTCCAGGTCCAAATTGAGTATGGTTGTTTAAAGTAGTCGTAACTACGTGAGGGTTACGCACACTGTTGGCCAGCTCCATGTCCACTGCGGTCCAATAAGATCGAAACGTGCAGCTTCAAGGGAACTGGTTGCAACGGGCTGCCGGGTGCTCTGTTCATACCACATAAGGATCAGTGCGACGTGTGTGTTTCATTTAAACACAGTAATATTACCAAGGAACAATACGATGACCATATCAAGTTGAAGAATGAAGCTTGAAATGAGAAGACGAAAGACAAAGAGTCCGCTCGCACAGTATGATCAGCAGCACAGTAAGCAGTAGCACCTAGCACAGTAAAATCCGTATGGTCAATGGATTCACAGGCTGTACTTCAGTGTCCCAAAACTAAGGCAAGCAGTATGTAGCCTACTATAAAACCAGGGTCTGCTACTATTCGGCGAGTCCGATTCGGCGAGTCCGATTCGACTAGTCCGATTCGGCGAGTTCCCTATTCGGCGAGAGCCCTTTTCGGCAAGTGCCCTATTCGGCGAGTTTTTGAAATTTTTGAAAGGAAATTATCGGGTACCGTAGCCTAATTATAATTGCCGTTTTTACATCGTTTTAACGTTGCTAAACGTTGAAATCGTGCAGAAAGGAATAAAAAGAAAATGTTTGAACTGTTAAATTAAAATTCGTCATGTCAGTTCAGTTGTTTTTATTTCTGACCATCATATGAAAAACAATACACGTCGACATAGCAAAGGTAGAAGCGACAAAACGCGAACGTTAAAACGTGCTTGGATGTTTCTCAGTTTCAACGTATCCTAGTCAGCAAAAGCACCCTTTTCTACACGATTTCAACGTTTAGCGACGTTAAAACGATAGGCCACACACTTGGTTAGCCTTTTCATTCTGTTACTACAATGTAAAAATGAACTGTTAGGCTAACTGGGTTCTTGGAACAAATTTTTGCTGGTCGGGATAACTAGGCTACGGTAGCCTACCCGATAATTTCCTTTCAATCTAAGCTGTAGGAGTGTAGGTCACACATTTGTTGATCCAAACTAATCATTTTAACCATAGGCGCCTAAGCCGTGGGGACCAGGCCCCCACGCATATTTCCGCGTGGGAGCAACTTTTTATGCGGCATTGATACATAAAACAATAGATGAACTAGCGATCGGCAGCAGGAAAACATTTTTAAATGCAAACCGCAACAGCTTTGCAGTAAATAATCACTAGAACGAGTAGCGATGCTACAATCCCACCCCAGACAAAAAATCTGTCATATTTACGTTGATTTAACGTCTGCAGACGCTTGCAAACAGTCTTGCTGTCGCTTTCGAAAGTCGAAACCTCTGCAGAGAATTGTCGCGGCAGTTAATCGGTTGCTGTGAAAATGAAGTTGAAGTCTCGGCCCGAGGTTACCACTAACCAACGTAACAAGAGCTGGTACAAACCGCACTGCCCACAGTCGCACAAGCGGCATAATCAACACAACAACGGACTCGCGCAAACTGCATGGCGCACACACGTCCGTTGCCACAGAAACCCGATCAAAGGCGGGAAATATGCGCATCTTTTGTTTCATCTGCAACACGAAAACGGGCGTATTACAGCGAATTGGAACTTGAAAGCTGGTCAGCCATAAGTTGCGATATTGTAGTGAAAAGGGAGCAATGTCAAGTCGAAAACTTAATCAAACGTCTCTCTGTAAATATTTTTCAAGGGCTGTTTACGGATGTCAGCAACTTTTAAATTTATTAAAGGTGACGTGCTGTTGAATTGATGTAAACATGAATGATTTTGCTTTCAACAGGTATATTTTCAAGCATATGATCAAGTTAGTATTTTCATTCCATTTACAGTATACCTTTTAGTAAACCTTTTCGTCTCTTGTTTCATGCTAATAAATCCAGTTCGTTGCTAAACTTTATGTTGTGCTTAGCTTAAAGAGTCGCAGTCCATCAACCGCTAGCCAACGCAGACGCATAGCATGTGTTTTGGTCGAGCTTTGTTTATAATAATTAATTAACGGCAGGTCGAACGTAGCGATAACTCCGAGTGTGGCAATAAAAGCAATCCTAGTGTGACGACATAATTACGTCATCCATCTGCGTGACATTTCGCTGAATTTACGTTGCTGCTGATGAAACACGCTTTCGCCCCCACGGCCAAAAAAAAAGTTAGGCGCCTATGATTTTAAACTATTCAAAAGTACTAACTTATAGACATAAACATTATTTTTTTTGTAACATTTTCTTTGTTTTATTTTTCCTTCATATCTTAAATTTTTCTGAAGGTGATGCAACCTTGCCAAATTTCTTTCAACTCAATAACTTACTTCGGTCACAAGCACGTTTTAACGTTCGCGTTTTGTCGCTTCTACCTTTTTCTACACCTTTGCTATGTTGACGTGAATTGTTTTTGATATCATGATCAGAAATAAAAACAACTGAACTGACATGACGAGTTCAAGCACGTTTTAACGTTCGCGTTTTGTCGCTTCTACCTCTGCTATGTTGACGGGTATTGTTTTTGATATGATGGTCAAAAATAAAGATAACTGAACTGACATGACGAATTCAAGCACGTTTTAACGTTCGTGTTTTGTCGCTTCTACCTTTGCTATGTTGACATGTATTGTTTTTGATATGATGGTCAAAAATAACTGAACTGACATGACGAATTTTAATTTAATAGTTCAAACATTTTCTTTTTATTCCTTTCTGCACGATTTCAACGTTTAGCAACGTTAAAACGATGTAAAAACGGCAATTGTAATTAGGCTACGGTACCCGATAATTTCCTTTTAAAAATTTCAAAAACTCGCCGAATAGGGCACTCGCCGAAAAAGGCTCTCGCCGAAAAAGGCTCTCGCCGAATAGGGAACTCGCCGAATCGGACTAGTCGAATCGGACTCGCCGAAACGGGCCATTCCGATAAAACCAAGCTGCAGGTACACAATTTTACACTATTCAATCTTGAATCAAAAGATGATTATTGCTCTATTTGGAATGAAACGGAAGGTGATTTACGCAGTGAAGTATTCGCTTTCTTGCAGTTTAATCACTTCGAATAGGTAATTTCTGGAAGCCCCGGTCTGGAGGAGATAGTTATTTAGAGTGATAGACTGATAGGTGTGGATATCAAAATAGAAACTCTAATGTCTTTAGTGCCTACTGTGCCCTTGTATGGAAGTATGGCATCACTATTACTCAGAAGTACCCCGTGGCTGGTCACACTCAAACAGAGTGCGATATCATGCACAGTACCACCGAGCAAAAATTGGTAAACAACATTTTTACGACAAGAGATTACAAAATTATCATCCAGAATGCCAGGATCAGACTGCACCCCAACATTGTACATACAGAGGATGCAACACAGTAATTTTATGAAAATCGGTGGATGATGCTTGTTGACTTGAGTATCAGGCCTGGAAAAAAAGCCGGAGATCCCACGGTTCATGATCTTAGAGGCCTGAATCTTGAAAGCAGTGGAAAGGTATTGTACAAGGTCCCATTATATGATACTGCACACAATGCACAGTGGGAGGATCTGCCATAGCAGTCACAAACAAACTTAGGCGACACTACAGTACATGGATTCCTATTTTTTCAACCCATTTTCCAATCAAATTGAGGAAATACAATGATCTTCAATCTATGAAACATGTAATGCCAACAGGGTGCCACTCCTTTTTTGATAATTTCCCTCATCAGTCATCACTGATAAATTATTCAGCTTGTCTTGCCAACTCTGAACTGTTTTTGGGCGAAATATGCATTCTAGCATGAAATATAACTCCTATCGTTAGATTGGAGTCGCTATTAGGGATTTTCCTGTTAATTCTAGTCGTATTATTACTGTTATTATGTCACCGTTAAAAAAATCCCATTGATAAACTCAAAATATCAAATGGCCTAAGTCATGTCTGTGCATTCGGAAAATTACCTAATTCATCCCAGCACATTATGGGATGCAAAATGAAGCAAATCAAAGTATACATGCTCATTGTACTTGTGTCGACATGCTATTTTCGTTTAACTGTACAATAAATATGATGAAAACAACCGTGTAGACAGTTTTTTTTCGATTATATCAAAACAAGAAAAAATGAGTTACGCCATTATTTTATTAGTCTGACGATATATAACTATTGTGGCTTTTTGTATTTCTTTTTTTGACATTCGATATCTTTTCCTGTGCATCTCAGAAAAGAGTGTTTGTTTAGTTTTACCAAAAATAGCAGTTTAATCAATTTCTGTTGTTGCTGCTTGATTATCATGCAATGGAGAAAACGTTTCAACTTGCTGCTAATCATTTGGAAACATTAATACCAAGTCTAGCAGAAAACTCAAAGGATTTGGATTTACTCTATTTGTATGCCAGATACAAGCAAGCAACAGTTGGACCTTGCAACACATCTAAGCCAAATATTTTAAATTTTACCGCTCGTAAGAAATGGTGAGTTGTAATTGGCATTAACTTTATTGAAGTGGCTATTTCTGTGGCGTTGGTTGCAATCAAAAAGCTTTGTTTTATCACAGGTATAGTTAAGCTAGGATTAAGGTTAGGGTTAAGAGTTAAAGTTAGGGTTTTTCTCTCTTCCCAGGACTTCAAATTTTGCCACATTACAATTTTTATCTTCAACAGTTTTGAAGTTTTTGTCAAATTAAAGCAAAATTTTTTATCTGGCAACACTTGATCCATAGACCTCAAATTAAATTTTCTGTTTTTATACCAATGAAATGAGTGATTTTTATGTTGGTACTATTTTTCCAGCAATGACGCAAGATTTGTTAAAATTTATGTGGTTGCATGCTGTGACAGTGTGACATGACTGTGTCCTTAATAAATTCTAGCAAATGCAATAAATTACATGTTTCATTGATAGTTTATTATTTGGTATTTGTGGGGCCATATATTTCAATCTAACAATTTTTCCACTGTGCAGCATATATTATTCAAAGTGATATTTCTATTTTTAGGTCATGCTGGAACAACTTACACGGTATGACAAAAGAAGAAGCAATGAAAGAATATGTTGAAAAAATCCAACAGCTAGATCCATCTTGGGATACTGAATTGTCAAAGTCTTTGTATGTGTGTAATCTTCACGTTTTGTTTTAGGTGCTTTTAGTGGAACATTTTTGTATTTTCCCAAGTCTGAATTTAACTGGGATGTTACATTGTTTAAGTCTTAATTGTACATAATGTGCAGCTAAGCTGTCTTGACAATATATATATAGCTTTTCATATGATACTGAGTGATATGCTATATTGATTGAATGCCACTTTACATTGATTTCAACCATGTCGCCATACGTTTTTGTATTGAGTCAAGGTGAAATCTTTCAATGTTTGTGATCTTGTTCAGTAGAAAATCATGTTTGCTGTATCTCCTATGACATAACATTGCCAGGGTGTGTACCTTTGAAAAACCAATACCAAAAATACTTATTTTGCTGTTTGATACTTAGGTTTTGTTGTCATTGAAAGAAACAGCTTTCGGTCCCAACAGCAAATGGCTTTTAGGGCAAAACAAAATCTTATGGCTATGCCAAACAATGGGTAGAACCAGGCCCAATCTATTCTGATTTATATATTTATTTTTATAACATTTTGCAATAAACTTTTAATGTTCAAGATGTCAGATATGAGAAGGGCATTGAAAATTTTGTACCTTACCCTTATTGCGTAAATCGTATCATCATCGATCTTTTGGTTTGTTGAAGTGTGGTGCATTACAGAGCTGGGTTGGGAGTATCCGTCAGCATACTGAATCATGATAATGAGGACGATTTAAAAGATAGTGAAAAAGATATTTTTGATTGGTGTAAAGAAGGTTGCTTACAAAAAGTTACATCTCTGCTCCCCGAAAAGATGCCTGTGGACGATGAAGTAATACTTTGCTGATTGCTGTTATTTTTTGTCCATGCACTTAATTGATGTTCAATTGTTCTTGCATGTGGTTATCAGTGATATGACGTTTGGCTTTACAGTTGTGATTCTAGCTTTGTTTTTTTTCCCCAAGTGGCAATTTTTGGCTATCTTTCTTGTGATAAAATTAACTGTGACAAATATAGTTTTAAGCATCATCTGTAGCAAGCCGGAAGCTGCTGACGCATTATTCAAATCATTTTGACGTTTGATTCTGATATGACATGCCTCAAATTCAAAGCTGCTCAAACAGTTTAGTTTAATATTATATAATATAGCTACCGTGATTGGTGTCACGCCAGACAAGCTTTAACCTCTTGGTCTTACACTTCCAGTACCGTACCACCTATGTTTCGCAAAATTAAAATTTCTGATATAACATTGTATATTATAATATGTTATTATAACTGCTAGTTTATGCTGTTTGCGTTTTGTCAGCACATCAAACTTTAGATCAAAGTTTTAATTCTCCGGTCTGAATGCATCAGAGTTCTTGTAACTTACGTACAAAGCGTAATAAACTGAAAGAGTATAATTTTGTAACTGTTGTAGTGCAATCATGTGATCAATGTGAATGATTTCTGTACAAGCACAATCAGATGTTTATAAAAGTCACAAACGTTTTTAGGGGAGAACGTTATTGCATTGGGCGTGTGACAGAGGACATTTGAAAATAGCGCAATTTTTGATACAAGAAGGACACGACTGTAACTGTTTGGACGTGGATCATTCTACACCGTTACATTACGGTAAGTTAACGGACTGGTTTCCCAGCCTAACTATACTTCAATTTCATAATTTCGTATATAAGTGTGCTCAGTGGTGTGTTTATTTCAGGTTGATTGAATTAAATAATGCGCTTAAATCTAGAAGACTATGCCATGGAGTATAAGCACGACGTTACTGTGATGTAAGTTACACTGACGTGCCGTGTTCAAAGTCGGTTTAGATTTTAAAAATAGCAAGTGCCGCTTATTTTAGCAGGCATGTTTATCAAGTCATTTCTACATTCCCTTTGCACTTGAAACTTCATGGTAAGAGAGATTTTTGATGTTTGCAAGAGTCTAGGCATGTTGTGAAGCGATACTGGGTTGTTTCAAACATATCTGATTTTATCCCGCCGAAATTAATGCCAAAAATTTGTTTTGTCCCGATGTGACGTCATTATTAATGCGTACGCATAATTGGTTGTCAGTCGATATAATTAAGAATGAGTTAACGAAAAAGTGTTGCAATGCTGAAATATGAAACAATAAATTCCATTTTCTTTAATGTGCCCTTTTCGGCTTGCTCATTCTTCAACCGCTAAAATGACAAATCTTTATTTTTTCAGCTTCATCCTGTGACCACTGTGACATCATCGCATTACTTCTTAGTCACAAAGCAGACACAACGGCGAAGGACTGCGACGGGGAAACCCCAATTGACTGCGCATCGTCAATGCAGGCTAGGAAAGTATTTGAGAAATATTCAAACGAACAGGAAAAGATAATTTGAATAGTGATACTTTTATTCTGTATTGTTTATCACTTTGATGAATGCTGTATTTGATGGATAAGCTAACAAGTTTGGCTTCATCGATGGAATCTTGCCAGGATCAACTTAAAATAATTTCTGACATAACCTGTTCAGTCAAACATCGCTACCATGTGGAAATGAAGTGATTGAAGTTAGAAAAGATATAGCGTTTGCATCTGTACTACTCCTATTTAAAATCGTTCTGTTGAAACTCATATTTTCATAGCCAGAGTCATATAAAATCTACAGCAAGGAAAAGCGTACATATTCTTTAAAATTGCTTGTTCCTGATTCTTCACCAGAGAGTGAATTCCATAAATTAGTGGTTTTCAAACATTGGGTTGCAACCAGCCATGGTTGCAACCCAAATCTGGAGGTATTAAATTTGGACCGCCGCAAAGCAAGGGAATTGCAGAAGAACCAAAAGCAGAGAGCTAAACACCGGATTGGTTGCTGAGAAGTTTCACTTGTAAAACAATCTTCGTCGTCGATTAGCAGCTGGTGATATGCAAATGGCATCTGCCGTGCATTGTTTGGGGTTTTTCTCTCCGTCTTAGCATGCGAGCAGGGAAATGGTTAAATCAATCACTGGAAATAATTGAAATTTATTGATACAAAACACTTATATATATTGCAGCCTATCAGCAGTCAAATTTCATCAAATGCTCTGTGCCTGTCTTGTTTATCGGTAAGAGTGAAACTTCTTTGCAGAATTTGTTTTGTTGTAAGTGTAACTCAACAATCATAAAGAAACCATTTCTGTGTGACAGCGCTACGTACAGCCTTAGAATCAAGCCTGGCTTTTATGTCTGCTTTTTCGCTCTTCTTTGAAATGCAAACATATTAATTTTATATCAAGAGAAGTCAGGAAACTCTGTCATCAAGCAATAGCTTCTCTTAACCTCATTTCTTAACTACGTTTGTGGGGCTTAACAACACAAGCTTTCAAAGGAATAAAGTTTTTAAATTTTTTTTTGGACAAAGAAACAAGTGATTCACAATTTGAGCCCCCTTTCCTTTGCAATCAAACTATCGAAACCAGCTTATAAATGATATCGACCTACAGTGCAAAGCGGTTGAGATAATCGTGATTCGTGATCGAGATGGTTTCCATTACGCGGAAAGGAAAATGTATATAATTAGTTTAAGTGTTGATGGAGTTAACCTATGACCAGTGCCGGTCTTTAGGGTGTGCAAACCGTGCGATCGCACAGGGCCCGCAAATTAGGGGGCCCGCAATTTACTCAGAAAATGCAGTAATTTTGTCATTTCCAATGGAAAAATTCAACAAGCAAATTCAACAAAGAATTAGCAACAAGAAATCATAGAGACTCAACAGGTGCAACCTATTTCGTCCCCTGAACATTTCGTACCCTGAAAAAGATCGAGAAAAAAAACAACAGAGCCTAAGGAGCTGATCGGAGTTGCTGCAAACATTTCAAAATTTCTCTCGATCTTTTCAGGGGACGAAATAGGTCGAAATTTGATTTTGTTACTCCGATTTCAGGGTACGAAATCGGGGTACGAATTTTTCAGGGGACGAAATAGGTTGCATCCATACTCAACATAGAGACATAGCTTTATTTCCGAAAAATGCCAAAGAAAGCATGATCTTATCCTTTTTCTATGCCATCGGACAGCACCATTTTACAGTAATATTCATACCCAAATTTTTGTTGAACATGCTCTCAGAATGCCCCAAATTCAAAGTAATTTTTCACAATTTTCTGGGGGAGGCCCCCCAGACCCCCGACACTGGATGTCACCTTCGGACCATCAAACCAAACCCCTCCCCTTTCAAAATGCCTACCTGCACTACTGAATTGGATCATTGTCATTGGGGCCCGCAAAGCATATTCCGCACAGGGCCCGAAATACCCTAAGACCGGCACTGCCTATGACTATTATACTGTGACCTTGCCTAATGTTTCACAGTTTGCGTATTTTTAGTTGTGTTCAAACTCGTTGTTTTGTATGATGCCATCAAAATACCCAGCCATCCCAAATTGTTTTCAATTAGTTATTCGTTAGTTAGGTTTACTGTACTTCACAACTGTTGTTCTATCGGCTGCCCTATTCGCAATTGTTGTGGGATGTACCTTCATTTGTAGCAACCGAAAAAAAAAACAGGCTTATTTCCAAATTGCAACGTTCAACAGTCACCCAGACAACAAAAACGTCTGCAGACGTTGAATCTATGTAAAAATGACGGATTTTTTGGTCTGGGAATGTTATTGAAAGTATATACTCACTAATAGCAGATTTTGAAATACTGTAAAGTCAAGAATATCAACCAATAAATTCTTATATATCTTTTTTCTTGACTGAGATCTATGGTTTATGCTTTTTTTACTACAGCTAGATGTCAAAACTATTATTAACATGAGTCCATTTTAAAGTCCATCAACACCACACTTGTTAAGTGACGCTTGAGACTGACGTTTGTGATTATTTCAACATTTCTATTTTGATCTTGTTGTTTTCAGTTGATGTATGTGTTGGTATATGCAGTATGCACTACCTATTTCAACTGTATAGTTGGTACAGCACAAGGACCTCAACATCCGTACTGAAATTTCATTGACGCAAACTCGCTTGTTATATAATTGTTACGTTTCGTTTTCAAATTTTTGCATTGTAGCCCATTTTTGTACATGATCTATATCTATCATCAAACTGAAACAACCTTTGCAGAAGCTTACTCCTGGCATACAGAAATTCGGTAATGCAGGCCTGTTCGCATTGAAAGTTTGAGATTTGTGGTGCTGTGTAAAAAAATTAAAGGGAGCCAACTTAAGGTTACCCTGCTCAGCTGCATACGCCGGGATTTAAACTGACGTGGCTCTGTCTTGACATTTGATAAGTCGGATGTCAGCGAAATTGACACTCAACTATATAATTTTGTCTATTTTGCATTTATTCAACGTCTGTAAGACGTTGAATCAACACTAAATTGATCTGATTTTGCTGGTTGGGCAATTGGGGATATTCCCACATCGTACAGCTACGTATTGTGTTTCTGCACGTGAAGTGTTCGTTTAATGTTAATTTCTTGTGTTCAGGGTTTAGGCTGTAAGCTTTGTGTGGTTAGTATTTTTTACTGCTTTTAATAATGGAAAAAAGTGAAGTTTCAAACTCTTATGACGACAGCAAAAAAAGAAGCAGTTCAAAAAAGCAGCGCGTCTGTCAGGTTCACTTACTCAACGGGCAGGAATTTCGCTGTGATGTGCCGGTATGTTGTCAGATCTATGTTTACTTATAATCCGTAAACATGCATGCCAAAAACGCACTTGAAGTTTAATCTCGATAATTTAAACTTTAGCAATAGTAGAAGTAGGTTTGAAGTTGTCTGTTACCATTTTACAAACAGCATTATTCTAATTTTTTTCTAAGTTTGTACTTAAAGTATGTGAACTGCTACCCTTCCGTGTAAAAATTCGCTTTTCGTTCTCCTGACTCGAATTGTTTAAATGGAAACTTGAATCCAAAACTGATTTTCATGTTTCCAGAAACAAGCCGATGGCTCGGTACTTTTAAAGCAAATCAACGAGCTCCTTAACATAGTGGAATGCGACTACTTCGGGCTTTATTTCAAAGATTTGTCAGATCAGAAATACTGGCTGGAACCGAACAAATCAATCAAAAAACAAGTTAAAAGTAAGTTCACGATTACCTTCAATAATTTTTTTGTGCTTGAGTGAGAACATGAAGCCATTGGCAACAGATCGTAAAAGACTTTCTAATCTGCTTTCCCAAATAATCCAGTTAATATTGTAGCTACTTCCATGTTTTACAGTCAATTGCTAAAAAAACTCATCGCATATCCTTGTTTAGATGGACCTTGGTCTTTTTATTTTTCCGTGAAATTTTATCCTCCGGACCCCGCTCAACTCCTTGAGGACATCACCAGATACTACATGGTCCTGCAGATACGCGATGACATTGTTGGAGGGAGGCAAGTGCAGTTTTAGCTGAAGCGGAAAATTGCAGCTTTTGAATGCGTTTTTTACGGTTTCACTTCAGAGCAATGGGAAACATTAGCAATTGCACGAAATGCCATTTTACATGGATTCAACGTCTTGCGACGTAGAATCGTTGTAAACACGGAAAATTTCACGGCTTGGTTAACCCGGGCTAAATCACTCAAGTATGTCGTTATGTGCCTCACCACTACGATCTTGAAGTCAATTTTGAAGAAACTTTTATTTGTACAAGTAGTAAAAACAACAGGACTCCCTCAATGTTGCTGTTTCAAGAAAATCTGTTTGTGTAAAGCAAGCAGTGAATTTAGCTGTTTGGACTTGCTTCTGATCGCTTTCTGTCACTGTGCTGTTTAAAAAATGAAAATGTTGCATAATGTATCATCAGAGCATATCAAAGAAATGTATTTTTTCATTAATTCAACGTCGTTCTACGTTGAAACGATGTAAAAAAGCAATTTCTGCTGAATGGGTTTGGTATCGTTTCTTCGTAGAGGCTTTTAGTAACTTGCTTTTGCGTCGAGTACCTTCAATTGCTTGAAAAGCGTTTGTGTTTTGAGAAGTGAAACTTCAATTTTTTCTTGAGACGTTTTTCTGAAACGCTAATATAACATCGTTTCAACGAAGTAATTAATTACACTACTGATGCAACTGGAACCATCAGGCAGCGTTAGTGTGTATTGTAAGGCTATCTGTAAATGTACCATCATGTCGCTTCACTGAAGTTTTCGGTATAATTTGACGACTTTAGGAAATTAGGATCAATAGATATTTCGACAAACAAAAACAATAAAACCTTTCGTTGTGTTAATTTATATTTGATTTCGTCTGGGCGACTGAGAATTTAGTGTGAAGAAGTCAAAAATGTCTTTGTTAAAAACAATTTTCGCTGACTAAGTTTTTTTTTTGTCGTATCCAGGCTTGCGCCCGGTGGTTGAAGATTTAGATTAAGTGAACGGGAACGCAAGGAAGGTAATCTTTGTGTCCACGTTCAACTTCAAGCATGCTTTTAAGTGTCTTGCCAAAGACACAGCCACATGTTTTGTGAGCGATGTCGAACCGGCGCCTTTTTGATTGCCGTACCAAGGCTCTCACGATTTGACTTTCCAGCTGAGGTATTATCACAGATTCACAGTATTATTTGTTTGACTTCAACCACGTCTCGTATAATAGTCAATCACAAATAAAGCGTGGAAATTCCTTCTTACGCCGTCATATGAGTGTATTTCTTTACCAAACCGTTCGTCGGCTAACAGCCAGTTTAAGCTGAGGCTGCAATACTGTAAATATTGTGTTTGGTATTTGCTGTAAGAATTAATCCGAAGATTGATTTTATGCGCAGGCTTCCGTGTTCCTTTGTCACTCACGCCCTGCTTGGAGCATTTGTTGTGCAATCTGAGCTTGGGGATTACGACCGTAATGAGATGAGAGGGAACTACGTCCACGACTTTTCGTTGGCCCCGAACCAAACTGTAAAGTTAGAAGAAAAAGTTATGGAACTTCACAAAACCCACAGGTAGAGAGTGATTTTTATTTAATGCTGTTGGTCTTTGTTTTACAGCACGTTAAAAACATAGTCGTAAACATTTACTTTATCAAATTAAGTTATCAATTGGAAGTTTTCAATGAAGCTGTTTATTTGAAATATTATCTCTGAATGGTATTTTATATACAAATTCTATATGCATTTGTGTATTCAATTTTACAAGCTTGGACAATATAGGGCAATCAAAAGCAAAAAAGGCGATTAAAAGTAAAAACTGTCCGGCGAGTGTTAACGATTTATGTTGATGAGCATGAATAATAATTGAATATCAGTATTCCATTCCTTGTGTAATTGTATACACATTGCCTATTGATAGGTTTCATTGTTTCAATTGTGCTGAGTTATTCATAACTACTTGCGTTGCTTGCAAGTTGCAACGGTTTTACCCAAGACAGCAAAATTTTTACATTGATTCAACATCTACAGACGTTGAATCAATGTAAAAGTGACAGGTTTTTCTGTTTGAGATGCTTGTCTATGCTGACCTGGCGTTCCTTTCGCTACGTAATAGCTGTTTGTTCTTTCTGCAGAGGGCAAACTCCTGAAGAAGCCGAAAAGAATTACTTGGCTAATGCCAAAAAGCTATCTTTATATGGTGTGGATCTCCATGCGTCCCAGGTCACTTGACAACTTATTCTACTTCTATATTGGTATTTCTACTTCTATTATTCTACTTCTTCTAACGAAGAAGTGTGGAGACGCTCTGGGTGCACCCCTGGTGTCCTCATCACAACTATCAAAAAAAGGCAAATGACATTTATCGGGCATGTCTACCGCAAACGCGGAATTGAACACTCGGCAATGATGGATTGATGGGGCGATTTCCTGGTCAGAGGCACCGGGACGTCCACGTTTGGAAATCTTCAAAAATCTTTCAACATGGACAAACCAAAATTTTGAAAACCTAATTAGAAGTATGGGCAATCGATCGTTGTGGAAACTCACGGTAGCCGACGCCTTATTCAGGCATGGCCGATGATGATGATGATTGGTATTAGTATTCAACTGTACTCAGCTAACGTGGCACGCTTCTTTTATGCTACCATAGGACTTCATTTAAGCTGGCATAACTAAGACTTATATGCGGAGGTTTATCAATACAGTAGCTTAAAATAACTTGTCAACATCGACGTGTTTTTATTACAAGTAGTGTGGTCATTACTATAGATACAGGTTGGCGTTTGACAGTTTTTCCGAAATATTCAAAATAAACTTTACTCCATTCTGAAACGCTAATAAGTGTTGATTGTACACGCAGTGAATCACTTTTACCGAGATAACAAGTGTTGATGTCGTCACGCCCCAGACAGCAAAATTCGTCGTTTTTACATTGATTCAACGTCTGCAGACGTTGAATCAATGTAAAAATGACGGATTTTCATTTCTGGGGCGTTACATTGTTTGACTTCAATAGCCGCCTTCGTTTTGTGCTAAGAGTTCCATCAAATTTTCAACGCCAATTACGAGATTAGTTGGGAAAACAAAATGCCACATTAGCAGTTTTACACTAACAAAGGGCAATAAATGAACACCAATCAGGGATAGCAGTAACAACTTGTAAGAGTCTGCCTTGAATTATGTGTTTAACAAAGATGTCCTGATACAAAAGTACACCTGCTTTATTATCCACACAACAAACATATCTTTCAAAGCAACACTGATGGTATTTTAATGTGACAAAGCCAACATTTTGTTGTTAACTCTGTAATATATACCAGTGTTTTCTATTATTCAGGACAATGACGGTGTTAGCTTACTGGTTGGGATAAGCTGGAATGGAATACTTATCTACAGAGATGGGACTCTAATCAATAGATTTGCATGGCCCAGAATCATTAAGCTCTCGTACATCAGAAGCAAATTTTACATAACTATCAGGCCTTTAGATGTAAGTTATTTTCATAGTGTACACTCCGTACTCTAGCCTTTGTATCTTGCTTTAGTATTACAATTTGGTATTACTTAGTTTGCCTATGGTATTGTTGTTTTTCCAATCGAAAAGCGACTGTTATGTTTCAGCACTCTACGTTGTGTTTTGTTTTTTTCCCTGTGAATCTTTCCAATTTTCGATTGTGTCTGTTGCAGGGCGATATCCATTTGAGCATGATTGGCTTCAAAATGCCAAATCATCGAGCCGCTAAAACTGTATGGAAATCAGCTGTGGAACATCATGCTTTCTTTAGGTTTGTGTTTGCAATGTTTTAAGCTATCTCAGCCAGCAAATCAATCTTTTTCTAGTGATGCAATGTACAATATATATAGACGTTAAATCATTGTAAAATGGCACTTGTTTACTGGCTGGGATATCATATATTACGGCAGAATGTGGCGGGATTTCAAGATTTCTTTCATTTGTGATGTATATTTATAACCTGAATAATCGATAAACGAAATTACACGGTTTTTCTGTAGTCGTCGGCTGCTGAAACAATGCAATATGAGCATCTTTCAGTAAGATTTAAACTTGACATTGTTTCTGGTGCGTTTTTCTGACATCCCGCAAGATCACAATTAATAGCATTATTTTGTATTGTGACCATCAGCTCGCATGGTTTGTTGCGATAATGTAACGGTCTTTTACAACAATGGAAACATCTGGCAGTTGAGAAAGAGTCTTTTTAAGCAAGAAATCGTAAATTATTTTCCACTATTGCTTTTTAAAGCCTTTAACTTTCGTCCAGTGGTTGTCAACCTTTCAACTTTTGTTCATAAACAATTAAATCAATTAAACCCGGAACGCATTTCTAAAGGTACATCTGCCCTACCACTTACCTTCGATTTGACGTCTGTCCTATCAGTTCATTACATCTTTTGCTGAAATGTTGTCATTGTGCACCCCTACCGGTTGAGAACACATTGATCCACCTGTTGTTGCCTCATGTTACTTTCCTTACGATGCAGGTTGGTCCGGACCGAGCCCCCACGCCGTTCCTCTCTGATCAGGATCGGTTCAAAGTTCAGGTACAGTGGGCGCACCCAACAGGAGACGAGATCTGTCGTGTCGAGTGAACAAGTGCGGCCGACACCAAAGGTCGTTCGTACAAACAGTAGAAGGCTGCGTTCAGGTGTGTAGCGATTTTATGCAGCGGATACAGTCTTTTATTGTACAAACACACAAAATCTAATCACGCAACACCGTTTATCGATTTTCTTTATCGAATCCTTGTGTTGTTATTTGGTTTAATATGTCTGTGACACAGAAAAGGAAACACGATACAAACTGTTGCTTATTTGACGTATTTAGTTAATGCAGTTAAAAGCAGTTAATACCAGTTTTACTTCTGTATCCGATGTACGCAGACACGAAGCTCCTGTTCCTATGCTCGTTGTTTCCTGTTTTCAATTCTGGTTTTGTTGCCTGTTGTTTACTGTACTCTAGTTTTAAACTTAGCATGTAGTAGTCAGCAAGTAGAGCTTTGCATGACAATTCTCAGCTGGACTATTGTTTTTCGTCATTGGCGTGTTAGACAGATCTAAGTAAGAGTCTTTCGTTTTACTGAAGATGCTGTGAATTGTATGTTCTATGAGACTGAAAAATGAATGCTATTCCTATTCTATCGTAATACCCTGAACCAAAGTAAATTTTCGGTATCTTGCAATGAGTGTACTTTAGTGTAGCTGATTGAAGTTTTTTTGCGTTTTTAGACGGCGGAGAAGTATCCCCCGCGAAGGCGACTTTACAGCCTGTCAGAGAGGAGTCATCCGAAGAAGTACCCCCGCCTGTATGTGATCGTGATGATAAGTGTATTTTGGCAAGATGTCACCGCATCAACCGTGGTTAAGTGCGTTGCTTTCATGCAATGTGTTAAAGAGAATGAGATTAGTATCATTTTTGTAATGTTTTGGCACGACAGTATAATGTTGCACTGTCGTATATCGAGCAAAGCTAAAGTCGTGCACTAAATGCGAGTTATGTAGGAAACTTAGGCCAATATTCATCGACCTTCTTCAAACGAAAGTCTATTTTGCAGTTACCAAAGAAAGCCGATCGCAAAACCAAAACCGTAGAAGAGTCCGTGGTCACAACAACCGAAACAATAGAAATGCAGGTAGTTGCAGTGTTGCCAAAGCTACGAGCGTCTCTAGCATCTAAAAAGTACATATTTTGTAAAAATGCTTTCTGGCAACTCTGTTTTGTGATTAACACTGAATTCAAGCATTGCGCATACATATGCAGCTAGACGATTTGTATGGTTTATTTTTTCACTACTTGTATTTTACCATATTTAATGTTATAACCAATGCTAACTTTGATGGCGCATTTGCAAATGTCGAAACGCCTCGTCCATTTCGCAGCAGGTCGACCATCCACACGTGAGCGATGACGAGGTGTCTTTGCGCTCGGATGACGATTATGACAAATACAGCGAACCGGTTCCTCTAGACATGACTCAGCATCAGAAAACTGTCCACAAGCTGAAAAGTAAGGGCTGCGTTGTTATCAGAAATTTACAGTACGGTAGTTTGAATGGAGCATTTCTCATAGAAAGCTGTCTTAACGTACCGGTTGGTGATTGCTAGCATAGATCCACACAGCAAAATTTGTCATTTTCACATCGATTCAACGTCTGAAAAACGTTGAATCCATGTAAAAATGATGGATTTTGCTGTGTCGGGGGTAATCCTCTTGTTTATTCTTTGTTACGTAAGCACTATCCTGCTTTCTGTGTAACAAACGAAGTAACCTTGTTTCTTTGTGTCTATGCCTTCTGCTTTTTCATGTAAAACTCTAACAAATTCTTCCAGCTTCGGTTAACAATAAGCAAGATGCCAGCGGTGAGTGGTGTATGTTTTGTCATATTATGCTCCATGTTTACAATCCATAGCTGCTGCAATAAAAATCGTTTTCCGCGAACAATTCCCTCGCCATTTTGTCGATTCCGAAACAAAATCACATTTTTTTAAACCGGTTTAAACCAGTGACTTCTAGGTGTAGAACTATATTCGTTTCACGTGACTTAGTTAACATAAATCGGTAAAAAAATGTAACGTGATAAGTCCCAGTCGACGGAGTTTGCGTATGTTACGTCGTACGTATCTTTTTACGTAAACTTACGTATCGGATATAAGCTGAAGCGACTTTTCACTGTCATGGACTTATGTTTACAATTTTTACGTTTGTGACCAATTTCAAAAGTACAATATGGAGTCACTGGTTTAAACCGCAAAATCTAAGTAATAATTCAATAAATCAACAAGATAATGGTGCTGCAAATTTGCACTGTACAATTTAACCTGCAAATCATCACGCCAGCAATATCTTACAGTTGATATCAAAACTTGTTTACTTTCTGCTGCTGGATGGACGCCATGTTGTGTTGAGTTTCAGTTACTTGGCTTGAATGTAGTGAATTCCCTCCAACAAGTTGCACTCATTGCATGTCATGCGTGCTTTGATATTTGCCTTTGAAAAATGTTGAAGCACAAGCTATTTATAGCGCGTTTAGAGATGCGGCTGTATGCGTTTCAAGCACGTGTGCCTGGTTGGAGTACGCCAGCCACAATACAACATCTCGGTTGCTAATGGCTTTTTTCGTAGCTTGCAAACCAGATGTTTTTTTGCATTGGTTTAACGTATGCAACCGTCTGTACACGCTAAATGAATGTAAAAAAAACGACAGATTTGCGGTCTGGGTGTTCAATGTCTAAGCATGATATGTTTAAAACAGAGTGTGCGATTGAAGTGGAAAATCATACATTGATAGAAACAATACTTACATAATAATCGTTCATTTATGTGAGCCTGCATGGCGCTTATCCAAGTGTAGCATCATTAGCCATATTTACAAAGCGTCTACACCATTTTGCGTTAGGGAATATCTCTTGATAAGAATTTCTTCAAGTGCAGAACGAAAACAGGGTGAATTGATTAATCTGTAGAATTGCGTAGAGGTGTTTAATGCTTGCAGCTTCGTATTTGTTTTCGATATAACGTGCTTGCTTCTATGCCGTCATAGCATTGCCAGCGTGATCATGAGTTATTTTTCTTTTGAAAAATGCATCCACTTACTGTGTGTTGAGTTCGCTAAATGTTAGCCAGCGCCGCTTGCGAAGATTTTCTTTACATACAATTAAAGTTGCCATGTGCTTTGCCCTTGTCGCATAGAATCAATTTCTTTCCCGATTTCAATCTGTTTTACATTGATTTTGATTTTCTCCAATAGCCTTCACAATGATTGTCCTCGAACGAGGCGCTTTTGCTGAAAAATGATTATATATAACAAAAACCATTTCATAAGACTGAGCTTATGCTGTACTAACTGCGTATACTTTGCCCAAACATCATGTTCAACTGAAGTTTTTTAGCTTTGAATGGTTCAACGAATCTCAACAATGGGAAAGTCGGTTTTCGCTTCCCAGTCAAGGTCGTAAAGGATACGCCTTGCATCTGTTTTCTGTAACAAGACCAAGCCATAACAATCAGCGACTTGTGTAGTTTGCAATCGAAAATGACCTTTGCTTGAGTGCAATGCAAAGAAAAATCAATGAAAAAAGTTAATTTTTTTGAGTATTTTATGATTTCTCTTGCAATTTCTCAATCGAATCCAGACCTATCTGTGACGATGTGTTCAATTTCTAGTTGATTTCTTAAAATCGGACTCACCGCGCAAGGCGTCCAGTCAGGACTCGCTTGATGCGATCGACGCAAGGTTGTCACCTCGAAAGAACCCTCATCAGTACACAACTCCAGAGACTAGGAAACGCCAAGTGAGTGACATCGTCTTTCCTTCGAATTTTAGCGTTCAAATTATTTTGCTGCTAGATTGTTTAAGAGCTTTTGTGGATTTTCGTTTTACGCATGTGCTACGCAATACGTCTTTCAACTTAGCATCGTCTTTCTGTTTTTTTCTGTTTTCAGAAAAAGATACGTTTCATGTTCAGTATTTTTATTAAAAATTCTATTTGAATAAGGCACTAATAATGCTCTGCAGTAGTAGAGCAAAATGCATATGCTATAAATAGGGCTCTGCTGATTCTCAAGCCATTTTTAAGAAAAAATACCGAACTCTGAACTGATACTTGATGGAGAATCGCTGGCCTGCTGCTTCGTAGTCAGGAGATCCCTTATCCTTAATGGAACTCAATAAATGTTACGTTTCATGTCAATGCCACGAACGTATTTTTCTTTCACCTTCAGTGAATGGTACCTCTCGTGGTACCTCATTTCATTGCTTTGTTTCACATACCTCCATGGGGTTAATAGTTTTGCTTTTCATGTAGATCCAGCCAGCGAACGAGGATGAATTCATAGAAACAGTAACCACCGAAACCGTGGTCACATACGAAGAAAAGATTACCGGCAAAGAAACCTTCCCCAATAACAACACTTCACTGCAGGTCAACTTAAGTGTGATGAATTCAATGCAGTTTTGCTCAACGTGCTTTCATTTACACATCCCTAAAAGAATATTTAAATCACATTAGAAATTGTGGTGTTCAATATATTATTCATAGGTGGTTACATTACATTTCTGATGTAGTGCTTTTTTATGTAGTGTCTGTAGTAGCTTTTTGATCTGACCCCCAGTGGTTAGTTTCCATAGGTTTTACTGTACACACTGTAGGAATAGCTAAGCGTTAAAAAATATTTCTATTTAGGTTGATGGTGACAATACGGATGTTGATTTTGCATCCATTGTAAGCACCGTGTCTTCGGAAGATGCCGCCATGATTGAAACCGCCCAAGATATTCAGGAGGAAGATGAAGCGGATTCAGACAATCTTCCGTCCTCCTCCTCATCACCTTCTTCCGATGAAAACGAGGCTTCACCCGTAGTGAGAACCCCAAGAGAAGGAAGTTTATCCGTTAGCTCCTCGGATGACTCGTCCATGGAAAGAAGATATCCTCTTATAGCAACGAACCATGTGTTGCTATCCGGAGAGTCCGGTGCGTATATAGTGACACCACCAGAGGATGTGTCCACACCGGAGGATCCCATTCAGCTAGCAACTGTGGAGACAAGGACTGTCAGAGTAGAAGAAGTCCTCATTCCACAGGAGGAAAACGAGGTTAGAAGATTTTTCTTGCGAAATTACATCATCAGACGATACTTCACTTCATTAAATAGGTTGTCTGAAACTAACATAAAACAAAAATGTAATTTATCTCTTTGGCTTTTGAGACAGAGCATTGTGCAAGCGTAGCTTACAAAGGGAAACTGTAAAAAGAAAGCAATATCAACAGCTGAGAAGTTTCGACTTGATTCAAAGCACTGCAACACTTCCTGCTACAACTTATTCAAATGACGTCATTAATATATTCTTCAGATTCATCGCGTGTCGATGACGACGCACGGCAACGACAACGTCACGGTTGCTGAGGCACCAGTCAACGGGAGCAGCGTCAGCAGTTTGTCGAGCCACTCATCGAGCGAGTCTTCCAACCGTTCCTCCCCTTACCAAGAGGTGAGCTGATCTTGCGTAACTAGTACTTTACACAATTAGAATACGATGCCCTGTTATCTCTCTCTCTCGCTCCATTTTTGTTCAAAGACGCCTGGTCATCTTAAAGCATCAGGGTTGACTAGTTGTCTGCAGCGACTCCTCCATTTCTCTTTATTTACCCGTTGCTGAGGGTGGCCGGTTTCACCTCCAAGTGCGCAATCGCCTTCACACCCCCCCTCCACATAGAGCTGTCTAACGCGCCCTCTTTTGTCAAACTGACCTTGCTGCTTTCCTCAAGGTGGGCTTGACAAGAGAGGACGCGTTAGACAGATCGATGTGGAGGCAGTGTGTGGCGATTGCGGCACTTGGCGGTGAATTCGGCCACCCTCGGTAACATCGCCGGATTAAATTTGGACTGCTGTTACCATTTTCAATTTTTAAGTTTCTGTTTGTCAGGTCATCCTTCACCGTGTCTTCCTATTTTTTCTTTGGTTCTTTTTATCATTTTTCCGTCTTTACCTTATTCCAAACTGCTACCATGAATGTAAACGACGGAATTAACATTTTTGGTGTGAGATGGTAGATTAACTCTACCTACCGTAACTCTACCTGGGTTGTAGCCTTTCGTGCCATTGCATGTCGCTACTAAAACCGTCACCGTTCAACTGTTGCGTTTGTATTTAGCCACCAACTATCAGGACTGAGGCTGTCGTCGTTGACTCTTACGTCGAAGAAGTTCCAGAAGGAACCACTAATGTGAGTCGATTCTCTTTTGCTAGCGCAGTCTCGTATTGGTTGCTTGTGGTAAACATTGCCGTCGAATATCCACCTGTAAAAGTTGCCATTTTTACATTGTTTAATGTTTAGACGTTGTTAGACGTTAGAACGATGTAAAAAAAAAACTTTTGCTCCATGAGTAACAGATGTGATATCCAAAAACTTAAAAACGACCTTCTAGAAGAATCGTACGATTTAAGATCACTTCCTTTTCTTGTAGCCTCCTTTGGTCCAAACTGAATTGAAGACGATAACTTACGAGAGCACAAAACCAGCCCCTCTTGAGGACGCACAACCACAGCTTGTCAGCAGCCAAATCATATCATCATCAACCGAACACACGGTAACAACGACTGAAATAACAAAGGTAACAATGATTACAATTATTATATTCTTCTAGCAGCTAAAAAGACCAGGTTCTCTACCCCATGTCCTATCAGAGCTACTCACTGTATTTGTTGTTTGCAGGTTGTTCATGGCGGGATCAGTGAAACCAGAGTGGAAAAGCAAATGGTAACTATTGGGGATTCAGACGTCGATCACAACAAGGTAGTGTTGTGAATCCTTATATTCTTTTTTGCTTTCAGTCTTGCATCAAGTCAGCAAAATGGTGAAGCCCATACGCCAGTCTAAGTAGTTGTCACTTTTTTGCTGTCGTGTCCGAAGTGAAGTTCTAGTGAATGGCAATGCTCTTTTTTATCCCTTTCAAAATAACTTTTCTAGGTTCACTTTGCCGTAGAAAGCTTGCATTAAAAAAGCTTTGCCAAAGAAAACTGACTTTAGTTGTAGTAAGATTCATCCCTTGCATTGATGATATTCTTAGTCATTAAAACGAAATGACAAGTAACAGCTGTGTCTGCTTACCAGGCGATGGCTGACATGATTCTCGACACCCAACGCAACAATCCGAACGTCAACATTACCAAAGTCGTTGTGCACGAAGAACGCTCCATCGTCAACAACAATGAGAACGGCCCTTCGTAACCTTCTGTCCTTGCTACTGGAAACAGAAGGCGGGAAGGCCCTACTTGCCCGCAGTTGATAAACCCACAGTAAACACAGTTGTGTCGTGCTGCCTAAGTCACGTGTAATCGTAACAACTTTACGACAGCTTTCGGAATTGTGAATTGGCGATGCCAAGCTGAACAGGTTTTCTATGGTATTGTAGATGTGTTTTTAGCTTTGTAGATTCGCTGTTGGCATCACTGACGTACGTTGTAGGCTCGTTACCATGACAACATATAGTTGATTGCGTTTCTCAAGAACGCCACGTGATGCTGCAGTGCACAACTCTAACTTTTCTCGATACGTTGAACAGTAACTCACATACCGGTAAAGCAGTTGCTGTGGTCTGCGGCTTCTGTCCAATTAACTGACAGGTTTTTGTCTCCCAATGGATACACTACACTAAGCAACAGATTTTGTTCAATATGCACCAACTTTTCCCACTGTTTGCAATGACCTTTTTGTGGCTGGAATTAGCAGTGGTTTACAAATTACACTTGTCTTTTTGTAAAGGTCTTTTAAAACCTTGTAAAGGTTTACAAACTTTATTTCCGTATCTTTTAAACTTTGATATCACAACAGAGTGTTGGTGCCTTTATGCAGAGAATGTCATGTTTAAACATAAAAATGTTTTCCAATTCCGTTTTGCGTGGTGAGGTAAATAAAAAGCAGATAAAGCTGTTTTCCTTGGAAAAGAGTTTTGTTGCGTAGTGTATTATTTTACAATACAGTAGAATTCGCCTATAGTGACACCTGAAGGGACCGCGGAAAAAGTGTCACCATAACCGAAGTGTCACTATAGACGAATTCTACTCAACTGTTGCGTATGCAAACGGGACTTTGCCACAGGTGTCACTATAGGCGAAGTGTCACTATAGCCAAAGTCACTATAGGCAAATTCTACTGTATAATTCGCAGTTTTTGTAGTATCCTCGTCTGCTAACGTACGATTTTCGGTGTGTTGAGAGAGTGCATACGCATTCTTCAGTCTTTCACCCAGTCAACGCACTTCTGCCGCATCTCCTGCATCACTGCATCTTGTTCAGCAGCGAAGTTGTAATTTTTTCTTTAATCATAGTTTCAGTAATCGTGTTTTCTATTGTGTCCATTCCCATACAGCAAAATCCGTCATTTCTACATTGATTCAACGTCTACAGACGTTGAATCAATGCAAAAATGACGCATTTTGCTGTCTTGGTTATGCCGTGCTCATCTTGCTCAGCAACGTCTATCAGCGCCCTCACGTCAACCTTACACTTCGTCACTGATCGAAATTCTGTCTCGTCGTCTTTTTTTTGTAGCACAACGATCTCTCCCATCTTTGATTTGGTTTTTTAAACGCTTGTTTTTCAGGTGCAAAGGTTAATTTGTAATTCTTGACTATTCTTCCCATTTGAACACGTGTGTATTATGCTCATTTCAAGCAAGAGCTGTTGATAGAAAATGCCAAATACATGAAATATCGATCAGGTTATGTTGGAACGTAACTAATCCTTAAAAGGCTTTTAACAAGATTTTAAATGCTTCCCAGGCAACAAAATCCGTCATTTTTACGTTGATTGAACGTCTGCAAACGTTAAATCAATGTAAAAATGACGAATTTTGTTCTCTGGCTTGTTCATTCTGCGTGTTCATAGATGACGAAACATGTCCGCCTGCAACAAAATTTCGTTGATGTCTTTTTGTTCGTCAAAAATTTATACAAAAACGACATCGTTTTGATGTTTCAAATTTGTTTAAAACTTACTGACGTTTGTCGAGTTACTTTTTGTGTTGGAACTTTGCAGTGTTGTTCCTTGTAGAAAGTAGGGCTGTGGAGTCAGGTGAAAAATATACGACTCCGACTTCTTGATTTGTGATTGGCCGCCTTCAGTGTTGCCAATTTTTTTTAAATTTTTGTCCTTGTTTATTTTTTAAAATTTATTTTCACTTAAGTTGTGATTGAAATTGGAACGGCGAGTTTCACAAAAACTGACAAGCACAAACACTTCGATTTCTGGTCAAGTGTTTTGAACGCAATACGGAGACCAAGAACAATATTTTGAATAAAGATTACGAACAAAATTTGTATTCATCGTTTTGTATTAAGTCGGAGTCGGTCTTTTTTTAACGATTCCGACCCCGGACACGCCAAAATCCTTCCGACTTCACAGCCCTGGTAGAAAGTAGATGTGCTTAGACTTATTCACTATGTTAGCCTACGATTAACAGTGTGAGCGTTTCAGTTTGTTTAAAGGTTTAACCAACAATAATGTGAACTCATTGTAAGAGATTTCTTATAAATAAAATGCGGCTATTGCCTGGCTTGAGGTTTAATATCTTAAGATCATCAGAGCAGATGTATAGAGTTTTGTACATTAAACTGCGCTCCCTACGGATCAAATCTTTAAAGTTTTAAAAATCTGGACATATTTTTTATTGTGAAATATTTTTGATACATTGGTCATTTCTTAAGCTGCGTACCGTATTTGGTCTGGTTCTTTATTGCGAGCTAAATATCAATTAACTCTGTGTTCCGAAATGTACGATTGTGTCAATATACGCAAAGTCAACGTCAGCTTTTGCAAAAATTATATGTTTCAATTTTAGTTTACTCGACAGTTTTTATAAAAGAAGTACACCATCGTCTTGATTGCAATGGTTTGAAAACTGCTTTGATCGTTTCTAAGAGCGTCAGTCGCCGGTGACCGATAGATCGACTACTCAATGTTTGCATTAGGACTTTCTATTAAAATTAGAATTTATGAGTTTTTATTAAGTTTGTTTAAACCAGGGGTCACCAAACTACGGCCCGCGAGCTGATTTCATCCGGCCCTCCACATGCTGCGGAAATAACAGCTGCACATCAACTGTTAAGGAAAAAAGTTACCAAACTTGTTATAAAGGACTGACGTTGCTGTTTATCATTAGGCCACCACAAATGGGAACAGCCTAGGCCAAATTTGGAAAGATGTAACGTTTTTTCAAGAGCACGATGTCCTGCAGTGTATCACAGCAGGGGATAACTTTTCCAGCAACCTTTCGATTTTCATCACAACTTTGGTATAGCACCGCTGACTTTGTTATTTATTGTGCTCAATTCAAGTCAATGGAGATTCTAAATATTTGTATATCTTTTCGCAATTTGCATCCGGCCCGCAGCTGTTAATTACATTTACTCTGCTTGTTTGTTAATATATGGCGCTGTTAAAACGATATAAATTGACTTGACTTGTTAATCTCGCAGCAATCCGGCCCTCAGAGACAAAAGTTTGCCGCAGTGACGATGGGTGAGGGAAAGCAAGGAAAGCAGTGCTTACCTGAGCGAAAACTATGCAAAATATAATGACTGAATTCTAGGTTTAACTTATTATTTTTATCACGTCTGTTTTAACTTGAAAATTACTGTATTCGTGACTAGAATTACTCGTAACGCTGGTGAGTAGTTTAAGTCCTCACCAAACCGCATGTCTTGCCTATAAATGCCAATTAACGCAAACGCTCCTGTCAAAAACAACCACTGAGGCTCCAGGGAAGCAACTATCAAAGTTGCTTTCCCCAGGTTCAAAAATGTCAAAAAGCGCCTTCGTTTTATCCAATCCTCACTCGTTTTGCAAAACGTCACCAGTTGCTTAGCCAATCAGATGTGTTATGGTTAGAGTTGCTTTCCCAGTGACGTCAATGCGTACATTCGCTAGATTAACTCGTCAGAATGGTCTCTCGTCACGGTACAGAGCACAGCATCATAAAGGCGAAGATTGTTGCTGTTTTTTTATGTCTCCTCGCCATGTACTTTAGCCTACTAGCTTTCATAGTCATGCCTTTGCCCTTTTTACAGCGTTGATATAACGTTACTTCGCCAATGAACGTTCAGGTGCGGATGCAATATTTAGTTCGTTAAGCTTCTAGACGCAGGAGGAAAACTTAACCAGCTTTTTGTACAAATTGCTTGCGGTTGTAATGTTTAAGTTTAGGCCTAAGTGTTAGTTTTTGTAGTGTAGGCCTAACTGAATATCTGAGAATGAACATTCATGACGAATTAAATATTTAGATAACTATTATTCCATATCTAACACTGGATTTTGGTCCTGCAACGTTAAAATTAAGATTGTTCATGACTTCTAAACATTAAATGGATGTATGATCACGACATAGGCGAGGCGAAGCACAATTTGACAGATTTTTGATTTGTTTTGGAAATGCTCTTAGAGCGCACCAAATTGGAAGTGTTTTTCAAAAATTTCTGGGGGAGGGCCCCCAAGACCCCCCGCTGGAAGTGTTGCCTTCGGGCTTCGCCCGACGGTTACGCCCTTCGTGCCTACTACCTTGCTGCAGCATATTTCCAAGTTGCTTTCCCAAACGGTTTAAGCCACCGAACGTCACTGAAGTTTGGTGACCTCTGGTTTAAACGAATCAATTCAATGGCTGTTCGACATCTTCCTAATATATCTAGTCCCAGTCAACACCACTGCTCTAAGATGGTAAAAGGAAGTCCCTCTACCATAGCCGTACGAGCCAGGGGGGCAGCCGCCCCCCCTGTTGTTTCAAAACGTCGCGAATTCGGGCAAAATCTTGAAATTATTAGGGCAAAAATTGCTATATAAAAAGCTACAAAATTGCATGAATTAAGAAAAACTATAAATTAGTAACTTTTACCTATCAAACTAAGTACAGCCTCTTATTTGCACAAGAAATGTGCCGCAAAATTGTCATTTGGCACACCCGTATTGATGTATTGTATTCCATGGTGATCAAATTGTAGTACGAAATGCATTTAACCAACTGCATCATGCCAATTTGGGCAGCCACCAAAATATGTCTCTAATAGTTTTGTGAAACTGAACAAATCAAATGGCAAAATTTGACCTTTATAGCTAATTTTATTAATTTTCACACATGCATCGTGTTGATTTGGGCAGCTGAAAACATGAAATTAGGCTATTTGATGAAACTGATTAGTCTGTTTATGCAACTGCCCAAATTAGCGTGAGGCAGTTTCCCCAAAATGAACAAATTCATTAATTTTTCCCATTTACATAACTGTATCGTTTAGATTTGGGCAACAAAAAAATATGAAAATATCTGATCATAGTCTATTTATAAAACTGCCCAAATTGGCATGATGCAGTTGCCTCGGCATCAAAATTTACAGTCTTTAATTTTTTTCATAATATTAATAAATGCATCATCTTGATTTGGGCAACTACAAAATATGAATTTATATAAATCCGGTGAATAGCCTAGCCTACTTTTATAAAACAATTCGGGTGGGGAGGTCACTGTACTTTTTCAACCATAAACGGACATAGCTAAGCAACACCACAACATTTAACAAAAACATGTTATACCTGTTAAAAGTAATGTTAAGGTGTTGCTTAGCTTTGTTTATTTACTTTTATAAAAGGTTCTGTTACTATTCGGCGAGTTCCCTATTCGGCAAGAGCCTTTTTCGGCGAGTTGCCTATTCGGCGAGTTGCCTATTCGGCGATTTTTTGAAAATCCAACGACGCCTTCTGCAAACCGATGATTGAATATTATTCAATATTCAGACATTGAATCAATGTAAATACGTACTGTTAGGCTAATTGGGTTCTTTGAATCCTACGTCATCGTCTGTATGCAAACTTAGAATACTGTATATTAGTTATTTTTGTCATCAAATTACCTAGCCTAACCATATTTTTAGAAGTAGTGCTGCCAGACCTTTTTATTTTTGTACTAAAATTTGTATCATCAAAACTACTTTAATTGATTGAACAAAGTTTATTTGAACAGAAGTAGTATGTCTGTGTTTTATTACATTTAATTATAATTTATCTATTGTTATGTAATTTTTTCTGAATCCGCATGGTCACCCTGAGCCGGTTTCCTGCAATGTTTATTTTTCTGAGTCTTTTGTGACATCACAACTGAATATTTAAGTGGCGTTGTTTATTATTTGTGGTGTGTAAAACAATATTTGTTACTCCTACTTACTATGCCAAAGTGCAGAAGCATCGAGCAATGCACAAGCAAGGTATCTTCAGAGATGAATTCAGTTGTTCTATCTTGATTAGCCTACTTTGGTAAGAAATTCTAGCTAGCTGGTGATCAGTGGCGTAGCCAGAGGGGGGGGGGGGTGGGTAGGCTATTGCAAAGAGCGAGTTTTGCCATTACCAAACATTCAAATATCTCAGCCAGGAATTAGCAACAAGAAAACATAGAGACTTGTAGCTTTATTTCCGAAACATGCTGAAAAAAACATAATCTTATTCTTTTGCTATGCCACCGGACAGCACCCTTTTACAGGAATATTCATAACCACATTTTTGTTGAAAATACTCTCAGAATGCACCAAATTCAAAGTAATTTTTCAAAATTTTCTGGGGGAGGCCCCCCAGACCCCCCACTGCTGGGTGTCGCCATAAGCGAAACACACCGTCAACCCCCTCCCTTTCAAAATTACTGGCTGCGCCACTGCTGGTGATCTTGTTATGTTAGTTTTTTTATTGTTATCACGCACCGCATACATTGTATTTGGGCAATTTCTATAAAAGCGTGCACATTTGGGCAAATTTACGTTCTGCCCCCCCAAAATGGTTTGGTCTCGTACGGCTATGCCCTCTACCCTTGGAGTGACTAAGAAGAAAACGTTACACAGAAGAAACGGAACGCTTTCATGGCATCATTCATCAGATTGCCAACAATAACTGTAGTAGATCCTGCAAGCAGCTTTTCTTCCAATTTATTCCTCCTATGGAAAAAAAATGTCATAGCTTGCACTTCTAACTTTTGCAATGATAATACTGTAAGCTTACCTCGGAAATCGTGTCCGTTGTATAGTTGGCCGAATTTCTTCTAATAAATTAAACAAATAAAGATTTTAAATCCGAAGGACAGATTATAAAAAATACGTAGGTCACGTGCATACAGACATTTTCGGCTCATAGATTGTGGCTACAACTAGTACCGTCGTTGTCCTACCAGGTAGATGTGACCACTAATGGTAGGCTATGGTACCACTGTCCATGCCCATGTGCAGCTTCAAATTTGACTGGAATCCGATCTGTTTGTAGCCAAAATCGCTAGTAGAAGTTACCATGCAAATAATGAGATAAACTTTTAGCTTTTTTCCTTTCTTTGTACTAGAACCAGCTTAGACCAACAGTTGTTCTCACGAATGTTCAAAACAAAAGTACCGTACCAAACCAGTTGGCTTATTTTGAAACTTTTTCGAAACAGATTAAAACTTGATGTTTCGACTCAGAAATCTTTTGTGTTAATTTTCCGTCGCATGATTGCTTTGTGACAACTTGTGCTTCATTTCATTTTAAACTGCTTTGCATGGGAAAAATGCAAAAACAAATCAAGAAAATTATTTGAAAATAAAACTTTGTCCGCCCCGATAGCTCAGTTGGTTAGCTCGTGACTTCGTAGACGAAGAAGCTGATCAAGCTTCCCTGGTTCGACTCTCGGGGTGTACGTTTGAGCAACGCATTATCAGGACTGCTCTCCATTCAGCGACACCTACTGTAGTAGGCCTAGGTGGGATAATTAACAGAAAACAACACTTCAACAATGGGAAAACTTTACTCTGTGAATCTCGGTGACCAGGCCTGCGTTAGTAATTCAAAGCCTCTGAAGCTGATGGCGAAACTGCCAGGATTAAGCTTTCGTCCAAGAATAAGTATTCATTGTTGAGAAGGAGCATACTTCACACGTGTCTATCGCTGTCAATTCTTGCTACACTCGACTGCCGAGAAATAAATATTTAATTAACCAAACACAATTCATCAATTACTTGCTAGCTTCAATGTCAATACCAATTTAATCTTACCTTAGCAAATTAATAGACTTTTGAATTTCATTTGCTTTCTTTTGTTGCTTCACTTTGATGAGTCCCTTTCTGATCCGACATATAATAAAGTAGCTCTTTGAGTGGTAAAATAGTTGCTTAGGAACGTAGACACTTGGCATGTTTGTGTAGATGCGCCATGCAAAAGAAATTGCGCTGAACCAAGTTTAAGGTCCCTTTCAAAACGTCAAATTGATAGTATATGAGACATTTTTTATTGATTTGGATAGGTAGAGGTTGTATGCAACTTAAATAAAACTTTATAATGTCATTATTTGTTACAAGTGAAAAACTCATTCTTTTTTCGTTAGATTTACCATCCAGAGCTTTGCAAGCTACCAGCAGGCTACAATACTAGGTACCTTACGTACGGTAGGCTACCGCAGTCGTAGGGTACTGATGGGGCTAGGTTAGATGCATAGATGAAGTAGGTTATGTAAACAAATTAAAAATATAGTTAATCTAAAATTATTATCTGTTAATTAGTGCAAAAAGTAATATAAGGATAAACAGGTTTAAGGAATCCAAGTAATACATGCTCGCAGCATTGAAAAAGCAACACAGAACAAGGCAATTTAAATATGAAGGAAAAAAAATGTGAAGAATCCTACAAGCATTATATTATTGAAAGTATTACCTTCTTTGAATTATTGAAAGTATTTGATGTCTGTTGGACATTCTCTCTTAAATCACAGTGACATATAAAACTTCTCTGTAAATTTATAATTTTTTTTAGCAAGCATTTTGTTAAGTGTTGATCTGGTAGAAGATTTTATGTGATTTAAGGCTGATGAACACTGATCTGCTGATAACACAGAGAATGTCGTTAAGGTCATTCTTGCAAAACTTTAGTTAGAAGAAAAATAGTTTCTTTGCTCATTTGCCTTGAATTACATATATCCTTTTCAGTGTGATGTACCATAAATAAAAAAGGACACAAATGATGCTACAACTTGATGCAGCTGCTTATTCAATTGTTTTCTTATACCGTACAACGTAGGGTTTGAAGTTATCTGTTGTAGCCAAGCTGAATATTTGTTTAGTATGTTATCTTGGTCCTGAGATATAAAAAAGAATTATTTATTTGTAATGAGAATAGTACCGTGCAAGCTTAATTATTATGAAAAACCTAGCACCTGCACTGTCAGCTCAGGACTGCACAATGTCTTAATGTGACAAATCTCAAACATTGGCAAGTTATGTTAAAACTAAAGATGGCCTGATGTTTAGTAAGAATTAAGTAAGAATTCCGAAAGGAGTTTGTACCCTCATGAAATGAGGCAATAATGTGTGATTAAAACTCAAATAATAATAACAATGATTTATTTCATGCCCATTGTGGCAATGTTATTGTATAGTAGGCCTACACTTGCAATTACAGATGCAACGTAACAAAAAGCAGCAAAGCAATATGTAGTCATCGAGTTGACTGCTCTTGGGATGTCATTAAACGTCTTGTAGTGACACAGCTGCATGCTTTGAAGCTATCTCAAAGCAGCCTCCTTATGACTCTACCACAAGCATTATTGTCACTTGCCCCTCAGCCTCTACATTAATGAAAATCACAATATATATCAAGACTTTTTTGGTTGATTTGGAGACTATTTAATCCACTTAGTCTTCAGGTATCTTTGTGCCCAAAATTGGGAACCTAACAAACTAAGCCAATGGTGGGAAAATTCCGTCTCGCGAGCCGCATTCGGCTCAGCGACATCTTTCTTGTGCTCTTCTGGTTGTAGAGTAATGCTGAGAAAGTGTCGTACTCTCATAACTCAAAAGTTTATATTATTTCAGGCAAAGCCTGCATTATTTACCTATTTTACTGACACTATACATTTGGTGGCTCGTTAGTGGTTGTATTTTCAGTAAGTGACTCTTTCATTTAACAAGTTTGCCCACCCCTGAACTAAGTTATCGGGGAAGCATGCACTTTAAATTAATTATTTATATCTACTAAGAAATATTACGATCACAGTTTGAGTTGCAATATTTTTTAATTCTGACCGTAATATCTGTCATGTACAGCGTCCAGGAGCATAGTTTGCACTGTGGATGTGATGCTATATATATCTTGTTATTATTATTATATTGGTAACAACTGTTCAAATAAATGTGTATGGTTACTGGCATGAAAGTTTGATGTAGGAAAGTGAAAAATAAACAAAACATATGTCAGCAAATATTAAAAACACAAAAACAATATTGCTAACATTATTAATTTCAACTTTTTTCCCATATTTTTAGTGTTTTGGCATGTATGATACATAATTGTTGTTTGCAACTTGTTGAAAAATGGTGCGCTTAACGGCAGAGTACATTGCAAGGTGTAACGGCCATACGAAAAGAAAGCGAGATGAACCAACCAATCATTACTTAAAACGCATTACACATTTGTACATGGCAGAAAGAAACATAGAAGCAATAGTAAGAGCAAAATTTTTCTTTTGGATGTTCAAATACTACTGGCTATATAATATATATGTTACAATCAGTTTAATTTCTAACTTCAAGCTTTAGTATGTTGTACTGCAAAATATGTAGCCTATGCATTGATTAAGCAAAAAAAGTTTTAATGACATTAATTAACATTTCTTCTGTGCTATCATTGAATTAAAATTGACATACAAAGTTGCAAGAGCTACATTAGTTTAAAATAAAACATTTTTTGAGTTGGGTTATTTGATGCTGTTTGAGTACTATCGTTAAATTAATGCACAAAACTAATTACCTTAAAGTTACAAATGCTAACATAATCTCATAAAAAGTCACCTAGCTGCCTGTATTTATAAAAACTGCAAAATACCTTGTTGAAAGTATAGTCTGCACAGTTTTTCTATGCTCAACCTATATTATTAGAAAACTTTGTTAAACAGATTAACCCAATAAGCTACCATAAACTTGAAATCACTAGCTGTAGACATACTGGTTTCATCGTTACAATCTCAGTAGCATGACTGTGAAAGTGTGGTACAAATAAAAAACTCAAATACGGCATTAAAGTTTTATTGCACAGTATAAACGTCTGCTTTTTGTTGAAGTTCATCCGAGACGCGGATTTCACAAATGCAGACTGCTTTGCAAGATAGGCTAAATCTTAAAATGTAATTTTGTCATAGTTTATCACAATCTTACAGTGATAAAGCTTTGGTAGAGAGTTTGCTTTGTTGAACCATAGAGAAATAAAACAAAGTAACTTCAGCGGGTTTAACATGATGTATTACATACACAAATAAATGCATGAAACATTATTATTTGTGTATGTAATACCGTACATCATGTTAAACCCGCTGAAGTTACTTTGTTTTATTTCTCTAATCTTACAATGAACCACAACATGTTTTTGTTTTGATACAGAATTCTTTGTCTTGATTTTGTTTTAATAATAAAATAATTTTGTATTACAGTATTGCAAATTTGAAACAGAATGCTTGTTAAAGATTTGCCAATTGTGTAAACTTACCAATGTTCATTAGCCTAATAAAATATCAGGTTTTCATGCAAAAATATCAGTTTTAAATTTGCTTTGAATTACATTTTTTTAAGAACTTTATTTTCAACCAAATCACAGTGCTCGAAAGGTTGTTGTGTGTTGGTGGAGATGGAAGCTTACATAATAAAATTATATTTCAGGACAACTTATCCCAATGTCGCAATCTAACAGTTCTATATTTGTATGACAACAAACTGAATAAGACAATGAACCTTGGAACAGCACAAAACCTCACACATCTCTACTTGCAGAACAACAATATCAGTAAAATTGAAGGATTGAAGCATTTACAGAAATTAACTAAACTGTAAGTTGTTTCACGACTTTGCAATTAAGCAACTTTTATGCTATGAATGTGAATTAGGAGACAAACAGATTGATCATGCCAAAAATCTGTTGATCTTACCAAATATTCTGAAATTGTTAACTGAAAATTGAAATTGTTAACAAAACTGAAATTGTTATTGCTATCTGTGTTGACAAAACCCAGGATCAAAATTCTTACAGTTGATGTTGTGCTGAGCAAATGTAACGGTGTATATTATTTTTGTATAATCTTTCTCGTTATATATTTTGTTAAAGATACTTGGGCTACAACAACCTCTTAGTTATAGAAGGCTTGCAATCATTGGAACTCCTCAAAGAACTCAACGTTGAATATCAAAGGCTTCCACCAGGAGAAAAACTTCTTTTTGAACCTCGAACACTTCTTGGGCTTCGGGTACTTCCATTAACATTTCGTCTTTTATGTAGGCCATGATAAATTAGGCTTAGCCTACTTCTTTGCATGTTCTCTGTGTTTTCACGAATGGTTCAAGGTTGGCTGGTTTACATATTCTGATTTGCTCTAGTATGCTGGCCAGCCTAGCCTACATAAGAGTGCATTCTTCACGTGTAGCCTAATGCTTAACCACTAGGCTGCAAGCGTTTGTCAAGTGTACGGCCTAACAAGGACGTTGTTACATGTGGTTTTGGTTTTGTCAGCCGTTTTATTGTAACTTTTTTTTGTTTATAACGGATAAAGAAGGACAAAGAGAATAATTTTTTTCTAAACTTTGCCAATTATTATTTTTTTTATCAGAACTGCCTGCAATGTTTAAACGTTTCCGGAAATCACATAGATTCGTTGAAAGAATTGGAAGTTTTATCAGAATTGTCTCAGTTTCAAGTAAGTTGATGGCGTTTATTCATCTTACTTTATTCGCAGCAAATAGTTTCACAACCAAATCTAACCATTTAAGCTGATCACTTTTATCTCATTTTAAGTAATCTATGTTTAGGTACACGTAGCCTTGTTGTAAAATCAAGTAGATTTTAGAGTGCCGGACTAAATGGTCCCTTATACTATAGCCTAGCAGTTTTTCAGATAAAGCAAGCAAAATTTGCAAAATATAAAGCTAGGTGTTGTTGACTTCAATTAATTTCTTACGTGTGCTTTGTTAGAGTAGGTCTGTAACAAGAGCAGCACATCGAATTGAAACCATCTAGCCCAATTTATGTGGTTCAAACTTGCAATGCTACCACCACCTTTAAAATACAATTTGTTTTTATGACGTACATCAGCGTTCAACTTTTTTGATTTAATTCTGTTATTGGCTCCCTTGTTCATCTTTGTTTTTCCTTCAGGCTTCTGACAATGACATCGCTGAGTTTTCCAACACGCAAGGCGCTTTGTTGAGGTGGCAAAAATTGCTCAAGTTGGACCTCACTGGAAATCCTATCTGTCACAAAGCAAAGTATAGAGACAAGATCATCGTGATGTCTCAATCAATAGGTAGCGCATTTATGATGAATTTTTCCAAATTTTTGGAAGATGAGCTTGATGGATTGAGGGTATCTTTATTTTCGGAGTAAAAAAGCCTTGTAGGAAGTTTATCCCTGGAAGTTTTGCATACTTGTAGAGGCTGTAAACAAGAAAAATTGACAGATTGATGTTTTCGCTTGTTGGAGAGTTGTTGTCTGTAACTTATTCAATCAACAAAGTGCGGCTCAATGGAGAGCCACACCCCTAGAATTGAAGCGTTGTTACGTAATCTTAGCGTTTCTTCGTTCATATTCGATAATCTTTTCGAATGAGCACAGTTTATCCAAACGCTGTTTATCTCTAGTTCTTCACCATCAGCAAATGACACCTGAATTAGCTTTCCTTCAATAAATTATGATGTTATGATTGAAAAGGCAGTTTGTTTTGGCCCGCCATTCTTCACACATTATGCGCAATAGTGTGACCTTCCATTTGATTTTTGACACTGACCTATTGACAGATTTAATCTATTGCCTCTCAAATTAATACAGTATTGTTGAACCATAGGCATGCGAAGCCGAGCAACGTGATCAAGTTTAAAATATTCAAGTTTATTACATTTACAGAAACACAAAACTACGCACTGTAAATGTAATAAACTTGAATATGTTTAACTTGATCACGTTGCTCGGCTTCGTATGCCTATGGTTCAACAAGACAAACTCTTTACCGAAGCTTCAATACAGTATTGCTTTTCAAGTAATAGTAGACTCGCCGTGCAATGACCAAGCGATGAACCGAGTAGACGAGCCTCTGACTGACACTCGTAAGATTGACAGTCCAACGTACACCCAAAACTTGTGACTTTACAAGACACATCATGAAGCTTTCAGATCGAATATCACCCACTTTGTCTTTCTGTTTAAATGTTAAGCACTGTCAGCTGAAAGCCTGAAAATGAAATGACGAAATTGTGACAGCAGCTATCTTAATATCTAGATTCTCTTGATGGTCGTGAAATCAGCAGACTGGAACGGCAGTTTCTGATGAGTTGGAAAGCCTCCAGAGAGGCTCGAAGAAGACAGAGACTGGAAAGCCAGAAAAATGAGTTTGGTGATGACTATATGGGTAAGAAAGTTACTGCTCAAAAACATGATATTTAAAAACATTTACTATGCTACTAATAAAAATAAAGCTGTAGACTGTAGCACGTCTAACCCTCGCAATGCGGAGAACAAAAGACGTAAAACCGTGCACTAACCAATTAAGAGTAGATTTTTTTTTTGGTTTGCAACGGATTTTAAAACGAGTGATGCAATATTTTCATGATGCTAACACGCTTTAAACTTTTCATATTCAATTATATTATATGAATTTACATTAGATCTTCCTCCTTTACATCAACATCCTCCTGCTCCTACTCCTCCTCCTCACTACATGATGGGCGGACTTCCTGGAGGCAGGAAACGCTTTGAAGCAATTCTCGCAAAATCAAAGAGCCTTCCAAACTCCGCTGCCATGAAGCAATTGATGCAGAAACAAAAAGCTCCTTACACCACTCCTCGAATGACATCTCTCACGGATAATAGAATTCCTCCTGAAAGCGAATTGTTAGGAACAAAGAGCATCAGTGATCTAACTGATAGAAGGTATACAACAGTAGTCTACAGTTACAATATACTCTTCTACACTCTTTATCACTTTTACGACCCAGCTTTCTGCTATCTTTTAACAACTAGCTTGCAGGTCAGTGTTTTCACAAACTTTATTTCACGTACTTCTCACTTAATCTTAAGCTTTTGATGTCTTCCCTTGATTCACTACAATTGTTGAAAAACAACCCACTTCCAGACTGGCTTGGTAGTGTTAACACATTTTACCTTGTACTTTACGAATAACAACGGAGAAACAATTTTGTAACAAAGTGGTTAATTTTTATGAAGTGTGGAGTACATTGCACCTTCTCTGGAAGCGTTTGATCGTCTTCCGAAAGAAATTTCACAACTCTTGGTATGATCGGCTTGTCCATGTGGTAACCGTTGTTGGGTGGTGTGCTACGCTGCATACTTTACGGCAGTTTTTATGATGACATAACTTGTTGCATCTTTTACTCAATTGAAACTTTGCTTAGGAGATTGGAACGACAAATGACTCCGCATCCAGGGATGGGTCAAAGAAGCAGAACTAACGGAGCTCCACCAACAGCTCCAATGGCATCCCCGATCCACGCCAACGGCAAACCGGATCTGATGGGGAGTGGAGATGTGATGAAAACATTAAAGTCTCCCCCTCTTCCGAATGGAACTGTCTCCGACATCCGGGATCATCATAGAGGAGGACATCCATCTCTGAGGGGCTCAAAATTGAACACAAAACCAGCGTTTTATGGAGCCATACTCTCAGAGAAGTTTGTTGCTGGAAAAAACGGAAATGACGTCACACCTGATGACGTCACGCGCATTCCTCCAAAGAACTTGGCCAACGGCAACGGTAGAGACTCCTTCCACGACGACAATCTATTAATTGTTGCAAACGGAAATTCAAAAGATAAAGAGATCATGAACGGAAGCAAGGAAGAATGAGTTTGTTTCTCCCAAGTTCGATCTGCTTTGGCTACGCAAACAACGGTTGATGGACGCAAGTTTGCGAATGCTCGTTTTTTCTTGCAAGACAGAGGGACCATTTGCTGCTTGATGAAACTTCATCTTGTGAACACGTCCGCTTTAGAGTACATCGGGTGTTGTGGAAATAAACATTTTTTCTCTAATTTTGATAAATTCACAACCTTAAACCACTTAAAGCAAGTGGATGTATGTTCTTGTTATATTTTTTTCGAAAAAGAATACATTAACCATGCCTACCTGGAGATGTGGCCTGATTTGTCACATTTTTGCAGATTCTAACTACCACTACTGCTACCATCTGACTGAAATTTTCTAAGATTTTTTTTAATGTTTTGCTGTCTTGTAATGAAGCTATGTGTTGCCTTGGCGAAGCAGTAAAATATGAGAAAAGTAAGTTAAAAAACGCTCAACCAGACAGTTAGCGAGTGGCTTTGTGTACTCTATGCGAACTGCACCTCTTTTTGGTATTGGAAAATTAATTCTTTTTGCTTGCAGCAGCAGAAACTTTGAGTGCAATCGTAATCGAAAGCTTGCCGAAGCGTTAAGATATCTCTAATTTTTCATTAGAATATTTTCTCAAAAGTAGCAAACTAATCTTCACAAGGTTTTCAACATATATTCTCTATTTTTTTATGTAGAAATCCAAACTTTATACGAACAGTTGCAGTTGAAATGATATTGGCGATATTAAACCAACAAAATATGATGCAAAACCCTTAGAGTGGGCTTCTGTTACACGTAAGAATAAACTAAGGGCCGTAAAGACGACAATTAAACATGTCACAGAGTCTTAGCCAAGACACAATTTTTGACCTGAAGAGATCTTTTACGAAATCTTTAGTTTAAACAGTAAGCTCTGTGTATTGCGATTTTATTATATTAATAACATGTATTGTATACTTTCATCACTTGCCTTTGTTGTTTCTTCAAAGGTTGCATTTAAATAGTTGCATGATGTGTTGTTCTAATTCTCCCCACCGTGCCTACAGTTTGTATCAGTTTTTAAAAGCCATTATTTTTCTATTGGCGTTATATGTCCATTTTGCTGCTCTGTGATGTCAAAAAATGCTCTCTTTCTATTTATCTTATGGCACATTGTATCCTATTGAATTTTGATGGGGGTCCATATGTTTTAGGTCGTCAGAGCTTTATCTTGTGTAAACATAGCGAATTTTAATCGCTGGACTTTCTGTACAAGAAAAATGTCGTCTGCAAAGCGTTTGCTGCGATATCGAAACAGATTTTTTTCTCTGACCTTGTGGCTGTTTTATTTCTCTTATTGCTGGCACGACCCTACACTTTGTCAGTGGACATGGTCGGCTGTCATTCAATTGTAATTTGAAGATAATTTTTCGGTCAGTTTTATTTGTTTTGTTATGCCACTGAGAAACAATATTTATGGCCGAAGCTTTTGTTACCAATCTTAATTACATGGTTTGTTGTATTGTTGTCTCTAGTGCTAGCTAGCGGTAGTTTACTGTCTCTTTGTTTGTCCTGTCAATTTAATTGTTCCCTGTGTAGACTTTAAATTGTCGATTGTTCGCGTCAGGTTTGTAGCGCGTCACTGAAACTCCAGCGAGATATTCTGGGAATTTTCAGGGACTCGTTGAAGACACTGACGGAAAAGTTTTTTTATACCTGCAAAATTTTTGACGAACTTTTTACATACAATTACCACAGTACAATGTCAAACTTCTCCCAGCTATTCTAATTTCTAACTCAAGGTGTGTTGTGAACATCAACACTAGTCGTTTAAGAATTTACTGGTTATTTCAACGGTAGTGTTAAAATGATTTTATCAGAGAGGTTATTAAGAAAACTTTAAACGTTTTCGGCTGTAGGCTCCATTATTTAACTCTCTTCTAGCATTTAAAGGACTGATCATGGCTACCTGGGGATGCGACCTGATTTGCACGCTTTCCAGATTTTGATTTCCGCTACTGAAACTGTCTGACTAAAAATTTGTAAGATTCTTTTTTACTGTTTGCTGACTTTTAGGCTAATGATATAAAAGCTTTTTGTTGCCCTATGGAAGCAATTAAAAATGAGAAAAGGCAAGTTAGAAAAACCAACCCAATCGGACTGTTAACGAGTGGTTAACAGTCTGACTGAAATTTTATGTATCAAATTGTTTTTTAACGCTTGATGATGTTAATACCCATTTTATCACGTGGAGAAGACAGCAAAGAAAAACGATAAAATTTAATTTTTAGAACATTTTATGCAGACAGTTATCAAAAGTTGGAAAAATCTGTCAAACTCTACAGAATGTGACAAATCAAGCCGTAGCCTATCTCTAGAAAACTATGAGCTGATTTACATCAATTGATTATTATCGTCTTTCAATTACGCGAAAAGTGCCAGATATGTATAGCCCTAAACGTTTCTTTTTTTTCTTTTCTAAAGTGATAAATGTGGTCTTGTTGCTTAATTGGCTCCTTTTGCTTTTGGCGCACAAACGTCGCTAACTTATATCAGCAATTTTATTAATCTGGAGACAAAAGATTTTATATTATTGAACAAAGTATATCAAACGGCAGAAGTAGTCTCCGACTAGTTTTGCAAAGTATTGATATGAAAGTGTGGTATAAATGTAAGGTAATGTGAAATACTCCTCTATTAAATAGCCTATCATACCCTGGAAATCGAAGTAGGCTAGACTGACATAAGACCGAAACAGCTCTTTGTCGCTACCAATGTCTCTGCAGCTGATATTCAGGACATCAATCGTGTAGTGAATATGTGAACATGTTAGAAAAGCAAGTGCTGTTTTGCTACTCGGCGGTGATATTCTCGAGTCATTCTGACGAAATCGTTCTTCAGCAAAAAAGACGTGTAAGCTAACAGCATTAAAATAAATGACAAAGAGTACATCAGTATAACGAACTTTTCTTTTATAAATCTTTCTTAAATTCCGGTAGATCAACTTTCTTCTGAACAACTAGGCTACCCTATGTCTTCACTGGGCAAAACTTTAACTTGACTTTCTATGCTTATTGGCAGTGCCGCTGCTGCTACATTATGTGGTCCCATACAGTTTACCGCCATTTTTTGTACATTTCATGCAGTGGAAAAACCAAACACTTAACCGTTTACATTTGCAAAAGGTTTCAAATGGTCCGAAGCTTTCTATCGTCAAACTACCCGAGTAAACCCAGCAGCTATAAAATAGAATTGAGCTACATGTTGGCCTGTACTCTATGAGACTTCGCTCTAAAAAGCAAACACTATCTATTTGGTATTTGCTTGTAGTATATCACACGATGGTTTAGTGTTTACTCAAAGCAACGAGGGAATTTCTAAGCCTACTGAAATTTTGCCTCGCAGTCGCAAGGCCTGTGCATCCTGTAGGCTTAAAACCTACTTAGTGGCGACAAACCAATCAAAACACAATTACTTGCAGCGTGGTTGAGTGAAAACTGCATCCACATAGCGCTTTGAAGGTCGTAGGTTCGATATTTATCGAAGACAGTTCTCAGGACAATCAGTAGGGTGAACAAGAACTGGCCTTTGTTGCCAAAATATCATTTTACTATTATACATAACTGTGATGATCGCCCCCTACCCCTTCAAAGGTAACTTTATTCACGGTGTATTTACAAGGTCCGATTAATGTAGTAACCACACGTCATTGTGTTTTGTTGAAACGCCCCCGGCCCCTAACGCTACCCGCTGGATCCGCCCTGGTGCATAAACCAACCACATCAAATGGTCATAGAATTGCTGATAAAATTACAACTTGCAATGTAATTCCTCGTTCATGAGCAAATTTCACACTGTGTTTAGTAACTGGCCCTGCGTCAGTAGTTTAGTTTTAAGTGTAGGCTACAAACAGTGCCGGTCTTAGGGTATTTCGGGCCCTGTGCGGAATAAGGTTTGCGGGCCCCAATGACAATGATCCAATTCAGTAGCGTAGCTAGGTAATTTGAAATGAGATGGGGTGGTTTGACGGTCGGCGGGCGAAGCCTGACGGCGTGATCGCCGAAGGCGACACCCAGCGGCGGTCCTCCCCCAGAAAATTTTGAAAAATTACTTTGAATTTGGGACATTTTGAGAGCATGTTTAACAAAAATTTGGGTATGGATATTACTGTAAAATGGTGCTGTCCGGTGGCATATCAAAAGGATAAAATCATTTGTTTGGCATTTTTTGGAAATAAAGCTAGCCTATGTCTCTATGTTGAATCTGGATGCAACCTATTTCGTACCCTGAAATCGAAGTAACAAAATCAAATTTCAATCATTTTGTCCCCTGAAAAGATCGAGAGAAATTTTGAAATGTTTGCGGCAACTCCGATCAGCGACTTCGGCTCTGTTGTTGTTTTTCTCGATCTATTTAGGGGACGAAATAGGTTACACCCGTTGAGTCTCTATGTTTTCTTGTTTCTAATTCCTGTGTTGAATTTTTCCATTGGAAATGACAAAATTACTGTATTTTCTGAGTAAATTGCGGGCCCTGTGCGATCGCACGGTTTGCACACCCCAAAGACCGGCACTGCTACAAATCAATCAATCAATTAGCATAGCCTAGGCTACGTCCAGAAAAAAACGTTTTCGCTATAACTCTTTCGCTAGTTCATTATAGCATGTCAGATTTTCTCAAGTCGCGATTGACATAAGTTATTGCTATTTCAGCTCATCATTCAGTGACTTAATCATAAACAGCATAGCGTGTCTTAGGTTTACACGTGGTCCTACTTCATATCTCACCTGATCGTGCTAATGAAAGAAAATTGACAACCTGAATTTATAACATTTTCGCGAGCTGGCAACTGAAAGTGATGCATTTCATGGCAACTTATATGACGAGTTCAGCGCAAATATCGCTTCGAAAACGTGTATTTTGTTGCTAGGCTGCTGTGTTTTTTAATTGAAAAATGGGTGTCGAATCCTCTGTCACACCAATTAGGCCTACCTTGCCAACGCGTACGTTCGCTACGCGCACGATAGCAAATATATCGCTTCTGGGATGCGTTTTCAAAACGCTTCTTAGACGCGTTACTTAGATTCGCATGAAGTTCGCCGAAGTTACGTTCCAAATGGTGTTAGGACTTATTGACCCCTAGCCTAGGCTACCTGTCTTGAAACGTTGCTGGCTACATAGGCGACTAGTGAGAGCCCTTGTGCGATGCTTGAAAGGCCGTCGGTTTGACACCGCTTAAAATCATGCGGCTGTGCCCTTGATGCGACACTTGAAACCATACCTGAATGTGAACAGGAATGTAGGCCTTCTTGCATTCCCGTTGCAATTTCAATTTTTAACCACGCAGCGAAAACTGGGATACCACAAAAATTTAAAGGCGATGCAGCGTGATGTTAACCATATAGTATCACTGCATAATGTGGTCCGAGTGTAAAAAAAAGTAGGCCAATGTTTACATGAAAATTTGTAAATACTGTAGGCCTACGCATGTTTACATAAATAACAAACAATTTTCACAAAACAGAAAAAAATTTTACGACCTTAATGAGATTGTGGCAGGCCTAACTGACAAGATTTTCTCAATGCATTAATGAAAAAAATGAACGTGAAAGCTACTTGAAACACATGTAGGCTAAGCTAATACTTCCCAACAGTCCAATATCTAACATCAAGAACAAAGAAAACATCAAGTGACGATAGTTCAACTCCTGAGTGGGCCTGCCTGCAGTGCAAGGATAAAGTATAGCGGTTACATTTAGCGACTGTCGAGATTTAAAGTAGCCTAGCTATATGTCACTCAAGGTAAAATATTTTACCCATTTCAGCGCAATCAACGAATGTGCAACGTCTGTGATCAATTGCTCTAATTTTAAGGCCGAAAGAATAATGATGATAACTACGGTAGATAAGTTACGCATTAAGCCTAGGCAAATCATTAAACAAATCTGAATTTTGGTCTCTTGCAAAAGATGGAAAAAGAAAATCATTAATTGGTAGCCTTGAAGTCAGTTGTTGGTGTTAGGGCTGATGAAAATTTATTCTCTGAAAGATAAGGGAAATTAATAACCATTAAATTTTTTTGTTTGTCGTATCCAGGCTTACACCCGGTGGTTGAAGATTTAGATTAAGTGGACGGGAAGGCAAGGAAGCCAATCTTCGTGTCCACCTTCTGGCATACCTTTAAGTGTCCTGCCACAGACACAGACGCATGCTCTTGAGCGGTGTCGAACCGGCGCCCTTTGGATTACCGTTCCAAGGTTTTCACCACTCGGCTATGCAGCTGGCAACTATTAAATGAGAGTGCCACATCAGCGCTCGCAAATTTGGTCAGCTTCAAATCAAGGGAGAATAATTGCTACAAGTGAGAAATTTGTATCGCAAATGTTTAAATGCTGTTATTTGTAAAAACCTATTTAGGGATTTTAACATTCCTAATTTTAAATATTCTAATGCACTTGCAGTTGAATTGATAACTAAAAAACATTTTGAAAGAAGTTATTTGCATTATTAGGCCTATGTCCTTTTCTTTCATTAAGGCAAACTTGAAATAATTTCATAACAACAACAATGAACTGGTACTCGCCCACACAACAACAACAAAGAAAAACAACATGAGTTCAAATATTTTGAAATGTTTACAGGGGTTAGCCGGTGGTTGTTTTTTCAACCTCACTGGTGGTACTTTCACTGGGATCTGTCGTCATTGCTATTTCTGACTCATTTGGATATTCACTGTCAACTGTGGTGGTAGTTGCAGATGTGGTGGGTGTAGTCTGTTTTCCACCTCCTACTTGATAGATAACAACTCCTTCTCCGATTTCCGAGCCAGTGTTGAGATTTCTGGAATTATAAATTGGTCTTCCAGCGCCATCTTTTGGAGGAGACACTTCTTCAAGAGGAGATGGAGTGAACGGGGCGTCGCAATAATTCGTGCAGTCGATAGATCTTCTAAAGTTATTTCCATTTGGGCGACAACCTCCGAAAACAAACTTGACGCATTTGGATTGTCTGCGATCGTAAAACCTGCATAGATACAACGTAGTATGAGTAAATTTGCATTGAAAATCATTGCACTTTCTTGGCTCCTTTGAACAAAATGTTGTGCGTGCTTACAGTTACGAAAAGTTCAATTGTCGTTTTATAATCTTACAATATTTTTGTGTACAAAGTCAACGATTTAACAACAAAATTACAAAGTCGTATGTTTGATCAGTTGACATGATGGAGGTGGCTATGTGCATCATCAAAGTCAGTATAAATTGGTTGAAATCCATCGTCGTCATTTTAGCTTCGTAGGTCTATTCTTTAGCTTTAAAAATACAAAATAGTCTCGTAAAAATATAGGTTTTGAAGAGCATTTAATCACCATCTGGATCCGCCGAAGGTTCTAGATTTTATTAGGTAAAAAATGATATTTTCTAATTTCCAAAATAAAGATAATAACTATCCTTATGCAAACAAAAACATTTTCTGGTTACCATCTAGGAAAGAAGCCTCTGCAGTAGCCAGTCTTGGCGCGTTGCCTGCAGACGATATCAGGAATGAGCTGTTCTCTTACTAACTGCTCTGCCGTTTTTTGATCTCCTTGACGTGGCGGAGGAATCCTAGGCCGACCCCCACCGACCACTAGCCGTCTCCTACCGTCATGTTTTTCAACTGAAACATTTCATTATTAAAAATTTATTACCAAGAGCACCTACTCTTTTAGTAGGCTATCTTTTGCAGAGATGAGCATAGTATCTGTAAATTTAAAGATGTCATTGTTATTTGCAGGTGTAGCCAGAGCTGAGAGGATAATTTGGGTCCACTATCAATCAGATCCTCTGGCCCCAAAGGAAGACATTTTAAAGAAAAACCCACTGCACTCAAAGAGTACGAGGTGGTTTCTTTGCGTATCCGGGCCCCTTGGAAAAGTCATGGGCCCTAAAATCATCCTGGGCCGGGTCCGAAAGTTGCATAACCTCTGGATTCCTTTGTCAACGAAAATAGATGCAAGTCTAGATGAGTTCATGTGTGTGTCTCACTACACAAGTGCTTAGGCTAGCTCGTAAAACCATGAGTAGGCCTAGCCTATCTGCTGTATGTAGCATGAGCTATGTAGACCTATGGATTAAGTTGGCAAAAACGACCATATTGACTCATAAAGGCCTTTGCTGAAATAACCACAACTTTGTATGAATGTAGATTGTTAATATAAAAACCACCAGAACCTTACCAACTTCAGTGATATTTCCGCTATATTCTTGGATATCTACCAATACGTCACGATCCACGTCATTAGTTTGATTTTCGTACAAGTCGTGCTTGATAATCAACCACCTTGGAACTGTGACATTGTATCTATCTTGGTTGCTCACTCGAATTATGACCGCAAATAATTCCTCATCTTCATCAGCTGCAAGAAACAAGTCTTTCAGCGACAAGTTTAAAACAAGACACGGAAAAAAAATGCTTGTTTTTGCTACTGTCCGTTAGAATACTTACACTTTCGTAAGTGCCTTAGATTTATAAACATTTGCATTATGATTATGCAAATGTTATTTCAACACAAGCAAGCACTGTGATCAGCTGCTTTTGAGAAAGCAGCACTGTATAAGTACTGTAAATTAAAACGAGAGCTTTGCGTTGGCTTCGTAAACTACCTTGCAAGGACTGTACTGTATGCCTACTGTAGATCAGTGTCTACATATGGCCTTCACATTTACAAGATTAGTAAGAACTGTTCATAATGAAAAGTTGTGCAGCAAAAGATAGATTCGCAATCTAAAAGTGTCAATTTGATATTTGATAGCAACATTCTAATGTCGTGATATGACTATGCACACTCATATGCCTAAGCTAGGCTACTTATGCTTGATCGGTCTAATGTTTCGCAAATATTTAACCGCAAAAAGCAAATCAAGGTCATTGAGAGGTGTAGCTTAGAACTATTATTTCTTATAAGCTTATTTAGCTGAAAAAATATGTAGATTCTTCAAACAGCGTTAACAGCGTTTCTCCATAGTTATTCTTTTTATAAATATATCACACGCCTATTCGACAAGGAAAGTTTCTATCAATACGCTTTCAAACAGGTAAAACTTTACCGCAAGCTTTTTGACATTCCCAATCGGTGACGTAGTTGTTTGAATTTCCACCGCATCCAAGGTAACTAAATGGAACGCATTCTCCTTCATCGTTGTGTCGGAAACGAATTATCGGCAAGTCGTCGATGTCATCGTCATCGCTACAATATTTTCCTACATCTTCAGGAAAAGAACAAGCGTCGTATACTCGAGGGGCTAAAAATTAAAAATAATATCATAGAAGCTGGTAAAAAGTAAAATCTTTTTTGCTTAGTCTTTTTCTAATATTAACAAACATAAAATGAATGAATGAATAAAAATCAGCCTCTTTTCAACACATCGAGCTTCATGTTAGATGACATTGACGACGGCTGCATAGCCCAGAGGTGAGAGCTCTGGATTGGCAATCGAAAGGTTGCCGGTTCGAAACCGCTCAAGAACATGTGCCTGTGAACAAGACACTTAATCTAAATCAGGGGTGACGAACCTTTTTGCGGTCACGGGCCACTTTGTCAATTACACATGAATTATCAGACCACACAACTGTTTAATCGTAACCTACTATGAAATGTTTTAAAAGCAACTCAAGGTATTATTCATGAAAAGTATTAAACGGCAGATGAAAGTAATAAAACCCACACAGTTGAAATTATCTTACGCAGAATCGAAGCATACAACAGGAAAAAAAATCAACTTGAGCAAAAAGGATAGAGCAACATATTGGCACTGATAATGACGACAGTTTAATTTTCGAAGCGTTTGCTTTCATATGAGTATGATTTCTTATTTTTTCCGAAACAACAAATCAGTTAATGAAATTTCTTTTTCAAACAACAAACAAAAGCCCATGCGAATCATACAGCTGAAGCTATCTAATGCAGCATTGAAGCATAAAATATTAAAAAATAACATTGAAGCTTTGATTTTTTTGCTCAGTGGGATTTTTGGAAAGTTTTTTGCTTAACTAATCGTTCAATATTAGGTCGAACAGACGATGTGGCAACTCTCAACCGCATACTAAGATTTTCATCTGTCAGTCTCGACCTGTAACGACTTGTTGTAAAGTGCATTTTAGAAAAGAACTGTTCGCATAGGTACGTGCTGCCGAAAACAGATGATCATTTGAGAGTGTGAGCTCTCAAGTTTGGAAAATCTTCCTTTGATAAACATACACGATAAAATTCAAGCAACGGCTTGTTCACATACATTGCTTTTAGCGTGCCACCATTCTTAGTTTTATGAGTTCAAGTTGGAGCTCATAGGGTGCAGAAGCAGGTGTAACATTGAAGGGGATAGAAAAGAAATCAAGCTCCAGTTATTTGCTTTTGATATCTTGAAATCTAAAATCTAACATTAAAACTTTCCAAAAGACTTGAACATTCCACAAAGAATTTTGTGCGGCCACGTTGTGCGGGCCGCACAAAATTCGTTAACAGGCCGCATGCGGCCCGCGGGTCGCAGGTTCGTCACCTCTGATCTAAATCTTCAACAACTTGGCGTAAGCCTGGATATGACTAAAAAAACATGCTGGGAAAATATCCACAAAGTACGGTACAGTACTGAAATTTGGGTGATGACTTGTACGACAGCAATACTAGGTTCTGTTCTAGTTGCCTTCTGTTTCAAACTTAGGAATCTTATTAAGACCTTAAAGGTTTTAAGTGCTACAGCAAGCAGGCTAAATTTATAAACAATAACCTACGTCGGCTTAAAGATAGACTTGAGTAATATTGTTCTGGAGTGCTTTTGTTCTTTTGTTTTAGTTTTAGGATAGTTTATACGTACACCCAGATAGGCCTAAAAACTACTTTTGAAATGTTTAAGAAAGGTAGTTGGGCTAAAGTAAAAAAAATCCGAAGGAATTTTTACTTTTTGTATTTTTCTCTCTGCAGGAAAGTTTGCATTCCATGCCTCTAGAAACCCACATTTCACATGGCTGTAAGTAGCACAGAGGCTAAATCAGATAATATCATATAGTAGCCTAATTCGTCACCTACAGATGCCCGTGAAAGAGCCATCTTAAAGTGCGCAGTTCTTTACTGGAGAAAGATTTAAAGCATCTTTGCTTAATCTTGCAATTACTTTATTTTTAATGTCAAACGTGAATTTGTTGAGCTGCCTTTAAACTCGAATGTCGAGTACCAAAGTGGTACTTGATCGACCGGTTACCTTCTCCAATCGTTTTCTGTCAAACACTTACAAAAAGTTAAAGCTTTTTTTTGAGAAGACTTTTGGAAATGTCGATCAAGCAGGGTATCTTTTTAATAGTACTAAACTGAAATGCCTTTATGAATGAAACTCGATCTGGTTAGCTGCTACTGTTCGTTCGTACTTACTGCATTGATTCTGACAATCTGAAAGTGATTTAAATCCTCTACACCCAAAAGGAACGGCCTCACAAGTTTGAGTATTTTGATTGAATGAATATCTGCAAATAAATGTAAAATAAGACAAAAAAGGGTTCAATACTTAATTAGTAAAAGTCATGAAATTCAAGTATAAAGTTTTCGAAAATTTAAGAATCATCCCTTTTCAGCAAATAGCTTATCATGTTTTAATCAAAGGTGGATCTGTCAAGAAATTTTGAGGGGCACCCGATAAAGTATATCAAATAATCAAAAATTTCAAGGTCAAATAAACAATTAAAGTTTAGGTTCAAAAGGGAAACAGCTTAGCAAAGGGTGTGGGGCTTACCCACAGAACGTTTTGACAAATTTAACTTTGTTTTCATCGCTTTCGTGTATTTTCAGACCCAACAATAAAGCTTTTTCTATCAAGACTCACATCTTGTATTTGACCAATTTCATCAGATTAAAACTGAATTTTTTTAGAAGTTGGAGTGGTAAGTTTGATATAAAATTAAACTTACATTTTGAATATTTTTTTCTTTCACCACAGAAGCATTAAAAAATGTATTTGTTGGAAATTTTCCATTGCTGAAACCATAGCTACCCCAATGCCCACGTTACGTTAATGAACGCAAATTTTTGCAAAATTGTAGAAAATTTACATGTTTTTTTTTTAGAATTTTAGGAGGGCACTTGATCACGTGCCCTCACCTGGATCTGCTACTGGCTGAAATGTCTAATGTGTTCCATCAAATGTTTGATGAGCAGTCGATTTTATTGGTTGCTGAACTAGAAGATCAACAACACAGTGTTAATTTTATTATCAATAAAACGATTTTCCTTTTCAGACATTGTAGTGTTGTTATTGCAAACCTTTAACAAAGATAAAAAAACTCTCAGCTTGAATAATTTTTTTGTTAAATAAACGTAAGTCAAGCGTTAAATAAACGTACTTGACAGCTTTCACGTTGCATGGATATTCCAGTTGAGGAGCTTGGCACCCACTGACAACATTTTCTGTTGTTTTGTTGCAAACAAAATCCAAGTAGCTTTCCGTTAAAAAAGGATATAACGCAAACAGAAATATTTGTCCGGTCGGTCTTCCAGTATCCGCGTAAGTGCAAAAGCACTTATAATTGTCACAATGGTAGTTCTGAAACAAATAAATATACAGTGGGACCCTGGTTGATGACCATATAGCCTATACAAAGCGGGTATAGCCTAAGCAAGTAAGAGGGGCTCTTTTCGTTTCCAAGCAAAATTCCGTAGTGAAGAATAATTTTGTTTATTTTCGTACTTGCTTCGTTTTGGCGATTTGTTTTCTTTTTGTCTATTTAGGCTACGTTTATCTGCTGCACTTTTAAAGTAGGCTAGCTACTTTTATAAAAAGCATCAGTGTTAATTTGTATTTTTGTTATATAAACACTAAATCAGAGGTGTGCAACATACGGCCCGCGGGCCAGAGAACGGCCCGCGGTACCCATTTACGTGGCCCGCACATTCTTCATCAAGTAGCCCATTATTTTTAAATGCTTTTCACTGTTAGATCGGAAGATGTTGTTATTTGTAACATCATCATTAGCATTATTGACTTTTAGCATTATTACATCATTAGCATTATTGTTGCGTCATTAGTAAGCGTTGTAGAAAACCGCCTTGTTCTTCTGGCAATGATTCAGCAAGGGAACGTTCAAATATTACGTAACGCCTTCGAGGGGGAGGGGGGGGTTTATGCAAAGCGTTACGTTAGCGTCACATCGGGGGGGAGGGGGTTCAAGCAAAACGTTACGTAACGCTTTCGAGTACGGAATGGTAGTTTTTTGTGCTGAATTCGTAGTGAAAAAGCGTTACATGGGGGAGGGGGGATTGAAAAAAGCGTTACGTTGGCGTTACATGGGGGAGGGGGGGTCAAAAATTCGGAAAAAAAAAGCGTTACGTAATATTTGAACGTTCCCTAACATAAATCTTACTTTATGGGTGCAGTGTGGTGAATATATTAATATTTATTTTACAAAAAGCTTAGCATAGTAAAAATGTCTACAAGTAAGAAAAGGAAGGTTGATTATGAAAGGCGGAAGTTCAACAATGCTGTATAAATTACTTCGTTGTTCAACACAATCTAGATGTTGTTTGCCTGATTTGTCAAAACACTATAGCAGTAGCCTAATGAAAGAGTACAATATCAAGCGACACTACTGTGCAAAACACTCTGCTAATTATTATAGCATGATAGCATTGCATTATGAGAGCAGTTCTTTTCAAAAATGAAGCTGTTCAAGACAAAATGCAGGAATCAGCTTACAGATGAGCACTTGTCAAGTCAACTTCGAGTTGCCACTTCCTCCGTCAAAGCTGACATTGGCAAGATCTCTGGACAGAGAAGATATCAGACATCTCATTAATCACTCACTCAATGTGTAACGATTGTGTGTACGTTTCCATTAAATAAATTTTTCATATAAATTCATGTGTTATTCGATAGACTGGCCCTCAGTTCATTATAATTGTACGTTGTGGCCCATTGAGATAAACAGTTGCACGCCCCTGCACTAAATTAACTTTTCTTACTTGTTTTAATACTTACTTTGAATAAACCTCCTTCTAAACATCTTGGAATGAGAAAATTATTATAGGCAAAGGCTAGTCCATAAAGCCTTACAACCCTTGATCGTTCAGAGTAGCATCCCACGTCGTAATTACTAGCAGATTCTGCTTCATAACCCCATGTACCTAAACAAAATTGTTTGCATAGTGAAAGCCAGTTCTTAGACTAACTTGTATTCGAATAAAAACAGCAACTTTTTAATTTTCTTTTATCCTACAGTAGACAGGTGAGGTGCTGCAAAGGTTGGTGCATTTGCTTTTTACGCCAAGGACTCGCGTCCAATTCCAGGGTCGACTCTTTGCCTTATGAGCCTATTTTTTTTCACAAACATCGTATGATTTTTACCAAATATTCTTTGGAAGAGGTTGGAGTAGTGGAATAAGAAGAATCATTTTTGCAACAAGCGCTTTGGTATTGGGTTCGCTATAAAAATGCATACGAGCGTTGACTAGCTTATCAGGTAATTAATTGAATATTAAATCGTTCAACAGTAGCTTACTTGAAATGTCAAACTTCAAAGCACTGAGTAATTTGATTCTTGTCTTATCTAGGCTTATTTTTGGAAAGTAAAGACTTTGATTAAGCGCACGGTAAAAACCGACGTCTCTGCAAATTCGTTTTGCTGAATTATCACAAAATCAGCCTCGACTTCAAAGGCCAATGTTGCGGAATCGATTCTATGTTGGTCGTTTTTTCAGGAAAGTAGATAATTATTGTCATTTAGTTACGTGGCTTTCTATTTGGGATTTTCCAAAAATTTGCCGATGTTCTGTTTCCTCAATACTCGTAGTGAATGATTAGTTGCCCGAGGCATGCAAAGGACAACGGATTGCGTCAAGAAAAGAGCTTTTTTAGCTCCTTTAGCAAGTATTTCGATACGGTACTGGTAGTGTCAGGTGATAAAACAAAAATAATCACACAACTGTCACAAGTCCTTTTTGCCTTAGTACAAAGTTGATAGCTTGATTATTTTTCCATTTATCACAAAATTATGAAAAACAATAATGTAGGCTATATTTTACGTCAAAATACCACGCTACAACAAAGGTCTGGCTAATTGATCCTTTTAAATGCTTACCCACTTGGATGAGAACACTTTAACTCTCTTTTTAGTTTTCATTACTCATTAAACCATTTTCATGATGTAAAGCAGTAAGCATGTGCTATAGTTCTTGCATAGTTAAGGCTACGTGGCACGTACAAGGCATGTATGGATAGTGAGTTGTGTACAGATCCTTTTTCCTCAGGTGGTTACCAAAATATGTACATTAAATATTTGGAAAAAGCTATGTTGACATGGCTAGCGAAATGCGTGTGCTTGCCGAACTTTCGTGAGTATACCCCTTGGAAAAGTTATGGGCCCCTAGAATCATCCCCAGTCCAGGTCCAAAAATATCACCTGGACCCCTTCTGTTAAGGCTACTGAGCGTAACAATTGGATGATTGGAAACCAACTATTGTGTGATAATTTAGCTTTTCAAGTAGAAAAGGAGACAAGAAAAGTTTGTCGAGAACTTCGTCAAACGTTTTAACAACACTGTTTCTGATGTAGCAGTAAGATTTACAAATAACTTGTGTTGCTTTGAGTAAACCATTCTAACACGAAACGCAATTTGTTTTGAACTGATAGGATGCAGTTTATATTTTTAATTACAACAAATAAGTTCCTAATATTATCTATTAAAGCACTATCAAACATCTTAATTTTTGTGAAACACTGCAACAGTCACTACTAAGCTTTCACTGTAATGATTTGATAAGTATATTTTCATGCTTAGCCTATGTACTCACCATTAATCAAGCCAGTCAAAAGCAGCAAAATTGTTTTAATCCAAGAGGACACGCTTCCTTTCATTGTTCTGATAATAATTTACACGTGCAACAATTTCTAATCACGCATAAGCTTTAACTGTGTCTAGAAAATGAAGCGAAGTGAGAACATAGCAAAGCATGCATGAAACTAAGTGCGTACTTTTCAAACGCTTTGCTAGTTTTATTATCGTGCTCTGGCTTGGTAGAATGTATCCGCATAGCAATTTGTCTGGAGACAGAAAAGTTTAGCCTATTTAGTGAGACTCACATTTGCTGCGCATGATGCCGGGCGATATACTCACATCACGATCGACATTATAAATAATGATCGATGACAATTTGGTACAAAACATCTTGCTGTGCCTAATGCATTTGCAGACCCACAGTATGTAGGCATACATCTTTTTCGGCAGCTTTTAAGAAAAGGTTAATGTTTCATTTTGTTTGATGAGTTGAAGGCTTCATCATTTGTCGATGATAAAATAAGTTTGTGATTGTTGTGTATTAAAATGTTTTACTTTTGATAATGCAGAAACAACAATAATATTGAAATCGGCACCATTAGAAATTTAAATTAACTCATAACTTACGCTACATTGTCGCCAGTGGCATAGCAAAAGTTTCCAGCGCCCGTCTATATAGACACTTTTTTGCCTCCTGATGACAGTCCATGTGAGCCATAAAATATCCTATTTTTAATCTTAGAACAATCCCTGATACTGCGCTGAGCTCAGATACCTTCTTTAGCTACGCCACTGATTGTAGGCTACCCAAAACTCAATCAAAAAACTAATGTAATAATCGGAATTATGCGCAAACATACTGCAGTGAAAAAGTTGTAGTCCATATAAAAAATCTCATTTATGACTTCATGAACACGTTTCTAATAAGGCAGGGGTTCTTAAACTGGGGTCCATGGACCCCCAAGGGGTCCGCGGACTAGTTTTAGGGGGTCCATGAAGGCCCAATCGAAATCTTCGTGTATAATTTCAAAAATAGAATAAATTTTTTAAAAGAAAAGAGATTAAGTTCAAACAACGCTGATGATTTTCCTCAGGTCATCGTTACCCATTGCTTTTTACATCGCCATGCATTAACATCTAAAACTCTCCCAACAAATTTGAAATAAATTTGGTCTGGTAGTGTGAAAATCGTTAATTTTATCAGAGCTTGTGCTTTGAACCATCGAATATTCAAGAGGTTATGTCAAGAAATGGGAGCGGAACAGGAATAGTTCTCCTCTATCATACAGAAGTTTGCTGGCTGTCATTGGGACAATTTTGAATCGCTTATTTAAACTTCGAATGGAAGTTTCTTTTTTTCTAAGAGACAAAAATATTGAACTCTCAAAGCAGTTTAACAGTGAAGAGTTTATTCATGGGTTAGCTTACTTGGCGGATGCTTTTGCTCATATGAATAAGATAAATCGTTCTGTTCAAGGCCCTGCCGTTACAACTATGGACGCTTCTGAAAAACTTACCTGTAAATCTTTTCAGGACAAGTTATCTCTGTAGAAGAGGAGATTGGAGACTAACAACTATTCTATTTTCTCAACGTTTGGAAGAATTTATGCTTCAAAATGGAACTGCAGTTTGTAATGCTCTACCATCTTCCCTGCACACAGACATGTGCAGACATTTGGAAGCATTGCAAAACTCTTTCAGAGGTTACTGCTTAGCCGCAGAGGATATTAAAAACACAGCATTGATACGTTACCCTTTCCTCGTTGAACTGGAATCTATCAGTGATGAGGACCTTGCAAAAGATGAGTTCATTGAACTAAGGGCAATGGAATCATTAAGAATGTCCTTCAATTTGAAAAGTATTGGCGATTTTTGGAGTTCGTTGACGCAAGCATATGCTCTTTTGGTAGAGAGCCATGGCTGCTTTAATCCCTTTTGCAACCACATATTTATGTTAGTCAGGATTTTCTTCCTTGGTAACTATCAAAACAAAAAGCCGAAACCGGTTGGATGCAAAGGATGACATGCATGTTGCCTATCAAAGACGAAGCCACAATGTTCTTGTTGAAGACAAACAGCAGCATCCTTCACATTGATGAAATTAAATCGAAGATATTAAAAAACAATCTGCATTCGCTATTTCTTAAATTTAATAAAACATAAATTTTGTTACCAATTCATTTTAATTTTATTGCGTTATGTCCAATTCATGCTGATCAGAAAAGTTTCTCGGACTAGGCCACAAAGGGGGCCCACGCAAACCAAATTTTTTTTTAAGGGGTCCGCGATCAAAAAAGTTTAAGAACCCCTGTAATAAGGTAATAATAAAAGTAGTAAAAACTGCTTGTTGATTTTTTTGTTAAAAAGCTGTGTCCAAATTTTTATTACAAATGAATTGTGTAATTGGCACTTTCCGCGGCGCAATTGTCTATATTTGGTTTAGCATTGCAAGATTGCCATCAGTCACCCGTGTACGACAAGCAAAAAAAGGTATTTTTCCTGCATTGTTTAATTAATTTTTTGGATAGTTATTGGCGCGATCACGTTCCGCCAAATTTATATTGTACACTATTTTATTCTTTACAACGAATAAAGTTTTGACCAGAGAACACTTTATATGCGTAAAAATCAGCATATTGAACTTGCTGGGTGTCACTTAACTTGGAAAAGCTAGGCGAATAGCTTGCTCATGGCTTCCTTTAATTTGAAAGTTTATAAGTGATAGCCGACGCTAATTTCTAAATGTATAACTTGCCCTGGGTTGTACCGTAGTCCTTGTGATAAATGCAGCATCACATACAAAACTTTCAAGATTGGAAAACAAAAGTTAACTAATGATTTGGCTTATTCTTGTGCGCTACGAAATGCTCACTATCTAAAGGCACTCAGCAAAAATCTGACAGTTCAACAAAAAGCGCAATGAAGTTTTTTTTTTGAAAAAAATCAACAAAGTCAAAAATTTCAGATCAATCAAACATTAGCTTAACCCGGTTTGTTAATCCAACTCATTGGCATAATTTTTTCATTGTTTTTGTGAAGTTCATTTTCGTAAAGAAAACTACTTTTTTTGCTTAACTTTTTGTGGCATAGGCTGCATGCCTTACCATACATAAAGTTTGAACGCAGTATCGAAAATCTATAAACAGTTGTTTATTTTTGTAACAGTTAACATCTTCGTGCTTCCTTCCCAAAAAAACATTCCAAAGGATATAAAAAAACTTATTTTTTGACAAACAACACATTATTGACATTTTCGATTCTTGCGTAGTATTTTTAAAATCAAAATTCCAAATTTGAAATAATTCCTAGAAACTTTCTTCCTCTCATTAAGTATCTCTTCCGCTTTATTATTTCAGCATCCTTCGAACATCGATGATGATTTGTCACCATAAAATGACTCAGGATTTTTACGATAACATGGTTTCTGTTGTCAAAAGCTAATGAAGATTTTTGTATGTTTACCAACATCACAGCTTTGGAATTTTAATCCTTACATGTCAAATGTGAACGTTGTAGTTATAGTTACATAGCTCGCAATATACAATACAGTACAACGTTTCGTCATAAAATTTCCTTGTGAAAATTATGCAAATATAATGATTAAGTTACTTTAAATAAACGGACTGTAGTTGATTTTTTATAATGAAATGACTAGTAGGCTATTGCGTTTCCGATTTAGCCTCATAACGTTACCGTTACTCTGTCACGACAAGCTGACACTAGATTATCACACCACATTTATCATGCTAATCGTGATTGATATGCCGTTGGTAGGTCAATTTATCGTGATAAGTTCTACTTTGTTTGGTTGACGATACAACAGCAGGATGCTTGCTGGTAAACGTTTCTGTGTAATGGGGCAGTGGCAAGCTAGCAATAGAATTGATAAATGACAGACTCTTGGCTTTCAAGCAGAAGGTCGAAATGTCCTTCCTCAAATGAAGCTGAGGGTTAATACTGACCCTCCTTTTTGACAACATCTTGCTTTAAACTTTGGCGTAAACATCACCCTTGTGTTAAGTGGTACAAGCTATATTATTCCATTTGACACAAACCTTTAACTACGCTAACTGCACCGAGTAACTTACTGTATCATTGATTACATCAATACTACACTCATGCATACAATCATGCATGTACAAACGTTATAAGGCTAGTCCTGTATATCGACCCCAGGACAGATATGTGGACCTCACAACGCTCGGTAAACACACAATCCATTGGCTGCTGCGCCTGGATGTGACAACGTGATCTGCGGCAACCATACGTCAGTGCTCTATTAGCTGCGTTGTGAAAAACCACATAGCTATTTGACAGACCGATATTAAGAACTTTGACGCCCATTGAGGATACTGGACTTGGTCTTCAAAAGATACCGGCATGCTTAATGGTAAAGCAAAGAATTTGCTTCTTTTGGTTCCTTGCTATTTAATTCAAGTCTTCAACCACAGCCAGACAAAAGGGCGGATATGACCAAGAAGTCATCAGCTTGCAGAACTGTTGAAAAACATTTTTTTTCTTCCCAGAAATTGATAATGCAAACTTTGCACAAAACATTTCAAACTATTGACAACAGCAAACAATGATAAAATGCGCCTGATGAAATGCGCCTTTTGAACAATAATGTGCATTAGTTGAGTGACGAATTGGCCACACAGCAAAAAAAAAAAACTGCAATAAGTTATTAAATAAAATAATTTCCGACACAAAAATGTTGTTGAAGACTTGAAAGGTAATTTACTCAGAACCTGATTTTTTTAGAAGACGCTGATTCCACGTAATGTGTGAAAGTTCCAGCGCCAAAAATATTAAAGTAGTCACAAAAATGTAAGTGGCGTAAGTTGGCATATAATTTTTCTGCTTTCATGAAGGTTTTTCTCGAAATCAAAACCTCACCCAGACCGTCAAATAAAATATAATTGCTGGTTCGGGCGCATCTGGTCATTAATTCTTGCTGGTCGTGCAGTGACATAAATACTAAGTTGCAACTTAATTTTGTTGCTGTAATTGCAGCGTTTAAATGGCAACAATGTTATGATGAAAATTAAAATTTACTGCTTTTAAAAAATAAATGGATTCTTTTTAAAAAATGTATTAAATCAGGTTTTTGACAAGGCTGTTGAGTAGGTTTCGTATTGCCGTAGTCGAATCTTGCAACCTAAACAACTGCTCATGCACGTTAGCTTTGACTTGAATATTTGCTCTGTTCATCAACATATTAAACAATCTCCAGTTTTGACTGGTCCTTCTTTTAATTTCAGAAACACAAATGAAGAAAAGCAAAATTAAAAAATACAATTTTTGCAACTATTTTTAAAAATTTTGATTGAAGCTAAACTTGCAAACTTCTCTGGATTTGTGTCGTAGGCTAGCCTACTATTTTAAACTTACTCTTTGCAACTAATCACATTTTATTTTTCAACAGACAGGCGACAGCACAAATAAACCACTGATTTACCACTGTAGGATTTTTTAAATATAATACATGCTTTTGTAGTGTTTGTCTCTCTTACAGCTATTCACAGATTTCACGGATGTTCAATTTACCTGGCTCGCGCAGCGATATTGGTGAAGCATTGGCCTAAAATCTCAAAGTTGTAAATTTGAAATATCTTTTTTTGAATGCATATTGCATATCACTATTTATGTTTTATCTTCAAAAACAAAAGATATCGCATGAGATTATGTCTTCAAGGTCACATGAGTTTTGGCTCTTTACGCTAAAAAAGCATGTAGGCCAAGCATTCGTTTATGTTAAGACAGGAGTATTTATAGATTGTAGATCCTTCGGTACTATTAATCGCATCATTTCAATATTTATCGGGGGTATTGTTACAACTTAACACTTTCTACCGAAAGAAAACAAGAACAATATGTCTACCTTGAACGACCCAGCTGGCTTTTCAACCTGACATATTTTTTGAAATCAGTAAAAGCTACAGTGACAATCATAGCCAAGCTAGAAGTTACAGACATAAAATTTTCACTATCACACGATCTCCTCTAGGAAAGTTGCTGAATGAAGTTTATTATCTTCTTTCAAAGCAAAACAACTGCAAGAAACAAAGAAAAAATGCGTTTGGGATTTTTCTGAGTCGTGACCAGCCGTTGCTGGAGCATTTACCTCTAGGCAATCAGTTTGATAAAAACAGAATTTCTTCGAAGGTTCAATTAAACAAAAATTCATGCTACGTAGACGATTGCGTAACAATAAGTTGAAACTATCCGTGCAAAAAAAAGCTTAGTGTATTTTTAATCTCACAATATGGGCATGGGCATTCGATTGAATATGCAATTGAATATGGGCATTCTTGTCTGATACAAATAAATAAATTTAAAAAACTTAACTTTTCGATCTGAAAAACTGCCCAGTCTAAATCAAAACCTTCGTTTTTGATTTTCATCTTTATCAGTGGTTCGATTGCTGATCATGTCTAGTATAAAATATTTTGAAATGTTATCTATTGTGTTCTTTGTTGGTGGTGATGATTGTGACCACATCGCAATTGTAATACGGTACTGTATAAAACAGAACAAAAAAAAAACACAGGTGCTAAAAACCTTTATAAATGCAAAAACAGCAACAAAGAAAGAATTTGCCCACTAAATTATAATGCTTATTATAAAACAATAATGGTTCACCAGCTTAATGGCGGAAAATTTATTATCTTCTGGTGGACTTGGTTCGATTCTACACCGAATGCTACTGTACACTAAAAGTAATGCTGATCTTGTTTGTTTGGTTACGACAGAAAGGAAGTATATGACAAAGTAGTCTCACATTGCGATACCATCGCAAATGTGCTGCAAAGATTTGTTTGCTTTCACTGGTGGTAGGCTAACACTTGTACAAGAGGCTTTTGGCCTTTTTCACATTTCTTCTGTACAAAATCGGATACTTTTATGGATAAAAAAATAGCAATCTTATAAGCTATAGATTTCATTCAACTTGAAAAATCAAACAAAGTGCGAAATGGTTTCAGCCTTCCAAGTTCAGTATAAAATGTGAATTTTTTCGCTATGCGGAGCCATATAAAAGCGTTTACCCGGTAAAGGACTGACCCTTGATTTGTTTTCGGTAATTTTAAACAACCTGTGATCGCATCCTGAGTGTTGTTAGATAGATATTTTTCCAACAAACTCACAGCATAAATGATTGGGAGCTTAGTCTTGCATTGAGAAACATGATAAAAAAGCTTTAGTAGAGAGTTCGCTTTGTTAAACCATAGACAGACAAAACAACTTCAACTGGTTTAATATACTTTATTACACAAAAAAATGTAGCATAATTAAAGTAAAGTCAAACGCTTTCGACGCGTTCTGGTGTTCTCATCAGGAATTACTTTAAATCTGCAATATACATATAATGAGAAGTAGGCTACAGTATAAGATAAATGTGACTATGCACTATAACTGTAACGACGCTCTGAACTGAAAAGCACAAACTGAACAAGTGATACAAGAATGATTACGAGTAAATAACACGGCGGAAACAGATCATGTCAGGTGTAAAATACAAGCATGTAACAACAATTAGATCACACACAGAAAAAAAGACGAGCCACAGGTAAATAATTGCCTGTTGAGAGACAAATTAACGTTTAGAGACATGCTCGACAATCGGATGGACGTTAGTTTCACACCTGTGGAGTGCAGGCAACTGTGTCGTTAGCAAGACACAGACATGCTTGAAGGTGGACACAAAAATTGTTTTCTTTGCCTTCCAGCCTTTGAATCATGTAAAATTTTAAACCACCGGGTTTAACTTGGCTACGAAAACAGAATAAGTGCTGGAGGGGGAAAATTTTCCAGCCCACCCAACAAGAATCTAAATTTTGATTGAAATGTAGAAAGGCCATATGTAATAGATAAGCCAAATTTAACTCAACCATTATCCCGCTTATGACGCAGTTTGGAAATGTGTTGCCAGATACATCTTAAACCTGATTCATGTCCCGAAAGGGCGTCGCGTACCGCAAGACACGACTGCGTCACGCCTCAAGGCGGTTATATTTACGTAGTCTTTGCGTCATTTTCATGAGCGGCAGATATTCAGTTTAAAAACCAACGCAGTAAATACCGCTTCGGTTCGAAGTGAAATGAGGTTGACCTTATGTATATTCTCAGCTAGCCACCTGCTGGTGTCATCAATGGATACCAGGCCTTCCACACCATATAGGCTTTCTAACTATATAGCCTGCCGCCTGTAGGCTACTTCACCGCACTTATAGATGTCACTCCATCGCAAACTCGAATGCAATACCTATAGCTCATAGTTTCGACAAAGCGACAAACACCAGAGAGCAAGCGGTTTACCCTTAATGGGGTAAATCATGAGAGGACATGATCCCATTGGCTCGCAATAACAGATGCGATTACTTGACGCAAAGAAGATGTACTTCCTGACCAATGGCCATGCTTCACACAACGCCGCATTATGACACCACTGTGTAGCCTACTGGATCATCCCTATGATCCTTTCTGGTAAACGCTAGCAATAATTTTCAGTTATTGATGGAAAGCTTTTGTTTCCATATCATTTCTAGACTTTCTAAAGGTCTAAAAAACTTTCCTTGAAAAACGTCCCTTGGAACAACAAATGAAAACTTATCAGACAAGTTGCTGTTAAAATAATGTAGTCTATGTGTATGTAATCTCTGTACTCTCAACATCTGTATGACTAACATCATGCTTGTAGACTACTCAGTATAGTAACGGAACAGGCAGCTTTATGTTTGAAATTTTTTATTGTTGCAATAAGTTTTTTCAAGATTTCTGATAACGTGGTTTGGTGATTTTGAATCTTTGTCTTCGGACTGAGAAACCTCTGATTGATTCCTGGAAGTTGCGCATACTTGCAGAGGGTTTGAACTATTGACGCAGGGCCGGTTACCGTACCGAGATTGACACAGTAAGTTTCCGAAAGTTGTCGAATTGCTGTTTGTCTGTGAACTAGGTCATCCTCTAGATGTCACTGAATGGACAGCAGTTCTTAAAGTGCGCAGTTCAAGAGTTGCATACCCTAGAGCCCCACCAGAGCACGACGTTAAAGTTCCTTTTGTGTATAAAGTCGGGCGCTTAACCAACTCAGCTAACGGGCACTATATTCCGAAACTATTCCAAAACAATATAATGTGAAGATCCATTACTATCTTTTATGGAGTCGAATAAGTTTCACATTTTGAAGCAGACCAAACCGACTGATGCATTATTGTGATGACTCGAATCAAATAAAACCGCGAAAATGGCTGTTGCACTGAAAGGCGGGTGCAATTTTTATGCATCGCGCTATTGTGTATTAAATTAGCAATAAATTAATCAACATTTTTAAAGATAAATATTTTTAGGATGTGAAATTGTGAGTGTACTTTTGCCATGGGGGATTTTTACCGATTACTTTTTTAAACAACCGAAATTCCTTGGCTGGAAATTCCGTTTTTGCAATAAAGGTAGTTTGTAGCCTATTATGCATTGTTTATCACACTTCTTTGATTTAGTGTGTTAAAACCAAGTAAGTCTCTTGAGTTCTTCTTTTTGAGCATTACCCTTTTTAACGTGAGCATTGCCTTTTGTTTCATGTCTGCTGGTCATTTTTGCTTATCATACCAAGAAAAAATTGAAAACAGTCAGCTAAATGAACCTCCGTTAAACATAGAACACACATTATTTAATGTTGGTTTGATCGTCCTGCTATTGTGTTCAACTCCTGTTAACATTGATACAATCATACAAGTCAATGCAATATATAGACCAAAGAAATAGGCTACTAAAATAGATCACAAGTCACAGTCTCTGTCCAACCCATAGTTCAACCATATAATCTACATTCCGTTTCGGTACGACACGCTGAAGTTGCACGCACCATTAGATACTGCACACTTTTTTCATCGGTTTTTGTTCTTAACAGGTTGTGTAGACTAGTAATCCACCAATGTTGCAAAGACGAAGTGCCACAAAAGGTATCGTTAGCAGGCAAGTCGGAACTAATGTGTGCAAGTCGTCACAGTTCTGATAGGGATGGAAATCTCGATGTTAAGCGACAACCAGAAAACGCACAATCGATATTTCACGCTATGACTAACATTTTTTTTAAGAAGATCTCTAAACAAATCAAAAGCTGGTTCATGGCTCACTGGTGTGCTTCAGCCTAGCATAGGGGAAGAGAAGGTAATTTGATGAATTTTTAACATTTTTGCCTATCAACTGAAAATTACGTGACACAAACTATTGATTTTATACTAAAATGAAAGTCTGATCTCTTACACACTTTTCAAAAACATTTTCACTTTTCTATTTCTGTTCCTTTTTTTAATTGTAATGTTAAAAACGTCACTCAAATGTATTAATTTACCTTCCACGAAATATAATTTGATACAGTAAAACTAATACAGAAATCTCCTTTGACAGCAAAGCAATAAATAAAATCTTAATATGTGGTTGGCGTGCTTAGGTGCAAAGATGACTGTTGAGGCCCATGTGTGCGGCAAAGCTTCTGCTGCAGGATGGACATAGGAAGGATGATTGGCTTGAGTTCTTATTCAAGGTTCGAGCCTTACGCTGTTCTCTCGTGTTTTTTTTTTGACAGCAGATAGCGTGTAGGCCTATGAAAGCCAATATAATTGCTGTTTCCCAAAATAGCAGGTCTAGTTAAAGAAGAACAATAACTTGTTTAAATCAATTAGATCAATGACAGCATTTGTTACACTCACAGAAGGGAATTATACTGCATCAATTTACCTTCTGCACATGTACAAATTTACCTTTTTCAAAAATGATTATAAATTTCTGCTTTCCATATGCTTGGATACACATTACAAAAAAACGTAACATGCGCTTGAAGCCTTATCAACGAACTTTTAAATCAATTTGGTTTCATCTTTCTGGAACCTTTTTTCAATTTTCGAGACGAAAATAATCATGAGCTAAAAACTTTACCAAAATTCTCAAAAAATCCACTTTTCCAATTTTATGCCAAAAAAGCGCGAGTTATCTGCATTCGCATGGCGTCATTTTTGTAGGCATTATTTTCACAGATTTTCCACTTGATGACAGTATTTTCGACTACATTTTTTTGTACATTTTTGTAAGGGGGGTGCATCAAAATACCTTCCGTATCAAATTACTTCCCTTCCCCTACTGACTGAGAAACACTGATTTTAGCGTTAGTTAATCTTCAAACAAGTGTCGAGAGGTAAAAAAAGGGGTAGCCTATTATTGAGAGCCTCTGTACATCAATGAGGACTGAGATTGTTACACGCATAGGCCTACTTGATTGTTTCAAAAAGGTTTATCATTGATATAACTCCATATGTGTACCATGAACAATATTTAGAAAAAGATAAATAGTAGCTTACTTTTTTTTTAAATGCAACTGTTACTGTTTAAACTTAAAACTGAGTTACAACGAAAATTAACGTCAACGCAGTCGGAGAAAATGCAGTAGAACGAAAATTTGAAACATAATTATGAAAGCATTACGTGCACTATTTCAACGTTTCTGCGGCTGCTGTCGTGAACAGAAACCGCCTCTAGTATCGCCCCGTCCAAGTCCTCCACTATCGCCCTGTCCAAGTCCTCCACCAGGTAAATTAAAAATAGACTATAGCATCACATCAGCAAGTAGGCTAGCAGTAGGATTTCTTAAACATGAATGCCGGAATCTTGAATTTATTATGACTAGCTTATTGCAATTAAATGAAATTAAATGATTATTTAAACTGAACTGATATTTTTTGGAAAATTATACTTAAAAAAAATAAAGAATAAATGATGCCTATAAGTTTTGACTTTAGCTTTTCTGTCCAGTGTCAGACAAGGAAAATCATTACGAAAACCCCAACTTAGCAGCCGCACGATATAACTATGATTCAAGAGCTGTACAAGAACTTAGCATCAAGAAAGGTACCGTGCGTCTATTTGATTGTCAGGTTTGAAAATATTCGAAATTAAAGTTTTAAATGAAAATTAAACATTGCCCAATAATAGGCCTCAAAGTCTTTGTGGGTAATGAACAAATTGCATAGAAGTTATACAAATAGATAAGCCAAAGAAAACAGTCTAAATTAGCAATACAATTACTAAACGTCTGGGTTGCGCATACATTGTGCAGTATATAGGCCTACTATTGTAATTTTAATGAGTTTGTCAGCTTTGCCAAGCTGCAGACAAAAGTAATAGACAAAATCACCTTTGACTACAAACGTAAGAAACTTTTTTTTATTGCAAGATATGTTTAGACTTGTGACATGAACTTGTGACCTTATTCCAACTGTGACAAGTTTTTGCCTTCACATCGTTTGAACACTAACATCTAGCAACATTGAAACGATGCAAAATTGGCAACATTCCTGCTGGGACACGGCCTGTTCGATGCAGTGGCGGCTCTTGCGGAGAGGCTGCGGGCCTCCCTGGGTTGTGAAAGAAAGAAAAATCAACTTTTTTTATTTACAAACCCTAAATTTTAATAAAAAAAATTGTCCTACCTTTAATAACACTGAAATTTTAGCTACTGTGTCGTATTAACTATAGCCATCCATACTTTTTTTTGTTGTTTTCTAAGCTCCGGTTTCCGCTCCTGACTGATTTTCCTCTATTTCTTTTGTTGTACCGTGAATGGAAGGTCAATCGCAGTGGCAGAATTTCGACTTGTTAAAGTGGCTACCTGAATGGAACGCAAAGCGATAAATTGCTCACAAATGTTAGTATGACGTAACTCTCCTGATAAACACAGCTGAATTGCTCTGTATCCGTAGTGTCGAGAAACGTTATTATAAAGCTTTTTTTGTAACACGTAAGTTACGTGACATTGTGACAAGGATGTATTCTTGTTATTTTAGGCAGGTCTTCGAGCACAAATAATATGATTAAGGACCGCGGTTGAGAATCACTGTTCTACATGCAGTGGTTTTCAACTGGGGGGGTCCACGAAACGATTTTCAGGGAGAAAGTTTCCGAGTTTGCAGCATGATTAATAAATTGCCAGATTTAAGAATTGATTGCGATCTATTTGTGTATTACACTGATTCTCGAACTGTAAGCTACATCGCAAAGTCCTGGTGCGTCGTTTGGCATTTCAAAGGACATCCCACAAAGATTCGGTTTGCACAAAGGCTATATGCCCAACTTAATTCTTTTGAGACAGCAAATTATGTTCATCAAGGCTTAACTTAGAATTGCAAACGTTATCCGTCAATCAACACTCTCAGTTTTGCTATGGCTGTGATTGTAACGAATGATTGTTTATTACAATTGAAAAAAGGGATAAATTCTTAAATTCAATTGAAAAAAGGGATAAAATCTCAAAAGTTCAATTAATTTTTGATAAAATTTATAGAAAAACATTCAGCATATAGAATACTGATTTTTATCCTGTGTGTCAACATGTAGCGCATAACATAACTTCGTCAATGTCAATCGTCATAAATGTGTCGCGAAATTAGCAAATACTTTTAAATGTGTCGCTTCGAAACTTATGAACATTTGATTCCATTAGGAGACGCAAATCAGTAGCGGCTGGTGGTGTTTGTGAGCAGTGGGGTTGCAAACGACTTCGCGGGGTCTGGGGGGTCTCCCTCCAGAAAAATGTGAAAAATCGCGTTAAATTTGGTGCGTTCTGAGCATGTTTTTATTCCAAATTTTGAAAAAATGCAGTCAACTTTGTTGAAAAGTTGATGTATTTTTAAGCTGTATTAAAAAAAAAAAACTAACAGTATTGCTTTGGAGACAAAGTTTACTAGTATTGAGCTTAGTCTTGACTAGCCTAGCCGTTGCGTACGAGGTTGTGATTGTGAGATGCCCTAACACTTCCTATAACCTGTTGAATACCCTAACTCTATAGCTAACACTTCTACATTCATGGCTCATCGCTACTTTGCGAAATAAAAACTAACTTTAACAAGTCTGTAAAGTTATTCGGTTAGGTGGGGCTGTTTTCCATGCAGCCCAACAGATTCAAAAAATTGCTGTAAAATACCAAAAGAGGAGGAGCTTCAAGGATAATTTTTAGCCAATCAGAGCGCTTGAAATCCAGAATCTCGGGCTGCAAAGAAGTTTGCCCAAAATGGGTGTTGCCAAACGAAACTTTTAATATTTTAATTTTCGATCCGCAATTCTAAAGTGAAAAAAGTAACCGGGTTGGACAAACACAGAGGAAAACGTATTTTCCCTCTTCTCTTTCTTTTAGGTGGCACGAGCCGCCACTGCTGACGCAATATTCCCAAATTTCAGAAAATTTGTTTTAGGGATCCACGACCGCTTCGAAGGTACCAAAAGGGTTCCGCTAAGACAAAAAGGTTGAGAACCACTGCTTTAGAAGTATTAGAAGCTGCCAGGATTAAGCTCTCAATGGAAGCTTGTATTTAGGAAAAAATAATGGTTGTCATTTGAAAATATTTTGTAAAAAACATCAACACAAAAACGTTTGCTTTCATGGGCACATACAGTAGGCAATGTTGAGATTAGCCTAAAGTAAAATCTCTTTCAAAGTCTGTGGGCTAGTTACGTTCAATGCATTTATTGAATTTTCAAGGAGAAAAAATGGAAATCAAAAGAATAGGAAACGACGGCTGGACAGAAGTTACATTGCTCAATCCTCCATACATCTCAGGGCTGGTGCCAAGCAACTACATAGTTCAAAAAGACTCTATGGAATTCTTTGAGTAAGGCCAAAAATGTAGTGGTTTACAATACACTTGAATACTTTACACTAGGAACAACTTGTAAAATATTGAAAGAGCTTGTATGGCGGGAGAATAGTTGAAAGGAAAATTTGAAGGGATTTAAAATTAACTTATTTTTTAAATTTAGTATCTTTTTTCAAACTGCCAAAATTTGTGCAGTCACGAAGAAGCCTCACGATTTGCTTAAGCTGCAGCATACGCAGCCTACGGTTAATTTTGGACACAATCAGTGCTTTAATCAAAATGCAGGCTACATCTTTCAACCCGATTGCCACTCGTCGATTGTGAACGTTGTAATTTACAGTATATCCCAGACAACAACATCAGTCGTGTTTACATTACAACATTTTCAGACGTTAAATCAATGTAAACATGACTGTTGCTGTCTGGGGTAGTTTCTGGACATCGTCACTGATCATCTGAAACTAAAAGTAACCCCAATCAGGCGGGATCGTATCAACTATATTTTGTTTTAGATGGTATTTTGGAGATGTAGATCGAAAGGAGGCGGTTAGACTCTTAAAGTGTCACAAAAACTCCAATGGCTCTTTCCTTGTACGACAAAAAACTGGAGATGTGACATCATACGCATTATCAGGTATAGTAAAAATGCTAAAAGCATTAAATGAAGTACAATAATGAAAGTAAGCAGAAAATATTTTTTAACTTTTTTTGACTAAACTCGGTTTAAGAGAGAAGTTGTTTTGTGCTTAACACTATTTGTGAATAACGTGACGTCGTTTCAAAGTCGTAATACATTTTGACTCTTCTTGAACCACAAGGCACAAAAACAGAAAAAGAAGCAAGATAAAAACAATGATAAAAAAACTTTTAGAACCGCTAGCTCAGCTTACATGACATAAATCATGGATTCTCAACCGCGGTCCTCAACCGTTCTTCCTGCGACCCTCATCAATGCAAAAAAAAAAAACATTATTTGAAATAAAGAAAATAGTTACTCGACGAGTAGAATGTATATCTAGTGACCATGCACAAATGACATTACGGATGCAAAGCGATAAGCTGTGTTTATCATGGGAGTCACGCCAGACTTTTACATTTGTGAGCAATTTCTCACTTGGCATTCCATTGACGAAACAACAAAACAAATAGATATGCTTGTGAATTTGGGCAAGTCTTCTGCAAGCACATTTTAGACACGCCAAAGGTCTACTTTGAACCGTTATTGACAGAATCCGATCTGCAATAGTGAGCTGGAATTACATTTACAAGACTGGGCCAGCTACCAGTGGGTGAGGCATCTGAGTGCATGTTGGAGAAATGTGTGGCGGTCTGCCCTCCATAAAATTTAAAAGACTTAGCAAAGAACGAAAAAGTTTTGGTTTATCTTTTATTTTGTTGTATCACAAAGGTGTAGGCTTAAAAGCAAGGATAACATTGTATTTGATCTTGTTTATTTGGAATTAAAAGCTTAGTTCAAATACGTGCTTACTCAAACGATTCGAGATATTCCATAATCCAAGCCAGAGTATGTTTAATTAAAAAAAAATGCTGTACACTTTCGTAATTATTATTATAATTTTAAATAACACTCATTTGAGTAGCACTTAGAAAACAGAGCAACAAAATCCAAAAGTAGTCTGATAAAGAACAAGTCAATGACAAACACTTTAACAACAAGCGGAAACTGTAAAATTCCACTCGGTATAAACTAGGGATTAAGCGTTTAAACTTAGAGATAACAGTTTCAATAATCAGGCAACTTAAAAAACAAAAATCTGGTGGAAAGAAATATACAATTTTCTTCTGTTTAAATAAGCGAAACGAATTTTGGAGTGTTTTTTTGCAGGTTGAACAACTTCAGTTTTAAAACTGTTCAGTTAACTTGATATGTACGGTACGGTATGTGTTCCACAAAAACGCATTTACCTACTCGACATATTTTAGTTGGCCTGCTGAATGAGGCGCTGGGTTTCTGATAAATTAAAGTGTAGCCTACACAATTTTAACACTGAAGTTTAAAGTAGAAGTTTTGAAAAGTTTTACTGAGATACAATTGGAGATAAAATTTTTTTTTTGGAAACTTACTATTGCGTGCTTTCTTGGAGCAAATTTTTGAACTTTTTCAGTTCGCCATCAGGATACAGTTTTGCACTTTCTCTTACACCATGAGAATGAGGAATATTACTTGAACGCTGAAATAAAACGTCGTAACATTGACCAGCTCATTGCATATTATCGAGAACATCCTTGTGGCAAAGTTCCAAACCTTGGGAAAGTATGCATAATGGTACGTCCATGATATGTATAGCCTACTGACGCTACTGTACTTCTGAAAGTAGTTAATATTTGCAAAATGAATTTTTAAATGTTGTCGTCGCCGTCATCGTGCAAGTCTCTGGGGCCGAGGGTCTATCATTTTACCACTCCATATTCATGATGTTCCCGGCCTATGCTGGAAGGCTACTAAATAGCAACCAGCCTTTGGTTTCATTATCTAATACACCCAAACCTTTTATTCCATTAGATGTCTTGAAGATGTATACAATCGTTGATGACATGGTCTGCGGTCTGTTCCTTAGCACCACATTTACAGGAGGAAAATGCCATTCCCCATTGGTGCATGGTTGAGCGGAAAATCCCGATGCCCTTACGGAAACGGTTGAAGCGCACCCACGCCTGTCTCTGTAGTGTCAGGCCGATGGGACGGGTGTAATCGTCGGAGCTGAACGAATGGAATCCGGTGGTGCTTGACTTCCATTGAGAGCTCCATCGATTGTCCGCCCAATTGGCCGCAGAAATGTCTTGTTTATCAGTTTGGTTGACCAGGAGTTGAGCGTTTGGCACGAATGGGTGTCTTGATTTCAGTCGGCGGGGCTTCTCGTTTGGAGGAGCAGAGATCTTGGAAAACGCCCGTTGTCTGAGAGACCGAGTGGCTTTTTCGTGACGAAGTTCAGCAGGTTGGATGCCAGCAAGGATGGGAAGATTCTCCAATGGTGCTGGATGCGGAATCCGGTCATTGGGCGCAGCGCTGTTGATGGCAATGTCGATGTTCTGGCACTGAGCACTGCGGCAACAAACAGATGCACAGTACTCTGCTGATAAATAGACAAGGGCTAGGTTTGTTATAGGCAAAGTGTCAGCCCTCGCTCCCCAGCTAGAGCCTGCCAGGGCTTAAGTAGCGCAGCGCGCGCTGACACTTTCTTGCGTAATGACATCAAATAGTGGCGGTACGTGAGCGACAGAGATGTACGTGTCGTATACGCCGCAAATTCTATGTCGTAGACTTGTGGCGTAGACTTTTTGTTTACGCTAACGCTTGCGGCCACATTTTTTTGGATAGTTGTCGCTTGAGGCTACGCCGTAAAGTTTTCGCGGTTTTTTAGCGCATAGCGTCAACGCATACTTGTTAATGTCTTAGCTGTTGTTTGCATTTTTTTGTATCAAACTTTCCAAATTTTGAATAAGTTGAAAGAATATGGTTTCAATGGGCAAAGACATATTGAAACCAAAACGCAGCAAAATGTCAGATGAACACTTTCAGATGCTTGTGGTTTTTCGTGGAAATTCAAAATAAAACTTGTTTGTTTCGAGTTGTTTATACCGTGTGAATGTTTGGCACCTAACAAACAAAATGAGTTTACGCCAGTGTATGCGCTGACGCTGACGCCGCCAACTTTTTTTGCAAGTTACGTTGACGCATACGGCGTATGGTTTTTCGAACGTTTGCGTTTACGCTGACGGCGTCAATATTTTTTGTATGCGCGTACATCACTGGTGAGCGATCTATCTAATGTCACCCCAAAGTATTTGGGTTCGGGGCAGAAAGACAAAGTTTTTCCGTTGTACTGGAAATTCAGATCACGATTAGCTTCCTGATTGTGTATAAGGAAAGCTGCTGCCACAGTTTTGGTTAGGCTGAGTTTCAGTCGCCATTTTTGGAGATAAGCTGAGGGTTTTTTTGTGTCCTGGCTTAGGGTGTTTTCTAGGTTTTACCACGATTTTGTGGAGTGAAGAATTGCCAGGTCATCCTCGTATGCGTATTTTGCCAGGACAGTGCTTGGTAGGTTGTGGGTGTAGATGTTAAGGCAGTGGTTCTCAAAGTGTGGTCCGAGTCCTTCAAGGGTCCGCGAAATAATATTCTTGGATTGCAAAATTCCTTTTAAAAAGTTTTTCTTAAACGAAGTGAGTTTTTCTTAAGAGACAAAAAAAAAATTAAGCTTGTCAATTTATCCAGTTTCAGTAAAAGTTTATCTTACTGCACTCTCATTTTAACAGTTTGGAATCACGCCTTTATTTCATCAAAGCTCCTGCTATTAGGTTACTGTCAAATCTAATGCATGTTTCATGTTGTTCTAGCACTTGTAGACATCAACTTGAATAAGTTTACATTAAAATCGGATCAAAATATTGAAGACTGCGCTTTTACCTCATCATGACCTGAGTAAAATGGCAAGGTAAGCGACAAAGGGATAAAATAACTTATTCGTTTTCTTTTATATTATGTTAGAGTTTTGATGAATGGGAACTGGATCGGTCTCTGTTGAAAGTTGGCAAGAATATTGGTTCTGGACACTTTGCTAAAGTATATGAGGGTTGCTGGAATACAAAAACTAAGGTTGCTGTTAAAAAGCTTAAAAAAGGTAAATTGTGCTGTAAATAAAGATGTGATCGATCAGAGGCAGCACAGCGCTCTTTGATTTTTTTAACTTACATTCTGCATTGCAGTGTAATGAAGAAAATTTTCATAGATGTAAAATACAGTGTGCGAATATTTGTGAACTAAGGGAATTGGCATCTAACACACACGTTGAAGGCGTAGTACAGATTTACTCAAGCTTTCTTATTGTAAGTTACAACGTAGACTGTAACTGTAGACCTATAGACTGTAGGAGGCTATGCTTGGAAAAATTCGATACCTACAAAATAAAAGAAAGTAACGCCAGAGTGCTATAGTCGGTAATCAAATTTTCTATAATTTCAATAGCGATTCCGACTGTTAAAAATGATTGGTTTCATTAGTCGACCCTCAAATTTTTAAATATCAAAATTTCTTCACCCAGTATCTATTTTTACAACTTCTTTGCACTAAAACTTGAAAAGCAGCGTGCAAAAGGTAAGTAACAACTGCAGCGTTTGATAAAAAGACGTGGCGCAAAGTCATTTGAAAATACGTTTATGTAATATTTACAATACCATAAATTGATCTTTTGCTGAAGCATACAGTAAGTGCGTATAGTTTGATTTTTCATGGAAACATGACTGTTGCTCTTGCTTTTTATGAATTTGAAGAAGATTTTAACAACCTTTTTCAGAAACGATCCATCCAGATGATATTCTAAAAGAAGCTAACATTATGAAGCAATTGCACCATCATAGAGTTGTTCAGTTGTTTGGAATATGCACAAATGAAGACCCCTTTTATATTGTGACAGAATTTATGTGCAATGGTGCTTTGAGTAGTTACTTAAGAAGTCGTAAGTCATACATGTGTAGTCAAACTAAACGTTTACCGATGTGCACTTTGTGTATCTACTGTAAAACGCACATTTATTTAAAAAAAATCAACTTGTACACTTTAACATAGGCTACGTGCATACCTAATTGTAGTAAAAACAATAACAGTTTTATTTATACAATACTTTGATGCTTAAATTGGCCGTACAAATTCACTAAGATTGCTTTGTAATTTGGTTAAATTAACCAGGTTAAAGATGCATTGGATTTGGTGCTTGGTCTTTTTCTATAGAGTCTTTTAAATTTGGTGGATAGCCTACACCACAGGTCGACATATTCTTGGGCGACGGAGTTGTCTGTTGAAAGGTTCTGGGTGGTTAACTGGGGGCACACAAGAAGATGGTCCGCTATGTGGGGCTTGGTGCCCCAAGTACACGTAACTAGGTCCGTGTTGTAGCCCCACTTTACCATTGCAAATTTAGTACGGCCAACACCGGTTCGAAGTCGATGTAAGGTTTTTCGCTTTGCCCAGAGAGCGTTTGCTCATGGGAGAAGGGACTCTGATAGTGGAACCTTAATTTCTGCGTTTGATGGATCATTTTCCTATTGTTGTTTCCATTGTTTTTTGGCATAAGCCTTGTTTTTTGTTGTTGAAATTAATGGCTGAACGTGGATTATGAAGCTTTTTCTTGATCTTAACCAGGTCTGTGCAGCAGTTTGTCCATAGAGAGGGTGTCTTTCATCACATGTTGACTTTAGTCTTTCAGCTTTACCGTTAACATCTCTTCTAATGCCTGGTGGTGCAATACCATCAAGCAGGTAAAGTTTGTTGGTATTTGTAGACTTCAGACGTCCAGTTATCAGGCGACAAGAATGGCTGAGTGCAGACTAAAGAATCATGGTGGGTGGTGACATCACATTAGTGACGTTGACAAAATTGTCTCATACAACTTTGGATCACAAAAACAGAAGCTTACGTCATATAATATGTGATAATCTCATACCAATAGCAACAAAAGTTGCCTATATTGTCACTTTAGTAACCCAAAGAATTAATGCACTTTTGTAAAATCTTCCTACATCACCTCGAAGACATTACATGATCATCCATTTGTCCAGCATCATTGATCTATACTTTGTTACAGTGACCTTCGCAGGTAGGAAGGGGAGACAGTTGGCCATGGCCTTACCTTCCCACAATTTTTTTTTAATGTATCAGTAATTCCGATAGGTTGCCTTACAACTCGCACAGGTTATAAAATATTAAAGTGTTATACTCTTTGTGAAAAATGCCAAATTGAAACAAATAGCCCTCGCCGTTACAAAATTCTGCTTACGCCCCTGCTCTCTTCTGAAATACATGGAAGTAAGTTCTTCCAAGCAACCCTTGAAAGCAAACAAACTAAACCATCGAAGCAAAACGAAAAAAATGCAAAATTTAAAAAACAAACGTTCTGCCGATACGTTTCACCAACCTTGTGTCAACTTTTAGCTCAACAATTCTCTAAGCTTGTTAAAATGTCTATTTTTGCCACTGGCACGCTAGATTGATCACGTGTACCGCAGATGAAGGCAAGCGTCTTGACGAAGCGACTTTGATTGACATGGCGGCCCAAGTTGCTTCAGGCATGACTTACTTGGAAACTAAAAAGTATGTCCATCGCGATTTAGCAGCAAGAAACGTTTTGGTTGGAGCAAATAATGTGTGCAAGGTAGCAGATTTTGGATTGGCAAGATTGACATCACAGGTAAGTAGGTGCAGACATGGTTAAAACGGACCATTAAGGGACGTTGATGCGTGCAGTGACATCGAATCTTTAACCAATGTTTGTCGTATCCAAGCTTACGCCCGGTGGTTGAAGATTTAGATTAAGTGAACGGGAAGGCAAGGAAGCCAATCTTCGTGTCCACCTTCAGGCATGCCTTTAAGTGTCTTAACAAAGACACAGACGCATGCTCTTGAGTAGTGTCGAACCGACGCCCTTTCGATTGCCGTTCCAGGGCTCTCACCACTCGGCTATGTAGCCGGCAACGGCTGTAGCCGCCGGAAATCTTTAACCAATGATGTAGATAAAAGAAAATTGTAAGGGAGAAAATCAACTGTTGGGAGGGGCAAATATTTTATTGTTTGAAATATATAATTTGTTTAAAAATATAGCTGCTGAATGTAGCCAAACATTTATAAAGTATCATCCAGTATATATTAATTTGTCATTAAAACGTTGCAATAGTATTAAAGACATATATTTTTGGAGAAAAGATAAAATTTTGCGGTGCGATTGCTCCCGAAGCCCCCTCGTGGCTACGTAATTGTCTCTAACGGCTTGCTTGCATTTGATTATCCTAAAAGTATGGAGAAATTCGATGCGTAGGATATAGGAGAAAGTAACGCCAGAGTGATTTCGTAAAATAATGTTCGAAGTTACGGCAAGGAATTGATAGCTATTATAACCACACGAAGTGAACAACCTCATGTGACTATTTTTAGCCAAATTATTTGCTTCTTATCATTCTTCTGTCAGTTGTTGCGTCTCTGCTGTTTAGTTGAGAACTATGGTTTGCAGTCAGTGTATAATAAAAATTGAATCTCAGTCATTTTTTTTTAATGCAGATGTAATCATTATTACGCTATTCCTGATGAGGACACAACTATGTGTTAAAAACGTTCGAAGTGTAGTTTTTGTGAGTTTATTTGTATAGGCTATATTTTTGGCGTAGATAAAGTTTGTTAAACTATTGATGTTGCTCAGTTTTGTAAGTCTGTGGTAACAAAATATGAACTGTAGATCTTACATAATGACAAGATTAGTAACACTGAAAGCGTTTTTTGTATATGTGTTATAGAATGATGTTTATGTGTCACACGTGCCTGATCTGGTACTCCCTATCAAATGGACGGCGCCAGAAGGAATAAAGTTCAAAGAATTTACGATTAAATCTGACGTTTGGTCCTTTGGAATTCTCTTAACAGAAATTATTGAAAAAGGAATGGTACCATACCCGGGTGAGCATTTTAAAAACTTGTTGGAAGATGTTAGTTTCAACCAACAAATTTATCTTGGTTTTACTTTCATCCAACGTCTGTATAAATTGCTTAATTTTAATTGAAAGAAGCAATTTATCACGGTGGTTTTCTGCTTGAAGTGGTAAAAGCATCGTCCATTTAAAAAAGACTTTGAATTCTTAGTTAGAGTTGGCTACATCACCTTAAGATAACTTTATTGTCTTCCAATTTTAAATAGCACACTGAAAATTTAATTTTTGAAAATGGTTTAAGTAAAATTTTCCGAATTTAACAAAAGGTCCTTCTAACTTACACCAGGGCACGTGCAATCTGTAGCTAAACTGCTGGTCTAAGTTTAGTAAAAGGTAGATAAATAATTAATTAACATTCAACACCGTACATGAGTTTCAGTTTTTCACTTTGAGTTTAATTTTGTATGCAGGTCTCTCCAACAATTCCAGGTTTGTATCACAAATATGTGAAGGTTTGAGAATGGAAAAGGAATTAATGCCAAACTGTCCAGACAAATTGTACGAGATCATGGTGAAATGTTGGCAATTGGATCCGTTTCAGAGGCCCACGTTTGGACAACTTTTGTACGATTTGGATTATTTTTACCCAGATCCAAGCTATAACTGTGCGGTACCAACCTCAGATCTTGAATGATTTTAGCTATAGGTACCGGTATAAGCAGCGATCATGACTAGTGGCACTTTTCAAGACAAGGAACCTAGTTATTTGAAAGAAATGGTGGCTTACTTTTTTGGTGTAGATAAACTAAAGAATCAAAAGTTTGCAAGTGATAAACTGACTTCGTTTTGGAGCTAGGTCATCAATAGATTGGAAACATCTCAATTTTCTTTTTTTAACAGAAACCCATCAACAGATTGTCTGTCAATTTAAGTAACAGCTGAAATTGTAGTATACGGTATATTAAAGTTATTTTCAGGAGATATTCTTGAAAAAAAAACGATTTCAATTTTTAAAAACAGACAGTTCATGTACGGTAGCAGTTTCAAACATATGTTGACTGGTTACCTTGATTATTAGCTTAATTCTTTATGATTTCAAAGAGTTTATGTTCATTAAATTCGTATATTTGTGCTATTTAGGCCTATAACCCTATAACCTATCCCGGCGATTGTTCAGAGCTTTAAGCTTATAAATCCGAAAAGTTCAGTTTCACTTGCTTTCTAAGATCAACTGATGCAAATGTTAAACTACCGTACTTTGATATTAAGGTTAGCCTATCCTAATTATCAAGGCCAGGGCTTCCCAAACTGGGAGTCGCGATCCCTCAAGGGGTCGCGTAACGAACTTCAGGGGTCGCAGAAAGTATAGCAATTTGCACAAGGTATTGCATATTAACACTTCTGTGCGAGATGCTCTGACAGTTATTAACTTTATTAAGAGTCGCGCACTCAATAGGGTGCCCGTATTTTTGAAAATTTATAAGGTGAAATGGAATAGGAGTTAAAAACTCTTTTACTGCCTTGTGAAGTGAGGTGGCTTTCGAAAGCCAGAGCTTAAAAATGGCTAGCCAATTAACGTTGAAAATCGAAATCGTGATTTTTCGAACAGAATAAAATTCGGTCTTGGTTCACCATTTTCACAATAACATCTAGCTTTGAAATTATGTCAAATGTCAGATTTGCTTGAAAAACTAAACGAATTTAATTTGTTCTTTCTAGGAGAAAACATCAATATTTTGCATTGAAATTTAAAATTGATGCGTTCATCAAAAAACTGAACATCTGGAAACCAAAATTTCAAAATGATTTATCTGCAATTTTCTCACATCGCCTACAGTTCCAACCTAAGCAACATTGAAACCGCCTTGAGACCAGCATTAACAAACACTGAGCCACGTCTGGACTTGCTTTGTTCACACTGAATAAATGTGCTTGCTTTTTTGTTTTGTTTCCAATAGGCTGCCCATAAGCTTTGTTGTAATGGTCAGAAATAAATAAAAACAAACTGAACCGAGAAAGGTGAATTGTTTTTGATTTTCGTTAGATTTAAGCTTTTCAATAAATAACACAAATGTATATTTCGCACGGTTCATCGTTTTAATCGTAAGGGGCCGGGAAACATTTTAGAAGATTAAATGGGGTCTTGAGCAAAAAAGTTTGGGAAGCCCTGCTATAGGCTACCTTGTAATCTTATACTCGTTTTTTGAAGTTCTTGTAATTTTAGTCTAGCCTACTTTCAACAACAGCAGAGTTACGTGGTGCATAAGCCTCCACTTCCATGTTTCACACCACATAAATAGCTCTTGCTTGTACCTATATCCAGTGCCGTTTAAATTTTATTTAAGTAGCTTACAGCATTTAAGAGAATTTAGAACTATCTTCCTGTTTTTTCATGGGGTAGGCTAGGGGAGGCACAAGGCCAAGTGATCTCCTCCCAGAGCCGCTGTTGATAGGCAAATGACCAAATTTCTATCCTTAAATCCGATGCCGATTTGAAACACACGTGTAGCGTGTCCTATATGCTACGTTACCTAATAAAATAACGATTCGTAGCCTCCAATGTGATTGAACCAATCAAGAAATGGAGAAAATCAGAACGGGAATTTTTTTTGTAAAGCCCGATAAAATCTGCTCGCTTGTTTTGGGTTTTTGTTTTGGAGGTCACCTAGCCAAGTGCTTTCCTGTATCCGCTATTACATACATGCTGTAAATACAAAAAATGTTGTAAATCCAGCCCAATCTTACCTTGATTATAGATTTTAGGAATTAGGCCTGCTGCCAGAAACAAAATAAACTTATCTGCACATACAGTAACAATAAGGTCCGTTTTCAATGACACTAACGTAACCGCTAAATCTACAAGAAACAATGTAACACAATAAGTTCAAAATCACAGTTTACAGGTTCTTTTCTTAGATGGGCCCACAAAGTCTTATTGTAGAAGCCTAATTTGCAATTGCTCATATTGGATTTAAAGGCTGATTTTAGGGTATTTCTTTTAAATATCAGGTAGTTTTAAGAGTTTTAAGTTCTTATAAGCCTCTATTTTATTTTGATAAAATAGCTTAAATATTGTAACGTTAAGGAAAAGAACTTTAATTATTTGAAAATCCTTGGACGATAACAATGCTATATGTTGCATTGCTTCAGGAGCTTCTTGTGTGAGTTCATGAGAGTTCAACACGAGTTTTTGTAAAGCCCGATAAGCTAATAGCAGCCAAGATATAGAAATATTTTTACTTTTTGAAATTAACTGTATTTGTTTAGTGTTTCTTGTCCCACCACTGTGGTCCCACACTTGTAAGTCACAGCTCAATTCTGACTGATAATGATTTCTATGAAATTAGCGTTACTAGGTAACCGTTTTGTAGGCTACATCATTAATTCATTATGCAAGTGCAGCAGCCTGTGTAAAAATAAGTTGTGTGGCAAAACATGGAGTTTGCTTGTCTGTTTGTATTGTCTAGCTCTGTATGCTCAATACTGAATTGTAGATAGTAGCCTTTACTTTTTATGTTAGTGTTATCGAATTGCATAGCACATCACTGCAATTTGAAAAAAACTGAAACCAAATTGTCTGCCAAAACTTGATGTGTAGCCTATAGTCAAATTTCCCTTCTTTTTAGTTTTTAATTGTTTGTCCTTGGTCTGTGGTTACCCAATGTAGTGATAAACCAGTACTGGCCATAACTAAACCACATGCTTGAATGCTATGTTTGAGTCCAAAGCGGAGTGCTATTACGCTGGGGATCTGATTGCTCGCTGAAAAATATACTGTACAAATGGGAGGTTTTAATTCAACGTACCAATATGTCAAACATGCTTTCCAGCCAGACCACCACAAAATCAATGCCAGACGTTTCAGAAATCAAGGATTTAGACCAAAGACTGATGGAGAAGAACGTAAGCAGTTAGGCTGCTGTAGGCTACAGAAAATAAGATAGGCAGGCCGCTGAACTTACTGAAGGTTACTTAACCAAAGCTACCAAGTTTCATGAAATTATGAAGTAGGCTACTTTAATGGTAATTGTCTACCGGTACGTCATAATGCTGCAATACCGGTATCTCAAAATTTTAAAAGAAACCTTTTGTAGCACTAAAACTGCCCTTCCAAAGCAACATATTCTAGCTTTCAGCTGCTGCACTGTAGGCTACGATACGATTTTGCAATTTTTACGTTACAGTTCACAAATATTCTCATTTTTAACTTTTTATAACCTGATGATGATAATCAGGGCTTTGGAGCAGGCGTAAATGTTAAGTTACTCCAGCTCCGGAGCTCTCTTTTATAATAAATTAGCTCCTGCTCCGGAGCTTATTGATACCACTGCTCCGGCTCCAACTCCACGCTTCGAAAAGAACTTTCATTAAAATAATGACTACATATCAATTTAATTTCTAAAGCTTAAAATTGCCTGGCACAACTTCATGAAATTTACTTTCATCAACATGCCATGCGCAACTGCATTTCAAAATATGTTCATTAATTCGACGTCTGATTACGCAAACAACTTCTTAATTTTGTGAAGGGTTGTTGTTAGATTATGTAAATTCAGCCAATAGCAGTAGCATCCTATGAAATACATCGGAGCCGGAGCTATTTTTCAAACAACTAGCTCCAGCTCCATTTGAATTTCATGTAGTGCTCCGGCTCCAGCTCCGTTAAAAATGCACGGCTCCGGGGCTCCGGCTCCAAAGCCCTGAAATAATGAAGAAGTTTGTGTTATTTGAAAGTAGAAAGTAGGCTAAGCCAGTGGCGTAGCCAGAAAAAATTTTTGGGGGGGGCCAAATATTTCATGAATTGAAGAGAACGACAAAATGTTTGATTTAAGACATTGCCACCTGATGTGCAGTGGCGCATCCTGGTGGGTTAAGCAAGGGAAGCAATAAAGCTGGTGGGGGTTAGAGCGGGCCGAAGGCACGCGTATTCTAGGGGGGTCCGGGGGCATGCTCCCCCGGAAAATTTTTGCAAAATTACACTTAAATAATGGATTATAACGCTTTCTGGAAACACTTTCAGGGTAATATTTGTATGAAACTTATTAGCAGATAAACAGCTATTAACTTAGTAAAGGTAGCTCTTATCTACACACAAACGGGCAAAAACTGCGGCTAAAATTAGAGAACACAAAAAACTCAGCTACACAAAAACCCTACAGAGTAAGCGATTCTGAAATTGCTTCCACAGATTAGTTAAAAGAAGCGTAAATCGCGTAAACTTTGCGCGATTTACGATTTGCAAAATTTATGGTGTCTTTCTGTGTGTCTAAAACAAGTCCTGGGGGGTGTTAATAGCCAGATGTCTTGGAAAACAATATAAATTTATACAAATTATATTATATTTTCAACAAAGGGTTCAACTTCGGAATCCAAACTTTGAAAATTTGGGGGGGGCCATGGCCCCGTTCGCCCCCCCCTGGCTACGCCTATGGGCTAAGCCTTTGGTTTTGTATAACTACTGAAGGATTAAACTTCAATTGAAATAAGATTTGTAAAAAAAATTATCAATTAGGCTATTATTGAAACGTTGGTGTTGGTAGCCTATAGTATTTAACTGTAGGCCTACTTTACCTTTAAGGCTGGCCACGTTTACCGGCAAAGTTGTGTTCTGAAACATGATTAATGTGCACCCTTGAATTAGAGGTCGGCCTGCCGTCTAATTGTCCTGCTAGCTGCTAATGATGCAGCCTCTCGTGGAGGAAAAAATGTATGAATAATTTTGAGTCAAAAACTTTAAGGGAGTCCAAACAAAACGAGATTATTTAGCATAAAAAGTCGTTTAAAATAAAACAAAAGCAAACCCCCTATCGAAATATGTTTTTAACTTGCACTATGCAAACGAAAAATATTTCGAAATAGGCTATATTTTTATAACTCAAAATTCATTGCCTGAATTTCTTACCGTTTCTGGTTGAATTTCTTCGTTGAATTACGAAAAACATCATTTGTGCAGGAGCTTTACCAAAATAAAAATCGATTTTAATAGGGTTAGTCGATATTCAATTTTTCACCGCGGCAAATAGCCTACTTGTTATTTAAACATAGTCTTAGATTTGTTTTATGTTAAAGTGATACTTTATGTGCAGCAACCAGCGTAAGCTGTTCGGAATCAGATATAGGCCTAGTCAAGCCACATCAGCGAAGAAGTGCAATTAGTTGTTACACACTAGCCCGTGGCTCCGAGGAAAAAGAACAGCAAAAAACGCACTCCACTCATCTCACACAACGTGAGGTTGTGCCTGAAGAATCTCGTCCACAATCTAGTCAGGCAGCTGAAAGCGTTGATGAAAATCTCGAGTACAAGGACAGTGTAGGAAAGCTGTATGAAAATCAGTTGAAACCGGGAAGTGAGCGAGGACAGCCTTCATCTTCAGAGCATGAACATAGCGCGGATGAAGTTGTAGGACTTTACAGTTATATCGCACGCACAGAACAAGAGCTTAGCTTTAACGAAGGTAGGTAAACTTGTATGGTTTTTTGCTACATAACGTTTTTAGCATTTTATCACAGATTTTAATGCAGTTGTAGTTGATGCACCAGAGCAGTGCACTACATATTGTCGATTTGGGTGTCGTTGATTTAACTGATTGCATCTAGTGTCGTCATTAGGGCTGTTCGAGACAAAAGTATTTCGTTTCGAAGCGAAATTACTTATAATTTCGTTTTGAGATAATTTCTGAGTGAAGAATTTCATTTCGAATCCCAAGCCATTTCGTTTCGTTCTGAGTTTGAAACGAAATATACAAGAATTTGGAAATTTAAAAAGTAGGCTACCTCATACTTCGTTCAAAGTGAATTCGCATTATGTTTTTTAAAGGCTTGATAATTACATCGCAAGTCACTAAGTAAGAAAAACTAAGCTTACGAGGAGCTCCTTTTTGTCTTCATTATATTCGCCACCGCCTTGGGTTCCATTAGTGTTGCCAAACAAGGAATGTTATCCCCAATTTCACAAAATTTGAAAAAATTTTAAGGTTACTGGGAAGAAAAATTTTTAATTAAAGAAATTGGTTTGATAAAAAAGTTCACCAACGTGTTCAAGAACACTTTTGGAACTGCATCACAAAGCGAAAGAAGATCTGTCGGACGATAGCAAAGTTTAGGAAAAGGAAACGAACGAAACAATTGCTGCAGGCTTGGGGATTTTTAGAAGTTAAAAATACATGTTCAGAAAGACTGCCAACAGGCGATTTTGAAGTCAAATTGCAACGCTTTTGGAAACTTGAGTGTATACCAACATAGTTTCCGTTACAATGGTCGAACTGATTTTCCATAGCTGGCTAAATTGACACAGATTTTGTTGGCGATGCTAGCCACTTCCACCACAAGTGAGCGTTTGTGGTCTGCCGCTGGTAACATTGTGGTACCAAGTCGAGCATCCTTGAACACATCAAGAGTTTGTAACATGCCCTTTCTGAGAGCTACGATCAGGAACTCCATTGGACACGTGCCTTCTACGCACAATTTTATAACCTCCGTTGACTGTGCCCAGCCCATTCTTTTTCTTGTTTGTAGGCTACTGCATCGTTTTTGTATGAGTAAAAGTTTTGTTTAATTTATGAAACTTCTAAAAACCTGACACCGCTCGGCTACATCGCCTACACCGGCACCCATAATAGGCTACAAGAACTAAAAGAAACATCTTACAGTACTTTGTTTCTTAGAAAAATTGGACAATAATCACTCCTAAAACATATCATCTGCTAATCTACTTGCACATAGCCTAGCCATTATGTTGCTTTGTTTTTGTTATTTCACTGTATTATGTTCTTTAATTTTTGTGGTTTGCTCAGGCCTATATATTTGCATGGCAGCTGACTTTGGTGACCTTTTGGTTTTTCGCTGCCATCCTTGCTGTACGAATCATTTTTGTTTATTGTGTTGTGTATATTATTTTTATTCGCCAGCAGAAAAAATAAACTGAACTGAACACTCAGACATCATTAACAGAGTCGTTTCGAACATTACCAAATTTGGTTGATTACGTTTTTGCAATCCAGTGTTTTGTTCTGCTTGATGGAGAAAGGATGACGTGGGCTGTCGACCTCTTTTCGTGTTGCCACACTTTTGTTTGCAAAAATGGATGTTTAAAATTTCCTGTTGACTTCTGAAGTAGGCTAGGCCTAATGGCCTGCTATTAGCTGTAAGATATTTCAATTCGAAATTAAGAAATATTTCGTTTCGACCTAAAATTATCTATCTTGATTTTGTTTTATTTCAGAGCAAAAATCTTTAAGAAAGATTTCGTTTTGACACGAAAAAGTTCGTTTCGAACAGACCTAGTCGTCATTGACACTAAACTCAAACTGATTATCTTCTTTAGGCTACTGGCCAAGGACAAAATAAAGTTAGATCACCTTGACAAGACCTTGCCAATTTTGCAATATTTTGTTAGAAACAGATTAAGTTTGGCCGCTTTTGTTAAAAGGTGCTCAGTTCGTGCTTTTGTTAAAAGGTGCTCAGTTCTGAGCAGTTCGGTTTACATTTTCAGGAGACCGGTTGGAGATTTTGGATGGACAGGGAGATTGGTGGAAAGCAAAGTTACTTGAACCTCCCTATTCTGTTGGTTACATTCCGCACACATTTGTTGCAAAACCAGACAGTCTTGAATCAAAACCGTGTGTATAGACGTCATCAAAATTTTATAAGCGATGTAGACTAAAGCAGTGGTTCCCAACACGTTTTTCAGGCGACCCATTAAAAAAAAAATTCAGTTTTGTAAAATCTTGCGACCCAAGCAAATTGTCGTAATATTTTAAAAGCCATACAAGATTGCATTGCAAACAAACATTAACTTGTTCCGAAAATAATAGCCTAGGTTTATCAAATCACTAATGAGATAGCTGTGCTCGCTTGCTGTCGGTGAGTTTTTGAAATCGAGGCGTTATTTTGCTTAGGCATAGCCGCATGTCGGCTTCAACTTCCAGCCGGTTTCGCTGTTTAGTTTTCAATGCACACATACCGCTAAATCCAGCCTCACAAAGCCAAGTTGTTGCAAATGGAATCAGTTTTTGAATCCCTAATTTTGAAACTGTGGGATTCACTTTGTAGCCTACATGGAAGCCCAAAAGTGGATGTTTGCAGAATCTTTGGGGTATTTGTTTTTGAAGGACGCTAAAAAAATACGATTTGCTGTTATGTCCATAAACTGTTCTGCAACATGGATGGGAAGTTGAGGCAGATATTTTCCAACAAATGAATCAATTATCCAATCATTTTGGCTATTAGGTGTTGGAGATTCTCCATAGTAGGCTAACGCACAAAACTTTTTGGCAAACTGTTCGAGGTGTCCAATTATGGTTTTCTTAATATCAACTTCCTTGCCACAAATATATTGCGATAGCTGAGGAAACATATCGTAATCTCGGGTGACATAACTTTTCCAGAGTAGGTATGAGTTTTTTGTAGTAAGCAGAAGCTTTTGCGGCGTGATCAATCACCGTAAAACCATTGCCTTGCATAGATAAATTTAGAAAATTCAAAGAGTCAAATATATCGGCAAGGTATCGCGGCTAATCCCACACAGTTCAGTTGCCTCAGGAAGATAGCAATCTCCTCCCGCAAATCACGAACTCGCTTCAGGACACGACCTCGTGACAACCACCGCACTTTCGTGTGCAGCAGCAATGCTGGATAATCAGAATCCATGTCAGTGCACAAAAACGAAAACAAACGCCGATTTAGTTGCCTCGCTATGATGAAGTTTACACACTTCACAACAGCATTCAACACTTCATGCAGCTCTTGAGACAGCTTTTTTGCAGCAAGGGCCTCTCTGTGGAGAACGCAATGAGTCCATACAGCACTCGGGGCTTTGTCTTTGATGCGTTTTACCACACCAGACTATGTGTGGCCCAATGTGTGGCCCAATGTGTGGAAAACCTTGTCATGGTTTGTCCTACCCACTGTAGTGTTCGAGTGTTCGTGACATATAGTGCACGTTGCAATGTATTTGGCAAGTTAAGTTACGTTTGAAACTTAAATTTTTTTTAGGTTTACATTTTATATAGGGTTTACATTTAATAATAATAACAACAATAATAAAAACGAAAACTGTTAAAAGTTCTTGCACTACCAACATGCTACAAAGCATTCCGATGTCTCGACATGAAAAGCTTCATGACTTGTGTTTATATGTTTCAGTTTTGTGATCGATCTCTTCATGTTATAATTTTTTTTTAAAGGGCGGGGAAACCAAATTAACTTTGCGAGTTTTTTGTTTCAGCGTGATGTCATTGTGTACAACATGCGTTTTAGCAATAAAAAAAATCCAAATTTTGTTGCCCTCGTCTCGCTAAGGCCGCTTTTGTTTGATACCCGTTTGCGAGGTCTCGTTGCGCATCAAGCTGTGATGCTGTTCGCTGTGACGTCACAAGGTACATATAGTTGTGGCCAAAAGTTTAAGACCAGACTTGATTTATGACGATTTTTGCATTACTTCAAAATACTGCATTAGATATAAGATGATGCATAAAGATGATGCAACTGAAACAATATCTGATGCATTATTTTGAAGTAATGCAAAAATGGTCATAAATCAAGTCTGGTCTTAAAATTTTGGCCACAACTATATGTACCTTGTGACGTCACAGCGAACAGCGTCACAGCTTGATGCGCGCGAGACCTCGCAAACGGGTATCAAACAAAAGCGGCCTTAGCGAGACGAGGGCAACAAAATTTGGATTTTTTTATTGCTAAAACGCATGTTGTACACAATGACATCACGCTGAAACAAAAAACTCGCAAAAAGTTAATTTGGGTTTCCCCGCCCTTTAATTGTTATTTTATTTGTCTAAGATACAATATGCCTGAAAACAAGCAACCTCCAAAAAAATAATCAGGCGACCCAACTCCCATGCGTTGGGAACCACTGGACTAAAGCAGTATATAGCCTAATAAAACTAAACATACTTTTACAAAAAAGAACACCATAGCGACGAGGCAAAAGTTTGGTAAATTTTACATCCAAAGCAACAATGTTTTCCACTTACTAATATCTTCGTCGTGTGAGCCTCTGGGTCGAGGTCTATTCTTTTACCACCTCAGATTCACGATTTTAGTAAGCTATATAACCTACGTGATAAAGATCTCTAATATCCATATACTGTAGGTTATTTGATTTGTGCTGGAAACCTTTCATAAACTGCTCTTGTCAGTATTGCTCCACACTGCTAGCTTAACTTGGGACAACGACACTTTTTATGTTTCCCAGATGACAAGTATGAATCATAAAACATTACTTTACATAACATTGTGCATGTAACGAACACTCAATTTACCTCCCCCGATAAGCCTACTGCACTCTGGGACACTTAACCCAGGCCATAACTATACGCCACTGCGTATATAATACAGACCGTTGTAGCCCAGCGTAGGCTACTTCGATAAAGGCTAGTTCCTGTATAAATAACCACTAGGCCAGAAAAATTTTGTTTTGAGGTTAAACGATAGGCAAAGCCTGTTTGACAGCTGGTCTTACGGAATAGAGACCTGTGAAGTTAATGCAATGCTGCCAACTTTCACACTCATTTGCTAGTCGTAAGGCGCTAAATTGTAACTTTGGAGTCACAAACTAATTAAAAGTAGGCCATTAGCAGGTAGACTACTCTTGTAGAATATGCTACCCACCGATATACTTTTAAAAATAGGTTTCGGAGTGAAAAAGCGAGAAGCCCTGCTCGGGTCTACTTAACTTTATGTCTGGTAATTGTACCTACAATTTAGGTGGTACTTTCCACGCTGCAGTAGAGTGGAAGCTGAGCGCTATTTGATGTGTTCCCGAAACAGACATGCTTCTTTCTTAGTTAGAGGTTCTCAAAATGAAGAAGGGAAACGTGCATTGTCAGGTAAATGACAACTTACTGACATCCGGGACGTAGTAACAGGAGGGAGGCGATCACTCTCCAAAATATTACCTTTTTCCCAAAATATGTTTTAATACTTTTATAACATTTAATACCATTTTAAGTCATGATAAGTAAAGTTACTCTCCCCACAGTTGCTATCCCCCCCCCATAAAAATTGTGTTTCTACTGTAGCTACGTCACTGACTGACAGCGTGATGTTGGTCTCTAATTTAGTTATGATTTTTCGTATATAGTGGTTGGTTGGTTTTTGAATCTTTATCCTCGGCCTGACAAAGCCTTGATAGGTTATTTCTGGCAGTTTCGCATACTTGTAGAGATATTTCACGCAGGGCCAGTTACCGAGATTGACAGAGTGAAGTTTCTGATGAAGTATTGTTGCTGGGGAATTATTCTATCCATTAGGTGCTGCTGAATGGAGAGCAGTCCTTAGAATGCGTTGCTCAAGTGCACACCCCAAGTCGAACCAGCGCCGCTTGATCTTGAAGCTTCTTCGTTCTAAAAGTCACGCGCTAACCAACTGAGCTATTGGGGCGGATATAAGTTAACTTGCTCCATAAAGCTGTTTTTAATAGTCAGATTGATTCGTATACCTTCAAAATTATCTGACGGTTCACCAATCACCATGCCTTAGCTGTAATCAGTGCTCTGTCCACACTGTTGTATCTTGTTCGTTCTACATTGTTTCACTCGGTAAAGGTGTCGGCTGACTTGCTGAACGACATCTTGCTGTCATATCGCTGCTTAAAATTCATCTAACAGATGTCGTTCGTTATTTAGTTTTTCTTTATCAATAAGTAATGTATATTTACGCTGCTGAGTAGAAATTGAACTCGATTGATCATTAAATTATCGCAGGTTTAGTGTGGTCTTGTGTGTAGACTACAAATATTCTTATAAAGTAATCTTAGCATATTAACAAGCTTTATCAGCTGAAACCACCCTTGCTTTCGCATGTTTTACAATTTTGGGGCTTCAATTCTAAAGACCCTTTACGAATAAGTTTTCTTTGAATCCATTCGTTCAAAAATCTTAAACACTTACAAGATTGCAAAAAAAAGTCCATTGCTCACTTACGTGTCGCTGCCCGCCAAATTCTTTACTAAATCGAGGCCTTAAAAGTAAGTAGCCAAGTAGGCCATAGCTTCCTGAATACTGTAAGAAATCCGTTTCGCTTCGTTGTAGTTACGTTGCGCAATAATAATATGCAAAACACAATTCCATAATTGAATAACTTCTGCTTTTTTTACCATCCTGCAAATAGTTCGTGATTACGAAAAAGTGAGGCATTACTTGATTCATGGGAACGAAACCGAAGGGGTCTTCCTTAGTGCAAAAGCAAAGTTTCCCAACATTGTCGAGCTGATCGAGTATCATCAAACACACAGATGCAGACATCTATCTAAACTTGGCTCTCCTTGCATTAAGGTAAGTTTCGCCGATTGCTTTTAATTTTAACGAGAACTATTGTAGTGCTTTGCTAGAGTAGTCTAATTTATCTGTATTCACACTTGTTTGTATCTACTTGCTCGAAAAGAATGTGTTGCAATTTACTCAAAAGATTATTAAACAGAGATTAGTCAAATACTTTAAGTTTGACACTAGGAAATTTCTTTGTACTGCTCAATTTTTTTTATATTTTGATTCAATGAATAAGTGATTCTTCTAGTTGTGGTGTGTTGTGAATGTGTTGCAATTTACTCAAAAGATTATTAAACAGAGATTAGTCAAATACTTAGTTTGATACTAGGAGATTTCTTTGTACTGCTCAATTTTGTATTAGCTATTTAACCAATTTTTACAACGCCGGCTCGAGAGATCGAGACAAGAGATCAATTTTCCAAATGTTGAATCACTAGGTAGGCTATAGGTATGGCAGTCGTGCAATGTTTTATTATATTTCCTTGCAAACGCTTTACCTACATTGGCTACCCTATTTAAGCAACTCGGTTTAGCCCTTCTTCATTATTCTTCTGGCAATGTTTTTATATTAATGCGAAGACCATATCAATCTTTAATAAGAAGGGGTGTCCATTTTTAATAAGAGGTTCTTGTCTGATAAATCGCATCCTTAAGTTCAATTCTTTTCAGCTGGAAGTCCCTCAGACTGTTGGCCTGTCATACGAACTTACTGACAAATGGGAAATCAGTCGAAATAAACTGGAGTTAAAACAGAAACTAGGGCATGGAAACTTTGGTGAAGTTTATGAAGGATTGTGGAACGGAGTTACAAAAGTTGCCATAAAAACATTAAAACCAGGTTGTTTGTCTCAACAACACAATGTTCCAACTTTGCTATACCGTGCTTACCTGCTATCGTTTCTTTTATATGAGCCAAACGATAACTTAACTTTTCCAACCCAGCAAATCAGTTCTTTTTTATTTCAATGCCAGCAAACGTTGATCCAATGTAAAAAAACGACTGATTCGCTAGCTTGGTTGTGTCTTATTTAGCTAGTTTTAATTTTTTTCACACTTTAGTTGTGCTTCTCCGTTTATTGAGGGTCACTGTGAGGGTGTTGAATAAGCCTAAATGAAATTAAAGTTGACTGAAAAATAAAGACCCTTTACCATAATAATGAACATACCATAATAACGCAGTTGCCTTTTCTTAATGTAATTTGTTTTTCGTTTGTCTGTTTGTTTTCCACTCTATTGCTTTTAATCGTTGCGTGTTTCTCGATGCTTTTAGTTAGTTGTTTAGTTAGTTAGCTACGGTAGTTACTGTCAAGAAGTGAAATTTATTGTAGTTTATAAATATTTGCAGATTCCTGATGAGGGCTTAAGTTAAGCCGAAAACGTTTGAATGTTGAACTATTTGTAAATATGTAATTTACTGTTGTAATGCTCAACCCTGTGTTATTGTTGTGTCTTGCCTCTCTTTGGTATAAAAAAGCAAACTCTCTCCCGAAACTATTTTTTTATAGACCGACATTAGTTTTGGTTTAAAACTCTTCAATGATTGCAAATGAGAATTGGATCCGTAATGACTCATTACTCTCCCCCTTTGCTACTTTACTTCGATTCAACATCGTCATAGGATCCGACGTAATGGATGATAATTCCAGACAAAAAACCCGTAATTTTTTCACTGATTTAACGTCATCTGCAGACGTTGAATCAATGTAATAATGGATTTTGCTGTCTGAGAAGAAAACTTACTACACGCGGTGCAAAAATGCCAAAGATCCGCTACATAGATTGCCAATGCTGGCATGTGCAAGAAATCGAAAAAAGACATGTAGAAAATTTTGCAGGAGGATTGCAATCGGAAGATTTCCTGAAAGAAGCAGAAACCATGAAAAAACTTATCCATCCCCGAGTTGTCCAGCTATACGGTGTGTGCACATCAGAGGATCCTTATTACATTGTGACGGAACTTATGAGCAGCGGTGACTTGCTGACGTATCTGTTGAAAGGTAATTCACTGACAAATGTCATTACTCTACCATCTCATGACTCTACTGATTATGACTTTCTTCCAAACCTAGTTATTTTTCATACAAGTCTGAGACCGATTTTTTTATGCCATGATTGAGTTCGAGTTAGCAGGCCATAGCCCTAAAAAAGGCCATAAGCATTTCTCTATACAACAACTCACTGTTTATTATAATGAGAGAAATCAAGGGCTATAGTCGAAGAGGGCGCCACTCCGCAATTGACGGCACGCCTTTAAGTGCCTTGCCAAAGACACAGCCACATGCTCTTGAGCGGTATCGAACCAGCGCCCTTTCGAACGTGATACCAGGAATCTCACCAGTTGGCTATGCAGCCTTGTATAGGTCTAATTCCCCTTATTTTGTTTTATTTGTAGGAAAAAAACCCTTCTTGAGCTTGTAGATTTGATGTTTATGTAGAGACGATTGTATTAAGGTTTTGTACACATACAAAACTTAACATTTGGTTTTATTGGCGAAAATAAATTGATGGAATTTCTAAAATGCGCTGTTTGTGCGAGTAATTTGTTAATTAATGTCACTTTTATAGGGTTAGTGAACAGAATCTAGGTTTGATTACATTCTTACCAGATATCTCTGATTCTTAATCTTAATAAACAGATAGGCTACTAAAACTGACGAAAATCAAGAGATTTATCAAGCACGGTAGATGTTTAGTTATTCTTTTTATGTATGCAGCAAACTAACTTGTTAAGGTACTATAGAAAACACTTACAATATTTTTGAATTTTTCATCTGGAGTCTTGCAGTGTTGTAGATTTATATTCCATTTATTTTTTTCTTATTTTTTGTCCAGGAAAAGGACGTTTGCTCCCTGTTCCAAAGTTAATTGACATAGGATCGCAGATTGCTAGTGGCATGGCGTTCTTAGAATCTAAAAAGTTTGTTCATCGAGACTTAGCAGCGAGAAATATTTTAGTGGGAGAAGAAAATATTTGCAAAGTAGCTGATTTCGGATTAGCAAGAATAACACAGGTAAATTGAATAGTGTCGCCTAGTTTTCTTAAATTACAGTTGAAATGTTGTTCAGGCATAGGTTAAAAATTACCTCTAACAACATTAAAATGATGTCAAAATGAGACCTTTCTCAAGATCTAAGGTTTTTAGGAGAGTAGTAACTTGAAGAGTTGATTTGTGGTACAAAACTTGAATATGGTGAGAAAAGTATTTTTTCTTTGGTCGAAGCCGTAGTACTTTTTGTCTGAGTCTCTTCATTAACTTGTCGTCATAATAAAATTGAGGTTCACTTTACTCTAACGACAAGCTCCTGAAAAGAGTCAGACTAAAAATATTGCAGCTTCAAGCAATGAAAAACCTCGCCAGAATAGCAGTTATATGCTGTGTATATTGGCTTTAATCCGTTCTGCTTGACTTTTTGATTGGCATTGAGGACTCTCTTTGCAGTAGTAATAGTATTTATTGCATGCTTAGGATGACATGTACATCACGACAAAAAAGAACGTCAAGCTTCCGATTAAGTGGACGGCTCCGGAAGCCCTCAAGTTTAAAGAGTTTACTACAAAATCCGATGTCTGGTCGTTTGGGATTGTTCTGGTTGAAATCATTGAAAAAGGCATGACACCATATCCGGGTAAGACACATTCAATCTGAATGAGTGGCTGAAATCCTCGTTGAAATCGTGGTACATGTTCAAAGCACACGATTAACACCATAAATAAGACGTAACTGTATCCATCATCAATACGTTAACAAATTTTCGGACGAATAGTCGGAACGGTAATATAACCTACCAACAAACCATCAAAACCGCACAGCGTTACAAGTCTGTATGTCTTGCAAAAAAGACCATAGATATTTCTGTAGCCAGAAGTCAAGCTCACAGCAATGATCGATGAAAACGGTACGGTTACTTATCCATTTTGAATAACAAAAATATTCTCTATATTTTTTATATATTCTCTATTCTCTATATATAATTTATATATTTTTTATGGAATGAAATAATTATTGTATTTCTTTGAGAAAGACAGTGGCATATATAAAATCAACATTGCTGCAACCGCAGTAGCCTATCTACCGACATTACGAAATATAAATCTTTATAAGTTGCAACATCCTTTTGAAATTTCAGCTATGAACAACACCGAGGTTTACGCGCAAGTCAACGAAGGATACAGGATGCCTTTGTCCTTGATGCCTAATTGTCCGCTCAAGTTGTACAACATCATGCTCAGTTGCTGGGAAGCAGATCCCTTGGACAGACCAACGTTTGAAGCTCTTGTGGGTGTGCTGGAGAATTTCTTTACTGAGGCTGACGAATCAACCACAAACTTAAATCCGGAAGCAGATTTCGAGCCTGACATTTGACCTTTGAACTTGACATTTGACCTTATTTTGAGTAATCATGCTGTGTTTGCAAGGTATCATGGATGCTTACAGGCTCTTATTTCTAAGAATATATGAAAGAGGCCCAGCTATGCTCAGTGTGTAGTATAAAAAAGTTAACCCTACAACTCAAAGCAAGGTCTTAACCATCTTTGTGACATGTTATGCTTAGCGCTTTCATCAGAAGGATTTGTGATATGCTGTGCCATCATACATGAAATAAATAAAATATTTTTATTGAAAATATTCATTACGAATTTAGTTTCTCATAATTTTTTGCGTTGCACATAGCCTACATCTTGTGAATTAACACAGTTTCCTGGCTCTCCTATTACTTTATAGCACTAGGATAACCAAAATACTATCAGATGAGTGCCGCTGTGGTGCCGAAAACATTGATTAAACTTAGGCTACCAAAGTATTTGTGTTTACAATGGTGGATGTTCTCCATTGACAATTTTTACTTTGAAGGTTTCCCATACATTCAAACATAAATGTCAGTTAGGCCTACTGGTAAGAGAACTTGTGCAGAAAGACTTTCGTAATATTTACGATCGCGAAAATTCGCTTTTCTTAAAATTTGTTATCGACTTACATTTGTGTTTTTGTGGCGCCTTATTTATTGCAGATATGCGTTGTTCCTAGCTCTTTACAGAGAAAATATCAGTTTCAGCGCAGTTACAGCCTATAGTGTAGAGAACAGCCGAAAAGACTAGATTAAAGGCAGTCAGTCCTGCTTCATGCTCAAGCCTTATATCGTAGTCTCTCTCTCTCTCTCACTCGTTTGACTTGTAATAGCTTAGATTGGCAATGCCTCCTCGTGCAGCCATGATACGGTAGTTGGGTCCAGTTGTCGAATACCAATGATTCCACTTGGGGGCCGTAAGATGGAACATTGGTGGAGTATGTGTTGCATTGTTTGTTCTACCGCTCCGCAGACACATATCGGCGTATTATGCAACCCCCACCTAAACAGATTAGCTTCAGTGCAGCCAACGTCACATCTGATCTTGCTCAATGTGACCCATGCCTTTCTTGAGAGGTCTGCTCCAGGAGGGATGGAGAGAGCTGGTATAACTGAAAACTGGGGAGGGAATACCGTAGTATCCAGTTTCAAAGTACCGAAACACAAAAATAAATGTAAAGACGCTCCAAGTGACTGGTTTTGTTCAGCTGCATGGTGAGAGCCCTGGAACGGCAATCGAGAGGGTGCCGGTTCGACACCGCTCAAGAGCATGCAGCTGTGTCTTTAGCAGGACACTTAAAGGCATGCCTGAAGGTGGACACGAAGATTGGCTTCCCTGCCTTCTCGTCCACTTAATCTAAATTTTCAACCACCAGGTGTAAGCCTGGATACGACAAAGAAAAAACTGGTTTTGTAATGATCGTGCGAAGCATGGAAGATAAGACACAAATTTACCTCCATTATTAGTAAATACAAAATTTTCCTCATTCTTCTTTAAATGTTCTATTTTCTGTTTCATGTTTTCGTTTTCATGTTTTTCCTTTTTTCAATTATTTGACAACAACATTTTTTTTTTGGCAAAACTTCAATAAGTTTGAACTGTGCAACGACTTTAGTAATGCAGTTAGGCCTATATCATTTTTTTGAAGAATTACAAATGCTTTTACATGACGTAATTGATAATACTGGTGTGTTATCATTACGTCAGTAGCAAAGAAAGAAACAATTTAAATTGTGTCTTGTAATTTAAAAAACCCGCCATTAAAATTTTATTTACAACCAAGAAATTAAATACTTTTTAATAGTTTAAAAAGCCGCATGCGACTCGCGGCTACACACCTAATCCAGCTAAACTAATTCACCCTATATGCTACTAAGTGCTAACCAAGAATGAAATTTGTGCCATTTTGATAAGGTCTGTTGCCTGACAAGACAAGGAATCGAAACCACAACTCAAAAGCGGCATTCCAGTCACCGAGCAACCGAGCCTGTTCATTTATTCGGGTTTGATGATTGATCATGCCACTGATCTATTAAACCAAGAAAGAAGTTGCTCCGTTGTCTGATTCATTGCTTTGATCAAGAAAAAATGAATTTTGAGAGCGCAACGTTTGTATTGAGAACGATACGTTAAATATAATTTTTCCACGGAAAAATACTTTACGAAAGAACGTTAAAGGTTTTAAGCACACTCAGAGCAACACGTAGCCTATCTCTTGCACCGATTATCTCCTCACAAACGTGCAATTGCGTGTCTTCAAACACACATTAGAACTTTTGTAAAAAGGCTATCTTCTTAGTCTTTTAATAAGTTACTACAATGTGGATTAATAAATTAAAGCAATCAACTTGTTAGGTAGTTTCGACGGAACAAAAAACTTGAAGTTTTTTTATGCCATGTTAAAAAAATTTACCGTTACAGTAACTCAACATAGAACAAAAAACGATTTTAATCCATGTCTGTATCAAGGTACATATACGTTTTCTCCAGTTGCTGCTTTTTTGACTGGTTTACAATAGTGCACGCATTCGCGGAGTGTCAAAAAGTTGTTGTCATTGGCTTGGCATCCTCCGTATGTGAACCGTTTGCATTTCGACTCTTCATGGGAGTAGTACCTGAAATATTTTTAAAACACTGTTTTTTGTTAATCTGGAAACTGATATGTGCTAATGGTGCTCCATCAAACAAAAAGAGCTGCCTCGGTAGGGTATTTACAGTAATAGCACAAAGGAGTTAACTAAGGCCATATAATTAATTGAAGGTAAAGTATTTAAGAAAAATTAACATTGTGTTCTTCAACTGACAACTTAAAACGTGATTCTTTAATGAAATCTAGTTCGGGCTACAGCACATGAGCAGTTGGATGCAAATGTTAAAAAACTGAAGATTGGATAATGTTGCTAATCATTCGCTAACCCTCACAACTGTGATTTGATCAAATCCTTAAAACAACTGTTTAGCCTACTTTTTCATTCTCTTTTAACACCAGACTTCGTTATAAGAATTGAGTACGGTAGTTCATGTGGGCTATAGCCTATGGGCAGTTTAAGTTTTTTTTCAAAATTGTTTCTGTTCAAAAACTACATCAATTTTTCATTGGTAAACTTTGTTGCTGCAGTAAACGTAACTTCACGTTAGTTAGACCAATGTTTTTCAACCTTTTTGAGCACGGAACACTTTATGCATTGAAATAATCTTGCGGAATACCAAACAAAGTTTTTAATGATGTAATAAAATAGACAACACAACAATAATTTCCTCAGTGAGATATCTGGGCCTGTTTGGATGAGCACAAAGTTGATATTGGAGCATAAATTGCTGAAAGACAAACGCGAAGCTCTTGTGATTTCGATTTTCGATCGGTGGTCAATAGAATACGACTTTATAAACTTTTTACGGCACATCTGACGATCTTTTACGGTACAATATTGTTCGCGGAACACTGGTTGAAAATCGCTGTTACACAATTTTCTGATGTACGTATAGAGTATTGAACATATGTAAAGTTATTTTACCATCTTGCAAAAAATCCGCGGCAAGTCCCGGTATCGGATGCGAGAAGGCAAGTTTCTTCGGGAGGGCTTCTGTGGCGTTCAACTTCCTCATCGAGTGAATTAGAATCAGAGCGAGAATTTGGCTTTGGTCCCGTAGCTGTAGAAAAGCAATTATTTAACTGTAGAATTGATTAATTCCAGTAGCTTTCGCTTATGGACGCTGTTAAATTCCGAGAGAATACTGTAATGGCCTTTCGAAATAGATTGCTTTTGATCTACATTCTAAACAAAAATCGTTACAAAAAAAAAACAGAAAAACAACACGAAGTATTTGTGCTGAATATTTGTAAGCCCAAATAATTTGCAGACTTTCATGTTCTTTCTAAACGAAATTTAGACAAAGGAACTGCTAGAGAAAAATGCTTCGAAGTAGGCTATAACCTATTAGTTTTGAGCAGACCAACAAAACAACCCAGTTGACCATTTAGATATGAATGTCCTCTGTTGTGAATTTAAAGTGATTTTTTTTTTAATTTTTTTTTCATTTTTTGTTTTAAAAATTTGTCTTAAGGCAGTGAAACTCTGTAGCTGCTACCTGTAGCTGCTACCTGTAGCTGCCTTCCTTTGTCAGAATGGTTCTCGTTATTCTTATCACAAAATACATAAGTACATTATCTATTCTACAAGACGGGGCTAAAGGTTTTTCCAGTGTCAGGCACAGGCAGTGAGTTTTTAATTTGAATTTAAGTGTTTCTAAAAGTAGGCGATATGTTCTCCAGCCTTATCTCACAAAACATTATTATTGCACTTTACGTCGTTCATTGCATGGCTTCGTTATTGTCGTTAAAATAACTTTCCAACCGCTAATTAAAAAACAGAGCTTGCTTGACTTAATTATACATCAAAACTGCATACAGTTCATTTGAGAGCATAACAACCATACAGGTGAAAGATCGTTATTTTAGTTTCTGTTGTTAAGTCAAACATTGAAGACTTGCTTCAAAAGCATTAAAATTAGCAAATTTCAAATTGCCAACAGTAATGAATGCAGAAAAACAAGAGATAAAATGTTCTTTTACCACAAAATACAAGTATTGCAAAAAGTAAAAGTTTAAACTTTTTAACTTTTGTGTAAACATAACTTCAATTTCCAAAAAAAAAAAATTGTACGTAAGATGGAAATACATGTAATACTGCATTTCTGGTCGCTGCAAGTTCAACAAAAATATTTATAAGCTATTCCTTCCGCTTTTTCAATTGTTTAATCATCACTTTTAAAAATTTTATTGGTACGTGAGGTATTGATTATTATTTACAATCAATAAGAAAGATCACAATGAAAATGTTGAAAATAATTGTTAAGTTTAAATAGCTTACATATAAAAATTAGTGCCATTTGTTTTTATTTCTGACCATTACAACAAAACATTACATGCCAACATAGCAGAGGTCTAGAAAAAAATGTATCTAGGCTACTGTGTAAGCGACAAAACGCTGTTGAAACTTGCTTGAGACCGAAGTAAGATGGTAAGTTCAACAATTTGTCACTGTCGCAACACCTTTAATCAAATATGCCAGTAAACTTAAAATAAAATTATCACATTTTAAAACGAAATGATTTACTTGATCTGGATGGCTTTTGGATAAAATCCATCGAACTGGCGTGTTTTCTGATGTCACCAAAAATTTCTCTCGACACGTCATTCATTCTTTCATGACTCAAGCGGAACCGTGTCATCAGCCAATCAGAAAGCACGACAAAATATTGCTGTTCAAAATCGACTTGAATCTTGATGGTAATGTTGCCTTGGGGAACTGTAAATAAGTCAAAAATCGAATTAGGCCTATATTTCTAATATAAATGTTTGTCATAGGCCTACTCAAAAACATGTAGCCTTGAGTTATTCGTTTACTGTGTGTTTTATCTCCAGCAGTTTAAAAATTTGTAACAAAGTATCTGATCAGTGCTGCAGGACTTTCTCTTAATCCTACTTTTCTGCTGATTAAGTCATCACGAAGTAGTGAAAAAGTGCTACCATTAAATCAGGTGTTGAGACCAGCATAGTAGCCGAGTGGCTCCCGCCTTTGGCTCTAGTGCTGGTAAGTCTGAGATCGATTCCAGGTCAAATTATACCGAAGACTTTAAAAACAATACCGATTGTGTTCTTTCTTGCTTAACGCAGTGAGTATAAGTGGGGTAATAATGTGGTGGCATTGTAAATCTGATACAAATTAAAAAACGAGCCCTGTCACTAAAAGATCTTAGCAGTTGTAAAGAAACAATAAAAATACATTATATTAAGAAGCGTTGAGTTGTTGATGAAAGTAAAAGCTCAACAAAATAATTTAATAAAGTTTTAAAATTTATTTAGAAAATTGAAAGGATTTAAAAGTTACGCTCACCACAATCCCGCTGGCATTCCCATTTGGTTTTATAATTATTTGCATTTCCAAAGCAACCTTCATAAATGAAATCTTCACACCTTCCAGTTGCTGAATTATGTCGGTAGCGTCTCTCTCGTTCTTGAGAGCACCGACGGCCAACGTTTAGTGGGAGAGAGCACTTGCTGAAATGGCTTGCTGATCGTGTTACTGGTTTGCGTGAGGTTTCTAAAAATTATGTGAAAATTAATACAAAGCTAATTAAAATTTAATGCATGAAATTTTCTGGTTACCTCAGAATAAACGTAACAAGACCACTTACAAATACGAGCAATCTTACTGTTTTTGTTACGAAATGACGTTCGGTGTCTTCCTTGCAAGTAACGAGCAGCAGTGGTCTGTCATGCGCACGTCATTCAAAACTTGATATGAATAATCTCAGATTTAGCAACAAAATGCTGCCAAACTAATTGTGAAGCTTTTTCTTCAAGATCTTGAGTAAACGAAATACAAGTCGGGCGTTGTGAACTAGTTAATCGAAACAATGAGTCTAGTTCATGATGCTTTTCGACTTGACGATTTCAAAACGAAAACACAGATGTTATGGACCAGGCTGAGACATAGGCTAATCTCGCCTTGTATTGTCCACAAGCGTCAATAACCTGGCAGTCCTTCCAGCCCATCTATAAAAAAGTAGGCCGTGGTTGAAAGTTGAAACACAATAAATTAAAAATAATTTGTTGCAAACAAAGCTTGACCGTGTGACACACATATTAGCGTGGAAGGAACAAGACTGCATATCTTGAATTTGAACACTTCTGCGGCTAGTCGTGTAAACTATGAGCGATTGTTTATTGATTTGAGGATTTTCGTAGAATTTAACAGTTACATTGATATTTTTGGAAGAATCATGACAGCTTTCAATAAATCACTCCGCTCTTGCTATACAGTTAGTATGATCAGTTTTATTTGTAGGACAAAAAAAGTTCTTTGTGTGCTAAGCAGAGAGTTAAGAAGAAAGGGGAATTATTATGTACCTGTTCAGTCAATTGAAAAACCGTGTTTTGACAATCAAATATTTGTACATCTTTCAATCAGTGGTTTGCATTTTGCAGGCTATCCTATATTAATATTTCCTTTACAGGCCTAAATTTGGCTGTTATTATTTCAGCATAGTTTGACTTTTCTAGTTGATATAGTTTGTGAAAATTTGAACCAAGAAACATAGGTAAGTCTATATAGTAGACTACCACAGGTTGCACTTGTAGTCTACGATTAGCCTATCCACTTCCACACATGTCCTCTAAAAACAAATTAACTGAAGGTATTTGAAGCAATAAAAATGTACCCTTCAAACAACTGTTTACCGCAGTGTGTATGTTAAACATAATATGAGGCAACCAGCATTCTGACTTACCGCAGGTTCTTCGACACTCTTCTTTGGTTTTGTATCCGAAGCAACCAAACGCAGCAACCTCACAGCGTCGCTTTTCAGCATTGTAAGAATATCTAAAATTTTGTAACACAATTTTGAAGATTTTGTTGCACCACAAGCAGATAACTTCAGTAAATTGACGCACTTGTAGCTATTTTATATCATACAGTTACAAATCGTAGGTCATTGTAGGCTATATTATATTGACAAATCAAAAGAAAAGTTTGAACAAGTGTAACTAAAGCCATTGAGAGGATGATTTGGACCCGGTACAAACGAGATCCTCGAGTCTCAAATCAGGACACTTAAAAATACACCCTATTCAAAGAATATACCGTTGCTTTTGTGTTCCCGGGCCTTTTTAAAAATTACGGCCCCTAAAATCATCCCGTCCAGAATCTAAAAGTATCCACCGGACCCTGTTAACGCTATTGAGTGTAACAAGCTACAACATTTAAAAGCTAACTAAAGATTGACGATTGGCCTCACAAGCCGTGACATTGTATGACATAGACCGAAATATAGAACAAAGCTCACTTCTGTTTTGACAGATCGCAAGGATAGTTGATGGGAGGCCTTTCGCAGCTAGTTGCATATTTTTCCGTACGAATCGGACATTCTCTGCTCATTTCTTCCTCTCTCTCAGTACCGTGCGTGCCATTTCCAAATTTAGTGCCCGTATCAACATATGCACAGGAGCATCGATCTGTTGTACACTGAACCACCTGAAAGGTAAAGGGTACTACTTTTAACTTATTTCTTATTTAGCAATAACTTAAAAATAAGTTTCGTCTTTCACGTAGTGCAGCTTTAAAAGAAGGTGAAAAAACTGATCTGAAAGATTTGTAGGTTGAATAAAAAGGCGAAGAAGAGAAAAAATCAAGTGTTTATTTTTATTTTCGCCATGTAGCCTACATACATAGGGGGAGACCGGGGAGGGTTGTTACAGTTTTCAGTAAATGTAAGATTTCTTTCCTACTATTTGTGCAAAGTTGCTGCAAATTTAATACACTATTGCTACATGACTGGTTGTTATAATCGCAACTTTAATTATTTTTTAAATTGAGCTTTAAAAAAAATATTTGCATTTACATACCTATGAGTAGGGTTGGGCACACATAGACTTTTTCTCTGTTGTCCCATTAAAAGGAGTGTTTTTTATGGCCATTTTTCACGCTGATCACGAATCCGTTGAAATTTTTGATCTATGATGATGTTTTAGGTTGGTAAAATGCAAAAATTCAAAATGGCCGCCAAATTTACACATTTTTTCAGCTAAAATTTGATAATTATGCCTTACTAAGTCATGTAATATGTCATTTCTTCTGTTGTTAGGGTCACTGATATCGATAATCATGTTTTCAAACTTGTACAGGTCAACTGGACCGCTCCAGATACATATTGCGATAAAATGTGCACTGAAATGTGAGCAGAACCATAATTTCAAAGGAAAAATTAAGATATAAATTTTCATAAGCTACTTTAATTTTCACTTCAACATCTGCGTACCAGCATCTCAACAACTTTGTTTGTACAAGAGTCCTTTGAATTTCAAAGAACTTTTTTCAGCAGGATATCGACAGCAACAGAAACATTGTCTTCTGGCTTGATAGCATTTCTGATGGATGTTTTCAGTTCGTCTATACTGAACTTCTCAAACGTGAATGTTTTTATACCGTCTGCACATTTAACTCTACGCTTTTGGCGTATATCGAGCGCCACTGTCGATCTAAGGTAACCAATGTCGTTGAGCAGTTGTGATTCATTAAGTCTATCAAGAGAGTCAAGTGTATTTGGAGTCGCCGGACCTCCATGCTTCTTACACTCCTCAAGTACCAGTAGCACTTTGGCTATTTTCTTCTTCTTCGCTTCTTGCTTCTTCAGAAGCGCAAGTTGTTGACTTGTTTTTAACTGAACAATAAAGTCTTGTTCAAGCTTTTTCGCCTGGGTAACTTCTTCTGAGCACCTTGCCCATTTCCACTTCTCATCTTCATTGAGATCTGTAAACGACGAATCCATGAGAAATTTATCCGTTGAAACTACATTCTTCCTTGAATGAGTTCTTACTGTCGTCGATCCACCACTGAAAGTTATACGGTTATCAAGTTTGGCGAATTCGGCTTCGCATCCTAAATTTGTCAATGGTGCATGTTTCAATTTGACGTCGTCACTACTTTGACCTGCAAAAAAGTTCATCTCGGACAACTGTCTGTCCATTGCATCTAGAACTTCATTCAGTACAGCACCATACAATCGGACTTGACCCCTCTCCGCGTTCATGCACTCCTCTTGCTTGGCTCTAATTTCTGGTATTTTCTTATCGAAAAACGACCTGACACCTTCCCAAGTTCTCTCACCACCCGTGTCATCTTCACGTTTATCAATATAAAGTGATATTGAATACTTTCTCACCAGCAGATACGTGTAGCAACTTTTGAACACCAATCTTTTGCTCTATATTACGAAAAACCTTATCGCAAGCATGGTCAATTCCCAAAATTACATGGGCACACCATTTTATCATCTTCTCCGCTTCAATACCTAAATGTTGCAAGAGCGTGGTACAGTCACCTGCCCTGTCGGACATCCAAAAATCGATGGCACCCTTGATTTCATCAACGGTTAAATTTGACAATGCTGCCAAGCATTTAAGCTTGTACTCGTATGCTGCGGCGCCATCTGCTCCTGCGTGACTTAGATGCTCTGTGTAACCAGTAGTCATGGTACGTCTGTCACCACTGGGTCCCGATATTGTAATGTGGTCGGCCTTTACATCATACGACCGATGGCCGGCCGCTTTAGTAGTGTCATCGAGGCCGACAGTTACAACACTGTCTTCTTTCTCTAGAAGTATATTAGCGACCATCTCCAAATTCATATGTGAGGCATCCTCCAAATACCTGTTGAGAGTTCTCCTACTTGGGAAAACGAAGGTCAAATCTTTGGTACATTTTCGTCGTTTTTGTGCAAGTGTCTCGGCTTCGGAGCTTCCGCTTGGAAGCGAAGAGATTAGTTCTTGGCTTTCAGAATCCGATTCATCATCATCTTCTTCATTTTCTTCAGTGCTCAAATCCCAGTTTTGATCAAATATCAAGTTAGCAGTTTGTACTATTATACCGGCTAAATCCGCAGCACTCACTTTATAATCCAAGAAACATTGCATTGTACATCGCACTATTTTTTCGTTGAGTTTATTGCGACTTTCTCTGACTTTGACTTTTGGGAAACGATCACTGTAGAAGTCTTTGACACTGTCCAGAGTATCAAGTAAACTGGACGATTTCTTACTACGGGTAGTGATGGAAGAAGATGAAGACGTACGAAAGTTCAGATTATCCATTGAAAATTCCACATCTTGTTTCTGCTTATCGCTGATCATGATTGATTGATTATCGCCATCAGCCAGAGACAATGATTCCTCATACTGCAACTTCCTACCCTCCATTTTTCGCATTGTAGAAGATTTCATTTCTCCTCTTTTCTTCTCAGCTGATAATTGGCGTGTATCTTGTCGGTGCTTTTGTTTTCGCCAGGAACTTGAAACAGTAGATAGACAAATAGCTTTATAACTTCCAAAGCAGTCATCACGGTAGAATTCTTCATCTTCTGGAGTCATTTTTACTCCAAACTGCTTCTCTAATTTCGCTTGATAATCGCTGTTTTTTGTTCGAACATCGTATGCATTTTTAGTCATTCTCTCATTAAAACTCATTACTTTACTAATCCACGCATCCGTTTTCTTGTACCTTGTATTGTTATCTTGTTTGCACAAATTTCTGAGAAGTTCATAATCATTTTTGATCTTTTTGGATACCACGCTTTCATGCTCTGGGTATACGTTCTTTTCCAGCCAATCTTTGCAAAGTTCAGTTGCAACTATTTTGCTGCTATCTACTAGTGTTAGTTGTTTTTGTCCTTTCTTTGTTTTGCATACATTTAACATGCGACCGAGGATGTATCTTCCATCGGGTAATTTACTCAACGTCTTTATTTCAGGTTCCTCATGGTAAACCATCCCATACAACGTTTTTTTCACAAAGTCACTTCGTGTATTAAGTGTATAACTAGTTTCAGACATCACTGTTGATTATCTGTAATGACACGAAAAACGTACAACATCAAAAACAAAGGATATAGTTGATTAATCAACTCAAAAATGGTTCTGAAATTAAAAAGTAAGTATTTTTCAATAAAAAATACACAGTTTTAGCTATAACTGATAAAAAGCTATTATGTATATATCACTGTTTTGACCTCATATTCGATATCAGTGACCCTAAAAACATAAAAAATGACATATTACATGACCTAGTAAGACATAATCATCAAATTTTATCTGAAAAATGCATGAATTTGGCGGCCATTTTGAATTTTTGCATTTTACCAACCTAAGACATCATCCTAAGTCAAAAATTTCAACGGATTCGTGATCAGCGTGAAAAATGGCTATAAAAAACACTCCTTGTAAAAAAAGTCATGTTGTTTGCCCAACCCTACTATGAGTCAGTTGTAACATCTCACCCCAGTATCGGGGTGAGATGTTACAGTTTTTTTTTAGACTGGTGATCAGCTATTTTTTATAAATAAGAAGTCTACTTTTAAGAGAAAACATCTAAAACTGATGTCATATTTAACAAAGTCTGTCAGAATTTATTGAACACCCAAGTTTAATTGAAAAAAAAAACAAGAACAAACAAGTAACAAATCACTAAAAACAATGCATTATAACTGGGTGTAGCAAACACACAATCTCTACCCAACTAGGCCTACTCATTGCAGTTTTCAGAGACATATTGCTTTTCAAAGTCAGTGCAAGCTTCATGAGACCAGCCTTTGCAGTGTACACACTGAATCCATGTTTCTCCTGATGCAGAGTTTGAGTATGAATCATCACACACCATGCAGAACCACTCCTTTGATTTTTGGCTGCAATTCTTCTTCAAATGGTTTCGCTTGGCTTGTTTGTTGTGGCCAGTCTTTTTAGCTTCTCTGATAATGAAGGCATCTTCTATTTTCTTTTTTTTGGGAGTAGAAGTAACAACAGCAGAATAACGTTTTCGAGAAGTATGTTTACCTACTTTTGCTGGAGCTTTCGGAAAGGGCCGAATTGAAACCCGAGATGCTGTTATGCCTTCAGGTAAATCCTCCAATTCAACACATGATGCTGCACTGGTAGGCTACCTTCCACAGAAGATGAAGTGGAGCATAATTTAACTGCTTGAGCAATTTAAAAATTTGAAAAATTTATTATTCAAATACCAAATTAAGTAAATTTTCTGGTAGGGGAGAGATGTTACACCTTGTAACAACTCACCCCTATGGCGGTTGACTGAATAATGTCTAGATATGTCAAACATTTGATAATCAGCTCCAAAATATTTTTAATTAATCTAAGCTACAGCACTTGAAGCCTACAGTAACTTTGAAACCAAAAAGATATCACTCCTCTCTTTATAGAAATCACATTTTCTTTGACAATGTAAAAATTTACTTTTGATACCCCAAAACCACTTTTCATAAATAATTTGCTACTACACCTTTCAAAACAGCTGAAACTTTGTTTGGAAAGAGAAAACAAGCGTCTGAACCAATAAACTTAATTCCAGCGGTTGGAATAATATAATTAATAAATTAAAGGGAGTGTAACAACCCACCCCTGTAACATCTCTCCCCGGTCTCCCCTACAAACCAGTTTTAACCTTCTGTACTTAATTTTAAAAACTGGTGTTAAGCGATCGCAATGACAGACAACACACGCCAAAAATAATAACTAAACGTGTGATACTTGCGAGATAAACAAATAACTTTCCGGATTAAAAATTAAAATTTCTGGAGATATACATTCAGAAGTACTGGTCAGCGTGATATCCTTGAGATGTCATCTCTATGTATCTATTACAGATCGGATTTGACTGCTAACTTAGGCAACAATGATGAAGCCGTCCATCAATTTTTCAAATTCTCAAAGTTTTACATTCAATAATTTTCCAAGTGTTGTTTTCGACAACATACAGCTTACTTTGTAAACACCTCCTTCTTCACAAGTTGGCAAAGCAAAACTACGAAACAAAGATGAAAAGAGGTTTTTTCCAGCCGATTGGGCTCGGTTTGTGTAGCATCCAACATCGTAAGTTGCAACTGAATCGCCACTACGGGATTTTTCTGAAACAAAGCAGTAGTGTCGAGAATGAACGATCTTCCTGATGTCAGCACTAGTCAGCGTCAGCGGTAGTATTACATTGATAATGATAAACCAATGGAAAACTTATCACAAATAAGTTCAAGTTTATAAATCTGTTTTATCACAACCCAAGCAAATTGATATTTTCATAAGTTACTTTATTTACGCATCACAGGTAATTTTTGGTCTAAAACTAGCCTACAACTGATAGCTTAATAGTTACATCATTTTTTTCTCTTTTATTATACTGTATTGCACACTAAGATACTGGCGATAGCCCAGCACTATGCCCAGAATGCAGCGATGAAATATTTTGATGAAAAAGATAAAAGCAAAAATAACTCGAACGATGAACATCTTAGTACTGTCATCGACTTGAGCGCGTCGTGATTAGACTTTAATGTGAAACAACTGAAAATTAATGACTTGTTTATTGAATGAAAGGTCTTTATCTCGCTTGTACACAAGCTGGCTTAATAGTTGCTGATCGATTATGTTATAGAATCTATGCTTAACGTGATAACAGATCATTATAAAAACGTCGACCTTTGCTCATCTATCTTCAAAATGTTACATGAATACAGCATTATAACACCTATAACATAAGGAAATCACCCCAAATTACATTTTGTAAACTGAAAATAGGTTGCTGCGACAGATTAAAAAAAATCTCGTTCAATGGGCAGCACCTGGTGACTTTAATTTGAACCGATCCTTATCTCAAGCGAAATATCATACTTGTAAAGTATTTATATGAAACATCAATGCACATACCTTGGCAGTTCACCTTCAGTGCAACAACCGCTATGAAAAGCAGAACCACACAAAGCGACGTCTGTGACATAGTTAAACTTACATTTATTCTATCCTGTGGTTTTAAAAAGATTTGTTTAACGATTTGTAGAATAGCTAAATAGGCTATAACTGATTGTTTCAAACAAAACAATTATTGAGTCTTTGCTGAAAAAAAATTTTAAACCATGATATTGATTACATAAATTGTAGAAACACATCATCAATGTTTTTGAATGCACAAGCCTTTACACAAAAACGCAGAAACTGCGTTTTGGCTATGCACATGAAGCGCATGCGACAACATTAGAATGTATCCGACAAATTCTTTAAAAGTGAGTTTTTTTATATAAAATATATTTTGCTCCTTTTCACTTAACCAAGTCAACGAAACCAACTGCTCACATGTTAAGCATTCATCATATATACCGTACGTGTGCGGTTATTAAAATACCTTTGGCAACACTTTATGATAAACAACTTATAGAGCACTGATTTCAAGAATCTATTTTAACCATAGTTTCAACTGCTTTGCATAGCACACGATTGCGTGCGTACCTGTAATCAACTACACCCCTACAAATATGACATATTTTCACCTGTAGTTTAATTCTGATGAACGTTTAAATTAATAACGTTCAGAAAAAAATTTTCTGCGTCGCTAAGTTTGAAATATTGCAAACACTCATCTCGCAACTTACTTGTCGAGCTGCAGTTTGCAGATTTGTGAAAATTGTTCCGCCATTTTAACCAACCATGTCGTTTTTTTTAATAAACTAGATAGCCTAACTAGATTTCAAAAGCATCAATTTTTCCTCATTATTGCTCTTGTCTAAGCAATGCACCTTTTTCTCATACTAGAATGTGTATTCGCACTGTTTCCTCTAAACTCCGTATGCATTTGAAGGTGTTTCAGAGATACCTGCTCATACGTACCCGCTTTGGTTTACATAATTAACTCAATTTTCAGAACACATTTTCATCTTATTCATCCTGAAGCAGGTTCTAAGAGCCGAGGGCAGCTGTTTCAAACGAAAAGTAATTCTATTTAAGCTGCTTTACATTCAAATGTCTCTCCCAACTTAAGAACCGTTTCCAGAAGAGAAAAATGTTCAAATCCTATCATTTTTTCTGCTTAGGAAGGCTGAAGTTAATTTTTAAACAGTGATTTTTAGTGGAAGTTACAGGTTTTTATTTGCTAAAAATTCACAGCTCCAGGCTTCCATGTAATGAGGAGTTGTTCCGTTATCGCTCTGATATATATAGTTTTTCATCTGATCAATTTTCATCTAATGAGCTTTCGACCGAGGTTATGAATTTGTAGTACAACTTAGAAAAAAATCTAAAAACGTGAAATTATTTTAAAGGATTGGTGTTAAAAAACGTTTCATCAACATAAACATGAGAGAATTAGTTTTTGAGCTAATTCTTTTGTAATCCGATTGATGGAATACAAGAAACCACGTGCTAATGAGATATCGAAGTGCTGAACTCTAATCAAGGCTACTTTTTGCAGAAATATAAGCAAGCTTCTAAAACGTTCACCATTTTTATTTATTCAACAAGAGTTTACGTTCATGGCGAAAGCTTTTGTTGAATAAATACGGAGTTATTTCTTACTTTCACTAATTGCATGCAAGTGATTAATGACTTGGTTATAGTGCTTGAAAACACTTCGTAATGACTATACACACTCTAACTACACTACATCTACTTGTATTAACAACTTTGATGTATTTGGTGCAATGCTATGATAACGCTAAAAGTACTTGCATGTGCCATTGTTAAAGCTACACCATCAGCTGGCTTTCACACGCATTTCTAAGTTTTTAGAAACCGTTTTAATACTGACCATGATGATGAATGGACCAAGTAGCATTATACCTCCTTAACGAAACCAAAGTTTAAAATTTTAATTAAACAATAATTAATCAAACAAATCGTTGTCTTTTAATCGCTTCGTTGTAATAGATTAAGATTACCAACTAACGCTATCTTGTTAAAGTGAGCTTGAGAAAAATAAAGAATAAAATTCCCATTTGCACATTGCAGGAAATTATTGTTTCATGTGTGTTATTTAAGATTTTGAAAATGACAATTTGAAAAAAAATTGAAATTTATTTTAATGTTTGTTTTATAATCAACAGTTCTAAAATTTACATCGAGTTAATTTTTGGTTTATTATGCATAATTCTGCTTTTTGGCATTGTTTTGTAAACTTGCAGTGTTTTAAAGTAACCACAATATGTTTTCTTGGAAGAACTTAACCATGAAGAATAAATATACTTTCAGTACAAAAACTTTAGAACTGCCTTCTGAATATGAAAACTAATCTTTTTGTGTCGCAACTTACACAGTTCAGTTCAGCTGTTTTTATTTCTGACCATCACAGCAAAAACAATACACGTCAACATAGCAAAGGTCGAGAAAAGGTAGAAGAGACGTTAAAACGTGCTTGTGACCGAAGTAAGTTATTAAGTTGAAGGATTTGGCACGGTTGAAACACCTTCAGAAAAATTTAGTAAAATTTACACATTGACTTGACATTCTACATACTGTTTCTGCAACGTATCGAAAAACTCTTTGTAACTTGTTTCAAGAAATCTCACAAAATTTACATAGTAACAGCAAAACTTCCACACGATAGGACTGTCTGCTTAGCCTGGCAGTCACGTAAGTTTACTTTTTATCAAATTTTCATGTAAGAAAACTTGTTAATTAAATTTTAGTATTGAAGATCTATTTTAAGCCACCACCTTTCTTTCAGACTAGACAGTAGTGTTGGATGCTTTCTACAAAAAAGCTAAAATGCAAACTTTCCTTAGGTGACAACCGAAGGTCATTCCATTAATTATGTCGTCGGAAATACTAACTGACAACATTCTAAGTGACTGATTGTGAATTCAGCACAATTTTGAGACAGGAATATGTCTTCTTGTATTAACTGGCACACATTCCCAATCACGGTGACAAACGTTCAGTACAAATAAGTTGAAGATCGTGTGCAGTTTTAAATATAAAAAAAAAAAGATAATGGCAGCTAGTGCAATAGCACTCCAGAACACTTGCATCGTTTTTCGGTTGTCCGTAGGCGTGTGGCATAGGTGTGCAAATGGACGCCATCTAAACCGACAGACCAAAACACCTTAAAGTTTGATGTGTGTGGCCAAATAGAAATAAATTTAATTACCTTATATTGCCATTTTTATGATTACGTTCATATGACTAAAATTCAAGACTTTTTTCATGATTTTTTCAATATTTGCTCTCATGAGTAATCGTTGTCAGGTTGGGCATTCGTTATTTCATATATTTCGGCACAAACACTGACACGACACGGCGCAAATCTTTCTCGATTTGAGTCGACTGATTATAATTGGCATCCAATCGACAGATTAATATGAGCGTTTCAAAAAAAAAAAACTAAAGGGAGACCGAAAAGAAGATGACAGGATTACATTGGAAGAAAAGATTGGTATTTAAGATGGAAAAGCGAAAAGACAAAATGTTGTGAAAATGTATGCGGAGGCCATCTGGCAGCAATGGCATGACTTGTTGATGTTGACGATGCGCATCTAAGAAAAAACCAAAAGTCCGTTTTTAATAAATAATTGTAATGTGTGAACCGGATAATATTCTTCTTTTCTTTGTGCATTAGTTGGCTATAGGCTTGTAAACAAAAACCTTATACAAAAACCGCATGCATGACAAACTGCGTCAACCATAAATCTTAACGTTATGAATTATCCCAACGTGGTAGAGAAACAAGTTAGTTAATCAATGAATAAAATGACTGTGAATGCTTTTAATCCGGCTTCATGGCTGTTTGAAGCAATGGGGTGTTAGAATCACAAGGATTTTAAGATTTCCGAATTTGAGTCTGACACTATCCTTAAAAATTAATACAAGATAAAATAATGATAACACAACACTGCTGCTGTGGCTATCTACCCTCATAGGCGTAGCATTGTGAGATCATTTGACGCCATATGACGTCACAATGCCTAAAAAAGGCTTCCTGTGTTTCCAATCTTGGGGCCTGACAGGTTGCTTCAATTTAAAAAAAATAAGACTTTTAACCCATTTTCCTCTATTCCTAAAATTAAATAGAAACCAAAACAACAATGAATTTCAACAGGTGGATAAAAAAAATAACAGTTAACCTCTCAAGTACATGTAGCTCCACACAAAGTGGAATTTGCATGACTTTTGACTCTTTTTTTATTTCTTTAAAATTAATGTTTAAAAATACATTATTGTCTAAAAAGAATGTCTATAGACAACTGCCTAAAAAAACATCATTAAAAGTAACTACAGACAGTGGCCAGTGCTTCGATCTTCCGATCTCTTCAGCGTAGTAAAGTGAAAGTAGAAAGTTGTCTTGAAGTTTTGAGATGATGGTTCTAAGAGTGATTTTTATTAAGCCAATGACAATTGATTTAATGTTTAATTTCGGACTCCAGCGAAACGTAATTTTACCGCCAATTAGAAAGTATAATATTTTTTAGAAAAGTTGTAGGCTAGGCTACTAAGCAATGATTGAAATTTGTTAAAAATAAAAACTTGAAAAAAGACAAAAATGACATGACAGGAATGACAAGGGCCACTGTACGTAGTTACTTTTAATCATTATTTTTAATTTTTGGCATCGCAAACTAGTTTCACCCTATATGTTTGGTCGATTCCAGTGTATGACATGTATTTTTGATCAGGGCGGAGACTTGTACACCAGCTCTCAGTGTTTTATGACTGTCCAAATAATTGTGGAAATAAAAGAATGCCCAAAAGCAATTTTTACTGATAATCGTACATTTTTATGGTAATAATATGTTCATATGCCAACTAAGCTATTTGTTGATTTTATATGATATTTCAAATATATTTCATCCAGTGTTTACTTGGGAGTGCGTTCAGTCTGTAAGTTAATAGTTTTGGATAGACTGTTCAAAAATAATTGTTTTACATCAAAACAATTTTTGCACAAAAAGATGCTCTACCTCAAAACAGTCAAAAAAGATTTCATACCAACAAAATATTTCCTGTTCATAAACTCTGGTTTATCTTTCTTATCAAAGCTTTACATGTATAAGAGAATGTAAAGGCAAATCAAACGTGGTAGCCTATGGATTTCATCGAAAGGAAATTTGTTTACAACCGCCGAACTGGCCAAGTTCAACTTCAGTAAGGTAGCCTAATACCCGGCCAGCAAAATTGCCCTTTTTGCATTGTTTCAACGTCGCCAGACGTTAAAATCGTGTAGAAAAGAAAACTTTGGCTGACTAGGTATGAGTTGAAACTGAGAAACATGTACAGATACCATTCGATTTGTTCCAAGAACCAAGTTAGCCTAACAGTTCATTTTTACATTGATTCAACGTTAGAATACGGTGCATCACGGAGTTGGCCTATTGTTTTTCTTTACATTGATTTCACGTCTGAATAGGTTGATTCAACTGATTTGCTAACTGGCGAGGCACGCTTGTAAATCCAATGGTTGTTTCGCCGATCAATTGCAACACCGATTTGCACCAGAGTTCCAAAGCGTTCCTATAGTTTGGTAACACATTTTTTCATCCATGGCAACAAGAGCAAGAGGAGAAGTCTAAAAATTGCTCCAAAGGCTAGCATACAAAGTGTGAAATGAAAACAGTTTAGTTTTCGAAACGTTTGCTATACATGAGTTTAGTATCTTCATTTTTAGGCTCTTTAGTTTGCCTTTAAAGTCAAATCTCTGGCCGAAAAATATCTGGGTTATACAACAGCTTCTGTGATATGGACTGTTATTCTGTGGAATAGGCTATAAAGATATACAAGTGAAAAATCAGGCAGTTCTTCTCAACAACATGTTAACGTTGCAAAGAAAACGAAAACTTCAAATTATGCAATTTATTATTTTCCCAAGACAAGATTTACGTCGCTTTAAGAAGTGTTTTCATCGTTAATTTAAGCAACGGTTCGCCCGCTGTCACTTCACAAATGTTAATTAACTACGGTTAGCATTTACGTAAAGTAGTGCAGTAGTTTTTTATTGTGTCGTGCCAAAAACGTGAATTTATTTGAGAAAGCAAGATAATCTTTTCTTTGCCAGTAATAAATTTATTTTGCAATACAAAATCAATACAGTATTTTTTCAAAAATACATTCAGTTTTTTAATGAACTTCACACGATGTAAAATCTAAACTTTTGCTTCACAGTAATCTTTCCACGTGATGTTGTAAAATTTATTGCTTAAGCCTTAGGATATGTCTAGCCACAGGTAAAGTTGCTGTAGAATTTGAATATTTTCTTATTCTAATGTGATTTAGAACTTTAATCTTTTTGTTTATTGTAATTTTCCAGACAATTATCTTACTTGTGTAAACAAGCTGACTGTGGTAAAAGACTTATAGTTTTTTTTTTAGTATAGTTTTTTAATTTAGCCATCAATAAAAGAATTTATGCGTTAAAAACTTTTACTTAAATTTGGTAAGCTATCAATAAAATAGATCATTGTAATAACTTGTCAAATTAAATAAAATGTAAAGTTTTCTGATGCACACAAGTGTGGCTTCCGCCATTGATGTTTATTCAAATAGAACGCTCCAATTAAAATTTAGATTTTCAAAAGTGCCAAATCCACCAGACTTCGATGTCAAAGTAAAATTAGAAGGAATACAGACTTCGATGCTTGAGGACTTCAAGTGCACATCAAGATTCTTCGAATTTCTCCGCTTCTGATGAAATTGATCAATCTATTTGTCTGGCATACGATTGCCAGTTGGCATCTTTCCATAGCTTGACTTGAGTTTGCACAGCTTGACAAACAAATCACAGGTTTTCGCAAAAATAAACCCTCAGAATGACAGAAAAAAATGTATCAATTTGAAGTGATATGTTTCAGTTTCCAGGATTATCGTCAGTGCAGTTTATGATTGATGTGGTCTGATGAGACGTGCAGCTGAAGAGGAAAGACGTTAAAAAGTGTGTAGTTGTGCCTGATTGAAAAACGCAGATTCTTCTGCTTGGAATTAACCTTTTTTTGCGGATGAGCAAATTGAAATTAATAAAAAATTCAAAATCTAAAAAACACTTACAGAATCCTTAGTTAGGTAAGTTATATGAATTCGCTGTATTTGTGTGCTAGCAAATACCTTGTAGGAAAAAGCAGGTGACCGCTGTTTCTATTTTAATTTCGAAACTAGATCCGTTACCTATCGATAAAGTGAAGCCACCCGATGTTTGCATCATTTTAGTTTTAAGTTTTGCGCGATTAAGTCCTGAATGTCAATTTTTCCATTCTCTTGCCAAGTAAGTTATTAATTCAATTTTAATGACAAGCATCCGGTGCGGTTCTTCATCAGGCGCAGTCTCAATTTTCCAAGATGACCTTCGTAAATTTTAAATGCATTAACTCGACAAATACCTTTTCCTTTAAAAGGAAACACGGAAAAATAAAATGATATCAAGGCAATGTAGAATTGGATTTACCTTTTTGTTTCAGTTAAACAAGAACACATAATGTAGTTTTTCCTGTGCGTGTTAAAAATATAGCCTACGTAGATACGCGATATGTTTAATCTGGCCACGTTACTGGGATTTACGTGCTTATGGAAGAAAACATAAGTAGCATGATTAGAAAATGATTATAGGTGGACTAATTCAAATTCACAGTATATTAATGTAAGTATTATACCATATGTCCACAGATTTCAGGTTATTTTGCCAACAGCATATTTCAAATATTACGCAACCAAACGTAATATCACCACGTTTCGTTGCCACGGTTTCATTTTGCAAAGACGGAAAAGGAAGGATCCTGGATGTCCGGACAAATACGGATTATGGCGGTGCATTGATGGTGAAGAATCAAATAATGCATTCTTGCTTGACGTAAAGTTGTGAATAAATCAAGTGATTATAAAATAATGCCTTTTTACTGCAATAAATTTTGATTTCATCATCACCAGAATATTTCACGTTTGCCGTTTGCCCTATTACCTATATTTTGGCTTCTTTTAAAATGTATGTGTCTTGAGTTTGTAGTAGGCCTAGTTGTAGTAGAAGAGACACAAACAAAACAATCTTCTAGCAAGCAGATTAGTTATGATTCATTTAAGGCTTTTAGTTTCGTAATTGGAGTGATTTTTTAAAGTTATGAAACAGAAGGTCTTAAATTAATCATGAAAAATTTGCCTATACATCACATGCAATATTTTTTTATGTTTTTACTCCAAAAAACATTTTTTTAACTTTAATCATTCGGAACTACAATCAAATTAATTTAACTTTCAATGCGCATTTTTCATTTCATTTTCCCAGTTTGCCAATTGCAATTTTGAAACAAACTCTATAGATAGCCTATGTTGATGTAATTAGTTGACACAATGTATGTGGACAACAAAAACAGCTGTTTTCAATTTAACCTAAACCGAATGCTATTCATTCGACATAAGATTAAAATACCTCTAGCACTTTTGGCTGTTGGTGTATTCTATGGCCACAGATTATAATAGAATACACTACAACCAATTCACGTTTTTAAAACAAATGAGATATTGTGTTATATTTAACTTGCAAATTACTTTACACTTTTCACATTTTGTTTCAAAACAAAAAAAGGAAACATGAGGTTGTTACTTGTTACCGTTAAAAATTTCTCAAGCTACAATGAAGGGCAGGATGTTGTCTTGAGTGGATCTGCTAACAAACATATCGCACCAATGTTTAACTTCCTGTTGGATATAATAAGCTACACGCTACCGGTACGGGCTTTTACTTACGGAAGCAGATGTCATTAGTTTCATGTTGTGAACACAGCGATTGATGTGGCGTAAAATTGTTAGGCCTACTGATTTGTTAAATTGTTGCTGATTCGCATAGGTTACGTGGCCTAGGATGTTAATCGTTCAAGTTTTGGCTTTGCAATATTCTTTTGTCAAAGATTAAGTGGCTGATTTGCAGGCACAAAAACAGCCAGCAGTTGAGAACAAATCAGAAAAGTTGTTGTTGTCTTTTGACAATTCGATGACTCAGAACATAAATTTTGAACGACGATTTTCAATTCCTAAGTGTACGTTTTAGTGTTTTCAACCGCAGGGATTTTTATGCTATCGCCAAAAATTTAATTCTTTTTATCACAATCAATCGGTTTCAAACCCCAAAGAAATCTTCGAAATATTAGCGAAATTAATGACCCTTGAAATCTTATCATCGATGGAGTGGCTTAATCGTGAGCGTTCGCCTGCAGCAGTAAACCTATAGGTTCGACACCTAGTGGAATGAATATCAAAAGACTCTACTGAGATTGTAAACAGATGGTGTCACCATAACACCAGTTTTTATCGGTATTAGTGCGTTGTACCCTACGTCTACTTAGACTTTATCTTTTCTTCGATCTCCGCTTTAGCTGTCAAAGGTAAATTGCTAAATCCAACACAAACTAGACATTTTCGTTTTCTGGTCGGGAACATCATATTATAAAGAATACTGAACAAGTGAGTGCAGGCACGACAAGAAACTTACAATCCACCAGTTTGGAGTCGCCAATAAAGAAGAAAAACACTTACAAAAATTTACTTCACAAAATTCATAACACTAACACAATATTACAAGGTTCACAATGACGCCATTCACAGTTCCCGTGATACAGAGAGGTAGCGACTTTTAATGATTTTGTTTTGTTTTATTTCTTAGTTCTTGATCTCCGTAGATTAACCCCTCGATATCCTCTGGGTCCTACATTAAAAGCAACAAAAATGGCATGAGATTATGTTAATTTTCAAATCGAACATACTGTACATATATGCTTTCTCACATACCTTGCTATGATTTTGTGCTAACACAAGGTAGCCAACTATTGAGAATAGATGCTATCATATTCTGTGTTAAAATCGTTTTTGGAGTTACAGTATTTTAGAGCAAGATGGAATGCTATTTTATCTGAATAAAACAAAAAGAGCATACAAAGCAGACACCCAATTAGTGGTTGAGCTTATTTTTATGTTGACTGAGCCATGAGTTACGTTTCTGCATTTTGGTTTGCAACTCTTTCCAAATTAACTCTAAATTCCTTTGTAAAATTGAGAACAACAGTAAATTATTTCTTCCTGAGTTTGTAAAAACGAAAATTTTATACCTTTCAAGAAATTCAGTACCCGAGGTGGTACATCGATGTGACCCAGACGCTCAGAGGAATGGTACGAGCTCTCAGGAATGTAAGCCGTGCTCCCTTTGAGTCGTTGAGCTTTGGTCAAGCCTGCTCTTGCACTATGAGGAGGTCGAAGAGCTGAGCCACGTGGAGACGAAGGTCCTTTATTGTTGGAGTAATGTCGCTGAACAACAATCTAGCAATTTATTGGTGAAAAACTGTAAATATGAAGCAGAGATACCTTTTTTTGGAAGCTTTAATCCATTTCTGAATACTTGCTCTAGAGCAGAAAAGTCAAACCACCACAAAAGATCGGATCGATGTAACTGACAAATTTAAACCGTCACTTGCAGTTATAAAGAGTTGCCGTTCCTAAACTGTTTCATCAAACCATGTGCTATACATTGTAATCTGTTTTCATGTAAGTTGCTTGCAATTAGCCCAGATTGACGTTGGAAGGACATTAAATCTCAGCATTTTTCAAATCTCATGTCAATCATTTGAGGAGCTGAAATGGCAACCTTTGCAATAGATTGTGTTTTGCTTGTAGCAGAACGATCGTTGTTTGCTTCACAAATATAAATACAACCGACCTGTTTTGGCCTGATGCTATGGTTCTCTGTAGTAGTAGCGATTCGCAATAGCTTTCGAAACACAGTTGCCTAGTCATGTGCAATGACAAGACTTTATAAACGATTACCGTAAACTCACAAAGCTCTCGCAAAGTAAAAAAAAAGAAACATTTTCAGTGACACAACAACGGCAAGAAAGCATAAGCTTGGGCAATCGTTTCTAATCATTAGGCAACATTTGATCTATCTGTATTCATGGCCACCTAAAGATAAGGCCTGATTTGTCACACTTTGCAGAAATTTTCAGGTTTTTCTAACTTTGGGCGAACGTTTAAATAAATCTTTCTAAACATTAGATTTTTACGCTTTCTTTATTCTTTTTCCCAGATGACACAATAGGTTTTAACATCCTCACATGTTGAAAAACAAAGAAAATTTGATTTCGAAGATTTTAGTCAGTCTGATTTTGCGTTTTTCAACTGACTTTTTATCATTTGCTACTGCTTTCCCAAGACAACAAAAAAGTTTTATGTCATTAGGAAACCGCAAAAAGTAAAAACATCTCAAAAAATGTCAGTCAAGCACTAGCAGTAGCTGTAATCAAAATCTGCAAAATGTGACAAATCAGGCCGCATCTCCAGGTGGCCATGCTGTATTTTACCTCATTTGGCGTTCTATATGCAGGTATGTTTGGAAGCAATGGTCCTTTTTCCCCAGAAGAATACTGCGATAATTTTTTTATGATGAACAAAGAAGAATCTCAAACAAACCATCTAATGTGCCTTTGCAAATAAAGATTTAAAAATTCTAACATGGGTTACATACTTAATGAGCAGTTAAATAAATTTGTAGAGAAATTGCTCCAAAGACAACATTTTAAATAAACATGAACCAGGCCCTGACGCTTACTGCTGTAAGCTGGTACTTTACGTCGGTGTGCCGCCAAAGGTAAAGCAAGTTAACACTGCCTCAAAATAGGGAAAGTGTTTTGTTTGTTACATCTACTGCAACTTGGCATTTAAACCAAAGCATACCTCTAATTAAGCGTAGATATAAAATAATCAAGGAACACGACTGGTGATTTAATATTTTTTTCAGTGTGGAGAAAATAGTGACCTAGGCTAGTTTCAGTGGAATTTGCAAAGTTCTTTCTTACCCTGTTTGGTGAGTTGTATGCTGAAGAGGGCCCTTTATTGGAGCGGTACTGAAAATATGAGCATGTTTTAACAAACGTTTAATGCAAGCGTACAGAAAATCAATTGTAAAAAAGGTAAAACTTAATTTGGTATGTTGATGTCATTCGAATGCATTGCTTACCAGAAAATACTATAACTGATAACATGAACGATTGATGAAACAAGATTACTAACAAAAGATCCTAATATCTTTAAAAAGGCAAAAAATAATGTAAAAAAAGGTTTGTTTTGTGGAAAGTGGTTACCAGTTTCAAAAAGATTATCTTACATTTGAAGATGGATGATACGATCCTGGAAGTGCAGCGCAATCGTTGATTGGGTCACATACACCTTGTTCTCCAGTCTGACCTTTCCTTCCTCTCACTCCTCTAGCTCCAATAATCCCCTGTGCACCTTTTTTTCCATCTTTTCCTCTGTAAATTTTTCCTGGTTTTCCAGGCCGACCTATAGCGTTACATACAATAGTAGACAATTTAGTGGCAATCATTAAAAGATTGGAAAAGCGACTGATGAAACATGACTTTTGGCTGTGTTTCAATTCTAAAACAAATTTTCCATGTAGAATTACGTTTAGTTATTGCCCATTTGCTAAAGACATGATGTACCTGGAGGTCCTGGAAGCCCTTCAGGTCCTTTGATAAAATAGCCTCTCGCTCCAGTATCTCCCCTGTCTCCTTTTTCGCCTGCACATAAAACATTTTAAAAATGAAAAACTATTAAATTAAAATACAATGGTCAATTCAAAATGAAAATAATCCACATAATTGTTTATCAGGTCAGTGACCTCAAGCCTAGGTATTAATATGAAGCGTTTCATGTACTGTAGCTAATGAAATGCAGTTGGAATAATAATTGTTTTAGTTTTTAGTTACCAGGTTTTCCTGAATTTCCTTTTACTCCTGGAATTCCATGATGACCTTTATTTCCAAGAACTCCCCGAATTCCAAAAGGACCAGTTTCTCCCTTGGTTCCTCTGTTTCCCTTAGGTCCAACAGCTCCAGCTAACCTCCTTGGAGGTATGCATCGCTGGCATTGATGTCGAACAGACACTATATAGCTGCAGAAAACAATCACAAGCGTGGTTCGATGGCCAAGAAGTGGTAGTCTCAGAACTAGTAGAATTTTCAGATAGAAATCAACTTTGAGGGACAAGCGCTTCTAAAAACTAAACTTTTAAAACTTGTTTCAAATTTTTCCTATAGTTGACTCAGTTTTTTTTTTTACGTGAGAAAATAATTGTGCTTTTTCTTTCATATTTCTAGTAGTTTTAATTTAATTTTAAAATCACTTTTATGGATGCTGTTAGCATGTTTTTAAACAAGGAAATAGTTGGCTACAAAATACCGGTATTTTTTCCTGTCATTGCATTCTAAACATTGAAAATAATATTCAACTAATGCGCTACCTAGGAAGCATCTGAGCTAGCAGCTTCTTCAGCAAAATCTCAATTTCTTTCATGTCTCTAGGTGGACCCTGCAAGTTTTAATACAACAAACAGTTAAAAATTAGGAATATAATGTAAATTACTTTAATTCATATTTCCTTTACATACTGCACAGTAAGAGAGATAACCTTTCTTTTCACAAATAATTGCTTACTGGCTTATTTTAACTGTAAAACAGTTTAAATAACTTTACTCTGATTTTTAAACTTCAAGTAGATTATATTGCATTTTTTAGTTTTCTTGTTCAATTGTAGTGTTTGAAAGCTTTACTGGAATTGCAATGGCCCGTTACCGTAATATCACACTGACGTGTAAAAAACAAGCATAGGCCAAACTCAAAATGAAATGTGTAATCTTTCCTTTAATCCGCGGGAGCCTTTTTCTCCAATTAATCCGATTTTTCCAATTGCACCTTGAAAACCCCTTTCACCTTTTGGGCCCGAGGGTCCTCTCAGTCCAGGATGCCCCATCGGGCCACTTGAACCGGTTCTTCCTTTTTCACCTTTCTAAAACAATTTATAACTACATTATGTCTCAAACTTTTTCGCCAAAACAATAAAAAATATTTAGAAATATTTTCCGAATCTCAAATAGTCAAAATTCAAAACAGTTTATGTAATACGTAAAGTTGCCCAAAGGCTAAAATACGTGTCTATCGTTATTCTTGATCCATTCTCACTCGGTTACTGAGCACGAATGAGTAAGAAAATAATGCTTGTAGAGAATATTGAATATTAATATTAAAATCACTACAGAAAAATTAACACGTATGAAATCATTGAATATTACGAGCGTATACAACTTGTTACAATATCTTGTTTTGCTTCATCACTTTTCTCCAATTAGCCCACCTGCCCTGGAGCTCCTCTTGGACCAATCATTCCCTGCAATAAATTTATATAAATTTGGGTATGTCATTGGTCATATTTTGTGGAACGTGAATTGTATTTCACTTACCTTTGATCCGGGTTGTCCGACAGGACCAAGTTCTCCTCGCACACCCTAAGCAGAAAAAATGTAAATGTCATGAAACCTTTGGGAATTATAAGATTTATTGTGAGCATTAATCTTAGGATTGAGAAAATTTATTTTTCATATCGTACCAGTCTTGTGGTGTTCGCAGAGTCATTAATTGCATGGGTTCATCAACCCTGACAATGCTTTAACAAAGAAGTATCATTGTTGAGGACAAATTTATCAATCACGTTTTACTGAATGAAGATCCTTTATTTGACGAGGTGCTTTAAATTCCTTGGTAGATGCAAAGCTTATTTTTCACCAAGCTAGAAAAAGCTGTAGACTAAAATCGATTCAATCAGCTTTCTTGCCGTGCAATAGCAAGCAAAATAGCAAGTTTTGCTTACCATTTTGCCAACCGGGCCTTCTTGGCCTCTATGACCCTGTCAACAGTATAAATTTTAATAACATAAATGATAAAATCATAGAATAATCATTACAATCGGTTATAATTCAATAATACATTATAATAATTATGGTATTCACAATTCCAAGCAATCAGTTTTGTTTATGTAACTCAATGGCGACATCGGGCGACACAAATTATTACCAGGACAATTAATAAATATTTTGTTCAAATCATGATAAATATATTTGATGCTGTGACGACAAATAAACTCAGTGTCAAGAACAATTGTGTCACAATGATTTTAAAGAAAAAATAGTTGGTTTCTGCAGTAATTTTATTTATTTATTTTGTGCAAAAGAAGTAGCCTAGAGAGCACTAATCACGGTCAATATTACCTTTGCTCCAGGATACCCAGGGTATCCAGGTTTTCCATGGAAGCCAAGGGGCCCTGCATCACCTTTCGGACCCTAAAAATAACGTTACTTAAAATATGAAGTTTTTCATGTAGCAAAAAATATGTGTAGGAGTGAACTGTTGCAAATGAAAAACTAAAACTATATTTTGTAAGCAGCAAACCTTTTTTACCAGAAAAAAAAGTTCAAAAAAGCATTGTTGTGATGGATTGTTATGGCTTAAAAGTATCTTCCAGTTAGCCAAACTCCTTTCGCTCATCACAATAGAACAATCTCTCTGTTCCACAGTTTTATTGAGGTAATGTGATTGTATAATCATTCTTTATTACTGCGCATTTAACGCAGTTAGTTGCGGAGAATAGCCTTAAGCCACGGTCGCAAACTTAAAATACTGATACTCGTGAGCCGAATGTAGCAAGAATCGTCAGCGATAGACAAGTGTTTTGCCCATGATGCTGGACTCATCAGTATCGTGCTGAGAATGATCTGCCTAGAGCGTGCTGACGCCCGGTAGACCGCTCTTTTTAAAATTAAATTCTGTTGCTCTTTTGATTTGCATTAATTCATAAAATGTAAACTTTTAGTATTCTAATATACTTTATGGATATTGTTACCGGTTTTCCTTCGTCTCCTCTGGGCCCAGATGATCCTCTGTCACCCTTTTCACCCTCAATAGAAATATAGAAATACCCGTGTGTTACCAAAATAATAAAAATAAAAACCAATGTTCTAATATGATTTCATACGAACAACAACAACAAACAAACAAACAGGGTGTAGCACATTGAAACGTTTACACAGTTTATCAATACTATTGCAGAAAAAGCAAGCTTTACAACAGCTTTGTAGGCTATTTCATGATAAACGTACTGGATAACCTTTTGGGCCAACTTTTCCTCGGGCGCCTCTAGGCCCAGGCCGCCCCTAAAAAGATGGCAGTCAATATTTTTAAAACAATCCAGACCAGTTGAAATAAAATTTATATATCCTATGTAGCTTATCAAACTTGATAAAAAAAAAATTAATGTACCGTATTAACGTATTACGTACGGTAGGTCTACATCAAAAGGATAAGTCAAGGACTGGGGCTCTGTTAGTTTTTTTATTTTTTACAAATAACAATCCTTATCTTGCTTATTAAGACTTGCTTTTCTCAATTGTTCTAAATTTGGGTATTTGTATCCTGAAGTTTGCATATAGCTATTTTGTGGATTTAACTAACTCAGTAACTAATGCAAAACTCAACTGTAGAGAAAAATAAAACCCAAAAGCCAACATACCGTAAATTGAAACACTTACTGGTGGCCCCGGTTGTCCTGCTTTGCTGTTGGAACCTTTTTCACCCTTTACACCCTAATCGAAGTAAAATATCCCAATTATGATTTTTCTTCAACTTTAGCTGTATAAGTTAGTTGTAGGCCTACAATGGGCCCACATTGTTCAAAAGATGGCTTCATGCTTTTTGGCACAACAAAGCATTAGGGTGGTTTAAATCAATAAATAGGCCTACCAAGAAAGAATTGATTTTTACGGAACAGACAAGCAGTTACTGAAAAACTCCACTTGTTTACCAGTTAGCTTACCAACAACTTCACTAAAATTTAAAAAGCTGTAAAATCAAACCTTGTTTCCCGGTAAACCAGGATTTCTGTCAGGTCCTTGCACACCCTTGAAATTAAACAATATCGATGAGCCATGACGTATTTACTGTTGATCTAGAATTCTAAAGCAACTAATGCTTTTAAGAAACTGCCTGTTTAAATTAGGTAGGTTATCCTTGATTCCATATCTAATCAACTCAGTTTATAATAAAAAATATCTTATTATATTACCAAACTGATCAAAGACAAACGAAACAAACGAAGACCAGCACAAACTTTTATGTGAAGGGTTCGATTCCTTACAGCGCACAGCCCAGAAGAACTGCGACATTTGGTTGAAAATCGCCAATTATATGTTCACCATGAAAACACGTTTAGGCCATCCTAACTTATGCTCACTAGCTTATAAAAAAGAGCACGCTAGTACCGAGTGAAAGTCTTTCACATGAGCGAACCGCTAATCAAATCTAAGCTTTTCAAGATTGAAGAAAACACAAACCACTTAGTGCTGGGACAATTTATCGAACTACAGTTTATCGAAAGAACGGGAAAACCTGAATCAAAACAAAATTTTGTGCAAATTCTACAAAAAAAGTACAGTAATACTATATTGGCTAACAATAGATTCCTCTTGGATAAGATACGTTTCGGTAATGTTGAAATAGAAATACTTTTTTTAAAGTAGACTAACTTACTCCTCGGTGAGCTGTCAGGTTACAAACTAATTTGTTGCTAAACTGCTGAAGTTGTAAGAGCACACATAACGTTGAGCATAGGGAAAGATTGAGTTTTGCACTTTAAATTTTCACAGGTCTGGATTCAATGATTTTCCAGCAATTGTAGTTTCTTGTTTAATAAAATGTGAAGTTTTTCAAATCAGACTTGAAGGTTTGGAAAAATTAGATCCGACAAGATTTTGTTGAGGAAATATAATTTCCGAGTTTTTTTTATTCAAATTTGAAGCTCTACTTATTATCACTAATGCATTGTAAGAGAGGAACTTGTAGCCTACAAACATTTTCTAGTTGCAAATATTCAACACTTTAATGCATAGATCCTCGATAGGCCTATGCATAAAGTAGCCTAGTATTCTCACCCTTGGTGCTTTTAAAGCAATATGAGCACAAGGTCTTCCGTTCTTTCCAGGTGACCCCTAAAAGATTCAAACTTTGATTAAGTATGGCTTGCCTAAAAATGAATCATAAATGGATATGACATTATATCATGATAAGTGAGGTAAGCTACGGCACGATACGTAGGCTACTTGTACTATGTATATATGCTAGTAAACTAAGTCGATGTAAGTAGCGATTTACTGTATAGGCCTACAAAGAAAAAAATTATCGTTTTTACAGTATTTACAATATTCGAAAATGGAGTTTCTGTAGCCTAACATTTTACCGGTTTTCCTGGAATTCCGTCCTTACCAGATTTCCCGCGCTCTCCTTTCTCACCCTTAAAAGAGTGTTATTTTTTCGATATTAAAAAAACTAGAATACTTCCAATTTTTAGTTGGAATATGATTTTTTCAAGTAAACTGTTAAAGCCTAACTAAAACATAAACAAATATAAATTGTCAAGGAAAATTTGTAAATCTAAAAATAGGCTCATATTGTGGCAAGCTAAAGAATAAACACAAAGGTTAATTAGGGTAATAAAACTGGCTGGTCCCTTTCTATCGATCACCTTCAGGCACCTAGGTGGAACAGAAAGATGTTTTTCTACCTTACCTTTTGCTTACCAGAAGTCAACCTTAAGTCAACCTGACCAGAAGTCAACCTCAACCTAAAGTTTTACTGTTGAAGGTCAAGCGTTACCATGGGTCAATGTTCTCTCCATATCGTTACTTGCAGAAACAATTAAATTTACTTTCTTACGTGAAAATTAGAGACTTTTCAGCTCACGGCGTTGAATTTTATGATCAAAAATGACTTGTCTTGCTATGAAATTCCGTTGTTTTCAATTGTGACATTCTTACTTTTCTTCCAGGTAATCCAGGTCTTCCTGGAAGGTTTGACATCCCACATGGACAGCTGGTATAAGTTTGTAATCTTGAATGTCCTTTTTCTTTTCGAAGATGATCTTCCTAAAATTAAGATGTTAATCATGTTAATCATTACACCATAGTTCTATAGCAAATAAAGCAAAATATTTTTGTAATAATTTTTCAACAAGCATAGGCTACGTTATAACGAATCCTAGCCCACCAAAAAAAAAAAAAAAAAAATTGATGAGACAATCATATAGCTTACGGACAGTGCATTCAAATTATCCAGCTTGCAGCTAACAAAAAGCAAAAACCCAGGTCTAGCAGATGTGTTCATTCTTTAGCAGACGTTAAGTTATTTTGCATTGGCTTACCGTTGTGTGATATTCTGACGAAACGGGTATGCGTTGTATTGACACACGATCGTTGTTGTCATGGTGATGGATCACGTGATGATGGCCTCGATTGGGATTAGCTTTCATTGCGAAAGGGTTACTGTGGGTTAGATTGGACGCATAAGTTGACAGTTTGGTACGTTTAGGAAAGCTGTGAGTCACTTCAAAGTGAAATTTTGGAATCTGCATCCGCGATCCGTGTGGTGGATTAAGAGATGCTGCTTTTCGTTTATGGTTGTTTGGAGTTAAATTGATCTTGAAAAATCCATCTACATCTTCTAGATGTCCATCTAGTTCGGGTGAAGGATATGGAGGGAAGGTCTTTCTTTTTTCAGCTTCAATGGATGTTGGAGGACCGGTCAAGCGCGAGTACAGATTTCGTGTTGATGAAGACATTTGACCGTGACTTTTGTGCACGTTCGTATTATGAGAAAACTTGTTTCTCCAGTTAGTTCTTTGATCACGTGTGGATGCTTTCTTTGCATAACACTGCAATAAGGAAAGTACGTATAGGCTACAGAATAGCTTTTAGAATTAAACAACCAATAGCCTATTATTAGTACCACAACAAGTGCTCAGTTATGAGTTAGAAATATGTTGAAATTTAGTTTTTACTGCTATCCAACTTTTTTCACATGTTTAACTGCTCTTTGCCATGAAAAACATCCTACTCCTGATAAAATTACTCGTTTGGTGGATAAAATCCAATTTTTTGTGATTCAGAATCTGCACTTTATTGCATACAATTTTGGTAAAGAGGTGATTTTCTTCAATCATAGACAGGTAAAACCAAGCAAATACACGGCATTTAACATAATACATTAAACTGAACATAAACTATAAACTACAAACGTTTTCGGCCATACACATGTTAGCCCTTTTCAAGTAACGAAAAATAACTGATTTTACATCTACATTGGAAATAAGTAACTGATCTACACAATGAATTGAAAAACGAAATGCGTAAGAATGAAACGGCAAAGCATGGGAGAAAGGCGCATCACATGGCAGTTAATTCCGCAAGGAAAAAACGCATCACATGATGAATTAAGAAAATACGTTAAGCAGATAAGAAGCACCTGCGGCAAACAACTGCGTATTGAGGCGAGGATTGCAGGATTATTGCATAAATATAGGTTATTTGCTTACCAGAGAATAGTTTGTAAGAATGTTTCCAGTGCACAAAACAAACAACAAAAAAATTAACCTCATTCTCACATTCTTAGGATATTTAATATACGTATGCAAACAAAATAACATGATTTTTTCCTTAACCGGCCTACTACTGGGCTAGTAGGTCTATGACAGTACTTTTTTAGTTTACTTTCTGTCTATTAAAGCTTACGCCTGCGACTTCTGTTTAAGCTAAACTTCCAGATGTAAGCATCAACAGCCTTTTAAGAAGGCGAAACAATTTTCATTTACCTGTGAAATTCTTCTGCCACGTAGGTTGCTTACGTAATATGACTTACAAGGTGCAATAGGTCAATTGCAAGTCTCACAAATGCACCAATAAAACCAGGTCTTTAAAGAAAAATGTGAACACAATAAAATTTGTAAACAGCAAAAAGATGACTGCCTAAGTACCTATAGTGCAACTTTAAATTCCAATGTTTCAACAAAACTAAGCAACTATATGGTGAGTTGTAAATGCTTTATTAAGGTACTCTGATACAGGGTGAAGTTTGGGAGATGCGTCTACTCTCAACGCAGGCCCTATCCGTTAATTAGATTTCAACGTTGCCAACTCCGGAAAGTCATTCAACTTTATTAGGGTTTCTCACATGCTGACGTAGTATAAGTTAAGTTTATTTTATTTGTTTCTCTAATGAGTGTAGTTTGCCATCAGGTAGTCAATATAATCACTAAATGTTTTGTTTCTGGAGTATTGACACAGCGTGAACAAGATTTAGGATAGGCCTACACAGAAATCTCATTTTGTCAATTAGTATTTAGTCACATATATGAGCTGACATTACCTGTTTATTAGGTAGTTTGCAGCAATACGATATTTTTGATTTTTCTTGATAGGAAATATTGCAGATTATCCAAAGTCGATGTAAATCAACCTTCGTTAAAAACAAGAGTTAACCCAAGCAAGTTAACAAAATCGCTGAAAACCACCTCGAAACCGCCAAGAAGATGCAAAACTGTGATAGCCTACTGTGGTTTTGCAGCAGTAGCTTAGCCTATTAGGCTTATGCCTGTGTAGAAACAAATAGGCTAACCTACTTTAACAATTACTGTCAAATAGTTATTCGATAAATATTCATCATCTCCAGTTATAAACAAACGAAACTGCGAGATCAAATGGCCACGTTTCAACTCTCTCGGTATTTTCAGGCGACACACTTGAACCACATGTTGCAATACGGAGTTCTCAGTGGAGGAAATTGTTGAGCTTGTTGACTGAGTTGCTGACCTAATGAAGTTTAATAGTTTAGTTGCAATATAACAAAAGAGCATTTTTTTGCATATTATGTTCTGTAGCTTACTTATGTAAGTACCTCAACAGCGTTGTAAGAATCAAAAATTGGAGCAACGTGTATTTCTTCATGAGGCTTCCAATAACGGGGTAATGGGTTATGGCAAACTCGGCCGGTGAATAAGCAATCTACTGCCAACGTTATATTATGGGGAGACACGAAGAGTTGAAGCCTGTGAAAACCAGGTTCAAAAAGGTCGGCTGTATCTGTTCAAAACATGTGCAGAATGTTAACACTGAGGTTAATTAGTAGCCTAAGCAACTTCGACTTCTTAATGTACACGAAAACAGCTAAACAACGCCGTAGTGGCCAATAAAAAAATACAATTTTAAGACTATTTTTAAAAGTATCTATCCAACACAGCAGTGTTTAGGCCAGTTGGCTACAACGTGTTGCAAATTTGCAACATTGCTCTATAAAGATACCATTAAAAGTACATTTTTATTTTATCTTCTTCACAAATGTGCATTCTACTGTACTGCCCTAAAGTTGTGTATTTCTCAAAACGTTTTTGCAGATATGCAACATAAGGTTCTTAAATATTTTTACAGCGATAATAAAAAAAAATCAGCAAACTTCCAATCTTGTATGATTTCCATGAGAGTTTAACCGAAAAGTTGTTCAAATATGGTTTTGAAGCATATTGCGTTTATAAAGTTTTTATTTTGAGATCATGTACTGTAAAGTGCTTCAAATACCACTTGATGTTGACATTCTATTGCAAACCACAACCTTTAAAGTCACAAATGTGTATTTTCCCTTGACCATCGCTGGCCATGTAGCGGACTTGCTTTGTTTTGCCAGCAATTTCCAAACACATGGTGGCGTTCCCAGGCGTCTGAGTCAAGTGGACAAGTTTCCAATTGTTGTTAAGTGTCCCATGCATCATCCGAAAAGTTGACACTATGGCAAAATTATTCTGGAAGCGCTTTGGAGAAAGCACACTGTCAAAATAACGCTCTCAATAAGCAGCATATATGAAGCAGTTAAAACATTTTACAACTAAAATCAATTAGACGCTCCTCCTGACCTAGGAAGTCATCTTTAAAATAAACTTTTCCACAAGATTTGTACAAAACATGTTTTCATATAATTATTAATTGTAGTAAAAAAACTACAGCACCAACATAAATAATGCTTTAAAAATAAATCATGGTATTATTATTAATTTCTGCAGGTAGAATTTACCCCTTTTCGACACAGAGTGTCTTACAATTTAAATTTTACGTTCAAATCTTGTTGAAAATAAAATGAGAGACTAACATTAAAGAAACAGAAGAACAAGCCGCAATAAAAGTAAAGGTTTTTTCCCCTTACAGTTTATGCTTCTTTTCTTGCTTTATAAATCTATCGTCCTGTAGCCTACCACACTTCTAAAAACGCTTCTAACGTACCGGACAGGGATATGTGAATTGAGGTCGGAAGAATCAGTCCCACCGATGTGTTGGCTGTTATAAGATACATCTGAAACTGTTTTCATGTTAAACACAGCACGATTTCAAATCCTAAATTACAGTAGATTCAATCTTAAAAAAGTAATAAATATGTGGTAAGTTGTGGCTCTGCAAATATCAATAGAAATATTGAATTTCACCATTTTTTTAAGCCATTCATCATAGTAATGACGATAATTTTTAGCTAAAGAAAACCTAAAATATTTTCAATTTTTTTTGCAAACCATTTTCGCGTGCTTTGTCTGTAGTTGTTGTGGTAAACTTTCAAAAAAGAACGACTTTATTGACATCATCAGGACATTGTAGGAACATAAAACGAGAGAATCTAAGCATAAATTTTAACTTTGGCCTGTCTTATGATAAGCTAATATTTGATTAAAAAGTATTTTTTGAACTTAAGTTTAATCTAATTTTTAACCTAAAAAATATAATAAAATTTGCCTGCTCTTTTTGCAAGGATAATCGAAACAAAAATAATTTTCAACTGTTTCAATCTAAGCTGTATATTTATGATTCCAATTTTCAACAACCCAATACGGAAATAGAGTCCTTTGTTTTGCTCAAATAGTCTTTCAATTTGAACATTCATCATGCAATAAAAAGAATATCGGGACTAACTTCTGCAGAAAGCTTATCAACCAGAGCGTTTTCCAATAACCAGTCTCACAGTTATATTGCAAGTATAGACTCAATTTTTCACCTGAACACAAGTCCTTGACAATCGATTGTCCTTTGAGAATGAGAGAACGAAATGAGGAACAGTATCCTTGTTGATTCTTGAAAGGTGTTGATGCAATTGCAGATAAATTTGCAGCATTTAAAGTGCTTCCGATCTAATAAGTGACTCATTTTTAAATTTTGTTTTAGAAAAGCAAAAGAAAAACCAATTTTTCTGCTTTAAAAGGTAACAGTGGTCCCCTACTCAGTTACTAAGCGTTGGGGAGTGAGAAGAAAGTGTTCTCATCACATTAAGCCATAGGCGCCAAGGTGGCCAGTTTCTTTCTTTCCGCCGCCTTTTTTTCAGCAACCATGCCCACTCGGTTCATCACATCTTGGGTAGAGGCGGGCGGTGTTTGTCAACAACCAACTTAAGCCGGGTGTCGAACCAGGATTGCATTATTGGAAAGCCATTCTACCATATTTCTGATTTACCGATACAGTACTTATATTTTCACTTTATAACATTAAAGGTTCTTCTAAGCGTATAGCGTTACAATAAACATAGCCTACATTCCACGCTTTAAATTGGCTGGCTATTAACTAGAATGCATATTATCGAATGTCATTCCATTCCAAGGTTTATAAGTAGCTTTCTGTCAATTTAACTAAGTCTAAAATTCTTACTTACCCCTATGGCATATCTCTCTACGCCCAGCTCTTCCAGCTCCATCACTGTAGCTAAGATAGCTCTGGTTCCAGACCACTTTCCATCAGTGAGAAATATCATGACTCTTTTTAGTTGTTCAGATAAGCTTGTTTCACCATTTGTCTTAGAATACCTTAAAACAGGTTTTTGATAAAAATACGGTACAACAAAACGACATTGATTTTAGGTAGAATATTATTCAATATTTTATACAAAAAAAAATCAATATCTTTCTAGCAAAAAAAATTAACGTTTTTAATAGTTAAATACATGTAACATGATATACGTTCTTCTGGTGTAAACTAAGCAGAATTATCACAAGATGTATAAGGTGATAATCTGCTTTTATTCCGACGTTTCGTCAATCAGACACGACTGACTTATCTTATGTACTTATGGAAGCTTCTGAAAAAAATTGGCGTATCTTAAATGAAATTAAATTTTTGCCGTCTTTAAAAAATCCCTTGAAACTACGTGAAATCTCAAGTTTAGTGTACCAAGTATCTTGTGATGATTGCAATTTAGTTATGTTGGCCGAACAAAACGAGATCTTAAACCTCGCATTAATGAACACAAAAGAGCTTTCAAATGTCAACGCCCGAAAAAAAAAACAGCTCCCTGCATGCATGCCATAACTTTAGATCATACAATAACATGAAGCAATTTTAAAAGTTGAAAGTGATTATCAAAAACGAGTATTTTCTGAAGGTTGGTTTGTCAATCAAAAATGCCCCATGTACTGAATTGTAATGATGCATCTCTTTTCCTACTATTAAAAAAAAAAACTGTAAGTGCTTGTCTGGTGTATTTAAATCGGTTTTATGCTGATTGAAAACTGTGCAGTAGTGCGTACACAATTTGATTCTTCGTGACTCATACGGTTTACTCTCTCCCCGCTCTGCCGTAATTTCTAGTTTCACAATTTGCGCGCGATAGTTTTTGTTTGGAAGTTGAATTTCATTTTGCATGTTTGGTTGGTTTACAGCAACAGAGTCCTATGTTTTGCCATGCTAACCAAGTAGGCACTACCTGACCTAGCCCTTTGAAGAAGTCAGTCATGTTTGATTGACAAAACCTCGGGACGAAACGTCGGAATGAAAGCAGATTATTACTTTATACATCTTGTGATAGTTCAGCTCTTTACAAAAGTCAGGGTATGTATTTGGATACATATGTTGCTAGGAGATGAGGAAAATCTGACGCAAATCTCTTTCAATTAACTTTTAAAAAGTTATAGGCCTATCTTCATGACTTTTTGTCATTGCATTTGATTAGGAAAGTCAGGGACCTCAGAAGGAAGTGTTTCAGTGTTCCACTGTGTACCAAAAGCTCGTAACAAATTGCTAAAACCACATAAAATCCGCAGCATTGGGCTAAAACAGATCTTTTTATTTATACTTGTGAAATATGTAACATACATATATTTAGCGACATGATTCAGAGTCCGAGAAATATTGCAATTCTTCCCGATGTATTGAATCCGCATGATGGCAGCTTGGAGCTCTAATATTTTAGTATATTTGTTCAAAACATTGCGTGGATCAATGTTCTTGCTGCAAGGCACCACTTCAATCTAGAAAAAAATTAAACATATGTTCTGAAAAATCAGTAAATAGGATGCATCACCCATCACTAACCATCCAGCACTACAGTTATACTCAAAATATGCAGTCGCTACTTTGAAAACGTCAGAGATTAGTCTCTTTATGTATTCAACAAAGCTATGTCTGAACACAAAACTAAGACGGCACAAACAAAAAAACTGCTGTTTTGCACACGACACCACGGTTGCTTGGTTGTTCTTTTTTATGCCCAGAATGTTACGTAAAAGGAATGTATTCAAAAGAAACAGTGTTGAGGTTGTCTGTAAACAGGTTTAGTAAAACGAAATCAATCAACGTAGATTGCCTTGTGTTAATTGTTGGCTTACCTTTGTTCTACTGGATGCAATGTAAAACATTTCAGACATTTCTGCAGTAAACTTCAACATTTTTCGGAAAAGTTCTCTTCGCATGCTGCTTGAACCATCAAGCACAAATATTACTTGGAATCGACGGCCGTGGCACTTTTCTATTTAACAAACGAAAGTGTTTATTTTCCCGCAATCCAACGCGGAATTGTGTTACAGTAAAAGTTTTTACCATAGAAACAAATCAATCAACTTATATACCCTGGAATTTTGTGCCTGTTGATACAACCGACGAAAAGCAAGTAGCCTGCTGTAGGTATCCACCAAACTTAGAACTAACTTGAGTACTTTATATCTAATGTTGACCATCAATTGAAGGAATTAATGAATGAGAAGAAGCTTTATTCAGTTAGAAAGCTTAGAAAATACAGTACTAATCTTGCAATGATTTTTATTAATACCTAATTGCTCAACGTCTAGCAAAGAATCTAAGTTCAGAATCTAGGAATTGCTGCTTCAAGTCATCGAATCTTTACATTGGACATTCACTTTTGCTTGTGTTGGTCGTACTGTTTGCCTACCACTGCAATTCGAGCTAATAAAATGAGGCAGCCTGAATCCCCACAAGATACATGTCGGGCCTTTACAAAGTTTAAAATTTAAATTACGCAAGAGCAAGACAAGAACTAAAATAAAAATTTAAACATCAACTAAATTTAACTTCTTTGGTTAAGTCTTTCATAACCTAAAAACTTACTTTGCAACTCATAAACTTCTTTTGGATCAAACCTGAAAACAAGTACTTGGTGTCAACACAGAGCGTGCTAGAATAATATTTTAGAAAATCCACTACCACAAGAAATTTAAAAACTTCAAGCCTTCCGACGATGGAGCTACTTTAAAACTCTTGAACGCATCTTAATTATAATTTAACAACAAGCTGAATGCAACCCAAGTTAAGATTAATATCAATCAGGTAAATGCATGCAACCGATTTGATAGCATGCACTTTAGTGTGGTTTAACGCAAGAATGTCGAACTCCTGAGATGCTACCAAATATGTAGGCGTAGGATTGTGGTAGGCTACTTATGGGCAGTCTGGCCAATTTATTTCTTTAGCTGACTTCTTTTAGCCCCCAAACCTGTCTAAATTAGTCAATGCAATTCAGGTATAAGTGAGCGGTATTTTCAATGTCGAGCTCAGTCATATATCGAACCAGGGTGAAATGGTTTGAGGCGAAAAGTTATCTCTATTAGGCCTTTCCTCGGCTAGAATAAAGTGCTTGCTTAGCGGTTAGCGGCATGCAGTAAGAATGTCGGAAACATTTGATAAATGGAAATTTTATCATCGAACAATGGATAATGCGATCAGACTATTTTCAAAACAAAGACTCAGAAAGTAATTCTATCAAGACAAAGAAAAAGACTCAATCTCTGCCAAGTGCCAATACCATATCAAATACTTTAGTAGATTATTTGTTTGGCGTAGGTTTGAAGCTAAAGAAAGCCATGTCTCATTTCTAACATTTCCCATATAAAACCTATAAGCACTAATCAGGTAATCAGGGATATCTAGAAATCAAATATGGAATGTCAAGCTACTTCTCAAGAATGTGTGTTAGTGTTGACTTGGTGACCTCATAAGGTCTTTCGCTTCCTTCCTCTCTCTCTTCTATGTAATGTACCAGTGTATTTGTCGTGATAATTTGAGAAAAAAATAAACCATTGATTGATTGATTGATTGTTGCCAACTGTTGTTCAAAGCTTCTGCAAGAGTAGTGTTTTACAGTAATGATGCTTGATGCTCAAGTCTTGCACGTGTAAATTTGTTTTAAAAATTAATTTTTATCGAGGCAACTTTTATCAAGGCATCAAACCGTAATAGTGTGTTCACATTTTACAGACGCACAGATCTTTTTAGCAAAGAAAAATATGATCACTTGACACATAATACAGTCTATTTCTGTGGTGTAGCCTACTTCGAGTTTTCTTAAATTATTTTAGTTTCAGATGCTCAGTACAATGTAGGTATTGCAAACCTGTAAGTTCTTTTAAGATGATGTTCTACAAATAAATATGCAGATATCCTTGCAATATGACTTTGTTATAAATTGGTTAATACTAAATTTGTTGCAATCTCAAAATTTTGGGCTTGTTTAAAATAGTCAAGATCTAAGTGACTACTAACCTAATTTTAATAAAGGATTGCTGATTGAAATTTTAAAAACATTTGGCAACAGTTTTTCTTAACGCGATAGATGGCAAAGCCTACTTGGAAATCCCATTTTTCTGATCCCTTGAACCCAATAACGAATGAGGCTTACCAAAATACCAAAATACGTACCATTTGCTGTTCTTGCTACATTGTGAACTACTATGTAATCTATAATGCAATGCTAGATACATCGTTGATAATCTTACGCCGCACGGTGACGCTACAGATACGTATAAAAACAACGAAACTTACAGAAAAGCAAAAAAAAAACATTTAATAGCCTACGCTTATTTTAAATCAACTGACCACCGACTTGTTCTGCAAGCGGTGATACAAGCACCTGTTGATTTTTCTTTGAGTAAAGTTAACACGCTTTAAAGCAGTGTTTAACGTTTGATTTCGTCCATGCATGTATTATTATTGTAGGCTATGATAAAAAGCTTGTAAGGTACGAACTGCATAATTGACCTGACAATTATTTCAGTTTATACTCGTTAAAAAATATACAAAGAATAAAATTAAATCCCTAAAAGCAAGCTACTGTTGAAAAACATTATATTTTTTCCACAAGCGTTAGATACATGCATGAAAGTCCAACTGTGATTAGTCTTTGCTATTGCCTTATTTCAAATTTATCAATGAAAATCAAACTGCCCAACAAACAAGGTTTGATTGGTATCAAAAGTTTAATTGTATTAAGGTTTTGCAGTATGTGTAACCGAAAGTGTGAATCTTGCACAAGTTTGTCTAAATTCAGTTGCTTCTACTTTTTACAAAAAATTCTACTTCATGATAGGCCAAGTTATTTCGTTTCAAAAGCAAGCGAATTATTGCATTGTCTCTTGCATGCTTCCTACTGTAAATTACCACGACATTGGCTCTAACTTCTTTCCATGATTGGCTGCTTGTAGTCTTTGTTTCCAAACAGGATTCCCACCTGAACACACAACAACAGAAAAACAAGAGATTTCAATCAAAGATGTTGCTCACAAGCGAGATAAATCCTATTCCCATTCATATGGAACGAAAAATAAATAGCGTGGTCTTCCAAATAGATAGTCTACTCATCGTTTCTAGCACTAGTTGCTACGTTCATCTGATGAAATTGAAAGTAAAATTAACAACAAACAAGATGGTTTATTGCTTCACTGACGTTTCGCGCACCATGACAATGCGCATCCTCAGAGCGAATAACATACAAAATAAAATTTCACCAGGTTATATACTGCAGTGCGATTGAAGGCAAGAAAAAATAAAACACGCAATATTTTAAAAATTGGCCAATGATGTGTGAGCGGTTACTTTCCACGTTAAATTACGTAAAAACTTCCAACAATAAACAAAAATTCGAAGCGGTGACGACCAACAGAAAAAGTGCGATTGAAGGCAAGAGAAATAGAACACAATGTTTTAAAGATTGGCTAATGATGTGCGGTTACTTTCGACGTTAAATTACGTAAAATCTTCCAACAATAAACATAAATTCGAAGCACTGAAGACCACTAGAAATTCGAGACAAAATTAGATTACAATAACATTTCCAACTGTGTTTAAGTACTTAAACACAGTTGGAAATGTTATTGTAATCTAATTTTGTCTCGAATTTCTAGTGGTCTTCAGTGCTTCGAATTTATGTTTATTGTTGGAAGATTTTACGTAATTTAACGTGGAAAGTAACCGCTCACACATCATTGGCCAATTTTTAAAATATTGCGTGTTTTATTTTTTCTTGCCTTCAATCGCACTGCAGTATATAACCTGGTGAAATTTTATTTTGTATGTTATTCGCTCTGAGGATGCGCATTGTCATGGTGCGCGAAACGTCAGTGAAGCAATAAACCATCTCGTTTGTTGTTAATTTTACTTTCAATTTCATCAGATGAACGTAGCAACTAGTGCTAGAAACGATAATTGTCCTGATGAACACCCAAACTTTTCAGTATTTAGTCTACTCATGTTAGCCATTTTCTTGAAACACAGCTATAATGTAAATGTCAATCAGCTACTGGGCCGAGTGGAGAAAGCACTAGCACTAAGTTCAAAAAGACGTCTGGTTGTTAACTAATAGAAACCACTCTGTTGAGTCTTGGCATGGCACTTGACATGCTTGGAGATGGACACGAAAATTGGATTCATTGTCGTTCTGTTCATAAATTTAAATTTTTAACTAGCCTGCCTGCATAAGCCCGAATATCACAAAATATGAATTCGAAAAACCTTCAATCTAAACTAATTTTCAAAAAAAACAACTTTAAAGCAGCTTATCGATCACCTAAGGACAGCCCGGTTAAAAAAACTTTTTAGTTTATTGTATGGCAGTCCAATTTTTTTTAAATGTAAAACAATGTATAATAATGTCTATGAGCAGTAGACTACGTCAGAATCTAATGCAAGGGCTACTTATCAAGTACACCCTCAAATTCAACATGTTGTTGTTCTCTGTGATCGGCATAAACATGAAATTTGTTTCCTCCATTGGTCAGTGATCCAACACTATAAGCCTGCATGACATTCTTTCAAAAAGTATTGAGGAAGAGTTATCGGATTATTAGGTCTCAAGGTCAAAAGCTTGATTAAACTATATGTAAAAGTTTCGCATTTCTGCGAAAGATAAAGTATACCAGGAAACCATGCATTTACGAAACAAAACAAACCGAATGACAATGGAAATTTTCAAATGAAGGCTGTGATTACGTCACACCAACATTCTTTCTTAGGTCCATCGACTCTTATCCTATTTGTTCAGAAAGTTTGACTGAGTAACAGCAGCAAAACATAATAATATTGTATCGAAGTGTGAAAGGTAGGCTACAACTTTACCGCTGTTGTCTGCAAACACAGTTGGGACAATGCAAGCAAGGAAGAAAATCTTCAAGTGACGGATGTCAATCATTTTTTTCTCTTTCCTTGCAAAATTCTGGGAGACTTGTCTGATTTGAAAATGCAAATATCAAGATATTATGCGCTTTTTAGCGTTTTTAGTAAACACTATTGCTGTTAAAAACATGGAACTAAGCAACAAGTGTAAAAAGTATAAGTATTCTGTTTCGGTACTCTGAATCTACACAAGTGTTATTCAGTGAATCTACTACTATTAACTGTTTTTCAGCAAAAAAGGTACGAATGTTTCTACCTTTAAAAAGATCTAGCTCACATTTAAGCTTAAAGACACTTTTAGCCTATTTCATCCGGCTTGGTTGCTTTTGCATGCTTGCGCAAACAACCGCACAAAATCCTTCAGGCTATTCGACACGTATTTTTAACCAATCTTTGTTGTCAGTGTTGTCAAGAAACAGAAAACACTTCCATGTCGGGAGATATACGGTACTGCAAGTTACAGACGGTGATGTTGTTGTCCGTGCAAACAACAGTCAGAGAAACAATGCAAATACGCCAAGTTTTGCTGCGCACTTTACTGCAAATAGCTTTTGTACAACCCTTTTTTAATTAAAAAAAAGCTTTTCAATAGCACAGCTGCATGGTTATTCTATCTAAAGTTTTCATTGTGCATTCTTGTAAAATTTTGTTTTGGCAACAAAATCTCATTGCTTTATTCTACCAGAATATTTTAGATTGCTAGCTTCAACAACTCTTGCTAACATTTTGCTACATCCTTTGCTTGGTAACTTGACCATGTGCGGATTTTTATTAAGTCTTTCTGCTTTTTGATTTACTATGCATTGAAGAAGACTTTAGGTAAAGGAACATAACAGACAACGCTATTACTCAATTATCACTTAGCACTTGAATGCAAAAAATATTGTTTTTAATATGGTCGCCTATTAGTGGTTGTTAATGGATTTAGTGAAGACAACTGTCTAACGTGATTACATAATTGCAAAAGATTTGCACTCAAAGCAAAGCAAGAAAACTCGGTTAAAGTGTATTCATTGGGTAGCAATCCATTTCAAGTTAGTCAACAGGGATTTTTTTCTAAATGAAAATCACCACTTTGAATAATAATTAAAAATAAAATTATTTCTCCTTTTTTAAAGATTTTATTTCGTTGCAATAACTCCCGATGCATGCTTTCACTGTAGGCTACTGCCATAACCGTTCGGTGGCTTACTTCAAATAATGTTATGGTGCTATTTATTGCCTTTCAGCGACAGGGCTCGTTTAGAATTTGTATCAGATTTACGATGACGCCACATTTTTACCAGACTTTTTCTCACTGCGTTATGCGAGAAAGATTACAATCTGTACGGCTTTTAAAGTCTTTGTCATGACCCGACCTGGAATCGAACCTAGATTTCCCAGCACTAGAGCCAAAGGCGGTAATCACTCAGACACTGAGCAAGTGCGTCAAATGATACAGTCACGTCCTGACAGTACAGTCACTGCTAAATTGACAACTTTGCACAGTGATTAGCAGGTAAGATTTTCAGTAATTTTTTTGTATTTCGGCAATGAAGATAATCAAAAAATAAAACAGATAAAATCCAGAACAAGTTTATTCTTTTATGAAATACGGCATCACAGCTCGAATAAATAAGAATTAAAATCAGCCGGCAGAAACACAAGCACATCATACTGGGCTTAGTTAAATCAGAAATATATAGCCTACTGTAGACAAGGCTTGGTATATTATAACGAAGCTTTCAGATCACGGCTACAGCTTATAGGGGCAAGACTACATGTATTATTAAAATTAGTAAAGGATACTTTCTCTGTACGACAATAGTGATAAAAATTAATATGATTTCAAACAATAAAATCACGTTTAATGTATGATTAATTCACAGTGATGAGAACGAAAGATCGTTAAAACAAAATCCCAACAGTACAACGCTAGCCTACGTCGAAGATTTTTTCAAGACTGTGCTCTCATGGTTATCTACTAACTGAGCCGATTCTGCCGATAAAAACTCAATGTCAATATTTGACATATTTTCTGGCTCTGACGCTTCTGAATTGTCTCCGGAGAGATACCTATTAGAGTTCTGTGAATGATAATTCGACGAATTGCTTGTTTCTGTTGAAGGATCCTCTGTTTCGTCAGGTACGTGCGTTTCCTCTTCTTCAGTGTAAGTATACGGCTCGTACGGATAGTATTCGTATCCGTGATATTCATATTCTCCCTCTTGGAGTTCGGTTTCAGTCTCTTCAATTTCTTCTGGAAGATTTTCTTCGTTTGAATCAACTTCAACAGAGATTCTATTGAGCGTGGGTTCCTCGGTTTCAATTTCATTGCCATGGGATTCAACGGAAGTTTGCTCCGAGCCCCAGAATCTCCTCAAAGCGGCGTTAGCGTTTTCTTGCAAAAAGGCAGTCCCTGAAAAACATAATAAAAACATGAGTATTTTTTTATAGAAACCGAAATAAATACATAAAAAAAAAAACTTTTGAATGCTTATCATTTGACAAATATAAATAAACAGCTACTGTAGGTCTCTAATTTGATTAAATGCTTGTAAATACTTACAGGAGATCATGTAGTTGCTTTCATCTGTTTCTAAATTGAACAGTGTGGCAATGGAGACATACTCTTGATCTGTTGAAATAAAGCGCTGATTTAATATGGGAAAAATTAAATATTTTTTCATTATTTTTTAATTTAAAATCTTTTTACAACAATTCCAGTTATAAAATAGACTACTGTTAATGATTTGATATCGCCAGCAAGTATTGCAGTTACATGCATGATCTATAAAAATACTGTATTAACATTAATTTAACTTACATATATCTGAATATGACTGGCAGACATTTTCTTGCAATGGAGTTCTGTTTTCATTTTCAAATGGTTGTTGAGTTCCAGGAATAATATCTCCAGTTGTTATGTCAACGCAAAAGAAGGACATAGAATTTCTTTGCAAGGCCTAAAACGAATAAGGAAATGATTAATAAAAGAAAAAAATCCTGTTGATTTGCTTGTTGTTGCAAATATAATACTATAGACGAAACTTTTGATATTTATATTTTAAATGTCAAAAACTCGCAAGCAGGATTATCAATTTAAATGAACAATATTATTTCTGCCTACTTACAGTGAAGCTGTTGTCTTCTGCGCAGATTGGTTCGTACTCAAAGGGGATATCAACCACAGTTGGCCACTGTTGTAAGAAAAGGTCGTAGGCTTGTTGCTGCAGTTGGCACACTGAAAAGTCTTCGGTTGATTCTTCAGACGGTACTGAAATGAGAAAAAAATTAACATTAGTATTTCTTAGTAAAATAGGCAAATTACCATTGCTTATACGAATGATGAAAAATGTTTTAAATGTTGTTAAAACATAAAAAAAAAAAAACGAAAACACGATTGGTAACTCACCACAGTTTAAACTTTCTTTGCTCTGCAAGTAGCTTCTTGTTTCTTCTCGTGGTGCTCCTGTGTTTGGGTCCACACAAAAGCAGTAACCAATGTCTTGGTGAGAGCATTGGGCGTGCTGAAAAAAATAAATTCAAATTTAGAAATCACAAATCTAACGTAAGCTGACAATTGCTGATAAATTTGAATATTTACAAAGTATTTCTGACTCTGAGCAAAAATAGTAAAAGCTCGTCGGCTTTTTGAGCTTATGGAGAACAACATCAGTAAACCTATTTACTTTCACTGTATTCACCTTCCATAAGACACCATCAGCTTCACATTCAGGAACATAGGTTGGCTCACTGACTATCCTCCCGGTGCTAGCAATGTCCAAAAGGACTTGCTCGGATCGGTCTAGGCAAGGAGTTCGCTTGATGGTTGGAGCGCCTAAGAGACAAACAAGATTAGATTGAGAAGAATGTTATTCTATTTTATTTCAATTGTCAAACTTGACAAAGCAAAGTATTTGCAGATAAGACAAATTGACTTTTCTTTTTGAAAAATCAATAATAGCCCTTTCATAACTATTTACCTTGAGCTGAAAAGAAGTAACAGAAAGTGGTGAACAAAACGACGAACTTCATTTTTGCAAATATTCCAGCAATACCGATGTAATTTTTGAAGAGTTGAGTTTACCAGTTACAGAAACGATATGCTAATGCAAACAAATTCAGTAATATCCGTTGCTTGTTGCTAGTTTGTCTAAACGACTTCGAAGAGATATGACTTGAAAATATCTCGATTTCCCTTTTTATAGCAATACAATCACGTGTTTCTTTTTTCTTAACTTTTTCGCTGAGCCATATTTGCTTCGGCTCACGCCCGCGTCTGGCTGAGCTTGAAAGGTTGGAGCTGTTGTCGTTTTTTTATTGAATGCAATTCAAGTTTGCCGAACGAAAAAATAAAGTACATAACACATTTTCACAAATGAAATATCCAACTAATGACTACGCAACAGTAACACCACGTTAGGCTTACGATTTACAAGGTTTCTTCGTACTCAAAGTTAAATATTTCAGAAAAAAATAAAAATTTACACTTTGTAGGCTATAGTCTATCACAGTGACATGAAATCAAACAACATGGCGGTTTATTCCTTATTTCAGCAAAACAAAAATCAAAAAAATAAACTGAACGTTTTCAGCTTCCCTGCCTTATCTCAAATTGAAGAATAAAACTTACAATTGAAACATATTCATCATAGTAAAGTATACCATTATTTTTACACAATAATTTTGAAAATGAACAACAAAACTTTGCATTGAAAGAAAGCGACTTCATAAAAAGTTGTTTCACATGTTAGTGAGATATGTTCTCTTTGCTAAAAATTTAAGATAAAAACACAAATGTAAACTTTTTGTAATTAAAAAAATGCTTTTTTAAAATCATCAATTAATCAAGCCTCGCCCTATTCACCAGAAAAGGCAAGCCCTATTCAGTATACAGAAAATCCATGTTTTCTTGTCTCGTTTTGTAAGTATTCGTAAATCAAAAGGTCGTATTTTACGAAACCAGTAGCAAATGACGTCTTTGAAACGGATCCGTTTTGAGACCATTATACATGACGTAAGCAAGTTGTTTAAACTCACAAAGTCGCATTGAGAAACGAAAGACTAGATCTTGAAATATATTACGTAGCCTACTTTATGCGGAAAAGCAAAACAGTCGGTGTAAGTTACAAATGTTTTTATTTCTTTTTTTAAACGGGAGGGAAAGTATTGTGTCACACGACATCTTATTATTGCATTACGTTCCATCAATTTAACGCTTTTGGTTTTTTAATATTTTAGCGTGTGTCTGAACATAAAGTGCAATGACAATTTAATTGATTCGACATGACAAGTAATACATTCGTATTAATAGAAGGGAATGTTTATTAAAAGAATAACTTTGCTTTCGCGTGCGATACGGCCATTTTTGCTTGGATGAGTCTCGCCGAGACGAGTGATAAAGTTGGTTTATCAGACATTCAACAGGTTTTTAATTGTTTGTGATCCAGCACTAATAATCAACTCCAATTTAGTAAGATCTCTTTCCAAGGAAATTGTAGGCTGTGCGTTTATTACAAGCAAAGCGTCTTGCATTGGCTCACAGACAACTGGCTTTAATTCAAAATAATTCAGTAATTGGATAATACAAACGCTCATACGAACATCGCACATGTAGGATACTGTAACGGTTTCAAAGAGACAATTTATTGAACACATGCCTAATTGTGTTGTGCCGTTTGCTGCTGAACAGGCAGTATTTATCTGTTTCAGCCCCCTTGATAAAGTCAGTCATGCTGACTGATGAAACGTCGGAAATAAAAGCTAGGGATCATACTTAACATAGATGGTTACTTAGTACAGTCACCAGAAGAACGCAAGTCATTTTATACACATGCCTAAGTTAAGTTTCATGTAAATAATTTTTTAGTTATTTCTTTGTACAAAAAGGTTGTCTTTCCCGCACTGGTGAAGATATATTGTAGACATAATTAATAATACGATGATATCCGTGTGTGCTCGCGGATGCAGGGAAGGAGGAGAGTAATCATGGTCTCGCAGAAACTCAAAATCGAGAAAAAACATGCAATTTAGGAGCAAAATGGTTGGAACACCTGGTTAATCAAATCAAAAAAAATTAACTACTCAATATTAAACAATTTATTATTAAAATTTACTTTACTTAAAAGTGTAGTAGGCCTATCTACATTTTAGGTTCTTTATTTTTTGATTTGATTAACATGTAATTTCTCTTTGTTTTTGCATTTTTTTTGCATGATATATACCTAACCGGCGGCATACGGCACGCGTATTTTCAGCAGTGTAGGTTATGCATGGGGTAGAAATTTCTCCGGGCCTCAAAAACTGAGTGAATAAGACTGTACAATATTCTAAAGTTTTAAAGAAGGCACGTTGAACTAGTAATGTTGAATTGTTGATGTTCTTTTTAGACGAAAATCATCACACGAAATAAAAATACATAGTTTTGATATAAATTGCAAATGAATCACCTTTTAAATGAAGATTTGTTTTTGTCTGAGGGCTGGTGCAATGAGGTCATTGTTCCACATTCACGCAGTTGCGTAATTTGTAAACATTTTTTGAAAACTTCGTCACCTTCTTAGTGCTTAACTTAACAACTGCTCATGAGATTAATGAATACCTCACCCACACAATACAATAATTCCAATTTTTATATCCCAATAAAAGTAATGTCTGAAAACAACACCTACATATTTCAACATACTTTCAAGAAAGCACAAAAAGCATTTGTCTGGCTTTGAAGAACTATTTTAAGTCCACTGATAATTCTTGCCTCATGTTTGTCTTGGAGAGGTGGCTACTACATGACCATGTAAAAAATAAGATTAATTTCAAATGTGTTTGGCTGGTGGTTGTCATGATCCCGGTATAACTACATTAAATATGACAATATATATACATTTGCTATAGTTCAACAAAGAAAACGTTTGTTGGCGTTTAAGATTTCTTCCAATGATAACATGGACACACATTGATGATTAATTTGCAAACCGATGATGAAGAGCTTAATAAACACCACAGTGTGTCCACAGAAAGCTCAGATACTCTTATGGGTTTGCTTTTCGTTAATTCACTTCGATATTAGAAAGCATTGCTGATTCGGAGAAGTTCGTTTGATTAAATTTTAAACATGATGGCGTAATTATTTTCGTAAACGCTAGCAAGTGTAAATTAATGAGTGTCGTTTTGTTTTATCAAAAACCTCTTCGACTTCATCAAATTATCATCTGACCAATAACATTTCCATGCTATCTGTTGACAGAAGGCCAATTTTTTTCAAACTTGCCTCACTGAAGAAGCCACACTTGTGTGGCGAAAGCTCTTTAAATAAACTGGTTTTTCTGATTTAGTGTGATACTGTCTACTTTGTTTCAAATAATTTATTATATTACGGATTCTAATCGGATCATCAATTAAATCGTAAGAAGATTTGACGAAAGTTTAATAACGCAGTTTTGTTTTGAATAGAAAATGCTCGTAAAAAATAAGTTTTATTAATAAATTAATAGCTCATGGCCTTCTACATGTTATCCCAACAAAGTTTTGTCACAATAAAGCATACTTTTACCTGAAGCTGCAACCGCAAAGAACAAACGGAAATATTACTTGAATTCTCACTCCCTTTTTTAATCTCAAATCCTTTGCTAAGTTACATTTTTACAACTGCTCTAGAAAGCAAATTAAACCTGAAGTTAAAACAAAGTCATGGCTAGTTTTGAAGGTGAGATAAAGATAACATTATCTGTGTTGTAAATAGGTCGGAGAAACGACAACATTGTCTCATATGGGCTAACAACGTAGTACCGCCTTGTTGTGCTGTTTCGACATGTATTAAAACTCAATTTGCAATAGCTTAGTTACGACACAAGTTCACAATGCTTAATATAGTGATGCTTTGCATAGAAACGGTCAGGTGACAGTTTACCTTCAACAAAGGCCCTGTAGAAACCTAACCTATCAACAAACATTGAAACAAACTTTCTTCATTGCAAACTGTCACGACTTTCTTACTTACGTCACAATAACAGGCATGACAAATACAGTACATTACAGTACCACACGCATGATTTCACAAATGATGTTTGTACTTTAGATCAGTGACGTAGCTGGGAGAAAATTTTAGGGGTACAAAAACAATGGTTAGTGGGACAAACATTTTAATTGGCTATACATACTAAACATTTTAATGTTTGAAATAAGAGTTTATTTAAAAATATAGCTACTGAATGCGGCAAAACATTTATGAAGCGTCATTCAACATGTAATGCAATGTGATTAAGACATTGCAGTAGTATTAAAACATATTTTTGGCAGGGCAAAATATTTTTTGGGGGAAGACTGCTCCCCCAAGCCCCCCTCTTGTAGCTACGTCCTTGTTTTAGATAGAAAGCGTATGGAAAATTAAAGCCTGATATGATTTGACAAACCTTACGCGACAAAGATATCGAAAAAGTGATTGAGATACCATGCAACAAAACCATGCTAACCTAATGCTGCTTTACTTGTTGCAGAATTTTATATTTAGCAAATAAAAATAAAAGAAATAAAAAAATCAGAGCTCAAAGTGGCTTAATTTGTGAGTTATTCAATAGAAAAAAAACTGCGTGGTTGTGTTGTGAGAGAGATTACACGGCACTCGGAAGGACTCCGGTTCGATGTTTATCTGGAGTACGCAGTCGTGTGAGTTAACAAGGCCATGTTAACGAGTTAACATTGACATGCTTAAGCTTAAAAGTGTACACAAAGATTGACTATTTTATCGAAATTTTTACATAGTGCAGTAAGCCAAAATACGACAAAAATGCATCTTACAAACTCTGATAAAGAACGATTGTTTAATTTAATAAATATATAAGTTGCGCATTAGCAAGAATATTAATTGAGTATATTTTGATTTTTTCTTCTCTGCGTTATTAAGAAAAAGCAATTCTTGTGGTAATCTGGCAGGAGTGGGGTGACCGTTTGGTGATGATGCGTATTACGGCTTTCTTTTGCATCTAATAAAACAAAATTTAATTATAAAAAACATTTTTTATTATTTACTGCTTACAAACAATTTTAATTTCGTTAGTGAATAATTCGTCGAATACTTTCGGAAACTATCTCCATATTCTGGCAATAAAATCGCGTTCATTCAAGCATGGGGTAGTTTGTTGCCACTTATAAGCATACACTCTTTAATAATGCTGGACATGTATAATTCCAGGGAATTTTTTTTTAAACCTGATCAACAGTTATCTATCACTTGCAAGTTCATGCTTAAACTGGTAAACAAGCAATAAATTTGGCAATTTTTCAAAAAATAACGTGTACAGAAAAATAATAAACAGTTACAGTGATTAGAATAATAATTCATTGGCTTTCGCTGTGACGCCTTTAAATCTTTTCTTCTCAAAAAAGCTGCAAAAATGGCTGCATCAGATCTTCCTTCCTTGGCCAAACAAGATAACTAAACCAAATATGGCTTGCTGCAATTTGTTTATGGAAAAACTTAGGCACAATTGACGTCAAATGAAGAAGAATGCAAACAAAAGTAGACAGTGATATCTCTCCTTGTCTTTTGGCATGTGCCAGCAGTCTTCAAATTTTGAAAGGGATTTTTTGTAAAACGGATTTTTTTAATCCGGAGGTCAACATTACTTGCCCTCGCAAATCACCGGCTTCGCGGTGATAAGAAGAAATTTTTTATATCAAACCTTTGTTGTTGTTACTGCACTTAACAATAAGATTTAGCTTACAGCATGGATGATATGATCATGACTTTAGATTTCAAAGACAAAGTCAGCTCGTAGGTTCTCACACAAAAGCAAGCTATCATCTAATCTTGCGATTGGACTTTGACTAAGCATCCACGTACATAATCCGACACAAGCAAAAGTTGCAATAAAATACTTAGATGGTTAATTGAATCGCCACAACTTCAAGTGTCCAAGGAAACATGAAAAAACGATTCTTGTATAGAAATGAGCATTTTTCTTGCCTTGTTCTGTTCTCGTATCCAAGCTAATATGACTGCTGATGAGAAAATGTGCAACATTACATTGATACAACATCAATAATAAAAACTGTACAGCAAGCAGAACGAACTACATCTTTCCAGGCATACTATGGTTTCTGTAAACTAGTAAACCATCATTGGGTCTTCTTCTTTGTGTGAACCTTCTTCGCCACTTCAGAGGTTGACGGGATCTGCCTTTTACAACCCTTGAGCAATGGCGGCGACTCTGTCTAGATGTTTGGGTAGGTGTTGAGCAGCCACCTGGAGATTTGCCAACTAGTTCACGCAGACCACGCATACCATTTGGCGCATGGTAAATGGTGCAGTTACAGATGGGGTGATCTACGATTTGTTCTTCCTTGCAACACTAACACATCGCGGATGGAGCCATTCCCCATTTGTGCATATCTGAGCGGAGTAGTCCAACGCCAGTGCGCAGGCGGTTGAGCCGCATCCAGGCCTTCCTTGGTAAAAGGATCCCCGTTGGAAGAGGGGCCGGTGTCGGAGATGAAACTTTGGATTCTTGAGGATTTCTTCTTCCACTCAAAGCTTCATTGGTGTTCCGCCCACGTAGCCGCACTGATAGATTAGTCTTCAGCAGTTTTCATCAAGAATTGTGCGGCCTGTGTACAAGTGAGTGTTTCAATTTCAGTCGCCGGGGTTGCTTGCATACAGACTCATAGATACTTGAGTGGTGTAAGTGATTGAGGTTAATAGCGCGGCGAGAAAGAGACAGAATGGCTTCTCGCGACGCTCAGCTGGTTGAATGCCTGTAACGACAGGGAGATTGTCCGATGGTGTAGGTCGCAGGCATCTAGTCACGACACCCAAGGCATCATTTATTGCAGTGCCAATTTGATGGCAGTGGACACTGAAACTCCGGACAGGTGCACAGTATTCTGCCGTGAACCAGCGCAATGGTGGCAATGCGCAAGATGTCAACTCAGGCTCCCCAGCCTGAGCCGACCATTAGCAAAGCTGTGCGTGTTGAGATCTTTTTGCGTAGTGACTCCAAATGTTGACGGTAAGTGAGCGACCTGTCTAGGACTAACCCTAAGTATTCAGGTTAGACATGGCGGTGCCAACATGAAGTACAAGTTCAGGGTTGTCGGGGCCAGGGGCCTTACGAAGTTTGATTGAGTGGAGGACAGCGGTGAACTCATCCAATGTGAATTCACAGGAAATGCTTTCCTCGTCTGGTGTTGGAATTTTCCAGAGATCGGGCGTTTCCCTCGGCTAAAAATAAATTTTGATTTATTCAATTGAAAAATGTAAAGCATATTCTTTGATGATTTAGGATTTGTCTTTCAATTTTGTCATGAAACAAGCAATGATGTGAACAGATAAAAGTTGGAGGTGTCAAACAATGAAAAAACATCCGGATTTCTAGTGCATCAGGAACAAGAGTTGTAAAGTTTTCTCAAAAACAAAGTGTCGAATGAATTATAGCTTATTTTTGTTTGCAACAAGAAAAAATTAACAGAATCCGTTTCATCAGAATTTCAAACTTTGAATGTGATGTTTTAATGTTGATGAAAATGTTGAGAAATTTTCAACAAAAAGTTGAATGAGATTATTAAATTTAACAAAAATAACGTCATTAAAACATGGCTACGTACATTGTGAAATAAAAGTCACAATATTTAATTGAACTATTTCTTTCTTGTGGTGGCACCATCAATTTCTGAGAACGATCTGTCGTTTTTCACGAACATACCTTAAAAATGGCAAAATTCAAAAACAATAGAATTTTTACCAATGACCACTTAATTTAAGTGATGGTGCTTAAGCATGTGATTAGGAAATTACCAGTTTCTAGCAACGGTACATTGATGGAAGCAAACGTCACGCCAAATCTCAACATAATATCATTGGGACAGTATCTCTTTTCATGGCATTTATTCAGCCAAGCATCGTAATCTGATGAGAAAGTTTTTCAATAGCTTCAATACAGTGGTGGTCAAAGGTTAGGAGTTTCAATCACGGTTGCAACTGAGTAAAAATTACGGAAGTTATTGACTAAATTACCAATTAACCACAAGTATTGCTAAAATGGTGATCTCTTCTTATCTCCATGATGAAAACCTAAGCAATCTTAAAATGGACTGCAAAGAATTGTAGCTTGCGATTACAGCACACTACAAAAATAGAAAGATTGTAGAAATATTTCATAAATATTTTTTCACGGCACTATTTTAACTAACTCTTCGTTTAGAGTAAGACCGTTGATAATATCATAACAATTTAATTAATCACATTAGTCATTCGCAACTTCAACCATTTTACTTGCACTTGCACTATAGAAATATTTTTGTTAGGATTTACGTCACTGTAAACAATACTCAGTCCCAGAGAGACACCAACTATATGCAGTGCGCATAAACCTTTGGCATGCTAATTAGACATTATATAAAGTGACATGATGCTAAATGATCAAGCATCTTTTTAAACTGGAAGCTTATGAAAGGTTAATGCAAACACAAATAGAAGAAGAAAAGACATTGGCATGTCATTTTGAACAGAAATTGCTTTCATTGTGAGCAACTTTAAACCTTTGTTATGTCCAAACGGAAATAAAACGGAAATAACGGATTGACCCATGGCCTTTCTGTGAGACTAATTAAATGAAATTTGTTTCAAAGTAAATAAATCTAGGCATAGACTGTGCATTAAATTGATCCCCGAAGCCGGAAGTAAATACAATCTTTTTAAATCAATATCCAAGGTGATATCTGAACTACTCATCTCGCTTTGAACCCAGTCGGGTGGAGATCCCCAGACAGCAAATTAACCGTTTTTTACATTGTTTCAACCTCTGAAAACGTTTAATCAATGTAAAAATCGGTTAGTTTGCTGTCTGGGATAACTGAAAAGTCAATTTTGCACACAATCCACAAGAAGCTATGCCTGTGCCTCATCTAGTTCATATCAATGTGCAGGAATGCGTGCAATTTTCCAAGAAGGTGATCAATTACGCTTTTTAGCGTACGTGGTGCACTTTTCAACTTCTGCAAGCTTAATATCAAGTCTTCATTCGTAATTTTTTAACAGCTTTGCAACTTTAAGAATACCATTAAACAAACACCCTGCTTAAAGTTTGCCAGCAGAAAGCTTTGTTCAGGCCAGGTAGTGTTTGGCAGTGGTAATGAAAGCCACGTCTTCATCATGTAATCTTCAAAGAACTCTTCACTGGTTAAAATGCTTTGATGGCTATGCCATCCCATGTGTATAATAAAGTCGTAGAATGCATTCTTACAAAGAGCTTTTTGTCTTGACCATAACACTGTGTCGTCTGTGCGCTTGGCAGCATATAGGATTAAAGGTAGTTGTTTACTTTGCTGAAAGCAACATGGCATATTGTGTCTACGCATTTCAATTACACAGCATTTATTATTTTATTACAGTGGGGATTACCTGGTACGTGTTGAAATGGGAAAATCTTTTAACAATATTGTTGTTAATAAAAACAGAGAGAGACTGTTCACCAAGAACGCAAATTAATTTTAATATTGTTGTTGTTGTTTGTAATGAAAAAATCTATTTACTATATCGCCGTTGAAACACCAACGCATAACCGATGCAATTCTTTGGCGATTTCCTCATGAGATTAGGACAGTGTGGTTGGCGCTTAAAACGATTGCAATCTCTGTGAGCATAAATGGAGGTGTGCACATTCTGTACAAGTCACCATATAACGTCAGTTTGAAACATGAACAAAAACAAGTGCGTTTGGCCATGGTCGACATAAAATATAATAGGACGTGCTGCGTGTGATTTTTTTTCCGGCTTCAGTCGTATTATTTTGTGGTTAACTCTGATACGCAAATCTCGGAAACGATGTAAAAAAAAGCTTTTTTTCTGGCCAGGGTAGCTTGTGTTGGTTGGCCATTGTCCAATGTCCAAGCGGAATTGCAGTCGGTTTGTCTGTTTTGGCGTCAAAGTAAGACAGAAGGCAGAACGCAGTATCATTATGATAGGTCAAGCTCGCCTCTAATAACAAGTTACAACCATGTTACAACATTGATAAGTTTATAATTACAATTCACCCTTCACATGCAGTGTCTTGAATGATTACTTTTACAATGACCTGTGCCAACAAGTCAAAAGCAACTTTGATTGAGTGAAAACATATTAAATCTACGTTAAGCTCACTTCACAAGCATGAGTAATAAAACTATATTCATTTTATGCTTTGAAAGCTACAAGCTTTTAATGAATTTTTTTGTTATTGCTTGGCCTTGTGTAAGCATGATTTGACATGCTGAATTATCTCTTATTTCACAATAGTGTGTTATTAACTCAGAATAATGTTTAAGTTTCAGACTCACATTTAAGTTTTTCTCGCGTATCTTCATGGATGCACGTGATCTTTAAGTCTGTGACGCAACCAGTATTTCACCATCCATCAAACAAACGAAACTACCAAAAGGAAAGAAATGCTGCAAATCCCACGTTTCTGACGTCATATTGTTGGAATAAGGCCTTGTAGGCGATTAACACATTGTTTTGTTTATTGTATTGTGTGCTTACTGATTTTTTTGAAATACGATTTAGGTATGTTTTTTACTTACAGCTTCGAAATGTTTAGATAAAAATTATATTAAAAAAGACTTCTTGCACAAGTGGTTGATATCATTTGGAACTGCGTGTGGTCGAAAAACTCCTGCAATCTTAATTGATTGACCACATTTTCATTAGGCATGTAAATAATAGCCTTGCTGCGACAAAGCCAAGTTTCATAAATTGAAATTGTACACAACCTTTTCATTTTTTTTGCCATAATTATAAAACCAACCATTACCGGGGTGTTGGAACAACCGTGTTGTTATATTGAAGGAGTTGGTTGTTCAATGAGAAGCCTCGAACCATATTCTTGGTTTTGTGAAACAGACTGATTAAACTTAGTTAAATAATAATTTATTGTAGCAATCGAGAAAAAAAATATTGCTCTGAAGCTTGTTTTGATGTTCAAGAAAACAACCTATCCATATGCTACAGCTTGATTAGACCATTTTGCCGCAGTTTTGTTAAAATTTAAGTTATGAAAAATTGAATAAATGTAACTTGTGAAATGTTTTATACAAACTCTACTCGTGACATGTGATCAACAATAAACCAAATTAGAGTTTTGATAAAGAGTCTGCAATTCAAAATTTTTTCACAAAACAGCACAAATCTGTATATTTCAATCAAGCAGCGACGAGTGGTAAGAACCCTGGAACGGCAATCGAAAGGGCGCCGGTTCGACACCCCTCAAGAGCATGCGGCTGTGTCTCTGGCAGGACATTTAAAGGCATGCCTGAAGGTGGACACGAAGATTGGCTTCCTTACCTTCCCGTCCACTTAATCTAAATCTTCAACCACCAGGTGTAAGCCTGGATACGACAAACAAAAAAACAAAAACAAGCAGCGATATGCTCGATGATCATTTCTGATCAACATATCGAAATCCTGAAATGCTTGTGTGCAAAATTAGGAAATAGAGAGATAAATTGGCACCAAATTCGAAAAATTTCCAAACCAAGGATTCCAGTTCTGTAATTCTCTGTAATCTGTGGCAACATGCCAAATGATGTCTTTGTACTTTTCGGGTTGCTTGTGTTTTAATGCACACGTCATTTGGACACGTTTCTTTTCGGTAGTTGACATTATGCAAATACCAGCTCCTCAAAAAAAAAATTACACTTGTCAATTCATAAGTTTTTTGGTTTCTTTTCCCATTACCACAAAGCTGCAGTGGTTGTAATAACACTGAAACACATTTTGATGGCAGGAAATTGACCTTTGCAGAATAACTCAAGGTGTCTGCATGGGATATCATCGAAAAATTCACGCTTCTGTTAAAGTTTGACGAGTTTGACAAATCTTATTTCACAAAAATAAACACGAGGTAGAATTACACAGCATAAGAGTAGACAAAAGATGTAACATGATCTGAAGTCGTGTGTTATTAAAATGTGATGAAATTTCAAACAAGAAAGCTGGCAAGCTGACATCATTGTGAGATATTGCGAGGACTGGTATTTTTTATGTACTGTACAGTGTACAATGTATTTTCTGTAACATCCAAAAACAGAAGTGAGTCTAACAGAAAGTAGAAACGGAAGTAGGGTCAAATTGATTTTAATTTCAAATTTCGTTGAATTTCAGAGCACGAAAGACAAATTAGGTTGGAAACTGTTTGCCAATAAACAACGCTTGTTTTGACTAAATTGTTTTGTTTTGTTGCATTTGATGAAATAGCTGAATTGCAAAGTGGTATCAATAAGGTAAAATATTATTCATTTTTTTAAATTAGTCCGGCCAGATGAAGCACTAGCTATAGGTTCAAAATCATTGCAATCGAATGCTATAGAAATAGTGACCGTGAGATTCTTGATTATACTATTAACAATTATGCAAAAATTATGAGACTATTAATCGCATTAGCAACTAATATGAAAAGATGGAACTTATAGCCTATTGAGCAACCGTTTGTGTAGGCTAAATCTTTTCAAAACTATAATTTGTTTTAATGAATTATGAATTATCACTTCCTGTAAGTTAACTATGATTCTTTACAACAGTGAAACGTTACATTACATCACATTACGAACAGAAAGTTTAGTTTGTGTTGAGGCTTGCTGACGTGTTTTCTTGATCTTGAAAAATTGCTTTTAGATGACAACTGCGAATCTTAGAATAACCTCGGGTGGATTTTGTTATGCGCTGACTGTTAAAATCAATGATAGTTGTTAAAAAATAAACAACAACAGAAAGTTTAATTGTTGAACTCATGTAACCTTTACTTGCTTCCTGTACCATCTAATTCATCACGGCAGTGCAACCATACTTTATATGGTGCAACAAATTACTCAATCCCAAGAGCTCTATCATTCAGAGGAGCCTAATATGCTCTGATGACATGCAACATTTAATAGTTTTGGGATTGTTTTACAGTAATACTTTTTCAGAATCATATACTAAGAATATTTTTATAGTCCATCTTACAAATTTTATGAAAAGGAAAGTTGGCTAAAAAAATAAAAATATAATTTTTTTTAGATAATACGCTAAGATAAACCAAATAAACAATATTAGACACCATGTTTATTTCATAACAACAAAAACTTTCCAAAACAATTATTGCGCAATAAATGAAAAGATATGACAACCTGGGACTGACAGAAAATTGTCAAACAAAAAGAAGATATGCCATGGTCGACGTTCAATTGTAATTCGTTGTCATGATTTAGCTGAATCATATGTACCTGCTTCATGTTTTACAAAGATTACATTTTAAGAATACACGAACTGATGTATCGGTATGGGAACAACCGTGTTTCTGGATTACCAAGTTGACGCCTTTCTACAATACATATTACATATTGGTATGAGATTACCTGGAAAATTTAATACCCATATATAACCTACCGCTCTATTGTACATTTCAACCATCAACGTAGTTGCTTACATGAAAATTAACTTTTGCAGAACTTGGTTTCAAGATTTGAATGGCCTCCTTTTGACCAAATTTAGCTTACCTGTAAAGTATGACGTCATTCGCACCATATTTGCGCATTTCCTCAAGTGACATCCAATGCTTTATCATGATATCAATTCAGGCAGCAAATCCGTCATTTTCACGGTGTGCAGATGTTTAATCAATGTAAAATTGACGGATTTTGCTCTTTGGGAATAAAAACATTTTATTCCACACAGGTGTGACATCGTCGTCGTCGTCGTCGTCGTCGTCGTCTGAGCTTCTGGGGCCGAGGGTCTATCCTTTTACCACCCCAGATTCACGATGTTCCCGGACTACACTGGAAGGCTGCTAGAGAGCAGCCAGTCTTTAGTTTCATCATCCATGACGCGCAGACCTTCCACTCCGTTAGGTGGCTTGAAGATGGTACAGTCATTGATGATGTGGTCTGCGGTCTGTTCCTCGGCACCACATTCACAGGAGGAGGAAGAAGCCATTCCCCATTGGTGCATGGTTGAGCGGAAAAGGCCGACGCCCGTACGGAGACGGTTGAGGCGCACCCACGCCTGACATAAACATAACGATAAGACATAAGACTCTAACTGTTCAGTAAAACAAACGACATTGCTTCAACTTCACGAAAAACCATACAAAAAACATTTTCTCCAAATCTCCAAACAAAAAAAGTCTGTCTTTACACACTCGAAAGATTGGGTCGCAAAATATACATAAAAATTTCTTTTTTTGTTATTTTTTTCAAACAATCCTATTTTTGAAAAATATTAGTAGAAATTGTTGCTGAGGCATGTGATGAATGTGGCGGAGAAGCATTTGTCAGCAATCCCTCATTGATTTATTTGCACAGCGGAAAATGATTCCCAACTGCTCTGTATCCCAATACCGAAATATCATTCACCCAAACAGGCATCGAATGGATGCGTGCTGTAGCACAGAATTATAAAAAGCATTTGAACAAAGTAACCAAGAATGTCACATTTTCAATTCATTAATTATAGCCTAATAGTTCAATTATATTTTAACATAAAGTCTTAGGTCATATGTAAAAGCTATGCCAACGAGTTGTGTTTTTTGGATTTTTTTCAAAGCAATAAATTTACAAGAACGCGACGTGTTGTGTTTATTGGAACATATCTATTGGCTTGCCAGGTCCACTCCATTCTGACAACAATACCATTGTGAATACGCAAAGAAGAAACTTATCTATAAAAAGTTCATTGAAAATGACTAAGCATTTTATACAATCATCATTAGTTAGTTTTTTTCAAATTACAGTAGTTTAACGTTTCAATTTTTTCAAAGGACTTCGAAGAAGCTCATTTCATTTGGGATCATGATAAGCACAAAGATCAAAGATCTTGTAAGAGCCTATTATGCAAAGCACAAAAATGTTACTCGCGACTGCTAAGCTTTCAAGATTATGGATTGAGTATCGCTGTAATGTAAGTAAGTCGTGTTAGCCTGGAACAGTAATAATTTTTGTCAAATATTCCTGACAAGTTTTCAAAATGAATGTATTAGCTTTTGTAATGTATTTAAAATGGCAACATAGAAAAAAAGCGGTTGAACACAGAACTGATTGAGTAATAATTAATTTACTTTTTTCGATGTTGAAAATTTCATTTTAACCCGGCGCTACCTTCCTTTTAAACCGATTTATCATTTTTAACATGACTTGCACATCAAATTGATAAACATCAGAGCACCGATCACTGCGACTGCAGACAGCCGACAAAATACGAAAACAAATTTCACAGAAAGTTTTGCGTCATATTTTCACGACAGACGTGGTAGAGTTCATCTTGAATTGAACAACTGCGAAAGTTCATCCAAAATGTTTTTGAACTTGTGAGCAATTGTGATATCAGATTGAGCAATTCAGTAGCTAGTGACTCCAAATTATTAGTAATTGTAGGTTACCACAGCGCAATAATAGTTTTCAACATATGTGGTCTTTCGTTGACACACTCAAAACATACGTGTGAATTTGTCTGTGAAAAGCAAAACGAATGCATAAATGGTTGTTATATGTGAATAACACTAGCCTATAGTAAGAAAAATAAGTAAAATAAGAGTTGCTGTATTTGCAAGAAGGCGTTTGTTATGAAAAGGCGTTATTTTCAAAATTTTGACATTAAAAATTATTAATCTTGATCACGGTTGTTTACCTGGGCTCACATAGTTTTACGATTGGTGCAAGACAAGTCAACGACCCTTGATCTTAATCAACTTTGATATTTCAGCGGCAATGTGAGTGATGAGAGTGTTAGCAAAAGGTCTTGTTGCGAATCATCAACTATGAAATAAATGACATGCTGTCATTCAAAAACTATTTTTGTAATTGAACATGATGAAATCTCATCTGTTTAGCTACGATTAAATGAGTTAACTTTTGAACTATGCTAAGACTGATGGATTAGAGTTTTCCACCATTGCCAGACGCCTTGCTTTTAATAATATCTCTAAACGTCAATCAAGTTCAAGACTTAAAAGACCTTTGCATGAATAAAGGTTTGAAGCAATATTATCAGCCTACTCTTATGTGTCATTGGTACGTGAGACAACAAACAACCCGACAAAAGCGTTTGATTGACAGAAACAGATGGTGATGATGACCTGCAGAGCAAGTCGAAAATTTCTTCGATTTTTTTTATTCTTGTCCTTGTTTCAAATCTGTTAAATTTTGTTGATAGCTTGCTGTCTGGAAGATTCTTTTGCAACACGTTCCTTAGGTAGGTTCATAAATGGATCAATTTGAAACAATGTAAAAAGAAGGACCTTTTTGATGGCTGGGTGTGTTTTCTCCCAGACTGGGGTAATTCTGCCTTTTTTCTTTTGCATGGGAAATAATGACGCTGATGGTCTTGATGCACTGTTTTCGATGTCACACTCAAAACGGAGGAGCTCAAGCCACATTGTGTAGCATAAAATCAAGAAAAATTTAATCACATGCTTATGCAAAACCTCGTTGACTAAATCAAGCAAGACTAAATCTCGTTCACTTTGAGAAACTCTTACATTATGAGAAGACAAAAGTATAACAGCAATCGTCAAACTTAGTTTAAATTTTTTTTGACCTTTTCTGCCCATGATGTAAGCCTATACCAGTTCTCAGCGAGAAAAAACTTAAAAAGGGTTGCATTTCACAAGCCCGTACGTTTTATAACTTAGTGTTTCTTTCATTTTGTCACTAAACCAAGGTCAAGGTTTGAAAGATTTTTCCATGCGCAAATATTTTAAGCAAAAATTTGTCATTTTTGCACGAAAATTTGTTGCATTGTCACTCAAATCTACGTGTAGTCGACGTGCCTGAGCAACTGTTACTGGCCTGATTTAACTTGTGAGTCGCAGTTTGGTGACGCTATGAACTAGAAGTCGTAAAGGTAAACAGCTTGCAGGTTATATTTAGTTTGAATTGCCACGAAGAAAACGTTAGGTAGCCTACTCAATGCAAGTGTTGCAGTTGTGATCAATAACTTTTTGCATTTCGCCAAGAAGGCGCAAAGCCACCACAATGGCATTGAGTGTTTCCTGTTGAAATTGCTTGCGGTTTTAAAGCGTGACTTTAAAAACAGCGGATTTTTTTAAGTTTAAAAATGTGCTGCTTTAAAAAGTAGAATTATTGCATGATATTGTTGCAAATCAGTGGTGTGGCTTAAGCTTACAGGCTATATTCATCCCAAGCGGAACATGTAAATCAGCTAAAACTATTCTTATGTTTATGATCAAACTTACCCGAGAACCACTAAAAAGCAAATTTTTTCAAGTTGGCATTTTTAGGTTTAAGATTAGTAGAGATGTACGGTCACCCGGCTTATGTAACAGTTTTTTATTTATTTTTTATACACGATCCAGAATTATAGATAAGTATTTAAGGCTTGATTGACTTTACTTTTTTTTGAAAGAATACGCAGAACTTTAGCAGATCAGCCAAAATTCACCTGGCATTATGACCACCACCAAACATTTTGTATACAAAGCTTTCGAACTTAGTTTGTGTTTTTCTAAACCCACTCAATTTAAGCATAAAGTAATTCAACGTTGATCCATCGCTAACCTACTATTCCAAATCGTCTATGCCGCTTATTCTGTTGGCGAAGTGGTGCTACGTAAAGCGATATAGCCTTGGTTAGGCATGGGGAATTTTCTGTTGAATTCAAACCAAATATTTATTTAATGATAAAGAAGCTACTTTTGTTATAAAAGAATTTATTGAAAGCAATTGTCAGCAATTACATGACTACTACTTTCAAAAAGTAAACAGATAATGTTGCAAAAGATTTTCAAAAGACTTTTTGAGATAAACCGATTGTTGAGAATAGGCATCGGAGTGAGGAAATAGACGTGGACTAAGTTACATGGTAGCTTTTTCGTCCTAACCAGACTTAAGCCCGGTGGTTAAAGATTTAGACTAAGAGGATGGGAAGGCAAGGAAGCCAATCTTCATGTCCACCTTCAGGCATGCCTTTAAGTGTCCTGCCAAAAACACAGCCGCATGCTTTTGAGCGGTGTCGAACCGGCGCCCTTTCGAGTGCTGTTCTATGTTTATAATAATTAATCAATCAAAGTGATGATTACTGCGATTTTTCAGTAAGTCATTTCCGATACAGCAAAAAATCATTCACTGATTTGTAGATTAACCCAATTTTTCTTCGAATCCTTTATAAACAAAGCTTTTAGAGATAACATAATTAAGTCAATAGGCCTACACTAAAAATACCAAAGCCGGCAAGATGTGGCCTGTTATCTTAAATGTAAATCGGTCAATCGTGAAACGAAGTGCCACGAAATATAAGGTTCTGTAAAACCCCTTGAATAAATGGAATGTCTAAATAATACTCTCCGTTGTGGCCATGGTTGTAACATATGCATTCAAAGCAACAGTTCGTGTTGTGATCTGCTTAAAAAGCAATAAACGGTGCCATGCAAATACAACCTCGATGGAAAGTCGTGCGTGAGACGCACTCGAAATCTTTCAGTTTAAGATTTCAATAGACAACACTCAGACGTTTGTCTTCATACAGTGGGTTGACAAATGGGCCTAACTATTAGATTTTGTTTGCTTTTTGAGCCGAATACGGTAAGTCACAATTCCAAAGTTTATTTGTTACAGCAGATAGCCATCTGTTGCACCTTATAAGAATTGCACTTCGAAACAGGCAAACTCATCCGTTACAAGAAAAACTGGTTAATTTATTGACGCACATTCACAAAATATAGCAATGAAACATACACTTTCTCAATTGACGTTGTTTAACAAAGAATTTCTTAAAAGTTTTTGTTATGCACTAAAAATACCTACTGTATGATACAATTCAACAATAAGGAAAAGTTACAAACTGTCTATGTTCTTGCATGGTTACGCGACTTTGGGTATGCTAATGGGAAAACGATAATGTCTTTTGCACAGAACATACGTTTTTTTGCATGCTAAATAGAAATGTAATGAGCCTCTTTTCAAAAATACACAAATCGGTTCACCGACGGTTGCAGTTATGTTAATAAGCATTTTATCTGTGCGTGTTTAGGCTACCCCCTTTCTTAGTTTTATTTAAAGCCATTAAAAATAAATTTGAACCTGCATCCAGCCCATCTGAACAATGTGTCATGTACTAAGGCAATTTATTAAATATAAAACTAAACTTGGTTTGTCAAGATGAAGGCCAAAAAAAGCATTAAATATTGGGCTCCAAACGATATGGTAAGACTCTCATAGGAAGTTATGTCAGGCGGATGAGTAATCAACTTCTGATGTTTTTACATTGGTTTCTCACAAGTACAAATGACCTACAGAAAGCAGCAATGTCTTCTCGTTACCTATCACTCAGGCATGAAAACATCTAAAATAAACGTCAGTGGGGCGTCTATGTATAAAGTTTACTTTAGAAATTAAAACTCCGAGGATTTCATGTGTTTCGTAAACACAACGCAAATGGGTTTGAAGAAACACAGGTCAAGCGTTATTAACCCTTCACTAATGTAACCACGAGAATTGAAACTTCATTTGTGGTCAACACGGATATGCACGTAAGTCGTACACGCATTGTATGATAGTTAAAATTTTAGCTTATAGTTGGTTGAAATCTTTGCGTACACTTATCAAATGCTTTGCTTTAATTGGTTGACTTGGGTTCTCTTTCGAAAGTGAACTTATAGCCTGGAGGTAAATTTGCTTGATTGGGGAAGTACATCTAAAGCTGGATCATACACATCTATGTAATAGTTTCAGCATAAAACTGTCATCAAACATTCTACAAAAAACGAGTACGATAAAAATGGTGGAACTCTCGTTTCTAACGTTTGAGCTGGGTTTTTGAATGAGAAAAAATACAATAGAATGCTATTTGCCGTAAAATGACTGCAGTAGGCGCGAAGGTGATGATTTCAAAAAACAATAATGACGAATTTGTGGTTTGAACTTTTGGATGTCAATCTCTCATCCAATTTTATTGATTTGCCAAAAAATGTCATCAAGCTTAAAATTAGTATCACAAAATAGGTGACAAATTCTTGCTAAAAAAGATTTTACCTTTTAAAAAATTTGTTACTTGTAAGCAAGGGTCGAGGGGCTTTGCCTTTAACCACCCTTTGGCAGTAACGGTGACTCGGTTTAGACTCTACGTTCGACGAAATAAACAAAGAGAAAAATATAAATCAGCTGCACCTACAGTACTGTAGCCTACATCATTGCGTGACGGTACATTCACTAATTATAACCAGAAATCTGACTCAAAACGGTAAATATCGTGCAAATGCGTAGAAAATGACTCACACCTAGGAAATTAAGTTTGGTTCACATATGCTAATCTATGGAGGAGCAAAAAAATAAACTTTATCTCTCTATCACGAAACGACCATCTTTGTTTTACCGAGAAATTAAAGCGCTATTTCCCGCCTTTAAAATATATACACTTCTATTCTATTGCCTCTTGTTTTTGTGTTTCACATTGTGTGTGTTCGGGAGAAATTCGATGATGTTTTTAATTTAACTTTTATTTTATCTGACAGACTTTCATTAAGTGGAATTGAAAGCTAAGCTCACAAATGTACTTTCCCCAGAACGGAGATTCCTCTGCGTGATTGCATTGTGATCAAAAGCTGTCTTTGAAAAACATTTTTCTCCAATGACAATTTTTGAGATCCCTGTGATTACCATGGGAAAAAGAAAGCCCATTTTTAATAAAAAAAATCAAGAAGAAAATCTCTTTCAAACCTTTCCCATGTCATCAAACTGCCTATGATGATTCACCAAAAACCTTAAGTTATACACCAGCAGGAAGATAAAATCATGCACAAATTCATTAGTGAGTCATTGCAAGTTGTGTTTGTCCTCATTTCATTCTGTCTGTCCATGACTTTTATTAGGTTATTCCTTTACAGTGCTTTCGTTTGTAAAAATTTCAATTTGATTTTAATCATTGACTTTTTTCTTTGCATTGCAGCTGCTCTGCTTGTAACAACTGATTTGCCTTTTCCTCAGCTAGTTTCTTTTTCTTAAAGTAATCAACAAGTGCTTGAAAATGTCTTCAGCAGCTGCATTCATACTACTGTATATGGTAAACAAAACAAGTTATTTTATTCTCAAAAACTTTATTTAGTTCAGCATGTGTAGCATGAAACAGTGCTTTTCAACCGGTATGCACGGTGCACCCTGGGGAGCACCAAAGACTGCATAGGTTACACTAGTAAAGGTAAAAGTGAGTCCCATACTTGAATCCAAGCACCGGGGGATGAGTAGGTAAGGTTCTCATTATACTAAGCCTTCGGCGCTAACGAGAGTAGGGTGGCCAGTTCCTTTCTCTCGGTCGCCTTTACTTCGGCAATTACACCCACTCAATTTATTACACCCTGGGTAGAGGTGAGCAGTGTTTTATCAGCAACCAGCATAAGCGAGAAGTCGAACCAGGATTACATGATTGGAAAGCGAGCGCCTTACCCGCTGCGCCATCCCACCACACATCCCAATTGCACCAGTACGAAAGGGTATATGAGGGTGCATCAAAAACTCGTCACGCTAAATAGATTCTTTTTACAAAAACTTTCTGTTAGCAAAATTGAACCATCAACCAATCCATGATTTTCAGAAATTGATCAAGATATTACACATTTTGAAGTGTGGTGCGTATGAATCAGGCCATAAGCAACAGACAATGAGCCATTGCCAATTGAATTATGTAGCTGGGTGACTGCATTAAGATAGTTGCTTCACAGTTATCTCATAGGCTACTATAGTTACAAATAAAAGTGTGTGGCGCTGAAATATCAGAAAAACGATGTAGGGTACTCTCAGTCTCAAATTCGCAGGAGTTGTAGGCCTATCTGAACTGTCTTCAGGCCCGGATTTAGGGGGGGGCAGAGGGGGCAGTTGCCCCGGGCCCCCCGACTTTTGAAGGGCCCCCCTATGTGGAAAAAAATGTGATTTTGTGTTATTTTTTTCCTTTTGGCCTTTAAAGTTTCTGCAAAATGCTGTGCAGTACTGGACTGATGCTACTGTAAACGTAGAGACGGTTTTTCGCGCCGTAGGCGCAAAAAATTTTTTTGCACGGGGGCCCCCCGATCTAAAAGTGCCCCGGGCCCCCCATCGGCTAAATCCGGCCCTGACTGTCTTCTGTCTATAACGTTTCGAAAAATGTCTCAGTTTGATTGATTGACTGATTAATTTATCACTGATGTCAAAGAAGAAAAAAAAGAGCTGCATCAAACAATTTTCTCTAATTTTCAGCTTTTTAATGATTCCATAAAAACCATAAAAGCAATTTTAAAGTTTAACTGCTTCCTTTTATTGATGTTCATCTTAACTTGCTGCAAGCAAATTTTGAGGAATAGTTCAATGCTAAACAGAATGCCACACTAAAGGACAATTCTTATTATTGAACAATTCACATTATATTGTAAAATCTTTGCAGCAACACTCTTTCTTCTTTACAAAGATAGGCACAGGAGGTGACAGAAATATTCAAGCAAGTTACGCAGTGTCAAAGCTGACAGCAGAAGACATGTGTAGAAGAAGAATTTATAAAGGAATGCTTAATGGCAGTTGCAGAGATCGTTTGTCCGGAGAAAAAAACATCATTTTCAACTATCAGCTTATCCAAGGACAGTTACAAGACGAATTAAAGATATCTCTGTGAATGTAAGGGAGCTTAAAGGACGCTGAAAGGACAAACTTAAAGGAACGAAACGACAATATGAAAATGTTTCATATTGAACAAATACCAGTTAATCTACTTGACATTAAGTTTGCCTACTCTTTGTTATTGAATGAGCATCATTGCGGCCCGCCTCCTCATTATCACTATTTCATTGGGCCCGCTCATGCAAAAAGTCTGCCCACCCCTGGCCCTACAGGGTTGACCGCAACAGCGTTTGTTTATGATAAAAAAAAAACTACAAAAACAAAAGCAAACAATTTGATTTCATTAATAAATATGGAAAAAAAATGTAGAAAATCCCTCGCGTTTAAAGCTATAAATAGAAACAGTTCTAAAAAAAAATAACAGCAGAATTGATCAGTTAGCATAATACAAAAACAATGACTCTAAGTAGCGATAAGACCACATTTGGATGCCGGGTAGAAACTGCTCCATTTTTTAATCTACAAACACTAAATTTGGAAGGCAAAGTTATCCAACGTTTCTATTTTTGTCGCTGATTCTGTTATCATGTGTCATTTAGATAGGGATTACCATCAAAGACTTCCTTGGCGTTGAAAACATTTCTTAGCACACGCTTGTTTTGATAAGATTTGCGATTGAAATAAATACATTAGAAGTTAGTAACCGCCGTCTATCACGTTGCTTAATTATGAATCATATGGTCGTCTTGATCAACCACCGATTGATAGCTAATGTCAAACTTATCCGTGGCACCACATAAATAACACCACACTAACAACCTACAACACCTTAAACGAACAAAGGGTTTAAAATGTGCATGAATCAACACATTTCATAAAGTTAGCACCTTGAATAAACCACGTTATACAAAGTATGGAAACGCAGCTACTATTGTAAAGTGCAAACATGAGACTATTTTGTTACATAACATTTCATAATATTTTGCATCGCCAAAAACTCTTTTGCTCCTATAGCTCAGAGTTGACAATCAATTCATATGAAACAGACAGCTGGAAAATTTTCAGTTTGTTTGCCTGCACTTGTGAATTTTGAAAAGATTAAAAAAGTAAAAAGTACAAGCTTTTGTTCACAAAGTGATCGAAGGCAGAACTCGTCTGAAAAGATGATAACGGTAATAACTGATGATGGTACAACTTTAGTTTTTTTCAATTGCAGCTATTTTAAACTCTTTGCAAGCGCTTTGGTTTTTGCAATAGCAGTAAATGCGACGTCTTCGCAAGGCTGTGATTGGTTGATAAATAGTTGGAATTTGAATTTGAATCAATAACGCAGGCCCTGTCACTGAGATTGACAGAGTGAAGTTTCCCCTTGTTATTAATGCTTTGTTATCTGTGAATTATTTCACCCACTGGGTGCCGCTAAATGAAGAGCTGCCTTTGATGTGCGTTGTTCAAACGCACGCCCCGAAAATCGAACCAGCACCGCTTAACGATGCAACTTCTTTGTTAATAAATTTGAGAACGTAACTAAGCAAGCAATTGTCATTGTGATGCTCAACCAAAATGGCTTAGAAATAAAAAAATAAAAAAGTGGATTCAAACCAGTCACAGTACTGTAGCCTACTAACATTTAAGGTCTATTTTCACCGCGAATAACTGCCACAACGGCATATTTTTCTTTACTTTCAATAAGACCTTGATTGACCTTTGCAACTGCGGCGTGCTACTGTAAAATTATAAATGTGCCATAGTGAGCTTTGCGTCTTTGCTTCGGGCAAATTATTGCTGCAAAGACTTTTGCAAAAAAAAAGCTTGCTGTCGCCTACGTGGTGTTGGGAAGACAAGAAATTGTAGTTTTGAAATCTAGTGTCTCGGGTCGTTCATGTTTATGACGGCTTGTCTTCACAGCACGTTACAAAATTACTTGAACTGTTTTCATTTGTAGGGTTAAAATACGCGCAGATTGTCCATTTAAAAAAGCGTTTCTCAAATCGGAAGTCGTGTAGGGCTATACTACACTTTTTTAGGATCATAAAATATTTATAAAACTTAAAGTATCACTGCAACAATTACTACGCCATGTCGAAGGAACATTGAAGATGGAATGAGATGGACTTCATCAATAACTTTGCCCATGCAATTCCAAAATCAAGCCTTCTTTGAGACTAAATGTTTTTAAGAAGATTTTGGAATAACTTACTTGCAAATAAGAAAAGAGCAGAAAAAAGGTGTCAGACTACATTTTGAACGATTGAAAGAGGCCGTATGTAGCAAAAAATTGAGAGACATTGACTTTATGTTGTAATATTTGTGATTCTTTAGCTTACTGCAAGGTCTTTGAGAGGATAATTTGGCAATTGTACCAATCAGAAAAGATATCGGCTGCATAGCCAAGTGGAGAAAGCCTTGGCAAGGCACTCAAAAGAGCGTCGGTTCAATACTACTCGAGAGCATACGGCTGTGTCTTTGGCAAGACACTTAAAGGCACGCCAGAAAATGGACATGAAGATTGGCTTTCTTGCCTTCCGATCCACATAATATAAATCTTCAACCACAGGGCGTAAGCCTAGATACGACAAACAAAATAAACAATATAATGACTTCAAAAAAAAATGACTTTACGTCCAGGAAGCGACAACAAAAAATTGTTTTAAAAACTTCTAAATGGATTCAAACGTATGAGGTAATGTCCCAATAAGACTTCAAAGAATACCGGGCGTTTTCTTCAACGTTTCGGGCCTCTTGGAAAGATTTTTTGACCGTAAAATTACCTTGGGTCCAAAAGTCCCCTTTTAGACCAACCTGACATAGCTATTTCTAACTTACTGTGGAGTATATCGCTTAGACCAAAAAAAGGTAGTGTGCTAAAAGCTTTTATTTGATGTCTGATAAACAGTTTCATTCAAACATTAATGTAATAAATAAGTATAAAAGTCATTTAATTTCTCGTGCATTCTAACCTTGTGATTTTTCTCTATAAAATACCATATGCGCTTTTGAAAGGGTTTCTGTATAAAGTTACTTAAAAATTGATAATGGTGTATTGACGCAGGCACTGGTTATGCCGTGTGCAAAGGAAGCATGAAAGACAATTCTTTCACTTGTCGTTGTATGAGCAATAACTTATCGTGCACGAAATCTCTCGGTAGTTTGCATAACAACAGAAAAAAACGTATCAGCTGTGAGTGGAAAGCTCTCTTCGATACGTGTCGCTTCTCGCATAAACAGACGATGGTAGCCACTAGTTAGATTATAGGACATATTGGGAGCAACTAATCATAAAATGATAAAAATATTTTTAAAGCTTTCGATCAACACAACAAACAGTCTCAAAATTGAAAAAAAAAATTCTATCAAAATATGATTTGATAGGCTTCTGTGTTTTGGTTCATTACAGTAGTCTACGTGTAGTCCATTAAAAACAAGAAAAACTGATCGTCAGAGATACGAACGGTGGTTGCTCAATCTCAACGAGCGCAAAAGGTTAACAGGCCAGAAGTGCAATGAAACGAAAATCAAGTGGGAAGTAGGCAAAAGCAAAACCTAGTTTTGACATGGCTGAACGCGATACCATTTTGAGACAGGTTTTTCTCACCATAGTTTATTTAATAAATTGTTATATCTACGATATCTTTATCTAAGTTTTTGATGCCATCAAAAGTTCTTTGTGAATCATGCTCTAGCTTTCGCACTGGCCTTGTAAGTTGATAATTTAGTCTCCGAATACCATTCCAATTATTTCATTGACGCACATACAACATAACAACAACCACGGACAAAATGCAATGGTGAATTGAGCTACAACGTTTTCAACTCAATTTTGCAACTGATATACCTTGGTATCATGTACAAATTGCAGAAACCGTGCGTATATTCATTATGCAATCGTCTAATCCAGGGGTGCCCAATTCTTTTAGCCACATGATTCGTTTCGCGTTTTGCAAGTCTTGGATGGATGGTCATTTTATTTTTGTTTGGATGCGGAACGCCGAAAGGTACATAAAACAAAAACGTACAGTGTGCATCCAATGAGAGAGTGCGAAAGACCGTAGCCCTGGAGGCGTAGGAGGTCGTCGAGTCTGCACTCTTGGCTTCCACACTAAAGTTTTTACTCATTTTTTTCTTGAAATTTGGCCTAAGCTTTAAGGTTGTATATTTTAGAGCCCAGACGGAGGCCACAGATGGTAGCCTACTCCTGCGGTCGCACTTTAGGCAGGGCTGGTGTAATCTTATAAGGCAGTACTGTAATTTTGACGGCAGCCTACTATAAACTTATTTGGCATGGTCTACCAAGATGTCAAAAGAAATATAATTTTCTTTGTTGTCAGGATGAGAATAAGTAGTAGGCCTACCCTACTGTTGAGTGTTGTGTAAGCTACCACTTGAGTATTAACAAACTAAAAAGAACACTATTTAATGAAAGAAGATTAATTATATAACGATGACAAGTGCTTACATAATTGCATGACATACAATCAAAAGATTGTTTTTCAAAAAAAAAAAAAAAAATTGAAGGCCTGTAAGTGCAATATCTCTTGCACTTTTATCAAGTTTTTTTTTCATGACGGGAGTGTCAAAAACTTCTTCCTAAAATGTGCTTGAAAAAATCGCTGGTTAATCCATACCACGTATTTCTTGGCCAATCAAAATAAGCTTTGATTAGCTTAATATTATTTTGATAATTCCTTCATTTAGACTACTCCAATCTATAAAAGTAGCTGCTTCTTTTCGGGTCGTCTTTCTCCTTTTCATCAATTCTGAAAAAATTGTATGTTTTGTTTTTACATAAGAACTTGTCATTGCGAACATAAATTATTTAAATTATAGGTTACTTTATAGTTTATACCATGAAGGCTACTAAGTTTTTGACGTGAAGAATGGAATAATTCCAAAGCAATAACACTTCAACAACTATCGGAAACTTTATTCTGTCAATCTGGGTGACCGAGCCTGCGTCAGTGGTCCAAAGCCTCTACAAGTATGCGAAACTGCCAGGATTAAGCTCTCAAAGAAGCTTTCTAAGTCCTAGGATAAAGATCAAATTAATCAATCAAAAGTCAAAATCTATGTCCCCGATGGAACTTTAATTGGGAATTTGTTTAAACAACTGTCGGATAAATTATTTTAAGCAATGAACATATCGATATATACTTAGTAGTTTTTTTTTTAATTTTCAGCTAATTATGCAACACAAAAATACGAAAAAATCCTAAATGAAACTTAAGCTCTTTTCTTTGAACAAAGAAGGGCAGTTTGTTTGGTAGACTATGTTTTATATGGCTTAATTATCTTATTCTTATTTATGAGGTCTTGGCATAGCTGCATTTTATTGTTCCTCAAATCGTTTCACAGCGTATCGCGAAAAAGAAAACATTATGATTTAGAAACGCGTCGCGAAGACCAATTTCACTGAGGAAAAGAAGCACAAACTTTCATGCGAAGGGTTTGATCCTTTACAGAGCACAGCCCGGAAAAACCGCGACGCTTGGCTGAAACCGCCAATTGTGAGGACTTTTAATTGACTTTATTTTTGCACAAAACTGTTGTAGGCTAAAAGAAATATTATTATTATTATTCAGTCTGCGGGATTGTAAAGTACGTCACGAAACATTTTTCCAACATGAAAACTGTGCCAATAAAGAAACAGTTTGACCATGAACAAAAATATGGTAAAAGGAATAAAATTGAGTGAGTGCATAACGCGTGGTATAGTATAGCCGCACTTAAAAGTCACGTGACTCCACTGGACACGGACAACTTTGTGCAACTTTTTTGCTTTTTGCTGAAAACAAGCTCGCTTCCTTGAGTCTTGTTGTACCAACAAATAGAACAGTATATAGGCTACTGCCAGAGGCGCCGGAAGCGGGGGGCCAGGGGGGGCGGATGCCCCCCTGCCCTCAATTTTTCTGCAGATGGAGGGGCAGGGGGGGCAATGGTGCCCTTTTAAAGTCATGTAAGCTACTGCACATTTTGCAATATAACAATTTCTGCTTTCGCCTTAAAACTTGTTGTTTTTTCGGCAGCCATCGTGGCCTACTAGGAGCTCCTTCTCGGCGGCCAAATCTGCCTGCTTGAAGGCCAAAGTACAAAATAAAAATAACGATAGCACAAGTAAATAGAATTTAACTTGCAACAATGCTAAAATGATCACTTAGCGTTGTTGAAGTTTGGGCCAGGGTGACGTCCTACAATAAAATCGTTGCACCACGCAATAACTGCTTTATCGGGATTGTAATCCAGTAGCCTACTGCGGGACCATCTAACGACACTTGCACGAGTGTTTCCAATCTGGCTGATTTTAAAGAAGTTCGTCACTCCTCTAGAATTTTTTTTAGCAACGAAAAGCAACGTTCGACATGTGTTGACGATGACGGCAAGGTAATAAGTATTTCAATGATGTGAAGGACATTACTAAAAGAAGCATAAATTTTGCAAAATATGTTCAAAAAATATTTTCCCCTCGGATGTCAACTAACCTAGTTCTCCTTTTTAACAACGATTCAATTTCCGACAACATCGAATCGACATAAAAACGACAATATTGCCAACTGATGTAAATTAGCACATTGGATTAAGACTTTGTTAAAATAAACGTCGGGAATTACAAGCAAGACTTACAGCGCTGGTGATCGCAGATGGATATATTCCATCAATAACAAATATTCCCGCACAATGCAACAGTGGCGATTATGACGCGCTGACCTAATTTTGTGCCACTCTTTGATACTACATATTTTCGACAGTTAATCCACGATCATTCTATTGCGAAATTAAATACAGTCACCCCGCTTAATCGGACCACATCGGGACCAAGCAGAATTGGTCCGATTACGCGGGTGGTCCCATTAAACGGGGAGAACGAATTTCGTTATTTTTTTCATCGTTTTTGAAAATAGTTTAAGCATTTTACAATTGCGGCTATAAACACAACCAAAACACCATCAACAATACAGTATTCGGTGCCGCATCACAATTACTGCAATTCTGATAGATGACAATTGACCTTATGACGTGACAACAAGCGTTTGTTTATCTGTAGCCTACTTCACTTTAAAATGGCTTAGCGAGAACGTAGCACGTTGCCCATCAACAACTCTTGACGCGTCACCTCGCAGAAAAATGTACAAAAAGTAAAAAACGTTAATCATAAAGGCCTATTTTAGGGCGGAGGGTGGTCCGGTTAAGCGGGGAAAAATGTACAGAAAAATGGATTTGGATTCAGGACCAGTGCAAAGTGGTCCGAATAAGCGGGTGGTCCTATTAAACGTGGGCCGATTAAGCGGGGTTGACTGTAATTGGCTAGAAGAAACTGGCGGCCAAACTTGGCCGATTGAGGAGGTAGCACCGGCGGTCATTCAAGCATGCCATGGATCATTCAAGCGGCGGTCATTCAAGCGGCCATGGCCGCAGGCTGCTTTAAGGCTTGACAGTAGGTTAGGCTACATCGTTATAACATAGGCTGTCATTTTTTAGAAATGCAAATCCGGGACGCATATTGAAAACTGCAAATAATCTTGATGTAGGCCTAATACAAAATAATTTAATGCAACTAATTAAATTATTTAATATGGAAAAATTACCAATATGTTTCTCCAACGAAAACATGGGAACTTAATATTTATGAGCACATGAATCAGGCCTAATAATATTTTTCTGTGCCAAGTTCCTTTTTCGAAAGTAGGCTACAGTGTTAGATTTTATCTTTTCATAAAATTCAATACATGTCAAATTAACATTAATTTTGCAAGTGAAGAGAGCTTTGACATTCTGTTCTAGCATTTGGCCTCTGTCATCAGACCACATATTGTTCATAAATGAAAAAATTCGTTCAACTGGTGCTGATGTCCCAGGCAAACAAAGCACAAACTCGACAAGGTTTTGAAAGTTTGGAATGGTTATGTTTTTGTTGAAAGTTCACTTTTGTTCAAGAGATGTCGTTGCGTTTTGCCATGATTCTTTCCTCTCACTCTTAGACATGTACGCTATTTCTTTACCAAAAAGTCCTCATCGAAAAAGAAGTCGATGTTGATCATTTGCTTCTAAAACATTTTGTTGATATTTTTCGCAGACCCACTTGAGAAAGAATTGTTAAAATGACTAGCTCAAGATTTTTTTTTTACAAATCTCAAATTGAAAATTCCGGGACAAACTGGTTAACCGGGCGAGACAACGGGACAAGGCCTTAAAATCGAGACTGTCCCGGCTAAACTGGGACGTATGACAAGCCTATAATAACATAGCATGATGCCCTTCTTTGCATACCGGACACTTGTAGGCTATCATTACTCAATACATAGTGAGCTGATCTTAAAACTTGAAAAAAAAAATCGGCCTTGTAGTAAACAAAAGTGCCCTTTTTTCGTAATCTTGCCCCCCCAGTCAAAAATCGCTCCGGCGCCCCTGGCTACTGCTGTAGGCAGAACTTGTTGATCACAGAGGTGATCGCGATTTAGCTTTGAGCAGAGACTGCTCCAATGCTGTTAAAATTAATTACAACGAAAGATCTTTGCAGAACATTGATATTGGAACGTTAATGAGCGGAGCTCACCAGCTCAGTGGCCGAGTGGTTTCGCCTTTGCCTCTGGTGTTGGTAGATCTGAGATCGATTCCAGGTCGGGTCAAACTAAAGACTTTAAAAACGGTACCGATTGTGTTCTTGCATAACGCAGTGACAATAAATCGGGTACTAATGTGATAACATCGTAAACCTGATATAAAAAATTAAAACATGAGCCCTGTCGCTAAAAGACCTTAGATGTTGTAGACTGTAGAGCGACAATATATAAACCATTTCTGCAACTAGGTTGAATATTGTTACAGTTGAATGAGCCATAGCAAAAAAATCTTTCGTCCAAGTTGAACCAAATTCGTTTGACAAACTTAAACTACCAAGCGTAAGTTGAAAAAGCTCAGTTCAACATCTTTCCCTAGAAACAACGTTCCATTTACAAGTTTCAAGAAATAGATTTAGACAAGTAACCCAAATAAGTAAACAGCAACCTTCACATTTGGTTCAAGCTTACACCACCGCAAACCACACTTTTGTCTTTCCTGGCACTTAAAACTATGTTAGAAACACTAACATTACAAAAACGCAATTGAAATCTGTATGCCATAAATACAACTTTCTAAAAATATCTTGTTATTCATACATGTTTACAACCAAGATTCTTTTAAAGATGCAAATCTATTGTTTTCTTAAGCTTTCCATGAGCCTTCTTAACATTATACAATCTTTATTGATACAACCACTAAACAATAACAGGTATTGTTTCTATAACAATTTTTATTTTATATACAACTAAAAAATCATAACTTTTCAAGGAGAAAGCGGCATTTGGAATTTTTAGTGCAAGCTTGATTCAACAATCGTGTTTTTTCAAGTAAACATCGGAAATTAAAAGAATTTATTATTTGAAAATGACGAACAGAAAGAACGCAAAACTTGATACATTTTATCACGTAGCCCATTCAGAAAGTAGCGAAAATGTTACATTATGTAATCGAAAACACAAAAATTGATTTTTATAATGGTATTTTTGAAAAAAAAGGCTAAAAATAGCTTAGAACGTACCAACTTGCGTTGGATGTCTGAAAAAAACTAATAATACTGAAACAAAATTGAAGCGATTTGCCAACAGGAAGGAACTTATCAAAAATTACAAATCAAAACCTCATTATGCCCATATCTACCATCAAATATCATACAGACAGACATATTCCGCAACAAAATCTTTTGTCATGACAATTGCATCACGTCATTTTGCTCAATCACAAATGTCATTTGGAACCTTCCACGCTTATCAAGTGACGTAAAGTTTCTTTTTATTGTAATCGAATTTGTTTGTTCACGTTTTCAGAATTATTGCACGCAACCTCAACAAGCTGCGCGAAGGATTTTATGTACAGCGTAATAAGTTTATTTTTATTACTACATTATGCAACCGATTTTGTAATCAATATTAGTTTAAAATATCAGATTCGTCACAGTAATTTCTTTTATTACGTCACAAAAACTGGGTTCTCACTGAAAAGGGTTTTGAAGCAAATTAGTTAATTAGAAAATAATTTAGGACTAAAACAAGGTAAGTGAGATACTAGCTAATAGGTCTATGCTTTTAACATTTGAGACTATTGTTTATTTAGCGCATATAAGCTATTACAGCCATACTTTTGATCAGGTGCTTTTGATAACCTATTTTCCTTCCATTTCATTCTCAAATGCAAGAAAGCCGAGCTTTTGTATTTGTCCAAATTATTAAATAATATCACACTTTCAGCACCAAAATATAATTGGCAATCATGAAAGAGAGTTTTTTTTTTCTTGCAATAATCAAAATCATATTTTTTCTACCGAGAAAATATGTCTGTGACAAAATCTCCTAAGCTACATTTATTATTACGGTACAGTAATATCTTCTTCGTAATATAAACAAGCCGAATACAAATATTATGCTTAAAGTTAAAAAGTTCGGTTGTAAGTTCAACAGGGATTAACATTTCACGGTTAAGCGTTTTAACTAAAACCCCAACGTGTCAATATTTGTTTTTGGACTGTGCTTGACTGGACTTTTTTTACAGCTTAAGATTAGATGGCTTCGTTATGAGTATGACAGATTGTTATGTGGAAATTATTTTCGTGGATCGTAAAGAAAGTTTGTTGTAAATTTTTATCATTAAATAAAACACTTGTTTGATGTGCAGTTTCCCAAGTTGTAAAAGATAAACTTTCCAACCCGAAAAGGTTCAAGCAAAAGTTTATTTCGCAACTGTTAGTCAGGACACTGACAAAGGCGTGGCTTAGTTTCGCTTCAACTTGGTAGGTTTCATAAAGGTTACCATGGTTTCCTTCTTCACCTACTACACCAAGCTGTTTGCTGATTGAGTAATAAAAGAGACGTTGATGTGGCCAAATATTTTCTTTTAGTCCGAATGTCGGTCAACCTTATTGGTGCATGGCTGTGGAGCCGGAGTCGGACGGATTTGGAGTGTCCGGAGTCGTATGCTTCACCCCCGACTCCACAGCCTTGCTTATTTGTACCAGGCCAAGGTTGCCCGACGCACGTGAGTGTGGCCGCGACAACCGCAATTGAAACCCTGGCATCATTATCACAAGTGTCACGATTGCTCTAGATTTTTCACGCTATGATAGACCTGCATGTCCCATGTAGTCTATGTAGGAGCAGAAGGGCAGGGCCTATCTCTGATAAGAAAAATATTGAATTGATAGATAAAAATTCGTTAATGCATGCTCTATGGGCCACTGACTAGCATGCTGAAAGACATGCATTTGTGAATTATATATGTAATCCGATATTTCAAAAACAAGTTAGGCGGCAATTCAAATAATTTCATTAAAGTGATTATCATAATGTCAATAATGTACTGTTAGTGCGCCTTGATAACTCAGTTGATTAACCGCCTAAAGAAACTTAAACATCAAGCGGCGCTGGTCTGACTCTCGAGGTGTGCGCTTGAGCAACGCATTTCAAGGACAACTCTCCATTCAGCGACACCTAGTAGATAGAATAATTCGCAGACGACAACATTTCAACATTCGGAAAACTTTACGCTGTCAAACTTCGTAATCGGACCTGCATCAAAGGCTTTACAAGTATGCAAAACTGTCAATATTAAGCTTTCAAAGAAGTTTTCTCAGTCCGAGGATAAAGAGTCAATCAATAAATATGTACGTTTTTGACAAAAAATTGAAGTTTTTAAGCCATGGCGTCGAGAAGTGCTGGGACGTTGATAACGACAAACAATGCAACTTACATCCCGCCGGCACTTATGCCTGGGTAAGTAAAACTTAGACAAACTTCAAATTCTTAAGTTTCAAGCTTTTCGTTCAAATTTTTGTTGTATTTTTTTTTTAAATTTGAGCTGATCCGATTGTTATTATTTCTTTACTAGGGTAGTGTATCAATCAATAAATTCAGAATTTGTTATAAAAACTCTCAATAAATGCTTCTGTTTTATGTTAAAATATTGCTTTTAAATGCTTTAACATTTCATTGAAATTAAAAGAGTGTCGTTTGGCTTTCTGGGTTACTATGCGGCCAAAGCCAATCTAAAAATGGTTATTGTCAAACTATTTTCAGTTATCGTGGCTATATTCCAAACCTGATGTACAAGTATGGTGACACATATGGACATGCAACATTGAAGTACTTTCAAGATTTCCGTTCTGCCGCGCTTAAGTCCAGCAGATCAAACTACAGTAGAAGGGGAGGTGACGTAAGTGATAATTTTTTGTTTTTTTCAATGCATCACATCAGCTTCAACTTCGATTTTAATTTTTCTAACTACTTGTGCATATGTACTCAGTTTCCAACCATATATTCAAACGATCCAAGCCTTGTTCTTGGAAATCGAGCTCGGACACGCGAAAAGTATCGCACGACGCCAAATTGGAGTCGCTTTAATGTTGATCATGACAGAACAACAGAGCTGCAAAACTTTGATAAAGTGAGTCAGATAATTAAAAACATAGAGCTAAACTCATTCTTAGCTGAGTTCTCAATTTGTAGTAGGCTAAACCTACCGTGAGTGAAACTTAGCTGGTGGATTCGGCATTCATCAGAAATGTTGCAATTGTTTGCTGAAACTTTCGAGACAAACAAAGTTACTACTGTATTATGTGTTTCCGTCACCCGACATAAAAAAAATAATTTGAAACAAAGAAAATCAACCTACTAAAGCAATTTTTTTCTTGAAGTGTGATTTCCATAACCCTAATCAAACTCTGTGGCAGATATCACAAAGGCACAGAGACGCGTACCGAGACAAAACGGGAATGACTAATCGAGAGAAATTTTTTGTCATTCCTGTAAGAGCGGAAGATAGGTTTTTGGACATACCCAGCCTGTAAGTGCTTCAAATATAAAACTTTTTCATTTCAAAACCGATTTATCAAACCACAATTTTTTTAATATTTTGCTTTTCTAAATTCTAACGCAATCTCAGAATGCACTTCAAGATCAAGCGATGCTGGTTCGACTCTATGGGTGTGCGCTTGTGCAACATTTTTCCACGACAGCTCTCCATTCAGCGGCATCTGGTGGATGGATTAATTCACAGCCAACAACACTCGTCAAACTAGGTGACCGGGCCTGTGATAGTGGTTCAAATCCTCCAAAAGTAGGCGATGCGTTATGAAAAACTGCTGGGATTAAGCTCTCAAAGAATCTTTCTCAGTCTGAAGATAAAGATTTCTACAATCAATCAAGTTAGATCTCAAACCTGCTGCAGCAATACAGCATTGCTTCAAAAGTCACACCAAGTGTGCAAAAAATTATGCGATGGCCTACTGGCATTGAAGAAGGTTTTGCTTGCTGACAACCTTTAATAGTAGAATACCTATTGCTGTTGCGTCACTGCAATTTTTGTTTTGGGGAAAAACCCGACATGATGATTTTCAAGCCTCACTCCTGCCATGAACCAAATAGAAACTCTTGTGTTCACAGCTACTGTTACAAATGCTACTGTAGCGTAGGCTAAAATAAATGAATACCATCTCGTTTTGTTGGATGGGATTACGGTAAGTAGGCCTACGAGGAAACTATATACTAGCTAATAAAACCGGCTATGGGAACGTTCAAATATTACGTAACGCTTTTTTTCCGAATTTTTGACCCCCCCTCTCCCATGTAACGCCAACGTAACGCTTTTTTCAATCCCCCCCTCCCCCATGTAACGCTTTTTCACTACGAATTCAGCACAAAAAACTACCATTCCGTACTCGAAAGCGTTACGTAACGTTTTGCTTGAACCCCCTCCCCCCCGATGTGACGCTAACGTAACGCTTTGCATAAACACCCCCCTCCCCCTCGAAGGCGTTACGTAATATTTGAACGTTCCCTATCTTAAAAAGCACAAACAACAACTAAAAATGTTTCATTTCAACAGAACGTCATACTCTGGCGGCAGCACTCCCCGTTTGGCCAACACCTTCTCTGTCAACGTCAGCGACCAGAAAGCCAATAAAGAGCGGTTGCATCGGCTATCCGGCCCCAGAGATCGCGCCATGAGGGATGTATTCTTCGAAAGACGGTAATCGAAGCTTTTCAAGTCATACCTGATCGTTGCAAAGAAATGATCCAGTCACAAAACGACTCCTTACTAAAAAGGCCGTGTGACCTTTTTGACTGCCTTTGCGATGCGCGGGATTCACAACTATAAACAATAGGAATATGCCTCCGAAAATTAAGTTTATTCAACGCTCCGTAGAACTACTTGTATGAAAAGTGGACAGTAGCGCGCTACCTCTTTGGTAACGATAGCTCTTTGGTATCGTTACCAAACGATAGCTCTTAGCTACCTCTTTGGTAACTTTGGTAACTACAGTTTTGTTAAGAGTAGCGGCTGCAGTGGTGAGGCTACTTTTGCTGCAGTCGTACTTTCACTATTTTCCAATTTATAATGGAAAAAAATGAATCGTTTTTAGAGATTTTTGATGCAAAGACTGGAGCATAAGAATAAAATGTTACCTACAACTTGTTTTTGATTATGACGTTGATATAGCAATGTAAACGAATGTGGTACTGAAAGGTAATTTCATTCGTTTTCAAATTCATTTTGACTTCACAAGGCACTTACCAGTGTCAGTTAAATACAAAAGTAGCGCGCTATTTTTGATCGCGTTACTTTTCATCAACTGGTAACGAGTAGCGACGCTCTTTTGGCATATTATCGGGGTAGCGCGCTGCTTTCAAAGTAGCGGATGCAGACGACCTCTGCTTGTACTGTATGTATTGTAGCTCTTTGAATAGGCGCTAACTATAAAAACGCTTTTGAGTGAAGAAAACATAATTATAAAAGTGTAAATTTTCTATTATCGGTAAACAGTTATGAGAATATAAAAATATATGTAGCCTACGGTTAAAACACAGAAGAACAAGATTTTCAAAATAACAAAACGACCGAAACACCGTTGATAAATTGAATAAAGTATCAATACTAATATAATAACCACTGAAGCATGACTGACTTGTGCACAATGTTAGGACTCCGTCGCAGGAATGGGAATGGGTCAAGTGGCTAGCAAGCTATCAAGTAAACGCCGAAGACGATTCTGAAACCGACGAGAACGATTGCACAGAAAACGATCAGACGATCGAACAAACCGAATCTGATGCCCCAACTTTTCTTCCTGATCTTGCAAGCCAATTTAGTGTTTGAAAAGTTATGACCCATTGCATTTACTTAACGTTAATTAACCGTAGACAAGGATGGCATAAATATTATGAAAGCATTTTTTGAAACACGTGTCATTCTTTCCATGCCACTTGGAGTTTAGCAGAAGCCAGCGGAAATACGATTGAAATTGTGTAGTTTATCGCCAATCTCTAACAGGATAATACGAAACACGCTTCAGGTTACTAAAAAAAACAAGATTAAAAATACAGGGTCCACGTGTTTTAGGCGCAGACAGTTAGGCGCCGGTCAAATAGGCACGCACACTGTGGCGTCAGGATATTTAGGTGCGAAACACTGTGGCGCCCGTTCATTTAGGTGTAATTCCTAGTAAAGTCTGCGGATTGTATCAGCTCAGCTTTGGCAAAAGCTAGTCTGGGTATTAACGGAAAACTAAGTTACTCTTCACTCAAGCCTACCACCCGCTTGAATATAGGCTACGGTAGCCCATATATATTTTTTAAGTGAACTCAGTCATGTTCGGAAACTTGAATAATTTATTGATAAAGCTTTCGCCGACGCAAACCTGGACCAACAACAAATAAATGCAGAACACGCGCATTAAAAAAACAATATATTTTTTCTGTTCAATATAACATTTTGTGTGAAAAGCATTGCCGGATAAAGTAGCTTCACTCACTGAAGCCATGACTGACAACAAATAAATCTACGCGCATTAACAAAACAACATATTTTTCTGTTTAACATAACATTTTGTGTGAAAAGCATTGCCCTACCTGCCAAGCTGATACAATCTGCAGACTTTACTAGGAATAGCACCTAAATGAACCAGCGCCACAGTGCTCCGCACCTAAATATCCTGACGCCACAGTGTGCGCGCCTATCTGACCGGCGCCTAACTGTCTGCGCCTAAAAGACTTGCTCCCAAAATACAGCAGCCTACATTGTAACATAAATTTCTGTAACAACTTTCGTTTCACGTCCGAAAAGTGTAAACAAGTTCAGTGTTGCCAGATTTCCAACACACTCTCATTCAATATTAGTTATAAGGGGGTCATGACATAAGGAAATGATGTGCACGAAGAGAAAGATGACAGTGTATTACCTTACGCACTGCATCGCTAAAAACCACTCACTCTGAACAAGATCCTTCGTAGAATAAATAACCGTCACTCCTCCGACAAAAGACGCGATTTCACACCAGACCATCTTTTACCAAAGCGTCAAATATCCGTTCGGTTAACCCCTGCAGTGCGAAAGTAGGGGCAACATTCGAATAAACAACAAACAACTGGAAGTGAGACTTGACGAAAGCGAAGCATTTGTGACGTTTCATGCAGCGGTAATGTGCAAGGCCGATATGGCGCGCAGCCGTGCCTACGTCAGCACTGACGTCATCGTTTTCTGGGAGAGGAAAAGATGTTCCAACGGTGAATCTTAAAAAAAACATAACTCTAGGTTACATAGGAGGTTGATAGCTGAGCAAAGTGACATGCAGAAACTAAAATATCAATAAACAAAACAAAGTTATGTCTATATAAGTCGCTAATAGTGATATAATGTAAGGTTATCCTTGTTTTGAAGTCTTAGTGAAAACAGTGATAAAGGTATAGGTATAGAAGAACAACGGTATAGGCAAGAGTCAAATGAAAAATGATGTTAGGATGGTGATGATAAAAGTCTACGTTTTCACACTTACTTGTAAAATTCGACCAGTTTTTCATAAACCCACGACGTTTCATAAAGATTCGTATTCTTTTGTTGTTTTCTTCGGCTCAAAATTCCCTGTACATTCGGAGGCGAGATATGGGACAAGCATCGTGCCGCTTCTGTATCGACCAAAAGAAATCCAAGCAAATCGCTTGGCAACACTGCTCGGGTGGAGTCGGGAATGTCATTGGAGTTGCAACATTTTTGCAAAGTGTTCATCGCGGGAGCCCAGAACCTAAAAAATAAGAACAATCTGTTGTCGTCACTTGTCAGACCCAGGAAGAAACTGTGTCGCCTGGTTTGAGTCTAATTGGATACGCCATCTAGCGGCTACCAAAACTACTCTTCATGTACGCGATTTCATGTGAAGTGTATTCCTTGAGCTGTATGATCGAATTTCGATCAAGAAAGCACTGTATTTTCAGGGCATATTTTTTTAAGTAGGCCTACATGCGATACATGTAAAAGTACATACGGTATTTTTACAAACTCTAAGAAACCGTTTTATTGTGGCGAAAGCTAATTCGAACTGATAGATTGGAATTAAAAAATAAACTGTCCTCCAGCGAAGCTTTGTATTAAAAGAAAAATAGCGCGTATTCAACTCAAAAAATAACAAACTCTTCGACGTAACAAAGCCCATCACGAACAAGGGACCGATAAATAAAGAATTAACTAAGTATTCTACTATTCATGCATAAGAAAATATGTCGAAGATAACAATGGCGATTAAGAAAATAATTTTACAACAAAGACGCTTTGAAACGAAAAGTATTTTGTTTATATGTCGCCAATGGCACTGTCAGGCTTAAACGGAACACAAGAATGTTTGCATGAAGAAAAACAAACGTACCACTTCAGCGTTATCTGTTGTTACTGAGTCAAGTATGATTATAAAGCAAAGTTAACTAGCCAAATGGTAATGCTAGCCAGTCAAAAATTCCGACCTTTCAACAAGGTTCTCTTGCACGTGGGTGAGGGAGGGTTGTGGGCCACACAAGACACATGTCCTCACGCCCCCTCGTCCCCCAACCACCAACGTGAAGACAAGAAGGCGGTAAGGCACGTCGGGACTTATATGGGGCAAGAAGACCGGAATGTCACAAGAAGTGACAGATGCTGGTAAGATACAGATCAACTGTAAAAAAAAGGTCACTGATCAGTCAAAAGTGCTTAATTATTCGCTTTATAACATTGTTAATACCCAGGCAGCAACTTCAATCGTTTTTAACATTGATTCAACGTCGGCGGACTTTGAATCAATGTTAAAAACGGTTGAATTGCTGTCTGAGTGTCTGGGTAGTGCAATACTAAATTATGCTTTGCAAGTAAATAGAATGATATCCATCATTGAAAGGCATTGTATTTCATAAGTTAAGCGCACTGAGCGCAATAGCAATAGCGGAAACAAAACTTGCTTAATAGACTTGTATTGTTTGTCGCTATATGCCAATCGAGGTTTCTACTGCAGAAAGGATCAAAGCGGTTTGGCTCGACTTTAACTGTATTTACCTGACACAAACCTAACCAACAACTATCGCTCATCAACGTCTATCAGACTGATGCAAAATTACAGTAAAATTAAAAAAAATGGTACCCTGCCAAGCAATGCCAGTTCCTGACCATCCAGCAACCACCATTTCTCTGTGGCACAAAGTACTTTTCCATTGAAGACCAAACAGCCGTATGAGCTGTCAGCAGACTCAACGAACGCCAGAAGGTGATCCTGTCACAGATACACATCCACATAAGTAACATTCTTATACACCATTGAACAGAATCGGAAAATTTACAACAAGTAGATTTAGGAAAGCGCTAATTTCATTAAGAAACCACAGACAAAAAGGGGTTTGTTGTCTATGGTTCAAGAAAATCACCTCTTCACTAAAATTCCATTAAGTTAAAAGTCGGTGCTATCAACTGCGCTAACGATACGTACTTGCAAAACTCTACCTTCAGGATTGAAGATAATATCAACACATCTTGTCAAATCTCCAAATAATGTCGCACTTTCGTCAAGTTGTTTGCTAGAACTTTGGTCATCACCTTTATCAGCAAAACACCATAAAACACTCAGCAAAATAAAGTTTTTTTTTTGTACAAATAAATTTTACTTATGCTCAATAAAATAATATTAATTATTATGTTATCATGTATTCTGAAACAGTGGTACTGTATAGTGGTGAGTTCTTTGAAGCAAAATGGCTGATGATGTGAGTTACCAATAAAAAGCTGTATTCTAAGTATGAAACCTGCATCAAGAAAAGTGTCCACCAGTTTATAGCATGCCCTCAAGTCTTTCTTTAATCGGTCCACATTTCTTATGTTTTTCAGTTCATCTAAACCTGCAAAAAAATCATTAAAATTGCCTTTTTTTAAACACATGATGAACAATCAAGGACCATATTTGAAACAAAATCACGAACATTTGTCCTTTATTGTGTCTCAAAATTCAATCAACGTAAGAGCCGTTTTTGCTATCTACCTGTTAGAAGAACAAGAGAATTAAAAACATCATCCAGCAAGCGAAGAAGATGATTATCGGTGACTGTGGACGTCGAATTTCGCGATGCCGCTTGCAGTCCAACAGCTGGATCTAGGTCTTTATCACTTCTTCCACGCTGATTTTTACTTTTTCTATCCAGAGATGGTGCAACAACAATCAAAACAACACTATCTGCAAACAAAATATGGCTTTAAATAATAATCTAATAAGACTTAGGAGCAAAATGGTTGGACCATCTGGTTAATCTAATCAAAACATAAAGAGCCCAAAATGTAGATATTAAAGTCATGATTAGCAAACGTTTCAAAAGCTCAACTCATGTTCAGTGTTATAAATTATTAGCACTTATAGCAATAAATATTAGTACTTATTTAAATGTATATCTGTGAAGATAAAGACAAGTTAGTTTTCAAAACGTTGGCTGAACATGAGTTTAGTATCTACATTTTGGGTTTTTTACTACATCTAATAAAACCTTTCTGGTGTTGAAAATCTAAGAAAAACGAACTGTTCTCTTGGGGCGGTTGATTAATTAACATCAGCAATCAGCATAGATATATAAGTGCGTTGTCAATCAAACAGCATCAGTGCAACAGGCTCAGGTTATTAATCAAAAAATGGTACACGACCTAATGCCGCGATCCTCAAGCTGCACAGGACGAATTACGTAAGACCCGAATGCCGCAATGCATGAATGACGCGAGATTTGGTTATTTAGTACTAAAATGAAATGTTCTTTCGAATACGATAATAATTTCATTTGTCACGGTAGCAATTTCAATTTTCATTTTAACAAAATGAAGATGAGACTTGGTTATTACTAACTAAAACTAATTGTTTTGTTTTCTCTTTTCATATGTCTTCATTTCTGTTTGTCATGAGTTTATTGTGTTGCACACAAAGTGAAAATGGCCAGGTTTTATTACAAATGCGTTTATTGGATAAGGGGTAAAACTTCACTTATTTGATCCAATATTTATACAACTAGTTTGGTAATTACCGATGATAAATTCAAAGGCTGGCTACGCCACTGTATCTCCTTAATAATTTTCTAAATAAGCAGATGCCGTTGTGGGCTTTTGATACTATTGCCATCCAGGCAGCTATATTTTTATCATGAAACACTGTAACAAAACAGTGTAACTGACCTCCTGTGTTGTTCCTGAAGCAGTGAGAAACGAGATTAACAACTACGAGAAGCCAGACCTACATTTCAACTTGCCAAATGTTTCTGATTAGGAAGAGTTCCCTACAGACGTGCCAATCAAGTTTAAAAAGCAACAAAGTCTTCAATGGAACGTTTAATTTATTTCTTCATCATTATTTTGTTACCGCAAGTGCAAAAAACAGTTTTTATATGTTTGTTTAGGGAGAAAATAAGGATTGAAATTGCTACCGTGGCAAACAAAATTACTACCGTACATATTGAAAAAAAAAATTATATATATATATATATATGTACTTTAGTGAGACATAACCAAGTCTCATTTCTATTTTGAGTGGAAAAAACAGTTTTTATATTTTTTTGTGTAAAAAATGATAATTGCTACTTTGACAAATAAAATTATTGCCTATTCAAAAGAACAATTAACTTTAGTACAAAATAATCAAATCTCGAGTCGTTTATGCATTGCGGTATTCGGGCTTTGTAGCACTCAGGTCTTGCATCATTCAGGTTCTGCATTATTTGAGTCTTGTGTCATTCATGCCTTGCAGCCTAAAGATCGTGTCATTTGTGTTTGCGTTCTTTAGACCATGGCATTAAGCCGTGTATCCGTTATAGCACTATCAGTCTGTAAAGCCAAATCACACTGTTACAAAATATACATAAACAGTTGTACATAATGCCATACTACCATATACCATGATATGTCTTCCACACAATTCTATAATCTTCTGTCACTGTGCTTAAAAGAGTAACATCTCTATTTAGTCCAAACATATGCACTCCATTTAAAGAGCCAATCACAGGAAAAGAGAGAGGGGTACAACCTGTAAACACAACGGTGTTATCAACATTTGGCATATTATTTTAAATAGTGTTATTTATGAATACTATTAAACCTAAATATTTGTTTCAAAAATTTTCTTACCAATCTTATCGCATTTCATGTTTAATCAATCCTATCTGAAAACCAATCAATGGACTGTCATCAATGACTAACAAACCTTAAATTGGACACATGAGTTTGCAAATATTATTCTACAATAAACAATGTTGTGTTAATACTTTATTTTACCCCAGACATACCCCAGTAAATTTATTATATGTTAAATTTGATGTTCCCAAGCTTAATGACTTAATTGAAATTGAGTATGCCAATTTCATGCACAAATATAAAAGTGGACTTCTACCTGATTGTTTTACTGCTTATTTTAATGATTTAAATAATATCCATCATCATAACACTCGCCACAAGATAAAATAATATTTCTTACCCAGAACTAATAATAACTCCGGGCAAAAAATGCTACAGTACTTTGGACCCCAAACATGGGGTAAGGTTCCTTCAGAAACTAAATGTTTGTCTCCCTTTTCATTTAAAAAGCAATATGAAACGTACTTGGTCGGTTGTTATTCTTGCTAAATGCAACTCTGTTGTGTATTTTTCAGTGGAATTGATCTGACATGTCTGACAGGTTTTGGGATCTAATTTGTGTTTTGTTTGATTTCTCTGTTTTTTGTTTTTTTTATGTCATGTTCATATACAATCTTCTCATGATTTGGCTTGCATTTACTAACTGCCACATTGCGATTGTAACCTTATTTAACATTTCATTATTTTCTCTAAGTGTTTTCAGTATAATTTTCATTGGTAGTATTTTTGTGTAAAATACGGTACTGCCACCGGTGTGGAAGCTGACTTGGTGACCTCATAAGGTCTTTCGCTTCCTTCCTCTCTCACTTTTATGTAATGTACTAGTGTATTTGTCGTGATAATTTGAGAAAAAAAATAAACCAGTGATTGATTTTTATATAAGATACCGTAGACTGTATAGTGTATGTCCGACATGTTTGTGACATGATGAAAAAAAAACGATCTGATTTCATAAGTGACAAAGTTAAATAGCTGAATTTCCACAAGGTTTGATAAAAAAAAAATTTCTTATCAATGCCTTAAATGTGGTCATGCCATAGGAGATTTGAAGCTAATATTGTTGGTATGACAAGGTGGTCTATATAAAATATGAAGTGAAGTGTTTACCACACAAAAACAACAATTAGAACACAAAAATTTACTTCATAGTTGACCTCCATAGATATCCTATTCATGTAATACGATAAAAACATAGTATGGTACAGTATTGTGAACTATATATAAATTTGAAAACAACTGGAAAACCTAGCTTTCAATCAGAGTCGTGGATGTATTTACGGCACTCGTGATCCCAAACAAGGAATTCTGACTAATCTGCAATTTTGAAGTAGAAAAAGAAAAACCTGCGATTTTGAAGTCTTGGCAGAGAAAAAAACCCTAATCCTGGTAACACCCAGAGGTGGGCAAGATCACCAGTATTGGTGATCTTGAAGATCAAGATCACCAAGAATAGGTGATCTTGAAGATCAAGATCACCAAACTATGTGATCTTGAAGATCAAGATCAAGATCGTGATCTTGAAGATCAAGATCACTTTCAAGATCACTTTTTGTGTACTTGAAAAAAATGAAGTTTTTGATCAATGATGTTGCAAAAAATAATTACTATAAGCAACCTGGGTAAAGATATATAATTGGTATTGCTAACTTTTACTTTTAACTACTCGATCACTGGCCTAAAAATTGTACTAAGTTAGTGACTGTTGCTATTAGGCCTATCAATTGTTGACGTAGTTTGCATAGAATCGCAACGTCACACCCAAGGCCGAGGTCAATTACAGCAGTACTGAAAAAGTCGCAAAATTTTCAATTAGTTTTATACTTTTTATTTATAATAAATAAATTTATAATTATTTATAATTATTATTTATAATTAAATTTATAATTATTTATTAAAATTTATAATTATTTATAATAAATAAATAAAAATAATCTTTGAACTGCATCATTTTTTACCAAATTTTTGTCTGAATCATGTGGGAGTTTTTATACGTGTTACTAAGTACTCTTAACTTTCACTGTATTATGTTAAAGTTTATTGCACCATTTTTCCACCTGGCAACGTTGATATTGTTGTCTGCTATCAAAAAAGTTCAGAGGTTTGCGGTCAGACAAACCGCTTCATACTCAGACCCTAAAAAAGTCTTGGTCTGGTTGATTTGCTGCAATAAACCACTTTACATGACTAAAATCGGCTGGATTCTAAATTTTTTAACACCGCCATTCTAGACTTTTGAAACATCTAAAACTGGATCAAAGAAAGCAAACATTTCTTTAAAATTCACACATGGAAATTGTGAACAAAGTTAAATCATATTTATTATACGTCAACATAAAGTAGTACACGGAAGATGACTTCTTTATTATGACCAACACAAAAAACTTTTTCAAATTTGAAATGGCAACACTGACCAGATCAGATGGAGACTTTAAACCATCTTTTGTTGGACACATATCACATTAACAGTGGCTTAATGGTAGTAGTTGCCACTAATTACTTTGTACAGTACGAGTTCTAAAAAAATGCGCCCTTTCGTTTTTGCATTAATTCAACGTTTGCTAACGTTGGATCAGTGTGGAAGTGACGAGTTTAGCTGACTGGGGTTTAAAATTATCGCTTTATCAACGCAACTTTTATCAAAGCACGCTTGATATCTGCAAGACATAACTTCCTTGGGTAAAATTGAATTTCCGCAAGATGATGATGTTGTTTTTGCTAGTTTGTTTTATTTGTTTTTGTCATTGTTTTCAGTGTCGTCAAGTTATAGCCTATCTATTTTGTGAGTCGTGCAAGGCCTATGGTGCGTTGCGCTTGAAATGGCTTTGCCCGTGGTAGGATTTCTTTGTGGGGTTTTCTTTGCCTGCCTTGCTCTTCTTGCTATGAGCTAAACGCATCAAGACGTGTTCCCCTTAAGACCATCAGCACTCTTGATAACGCACCATGGCCGATCTTCATAGCAACTGTCCATACTGATCTTAAATATATCAGCTAAAGCCATGTGGGCTAATAAAGCTATAGCCTAAATTTATTTGTTTTTGTTTTTTTAACATTTTCTTTTTTTTTATTTTCTTTGTATCATATATCTTAAATTTTTCTGAAGGTGTTGCGACCGTGCCAAATTTTTTTTCAACTCAATAACTTACTTCGGTCACAAGCACGTTTTTAACGTTCGCGTTTTGTCGCTTCTACCTTTTTCTCGACCTTTGCTATGTTGACGTGTATTGTTTTGATATGATGGTCAGAAATAAAAAAACAACTGAACTGAAAATGCCTCTATCAAGTAAGTAAACTTCAATTTTAAAGTGATCTTGATCTTATTGTTCTTCAAGATCAAGATCACACAAAAAAAAGTGATCTTAGATCAAGATCACCAAAAAAAAAGTGATCTTCAAGATCAAGATCACGCCCATCTCTGGTAACACCTGCCACAAAACAATGCATTTTGATTGCAAACAGTGAGTAAATACAGCCATTTTGTTTAATTTGGATTTTGACAAAAAAAATCAATTTAATTAAACATACCTGGCTTTGTTCTTGTTAATAATGGTATTCCACCAGTAGCCGTAATGCAGACAATATGCTCAGCCATCACTAACTAACAGTTTAGTAACGACAAACTGATAGGGTAGCCTATCACCACAGAAAACAGACTCTTAAGAATCTAGCTTTTCCAAAACTCAAGGCTGCTGCTTTTTGATTACATTGAAGCTATAACAAGTTTTCTTTCAATGATATTCCGCGCTGCAATTAATAAAACTTTCCTGTTTGCTGGTTTTTGTGCCCAGGAAATAAATCGCTTAAATCTTTTTTCTCCTTTTGTTCGAAAACTTCCAGTGTTCCAAATTCAAGACCAGATCCGTCGTTAAACTGATAAACTGAACTGAACTAAGAGTTGCCAAGTCTTAAATAAAGAACTTCGTGCAAAGTACTGTAATAAAAAGTGAATAAAAAAATAACAGTTGATCAAGTACATGTAGCTCCACACAGAGTGGTTAACTGTTATTTTTTGATTCACTTGTTGATTCATTCATATCATTTTGTATCCTCTGTGGATCCTTCTCTAGTAATATGGGCCAGTCCTATAGATGTTTGCTGATACACTCCTTCATTTTCTTTGAAAGTAATAAAAGCTCGAAAGTAGGAAAAGCAATAACAACTGAGTGATACAAGCTTGTTTGTTTGTTTTTCATATTTTTACCCTGCATTGCGGGAAAGCAAACTTGAGCGCTATGCATCGATGTACGCCTTCCGATGTACACCTGACCCACGCTGCAGCCGACGGCAATGTCTGTTTCCGCTTGTCTACTCTACTTATGACTTAAATTTGGTACTACCCATTACTCGAAATCGATCACTGGGTAGAGGCAATTATCGTAAAGTTTCTTGCCCAGAGAAACAACAGCAAGTGCGGGTGGCTGGAGTCGAACATGCAGGCTCTCGACTGCGAGCCCAACGCGCTAACCACTCGGCCACGGCTGTCGACTTTCTGAGAAGCTATCTGAGAACGAGGTCGAGAGCATTTCGTTTTGTATTAAAAAGTGAACAAATCTTTCTTTAAGTGACCTGATAACATATAAACTATGGATGTCCAGATAGCAGTGACGTTCGGTGGCTTAAACCATTGGGAAAGCAACTTGGAAATATGCTGCAGCAAGGTAGTAGGCACGAAGGGCGTAACCGTCGGGCGAAGCCCGAAGGCGTGTTGCCAAAGGCAACACTTCCAGCGGGGGGTCTGGGGGGCCTCCCCCAGAAAATTTTGAAAAACTCTTCCAATTTGGTGCGCTCTGAGAGCATTTCCAAAACAAAATCTTCGGACTTTCCCAGTCCGAGGATAAAGATTTAATCAATCAATCAAACTGGGACTAGTCTAGAATGTTGGCTGCGTTTTTAGACTGAGCACAAAAACTTATTGTCAATGTCATCTGTAAGCATTTAAGACATGCATTGGACTGGTGCACTAGTAAAGAGCAAATAATTAGCCTATAAATTAAGCTAGTCCATTTTTGAAGAACACAAGTAAATTTGCTCTGAACTTGTGATGTCAGTCTATTGACCCAAAAGAATTTAAAAAACACTTGTGCTGTTTCAGTAGCCTACTGGTTGGTTAATGTACCCTTTGGAATTGCATGTTTTATTGTAGAATCTATGTTTTTTTTGGTAAGAGAACCAGCTTTATTTTCAGCGTACTCAGTAGCCTATAGTTACAAGCGCGCAAATCACCCATGCGTAGAGGTTGTATTCCTTTCGTCTGAAACCAAAAGCAGCCGCTATGAGATACGCATGACGTCACTGGGAAAGCACAACTAACCATACCATAACCATAACACATCTGATTGGCTAAGCAGCTGGTGACGTTTTGCAAAACGATTGATGATTGGATAAAACGAAGGCGTTTTTTGACATTTTTGAACCTGGGAAAGCAACTTTGAAAGTTGATTTCCCTGGAGCTTCAGTGATGGTTTCTGACAAAAGCGTTTGCGTTAATTGGCATTTATAGGCAAGACATGCGGTTTGGTGAGGACTTAGACTACTCACAAGCGTTACGAGTAATTGTAGTCACGAACACAGTAATTTTCAAGTTAAAATAGACTTGATAAAAATAATAAGAAGTTAAACCTAGAATTCAGTCATTATATTTTGCATAGTTTTCGCTCAGGTAAGCACTGCTTTCCTTGCTTTCCCTCACCGATCGTCACTGCCAGATAGGTAATCATACAATCAGACAGGGGTTCAGGTGGTAGTTTAGGACGCAGACCCAGTAGGCTATAATTTTGGGGCCCATAACATTTCCAAGGGGCACGGAAACTTGAAAACAGCTAAAACACCACATTGTATTCGTTCTATACAATGCGTTTTTCTCAGGAATGTCGTAATTTAGAGCCCAAAGCTTGCATTGGTACCGGCCCCAAATTATTCCCTTTAACGGCGCCGCATACAATAGTTTTCACAGTAGGCTAATAGAAAGCTATGCCCAGACACCTCATGTGATAAAGATCAGTGTGTGTGTGAATGGCAAAAGCCGAAGATTTGAGAAGTTGAACAATAACAGAACAATAACTTTAGATGTGAGAAGTTGACCAGCAGCGCAGTTCACAGGCCCGTAACGAGCTTGGAGCAGCAGGGGGGGCAAAAAGTATTCTAGAGGGGCCCAACTTTTACTTTCCGTATCATGTACGAAAACGACGTTTGTACACAATGTGGGTATATTTACGCAAGAACATTAATCGTAGGCCTAATACAACGTTTACATTAGACTAGTCAGTCAGTGGCGTAGCCAGGAATTTTGAAAGGGGGTGGGGGTTGACGGCCGACGAGCAAAGACCGACGGCGTTTTCGCCGAAGGCGACACCCAGCAGCGGGGGGTCTGGGGGGCCTCCCCCAGAAGATTTTGAAAAATTACTTTGAATTTGGTGCATTCTGAAAGCATTTTCAACAAACATGTGGGTATAAATATTCCTGTAAAATGGTGCTGTCCGGTGGCATAGCAAAAGGATAAGATCATGTTTTTTAGGGCATTTTTCGGTAATAAAGCTAAGTTTCTATGTTTTCTTGTTGCTAATTCCTGGCTGAGATATTTGAATGTTTGGTATTGGCAAGTATTGGCTTTTTAGAGATAACATTCTACCACACCCTTAAACACACAATGTTTACAATTAAATAACACAAGAAAATTGAGTATAAAACTGAAAAGTCAGCGAACAGAGCTAATTAACATAATTTTTTCCAGGGGGTGCCAACATTTTTGAAGGGGGGGGTTCGCCCCCCCTGCGCCCCCCCTAGTTACGGGCCTGGCAGTTCATAGACAATTCTTAATTCTGTTCAGGTTGGGGTGCAGGCAATGCACTTTCATTGCAAGCAGAAATTCAAATCGTCAGCTGATCCCTGCGTCAACTTATGTGATTACGCATGCATCATCGGTGTAAATTTACACGGCCAAGCCTGAAATTGCAAACATTTTTCCTTTTCATCTCAAAGATAACGATTCAAAACAAACAACAAAAACGTGTGGAACACTCTTAAAAATGCGACAGATTGAAATTTTATTTAAAAAATGATGCGCAGGCTATCGATAGCCAACTTTACAATAACCTAGTAGACCTATCCCCACGGTGCGTTTTCATTTGGGCTAGACTTTTATTTTCCGGTAGGCTACTCATTTTACGACGCTGTTTAAAGCAAGTAGCACAACATTACGTGGAGGCATGTTGGACGTGGAGTGGGTGGAAACAGATCGCATAAACTACGGTATTTATCCAAAAAGTAGGCTATTGCAATCCTGGTTTTCTGAATGAATAGCTAATATAGTTGATAACGTCGCTACGGTAGCCTACCGTAGTTGTAATAGTAGATAGTCTAAAATAGTCTAGCTAATAAAATAGTTTACAGTTTCTAGATCTGTATTTTTTCAGCTAAATAGCCTAAGCATTGACACTGTTTCTAAGATGATTAGGCCTAATGTTTTTACATATGTTTAATGAAATATTTAACACACACAGAATGATCTAGATTACCCCATCGTTGTGAAGCTGCGTGCTGAGCTAAGCAACCACTTACCGGTAATTACAGTAGGCTAACTACTGCAGATCTGTACCAGATTGGTTAACAATCTGACCAGACCTGCTTAGATCACGCGGCGCTGGTGGCTCTCGGGGTGTGCGCTTGAGCAACGCATTTGGGAACGTTCAAATATTACGTAACGCCTTCGAGGGGGGGGTTTATGCAAAGCGTTACGTTAGCGTCACATCGGGGGGGAGGGGGTTCAAGCAAAACGTTACGTAACGCTTTCGAGTACGGAATGGTAGTTTTTTGTGCTGAATTCGTAGTAAAAAAGCGTTACATGGGGGAGGGGGGGATTGAAAAAAGCGTTACGTTGGCGTTACATGGGGGAGGGGGGGTCAAAAATTCGGAAAAAAAGCGTTACGTAATATTTGAACGTTCCCTTTAAGGACTGCTCTCCATTCAGCGCACCTAGTGAATGAAATAATTCCCCGGCAACAGCACTTCAACAATCGGAAAACTTCATTCTGCCAATCTCGATAACCGGCGCTGCGTCAAGAGCCTCTACAAGTACGCAAAACTCCTAGGTATAACCTATCAAGGTTTTGTCAGTCCGAGGATAAAGATTGAAAAACCAACCAAAGATGTGTACCAGATAACGTGGTAGTTCGGGGTGTTACACTAAAATGAACCCTTGGCCTCCTAAGACGCTTCAGTTGGCCTTCGCTATTGAAACTTAGGCCTAACTCACCACGTAGGCTAGTGCCTATAAGAGTGGATTAAGAAATAAAATATGACATTGTGTTAAAATAAAAAAAAGGATTGCTTTTCTGGCTGGGCAAATATAAGACGCGTGGTCTAACAACACATGGAACAAAATTTTGCAGTTCATTACCAGGAGTTTCTAAACAAGTCTGTATCCAATATCTGGTAGCCGTATCCAATATCTGGTAGCTGTAAATTCGTCTTGTATCCCTGTTTGTTTATCACATATTCACTCCTACTGCATTCACACGAAGACGTAGACGTAAACTTACATCTGCAGGCGTTAAATCAATGAAAAAAATATTTGTTTGCATCCCTTTTATTTCGTGTGCAACTTGAGTCAAAATAAAAAAAACATACCCCTTACATAGGCTATGTGTAGGCTATTTAATTATTAGCCTATATATGTCCATTTAACTAATAAATCAGAAGACATGACGAGGAGGTAGGGGAAGGTGGGGTTAGTTGAGTCAGTGGGTTAGTTGAGTCACCATTGTTTTCTGACTAACCAAGCATGACTTCGTGAAGATTAATTGCTTGAAATAATGAGAATTATGGGTAACTGCGTCCATCTTGTTTTAGCAGCTGTGTAAGTTATACAGGTTATACAGTCAGCAAAATGCCATTTTTTTGACTAAAAAGTAAATATTTTCAGCTCAAAGTTGATTGGGATGCTGAAGCTATGCTAGGCGTAAGCGAAGATAGCGTCAAAGTTTCATATAGTTTATAGCTATCTTATGCAAAGTGTATTTGTGTAAAACTGATAAAGCTTTACGTATAGATAATACTTTCAATAATTGTCACGAGGAAGGATTGGGGTTGGTTGAGTCAATTGCTGCGGGGCTAGTTGAGGCAGTGACTCAACTAACCCTATATCTCAAGTTGCAGGCTGCTGAAATCTTTCTTCTGAATTTTATTGCTAAACGCGCATTATTAATTCAGTTACTTAGACAAAATGAGCTATTATTTGATTATTACTTTTCTGTTTAGCTTTAAAACATTTTCAAATTAAGTCTTAAAAATTAATGAAAAAAACTGGTCGTGGACAATGGTTTATGGAGACTTTTGAAGCTGGTTTGAAGTTAGTGCAAGATGGTAGGCTATGTCGTTAAGAAAGGCAGCAGAAAGAGTTGGTGTGGACAAAGAAACGTTTCGTAGATATTTGAAGAAGATAAATGAAACTGGAGCTGATGCTTCTAAAGTAAAGATGGGATACTCAAACCACAAACAAGGCATGAAACAATTTGGGATAGAGGAGATTCAGTGACTATGATCGGCACCATCAATACTCTTGGAATTGCTCGATTTGTTGTTGCTGCACTGGATGCAACTCGTGCTGTCCTATGGTGGAAGTAGTAGTTCTACATGTTTCCAATGCAACAGTTGGGCACATTTGGCGTGCACCGACAACATGTCCCACTTGTGATTAATTCAGGGGTAGGGAACTTACGGCCCGCGGGCCAAATGTGGTTCGCGAAGCAATATAATGTGGCCTGTGGGAGCATGAAAAGTATTAGATTTCACGTCACTTTCGATATACGTGCGAAATTTGGGTCTGGGCGGTATGAAGACCTTTTTTTTAGAGAAATGGCATGAAGTCGGGCGAAATCGAGAGAAATTTGGGCCTGGTTGCGGTGAAGACCTTTTTTTAAATTTTTTTTAGAGAAATGGCATGAAGTCGGGCAAATTCGAAGAAAATTTGTGTCTGCTGGTTGCTGTGAAAACTCTTTTTTTTATAGAAAGTTTGTGGAAACGGGCGAATTTGGAGGAGCCATGTGGCCCGCCTGGTATTTTTAATATTTCCTGTGGCTCATAGTACAAAGTAGGTTATTCCCCACTTCTGGGTACAATAAACGTTCATTGATGGTATAGATCAGAGGTGCCAGTCTGCCATATGGGGACGGTGCCCAATAGCCCCAAAAAGTTATGCATCTCATGAATGCAATTGCGCCTCAACTAACCCCACCCACTGACTCAACTAACCCTGCATGCGGAGTTGGTTGAGTCAAACGGTGCTCTGTGTTCGAGGTAATAAAAATGGCAATTAAATGGGAGGTGACATTTTGATAAATGGGTAGCAGCAAGCCTACTTCGTTACCTTCGTTTCACTTAGAGTTTCATAGGTGTATCTACAATAGGTAAAAAAATATAAGGAAAAATCTGAAACATGACTCAACTAACCCCACCTTCCCCTAGTGCAGAATTGCGCTAGTAGGCTAGCAGCCTAGCTTACAGTGTCACAAAATAGACGGCAATAAATATTAAAATTGCACAGCAAAAAGTAAATATTAACAAATTCAACCAATATGACTTTCGTAAAATAAAACTTTCCGTCAGAGACTAGTTTCAGTCACGAATTGTTCATATGTTACGAAACAACCGGTGATATTAGCCTAAAGATCTGTTGTGGTAGCCAAGCAGGGCCTTCTTAACCGTTCCCAATGCCACCCGGGGCTCGGGCGGTCCGAGATGGTGCTCACACGGCCCTGGTAGTAGGATACAAACAGAACAGTGTCCATACTGCAGGCTACAGAAAAATAAATCTATTTATTGCACATGTTTACGTCAACAACACATTGCTACTGATGATGTTTCAGGAGGCGCATGGTGGGCTTCTTCGATGGCTATAGCCTATAGTAGCCTAAGCTACGGTTTTTGATGTTAACGATAATTTAGATATTTGCATATAATTTGATTGCAAACAAGAAACTTTGCACAAGTGTTGATAAAGCATAGAAATCAGAGAGTATTAAAAACCTAAAATTCAGCATCCCCTAAATACAACAGTAAGTTTCAGGAGTCACGTCACAATATAAAAGCAATGCATTACCGGTATTCACATTTGTATCAGTATAAAATTGTCAGTTTACAAGAGTAGCATAGCGTTAGGCTACTTTATAAAAAAATAAGTTACCGTTACTTACACATTTAGCCTAAATGACCTGGTTTCACAGAGCAACATTTGAAATCATGTAGGCTTGGCTACTTAACCACCAATAAACTTGAACAACAAGCACCGGTTCAATTTCATCAAGCAAGCGTACGGTACCATAACAGAAAAACTCGGTGAGATCATATAATTTATGAAGCTTTTTCATCAGTGTGTAGCAGTTCACGCATTTATCATATGATTTAGAATTATCGTGAGAACTTTCTTCAGGGCTGGACACAACATAGTTGATGGTTTTCATAGCACAAGAATTAGTGGATCAATCACCATATTGAAGAGACGATGTTAGAAGCAGCGAAACAAACCAAGGAAGAAACAACATTCGGAATGCTGTGAAAAAACACACGAAATATCGAGAGTCTGTTTGGAAATTAACAACAAAATATAAAAGAAATATACCCAATAACAAAATTGGTGCATGAAAGGTTTCAATCACATCAAACATTATTGAAACGAATTATTTTATTTACCAAATGCCCATTCTTTAATATCTTTTAAAATCATAAACAGACATAACTCAGCAACAACACTACATTTAACATTATAAAAACAAAAAACAAAAAGCGAACGTTTTCGGCTAGTCATATAGCCCTTTTCAAGCCTATAAGAAAATACATTATTATTGCCTTATTGCCTTGAAGTTTAACGTTAAGATTTTTCCCGTTTATAAAACATTTAAAGCTGGTTATTATTTTCAGTTGAAGTCTAAAACTCCTTTCCGCTTATGTTCTAACGTCGTGTATAAGTTCACTTGCTCGCATGATGCGAGATCGTCATACGTTGGTATGACCACACGACATTTGGTGACGAGAGTGGGAGAGCATTTGAATTTAGCTAATTTTAATAAAAACAGTGCAATTAAAGACCATATTAGAAACTGCCAATCGTGCTCTAACAATAAACCGTCTTTGCAGTCTTTCAAAATTGTTCGTAAGTGTTTGTCCGAATTCGACACCAAGATTCACGAGGCATTGATCATCAAATCTTTAAACCCAGGGCTCAACAGGCAATTATTTGCTTGCGGAGCTTCTTACCTTTTAGCAGTTTTTTGATTGAATTATCACGTCTTGTGTTTCTCGCATTCACTTTGTTTTGTGCCACTATCTCTTGTGCTTCTGTCTTTCTTGCGTAATCTGCCTGAGTCCTTGTCTGAACAATCAATTAATTTTACCTCTGAAATACTTGACCCGTTGTGCTGTGTAATTTTCAGTTATCATTTTGTGTGAGCGAGGCAGTTTCTCAAATGTTTAGCTTTGACCATATTTTTGCTGTGATACTATATGATTCTTTAGCATTTCTTTTAATAATGTATTTTCTTATAGGCTTGAAAAGGGCTATATGACTAGCCGAAAACGTTCGCTTTTTGTTTTTTGTTTTTATAATGTTAAATGTAGTGTTGTTGCTGAGTTATGTCTGTTTATGGTTTAAAAGAGTTACCTCTCTACCCAAATTGTATCTTTTAAAATAGGCGATGTTACAATACAATTTATTTTATCGAAATGATGAGAAAAATGTGCATGGCTTTGTCTGGTCGTTGTTGCTGTTGAGTTGCATGTTGGGAGGCAAAAATAAAAAAAATACATAAATATTAAAATGAGCTAAGTATTTAAGTGACATTTGAAACTGCGATTATTCTACAAAAAATTACATGATTATATTTCCCTGTAACGGCAACTTGTTGGCAATTAGTAGGCTTTATCTAAGCAACGTTTAAAAACATTACATTTGGCGAGTGGCGCTTCGGCATAAAATTAGATTGTCGACATCGGCTGCTGAAATGAGTAGTCTGCCGTTGAACGATTCGCTTTATTGAGCGAACAAGAAAAATCAGTTACGTTTAACAAGCAATAAATTGCCGGCAGGGTGCTTTAAAAAGTAGTCTGCAATGAACTGCAGAAAAATTGTTGGCAAACCAACGCGTGAAATGATAAAAGGTGACATGTTTTTAAAAGATAATTATGAGCTCGTGTTTTTTTTTATTGACGTAGAAATAAAAGTTTTGTAGCATAATGTACTTACCAGAGTCTCCATAATTTTGGTTATCTTGTTAAACTTACTTTTATTTTTAAAAACCTACTTACGTGCGGGGTCATCAATGTGGTAATACTTTATTTAGATTATTTAAGTATGAGAATGGTTTGTTTATAAGTTGAATTAAGATGAAGGCTGTCTAACTGCTTGGTGAAGTTTCTATCTATCTAATTTATCTAGTTTGGCTATCTGACTCCATGAACTGATTTCCACACAATTGTTATTCGAATTATAATTTTAAGTTATCAGAAGGTGTTCATATAATATTGTAGGTCTCTAACACAATTTGAATTTATACATTACAGAATAGTGAAATTACAGGATAGTGAAACATTATCACGAGTTATTACATTTTAATTAAACAATCAATTTAATGTTTTTCTAAGAGCTGAACTGGCCTAACTGAGCTGGTTTGATGTGAGCTAGTCCGATTTGATAGAGCTGGTTTGATATGAGCTAGTCCGATTTGATAGAGCTGGTTTGATATGAGCTAGTCCGATTTGATAGAGCTGGTTTGATATGAGCTCTCGCCAAATGCGAACAAGTCATTTTATAATCATCAGTTCCCTTTTTCTTATTGACTTCGGGAGCAGACTAAATGGAAAATTACAATTCTTTAGGAAATTACGCATGGTTTGAAATGGTTCATTTTAGTTAAAGAAAGGGAATTTATATGATGAAATAATGGATCGCTACACTGTTGCCCAGGTGAGAGCAATTACAGTCTACAGTACAAGCCACTGTGGTTAGCCTACGCAAGTATACGTAATACTATTATTGTTAATTCAACTTACATGACAGCGACCGAGCAGAATTGTTTTCTGTTGTGCTCTCCTCATCATCTGGAATGTAAAACATTGGCAACACTTGGTACTATTATATTGAAGCTGGAAGGGATAATCTAAACATTGTTGAAGCAGTTGATTTTATGATGCTAGTTATCGACTTTTCTTCATTTTACAAATCTTAGTAGTCAACTGCTGTACAATGGTGTAAGACTTTGGATGGTGCTGAGTCACAAGGCACTTGCGATAACACAACGCTTTAAACTGCGTTTCAAAAGTTTCCTTTCCTGCACAGTATCAACACCGTTAGACAATGTTCTCAAAACCAAACTAGCAAGCAAAAAAACGGCATCAAGTGCATGTCAACTTGTTTCTCTGGCAGCATTACTAAAACAAAAATCCAATAAAAAGCTGAAGAGCAGCTTATCGTATTCTCAACAATACCAGTCGGTCTTGCGATTGCTTCGAACCTCGATTCAGTTGTAAGATTGACAGTACCAATCTGCTTCAGCTTTTGAGACAATGTCGCCGTTATTTGTTCTGAAACATTTTAGATCACATTTCGTTTCCAGATCAAGTTTTATCACAAAAAACAAACTCTGAGGCATAAAACGTGATCAAAGAAAACAATCAAATAAATTTAAAATAATAATTGATCTTAATGATACATTGCACCTGAAGGGAAGAAAGGAATGTGGTTCCCAATTCCGCTTTAGTCATCATGCTCTAACTTGAACTACTTTTTTCGTGTTAAGAAATGTGGTTACAAGCTTACCAACAGCAAACTTTGATGCAGTAGTAGTAGTGACGGCAGCTCTAGTCGATGGCGTTACGGGTTCAGTTGGCTTTGGACCTGAAAAAAACATTTTTTTTGGTGGTTGTGAGCACAAGTTTGTCACTGAAAAGATACCACAAAAAACGAACATGCTAAAGTGCGCACACCGTGAAAAATTATTTTCACCGTGGTAAGATGAAGGGCATGTGAGAAGGGGAGAGATGGATCAAGAAAGCGATGTTTGCTGAAAATACAAAATAAAAAACCGACGATAATTTAGATGAATGTTGTGAAGAAATGTGTGACATGTATAATGCGGGGCATTGACATGTGTGATGTTTATAACAGCGGATGGGTGTGTAAATAAACCACAAAGCATCATAGGCTATGCTGTGAAAACAACGCAAATTGAAACTAAGGTGAAGAGTAAAAATGCACTGATTTGATAAGAACGCCGCACAAGTAAGTTACTTTAGCTAACGTGGGACTAGAACAGGCCCAACAAGATATAAAACAACTCGTAGTGTTTCACTTACTTCAGCGTCAGTTTATAACTAAGCTCGCCAGCTCAGTGGCCGAGTGGTTTCGCCTTCGGCTCTGGTGCTATTAAATCTGAGATCGATTCCAGGTCAGATCACACCGAAGACTTTAAAAACGGTACTGATTGTGTTCTTTCTTGCATAACTCAGTGAGAATAATCGAGTAATAATGTAATGAAATTGCAAACCTGATAAAAAATTAAAAATGAGCCCTGTCGCTAAAAGACCTCAGCTGTTGTTGAGCGACAATAAACAAAACCATGACATTATAACTAAGTTCAATGCGTTTTAAATTGTGTAAGCGCAAACTACTGCAAATCACAGCAATCGCTTCCTCGACTGTGAGTAAGTGAAGCAATGAAACATTCCCAGACAGCAAACCAGTCATTTTTTTCATGTGATGACTGATTTGTTGTCTGGGTTATTACTAGAAAAGGATATAATAGTTGTTGGATATTGCCACAATTTCCAAACATCTTCACAATGTTTTCAGTTCTTACAGCCAATTTCTTCCAATTGTACGTCCTCCAGTTGTACAAAGGCATGTTGCGAGGTGATTTCAAACTTCCATCTAACGGCACCAGAACCTTCTAGATTCAAGCGAAGATACTTCCAGGTGGTAGCATTGTTAGTTGTAAGCAACGTACGTGGAGAACCACTGCAACAAAAATATTTCATTGACAAACTTACACAAACCTGCCGGTATCACAAGACAGGTAGACACCAAACACAAAATCTAAGCATTCATTTACATTGTTTTTGAATTATCAAGCTTTAATTGATATCACTTGAGAATGACGTAGGTATCAGGAAGTATCACAAGAAACACAAGTATCAAAAAGTATCACAAGTTCTCCACTTGTGAATGTGGTACTGAGGAACAGGCCGCTGACCACATCATCAACGATTGCACCATCTTCAAGCCACCTAATGGAGTGGAAGGTCTGCGTGTCTTGGATGATGAAACAAAAGACTGGCTGCTCTCTAGTAGCCTTCAAGCTTAGTCCGGGAACATCGTGAATCTGAGGTGGTAAAAGGATAGAGCCTCAGCCCCCAGAGGCTCACACGACGATGACGACAAGAAACACGTTAACTGCTTGTGTGCGTTGTATGCGGTGGCGGATCCAAGGGGCGGTGATTGGAACGATTGCCCCCCTTAAAACACAGAAAAGTAGCTTTATTCACGGTGTATTGCAAGGCTGGTTATTTTTGCGGTCATTTATCGGTCATTGACCGATTTTTTAGCAAAAAATGTCCCAAAAAAAAATATAGTCAATTCGGTCAAAATGTCCGAAAAAAACAACGTTGCTCAACGAAACTTAATGTTGTAGCTAGTCAGGAAGTGCAAATTTTGGTTTGTATCAGCTACTTGAAAGGAAATATTTTCATCAGAAAAAATGACCGAAATAAATAAAAAATGACCGAATTTTTTCAAGTCATTTCGGGCAAATAACCGAAAAGTCTCAGCGAAAAAAAAACAGTAAAATGCAAGGTAACTTTATTCACCAGAAATGTAACTTTATTCACGGTGTATTGCAAGGTCGAATTAATGTAGTAACTACACATCATTGTGTTTTGTTGAAATCGCCCCCTAAGGCTACTTAATGGATCCGCCCCTGGTTGACAAATATAAGTCACATCAATATTAAGAATGACCACAATATGCGATCAGCAGAGAGAAAACAGCCATTATTTTTGCAAAATATCATCATAAGTCACTAAATTTCTGAACAATAAGCTAACCTAGCGATATATTTAAGGATTTGTGAATGCTGTTCGCATGCAGAAAAGTTGAATTAAAAACCAGTGTTTTTACCTGCCGCCGTTATCCTGTTGCGTGACTGAGAAATTGGCAACACTGCCTTGTGATATTCTGTAGTAAAAAGTTAAGCAAGCCCCTTGCGAACCAATTATGTAACTCGGTGAAGAAAGGACAGCACCACAACATCCCTCCGCAGTGACCACGTAGTCTGCAGCGTTGTAACAAGATTTAAAACAAAATATTTCAGAATCAGATGTTCTGAAATTGTTAGCGTACCGGAGCAAATGCTGCAATAACAACCAAACAATGCCCTTTTCATCTTTATGATGCTTTTTGGTTAAGTCCACCACACGTTTACAAGTCGTTGCATTAATTTTCGTGATCTGTGACTTATAACAAAAAGGCAAGACTGTAGTACAAATTGTATTCAAATAATAATTTCAGTTGTATTTCAAGATAATGATTGTTAAAAGGTATGCCAAGCATGCTCTGGCTTCTTGTAGGCCGTTGGCCGGGCTGGCGTCAACGGTTCAAAGCATCCGCACGAAGCATGCGAAGATGCCAGGATTCAGTTTCAGACGAGGCTCTCTCAAAGGGAAGATATTATTCTTACGAACAGTTGTGCTAACTTCCAAATAAACTAATGTTGAATAACCGTTCATAATTCAACAATCCCGTTCATATCACCTTCATTGACTTCAAAAAAGCGTTTGACAGTGTTAAATTACCCTACCTTTGGCAACTTCTGGATAAAACTTCCATCAACAAAAAATACATCAACCTCTTGAAAGCAACGTACGACGACTCTAAAGCACTAATCAAAACAGACATCGGAACAACCAGACGAATTGATATTATAAAAGGTATTAAGCAAGGAGATGTCTTGTCTGCTATCCTGTTTTGCATCGTAGCGGCTGCAATAATCTCAGAAACAGAAAATAAGTGTACAACTGGATTCACCATCGGCGGTCATGTAATATCCAACTTAAGCTACGCAGACGATATGGCCATTTTGAATAATTCTAAACTGAAAATGCAGGAATACCTAGATGCTCTGTCAAAAAATGCTGCTAAATTCGGCCTCCAAATAAATGTGTCCAAAACCAAATGTATGACAACCGACAAAACTAACAACACACTCAATCTCACTCTCTATGGAAAACAAATAGAACAAGTACCAGAGTTCATATATCTTGGCCACCGACTATCCGCAACCAACGATGGAAAGACTGCAGTGCAACACCGAATTGGCTTAGGCTGGGCAGCATTTGAAAAGAACAAAAAGATTCTAACATCCAATAGACTCCCAATCAAACTGAAAGCAAAAATTTTCAACACCTACGTTTTACCAGTCGTGCTGTACGGTCTAGAATGCGTAAATTGGACATCATCAACGATGAAAAAACTCACTACCTTCCAAAACCACATCATGAGAAGCATGACCAACAAAAGGCTACTTGATCACACAAAAATAGAAGATCTTCTAACTATGACAAAACTACATCCAATTGCAGCAATAATAAAATCAAAAGTTTTAAAACTGTTCGGCCACACTAAAAGATCACAATTCGGAATCAGCAAAGTTTGCACAGAAGGCAAAGTAGAAGGAAAAAGAAAACGTGGCAGACAACCAAAACGATGGCAAGACAACATTCAATCATGGACCGGACTCCACTTGACGACACTGGGCGAGTTGGCTCAAAATCGCCACTCTTGGAAACAAATAAGCCATGTTGATGCGCCATCTGCCGCAGGCGGAGATAACGACTGATGATGATGATGAAAGCACATAACCGCATAACCGTTAACCAAAGCACGGAAGCAGGAGACGCAAGTAATTTGTAAAATTTATTCCGCAAGTTGACAGGAAGAATAGCTGACAGCCTTACCTTGTGAGAATTAATTATGATTACTTGCATTTTCAGAACATTTCTCTATCCTTGCAGATTGAAACCAGAAATAAGATAAACGATTTCCATAACAACAAATACCAAACTGCCACTTACTTCTATTGCCATCGTAACTATCGGAAATGAAAGTCCGTTTCCACTGGTTGGAAGTATATCCACAAAAGCTATGTGGTGACATTTCATCAAAGTTGCATCCGTAATTGACTGAAAAAAGATTGAATATACACTACAACTTTGAAAAAAAACAAGCAATACGGTTGAAAAAAGCCACGCTCTGTCCAAACAATAATAAAGAATGGTGGAGCGAATCGGCAAAGAGCAAATCAAGTAATATGCTGCGGGACAAAATGAATGAAACCGTTCCAAAATAGACGACAAAGCCTGGTAAATGATCTGCACAGGGTTAAAGTGACTACAATTAACTTCAGGTAAGGTCACAGTGTAAAGTTATTGTTGAAGCAATAGGCCTCAACCCTTCAAAGCTCCTGTAATTAAAACAAATATTCAGATTATTTCGACAACGTCAACTGAAATTACATGAAATCAAAGAACAGAAATGAGTTTGTGGCCAACCTACTAAGCAAAGTCAATCATTCCTTAAAATAATTTGACAACTTCCTTTCATAATTTGGTTATTTTGCTAGAAAATGATCAATATACACAAGCAGACCTCACCAACGCAGGTAGGAAATTCGCTCCAGGTTCCACCTGCACTGCACGTTGCTGGTGTCAAGAATGTCTTCGACAACTTGAAACCTCTGTCGCAGTGAAAAAAGATCTGAGTGCCAAATACGTAACGAACTATACCAAAGTTTTCAATCGCCCCATTTTCAAGATAACCAAAAGCGGGACAATGATTAGCTGAAAAATAAAGCTTTATAAATTCACCGTTAGTGACGACCTGGTAGAGAAAAGGGCATTTAAAAATAACTTGAGTTTTAAACATTCAATTACCATTCAAAATAAAGTGGTACTTGTTTGAATCATTGAAAGTGTGACAAACGTTAAAAAGATGTAAAAAAAATTTACTAATTGAAATGAAATTTAACATCAACAAGTTAGTTAGTCGTAAAAACAATCAGACATTAAACTAAACTTGGTAATATTCCAGGCTTTAGACTTAAAGTTTAGGCCCAGACGCTCAGTCGCTCATACAAAGTCAATGATTAGACCAGGTAATATCTAAATGAAAACTAAGACGCTATAACGTCAACAAAGCCTCGATTATTTTCAAGGACATTTCTATTCATGGGAAGACAAAGCAAGCGTATGTTGATTTCCTTGACTATGGAAAAGGCAGCAAGAAATTACTTCTGTTGAAAACTATCAAAAATAGTAGCCTAAGTGTTTAACTGTGGCCATGTAAGTTTCAGACGCTCACCATTACACACAGGAGCTTCTCCGTTCCACTCCACTGCATTTTCATGAGAATTTAAAGACGCGGAGCACTTTCGAGAAGTATTGCTGGATAAGGAGTATCCTTGAAAACATCATACAATCAAAGTTCGTTAACTCGGAGTTGAAGGGACCGACCAAGTTGCTTCGAGTTATCCGTAGTTCACAAAAAACACATTGTCATGACGCAACAACAAGTACTATGTAGTATTACTGATACACACGCATAAATTACACAATTCAAAATCCTTCTCTACCAGGGTTGAGAAAAACCCGGGTTTTTTTGGGTTTTATTGGGTTTTTTTTTTTTTAAATGCAAAAAAGGTAGATTTATGCTTATTTCATCTCAAATCTACTTTTTACGAATGAAGTGCCTTTCATAACTGGTCATACTTGGCCAAACAGTCTTATCTCGAACAAAAATCTCTACAAAATATGCAACAGTGAACCATTGTCTTGCAAGATCTCCACCATGAGATGGAACATGTTTGGACACATTCTGAGACTTCACCAGGACTCACCTCCCCAGAAAGCCCTTGAATTTGCAATAATTGGCAGCAAAAAGTACCAAGGCCGAACCGGACGTCACCGTACCAATTTATTACAACTGCTGAGATCTGACATCAGAAAAGCTGGCCTGGGATCCCTGCTCAGCACACCACATCTCCATCGATTGCAAAACATCGCAAAGGACAAAACAGAATGGAGATCCTATCAACCTTGTTGAAAGACTGATCGAAGCCAGCGGATGCCAAACGATTTGGCTACACTGGCGGCGGAGACAGTTACAATAATAAGTGCCTTTCACTCACAGTACATGCTTGCATAACTCAATAAAATAATGCACTAGGGCTGTTGTTGCTTGAATGTTGCATCATCTATTAATTTCAAGATCAAGTTGGAAGTTGCATCATCCACTGATTTCTATACCAAGTTGATGCTACCGTGGTAGAAATCACATTATTGCATCATTTGCTTTAGATTTGAAGGCAAGGAGCATTATGCCATCATGTTTAAATATTTTTTCTCATTTATGTATATATTATATATAGTAATGAATGAGCAATTGAGCGATTGCGTTGCCAATAGCCATTTAGGCAAATGCTCTGAAACAGCCATGCGTTAGAATCCAGAATATGTAATTGGTAAATAGCCTCCTAACTTGCATTTCACATCATATATACACACTACAGTAGAGTAGTACTTTCACCAGTTTAACTATAAGGCCTTCTTGCATAAATGAGTTTTAATGTAGTATACACAAAGTGGCATTAGGCTACTAGATTTTTGTGTACTGTAGTGTACAATATCCAGTCCACTGCGTTTTCAGTTTATTCTTGGAAATTTACTTCACAATCACATCCTTAAGTCCTAATTTAAAGTTTGTTTTAAGTGCCTGGTAGTGTTTTTGTTCATTTTTTTAATTTTCTAACAAAAACTGGACAAATATGATGCTCTGGGTTTTTTTATGGTTTTTTTTTGGTTTTTTTAAGTGAGTTTTTTCAAAAAAACCCACCCGGGTTTTTTTGGGTCGAGTAAAATACTGACAACCCTGTTCTCTACCACATTGAAGTACGATGGCTATCCAGGGGGAAAGTGATGAATTGCATTTTTGCTTTGCTTACAGAGTTATTGGAGTTCTTGAAGTCACAACTATCGGCATTCAAAACACTTTGAAGACTCAAGTTTTATCCTTACTTTGGCTTATTTGGCTGACATCTTTGGTCTTTGGTGCCCTCAATCAGCTGAATTACCAAATGCAAGGAGGTCGTAAAAATTTAATAGAAACTGAAGAGCAAATGAGTGTTTTTCAAAGGAAATTGCAGTTGTGGTGGCAGCGATTGGAATATAACAACTTCGCTAACTTTCCACGTTTGGACAAGGGGGTCTGCTACTATTCGGCGAGTCCGATTCGGCGAGTCCGATTCGGCTAATCCGATTCGGCGAGTTCCCTATTCGGCGAGAGCCTTTTTCGGCGAGTGCCCTATTCGGCGAGTTTTTGAAATTTTATTTTTGAAAGGGAATTATCGGGTACCGTTGCCTAATTATAATTGCCGTTTTTACATCGTTAAACGTTGCAGTCGTGCAGAAAGGAATAAAAATAAAATGTTTTAACTATTAAATTAAAATTCGTCACGTCAGTTCAGTTGTTTTTATTTCTGACTATCATGTGAAAAACAATACACGTCAACATAGCAAAGGTAGAAGCGACAAAACGCGAACGTTAAAACGTGCTTGAATTCGTCATGTCAGTTCAGTTGTTATCAAAAACAATTTACGTCAACATAGCAAAGGTGTAGAAAAAGGTAGAAGCGACAAAACGCGAACGTTAAAACGTGCTTGTGACCGAAGTAAGTTATTGAGTTGAAAAAAATTTGGCACGGTCGCAACACCTTCAGAAAAATTTACAAAATGAAGGGAAAATAAAAAAAGAAAATGTTACAAAAAAAAATCATGTTTAATGTCTATAAGTTAGTACTTTTGAATAGTTAAAATGATTAGTTTGGATCAACAAAAGCTTGGATTGAAAGGAAATTATCGGGTACCGTAGCCTAGTTATCCCAACCAGCAGAAATTGCCATTTTAACATCGTTTTAACGACGCTAAACGTTGAAATCGTGTAGAAAAGAGAACTTTGCTGACTAGGATACGTTGAAACTGGGAAACATTCACAGAAGCCCTTCGATTTGTTCCAAGAACCCATTTAGCCTAACAGTTCATTTGTACATTGATTCAACGTCTAAATACATTATCTTAAAAATGCATAATCTTAAAAATGCAACGTATCGAAGGGCTACTGTGAATGTTTCTCAGTTTCAACGCAGGCCTTAAAACTCGTGTTTTTTTTCCGGCAGCCATCGTGGCCTACCGAGAGCTCCTTCTCGGCGGCCAAATCTGCGTGCTTGGAGGCCAAAATACAATAACGATAGCACAAGTAAATAGCATTAAACTTGCAACAATGTTAAAATAATCACTTAGGGTTGTTGAAGTCTGGGCGACGTCCTGCAATAGAATCGTTGTACCACGCATTAAATGCTCTATCGGGATTGTAATCCGGTATTGCGGGACCATCTAACGACCCTAAATTGTTTTAACTGCTCGCAGCTCAGTAAATTGTTTCAACTGCATACCGCCTTTCATAAAACCTGACCATTTATATCGTTATGATGTCACCATTGAGGGTGTGAAGTTACTAACCCACAGCGGGGACATTTCTCAATTATGAAGGCACGTGTTTTACCCACGGATGTCAACTAACAAAGTTCTCCTTTTTAACAACGATTTAATGTCCGACAACATTGAATCGATATAAAAACGACAATATCGCCAGCCGATGTAAATTAGCACTTCGGATTAACACTTCGTTAAAATAAACATTCGGGAATTGCAAACAAGACTTCCAGCGCTGGTGCTCGCAGCTGAATATATTCAATACAACAGTAGTGATTCTGACGCGCTGACCTAATTCTGCGTCACTCTTTGATACTACATATTTTCGACATTTAATCCACGAACATTCTATTGCGAAATTAAATAATTGAGAAACCGGCGGCCGAACTTGGCCGACGGAGGAGGTAGCACAGGCGGTCATTCAAGCACTACTTAGCGGCCATGGCCGCCGGCTGCTTTAAGGCTTGCAACGTATCCTAGTCAGCAAAGTTCTCTTTTCTACACGATTTCAACGTTTAGCGACGTTAAAACGATAGGCCACACATTTGGTTAGCCTTTTCATTCTGTTACTACAATGTAAAAATGAACTGTTAGGCTAACTGGGTTCTTGGAACAAATTTTTGCTGATAGGGATAACTAGGCTACGGTGCCCGATAATTTCCTTTCAATCCAAGCTGGAGGCCACACATTTGTTGATCCAAACTAATCATTTCAACTATTCAAAAGTACTAACTTATAGATATAAACATGAATTTTTTTTTTGTAACATTTTCTTTTTTTTATTTTCCCTTCACATCTTAAATTTTTCTGAAGGTGTTGCGACCGTGTCAAATTTCTTTCAACTCAATAACTTACTTCGGTCACAAGCACGTTTTAACGTTCGCGTTTTGTCGCTTCTACCTTAAAAACAACTGAACGGACATGACGAATTCAAGCACGTTTTAGCGTTCACGTTTTGTCGCTTCTACCTTTGCTATGTTGACGTGTATTGTTTTTAATATGATGGTCAGAAATAAAAACAACTGAACTGATCTGACATGACGAATTTTAATTTAATAGTTAAAACATTTTATTTTTATTCCTTTCTGCACGTTCAGCGACGCTAAAACGATGTGAAAACAGTTAGGCTACGGTACCCGATAATTCCCTTTCAAAAATAAAATTTCAAAAACTCGCCGAATAGGGCACTCGCCGAAAAAGGCTCTCGCCGAATAGGGAACTCGCCGAATCGGACTAGCCGAATCGGATTAGCCGAATCGGACTCGCCGAAACGGGCCATTCCGTGGACAAGGTAGTAAGTAGTTCCGATACAGCAATTAATGGCGAAGATGCAGAAGTTCAGAGGCTTAAGCCAGTATTTACTGAGCATTTGCCGAAATTGCAAAATTTATTTCAAAACTACTTTCCCGAACAATATCCAGCATGGATACGTCAACTATTTGCTTATGACACTATAACAGCAGATATAAATAGTCCATATTTGGATGACATTATCGAGCTTCAAGAAAGCGAGATGTAAAAAAGAAACTTCAACACAACAAATCTTCAAACGTTTTGGTGCCAACAAATGGAAAGTTTTCCTTATTACAAAAGTTGCCCTTGAAGTTCTCATGCCATTTGTAGCCACTTATTTGTGCGAGCTTGCGTTTTCTATTCTGGTGGATGTTAAAGCAAAGTAACGAAACCGGCTTGCATGCGAAAATGACATGAGAATTGCTGTTTCCGAGACAAAGCTTCGAATCTCACTATTGGTCTCAGAAAAAACAACAAAATAAGTCTCAATGATACAGTAATGTATTACTATTAAATGTGGTAGATTTTTGTTTTTGTGACTCAACAAAAATTTGGGGTTCAACGAAAGCTTGCAGACTAGCGTAAGAGTTCGGCAGTTAAGTAAAAAGTTAAGTTAAGAACCACGTAAAAGTTAAGAACCACTGCTGTAGAGTGTAGATAAAGGTCTGGCTTTCGGCTCGTTGTCACGATCGTCAGCACTAGCAGCAGTGTCAGCTATCTTGTGCTTGTCTGTTACTGCATGAAGAATGTCATCAGCTGTTACATAGTCATCGTAAAATCACACCGGCATTTGCAGCATATCTGGTGAGCTCAGTAATGTTATCTTCGTCATCAGATGTGTCCGCTGTGACTTCAATGCCAGGAGTCATAGCAATGAAATTGGCATATCTGAAGCAATTGCTTATTGTTTTTGCCTCAAACTGATATCCAAGCTCTATTAAGCATGTGCAACGCTTCCAATTCATTGACGTTTTTCAGTAATTTCGAGATAGAGAGCGCTGCATATGCTCTGAGGGCACCAAAAACGATTTGAGTTAATCCAAGTTTCGAGTTATAGAACTTCGAGTTAGGGATAGTTTTTTTGCATGTATTTGATAGGCGCTTTGCAGGCACCAGTCAACCTCCTTCGAGATAGGGAGAGTTTCAAGTTATCGAACTTTGCTGTACATTGATATATATCGGCACTCGGCAGTGCACAATGGAGTGCAGCCGTTTATTAAACTTTAAAGTTAATACGTGCATTTCACCACAAACCACAACAATGCAGCTTTTATTACTGAAGAATGAAGATATTCCTTTTTTAACATGTCAAAAAATTAATCTGGCTTGAAATGTTATGACACCCAACCGTGCACAATTTTAAGTAACGCCACAAACAAGTAAATTTTAAGTAACATGGCCACAAGCTACCGGTAATGTCTTTCCAAGTGAAATTGGTGTTTTCTGTTATAAACAAATAAAAACAACTGTTTTTTTATAGAAGTATTTTTGGTAACTTTTAGGTTTAAATTACGTTTTTCTGGGTATTAACAAAACTTCTGCGCGTTCATTTACTTATAAAAATCAAGTCTTGAAACAAGGAAAACCTTTAAGCTGCTCAACTTGTGCAAGTTACCGATATTGCAGTAGTATGTGGCGGTGCCTCCGAACACAGAAGAGTATACATAGAGGCCACCGTTGCCTGGGTTATCAAGAAAGCCACAATCCTGCTCGGTGCATGTAAACATTGGCTCGCTCCAGGTATAAGTTGAAAGGCATTCTCTTGTGTCAGGAGAGCCAGGAACAGAAAAGGCGAACCCTAAAACACATGAATATTTTACCAGAACGTCTATTTTTGTAAAAAGTTAATACCATAACGATAAAAGCTCGGAAAGATATAATGAAAACAACACAATGTAATATTGCGTAAACAATTGAAATCATACTGTGTCTAGTTGTTGCTTACCTAGTCTACATTCGTATATAACTAACTCGCCAGCAATGTAAGATTTTTTAATATTAATAGGTATTCCATTGTTGATATCTCCAGGAGCAGTACAACCACCTGGAGAACAAAACATTGATATTAATGCAGTCACGGTCCACGGACCTAATACAAGTCTATGATAACAAGTAGTGTAACTGCGGTGCAGAGGAGTAAACACAACTGGAAGGAGCCGCCAGACAGCATTTTTGATGCAGGTGCTTTATTTTAAGACAAAGTTTGATAAAAAAAATTTTCAATGGTCAGTTTTTTGATATAATATAATTGATTAACAATGTAACAATATAACAATGATATAATTGATTTACAAATTATGAACACAAACGTTGACATATTGGTGCAAAACCACTCCAAGTGCCATCAGATTGGCATTTGCGACTTTCCTCTCCAACCAAAATGTACTCGTCATCACATGATAGCCTGAACAATATATATTGTACAATACCCAGGTGAAACTTTTTATACATTTTTTCTTATTACAAAATTGATAAGAAAGTGCATTACATGTACAATGTTCATTGTTCAAGATATATTTTTTCCATAGCGCAACTTTTTTTGCGATGGCTAACCAACATAAGCAAAATATGAAGACATTACTTTGCATCATGATACACGATAATATAACTTACTGGTAAATACCATTCTAATAAATACTTAGAAAATTAAAGGCATCAACGCTCCAGTTTCAGAAGGTTAATTTATATATACACAATTACACAATAATTTGTTTCATTTAAAAGAGCCTTATATTTACCTTGCAATTGAATCATGTTCGTTTGAGTTTGAAAACGAAACTGTTCCGTGAGAAAAAACCAATGGAGGACATACATTACCTAAAATTAAGAAAATGAAATATCTTCTGACAAGTGTCAAACCCACAACAATGCTTGATATGAACGACTCGGTTACATGTATTGCCTAAAATTATTTTCATAACTATCTGTTTGCTACGTAAAAACTACACTCTTGGCCATATACAATAATAATAAAAAAAATGCAATCAACAAACTTCTCATAATGTTTTACAAAATAAACATAATATGTAGATACAGTTGAACTCCATTTAACTTTCTAGTTTCTACATAAAAAATATTTTAAAACTGCAATACAGAAGCTGTCCGATTTGCAAACAAAAACTAGGTATACACTAGGGTGGGTCGAAATTTGGACTTTTTCTCCGATTTCATTGCTACAAACTTTTTTTCTTGCGAATAGCCATAAAACGACATTCCTGAAAATTTGAGCTTGATCGGACATCGTCTTCATTTCTAAAAATCGCGATTTATAAAGGTACCTGAAGCGATTTTTTCGAGGCTTGAAAATGCATTGTTTTTAATAGAAAGTTGTTTTCACGAGATTTGAAAACGTCATAACATACTTAATTCTTATTGAAAAAAGATGATTTAAGCGTCAACAGATTCAGTATAATTAGGAGAATCCAATTCATTGTGTACTGACTCCGAAAAATGATGACGTCATCAATGACGTCATTAAACAGTAATTTGGAAATAGCGATAAAACTGATAATCCTACATGCTTCATCTCTAAGTTATTTGATAATGAATTGATGTACTTTCCAAACATAAACATCATGCTGGTGCTTGATGACGTAATTGATGACGTCATCTACATTATTAAATTACATTTCACTATGATGGCTTTTGGAAAATACTGCGTGTTTCTGATAGATAATGGATCGTTATCAATTAGTTATGATTCGCTTGATTTTAAATAACAATATTGTTCTTTAAAGATTTGTTCCACACTGCCTTTCCGTGTGTGCAAAATAGGCATTCTTTTTAACATATTTCAACGCAATGTCTCGAATTTTATCAGGCAAAAGTGAACAGCACTGCAATGATTTAAGGATATGCTTTGGTCCATCTTTGTACAATGGTTCACATTTTATATTGAACCAACATGAGGCATATTGAATGACTATATGCGCAACAATTATTTTCAAGTTTTCTGCAATGTCACTTGGCAATTTGTGATCACTGATGTATAGTTTGTAGCAACGTGAAGCGAAAGTTAGCCACCACGAATGATTTAACGGACCAATCTTTGCGTACATCAGTTTAGATGAAACATAGCCATTCCTAATGGCATTGGTAATCTCGTACAGATACCTTTGATCAGTCGATAGATCTTTTACTATGTGCTCCGGTAGCAAACGATTTCCTGGCCCCATATTTACAGGCACAAATAAACGGTTGACTTCTTCAAATTCAACTCTACTTAGAAGCTTCCCTATTGGCCCTTTAAATGGTGTGTCACCACTGGTAGGTCCATCTAATGTAGCGAAGACGTGTCGAAGGGGTAACTTATTGGATGCAACTGTGCAACATGCATATAAACCAACTCACACGATGACCAAGGCGTTGTTCCAGTCCAGTTATCACACCTGATTTAAATCCAGTGTTTACATTCACGGAATCACACCCAACTACTTTGACACAATGCACCATATTATATTTTTTGATACAGTCCATGAGAGCATTTGTAATATCTTCAGCTGTTCCTGATATTGGACTGACAACAGTTAAATACTGATTTCCAGGTTTCTGAACAACACTGTAGTGTTTTTCGCAAACAAAATCTTTCCACCTGTTCTTGATGCTATCTTAACAGTTTCATTTTAATAAAGTGGGTGACGTCATCAATTACGTCATCAAGGACCAGCATGATGTTTATGTTTGGATAGTACATCAATTCATTATCAAATAACTTAGAGATGAAGCATGTAGAATTATCAGTTTTATTGCTATTTCCAAATTACTGTTTAATGACGTCATTGATGACGTCAACCTTTTTCGGAGTCAGGACACAATGAATTGGATTCTCCTAATTATATTGAATCTGTGGACGCATAAATCATCTTTTTACAATAAGAATTAAGTAAGTTATGACGTTTTCAAATCTCGTGAAAACAACTTCCTATTAAAAACAATGCATTTTCAAGCCTCGAAAAAATCGCTTCAGGTACCTTTATAAATCGCGATTTTTAGAAATGAAGACGATGTCCGATCAAGCTCAAATTTTCAGGAATGTCGTTTTATGACTAATCGCAAGAAAAAAAGTTTGTAGCAATGAAATCGGAGAAAAAGTCCAAATTTCGACCCACCCTAGTATACACACATTTTTGTTGAACGAATTATGATGAATAACCACTATTTATAATATTAAAAAGCATGAAATATTGATTGTTGATATTTAACACTCCACCAGTATATACAATATATAAATGTAATCTACTTACTAGACTTCTGTGCTTGAGCATACAACAAGCACATTGCAAAGAACAGCCTCAGAAACAACCTTTGTTTCTCCATACTCTGAACAGAGTTGCTTCTCAAAGCAATAATGCCAACAAGACAAAATTTAAAAAGCTTAACAAAAATTGACAGACCAAACAAAACTGGCTTACATTAAAGTTAAAATGCAAGACTAGTTAAGAGGCAAAGACTAGATAAAAATTGACAGGCCAAAATCAGTTTTGCATAAAAACTTACTCGAATAGCCCGAAGCACTGTTTACTTTTTCATACATACAGTATAAACGCAGTATGATAGTTCTTGGTTGATTTGAATCCTTATCTTCAGACTAAAAAAAGCCTCTGATAGGTTGTTCCTTGCTGTTTTGCATACTTGTAAAGGCTTTGAACCACTAACACAGGCTCGATTACCAAGATTGGCAGATTTAAGTTGCCAATTGTCAAAGTGTTGCTGTCTGTGAATTATTCCATCCACTGGGTGCTGATCAAAGCAGTCCTTGAAAATGTGATGTTCAAGCACACACCAGCACTGTTTGATCTTGAGCACTTTACTGGAGGCACCTTGCTATGCATTGCGCAAAGCTCACTGCTTGCAGTTTGAGCACTTTAGCAAGGTTGGCAGTAGTACCATTTTTTGGTGTTTAGGTACAACCACAAATGGGAAAACCTCACATGGAGGTATGGTATATATCTCTATGGCCATTCTAGTGTACCTACTGCACTGAGGAGACCGGAAGGTCAAAACGGTGTGCACTGTCTGCAGTTATGTAGGTATGCATATTGTATTATATTGTATATTGTATGTATATTGTAATATTTAATGTGCACCAATATTTTCAGCTGAAGTCACCTACCCCCTTTGCTCTTTCTTCAAATGTTGTCTATGAACTTAGTTGTTTGCGTGATGCAAACCAGAAATACATTGGTATGTACACCAGACATTTGTTGGCGAGGGCCGAAGAGCACCCAAACACAAACTTAATTCAACTAAAAGTGCAAATAAAGAGCACATCACCTCTTGTGTAACTAGAGATGTGAGGTTTTTTGCGCTTGTTTTTTTTTTGAAAAATTTGTTTTTTGTAAAAAAAAATGAAATTAAAAAAACAATTTTTTTTTGCACCAACAATCTGTCTAAAATTGAAATGTTGGAACAACATTTCGTCATTAATAAGCTGAACTATCGTAAGTCCAAATTTTTCAAAATTGCGTTTTTGATTGATTTGGTATCTATATAGACTATAGTTTATTTTGTTAAAGCATCATAACTCTATCTACTTTAGTTTTGATGATACAGAACGATGAACTATCGTAAATGGGAGTTACAATAGTTTTGCAAAAAAAAAAAAGAATAAAATGGGACTTACGATACTCTGCTCTGAAAGAAATTTTACACGTTTCACGTTAACAATCTCTTTTCTTTTAATTAATTTTTCTTTCAATTGTTTTTTTCATGTTGATGTTTAAGGCTTAGTTATATTTCTTTCTATTTCGCATAGGCTACAACAATTTTGCTGTATTATTGTAACTACATTTCGACAATTTTTTTTTTGTTAAATTATCGTATGTCCATATTCAATTTTCTAACGTTCAATTTTTGCAAAAAAGAATTATCTTTTTTTTCAACAACCAAAATCCATGAAAAACAATGTTTAGTTTTTATGTTTTTCCGTTAGAGAACTTTTAGAAAGATCAAACAATGTACAGTAAACACAGCGTGAACTTTAAAATTCAATTTTCTCAAAACTGCATTTTTGGAGTTACGATAGTTCAGCTTATTAGCGACAATTTGTACTTTTCCTTTTATGAAAAATCTGTTCTGAAATAATCAAGACATCAATAAGTTGCCAAAATACAAGTTTGTCACTAAACTTTTTCTTAAAGTCTTCTTTTAATTTCACCAATGATCCAAAAGGATGCGTAGTAGTGTGTGATAAAATCATGATAAAAAAGCATGTATACAGTACCAAACAAAATTGGCAAATTCAAGTTTATTAAACTTAAATTGAAAAAACTTGACTTTTTAATTTAGTATTGCACATACTCTCTCCTTTTTTTATTGATGAGTTAAAGAGTATCAGTCGACTACACTGAAGATTCACCAATTAGATTTTAAAGATGGTAAAACCTATTTTGTCCCCTGAACACGTCGCCTCCCGATTTCGTCCCTTGAAAAGATCGAGAAAAATACAACAGAGCCGAAGTCGCTGATCGGAGTTGCCGCAAACATTTCAAAATTTTCTTTATCTTTTCAAGGGAGGTATAGGTTGCATCCTTATTGAGGGTTAAGGTTAGAAATGTTTCTATTTCTAACCCAGGGTTAGGAATTAGGTTAGGGTTAGAAATGTTTCTATTTCTAACCTATTGGCTAGGGTTAAGGTTAGGGTTAGAAATATTTCTATTTCTAACTCTCTAACCCTTAATAATTCAACCTTAAAGATTCAACCAATTTTGTTCCCTGAACACTTCGTCCCTCAGGGGATGAAATAGGTTGTATCCCTTTAAAGGGATATGTATCCCTTAGAACACCACAATACTCATCATAATAAGCTATTTGCAATGAAAGAAATGGCAGGAATGAAATAAATAAACAAACAAATAAAAGAAATTAAGACAAGCAACAAATAAGGTTGACTGTTGACATGGTCACTAGTGGTACCAAAAAGTCCTCATCCTCATCATTGATAGCACTTGAAGTTGGGTGGGTTACGACTTGCTGAGCATGCGACCACACTTCTGACTTACATAACAGCCACAACTGCATTAAACTAATTTATAAGAAGTTATTTGCAACTATAATTCACCACTTTCAATTGCAGTTCTTTGTTATGATGAATGAAGACAGTTGTTACTTGAAAAAATATATGAAGCGATTAAAAATAGTATAAAAAATGAAAAATAAAACGTAAAAAAACAAAAAAAGGTAAAAAAACAGCAATGAAAAAAATCGTTTTTAACCATCTCTATTTGTAACATGCACTGACAATGTTCCAATCAATCAATTTAAAATCATCTCGAGCCAGATCTGAATACCAGACCGAAATCATGGAAGCCATAAGAATCAAAAGTAATAATCTGTCTGTCAACAGGCAATTATTTATTCGCTTGTTCATTTTACGCATATTGCAGATTTTTAATTCCTGATGAGAACACAAGTAGGCTACGTGACAAAAACGTTAGAGTTTATTTTATTTAATTATGTTATATTTTTTGTGTGTAATACATTATTATGCTAAAACCGTTAAAGTTACTTTGTTTTGTCTGTCTATGGTTCAATGTATAGCCTATGCCATTTCGTATTTCTGCATCACTTCTTGTATTCCTGTTTTATATTGTACTGTTAAATTTCGTGTGTGTATTGTTTTTTATGTTGTAATGTATACAATATATATTTGCGTTCAACTCCGACACCGTTCCATGTCAAATAAATTATGACACCACACGGGTGTGGCAGACTTGATGACCAGTTCGATCCTTCTGCCACTCCCATCATCATCATCAGCAAACATTAAAACAACCTAGTTCACATTGTAATCTTGTATTGTTTTTTCCACATGTGCTGTTGATGCAAATAAAAGAACTTCTCTCTTCAAATTTAGAATACAAGGCTTGCAAAAATTAGTTATTAACAGGTGACTTTTTACTTCTAACTGCCTATAACTACAACTCACTTGATAATTCTTACATGTGTACAGTTAGAAGATGTAACGGCATATAAAAACATGTATGGGCAGACAATGACTATTTGACTCTGAACAATAACATCAGCTGCCTAATGCGGATATCTGTACTGTATCATTTCAGTTGGCTGTTGGTTTATTTGTATTTATCTGGCAACAGCAATAAACGTTCTAGTTAGGGTTTTCCCCTAAGTCGCATTTCACCGAGCAATAATTTCCAACGTTTTTTTTAATCAATTTTGTGACATTTGAATAGACCAGTGCTTCCCAAATTTTTTAGCTTGCGACCTCTTTTATCCTCATAAAATTTTTCGCGACCCTTCACGGTTGAAATGATAAACAGTTTGAAATATAGCCTGCATTTGTGCTATTGATGAAAAGGTTTTCAAATGAAAACTTAAAAGAAGCTAACGGTAGGACTACTCAATGACTGTTAGTTTGGTTGGTTGGTTGGATTTGAATCTTTATCCTCGGACTGTTCAGTTCAGTTCAGTTGTTTTTATTTCTGACCATCATATCAAAAACAATACACGTCAACATAGCAAAGGTCGAGAAAAAGGTAGAAGCGACAAAACGCAAACGTTAAAACGTGCTTGTGACCAAAGTAAGTTATTGAGTTGAAAAAAAAATTTGGCACGGTCGCAACACCTTCAGAAAAATTTAAGATGTAAAGGGAAAATAAAAAAATAAAATGTTACAAAAAAATAAAATAAAAAACATAAATTTAGGCTATACGGTAGCTTTATTAGCCCACGTAGCTTTACCTGATATATTTAAGATTTGTATGGACAGTTGCTATGAAGATCGGCCATGGTGCGTTATCAAGAGTGCTGATGGTCGTAAGGGGAACACGTCTTGATGCGTTTAGCTCATAGCAAATAAGAGCAAGGCAGGCAAAGAAAACCCCACAAAGAAATCTACCACGGGCAAAGCCATTTCAATCGCAACGCACCATGCCTTGCACGAATCACAAAATAGATAGGCCATAACTTGACGACATGAAAACAATGACAAAAACAAATAAAACAAACTAGCAAAAACAACATTATCATCTTGCGGAAATCCAATTATACCCAGGAAAGTACTTATGTCTTGAAGATATCAAGCGTGCTTTGTTACAAAGTTGCGTTGATAGAGCGATAATTTTAGACCCCAGTCAGCTAAACTCGTCACCTCCACACCGATCCAACGTTAGCAAACGTTGAATTAATGCAAAAATGACAGGCATCGCTGGTTGGGATGTAGTAGTGGCATGTCACAGTAATATGAGAAATTTGGGTTAGGCCTACCGTATGCTTTACACGTTAAACCAAAATAAAAGTAAAAAAAAACAAAAAAAACTGACAAAGCCTTGATAGGTTATTCCTGGTAGTCTCGCATACTTGAAGTTGCAGTGGTTCTTGACGCAGGGCCGGTTACCGGGAGATTGGCAGAGTGAAGTTTTCCGATTGTTGAAGGCTTGTTGCCGGAGAGTTATTTCACTCACTAGTTGCCGCTAAATGGAGAGCAGTCCTGAAATGCGTTGCTCAAGCGCACACCCCGAGAGTCGAACCAGCGCCGCGTGATCTTGAGCCGGGCGCGTAACCACTGAGCCAACGGGGCGGACTTTACTTTACAGTTTACAGGCAGCCTACTGGAAACAAAATAAAGAACCAAACACATTTATTCAGATGGCTATGAGTGTGATGGATGCGACCGTTTTTTGCTTCAAAGCAAGTCCAGCCGTGGCTCAATTGGCTAATGCTGGTCCCAAGGCGGTTTCAAAGTTGCTTAGTTTTGATGATGTCTGTTCATCAACGTTAAAAACGCTGACTCGCACAAATTGTCGTCGTCGGTTCCAGCTCGTGTCCGAGCATTGGTTTTGTTTTCATGTCGTAGGCTATGTGGCTTTAGGGTGGCTATAGTAGAAAAGACGCGGGAAAAAGTCACGTTGTATGGATCGAGAGTTGGGAACGTGGTTGTATTAGCTTTTTTACTAATGTTTTATTTTTTCTGAAACTTCTGTAGCCTATCCTGTTTTTCTTTTTTTCGAAAAATTCCTTGCCTTCTCTCGTTCTTTTCCTCCAGATTGACCTATCACTAGCAAGTTGTTCCCCCAGAGGCGGATTTACCTATGGCGCCCCCTAAAATTCCAATTTATTTTTTTATGTCTGCATACAAATTTCCTTTTTATGCTATACTTTAACCTGTAAATTTCCAGCTTTTCTATAGAGAAAATGAAAAAAATAGCCCAAAGCTTTTGGCGTTTTGGTGACCTTGGGGGAAATTTCAGTGATGAGCTCGAACTGTGGAAAACGACTTGTTCACGATTGACTGATCGACCAGAAATGGCTCTAAACTCTCTTTCGCTGTGCAACTCATTACTTTCCCTTACAGTGCATGCATTATTGAAAATTTTTTCTATCATTCCAATTTCGTCTTGCTCAGCTAAAAGATCGTTTTGCGCCCTGAAATTGCTAAAAACAAAAATACGTAGCTGCATGCGTGAAGAAAGGATGCCCAGTTTATTGATCACATAGGCTACTGCAACAAAGATGTATCGGTTACGTCAGACGAAATCTTAGACGAGTTCGCAAAAGGTGACAGAAAACTGTTGTTATGAACAAAACTATGTTTTATTATTTAACGTTGATAGATCGGCTAATCCCATTTTGTTTTCGAGAAACTTGTGTATAGCCTACATGAAAAGAAACTTTTTTAAACTCAAGTTTAAATATTAGCCTATAATGCATGGTAGCAATCCAGATTTTATGGCAGTTTAAGCAGAGAGATAGGATAGAATGCCATAGGCTACATCAACCTGTTGAACAGTAAAGCTGGATCTGGTCTTGAACACATCTCTGCTAAATTTATTACGTATTTTATTCAAAACATGTTTGTGATCGAATTACTTGTTTGAGGAAATCGAATGTCATTTTTATACGTTGTTACAAATTACAATTACGTATTGAGACGTTTTTGCAACAATGTCAGCATGAGTAGTTTAATCGTATTGTTCTTTTGCTCAATTGCATCATTGTCAGTTCATAATATTTTGTTTTGCTGATAGGGCATAGGCCCGATTTCGCTTATTCTACAAAATAGAAGACTCTTATTGCTGCAAGCGCTTTGTTCATACAGTAGAACTCGGTTAATCCGGATTCGATTTGACCGGCGATTCCATCCGGATTAGGCGAAGATCCGGATTAACCGAGTTCCACTGTATTTGAATTATTTTTTAATTCGCAATATCTTAACTGAGTACCACTCACTTGTACTAAGTATACCTAGGCCTCACCGTTTGAATGTTTTTTATAATGCATTGTTTTTTGGGCTATTCACCAGTGAGCTTCAGGCACTCTAGGTTGGTGATTTATTGAAATGGATTCTGGTAGTTACCCCTTTTCATTTAGCCTACTTGAAGCCATCACTGTTGTATAGCCTAAAGTTTTAGTGGAAAATACCTAAATTATCATTTCACGTTCGTTATTGCTTTTAATTGCCACGAGCGGCATTGCCTCAACTTTACAACTGATTGTCACTTGTGGTGTTGATTTGTGATGTGGGAATGACTGGTGGCCTACCTGACTTAGATAGGCAATTTTATTAATAAAAACGCAAAAAATTTTCCCCAAGCCATTTGCGGCGAGGTTGTTCCATACTTCTTTGGCGCCCCCTAAAATTTTGCCCTAAATCCGCCACTGTTGTTCCCACGATTCTAGATCAATGTTTGCTGGATTGAGGGAGACTTTAACTGATCTTTCTAATTGCGTCGGTGAGACGATCCTCTCAACGAGTAGGCCTACCCAGCATTTGCCTCAGTTTCCTCTGCTGGAAATTTTCAAGACAGATACGTCAAAACAAACGACAGGAGTGCGGTTAGGCTTACTGTTGAATCAGATAAGCTAATGGTAGATATTCCGCTTAAACGTTAAGCCAAAAAGTGTAAAGGTGATTTGCATAAAATGTATAAATTTCCACAAAATTTAAACTTTAAGTCAGAAGATAGATCAGTTATATCTTTCTGATAGAAGTGCTCGGTAGGCTAGCTACTTTGTTTTTGCGTTGCAAATAGGTTTTGTATTGTCCAATTCTGAGAGAAAATACTTCTGAAACTTTTTCAACAGATTTGACAAATGATTAATAACCAAAGGCTTAATAACGTTTGATTTTAGATCACTGTTAACCAAAACTTTTCAGTCAATCAGAACATTTCAAATGAATCATTTTCAACTTTTTATTTCCAGATGTTTAATGCGTTGATGAACGGTTTATTTTAGATTTCAACGTAAAAACATAGATGTTTTCTCTCTGAACCCTTTAACAGCCTGTTTCACCTAAATAAGGATCATCAGAAGGACCTTATTCAAATTGAATATCTTTAATCACCTAATGGAATAGAAAGTCTGCTTGTCTTGGATAATGAAACCAAAGACTGGCTGCTCTCTTGGTGCCTTTAAACGAATTCCTGGGAACATCGTAAACTTAGGATGGTAAAAGATATAGGACAGCATTGCTTGAAATGTGGCGTTTCGTCATTGAGCGTTAGATTACACATAAACCTTGCATAGACAAGATCAGCTCAACTGTAGGCTAGATTCTGTTGCCGCAATTGATTTGTACTGGGCTCTATCAACCTCATTTTAAGAGAAAAATTTCTAACAAAAGGCCGGTTCCTCACTGATAATGGACCTTGCGTCGAGAAGACGTTTGTAATATTTCTAAGAAAAACAAGTTAATAGTTTTTTTCCACAGTCTAAAACTCTAAATCTTCAAAACATTTGGCTAGGCTGACACTCACAACAGTATTTCAATAAAAGTTATAATTTATGTTGTGGAATGTGGAACCGGATTTTAACTTTGTAATATTTCTTGTTCATGCTTTTGTATAACCCAGCCAGCAACTCAAACATTTTTTACATTTAGGCTATTCAACATCTGTAAACGTTGACTCAACGAAACAACTGGATGTCTGGCTGAGTAGTAGCTCAGCAAACTTGTGCAAGAAAGTTAGTAGGCTAAATTTGAATATGAAGAAGGCTACAAAATCTATCCCTGTACACTTATAAATAGCTGATCATCGAAGGACTGACATATCAGAAATTCCCTTCGTAGCCCAACAAATCAACATTGAACTTTTTTTACCTGGTTAAAAAACTGCACAAGCCATGACGAAACTATTGTTTTCAGACATAAAGTTTTGCGGTATTTTCGAAAAGTCGGTTTCAAACGTGAATGAGGTTAAAGGCCACCGTTGTAGTATATTAGTGGGCAAGCTAAAACAATCGTGAAGCTGAAAAGTAAATTAAAAGTGGAGCCATTTCATCAACAACACCACACAAAAAACTCATTAAATTAACACACATTGATTTGCAATACTGCAGACCAATCCAGTTCACACTTCACAGCGTGTTCAGTTTTCTTTATGTGTTAAAGCGGAATACTTGACTTCTCTGGATTCCTACCGAGCAGGCTAAAAAAGCAACACATAGTGCAGTGATTGAAGGCGTTTCATACAGTGCAAAATTCGCAAGGCAATTGCTTGTTAACAATGCAAAACAATTGTAAATTGATGTTGCCTCAACAGTCAATGGAAAAACATAACTGAACACGTAAATAGATGTGATATTCATACAACTCAAGGGCACGACTAAAAGAATTTAAAACATTGTTCGTTCGAACACATTTAGAATCAAGCAAGTCAAAAGTGAAAGAAAAATTAACATTATGTTCAAACAATGGATTTAGTGATTACGAACAGTCAGACCTCAACGCCTATCATCAAGGCGCCCATTCCATCGATATGCTACACAACTTGTGGATAAGAACTTCAGCTGCATGGAAACATGGACCCAAGAATGGAACGAGCTGCCACATATCCCTCCCCAGTTTTCAGTTATGCCAGCACTCTCCATCCCTCCTGGAGCAGACCTCTCAAGAAAGGCATGGGTCACATTGAACAGGATCAGATGTGACGTTGGCTGTACTGGAGCTAATTTGTTTAGGTGGGGGTTGCATAATTCGCCGATATGTGTCTGCGGAGCGGCAGAACAAACAATGCAACACATACTCCACGAATGTTCCATCTTACGACCCCCAAGTGGAATCACTGGTATTCGACAACTGGACCCAACTACCGTATCTTGGCTGCACGAGGAGGCATTGCCAATCTAAGCTACTGCAAGTCAAACGAGAGAAGTGATTACGAAAAATGTAATCAACTGTCGATGGAGCGAATAAAAGCGACAAGTGGAGTCTTCATAGCAGAAACGCTGGAGAACGCTCAGTGGCGTAGCTAGAGGTGGGGGACCGCCCCGGGCGGCATGTCTGGGAGCGGCACTTTCAGACTACGATTTTTGATTTTGATTATAATCTGATAAAAAACGCATTTCATTTTCACATGCTTTTTCTTGAAGGGGCGGCAAAATCTGAATCCGCCCCGGGCGGCTCATTCCCTAGCTACGCCACTGAGAACGCTTATGATTCGGGAAAATGATATCCAGGTATTTGCGGCCAAAATAGATGATGACAATGAAAAAGATAACAGATCTACAGCGAGAGTACTTTATTATCTATCACAAAGTTACAAAAGTAAACATCACTTGAAACGAAGCACCCTTGGTGTAAGGTGACATTGTAGGCCAATACTTAATACTTCACATAAAAGGCACATGCAGTACGGAAGCGCGGTAATATATGTAACTACAGTCAACTCTGATGAGTGTATTTCTGTATAAAATAAGATGACACTGTCAATATATGAAATAACAATTAAAAACGCAGCCACTGATATAAACCAAAATAAAATTGTACGCCACACAAGGTTAAGAATAAATTTGCAACGATTCTCAAGTCTCCAGCGTAAAAATTAGATTTTACATATTTGAGCAACACATAAATAAGTGAACACAGATTGTTAAGCACAAACCAAATACCGTGCTGCGGCGTAAAGATTTAATTATGATTTCGATTAAAATATGACATCGTGTGCAGCGCAAAGTAAAAAAACGTAGAAAAAGGCAAAGAAATGAACATTTAGTAGAGTAGCTAAGCCTACCACACATCGCTTCAGCAACGCAACAGAATCACGATATCAAAAATGTTGAAAAATTGTTGTCACCGGTGAAATAGATCCAGAAAATAGAAATTCTCGGAAGAAGGAACATTCATTAAGCATGTGATCTTGAACCATAGCCGTAGGAGAGTAAAACTTTTGGGGGGGGGGCGAACAAAATTTGCCATAATTTGGTCTTTGCAAATATATTTTCAAAAACGCAACAGTTCAACAATCTGAGGTGGTGTGTCGAGAACCATTTTAGGTAAAAGAGCCATAAAAAGCTACATTTTTAAATGTATTTCCAAGAACTATATAATGCTTTAACACTTAATACAACTAACATGTAGTCGCAGGTGATGAGTTGCAAAAGTGGGGTCATGTGTTTACTGAAAGTAAGAAAAAGCAGCGGGAGGTCAGCGGTAAGATTAATTTGCCTAAATAACTGGACATTTTTGCCCTAACTCACGACGTTTTTTTCAACGGGGGAGCGACTGACCCTTTGCTCCCCCATCTCCTACGGCTATGTCTTGAACAAAACGTGAACTGAAGAAAAGCCAAATATTGGAACTGGCACAATGGACGTGACACGTTAAATGGCTTGATTCTCGATTGATCCCAAAGTTTTTCTAGCGGAAAGAGCTTGCTTTTGTTTTTCCGGGCGACTAACATGTATTCGATAGCTCACTGCGCCGTCTTCTGCGGCTTCACTGAGAAGTTCTACACTGCGACTAAAGTCTTTCTCTTGCTTGAAGGCCAGCTTCTTGCGTACAGGCGCGTCTTTCTTTGAGACTGAATCAACATAGCTTTTGCCAGCCGGTGTATAGTATTCTGAAGACAGTTGGGATTGAAACGAAGTTTCGTCAATACCTTGCGCAGACGCAGTGTCATGCACTGTTACAGAAAGATCGTGGGCGTTTTCTTTATTGTGAACTGGCTTGTGGTAAGTTTGCTTCGGTTTACTGAGCAAAACAGAGTCGTTGATAAGTGGCTTAATTTGGTCACTCATTGTCGCAGTTTGAGCTGTATGGCTTTGTAGATCAAGTTTTCTGATAGGTTTCTGAGCCGCAAGCGGAGGTGGTTCATCCAGTCTGCGTTTGATAACGTTTGTACTGATATTGCTGGTATTCTTTGTCTGCCCAACCTTTCTTTGAGAAGACTCACGTAAATTTAGTTTATCTTGGTTAACAAGCTGATGGTTAGACTGTGCGCTGACTTCGTCCAAGTCAATGACGTTGAAGCCAAATGCTTCACGAAATGAATTTCTTAAGGTTTTCCTTTTTCTTTTTTTGTTCTCTTGTTTTACGACAGGTTGAAAATTTAAACGGTCTCGTTTGCTGAATGATTTTGTTAAGAGATTTCTTCCGCGTTTTTCCACTTCTGCGTTGGACTTGATGACGCTCAATTCGACTTCATTTCCTCGAAGTTCTCTATTTTGGCCAGAAAAGCAGCCCTCGTTATTTTCGTACATTTCCTGATTGCGTTTCACCCAGTTTTTGACCAAAGTATTCGGCGATCCTGGCTTGTGGCTCTTGGGAGTTGCACAAAAAGCTTGTGACTGAGCAGACTTTTTTGTAGGAGTTTCTGTCCGCCGTTGCATCAGAGTGATGTTTTTTAGGTCGTCTCCCGGTGTGGATGTAGCATTAGGCAAAGGCATTGCGAACAGGCCTGCATTGCTTTTTCCATTTGGATCAGAATCGGCATGTTGTGGCTGCAAAGGCGCAAGCTTGAAACCTCTCCGTGCATCTCCTACAATTGTAATTGCCGATTTTCCAATTTTAGAAACTGCCTCGACGTTTTGCGCATTAGTCGCGTTTTCCGCCCGTGTTGTTATAGGCTCTTCTATGTCCTCGGATACAAAGTGGGTGTGCCGTGGATTAACCAAGTGCTTTGAGCACACGGGTTTCCGACCAACTGCTCCAGTGAGAGTAGTAGGTGTGTCATAGCTGCACCGTAAGTCAGTGAAGTCTCTGTAGTCAACTTCTTCACCGGATGATTCACTGGAGGAAAAGTCATTTCCAACATTACCACTTCGTCCTTTTTTGTATGGACTTAGTCCTTCAGATTTAACGGGATTCCGTTTCCAGGTTTGACAGCAATACGTAAGCCTGTGCCACCCTGTACAACAATGACATCTTCGCCTACTTGCTGGATGAAAGTAGACGTAGTATAAAACCATACAACAAACACCTGTAAAATGAATAGAAATAAATTCCGTGCAAAACAAACGTGAAAATGTATTGCATAGTCAGTACAAATAGCACAGTCAGTCAGCAATTAAAAATAGAAAGACTTAATTTATGCAAATACAAACCAATCATGATGAGTTCAATCAATCTCTTGGAATACTTACCAAGAAAAAATCCTGCCCAAACTGCAAAAAGAGCTGGAACGTTATACCACATCCCGGGAGTTCTTTGAGGCCACCAGAGCAAAATCATAACAGAGTTTTCTATGAGGACAACCTAATAAGTAAAAGCTTGATTTGTCAATTTTTAAGTGATTTTTTTGCAACTCTTGACTGAGAAAAAAAAAAACAGTGCAAAAACAAATCAAACTAACTTACAAAAAGTATCGTTTCTAGCAATTTTCAGTATTCACATTCAGTTTACAAACACTATGTCATATTCGTTCTGAAACTACATAACTTGAAAATAATAGTCATGTTACAACTTACAAGAATACTAGAGATTAAAATAACTTGATGAGATAGTTTCACTTACGGTGTAATAAAACGTGACTCTCCATCTGGATTGTCCTTCTTTCATGTTGAAAAAGCAGAAGACATAAATAACTCCAATAACAACATTGAAAAGCCTCTCTTCCCACCAGGTGTTGCAGAAGTCCGTGTCTTGTGCTATCACCCATCCAGTCATTAATAACCAATGCAAACCTGTAAATGAACAACAATTATGTGAGTCGCCTTCTCTATTAAAGAGTTCTTTATTTTAAGGTAACAATCGTTTGTTAACTTGAATGATCTCATGCTGTTGTTTGTAGCTCCATACCAGAAAAGAAGTTGTTTAGGCGACTTATGGACATGAAATAAAACTACTAAACCAGGTACAGGATGACTGCAACCATCACATAGATCATAGGCCCAGAGTCAAAATTTCAACAAAGCTCTTTATCAAGTATTTAACTGTAATCTTGCACTCAATACTATGGGCTGTAATAATTTTGCTACCAAAGCATTTAAGTACCGATGGCATATACAAGTAAGACAACCCTAAGCCGCTATGCTGGAACAACTGAAGAAGGTACCAAACTAAAAACTATTAGTTTACATCCAAAATTGGTGAGTGTAACACTTAGAATATGGAAAAATGGTTTTGTTTCCCTTAGTAAAACTTTAATTAAAGGTCGGTATGCAGATTGTTAATCGGCCGTTTAAGCCAACATGGCTAGACAAAATGCTTGAATAAACGAAGAATATACATCATCACACGTGCAGAGTGCAGACATACTCGGAGGCGTTCCAACTACTAACCTAAAAACAACAAAGTCCATTCCTGATAAGCTGTGGCAAATAAAACGATGGCAGTTATTCTGCCTAAAACCATGCCCACTCGCCATATCGTTTGCAGTACAACCCCAGTCCATGACACCTTTTTGCGTTTACTGGCAGCTGCACGCAATGCTTTGGTATATGCTACAATAGCCCAGGACAAGGACAGCAAGCTGAAACAAGCGGAGATGCCTGCATGGAAAACATGGAAAAAGTTTTGCAAGTGATAATGCATATTATTTGCGTAACCAAGTTACTACAACCTTATTTCATGGTTGCAACACACATAGAACTAAATATTGACCATTCTTTCAGGTAAAACCCAACAGAAAGTTAGATGCAACCAATTTTAGCTAGAATGCAACTATCTCCCTTTCTCTTTCAGTGGTCTTTACAAAAATTACCTGTTAAGATGTGATCACCTTCTTCTACTCTTATCATGATATATAGTTGCAGGACAAGTTGAGGTGCAGATTCAAGAAAACACTCAAACAAGCGCAGCATGCTCACATCACTTAACTCGGAGTACATTAGCTGAAAAAACAAGAATGGTAAAAAGGGACAAAAAGTAACCATCAAAGCTCTTACCAATGATACGCAAATCACCAAAGCTTCTATGAAAAAAAAATTGAGTTTATATTTTGGTGTTTCACTTTATTTTGGTTCTCACTATTATTTTGATTTTTCACTGCAAAACTCCTACAAGTGAAAATCTAGTCCATTATTGGCATAGTAACAGTAGCATACACATAGCCCAAAGACACAAAATATACAAAGAGTCAAAGACTATTTAGTATTTATCAACTACAACTCCAAATGATGTTAGCGACTTTGAATGCAAATCTTAGATTGCCCTCCAGTTACATTTGAAGTTTGCACGGCCTGTGTAATGTGTATACAGGTCACCATTTTACATAAGATACCAAGTGCTTAATAAGAACCTGATGAAAATATCAATTGTATTATGACTAGATTTTGTTTTAAAGCTAGACTTATTCTCTATCCTATATAATACCTGATAATCATGAATCCGTTTAGTTCTTCGTGCTTTAAAACCAAAGCGCAAAACAGAAATGTAGCGTTTTATGGGACCCATCATTAATATATGCACAATAGCCAATAAAAAAGTAAATTTATGCCCATCTGCGACATACCATCTTGTACTGAATACCTGCAAAACCACATTATGGTCATACAAACACATCTGCTATTTTCATACTGAATAAACATAGCAGTCTGGTTAAATGTATGCAAAAGCTTGGAAAACTTAAATGGTTAACCGGATTTGTTTGTATGAAAGAATATAAAAATTTGCACAAAAAATTAAAGATAGATACGAAATGAGTTATAGACTGTATGTAAATGTAAGGGGTTAGTTTAACTTTGAAAAGATAATGTCAAACTTGTAACGTCAATACTGACACAAATTATATCAGATAATCACCTGCATGATGATTGCTGGTACAATGAGGAAGGTGAGTGTTAATGCTGCCCAAGTTAGTTCATCAATTTTCCAATAAACAAGCATAACAAGTATGTCTGAAATGTTTCTGTGATCGGTAATTGTTTAATACAATTCAACTTACTATAATTTACTATAGGCAGGAGGCACCAATAGCGAATATATAAATGTTGTAGAATGGTAAATGTTAAAATATATATATCAAATTTATTTACTTTTCACTAAAAACCTTAACAACCTGTTTTACTTTACCAAAGCCATCAGAAAGTACTTATTTAAATGGAGGCGGTTATTAATTTCTATTTGAATAAGTACTTGGTTTACACTGGTGATACTTGGGTACAAACAGTATCTCATAGTCATGATTAAATATCTGACATGATAATGCTTAAAAGTATAACATTTATGCCGCCAGAAAAAGCTTCATATGCAGCGGGCTGTTGAATTTCAGGTCGAGCGTCAATGCCCATGTCGTCCCCGATGAGTGATTATGAATAACGTTGCCGAATAGATTTCATATGCGGCGGGCTGTTGCATTTTAGCTCGAGCATCATTGTGAGTGTCGTTCCCAGTGAGTTGTTATAATATTTCCAGGCCTGCTACCATTTTTAAAAGTCTCTGATTTTATTCGATTACATTTTAAAAATAAAAATTAATTTCTAGGCTAGTTGTTTTTTTTTCAGATATTCAAAAAAAAGAAAAAGGTGGCCAAAATTTCGTTTCGACTTGAAAAAGTTTGTTTCAAACAACCCTCATTTTTACCTACATTTAAATAGACAAAAAAATTGAACATCTGGCAACACTGCTTTCAAGGGACAACATCAACGTGTGGAACGACATCGGGGGACGACGTGTTCAGGGGACGACATCGGTGACATCCCAGTCAAGACTTACCTGTCACTATATCTGCAAGATAAGTTCCCATTGATATTAACACAACAAATACATCAAGCCAATTAAATTGATAATCTGGCAACTGAATGTCTTTCTTTTCTTTTTGATTTATTGAAACAACAGGTGAATCCAAATAGTCCAAAGATTTAATACCATTCCTGCACTTTCTTTTGGACTCCATAACATCAATTAGTCAGAACAACAAACAGAAAATCACCATTTGCAAGCAAATTTTACTGGAACCTAAAGTAGCAGCCTAAAACAAGGTAAAGCAGACTTTCAGACAGAATGAAGAATCTTTGCTGGGGGGGGGTGACTAGTCCTCATACCCATTGGTCAACGTTGCCTTACATGCGAGAGTGGGAGCTCCCGATGATGTGGTTGCTAGAAGAAGGCAATTTGACCCTTGTTTTTGACCAGAAACATCTAAGGTTGTGGTAACCTACCGTACTGAAATAGAGCAAAATCCAGAAAGCAGATTAAGCTGTTTCGTGCCACAACTTCAAGATCAAGCGGCGCTGCTTCGACTCTCAGGGTGTGAGCTTAGATGCAACCTAATTTGTACCATGAACAATTCGTACCTTGAAAAGATCGAGAAAAAAAATTAAAAAAAGCCGAAGTCGGTGATCGCAGTTTCCGCAAACTTTTTAAAAATTTTCGCAAACAAACAAAAACTCTTAGGATCATTACTAGAAATGTTAAAATGTTTGCGGAAACTCCGATCAACCTTAACCCTTTTAAAATGTTTGCAGAAACTCCGATCAACCTTAACCCTATTAAAATGTTTGCGGAAACTGCGGAAAATTGGAAACTGCAATCAGCGACTTCGGCTTTGTTCTACTTTTTTCTCTCAATCTTTTCAGTTTGTTTGTTTGCGGAAACACCCTAACCCTTTTAAAATGTTTGCGGAAACTCCGATCAACCCTAACCCTCCTTTTAAAATGTTTGCGGAAACTGTGATCAGCAACTTCGGAAAACTCATAGGATCATTACCGGAAATCATAAAACGTTTGCAGAAAAACGGAAACTGCGATCAGCGATGTTCTATTTTTTCTCTCGATCTTTTCAGTTTGTTTGTTTGCGGATACCGATACAATTCAATTTATTTTTCTTTGTCGGAAAACAACAGCAATGATAAAGTTACCAACAGTTTACGGGTATAATATAAAACCAACAAAAGAAAACGGATATCAAAAGGAAAAGGATACCTAATCGAGAGTGCAACCTATTTCGTACCTTGAACACTTTGTACCTAGAGCTGGGCGATATTGGTAAAATAATTTCGATACGATATTACCAAAAATAAAACGATATTATCTAAGTTTTGATATTTTACGGCGAATCGCAAAGCACAGCTTTCTATAACTGCATGAAAAACATACTGAGCACTGGTACTGAAATGAACAACATTTATTGCAAACAATGCTGCGATTTAACTGTCGCAAACTAAACATTTTTGGACAAAAATGTCAGCATGTTGACATTGCAGGGTTTTAGGTACGATCTCTTCTTGGAAACAATTGAGTTACTAAGTGAAAACACCCTTTCACTACTAACACTGATGGCTTGAATGCACAGAAGTTTTCTTGCAACTTTTGCAAGTGTAGGAAAAGTCAGTGCATTAGCTCGCCACCATGTACAGATGCAACTATCCTTGTTGATAGTTTTTGATGCAAAATAGAGATGCAGCTGTGAGTAGCAAAACAAAATAAAGTATCTACCTAGCTGTAGCTACCGTAGGCTACGGCCGCTACACTACGTAAATTCAGTCAGCTCGCAAGTTTCCTATCGTATTTACCGGACTTCATCCTTCGCAACAACACAACACGTGGGAATCAATAAGCAGGATTGCGTAATCACAAAGACTGCTTGTAATGCGTAAATAATGCACACACACTGGGTTGTCTGCGCATGCGATGTCTGTGTCACTGCGCATGCGAAAATGTTGCTATAATTTCAGTACATTTACAAACGATAAAATCGGAGCTTTGTGAATAAATATCGCTGCCAAAAAAATATCGTATCGTATCGAAATATCGTAATATCGCCCAACTCTATTTGTACCCCCATTTCGTACCATGAAAAGACCGAGAAAATAATAGAACAAAGACGAAGTCGCTGATCGGAGTTTCCGCAAACATTTCAAAACTAACTGAACTACACTTTCTTCCTCTCAATGCTAGACTGCAGTTTTATTATTGTTGTTTGGCTTACTCTAACCATGTTTTCCTTCTTTACGCTATTCGAAAATGCGTTGTTTCAATAAAAACGTGAATCCTGGGCTGTATTGCATGACAGCCCCATGAATGACTTTTGCTCATTGTGACGTAACCTACCCTAACAGAAAAGAAGCAAGACAGTGGGGTGCAATTGCATTGGAATTTTCTAGCTGTAGGCTAGTAGCATTGGTAACACAATGTAGGCTTTATGACAGTGTTAAAATGTTTGCGGAAACTCCGATCAGCGACTTCGGCTTTGTTCTATTATTTCTCTCGATCTTTTCAGGGTACGAAGTGTTCAGGGGACGAAATAGGCTGCATCCCCTAATCGATACTCCGAATCCGATACACTAACCCTTTTAAAATGTTTGCGGAAACTGCGATCAGCGACTTCAGCTTTTTTAAATTTTTTCTCTGAATCTTTTCAAGGTACGAACTGACGGTAAAAAAGGTTAATGGTACGAATTAGGTTGCACGCGTGAGCAACGCACGTTTAGAATTGCTCTTCACTCAGCAGCATCTAATGGATGGAATAATTCTTCGGTAACGACACTTCAAAAATCGGAAACTTTACTCTTGCAATCTCGGTGACCGGGCCTGCATCAGTGGTTCAAAGCCTCTACAAGGATTAAGCTCTCAAAGAAGCTTTCCCAATTCAAGGATAAAGATTCAATCAATCAATGCAGACTCTACAATTCTTTCGGGTTTGTCTATTATCCAATTTCTCTTAATTTTTTTTTCTTTGAAACGCAGTAGTTGTGGATACCATAACTCAACGTGGAAATACAAAATAAAATTTATCAAGACAATTTGAATAAATCAACAGAAAACTACTATAAATGAATACGGTAGATCCTACCAAAACACTTTTGAAACAATTGAAAGATTGGCGCCACAGACGAAATTTCAGACCAGTGTTGCCGATATATTATGCAATCACAAGAGGTTTGCAATTTTTGTAGTGTAATACGGTATACTTGTCCATTATTTTTAACTGAACAAAAAGTTATTTAGAAATAAAGTTAGTTATTTCTAAATATTTTATAAAATTTCTAAAATTTTATTAAATTAAAAAATTTTATTATTTAAAAATTTATTTCTAAAATTTAGAAATAAATAAATAAAATTATGCTGCAAAGTTAGTTACTGGAATTTTTCGGAGTATAGTCTTTGATTTGAAATAAAAAGAACCATTAAAATTTTGAATGTGCGATAAAATTGAGTCCTTTGTGCAAGCTTTTTTTATGTTCATTCGCCACTCAATATCATACGTTACAAAATTGTCCTGGTGCAGCGATACAACATTTTCACAATCCCACAAGATAAATTTCAATCCAAGGCAAACGCCAAAACAAGGTTCCTTGTTAAAAAAAACTTACTGCCTATTTTTTAATTTGTTCTAATACTTTTTGCAAGAATTTATTGCATGTCAAAAGAAAACTTTTTGCTGCACTTAATAGCTTTCGGTAAAACGTTTAAACTTTTTTTGAATTAAAAACTTACATTTTGTCAACGTAGGAATGTATTTTTGAATCAAAACTTTTTTTAATAAAATATTTTTGATGTTTTTTTAAGTTTAACTTTAGAAACGTGGAAATCAGCCAAGCGTATTTTCAACTTTCATTTTGTTTAAAATACTTTGTGATCATTGATGAGGTTGATGATACTGTGACTATGAAAAATACCTCAGCGCTCAACAGCTCAACGCTAAGCTCCATAGATAGATGTGTGTGACATTTGTGATAAGTTTGGAAATTCGTGTGTTACAAAACTATATTCATAGGGAAGCAAATTTTATAGGGTGCAACCTACCGGTACGTAGTTCGTACCCTGAACAGTTTGTACCCTCAGTTCGTACCCTGAAAAGATTGAGAAAAAAGAATAAACAAAGCCGAAGTTGCTGATTGCAGTTTAATAGCACAAAGCCGAAGTCGCTGATCGAAGTTTTCGCAAACAACTTGAGGGCTGGGGTTAGCGGAAACTGCTGAAGAATATTTGCGGAAACTGCGATCAGCGAGGGTTAGGGTTAGAAAGCATAGATTACTCGATGGTTACAGTTAGGGTAAGCGGAAAAATGTTTGCGGAAACTGCGATCAGCGAGGGTTAGGGTTAGAGCATAGATTACTCTATGGCAGGGGTCACCAACCCTTTTTTGCATGCGGGCCATTTTGGCACTAAGGAGAGCTGTGGCGGGCCGCACTAATAAAATTTTAGGTAGGTTGACTCAGTCTTATGCCAGAAAAGAACGCATTTCGTACTAGTGTTGGGCGATATTGAAAAAAACAAAACGATACGATATTTGAAAAAATACTCGATATTTCGATACTTTTCGATATTTTTGTCCTAATTAAGAAAAGAGTTTCTCAGTCTTCGAAATTAGTGCCGGCAATTGCCGAGGTGATTGCCGACGCAGATGCATGAATGGCGCATTAGCGTCGGCAATGAAAATGCCGAGGCCAAATGAGCGCTTGTAAGGTTAGGGTTAGACATTCCTCCCGGTCGTTATGCCACAGCCATAGATTTGCTCCTTAGTCAACACCCTGATGGAGCTCTGCGAAAGAGGCGTGTGGAATGTGGATGGGTATCAAAGAACGAAAGCGGCAAAACGTGGACGCTTCATTGCGAAGACAGTGTAGATTTACCGGAATGGTCCGTTTCGGTGAGTCCGATTCGGTGAGTCCGATTCGGTTAGTCCGATTCGGTGAGTCCGATCCCTTAACGGGGGATTTTTTCAATTTTTTTTTTTAAATTATCGGGTACCATAGCCTAATTATCATTGCCGTTTTAGGGTTAGGGGTTAGGAGTTAAGGTTAGGAGTTAGAAGTTAGGAACTCACCGAATCAGACTCACCGAATCGGACTCACCGAATAGTAGCAGACCCTAGATTTACAGCCAAGCGATGAGTCTCTTGATGTGTTCGATTCCAGTGATGACGCGACAACCTCATCCTCCGATACAGCATCTGATGCTTCCGATTCTGACTAGTTCTTCATCAAACAGACTTTGTGTTGCTCGCAGTATCCCAATTGTGCCGAAATTATGTTAGTGCTGGGGGTTTTTTTTTCGTCGAGACTTTTCGGTCATTTGTCCGAAATGACTTGAAAAAATTCGGTCATTTTTTATTTATTTCGGTCATTTTTTATTTATTTCGGTCATTTTTTCTGATATATTTCCTTTCAAGTAGCTGATACAAACCAAAATTTGCACTTCCTGACTAGCTACAACATTAAGTTTCGCTGAGAAACGTTGTCGTGTTTTATCTGAGAAAAGTTGGAACAGACAAACGTTTCTTCAACGTTCATCAGCGAAACTTCAACTAAACTTTTTTTCGGACATTTTGACCGAATTGACTATTTTTTTCGGACATTTTGCTAAATAATCGATCAATGACCGATAAATGACCGAAAAAAAAAACAGTGTTAGTGCATACGTAAATCGAGGCAATCTTCTCGCAGGGAGCTATTAATTTGTTACCGGTACTTGGTTGAGCAATTAACGTTATTTTATGATAATTCAACGTCGCTAGATGTCGAATTAATGTAAAACAAACGTAAATTTCTTATTGGGCATTGTTGTTACGCAATATAACCAATATAAGCCGCCGGGAAAATTAAATCGATTTGTGCTGACTCGAACGTTGAATCAACCCAAAATTAACTTACTTTTATTCAACGTGAATCACCGTAACAGCGTGCGTATCGCGTTGTTCGCTTTATCGCTACTTTTGTTATTATTACATCACAACAAATCCAACAGTGCGGTCGTGATAGACTACTCTAGTATATTTATCGCTTCTCGTTTTACATGTTTTGGTACAGTTTTTTTTTTCGTAATAAACGTTCACAGCAATTGTCGAGGCAATTTCAACTTTTGCCGTTTGGCCTTGGCAACGTTTTTGTAAGAGTTTGCAGTTACGAGTTAGGGCTGTAATAGTCAAAATATCGAACGATATTGAAATAAATATCGATATTGAAAAGATATCGTATCGTATCGAAAGTTCGATATATCGCCCAACACTATTTCGTACCCAGTATCCAGCGTTACATAATGTTCATATTTATGTTAGAATACCGCAGCAACAAAATTAATCGAACAACGCTACTGCCAGGCCAAGCTCCTTTTACAACACTTTGGACTTTTTTAACAATGCACAATAAACGAGCCTACGAGGCCACTTGTTTTGCGCACTTAGTATAGCGAGGTGAGCAATTTCATCAGAATATTCATCGCCAAGCAAGAGTGGTGTTGTCACTTCGCTTCACAAAAGATATCTTGCAATTAACAATTTCAGTAAACAAGGAAATGTTTGACACATCGCAATACAGGCAACAATAGTGACCTGCAAACATAATAGCGAAAAATAGGCTCCAATAACAGGGAAAAAGAAACCAGGCACCATGAAACAAATGCTTGTGGAAATGGAAATCATCGAAAAATCGTAATTCTATCGTAATTCATGAACAGTGTTCCCTCTAAAAAAGCAATGAGTTGGTTTTTCATTCTTTTTGTGAGAGTCTATAAAACCGGGGCAACACTAAAAGGCGGAACGCGGAAATAAGCCGGGCATGAAATGGCGTATTGTCCGCAGAAGTAGCGATTTAATGCCGATGTAGAAAACGCGGAAGTACGATCTTGTACCCATCTTGTCGTCCATATTGTTTAACATAGCGATAACTTCATCATAAAAGAATGAAATGTTGCAACATGGAAAAAGGCGGAAATGCAATTTTTAACAACAACTCACCACCGAACCTACTTTTATGTTGAAATATCATTGAAAGACTTTGTTTAGAAGCAATTGTGAGGTCATTAAATACTTTGACTGTTTTAATTCCACAGTTATTGGAGTAAATTTCGAAATTTAATGGAATTTATTGAAATAGGAAAAAGGCAGAAATGCGATTTTTAGCCACAGCTCAATACTGAACATTTTCTTATGTTGAAATATCATTGAAAGATATTATTTAGAAGCAATTGTGAGATCATTAAGTACTATGACTGTTTTAATTCTAAAGTTATTTCGGCTTATTTCCGCGCTTCCGCATTTCCGCCTTTTAGTATTGCCCATAAAACCGTCTTTCTTTTATTATAGACAACTGTCGCTTGCGATGCTTATCAGCGTGGCAAGAATTTGTTGATTGACAACATTTTGCAGTACTTGCTTCGGCAGTACATATGCTAAAATTGAAGCGATACAGAGAAGATTAGTACGGCCCCTGCTCAAGGATGACACGCAAAATTGTGAAGCGTTCCATATAATATGTCTTTAAAAACAAAAAACATTTTGCAGTACTAAGCTAAATATTTTCATTATACAATCAGAAAAAGTCTTTAAATTTATGTAGGCTATAATATTTTGGCAATTTATTATAAATTGAGTTGGCACACCCACCTATATTTTGCCAACAAAAACTTGCATAAAGAGAACACTGCTCGAGAAACACAATAATGGTGAAACGCACACTAGTGTTTACATGACATTTGCAAACTTAAAATAAGCAACCTTATGCTCACAGACAATTTTGAAATTCGAAAACAGACATTTTAATCAACCACTGGGACGGTGTGGCTGGACATCGCATTGGAATAACTTTAAGCAACCCCCACCTAGAACTATAATCTGATTGGTCGGTCGGTGGATTCAGATGCAAAGCGAAAATATGCTTCCCGGAAAGTATTTTTTGCCTTTGTGCTCTTTAATTCCTCCAGAAAAGTATTTTTGGTTATGCTTGTACGCTGATACCTTCCGCGGGCGCAGCCATACAGCGTGGCGGGCCGCCAGTTGGTGACCCCTGCTCTATAGTAAGGGTAAGCGGAAACTGAGAAAAAATGTCTGCAGAAACTGCGATCAGTTAGGGTTAGAGCATAGATTACTCTAAGGTTAGGGTAAGGGTTAGCGGAAACTGCGGTTAGCGGAAACTACGGCAAAATGCTTGCGAAAACTGCGATCACCGAGGGTGAGGGCTAGAGCATAGATTAGTCTATGGTTAGGGTTAGCGGAAAGCCAGGCGGAAATGTTTGCGGAAACTGCGATCAGCGAGAATTAGGGTTAGCGGAAACTGCAATCAGCGACTTCGGCTTTATGCTATCTTTCTCTCGATCTTTTCAGGGGGAAAATTTTAAAATGTTTGCGGAAACTGCAATTCGCGACTTCCGCTTTTTTTAATTTTTTTTCTCGATCTTTTCAGGGTACGAACTAGGTCGCATCCAATTTTATATATGTATACCTTTTCCCGTTCATTAACGTGCTGGTAGGTCTATATCGATTTTTGTAGTTAGTATCTTTTTCGTCCCGGACGCGTTAATGACAAAAAATAAAATGATTGAAAAATTCTAAAAAGAAAACATTTATTTGTTAAAAGTGTGACACTCTGTGTGGTTGGCATGAAGATTGAAAGCTTTCAATTAGGGTTGCCAGAGGTTAATATAAAAAAGAGCCCAAGCTGATGCAAAAAGTAGCCCAAAAGTAGCCCAATTTTTTTGGGGGTTCTAAAATGGAGCCCAAAATGGAGCCCGAGCAAAAAGATAGGCTAATATACAAAATTATTCCGGAGCGCTTGACCATCAGTCCCAAATTTTAAGTGTTTTTCCAGTTCTTCACATCTTTCAAACAGATTGGCAACCATGCATTCACCCGATAGCTCAGTTGGTACTTGGTTAGTGCATAGCGCGTGACTTCAAGAACGAAGAAGCTTCAAGATCAAGCGGCACTGGTTCGACTATCGGGGTGTGCGCTTGAGCAACTCATTTTCAGGACTGATCTCCATTCAGTGGCACCTAATGGATGGGTTAGTTGCTCGGCGACAACACTTCAACAATCGACAACTTCACTCTGTCAATCTTGGTGACCGGGCCTGCGTCAGTAATTTAAAGCCTCTACAAGTATGCGAAACTGCCAGGATTAAGCTCTGCAAGAAGCTTTCCCAGTCCGAGGATAAAGATTCAATCAATCAATCAACTGTTTGTTAAAATAACTACAAACAGGCACCGGTACCTAAACACAAAAAATGCCTTCACTAGCCTTTTTTTCTCATCTTTCTACATTTTGTAAAAACTTTATTAAGGTGTTGCGACTATGCCATAACTGATTGTCCTGCTTTGGCATCATGCACGTTATAGCATCCGTATTTTGTTGCTTCTACCTTTTTCTAGACCCCTGCTATGTTTGACACACACTGTTTTTCGTTGCGATGGTCAGAAATAAAAACAAATCTGAACTGATGTCCACTCACTGCATTTTCATGAAAACCTGGATCACTTAAGTTGCCAGGATTGCCAGTTACTAAAGAATAAATATGCACATTTTTGAAAATTGGCATCTTTATAGCCTACCAAATTGGTAACCCTGCCTAACCAGCCTCCAAAAATGCTCCTCCTCAATGAAATTACTACGAATTAGGTAAAAATCTTAAACATGACACAATTTTTACATAAAAAGTTATATTATAGTTTAAAAAAAAGTAGCCCAATTGGGCGCCATCCAAAAAAGCGCGTCCAACGCGAATTTTTGGTGCCTGGAGAAATCAAAAGTAGCCCAATTGGGCGTAAAAGCGCCCAATCTGGCAACCCTACTTTCAATGAGTTCATTTTAGTTTCATACATATATAATTTTGAATTGTATCAAAAATCTACAAGGTACGTTTTCTTCAAGACGTAAGGTACGTTTTCTTCACCGTACTGTAAATGTTCTGTTGATTTAAACCAACATAATAGCTTGCGTAAAAAAATTCTAACATTGTTTTTGTAGAATGCTGATAACAATGCATAGATACCTCACAAGTGTAATGGATACAGCCATATATTATTATTATATATTTTACCAATATTATTCCTCAAATATGTTTTGTTTAACCAAGATATATTGTAACATGTAATGTTTAACATTGATTAAAAACATTTTATATATGACAGGTATGAGGCTATGATTTTAGTACAGTAGCCTATTATTTCTCATCTTGTACCTATTGGTTTTAACTAGAGCTTGACCGATATATCGGTCAGCCGATATATATCGGCCAATATCAGGTGTAGCCGATATATTGTATCGGCTATTTTTCACCGATAAACATCGGCCAGCAAAAGCAAACTCAGAACCAGCCATACATGCCTTTTTTAGAAGAAACACAAGTTGCGCAAACGTGCTTGCATAGCACGAATGTTTATTGCGAGAATATGATTTCCCGCCCATTCTAGTGCGCGCATCTAGAAAATGTTAATACTGTACCCCTTAGCTTCCAATTCCATTCAAGCAGAAAATTTTTCGAGTTTTACGTTGCTTCAACGATTGATGACATTGAATCAGTGTAACAAAGGTAAATTTTTCGCTAAAAATTGATGGGAGTACTCAGTGTACTTCTACACTAACCACGAGCAACTTATTTCAAGTCTTACGTCGCAATGTCTGGCTTTGATCTCCGAGTGATATTGATAAGGCAAGATTCGTTACAAAATTAGATCATACGAGTAGGATATCACAGCAAGATGCAGCAAAATTTGTCAAGTTTTGGTATTACAGTAAGAAAAGGCCCAGGGAAAATTAACATTCGCTCACATGACATGCAAAAATAAACCCAAAGAAAAAAGCCTAGTGAAACTTTGCACAGAAGAAAATAGTAGCGTCATTGTAGAAATTTTCCGACCCGTGCCCAGAGCATTGTGACGCAAGAAGCCACATGACCTCGTTCGGAGGAAGTTAATCAGTTATGCGGCGGCGTATTGCAGTTACACGGCTCTTTGACTCTCCAAGCGCACCTCATTGGTCTGATGAAAGCCTTCGCTGAAATTTTGAAACGTCTTCCAAACCGTAGCCATAGCTCTTAAATGGCGAAGAATTCAGACCGGACACGTTTGTCCGCCGTCAGGAAAAACGAATTTCGAGGCCTGGGTTGTTTCTTTTTTGTTTGGTGTTTTTTTGTGATTCGTGTTAAAAATGATTTTTCTATTACAGCAACTAATGCATAAACTTTCTTGGACTGGTTTGTTGCTTAATAACTTTGTTGGTAACAAATTTTTCGTAGCTGATATATATCGGCCGATATATATCAGTATCGGCCTAAAAATTTCATAAATATCGGTATCGGCCTGAAAAAGTGATATCGGTTGAGCTCTAGTTTTAACCTAAATCTATGTTAATTTTGTACTTTTATTTTTGGAAGTAGCTATATATATATTTGCTGTGTCACACAATGCACAGATAAACAGTGCATCAGATGCCAGAACAATTTATAACTTTCAATTCAATACAGACGAAATCGGTTAATAGTATACTGCTTAAACGTATCAATTGTTTAGTTGAATCAAAACCTGAAATCCCAAACCAAATCCAATCTGATGTTAAGTAAAAACATCGGTTAAGCGCATACCGCTTAAAAGAATAAGTCGGATAAAAGCATCAGGATTTGCTTCTAGTTTGCATATTTCATTTATTTAATCGTATAATTATACCCGTTAGCGAAAAGAGAATGTCTCTTTTTTGCTTCGCATTATTGTCTGCAATGTTCAAAGGCGAAATGAAGCAAAGGTGAGACAGACGCATGCGCTCAAAACAAAGACAAGTGTCTGTAATCCCAGGCCATAATCTTATGTGCTAGACATCGCACTACAAAGAACCAATTTTCGCACAGCTGGGCTTCATTAAAACAGAAGAGCACACAAAAGGAATAATCACACTAAAGAAGTTTAAATGCTTTTGATGTCATCCGTGGGCGACTGGCCTTCCAAGGAATGGACATGGACAAATTATTTCGGCTTAAGAGAGAAGTGTTGGAAAGCATGTCCAAAAGTTTTTACCAGAAAACTTTGGAGAATTTTTTTTAAATTGTAGCCTAATTTAAATTGAAAAAAAGTAGCCTACTGTTGTGAAATGCAGTGCATAATTTCAGTTGTGCAGTTTCGTTCAGTTGAAGAACATTGCAAATTAATTATTTTACCAGACAGCGCAAAAGACTTGATCAAAAGAATTGTTCATGCAACACAGTATGCCAAATTTCGACCCAAGGTTCCACCTTTTTTGGTGCAGGAAGTTATTTCATATGTTAAGGAACGTGGATCCTCATTTGATAACATGATGGATGTCGGTTGTGGAAGTGGACATTCAACTCAAGGATTCGCTCCTTACTTTCAAAAAATTACTGGTGTTGACGCTAGTGCTAATCAGATAAAAATGGCCAACGAGAGTAATACAGCACCAAACGTTACTTATCTTGTCAGCAACGCAGAAACTTTACCTGCAAAAAAACAGATTGGTGATGATTCATTTTTGGAGTTATTAAACTAAACCATGTGTTTGTATGTTCTTAAGTATTTTAGTTATACATAGTACTTTTATTCCAAACAGTAAAAAGCCATTATTTTCCTGTTTCAACATCAAATTAAGATTGTTTTGAATGTTTCCGAAAATTCCCCAAAATTCCCGAAAATTCCCGTTAATTCCCAAAATTTCCATGGAAAGTTTCCGCTCTGAAAATTCCCGGGAATTTTGCAACCCTAAACCTTGCCTTATCAATATTACTCGGAGATCAAAGCCAGACATTGTGACGTAAAACTTGAACTAAGTTGCGCTGATTTGTGTAAAAGTACCCGTAGTCCCGTACTCCCACCGATTTATAGCGAAGAATTCATCTTTGTTACGCTGATTCAATGTCATCAATCGTTGAAGCAACATAAAATTCAAAAATTTTTCTGCTTGAATGGAATTGGAAGCTAAGGGATACAGTAGGGTGCGGCTGATGCCCCGTAAAATATAAAACTTGATTGTAGCAACCCTAACTTTTTTTTGGAAGTGAGGCTTGGTCTACAAAGCTTAAATATGAAGTTTCAGCAAAATTGAATAAGGTCTAGGGGGTCCAGATTGCAATCAAACTTTTATAGGATTATCAATTTTCTCAAATTTCAATTTTGACATTAAATTGAGTGATTTATGTTTAAAAAAAATTTGAGTGATTTTTGTATGTTCATTGCTCATGTGATACCAGCTAATTTTTGTAAATTATTGCAAATTATAGTTTTTATGCTGTGAACAGCAGTTTAGGTTTCACTTAGAACCAGTGTGTCAATTTAGGTGTAATTTTACATACTTTGTGCAATTGAATTTCTGAAATTTTTGCAGAATTATGGCAAACGTTTTAAGTTTAGGCAAAATCTGTGAAGCATACTTTGCAAAAATTTTCAAAAATGGTGTCTTCGGATTGCAAATTCTTTGAATGAATACCCTGTTCAGAACATACCATAACTGACTCTAGAAAATCAGTGTTTTATACTTTTAATGTCGTTTACCACAGCGCTGTGTAGGCTTTAACCATAACAAATTTAATATATGCACTCCTTTGTTGCTTTTGAGTTAAACTTTAGATATTACGAAGTGACATTCTAACGTTTGTTACTCTATGATACATAATTGCATATCATTTCACCACAGGTTTTCACCTTAAAAAGAATTACTTCACCCACATGGTGCCTACATGCAGCCTAAAGTAATGGGCGACCTATATCTTCTTGAAGTTGTATACAAGCACCAGTTTTAATGCCCTGTATTACAGCTTGTTGTGTCAAAAACAAGAGATGTAACAAAATCTTTGCAATGCCAATCTTCAAGCAACTGCATAGTAACTTTGGACACAAGTGCTCCAGCTGTTTCTGTTGAATGGGTTGGAATTATTGGAATACCCAACAATTTAATGCCACCGATGCCAGATATCAAAACTCGGAGCCTTTCATCTTGCTTCTACTTGCTGGTTAAAGTCTCCAGAAGCTTTCCATCCCAATGTACAGCACCAACAGCAGGTGGTGACCATGCGGAGAGAATTTTTTATGAGATATGTTGCGCTGTTTCAACTCTGTATCTGTGTGACTGAGATGGATGGAGATTTAGCTTCAAAGCATCTCCAGAACAGGCTTGAACCATAGAATGGAGAGTAAGAGATAAGGCAGTTGGTGTAATGCTGTTTCTGATTGCTGCAGAGACTAATCCTGGAGATTTCATTATGTCATGAGGAATGAACATGGCTGTTCCTGTTTTTGATCTTCTTTCATGAGAGCGTTTTTCCTCTATCTCACAAATCATTGAATATGTGCATGGCTCGTTGTCCACGACATCCTCAGCTTCTAAATCAATAGCATTATGTATGCCATTAACTCGGGTCTCCTCCTTTGCTACTCGTCTATCTTGTTGTTGTGGCATGGTACTGATCTTTTTAACTTTTGCTTCTAACACTTTATCTTTTCCAGCCATACTTGCTTCCCGGTTGCCTTGTATACTGATAAGGAATAGCATGTCTTCTTCATTGCTATTTTTTTCATTACATTGCGTGGCCAGAAAGGAAAGGTTTTGCTAAGCTTTTTCTGAAATTCCTGTATATTTTTTAGTGGTTTGCCTTTGTCTCTCTTAATCTTGATTTGAAATTCTTGCTTGTAAAAAGAAATTATTTTTTCTGACATTTTTTGCTTTGCAACTGTAGAAATGTTAGCTCACAAGTAAAACGTAAAAACTTGCTCAACTGTACTGTAATTACCTGCCTTCCTGATAAAATTGTTTGAATTAATTTGAAAATCACTTGCTTGTAGGTTGGTAACTTGCTACGTTTGATACCTTGATCTGCTTTTGTGGTAACTGTAGCGAGTAGAACATACTGAGGGTCATGTTGTGCATAAGAAGACATAGCCTAGCAAACTTTTTTTCGATTAAATAGCCTACCAACTGAATACAAACTACACGTATTGATTCTGGACTGCATTCTGCAATTGATAAATATGATTCTATGCATGTTTCACCACATAGCATACTAAATGTCTAACGTAATTCACCATTCCTAAGTTGTCACAATTAAAATTGTTAGGAACCTTGTCTTGATGGGTCTGCTACTATTCGGTGAGTCCGATTCGGTGAGTCCGATTCGGTGAGTTCCTAACTTCTAACCTCTAACCCTAAAACGGCAATGATAATTAGGCTACGGTACCCGACAATTAAAAAAAAAAAATTGAAAAAATCCCCCGTTAAGGGATCGGACTCACCGAATCGGACTAACCGAATCGGACTCACCGAAACGGGCCATTCCGTGTCTTGATATAGGAGGTGCTCTGTAACGACTCCTTACATTTAACCTTATTCTGAACCTGGGAAAAATGCCTTAAGTAGAAATGATCTGCACTTACTAGACTGAAACTGGAGGTATTTGACTGAGCTAAACAGTGGTAAGTCATTTTGAAGGTACAGTATTATGACATCACATAGGCATGTTTTCACTTTTAGCGATTCTCAAGGTAAAGCTGACAATAGTGACCAGGAAGATTTCAGTCACTCACATTTAATAAAAGCTGTGTATATATTGTACTGGTTAATACACAGACTATGTTGTTCTACTGCTTAATACTTGCATTCTCCAGCAATTACACATCAAGCATATTTTGCAATTGGTTGTCACATTACTTCTCAAAATAGTGTTTGGCTGTCTGCTTGCAAAACCTTACTTGTTAAAAAATAGTATGGAACATAATAATAGCCTACTGTGTGAAACATTGCAACTGTGGAGCCTAGATGACCTTAAAAACAGAATTTACCATGATAAATGAAGGATTATGTAGCACTGCAAAACTACACGATTATGGCAATTAAGTACCAAATTTCTCAATTTTCAATTCAAATCTGGACCCCCTAAACATTTATAGATTGATCTTAAACTTCATAAATATTGTTTTTGTACCAAGTGTCACCTATAAAAAAAAGTTAGGGTGTTTTGCTTCAGGTCGGGGCATCAGCCGCACCCTAGGATACAGCATTCACATTTTCTATATGCACGCTTGAATGCGCTGGAAATTATATTCTTGCAACAATTGTTCGTGCTATGCAATGATGATTTGTATCGCTAGTTTTTGTGTAATTTCTCGGCAGACAAATATGACTGATCTAGAAGGTACTTCCCACGGACATGTCCGCCGTGAATTTTGAGGCCTTCTCTGGCATACGACAATCTTAAATTTTGCCAACTACTATAAGTTATGGCTTTTGTCAGATTTGTAGCTTTGAAAAGAATGTTTGATTACTCTGACATTTTTGTTATCTTAAGTGTAGGCCATTAAATGCTATTAGCGATTTTGTTAGATGCGTTAATAGTGGAGTTGTAATTTCCAGATTTGATTTTGTCGATAAATACCAAAAATGAACAAGCGATTTGAAGGATCTTCACATGCAGTTGCATATGCTAAATTTCGACCCAAGGTTCCAAATGTGGTAACAGAAAAGATCATTTCATATCTGAAAGGACATGGATCCTCATTTGATAACATGCTTGATGTCGGTTGTGGAAGTGGACAGTCTACTCATAGATTCGCACCTTATTTTAAAGAAATTACTGGAATAGACACCAGTGCTAATCAAATAAAGATGGCCAATGAGAGCAATGCAGCACCAAACGTTACTTATCTTGTCAGCAATGCAGAAACTTTACCTGCAGATGATAACAGTGTGGATTTAATTTCCAGTGGAATGGCTGTACATTGGTTTGATATACCTAAATTTTTAAAAGAGTGCAACAGAGTCTTGAAACCAAATGGCTGTTTATCATTGTATGGCGACTTCTTACCATATCCTTGTCCCAAAGATTGTGGCAATGTCCTTCCAAAGACACATTTTGCGGATATCGGGAAAGAAATCTTGCAAAACATGTATAAGAAGTTTTCAGTGGGCAAATGCTTATCTCATTTGAATAATGGCTATGCTGACATATTTAAAATGATTCATAGCAACCACACAGTTAGGGAAGACAGCATTAAATTAGAAGTGGAAATGAGTTTAGCTGATTATCATGATTTCTTGTCATCGTGGTCTGTTTATGTAGTATACATGAAGGAAAAACGTCAAGAACTAATTAAGAAATACGGAAATGATGATGCATTAAAAGAACATGATATATTGGAGCATTTTGCAGATGATCTTAAAAAATCTTTTCAACTAGAAGAAGAAAGCAATGAAAACATCCCTCTTATCATTACATGGGATTATTTTCTAATTTTGTCTGAACGCCCTGATAATGTTTAAATTTAAAACTTACTGACTGTATTATATAAGATTTGTCTAAAAAGTATCTGACTATTAGTATTGCTACTAATAGGCACAATACAAAAAATATCTTTAACCTCTTCCAAGTACCTCCTTGCAAGTGCATGTACAGTAGATTTCTCAATGTATCTTCCACTTTGGGAAACACACTTTCAACTTCTCTGAAAATCATCTGTCTTTGTGCACAGAATTACCTTTCAAAGCAGACAGAAGCAACATAGCACCAAGTTAAAAGATTATAAGGCTGATGTTTTTGAGTGAAAAACGTAAGATCACATTGACGAGCAGTGCAAATATATGAGGAAACAGAGCTGCAGATTCTATGCAATCCCAAATGTCTTGGTGCCTTTCAGTAATATTTGTTGTTTGTTTGGCCTCCTTCCTGTTGATATTTGTGATGCACGATTCTACAAAAATAATAATCTATGCTGTCTGGATCATCATCATGCAGTCAAGCATCATCTCTAAAACTTGTGTGAATGTTGTCCAAAGCTATGTTTAACGGGTTGTGTTACTGAATTCCTCATTTGTTAGAAATAAACAAATGAGAAATTGATGTCATGCACCTCCACAAAATTGCTTGATAAAGAAGAAATGACATAAATTGTTTGCAATGATTTGATTAATTGACACATGGTGTCATTACAATATGTTCAAGCAACTCAGCTTTTATGGCATTAATTTAGGGCAGTTGAAAGTTGAAGAACAGGGCAGATACTTTTTGGACAGACCTTGTGTAGAATCATTATTTCAATTTATGATATACTTTCCACATGAACTAACTGTGTAATAACAATAAATATCTGTAATATCTGGACACTGTGGACACTGGACAGTTATGCAATGACATTTGTATGATCCATCTATCACCCATGTTGCCATTTGTGTTTTTATTTCACCGTCATGTCCTCTTTTCAATTTGGTGGCTATTATATTTTTGTGTGTGAGATGTAACTTGTTTGATGCTTAATTTTTTATGCATTAGTTACTTGCTCAATCATTGTACATTGTAGGCTACTTTTTTGAATGGTTTAATCCCATCATGTTACTTATATTATACCTGCCATTTCAAGAACTTTGTAACTTAAATTGCACACCAGTGTTATTGTAATTTTGTACAATCTAGAGTTTTACAAATTGTCACAATTGATTACGATTTAAAATTCCAGATTTTACAGAAAAATTATTATTTATCCAATCGTTTTAGTTTTAACTTGGCATGTGTCATTGATCTGTAAATTATGCGGAATATTTGGTATGCGGTATCTAATAGCTAAGTTTGCTTTACTGTACTCATGCATCTATTTTATATAGCATTTACATAATATTCCGAGTCTCCAACAACTTAGTTGTTGTGAACTCAACACATTACAGTTGAACAAATGACAACTGAGCTAGCAACATTTCAGCAAGTGGATAAAATTGGTAAATGATGAACTTCAGTAAGTATAAACTGACCAAGCCGATAATTGGCATGTAACATGTCAGCAAATTTAGTTATGCAAGCGATGACCAAACAATTCCGATGCTCGGTGAAAATTTCATTTGATACTAGCTTGGGCAGTACTAGCTGAAATGTACATACTTGCTGAGTTGAAGCACTTGCTGAGTTGTCGCATGCCAAGTGGTTCAACTACCTTATATTTTAATCTGGCAGTGTGTTTCATGAGCAACAACCACTGAAAATGTTAAGCACATTTATGTAAATGCAATGAGTGCAATGACATAATACTGCTAGGTTAAATACAATGTCATGGTGTAATTTTTATGTTTTTTTTTCATAAACTCTCAATTAGTTCATAGTTTTGTAGATGGATTGTAATGTTTAGTTTGTATATATAGAAAAACAATTCATCATCTATGAATTGCACATTCCTCATTGTCCAGCAGGTGTTGTCCAATCTCAGAGACGCTAAATAAGTTTATGTAATTAATTCTGCATCCACAACTTGGTGATGTTCTGATTCTGTAGTTTATATAATTTTCATTGTGCAGCCTACATACCGATTATGCAGTGGCATTTTAATTGGAAAACTTAATTGCTTTTTAGGGTGGTAGGTAATCGATAGATCATAGAATTTATGCAACCAAAAAGAATTTGTTAGTGCCCTAAGATTCCTTAGTTAGCCTAAAATTGTTCCTTGTTGATTACCATAGTCAAACATTCATTTAGTCAAACTTTTCAGAGCTCCAGAAGGAAGTCAAACAAAAAGTACTACAGTTTTGAACTATTAAAATGTTTCTTGTCATTTTCATTGTCTATTTGTCAAAAATCAATGCTTTTGTGTTCATGCAGTAAAGTAGGTTGTTGGTAGTTTTACTTAATTATATAATGCCAGGATTATCACAAGGATTGCTTGTGAATAATTCTGTTTCTCCTGATGTTGAAATTGAAAAGTGTAAAGATGATCCAGCAAGGTCAAAGCTCAAATTAGCTGTGGACAAAACAGTTCCTACTTCCAGTGATTCTCAACATAGCAAAGTTTCAACTCAGAGTATTCCTAAGGTAGTACATACTGCTCACCCGATTGTCATAGAAAAGCAACATCATCATCATTTAAAACCAACAGAGAGTATCAGTGACACCTTTTTAGCTTATGAAGTAGCGAAACTTTCCAACAAATTGGAGAACTTTGAAAAAACTGCTAAATTACAAGAAAAGGGGCAATCACAGCAAAGAACACTCGAACTTGAACAAAAATTGACTGAAATAACTAATAAGCGTTTGCAATACTTAGAAAATCTCCAGCATGAACAAGAGCAATGGAAGTCTCAATACCTTCAAACAGTACAAAAGTTACATGAGCCAAATCCTTCTCAAACACACCCACAACAGATATCTACATATCCAGTTGTTCCACGCACAAATATCTCCAACCCAGAGTTACAAAAACCTTTATTGCAAACGCCATTGCCTCGTAAAGACATACCACAACCTACAAGCTCAGTAAAGTTGAGCAATGGACAATTTCTTCGTGATATCTTGGATCAGTACAATGCTTCTACACCAAATGTGTCACAAAATGCTCGTTTGGGACCGATTGATGTAGTTCCCAGTAAGTTGTCTCACCATGAAGACATTGCTAAAGGTCACTTGCTTAACAATCCTGAAGTAGTTCCTTCACCGATAAAAGTGTCATCTGATCAAGCTATTGCAAAGGAAATTGAAAGTGATGTGCAGCGCCAAAAGATATCAGAAAAATTTCCCTCTTCATTTTCTGACTATTTACCACATTCCAAATCATCACCTGTTTCACGATTGTGCACGAAAGCAGTTCCACCGTCAAGCTTAGTTGCAGAGTTTCGTTTGAAATTGAGACAACTGGCTGAAGTGCGAACTACACTTGAAAACAACTTGCAAGCTGTGCAAAGGAAGCCTAAATTGGAAGATTTTGCTCTTGCAACACTTGCAGATCAACTTGAAAAGTCAGACTGGTCCAACGTTAATGATGAAAAGCTTGAAATATACTGGATACAAAAGCTGGTTGATGAACAAATAGCAGTCAGCTCGGCAAACATTCAACACCAAGTCACTTCACAATCGAAAATGCAAAGTAAATCCTTGTTAGTCAAAGCTAAAACAGGGAAACCCGTGAAAACCATCAGCAAGTCAAATAAAAAGTCTAAAAATCCAAAGCTTATGAAAAAGAAATCGGAAAGTGTTGAATCTTCACCTGAAAGTAATAATGATGAAGATGCTCTGACGCATGTTTATGGTAAGGCTGAATACCACCCTCATCGATCAACTGTTCACCAACCATTTATGCACGTCTCCCCAATTAAATCACCACGGTTTCGTAATAAGCGAGCACTGCAGTCTGTTCCTGTTATTCATGTGAGATCAGAGAAGTCTCAAACGACGTCTACACACCATAGTCCAACGATTCTGAGAAGCAAATATTTAGCTCCTACTGCTTTGTCACTGAGACCTCCACAAATATATGAAAATGATCCTGATCCGATTGTCATTTCTGCACCAACCCCAATGACTGTTGTCCCTAAGCATTCTCCTAAGAAATCACCAGCAATACCAGAAATTGTAATAGCAGATAACACACCTGATGAATTGCCGGGAAATGCTTCTTCATTTGAATCTACTGTTGATGATATTCCTCCAAGTGTTACAGATGAAGTACAATTGAAGGGTGAAGGTGTTCGATCGAAGCCAATATGTAAAGAAACTTTTCCTCCCGCTCCGCCAAAGCCTTCTCCACGGAAATGCATTCTTGGTGCTGATAAGATGCGTCAAATATCAGGTGAGGATAAAGTGAAATGTTGGGTTGAACAAGAAATAATGGCAAGAATATTGGGTGAACTTCATCCTGCGTCAGCCAATCAAGAGACTCAAACGCTGAATATACAAACAGATTCTATTCGAAGAATTATTGAAGACGAAATTCGAAAACAAATTTATCAGAAATTCAAGAAACCCAAACCTGAAGAAACCCAACCTAAAGAAGTTGATGTTATGCCTGTAGAAATTAAAACTCCACTCTCTACACCCCAAAGAACTCCCCCACCAAGTGTTTCTGAACAGTACTTTGTCCGACACGAATATGCAAAGACGCCATCTTTAACTCCCCAATCATCTGTGGTCGAAACAGAACCTTCCATTTCTGAAGAAACACCACCCCCACCTCGTGTTGCTACTCCCCCAATTGAAGTGACAATTGTTGCAACTCCCCTTGCCACCCCTGTCCCAAGTAGCCCTGAAATATCATGTAAAGACATTTCTGTCTCTGAGTCTGTTGAAGAATCAGTTGCGTCTGTCGTTTCTTTTCCAGACCCATGGGAAGGAAAGAATCCAGAAGAAAACATCCATCTTCGGCATCAACAAAGAACTAAGAAGCTTCAAACCGCACCAGAGCCTGACCCCACAGAATTGGTTGTTAGAGAAGTTACCCCTCCTCCTACTCCAAGAAGAATCCTATATTCTTCCACCTCAGAAAGTTCGAGTAGTGAAGACAGTTTTAAAACTGAAGACAAAACAATATCAGAAGGTCAGTTGGTAATAGAACATGGTGAAATGATTCCTAAAAAGCGACAACCATTCCAAATCCCTGACAACTTAGATGAATATATCAAAGAAAATACTTTAGCAGATGCTGCCGATTTTGATCCTATAAGTGAAGGTGAATTTAGACCCAGTGTGCGACCAATAGTTCCAAAAAGAAATGCAAATTATGTAAATGATGATCCAACTGGTGTGTACTCTCGGCCTCGTAAACCGTTAAATACCTCATCTGAACGTGAAGATATGAGTGTAGGTGAAATTCCTGGAAAGAGAGAAAAGTTTCAGAAATGGAAAAGATCAAGACACAGCTCCAACGTGAATTCTGCATCACATTCTAAAAAAATGTCCGATCATCCTTCAAATGAGTTAAACTCCACTAGCATTGACTCGTCATCTCTTTCGGAAGAAATTGCTTCGCCTCCAAATGTTATCATGGTAACATCGGCAACACCGAGAGTTGTCAAATCTTCAGAAAATAATCTCAATCTTGATGGAAGTCAACAAGATGTGTTCATGAAAGACTCCTTGGATGATCCTCTCCCACGACCAAGAAATCAAATGACTTTGACGTTGCCGTCCTATGATGCCTTGAGTGGTGCTTCTGACACAGAAGAAATTTCTGTTCAAGATCTTTAGTGCTAAGCTTATAAACGTTTTTATTTGTTGTTTAATTCTAGGTATAATTGTTCGTTGCATACAGATATGCATGTGCAATGTTTTGTTGATTTTTATAAATTAGTTACTAATTAGATTTTTTTGTAGGTATAATACGTAAAAGTTTTTCTGAGAGATTGTACTGTAACTTTTAAAAGGTTTCAAGCACATTTTGAGTAGGCATAAAAAAGATTTCTATCACAACATTTAGTTCACACCATTAGATTAAAAAGTGCTGTAGCCAACTACCGTTTCAGAGTATGTATTAGATTTTTTATTGGTTTTATTTTGTTGCATATTGTTATTGTTTGTAGTTTTGTTGAATGGATAAATTGTCAATTCCATAATTCTAAAGATTTATTGAAGTAACCATAGATTCCGGAATTTTTCAATAAATTTGTTGAAACGTACTACATAGCCTAGCATCTATTGGAATTCCACTGCATATTTGAGAAAAATTTTGATAAAGATGTAGAATTCTTCCAAAAATACATTTTACAAACTTTGTAATGGACATCGCAAAATAATCTGATATGTTTGCAAGTAGAAAAAAATATATAAAAGAGTCGATTACTAATACTAGGTTTGTATTTAAATGTACATACAATATTTATTCCTTCCTTTTGATTTTGTTGCCAACACGAAATGCGGTTTCATTCTAGATGTGTTCATTAAAATTGTATGCATGCTGTAACCGAAACACAAATAACATTTGCTGTTCATGACAAGCTTAATGAACATGCTTCTTTTAGTTCTTTATCCATTTATGGTACAATTTTTATTAAACTTAAAACTTTTAAAGATTATGCACCTGTAATCCTGTATTGAAACAAATATAACTTGTTGACCTTTTCGACTTAAACCTTGATAGGTTGAAATGAAAATTTTGGTTCAACAGTCCTCTAAACTTTCGGTGTACTGTATAGACATGCTTTTGTTTTTTTGCCAGACTTTTGGCACATTAAGATATCAAATCGTTTTGCTACACCTAATAAGGATGGCACTGCTTTTGCAAGACACTGGGGTGCTTTTTCCTGTTCAATGATTTTGTTGTTATTTAATTGTTTAGCCTATGCATTGGTATCAGGACCGCTTTTACATTACTGACCAGTTTTTATTATCTTCAGAGATGATCACATTACTTCAACTGTAAGTAAGCTTGCACAAATACGTAGGATCATGTTTGCTCTGAAACTAATTCAAAATCATTATTTTTTTGTCTCCACGTGAAGTCGCTGATGCTTGCAGGGAAAACAAGATATAATTCTGCTCTTTCCTTGTGCACCTAGTATTGAAGTCACAAAACAGAAAACAATTTTGAGCATCAACGTCTGTCAAAAACGCTTTATATGTAATTATTGATGCGGCATGTTGATTTAGTTGCTTTATTGCTTTTGAGAAAAGAGTTGTGTTGAGATGAGAACAAGCTTCTATCCTGTAGTACCATTGGCTACCAATTTTATTATACATTTTTTTAAATTTGTATGTATTTTAAATGATATGTATTTTTTTCGTAGGTGTACTTGGTACATTTATATGCATAGAAATTACAATTAAGTTGAAAAAAGTTCATGTTTTGGAATACGTTTTTCATCAAAAAGCAAACATGTTCAGGTAAAAAATACATTTTTGTGCTTCAGTTGGGCTTGGACTATTTGTTTTGTTGCATTTTTAGCTGGATCAAAAGTTCTTAATTTTGGTGGGAAGTCAAAATGCATAACTTAAAGAGTCATTTTCTTAACAAATTAGGATTTTATTAGTTTGAGTTGTGATACTAACTGCTAACTTGGTTCAATTTTATTTTCATCAATACTTTGATTTTGCACTTTCTGGACTAAAAAACTAGCAGGCCTAGTGGCCTACCTGTATGAGATATGTTTCAAATTTCTTAAGGCTGCTAGCGAATTTGCTTTGACATTTTATTTTGCTGCAGGAGATCATAAATCAAACAGTATGAATATTGGTACCTTGAAAAATTACTCATATACTGTACAATATAACATGGGTCTCCAGTCTTCGAAATTAGCATATTTTTACTTCGGCAAAAACGTTGCGGAAGGCCAAACGGCAAAAGTTGAAATTGCTTCGGCAATTGCTGTGAACATTTATTACGAAAAGACTGTACCAAAACATGTAAAACAAAAAGTGAAAAATATACTAGAGTAGTTTATCACGACCGCATTGTTTGATTTGTTGTGATGTAATAATATCAAAAGTAGGGATAAAGCGAGCAACGTGATACGCACGCTGTTACGGTAATTCACGTAAATAACTCACGAGGGAGGGAAGTAAGTTAATTTTGGGTTGATTCAACGTTCGAGTCAGCACAAATCAATTTAATTTTCCCGGCGAGTTATATAGCGTAACAACAATGCCCAATAAGAAATTTACGTATGTTTTACATTAATTCGACATCTAGCGACGTTGAATTATCATAAAATAACGTTGATTGCTCAATTAGGTACCGGTAACAAATTAATAGCTCCCTGCGAGAAGATTGCCTTGATTTACGTATAACCTAACATAATTTTGGCACAATTGGGACACTGCGAGCAACACAGAGTCTGTTTGATAAAGAACTAGTCAGAATCGGTATTATCAGATGCTGCATAAGCTGGACGAGATAATGGAAAGCGAGGCGCAATAAGGAGTAGATGGTTACAATAATTTTACGTCTGCTGGCGTTAAATCAATGCAAATAGGGTGATATTTCTATAAAAAATTCAATTCTCCCAGCTGGGCACGTGTCTAAGCGCCGCGAAGTAGGAAGTAACCCAAATAAAACATCCAGCAATAATAACATTGAATCAACATCCTAGTCTGGTGTAGTCTAAGAAAATTAGTTTTTTTGTGATCTTGTGGTCCTTACAAGCGCTCGTGTGGCTTCGGCATTTTTATTGCCGACGCTAATGCGCCATTCATGCATCTCAGTCGGCAATCACCTCGGCAATTGTCGACCCTAATTTCGAAGACTGGGTCTCCACTCTCCATTATGATGTTTTATCTAAGGTGCCTTTCAAATTGTTCTATTCCGTTTTCTGACAAATATTACATATATTTTGATGTAAATTAGCGTGATAGATTTAATATAATACTTGGTGTTTGACAATAATGGTACAACTGGCACCAAAATTTGGCACAATTTGTTTTGTTTTTTCAATTAGAAAATTACATCAGTCCTGTAACAGATGTGCGTACATTATCACCACTATCTTGGCAATTGCAAGTTAGGTCAAGTTGTTTTAATTTTAGTAGTACCGTTAGTAGTCCAGTTTTAATCTTGTGATGTCCCTGTTTCCGAGGGTGGCCAGACCCACCTCCATATGCTGCAATTGCCTTCCCACCCTGCCTCCGTATCACCTTGTCCAAAGCATCCTCTCTTTGTCTGCCTTTCTGCTTTCCTCCTCAACTTGCCTTTTCCACGTTTTCTTGGGTCTTGTTTCTTACGACCATCTTGCAACTCCAGTGCTTTTCTCAAAACATCATCTTTACCCCTCCACAAAACACGCCCATGCCACTTCATTCCATTCGCCTTCGCCAACTTATCAACATTCTTATTCAACTCAAGCAAGTTCAAAAGTTTTTCTGTACCATATTCCTTTTGTCCATCAGCTTTACACTACACCATAGGCGCCTAACCCGTGGGGGCCAGGCCCCCACGCATATTTATGCATGGGAGCAACTTTTTATGCTGCATTGATACATAAAACAATAGATGAACTAGCGATCGGCAGCAGGAAAACATTTTTAAATGCAAACCGCAACAGCTTTGCGCTAAATAATCACTAGAACGAGTAGCGAGGCTACAATCCCACCCCAGACAAAAAAATATGTCATTTTTACATTGATTTAACGTCTGCAGACGTTGAATCAATGTAAAAATGACTGATTTTGCTGCCTGAGACATAGCAACAATCTACCATTTTGCGTCGATTCAATGTCATCAGATGTTGAATGCACCCAAAAACAACATAATTTGCTACCTTGACGCAGCGTGCGTTTAGCTTAATGCGCTTGCAAACAGACTCGATGTCGCTTTCGAAAGTCGAAACCTCTGCAGAGAATTGTCGCGGCAGTGAATCGCTTGCTGTGAAAATGAACTTGAAGTCTCGGCCCGAGGTAACCACTAACCAACGCAACAAGGGCTGGTACAAACCGCATTGCGCACACGCGGCATAATCAACGCAACAATGGACTCGCGCAAACTGCATGGCGCACACACGACCGTTGCCATAGAAACCCGATCAAAGGCGGGGAATATACGCATCTTTTGTTTCATCTGCAACACGAAAACGGGCGTTTTACAGCGAATTGAAACTTGAAAGCTGGTCTGCCATAAGTTGCGATATTGTAGTGAAAAGGGAGCAATGTCAAGTCGAAAACTTAATCAAACGTCTCTCTGTAACTATTTTTCAAGGGCTGTTTACGGATGTCAGCAACTTTTAAATTTATTCAAGGTGACGTGCTGTTGCATTGATGTAAACATGAATGATTTTGCTTTCAACAGGTATATTTTCAAGCATATGACCAAGTTAGTATTTTCATTCCATTTACAGACAATACCTTTTAGTAAACCTTTTCGTCTCTTGTTTTATGCTAATAAATCTAGTTCGTTGCTAAACTTTATGTTGTGCTTAGCAGTCCATCGCAGTCCATCAACCGCTAGCCAACGCAGACGCATAGCATGTGTTTTGGTCGAGTTTTGTTTATAATAGGCTAATTAACGGTAGGTCGTACGTAGCGATAACTCCGAGTGTGGCAATAAAAGCAATCCTAGTGTGACGACATAATTACGTCATCCATCTGCGTGACATTTCGCTGAATTTACGTTGCTGCAGATGAAACACGCTTTCGCCCCCACGGCCAAAAAAATAGTTAGGCGCCTATGCACTACACATTGCCTTCACCATCGCTCTCTCAGTTTTTCTTTATATTGCCAACTTGTTTTCCCATAAGCACCATGTCACACTTCCATACAGGATTGCAGATATCACACAACTAGCATAAATTCTTCCTCTCATTCTCAACAAAAATCTTATGAGGTAGAAGATTTTCGTTGAAAATGAGAGGAAGAATTTAAGCTAGTTGCGCGAGGTCTGCAATGCTGTATGGAAGTGAAGCAGACTAAAATAATTTAGTACAATGATTTACACTTTTTTTTTCTTTTAGGGTCATCTTGTACCTTTAAGTAACGACATGCAGGAATAAAGATGCCACATATTCATTCAATCCTATGTTGACATCATCTGTAGTTAGAAAGAATTCAGTTTTCAAGTGAGTACCATAAAATCAGCAACAACTTGATATTGTCAACTTTTCTGCAAAGACATTCTAATTTTTCTGACAATTAGTTTCTAAATTGTTTGTGTGATTTCACAAGTCGTTGGAAGGTCTTATAATATATAATAGATGCAAGCTTACTGATTCGTGTTTTTTTGTTATTTTGTGTAGTTTGTTCTATCTGTAGTGTATACTGTATAATATATGAAAGTCACTTTAACTGTCAACAAACAAGTTTTTTTGCCAAAATAAAAGCTTTTAAAACATGTCACTTGGTTGTCAGACCTGTGTGTCTTGGATTGATTAAGTCTTTAATTAGGCAGTTGTGTTTGTTTTAATACATAAACAATATACCGTAAACATTATGATATAGTGTATAAAAATAGAAATCTAACAAAAAGTGATTTGTTTTTATTTGAAATTAGTTACGTAAAGTATATACTTAATTTACATCAAGAATTCGTGCTTGACCTAGCCTAACAAGCTGATGCATTTATGTGTGAAAAAGTTAGTTTTTTGCATTATTTAGTTGCTTATTTCAGGATATATGTGACCTATTGAAATCCAAACTTTCGCCTTAATTAGTAATTTTTAATTGATCACGTTATTTGATTCAGCCAAGGGAACTGAAACCATAGCGTCATTGCCCTTTCAAAAACTTCCCAATATCACGGAAATATTTTTTTTCAATGAAGCGTTGTTATTGCATGTATTTATGCATCTGGCAGTCATATCAAGAAGAGCAGTAGCAGTATAATATGTCTAGAAAAGACTCTTGGTTAATGTATTTCAAACAAATTTGCATTTATGCTAAAATATAAATTTAGCTTCCGTTTTTTATTTAAAAATATAAATTCAAAAGTGCAACAATTAAATTATTTTTTACAATAAAGCAAGTATTGAAAGTTGAAGCAATTTTTTTTTATATAAACTAGAAAAGGATATATCTTAAAAGGGCGTGAAAGGATGGAACAAATTTGATCTTAGATTCAATAACTAAAGTTTAAGCAATTGCAAAAGTACCTAGTGCCTTAAATAGCACGGTTTTAATTGCTATTTTGCGTTTTTAAGTTTTCAGATTTGCATTGAAAGAAATTGGCCTTATATTTTTGTGTTTTGTTTTGCTTCCTTCTTATCGTAACTATACTAGTCTGTTTGTAGATTATTCTTAATATCAGAAAACTTAATTACATAGGTTTAATGTTTGTGACTTTCAAAAGTGTGTTGTAAAAAACGTATATATAAAACATTTTGATATGATGTATCTATAAAATAGCGTTAGACTGTTAACCTGAAGACTAAAGGCGGTTTGACAATATCATTCTAGTTTTGGACAGTTTATTGTAACCTGATTTCGCTATTTTGTATTCCTATTTATGTTCATTGTTAGGAAGTAAATGTTTTATATTGATTTAGAAATTGGGTTCATTCAACAATAGTCAGCGCACTAGACAACAGTAGATTAAAGATGAACAAACTATTTGAAGGAATTGTTCATGCAACAAAGTATGCCAAATTTCGACCCAAGATTCCACCTTTCATGACAAAAAAAATTATCTCGTATGTTGAAGAGCGTGGATCCTCATTTGATAACATGCTGGATGTCGGTTGTGGAAGTGGACAGTCAACTCAAGGATTTGCTCCTTACTTTCAAAAAATTACTGGAGCAGACACCAGTGCTAATCAAATAAAGATGGCCAATGAGAGCAATGTAGCACCAAACGTTACTTATCTCGTCAGCAATGCAGAAACTTTACCTGCAGATGATAATAGTGTGGATTTAATTTCCAGTGGAATGGCTGTTCATTGGTTTGACATTCCTAAGTTTCTGAATGAATGCAACAGAGTCTTAAAACCAAATGGCTGTTTATCATTGTATGGTTATTCTTCTTACCCTAGTCCTAAAAGTCATGGAGGTGTTTTTCCACAACCTCACTTTGCAGACATTGGAAAGGAAACCTTGCAAAACCTTTACAAGAAGTTAAAATTTTATGACTGTTTGTCTCATTTGGAAAATGGCTACGTTGACATTTTTAAAATGATCGAAAGTAACCACAAGGTTAGAGAAGATCGCTTGAAGTTGGAAGTTGAAATGAGCCTCGCTGAGTATCGTGATTACTTGTCATCCTGGTCTGGTTATCAGACATACATGACTAAAAAGCGTCAAGAATTGGTAAAGAAACATGGAAACGATGATGCATTGAAAGAACATGATGTACTGGACCAGTTTAGAAATGATCTCTGTGAAGCATTTCAATTAGAAGGAGAGAAGAAATGTCAGGACATTCCACTTATTATGACATGGAATTTTTTTCTAATATTGTCAGAACGCCCTTATGAAGGTGCCATTGTTTGAAATAACATCAACGTTGCGCATTATAAACTGACCGTCAATTGTCATAAAAGCTATTATGCGGTAAAAAAATTACATAAGCTTACACGAATCTATGTATATTTACTGTGACTTAAAAATAATTTGAAGAAGGAAAAAGTCAAGACTTTATATCCACTATCTTTTGATTCCTGAACTTTTATTAATCTGTGATAATGAAATTACTTATTTTGTTACTCGGAACATTTTCATCCATTCATTTATACATGTCATTCTTCATTGTACATCCACATACAAACCAATCCGGTCAATCGTCTGTTAAGTTGCGGAGGAATTCGTGGATTTATCAGAATTATATATATAATTTATTCATATTTTGCTGTCCTGCCATTCCGCTGGTAACTGCCGTCAAGCTTAAAACTTATGCATAAGGATTGTTTGACATGGGATTTCTATTTTTGGTAAAACATAGAAGTGCTTTTGGCCTCAGAGGTGTATTCGCATCGTTTGATTCAAGGGTTTTGTAGGGCAATGATATACCATTCCAATCTACTCTATAAAGCATCAATTAACTACTCTACTCTACATCAATTAACAGCTCTACTGTACAACTACTCTATAAAGCCGGAATGGCCCGTTTCGGTGAGTCCGATTTGGTGAGTTCCCTATTCGGTGAGAGCCTTTTTCGGAAAGTTCCCTATTCGGTGATTTTTTGAATTTTTTTTTAAAATTATTGGGTACCGTAGCCTAATTATCATTAGGTTAGGGGTTAGAGTCTTATTTCAACGTTTTAGCGACGTTAAAACGATGTAAAAGCGGCAATTATAATTAGGCTACGGTACCCGATAATTTTCAAAAAAAAATTCAAAAAATCACCGAATAGGGAACTCTCCGAAAAAGGCTCTCATCGAATAGGAACTCACATAATCGGACTCACCGAATAGTAGCAGACCGCTATAAAGCATGTCTCTCCATACAATTAAAGTTTGTTCCACAGAGTTACAACATTACTTTTATGTTCAGGTTTATATGTTTTACATTCACTTTCATTTCGACATGGCGTCATTCCCAACAACATTCTTATGTAGCACAATTGAACAACAAAGTTTGAAATTACTTGTTTTACAATCAAGAAATAATGTGCTTAGAAAGCGAAGTTGACATATGTTCACTCACTTTTCACATCCCAGTGCACAAATATCAAATATTTTTGCATCCACTTATAAGTAATTATGATTAGTCTTGTTGACGCAAGCAAGCACGTTTTAAATGCGATATCACGAAGCCTGTTTTAACGCGTTGAGCAAATGTCTACTGTGTAGCACAAATGTATCTCAATGGATGTGAAAGCTGTTTGAATTGTATACATGTAAAATGATATATTTGTCATGTAGGTATATGTTAATGTACGTGAACACCAAACATGAACTTGGAAAAGGATTTTGTTTGCGATTATGCATTAAAGTTGTTCACAGAAAGACATACTTTTTCAGGTGAAGATTTATGTTTGTTGTTGGGTAACTGTGTGATGTGACGACTTGTAAGCTAGAGGATCAATTTTATTCATAATTTCAAGTCACAATTAAACAAAAATGTTTGAACATGAATTGTTCACCCTTCAACTCGTTCATTTTTTATATCCGTGCGAAACCGTTGGCAACGGTTCACTTTAATTTTAAACTACTTTTGATAGTAACAACTCAAATTTACGGTTGGCAAAAACCGTTTGACGTTTGTATTTCAAAGTACCGGCGTCATTAAATTGATTTCACCAACACTTGTTTCAGAGATTTACTTTCCGATCACACAAATTCCAACATCCAGGAATAAGGATGTGCTGGCTCGTCAATTGCTCTTCAGCATCACTTCTTCCGTAACTAGAGCCAAACCTGATGGTAACTACTCCGCCTGCAACATTTAATTGTTTTGTATGAATTCAAGGTCTACATGTATAGAAGGGATACAAAGAAAAAATATCAATTACACCCACAACCAGCTCTCCCAAAGGATCTTAAATGTTCCAAATTTAACTAAACTTTTAAATCCCGGATTGGAATCTTTAATCATTTAAGTACTCATCATTAGCTTTTTATGCGAAGACCATCATCCTCGAAGACGATGGGATATTGGATAGCCATCACATACTTAGCGTCAATATAAAAGGGAATAATTTTCGGCAGATGACTATTTATTTTGACTTTTTGATACGAGTTTGCTGCTTAAATGATTTCGTTTTTCTTCAGTTAAAAACCCCTACACAGACTAGAGACTACACAGTACACACTATCACTGAACACTTACCTATATTTTATATTTGTAGATATCAGGATCGTTCGAATGGTCTTTGAGGAATTACCTGGGATGATAAAGTCATTGAAAGCTTTTACAGAAGACGCAGTCTTACAGCTTTGCATCAATGATTACTATGAGGTGACATTGGTTCACAAAATCGTCTTGTCAATAACTTTAAAATCTAACGTAATATATCTCGAATTTGTCCTTTTTTTATTGGTGAATATTTGAGCATAGTCAAGCAACGATTTCAAGGAACAGGTGTTTCACACATTTAATTTCTCTGCTAGATTTGAAAAATCTAAAACCAATCGTTAATCAGGATTATTTCCGGAATACAGTAACTAAGCCTGGCCAAGAATACCGAATCCTCTGCTGAACCATTACACTTGCTGGGTTACAACCAATACTGAACAAGAAAGTAACTTAATGGCTTAGTGCTGCATGGACAACATGAACTGATAGTTAGAGCCCAGACCGATTGATGATGGCGTATGAGCGATCTTTCCAGGCTAGATTGGAGGGCAGGAAATCTTCAGCCACTCAGCAGTCTCGTCGTCCAGGATTCTCAGACCCTGCGCACCGTGTGGAGGCCGGTGGGTTAGGCAGTGGTGGATGACATGGTCTGCGGTCTGTTCCGTGGCACCACACTCGCATTCTGATGAAGGAGCCAGGCCCCACTTGTGCATGTCCGAACGAAAGCGGCCGACGCCAGTTCGCAGGCGGTTAAGCCTGACCCACGCAAACCTTGCGAGGGACATCCCTGGTGGACGGGGATAGGCGTCGGGTATGAAGTCACGGAGCGTGGAGGTGTGATTTTGCCACTCCGTGTTCCACATGTGGTTCGTCCAGTGTGCCGCACTTAAACCAAGTTCTTCTGCGTTCTTAAGGAGTTGTTGTGCGGCAGGCACAAAGGGGCGTTTTGATTTCAGCCGCTGCTTTATAGGTGATGGTCTCTTGACTTAGACCGATTGAACGCGTTTGATTAGATAAAGGCTTGATATTTAAGATTAGCAGATCTTGGTGTTTAGATCAAAAAAGGTTCGTTCATATGCTTTTTCTGACTGTGTGTTTCGGAGCAAAATGCTCCCAAAGTTGCCCTAAATAGACTTGCCAGATCAAAATATCAAAAAACAAACAATTTTTTTCTAATTATTTGTTAGAAACACTCAATGAGCACTTATACAATCTTATCCGGGCTGGAAATAAAAATACAATTCGTACAATACACATAAGTAGCAGGTTTGGTTTGAGTGACGTTCGCAATTTATCAAATTGTAGTTTTTAGGTCGTTTAAAAAAAATTAAGCTGGGCAAAAAATTCATAATTTTACTGTAAAATTTTTTTTTTGTGCCCAGCCACACTAAAATTGCTGAAATGTATTTTGGAAATGTTTCTAGCAAATACTGCGGCTTCAAAAAAAAATATTGTTAGAAATTTTGGTCTGGCAACACTGTAATTTTAAGTAAAAAATGTGTCACGGGTTTTGAGTTCATTGTTTATTTGTGATTTAAAGGAAGTGATTGGCATGCTTCAACTTGTTGCATTGGAGTCGCAACATGAGCACACATCTCTCAGCGAACCTCTGCAGCACCTGAAGCTCAGCACCTTGGTTTTGGTCGCAAAGTTCCGCAAACACCTCAAGCCTCCATTTCTGCTCAATGTATGTAACAATAATAATGAGTTGTTTTTATATAGCACTGTTTTTTGAGACAGCTTTGTCAGCAACATAACATCATGATATGTTGCAGGATTTTGTGTTACGGTAATTCTTTAGAGTGGTGTGTGAACCTGAATTTTACGTTATTTTCTACAATCCAACGTGTAACAACTTTAATTAGTTTAACTAACCGACTTTTGAAAGTCGATAGTCGAAGCCAGCGCCATGCATGCAGGGGGTCCTCATTGTAGGACTTGTCAGTACAATGATCTAATTTTCGCAGGTATTTCAAGATTATCAGCGAAAGTTGGAAGAAAGATCGGGTAAAAGAGGTATGCCAAAGACCATAGGCGCCGACTTTTATTTTTGCACGGGGTGCCGGATAGCACAATATGGCAACCTAAAAACTTTCAAACTGCATGTTTTTGTTTGATTTTTACTAAGCGTGTTTCGTAGATGCAATTGTCTTTTCACACCTGATTTGTAGCTCGATAATTTACAAACCAACTTTAAAACAAAGCACAGGAGATATGTCGTGAATTTTATTGTTACGTTGCTGCTCTGACACTTCACATTTGGCAAAAGCATCTTTGCGAACGGCAGCTCTGTCAATCCAACTGTTAATCAACTGGTCAAGTTGTAATCGTGAAGCTTCAGCTTGATAAACATTTAAAATCAGGACGTGGTTCAATCGCTGTTGCGTCATGGTAGATCGCAAGTAGCTTTTTATGCGCCTGAGTGCACTGAACGATTGCTCCGCCTCGCAGGTGGTGGAAGGCAACGATAAGTATATTTTCACAATGCAGACCACGTTTGGAAGCATTAATGAAATTGTTTCATTGCTTGCAAATAGATCAAGCAGTTGCAAATCGGACAGAATGCTCTATCTTTGCATCTATCGTATTCTAGTCACGGGAATTCGCTCTCCCACGATTTTTGATAGCTTCTCCCTTCAATAGTGATTATCCTGCTCGTGCTCGGTTCTTCCACCTCCCTGATCGTGCTAACGCCTTTTGGCAGTGGCACACTTTCGTTTCGTTCAGGCGTTTGGTCACTTTTCATGCTGGCTGAAATCCTGACTAGACGCAACAAAAAATGACTCAATGGAGGGCTGCAATTTTAAACGCTTTTTCGGTGGCATCTTTAAGCTGAATAAGCTGGAATATCGGCAAAAACTTTTACTGGACGACTTTTCGTAATTTTTTCTGTGGTGTAACAAGCAACTCCTATGTCAGACCAATAAATTCCCGCCTCAGACTTTTACAGGACGACTTTTCGTAATTTTTTCTATGATGTAACAAGCAACTCCTATAATAGATTCCGCCTCACAGTTTGTCAATATTACTGCATGAAGTAGATAACAAAGCAGAAATTAAAGCATGAAGTAGATGACAGTACACTCCAACTGAAATCGGAAAATAATCCAAAATGCAAAATCTTGAGTAATTGAAAAAGGTTGCTTTTATTATTGGGAATTGGCAGGGGGTGTAGCATTCCTCGAATAGAACCATGTAAACGTGTAAATTTGCAGAACGTTAAAACTGCTGTGATTTTACTACGTGCACTTTTTAGATAAAACTCAAAAAGTTTAGAAAATTGCATTTTTTTAATAAAATTTAAAAATAGATATTCATTTAGGCCTAGGGGGTGGAGCTATCAATCATCGAGATAATTTTATTTCCAAGTATTTTATAGCTGGCATAATTTATAGCGATGTTATGAGCAGTATAAAAATTTTCAAAAAAGATTTTTGAGGGAGGCAATGAAAAGATCGTATTTTATTGATTAATAAATTTTATTGCAAACCAAACAAATGGAACAATGACTTATGACAAGTAACAAATAAAACGATCGCAACAACAACAAGGAAAAAACTCGTAGCCACGTGTTGCGTAATCTTCACGTAGCTTGCTTGATGTTACGCGAGTATCATGCTTGTGACAAAAACAATCATTTTTTTTTCGCAATACTGTATTGGTTTACCTCTTGCTTTACGTTGACTTGAAGCGAAAACCAATGATCAAAAAAAATTTAAACGTCCGTTCAAATTACATTTATTTGCAGTAAGTAATGTAACCTAAACGGGGTGGCTGCCACAGCGGCTACGGGGTGGCGTGGCCACCCCGTAACCCCGTAAGTCGGCGCCAGTGCCAAAGACGTTACGAACGGTTTGGTAGCGGTTGACGGTATGGATTCTTTCGCTGGGTCATCTGATATGTTGGATGCGGTTTTTTTAACTTTTATGACCTAGCCAGTCGCAGACATGTATTTTTCTACTTCCCTCATGTCGGCATTTTCAACTTTTTTGTAGTTTTGAAGATAATTTATTAATAAAAAGTTTCTTTTTTACCACTTGATCACGTTTGACCTTCAGAGACGTACAGCATCAACTATTCCAAGCGCAACTAACAGATATCATAAATCTCTACAAGTATGTGAAACTTCCAGAATTACGCTCTCAAAGCTTTCTCAGTCCGAGGATAAAAGATTCCCACAATCAATGAACTTGCTTCAGATTCAGAGTCTGCTTCTGGCTCATCTCCGGAGAATCAAGTGTTCACGGAAAATAGAGGATCTAATCGCGAGGCGGAAAAACAAACCATGGTAGAAAGCGTCGCTTCAAAATCTGCTGTTCGAGTTTCAGAAAATCGTTCCGAACGTGAGAATGCAGCAGAAGAGCAAGACGACCGCGATTTGTCAAGTTTTGAAATAGCTTCTTTTAACAGCGATGAAACTCAAGACCTTTCGATCAAATCCGACATGATTTCATTCAGTGAACGAACCTCTGAAAATGAAACTCATTCTCAGTCGTCTAAGACCGGAAAACGTCGCAGTTGCAAAACAGCGATGACATTCATAGGACATTCTCAACCCAATCTACCTGTGACAAAAGAAGCTAACTCAACCAACATCTTCATCACGCAAGCAGAGAAAAATCATAAATGTCCTAGCGAACAAAGCTCTGCTATCGAACACAACAAAAGTGGACCCGACACTGTGTAAGTATTTCTTGTCATTTGCACGGTTCTTGCTCTATTTATAACTGCTTTTTTTTCACACGTGTCGTTTCTCTGCTGAAAAATCATACCCGTTCTCAAAACGGCCCAAAAACAACGCAGTCCCACATTTTACTCGTTTCTATAATAGCATTAAGCATCTCTGGAGATCTTCAAAATAAAAAGATTGTTTTTTAAGATTAATACAAAGAATAAGTCAGAAGATATTTCTTTTTCTTTATTTTTTAAGAGTATGTTCCGTTTAAATCTTTCAACGAAGCTCCTGTATTTTGTCATTTATGTGAATAAACTCTTTTTCACATTTCAGTGCCTCGAGTGGATTTGATAAAGAATCAAATCCGACTAAAGTGCGTCAGAGACACGTAAGTCGCTACAGCGAAAGCACACGAGGTTGCTCTGTATGGTTTTCACTTCCTTTTTAATAAACTTTCATTCGTTTGTAGCCGTTTTCTGTCGAGTCAGACACCATGCTCATCCATGGAATTGAGAGATACGGAACCGCTGAGTGGAAAACCATTCGTGATCATTACACCTTTCCTTCATATCGAAAGCCGGCGCACTTAAAAGACAGGCAAGAGAATCGTCTTCAAATTATTTTAGATTCAAGAAAATATTCTGTGAGACTTGTTGCCAATGTTATGCAAACATGAATCTGGGTAGTTAATGCAACCGGAGGGTTCCTTTTGATTTAAATAGTTCCCAGCTTCACAGCAACTAAGTGGAAAATAACAATTGCGGCCAGGAAAACCTTTGCGAGTACACTAAACTAGCGAGATTAACTTTCTCTTAAGACTTTTTAGTCTGGGAGTAACCATTCGCAGTCAGACAAAAATTATAAATCTTTGCGCCACACCCAATATTATGCTTGTTTTGAAAAATCGCATGAGAATGCACGTTGTTCGCCAATGAACTTTTGATTTCATTTTAACAGATGGCGCACATTACTCTCCAAAGGCATTGTCAGTTTCGACGGTAAAGCTGTCTCTATCACTGCTGAAGAACAAGCAAAAGCGTACAAGGCGTACTTGAAGAAACGTCCGTCTATCGGGGGTAACTCTTCTTACGCTATTTTTTCTTGCTCATAGTTCTGTTAGTTTTAACCTTTTACTTTTATCATTTTTCATCGTTTCAACGTCCACAATGTTGTATTTGGCTGCATAGCCCAGTGGTGAGAATCTTTACCTGCCAGTCCACTTATTGTAAAAATTTTTAACCAGCAAGTATTTCGCTGGATACGACAATAAAACTGGCAACACTTTATGATAGTTCACTTATGCCCACCAGAAGAATGTACTGAGCTGGATATACCAACGAATTTATTTTCACACGAGTCAGTCAGTTCAATCATAAACAACATGTTTACTGTTAATGATTGGACTGACTTGTGTGACATAGATTCGTTTGTATTCCAAGACATGTAATCGATTTGATCACATCAAGCATTGTTGTGGGTTTGACACCTGTCAGAAGATATCATACTTTGAGCTAGATATTTAATGATTTGTTGCACTCTTTTTAGATCCGCCGGTTCCTACCATAAACCTTGGAAGGCCAAGGTTAGTCTGGTGTTATTAAACCTGCAAAATTGTGATAAATTAATTTCTGAATCTTTCTCTGATCTCGTTTTGAATTATCTCCGCATATACAGTAGAAACTAAGACATTTGCAAACTAAAGACAGTCGTAATCATGTGCATTAATGTTTTTTGTTTCAATAACAAGACAGGTTTCATTTGTTAAACTCGTGGCTTGTGCTTTGTCGTTAGTTCCTCCCCTGAGAAAGAAGCGAATCTTTCCCCCTGTTCCACGCAATCCTTTTACGGAAGCCCTCGTGCAGTATCTTCGACAAGGAAAAAACGAAGTTAGAAATTTCCGTTTTTGTGTTAATAAAAGATTGGACAGTGATCAGTGTATTCCAGCCAAAAAATTATTATTTGCAACCACGATTTAGACAAAGTATTTTTAAAAACCAAGTTTATTGCACACACAGTTTGAGACCTAAACCTTTTTCCTTTAATTTCTAAAGTTACTTTTTGTCTCAAATTCCAGAATATTCCTAAAGATACCACAAAGTACTTCACAGACAAAGTACCACAAGGTACCCTCATTGATACTAATCGACAAACAAACTCAACAAACTCTGTTCTTAACTCTTGGTTATCGTAGACTTTGAGTTTGACCACGACGCAATATTGTTAGGCGCTTAGGGTAGTTGGTAGTTGAAACTAGCTCAGGTCACACTGTTCCACGCAGGTGATGAGGAAGCGAAGTCACCGGAAGAACCCGATAAAGCTTCAACTCAGTACCGATCAACGATTAAAAGTACGAAGTTGGTAACGCTTGATATATGAAAATTAATGTTCTTCACAACCATTGAAATGTGCAGTCGTTAATACAAAAATGACTTGTCTCATTTATTTTTTGCTTGAAATATCGTTCTTAAACATGTTATCAATGTAAAAGGGGCGTATTTTGCAAGCTAAAAATCGATTGCACTACTAAACTTAAGAGCCTAACTAATCTGCTACGTTTTTCGTGTTCAGCAATAAAACCTATCATTAAAAAATGATAAAATCTGATTAAAGTTGTCCTAGTGCCACCCAGGGAGAAGACGATTGTGGGAGGCTGAGGGAGAGGCAATGACGTGGGATAGCCCTTTATTCAATCAGACACCGACAGTTGGACGAAAACACCGAAAGAAAGTAATAATATAACTGTCTTTTTCTTGCGGATATATAACATATTAAAGTTAAAGACCTCGTGTTTTTAAATATAGTTTCTCGAGTGAGGCTTTGCAAATATAAACGTTGTTCAGCAGGTCGTGTATTTTTGAACATGAAATACGTTTAACATTATTAACAAAGTCATCAGTTTACTTAAAGCGAACATAACACAGATCAAGCACCCTACACTACAATCATTTTGTAACATCCAAACTAGCAGTAACCTCTGCGGATATTCAATCAATATAGAAAGAGACGATTTTGTTAACTAAAGTCCAATTTAACGCGTACGGCAAATTCCAGCAGCTTTAGCCTTTCACAGTTGCGTCAACTGAGGAGTGTCAAAACCGTCGTGTTGCGTAATATAGGTTAAAGATAAACGTAACTCTTCAGCATTCTCTACATAAACTGTTTCTTTTTTGCAGCCTTGGAATGACTGGGAAATAGAGAACCTGCTCAAAGGAATGCGACGCTACGGCATCGGGCAGTGGACGACCATTCTCACCCATTATAAGTTTTCCGACCGGAACTCGGTCATGCTCAAGGACAAATACAGGTACTCACGACACAGATGTAGCTTATAAACGGCGTTCATTTATTTAAGTAGCGTCTAATGTTCATAAGATCTTTCGATGGACAAAAATATTGTTTGCTTTTTTTTTCTTTGAATGCTACGAGCTGGTTTATTGTCTGCGTTTGCAGCGCAAGCAGGTAAGCTTTCTCACAGAGACTAAAATCGCGGTATTTTCTTTCAGGAACATGTTGAAAAATCACGAACTGCCCAGAGATTTGCTTCGCGGCGTGAAAACATAATACCGTTGTAATGGTTTTCAAACATCCATCCAAACCTAATCTTACGATGTCAGAGCTGTTGTCCAAGCTCGCAAATTTGTCAATTTTCAAGCAGTCCAGGCCAATTTTACCAACTGGGATTGAACTGTTTTTTGTTTTGTTCAAACAACTTCTTTTAACGAAAACACTTCACCGTGAGAATTAACTTGTCTTAACCCAGCAAACACCTTTCTTTTCACACCACATCCCAGACAGCTAAATCCGCCGTTTTTACCTTGATTCAACGTCTGCAGATCATTGTAAAAATGACGGATTTTTGCTGTCTGGATTGGTACTCAATTCCATATACCAGTATAGAATACATCAACGCCGAACGCGAACTGGTTATATGCATTGCAAGTACAATATTGAGCACCGAATTGATCTTACAAAGTCACGCGATTGAGCTTCAAAGCAACAGCATACAGTTAAGAAGTAGAGAAAAATTAATCAAAACATTGAATGCACCACCCATTGGCAAAGGGTCTTTAAACTGAAGCGTGCAGCAACATTTTCAACATATAGAACCACCGGAAGTTTTGTGTCATGTCTTGAAGCTTAGAAATTGTCTATTGTCAGCTATTGTAATGTCATTTATGTTGTGGTCGAACCTCACCCCATTTTTCATATTTGTTCAAAGTGATGTGTGCTTTTCTTGTCTACTGTAGGAGCTGTTCATGTATCACATAACCTCTTTTTTGATGTTTGACCTGTTATATTTTACCAGTACGTTTTTTCTCCTCTTATAACGCAATACACGCCCCTGAGAAGTCATGATATTTGAACAGCCCCTTGCTCGAGTGACTTCCACCGTAATTTTTAATCTTTCACCGCCTGCAACTAGTGTTTGAATTAATTAACCTACCGCTGTTTGTTGTGCCTTTGACTTTAGTTTACGTCGTCTAAATCATTGCCTGCTGGTAGATTTTTATCCACTGCCTTTTTGATACAGCGCTGTCTTTCACGCGTTATAAGTGCTGCCAAAACGTTCGTGTCTTGTTTTTTATGTTATCTGATCGATTTTTGTTATTAAAACCTAGTTTGCAACGTTTCAGAAAATACCATTTGACAGTCGGACGACAAGACTGTCGAGGTCTGGTATTCTTATTCGGGAAAAGTAATGTTTTCAGATGAGCTTTCAGTCTTTTTCGTAAGACGGCGATAATCGAGACGAAAAATTCACAATTATACAAACGTTTATTGTCAGAAACACACAACAACAAAATCACAGAAATAGTCTCTAACCAGCAGAGATTGGACGTAGATAGTACAGTATATACAAAACAGAAGGTTCAAAAGCAACAAGCGGTGGGAAAAAAGAGGAATATGTGTCTAAAATGGGCAGGCACGCAAACACAACCTCATTGGTGGAGGCACTTCATGTTGGAATCCCTGTTGGAAAACACTACTTACGAATGCTGAATTGACAAAGATATGCTTGTTTTTCAAAAAAGGCGATTTATCTGAATGATCAGGTGCTGTTCAAATATCATATGACGTTTGTACTTCACAGCCCCCCACACACACACATGACCACATAAGCAACATCACGTTTGCCGCCAATCCGTATGTTATAATGTAATTCTTGCAACCTCTCCTGCCACGCCGTCGTATGATATTTGACCAGCTAGTTTAAAAAATGGGACGGAAAAATTGCCTCGAAGAATTATGAAGCTTAATTATAAAACTCAACATACAAGAAAACATGTTGAATAAACGACCGTAGCCTAGGTACAGCATATAGAAAGAAAGTTTACACAGCGGTACTAGTACACATAATATCACGAGAAAATTTAATTTTCATACTAATTGAAGATTTGCAATCATACTGGATTTAAAGTTGGAAATTTTCAAAGCGGGTGTAACCTACTTTGCCGTAATTAAACCACATCTAGCTACAGTAAGTGTAATAGCAAAATGGTAAAAGAGCTGCAGCCTACACTTTGTTTTTTTCTAGCTATGAGACAACATAAGTAATAAGTATACTTTCTGTACTGAGAAATATTTACCATTGGTATCTTTGGATTTTTAGTGCATGTGTGGCATTATTGCATATTGTAGGCCCAGTGCAAAAGTCAATTAGGTAGAGGCCAAAAGCACGCTGTACGTTAATAAATAATGAATTTTTTCGTTGAGGTAAACAATTAAATTGCTGTACCGGTACTATCAATGCAGCTGTACAACTTTCGTCGGTCGTCAGAACGATTTTTGGACTTCCCAATAATTTACAATTTCGTTTCTCGAATGAAGGGCTACGGGACTTATCGAATGTGTCGACAACTTCTAGCCAAAACTCCAACGTAAGGTGTCGTTGTTGAGCCATGAAATGTCCGATTCTTCAAGAAGTTGTTGAATTTCGTCCGTGTTGAGATCAGGAAGCTCAAAATGAGACTTGCGTATGCAAGGATCGGCTAAACCAATGCCGCCTCCGAGAGTAATTTGGCTAAGATCGACGCAGAAATCATTCTGAAAATAAACAAGAGATGTAAAGTGAACGGAAAGTATTAAATTGCTTTCATCAAAGGTAATTTTATAGCTGACCAGTTCCTAACCAGCAAATCAACTTGTTTTTACATTACTGGCTGAGTTAGCCGCGAGGGTACTGTTATTTTGCATTCATCAAATGCTGGCATTTGCACAACAATATAACCTCTTAGTGTAATTTATTAAGAATCGATAAAGCTTTTTTTTAAGAAAAGAAACAATAGCCCTCGCCACGGCGGGTTAGCCGAGTTCAAAAGAGGCAACAAAGAACACCTAGCGTAGTTCAATACCAAAGCAGAAAACGGAGTTATAATTGAGTAACAACAGAAACATGGTACATAATTGCTACTGTTGGAACAAAAACAAATGCCATCGAAAATATGTTCAACCTTGCTACAAAACAGACATTGCCACAACGTTATTAGAGCTTCAGCTTAACGGAAACCAACTCGATGGATTTCGAACCATAAACTAATGGAGTGATACACATCAGTGGTTTGCTCAAAGTAAGAAATTCGTGGAGATATTTTTACTAACCATCAAACTCAAGAGGAAAACGCCCGGTTTGGACGAAGTCTGGCTACTAGTTGTAGGCTACATGTACGCTGTACAGCAATTGATAAAAAGCTGAGCGTTGACGTACGATAACGCTTTTCCATTTTATTGAGATTGACAATCTGTCTGTGGGAACCGCACCCAGAAAAGTGTGTGCCCACTGGAGCATGAAATAATGAGAAACAAACAGTTGAAGTGTGGTCATTAGCAAATATAGGTTTCCAACTGAAACATTATATTGTATGATATTTATTTGGAAGCCTACAGGCTATTGTATGATAACCAGCAGATGGAAATATAAACATCCACTATTTTTGTTTCTCTACAAAAACGTATGTTACCAGAAAATGTCGAATCCTACTGTTTTGCAGTTCTTACTCATACAGAATAAACAATCGTAACGGATATGATGTCTTAATCTACTTACAGTTTTCTAAAGGCGCAAGTTACAAATGTTTTTGTATTTATTTGACGCTGGTGTCACTAAGACTGCAAAAGAATGTCGTACTTTGAAGTTCCAACACCTTTAAAGTAGGCGAACATATTATTGGCCTGCTTAATATTCAGCAAACAAACTGTTGTGGGGCTTAGTTAAGACGAAAGACAAAGCATCAATGGAAAATTAGCAAGGAAAACTTTGCTACTTGTGACGGAGTTGCAGCAAGTAAACTAGGAGAAAAACAAGTTTGTTTTCAACTGAATCTCCGTCGATAAATCGATATGATGTCATAACCAGATATTGATTTCTATGGATCTTTCACCAGTGCCTGTTCGATTTTATGTCCTTGTTGCGAATTTGCGATACAACTTTGTCTAATTTAATGTGGTTTTCAGTGATTTTTTTGTTTCCACGGTCCTTATTAGCAAACTATAAACATTTTTCGCTTTCTCAGTTTTTTTTTTAATTGCAACAGGAATTTAGCTCATGCCAGTTTCACAACGAAGCCTTATGTTAAAAACTGTTTTTTAAGCTTTGTAAAAAAAGAACATACTGTTGCCTTGCCTGTTTACCAAACATTGATGGAAAATAAAACTTAGTTTATAAAAAATTATCAAACCAGAAATGGTGAAAGGAAAGCAGGAGCATCGATTACATTATAATCAGTCCCCAGGGATAACCTGAAATTTATTCTTAAAAGTAACCAAAAAAAGTATTATCAGGCTGTCAAAGAATGATTAGTTTTGCACGGACGAGAAGATTTCGTTTTTACAAGTAGAAAGTTCAACCAATTTATTTCAACAAAGACACAAGCTTTGTGTGCTTTCATCAGAGTCACCATGTCAGCTGTTGTGTATATCACAACACTGCCATACTACAGCAAGACAATGCAAATATTTTTCGACAGATTGACTAGGCGGAAATCGTCACAATTAATAAATATTAACGTGATGTAAATCTTTACAGCAAATCTAATTTGAGTTGCATACCGTAACCAAAATAGCTTGGACTTACGTATGCAAAAAAAACTTTCATGCAAATCACCATTAGGCCTATACCGATCTCATTTACCAGCTTAAGCATACGCGGTGAATATTGTTGGTGGTTTTTAATGATAAAACTTTTGGTAATATACGAATTAAAATACTCTGTCATACCAAGAACATCACATTCAAATCAGTAATGGCAATTAGCCTGCACACTGTCAAGCCACCACACAACAATTGCACTTCTCCATTTTTCGAATCAGTCCTGATCAACGTCTGCAGACGTTGAATCAATGTGAAAAAGGACTGATTTGCAGGGCATACATTGTAAAAAGTCACCTTTAGTTGTTCTAAGCTCACCTAATTGAGCTTTCAAAAAATGCCAGCTTAGTAATGGCCGTCAACGTACAGCACACTACCAAAACCTTCAAAATTGATGTGTTTATATCCTTCGGCAAGCTGCTCATCTAAATTCTTTGCAAGATTCAAACACTCAAAACTACCAATTATCTTGAATTATAATAATATTGCCTCATGAACGTTTTACTTCAAAGACGTCGATTTACGTACACAGATAGTAAAAACTAGCCTGTGAATTTCTTATTTGTAAAATGTTCTTTTTGTGAAAGCGTACTTCTATTTTTTGTCATTTGAACCGCACTATGAACTTCATAATTTCATTCTCTTTATCGTCAGGAAATATCATCAGAAAGAAGCCAACTCTTCACAAGAAAAAAGATGCAGCGTGGAAAACTTTATGTGCTTTGGATTGCAATTCACTATATTCAAGGGAATAGCTAGTAAAACCAAAACTACGACGCGCTCATTTGCGAAGACAGGACAAGAATAATTAGAGTAAACTTTTGTGTGGTGGTGTGGTATCACATATCTCGACATTTCAACTTTCTACCATTGACCTGAAAGAATAAGACACCATCACTAAGGTAAATTGTTGCTAAGACCCGTTCAAAATCCCAAGAAAAACTTTTGTAAAAGGTATCAATAATTAAAAAAATTAACCAGTCTCTTTTATCCATTCCAACAAGCAGTGTAAACTGCTGATTTTTTTAGTTGGAAGGAGTCTCCTAACGGTACAAGAGATACAGAACTACAACACAACAATAAAATTCTTGCAGATGTGTTTGTTTATGATTTCTGTTGGTCACATAATTTGATTCAGACTAAGGAAACGGAAACCTTGGCGTCATATTAAAACAATAACGATAAGCAGGCGCAAGAAAAAAAGACGGAAGTTTTCTTTAATTTCCACTTACGCTAGGGTCAATTAATTAGTATGTTAAGCAAAAGATGTTGCATGCAACGATCTGGCAAAGGTCAAAAAGCGCTTAACCATTTAAATTGATAGCAATGTGATCATGCTCCTAATACGTTTGGTCATCGCCATGAGGCATACTGGTAAATAGAAAACAAAAAGTTTGAATAGCTACAAATCGTGACTCTTTACAGCTGGCAGGAAATTACGGTATTTTAATAAAGGTTCTTCATAACAACATACGCCAGGCGATAACTTTGAAATATCTGTTGTCAGTTGTAGTTTTTTCGTCATTTAAAAATGGTACATACAAACAAATAACCTCTGTTAGATGGTAAGAAAGTATAAATGTGTAATTCATGACCGTAGTGTACACCTCGTTTCATCATGTACTTGAAACCAGATAAAATCAACAGTTTTCTTGGGCAGGTTGCCGGACATGCGAGATAAATTTCAATAGACACGGTGTATTTACTTCCCCCAAAAGCGCTGCATTTGGCCAGAAGGTTGTTCTATTTTACATTGGATAAACATATAGTAACGTTAACTCAAGACGATATTATTTTGCAAACGTGATTGCCGAGCGTGCAAAGCTAAACCCAAGAATCAGCTGTTTATCGGCTGGTTCCGTGAATCCGATCTTTCGTTCCAATACAACCGTCGTTGCTCTGTCTTTTTTTCTCTTTGAAGCAACGCTCACTGCTCTTCCTTGCAAAGCGACCAGCTCTTCTCTTTTACATGACTCATAATAATCACTTGACAATGCAATCTGACAAAAGCTTACCAAATCAGACGTTCATCCGAAACGTAAAGTGATAGAGAAATCAGTTTAAAACTAGTCTATATGTAAAATGCTGGCTATGAAGCAAAGAAGTCGAATTTTTAAACCAGAAACAAACACACTGTCCGCTCAAAATTCTTTTTTATTTTGCAAAACTGCTCAAATGTACAAAAAGCAGCAGCAAAAAGGAAACCAATAACTACTCAGCCCTAAACGTCTGCTGTCTCAAGAATAATCTTGTGTGCGACGGAGCTTATCGATCTGGATTGTATATTCCAGTAAAAGCAACGCGAAAAGGGTTGCAAAACCACTTGTCTGCTGAACAACGGGACTGAAAATCAGCATCTTGAAGAGACGGAAACATTTTGAAAACAGTAAACCCAGTGAAAAAATGTTTAATTAACGAAGTCATCCCAGCTGAATTAGTGCATTATGTTGTCCCGACAGTATAACTGTTTTTGCAATAGAAACCACGATAGCTTAAACAAAGTCTTTTGCACAGTTTGAAAGCGCGATGCAAGTGCAATTTCTGAGATTTCTTTGTGTCATTTTAACAATCAGTAGGTAATGAACTGGTATCGGAGCTGAAGCGCAATCAGCAATATTATGTCGGAGCGATCACCAAACGTTTTGGAAGCACGGTTCGAGAAAAAGTTGCACCATCAGAAGAAAGCTTTGTTATTGTTCGTGACTGTTTTTAAGGTCGAACATTGCAGATTTGCTGATGCGGTTTGCAATCTGCTTGCGCAGTCACCTTTCAAGCACCTGGCATCAGCATAATGCAGATTTGAAATTTTGATCAACTCGCAGCCTAATCCTATCCTATCAAAATGAGATTACGATTTGCGCAATTTTCTATTCACAAACGTTGCGCCACAAAGCAAATATTGTTAATGTCCGTAACGCAATTACTGGGAAGTCTCCACCCCAAGATTCACGCTTGACAAACTGCTTTGCGCTAAATAAAACTAGTTTAAATGAATTGACAATAATTTTACAGGAACAAAAGCACACACGAAACATCAAGTTGCAGGTTATTTTCCATGTGTAATCGAAATCGCGTGCCAAGAGAAATAGAATTGTCAAGGGCGCGTCGAGTAGTTAGGTGCCAAGAACCTGCCAAAAGTAAACTGAATGACGATGAGTCATTCCGAGAGAGAGATGGCGCAACAAGGTGTAATGGTTTCCTTTGCTGTTTGACAGAACTGCATCTAAACTGTTGCTGTAAAACCAAGCGTACAATCACAGTCGTCAAGTGAACGATTCAATCTTTTGCGTTGCATGGCATTGCAGCAATGTAGTCATATCAATGCATGATGCTTTTGCAACGGGAGTTCTTTTTGCGATATGGAAGCGCGAAATTGCATTGGACATAACCTCATCAGCCAGAACAGGAAAACCGGTCACTTCCGTCGTGCATATAATAACGAGAAGCGAAAACCATCTACCAAGTTTCAAATTTTACAAAAACATGCTAGTGCGATTGATAAAAGCCTGTCTTCAACATGAAACTCAATAAAGACAATGTTGCCATCACAAAATACACATGCTCACTGCAAACACTGAAAACGAGAGTAAGAAAAGGCATAAAGATAACATCAATAAAACTGTATTCATGCTGAAATCTCATCAACCTATTTTGCCTAGAACAGGGCCACCCCAGCCAACCAAATAAGGACTGGCGTTTTCGTTGTGACGGCTTGTTTCGTATTTGATCTAATAAGCCTTTTTCTTTAGGCGAATAAACCAACATCGGAGGTTTCATGTTTTGTAATGTTTCATTGATGTTATTTTTACTACAGAACTAGATATTCCAAACAGAACAGAGCAAAACTCGTGTAATGTAACTCTTGTTCAAAGCAAGTGACATTCAGCAGCCTTCAACAGGTCAATCAAATGTAACTATTGAAACAAGAATTTAAAACCTCGAAAGGAGGATTGCCACAGTGTCACACAACACGCACAAGTTAGAAGAATAGAATCACAGTTCACTTAGCTGTATGCAAGGACCTTGTATGCACTGCTTTGCATGTGATAAGGAAAATAGAAGTTAAACCATCGGACAACGTCTTTGGTTTCTGTGCCAATGAAGCCACGTTGTTGATCGGTAGTTCTCATACATTATTCAAACTTTTCGTTCTTAGCCACTTTCACAAGAAGGCAAGCGATGCTGGGCCTAATATTTTCAGTGAAGAAATGCTTTCATTTCCTTCACCAACAGCTTGAACAGTATTTTGGTAAGTTTACGTAAACACGACGTCATTTAATGATAAACATTCGACACACAAAAGCACCATTTTTCAGCACAATTTTTTTCATTCCCCATGACAGGCGAAAATTATCACTCAACGACAGTCGACGTGGAAAACAAACCGACAATGTTTCGTGTAGAAACTTTCCATTACACAAGCGAAGAACACCCACCATACTATTTATATTGCAAAGTCAAACTCAAACAATTGCAAAAGTTCAACTTGCGCTGTTTGCAAGGCACGATAAGCCTACACCATGGCCCAGGCAAAAACAAAATTACGCCAATGATGTTTCATGCCGTCATACCTGCGAATTACAACAGCAGGTCAGTTAAATGATTTATTCGTCAAATTGATAGCAAACAAACACAAAAAGGTACGACCGTGACCGAGAACGACTACCAAAGTGTCACTGATATTATGAAAATTAGTTTCCGTAGACTTGTTTTCACGCAGTGTTGGTAATACACGCGATATGGAAGAATTGACATAAAACTAAAGAAAAAAAGGCTTATGTACTTTTACTTTAATTCAGTTGTTTTCAATCTTTTGAAGTAGCCTATGATGCGGATCGTACGTCACTGACATTGCATTGTGACGTTACAAACAAAAGGAGCGGCTGTTCACTTGAAACTGCGGTGATAATCTTTCATTGTGGGACCAAATATGCATGGCGATACACAAGCAGAAAGAAAATGCGATTGCACCATTACGATGTTTGTTCGTAGAATGGGTTATAATGAAGTTTTGAAATAAAGCGAACATATAAAAACGATTTGTATTACGCTATTTTAATTAACTACTTTTATGGCCAAGGTTTCGGCTATGTGTCATGAAAACTATTTTAGTAGCCTACAGAATTATCATGGATTGAGAAACGCCATCAACGATTAAAACGGAAGCGTTTTAATAACTTTCAAAAAGTTTTGCGACAGTTAATTTTCACGAACAAGCAATTTTATAGACGCAGATAACTTCTATTTGTTACGTCAATTAAAGGACCTTCTTCCTCACAACAGTTTCCTCATTTTGAAGTTTGTGAGCGACTTGTTTACATTTTGACACAGTCCCATACCACTAATTTTGAATTAAGAAAAAGCGCCCATGATATGCATAGTAGTACTGTCCAACCAAAACTTAAAATTTTCTCAAGTCATACCGTATGTTGTAATAAAAAATAATGTATTTCTTATTTCTTTTTATGTAAGAAAAACCTTTTAAGATAGCATAAAGCAGTTTGGTCCAGTAGTTTCCTCATTTAACTTTACGCTGTATTAATCGACAGCTAATTCCTCATTTCTTGGGGGAATTTTGATAAATGACGAAGCATATAGTTTCTGGTTGTTGGCAGGCTGGCGTGTTGGGTTTAGCATACGTCACTAGTTTCTAAACTTAGTGATAGATTAACTTTTCTAGAAGTTATATTTTCAGAGTCACGTGCCAAAACAAAAGCACGTAATTGCAACGCACGTGCTAATCACTGGAGGCAGATTTTTTCTAAAATCCACCACGTCACATCACAAGGCAACAAAACTTATAAATATACTTGCAACAATTACTCAGCATTTGTTTTTTTATATACCTCACAATCTGTTATACATGCAGGATTGTAAACTATTATGACGTAGTGCTTCCTTGTCATTGGCTCAGCGAAACACGCCTTCAGAAAATCAATTTATTGCGTAACAAACCTAACTTGTTTTTCAAACTTGCCTTTCCAGGAATGAGAAAAGAAACGTGTCGAAAAGCGCTATGGCACATAAGCTCCCATTTGAATTAGTGGGTATTTTGTAAATATTTCACAACCAATAGAAAAAGATGTTTCAATATACCAGCAGTTCAATTGAGGAAAATTGGAGTACATTTTAACGTGCTTAATCAGAGCTAAGCTTATTTTTTATTTACAGAAATCAAGCTTCATCTTTCCAAAATCGTTGATCAGCAAAACCGCCAAAGTATGTTTTTTGAAAAGTGCTGTCAGCTACAAGGGATAGATATTTCCTGCATTAATCCATAAACTATCAAGCAGTTTGAGATCATGTCTAGAGGCAGGTCTGAGTATCAAACTAAGATCTTGGAAGCCTTGTACATAAAACGTCACAATCCACTTTTGAACAGACAATTGTATGCTTGCAGCTCGTCTTTCTTGCTCTCAGTATTTTAAAATTAGTTTTTTCGCACCTTGCCTTTCTACCATATCATGTGATCTGTTTAACACCTTTTGATGCAGTTACCTTTGATTCTCGTGGAGCCTAGCCTTCGGCTCTGGTGCTGGTAGATCTGAGATCGATTCCAGGTCGGGTCAAACCGAAGACTTTAAAAACGGTACCGATTGTGTTCTATCCTGCATAGCGCAGTGAGAATGAGTCGGGTAATAATGTGATAACATCGTAAACCTGATATAAATTGAAAATGAGCCCTGTCGCTAAAAGACCTTAGCTGTTGTAGAGCGACAATCAATAAAACCATAACATTATTATTCGTGGAGCCTATATCGTTGAGTTTGAGCTAGTCAGAAGTACTGAGCAGTTTTTGTCCTTTTCTGTTTATAGATTTAGTTAACCATTGTATTTTTTTCAGATGTAGTTAATTTGTATGTATATTATTCCTGAAGAGGACATCTTGTGATGTCGAAAACGTTCGATACTTAATTTGTTGCGTAGTTTTATGTTTATGTAAATGTAATAAACTTGAAGATGTTAAACTTGATCACGTTGCTCGGCTTCGTATGCCTATGGTTCAACAAGACAAACTCTCTACCGAAGCTCCATCAATCCATAAGAGAGAGAGAGAAGTTTTTTTTTTATTTGCATCAACAGCACATGTGGAAAAAACAATACAAGATTACAATGTGAACTAGAACAACAAACGTTGATGAATTACAATTTGCCGTTCACAAAGATTTTTTTTTCACAAAATCAAATTAAAGCTGATTGTACAGGAATATAGAAACATATTTGTGCAGCTGCAGCACAGAAAAACGCTTGAGTTCATCTAAAAAAAATTTTTGCACTTCTAGCCAATCTAACCGCTTTCAATTCGCATGTCAGCATTCCCCATTGAGATGTAACTAGCCTCAGCCATATGCGATCATACAGTATGATACCTCCGGCTAAGGTGCAACTTGCTTTTGGAATACTTGGAGTTGGATGTCACACTTGTCAAATGGAAATCACGGGAACTTTCCAGTCAAAAAGATCTGTCATTTTTACGTTGATTTAACGTCTGCAGACGTAAATGACAGATTTTGCTCTCTGGACGGAGTGTTGCTGAGAAGCTTCAGGAAGATCGACAAGTCATAAAATTTCAATTTCGCAGAAACAGCTGATGTTATTTACCACAATAAAATTTTGTAACAATAGAGGTAAAATTAAATCCTAACGTCCGTGACCCGAAGGTATTGCTACAGGACATTTCCATCTAGAAAAGTTGTCACTTTACATCCTTTTAACATCGCCCGACGTTAACAGCCGGGTAGGCATGACACCGCATGATCTACTTTTTCAAGTGTCAAGATCAAATGGTATAATACCTAACACCAGTGAGGTGAAATTGCTGTGTTTTTGAGTGACGACGCATGTCTCAGGTTGCTGTTAATTAATGCAGCAACTTTGCATAACTTAGTAAAACATGCAAGTTTATATCATGGTTGTCTTACAGGTACACAACGTAGCAACTTGTGTTATAGTTTGGTTGCTTCAGCAATACAAACACTATCCGCAACAAGAGATGTCACCAGAAATTGCTTCACCATTACAAGTCAACTAAACACGACTTGACCGAATATCCAAACTCAATACCAGTCATAAGGTGAAATATTTTTTTGTAGAAACCAACATGCCAGCTATGATAAATACTTATTACATCATCTAACATTGATTCAACACCCATAGAGTGGTCAGTGGAGAAAAACATTCGTGCAGGGTAACAATTTCTGTCCTTGGAAACTCATGCAAGTCGCTTGAAATTTTAAAATGGTTTAGTTTATGCAGCTGAATTCTAACATAAGACTACAATTTAAAATAATGTAAAACAGGTTTAGACAGGTCTTGCATTAATCGCACAGTAACGACCTGTTCTACTCATGGTTCGACATTGATGGAGAAATCATAAAATGAGTCATACTACATAATGGAGCAAACCTCTCTTGAGCACAATAAATTTATTTAAACGTCATTCCAATTTAGGTTAATAGGATCAAGTAGTGTTTGATTTAATAGGGCCGTTTGAAAACTGAACCTTGTCACAAGTCGTCGTTTTATCAAAATTTTAAGCTCTGGTGAACAGCTAATAGAAGTGTTCGGAGCAAACCTAAATTTTCTCGTCTCAGTTTAGCTTTGAAAGCCGTTTTTACGAAAGAAATACTGTGTTTTATTTCGCTTCGTTATGTAGAACGAAACCGAACTCACACTTAAGATTGCACTTCTAATGAAACTTCTTTGTGTTTTAATTTTCTTTTTAAATTGAAGTAAACTCCAAAAGAAACTTGTTTCAACGAAAAAAGTACTTTAACTTCATTGGTCAGATTATGTAGGGGGGGTGGAGTAAAGAATTTTTAAGAGTTTTAACATTGATTTTTTTATGAGCTATACGTCCCTCTTATAGCTGCCAATATGTTTGTACGGTTCAATTGTGCAGATGCTTTGTAACATGACATTGTTGGAAGACGTTGAATCAATGTAAATGGGTTCAATCTGCAGACGTTGAATCAATGCAAATATGACGGATTTTGCTGTCTGGAAACCTGCAATGCAAATAACGACGACTTCAAACGCCCGAGAACTCTGTTTCAATTCCCGTTTTACAAATTAAATATTCTCTCTGTGACAATTCGACATTAGCCTACTGGTTTCAGGGATGTTTAAGAATAGTTAGTTCAAGCAAAACTTTCCAACAAAATTTTTATTTGAAATGAAAAGAAATAAAATCAAGATAACAAAAATAAATTCTTTGCCAAAAAAAAAAAAAAAAATTGAAATTTCAAAATCCCAACGAAACGAAATTGCTCTTGCCAAAACAAAAAAACGCAACGAAACCAAACGAAATGCTGTATTTCGAAATGTTTTTGTTTCTAACAGCCTTAGTTACAAAGCATTTCGTGGTTCACTGTTAAAAATGGACGCTATCTGAATTTCATTCTAAAGTTTACATTAGATTTCAAGTTTTCAGTTGCCTGATTCGTCCTGTGCTGACGTTTTAATGACGCCTACAACGCATTTCCATTGCTCTACATCATTATTTCCTGATTATGTCATGACAAAGGAAGGAAAACAGAAAGAAACGTGCGCTCCTCAAAACACAATTTGAAAAAATATTTTAATAAATTAATACACAAACGAATGAGAATAAAACGTCAAGCGACTCCCGCGCATGCGCAAAGTAAATGCTGATTCAATTTCATGATTTATGTAAATAAATGAGACAATAACTACTACACAGTGCAAAGTGCAAAACTTGGTAGAATAAACATAAGATCGATACCGAAAACGAGATCTACGTTTTTTTTGCTTCCGTTTGGGAGTTTCCTACATTTTTCGAAAATCAAATAACGTTTGGCAAGGAAAGCTTTCGGAGATTTCCACACAACTGGTAAAAATTCAATCTTTTTAAGAGCAATCAATAACCAAACGATGCAAGCGAGTGGTACCATATCTACACAGAACAGTAAAGACATAAGAAAAGGGAAGTTAAAATTTATAGGCTACAAAGAAACTAAACTTAATGTAGGCTACATCAAAGCTTTTTTGCGTGCATTTGTATTTAAAGCAACACAGACAACTCCGTTTTGTATAGAAGCATTGTTACATAACTTCAACTTCGCCATTTCAAAACAAACCACTTAAAACAGACTTGTTATAGCACCCTTATTTTATGACACTTGTTATTGTTATTTGCTTTAATGGTGAAATCGTTTAAAACAACTTTAAACAAGGTTAAACGACTACCATTTATCTGTAGGCCAAAGATCGTAAGCTTTCAGCAAAGTGAAGTGTTGACATTGACAGCACCTCTTGAATACACACGATAGCTTACTGTAGTTTCAGAAAGATAAAACTAACGTTGTAACTTGCAAATCAAAACCTGTTGATACTGATAAACCCCAAAGAAGAACGGTGACTCCCCTTCACACCTTGCAGGTAATATAAGTTCAGTTATAGAGCAATTAGAAAATAACATGCTAATGTCACAATTGTTTGTACATACAGTACTGTGTCTCTGTATGTTATTTTCAGGAAAAGAAATGTTGTTTTTTGCTAACTCAACTCAATAAAGCTGCATCCAAAGGCATGTTGATATATCACGCTTGTAAGTTGCAACAACAAATATCTGCAGTAGGCTACTTATCATTGAAATCAGCCAAACAGTATTGTAGAAAACTTTAGAAGAGAAAAAAAAAACATCATACGCAGTAGACTACAATATAACCCAAAGAAAAGAGAAAAACATGTTTAAATTTTGTCGACGTAACAAATACAGATCTGGTGTAGTAAAGTTCAAACATTCAGCTTTAATCTTTTCAAAATTCGATAAATCAAAATGTGGTGAGCTAGCAAGTTTTGCCGTTGTGGGGTTGGAAAGCCCAGAAAACATGTTTCCAATGTCCGTTACTATAACAGCAAGCGAAAAAAACAATTGAGCCAAGTGAATTTCTCATAACCTTTCATCCAGTTCACAAAACAACTTCAAGTCCATACGCCTTGTGATGTCACGCAACCACGTGGTCACGTGATTATCTGGCAGGTTTCGGAATCAACAACAAGGCTCGAAGTGAAAAGGCTAGCACAAATCAATATAATTTACAAGCAATTATTTGCAGACGAAAAAATTCCGAAATGATTTGGAAAAATTACCTTATGATTTGCGAGCAGTTACTTTTTGAGCGGAATATTTGAAACTTTACTATTGCGTCACAACGTCAAATGCACATGACTTGGCCTTGGTTAAATTCCATTCTGACGTCAATGTACAAAGTGGTGATTCAATCAGTGTTGGCAGTATGTATGCGTTAATTTCCTCAATAAAATCTTAGTTTAGCATAAGACGTAAGTCATATCATTCTTAGAAGGCCTTGGAATTTAAAGATATAATTAATCACTTTACATTTACGAATACGGATAAACACTTGTTCAAATCAATTGGAGTTATTTTTGTCAGTTTAGTGATGCACCGTTTTCTGTAAATGAAAGATGTTTGCCAGTATATTCACATGACAGTTCGTGTGGTAGAGTTTGATTAAAATTTACAGGAAAATGTTTAGCTTCTCGTAAGCAAACCTTTCTAATTCAGATAAAAGGTTTGACGAAATACACAATTCAAGATCAATAACGTATCCGGGTTATATGAGTTGATAAGGTGATTCATGTGTTGACTTGGCTTTAAAAACAATTAATTTCATGAGATTTTTTTCGCAAACACTTGTCAAGACACATTGAAACAACGCAAATTCACAAATAAGTGACACAATTATTGCAAACCTTCTTGCCACAAATGAAGAGCACACCTACCAAGCTACTATGATGTCATAACCGCAGTTTGATGAGGCATTGGCGTCGCAATTAAAAGGAACCCAGTTGCATCCAATGTAATTTTGGCTGTGGCGTTGAATTTTGGAAATATTTGGACATTCCCACATTTTTTTTTTAAACGATTGTTGGCGAACAGAAACTACTATTCAAAATATACAGACATAATTATACAGTACTCGCACTACATCCACTAATATTCAAGCACGTCTTAAATGATTCAAGGTCTTGCCACCTTTTCCTGTTCATTGACGTGCTGGTATATCGACTAACTATTGTAGCTGATAGTGTATTTTTCTTTCCGGACTCGTTGATGACAATAAATGATGTTGAGATGTAGTTTACGTAGAAAGCAAATGGTAACTCGAAAGTCTAAACAGTTTTTAACTTGTTCAAAATGTTCAGGTCAAAGTTTGGCAACCAAGCTCCGAAATATACGTAAACTACAGCACTGTATAGTTCCGATTTATAGACCAACTACATTCTTACAAATTACAGTAAAAACCAAGATATATTATATTGGCCTGAAGCAGACCAACCGTGACGTCATAGCATCACACTTTGTGATAGTGTTGGGAAGCAATAAATTATAAGATGATATATTCTAGGCGAGACGTGCTGTCGCGCAAAGGCTACAAATGTGGTTCGACAAACCATATTTGGTACAAACATGTCATACAATCTGTAACTTAACATGGGCGCTACAAAAGGTTTGTTGAAATGAAATTGGAAATCTAGAGCTCCAGTCTAGCAGACTAGTGACTGTTCTGAAGCGTACACCAGTTCAGTATGCCATTTAAAGTGCATAAATTCAACGTGTTTTAAGTTAACTCAAATAGCAGAAAATGATTTTTTTTGCAATGAGACAGCCCAAATCAGGGCTTAACTTATTGAAATGACAATACATCTCAAAACGGAGGTGACAAAAATTTTAAAATTTAAAAGTGACTGCATGAGAGACACGTGAAAGATTATAATAGCTTTTGGATAAATAAACAGCCCCCATAACAATAAACATGGTCGCGTTGTCAGGAAATCCATTCCTCATGTTAACTTTACAGTTTTCATGTTTAGACATACGCGAATGTCAACTTATGACCAGACCACAGCACATCAAAAGCTTTCTAGTTTCTACCGCATCAATTTGAAGTAGTGTGCTAACTAAATGCTGTTGATAGGCCCGAAAGGGTACAAAGTCCTTGCCAGATGCCGCTCAGAAAATTACAAGTAAGTGTACTTGAAAACTTTCATAAGTATTCATACCCACCTTGAAAGGATTGACTTAGTCTCCCTCTGTAAAGCAATCATTGATGTAAAACAAATATTGGTCTGCTTTCAATCAATGTAGCAGATACTCTAATTTTAGAAAGTGCCATGGAGATAATTGCCTATTTCGCATGACCAATTTCATCAGAACTAACAAAGCTGTAAGACACAGCTAAAATTTTTATTGTATTTACATCGTAAGACCGCACAATTATGCAAAATAATGCAGATATTGTTCGCTTAGTATTGAACAAGCAAACAATCGAAAGCGCCATTGACTAATTTTCCCAACAAAATTACTAAAATAACATTTCTGAATTAATCCAGGATTAAAGTGACTGCGAAAACAGTTTGGTTTCACGTACGTTGTGCACAGCAACTCCTGCTGGTGTAGGCAGTTCTACGCTATCGTCTGTCAATTACTTGCATATTCCAGCATGACCAAGTATGGAAAGAACTTAGTAGCCTACTCGAAAAACATACGAGAGACGGAACCCGTTTTTATGGTGGGAGGTCGTGATGGAATTGACTTATGTAATGGAAAGAACCTTTCATCACTATTTGTTATACAAGCATACAACAAGCAACAATAAACAAGCTTCAAAACAGCTGTGTTAGCGCTTGTAAGTTCAAACGGATCAATTGAGATTGACGAGTTATCACTGAGAAGGGTTTGCTTTCACACTATGTGTCACTTGGTTCTCTTTCATGAAGAGATGTGATTTCCACGTGGTACCTGGTTTGCACTGAGCTTTAACTGGGTTTCAAGATCAAGAGGAATAGCAAAGTTTCATTAATACATGGACTTTGCTAATTTGAACCATCTCCAGGTCAGCAAATGTCCTTTTTAAGATTGATTCCAGGTCTGCAGACATTGAACCAATATGAAAGAGAGCTGATATGCTGGCCTAGTGACTTCATAAAGTTTGCTCATGCAAAATCTAAAACAATAACCGAGGCCTCTCTAGGAAACCGTGCATGGTGAATGACAACATTTTGATAAGCGATTGCCTTCCGAAAAGCTAAAATGACGACGTTGTTTGTTCGGCAAATTGAACAAACACCTTGTTGATTAAGGCTCTTTTTCAATAAACTTTGCAGTAAACAGCAAACACCCGGTCGAGCCGACAGTCGGCATTGCTAATGAGCACAAAGCTTTCTAAGTAAAAATTATGCTACAGGTGACTCTACTGAACAGCTGGGCTCTGCTGTTTGTGAAATATTTTCAAAACATTGATAACAAAGCCAGATCCGAAAGAGAAAGCGACGTACCAGAAGGTATCAAAAGCTACAAGAATCAAAACAAAAAGCTTTGAGTGGATGGCATATGGCAAACAATAAACTAAAGTGACAGCAAGAAGGTTCAATCGCGAGCTTTCGAAACGCAAAACTACCGACAAAGATCTATGCAAACTAATAAGCAAAACAAAACCCCCATGATACGCAATTGACAAATGGCAACCTTTGTGCTTACCAAATAAATAGGCTACAGTTCAAATAAAGTCAATAAATCCTTAAAAACTACAGTCGTATATCTTAAGTCAATATGAAACGGCCAATTACACATTGTGATAATGATCAACGAACCACATTAGAATGAACAATAAATGTTTTGCAAGGAACAGGTAAAACGGATATGGAATTTTTTTTCAGTAATGAGTGACAAAACGTACATTGCAGGCACAAATCACAAACCTATCTACATAACCTACTAACAATAACATCACATGCACTCAAAAAGTTGGACTTCACGTGAAGAAGATTGCTAAACTAAAATGTAGACCTTACAAATTCAATTTCTCCCAGCTCTGCCAGTTCGCACCGCAGCATATGTAAAAATCAGAACTCTATCATCAATTGACAAACGTTTTAAATTGTGTAGACGCCATATTTCAGCATAAAACGCTAACCAGCAGGTTATTCCTTCTGTGTAAGTGCAAACACAAAAATACAAGCTGCTGACAAATGTCCGAGTAGAAATAATCCAGTTCTAGTTACTGCTATATCCCAGTTGGAAAAAGCTGTCCATTTCACATTGTTTCAATCTCGCTAAACGTCGATACATCAAACAGAGAGTCTTGCTGACTGCTGTTTACCCTTTTCTAAATTTCACTATATCCCACAAGACTGGCCAATAGCCCTATTTCTTTGTGATAAACTGCACATAGTATCTTATAAACAAGGCCAGATATACGCTCTGTTTCTTCGCAAACGCAACTCAAACAAGCCTTACCAGTTTAGTCGTATTCCAGTCAGAAAAACAATCCTTTTTTTACATTGATTGAACGCCTGAACACCTTTGATTACTGCATGAAGGACTGATTGTTTTGGCTGGAATGTTCCAACCAACAAATTTTGCAACACCAAATAGAAATGAATATACGTCAAAAAGAACTCACCTTTAACATTTCTTGTGATGATTCCTTTGGACTCACGGGAGACGTAGGGGGTGACACTCGTGGGTTTGTAATGTTCGATTGATGCGTGCTTGACAATAGTCCGTTTACGTTACTCACTTCTACGACTGATGGCTTCTGGCATATTGGAACAAGACCTTGCAAGGGAGGCGGTAAAGTAGAAACGGCAGATGAACTTGTGAGGAATTGATTGTCCGTGTTTTCAGCAAGTAGAATCAATTGTGTGTTGCCTTCTGTTTTTGTTTTTATCATCGTGCCTTTCACGAAGCCAAGGCGGTGGTAAGAGTCTACTTGGCTATGCACTGTGACTTTTTCCTGTTTAGGCACAGGATAAGCACTTGCGTCAGGGTTCACAGGTTCAGATTTGACTGGGTCAAAGTTCGTGTAAGCACCATTAGTTGATTGAGGTAGGGTCGAGGTGACAGCAACTTGAAGAGGATTGAAAGTGGCGATTATTTTGGGTTTGGAAGTGGAAAGCAGGTTAATGTTTGTTTCATTGGTAGCTAGCTTTCGTTGTTTGGCAAATTTGTCATTGATCAAACTTGCTTTGCGTTTATGGGAGTCAGTTTCAGTAACAATGGGGGAAGTTCTAAATGAGGAAGCAATTTTCTCAGTTTTGTCTTGGTGCTCTTCGGGTTTGGTTTTAATCAATAAGTCTTTTGTTAAGACACATTTTTTTACCGCTTTGGCTTTCTTTTTTGGTTTGTATTTATAATCGGGGTAATCTTTCATGTGTTGTAATCTCAACCTGTCCGCTTCTTTTGTGTAAGGAGCTTTGAGATGAGCCGGTAATTCTCTCCAGATACGTCCCAAGTTCCTGCTTATTTCAGCGTTATGTAGCTCGGGTGTTCTTTCCATTATCTTTCTTCGCTTGATTTGAGACCAAATCATGAAGGCGTTCATTGGGCGCCTTATGTAATCAGGTCTTGCAGCAAGCTTCTTTTGACTGCTGGCCGACGGCGGAGGAAGTTCTATCTTTGTTTCTGTTTCAGTCCTAAGTTCTGCGAGAATACTTTCTATACTCTCCCGACTTGATTCAGATATCGTTCGAGGTTTCGGTCTTTTAAAAACCAACTTGTTATTTTGTGCGGTGTGGCTCGACTTGTTTACTTGGTCCACTGAGTGACTGCTTCCTGCTTCCTCAGGAAAAAAGTCAATACATTCTAGTGTGGGCGACGGTGAAGAGGCATGGACCATGCCACAAAATTTTCTCCCATTGGTGTAAGCGTTTGAACATTCTTCGTCTAGGTCACTGTCTGAACCCATCCCAGACACTGCTGAATCAGGAGAACCTGGTGACCTTTTCATGATTTGTTGGGATAGAAAAGTAGACGTATTCCCAAATTTGCTTGTGCTACTAGGGAGCTGTGACATGACGAACGACTTACTGTCTTTTAACTACAAGATTAAATCAGTTCTACTACAGTATTACAATCGATAAAAATTATTTGCACAGACGTTTACTTGTCGCTTTGTATCTGAATACAATAGAAAATTATTGACATAAAGCAGAATATAATCGCAAACCTCTTTATTAGAGTAATCGTACAACGTAACAAGGGAATACTTTCTCAATTTTGTTCCACTTAAAAAATAGGGAGTTTTTCTTTCAAAACCTGCCTCGTCACTACTGTCTATGTCACCGTCGCTGTTCTACATGTCATCTACACAGAATCGGTAAGTAATTCTAGCATGTATTGTCTACATACATGCCCAACAGCTAACTAGTCTTCAACATCACTGTACGCCTATCTCCATAACAAATTGGTTTTTATTTTTAAGTCATGCATAACCATTAACCACCCCAAGCAACTCATGTAGCATTCTGCGTCATCTGGCAGTGCGAACCTTATTTCGTGGTATAAAGTAGGAAGCTTGATATAGCTGTGAGTTGCTTTTTTCTTTTTTCCGCCTCTCTCTCGTTTTTGTCATGGTGACAGTCAGCTGGTAACCAATTTGCTCGTTCACCAGCTGATTGACTATCCACATTCCACAGCCTGAAGGCAAATCCTGGTTTAAAACGTTTTCATCGGTGCATTTGGTTTTGGTTCCAAACAAAATAACCTTTGCTAAGTTTGTTTATTTATCCTATTTATTTTGTTGACTATACAGCTCTGTTACAAGATACGCCCCTTTTAAGTAACCATTTTCATCAGGACAATTATCGTTTCTAGCACTGTTCCCGACAATTTTCACCAAATCAAACGTCATATAAAAACCGTTCAAGTCTACTGAATATTACGTCATGGAACTTGCTAGAAAATGTGCCGAAATTGCACCATTGTTCATAGACTTGTGTCAGACCTGTTTGGGCCTGTTTGGGCCTGTTTAAACAGGAAATATTACATCAGCTTTAAACACCTGTTGGAATGACTTCATAATTGTCTTTCATTATTGCGTCACAGTACTGCATACGTGAATTTGAGATATTGCTATCTATTCTGGTCATTCGTAAAATGGTTGCTTGAGAGTTAGTCGCACATTTAACTGTTGGCTTAGTGCTTGCTAGCTGGACAAAAGTTCCGTCTTTTATCCAAGTAATCTGTTGTGTAGTGACAGTTTAAGTGGTGTACGCGTTGCACCCCCTCGTTTTTGGTAGCCGTGGGCTAATTTTTACAGAAATACACTGTTTGAAAAGAAGTTCAAGTGTGTGTTTCTTCGGTCATTATATGCAGACGAAAGGATCCGGGAACTTTAAGTTACAATTTTCCCACGAAGAAATTATGGTTTACCGCTGTGACCAAGCACTAGGTGCAACGTTCATCTGATGAAAGTAAAAGCAACGACAAACAGGTTGATTTATTGCTTCACTGACGTTTCGCGCAACATGACAATACGCATCCTCAGAGCAAATAACATACAATATAAAATTTACAAAGTTATATATTGCACTGCGGTTGAAGGCAAGAAAAAATGAAACACACAGTATTCTAAAGGTTGGCTAAAAGTTGTGTGAGTTACTTTTCACGTTAAATTAGGTAAAGACTTTCAATATTTAACATAAATTCGAAGCAGTAGAGACCAACAGAAATTCCAAACGAAATTACGATTTGCTGGCTGAAATAACCCCTCGCAGAAAAATAGTGTCAAAGTGTCGAAATACTACTTGCTTTTCCATAAACAAACCGACATTCAATATTTTTTAAATATAATGAAACAGGCAAATTAGTGTGATATAAATGTGCTAATCACGTGTATCAAAAACATGGGTATAATTTTAAGAAGAAAAGCGTCTGTTCTAACATTAAAACGTGGCTGATAAACCGGACAAAAAAATTTACATCACGTAGTTCTGCAGCTTAAAATAAAAACTTGATTTGGTAAAAACAAAATTATATCTTGCTTACCTAAAATGTTTTAATACTATTATAGTTTACGTTGAATGACGTTTACCCCCACACAGTTGTTTTCACCTCACTAAAATTTTGTTTCTGGCTATGTCACTGGGCTACCTAGGAACCTCAATAAAAAATTGAAAATACAATAACTTTTTCACTTTGAAATACTTTTCTCAACTAAGGACTGAAAAGATAATTTTTGCGCCCATTACGACATCTGTTCAGATTTTATAAATGAGGCATCTGTATGACACAACTTAAAGGTTATCTTCATGCACGTGTCTGTTGTAAAACTTATGGGCTGCTTTATACCAATCACCTCATTATTACAGTCACGCAGGAAAAAGACGTAGTCAAAAGGTTCATCACGGTTTCACAGCAACTGGGGTTGTTCGCAGTAATCCAGGTCAATTCTGTCACTTGTGAGAACGAAAATGTCACACTAAAGTTTAAAATTTTACACTTTCCAGCCAAGTTGTCTCTTTCTCTTTACGTCGACTCAACGTCATCAATAAAAACAAATAGTAAAAAAAGTAACAACGTTTGTGGTTTCAAACTTATGTCTATCTATTTTGAAGGAAGCCCAAATGTGATTTGAATTAAGTTTCTATTGAAACTCGTTCAACGTAAAGTTGCAATACAGTAGTTAGTAGCTTACATAACTTTCCTAATTGCATACATAAGCATTTCATACCCAGACAGCAAATCAACCGTTTTTTTACACTGATTCAACGTCTGCAGACAATGTAAAAAATGATTGATTTGCTGTCTGGATAATGTTCTAACATATGCCGTCATAAACAATCGGCTACGCGTAAAACAGTAACAAAATAAACACTAGAAGACTTACAGGAAAAGCAGGCAACTTCACTCTGTTTCACTGAATCAACCCAAGTTGCTTCTCAGCAAAAGACATCAGGAGCCAGTTGCGGATCGAGGAGGCAAGGCACTTAGTCACGTGCCTACCCTAAAACCGAGAAAAAAGCATGCAAATATTACGAATGTTTCTTTTTTTCACTCGCTTCACCTGCTCAATCTTTCTGTATTAATTAAAAAGCCGGGTTAAGATTTTGATGGACCTAAGGCTATGTGGCAGTTAGTAGCATAATTCATCTTGATTGCACCAACCGCAATTAAAATAAAATAGCAAAGATATACACGAAGTATTCATTTGTTACACACAATCAGATGACATGTTTTCTGGTGTGGGTCAAAGCAAAGCAGTTAATAGCATAGCCTAATCCAGGAGTGCACAACCTTTTTGCTATTGCCGGCCGCATTCCGATTAATTCTATAAAGCACGGCCGCCAGTGAGTTTTAAATGATCTTTTTTTTCAATTTGCGTTATCTAAGAGAAAAATTTATTCGTTAATATTTACTAAACTTATCATACTTAGGCTATACCCAATAGTACCATGAAATATCAAACATTTTGAACTGAATTTATTCAATAAAAGTCTGCGACATTGCAACTCCCTTGATTTTGCATACGAGCACCGGTTAAGACACCAGTCTCAGTTAGCCTGATTTGTTCGGTACTCGTTTTTGTAGGTACTTCATTCGTGAAAAGGCAGACTCACACTTTTCTTCAAATTTTCGACACAGATTTTCCTAGACTCGCCTTCCAATTTTGCATAATGGTGTGACATATGACGACAAAAATGCTGTTTTGCATTATTTCCTTTAACAGTTTTAACCACTTGACTGCATATTAGACACATCATAGTATGCGCTGCCGTCTCCATCATGAAATAACCCAACTCCCATTTGGAATTGAATACCCTTTTCTCCTCTGCTAGTGTTCTTTTTCTTTTTAAGGACATAATGCAATGTAGGCAGTGCCGGTCTTAGGGTATTTCGGGCCCTGTGGGGAATATGCTTTGCGGGCCCTAATGACAATGATCCAATTCAGTAGCGTAGCTAGGTATTTGAAAGGGGAGGGGGTTTTGACGGCGTGTTCGCCGAAGGCGACACCCAGCGTCTGGACTGGAATGCCTCAGAAATTTTTGAAAAATTACTTTGAATTTAGTGCATTCTGAGAGCATGTTCAACAAAAATTTGGGTATGAATATTACTGTAAAATGGTGCTTGCCTCACCCTCACCCTCAGCACTTGCCTCACCCTAAAGCCGCAACTATGACTTCAAGGAATGGGCTACCGGTACTTGCTTGTGAATCGAATTGAATCTTTTTCCATTGGAAATGACAAAAATTACTGCATTTTTTGAGTAGCCTAAATTGCGGGGCCCCCTAATTTTCGGGCACTGTGCGATCGCACGATTTGCACACCCCAAAGACCGGCACTGAATGTAGGCTACCGTTACAATGAAATTAGGTTGAGGAAAAAGTTTTGTCTCAAAACGATTTTAACAATATAGCCTAGCTTCAAAAACTTATGATGAGAATGTTTTTCAAGTTTTAAAATTTGAAATATTATATATAATTACAAGCTACAAGGGTATCCAGTGGTTCTAGATATCCCTGTATAATATTTAAAATACATTTCATTTTTATTAATGAAATAATTTTTTTATTTTAAAAACAGGGCACGGCCGCCAACACATGCTTATTAAATTACGTGTTAAAGGCCGCATGCGGCCGTACGGCCGCAGGTTGAACACCGTTGGCCTAATCGTTTAGCCTATATTTATTCTAAAATTTTATTTTCAATGCATAGTAGAGCTAAGAATTGTAATAGTTTCTTTTCATGCATAGACAAACGCAATAGGTTTTTTTTTTCTTTTTTGAGCATTGAAAATGAACTGTCGTTCGAACTACTGGAAATCAACAAATAAAGATACATTCTTATCACAACAGGAAATGCGTGCTTGAACTAATTTTTATTGACAAATCTGAACTTTTGAATTTCCTTGTTGCAGTTACTGTAAAAAGGTTCTGTTTTAGCAATGCAGAGATATCTCTTCAGGCGATGATTCTCGTGGAGATCATAAGGATAATAGTGAAGCAATGTTTCAGCACTCTCTTCGATTTTAAACGAAAATCTTCTTTGAAGGCAATCGTATGCTGCAATTCGAAATACATTGACAAAAAAAAATTGTCAATTTATCGGTAACTATGAGTCCACTCTGGATTTGCTCAAAAGATCTAGAAATTTGTCTTTAAACCCATCTTTGCCATCCAATCCTACTTTTCTTTCTTGAATTTTCTTCAGTGTGGAGATCACAACTATTTTACTTCATAAATTCATTTGAGCGGTTCTATCTACACCGGTTCAGGTTTAAATCGTGTTGACACATTTACTTTGTTCCAGTGTCAGGTTAGTCTACAGCAAGCTAGCTAGTAGCCCATAGACTAGGCTAAAATTCGTTCAGGATCCCCTTCGGACATTGTCCAGCTCGATGCTTTTTCAACCTCTTTCTCCAATTAGCACTTTGTTAGCTGAAATTTCGTTTAGAATGGGTGTGATTCAGTTTGACTCTTTATAAGTCGACCTGAAGTTGCAAGTAGTAACTACTCTTAAAAAGTAACTGTGCCATCTTTTGTGTTTCGTGTTTCAAATCACCATTGAAATTCAAACGTAGGAACTCGGCCATATGCCTTCAAAACTGAAAAAATGCAGTGTTTTGAAGTAAAATTATACTCATCAAACTTAATTTTAACAACTAAATTAACATATTTCAATGGAAACAAAAATGAGAGGCAGGTGTTATAGAGCAGTGATTCAAACACCATTGGCTCCAAAAGAATTAAAGTTGAACATGGAAGCCTTTTATTAGAAGAGAATCATATTTGTATCGTAGTTTATTCAAAGGTGGTCAAAACCCTACCAATTTTGAGCAATTTTTATATAGAAGTTGACAAGGATGGAAGTGTTTTTTTAAAACTTTTTCAACGTTAGTCTCATTTCAGAAGTGTTTTTGCAGTGATTTAACGTCTGTAGACGCCTTAATTACCAAATTGAATGTAGATGCATGATGTTATTAGCAGAAGAGAGAAGAGGGAGTCATAAAAAGTATTGGACACACTGCACTGCAATAAATTCAACTTTTCAAAATACGTATTTTTTCTTTTGTAGTCTAATTATATTGAATCTTATCAGTTAAAGAAATCTAAATCAGAATGAACCAGCAGCGTTAACAGGGCGGTCCAGAGGGAACTTTTGGAGCCGGGATAATTATATCGGTCAGGAACCTTTTCAAGGGGCCTGAAAACATAACGAAACCACAGCGTATTCTTTAGATATAGTGCTTTTTTCTTATAAATGTCTTTATTTGGGAGCCAAAAATCATATTGATAACGGCCCGAAATATCCTCTCAACGGCCCTGGCTTGAACTGTTCAACTTGTTGGCGATGCGCAGTAGCGTTGAAAAGGGGGTTTAGGAGGTATTTTTGGACCTGGCTGAAGACAATTTTAGGGGCCAGTAACCTTTCCAAGGGTTCGAAAACTTGAAGCAAACACCGCGTATTCATTGAATATGATGCGTTTTTCTGAGAAATGTCTTGATTTAGGTCTCGAGAATCTTATTGGTAGCCTATCGGCCCAGGCACAAATTATCTTCTTGGCCCTGGCAATGCGTTCATGTTAGCAAGGTAAAAAACCTGCAATGTTCTTGGCTACGTGTATCAACAGATGTCATTCAAATGATGTCAACGAATTGAAATCAATAACCTTCTGTGAAAACAATAAAAAGTTGATCCACCTACAGACGTATAGTATTGCCACCGCAGGCTTAAAGAAAGCCATCGAGGATTTTGAAATGACGACTCCATAAATATCCTTTTTTTGCAAATCAACTAAAATAGGTTACTTTTTGCACACTTGAATGAAAACGTCCATTTATGTTTACAAAAAGTAACCTATTTTAGTTGATTTGCAAAAAATGAAATTAACAGAGATGCCAGTTTTAAAAAGTGTTGCAAAATACAGTATATCATTTGCCTGGGGGCTGTTTGTTTTATCTTCAGTAGGCTTACGGTTGCACAACAACTATGAAAGCAACAAGAAAACTAAATTTCATAAATTTGTGTGATGGTGGCACGTCTAACAATAATTGCAGGTTAGGCTACTGAATTTGAAAATTTCTATTCACTATCTTTGGCTACTTCAGTTTAAAGTCATGGTCCGGGATAAAACTTACAGGTTGAAAGAGGTCGTGTTTTTTTCCATTAACATGTCCGAAAAAATATAGGAGCAGCTTATTGGTACAACACGTGATAGCCCTACCACGTAAAAAAACGGAGGTAGCAAAACCTGAAGGGGTTTAAAACGTCATGTTAATCAATAGGTATTTGCGTTGTAGGCTAACTTGTAAGATAGGCTATAGGCCTACCTACGTCTGTCGCTAGCACAGCCAAAAAATCTAACTTAATATTGAGACCTTAATTTAACTTTTAAATTGAACCATGGCTATCTTTGAGCGTTGCTCATTTACCGCGCTTTGTCTTTTCTAAATAAGGCTTTTCAATGTCTTCTGTTGATATAGCAACACTAATAGCCTAGTACGGTACGACATTGTTCCATGGTGTCAATGTTCACACCTGAAATTGTTATGTCCACCCGCTGCAGCATCCAACCTCTACAACAGTGGTTCTGAACCTGAGGGTGGTGGTGTATGGGAGTATTAAAGGGGTCAGCGAATGTTTTGTTTTCAGAAAAAAAAGATGCCTAAGCTCACTGAACTTTAATCACTAAAATTTACACCTTCAATATTAATTAAAAACAATTATTTCTCAGTGGTAGGCCATTCTTGAAAGTTTGAAGCGTCCGAAGGCTTGATAATGATTCTTTGAAAGGTAACTGTCATCCAAAAAACCTTTCTGCTGTTTCAGTCACTTTTGTTAAAATAAAGTCACCTTTTTGAGTTATAAACTCATCCTACTTAAGACCGACATCTAGCGATAGTTTTTAAACAGCCGTTTTGGCGCGCTTGTTCGAATTCCTCAAGCTCGCTGCGTGACTACCATTTCTGAAAACTTTAGAACGCATGGGGTTTCAACCCCTCCCCTTTGGCACGCGTGTGACGTCACGATATTGAGAATGATGCTTTCAGTCTCTTTATGTCTTTTAAACAAAGTTAGCCTAATTTTAAACGAAACTGTATTAAAAGAGCGAGTTTTTCCAATACCAAACATTCAAATATCTCAGCCAGGAATTAGCAACAACAAAACATAGAGACTTAGCTTTATTTCCAAAAAATGCCCAAGAAAACATGATCTTATCCTTTTGCTATGCCACCGGACAGCACCATTCTACAGAAATATTTATACCCACATGTTTGTTGAAACTGCTCTCAGAATGCACCAAATTCAAAGTAAACTTTCAAATTTTTCTGGGGGCCCCCCTAGACCCCCGCCAGTGGGTCTCGTTTTAAGCGAACACGTCAATGGGCTTCGCCCTCGGCCGTGAAAACCCCCCTTTTCAAAATTCTTGGCTACGCCACTGGCATACAGTGAAATAGCATTGCTAAGTTTCGTTTGCTATACCGTGCTATCTTCATTGCTGCATCTAACTGGATGGTTGCTCATTGTTTGTAACAACCTACAGATCCTTGCCTACAATTTCATTGAACGATTTTGTTTTTCTGCTTGTTGCATTGAGTGGCAGGAAAATCCAGTCCTTTGACGTCCATGGGAATAAACCTCAAAGACGTTCGAAGAAGCGTTGGCTCGATAACATTTGGGAAGGTCAACGGTTGGAAGATCTCGTCTCTGTCGACCCGCAGAACCAGGTGGCATGGAGAAATGCCATCGGACAAACTAGACATTTGTTGGCGATCAACCCTCGCAATACGGGAAACACGAGACGTTAAATCGTAGAGAGAGCATGATAAATAAACTAAGCTGTTTATTTGTAAACAAGTTGGATAGTTCTTGAAGTGTTTGATATGAGCTGACCTGATTAACAGAAAGAAAGGAACAAATGAATCGTTCGGACAGTTTTTGTGGCAACTAACTTTTTCGCAAACTAACTAATGGGAGGAGGCTACGGAGTATATCAACACAAAAATATCTAGAAGTTTTAATTTATTAGATAGTATCTGATACTCGCCAAAACATGACAACCTTTGGTAACTTTCTAACAAAATTAAACCATCAATACTTCGACGAAGCGTTTGCTAAATCCGAAGGAGTACGGGCAGGACTCAGAAGTTCAAAGTCTTTCAAGAAAAACAAAAAAATTGTATGTCAAAGCTGTTGACCACCCACAATAGGTTATAATAAAGAGTTACGTGAAAAGTATTGATCCAATGTAAAAAAGACTGATTTTCTGACTTGTAGCATTTCTTTCCACAGCAATGTAATCCTTGCTGTTTAACAAAATTAAATGCTATTCAAACAGCAACTAATCGCAAATAAGCAGCACAAAGATAAACTGTTTTAACTTGACGCTTTGAAGTTGAAACATAATTATAATAGTGTGTGTTTTTTATATAGCGCTGAATCCATCGCAAATATGCGTTGCTCTTCAGCGCTTTACAAAGCAGACAGTGTCATAACACAGAACGACGGCAGCAAGAACGTATTTCTACATACGCAGACAGGAAAACCCGTCATGATTACATTGATTCAACGTCTGCATTTTGCTGTGTGGGTAAGACACAATTGGAAGTTCAAACATCTGACCAAACATGATTGACAGCAGTAGGCCTACAAATGAAAAAACAATACCGTAATATAATGTTAATGAAAGAGAAACAGCTGGTTTCACACATTGTTGGGGAAACCACCACAACAAGCTTTACATTTTGTAGCAAAATTGAGTAATTCGTTCCTAAAAACTTACATCCATCTTCAGTACTTTATCGTTGCATAGTACGAACAAGATAAGCAACAGCGCTCCAGAATTTTAACTTCAGCGTGTATTGAACGTGTATTGAAGTTATTACGTGAAAGAGATTTACGGTATTTAAACATTTTTAAACAACGAAGCCGCGTTCTCGGAGCGTCTCATACACAGCTAATCTGCTGTTGAATATACAATCGTTGATACTGACCCCCCAGTACGATGACCCCACAAGGGAGATGGGGAGACGGTTTTCATTGATAAAGTCTTCCGCTCCTTCGACGAGATCCGTATGGCCAACGCTGAAAGAGTTTGTAGGAAATTTGCTTAATGGGGCTGGTGATAATGGCGAAGGCAGGTATCTTACTCCTGATGGCTATGATAGATTGCTTCCCTAGCGCAATCAACTACTTTGATCATTATATGCACGTGTTCACTTTTAACTCACCTGACAAGATTTTTTTAACTTTATTTTTTCTTTGATGATGCACAATAAAAAGCAATAGGCAAAAACGTGCGATACAGTTGAGGCCATATTTGCTTTTCACATCAATAAAAGATCATCAACTCATCACTGTACGGTCTGCTTTGTCAAGATACGAACGGTGTTGCAGCGATTGGAAGATGCAAATAAGCAAAAGGCAAACGAGAGCAGGGCACAAAACAAGACGAGATTAAAAGCTGATTCACCTGAAGCAATAGCAATGCTTGAACCAGAAAAACGACTGATATATACCAAATTGGAGAAATAATGAGAAGAAATTAAAGTCGTGGACTAGATGAAGACGAAAAGTGCTACTATACACGAGTGCAACAGTTGAAAAAAAACAAACAGACAAGACGGAATCAAAAGACTAAAAAGATAATTTTGAGATGATAGGACGAAGGAGATCTAGTCAAGCGCAATACAAATGTACTCACCTGTACATAGGAATACACTGTAGACACTTTGTGGTGCTCATCTCTGATGGGGATTTTGTTATTTTCAGCTGATCTGCAATGCTCTCTAGCGCTGCTTGTTCTATAGTGGTTGTTAGAGCTTTTTCAGGTTCGCCAAATAATTCCGAAAACCAGCAACCGCCCAACATGCAGGTCAACCGCGTGGAAGAAGAGCCAAGTCTGTTCAAAATGGAAGATACTAAGATTCTATTAACTTTGTAGCAATAAGCAAATAAGTAATTGGTGAAAAATATTTCACTCGATTTTTTTCAAATACCGGTAGTAATTTATTCAGTTGTTGCATCCAAAATGGAGTATTTCCAGTGCTAAATATACAGTTTTTATATCTTCTTCAACAAAGGGTTATCAACTTATCACTAAATCAGCAACAGGTACGCAAAGGTTTTTAGTGATGGAGATATCGCTTACGAAAAATATTACCAAAGCCTCACCTATCGTGTTGTGGAAAAGCACAAGAGTCGTATACAATGCCCATAACATTTGAAGGCTCCATGGAAGGTACCAGATGTCCAAAACCAATTGTAGGTAGATTCTCCTCAGGAGATCCATCGTACTCAACGTTTGCTACAGCGACATTGACCCAACGTATGTGGCTAAGGGTCAAGCCAAGTACGTTTAGTTTATGGTTGTCATCTTTTGACGTCGCAATTGTCTTTCGTAAAATTTTGCTAAGAGAATATGAAGGAAGGGCAGAGACAAGATGATCGATGTTATCCAACTCGTCGTCCCAAGGAAGATTATCCTCTGCAGATTCATCAAAAGCAATCAAAATAAGGACTGGTTTACAAAATGTGTGCAACGTGCTACTGTGCTTCATAGATATCAGTGCCACAATACAACAGTGCCGTGATGTAAACATGGATATTCAGTGATATAGCATAAAGGTGTAATAATACTCATATATTTACATAAGTTATTTCCGTAGCTTTGCCAGAAATACGTCGCTCATCAATGATACTTCTTTAAATACAACTTTTCAACCGTGCTCATATAATAACGCTTAGTTTCTAAAATGTTGAACTTCGGGACGCCAGTTAGCCGCCACATACATCATTAAAGTTTCATCTGCACTACAGGATTCTCAACATTTTCAAGTCAAAAATACAATAGAATCGGTTTAAAACTTCCACAAAAATCAAAACGCTAGTGACAACTGCTGGATCTTACGAACCCAGTGTTTTGAGTAATATAAAAAAGCAGACAGTACCTCACTAAATCGGTAAATTCAAGTTTACTAAGTTAGAGCTTTCGCCACACAAGTGTGGGTTCTTCAGTAAATAATCTACAACGAAGAAATCACCTAATAGAATACTTTTGAGATTATTGTATAGTTTAAGAACTTTAAGTTACTCATGAAAACGAAAGGATAGATTTATAAAAATATTAAAAGACTGCAGCGTATCACAGAAAAAAGATATCGCAAGTAACATGCTTTTGATTAATGTTTAAATTCGCATAAAAAGCAAAAAAAACAAGATGTCATTATCTCACCGTCAGTTTTCATTGTCAGTTTTAATTTGCCATTATCTTTCAAAGTTATTTTGTCAACTTCAGTGTTTCGGATGATCTCAACATTCATATTCTCCACCAAATGTTTAGCTAACGACTCAGTGAAGTGATGGAAACCTTTCGTAACTGCCCACTGGGTCCACTTTTCGCGCTTTGCCCGCTTAATGAAGGGGTTGGCCAAGAGAGCTTTGTTCAACAAAGCCGGGTCCCGTGCAGCAGGTTTTCTTGACAGTGAAGCCTGCAAGAAACTGTACTACTGTAGTAGGGTACTGAACAAAAAGTTCTAATATGCTGTTGCTGTAGATAATCATTAATCAATTCTTTTCTCATTTTCAGATTTTGACCGCCAAAAGACCATCATGAATCAGTTAAGGTTTAACAGGTGGAAGAAAAATACAAACATATTTATTCAAATAATAAATAGGCTACTATTAATACTACAAAAAGTGCTCAATGCCAAGCAAAAAAGCCAAGCAGAGCAAATTACATCAAATATAGTTTTATTACTTTCTAAAACCTCTACAGCCTGTTTCACCCTAAAAGGGGAATCATGAGAAGGTCCTTATTCAAATAGAACAAGTATTCAAATATTCTATTTGAATAAGGACCTTCTGGTAATCCTCTTTTTAGTGTAAAACAGGCTGTAAAAGTTTTTAGAAAGTAGTCTATTTGATGCAACATATTTATTTACATTTTTCAATAGCAGATTATGATTACATCATCAAGTTATCATAAGAAGAGTCACTCAGTCAGTGTTGGTTATCATACTTCAGCAACTTTGAAAAGCAAGCAACTAAAGAACTCGTCATTGCCCAGAATACTTCAAGTTTATACTGGTGTTGATAAAACACATTTCTGTAAAAATATCACTCAAACCGTATTAATCACATTATGCTCTCGTCTAAAAGCATTCGGATTAACAATTTTACAATTTATATACAGTACATCCAAATTGATATTTCTGGGACATTAGAGAGGAAACACCCACTCAGTGAGAGTCATCTTCTTAAACACATAGACCGACAGAATATCGATATTCTACAGACAAAAATTACAGCCCACTGCCAAATATGTGAACAAAAAAGCAGAAAAAGGATTAATTTAAGATTACCGTATATAACCTATGCACTCACATACATAAAACAAAAGTATGGAGCATATCTTGACAAAACAAAGATTTATTGTTAAACAAAAATAAAGTAAATTATTGTAAACTATTTTCCAAAAATCACCTCTTTTGGTTTGAAAATTTTCCACATATCAGGAAAAGCAGCTTTCATGCTAAGATGTCTAGAATCAGCAGCAAACACACCCCTTGTAAATGCACTGATTAAGTAATCTGATATTTCACTTCCAAATCGCTCACGCGAAATTTCATGCATTGTCTCATACTCAGTCGGCACCTATGAAGGACCACAGTTGTCAATACAGCTGCAATGAAGCAGGGTTGATCTCTAAGGTGGTCAAAACCAGTTTTGACCACTAAGCGGTTTAAACCTGGTTTTAACCGATCAAAACTAGGTTTAAACCGGTCAAAACCCAGAAAAATATTTTTATGTAGTGAATGGTGGGCTACCTGGGCTATGTAGGAAATATAAAAGCAGTTGTGACCATTTTGATATGCAGGCCTCGAAATAGCTGGCGGCCATGGCCGCCTGAACTTTCATTAATGGCTGCCAATACCGACCTGTCAGGCAAAATTTGATGGCAAATGTTTTTCATAAAAAAAATTTGTTGGAATAAATTCTTGTACTTCAGTTGGCTGTGCAAATTGATCATCGTTCTACCAAGCATTTTTGGTTCATCAGAAACTTATTTTTAGAATTTGAATTTTCTCAATAATTAAAATACCCTAAAATATTTTACGGACCATAAGGCGCAATTTAAATCCTTTTTTTCCTCATAAATTGATCATGCGCCTTATAAGCCGGTGCGCCTAATGTATGGATCAAGTAGTGCTTTATAATTTATTGCCTACACTCAAAACCAGTACCGATACTATTATTATATAAATAAACCACCGTCTTACACAATAAACTACGGTAAAAGCAACTAGCAACTGTGATATTCACTAGGCCCATTTTTTCTTTTGCTCATTGCACTATTGTGACTTGCTTACATTTATTACGCATTTTTGTTTAATGAGCTTTATACGGTAACCCATACTCCTTAAAATACGTTGCGTTCTATAGTCCGGTGTGCCTTATGTCTGAACAAAAAACTAATCAAAGCAATTTATTGACAGTGCGCCTTATAGTCGAATGCGCTTTATGGTCCGTAAAATACGGTAAGTTGTAACCAACTGATTGAAATATCAAAAATAAACAAGAGAAATTGAATATTTTTTGTTCCAAATCCAGCATTTAGGCTATTGTTGATCAAAACAAAATATAGTAGAACATCATTACTAAACATGGAGGGTAATATTTTTAATTCAATTGAAAAGCAACTTGATTCATACACTAAAGGGGTTTTGACCAGTAATAGGTGGTCAAAACTGCCCGGTTTAAACCAGGTTTTAACTGGTTTTAACCGGGCGGTTTAAACCGCCCCGGTTTAAACCGATCAACCCTGCAATGAAGGGGCTGGTCACGATTGTAAGAACTTTGAAAAAAGTGAGCTTTGCGTCTTTTTTCAAGGTAACAACATATTAGTCATAAAAATCTACAGAATAAATAAAAAATTGACTCTATTTATACATATAGCTTGGTAACTCTCTACTCCAGGATACAGTTTTACATATGCATTCAAAATCATGGCAGGTCACAAAGGTTACAGTATACCATAGTTTAAAATATTACATAGTTTAATTATTTAACTACCATTATTAACAGTTGCATTTTAAAATTTTCATTCTACAGTAAAAATTTTTTCTTAGATTAGAGTACAAGAATCACACACCCAACAATACAAGGATCAATGCAGTACAACCTTTTTAAAGTAACCACTGGCCAATGATCTGAGTAATGGTTTTGAAAAGGGTTGTTGCTTTCGACATGATCCTAGAAAACCACTGGGAAGTTCATGAAGCTTTCCATGAACATAAATCAGTCTTTTTCTTGCAGCCACATCTGAAGATCGCACCTGAAAAAGAGCAACAGTTTAACATTATGAAAGTCTTTCTATGCCATTTCATCACAGAATTGCAGATGAACACACACAAACTTTAAAGGTATAATATTAAACAGGAAACAATTATCTTTTGAAATTCACAAATTGCAGTTTATGTGATAGAATTTTTACATTAATTTTACTCTAGCAATTTCATTCTGTTTTTTTCTACAAGAAATGAACCATTACTTATACCCACCCAAAGGTATACAAAAAAGGAATATGAAGGCTTGCAGCGATTGCCTTATTCTCACGACATTACCAGGGCGTAGTTTGTAGCGTGTTAAACATGCAATTCTTTTTAAAATTGCAGAAAGTTATGTAGTGCAGCTGATATTATATAGTCAGCTATAGAAGACAGTTAGTAAATGGTACGTAAAGTACATTTAAAGAATACTTGTTTCGAAAGACAGCTGAAAAGTTACCAGTAAGCTGTTTTTCTTAAAAAAGCTTTTGCAGTAGGCTACATGTAAAGCAAGTATACGGGTAGTTCAATTAACAAGTAACCATGAGCATGCAGTAAATATTCAGGTATGATACTAATAGCACAACGCAGGTTATCATAATAAAATTTATTAAACTAGCCTACTATGTACGGTAATTATCGATACCAATTGTCATTTTACGATAAACAGAAGCCCTTCTATTGTCAGACGTAATCACTAAGTAATCAGCCTTCGTACCCCCTTCTTTAGATATCCCTGTACCTAATGTTAGCCCATCAAATTCCAAACAATACCAAATGAAGAGGATCTTATATACCAATTCACCTACTAACAGTAACAGCTGTAATTGTCTATGGTACAAATAGACCTACCATATAGAATAGCCTAAAGTATGATGAAACATTTTTATTTCCAACCTACAGGTATGATTTCATTTTCAAGTTCCAATTCAGAAACAAGTTGCAATGTATTATTTCCCACCATTCCAGCACATCGTACACTGCGTGGTCCTTGCTCATTAATAGGTCCATTGTAAACTACAATTTAATACACCAGAAAATATTGAGAATAAGCAAAAAGAAGTATAATACTAATTAAAAGTTACATGCCAAGTATGAGGTACAAAAACATAATAATCATATTAACCTAACCAAACAGCTGTAGACTTTCGCAATTAGCTGCGAAGTGTGAACAGAAAATGTTTTCTATAGCCTATGTTCTGAGTAAAAAGTCTTGACCAAGGCAGCACTACTCAGTTCAAAATTAAGCAACAAGGACTACGGTATATCACCAAATATGTTGTTACATAAAACATTACCTTGTAAGCCTACTTCTAAAGAATGATTTTATGGATTACCTTTTCTGTCACCATTAGCTACATTTGTTTTCATCCATCCTCCAACATCTTTTGATTTTTCAATTACTATTACTCTAAAAGACTTTGTTAAGGTTTTAGAAAGAATTTTACTAGCGTAATATGCAGCTGATAAACCACTAATTCCACCACCACAGACAATAAGTTTCATTTCAATCAAAAATGAAGTTGCAGTTGAACATTGTAGTAATGTAGTATCGTATCGGCAAAGTGCAAACGTATTGTTTTTGTAATAACTACGGCAATAAGATTGAAAATATAAAGAAGTGTTGCCATTCCTCAGCGATTGAGATTTACCAAAACCGTAAAAGAAAACTTCTAATAATCATAACCTTTTTTTTTATTTTGTGCCAATTGAAACAACATACAGCAAGCTTCGAATCAAATAAGCCCCAAAACAGATAGCTGAAAGCACCAAAATACACTTAATTATCAATTTTTCAGCTTTTCATGCGTAGGTAGAGAGAGAGCGGAAATTGAGAAAATTGAGAAATCAACTATTGCGGAAATTGAGAAGACGAAATCACAATACATCATTTGCGGAGACATCAACATCAACCTTATGCATGAAAATAAAACCCCTAAAGTAAAAGAATATTTGAACTCACTTGTGGCCATAGGTTGTAATTCCGTGATAAGCCATCCAACTAGATTTTCTAAAATTAGTGAACCATCTTTATTGGACCATATTTATACAAACATTGAAAAACAACACAAAACCAGCGGTATCTGTTTATATGATGTTTCTGATCATTTACCAGTGTTCTTGAGCGTAACTAATTTGAATTTCCTTAAAACCAAAGTTCCGAAATTGACACGATGTATGCGGCATTTTGACAATGAAAACTTTTTATCTGAAATGCATGTTGCTATGAACTCCCTTGATTTTACAAAAAACAACGTCAACACACAATTCTGTGAATTCATAGACACGTTCCAAAAAACACTCAATAAACACGCACCTGTAAGGAAATTATCCCGTAAAGAAGTCAAATTGCAAAACAAACCCTGGATCACAAAAGGAATTCTTAAATCCATAAAGACAAAAAATAGACTATATCGAGCGTGCTATAAGCACAAAGACGACATGAAAGTAAAGAAATATAAAGCTTACAATAACCGCTTGGTGCATATAAAAAGATTAGCTAAAAGACAACACTACACTCATTTATTTGAAGCAAACAAAGCTGATGCATCGAAGACATGGAAAGTAATTAACGAATTGATCACTAGCAAATCCAAGTCAACATCATCGCTTCCCACCAATATGGAAATAAATAACATTTTACACAAAACTGAATCAACCCACTTTGCAAACATAATGAATGAGCACTTCACCAATATTGGTACTAATATGGCAAGTAAAATTAAACCAACTGGCGTATCCTCTTCAGATTTTTTAACAACAACATGCCAATCCAGTTTTTTACTTGAAGACATCATTCCCAGTGAGGTTTCAAACATCATAATGACATTGAAAACAAAAACTTCTCCTGGAATACACGATATCCCGACAAAATTCATCAAACTTGCAAACTGTATTATTTCACCCATCCTTGCTCGATTATACAACAACTGCTTTGCTCAAGAGACCTATCCAGATCCACTGAAGCTGTCTAAAATCATCCCAATACCAAAGGTATCCAATCCCACCGCTTTAACCGATCTCAGGCCAATATCTCTTTTGCCCACTTTCTCCAAAATTCTTGAAAAGCTTTTGTACGAACGAATGATCAAATTTCTGGATAAAAATAATATATTAACTCCCAGTCAACACGGCTTTAGGACAAACGATTCGACAGAACTCAGTATAACTCACATATATGATCATTTACTCAAAAACTTAAATAACAATAACTATACGTGCTCCATTTTTCTTGACTTGAGTAAAGCATTTGACACTGTTGATCATGGAATTTTATTGAACAAATTGTATTGTTATGGTTTGCGTGGAAAAATATGGAACTTGATGAAGTCTTATTTAACCAACAGACAACAATGCACCAAACTTAACTCATTATCATCAAACTTTTCGACGGTCAAATGCGGCATCCCCCAAGGGTCAGTCCTTGGTCCTTTGTTATTTTTATTATATGTAAACGATCTACCTACTGCGTCCTCTTTCATGACCACTCTTTTTGCGGATGACACCAGCCTAAACATGACACACCATAATTTGACTTGCCTAGAACAACAAGCCAATGAAGAAATAAAAAAGATTGATGTATGGATGAGAACTAATAAATTATCGATTAATTACACTAAAACTAATTTTATGATCATTTGTAGAAATCCTCCTGTTGCAAAATCGTTCTCTCTCACCTTAAACGGCCAAAGCATTAACAAAACTGATCAAGTAAAATATCTTGGAGTAACGATGGACCACAGATTGAACTGGAACGCCCATATATCTGACCTTTGCACAAAATTGAGTAAAGTATGTGGCATTGCTTACAAAATCAGATACTATGTCCCAATATCCACATTACGGTTAATTTACTTTTCATTATTTCAATCAAATCTTCAATATTCAATAATTAATTGGGGTAGGGCCAACAAAACGTTAATACACAAGGTAGAAGTGATTCAGAACAAATTTATTAGAGCCTGTTTGTTTGGTGACAGGAAAACCTCGACGACCTACATGTACAGCAAATTTCAGGTATTAAAAGTGTGTGACCTTGCAAAGCTGGCATATGCACAGTTCATGTTCAAGTACGAAAATAATTTTTTGCCAGCATGTTTCTCTGGCTACTTTGTTAAACTAGACGACATACATCAACATGATACAAGACATAAGGCTAAAACCAGATTTTTTCTTCCCAGGTTTGAAACAAACTTTGGCAAAAAAACACTCCATTTCTTGTGTGTGCAAGTGTGGAGTGAAATTTCACACGATATAAAAGATTTACCGTTCCAATGCTTTAAAAAAAATGTCAAAAACCAACTGTTACATGAATATACATGCGTACCTTAAGTGCTCAATACAAAGGATAACTTACCTTTACAGTATATCATCATATCGTACTTATTAATCTTTGTTCTCTATAGTTAGTATCAAATTGCCCTGTTTTTGTATGCTTTACATAAAAATTGTTGCAATTCGGTGGTGGTATTCACGTTTTTCCCCGTTATTTCAAGAAAACTTTCGCAAGTGCTGTAGCCTATTATAGCACACAATCACTTATTGGTCGTTGGTTAATTCTTGGTCGCTGGTTTGAATCTTCATCCTCGGCTTACTCAGTTTGAGGATGCAGATTCAAACCAACAGCAGTTGTTTTTCAATCTCAGTGGCGAACCTTTTTATTCAATGAAGTAGTGTACCTGCCTCTGCACACTATTGTGTATGAATGTGTAGTTAGATTTACTGTGACGGGGTGGTGGCTGACTAGATGACTGCTTATGGTCTTTCGCTACCATCCTGATTGCGCCATAATCTAACCAACAGTTGTACAATGCATTGTTTTGACAACTACATTTTACTCTGATTGTTTGTTAATATATGGCGCTGTTAAAACAAAATAAATTGACTTGACTTGACTTGAGAGAAACCTTTCATTTCATCTGTTACGTGATTAGCACAGTACAATTATTACACAATATGAATAATATAATAATTTATTTGCATCAGACAAAGCTGTCCATATCCAAAACAAAACAACAAAATAATACACAAACTGCAAATGCACAAATAACGAACAACAACAACGAAATAACATCAAAAAATAACAAAATAATACACAAACTGCAAATGCACAAAATCTCAATAAATAGGCTATCTACTGTTACAAGTTTACAGACAATGGTACGGTAGCGTTACAAGTTAGAAGAATAAAAAAGCACCATAGCAATTTAGATACCGTAACAGACAGGAAGCTACTTCGCTAGCCTTTGTCGTCGTATCCAGGTTTACGTTTGGTGGTTAAAAGATTAGATTTAGTAGTAAACTGGAAGTAAACAAGGAAGCCAACTTTCGTGTCCATTTTCAAGCATGCTTTTCAGTGTCACGCCAAAGACACAGCCGCATAGCCTACTCTTGAGCGGTGTCAAACAGGCGCCTAGTGTTCAAGTGCTGTGCCAAAGTTCTCAACATTCGGCTATGCAGCAGACAAGCCCAAACCCTTCAGCCTATCTCTAAAAAATCAATCTCCAATTAGCTGGCGTTTCTCGTTTTGAACGGAGACTTTTTGGCTATCTTGCCCAAAATAGTTAGGCTATGCCTTGCTCTACAAGGGAGGTGTTGCGACTGTGCCAAAAAAACTGGTTACGGTATCTTGTTTCGGTTTTAAGCACGTCACCCCGTTTGTGTTTTGTCGCTTCTATTTTTTTAGACCTTTATAGTATGTTGTTTTTCGTTAGACCTCTACTAAAATATTGTTTTCCGTTATTGTGATGATCAGAAATAAAAACAAACTTAACTGATGTGCGTTTGAGCAAGGTGCATCAACGACAGCTTTCCAATTAGTGGCACCTGGTGGATGAAGGAGTTTACAAATAACAACACTTCAACAACCAGAAACTTCACTGCTTCAGTGTCAATCTCGGTGATCTGGCCTTGAAGCTTTTATGAGAACTACAATTTGGGTAGAGTTATAGAGAGGTAACTTTTTTAAACCATAAACAGACATAACTCAGCAACAACACAACATTTAACATTATAAAAACAATAAGCGAACGTTTTCGGCTAGTCATGCAGCTCTTTTCAAGCCTATAAGAAAAAAAGGTATGGCCACGCGACATTTTGCGACGAGAGTGGAAGAGCATTTTAATTTAGCTAATTTTAATAAAAACAGTGCAATTATAAAGATCATATTAGAAACTGCCAATCGTGTTCAAACAATGAACCCTCATTGGAATCCTTAGAAATTGCTCGTAGCTAAGTGTTTATCCGAGTTCGACACCAAGATTCACGAGGCATTGATCATCAAATCTTTCCACCCAGGACTCAACAGGCAATTATTTGCTGGTGGAGCCTCTTACCTTTTAACAGTTTTTGATTGAAATTTCACGTCTTGTGCTTCTCGTATTTTTGCTTTGTTTGTGCCACTAGGCTACTTCGTGTTGTGCTTCTGTCCATCTTGCGTAATCTGCTTGAGTCCTTTTCTGAACATTTAATTAATTTTACCTCTCAAACACTTGACCCATTGTGCTGCGTAACTTTCCAGTTATCATTTTGTGTGAGCTGGTTAAGCAGTTTCTCAAACTTTTAGATTTGACCACATTTTTGCTGTGATACTGTATGATTCTTTAGTATTTCTTTAAAAAAAATTATATAGCCTACAGTTAACAGTAGGCCTACCGTATATGTAATTTTTTTTGTAGGCTTGAAAAGGGCTGTATGACTCGCAGAAAACGTTCGCTTATTGCTTTTATTATGTAAAATGTAGTTTTGTTGCTGAGTTATCTATGTTTATGGCTATTGACAACTGACTCTGAAAGCATATGAACTATTGAAAGCGTGGAGTCTGATTAGAGTCATGCAAACACCAGAAGTGTAGGCTACGGAGCTAGCTTTTTGAACTTTTGCTGCACTCCGACTCCAAACTCCACTCCGACAGCAAACTGTAGGCCTACTCCAGGTTTTCTATACTATAACAGAAACACTTATCCCTTCTCCATCACGTGTTGTCAAAAGGCATAGTTTACCGCATAGTTTTATGCGACATTAAGCTGGTAGCACACAAATGCAAAAATCAAATTGTGCTTTTTTTCAACCTAAATGATGTATGGACTTGGAGAACAAACAGAAAAAAAATTTTTGAGCCCTTTTATTGTTCAAAAATTGCCACTTAGTGATGAAACAAAAACATTTTTTATACACACATAAGCTATTTCACTCAAATTTTCACACATTGTTTCTAAGCATCTAAAGTAGGCTAAAGTTCCAAGTCAGGATATTTTTTCCCCTTACTGTAAAATTTTGATGTGGTCATCATCAAAAAATAGCTGGTGAGAGTGTCATAAATAAAAATTCAAAAAATTGTAGACTAACTAGAGTTTCTTTGTGATAACATCATCTAGTAGCATTAAAAGTTTGACATAGTTTAGTTAAAAATGGCTGAAATACCTTTGTTTTTTCTCCATAGTTTACGAATAGCGTCAACAAAGAAACTTGGCGCTTCATTGCCGCCAACCCTCGACGAGAGAAGGGAACTTAATGATGATCTTTGTTTGAAATTTGAGAAAAGCTAAAAATTCACATTTTGCAAAAACCAATAAACCATACAAATTGCGATGGGAGAGCTCTTTTTTAATTCGTTTTTAAACCACTAAAAACTAGGCAGCACTGTTCTAACATGAATGAATCTTCACAAAATCGCTAGAGAAAAACCCATTATTTTGAAATTTTTTATGTTCATTTTAAATCTTAATCTACCGTAAGTCCGTAACCTTGTCAAAGTGACAAAGAAAAAATTAATTCATGTTGATGTTGCCTAGGCTTTTCGTCATGTACTTTCTGTGCAAGTAGTAGTAGTGTAGTCCAGTTTTAATCCGGTGATGTCCCCGTTACCGAGGGTGACCGGATTCACCTCCAAATGCCGCAATCGCCTTCACATTCTGTTTCCACATTGATCTGTCTAACGCGCCCTCTCTTGTCAAGCCCACATTGCTGCTTTCTTCCCTTGCCTTTTCCACGTTTTCTTGGGTCTTCCTTGTTTTCTACGACCCTCCACTCGCAACTCCAGCGCTCTTCTCAAAACATCATTTTCATCCCTTCTCAAAACATGCCCATACCGTCCTATATCCATCCGCTTTCGCCAACTTATCAGCATTTTCATTCAACCCAAGCAAGTTCATAAGTTTCAAACATAATTTGATGTCTCTGGCGAATATCTTGTGTAAATGAGGTTGCTATGTGGCATTGGAAATACCTATCAGCACTACAGTGAGTGCTTGTCACACTAAAATGCAGCAAGGTCCCACGAGTCGATGTATAGTATGTTGCGTGTATTTTGCCAAATCAAACGCTCACTTTTGTCTAAGACCACAAAGCGAAACAAGGAATATTCAACTACCATATGGTTCGTTATAAAACTACACTGAGCACCAGCGTGTATTATAAAGTCTTTAAGATTGTACACAAAACTTTGTATGGCAAACAAGATAAAATAAGAAATGCCACTTTTCACACAGCACGTGTTCCGTTAAGAATTACTTCCTCGGTGGGCTACTCTATGACTGCAGCTACACGATACGCAAGTTGACTTAATCATTGCACATCACGGATACAGGACGGTCGTCGTCTGACACAAAATACTTACGTATAAACAAATGAAAGCCACCTACTAGCAATGCTAAAGAGGTATTTGCAAGAACGAAGCAATAAATAAAAGAAACTGGTGCTTTTCAGGGTCACTGGAGGCATGCAGTTTCTTTTCTAGAGAAATGATTCCCAAAAAATGTATATGCTACCGAACTTTTCCAGTAATAAGAGAAGGATCTTGTGTATGCAGATGGAACGAAGCGTGGATTTATAGAAAGCAGTTTGAAAACGATAGAGACTGCAAGTCACCTTGCCTTTCCTGAAAAACCGGTAAAAAATTGACTTTGCCAAGGTACTGCTGTGGTGCCGCACCCGGCAGTGGAAACTACTTTACCGTTGGCGTAAGCTAAACAAGCTGGGGTTGAGCGTTTTGCAACAGTGTCCAGACGGTGATCGGATTTGGATTGACACTTTTTCGACTTGGACGACTTTTGGTTCTTTCCAAGATTTAACGGCCAAGTTTCAGACATCCCAACAACAGAGGATAAACCACTCTTGACCTTGGCATTGGATTTTTGAATTTTTCCTCGGTGATCAGATTTTCTTTTAAGAGGACTTGATGGGGTTTTAATAGACTTTCTGCGTTGGGTAGCTGGTGGGAGTACGTTACTGGTGGACGGCCTAGGACTGTTTGACAAATCCTTAACGTGTGAACTTAAAAATTGTTTTTGCGATGACTTTTTATTTAGACCGCAATCTTCTTGTTTGACTTGCCCATTACAAGTTCGTTTTTTCGAGCTTTGCTGTGCTACTTTAGCATGGCCATTGGTGAGACCAAATTGATGCGTCAATAATAATTCAATTTCCTTTTCCGTTTTCTCCAGTCTTCGAACCAATCTAAAAACACAGTGGCATTTGAACGTGACTAGCTCGCAAAATTGGTGCTTTTTACGTTGAATCAACGCCTGGGATTAGACAACAATGCAATTAAAAAAACTTCAATAGCTGAAATTTAGAAAAGTTAGCTATTGAAAATTTATCAAGTTTTAACTTCACTGGTCATTAGTGGTAATTAATTCATTATCAAAATACACATTCTTGCAACCTACTTAAAAGCTTCCACGTTTATAAAAACACACACCTGATCTGACGTATGCCGAAATACGTCACGCAAATGATGATGAGGACAACGCTCTCTATCACCATCAAGCAGAGGTGACGGGCAATCATGCAGCGGTTCAGATACTCAAGGGATTCGGTCATGTCTTGTAACTGGAAACAAAGGAATTGGGGTCACATCATTCGAATCTTGGGGTGTAAAGGGCAAAGACGGGGAGAGAATAAACGCGATCCGTGCACACAAACAAAAGTAAGAACGTAGCTTATGGTAACTGAGTCATCCAGCTAACCAACTCGGTGGCTTAGCGGTTAGAGTGTTCGCCTCTGAATCGATAGACATGGGTTTGATACCCCGTCGGGTCATATTAATGATTTTTTTAAAGGTGATACTGAATATTATTCCTGATTTGCAGCGAAAACATGAATCCAAGGTAAAAATGTACTTGACTACGCCTCTACACGGCTGCGCAGACATTGTTTGCGCTGAGGAACAAAGCATACTTGCGATGGATGCAGCGCTATACAGTACATATGCTACGTAAAAACAAACGTTATTGTTGTATTTTGCGTCAAAAAGAAATGTGTTCGTTTAAAACCGGCAACTCAAATCCCACAAGACACACTAGCTTTGAAGCGTCGCGGCATAAAAACGACACTAAGAACTTCTAACTAAGCAAGTGGGATTACAAATTTAGATGCTTGACCATTGACCAACCTTTTTTCTTAGATTTTCCGTTTTTTCTTTTTCCGTTGCAATAGCTTCGGAATGCTTCGCGTTATTTTCTTCAGCTACTCGAGACGTTTCTGATAATCGTGTTTGAGTTTTGTTAAAAGCGCGTTGCATCTCGTCCATTTGTCGCTTGTATCTGGAACGAAAGAACAATGACTGACACTAACAGTATGACGCAACGTAGGGTCAAAAACTGGAAGCACTACACACATCGACAACTTTCTTTTCAGTTGCGCTTGGGACAAGTCATAGCTCACCTTTGACTTAGGTTTTCCAGGTATGCGCTGCTTAGTGAAAGGTTCTGCTCTAAAGTTCGGATCCGGTTGCTCAGTCTCATCAGAACCGATTCTTTCTGGTTTGTACCGGGATTGATCACGACTTGTTCCTGTTGGAGCGAACGAAAAAAGTGAAATATTTTGTAGACGTAAATGCGATTTTTTTCTAAATAAAGTAGATTTTAGTTTAAAATATGACATCGGGTTCAGTTTCAAAAACTGAAAGTGGCATATTTCCCTTTCTTTTCTGACAATGCTGTTCTATCAAACGATGTAGCTGCCATGTAACATATTCAATAAGCAAAAAAAATGAATGGGACTGTTCACCAGGTATTTAATTCAATAACATGATACGCTCTTCTGGTGTGAACTAAGCTAAACTTTGTAAACACCTCGTGATACTTTAGTTCATTTTACACCAGAAGAGCGTCTCGTGTTATTGAGATTCAAACAGACTTGGCTGATCTTTGGCCGATGCAAAGGCACAACATTAAGTTTGCAACATTGAAGTAAAAAGAAAAAAAAAGACAAGACGCCAGCATGGTCTCACCTCCTCCACTTCAATTGTTTCAGCTTTGTTTGCATTTTGTTCATCAACGGAAGGGATTGCTGTTGTGATTACAGGGGTGGGGGACTCATCGTCGTCCGTCCTGGGGGGTGCCGCCTCAGTGGTCGCTGGTTCCTTAGGAATTGGGGGAAAAAGATCGATTTTACGAATCTAGATTTCATTAATTATTATCAGAAGCGCTTATCTGTGAAACGTTTTACATACGTAAACAGTTTTTGTTATATTTAAACGAAAGATATATTTGCCTCCCAAAAATAGCCACGAATAAAAACAGCATGAAACTGTAACGAACGGAAAGCGAAGAACAATACCTTTCAGAGGAAAAGTCCTCGAACATCATATGTTCTGTCGTAATTTAAAATAATTTGTACTAAGTAAATCTGTTGACAAATGAAATAATGAAAAACTTACTTGATCTTCAGTCGGAGGCGACGGTTCACTTTCGGCAACAACGTCACTTTTTTCAGCAGCTTTGTCAGGCTGATCGTTGCTCTCATGGGAAGGTTGAACAAGTACGGGACTTTCAATGGGAGGATCAGAGTTAGCTTCGTTTTCTGCTGTGCCACTAACTGCTTCTACCTCCTCATCACGCGTTGTCGAGCCTTCCGTGTTGTTGGGTTGCGCTCTCGTTTCGTCACTAACTTCTTCTTCTGTGACGTTTTTGCTTTTGTCTGAAGACTCATTCTCATTGGCTGCAGAATCACACACGTGATTTTTCGGTTTCTTATCGCCAACGAAGACTTCCTGAATTGTGTTGATGTCATCAGTAAGGCCTTTTGAAGGATCAGGCTTCACGTTTTGCGCGGAATCATCTATACGAGCTTCTTCCAACTTTGCGACTGGGTCAGAATCGCCTACAATTTTTCCGGTATCGTCCGTTGCATTAGTTTCCGGCTTTTCCTGTTTGGTGCTATTGGGGACTTCTCGCTGACCCACTGAAGAGTCTACTTTCGGCAAAGGCTCTATCTTTTCTTCTTTTTCTAGATTCTGTTTATGCTCCACAAGGACAAAATTGAGATCTACTGCTTTGTTGGAAAGTTTTTCTCCATCTGGTGGTCTGCTGGAGGATTCAGAAAAATTCTTAGAAAACTTTTTGTCAATAACCAGAGGAAATGCTCCTGACGTGTAGTTTCCGTGTGGTTGGACCACGCAAGACAAGATGGAAACCCTGAAACGGACAACAACAAAAATGACAAGGGAAGATCATAACTTTGATAGGCAACCAGACGCCACACACAACACACCTGTACATGAATTCCAAAAACCAACAGAACTTAGTTCCAAAGTTTTCAGGAGAAATTTTAGATAAAAACTTGAGAGAATAAAGAGGAGGAGAGGATTGTGGTGAAGCGACGATATCTTGCCCATCTCCCGTCTCCAGCAAGGTCACAAGAGGAGGTCTCGCTGATGATCTTGAAGATGGTTCAACTTCCGATCTGGATACAAGACATCGCCATTAAGTAACAGAAATTCTGATACTGTCAGCTTGAAACTTCATGTATTCAAAAACATACCTCATAGGTAACCGGTCAAATGCTATGTCGGAGAAAACACTGTAGAAGTTACAATTTAGAGATAGCTCACTCGCTATTCAGAGGAACGAAAGAGTTTTGTTGCATCATTGCTATGATATACTGCGTGGAAAACCAAAAGCAATCCCGTTTAACATACAGTTTGGTTGCTTCAAATTTGATAGCTTGAGATTCGTTGAACAAAGTTATCAGATGTTAGCAATGAAGCTTTTCAAAGAACAAGAAATGTCCAATTGGTCAATTCAATTAGAAATATCTCAAATTTACAACATCTAATCTAAACACTTAATCAGTGCACATTCACGCCTGAAATTGCGTTACTCTACCCTAAATGGGATACAGTATGCTTTATCAAAAAGAGTAAGCTTTCGCTTAATGCGATAATCTAGTTAGTTGGCGCGGCAGGCTGGGGGTAGTTAATAATACGCCGGTGTGGCAAACTGACCTGTTAGTGACCAAAGTGATGGGTGACTCCCAGTCAGGGTCGATAGCTTCATCATGTGTGTCGGTTTGTGCAGTTGTATTTCTGTGAAGGTATTATATGGTTAAAACGGTTGATTCACTAAAGAGATCGCCCCTAAAGCTGAGTATTGTTTCGTGTCAGACAGTCAGGATGAAGCTGGCCTTGTCGGTATTGAGTAACTTAGTTTTTATTGCAGTGTGGTTTGCACAAGAGTGGCAAAACAATACAAAGTTAAACTTATAAACAGCACAGCGCCAATCCTTTCCAACAGAAAGCAAAAAAAAATTCGATGGGTTATCATCAACTCACATTACCATTATCGTTAGTGCCCATCTCAACAGGTCACGTGACCATACAAACGGCTGTGATAGAAATTATCGATTAGTTGCTTCAGGAACAAGCAATTTAAATGTACTTCAACATAAACCGATTTCAACATTTGACGCACCGACAAAGAATTGTATACTGTGCATCATCATAATATTTCTTATCCAGCAAAACCTGTCATTGTGCAACGTTACACCGCTAAGACGGTTTAAAAATGAAAACTTGCTGGCCGAGTGAAGATCCCAACAACCGGTTTCCTCGGTGCCATCAATGTTAGTAAAAAAGTACAGTGTGGTGACAAGAAATTACGTTTCGTTGTTGGCTTCAGCCTTTCCATTGCCGAGTAGATTGTCGACTGCGTTCTTCACGATGTTGAACATCTTCCCGATCGAGCCGCCTTCCTCTCTTGCTTGAGTTTCTGCCGGTGCCGCGGTTGGCGTCTGTGATGTAAACTGATGCGATAATGATGTAAAAAAAATAATTGTGGCAACGAGTAACAGCTGAGCTTTTGTAATGAATGACACCATCCATATGGTCAGTACTTGATCGCTTTGCAACAGAATTTTATGGCTGCTGTAACTTGAAGCCTTTCCTCACTGTGATGAAGATTATGAGATTAAAGAGTATTTATGACCTGCATGTTAGCACATCAGGTAGGTTCAAACAATAATGGGAAATTGCTTCCTAAACTCTGTTCATGAAATAAGTTGCCAAAGTCCTCGCTAGTTATTGAAATTGCTTGGTAAAACATACGGGTATTTTTTTTAAGCAAAACTTACAGAAAAAACAGTAACAGACTCATTTTCAACATTACAAGCCTATTGCAGTTACAATGCCAATGTGTTTTATTGAACATAATTAGTAAATAAAACCAGTCCGGTTCAGAAACTGGTTTATTTATAATTTATTGATAAAGCTTTCACCACCGTGAGATACAGAAGCAGCCGCCTTTATGGTGGCGAAAGCTTTATCAATAAATTGTAAATAAACAAGCTTCCGAACCGGACTGATTTTGTTTACTTATTACAGTATGTTTAATCGTTCGGTTGCATCCTAGATCAAGCATCTTTGAACAGATTTTCATCCGCAATTACATAGAGGAACCAGAACAGAGGTTGAGGCATCAGCGTCCAGTTCAAAACTTATTTTGTTGAAGTTGTGAATAAACAAGAATGAAGAAAATTGAACATACCTCAGCCGTGTCCATGTCTTTGGTGGTCGAAACATCTTCTGAGTTGTCTTTGCTGTTTGTTTTTTGGTTGACCTGACCTTCGACAACCTTCTCCTCAACGGATTCGTCGTATTCTTCCACCATGGATAACCCCAGGACACGCACAAGTGTTAGAGGGCAGAAGTGTTCGTTGCCGAAATGACTTTTCATTTGAAACTGAGCAAAAAGAACAATTTATTTATTTTTGCTGTAAGCGTTTTTAAAATCTTTGCTGGGTAGAGTTAAGTTTTTGTATTAGGAGACAGTTTTAAGTGTCATAAAATCTAACGCAAGGTGTGTTCATTGCTCGTGCCATACCAACGAAAGGTTGCCCACATGTATGGCTCGAGTTGGTGTGGTCAGTTTTGTTGTTGAAAACACAAAAAAATTGTGAAGAGATTCGACAGAAAGTTCTACCCAGAAGCAAAATCCGTCATTTCTACAATGTCTGCAGACGTTGAACCAATGTAAAAATGACAGATTGTGCTGTGTGGGTATGTTCCAAAGAAACAAGCAGCAAGTAACATTTCTTGTAGCAATCTGACACTTCTTATGACAATCTTGACCAGCATCGGTGGACGACAGTTTAGCATCAACCAAATGGCCATGTTTCGATCTGTGCTTTTTCTTGTTCGATTGGTCAAGTTCCTCAAAACTGTTAGAGTGAATGCAAATTGCAAACACAACCTGCCCCAGCTAGCAAAATCGCTTCTTTTTACATTCATTTGGCATCTGCAGACGAAAAGTAAAAAGGACCGATTGGTCAGCTGGGGTAACCTATTAACTATTAATTGCACCATACAGTGTTTCGGTTGGACTTTGTGCGAACTTCGGAGTTCGGACAGAGCAACACGGTTTTCGATGACTGACTGACAACTGTATTGTTCGATTAGCCTGGGAGAGACAACAGTGTTGCAACATTGCGTAACAAACGAGTGCGTACTTGTTGAAATTTAAGCACTCGTGAAATCAATATTGAGGACTTTATGCTCGCTTAAAGGGTTCTCCTATTGGTGTGCTGCCACTATGCAACGTGTATCTAATATCTATCTTGTATATAACCGAATGATTAAGTTGTTATCATTTGAAATATAAACTTCGTTAAATAATTGTGCGATATAAAAGTGACGTCATAAAAGATGGATTCGTCACACTACAGACTGAAGAATGTTTGTGCTTTTCACTGACGCTGGTTAGAACCAACACCGGCTACAACAAATTAACTGCACCTGTTGCAATAACACTGTTATTTATTTTTGAAAAATGGATATTTTCTATGTGCGGCATTAGTAAAAGTTTGTCAAACAAGCGAAAACCAAGATTGAATTTTTAAGAAGCCTTACTCGAAGCTGATTCAAGAACCCACCTTGATATATTTGGCAAACAAGATCTCATCCCGCTTGGGCACGAAAGTTTGAACTGATCGTTCGTTCCTGGCTTCAAATGTACCGAGAAGCCTCCACTCCCGGGCTGGAAACCGCTCGCTGATGGAGATGTCAAAGAGATGAGGCATGGAGGAAAATAACTCCAGGTTGGCCAGCTGGACTTGCTGCACCTAAAAAGAATTAAGACAGCAACATTAGTCAATTTTACATTGATTTAACGTTCGCGCACGATGAATGAATGTAAAAAAGGGGTGATTTACTGGACGGGTTAGAACGCTTGGCTAGTTGACTACCCTGGTAAGTAAATTCATTGTTTTTGCATTGATTTATAGTATGCAGACGTTAGATTAGTGTAAAAAGAACAAAAGTTTGAAAGCTAAGCGTGAGGGGTTCTCCAAGTAGTTGACAATTAAATAACCAAATATTATACGACATGCATTTTCATCAATGATTATTGTTTCACCTATAAATAATTTTCACTTTACCTGTATCGGCTCGCAGAGTTCAACAACGAACCATATCTGCCCGGAGCACGGGTTGAGCATGTACAAGTCCTTGTTTTCGTCCAGTATTGCGCCGACGTGCTGTCAATAAAACAAAAACAAATCCAACAAGTTGTTTACGTCAAAGAAGGTCACCCGGATGTAAAAATTTTGCTTAAAGAATCAATTACAAAAATTTATGCGCACAATCGCAGAACACAAATTTCCAGATGGAGATGTTTATGAGCTTGAAATGCAATTAAAAGTCATGGTTTATAAAGCTGTCCCAGACAACAAAATCCGTCATTTTGCTGTCTGCTGTGGTGGTTGCGAGCACTTAAAAAGGAGTGACAGCTGTTCCGTGTAAAGAACTTCCATTTTTTCCTTTTAATCCGGCTGGACTTTTGTGAACAGCTTGCCCAGAACAGCAAAATCAGTCATTTTTACCTTGATTTATCGTCTGCAGACATTGAATCAATTTAAAAATGACGGATTTTGCTGTTAGGGATTGATGTTTACTAAAGTGGTTCACAATCGATGCATTGTGATCGATTTTTCACATTAATTCACGTTGATAAGTTTACAGAAAGATGTGAGTTTTCAAATTTCATTTTGAAAACGGCAATATGGTCAGAAGGCAAAATTCAAATACTTAGCTAACAAGTTATATCACACTTTTAAAAATCCAAGAAACATGATTTTAATAAAATAAGCGGTAGATAAGTTGGTTTATAGTATCCGTAATATAATGCATGTTTAGATTTATAAAGAGATTAATTTTGCATGCAAGCAGTAACTAAACGTATGTGGATTTTAAAGATGGTTTGAGTAAGATTGCTTAGTTATGTATCGTTTTGTGGCATCAGCAGATATCATGACGTATGCAGTATGCACACCTAATTTACGTATACTACAAAAAGTGCTCAATGTTCAACAAAAAAGCCACGCAGAGCGAATTCCATCAAATACAGTTACAATTTCAATAAGAACTCTCTGATGGTCCCACAAGGGTGAAACAGCCTGGTAAGGTTTTTGGTAAATAGTGACTGTGTTTGATGTAAATTGGTTGGCGTTGCTTACTTTTGCTTCTGGGTTGTGGCTGAGGACCTTCGCACCACAGTCCTGCGAGGCGTAGTTCATTTGTGTTTTCTTCGTTCGTATCGTGCGATGAGGCGGCCCGTTAATTTCTGTGCTTGCAGCTTCTTCCTGCGATGTTTTGCGGAAAAAGTATCAACGGAAACTATAAATTTGTCGAAATCGTGGACTTCACAAAGCTTGCTGCGGTGCAAATATATCTAGAAGGTAGTGGGCAAACAAAAATACCAAATTTCGGAAAAGAATCTATTCTGATTGTTCACAACAATAGACAATTGGCTTTAAACTGGTAGAAATGGAGTCGGTCATCTATTGAACGCGCTCAAGCCTGGACAAGACGAAACGTTGATGAACCATGCCAACAATATCCAAGGCATCGGTTTGGGAAAATAGTTGTTAGGCAATTAAAGTCATAAATACATTGGAAGTAAAACACACAATGCGTTTATTTAAATAGCCTGGGATGAGTGGAAAGTAATTTCAACAGTGGATGCCTGCAAAATTGCAAACTCCAGCTAGCAAAATTTGTTCTTTTTGCATTGATTTAACGTCTGTAGACGTTGAATCAATATAAAATGAATATTTTGCCAGCCAGAACTAAGCTCAGAACTGAACTACAACCATGCAAAACAGTTCAAGAATTGCTGAGTCAAGTCTAACACTGGTGAATCAAAATGAAATTTACTAATCCCTCTATACAGCTATTGCAGTGGCTAATGAAGGGCAGGAACAGACTTTCAAGCAAATCAACTTCTAAAACAAACCTGGGATTGGATTTGGTTTTTCTTCCACTCTTCAAACGACTGGATATCATCGACTTCCAGTTTCACCGGTTTTTCATCTAAAATTAAAATCTTATTTAGAGCAATAGTTTATTTCAGACACAGCATCATTTTACGTTGGTTAAACGTTAATGAATTTTCTGTTTACGCCTGTGGAAGCGAAGATTAGTCATCCAAACCAGATTCCATTCCAGCAAGTCGCTGTTCACGTGACCAAGAATAAACACAAAGTTTGACCAAGACAATGACGAAGGCAGCGGCGCTTGTGATTGCTTTCCTTACCAACAGTGTTGGCTCGGACTAGAATACATGTCATTTTTTTTTATTTACTGACAGTCTTCGGCAGAGCGGTTGTAAACTTTTATTTATTGGGTTTCGAAGAACTGCAGCCTCGAAGTGAAAGCATTGGGTTTGATTTGCGGTGCCCTGACTACGCAGGTCAATTGTGGTAAATATGCCAGGCAGAAATAATTCTACAATTTGGGTAGAGAGGTAACTCTTTTAAACCATAAACAGACATAACTCAGCAACAACACTACATTTAACATTATAAAACAAAAAACAAAAAGCGAACGTTTAAAAGCTTGACCTTGAAAATGAGATTTTTTCTGAAAATACTTCCCAATTCTTTCCCAAGCTTTACTTACGTTATATTGACATTTTTGCCATATTTGATAACGATAATTCTTGTTCACAGTTTCTTGAAGTACTCAATACGCAACATCAAAACATAAATTTTACTGTAGAAAAAGCAACGGAGACTATACCTTTTTTGGATGTAGAAATCAAGATAAATGGTAATGGATTTGATACTTGGGTCTGGCGTAAACCTACAAACACTAATCTTTTCCTTAATTTCAGCGCTGTTTGCCCGTCTAATTACAAATCTGCTTTGATCAAGTGCCTTATCTCGCGAGCTCGCGACATTTGCTCGAACAATGACTGTTTCAACAATGAAATTAATAAATTACGCTCATACTTTGGTGCTAATCATTATCCGACTTGGTTTTTTAACAAGGTTCTTAGAGGATTTTTGAATTCGGTTTCCACTACGTCTCCAGTTGAGGAACCTGATTTCAAAAACTTTCTAACAATCCCGTTTGTTGGCAAGGAATCCAAACGTTTTGCCACAAGTTTGTCCAGATTTATTGCCTTGAAGTTTAACGTTAAGATTTTTCCCGTTTATAAAACATTTAAAGCTGGTTATTATTTTCAGTTGAAGTCTAAAACTCCTTTCCGCTTATGTTCTAACGTCGTGTATAAGTTCACTTGCTCGCATGATGCGAGATCGTCATACGTTGGTATGACCACACGACATTTGGTGACGAGAGTGGGAGAGCATTTGAATTTAGCTAATTTTAATAAAAACAGTGCAATTAAAGACCATATTAGAAACTGCCAATCGTGCTCTAACAATAAACCGTCTTTGCAGTCTTTCAAAATTGTTCGTAAGTGTTTGTCCGAATTCGACACCAAGATTCACGAGGCATTGATCATCAAATCTTTAAACCCAGGGCTCAACAGGCAATTATTTGCTTGCGGAGCTTCTTACCTTTTAGCAGTTTTTTGATTGAATTATCACGTCTTGTGTTTCTCGCATTTACTTTGTTTTGTGCCACTATCTCTTGTGCTTCTGTCTTTCTTGCGTAATTTGCCTGAGTCCTTGTCTGAACAATCAATTAATTTTACCTCTGAAATACTTGACCCGTTGTGCTGTGTAATTTTCAGTTATCATTTTGTGTGAGCGAGGCAGTTTCTCAAATGTTTAGCTTTGACCATATTTTTGCTGTGATACTATATGATTCTTTAGCATTTCTTTTAATAATGTATTTTCTTATAGGCTTGAAAAGGGCTATATGACTAGCCGAAAACGTTCGCTTTTTGTTTTTATAATGTTAAATGTAGTGTTGTTGCTGAGTTATGTCTGTTTAAGAAATAATTCTAGCCCATAAACAACACGAAACTCTCAAGTGAGAGTATAACCCAGCCTGTGCATGAACACATTCAAGAAAATCAAGGCTGAATTAAAGAAGCGACATGGTTTGGTGGTGAGCACGAGATGGAAATTTGATCAAGCAGCATAACCACATCAAATACAAAGCGGAATGAAGACCCAATGTGTACGTATAGTTCCACGAGTATCATGTGCATGAGACATGCCATAGGGATCAGTATACACTCTTTCTCTATGCAAATAATGAACATTCATAATAAAATGAAGATAAACTGTGTGCTGACTGTTTTCGTGTGTTTGAAATGCAACAATGCAAACCATACCGAAGTTATAGCTTCTTAAGCCTGCGTAGGGATGGGCAATTCAGAATAATTCACTATTCTAGAATTATTCCGGAATACTAAACCGAATCCAGAATCGAATCCAGAATACTGAATCCTATCAACTTCCAGGCTCCAGCAACACAAAAAGTAAAAAATTTCAGACACAAAAGCTACACAATCAAAGTAAATGTTTGTTGCAATGCAACACATTAAGGCATTCTAAATGACTTCCAGCCAAATGGGAGCAGTGTTGCCAGATGATGGAAGCCGCTTGGCAACAAAAAGTAACTAAAATTTTACCAGATATTTAAAACACCCTAAACAAGCCCGTAGCCAGCCGAGGGCCAGGGGGGGCATCGCCCCCCGCCCGGAAAAATTTCCGCCCCCCCCCTGGCAAAATCCCAACATTCTCGAGCAACAGCTATAGCAACATCATCGAGCAACATTCTCGATCAACAGCAATTATAATGATTTTGCCCAAAAAAAATTGTCGCCCCCCCTAAAAAAAATTCCCCCCCCCCTTGCTCTGCGGTCTGGCTATGGCCCTGACCCTAAATAAAGCAATTTCGCATAAATACAAATAGTTTTTAAGACTTAAGACACTGCCATCATCCATATGCAGACCTCTTGCAAAACGTTTTCTATACGAGCAGGGATTAGTTGCTAAAAAGTTTAAAAAAATTGAAAAAACTTTCTTGAAAAAAATTGAGTAGGAAAAATTTCACCAGATTTCACCAAAAAGTTATCTGGTTCCAAGGTCAAAAAGCTTGGCAAGAAAGACCTCTAAATTTCACCAGAATTTTTTAATTTGATATTCTATTTCCCCATCTGGCAACGCTGAACGGGAGCGCAGCTTAGTTTCCGTCAAGCCGCAGTCGAAAAGAATTGCTCGAAAGATGCTGAGGTGTTTCAGAGCCAACTCCTTTAGCAAGGGGCATCTGCTCAATGTTGTTACGCCCACCAGTCAAACTATCGCAGAGTCGCATACGCACGTGGATTGAAAAAAAGCATTGCACGATTGTGCATATTGTGTACAAAGCGTGAAGAAAATTGCGCGCTTAGTTTCTTTGGTTGCTCATGCGAGCGAGTGACGTAGAGTTGCATGAGCCGTGCGCGCACAACGCGTGCACAATGTTTTTGAAAGTGCGGAACTGCGGATGGTGTCAGTGCAAAGAAAAAAGGGAGTAAACCACACTTTTTTTCAGTTCTCTGTCTCCAGCTGACAGCTCGCACAAGACTTATGTATACCTTTAAAACCGAATCTTATTACCCGGTTTTATTGCCGTTTTGGATTCGGATAGTTTAGGATCCGAATCCTTCTGGATTCGGTATTCTGAATTGCCCATCCCTAAGCCTGCGTATGGAAACACTACATAACGCTGCATGAAATTATCTTTCGTAATGTTACTGTCTATTATTATAGACAGTCGACAGTATACGAGCGTTGAAACGAGACAGTCCGTTGTAAGGTGACTTTTTGTTCTACAAATTATATTTTTCAAAATCTCCAAAATCATTTTTTTGGAATGACACGACTAGCATTGGTTTGTTTGTACATAACATGCTAAGAAGTAAACGAAAGATACAAGTCTGTAAATTTGTTATTTTCCACTGAACCAAAGCTTCGTTCAGCTTACTTTTTTTATTATTTTTTTTGCCTGCAGTCTGAAAACGTTGACCAGTGACCAATCCTGTTCTAAATTGTAGAATCCCAAAGGATCGCCTTGCCATCAATTTTACGCTCAAGAGTCAACTACTTTAGTTGTATCTTAACTTACTCAAAGAAAACTTCCTTCGGTTGAAGTGTGACAACGCATGACGCAGCACAACTGATCATAAGCTTGCTGGACACGTGGCGTTAATGAGATAAATATAGTTTCGCATATTTCGTCATAATGTTGGCAGCAAGCTTAAAATGGTCAAAAGTGATGACAAAAATACTTAGCTGTCAAGTTTCAGCATCAAAAATGCCACATGCACGCACATGGAAATCTCAAACGATTCATGAGTTTATGCAAGACAGAGCATGAATTAACGCAATAAATCAAAGACATTATAAATATCGTAAAAAAGGTGATGTGGAAGACTGGAAGTCATGTTTATTGTAGGTTCTTTGGAATTTTTTAGATTAAAATACAAAACTCAACACTTGCCTGATGTTTCATCAGTCTCTGGTGGTTTGTCAGTGGTCTCATCTTCAAGTTCGTTATCTGCGGATTCCTTTTTGGTATTTATTGGCACATCCGTTGAACTACTTTCGGTTTCGGGTGCTTGAGACGACAGATCGGGAGAAATAGTGGATTCTTCTTCATCGTCAGCTGTTAAAAGAATAAGTTGTTTGCTTGACACACAGCGCTCAAAATGCAACTTGGATAATGGCATAAATTTCTTTAGTTCGTGGGTTTTCAAGGCCACGTGAAAAGCACTAGCACAAAGTAACTCTTACAACGTTTGCAATCAAATTATGGTTGTCGGTTGAATTTTTTTCGCCATTCTGTCACTGCCAGCAAATCGGCACTTTTCAGATTGATTCAACGTCTACAGATAATAAAAAAAAAAAATAAAATCTGCCGAAATCACCGTAAAAATGGACTGATTTTTCGACTGCAACTACTAAAATAAACTTTAGTTAACTACGGTACGCCCGATATTGTGGCAAGGATAAGCGAAGTGAAACTTTCATCCCAGACAGCAAAATCCTTCAATTTTACATTGGTTCAACGTCCAAGTATTCTAAATCAAAATTAACAAAAGCCACAAATCATTGTATTGCGATTTATTTTTAGGCGCAAGAACTAGCAGAACAACACATTCTTCATGAACACGTTGTGAGAATGCAGAAAATAGATCAGTTCAAAATGACAACCAGTTTGGTTTGGACTCTGTGCAGACGACCATTCCGATTCTTTACTGTTTTAACATCACAGTTATATTTGTGACAAAAGCTTGACGCGTCATTTGACATCACAACCAGCCCAATAAGGAGTTTTTAATTCTGTTTTGGGGAGATCAGAAATTCAACTTTGTTCATGGCTGGGCAGTGGCGGCATCCCAAACTGCACTATAGCGCAAGTGTCGAGAAAGCATTGTCCCAACAAACAAAACCTGTCCTTTTTCCATTGATTCAACATCTGGAGTTGTCGAATCAACGTAAAAAGGTCAGATTTTATTGCCTTTTCACTTCAATGCGTGCAGGACATGGAGCCTGTTTGGGGCAAGTTGGAAGATCGAGTTAATAATGTGATCTGCCTCGCCACGCCACGCCACTCCACTCGAATACTAATCCAGCAAAATATTACAATTTTACATTGAATCGATGGGCAAAAAGCATTTTGCTGGGTAGGTGAGGAGTATCATCAGGCCATGTCAACGTGCAAGCTTCAAATTCGTTTGGAGGCTTATTTGTAACGCTTGCTAACAATTCAGAATCGCTAATATAAGTTAATGATTTGAATATTAGTTGAAATGTATATATTACATGGGCTGTATCCAAGGGGGGTGAGTACCCCCCACTTATTGGAGTGGTTTGAAATAACTAAGACGATTTTAGCCCACTGTCTAAAAATCACCCCCCCCTCTGAATTCTAAAAGTGGTTAGAGCCCCTGATATATTATATAGTCTTGAATACTGAAAAGTTTGGCTGTTCATCAGGACAATTATCGTTTCTAGCACTAGTTGCTACGTTCATCTGATGAAATTGAAAGTAAAATTAACAACAAACAAGATGGTTTAAACTTTATTGCTTCACTGTTATTGTTTAAGTTATTGCAATCTAATTTTGTCTCGAATTTCTAGTAGTCTTCAGTGCTTCGAATTTATGTTTATTGTTGAAAGTTTTTACGTAATTTAACGTCGAAAGTAACCACACATCATTAGCCAATCTTTAAAACATTGTGTTCTATTTCTCTTGCCTTCAATCGCACTTTTTTTCTGTTGGTCGTCACTGCTTCGAAATTTTATGTTTATTGTTGGAAGTTTTTACGTAATTTAACGTGGAAAGTAACCGCTCACACATCATTGGCTAATTTTTAAAATATTGCGTGTTTTATTTTTTCTTGCCTTCAATCGCACTGCAGTATATAACCTGGTGAAATTTTATTTTGTATGTTATTCGCTCTGAGGATGCGCATTGTCATGGTACGCGAAACGTCAGTGAAGCAATAAACCATCTTGTTTGTTGTTAATTTTACTTTCAATTTCATCAGATGAACGTAGCAACTAGTGCTAGAAACGTTATATAGTCTTTGTGTGACTTTGGACTACTTTTATCATGCAAGTATTGAACCAGGATTTAAAACTTGTACTGGAAATCTGAGGAGTATCTGGCAACAGGAAAAGTGTCGTCATTATTTTGAAGACCACGCTTTGGAAGTTTGGTTTCTCATAACTACCATTCACAAAGTTATATGGTACATTTAGCTTCTAATTCAAAACCAAAATTGCACCGGCCTCCAGCCCTTCAGTTATTACTATGGGTTCGCAAGGCTATTATTGCATGATTGAACAAAAAAATCAGTAAGAGGTAAAGAACTTTTGAATGGTTTTTATTCAAGAATATTCAATGTAAAATTTAACAAATTTTAATTTGAAATTTTTTAGTTTTTACTTGGAATTGCGCATAAGATTTCTTTAAATTACGCTGCAAATTAAAAAAGCAACAGTGTAAACTATTGCAAAAGGTCTTCTGGTGGCATGTTTCTTTGAAAATACACTAGTTTCATTGTGAGAGAAACAAACGAAGTTGCTGTGAGACGTCACGCAAGACTGCACAATTGCGCAGGCTGCTTGCAATCTAAAACCATCCGGAGCTTTCAGCTGTGAAAATCAAGTCAAAACATGACAGTGTGCAAGGAAATTGATACATATTTCAATAAGTTTGTGATAACTCAGGACTCAGGCGCATAAATCGGTCGGAGTAATGAGCTCAGTCACAGAAAACTTCTATAGATGTAAATTCATACGAAGGTAAATAACAACACAACGTAGTTATTTACTCAAACAAAAACAATGAATGTTAAACAACAAAGCGAACGTTTTCGGCTTCTATTGAGCCTTCGTCAGTCGCCATGAAATGTATGCAAAAATGCAACAATTAAAGATTATTTTTTGCTATACTAAACTGAAACGGTAAACAATACTTTAGAAACTGAACGGCAAAAGTTTCAGTTGAGTTTAATTTCACTTCGAACTGTCACTTATTCACGTATTCAGATTTTATAATAAGGGTTCCACAGAAGCCGAAAACGTTCGACTTTTACGCGACTACATACTTTTTGTAAGATCAGCAGCGGAAGATTCTTGGTTGGTTTTTTCTTCAGATTCCTCTTTAATCAAGGGCTGGAAACACAAGATTAAGCAAGAATTATCAACCTGATAAAGGGATTTCATCCCAACAACCAATTAGAATCTGTTTCGTTGTTAAAGTCGTTCTCGAACTACTCAATGCCCCATGAAGGTAACTAACACGCTACAAATAAAGAAAAAGGAGCCTTCACATTGTCCTTTCTTGTAATTTAGTTGTCTGAGCACATATTCAACGCATTTTTGTTTTAAATACCAATCATTATAATATTATTACTGTATATTACTGATATCACTTTCAAATAAAAGTTAACTGCAAAATCTAATCACACCGCATTTCTCAATTATCAATAGAAACCAAATGACACATATCACTACAGGGAAACATCACACAATCAACAACTTTCATTAGTCTCTGTGTGACTCCACGACAAGATCTCATTGAAAGAGAATCAAGTGTATTTCGTTCTGACGACATGACATTCTTCTGCAGAGAATCAAAGAGCATTTTAAACTTTCAGAGCTACCAACCAATTCTCCTCGCTTCAAAGTTCCCAACAGTAGTGAGTTTTTTTGTTTTTATTAACGGATTACCTCAGTGTTGACGGGTTCGGTTTTGTTAACTTTTGTAGGCGTTTCACTTTCACTCGTCAGAGCACTTTCGTTTTTCGTCGCTTGCTGAATTGTATTATTTGGTTCTGTTTCACCGAGCATCGGAGCAGGCTGTAAAAATAAAATGATTGTTTTGAAAACACGGTTACAGGAATGATTAGTGGACATGCTGATGATTTCCTAGCCAGAAAATCTGTCGTTTTTGCAATAATTTAACGCCTGTAGACATTGAATCACTGCAAGAAAGGACTGATTCGCTGGCTGCGTCGGTATTGAAGTCTTCACAACAACACTAGTGGTTACGTAAAAGTACAAAGACCAAAGCACTCAAATAATTTGCAACTTCTACCGAGCCGTCAAATGCTGAGCTTTCTGATTTACCTTTTCACGAATTTCCATATTTTGGTCTTGAACTTTCTCCGGAAGTGATTCCAGAACATTCGGGTTATCAGTGCTCGACGGTAAGGCTTGCATCTGCATGAAAAAAACTTATAAAATGCATAAGTTTGATACAAACTAACTATTGTTGTCAAGCAAATGTGTCGTAGGTTACTTTACTATTTTCATACTACAAAAAAACATATCACAAATAACACGTGGTATATGTGTATAATTTCGAGAAGTGAAAATAAAAAATGAAATTATAGTATTCCATTCACAATGGTTGATGACTTGTGATAGTGTGATTAGTTTAGCTTAATTTGCACCAGTAGAACGCAACATGTTATTTTCCATTCACAACGATGGATATTATAGCCACAACGACAAAGCCCTAGTATCATTTTGAAATCTGAAAATGTTTTTAGTCCTTAAAAGTATTTTTTTCTTCTGAAAACCCAGTACCTCATTCTTACGTGCGGCAAGATACCTAATCAGGGTTTTGATATGTATATACAGTATTTATTCAAAAACACCAAAAACAGTGTCTTAAAAGCTACAAAATAGCTAAAAATTACCTTACATCATGTTGGATGGTTGAAAAAAACTCACCTCTGGCTCAACCCAAGAACAGGTTAAACACAATATGATTACAACTCTGACTGACACAGATAACATCATGTTTTTATCAAAAACATTGTATAGCTGACCGAAGCTTCACTATCAAACCCTGTTTGCAAATATATCTAATTCAAATCCGTTGGCAAAACTAAAAAATCTTGATCACCGAAAAATACTATTCATAATGGACAAACAGATAAAACAAATTGACATTTGCTTTTTCTGATAGCTTTTATCACTGCGAAGTCTGATGGATATAACGCTCACCACCCAGAGGTTTGAAAATGAAACATGGTAGCTTGGAAATACAGCGGATATCCTGAAAATTTAGCAGTATAGCTTTAAGATAAAGAAAACGCATGCGCAATGTGCCTTTGCGTGCGAGAGAAACGAAACTACCATGAGACTGCAGCTGCATTGGTGTACAATTGATCAGGTTTAGTAAAACAATGTTGAAAAAGTGAAAATGTGCTACTGAGAATGTCCGTGGTTCTAACGAAGTTTGGTTTTAATGCAACGTAACTTTTCCATTTCTTTATTATTTTGTCTAGGGAAAAATTTATTGAAAATTATTGAACGTTAATTGGCCGCTTCCACGCTCGAAATCTCTTTTCCCAGACAACAAAACCCGTCATTTTTAAAGTGCCTGGAGACGTTGAATCAATGTAAAAATGACGAATTTTGCTGTCTGAGTTAGATCTGCCTGCCAACCGATCTTTTGCATCTCTCAATTAATCAGCAGGTTTTACAGCAACCTACCAGGAGCGAGTTTAACTGATGGGAGGCCATGGGCACTTTCAGATCGGGGGGCCTCGTGCAAAGAATTTATAACTTGAAAGTCACCCACACCATTGCTAATGCCTTTACGCTAAGCTCAGTTGCCACCTTGTGACTAAAAATTAACCTTGAAAGAAAAAGGAGGCATTTTTCAGAAACTTCAATGGCTGAGAGTAAATAATAACACAAAACCACATTTTTCCACGTTGGGGGTCCTTCAAAAGGGGGGCCCGGGGCAACTGAACCCTCTGCCCCTCCCCCCCTAAATCCGGGCCTGACCTACACCATGATGAACTAACCTAGCCTACAACTAACTACATTACACCATAAACTAACCTACATTAATCTGAAGCTGAATGAAACACTTCGTGTACAAACACAAGCCTATCCAACCCAGACAAAATCAACAGAAAGATATCTAACTTTTACACTGGTGTGATAACTGCAAGTACTGTACCGTACTAAAGAGACCGCAATTAGTTTTAAAAGTTGGAGTGGCAGCAATGTTGTGATTGTGCAGTAAGTTGACACAAGAAAATTGGCATTCGGCAGGTATCACTACCGCTTGGGTAATGGATGATACAAGCCCTACAAAAGGAGTTACAATAAAGAAATGTTGTTAATGAAGTGAATGTTTCCATCAGCAATGCATTTCAATCAAGGATTGGCAAATGATGAACTGTAGGACCCAAATAAGTATGTAATAACAATGTGAAAAGCAAGGAGTTTTCACAGAACTTTGTTGATTGCGAAAAAAGATCAACTTGACAAGAAAATTTGTTTGAACATTCGAAATTTAACATCAGTTAACAAACATTCATCTTTCTCGTTGAGGTAACGTCATCAGAATGTAAATCATATATACAAGAATCAAACACTTTTGTAATTAATGATTGTATGCAGTACAAAAGTAATGATTCTTTAGCCGGTTTAATTCCTTTCGAAGATTTTTACCAAAAGGGATATTATTTAGAAAAATGGAGGCCACCGAAAGTTTTCCACATGAAAGAAACGTATTGGATTATGAAGAAACCAGACGACTGTAAAGAAAACCAAACAAGAACATTATCCAATGATATGTTATAAAATTGGCGAATTGAGCTGATGGAAAGGAAGAACGAAGTCTGCATGAGATATAGCGGTTTCAGCATCATTTCTGGATTACTCATGCTGTAAATTCAGACAATTGTACAAGACAAAAAGAGACCGCACAGTCTCAATATATATTATACAGTAGTAAAATAATAACAGAAAGTTCAAGCAGAGTCAAGAAAGGGAATGTGTATCACTGCCTACCACACATCGACGAAAAGAATAGGACACGTTCAATTTTAAAACGGAAAGCAGTTTTAAAATCTTATAAAAGTTGGATAAGCGACGCCAACAGCGGCCGAATGCACTGCTAGCGTTAGTGAATTGTTTCAACGCCCTAAGTAACTAGCAATGCCTTTTGAACAACGTTCAAGTTTTTGTGGAGTAAAACAAGATTTTCAAATGAGACTCTAAGTTGCCATTTGTTTTCTGTTTTTTACTTTGCCTGGAATCTTTTCAAAGATACATTTTACGAAATAAAACTCATTGAATTTTCTTCAACCTTTTCCATATGACGGCAAATACGGTCTGCAACAACTCGGTGCAACCGATTTGGAGTCTTAACTTTGATCTCTTTCGTAGCTAGTTATGAAAATCTCTTGATACAACTTACGCTACGGGACGAAAATCTGTTGTAAGACTATACAAAACCAACATCAGATTTTGACTGTTAATTTAGAGTTTCTCACAATTAACTGTGAAGCATTCTGACTGGCAATAACAAGCTTCCAGCTGGGGTGATACTTATCTTAGCTTTTTGTGGCCACTTTAAAAGTTCCACGTGTACCGTACACTGATTTTCTTTTTAATTTAACTAGGCCCCCGTAAAAAACTAATCAGTGATCATTCTTCTTTTTGCAGAAATTAAATTCAAACATTACTACTAAAAGTTTTTATCATGTCTCCAGAATCAAAGTAAATACAATATATAAATAAAACTAGCATAAAACTTTAACATAACTGAACTTAAAATTACACTCAATTTGACACTGCTCCTGTCTAGCCTGAATATACTAGAAAGGATCCATTGCAAGATTCTAAGGACAATAAACCAGGACATTCTAAGGGCAATAAAGTCAGATTTATTTGTCTTTGGTCAAATCTCTTTGTGGCAAACACATTACTGTGTCGGCTTTAGTTAAACATTAACTTTTAAGTTCAACTGCCTTTCTGTACTTGTCATCAAAAAGGTAGGCCTACTCTGAAATGTGGCACTAAACCTAAGGCTGAAGTCCAAAGAAGTAACATAGACTTTGAACAAATTGTCAGTACAAGGTTTCATAATTTCAAAATAAAATGCATGTATACTCTTCATGGATAATAGTATGCATATTGCATATATACACAGTAACACACTTAGCTTTACATGACAAATGCACCGATTAAGCAATACCGTACATTTCATTTCCTCAATGTTAGTTTTGAATTAGGTCACACCAGATGACTTTTACTATTGTTAGTTGTTGCTTGTAAACAATTGAGATACTGCTGCTGGTAACTGTTATAATACACTATTACTGAAACTAAAAAACTCACTGTTTTAATGCTATTTACAGTTGTGTATTTATGCATGGGATTTCAGTACAAACCTCTTCAATGTTTTCTTCATAATTATCTTGTTGATGGGTGCTTTTACTTGTATTGGAAGATTCATTTAACATTACCGCATCATTTACAAATGTGTTTACAGCAACTGATGGCTGAGGGTCACCACTTTTCATGCTTGTATTGATATCAGTTTGTGGATCAGATGTATTTGATTGGTCTTGAATAGTAAAAGGAGGAACATTATCTTGAACATTTTCAGCAGAAGTATCGCTATTAGATCCTTCTGGTAAGGAATCTTTTTTATCTGAGGTCTCCTTTAATACAACAGTTGAATAAACTTCGGTGAAATCAGAATTATGCTTCATTTCCTCAGAGTCAGAATCAAAGTGTTCTAAACTTTCTTTTGGTAACGATTTCTTTTCAGGGATGTCATGAAGGGTTGCATCAGTGTCATCACTTTTAGCATCAATATTTTCATCAGCATGGGGACTGAAAAAAAAAAAAATGAAACAAACTGTCACAATGTTGTTAATGCTAACATTCTGTCTACCAATCTGCATCAGTGAGGTAGGCTTAGCAACACAAATACATTCAATAACTTTTCAAACATTTGCAAGTACTTCATATAGATTCAAGATAAAAAGTTGCTTTGCTGTGTCCATAAAAACGTATTTTTTTCTAATGGTAACAGAGAAAACTTTACAGCATTTGAACCATATAGCCTACCTACTACATAAAAGAATTAAATGATTGTACTGCACAATACAAAAAGGTTTCAAAGCCTTTTAGAGAATATGCAGTTATAAAATTTAAAATTTTTGATTGAGTGTTGTTCTGTAAACTGCCAGTGAAGACAGAATTTTTCTTAGCAAGACAGAATGGTTTCTTGCAGAACTGTTAAACTGGTTAATTTAGAGATTTACAAAGAGAGTTTTTTTTAGAGTCACAAAGCACAAATCTGTGACCTTTGTCTTTTATGTAGTGACATGCAGACAAGCTTAGACTAAACAAATTCACTTACGAAAGATTACTAGGACTACCGGTATATGAACATGTCATATATATACAGTTAATTTTACTAAAACAAATAAAGTTAACTAAACGATTAAATGAGAATGAAAATCAGAAGCCAAATAACACTGCAAAAAATTTTTAAACCTCTGATCTAACAGCATATGCCCGATGTGGGATCATGCATCAGACTTGTAAATAAAGCACTTCCCGAAAAGAACACAATTTAAAAATTTCTACTTAATCTTGCTATTATATAGACAGATAGGAAAATGTTTAAACTCACCTGATGAGCAATAAATAAATAACAACAATCACTACAAGAAAATGTTTGTACATAACTATTTTACAAAGGAACCCTACTTTACAACATTAAACCATAATTGGTTACAAATTAAAACCTATTACAAAAAAAAACATGATCAGTCATGGGCAATTTAACTGTGCATTATTTAACAACACATTTTTCTACTGGAGTGCAGTTCCTAATCAATGGGCCATTGGGCCAATACAAAACTCCAAAGAATTTTACTATAAATAAAAATTGTTTCATTTGAACTGGATAGTTTAAAATCACTTCAGCCACAATAGTAGAGCTCTAGATTAGGTTGAATAACAAAATGTTGAGTTAGCTATGGAATTTTTGATACAAGTTGTGTTTTAACATTTTTATGTTTTTTGATTCTAGAATCAAATAAAATTTATTGTCATGAAACTTAACACAACATACAACCAAGATGATAAAAAAATTTTTGCCATAAGCAAGTGTTCTTTTTATTGGAAAGATGTTTGAAATATTTTTGATTTAAGCAACTCTACTCTAGTAGTAGTGGTGATACTCCTATACCAAATTTCACAAAAAAATATTAACGTTTGACCCTGGTTTGAATTTTTTCAAAATATTGAATTTTCTCTTATCCCTGAAACTGCTCACTCGCTATCTTCTACTGCACTCTAGCATCTTAATGGACACAACAAGAGGCAGTAACACAAACTTGTAGCAAGCAAAGTGGTTTAATTAGCAACTTCATGAACACTGACACGTGTAGTCGTGTATTACTCTCAAAATGTCGAATTCTATCACATTTCAGACATGATTTTTTTTGTGCACCGTTCACTGTCGGAATGGCCCGATTCGGTGAGTCCGATTCGGTGAGTTCCCTATTCGGTGAGAGCCTTTTTCGGTGAGAGCCCTATTCGGTGGTGAGATATAGCCACCTTCTGAAAATATGCATAGATAAAAAAAAAATTTCCTCATTATCGGCTCCAGCTCATGTCCATGTATTGGTTTTGTCCTCAAGTTATGGGTTATGGCCAGTGATGGGCATCATCGGCGATAAATATCGGCGATAAATTTTCATCGCTTATCGTTCTTGCTCAATTATTTTTTCAGTTATCGTTTATCGTTATCGTCAAAGGCAATATTTGATTATCGCCGATAAATTTTATATCGGATCAACACACAAGTGGAAAGAACATGAAAAGTAATATTTTTACTAGCCACCTAGTTAATGAAACTAAAATTGAAACCAGTTCTTCTACAGTGCCTGAAGTGTGTGTGCACATGTCATTGTCAGGGGGCACACCCTCCCATCTGCAGCGACTGCCCTAACAACACAATAATTTTTACAGTTGCAAATTGCAATGCAATGAAATGCATGCAACAATTTTGTTGTTGTTTTGCTGCAATCGCGAGTGAATTTTACAATTAAAATTGTAAAATTCACTTGGCGCACAGGCGACTTTGCTGTAAACAGCCCTTTAAGCAGAAAGCAAAATACAAAGTTTGGAATTTTTTATTGTAACAGTAGATGAATTGTAACAGTAGATAGCCTATTTATTGAGATTTTGTGCATTTGCAGTTTGTGTATTATTTTGTTATTTTTTGATGTTATTTCGTTGTTGTTGTTCGTTATTTGTGCATTTGCAGTTTGTGTATTATTTTGTTGTTTTGTTTTGGATATGGACAGCTTTGTCTGATGCAAATAAATTATTATTATTATTTTATGGTATATTCATTTGATGTATATAATTATTTTGCCTACTGCACGTAAGCGGCAGTGTAACTCAATTGATAAAAGCATCTAACTGGTATCTGAAGGTATAATTATAAGCACGGCGGTTACCTCAGTGGTTTGATTCTGGATCAAGAGGTTGAAGGTTCAATACCCACTGCCGCTGTTGCAATTCTATTTAGTATTCATGCATAACTTACAAAAAGTTTTGTCCCTTTACAGTATATTATGTTCAATTTTTCGTCATGTTGATGAAAACAGTTTGTGCTGCATGGGATGGAGCAGCGCACATCAAGAAAAAAAAAATATTGTTATCGACATTATCGGCGATAATTTTATCGTTTATCGTTATCGCTTAACTTTTTTTGATTTATTGTTTATCTTTATCGCTTGAACACTGAAAAATGAGTTATCGCGCCCAACACTGGTTATGGCAGTGTTGATACAGAAGACAAAGAGTGAAACAATAAAGAGCAATAAGCATCCTATTTGATGCTGATTGTGACAATGACAACATATAATACAATGAAAAATGCGATGAAACAGTAACAAACTATAATTATCAAGCACCTGCTCAGATTTTAAATCATTAACTGGCCTATCGAAGAAAATGCTGACACAAAATGTCGAACCGAGGACCTGCAAAGGTTTACACAGACCTTGTACTGCCAAGCTATAGAGTCAAATGAATTATAATGCCTTCAACTCTACTTTCGTTCATTGTAAACAAATGGGCAATTCTTGCAACTGAGAGCTGATGAAAACAATTTTACAAGATATGAAAATTACTCAAGTCACAAATTTGAGTACCGTACATACAGAAAAGGTTTTGTTTAATTATCAAAGCATTCTTTTACATAAAAAGGTTAGGATATTTTGTAAACAAATTTCTTATGTTTGACTAACCAATACAATATTATCTAACACATAGTTTGATATGGATGCAACCTAGTTCGTACCCTGCTCAGTTTGTACCCTCAGTTCGTACCCTGAAAAGATCGAGAGAAGAAATTAAAAAAAGCGGAAGTCGCTGATCGCAGTTTCCGTAAACATTTTAAAATTTTCCCCCTGACAAGATCAAGAGAAAGATGGCACAAAACCGAAGTCGCTGATCGCAGTTTCCGCTAACCCTCACCCTAACGCTAACCCTCGCTGATCACAGTTTTCGCAAACATTTTTCCGTAGTTTCCGCTAACCGCAGTTTCCACTAACCCTTACCCTAACCTTAGAGTAATCTACGCTTTAACTCTAACCCTCGTTGATCGCAGTTTTCGCAAACATTTTTCCGCAGTTTCCGCTAATCTTTACCCTAACTCTAACCAGAGTAATCTATGCTCTAACCCTAACTGATTGCAGTTTCCGCAAACATTTTTCCGCAGTTTCCACTTACCCTAACTCTAACCATCGAGTAATCTATGCTCTCTAACCCTAACCATGGATCACTGAATTAGAAAATTCTAATTCCGTGATCCATGCCCTAACCCTCGCTGATTGCAGTTTTCGCAAATATTTTTCCACAGTTTCCGCTAACCCTCGAGTTGTTTGCGGAAACTCCAATCAGCGACTTCGGCTTTGTGCTATTAAACTGCGATCAGCGACTTTGGCTTTTTTTAATTTTTTCTCTCTATCTTTTCAGGGTACGAACTGAGGGTACGAACTGTTCAGGGTACGAACTAGGTTGCCCCCGATTGATATAGGCTAGGTTCACAAAACTTCAATTGCATTTTTCTAAAAGCTTTTTCGTTAGTGACATAATTTCCTTAGTGACAGGATAGTAAACAGTACTTAAACTCATGTCTTCAGTTACTCTAACGTCAACTACAGTATAAATTCACTTGAAGTATGGTAGATCTACTCATCTAGAAAGGATACTGATTTCAGAATGTATTGACTTGCTAAATAATGAGTCTTAATGACCCAACTAATATGGTAGGCTACCAGGCAATTAAAATCGTTTTAGGGTATTTTGTAGCTTAGCGCATGTATTGTAAACCAGGGCTATACGTTTTACTGTAGGTTAATGAAATAGTAATAAAGTCTTAAGCCTTAATTTCTCGTTGCTGGTATACAAGTCCTCCCCCTCCTTGGCAACTCATGACAAAGAGGAATTGACCAAAACATGTGGATTGAAGTGTGTGAACAGTAAAGCAAAGGTATAGTAGTTTCACCCTATATGTTTGGTTAAGTCCCGTCTTTGTCATGAGTTACCAAGGTGGGGGGGGGGGACTTGTATACCAGATCCAATTTCTCAATAACAGAAACACAAATTTAACTTATTTGAAAGTTCGATTCTGCCTTGACATGATCGGTTCAGTTCCATAATTAGTCAATCACTGTAATGTCTAAAACTGACTTGATGGCCGTTACAGTCACTGCTTCTTGTCTATTGTGGAATCTAGTTTGTTATGATGCTATTTTGTTTGTAATGTTTATCACTGTACCATACTATTCTCGCAAAAGACGAAGTAGAAATTTTCTCTCGCGGCCAATAAAATAAAAGTTTCTTTCTTTATGAAAACAGAAAACTGAGAACAAAAAAACATGACAAGTGACTCAAGTGAGAAATTATCAAAAAAGAAGTGTTGCCAGAAAATTTTTGGTAAAATTTCAAATAAAACTAGCACAAAATTTGAGCAAGTAAAGTTATGAAGAAGTGGCATTTATTTCAGAAAAGATGGTTCAAAGTAAATAATACCCATTAAAACTTTTCTTAATGAGGTTGACGTTAGACACAACAATGTTATTCGCACAATAATAAAAAATTCTAAATGTTGTCCTCTCGACAATCTTGACTTGGAAATATGGCAACGATGGGCTTATACAAAAACTTCAAAAAATTTGTGACAAATTTCATCTTATTTTCCGTCCCAACCAGGGGCGAATCTATGGGGGGCCCAAGGGGCCTGGGCCCCCCGAAATTTTGTGACGGTTTGATATGCTTCTAAACAGCTGATATTAGTCCTACAGCGGACTTCACTTATCTCGGGGGGGGGGGGGGGGGGGGGAAATTACTTTTTGTTATTATTAAGGTTGAAATTATCCATCGATTATATATACTTTTTAATAGCAACATTTGTTGGAGCTGGCTCAACTGAAACCAACGCTGAGCCAAATGACGTCAGTTGAAACAATCTGTAACTTGCATTATTTTATAGTTTTTAGTCTTCATCATAACTTCAATCAATTACCGTAGGCTATTTATTATGTCTGCAAAACATACAAATATCCAATTGGTCATGGACACTGCATACAGGGTTTTAAACCAGATTTCAAGTTTACTTTGCATGCTTAGCAATTTTTATTCCAGCAAAATTTGTTGATGAACACGGCTGTTTTAATGTCTATTTTATACGGTATATCGAATATGTCGTAATATCATTGTTCACAGTGGCGTAGCCAAGGGGGGGAAGGGGTAGGGGGTTACAACCCCCCCTTTGGCACGCGTGTGACGTCATGATATTGAGAATGATGTTTAGAGTCTCTATTAGGGTGGCTCTTAAAATTGAGTTTTTGAATTTTGCTTGGGACACCCTTTCAAATGGTGAGGTTGTCAGAAAAAATAACTCTTGCAAATTTTTTTTTAATTTGAAGTTGATTTAGAGGTGGCCCTCCCCCCTAAAGTTCTGTGCCCTCCCTCGAAATACCAAATTTGCGTATCTCGAAAACCACTTGAGCTAGAGATACAGTTTTTGTGTTAAAAGATGCAGAAAACATGGTTTTCTATCTGCTTTCTGAACATTGAATGCATCTATCTTGAGTAGAAAAGCAGTTATTTAGAAAAAACGCATTTGACCAAATCTTGATTTTACAACCTTTTTTGTGACCACAAAACCGTCTACAAAATTTCGTTTTTTTGTCTTAATTTTTGCACCTTAGAGGAAACACTGGTAGCGATATTCATTTCAAAATGTAATTCTGGTCAGTACTGGAAGAAGCGATAATATCGACAATATTTTACATATTGTCTTGCATATCGTGACAGGATGTCTGCGACCTGCACCATCGGACAATTTCCCTGTCCTTGCAGGCAACCAACCACTGAGTTTCGTCGCGAAGAAGCCATCCTGTCTCTTTCTCGCCGCACTACAAACCACAACCACTTGCTCCACTCAAGTCTCTACGAGTCTGTGAGCGAGCAATCGAGCATCCTCGGCAACTGAAATTGAGACATCCATTTGTATGTGACGCACAACTCCTGATGAAAACCGCTGAAGACCAATCCATCAGCGCGGCTACCTGGGAGGACAACAAATGGAGCTCAGAGTGGAAGAAGAACTCCTCAAGACTCTAAAGTTGTATCTCCGACACCAGCCCCCATCCAACCGGAATGCATAATTTGCCAAGGAAGGCCTGGGTGCGGCTCAACCGCCTGCGCACTGGGCTAGCCTACTAGAGTCAGACTATTCTGCTCTAACATGCACAAATGGAGGATGGCTCCATCCGCAATCTGTGAGTGTGGCAAAGAGGAACAAACCACAGACCACACCATCTGTAACTGCGCCAAATGGTGTGCGTGGTCTGCTTGAACTGGATGATGAATCAATGGACGAATCAAAGGATTGCTGCTCGACACCTGCTCAAGCATCTAAACCGCATCGCCACTGCCCAAGAGTGGTAAAAGACAGAGCCCTTGACCCCTGGAGTAACAAAGAAGGTTTAAAGGAAGAAGAATCGACAATATTGTTCTTGTTGGAATTTGGAAACAGTTTCCTGTGTTCAGTAACAACTTGCAAAAGAAACTGAAGTTGGTACTCATCTTCAGTTAAGATTTTGTTAAAATCCTGGATTAGACTTAGAGCAACTCCTCTCTCTGCTCTGTCATTCACTACTGAAAGTCCCTTCGCCATGTGTAAAGCTTGAATAAATGCACCATCTTGAATTCTTCAGTCCAATGAGCAGGATCCTTTGAAAGTATAATTATTGCTTCATCTTCACCCAACAGCTGAAGAAACCATTTTGAATCAGAGTGCAATACTGTTCTAGACCCTTATTGCTAAGAAACGCATCTACTTTGATGCTTGGTCTCCTTGGTGGACGTTCTCCTGTTTCATCTAACATGGTTGCCATCATTAGCTTTTTACTTTCCACAGACAAACGAGAGTCAAACAAGGCTAGTCCAACCATTTCTTCGGACAGATACCATAAATGCAGACCAAGCTTTTTGCATAAATCGCCTTCGCCATCCAACAAGTGCGATGCATAGCACCTGAAGCTTGAAAGCGGATTCCACGCTCAGGAGTTTTTCCAAGGAATATGATAAAAAAACGGGCATTTTAGCTATGCATGAATGCATAACAGTTTAGGAATACTTATTTCGTTTATTGCTTTACCAGTTTTACAGGTTAGTTTATGAACTTTGTTTATTGAATAGTTTGGGCCACAATACTTGTTTAGCACTGTTTTGTGCTAGAATACCGAAAACAGGTTTTTTTCTAAATAACTGCTTTTCTACTCAAGATAGACGCAATCACAGTTCAGAAAGCAGATAGGAAATCATGCTTTCTGCATCTTTTGACACAAAAACCGTATCTCTAGCTCAAGCAGTTTTTGAGATATGCAGGTTTGGTATTTTGGAGGAGGGCGCAAAACTTTAGGGGGGAGGGCCACCTCTAAATCAATTTGAAATTCACAAATTTTTTTACAGGAGTTATTTTTTCTGACAACCTCACCTTTTAAAAGGGTGTCCCACACAAAATTCAAATTTTTTTCATTTTTTGCCAAATAAGAGCCACCCTAGTCTCTATGTCTCTAGTCTAAAACAAAGCTTGCCGAATTTTAAGCAAAGCTGCATTAAAAGAGCGAGTTTTGCCAATACCAAACATTCAACCATCTCAGCCAGAAATTAACAACAAGAAAACATAGAGACTTAGCTTTATTACCGAAAAAATGCCGAAGAAAACATGATCATATCCTTTTGCTATGCCACCGGACAGCACCATGTTACAGAAATATTTATACCCATATTTTTGTTGAAAATGCTCTCAGAATGCACCAAATTCAAAGTAATTTTTCAAAATTTTCTGGGGGAGGTCCCCCCTAACTCCCCATCGCTGGGTGTCAGCCGTCAGGCTTTGCTCGCCGGCCGTCATTACCCCCCAAATTCCTGGCTACGCCACTGATTGTTCATATCTGTTTTGTCTTTTTTTTTCTTTTTAATTTATTTTCAAATTTTCTTGCCCTCCTAAAAAAAAATCTTAGAACCGCGCCTAGTCCCAACAATGATAGTTGTAGCAAGATCCCGATTAAATTCACAACAATTTACTACCAGATTGCTTCTCCAACCTTTTTAAATATGTCAAAGATGTTCACGGCCTGTCTACAAGAAACCATGATAATGATTGATTCTCTTCTAAACATTCCATACTTCTCAAAAACGCTTACTCAGCATTCAATAGAGTTCACAGTAGCGACAGTAGAATATCGGGATGCGCAACTACATCCGCTTTTGGCTTATCCGCAACACTAGAAGGGTTACGATTTTTTCAGATTTACAAAATAATGTAGCCTACGGTACATTTTATAGGTTATATAAGAAGAATGAAGTTGGTTTTAAAGTAATTTAAGGTTTTTAGTTGAAAACAAGCGAGCAACAAAGCGTGAAAAAAATGTCAAATTGGCAATTGACCCTTCTAATGTTGGCGGAACAACGGAGTTGCGCGTCCCGGTATCTACCGTCCCTAGTTCACAGGTGCGAAAACATGGAACGAATTTCCTTCTTCAATTAGAAAAACTGATACAAAGTCACTTTTTGTTCACAAACTAAAACAACATTTAAGCAAAACGGACGCGCTATAGAAAGACTACGTAGAAAGGCATTCTTGCATTATTGTGAAGATTTTAGTGGAAATCCGAAACAATTTACAAAAGATTAGGCCTATCTAACAATAATGTCGACTGCTTGTTGACCTTTGTTATGTACTTTTATGTTTGTAGATATTAGTAGGGTTGGAAGTCGTTAGTCAAAAAGCAATGACTATTTCACTATTCGATAGTGCCCAAAAAAGCAATGACTTTCCGCTATTGATACTTAAAAAATGCAATGAATAGCAATTACTAAAAATATTTTATTTGCGTATTTAACGACCAGTGATGCCAGGTTGTTTTTTTTTTTAAACAAGCAAGTGAATCTAAAAAATAAGCACAAAACAGGCAAATCAACACAAAAACAAGCCCAATAATTTGCAGCCAACACCAATTAGCATAAAGCACGTAGTTTAGCAGTTCAAATTTTTCAATACAACCTTTGCAGTCCATACATCACGTTTATTTCAAGAATGACATTTGTTTACGCCATTTCAAGCTATAGGCTAATTATCTTGAAAAGAAGATATACAACGTTGACTACAATAAAAACATCGCAATTTCAGTATCAAAAACAAGTTAAAAAAAGTTTGACTGGCCAAAAGCAAGCCCAAAAACACACAACTCCGAAACTCAAAAAATGCGCTAACTCGAAAAAAACAAGCCCAAACTTAACGCGTGATTTGTGGAATGAAAAAGCTTCAAGATCAATGCTGCGCTGGTTCGACTCTCGGGGTGTGCGCTTGAGAACCGCATGTTAAGGACTTCTCTCCATTCAGCTGCATCTAATGGATGGAATAATTCCTCGGCAACAAGACTTCAACAATCGGAAACTTCACTCTGTCTATCTCGTTGACCGGGCCTGCGTCAGTGATTTAAAGCCTCTACAAAGTATGCGAAACTGCCAGGATTAGGCTTTGCAAGAAGCTTTCCCAGTCTGTTGATAAAGATTCAATCAGTCAATCAAACTTACAGGAAAACCACAAAGTTGGCAACACTGTTAATGACTCTCACTGGCATGGTTTTTCTAAACTGTGCTACCGCAAAATTTTCATTAACCCTTTAAAGTTCGAAAACCGGATGGGTCCTAGGTCGGATAGTAATCCGAAAACTAAATCTCGTAAATTCGTTTTGACCACAAAGTAATTGAACAACAAAAAATTATTCAGTAGTTCTCCTAAATATCGATTAGCAAAAAACGAATAACAATTTCGTTGCTTGCATAAAAAGCAGTGAATAACGCGCATTCAATATTTATTTTTAATAGGAATGGGTGTAAGCATTCGATATTCAGAAAGCAACAAATAACGCTATCGAATAGTGACTACTACGGTAGCCGTTATACTTCCAACCCTGGATATTAAGAGCAAACGCAACACTCCATAATCAACACGATACGTCGCAAAAGGGGATGAGAGCTTTATCAACAATAAGAAACAATAAACAATAAGTTAACTTAAGAAACAATAAGTTAACTTAAGGACAAGAAACAATAAGTTAACTTAAACTGGATCTCAAACCTCAATCGTCGTAGGCTACTGTGTGATGTGCAGTCTGACCACTGAAAGAACTCAACACCTGCTCTCCTGGACCACATCGAAACGGGCTTTTGCCTGAGGATGGGTTTCTTTTATGTCCGGTTTTCTTTCTCCATCCTATTATTATTATTACAGTAGCCTATTATGACAGCTCATCCACATCAATATTGGAACTGGTAAATTCGATCCATAACACTTTTCATTAGGCTGCCATTCATTACTACATGTGTGCTTCTCTCTGTTTTTGTTTTATTTTTTGCTATTTGTTTTTTTTTTGGGTTTTGTGGACGTGCTAACTATTGACATGATATAGCCTAGGTTACTACATGATTTTCCAATAGTTATTCCTAGCAGTTTCACATAGCCTACTTGTAGAGGCTTTGTAGAAACACAGCGGCTCGCACGAATAGATAAAGATTCAAAAACCAACCAAACCAGGTGTTTTGGTCTTGGTCAACGAGGCTGCTAATTCACTTTCTTATAGTTTGTTTGTTTGTTTATCTTTATCCTGCATTGCGGAAAGCGGACTTGAGCGCTATGCATCGGTGTACGCCTTCCGACATACACATGACCCACGCTGCAGCCGACGGCAATGTCTGTTTCCGGTTGTCTACTCTACTTATGACTTAAATTTGGTACTACCCATTACTCGAAATCGATCACTAGGTAGAGGCAATTATCGTAAAGTTTCTTGCCCAGAGAAACAACAGCAAGTGCGGGTGGCTGGAGTCGAACATGCAGGCTCTCAACTGCGAGCTCAACGCGCTAACCACTCGGCCACGGCTGCCGACGAAGTTTAAAAATTACTGCACATTTTGATATGAACCAAGTATTTTTTTCTGTGTCTGTACAGAAAATTTTGATCGCAGTGGTGAATCGTCCATATGTTGCAAGCACGCGTTGTAATCACAAAGACTGCATACTCTAGCCTATAGGCTGTCTCTTGGGAAGCAGACAAAGAAACCGACGGAAGGGCGCTATACCACCGGTATCGTGACCGGCGAGGCTGAAAAAATACAGCACCGGTCATTTTTTAGCCTCAAACCAATCTTAGATGTCTTATTTCAAAAAGATGCTTTGATTTAAAGGATGAAGTTTTTGCTTTAGACGTTCTTAGTTTTTAGGGAGAGAAGATAAACAGTGAACCAATGCAGACGTGCAAGATGCAGACTACTTGTAGCCTATTAGTTTTTAAAAGGATACAGAGCAGTAGGCCTAATCCCAAATTATCACACTTGGGGTGCAAGGACCTCTGATAGTCCAAACGAGTGTAAACACTGACATTTTCATCCAGAATTTCAGAACTTAAAATGGGGCAAGAACAAAGAAAGGCGTTTTTTAATAATCTTCAGAGCTTTTACAATGTTATTTAGTAGCCTTTCGCTACAAAGCCAAACAATACTCCGCCACATCAAACATTTTAAACGACGCACACAAAAATCCGCGCGAAAGTCGAGATGTTCCACTGAAAACGGACCATAGATCATTTAATCACCATCTTTAGTATCTTTTCTTGTTCAAATGAAGCAGATGGTAGGCCTATGCGTATTAATAGTGGAGAGCAAAACCAAACACTGGGTGATCGTCAGAAGTCTCTCAGTGTAGTTCGTGCTACATCCTGAGGAATAAAACAATATATCTTTTTCCATGGAGGCTCAGACGGCAGTGAGGTAAGTTTCTTTGTAAGCCTAAATCATTACGTAAAGCCAAATGTGGTCTCCAGATACAACGCTTTCTCAACCCATGCTGTCATTGCTTTATTAAGGATTTTTATCAGATAAGTTTACCTTTATCATAGCCATATCATGATGATATAAATTTTCGCATTTGTTTATTTAAATTCGTTGGCACCATTGGTCATAAAGCATTCTTGGAAGGTGCACCTTAGTTGTTTTGCTTATGATACGGTTTCAGTTTACATTATTATGATGACTTCCGGACTTTACTCTGGTGGTGACTGGAGACAAAACTGGCACAGCCAACTCTTTTTTGGTGTGACCCAAAAGTTTACTAGATTGGTTTTAGTGTAATAACATTCATTCATAAGGAACATTGTAAGCGACACTACTGCTATATATTATATACCATATGTGTTAATGTTCTTAATTTTGGGTCTTTTGTTTAAATGTTTGGGTGGCAGCTGACTTTGGTGACCTTTTGGTCTTTCGCTGCCATCCTTGTTGTGCGAATTATTTGTGTTTATTGTGTTTTTGCTTTTTGTGTCTTTCTTTTTCGCCAACAAAACAAAAAATAAACTGAGCTGAACTACATAATTACCGTAATGAAAATATTTCAGTCCTTGCATTGCTAGGATATGGCCAATCACAAAAGGGCAAGATTTGAGGTATGAGGATGACTTACCCACATTCAATTCAATTCAATTCAATTTATTTTTCTTTGTCAGAACGCAAAAAGAAATGATATTGTAAAAAAGAAATACAGTAACAAAACCAACAAAAGGAAAAGGTGGCAAAACCTTAATGGTTTAAGACGTGCATAAAAAGATCTAATATTGCGGTATTTGCATCGATAAGTATAGTTAAGCACGGCCTTCGTTTGGTTTCAGCTTTGTTTTCGAAAGAAAAGCGTAGAGATGTGGAAGCAAGGAGAATGGTATCTTAAAAAGTTGACACTTGTTGCCATATTAGGCTACATGTCGCGATTCTTCGCGGGACGTGTTGCAAATTTCCACGCTGACAAACTTAAACCAATAAGTAGGCTATCCATGTTTTAATTCTTACATTTTACTTTAAAGAATATGACATCTGCATCAAATTGTGACCTACCGACTAGTTTAACCACCCTTTTTTGTAATTAAGTTTATTGGTGTGTTGCCTCTCGTGTAAACAACTGCACTAGAAAATCATGCTGAAAATTATTACAGCAAACAAATTGAGAAAAGAATAATAATACTGTTATGTTGTCGCTCTACAACTGCTTGGATCTTTTAGAGATAGGGTTCATTTTAATTTTAAATCAGATTTACGATATCATCACACTGAACTTACCCGACTTATAGTTTATATTCACTGTGTTGTGTAAAAAACAAAAAAACACAATTGATACTGTTTTTTAAGTCTTCGGTAGAGCCCTACCTGAAATCGATTTCAGATCTACCAGCGATAGAGCCAAGGACGAAACCCCTCGGCCACTGAGCTGGAGCTTTGAGAAAAGAAACTTTCGTTCTGTGACTACTTTCCGGCATAATGGCATGTTTATTTGAATTCAGAAGGAAGCCTATATTATTGCAACAGAGGAAATGCCAATAAATCTGAACGCTTGCTTACAGCTACAAAACAAATGATACTGCACTAGCACTGTGGTGCCCTTTCGAAGTATCTTACAGCCACACCCGAAGCATTTTCGACTAATCTGTTTCAACGGTGAAGGCTGCTTGCTGTTTTCGCTTGCTCTGCAGGATTATTTTGAGTTTTCAATGAAAAAAAAACAAAAACTGTAGTTTATTTGGAGATTAGTTTTAACGCAAGCATGGGAGAAAACAGTTTGAATGTTTTGTTTTTGTAGCAGCAGTGCAAGTATCACAAACACTAAAGCACTGCCAGAAAAGACAAATAAGCAGATCAATAAGAAGCAAGCAAAAGAAACAGTTCAATTTTTGTATCCACACCACCACACTGCGTGAATGCTATAGTTTTAGCAAAACAACTCGCTGCAGTTTTCCGACAGAAGAGCCTGAATTCAAAAATGATTGCATGCAAGCAGACTTGCGCAGTTATTTCTTCGTAGTGTTGTAGAGCAATGATTTTCCATCTCTGCATTGCGACTCCTCAGAGCAATATGTGTGGCCTCGCCAGGGCCTCTGAGAGAAATTTTCACTAAGGGTACGAAGAGTCATTCCGGGCCCCCCTCTCACTCCGGCCCCCCTTTGTCTTGGGCAAAAAGTGTTATGTTTGCTTTAGGCGTACCACACAACATTTTACTGCAGAATTGGACATCTGTGCGCAATAACAGTATCAGGCTGCAATAAAACTATTATTTTGTGTTGTGCATATCATGTGATCTGTCCCTCGCCAATTTGTGTATCCTGTATTGAATTCGTGTGTCAGTTGTTAATGGTGCTGTTGAGAGGTGTCGCTTATTGTACAATTGTACATCTTTAATGTAACATTTTTAAATTCATTTTTTTATTTCTCTTAGATGTAGCTTATAATTATTTCCGAAGAGGACACTATATGGTGTCGAAAACGTTGGATTTAGTAGCTTTTTCATGTTATTTTTTCGTGTGTTTAATGTTAAATCCGTTAACGTTACTGAGTGTTATATGTATCTGGTAGCCTACAAGCCAAGCTCTCTACCAAGGCTCAAACATAACATCTTGTTAAAATATAATCAAGTTAATCATTTGATCAATCCTAACCTTTTTTCATTAACTTTTGCATTCACCACATGCCCAGCCAGTGGCTCCGAGAGAGGAGGGAAGTCGGGCCAGTTTCCCCCCTTAGCAAAACATTGTAAAGGAAAAACGAGTAGTTTTTTGTTTTTTCACTTTTGAGGGGGGCCCATTTTTAGTACTAAAGTAAAGATGTACCAACTAAATAATCAACAAATTCTTAAATGAAGTACGTAGTTCCAAGTATTTCTCAATCATTGTAAATGATGCTTCTCATCAAGAACAAATCATTTTCGTGTTAAGGTAGGCGATGTTGAACTGCTTCAAGACGTAAAATCTGAAGCTTGAAATGATTTCTGTATCACTGAACGGTTTCGATTGTATTGATAGTTTCAACTTGAAAACTGGTGCTGTTTTAGCTAAGCGGGAACTATTTTTGCTTGACAACTGAACCTTAACTTCAAAATCTACGTTGGCCAGGCATAGGAAGTTGTTGTTTGTTTGTTTGTTTGTTTTGTCAAGTTGTATTCAACATAAGTTATCTGGGAAAGTTAAAGGTATCATGCAGTCCAAGCACGATTAAAAAAAGTAAATCCTGTATATTTTTTGTTTATGGATCATCATCAGTAATCATCTCCGCCTGCAGCAGATTGTGCATCAACATGAGTTATTTGCTTCCAAGAGTTGCGATTTTGAGCCAGCTCGCCCAGTGTCGCCAAGTTGAGTCCGGTCCATGATTGGGTGTTGTCTTGCCATCGTTTTAGTTGTCTGCCACGTTTTCTTTTTTCTTCTACTTTTCCTTCTGTGCAAACTTTGCTGAATCCGAATTGTGATCTTTTAGTGTGGCCAAACAGTTTTAAAACTTTTGATTTTATTATTGCTGCAATTGGGTGTATTTTGTCATAGTTAAAAGATCTTCTGTTTTCGTGTGGTCAAGTCGCCTTTTGGTGGTCATGCTTTTCATGATGTGGTTTTGGAAGGTAGTGAGTTTTTTGTTTATGGATGTTGTTGCTTAGGCTAAATCTAGTTGGAATTCATAATGTTGCCTACAGACAGAGTTGTTCAAATGTCTTATCATTTTTGGAGTAATTGATTATCTGTAAGCTAGTGACATCTTTAAAGTTATAGCCCAGTCAGAGGAAAAATTCTGAAAAATCTAAAGAAAGCTGTCCCATCATCTTGCAAAGAAAATTGACTTCGAGAGGGTAATCAAGGCGTGGTGCAGTCAAACCCAATGCTTTACAATAGGCTACCCTTTTGCAATTGAAGCTCTAAAGACGTTTCTTAAATGCATCAAGTTGGAACCAACAAAAGCTTGATCGGAAGCTGAGTCAAAGCTAAAGTAGCCTACAACTAGCAGTTTTAAATTTGTGACTGCTTTGCATTATGTGGATTACGGTCCTAAACAAGATTCACTGATGAATTTAATGAAATTAAAGGAAGATGTAATCTAAGTAGCCTAAGAGAAAGCTGAGAAGAGTAGGCTAGGCTACTACACTGTAAACGAAAAAGGCTCGAAAAAGAACCTATAAGGGAGCTACTGCGAATGGGGTTCTTTTTAAGAAAAGAACCCTTTAGAGGGTTCTTGAAAGAACCTATAAGGGAGCTACTGCGAATGGGGTTCTTTTTAAGAAAAGAACCCTTTAGAGGGTTCTTGAAAGAACCTATAAGGGAGCTACTGCGAATGGGGTTCTTTTTAAGAAAAGAACCTTTTAGAGGGTTCTTGAAAGAACCTATAAGGGAGCTACTGCGAATGGGGTTCTTTTTAAGAAAAGAACCCTTTAGAGGGTTCTTGAAAGAACCTATAAGGGAGCTACTGCGAATGGGGTTCTTTTTAAGAAAAGAACCCTTTAAGGGGTTCTTGAAAGAACCTATAAGGGAGCTACTGCGAATGGGGTTCTTTTTAAGAAAAGAACCCTATAGGGGGTTCTTGAAAGAACCTATAAGGGAGCTACTGCGAATGGGGTTCTTTTTAAGAAAAGAACCCTTTAGAGGGTTCTTGAAAGAACCAATACAGGGTTCTTTCAATAACCTCCAAAGGGTTTTTTTCTTAAAAAGAACCTTTTTGAGGTACTATAATGAACCTTCTGAACGTTCGATAAAATACCTTTCAGGTTTTTTTCTTATTTAGTACCTTTTTGAGGTACTATTATGAATCTTCGATAAAATACCTTTCAGGGTTTTTTCTTATTTAATACCTTTTTGAGGTACTATTATGAACCTTCGATAAAATACCATTCAAGGTTTTTTTCTTATTTAATACCTTTTTGAGGTACTATTCTGAACCTTCTGAACGTTCGATAAAATACCTTTCAGGTTTTTTTCTTATTTAGTACCTTTTTGAGGTACCAACCTTCCCATGGTTCCAATAGACACCTTTAGATAAACTTACAGTGCTATATTGGATGCTTAAGGTTTTATTGAAAAAGACGGTTACAAAGTAAATACCTTCACAAAACACGATTATCAAGAAATCGTGTTTTGTAGAAATGAACAAGTGTAAAGAAAACCAAAAACGATGAAGCATCTTTATTCTTTACATAGGATAGGACGATAAAAAAATACAGACCACAACAACTACAAAAATTATATAGGATGATCGATAGCTTTTAAAGAGCGCAGAAAACGTACTTGCAACAACGAGATACCGGTACACGTTTTCTGATATCCTAAATACCTTCCGAGCATCCTGTATAATCACTGCCCATTACAATTTATTCACAAAACGCAATACCTTGCTTGTTACCTCCACATCTAAATGTAAAATGTGGGTAGACAAAAAATACAAGGTATGCTTGGATTTGGGGTACTGGATGTTAAACACCCAGTAAGTACTCATCAGCACAGCCACAGCATCCACTAAATTATCCATGCCAATTACTTGACACCCGTTGACCATGACAGTGAAGCCATCTTCTTCTTCAAACTGTATAACCGGATATGTTGATTCTGGATTCTATAACAAACAATAAGCATATAGATCAACTCGATGGCCAGCACAAGTGCGGGCATTGAGCAACATTCACTTCACCAAACAAATAGCCTACAATGGGTGGGAGACACACAACTAACAGCCTTTTACTTGGTATCACATTTAGCGATTATCAATCAAGTGCGATGGCTCTCCATGCAGGACATCAGTAATGTTCTTAATCAACTTTTACATTCTTAATTAGCTTAATTATAATCACCAATTGCCGTAACAAAGCATGCATTGCAAATTGATGCTTATTGCATTGGTTGTGATGTAGCCATTATAACTCTCATGAAAGAGTGACGGTACCGTGAGTAGCCATCAGCTTGGATTAAACTAGTTCTTCTCTAAAAAATGAACTATTATCTATTAATTAATAGTTGCTATACATACTGTACGAACTACAAATTAGGGAGCGTTCAACGTCAACCGGTAACTGGGGAGGGTACCTGAAAGTTGATATTGGAGGAGGGGGTGAAAAGCTGGGTGACGTCAATTGTAAACCCTTCTCCTCAAGCAAAAAAAGATAGTTTAAACTTAACTTGATATAATGAAAATGCAAGTTTAGTTATGTTACCTGTTAAGTTCACAATGTCCGCCGGCAATTTCTGCTTTTTAACGTCCTGATAAAAACGGTGGTGGCTAGATTCTGAGAGCACTTCAACACAATCTTTTTGCACCAGACTGTTCATTTTTTCGATCATCTGCAAAGACAAAAACCTCAAATTAACCCTCACATACATCCACGATTTCTGTCACTATATAGGATATATTAAAACTCATAGTATAAACACAGGGTCAGTTGGATAATAATCCTTAAAGGCGAAATATATTTGTCAATTAATCAGGCTTCTGTGTTTATACTGTGAGTTTACTGCACTGAGCTAACAAGTTCCAGCAGCGATCGCCTGATAATTGTCGCCTGATATATCTGATGTCAGCTAGATCCCAGTCACCTTACTAACCAGTACGTCACACTGGCTTTAGTCTTTAAATAGTGCCGTATATATATAAAAATGAACGTAATGTTCAACATACCCAAACAGCGGTTCCTAACGGCAGATATTTCGCTTGCAGATCCGCAACCGACATTTCGTTCCCATTGTGCAAACACGTGGATCGAGTGCGCAACATTCGGTCGCGAATCAAGCCGTTGTTGCGACGGCTCTCCCCTTCGCCATCTCCCCTCTCAATTGTTTCAAATGACGCTCAATGTTGAAAGCATCTTCTACTTCGCCAACCAACTGTAAAACACAACAATTAGCACGCACACAACCATAGATACAAGGTTTGCACTAATAAGGTTTATAGTAGAGTAGACATTGACAGTTGACGGGTATCCAGATGCGACGGTTTCTGAAGACAATATTATAAATTGTAAATAGAAACAGAGAATTAACTGTTGTTTTATTATTTTTATTATTATTTCAATATTTCATAATTTCAAAGCCAGTCACAAATCGAAAGCTCAAAAGTTACAGGGCAAGTGAACTTGTCTAACACGCACATTAAAGTAGCCTAAATTAATGCACATCAAGCATATTAAAAGCACAAACAAAAACCAAATCAAAAATCGTGTGTCGTTTCATCTCATTTTACAAATGTTGTAGACTATGTTTTAACCATCATCATCATTCGTTTAGTCGATTGGAATTGTCGGTCACTCAATATGCCTTCTCTCTTCACAGCTGTACAGTTTTGCGTTTATCAAACGTTACTGCATCAATATCGGATTGCCCATGCACGAACTGTACAGTCTTGCCTTTACCAAAATGTAATGCACCAATATCAGAATCAACATATCCGATTATACGGTTTGAAGAAGAAGATGGCTTCACTGTCATGGTCAACGGGTGTCAAGTAATTGGCATGGATAATTTAGTGGATGCTGTGGCCGTGCTGTTGAGTACTTACTGGGTGTTTAACATCCAGTAGCCTACCCCAAATCCACTAAGCATACCTTGTCTTTTTTCTCTACCCACATTTTACATTTAGATGTGGAGGTAACAAGCAAGGTATTGCGTTTTGTGAATAAATTGTAATGGGCAGTGATTATACAGGATGCTCGGAAGATTTTTAGGAGATCAGAAAACGTGTACCGGAATCTCGTTGTTACAAACATGTTTTCTGTGCTCTTTAAACGCTATCGATCATCCTATGTAATTTTTGTAGTTGTTGTGGTCTGTATTTTTTTATCGTCCTATCCTATGTAAAGAATAAAGATGCTTCATCGTTTTTCGTTTTCTAAGGTTGGTACCTCAAAAACGTACTAAGTACGAAAAAACTCTGAAAGGTATTTTATCGAACGTTCAGAAGGTTCATAATAGTACCTCAAAAAGGTAATAAATAAGAAAAAAAACCTAAAAGATATTTTATCGAACGTTCAGAAGGTTCATAATAGTACCTCAAAAAGGTACTAAATAAGAAAAAACCCTGAAAGGTATTTTATCGAAGGTTCATAATAGTACCTCAAAAAGGTACTAAATCAGAAAAAACCCTGAAAGGTATTTTATCGAACCTTCAGAAGGTTCATTAGGTTAGGGTTAGGTCAGAAAGGTTCATTATAGTACCCCAAAAAGTTTTTTTTTCAGAAAAAAACCCTTTGGAGGTTATTGAAAGAACCCTGTATTGGTTCTTTCAAGAACCCCAAAAGGGTTTTTTTCTTAAAAAGAACCCCCATTCCCAGTAGCTCCCTTATAGGTTCTTTTTCGAGCCTTTTTCGTTTACAGTGTTGTTGCTAAAAGAATCTCAAAGAAAGGTTCAAAAAAAGCTTTTCGAAAAGAACCTTTCTGCAGGGTTCTTTTCGAAACAAGTTCCGAAAAAGAACCCTAGGCTATGGGTTCTTTTGGCAAGCAAAGGGTTCTTTTTGCAATAAAGAACCTTTTTTGTTAAAAGAACCCTAAGCCTAGGGTTTTTCTCGAAATAAGAACCCTAAAAGAACCCTAAACGAACCTTTTTCGAAACAAGTTCCGAAAAAGAACCCTATAGGCTTAGGGTTCTTTTGGCAAGCAAAGGATTCTTTTTGCAATAAAGAACCTTTTTTGTTAAAAGAACCCTAAGCCTAGGGTTTTTCTCGAAAAAAGAACCCTAAACGAACCCTAAACGAACCTTTTTCGAAACAAGTTCCGAAAAAGAACCCTAGGCTTAGGGTTCTTTTGGCAAGCAAAGGGTTCTTTTTGCAATAAAGAACCTTTTTTGTTAAAAGAACCCTAAGCCTAGGGTTTTTCTCGAAAAAAGAACCCTAAAAGAACCCTAAACGAACCTTTTTCATTTACAGTGTACTCGCAAGCTAAAGTTGCAGTGGCAATTATAAATTTAAAAGAAAATGATTTTCTTTTCCTGAGGACAGAACGCTTTTATAACTCCACTTAACTAGCTGAATCATTCGAAGGAAATGTATTCTACCTACCGTACATTGCAAAGGGGATTCGATAGTTGTTGGAATTGACAAATGTATCAACAAACTCAAACATATCGTCGATGAGTTTGAAGTTCCATGAAAATTTCATCGTATGTCTGTTGTGCAGTTGCGGGCATGTGGGATAAATTTAAACCATTTGTAGGCTACACAACAATGACATTTTTCAAGAGATGATGTGGTACTTTTGACAGAAAGCCACACAGCAAAATTCAGCTGCAAACCAGAACGAACCACCCCATGTTTCGAAAGGTTTTTCCAAATAGTTTTGTTATGATTTTTTTTTGTGTTCCGGTAGCTACCTCCAGCGGTTGCGCTTTGAGAACGTGGTTTTAGCAATTACTGCAATTTGTAAAGAATTGTTTGCGCTCCAGTAGGCTTATGACTCAAAACCGATTGAAAAGCCTAACTATACATGTTGTGCATCAATTCAGACGTCGCAAAATTTTATCATTTGATGCTGTGATCCGTAACTTTGCATTGCAAAAAGTCCAGAAAGGGTTGAATTAAATCAGGGATGTCCAAAGTCCGGCCCGCGGGCCAACTCTGGCCCACGAGACGTTTTTGTATGGCCCGCGCCTGTTGTTGTACAATGTGTTATTTTTGGCCTGCAGACACACAAAAATCATATAAATTCAACTTGCAGTTTTCAGAAAAATTATTGTGGCTGTTGGCCCGCGAACTCTTATCAAATCTGGCTTGCGTGGAAAAAAGTTTGGACACTCCTGAATTAAATGCTTGGTTGAACTATTTTCGTTGCTTGTAGGCCTATTGTGTGTATACAAAGCTTTCTAGACAAAATAGTTTGCTTCAATGGCATTTTTGCTGCAAGTGAAATCCAGTGATTATTGATGATTTTTACATTGAACGAAGTTCTTTTCATGCCGAGGAAAGTAGGCTAATATCAGCTTAACACGAACATGCAACGCAAGATACAAATTAGTTGTAGGCTTATATTTGCTAAAAAATATTATGGGGCCCATTTTTCGTATTGTTTCCCGACCAGTGCTGATTTCTCTCGGAGGCCCTGTGCCTAGCACTAGCAGAGGTGAACGAGAGAAGTCACTTTGTTTGACTCCGGTTCCGAAAGTATTCTCCGGCTCCTGCTTATGGGGCCCATTTTTTGTATTGTTTCCCGACCAGTGCTGATTTCTCTCGGAGGCCCTGTGCCCAGCACTAGCAAAGGTGAACGAGAGAAGTCACTTTGTTTGACTCCGGTTCCGAAAGTATTCTCCGGCTCCTGCTCTAACTCCGAAATTCGTTTTGAAGTGAAATAAGCGTGAAACTACCTTTGTCAAATATTTTTTTAAAAACACAAAAAATACACAAAAAACACCCGGGGTTTTCTTAAACCTACTTTTTCTACACTATGCCCCCCCCCCCCCCCAGGACAGGAGAATAACTAACTTATGATTTAATTTAGGGTGCTTTTAACAACACATTTTTGCACGTAAAGCATTAAATTACCACTTTGGGCCCTTGATTTGCTCGCAAAGCACTCGATTACCTTTCTGGGCCCTTTTGCTAGATTACGGGCCCCCCAGGACTAAAGAATAACAACTTTTATGCTTGAAATCAGTCGTTTAGGATGGTTTTAACCAAACATTTTTGCGCGTAAACTATAAAACCACAATTTTGGGCCCCCCAATAAACACAGGCCTGGGACCTCAAGGGTACGCCGTACCCTCCGTACCCTCCGTACCCCCCTCTCATAGGCCTTGGGCCTCGCGACCCTTCATAAGACCATATAATAAAAGCAAAGCATCGCATACTTCAGTAGGGTGACCTACCTGTTGTTCTAATCTAAATTTTTAACTATCAGGCATAAGCCTGTACAGGAAAAAAAATTAATAGTGTTAATAGAAGTTTCGACTGAAGAGAAAAAAGGTAAATATCATTTATACTGAAAAGTTTGAGTGTTCATAAGGACAACTATCGTTTATTTGACCAACAGTTTTGACCAATCAATCTTCACTGCTTCGACTTTATGTCAATTTAATGTTGGAAGTTTTTACGTAATTTAACGCGGAAAGTAACGGCTCACTCATCTTCTTCATCAGTCGTTATCTCCGCCTGCGGCAGATTGCGCATCAACATGGCTTATTTGCTTCCAAGAGTGGCGATTTTGAGCCAACTCGCCCAGTGTCGTCAAATGGAGTCCGGTCCATGATTGAATGTTGTCTTGCCATCGTTTTGCTTGTCTGCCACGTTTTCTTTTTCCTTCTACTTTTCCTTCTGTGCAAACTTTGCTGATTCCGAATTGTGATCTTTTAGTGTGGCCAAACAGTTTTAAAACTTTTGATTTTATTATTGCTGCAATTGGATGTAGTTTTGTCATAGTTAAAAGATCTTCTATTTTTGTGTGATCAAGTAACCTTTTGTTGGTCATGCTTCTCATGATGTGATTTTGGAAGGTAGTGAGTGTTTTCATTGTTGATGATGTCCAATTTACGCATTCTAGACCGTACAGCACGACTGGTAAAACGTAGGTGTTGAAAATTTTTGCTTTCAGCTTGATTGGGAGTCTATTGGATGTTAGAATCTTTTTGTTCTTTTCAAATGCTGCCCAGCCTAAGCCAATTCGGTGTTGCACTGCAGTCTTTCCATCGTTGGTTGCGGATAGTCGGTGGCCAAGATATATGAATTCTGGTAGGGGGAGCGGATGCCCCCCTGCCCTCAAATTTCTGTGGATGAGGAGGGAAGAAGGGACAATGGTGTCCTTTTAAGGTCATGTAAGCTACTGCACACTTTGCAATATAACAATTTATGGTATTCGCTTTTAGCCTAATTATAATGTTCTATTTTTGCCTCAAAATAATATTCACGACACAAAATTCTCCATCACAGTGAGTTATATTACATCATTATAAAATAGCATGATGCCCTTCTGTGCCATTGTTCTTTGTATAGCGGACACTTGTATCATTACTCGATAATGAGCTGATAGATGAGCATTATCGCTATATCTTATCTTCAAACTTACAAAAAAAATTGGCCTTTCAGCAACAAAATTGCCCTTTTTTCATAATCCTGCCCCTCCAGTCAAAAATCGCTCCGGCGCCCCTGAATATGCGTCCCAAACGCAGCAAATTGTCAGACAAACGTTTTGAAATGCTTGTTTTTCTGCAAGGAAATAACTTATAGGCTGAGCAGCTAATTACAATGCAGTCTCAAAACATAATACCTGCTCTTTATTTATAGCTATTGTTAGCCTGAGCTTGGTTGAAATATTTCCGTTTTATGAGACGCTGGCAAAAAATAGCGCTAGAAATTAGCGCTGACGCTGACGCCGTCAATTTCTTTAAGAGCTTACGCAGTCCTTTACGCCGTAAAGTTTTTAGGCAATTCGCGCTGACGCTGACGCCGTCAAATTATTTCAATGACGCGTACAACACTGGAAACGATAATAATTTATTGCATGAAATAGGCCTTCTGGTAAACACGTTAGGTATTTTTCTTGCTTATACTTTATCTCTGCAACTTTCTATTTTGTTACCGGTATTAGAATACATTGTGCAGGCAACAGAAGTTCATGAATAAATTGCAGTAAACGTAATAAAATTATGCCCATTGCTGAAAGATCGACTTCTAGTAAACGTGTCATCACACAGTTTGCAGCTCAATGTGCAGGCACGTTGCTATGCTATGCTGGTTACTATGTTGTGCTTAGTCTGCAATCAAGCATTAACATTTCGGAAGGACTTGGTAAGTTGTTGTTCAGTACATTGAGTTGTGATGGTTTTGTCACATCTACGGAATTTTGAAACGATGATTCCTATTTGTCACCACAATCTTCAATTGTAAAGCTTTGGTAGAGAGTTTGCTTTGTTGAACCATAGAGACATAAAACAAAGTAACTTCAGCGGATTAAACCCGCTGAAGTTACTTTGCTTTATTTCTCTAATCTTCAATTGGTAAACAACAAGTAAATCTATAGCCTACTAATGATATGATGTGATCTATTTCTCGTCATTCTACACTAGCTAAGGTCTTTTACAGACAGTCAACTTTTCAATTTGTATTTATATATTTAGTATTTACGATGGTATCACATTGTTACTTGAATTATCCTTGCTGCGTTATACAAAAACACAAGCGGTGCCGTTTTTTAAGTTTTTGGTATGATGCTACTTAGGATAAAACTCACATCTGCCAGCAGTAGATCCGACAACGATGTCCACAAGGGGTAGGCCACTAAGCTAGTAATAAATGAATCTCCTACAGGTAAAACACTGAGACGTTAGCAGTCTGGCCTACAGCAAAGTGATTATTTCATCTTGTGTTAAATTAAACTTCTTGTGTAATGTTTTTCAGGTGCTTCAGCTCTGACCGCAACTTACGTTATGTCGGCCTTTTGCGGTTTGTTCTTTACTCCGTTTTTGCTACAAACTGCCGGGCCAAAAATTTGCTTGTTATTATGTGAAGTTTTCTTCATGTTGTACATCTTGGCCAACTATTATCCAAGTAAGTTGGCAGGTTACTAGGCTTATTGTTTTGGTTTTGCTTCGAATTGTTCCTGGCATGGCATGTGTGCAGAAACAAAAAAGTGCCTCAAATAATCGGAATAAACAGTCACATAAGATTATGAAGTCTTATCTAAATACTTGGGACCGACTCGGACTCTGTCATTTGTAAAATCTTGCTTCAAGCAAGTAAAAGTCGTTTGGATTCCACTATAATGACATCATATACAATGTGCTTATCCTTTTGGATTGTAATGTGTTGCACAAAGCAATGTTTTCCAGTTTAACTTTAAACAAGAGTAATGACATTTAGTAATGACTTAGCCTACATCATGACAATTTTTTGAATGTAGCCTACTTGCAGAACCGTACATCTTAATACCTGCAGCCATCCTAAACGGCCTTGCAGAAGCGACAATGTGGCCAGCTAACATGCTTTACTGCTTCCAATATGCGCACGAGTATTCTCGTTGGGGAGTTAAGAGCGCCAGCGCATATACAACTCAATTTACTGGTATTCTGTTTAGTTGCGGACTGTTCAGTGGGGTATGAAACTTAGGCTATAATTCTGCTTGTTCTGTGCTTTTTTCAAGCCATCCCCAATGTGCAGACATTGATACAATACTGTTTGGTCGGCAAGTGAGCTATTTCAAGCTTTGAAATGGACTGAGGTATCAGGAATAACTAAACGACAAGAAAATAATGCAGTTTTTTGTGAACTTCATGATATTGTAATGCAGAGTGCATTCTAAAAAAACGTTTAGTCTGGTAGCCTACCTGTTAGAAATATTGCAATAGTAGTCTTTAATTTTGTATCTAGTAGGCTAATTAGCTCCAAACGTAAGCAAAAATTGGGATCTGAATTAGTTTTTGAGCTATCGTAGATTTAGGCCTATTTGTTACTTGTCATTTGTTACTTGGCCAATACATCAACTATTCAACCCCAGAAGTTAGATTTTTACCGTCTCGACCGCACCCTATTGAACCTCAATGTAAACTATAACTTTAGAACTGCAACAGTAATAAAATTCTACTTGAGTGTTGGTCACTGTTTTTCAGCTTTTAGGGCACTCGCTTAGTCAAATTATTTTCTTTGGTGGAGTATCTGGACCCAGTGCAGCTGAGGATTCTTTTACCAACATCTCATCTACTTTCGATCGTGATTTGTCGGTTTGCGGTGTCAACGATTGTCAGGATCCGAATGCTACCGAAACAAACATGGAAAATTATCGACCAGCTTCCGCGTTTCTATTGAATTTGTTGCTCGGTGTCATGGCTGCTCTGGTTGCAGTGGGATTCATAATCCACGCTGTGTTTCTTGGGAAGTATGTACCTACTCCGAACAACAGTGAAGAAGTGGAGATGACGTCCTTGTCAAATAAATCAATCGATGATAAAACCTCGGAAAAAGTATCTGATGAAACCAGCGGTAGAAAATCAAACACGCAGGTACCGTCATAACTGATTTTTTTATCTCCAATATGGGCTATCATCTAGCTATACTTATAGGCTATTGCAAAATCTTTAGTCATTCAAGAGAAGACGACAGCCTACTAGTTCAACACGAAGAAAGCCGTCACCAACGAAAAATAGTTCTCTTTCTCTGCAAAACCTCTTCATAATCACATCAGTATCAGTATCACCCTGGACAAATCATTACTTAGGTCTGAGGAAACATATTGTTGTTGTCTATAATTTCCACACAAACAGGTGACATTTCGAGTCGCCTAGTTTAAGCGTTTGGTAGGCACATGTTGATGTGTTTGAATTGGGCTAATATCTCAGCACAGCAACTCTGATCATTCCAACTGTTTTTTAAATATTGTTTTCAAATCAATCTCCAGAGGTTGTAAAAGTTGTAACTTACACAGTAAAGTTTAAACACATATTTTTATAAATTTATCAGTCAAACTGCTACAGCACAGATGGATTTTTTAGAATTGAAAAAAAAAAAAACGTTGGATTTTACAGCTCTGTTTCGAATCACTCACTAAATGCTAACCACAATTTTGTACGTTTGTATTTCAGAAAGCATTCCTTAAAACAGTGGCGGTGGTGAAACAAATGTTTTCTCAATTGACTAATCCTCGACAATTGCTGTTAGCTCCCATGGTGATGTATTATGGGATTGTATTGGGTTTCTGGCTAATGGATTTTAACCGAGCGTTTGTCTCTTGCATGCAAGGTGTTGAGAAGGTGACAGAACCGTGTTTTGCGTAAACCTATACAAATCATTAGTAGCCCACTTGGGCTATCTTCTTCGCAGGGTAACAGGCCTAATCCCTTTTCTGTCACATGAGCTAAGCTTTTTGATTTGGTTTCTTTTTATTGTGACTTAACTTAATAAACTTTGACCTAGTTAATGATAAAATAAGTTTAAAAGTGTAACTTTTTTAGTGATTAACAATTTTGTAAAAGTTCAAGTAAGCCGAAGATGTGGGACCTTTGAACCTCAAGTAGGTTTTTCAAGTCTAAAAACTTTAATTCTTCAGCAATTTCTAAAAAGTTTCACACAACAATTTATTTAACAATAGTAAGCATAACATTAAATAAACATTTTTCTACTTTTATTTTTAGTAAATTTGCAAACATCTAATATTTTTTATAAAATTAGGTTAAAGGTCCTATTGGGATGGCACCTTCAACTCCCCCCCCCTCCCCCAGTGTAGGATTTTTGAACCACTTTGCTAAATTTAAATACGTAATTAATGAAAAACTAAAAGATAGTTGTTGAAGTTTAAATACAATGCAAGCAATCTTTCAAACATAAAATCGCCCCTTGTAGCTTCAAATCAGTGTAAACTAGTAAAATTTTGTGTCAGAATACTGTATAATATTGTAGTTAGGAAAATCAAAATAGGCTATGTTTTTGTACTCATGATAGAGTTCAATTGTTTACATAGTGCTTATGAATTTTTGATGAGATAAAATACTACAAAGCATTTCTTCATTTTGGTTGGCATTCTTCAACCATTGGTTTAAAGGCCCCTTGACTGGCTGGTTTACAGGTCCCATATGGCATTAAGCATGCTTTTCAGTCTAGTAGTTCTTTCTGACATAATTATGAGTTTTAATAACTACCGATAAATTGCCAGTATTTATTTTTTGAATTAAGAACCATTTAAGATAATGAAGAAAGCACTGAGAAAGCGCTGAAAACAAAAACCTGGTGCGCTGAAAACTACTTTTGGCTGTTCAACACAAAAAGTCGTAAAACGTCACTTTTTATCACTGCGTTGCTGTAATCTTTTGAAGCTATAGATTGAGATTAACATAGACCAAGAACGTTTAATTTAAAGAGATTTAATTTGAAAGGGAAAAGGTAGGGTAGTGACATAAAGGTTCCACATCTCCTTATATTGCAAGTACGGTAGGCCTATGATACGTTTGTTTTTTTGTTTTGGCAATGAAACATGCTGGGTCATTTCATATTGGTTTTTAGATTGGTTTCTTAACGATATTGTCTACAATTTCCGGAGGGTTGGTAGCGTTGGCAATAGGAGCAGTAGCTAGTCGTATCGGAAGAAATATTCCATTTTTGTTCATGTTTGCTGTTGATTTGGGCTGGTATGCACTTTTGCTGTTTTGGGTTCCTACGAAAACTTCTCAGTGGGTTCTTGTCGTCATAGCTGTCATCACTGGATTTGACGATGGTATTTGGACAACACTGACAAACGGTAAAAGCGTGTTCTCAGTAAACTTACAAACTGTTATTTGTTACGTCTGCGGGAGAGGGTGACTAGTGATCACGCCCGTTGGTCAACGTTGCAAGAGTGGGAGCTCCCGATGTTGGGTAGATCAGCGAAGGCAGGTCCACCTTTTTTATTGTCAGAAACAACTCAGGTTGGTGATACCGAAGCAGAGTAAAATTCCGAAAATGGATTTAGCTGCTTCGCGCCACACGTCTGCGCGACGCTCGAAGGACGTCGGTTCGACACCGCATCAGAGCATGCTGCTGTGTCTTGGCAAGTCAAAATAACGCCAAAATAATGAGAACAGTTGACTCGCTGTCTACATGTCTATTTTCTATTTACACAATTGCCTATTAATTATGATACATCTGTGATTCGCAGTGTAGCCTACTGTATTTTGACGCCATGGCTCTTAAATACAACAGAATTAGGCTATTATTACTGTTACAGTTGCAGTGCTATCTAATAGATTATAAGATCATAGTTGATAAAGTACTAGCCTCTAACTCTGTAGAGTGTAGACCTTAGTTAATCGTCTTTTTAGGTCACACCAAAGACCTTACATTACAAAGATGGCATTGAGTCTTATTCTGGCTTAGACCAAGGCGTTAAAGATATGGATTTAGGTTACGTGATAGCCTACTTGGCTACCCCTCTGTACCGCTGTACTGAATCTGTCTTGTAAAGTGCTAAAGTTAAGAGCAAGACTGGCAAGGTGGCTTAAAGTAGCCTATATGGTTTGGATGAACCAGAAAATGGTTTTCTTAAACATAAAATGAATGTCTATTTCAGAAATGTATGGTTCTTATTTCCCTGACAATAAAGCTGTAAGTTTCACCATTTGGTCATCACTCATGACGGCTGGTGTGGTGTGGCAAACAAGCTGGAGTTCAAGTCTATGTGTTTATCAGAAGATATACTTTCAAATCGGAATGCTTTGTTTTGGGATGCTCTGTTACCGTAAGTAGCAATTCTTCCTATACCGTCAATTTAACTTTAGAAAAATAGTTATTACTTCATCACAATACATCACGTAATAAACCTTCTTTTTTGTAATCAAAGTAATGTAGTTGTAATTTTATAGAAGCGCTGTTGTTCTGCTAAGCGCTTTGATTTTAACGTTTATAAAATGATAAAACTTCTCACTCGTACCAGTGTTGGCAATCATTTTCGGATTTCCAGTGAAAACGTGGCGGAACGGAGTACCGCTACACCAGCACTGATTTTAATTAATCCAACTCACCATCGTCATGACTTTCCCTCGTGTTCGTGGACACTGGGTGCGAATTGGAATGCATACAACTGAACATGGGTGCTGCACACTCAAAAATCATAAGCAAACTTAACAAGTTATCATTTGTACAATAATAAGGCAAACCACTTTGATTCGAACCATACAGCTCCAGTAGTCAGTTGTCACTTACGTATAACGGAAGCTCTCTCCAGCCCGATTGAGAATCTAATTGTAACTCCTTACCAATTGCAGCTATTACTCCATATGGATTCACCACATAGGCTACATTCTCCAGAGTAACTTTTGAACTTGCAGTAGTTACTAGTTATGTATGGCTTTGCTTACAAACTATTCTATTTTTCAGAAATAGCTCTCTACATTTATGGTGACAAACCTTCTAAAGGTAAGCGTCACTCCTCTGAGCTTGCTGTGCTTCGGAATATTTCAGTAACCGAGTAACCATACAAATCAAAATATCTTCCATTGGAAATAGCTGTAACGTGTGGTATAAGTAAAATTCTTTATCATTCGTCTTTCATTAAAACTGCAGTGTTTCAGTTCACTTCATTGATGTGGTTAAATGTGTTTGCAGTGAAAACCTGGTCGCAAAACGCAGTTTGCATCCCGAATCGCAGCATGCGAGAAGAGTTGTAACAGGTTTTTATATATCAAACAGACAAATGCTTAAAAATTTAAGATTTTCAATTGGTTTGAATATTCGTAAATATTAAATTTCAATTCAAATTTTTTTTTGTCGGAAAACAACACCAATGATAAAGTTACTACAATAGTTTACAGGAACAAACCAACAAAAGGAAACGACGGCAAAACCACAGAAATTTAAAACGTGCATGCGATGTAAATTTAAAGCATATACGTCGATGAAAGTAAAGTTAAGCACGGCCACCAAACCTAACAGTTTAAAATAGATGAATTAGTTGAAAGAATCAGTTGGCTCCACACAGTAGCGTAGCCAGGAATTTTCAATGGGGGGGGGTTGACGACCCAGCAGCGGGGGGTCTGGGGGCCCCCTCCAGAAAGTTTTGAAAAATTACTTTGAATTTGGTGCATTCTGAGAGCATTTTCAACAAAAATGTGGGTATGAACATTCTTGTAAAATGGTGCTGTCCGGTGGCATAGCGAAAGGATAAGATCATGTTTTCTTCGGCATTTTTCGCAAATAAAGCTAAGTCTCTATGTTTTCTTGTTGCTAATTCCTGGCTGAGATGTTTGGTATTGGCAAAACTCGCTCTTTTAATACAGTTTTGTTAAAAATTTGGCAATTTTAGACTGAAAGCATCATTCTCAATATCGTGACGTCACACGCGTGCCAAAAGGGGGGGGGGTTGTAACCCCCCCCTTGGCTACGCCACTGGCTCCACATACCCAAAGCAACTGGAGGTGTGACAGTTGATGAAGCCATGTGGGGACGACTGAACCTCACAATCAATACAAAAAAAGAAAAAGAAAAAACACGAGCATTTAATAAACGTACGGTGAGCTTATTATACAAAAAACTATATACAGTGTTTCGTTTGTAAATATGAAATCATAATTGTAAACATCAAATCATAATTGTAAATATGAAATCTTATACAAATGTAAATATGTCAGGTAAGAATATGTAGGCTACTGACTGAGTGCAAAAGCTCAATGCGTTGTTTTTCCAAAAGACAGCGTGTAATGGTATTCCGAGGCATCCTACGCGAGCTTGCTTTTGTGAAGCCAGCACGGTCGATAAATTTCTTTTATTTTTGGGTATTCTCATAACGTCAGACATTGAATCAATGTAAAAAGAACTGATTTCTCTAACTAGTTCAGGCACGCAACCATAAGGGAGCTCTGGAGGCAACTGCCCCTCAATATTAGAACTTGCACCTCAAAACATATTAAACTTAATACTACTGTAATACAATTTTTGCGGATTTAGAATATTTAGAATTTAGATTAATACAAAGTGCTTCTATAAGTGAACTGCCTCTGCAAGGTGATCAACTTTAGTGACCATGTTTTAACTGTTTATTTTTTTTTTTTTAACTGTTTATATAAAAAACAAAACAAAAAAAAACTGTTTATGAAAATGCATTGTTAATTAAGCATGCCTTTTGGATGCTTCAATTTTAAACATAATTACATAGGAAAGTCCAAACACACAATTCATCCAACTCGCGTGCTTTCGTTGATTAGTTTATCCAACCAATTACCACAAGGCGGAGAATGGAGGGGCAAACAGTTTTTCAAAAATTTGAATTTTGCCCTTATTTTACTGGTAGGCTATTTGAAGATGGATTTATTAAGATGCAGCAAGACTAGAACAATAATAACAAGAAAGAAAGCCACTGGATCAGAGAAAGTAGTTTGACACAATAAATGATCTTGTTCTCAGCATGTGCTAAGTATTTTAAGTGGTGTAAACGCATCGTAGATATAAGTTTTCCAGCTGATAAAAACTACGTTACAAAACTTAAATATGTAGGCTAGGCTAAAGGCCTACTGTATTGCTTTCAAACTATGCATTATGCACGTGTGACAAATAATAAGGTTACAAACCATAACACAGTATGGTATTTATCATAACTATAAAAAACAAACATTTATCAGTTAATGATTTATTGACCATCGTGTTTATTATAATATTAATCTAAGTCCATTTTTTACTGAGAATAGGACAAGACTACCACTTTTGTGACAATAATTCATTAATTGATCAAAGTTATATCAATCTTTTTCGTGTGAAACATATCGACATTTCAAAACTCCTTTCTCATTAGTTGTATGTTTGAGTTTTGTAATAAAAGCTTGCAGAGCTACAGGACATGCGTTTGAATAGCAATATTCAAAGTGTTCATGTTGCTCAATGTCTGGGGTAGGATGATTGGGGCAAGATGGTGACACTGTAGGGGAAGGGAAGGTAATTTGATACACTTTTAACATTTTCGCCTGTTAACTGAAAATTACGTGACATAAACTATGGATTTTAAGCTGAAATGAAAGTCTAATCCCTTACACACTTTTTAAAAACATTTTCACTTTTCTGTTTTTGTTACTTTTTTTTTAATTGAAATTTTAAAAACGTCACTCAAATGCAGTGTTGTACGTTGACGCCGTCAATTTGACGGCGTCATTTGACGGCGTCAACTTTTTGTTGACGCTGAGGCTAGCGCCGTCAATTTATTTTTCAGTTGACGGAAGTGATAGCGCCGTCAACTATTTTGCCGATTTTAAGCGTCAAGCGCTATGCGTCATTTTTTATTTTCATGGAAAAAAAATGAAAAATCTCGTTTCACAATTAGAGTTTCACCTATGGTTTCACAATGTATTCTGGCCAGCGCGACTCATCCGAATTACCGGCTTTTGCGTTGGTTGGAATGGCTCCCTGGAATACACGCGGAAGAAGTTCGCCAAATGGTGATCAGTCTAGGGCCATTTTTATTTTGACCTAAAAAAAAAATTTTTTGACTTTATTTTTATCAAATTTTGACTTTATTTTGACCTAACGAAATTGCTTATTTGTAAAGGTCACATTTCTTCCTTGAATTGATACCAGTTACTCAAACATAATATTTTGTCGATTTCAGACCCAAACGTAATATTTTGTCGAAAAGTCAAGGTTTTTATGGATTATAAAAAGTGCGTCGTGTTTTTCGGCGATAGGAAAATCTCCACAAATCTGTCTAACTTTTGCTGAAGACGATTTAGCTTGGCTATTCCTAAAATCCAAACCGTTGATTTTCGAAAAGACTACGTTTGTGAAGATGGAGCTTTTTATAAAAAATATTTAAATACGTAACAATGAATAAACAATGGGCAATTTGCGATAAAAGGTACTGCTGATCCGTCAGCATTGTGACATATTTCCTGCTTTCATGGGTTAATATGGTTTAATTGTGTCGCAGTTCCTGATTTGCAATGCTTCCACGAGGATTTTGACAACAATTACTATCAAGAAACACAAAAAGTTTGTCAAAAGCCATAATTTGACAAATTTTGACTTTATTGAAAATTTTGACTTTATTGTCAATTTTGACTTTATTTTGACCTATAAACTTCTTAGAAACAGTCCCCTAGGTGCTAAAAATAACTTTATTCTTGGATTCGTGGATAGACGAGGTCCTTAAAAATTTTTGACTTTATTGACTTTTGCGGGCCCTAGTGATCACCCATGTATTGAGAACGAGAAATCAGAGACAGAAAGCGAAAAATCCATGATCGGCTTCGCGGAGCGTTGAAGATACTTTATTTCAAGAGCTTTATGCCTCTGAAAAGAGCGATGTTGGTGCAGTGAACCTGGTTAAAAGATTTATACATGCTAAACTATCACAGCACGTTAGGAACAGTGATACCTTTCCGAGTAAACGTTTTCAATTTATTTTTGAAATACAACACACCAATACCAACCAGCGCTGCTGTGGAACGCATGTTTTCACTTGGAAAGGACAATAGCCTAGGCTATGCGTCCCAAACGCAGCAAATTGTCAGACAAACGTTTTGAAATGCTTGCTTTTTCTGTAAGGAAATAACTAATAGGCTAAGCAGCTAATTACAATGCAGTCTCAAAACATAATATCTGCTTTTTATTTTTAGCTATTGTTAACCTGAACTTGGTTGAAATATTTCCGTTTTATGAGACGCTGGCAAAAAATAGCGCTAGAAATTAGCGCTGACGCTGACGCCGTCAATTTCTTTAAGAGCTTACGCAGTACTTTACGCCGTAAAGTTTTTAGGCAATTCGCGCTGACGCTGACGCCGTCAATTTATTTCAATGACGCGTGCAACACTGCTCAAATGTATCAATTTACCTTCCACGGAAGGTAAATTGATACACCCAGAAGGTAATTTGATACAGTAAAACTAATACAGAAATCCCCTTTGACAGCAAAGCAATAAATGAAAATTTAATATGTGGTTGGCGTGCTTGGGTGCAAGGATGACTGTTGAGGCCTATGTGTGCAACGAAGCTTCTGCAGCGGGATGGACATGGGAAGGATCATTGGCTGGAGTTCTTATTCAAGGGGGGTGCTTTGCGCTTTTCTCATTTTTTGACAGCAGATAGCGTGTAGGCCTATGAAAGCCTATATAATAGTCGTTTCTCAAAGTAGCAGGTCTTGTTAATAAAGAATAACTTATTTAAATCAACTAGATCAATGACAACATTTATTACAGTCACAAAAAGAATTTAATATACTGTATCAATTTACCTTCTCCACATGTATCAATTTACCTTTTTCAAAAAAAATCATAAAATTCTGATTTTTGTATGCTTGAATGCACATTGCAGAAAAAACGTGACATGCCCTTGAAGCCTTATCAATGAACTGTCAAATGAGTTTGGTTTTATCTTTCAGGAACTTTTCTTTAATTTTCCAGACGAAAATAATCATGAGTTAAAAATTTTACGAAAATACTCAAAAAACACACTTTTACAATTTTATGCCATAAAAGCACGAGTTAGCTGCATGGTGCAACTTTTGTAGGCATTATTTTCACAGATCTTCCACCTAATGACAATATTTTTGACTAATATTTTTTGTACATTTCTGTAGGGGAGGGTGTATCAAATTACCTTCCGTATCAAATTACCTTCCCTTCCCCTATACCAGCCTTCGGGAGGAGGAGGATAACGGCTTGTTTATTAGTACGAAACTAATTGAAAAGTAAACCCGCTGGGAAGGTAAGAAAGGTAAGAAAGATGTCTTCGGCCCTTCAAAATGACTTTCATTTGAAGACTCAACATGAGGAGTTGGTTCGTAAGTTGCAGCTGCATATCAGGCATAAACAGCAACTCAAAATGAGTAGGCCAACTCTATTTCGCACACGTTGTTAGGCTGTACATTTCTTACAAAACTGAGCTGTGGCACAAACTAATCGTCAGAGGACGTTAGTTTTATGCTTTCTTATCATAAAATTAACGTAAATGAAAGTGGAATCAGATGATCATGCAATTATTTTGCCTCCCCTACAAGATTTCTCTTTAACGCATTCTCAGTTCAATACTAATACTAAAGTTGGGCTTATAACTGCACGAAAAGAACACTAGAACAGTAACCATGCCTTTAATGATACTGAACATTTTCTTCGGGCATGACAAAATAACGAAATGAAGCACATATTTCACAAGCAGTTCATGTTGCCGTTAATACAAGTCGTAGACCTAACTGAAAAACCTCTGACAGCAAAATAATGAGCTTATTATGTGAAGCAAGATGTCGATCTGTCGGATTCAGACCGCAATTGATTGAAGGAATCTTTATCCTCGGACTGAGAAAGCTTCTTTTTGAAGCTTAATCCTGGTAGTTTTGCATACTTGTAGAGGTTTTGAACCACTGATGCATGGCCGGTCACCGAGTTTGACAGAGTGGAGTTTCCGATTGTTGAAGTGTTGTTGTCTGTGAATTATTCCATCCACTACTAGCCGCTGAATGGAGAGCAGTCCTTGAAAATGTATTGCTCAAGCGCTCAAGCCTCGAGAGTCAAACCAGCGCCGCTTGATCTTGCAGTTTCTTTGTTTGTAAAGTCAGGTGCAGCGCCATTCCACTGCCTCTTTCTCCCAAAGGGTCAATTAAGCATCTAAATGGCAACGCATACCACGATTTGTTGACGAGCAATGCAAATCATCGAACTTCAACCTTCGGATCGGAAGTCTAACTCGGAACCAAAATATATATGTTATTGAAAGAGTAGGCTATTATTGAGAAAGCAAAATTAAATTAAGTTGTTTTGAAAAGTTTCAAAATTACAATGTTAGAAAACTGGAAACATTAGACCAAAGAAATTGGAGTTTTGAAATTATGAATACAGCTACCTTGCGTGCAGCACATTTTGAAACCTTGACAGGTTTCCAATATTCTTTCCAAAACGTAGCCTACAGGCAATAACAGGAGTCAACAAATTTTTTTAAGAGCCAGGTGACTGTAAGAAGAGGTGTTTTTGGGCCGGACAATGGTTTTGTCCAGTATAGTCTGAATCTGCACATGTGATTTAATTAGCTGTATGTAGCAATTGACAGCACGCTTGATCGCTGCAGGCGAATGGGTTGTGGAGAAAAAGCTCATGGTTTTACCATAAACTCATATTGCCACACGCTGCACGCAGTTAATCTCTCATCAGAAAAATCAACTTTCAAGAAGAACTTTTAGAATGTAAGGAGAAAAAACAGCAAATTAAATACTTAAGCACTTCACATGGCGTTAACTTTGGATAGGATGTTTGTTGAATGTATGTGCACTGTGCAGTTCGGCGGGTCGGGTGGACGAACCTCGCGGGCCGGATCTGGTCCGCTGTCCGTAGTTTGGCGACCTGACCTATACGACTGATAGCCTATACGTAAATGCACAAAATTTCTTTAAACTATTCAACGTTTTGGCTTATTTACTTTCAGTGGCGTAGCTAGGGAATGTGCCGCCCGGGGCGGATTCAGATTTTGCCGCCCCTTCAAGAAAAAGCATGTGAAATGAAATTTTTGAATTGACTTAAAGTGGAATTATTGTATGTTTTGAACCAGTAGCGTAGCCAGTAACTTGGAAAGGGGGGGTTTTAAGGGCCGGCGGGCGAAGCCCGACGGCGTCCTCGCCAAAGACGACACCCAGCGGCGGGGGGTCTGGGGGACCTCCCCCAGAAATTTTTGAAAAATCATTTTGGATTTAGTGCATTCTGAGAGCATTTTCAACAAAAATGTGGGTATAAATCTCCTAGTATAAATATTCCTGTAAAATGGTGCTGTCCGGTGGCATGGCAAAAGGATAAGATTATGTTTGTCTTGGGAATTTTTCGGTAACTTAATAAAGCTAAGTCTCTATGTTTTCTTGTTGCTAATTCCTGGCTGAAATATTTGAATGTTTGGTATTGGCAAAATCTTTTAATGGAGTTTCGTTTAAAATGGAGTTTCGCTCTTTTAATGGAGTTTCGTTTAAAATTGGGCAAACTTTGTTTTAGAGACATAGAGACTGAAAGCATCATTCTCAATATCGTGACGTCACATGCGTGCCAAATGGGGGGTTGTAACCCCCAAACCCCTCCTCCCCCTTGGCTACGCCACTGTTTTGAACGTTGCCATCCTGTTTGCTTTTATTTTCCGTGTACTTTTGCATTATCAACAAAAAAAACAAAACGTCCTGTCTGAAAGTGCCGCCCCCCAGACGTGCCGCCCGGGGCGGTCCGCCCCCCCCCGCCCCCCCCTAGCTACGCCACTGTTTACTTTCACTTTTTTAATACGATCAGCTCAACGGAATCACCATGGTCGATGTAAAAGGGTCGGTCACTTTGCTCTCTTAAATAATATTTTTCCTACATTTCCTTGATTGAAAAGTAGCCTACTGAATATGGATCAAGCTTTGTTTGATTTCAGTTCAATCTATCGGTCTACTTTTGCTTTGTAAAACCATCTGAACTTCCTTTATATCACGAACTCTTTTGTAAAAGCTCCGATGAAACTGTTGATTGCTAGTCACTTCGTCCTGAGCTTAAAAACTCAGTGAAAACTTATACTTTTATTTGCTTTAGTACCGTACAACAAAACATAAGCGTTTACACAATATGAAATGCATTGCAGCCTAGAATGATTGAAAGGCAGAATGTCGAGTGCTAGAATCTTTTCAAGCCTGATCGAAATCTTGTAAATTAAGTAGAAACTTTTTTACTTTCTTTTAAAGTTATGCTTAGTCGTCATATATTGTTTTCGCTGTGATGGTCAGAAGCTAAAACAAACTAAACTGGACACTGAACTGGTCTGCTTTTGTACTACAAAAACTGGTGGTGTATCAATATCATTCATTACAGATTACCTGTTATCTATTGAAACATAAACCTTATCCTGTATTCCATACATCAACAAATTTTTATAAAAACAAGTTGAAAAAATATTAGTTGTGGTTCTGAAACACTGCATGCTACGATTTTTCTAAATAGATATTTGTCCGTTAAGTTACCAACATCACGCTTCCCGAGAAGCTTATTTAATCGCGCACGCAACTTTCTTTCCTTCCGGACACAGTAGGCTAGTCTATTTTTTAATCATAACATTTTTTTAAATCTGCAAAATTTGACCAGAGAGAAGTAGGCTAAGCTATAAACGGTTTAACATGTACTGTTTAAAAACGGCTATCTTACAAAGAACTAAAATACACTTGACCACTGGCGGGTCTTTAAAAATATCTGTAGTAGTAGTAGGCATGTATAGCTATATATCAAGAAAATGGATAATGAAATTTTGAGGTCTGAAGAAGCAGATCGAAAAAGAGGTCTGGAAGGGCCGGTTTCATGAAAAAGTTTTAACATGCTTTTCCTTTTTTGCTGTGATCGCTTTTTGCTTGTTTTTTAGTCCAATAATGCTTGTTTTGTTTCGGCACGCTTCATATTACATCATGATACACCAGGGGTTACCAACTGGCGTCCGCGAGCCGCATGCGTCCCGTCACGCTGTATCGCTGCGTCCCGCGGAAGGCATCAGCATACAAGTATAAATAAAAATACTTTTCTTGAAGAGTTAAAGAGCACGAAGGCAAAAAATGCTTTCCGGGAAGCATATTTTCGCTTTGGTCGGTCGGTGAAATCGTATGCAATCAGATTATAGTTCTAGGTGGGGGTCGCTTAAAGTTATTCCAATGCGATGTCTAGCCACACTGTCCCAGTGGATGATTAAAACGTCTGTTTTCGAATTTCAAAATTGTCTGTGAGCACAGGGTTGCTTATTTTAAGTTTGCAAATGTCATGTAAACACTAGTGTGCGTTTCACCGGTAGCCCATTGTGTTTCTCGAGCAGTGTTCTCTTTATGCAAGTTTTTGTTGGCAAAATAGGTGGGTGTGCCAACTCAATTTATAATAAATTGGCAAAATAGTATATATAAATTTAAAGACTTTTTCTGATTGTATCATGAAAATATTTAGCTTAGTACTGCAAAATGTTTATTTTTTAATATAGAACGCTTCACGATTTTGCGTGTCATCCTTGCGCAGGGGCCATGCTAATCTATCTGTATCGTTCCAATTTTAGTATATGTACTGCCGAAGCAAGTAGCCTACTGCAAAATGTTGTTAATCAACAACTTCTTGCCACGCTGATAAGCCCCGCAAGTGACAGTTGTCTATAATAAAAGAAAGACGGTTTTATAGACTCTCACAAAAAGGATGAAAAACCAACTATTTGCTTTTTTAGAGGGAAGACTGTTCATGAATTACGATGGAATTACGATTTTTCGGTGATTTCCACAAGCGTTTGTTTCATGGTGCCTGGTTTCTCTTTCCCTGTTATTGGAGCCTATTTTTCGCTGATATGTTTGCAGGTCACTATTGCTGGGCACCTGTATTGCGATGTGTCAAACATTTCCTTGTTTACTGAAATTGTGAATTGCAAGATAACTTTTGTAAAGCGAAGTGACAACACCACTCTTGCTTGGCGATGAATATTTTGATGAAACCGCTCACCTCGCTATAAGTGCGCAAAACAAGTGGCCTTGTTTATTAGGCATTGTTAAAAAAGTCAAAAGCGTTGTAAAAGGAGCTTGGCCTGGCAGTAGCTTTGTTCGATTAATTTTGTTGCTGCGGTATTCTAACATAAATATGAACAGCATGTAACGCTGAGTACTGGGTACGAAATGCGTTCCTTTCTAAGATAAGAGTCAACCTACCTAACATTTTATTGGTGCGGCCGGCCACAGCTCTCCTTAGTGCCAAAGTGGCCCGCATGCAAAAAGGTTGGTGACCCCTGCACAAATTAAAGCTAGATTTCTAATTCTGTAAAAGTTAGAGTTAAACCTTTCGAGTTAAAATTTGATGTGAGCTTCAAGCTAAGTAAGCTACTTTTTACTACGACAGAAGGATCACAAGAATTGATTTCTATAAACTTTTAAATACCTTTTATAGAAATTATGCAAAGATTGGAATAGTCCAAAGTCCAAACGGTCAGGGACATTACATCACCCCCATCATTACATAATATTGTTTAACTTACTATCCTAGTTTGGTTTCAAGCACGTTTTGACATTCGCGTTTTGTAGCTTCTACTTTTCTTGAAACTCTACCATGTTGGCATGTAGCCTATTCAGTTCAGTTCACTTCAGTTGTTTTTATTTCTGACCATCATATCAAAAACAATACACGTCAACATAGCAAAGGTCGAGAAAAAGGTAGAAGCGACAAAACGCGAACGTTAAAACGTGCTTGTGACCAAAGTAAGTTATTGAGTTGAAAAAAATTTGGCACGGTCGATTTGTTTGCTTGGGGAAGTTAGGGTTAAAGAAAAACAAAATAAACTGAATAGAAATTGACCTGTTCACGTCATATAACCTGTTCACGTCAAATGTGATGGTTAGCGAATCGCAATTGCTCGCTGTTCTGGTGAGTAGCCTACTCAGTCTGGTGCTGACTGCCAGGAATAACGCTCCTTTCTACATAGTGTCCAAACTGTTAGGTTTAAATTTTTAAAGATGCTGTCTCGGTTCTGGAAAAAATAGAAATACTAACAATCAATATTATGATAGTTTTGTTTTTGCTTTTAATGTACTTATAGTACAGCGTGATGAATCAAACGCTATATACAGTCAAAGTGTTGGAAATGCTACGTCTAAGTTAAAACAATCAGATTTTTTTCGAAACCTAAGAATTACTTTTTGTGCACCAAAGTAACCTTTGCGTTCATATTAGGAATAAGAGCTATAGAGCTATACCACAATTATGAGTTGCAAATCAGCACCGAATTAGAAAAATCTGTTTTTAAGCTGTTTAAATTTTTTAAACATAAACTATAAAATCTCTAGGTTTCCAAGGATTTGTCAAATCAAAGATTAAAAAACTTTAAAGTTACCAAAACTAAGGTGGTTGTAGGCCTACTAGGAATAAGTTAAGCACAATAAAATCGACATTTGCCAAGTAGACCCAACGTGAGACAAGGCTGCATACATTATTTTCGTCAAAATGAAATGCTCATTCGTTTTCATATTTTGCAACAATACTGCATGATAATCGTAGAATAATGGAATGACAATGATCAGTGACCCAACTACAGGTTGGTGCAAGAGGAAAACATCAGTGAAATTGGCACCCTGACCATATCTTTGACACAATAGCTCGGACTGTTCGAAGCGAGTTATGTTTTTTTTTATCGAAACTATATAAAAAGAAACTCATCAGTCATCACAGAAAATTTAGTTTTGTTTCTAAACAGGTAGCCTAACTTATATTCAGGCTACCTTTAAGTGCTAGCAAAAGATAAATCCAGTTCCCAAATTTAAACTGGCTAAAGGTCGTTCTCCCCCATGCCGCACTGTTAGCTGGGAGCACTGGCACAAATAGCTGGGGCACTGGAACAAATATAGGGCACTGACACAAATATGCGTTGCACACCTTCACCAAAACAAACAAGAGGATGCGTTAACAAGCACCAACTTCACAAACATCACAAAATGTAACACAGGGTGGCTGCTGAAACTGAAGGGTTTATTGCTTTGTTGTGAAGTAATCGGAAGTAATTGTAAGGCTCATAAAGAAAGCAAGAAAAACAATATTCAATACATGCACTGTAACTTCAATAGGCCTATGTGATATCCGGTATGAGGTCAAATGCGTTCATACAAATATTAAAAACTTGGTAAATTAAAATGCATTTGAGTTGTATTGGTGAGCTAAAGACTCTATGCTGTGGAAATGCTAAAGACCTTTTCTTCACTTCCTGCTTCCACTTCCATCTGTAATATTTCAGTGATTTAGCGTCAACTTTATGTTATAAGTTAAGCCGATATTATTGTGAATTAAGATTTGTCAGTTGGCTTCCGATACATCAGCAGAAAATATTTCGACTTTTTAGGTTTCACCTGTGGGAAACTTGTTTCACACAAAGACTTTGCAGATGTCAGTCTTATGGCTATGTATGGTTGTTGTACCAAAAACTTTTTAAAAGTGGTAATGAATCTTCTTCGGACTTGGCACTCAGCAAAGGGTAGGCACAGGGTAATAATATGCTCGGCTGACACTGTATTTTTGTTGGTGTAAGGCTCAGAGAAAAAAAATAAATCTGCGATGGATACAACACTTTTTAAGCATAGAACTTTTCATTATTTTTATAAAATTATTAGTTAAATTTACACTAAATTCCAACCATAATGTATCATTGATAACTAGCCTATATCGTTCCATAAACATTAAATACTACAAAAGTGCTCAATGCCAAGCAGAACAATTATAATATATTAAATATAGGCTAGTTAGGCCTATTACTTTTAAAACGTCTACAGCCTGTTTCACCCTAAAAGGGGGATTATCAAAAGGTCCTAAAAAATGTGCAAAAACAATAAATCGGTGCTACCTGAAAATATATTAAACATTATAACCTTAATTGAATTTGAAAAAAAAAAACTCAGAATAACAGGGACTATACGCTTGTTCAAAAGGTGGCTACAATCAGCTTTTAGAATGGCTAGCTTTTCAGCAAGACAAAGGCCACATTTATTACGGCCACCCCACTGCAAGACCTAGCATAGCTGTGGTTGGACCATGATATTTTAGGATCAACACCCTTATCCTTAAGGTCCCAAACCGCCTTAGATAGTTCTATGCCATTTCGTTTAGACCTATCCATGAAGGAACATTTGTGGTTAGAGCCACAGAGGAACATTTTTTTAAAGTCGTTTTGCAACAACCAACGGTAATTTAGAACCTTATTAGGGCCGGCTATCAATGGTGGTTTTGCAAATAACGCCTTCTGCAAACTGCAATTTCCCATTCAACAAGAAATTTGATTTCACCCTACAATTGCAACCAGGCTAAGATGGTTCAATTGTAGCCTGCAATATTGATTAATTGTGTGTGGATATGATGCTTGCAACATTTGGAGTAGGCTACAACTATAGCTTACCGGTAGTTTAATGCTTGAATATCTTATGCAGTCTATGATGGGGAGGAGAGTGGATGGAAATGAGTCTGAAAAATTCCTTACTCATGTTGCTATCAACCTGTAAGCTGAAAGGAGGATTAAATCATCAAGTTTTCCGGCACCTTTTTCTAGATATCCGCAAGTTATTAGCAGGATTGTAGAAAACCTTCTCTGTAAAACCACTTTTCAAAAGAGCATCATCATAAACAGATGCGTTCTTATCAAATTCATTCTGGCCAAATGATGTGGTGAATAATCCTTTTGCAATCATTGCCAGGATTCGTTTCTTGATGTTAGGTGGGTGATTGGACTGGGCATGGATATAAATTGCGTCACTGTTGGGTTTTTGGTAAGGCCAGAATTCACCAGATAGTAAATTCAAAGTCACATCAAGCAAATTAGTTGCAATTAGGCCAGTTTCCACATTAATACTTAAGCCATGTTGTTTGCATGATTGAATAACATTTTTTCGCAAACGATCAAGTTTTGGGCGAATCAAATTACGCAAAATAGCCAGACCATCATCACGATACAACCCAAGCATCTTTCTGTCAACAATAGCAAGAAAGTTCATTCAAAAGAAACAAACCAACCAAGTCACAAACTTCTGCACCATCAAATGAGCCCATAGTAACATCAAACAATCCATCTTTTTTAGCCCAAGTAGGCTATCACCACTATCAAAAAGCACCAATTTCCTAGCATGGAAAATTGTTTGTATTATTCAGTGATGTACGCGCATACAAAAAATATTCATGCCGTCAGCGTAAACGCAAATGTTCGAAAAACCATACGCTGTATGCGTCAACGTAGGCTAACTTGTAAAAAAAGTTGGCGGCGTCAGCGTCAGCGCATACACTAGCGTAAACTAATTTTGTTTGCTAGGTGCCAAATATTCACACGTATAAACCACTCGAAACAAACAAGTTTTATTTTGAATTTCCACGAAGAAACACAAGCATCTGAAAGTGTTCATCTGACATTTTGCTGTGTTTTGGTTCCAATATGTCTTTTCCCATTGAAAACATTCTTTCAACTGCAGCGCTGGAAGTTATTGGCGTGTTGTAGCGAAAAAAAGACATTAAAAAGTATACGTTGACGCTATGCGCTAAAAAACCGCGAAAACTTTACGGCGTAGCCTCAAGCGCAAACTATCCAAAAAAATGTGGCCGCAAGCGTTAGCGTAAACAAAAAGTCTACGCCGCATACGTAGAAAATTTACAGCAGTTCACTTCAGAAAATGACTAAAAATGTTATGTGGTTGCTAAGAAACAAATTAGTCTGCGAAATTAGTCTGCGAGCAGTCATAGTGACAATTTGCAAATTATGAAGGTAATGGGTCATACATTATAAAAAGTAAAGTGACAAACGTTAGGACAAACATTAGTTGTTCTCTGATACGTTAAATTGCCTACCCTATTTTTTGCATTTCAAAAAGAAGCATTGACTCTTACATGGAATAGTCTTGCCTTGAACCAGGATAACACCGAGTCTGTGTTTTTTCATTGATTCAGGCGTGATGCATCACGGATGGTTACATTAATTGAGTCCAGGTCAATCAATCAGTCATTTTATTTTTTGTCATTAACGCGTCCGGGACGAAAAAGATAGTAACAACAAAAATCGATATAGACCTACCAGCACGTTAATGAACGGGAAAAGACGGAAAAACCTTGAAAGGTTTAAAGCGTGCTTGAATGGAAAATCATGTAGTAGGCTACGGTATATAAGTTATCAGTAGTTAGCACGGCCACAAAAACCCAAAAAACAAATAGAAAAAAATAAAACAAAAACAGAGAGAAGCACACATGTAGTAATGAATGACAGCCAAATGAAAAGTGTTGTGGATTGAATTTGCCAGTTCCAATATTGATGTGGATAATAATAATAATAATAATAGGATGGAGAAAGAAAACTGGACATAAAAGAAACCCATCCTCAGGGGCGCCGGAAGCGAGGGGGCATGGGGGCGGATGTCCCCCCTGCCCTCAAACTTTCTGTGGATGGGAGGGCAGGAGGGGCAGTGGTACCCTTTTAAGGTCATGTAAACTACTGCACATTTTGCAATATAACAACTTTTGCTATTCTATTTTAGCCTAATTATAATCTTTCATTTTTGCCATAAAAGAATATTCACGACACAAAATTCTGTATCACAGTAGGCCTATGTTACATCAATATAACATAGTTTGATGCCCTTCCGTGCCATTGTTCTTTGCATAACGGTATCATTACTCGATAATGATCTGATAGATGATAGCTAGATAGCTACAGTATAACTTAAAAAAAAATGCTATTCAGCAATAAAAGTGCCCTTTTTCATAATTCTGCCCCCCCCCCCCAGTCAAAGGTATAGCTGTATTTTATCTTAAAACTAAAAAAAACGGCCTTTCAGCAATAAAAGTGCCCTTATTTTCATAATCCTGCCCCCCCCCAGTCAAAAGTCGTTCCGGCGCCCCTGCCCATGCTCAGGTAAAAGCCCCTTTCGATGTGGCCCAGGAGAGCAGGTGTTGAGCTCTTTCTATGGTCAGACACAGTAGGGTAGCCTAAGACTAAGACGATTGAGGTTTGAGATCCAGTTTAAGTTATTGTTTCTTCTTGCTTACTTATACAATCTATCTGAGCAGAAGCAGATAAAGCCACTAACTAATACAAAGTTAATCCCCAGGATTGCAATAAATTACTTACGGTACTGATAATATATCGGCCAAATGCAAAAAGGTGAATTCTGTTATAAGCGACACGATCAATACTGAGGCTAAAAAGATTGCTAAGGCGTAAAAGAGTGATGATCGGGTTGAAAAGATATTAAGCAACCCAGCGTTTATTACGCTAAATGACTATAAACCCAATTTTACATCCAACCCAAAATGCTGGTTGATTAACCCTTTCAAGTCTCAGATTGGAGATATTAAAGGTGCACTGCAACGAAAATATATAGCTTTTGTATTCATAGATCTTTATGAGAAAAAGCGATTTGTAACAATAAATTTTTTTTTAAGTTTGTCATTAGCTCAAAAATCTAATAAAAGGGATATTGATTTAAAGGATTCTGATTGGTCAAAATCTTTGATGACGTATTTGGTTGTGCAAAACAGTTCAGAACCACTAGGTTAAACCATAGAAGTAAGATATCTATGGTTAAGGTATAAACAATTGGGCTACATATTATACAGAGAACAATTTTATACTTGAGTTTTACGCGTTGAGATGGTTTTTTGTATGGCTCCCGGTTGTAGTAACGAAAGAAACGTGAAAGGGGTACACTTTCATCGTTTACCTCTGAATAATCAAGACAAGCTTAAGAAATGGATCTCTGCGATGAAACTCAAAAACCCACCAGTCAACAAGCACTGCCGTGTGTGCAGCGACCATTTTCTGGCCAGCGATTACCAGCGTGACCTACGGGCAGAGCTACAGGGCACCACATCTAAACATTTGCTCATCCCTGAAGCTGTCCCCTCTGTCTTTGATTTTTCGAGGTATGTGAAAGCCACTGTTACTGCAGTGCCCACAAAACTTGATCGACCTGGGTTCAAATCTCTGAGTAAGAGTGGGCGTTCGGATCGAATAACAAAGAGGGAAATGAACAAAGCTTTAAAACAGGTCAGTAAAACATTGGCAGGGTAGGTACCGTAACTATAAACACATACCATAGTTTTGTTTCATATAAATCATTTAGTTCAAGCCAATTATTTTTTTTGCAGCTTCATCAGGCAGTGGATCAACAATTGATATCTACACCAATCCCAGATCCTGAACCACCTAACCCTGCAGAACCTAAACTTTCCACCCTTGTGGAAGTTTTGGAAACTGAGCAAGTAGTCACGAAGTTATTGTCTACCTGCAGTATAGGCACACAGACAGACCCTCTTCCCTCGCCACCACTTTGCTCTGCTCCATGTTGCCAGGCACCAAGGACCAGCACACCCAGAAAAGTAGCCACACAGGGTCCCTCCACAGCGAGGACGCTTCCAGTGTTAATGTATGAAGCTGCCAACTGAGTGCACAACCAAATACGTCATAAGGCACATAGCGCCATCCAGTGGCTGATTTTCTTTTCGTTATATTTGCCAAACAAAAAAGTACGGTATATCAAAAAAATTTTTTGAAAAAGATAATGCTTAAACACCAGAGAATCACCAAAAAAATTTTCATTTTTCATTTCAGGTCCCCTTTGAGCTTGATTTCTGCCGATTTGCTTCTCTATGACGTCACAAATGTTATTAAATCTGGTTAGCCTCCACTTGGACGTCTTAATCGAGGCTTTCGTGGCACCCGATGAAGATAGTCCTTTGTAATTCTGAGTTTTTTTGCAGATTAAATTAAGGTTACAATGTTCAATATCCTTTCAGGTATTATGCCGATTTATTGTTTTTGCATATTTTTTAGGACCTTCTGATGATCTCCCTTTTAGGGTAAAACAGGCTGTAGAGGTTTTAGAAAGTAATAACTACCGTATATTGATATCATAACCATAATGTATCAACAAAAAGCTTGTACTGTCATTGTCTGTAAAATTTGCTAAGTTTTTCTGTTTGTGTTGAACATAACCTACAAAGTGATGTAACTGTAAGCCAGAGGTTCTCAAACTATCGCGACGCCCTGAAGCGTCGTTTCAATTTTCCAAGGGTGTCACACAATGCTTCCGTTTTCTTTCTGAACTCAATTGCGTAATAAAATGCTTAAAGATATTATGGTCTCCCGAAATGTGCACACAAACTCATTATTACGAGCTGTAGCAGTTGATTGTAACTTAGCAGTCATGCAGCACAATTCTAATTCCCTTTGCCGGGAGACAAATGAATGCTGGAGACACAAGTAAATAAATCAAACTTACTGAATTCCTATTGCTGGGTGCGTTGCAAGTCCAGCAAACTTATCCAAAGGCGTCGCGAGGAAAAAAGTTTAAAAACTACAGCTGTAAACTATATCCCAACGTAAACAATAATTGTAACTCTTCGTTCAACATAGCGTAGCCCAGTGCTCTTCAACCTTTTTTGGTTTAGTGAACCCTTAAAGTTGTTGTGACGAACTCATGCACCCTGTTTACTTAAAAGGTAAACTGAGGTAAAAGCGATATAAAAAATCATTATTTAATGACTGTTTTGTTGTTGCACATTATTAACTAACAACTCAAACCGAGGTATGATATCTTTTTCAATTGCTCCCCTCATCAATGGATCAATGTGTGTGATTGAATTTCTCTTTCGAGATTTGATTTCACACAAACAAGAAAAGCCGCTTTCGCATAAATACGTTGTTGGCATTTGAATAAGTACGGAAATTGCCCTTTCTGCTATTCTTCTGTATTCTGGCACATTTAACAGGTGCACCCAAAAGTCAGTGTATGGTGTCTCTTTAAATAATACTTTCATACCAAAATCCGATTGGAGATCAATCAAATCTTCAATTTCTGTAGTAGGCCCGTCATAAATGAAAGGTTGTAATATCCAAGAACTGGCATTAAGTGTGGCATTCTGTTCAGCATTGAAATATTTCTCAAAGTTTTCTTGCAACAAATTAAGATGGGCATGAATAAGTGGCAACAGTTGCTCTTGACAATTGCTTCCATGTTCTTCCATGAAGTCGTGGTAAAGCGGAAAATCAGAGAAATTGTATGATGCAACTCGGTTCTGCCACAGTGGAAGTTTCTTCTTTATAGCATTGACTTTGGACATGCTTTCAAAAATATCCCCTTTCTTCCCCTGCAAATTCAGATTAAGTTTATTGAGGTGTTCAAAAATGGAAGCCATATACGCAACTTTTGCCAACCAAAAATTGTCACGAAATTTGCTAGCTTGTTGGTTATGTTCCTCTGTTAAAAAAACTCCCAATTCTTCTCTAAGCAGAAAGATACGGCTAAGAACTTTGCCTCTGGAGAGCCACCGTACCTCCGTATGCAAGAGCAATTCTGTGAATGACGCGTCCATTTGTGCACACAACTTAGTGAACATCCTGCGTTTTTTTGCGCGGCTTCGAATATAGTTAACAATACCAACAACTTCCTGAATTACCTCTGCAAAAGTGGTACCGGCATCAATTTCGCCAATATTTTTTTCTTTACCTCCTCTTTTCATTTTCTTTGCGACAAGAGCTTCACGATGTAAGATGCAATGAACACCAACGCATTCAGGAGAAAGTTCTTTTATTTTTGTTACGACACCGTTGATGGATCCTGTCATTGCAGCTGCACCATCAGTGGCAACTGATTTACATTTTTCCCAACTGAGTCCTTTCTCCTTCATATAATCATCCAATTTCTCAAAAATAGAATTGGCGGTTGCATTCACTCCCAACGGTTTACAGAATAAGTAATGCTCTGTAATTGTTTTATGTGAAATATCAGCAAATCTACAAAACACAATGAGTTGAGCTTCTGAAGATATATCAGTTGTTTCGTCTAACTGGATGGCAAACGAAGGCGCTTCCTTCAACTTTTGTATCAACTGATCCTCCAAGTCTGTTGATATACTTTGACATCGGCGATAAACTGTGGTATCAGACAGAGAAATTTTTGAAACTCTATCAACTGCTTCTTTACCACCATGAATCAAATCTGCTGCTACTTTAAGACATGGTAATACTACTGATTCTAGCTCTGTATAAGGACGTTTGCTTTTAAGAACAACATGAGCCATCTTGAACGAAGCTAACACAATGTCTTTACTCTGTTTGCCTATCATTTGCAATTCAAAGGATCTTTGTTGCTTACGAATTGATGATAACTGTGACTCAAAAAACTCCTTGGACTTGTACTGGTGTTCAGGATGTTGTTTTTGAAGATGCAGCTCGAGTTTGGAAGGAACAAGATTGCAGTTGGCATACTTGACTGCACAAAACAGACAACTAGCCGATGGATACTGATTGTGTTTATCATCTGTTGAAAGATGGAAACCGTACTTCACATAATCCTCATTCCATCTTCTTCGTTTTGGCATGGACACTGTTTGACTTTTGCGTTTCACATTTCTCCCGCCTTTGCAAGCAATAGACGTCAGAGGAGTTTCAGTTTCCGTTGCACAGCTTTGGCTATTTTCATGCCTTGCACTGCCTTCGTTTTGCTGAAAGACACTACCCTCGCTCGTTGATACAGAAGTTGAAGTTTTCGTAAAATGTTTGAATAAAGACATCACAGACAAAATAGTTAACTAAATAATAATATTATACCTAAAAAACAAAAATCAAATTAGACATCAACATTTAAAAAAGTACAGGGGATTGTAGTAGCATTGCGGTCTATAAATACACAGTCAATATAGTCCACGGGTCGGCAACCTTTAGCATTGAAAGAGCCATTTGGTCTCGTCTCCATCAAACTAAAACCTGCTCTGAGCCGCACCATCTAATTGACGGCTTACAGCAAAAACCTCCTCTGAGCCGCACCATAAAATTGACTGCTTACAGCAAAAACCTAACGCTTACAGGAAAGCCTTTTGTTCGAGTTATTCTCTTCTTGCATTTAGCTATTATTTATGATTAATCAATACAAATCTATTCAAGTAATGCTGAAATTAAATATTTAGCTACAATATTTAGCTATAGGCTACTGACTATCTACAAATTACCATTACTAGCTGCAAAGCAAACCGTAGCTACAAAGGTAAAGTGTTGCGTCTCCTTGTCGCAACTATTCGGTTTTTGATTATTGCACCACAATGGTTTAATTGTGACACGAACTAGTACCAAAAAAGTATCACGTGAGCTAGAGCGCAGAGATAAAAGAGCCGCAGGTTGCCGACCGCTGATATAGTCCTTCAGTTGCTGCAAAATGACTTGAAACCTAGGCCTACATCTTTTTTCTAATATCCTGAAAGTCAAATATTAATGGTTCATTTTTGCTCACAGAAAGTTTTTGTAAAAAGTATCTGTTTAGTGTGACAAGTTTGTGATGCACCCGTGTATACCTTTTCGTGCTGGTGCACCCCATGCATATTTTGGTGCACCCTAGGGTGCACCGTGCACACCGGTTGAAGAGCACTGGTAGCCTATCACATTTTTTTTTAATTCGTTTTTATTTTCGGTGAGCATTTACCTCCACTTCCAGATTGGTTGTCCCCGTTCCCGTTTCCTGCATGACAAACCGTGTTATACAATATTTGCTACAAGGACTGATTAGCCCCTTGAATTGGCTGTGGGTCTGTCAAGCGAATACTGCCCGGCTGAAGACTATATGACCATGCTTTTTAAAAAAGAGCTGTTTTAACTAAAATACGATAATTTTAATCTCTTAAAGAAGGTTAAGGTCTTATATTGTTTGAAAAAATGATCTGATAAGTGATATTAAAGAAATTAAGCAAATAAAGTTAAAATATTGAACTGTTTTGCCAGTTACGTAAAAGTTTATTCTCTGTTCCATTTTTGACTTAAATCCTCGTCGCAACAAAGTGATGAAATTCACTATAACATTATCACAGAATTCAGTTTTTAATTTATTGGAATTTTCAGTTTCAGATTTAGGCTATTCTCGTTGTTAGTCTGACAAATGAGCATAACTTGCATTTCGTAAGAATTACGAAAATGATGAAATGAGAATTTGTTGTTTTCTAACCTGACAATTCAGTTTGACAATCTTCATCATCTTCATTGCAGTCCGTGTTGGAACCTGGACAAAAACAGGAAATGCTTGAAAATAAGAAAATCGTGTCGGGCAGCACCGATTTTTCGAAATCATGCAATCGGTAGCCACTTTAACAAGTCGAAATTCTGCCACTGAAATTGATTAGAATGCAACCGCCAACCAATCACAACATGTTATAAGAGGCTACCGTCCAATTGTGATCCTTCTCGCACTCATCCAGAGAGTTAATGCTTGTTTTTAACTTTATTTGCTAATTACAGAAGAAAAAGAGCAATAGCAGTAGTGGGAATCGAACCCGCGTCAATGAAATGACTACTTTCTAGCCCTAACCCTAACCCCTAAGCCAACCAGCTGACAAAAAATCCATCACTTAATTTGCTTTCTATGATCTTCTTTTCGTCATTTTTTACGTCACTTAAACCGTAGCTTGTGATTGGTTGGCGGTTTCATCCTAATCAATTTCAGTGGCAGAATTTCGACTTGTTAAAGTGGCTACCCATGCAATCATTATACGTTTTTTTTAGTTAACTTTTCAAAAAATGATCTGAAAATACTGTAGGCCTAGTAATAAAAGCTAAGTTATATAGGGTGCTATAAAAGCTACAAACGCCTGGTAAACAGTAGAACAGTTTTTGTCCAGAACATTTGTCGTTACATTAGCATTTTCCACAGAAAGTTAGCTAACATTTATTAATAATTTTACCACACTTTTGGCCTGATTGCTGCTTACATCACGCCACATAGTTACTTAGACCCTTCGTATAGGCCTATTAAGTTCAACTGCGTTTACAGAAAAAAAATAGCATCTAAAACTTTCTTGTCGATTATGATATGTTAGATTTTGTTTAAATTACAAAGTGTTAAACAACTAAATTACCGCCATTTTCCATATTTGTAGAACCTTCAGGAACTTCACCTGAACCACACGTCAAGTTATTGATGCCTTGAAAAGATACTTTGATACCCCGTAGCAGAGCCCATAGCGGCCTAATTGCAAATATGCAACAACAATTTTTGGAAAGTAGGCTACATTACGATGGGAGAGTGGAATGAACCTATGTGAAGACAATGAAACTGAAATAAATACTTTCGATTGACTCTTTATATAATCCAATGTCGCAAATTTGGAACAAGTTGTACTTTTAAATATTCTGTGTTCGTTGTAGCCTGCTACACCATTTAAAGAAAATGCTGAAAATTTAATTGTTTTTTTCTTGGACACTACGGGGTTAAATTTAAAATAGATTCAGACTTTACAAAAATTACAGCGCTAATTTTTTATAACAAATGTTATACAACATGGACATGCAAACAGACCTTTATTGATATACCAGTGTATTATTTCTGTGGAAAAAATACCGTATTTTTGTTTCACGTAAAAAACAAGTATATTATATTCTGTGTATTTTTCGTTAATTTTCCGACTTAACTTTTTTGGCCACTAGGCCTACGCCTAATGCACCTAACTTTTAACTTTTATCATGTCGACCAAAACAAAAAAAATCAACCAAATCAAAACCGAAACAACATTTCAATACTTTGTCTTAGTTTGATAGTTTTCTAAATCCTTTAGAGTTAGTCATGATACATTTCCCTAATGAACTATTTTTATCTTGCTTTAGCCCTATAGTTGCATATATTACATGAAACTTTGACACATTATAGTGAAATCTTTCATATGACAACCAGGAACAGCTGTGTTTGCAGAAAAAACTAACAACTGAAGTTTTTTGATCGATCAAGGTATTTTACATTTTCTCATAATTGTAAACAACTCAATGATCACCACCTCCCAAATTTGGAAGCAGCTTACGGTTCCGTAACAGAGACAAGTAGGTAAATTTCATTTTTAATATATCGTTACTATCCACTGATAATACCGAAGAATAGGTTTAAAAAAGGTGAAATAAATGAAAAACGTTGCAAAAAAACAAACTAAACACGCAAGGAGAAAAGAGTGAATAAAACAAAAAGGTTGAAATATTTGTGGGAAAGTTGCCTCGCCTTGACGGGATAAGAGCGGAAACGTCAACAGGAAAATTTGCGCATAAAACTGAAATTGCATCAGTGAACACTTTCTGCTGAAAGATATCTACAAAGTTTCTTTTACTAGGCTATCAATGGCAAATAAACACAAATCAAATATATTTAACGTAGAAGAAAAATCCGTTAGATTGATGACAGAATAATTCAGTTTAGCGTAAATTAGGCTACAACAAGTTATTGCAACCGTGCCGTATTGTGTTAAGTATGCTAAATCATTTGGGTTTCGAGCACGCTCTAACATTCCAGTTTTGTCGCTTCTACCTTTTCCAGATCCTTGTTCTATTATGAAAAGGGATATTGTGTTTTGGTTAGAATGAATAAAACATGAAACTGAAAACTGAAACGGAGTGTGGAGGAACTAGCACCCCAGGATGTTCCAGCTAAGCATCTCAGCAAGTTTTTGCGTGTTGATAGCTTAACATGGAGGGCTTCAGCGTGTTGCTTATGGGTCAATTGCCGATCGAGTTTCACTCGTAGGTAAATGGGGCATGGGTTGTGTTGTGTGGTAGGGAGTTGTTCCCGACAATTTTCACCAAATCAAACGTCATATAAAAACCGTTCAAGTCTACTGAATATTACGTCATGGAAATTCCTAAAGCATGTGCCAAAATTGCACCAGCGTTCATAAGAATTGTGTCAAACCTGTTTGGGCCTGGTTGGGCCTGTTTAAACAGGAAATATTACATCAGCTTTAAACACCTGTTGGAATGACTTCATAATTGTCTTTCATTATTGCGTCACAGTACTGCATACGTGAATTTGAGATATTGATATCTATTCTGGTCATTCGTAAAATGATTGTTTGAAAGTTGGCCGCACATTTAACTGTTGGCTTAGTGCTTGCTAGCTGGACAAAGGTTCCGTCTTTTATCCAAGTAATCTGTTCTGTAGTGACAGTTTTCAGTGGTGTACGCGTTGCACCCCCTCGTTTTCGGTAGCCGTGGGCTAATTTTTACAGAAATACACTTTTTGAAAAGAAGTTCAAGTGTGTGTTTCTTCGGTCATTATATGCAGACGAAAGGATCCGGGAACTTTAAGTTACAATTTTCCCACGAAGAAATTATGGTTTACCGCTGTGACCATAAAAAAAATAAAAGACGAAGTTGTTGGTTGGTAGGCAACTGAAGAACTTTAAGCTAAAAAGTAAAGACATTTCTTCTCAGTTTGGTACAGAAGAAAAAATAACTTTGACATTCATTGGCAAGAAAGAAGATTAAAGGCAATCCATCTGTGCTTGAAGATTCAAGTGGAAGAATCCAAGCAAGTTTTGTGGACGTTTGGACTTCACATACTCGTACAGCTACGGTATCGTGCATTTAAATTTTTTTTTGTATTTTTACGGTCTTTGCAGTTAAGTTTTTTATAACTACTGTAAATTTGTGTGTTTGTGTAACTTAATTTTTTTAATTGTTAAATTTAGCCCTAACATTTAATATGTCTACACTCGGTGGTGACAGGGACTCGACCGCCGTCGACTCGACTGAGTTTAAGCCTGATGATGTTCTTTGCGGTCGGGCAGGCCATTCTGGGGAGGGACCCATTAACGATGAGGCTAAGTCAGTTCGAGAGGCCCGGCATCTTAGACGGGATATTTTGACTCAAATTGGGAAACTTTCTGTAGCCCTAGGTTCTTTGAGTGATAAACAGGAACTGTTAATTTTTAGATCTAAGTTATCTACTTTAGAAGAGGAATTACGGCATTTCCATGCTCTTTTGAGTAAAATTGTTAACTCTGCAATCTTGGCAGAACTTCGTGATAGGGTAGATCCCGAATTTAACTCGTTAAAAAATAACTTCGAACAAAAAGAAAGTGAGTTCTCAGATATGTTGGATGCTGACATACATCCTGAGGATAGCGCCTCAAATGTAAGCACTAGGATGTCTGAGAGCTCGTCACGGATAGTTGCACAAATTAACCTACAGTTAAGACGAGAGGAGCTCCAGATCCAAGCTGAGGCCGAAGCAAGAGCTGCTGAGGCCATCGCAAGAGCTGAAGCCATACGAGCTGAGGCTGCCGCGAGAGCTGAGGCCGACGCGAGAGCTGCTGAGGCCGCACGAGCAGAGGCTGCCGCGAGAGCTGAGGCCGAAGCGAGAGCTGCTGAGGCCGCCGCGAGAGCCGAAGCTAGAGCTGCTGAGTTCGCACTCAAAGACGCTCAGTTGAGGGCCGAACAACGTAAAGAGGTAGTTTTAGCTGAATATCGTTCTGAGTTGGGCTCCCGGCGTAGCTCTAGGAAGGGCTCTTCTAGGCATTCCAGAAGTGAACATCAATCACAGTTTAATTTACCTAACCTTTTCCAGACGCCTGTTTAATCCGTAAGTGGACCTGTACAATCCACATGTTTTCCAGCTGTTTCAGGAGGTCTCGGGGCCGCGGCTAAGGGTCTTCCGAAGGCTGTAGAGCCAAGGTCTGCAAATTACAACCGAACTCCTCCCCCAGAGCGTACAGGTCACGGGGCCGCCATTAGCAGTAATGCTTTGCCCCCTTCACAGTTTTCAGCGCCGCTAGTTTTTGATCGCCCAGCTACACGTAATTTGGGTGGTTGTGAGAGGCGTATCGCGTCTCCTGATTTTAACGTGTGTGAGGATCGTGATCGGGCTGTGCATGTGACTGAGCCCACTCAGCCCATTAAGGGATATAGCTTGTCTTCTCCCGCTAAATCGAGTTCTCAACAGCAGGATTGCTTTTTTGAATACCAAAATAGTAGGACGTTCTTCGATAAGGCGGCCTTGATTGGTTACGATGGTAATAATATGCCATTTGTCTTCTTTAAAAATCGTGTTATGGCCTTGATGGCAGCTTCGCCCTTTAAGGGAACTCGTTTGACTTTGTTGCAAGCAGCTTGTGTTAGAACAGCTGCACAAACGATTGCTAATTTGGTTTCTGACACTCCTGGCTTGTCAGAGGAAGACAGGATAGAAATGTCATTAGCTCGCTTGTCCCAACGTTTTGGAGTTCGTGGAGGTCTTTTCGCAGAACCAGAAATTAGAAAGTATCGCTATGGTAGCAAATTGACTTCTATCTCTTCCAGTGATTTGAAAGAGTTTAAAGATGAATTGTCGCAGTGTTTGCTTTACGCGAAAGCTTATGGTCAGCGTGATAAATTAGAAGGACGTTTTGTTTTGGATTTGGCTAAGCGACTCCCGTTTGACGCTAAGCAGCGTTATCTTGACTTTTTAGGTGATCAGTATGGTAGCACTGAGGAACCTACCTTTCAGAGTTTGTTTGATTTTGTAGTACGGGAGGAAACGCGCAAGTCGACTGATTTTAGCATTATGCTAATGGGCGATTCTGGTGAGTCGCAGCATTTTAAAAAGTTTGGCAAAGGAAAATTGCCTTCATGTCCGGTTAGGCAGACGTCGGTAAAACCCCATGATAATGTGATTTCAGGGAGTTCGCAGTACTCGACTGCTGTTGGCACACCGCGCGGCGGTGTGGCCAGACGTAGTGACATACCGGCATGTTTTTGTTGTTCGTCACGTGGTCAAGTTGAATATCATTTTTTGTCTAATTGTAAAGAATTTTTGCGCTTGACACCTAAAGGTCGGAGAGATGTCATTGTGAAAGCTGGCAAATGCTTGAATTGTTTGCGCCAGCATATGGTTAGAGACTGTAATCATGCAAATAACTGTCGTAAGTGCGGACCTACCAACGATAGGAAACACTATTTTCTTCTGCATGATTTTTATGTGACGTCACGTGATTCTCTGGATTTGGTCGGTAAAGATGAGGCTGGTGCCAGAGTTCCTGTGCGTAATGTTAAGATTGGAAATGTTAAAGCAGCCTTTAACCGCGTTACTGCTGCTCGTGTTTTGAATCCAATGACTGGCAAATCGAAGTTGGTGTATTGTCAGCATGATCCTGGTTCGCAGTTGACCTTTGTTTCAAGTGACTTGGTGTGCGAACTTGGTCTTAAACCGTATGATAAAGCGTCGTTTAAAATAGATACTCTGGCTGGTCAGAAACCTACTTGTGCTGACCTTGTTAAACTCAACATCCAGTCGTTAGAGACTGATGAACTGTTTTGTGATATAACCTCGGTGGTTAACCCAGCTTGGGCTGACGATGTTAAAACTTTACCCCATAAACAAGATTTAAGTGGTTTCCGTCATTTCCATGACGTGAATATGTTTCATTTGAATGATTGTAGTACTGTAGATGTACTGATTGGCAATGACAACGCTTATTTGATGTGGACAAAAGAAGAACGTGTTGGTGAAAATCGCAGTGAACCGCATGCTTTACTCACTCCTCTCGGTTGGTTGGCTTGTGGTGGTAAGTCACCCTTAGTTGAAAGCGTTGCTAAAGTGTGCAGAGTGCAGACGTCTTCAGAGTCGGATGTCATCTCTGGCTTTCAGCGTAAAATTCAGTCTTGTGATATGGAAATAGCAGACCTGAATAAAGTCATTCAGGATTTGACTTTGCAAAATGAAACCTGTGAATTGTCTCGCAATGATAATTTGGCTAGAGAACTTGTCGAACCGAATATTGAGTTGAAAGATGGTCGATTTGAGATACCTGTTCCGTTGAAGGAAGATATTGATCTACCTAACAATTTTGTGTTGGCGTCAGATAGAGCTGCTGCTTTAAGGAAGAAGGCTTTAAAACAACCTGAACTTCGTGATTTCCTTACTGACACCATGAAAGATCTTAAATCTAATGGCTATATTGAGCGTGCGGGTGAAGCAGGAAATGTCAAGGGATTTGAATGGTATTTACCATACTTTGTGACGTCACAATTAAAAAAGCGTATTGTTTACGATGGCAAGTCTGAATTTCGAGGAACTTGTGTTAATGATGTAATGTTTTCGGGTCCTGACTTGTTAAACCCTCTGGTAGATGTCTTGGCTAGATTTCGGCTTGGTAGATTTGGTCTCATGGCTGATGTGACTAAATGCTTCTTTCAAATAAAGTTACCGGAGTCGCAAAGGGATTTGTTTCGTATATTGTGGTTTGAAGATGATGACCTTGAAAATGGTAGGATGGTACCATTTCGTTTTTGTGTACACCCTTGGGGAATAAAGAGTAGCCCGTATATCGCTTGCTTGGCTATAAAGAAAATGATCGAGCAGAATCCCAGCAGTGCTGGTGAATTGACTCTCTGCAATATTGCAAATAATATGTACATGGATGATTTTATATTTTCGGCTGATAGCTTAGAGGAAGCTCAGCAAATCACTCATGAATCAATTGCTTTGTTTGATAGCCGTGGGTTTAAACTTGTTAAGTGGAGTGCTAACAAGGAGTCTATGATTGTCTTGTCAAATTTGGATAATGAGATGCTTTCACCTTTGATTCGTGACATTGACTTTCAGACTGAAAATATGACTTTGCCATCAGCGAAGAAATTATGGTTTACCGCTGTGACCATAAAAAATAAAAGACGGAACCTTTGTCCAGCTAGCAAGCACTAAGCCAACAGTTAAATGTGCGGCCAACTTTCAAACAATCATTTTACGAATGACCAGAATAGATAGCAATATCTCAAATTCACGTATGCAGTACTGTGACGCAATAATGAAAGACAATTATGAAGTCATTCCAACAGGTGTTTAAAGCTGATGTAATATTTCCTGTTTAAACAGGCCCAACCAGGCCCAAACAGGTTTGACACAATTCTTATGAACGCTGGTGCAATTTTGGCACATGCTTTAGGAATTTCCATGACGTAATATTCAGTAGACTTGAACGGTTTTTATATGACGTTTGATTTGGTGAAAATTGTCGGGAACAGGAGTTTCCATTGAGAAAATCAACAATTTGCGCGTGGATTCTATGTTGCACAGGTGAAAAGGTGTGACAATATTTGCCAGGCTCAATTTCTCCACAACCTGAGATAGTCTGGACTTGGGGCGATGTCGTCTGTGAAGGCTTTTTCTACCACATGCCAGTACTGGTCAGAATGGAGTAGTGCCAGGTCATCAGCATAGTACTGACGTGACGTAGTTTTTGGTCACTGATAGCCTACAGTCACTGATATAGATGTAAGATGTTAAACAGTAGGGGTGAAAGGCATGATCCTTACGGAACACAGTTTTTTAAGCGGCGGGGCCGACTGCACTGCCCATCACTGGTCCTCAGAAAGAAGGTCCGATTGCAACATAGTGGGTAAAGATACAATGAATAGATTCAACAGGAAAAAGCATACTGCGCATGCAAAGACAACTCTCGATTAAAGAAAAGGCAAGAAGAGGAAAAGACGGCTGTCCAGCTGATTTTAATATATTTCACACAACCACGACAATTATATTTAGGCTACACCGTTTTTTAACAGCATTTTTTCCACATTTGCAAATGGGTAATGCAGTATACTATTAATAAGATAACTTTTTTGCGATATCGATAGCCTACTTGTGAGTGAGCGACAATATAAGCCTAATTAAATTTACAAGATTGAACACATGGTAAACACAAAGTGAAAGACACAAAAAAGGTTGCTTCTTTGTCAAATACTTTTAAAAAAGCTGCTGTTACACTAAGATCTGGCCAATATATTGTTTAAAAATTAAATTATACTCACCGTTGCCGTTTGATGTTGAACCTTCCTTGTTATTTCCCGTGGAGCCTTCATCTGGATCTGTATAATAAATATACAGTCAGGGGCGCCGGAACGATTTTTGACTGGGTGGGACAAGATTACGAAAAAAGGGCACTTTTGTTTACTAAAACGCCAGTTTTTTCAAGTTTTAAGATAAGATATAGCGACAATGCTAATCTATCAGGTCACTATGTATTGAGTAATGATAGCCTACAAGTGTCCGGTATACAAAGAACGGGATCGTGCTATGTTGTAATGATGAAACCTACTGTCAAGCCTTAACGCAGTCTGCGGCCATGGCCGCTAAGTGGTGCTTGAATGACCGCCGGTGTTACCTCCTCAATCGGTAAAATAAATGAAAAACGTTACAAAAAAACAAATACCAAACTAAAAATGCAAGATAAAAAGAGTGAATAAAACAGAAAGTTTGAAATAATTGTGGGAAAGTTGCCTCGCCTTGACGGGACAAGTGCAGAAACGTCAACAGGAAGTGCGTAAATTTTGCGCATGAAACTGAAATTGCATCAGTGAACGCTTTCTGCTGAAAGATATCTACAAAGTTTCAATGGCAAATAAACACAAACCAAATATACAGTATTCAACGTAGGAGAGAAATCCGTGAAATCGATGACAAAATAATTCAGTTTAGCGTAAATTAGGTTACAACAAGGTATTGCAACCGTGCCATATCCGAACCACAAGTCCACAACCGTGCCGTATTGTGTTATGTAGGTTAAATCATTTCTGTCTCCAGCACGCTTTAACATTCCAGTTTTGTCACTTCTACCTTTTCCAGATCCTTGTTATATTATGGAAAGAGATATTGTATTTTGGTTAGAATTAATAAGACATGAAACTGAAAACTGAAACGGAGTGTGGAGGAACTAGCACCCCAGGATGTTCCAGCTAAGCATCTCAGCAAGTTTTTGCGTGTTGATAGCTTAACATGGAGGGCTTCAGCGTGTTGCTTATGGGTCAATTGCCGATCGAGTTTCACTCGTAGGTAAATGGGGCATGGGTTGTGTTGTGTGGTAGGGAGTTTCCATTGAGAAAAATCAACAATTGGCGCATGGATTCTATGTTGCACAGATGAAAAGGTGTGATGGTAGGCCTATTTGCCAGACTCAATTTCTCCACAACCTGAGATAGTCTGGACTTTGGGCGATGTCGTCTGTGAGGGCTTTTACTACCACATGCCAGTACTGGTCAGAATGGTGATATAGATGTTAAACAGTGGGGGTGAAAGGCATGATCCTTACGGAACACAGTTTTTTAAGCGGCAGGGCCGACTGCGCTGCCCATCACTGGTCCTCATTAAGATAGTCCGATTGCAACATAGTGGGTGAAGATCAGAGTTGTACGTTGGCCGACTGCGCTGGCCATCACTGGTCCTCATTAAGATGGTCCGATTGCAACATAGTGGGTGAAGATCATTGTTGTACGTTGACGCTGAGGCTGGCGTCGTCAATTTATTTTTTAGTTGACGGAAGTGATAGCGCCGTCAACTATTTTGCCGATTTTAAGCGTCATGCGCTATGCGTCATTTTTTTGTTTTCATAGAAAATCTCGTTTCACAATAAGAGTTCCACAATGTAGTCTGGCCAGGGCGACTCATCCAAATTACCGGCTTTAAGGTTGGTTGGAATGGCTCTCTGGAATACAATTGGAAGAAGTTCGCCAAATGATTATCACTCATATCGTGAGCAGTATCGAGAAAGAGGGATCAGAGAGAGAAAGCGAAAAATCAATGAATGTCATCGCGGAAGTTGAAGATAATTTATTTCAAGAGCTCTATTCCCCTGAAAAGAGCGATGCTGGTGCAGTGGACCTCGTTAAAAGATTTATATATGCAACACCATCACAGCACGCTTGAAACAGTGATACCTTTCCGAGTAAACGTTTTCAAGGCTTGTTTTTGAAATGCACCAATACCATCCAAGGCTGCTGTGGAACACATGTTTTCACTTGGAAAGAACATTATCGAACGCAGCAGATTGTCAGACAAACGTTTTGAAATGCTTGTGTTTCTACAAGGAAATAGCTAGGCCTAATACGCTAAGCAGCTAATTACAATCCAGTCTCAAAACAAAATACCTGCTCTTTATTTATAGCTATTGTTAGCATAAACTTGGTTGAAATACTTCTGTTCTGTGAGACCCTGACTAAAATAGCTCTAGAAATTAGCGCTGACGCTGACGCCGTCAATTTCTTTAAGAGCTGACGCAGTACTTTACGCCGTGAAGTTTTTAAGCAATTCGCGCTGACGCCGTAAATTTATTTCATTGACGCGTACAACACTGGTGATACAATGAATAGATTCAACAGGAAAAAGCATAGGCCTACTGCGCATGCAAAGACAACTTTCGATTAAAGAAAAAGCAAGAAGAGGAAAAGACGGCAGTTCAGCTGATTTTAATATATTTCGCACAACCACGACAAACATATTTACATCGTTTTTAACAGCATTTTTCCACATTTGCAAATGGGTAATGCAGTAACTTATATTATTAATAAGATAACTTTTTTGCAATACCAATAGCCTACTTGTGAGTGAGCGACAATATTAGTCTAATTAAATGCACAAGATTGAAAATAAGTTATGGTAAACACAAAGTGAAAGACACAAAAAAGGTTGCTTCTTTTTCTAATACTTTTAAAAAAGCTGCTGTTGTGTTACACTAAGATCTGGCCAATATATTGTTTAAACATGTTATTTAAGTAAATAGGCTACGTGTACTCACCGCTGCCGTCTGGTGTTGAACCTTCCTTGTTATTTCCCGTGGAGCCTTCATCTGGATCTGTGTAATAAATATACAGTATCTAGCCAACAATGCAAAATACAGTGAATAATTAGGCGTTATTTTTAAGCTGACTTAGTGGCTAACCCACGTACTGTACCACATATTAATTGTTACTTATACCATTTTATGTTTTGACGTGGGAAATAAAATGACTCTCTACTACAATATGTCGTTGGCCTCGTCGATTCTTCCGACTCCCATCTGTGTAGGTAATAGTGAATGCACAAGATTGAAAATCTGGTAAACACAAAGCGAAAAGAATACACGAAAAATGTTGTTTCTTTTTCTAATACTACCTTTCTGCAATATTAAAAAAAACTGCTGTTACACCAAGTTCTGACCAATCTCTCTAATGTATCGATGGCACTGAACAAAATTGAAGCCGAATGTTTAATTGGTAATTCAATCAACAATCATTTATTGTCTGCTGATGACTTGTGTTGTCTCTGTCTAAGTATTAGTTGCATGAAAAGTATCCTCAAAGTATGTGAACAGTATGCTCAATCACATGACATAGTCTTTAATTGCGACAAGTCCCAAGCAATGTACTTTCCCATCAAAGGGCTCAAACTTAATATAATCTCTAAACTGTCTTTTTTTAATTCCAAACTTAACTTTGTTGACCGAGTCAAGTACTTAGGTGTGCATCTAAAAAGTGACTTGCATGATGATTGTGATATTACTAGACACGTTCGTTCCTTTTATTGCTCCGCAAATAAATTAAGAGCTAGATTTTCTAGGTGTTCTCAACTGGTCAAAAATACCTTAGGCTACTTCGATCGTATTGTATTCATATGTGAAGAGACAGTCCAGGTGGATAACGATCAAACTCCATTATTTGTGATTTTTAGATTTTACCATCTCCCGTTGTGTTACCATTAAAAGTTTTATGTAGCACCTTGTTTTTGCGGAAAAACGATTAATATCTCTCAAAATAAGGCTTTAAAATGATAGGGTTCAGCCACAAAACGATCAATCTCAAAACTTAATTTTCAGTTTACTCGAAAAGTTGGTTTTGGTAGTTTGATCGTTGTTGCACCTGGACTCTTCATGTGTAGAAGCCAGCTAGTAGAAGTAGAAGAAGCCAATCGAAGCCAAGTGATAGACGCCAATCTCTAGTAGTATGATAACATTTGAGGCCTTGATGAGAAAGGCTCTTTTTGGGTTCATTAAACGCTACGAAATTTCCGCTAACAATTTAAGTTCGTCGCTCATAAAATCGGATCCTTTCTCATTGCCATCGTTTCATGAACACTACAAACAAACAATACATCTTGTACGGTGTAACCTTATGTTAAATGTGTCTATACTTGTTTATACTGGTGTAGGCTATGTCTTGTAAGTTAGTGTACGGTATGTTGCATGCAAGTGAATTTGTTAAATTGTTCATTTCGCTTCTTATGGATCGCAAGGTCTGAAACGAGCGTTGAAAAAATAGGTTAGTTTCTCCGACTCTCATTTATAGAAGAGTTTCACAAAAATCACAATTAGATATGGGATGCAAACACTTTCAACATCTTCCACATGCTTGGCGTGTTTTCTCTTTTCTTGTTCTTCGTACGATTGAACATTATTGCGAAACCAACTAGCTTGAAAGCTCACTTCGATCACAGTCTTCATCATCATCGGTTCCATTGCACGGGCCTGACCCGTTCTCGCCCCCATTGTTCTCATCACCACTCCCACGTCCACTGCCACTTCCTGCTTGCCTCTTTGCAATATGATGAATGTTTGTTCTTTGTTTGATTGGCATAGACTCAACAACTAAACAAGACATATAAATCACGACAAGTAAAAACATTTCTTTTGCTGATATAAAGTTACACATTGATATAAAAGTATGCTATGTAAATCTACTATTAGCCTACTGTAAATTCCAGTTACTTTAAATTACTAAAATTACGGCCACTCTGCATTAGCCAGATGGATGTGTAAGAAATGGCGGAGATGTGGCTGTGCGTTTGATTGTTAACTTTGACAATTTGTTTGAGACAACACGTTTCTCACGAATAATTTAAATTAACATTTGATTTTATTATTGCTAATATATGCGGATATATTTATTCCACAACGATACATGAGTACTGAGTAGCCTATGCTCCTGTGATACTATTCGAATATCAATAGCGAGGCATATTTAATTTAAAAGAATTTAAGCAGCTTAAAAGCTTAAACTAAGTGCAAGCCTGTATCATAGCCTATCCCTATATATCTTACGGGCCTACTTTATTAATCATTTGATCAATCTTTTGTTAAAATTGCAGCTTGTCAGTTCTTTTATTTGTAAACTTCTAGGCTGCATAAAAAATATTTTTTTATTTTAAAATCTGAACGTTCTGATCGATTTAACAAGATATAAACCAGATGTCAAAGTCGAATGGATAAAGTCACACTTTCTTATAAATAGAAAGCTAACTAACCAAACAGAAGTCTGCTCGCACTGCAATTTCCTCAAATAAACATTTCAAAGTCACAAAGGAAAAAGCTTGTTTTTCCAAACAAGTAGTAGTAGTTTTACCAATCCAATGGTATCACAATTTTGGAAAACAAAAACTAAGTTTATATTTACTTACCAGCAATCAATAACAAAAGGAGAAGAACTTTATTCATTGTCATTCAAGGAACGATAAAAATTAAATGTTGACTTTAGTTTGCAACAAAGTGGTATCTTCTTGACAAAAATTGCGATCTATTATTGCAAATAAACGCAAGTTACAAGCTTTATATCAAATAAAATTCTTAATTTCTCTTGAACTTCGTAGGCTTAAACTGACTTAAAGTTGCATTACTTGAAAATGTAACAGAAAGTTATTTGTACTGCAATGTCGTGCATTCTATGCGCTAGAAAAGAACTCAACATTTACTTGTTGATAATCCAGGAAACAATAGAGCACGTAGTTTCCATTTTCAGACAAGATGGAAGCCAAGTGAATTTTGCTTGATTTTATTTAATAAGAATTTAAACCGGTATATTTCCTGGTTTACAAACCCAATTTTGAAGAAAACTCAACTCATGGGCGTGCAAGATAGTCTATTACACAGGCCTGCATGACACCTTTCAGTCAACTTAAAAAAAAATCCTCTATTGCAGCGTTATTTTTTTTTGAGCTCTAGGAGTCAATTTTAAGTCACTTAAGCTATGGCTTTTATAGTGGATCTACGAAAATATTTCAAGAGACATCAGAGTCTCAACGGCAAAAAATTGTGAAAAATGAACTCGAAGCAAAATTGAAATCTAAAAACCAAACAGTAAGGTAGACCGCGGGAGTGGGTTTTCCCAGAACATGCTGACAAATTTCACCTTGGTTTGGTCGCTTTCTCTGTATTTTGTGGCCCTACGATATTGGTAAAACTAGATTTTTAAAGAGGGTGAAATCACATAGCCCACGTGGTTTGATTGTAACTTAAATTAAAGTTAGGTTAACTTTGAAATATTTGTTTTTACAACCGACTCTCGGGGTGTGCGCTTGAGCAACGCACGTTAAGGACTGCTCTCCATTCAGCGGCATCTAATGGATGGAATAGTTCCCCGGCAACAAGGCTTCAACAATCGGAAACTTCACTAGCTGTCAATCTCGGTGACCGGGCCTGCGTCAGTGATTCAAAGCCTCTACAAGTATGCAAAACTGCCAGGATTAAGCTCTGCAAGAAGCTTTCCCAGTCCGAGGATAAAGATTCAATCAATCAATCAATCAATGCTAGTTTTGTATAGTGCTGCATAGTCTTTTAATGAAATTAAAAAAATCCGTTCATGGTAAAAAAGTCTTAGTGGTTCTGATATTATGCACGCTGCTACTGCCCCATTACAGAGATCTATATGCTACATTATCATCGCTTATTCGGAAATGTAAAAATACTTAGCCTAAAGCCACAAACAAACGCTATTACAAATAGGCTAGCCCTATATACCAAACTTAACTTACGAAGTAGACTAGGCTAATCACAGTAAGTGGTGTTTCGTCAAGGTAATAAATGAGCTTAGTATAATCTTCATAAAGCTTTGTAATATTTGGAGACATTTTGATCGGGTAGGCTACAATTAGTACTGTACGGTAATCTCCTAGTCTGCTGACGGAACGACAATTTCTTTGTTTTGATAGCAATAAACGCCACGCTGAAACTCATTTTCAACAAAATAAAACGTCGAAAATGAAAAAGTCCACGTCCATTTCATTCCATGTGAGCAGGTATTTGATAACTTTCGCAAACATTCTAACTTTTCGAGAATAGGTCATTGCCGCCCTGTTGACCTTTCCGGGGGTTTCACCTTCTATTATATCTCTTTCGCCTTCATGTGGCGAAATCGCCAACTATGAGAGTCACTGAATTAGCTGCTGATTCTTTCTGTGTTCAAGATTTTGTATAAACCTGTGCTTTTGAGTTCATAACGACCATATTTTAAATACGATAGGCTACATATATTAATTGTTTTTGTACTAACAAGACCAACTACTAAATAGTTAGGTCTAGGCCTACAGTACATCATCATCATCATTTTGTTCCTTCCTCGTATGGAGGGTTGGATACAATGCGCCATTGTTCTCGACCATGAGCTGTGCGTACTGCAGATTCATAAGTTAATTTTGTCCATTTTGTGATGTTTGTTGTCCAAATCATTCTTGGTCTGCCTTTACTTCTTTTACCGTTTATCTTCCCTTCTATTAATGATCTTTGTAATGAATTTTGCCTTATTGTGTGTCCGAAATACTTCAATTTTCTTCTTTTGACTGTTTGTAAGAGCATTTTGCTTGAATTGAATTTGGAGAGTACTTCATCGTTAGTGATCTTTTGTTTCCATGAAATTTTTAACATTTGCCTGTATGTCCAGAGCTCGAAGGCATCGATCCGTTTCTCCATTTTTTGTGACATTGTCCAAGTTTCGGAATTGTATAATAGGGTCGACCAAATATAGCATTTTAATATCCTGAGACGAGTTGATAAATTTAAACGTTGATTGGTTAAAATATTTTTCATTTTTCCAAATGTAGTTCTTGCAATTTCTATCTGTCTAAGAATTTCATGGTCACACCTCCCATCTTCAGTTATTAAATGACCAAGATATGAAAAAGATTTTACTTTTTGTATAATTTCGTTGTCAATTATAATTTGGAGTACTGAAGTGTCTGGTGATTTTGAGATTATCATTGATTTGGTCTTTTTAGCGATTTTCATATTAAATTCTTTACCAATTGAGTTAATATTGTCCAATATTTCTTGAAGATCTTCTTGTGATTCAGCTAGCAGAACAGTATCATCAGCATAGCGTAAATTTGTTATATTCAAGCCACCAACTTTTACTCCTCTCATATCATCAATGGATCGAAAAATCATTTCTGTATATAAATTAAAAAGACATGGAGAAAGTACACATCCTTGGCGTACTCCACGCTTGATATCAATTCCTTTAGACAAATCTTTTTCCATGCGAATAAATGCTTTTTGATTCCAGTACAAATTGATAATAAAACGTAAGTCTTTGCCATTCATACCAATATTGGACAAACAATGAATCAGTTTCTCATGGTTAACTCTATCAAATGCTTTCTCATAATCAATAAAACATGCATATACATCTTTATTTACTGCATTGTAACTCTCACAAATTGTTCTGAAGTTAAGTATACCCTCTCGTGTTCCTTTACCAGTTATAAATCCACTTTGAGTCATGCTAACCTCATTCTCAATAGATTTTCGATTTCTTAATAAAATTATTCTCAACAAAATTTTAATAAGCTTTCAATTGAATGTTAGCTAAAGTAGTACAAGCAGCATTATACTAGGCTACTAGCTAAAGGTGCATCTACAAAGAATAACAACTCAGCAAAATGAAACCGGCAACGCATTTCAGTCTTGCCATGCAAATTACAGCTTTGATTTCAATAAATTGTTACGTCACAGAGGCTTGGAACCGCAATGTTTTGCTAGGGCATATGAAATCACCAAAATATTTCCGAAAATAAATAAAAAGAACTTCAAAGAACTTACGCAGTGTAGAGTAAATATCTTACACAATAGATGCAGTAGGTGCACAATATCATATTTCGTCACAGACTTCTTTGAAACAGTTTTGCTTTACGATTTAGACGCAAAAATGGGCAAAAATGACCAAAATTCTGTAATTTGACTTTAAAATATGATATTTTGACCTTGAAAATGACCTCAGGTATTGTTGAAAGTAACACTATTGAACTCGCCATCCTCAAAAGCCCTAATATAGAATCCAAGATTGTGTTTCTAGCTTCTCTAGAAGTCATTTAAGCCAGGACTCAAGTTAGTCATTCGGACTCAAGTTACACACCCCGAGTATGGGAGGTTCCAGTCCTTGACTTAAGGAGTCCATGGGTTAAACAGTTGCTCAAATAAGAAAATGAATGAATTGTTCAAGAAATGTCAGCAATATTAAGGTGACCCAAAGTGCCATGCCGAAACTTTTTCAAAAAGCAAATTTAATGAGAGGGCTGTTGTTGCCTTTCCTGAACTAAACGACTGAACTTTGGTTGCATCGCATGCTTTCTATTGCGTAATAGACGAGCCAATCCTGATTTGACTGTAATCGACATGCGTTGTGGTAGATGTAGTTTAAGGTCAATATAGGCCTACCTCTACGAAATCGGAGTGTCTAGGGAGCTGACTTTGTTCAGCCCCCATCTTATGGAGATGCCTCAACGTGGTGTAGAGGTGAACCCAGGCTGAAATCTAGGCTCATTCCTAGCAACTCCTGGGGCTAATAGACACACGTCAAGTCCCCAACGGCAATCTCTTTTTGGCGGAAGAGGGCAGTGGCTGACGGGCAGGCATCCTGTAAGGCGGGCCTCAATGTACAGAGCACCCGGCAGCCCGTTGCAACCGGTTCCCCTGAAGCTGCACGTTCCGATCTTATTGGACCGCAGTGGACATGGAGCTGGCCAAGAGTGTGTGCGTAGCCCTCGCATAGTCACGACCACCTTAAACAATAAACAACCACACAAGCGAATGGCCTTTGTCTCAATTTGGACCAGGACCGAACAAAGCCCAATGGCGATGATATTACGTTTACGGGTAACGGGGCAGGCTTGGTAGAGCTGGAAGCCTCTAGCCCGTTCTCACACATTGGCGGCGGATCTATGATGATTGTCTTCCAGTGAACTGCGGTGACATTGGGTTCCGGTAGCAAGACCCGTGTCTGGGCTGGCCTATCTAGGATTTCCCGCAGCCCACCCCACATGGGGAAGCCCGTAGAAAAGGTGGGGTAAACATTGGACGACGACGACGAGGCCTATACACACTGTAGGCAGCAGCATAGATTTATTTTAATGCATACCGGTCCAGTTTATTCTCGCGGGCTTGAGCTTGACACATTTGCATTTAAAGGCTTATTAAATGAAAATTTCAAACGGGAATTAAGCATTAAAATACGTAAACTGAACATTCAAGAATACATTTCAAGAAAAATTACCGAAAAAAATTGTTTTCAATGGCGCTGGCAAGGCCCAAAGTCCAATGTTTCATTTATTTTCACTTTTTTCAAAATAACTAAAAGTGCAAACACTGCTCGAGAATACGTCACAAAAGACAGCAATTACAAAAGCCACGTTACCACATCTGATGTTTTGAGCAAACTGTCTGATGTTTTGATGTTGAAATCTGATGTTTTGATGTACATACATACATAGCCTACACTCCCTACAGTCAAATCGCCCGCACTAACAATTATTGCGAGATCAGCTGATTGCTTGTCTCTAGTGACGCAGACTGTATAGTCGCACGCTTCGCTGCTCACGCCCATTCCGGTTTTGAAAGCTCTGACAAAAGCACGCGCGCAATGGTGGTCAGACCGCAATGGGGCAAAATTTTATTGAAAATTGTTTTATGGTAGCATGTTAAACAGAAAGAACGTGGAAAATCGCCAAGTCAGGTTTTTCCTTTAGTATCCCTTTAAAGCAGCGGTTCCCAACCTTTTTGGTGCCGTGACCCTTTTATAACGTTTGCCAAGTTGCGGTGACCCCAAGGATAAAATTACTTGGGTTGATCCTCCTTCACTGCACTTTTGGAGCTTACTAGTAGGCTACTAGGCTATATATTAAATTTGACTTCTAAATAAATAAATAAACAACACAACAAATCAACACAACAATTTGTTCAGTGAGAAGGCTGTGCTTGTTTTTTTTTAGCCAGATCTGAAATCCTTGGAGCAGTCTTTGCAAGAGCACAACGCAGATCATCTTCTGCATCAAGTCTGCTCCTGTATTTAGATTTGAAAACCAACAAGCTTGAAAAGCCTGTTTCACAAAGGTATGTTGTTGGAAAAGAAAGAATCAGGCGCAATGCGATCTCAGACAGAACGGGATACTACTGCAAACTTTTGATCCAATATTTGGTAATTGACATTGAAGAAAAATCAGTTTTTGCTGCATCGCTGGTAATGAGTTCAATAAACTCCTCTTGTGCATTCTTAGGAACATCTTCAACTCTGATGGTGAATGGGCTTCTAGCAAGGGCAAATGGTGTGTCAGGTAAATTAGGAAAATACCTTGAAATTTCTTCCTCAAGAATTTTGAAGTGTTCTTTGACAGAAAGTATTGTTCCATTCATTGTTTCCTGCTCAATATAATTTTCCTCAAAGAAAGCAGATAAGTTCGGCAACATGTAAATTCTATTTTCATCCAATTTTTTTTTGCCAAGTTTCAACTGGAACGCTCGGATCTTTTCTGACAAATCTAGGCATGTTGCATTTGGTCCTTGGAGAGACAAATTTAACTCATATTTATTTTGCATTAGGCCTACTTTATTTCTCGTGCTGTGTGCACTGTGCAGCCTCATTTAGCCGCCCCCTTGCAGCCTGCCACCCCTGGCGCAGAGCCAGAACCGCCAAGTGGCTGCTACGCCACTGAGCCTACACTGGCTTTCCTAGGCTATCAACTGATGCAGAAATAATAGTCTAGCTCTCAACTTGCGTCCTAGCTGCTCAATGTTTGAAAATTTAACCTTTTTCTCACAAATATCAACAAAAATCGCGACCTCAAGTCCAACTTTTGCTTAAAAAATGCATTATTTTTGTCCAGGGTGTTCTGGTTTGTCTAGTTACTAGACAAACCATGGTAAAATCGCGATTTTTATTAGACTCTAGTAAAATCGCGATGCACTCTGTGGTGAGCTGCCCATTGTTAAGACTTAAGAGTTAACTTTCTAAACTAATGAAATTCTAAACTTTTCAGAAGGCCTCAGGTGACCCCAGGCAAATTGTCAGGTGACCCCAGTTGGGATCGCGACCTACAAGTTGGGAACCGCTGCTTTAAAGAGAGAAATGAAAGTAAAAAGATCGCTTTTCGTTTTTTTTTCTCCAAAATTCATCAAGGTAATCACGGACCCCGGACCCCCAAACGCTTTCTCACGGACCCCGGACTCCCAAATGCTTTCTCACGGACCCCCAAGGGGTCCGCGAACCCCAAGTTGGGAACCACTGCTTTAGAGTTTAAACACATAACTTATGTTACACTCCCAGCCGGCGGGCCAAATCTGGCCAAGGATGTAACATTATTTGTTCTATCAGGAAAGCATTTTTTAGATCTGGCCAGCCGATATGTTGCACCATTAGCAACTCTAAGCTATTTTAATCAATAATAAGCTTATATAAACACTTTTATTATTACTAAAAAGACACGATTTGACCTGAATTTACTTTTTTAAACTTTAAATAGCCTACGTTTTCATAAATTCGCGGCCAATGCAGGCCTATTAAAAATCGCTGGCTAAACTACAATAGGCTGCCCATTATTATCCAAATTCAGTATATATATATATAGGATGTTTCAAAAAATTTGACACCATTTGAGACTTAGCCTAAACATCTCAAAAAGAATGTAGCCTACTGGGAAGGTATGGACTGATGAGCCACTTTTTCACATTAAAAGCATTAAATTGGTTAACGAATTACTCTATGATGACGAAGTTTCCACACAACATAGTGTGATCACTTCAGTATATTGTGTAAAAATTTCAACCACATATAATTATAGGATCAACAAATATATTTGACAACATTGCCGGTGATCAGAGTGGTTCAAGGGTGCAAACGCCTTTGGACCCTTGACCCACCGGGTGGGACCCTTAAACCACTCTGATAAGTTAGACCTTAAAGATGTTTAGAGCAAACTTTTAAGATACAATAAATACACTGTCAAATGCGCACACTGCTAATAGTTTGCAAAACTGCAAAAAGTCGGTTCAAAACTTTTTAATGTCGACTGTTTGTTTTGTCGTTCCTGCAAGTGGTGGGGAGATCACAAGCTTCGCTAGTCATTTTATAATACTCGATGCTATATATCTCGATGCTAGCTGTATTTAAGTTTCTGTAAAGCTCCAAACGCAAATGAGAAATTTCACTGAAACACCTCAAAATCACATCTCACCCTCTAACTTGCAAAATTTTAAAAGATTTAATCTAAAACTTTCCAAAAAATACTATTGAACTAAGTGCAACTTATTTAGTTGATAAAAAATCTACTATAAGGTTTTATTCGAATTTGGAAGGGGGTGGCTTATGGGTCAGGTATGGTCATGGGTCCATACCTTTCCCTACAAGGGAAAACATATTAAATTTCATGTCAAATTATCAAATCAAATTGTCATTTGCATGCTATCAATGGCACAACACATGTGTTATCGGTTTTCAAAAATGTTCACAAATTTTCAATCCTCCAGCAACACGGCACAAGTCAAGTCGGTAATCGAGTTCGTCCCAAACTCGTTGCAGCATGTCTTCTGTAGCAGTCTCCAACGCAGTAGTGATTCTCTGTTTCAGTTCTACTAAGTTTGCAGGTAGAGGGGGTACGTACACTAAATCTTTCACATAACCCCAAAGAAAGAAATCATAGGGATGTCAGGTCGGGTGAGCGCGGGGGCCATTTTGGCAGAGTGAAGTTTCCAAAGTGTTGTTGCTTGTGAATTATTTCATCCATTAGGTGCTTTTGAATGGATAGCAATTCTTAAAATGCGTTGCTCAAGCGCACACCCCAAGAACCGAATCAGCGCTGCTTGATTTTATTTTTGTGCACAAAGTAGGGCGCTTAACCATTTCAACTACAGGGACGGAGCTGTTCAGTTTATTTCCCGGCAATAGTCACGGTTATTTGACATCGTCAAGGCTTGGGTTATAGACTATTGAAGCCTCCCTTACAATCGGCGTTACTTTGTTTATAGAGTGTCAATTGTCACAAACAACACAATTTTATCGAATGGACATTTCGAATTTTTCAAACAAAAAGATCGGCGACTCGGAGTCAATTGTGCTGCTTCGATTCAAAAAGCTCCTGTGACAATATTTAGCTGTGCTGATATTAAGCCTATAAGTGTTGTTCGAATTTCAGCATCACCCTTTCACCACTGTTAACGTTTTTGACCTAAACCAAAAACTTGCGACATTTTGGGGCAAAAAAACTTCCGGGCATAGCCTATACTACGCCATACGGTACTAGAGTTTTACCCTTGTTTGGCATTATCAGTGATGCAAATCCATACCGTATGTCTTGAGCGGGAATCGAACCTTTGAAGCTTAGCCTACTGCGGTGTCTAATAATGTTCCTAATCACTCAGCCACGTCTCAAAACAATGAAGCTGTTGTCAACATCAGTCTTAGGTCTATTTCGTTCAATGCAAGGGAGGGTATCTGATTTTTTTTAGTAGATTAGCCTGCACGGAGATGCATGAATCCACAATGCTAATAACTTCCACGCGAGGAACCTCACCACCAGAATTTTGCCGTGCATAGCCTACCTTGCAGGCGAATTAAGAAGAATTAAAGGGACGTGGGGATTTGTGAAGCCGGCGCCGATCAAACGAAACTAGATGACAGCCACAATAGGTCACTCGAGTTTTACCCTTGTTTGAAATCATCAGTGTGCATATGTATCCATTGAACGGAATAAGAGTAAGACTGCAGTTAACAACAGCTTGATTGTCTTGACCTAGTGGTTAAGACCAGCATAGCCAACCCATGGTATCCGTATATACTATACTGGACACCGCAGTAGTTTGCAATCGCAACAGAGCTTCGATTTCCACTCTAAGTCAAGGACGTCCAAAATTGCCATCAAGTTGGAAGGTCGATTCCCGCTCAAGACACAAGGATATGCCTTGCACCACTGATGATCCCAAATAATGGTAAAACTCGAGAATGGCGTCTTCCATTTTTGTTCGATCGGGGCCTTAATGACTTTACAAATCTCCACATCCTCTTAATTCAAATAAATCCAAGTAATTCACTGCAGCAAGTATGAGTGGATTCAGGGGACTTGATATTGGTCCGTCAAAAAAACAAGCTCATCATAGAGAAGAGCAAGATAGGCAAAGAAAACGCTACAAAGAAATCCTACCATAGGCAAAGTCATTTTAACAAGCCAACGCAACAGGCCTTGCAAGACTACTAAACTAAGTTTACGGAACATCTTCTGCTTTAAATTCGTGCCAGATACAGGCACGTTGGAGGCTTGTTAATGAACTTTCAATTGATAATAATACTGTATTATATACCGTTTGCATGACATTTCTATGATTAACTATAATGGTTGAGTAAACGCAAAAATGCGATTGCTATAGGTGAAATGAATGAACCTTAATGAAAGGCAGCATCTGGCCTAGTTTTTTTTCTGCCCAGACAACAACAAAGTGGTTCACTGATGTCAGGCCTTATTTAAGCTTTTTGTACCGTATCATAGTTTTTTTTTTAGTTGTGTGGAAGGCATAACATCAATTCTTTCTTCATTTCCAACATATTTATTAGAAAATGTCAATAACAAGTGTAAAAGCAAGAAACCAAACAATACTGTAAATAGAATATATAAAGATTAGGATAAGCTAATGTAAAAACGAATCCTTTTCATAACATGACAAGAGGATACAAGCAAAAGGTATGACCTAACCAGACAGCAAATTAATTGTAGACGTCGAATCAATACAAAGGACGGTTGCTTTGCTGTTTGGGTAGCAACGTAAACGGCAAAACACAGTGATATCAAAACATCAGATGCTGGTGAGTGGTGATATATAACCTGACCGTGCCACTGCCCTGATTGATCTATGCAGTCCAGACAGATAGGGTAAGAGTTGAAGAACCGGAACAACTATACACAACTCAGGACTTTTTGTTTTGAAGACGCAGAAACCTTCTGGATTTACTGGCTCATAAAATATATCATTTTAATCAACACATAACAACAATCAGATAATCTCAAAGAAACAAGTGGTAAGTTTTATGATAGGCTGCAAATAAACTCACTCTAGAGTTTTCCATGGCAAAAAAAACATAACCAAATGATTTCGATTGGCCTAAGGTCAAACTGAATAAAATTTTCAACAGAGTTGTTATAAAATAAGCAAGCTAGAAAGTGGTAGAATCAATCGTTCAAAGTGCAGATTCTATTCTAAAGAAATCTGACTAGTTTTTTGAAGTAATGCTATTGAAACGATATGCATTAGCTATAGTAGATTCCAGAAAGCTTAGGCCCGGTCCAGTGTACACGACTGTTAATCTTGCAACGGTAGGCTGCTTTCAATTAAGTGAATCAAGATCGTTTTCAAAACGGAAGCTTTGGGAGATGAAGCTTTGGAAGCTGAAGGTGATGAAAGTAGAAGTGTATTCCTTTCAACCACCCATGCTCTTGTGCATACCATCCGCCACATGCTATCAACAGCATCAAAAGACAAAGAGAGAAAACGGTTTCACGCACAACTTTTCGAAACAGGTAACTAGCATCGGACTCTTTGTGGAATAAAGTATAGGGCCTGTTACTAAGAGGGTACTCTATCGTTCCTGGGACTGGAAGTCCTAAAAACGAGCAAAGGGGTTGCCAGCCATCTTCACAGAAATGTACTAACAGAGACTCAGGGGTTACAGTTTGCACCACATGGGACCTGTGCATTCGATACTTTAACTTGTAGAGTCGAGCGTTAGCATTCCATTTCCAAGTAAATGTAGTAAAGGGTTCCATTCCATAGGCGTAAGAATCTATTAAAAGATGTACTTTTCAGAAAAAGTCACCTAGTGTTGATTTTGTATTAAGTTAATTGTAAAATAAAATTGCATATTTTGATTCACAAGAAGTTTCAAGTGTCAATTTAACTAACATGCCAAGTAGAAGAGTTTAGGTGATATATTGTACTATCTTATAATCCTAATTAATACCATATTGCCAAAACACACCAATTGACAAAACATTTAGAACAATAGTCATACAAATTTGATGAGAATATTTTCCCAGTCTTGAACCAGATGGAGAGAGCAGTAGAGCAAAGCGCCAGATACGTTTCCTGAAGAACTTGTCATTTGTAGCTTTGAAATTTTTCCACCAGCAATTTTCATCACGATTTGTGAGTATAATCTTAATTTTCAAAGTTTGCATTACTATAACAAGTATAACATTGTAGCCTACAATACAAAAATAAAATAGAGCAACTGCTTTATAAAAATTATACCACAAAATATACGAAAAGAATTGTAACATCAAAATTAGCATCATTTTCAATTTTCAGGAGGGTTGTAATTAATACTTTAATACGTTCTATTTGAATAACAAATTCCAGATGAGATTTTAAGGTTATAAAAGAGTTTCCATTCAGATTCATGGAATTATGGTGTATATTTTTTATACTGAATATGTGTGGTTGCCATATGTGTGGTAGGCCTATACTGGATATTGTGTGGTTGACATATTAACAATGTAGCCTATATATAATATATAATCTGTTTTTTATCTCTTTCACAATCTTATCTTTTCATAATTATGCAGTCTGTGCTAACGCTTTAATTTGAAAACACAAAAATGAAGATTAAACAGTGCTGTTTACAGAATATTTATATTCTATTTTATAATTACCTTTGCCTCAGGAAAAACCCGATAAATTTCTTCCCAAAACACAACAGTTGGCCCATCGATAAGAACATCTACATCATGTAGAGCATCATGAATATCATCATCAGTAACTGTGCCATTGAAAAATTTATCCCACAGGCCATGTAATAAAAGATATTGCTCTTCATAATCATAAATAGATTGATACCCAAGTAACTTTAAAGCAGTCGACATGCTTTTAGTACCAGTCTTCCAAAATCCAACACAGATAATTTTCATTTCAGTTAAAATTGCTCCCTATTTAACTTAAATTGATCTACTCTCAAGAAATTCATATATGCAATACTGTAATATATAATGTATGTAACAGTACTTAGCATTATAGTAACATATGGCTGCAGCATGCAATTCATCTATTCTTCAACAACTGAAGCCTACCAGACTAGCCTATTAATGTGTCCATTAGTATGATATCTTCTTGTACCATTCGTCAACACCAAATGATTGTGATAGTATGTGATATTTCGATTAATTGTATATTAATATTTCAGTTTGAAGCAAAACAATAATCTTAGCATTTTGACTATTTTTATTTGTGTAAAAGGAGAGCTGCTGCCACTGTTTTACTGACCTATAAAGCTATGCTAGAGCTGTTAAGCAGTATGCACTTATAGCCAAGTTTTCACATAAAGTTATGCGTAGCCAAAAATGTAGCCAGGTTAATTTTGCTTTGGTTATTTGATAACCATCAGTTCATCATTTACCAGAACTTAAACGCTCAATCTAAATTACAAATTGCTTCCAATAAAATAGGGTAGCACCTGGTTTGTTTGTGTGTATTTTTCAAAAATGGTAAGCTTAGTAGCCTAGTTAGTACGGTATAGCCTATTTGTTGAATAAAACTTTTGCAAGATTGAAATGTAATTTGATACAACGGTAGCCAATTATTTTAAATGTTTAAAGAAGAAATTAAGTATTTCAAATTATCTGCAAAGCTAAACATGGCAACTTTCTGCTTGTAGGCCTACAGACTAATATTTAAAATAGGTTAGCTTAAGACTAACGTGTCAATAGTTTTGAAAAATTCCTGTGTGCTCACATGCAAGGGTAGAACTTCCTAAACGGTAAGCAGGCATTACGTTACATTACAGGCCTACTATCAAGACAAAGCGATGCAAAGTGACCAAAGTCACAGAAAATACTTTTTGAGCAACCGAATCTGCAAGCTGGTCTTACACCTTAAGTCAAGGGAAGCCACGGAGCAGAAAACAAGTGCTGCCAAATTCTCCAAAAACTTCTCTCTGAATCTGGCGCAATAATATAAGCTACTGTAGCACAAAAAAGACAACTTTATCGTGATTGTTACCGGTACCGTAAAAGTCACAAAATAGCATAATGCGTTTGCAATAAGATATTGCTGCCAAAAGCTTCATGCTTTTTGTCGTATCCAGATTTTCTCCAGATTGTTGAAGATTGCGATTTGAATATTCTTTTAAGAAGAATATTCAAATCGAAATAGCACAGAAATACTGTACTTCAATAATAATCTATTTGTTGATGATTTGTGCAGTTTTTCAGCAAAATTTTGTACATTTTTTTTAGGTATCCCGACCTTCTTTTATAACAGGCTCACAAGGCACATTTACTTTAAGCACTAAAGTAGGTCAATTAAATTGTCAACAAGTTGAGGGAGCAGTAGGCCTACTTCTAAATATTAGATCATTTTTCTTTGTTATCTTTGTTAGCTTCTTATTTTCAAAAAAAGTTTTTGGCCGCAAGTTTGTCCGCTCTGACAGCTCAGTTAGTTCGCGCGTGGCTTCTTGAACAAAGAAGCTTCAAGGAAAAGCATCGCTGGTTCGACTCTAGGAATGTGCGCTTGAGCAGTAGGCTACATTCTAAGAGCTGCTCTACTTTCAGCGGCACCTAAGTGATGGAATAATTCCCCGGTAACAAGACTTTAACAATCGGAAACTTCACTCTGTCAATCTCGGTAACCGGCCCTGCGTCAAAAGCCTCCACAAGTATGTGAAACTACCAGGAATAACCGTTAGCTCAATTGGTTGGCGCGTCACTTCTGGAACGAAGAAGCCTCAAGATCAAGCGGCGCTGGTTCGACTCTCGGGGTGTGCGCTTGAGCAACGCACGTTAAGGACTGCTCTCCATTCAGCGGCATCTAATGGATGGAATAATTCCCCGATCTTCTTCATCGTGTGTCACACGGCCGTAGCCCAGAGCATCACGCAGGCTCTTGCTCTATCGTTGAACTCGGCCAAATCCTGTGCAGAGCACCTTGCTTTTAGGTCAGGGCATTCGAGTAGATGTTGCATCGTTTGCTCCTGTCCGCATTTGCAACTTGTGCTCCCCATGGAATACCCCCAGTGTCTCATCAAGGTTTTACACCTGCCAATACCAGTTCTTAAGCGGTTGAGGCATCGCCAATACTTCCACGGTTCACGTTTTCCGGGAGGAAGGCTCTCCATGGGTGTGAGCTCCATATTGGCCAATGTCGGTCCGGCTGGCAGTCTCTCCTGCCATAGTTGAACCCGCACATTGGCGGCGACATCGTCCTGACCTAATGGGACAACTGAAGCAAGGAAACTTTTTCTTGACTTCAGACGCCTGTGTGCTGGAGTTTGGCCATACAGTGGGTGTCTCAAATCTATGTCCTGACAAGATCTTTCCTTTCTGCTGGTCACGCTTCTTCTGATGTTGGGGGAAGCAATTCCAGACAGAATGTGCAGCGACGTGATGTTGGTTGGTTTGAGACAACCTGTAATCAGACGGCAGCTTTATTGGTTCAATATGGGGTCAATTTTCTTGGCATGTGCTGAGCGTTCCCACACTGGGCAAGCATGTTCTGCAACCGAATAGCATAAGGCTAAAGCAGTTGACCGTATTGTGTCAGGGAGGGCACCCCAATCAGAGTTTCCGAGTTTCTGCAAAATATTATTTCTAGAAACCACCTTAGCTCTTACTTTTTCGATATGGGATTTGTATGTGAGGGACCTATCTAATTTGACACCGAGGTATGTGGGATTGATACAGTGTGCCAGTTTGGTTCCATTCCAGGAAATGTTTAGTTGGCGTGATGCATCCCGGGATCTAAGGTGGAATCAGGGACCTCAGAATACCTCAGTACTTCAGAGATCCCTGGGTGGAATGCGCAGACTTGGGTTTTATTGGGGTTGGCACGCAGGTGGTTGTCCGTGTAGTATGTTGTCAGCCCATCCAGAGCATCGCTAAGTACTCTCTCCGCGGAAGTGAAGTGTTTGTGTTGTGTTGTGATACACAAATCGTCAGCGTATATGAAGCTTCTTGTACCAGGATGGATTGGTTGGTCGTTTGTATAAATGTTGTACAAGATGGGGGCTAAAACACTCCCTTGTGGTAGACCATTTTTCTGCTGTCTCCATCTGCTATTTTTGCCACAAAAATAAACATAGAAACGGCGATTGCTAAGCAATGATTGTATCAGCTTAGTGAATCGAAAGTTCTCGGTGATATTGAGGATCTTTGTTATAAGGAGACGATGGTTGACAGTGTCATACGCTGCAGATAGATCTACAAAGACAGCTCCAGTGACGGAACCCTCTTCAAACCCATTCTCTATGTGCTGTGTTAGATTCAAGAGTTGTCCTGTGCAGGATTTACCAGGTCGGAAACCTGCTTGTTCATTAATGAGTTGGTCTTCTATGAGAGGTTGCAATCGGTTTAATATCAGCCTTTCAAACAACTTGAACAAATGACACAGCAAAGATATAGGACGAAAGCTTTTAGGGTCAGTTGGGTCTTTTCCTGGTTTCAACAATGCAATAATTTTGGCTTTTCTCCATAGCTTAGGAATTTGGTAAGAGCTGAGGCAGTTGTTGTAAAACTTTAGCAGCCATCCGAGAGCGATTGAACCGAAATGTTTAATTTGTTCAGTCCGAATTCCATCTAATCCAGCAGATTTACCTTGTTTCAGAAATTCAATGCCCTTCTTCAGTTCGTCAATTGAGAAAGGAGATGTTAGACGAGGGTTGCGTTCATTTTGAGGTTTTATTAGCCGGGGTTTAGACTGCTTTTTCATGTTATTTTTGCTTTTGCCATTTAGAAGGAGTTGATGGGCAATTTGATTGGCAGATACAGTGTAGTGGTGGTCTGGTTTAGTGTAGTCGGCCGACAGCAATTTAATTGTTTTCCAGGCTTTCCGACTGCTATGAGACAGATCTGTGGATTCGATCATATCTTGCCACATTTTTCTCTTTTCGCTGGCGATAGCTGCCATCACGTTTTCTCCAGCTTCAACTGTAGAGTGAGAGAAAGGATCTGATTGGAACTTTTCTTTATAGTCTTCATCCCCGATAGTCTTCATCCCCAATTCCCCGATAACAAGACTTCAACAATCGGAAACTTCACTCTGTCAATCTCGGTGACCGGGCCTGCGTCAGTAATTCAAAGCCTCTACAAGTATGCGAAACTGTCAGGATTAAGCTCTGCAAAAAGCTTTCCCAGTCCGAGGATAAAGATTCAATCAATCAATCAAAGCTTTAAAAGTCCGAGGATAAAGATTCAAAACCAAACATTACACAATCTTTTTTATCAATCGCAAAATTACATAATAATAATAATGTTATGGTTTTATTTATTGTCGCTCTAAAACAGCTAAGGTCTTTTAGCGACAGGGCTCATTTTTAATTTGTATCAGGTTTACGATGTTATCACATTATTACCCGACTCATTCTCACTGCGCTATGCAGGATAGAACACAATCGGTACCGTTTTTAAAGTCTTCGGTTTGACCCGACCTGGAATCGATCTCAGATCTACCAGCACCAGAGCCGAAGGCGAAACCACTCGGCCACTGAGCTGGTGCAAAATTACATAGACGAGTTCACTCTGGGTATAAATACCAAAATTGCATGCTTGATTGAATCGAAATATCTGAGTGAGAGCTATGGTGATTGGTGAGAGTGAGTTGGAGGCTTGGTCCGGACGTCTTTAAATGTAGCAAACCTAGCAAACCTCGCAAACCTAGCAAACCACAAGGTTGCCAGATGGTATTTTTTATTGCATTTTTTAAAATTTTTTGACGTTTTATTTATCGGGTGCATGTTTTTTAAAACCCCTTTTGAACATGTTATTTGTTTAGTGTTGATGTTGCAGATGTTCTATTCTCATCTATAAAAAGATATCAAAATCTCTGCTTTGTTGGTTGTGGTTAGTTTTGATATAAATACATTTAAAGCAATGCCTTTGCGATCAACACAATTGTGAGATATTGAAAGTTAATACTGTTGGTCACAGCGGTAAACCATAATCTCTTCGTGGGAAAATTGTAACGTAAAATTCCCGAATCCGTTCGTCTGTATGTAATGACCGAAAAACAAACACTCTTTTGAAACGTCTTTTCAAAAAGTGTATTCCTGTAAAATTAGCCCGCGGCTATCGAAAATGGAACGCAACACCGTACGCCTCTAAAAACTGTCACTACAATACAAACTACTTAGATAAAGACGGAATTTTTGTCCAGCTAGCAAGCACTAAGCCAACAGTTAAATGTGCGACTAACTCTCAAGCAACCATTTCACGAATGACCAGAATAGATAGCAATATCTCAAACTCACGTACGCAGTACTGTGACGCAATAGTGAAAGACATTGTCACGCAATTCAAACAGGTGTTCAAAGCTGGTGATCCAATGTTTCATGTTTAAACAGGTTTGACACAAGTCTTACGAACGATGGTGCAATTTTGGCTCATTTTTTAGCAACTTCCATGACGTAAGATGCCAGCTAGGTTAAGTAGACCATAACGGTTTTTATATGACGTTTGATTAGGTGAACCATTGTCGGGAACATAGCGGCCCCTAGTTATGACAGTCTGACATGGCATAACTAAAAAAGAATTGACGACAATTGTGAGCCAATGAATAAAAACACATGATACACAAATTGTTTGAATCACTCACGTTTAAGTTAATACGTAAATACAAAGGGCATGCAAAGAATGAACAACAATAAGAATAATACACGACGATACATGAAATTGATACCATAGGTACACGCTAAAATGACGCTATATACAGTGGTTGCGATAATAACCGACTGTTCTGGGCTCAGACAAGTGTCGGCCACCGCAGACAAAACCAGGCTCAAACCCTAACACTTAGGTGTTCTTTACGGGGGCGAGGCACGAAATATCCCTCAACACGTAGTCTACTTTCACTTTCCCCGTACTTTCATCATAGTTGCAGACGGCAACTTTAGCTCTACGAACCACAGGCTTCCCTTTCCTGATTTGTGGAACTACCTCATGCACCCTCCCAAGTTGATACTTCCCACGTTTACCAATGTCTTGGAGAGAACCTACCACTACAAGTTGACCAGGCTCCAAATTCTCGGCCATTTTTAGCCATTTTTTCCGGCCCTGAAGACCTGGCAAGTAAAAATCTATCCATTTACTCCAAAACTGCTGAGAAAGTGACAAATTGAACCGATAGTCCCTTCTTAGTTGGTCACGATCATGTGGTTGCCCAACAGCACAGTATGGGTCTAAGTATGGGGTCAAAAGTGAGGCAGGGGTGATGACAGTAAAATCCCTAGGGTCGTCACTCAAAGGTACCAAAGGGCATTCGTTCACGATCCGAACGGCACTGCCTGTGTACGTAAGCAGTTCAATAAAATTGGGCTTACGTATTGAAGAGTCCAAAATGTGAAAAAAGTACTTGGTCATATCGGCCACGAAACCAAATCTACTTAGCCGAAATACGTTTGATTAGGTGAACCATTGTCGGGAACAACCGTATTAACGCAATATTTGGTAGTCAGACATTTGGGAATCAGTACTCCATCCCTTATTAGATTATGATTGGGTGAGTTCACTAATCAGTGGTTTTCTAAAAACCGAGCTGCAGACGATAAATAAAACTTAGCTTTTGCAGACGACCGTAGTTCCTGCCCTGGGCTACGCGCCGTGTGATACACAACGAAGAAGTTCCTAATGACAAGTTTTTGTGTGTGTTTACAAAGTAAGGGATATTTTGTGAACGAAACCGGTTTTTCCAAGGTTTGGTTATTTGAAGTGTGTTTAAAATACCTATATGCTTTGGCTTTTTTTTGGGCTACTTGCAAAAAATGGTTTGTTGTTGGGATTGGTTTGAAACGTGTTTTTGGCTGGGTAATTTTGTGGAATCTGGCAACTTTGTAAGGTTTATTTCTTTAAATGTAGCAAACCTCGCAAACCTCACAAGGTTAGTAGCCTACATTTGTACAATTACCTAGTGATGGTAACTTCTATCTAGACTATGACTTTTAATAAGGTCTGTGCATTTGTCAATTGATAGTTATCAGGTTTTCTTAGCGGGCGTCTTTAAATGTCGTAAACTCCGAATTCCTCGAAAAGCTTGAGAAGGTTTCTGCATTTTAAAGCCTACCGCAACAGGTTTTCATAGTCTCCCTAAAGAAGATAGATTTAGACTAGCAGCAAGTAATGGTAAGGTTGTCTGTAGTCTAGGCCTATCTATTTTATGCAAACTATGAACAATTGAAAACCTCATCGGCCATCAATTGTAGAAACCTTTCTCAAGATTTACGAGGTTTGCTACATTCAAAGAAGCAAACCTTGTGTAGCAAACCTTGTAGAGTTGCCAGATTCCACAAAATTACCAAGCCAAAAACACGTTTCAAACCAATTTTTTTGCAAGTAACCCAAAAAGACGCCAAAGCATATAGGTATTTTAAACACACTTCAAATGAGCAAAACTTTTGGAAAAACCAGTTTCGTTTACAAAATATTCCTCACATTTTAAACACACACAAAAACTTGTCATTAGGAACTTCTTCCTTTTGTGTCACACGGCGTAGCCCAGGGCAGGAACTACGGTTGTCTGCAAAAGTTAAGTTTTATTTATCGTCTGCAGCTCGGTTTTTAGAGAACAACTGATTAGTGAACTCACCCAAACATGGTCTAAGCCTAAGGGATGGAGTACTGATTCCCGAATGTCTGACTACCAAATATTGCGTTAATATTACCTTTCAACTTCTCACAAATGTTGATCGCAAAGGCATTGCTTTAAATGTATTTATATCAAAACTAACCATAACTAGCAAAGCAGAGATTTTGATATCTTTTTATTGATAAAAATAAGACATCAACATTAAACAAATAACATATTCAAAAGGGGTTTTTACGGTTTTTAAAAAAGATGCACCCAATAAATAAAACGTCAAGAAATTAATAAAAATACAATTAAAAAAAAAACCATCTGGCAACCTTGTGGTTTGCGAGGTTTGCTCCGCTTGGAGCACTTGGAGCAGGCTCCAGCATGCACAATTCTTGTATTGTATAGCCTACCGTAGGCTCAATCAATCAATCAATCATTTTATTTTTCGTCATTAACGCGTCCGGGACGAAAAAGATACTATAACTACAAAAATCAATATAAACCTACCAGCACGTTAACGAACGGGAAAAGGTGGCAAAACCTTGAAAGGTTTAAAACGTGCCTGAATGAAAAATTATGTAGTATGCTGATGATGATGATGTTCGCCCTTCGTTTCCGAAGATGGCCAATGAGACTGAGATCAAGTTTCTTTTTTCTTTTTTTAGTGTTGACTTTGGTCAGTGTAGGCTACATGAGTGCGGAGATGGCTGATGAGGCCTATCTGTGCGGTGAAACTTCTGCTGCAGGATGGACATTGGAAGGATGGTTGGCTAGGGCCAGGGTTGTTTGAGGCTCGGGCCTTGCGATGTTCTCGTTTTCTGACAGCAGATAGCGTACGGTGTTTCTCAGCTGATTCTGCGCTTTTATAAATAAGACTGCGCCATGTTGGTCGTTCTGCGGCTAAATCTTCCCACGAATCTACGTCGATGGCGAATTCTTTCATGGAAGCTTTTAAAGTGTCCTTAAAGTGTTTTCTTTGACCACCTACATGACGTTTGCCGTTAGTCAGTTCTCCGTAGAGCAGTTGTTTAGGAATGCGGTGGTTCGGCATCCGGTGGACATGGCCAGCCCATCTTATTTGTGCCTTTTTTACGAGGGTAAGAGTGCTGGGCATGTTTGCTTTACTGAGAACTTCGGTGTCTGGGACTTTGTCCTGCCATCGAATCTTGAGGAGCTTTCGGAGGCAGGAGAGGTGGAAGTGGTTCACCTGCCTTTCGTGTCTCCTATAAAGAGTCGAGGCCTCACATGCATACAGAAGGGTCGTCAGAATAACTGCTTTGTAAACTTTTAGCTTTGTGGGCAGCTTGATTCCCCGCCTCTCCCATACGTTAGACCTCAATGGTCTAATGTATGGTCTAATGTAGTATGCTATATATCAGTAGTTAGCACGGCCACAAAACCCAAAAAAACAAATAGCAAAAAAATAAAACAAAAACAGGCTACTATCATAGAAGAGATGTCTTACTAATGATGTCAGTAAGTCATCTATGGTACTATTAAGAAAGTTTAGCTCTATGCATGTTATTTTTTAAGTTGTGGGGAGTTTTGGGTTATATTTAAGAAAAACAAAAATGTTTTATTTAAATGTACCCGTATGCAATTGCTGATTGCATTGTGATAGCATAGGGCATAGGCTACTAACTGTGTGCAGTGACATGACTTCTCAAAGCTGTAGTGCAGTAAACTAACTTTGGAGGTTTGTATTGACTGTAGTCGGTAGTTCCTAATCCTGGTGCTGGTTAAGCATCGGCCGCTTTGGTCAGTGACGTCATTTAAATGTGTGACGTCATGCAAAAAAAACGCAACTACTTTTAGGAAGGGTGCAAAAACGCGGAATAGAAGTAAAAGCGGAAAGGCTATTGATTTTTAAATATTTGTAGTGAATAGTTCCTCCTAGCTTTCTCATTTCTGCTCGGATTTTAACAATTTTCCTATCGTTGGAAAGCATGATGCCTCATCTACCCGAATGGATTAATTGCCAGTCTAAAGTAGGCATTACATTTATGTAGCGCTAACTTAAACTTTCCTATTTTGTACCAATTCTTAGCAATTCAATTTTTAAAATAAAAATATCAAACCAACACAAATTAAAAGAGTATGTCTTGCTTTATTCATATGTTAACTTTCACATTTATATCTAATCAACAAAACGAGCAATCGTTGTTCAAACGTAACCGCTCGACGAAGCTTTTTTCCAATGCATTTTTCAAGGCGATTCGATCGTGGTTCAGTATAAGCCGCCCACAGTTTGCTGTGATCGATGAATACTGCCTCCACCAAATTTCAATTTCAATTTATTTTTTCTTTGTCGGAAAATAACAGCAATGATAAAGTTACAAATAGTGAACGGGAACAATACCAACAAAAAGAAAAACAAACAAAACCAACAAAAGGAAAAGGTGGCAAAACTACAAAAGTTTAAAACGTGCATGCGATGCAAATTTAAAGGTTACGTACACGAAAGTAAATTAAGCACGGCCACCAAACCTAACAGTTTAAAGTAGATGAATTAGTTGGAAGAACCAGTTGGCTCCACATACCTAAAGCAACTGGAGGTGTGCCAGTTGATGAAACCATGCGGGGACGACTGAACCTTACAACCAATATAAAAAAGAAAAATTAACAACACGAGCATTCAAGAATAAACAATGGACATACGGCATATTATTACATATTAAACATATTACATATTATTTACATATTAAACATATTACATATACAAAATACTATGTACAGTACATCGTTTTAAGTAAAATGGAGTGTTCGCAGCAACGACAGTGGTGTGATATTGAATAGGAATTGATAACTGATGGGTACAGGAATTTAGATTAATTAACTTATTATTTGAGCATGATATTACACTGATGATCATGAATGATGAAAAATGTAGTGAAGATGATAATTATGAAAATGGTCTAGATGGGATGCGGGTGACTTCGGTATCGGAGCGGGATGGAGTTTCTTGAAATGAATTTCCAACCAAACTTCTGGAGAGTGATAGGCCTACAGCTTCATTGTTGAAGTACTCTTGTCAAATAAATCTACACAACAAAGTAACAGAGTTATAAGGTTCTGTGAACAAGTATATTATACGTGGTTCGGCTAATTAAAGGCGTATTGCATTGGTAACATATTAGCATCTAATTGCAGCCTATTGAAACTGAACAGTTTAAGGTGGTGATGGCAGATGTACGACATTGACAGTTGTAATAAGCTCAGATACTAGGTGTCAAACAGTAGTACTTGAAAGATTAAATGTACAAAAGTGGTATCTATTACACAATGGACGTATGCTAATCGGTTTGAGTTTTTGTTTGCAGATGGGTTTTCAGCTTGCTGCTGAATAATGAAAAGGTTTCGATTTCAGTAATGTGTTTAGGGAGATCGTTCCAGACTTTAACTCCACTAAATTGGATGGATTGTTGGGTTAACTTTTTCGAGTAATAGGGGAGAAAAAATCGATTGCTACTTCTAGTTGATATGTGATGCAAGTTGCTATTAAGTTGAAATAGTGAGTTAAAGTTTTTAGGCAGTTGATTATGTTTTAGTTTAAACATGAATTTGCCAGTTTCGATGGTATAAAGGTTATCAATTGTGAAAAAACTGTCGACATTGTATTGTGGTTCATGCTTAGTGATCATTTTTATGAATTTGTTGCAAATTTTTTGCAGTTTGTTTACAATGGTAACATGACCATGCTTCCAAGCACTAATGCAATATCTTAGATTGCTTTCAATGAGAGAATGATAGAGAGAAATCAAATTCGCAGTGTTTAAGTAAGGTTTAATCTTGCAGATTATTCCGAAATTTCGTCGCAGTTTTTGTAGCAAGTGAATCATATGAGATTTCCATGACAAATTTTCATTCAGTAAAATACCTAGGAAACTAACAGTGTTAAGACGTTCAATGGGTTGATTGTACACAGATAATGTATGGGTGAAGTTAAAACACTTTATATTATTATTATTGTTGAATAAAATGTGCTTAGTTTTATTTACATTTAACGACAGCCTATTTGCTGCTAGCCAGTCTGTTACATTTAACATTTCCATATTGGCCAGTTCATAAAGCTCGGGGATACTGTTACCACATAAAAACAAATTGGAGTCATCAGCAAACATTACAGATTCAGAGTGTTGTAAGCTGTTACAGAAATCATTTATATATATCAAAAACAGTAAAGGTCCTAGAATTGAACCCTGGGGGACCCCGAAACATATTTTGCGTTTAGTAGACATTGATTGAGATATTTCTACTACTTGAAATCGGTTTAGTAGGTAACTACTGAGCCAGTCATGGGCTGCCCCCCTGATACCATAATAGTAAAGCTTGTTTAACAAAATTTTGTGATCAATTGTGTCAAATGCTTTAGACAGGTCTAAAAATATACCAAGGGTGGTTTCTTTTTTTTCAAATGCATTTGAAATTTTACTGACAAGATGCAAAACTGCGAGGTTAGTTGAATGATTTTGTCTGAACCCAAATTGTTGGGGGTAGAAAAAGTTATGGTTTTCAAGAAAATTATACACTCTGTTGTACATTATTTTTTCAAGTATTTTAGAAAAGGAAGATAATAGTCTGATGGGGCGGTAATTACTACAGTCTTCAGTTTTGCCTTTTTTGAATATGGGTATTATTTTAGATGTTTTAAATGCCGTTATAAATTCACCGTTAGTTAAGGATAAATTGAAGATGTGGGTCAGTGCTATAATTATGTTTTGTGGTACAACTTTTAATATCTTTGTTGGTATTTCATCTATTCCACAACTAAGTTTGGATTGAAAAGAAGAAAGAATTTGTTTGACTTCATCAGCAGAAGTGGGCCGCAAAAAAATGGATTCACTGATAGGATTTGAAAGATAATCTGAAAATTTGGTACTTGTATTAGGAATTTTATCCACCAGATTTGATGCTATTGAAGAGAAATATTCATTGAAGTAGTTAGCCTTATCAATATTTTAGGGTGGGCCGTCAATGCACTTTTTTTGTCAAATCACTTAGCAACTCGGCTCAGATAGGAGGCTTAGGTCACAAACAATTAATCTAAAAATTTTTTTTAGATCTGGCGGCGGGAAGACGCCGCACAAAAAAATCAATATCACCTAAATACAATAAAAAACGTTTTTTTTTTCCCAAAAAAAAAAAAGAAAAAAGTGCGGTAATTAAAAAAGTAAAAAATACACAAAACGACGTAAACACAGTCAAAAACAATCACAGAACGTAATCTTTCTTTGACTCAAAACGTGAACGCTGTGAGCGAGCAGCAGTTCGCGTCAGAATGAGTTCATGTCTGCGGTCATGGCCGATGACTTCATCGCTCACTTCGGTGACGAGTTTGATTGCGCGCTCAACTGCTTGTGTGCAGCACGGAAAACTGTCAATCGATGTAGGAAAATCGGTCTCGACGAAAAGCTCTGTGAGCTGTTGGATGCTGAAATCGCGTAAAATTGGTGGCTCAGTGAGCTTCTGCTCGCTCCACCGGAGCAACGAGTTTGTTGTCAAGTCTGTGTACTCAAAGTTTATTTTGGGAATTTCGAAACGACGTATCCCACCCGTGTAATCGTCCCTTGCTTTCTGGATCCGATGAACTGCGAGCTTACGCATTGGCTTAGACTCGTCATGCAGAAGAGCCAACACTACATTCTCCGGATGCGCAGCGAAGGCGTTTGTCTGTAGGCAACTGTCGACGACTTTTTTTAATTGGCCTGTCAGATAGCGAGTCAGCTTAACCAACCGAAGGAAAGACCGAGCAGCGAAGTGAATCTTATTGTTTCGCTTGATAGTAAACCACATGGGAGCGTAAACTTTAACGATGTACTTCGTCATTTCTATCAGCGTTGGTTCTGGCTCCGAGATATAAAGTCGGCATATCCTTGAAGCGAGAGTAAGCCATCGTGCATGACCCTGTTTTCCTGGATCACGGAATCGAATGCTTTCTGGAGGCAGACTTCCCTCGATGACCAACACGATATCGAGCAGATACTTTTGATCGCCGCTAATATCCATCACCTCATCGACTTCTGTCAGGTTGGATTTTATCTTCTCGAACTCGACGACTGCAAATTCTCCCATTTTGTACTTATCATTAGCGACGACACGGCCGATAAATCCTTTGAAGGTTTGCGGTCCTGATGATTTCCCGTCCAACTCGCCGAAGAGATGCCGAAGCGGGAGTTCGTTGAGGTGAAACTGGCAAATCGACCATTGTACCGCACTCCCGATATGTTGCTCAATGCTGGTGATGGCTCCTGTGTGCTTACCTGTATTGACGGCAGTTCCGTCGCAGCCAACGACCTGAATGCCTTTCACGTCAATTCCCTTGACTTCAAGAGCAGCCAACATCGTTTTGGCAATGTTGTTTCCAGTTGAACGCCCTTGAATGGAAACGTGGTCGATATATTCACCTCCTGGGTATTTCAGCATCACGTAGTGGTCTTCGATTGATTTTTGACGATAGCCAGTTATGCCATTCAATGTAAGGGCTTTATCCTTTCTGCCGTCAAAGTAAAGGCCTTCAACTATTGTGCCGAGCGAAATTGAAGCAAAGTGATTCATCTTTAAACGAAGCCGTTTTCGTGCACGAACGAGCTTGTTTTTATCCACTACCATCATCCGATTGAAATCATCTTTTGTGTCCAGTAATGTTGCGGTGGCGAGGGCAGCTGCTGCTCTACTCGAAATTCCATACCTTTCCGCCTCACGCGCAACTGTACGAAGATCGAAAGTACATCGCTCCTGCTCTTCTTCGATTTCTTCTCTGCCGATCGAGCACTCTGAAGGGAAGCGCCTTCTAGGAGTTTCTTCTGTATTGTCGTCATCCGAGTCTTGAGTACATTCTTCGCGTTCTTCCCGCTCTTTTTCTCGCTTCTCTCTCAAAAGCAATTGCTCCTTCCGCTCGTCCCTCTTCTTCTCAGATTTTTCCGCCTTCCAATCGACGTTTCCAATGAAACCAATGCGTGCACCGCGTTGGTCTTTAACAAAATCAACCTCGCGTGAATGCAGCGATTTGTCGTCAACGACGTCGAAAAGAGTGTCGAGGCAAAGACTGGCCTTCATTGAAGCTTTCCATTCAGCCGTCTTTCTCGCCGTGGGGATTTTATTCTTCATCTTAACCATGGCCCATTGCTTCAGAATCTTCTTGATCACTCCCTCACGCGTAATGATCGCCACTGTGGCGAAATTGTAGATGCTTGTTATCTTAGTCGCCACTGCTTCCGCCATTTCGCGCAGCCCCATTTCCTTCTTGCAATCTCCGGTGTCCTTCTTCTTCATGATTTTGTATTGTTCTTTCACTTGGGCGCAATATCGGAGAACGTAACCACTGGTGGGAAGAACCAGTTCATTCATTTCTTTGGCAAAGCCGAACACCGGATCAGCAGATCGAGTATATGCGGCCATGTTATAACTATTGCAGACCAATTAACTGCAATTAATTGGTAAACTGCCACCGGTAGCCTACTGATCACTTGTATTCAATCAATCAATGTAAAATTCGACGTAGGCTACCGCCACCACTACGAATTACTGTACTGAATACCTGTAATAAATTGCGAATTTTGTTTTAAATTTTCCTCCACTATTGTGAATAAACTTTTCACTGAAACAGAACCCAATTATACTTGCTTCAGTCAGTAGGCCAATACCCTACCTGTTTGCCTTCTCTGAGCACTAATATATACCTGATACCTGAGTACTGTGAGTAGTCCATATTACCTTGCCTTCACTTTTATATCTACCTTACCTGCAATGCTCATACCATGCCTTCACCTTTTATATAGGCTACCAAGTAGCCTACTTACTTGCATACCCTGCCATCACCTTTTATGTAGGCTACCAAGTACTTAGGCTACCGTACTTGTATACGCCTTCATCATCTTAGGCTATCGTACTTGTATACGCCTTCATCATCACCAAGTAGCCTACTTACTTGCATACCAAACCTTCACCATTTATATAGGCTACCAAGAAGCCTACTTACTTGTATACCCTGCCATAACCTTTTATATAGGCTACCAAGTACTTAGGCTACTTGTATACCCTGCCTTCACCATTTATATAGGCTACCAAGTAGCCTACTTGCATGTTTAACTGTATGATGATTGATGAATCAACCATGTTTGATGGGTGTGCGGCACACAAACTCTGAATATACGCCACTGCAATATCTAGGGTTGCCATCGACATGAACCCCAAAATAAGGACAACAGAAAAATTAAATTTTCATACAAAGTAAAACAAACGTTTTTGAACAAACCTCAGCATTTATACGAGCCATTATATATCACATGCCATATTGTTTGCCAGAAACAATGTGTTCCAGCAACTCATTGTTCGTAAAAAAATACTTTGTGCATCTCAAGACAACTCAGGTCTAGGTTTACTTTTACTGTAGTAGGGATTTGGCTGTCATTCCACTAAGTTTATTCACTAATTGTTGAAAATAAGACAAAATAAGGACTCAAGTCAAAAAGAAGGACATTTCCTAGCAATAAGGACAGTAATATTTTCTAAGATAGAGTTCTTCAAAATAAGGACAAATCTTAGAAATAAGGACGTTATGGCAACCCTGTCAATATCCCTGGAATGGGGTGATTTACCGATTAGGTCCCAGTTGTGCGCCGTCTTCCTGGCGTTCAATTAAAAAATGGTTTTCGATTTCGCCATTTACTCGACAAACCTCCTAAGAAACTCGAGTTGCTAAGCGATCTGTTTCCGACGGCCCACCCTACTGTATAAGTAGCTACTTCATCACCTTTAACAAGATGGGACTGTTCATTGCATCTGGCTTTACCTAATAATTGATTTAAAATGTTCCAGGTTTTTTTCAGGTTATTTTTGTGCTTTAACAGTAAAGTTTTAAAATAGTTTTGTTTTTTCAGCTTTAGTGACCTGGTATAAAAGTTTCTTAGAGCATTGTAGTTAGATTTGTTTTTTTCAGAAGATTTTCTAAGATATTTTTTGTATGCCAGTTGTTTCATTCTGTGAAGATCACTGAGTTCATGATCATACCAGCATTTTGTTGTTACATTTCTTACAGATTTCACTGGAAAACTGCTTTTAAATACTTCAACGTAATTATTGAAAAGCATGTTATAAGCTACATCAGTGTTGGTTTCATTCATGATGTTATTAATGTTGAGCTTAGATAATTTTTCTACAAAATGACACATGTTAATGTTGCTGTAGCATCTTTTCTCTTTGTTTAATGAAAGTTCTTCTATTAAACCTAATTGAGAGCATTGTATTACAGGCAGATGGTCAGCGATGCAGTCAACTATTATACCAGCATTTGTTTTGGCATTATAGACATTTGTCCATATGTGATCAATACATGTGGTACTGGCTGAAGTAATTCTAGTTGGTTTAGTTATCAATGGATGGAAGCTGTGTTCAAACATAGCATCAGCATAGTTGCTGGTGTGACAATTATTATGGTCCAATAAATTGTAATTAAAATCTCCCATTATGAAACATTGTGCATTTGATTTTGATATTGTTTTTATTGTAGCTTTCTAATGTGTTGTAGCTTTCTCATTTCTGCGCGGATTTGAGAAATTTTACCATCGTTGGAAAGCACGATACTGCATCTATCCGATTTAATTGGTTGCAAGTTTAAAGTAGGCATTATATTGATCTAGCGCTAACTTAAACTTTACTATTTTGTACCAATTCTCAGCAATTCAATTTTTACAATAAAAATACCAAACCAACACAAATTAAAAGAGTATGTCTTGGTTTATTCATATGTTAACTTTCACATTTATATCTAATCAACAAAACGAGCAATCGTTGTTCAAACGTAACCGCTCGACGAAGCTTTTTTCCAATGCACTTTTCAAGGCAATTCGATCGTGGTTCAGTATAAGCCGCCCACAGTTTGCTGTGATCGGTGAATACTGCCTCCACCAAATGTGTTGTAGCTTTCTCATTTCTGCTCGGATTTGAGAAATTTTACCATCGTTGGAAAGCACGATACTGCATCTATCCGAATTAATTAATTGCAAGTTTAAAATAGGCATTATATTGATCTAGCGCTAACTTAAACTTTACTATATTGCACCACTTCTCAGCAATTCAATTTTTACAATAAAAATACCAAACCAACACAAATTAAAAGAGTATGTCTTGCTTTATTAACCTAACAGCTTTCACGTTTATATGTTATCTACAAAACAAGAAATCGTTGTTCAAACGTAACCGCTCGACGAAGCTTTTTTCCAATGCTCTTTTCAAGGCGATTCGATCGTGGTTCAATATGAGCCGCCCACAGTTTGCTGTGATCGATGAATACTGCCTCCACCAAATATGCTGTAGCTTTCTCATTTCTGCTCGGATTTTAACAATTTTACCATCGTTGGAAAGCACGATACTGCATCTATCTGAATTAATTGGTTGCAAGTTTAAAGTAGGCATTATATTGATCTAGCGCTAACTTAAACTTTACTATTTTGTACCAATTCTTAGCAATTCAATTTTTACAATAAAAATACCAAACCAACACAAATTAAAAGAGTATGTCTTGGTTTATTCATATGTTAACTTTCACATTTATATCTAATCCACAAAACGAGCAATCGTTGTTCAAACGTAACCGCTCGACGAAGCTTTTTTCCAATGCACTTTTCAAGGCGATTCGATCGTGGTTCAGTATGAGCCGCCCACAGTTTGCTGTGATCGATGAATACTGCCTCCACCAAATATGCTGTAGCTTTCTCATTTCTGCTCGGATTTTAACAATTTTACCATCGTTGGAAAGCACGATACTGCATCTATCTGAATTAATTGGTTGCAAGTTTAAAGTAGGCATTATATTGATCTAGCGCTAACTTAAACTTTACTATTTTGTACCAATTCTTAGCAATTCAATTTTTACAATAAAAATACCAAACCAACACAAATTAAAAGAGTATGTCTTGGTTTATTCATATGTTAACTTTCACATTTATATCTAATCCACAAAACGAGCAATCGTTGTTCAAACGTAACCGCTCGACGAAGCTTTTTTCCAATGCACTTTTCAAGGCGATTCGATCGTGGTTCAGTATGAGCCGCCCACAGTTTGCTGTGATCGATGAATACTGCCTCCACCAAATATGCTGTAGCTTTCTCATTTCTGCTCGGATTTGAACAATTTTACTATCGTTGGATGGCATGATGCCTCATCTACCCGAATGGATTAATTGCCAGTCTAAAGTAGGCATTACATTTATGTAGCGCTAACTTAAACTTTACTATTTTGTACCAATTCTCAGCAATTCAATTTTTACAATAAAAATACCAAACCAACACAAATTAAAAGAGTATGTCTTGCTTTATTAAGCTAACAACTTTCACGTTTATATGTTATCTACAAAACGAGAAATCGTTGTTCAAACGTAGCCGCTCGATGAAGCTTTTTTGACAATTTTACCATCGTTGGAAAGCACGATACTGCATCTACCCGAGTCAATTGGTTGCATGTCCAAGGTATACAGTACATTTATCTAACGCTAATTTAAACTTTACTATTATAACATCAATTACTCCAAAAGTGATATGACATTTGGACAACACCATGAACTCCAAACAGACTTAAGCAATGATATCCATAAGCAGACAATAGGCAAAAAGTGTTTACTAATTCCCTTTAATTGAATCTTGCTTGAACATTTTTAATTATTGCAGACATGTTGGATCAATGTGCTTGGCCTACGCAGTTTTTGAAGTCAAGATTCAGTTGGTCAAGCAAAAATAGTAGGCTACACATTTAGCCAAATGCAGCAGCACCACTTTTCAAGATTGAACAATAGAAACCCTTTAATGATGCAAAAATCAGTAGTCTTAACAGCATCAAATTTTACGTCTTGAAGCAGTTTAACATCGCCTATCTTAATACAACAAGTAGAATGGGGTGACTTTGGTCCAGTTATTATACGTGAAAGTTGTTAGGTTAATAAAGCAAGACATAGGGGAGAGTGGGGAGGTTTGAGCCACTGGGAGGTTTGAACCATGGCTGTTATTGCGGATACCATAAAAGTAGAAATGACGTAACTATGTCTGTAGACAGAGGAAGTAAAGTGATTCCAAAGCATGTCTACGTTAGAGCGATAGCAGCAGCGATTTTAGCGCAAGCAGGTTAGAACTTGTTTTCCTTGCAAAAAGTAAATTTTAGGAATTTCAGTTTGTAGCTGCATGCCATCTTCGCTGTTTTACTTAGGCAATAGTTAATACTACCATGAGTAGTCCTATCTAAAAGGTGTTTAATGATGCTGGCAAATGCTCTGTAAGTGAAAGATTTAATAGCTGATTAGACAAGTTTCTTAAAATGGTGGCAACAGGGAGGTTTGAACCAGTTGATTCGGGAGGTTTGAACCGGTGGCTCAAACCTCCCAGAAGAAAATAAGTTTTAGTAGCTTCTTCTGAAATAGTTTGCGGTCTGTAGTAGTCAATGTATTGTAAGTCTAGTGCTTTAGTATGCATTTGGCTACTTATAAATAGGCTATACACTGTATACAGTCTATGTTAACTGTAGTAATATTGCGAATTGCTTACACAGGGTATTCCTATTGGCCACAGTAAATTACAAGCATTAGTTGAATTTAAGTTTTTATTTCCATCACTATGCCTCGCAAACATGTTAGAACTACAAGCCACGCATCAGCCACTCGTGAGGAGATGTTGCTTGCTTTGGAGGAAATAAAAAATGGAATGTCGATCAGAGAAGTTGCCAAAAGAAGACATATTAACAGGACCACTTTAGGTCGCTATTACAAAGAGTGCAATCGTCCTGGATCTGATAATGGTAGACTCTCAGAAAACATTGGCTATAATAGAACGAAGGTAAAAAGTCTGGTGTTTCCTTGGGAGTTGGAAAGTCTGCTCGCACAGCACATAAAAGACCTGGACGATAGATTTCACGGACTCACACGCACCAAATGCCGTGAGTTGGCTTTCAGTTTGGCTGACAAGAACAACATTCAGATGCCAAGTAACTGGGTGGTTTCTAAGATGGCAGGTTTGTTTTATTTTAAGCCTATGTTGTTTAAAAATTGAATGAGACTGTTCACCAGGCATTTAATTCAATAACATGATACGCTCTTCTGGTGTAAAATAAGCAAAACTATCACAAGGTGTTTTTAGTGATAATCTGCATTTATTTTCCGACGTTTCGTTAATCAGACACGATTAACTTGTTTATTAATTCTGTGTGGAAAATTGTGTACGGTAGCACATTGTAGATCACATTGGTTTGTTTTTTCGACATTACTCAACACACACCACCTCTCAATTCTTTCCCATAAACTTTTGCAGGAATTGACTGGTTTGAAGGTTTCAAGGAGAGACACCATCTGACATGTCGTAAACCAGAAGCGACGTCTTTAGGAAGAGCGACAGCTTTCAACAAAACAACTGTTGGGGAGTTTTTCGACAACCTTGGAAGAGTTATGGACAGGTCTCGTAACAATAGCCTAACATTGCTTTGTACTTAGCAATTCTTATGATCTGAAAAAGGCTTCATTGTATCGTTTTGTGTTTTAGGTACAACTTTGCTGCAAGTAGAATATACAACCTTGATGAAACAGGTGTCACAACCGTGCAAAGACCAAATCATATCGTGACAACGAAAGGAAAAAAACAAGTTGGTTCTGTGACATCTGCAGAGAGAGGAGAACTTGTAACAGTTGTATGTGCTGTCAGTGCTTCAGGTGTTGCCATTCCCCCCATGCTTATCTTTCCAAGAGTAAGATATAAGGAGGAATTTGTTAGACATGGACCAGCAGAATCCATTGGAGAAGGTACCAAATCTGGGTGGATTAACGAAGAAAAATTTTTGGTCTACTTGAAACATTTTGTGAAGCATAGTGGTTGTTCCCCCTCTCAACCTGTCCTCTTAATTCTCGACAACCATGAGTCTCACGTTTCTTGGGAGGCTGTGGAGTTTGCTGATAAAAGTGGCATTGAATTGCTGACTTTGCCTCCTCACACTTCTCACAAACTTCAACCGCTTGATAAATCAGTGTTTGGGCCATTTAAAGGCTATTACAACCAGGCTGTAGATGGATGGATGCGAACCTACAACAACAAAACTTTTCGGATTTATGACATTCCACAATGCGTTAAGGAGGCTTTTTTAAACGCTATGACGCCAAGGAACATCACTTCTGGCTTTGCCTCTACAGGAATATATCCTTTTAACAAAAGTATATTCACAAACACAGATTTTGCCCCATCACTTCTGAGTGATAGACCAAATCCCCAAACAAGTACCTCCCATCAACCTGAAGTGAATGAAGCTAATGTTATGGCCGCAGTTCCCAACACTATTGCTAACCGATCAACTGATAATGCTTATTTCTTTGAAGGTGCGACACATTTACCCGTATCTTCATTGCAAGATCTCGAGGAATATCACGCCTCAGAAAGCTTCATACCACCCAACGAAGTTATTCCATTACCATCAAGCAAAACCCCAAGAGTTCAACGCAAAAGGAAACGAGTAAAAAGTCGGGTTCTCACAGAGACTCCAGAAAAACAGGCAATAAAAATTCAGCACGAAGAAAGACGTGCAAAGCAGGAAAAATTGCTCAAAAGAAAACAAAAAATTATTAGACCAAAGCCAAAGAAACCCCCCACAAAACGTGTGCTAGCTCTTAATGAAAGCTCAAGTTCTGATGAGGATGATGCAGTTCCTTTGGACGATATGTCAGACACAGCATCAGAGAGTGGAAGTAGTGTAAATGAAGAGCAAAATCCCAAAGAACTTGCTGTAGGAGATTTTGTTGTTGTTAAATTTAATACCAAAGAGAACACACGTCATTACATTGGCAAGATAGATGACGTGGGCACAATCGACGAGGAGCCTGAAGCTCGCTTCTTGCAAAAGGTTCCATCTACAAATAAGAGTGGAAAGCCATCATTTACATTCAAAGAAAATGATGAAGGGTCTTTTCCACGAAGCGACATAGTAAAAGTTTTACCCAATCCACAAAAAGCGGGAGGAACTGCAAGAAGGGAGAGCCATTTTATATTCAATTGTTGCCTGAAAGAGTTCAATTTGGAATGATAACATATTGATGTTGACAATGCTTAATTACTCTTACGAGACAGTTGATTGACAGTTACTGGTCGTTGTTTGTGTTGCATGTTTTTTATTATTTTTGTACTTATACCGCTGTAAATGTTTGAGACATCTTTTTCATTGATTATTTGTGAAACAATGTGTATTTATCCAACTTTGAAAAGGTGGGTTAAATTACCCCAGTGTGGTTCAAATCACCCTTTTGAGTGGTTCAAATCACCCCAACCCAAGGGTGATTTGAACCACTTGAGAACTTTCTGAAAATACTTTATATTTTTCGTTGTAATAAATTTCATTTGCAAATTCACTTTGGGCTTGCTCAAGTACATCCTAGACTTGGATGTCATGCAAAAAAATTGCTGAAAAATTGAATCCTGAAGCAGACATTAGGAATATTGAGAAAAGTGGTTCAAACCACCCCACCCTAACCCTAACCCTACTCTTTTAATTTGTGTTGGTTTGGTATTTTTATTTAAAAAATTGAATTGCTGAGAATTGGTGCAATATAGTAAAGTTTAAGTTAGCGCTACATAAATATAGTGCCTACTTTAGATTGGTAATTAATCCATTTGAGTAGATGAAGCATAATGCCATCCAACGATAGTAAAATTGCTCAAATCCGAGCAGAAATGAGAAAGCTACAGCATATTTGGTGGAGGCAGTATTCATCGATCACAGCAAACTGTGGGCGGCTTATACTGAACCACGATCGAATCGCCTTGAAAAATGGATTGGAAAAAAGCTTCGTCGAGCGGTTACGTTTGAACAACGATTGCTCGTTTTGTGGATTAGATATAAATGTGAAAGTTAACATATGAATAAACTAAGACATAGTCTTTTAATTTGTGTTGGTTTAGTATTTTTATTGTAAAAAATGAATTGCTAAGAATTGGTACAAAATAGTAAAGTTTAAGGTAACGCTACATAAATATAATGCCTACTTTAGATTGGCAATTAATCCATTCGGGTAGATGAAGCATAATGCCATCCAACGATAGTACAATTGTTAGAATCCGAGCAGAAATGAGAAAGCTACAGCATACTTGGTGGAGGCAGTATTCATCGATCACAGCAAACTGTGGGCGGCTTATACTGAACCACGATCGAATCGCCTTGAAAAATGCATTGGAAAAAAGCTTCGTCGAGCGGTTACGTTTGAACAACGATTTCTCGTTTTGTGGATTAGATATAAATGTGAAAGTTAACATATAATTAAACCAAGACATACTCTTTTAATTTGTGTTGGTTTGGTATTTTTATTGTAAAAATTGAATTGCTAAGAATTGGTACAAAATAGTAAAGTTTAAGTTAACGCTACATAAATATAATGCTTACTTTAGATTGGTGATTAATCTATTTGAGTAGATGAAGCATAATGCCATCCAACGATAGTAAAATTGCTAAAATCCGAGCAGAAATGAGAAAGCTACAGCATATTTGGTGGAGGCAGTATTCATCGATCACAGCAAACTGTGGGCGGCTTATACTGAACCACGATCGAATCCCCTTGAAAAATGGATTGGAAAAAAGCTTCGTCGAGCGGTTACGTTTGAACAACGATTTCTCGTTTTGTAGGTAACATATAAACGTGAAAGTTGTTAGATTAATAAAACAAGACATACACTTTTAATTTGTGTTGGTTTGTTATTTTTATTGTAAAAATTGAATTGCTGAGAATTGGTACAAAATAGTAAAGTTTAAGTTAGCGCTAGATCAATATAATGCCTACTTTAAACTTGCAACCAATTAAATCGGATAGATGCAGTATCGTGCTTTCCAACGATGGTAAAATTGTTCAAATCCGCGCAGAAATGAGAAAGCTACAACATATTTGGTGGAGGCAGTATTCATCGATCACAGCAAACTGTGGGCGGCTTATACTGAACCACGATCGAATCGCCTTGAAAAATGCATTGGAAAAAAGCTTCGTCGAGCGGTTACGTTTGAACAACGATTGCTCGTTTTGTTGATTAGATATAAATGTGAAAGTTAACATATGAATAAACCAAGACATACTCTTTTAATTTGTGTTGGTTTGATATTTTTATTTTAAAAATTGAATTGCTAAGAATTGGTACAAAATAGTAAAGTTTAAGTTAGCGCTACATAAATGTAATGCCTACTTTAGACTGGCAATTAATCCATTCGGGTAGATGAGGCATCATGCTTTCCAACGATAGGAAAATTGTTAAAATCCGAGCAGAAATGAGAAAGCTAGGAGGAACTATTCACTACAAATATTTAAAAATCAATAGCCTTTCCGCTTTTACTTCTATTCCGCGTTTTTGCACCCTTCCTAAAAGTAGTTGCGTTTTTTTGCATGACGTCACACATTTAAATGACGTCACTGACCAAAGCGGCCGATGCTTAACCAGCACCCTAATCCTAATATACTTAAAAAGTGTAGGCTAATGTGAATTGATTTTGTTTCGTCAGAGATTAATACGGGCACCCATTATAATATATACCAGTAGGCTATATACCATGTATTTACAGCAACAGAATTGTTTGATACCTTTAAATACCCATTGTCAAGCATTTTCGGGCATTGTCAGGTATGCCAATTGGACCAGTTTTATGGATTACGGTTTGGGTTATGATCGGAGTATAGAGTTAAGATTATAGTCAGAAACACTTTAAACACTTGTGTGTTGCCTTCAATAACACATTTAGAATTATTCACAATTTGCCCAAACAATATAGTGTTCATGAAAATCAAGTCTTATGTAACATTGTTACATTTGATGCATTAGAAAAGATATATATATGTTTTTTCTTTTCTTGGAAGATGCGAATCATCGTCTAACTTTATTGTTGCTTCCCTGATGAGGTTTCACTGCTATCATAAATCGAACTACTGTCTTCATTACAATAAGACTATGCATGCTGCATTGCTGCTATTTAGCCATGATGGCTATTATGGTACAAAGATAACAACAGTCATTGTTTGCTAACGTTAAAGCTTACTGGTTGATTATTTGAACAAAATAAGCTTGTAATTTCACTTCAATTACTTTTGCACCATAGCTGCGTTCCAATCAACCTGCGGGTTATGATATTCTTCATAACTCCAGATTTCATTGTAATTTTCTTGGTGGCCATTTTTTTACCCTATATGTTCTTTGTTGAATTGACTATCCAGTAGCTTAAAGGCAGTGGCTATTTGACCGGCGCCGGTCTTTGAATCTGAAACACTATTTGACCGGTCATGACGTCACTATACAGTCACTTTTTTCTTTTTCTCTTTCAAAGCAAAAGACGAGAAGCGTATATAAGTTCTAAATCCAACCATCTCACTCAACTCGTAACGTGGCGCATGCAATACGTCGCCGCCTCCGACTCTAGAGGGACTGAGTTCGATACAACCCGGAAGCGTTCTTTTTTTTTATTTATTTTTTTTAACTAAATTTTGACACGAAGTGCATTTTTGTAGTCAGTTTTTAATTATTTTTTATGTCTTTTCAAATGTGAGTAATAAAGTTGGAGTTTTTTTAATTTGCTGGAATTTGAGAATTTCTCTGGGTAATTTTCCGATTGTGGCCGTGCTAACTACTGATACGGTATATAGCCTACATAATTTTTCAATTCAGGCACGTTTTAAACTTTTCAAGGTTTTGCCACGTCTTCCCGTTCATTAACGTGCTGGGAGGTCTATATGTATCGATTTTTGTAGTTAGTATCTTTTTCGTCCCGGACGCGTTAATGACGAAAAATAAAATGATTAATTGATGTGACCGTGTTTGCCGAACGAAGCAATACATTTTTGCTCTCAACAAAATGCACTTTGGGTCAAAATTTAGTTAAAAAAAAAGAACGCTTCTGGGTGGTATCGAACTCAGTCCCTCTAGAATAGGAAGCGGCGACGTACCACACGCGCCACATAACGAGTTGAATAAATGGTTGGATTCAGAACTTATATGCGCGCTTCTCATCTTTTGCTTTGAAAGAGAAAAAGAAAAAAAGTGACTGGACAATGACGTAATGACGGTCAAATAGTGTTCCAGATTCAAAGACCGGCGCCGGTCAAATAGCCACTGCCTAGCTTAAAAAGCAAGGATACTTGGTGTGACCTTCTTGTTGTCCCAATAAAAATTCACCATTCTAAGATCCACGCAGATCAATGATTGGTGATTGCAGTATGTATGTTAATCTTTCCAGCACAACCTTAATGTTTGCATGATTCTTTTTCATGAAGACAGAGTGTCCTATAAGTAGGCATCCATACTTGTTTCTATTATGGCCTTTTGGATGGAAGTACTTTCTCAACTTGGCCTCTTCGTCCTGATAAAATAAAGCATTTGTAACAGTTTTGAGAAGATGTTTCTCCTGTAGCTTGGAAACCTTTGAAGCTTCTTTTGTGCATGATTGTGTGGTGTCAAACTCGTGAGTGAATGAGCAGCTTTTATGTAATTCATCAATAAGGAACATGCATGATTGCATGTTGCTAAAAAGCATGATGTGATAGAGGAAATCTGAGCTCAGATTGGGATTCAGCACCCCAAAATAAACTAAATCAGTTATCAAAGTCCATGCAAGAAAAAAAAAATTTTGTTGACCTATGTTATGATATAGTTTCAAACTAACTTTGATAACGTCGGCTGCATATCCGAGTGATGAGAGCCCTGGAACAGCAATCGAAAGGGCGCTGGTTTGACACCGCTCACGAGCATGCGGCTGTGTCTTTGGCAGGACACTTAAAGGCATGCCTGAAGGTGGATATGAAGATTGGCTTCCTTGCCTTCCCGCCACTTAATCTAAATCAGCGGTTCTCAAACTTTTTCAAAAAATTTGTTGAACGGTCTCCTTGTGTTTTTTTCAACGACTCACGGTCTTTCAAAACTTAAGGCAAATTAGCGCAAAAATGGTAAATAATTAATAGTTTATTTGTTATATGCAATTAAAAATGCACACGTCAATAAAATGGTTGCACCTGCTTGGGTGTTATCAGTTCTATGTTAAATTCCGTTTGGTTCAATATGATCTTGATGTGTTACCAAATGTCTTTTCAGCTTGCTAGGTTCTAGAGCAGAACTTGCTAAAACTTTACAGCACAGCACGCACTGCGGCTTTTTTTTCTCCTCCAAAATGTATCGCAGTGAAACCAAATTGAATATAGGAATCATTGCATCTTAATTTTTTTCGAGGCTGAGCCATTTTCACTTTTTGTACTCAAATTTAACTTAAAAATTCAATTAGTAAAGTAAAAAAGTTCTTAATTTTAGGTTAATTTGAGTTTGACTGAGGCTAAAAAAGCTTAAAGTTCAGAAAACTATTCAATTCAAAACTTAAATCAGTAAAAATAACCAGCCTTAATCAACTTCGCCTAACCCCTTTTTAGTCAAGTATATTTTGTAATTCTGTTCTTGATCTGGTAAACACGAGTGTTGTAGGAGAATTACTCACCACTATGCACTCCTTGATGTCACAAAGTCGATAGAAACGAAACAAAGGCTATCACAATCAAACGAAAGGCCGGGCTTAAAAAACTGTGTGGAGGCCTGGAGGGATGGCAAACCAGCTTACTAAAATATATCTGTTAAGTTTGGTTTGGAAAATAATTTGCCTGAAAATTTTTACTCTCCACAATTTTTTTCTTCGGGATTGTGTTAATTTTGTTGGAAGGTGCTTCGCGATCACAGAAAATTGTCTCACGGACCCCAAAAGGACCGCGGACCCCAGTTTGAGAACCACTGATCTAAATCTTCAACTACCAGGTGTAAGCCTGGATATGATAAACAAACAAATAGTTTCAAAACAGATTTCTCACTCTGAGGATGAAGGTTTCCATATTCAGTGATTTCAATTGCTGGAAGCTTTTAACTTGACGTCACCAAGTAGAATTATCATTGTTTTATATTGTCTGGATCTAGAAACTGTTTTGTTTCTACTTTATCAATTAAAAAATGTTCTTGGGGCTTTTTAATCACAAATGCATGCAATCGTTACTGTACAGTGTACAGCTGCTTGTTCTATACCATAGTTTACTCAGTCAAATTTGTTTTTGGGTAGTTTTTTTCACTAGACCTAGTCAATTTCGTGATAATGACTGATGGTACGGTACTCATTACGTTTTCATTGTATAATATGTATTTGAGTTGTTATGATGTCTGTACAAACTAATGATGCTGATTTTTAAAGAAAGCCTTTTCAATCAATGTTTATCAAAATATTTTCATATATGACTACCCAAATATGTACTATATAGTAAGTTACTGTATAATGTATATATATGATTTATATTCTCAGATATTTAAACATTTTGTATAACTTGAATCAATGTGACAGTTCTGTATCTTCAATAGTGTAAAGAGAACATGGTATGTATAAAATTCATGTTATTCTGTAGTTCACTGTTAGTTCATTTTTAGAAATATGTTGTTTTTATCATGGCACTGTATTTGGTGTAGTATATTTTGAGAAAGTGAACTCAGGAGAGTCTTTCATATTTTTCTGTGTACCCAAGTTGCTTGTACTCCCAACTACGGGTTTGCTACTATTCGGCTAGTCCGATTTGACTGGTCCGATTCGGCTAGTCCGATTCGGCTGCTGTCTTTTTCGGCTGGTTTGTTAGATTTACGAAAGGATTTTGTTAGGTTACAGAAGGATTATGATTGGATTTTCAAAAATTTGGCAAATAGGGACCTAGCCGAGAAAGACTGTACTGGTACCCGAATAGGAAACTAGCCGAATCGGACTAGCTGAAACGGGCCATTCTGCCAAACTACAGTAGTTAAATGGGTTTTAAAAAGTCATATTCATTCTAGAAATTCAGGAAGCGCTGTTAATCGAGTGCCACAATTCAAATTTAAACAAACAGTTACATACGGAGGCCCATTGATTTTCCTCAACATTTATATATTAAATGTTTCACATTATCCATAAAAGTTTCCAACTTTCGATTATGTGATTAACAAGTTACAATGTATGGAAATTATTTGCTGCTGTATAATCACATTACTTTTGAATTGGCCTGTACTATAATAATTCTGCATTAATGTGTTACTATGGGGCATTGGGGCATAGATACTAGATAGCTTATAGTATAGCCTACTTCTAAGTACTTATAGTTGGCATTTATTTCACTATCTGATGATAGATGCATTATTTGTGCTTTCTGCTGTTTCAGTTTCGCCTCGCAGCATTGAATGAAGGGACAAGTGATGGACCAGGTAGTGAAAATCAAACACCCAGAGGAACAAAAGAAGCACAGGTAAAAATCAGATTCAGATAGGTTCATGCATTCAGTTTTTATTGTTCATCACCACCACTGAAAAAAGCTTTCTCCAAAATGACACTTTTCCTAATCGGCTTCCCCGAATCGAATTCTCCAAGTAGTAGCAGACTGGTTTTTAACCCATGAACTTTTTCTTTCATTTATCATTTTTTAATTTGAATATTCTGAAGAGCACAATAAGTTTATCATGTTTTGAAAATAGATTGCTAAACTGTAAGTAACCTAAATCACTTCTTATAAAGTTAGCATTTTTTAGCTAATCATGTGTTTATTTTAGGCACTAGAAAATGAGTCGATTTTTATTTTACTGTAAAATGTATTTTGCTTAATTTTTTTGATTGTTTTATTTAGGAAGCACAAGCATTTGACTTATACAACTACGCCCTTCAACTTCAGCAAGATCAAAACCACAATGATGCCATCAGGGTCTATGGAGATCTATTGGAGACATCGTTAGTCACTCGAGTGTGTGGAATTTCAAATTGTTTTTACTTTAATGAGAGTAGCTAGTGTGGCAGAACGAATGTGATGCTGTCAAGACTACTGACTAGTACTAGTCGCTAGCGTGATGGTTAAAACATGGTGTCTCTTGCCATACACATTTTGACTGCCAACCTCATATCTTATACTGCATCTTGTCAGCCTACTTGTGTCATTGAATACACCTGCAATAGTTTCCTGCTCTTACTATACTTTCAATATGACTGCACTGAAACTACTGTATATACACACTATCTTCATGCTCAGGCGGCAACAACTTTGGTTGATGAAAATGGTGAAGCCATGGAACATCCATTGAAGGATCCGGGATTAATATTGAAATACTCCACACACAAGAACATGGCAAGCATGTTAGCTGAAAGAGGTGATATCAATGCAGCAATGGAACACTATTTACAGGTATTTTATGCAATGAAGGCTAACTATGCCCTAATTAAGTAGCCTAAGGGAATCCCACTTGAGTAAGAAATTTTGTGAAAATCCCACCAACAGTGAAACAAACTGTTAAAATGTGGTAGAAAGCAGTAACTTCATTTGCTTCTAATCTACAATTTACATATATATTTGCATATGTCATGATATCCATATTTTTTGATTGTTTTACTTTCCAATCATGGCGATCTATACTACTGGCCTTCCCAACGTCGCAACAGCCAAACAATGTGGGGGCCTATTAAGTTTTTGCAACTAACAGGTATTAGGCGTAAAAAAGGCGTTTTTGCATGAATTATTACTGAAAACAATTACTTCTGAATTAGAAAACAAATTTTTTAACATACTGAGTGTTTTGGAAGTTGGGTCACTCTTGATTTCGTGTACCTTGATTCTGTTGATATCTTGATTCTCATGGTATGCTTAATATGTAGCTATTGTCCTGCTTTCTTGCCACTTATTTAATAATATTACATCTTAATTACGTTTTGGCACTGTATTTACAATTTTTAGGCTAAAAAACATTACTTGAACAATGAAAATTGCTGATTTCATGTTGTAACACTTATCTCAGTCGGTAAATTGAAATTTTGTATAGGCCCCCACATTATTTGGCTGTTGCCACGTTGGGATGGCCAGTAGTATAGATCGCCATGTTTCCAATCAATTTCCCTTCGATGCAAAATGTACTGGTTTATTGCTTTGTGTTATCGCTAGTTTTTCAAATAAGGCCGTCATGCTGGATACAACCGATGTGACGCTGTGGCTGTGTATCGGCACTCATGCTATAACACTCGGAAGACTGGCTCTGGCTCGCCATGCTTTTACAAGCGGGCTGAAGTGCAATGAAAACCATTGGCCGTGTTTGGATTGGGCAGTCACCGTCTTGTACGCACTTTTAGATTATGAAAGTAAGTACAACAACTGAATCTTTTTCAATACTAAGGTATTTGCAGACACTACAATAGGCTAAATTTGAATTACTTTCATATTTAAGTGCTTCAAGTAATTTTTTTTGTTTAGAAAATAGAAATGTTACGAAACTTTTGACGGACGTTACGTTCTTGAATTTTTTATTGCGGTTTTAATAGTTTCTTTTTGGCTCTTTGAAAATGGTTTTTGTTGCTATTATTTTGACAACAGTTGGTGAGTCTGTTAAAAAACTCAAGCAGCTTAGTTCCACGGTTTGCAATCTAAACGAAACTTTGTGACAATTCCTAATGCACACATGGTATCAACAGGCTGTCTGTACTGGATTGCACAGGCGTTGGAGAAAGATCCAGAATACACAAAAGGACTGGTCTTGCGTGAGAAAATGTTCTCAGAATGCCCTCATTTAAGGAGAGACAGCAGCGACCTCTTTAGACATTGGTATGTAAGATTGTATTTTATCTGCTGTTAATCGTTTATTGTTATATTAATTACTTATAAAAAAGTTTCATGTGCTGTATTACCGGTACTTACTGCATTTCGTCTTGGTATATGAATAGAATGCCTTTTAAGGAAATTTTATTCTGACGTAGACCCGTACTTGAGCGAGTGTCCTATTTCCTAAAATTATTGCAGTATAATCATCATAACCAATGCACTTGCGAAAAGGTGAATGGTACTGTTTAACCAATGTTGTAACCTTGTAAGTCTTGTTTTGTTTTCCAGTTCATTTTCAATATATGATGCTGAATTGGATCAAACCGAGTCTGAGGAGGTACAGTACTAATAGTATGCTTTAATATAGCACTGTAACCATCGCAGATATGCTTTGCTCTCAGCGCTTTACAGAGCAGTTTTAGCACAGCGAAATAGAGACTCAGCTGAGTGCGTAAGTTACATATATCAAGGTATAGAAGTTTTAACTTTGTAGTTTAATTTATTTTTTAGCTATAATGTCGTCACAATGGTAACTATTTCATGTTTATTCTGATGAATTTAGACTTGGATAGTTTGTCCTACTAGCGAAGATATTTAACTTTTCTAATTTGGACAAATTGTGAGAAATTGAAAGGTAGAAAAAAAAAATTAAGGGAAGTGTGCCTGAGAGCTCAGACAACCGGACCCCTGAGCTTTGCAAGAAGAGTCTGGTAGACAATTAAGATTATTTGCACTTTACAACTGAGGAAATTTTCCAAATACAGTTTGCACATTGTGAAAACAAATTAGCATACGTAGGTTTAGGCGGAATGGCCTGTTTCGGTGAGTCCGATTCGGTGAGTTCCCTATTTGGTGAGAGCCTTTTTTCGGTGAGAGCCCTATTCGGTGATTTTTTTTTAAATTATCGAGTACCGTAGCCTAATTATCATTGCCGTTTTAGGGTTAGGAGTTAAGGGGTAGGGGTTAGGGTCTTATTTCAACGTTTAGCGACGTTAAAACGATGTAAAAGCGGCAATGATAATTAGGCTACGGTACCCGATAATTTTCCAAAAAAATTTAAAAAATCACTGAATAGGGAACTCTCCGAAAAAGGCTCTCACCGAATAGTAGCAGACCCAGGTTTAGGCGTAGCATATGAGAAGTATTTTACCTTTCAAACATTTCTGCTACAATTCGCCTATAGCTGAACTGAAGTATGAGATCCCATCAACCAGTGACGCCTGTTTTGTGTTTTCAGATTATTTCTGAAGCGTTACGTCTCCGAGCGCATCACAAAAGACTTTGTCAGCCCAAGCAGCCGCAAGAACTCGCTTTAACTCCTTTATCAACCCTGACCTGGGTATGTCTCAACTCGTGCCTTCTTCCATTTTAGTTGTTGGAGCATATGGTGATACTTGGTCATATGCAGGCAATGTCGATTAATGTTGCAACACTGCGCAAAGTATGACACTGAGACTCGGTTAGTATGTTTTCGTTGAAAGTGAAAGTCATCATTGCAGTTGCAGGATGATTACATATGTTGTCTTTGAAGTGAGTATGCAATAGAACGTCCTATCCAGATACGGTGAGATTAGGTCGCTGTAAACTTCGTGTAAGTGTAGCCACTTGTTTAAGCAATTGCTTGGTTATCTACTATTGATTTAGGTTTTTGCAGCAAAGATCAAAATATTTTTTTATTGTCTCAGATTGGCGTCGGCGAAAGAATTCTCACCGGCTATGACGTCATTATGAAAAATAAAAAATATTCTCTGGCTTCACCTATCCGGTTTGGAGATTATAAGAATTTAAAAACGACGAATGCAGAAAAAGGTGCTTGCTACAACATGAAACGAAAGTTTACTCTTTTTCCAACAAACGTTTCACAGTTTCTAGCACTAGTTGCAACGTTGCAATTAGTGCTAGAAACGATAGTTGTCCTGATGAACACCCAAGCTTTTCAGTAAACATTTCATAGTCTAAACGTCTGGTTCACAATGCGCAATTTCACTTAAAACTTACTGCTTCTGTGATGAAAGCGATAGAAATGCAATACTTTAACACTGTATATGTATCAACAGAACTGAAGCAAACTCAAATTATTGACGTTGAAGAAATTGTTGAAAACGAAGATAAAGTTATTGATAAAACAGCAACCGTGTTTCCAACGAAGGACGTCGCTGTGGCGAAAGAAAGCATCGCAGCAGAATTGCCAGATCCAGGTAGGAAAATTGTCATAACAAAATAATTCGTTTATTGATAAAAGCAATGTTTTGCATTATTTAGTCCAACGACCTTAAGACAATGATGAAACTTGATGGTATTCTTTGTAATAATATTTCAGATGAGTCTTCGGCAGCAAGCCAGTCTGCGCCGGACGATTTCTTCTCCGAGGACTCTGTCACTTCAGTAGGAAGATTGCCTTGCACGCCTGGTCAAGGTTTTGTCAGTTCCTTGATGGTTTCCCAAGAAATCGCCACAAGTCAAGCGTCTTCTGATAGTGACGATGACGCTGTTCGTGACGTCATGGACACCGTGCTGCAGCGCGTGACGTCACAAAGCGATGACACCGACGCCACCGTTTCAAAAATTGTCGAAGAACTGGTGGCCATAGCGACAAAAGATTGCAACACTGTTGACGAAATTGTTCAAGATCTTGTTTGTGAAATGTTGGACAAAATAAATGAAGCGGAGATGGCACTGTGTTCAGAAGACGACGTATGGACTAATGATGAAAAGCAGCAAAGTATGTATGGAAATCTTTTCAGTTATTTCTTGTTGTTTCAATTCGTTTCTATGTGACCTCTTCATTTTGTAATCAACTTTTTTGCAATGTAAGCTCTGTTTGGTATTTTGTTTAGGGCTTAAATATTCACATTTTACTTGCAGCGTTACACCGCGATACTGTTCACGATTCAACGGAACCAACCAGTGAAAACCTTGACGAGGAAAAGATTAAGAAAGTCGCAAAACGAAAAAAGCTGTCTTTGGATAGAGCTACGTGAGATGTTGTATCGTTGTGTCTTGTATGTGTTTTTGCTATCATAGACTTAAAAATACTTTCGGATGCCACATTGTGATGCATGTAATGGTGATCACCTCTTGGATGGTAAATGTACAACTTCTTTCTCATTTAACAGAGAGGAGCAACTAAAGAGGCGATCTAATAGAGTCCGAGTCTCATCCAAACGACGACAACATAATGTACGTGATAGGTTCAGTCATGGCTACCTAGAGATACGGTCTGATTTGTAACATTCTGCAAACATGTCCAGATTGTGCCACCTTTTGGAAACTGACTAAGATTTTCTGAAACTGTGATTATAACAACTCCTTTACTGTGTTTCTCTGGTGACAAATTTGGTTTTAACATTGCTAGGCTTTGAAAAACAAAGACAATTTGTTTCAGAAAATTGAACGTTTTCAAATTCACTTTTTCTCATTTTTTGCTGCTTCCCCAAGGCAACAAAAAGCATTACGAGTCAGCAAAAAGCGAAAAGTCTTCGCAAAATTTCAGTCAGACAGCAGCAGTAACGATAGTCAAAATGTGACTAATCAGGCTGTACATCCAGGTGGCCATGGCTTAGTTGAGTTTTATTTTTCTGTCATCTCAACAAGACACAGTATTAACGTTGTTGAACTGGCATGTCATCAAGTAATGTGTTCAGTTACTTTGACATATCATTTCAGGAGAAATTGGTTCCTCCTCCGGTATCCAAGACAACCGACTACCAAGAGAGGATCCTGGAATTGCTGCCAGCTCATTTGCGAGAATTTTCGTCTTTCGAGGAAATACATGAAAGTGAGGAAGAATGTAAATGCTCAACAAAACCTTTGTGAACGATTCGGTTTGGTACATATGTTTAATTTCACTCAGCCAGGAACAAATATACGTTCCCTCGTTTATTTGTTTTCAACGTCCCTAGATCTCGAACGATGGAAAACGATTTTCGCTGCCGGGAAAAGTGGTATTTTTTTCTTTTTAAATACATAAAAGTATAAATACAAAATCGCTGTTTGTCATCCCCAGTGGAGATTCCTCCACGGGTGGGGTTTAGATGATTATAATGAAATTTGAGAAAATTGTTTTTGAACATTTTTTCACTCAAAGCTAAGACCCAAATTTTTTGGTTGTCACAACACAAAGACATAAAAATCAGTCTTCTGCTGCTCTGAGACTAAAGTTGCTGTTTATAGACGAGAGCCGCGTGCATTCTGTGACTGCCCAGAGACCATCAGTGGCCACATATCATTGCGAGAAAGAAGACGTTTCATCCTTTATTGAAAAGAACGACTCAAACTTTTTGACGACAATTATGCAAAATTATTGCTACGCACTTTCTGAAAGAGTGAGTCGTGTTTATTTCTCGAAAACAGCAGCAATATGTCACTGATCCGTTATCAGATAATATAAAAACATTGTGTTTGTTACTGCATAGGGCAGAAGCATGCTTTACCTTGTTTCTTTACCCATGTTTCGCATCCGGTTAATGACCCACCCCTACTGCGTTATGTGGTACAAACGTCATTGCGCATGATGTTTATTTCAGTTTAAGGGCAGATACTCTTACGATGATTGGTTTTGAGTGTCTTTGGTTTTGAAAAAGTGAGCTGTTACGAAATTGACGACCATAACTAGTGGACCAGCTTATAGAAATGCAATTACCTTTCATCGGTATTTGTCAAATACAAGCAGCATCCAAAATCAAAACGCATCAGCACGTCTCCTGGCATGGAAAGCAACTATTCAAAGACACATTGACCAAAATTTTCTTTAAATAATGAAATAGTTTACAATCTTTGTGTAGATCAACTTACCATGGGAAGAAGGTACTTGTAGTGAATTTATCAGAATCTTCTTCAAAAGCCGTTCACACATTTCCTTGCCGAACCTATCCGATGAAATGGATCGTTTGTAAGTTGCGTTTTTTGACTTGTGAAGAAAGGGGCGTTCTTCCCGGCTATCAGCACAAGGCTGAGCACTCACTAGTACAGCGAGCAGTTGCGATTCGCTAACCATAACGGTGTAGCTTCCACGCTAGCCATTCAGACCATCCAATCAACTATGTGTTTCTTGGCTGCCGAGAAACATTGCGTTTTTAGACATTAAAAAACTTCTTTTTGTAAGATATTGTCAGGTTTAGTGACGTATAAAATTTGACTAGAGCGACAACTGGCAACTGCCCTTTGTTTTTCAGATCTTGGAAGAAACTGTTGTTTACCATGCTAGCGTATGTTGAATGTTTGGTGGATGCCAATATGAAGAACACCTCTTCAATGCACGGTATAATTCAATCTCATGTAAATTGAATTTCTTCAAAGCTTTTTTTCAATAGTTTAAATGTTGGTATACGTGGAAAGCTCCCAAAAGCCCATTTTAAGCGGCTGAGTTAAATTGAAAGATTCCAAACATGATTAGGATTTTTCGTATTATCAACCTACTGTCATATAAAAAAGGTGTGAAAATATTTAAAAAATAAACTCCGGAGGAAATTGGTTGGCGATTTGAGTAAAAACGCAGCCAAAAAGCTAACATGTTCTGTTTAAGCTTTTTGGGTATAAGTTTAATTTGTAAGAATGTTTAACTTAATCACCTCAGACGTCCCTTTCCCATTTGACAATGTTCTAATCTGTCTATGTCTAATGCATCGGATATTCAGCCGGAATAACTTTATTTTCCATTACGCGACAGGATATTTCCATGTCTAGACATAGAACGATTTTGTGGCTCAAGAACGTGCTTTTTGTGCAATTGGGGCAAACCGTTAATTTGCGATTATAGACCTCAACTCCAAGTGAATTGTTTTTTAGCAAGTATTGAAGTTTTCTGTAGAGATTTAAACGAATGGTAAAACTAGCGTCGATGCAAGCATGTTGGAATTCGCACAAATTCTATAAAAAGAATTGGTTAGCGTGTCTTTTGCTGTGTCAGAAGTGAAGAATGTAAAAGAATAATTTCGTGCTTTCACTTGTAGGAGAGAAACAGCATGACCTGGAAGTCTGCTTGTCTTACCTCGCGTCCGCATCCACACATTGCCATTTGTTCAAAGTCACCGACTCGAAACACGAAATCCATGACGACAAATCACTCAACCGTGACTGGAAGGCGTTTGCTTTAAGATTTTTATGGACCAGATCAAAGCATCACTTGACTTTGAATAAAAATGAAGCTGCCATTTCCGACTTGGAAACATGCAGTGGTATGAACAGTAACGTCGAAATGTGCACAATTTCCACTTTGTGGCTCCTCAAGCAGCGAACCGAAATTAATTCCTTTAATTATCATTAACTTGATGGTTGATGCTTTCATAACTTCATTACGCACATGTATATTGTATATTCTACACAGGCAGACAGTGCACATCGTTTCGACCTTCCGGTCTCCTCAGTGCAGTAGTTACACTGGAATGGCCATGGAGATATATATATATATGCTTATAATGGGCCTTCGCTTAACATGGACTGCACTACAGTGATCCATGAAGCGTTCTGTACAAAAAAATCAAATTACTCCCAAATGTTGAAGCGTATTGTTTTGCTTCTAGAAATCTTGAACAAAATGAGAACCAACCCGTTGTCAGACGACCCCTACGTCATGGACGCCCCGCATAGCTACAAGATTGTGCTCCCCAACATGAAACATCAACCTGTCATATCTATCAATGCCATCGAAGAAAGATTAAACCTGCTTGAGCAGTACGAAAGCGCTTGGATGTGTTGAATATTGCTTTAATAAATGTTACTTCATTTTCACAACGGCCATATGACAGTCGTTTAATTTACATTCACTGATTTCAGATTAAAACACGATTTAGCTTCTCGAGCAAGATGTAGTTGGGAACTCATCATTTTTGTTTAAATCAAGGCTACGAATTTATACATCATTAGAATTCATCCATTGGATAAAATTATTTTTTACACCAGTTGTTTTGCCTTTCTTGAAAACAGCTTTATCGCTTTGGTCTCAAGTCAAGTGGCTAACTTGTGCAAAATCAAGCAATCACTCGAATTAGGTTTTGAAACATGGTGATTGCACTTAGCATACTGTTTCGTGTTTAGAGATTAAATTTTATATTGAAGCCAATTATTACGACATGAAATTCCTGTTCAGAACGAGAATTCTTGAAAGCGCCAATCACTTCTTTAAGCAAGAAAAATACAAGAAAGTTATCGAAGTTTTAAAACCAACCGTTCGGAAACAAATCGCTCTGTGTGATCTTTCTGGCACCAACAGGCCTCAGCAAATCCGTCAGTTCCTTCTCTCCTGTCAACACTTATCGGCCTTCCAAATCATTTTTACTTCTTCCGCTCGTTTGCTGAATGAAGTTACGGTCAGGCTCACCAGGATGACCAAGCAAAAGGTAGACATACAGTAATTACTAAGTTTGTTCTCACTTTTTTCCCAGCTATATCAGGAGAAAATTCACCTTTTTTGTACGATGTCGTTCATTGAAGACATTTTATTTTTCAGTTCACGAAAAAGGACGGCATGTCAAGTGCAAGTGAAGTTATCGACAAAGCAACTGCTCAATCCATCAAACGCTGGAAGGAAACTCTACATATTTTATTACAAGGTACAAAAAGTCAAAACACAGTTAACGGCTTTTTTTAACACTAATTCAGTAATATTTTATATATTTCTTTTTTTCATTTAACTCACCGTCAAACGAACTGGTAATCACAAACAAGACAGCCTCAAAAATTTAGAGTAGGCTATATCTCGACATTCAGCACAGAAACTGTTTATTTAATAAACAGAAACATTGATTTTCATATCTTTTCAGTGCTTGATCGAGCTCTCAGTAAGAACAGCGACATATTTTTGGAATTAGACTTAAACGACCGAAGCAGCCTGACCCACAGCGTCATCAGGGTGATATACTTTCTTATGGTCCGGCTGGGTCAAGGTTACAATTTTGTAGATATGACATTGTCCTGGACAATTATGTACAAGTAAGGGTAATGTATATCGTATTTATTATCATCATTATGTTAAATTATACAATAAATATTAGCAATCATAAACAAAATGTCAGCCAGCTTAAGCAAATCTAGTAAGGAAATTTTAATAGCCTGTTGCACTCTTTTCAGCTTTGTTGAATTTTTCTTATTTGGTTATATTCTGCAAAAAGTTGTACTGTATTTATTTAACGTGCGGAGTAAGATACGCGGTATCAGCTAGCCGATGTTCGTTATGGTAAAAGGTGGTTTTCATACTTGACACCAAGCGTTCGGGGATGAGAAGATAAGGTGTAGGCTATATTTAGTGAACAGTTTCATGCACTAGAGGTAGGATGGGGTAAAAAATAAGGCGCTCACTTTCCGATCATGCGATCCCGGTTCGACACAGCTTTATCTGGTTGTTGAAAAAGCAAGGCTTACTTCTATCCAGGGTTTAATAAATTGGGTGGGCGTAGTTGGTGAAGGAAAAGTGGCTGAAAGAAAGATACTTTCATTATACTGAGTTTTCGGCACTGACTAGAGTAGGGTGCCAGTTTTTTTCTTTCGGCCACCTTTCCTTCAGCAACTACGCCCACCCAATTTATTAAACGCTGGATAGAGTTAAGCCTTGCTTTTTCAACAGCCAGCTAAAGCCGGGAGTCGATCCAGTATGATTGGAAAGAGAGCTCCTTATCTTTTTCCCCATCCTACCTCTAGTGCATGATACTGTTTGCTAAATATAGCCTGCACCAAGGCTACCTGATTTAGTTTATTAAGCTAATCTTGTGAAATTGTCTTTGACCTTCAATGTTTTAATAGAATTTTAGCTGCTGAAGAGAAAAGTGACGTCAGTTTGTTGACCAATCAGGAGGCTCCGTCTTCGTTCTGTCTACTTTCAACTGCTCATGAGTGGATGGGTGAAAAAAGTCAGTTGAAAAATTTGCGTTATTTTTTACAAACTTTTAACTTTGCTTAAACCTTTATTAATTTAGTTTTGTTAATTTCCGTGGATTTTTATGGTTAGAACTGTTGATGTGGAACTCGAATAACTTTGTAGAATTTTGCACAGTCTGTAAGCAACTAGATAATACCAGTTTATACTGGATCGTTTCAGGCTTCTGCTGTTCTGCTGGAGGAATCTTATTGAAGTTTATCGTTGCTGAAATCGAAAAGAGGTTCAGCAAGTAAGATACTTTGGTTCAACATTGTTGTTAAGTCTTTTTTGTTCTTTTGCATAAGAGATGTCTTATTTCGAACCACAGAGCGAATGGTGGCAAGCCAGGTCAAAGAAGCTCATCCATTGCATAAGCTAGATCAGGGTTTCCCAACCTGGGGACCATGGCCCCCTAGTCGGCCATGAGCCTTTTTCAAGGGGACCATGGGAAAATTTGAAAAATAATAATTTTTTAATTTATCATCTCTAAGTCCACTCCAACATTATATAACAAAAGAAATAAACTAAAATTTAATAAAAATATTAGTTCGTATTAATAAAAATACTGCAAAAACAAGCTCAACCATCACATTAACTGCATATGTAATAACTAATTAATGTACTATCATGTTTATTGTGTGTTGTATTAATATCATTTTATCATTCTAACTACCGGTTACTGTATAAACAAGTTTTTTAATTAAAATGACGTTTTTTAATTTTTTTCAAAAGGTTGAAAAAATAGGGGGTCATTGATTTTTCAAAATTTTCAAAGGGGGCCACGATGTAAAAAAAGGTTGGGAACCCCTGCGCAAGATCATGCATCGTTGGAATGCACACTTGTAGGCGAGATATTTCATGATGTCACGCTGTGCAGCTTGGTGCTTTTCTCCACAACCGCAATCCACCGATGCAGGCGATCCCAGTCGAGATATGATACGTTGTTTTTGTTTTTGCAGTGTTAAGAACTCTCCGTTTAAAGCTGAAGTTAATAACTGCGTGGAGCAGTGCCTTTTTTGTCTCTATGCTTATCCCAGTAAGACTAAACCAAGAAGAATTCAAGATCACAGCGCCAAGTGAGTTTTGTCAGTCTTAAACCTGTTATATGCGGCATAAACCTGTTTTGCAGTCACAATATCAGAGAATTTTTTTTGGTAATTGCCATTCCTTCAAATGCAATCTTATATTGAGCTTGTTTAACAATGCGACTGCATAGTTTGGCGTACCGTACGTATCTCAGACCTAACGACGTTTTTCTTGTCGAATTATTGAAGTTATTTCTTTTTTAGGCAAGTAGAACTCACTTGGAGAGATTGCATTCTTTTGTTTCGACACTTCCGACCGGCAACACTGCCGGAATTCGACAGTTTCAAAACAATTACGGTTTCCATGGAGCTTTCTCAGATGCTTCTCAAGGCAATCGCTTTGGTTCCAAACAATGTTCTTGTGAGTACCAGTCGCCATTATCATACGGTTTTGTTTAATTACGCTTTTTCAACGTTACTTTCCGTCACATTTTTATCACGTTTTTAACTTCTACTCTACCCCAGACAGCAAAATCCGTCATTTTTACATTGATTCAGCCGTTCAATCAATATACAAATGGTAGATTTTGCTGTCCAGGATATTATCTAATAGATTTTCTTGTTTTAGCTTCAAATCTCCAACACTGAAGCTGATATATCAACGTTCATTGAAAATGGATGTGACGACAACGTGACCTTTAACCCTCCTCCTGATAGTACTGACCTTTTGAACCTTGGCGACATGTATTATTTGTTGGCCGATTACTATTTCAAGAATAAAGAAATGACAAAAGCAGTGAAGTATTATCTACTGGACGTTAGAATCAACCCTGAAAGGTAATTCCAAGCCAGTTAAATTGGCTGTAATAAACTGACTTACCGTATGGTGTATTAGCTTCATGTATCTTCTTCGTGTACCATGCCTGTTCCAGTCTTAGGCGTTTCATGCACAGTTCTTTCCATTTATCTCGGTATTAGACTGTATTACAAATTGTTGTCCTTGCAAAGGTGATCCTTCGGATTATTGCAACAAGTGAGATGCTGTTTTCCACGTGTTTTTTTGTCTTTCCACTAAAGCAATGTGTTGTAACTGTTCCTTTCTCATAACGTGACCAGAAAAACTGTCGCTTGATGATGATGTTCTTTAAGAGAGTTATGTTTATGTTTATTCTATTTTAAAAGTAATTTTAATTAAGTTTGAGGCAGTATATTGTTTGTTTTCTATTAACCACGCACGACTATATTTCGTTTTTGTATGTTACAATGTTATTAAAAGCTCAGTTGTTTTATCATGCTTTATCTTGAGCCGCACTACCTTTTGGAAAGAAATCAAATCATCAACCTCTTACCTTGGTTTTCACTTTTTATTACGTCAATCGTCCACTCCCTATGCTAACTGTGAGCATTGTATTTTGAACAGGTTTGACTCCTGGGCGGGCATGGCACTAGCTAGGTCCAGTCAAACAGACGACAGGTTACGACTGTGCGAGACCAAGAAATCCCAACACAAGGTATTTTTATGGTGTATGATAAATCTTACCTTTACTGGTCGAATTTATGTCAGTCTGTGCAACAGAAGTTAACTTAACCCGGGTGGCACGCAAAAAATGCGATAAGTATCCGAACTAAAATACGAAGTACTTTTATCCGCTTGAAATCACTGCAACAACTGAGGCAAGATGGTGCAGCGGATAGGGCGCCACTTTTCAGTCATGCGATCAAGGTTCGATTCCAAGCTTAAACTGGTTGTTGAAAAACACCGCTCTCCTCCACTCAGGGTGTAATAAACTGGGTGAGCGTCGTTACTGAACGAAAGAACTGGCAACCCTACTCTCGTTAGTGCTGAAGCATGGTCTGATGAGAATCTTGTCTTCTCATTGTTATCGATTTTTATTACTGATTTTATCATATTTACCTTGGCTAGGTCAAAGACAGCGGAACTGAAAGGCGCGGATTGGCTGCATTGGCATGCTTTAAACGAGCGCTAAGTTTCGACTCGAAAAGCGTTAAATTGTGGATCGAGTATGGCTCGCTTGCATACTGGATGCACTCTTTGTATTCTCGGTAGGTTGTTTGTTTTGTTTGAGCTAAGCGACTTGTATACGGGTAGCAATGTTCTAAAAACTAATGAGCTATGTTTTGATTATTGTTGAGTAATTTTTCATGGTTTGTACCACGCAAAACCACTTCTTCATTTCGGTGGTTCTTAAGAGTTTTTTTTTCATACTTTTCCTTTACAAAGCCAAATAGTGTCGATTCCTCCTCAGAGCACAGTAAATGGACATCATGTCAAGTGTGTTTTGAAGATTTATCTCAGGGATAAGTTACAACATAACAAATAACGATTTTACAAAAGAACGATTGAAAAACGTTTTACCAAATAAATGTACAAACACATTGTGATTCATCGTTAGTAACAACAACCGTGAGTCTTATGGCGAAAAGCCAACAAAGAAAATCTTGAAAGATTCGCTCAAAGATTTCTATGCTTGCAAATTTGTCGAGTTTTCTCTTTTTTTGGTCATTTATCTGTAGCAGAAGTGTTTGCTCTGACAGCGTAGCTTGTTCAGACCTGTACTTAGCACAGACTTGCGGATCCTACCACGTTAACAGCGTTTTAGATGCATGGATGGGTTCATGCTTTCATTATTTTTTAACTTCACTTCCAAATCTCAAAATAGGAGCCAAACCGTTTTTTTTATCTGCCCAACGAGATAAAAAAGTCCCAGATTTCTCCAATTTAAAAACGAAATGTAATTATCGGCTTCTGGCAACACTGTTGTTGCGCATAGTGGACGTTTTCACCGAAGCCCACCTTGTTGTGCAGTTTTTATGAGTTGAATAAACGAATAATGAAAACTAATGGTTGTTTTCCTTCACAACTTTTTCTTCCCGATATTTTCCTAGAACAATTTTTTTCTCGTAAACTAAAAATTCCTCCATGAATGTGCCAAGCGGCCCCCGTTTGAGAACCACTGGTTTAACCGAATTCCAGAATTGCGCAAGAAAAACTTAGCGAAATCTACGTAATTTTACAAACTTTTGTAAAATTATGACAACGTTAAATGACCAAACACCGTTTTTCACGTATTGAACTCATGCAGAAAAAAGAAGATGCAAAACAGACCTTCTGAAGATATGACGTCACATATGAAGAAAATGCTCAAATTGTCACGCCTGAGCTTCGAGAATGTTCTGGATATTGAGGTGCTGGTTTGTATGTTGTGTTGGTGCCATTCGCGTAGCTAAGCTGCCTGTCCTCAAATCAGTTATCGTTCTACTGTAAACATTTGACCGAAATTTCAATATAAATTTGCTAGTTATTCTACCAGAAACATTACCTAAGCCATATCACAAGATTCAACCTCATTTGAAAGTTAAGGTAAACACTGTTGTGTTTTTTATTTTATTATATTTGTGACAACAAAGCACCATCATCATCAATGGTTTATGGAATATAATGTACATGGAACTCTTCGCAACAGTTTAAAGCTTAATCGTTTGTTTCCAGAGCGAGGATATTAACGAAGAGGAATGGTTGGTATATTATATGCTGGGGAAGATCAGCGAGAAAGAAGGAAAGCCTTTAAAAATTTTCATCAAATTCTACCAAACTGCTGCTGGACTACTTCACAGAAGACATGCAAAGTACTGTTTTATTTTAATCGTATTTTTCTTTTTCATACGGGTGACAAAAATATTAATTAGTCACACCTAATAAGAAGCTGCGACTTTTTTGATATAGCGATAGGTTTTTCCGGTCACGACCAGTCCTGAAAGATTACAGTAGGCTACCTGTCTTACCTCTGCATGTCAATTGTAGCGTTTTTATCGTTTTTGACAAAACCATGCAGAAGTAGACACCCCCTTCTTCCAGTAAGCAATGCCTCAAAAAATTGTATGTAAAATCTCAATGCAACACTTACTGTATGCAAGAACGATTCGATGCGTTTTTGTTTCATTTCTGTTGCCAATCAAAGTCGTATGGGCAGCCTCTTACCTCAAAAGAACACAACATTTACATTGCGTTTAGATACCCGAAGAGAATACAGGCGAGATATGGCTACGCCAACGACCTTGCAATCGAAGCTTTGGAAATGCATTTCCGCATCCATGCTTCTCTGCTCAAGTACACCCTGTCCAACCCTAATATGCCTCAGGAAGATCTCGTCTTTATAAAAGGTTTGTGGCGTTACAATAGCTCAGCGATGACTCGGAGGTCTTGCTCCCAATAAATGTTACAGTTCGAAAACTGGCCATTTTTAGACGCTATACTCGCCAGTATTCGAGCATTACTGTTTCACAATTTAACCTTTTCAACTTTAAGTTTTTGATGCACTGTTGTGTGACCTTGACGAAAAAAACAGCATACCAGGAGTCTTATTTTATGAAGTTAAAATCACCTTTGGGTTTTTGTTCATTGTGCAGATGTCGTCGATGAAATGGCGAATGCGCCGTTTGTGAAGCGGCAAGAATTGAAATCCATAATCAGCTCGTCACAAGAATCCGAAAAAGTAAGAATGCTTTGAGTTTTGACCATACACAAGTCTTTACTTCGTTCCGGCGGTGGGATGGCGCAACGGATAAGGCGTTGGCTTTCCAATTATGCAAACCTGGTTCGACTCCCAGCTTCAGCTGGTTGTTGAAAAACACCGCTCACCTCTACCCAGGGTGTAATACATTGGGTGGGCGTAGTTGCTGATGTAAAGGCGGCCGAGAGAAAGGAACTGGCCACCCTACTCTCCTTAGTGCCGAAGGCTTAGTATAATGAGAACCTTATCTTCTCATTCCCCAAAGCTCAGTGTCTGAGTATGGGACCTTTACTTTACTTCGTTCCATCAAGGCATAAAACCACTTGTGTAAAATAACTTTGTCCAAGTTATCACCACAGCGAAACTTTACTGACTTTAAGCTGTGCTGTCTCCCAGACTTTCGTAAAGTTATAAAATCTGCAGCGCGTGACATCTGGCTCGTACTGAGGCTCTTCTGCAGTATCTATGATGAGCAAATGATACAAGTCGTGAGCAACATCAGTTTAAATCACACCTCTGCACTCAAGACAAATGATGGTCAATGTAACCGTGCATGTCGCCTAGAAATGGTATTCCATGATGCTCAATCTTTGACGCTCTTTTTAGTATTTATATAAGCGATATCCCCTCCCCCGCAGCTAATTTTTTCCCACGAACTTTCTGTCTCATTTGCATATTTCTGTAAGTGTAGCCATTATCTGGTTACCACGCGGCGCTCGTAACTGTTTTTACCGATTCATTTTTTTCGCCCGGTTTTCAAAGTCAGCAGCTAATTTTCGCCCTCCAGATCCAAATCTAAACATAGAACTTGCAAAAAAACGTAGCCTGGAGACACACCTAGTCTAGTCAAGTTTTTGTGCACCGCAAAATAAATTTAAAGAAAAAAAAAACTTCGATGGGCGTCGAACCGTTGTCCTCACGAACATAAAGCACAAGATAAAACCACTGAACTAAACACGCCAACGAAAAAGTGTTGCATTTACACGGTATTAACACAAACTCTATGCGAAGTAATAAAAAGTTCTTGGGAAAAATTTTCGCCCCCCGGCAACCCCATCATTGCCAACCTCTTGCCAACCCAACATGGCAAACCTCTTGTCCTGCATTATATTAGCATAACTTTTTGTCTTTTGCCTGTTACGTCACAATGGCATGACAAAGACTATAAGCACGCTCTCTCCACCATAATTTGCATGTTTCAAGTTCTGCCTTTTTCACCCAGGCTTCGAAACTGACCATGACTTCCACGTCATCAGACCTGACTATGGGCTCCTTGCTACCTGACAGCATTCTTCAGGCACTCAACATCGAAAACGTCAAAGCAGGTATATGGGTATTCTTCATTCAGAGAAGAATCGTTGTTGCGGAATAGGGACCAATTCAAATGTTGGAGTCATTTGCGACTTTGTATGATGATATCTCTGGTAAACATGACTGTGAATAGGAATTTGGTGGCACTGCCCAGACAGCAGATCAGTGGATTTTTACATTGAATCAATGTAAAAACGACTAATTTGCTGTTTGGGTGGAAAATTGATCTTAGATCGCTGTAGCTTGTCAACGTAAACGACACATTAGCTTCTCAAATTAGAATTTGATGTTTGCAAGATTGTCTCGAGTAACCCTTGTGCACAGCGTTACAATTTCGCGAGCAATAGCTTGCTTGTGCATCACACATTTATAGAGTTGCTTTTTGCGAATGTTTAGATGAAGAAAATGACACCGAATTGTCATCTTCCTCTATAATGCAACCTAGTGGCGAGCAATCGCAAGAGGCCGTGGTCACTGGAGGACACTCAAGTAGCAATCCTTCTGCAGCAATACCTGTTCTGCAGCCAACCGATATATCACACAGAGGTACGGAAAATATCTATGTTAAATGTAAATTTGCAGACGTCATTAAATTTTTCAACAAATTGTTTTTCGTGGACGAAGCTGGCAATAGAGTAAGCAAAGATATTTCCAATGCGCATGATTACCATAATTTTTAGTTGAAATCGCAAATTCTTATTCATTCGAGTTTTGACATACACTTATGCAAAAACGTTTTGTGTGGAAAAATATCAAAATAAAAGATTTTTTGGTATCTCTTTTTTATTACTTTCACTACCATTGTTTAACGAGTGGGATGGGATGACGCAGCAGTTTGCTTTCTAATAATGCGAGCGTGGTTCGACACCCGGCTTAGGCTGGTTGGTGAACACCGCTCACCTCTACCCAGGGTGTAAAAAATTGGGTGGGCGTAGTTGCTGAAGTAAAGGCGGCCGAGAGAATAGAACTCGCCATTCTATTCTCGTTAGTGCTAAAGTCCCAGTGTGCTGAGAACCTTATTTTCTCCTTCCCCAAAACTCAGTAACTACGTATAGGACTACCTCAACGAGGTGCTAGTTTTTCAAGCTTTCTGCTGACGTCAGATTTTCGCTGTCGCCAGTCTAATCTGTTAAACTTCTATTGCAGGTGGCCTCGGTGCAAGCGTGGCCGTTGAAATAAGCGAGGAATCTCGCAAAGCGGATCGTGACTACGCCATCGACGCTTGCGAGACTGCGTTTCGACTCTGTGTGCGCCGGTTCCAACATCACAACAAAGCGATATATCGATTAGCGCATCTCTACGCCAAGTGTGAAGCGAGAAAGGTATATTGATTGCCGACCTAACGACCTAGCCCCCAAAATTTTACATCGTTTTTACGTCTAGTGACGTTGAAACGTTGTCAAAACTGAAACGTTTCAGACTAGGAGAGCTATCGAGTTTCATTTCATTTTCTATGCACTTTTGTTTTTTATGGAGGAGTAACATTATTACTAACATTGAATAAATCACTACTTTAATTTGTTTAAAATCAACCAAATTGTTTTGCTTGTACTAATGTACTTGCTTAAAACTCTTATCTCTAGTCCATATTGCACTTGAGTCTTGCTGTTTGACAGAATAAAAAAATTTTTGTTGTTTGTTTGGATCAGTGACTTGAGTGATTGCCGCATGAACATATTTTAATTGTGCTCTTTATCATCTTTTGCTTAGCCTGAAACGTATTGCTTGGTTCAAAGTACCTTGCAACCGCTCCAAGCAAGTTAGCGCTTACTGGTATTTCTTACACTTCCTTTTTGGTCCTTCATACACTTTAATTTTATCAAAATGCATTACACATCCCATGCAAAGAAGTACGGTATGAGGGTCATTTATCGAAATTACATTGCAAGCAAATTGTCTGGGTTGATGCATGCTGAAAGTAAAGGTAATGATATGTACAGTTTTTGATAAGAGCAGGGATTGTTTTTGTTTTTTTCAATTTTGCATTGCTGTTTATCATAAGACTCTGAAAAACAACTTTGTTTGCCGCGTTTGTTTTGACTTCAATCAAACAAAATTTGAATTAATCTTGAATATGCAACTGCGCTTCTATATCACGCAAATATTTTGAAGCTGATCTCTAGGATGCGGAAGTATGTTTTGAAATGCAATAATTGCAATATCCTTTTGTCGTACGTTTTCACACAAAGCCGCCGGTGGTCTGTTTAGTATAGTTCATTCATAATATAACGCATCAACCGCGCTAATTGTTCGCATTTTTTTGCACTTTGTAGCATTTGACTTGGTCACGTGACCTTCTGTACGGATCTCCGTCTCCATGGCAACAGTTACGACACATGCCTGCACCTGGCTTGCTGGCAGATCGGAACAAAACGAATCTTTTCAATGGGGTTTGGAGGTTGCCAATGGATGACATTGATAGGTGAGTTATGTGAGCAAATTCAGATCACTAATAAACCATATCAAGCGTAGTAAAATGCAAGGCTGTGGAGTCCGAGAGATTTTGGCGTGTTCGGAATCGGAGTCATTAAAAAAAAACTCCGACTCTGATACAAAACGATGAACAAAAACTTTTTGTGTGTACTCTTTTCGAAATATTGTTTCTTGTTCTCCATATTGCTTTCTAAAACTTTACCGGTAAATAGAAAGTGTTTGTTCTTGTCAGTTTTTGTGAAAGTCGCGTTTCAATTTTCAACTTAGTGATATTAACATTTAAAAATATGAAAAAGAACAACAATTACAAAAAAATCTGGCAACACTAAAGTCGGAGTCGGCCATTTATAAATCGAGGACTTGGAGTCGTATATTTTTCGCTCGACTACAGCCCTGGTAAAATGACAACCCTGTAAAACAGCTGAGATTTATTCTGCTGTCCTTCCATTCTGTTCCAGTCCAGTTACATCAGAGCATCAAATCTCTGCTTCACAGTCATTTTCATCTGCCCTTTTTTCACAGACCTGGGAGTTTCGCTGCTCACCTCTACCGTTGTATAGCTCTTCTTCTGGATGTCTTGCGAGCGTTGAAAGATAGCGACACACTGCTTCACATCCACAACTTGCTTCATCGCACTCCAGAGCATGGAAAGTATGTACAAGGAGTGTTGTCAGCTGCTTTTTCTAAGAATTGTTTTAGTTTGTTTGGAGTTTGGAGCTGTAATCGAACATAGAGTTTGTTTGCTAGATATCGGATACTTTTCTGATAAGAAGGTGCTGGCGGATTTGAAATTGGGAGTTAGTCATGAAAATTTGATCAGATCGTATTGTTTTTCTCTTGTTTTTTTTTTCAATTAAAATTGTTCAAGCATTTTGTTACTTGGAACGTGTGAAAAACATTTACATCAAGTTGCCTGGATATGCGACTCCCATCACTGACAACAAAATTTGGCGTTCTTACGTCTGCAGACATTGAGGCAATGCAAAAAGATTTGACTTTATTTGCTTGGCATGCTAGCACTTGCTTGAAGTAAAGAGAACTAGACCACGAACAGTTGCGACGCTACAGTTTCCTCCACCAAGGTTATTATATCGTTTATTTTAGTAAACCTTTCTTCACGTTAATGGCGTCTTTGCATGGTCTGTCTTAGCACTCAAAAAACAGTACTGAGTTTTGAAAAATAGTCTAAAGAATATCCCAGACAACAAAATCCGTCATTTCTAAATTGATTTGTAAATTACATTGACGTCTGCAGATGTTGAATCTGGCTGAGGTTGTACTTCCAATGCGTTTCAGTTTTATCAATTCTCTACTTCACAGCTCTTTGGCATTTATAGCACATTCAACGTCTGTAGACGTTGAATCAATGTAAGAATGACAAGTTTTGCTGTCTGGGCTTTTGATGACATGCCGCAAGTGACTATTACACTTATGGTTATTTTCGTGATGTATTGATGCCAGAATTCGTACGAAAAAGAAAGAAAAGCGAATTTGTTCGTGGTTTCATCATGGTTTGATGTTTGCATTGTCGTTTGTATTTGTTGGTTTGTAGGGATGATGGTTGAGATAAAATTAATTGAGTTGTTGGTTCGTTTTTGGAAAACTCTGTTTGGGCATAAATTATTACTTAAAACTTCATTAAAAAGTGCTGTTTAATTTTCGCATCGTGGCAACTATTTTAGGAATCGATTTTGTGCCTATTTTGATCATCAACACAAGAAAAAACAATCTTGTGTCATCAAAACGCTGATTTGACAATGGCTCTTGCTTCACACTGTATTTTATCCTGTTGTGATGTCACAATGCAAACGTGTCATAACTATTTTGATGCCTGATTGGTAGCTTTAGTTCACGTGATGCAGAATCTAGATGTTTTTGCGCAACACATCTAGTTTAATGTTGTATTGAACTTATTTCAGGCAGATTGCTGTGCATTATGGCTTGTTATGTCTAGTCTACTGTAGGTAAGCACATATATATGTGGTTACATTAATAACTTTAGCTTACGCAGTAAGGACAAATATAATCTTTATTCGCAGAGGTGATGTTGTTGTGTTTCACCATCCTATATAGATTGGTGTTTCCTGTGAAAGATATTTAACGTAATTCGTTTTCGTGCCTTAGTTTTAACGATACTTGTAGATCAATTGTGAAATGGTTAGTTTTGTTGCCAGATTTGGCAACAAATGCAAAGAAAAATATGATTTTAATTATTTGCATGTAATATGTGATTTGGAACTAGAATGTTACCTCTTGAATGTTAATCGCGCTTTTTGTCAATCCCAGCCAGCAAATCGGTTCTTTACATTAGTTCTAAGTCTGCAAACAATGAATCGATGTAAAAATAGAACTGATGTACTGCCTGTTTTTCTTTGTTTCATTTTCAATCCGTTCGTTGAAATTATGCCAGACGATTAGGTTATATAATTTTGTTTGGGGTTTGCTTCTGAAGTATTAGCGTTTTGGAGCAAAATGGTTTGAAGGCCTGGTCGATTTAATCAAACAATATAGCGTCCAAAATGGAGCTACTAAGCTTATGTTCAGCAAATGCTTCAAAAAATAAACTGTTTTCATCTTCAATGCGAGTAAAATTAGTTTTATTATTATTATTATTATTATTTTATTTGTGCATGGGCGAACAGGGCAAGCCGATTTTGAGTGCCATTGTGCCATAAAAACAAACCTCTATGTAGTAATCTAGACAAAATAAGCGCCATGCACTGGCACTGCCAACACCGAAATGTGGTGCTCCGCATGTTCACGTACCTAACAGTAACGATACAAGTCCCCAGACAACAAAATTCGTCATTTTTACATTGATTCGAACGTCTGCAGACGTTGAATCAATGTAAAAATGACGGATTTTGCCGTCTGGGTCAGAATCTGAAAGCTACGATTGAGCTTCAAGCTTTTTCATTGTGTTTGGAGTTTACTTCAGTCGTGACCAATCTTTTTTAAATTTAGCTGTCTGGTAGTTTACATTGAGCCTGCGGCATGACCGCACTGCGGTGCTAGTCTAAGCCACCGTACTTCTAAACTTGTTTTTCTTACTGTCAGACTTGTTGTGATAGAGACAGGTTTATAATGACAAGACGTTGAAATGGTTCAGATGCACTTTATATGTGACCACCAGCTGCCTAGTTGAGGGTCACGTCTATGGCGTGCTTCAAAACGACCTGTTTGATCAATTGATGCTAGAGTTTAAGTCGCTAAGACGAGATTGCGGCTTAATTTCTTATTCATACTGCTGCAAATGTTGTGTTAATTTATGCTTTTGGACGTCCGATTACGGTTAGGTTTTTGAAGTTCAATTTTTGCTGTTTGAAGACCACAATTTCGTTTTTGTTTGGACAATCAATGCAATTGTAGCTCGAAAACTTCTCGGTACAACTCTGCATCTTCTGAGAGTCGTCAGATGCAGACCAAGAGATAATTGCATTGGGAAAATAAATTATTCATGCATCAGGAAGGCCGCTGTTGAAAACTGCTGTTCCTTACTTCAAGGCAGCACGAGTGGGAATAAACACACTGTCTGATGAGGAAAGTTTGCTTGACTGAACAGCACAGATATCTACTTTGTTTTCTATCGTCTGTAATTTTAGAACATGCCATTGTAATTTCAGTCGTTTTGAAAGCCACGTTTTCGTTTCAAGATGTAAATGGTTCAGTCTATCTTTTGTTCACTTAAGCTTCTCGCTGTTGTTTGTAATACATTCTGGTCTCCTGAAAATTGACTATTTTTCTTGCCCGTTATCTAGTGCTCAATTCATCGACAAGGTGTTGAAGAACATTTGCGCTAAGTAGCAGTTAAAACTTCACTTCAAACGCTAGCGTTCGCACTGGATTTTGTGCTGTTCACTATACGGAGATTTGCTACTTTTGTCAAAGTAAATTTGAATAGTTCTCATTTGTGGTCGAAAAATGTTTTTAAAAGGCAGTGCAAAACAGTTGAAATGCAAAAATAGCGAGGTGAGCAATATAACGAAAAAGAACAACTGCAAAATAAGTCAACTACGAAACCACTACAAAGCAGTCAAGTTTGCTCAAATCTGGAATAGAGAGAATTTGTATTTTCTGCTCACAATATCTTTTCCCGGAGTTGAAAACCGTACTAAACTGCTCATGCTGGAAACTATTCAGTTTCAGAAATCAAGTCTAGAATCATTCTAATCTGTCTAGAATCAAGGTTAACTTTTCTCCTGAGCCAAGAATTGATTGAGCAAAAGGCATATCGCCTTCAGAGTGTGTTGTAAGTTTTAGAAATAGCAGTTCAATCTTGGCCAAGTTTATTGAGTTTAAAAAAGCTTTAAAATGAAAATAAAAATTGCTTAAGACGATAAGATTTCGGTATGTTGACTAGTTTTGCCTTCACTCCGCATGGTAGCCTACAGCTTGGGGCAAACACAGCTTACCGCGTTCAGGCTTGTAGACCGAAAGCTTAGAATAGATTCACTACCTTTGCAGAATGTAAACAGCATAGCCGCACCTTCTGGGTTATGCTTCTGTCATTTGAAGTTTTTTGACCTGATCAGCACGCTTAATTGAAGAGGAAAGCACCTTTTTTACCTCGTTTTTCCAACTGTTCTTAGGGAACAAAGTAAGTTATGCTGGTATCTGCGGTGTAAGTTTTATTAAATCACTCCCAAGTAGGTTCAGTTTTAAGACGTATTTTAGTATTTGTAAGCAGGTGTATGACTTCTGCGGCTTAGTGAAGATATCCTTCCTTGTGCGAAAGCTTCAAATTCAATATATTATGAATGGACTGATTAAAAAAATATAGAAAATAGAATAGTCCACGAGGTGTTTGAACAAGTGTAGCTGCTTTTTGTTGGTTGCAGCAACCTGTCATGTATGGTATCACATGACAAAGTTTCTCTATGGAGTAGTATCATAGTAGTGAGTTTTTATTAAAATGCTTGCTTGTGTAGCCTATAAGTGGGCCTGGTGAATGGTAATTTGTTTCATTGTGAATCGTAATGTGAGAAGTATATAATCTTGATACGATATTGTGTTCAATGAACCGTAGACTGATGTGTTAAGTGGATTGCTTTACAGTCAATTAGTGTTTTGCGCTTATTTTTAGTGCCCAATGCGGTAGTGGCTTTTTTGGAAGTGTTTAGTTTTAGCCATACTTAGCTTTCAATGATTTAGAATTTAGATGATGACTTTATCTAAAAAGCAAACGCCTTAAGGATTTGAAGTAATATCACTTTTACTATGAATTTTTAGAAATAAAATTAAACTGAAATGACTTCGATGTAGAACAAACAACCACCAGTTAAATATGCATTGTATGTGCATTATTATATAGTAGTGCGACTTACTTGTGAGATAGTTAGTCAGACTACAGCATGCTGCCAACGTTTTACTTCCTGATTACAACCAGGTATATTATGATGTACGGTTCTTACCCTTAGGTCCGTTACTAAGGCTATACGTTCCGACTTTCCTATTAACCCTAGGAAACCTGTCTTCATGGTAAATGGGTGTGCAATTTTTCAGACTAATTTAAGCTCTTTTGTCTTGTAAAACTATACAAATACAAGGCTCAACCAAGAATACATATTGGGAATGTACAGCATGGAAGTGTTGTTTCCCAGACAGCAAATCAGAGTTATTTTTACATTGATTTAATGTCTACAGACGGTGAATCAATGTAAAAACGGTTGATTTGTTGTCTGTGTTGTAGGTTTAAGACAAATGGCCGCCTTCTAAATTAATGGTTTCAACTTTTGTCATAAAACGTCAAATATTGTGTTGCTGGATTACACCGAACTTGCTTTTGTTCTGTGCAATGAATCATTACCGGTTTGAGCCGGTTTGCACCCGCGCACTACTATCGCGTGTAAAAGGAGTGACTGCCTATTTCCGTTCCTTTACGGTCAAAGGGACAGTGCTGTTGATTTTATTGTCTGTCCGATTTTTATAAGCTTTACATCATCCTGTTTAAATTTGCTTTATACACTGCTAGACATTATTATTGCTTTTTCACGCTTGAAATTTTAGTCATTTCAATTCTACATACCGTATGAAATATTTTCAGTTTGACAAAGCAAAGACTGATGTTTATGACATATGGTGAATGGACATTGGACAGTGTGGGCGTAGTTTTTTAATTTTTATGATCATTTTCATTGTGTTGTATATTCCTAAGTTTTTCAGTGTTTAAAGAATTGCTGTTTGACAGTGTGGATTGAATGTTTTTAAGAAAGTTTTACCTAAATTTGGATAAAAATGGTCGCTTCAATTTCGTTCCATATCTAAAACTGAACGTACCTGGCGTAAGGAAAAGCTGTGGTCGGTACGAATGCAGGATTTATAGTTACTTGTTATTGCAGTAGTAAGACAGCATATAACTTTGAACAATAATTATTATTGAGACATTATTAAACGACGAATGGCTAAAAACCAACACAATTGGATTTGATCATCAGATTTTCCTATTGTTGAGATTTGGAGGCAATGAAGCTCCAAGTTTTTCTGTTGTAAGGTTTTTCAATGGCATTTTTTTTACAATTGGATTTAATCGAAAATTTTTTAATAAAAACAAAGTTTTTAGCTACTGTAAGTTTTAAATTAAGCGCGACACCTCACAATAGAAATACGTGATTTTCCTGTGATCCTGTTAAAAATGTTTTCGATGACAGTCGCACGTGACTTTGCAAGCCCTTTCCGAGCTTGCAAAATTCGTCTTTTTTACATTCAACGTCAGACGTTAAATCACTGCAAAAAAAAATTGCCAGCTGGGTAACGTATTATAATCTAAATAGCGGTTTACTTTCTGCGGAAAATTTTTACATCTTCCGCGTAATTCATTCGTGTGAAAAAACGGAAATCACAAGTTAAACATGGCCAAATTAGAATGTGAATTGACATTTTTTGTAGACCCGAAAGCCTGAACTAACTTCAACTCTAAACTGTGATAGTCGCTAGCGAGCTAGTCAATACCCAGCAACAGATATATTTGAGAAATGAAATGCAGTTTTCAATTTAACTTTTTGAGCCTTGAGGGGAATTGCCTCAGAAAATCTTCCCTTTTGTATTTGATTGATCCACTGGCATTTTATATATGAAGTAGATTTATTTCGAACATATTGTTCATTAATGTTTGCAGTTATGGAGACGGTTGGAATAACCCAAACTGGACAGAGACAGTTCTCATGTATTTGCTAATATAAGTTGATTAGCAAGTGAAGAGGAAATGCTTTCAAATCGCCTTTTTAGGCGCCTGCTGAGTGAATACTAATTAAATGTACAAGAAACTTCCGCGTGCCATTACCCTTCTGTAGTATGAACTTTAATGGTGTTATATATTTGGGAAACGATTGACCTTTTAGGTAAAGTAAGGATTGATGACTTGAAGAAAAAATGGAGTGGAAACTGGCATCTGCCATCTTGGCAAGCCTTGTGAGCACAGTTAGGAAACATACTGCGCAATAAAAATAGAACTAACGTTTCTGTGCAATCGGTCTTTGTCACATTGTTACAAATTGCGAAATGCCAGATTAGATTGTGCGTCAGCTTATGAGTAGGTTCTGTAGTATTGTTATAACGGGATTTTACGCAAGCTTATGTATACAGATTTTTACAACGCAAGACACGCAGTTTTTTCTAACTGTACTCTTATTGCTGTTGCACTAATTAGTAGGTTTCTGTCAACATTTGTAAGAAAGAAATCAGTAGACAGACTAAAAAGGTAGAACTTGTACAAAAAGTACTTGAAAATATCGGGTTCAACGTTTCAAAATTAAAAAGAAAGTTTCTCATAGGTTTTTAGTAGCGTGGCCTGAAGTTTTGAATGCCTGTCACTGTGAGCGTGTTGTATCTTCCGCAGTGTTTGTGTTGTGGTTACTGCTCGAACACTTTGCAGTTTCGAGCTGATAAATTGGTACTATCAAATCTTGTAAAGTGTCTTTGCATCTTGTGTTTATGGCAGCATTACAATAAAAGTTATTTAAAATATTTGCTACTTATGAAAGACATTCTTCCGATACATACTGTTTTTTTTTTTTTTTGCAAGCAAGTGATACATTTGTCTGGTTATCTGATACTTTAATAGGCTTCAGTGACAGTTATCGTTTTGGCTTTAATAGAATTGAGTTCAATACCCTGTCAGGTCACATAAAAAATTGTGTAAAATGGCATTGATTTTATTTCTGTACACCATTTAGTATTCAGGGGAAACTAGCTTATACTTGCTTGCTCTTAAAGCTTAACCATACTAGAACCTGCTGTATGAGTAGTTTAGTTTCAAAGCAAGCTGATCCACTGTTCCTGGTCGCATCGCCATTTATTATTAGAGTTCAGCAGTTCTATTTTTCTCCACTTTTGTCTTTTTTTTTCGTCTGGCTGTTAGTACCAGCTGCTTGTTCCTCGCTTGCTGATGTAACCAGATCTTGTTTGTTTTGTTGCGACGTTCACAACAAAAATATCGGGAATTGAATAGCTTTCCATCACAAACAAGGTTGGATTTGTGTCTAAACAACTGGCTCAACTTCCTGTTTATGACTTCTAGGAAGTTGGCTGCATGCTTTAGATTTGTCGCTCAAAGTTGATTGAGAACTGAGACCAATTAGGAAACACAGGCAACAGCAGGGATTGCACGAGTGCAAAATGATGCACTCGCTTCGCTACCGAATCAGCGGCACTTAGGGCTTCAGAACAACCCTGACCTGTGTAGTATTAATATAAAGATACATCTTCAATATACCGTAATCAATTATTTTTGTGCAGGAAATATCTTCGTGAAGAAGACAGAGTGTGTCTTGCTAGGCGAGCGGTAGTTTTTTGTAGAGGAATTTTAAATCGACGGCTACAATCCCTCACCAAACAGACTTCTATCAGTGACACCTCAGCTTATCACAGCAACATCCATCAAACACCGAAACTTCAAAGCTTTCGATTCAACGTAGAGCCAGGTTAGTGTTGTGCCGTAATAAATATCATTACTTTAAGTCAGGGGCGGATCCCGAAAGTAGCTTGATGGGGTACGATTTCAACAAAACACAATAATGTGTAGGTCTACATTTACCCGACCTTGTGATTGCTTCCCTACCCTCCTGGATTGGCCATTGTTTTGAGTTTTCAAAATGCAGTCAACACAAACTTGTGTATGTAACAAAATGATTTTTTTAATATTTAATTTATCAATGTATTTGTGTCGCGAATGTTTGTAAGGAATTGCTTTCTACAGATCATTTTCTGCACATTTCAGGTTTTCATCATAAAAGCTACCAAGACCTTCATCAGGTAAGAGCACATCTAGCACTGTGATTGTCGGACATTTTCGTCCCACTGGTTCGCGGAGGTTCATGAATATTTCATTAGTCGTGAAAGCGAAGCGTACATTGCTGGACAAAAATCCTTTTGTCTTTTACAAATTCGTTAATTATTGAAAGCTACCCTAGACAGCAAAATGATAGATTTTACTGTCCTGACAGCTGGCACAGTACAATACAAATGTTGAGTAAGTGAAAAGGAGTTCACTCTTTCCAACGAATTTATCAACTCTTTATCATTCTTGAAGTCTGAGCAACTAACATGAAGAATCAGAAAGAGTTGGTAAATTGTGATGACTTAAAGAAGATTGTTGACCCTTTGCATATTGTTTTTGCTTTGATCATTTTAATCTTCATATGCTCTTATGACGTAAATTTGCTCACATTTACCTTCGTGTTAAAATAATTGACGGAGTGTTGGCCTGTTAAGAGTGAAGGTAGGACGTTCGAAAGGGAGTCGGTTCGACACCTGTCGGTAGCAGGTCCCTATATTTTTAGTAAGGCACCTCAAGACATGCTTGAATGTGGGCAGGGAGATCGGCTTCCTTGCTTTCCCGGCCACTTAATGAATCTTCAACAATCGGGCATTAGCCTGGGTACACCAAAAACAGTAATTAATTTTGAATTATGTCACAAGCTTATCTCGCTCTTCAAAAATCCCCACTCATTGTGCATTATCAAACTACGAAATGTTCTTACCGATCCATCCTTTATATTCGGAATGGCCCGATTCGGTGAGTCCGATTCGGTGAGTCCGGTTCGGTGAGAGCCTTTTTCGGTGAGAGCCTTTTTCGGTGAGAGCCCTATTCGGTGAGTTTTTTTTTTTAAATTATTGCGCGCCGTAGCCTAATTATCATTGCCGTTATAGGGTTAGGGGATAGGGGATAGGGGTTAAGGGATAGGGGTTGGGGGTTTTTGGGGTTAGGGGGTATGGGGGTTTGGGGGTTTTTGGGGTTGTGGTTTTTTGGGGTTGGGGGTTTGGGGTTGAGGGTTTTTGGGGTTGGGGTTTTTTGGGGGTTGGGGTTTGCGGTTTTGGGGTTAGAGGGTTTTGGGGGTTGGGGTTTTTGGGGTTTTTGAGGTTTTGGGGTTTTTTGGGGGTTTGCGGTTTTGGGGTTTTTGGGTTTGGGGGTTTTGGTTTTTTTTGGGGGTTTGGGGTTTTTTGGGGGTTTGGGTTTTTTTGGGGGTTTGAGGTTTTTTTGGGGTTTGGGGTTTTTTGGGGGTTTGGGTTTTTGGGTTAGGGGTTAGGGGGTTTGGGGTTAAGGGTTTTAATTAGGCTACGGTACCCGATAATTTTCAAAAAAAAATTCAAAAAAATCACCGAATAGGGCTCTCACCGAAAAAGGCTCTCACCGAATCGGACTCACCGAATCGGACTCACCGAATAGTAGCAGACCCCTTTATATTATACTGTCGCGTGTTATGTCTGATCTTTTTTGAAACTTACAAAAGTTTTGTTTACAAGTTTTTTTTATTGAAGTATTGTTGTGAGTGATTAATTTCAAGGTTTAGTCGAAACCTAAACTTTAGACTCTAAACTTTAGAAAAGAACTATTGATTTGTTTTCTTATACCCGGTTACAACAAAACACCACTCAGCTGTGTCATTTGCTCTGTTAGCTGTCTAAAGATTTGAACGTCTAAAATACATCAAAGGTGAAATCGTGCTGTACTTAACATGTTCTGCTTCTCGGCTCCGTTTTCCACCATTTGCTCTATCGTGTCTGCTTTGTTAAGCATCCAACCTTTGTATGTGTCGATATTACATAAGTAGAAAAATTGAAAGTGCTCACCTGCTTTTACGTTATGTAAGACGTGCAACTGCTAATTACAATCAAAACCTTGCACGCTTTTACCGGTCGTCAGACCACTCGGCATGCGACAACTCAGCAAGTGCTTCAACTCGGCAAGTACATTTCAGCAGCTATAATAAGTCAGCAAATGAGATTTACTTGCTCAATGCGGACTTTGTCATCCCTTGCTAAACTGAATTTGCTGACTTTTGATATGCCAAGTTTCGACTTGCTCAGTTTCATTATTTGCCAAATTTAGCCACTTGCTGAAATGTTGTTAGCTCAGTTATCACTTGCTCAACTGCCATTTGCTCAGTTTACAACCGCTGACTTGTAGGAGACTCGCTTTTACCCACCACTACCTTTCTTTTTTGTTGCCTTTACATTGTACGTCAGTGGTTGGACATAGATGAAAATATGCACAGGACATGTATATCAAGTAAAGGACATGTTTGCGCATGTGAAACGAAACGAATATCGCTTGAGCCCCGAAACTACGATTTAAAATGTTAAATGACGTCATATGGCCACGAATTAAAGGATAAGTTGGCTGGGTCCTCTGTGGGTTGAACCGACTCAGAAATTTTACTATCTTTAGAATGCTATAAATTCCTATTTGCCTCCAATCAGCCATGGTCCGAACTAAATGCACTGCGATATATTTTCGTCTCCAACAATGCTGCGTGTAGACTGAATGTGTTTATCAGCCCTTCATTTATCGCTAATAAATAACTTCTTGACGTTACAACCAACGTAAATTTAGCAGAACTTTCAATGGATTCAAAAATAATATTGTTTCGCTGCTCACGCGATGATATTTTGGGGCTTTATGAAGTTGTTGCGTGCCAGATGTAGGCTGTTATATTGGTTTGAATATAAGTTTTTCACAAACGATTCGACAGACGTCTGAGCTTCACTTTGCTGTTTCAAGACTGCTTATTGTTTATAGAACTTAATTTATCGCAGAAACGCGTAGAATTACAGTTTTTACCAGCAAACTACAGACTATTTGTTTGGGAGAGTCTGTGTAGCTAAATTCTTCTTTCATGTGTCATGCCTGTGCCAGTGATAGACTCATGTGTTTTGTTATAGTATCGTAACCCGTCTTTGTATCCGTTGATCACGCGATTTCACTATTCTGAAGACTTTTTCGGTTACAGGATGAAAATGACTTTTGATGTATAAAAAGCTCAGTCCGTTATCTTTCTTGCACACGTTTTTTTTGTTTTTTTGTTTTCTTACAAAATGCTATTTTTTCATTTTTTCTTTTGTAATGCTTCCAAAAAATATTTTGCTTGTCTTTTAAAATGTTTGTAAATAATTCCTAAATTGACCAGTTGTTTTGTTAAATTTCTTTGTTAGGCTACTTTGATGCAATTGATGCGAGACCTTTTGCATTTTGCGAAGAAACCCCTTTTCTGCTGCATCCAGGTTGCGTTCGGACTCTTTGCTCATCGTCCAACTTTTACAGCCCTGCTTGAAAGCCGGGAGAACATAACATATCAGAACTTCGTTTCCTTGTTTAATAGATTTGTTTTTGAAAAAGTATTATAAATCATTGAAGGTCTGGTTTGCTTCTGCGATTACTCTGAAATTGCAACAAGTCAACACTTTTCTCTATGGGTTAGTCCTCTGTAGTTGACTTGATTTGCATTCATACCCATTTTAATACGCTTTTGAATAAAGTACAATGTTTTAACCAGTGGCGGCTGGTGCTGTTTGTGAGCAGTAGGGCTGCAATAAATAGTCCGGGGAGCGAAGGCCGTCACTGAATTCGCCGAAGGCGAACGACTTGGCGGGGGGTTTAGAGGGTCACCCCCCAGAAATATTTGAAAAGTCGTATTAAATTTGGTGCGTTCTGAGCATGTTTTAACCCCAAATTTTGAAAAAAATGCATTCAAACTTTGTTGAAAAATTGATGTATTCCTAAGCTGTATTTCAAAAAAACTAGCAGTATTGCTTTGGAGATAAACTTTACTAGTGTTGAGCTTAGTCTTGACTAGCCTAGCCGTTGCACACAAGGTTCAAGTGATTTTCAGATGCCCTAGGCTGGACTAGCACTTCCTATAACCTGTTGAATACCCTAACTCTACAGCTAACACTTCTACATTCATGGCTCGTCGCTACTTTGCAAAACAAAAACTAACTTTAAAAAGTCTGTAAAGTTATTCAGTTAGGCGGGGCTGTTTTCCACGCAGCCCCAACAGATTCAAAAATTGCTGTAAAATACCAAAAGAGGTGGAGCTTCAAGGATAATTTTTAGCCAATCAGAGCGCTTGAAATCCAGAATCTCGGGCTGCAAAGCAGTTTGCCCAAAGTCGGTGTTGCCAAACGAAACTTTAATATTTTAATTTTCGATCCGCAATTCTTAAGTGAAAAAAGTAACCGGGTCGGACAAACACAGAGGAAAACATATTTTCCTCTTCTCTTTCTTTCAGGTGGGGCTGCAGCCCCATGGCACGAGCCGCCACTGGTTTTAACAACTATACGGTCAAAACAGTAAACACAAGCTGTCTTTGGTTTATCTTACATCTTTTCAACGTTTGCAGATGTTACAAAAACAACTCACGTGTCTCCTTAACGTAGAATTTTTAATTACAGATATTAAAACCCAAGCCGGCATGCAGTCGTTTGCTATGGTTTATCTTAAATAATATTGGCAGCCAAGACTTCGTCTATTTTACACGCACCAGATGACGGCAAATGGGAATTTTGAAAATTGCATCTGATGATTCTGATGTGTATATTCTGTTTCAAGTTTATATTTTTAATGTTTAAACTGACTACGTTTAAAAACTGTACTTCACTTAACTTCAAGATTGTTTCGATGGAAGGCAGAATTTAAGCTGCAAACACCTGGATGTGTTAAAAATTTGCTTACAAAACGATGGTTCATAATTAATGAAGTTTCACGATACAAACAGGAACCAAAGCTATGCTTTTTTATTTAATTTACAACAAAATATTTAAAATACATTGGACAGAACTATTTGAAGCATATCGGATTTGATGATTTACAACCCGGAATTCAATCTTCCATGAAAACACATTTTTCCTCGACCAGTTACTAATTAATTGTCTTGAATCTGTTGACTTAATACTGCTGCAATGGTCAAGTTTTTCAGAAATTTCGTTTGCGACAACCAGTCTCTTTGACATGTTAATTTGTCGTACCAGAAAAGAACAGGTTAGAGGCTACTTATATTTTACAGACAGAAAAGTAGCCAAAAAGTTCTGAGGTTAGTTGCAGTAAAAAGAAACCTAATAGCAACCAGGGATATGGAATCGGAATGATTTTGCATGTCCAGACGGAATCGTTAAAAAAGCCAATTCCAACTCCGGCTTGATACAAAATGATGAACAATAAAGTTTTTCGTTTGTCACTCCGTTTTACTAATGTATGACTCAATTCCCTTGATAATTTACATAATATTGTCACTACTTCTCGCAGACTAAATTTATTTGTTTCTTAGCAACCGAAAAGCACTATTGTTGATTTCTTTCTAAACTTAACTGCTGCATTCTAAAACTGACCTACTGAAGATTTTACAATGCCTGTTACAAAGTTGTGCTGAAGAGAATTTAATATTCGAAATCGTGATACACAACAAGATAACTTGACATCAATTGGACTCGTCGTACATTTTTCTTGAATTAATGCAATTTTGGTTTGCATTTGTTTTTTCAAAATATTATTTCTTATTCTCTGTATTGCGCTCTTCCACTTTACCAAAAAATAGAAGTTAGCCAGCTTTTTAAAAAGTCACCGTTTCAATTTCGATCGCAATTTGAGTAAAATTAAATAAAAAAGGACAAAAACTTGAAAAAAAAATGGCAACACTGAAGTCGGAGTCGATCAGTTACAAATCGAAGAATTGAAGTCGTTTAATTTTCACCCGACTCTACAGTCATGGGGACCTGAAAAAGATATCACTATTGGGCAAGATACTAGTAAAACCAAGCAGAAGTCGAGAAATATGAACATACTTGAACAGCCCGAATAAGTGGGCCGCAAGTACAACTGTGAATACAAAATGCCGCTATGCGCTTGTCAAATGACAGAAAGGCTTGGAAGGCCATCCCAGACAGCAAAATCCGTCATTTTTACATTGATTTAACGTCTGCATACGTTGAATCAGTGTAAAAGTAGCGGATTCTGCTTTCTGGGATGATTGCCAATGTATACCAGATCAAACGCCTGCATGATCATCATCATACTATTGTTTACCAGACAAGTGGATAAAATCGGTTCTACCGTCTTGATAAAGTCAGTCGTGTAGATTGACGGTCTGTCGAAAGTAAAACTGGTTACACGTCTTAACCCTTTGAGGACCAATGGTACACGGATGTACCTAGAATTTCATGGTACACCCATGTACCATTGGTCCTCAAAGGGTTGACATTTTATGATCGCCGCCCAATCACAGTCCAACGCATAGTCACCAGAAGAACTGCTAAACTTCGACTATTGTTGCATTTTGCTGTTGCCCGATCTCGAATTGTCACTTCGCGAGGTCTGCTGTATCTCCTTTTAAGGATGCCACCCGCATCGCGTGAAACCGAAACGATGTTTCAGAAATATTATTCTATTCTGAAAATCTGTTTCACATCTCTTACGGGTGAATTCCAATGTCCAAGACCTTCTAGTCAATAATAATGTGACAGCTTGTGTAAATATGTCTATATCGTCAGCAGAGCTCTGTCTTAAAATAGTTATTTTCTAAAGAGAATGGAACACTTCTCCTACGAGTGAAATTGAAACCATTTTATCGATTTTCTTTACATTAACGTTAGATAAACGTAACAATGAGATTATACTTTCTTGGTCAGAGTTAGACCATCTGTACACCGACGCATGAACATTAACAACCCAACGCACAATTTGCAGATGTTCTCCATACCCAGACAAAAAAACAGTTTTTTTTCTGTCTGCATTCGACTTTAATTCAAATTTTTGTTTTGGTTAGAAAAAAAACTTAGTTTCTTGACATTGATCTGTTGCATTGCCGTTTTTATCAGATCAAATTTCTATTGGTATCAAAAGGGACCAACTATAATAATTATTACTGTAAATATAATTTTAAATTTGCAATGAAACTTACAGTTCGCAAAGAACAAATCAGACTAAGTATCAAGAGCTTCTTCAGTGAGATACTGAAATGCAATTTAACATGTTTTTAGACGTGTTGTTTTTTTGTTGAAATTACGTTGATCTCCGGTGTGTGGTAATTTGACATAGACACAGAGCGTCCCCTTTTAAGAAAATTCCAATATTTAGTCAACTTTGTCTTTTATTGTTCTCTTTAATTTTTATCTGTAAATGTGATTTATTTTCATTAGACCCCACATCAATGTGGATTTTTTGTATTGATTTTGATTCCCGTTCATTGGTTTCACACCCACGCCACATTAGATCGAGCACTCGTATATTAAATGCTTTTCAATCGCCATATTTTGAGATGCTAAAAATAGCTTCCCATTTCCGACCATTTGCCCCTGTGCAAAATGCTCACGTGCACACACACTGACGAACGCGAGCTAACTCCTGTATTCAGTCTTTTTTATAACGCGCTTTATTTACAACAGTGAAATGACTGACAATCGGTGTTTTCGTAGAAAAAAACGTTAGCTACGTTGTGTGCTTTTGTTGAAAAGTTGGTTAATATTTTGTAGGGAGCAGTACAGTGCGATCATGAAATTTATAGCAACAGTCAATTTATGATTTTGTAGTATCGCACAACCACTCAACGAAGAACAGGAAAGCAGATTTGGCGTTTAGAAACCAGTGTAAGTGGCCTACTCAGTGAGTAGTACTCACCTATTCAAAAAGATATGTCTATTGACAAGTTTATAAGTATTAAGTTGACTTTTTTTTTGCCGAACTTGTCAGCCTTTTCAAAATATCTAACGATCGCAACGATTTAAAAATTATCTGTTTTATAAATTTGACCAACTATAAAGTCGCTGCCTTGCAAGCATTGTTATTCACAAGCCAGTCAATCGGTGTTGTAGTGTCAGGCATTTCTTTTTTTGCTAATTAATTTGTCATGCGCAAGCGCTGTCAATTGAGATTAATGTTTTGCCCTACTATTCAAAGTAATTTGACAGACACATGCATGAGATGAAGTGGCAAAGAGTGCATGTTTGTACAGTATAATCAGCCGATTTTGTATGATCGTGTGTAAAAAGAACTATTGTGGTTGCTCAGCTAGTCTTATCAGTTTGTAAATTTGAGCTGGAACAGTGCTTTGCCTGCAGCAAATCATTGCTCCATCTGACAGAGGAGCTGACTTGCCGCATATCACGGTTGATTGCATGAGTGTTAGATTAGCACAGAGCTTGCATGCAAAGTGGGAAAGGGTGCAACTAGCCGTTGTGTTTTCTTTACATATACTGTAGTTTGATCAGGATCAGGAACCTAGTGTATCAATAGGCTGTATGGTTTGACAACAGTCACTGACTTTTTAGTTTTGTTAGATGCATGTTGATGTCAAACGTTCTTCTAAAACCTTGTGGGTTTGGACTTCAGTTAGCAAAGTTACATTTTTCGCAGTGAAAGTTGAGTGTTTTTTGTTGGGTTCGCAGTTTTGTGAATCGTAATAAACAAAAAAGAACTAAGCCCAAAATGCAGTACCTACGCTCATGCTCCGCAAACGTTTAAAAAACCATACTGTTTTTATTATGCTAAAATGTTAAATCTAATCGATACTTTTTGTACTCTGCATTCATTCTTCAAGTTGCTGAAGCATTTTAACCACTTTACAAATACAACGTTTTGTCCATAACGCATCACAGAATTGCTACAGTTTCAAGCTGTTTTCATAAATGAATTTATTATTCGTTCATATCGCTTTGGGCAACTACATGCTGTACGGTACGAAAACAAATATATATTACTTCAATGACAAACAATGCGCTCAAACAAATTTCCTACTAGGGTAGGGTATAAATATTTGCACTTGCAACCAGTTTTCAAGCTGGCATGCAATCAACAGAAAGGAACACAAGTATTCTCGAGTGACCGTAGAAATAACTTGAAAAATTGCTTCTTTATTTCAATTGGTCTCATTGAAACGTGTTCTTGTCGAGCAACATTTTTGCCGGTTTGTGAGGTGTTTATGTGTTACTGGGAGTTTCCATCTCGAAAATAGAAAAGGTGGTTTATGATTCACCATGTTTTGATCACCAACGAATCTGAACCATAGTGCAAGACTGCGTAGGGTATTTTATTTAGCACAATACTGTTTTTGAAGAAAAGTTTATTCTTTTGTTACGGACGACAGCCGGTCGTGCTTCAGCTGAGTGTGCGTTCACTGAGTTCATGCCACAGAGCTCGTGTAATATCGAGCTCAATTCACATAACTGGTGACATGAAATAATCCGTCTTTCAGCAGTGGTGCTTATTGTCAGGAAGATAGTGTTTTTACGACACATGTAAATACGTGAGGTTGATGCTTGAAAAAGTAAGTGAGCGATGTCACACAAAAATTCTTAACTTTCATGTTTACATGGGGTTATACTTTAATATTATCGTTTTAGAGCAATCTTACTACCGACGATGCCAGATTACTACCGACGATGCTGACACTGTATTTCAGTTAGTTGAAGCAGTAAGTTTCCTTTTTAAAACTGAGTGTTGAATTTTTTTTTCTAAAACGTCGGGATGGAAAACTGTATTTTTTACGAAAAGTACTTGGTTTGTAATCACTAATCAGCGCCTCGTTTCACTTTCTTTAGGACGTGGGTGTTGTAATGATCAAACCCTGTGTTGCGATCTACCTTTTAGATAAAAAGTCCTTGCAAGAAGAAACTGATTTCGTTGGAAGGTCGTGTATAGACTCGCGTCTTTTGACTTTCGTGACTTCTACGTGAAGTAAATTTTATCCGCAGTTGAGCACATTCAGTCAAGATTTCACTGGAAGTGTCTGTTGCCGGAAGTAATTTTTCCCACACACTGTCATGTGATTATTAACTTTTTTCCAGTTAGAAAACCAGTTATTTTTTACATTGATTCAACAACTACAGGCGTTCAATCAGTATAAAATGACTTACTTGCCGGCTGGGCTGAGACCTCAACTGGTTTCTGTGAAATGATGCAGTCAAAAACCCACTTTCTCTGACAAGAGTAAGTTGTGCAAGAATTAGGAAGCGATGACGATCACCAACATATTACAGACACTTTTATTTATTAGTGCAAATAAAGCTTCACGCCTGCTCACATGCACATCACTTACATCGATACTAGATTATTCAACGTTGAATCGACCTTAAAATCGTGTATTTGTAAAAGCAAACTTCCAGGCAACGCGCGGGAGTAGCGCTCTGCGATCACGAGGTTATTTATATCTGGAAGAATATTGTGTTCACTCTTTTCGTTCAGGGTCTAAAATTAGACCTGTATCAATGTTGAGCAAAACAATGCTGAACAACCTTTATCAATCATACACAGTCAAACGGACCTAGATATTATCCATGACTCAGATCTTCTTTTAGCGTGTTTTTGTCTCGACTTGTATTTCATGGGCATGGCAAGCTTTGCATGACTGGTATTATTGATTTTCTAACTCCTTATCAGTGAAGGTCTTCTGGTTATTGATTCTACGCTGCGAGGCTCATACGTACAGGTTAATATTGAGCTTTGCTAGTTAAAAATTCACAGCAAGTCTAAAGCATTTTTGACGGCATGTTATGCAATTTAGTATTTGCATGGTGAGTTGAACTCAATAAATTTTTACATAACAGATTGCTTAAGTCTATTAGATCATTCTGATGTTATAAGGCAAAATGTAAGTCGTGTTAAAACTCGAAAGCAAGTTTCTTCTTCTTTCAAAATGCTCTTTCTAAGCTGCAAGGGCTCGTTGTGCACACATTACTGTGCTTTGTCATATTGTATCTTTAATTGATCGTTACGTTTTTCATTTGAGAGTTGTAATCTGATGAAACATCGTTGTTCATAGAACGGCTTGTTTCCTATTTTCTCTGCTTAACCGCCGACATGTTCATGAACTGGCCAGTGGTTGGGTATACATAAATTCAGCCAGGAAGCAGGATGTGAGACTTACAACCTCAACTCTGGCAGCTTATAGCTTGTTTTATCCTTCTGACATTATTTATTCTAAAATGCAACAAAAATCATTAAATATAAGTTGTTTGATAATGTTGTTTCTATGCGTTTATTCGCTAAATATTGTATTGAACATCCCGTGGAACAATGTGAGTTACCATCTTGTAACTTAGAATAAAAATTGGCGCGTACACGAAATGTCAAGAAAACCGCAAAAGCACAAGAATCTGCGAACTTAGAAAGCACCTACCGTTGTAAAAGTGTACAATAAAATATCTTGCCTCTTGCGAGCCTTTTTTTGTGTGGAGAATTGACGAATATTTAGGCTATCGTCAAAACAAATCGATTTTGATTCTTCAAATAATTTTCTCATGCAGAATTTCATTTAAAAACTTCGATTCGGACCGTCCCAGTTAAAACAACACGTTTTATTCATAAGATACTCGATTGTCCCGACTCACAACGTATAAAGTGAATATTTATTCAATAAAGAGCTGACCTTTTTAGCGCGTACGAATATATAGTCGTGATTTAGCGTTTTTATATACTCTTAAGAATTTGAGACAGTCTCTTGCTTTAGCGTTTGTAGGCATTCTGAAGCTAAATAAGGTTTTTTGAAAAAACGATCTCGTTCGCTTAAAAAGTGCTTGCTAAAAATTGAATAATGCCTCCCAGCGCGAGTAAGCATATTTTGCACATAGACGTGACTGAGAGATAGCAAGCTGCTTTTGTCTGGTCACGTTTTGTTTTCATTCGTTTTACCAATTGATAGACAGTGAAACAAAATTCATCAACCCAACCTGGCATCTGCGGAGTCAAAATCTGTGCTGTGTAATTCACTGTCCGATGCAGCTAGCCTGTGAAGTGATTGACTTGGTTGGAGGCTTATTAATACAAAGTATCATGTGTGCTGAGTCGAGAGTCGGGTTACAACCTGAAAACACAAATTCCAACTTTGCTTACCAGACGTCAGAACTGACTAAAAAATACTTATATGCCACCACGTATTATTTGGGTTTCTGAAAAGCGAAACTAAATTAATATGATCAACTGAGTAGTTTTTACTTAAGCTTATTCAAATAGAATCGAGCTTTCTCGCTCAATCAGTTTAAAAGGCTATCAACCAACTTTGACGTTTCCATTTTTCTTTTTAGAACATAGGTAAGATGCAGTCTGTTGAAGACAGTTTATCGCTGTTGATGGACGCCTACAAAGTCTACCAGGACACCAATAAACACAGCGACGCCACAACGAACGCAGACCCCGAAACAGAACCCCATGACGTCACGCAACAACGCCTTTTAACCGACGCCTTCCATAAATATACTTGTCTTACAGTGAGTAGACTTGCCTGCTTTTTGCACATTTGAAAGGGAAGTTTTCAGTGTTTGAATCGAACTATAAGTCTGAAAAATTCTTTGTGCAGTACCAAATGCAGTAGCCAGATATCAAATTAGTCGCTTTTTACATTGATTCAACGTCTGCAGACGTTGAATCAATGTAAAAAACGGCTGATTTGCTGTCTGGGAGGTCAGTCGAAGTAACACATCATTGTTTTAAGGTGCTCAAAGTGCAATGGATTGACTTGCCATAAACAGTTAGTTGAAATTAATCCGCTGCTCTCTTCATTGTGTTAAGTACATTAATTAAATACTTCTTATGTCTGGCGAATATTGCTCAATGCTGTTGCTTACCACAACGCTTTCTAATAATGGTTTTGCAAAGCTTGCAGAAAGATCGGTGTTATTTCCATCATCCGATTATGTCGATAAATTTATATTACGCTCACTTGGCACCAGTCAGCAAATCCATTGTTTTTACGTTAATCTAACATCTGCAGACGTTAAATTAGTATCGAAAAGGACCGATTTGCTATCCGGGCAGATTCTGCCGGTTGGCTGCGATCATTGTCTCTTGTGATTGTTGCATCAGCAAATTTTCAATAAACTTTTCGGAAATGTTTTTCCAGCTCAACAATACCACCAGTCAAAGCACTTCTCCTTCAAACCAGAATATTCTCGAAGAAGCGATCAGGTTTTGTCAACAGCAAAGCGGCTTTAAAAAAACGCCACACGCAACTTCTACTGCCAAATCGGTACCGATGAAACACACTGGTCAGATCGGTATCGTTAAGCCGATCCCACGTACCACGTCACCCGGTTATCACCGTCGTCATCATAACTTGGAATCGTTGAAGGAAGTTAAAGAACTAAACGTTGATGACGAAGTGAGCGAAAACATGGGCGAGAACGGAGTCGCAGAAATCTGTTCCAATTCCTTTTGTCCAGTTGCTGATAAATCTCCACAAGGAAAGGTAGGCATATCAATGAACAGCGAAAACCCATGTTCAATGTTTTCTTGAGATAACGGCAGATGCGTGTATTCGGTGCTGTATATTATAATATAAGAGTGTATTGTTGTAGTTCTTACATATTTATTGCAGTTTTTGAATTGAAATTTGAAACCTTTAATTTGCAGTGGTCATGAGATATTTTTTAATTCAAACAGGTAATCATGGTAGAAAAGGAAGGTAAAAAGTACACGAGAATAGGCGTCCCCAGAGCCTTTGCGCCATCTCCCGACAGTGCTTTCAGATTAACCGCTCCGCAAGGTGGCCTTGAAGGAAAGCGCTTTAGAATGGATCCTGGTTTAAGACATTTACAAGGTGAAAAACGATTGACAATAATAATAATGTTAGTTTTTATATAGCGCTGTATCCATCGCAGAATGCGTTGCTCCACAGCGCTTTACAAAGCAGACAGTGTCAATGCAGCCGTATAGAGGCGCAACTGAGTACATTATTACCCGAATCCACTCCATGGCTCAGTGCCAAGCAGAAATTAGATTCAGTACCATTTTTAAAAAGTCTTTATTTTGACCCGACAAGGTATCGAACCCATGCCTACCGCTTCAGAGGCGGGCGCACTTACACTAAGCCACCGAGCTGGTATTTGGTGGAACGGTTGTCTGCAATGTTTAAGAAAATTTTTTCAAAACTGCATAACAAGAAGCCGCTTTCACGTGTACTGCTAAGCAACATGAAAGTCAACTACCGCGTGGTGTCGTCATGGCAGCAAACTGATACCACAGAACCGTGTTTACAAGTTGACACAAACATGTGCTTGGAATCGGCTTGTTTAAACATTTTTCGTCTCATCAGTGTTAGCTTATTGTAGAAACTGTTAAGGCGGATTGCTGGTAGGAAAAAGTTGTTTGGCTTCTTGCTTTTGTTTAGTTGCCGCCTGCACATAATTCACTTTTCTGTGTTTGTTCATCATGGAAGTATCATTTTAGCCGAGTTTTTAAAAACATGGATTTTTTAGGTGCAGATGCGAAGAAGAACCGTTTGATCCGTTCCACCTCCGTTCCGGTGACGTATCCAGATGGAGAAGAGAACACTCCTCCTCATCATCGACCTCTTTACAGGACTGGATCATTTGTTTCCGACTCAACAAAGTTGAAGTTGAAGAGTGCCATCCTTGCGAAGACCTCAGCTGCTCTTGTTAGAAAACCAAGTATCACAGGTAAAGAGATAGCACAAGTTGAAAACGTATGTTCAATATACAACCACAATAATAGACAAATTTTATTTGGTGCATTCTTGGTGCGGTTTGTGACGTGGTTTGTGACGGTTTGTGGCGCTTTCCTTGCGTTAAAACTTCTGTAAGGGACGTTAAATCATAGAACGCCATTTTTTTCATTCCTAAATACGTGTGGAAATCTGCATACCGCGTTGTGCTAACGCTCCCCCAAGACCTCACATAATGTTTGGGTAACTCGGAGGCATTATTGATATTTGTTTTGCAATGTGCTTTATTGATTGACGTTTGTTTATATTTTGTAGTGACTAGAAACTTTTGTCATAATCAGAAAGATAAACATGACTGCCAAAGTCCTAAATGTACGTTGTGCAAGAGAATATATGTCTCGTCGTTAAATAATGTTATTTGTTGACAGATTTTGAAATGATGCAAATCCAAACCGATCCCGATGTTGATTCTGACTCGTCGCAGAGTGAAGATGAGGATGAAGAGATGCAAGATTCCTTTACCAATGTTCGCAAGCGAAAGCTTTCTGACGATGAAGCCACTCCCTCCGCATCGACCAATGAGCATTCGCCAATAATGTCACCTCACCAATCAACCGTCATCACTACGGCTGGGTCTACTTGAGTACCGCATTCGGCCTCACGTCTTTTTCATTTTTGGTATCGCATTGCTGCTTTCTGGTCCACTTTTGCAGTATGCACTGACGATTGTGATGGACTGATGGGATACGAGAAAAACTGCCATTCCTTCTGCTGCTAGAAGCATTCCGAAATTAATTACTTGTGGACCAAATTCTTTCGTTATTTATGTGTCTTTATGTAGCCTAATCCCACACGGAAGCGACAACTTCAAAATCACCTGAATAGATTAATGAGATTTGCTGAAAGTGGTTTTTGAAGAGTTTGCTCTTTTTGTTCTTTACCGAACCAATGATACTTACTTTACTTAGCATTTGGTTTTGATATTAACATGACTTCTCATCAATGAGAAAGAAGGTTTTGCAGACACTTGCAGATGCCACTAATTTTGTGAGCTTACTTTTTGAAACAATGCTAGTATCTTAATTAGGCTGCCACAAAACGAGTACAATTCGTCAGATTGTTCAATGTTTATTGTTGTTTATAAATAAAATTGAATTTTGTTGACTTGATTACGCCTGACAAAAATTTCCTGGTCAAATGTCAAGGCGTAGGAAAAAGTCGGTTGTTATGATATCGAAGAGCCATGTGTTCAGAAGGTTAGTAAAAACTGGGTGAACAACTGAACAATGTCATGCTTTTTGAAGCACGGAGTAACAGAGAAGAGGATAACAGCTAAACTAGACGTGCTGTGAAGGTAAGTATGTCTAACATTGGGTTGGAGGTGGAAAAAATAGATGCAGAGTAGGGGAAGGTGGTGTTAGTTGAGTCAGTGGGTTAGTTGAGTCACCATTGTTTTCTGACTAACCAAGCATGACTTCGTGAAGATTAATTGCTAAAAACAATAAGCATTATGGGTAACTGTGTCCATCTTGCTTTTGCAGCCGTGCAAGTTATACAGGTTATACAGTCAGCAAAATGCCATTTTTGGACTAAAAAGTAAATATTTTCAGCTCAAAGTTGATTGGGATGCTGAAGCTATGCTAGGCGTAAGCGAAGATAGCGTCAAAGTTTCATATAGTTTATAGCTATCTTAAGCATCGTACATTTGTGTAAGACCGATAAAGCTTTACGTATCGATAATATGTTCAATAATTGTCACGAGGAAGGATTGGGGTTGGTTGAGTCAATAGCTGCAGGGCTAGTTGAGGCGGTGACTCAACTAACCCTACCTCAAGTTGCAGGCTGCTGAAATCTTACTTCTGAATTTGAATTGCTAAACGTGCGTTATTAAATCAGTTACTTGGACAAAATGAGCTATAAAAAAAGCTATTATTTGATTAAAATTATCCATTAGGCCTACTTTTCTGTTTAGTTTTACACCCTCACACATCTCATTAATTACAGCCTTTGGACAGGGCTGTGTATGGCCCGTTTAAGGCCTACTACAACAGAGCATTGAGTTCCTGGCAAATAAATAATCCTGGAAAGGTTTGTAGTATATATGATGTGGCTGGCATTACAAACCAAGCCTATGAAAATGCTTTTTCCCACAAAAATATTGCTGCCGGTTTTGAAACAACAGGGATATATCCTGTGTACAGAGACATTTTCACTGACATAGATTTTGCTCCATCAGAAATGACCAACCGACCTTTAGAGTTACAGGTTGGGATTCAAGCTGAAAACTGTGCTTCAAAAATCAATGAACACACGGATCAGTTGTCCGCAACCTTCGAAACACCCAACATTAGTGCTGCACATCAAGCTTGTTCCAGCATAACTCCTGCTCGGAATTCAGCTAGTTCTAAGACCACTTATGTGTCTCCAATGGAAATACTTCCAATTTTGTCAAATTTGGTTCGCGAAGCAATACAAAGTGGCCCGCAGGAAAAGCATGAAAAATATTAGATTTCACGTCACTAATTTCGATAGAATGTGTGAAATTTGGGTCTAGGCGGTATGAAGACTTTTTTTAGAGAAATGGCATGAAGTAGGGCGAAATCGAGAGAAATTAGGGCCTGGTTGCGGTAAAGACCTATTTCTATTTTCTTAGAGAAACGACATAAAGTAGGGTAAAATAACCGAGGAAATTTTAAGTCTGGTTGCAGTGAAGACTCTTTTTTCAGGGAAAGACTGTGGAAACGGGCGCATTTGGGGCCATGTAGCCTGCCTGGTATTGTTAATAAATTTTGTGGCCCACAGTACAAAGTAGGTTATTCCCCACTCCTGAATACAATAAACGTTCATTGATGGTATAGATCAGAGGTGCCAGATGGGGGCGGTGCCCAATATAGACCCAAAAAGTTATGCATCTCATGAATGCCATTGCGCCTCAACTAACCCCACCCACTGACTCAACCAACCCTGCCTGCGGGGTTGGTTGAGTCAAACGGTGCTCTATGATTGAGGTAATAAAAATGGCAATTAAACATGAGATAGCATTTTGATAAATGGGTAGTAGCAAGCATACTTCATTACCTTTGTTTCACTTAGAGTTTCATAGGTGTATCTACAATAGGTAAAAAAATATAAGGAAAAATCTGAAACATGACTCAACTAACCCCACCTTCCCCTACTGCCATTGATATGGAGGTGATTTGAAGCAACAGTCGTCTGAGGAAAAAACATTCTAATGTTTTGATTATGAGTGGACTCGGGACGTTCTTATTTTCGTAAGACCCTGTCACTAATTTGCAGCTCGTAAAATATACAGTAGATCAAACACGTCACGGTATAGAACAGTTTTTTATTCCGTAGCACAGGTAAAGGTGAGTGCCATACTTGATCCAAGCATCGGGGGATGAGAAGATAAGGTTCTCATTATACGTAGCACAGGACTCCACCCAGTGGCGTATTTAGAAAGTTTGTTAGGGGGGGGGGGCAAGAGATTGTGTCAGTCAGCCGCATAGCGGCTGACTCAGCGGCTGGAGGCCAATAGGGGTAGTCTCAATGGTAGTACATGGAAAACTCAAATTTGGTGAAAATGGTTGTTAATTGTTTCAAATTTTTTCAACTTGGGTAAAAATTAGACTTGTTTGCTCGTTTAAATAGGGGGAGTAGGCTATACCAAAATGTCATATGATGCGTCAGAATGGGGGGAGAGGGTTAGTTGAAGCCGTCAGATAGGAGGGGAGGGGGTCCAAAATCAAGAGCGAATCCGTAGAAGTAAGTTACTGTTCCAATCAATGAACCAACAAAAGATATCAAACACTTCAGAACATAAACAATAAGTTAGTCCTTCCGACCTCGAATAGCCTACCTTTTGAACATTCTCGGCGATTCGCAATGACAATTTACAGTTTAATGCGATGGCTGCGCTTGGCAAATATATCAATGACTGCATCATACTCGAGTATAATATCCTTGTTTAAATACATCTGAGCTAGTAGACCATCCAAACGTGGCTCGGTCATGGTCGTGCGGTAATAATTTTGCAGGTAGGCTACTTTAGTGAACTGAAACATCGCTCATTGGAGGCAGTTGTAACTGGAAGCGTAGCAAAGATTCGAAGTAATTTATGGATAATTGCCGAGTTATTCAACAGCTTGACACGCATCCACAAAAGTCGCATGTCTTTTATCCACAGAAACTGCAAGCCAATTCGCTCTTAGTAATTTAATAGTAGCTGCAAAGCAATTGCTTGGTTCAACATCCAGCATTTCATGGTAGGCATGGTAGAATCGAAAATCTTGTCGATCGGGCAGTCCTCATCTTCATGAATCAATGAAGGCAGATATATTATGTGCTGACTTTAAAAGCTAGCGAGCAGTGCTCATTGGATCTCTCGTGAATTTGTGCCATGCAGTTGCCAAGAAAAGGAAGAAAAACTGTTTGTTTGAAATAGATCTCCGCGGTTTCAGCTGGAATGTTAGGTCAATGTTGTTGTCTAGGTGCTCTCCGCGGCATTCGGATTTCTTCGCCAAAAACTGAGCAAGTCTTGCCAAAAAGTTGGTGAAAAAGCCTATTATCGCCCCTTAGGTCTTGTGACACAGTTGCGCAGGATGAATCACCCAAGAAATTATGTCTTGCGCTACAACTTTTTTTTGCAAAATTTATGATTTTTTTTACTTGATCATTAGGGGGAGGCCATCGCCCCTTATCCTCCCCCCTAAATACGCTACTGACTCCACCCGTAAATACATTTCAAAAGCATTGATCATAAAGTTTTGTACATTTCACTTTGTTTAATTAAGTAGCCAAAAATGCTGGACAAACTATGAGGCGGTGGATTTTGCAGCTGAGAGTGTAGGATTAAGCGGTTAACAGGGCCTTGCGCCAAGTGAGCCATTGAACATCGAGCTTCTGTAGCAGTAGGCTACTTTTTTTTATTTCAAATAGCCAAACAACTTTAGGCTAATACCCCACAAGCTTGCCCGTAGACGGCGTGCCCACCAGAAAAAAATGCTCAGATGTCCCACTAAACAGATAGAAGGTTAATAAAGTGTGTCGGAGTTTGTTATTTCAAAAATTCTTTCTTACTGATAGTTTTTTCCTGTTCAGCAAGATTTTTCAAGAAAAAAAAATACACTGTGTGGTAGGCTGTAGCCTAACGGAGGGTTAAACAACACTGTGTTCATTAGCGGAAGTAAAGAAAAAATAGAAGAAAGTTTATACTTTTCGTTGTTTTGCCACGAGCTGTTTCGCACAGGAATGTTATTCTTGTTTGTTTTATCTTCAACCTATTCTGCTTCCTGTCAAAGGCTTATTCGTGACATAACATAATTAAGGGCCATTTATTCTGTCCAGTTCCTGCAGCGAGCCTTAACCACAACAGCTTTTCCGTACAAGATTTTTTACTGATCCCACGATTAGCGGTTAAGATTTAATGCTTTGTAGGCTACGACGTGAAAACTCATGATTAAAATCTGTTTTAAGAAAGACAGCATAGAAATCCCGAAGAAGGTTAGAAAATCATGATATGCACAGCGTTTGTTTAGATAAACAACATGCAACCATAACATTTAGCTTTAAACAAACTTATGTTTACAATTATTTTTGTGGTCAAAGAGAAAAAAAAATTTCAAGTTGGATGAGAACTTGTTTCAATGATTTATATTTCATAATAATTCAGAAATGAGAATAATAAACATCTTTAAAGTTATGTAGAGTAGACTACTTTTCAAAAATCTTTGTATGCAAAATAGGGCACTTAAAGTCTTCTGTATGACCCGACTTGGAATCGAACTTAGACATACCAGCAATAGAGATGAAAGCGATAAAGACCCGGCCAAAGAGATTTTGCAAAGAGTGAGTTTTGTTTTTAGCAGTGCCTAATAACTACACACCTGCCTTCTGAAGGCGCTCCGCATGTTGCCTGGAAGCAATTGATGTGTGATGCCAGAGCTATCACACTTCCTGCTTATAGGTAGCATTTCAAAGCTCATGATCAGCAACACAAAAAAGCAGTGGTAGCTTCAACAAGAATTAAATCGTGGGGCAATCAATTTCATTTAACAGTCCTTAGTCCACAGAGCAAATAATTCTGTTGCCAACAATCCACAGAAAGGTTGGGCTTGTAAAGCGCTTTGTAGGGCTCTGAAGTCAGAGTGTTGAAATCAGACAATCACAAGTCCACAGTTTATTCAAATACTTGGATTCAATGTCATAATTTTCGTTTGAAGCAAACATAAGACTCAGAAGTCATAATGCTTGCTTCAAACAGAAATTGTTAACAGTGATTTAAAAATATCGTAGGCAACAGAAAGAAACTGGATAGCTACGACGAACATTGACAGGAAAACTTGTAATGGTATGAGGAAAGAACGTGGTTCCCAATAGGGCAAAGGCAGGTTAGTTGATACAATTTTCACATTTAGTGAGATTTTACTAAAACTGTTGAATATAGAAACACCATTTATGGTGCTAAAGAAACTTCGTTTGTTGGGCTAACTTTCCCCCAAGTTTAGTCTGTTTGATGTCACTGGTTATCAGTTCAGACTCAAGGTTAGTTGATAAGAAGGGGATATGAAGGCTCACAGCGATTGCCTTATTCTTATGACACTACCAGGGCGGTATTTTGCAACGCGTTAAACAAGCAGTTCTTCTCAAAATTGCAGAAAGTTTTATAGTGTAGCTGGTACATTCAGCTACAGAAGACAGTTAGTAAACGTTACATAGAGCATATTCAAAGAATACTTCTTTAAAAATACGGTTGAAAAGTTACCAGTAAACCGTTTTTCTTAACAAAACCTTTGCAGTAGGCTAGATGTAAAGCAAGTATACGGGTAGTTGAATTAACAAGTAACCATGAGCATGCAATTAGTATCAATGGCTGATGCTAATAGCGCAATGCAGATTACCATAACAAGATTTATTAAACTACTATCAGTACCTATTGTCATTTTACGGTAAACAGAGATTATTTACGATAAACAGTAGCCCTTCTATTGTCAGACGTATTAAAAGCCTTCATATTCCCTTCTCTAGATATCCCTGCTATGAGGTTAGTTGATACATGGAACTTTTAGTTGATGCGATCAAAATACGCCTCAATTATACTGAGAATATAATATACTTTATAGGCTAGTTTTGAAATTTATACTCAAACTACTGTAGTGTAGATAGTAGAACCATATTGCCAGATCAGGGTTAACCAAAATCCATGACAGTGCTGCAGTCTTATAGTGTTATCTAGTGTAAAATGTGATAAAGATATTTTAGATCCGGATGTTCTTCCTAACGCCAACCTGTTATACAGATTTGGAAATTGACATAATTGTCAATTCTTATGACGGCCAGGGTTTACGTACAACGTACAGTAAGAGAGCCTTCAGTTGATCTGTAGCATCCATTGGCGTAGCCAAGGGGGGGGGGAGGTTTGGGGGGTTAAAACCCCCTTTGGCACTCGTGTGACGTCACGATATTGAGAATGATGCTTTCAGTCTCTATGTCTCTAAAACAAAGTTTGCCTAATTTTAAACTAAACTGCATCAAAAGAGCGAGTTTTGCCAATACCAAACATTCAAATATCTCAGCCAGGAATTAACAAGAAAACATAGAGACAGCTTTAATTACCAAAAAATGCCCAAGAAAACATAATCTTATCTTTTTGCTATGCCACCGGACAGCACCATTTTACAGGAATATTTATACCCACATCTTTGTTGAAAATGCTCTCAAAATGCACCAAATTCAAAGTAATTTTTTCAAATTTTCTGGGGGGGGGCCCACCAGACCCCCGCCGCTGGGTGTCGCCGTCAAAACCCTCAAGCCGTCAAAACCCTCTCTTTTCAAAATTCCTGGCTACGCCACTGCATCGATCAGTTTTTCTTTTATAAAACTGGGGCATGTTGTCAAAGAGGCCTTGTTAATTCTGTGATGTTGTCAAGTTCACAGGTTCTGCAGCTTCATTTACACACAGCTCAAAAGTTCAACAATTAATTTCAAACCAATTTACAGAGTTTCACATGTAGGCCTATTTTACCAGAAAATATGGTTGAAATATTGCAGGCCTACTGAATGTTGAATGCAGGTTAGTTGATACAGTGTATTAACTAGCCTGGGCTAAAATGTATCAACTAACCTTTTCCTTACTTTTATCAAAAATGTGTCTGCCATCAATCTAACTAAGTCGGTTAAAAATGATTTGATTTATGCAATGATACTATACACCTATATACTGCCTGTCGCCAATAAGTTAATCCTTTACCGTTTTTCAAACACTCAAGAATTAACTGAATTGTAAATTTAAAAAAATTTGCAAAAAAACTCAATTTTTGAACATTTTGCATTATTGTACAAACTTGAAATTGGATAACAGCGAAATCATCATGTCACCACTTAATCATTATTCTTCACCAGTTGGTGGCTTTATTTGTACAAAATCCGTTTTTAGTGGTGTATCAACTAACCTGCCTTTGCCCTAAACTGTTAACACGAGACAACGGAAGGAAATTGACGGGATGCTAACTTCTGCTGGCTAACAACAGAGGAAAAGCACGGTTGGATGTTATCCTAACTATCTGAATATATAGACCAGGCACTAAGGTTGCTTCTCAAAAGGATTTCTTTATTGATTACCCAGCATACATGTCGATGTACCTAGATTGCCAAGACAAACACACGCACGCAGTGCTTCCACTTCTGACAATTGATAAATCCTCTTCAGTTTCCTTTTTTGTCCTGAAAAATCCCTTTTTTCTCAATCGGAAATCCTACAAAATTTCCTTAATAGGTGAGGTTATTTTTGACGTTATTGAAGTTTAAAAAAAGGTGCCAATACAACTTTAAAGTTATTGTACTCTCAATTAAAGTTATTTTAATCTCGATTTTTTTTCAGTAGCACCGGTATGTCAAAGCAACCAGCTAAAAAACTGCTTGTCAGATGGTCGGTTCTAGGACATTTACCACCTGAAATCCTGGACATTATTTATACCAATTACCACTCTCATCTTTCCCACCCGGACTCCTAACCTATCCCTAACACCGAAAATGTGCATGTGGTAAATGTCCAGTAACGAATTATCCATCGATTAGCTAATTTATTTTTGTGTTTAGTTCGGTTTTCCTTGATGCGCTAACTTGTGCAACTCTATCTATATAGGCTGGGCTATGTTTTTTTTCTCCTTGTCAGTAACGTCTTCACAATCATTTGAGACTGATGAAAAACTTTAGGATAGGGGAGGGTGGGGTAAGATGAGCACCTTTTTGCTTAAGTCGCTTTTACAAAAGAACGGTTTGTTTTGGAAAATTTTAAAAGGGTGAACTTGAAGCACTAGTGAATCAGCTACATTTTAGATTGAGTTTTATCACCTTGCGATTTTTATATTTTTTTATATTGATGCTTATTTGCGTGTTGCTCAACTTACCCCGGTATAAATTGTATGGGGTAAATTGAGCAATGACCTGGGGTAAGTTGAGCAATTCGATTAAGTTGAAGCATTCCCCTGTCAGTTTGTTTGTATAATTGCGAAGCATTATGCTTTAAACACAGCACTGTTTTTTTATCCAATAAGAACCTAAAAAGACACAAATTCAACAGTTCAAACATTAAATAAGCTAAGGCTATTTCTTTTGGGGTAAGTTGAGCAACTGCTCCAAGATACTTCAACTAGCATTGCACATTTTACCCCATCCTGATTTTTGTGACAAAATTACAAATATTTAAAAAACTACAAGACTAATCAACCTGAACGTTTTATTGAATATCCTCACACTTTATACTTACCAATACAAAAAAACAGATTTGATTTACATAGTGTAACAATAAAGTTATTCAGTTTTTGGCAAAAAAATTTTTTTTTCGAATTTTCGACATAAACAATATAATTGCGTGCCATTGTAAAATGCAATTCTCAGTGGACACATGTCCACCTGGAGATGCGGCCTGATTTGTCACATTTTGCAGATTTTGATTACAGCTACTGCTAGTGCTTGACTGACATTTTTTGAGATGTTTTTACTTTTTGCGGTTTCCTAATGACAAAATTTTTTTTTGTTGTCTTAGGGAAGCAGTAGCAAATGAGAAAAAGTAAGTTGAAAAACGCAAAATCAGACTGTTATTGAAAATTAACAGTCTGACTAAAATCTTCGAAATCAAATTTTCTTTGTTTTTCAACATGTGAGGATGTTAAAACCTATTGTGTCATCTGGGCAAAAGAATAAAGAAAGCGTAAAAATCTAATTTTTAGAAAAATTTATTTAAACGTTCGCCCAAAGTTAGAAAAACCTGGAAATTTCTGCAAAATGTGACATATCAGGCCGTATCTTTAGGTGGCCATGGTGGACATAACAAATACATTGAATGAAGTGGCATTATGAGTGATATATCCGGAATAAAAATAAAAAAATTCCGCCGACTCGTTTTACCAAAAACAGGGGTTGCTCATCTTACCCTATTGCACACTTTACCCCAGTCTCCCCTAATAGGCTTATTTATGATACTGACTCACTCTGACTGTGTACGCTATACATGTTGTATTCATACTGAACAGCCTAGCTTGCTCTATTAATATTATGATGACACCATACCGTAAAAGGTTAGCATAGGCTGTAACTAACTTTTCTAAACCGGAAGGATACCATTAGCCTAAGCTTATCATACCTAACTGTACGTCGACGCTCAGTGAACTTTGTCATTGCTACTCAAGTTCAACCATAAGTCAACGGATTACCTAATTTTAACTAAAAGAATTGAGAACTAACTCACTCACTGCAGTCTGCACTCACGTCCAATTCCCAAAATGGCGAGAATAGAAATCAAGCGACGGAAACGCGAGAATGGGAAAGAGAGTAAGTGGGGGGTTCCGGATGGCGAGTGCTGGCGACGGAAACCAGCTGATCATCGTTTTTCCATTCGTTTTTAGAACTTTTCAAAGAGAATATTAATGAAATTCTCTTTAAAATTGCTAAAAACAACAATTCCCTTTTTAAGACAAAATTTCCTTGTAAAATTGCTAAAAATCCCTAAAAAATCCTTCCGATCTTCATTTCCTTTTTTTATCCTTCGAAGCGTTGAAAAATCCCGATTTCGGGATAAAATCCTTCAAAGTGGAAGCACTGCACGCACGCCAGGTTGTGTCAATTTGAAAAGGAATGTCATTGCTACGCGACTCTATTTATACACGAATAAGTATCATTCTACGAGTGCTGCCAGGTGCAATGCTAATAAATTAAAACTTGAAAGTAGGCTAAACAGTTGAATTATGAGAACGCTGGACTGCACTGCAGAATATGCCGCTGGTGCACGAATGTGAGACAGCCGTCGGTACAATACGTTGGCCCCAGTCAAAGCAACTTTGAAACGCAGGGGAAACGTCGTGAATGACGAATATTATGTAAGTTATGATTTAGGGTTTGAAATGGAATGCTGGGGGGGCAACTGTGGAATCCACAATGTTAGTAAAAAAATAAAAGGGTAGTAGAAAAATTAAGTACACAAATAGGTAAGCGTCCATGCCCCGCCTCCGAAGAGATGGGACTTAACACCCATGGAAGCAAACCAGAGAAGTAAAAGGTACATAGCCTAGCGGTGCGCGCGCGCGGTTGTACAAGACAATCTTATTAGTTCGAGTATGATGAATACGGAGGGACGATGCGACAGCAGTTGATTTGGTAGTCTGGTGATGTACGTAGCCTACAGGGAGAAACAATTAAATACCATATAAGCTCCACACGTAGCACAACTCAAGCTGCACGAAGTAATATCCAGTACCGGTATCCCAAATGTTAAAATATGTTTTGTGTATTGAAAATCCCATTTTTTAAAATTACAAAAAAACTGCAATTGTGTGTGATGAGATGTCCCAAGAAGAGATGGGGTTGGTAATTTCGTTGCAATAAATTTTCGTGACCACGATGCTTCATCCTCTTCATTCACGACAAAAGTTATAGAATCTGCGTGCTTGCTATTCCTTCCCAACACTCGCTGAAGAAAAATTCTTTCAAACTCAGATCCATCGATAACATCAACTCTACCAACGTAATGCACAATTCTTGACTTTCCAAGTATTTTGACTATCACGAAATCTCCCTCTATAATTTCCTGATCTACTTCTTCTTCCAAGTCGGAGTCATCGTTCAGTTCTATCTCCACATCACTTTCACTAGTAGAGCTGCTCTCAGAAATCCACTGCTTCTGCTTTGCTTCATTCTTGGTGAGTTTAAACAAGGTTTTTTTCTCAAAAAGTACAAACACAATTAGGAAAAAAAGAATTGTGATATGTTCTTTAGGTCATAATTATGCAATATTTAATTTTTCCGAAAATTTTTTTAAGTACTTTCACTTTCGGCACAAATCGTTTAACTTTATAAGTTAAATGGCACTTACGAATTTGGTTATTATTTTTGGATTAAAGTTATGTCGCCAAGCTAGAAAAAAATCGATCTTATAGTCTATAACCGATCTTGTGTTGTTATTGTGTGTGAATTTTGTCTTTTAAACTGAGTTTGTGACGTAACCGCACGTCTCAAGGCAAGTTCTTGCAATTTTAGTTAATTTACTTATCTAAAGATTTAAAGCGCTTAAAGCAGTAAGTTTTATGTTTTGACGAGAGAGATTTTATTTTTTTACGACAATTACTAAAAACTAACACTTCCAACGAAAAACGAAAACACAAGAATAAAATAGTTGATCGTGAGGTGGCGCGAAAGACCATGTTTCCGATGTAAAAGCGGCCTCGTATTGCGACACTTTCACAAACCACTTGCCAATTTCTTTCGCTTCGCTTAGGAATCTGTACTGTCTGTGCGCTTACATTTTAATTGTAAAATTCACTCGCGATTGCCGATTGCAGCAAAACAGCAAGAGACTTGTTGCATGCATTTCATTGCATTGCAATTTGCAACTCTAAAAATTATTGTGTTGTCAGGGCCGTCGCTGCAGGGGGCGTGCCCCCTCCCTTGACAACGACCTGTGCACATACACTTCAGGCACTGAAGAAGAACTGGTTTTAATTTTAGTTTCATTAACTAGGTGGTTAGTAAAAATATTACTTTTCATGGTCTTTCCACTTGTGCGTTAATCCGAAATAAAATTTATCGGCGATTAATTATCGGCGATAATCAAATATTGCCTTTGGCGATAACGATAAACGATAACTGAAAAAATAATTGAGCGATAACGATAAGCGATAAAAATTTATCGCCGATAATTATCGCCGATAAATTATCGCCGATAATGCCCATCACTGGCTACGGTAGAGTACATTCCCTTCGAATGATTCAGCTAGTTAAGTGGAGTTATAAAAGCGTTCTGTCTTCAGGAAAAGAAAGTCATTTTCTTTTAAATTTATAATCGCCACTGCAACTTTGGCTTGCGAGCAGTAGCCTACTCTTCTCAGCTCTTACTTAGATTACACCTTCCTTTAATTTCATTAAAGTCATCAGTGAATCTTGTTTAGGACCGTATTCCACATAGGCTCATGCAAAGCAGTCACAAATTTAAAACTGCTAGTTGTAGGCTACTTTAGGATTGACTCAGCTTCCGATCAAGCTCTTGTTGGTTTCAATTTGATGCATTTAAGAAACGGTTTATAAGAGCTTCAATTGCAAAAGGGTAATATAAAGCATTGGGTTTGACTGCACCACGCCTTGATTACCCTCTCGAAGTCAATTTTCTTTGCAAGATGATGGGACAGCTTTCTTTAGATTTTTCAGAATTTTTCCTCTGACTGGGCTATAACTTTAAAGATGCCACAAGCTTACAGATAATCAATTACTCCAAAAATGATAATACATTTGAACAACTCTGTCTGTAGGCAACATTATGAATTCCAACTAGATTTAAGCAACAACATCCATAAAACAAAAAACTCAAATAAAGAAAAAACTCACTACCTTCCAAAATCACATCATGAGAAGCATGACCAACAAAAGGCTACTTGACCATACGAAAACAGAAGATCTTTTAACTATGACAAAATTACATCCAATTGCAGCAATAATAAAATCAAAAGTTTTAAAACTGTTCGGCCATACTAAAAGATCACAATTCGGAATCAGCAAAGTTTGCACAGAAGGAAAAGTAGAAGAAAAAAGAAAACGTGGCAGACAACCAAAACGATGGCAAGACAACATCCAATCATGGACCGGACTCAACTTGGCGACACTGGGCGAGCTGGCTCAAAATCGCCACTCTTGGAAGCAAATAACTCATGTTGATGCGCAAGCTGCTGCAGGCGGAGATGATGACTGATGATGATCCATAAACAAAAAATATACAGGATTTACTTTCTTTAATCGTGCTTGGACTGATACCTTTAACTTTCCCAGATAACTTATGTTGGATACAACATCCTATGCCTGGCCAACGCAGATTTTGAAGTTAAGGTTCAGTTGTCAAGCAAAAATAGTTTCCGCTTAGCTAAAACAGCACCAGTTTTCAAGTTGAAACTATCAATAGGCTACAATCGAAACCGTTCAGTGATACAGAAATCATTTCAGCTTCAGATTTTACGTCTTGAAGCTGTTCAACATCGCCTGCCTTAACATGAAAATAATTTGTTCTTAATGAGAAGCATCCAGAGTGACATTTAGGCTACAATGCTTGAGAAATACTTGGAACTACGCACTTCATTTAAGAATTTGTTGATTATTTAGGGTACATTTTTACTTTAATACTAAAAATGGGCCCCCCTCAAAAGTGAAAAAACAAAAAACTACTCGTTTTTCCTTTACAATGTTTTTCTAGGGGGGAAACTGGCCCGACTTCCCCCCCTCTCGGAGCCACTGAACGTGTGTGATGTATAGGCTACAGTGATCTAAATATTGTTGAAACAAATCTTCATTCATCCAGCCAGATTTAGTCGCGGTTCCTTTTGAACCCACTGGACCTCCACGAATAAAATATTCACGATAATTCTTTCTTGGGAATATGAACATAGGTGGGAGCACGTGACCACTAGCATTAATTGCATCTACGGTTACAAGTTCCCCTCGTTCAGCTGATGTCACGGATCGAACTTGCTTAATTCCTTTTTCTACAACAACACTGCCTGGCTTTTGAACAGTGGTACAACCAGTTTCGTCAATATTGAATATATCTTGAGCCTGAAAACGATAAAGATCCATGGCATCCGCTAGGTTGGTGAAAAATTGGCCAACTGTGTAGCGATTGAATGCTGTAGGTCTCGCTAGGAATGTTGCCTCTGGGCAGCGAATACTAAGACTTTGCCGATTTTTAAACCCTAACCAGTAGGCTATCCTTCTCCAGCGGATTTATTATTCCTCCAATTGTCAAGAGCTTCAATGTTGTTTTGAATTGCAAATTTATGTGCTAGGCTTCGGCATTTAGCTTTTGACAATCTGTGATAACTAGCTGCAAGGTTTTTAATATGCTAATTCGGCTTCCATTTCAGGAGAAAATATCGTGTTGCTTAATTTACAGTTTACATAACCACATTTACCAGTCGCATTTAATTCTTGTGATCTTCTACTTTGCTTTGCAGTATTGCGTGTTTAACGCCATTCTATCAATCTTGTGGTTTTCTGCTGCAGAGCAAATGCTGAGGCTGCCTTTGATCGCATCTGCTGCACGTTGGAGTGTATCTGCAGTACTTCGACGCTGTGTCTTTCGTTTGTATAGCCTACTTGCGGCATTGTATTCTGAATAGAAAGAAAACATGTTTTACAAAAACTTATTTAACAGGAGAGTTGAGCCATGGCTGAACTCTCTCAAGCATAAATGAATCAACTCTCCTACAGTAGGCTAAGCCATTTTTGACTTCGTCATTAATATTTTGGAAACAGTGCTTTGAAGTAGATCAAATGTATCCCAACTAAAGCACAGTCTATAACCTACGTGCTACACCTGTTGCAGTAATACTATCTGCTTTTGTTATAAAAAAACAAAGTATCTTACCTGAGAAACAAAATTTTACTTTTTTGCCTTGATATAACATTTTCTTGCTTCAAATTTTAAGCTTGCTGAAGCACACCCTTGTCTAAGTTAAAATGGCTGAAAACGATAGACGTTAACATAGAGGGCGCCAGTGATGGAACATCTGCACTATATGTAAGATTTTAGAGGGGTGGATCAACTCTCCTTGTGGCTCAACTCACCTGGATCTCCCCTACAGGCGCAGAAGTGGAAAATAAATATGGCTGGCAATTACATGTAGGCTACAAGCCTACAGGTAGCCTACAAGATAATTACAAATAGTGAAAAAAATGTGCAAACACATGTTACATTACCAGCCGCCGTTGATATCTTTGTTCAAGGTCGTGAGTTTAGAATATACTCGGGGTCACCGTTGTAACAGTATGGGGGAAGAACGTGGTTTCCAACAAACTGTTAACACGAGACAACGGAAGGAAATTGACGGGATGCTAACTTCTGCTGGCTAACAACAGAGGAAAAGCACGGTTGGATGTTATCCTAACTATCTGAATATATAGACCAGGCACTAAGGTTGCTTCTCAAAAGGATTTCTTTATTGATTACCAAGCATACATGTCGATGTACCCAGATTACCAAGACAAACACACGCACGCCAGGTTGTGTCAATTTGAAAAGGAATATCATTGCTACGCGACTCTATTAATATACACGAATAAGTATCATTCTGCGAGTGCTGCCAGGTGCAATGCTAATAAATTAAAACTTGAAAGTAGGCTAAACAGTTGAATTATCGTCGTCGTCGTCTGAGCTTCTGGGGCCGAGGGTCTATCCTTTTACCACCCCAGATTCACGATGTTCCCGGACTACACTGGAAGGCTGCTAGAGAGCAGCCAGTCTTTAGTTTCATCATCCATGACGCGCAGACCTTCCACTCCGTTAGGTGGCTTGAAGATGGTACAGTCATTGATGATGTGGTCTGCGGTCTGTTCCTCGGCACCACATTCACAGGAGGAGGAAGAAGCCATTCCCCATTGGTGCATGGTTGAGCGGAAAAGGCCGACGCCCGTACGGAGACGGTTGAGGCGCACCCACGCCTGTCTCTGTAGTGTCAGGCCGATTGGGCGTGTGTCGGCGTCGGGGATGAATGAATGGAGTCTGGTGGTGCTTGACCTCCATTCAGAATTCCATTTATGGTCCGCCCAAGTAGCCGCAGAGATGTCTTGTTCATCAGCTTCGTTGATCAGAAGCCGAGCGGCTGGCACGAATGGGTGTCTTGATTTCAGTCGGCGGGGGTGCCCGTTTGGGAAGGCAGAGATCTTGTGGTGGAGAAGATGATTAGGCTCCAGTGCCCGTCGACCGAGGGACAGAGTGGCTTCTTCGCGACGAAGCTCAGCAGGTTGGATGCCAGCGAGAATGGGGAGATTGTCCAATGGTGTGGGACGCAGGCATCCGGTCACTGTGCGCAGGGCGCTGTTTATGGCAGTGTCGATGTTGTGGCAGTGAGCACTGCAGCACCAGACAGGTGCACAGTACTCTGCTGAAGAGTAGACAAGGGCTAAGGCTGCTATTCGCAAAGTGTCAGCCCTCGCCCCCCAACTAGAGCCTGCCAGGCGCTTCAGTAATGCAGCGCGGGATGTCAGTTGCTTGCGCAGTGACACCAAATGGTGGCGGTATGTGAGCGATCTGTCTAGTGTCACCCCAAGGTACCTTGGCTCGGGGCAGAAGGACAGAGGTTTTCCGTTGTTGTGGACATGTAGCTCACGATCAGCTTCCCGATTGTGTAGGTGGAAAGCTGCCGCCACAGTTTTGGTTTCACTGAGTTTCAGTCGCCAGTTCTGGAGATAAGCTGAGATGGTTTGCATGTCCTGGCTCAAGGTGTCTTCTAGACCTTCCCACGACTTTGTGGAGTGGAGAATTGCCAGATCGTCCGCATAAGCGTATTTTGCGGAGACCGTGGTTGGCAGGTCGTGGGTGTAGATGTTGAAAAGAAGTGGAGCCAGGACCGATCCCTGTGGGACGCCGTTTTTCAGGCGTCTCAGTCTGCTTCGCCGTGGGTTGCCGGTGGTGATGGTGAAGCTTCGATTCCTGACAAGTTCCATAATCATATGGACCATATGTCGGTCAGGAAGCAGGCGAAGCAGCTTGTAAGTAAGGCCGCGATGCCATACGGTATCGTAGGCAGCTGTGAGATCTAGAAAGACAGCGCCGGCCTTCTTTTTTGCCTCAAAGCAGTCCTCGATGTCTTGGGTCAACAGTGTGACCTGATCTACAGTGGATTTTCCGCGCCGAAACCCAGCTTGCTCTTTTGGAAGGAGCGGGTCGATGATTGGGTTGACGCGGGCATAGATCAATCTTTCGAGGATCTTGAAAGGAACACAGAGGAGGGATATCGGACGATAACTCCTTGGGTCCTCTGGTGGCTTGTGAGGCTTAGGGATCGCAACTACTAAAGCTCTTCTCCAGATTTTTGGGATTGTGAGGTGGTGCAGGCAGGAAGAGAGGAATCTACGTAACCAGGACTTTAGGGCATGGCCAGCATGGAGCACAAGCTCAGGGCAGATCTTATCGGGCCATGGAGACTTGTGTGGTTTCACTAGGCGGAGGGCGGTGGCGAATTCCTCTGGAGTGAAGTCTCCAGAGATTGTTTCTTCTGGTGGTGTTTCCACTCGCCATAGGGCAGACACTTCCTTGGCAACAAGGCGGGATGCCTTGCGGTCCTTTGTCTTGTACACCCCGTTCTGCACTAGCTGGGAAGCGATGGCATTAGCAGAAACGGGGCACTGACGAGGGGAGTTTGCTGAGCGCCCAGTGAGGTTGTTGATGATGCTCCATGCTTTGCGGCTTGAGTGTGAGAAGTCCATGGTTTGGACAGCTTCGTTCCACCGCTCAAGCTTCTTTGTGTCCAGCCGCTCAAGTAGTCTGGTGGCGGCGGTGTTTGAAGCAGCACCACTTGTGGCGGCTAGGTATGAGCGGTAGAGAGTAGAGAGTAGTTGAATTATGAGAACGCTGGACTGCACTGCAGAATATGCAGCTGGTGCGCAAATGTGAGACAGCCGTCGGTACAAACTTACTGTACATAATTATATTGCAAGCGTAGATGCAGAATTTTACTGTAAATGCACTAGTCTACAATATTTGCATTCACCCTTGAGTTTTTATACGAAATTTGTAAGATGTAGCCTAAGTGAGGAACACAGTTCAATTGAGCTCAGCAACGCCGTAGTACAGTTCAGTTCGGGCCATAAAAGCACAGTAGCCTAGACTAAATGTAGCCTATTTACCAAGATATTCAAGTTATAGAGAAGAGTTACCAAAGAAAATGAGATGAACCCATGATGAGGAGGAAGTTAATGGACCAGGATGATAACCAAGCATGAGAAAAGCGCAGTTTAAATCTTCACTTTAAAGGCACATTTTGTTATCCACTAGCCTACTATGAGTTCTGCAGGCTGAAAATTTGGTTTATTTGTGAGACTTGTGTCGCTATGCTGATTTTTTTTAATTCAGTTCAACTGTTCAAAATTAACTGACCTTCGAAGATTCTTTTTTACCAATAAACATTGTAGGCCGACTGTAGGTCGGTACAAACCTATTGCTAATCTGATAGTTATTACGTTGTAGGCCTACAACATTTCGTCATTTTTAAATAAAGCAATTTGCAAACTTTAAAATTGGCTACAGGAGCTGATAAACATTACAATTACAATAAATTAAACATTAGTTGTAACTAGAAACAGCAAAAACTTTGGCTACGCTTGTCCTTTGAAGTCTTTAAGTCATATCTGCAGAACAAACCGCCCTGGACTACATGCGGCCCGCAAGATTGTTTCATGCGACAGGTTGATGATTCAAATATATTTTACAGTACAGTAGCAGAGTAGGCTATAGCTAATACTTTACATTTTACAATAACAATTTTTAACTGATTGGTTCAATTTTTAATAGGTAAGGATCAACTTTTTTAACTAGCCCACAACAATAAGATAATGTGGTAGGTCTACGGCAACGCTCTTCGGCGGTTGCCTTCAAGACGACTGGTTTCACTTTTTTCCTACTTATATAGGTAGGGACGGTACATTACGGGACGCGCAACTCCGTTGTTCCTTCAACATTAGAAGGGTCAATTACCAATTTGACATTTTTTTTTACGCTTTACTGCTGGCTTGCTTTCAACTAAAAACCTTAAATTACTTTAAAACCAACTTCACTCTTCTTATATAACCCATAAAAAGTAAACTATTTTGTAAATTACAAAAAAACGTAACACTTCTAGTGTTGCGAATAAGCCAAAAGCGGATGAAGTTTCGCATCCCTATGATCTACAATCCCTATTATATAGGCTAGTCTGTTATCTGATGGTCACTTTGTAGAAATGTAACAATATTGTTTGTAGCCTATGCGGTCCGCAAAATATAGTTTTTCTTGTAGCTCTTGTAACCCAGGGCTTCCCAAACTGGGGGTCGCGACCCCGCAAGGGGTCGCGTAACGAACTTCAGGGGTCGCAGAGAGTACACCAATTTTACATAAAGTAGTGCGTATTATCCTATGGTACTATGCAGACGTTTATTCTATAACGCAGTTGTTAAAACTGATATAACTGTTCAAAACATTACTTTTAACGAGTTGTAGATTCTGTGTAAATAGGCCTCTAGCCCTGGTAGTGGGCTAGCTTGAGGACCGCATGCTAGTATAGCTAAATATTGAAAAAGTAAAACTAATCGAATCCATCGAAAGCTGGTAAAACATCGAACAGTAACGACAATTTCGTCAATTTTTGCACGGAAGTGGATCTATTTAGGAAGGACTGTGTTGGCATGTCTACTTAGGGAGTTTGTGCAATGACAGGACATACACCTAGGTTTCATGCAACAGTGCGATTTGCGAGTGATCGGCCTACACATATTGTATTTACACACTATAGGCCATAGCCGATTCATTGCGAGACCTTAATAGCTAAAAAGAATATATCCTCATCGAAATGCTATTGTGCAAGATGTATGAAAATTTTAACTTTGAGTCGCGCACACAATACCCATATTTTTGCAAGTTTATATGGTGAAATGTAATGAGAGTTCAGTTTAAATCCCTTTTACTGCATTGTGAAGTAAGATGTAGCCTAAGATGGCTCTCAAGCCTAAGATGGCTCTCAAAAACAAAACCTTAAAAATGCTATTAACGTTGAAAAATGAAGTCGTGGTTTTTCCAATGGAAAAAAATCAAACTTGGTCCATCATTTCTGCAATGACATCTGACTTTCAAAATTATGCTATTTGTGAGATTTGCTTGAAAAATGGAAAGAACTTAATGTAGGCCTATCCATCTAAGGAAAAAAACACCAATGTTTTTACATTGAAGTCAAGAAATCAAAAACTTGAAGCGTTCGTTAAAAATTTAATCATCTAGAAAGAAGAAGTTGAAAATGTTTCATTTGAAATTTTTTCATCTACTTTAGAGTTTTTGACTAACAGTGATGTGGAACCAAATGTTTAAGCCTGTGGTTATCGACCACTTGTAAAATCTGATAACAGTTTTAAAAGTCTTTTCTACCAGAATTAAACAACGCCAAATTAGCTTGGATCCAAAACCTATTTGTAATACAAAAACAAAATACCGAGCACCTCTCTTCCAAATCTCATGAAGAACATGCTGATCTATTTTCTGACTCTACGTTGCGGCTTGAATTTTCTGGAAAAAGTTTCACACTATTTGGCTGGTTAAAGGGGAATATCTATAGGCCTAATTATCTCACTCAGCAGTGACTGCACTCCTGCATTTGTGTTCACGCGTCTGTGCGAGTCAACGTTATCAAAGTTGACGACAATCGCAAGAAAATACAGTTCCAGACTAGGCAAGATTGAAACCGCCTTGAGACCAGCAGTAACAAACATTGAGCAACGACTGGATTTGCTTTGTAGCAGAAAGCAGTCGCACTAATCACACTGAATAAATGTGTTTTCGGTTGTGTTTTGTTTCCCATAGGCTACGTGTAAAGTAGCAGGTTTCGAGTACGGATAGCTTGATGCTACTCTAGTTTCGTTCGAATTAAGCCTTTTAATAAATATCAAAAATGTATATTTCGCACTGTTTATCATGTTAACAGTAAAGGGTCGCGGAAAATTTTAGGAGATTAAAAGGGGTCGCGAGCAAAAAAGTTTGGGAAGCCCTGTTGTAACCTACCATTTTGAGTTGTGCGGCCCTGATCTAAATTTTTCTGAGATGTCAAAGTAGGCTACGGTGCCTTATTACTTCTTTAGTTATCCATAAAACTTAGCCTACTTTATTGGATAGGATGGACAAAGCAACAAAATAACCTATGATTATTTTTTGTACTTTTTAGCATAACATATAAAATTAAGTTCCTTTATCATGGTGTGTGAACCAGTTCGACATCCAACCCGCAGTTATGTTCTGAAATCGTTTGCTGCCTTATGCATTGGTTTTATTTTCTGGCAAGCTGGTTTGCTTGTTCTGATAGCGCTTCAATCTAGCATAAACATATCGGCTGGATTAGGTAAGCAGTGTTTCATTTAATTTTTTCACGTCAAAATTACTTTTATGCGGAAAATGTTTTCTAGTGTTGTATTGAAGCTAGTTTAACTTGACTGACAGGGTAAGCTACTGGTAATAAGGCCCAGCACTTACTGGAATTCAAAGTAAGCACCATTAGAGTGTTATTGGGTCATAGTGTGCTTTTTAGTCTTTTAACACTGTTCTTACTTTCAGGAATTAATAGGCTACTTAAAAAATTATTGGTGCAAACTTTTAGCTTTTCCGCATTTAATCACTTTCTATCACATTCAGTAGAGCAAATTGAATGATTTCAAGCAAAAAGAGTTGTATTTCTAGCATGCCTTAACCCCGGACGCTCATTTTTTTGTATTTGCTATAAATTGAATTAGCAGTAACAAATGAGGTTCAAGTATATTTGGTAGATACCTACCAGGAGTACCAGCACTATATTCCAACCAAGTATGAACCAATATTATCAAAGCAATTGTAAAATATGAGCAATCAAAGTTAGGTGGGCCTTTTGAAGGTAGCCTAGGCTATACCTTGTATCAAATAGGCTACTTTTTCTTCTCGCTTTTACTACAATTTTTAAAATCTCCGGACTAAACATATTTGCAATGACTGGATATATGGTGCTGTAGGAAAAACTTTCCTGCTTCAACAAATCAACAAACGTAAATTTCTCTGGTTGGGACATAGAATAGGCTATACGACATCCAATAAACTTAGTTTATAATGAAACTCTCCTATCAAAACTGATCAAAGACAAACGAAACTAAGGAAGACCAGTAGCCTACAAGCTTTCATACGAAGAATTCAATCCCTCCGCTCTCTCAGCACAGCTCAGAAGAATTACAAAAGTTAGCTGAAAATCGTCAATATAAAAACTTTTTATTGACGCTATTTTGCACCCAACTGATGTAAAATAAATTATTATGATTTCCAGACGTAGCTGCATAAAAAGTTTAATTCAAACCACAAATAGAAAAAACGTTAAAGCTTAGGCCTACATAATAAGTAGGCCTACAGAGGTTACGGAATTTATGCTGCGTTAAAAACCATGCACTATAGTTATGCGCAAGGAAAAAAATGCACTAGTAGGCTACCAGTCGCCCCACACGACGGGCCGCCCAGCCCGTCGTGAGCTGACCTTTTTGCGTTTGCGGAAAGCTAAGCCAGTCTCCCTGGCCCGTTCCGCCATTCTAAATTTTGCGGACGAGTCGCACAAAATTTTCGATCCACACTTTCCTTCCACAGGTACCTAGACTCCCCAGCCTGGCCCCGCGACCTAAGCTGGCGGACTTCCCTTCCGGGTGCATCGCTGCCCCATAATCACGCCGCTCCCCGCCTCCACGGGGCGTGGCACGCCGGTTCTCTAAAACCTCTGACCTGGCTATGTTTATTGTGTTCTTCTCGCCGTGTCAATTATTTTGTACTCGTGCGTTGGTGATCCAAATAAAACAGTTCATCACCGTTAAGAGCAAGGTAGTTAGAACTAGAAAAAACAAGACTATTATGATTTGATGGTTGTAGGCTACTGCATATTCTGTGGTTTCAACGCATGACGTGCTTGTCACAATATTTTTTAGGAGCTGCCTCTATCACTGCAACGTATGTCACAACCATAGTTTGTGGACTAATGGTCACTCCATTAACACTAATGATGGCAGGACCAAAACTGTGCATCTTAGTTAGCGAAGTCAGTTTTCTGCTTTATATTTTGGCCAACTATTATCCAAGTAAGCAATTGAAAATATTGCGTGAAAAAGCTTAATATACATTTTCTAATCTCCAAACTGTGCCACTAACTTGCTAGGCCTTTCTCTTTTTGTTGGCCGTTTATAGGCTTAATAAGAACTTATAGCCTTATAGGCCTACATATTTTCTTCAGAATACAATAACCCACTCTTGAATATGACTAATATATATAGCCTAAAAGAATGCTTGCAAAAGCAGCTTGACTTCTTTCTGCTATTTAACAAAAAGCAATGTGTAAATTCGAATAGAGAAGTTAGTTTCAGGAAATATGCTAAAGATAACAGCATTTCAAGAACAAGTGGAAACAATAAAATATTATGCAGTAGCTTACAGGTGGCGGATCTGCCTTCAAATCCATTTAAAGTGTCTATAAGTATGCAAACGTGCCAAGACTAAGCCGACATGCAGAGGTGCTTTTTTCAGTCCGAGGATAAAGTCATCCACAATCATATAATTAACAGTAGGCTCGCAAGAATCAGCTAACCCATGTTGATGCGCAATCTGTTGCAAGCGAAAATAGCGACTGATGATGAGGCTTGCAATCAACCATTTTTTTGGCCTAGTTCATCGGTTAGCCATAGCAAGTGGTTGTTCTCTCAGTTCAGCAGGCCATAGCCCTAAGATGGGCCGTAGGCATTTCTCTCTAGAGCAGCGTACTGTCCGTTATCATGAGAGAAATTAAGGGCTATAGACTAAGCTCTAAGGGGTGCACTCCGCAATCAACAGCGACATGCCTTTAAGTGTCTTGCCAAAGATACAACCACATGCTGTTAAGCGATGTCGCATCGACACTCTTTCGACCGTCGATCCAGGACTCTCACTACTCAGTTATGCAGCCACGTTTGCGTTATAGTTCTAGTTAATCTTCGATTTGTGTTTGTAGAATATTATACCATGATTCCTGCTGCGATTCTCAACGGTTATGGACAGGCCACCAGCTTTCCAGCTTGTTTACTGTTTGTTGTGCAATATGCCAGCGAATATGCTCAATGGGGACGTAAAGAGAAACAAAAAGAAAGTTATATTACGGAATTTATTGCTATATTTTTTGGATGTTTCTACTTCAGTGGGGTGAGTGCATGTATGGAAAGATTTTTAAATTCCTTAAGGCAGAAGTTGCCAAACCACAGCCTACAAATCAGATCCGGACCGGTACCGTAGTTGAGTTGTTCTGGCCAGTAGTGTTGACAGGAGGTCCAGGGGGTACTTAGACTTTGACCCAAAATAATTTTAGGGGCCCGTAACCTTTCTAAGGAGCCCGAAAGCTTAAAGAAATTATCGACTAAACTTTGGATATCGTGCGTTTTTCCAAGAAGTTATTAATTTGAGGCGAGATAAGCTCATTGGTACAGGGCCCAAATTATTCTCTCAACGGCCCTGGTTCTGGCACGCCACACAGTGCCGTGAACTCATGAGAATGTTTTAATTCTCAGTCTTCTTAATTACGCCATACGGCCTATACAATATTATAACGTTTCATGGTTGTCAATATAATGGATTACTTTAATATATAAGTCCGCCCGTAAAGATAGTGGTTACGCGCCCGGCTCAAGATCACGCGGCGCTGGTTCGACTCTTGGGGTGTGCGCTTGAGCAACGCATTCAGGACTGCTCTCCATTCAGCGGCACCTAGTGAATGGAATAATTCCCGGGCAACAACACTTCAACAATCGGAAAACTTCACTCTGCCAATCTCGGTAACCCGCCCTGCGTCAAGAGCCTCTACAAGTAAGTTTTGCGAAACTACCTGGAATAACCTATCAAGGCTTTGTCAGTCGGAGGATAAAGATTCAAAACCAACCTAGTAATGCTTTTACTTTGTTTTGTCTTTTAGATTTTAGGTTATTCCCTGAGCTTTGCAATCTTTGTGGATGAAAGTTTTCCCGCCAATGCCTCGTTATTTGAAAAGCAATCTACAATCACAACGCCGTTGCTTCAACAAAATTTATCTCAATGTGGTAGCAGCGATTGCCAAAATCCTAACGTCACTGAAGCTAATATGGGAAATTACAGGCCAGAATCCGAATTTCGTCTCAACTTATTGTTGGGTGTTATTGCGGGAACTATTGCGTTAGCCTTCGTAATCCATGCTTTGTTTCTCACAAAGTATGATCCAAGTTCAATAAAAAACAAACATGCTCTTGCTGCTAGTGATGCCTTGGAAGAAGATAAAACATCGAGTGAAGAAGACACAACTGCAAAAAATCCTAACAATAAGGTAAATGTCTTACTTCACACATGGCCACCTAAAGATACGGCCTGATTTGTCACATTTTGCAGAAATTTCCAGGTTTTTCTAACTTTGGGCAAACGTTTAAATAAATTTTTCTAAAAATTAGATTTTTATGCTTTCTTTATTCTTTTCCCCAGATGACACAATAGGTTTTCCCAGATGACACAATATGAACAAGAAGAAATATTTGCAGATCAAATTAAACTTATGAGTGATATATATTTTTGGCCTAGCTCCTTCTGATATTAAGATGTTGGCTTACAAGTGTGCTGTCACTTATGATATTGCAATACCATCATTTTGGAGCAAAAATAAAAAAGCTGGTGTCGATTGGTTTTCAGGATTCTTGAAAAGACGCTCCGAATTGTCAATTCGATCTGCTGAAGCAACTAGCTTAGCAAGGGCAACAAGCTTTAATAAACACAATGTTCAGTTGTATTTCAACAAACTTGGTGAAGTTTTGAATCGTTACAAATTTAAAGCCTTTGACATTTGGAATTTGGATGAGACAGGGGTCACAACTGTGCAAAAGCCCCGTAAAGTTGTGGCTCGAAAAGGCAGCAGACAAGTTGGTGCTATTACTTCAAGGGAAAGGGGAGAATTGGTGACTGTTTGTCAAGCAGTTAATGCCAGCGGCAATAATGTGCCGCCAATATTGATTTTTTCTAGAAAAATTTATAGGGACTGGTTTATTCGTGGGGGACCACTTGGCTGCATTGGTGTAGCAAATGGTTCAGGATGGATGCAGGAAGCTCAATTCTTGGAGTTTATGCATCACTTTATTAAGCATGTGCGACCCAGTAAAGTAGCCCCTGTTTTGCTACTGCTAGACAACTATTCTGCACATTTGTCTATTTCTGTACTGAACTTAGCCAAAGAAAATGGGATTGTGTGTCTGTCTTTTCCTCCGCACACTACCCATAAACTCCAGCCTCTGGGTGTTTCAGTTTATGGGCCTCTTAAGAAATATTTTTCTAGTGCACAGGATAATTGGATGAAAAATCATCATGGTGAAGTAATGTCAATTTATCATCTGCCAGCCACTCTTAATGAAGCTCTACCAAGAGCCAATACCCCAATCAATATCATGAATGGGTTTAAGAAAACTGGCATTATGCCTTTTAATACAAATATCTTTGAAGATCATGAGTTTGCTCCTGCTTCTGTTACTGATAGAGATGACCCTATCCATGGCAATGCTGCCCCTGCTCTACCTATCATCACAGATGAAAATACTTTTACTGAGATAACAAGTCATGAACAATCCTGTATCACTCCAAGTGAGGATGTTTCTACTGATTAACCTTCAGTAGCAACACCTTCTTCTTCTCTTCGTTCAAGTGAAACACCAAGTCCTTCTGTTTCTTTGAGTGCTGGTTCAGCAGTGTTTTCTCCTATCCAAGTAATGGGAGGATTGCCTAAGGCCGCACCTAGAAAAGTTGGGGCAAAGAAACGCAAAACTAAGCAGTCTACAATCTTGACAGACACACCGGAAAAAGAGAAGCTTGAAGAAGAGCAACATGCTTCCAAATCCAAGCACACAAAGAAGCGAAAGCTTACTTTTCAAAAGAAAAAGAAACAAGGCTGCTCGAAGAAAACCGAATGGTATTGTTTGGTGTGCTCCGAAGCATATTCGAACAGTAGACCCGGAGAAAACTGGGTCAGGTGTGAAAAGTGCCATGGTTGGTCGCATTCTCAATGTACCGAAGGATTGCCAAAGTATTATTGTCACCTTTGTGAGGAGTAAAGGAAAAATGTGAATTTTTGAAATGCCTATTATATTGTGTGCAGTTTTGCTGCAGTGTGTACCTTCTGGTGAACATTTTCTGACCTTGAGGAGTGAATAAACCTTTCTTGAGCAAAAGTGAATGTTCAGTAAAGTGTTTGCTATTTATTAGCAGCGAAAATATTCTGTTACAACTTGCCCCTGCCTTTATTACAACTTTTCCCAGATCCGGGGCAAGTTGTAACGCCCGATTGAAGTTTTTCTAGGCCAATTTTCTCAAAATCCTTAATACATATCACAGGGCTTTAGATGGAATAATAATATGCGTAAATAGTCTACCTATACAACTAATCTCCAAAAAATTCGCTCAGACTTGTTTTTACAGACATATAATAAATAATTCAAATAATGTTACAACTAGCCCCGGTCTCCTACACAAACATTTTAAAAGTTTTATTTTTATTAAGCGTTTTCTAAACAATAACTGAGGAACATCAAAGTAATATGACATAGATCAATACTGCAGTGCAACTAGGAAATGAGATGGTGTCGAATAGAAAATGAAATGGAATTGGAGGCAGATATTGGGGCGAAAGATGGGAAATACAATGCAAAATACACAAAAATGTGCAGATGGAATGGAAGAAGGAATGGAAAATTTCTATGATGGAATGGAAATGGGATGGGAGAAAATCTGGTACCCGGACATTTTGTCGAAAGACATTTTGTCGAAACTTCATTTGCCGAAAGATATTTTGCCGGATGGACATTTTGCCGCTACTCATTTTACCGAAAGGACTAATTGCCGAAATTATACAAATGTATTATATGTATTATCATTACCTAATAACACATAAATGTCATTCACAAACAGATTTTACTCACAAATTATGTGCGACAGCGCGTAAGTATCCGACAGAAGTGTTATATGTATCGATATTCTCCACAAGGTGTTTTAGTCTATCGTTCACAACCTTATATTTTTTATTTGGTGGCGCCAATTGAACGCCAGCTGATAACTGCTCTAGGATTAGTTCGTTGTGCGATTGTTCCTTTATCAACTTTACTGTCAGTCGACGTATCGTGGGGTGTGTGATGGAGACTCGTTGGTCGAAAGCATGGTGCCATCCTTCGATGGAATTGTTAGTACGAGGAAGATCATCAACAACTCGATCCTGTATATTCCAAAGCATTGGAACGAAGGCAGGACGACGTCGACGGCCACGTTGCAAGATACCAATCCAGGTAGTTTCAAAATGTACAACAAAGTCATGAAATACGTCATCAATGTCGTCGTCAAGCGATGCCAGTAGCTCGTCGAACGCCTTCGTTACACGGTCAATTGGAATGAATGTGAGCGATTGGAACGTTTTGATGAGAAACGCGTTAATTGCCTGGGGATTCTCTGTACCACTGGTGAAGACCAAGTTCCTGTACCTTTCTCCACAGGGATTGGGCGAAGTGAAACAGACAACCCTTAACTTCAGCAGCTGGAAAAGCGGCCCTTAGCGATTGGATTGCGGCCATTTCAAAATCCACCATCACCGAAACAGGAGCCAGGTCATTTCGACAATCCTTCAAGTAGGTAAAAATACGATCATACGTAGTTCTGTTGTTGTTCTTTGCGAGACAGTACACAACCGGTATTGTTCTTGTGCCGGCTGCGATCATGTGGATGGTGTAAAGCTGATAGCCATTAGGAGCGCTGTCAAATGTTCCGTCACAAAAAATATTGTGCCTGAAGAAAACCTAGAGATAGGTTTTCTTGCCTGAAGAAAACCTAGCGCAAATTCGAAACCAGTGGTGTTCGACAGCTAAACGTCCCAGGTTTCGTTCGGTTGCGAAAATGTACAAATCTAATTCCTCGTCAAAAAGGGCCAGAACTCCTCTCCACGTGTTGTACGGCGCAGCTCGTCGGGAATGTCGTCACCATCGGGGGCTTTGCGTTTTCTTCTGACCATTTTCGCTAATGTATCGACCTTTGGTAGACTACCAGATGCTGCCAGGGGAAAATCTTGTGTGCAGTTCTGGATAACGTTGCTGGTAGATTCTTCGCAATTAACGGTAACGGTTACTTCTCAAATACTTGACCCGTTGTGCTGTGTAATTTTCAGTTACCATTTTGTGTGAGCAAGACAGTTTCTCAAATGTTTAGATTCGACCATATTTTTGCTGTGATACTATATGATTCTTTAGCATTTCTTTTAATATGTATTTTTCTTATAGGCTTGAAAAGAGCTGTATGACTAGCCGAAAACGTTCGCTTTTTGTTTTTTGTTTTTATAATGTTAAATGTAGTGTTGTTGCTGAGTTATGTCTGTTTATGGTTTAAAAGAGTTACCTCTCTACCCAAATTGATTTGTAAATCTGTTGTAAAGTTCGCAATGCTATGTAAATTATGAATGCAATCTTCTGTAGGCTACACATTACACAATGCACGTGATATTTGGCCGGTTTTTCCTGTAGAGTGCGAAAAGGGTTTTCATGTAGGCTAAGTAGGCTATTAAGATTGCATCTGGCAGCAAAAGGGTAGCCTATGTTAAACTTAAATAAACAATGTTTCAATGTTTTAACAATGTTTCAACGCAAAACTAAAGTTGCTCATGTTTGTGACCTGTCCCAACAAGCGGTGGAACAGTTGTCTTTTAAAAATTATGCTCGCCGCCAGCGAAAAACAGTCCGGTCATTCAAGAAGGTGTTTGGCCTGGGTCCACACATGGCTACAGTAGTTTTGCTTTAAGCAGCCCCACTACGCTTATAAGTTAACCAACAAAAGCATACCTCAAGCAAGCAAAAAATTTAGAAATTTGGATTCCAGCTACTCATATTTTAACTTTTTTGTTTCATCACTGATAACTTTTTGGCTATAGTTGCTAGATCACTGCAAAAATGCCTGTTCTCTAAACTCGATTTACGGAATAACTGTTAATAAGTTGCATTGGTAGAAAAAAAGACAATAAAGCACTAAATAAAGCCATGATAAGCAATAAGAAAAAAATTACGATCAAGCTCAATATTTGACCCCCTCCCCTCTCCTTGCCTTACACTGTATAGGCCTACAATTACACACAGCACACATTTATTAAAATAATAGTACGCCATTTAAAAGTATGGTTAACAAACAAAAATTTAAAATGTTGGTAGCCTATTTTTTCGTAAAAAAAAAACAAAAACAACTGGAATCAGCCAGTTATCTCCGTATGCATAAATTTGGCAAGAGTCCCTTATGTGCTTTATTACAACACCACAGTGGAAGGCAGACTAGACCGCTATAGGCCTAGAGGCTATTTTTTGAGTGTTTTTTTTATGGTAGTTTGCTTTTGAAGTTAAGACCATTTTGTTCAGTCAACTGTTAAAAAACAATTTATTTCAACTTTTTTTTAAATACTTTTGCTTATAAATACAATGCAAATTGTGAGCCTAGCCTACAAGGCTACTATTTTTTTTTACTGACAACTTATCTCTTGTTGTTGCTTTCTAAGTGTCACTTTTAAAAGTTTACGTTCAAATTAAGAACACAAACATGTTGGCAACAACAAAACATGTATGCAGTAAATAACCTGTTTAATTGCAGATAACCTTGACAAGAGTTCTTACACCGACGAAACAAGTTCTCATACACTTGATCAATCCGCGGCAGCTAATAATTTTGCCAATTGTACTTTATTACGGTCTTCAAGTTGGCTATTTTGTAACCGAAATAACTAGAGCGTTCATTTCCTGTATATTTGGAGTAGAAAAGGTGAGTAGGCTATGTGAAGTTTTTGACTGTATGATTAGATTTTCTGTACTTTCAATTAGGCCTTTGTGCACATCTGCGACGTGTGATCCCCATTTTATGTTGATCCCCATTTTATGCACAGGTGAGTGGTACAAGAAGGTGCAAGTAAAAAGGAGTCTGCACATAATCATTTATTTGGCTTCAGATCATCATCATCATAATCCATCGTCGGTTTGTTCCCCACTAGTGGGGGTGGCCGATTGTTTCCGCGCAGCAATTGTTTTAATCCCTTTTCTCCATTTTACCCTGTCATATTCACCCAGATGTGCATACATATTACACATCCATATGGAGTTACATGAAAAAAAGAAAAATAAGCGTGCAGGGGAAAGATTTTACTTTGATTTGAAAGATCATCCCCCCCCCCTTTGAGAAAAACTAAATGGAGAAAACTGAATCACTCTTTGAATTTTACAAAAAGTGCTGTAAGTGCCTTGCCATTTTGCCCGCAGTCAACGTTTCCAAACATTAATATTTTACTCCGCATTCTGGCTACTCTTCCAGTTACCACTTGCACCAATGAAAGATATTTTTCTGCTCTTCGAAGACTTAAAACTTTTAGAAATTCAACCTCTGTGTGAAAAGGTTCGTCGAATTCCTTTTTTCCTTTAGTTTCATCAGTAGCCTATCAATGATTTTTTGCATTTTTATTGCTTGCGTTAATCAATTTTTCATAGCTGTTTGCTGTAAGCATGATTCTACTAATTCGACATGTTAAAGCAATTCTGGTGATTTATTTTTTTAAATCAGTATGAACTTGTGTGTCATATGCTTTATAATTCAAAGGACCTTTTATATAGCAGGGTGTGACCGCTCTACAACTGTTCAGTATCCATGGTCTGCAGCTAACTCGTGTAGTTCATGGAAACACCGCAATATCTACAGCTGTGAAAAATTGCACTAACCATTTATATAGCGGATTCCGCAGTAATTTGTTATACAAATCTTGAATATATCAGAAATAAAGTAACTTCTTTCTCTCAAAGCTTTTTGTCTGACACTCATTAAGATGTATGACGTCTATGACGTTACGTTTTCTAAACTTTGGGTTAACTTTAAAGCATAAAAGTTAGTGACTTACCAGAATAAGATCGTTTTTTGGATCAACCAAGGAGAAAATTGATAAATAATGAAACTGTAATAATCTCGCAAAAAAAGCAATCAACCTACCTCTCTAGAACAAAGTTTGCCTAATTTTAAACAAAACTGCATTAAAAGAGCTAGTTTTGCCAATACCAAACATTCAAATATCTCAGCCAGGAATTAGCAACAAGAAAACATGGAGACTTAGCTTTATTTCCGAAAAATGCCGAAGAAAACATGATCTTATTCTTTTGCTATGCCACCGGACAGCACCATTTTACAGAAATATTCATACCCACATTTTTGTTGAAAATGCTCTCAGCATGCACCAAATTCGAAGTAATTTTTCAAAATTTTCTGGGGGAAGCCCCCCAGACCCCACCTTTTTTTTCAAAAGTGTTTTATGAGAAGCATAGCCTACTGTTATCGCAAAACGTATTCTAGCGCGAGACAAAACGGACCCCTCAAGGACCAGGCAACCAGTGTTGGGCGCGATAACTCATTTTTCAGTTAAGCGATAACGATAATCGATAAACGAAAAAAGCCTAAAGCGATAACGATAAACGATAAATCAAAAAAAAGTTAAGCGATAACGATAAACGATAAATTATCGCCGATAATGTCCGATAACGATAATTTTTTTTTTCTTGATTAGCGCTGCCCCATCCCATGCAGCACGAACTGTTTTCATCAACATGACGAAAAATCGAACATATAATATACTGTAAAGGGACAAAACTTTTGTAAGTTATGCATGAATAGAATCGCAACAGCGGCAGTAGGTATCGAATCTTCAACCTCTTGATCCAGAATCAAACCACTGAGGTAACCGCCGTGCTTATAATTATACCTTCAGATACCAGTTGGATGCTTTTATCAATTGAGTTACACTGCTGCTTACGTGCAGTAGGCAAAATAATTAAATCAAATGAAAATACCATAAAAAATTCCAAACTTTGTATTTTGCTTTCTGCTTAAAGGGCTGTTTACAGCAAAGTCAGCAATAATTGAAAAAATTCCAAAAAACGCAAAATGCTTGAAAATTTATCAGTAATCTTAAGCGTTATTGGTAGTAAAAATGTTTGTTTGTTTGTTTGTTTTATCTTTATCCTGCATTGCGGGAAAGCGGACTTGAGCGCTATGCATCGGTGTACGCCTTCCGACATACACCTGACCCACGCTGCAGCCAACGGCAATGTCTGTTTCCGGTTGTCTACTCTGCTTAATGCTTATGACTTAAATTTGGTACTACCCATTACTCGAAATCCATCACTGGGTAGAGGCAATTATCGTAAAGTTTCTTGCCCAGAGAAACAACAGCAGTGCAGCTTGTCAAATTAGTCGTGTTTGTTTAAGAACAATAACATTAATTATCGTAATTTACTGACAATTTCAGATAATTTTTTTTTTCTTTGTGAACACCATCATTAAAGCAATGGCAGAACGCTGAGTTGTTGAGATAAGAATTACAATATAGGCAGTGGCGTACGCAGGATTTTCTCAAGGGGGGGGGGGTTTGACGACCGGCGGGCGAAGCCCGACGGCGTTTTTGCTTAAGACACTCAGCGACAGGGGGTCTGGGGGGCCTCCCCCAGAAAATTTTGAAAAATTACTTTGAATTTGGTGCATTCTGAGAGCATTTTCAACAAAAATGTGGGTATGAATATTCCTGTAAAATGGTGGTGTCAGGTGGCATAGCAAAAGAACAAGATCATGTTTTCTTCAGCATTTTTCGGAAATAAAGCTAAGTCTCTAAGTTTTCTTGTTGTTAATTCCTGGCTGAGATGTTTGAATGTTTGGTATTGGCAAAACTCGCTCTTTTAATGCAGTTTTGTTTAAAATTAGGCAAGTTTTTTTTAGACTGAAACCATCATTCCCAAGCATAAAGAGACTGAAAGCATCATTCTCAATATCGTGACGTCACACGCGTGCCAAAGTGGGGTTGTAACCCCCAAGGCCCAACCCCCCTCCTCTTGGCTATACCACTGGCCACTGATATCCCAGACGTCTTCATAATATCCCAGTATGGTTTTAGTTTAGACTTTATCCATTTCTCTCTCACTAATCACTATAATAGGCTTACAGAACACTATGCTGCATTGGCATACCTGGGGTGGGGTAGGTGGATTGGGCCATGTATTTCGTATTGGCTTAGTCTATAAAACAACATTGTTACAGTAATTGCTTTGACAGAGCAATGCAAAACATATTAAATGCCTTAATCTACGTCGTTAACTACTAAAACATTTATAAGGGGGGGGGGGGGGGGGGCATGTCCCGATGGCCCCCCCTGCGTACGCCACTGAATATAGGCACTGTATTAGTGGGAATAAAAATATTTAATTAAGATAGGCTATGTCGCATAGGTAAATGAGAAAGGTTATACTGTATTTTGCATAATTTTACCACGCAACTCGATGCGCCTATTGTCATGCAAAAACTACTAGGCCTACAAGATGCAAAAACTGTGATGTCGGTCTGCATGTCAAATGCTTCAAGCAATATCATATTCCGCAATGACTTGTTTCAGTGATGTTGTGTTACTTTGCAAATTTTCATCTTCATATTTTTTGAACTTTCATTTCAATAAAATGCTTGATGACAATAATGACATGACAAGACATGAACAAGACATTTTCCATTTATCTCTTTGAGCGATAAGTAAAACGTAATAACGCTTAAGCATTTCCCACAAGAAACTTGTGAAATTTGATAACGGATTTGCCTAGCGTCTTATATATTGGACGGCCTTTTTCTCAAAAAGTACAAACACAATTAGGAAAAAAAGAATTGTGATATGTTTTTTAGGTCATAATTATGCAATATTTAAATTTTCCGAAAATTTTTTTAAGTACTTTCACTTTCGGCACAAATGGGTTAACTTTCTAAATTAAATGGCACTTACGCATTTGGTTATTATTTTTGGATTAAAGTTATATTGCCAAGCTAGAAAAAAATCGATCTTACAGTCTATAACCGATCTTGTGTTGTTATTGTGTGTGAATTTTGTCTTTTAAACTGAGTTTGTGACGTAACAGCACGTCTCAAGGCAAGTTCTTTCAATTTTAGTTAATCTACTCATCTAAAGATTTAATGCGCTTAAAACAGTAAGTTTCATGTTTTGACGAGAGAGATTTTATTTTTTTACGACAATTACTAAAAACTAACACTTCCAACGAAAAAAGAAAACACAAGAATAAAATAGTTGATCGTGAGGTGGCGCGAAAGACCATGTTTCCGATGTAAAAGCGGCCTCGCATTGCAACACTTTCACAAACCACTTGCCAACTTCTTTCGCTTCGCTTCAAAGGAATTTGTACCGCCTGTGCGCTTACATTTTAATTGTAAAATTCACTCGCGATTGCCGATTGCAGCAAAACAACAAGAGAATTATTGCATGCATTTCATTGCATTGCAATTTGCAACTCTAAAAATTATTGTGTTGTCAGAGCCGTCGCTGCAGGGGGGCGTGCGGGCGTGCCCCTTCCCCCTGACAACGACCTGTGCAGATGCACTTCAGGCACTGAAGAAAAACTGGTTTTAATTTTAGTTTCATTAACTAGGTGGCAAGTCAAAATATTACTTTTCATGGTCTTTCCACTAGTGTGTTGATCCGAAGTAAAATTTATCGGCGATAATCAAATATTGCCTTTGACGATAACGATAAACAATAACTGAAAAAATAATTGAGCGATAACGATAAGCGATAAAAATTTATCGCCGATAATGCCCATCACTGCAGGCAGCACATGGAATTATACAGTTGGTTGATTTGGCAGACAATCCCACTTCGTCAAACGGCCCAACAAGGATTTCGATAGCAGACGTAGCCTATTTACTCTGCTTTTTGCTATGTTTACTTCCAGGAAAGATTCGACAAATTTTCCAAGCAGTCTAAAACGGCTTGTGTTGGTAGTTCTTCTACTAAGAGACGTTGCTTTCTTTGTGGAGATTTTTACCAAGATCTCATTAGAAGGAATTGCATTCCAGCGCAACAAACGTAAAAACTATGGTTTCACTGAAAAAATGTTCTAATGAGGCTGGGTTTGGGGGCTTTGTATAGCCTATAACTTGTGTGTGGAGGGCTGATTTGAACGATACTTTGCAGTGATTATTTGTAATTTATTTTCGTATGTGTTGGCTTTTAGAGGAAATCAGGGCCAAACGGACCAGCGTAAAAAACGTAAAGTGTTTCAATGCTTTCGATGTCAAAAAATCGTCAGGTAGCATATGAGATAGGCTATAGGCCTATTAGGGCATTAGGCTATAGCCTTTAGGCCAATTTTTTGCATAACTTATAACTATTCAAATTGAACCGATGCAGTGTTTTTTATGAGACTATTGCCCCGCTTGTGGCCTGTTAGCCTATATCCCATGCAAAAATCGGTAAATTTTTTTTCGGAAACGATGCTACTTTCAGCTGTAATTTTTAGCACAAGCATAACCTATCAGCAGGCCTTTTCATTGCCAAGTAACCCATTAAAAATTGTTTATCTGCAGTGAAGAAAAACAGTTTTTTCTTAGTGGGTCCGTTTGGCCCCACCTTCTCCCTTTGCAACGAAACAGTGACATAAAATTACAGCTATATGTTTCAAACCACCTTCAAGTGGCTCAAATCACCCCATTGCCTCCAAACCTACTGCTACTGTATTTGTAGCCTACGTTGCTTTGATAAATAGTGGTTTCACGATGGTTGTCATTTTTAGATCAGTACTTTTTTCTTGATATCAACCGCTGAGGCAGCAATCGTTGCATTTGCAATCGGAACTATAGCCAGCCGCATTGGACGAAAGATTCCGTTTTTCTGTGCTTTTCTGTTGGACTTGACTGGTCATATCATCTGTTTGTTTTGGATTCCAACTGAGAATTCGCTATGGGTCGTTTATGTGTTGTTTCTTTTGATCGGGATTTCCGATGGTGTTTGGCCTGCACTAACCAACGGTAAGAAGCTGAATCAACGAATAGCCTAACAATGTAGCTTAGGCCTTAGCTAGAGATAAGGCTTGGGGTAATCGAATGCAAATACGTACGGTGGGTTACAGATTAAGAGTTAGCTAGCAGCATTTGTGTTCAAGCCTAGTAGCAAGCCTACATACACACTTCGCAAAATTGTTTTATATCATACGTGCTAGCAATGTAAGACACCTCCGTCCCTTCTAAGGAAGCGATCAACAACGTGATCCAAAAACTGCCAGGAAGAACACAACTCTGCAGCCCGCTCCACCCTGAAGAGATCTGTTCCCTCCTCGAAATTATCTTTCAGAGCAACGTCTTCACATTCAAGGAGAAGTTCTATAGCCAAGTTGATGGTCTACCAATGGGAAACGTCGTATCTGGAGTCCTCACCATCTTCTTCATGGACACCCTTGAAAAGCAGACACTGCGGAGCCAGACAAACCTCACCCTTTACAGATGATACGTTGACGACACATTCTTGCTGACAGTCATCAACAGGGAAGCCTTAGCCATCCAAAACTCTCAATCAAGCTCACCTAGCTATTAACTTTGAAATAGAACTACCAACAGCAGACAACACCATGTCAATACTAGATTTCACCATAAAGATCGACAGAGACGGCACAATCCACCACGAGTTCTACCAGAAAAAATCAAAGACAAAGCTACTCTCACACTTCAACTCGGCCCCACAAGTACCAAGAAGACCATACTCCTAAACGAAATACAGAGAAGGTAGGCCTAAGGACTTTCTCACCCAATAGATCAACACCACACCTGACGGAATTCGAGAAGACCATCGAGGACAGTGGATACCCCAAGGACTTTCTTAAGCAACCACCCAAACGACGACGACACCAGCAAAACAAACAAACCCCCCAGACACCATATAACCCAATACATTTTGAATTTCCTTTTATGAGCGACGACGCGTAGCCTACGTAAAGCAGAAAAAGTCTGTTAGGCTACACTTGAGCGACCGGGCCAATCATTAGATTAATTCGAACAACCTGACGTGTAAGTAGGCTATGTTTTATGCTGTGCCCTTTTGGTTCAAAATAAATTATCGGCTTCCTGTTTGCAGATTATAGCCAAAAGCCCACTGTTTGTTGACGGTGTTTGTTGACGGTTATATGTGGTCGCAAAAATATTTTTAAGTCCGTAAACGCATCTTAAACTGTAGCACATCATTCAAAAATTTGAAGTTACCAGTAGCTTACTAATTATATTTTATAGATATGTATGGAGCCTACTTTCCAGAAAACCGAGAAACAGCTTTCACAGTGTGGAACATGATCCTTTCGCTAGGAATAGTTTGGCAAACAAGCTGGTCCACAAGTCTCTGCGTTTATCAGAAAATCTACTTTCAAATCGGAATGCTTTGCTTTGGAATTCTGTGTTACGGTAAACAACTGCTAATTTAGGCTAAATACACTAAAATTTCGACTTAGCCATGCTTTTTATCGGCTTGACCCACTTTTTTTCGCGATTTTGTATTAAATATCGCAAAGCATCTGTCGATTAGCCTACACACTGCTTGGCGTTTTTATTTATGTCGAATGACGATCGGGACCTTCAGAGCCTATCGTGAGGTAGTCAGTTCAAAGAAAATATCAGGCCTTGGTTGTGATAACATATGGCTTGAAACCTGCACTTCTCCACACTCGCAATCAGCACTTCTTTTCCAGATCTCAACACAAACTCTAAATGCGGTTAAGCCTAACTACTAATTTGTACGTGACTGCCTCGTATAGCCTATTATGATATGTAGCCTTGTGTTCTTCTAATTTATATTTGGGCGCATGCAGGGCCGTGTGAGCACCATCTCGCTTCCCTCACGAAATACGTTAGTGGGCCCCTATGTTTAGTGATGGCTCTTAAAAATAGGACAAGAGAACGTTAGGTTATGGCCGTAAGCTCTTTCAATGTAGGGAAAAAACTCACACTTATAATGCCAACATCTATATTATGATTGGCCCATGATACAAGAGAAGGATCCACAAAGGATACAAACTGATATGCATAAATCAACAAGCGAATAAAGAAACAGTAACCTCAAGTACATGCAGTTCCACCAGAGGCTCTATCCACTTTTAGATTTCGGGGGAGGGGGGGGGGTGATTTTGGACAGTGGGCTAAAATTGTCATAATCATTTCAACTTCTGGAGGGCTACGCTCCCCAGACCCCCCATTGTAGCATCAGCTTTTTTGATCATGAACGTGCACAGGGTTTCCAAATCGTTTCACAAAGTATGTTTTGGAAGACAGTGATGCCGAAGTAGAGGGAGGGGAGGTATATCCTCCCCAATATTCCCCTCCCAATAATTCAGAAAAAAAATATTTGCTATGAAGTTGTACTTCGATTTAGTTGTTTGCAAGCATCTCGAATTGCTGTTGTTTTTCTTTTATTGATGTTTGATGACAGTTCTAAATTGTCTTGGATTTGACGCTAGACAATAAAGGACCTTCATTGAAGGTCTTAAGGACGAGTTGGACCAGGCCACTGCACTGCAGTAATGAAGAAACTGCCAGAGGTGGGCAGTAGCGCGCCACTAGCGGCGCTACTTTTTAGTTGGAGTAGCGGCTGCAATAGCGCGCTATTTTTTTTCAAAGTAGCGGTAGCGAGAGAGGCGCTACTTTTTTTTCAGTCGCACTCCCGCTACCCGCTACTTTTTAATTTAAAATGAAAAAAATACTCGTTTTTTTCGCAACGCTGACGTAGTCAAGCAGCTAATATAATCGGTTTGGTTGCAAAGTTTCGGTGTTTTGGGAATCTCGTTTTCTGGTGTGGAGCTGCGATCCTGTGAAACGTGGGTGCAGAAGGAAACAACAATTGTGGACGCCTTTTTTACGGATAGAAGCAAGTCCTTGAGCTTTTCGAATACCGAGTTAAAACATCTGTTCATTAAATACAACACCCCCATTCCTTCCACTGCTGCGGTGGAGAGACTTTTCTCTCTTGGTAAAGATGTGCTTAAGCTAAAGCGGGCAGGACTTAGTGACTCTCATTTTGAAATGCTCGTGTTTTTGAAAGATGCCTAACAATAAACTTCCCTTAGAATGTGTTTTCTATAACGACGTTAAAATGACAGTGTAAACGAATGATAACATTCGTTTTCAAGGTCATTTTTGCGTCACTAGGGACTTGAAGAGTGTTTCCTAGTGTCATTTTAGACAAAAGTAGCTGTAGCGCGCGCTACTTTGGTCCGAGTAGCGGTAGCGGGTAGCGCGCTACTTTTGTAAATTGCTAGCTAGCGGGTAGCGGTAGCGCGCGCTATTTTGGTCCAAGTAGCGGTAGCGGGTAGCGCGCTACTTTAAAAGTAGCGGGTGCCCACCTCTGGAAACTGCACAAACATATTTGGGACTTGTGCTGATTTTGAAGCCTTTGGCACTTATAGAGCAATTTGGTATCACGTTGCAAGGAGAAAAGCTTGACATTGACTCTTGTGAAGAGCTGTTTCAGACCTTGAAAATCACTCGAAAGAAATATCGTGATTTGAAGTTTGAGAACAATTACAAAAATGCAGTTTCACTTCCGGAAAAATTTGCTGTTAATTTTATCACGCCTTTGCAAGCACCACGGCAAAAAAGAGTTTTTGAAAAATTGGGTGGAGGCTCGATGGCAGCTACTGCAGACACTCAACTGCATTATAAAATAGCCTACTTTAACAATCAGTTCATGGACAGAGTTATCTCTTGTTTGTTTGTTTGCCTGAAGGTGGACACGAAGATTGGCTTCCTTGCCTTCTCGTCCACATAATCTAAATCTTCAACCCCCAGGTGTAAACCTGGATACGACAAACAGAGTTATCTCTGAACTGACTGAACGGTTTGAAAGTAGCCTGAATTCCGATTCGGCAAAGTATAAAGAACTTGCATGAATTTTCAATACCGGCTTAGTTCCTGAACTGGTCAAAAATTATCCAGAGCTAAATAGACAATCGATGAGTTATTGAATTGATTCATTCAGCAAGGCAACATGAGCAAAATCTCTGTACGATGCTAAAAGAGCTTACCAGGCATTGTCCGAGTTGGAAAAACCTCACTATTCTCAAATAGGCTACTCCAGCAAATTAATTTGCCCGGTAGCCTAAGCTCTGCTGTTGTGAGAGGTCGTTTTCCAATCTTCGTAGATTGGAAACCTGGCTGAAAAAAGGTTGAATTCCAGCATTGTTTGCAACATTCACCACGATATTCTTAATGACATCAGCATAAATGACATTGCTAATGAGTTTTCAATACGCACTACCGTAAGACGCAATATGTTCGGTTGTAACAAGTTCTTGATGATGTGTTTGAAAGTTAATAGGCTAATTTTGTCATAAACTTGCAGATGTTTTTCTGTAGCTTTGATTGTTTTCAGTCTCCAGACTAGTGACTTTGTCCTATAGTGCACTAAGTGTAGTGATTCTAGTCAAGGAGAGGGCAAGAAAAAAAGTATAACTTCTGTTGTTGTTTTTTGGAAAAACTAACTAGGTGGAAGGTCATAGGTTCGAATCCCGCTGGAGGTACCAATTTTTTTTTGCTTGTTTCTTAATCTTGCAGCAGTCATTCACAAGAGCACTGGTAGCGCTTTTACCTCCATGATTTCTTGTCTGTATACTATTATGCTGTTAGCAGCTAATTTACCGAGGTCCGGTGATTGTTTAATAAACTTAATACCAGTAGCCTACCACTAAAATTGTGTATAAAACTATACATCCCCCCAATGTTCAAGATCGTCTAAAGTTTGATAAAATTTTGATTTATCCTCCCCAATCCTCAAATAACTTCGGCACCACTGTCGGAAGGGCATTTTTGGGTAAGAAAACTAAGCTAAAACTCCACAGTGTGAAAGACTGGCTCGTAGTTCAGGGTTGCCAAATCAAAAATTTGAAAAAGTGATAACAGCCGAAATATTTTTTTCAAAATTCGATCAATAAAATATCACAAAACCTTTTCAATGCCAAATGAGTAACAACAACCGAATAATAAGAGCCAAAATATTTTTTTCAAAATTCGATCAATAAAATATCACACAACTTTTTCAAAGCCAAATGAGTGGGTGATTTTGCATTGCTCACCCCCCTCACCTCCCCTTGGATAGAGCCCATGAGTTCCACCCAAAGTGAAATTTACATGACTTTTGACTTTTTTTTATTTGTAAAAAAATAATGTCTAAAAAGACATTTTGACTCTTATGTTGGTTTAAAAATAATGTCTAAATTTTTAAATAAATAAAAAAAGTGTCAAAAGCCATGAAAATTTCACTTTGTGTGGAGCTACATGAACTTGAGGGGTTACTGTTATTTATTCACTTGCCTTTCAAATTGGTAATAAAAACAAGTTGTGATGTAATTGGGAAATTCCCTTCTTGGTGAATAAAAAACGCCTGGGCAGTGGGCACTTGATGTCATTAATCATTGTCAGGTCTTCATTTCAATTCAAGACGATCTCTATAACTGGTCTGGAACGAACAGCATTGTTCAAGCGAGGTTTTTAGCTGGATGGTTCAAGCGAGGTTTTTAGCTGTCATGCAAAGTTCTTTTGATATTTGCGTGTGCATTTTTATTCAGGGAGCTAAATATGCTCAATAACAACAAATTTCAACTGGGCACTGCAGTTTTTTCAGAAAATTTGAGGTTTTTATGTGTAAAACTAGATTAGCCTGGCAGTAAAGCTGCAGAGGCCAGCAGGCTAGTGTGTTAGATATGTTTAGTACATAAATTAAAACTCAATCCAAGCTAATTAGTCTAAATTGTGTGCTTTTGAAAGTGACATATATGTTTCTTTATACCTGTAGTTTAGAGACACCGCTAGCCCTAATGTGATAAGTGAAAATGGGCAGAAAATGTTGTGTTACTGGATGCAGATCTGGTTACGATGGAAATTAACAAATTTCAATGTATCGCTTACCCAAGGATAGTGAAGAGAGAGAGAGAGTGCTGGTTAAAATCATTACCATGAGATAACATACCAGAAAGCAAAGATACTGTAGTGTGTGAAAAGCACTGGCTCGTAGGTTGCAAAAAAGTTTTGTACTATGGTAAATTAAGGCTAGCAATAGCATCACATCCATCAGTTTCAAATGTAGTTCAAAAAGTTTTGTTCCTAATAACGTTTGTAAAAAAAGAGTTGTGGTACTCAGAGGGCTACAAGTAGTAAAAGAATCTTTGTTGCTGATGAAATAGACCAGTATCACAAAACAGACACAATTACTAGTTTTGATGCAGATACACCAGTGATGAAAAAGCTAAACGCTATATCATTCAATCCGCAGTAATTTCATTTGTTAAGGAGACAAGCATTGTGATACAGTCAACCGATTTAAGTTGTGGAATCCCATTATTTTTTATAACTTGCACAAAAATTTAAGTTTGATTGTTCGAAGTGGCTATTCTTACAACATATTGTAAAACTAGCCTCTGAAGCTATTCTTACAAGCACCACTCAAGCAAGACGTTGTTTACTCGAGCAAGACCTTAATGCGCTCAGGCGTTTCATCCGACGACGCTCATACGTAATTTCGCGCGCATGCGTATTGGCTTGTGCTGCACACTTGATCGTAGAGTGAACCGCGGTAGTTGCTGATTTTGCTGATCGAAACTACACGTCAATGAATCCATCGTCATCATGATTACGAAGGGAGCATTATATTACAGTTTTGAGACACTTTCTTCGGCTATTAAACAATGGGAAAAAGAAAACTTTGTCAATACAATACAGTATGCTTGTGTGCATGGAGGAAGAACACCCAAATCATGTAGTCAAGGAAAAAGACCAAATCAAAGGTAAGTAATGATGGTTTTGTCCTTGGTGCCCATAGGTTGAGCTACTCATGTAGCCTATATGCATAAGTTTTGCTAATAGATTGAGTTTTGCATAAGTGCAAATTGCCTACATTCCTTATGAATGCTAAGAACTTAGCAAAATGCATATATTCTACTGAACCATTCCCGCATGCTGTCTATTGTAATAAGTTTTGCTAATAGATTGAGTTTTGCATAAGTGCAAATTGCCTACATTCCTTATGAATGCTTAGAACTTAGCAAAATGCATATATTCTGCTGAACCATTCCCGCATGCTGTCTATTGTAATTTCCATTGAATTGTCATGCCCAGAATTATTCCTAAGTTGCATTGAATTACCCATTAGTTTTGTCAATTTACCCATATGTTACGTCGAATTGCTCATCAGCACAATTCGTCGAATTACCCGTAAGTCTCATGAAATTATCCATAAAGACATGCCTTATGGGTACTTCAACGCAGCTTTTTGGCAATTTGACGTCACTTATGGGTAAATCGACTAGATTTATGAGAATGCTCGGCTGAACTTGTGGTAATTCAACGTGACTTTATGGGTAATTCAGGTGGGCTTATCGGTAATTGGATGCAACTTATGGGCAATTTGACATGACTTGCTGTATGGCTACTTTAACGTGAGTTATGGCTAATTCAGGTGTACTTATGGGTGATTCAACACGGCCTATGTCACCTCATCTTTGTTGTTTTTCAGTACTTTTATCAAAGGTTGTCCATTTGGAATCAAAGTAAATGCAACGTCAGATGGAAAAGCGCTATGCATCACTGAGATTAGTAATGTCAATGATCATAATCATGATTTCAATGAAGTAAGTGGAAATAACCCTTTGTAGTAGTCATAGCCTTTGAGCTATGGTCACACTAGCCCTGTATATGATAAGGAGGCTTTCATCAGAAATTATGTGAAGGATAAAAAAGAGCAATAACATTAGGGGGGGGGGGGGGTTAATCGGCTTTTTTTTCAAATTCAATTTTAACCCAGGTTTTAGGATACAACAGTACATTCTAAGACCACTAGTAAAAAAAATTGAAATTTCCGTCCAAAACCCCCTCTATCCAAAAAATTACTTTTCGTGTATAATTGCATTTTGATTATGACACTTGAAGTTCAAATATTGTTTGCTACTGTACTAAAACACGTTAAGAATGTTGCAAGACAGTTTTTCTGATCTTGACTTCATCGTAAGACACGGTAAAGTGGTCATTTCACTTTGCGCGCATGACTACGCACATGCTGAATATGACCAGTTTGTGCGAAACTGGTCATATTCAAGCCGCCGATTCACCAAACCTGGTGATCTTGCCCATCTCTGTGGGTTGGACACCTGTCAAAAGATATGTCGTTTTCTTGATTATGTGCATATAAATTATTTTTCAGAATGCATTTAATTTGATGCCTAAACAACGAAGATTAAATGAAACAGAAAGAAGTGTGATCGGAGAAATGCTTGCCACCAAAGCAAATAAAAAGTTGGTACAAAAGCACATTCCAGCTTCTACAGGAAAAACAGTTATTCTTAAAGATCTGCATAATATTGCCGCAAAACAGAGACCTTTGTATGAAAACACCTATGATGAACTTATTAATGAAATGAACAAAGAAAAAGGTTAGTCGACAGACAAAACTTTTTTGTCTGTTATACAGTACAAGATATGTTCATGCTAAATAGTAGAGATGACTTTCTAATTTCTATGTGCAGTATGATAAGTAGTGATAGAATGAGCTCCGGTTCCGGTCAAATTCTGGCTCCGTACTGGAGGTGATGTGACTCCGGCCTAGAGCCGGATGTGTGTGTGCAAGCTGTGGTCAGGGTCATGACCTTGGAAAAATCTAATTTTTTGCATCATTGTAGTACTGCAGCAATGCAAGAATAGGCTACCAGGTTGCCTGTAACATTGGTCAACACCGTAGGCATATTTGCAATCTACAGGTCGCTGCTGCAGATTGAGTGTCACATGATATTGTGAGCATTCTTCTTGAACCATTTCAGATATAATGTCAATTAAGCAATTCGCGATTGACCTCTTGCCGTAATGGTTTAGACTGCAGATGAATTATTTCGATGACGTGGGTTCAATCTCACCATTGCCAGTTCAATTTAAAGTGTTGACCGCCTGGTTTACCGGTCAATAGACTCCGTCTACTGCAGCAAACTGCGGATTACCAGTACGCACATCATAGTAGGCTACACAAGAAAAATATCTAATTTTCAGACGTTTTTCTATTCAGAAAACGTTTGTCTAGTATAACCAACACAGAACATTAGCAGTACCCTACAACGTGTGGAAAATTTGCAACATTGAGCTATAAAGGGTCAATTGAGAGTATTTTTTGCTTCATTTTCTTCACAAGAATTCATTCTACTTTCCCAAACTCATGCTCCAAAGATTTTTGTTGCAACATAAGGCGCTATGGGGATTGTAAGATTGAAAGCGGGATCAAGGAATTCAATCAAAGGTCTTCAATATCTTGAAACAATTCTACTTTGAGTGGATAGAAATAGAAAACATTGCTAAATTTGAAATCTACGTAAAAGTTTACTCCTAATGGATCCTTTTAACGGACCCTAAGCATTGCAATGTGGCATCTTTTAGAGAATGGGGTGAGAGTGGTATACAACCGCTCAGTTGGAACATTGATTATATGATGTAAATATTACCAAAGGCCTAAACATCCTTCCTCTGGCCAATAATTAAAATAACATAGAATAGAAAACAAATTTCACTAAAAGTTGATGTTTTTGCTTTTAAATCTGATGGAGTGCCTAATAGGCCTAATTGTTTTGCGCTATTTTAGTCTGGCCCAGGATTGTCAAGATTCTTGCTTTGTAGGGTATACTAATCCTCAGTTTATTTTCATTTTAGGTGCTGCAGTAGATGTGTTTGCAGATGATGACAAACAATTGCAGGCGATATACTTTCAAACGAAAGACATGCGGGAAACCTTTGCGGCATATCCCGAAATGCTGCTGATTGATGCAACCTACAAACTTAATGACTTGAGAATGCCATTATATGTGATGCTGAATGTTGATGGCTTAGGTCAGAGTGAAATTGTGTGTCTGTGGCTTGTAGCCACTGAAGACAAACTGACCATCAGCAAGCTGTTAACTCAGTTTAAACTCCACAATCCAGCTTGGGATAAAGTGGAGGTTGTAATGGCTGACAAAGACATGGCAGAGCGGGATGCCATGATGAAAATGCTGCCTACTGCAGAAATTTTAATTTGCTATTTTCATACCCTTCGCACTTTTCGTAGAGAAGTTTCCATGGAAAAATTAGGCATTTCTTCAGCCCAAAGGCAGGTATCACTGGAAATTTTAGGAAAACTGGCAAATGCCAAAAATGAGTCAGCTTATAATTTACTGTATAACCAATTCGTTGACACAGTCCCAATTGCTGTCACAACATATTATAACGATAACTGGCATGCTATTCGACATCAATGGGTGGATGGACTGAGCAACTTGAAAGCTAATTTTTTGAACAGAACTAATAATCGACTGGAATCCATCAATGGAAAGTTGAAAAGTGTCATAACAAGATACTCAGGAATGACCATGTTTTTTAAAGATCTGATGGCATGTATCCAATCTCTTTCCACCGAACGTGACCACAAAGCGTCAAATGCTTTCCTTAAGGTTCCAATTGATGCGATTTCAAGTGTGGCGGAGAGACAATACCAACAGCTACTGACACCATTTGCATATATTCATGTGCAACAACAATTCAAGTTAGCGGAAAAGGTTGTCATGTCAGAGATTTTGAATGATTCTGCCATAGTAAAATCTCGTGTCCATGGGGAATTGGCAGTCACAACAACAGCATGTCCTTGTGGATTCACATCATCAATGCTGCTACCTTGTAGGCATGTCTTGGCAGTTAGAAGGCAGCTCCATATGTCAGAGTACAATCCCAATCTTTGTTCAGAACGGTGGACAATGCAATATTTTCTTAAATCCCATCGCCTGACAAGAAACTCACTGGACAACGGTCCTGCATCCACATTACCAGCTGTTGAGATTCTTAACAAGCCTCAAAGAAGATGTGTTTTATCAGAACAGCAAAAGTATCGCCGTGTTCAAGATATTTCCCAGAAGATTGCGTTAATGATATCTGAACAAGGAATGGATGAATTCCAATACAACCTGGATAATTTACGACAAATTGCAGAGTTCTTGCAGGAAGGAAAGAAATTCCAAGTTGTGAACTTTTTGGGTCAAACTCAGAAAGGTAGGCCTATATGCTAGCACTATTTACTAAATCAGAAAAACTAGCCTACTTTTTCAAATATCTGAAGAGATATGGGTTAGTTACTGCAACTTGCGTCGTGATTTTGCAGTCAATTTTTTTTTGAGCAATGATTTTTATGGCGTTGAGCTATCCAATATGTGGGCTAATATGTACTGCATGCGCAGTTGCGCACTAATTTACGATTATACAAGGTTGCAGATGCTCAGTAATTCTGCTTTTGTGAACAACTGCATGATCCTTTTCAGGCACTGATACTGGAAGTGCTGCTGCAACATCTTCCAGCAATGATCCTGGAATTGTATTTCCTACGGTCTCAAACAGTACTTTACAGCACACACCCGGTGACGTCTTGTCGACCGTTGATACCAGTGCGATTATGATGCAGACACCGTCCAGTTCTATTCAGTCTTTTACAAGTATGTGCTGTTTCTGAAACATTCATTTCTGATTAGTTGTTTTTTCTTGCATTGCATAATGCATTATGTTTATTAATTTTTTAATAAAAACGTTGAAATAGTGATGTTTTCTACGTTGTAGCCTATATTCGATTCTCGTTGTGTTTATTAACAGATGATGCAGGATCAATTAAATTTCCACCGAAGATGATGAAACGTGGCAGGCCAAAAGGAGCTGGATTGACAGTCATTGGGTTACCACGCAAGAGACAAAAAAAGAGCGGACCAATTTCATTCAGACTGAAGTCGTCTTTTCAGAAAGAAGCAGGTTTGTTGCATTTATGTTTGTGTGACTTCATTTTTGTTATAGCCTACGTTAGTTTAAAAAACTACACTTTGACTTCTGTGGGTCTGCCTAGCCGATAGGCTACGTCAAAGCGTACGTAGGCTACATCAAACAAAGTCACCCATGGTCATATTTTTCAGCAATACTCAGTTGGTTTGTCGATTCTGAGGTAGTAGAAGAGGTCTTGCGTCCATTCAGCGATCGACTGATCGAAGAAAATGAAATTGAAACGTTGCCCGAAAGAATTCCAATGAAGTGTTTAGATGAAAACATTGCCATTGCTTCTGTGCGAAGACATTTTTCTTTTGACGGTTGGACGTTGATGGAGAACCTACTGACCACTTTGCGAAATAAAGGCCGCTGGTTGTGCATCTCCTGTTATTTAGATCTTGATGCAGGCGACAGCATCATGTGCGACTCGTGTCTGGATTGGCACCATCTGAGATGTCTTGGTAGAACAATGCCGCCAAAAACGAAGTCTTGGTTCTGCAGGAAATGCAACCTTATGGAGAAGTGACATTGAATGTTCAGGTGATACTGCAATCTCGCTTTGTCAATTAAACCAAGGTTATGTAAACCGTGAACTACGAAAAGACTTATTGGCCTTGACGCGTTATGCTTGAAACTTGTAACATTTGATAAAAATCGTTTCTTCAATGGTCCTCACATAAAACGCTAACGATGTGTTCTTGAATGACTAATGAGTCCAATCCTGGCATTAAAAGTTCTGATGCATTTAGGACATTTAACATTCTTTGGGAGAGTTGGCTGAAAGTCATGGACTAGTACAGGTTTGTAATGTAGTTGCTGCAATATACTACGGTCCAACAAGACCTTCAACAGTTCATCAATATTCAACTATTTTACTGTTTCCAACTTAACACAATTAGTATACGTATGTTGAACTCTTTCATAGCAAATGGTGGTACAGAACTTGAAAATAGCAAGTAAAAGGTAGCTCGAAGCTGCAGTTTTTTTTTTGACTGACTCATCAGGAGCTGTCATCAGAATAAAACAAACCTAAATGTGGTGAAGTACTTATAGTAGAAGGAAAGAAGAAAAACTGGAGCTTCAAACTATCAGCTACCTTATACTCGCTAAATCCAGATTTGTTGCATGTGTGTAGTATTTACATTTCTTCACTGTAATCTTAGGCTATGGCATAAATGCTTTGATTTCTTATGGCAAAAAATGGGTGATGAAGATCCATAAGTTTATAACAGTAAAAAATCAATTGTTTATTGTTGAAAGTGGTTGGCTTCAGTTGAAGATGCCATGAGATCCATTGAAGAGTACGAAGCAAAAGCAGGAACGAAGCTTGTTGTTGTTCAGAAACGAGCATACGGTGCCATGTTAATGTTGATTTTTAACATCCTGTCATTGTAATTCACTAGTGTACTAAGTGTTGATATTCATACTACAATAATAAGCCTTTTCTTTGTTGACAAAGATTCTGAAAAGGTTTCTGCAAAGCACAGTGTTTTCACCAAAGTGGAGGTTAGGCATCATAAAAGAGGAAACGGTTTACTAACTGCAAAAAATGCTATAAACATATGTAAATGTGTTCTGTTTCATCAACTTTGCATCTCGTTTCTTAAAGACACTCAGTTTTCAGGTGTAAAAGCTTTGTTGATTCAGAGTAGCCTAGCCTACTTCACTGACCTCTTTTGTATTTTTTCCATCTAGTGTGCCAAATCCATACGCCTATGTGGTGTTATTGATTGGACCAAGTGACATGTCCAGCGGTAACCAAAGGCAGGGTTTGGGTCACAACCAATCTTTTTGAGACAATTTATTTTTTACCATATTCACGTAGTAGGCTTGGTGGTTTTCAATGTTACGTACAGTACCGTATATTATTTCTGTAGGCTACTATCATAAGATGAAAATTTAGTTGATTGTAACTCATCTTAGATGAAGATAATACGATTGTTGCATCGTTGCGGCCAAGGCATTTGCCTCTTGGATGCAACTTACAAGACGTCCAAGTATTCCCTTCCTCTATTTTTTCTTTGCGTCAGAACGAATGTTGGTTACCAGGTTGTTGCTACGTTTATTATCCAAAATGAACAAGCTTCGGACATAGCAGAAGCACTTTCTGTTGTAAAAGGGTGGTCAGAAAACTGGAACCCTTCGTTTTTCATGACCGATAAATGTGAGGCGGAAATCAAGGCCATCGAAAGCGTTTTTTCAAGTTAGTGAATTGCATTAACATTTTCGTTGCTTGTGTGCTGTCTCCATTGCTCATGCATTTGTGTCGTCACTGTTAAGTTGCTACTGTACTTTACCACTCAGTGCCCACGACTTCTTGTTCCGCAGATTGCTACGTGTTACTCTGTGCCTTTCATCGCGAACAAGCCTGGGAAAGGTGGATGAGGAAAAGTGACAATGGCGTTCGCGATGATAAAGCAATTGTGCTGACATACTGGACGCAATGAGGAAAGCAACTACATAGAACAGACTTGTTTGCAATCAAACCAGGCGACAATGAGCGAATGGCAAACGCGATACCCCCCTATTCAGGGATAATATGCGTGTCTGTGACCGCAGGGGACCTGGAGCCGAGTTGTTTTGCACGTTGATAGCACCATGCAGTTGCAAGCACAGTAATAGGCTACTGAGCTCACATTTTGAACAATTCTGTGATCTTCACACCAAGGCTTTTTTTCAGTTGCTAACACGGCCACAAATCGCAGCGCATATGCGTGCTTAGTGTTAAGTAACAGCCTAGTGGAAAGTGTTGTGGATTGAATTTGCTAGTTCAAATAAGTATATTAATTCCGGTACCCAAAGCCTCAAATGAATTCACGAATATCGCAATTGTTAACAATGGCATATAAATTAGGATGTTAGTGCACACAAAGTAGGGAAAGTATTGCTTGAAGAGTTGATTCCTGGGACAAAAATTGAACACTGTAGGCTATGTCGAGCAGAAACTGGTTTAGTGTTTTAAGGTGGTCAAAAATGTAAGCATGCGTCTATTTGCATCCAACAAATAACGAAACTCTAAACTTCTCAGTTTGGTCGGGAAACAAAAAGGGTTGCGAGGACAAATGGCAGGTCTCATCTAGGCAAGGAGAGGAGGGACACATGGGTGATGATCTGGCCTAACAGTTACTGTGCTGTGCTCAAAATATGTACAGTTTTTGTTTAACATGTGCGGTATTCACTTTTTGTAAATAGCCTAGCTTTTCGGAAATGCAACGAGTCATCTGGCGCTATTTGCTTGTGTTTGAAGCCCGGTTGCTCGCTTTGTGAAAAAGCTATCAACCTCAACTTTTGCTTGTCAATAGACAGAGATATGTTGTTTAGATTAGCGTTTATTAAATGCTGTTATCTTTAAAAATATTTGTGGGATAAATGGTTAAAGTCGGTCAAGTTCAACTCTTTACCTAAGAAATATTTTTAACTTTTAGAGTCTGGCTGACCTTAATTTGGATAGATGATAGCTTGTGCTTTCCAGCAATGGTTCAATTGTTAAATTCGAAGCAGAAACAAGCAACTTACAACTAATTTAATAAAGACATATAATGATCGCAGACCGGGGAGACTTGTATACTTGCTTCGATTCGGAAATGCAACGAGTCATCGGGCGCTATTTGCTTGTGTTTGAAGCCCGGTTGCTCGCTTTGTGAAAAAGCTATCAACCTCAACTTTTGCTTGTCAATAGACAGAGATATGTTCTTTAGATTAGCGTTTATTAAATGCTGGTATCTTTACAAGTATTTTTGGGATAAATGGTTAAAGTCGGTCAAGTTCAACTCTTTACCTAAGAAATATTTTTAACTTTTAGAGTCTGGCTGACCTTCATTTGGATAAACGATAGCTTGCGCTTTCCAGCAATGGTTTAATTGTAAAAATCGAAGCAGAAACGACAAAGATATATTATTGATTAAATGCTGGTATCTTTAGAAGTATTCTTCGGATAAATAGTTAAACTTGGTCAAGTTTAACTCTTTTCTAAGGAGATATGTGGTGTTTTTCGGGCCTGTGTTACATAGCTATTAGGTAAAAGCGGACACTTGCATGCTTTTTTTTGTCATGGTTGACTATTTTCACCCCACTTTTCCACCATTTTATGGTGGATTCCTCCTGTGTGACGTCATCGCCTTTTTAACCAGGGTGGCGACTTGTATACCAGTTCCAGATCACGCATGAGCGCATATTGATGTCAAACGTAATGCTTGAGTGGTGCTTGTAAGAATAGCCTCTGAGGCTATTTTTACAATATGTTGTAAGAATAGCCACAGCCTTGATTGTTACCATCTTGGAATTAAACGCTTTATCTTCTCTTTAGTCAAAAATAGAATTGTTAAAATGACCAAGGGGTCACTGGTCAATTATAGAAGAAGTAGTTAATTATCTATTAAAAGCAAACAAAAGTCGCGGTCAAGTGCTAGATTATTACAGAGGAGCAATGTCTTCCACATGCTTAGTTGGAAGCAAACTTTATTCTCCAGCAACATTGATTCGAGTTTTTCAATATTTTACTTGATCCAGAGCAGCATATGAGCTATTTTGAAAGGATTATCAACTTCCCAGACTAAAAACTCTTACTAGAATTGCATCAAAAGTTAATAACATATGCAAGGTTTTAACTTCTTAAAAACTATTTTAGATACATTGCAGAGTCGCCAGAAACAAGCAGTTCTTTTAAGGCAGTGGCTATTTGACCGGCGCTGGTCTTTGAATCTGAAACACTATTTGACCGGTCATGACGTCACTATACAGGCACCTTTTTCTTTTTCTCTTTCAAAGCAAAAGACGAGAAGCGCGTATATAAGTTCTAAATTGGACAATTTTATTCAAGTGCGATACTTCGCCGGCTCAATATTCATAATGATGAATGTATTTTATATTATACTGACTGTACAAGATTTTATTCTGACAATGCTTGTACTTATCACTGACAAACTGTGACTTTTAGGAATTTCTCTTCTTGTTTATGGAGAGAAACCATATAAAGCAAGTGATTCCAAACTTCAACAGATGCTCAGAGATACTACAGAAATGAAGCAGTTGTAGTTACATGTGCATTTAAAAACGTATAAATAGAATTGGAGCAAAACTTGTGTAGACATGTAGGCGTCCGCACTGTGGTGTCAGATGATTAAGATGCTGCCTCACTATGGCACCGGGAAATTTTGATGCTATATTGAATAAAGTGTATGCTATTGGATGCTTGGTGGTTATTTATAAGTATTACTATGGCGGTTGTACATAATAATAACACTTGTGTCTGAAACTATTGTCATGGATTTTCTGTTTTCAAGCTTGTATTTGAATAGTCTCTCATGGAATGTCCTTCATCTATAAGGCTAACCTAACAGCTAACCTATCAACCAGAAATATCAAAAAAACTATGACTATTAATTTAGAAGTAATCACATTCAAACTGCATGTTAATGGTGTAGGCATTAATAAAATATATAGAATAATAGACACAATCAATTGTATGCTTGTTAAACGCATAAACCAGTTTATTGCATAAGATTCCTGAATATCAATCTGCTGGCAGATTTTTTTTAGATAGTTGCATCTTGCATGTATCGGTTACATGCATAAAAAAAGAAGTTCATTACCGTACTGGTATGCAATTGTCTGGTTTCCTCTGTACTGCACTATTGCAAGCACCAAGTAAACAAATGTTATGCAAAATGTATATATTACTTTAATCAGGTGCTGCCACAATGATGCGGCACCTCTATTGCCTGACACTACAGTGTGGGTGCATATGTGGCATTCCGTCTGTCTACATGTCTATTGTCTATGCTTCAATGTTGTGGAGCCTAAATAATATTATTATGAGATATAATATTAATAGTCTGGTCAAGAATACGGTACGGGTGTCACAAAGCATTGAAGGTTTGTCATAGAGCTATGTCATTTTGTTAATGTTATAAATTTATAGTTACCTCAACTCAGAAACTTATTGGACAAGATTCCAACTAGTGTGATTCATTATTGGTTCAGTAAGATGCAAAACGTTTTTTGTATGTGTATGAGCGTGCGTGCACACATTGTCATAACCTTAAAAATATACATTCCTATAAATAACTGTACAATTCAAAGACAATATTTTAACATTTTATATTACGGTATTTGAATTCTTGACATGCAATTACTCTTAATACATGTTATGCTGAAGATCACCTTCATAAAAGTGTTGATTCTAAAAGTCAGATGTAGGCATGCAATTTGATGATACATGTGCAGTTGTGCGCAAACTTCATAAACATACATCGAAATTTTGCTCTGCAAATATTGCATGATAAGAGCTAGAACCTAGTGCAGCAGCTGCAAATATGCAGTGTACAGTATGTATTATATATTGTATAATGTATAACCTTTCTATTGTGGTTTGATAATGTGAAACTGAATCTAAAAAAATTGTTTTTCCTTACTAAGGTATTCAAAGTTTGTAAATTTAAGTGACTACATTTTTAATTATCTTAATATTGTTGTACTTTCTGTACATTCAAATATATAAATACCAATGCTATTATCAATAATCTGCCAAGTTTATTTGTATAATCAATAAGCATTTAATTTCTATTTGCTTGTTAAAACTAAAATGTTTTGTTAGTTTAAGGTTGGTCATTTTTGTAGTGTGCAATTGTGCGTATTATTATGTTACATCATTTGTCATTGTGCCCTTCTATCTTTACATGGCTGTGTAAATAGAATGTAGGAAAAGCATTGCATTTGCTACCAAATTGTTTCTTATAATTGATAAATAATAGTGAGTCTGCTTGTGTGGGCAGTAGTGCTATTATGAATTATTTTATGGATTAAAAATATGAAGTTAATCAGTTAATCATGAGTTTCATTTATTAGTTTCTGCAGAAACAAGCCGACAAGCTTATATTCTTACTTAAGGTGACTGTAACGTATGTAGACTTTTGGCCTGTTTATATAAATTGTATGATTGGGAAAATGCAGTATTGTACCGTATACTATATATCATAGCTTAAACATCAATGTTCTGTTTTACTTTGAAGAAGATCATCAAAATGTAAGATTCGGAATTTGATGTTAAGCTGAGGTTGTAAATAACCACAGGAGAATTCTCAAGAAGTTTCAATTTTTGTGATTTAATTGACTATCTGTCTAATTTGATGTGCTTTGTCTTACAGCGAACCCACTTGTTGCACATCATTACTTACTGTTGAACAATTAAAAATATAAATACTGCAGCTAAATGCGTGTCATGAACACAGTGTAAAGGTATGTGATCAAGTTGCTATATGGATCAATAAAGCAGACTGATTTTGTAATAAGAACTGAAAGTAAAGAAAATTAGAATCAACTAAGCAAAATTAATACTCAGATTGCTTAAAAGTTCCTAGATGCATTGGAAGTTGAGAGCATTTGAACAGAATGGCCCATTTTGAAGGATCCGATTTGGAGATGCTGATTCGGAGACAACCGATTTCTTGAAAATGCAGCGACAACTTTTTTTTAGAGAATTTGTAGGGATCATTTAGGTGGGCGTTTTTTTTTAAACTTACCTTTCCATACCCGTGCAAATGAAAAGATTATTGTCATGGTGAGGTAGATGTAAATTAGCTGGTATCTTGCAGGTATATAGTGATATCTAGCAACGATTATTTTATGATATATAGATCATGTAACGACAAAACATTGGTTTACTCTAAGCAGCCACTAGATTTTAAACTAGTTGATTATCATCATCAAATGCTCTTTCGCAACTATTTTTTTCCTGCTGAGACTTTGGTTGAGACTTTATTTGATTAACCTCTATTGTTAATCATGAAATGCCATTTGACAACTGTTTTTTTCACTGAGACTTTAGTTGATTAATCACTACTTTAAACAGGATTGGGAAAAACCCGGATTTTTTTAAAAAAGCCCAACCCGCATGTTTTTTTTAAAAAAACCCGGGTTTTTTGGGGTTTTATTTGAAAAAGATGCAATAAAGGTAGATTCATGCTTATTTCACCTCAAATACTACTTTTTACGAATGAAGTGCCTCTCACTCACAGTACATGCTGGCATAACTCAATAAAATAATGCACTAGGGCTGTTTAACTATGAGGCGTTCTTGCATAAATGAGTTTTAGTGTGGTACAAAGTGGCAGTACTTGATTTTGTGTACAGAAATATCCACTGTATTTTCAATTTATCTTTGGAAATTTACTTCACAATCACATCCTTAAGTCCTAATTTGAAGTTTGTTTTAAGTACCTTGTAGTACTTTGGTTCATTTTTTCAATTTTCTGATAAAAATTGGACAAATATGATGCTCTGGGTTTTTTATGGGTTTTTTAAAAAAAAACATCCCGGTTTTTTTGGGTTGGGTAAAATACCGACAACCCTGACTTTAAACTAATCCATTTGAATAAACAGATGGTGCTATGGGATTTTCTAAATTTTGTCATGGTTGTTACAAATGTTACCTCATGAGTTATGAAACGGATATAGAAGCTATCAGTGATAAAACTAGTCAAAGAAAATACAAGTATTAAGTTGTGCGTTACATAGGCCAACAAAAATTTTTGGCACTTATTTAGAATATTTCATGTCACCTGATTCTGAAAATGCACTTAGTGTTTCGAATTGGCACTAGCTTTAGAGATATTCCTTAAATGTAATTTGAAATCAACATCCGAAAGCTTTCCATTAGTTTAATAACCAGGGGCGCCAGAAGCGGAGAAGCGAATGCCTCTCTGCCCTCAATTTTTCTGTGGATGGGGGGTAGGAGAGCAATGGTGCCCTTTTAAGGTCACGTAAGCTACTGCACATTTTGCAATAACAGTATATATAACAATTTCTGCTATTCGCTTATAGCCTTTACAATTATTATCGTTTATTTTTGCCTCAACATAATATTCACAACACAAAATTCTGTATCACAGTAGGTTACATCATTATAACATAGCATGATGCCCTTCTGTGCCATTGTTCTTTGTATACTGGACACTGGTATCATTACTCGATAATGAGCTGATAGATGAGCATTATCGCTACATGTTATCTTAAAACTTAAAAAAAAAATGGGCCTTTTAGTAACAAAAGTGCCCTTTTTTTATAATCCTGCCCCCCCCCCAGTCAAAAATCGTTTCGGCGCACCTGCTAATAACTCATTTCCAGCTCTATGTATAATTGTAATGTCATAATTGCATTTGTCTGATTCAATTGGTTAATACAGTAGAAAGTTCAAAACACCAGCAATGTGTAAAGTGAAGTGTATATAAGGAATGAAAGTTCTTAGAAAAAGTGGTTAAGAATCAGCACATTTCCTGTAGAAATAGCTTAAATATAGTAGGCTATTATGCTTTTGGCATGTATGACACAGAACACTGTTGTAACAATCCAAATGCTATATATTTTGTTACCTTTGTGATAAGTATATGACAAAGCAGAAACGCTTCAGTGTGTGTGATTTCTCTAAAAGAGTTTCCCGAAATAATTTTGACATGAAGCTGGGGGATCAAAATAACTCATGGATGCCTCATAATGTAGCCTATGTAAATGTTGCACCTAAACTCTTACCTGGGCGTTTGTTCATATAGCTTTGTTTTGGTTGTATTTGTCTAAAACCTCAAACTAAATAATTTATGTATTCAGTGCGTATTATATTGTGTGTAGCTATTGTTTGGCTGGTCTGACATGGTTGAAGTAAACGGTAATTGGAAAAAAATCCATACACTACAAAATATATTCATACAAAAAATATCTTTCAAATTCTGTAGACCAGCTATCAGGATGGATATTTTTCAAAAGAGCCCAGACAGTAAAATCCTTCATTTTTACATTGATTCTACATCTGCAGATGTTTAATCAATGTTCAAATGACGAATTTTACTGTCTGGGAGAAGATATTTTCCAGTCGGGATATTTTTACCTACATTTGAAATCAACAAGCATATAAACAGGTTTTTAATGTTCTTCCTGTTGCATGCTCATTGCTCACATTTACCTCATGTCACATTACATGTTGAGTGTTACCGTACTTTTACTGATACTGAAATATGTACCATAGGCTACTGAATTTTATTCTATTTTCAATGAGGTAAGTAACAAATTTGTTGCTTTTTAATAGATCTGTTGGATGCTGAGAATAATAAAAAAACAATAAAAATCTGGCAAGTTTTAAACAAAAAATGTTATGTATGTCAAATCACTATATAAGCTTATGAACCCTGCTATTTTATACAAAGTGAAATTTTTTGATTCGCACACATGCAATTACACAAGCTTAGAAAACGGAAATGTCCAACCGAACAACAAGCGCACATCGCTTCATACTCCAGTCATGTTGGAAGAAGCAGTGGAGTGTTTGTACACAAAACCACAAAGTGTCATTTTGGACATGACTTTCGGTGCTGGTGGTCATTCTAAAGAGTTTCTTTCAAGATACACAGATTGTCATGTGTTGGCTGCAGATAGAGATGAAAAAGCATTTAAAATAGCAGAGGCTCTCTCCAAAACATGCAGGTAAGACGTGATCTTACTCCGGTTGTTTCTCCATTGAGATTTTACATTTAACAAGTTAAATTGCATTTGTATAGTAGGTACTCTAGCTATGAATTTTTTTCCAAAAAAAAAAATGATTGTAACTGCCGGCTGTAAAAGTTTTAAATGAAGATTTATCTTTTGTTTTCAAACAGTGTTTTCACAGCAACAAACACTAGTAATTTTATGTTTAGTGATCTATGAGTGGAAGAATATGTTTGTCTTGCATTTCAGCTACCAATTTTGTTGAGGGTAAATTATTCTAACTTTATAATAAAATTAGCCTTTGATACAAAACTAACAATTGAATATTTTGAATAGACGTGTTACTCCAATTTTGGGAAAGTTTTCAGAACTGGATACGTTATTAGATAAACTCGGCTATGTCGATGGAAGTCTTGATGGAGTACTTATTGATGCAGGATGTTCATCCATGCAATTTGATGAGGAGGATAGAGGGTTTTCATTAGCTAGAGATGGTCCTCTCGACATGAGAATGGATGGAAATAGGTCAGCTTTGCTTCATTATGTTTTTCATCCACAAGGAATGACTTGATATCAACTGTACCGGTAGTTTGTACTTCAGGAATGATTTATAAATGTGTACATATGTTCAACCTTAATCTTGCAGAGAATCCTTTATGCAGTTTGTAGACTCGCAGGGGCAGGGCCGTTGAGAACATAACTTGGGCCCGCTACCAATGAGATCATAGTTTCCCAATTCAAAACTCACCATATCTAAAGAATACGCGTTGATTTTTTCAAACACCCTGGCCTCTTCAGTAGGGTGGAGTGAAAAATTTTTTTTCTTTCAAATCAAAAAGTTTAGTTTACCAAAATTCGGAGTTGACCCCAAAAACACCTTCAAACACAATTTTGGGTCGGTGCCCCCCAGGGGGTGCAGGCACACCCCCCCTAAAGTTCGAAAAACCCCAATTTTATAAAAAAAAAAATAATATCTCATTAACCACAGACGATAGAAAGTCGGTTGATGGCTCAAAATCATCAGAAGGTGCAAGTTCATATTACCTTTAAGAAAAGTATTTTTACTAAAAGCACTACAAAGTGGTCATTTTTGCAATAATGTAATTTTAGTCGTCAATTTATGTCAAATTTGGTCGACTTTTGTATATTCAGTTGATATTTCATGCTTAGTACGGTGTAAATGCGTACAGTGGCGCTTGGCTACAAAACCGCATTGTTAATGACTCCCTTAGTCCTAATCTGTTATGATTAGGCACGGATGTAGCTTCAATAATTGTAAGTTTATTTCAATCTATGTTCACTTGTTCAGATTAATTACATGCTCGAGGTTCTTCAGCTTTGTCAATATTGCCAACCAAATCTACCACACAAAACCGATCATCTCTAAAAGAAGTAGCAATAACTTGTGAAAGATTTGGAATTTCGAATAGAGCAGGTGCTGCTGTTGCTACTGCCACTCTCAAAGCATTTGGTATAGTAACTGACATTGATAAATCACAAGTTATTGACCAAAGTAAAGTAAGGAGAGAACGACAAAAGTACAAAGAAATTCAGAAGGAAAAAGAATTGCAGTTCGATATTGTCGATGGACTTTATGTTGATGGGCGAAAGGATGCCACCATTACCAGTGTGAAACAAGGGAGCAACTATCATCGAACCAGAATCATTGAAGAGCACTAGATGTAGTTGTCGGTGAACCCTTTGAATTTTACATCACTCATATCACACCAAAAAATGGAACTGGTCAACAAATTGCTCAAGCTGTGTATGGTGCAATTGAAGGCACAGCAATGGAAAGCAAGCTAAACATCATTGGGACAGACGGAACAGCAACTATGACAGGGAAAAAATCTGGTTTCATTACTTCCCTTGAAAAAAGCTTGGGCGTCCATTGCAATGGGTGGTGTGCTTGCTGCATCTCAATGAGCTCCCTCTAAGGCATATATTTCAAGAATTAGGTGGTTCAACAAGTGGTCCAGAATCGTTTTCTGGAACAATTGGCAAGCAATTAAATGGAAAAGTGTCAGCTTGGGCTGTGGCGAATTTTCTGCCTATCTTAAATGACGAATTTCCTATTCTTCCTGATGAAGTAATTGAAAGTCTCAGCAGTGCTCAGTATTATGCTATGCAAATGTGTCAAGCTGTTATTACAGGCGTTGTTACACAGGATTTGAAATACCTTGAAGTTGGTGGATAATGCCATTCCCGTTGGTTGATCTCAGGATGTCGAATCCTACGTTATTACGTTTCAAAGAAGAGGCCTTCAAAGAATTTGCGCACTTTGACTGAATACCTTGTTCGAGTCTATTTTCCCTGTTGGTTCCGCATCAAATATCATCATAGAATTACAGACGGGTCCAAAATTTTTTTCTTTATGCTAAATGCCATTTCTCATTTTCCAAATGTACTGGTAAACAACGTTGGACTTAAAGTTTTGCAAAACAATGCTTTTTTTGCCCACCATGAAAACATAATTTTGGCAATGCTGGGAGATGATGACTGAAGCGTTCGTATCACTGCAATAAACAAAATTCTTCAAAGCAGAAGTCAAAGCATCCATCAAGAAAGTGTTTCTGCTAAGATACGAATGTTCATTCTTCCGAAGTTAGATGCGGGAGCCAAAGCCTATTACGATATGTCAAGTTTGGACCTTTCCGATTTTCACGAGCCGCCTGCAGTCAGGAACATGACGAATGAAGCTGTGCAACAAATTATCACAGATAAACTTGAGCTAAACCATCCCTGCCATAACCAGGCAGTGGAAAGGCATGTGCACTTGGTAACTGAAGCTGCTGCAAGCGTTGAAGGTTTTCACAGACGAGATGGCATGATCAGACAAAAAATTAAGTCTCGTATGCTAATGCCGTGCTTCAATACCAAAAATCAATTTAATGCCTGATGAAAAATTTGCTGAAATTTGATTTATGATAAATTTGAACTTGGTCGTATAACTTACACGTAATTGAACATTTTTACATCAGCTCACTGTAGTTAAGTGCATTTCTTACAGCAGTTTTCTTTGCTAAGAAAATTGTAAAGTAAGTACTTGCCCAAAGTAGATTAAAGTACAAGTTTGCCCAACGTATTTTTTTATGCTTTAGAAAAATTTTGCCCATACTTTTACTTCAACACACGAATTTTTTAAGTAATATGCCAAAATTTCACACAAATCTATCTTCACATTTTTCAAATCAAGGAAAAAATTGCTCAAATAATTTCTCAACTTTGCACCTTAGAGCGAACACTGCATTACAGTTACCATTTTATGATATTCATATTGTTAAATGACAATGAATCTGCTTGATTTTTCACTTCTATGACACATACTAAGCACAAAGATTAACTTAGTTTACAAAATCGACCAAATTTGACATAAAGTTACGACTAAAATTACATTATTGCAAAAATGACCACTTTGTAGTGCTTTTAGTAAAAACACTTCTCTTACAAGTAATATGAACTTGTACCTTCTGATGATTTTGAGCCATCAACCGACTTTCTATCGTCTGTGGTTAATGAGATATTAATTTTTTTTATAAAATTGGGGTTTTTCGAACTTTAGGGGGGGTGTGCCTGCACCCCCTGGGGGGCACCGACCCAAAATTGTGTTTGAAGGTGTTTTTGGGGTCAACTCCGAATTTTGGTAAACTAGACTTTTTGATTTGAAAGAAAAAAAATTTTTCACTCCACCCTACTCTTCAGATCTCTAGTCTAGATCATGCCAGGCCCGGCTTCAAAAGTACCCTTTGAACTACGCTGTCACAAATAAACTGCTTCTATGCTGGATTAGTGTTGAAAAATAACTGAGATTCGGAATGTTTACAACAAGCTAAAACAATCTCGTACCATTAAACAATTTTACAACACGTAAAATGTAGGTTGACTTCCCCAACATAGTAACTCAGCTGCATCATTTTGTATGAAAACTGCTACATCTACTTTTTCGTTCTAAACTGACGAAGGCCTTTGTACTTATAGTCAGACCTTGCTACTGAACATCAGCACAATGTGTACAGTAAGCTGCTATTGTTCTACGAAGCGAACAAAAATGTTTGAGCTAAATTTTATCCCCACAACAGCTTTACATTAAATTGTTTTTGTAAGTGAAGATGTCAGTGTCACCACATGTGTATTGTAAAAATTATAGTAGACTTGGAAAGATTTCAAAACTATAATTTTTGTTATGAATTTACAAGTCACCTAACCCCGAAACTGAAATTTTCATGAAATTGGCGTTCATAGAAATTTTTGTGTATGCAAGATATTTTTTATTAAATTGATCAGAAGGGCATAACGACTCCTTAACATCGAACAAAATAAATCACAATATCTATACTAAAATGTAAAGGTGTTTAAACAGCACCGAAAAATTTGTTCCCTTGGAAAAAGGTTAATAAAAGTGGTAAAAGCTAACTGAAAAGGCGATCTGGTGCTAAGACATTTCCTCAAATGGGCGATCTACCTTATAACCAGAAGTAATCACTAAGAAAAAAAACAAGTTTTTTTGGTTTATGAAAACAAACCAATTTGTTTTTTATGTTTAACAAATTCATTATTGTGCAGAAATAGCAGACAGGTCACAGCTGCCGATGTAGTAAACCATTTGAGTGCTGAAGACCTCACTCATATTATTAGTGAGTAAAATTTTTTACAATTAGTAAAATGTCGTTGTTGCTTGTTGGAAATGTGTGAATTACCTTTTCTAATTAGGTTTTACGCAATTTTGCTTTATGCTAATTTAATCAATTTGTAGGTTGTGCTAATTTGTTTTTGTTGCTAAAGCACAGCAATAAGAGTTTCAACAACCCAAGCAGTGTTTTATATCAAAAGAGTTCTTCCGTTTTCAGTTAACTCTGGAAATTAATTTGGTCCTTTTAATGTACGCAATAGATTGAGTTTTGCTTTTTACAGTATGTATTCTCATGCATGTATGTATGCGTTGTATTCTCATGTATTGTTTTAGCGTATTCTCGTGCAATTGAATGGCGATATTCTCTCGCGTGGGCTAATACAGTGTCCAGAAAAGTTTCATCAGTGATCAAGACTGTCAGACAGTCATGTAAAGCTTCTGACCAAACAAACCGGCTGTTAACAAATAAAATCGAAGCCACTTAGGTCGTAGCTAACACAGCCAAGGGAAATGCCCACCTTGAAACAGCTTGGCCTTTTTCTATAGTTTTATCAAAAATATGGCACCCAGCAGCTGCTAGCGCGTCATTCCTTGAGAAGCTTGCTCAAACGTGTATTATGGAAGTGTACATAACAACTACGTAAATCAGTCTAAACGTAGCTGCAATTCTTCGCCAATTCATATAGCTGCACCTTGTTCAGTGAAATATGGAGAAGAAAAAAAGGCTGAAATAATTGCTCAGTGTATTGTGGATAATCGACCTTATAGTCGCACAAGAGAATTGGCTCAAGTTATCGACCACGCCGTCTCGGATTACTCCGTTAGAAGCCACTCCAAAACAGACAGCCTCGGACGCAGGTGATTATATGTCATACTTATTTCTATCTAAACACGTTATTGAACATAAAACATAGACTTGTAACGTGTAACCCTGTTGTGGTAGCAAGTTATGACACTTCACCTTTTCAACTTCAAGTACAATTGTTCTTAACTGTAGATTAATTTTACTGTATTTCGCAGTACTTTTCCAAGAACTATTCACTATTAGACCACTACACGTAACGTACCGAACAATGTAGGCTACCGTAGTGAAAGTTGGGCATATGGAAAAGATGTTGCTGCAGTTGTAAATTTTGTAATGGGAGTTTTTTTTATTTTAGAATTTGTAGCCTAGTGTTTGGATGTTACATTTTTTTCTATTGGTGACCATTCACAATACGGTACTTTCGGTTTTATACAGACGGCACGCAGCTACCAAGACGTTCATGGCACTTCGTATTTTCGTCAATGATGAAATGAATGAACTCCACGCAGGTATCACATGCGCTGAGAAATACCTCCGCCATGGAGGCCGTTTGGTCTGTATTTCATTTCACTCGCTCGAAGACAAAGTGATTAAAAGGTGCATGCGAAGATCGGTACATATCGACGAAGCCGGAAACAGTTTGGATGGAAGAAAATCTAAAGGACATAGAATAATAAAGCCTTGGACGATGGAAAAGGATTTATTTTGTTGTCCATCGGAAGAGGAAGTTATGATGAACCCCAGGGCCCGTTCAGCATTTCTGAGAACAGCAACACGAAATAGAGCCACCTGATTTCTAGGTGTGCTTGTCGTATGAGGTCAAAAACCAACTTGACATGTGGAAGCAGCACGAGAGTGGGGGAAAGGTGTGCCATGAAATCGTGTGAACACTACTGTCTGTAGTGATAGGCAGCCACCAGTGGCAATTTTTCAAGTTGGTAGCCTGCCAACAACATAGCCTACTGCATAGGCGTCGGTTTTTTCTTAGAAGAGAGGAATTCTGGGTGGGCGAGAGTTTTCAAACAGATTTCATTGAATGTGTATGTTCGCAAATTCGCAATGGTTAGTCTTTCTCACGAAAACTGCGTTTAGCGTCGCTGCAGCAATTAAGCTTTAATAGGTTTGATGTTTGCTTTCTTGCGATCTTATGAGTGCTGCTAAACTAAACAAACTTCTTTTATGTTTTCCCTTGCGACCTAAAAAGCGCATGACTCGTGACCTGTTTAAAGTGGCACCTTCGGATTTGCCGCAAAATGTTCGGACTGCTGACGGAACTTTCCCGAGCCGGAAGCTGATCCGGCAGCATGCTAACGTCAAATGGAGCAGGTGGATTTTCATAGCTCATGCTGTTTTCTACAACTACAGGTGCATTGCCTGAGACATTGACTTCACCACTGTCCATCCTTGAAGCACTGCTTTCTTCATCAATGTCATCTCTACGTACATTCGTGCTGGACGTGGCTTCTTCAGCGTTATCATCTCGACGCCTTTTGGAAGCTGGTTTTAAGAATGTGCGAATAGATGTTTGACTTTGCTTCATGTTTAATTTTTCAATAATGAAATGGCAACATCGCGCGGTGCCCCAATTTATGGTAGCCACTTTAACAAGTCGAAATTCTGCCACTGAAATTGACTACAATGCAACCGCCAACCAATCAGAACGTGTTATAAGAGGCTACCGTCCAATTGTGACCCTTCCAGCACTCATCCAGAGAGTTACTGCTTGTTTTGAACTTTATTTGGTAATTACAGAAGAAAAAGAGCTATAGCAGTGGTGAGAATCGAACACGCGTCAATGAAATGACTACTTTCTAGCCCGAACCCTAACACCTAAGCCAACCAGCTGACAAAAAATCCATCACTTAATTTGCTTTCTATGGTCTTCTTTTCGCCATTTTTACGTCACTTAAACCGTAGCTTATGATTGGTTGGCGGTTTCATTCTAGTCAATTTCAGTGGCAGAATTTCGACTTGTTAAAGTGGCTACCCCAATTTATACCCAGCAACAAGTTTGTGAGAAAAGATTTGTAAAAAGCGATTGTTTCAGTACGTCTTTAGTTTGTATCGGTTATTTTATTGTCACGTTCATTATGATGTCATATCCATATTCCGTTACGCTGATCCGGAACTGAAGTTTGATTGTGACGTAATCAAAGTGAGACCATTCGGAGAAAAGATCAAACGTGGCTTTCTCTCACCAGGAATTGCCAGCGTGTGGCAGTTGCCGTAGCAACAACAATGCAGCGAGTACGGCCTTTTTTTCAACGCAGCGTTGTTGCGGAATTGCTTTGTTCTGTCGGATACCTAGCGAGAGACAAAACGTAAAACAAGAAGTTGCGCTGCAGTTGGTTGGATAATTCAACGTTTAACAAAAACGGAAATAATTGTAACGAACACTTCATAAGTGTCATGAAAACAGGGTGGGCAAAGCATATTTTTCCCACCCTCGTTTCACGGCAGGGTGGGCGCTGCCCACCCTATTTCGACGCCTATGGCCTACTGTATATATCTGACTTTATCTGTACAGTAAAATGCTTAAAATTTCCTCTGTTGAAAAACGACAAGATGTAGAATAGCAAAATGGCGTCATCTACAGTTTCTACACAGAATGTAAACTCTTATGCATGCTGCATTTCCTTAGTAGTAGTTCTAATGAAAAGCGCACTAAATAATTAATTATTAGCTGCTCACTGCTGAAGTCAATCGTGAACAACGTTTGATGAAGAATTTGTTCGGATGTTATACTGTAGCTTCATATGGTAGAATGCAACTGTGTCTTTGGTTACGTCTTGCGTTATAGTGAGTAGTTGAAATGAGTGCAGTGGAGCCGCTCTATATAAGCTTATAATATATTGTGGGGTCGGGCGGGTATTTTTAGATTTAATAATAATAATAATCGTGTTTTTTATTTGTGCCCATTGCGATAACATACAGTACACTGCGATACAACAGACGACAGGAAGTAGCAAAGGGACATATAGTCTTCGAGTCAGCTGTTCCCCTATATTGGCTTGCCATTAAGTGTCTTTGCCGAGACACAGCCGCGTGCTCTGGAGCGGTGTCGAACCCACGTCCTTTCAAACGTCGCGCAGACGTTCTCACCACTCGGCTACGCAGCCGACTTAACCATGACCTGAACAAATAGCGAAGTTTGACCGCGCAGCTTTATCAATGAAATTGATGCTAATCAACTATCTTCATTCCTTGTGTAACAGTGAGAACGTTACACCCATTACACGACCAGCATACGCCTGGTTAGTCGTATGTATTCGTAACAAGTTGAGCAAGGATAGATGGCAGTGTAAAATGTGAAACGCTACGTGACTCGGGCTGGCAGTCCAGCCTTCATCGTGTCCATTATGTAAGTTCCCAACTCTTCGTCTTGCAACGACCAAGACACAAGAACGTTGAGGTCGGTTTGATCGGCATCATCATCTTCGGTCGGCTGCGCCTTCAGTAAAACCTGTGTAAAAATGTAAAGTTCCTCTAAACAGTCTCACCAAATTACCCATAGCCGAGCAACTTTGAATCCCAGAATTTACCAGTCATAACCCACGTAAAACTTGGAACAAGAGACGTTAAATCGTATCCAAAGATAGATATACATACATTCTTCAAAAGCCTGGGATAGACAATTTACTTACAGTATCAATTAGAATGTTTCCGTCCGCGTTAATGCTAACGTTGTGGGAGCGCAAGGTTTTCTTCAAATGCCGATGAAGGTGATCCATGGCGTCGGAGGTCGGTCTTTGTACGTTGGCAATTTGAACGGTGGATGTGAATCTCAACTAAAACGAAAACATGCTGCTATACAGGGGCGTTGACAGGGGGGTCTAGGTGGTACTTTTGGACCCGGGCCCGGAATATTTAGGGGGCCCGGATTTAAAAGATTCCCCGCGACTTCAAACATTATCAAGATCTTAATATAATCAGATCTAAAGGAATTGCCATCAGAGGTTAAAACAGCCACTTCAGCCGTCAGATGGTAAAGTAACGGGCCCCCTTCCGGGTATAGTGATTTCCCTAACCAGGATTTTTTTTTCAAAAACACGAAATATTTTTCTTCACCCACTCTTTAATTCTGAATATATATATTTTTTGGTGGTAATCACTTCTAGCTACTTGCAAATCATAGCCATAGGAGGTGGGCGGGCAGGGGGGTGGGGGCGGTTGCTCCCCCCGCTGAAAAAAAAAATGTCGCAAATTTGGGCAAAAATGTCCAGTTATTTGGGCAAATCAATCTTATCACAATGTTTCGATGCCTCACCAGTTAAAAAACTTTACATAATTGTTGAAATTTATGAGATACATTAATATTTTCCAATGAATGTAAATGTATTATCACCGACTTTGAAAACTGTTGCATGTGGTATTGCAATCTGGGCAGAAAAAGTTTCGATTCGACAACTGCAAAATAGAACACTCTGTAAAAAGTACAGTTGGGAAACAGAGGTAAGCTTATTACTGATTTTCACTAACATGTAGGGCTGTAGGCTGCATTTCTTCATGGGTAAGATTTAAAAGCCTACTATGTAGGCTACTGGTAACTTCACAAGGTTTTTTTTTTTTTTTAATATCCTACTAATGTAGTTGATTATAAAAATCATTTGGGAAAAATGTCTAGTTATTTGGACAAATCAATTTTTACCATAAGTTTTCAACATTCTACCAGTTTAGTAACTTTAAAGTGTTGCATTTTGTATAAAAAACATTTTGCTTTGAATGTAAAACAGAGTATCGGCAATTTGAAAACTTTTATATTTGGTATTAAAATTTGGACAGAATAAGTTTCGATTCAGTATTTGCAGAAAAAAATGCAAAATAATGCTTCGACAAGCTGAGATAAGCTTATTACAGATATTCATTAGAATATCACACTAGCCTACATTCCTTCATTGGTAGAATTTTGAAACCTTGCTGGGTTCTGGTGAACTTATGAAGTTTTTGTTTTTTCTCTATATCCCACTAATGTAGTTGTTTGTAAAAATATTTTGGCAAAAATATCCAATTATTGGATAAGTCAATTTTACCACGAGTTATGCTATGCTTGCAAAACTTGACTTAAATACTACAAAGATAGCTTATCATTTTTAGATTGGTCAAACAAAATAAGCATTTGTTATAAACTTTAATAAACAACAGTTGTGAGGCCACATACTGTAGGCCTATACACCACTTTTGTGACCATTGATCCCGGCCACTAACTGTAGTTATGTACAAAGTGAAAAAGTGTATTAAATGAAAACAACTTGTGAATTTTCCTGGATTTAATTTCATGTTTTTGTGAGCTATGTTTTAACTGTTTTCTGTATTGAATTTTTTTGTATAAACTGCTGTTTGTCTTTGCCAGTCCCAGGGTTGATATGCTCAGCTATTTACTATCTATGACACAGAATTAGAGCAACAACAATCAAATCTAAAGACACATGTTATGTTGTTTTGTCATCCAATTCATGCAGTTAATATATCAGGCAATGTAAGCAGTGCTATTTTTGTGTCATGTTTTGGTAATGTGGTCTGTATTTTGTGGCAACGATTGAGTTTGAAGCTATTATCTGGGAGTCATTTTTCTTCAGTGCTTGTGATTTGAGTAGGCCTAGCAGCTTCATTGTGAAGTAAGATTATCTTTGTAATGATCTTCTGAAAAAACATTGACTATGATTATATTGTAATATAATATCAATATTTTTGGTATCAAAACTAGTTTTGTTCAAAGGTGGAAGTTTGATGCACATAGCATGGTAAACTGTCCAATTCTTTTCAGGCTGTAGGATTTGAAGCAGCATGGATTAAGTAATGTTACTGGTTTGATAAGTAGGCCTAAGCGGATTGTCATTTTAGTATTTTTCAATGCAAATTTACAAATATTGAGTCTTTGGACTATTTTTTAATTGAAAAGATTGAGCTACTTTTGGTCAGGCCTTTTATTGAAGTTGGGCTGGAGATTTTCATATAATCTGGTGACATGAATATTCAGCAATTTTTGTTATCCAGTTATTAGTGAAGTCTCAGTTCAAATTTTTTTGAATCCAGTTAGGCTTAATATACTGTATATTTTTTGTGATACATAAGAATGTTTTTATTTGATGGTTTATTTAATTGGGACACAGGCAGGTCTATGAACGTAGATTAAAGTAAGTTCAGCCTTGTTTTGCTGTTGTACGTGTTTTTTTGCTTGTATTTTGTACACGGCCAAGTTGATGACTCACAGAGGTTGTGAATAATTTTGTATTTTTGAAAATATATATGCAAAGACAAAATTTGGGAAAATTATTTTCGCCCCCCAAAAATGTTTTACTCTCTTACGGCTACTCTACTTTACAAAAAATTAATTTCAGTCGAAAACTCCAACAATTTTAAACATATCGACGAAGATCGTGATTGAGAGCAAGGATTTTGCGGTTTATAAAGAAATCCCTAATGCGTAATTGCACAGTTGGGGAAATTTGTGGATACAACAAATCTTTGAGAATATATAAATGATATTCCTCTTAATTTTCTACATTGAACGGCATGTGTCATCCTCATTTTAACAGCACATCAATAAAATTTTGTACACAACCTTTATATTCATAACATTGTCGATGAAGGGGGCCCGAAAATAAATGGGTACCGGGCCCGAGAAATCCTGTCAACGGCCCTGCTGCTATAAGCAGTGTTGTCTGTCGGAATCTTGCTGAAAACTTCATTGTTCTGTTACATACATACTAAAAGACTGTTCAAATCTCACATGACATCATTTTATTGCTTTTCTTCACCCCCTTACACGACGTTAGTCACCAGTAAACATGGCTGTTCTGAAAAGTTCCTTGAGCGTCATATCAACAACCCGAAGCAAAGGTAAAATGAAGTTCATTGTAAATATTTAACTGCTCTTAAGGCTTGTTATATTGACTGAATTCTTGGCAAGGTGGAGACTCGCGTGCGTAAAGACAGACTTTTAACATACCCTACCTCGTGTTTTGTGAGCTGTAATTCTTCTACAGCTTCTTCTGGGTCGACTAGCTTCATACTGCGAAAACATGAGCAACATAATATTATAACATTTTTGTAGAATCAGTTCGTCCATACCAATTAGCAACATACACGCGCGACAGGTCAGTACGTGAATGAAGAGAAAACAGTAAAGTGACCTTAGTTAGAATAAGGGTAAGTTGTCGACACTGTATAGAAATAGAACAGTTACCTGAAAGGTTGACTGATGACACCATGCATAAAAAAAAACTATGATCCTGATCAGCTGAAACACCATGCTAATACTACTTATTATTCTTAAGCTGTGTGTACCTGTTTCCTTTGATCAGCATTACACCGTGTAGGGTTTTAATTCGTTTCGGATTCGGTGTCAAGCCTTGTATTTCCCTGTGTTTGTGCAGTAGTTTCATGGAGGCATCGACTGTGATCGGCGGCTTTGTCGTTATGACAACTGTTTCGCCATTGGCGGGTTTGAAGCAAGGAAGATGCAATTCCTGGTTGAGAGAGAGGGATGGTAGATAATCACACAAAATATTTAGCTTTTCTTTCATAACAAATGTTCCGTCGAACATGGCAGCAACAACGCAATGCGGAGAGTGTAGATGCTCTAGCTGTCGCATTTAACTAAATCCAATTATTGCTCTTCTTCCATCACTTAGTATATTTAATATGTAACTGACAGAAAGCCACATTTCTTCTCCACTTTCTAGCGTGTCTGTCATAAAGTGTCTTGCCAAATGACAAGATATTCTTACTACTTACGGACATTTGTTGATTATCTGCGCTATTTTTTTGTTCACAAAGTTAGATGCTAACATACGTGTAGTTGAACCATTGAGACATACTGAAACATTAGTAAGCAATGAGGTGGCAAGAAACTTAACTTTAAAACCAGAAATATATATTTCGAAATGTAACTTTTGCCTCATCAAGCGCATGTGTAAGGTTAAGCAATAATTTTGTAGAATAAGACCACGTTGATTACTATATACGTACTACAGGTTATAATGCTACGTTAAAATACTACCTTGTTGATTTTCGATTTAAGAAATTCCATTTTCGCCGCTTCCCCATGCACCAGCATCACATTCCCTGGTTCACACATTCTTATCAACTGCATGATGCCTTTCGCGTCAGCATGAGCGCTAAACGACATGTATTGAACTTGCATTTTGATCTCGACCACCTTGAGAAGTAGAAATGATATTGGTCAAGAATATCTAGTTCACTCATCATTCATAGGTACATTGTCTTAATAAACTCCATACAAATCAACATGCACTTAATTAAAACAGGAAAATTACACCTGGCCTGGCTTCAATTCTATTTTTCGCATTCCTGAAAGGATTTTATTTCCAACCGTTCCAGCCACACAATAGCCGGGCATAATGATCATGTTCTTTTCGTTTGTGCACCACTTCTTGAATATTTCCAGCGACAAACCACCATGTAACATTCCAGGTGTGGCAAAGACAATCATAGGGCCTGGATTTTCAATGTAAGACCTGTGAAAAATATGAGTAAACATGATTCTCTTATATTTTTTGATGGGGGGAGGGCAAATCTAAGGGCTATATGACTATATGAAAAGGGCTATATGAATAGCCGAAAACGTTCACTTATTGTTTTCTATTTTTATAATGTTAACTGTAGTGTTGTTGCTTAGTTAGGCTAAATGTCGGTTTATGGTTTGAAAAAGTAACCTTTCTACCTAAATTGCAAATCTACTTCACGTAACCTAGAGATTTTTGATTTAACGTACCTAAGGTAACTACATATCCGTTAGATACTCTATTTCAAGGGTTTTCAACCTTTTCTTCACGGCGACCTCCTCAGAGCAATCAACGTAGCCTCGCGACCCCCCATAATAATATTCAACAAAATCATATTTAATGCAAAATTTAACCAAATTTGATTCATGCCGACATCCAGTTATGTTTAGTTTTTCTGTTCCAATGTAAACTTCTAAAACCAAAAACGTCCTTTTGCGATGTTATTAGAAGAGAAAAAATGAGAATGATCCACATTTTCGCTCTTTCTTCACCGGTTGAATTTATTGCAATCTTTTATGGATTTCTTGAAATCAATTTCAGTGAGATGGTTGGTGCTGCATATTTTTAACAATTAAGCTTATCAATGCGTGCACCTGTTGCTGAAAGAACTTTCAAACAAAATAGCCAACACTAAATTTTTTCAATGCCATTGGAAACCATACTGAGAAATTTTTATTTTGCATAGGATTCTAAATAATAAATATTATATGCTTTTTTGCCATAGCGTGGTTACTGGTTAACTTTAGTCAGCACAAAGCAACGTACAAGAACTTGGTTTAAAATACACAGTTTTTAATCTTTTCTAGCAAAAAGAAATTGAAAACAATATAGGCTATTGCAACCCTCTGAAAAACGGCTCGCGACCCCAGGTTGAAAACCCCTGATCTATTTGAACTCAGCTCAGCTAAATTGAGCTTGATGGAAAAGCAAGACTCTGTGCATTCAAAAGCTGCACTGAAAACAATAAAAAATTGTGAAATGTGGTCACCGTCTCGTTGTGGTAAAGTGTAACCTACAGCAGTGCTTCTTAAACAGGTGAATGGTTCACCTCAAGGTGAATCAAATTTTTGCAAGGGTGAACCAACCAAAAGGGGTGAATACGGGTGAACCGTCAGAAATGGATGATAGCTTGCGAGCAGGGCGGATATTCCGGGTGTTCAACATGTTTAGTGAACAGGTGAGAATTTCCAAAAACAAAATCAATTCGAAGTTTTTCATTTAAGTAAATCGACTAGGCCTACTGAACTGTTTTTTGGTGTTTTTTTTTGCTTATTGTAATAGTGAAGTTGGTTTGCACTGAGTGTATAGGCTAGGCCTATAAGTACAAAAATTTGGTGACTGTGTTTTGTGCTTTTGCAGCTTTATATCTCTTGACTCGAGAAATTGTAGATTTGTAATCGTAAAGCCTAGCTTGAGTTGATCTTAACAAAAATCGAAACAACCTAAGCCATTTTGTGCTGTTATAGACGAGATAGTTATATCTAGGGCAACCAAAAGCCAATAAAGTCAAATTTGTTCTGCCTTGTTCAAAGTTTATAAAACGCCCATAAACTAAATTTCAGGCTGACACAAAGAGAGGTTTCAAAGTTACTAAGTAAAAAAAAGGTCATATTTTATGGTTAGGTCAAAATTTTCTTTTAATGTAGTTTTCTTCTCTCTACTGATATTTTATTAAAGCTACACAGATACTGATTTTTTGTTGCAATTTCTTTTGCTATTCTGGCATGATAATCCATTTTTGACTGGGGGACAGGATTATGAAAAAAGGGCACTTTTGTTGCTGAAAGGCCAATTTTTTTTAAAGTTTTAAGATAGCCTAAGTATAGCGATAATGCTCATCCATCATCTCATCAAGTAATGATACAAGTGTCCGGTATACAAAGAACAATGGCAAGGAAGGGCACCATGCTATGTTATAATGATGTAGACTAACCTACTGTGATACAGAATTTTGTGTCGTGACTCGTGAATATTATTTTGAGGCAGAAATGAAAGATTATAATTATTAATTAGGCTAAAAGCGAATAGCTGAAATTGTTATATCGTATTGCAAAATGTACAGTAGCTTACATGACCTTAAAAGGGCACCATTGTCCCCCCTGCCCCCATCCATAGAAAAATTGAGGGCAGGGGGTGCATCCGCCCTGCCCCCCGCTTCCGGCGCCCATGGACAGAAGGCAGGAACTTAAAAGGCGATAATGTGAAACATTACTTGATGTTGAAGTATAATACTGCAGAACCCTTCCAGTAATTTCCCGATATTTAAAGACACTCCATATTTATCTTTAGCAGTTTTTCAAGTTACTTTCAGTACCTGTTCGTTAGCTGTGGTGTCGTTGAGTCTTCCACATTTTTCTTTTATTTCAGTACAAAAAGAAGATATCCTTACCTAACGGTTTGATTTCTAATATGCTTTGTATTTCACATTTGGGTTGCAAACGCAGAAAGCTGTTGGTCAAAATTAAGTCAAAATTTGTAAATTATAAAGTCAAAATTTCAAGTTTTTAGGTCAAAAATATGATTGCCCTAGTTATATTATATCATGACTCATGAGACAAGGGTGAATGAAATCTGGAGATAGATGCTAGAGGTGAACAAATCTAAAAGAGTTTAAGAAGCACTGACCTACAGTACAGTCCTACACTGTGTATATGCATATAGGAAAAAAACTAACAGCCACTTTTCTAGAGTGAAATAATGATGCATTTTACCGATTGAAACCTTTGATATGTTTAAAGTCAAACATATTTCTTTCCACAAATGTGTTCTTTATCTTCTGATTGGTCCATGTAATAAACAACTTGTAATACTCAGTGGCTTTGTTGGTAAGGCCAGTGGAAAAATAAATCGGAACCTAAACATAGATGTAGTTCATTAAACAAACATTCTTTATATAAATAAAGGCATAACAATGAATGAAAACAATTGACAACAAATATACACTTTTACCTTTAAATTCATGCGTTCCCAATAAGATTCAAGTAATATACAAAGCTCTTGTGCTCTTCCAAGTGCAAAGACAGGGATCAAAACTTTTCCACCTTTTTCAATAGTTTCATGAACTTTTTTGAGAAAATCTCTCTCTCGGCACCTGTTGAGTAATCTAGTTAGTATTAGTGAAGTAAAACATATTATAAATTAAATTAAAATTTAGTTAAAATAAAACGAAAATACATTTCAGCTTGATACTGATTTATCTGACCTTTTTGAATCTCTGATAGTTGTGGCATAAGTTGATTCGGTGATTAAAAGACTTGGCCTGCATTTGTCCACCCATGCTGCACCCAGATGGCGATCAGGGGTCATGTTATAATCTCCAGTGTATAGCACAGACTCTGTTCCCACTTTCATGTAAAACATTGCTGCACCAAGCACATGGCCAGCGTAATAAGCTTTTATTTGGAGTTCATCATCAACCTGAAAATATTCATTACTATGCTGATAAAAAAACTTCTGAATTTACAAAGGTATTCACAAAGAATCACCCTTATGCCATAAAACCTACAAGATCATAATTTATATGTACTGACAGTCACTGGCGCCGACTTACGGGGTTATGGGGTGGCCACGCCACCCCGTAACCGCTGTAGCGCGGTGGCAGCCACCCCGTTTAGGCTACATTACTTACTGCAAATAAAGGTAATTTGAACGGACGTTTAAATCTTTTTTTGATCATTTGTTTTCGCTTCAAGTCAACATAAAGCAAGAGGTGAACCAATACAGCATTGCAAAGAAAATGATTGTTTTGTCACAAGCATGATACTCGCGTAACATCAAGCAAGCTACGTGAAGATTACGCAACACGTGGCTACGAATTTTTCCTTGTTGTTGTTGCGATCGTTTTATTTGTTATTTGTCATAAGTCATTGTTACATTTGTTAGGTTTACAATGGGATTTATTAATCAATAAAATACGATCTTTCTATTGCCTCCCTCAAAAATCTTTTTTGAAAATTTTTAAACTGCTTATAATATCGCTATAAATTATGCCAGCTATAAAAAAATTGTAAATAAAATTATCTCGATGATTGATAGCTCCACCCCCTAAATGAATATCTATTTTCAAATTTCATTGAAAAAATGCAATTTTCAAAACTTTCGAAAATTTTCGAAAAGCAGCTCCCAGTGTAAATGCTTTTCTTGACCAGTATGAGGTCATACTAGATTGGCTTGACACCGCATCGAAAGAAGATGGCATGGATGCTGTCACTCGAAACAATGCCACTAGCCATGTTCCATGCACATGGACAGCATCCATGCCATCCATGGATAATTTGGACGTTTACTTTTTCTTGCGTGTCCTGCAAAAGCTTTTGCTTATTTTAAGCCCTGTACATATCACTGTTCAGAAACGTGGGATCAATGTCGGAAAGGTACGTGAATTACTGGAAGCCGTATCATCAACGGTTTCTTGGAATGCAGCAACATAAAGTGAGGCATCTGCGTTGTTTGAAGCATGTAAAAAATCAGCTGTTGATATGGGTTTGCAGTTGCCATCTTTGCCGCGTGGCCGTGGTGGACGTACTGCAATATCTTTCGATAACCAGCAACAGCAACCGTTTTTTTTTTCTACCGTAGATGCTTACTACCAAAGCATTTATTTAGACGTATTTAAACAGTGTTCTTCTTCACTTTTGTCACGTTATTCACAACAGGACATGAAAACGATAATGACATGGAAACAGTTCTGCTTTCCAAGGATCAAGCATCGGAAAAGAACAGAGCTGCTTTTGAAAATGTCGCTGCCACATATAAAGATGACATAAACCCAACGCTTCTGCGTCTGGAATTGCAACAGCTGGAAAGTTTTCAACAGCAAAAACAGATTTTTGTTTCAACTATGTCGCAACTGCTTGATCTATTTGCAAGCAATGAAACAATTTCATTAATGCTTCCAAACGTGGTCTGCATTGTGAAAATATACTTATCGTTGCCTTCCACCACCTGCGAGGCGGAGCGATCGTTTAGTGCACTCAGGCGCATAAAAACCTCCTTGCGATCTACCATGACGCAACAAAGATTGAACCACGTCCTAATTTTAAATGTTTATCAAGCTGAAGCTTCACGGTTACAAGTTGACGATTAACAATTGGATTGACAGAGCTGCTGTTCGCAAAAATACTTTTGCCAAATGTTAAGTGTCAGAGCAGCAACGTAACAATAAAATTCACGACATACCTCCTGTGCTTTGTTTTAAAGTTGCTTTGTAAATTATCGAGCTACAAATCAGGTGTGAAAAGACAATAGGATCTACGAAACACGCTTAGTAAAAATCAAACAAAAACATGCAGTTTGAAAGTTTTTAGGTTGCCATATTGTGCTATCCGCCACCCCGTGCAAAAATAAAAGTCGGCGCCTATGCGACAGTTATGTAAAACCTAATCCTCAAAGAATATTATTTACTAAGATTAGAATGCAGCTTACGTGCACAGTTTGATGAAGATTTACTGGGACAACTTTTTTCATGCAATCTTTAATCATTTGTGATGTGAAGAAATCAGTTTCTCCTTTCTTTTCTACAGTTATTTTTCTGTAATCTTCAAGAAGAATTGGACAAATTGCTTTGGTCGGGTGAGTCATATAAATAGGCCCATCAAAACCAACCATCTCCGACATATATGGCAATGCCCCGCAGTGGTCCAAATGAAAATGACTGTTTTGAATAAAAAATATTGTTTAGCAATATGTTTATAAGTTTTACGCATGTGCAGTGTGCATGTGTTTTAAAACTTATATATAAACAAAATGCATGTGCAGTAGGGTGGTTCAAAAAAAATCAATTTTTGAAAATGATATGGGCTACCCTGCCAAAAGTTTCCATTTCCAGAAAAAATAACTTGTGTAAAATATTTTTGGAAAATATTAATGTTTAGGGGTGCCCCAAGCCCCCTAAAGTTTTGGCGATTTTGTCATAAAAGCCTAAACTTAAAATGGCTGTGTTTCGAAAACGGTTCATGCTAACATACAAGTGTTTGGGTTCATTTTAATCAGCAAAGTGAGCTCTATGATTTGGCAAAGAGTAATAGTACTATAAAGTGAATTTTCAAATTTCTGATTTTCATGTTAAATTTTGTTATGTGTTCTAAAGTTGTGTTATTGCTGTACAATAGTAAGCCTATAAGTCTATTGGTTATTACCAAAGTCCACAGAAGGTCTTAGGTCATATTGGGTCCCCCCACTATGACAAAATGGGTGTTAGCTGTTTAAAACAAGGATTTTATGGCGACCAACCACTCACTGTTGCCCAATTAAGGTGTTCTTTGATGCTTGAGGAAAGCGTTTGCGATGCTGATACACAAGCTGCAAAAGGAACTGCAACTGGTCTTCACCTTTGGTCAAATGTCCAGAAAATGTTTTTACAAGGGCAACATTTCTTTCAGCATAGTCATTAGTGACAATCAGTCATCTAAAGAAATCTTTGGTCATCTGATAATCACTGTTTCCATCCCATTCTGCAACTGGAAGGTGGAGAAAGGCATATGGGATTTTCAGTTTCTTGAACAGCAGTTGTGTGTTGGTTGTAGCGAATGTTGCCAATGTTTTGGTGTGTATGTTATCAAACAACACAGTAGCTCTTTTTTCTGGAGTCCTCGGTTTCCTGAGCGACCATTATTATCTAAAGGAGACAGACCCACCAACTCTTCAGAAAGGGGCCTCAAATGGCGAGCCATTTTTCTGTTGCGACTTTGGAGATTGACTCATTGATGGCTGCATACTCCTTCAAGCTTTTCAGAAACACAGATTGGGAGCCTTCACAGCCAATGGAGCAGTAATCCATGCTTTAACATAAATACAAGAAAATAAAACACACAGTTCATGAAGTCCTCTCTGTTCATGCAAAGTCAAATGAAATTGACCGCGAAACATCCACACTTTGAATGTGTAGATGACTTAAGTCATCCATCTTTCATGATGACAGCATCAGGATATCAAAACCTAGTTACATAAGGTAATGGGGCAACAAGAAACGATAACGTTAATTCCATGACCTCTCAATAATCATCTCGATATTGTCTTTCTGTGGTCAATTTTACAATGGTAAACTCGATCATCTCTTCTCTAATACCCTTATATTAATATATTATCTGCTGCATCATCCGTCAATGCATCTTTAAAATTATTTTGATCTATAAACTCCCAGGAATCTTTAAACCTTTTGAAAAGCAGGATGTCCGAGGCAGAAGATGATGGCATAATTTTATTAAAGACTGCGCCTGCAATCAGTTCTAAAACATGATGGTGACACACCAAATATAGCAGGTCTCTTCCAAGTAGCTGCTCATGAAGGACACAAGCTTCATTAATGCAACCAGTGTTTGAGCTAGTGGTATCAAAACACACATGGCTTCAACGTTTTCTTCAATATGCCAATCTTTAAAGGCATCAAATACTGCATGAGCTTGAGCCTCACCTGTGCCAGATGGAAGCTTTGGTACTGACAACAGCTGTGTATCCCCTTGAAAGGTCACAAGGAAGAAAAGGCGATCGACGTGATTGTGTCCAGTTAAATCTGGGAGAAGTTTTCCATCCCAGTGAACCATTAAAGGAGCTTTCGGAGACAAGTTTTTCATGATTTCTGTTGTAAACTGTTTTCGATGCTGACGTCTGCTGCGCCTGATGCTTGAAGTACTGAAGGTTAGGTCTTTAATGTTATGTCCCAGACTTTTGGAAGTTTCACTAACGATGTACATTGCTGCTCGATTGGAGACATTAGCTCTGTATAGGCTTGCAAGTAAAGTAGGAGATAAAACCTTTTCTCTACCCTTCTGGGATAAAATGGAAACAGCAGATTACCCAGCTTATTCCTCACTCTCTGAGACAAATTCTTCAGTTGCTGATCTGCTGCTATCTTCCAGAATAGCCATTGTGGCTGATGTATCGTCGTTGCTTGTGTTGTTTTTCTACAGCATTTCGATGCCTTTTTTTCTTTTGTAATAGACTCCTATCGAGCTTGCCTAAACATCCTCTGCGACATCCTCAGCCAATCATCAAACATCGAATGGCAAAAGCAATAATGGTGGCTCAGGAAACCGAGGACTCCAGAAAAAAGAGCTACTGTGTTGTTGGATAACATACACACCAAAATCTTGGCAACATTCGCTGCAGCCAACACACAACTGCTGTTCAAGAAACTGAAAATCCCATATGCCTTTCTCCACCTTCCAGTTGCAGAATGGGATGGAAACAGTGATTACCAAATGGCCAAAGATTTCTTTAGATGACTGATTGTCACTAATGACTATGCTGAAAGAAATGTTGCCCTTGTAAAAACATTTTCTGGACATTTGACCAAAGGTGAAGACCAGTTGCAGTTCCTTTTGCAGCTTGTGTATCAGCATCGCAAACGCTTTCCTCAAGCATCAAAGAACACCTTAATTGGGCAACAGTGAGTGGTTGGTCGCCATAAAATCCTTGTTTTAAACAGCTAACACCCATTTTGTCATAGTGGGGGGACCCAATATGACCTAAGACCTTCTGTGGACTTTGGTAATAACCAATAGACTTATAGGCTTACTATTGTACAGCAATAATACAACTTTAGAACACATAACAAAATTTAACATGAAAATCAGAAATTTGAAAATTCACTTTATAGTACTATTACTCTTTGCCAAATCATAGAGCTCACTTTGCTGATCAAAATGAACCCAAACACTTGTATGTTAGCATGAACCGTTTTCGAAACACAGCCATTTTAAGTTTAGGCTTTTATGACAAAATCGCCAAAACTTTTGGGGGCTTGGGGCACCCCTAAACATTAATATTTTTCAAAAATATTTTACACAAGTTATTTTTTCTGGAAATGGAAACTTTTGGCAGGGTAGCCCATATCATTTTCAAAAATTGATTTTTTTTGAACCACCCTAATGTGCAGTATATATATACCGGTATATATATATATAAAAAGTGAAAAACACTCTTTGTAATGCTGATGGGTGCATGTCAACTGAACCAGATTCCACTCATGTTCATCAATTCAGAACTATTAGAAGTTCAATAATGGTACGCTACTGGCATTGTATAACATTTGAACTTCAAAAAAAAGGGTACAATAGCTTATAGCCTGTTTTCAGAGTGTTTATTTCTTTTATAATTTATCAACATAGTAGTCATTAAGTAAAGTGTATAATATATATAAAAAAAAAAATCACAATAAAGATACAGTCGTAAGGTAACAAAATCAGGGAAAAATTACAAGCATCATTGGATTATTTACAAAAAGGATACCACAACATTCAACAAATTTAACCATGCATTTTTTTTACTATAAAATAGCCTGAAGAGTGAAGAGGCACTATCAATCTATCATACCACTGATGGAATCAGGACATTTTAGCATGGCCAACTTGGTGAAGGACTACTAGTATTACTCATAATGGATCTTTTGCAAAAAGACCTGAACATGAGAATACGTTGGCGCGAATTCTATTTCATTTATCAAGCATTGTATTTTTATTCACCATTGTTCTTGTTTAATTCCCATCACAATTTTTTACTGGACACTTGAAATAACAGCTAACGCTAAAGCTATCCAATCAATGTTTGAAACAATAAATATATATATACAATTTAACAATAAACAAAAAGCTAGTCTAATGTGGAAGTAAGGTCATCATCAGTCGTTATCTCCGCTTGCGGCAGATTGCACATCAACAATTCAACATGGCTTATTTGCTTCCAAGAGTGGCGATTTTGAGCCAACTCGCCCAGTGTCGTCAAGTGGAGTCCGGTCCATGATTGAATGTTGTCTTGCCATCGTTTTGGTTGTCTGCCACGTTTTCTTTTTCCTTCTACTTTGCCTTCTGTGCAAACTTTGCTGATTCCGAATTGTGATCTTTTAGTGTGGCCAAACAGTTTTAAAACTTTTGATTTTATTATTGCTGCAATTGGATGTAGTTTTGTCATAGTTAGAAGATCTTCTATTTTTGTGTGATCAAGTAACCTTTTGTTGGTCATGCTTCTCATGATGTGATTTTGGAAGGTAGTGAGTTTTTTCATTGTTGATGATGTCCAATTTATGCATTCTAGACCGTACAGCACGACTGGTAAAACGTAGGTGTTGAAAATTTTTGCTTTCAGTTTGATTGGGAGTCTATTGGATGTTAGAATCTTTTTGTTCTTTTCAAATGCTGCCCAGCCTAAGCCAATTCGGTGTTGCACTGCAGTCTTTCCATCGTTGGTTGCGGATAGTCGGTGGCCAAGATATATGAATTCTGGTACTTGTTCTATTTGTTTTCCATAGAGAGTGAGATTGAGTGTGTTGTTAGTTTTGTCGGTTGTCATACATTTGGTTTTGGACACATTTATTTGGAGGCCGAATTTAGCAGCATTTTTTGACAGAGCATCTAGGTATTCCTGCATTTTCAGTTTAGAATTATTCAAAATGGCCATATCGTCTGCGTAGCTTAAGTTGGATATTACATGACCGCCGATGGTGAATCCAGTAGTGATGTTATAATATAATTATAATGTGTTGTGGTTGAATGAATTTTTTTGGATATTATAATGAAATCAAACGTAGGAAAGTTTGTGTTGAAAAAAGCTTCATTTATTTTTAAACAGCACCACCCATTTTACAATAATCATCAGTAGTCAGCACTTCCAATGTACAGTGGCATTCTACAATATTAATCCAAGCCATTGAATTGTAGATTAATTGTATAGCCTATACTTTAAATTTTAAGAAACTTCAATTTTAGTTATTTCAGCTTGTTAAAACGTGATGGAACAAAAACTTGCACAGATCTATTGTCAAAGTACAGTAATTGCTGCTGTGACTGTTTGAAGCAAAATACTTCAATACAGAATTTCCATTCCTTACAAAATGACAATGTCATTGTGACATTCTTTTACTTTTAAGTTAGCTTTTTCATTTGTTTGTATCCTGTGTTGAATTGTTTCCAATGTTAAATAACTTTTGCATCACACCAAGCGTCCAGTGAAAAAATTGAGATGACAATTTGACACTGATAAACAAAAATATTTGCACATGGCAAGCTTTGCTCAATGCATGAAATAGAATTTGTTCTAAGTAGTCAGAAGTAAGATGTCTCAGTGACATGTCAGCTGCAGTAAATCGTCTTAAATACCAAGTCAACCAGGCCAAAATGTTCTCTATCCTTATAATGATACCGGTACCTTATTAATACCTTATAATAACACAATCAATGTGCTCAGTAAGTCGTCCATTTCCACCAGTAATGTAGTTGAAATATGGAAATCTTCTTTCATCATTGAATCCCATGTGCATTCCACAATCCAGCATTATGTTTTTGCCACCAAGAGTGACAAGAATACAACTTCGTCCAACATCTTGACCAGCTCCCAATGGAACTACTCGAATGTCAGGCATATTTATTTATGTTAAAACAACTTACAAAACACTATCAAATTTGCAATAGAATGAGTTTCGCTTTTAGCAGCATGATCGTTGCTTACTTCACAATGGAGATATTAACGACAGCAGCCTCAACCCAAACAAAAGAGTCGCATTAATTATAGAACGACTCACTGATTTCAACACCATTCGCAATAGCACATGACGCTCAGGGAACTGTGTTCCGAATGCTAGTGCAATTCGCTATTACCACAGCAAACTCGCAGCATCAGGCTAAAGCAGATCGTTAATATCTACCATACATTGTCAATTATCAAATTTGTTCCAATGTCGTGTCAGAATTCTAAATATAAATTTATAATCAGTTTATTTGATTTTTTGAACCAATACCATAGGTAAACAAAATAAAGTATCCTTAACGGGTTAACATGTTTTATTACACAGAGATACCGTACAATACCGTATAACATAATTTTAAAAAAATCAAAAACTTTTTCGACACGTGTGTCCTTATCAGGAATTACTTAAATCTGCAAAATGAAAATTATGAGATAAATCTGACTATGCACTATAACTTTAACGACACTCCGGACTGAAAAGCACTAACTGAACTTTGAGTTGATTTTTTTAATTATATATGTTCTATATCTCTGTGTAATAAAACATGTTAAACCTGCTAAAGTTACTTGTTTTGTTTGTCTACCGGTATGGTTCAACAGTGGCCGTGGCCGAGTGGTTAGCACGTTGGACTCGCAGTCGAGAGCCTGCATGTTCGACTCCAGCCACCCGCACTTGCTGTTGTTTCTCTGGGCAAGAAACTTTACGATAATTGCCTCTACCTAGTGATCGATTTCGAGTAATGGGTAGTACCAAATTGAAGTCATAAGTAAAAGTAGACAACCGGAAGCAGACATTGCCGTCGGCTGCAGCGTGGGTCAGGTGTATGTCGGAAGGCGTACACCGATGCATAGCGCTCAAGTCCGCTTTCCCGCAATGCAGGATAAAGATAAACAAACAAACAAAAAGCAATTATATTTCGTTTGTTAAATATCATCACAAACACTTACAAGAAAAATTTAATTTTGGTGACCTTTTCAGTTTTTGTTGCCACCCTTGTTGCATGAATCAAATTCCATTTAGTATTATAGTGTTCGTGATGATTGCATTTTGCCAATAAACTCAATTTGACAGTTACGATGACCACAACATAAAACATCTGTTAAAGAAAAGATTAAAGTTTCACCATGTGATGAACTCTATCCCTGCATTTTTGTTTTATTTTTTGCTATTTGTTTTTTGGGTTTTGTGGCCGTGCTAACTACTGATGTATAGCCTACTACATAATTTTTCATTCAGGCACGTTTTAAACCTTTCAAGGTTTTGCCACCTTTTCCCGTTCGTTAACGTGCTGGTAGGTTTATATCGATTTTTGTAGTTAGTATCTTTTTCGTCCCGGACGCGTTAATGACGAAAAATAAAATGATTGATGATTGATTGATTAGAAGGTTGTAGTGGGTAAGTAGACCACCATCATTCTGGCACCACCGTCATTCTGGCAGAATTGTTTTTCCGCTTTCCGCCTAAAAAAGTCATCCGTGAATAAGTGCGAGGCATAAAATGCGACCTGACATACCTTCGAAAAATCTTGAATAAAACAATAACCCGAAACACGTGCCACTTAAATTTTACATGCATCGGATTCAGTATTAAATTACCTTTCCAGGGATGTGCACCAATAGGTGGAAATTTGGAAGGAACTCTCAGCAGAACGCTTCAAAGATGGAGGATATATTTACGATAAACATTAAAATAATACGATTTTTGCATAATTGACACCTCTTCAAACATCTTGAAATAAAACTTTAATCCGCAACACGTGCCACTTAAATTTTGCATGCATCGGATTCAGTATTAAATTACCTTTCAAGGGATGTGTACCAATAGGTGGGCATTTGGAAGGAACTCCCAGCAAAACGCTCCAAAGATGAAGGATATATTTACGATAAACATTAAAATAATATGATTTTTGCATAGACACCACTTCAAACATCGTCGAATAGATATATAATCCGCAACACGTGCCACGTAAAATTTACATGCATCGGATTCAGTATTAAATTACCTTTCCAGGCAGGGGCGCCGGAACGATTTTTGACTGGGGGGGCAAGATTACGAAAAAAGGGCACTTTTTTTTAATAAAAGGCAATTTTTTTTTCAAGTTTTAAGATAAGATTTAGCGATAATGCTAATCTATCAGCTCACTATGTATTGAGTAATATTAGCCTACAAGTGTCCAGTATACAAAGAAGGGCATCATGCTATATGTTATAATGATGTAACCTACTGTCAAGCCTTAAAGCAGCCTGCGGCCATGGCCGCTAAGTAGTGCTTAAATGACCATCGGTGCTACCTCCACAATCGGCCAAGTTTGGCCGCCGGTCTCTTCTAGCCAAATATTTAATTTCGCAATACAATGATCGTGGATTAACTGTCGAAAATATGTAGTATCAAAGAGTGACGCAAAATTAGGTCAGCGCGTCATAATCGCCATTGTTGCATTGTGCGGGAATATTTGTTATTGATGGAATATATCCATCTGCGATCACCAACGCTGTAAGTCTTGTTTGTAATTCCCGACGTTTATTTTAACAAAGTCTTAATCCGAAGTGCTAATTTACATCGGCTGGCAATATTGTCGTTTTTATGTCGATTCGATGTTGTCGGACATTGAATCGTTGTTAAAAAGGAGAACTAGATTAGTTTGACATAAAAATCGAACGTTGGCCAGCAATCAAGCCTAGTCAGTTTTTAAGCAGGGCTGCCAGACAAGTTTGGATCAATCGCACATAGCCTAAATCGACAAAAGTGCTTTTTTTTCTTGTTTTTATTTGAATGCGAAGTGTTTGATTTTTTTTTAATTGATTTTAAATTTTGTTGCTTTATGTCAGCGGAAAAGTGACAAAAATTGTCATAAATTGTTATTTTGGGCTCAAACTTTGTAATGATACATCGCCTGGATTTGATTTGTTAAATTTCGTCTGAAGAAAACATTATTGACCTATTGTGTTGTTCGGTTACACTCAAATATTTCTCATTTACTAGTTTCAGGATTGTTCGCTAGTTTCATGCAGCCTAACAGGTCACACTGAGAGTTACTCAGCCATTTCTTTTATGACAGAACAATAGGCCTAACTTATACCTTTTTTTAAAATTTTGATTATTTTTGTATTGTAATACTGTTACTAAAAATGTTTTTACTCGTATAGTCTTGTACTATTTATTGGCTTGAACTTTTCTCTGTTGCACTGAAGTTTAAACGCCCTTGCTACAAGAGTTTATTGATTTTAAAAGTTTTTCCTATTTTTAATCACCCGGAATAAAGTTTATATTTGAATAAAAAACCACAGGACTTCACTTGAGGATCGCAGCAGCACATGATTTTTTTTTTCTTTCATTAATATTACTCAACATCAGCCTATCTTGTTTCAACGTAATTTGCCGATGCTTGACATTTGTCACATTAAGAACTGGGAAGCAGCTGACTCGATGACTGATATAGTCTTTCGCTGCTTCCTGTCTGTTGTGGTATTTAGATAGCTATTTTATTCGTATTGTCGCAATTGTCGCAACAGACAAAAGAAAAGGTTTCTCTCTCTCTCTTGTAAGCTTAGTTTAAATGGCAAAATCGTCATTTCCGTAGGGTGGCAATTGACTTGTAGACCGTATGGTCGTTTCGTTGTCTCCCAGTCGGTATGGGAACTTGTGTAACTTTGCATTGTGTACATTAATTGCATATTTCAAACATCTACCTATGTTCCTGTTACTGACAAATAAAACATTGATTGATTGATTGATTGACATCCAAGGGGAAAACATTTTTTGATCATATTTTGCAAAAATTATGCTTCTTTTAGTAATGTCCTTCACATCATTGAAATACTTATTTTATTACCTTGCTGTCACCGTCAACACATGTCGGACGTTGTTTTTCGTTGCTAAAAAGAATTCTAGGGGAGTGGCGAACTTCTTTAAAATCAGCCACATTGGAGACACTCGTGCAAGTGTCGTTAGATGGTCCCGCAGTACTGGATTACAATCCCGATAAAGCAGTTATTGCGTGGTGCAACGATTCTATTGTATAGGTCGTCGCCCAGGCCCAGATTTCAACAGCGCTAAGTGATCATTTTAGCATTGTTGCAAGTTTAATTTTATTTACTTGTGCCATCGTTATTTTTATTTTGTATTTTGGCCTCCAAGCACGCAAATTTGGCCGCCGAGAAGGAGCTCTAGAAAATAAAAACGAGTTTTAAGGTCTGATAGGCTACTGCCCTGCAAACATCACAGTATTGGGCCGATACTGGCCAATACTGGCCCAGTACAAGCCGATACTGGGCCAGTATCGGCCCAATACTGTGATGTTTGCTGGGTGTGTTGCAAAATTTTCTGCCGTAAATACTATTATTAGGCTAAAAGCGAATAGCAGAAATTGTTATATTGCAAAATGTGCAGTTGCTTACATGACTTTAAAAGGGCACCATTGCCCCCCCTGCCCCTCCATCTGCAGAAAATTTGAGGGCAGGGGGGCATCCGCCTCCCCTGCCCCCCCGCTTCCGGCGCCCCTGTTTCCAGGGATGTGCACCAATAGGTGGGCATTTGGAAGGAACTCCCAGCAGAACGCTCCAAAAATGGAGGATATATTTACGATAAACATTAAAATAATATGATTTTTGCATAATTGACACCACTTCAAACATCTTGAAATAGAACTATAATCCGCAACACGTGCCACTTAAATTTTGCATGCATCGGATTCAGTATTAAATTACCTTTCCAGGGATGTGCACCAATAGGTGGGCATTTGGAAGGAACTCCCAGCAGAACGCTCCAAAAATGGAGGATATATTTACGATAAACATTAAAATAATATGATTTTTGCATAATTGACACCACTTCAAACATTTTGAAATAGAACTATAATCCGCAACACGTGCCACTTAAATTTTGCATGCATCGGATTCAGTATTAAATTACCTTACCAGGGATGTGCACCAATAGGTGGGCATTTAGAAGGAACTCCCAGCAGAACGCTCCAAAAATGGAGGATATATTTACGATAAACATTATTACAATATGACTTTTGCATAATTGACACCTCTTCAAACATCTTGAAATAAAACTTTAATCCGCAACACGTGCCACTTAAATTTTGCATGCATCGGATTCAGTATTAAATTACCTTTCCAGGGATGTGCACCAGTAGGTGGGCATTTGGAAGGAACTCCCAGCAGAACGCTCCAAAGATGGAGAATATATTTACGATAAACATTAATATAATATGATTTTTGCATAATTGACACCTCTTCAAACATCTTGAAATAAAACTTTAATCCGCAACACGTGCCACTTAAATTTTGCATGCATCGGATTCAGTATTAAATTACCTTTCCAGGGATGTGCACCAATAGGTGGGCATTTGGAAGGAACTCCCAGCTGAACGCTCCAAAAATGGAGGAAATATTTACAATAAACATTAAAACAATACGATTTTTGCATAATTGACACCACTAAAAAACATCTTCGAATAGAACTATAATCCGCAACACGTGCCACGTAAATTTTGCATGCATCGGATTCAGTATTAAACTACCTTTCCAGGGATGTGCACCAATAGGTGGGCATTTAAAAGGAACTTTCAGCAAAATGCTTCAAAGATGGAGGATATATTTACAATAAACATTAAAATAATATGATTTTTGCATAATAGACACCACTTCAAACATCTTCGAATAGATATATAATCCGCAACACCTGCCGCTTAAATTTTGCATGCATCGGATTCAGTATTAAACTACCTTTCCAGGGATGTGCACCAATAGGTGGGCATTTGGAAGGAACTCCCAGCAGAACGCTCCAAAGATGGAGGATATATTTACGATAAACATTAAATAATACGATTTTTGCATAATTGACACCACTTCAAACATCTTCGAATAGAAGTATAATCCGCAACACGTGCCACGTAAATTTTGCATGCATCGGATTCAGTATTAAATTACCTTTCAAGGGATGTGCACCAATAGGTGGGCATTTGGAAGGAACTCCCAGCAGAACGCTCCAAATATGGAGGATATACTTACGATAAACGTTAAAATAATACAATTTTGCAATTATGTCTATTTGTCTATTATGCAAAAACCATATTATTTTAATGTTTAGCCTACCGTAAATATATCCTCTATCTTTGAAGCGTTCTGCTGGGAGTTCCTTCCAAATGCCCACCTTTTGGTGCACATCCCTGGAAAGGTAATTTAATACTGAATCCGATGCTAGCAAAATTTAAGCGGCACGTGTTGCGGATTATAGTTCTATTCGAAGATGTTTTTTAGTGGTGTCAATTATGCAAAAATCGTATTATTTTAATGTTTATTGTAAATATATCCTCCATTTTTGGAGCGTTCAGCTGGGAGTTTCTTCCAAATGCCCACCTATTGGTGCACATCCCTGGAAAGGTAATTTAATACTGAATCCGATGCATGCAAAATTTAAGTGGCACGTGTTGCGGATTAAAATTTTATTTCAAGATGTTTGAAGAGGTGTCAATTATGCAAAAATCATATTATTCTTAACGTTTATCGTAAATATTTCCTCCCGCATCTTTGAACCGTTCTGCTGGGAGTTCCTTCCAAATGCCCACCTATTGGTGCACATCCCTTGAAAGGTAATTTAATACTGAATCCGATGCATGCAAAATTTAAGTGGCACGTGTTGCGGATTATAGTTCTATTCGAAGATGTTTTTTAGTGGTGTCAATTATGCAAAAATCGTATTATTTTAATGTTTATTGTAAATATATCTTCCATTTATGGAGCGTTCTGCTGGGAGTTCCTTCCAAATGCCCACCTATTGGTGCACATCCCTGGAAAGTTAATTTAATACTGAATCCGATGCTTGCAAAATTTAGGTGGCACGTGTTGCGGATTAAAGTTTTATTTCAAGATGTTTGAAGAGGTGTCAATTATGCAAAAATCGTATTATTTTAATGTTTATCGTAAGTATATCCTCCATATTTGGAGCGTTCTGCTGGGAGTTCCTTCCAAATGCCCACCTATTGATGCACATCCCTGGAAAAGTAATTTAATACTGAATCCGATGCATGTAAAATTTATGTGGCACGTGTTGCGGGTTATTGTTTTATTCAAGGTTTTTCGAAGGTATGTCAGGTCGCATTTTATGCCTCGCACTTATTCACGAATGACTTTTTTAGGCGGAAAGCAGAGAAACTATTCTGCCAGAATGACGGTGGTCATTCTGGCAGAATAATTCCGCGCGATCCGCCTAAAAAAATAATGTGTAAAAATTTGCGCGATAAACAAAGCGATGAAAGTAGCAACACTCGGAAGCTGATAAAATCACTTCTCATTACCACATCAAAGCAAATCTTATATTTTTTCCATAGCCAAATGAACAGTGAACACAGAAATTTAAATAAAAAACTCGACTTGTCAAAGATAAAACAACTACAATTGCGAAAAGTAAGACATTAAATCGTATCTATTAAGACTGCTATATGTGATATGGCAACAGAAGTAAACATCACAAAAACGACTATAAAAATACTTTCCCGAAATATTTTTTGGAATTTTATTTTTGAATCGTGTTCAGAATTAAATTTCCTTTCCAGGGGTGTCAATTTCGTGGTGGGGCAGACGAAGGAAACGCGAGCAGAATGGTTTAAAAATGGAGTAAATGTCTTACGCATTTAAAAATAAATACAGATTTTAACGTTTATAGACGCCTTCAATTAGGCGTCTATAAAAATATTTTCCCGAAATATTTTTCTGAATTTTATTTTTGAATCGTGTTCAGAATTAAATTTCCTTTCCAGGGGTGGCAAGCTCGTGGTGGGGCAGACGAAGGAAACGCGAGCAGAATGGTTTAAAAATGGGGTAAATATCAAACGTATTTAAAAATAAATAGAGATTTTAACGTTTATAAGAGGCCTTCAATTAGGCGTCTATAAAAATATTTTCCCGAAATATTTTTCGGAATTTTATTTTTGAATCGTGTTCAGAATTAAATTTCCTTTCCAGGGGTGGCAAGCTCGTGGTGGGGCAGACGAAGGAAACGCAAGCAGAATGGTTTAAAAATGGAGTAAATATCAAACGAATTTAAAAATAAATAGAGATTTTAACGTTTATAGACGCCTTCAATTAAGCGTCTATAAAAATATTTTCCCGAAATATTTTTCGGAATTTTATTTTTGAATCGTGTTCAGAATTAAATTTTCTTTCGAGGGGTGTCAATTTCGTGGTGGGGCAGACGAAGGAAACGCAAGCAGAATGGTTTAAAAAGGGGTAAATGTCTTACGTATTTAAAAATAAATAGAGATTTTAACGTTTATAGACGCCTTCAATTAGGCGTCTATAAAAATATTTTCCCGAGATATTTTTCTGAATTTTATTTTTGAATCGTGTTCAGAATTAAATTTCCTTTCCAGGGGTGTCAATTTCGTGGTGGGGCAGACGAAGGAAACGCGAGCAGAATGGTTTAAAAATGGAGTAATTGTCAAACGTATTTAAAAATAAATACAGATTTTAACGTTTATAGACGCCTTCAATTAGGCGCCTATAAAAATATTTTCCCAAATTATTTTTCGGAATTTTATTTTTGAATCGTGTTCAGAATTAAATTTCCTTTCCAGGGGTGGCAATTTCGTAGTGGGGCAGACGAAGAAAACGCAAGCAGAATGGTTTAAGGATGGAGTAAATGTCTTACGCATTTAAAAATAAATAGAGATTTTAACGTTTATAGACGCCTTCAATTAAGCGTCTATAAAAATATTTTCCCGAAATATTTTTCTGAATTTTATTTTTGAATCGTGTTCAGAATTAAATTTCCTTTCCAGGGGTGTCAATTTCGTGGTGGGGCAGACGAAGGAAACGCAAGTAGAATGGTTTAAGAAAGGGGTAAATGTCAAACGTATTTAAAAATAAATAGAGATTTTAACGTTTATAGACGCCTTCAATTAAGCGTCTATAAAAATATTTTCCCCGAAATATTTTTCGGAATTTTATTTTTGAATCGTGTTCAGAATTAAATTTCCTTTCCAGGGGTGTCAATTTCGTGGTGGGGCAGACGAAGGAAACGCGAGCAGATTGGTTTAAAAATGGGGTAAATGTCTTACGTATTATAAAATTAAATAAGGATTTTGACGTTTTGACATGCTTTCAATTATTGTGGTACATTTGTTCACTAATTTCTTTATTGTTGTAAGGTTTTCCAACCGCACCTTTGAGGCAACCTTATGCGGTCGTTAGTTTTTTTGTTAACGCAGCACCTGTCGCCAGTAGGCATATTACACTTTCCTATACAGCACATCTTGAGTAGTGCAAAAAAAATTTACAGAACAGTTAATGCCTTGGTAATACTGAACTTTTCAGAATTTGGAAAATTGATGTGTAAATTGAACAGATCTTAACTTGAAAACTTAAATTTCTCTAGAAAGCGATTATATACACTTCGAATGGGTATTTTTTAAGTTTTTATAGATTACTTACATCTACAATGATTTCATTCCGAAATCAGTAGGTTGGTTTGTCGTATCCAGGCGTACACCTGGTGGCAGGTGCGGATCTAGGATTTTTTTCGAGGGGGGGCAGAAAATTTGAAAATCAGTTAAAAAAAAAAGATAAAATAGATATGAACAACGAAACTACGATATATTGCCTACGATACAGACTTGGACAACTAAAATTTTGTAGTCTTTCGAAATTAGATTAGAATTATACTTAAAGTACGGTAATTTAAGTGTTTACAAATTAGACTAGGATTAGAATTAGAGTTACTCAAGTTTTCACAAATTAGTGTAGAATTTAAACTAGATTAGAATTAGTTGACATATATCTTTTTTTAGTTGGATAAAAACGCCAATGTGGCAACTCGGGATCAAAGTGTCATTTCACCATCACAGCGCCAAAATCACTTGTAAACGTCATAATATACATTGTAACATCAGTAAATTGATGAATTAATCGAATTTTCATGACTTTGCTGCTCAAGGAATGGAATGACACTTTGATCTTGATCGTTTTATTGCATTTTCTTTGTGTAGCGTTGATAAGAGCGCGGTATCCTTACATTTGCCAAAAAATACTGTTGGACAATCTAAAATTTTTAGTAAAACTGGAGATTGGATAAGAATTACAACTAGAGCAAACAAGTTTTTACCGAATTAGATTAGAATTACCGAATTACCTGCAAACATACAAATATCCAATTGGTCATGGACACTGCATACAGGGTTTTAAACCAGATTTCAAGTTTACTTTGCTTGCTTAGCAATTTTTGTTCAAACTAAATTTATTTTATATACGGTATTCACAATTGATGAAAATGACTGTTTTAATGTCTATTTTGTAGCATATCGTATCAGGCTTGGACAACTGGATAATTCTAGTTGTTTAATTCGATAAATTAGAGCGAAATGTCGGTAATTCAAATCTACATTTACCCCTTTCTTAAACCATTCTGCTCGCGTTTCCTTCGTCTGCCCCACTACGAAATTGACACCCCTGGAAAGGAAATTTAATTCTAAACACGATTCAAAAATAAAATTCAGAAAAATATTTCGGGAAAATATATTTATAGACGCCTAATTGAAGGCGTCTATAAACGTTAAAATCTCTATTTATTTTTAAATACGTAAGACATTTACTCCATTTTTAAACCATTCTGCTCGCGTTTCCTTCGTCTGCCCCACCACGAAATTGACACCCCTCGAAAGGAAATTTAATTCTGAACACGATTCAAAAATAAAAAAATAAAAATATTTCTGGAAAATATTTTTATAGACGCTTAATTGAAGGCGTCTATAAACGTTAAAATCTCTATTTATTTTTAAATACGTTTGATATTTACCCCATTTTTAAACCATTCTGCTCGCGTTTCCTTCGTCTGCCCCACCACGAAATTGACACCCCTGGAAAGGAAATTTAATTCTAAACACAATTCAAAAATAAAATTCAGAAAAATATTTCGGGAAAATATTTTTATAGACGCTTAATTGAAGGCGTCTATAAACGTTAAAATCTGTATTTATTTTTAAATGCGTAAGACATTTACCCCATTTTTAAACCATTCTGCTTGCATTTCCTTCGTCTGCCCCACCACAAAATTGACACCCCTGGAACGGAAATTTAATTCTGAACACGATTCAAAAATAAAATTCAGAAAACTTTTTCGGGAAAATATTTTTATAGACGCTTAATTGAAGGCGTCTATAAACGTTAAAATCTCTATTTATTTTTAAATACGTAAGACATTTACTCCATTCTTAAACCATTCTGCTTGCGTTTCCTTCGTCTGCCCCACCACGAGCTTGCCACCCTTGGAAAGAAAATTTAATTCTGAACACGATTCAAAAACAAAATTCCAAAAAATATTTCGGAAAAATATTTTTGTAGACGCCTAGTTGAAGGCGTCTATAAACGTTAAAATCTCTATTTATTTTTAAATACGTTTGATATTTACCCCATTTTTAAACCATTCTGCTCGCGTTTCCTTCGTCTGCCCCACCACGAAATTGACACCCCTGGAAAGGAAATTTAATTCTAAACACAATTCAAAAATAAAATTCCGAAAAATATTTCGGGAAAATATTTTTATAGACGCTTAATTGAAGGCGTCTATAAACGTTAAAATCTGTATTTATTTTTAAATGCGTAAGACATTTACCCCATTCTTAAACCATTCTGCTTGCATTTCCTTCGTCTGCCCCACCACAAAATTGACACCCCTGGAACGGAAATTTAATTCTGAACACGATTCAAAAATAAAAAAATAAAACTTTTTCGGGAAAATATTTTTATAGACGCTTAATTGAAGGCGTCTATAAACGTTAAAATCTGTATTTATTTTTAAATACGTAAGACATTTACTCCATTCTTAAACCATTCTGCTTGCGTTTCCTTCGTCTGCCCCACCACGAGCTTGCCACCCCTGGAAAGGAAATTTAATTCTGAACACGATTCAAAAACAAAATTCCGAAAAATATTTCGGAAAAATATTTTTGTAGACGCCTAGTTGAAGGCGTCTATAAACGTTAAAATCTCTATTTATTTTTAAATGCGTAAGACATTTACCCCATTTTTAAACCATTCTGCTCGCGTTTCCTTCGTCTGCTCCACCATGAAATTGACACCCCTGGAAAGGAAATTTAATTCTGAACACGATTCAAAAATAAAATTCCAAAAAATATTTCGGGAAAATATTTTTATAGACGCCTAATTGAAGGCGTCTATAAACGTTAAAATATCTATTTATTTTTAAATATGTAAGACATTTACTCCATTTTTAAACCATTCTGCTCGCGTTTCCTTCGTCTGCCCCACCACGAAATTGCCACCCCTGGAAAGGAAATTTAATTCTGAACACAATTCAAAAATAAAATTCCGAAAAATATTTCGGGAAAATATTTTTATAGACGCTTAATTGAAGGCCTCCTATAAACGTTAAAATCTCTATTTATTTTTAAATACGTAAGACATTTACCCCATTCTTAAACCATTCTGCTTGCGTTTCCTTCGTCTGCCCCACCACGAGCTTGCCACCCCTGGAAAGGAAATTTAATTCTGAACACGATTCGAAAACACAATTCCAAAAAGTATTTCGGAAAAATATTTTTGTAGACGCCTAGTTGAAGGCGTCTATAAACGTTAAAATATCTATTTATTTTTAAATATGTAAGACATTTACTCCATTTTTAAACCATTCTGCTCGCGTTTCCTTCGTCTGCCCCACCACGAAATTGACACCCCTGGAAAGGAAATTTAATTCTGAACACGATTCAAAAATAAAATTCCGAAAAATATTTCGGGAAAATATTTTTATAGACGCCTAGTTGAAGGCGTCTATAAAAACGTTAAAATCTCTATTTATTTTTAAATACGTAAGACATTTACCCCTTTTTTAAACCATTCTGCTCGCGTTTTCTTCGTCTGCCCCACCACGAAATTGACACCCCTGGAAAGGAAATTTAATTCTGAACACGATTCAAAAATAAAATTCCGAAAAATATTTCGGGGAAAATATTTTTATAGACGCTTAATTGAAGGCGGAAAATATTTTTATAGACGCCTAATTGAAGGCGTCTATAAACGTTAAAATCTGTATTTATTTTTAAATACGTTTGATATTTACTCCATTTTTAAACCATTCTGCTCGCGTTTCCTTCGTCTGCCCCACCACGAAATTGACACCCCTGGAAAGAAAATTTAATACTGAACACGATTCAAAAATAAAATTCAGAAAAATATTTCGGGAAAGTATTTTTATAGTCGTTTTTGTGATGCTTACTTTTTTTGCAATATCACATATAGCAGTCTTAATAGATACGATTTTATGTCTTGCTTTTCGCAATTGCAGTTGCTTTATCTTTGACAAGTCGAGTTTTTTATTTAAATTTCTGTGTTCACTGTTCATTTGGCTATGGAAAAAATATAAGATTTGCTTTGATGTGGTAACGAGAAGTGATTTTATCAGCTTCCGAGTGTTGCTGCTTTCATCGCATTGTTTATCGCGCAAATTTTTAGGAATCATTTTTTTTAGGCGGTTCGCGCAGAATTATTCTGCCAGAATGACGGTGGTGGTAAGTAGCTATTGTCGTCACATAACCTGCATACGGTTGCAACTTGCAAACTTCTTCGTACCCCAAACAATTCGGCCGTTGAAAAGATCGAAAAAAAACCTAGAGCACCGCCGAAGTCGCTGATCGGAGTTTCCGCGAAACCTTTTCAATTTTATCGGCAAGAGTTGAGTTGGACACTAACAGTGCCAAAGGGCCAAGTCGCTAATTAAAGTTTTCACAATTTTTTTTTTCAACTTTATCGGGTGGGTTTGAAAATCTTTTATTTGTCAAAAAGGAGTGAAGTTGAAAGTTGGTAGTTTGTGGTGAGCGGTGACTCATAACAATTTATTGATTGGTTTCCAAAAATTCTGACAAATAAAAGGTTCTAAACACTCCCCTAAATCACCAATTGAAGGTCTATTTCCCTATTAGGCTATTGTGCTTTTCAAAAATCATAGAAAAGTTGATATATTTGAAAAGAGTTCCAACTGTCTTTATTCATTTTCCTTCAATATCGATTTTGTTATGATTGCGCGACTACAAATTTGACATAATAAGCACTAGATTATCCACAAAGAAATAAGCTACGATAGCCTACTGGTTTTACAGGGCTTGTCTTAAGCTACTCGATATAAAAAAGGTTTTTGAAAGTCAACTGCTAAAACTCTTCCACAAAAGCTTGATCAAGATGATATTCGTAAACGATATTCTGTGATTTATCAATATACTTTCACTTAATGAGTATGGCGTCATTCAAAGTTGAAAGCCAGATCTAATTTTGTTTTTATTATATTATATATACTGTAAGCCCAGGGCCGTAGCCAGACCGCAGAGCATGGGGGGGGGCAATTTTCAGGGGGGGCAAGGCTCTCCTGGCCCTCGGCTGGCTACGGGCCTGTGTAGGCCTATAGCCTACTGTAGCCTATAGCCTAAATGTCGTTAGCTCAGTGGTTATCCTACTTCTGGAATGTTAGTTTTTTTACTTTCCAAATGCGCTAGGTGCCGTAGAAGAGATTCAGAAATATGCCCCTATAAAACTTTGAAACAACACACTTGATGTACGACGTAGGCTACGTGTTTAAAACGTTGCTAAGGTACCTAAGTATCATAGTCTACAGATGATATAATGTTGTTCCATGCAAATATTCGTATTTTAGTGAAACAATAACACAAAAAGTTACCACAAGTTCCACAATTTTTCAAGAGATTCATCGTATATTCAAAACCATAAGACCTTTAGCGAATTCGGGTCTCAATTGCCGAGTTACTTCCCTGGCGTAACCAGGTTCCAACATCTACTTCGCTGGTGAAAACTTTCTCAGTGGAGGACCGACCATTCGCATAAAGAGTAAACTTGAAACAGTTACAGTGTATAGAGAAGCACGGTCAGATGTCAGTATGAGGTTCATTTGTGAAAATCCGCGCTCACACTAGCTCGATTAAATTGGAATGGATTTTAGTGACGTTATCAAACTTAGAAGACTCTGGGATCTTTTTTCGTAGTTATAACATATTCACGAAGTCCCCTCACAGCTTCGCGTTCATCTAAGCCCAATCTCTTTGCCACTTCAATGATTTCGTTTTCTCCATGTGTTATCCTCTGGCCAAGTAGTTGGATCAAGTATTTTGCAGACGTTAATAAATGACGAGTCTGTTAAATTTAACAAGCGATCTTGGATGGAATTTCCTAAGTGATGATAGAAGATGCCGGGATTAATTAGCGGGCTATTTCTGCAAATTTTTAAATGCAATTCTAGGCCTACACCTTTGAACTCTAAGTTTTCTTCAGCATCCTTGGCAATGCGATAATGTCGCCCGAGTTCGTTCCTAGGAATTTCAAATAATTTTGCAAGATTATTGATTTTGTTATCTGCATCCCAAATTGTAACATGCTCTATTTTGCAGTTGGAGGCTTACTTCGGATAACTCTTGCAAGGAATCGTAGGCTACCGTACATCAAAGCCAAGTCCAACAAGAAATCCGTGGATGTTATCTTCGACAAGAGTCCTTGATATTTCGCACGTTCCTGAGAATCTCTTGTGTTGCTACTAGCTCCCTTTTTGAAATGATTGACAAGTGCTCGGAAATCATTCCAGACGGCATTAACTGTGCGGAAACTCGAGGCTACCCAACGTCGTGTGTCCAGTCAGTGCCGGTCTTAGGGTATTTCGTGCCCTGTGCGGAATATGCTTTGCGGGCCCCAATGACAATGATCCAATTCAGTAGCGTAGCTACGTACTTTGAAATGGGAAGGGGGTTGGTTTGGTGGTCGGCGGGCGAAGCCCCGAAGGCGACACCCAGCGGCGGGATGTCTGGGGGGCCTTCCGCAGAAAATTTTGAAAAATTACTTTGATTTTGGTGCATTCTGAGAGCATGTTCAACAAAAATTTGTCTATGAATATTACTGAAAAATGGTGCTGTCCGGTGGCATAGCAGCATGATAAGATCATGTTTTATTTGGCATTTTTCGGAAATAAAGCTATATTTCTATGTTGAGTCTGGATGCAACCTATTTCAGTCAGATAAGTTAAATCTGGTGTGTCCGCCCTGAGACTTAATTTGTCCCCCGAGATACCTGCTCAGACTGGACTTGTTTGTCTGCTGTCAACAAAACCGAATTTCGACTTACTTCGTCCCCAGAAAAGATCGAGAGAAATTTTGAAATGTTTGCGGCAACTCCGATCAGCGACTTCTGCTTTGTTGTTTTTTTTTCTCGATCTTTTCAGGGTACGAAATGTTCAGGAGACGAAATAGGTTGCACCCGTTGAGTCTCTATGTTTTCTTTTTGCTAATTCCTTTGTTGAATTGACTTGTTGAATTTTTCCATTGGAAATGACAAAAATTACTGCATTTTCTGAGTAAATTGCGGGCCCCCTACTTTGCGTGCCCTGTGCGATCGCACGGTTTGCACATCCCAAAGACCGGCACTGGTCTAGTAGGCCTACCCTTCCGATTTTCAACAACTGCACTTCAACAGCCGCTGCACAGTCATCCAATTCCCTGCTAGTTTTAGGACAACACTTAGCCGTCCAGCATTGAAAGTTTTATTAGAAGCCGAAGCCAAGTCGTACAACTTTCGACACTGGACATAGCTTAAAAACTTTGTTCTAAGGTTAAAGACATTGATGACTTTGAACTTCCACGGTGTAGGCTACTTCTATGGGCAGGCCCGTAGCCAGCCGGGGGCCAGGGGGGGCCTCGCCCCCCCTGGAAAAAATTTTGCACCCCCCTGGCAAAATCCCAACATTCTTGAGCAACAACTGCAATTATAATGATTTTGCCCATTTTCCCGTTGCACAGCTCCAACTGGCCCAATTAACTACAATTGTTTTGTTTAGTTAACAGCTATGATGATTAAACAATTTCGCCCCTCCCCCTAACTCCTCCTTTGGCAACCTCAACAGGTTCAATTCAACCAAGGCCAACACGTGTTAGGTTGGTAAAAAAATTGTCAGAAACTGTGTAAAATAAAAATGTTTTGGGAAAGAATGATAACCTAACAAAGAGGGAATGGATTTCCAGCAGACCTACAAACCGGTACAAATTAGGCTATACTTAATTCTTACCATTCTTAAATACTTACCATACTTAATTCATACTTAATTCATACCCATTACTTACCATACTTAATTCTAAGGGTCAGTGATAACCAATCTGTGCAGTGATAAACCAAATTTGTGCAGTTAAGCAGTGTTTATTTTTTTTCTTCAATCCAATCAGTGTAAATAAATTGTGTTTCTAGTTTTCTGATCTGTGAAGTGTTCAACCTAATTATTGCAGCAGATATTGCTACATTTGAATCTAGCACTGCCGTTTGTGAGTGTGGATTCTCAGTGTTAACAAGGGCTGACGCTCCCACTAGACGGAGCATGTTACAACCAAGACAGGCAAACTTAGTGCTTATGGCCTTTGAACATTCTATATCGAAATCTATCGATTTAGACTTGTTTGTGAGACGGCTTGCATCCAAACATCCGCGACTGCAATTGCAATAGACTAGCTCACGGTTGTATAGGCGGAATGATAAGAGACCAGTGTTGGTCTTAACCAGTGGCGTAGCCAAAGGGGGGGGGGGGGGGGTTACAACCCCCCCCCCTTTGGCGCGCGTGTGACGTCACGATATTGAGAATGATGCTTTCAGTCTCTTTATGCTTGAGCATGATGCTTTCAGTCTAAAAAAATTTGCCTAATTTTAAACAAAACTGCATTAAAAGAGCGAGTTGTGCCAATACCTAACATTCAAACATCTCAGCCAGAAATTAGCAACAAGAAAACATAGAGACTTAGCTTTATTTCCGAAAAATGCTGAAGAAAACATGATCTTATCCTTTTGCTATGCCACCTGACAACACCATTTTACAGGAATATTCATACCCACATTTTTGTTGAAAATGCTCTCAGAATGCACCAAATTCAAAGTAATTTTTCAAAATTTTCTGGGGGAGGCCCCCAGACCCCCCGTCGCTGGGTGTCGTCTTAGGCGAACACGCCGTCGGGCTTCGCCCGCCGGTCGTCAAAGCCTCTCCTTTCAAAATTCCTTGCTACGCTACTGGTCTTAACACTAAACTGACATATTGCAATTTTTGTGGATACCGGTGTTTAAGAGGTTAAAATGCCAAAATCATTCAATTTTTTTCGGCCCCCCCTAACGAAAAGTCGGCCCCCCCCTTGCTCTGCGGTCTGGCTACGGCCCTGTCTATGGGGATCTTGACCACTAGCCTAGGTCGCGGAATAAGACTGTTCTTATTGCTTCCCTTTCCAGTTTGTAGCCTAGGTACCACGACTGCTCAGACTTACAAGGCTACTCTGAATAGAGCAAGAGAGTAGTGCTAAGCAGCGGGAAACAGTCCGTAATAAAAGTGGAAAAATACAAGAAAAAATAATTTTGACGTAATAAGGTGGCTCAATAACATATCGGAGTGTAAACGTCAGGGTGTGGCGCTATAAGACAGTCAAGCTGCTTCAAGGTTGCACAATAACGGATCAAATGAATGATACAAATTACAAACACCATCTTAACGCTACTCCGAACAGGGCAAAGCATAATAAGAGCATAAAATATTTGAGCTTCCTGAACGCCGTTCCGGACAAGTCAACTTTTTGATCGAGCTTCCGGAGCGGCGTTCCAGACCGTTCCGGCTGAAATCCAGCCCTGATCCTACTCAAGATGAAGAAGCTCTGATTCGGGTTTGGGGATGTGCGCTTGAGCAATGCATTTACGGATTGCTCTAACCCAGGGCTTCCCAAACTGGGGGTCGCGACCAGTGCCGGATTAACCATTAGGCAAAGTAGGCACGTACCTACAGGCCAGTCAAAAATCCAGGCCACTTTAAAATCGGTAGAAATTTAGTCATGTTTTCAAAATATTTATTTTCTAAACTAATAAGTAGGGCCATTTTTATTTTGACCTAAAAAAATATTTTTTTGACTTTATTTTTATCAAATTTTGACTTTATTTTGACCTAACGAAATTGCTTGTTTGTTGAGTGCGCAGTTCTTCCTTGATTTGATACCAGTTACCCAAACATAATATTTTGTCGATTTCAGACCCAAACGTAGCCTAATATTTTGTCCAAAAGTCAAGGTGTTTTATAGCGATAGATTTAGGTAGACTGTGTTATTTTGTCCTTGTGGAAAGGGCATTTTGCCTCGATTTTCTCGGCATGATAAATTAAATTCATCAGGAAAATCTTGAGAAAGGTCTAAATCTGAAAGCGATTAACTTGCTTAGGCATTTTTGTATTTCAGAATGTCAGTAGGCTATTCGTAAAGTCCAAACTGTTGATCTTCGAAAAGACCACGTTTGTGAAGAGAAGTGTTTTATCAGAATTATTTAAATTCGCAACAATGAATAAACAATGGACAATTTGCGATAAAAGTTACTGCTGATCCAAGTGGGCATTGTGACATATTTCCTGCTTTTATGGGTTAATATGATTTAATTGTGTCGCAGTTCCTGATTTACAATGCTTCCACAAGGATTTTGACAAAAATTACTTTCAAGAAACACAAAAAGTTTGTCAAAAGCCGTAGCCTAATATGACAAATCATAATTTGACAAATTTTGACTTTATTTTGACCTATAAGCTTCTTAGAAACACTCCCCTAGGTGCTGAAAACAACTTTATTCTTTGATTCGTGGACATCGGACAAGGTCCTTAAAAAAATTGACTTTATTGACTTTTGCGGGCCCGACTAATAAGTATTTATCTTAACAACTCTGTTTTTCCAGATGAATTAAAGGTTGCAAAAATCGTTAAACTGGTGTTTATAATGCATTTCCGAACAGTGAAGTAGTACTTAGAATGTACTTGTCTAATGGCTACGAATTGCTGGGGGGAACGCTCGTTTTCACAACTGAAACGAATTAAAGACGTCAAACGATCAACAATGTGTCAACAACGTCTTGGTACACACAGGGCCTCCGAGAGAAATCAGCACTGGTCGGGAAACAATACGAAAAATGGGCCCCATAATATTTTTTAGCAAATATACACAACTAGTTTGTATCTTGCGTTGCATGTTCGTGTTAAGCTGAAATTAGCCTGCTTTCCTCAGCATGAAAAGAACTTCGTTCAATGTAAAAATCATCAATAATCACTGGATTACACTTGCAGCAAAAATGCCATTGAGGCAAACTATTTTGTCTAGAAAGCTTTGTAAACACACAATAAGCCTACAGGCAACGAAAATAGTTCAACCAAGCATTTAGTTCAGGAGTGTCCAAACTTTTTCCCACGCGAGCCAGATTTGATAATAAGTGTGCGCGGGCCAACAGCCACAATAATTTTTCGGAAAACTGCAAGTTGAATTTATATGATTTTTGTGTGTCTGCAGGCCAAAAATAACACATTGTACAACAACAGGCGCGGGCCATACAAAAACGTCTCGTGGGGCCGAGTTGGCGCGCAGGCCGGACTTTGAACATCCTTGATTTAATTCAACCCATTCTGGACTTTTTGCAATGCAAAATCACGGATCACAGCATCAAATGATAAAATTTTGCGACGTCTGAATTGATGTACAACATGTAGCCTATAGTTAGGCTTTTCAATCGGTTTTGAGTCATAGGCCTACTGGAGCGCACACAATTCTTTACAAATTTCAGTAAGTGCTAAAACCATGTTCTCAAAGCGGAACCGTTGAAGGTATACCTATCGGAACACACAAAAAATCATAACAAAACTATTTGGAAAAACCTTTCGAAGGTTGCAATCAATGATTTCTTGTGTAGAGATTATGGGGTGGTTCGTTCTGATTTGCAACTGAAGTTTTCTGTGTGGCTTTCTGTCAAAAGTACTAACTCATCCAAAATGTCTTGAAAAATGTCATTGTTGTAGCCTACAAATGGTTTAAATTTGTCCACATGCCCGCAAATGCACAGCAGACATACGATAAAATTTTCATGGAACTTCAAACTCATCGACGATAAGTTTGAGTTTGTTGATACATTTGTCAATTCCAACAACTATCGAATCCTTTGCAATAGACGGTAGAATACATTTCCTTCGAATGATTCAGCTAGTTAAGTGGAGTTATAAAAGAGTTCTGTCCTCAGGAAAAGAAAATCCTTTTCTTTTAAATTTGTAATTGCCACTGCAACTTTAGCTTGCGAGTAGTAGCCTACTCTTTCCAGCTTTCTCTTACTTAGATTACATCTTCCTTTAATTTCATTAAATTCATCAGTAAATCTTGTTTAGGACCGTAATCCACATAATGCAAAGCAGTCACAAATTTAAAACTGCTAGTTGTAGCCTACTTCAGCATTGACTCAGCTTCCGATCAAGCTCTTGTTGGTTCCAACTTGATGCATTTAAGAAACGTCTTTAAAGCTTCAATTTCAAAATGGTATTGTAAAGCATTGGGTTTGACTGCACCACACCTTGACTACCCTCTCGAAGTCAATTTTCTTTGCAAGATGATAGGACAGCTTTCTTTAGACTTTTCAGAATTTTTCCTCTGACTGGGCTATAACTTTAAAGATGCCACAAGCTTACAGATAATTAATCAATTATTCCAAAAATGATAAGACAGATTTGAGCAACGCTGTCTGTAGGCAACATTATGAATTCCAACTATATTTAAGCAACAACAACCATAAACAAAAAACTCAAATAAAAAAAAACTCACTACCTTCCAAAATCACATCATGAGAAGCATGACCAACAAAAGGCTACTTGACCATGCGAAAACAGAAGATCTTTTAACTATGACAAAATTACATCCAATTGCAGCATTAATAAAATCAAAAGTTTTAAAACTGTTCGGCCACACTAAAAGATCACAATTCGGAATCAGCAAAGTTTGCACAGAAGGAAAAGTAGAAGGAAAAAGAAAACGTGGCAGACAACCAAAACGATGGCAAGACAACATCCAATCATGGACCGGACTCAACTTGGCGACACTGGGCGAGCTGGCTAAAATCGCCACTCTTAGAAGCAAATAACTCGTGTTGATGCGCAATCTGCTGCAGACGGAGATGATGATGATGGTCCATAAACAAAAAATATACAGGATTTACTTTCTTTAATCGTGCTTGGACTGATACCTTTAACTTTCCCAGATAACTTATGTTGGATACAACATCTTATACCTGGCCAACGCAGATTTTGAAGTTAAGGTTCAGTTGTCAAGCAAAAATAGTTTCCGCTTAGCTAAAACAGCACCAGTTTTCAAGTTGAAACTATCAATACAATCGAAACCGTTCAGTGATACAGAAATCATTTCAGCTTCAGATTTTACGTCTTGAAGCTGTTCAACATCGCCTACCCACGAAAATGATTTGTTCTTGATGAGAAGCATCGAGAGTGACATTTAGCCTACAATGATTGAGAAATACTTGGAACTAGGCACTTCTTTTAAGAATTTGTTGATTATTTGGTTGGTACATTTTTACTTTAGTACTAAAAATGGGCCCCCCTCAAAAGTGCAAAAACAAAAAACTACTCGTTTTTCCTTTACAATGTTTTGATAGGGGGGAAACTGGCCCGACTTCCCCCCCCTCTCGGAGCCACTGGGTACACAGGCACTTTTGTGTATTGAAAGCGATCTACTCCGTAATATTGACCTCCAAAAATTAGTTAACGCGTTTTCAATCGCAAAAACGCGCAAAGTTGTTATTTAGTTAAGCATATGACCAAGTTTTTGCACGGTAGCCTACTCTGTGTTATAGTTGCAACAACGATCTTCGTGACAATGATTTGGCAACACTGATCATTCTAATTTTTTTAGTTGGCCACCCTGATTTTCGGGCCACTTATAAAATGTGCCTACAGGCCAGCAGACCCTTAATCCGGCACTGGTCGCGACCCTCCAAGGGGTCGCGTAACGAACTTCATGGGTCGCAGAAAGTATACCAATTTGCACAGGGTAGGCTACTGCATACTAACACTTCTGTGCGAGATGCTGTGACAGTTATTAACTTTATTAAGAGTCACGCACTCAATAGGCTGCCCGTATTTTTTAAAATTTACTTTATGAGGTGAAATGGAATCGGAGTTAAAAACTCTTTTACTGCATCGTGAAGTGCGGCCTTCAAAGTCAAAGCTTTAAAGGGGCGCTGCAACGAAAATATATAGCTTTTGTATTCATAGAGCTTTATGAGAAAAAGCGATTTGTAACAATAAAATTTTTTTGGGGTTTGTCATTAGCCCAAAAATCTAATAAAAGGGATATTGATTTAAAGGATTCTGATTGGTCAAAATCTTTGATGACGTACTTGGTTGTTCAGGCAGAATTCAGAACCACTAGTTTGTATACAAATAAACTATAAACAAGTGGGCTACTTAATACAAAGAACAATTTTATAGGCTACTTGAGTTTTACTCGTTGAGATGTTTTTTTGTATGGCTCCCGGTTGTAGTAACGGAAGAAACATGAAAGGGGTACACTTTCATCGTTCACCTCTGAATAATCAAGACAAGCTTAAGAAATGGATCTCTGCTATGAAACTCAAAAACCCACCAGTCAACAAGCACTGCCATGTGTGCAGCGACCATTTTCTGGCCAGCGATTACCAGCGTGATCTACGGGCAGAGCTACAGGGCACCACATCTAAAGTTAGGAAAGGTTAAGACAGGGGTCACCAAACTTTTTTCTCTGATGGCCGGATTGCTGCGAGATTAATAGCTGCGGGCCGGATGCAAATTTTTAAGAGATATACAACTATTTAGAATCTCCATTGACTTGAATTGAGCACAATTAATAACAAAGTCAGCCGTGGAATAGCAAAGTTGTGATGAAAATCGAAAGGTTGCTGGAAATTTCTTTTAACAGTTTGAATATAAATACTGTCCCAAGCAAAACACTGGAGAGGTGGAAACTGTATTTACAAAATAATTTTTATTAATAATACAATAACCAGCAAGATAGCTTTCATTTTCATTAAAAATCATCAGGCAAGTGGTCATCAATGGCTTCTTTGTATCCTTCGTACTGGCCATCTTCTTCAGGAAATCTGTCGCGGATTGCAAGGACTGCACAGGCAGGAATTACTTTACGTCTCTTTCGACCCAATTTTCCATATATCCAGAAGTTGAAGCTGCGATAAGCAACATATCTGTACAGCCTGTAAAAGAAAATGTGATTTACCGAGAAGTGTAAAATCATCATTTTTTTCCATTGCAACATTATCAGTAAATCGCAATGTAGAAAAGCCCTAGGCTAGAACTTTAGAACATAGGGTAAGAATGGAAACCTTAGGATTTGAGACCCAGGCAAGGGTGCACGTACAGTGGTAGGCTAACTTTGATCTCTTTTTACATTACCATAGGCTATGTGTAACACACATATTTAAGAACAAAGTTCACCATTTGGGTTCTAAAACTGCTAAGTTTGGATAATATTTTACAACTATCTAAACTGACCTGTTTGAGATTGGATCTCGGAGATCCTCGCCGACCACATCCTTTAGTGCAGCCATAATTGCTTGTAAGACTTCTGTATCCAGGCACATCTTTTCAAAGCTGCCGACCTGGTTTATGCATTGGCGGGCTATGTCCGTTTTGGCTACCACGGCGTCAATCTCCTGGCAACATTCATTTTCCATCATTGTTGGCATGATGGCACAATTTCCACACCTACACCATTTCAAATTCTCCATCCGACTGCTGTCGGAGCTGGCACTGTCGGAGCTCGAATCCGAATCACAGTCATCTCTGTCAAGGCGCTGTCTTTTTGGTTCAAACAAAAATCCTTTTCTGATTTCAGACATCTTTAAAGATTACGACTTGTGCAACGCTTCCAGTGTTAATGTATGAAGCTACCAACTGAGTGAACAACCAACTACGTCATAAGGCACATAGCGCCATCCGGTGGCTGATTTTCTTTTCGTTATATTTGCCAAACAAAAACGTTTATCAAAAAAAAATTTCGAAAAAGATAATACTCAAACACCAAAGAATCAACAAAAAAATTTTCATTTTTCATTTCAGGTCCCCTTTAAAATGGCTAGCCAATTAAAGTTGAAAACTGAAGTCGTGATTTTTCCAACAGAATAAAATTCAGTCTTGGTCCATCATTTTCGCAATAACATCTAGCTTTTGAAATTATGTCAAATGTCAGATTTGCTTGAAAAACAAAACGAATTTAATTTGTCCCTCCTATAGGAGAAAACATCAATATTTTGCATTGAAATTGAAAATTTCAAAATGATTTATTTGAAATGTTCTCACTTCGCCCACCGTTCCAAACTAAACAACATTGAAGCCGCCTTGAGACCTGCATTAACAAACACTGAGCCACGGCTGGACTTGCTTTGTTCACACTGAATAAATGTGTTTGCTTTTTTGTTTTGTTTTTCATTAGGCTGCCTATAAGCTTCGTTGCTATGGTCAGATATAAATAAAAACAAACTGAACCGAGAACGGTAAATTGTTTTTGTTTTTCGTTAGTTTAAGGTTTTCAATAAATATCACAAATGTATATTTTGCACCGTTCGTTGTTTTTATCGTAAAGGGGCCGCGAAACATGTTAGGAGATTAAAAGGGATCCCGAGCAAAAAAGTTTGGGAAGCTCTGCTCTAACCAACATTCCAAACAGCATGTTAACCATGTCAAGGTAGTTTGCGGACGATACATGTTTGTCGTCTTGTTGTTGAAGCTAGTTGGTCACAACGGTAAACCATAATCTCTTCGTGGGAAAATTGTAACATAAGATTCTCGGATCCGTTCGTCTGCATGCAATTACCGAAAAGAAACACTCTTCTGAAACGTCTATTCAAGAATTGTATTTCTGTAAAAAATAGCCCACTGGCCGTCGAAATTGGGATGCAACGCGATACACCACTAAACTTGTCACTACAAAACAAATTACTTGGGTAAAGACGGAAATTCGTCCAGCTGGCAAACACCAAGCAAACAGTTAAATACTCGACCACTCTTCAAGCAACAATTTTAAAATGACGAGAATAAATTACGAATCAGGGTTGCCAGATACTCAAGCTATAGTAAGGCCAAATCCATTATAAAATAAGGCCAAAAAAAGGCCAAATTTTTTATTTGCTTCTAAGGCTAAATAAACGCTAACAACTTAATTGAAATAATTTTTTGAAAATGCCATTTTACGATCAAATATGACAGATAATAATTTAGCACTGTCAGAGCATAATGACCGGTTCGTTTGCATAATTTGATTAATGAAAAATTACTGTAGTAGCAGATAAACTAGAAACCACTATTACTTCAATTCATGAACAGTGCTACTCGGAACATCTAGCTAAGCAATAAGCATGAATTTGTCTTATTGAGTATATGTACCAGGGATGTCTACAACTACAGGATTGGAAACTATTTTCAGTGCTATACATGACTACAGAAGAATTATTAAAATAAAACACTGTTTGTATCAACTAAAGAATGTATAAAATTCAATTTCGCAATAACAATATAAAATATAGCCTTCACTCACATCAAAACTTATTTTTGATGTATAGAAATTTAAAACCACGAATCTAAAAAATCAAAAATAAACGAATGCAAAGATTTCCTGTCGTTCTGTAGCATTTTGCGTTTTGCAAACCGGATCAGAAGTAAACGTGGAGTGTTCAAAAATCAGTGAAATATGTTGTCGTAGGCTTTTATAATAAACTTATTCACAGACCAACCCAGTACGAAATCAATACGTAAGAACTAAAACTAATACTCGGTTTTGAAATTATTTAGCAGCAAGCAAAATACGACAAGATTGCACAAATGGAATGCAAACACATCACATTAACAAACAAGGCAAGTGTATACTTTACGGTTTATGGCAGGTGCAACTTAATAGAACCGCCCTGTCCACCGCTAACACATTCTCTACTCTCTACCAATGTCTCTACTCACTAATTAAAATTAAAACGAATATAGGTCAGGCTCTAAGTGATGATAAGTGATACTTTTATATTACAATTGAAATTGAATTTTCTTAAAATAATACTTTCTAAACCGGTCAAAACTTGCAGCCATAAAAAGGGCCAAATAAGGCCAGAACCAGAATTTCTGGCCTTATTTGCATCAATTTTTGTAGGCCAACTGCAATTTAAAAAGGCCAGTTTTTTGGAATTTGGCCTAAAAAAAGGCCATCTGGCAACCCTGATTACGATATTTCAAACGCACGTAAGCAGTTACTGTGACGTAAAAATGATAAGCAATGATAAGTTATTCAAGCACCTGATCAAGTTTGACTCACACCTGTTCAAGCCTGGCTCACACCTGCTCAAGTTTGGCTTACACCTCTTCAAGTAATTAAAGATTTAACGATGATGTAATGTTATGCTGCAGCTGCAAACGGTTGTGCAATTCAAGATTTAACGATGATGTAATCTTTGCTATTTTTAGCAACAGTCCATGACGTAAAAGACGTCAGGTTTAGTAGACAGCGGTTCTATGTGACGTTTGATATGAAAATTGTCCGTAACACTAGTAAGTTAATATAAATCTTGTACAAACTTGGTCACAGCGGCAAACCATAATCTCTTCGTGGGAAAATTGTAACATAAGATTCCCAAATCCGTTCGTCTGCATGTAATGACCGAAAAATAAACACTCTTTTAAAACGTCTTTTCAAAAAGTGTATTCCTGTAAAATTAGCCCGCAGCTATCGAAATCGAGATGCAACGCCGTACACCTCTAAAAAACTGTCACTACAGAACAAACTACTTAGATAAAAGACGGAAAATTTGTCCAGCTAGCAAGCACCAAGCAAACAGTTAAACTTGCGACTGACTTCCAACAAACAATTTTACGAATGACCAGAATAATTTGCGATATCTCAAATGCACGTAGACAGTAACTGTGACGCAATAATGAAAGACATTGTCACGCAATTCAAACCGTTGTTCAAAGGTAGTGATGCAATATTTCATCAGGTCTTACGACCGATGGTGCAATATTTGGACATTTTCTAGCAATTTCCATGACGTAAGATGCCAGCTAGGTTAAGTAGACCATAACGGTTTTATATGACGTTTGATTTGGTGAATAATTGTCGGGAACATAGCGGCCCCTAGTTATGACAGTCTAGCATGGCATAACTAAAAAAGAATTGACGACAATTGTGAGCCAATGAATAAAAACACACGATACACAAATTGTTTGAATCACTCACTTTTAAGTTAATACGTAAATACAAAGGGCATGCAAAGAATGAACAACAATACGGGATAATACACGACGATACATGAAATTGGTACCATATGTACATGCTAAAATGACGCTATATACAATGGTTGCGATAATAACCGACTGTTCCGGGCTCAGACAAGGGTCAGCCACCGCAGACAAAACCAGGCTCAAACCCTAACACTTAGGTGTTCTTTACGGGGGCGAGGCACGAAATATCCCTCAACACGTAGTCTACTTTCACTTCCCCCGTACTCTCATCATAGTTGCAGACGGCAACTTTAGCTCTACGAACCACAGGCTTCCCTTTCCTAATTTGTGGAACTACCTCATGCACCCTCCCAAGTTGATACTTCCCACGTTTACCAATGTCTTGGAGAGAACCCACCACTACAAGTTGACCAGGCTCCAAATTCTCGGCCATTTTTAACCATTTTTTCCGGCCCTGAAGACCTGGCAAGTAAAAATCGATCCATTTACTCCAAAACTGATGAGAAAGTGACAAATTGAACCGATAATCCCTTCTTAGTTGGTCACGATCATGTGGTTGCCCAACAGCACAGTATGGGTCTAAGTATGGGGTCAAAAGTGAGGCAGGGGTGATGACAGTAAAATCCCTAGGGTCGTCACTCAAAGGTACCAAAGGGCGTTCGTTCACGATCCGAACGGCACTACTAGTGTACGTAAGCAGTTCAATGAAATTGGGCTTGCGTATTGAAGAGTCCAAAATGTGAAAAAAGTACTTGGTCATATCGGCCACGAAACCAAATCTGCCAAGCCGCAATCTAGCCAAGAGATCTGCCAGAGAGTTTAACAAATCAGGACGCGAAAACATTACATCATTAACACAAGTTCCTCGAAATTCAGATTGTTTTAAAGCCTTGTTCCTTAAAGCAGCAGCTCTATCTGACGCCAGCACAAAATTGTTAGGTAAATCAATATCTTCCTTCAACGGTACAGGTATCTCAAATCGACCATCTTTCAACTCAATATTCGGTTCAACAAGTTCTCTAGCCAAAATATCATTGCGAGACAATTCACAGGTTTCATTTTGCAACGTCAAATCCTGAATGACTTTATTCAGGTCTGCTATTTCCATATCACGAGACTCAATTTTACGCTGAAAGCCAGAGATGACATTCGACTCTGAAGACGTCTGCACACGTTAGCAACGCTTTCATCTAAGGGTGACTTACCACCACAAGCCAACCAACCGAGAGGAGTGAGCAAAGCATGCGGTTCATTACGATTTTCACCAACACGCTCCTCTTTGGCCCACATCAAATAAGCGTTGTCGTTGCCAATCAGTACATCTACAGTACTACAATCATTCAAATGAAACATATTCACGTCATGAAAATGACGGAAACCACTTAAATCCTGCTTGTGCGGTAAAGTTTTAACATCGTCAGCCCAAGCTGGGTTAACCACCGAAGTTATATCACAAAACAGTTCATTCGTCTCTAACGACTGAATGTTGAGTTTAACAAGGTCAGCACAAGTAGGTTTCTGACCAGCCAGGGTGTTTATTTTAAACGACGCTTTGTCATACGGTTTAAGACCAAGTTCGCACACCAAATCACTCGAAACAAACGTCAACTGCGAACCAGGATCATGCTGACAATACACCAACTTCGATTTGCCAGTCATTGGATTCAAAACACGAGCAGCAGTAACGCGGTTAAAAGCTGCTTTAACATTTCCAATCTTAACATTACGCACAGGAACTCTGGCACGAGCATCATCTTTACCAACCGAATCCAGAGAATCACGTGACGTCACATAAAAATCATGCAGAAGAAAATAGTGTTTCCTATCGTTGTTAGGGCCACATTGACGACAGTTGTTTGCATGAACGCAATCCCTAACCATATGCTGGCGCAAACAATTCAAGCATTTGCCAGCTTTCACAATGACATCTCTCCGATCTTTAGGTGTCAAGCGCAAAAATTCTTTACAATTAGACAAAAAATGATATTCAACTTGACCACGTGACGAACAATAAAAACATGCCGGTATGTCTCTACGTCTGGCCACACCACCGCGCGGTGCGCCAACAGCAGTCGAGTACTGCAAACTCCCTGAAATCACATTATCATGGGGTTTTACCGACGTCTGCCTAACCGGACATGAAGGCAATTTTCCTTTGCCAGACTTTTTAAAATGCTGCGACTCACCAGAATCGCCCATTAGCATAATGCTAAAATCAGTCGACTTGCGCGTTTCCTCCCGTACTACAAATTCAAACAAACTCTGAAAAGTAGGCTCATCAGTACCACCATACTGATCACCTAAAAAGTCAAGATAACGCTGCTTAGCGTCAAACGGGAGTCGCTTAGCCAAATCCAAAACAAAACGTCCTTCCAATTTGTCACGCTGACCATAAGCTTGCGCGTAAAGCAAACACTGCGACAATTCATCTTTAAACTCTTTCAAATCACTGGAAAAAATCGAAGTCAATTTGCTACCATAGCGATACTTTCTAATTTCCGGTTCGGCGAAAAGACCTCCACGAACCCCAAAACGCTGGGACAAGCGAGCTAACGACATTTCTATCCTGTCTTCTTCTGACAAGCCAGGAGTGTCGGAAACCAAATTAGCAATCATTTGCGCAGCTGTTCTAACACAAGCTGCTTGTAACAAAGTCAAACGAGTTCCTTTGAAGGGTGAAGCTGCCATTAAGGCCGTAACACGATTTTTAAAGAAAATAAATGGCATATTATTACCATCGTAACCAATCAAGGCCGCCTTATCGAAAAACGTCCTACTATTTTGGTATTCAAAAAAGCAATCCTGTTGTTGAGAACTCGACTTAGCGGGAGAAGACAAACTATATCCTTTAAGGGGCTGGTGGGGCTCAGTCACATGCACAGCCCGATCACGATCCTCACACACGTTAAAATCAGGAGACGCGATACGCCTCTCACAATCACCCAAATTACGTGTAGCTGGGCCATCAAAAACTAGCGGCGCAGAAAACTGTGAAGGGGGCAAGACATTACTTCTGATAGCGGCCCCGTGACCTGTACGCCCTGGGAGAGGAGTTAGGTTATAATTCACAGGCCTTGGCTCTACAGCCTTCGGAAGACCCTTAGCCGCGGCCCCGAGACCTCCTGAAACAGCTGGAAAACGTGTGGATTGCACTGGTCCACTTACAGATTGAACAGGCGTCTGGAAAAGGTTATGTAAATTAAACTGTGATTGATGTTCACTTCTGGAATGCCTAGAAGAGCCCTTCTTGGAGCTACGCCGGGAGCCCACATCTGATCGATATTCAGCCAAAGCTACCTCTTTACGTTGTTCAGCCCTCAACTGTGCGTCTTTGAGTGCAAACTCAGCAGCTCTCGCGGTGGCCTCAGCAGCTCTCGCTTCAGCCTCAGCTCTCGCTTCGGCCTCTGCTCGTACGGCCTCAGCTCGTATGGCATCAGCTCTCGCGGTGGCCTCAGCAGCTCTCGCTTCAGCCTCAGCTCGTATCTGGAGCTCCTCTCGTCTTAGCTGCAGGTTAATTTGTGCCACTATCCGAAACGAACTCGTAGACATCCTAGTGCTTACATTTGAGGCGCTATCCTCAGGATGTATGTCAGCATCCAACATATCTGAGAACTCACTTTCTTTTTGTTCGAAGTTATTTTTTAACGAGTTAAATTCGGGATCTACCCTATCACGAAGTTCTGCCAAGATTGCAGAGTTAAAAATTTTAGTCAAAAGAGCATGGAAATGCCGTAAATCTTCTTCCAAAGTAGAGAACTTAGATCTAAAAATTAACAGTTCCTGCTTATCACTCAAAGAACCTAGGGCTACAGAAAGTTCCCCAATTTGAGTCAAAATATCCCGTCTAAGATGCCGGGCCTCTCGAACTGACTTAGCCTCATCGTTACTGGGTCCCTCCCCAGAATGGCCTGCCCGACCGCAAAGAACATCATCAGGCTTAAACTCAGTCGAGTCGACGGCGGACGAGTCCCTGTCGCCACCGAGTGTGGACATATTAAATGTTGGGGCTAAATTTAACAATTAAAAAATTAAGTTACACAAACACACAAAATTATTACAGTAGTTATAAAAAACTTAACTGCAAAGACCGTAAAAATCCAAAAAAGAATTTAAATGCACGATACCGTAGCTGTACGAGTATATGAAGTCCAAAAGTCCACAAAACTTGCTTGGATTCTTCGACTTGAATCTTCAAGCACAGATCGATTGTCTTTACTCTTCTTTCTTGCCAATGAATGTCAAAGTTATTTTTCGTCAGTACCAAACTGAGAAGAAATGTCTTTAATTTTCTTTTGCTTCTGTAGACTACCAACCAACAAGATCTTCTTTTATTATTTCTTTGCTTCTGTAGCCTACCAACCAACAACTTCGTCTTTTATTTTTTATGCCTTCAAGTGCTTCTTGGCCTACCAGCTAACAAAAACGTCTTTTATTTTTTTTGGTCACAGCGGTAAACCATAATTTCTTCGTGGGAAAATTGTAACATAAGATTCCCAAATCCGTTCGTCTGCATGTGATGACCGAAAAATAAACACTCTTTTGAAACGTCTTTTCAAAAAGTGTATTCCTGTAAAATTAGCCCGCAGCTATCGAAATCGAGATGCAACGCCGTACACCTCTAAAAAACTGTCACTACAGAACAAACTACTTAGATAAAAGACGGAAAATTTGTCCAGCTAGCAAGCACCAAGCAAACAGTTAAACTTGCGACTGACTTCCAACAAACAATTTTACGAATGACCAGAATAATTTGCGATATCTCAAATGCACGTAGACAGTAACTGTGACGCAATAATGAAAGACATTGTCACACAATTCAAACCGTTGTTCAAAGGTAGTGATGCAATATTTCATCAGGTCTTACGACCGATGGTGCAATATTTGGATATTTTCTAGCAATTTCCATGACGTAAGATGCCAGCTAGGTCAAGTAGACCATAACGGTTTTATATGACGTTTGATTTGGTGAATAATTGTCAGGAACAAAACTAAGCATGTAGTCTGCAACGAACCAGCTTCACGTCCCTGATAATGTAGGCCTAGTAGGATTACTACCAGAGATTACTTAAGCCTATATTTAAGGTTAAAATTTGTAACCTAAGTCATCTATAGTAATAGGCTACGCTATGAGGTAAATTTACTGCTTCTCATCAGCTTGGGTAAAGATGGTTGTTTGACTACACTAGAAGACGTGGTCACCTTGCAGATTCCAATTGTCATTTTCCGCACTTGTAAGATGCAGTGTATTTTTATTTGATGATTTTCTTAACTAATGCATGATTTTTTGCGCTCTGTGTCATTTTACTATCATAGGCTATTGCTAAGTTTACTAAATTGAAGAACAAAATTTACTAATCAATCAACGACAAAAATACAAATTGTCATAACCAAGTAGCCTAGGCAAATTTCAAATCGACAACAATTTTGGCTAAAAGTAGCCTAAACAGTATAGGCAAAAGTAGCCTACTGTAGGTAAGCTAAGGTAAAAAAGAAAAATTCCTGCGATTAGTTGAAAAAGCTGATTTTTTGTTTTTTTCAATAGGCTAGTTATTTTGGTGTTATTTCTGGCCATTATCGCTACCGGTAGGCTACATGCCAACATTGTAGAGGTGTAGTAAAAGTACAAGTGACAAAACGTGAACTTTAAGACTCTTGAAATAGAAACTGAAATGAGATAGTTCGATAAGTTAAACAATTTGGTACGGTCGCAACACTTATGACAGACTACAATGCGCACCACACAAAAATATATTCAGTTGGTTGCACTACTCTGATTTGGACGATTGATGGCAGCGAGCTGCATGTAGAAAGATCACATCATTGACGAAACGCTAATGAGCTTGAAAACTGTTAAAACAACTTCAGTCCACAATAGCAGCTTCAAGTGTCTGGGAGTGAGGTCTGTAGTGGTAAAATGTTAACATGGGTTTCAAAAGTTTTCGTAGAAGAAAGGTGATCTGCCGTTAAAGCAACGTCACTTCTTTTGATTGGTGTGAGCAGTGACGCCTCATCACGTAATCATCAATTGCAGATAAGGTCGTCGCAGTTCCTGATAACCTAATGTATGATGCTGGTTTTCAAACTAACACTATGAAACTGACAACACAACTCCTATTTTTAAACCAAAGATTACTTGGAAAAAATGATACAAGTAGGCTAGCCTACCGAAGTTTCATTTTACAATTTTACCAAAGATGCAACATGCAAAAACAATGACTTGCCTATTAGGCTACTTCAATTCAAAACTTTGCAATTCCATTAGGAAAGTAAGATCTCAAGTGCGTTTAATGGGTTAAGCTTCGTTTTACTGTACAAAACTCGTAAGCGACATGGTAGGGAATGAACAGTTCGAATGGTAGGCTATATCAACATGGAAGATACAAGTTATCTTAGTTTGATAGGCCTATACTTGGAACAACTGCATTTTTTTAAGAATCAGTCTACTGCAAATTTTGACAAGGAAAGCTAAAATTCCATGATTAGTCTTTCCTAACTATCAAAGTACAGTACAGAAACTCAGCAAATATTCGAATAAATGTAGGCTAATAGCCCACTTAAGCTATTCAATATAATTTTATTAAGACTAATTAAGCCAATGGTGGGCAAACTATAACTATAAATGGCTCGTCAGCATGTTTTCTGTTCCTTTTCTGGGTGAATAGTAATATTCCAAATTGAGAAAGTATTGTTACCTCATACGGTAAATCAAAAGTTTATATCAGACACAGTTCAAACAGTTACAGTAAGTTTCCAAAACAAAATCAAAAATTTTCAGAAAGACATAGGCCTAATGTCGAAAACATTCTGTCATTTTTTCGTGTGAGAATAGACGAATACAATATTACAAGGACTACAGGAGGAGTTCCAAGCCAGATTTGCAGGAACTAAAACCATGATTTGACATCCTTGTAAATCCATTCAATGTTAATGTGATCAGTGATATGGTTCGCCAACTGCTTGTTACAAGCACGTCTGCTCTAGAAATGGAACTGATTGATTTACAAGAAATAATGGTTCTAAAAATTTTAAATTGACGTCATTCTACATTTGAGTTTTGGAGAAAAAGGTTCCAGAAAGGAAAAAAACCAGTGTACATTTCTATATTTAACAAGACATAGGCTATTGTTGTTAATCTTTATTTTCTGAGCTAAAGTTTGTAAAATCAAAACATCATGGAATCCTAACAAATGAACGCTGGAGAGAATTAAGTTAATTCATTCAGCTTTCACAACACATCAATGAAATTTTCAGGGATTTGCAAATCAAATAAAAACTTATTATTGTGTTTTCTGTTTTGATTTTTTATTTCCATTTAGTTATTCTATCTAAAGCTTGCATTGTTTGCCTATTTTACTGACACCAGCCTACACATTTTGTGGCTTACTGGTGTTTGTAGCTGTCAGAAAGTGACTCCTTTATTGAACAAGTTTGCCCACCCCTGAATTAGGCTAACACAAGATTAAGATTTGTTTGCATGATGATATAGCATAAATGCCCACTTTGAAGTTTTCGCGTTGTGCATTGAACAAATAGTTCATATGATTAAAAATTTAGTTTGACATAGCCAATATGTGAATGTAGGCTATGTCAACGTCACATATTGGCTTTTGTCCCTTGTAGGCTATGTCAAAGTAGCCTACTGGAGCACATCATTCTATGGACGCTATTTTCAACCAAAAGTCCGCCCCGATAGCTCAGTTGGTTAGCGCGTTACTTCTGGAACGATGAAGCTTCCAAATCAAGCGGCGCTGGTTCGACTCTCGGGGTGTGCGCTTGAGCAACGCACGTTAAAAACTGCTCTCCATTCAGCGACATTTCCCCAGCAACAAGACTTCAGAAATCGGAAACTTCACTCTGTCAATCTCGGTGACCGGCCTGCGTCAGTGATTCAAAGCCTCCACAAGTATGTGAAACTGCCAGGATTAAGCTCTCAAAGAATATTTTCCAGTTCGAGGATATAGGACTTGGACATGTTTTGGATATAGATAGCTTTGTCTGATGCAAATAAATATTATTGTAGATTCAATCAATCAATCAAAAGCGTTCAAAACGTTAGAGAAGATTTGTGCGAAGTTACATATTTGTTTCACAGACTTGCGTAATTTACAAATAATGTAGCATACTCTAGAATCTAGATGTATTGGTAAACCAGTGTGTTACAAATCTACAAGTCAACATGAACACATTTTTAAAGTATATCTTTGTTGTTATAAACCTTGTGCTTGCGGTAAGTTTGTGCCAGTTTTGATATTTGGATGCGATCTTGCTTTTTTATCATTTAAGTTAGCTTTATGTGTTATGCCCGCCTTGATAGATCAGTTAGTTATGAACCTAACCTTGTGCATAAAATAACACCATGATCAAGCACACTGGTTCGGCTCTCGTGGTGCGCGCTTGAGCAATACAATTCAAGAACTGCTCTCCTTTTAGCGGCACCTAGTGGATGTAATAATTCACAAACAACCCCGACAATCGAAAACTTTACTTTGCCAATCTCGGTGACTGGCCTTGTATCAGTAGTTCAAAGCCTCTACAAGTATATGCGAAGCCGCCAGAAACACCTGCCAAAGGCTTTCTCATTCTGAAGATCAAGGTTTAAACCACCCATCCATCCATGTCTGATTTCAATCCTATTTGTTTGACGACGAAAGAAATTCAAAAGATCGATAGGATAACTAGTGAAAGCACTGCATTTTGCTGTGTGTAAAAAAACGCTTTTGAGCTACATCTTTAATAATAATAATTAATTAAGACTGCTGCTAGAATAATCTAATCCGCCTGAAAATAAAGTAAAATTTATTTAAGCAGTTGGGCTTGTAACTTACATAGGCTAAGTTATGATAAATATAAGGTAGGCTCTAACTTGCATAGCATATACTGCAGAAAAGCTACAAAATAGTACCTCCTCTTAAATATTTTGTAAACTTTACAATTACTGAAGATTTTTGTCATCCACAATCAAAATAGCATACCGTACGTATTTTTCTATGTTTGAGAGCATTGCATTCGATAAGAAGAGTCTAAGAGTCTAAACAAAACTAAAAGTAAAATCGAAGTCTCTTGATACGACCTTGTCTAAAAATATACTTACATTAATATAATAATGTAGGCCTAATCTTACTACTTGTAACATAATTTTCTTGACCAAGTTTTTTTGCTCTTGCAGGCAGTTGGTGTTGTTTGCATCGGATTTGTTCTCTGGGTGGATAGAGCACCAATAGTGAATGAAATGTTAACTGCCATCAAAGTAGATACTTCACTGTTTTATTGCGGTGTTTTTCTTGGTGCTATTTTGATTTTTGTAGGTGAGTAAGTTACTTTTTATCTATTCTGTCTTATAAGCGTAATGAACTCATCGCTTATTATTACGTTATATAGCCTAGGCAGGGGTGGGCAAAGTTGTTCAAAGAAAGAGCCGCTTGTGGATAAACCATAAACACCTGCGAGCCGCAAAATCAGTTGACACAAAATAACAAAACAGCAATAAAAACACAATGATTGTTTATCCATATCAGTTTTGTAGGGGAAGGCGGGGCAAGTTGTGCAACGGGGCAAGTTGTGCAAGTCCCTGTTTGAAAGGAAATAAATAGCGTAATGAATCTTTAGCGCCATTATTATATTTTACCCATAATGCCTGTTCCAGACGGTTGTTCGCCTGGTCAAACGTCATATAAAAACCGTTCAAGTCTACTGAATATTACGTCATGGAAATTCCTAAAACATGAGCCAAAATTGCACCATCGTCCGTAAGACTCGTGTCAAACCTGTTTAAACCTGTTTTAGTTGAAACCTGTTTGGACATGAAATGTTGCGTCGCGCTACTGCTGGCGTGCCTTTGAGTTATCACAAATTTTTCTGATTCATTCTCGAAGTTGTTTGTTGGAAGTCGGTCGCACATTTAACCGTATCTGTTACTGGCGTAGACCTTATGGTCTCGCCCTCTGCTAATTCAGCAATTTCACATAGAAGCAGTGACGCTAAAAACCTGAGATTTCTTGACTTTTACTTTTTTTTCTTGGCCCAAATTTTAATCCCGATTATGTTGGTATCGGATAATTGTGAAGTTCACAATAAACCTTTTGTCACAGCCAGTTATGAAATGCAAGAAATTTGCTGATATTCAATAGCTTGATTGACAGTTTACTATTAGCGTGCGGTTTCATTTTGTGTTTGTCATTCAAACTGGGACAGCGCTAAAATTCCATTCTTCATGGGGAGTCTGTCTCTGACCAACGACGCGATATTTTGGTCTTGCCTCCATGGCTTGGTACAAGAGAAGGCGCATCATTTTCTCTTGTTACATTTGTTCAACGTGTAGTGATAGAAGTATAAAGTATTTTGAACTTTTATAAACGCCGCAGCGAATGACTCAACTCAACCCATAATACATTCACGCTGTTATTGTTAGGACATCACATTTGTTCCAGTGTTACGTCAGTTTTACATTACTATGTCATATATAATTCTTACAAGGATTAGAGATAAAACTTCGTCTTGTATCTGGCTGGAACACTTTGTTTTTGTCCCGACAATCGAACATCTACCAACGTGGAATCAACATAAACGGAAGATTTAGTATAGATGATCTGACCATTACAGTTGGCCTATATATTTCTTTCAAAATTTTGTGCCACTTCAATGTCACTGTTAGAGTCCAGTTAGAACATCAGGTTTACAGCGTTTTGTTTAAAAATTTATAATCTGTTATATTTGAGGATAGAATAAAATGCATGCAGAGTAACGTACACCAGAAATTATTTAGACTGTTTGATAAAAAATTATTTACCATTGTAATACATTTTGCTTTATTTGTTTGTTTCATGCATTTTAAATTTAAATATAAATGTGCTTTCAACTCTAACCAATAATTATTTTTTACATAATTATGCTGGCTGAAGATGCTATTACTAATGGCGAAATTGATTCTTTGAATAAATTATGCTTAGAAATTTGATTGTTGTGGAAATGCCAGCATTTAGAACTACAATGAGATAAATGCATATTAGCAGTACTTGGTCATAGCAATATTGAATGTTCCAGGTGGACAAAACTAGATACCTTGTAATGGCTTCAAATTCGAATGAAACTTATAACGCTATTCAAGCTGCAAATATACTTGCAAACATAGAGGACGAAAATGAAGTAGACTTTTCCGATAGTGACGAGGATTTGCCGTTGTGTGATGGCGAAAACGATCCTATAACGTCGGGTGAAAGGAGTGATGAGGAGGTAATTATTGCAAGACCGAGGCAATCGCAGCAGCGGAGACACCATGTCGTCAATGCGGTGGATAGTGCGCTAGACGAAGACAATTTTCAGCCATGTCCTGATCAGGAGGAAGAGCGAATTTCGGTTGTAATTGATAAGAGAACTAAAGAAAGTGTGGTGTGGACAACTAATCGTCCTACAAGAATAGGGAGACAAAATTCAGCTAATGTTATTCATAACACTCCTGGAGTCAATCTTCCGTATAGAAACGCCATGACATCATTCGCGGCCTGGCGCAATTTTTTCACTGTTGAAATAATTTACATTATAGTAGCAAGCACCAACGCATGCATTCGAGAACGATTGGCAAAGATATCGGATGAGCAGCGAGTATCTTGGCGTGCTCCATATTTGATGGAAACTAATGCGACAGAGATTGAAGCATTTATTGGTCTATGGTACGTGAGAGGGTTACTGAAGCATACCTTTCACTGAATTCAGCATTCTTTTTCTCATGTGTATGGCCATCCAATATTTGCTGCAACAATGTCGTTGAATCGATTTAAATTCTTGTCGGCCAACCTTAGATTTGACGACAAGTCATCCAGAACCCGTCGTTGGAAGAGCGATCGATTTGCAGCAATGAGAGAAATTTTTGAAATTTTTATTACAAACTGTGCGGCAGTTGTTACTCCAGAAGATTTTTTGTCTTTAGACGAAACGTTGTATGCTACTCGTGTGGGAGTAGCATTTCGTCAGTACAATAGAAACAAGCCAGCGAAATACGGATTGCTATTTAGAAGCATCAACAGTGCGCGTGTACCCTACACATATACGTCCATTACATACGCTGGAAAACCAACTGGAGATCCAGGACCACATTACCTGATCTATGTTTTAGAATATGTTTGCACTCTTGTGCATAATTTAGAGCAAGCGACCTCGTTAGAAGGGCGTAATATTTCCCTTGACCGGTTCTATACATCGCTGGAGCTGGCAGAATGGCTGTGGATGAAACGAATCACGTTGGTGGGAACGTGGCAAACCGCCAGGAAAGGTGTTGGCGATATAAGCTCTCTTATCGATAGAGAACCGCTCAGTACAAAAGTTTATTGGGAAGAATCAAAACCTCATCTTACGTGGTCAAGCCGAAATCTTCCGCAAAGCGAAATGTCCTGGTACTTTCAACCATGACTCCTATTCTAGGAGTAACTAAAGATGACGGTAAGAGGAAGCCAGCTATCATAAAATTTTACGATTTTACGAAAGGTGGTACAGATGTAGTCGACCAAAAGATGGGATTTTATTCTGTCAAACCAAAATCATCAAAATGGACGATGTCAGCATTTTCCTATCTATTAGATGTAGCTCGAGTAAACGCAATGACGGTTAGCTATATGAATAGAGGGATGCGATTGGCAGATGCACGAGCAGACGAAAGTTTCCTCGAAGGTTGGGAGCTCGCTCTATCGTTGATAAAGCCTCACATGTCGCATCGTCTAGATAACACGCCAACACTCAATGATCACTTACGGAAGACGATGGCGTCGTACCTAGGAGGAAGTATTAGGCCTAATCCGCCGCAGTTGGATCAGCAACCTCAACCCTCAAAGAAGCAATGCTCTACATGTTTAGACGGAATCAGAGGTACAGGATATACAGCAAAAAGAAAATTGGTAAAACAGTTTATTGTTGTGAAAAGCGCTCCAGCCCGCTTTGCATAAAACACGCATACAAATTGTGCCGCTCGTGCAAATAAGTTATTCAACATCAGTCGTTCATCATTCTGGTCGTCAAAACTATGTGAACTGAGTTGCAGTGATGTTGTAAATATTTGGGCCAAGAAGTGTTTGATATTATTCAGAAAACTCTTGCTCCACTTGTAATATTTCATTACCGTATACTGCAAGTCTGCTTTATAGTCTGCCATTTATGCGACGTGAATTAGCTGAGCGCACTATATTACCAGTGTACAAAATGGCCTGATTTTGTGTTGATGGAAGGTCATGAGACATTGTATCAACACACCTACGCGATTAATGTTACCAAGTGGAGTGTAATTTGAATGAACGGGTCAACCAGGCTGAAGAATACGAAACGTTGTTATAAAACTAAATTTATTTTACCCAACAGGAATCTATGAGCCAAAATACTGGTAAACATTTGATCTAAAACGAAGTCCATTTCTATTATTCTACAGACGATAAAAACCGCTGTGTTTGAAACGTTAGATTCAAATGTTTATAAGTAGTTTGGCCCTTATATTCGTTTTACTAACAGTATATCATATAATCCCATATTTTATGCTCCAAAAGTCCTTCTGTTCTAACTAATGTGTGTAATAGATTTCATTTCATTGAGGTTTTCTTTTGATTATAAATTTCCCTCCGACGTGCTTTCCCTGTTTTTGTTGGTTTATAAACAAGTTGCCGAATTCGAGCTAACTGCGATGATCAAAAAGCAAATTCACACAATCTGTAAAAAAGTTGAGTGAACGCTTGCTCAAACGTGCGCATCCAACCGCATCCGACATATTTTCGTAGATTTATCATCACTATAAGTTGAAACTACGCATTGTATGTCGACAAAACAGTGGCGCAGCTTAGCCATAGTGCAGGCAATGTCTATCCAGCTAGCAAAATCGGCCGTTTTTACGTTGATTCAACGCCCGACGACGTTAAATCAATGTAACAACAACCGATTTTGCTGGCTAGATAGATGCCTGCCCAGCTAGAAAAATCACCCATTTTTCCATTGAATCAACTTGGGGGATTTTGCTAGCTGGGTAAGTAATAAAATTCCTATTACAAATTTTAGCAAGTTATCGAAGAAGAAAATGATTTTCACTGCAAAGTAATTGAATTGTTTCGACGCTTTGAAACATCGAATATACACGATTTTATTCAACTTTGGATTAAATTTATTGTATCAATGCAAATAGTGCAATGTAAAGAAACATGATATATTTTCCGTAATCACATGCTTGCTCTATTCTAGCATACACTATATTAAAAAAACGAAGTAAAAGAAAAACAACGTACTTTTTACATTAGAGTGAATTATAATCTAGGTAAATACAAATATTCATTCGGATTGAAGTTTATGTGCGTTGCTTTATTTGAAGTAGCTAAATGTCTTGACCAAAGTACAACGTCCTTGACCAAGTAGAACAATTTTGAGTAGTTTTTCATATGTATTGTTTATGAACAGAAGTTGAAACTACATGTATTGCAAAATGATTGAGCTTATTTCCTTAGCTTGCGGAAAACGCTTTCAGCCATGCAAGTGAATGAAGAGGTTACGTTGATTTAACATCTACTAATGTCAAATTTACCTAAGATGAGATTTTTGACTAAAGAATTTCGCTATCGCCTATCCAAGTCGAAAATAATTGCTACAGGGTTATGTACAATTATTCGACATTACTTGACGTGGAATCGACGTAAATATGGACACCAACCCATTAGTTACTTTCACATATGGCATTTTACAACAGTTCAGACGTTCACGCTGACGAGAGACCGCGCTTCGAATGAGTCATCCTTTGCTGGCAGACAATGATTAGGAAAGTAATTTGTTATTCGCGCAAATTGCTTTGTAGTGCAAAAAGTGCATGGAATACTGTTTGCACAGAAACGGAAAAACAAAATTGATGAAATTCTGTGTTCAATGCAAGTAGACTTTCAAAATAAAATGTGAACTGAGAAATTTGACCAAGAAATGGCGAAAATAGGTCAAAAACCGAGTCTTTATCACCTTTTCTACCTAAAATACACAATCACGAATATATTTTGCGAAATAAATTTATTGAAGTGATAGATAAGGCTTTTGACCAACGGCATGCTTTTTTCCGTTGTTATTTGATATAAGCCGACGGAGTAATTAGCAATAAGAGAGACGTAGACCTAATGGTCTCGGCCAGTAACTCTTGCCGCCAAAAGGAAGCAGTGACAGATACGGTTAACTGGTTTATTTGGTGCTTGCTAGCTGGACAAATTCTCCGTCTTTTATCCAAGTAATCTGTATCGTAGTGACAGTTTTAGAGGTGTACGGCTTTGCATCTCGATTTCGATAGCTGCGGGCTAATTTTACAGGAATACACTTTAAGAATAGACGTTTCGAGGAGTGTTTCTTTTTCGGTCACTACATACAGACAAACGGATCCGGGAACTTTATGTTACAATTTTCCCACGAAGAGATTATGGTTTACCGCTGTGACCATAAAAAATAAAAGACGAGTTCTTGTCAGTTGGTAGGTCAAGAAGAAATTAAAGCAAAAAAATAAAAGACGAGTTCTTGTCAGTTGGTAGGTCAAGAAGAAATTAAAGCAAGAAAAATAAAAGACGATTTTTGTTAGCTGGTAGGCCAAGAAGCACTTGAAGGCATAAAAATAAACGACGTGTTTGTTGTCAGCTAGTGCAGAAGAACTACTTAGAAGTACAAGAAATAATAAAAGAAGATTTGTTGGTTGGTAGTCTACACTCTTACAGAAGCAAAGAAAAGTAAAGACATTTCTTCTCAGTTTGGTACAGAAGAAAAATAACTTTGACATTCATTGGCAAGAAAGAAGATTAAAAGACAATCCATCTGTGCTTGTAGATTCAAGTGGAAGAATCCAAGCAAGTTTTGTGGACTTTAGGACTTCATACCCGTACAGCTACGGTATCGTGCATTTAAATTCTTTTTTGTATTTTTACGGTCTTTGCAGTTAAGTTTTTTATAACTACTGTAGCCTAATAATTTTGTGTGTTTGTGTAACTTAATTTTTTTAATTGTTAATTTAGCCCCAACATTTAATATGTCTACACTCGGTGGCGACAAGGACTCGACCGCCGTAGACTCGACTGAGTTTAAGCCTGATGATGTTCTTTGCGGTCGGGCAGGCCATTCTGGGGAGGGACCCAGTAACGATGAGGCTAAGTCAGTTCGAGAGGCCCGGCATCTTAGACGGGATAATTTGACTCAAATTGGGGAACTTTCTGTAGCCCTAGGTTCTTTGAGTGATAAGCAGGAACTGTTAATTTTTAGATCTAAGTTATCTACTTTAGAAGAGGAATTACGGCATTTCCATGCTCTTTTGACTAAAATTTTTAACTCTGCAATCTTGGCAGAACTTCGTGATAGGGTAGATCCCGAATTTAACTCGTTAAAAAATAACTTCGAACAAAAAGAAAGTGAGTTCTCAGATATGTTGGATGCTGACATACATCCTGAGGATAGCGCCTCAAATGTAAGCACTAGGATGTCTAGGACTTCGTCTCGGATAGTGGCACAAATTAACCTGCAGCTAAGACGAGAGGAGCTCCAGATACAAGCTGAGGCCGAAGCGAGAGCTGCTGAGGCTGCCGCGAGAGCTGAGGCCATTCGAGCTGAGGCTGCCGCGAGAGCTGAGGCCGACGCGAGAGCTGCTGAGGCCATTCGAGCTGAGGCTGCCGCGAGAGCTGAGGCCGAAGCGAGAGCAGCTGAGGCCGCCGCGAGAGCCGAAGCGAGAGCTGCTGAGTTCGCACTCAAAGACGCTCAGTTGAGGGCTGAACAACGTAAAGAGGTAGTTTTAGCTGAATATCGATCAGAGGTGGGCTCTCGGCGTAGCTCTAAGAAGGGCTCTTCTAGGCATTCCAGAAATGAACATCAATCGCAGTTTAATTTACATAACCTTTTCCAAACGCCCGTTCAACCTGTGAGTGGACCAGGGCAATCCACACGTTTTCCAGCTGTTTCAGGAGGTCTCGAGGCCGCGGCTAAGGGTCTTCCGAAGGCTGTAGAGCCAAGGTCTGCGAATTACAACCGAACTCCTCCCCCAGAGCGTACAGGTCACGGGGCCGCCATTAGTAGTAATGCTTTGCCCCCTTCACAGTTTTCTGCGCCGCTAGGTTTTGATCGCCCAGCTACACGTAATTTGGGTGGTTGTGAGAGGCGTATTGCGTCTCCTGATTTTAACGTGTGTGAGGATCGTGATCGGGCTGTGCATGTGACTGAGCCCACTCAGCCCCTTAAGGGATATAGCTTGTCTTCTCCCGCTAAATCGAGTTCTCAACAGCAGGATTGCTTTTTTGAATACCAAAATAGTAGGACGTTTTTCGATAAGGCGGCCTTGATTGGTTACGATGGTAATAATATGCCATTTATTTTCTTTAAAAATCGTGTTACGGCCTTAATGGCAGCTTCGCCCTTTAAGGGGACTTGTTTGACTTTGTTACAAGCAGCTTGTGTTAGAACAGCTGCGCAAACGATTGCTAATTTGGTTTCTGACACCCCTGGCTTGTCAGAGGAAGACAGGATAGAAATGTCGTTAGCTCGCTTGTCCCAGCGTTTTGGGGTTCGTGGAGGTCTTTTCGCAGAACCAGAAATTAGAAAGTATCGCTATGGTAGCAAATTGACTTCGACCTCTTCCAGTGATCTGAAAGAGTTTAAAGATGAATTGTCGCAGTATCTGCTTTACGCGCAAGCTTATGGTCAGCGTGACAAATTGGAAGGACGTTTTGTTTTGGATTTGGCTAAGCGACTCCCGTTTGACGCTAAGCAGCGTTATCTTGACTTTTTAGGTGATCAGTATGGTGGCACTAATGAGCCTACTTTTCAGAGTTTGTTCGATTTTGTTGTACGAGAGGAAACGCGTAAGTCGACTGATTTTAGCATTATGCTAATGGGCGATTCTGGTGAGTCGCAGCATTTTAAAAAGTTTGGCAAAGGAAAATTGCCTTCATGTCCGGTTAGGCAGACGTCCGTAAAACCCCACGATGATGTGATGTCAGGGAGTTCGCAGTACTCGACTGTTGTTGGCGCACCGCGCGGTGGTGAAGCCAGACGTAAAAACCTACCAGCATGCATTTGTTGTTCGTCACGTGGTCAAGTTGAATATCATTTTTTGTCTAATTGTAAAGAATTTTTGCGCTTGACACCTAAAGATCGGAGAGATGTCATTGTGAAAGCTGGCAAATGCTTGAATTGTTTGCGCCAGCATATGGTTAGGGATTGCGTTCATGCAAATAACTGTCGTAAGTGTGGGCCTAACAACGATAGGAAACACTATTTTCTTCTGCATGATTTTTATGTGACGTCACCTGATTCTCTGGATTCTGTTGGGAAAGATGATGCTCGTGCCAGAGTTCCTGTGCGTAATGTTAAGATTGGAAATGTTAAAGCAGCCTTTAACCGCGTTACTGCTGCTCGTGTTTTGAATCCAATGACTGGCAAATCGAAGTTGGTGTATGTCACGATTTCTTTCTATCTCTTTGTGACAGTGTTTTGTGACACATTGATTGTGACAGTGTATTGTCAGCATGATCCTGGTTCGCAGTTGACGTTTGTTTCGAGTGATTTGGTGTGTGAACTTGATCTTAAACCGTACGATAAAGCGTCGTTTAAAATGGATACCCTGGCTGGTCAGAAAGCCACTTGTGCTGACCTTGTCAAACTCAACATCCAGTCGTTAGAGACAGATGAACTGTTTTGTGATATAACCTCGGTGGTTAACCCAGCTTGGGCTGATGATGTTAAAACTTTACCGCATAAACAAGATTTAAACGGTTTCCGTCATTTTCATGACGTGAATATGTTTCATTTGAATGATTGTAGTACTGTAGATGTACTGATTGGCAACGACAACGCTTATTTGATGTGTGCAAAAGAAGAGCGTGTTGGTGAAAATCGTAGTGAACCACATGCTTTGCTCACTCCTCTCGGTTGGTTGGCTTGTGGTGGTAAGTCACCCTTAGATGAAAGCGTTGCTAAAGTGTGCAGAGTGCAGACGTCTTCAGAGTCGGATGTCATCTCTGGCTTTCAGCGTAAAATTGAGTCTCGTGATATGGAAATAGCAGACCTGAATAAAGTCATTCAGGATTTGACGTTGCAAAATGAAACCTGTGAATTGTCTCGCAATGATAAGTTGGCTAGAGAACTTGTTGAACCGAATATTGAGTTGAAAGATGGTCGATTTGAGATACCTGTTCCGTTGAAGGAAGATATTGATCTACCTAACAATTTTGTGTTGGCGTCAGATAGAGTTGCTGCTTTAAGGAAGAAAGCTTTAAAACAACCTGAACTTCGTGATTTCCTTACTGACACCATGAAAGATCTTAAATCAAATGGCTATATTGAGCGTACTGGTGAAGCAGGAAATGTCAAGGGATTTGAATGGTATTTACCATACTTTGTTACGTCACAATTAAAAAAGCGCATTGTTTACGATGGCAAGTCTGAATTTCGAGGAACTTGTGTTAATGATGTAATGTTTTCGGGTCCTGACTTGTTAAACCCTCTGGTAGATGTCTTGGCTAGATTTCGGCTTGGTAGATTTGGTCTCATGGCTGATGTGACTAAATGCTTCTTTCAAATAAAGTTACCTGAGTCGCAAAGGGATTTGTTTCGTATATTGTGGTTTGAAGATGATGACCTTGAAAATGTTAGGATGGTACCATTTCGTTTTTGTGTACACCCTTGGGGAATAAAGAGTAGCCCGTATATCGCTTGCTTGGCTATAAAGAAAATGATCGAGCAGAATCCCAGCAGTGCTGGTGAATTGACTCTCTGCAATATTGCAAATAATATGTACATGGATGATTTTATATTTTCGGCTGATAGCTTAGAGGAAGCTCAGCAAATCACTCATGAATCAATTGCTTTGTTTGATAGCCGTGGGTTTAAACTTGGTAAGTGGAGTGCTAACAAGGAGGCTATGATTGTCTAGTCAAATTTGGATAATGAGATGCTTTCACCTTTGATTCGTGACATTGACTTTCAGACTGAAAATATGACTTTGCCATCAGCGAAGACATTGGGTTGTGTGTGGCAAACCGAGTCTGACGAGATGCGTATCGCATGTTCCATAAAGCCCTTAGCTAAACACACGCGCCGAAGTATGCTCAGTCAGCTTGGACAAAATTTTGATCCGCTAGGCTTTGGAGCGCCATTTTTTCTAAAAGCACGCCTTATACTTCAGCAATTGGCGATAGACAAGTTTGATTGGGACACCGAGGTCCCTGATAGCTTTGTTAAAGAGTGGGAGTCGTGGCTTCGCTCTTTGGACCTGCTTAAGGATTTTTCGTTACCGAGATGGTATTTTGCAAACTCTGGTGTGTGCAGTCCGGATGATATTGTTTCATATCAATTGCATGGGTTTAGTGATGCTTCGAATCAAGCTTTCTCTTCTGTTGTTTACTTACGTAGACTGGTTAACGGAGTTCCGAGTGTGTCTTTCGTTCTGGGTAAATCTACCATTGTTGTAAAAAATCAGTTTTCTTGGCCGATAGCTAGGAAAGAGCTTGTTGCCGCTTTGAATACAGCAAGACTCGTGAAGCAGGCCTACGAGGCATTGAAGATGCCCGACTGCCTTAAGTATTTTTGGTGTGATTCTCGTACTGTGTTGCAGTGGGTTAAAAACCCTGATTTACGTTTGAATAAGTTTATTACGCGTCGAGTTGAGCATATTTTATTGTTGTCTGGAGCCCAGGATTGGCGTTTTTGCCCTACCGATATGAACCCAGCTGATGTTGGCACAAGGCCAAATCTTATTACAAAGAAAGAATTTCGAGAGTTGTGGTTAAATGGTTCTAGTCTTCTCTACCAGTGTGAGGAAATTCCATCTGTAGAAAATGCCACTCCAGTACCTGTCCATAGCCTATATCTTCGTGACGAAGAGGAGTCGCTTGACGTTGGACAGGGTGGTCTTCACAGATTGATCGAGGCCGCACCTTCTTTGTATGTTATGAAAAAGAGAATCGCTTATTTGGTTGCTTTTGTTGAATTTTTGTGCTGTAAAACGAGAAAGCGTAGCTTTGTGAAGCCAAAACTGGATGCATCTTATCTTAACAGTGCTTCAGAGTTGGCTGTGAAGTTTGTTCAGAAGAGCGTGTATGGCGATGTGGTACATTTAATGACCAAAGGATCGCCGGATGCCCTTGAGGAAGTGATAAAGCGAGGTAGTGTTGGCGCTTCGCAACGTGAGAAGGAACGCTTGAAAGAATTACGTTCACTTAAAAAGTACAGACCTTGTGTAGATGACGCTGGTGTAATCCGCATTGAAGGGCGCTTAAGTAATTCTCCCGAGATCTCTCTTGAAGCAAAGCATCCGATTGTTTTGCCTTCGAAGCACCCCTTCACAAGGCTTGTTGTACTGTCGCATCATAATGGAAATGCGCACTGTGGAGTACAGCACACTTTGTTGTCTACGCGACAGAAGTTTTGGATCGCTAATGGTAATGCCTCCGTGAAGAGGTATCTTAATGACTGTGGTGTATGCGCGATTGAGAAAGCTCGACCTATAAGGCAGCTCATGTCTGATTTACCTTTGTCTCGCACAACTGCGCATAGGAAACCCTTTTTTGATTGCGGCTTAGACTATCTTGGACCTTTAACTTTTGTTGAAGGTAGAAGTCACAAAAAAGCTTGGGGACTCTTGTTCACATGTATGGCATCTCGCGCTATTCATGTTGAGCTGGTTACGTCATTGTCGCTGAGTGATTTTTTACTTGCCTTTACAAGGTTTACAGATTTACGTGGGCAGGTTAATGCTATCTATTCCGACAATGGAAGTACCTCTCAGGCAGCATCTAAGAAGTTACCCGAGTTGATAGGATCAGCTGAATTTTACAACGCCCTGAGACAGAGAGAGATAAACTGGGAATTTATACCTCCGTATGCTCCGGCGCAAGGTGGCGCCTGGGAGGCAATGGTTAAACAATTTAAAATTGCATTTTTTCACATTTTGGACTCTTCAATACGTAAGCCCAGTTTTATTGAACTGCTTACGTACACCAGTAGTGCCGTTCGGATCGTGAACGAACGCCCTTTGGTACCTTTGAGTGACGACCCTAGGGATTTTACTGTCATCACCCCTGCCTCACTTTTGACCCCATACTTAGACCCATACTGTGCTGTTGGGCAACCACATGATCGTGACCAATTAAGAAGGGACTATCGGTTCAATTTGTCACTTTCTCATCAGTTTTGGAGTAAATGGATCGATTTTTACTTGCCAGGTCTTCAGGGCCGGAAAAAATGGCTAAAAATGGCCGAGAATTTGGAGCCTGGTCAACTTGTAGTGGTAGGTTCTCTCCAGGACATTGGTAAACGTGGGAAGTATCAACTTGGGAGGGCGCATGAGGTAGTTCCACAATTTAGGAAAGGGAAGCCTGTGGTTCGTAGAGCTAAAGTTGCCGTCTGCAACTATGATGAGAGTACGGGGAAAGTGAAAGTAGACTATGTGTTGAGGGATATTTCGTGCCTCGCCCCCGTAAAGAACACCTAAGTGTTAGGGTTTGAGCCTGGTTTTGTCTGCGGTGGCCGACACTTGTCTGAGCCCAGAACAATCGGTTATTATCGCAACCATTGTGTATAGCGTCATTTTTTGCGTGTACCTAATACCTATGGTACCAATTTCATGTATCGTCGTGTTTATTCTTATTGCTGTTCATTCTTTGCATGCCCTTTGTATTTGCGTATTAACTTAAACGTGAGTGATTCAAACAATTTGTGTATCGTGTGTTTTTATTCATTGGCTCACAATTGTCGTCAATTCTTTTTTAGTTATGCCATGTCAGACTGTCATAACTAGGGGCCGCTATGTTCCAGACGGTTGTTCGCCTGGTCAAACGTCATATAAAAACCGTTCAAGTCTACTGAATATTACGTCATGGAAATTCCTAAAACATGAGCCAAAATTGCACCATCGTCCGTAAGACTCGTGTCAAACCTGTTTAAACCTGTTTTAGTTGAAACCTGTTTGGACATGAAATGTTGCGTCGCGCTACTGCTGGCGTGCCTTTGAGTTATCACAAATTTTTCTGATTCATTCTCGAAGTTGTTTGTTGGAAGTCGGTCGCACATTTAACTGGTTTATTTGGTGCTTGCTAGCTGGACAAATTCTCCGTCTTTTATCCAAGTAATCTGTATCGTAGTGACAGTTTTAGAGGTGTACGGCTTTGCATCTCGATTTCGATAGCCGCGGGCTAATTTTACAGGAATACACTTTAAGAATAGACGTTTCGAGGAGTGTTTCTTTTTCGGTCACTACATGCAGACAAACGGATCCGGGAACTTTATGTTACAATTTTCCCACGAAGAGATTATGGTTTACCGCTGTGACCAATGCCTTTGAAGCACGTGAATCGCAGTTATCAGTTTTTTGGGCAGGTTAGGCTTGATCAACGATATAAGGTGTTTAGGTCTTAGGATCTAAATTCGGATGCAAACGAAATTTTGATTTTTGGATGCACAGTAGAACTAGTCAAACTTTAGCAGTAGGGGTCAGTAGACATATGATGTAGTTGTATTTTCGCAGGTAAATTTTTTTCGTACATTTGTTAGTTTTCTTAAAATTTTTTGTTCTTTAAAAAAAGTGTGAATGGGGCAAGTTGTGCAATTGATGACGGGGCAAGTTGTGCAACTGTTCCTGTAAACCGCCTTTGTTAATTTACAAATGTTGTAGCCTATTAGCCATTTTTACATAGTTTCAAAGTCTTCCACGTGAATGAATGTAAAAAATGACTAGTGAATGAATGTAAAAATAGCTGATTTGTTAAATTGTCTGTACTGTTGCTGGCCGTAATATGTTGCTCAACTTGCCCCTAGTCAAAACGAACGATTGTTGTTGCTCAACTTACTCCATGGTGCTACACAGCTTGCCCCATGGTGCTGCACAACTTGCCCCGGAAAAATAATCCGGGGCAAGTTATGCAATCGTTACTTAAACTTGAATACAGTGCAAAATAATAAATAAAACCAACCAGTTTTTGTCTAAAAACTTGGCTTATTAGCATGTTTTTGAAATGCAATACTTGAGTCTTCGAAAAAGTTATTGAAATAAAAAAAAATTAGATTTAAAAAAAAATCTGCTCAACTTGTCCCGCCTTCCCCTACTTGACTCGCTAATCTCTGAAAATTTGGACGATAAGTTGTTAATGCTATGCGAATTAACTCTTCCAATCGTTCATTTGTCTAGTTTCCACAATGTTTTGATTTTACAAAGTAATAAATTCTTACAAAAACGAATAAGTAAATTCTGGTGCTACTTCTAAGCGTCAACTAATCGCTGCTTAGCAACTTTATTAAACTTCCAATTGTTGCTGACTGAACGCAAAATGAGCCAGGAGAGGCACAATGTTGCTTTTGCAAAGTCACAATTCCGTTGCTTAACAACGGCTACAGTAAAAGGGAGACTTCTTTTAGATCTTTGTATTGTATTGGGCGCAAATTACATTTTGAAGAAAGTGTAAGTCACAAATTTTAATTTTTACTAACAGATTTTGCTTGCTTGGTTGACAACGCGAGATAACATATTTATAAATTATAATCTTAATTTTTTTGTAATATTACGATTCAATACAAGAGCCACAAAATTTATGTTGACGAGCCGCATGTGGCTCGCGAGCCGCAGTTTGCCCACCGTTGGCCTATTAAATCGGCTAAGAGTAAAAGCAAAAACATAGCGGCGATATAAGTCTTTTCGCAGTTTTGATTTGAGGTGATTTCATAAAAGTGGTTGCACTATTAATCGGGTTGAAACTATGTATGGACTGAAAGATTACAGCCTACGCACCATAATACTGGAAAAACAACTCTTAGGCAGAAGCTATAGCCTAGTAGCCTACCTTTGGATAGTGGTGTATTAAAATAAATTTATAACAACTCTGATATAGGGATATCTGGTGCACTTGGCTCGTTTTATGAGAAAAAATGGATTTTAACTTTGGTAAGTGAAAGATCGTCCTGTTTAAATATTAGTTTAGATTTTTTTATGATTTTTTGTTATTCTTTTTGTTAACTTCACAGGCTTCGTGTAGCCCATGTTTACAAACAAACTCAGTGAAAACCTATTTCTTGTCATTTTTTTTCCTCATTTCTAACCCAATATTTAAGCTAACACGTTCTTTCTTTGAAGTGATAAAAACAAGTTATTAGTCTAAACTAAGTACAACTTGTAGTAAAATATAGTATACTAGACCAATAAACTCAAATTATTTTTATCTTGTACGACGTTGTTATGCACGCTACCTGTGGCTATTGTCCTACTGGGCACATAGTTTAACCGTATCTGTCACTGCTTCCTTTTGGCGGCAAGAGTTACTGGCCGAGACCATTAGGTCTACGTCTCTCTTATTGCTAATTACTCCGTCAGCTTACATCAAATAATAACGGGAAAAAGTAGGCCGTTGGTCAAAAGCCTAATCTATCAATTCAATCAATTTATTTCGCAAAATATATTCGTGATTGTGTATTTTAGGTAGAAAAGGTGATAAAGACTCGGTTTTTGACCTATTTTCGCCATTTCTCGGTCAAATTTCTCAGTTCACATTTTATTTTGAAAGTCCTCTTGCATAGAACACAGAATTTCATCAATTTTGTTTTTCCGTTTCTGTGCAAACAGTATTCCATGCACTTTTTGCACTACAAAGCAATTTGCGCAAATAATAAATTACCTTCCTAATCATTGTCTGCCAGCAAAGAATGACTCATATCGCGTCAAAGACCAACTCCCTACCCAGACAGCAAAATCGACATTGAATCAATGTAAAAATGACGGATTTTGCTGCCTGGGTAGAGAATGGAATTTTAGCGCTGTGGAGTTATGACTGACAGACACAAAATGAAACCGCACGCTAATAGTAAACTGTCAATCAAGCTATTGAATATTAGGAAATTTCTTGCATTTTATAACTGGCTGTGACAAAAGGTTTATTGTGAACTTCACAATTATCCGATAACAACATAATCGGGATTAAAAGTTGGGGCAAGAATAAAAAGTAAAAGTCAAGAAATCTCAGGTTTCTAGCGTCACTGCTTCTATGTGAAATTGCTGAATTAGCAGAGGGCGAGACCATAAGGTCTACGCCAGTAACAGATACGGTTAATAAAGTGGTAATGGTCAACATTTAATTGTTGTTCAGTACATGATCATGATGATTCTCTTTGTCGTCTGGGAGTTTGCAGTCATTATTTATGCGGTTGTGGAGGGAAGAGTTCAATTTGTTGAAGAGTTGGAAAAAGTGTGAATTTCCCTTCAAAACGACACGAAGTTTATCATACAGGATGTTGTAAGAACATTTATATGACGATCAACTTAAAATAACGGGAAGTTTTGCAATTGAAATTGAGCCCAGCAGTTTAGTTTATCTTTTCGCCTATTGCAAATGTAAAAGTAAACTTTAACTGCAACTAGAGATGTAAATGCAAAAAAAACAAACAGTTTTTTTTCAAAAAAAAATTGGGCCAAAAAAACAAGCGTTTTTTTGTTTTTTTTGTTTTTTTTCATATTTTTCTGGAAAAGTTGCAAATTTTTTACAATTTGCAGCTTAGTTTCATTATAGTGCTCTTGAAAAACATTAAACTAGTAAAAATGGTTTTATTGGCGTGCTGGAATTCCTAAGTGTTTGTGCTTGGCAGCAGCATATTATGTTTTTTGCATAGTCCTATGTTGTTTCGCTTTCTTCTTCATTCTCAGGCATGCTTGTGGCAGTCAGGGGCGCCGGAAGCGGGGGGGCAGGGGGGGCGGATGCCCCCCCTGCCCTCAATTTTTCTGCAGATGGAGGGGAAGGGGGGCAATGATGCCCTTTTAAAGTCATGTAAGCTACTGCACATTTTGCAATGTAACAATTTCTGCTATTTGCTTTTAGCCAAGTTATGATCTTTCATTTTTGCCTCAAAATAATATTTACGGCACAAAATTTTGCAACACAGTACAGGTCTTACAACTCGTTTTTTTTTTCCGGCAGCCATCGTGGCCTACCGGAGCTCCTTCTCGGCGGCCAAATCTGCGTGCTTGGAGACTAAAATACAAAATAAAAATAATGATAGCACAAGTAAATAGAATTAAACTTGCAACAATGCTAAAATGATCACTTAGCGATGTTGAAGTCTGGGCCTGGGCGACGTCCTACAATAGAATCGTTGCACCACGCAATAACTGCTTAATCGAGATTGTAATCCAGTACTGCGGGACTATCTAACGACACTCGCTCGAGTGTCTCCAATGTGACTGATTTTAAAGAAGTTCGCCACTCCCCTAGAATTCTTTTTAGCAACGAAAAACAACGTTCGACATGACTGTGTTGATGATGACGGCAAGGTAATAAAATAAGTATTTCAATGATGTGAAGGACATTACTAAAAGAAGCATAACTTTTGCAAAATATGATCCAAAAGTGTTTTCCCCTCGGATGTCAACTAACTTAGTTCTCCTTTTTAACAACGATTCAATGTCCGACAACAACGAATCGACATAGAAACGACAATATTGCTAGCCGATGTAAATTAGCACTTTGGATTAAGATTTTTTTAAATAAACGTCGGGAATTACAAACAAGACTTACATTAATTTTGCGTCACTCTTTGATATTACATATCTTCCACAGTTAATCCACGATCATTCTATTGCGAAATTAAATAATTGGCTAGAAGAGACCGGCGGCCAAACTTGGCCTACTGAGGAGGTAGCACCGGCGGTCATTCAAGCACTACTTAGCGGCCATGGCCGCAGGCTGCTTTAAGTAGGGCTACCATACGTCCTCATACATCTTAAGAAGATTTATCCTCTTTTTTCAAGAAAAATGAATTGTCCTCGGAGGACACTAAAAAATGCTCAAATGTCTTTTTTTTTGACAGTTTGGGTTATCATGCTTATATTTTCAACGAGATTATATTGCTTGATGACGTTTCAGCATCGGCTATTTGTTTTCTAAACATTTTGTATACCAATGTAACATGCTGATTTATTAATTCTACAAGAAATTGGCGCATTTTATGGAACTGTTGTTGAACGTTTATTGCCTGGTTCATTGCAAGATATTAAACGACATTTTAAAGGCCATGCTCACACTTTCACAAAAAAATTATTCTTTTTCCTTCATACGTTTTATATTGATACAACGCTTGTAGACGTTGTTGATTAGCCTACCAACTCAGTTTGGTTCGTTTGTTGCTTGAAACAAATCGAAACTAATGTCTAAAAGTGCAATGTGTATTGTGTATAATACCTAACCTACAGCAAAAGAAATCGTGGCATAGATAGGCCTACAGCTTTGCAAGAAAAGGAACAGCTTTTTAGTTCACGCCGTTTTTAGCATCTTAACGGTTATGTGCAGCTTACTGTTTTAATCATATTTCTTGCAAATAATTTTATGGCCACCTAAAGATACGGCCTGATTTGTCACATTTTGCAGAAGTTTCCAGGTTTTTCTAACTTTGGGCGAACGTTTAAATAAATTTTTCTAAAAATTAGATTTTTAAGCTTTCTTCACTCTTTTTCCCAGATGACACAATAGGTTTTAACATCCTCACAAGTTGAAAAACAAAGAAAATTTGACTTCGAAGATTTTAGTCAGACTGTTAATTTTTCAATAACAGTCTGATTTTGCGATTTTCAACTTACTTTTTCTCATTTGCTATTGCTTCCCCAAGGCAACAAAAAAGTTTTATGTCATTACGAAACCGCAAAAAGTAAAAACATCTCAAAAAATGTCAGTCAAGCACTAGCAGTAGCTGTAATCAAAATCTGCAAAATGTGACAAATCAGGCCGCATCTCCAGGTGGCCATGCGTAGGCCTATACTGTAATGATCTATAAACATGTAAAAGATTCTTCAAGCGTAAACTTCTACACGCTGGCGAAACGTGTCCTCTTTTTAGACGATGAAAATATGGTAGGCCTACTTTCAGGCTTGGCAGTAGCAGGGGCGCCGGAACGATTTTTGACTGGGGGGGGCAAGATTACGAAAAAAGGGCACTTTTGTTTACTAAAAGGCCAATTTTTTTTCAAGTTTTAAGATAAGACATAGCAATAATGCTAATCTATCAGCTCATTATGTATTGAGTAATGATAGCCTACAAGTGTCCGGTATACAAAGAAGGGCATCATGCTATTTTATAATGATGTAACCTACTGTCAAGCCTTAAAGCAGCCTGCGGCCATGGCCGCTAAGTAGTGCTTGAATGAACCGCCGGTGCTACCTCCTCAATCGGCCAAGTTTGGCCGCCGGTCTCTCCTAGCCAATTATTTAATTTCGCAATACAATGATCGTGGATTAACTGTCGAAAACATGCAGTATCAAAGAGTGACGCAAAGTTAGGTCAGCGCGTCATAATCGCCACTGTTGCATTGTGTGGGGAATATTTGTTATTGATGGAATATCCATCTGCGATCGCCAGCGCTGTAAGTCTTGTTTGTAATTCCCGACGTTTATTTTAACAAAGTCTTAATCCGAATTGCTAATTTACATCGGCTGGCAATATTGTCGTTTTTATGTCGATTCGATGTTGTCGGACATTGAACCGTTGTTAAAAAGGAGAACAAAGTTACTTGACATCAATGGGAAAAACATTTTTTGATCATATTTTGCAAAAATTATGCTTCTTTTAGTAATGTCTTTTAGTAATGTACATCATTGAAATAGCTAAAACCTCAATTGCTAAGGCAACAGGATCAGATGTCAGTAGATGTAACAGAAAAAATATTTCGCACTTGCTAGTGCATCGTCAGTTCTGATAAAGGGCAGTTAAAGCCTACAAGTAATGTTTTAATCATTGAAATACTTATTTTATTACCTTGCCGTCATCGTCAACACATGTCGAACGTTGTTTTTCGTTGCTAAAAAGAATTCTAGGGGAGTAGCGAACTTTTATAAAATCAGTCACATTGGAGACACTCGTGCGAGTGTCGTTTGAATAGTACTGGATTACAATCCCGATAAAGCAGTTATTGCGTGGTGCAGCGATTCTATTGTAGGACGTCGTCCAGGCCCAGACTTCAACAACGCTAAGTGATCATTTTAGCATTGTTGCAAGTTTAATTCTATTTAGGCTTACTTGTGCTATCGTTATTTTTGTTTTGTATTTTGCCCTCCAAGCACGCAGATTTGGCCGCCGAGAAGGAGCTCCCGGTAGGCCACGATGGCAGTTAAAAAAAAAAAAACGAGTTTTGAGGCCTGTACTGTGTTGCAAAATTTTGTGCCGTAAATATTATTTTGAGGCAAAAATGAAAGATTATAATTAGGCTAAAAGCGAATAGCAGAAATTGTTATATTGCAAAATGTGCAGTAGCTTACATGACTTTAAAAGGGCACCATTGCCCCCCCTTCCCCTCCATCTGCAGAAAATTTGAGGGCAGGGGGGGCATTCGCCCCCCTGCCCCCCCGCTTCCGGCGCCCCTGGGCAGTAGGTTACATCATGATAACATAGCATGATGCCCTTCTTTGCATACCGGACACATGTAGGCTATCATTACTCAAGAGCCTACATAGTGAGCTAATAAATTAGCATTATCGCTATGCCTTATCTTAAAACTTGAAAAAAATTGGCCTTTTAGTAATCAAAAGTGCCCTTTTTTCATAATCTTACCCCCCCCAGTGAAAAATCGTTCCGGCGCCCTTGGTGGCAGTAGACCTGACAAACATTGAATTAATGCAATTTGATACATGACATAATGTAGATGAGTTAATTTATTCTTCCTTTTATGGAAGTTAGCCTACGATGTTAGTATACTGCTGGTAGGCTACTGGTTATTCTTGTACACACTCAATAAGTTGACGAAATTTTGGCAAAAACAAGATGGCAGTATTCAGAACACACATTACCTTGTTTGTGGTAATTTACTAATTCAAGCTATTGCCAATAGCTTGTTTAAACATGTTTTTTAACTGATAGCTTAACAACGATGTATATGATATGCTTTATAAATTTTGAAACAGAAGTATTCTTTTTGTGTGTTGTAAGGTCTTAGACACTTTGTCATTGATGCTTTCTGCAGATCACTTGTGACATAATGCAAGAGATCTTATCACTGATATTTTTAACCGTCAAAAGTAAGTGCATTTGTCAGAAAGGGTTTAGGTTAATGTTCCTTTCAAATGCCCACCACCCATGTTGACCATTGGCAGTAACTACCAACCATAAATGAAGAAATTTTCCCTTTAAAGTGGAGTTTTTCAGCACTGCTCAGTATTCACATAGTGAATAAAATGCTTCATAATACTTTTCCTGACAAGAATAAAGTTTTACCCATATTCCCGCAATGCAGGATAAAGATACAAAACAAACATCAAAGATGAAAACTAATTTTATTTGGGAACTACGCTGGAGTAAAAAGGAGTGAGAATTGATCTCTTGTCGTTATGTACCAATAAAACTCTGATGTGTGATGTGTAACTTTAATTTTTTTTTTTATTGTGTAGAGGAAAGATTGATGAAAAGTTTGGCAAAAACAGAAAAGTGCTGAAGTCTCAAATTCCTGCAAACTAGTTCAAATTGGATGGATTAAGTGCAACCATACTTCTTTTAAAAATGTCTATGACAGCACAATGGTGTGATTAAGGGAAAACAAACATGACTATGACATCACAAAGGAGTATTGAACTTCTTCAGGGAAAATAAAAAACATCAAAATGTTTCCATCTTTCACTACATTTAAATGTGATTTGGGCTAAAAGTTGGGACTTTAGCACTACACTGCTTTTGCCAAACTTTTCATCAATCTTTCCTCTACCCAATTAAAAAAAAATTTTTTTTTTAAGTTACACATCATGGTTTTATTGGTGCGTAACGACAAGAGGTTAATTTATTTTTATCTGAAAAAGTAGTCGCCAAAACTTGTTTTAATGTTCATAAACAGATAGCCCACCCCAGAAAACATGAGGTAAAGCTAAAAATTATCTAAATATGTTGAGCGGTTCTTGAGATATTGCCATTTTTCTGTTGCTCGTTATCTATGAAGCCACCTAGTGGCTAAGGATATTTCACTTATAACTCGAGAATCGCTTGTGTGATTTTCATCAAGTTTGCACCAAATGCACATCAACTGGAACAACCTCTTGACGTTGTACTGGAAAAGGTGTGGAGTGCTGGTCAAAAGTGCCTTTGTTAAGTAGAGAAACAGGACACTGACCACCTGGTCCTAACATGCCCATTAACCAAAATCTCAGGTGGCTTCGAAACTGTACATGAGTGTGGTAGCCTACTGCATTTAACAACTGGCTTGACCAAATTACAGACAATGCTTAAGATGTGCCAACCATAGGACACTGTTACTACTATTTGAGACAATGAGAAATCTTTATGGCTCGTGTGTTGAGACTTGGGATCTACAAAATTGCAATGAAAAAATAGGCCTATACCAGACATATAGTCTGATTTGAAATAAGTTATACGAGTGATGAGACTGTTTCTTTGTTGAAAGAGACGCTATTGCAATGAGTTTACCCTAATTGTTCCATATTGTGACATTTAATGTCAAAATGGGTAAAAAAAACAAAAAAAACAAAAAAAACGAATAAAAAACAAAAAAAAACGATAAAAAACAAAAAAACGAGCTCGTTTTTTTTAAAAACAAAAAAAAACGTTTTTTTACATCTCTAACTGCAACCTACTTTAGTGTGGCTAAAGCAACTGCATGAATGATTGCCATTTTTTCGCAAAACATAACCTCAACTGAGACAATGACTTACTAATAGAAAATCTTTCTTCCAGTTTATCGTGTCACTAATATACATATTTAAATTGCACTTTAGCAGGGTGTGGTTGACATGGGCCTTACATAGGCCCAGTAGGTGCACATGGAGCAATTTTTTTAATAAAATATGATATGTCTATTTACACTGCAGTAATTTCGCCAATTTCATTTATGTTCGCCCTTAGCGTGGTAGACTATAAACAAACAATTTTGACTTTGCTACGTCACGTAAACAATTTTGTCATGCAGTTCAATTGTTGCGGATATTTGAATGCTTCAGAATGGAAAGGAGATTACCATGTGTCGTGTTTGAACCTCACAGTTTCAAACATAACATTTCCTTGGGCTGTAAGTGTTGATATTATTCATATAGGCTTACACTAGTAAGAGCGATGATTTGATTGAGATCACTGAATGTTTTCAGAGAAAATTGACTAGATACAACTTCGACTAGAGATGGTTGATAAGTTGATTTTGAATCTTTATCCTCGAACTAGACCAAGCCTTGATGGGCTATTCCTGGTAGTTTCACATACTTGTAGAGGCTTTTTACGCAGGGCCGGTTACCGAGATTGACGGAGTGAAGGTTCCGATTGTTGAAATGTTGTTGCCGGGAGATCATTCCATCCACTAAGCGCCGCGGAATGAAGAGCAGTCCTTAGTATGCGTTACTCAAGCGCACAACCCGAGAGCCGGACCAGCGCTCCTTGATCTTGTCGGGCGCTAAACCACTAAGCTGACCGGGCGGATTTGCAGTCGTAGTCGATTTCTGCGGAGAGCCACCTTTAAACACTCTAACAAGTTCACGTAATATTGGTTGAAAGAAACGATTGACTATTATTGGTTGCAAGGCAGTATAAGTTGATTTGATTGATTGACAATTGATGTTTAAGCTACATCTAAACTCATACATTTGCATACTTTGATGCAGGAACCGTGTTCAGACAGTGTATTGTATTGGTTCAGAGACAACATGCTTGCAGTTGCCGCAGGAATGATAGTTACCATATTGTTTCAGGTACCGGTACAGTAATATTGTTTATTGTTCTCAGCTAAGAATAATTTCTGCTGGAGAATGTTTTTCATTCTATGATTTATAAAAAATCTCATTTTTTTAAAGATTTATAATAATTTTATTTTTTCAGATTTTTCAAACAGTCACAACTAATTTGTTAATTCGTTCTGTTGTTTCCTCGAACCAAAAAGGAACCTCTTCAGATTCAAAACTCGATGTTGACAATCACGGCACAACGCACGTGCCTCATATAACCAACCGTTCTTACCAAAACGAAGCTTTCGTTGATGAAATTGTCAATGAAGAAAGTACCTAGATGACAAATCAGCCGTTTTTATATTTCTTTCATCTACAGCCTCACTTTCAGTTGGGTAACAAAATAACGTGATAACGTCGGAGGCTGTTTATGAAATGTTGTTTGGTTGTTTTTGTTCCTTCAGTCATGACTCATGACACAACAGCAATTCAGCAACTATACGCAACTTGAGATAGGTTCAAGAAACTACTTGTAGTTATAGCTATAGGTTTGAGGTAGCCACAACAAAAGTCCTCCTACAGATAACAACATTTAATATAAATGCGCTTGTGTTAACACAACGTACAGGTTAACCACAGAAACTTTCACATTCAAGTTGACCGAAAGGTATTAGCTTCCCAACCCTGTTTTTTATGTCACGTATGTTGATGAAACGATATGCCATTTTGTCCTTTTTACATCCATGCTACGTTTGCAGACGTTAAGTCGATGTAAAAAGAGCAAATTTTGTTGTCAGGATTATAATCACAAACTTACTGTATATCCATAAATGTACGCGTTCTGAGATAAGTTGTGACCAACTGGGGTTATTGTAAAATTAAAGCTACCCTAAGGAACACAGCAGCATATTGCGAAAAATTAAGCAAACCTGTGTGATACATTGATTAAATCAATGTAGTTTTTATTAATTAATAGTTTGCATAGTTAAATGCTTGTGATGTTGCTTGTGATTTCGACAAGACGTGTGGTCCATTTCTCAATGTATATCCGTTGTTTCATCGGGTGCCATGCATGTGCAAATAACGTAACGCTTTAGATCTAAATAGTTATTGAAAACGCATAATATTTGCTGACAATTTCGAACTTTGAAAAATGCTTAAATGACTATTGTTGCGGAATATAGACTAGCTTTTTAGTTCCAAACGAAACATTGAAAATTCGGATGTATGGTTTCTTCAAGTTAGGCACAAGGCAAAAGATATACTTGATACAGTAGCCTAGCTTACATTCTGGCGTCTCCACAATTTTTTTTTTTTTTAATAAAGCAGAAAAGAAAAATTTTAACAAACACTAAATAAAATTTTTGAAATACATTGAGTCCTAGTGTAACAATTGCTGGCTGCATGGTCACACTGAAGCTAAAGCTAGATGGCGCGTTTAAGTCTACGCTTGTAAAAGCTTTCAAAAATAATTCAACTGTGCATGCGGCTGTGTCTTTGGCAGGACACTTAAAGGCATACCTGAAGGTGGTCACGAAGATTGGCTTCCTTGCTTTCCCATCTACTTTATCTAAATCTTCAATCACCGGGCGTAAGCCTGGTACGACAAACAAAACATCAAAACAAAGTTTAGTAGATCAAATAAAAAAAAAAACATAATAAAAAAAATACTTCAACTGAGATGTTTTTGCCAAAACGCGGCATGGTGGAGGCATTTTGATCTTTTCGTTTACCAGTGGCGTTAATGATGTAGATAGACGGCTAATAAACAATACTGATGACCATTTGCTTTGACAGGGATCTGACGGGTAGCCTACTATTGAACACGTTGGGGGCACCTTTACCGGGGCCCTCAAAATTAGAATAAGCGTCACATGTTTATTTGTTATAATGCGATTGAGTCAAGTCCATTTTATTTTAGAGACTCCTGCGTTTTTGGAGAAAAATCTTTTTCTCGATAATTTTGCTGGTATTTCTCCTTTGACTTTTCTTATAAGGTGGTTTGTTCATATCGTTTGGTTGTGTCTTGTTCTTTTGGGTACAGGAAATTTAATTTTTACTCGGCCAAAATTGTCATATCAACAGCTCAGTTGATGACACCCCTTATGTGTAATCCTCTCCCATAGCTCAGTTTGTTAGCGCACGACTTGGTCAACGAAGAAGCTTCAAGATCAAGCTGCGCTAGTTCGACTCTCGGGGTGTGTGCTTGAGTGGCATCTAATCATTAAAATAATTCTCCTGCAACAAGACTTCAACAGTCGGAAACTTCACTCTGTCAATCTCGGTGACCGGGCCGCGAAATTTTTTTTCCCACGAGATTTCTGTATCATTGGTTCTAGTCACTCTAAAAGTAAGATTTTCCGACAAGTGTTTTGAGAGATTGGTTGATTCAGATTGCGAAATAACTATTTGCCAATAAAATTCTGCAATGATAATAAAATATAAGCTTTCCCTAACCCTACTTTTTTTGAAAAGCTCTTGTGCACCGCAAAAATTAATTTAAAGAAAAAAAAAGTTTGACTTCGTCGGGTGTCGAACCCTCGTCCTCAAAATCACTGAGCAGACGATGAAGCCACTGAACCAACCGTGACATCGAGATAATGTTGCATTCACAGGGTTTTAATACAAACTTTTACCAAAATATGTAAATGAGACAGAAATCTCGTGGGAAAAAATATTTCGCGACCGGGCCTGCGTCAGGCGTTCAAAAACTCTACAAGTATGCGGAACTGCCAGGATTAAGCTCTGCAAGAAGCTTTCCAAGTCCGAGGATAAAGATTCAAATAGTCATCAATTGTCTTTGCTTGTTACGTCCATTGGGATGGGAAACTTACACAAAAATTGTCATTGTTATGATGGAAGTAAAGTTCTGTTTTGCGGTAATTGCAACTGATTTTACTGCAACTATTAGCTACTCTTAATTTTAACACGCTGTATTCATTTTTCAATTGGTTTGTGTAGTGAATTTGAGCTCAAAAAGATTACGTTAATATTCACTTCATTTCAAACCATTATTCGGGTTATCCAACTGCTTGGTGTTTCACAGGTTGGAATAATTGTTTAAAAAAATCTTTAACTTCAAGTTTTGAAAAGTATTTTTAGAATGGGAGTATTGAAGTTGCAAGATAAGTAAGCGCAAGTTTGTGTGATAAAAAAAAAAGTCGTAACGTCAATGCAATCAAATAAACTAAAATGCAGCCTAAGTGGTTGGACTAATCAGTTAGCGGTAGCTTTGACTTTGGGAGTCATCAGATTGACAGGTTTGGGTCAACTTTTTTTTTGTTAGGTTATTCAAAAAATATATTTTTGTGTTTAAAGAAATGATTATAGAAAAATTGTAAATAATTCATACACATATCAATATTTGGTTTTAGCAATTAATCGCAGTAGGATGCTTTGAAGCTAAACAAGTCGGAACAAATTCTACTTTAACCAAGTGATCTTCCATTGCAACTAGGCTAGGAAAAGCAGCTGGAAAGTAACATTAGGCTACTATCAACAAAAATTTACATTATGCGAATTTTTGAAGTTTTGTATTGTCAAGCCTACCATGCTTGAAACATCATTGCTGTCTTAAACAAGTAACAACTCGAAAAAAGAGTAAAACGTTTTTCTTTAGACAGTGCAATATGATAAAACGCGTTTTTTGTTTGAAACACCAGAAAATTGTAATTTCTTGATCTCAATTTTGCTGCGGTTGCTGCTTAAAGTGGTCTTCTGAAACATGGCTTTAATCAAGATAAACTACACACTTCACGTGGAGATTTGTTGAACAAATATTCAATCGGAATTATTTATCAGTCAATCAATGTAAGCAGAGTTAGAACATAACATCAGCTAACCTACTAAAAGTCCAATCTACCAACACACGTCACCAAATACATTGATACCCAAGAGCGCGGCACCGATTAACGCGTCATAAACGAGGCAGATTTTAATACGTTCAGATCATACAAGGATATAGGCTTGCATGTTATAAATCCGCTATTGAAGATCTTTAATCATATACTGCTGGTAGGCTATTTTAAGAGTCTTAAACGTCAGAATTATTAAAAGCGTTATTGATTTAGCTTAAAAGTTAAAAGACAATATAACGAACATTACCACTTACATATCATTTCACGGAAGCTGCTTTATTCTGGTTGGATAGTGTAACTTTAGAAATACCTTGGGACTACTACAATAGAACAGTAGCTTGTTGTTCTGTCGTGCTTAAAGGTTGTTCCGTTGTTTATTAATGCCAATTTTGTCAGTTGTTGCATTCCGCAAAACTATCGTATTGCCAATTCATAGGATTAATATCGATTAATATTAACAAGATTAACAGTTGAAAATGGAATAACATCGCCTGCAAATGTTAAATGTCACAGTTGTTTGCGCCGTTTGAAACCAACAAATATATCAACGCTTTCTAAGAAAGCTCGCTTGCCCAATTAAGACCCCCGGAGGTGTTCGTTAAATTGGTATTTGAGCACATTCAAGCATCTTGAGGCATTTGAGCAACTCCGAAAAGTGTAAAGCGCAATAAATTATTATCTTTTGTCAAGCGATGGCTAAGGCAAGTATTCTAGATCTGACAGAACGAGGAAAGGATTTTTTCAAAAACTAGTTTTCTGTTTACGGCTTTTGTTTTATGAAACTCAACCAACTAATATGTGAATCCCGGTTTTTAATCATTAAGGGGGTATTATTTTAGATAGTTTTTATAACTTTTAAATAATCGATTGTTCTGCAAAATCATGGTAAAAAACTTTCAAATTTGTTTAATAAATATGTTTCAATATACTGCGTGCAGTGCTGAGCTAAAATAGGTCTAACCTTTTGTTTTGGGAATCTACAACCAATACACTATACTGTAGGCTACTGCAATTGAGTAAAAAGAAATTACGTAGCTTATGAAAACCTGCTGCACATATAAAGCTAAAAATGCATCCTACATGAATTGAAGTATACCATGAAACAACAGTAATAAAGTATCTTGAACATTGTTATGTGGAGAATTTTTGTTATGTTTTGTGCACGATAAAGACGTCAGTTAGATTGGCTAAGGTAGTGTTGAACTGATATTGAGAAGCAGTTGCCATAGAAAGAAACTAGCGCAAATTTGTAGTAAATGTACACTCATCATAAATAATCGATATTTTACATCACTGTTAGCAGTGGTGTACGCAGAAATTTTTATGAAAAAGGAGGCTGAAAAAAGTCAACGAGACTACGCGTAGACTACACGCCGTGTAGTCATGGTAACCTACTTTTAATTTTACTCTACGGCAGAAACAAAATTAGGCCTGTAATCGGTCTCAAAACGTAAGCCCAGAATTATACTAGTGATGAAGGTAACACGATCGTTGAGTAACTTTTTTACCAGCGTCACATTTTTGGTAAAACAAAGTGCATTTTTCTTTATTTAGTGATCTACACATACCAGTTATTTAAGCGTGGATTCTCATTCATGTCATATTTGTTTTGTGTGCATAATGCAACCAAATTGCTACAATTTTGAAATGAAAAACAGAATTTTTTTTCACAATGAAATAAAACATTATGTCAAAAATTGTCAACATAAAACCAAATCAACAAAATCAAAACTCATTGCAGCTGAACCAAGTTTGTCAATTGTTTTCTTAAAATTAAAGAGAGTGGTGCTAAAAATTACATTAGCCACCAATGAAAAACAGACTGACATTTCAAGCGGATGATTGCCTGGACCGATAAATAGCCTTCTTTTGCTTTAAACAGCCCAACAATGCTCAAAAAAGCACAAAAATATGTATGTCTTCCTTAACCCTGATTGAGCCAAAGCTTTATGGCATAAAACCTTTCATGACCTGATAAAAAAATAAAAGTTCACCCGTAAAAAATTTTTTAAAAAGTAATAAAACAATACAAATTTCAGATACGCAGTTTAATTGGGTGGTTTGACCTCCACCTTTTTGCGCACATCACTGAGCATTGAGTAACTGAGGCATTCCAGACTCTTTTTCACGTGCTTTTTTGCACAGACGTGGAAGATCTATCGACTGAGCAATGCACTGTTTGGAAACGCTGAAAGATGGCTTTTGTTTCAAGAAACCTGTAGGCTACAAGATATCATAAATTAAAGATAGATTGTACTGAAAAAAATATGTCGCACTGTGTTGCACTTGCAAACTCGCTGATCAATCTAGTTCAAACACGAACTCATAAACCTATGCAATATTTATGTTCATCTTTAAAGCAGACGGGAAAGTGTAAACAGACATTGCTTAGCACGAAGTTTTTCTGCTCATGCAAGAGTTTGATTTCGCGAAGGACAAGATCTTAGGTTACAAGCGCTTTTTGTAAGGTAAAAGTAAAAATTGAAATGCGTTTTGTGTAACATTTATTAATAGTACATAGAGTTGAAAAAACGCGTCTGAAGATGGAACAGAAAAGTTAGGCTTTCAAATCTACGGTTAAATTTTCAGTGCCCACACGTGAGCTAAACTCTGCCCAATAGAAAGTTAATAGGCTACATTGTGGTCTACTTTGGCAAAGTTCAATAAGGTTATAATGAAAATTTGTGCAAATTAATTAAAAAAAAAATCAATGAAAAAGATACTGTTGTGTCAAGATGAATAGTTTCTTTGTAAGTCTCCAAAATTTTGTGCACTAGCGCGAGGATATTACTTGCTTTCTTTGTTGATAAAAGTATTCAATACAATATGGTCCCAATCGATGATTATGAAATAGCCTGCTTACTGTAAATAAGGATATCTTACTCTATTAGCCTATTTGAATAATTTTTTGTAGGCCTATAGCCGAAAGTAGCAATCAATACCTAATCAAGAGCCGGCACCGCGAATAAACTACAGTATAGCTGTATCCTGTATTTATCTAGAACACAGTAAAGGAAAGTGCAAGTAGTGGAAATGAAAATATTGCAATGGTCTCTGGAGTTGAAAAAGCAGGATAGAGTAAGAAAGGAAATCATCAGAGAACGAATGCAAGTCGGAGAGCTAGAAGACAAGTTAAAAGAGGCATGCCTTAAATGTTTAAGTCACGTGGCAAGGAGAGACGAGGATTATGTGGAAAAAAGAATCAGACAATTGAAAGTTGGTAAAAAAAGCGAAAAAGGCCGAAAAGAAGATAGAGAAATTGTGCAGGAAATAGTGAAAGTGAAGGAGGAAGATGCTGCTGACAGAGCGATGTAGAAAGCTGCAATCTGCACCGGTGACCCCACTTGAAGTGGGAATAAAGTCAAAAGAAGAAGAAGAAGCTATACTTATCTATGAGGTTAAATTTGCTTTTGTCATATCAAAGCTGACACGTTACGTCGAAAATTAAGTAAGACACAGTTGCATGCTCTTGGTGGTGTCGAAGCAGCGTTTTTTCAAACGTCTTGCCAGAGCTCTCACCTCTCGGCCATGCAGCCAACAAGAGTCATTGATTGGACTAAACATGTTCTGAACTTAAGTAGCTAAATTATTCAGTTGGTCTTGATCAGTGGTTTTCCGCCTTTCTGTCTTAGCAGACCACTTTTGGTGCCCAAGAGGCGGTCGCGGACCCTAAAATAATTATCTATAATTTTAGTACCGTACTGCTTTATAAGTTTCAAAACGACACACTTAGCAGAATTTTCTGAACTCGCGACGCACTTATGACGATTGATGACATTGACGAAGTTTTGTTATGAAATGAGCTATTGTTGGCACATAGGATCAAAAATCAGTAATTTATGTGCTGATCTGTGTTCCCTCTGAGGTGTGCAACTGAGCAGTGTGATTTGATTTCTGTGCACTTCTGTGCACACTGTGCAAAATTTCCGACTTGCAACCGTAACCTTGAAATATTAATACTAATTGAAAAAAATTATTGCTCTCTGAAATTTTTTTTAGAGGGACACTGGTGCTAATTTAATGTTTTTCTATAAATTTTATTGAAAATTGACAGATTTTGTTTTGCGATCTTTAACTTACAACGAATTTCTCACTTTCTTTATGTGTAGCCCAATCAAGATTTTATTGTAACCACAGTCATTGCAAAACTGTGAGTGCTAATAGAGTTGGTTTTGTTGGTTTGGAATCTTTATCCTCGGACTGACAAAGCCTTGATTGGTTATTCCTGGTAGTTTCGCACACTTGTAGAGGCTCTTGGCGCAGGGCCAGTTACCGAGATTGACGGAGTGAAGGTTCCGATTGTTGAAGTGTTGTCGCCGGGAGATCATTCCATCCACTAAGCGCCGCTGAATGGAGAGCAGTCCTTAGAATGCGTTGCTCATGTCAATGTGCACACCCTGAGAGTCGAACCAGCGCCGCTTGATCGTGAAGCTTTTTCGGTCACGAAGTCACGCGCTAACCAACTGAGCTATATCGTGGCGGAGAAGGCTGCTGACTGATGTTTGCATGTCTAAATTAAGCATTGTTTAACAATCCGCTGGCTTGAAGGAATGAAATAGAACATAAAATGGCCTTATAAAAATATTTTCTCTTTTACATGAAATGTTTTTAGTTGAGAAGCCGAACTTTTGCGCGACGGCCTTTGAAATTTCAAACGACGCACCAGGGCGTCGTAACGCACAGTTTGAGAATCAATGTAACACGCAAATAAAAACATAAAAAACTTTTAAATGTCGTATTTTATCATTCGTGCTGAAAATTCGGAAACTTTCGAGGACCCACTGGAAGCTCTTCGCAGACCCCAGGTTGAAAGCCGTGGTCTTAAATATTATAAATTAGCCTACTGTGCATACAGTAGCCTAAAGCATTTTTATACAGTGATGCTTGATTGCGCAATGCTACTTGATGCATTATATTGAAAGGTTTTAAGCTTTTTGTTCTGTTGACAGTAAATGCTTTGGCAAGATCCTTTTTCTATTTTGTTTTCATGGCAAAACCACGTCGTTTTAAAACGTGCAAAGTAGGGAAATGTAACGGCAATAAAGCGAAGCAGTGCAATGAATTTGTGCAGTTATTTCGATTACGACTAATTGTGGTGCCTCTGTGCTTGGAACTATTTTAAATATTTTAGAGAATGTCAGGTAGCCTGGTTGGGCTTTGAAACAATATGAGAATGGTAGCCTACAGCAAGGCCTATATGAAATTGAATACGTGAATTCAAGAAGGGCACAATTCCCACGAACCTGGTTTTTGAGATAAATGCTTTTTAATTATTTTGGTTATTGGGAAACATCGGTATGTACAAATGCATGTGGTTCAGATTTTCAGACTGCATACCTCATTATCTACCAATGTCCTGCAAACGGACCCCAGGATAGATATGTGAGCTTAAGAACGCTCGATGACCACACAATCGATTTGCTGTTGTGCCTGGATTTAACAATGTGATCTGCGGCGGCCTCAAACGCAAGAAGATAAGAATGAATTGATTATATGCTTAGACGCACAGGTAAGAAGCATTACGCGCGGAAATTTCACTAGGTAAAGATTCTGTCCAGAAACTATGGAAAAGTTGAAGCCCAATTGCTAGAGTTGGACCCTTTTTAAAATCAATGGGAATATTGATCGGGTATTTTTCATGTCTAGGCTTCACAAATCTGGTTGTTTGTTTTCAGGTATAATTTATAAGACATTGAAAGGAATCGGAAAAGCATAAAAAGTGAAATAAAAAAAACTGGATTGAGCCCTTATTAATTCACGTAGGCCTATTTAATTACAGTTTATAGTAGGCTATTACAGCCTAACATTGGCATCGCTCTCTGTGGTTACAACAAAATTAACTTTATCTGAGTCATGAGAAATGCATGCCACTAAAGTGAAGTCGTAGTCCTACTTTTCGTTGTTCTGCAAGAATGCATTTTTGCATGATTTTCGGCTCAGTTTTTATTGACCCATGTAAGCGACACGTCAAGGAGCAAGAATACTTAACTTTTTAATCTTAACTACTGTATCCACCAGGTACTAGAGAGCAGAAGCTATTATTTGAAAGGTGTTCAGCAGAGAGTTGGTAGTCTTTGCTTCTCAAGTTGTGTTTGTGGCTACATCAGAGTATCCCCTAAGTAAGGAGTGTTAAATGGCCTGCAAAACCGACAGCGTGGAATATGCAAGATCGAATTACAGGACTACAGTTGCAAAGTCACTTTCATTTCATACGTGGCCTATCAGTTGTCTAAAAAACTAAAGCACCGACAGAGTAAAAAATGCTTATTTTTCTCATTCAATTTTTGTAGACCAAGCCTTTGGCGAAGCATCACAATTCGCATAGACTCGACAAAAACGAACGTATCTGTTTTTGCTTTATTTGCTGGCAATCATCTACTCAGAGCCAACGAGAAGGACCAACTCAATTGCGCAACTTGTTTTTTTTACACTTTCGAATAAAACCGGTCTACAAAATCTACGAAACATATTTCGTGAGGCAATCAGTCTAGCTGAGTTTACGGTTTTAGTTTGAGCACTTTTCACCACAGACAACTAGAAGTCTAGTTTATATCTGAAGCCAGTGGCGTACGCAGGATTTTCTCAAGGGGGGAGGCATTGAGAGTAGCGTAGCCAGGAATTTTGAAAGAGGAGGTTTTGACGACCGGCAGGCGAAGGCCGAAGGCGTTTTCGCTTAAGACGACACCCAGGAGCGGGGGTCTGGGGGCCTCCCCCAGAAAAATTTGAAAAATTACTTTGAATTTGGTGCATTCTGAGAGCATTTTCAACAAAAATGTGGGTATGAATATTCCTGTAAAATGGTGCTGTCAGGTGGCATAGCAAAAGGATAAGATCATGTTTTCTTCGGCATTTTTTGGAAATAAAGCTAAGTCTCTATGTTTTCTTGTTGTTAATTCCTGGCTGAGATGTTTGAATGTTTGGTATTGGCAAAACTCGCTCTTTTAATGCAGTTTTGTTTAAAATTAGGCAAGTTTTTTTTAGACTGAAACCATCATTCCCAAGCATAAAGAAACTGAAAGCATCATTCTCAATATCGTGACGTCACACGCGTGCCAAAGTGGGGTTGTAACCCCTAAGGCCCAACCCCCCCCCCCCCCCTTTGGCTATGCCACTGAACCATTGATATCCCAGACGTCTTCATGATATCCCAGTATGGTTTTAGTTTAGACTTTATCCATTTCTCTCTCACTAATCACAATAATAGGCTTACAGAACACTATGCTACATTGGCATACCTGGGGTGGGGTAGGTGGATTGGGCCATGTATTTCGTATTGGCTTAGTCTATAAAACAACATTGTTACAGTAATTGCTTTGACAGAACAATGCAAAACATATTAAATGCCTTAATCTACGTCGTTAACTACTAAAACATTTTTAAAGGGGAGGGGGGCCATGGCCCAATCCCCCCCCCCTGCGTACGCCACTGTCTGAAGCAATGCATAAGTCTATTTACCACTTTACTCCTTCAATGTCAAAACCCATTTTAGTTTCACACTTTTCAATCGACAGATGTGTCAATGTTCAGTAGTAGACTTTTGTTTCTATCGAATCTTCTAAATTTGGTTGCTACACCACAGACTGGCACATTCTTTTCGACAGAGTAATAGATTGAAAGGTCCCACTTACTGAACTTGGTGGTAAGCCGAGACTGTTGCTATAATACCCTTTTACTTTAATCCTGTCATCGGATCTTTGAAAGAAGGCGTGAGTTGGTGCAATTTTCATGCGCGTGCCGGATTAAGATGTTTACAAAGAGCCAACATCAACCAGATCAACAGGATCGTGCTTGATCTCGTTTCGGAACTTGTGATTTTAAATCTCAACGTTTCTTTGTTAAACGTTTCGTGAGTTATCACAATTTTTGTGATTGTTTGGGTGGTTATAACTTGAATTGTATGAATTCGGTGGTTATAACATGATCAAAATACATTGGATGGACGACTGTCTGGTACTGTATTAACTTATATGCTTACAAATTTAGTAGGCTACTATACATATTTACAGTAGCGTTGAGAGGGGAGTCTAGGAGGTACGTTTGGACCTTGGCCAGGATGATTGTTGGGCCCCGTAACCGTTTCAATGAGGCTGGAAACTTGAACACACCACTGCGTTTTAATTGGATATACTGCGTTTTCATAGACGTTTTTTGATTTGAGTCCCGAAGATCTCGTAGGTATCGGGCCCCTAACTGCAAAAGCGACCCTAAGCACCAACTGTGGTAGGCTACCCTTCCATAATTTTAATAGGCAATAATAATCTAGCATAAAAGTAATAGGCATCTTTTATGGATTCAAATAAAAAGCATGAATTTGGAAACAGTTGTGTAGCCTTAACAAAGCTAGTAATCAAAAAGATTCTTAAAGCAACGTGTTCAACAATAGTTGCTGTAGGAAGAGAAAATTTCTTACCTCAAACAATGCTTTGACAGTTTTCGTTTTGTGCGACAGTTGATGTGCAAATTTAGCAAATTGGTGTTAAGTTTTCCATTTTTAATTTGAATGTGGAAGAGAAACTATCAATGACAACTTGTTTATGCCAAAAAAGAAAGCTACCGTGAAAGATTTCCTGCGGTCAGAAGCCTGAATCACTATCCGTCCACTTGAAAGAAAGCGGTAAGCTATGCTTTTGGTAGCAGCCTACATCTGTAGTTTTAGAACCTACTGTGAATTTTGTATTTTCTGAATTAGACTTATGTGACGGGTGTGGAAAGTTATTATACTTATCATTTGTTTATCATACGTCTACTAAATTATAACCCAGTCCATTGGGCGTGCAAACCTTGCAAACAGAGTTGAATATATTAGGTTGCTGTTTTATTTGAAAGTACGAATCTTTGCAAACACAAAAAAAGTGAGCAACGACATCGAAGGATTCTCCTTCACGATATTCTCGGTTATAATCTATTGAAGCTTAAATAAACAGATATTGTTTGATTTTGCAGATTATGAAGCAGAAAAATAATAATATATATTACAGGCCACGTAGTCATTGCTGTTGGTTTTGTTAGGCCTATCTATCTACTTATTATTTGTTATGTGGTTCAATCACATATTTTCAATCTTTCATTCGTAAAAGAACTATGTCAGTTTCCAGTTTGTAACACATTGTCACTTGTCTTCCAACCAATGGATTTATGAACTTTTTAACATTAATCGCAAGATGGCGCTTGGTATGGGTAAGTTACTTCTGAACGTCTGTTGCAACTACTTTATCAAAAAGTGGGGACTCATGTTGCCAACCTTCTCGTCGTGAGGGCTGATAATTCAAATTTATGAAGCAAATGGCAACAAACAGAGACCGCAGCTCACATGGCACCCGGGATGGTAAAAGGATAAACCCTCGGCACCGGTGTCCAACGAGAGAAATTCATCAAAAAGTGGAACGTTTTTATTGTTCTTTTTCACTGCTCATCTTTACGAATATTTGTTGTCATTGACATCACATAACAATTTGGTTTCACTGTTTTGCTGATTCTTAGACTAGTTTTTTGCAAGTAAGAATTTATCAGGAAATAAGGTGCTTGGATTTTGAAAGATACTCAATTTGCATGAGAAGTGAAGTAACAAGGAAGGGCTAAGCATAAAAAAAGAGTTCATAAAGTTTTTAACATCCTGTATATCCAGAACTTGAAGACATCAATCTGTTTCTTCATGTTTTTGTAACACCGTCCAAGTTTCAGAATTGTATAAAAGTTTATTTTTGTCGTATCCAGGCTTACGCCCGGTAGTTGAAGATTTAAATAAAGTAGACGTGAAGCCATTGAAGCCAATCTTCGTGCCCACCTTGCTAAAGACACAATCACATGCGCTCTTAAGCGGTGTCGAACGAGCGCCGTTTCAAACCAGGGCTCTTACTACATGGCTATGCAGCTGGATAAAAGGGTTACTCATGTATAGCATTTAAATATCTATTCACAAGTTGCTAAACTAAAATTTTGATTAAAATATTTTTTATTTTCCCAAATGCAGTTCTTGCGATTTCTGTCCGGTTTAGGATTTCATGGTCACACTTTTCATCTTCAATTATTGCATGACCAAGATGGGAAAAGTTGTTACTTTTTGGGTATTTTCATTATCACCTGTAATTTGGAGTAGGCTACTGGTGTGTCTGGTGATTTTAAGATTATCAATAATTTGGTCTTTTTAGCATTAATTTTCATATTAAATTCTTTTTTAATTAAATTAACATTGTCCAATATTTCTTGAAGATGTTCTTGCCATTCAGCTTACAGAACAGCAAGCTATCATCAACACAGCTAAAACTTGTTACGTTTAAACAGCCAACTTTTATCTCTGTCTAATAATTAATCAATGCGTCAAAAATCACTTTGGTATATAGAATTGAAAAAACATCATGCAGAAAATATACGCTACACATCCTTGGTGTACTCAGTGATGGGCATTATCGGCGATAATTTACCAGCGATAAATTTCTATCGCTTATCGTTATCGCTCAATTATTTTTTCAGTTATCGTTTATCGTTATCGCCAAAGACATATTTGATTATCGCCGATAATAATCGCCGATAAATGTTATTTCGGATCAACACACAAGTGGAAAGACCATGAAAAGTAATATTTTTACTAGCCACCTAGTTAATGAAACTAAAATTGAATACAGATTGAATCTAGATACAATATGATCTTTCTCATTTACCTATGCGACATAGCCTACCTCAATCAAATATTTTTATTCCCACTAATACAGAGCCCAGGCGCGGATCTATGGGGGGGGCCAAGGGGCCCAGCCCCCCCCCCCCGAAATTTTGTGAGAAATTGTTGAATGGTTTTATATGCTTCTAAACAGCTGATATTAGTCCCACAGCGGACTTACAACCCCTTTTTTGGCACGCGTGTGACGTCACGATATTGAGAATGATGCTTTCAGTCTCTATGTCTCTAAAACAAAGTTTGCCTAATTTTAAGCAAAACTGCATTAAAAGAGCGAGTTTTGCCAATACCAAACATTCAAACATTTCAGCCAGGAATTAGCAACAAGAAAACATAGAGACTTAGCTTTATTACCGAAAAAATACCGAAGAAAACATGATCTTATCCTTTTGCTATGCCACCGGACAGCACCATTTTACAGGAATATTTATACCCATATTTTTGTTGAAAATGCTCTCAGAATGCACCAAATTCAAAGTAATTTTTCAAAAATTTCTGGGGGAGGCCCCCCAGACCCCCACCGCTGGGTGTCGCCTTTGGAAAACACGCCGTCGGGCTTCGCCCGCCGGCCGTAAAAACTCCCCAAATTCCTGGCTACGCCACTGATTGTTCATATATGTTTTATCTTTTTATTACTTTTCAATTCATTTTTAAATTTTCTGGCCCCCCAAAAAAAACTCCTACATCCGCGCCTGACAGAGCCTATATTGTAATTCTTATCTCAACAACTCAGCATTCTGCTATTGCTTTAATGATAGTGTTCACAAAGAAAACAAAAAAAAATTATCAGTAAATTACGATAATTATGTTATTGTTCTAAAACAAACACGACTAATTTGACAAGCTTGATGGATTTCACAGTATGCACATTTTTACTACCCATAACGCTTAAGATTACTGATAAATTTTCAAGCATTTTGCGTTTTTTGGAATTTTTTTGATTATTGCTGACTTTGCTGTAAACAGCTCTTTAAGCAGAAAGCAAAATACAAAGTTTGAAATTTTTTATGGTATTTTCATTTGATTTAATTATTTTGCTTACTGCACGTAAGCGGCAGTGTAACTCAATTGATAAAAGCATCCAACTGGTATCTGATTATCTGAAGGTATAATTATGAGCATGGCGGTTACCTCAGTGGTTTGATTCTGGATCAAGAGGTTGAAGATTCGATACCCACTGCCGCTGTTGCGATTCTATTCATGCATAACTTACAAAAAGTTTTGTCCCTTTACAGTATATTATGTTCGATTTTTTGTAATGTTGATGAAAACAGTTCGTGCTGTATGGGATGGGGCAGCGCTAATCAAGAAAAAAAAAATTATTGTTATCGGATATTATCGGCAATAAGTTTATCGTTTATCGTTATCGTTTAACTTTTTCGATTTATCGTTTATCGTTATCGCTTTAGACATTTTTCGTTTATCGATTATCGTTATCGCTTAACTGAAAAATGAGTTATCGCGCCCAACACTGTGTACTCCACACTTGACGTTAATTCTATTACACAAATGTCTTTCAATGCAAATAAATGCTTTTTTGATTCCAGTAGCCTACAAAGATTGATTATTTTGTGCAAAATAAGCCTATAAGTGCACTGTGCAATTATGCACTTTAACTAAAAAGTTCTTACATAATAATTAGTAAAAGGCAATGATAGCCCGACTGACACACATCCGAAAATTCAATCAACCCACATTCAAAAAGTTAACCAGCCCACCGAGAAAATTACCGAATTCCTGGTGTTGTAATCCGCCCCTATACATAACATAACAGGTGTAGCAAACTAACGATGTAACAGCTTGTCGTGACTTACAAGTTGAAGGTAATGAACATAAATAAAACAGCTACCAAACGTAAATATTTCTGAGACAGCTGCTTAATTTCCTTTGGCTTGCAAAGCAGTTTTTGGAGTAGTCTAGAATCGAAAGGTATTTTGAATATAAATAATTAAAATTCTAAAACATGTTTTGCGGAATACAACCAAACTGCCAAAAATATATTTTGAGTGTTTAGAATATTTTGTAATTATCTTGGAATAGGTCGATGCAATAATTAGGAATATTTGCATACATCAACAGAAAGAAATGCCTTATAACAATTAATACGTTTGATGGGTTGTTTTTGTTTTGTTACAAGTGAACAAACTGTATCGGAAGATCCGTATTCATTTTAACGGAAAAGTAAATGTTTTAAAAGTTTTGAAGAACATGAAACATTCACGAATAGTTTTTGAAATGTACTTTTTTCAGACTTTTGATATCAGTGGCGTATGCAAGAAACGGTTTGGGGGTTAATCCTTCATTGACTATCGTCCATGTTCGTTATCAGCTTTATAATTTTCGTGTAAATCAAGTTTTTATTAAATCTGCGTTAAGCTATGCTTTTGTTGTCTGTTAGCCTAGTTGGGCTGTTTAAAGAAAAAAACAAACACCTCAAGTTCATAGCGATTTCATGTTTCAGTAACGGCATTCAAAGTATCTTTTTAAAATAATGCCCTATCGCAAAATTGCAGATCAGTGCTATTGAAGTTAATTTTTTTACCTCTAAAAACTGTTTATGAGCCAGTGACGATGCCGGATCAAATTAAGATGCTAAAACCATAAATAGATCAATTTGTTTAGCTACTCTTGAGTAGTTTTTGCTACTCTTCTAATGCTTTAACTGCTTGAACTCTTGGAAAGTTTTAGTGGATGTGTTTTAGTGGATGAAAAGTTTTAGTGGATGCATTTTTGCTGAAAAGTTTCTTGACTTAAGACACGATAATTTTATTGGTATCGGGCCCAAATTATCCCCTAAAGTGCCCAGTGTGCGCAGACCTGTACCTCAACACTTCAAACCTTTTTTTGTGGTGTTTGATTCCTTCATGTAATCGTCGCGTCACGACGACTTTGTGTTACCCTAGTGGAGATTTATTGTGGCATCACAATTGACATCACAATTTGTAAAACCAAAACTTTTACTCAAATGCTTGGCAACTCTGTTTTGTTTATTCATCAAAGAAAATATTGGCACAAAATGATGTGAACTGTAAACGTAATGAAGAAACGTTAAGATAACGAACTACTTGCATTTTAAAACTATCAAATCTTCCCGAATATCAGCTGTTAAACTATCCGTAAACGCTTGAAATGTTTGAATTTGCATGGTCGAGAACTTTGACCATTCCACGCTGGCTACCAGTATTGAGCCTTACTGAAAATGACGTCAAATCAAAATGTTTTGTAAACACGCTTCCACTTGAATTTCTTTTACGTACGTTGGTGTAAAAGCTAAACGTTAGTTCAAGACTAAAAATTGATAAGACAGTCACAAGGTAACATAAAACAGGTGAGTTTCGACATTTTGGACTGTTTTAAACATTTTATACAAAGAAAACCACAGTGTCCACTGCACCATGGTACTGTACGCAGGGATGCGAAACTCTATCCGCCGCGTTTGGTATGTCCGTTAGACAGGAAGAGTTACATTTTTTCTGAAATAAATTTTTTTGTAGTTTTAATGAGCTATATAGGAATGTTGAAGCTAGGTTCTGAAGCGACGTAAGGTATCTTGCCGAGAGAAAGTTTAAAGGGAGTCGTAGGAATTTGTTAAATCAGACTTGACCCTTTTAATGTGGTCGAAAAAGTGTAGTTTCTAGCCCGTACAGCAATGTTTTTAATGCTATTAAGTGGTCTTCACTATGGCCTAATTATTTTATCATGTACCGTTGAGTAATTGTTTATCAAATGTCCTGCTGTTTTATACCAGGTGTACAGAGCTTTATACTCACTTGTTTTTTTCATTGTAGACGCTTTGTTGTTAGAGTTCTAATAATTGCAGCCCATAATGTAAAAAAAATGTTTTGGTGTCTTTTCCGATAGATTTATTTTAATTTTTCATATCGATATCTTCTACAAAAAATGAATTAAAGCCCTCATGTGCTATTTTATATATATTTTCAGGATTCCTAATAAATCATTAATAGCCATGGTCTAAAACAAATTATTTTTACATGTAGAATCGATTTTACTTCTTATTGATTTATGAAATTAGAGTGGCCCAAGTTAGCAGTCAGCAAAGATGGAGTAGCTTTTTAGTACAAAGTCATGGGTGGCAAGCAACCAAGTTACTCAGAACAATATTAGGCCTACACCTAAGGTCAGACATACTGCGGTTGGCTTAGCTAGAAGTGATTGTAGAGTGGAAATAAAATTTAACTGGCAGGCAGATGCACAACCCTAAATTAAATTGTAAACAAATCGTCAAAATTTGTGAAATGTGTGGATTTGAAATTGAGTTTTGTCGCTATCGATTTGGTGTCATTGCTGTTGCAAGTGAATTACAATAAACGTCCAGAGCTGTTTAAAAATAGCAAGATTTATTTTTTGATAAGAAAATGCCAAATACAGTAATATGAACAAGATTGATTTGTCAATAATTCACTTTTTTTACCTTTTTATTTACTTTTTATACTAAACATTTTTCACGAACAAACATTGCAGTAATGTAGCGTATAGCAGATTTAATTTTAGCTTTCAGTTGTGGATATCTTAACGCTTTATCGATTAAAATTAAGAAATACTGTAATGGAACTAGATCAAGTGGGAATGCTTGTTGTTGTTTTGAAATTTAATATCGTGAGAAATGCAAAAAAAATATATTCAACCAACTTGCAAGTCAAAGTTGGTGAAGAAAAATTTAATTAATTGCATTCCTTATACGTTTTTCGACAATAGCTAATGATTTAATTTTTATAATTTGATTTTATTTGCTTCGGGCCAGCCTTTCTATTGTGTTGACATTTGTCGTTCAACTAAAATATCGAATTCCTACACACACAAAGAAGCGCCTGGTTGTCATGTCCAATCAGTATTTTTTTACAATGTCTACAGACATTGCAATGTCTACAGACGTTGAGTCAATGCAAAAACGATTGATTTGCTAGCTGTGTGAGAGCTGCATTGTCAAACACAATGAAGAAAGCATAGTATATCTACGTAACGTGTGGAATTACTAACTAAAATGGAGGGTTGGGCAAAGGTCCCTCATAACGTTTGCATAGTTTATTTTTCCAAGTAATTAGACTATAGATTGTTTTCAAGAAGCTGCTATGTATGTCAATAGAAAACAGCCAACAAATTGTCAAAGTTCGAAGTACGGCAAGGACTTTGTGTCACAGCGCCTATCGAATGAAATGCTACATAGTATTTTAAACTTTTGGCTCACCTAATAAGTTCCGAACATGTCCAGTGTATAAAAACTGGATTGAATATGAGCAGAATTTTAGAAATTTTGTGTTTTCTTTGTCACCTTCTGATCATCAAAAGCATCTTACTGTAGATTGGTTACTTGGTATTGCCAAATGCCAAGTAGGTTTACCTTATTAAGTAAATTAGGATTTCTTAGATTTCAATCATCAGTGTAAGCAAAACGCATGATTGGCCAACCGTGAATTGACAACTGCAATTTACGACAAATGAATTACACAACATTCAAAAATCCATCATCTACCACTTATCTTTTGACATATGATTGAAAATGAAATGTAAGATTGTTTGCTAAACATATGCCATTCCACGCCTACGTGACACCTTCTGTTGTTCTGTGAGCAAAGACTTGTTAACGCAGATTTTACGATGGCTAAACGTATTGTCAACGAAACATTAAGTGGTTACTTATTCGATTCAAGGCTCCAATCGATGTCTCTTGTGCATTGTTGGTTGATTTTCTGGTAACCTGTCGTTTTGAAATCAAATTAAGTTTCTAAAGCCTGTGCTTTAGCTTAGCCTTGTGCAGCACCAATTCGATCAAAGAATGTTGCATGAAAAAGCTTTCAGTCTGTAGCAGCTAAGGTAAAGGTGGCGCAAAACCTTAGGCAGCAATTGCTTAGACTGCATTTGTTGTACTGTGTAGGTTTTGTAGTGTAGGCCTATGACTTTAGTTGACCTTTGCATACGACCAAATTATACCAATGTAACTTACAGTACACTACATGAAGCAATTAAGATGATGCTATAGCGTCGAGTTTGAATCGTTTTTAGTCTGGCATATCATTCCCAGCTCTTCCAACATGGGTAACCCTGTGTTGGCCGCGCCTGACAGGAATCAATGCACGCAAGCCTCCACACTCCGACAACGTGAGCCGTGACGATCTAGGTCTAGGTCGTGGAGGATGCTATAAACATTCTGCTTTGTGAAACTCTCATAACTACATGTATCTGCAATGTACTAATTAAAAATACACACTGTTTTTATTATTTTTATAATAAGCAAAATGTGTTGTTCGAGTGTGCCTGATCAGACATTTACAAATTAGATTATCGTGTGTACTGTACAAACTTGTGATACCCTTTTCTACCATAAGTTTCTATCATAAGAGCAAATTGGTGAATATTACTGGTAGCAACAGACAACACTGGGCTGTAAAAAGCTTTTAGTAAGCCAAAAGATGAATTTGGAGAAGATATTTGTACAAAGTTTTGATTCAAGTGTAGGCCTATTGTAGTTATGGCTTTTCGAAAGACTTTTCTTTTGGCCGAAATAAAACGAAACTTAACTGTCTGTATCAAAAATGACTTGTTACGAACGAAATTCTCCGCAGGACAAATATTTGATAGCGAAACGAAGACAAAACAGATATCGCATTTTTCTTAGGACGTAGTTTACGAAGTCTTTTTTCTAAAAGCAATGAATAAAACAGTTATCCTGCGACTAGCAGAAAATGGACTACACTATAACTACCCTAAAAGAACAACGCTTTTGTCTTAGATGCAAAGTAATTAAAAGCCTTTTCTTTTAAACATCCTGAATAATTAATCAATGTTAGCATGCTAACAATGCAAACCGATCACTTGTTGTACAACACTTCACAAAAATACTTTATGCTTGATTCAACATCAACACATTCTTCTTTGTCATCTACCACATTCTTTTTTAATTAATTTTACAATGGACTTGTTTGAGGTGTAGTTTTCCAAAATAGTTGAAGCTACTCTTCTATAATGTTTTGTTTCTAAGAGTCATGCTCTGTCTCCATAACATTCTTGTGCTACGTTTATTCTTGTTTATTTGATTAAACTAAACTTAGTAAAGCGATTATTATCAGTTTTCAGTGCTTGACATACTAGATTTCCAAAGTGTTATCTGTGTTCTAATGATCTAATCCAGGGGTCACCAAACTACGGCCCACGGGCCAGAACCGGCCCGCGAACTGATTTCATCTTGCCCGCCACGTGCTGCAGAAATAACAGCTGCACTACAACTGTTAAGGAAAAAAGTTACCAAACTTTTTGTAAAGGACTGACGTTGCTGTTTATCATTAGGTCACCACAAATGGGGACAGCCTAGGCCAAATTAGGAAAGATGTAGGCTAATGTTTTTTCAAGAGCACGGGATACCGTGTAGTGTATCACAGCAGGGGATAACTTTTCCAGCAACCTTTCGATTTTCATCACAACTTTGCTATTCCACCGCTGACTTTTTTATTTATTGCGCTCAATTCAAGTCAATGGATATTCTAAATAGTTGTATATCTTTTCACAATTTGCATCCGGCCGGCAGCTGTTAGTCTCGCAGCAATCCGGCCCTCAGAGAAAAAAGTTTGGTGACCCCTGATCTAATCAAATGGTTAAGACTTGGGAGATAGTGGCCTTTGTTGTACCACAAACACAGAGAACTTAACAAAAACAACCGGCTGTATGTTATTTTGTTCATACATACACACAAAACAACAATTAATGAACACATGATCCATTTCATGCTGAAACGAGTTACGGTACGTACTTCTACTTGCTATTTTTGTGTGAGATGTTGAAGTGTGCGCAGCTCAGAGGCATTGCTTGTGCAGCCTTAGTAACTTCATTTTTGTCATTTTTTTCTTCAGATGAAGTCAAAGCATGTTTTTCTGACGAGGGGACAGTGTTTGTGTTGCGGCAAAAACGTCGGATACGTTTCTTCCCATTAGATATTTTTAGACTAGTGTCTGCGTAAAACAACCCAATTAAATTAACTTTGCAAAGATTTTGCTAGTGCTCCGAGCTTTTCTTGCACAATATTATGGAATTTTTATAGTTGAGTGGCTTTCAATATACTCTGGTTTATGAACTTCAAAGGTGTAACATTTCTTAATTAAGCGGATCTTTTGTTCAAATGCCACCCACAACTAATGTGTGAAAACGTTACGGTAACGTATATGATATGATACAAGGCAGCCATGCAATTTGCTGAGTGGTTTGCTCCCGTTTAAGAGTAGCTGTCTTCACGTGCAACCAGAACTATTTAACATTTGACGAAGCAATGCGATAACTGATCAACGCCACGCTTGATTAAGTTCAGATTAAGGTCATGAGAGCTTGGCTGATTCGACGCAACAAGTTTGCAGTGCGTAGCTTTTGCGTCAGATGACACGTTGGCGAACGTGACTTTTCACAAACGGGTGTAATGAGGACTAATTTTCTGACGTACTGTGGCATGGCATTTCTATGACTCAGTCAAGGGAAAGATAACCTCACCAAAGCCACACGATGCGGTTTTTCACGCAGAGGAGCACGTGAGCTTAGGTAGATCACTGGGATTATGTTGTTGGCGATTGTTTGTGAAATGAAGTTTAGATAGCGCTAAGTCCTGAATGCATTCGAGTAGTGTACTTTTCTCGGTTTGTAAGATTTCAACATCTTATAGAACAATGCGTGATATCTTACTTGAACATGCCATAAGCTAGTACACACTACTGGCATCGGGAAAGATCTAGCTACAGACGAATTTGCAACAATTTTGATTTATTTTTTTTAGCTAGATGAAATTGAATGCGAATTTATTACAGCGAAGCATCACTTTTATTTAAAGAGATCAAAATAAATAATTTATGCTCAAAAGCTTTTTTTTATCTTTCCCAATTTACCTTTATGAGCATTAGACTGTGCACAAGCTTGAAAGCCAGGAGAAAGAGATTAATTTCACTTGGTATCTTGGTGCATAATAAAGCAGGACAAGAAGTCTGTGTGTGGAGGTAGTATGTCATTTTTTCTAATTAGTATTCTATTTCGGCACTGCTAGTCATGTTTCTTGTTGGTGATTTATCAGGCCACAGCAGAGTTGCAGAACTTTGTAAACAACAAAAAAGCACGCTGTTCTCTTGCTAGAAGCACTGATGCATTCGCTGCGTTTCTATGTCGTTTTTTTACTTTGTTTTTCTTGTATGGAGGAAAGCAGATTATGAGTAGGCTGTGTTTTTCGGAATATTTTATTAGCATGACAGTGAATGGATCACATTAAAGTTGTTTGGAAGAGTAGTAAGTAGTGCAAACATTACTAAAACAAAACTTCGCTTTTTGGGACTGTAGTATTTTGCTTTTGCCGACTAAAAACAAACTTTGTTAGAAATGCCGTAGATTGACTGTGGAAATATTTAACTTCAAACCAAGAAGAAATCTTTTCTCGGCACTTGTCTATACTTTGAGAAGCTGTCATAGGGCTGGTTGATGCAGGCCTTTTTATTAAACAGAATATCTGAAAACATTAGCAGCAAATCACAAGCGTTACATCAATGCAAAAACTGCGGATTCTAATCATAGTTTTCCCATTTGTTTATTTGCTTTGCAAACTTTTCGATTTGAATTGGATACTAAAAAAGCGTCTTCACCGGAGCGAAAGCTTCATTTACTTGTTATACAGAATTTAAAAACAAAATCGCGTTATGTAACAAAAACGATCATGTTTCTGTTATTAACAAATTTGTTAGAAACAACAACGTTTCGAAATATATTATTTCAAACACAAAATCTTTTGTCTTGGTTTTGCTTCCACTGTTAAGGGGGACAACTTTTCTTTCTGTGTGAACTCCAAATGAAATGCATTTCAAAAAGTTGTCAAGCATTGAGGGTCAAGGCCTCAAGCTCAGTAACAATTTCAAAATTAAAAAAAAAATTTTCGACCTGGGACACAGTAGGTATTCTTACTAAATCCCGGTTTCGACAAATGACTGTTTGATTTCATTTCAACCGAAAAGTTTTTTGAAGTTTGAGTTCTATAGTTGAAACGTTATCAAATTGCTGTAAACTAGAAACGTTTGAAACAAAAAGAATTTTTTTTACTTGAAGTTTAACTGAAATGAAAACCAAGGCAACGAAGTTTAGCAACAAAACGAAACAAAAATTAGACACGGCACCAGTGAAAACAGACCGGCATTTTTAGCGGGAAATGTGCCTGGATTTATAGTAGCCCAGTTATACTTTAACCTGCCTAACTAGGCTTATAAACAACAAAAACAATGCCTAAAGCAGGCAAAAGTATAAAAAAAATTGATACCGATTACTCCTTTTTGCTCTTGTATTAGGCTACGTCACGGACAATTTCTTGGCGATAATTGTTATATACAGTACAAACAAAAGCATGTTTTTCTGACCTCGGTTTATACAAAAACCGTTGCGTTGATGAAGAAAATAGACGATTACTCATGTCAAAAAGTCATAATAACCGATAAAAAGATGTTACGCTCAATGGAGGGTTTGGAGTTGGACCATACATGCAAGAGTTCGATCTCCGAACTCCCTTTGCTCTGCTAGCAGTTGTAGAACAAAACCTATTGGTTGTTGATTTAGCCTTCGATTCTAATGCGTTTAGATTTTACTTTGTTATGCAGTCTGAACATTTTAAAAACAGGCCGCGGTTCGCACGTACAATGAAAATCAAAATTTAAGAAAATATAAATGGATTTTCCATCAATGAACCCATGCCATGACTCCAGCCAAGATTACAATGGGCCAATGTAACCTGTGAGCTCATACCAACGACTAGCCTAGCGATTGCATTTAACTTCTACAATTCAATACTTTCATTGCTGACAGATTAAATCAAAATAAATCTCGTAAATACCACCATGGTTAGCCTAGTGACATCTGTCGCTGTGTGAATTCATTTATTAACAAAGATCGATGTTTGCTACCGTGTGCAGAGAACAGCAGCTAGGCAGCTAGTGTACTGATGGCTTATTGGAGTAGGGTTGGAGAAGACAAATCATGTCCTTCAATAAAACGTTAGCTGACGTTGGTAAGTGGTCCATGCAGATGTCAGCTCTAGGTGTTTACGATGGTGGCATATTCTCGAGGTACTTGTGACTTGTTAGCAAACGCATATTGTAAAACACACAGCTTCTGTTTCTCACGTATCTGTCATTTCTCATTTCTTGCGATAAAAAAGAAAATATTGGAATAATACATTTTTTTAGAAAATAAATCAATACTTGGGATTCAGACCAACTGTACGGTGCAGTTTTGTCTCGATACAGAATTGGTAGTTCAGGCAGTTAAATTACGGTTTAATTGTTGTGCGCATGTTTGTTTGGTGAATCTGAGACAGTAATTCAGCAAGAAATTAAATTATCATAGGTTTAAATCAGATGGCTTTGAAGAAGCATATGGCGCAGGCCCGCAACCAGGGGGGGGCATTGGGGGCATTTGCCCCCCCCGAAATTTTTTGAAAAAATTTTAAGCGTTCTATGCAGTATGAAATGTACTATGAATAGTACGTCGTACACGTAAAGCCATACTATCGAAACCGAAAGTAGGCTACGCTGGTTGGAAGCCATGCTAACGATTTTGTTCGATAAACTATAGGCTGGCATCCTCATTATCTGTTACTCAAATTCCAGGCGCGGAATTGGTGTTAAACAAAATTGCCAAATCAAGTAGAAAGTTAGACATTATGCTCTAAATTAAAATGTCATTTTGCATTTGCAAAGTCAACTTCTTTGGGCCTACAAACATAAAAGCTTGTTGAGCCAACAAAATGTTTCAGGATTGTAATTTGTAATTACCGTGTTGAGTTTATTCATATGTACGGTATCTGTTTGTTTATGTTGATGTAAATATATGTTATTGATTAATTTATGACTCCAGTCGTGCCAATGCAGTTCGTAGCCTACAGATGTTGTATTTTATTTGTAATCGACTGAACACATTACTGTATTATCGTAATTTTCTTCCTTGGGTAGTCATAGCTAAATGAGAAAAGGTTACAAAGGCTAGTTTCCTTTAATGCTGTACTAAACAAAAACGTGATTGACATAAGTTATGACCATTGAACTGTAACATGGTAGTGTCACACATAGGCGTAGCCAGGGGGGGGCGAAAGGGGCCATGCCCCCCCCCAAATTTTCAAAGTTTGAGTTCCGAAGTTGAACCCTTTGTTGAAATATATAATATAATTTGTAGAAATTTATATCGTTTTTCAAGACATCTGGCTATTAACACCCCCAGGACTTGTTTTAGGCACACAGAAAGACACTAATAAATTTTGTAAATCGTAAATCGCGCAAAATTTACGCGATTTACGCTTCTTTTAACTAAACTGTTGAAGCAATTTCAGAATCGCTTAGGCTACCGTACTCTGTTGGGTTTTTGTGTAGCTGAGTTTTTTGTGTTCTCTAATTTTAGCCGCAGTTTTTGCCCGTTCGTGTTTAACAGCTACCTTTAATAAATTAATAGCTGTTTATGTGCTAATAAATTTGATACAAATATTACCCTGAAAGTGTTTCCAGAAAGCGCTATAATCCATTATTTGAGTGTAATTTTGCAAATATTTTCCGGGGGAGCATGCCCCCGGACCCCCATAGAATACGCATGCCTTCGGCACGCTCTAACCCCTCACCAGCTTTATTGCTTCCCTTGCCCCACCAGGATACGTCACTGCACATCAGGTGGCAATGTTTTAAATCAAACACTTTGTTGTTCTCTTCAATTCATCAAATATTTGGCCGCCCCCAAATTTTTTTTCTGGCTATGCCACTGGTGTCACACACTCTTGTCCCTTATCAATGGGCGTGGACATTAACATAAAAATGTCACAATGCATCATTTTAATGTTTGTTCTTTGATAAAAATTAAATGCCCCCCCCCGAAAATATTTGCTGGTTGCGGGCCTGATATGGCGTGCCGCTGTAGAATTGACATTTTGTGATTAAATTGCCTTGCCAGCAAGATATGTGAAAGTAAATTACAATTTCAGCTACTCCCCAAAAGCAAAATCTTCAAACAAAGCTTTTTTTTGCATTTATTTCTCATAAGAAATCAAGTATTTTGTTGCTCGTCGTTTGGCGCATCTGTTCGTGAATACCCAGTAAGATACTGCGCAGTATTGTACAGTGCGCAGTATATTCTTATGAATATTTTAAGCAGGAACTGAAAATCAGTTAGTTGTAAACTTGAAAAAAACAATTGGCGCTATTTTTACTGCGAGTATTGGCACCGTTGATTTAATTTTACCCATTCATGATCAGCAAAAATTAAAGATTTCCTTTGTGATGTTGTGTAGCAGAACATTGTTTTCCTCTGTAATATGATACGTAATCAAACGCTGTGCTCACCTACTTTGTCCTGCGACGATTTTTCTCTCTACAAAAATTCTGACGATGCGTTTTCTAACATTGGTGATCGTGACCCCATTGCTCGTTTGAAACAAAAGAGTAAAAGTATGCTGGCGATACAAACCACTATTCCTCCGGATATCCAACCAGAAATGGACAAGATACAGACAATGGACACATCACAGAACAATTATGACAATTTGCGGGTGATGCACTCGAATCACATGAAAAACCTTTCTCCTGCTGGCATAAGAAGACGTTGCTTCTCGGATGCTTTGCCTACAGCTGGTGACAAGCCATTTATAATGTCCCAATCAAGTGATCCACTAGTAGCAATGAAAGAAAATACCAAAGACAAAAGCAAAAGACCAGACAGCAGAAGAGGAAGCAGAAAGGTTTCACTTCTTTCAGCTGCTTTAAACAAAATTCAGAAAACTATGTAAGTGTTGCATATTCGAACATCAATTTGCCGTTACACATTGCTTGTATACTAACACATTTCATAAGATTTTATGGAGCTTGCTTCCAAGTTGCTCTTGTGGATCACTGTCAAGTTCCATTAACGTGAATTTAAGTTTGATCGTTCATTAAAACTACTGTATTTAATTTGCTTGCAATCATCAACGGTGATTAGACAAGTCAATGAAAAGATTTAGAAAAAATGTGCTTGCTTGTTAGTTGGGCTACTGCTGTTGCAGAACTTCGCTAGCTCAACCACCCGTTAGACCACAGTTAAGTTGGTTGCATTTGTGGAATGATGATTGAGATGTCTCATTAATGCAATAAGATACACTAAACACTACCAAGAACTACTTTGTAGCCTAAGCCATGGACTTCTAAATAGTAGCATCTGGACTGGACACTCAGTGGTCAACATGAGGCCAAACAGTTGGTACAACAGTTGGCCAACAGTGGACCAACAGGGTTAGTTACTTGGCTGTTGGCCCACTGTTGGCCAACTGTTGTACCAACTGTTTGGCCTCATGTTGCCCACTGAGTGTCCAGTCCAGATGCTACTATTTAGAAGTCCATGCCTAAGCTACTCTAGTGGTCTAGTTATTGAAGAAGTTGCTAGTCAAAAACTCTTGGTTGTTGGAGTAGGTTGTTAGAGTAAAAAAGCCTATGCCCTGGCCTATATGCTAGTTTTTTTGATTTCATGAAGTAATGGCTATCGGTAATAACAAAACTGTCACTCAGGACAGTTTGGGCCACAACAAAGAAATCTCAAAATGGAAATTATTGTAAAACAAATCAGTTCTTTCTCATTTTTTATGTTTTGTTCTTGCAATGCCTCCATAAAAGAACAGAAATGTTTTTGCAAACGATTGAAATAAAAGAAAAATGTTGTCTGCAAAGTAGATAAGGCAGGTCCACCGGATTCTGTTGAACGATTTTGAGACCTGAAATCTACTTAGAAGTCTGGAAAAGAAGAAAAATTTTCTTTGGTGTATTTTTTGAGGCCCGGACCTCACATTGGTACCGAGGTCAAATTATCCTTTTAACGATCATTTTTACAGCAGAATATTTTGAATACAGTAATTACAACCTTCGAATTAGCAAATGTAGAAGAGGAGTGTCAGAATGTCGATTTCATGCCTACGTTTTAGACGGCTATAGCCATGTTGTTTATAGTATGATCTTGTCACGGCTCAAGTAGTCAACTATCTGCAATCTTTAAAATTCTTGAATCCACAAAAAAACGGTATAATGTTGCATTTAGACACAGAAAAAAGATGTCAGGAGTAAAAAAGGATCACGGCCAACACAAGGAAAGTGATTGCGATCGGTCTCGGAGGATTAAAGCTCGTCTCAATGTGGGAGGAATGATACATGAGGTACGTACTTTGATCACAGTGCTGCATTTGAAAGTATGGTGCTGGCCTGTTTTGTTGAGTTGTAACCCAATCACTTCGCATTTGTGTCTTTACACTGCAAGTTAAACTTCAAGGCAAGATGACTGGCTGAATTCTAAAAGCCAAGCCATTGTGATTACTGGCATCATATTATATAGCCTATAACAGTCTTTGATGTCTTAGATTATTTCGACAAATGAAGTTTTATTTTCATATGAGACCTTTCTCGAAAATTCTTGCAATTTCCATCTCAAAACCAACTTTAAGTCCATACGGACAGAGCTTCAATGTTGCAACTTTGACTATATTGACGTCTGGTTCGTGTTGATCAACATCGCTATGTCCGAACTCAATCTAAAAATATAAACACCGGTACCTGCAAAGTGACGCAAGCAAAGATTGGAGCAAAGAAAAAAAAAAAAAAACGTTGGTCAAATGTGCCCACTAGATATGATATTTCTGCCAGTGTATTTTTATTGCAAAAAATAAACCAAGAAACTCCGAGCTTTTACATTTAAGTATTTTTTCTATTAATATATGTCATTTGCTTTGCGACAGCCTGCCTACATCAACCAAGCATTGCATTTTTTCTTTCAGACTCAGTGGCGAACGCTAGAGCTACTGCCCAATTCAAGACTTGGCCGGCTTCGTCACTGCACAACACGTCATACAATATTGGAAAATGCGGATGATTACGACCCTAAACAAAATGAATATTTCTTTGATAGGCACCCAGGAGCATTTTTGTCAATTATCAACTTTTACAGGTACGGATAAGATTGGGTTTAATCGATATTATTGACTTTTAAGAGTAAAGAAATTATTTTTAAATAGGTTTAGTATTTGCAAATCTGATTTATGGTAAGTTCATTTGTGGTGCATAGGCGTTTTCAAAGTCTGGGATTAGAAAATCTGATTTGTTCTTGCAACTGCGCCAACTTTCGCATTAAAAATGACAGATATTACACAAAAATGTAACGGTCTTGTGGAGTTGATTGAAAAATTGTTGATTTATTTGTTCTTAAAACTATTCGTATTGCGCGGCCAACCGCAAGAACAATTAATACAACACAGAAGCAACAGGTTCAGATCGATATATCTGAAGTTTAGGCAGTTTCAGTACCTACTTACACTCTTGTTTTTACGCAAGACTGTTTTAAAGTGATTAACACATGCAAGTGTGACAACTACCTCTGTACATTTGTTATCAGGTGCTTTATGAAACAAAAAGATGACTAAAACTTCATGTTAAACTGGAACATGCCAGACAGGAGCCAATGTTTTTTTTTATTTTACAAATTTGCATCAGTGTTTAGTTTCAAGACGTGATTTAAAGAGATTTTCGTAGATCCTAACTTTTGTTTTATCCCCCAAAACTTCAAATTATTGCTCATGTAAACTTGAAATGTGCTGGCAGGACACTTTGAGAGAAAAATTTGCGCCTGGTACCAATGGGACTCTCGGGTCTCAAATCAAGAATCATTTAAAAAAACGTACAATGTCCAAAGAATAAATTTCCGAGCCCCTTGAAAAGGTCGCGGGCCCCTAAATTTATCCCGGCCCCTTGTTTAAAAGCATCCCTTGGACCCCTGTCAACGCTACTTGGTGTTAGTCTCATCAATCATGTTTGTCTTGAATTAATTCTAGAACTGGAAAGCTACATCTTCCAGAAGATCTATGCGCCCTCGCATTCAATGCTGAACTTGAATACTGGGAAATCGATGATATTTTCATTGAGTCATGTTGTCAAGGTATTTCCAATTGACTTCTCCTAACAAATCAACTCATTTATTGATGCACTTTTTGTCTTTTATACACATAACATTTTGTACAAAAACATGGCTTTGGCATCCTTTTCTTCACTGGATGAAATATTACTTGTTGTTGAAACCTTGTTGTATATGGTGTTTTAACGTGCTTATTTGTGTCTGCCTCAATTGCTGTCTCAAATGCATTAGTCTGACACAAGACGGACTATATAGTCCGTCTTGGTCTGACACCAATCTAAAGTTATTGATATCATGTTCTTGTTTCAATATATAATTTGCTCGCTTTTTTTATCAGCTGGTGATTCAAGTGTTGTGATTTAGGGCGATATCATCAAAAGAAGGAACAAATCCTCGAAGAACAAAGGTAATTTTCAAGAAGTAATGTTTCATATCACCAATGGTTATAAATTTGATGAAACTTTCCCACAGTTATTTACAACTTCTTGGATTATTTGATATACTCTTGTAGTTTAGTAGGCGTAGCTAACGAGGCAAAAGCAAGAAGTAGGACTGTAGAAACTGGATCCACTGCTTGCTTGTATTTTGAGTCAAAGCTCTAATGAATATTAACTTGCAATGGTTGGACAGCATATATATTTTTAAAGTGTTGCTGCCAAACTGCTATAACTACAAATCGGAATAATTTGTGCGAATTGAAAAACGTTTATTTGCCCTTTACATTATAAAAATGATACAACAGAGTTTTTAAAATACGTCAACTATATTTAAAGCAACAATTCTTTTTTAAGACGATTTATTGTTTTTGGTTGCGTAAGAATTTTCCATCCAACGTTTTGCGAGTGAAATTATAAACATATTCTTGCGATTTACGTTGTTGCAAGCCTAGGTCCTGGAGGCCCAGACGTTTGTGAACCTCAAAAACGCATTTAACAAACGCATTTCTATTGTTTTCGACAAATAACTTTCGCATTCCTTACGGTAGTCTTAGGTCTGGCGTCAACACGCAGTTATCCATTTGCTTGCAATGCCTAACAGCAGTTTATCATCTATCAAGCGTTTGATGAAAAACACAAAGGCCTACAACTACAAGTGGATTTCTGCGTTACTGCCTGTACTTCGTTTTTTGTCCAGCATTAATTTTGATTACTAGAACTTAGTCTGTTGGTTAGTGACGTAGCTCGAAAAAAGTTTTAGGCTGGCGAAAGCAAATTGTTGGGGGGCAAACTTTATTCAATATGAATTGCCATGGTATTAAAACGTTGTAATAGTATTAAAGGCTATATTTGTTTTTTGGAAGAGGATAAAATTTTTGGGAGCGATTATCCCCTTAAGCCCCCGTGACTACGCCCGTGTTATTGGTTTGTAGTAAACTATAAAGTTATGATTTTCTGCTTCAAATTTTACCATTTACATTTTATATGAATAGAGTTTGCTGTTTTACCCACATAATTTGAAAATACTGAAGTGGAAACAAAGTTGTTCTACAGTATTTTATTGATCAAAAGGTGTTGTTGATAGTTTTAGAGAACAAAACTTACTCATAACGAAAGATAAACGGATACGTTGGTCAAAAAGGTCAAGAGAGCTGACTTGCTACCTTTGGGAATAGGCTACCAAACGCGTCATCGATCACAAGCGGTGTTTACAAGTCTAATAAATTCTTTATTTTGTTTACGAGGAGGCTACATTTTGGCGTTACGTGCGCATGGAATTCAATTAGAACCAGTCGATTAGATTAAGTCTAGACCTAAAATTTGCTTAAGAAACGGGTATAGCCTACTGTAGCTTACATTGGCGCTTCGTTATCTAAGTTCCTAAAAACACGCTTTTAGTACGTTATGGTATGAAATCTTTTAAGTGTGATCATCAAACATCGAATTGATAACACAGTATTTGAATGACTCTGCCTTTATCGAAAAGAAATTTGCTTTAAAAAAGATTGACGACTATTTTAGCTGGAAGCCTAACGCTAACGGTTTCGCTTATTACAACTCTTCGACAAAACAAAAGGCGTAGCCTATGTGTGTGTAATTTCGTGGGTCCAAAATCGTAACTTGCACTCTCACATATTTTTATCTCGAGGCCATGGGATATCGTATTGGTATTGAAAATACTTTTTCATCATATTATTGGACAGCACCTAACACTGGGCTGCAAAGGCACTAATACAATAAGCAAAGTAAAATTTGCTTGAAAATTAATAACGCCTTGCAGGGGCTGTATCCACTTTTTGAATTCGGGGGGGGGGGGGGTGATTTCCGGACAGTGGGCTAAAATCGCCATAGTCATTTCAACAACAGCTTTCAACTCCTCTTAGTCATTCCAACCACTCCAATGAGTGGGGGGGATGATTACCCCCCTCACTCCCCCCCCCCCTTGGATAGAGCCCATGACGCCTTGTACTTTGAGAGACACACTACTAGCCTGTTGTTTTACACGAAAATATTTTGTTTTCAATTTCATTTTTCAATTAAATATTATGCTTAAACGTTAGTTTAACTTTCTTGTCTTTCGATTTAACTTTAATGAAAGATTAATTTCAAAGTAAATGTCTAGTTGTTGTTTTTTAATTTGTATTTTGTGTTAAATGAAATATTCTTTCAACGATTTTAAGTCATACGTAGCGTGTGTTGGTGGAAATAAAATAAATGATATCGATTTTTGTCTTCGCAAGCGGCTCAATGGCATAAAGGTTATGCTTGAGCGCCTTAGATTACGATCTTTGACAAATCACTAGCCTAATCCACTGAAATGTTAATCAACTAAGTATAAACTTAATTGCTTTAAATTGATGTAGAAAGACGTAAAATCTGAACACTAACATTTGCAAAAGATTGTGGTAAGGTGCTGTTGAGCTGCAATCAGTAAACTTTAACAATATCATTAGAAGAGAGCTTGACATGATGAGAGAAAGAGAAGGTGATGATTTCAAGGGAATGTGCTGCGCCGGAAGAAGACAGAAAATATGGGACCTCATGGAGAAACCAAATTCATCATTGGCTGCTAAAGTAAAATAGTCAAAATATGACTGTGAAATTTTATATTTGCTTTATGAAAAGTTCTATTGTAATTGCATGAAAATATACAGTAATTGACTTTGTGCAGCTAAAAACCTAACTGGCAACACTTCATTGGTTGTTTTGCAATGATTATTTATTTATGAGCTCCATATGTTTATTTTGGTGACGTTTTGATTTCTTCAGAGAGCTGCCAAGCACCCCCTTCATTCTATGTGAGCGAGCAATCGCTATATAACTTTTATTTTCCAACTTATATTCGTGATGCAAAGCAAAAGTCTGAGTTGTTGCTTTAGAATCTTGAAACTAAATCAGTCAATCGTCTTTTGCTGTACTGGTTAAAAACACTCCATTTCTTGCATACATTTACAATGACAGTCAACTGTGTGAGTGAAGGCTGAGGGCATTTGACCGTCATTTGAAGGGATGTTGGTTCGACACGCATTGAGACTGAGAGCGTGATGCGGCTTTGTTTTAGAAAAACACTGGTATTCTTAAATTTGGGCAAGAATATTGGCTTCCGTGCCATTCGTGCCATTCGATATCCTTGTTTCAAATGTTCATTACTAGGCACAGACCTGGGTTTTTAATACAAAATATATGAAGATTAGTTAAATTAACGTTTAGTCGAACTGTTATTTAGTCAAACTGTTTAGTCAATTTAAGTTTAAGTCAATTTAAGCTCAGTCAATCGTTTAGTCAAACTGTTATACAAAGCATTTCTGTAAACAAACAATATAACTCCAACTAATATTGTGTATCTTCGTCATTCTAAAGTCTTTTTGAAAGATTCTGAACTCCTAAAAAGACACTGTGCACCGGTTAAGTAGCACCCGCCTTGAGCGCACGTTATAGGTTGTTTCCCTTCAAAGTCTATTTTTATCTTTTCAGACGTTCTCATCAAAGCATCTTCTCTTACTAAATATATATTTCAGGTCATAGCAATCATATCCGTCCTTTTCATTGTTTTATCAACTGTAGCACTTACACTCAACACTCTTGAAGAACTGAAAGGTAACTATTTTTAATTTACCGAGAAGTTAATGGTTTTGATCTTTAATAACTTATATTTTTTGATCGTTATAATTTTCTTGTAATTTGACTTTCAGTTGTCTATAACCAGGGCCGGATTTACCAATAGGCTAAGCAGGCTGAAGCCTAGGGCCTCAACGTCCAGGGGCCTCGAAATTCGATTTCAAAGTTTGTAATTCTTTTAAAAACTAATACAAAAAGTTACAAAAAGTAAAAACAAATACGAAAAGTTTAAACCCTACCTAAAGTAGGCTACCTGTACTACCTATATGTATCAAGCTTTTCAGAGTAGAAAATTCTATACACAAGTTGCAAACAGTCATTATTACGTCGTTACTCGTTTGCATCATAATAAAGGCAATTATTGCGCGCTTTCTGCTGGAAGCTTCTATGTTAAAGTGCCGCAGTCTTCTCTGCAAAAAACAGTATGAAATAATCTAGTGGTTTTCTTGGAGAATCTAGTGTTTTTTTTTTTTTAATTTTGAGACTGGCAGCATCAACTTTCCTTCTGTTGTTAACGAAGACGATTTAGATGATTTGCAAGAAGAATAGGGAGCTTTGCCTCAAGCGTGCAATGCTCTGCATGATAGTGATAACCTTAGCCCACCAGAGTTTTGGCTAAAACTGAAAATGGACAACCAAGGTTTAAAACTTTTAAAGGAAGCGTATCCGGAAGATGTTGACCCGAGTCCCGAAACTTACTGATGAACTTCTATGTGCACGGAAAAAATTAACACTGCCTTTCAATATGTGGAAGCTATATTAAGACTGTTTCTAAGCTTAATGGTCACTAACTGCTCAGGAGAGAGATCTTTCTCAAGGCTCAAAAGCATCAAAAATAAACTGAGATCGACAATGTCTCAAGTTGCATGATTTTGCATTGACGAAAGCTAGAAAAAAAATTGGTAGCCTAGTCTTACTCTATTTCAGGGGTCACCAACTGGCGGCCCGCCACGCTGTATCGCTGCGGCCCGCGGAAAGTATCAACGTACAAGTATAACCAAAAATACTTTTCTTGAGGAGTTAAAGAGCACGAAGGCAAAAAATACTTTCCGGGAAGCATATTTTCGCTTTGCATACGATTCCACCGACCGACCAATCAGATTATAGTTCTAGGTGGAGGTTGCTTAAAGCTATTTCAATGCGATGTCCAGCCACACTGTCCCAGTGGTTGATTAAAACGTCTGTTTTCGAATTTCGAAAATGTCTGTGAGCATAGGGTAGCTTATTTTAAGTTTGCAAATGTCATGTAAACACTAGTGTGCGTTTCACCGTTATTGTGTTTCACAAGCAGTGTTCTCTTCATGCAAGTTTTTGTTGGCAAAATGGATCGGTGTGCCAACTCAATTAATATAAATTGGCAAAATATTATATATAAATGTAAAGACTTTTTCTGATTGTATTATGAAAATATTTAGCTTAGTAGTAGTACTGCAAAAAATCTTCTCTGTATCGTTCCAATTTTAATATAGCTCCTGCCGAAGTTCTGCAAAATGTTGTTAATCAACAAATTCTTGCCACGCTGATAAGCATCGCAAGTGACAGTTGTCTATAACAAAAGAAAGACTGTTTTATAGACTCTCACAAAAAAGATGAAAAACCAACTCATTGCTTTTTTAAAGGAATGACTGTTCATGAATTACGATAGAACTACGATTTTTGGGGGATTTCCACAAGCATTTGTTTCATGGTGCCTGGTTTCTTTTTCCATGTTATTGGAGCCTATTTTTCGCTGATATGTTTGCAGGTCACTACTGTTGCCTGTATTGCGATGTGTCAAACATTTCCTTGTTTACTGAAATTGTTAATTGCAAGATATCTTCTGTGAAGCGAAGTGACAACACCACTCTTGCTTGGCGATAAATATTCTGATGAAACCGCTCGCCTCGCTATAAGTGCGCAAAACAAGTGGCCTCGTTTATTAGGCATTGTTAAAAAAAGTCAAAAGTGGTGTAAAAAGGAGCTTGGCCTGGCAGTAGCGTTGTTCGATTAATTTTGTTGCTGCGGTATTCTAACATAAATATGAACAACATGTAACGCTGGATACTGGGTACGAAATGCGTTCTTTTCTAGCATAAGAGTCAACCTACCTAAAATTTTATTAGTGCGGCCCGCCACAGCTCTCCTTAGTGCCAAAGTGGCCCGCATGCAAAAAAGGTTGGTGACCCCTGCTCTATTTGATGGCTGTAACTATTTCTTATGTCCTCGTAAACAGTGGCGTAGCCAGGGGGGGGGAGGTTGGGGGTTTCAACCCCCTTTGGCACGCGTGTGACGTCACGATATTGAGAATGATGCTTTCAGTCTCTTTATGTCTCTAAAACAAAGTTTGCCTAATTTTAAACAAAACTGCATTGAAAGAGCGAGTTTTGCCAATACCAAACATTCAAATATCTCAGTCAGGAATTAGCAACAAGAAAACATAGAGACTTAGCTTTATTTCCGAAAAATGCCGAAGAAAACATTATCTTATCCTTTTGCTATGCCACCGGACGGTACCATTTTACAGGAATATTCATACCCACATTTTTGTTGAAAATGCTCTCAGAATGCACCAAATTCGAAGTAATTTTTCAAAATTTTTCTTCAGGAGGCCCCCCAGAACCCCTTGCTGGGTGTCGTTTTAGGCGAATACGAATACGCCGTCATACCCTCCCCTTTCAAAATTCCTGGCTACGCCACTGCTCGTAAATCAACTTTACAATTATTGTAACGGTTGTTTGATCAGAGATATTAAAATTAAAAGCAAAACTGCCTTAACTAAATTTTTATTCTTTTAATTAAAAATTTGCACCCATGAATGTGGAAAATGAAAAGAACGAAGAGTTTAATGCACTCATATTTTTAACATTAAGCAATGACATGTGATGTTGTTTAAAGAGAATTTCTGAGCTCAAAAATAGGGAGGGGCCTCAGAAATGGAATAGCCTAGGGCCTCTCATGGTCTAAATCCGGCCCTGTCTATAACTGATGCAAAGTATTTATGGTCTAGTTGTCAAAGTGCAAAGTATTCATGGTCTAGTTGTCATGGTTTTCCATTGTTCTTACAGGATCGGATGGGTTTGACAATCCTGCTTTAGCTCACATTGAGAGCGTTTGCATCGCTTGGTTCACGATGGAGTATCTTGTGCGTTTTGCATCCTCTCCTAACAAATGGAAGTTCTTCAAAGGAGCGTTAAACATAATTGATTTACTAGGTATGAGTTTGTTGCGAGGTATATTTGTCTCAATTTGATAGAAATGCTTGTTAATGCGCCAAATCAAAAAGCATGAAATAATTCACTTCTAATCGCTACAAAACAATCAACTTAACGTGGATGAAACCCTGCAAAATCAAAGATAAGACGTCAGTTTTTTTGTTTTGCATGTACCCATGATGCACCGAAAGTTACTGAAAAGGTTTTAGGCTATTTTAAAGTAGCCCTACTAAACTAAAAGCAATTTTATGAGAAAGTATCTCGATACCATACCACGCTGATCAAAAAAAAAAAAAAATTAAACCACGAAATATTGCTTTATTTTTTTCTCTTGCAGCTATTCTGCCATACTACATCACTATTTTTCTTACAAAGTCAAACAGTCAAATTCTGCAGTTTGAAAATGTTAGGAGAGTCGTTCAAATATTTCGGATCATGAGAATTATGCGGATACTGAAACTTGCTCGCCACTCCACTGGACTTCAGTCTCTAGGATTTACTCTTAGAAGAAGCTACAATGAACTTGGTCTACTTTTGCTCTTCTTAGCCATAGGAATAGTGATGTTTTCCAGGTATGATTATTCTACTCTGTAACACACTCAAAATGCATATATCAAATGTATTATGACAGTTGATTTTATGTTACGCTGTTATGCTATATTTTGCTTCGAGTTATCTTTGTAGGCGCTTGCTCTCATAGCCCAAACTTTAGATCACAATACTACAGTATTCCCATGGCCACCTGGAGATGCGGCCTGATTTGTCACATTTTGCAGATTTTAATTACAGCTACTGCTAGTGCTTGACTGACATTTTTTGAGATTTTTTTACTTTTTGCCTTCTCCTAATGACATAAAACTTTTTTGTTGCCTTGGGAAAATGAGAAAAAGTAAGTTGAAAAACGCAAAATCAGACTGTTACTGAAAAATTAACAGTCTGACTAAAATCAAATTTTCTTTGTTTTTCAACATGTGAGGATGTTAAAACCTATTGTGTCATCTGGGGAAAAGAGTAAAGAAAGCGTAAAAATCTAGTTTTTAGAAAAATTTATTTAAACGTTCGCCCAAAGTTAGAAAAACCTGAAAACTTCTGCAAAATGTGACAAATCAGGCCGTATCTTTAGGTGGCCATGAGTAGTCTATACCTCATCCCTGTAAGAAATAATAAGCTAACTAATTCAGTAAGCACCATACGAGAACTATTTAGGTGAAGTCGAAATATTCACTCAAAACGTTTTTAAAATATGTATGTGATTTTTAGTGTATTTTTTATGACATTGCCAATTATCCCATCCCTTGTGTCAGAGGCAAACACTGAGCGACATTAGCCCAATGGCCACAGTGCAAACAATATCAATTTTGTTTGAAATGCCTGACATTTGCATCAATATTGCGATTTGCGGCTAATGGCTAAATTGCAAAAATCTTGGCTTAATCTTTTGTTGCACCGCTGTTTCCTTGCCTGTATAACAATCAATTTTCAGAAACCTATCCAGCAACATAAATAATAACTGTCCTTAATGCAATGGGAGTCTGCAAACGTCTCCTTCGGAATTGATGAAACAATTAGGCCTACACGTTAATTCTGGCTATTTGTTCATTTTATTTTTGTGCTGCTACTGTAGGCCTACATTAGCATTCTGTAAAACTAAAATAGCTTAATTGCGAGGCCTTACAGTGTGATCACCAAAAACAATTTATCCAAAAAAAAATTGCTCATATATTATTCATCCTGGAGCAGCTTTATGGAAACCTTTTGAAGCAAAAACTACGATTTGTACGCCCAACATCTTGTCCATGAATTATCGAACAGTTAGCCAGTTTTCAAATATTTTCTAGTGATTGGAATAAAATTCTTATGAAAACTTACCTTTGATGGTAAATTAACGTTTGTCAGTTGGTTGAAAAATGTAGATTCAGTTGTTTGTACTGTCATGATATCCCGTGTAATTTTGCTTATTTTCAGTTTGGCATACTTTGCTGAAAAGGAGTCAAATCCAGACCAGTTTAGCAGCATTCCAGCCTCCTTTTGGTGGGCAACTATCACCATGACAACTGTTGGTTACGGCGACATTGCCCCTGTCACATTTTTAGGTAAGCTTCAGTTTTATTCAAACTACGTTTCTAAAGCTGTTCGAAGTGAAAGTTTTCACAAGAAAGTTATTTCGAAAAAAAGTGATAATTTCGAAAGATAACAAAATACTTTGAGACCTTGAATTTTTTTGCGTAAGTCTGAAATATCCTATCGTGTTTAATACAGAAACTAAACACTTTGTGTTTCATAAATTTTTTTCGAAGTGGTATCACATTAAAATAGAAACAAATTAAAAGTGACAGCCTATGTGTTGATATAATACACGATAAAAATCACAGACAACAAAAATCACAGTCAACAATAAAAATCAATTTTAAGTTATCCACTAAAAAAAGGGCTACACACAGCCTACAATGGAGATTGTTCGAGGACTTTTGTCATATTATGATACAGTGAAGCCGTATTACTGGTTTTTGTCTGCCAAGAGTATAGTCGCAATGCATCTACAATGCTACAATGGCTACAATGCATCTTTGATATTTTACAATTGCCAAAATTCCTCTCGATGTCCTTGTAATTTTGAATTCGCCGTTTCATTTTTTTCTTTATGTCTTTTGTAGCCTAGTTGGAAGTAATAGTAGCTAACTGTTGTCGCCAGCAAGTGCAATAGCATACGTCAACCATATGTCATCGTAAATACAAATTGTGATGAAAGCGTTGTTTTAATAACAACATGTTTAAAGAAATCGATAGTATTCTAAGTATTCTAACTTCTAAGACACTTTTGCATTTTGAAGCAAGTCTCACACCTAAAGAAAACTTTCTATACGAAATCTTTTATTGCATGAAATAACACATGAGTTACCAAATAATTTGAACTTTTCATTTCAAATATCATTTATTTCCGATTCGAAAGCTGTTCGAAACAGTTTGGCAACCTAGACGACGTCAGGGATAGATATCCCTGGTTGACGTGTAGACAAAAATGAGCCAAATCACTCATCAAACATATAATGAAAGCAAAGTCTCCACCCACTTGTCTATCAGTCCATCCGTTTCACAACCGACACATCCATCTGTAGAGCAGTAGAGGTGACCTAAACTGAAAGTCACAATTCAAAACACCAATCGTCAAAGGCTTTAAACCTCTCAGAAGGCCACCATGCAATGTGATTGTGCAGCTTGATTATAAAAATTGCTGACCACCCTCTTTTTCCAAACAATGTTGAAATGTGCACTACCTGAGGAAAGATTTTTTTTGTGCCAGTTTCTTCATTCTCTTATTCACTTATGGTGATTATTGTACATCCACATCAACTGTTTGTTGGAAAAAAACAGTTTTTATATTCAATTTTTATTACATTAGCCTATATTTTTTATTTTGTAAAATATATTTACATCGGTTGTGTTTTTGTTTGTAGTTTCTCTTCTGGTTTTTTGTGGCCGTGTTATAGCTACTAGACATGTAACCTACTTTACTACCAATCAAAAGCCTAGTGCACACGTCTTAAATCCATCAAGGTTTTTCCAGCTTTCCCACTTTATTGGAGTTGTAAAATACCATTTATTGTAGAGTAGCTAGTGTTGTCTGTTTCGACCCCATTACCCCAAGGACAAAAATGAAGAGGGTCTGATATTATTGTGCAGTGTTCATACGACTTTTCAGGAAAACTCGTGGGAGGAATTTGTTGTGTTACCGGTGTTTTGATGATTGCTCTTCCCATACCAATTATTGTCAACAACTTTTCGGAGTTTTACAAAGAACAAAAGAGACAAGAAAAGGCTTTGAAGCGTCGCGAAGCTCTGGAAGACGCGAAACAGAGTGGCAACATTGTAGCAATGAACTTGCGAGATGTCTATGCTCAGGTAGCCATCTAGCGGTTTAACTAAAATAAAATTTACTTGTCCCATGTGTTTTTCTTTCCAACTGTTTATCAAAAGCACAAACATTAAGTTATTTTATGATTTCAGGTAACGAGGGTAGTTTAATTGGTTTCAATATTGTAGTTAATATTTATTTAGATTTCCTACACGTGCTACCTTAACACAGGCCTGCAGTAAATGCAAGTCAAAAATTAGCCTTTGAATTACTTTCTTTGAATATTTAAACTTCTAAATATTAAGTAAATTCATAAGATAGAACAGGCCCTCTATTTTTGTTTCAGTCATTAGATTTACTGGTGGGAGAGCGTGATGGCATTGAAGACTCACCAAGAGATAGAGCCATTTACACGAGGTACGTTGAATTTTACTTTTGAATTTTTTTTTTTTTTTTGAAAAAAAAACGATGTAGCCTACAAACAATTTTTGAATTAGTAGCTGATCACATTTGTTGGGTGCTTGGGAACAAAAGTTTAATTTTCTGTGCTTATTTGAACAGATCCACTAATAGTTCTGTGCAAGTTACTCCACTACATTCAAACTACATGTCTGCGGACCGGGTCAGAAAATCGATCAAGTCAGCAAATGGATTTGACCAAAATGCGTGTATGGTTGAGATGTCTGAGTCGACAAAAAAGTTTCCATTTTATGATGCAGCACTAGTTGGTTGTAATGGCAAGTCTACAAAGTCTAATTCTCTTCCAAATCAACGCGAGGAAAACAACAGCAATCAAAATAATTCTACTGTTGGTAAGTTAAACTCAAGAAAACGGCACGCAAAGTAATACCTACTTGAACTGCGGTATAGTGTATTCTAACTAAATCTGTAAAGTCTGGTCTTGCTGCATAAGCTATATAATTTTATTTAAAGTGTGAAATAAAATGAAAAGTGAAAAATGTAGGTCATTTAATTCAATGTGTGCATCTAACAGCTTAAAAATGCTCACCACAGCACAATGGCGCCACACTTTGATTAAAATATACGAGCCAAGATTTTATACAACGCTAATTCAGTTTTGAGCAGAAGTTTGCGCACCCTGCTTTAACATGTATCAGTGAAATTATTTTTGTCTTTACATGCTAGTCTTACAAAAGGCAGACAAAACAAAGTAACTTAAACGTGTTTATCATAATGTATTACACCAAAAAATACCTAACATAATTGAAATAAAATAAACTCTAACGTTTTCGACACGTAGGCTACTTGTGTCCACATCAGGAATTACAATTTTGCAATATACATAAAGCGAAAATTATAAGATATATTTGAATACGCACTATAACTGTAACAACACTCTGAACTGAAAAGCACAAACTCAAGGTGCAGTTTGAACTCTTACAAAAGATATCATTAGACTTGCTGTTGTTCCGTTGCATAAAATAAATTGTAAAACACTTCACTTCTTCCTACATAAGAGCTATTGTTAAGTCATTTTGAGCTGTATTGTGTGCCACCGAAACAAGCTTTTCTAGTGGTCAGCTCATGATGATGCGCAAGTTTTAAACATTTAAAGCCGCTTTTTATACAGTAGAATAAATTTTAATTGTTTTTTGTGTGTATGGAGAAAAGTATATGAGCTCCATTTGACGTCAAAATGTATAATATCATTTCCAACCAACTTCTCTTGTTGCAGGATTTTTTTCCAACCGAATAAACAGCCGACAAGATCACTTGGCATTGAGTTCACGGCTTCATAAGCTGACATCAGGCCATCGTTTGCAGAGAGAGATTTCTGACACGCTTTCATCAAATGACTTTACAGTTTCATCTCCACATCGTCTTCCTGAGATGCCCCGTGACGTCGATTCCGGATGCAGTTTAAACTCCTCCACTAAGCACAAAACGTCAAATCGGACGCAGAGTGGAGATTCCGCAAAGACCTTTAGATCTAACGAAAATTTTGAAGACAATCATGAACGCGCTGGTTTTGTCTCAAGGTCTTATGACGTGTATAGGACTGGACCGAGTGGAAATTATTCAACCGATTCATTTGTGAGCAACGATGGCACAGGAGTTAGCATCGCATCGGATGATACAGGCGTTGTTCTAAGTGCAGGCAGTAAGCATGTGCATAATTATTCTATATTTTTGCTGGTTGTGTTTGAAATTGAGGTCTTTATTTTTATTGAATATTATACTTTCAGCAGGTCGGGATGATGTTTCAAGCGTTGGATCAACCAGAGGTTACGAGTTTTCTCCGAAACTTGATTTATCTTACTCAGACAATCATCAGCTTAATTTATTTGATCCTAGCTCCTCCTGCAAACATCCTCCTTTGGCCATGATAAAGGAACGAAGTTTTGAATCACAGAATCACGCCGAAATAAACACTCCCCAGGAACAGCCTCAAATCGAGAACAAACATCCTTTGTCGAAAAACCAAAACAACAGACCGGCGACTTCAAACCAAAAGAGAAAAGGTTTTCTTGACACAGATTCTTTGAAACTAAATATTAATAACAAACGTCCAAGTTCGTTCCCTGATTCAACAGAGTGTAGAACCACTTCAAGCAACTGTGGTGACATTTCTTGCATCACCTGCGACACATCACCAAATTCGATAAAATCCACAGATTTTGTACCAAATAAACGTGAGCTTCGAAAGTTGCCTAATGTAGCAAACAAAGGATCGGTATATTCTTGGACTACAGGTTCCAGTCAAAGTAGAACAAACAGTGATGTGAAACAAAAAAGAAATTCATTTTTCACTAAAAACATTTCATCCCCTGGAGCATCAAGCGAAGCATCGAATCATCACAAAAATAATAGCGACGTCAATGCTATGGCAGAACTTAACAAACGGAAGAAAAACCATCAGTCCAGTTCAAAGAGCGGTGCTTCAAGTGACGACACTGTAAGTCATCTTCCATCCTCTGGATGTATATTTGACATTGATGACGTCGTACATGATACGAGCAATGCTATTTGTGAAATTTTACATACGAGTGACGCAATTGAAGTGGTAATGAAGCATGCAAGTGATGAAATCAGCCAAGCTTTGGATTAACCTGTACGGTGAAGCGGTGAAAGAAACTGTGCGGATATCTACAGTCTCTATATGATGTATTTCTCTGTGTATACTGGACACAGGCTATTTAAAACTTATTTTGTTTTTGCAATTATTCGTTTATTTCACTAACTATTGATTGTGTTTACTAAATGCAAATTATTTGACAGCAGATTAATTTAATGTGGCTCATATTATAGAAAAGTATTGTAATCCACAGCAAAATTCTATAGGCCATAGTTCAACCTTTTCTAAAACACTCCTCCCATTTTTTATGAAATATCCTTCAAGCAAAAATTGATAAATCTAACAATTTTGTCTAAATTTTTAGTTTTTTTTAGTTTTTATTAGAATGTATGGCAATTTATTGGCGACTGAAAGTATGCAATTTTTACAAATATAAAGCATGAAAGCTAAATATAATAAAAAAGATGGTTCAGAAAATAAAATTTTCAACGTTCAAAATTGGTGAGAACGCTTTTCCTAAAGTGAAAACCTGATTTATCTCATTGATATGCCAGTAGCCGCTAAGTGTTGTAAGTGTTATAAATTGTAGCCACAAATCCAAAATTTATTTTTTTTTTTCTTGTGCGTGCCAGTGGCTGCTCTACATGAGAGGCAAAGTAGGCAGTACCTCGATTAATATCATAAAAGTTTTTTTTAATCACACTTTATTGATAGGTTACATCTCACTAGTTTTTTTTACTAAAATAGATCAAATTAATAATTTTTTGAAAATTCTTCAATTTAACAACAACGCGTGGTACGAATAACGACTAAAACTTACAGCATTTTTCTCTTCTGCAGTAGAAATAACTTTTTTTCTATAACTTCGTAATAGCGCAGCTGTGCCATCACTCTGAGAAGGCCAAATCTGTTTTAGTTTCAGTAAATGTGTTGATAAGGAGCAAAAAGCAGAATTAGGCTATTTTCAAGTTACTGCGGGTGAGATAAGGCAACTTCTTTGTTACTAAACTGAATTGTCATTGAAAACGTTGTTCCAAAGGAAATTTATATAAAATTTGCAACTTAAACTTGCCTGGAAAGATTCCCTGGCTTCGAGAGAACTTCGAGAGAAAGTTGTCATAGATTGTCTTTTCTACAGCACAACGTCAAACTCAAAACATAGGCATATTGTTTTTTTTTTATTTGTATGTTTTTTCTTAAATTGATAAACTGGCAGCTTTTTTGTTAAATCTGGCCACTCCCATAAGCAAAACTATGATAGTTAGCCTAACTGTTTTATGAACCTTACAGTGAAAACTTGACCTCTAGGCCTGAAAATTAGTTTAAATTACCGTAAACGTATGTTTTTTTACCTCTTCAAAGTTTATTGCCTAAAGCCACTACTATGCTATTAAGGTGTTATTGTCGATCATGTTTTGAAGGTGATTTCACACCCATGCAAGAGATGTCACTTACCATGCATGATATTATATTGAAGAGTATTATTTTGTTATACTAATGGCTCATGAACTAAACCTTTGTGATAAAAAACTGAGAAAAAAAGTCAAGCTATTTAGTAGGCTTGAGTCTACAATGTAAGCTAAAGTGATATTTTCACTTCTAAAGTAAAGAAATCAAATGTATAAAATGAAATGAAATCAAATTTATAATAATGGTCCAAACCACTCTTTTAATAATCATCAAAAAGCTCACTACCTTAGAAACCACAACCACAAAACAAAGCAATCGCTTGCAAAACACAATAGATCAGGGCTTCCCAAAGTGGGGGTCGCGACCCCTTGAGGGGTCGCGTAACGAACTTCGGGGTCGCAGATAGTATACAAATTTTAGACAAAGCACTGCATATTAACACTTATGTTCAAGATGCTGTGAAAGTTATTAACTTTATTAAGAGTTGCGCACTCAATAGGCTACTTGTATTTTGTAAGTTTATATAGTGAAATATGGAATAAGAGTTTAAACCCTCTTTGCTGCATTGTAAACGTGGATTTCAAAACTAAAGCTAATGCTTTAAAAATTTATTAGTGTTAAAAAATAAAGTCGTGATTTTTTCAACGAAAAACAGTTTAGACTTTGTCCGCCGTGTTTGTAAAGACTTTCTTGGAAAGGCTTTTCTAATCATGCTATTAGTTAGGTTTGCTTGAAAAAGGGGAACGAATTTAATTGGTCCTTCCGAAGAGAAAACATGTATGTTTTTACATTGATATCTAAAGTTGGAGCGTTCATCAAAAAATTAAACATCTAGAATTAAAACATTGAAAATGATTTATCTGAACTGAAATATTATAATTTACTGAAAAGTTTTGGCTAACAATGGTGTGGAATCAAACGTTATTAAGCCTCTGGTTATCGACACTTGTCAAGTCTCCTAGAATTGGACAATACCAAGTTAGATTGGATCCAAAACCCATTTGCAACGCAAAAACAAAGTACCGAGCACCTCTCTTTAAAATCTCAGGAAAAATTTGCAAATTTATCTTTTGACTCTTGAATTTTCTGGAAAAATTTTCACACTTTTTGCCTAAGCCGAACGTTAGAGCGGAATATTCACCATTATGGCTTAGCAGTAACCGCGCTCCGGCCATTTGTCTCCACGTATATGTGCATGTTAGTGTTTTCAACGTTGATAAAATATCGCTCCAGCGTAAGTAACATTGAAACCGCCCTGGGACCAGCATTGACAAACATCGAGTTTTGTTTCCAGTAGGCTACAGGTGGTAGGCTTCGAGAACAAATAGCTTGTTTTTAGTTTTCGTTTTAATTAAGTCTTTCAATAAATATAACAAACGTATATTTCGCATTGCTTATTCTTTTAACCGTAAAGGGGGTCGCAGAAAATTTTAGAAGATTAAAAGGGGTCGCGAGCAAAAAAGTTTGGGAAGCCCTGCAATAGATTGATAGGTCTATGAATGTATTTGTATACTGTCTTAAATTATCAGGTGAGCAAAAGCGTATTTTAACAGCAATTTTTGATCAAAAGAAACAAAGCCACGACAACAAGAAGCAAAATAGACTCAACGTAGCTTACGCTTATCATTGCGGCCCTTAACAGCTATTCCGTAAAACTAAAATAATAATAATTAGCCACCCATGGTCTATTAAAAATTGCTTAAAGGTCCACACTTTGTCGACCACTGTATTAAATTCTAGTTAATAAATTCGAAAGAAATTGGTTTACACTGTGACTGTTGGTTTGGTTTCCACTGTGTTACTGCTTTTGGACAAATGAAGAGGAAGTGAAATGCTTCTCATTTAGCCACCTAGCTAATTCACTTTCGGTGGGAGAGCTTTGTTCTTGCATGTTGGATTTATTGGTTTAATACGCAAAGTAATCTTGAAATTTTGTATTTATTTTAGTTTTATTTGAAATCGTTACACATGGAGGTGTTTCATTTTTATTTTTCCTGAATAAAATTGTGTTGTCAGTCGTTAAGTAAATAGTTTTTACTACATTTAACGACAGTTTAGTGAAATAAAATGGAAGTCAATGGAAATGTCATTACGGTATCATCGGTATGTAGAAAGCAGAGATGTACGTATACGCCGCAAATTCTACGCCGCATACTTGTGGTGTAGACTTTTTGTTTGCGCTAACGCTTGCGGCCACATTTTTTTGGATAGTTTGCGCTTGAGGCTACGCCGTAAAGTTTTCACGGTTTTTTAGCGCATAGCGTCAACGCATACTTTTTAATGTCTTTTTTTCGCTACAACACGCCAATACCTCCCAGCGTTGCAGTTGAAAGAATGTTTTCAATAGGCAAAGACATATTGGAACCAAAACACAGGAAAATGACAGATGAATGCTTTCAGATGCTTGTGTTTCTTCGTGGAAATTCAAAATAAAACTTGTTTGTTTCGAGTGGTTTATACCGTGTGAATGTTTGGCACCTAGCAAACAAAATTAGTTCACGCTAGTGCATGCGCTGACGTTGACGCCGCCAACTTTTTTTACAAATTGCGTTGACGCATACGGCGTATGTTTTTTCGAACGTTTGCGTTTACGCTGACGGCGTCAATATTTTTTGTATGCGCGTACATCACTGGTAGAAAGCAATTTTAAACTGAAAACGAAATTCAATAGTCTGCGTTTATCGAGCTTAAGGTGTTGTCTCCAATGAAGTCGGATGGTTTTTTCGTTTTTTTCACCCGGTTTCTACGCGGACTTGTTTAGATCGTCCTCCTTCGTCAAACTAATTTTGTTGCTCTTCTCCTCAGTTTGCTTATTCCATGTTTCCTTTCTCGCTCCCTTGACCTTCCACTCGTCACTTTAGTGGTCTTCTCAAAACATCATCTTTCTCTCACTTCAGTTCATTTTGTATTTAGTTTGCTTGCATTCTGATGCAAAACAAACATATTCTAGCCCATTAATGTATTACGCAGGGTCAAAACAGGTTGTTAAAATCTACAGTGTGAAGTTAGTTAGCGAATCCTACCCTTTTGGCAAACATTCAAATGGGAATTGAAGACCGCGTCTTTCAAAGATAAAGCGCAATGTCAAGACTGATGTCATCGTACAGCCTCATTCTCAGTAGATTAAATATTGTGGGGACTAGCGATTATGAGGGTGCTATCAAAAGGCCTTTTGTAAACACTTTCTGTGATGTTTTATAATTAATATTAATACGTTGTTAACTGATTTCTTCCAGTGCCACTGCATGAAAAATACAGAAAATGCGTTTTAAACAAATCTGCATTTCAACACTGTCAGTTTGCCGAGTTAATGCAATATCTGAATAGTTTTACAAAACAACTGGCCTGTGTCTTCTACCAACTTCCAATAATGCAATCTATAACTCAACAATGCAATACAAACTGTAATGACTTAAAGGTAGACCCAATCTTAAAACTGCAAAATGTTATCTTTAACTTAGCCTATATCCTTTTTATTTTGTGGTTATTCATTTTGATTGAAATTATTATGCTTAGCCCTAATCGTCCCATAAAAGGTGGTAGCCTACTGGTTGATTGGTTTTGAATGTTTATCCTCGTAGGCTACTGACAAAGCTTTTGATAGGTTATTCCTGGCAGTTTCGCATACTTGTAGAAGCTTTGAACCACTTACGCAGGGCCGGTTACCGAGTTTGACAAAGTGATAAGTTTCAATGAAGTGCTGTTGCCGGGGAATTATTTCATCTACATAGGTGCCGGTGAATGAAGAGCAGTCCTGAAATGCATTGCTCAAGCGAACAACTGAGAGCGTACCAGCGCTGCTTGATCTTGAATCAGGCGTTAAACCACCGAACTAACGAAGCATTACTGAACAGAGCTGCGAATTTGGACAAGTTTTATTTGAGTTCAATTTTCAATTCCTGAAAGATTTGCAAGTAGGCTACAACTGTAAGGCTAATGATGTTTAAGTTTGAGATCGATGACTTTCCATTAATATGATGAAAAATGTAAAAATTTTGGATCAGACTTGGCAATTGGAAGTAGCCTAGTAGTTTTTACTCTTTTTTCAACTTCTCATTTGGTGTCTTAATTCTACCGCAACACTTTCGTGTGATGACAGACAATACAAGTAAAAGCACGATTAAAATGCCTAATCCTTGTTTTGTCTGCGCCCACAAAATAGTTTTTCTCAGGAAACTAAGACACTCAGGTTGATCTTTGCACTCAGCAATCTCTTCCAAAAAGTCACAATCCTTGCCGTCATTCTGAGGGCCGGTCACAACCTCTCGAATTCTTCTCCTCTGACCTTCACCACAGGTTACGTCACAGGTGCTCCAAGGAGACCAAATGGTAAGCTGGAAAAGAGCAACGTCAGAGATAAAGCAATGATTCAAGACGTTTGTTTGATTTGTATATGTAGAGGTGGATATCTGAAGCTTTGAAAGTAGCGCGCCTCAAGACACCACACGTTATGTCACAGGTGCTTCAAGGAGATCAAATATAATAAGCTGGAAAATAAATAACGCTTGAGATAAAACGTCGATTCAAGGTAATCATTTGATTTGTATATGAATAAAACTCATTTAGGATCGAAACGATTGGAATGCTTGGTCAATCAGAACAGTGACGTAGCAAAAACAGTAATTTTACTGAGGCAGAAGAAATCTTTACTTTAAAACAGAATTAATGCAGATAGGCTTACTTTCTATTTGCGACAGGAGGCTCAGCAGTTGTTAAGGAGGCTCAGCAGTTTGCTCAGCTGCTCAGCAGTTGTTAAGGTAAACTAATGAAACTGACCTCGTATTTGAAGTGTGATAAATATTGTCAGTATTGATTGACACACGTTTAAAATGCAAAAACATAACTCACTTATAAATTAGAATACGTTTTCATTACGAGAGTCCAAATTTGGAATCGAAAGTTGATTATATTGGATAGGAAATTAAACTTATAAATATGAGTCAGTTGATTGTTTCAAGCACTTTACCTCGTTTATTTTCCAAGTCTAGAAAACGTGTGCTTAATTTTAACCTATATTATTTGAAGAGGGGCAAGAATAATTTTTGAGGAACAATTGCTCCTCCAGGCTCCCAATAGCCATGTTCCTAAATCAGAGCAAAAACTACAGAAACAAATTGGAGAGGTAAAATTATTTTAGCAATTATTTCAAAAACTAAACTGTTTTTCTCATCAGTGCTGCAAATCAAATGATACGAATATGTGGTGCAGCTTAACATTAAACTTAATTGCGGCTGAAGTCATGTGAGCTGTAAAAAAAAGCAACTTATCTATTTAATTCTACTTATTCAAAAAATATGTCATTTTCATTTTGCATATCTATCTAAATGTCGAAGAATTCCGTAAAAATATAGATTGTCAGACCTTGTGGTGTGGTTTTGAATTTTTATCCTCGGGCTGACATAGCCTTAACGAGTTATTCCTGGTAGTTGTGCATACTTGTAGTTGTAGAGGCTTTTAACGCAGGATCAGATACCGAGATTGACAGAGTGAAGTTTTCTGATTGTTGAAGTGTTGTTGCTGGAGAATTATTCTATCCATTAGGTGCCGCTGAATGGAGAGCAGTCCAAAAAATGCGTTACTCAAGCGCACACCCCGAGAGTCGAACCAGCGCTGTGTGATCTTGAGTCGGGCGCTTAACCACTGAGCATAACCAGTACTACTGGTCATATCTAGAAACTAGAAGTTCGGATTTTCTTTTGCAGCCAAATGTTGTGGAAATCAGCGCAAGTGCTGCACTGATCATGATACCAGCATGTCAGATACAACTGATTAATCCGTTCTTGTGCATTTGGTACTCTGTTTACCTTACAATCCACAGGGCATGGATGTGTATTACATTTATTGGTCTCAACCAGATGCGGACAAGCTGATCCACCATTTGCTGGATGACGAGTAACCGATCTGGATCTTGATGAAGTTCCTGTGCCGCATGAAACTGTGCAGGAAGTCCATGCGGAAAATCCAGTTACCTTTACAGAAAAAAAAAAATTAAATACAATTTTTATTGAACAGTATCATTTCTGTAGTTTCGGGAGAGAGTTTGCTTTTTTGTACCAAAGACAGGCAAGACACAACAATACCACAAGGTTGAGCATTAACATTCGTTTAAAACGTTTGACTGTTAAACTATTTGTAAATATGTAAAATATACTGTAACTGTTGTAATGCTCAACCTTATTGTGGTATTGTTGTGTCTTGCGTATCATTTCTATCAAGTATCAAAGAAACAATTGTATCAAATACAAAAACTACAAAGAGCATTGTCTTCAAAACTCTTTAAAGTCGTAATATTTAACATTAGGCTATGTATGCTGCGAAACAAATCTCCTACTACTATGTTTTTATGCACCATTGCGACAACACAGCAATAAACTGCAATAACAGATGCCACACTGCAGGGAACTGGAAGCATAAAAGAGACATGTATTCAACTCGAAGCATAAAAGAGACATGTATTCAACTGGAAGCATAAAAGAGACATGTAGTCAGTTGCTCCAATTTTGGCATGCCATTTTAAGTATCTGGCAAAGACACAGCTGCCTGCTTTAAAGCAGCGTCGAACCGACGTTGTTTTTGAACTTTGCGGAAACATTCTTACTCTTGGGCGCAGAGTCGACAATGCAATAAAATAGGTTTACTTCGTTTCAGTCTCTCGCGCTGATTGTCTCTTCTGTTACCATACCCAGATGACGATATTTTTCACGACTATATGAGACTACTAAATGAGACTACTTATGACGCTACTAAAGAGCAGATAATCTTTGGTCTGAACTTCCCGAGTACTTTGATGCTTTTTACTCTATTTGGCGGTCGGATGATACTGGGGTGGTTGTTTATATGGTTTGCAGGTTATTACGCTGCGCCATAGCCGCAAAATGACGAAAACGTCGCTCTTCATTGGTGTCTGTTGCGTATGGATGAACAAATGTCACTTACATACGAAGGAGACTTATAAGATGAACCCAAGGACTAAGTTATAGACTACATTGATTTATCGTTGTTTTCGTGACAGTGTTTATAATGTTATACATTATGTAAAGCTACAGTTGTGACACTTAGTATTTTATTGCAAAAACAAAGCTGCAATCTTTATAGTAACCTTATTCCGGTGTGTGTGTGTGAACTGCCATTCACACAAGTTAGGTTTTTTTTTAAATACTTTCTAACGCGTAGCGCCTTAGTTTATGTTCACTCACTGCACAGTTAACAGCAGGTGATCTTCTTCGGCGTCGTTTTCCAAAAATGAGAGCTTCAGAACAATCCCAAAATAACCAAATCAATGCCACGTAGAAATATAATCGCATTATAGTAATAAAAGTTATATGGGACAAGTGCACCTAAAACAGTTTTTTGTGCTACAATAAACAATTATTTTAATATACTCCAGAATGTAGATTGATGTCCATCTAAATTCGAAACCATAATGTATTTATTTACTCCATGTTTTCAAACTTATGAGCGTGGATAGGCTACACCAGTGGTTCTTAACCTGGGCGCTACCGCCCCCTAGTGAGCGCTGTTAACTTTTAGAGGGGCGGAAATATTCAGGGGGCGTTATAGGGGGCGCTACATTCAGAAGGTGTAACGATATTTTCCTCACTGCAAATTTGCTTTAGTAGTTCTGCTGGGGGTACGAGAATCCACCGAGGATGAGGAGCTATATACAGTATAGAGATTGTGTTTAACAAGGGAAGTAGTGATTCTCTCTCAGAGCATTCTATGTTGGCCTATACAGCACAATGCACAACACCATCCGACAAGCGTGGACGTCGGATGGTGTTGTGCATGGCCTTTGTTGTTGATAATGGGCATTGTTTCCCTTTCCTTGTAGTAAGTAAATGGCATTTTGTGGTCAGCTTTTGGCAGGGACAGCGGGCAGGCAGTGCAAGCAAACCATAAGGACTGGTCATAATAATAGTCAGTCAATAATGGTTATTAGTGTAACTCTTACTAACTACTAAAAAATCAGCAGAGATGTGCCTTAAGACTTTTAAGTTAAGAGCCTTAAGGCACATCTGTGCTGATTTTTTAGTATTAAAACTAACATCGGCTTAAACTAGTTTTTTCTTACTAACTAATTACTACTGGCTGTAGGCTAGCCTTATAGTCTTGGAAGAAAATGTCATTAGTAGGCTACAGCCCTTATATTATGGTGGGCGCCAGACTATGGAAATCTCTGAAAAGGGGCGCTGGGGAAAAAAAGGTTAAGAACCACTGGGCTACACAGTTTAGTGAGTCTACGATTTTGTAGGTTGGTTGGCCTACATTGGTGTACTTTTTGACCTGAACCTTGCCAATATCACCAGTGTCAATGCACTAGACACAGTTTTATCAAATAAAAAACACATTTTGTTCTTAAAGCACATCTTCATTTTCAAACGTAAGTGAGTGAAAACGGTCAAATCCTGACTTGAAAAAAAAATTGTGGGCTGCTTTACCGAGATGACGCAGAGTTGGTAGTGAGTGAGAAAAAGGATGATTAGCAGGCTATGCCAGTAGGTATTTTATTCAATAATTATCAGCAGAGTATCATCATCTTGGATTGTTAGCCTTCGGGCACGTCTGCAATATCAAATTTTGCCCTCTACGGGTTGGGAGACCCCTGATTTGAAGTATTAATACGAGGAAAGAAAACTTAAAAAGTAGGTTATGAATATACGAAAACTTGGTGGCCCGCTAAACGTTTTTATAAACTACCGGTGCTGCTGATCGACGAAAAAATATTTTGTGAACCCTTGGGCTAGTCCACAACCAACCAAGAATGTTTTTCACTCGTCGTTACAGTTTTACTTTATACAACAATTAGTAACCTAGGATATAGTCTCTCTTCATCTAACCCTGCCTTCAGGTATATAATTCTTTGTAGTTCACCAAAATTAGCTAATTCTTGACAAAGTTTACTGCTCTGATTGTCCAGAATAAGTGTGTAAACTGCGATAAAAAAATCCTGACTGGCTTTAAAAAAATTATAGTCACTGCTCGGTTTTGCTTCACTGGGCAAGCTTTGTTACTAAGTCAGTTTGAAAGAAATTTTGTCAAGTGACACTACCGTAGATGCGAAAGAGCTTATGTTGAAAACCAAAATACGTGTCTATTCAACCTCAAACAAAAATTTGTTAACTCGATTTTAAAAATTAGTTGATGAAAAAATGATTCTAGACTAATCAGGCTATCGATTTTGACATGTTCTTTATAACAGCGACCTGACACAAAAATGTAATAAATTCGTACGTATGATTCATTTAATTATTCTGACGTCGTCATTGTTATACAGATTTCAAAGTGGTTGAAACTTGCTACACCATCTCTATCTCTTTCTGGCTACGCATTGCAAAGTGGTTCAGTTTAAACTTTAAGAAAAAAATCATCTTAATTTTTATAGTTTTGAAGGCTTTTTTCATTGTCACGAATCATGATCAGTAGCGTAGCCAGGAATTTTGAAAGGGGGGGTTTTGACGACCCAGCGGCAGGGGGTCTGGGGGGCCTCCCCCACAAAAATTTGAAAAATTACTTTGAATTTGGTGCATTCTGAGAGCATTTTTAACAAGAATGTGAGTATGAATATTCCTGTAAAATGGTGCTGTCTGGTGGCATAGCAAAAGGATAAGATCATGTTTTCTTCGGCATTTTTCGGAAATAAAGCTAAGTCTCTATGTTTTCTTGTTGCTAATTCCTGGCTGAGATGTTTGGTATTGGCAAAACTCGCTCTTTCAATGCAGTTTTGTTTAAAATTAGGCAATTTTTTTTAGACTGAAAGCATCATTCTCAATATCGTGACGTCACACGCGTGCCAAAGGAGGGGTTGTAACCCCCAACCCCCCCCCCCCCCCTCTTGGCTACGCCACTGATCATGATCATATGCAGACTTTGAAGTCTAATTGTACAAACGGTGATATCAGCAGCGAGCAGGCAGATGGCGTAGGACCATTCCAACAAAATTATCTATTTTTATAAAAACCATAGACTTACTGTTTTACAAAAGTCAAAAGTATATTCTGCTACTGATTTACTGAAATAGCAGTTTCACTTTGTTTGAATGACTGTTGGACTGTAGCCACATGACGAACCAAAACGAGTTGCAAGTCAACACATCAGCAAACACGGTATAAGTCAGGACGATTCGAATGAAGATTTCTGCTGTTAAACAGTAAAAAAAGTTTAGCTATCATCCAGGGCTGATGAAAAAGCGTTTATGGCTTTGACGTACAACAGTAGGCTAGATTGTAAAAGTATGATTATTATATAAGCCTATTATTACCATTTCGTGCTTAAAGTGACTAGGCCTACATAAGATCAAATAAACAAAGCTTTTGATTGATTGTGGAATCTTTATCCTCCGACTAAAGAAGCTTCTTTGAGGGCTGAACCCTGAATGTTTCACATACTTGTAAAGCCTTTAAACCACTGACGCAGGCCCGGTACCCAAGTTTGACAAACTGAAGTTTCCGTTAGTTGTTGAAGTGTTGTTGTCTGTGAATTTTTTCATCCACTCTTAATGGAGAGCTGTTCATAAAATGCACTGCTTAAGCGCAAGTTCCAGAGCCGAACCAGTGTTGCTTGATCTTTTAATTTCTTTGTGCACAAAGCTACACTGTTTGAATTCTTCAAATTGACACAGCTTGATATGCTTTGTGTTGTTCGCAAGTTAATGATATACTGTAAATGGTGGTATTGCGTAGGCCAAGATACCCCACATCAATACAAAACTTTATCCTGTGCTTTCGTATTAAGCCAACCGTTGTGAAATGCTTGAGTGAATAAAGGTAAGGCTACGAATGTTTTGAAATGCTACATCAGCAAGCTTTTTCCTAAATGTCTTGACGACATGAAGCCTACCAAACAACGAACATAATCATGCCTCATTTTTGTTCAAGTGTTTTTGTACTTAATCCCTTTTCAATAGAAACGAGAAGTATACGGATAACTTCCTGATTGTAACTTTCATTTTTCTAAGCTTAGATTGCAAAAGCGAAATCACTTCTTATCTTGCGTTACTGCAACATCGAACAAGCTGTGTAGGTTCATCTGACCACCACAGTGGAGGGCCTTTCCACCATATCAGAACAGTCAGACCACTTCCACGTCAGGCTACACTTTATCCCTAGCAAAAACTTCTACATAGGATACTTAACTTATTTCATTGCAAAAGACAAACGTTCACTTTATCTTGAACAGCATTGCAAAACATCCGTGGATTACTTAGTAGGGTCTCTCTGACCAGGGACTTTTGGGTAGGCTTACAAATGATTGTAGATGACCGCTTTTAAACGCACTTTAGCACAAAGGTATGGATTGATTTTTAAGACACTGTGACCGTCCGTTTGTAAATTCACATACTTCTACCGTCCCCAAGTAATAGCCTATGCTGAAATTGGTTAATTCTTCAAAATGTTACTGCAAAGACTCACAACTTCCAAAATTCTCTATTAAAAAATAGCCTATGATGATTTTGTAAATCAGTGGATCTCAACATCTTTTCATACCAGATGATTTTTAGCCTCCATCACAATGTTCCATCACAAAATTAAAAGTTCCGCATCGAGCTGAGACTAAAACTTGTTCTATGACTATGTTATTCAAGCACTTTAAGGTATCAGTCAGATCAAACTACAATGCACAAACAAGCACACAATGATTCGAATTTTTCATGTGAGTTTTGTTTCAACAAAAGTTACAGCATTTTAAACTTTTCTTTCGATTGCTTTTTACCGCAGCATTTTCGCGTTATGAAGGCTAATGCAAGTAAAATCACTGCAATAACACCCAATCCTTTTCGTGTTCGCGCAAACAAAATCATTTTTTGAAGGTGATTGGGACATTCGGGTTGGTTTTCGCACTTTGCAATTTCTTCCAGCGGCGGGCAACCCTTGCCGTCATGTTGAGGCTCAATTACAATCTGACGAAATCTTGTGTTATGGCCTTCTCCACATGTTACATCACAAGGGCTTCTCGAAGACCAGGGAGTTACCTGAATTAAAAAGCCTTGATTAACCTTGCAGCAAACAAAATCAAGGTATAGGCTATCACTAACAAAGCTACTTGCAAGCTGTATGGCAGCACGGTTAAAACAACTGCTAGATGCTCGCATGATTACTATTTATCTACAGCGCGTGCCAAAAAGACGCTTACAATGTGCTTGAAGTAGTATATAAAATGGCTTGCTTGTGTCTTGTAAGCTTTGCCATAGTACATTCACTCATTAAAACGTATTTTACCTCACAATCTATGGGACACGGTGGTGCACTGCATTCATTAGTCTCCGTTAGGTGAGGGCAATCGGTTCCTCCGTAAGCTGGCTGACGTGTAATCGATCTGGTTCGTGTGGTACTTCCTGTACCGCAAGAAACTGAACAAGGGGATTCAGCGGAAAAATCCGACACCTAAGAAAAAAATGGAAGATGTTTTTCAATAAATGTTATCATGTGTTTATCCTGTAGCAGATATTGGCCACGTACCCCCTCCCCAAATTTTGCCTGTGCCTCTCAAAAACTATGACAACAATGCAATATCCTATGTAGCCTAAGAAAACATTTTGAACGCTTAACTAGTTAATAATAATTATATTAACCAATTCCAATGTTACTAGAGTAGTTTAATTTCGCAGTTACGGAATGAAATATGTTATTAAGGAAAGGTGGGGACACCTCACGTGAGTTATCAAAATTTAACTAAAAGACTATAGCCTACAACAATATACAAAACTTTGTCAACGATGAAAAAGTTATTTCAAAATTATCTTCGACTTTAAAGAAATCTTGCAACTCAAACTTCTACAGAAATAAAATTTTAATTTCATGAAGTGTGCGTGTTAAACTAAAAGCTATGGCCTATTTGGATCACAATTGCACGAAAAGCAACCAAAACAAGGTAATTATTGATAAAGTTTCTAGGGAAGAACAAGCTTATTGCATCTTCGGACTGCAGCTTTTAAAATTGTCAATTTTCTTTCAGAAAATTTGCTTCTTTTAAACTTTAATGTGCCACAGTTTTTTCTTGGTCTGCTACTGTTTCTATCAACCAACATATGACGACAATGCAGCCTTATACCTCGCAATCGATCGGGCATGGTTGTGTGTTACATTCAGTTACTTCAGTTAAGTCTGGGCAGCTTCTTCCACCATGTGCTGGATTTTTTAATACTGTCCTGGACCGTGTTGTTGTTCCTGCACCACATGAAACTGTGCAAGGAGATGGCTCAGATAAATCGGAAACCTTAAAAGCATAACGGGATTTTTTAACTTATTGAATGCATACTTTTTTTTAAAGAAACAAGAAATGTTGAGTTAGGACATGTCAGTTATGTATAACCTATAGACTACAGTAGGCCTACACTTGAAATATCAAGCAAAACGTGTAAATCTTAAAATCAGATCATGGGTCAGATGTTAAGATCGATAGATAGGCTAACACTTTACACTAATCACTACAAAGTTGTTTTTGTTAACTTTCAGATAGCTAAAACATTGAGAAAAACATAAATGACTATTATTCCACAGTTTGAAAAACATTTGTCATTTAATTTCGCTCATTTATGTTCAAATATCAAAAACATGACGTAGCTCACCTCACAATCAATAGGGCATGGTTGTTCATTGCATTCATCCGTCTCTGATAAATGAGGGCAAGCCTTCCCACCATGAGCTGCTAGACGTACAATAGATCTGGTTCGTGTTTTAGTTCCTTTGCCACAAGAAACTGAGCAAGGAGACTGTGAGGAAAAGTCTGACACCTAAACAGTTACAAAATCAAGTGAAAATTTATGATTCAATCGTTCAAAGATCCATGCCCGATGCACATGACATAAAAGCTTTGCTAAAAGGTAATGCAATCATTTCACTCAATACAATATTTTTTTCTGACTATATTTTCACATCAAGTGGGGTCGCTGATGCAGATGGCAGGCATCCACGTCACATTGCATCTTCTTTTTTCACTCCTATCTTATAATATTTATTTGTTACTTATCTGTATAAGCAAATGCCTATAACCAGGTGATGCATCCAATCGGACATGTTTAGATGGGTGAAACCAATTTGGGAAGTAATATGTGAGGGTCGATCAAGGAAAACGAACAACGATTGATTTTAGGTTGAAAACATTATCGTTTGAAGGAAGCAAAATGAAATCAATGTAAGGTGACATTGCTACCACACGTATCTTAATCACTCCTGTTCGTTCTTGTTGGTGTAAGTGTTATTTAGGTAGGCTAGTTGCAAAAGGTGAGGAGCGGTTTATACCAAAATCCTCACTTTTGTGTAAATGTGGCGTATAGCCTAATACATTTAGAGTACTAGCATTAGGGTACTAGGCTACTATTAACGTACTGTGAGTATAATAAAACATCAAGTTTTGAAGTATACATTGTTGTTCATAGCTTTTAAAAAATTTCAATAAAGCTTTTTGATTTAAAATACAACAGTTAGTGTATTTTATAACCATCAACTTATAAGCAGAGCAACCTGACAATCCACAGGGCATGGATGTGTATTACATTTAGTAGTCTCAACTAGATGCGGACATGCTGATCCACCATTAGCTGGATGACGAGTAACCGATCTGGATCTTGATGAAGTTCCTGTGCCGCATGAAACTGTGCAGGACGTCCATGCGGAAAATCCAGTTACCTTTGCAGAGTATGCACAGAGAATGGTTTTCTTATTATAATATGTAGCTTACGTTTTAAGTGCAGGCTATTAAATTCAATAAGTAGCCACCACGGACACACATTTAGTTCAGCATGTTTGGCCTCGTTTTTAGAGGTATCTAAACACTTGAACCAAAACCGAAGAGTTTTAAGATAGCAGTGTTAGAAAAACATGTTAAAGCAATTTTTGTTTATAGCTAAAGTTCAGTTGTCTTTCGTTTAAATTTAAACTACTCTGACTTGTTCTAGTCAAATTTAAAAATTAGTCAAAAAAGTATAGTTAAGTATATACAACAAGTGATTGTAGTAAAGATAATTAACAACGACCGTCATGTTAGCGAATAATTGAAAAACGACTCACCTGGCATTCGATACGCGGTGACCTTCTTCTGCGCCGCTTTCCAAAAATTAGAGATTCGGAAAATCCAAAAAAGAAGCCAATTGATATCACATAAAACAGCAATCGCATTATAATAAAAGTGTACAAACTAAAGCATGACAACTGACAAAAGCAGGTGCCGCTACATGGAGAGCAGTCTTTACAATGCGTTGCTCAAGCCGTCAAGCGCATACCCAGAGAGTCGAACCGCAGCGCCGCTTCATCTTAGTCGAGCGCTTAACCACTGAGCTAATGGAGCTCACTATTAGGCCTTTGTTATTGCACAATTGTCACAAAAAAACGTTAATTCTTATGAAACACAGTGGGCCATACGGTTAATTAACTTCTGCAAGTCTTATTAGTTATTATCCTTAGCAGGTAGCCCAATACGTAGTTTTTGCCTTTACTCATCCAGCACTCGTATCTAAGCAGACTTCGTAATTCTAGCTGGACCCATTGTTTTTCTGTTCCTCATTAGCTAACAACACTGCTTGAGATTATCAACAATGACTAACGAATAAGTATTTGAGGTTCTTATCCTTTTATTTTGCTGCTTTGCAAATCTGATCATTTATCAATCACCATCCGCGGTATGTTTTGTTGAATAAGCAAACGCTCTTCTTGTCAACTGATAAGACATTGCGCTTTCGTTTTGTTACTTCTATCCGCACCATAACGTACACAGTATATTTAACGCTACTGTAGCACACAAATGGTAGATAATAAGTTTGAGTTAGGCTCTATTCATCTTTGATCAGCCATGAAACCGCGCTTGAGTGACTGCAAGGTATGTTTATACGGAACTACAGTATAGGCTACTGCAGAGTGCAGATCCCCACAAACATTATTCCAGTATCTTATTCGCACTACGTCGTTAACTGAACAGGCTTCATCATTTTTTTCCTGCTGAAGACGCTCAAATAGCTCAGTTGGTTAAAAGCCCGACTATCGAGGAAGGTTCGTCATGACCAAGCGCGATGGCTCGGAGTGACCCCTTGAGCAACGCATTTCAAGGACAGTGCTCTTTTTAACGGCAGTTGATGGATACAATAATTTACAGACAACAATACTTCAGCAACAAACGGAAATTTCTCTCTGTCAATCTCGGTGACCGGACCGCGCTGGTGGTTCAAAGTCTCCACAAGTAGCCTATGAGAAACAGCCAAGATTAAGCTATCAAAGAAGCTTTCTCATACCAAGAATATAGATTTGTATAATCAAACAAAACCACACAACTTCGTAATCATTTTTGCAATGTTTATTTTTTATATACAATTTTAGTAGACTAAACTACACAGGTTTTAGCCTACTCTTTAAAAACCAAACTACATTTGAAATTATTTGAATTATGACTTTCATGTCCGTCCTGATAGGTCAGTTAGATATGCGCCATAGATATTTTGCAAGCGGAGAGCCGGCAAGATCAAGCAAGAACAATTCAACCTACAGATTGTGCGATTGAGAAACACACTTCAAAAACAGCTCTATTCCACGGGATCTTGCGTTGGAATAATCTTTTGATGATAACACTTCAACAAAAGTGGAACCTTCACTCTATTAATTTTCATAGGCGAAATAAATCAAATACTTCTTAGTATAATATCAACATCAGAGAGTCATAAGTAACTAATTGGCTTTTAATGACGTTAACTTTTGAGTCAATTTTATAAACAAATCCATAAGCTAAATTAGTAGGCAATAAATCATTGGTTTTCAACCGGGGTCAGCGGACTTCCAAGGGATTCGATAAAAGTTTTCAGGGGGTCAGTAAAAGTTTTTATATTGACAGCATGATTGATAAAAATTACAACAGTTAAAAATTGTTTGTGATTTATTTATGTAATACAGTAGTTTCAAACATTTGCCTAACCTATATATTTGTGATCATGCAGAGCATAGCCTACTTATCAAAGGGGAGGTCATTATCTCTCTTTCGTATGCGACAAGGTTGTTCAAATTTTAAGGCAAGTGATGGAAACCCTGGTGAGTGTAGCTTTGTCAAGTGCTGCTATACCAAGCTTTCCATTTTGTGCCTTGCAAATGGGACATTCAAGAATGACATGGTCAGAAGTTCGTTCCTCCGTGCCGCATTCGCAGGACGATGAGGGAGCCGAACGCCACTTGTACATGTTGGAATGGAAGCGGCCGACTCCTGTTCAGGGAAGTTATTATCACATTACAGAGTTGGATCAATTAATATTGTAATTGAACGTAATTAATTACATAATTTTGTGTAATTGTAATTGAGACTTTTTGTTGTTGTGTAATTATAATTTGAAAAAATTAAAACAACGTAATTATAGCCTAATTGTAATGTAAGTAAAACTTTTGATTCTGTAATGGTAATGTAATTGAACCTGAAACTATGTAATTGATCCAACTCTGGTGGTAAACTCATGTAAATTGTAAGCAATAAACAAAAATAAGGCATAAAAATATAGAACTTAAGAGATATTTACAGCTTTAGCCTACTCCAAAAATATTACCATCTTCTATATGAGGGTTAACGATTTGGAAACTTTCGCACTGTTAGCACGAATTACATTCAGCAAATTTTTTTGTTGATTTAAATTTTAAGTCAATCAAATGTAACGATTGTATAGGTGCATAAACAACATAAAGAAAACGTTACGATTATTTACTGTGTTATGAAATGACAATGACGTATAGGTCTAAGAAAGGTCAAAGTTTATGAAATCCCTTACCAAAAACTGTACTTTAAGCTAAATACTGCAAATTTTTAAATCAGTCATTTTTAAAGGTGATTTTTATTATGTTGTAAGAGATGATCTGATTTAGGCTGCCCGTTGATACAAACTAAAGCGTACGTCCTTACAAGTCTACAAAAGTTCAAATAACACAATAACCAATGAATGATGGAAATGCAAGGTTTAGTTCATTCTGCTAAAACGTAGCCCTGGAAGCCAGAAATTTTACAAGGCGACAAACATTGAACACTTCTGTGTTTCCTTGAGCAAAGGACAAGGCTTCCCACCATTGGAAGGCCAATTCCACACAAGCCGATGTCTTTCTTGATAACCAGTTTCGTTGCATTTTAACCAAGACAGCCATTGTCCGACCTAAGACAGTTAAATTTATTGTATTTCAGCAATAAAGACGAAAAATTTTAACTTTATAATATTTACTGCACCATGAGCTTCATTTGCGTTTTGGGTGGGTTATGTTTTATCAAATGAGAGCGCTGCTTTGTGCAACAATTGGTATTTTAACAATCTATGTATGCTATGATGACTATTATTACTTTACTAGTTTCCCCAAGGTTTCTAAAGAGAATGACTTGACAATAAATGTTGATTTGTTTTTTCGTTTAAAATTTCTCCGAAACCTTTCAGCAATACAATAGGCAACATAATATGCCTATCTAAAGTGGTTACATGGGCTTATGCATGATATTGTTATGACTAAGAATTTTTTTACAAATAATGCTTGTATCACTATCCAGATAAAGACTGCAGTATTACAATTTAAAAGTCATTAAAAATGTCTCATTAAAACTGAAAAACATTAAAAACGCGTCGTGTTTGTCTTTGAACCTTTCGTGTCCATAATAGTTACAAAGAAACTTCTCGCGACTATTGTCTTCATGGTGATTTGTCTTCCACATGTAAATGCAGAATTGCATACACCATTTTCAACAATCGTGTTAGCCGAAGAAGAAATATGAAGTTTTCAATCACTTTAACCAACTGATCATCAAGCATGAGTAAAGCGGTATGCCCAGATGATATCAGTTTTGTTTTCTTGACTTTTGAGTGCAAGTCTGCTTTTGTTGGCACATGACGTGAGCGTTGGCACTTCCAGCCCTACACTATTTTGGTCTGTTTCTGCCACCTATTTTAATCAGTTGCTCAGTCTCAGTAATCTCAATCATTCAAGTAATTCTTTGTCAGTAATAAACTCACGATCGTTTGATCACGCTTTTGTGAGGAGATCAAAATAAGGTTTCGTTTTGTTATTTCGCGTTGAAATGTAGCCTATTTTTGCTAATTCTTTACCTTGCAATCTGTTGGACAGGCTTCTTCTTTGCACGCTTTTTCTTCAATCAGTAGTGGACAAGAAGTTCCTCCATGTGCTGGTGAATAGATAACTGTTCTCTTCCTCTGCATTTTTCCACCACCACACTCAACGGAACACGGAGACCAAGCCGAATATTCTGATACCTTTGTAAATAGTAGTTTATTTGGTTAGTGCATATATTTTTTTAATTAGACTAAATTCAGTCTCAGTATCTGAGATCACTATTTTATTTTTTTTCAATTTGGTTTTAGCCAAGGTCTACCGCGAAAATGTTTAACAATCAACAACTTTATTATTTTCAAGCCGTCACACAATAAAAATGAAGATACTAATATACAATATGAAGGAATGTTAATATAAGATATTTAAACATAGCAAAAACTTAAGTTTGACAAACCCAAATATAAGTTGGAACAATTAGTTTTAGTCTTTTAATTCAGCCGATCTAGTTTTTATAAGAACGACGCACTCCAGAGCGCAGCCCAAGTTTATTAGATGCGACTGGCTGCTTAGGTGCCCTTGGTCATTCGGATTAGTGTCTTAAATGGGCCAACAACATGTGGGTTAAGCCCACCCTTTTACAAAGCCATGAGGAAGCCATAAGAGTGCTGCTTTGCAATCAAATGTATCGTTCCTGAAATCTCCGGTGATTTAGTCTGTTATAGTTGTAAATAGCCTGAATAACTCTTGAAATAGGCCTATAAAGCTGATGAATAATAAAGACTGTGGACGTCTTTGACAATTTTAGAAATAGCCTACAGTTCTTTATATAATACCTGGCAATTTTCCGAACATGGTTTTATGTTACAATGCTCATGTTCGATCAAACTAGGACAAGCAGCTCCTCCAACACCTGGTGGATTGATTACATCTCTTGTTCTTTTCATAACTCCTCCACCACAAATAGCAGAACAAGGAGACCAAACCGAAAAATGTGACACCTTTGTACAAAAGAAGCATCGTCTAGTTCTAGTGTTAAATGGCTGTTTAGTTTACTTGATTGACGTGGTTTTGGACATTGTTATTTTTTCACCTAAAAATACCGCTCTTGCGGAAGGTATACTGGAAAGGTGACGCAAAGCGGTCTTTCAAAAAAGAAAAAACGCTTTTACCGAAGAAGTCTCGTAATGAAAACGTTTCGGTTTCAGTGTGTATTTATTACTTTGGCATAACGGTTCCTTCATGCTAAAAATCATTTAGGTCCACCCTTCAAAATTCTCTGAAGTTCAAAATTAAAAAATAATTCGTGTTAACCCATCTTTGGGTCAGAACAGACCCGCTGGTCTATTTTACCTTATAATAAAAGTGATGTTACGTTTAACCGTACATATGCAGCATGATCGTTGTTTATTTCACAAGTGTAGATATGTAGCCTACAAACGATTGTAACGTATCAACACAATGACTATCTACCAGCCTGAAACTGCCAGTGTCAACGAGAGCCGCATCACGAGATTTATCAAGCATTCCGAATGGATCCAATTTTATTGATTTTAATGATAGCAATAAAAAAATGGCAAGACTAATCTGTTTTGAGTTGTATTTTTTTTTCTGGTATGCTGCATTGACGACCTTAGCTTACTACAAACATATAAAGCAGATTATGTCTTACTATGCAATCGACAGAGCAAGGTTGGGTGTTGCATATTTTTTCTTCAACAATATTTGGGCAGGCATCTTCGTCACCCGACAGCATGTTTTTGAACCTCGTTGACGTTCCACCACCACAAGCGGCAGTGCATTGACTCCACTCCGTAAAGTCATCCATCTGTAAAAGATACGAAATAAAATATAAAATAGTGATTGAATCCTTAAAAATGATGTTAGTCAATGATTTAACCAGTCTATCTACGTTTAGTAGCCTATGCTGTAGTGCACAAGGTTAACATACAAGTGTTCCTGTAAATATACGATCTTGCAATAATTTTAATAATCAGCTAGAGGGGCAATCTAAAACTTCTTATTTTTTAAATCTGAACTTCCAGCTTAGATCTAATGATTATGACAAATATTACCAATCGTTTTGTATGGTAACTGTTAAGCCACGTGGGCTAAGCTAAACCACACTCGCAGACGGTGACTTTTTAAGAAGGTAGATGTGTCAGAAATATGATGAAGAAGTTAGGCTCCTTAAACCAATTGCAATATAGCCTACAGCTTATTTAGTCTACAACTCTTCTTACCACACAATCAATGGACACTAATAGCGCTAAAGATCGTGAAAAAAGCATGAAGGCAATGTTGATGTAAAGTATGCAATACATCGTTGAAACGCCAGAGAGGATTATGATTGAAGTAGCCCAGAGTGAGCTTAGCAAGGGTTTGCAAAGTTTAGGTCGACAATAGGCAAGGCCTATTCTCACAGCATTCTGCACGAAAAAAGTAGGTTATAACAAAATTGTTAAGTAGCTCATAGGGTAAAGCCAGCAAAACTGAAAAGTTTTGCCACCTAATTAATAAGGCAATAGACTACAACTAAAATAGTGCATTTTACGGTGCGGACTAGTTCTTGTACCCTAGACCTATAACATTGCCAGGAAAAATTTAATTATAGCTCATACAATTTCAAAACAAATTTTATGTCCTGGTCATATACTGTCGAAATAGTTTGAAACGTTTTTTTCTTCGCATTTTATAAACGGATTTCATTCCATGCCTTAAAACACACCAACAGAAAGCGATCAAATTGAAATGGTTGTTGACTGTCTGGAGGCTGTGACCCTGTGCTAAAAATTCTACAGGACAGGTAATGCGCTGTTTGAGATTCCATTTTATTTACACGCCTGTGTGTGTCTAAATAGCTGACGTTTTTCCTTTATCTTTTTAATAGGATTGCTTATTCTTGATTATTACTGAGGTAGTGATGCACACAGAAGACAATAAAATATTGATAAAGGATGGTTCTATGTAATTAAAAAGAAAGTTGATCATTCTAAGCTACGTGTTTTATATCCATACGTATTCGCAAAACGTGCATGGATTTTTGAAATTAAGCTTGACGTAATGGATTTTCATGCTTTGCTTTCGTTACAACGTTCGTTCTTGGGTAATATTGAGGAGGTGATAAACAAAAAAGACAAATGGGCGTAATTGTTCGTTGAGTTTCTATGTAATTGAAAAGGAAGTTAATCATTTGTTTTAAATCTTTATTGAGCTGCATGATTTAGCAACATTTTGGATGTTTGTGATGTTTAAAACTTTTGCAAATCTGAATAATTTTAATGTTACTTTTGTTAAGTATATTACAGGCACGCGTACTCGCGTAGCCTGAGAACAACGTCAAGAAAGAAAAGTAATTTTAATGATTTTTGACGCGCTACTGTGCAGTACCTGTCCGTTACGTAATTTTAAGTAGAATATATTTATTTATTACGACATGCCTAAAGACAGTATGAATTAAAAATCCAGGCTGATTGGAAAATAACTTGTAGGCTACTGAAAAAAATGTTAAAACGGTAGTCACCAGTAGGCTATCTAAAATAGGACTATCACCATAATACTCTATGTAGGCTTATGCAACCTATAATGTACATAATTCAAATCAATTAAGTGAAGTCAACCTACTGTAGAAACTGATGGTAGCAATTGGATAAAAACAGACATAACTTAGCAACAAAACAACATTTAACACTATAATAACAAAATAGTAAACGTTTTCTGCCAGTGGAGTATAGCCAGCCCCCCTGGCTACGCGACTGTTTTCGGCCATGCATAAGCCCTTATTAAGCCTTTAAATAAAAAAATTACAGTAGGCCTATGTAAGAAATACTAGAGAAACATAGGCTACAATAGCCAGTAACAACAAAAGTATGATCTGATCTAAACATTTGAAAAACTGCTCATCTTATATACAAAATGACAACTGAAAGACGACGCAGCACAACAGGCTAGGTCAAGTATTTGAGTGAGAAAAAAATTAATTGTTTAAAGAAAGTAGCCTATCGGAGATGAAGCTTTGAAGTCTTGTGGAGCTCATAGGAAACACAACTTTAAGCTCCATTGGTGGTAGCCTATGCCCAGAATTCATAGGCGTAGCCAGGGGGGCGAAAGGAGCCATGGCCCCCCCCCCAATTTTCAAAGTTTGGATTCCGAAGTTGAAACCTTTGTTGAAAATATAATATAATTTGTATAAATTTATATCGTTTTCCAAGACATCTGGCTATTAACACCCCCCAGGACTTGTTTTAGACACACAGAAAGACACCAATAAATTTTGCAAATCGTAAATCGCGCAAAGTTTAATCGATTTACGCTTCTTTTAACTAATCTGTGGAAGCAATTTCAGAATCGCTTACTCTGTTGGGTTTTTGTGTAGCTGAAGTTTTTGTGTTCTCTAATTTTAGCCGCAGTTTTTGCTCGTTTGTGTGTAACAGCTACCTTTAAAGGGGTACTAAAGGAAAAACCTGACTTGGCGATTTTCCACGTTCTTTGTGTTTAACATGCTACCATAAAACAATTTTCAATAAAATTTTGCCCCATTGCGGTCTGACCACCATTGTGCGCGTGCTTTTGTCAGAGCTTTCAAAATGAGATTGAGCCTGAGCAACGAAGCGTGCGACTGTACACACAGTCTACGTAACAAAAGACTAGCGATCAACCGATCACGCAATAATTGTTACAGGGATATCTAAAGTAGGGGATGCGAAGGCTTTTATTCCGTCTGACAATAGAAGGGCTTTTGTTCATCGTAAATAATCTGTGTTTATCGTAAAATGACAATTGGCACCGATAGTAGTTTAATAAATCTTGTTATGATAACTTGCATTGCGCTATTAGCATCAGACCTGGATATTCACAGCATGCTCATGGTTGCTTGTTAATTCAACTACCCATATACTTGCTTTACATCTAGCCTACTGCAAAGGCTTTGTTAAAAAAAACAGCTTACTGGTAACTTTTCAACTGTCTTTGTAAACAAGTATTCTTTAAATATGGTCTACATAACAGTTACTAACTGTCTTCTGTAGCTCATTGTACCAGCTGCACTACAAAACTTTCTACGATTTAAAAAAGAACCACATGTTTAAAGCACTACAAACTACCGCCCTGGTAGTGTCATGAGAATAAGGCAATCGCTGCGAGCCTTCATATCCCCTTCTCTAGATATCCCTGAATTGTTACTGCGGGCGATTTGACTGTAGGCTATGTATGTATGTACATCAAAACAGCGCATTTCAACATCAAAACAGCAGATAGTTTGCTCAAAACATCAGATGTGGTAACGTGGCTTTTGTTATTGCTGTCTTTTACGTATTCTCGAGCAGTGTTTGCACGTTTTGGTCATTTTGAAAAAAAATGAAAATAAATGAAACACTGGACTTTGGGCCTTGCCAGTGCCATTGAAAACAATTTTTTTTGGGTAATTGTTTTTGAAATGTATTCTTGAATGTTCAGTTTACTCATTTTAATGCTTAATTCCGGTTTGAAATTTTCATTTAGTATGCCTTTAATAAGTTAATAGCTGTTTATCTGCTAATAAATTTCATACAAATATTACCCTGAAACTGTTTCCAGAAAGCGCTATAATCCATTATTTGAATGTAATTTTGCAAAAATTTTCCGAGGGAGCATGCCCCCGGACCCCCCTAAAATACTCGTGCCTTCGGCACGCTCTGACCCCACCATCTTCATTGCTTCCCTTGCTTAACCCACCAGGATACGCCACTGCACATCAGGTAGCGATGTCTCAAATCAAACACTTTGTCGTTCTCTTCAATTCATCAAATATTTGCCCCCCCCCCAATTTTTTTCTGGCTACGCCACTGGCCCAGATAGCCGCACTGATGGATCGGTCTTCAGCGGTGTTTATCAAGAGTAGCCTAGTGCGGCCTGGGCTGTCTTCAGCGGTGTTTAACAAAAGTAGCCTAGTGCGGCCAGGACAGCGTTTGAAAAGAATAAAAACATCTTAACCACCAATAGACATCCAATCAAAGTAAAATAAAAAAAAATTAACGCTTACGTTTTACCAGTTGTGCTATAGCCTACAGTCTAGAGTCTAGAACTCTAGACAGAGTTTAGACTCTAGAACAGTGGTTCCCAAACTTTGACCTTGCGGCACCCTATCAAGAGATAAATAGTTTGCGGTACCGGTACCCTGGCAAAACTGGATCAATTTTATGAGGTTTCTGTATTTCAAATAACTGTATGAAATAATACAGAATGAGTTGTAAGGTACAGTATAAAGCGCATAAATATATGTATTTATTCAAAATTCATTGTAAAATTTGGGCTTGACTTCTTGCACAAAGTCCCTTAATAGGCTATCTCGGGGCGCGATTGATACCCCCCCACCCCCCCATTTCTTCCTCGACTATAAGCAGTCGTTCTCTTTTTTTTTAGTTTTTATGTTCATTAATACGGAAAATCCACTTTCACATAGGTATGACGTGAAAAACTGCAGCAAAAGCACAATAGCTTTCTTTCCAACGCAAGGATACCGTATTCATTTTGAATTTTTATCCAGAACTCGTCGAAAGGCATCTGCTTGTGCATAAACTTAAAATTTCCATTGTTATAGTGACATAGCCTACAATCACATTTTAAGTCAAAATCGCAAGTTTCAAGAGTTAGGACCTTGGTTTGGTTTGGTTTTGAATCTTTATCCTCGGACTGACAAAGCCTTGATAGGTTATTCCTGGTACTTGTTCGCATACTTGTAGAGGCACTTGACGCAGGGCCGGTTACCGAGATTGGCAGAGTGAAGTTTTCCGATTGTTGAAGTCTTGTTGCCGAGAAATTATTCCATTCACTATGTGCCGCTGAATGGAGAGCAGTCCTGAAATGCGTTACTCAAGCGCACACCCCGAGAGTCGAACCAGCGCCGTGTGATCTTGAGCCCGGCGCGTAACCACTGAGCTATCGGGGCGGACTTGGCACATTTGGCACATTGGCACAAATGGCACATTTGGCAAAAAGTCGGAATGTAACTTAAAAAAACTTCGATCATTTGTTTTTACAAAATTTATTGGTGTCTTTCTGTGTGTCTAAAACAAGTTCAGGGGGGTGTTATCAATCAATCAATCAAGTTTATTTCGGCATAGCTCCACATTCATTTTCAATGTAGGCTACGCATCAGTAGATATAACAAATCGCTTTTTTGATACAGTATGGAAACTACACCATGGAGGCACCGAAAAAAATTGCCATATGTTTGGGAAAACGATATATATTTCTACAAATTTTATTATAGGCCTATTTTCAACAAGGATTTTTAGATATATTTTTAACTTCGGATTTCGGTATCCAAACTTTGAAAATTTGGGGGCCATATGGCTCTTTTGCCCCCCCCCCCCCCGGATAAGCCAATGCTTGGGCCTTGGACGAGCTTTCAGTTCAGATTTAATTTTGATTTTTTGTTTTACCTTGCAATGAAGGTAGTTAATCATAGATTTTTCTAACTCTGTGTGAAATCTTATTTGACAAAAATATTGTCAACGGTACTCATATCGTTGACAATATTTTTGTATACGGTATTTATTTTTATAAATATATTTTTAGACAGTATTAGACAATTAGACAATATTAGACAGTATTTAGACATTTTTAGACAGTATTAGACAATATTTTTATTTTTGTAAATGAAATTCACCATCATAAAACCCGTCAGAACCAAAAAAATGATTTATATTTGCCTTCTACAACGTCAAACTCTGGTAAGAAGATGCTATGTTTTAATGGAGTGAAACTATGGAATCAAGTACCAAAAGAAATAAAAGAAAAGTCTTACAATGTTTTTAAATTTAAATGTTTATTAAAGAATTTGTACAATGATCACTCCTGAAACGTATCATCCGCTTATTTCTCTATACAATGTTTTTTTATGTTGCCTTGTGTTATTCCATTGTTAACGTATTGTTAATTCCATTGTTAATTTTTACAAATTAAAGTGCTAGTATTGTGCTATATATTATATACCGTATGTGTTAATATTCTTAATTTTGGGTCTTTTGTTTAAATGTTTGGGTGGCAGCTGACTTTGGTGACTTTTTGGTCTTTCGCTGCCATCCTTGTTGTGCGAATTATTTGTGTTTATTGTCTTTTTGCTTTTTGTGTCTTTCTTTTTCGCCAACAAAACAAAAAATAAACTGAACTGAACATACCATTGCTTTGACGAAAAAAAATAAAGTTTTTAATTCTGCAAAAGCTTTCAAACTAAAAAATAATTTAGTTTCTCTCAAGAATTTTGTGCGTATAATTTCTATGTTGTTATGGCCACATTATTCGCTGTAACGATTTCTTAAAAGCTGATAAGAGCATCAGAATTTGCACAAAACCTTGCCTGGTACATGTTTAACGTCTTTTCCTGGTACAGCTTTGTCATAAAGTTGTCCGTTATCCTTTCATCCTTCCAAAGAAATTGAGTTCAAATATATGTGTAAAGCTAGAGTTATTTTATGTCCCACTTTCTTACTGTGCTTACATAATCAATATTTACATAATAAAAGCTATTCTGAATTGAAAATGATGACATCATGCAGATGCATAAAAAAGAATTAGACAGGGAATTTAGAAAAAATCAGCTTAGTTTTGTTAAACCATGTATTTTGAAGAACTCAAAGAGTTTTACCTTTTTAAGTGAAAATTTGCTTATTTGCAGGAATATGGTTGTGTGCAAGAGTGGCCCTCAAATAAAATTCCTGAATCCTCCATAGACTATTCTGTCTTTGTTTTCAATGAATCAATCAGTGGTTTATTTGCCAGAAACAGTACATTGTCGAAATATACAAGTTGTATAGCCTATACACTACAAAAGTGGCACAAGTTGCCAAAATGACAAGGAGACAACGGAACAACCATATGATATGGTCTACCAGTGTTGTAGTGAGACATGACTTGTCAATACTGAGGCAAGGCCGAGACCCACTTTTGTTCTTTGAAGCAAATCTGAGTCACAAAACATTAAATTTGATAAAATTACGAACGAGACACAAACATGCCGAGATTGAGACGAGACTTTGGACAAGTCTTTACTGTACCAGCTAGCCTACATTTCAAGATTGATACCTTGTCATGCTATAATGTAGGCCTATGTTTTCTTATTGTGCTGCTCTATGTCCATTTTTATAAAGTATATATACTTTTCTGTCTAGCCCGATAGCTCAGTTGGTTAGCACATGACATCTGGAACAAAGAAGCTTCAAGATCAAGCGGCACTGGTTTGACTCTCGAGTGTGCACTTGAGTAACACATGTTAAGGACTGTTCTCCATTCAGCAGCATCTAATGGATGAAATAATTCCCCGGCAACAAGACTTCAACAATCGAAAACTTCACTCTGTCTATCTCGGTGACTGGGCTTGCATCAGTGATTCAAAGCCTCTACAAGTATGCGAAATTGCCAAGATTAAGCTCTGCAAGAAGCTTTCCCAGTTCGAGGATAAAGATTGAATCAATCAATCAACACGTTTCTAAAAATATGGTATCAGTGAAAGTTAGGAATTTTTTCAGTTGAAGAATAGCTTAAGGTCTTTTTTGTAAGTAACCTGTTTTTTGATACGGTTTGTGCACCATAAGTAGTTACATATTATACTGTATTTACAGTATAAAGCAGTACTACATCTGCAAAGCTTACAAAATCACAAGTTTAAGAAATCTATCATTAAGCTACTGCTTCTCTATCTGTTTATATATGACACATGCATGTGAAGGCTCATGTTACATACATTGAGCACATCTTTAAAGGATGTTCTCATTGCATTTCATAAAAATCAACATAGATAGCATAGTTGACTAGAGTCGTCATGGTGAGGCCTCATGATGATACCAGACACTGATGTACGGTGACTGTTTTTTTGGGTGTTCACATTTTTTCAGAAGTTTGAAACACATGCTTACTTGGCACAATGACTCTGTATCATATCACATCAGTTTATTTTGATATAATTTGAACAGCTATTGAGCAAACTGCAAGCCCATAGTGTGTGTTTAAGGCCTGTTGGAAAAAAGTAAATATATACCCAAAAAATGGTTACAGTACGCCATTACATGTCACATCGTTTTTTTTTTCGTTTTCTTTTTTTTCAACCTTGTATTAATTTTGCATTTATGTTGAGTGTACCGTACTTGGCCAGAAGGCATATAATTTTTGAGCAAATGCATACTTCATCGTCTTAATTTAAAGTCGATGCTACAATGTCAATGCTGTCATTTTTTACTCGACTTCCGACGTCGCTAAGCTCAGCTTCCACAGTCATTAGATTTGTAAAGATACAAAAAAGTCTTCCAAAAACAGATAGTTGCACGCATTGACTACGGTTTAGTCAATAGTCAGTCTTCGACCCAGGCAAGAAAAATTCATCATTTTCACATTTCTTTATCTGTAGACGTTTTCCATGCAAAAATAACGGATTTGCTGACTGAGATAAGACAGTAACATCCCACATAGCACTATTCATCTTTTTTACATTGATTCAATGCCTGCAAATGTTGAACTAACATAAACAAAAAAGCTTTGATATCTGGGATATTTGTGACCATGTGATAATAGGATTAGTTGCTAAAGAAGATAGTTTGTCCTTTTAGTTTTCCTTTGCTTGATTTTGCTTCTTGTTTAAAAAAACAACTTACAAGTAAATAATTAGTAGCAAAAGTAAAACATCTGCTGTGCTTTTAACACCACAATAAAATGTTTAAGTTCTTAAATTTTGATATATTTTGCATATTTTAGCTTACAGCCTAAGCATTTTGAATGATGTTTGCTTAGTTTTATTCACTAAAGTCCTCTTGTGTTACCAATGAACCATCACAATGAGTGTTAAAGCTGCACCTCCTGTAAATGAAGATTGCATCAATGTTAGAACAGAAGACAGGCCTCTTCATCAAGAAGATATGACTGTTCAAATTAATGATGATAGCAAAACTGTTGCAATTAGTAAGTTGATATGACTTGTTGTTTAGTGTTAGAATTATAGTTATTGCAATAAGTTCGTTTTTTTTTTTTTCTTCTGCTGGCAAATAAACCAAATATACAAAAAACATTAAACACAAATAATTCGCACATTTGTGTGCAAGGAGATAAGCAAATGATACGTTTTAGGAGTGACTATTATATCATATATATATATATATATATACAAATTCTTTAAAAATCACTTAAATTTAAAAGTATTGTAAGATGTTTCTTTTGGTAAGCTATTTGATTCCATACTAACACTCCATTGAAACATATCATCTTCTTACCAATGTTTGATGTTATACGTGGTAAATATAAATCATTCTTTTTCTTTTGACAAGTGGTATAATGGTGAATTTCATTTACAAAAGCAAAATAGCCAGCAATGGCCCGTGGCAGCATTTTGTGCACATATTTGCACATGAACTTTGCAGTCTCTATGTATCTTCAATTCCGAGCACAATATATTTATGATAAAGAATAGTTGTACTTGTTGATCTTGGCAAAAATAGACATGATCGGACAAACTTGCACCAACTCTTTTGCTGTTGCATTTACTACAGTTCTACAGAATATCAAGAAGATTGACACAGTAGATCAGATGATGGCTTTCTAATAATGCAAACCTGACATAGTATGGTCGTTAGTGATAAACACTGTTCACCCCAACTCAGAGTGGAATAAATTGGGTGGGCATAGCTTCTATACAAAAGGCGTCCCAAAAAAAGAAACTGGCCACCCTACTGTTGTTAATGTTGATGCCTTAGGGAATGAGAGTCTTGTTTTCTTTGGCTTAGTAACTGAGTATGGGACCTACACTTACGGATTGTGTAGCCTACTTAGTCTTTTGATTAGTTATATAACTACCATACTGCATTGAACATTTGTTTTACATGCACCAGCCACCAAGTATATATAACACATTAGAACATTCTTTAAACATTTTTTTTATTAAATAGCTTCGTTTTGTGCTGTACCAAAAAAGAGCATGTTTTCATTTTTCAATCTTTGTATTTATTTCTTAGATTGCTTCATGACAGATTTTATTTTTTACTCTTATTTTTTTAATCACCACATTTTCAATGTTTTCTTATAATTTGTAATTGTAAAGGCTCTATGATTTGTTGAAGCAATTTTATTATTCCCCGCTTATTAACCTCACAGTTAATTATTATTAAGCCCAATTTGGTTGGTTACATAATTCGGTAGGTAGAGCAGCTGTAGGTAGATAAATAATGTAATATTATTAGTATCAATGAAGTTGGCATATTGCTTGAAGTCAGAAATGTTCCACAATGCTCTTATCAAATATAGAATTTGTCAAAACTAGAAAAAAATTTACATGTAATGGTTCAGCAGTAGCTTTAATGTAGTGCGGTACCATTAGTGGCAATGAATAGAATAAATCTTACTTCAAGAGTCAAAGCACTGAATATTCAGTATTTACTGTCAACGCTCAACTTCATAAAGCTTTTGTTTTTCGGAACTTGGAAATACAAATGGATTGGTTTTTATTTCTGTATGAATTAGTTCATGTTTTGTTACGCAATTTTTGAACGCAGATGGCAACAGCGAAATACCTGAAGTCGAAGATAGTATGATTCCTGAAGAGCTGCTCTTTGCCCTTACCTCTAGTGGTCCTGCTCCTATCAGAGGAAAGAATAAACTAGCTCCAGTCAAAAATACCAAAACCCCTGAAAGATTGAAAATGGTTTGTTTTGATACTAAAACATATCTAATATTTTTACAGTTTGTTATTATTAATGTATGGTCACTGGCAGCAGTTAGCCCAAATGACTTCACCAAAACTTTTCAATCTTTTGAAACAAAAACCACTCAAGTTGGATAACAAGTTTAAAAAGTAATACAGCTGTAGGCTAATCTGAATTGAGTGCTTTTGTACTCCCATTGCAAATTATTTTGCCACTAAAGTAGGCTATGTTCAACGGGTGGTCTAATATTTGATTTATTCAGACCATGAAGAAAGGTCCACCCTCAAATGTGTGGCATCACAAGAACCGACGAACACAGTTCCAGCACTTGACTGACAACCCTCGCTCCTTGGGAAAGGGTGTTGGGACTCGTGATGTATCTTTTCTGTACGATGTAGCAGCGCTACCTGACCCAGCTCATCGAGATAAAAGTGCATTCCGAGCTGAAGCACAAGCAGGAGATGTTAGTGGTTTAGTTTATTCATTTTGTATCTTCATGAAGGTTTGGCTTATTAAAAAGGTAAAGGGGGGCCCCATACTTGATTTAAGTGTCGGGTATGAGAAGATAAGGTTCTTATTGTACTAAGCCTTTGGCACTAAGGAGAGTAGGTTGGCCAGTTCCTTTCTCTCGGCCGCCTTTACTTCAGCAACTACGCCCACCCAATTTATTACACCCTGGGTAGAGGTGAGCGGTGTTTTCAACAACCAGCTGAAGCCGGGAGTCGAACCAGGTTTGCATAATTGGAAAGCCAACGCCTTATCCGTTGCGCCATCCCACCGCGTTGGCTTATTATGTTACTAAATAAAAAAAAATGTAACGCAACTTAGTTGGTTTATCATCACCATGCAGAGCTAATAGTGATATGAAAACAACCTACCAGAAGGTACATTAGGTATGGTTGGCATTGCCATACCGTACAACCTGATTTAGAACAAAAAGGTAAAGCACTCATAATAAACTCATAATCGTCACTATTCTTCGGGTGCATTACATTGATCTATAGTTTTCTATACAAATAAAATACAAGTTGTTGACTTTTTTTCTTGTGAAAGTGTGTAGCAAGAAGCTTTAAAACTGTTTTTTACACGAACGTGATATACCAGGGTGATTGAAAAGTAACTCCCTATTTTAAAAAAACTATAATTTATTTTTTAAATATAATTTCTACAATTAATGAATATGAGAAGGAAGTATAATGCATGGGCTTTTATTTAAAATTCGATATGGGCGCCTTTATTTGCCACCAGCTTCTCAAGTCGACCAGGAATCGCATCAACTGATTTCGCAAGAAACTCTTGCGGGATGGAAATCATAACTTCTCGTATTCGCCCTTCAAGTTCTTCCAAATTTCTTGGTTTGGTTGAGTAGACTTCCTCTTTCAGCCAACCCCAGAGAAAAAAGTCGCAGGGTGTTAAGTCAGGACTTCTGGCCGGCCATTCGTGTGAACCGCGACGACCCATCCATCTTCCAGGAAATTGAGCATTTAGCCATTCACGAACAACAATAGCAAAGTGTGGAGGAGCTCCATTTTGCATGAAAATCAAATCTTCAATATTTTCCCAAGCACTGATAATTGGCCAAATTTCATCTTTCAACATAGCGAGGTACCTTTCGGCATTCATGGTATCGCGAAGAATGAAAGGACCCACAATCCTATCAAAAGTCATTCCACACCATACCGTTACTTTGGGTCGATTTTGCATTTTTTCACAAGTAACACGAGGGTCTTCTTCCGCCCAGTAGTGGCAGTTATGACGGTTCACAAATCCACCTATGTGGAATACAGCTTCATCACTCCATAGAATATTTTTAAAGAGGTTGGGCCAATCTCTAAACCAAGCCAACATTCAAGCCAAGCCAACGTTCCTGTAGAGTAAGACGTCCAGCCATTTTTGTAGGGTTTTGAAATAAAATAAATTTGAAAAGATTGAAATTGAACAATATTTAAACAAATCTGAAAGGAAAACAAGAACATAAATTAAATTGCCATACATTAAGTAATATATACACAAAAATTGAGAAACATGATATAGCATTTGAATAAATTGTATTTATTTTAAAATAGGGAGTTACTTTTCAATCACCCTGTACGTATACACTTTTACTACAAGCCTTTCATTGCTGTAAAATAAGTGCGAAATTTAATGCAGAGTTATACCGACTATCATCTGTTTTTTCTTCATTTTCAGATCCAAAAAGCAAGTATTTTAAGGGTTCCTGATACTGTTATTCCTGAAGAATATCATCTGGTGAAGACCAAAGCAGTGCTAGGTTTGGAATATATCGATGACAAACTCACAACTCTTGTAGCAGACAAAGAGAAGACACTTCGTGTATTTCCTGCCCTCCAACCGACTAAGAGATTTGAGGTACTAGGTACCATCTGTCATTATAACATGGTACAGAAGCAAAAATAATTTAGTTCTCTATTCCCTTTACAGTTTTTCCACGCATGGGAGATTGGATTTTGATATCACTTTGCAGCACGATTAAATTCTAGTTTATTCCGATTAATTCTAATTGTTGTCTCTACTTATAATTTGTTGTTGACTGAAGAATTGTTGGATATGCTAGAGATGAGAGAGACCATAGACCAACTGGCAAGGGCAAATGGAGTAAGATGGTATGGACATGTGATAAGGAGGGAGGAAGGAAGTTTTCTTAGAAAGGCACTAGATCTAAAGGTGGATGGGAAGAGGAAACGCGGTCGTCCAAGAAGAACGTGGAAACAACAAGTGAAGGATGAATTTAAAAAAGTCGGACTGAAGGAGGAAGATGCAAGGGACAGGGTGAAATGGAGAAAAGGGATTAAAACAATTGCTGCGCGGAAACAATCGGCCACCCCCACTAGTGGGGAACAAACCGACGATGGATTATGATGATGATGACTTAGTGCCAAATCAGTTATTTGGTAATACTGCAGTGTTATTTTTCTACACCGGTATGGTTATTGGTTAGTGAAACTCAATGCTCGCTTCTCTTTAGTGAAAACTTAGCCTTGTACTGACTTCTGGAAGATCGTTCCTTATGAACAATGTAGTGTTATTTGTGTTATTCTTTCGCAAAACTTGATTGAAATGTTACAGCAATGTAAAAAGACATCTATATAATCCGAATGCAACTCTTACCTGGCAACACTTATAACTCAGGTCATCCAGCTTCTTAAAACACTGGAGTCAATGTTGGAAAAGAGCGGAGTGAACGATCAAAGCGTGGAAGTCAAAGGCCCAACTCAGATTCACAACCTTCTCGAGCTTGTCAAAAAAGAACAAAATATTTATGATTTGGTATTTAACGAGGTTAGATTACATGTTTTCTTACTTTATGAACACTAAAGTGTAATCTAAATTTTAGTTCTAATAGCAGCTGCTTTTTAGGTCATTCGCCAAGTAAGTGTAGAATGTCTTGAACGTGGTCAACTGCTTTCAAAGCTCCGTGGTAGATATGCTGACCTGTTGAGTAGGGTAAGTACCTTGCTTCGTTTGTTTAACCACTTGTCAAGTTTGCTTGTTAAGTCTTAGCCGGAATAGATTTTGCATTGTTTAGCTTATAACCGAGTAGTCGTCTGTTTATTTTTATTTTTTGAGAGAGGCTGAGTGGTCCTTCATTATGATCTTAAGATCAGTAATCTCGATTTAGACTGGGTGAGAATTGAATGGTCTTTATTGGTTGAAGTCAAAGTGTGCTACAGAATACCACTATCTTACTGTACGGTACCTAAAATTTATAACCCTGGATTATGCCTCCATGTTACCAATGTTTATGTCTAAACCGATGCTAGGCCATAGGTTTCCCATGCAGAAAATTGAATGATTGTGAGTCAATATGAGGCTACAGTTGTAAAATATCATTGAACTGAAGCTTATTTTCTGCAGATACCACGTCAAATCCAAAGCCTTCATTCTGAAGTAATGGCTCAGAGGTCACTGGATAGAAGGTTAACAGAAGAATTGTTTAGATTTAAAGCATCTATTTCTATTCTTACCAAGTAAGTTTTCATTGGATTGGAGGCATGCTTCTGATTACCGGTACACTTTAAGATATTTTATAAACTTGCACGTCGGAAAATCAAGAATTGTCGAATCATTTCGATATTAACCAAGTGACGCTATTTGTTAGTCCATTGACTCTGCAGTTGATCTTATTTCACTTTGAGGATGCAAATCAACGAACAAATTAATCCTATGATGGACATGTGAGTGTGGAAAGAATCTGCAGTGGCACCAGCTGTTTAGCAGTTTGGAACACTTCATCAGCACTGAGATGATTGTAGCCACAAATAATTTTAGCCACCCCACCACCACCAGTTGCAACCATGCATCCACCGTCCACCAATGCTTACAAACGTCAATCTTGCTCTTTATCGCCCACCGCTTCTTAAGCTTAAGTGATTGTGTTCTCATGAAAAGTTTAGAGCTCTCTTCCTAACTTAGTAATAATATTACAAAATGATCTTGGCTGCCATTTTGCCGTATCTTTTTTTCGATTATGCAATACAAATTTCCAACTCGGACCACAAATTTATATCTAGCGAGCTACAAACAGTACGAGAGCATGACCAACAAGTCTCGTCAGAGGCTGAAACAGCAGAGGCTGAGCTGGCAAAAGCGTTGCAGGTGAGGTGGAATCTCAAATGGAAATGTTTTTCTAAGAAACTGTACTATACAATAATAAATATAGTATTTCTTGAATGGCTGAGTACTAGTGCTGACTGCTAGGAAGAATGCTCTTTTCTACACAATGTATTTCCTTGGCATTTCCTGATTTGGTTGTTTTCTTTTCACAACGGTAAGAATACTAATTAACTGGAATAAAGGCGGCGGTCGATAGCCTGTGGCATGAATTAGTGGTGCGATACTGATGAGCGCAACCTAATAGGCGAAAAAAAACGCCCTGTAAAATAGACGAAACACGTGTCTACTGCTATTAAGTTTTGGTGCAATCGGCTGTCAAGAATCATAGCAATTCTTGTATCACACTGGTCTTGCTATTTATATAGCACTTCTTACCTTGAATCTTGAAGGACTAAAAGCCTTTTCCATATTGATCAAAAATCAATTACCTTTCAATGACTGCTCGTTTACAGTTTACACTAAGAGCTAAATCTGGATTAGATTTTTCTGCAAACTCTTTCAGGAATCCCAAGTGAACGCGAACCTAGTCGACGAGTACCACGATCTTTACGAACTGCAAAGGAAACGACTGGAAGGAAACGCCACGTCATTGTCGATGGAAAGAGACTTGTGGAGCCAGGCTGCGTATGATCTTTCAATGAAGGTTGGCTAAATTTTCACGTGTGCCACTTTAAAAATTTTATTCCCAGTTTTATATATTTATTATTGAAATAATTTTAGCTTTGTTGCATAAGTACAGTTTATATCATTTTAATTTGTAACTTTTAGTAACGCACAGCTCAGATTTGCTCCTCGTTTTTTTTTTTAACTTTTTACATTATTAATAAGTAGCATACTACCCTGCAGCTGTCATCAGCACAAAACTGTGTGCATAGCTGTTCACCAAACATGTGAATATTGCGAGACGTTCACCTTGAAGACCAAGCCAAAGTAGGCTACAGATAGTATGTATGTGTGTAACGTGATAAAAATTCAATGTTTATATCAAATTGTCGCTGTTTTGTGCCTATTAATCAGATCATCTCCATCAATTCTCTGAACACGGCCAAGAGGCTACATGCCAGCGAGAAGGCATGGTCCAAGCTCTCCAACCACTTCGTGGTGATGCTCACTGATCACGATAGCGAATGTCTTGTCAGCATACAGAACCATGTCAAGAAATGGAGAGAAACCATGTTTCTGTAAGCCATTTATAAAAGTATTTCAGTTTGATGAAAATGATCTGGCAATACAGTTATTATTTACAAAAAGAAACCAAACCAGCTAGTTTGCGTGATTCCCTTCAGGCATATCATTAAGTTCCTTGCTAAGAGTTCCCAAGAAACTTATGAGATGCATCAGCAACATGCTTCTACTACACCCTTTTATTATTGGGTGAAACATTTAACGCTGAATATCTTCCTAGGTTCAACCAAAACCTTGAGGCAGCTGATAAGCGAACAAAGAATTTGCTGCTAAGAGTCAGGGATGGAATGCAGCGTTGGATCGCTAATTTCGATGGTAAGGACCTATCGATGTCTTCTGGGTTGTAAAATTCTCTATAGGCCCAATGTTGGAATGAGATGGCGCAGCTTTAGCTGGTTGTTGATAAATACCGCTCAACTCTACGAGGGTGAAAAAAATTGGGTGACTGTAGTAGCTAAAGGAAAAGCGGTCGGGAGAAAGGAACTGGCCACCCTACTCTCGTTGGTGCCGATAGCTTAGTACAATGAGAACATTATCTTTTCCCCAACACTTGAAATCAAGTAAGGGTCCACCTTTACTTTTTTAATGCTGCATTCGATTTTTCTAAACGACACTTTTATCATTACGAAACTTACCTTTCTTGCTATCTTAAATACCATCAAATATATCACTGTACTCATAAGAACCAACAACGTTGCTATCTTAAAGACAACCAAATATATCACTTGTACTCATAAGAACCAACAACGTTGCTATCTTAAAGACAACCAAATATATCACTGTACTCAATACTCATAAGAACCAACAACGTTGCTATCTTAAAGACAACCAAATATATCCCTGTACTCATAAGAACCAACAATGTTGTTTAAGTTTTCAGTTTCTTGCTTTAGAAAACCTGATTTCCAATGAATGGGATGTCCGCTCTATGAAGGTTCCTTCTGTTGAGTTCATTCAAGAACTTTGTGATTTCTTCAAAAAATACGAGGAGGTAAATAACAACAACCCAGGCACTTAATCAATCGTGTTTTACATTGATTCAACTGAACGTGTTCAGGCGGTGAATTAGTGTAAAATATGGTTGATCTGCTGTCTGGAAAGCCATACGTTTCTTCAAACCAAGCTCAATGGATGTGCTTTTGATTGAACCCGCGTTGTTCATGGTGTAGAAACTGGGCGAAGACTCAGAAAGGTTTGCAGGTGGCCAGCTGCTCATGAACGAAGAAACTTTAAGTTCGATGAAAAAAGAAGTTGAAGCGTGGACGGAAATAGCATGGGTGGTGTATCGACGTCACAAGTACGTAATTATGACGTGATTTGATACAGAGCTTACTAGCCTTGTGAAGCAAGAGTGTAATTTTAAATCATGTTATTATCATGTTAAGCGCAAGGACGTTGAATCAATGTAAAAATGACGGATTTTGATGTCTGAGAAGTCCTTGAAATCAGTCAGCGATGTCAAAGCAATGGTTTTACTCAAAATGTTTTTTTCGACTTCGTGTACTTATTCAGTGGCTAGCCCATAGTTTCTCAAAGGGGTGCCACCGTAACGTACAACAAAAATTCTGATAACAGTACGTAAAATTTGCTCCATTTTGACCTCTTTATTGCATAATGTACTGTATAGTAAAACAGTATTTTTGATTTAGAGACAAGAGTTGTTGAAGAGTTGATGAACTAATTCTTTACAAAGCAAATCCTTTTTTGGTCCACTTTTGCTGTCACCTTTCAGCTACATTTATTCAACGTGGTAGACTACACTACAGCATGTCAGTCTCTACATGTTAGAGAAGTCATTCCATGACTTTACCTTCTTTCACCTTGCGCTTGCTCATTGAATACTGTATAAGTGTATAACTGTATATGAATACGTCGTCTGCAGAAGTGAAATTGGCGAAGATTTCCCATTGTCATCAACGCTTAACGAACTCAACAAGGACCTCCATGACTTAACAAAGCAACTACAAGTCCGAATCAACGGCGAAAACGGTACGCAACCACTTCAAACAGTCATCTAGCTTTGCTTTATTTGTAAAACCTCACCGTTTTTCTATTGCGTATCGATCATAAATTGTCTGTATATCAAAAGCAACTTGTCTACCTAAATAATAAATTAATAATTTTAATCTTACAATGTTGAGTTGAGTAGATTCTGACTGTAATATTTCATTCAGGTGTTGCCAAAGGTTTGATAAGCATTCAGAGTTCCTTCGACACTTGGGTGAATAAATTGACAATGCTGGGCCACTCTGGAGGAGACAGTAAGACCTTATTCGTTTATATTCCTACAATACCGCATTGCAAAGGCTCTATGTTTGTGTATTTTGAAGAATTTAGACAAGTATTTTATAAAACTAACCTTGCATTTTGTTGTTCCAACTATGCAGTACTTACTACTACGTACGTTTTACACTTCGATTTGTTTTTCAAGTTTTTTTTTAAAGAATTAGAACAGTTTAGTGCTGCTGACAACACCTTGATTTAAAAACTGACATACTGGCTTCAAATATCAAATGAATATATTCAAAAAATGCTCTTGGCATCAAATATAAGACTAAAAAATGAAGAAAACGTATTTTTTATACGCAGCAATGCCGGAAAATGATTGGTGGTCTCTCTACGACCGTCTGGTGGAATGTGTCGCGCTCATCAACGAAACTATTGGCTGTGTTGGAACCCACCAGAGGGATGAAGATAGAATGCAAAATCTTCCTCATAAACAGTCAGTGTTCTTACCTTGTGTTGACGTGACGTAATTTGGTAGATGCTAATCATTGACCACAGTGAGCTTAAAGTGAGCATCTTGTTGAAGAAATTTCCCATTTTCAACAGCTTTGTTAATTTTATAATTGTACACTGTAGCTTGTACTTACTCCAATTACACATTCTAGAAAGTTTTATCATTTAACGTATCTTACAATATTATATGTAGCATCAGTGTGGAAGAAGTGATGACGTCAGTTCAGTCTTGGATGAAACAAACTGTCAATCAAGTTGAAGCTGAAGATGGCAAATTGTTGGCTCAGGTACAGGTTTGGCTCGGGTTTACTAACTTATGCAGGTTATTTGCACCGCTGTTTTTACTCTTAACTGATTTTTTTTATCCGTTGTGAATCGATGCTCTACAAATAGTAGCGCTGTTTTCTCAGCAAAAGTAATTTCCCATTTAAACATTTTTTTGGCTTTACGCATCATCGTAAGTTTCAGGTAGCTTATTTGTTTTGTGTTCCTCAATGGCAGTGGTATTTTGCTCATCCAAGAGCATTGATTGTTTGTGGTTCTAAGAAAAATTTCAAGCGGATTGCTTTGAGTGTAATGCTAACAATTGCCTACATTCTATCATATGTTTGTTTTAGTTTTGGCATGATCATTTTTATAGCTTTTGTTGTTAATTTAGTCACGGCTCATCATTTTGTGTCCTCAAAGCAACGTAAATTTGCGTTACTTTTTCAGGTCAATTCTATCCACAAAGATCTTGTTCTCTGGATGGTGCAAGTTCTTCTTCATCTGGTCCCTGACTACGAGTCAAGTGATGGCGTTTCTTCTCAAACAAGCATGTTGTCCTCTTGCACCCAACAGGAATTAGTTGCTAAAGCGCGAAGCATAGGCGAACACATGAGTCGGCTAACCCAATACGTGTGGCAGTAAGTTGACTTCGTTCATCATCACTCTTGCTCGAGGATTATTAAAGCTCTGTGGGTGAAGCCATTATGACAAGTATTTCTACTTCAGGCTGGACTACCATGGGGACGTTTTTTAGCTTTTGTTCACTGTTATGTCAATGTTTGCGTGATCTTTAGCCGCTGTGTCCAATATTCATCCATCGAGATCGTGGAGAATATCGTTCATTTTCCACCTTTCTTTTTTGGAATGAAATTGCAGATTATTTTAAGCTTCCCATGCTTGTAGAAACTTTGAACCACTGACGCAGATCTGCACACCGATGCGGTACTTTTTACTTAGCTGTAGCAACGCCTGTACAAACAAAGTCCTAGCTTGTCCTACAAGGTTGTCCTAGCTTGTTAGAAAACTTGAATGTTTTCGAGGTGGCTGGTTTGTCTGGCTTTAACTTGTGGTTAAATTCTACTACCAACTGATGTTGTTGTTGTTGCTACTGCTGTAGTACAGAGACCTTAGTGTTACCTCATTACGCACAATGCTTAATTATTCAGATGCTGTTCGGATATAGTTCATACTTCCACTCAGGAGAGAAAAGATCGCGGTGATGATGATCCCGATCACGAATTCAGAGACTTCCAACGAGTGAAGGCAAGTTTTTGGTTTCCATTTGTTATAAATTCCACCCCGTGGATCCCTGCTCCATTCTATCGAGCTGATTACAAAATGATGGTCACTCTTCACACTTGAGGCTTTGCCAACGTTTTCATCGACTAATGACTGATGCGACAAGATCAACAGATGATGACTAATGATGATGATGATGACGGACACGATCGACAGGTTGATCGCTTTTGTAGTCTATGTAAAAGGAAGAACACTGTGATAGGACTGTTGGGTGGAGTAGTTGATGGAAACTTAAGCCTCCTGTGTTACGATGTTTTGATTGAGTGTGTTATTCATCAGGTTCATATGGACGTTATTATGCGAGTCGCTTTTTAGCTAAGACTTCCCATAAGTTACTGCTCATGTGTCACTTCTTTGAGGTGTTTGTCACGTCTAGAAAGCGAAACTTTAACTTCAAATATTTATAAATTTGTTGGAATTTACTAGCAAAATCGTTGAAACGCTGGGTCAATCTGATCCAAAAATAAAGAGCCAAAGATAGAGATATCAAACTAGTGTTCAGCAAACGTTGCAAAATCTACACTGTTTTTATCTCCAGAGCTATTAAATTCAACAGCACCATTGCTGATTAAATTTACAAGCACAAAATGCTAATCAATTCAAAGGCACTGAAGCTGAAAACAGTATAGTTTTCGAAACGTTTGCTAAACATTGCTTCACTGTAGTATCTACATTTTGGGCTTATTAGATTATTGGAACTTTGTATGTGTTTACAGCGTGAAGCATGGGAATGGATAAGGACGTGTGAGTTTTTGCTCAACTCTCTTCTTCCTGGCAAGACCACTGTCTTTACCAAAACCATCACAAAGAGGCTGCACATATCTGAGGATCAGGTGAGAATGGTGCAAAGTGACAAGGCTAGATCTCGGCCGCCTAAAAAAGCAACGTCGTGTGTTGGCGATTTCAATTATTGTATTTTTTTACTAATGTTGATATGCTGCATTTATGTAGCATTTTAAAGCTAATAGAACATAACGTATCGGACAAGCTTTATTGTCAAAAAACACGCCTGGAAGCACTTGAAAACGTAACTGACAACGTCCTCATCGGCGGCTCTTTCAATAACCGACTTGGGCGTCATCAAACCGACGATAAGAATTTGAAGCAAACTTTGTTGAGCCTGGTAGAATCGGTTAAGAACAAAGTGAAACTGTTCTCTTTAATATTTTACCATACAAAAAATTAATCTATGCATATTACTTTACTTTTGCAGCGAATAAGTGTGTTAGATCCATACGAAGCTTCCAAGATTTCAGTAGATGTAGAAACTATTGATCCATTGGTCGCACAGCCATTGGTACGTTATGTGCGTACATTCTTGCAATCAATTTTGCATTTGAGTTATCTAAAACATAAGTTAGTTCTGGTTTTCAGGCAAGGCTAAATTTTTAGCAAAATTTTCAAACAATCTTTGCATGTATTTTGTCAGTTTGTTTAGTCTACGTCATACTTATCATACTTATCCGACTACATTGCGTCAAGATTTGTTAACTGCAAATTTTAGTCCTCATTAAAAAAACACAGTTCAGCGCACACGGAAATAATACAGCTTGTAGAATGAGAATGATTTTTCTGACCGCTGGATGTTGACAAAGCGCTTTACAATAATGGAACCGTTTTTGTTCTTGATTTGACAATCATCATCATCATCATAATCCATCGTCGGTTTGTTCCCCACTAGTGGGGGTGGCCGATTGTTTCCGCGCAGCAATTGTTTTAATCCCTTTTCTCCATTTCACTTTGTCCCTTGCATCTTCCTCCTTCAGTCCGACTTTTTTAAATTCATCCTTCACTTGTTGTTTCCACGTTCTTCTTGGACGACCGCGTTTCCTCTTCCCATCCACCTTTAGATCTAGTGCCTTTCTAAGAAAACTTCCTTCCTCCCTCCTTATCACATGTCCATACCATCTTACTCCATTTGCCCTTGCCAGTTGGTCTATGGTCTCTCTCATCTCTAGCATATCCAACAATTCTTCAGTCCTTTTTTCCCTTCTCGTTTTCACCCCACACATTGCTCTCACCATTGACCTTTCCGTTCTTCTCAGGATTGCCAGTTCACTCTCTCTCAATACCCATGTCTCGCTACCATATAGCATTGCAGGCCGCACACAGCTCCGATATACTTTTCCTTTCATCCTTAGTGAACATTTTCTGCCATACAACATTTCCCCACATTCCCTGAACTTTGCCCAGCCCAATCTTGCCCTTGTTGTCACCGCTGCTTCACATCCACCACTTCCATTTATCCGATCACCCAGATAACAGAAGTCTGTCACTGTTTCGATGCCATGGCAGAACTCATCATCATGGCCTTCCACTTCATTCCTTCCTTTACTGCATTTCCCACAAACAAAACACTTCGCCAATCTTGTTGCGGCTCTCTTGACATTAGCACATCTTGCATGTACCCACTTTCCACATTCCTTGCATTGCATTGAATTTCTCATCACTCTCTTGCCACATATTCCACAGGGATCTACTTTGCTCTCAACAACTGTTCCTTCTGCTCCACTCACCATCACTTTTGTTTTTTCAAGATTCACCTTCATACCCTTGGTTTCAAATGCTTCTTTCAATTTCTCAAACTTTCTCTCCATTCTCTCCATACTATTACTTGTCAAGACCAGGTCGTCTGCATACAAAATTTCACTCAATAAGCCCTCCCTCACTCCTTCAGTTACAACGTCAACCACAATAGCAAATATCAGAGGTGACAAAACTGATCCCTGGTGTACACCAACCTTCACAGAAAATTCGTTTGAATAATTTGATTCAACTCTCACTTTTGTTCTTGCATCCTCATGCATAGACATCACAGCTCTCACTAATACCTCCGGTATACCTCTTTTCCTCATTGCCCATTCCATCTCTTTCCTTGGTACTCTGTCAAATGCCTTTTCTAAGTCGACGAAACACATATATAGTTTTCTCTGCTTCTCTCGGTATTCCTCCTGCATTCTTCTCAATATAAACAGAGCATCCACTGTACCTTTTCCTGGCATAAATCCAAACTGCATATCATTTAATTTCACCAACGTTCTCAACCTCTTTTCTAGTATTCGCTCCACAATTTTCATTCCATGCTCTAGTAGTTTTACACCTCTATATGCACTGCAACTTCTCACATCCCCTTTTCTCTTGAACAGTGGAACAACAATACTATGCTTCCACTCCTCCGGCATTCCCTCTCCATCTTCCCTTTGGCTAAGTTGTAGCATTACTTCAATTCCCAACTCTCCACTTGCTTTTATCATCTCTACGCTCACTTCTGATGGACCAGCTGCTTTATGCCGTTTCATTTGTCCCATTGCCTCCACCACTTCATCACGAGTAACCTTTCCCACTGGACCCTCCACCAAATCAACCTCTGTCATATGATCCCATACATTCTCCTTATTCATATCATTTTCCATATGTTCCTTCCACACTTCTCCTCTGCTTTCCGGGCTGAAATGCAACTTCCCATCTCCACTCCTTATACATCTTCCCCCTACAATATCTTTCCCATCCTTTTTCATTTGCTTTATGAGTCTGAATACTTTGTTTTGGCTTTCCCCCATTTTATTAAGTTCCTCCTCGGCACCATTCTTCATAGCTCTTGCAACAACCCTCTTTGCCTTCTTTTTCATACTCTTATACTTCTTTTTATTCTCTTCCGACCCATTTTTGCGCCACTGCTTGTATGCATCTCTTTTCTGTGAAATCGCATGCTTCACCTCCTCATCCCACCACCATGTGTCTCCACGATCCCTCCTCACTTTCTTTTTCCCACATACTTCATCACATGCTGCTAGGACACCTTTCTGAAATGAAGCCCACAAGTCCTGCGCACTCATGTTTACCAGCTCTTTTGCTCTTTTCACAAACTTAATTCTCGTTTCTTTTTCCTCCAGTTTCCACACATTTCTCACAAAAACTCGTTCTTTCTTCACAATTTTCTTCACTTTTTTCATATTTAAGTCTCCTACTACTAGTCTATGCTGCAACTCTCACGGAATTACTTTCACATTCTTCAAGTACTTTCTCTGTTCCTGCCCAACCACAATAAAATCAATTTCCGACTCGTGTCCTCCTGAGCTGTAAGTCACCTTCCTTTTCTCTTTCTTTTTAAACCATGTGTTGGCAATACAAAGTTTCCTTTCATCACAAAATTCAAGTAGCATTCTTCCTTCCATGTTTCTCTCCCCAAAACCATACCCTCCATGAATGCCCTCGAACCCATTTGCTTGTTTTCCCAACATGCCCATTAAAATCACCTAATCCAAACACCAACTCTTTTGAACTCCGTAAATCCCATTCCTCTGCCAAAACATCATAAAAACTTTCTTTTTCTAAGTAATCCCTACCACTTTGAGGTGCATATGCACAGATTAGCCTCACTACCTCCTCTTCAAAAGCAAGTACCATTGTCATCACTCTGTCACTCCTTCTTCTAACTTCTATTACTTTCTCACATAATTCCTCTTTTACCAAGAAACCAACACCACCGATTCCTGTGTTATTTCCTGACCACCATAACTTATATCTCCTCCCATTGGCACCTAAAAACCGCGCTGACTGTCCCCTCCATCTTACTTCCTCTAGGCCACATATATCCACCCTTCTTTTTCTTAGTTCTTCACATATTTCAGTTCCTGTACCACACAAACTTCCCACATTCCAGCATCCGATTCTAACACCATAATCTTTTTTCAATGTTTTTTTGTTTACTCGGAACCCAGAGATTCTTCGCACCCCTTGCCCATCTAAGGGCTGCTGGGGACTAGGGGCCATTTTTAGCTTTTGCTGCATTTAAATAATATTTTGGAGCATAGATTTTCCAGCTGGATGCCCTTCCTGACGCTAACCACAGTTATTGGCGGTGGGCCTAGCCTTTACTTAAAAAAGTATTTCCTGCAAGGCAGCAGGATTTCTAACAAGTTTTAGCCAACCAGTCGAGGTTGTTGCCCATGAGGTGGGACGTGGACCCACTTGTTAGTTTGGTGTGTGATCAAGACCAGTGTTCCCCGAGACCCATGGTGTAACAATCCATGGCGACTGCCCAGGGTTCAAAGGTGCTACTTGTACCACACACTTACCACACAATGCAATTTAATCACACAATGCAATTTAAGATTACATTTTCGTGAACGCAACAGCTGCGTGCAGTCGCATGGTACGTAAAGCGTTTCTTGACACTTGCGCTGCAAAGGTTACGATAAGTACAAAACTCAAATATCCGACCCGCATAGTTGACCTGGTGACTGTGAACATCAACTTAGTCTGACCTTAAGTTTTCCAAAGTATTTTTATTCATGAAAGGGAGAAAGCAGATTACCTTACATTTTGTGATGTTAAACTCTTATTGAATTGATCACAGTGAGAAAACGTATTGAAAAAATTTAGTAAGTACAAAGTATATGGCGATGTCACGATGTGGCAGCAAAGTGGTTGAAGAAAAGCATAAATAGTGACCATTTCATTCTTACAAACGAAAATGAGTAAGAAGGGTCACGTTTAATGGACATTCCCCAAGCTGTAGCTCTAATTTAGTTGATTAGACTTACTTTGCAAACACCGCGTTGCTCTTTTCTTTACAACTCAAATTAAATTTGATTCATTCACTTTAATATGTTTTTGGTTAATTACAGAATGGGACTGTTCACCAGGCATTATAATTATAGATTACGGGTAGTTTTATCTGTTTCAGCTCCTTGATAAAGTCATTCGTGCCGACTGACGAAACGTCAGAAATAAAATCTAGTTATTGTTTGAACATCTTGTGGTAGTCTAGTCTACAGTCTCTGGAAAAACGCAAGAAATTTATCTATAATGTTTTTGGTTGATATTATGTTGTGATGTTTTTCAAATTCTGCAGAACCGGGTGTGCTTTGAAATGACTTTGTCTGTAGAAGGATATCTTTTTGTGGGTTTTCGGTACTTACCTGGCTTTTTATACACGATAAGCTAAACACTTTAAGTTGTGTTTCCCACACCAACCATGAACAGTACCAGCACTCTTGATAACTCAAAATAGCCGACCAACTTTACAATCACTTATTTTTTCCCCTTTTTCTCTTTTGTTATGAATATGTTAATGTCACGTTATTTTAACATTATTTCTGGCTCAAGCATGTCTACGTTAGCACTTAGTTGCTTCAACCTTTTTCTAGACCTCCGTTATGTTGCGGCGCATATTGTTTGCAGCTGTGATCACGGTCTGTATTCAAAACAAAACTGAACTTTCGAAGTTGCCATTGCACTTCGAAAACCTATTTTAATACAAGTAACTTGCACATGACAGCTCATCCTGTTTATGTATTTGAAGGAAGCAGCTTTTCCCAAGGAAACTGACGGTGATGAGTCAAGTGTCGCTGAAGTGCAAGCCGTGCAAGAAGGTTTGTCGAAAACATATTTTTAAGTTTAACGCATGGCACCAACCACAAGGACAGAAATTTACATTTCTAGTAAGCTTTTATGCGTGTAAGTTGAAAGACTACTCCGCTGATTCTCGTTCTTTTTAATTGATATAAATACTGGAGCGTTCCTAGTTCTGATGGTTTACAAACAATTGGTTAACTAGCATCGGCTTGGATGTTAGTTGAGGTGAAACAACCTGTTTTTGATATTTTAAATCATACCGCACGACTGTCCAACTGCGATGCGGTATCAAAACGCTTATCGTGACATTTCTCTGCATTACAAGTCAAATGGTGTAAAAAACTTGCCAGCTGGAACTCGAACGAGTTGGTACTCTCTGCTCAATGTGGAATGTCCTCTGAGACTGGTGTTTGGTAAAAATTAACGCCCGACCACACTCAAAAGTTCTAAACGTATATTTAAATGAACAAAATAACCATTTTTTTCTAAGATTTAAGATAAATATTTCATCGTCTATGTCAAGTACTAGTATGTAGGCTACAACCGCCATTGGCCTGTCATTAGCATACACAATGATATACGTACCACAAAGAGTTTATGCCTTGTAAAGTATTCTAGCGAACTAGGTCCTTGCTTACCATACCGATAGACAGTGATGATGATGACGTTGGACATCATTGCGTTAATGGTCAATTACGTAGTTATTGTAGTTGAACATGCAGTTTTTGGATCGATAGTCATTTTTATCGATTTTTCAAATGTGTCTCTTAATATTTAGTCGCCAACAAAGAAACACGAAGCTTGACAGCAATAAGCAAAGAAATTGAGGACGAAGTTAACATCAAGGCAAACATGAGTCTTCAAATCCTGGGCTACGATGAAAACATCCAGCAGGCCACGTTGGAAGAAGCGGATCACACAACCAGGCACTCCCTCCCTGCTCCGACCACGTCGCTGTTGCAGAAAGCGTACGAGGCGATTGCCCAAATGGAGAAAGTGCAAAAGCAGTTATTGTAAGTTAACGGCAATTGAGATGATTTTTGTTTATATTCTTCTTTCTTCAGTTATTAGTCTTCTTTTTATAATTTTCTGAGGCCGAGAGTTTATCCTTTCAATTTTTGCTTAAATATTGGAACTCAACACAAACAAGTGATGATATAGTATTATATATAGTTGTGGCCTATAAAAATAGATGACTTAGACACCGTACACCTTTAGAACTGAAGGCTTGTGTATTGTGCTCAGTGTCTTGGCCATCTATGTTGGTAGGTCACGTATATAGTCGTATTCGGGGCTCTGTTTTCTTAGTAAATATATCGACTATATGATCGAGAAATCAAGGCATAGAATCTTCATGCCTTCAAGTGGTTAATATGTTTATTTATCACAATTTATGTCAGATATTTTAACCCTCGATTTAAATTCTTGCTCAATAATATTAAAAGTTTATTGGAGAACGTTTGCTGAACATGAATTATCTACATTTTGGGCTCTTTATTTTTTTATTAGGTTTTCAGATTATTTTTGGGGATAAAATTTCAGTATTAGTGATATGGAATTTTTACATTCATTTCTTGTTACTCGCTCTGTGTCTACTATCTATGATGCCAACCAACTGCCCTTTTCATCTTGATTTTTCTACTTTCACAGAGACACTGAAGTTAGAGCACAAACAGCAGAACAACGTATTATCGATCTTGAACAAGAACTGCACTCGTCTGAAGAAAAAGAACGTCAACTGCAGAAAAAGGTATTTAATAAAATTTAATTGGTATCTTCTTCTTCGTGTACCATGCCTGTTCCAGGCTTAGGCGTTCATGCATACTTTTTTTCATTTATCCTGGTATTTGACTGTATTAAAAATTGTTGTGGTTGTCACATGTAGGTGATTTTGAGAGAAAGCTAGAAGGTGTTTTCCACCTTCTTGCTTTCCTTTGATCTTTCCACAAAAGGCAGTGTGTTCTAACTGTTTTTTTTTTATGACATGGCCAAAAAAGCTTGTCTGTCGTTTGATGATGTTATTTGCATAATATGGCCTGAGTATAGAGGAATTGCTATGTTGTATATAGGCTGGCCTGAGTATAGAGGAATTGCTATGTTGTATATAGGCTATCATGTTGATAGTTAAACTACAAAGCACTCAGAGCTGATTGAATGCTTACTTGTAAAAACGTTCTGGGCAGCTATTACAACGATGTATCTTTTATACTTCAAATCACTACTGAATCTAAGATTTTTGACTTATCTTACTCTGCTAACTAAAAAATCTTGATTGCATAATTTACTTTGCTGGATACAGCACTGGTTTTCAGGATTTTCCAGATGGCCAGTGTATGTTTAAGTATGCGTAGGCCCTATTGTGTAGTTTGTGCCTGCAGGACAGTATTTTTATTGTAAGATTTATGGCGCCTTGTTGGATTTATCACAAAGTTTAGTTTACCCCAGTGATGGATTGATCTGCTTGTATGAACGGCTAATCGTGGCTAAGAAGAAATATAATTTTCATGTCGTTAACTTTTATCATTAAACATTTTTGTGCCATGTTTGTATTTGAAGATGCGTATATAAACTTAGCGTGCATGAAGGCAAATGAGCCAAAACTCTTAACTTGTTCTTACAACTTTTTCACATTATTTCCAAGTATCTCATCAAGAACGGCCCTGCGCTAATGGCAGGAGTTGAACCGTCAGCCTTACGAGCACCAATCAGAGAGACATTTTGTGTCGGTAGATCATTTCAGGAAGTGGTACGATTTTAAATTTAAGTTATTTCTATGAAGGTTTTTAAACTTGGAATTCAATCGCCCGTTAGTCAAGATAACGAAACCGCTACGACACACTCGGATACACAAAATCCAACAAGCCCCACTGAAGTAAGCATATCGTGTTAGGAAATAGCTTCCTAAAGCTAGGTAATACCTTTTCTATGCGTATACAAAAATCCATTTTTGTATAGGCCTAACGTTTATAACACCATCTTCGATATGTTGGCAAAAGCAATCATATAATGTTTTTTTTTTTTAACAGAATGCAACCAGCATAGATAAGGGAAATTGATCCATTTCACGATCAGTAGTTTCACAACGCCTCACCTAAGTGAGCTGCAGCAGTTAACTGACAGTTTCTGCAAACAGCGCCTAATTTGCGTTGCAATTATCCAAATCTGTTTTCACTTTGCTTCACTATTATTTAACAGCTAAAAGTCTAGATCTTGTAAACTTAACATCGGTACAATGCTACGAAAACGATGCTTTTTTACTTGATAGTATATGTACATTTTATCTCGATATTCGCCACATTTTTGAGTTGCCTAAATCACAGACCTGGTTGCGGGAGATAACGCGGTCTGAGTGTTTACTGTTGCTTGAATTGTTTCATTTATTAGGTTGCAGTAAATAAATTTTTGATAAAGTGCGCTGCCCACTGAATTGTAGCCTACACCCAGTGGTTTGAACCATCGTATTTTATTAGTTGTTGCTGAAACTGAGTCTGCTAACTCCTATAATACAGGACCTTCATAGTGGTGTAAAAATTCAAACTGTGTGTTTTTGAGTTTTTCTCATTTTTTTCTTAGTGCTCTAGCTATTACTCTTTTCACTGCTGTCCAGTGATTTTAGATTAAAACTCATTGGTCCAATGTTTTTGGTCTAATCATGGTGCTTTTAGAAAAATGGCCGACGAGGAAGTGGATCTGACGTGGTGAAAAGATCTTCGATGTCCCGAAATTCAATCAAACCGAAGAAACCCTCAATAGCTAAAAAGAAATAAGCACTTCCTGTTTGAATTTACTTTTTTTTTATCAAGAAACGCCATCAAATATATCTTTTCTATTGATACCGTTTGCTAAAGAGTAAAACGGAAAAGTGTAGAAGCACGTGGCCCAGTTTATATAGCAGTGCTATTTTATCCGCAGGTTATTCAGTTCGTTTTGAATGACGAGAAAAAACAAACTTTATTTAAACATGCAAAATCCTATCATGACGCTCCTATTTTCTGTTGCATCACAACTGCACCAAGTTTGAAGTTTTCTCTATGAGGAAAACTTTTACTCAAAAGATTGATAACGCCAGGCATGTTACGCAATAGAGGAAGGGATGACGTTGGGAAATTGTCTGCAGAGCCGCTAAGCAGACGCATTGAGGTTGTGAAACAATGGCTGTGGAAAACTTGAGTGCATAATGAAAGTGAAGTCTTGCTTCAGATAACTATTCATACGATATCCATTGAACAAATCAGACCTATTTACATGGATTTAACTTTTGTATACGTTGAATCCATGCAATAAAGCACTAATTTTCTTACTCGCTAGAACCTAGAACAATAGCAAAGCTTCGAACAATATGAAATATAATTTGATTTCTATCTTGGCGTTTGATATTTAGAAATGGCGAGAGCTGGGAAACATGAATAATTTACAAAAGTTAACATTTCTCTACTTTGTTTCAATTTCTTCTAAACATTATTTTCGGAAAATGCGCATTTAAATAATTCTACAACTAAGCAATGCGCTTGTTGAATCACATTGAAGAAAACTATTTACAAAGTTTTTCATTCACAACCCGATTTACTGTTTTGGTCACTGTAAGCTAAATTGTCAGACCACAAATTCGTGACACTAAAAAACAGCTTCTCGTTGTTTACGCCTTTCCACGTCTCGTGATCGTGATGCAACAAAATGGCGTTATCGGTTTTGACCTTTTGTGGCAAAAAATGAGTCTACTGTATTCTTCTCGCTGCAGACCAATGCTAGATGCCAAGTTCCGTTTCCTACCCGTTAAAACTGTGTATCTTTTTAGTATTCTATGGAGGCCATCTTTCTCTTTCCTCTACCTTCGATGCAGTTCTGTCTCCTGCCTTTTATAAGTTACAGGATATGACCGACACATGTAGTCTTATACGTTTTTTTTTAGTTTTTAAAAACGATCAAAAATATTTCGGCAATCATGCTTCACTTTTTAACAGGGTTTAAACGTGGATTACCCAGCCAATAAATTACTCCTTTTTTACGTTGATTTAAAGTCAACATGCCTTGAATCAATGTATAAAAGAACTGAGCTTCTGGCTAGGTGCTGCGTAAAAAATGAAATTTCGTTGTAGGCTAATTAGCCTTTTTTCCATATTCATTGCACGTCTACAGACGTTGCATCAATGAAAAGAGCACTAATTAGCTGGCAGCAAAAGTTGCCCATTTTAAATCGTTTTGTCGCTCAACGTTGAAACGATGTAAAATGGCAATTTTGTGAGCTGAATTCATATTTTGGCTACATGCTTTCTGTTGGATACGTTTCCTTGGTTCGAACAGTTGATGTTTTGGTCAGCCACAAGTATGGTCGAAGCCAAATCGTTTTCGGCAGTCTCTAAATGTGCATGGCAGTCTCTAAATGTGCATACCCAGCATCAACTTAAGGCTTCAATAAACATCACTTTTAGTTTAAATCGACATGCCAGCTTCGTTATTTTTTAGAATTCTTGTGTGTCACATGTTATTGAAGAAACATACAATTGCTTGATGACTGAAAACCATTGCTTTAACTGCTTAGCCTTGATCATCTTTTAAGCCGTCACATACACTTTACAGTTAGCACACCAACAAAAAAGTACGCCGACTATAATGTTTAAACAATTAATCGATTAAATGCTTAAAAAGGTTTAGAATATTCACACTGTTCCAAGATGCATTGTTTTTAGATTGGTAGATTGTCGCAACGAAAAACTAAAACTCCACCTTTGTTGTTAGTCATTTCCTCAGAAGCGCTGAGAACTTTCTCTGAAAACAAAAATAGCAAAGTTTTTAGAGGAAGTGACAACGTATAGAACGAAGTGTAACGTCATGGCGAAGTGACGTATGTCTACTTTCTTAGCTTTTCTATAGATAAAAAAGTTTCCAAATAACTTCTGGAAGGTTCGATCAACGGACAGTGTGGCGCAAAAAAGCGAATACCTGCCGTCTGGAGCGTTCACAGATTTTTTCTTTGCCTTGTTTAGTTCTGTTTTCTTTTGTATCTTATGTTTACAAAAGCTTTTCTTGCCTTACAAACATTACCGTAATTCGTAGTTTTAAAAAATGCAACAAAGCATTTCACATTTAAATTTATAAATGTTCAAACATAAGCTACCGGTAGCTTACTTTAAAATTAGTCCAAATAAATCACTGCTGTGGGTAAAACTATTTCTACACTAATCAATAAAAACTTGTAAATGTTTCAACTTACTGTGCGAGTTTGTAGGCTATTACAAAAGTTAATTTCTTAACGGAGGAGATGCTCATCTTAGCACGATTTCTAGGGATCTTGCATGTCCGACAAGCTACTGATATTCGCGGAAGGATTGCTTTGAAGGTAATGCTGTACTTTTAAACCACCAGAAGCCGTTTAATGTCGTCAGATCAATGGCAGTGGTGGTTCCGACAACTGCATGAAAACAATGCATGACTGTACAATAAATGCAGTCACATTCGTGATTCGTTCGGAAAGTTTAATGCTTCCGCGGCTTTTCAAGGCATTAGTAAGCCTGAAATTAGACCTTCTTTTCGGCTACATTGTAGCCTCGGCCGAATCTTCCAACAAATAGCAACAGGTCCTGGGTTTCAAGTGAGATCTTATTACTCTGTATTTGAAATACAGGCCCGAGCTGTGAGAGGATCGTACGGTGATGATAAGTCGCCACAACCTGGAACATTGCACTCGGTGTACGCCACAACAAAAAGGCAGTACAGACGAGTGCAATTGTCCGAGTTACTGACAAGTAGCTATATCAGCTCATGATTCACAATGAAATATAATGTTCCAACGTAGACAATATATAGCCTACCCTCCTTATTATATCATACAACTCTTTATTAACAAGCGTCTCTTAAATTGAGAAAGCTGCTAAATTTTCCAACTTTCCATCGTTTAGCGCTAACCAAGCAATACGTTGGAGACATTGGCACACCGTGACCATTTTTGGAGTGTTTACTTTTTTCACCAATTTTCTTTTGGGTGCGGCTCAACCAAGTGAGCTATATCGTTTGCTTTTTGTTTTTAAATACAAGTAGAGTAAATGCTTAAATGTTACTGAAAAAGTAAATACTCAAAAACATGGTCACCCGACGCCATTGGTTGGCGATGGCGTAAAACACAAGCAAGGAGGCTGTTTTTTTCTTTCCTGTCAGTTAATTGTCTCCGTCACAAATTATGTATGTCTCCTTAACAAATTAAAGCCTGAAACTAAGAGACTACAATCCGTTTGATCATGACGTACGTACCGCTTCAAACCAACGACGGAACGCCAGAGTGTTTCTAAACTGAATCACTGCCTGAAGTTCCGTCGAATCAGAAGAGATAAAGGGTTAAGCAATTTCAAAAAAACATTGAAGTAATTGCTTCTCTGCAATGATGAGTTTAACTGCCTGAGTCGCTATGAAGTTGCAAGCCATTTGTGTGAATCAAAAAAGCTTACATCTTCATATAGAAACAAACAATCTGATAGCTTGCATTCAATATTTAAAAAATGCTGTGTAGCTCAACAATTAGTGGAACCTCCAACAGTAAAGAAATTGATGATCAAGTTACAGAACTGTAACCATACACACAATTGTTTGTAAACCTTTTGATAACTTAGTAAAAAATATAGGCCATAGGCCTATTACTTCATAAAACAAATTTCTAACTCACAAACTGGTTGAAAAGTTTTGATCGATCAGTTTGGCGTCTGCTGCTTATTCGCATACGCTACATAGACTAAAATCACATAAAACTCCCCATACTTACTGCAGCACAAACTTTTGCATAAGGAAATTCCTTGTTTATCTCTGCTGGTTGGCTATGAAGCAATGGCTTGTAGAGTAGGCATTGTCCGCGATCAGCTGCTTTACATGATCAGTAAATCAAGTCAAAACTTACCTTCTGTAGTTACATCTAGTGAAACTCTACAAATTTAGTTAAAATATATACAGTAGGCCTATGCTTGCAATTAAAACAAAACAGTGATAGACAAACACCACATAGGCGACATACATATTGAAGGTGTTGCAAGTTTCTGCAGCCTGTTGGTGCTTCATGCCAAGTATTGCATCAGACATTGGCAAGATGATAACGAACTGACGTTTGATCTCTCTCAGTTCTCACATCTTTATACCTGCATCACACTGACAACATGCTATGAGTCATCTAAATGGTTATTTTTGAACGGCACTTCAATGTTTACCAAAACGCGATGCATGTGCTTCAAACTTCCAGCACCCAGTAGACTAGAGTAGGCTACAGACCTGTCTATGCACTTAATATAAAAACAAAATTTCATCGCTTCAGTAGCAACAACCTGTTTACACGTTACAAGATTTAGCAGTAATTAACTGACGTTTCAATCACGTGTGCCCTCTTTTTGAAAAGAAACAGCCAACTGTAGGCCTATAGGCTAACTTAGTTTTGAACAAAACTTTAAAAACATTAACAAGTATTGAAAATAACGATAGTGTTACATCAGAGCTGAGCTACAAAAAGTTTAAAAAGAACATCGCAGCTTCATCTATGTACGACGTACGTAGCCGACAAAAAGATAAGTTAAAACAACATTTCTGCTCTGCAAGCTATTTCAAAGCATTAGATCTCACGCACCAGTAAGCTATAGAAAGTCGGGATTGAATTCAAAGAATTCCCTGGTTTTAGAAATGTTTTTGATTTCTCGTTTTCCGGTTTTGACAAGAAATTTCCCTAGATTGTTGGAGATGTAAATTCTGTTACTAACGCAAAAACATCTCTCCAAATGTTGGGCTAACCTACTATTTAAGATTGTGCAAGTAAAACTATGCAGGTATACATTGTATAGGCTATACATCTACCCCAAGAAATTGACACGGTCGCTCCAGCCCCTGAGAGGATGAAAGGTCTATACTCGCACCACCGAAGGTTGTCGATATTTTCCACGACTACGCAAAGAAACCTATCTTTGGTCTCTTTCCTCAAGACAAGAAAAAGACGATGGTTAAAAGACGATGAAGTTAGACCTTGATGGCAGACTATGGTAAACTTGATGGTCTGAGGTCTGTTTCGGAACTCTACCGGGATCTTCGGGATTTGTTACTCAGCAGACTATAGTCGCAGAAAGAGCTCAGTAGAAACGACCTATACTCATGAGAGGACCATAAAGAAATGGGCTACCCATGACTTTATTTTAAAAAAACGAAGTAGGCTACGATACAACCAAGTAAAAAATGTGAAGGTTTATGGAAAATAAGAGAAAATAACAATGGATTTGTTGAAGATTTTAGTTACAGTAGAAAACGCAGAGACGAATGCCGTACATAAAAAATTTACATAAGAAACTTTGTTGTCATATAGCCTACCCAGTACCCAATATTTTTGTTTCGCGAGTATGATGCTTCTTGGTTTTCTGGATAAAATTATTGTTTACTTGCTTCGTTAGGTTGCTAAAACTTTGCAGCTGTGCAGTGAAATATAATTGCAAAACACAAAGTAATTCTTTAGCAGCCAACAGTTTGGAAAAGCAATTTTGATATTACGGTCAAGCGGCATTAACAAGTCGTGAATCAAAGCTAACGGTGACAAGCGATTTCCTGTGTAACATGCCAACGATATCAAATAAGTCAAAAGCCAGGTTATACATTTATACAAATCCCTATACAACGCTGATACCTTACTGAACACATATACAGATTCAAATTTGTTGTCAGTTCAAACTCTTTACCACGTAGTGAACATCGGATGATGTCAAAACAACATATGAAATATTCGAGTTATAATTTTTCGAAACACTATGCTGGTAGAGTCTTCCGTTTATTGACTTCTGCATTGACTGAAACGCTAAGAAGATTGAAAAGGAATCTATGAAAGTTTTTAACTTTACAATAAAGGAAGGAAACTTTTGTGAGAATTCCCACACTCGACAAGCAGAGTAAAGAACAAGACATTTTAATAGTCTAAGCTGCGATTGCCGAAAAAATACAAAGTCGTGTGTTTTAGAGCCTAGGCCACAACAATTTGGAAGCTGGATTCTCTAGAAACGGAATAGCGTTGGTGATGCAATATTACTGGGGCAGACTAGGCCTACTCTTCAAGTATGTTGAACACATAGGCCCTACTCTAGCCGTAGAAGAATAAAATATTTTGAGGCTGCGAACAAAAACTTGTCCAAATTTTGTCTTTGCAAAGACATATTTAAAAACGCAACAAATTACAATTTGCTCAAATAAGTGGACATTTTTGCCCAAATTGGCAACTTTCATTAACTTAGGCTGGACTGCCCCATACACTCCCATCTCCTACGACTATGGTTGAACAGGAGATCATTGAAGAAGCAAAACACTTAAGATTGAAAGAATCTAATTTCCCATTTTACGTCTTTACTTGAAAATAGTTCAAAAACAGTTAGCGCAATTGCCAATTTAAAAACAGAAAATATATAGCCTACATAGGTTAGTTTACTTTCACCAGTGAGACTGAAGAAGCAATGACTCTTTGTTTCCCTACGTTTGTCCACTGCAGTGGTCTGGCTTTTGGTAGTTCGGCGTGAAAGCGTAAAGATCCACCACATTCACAGAACAGCAAATTAATATATTTGTTCTAAAGAAACTAATTAAACCAACTTGTGACGAAGACAAAACTGATTTCAAACGGAAAATGGGCGGTGCTATGTATTGTAGTGCTGAGACTTCAAACTGAACCGGGCCTAATTTTTGTATAACCTACGCTCAGTTTTGCTTGTTTTCTGCTAATTGTTATTCTATGCCTTCAACTTTTTAGACGCTAAGCGACATGTTGGAAAAAAAAACACTATAATTAACCACCTTTTCCGCCACGGTCAAATCAACCATCAGATGATACGCCAGATGCGACAAAAATCACGGCCATCCAGAACTAAACCATGCACTAGTAATAGTAGGGTAGGCTAAGCTTGGGGTGGCCCTTGTTTGTCAATTTTTAAACGGGCTCCCTCTAAAATAGTTCCGACTTCCGAGTTGCTCTAAGGTAGTCTATACTCAAAGAGATTGAATTTTCTCAGTATTTTCAATTGTTCGATTCTGTTCGTACATATTTACCGTGCAAAAATCAATATATTGTCGTGGTGATTCCACGGCTCCCTTACGACATGGCACTCCGAACGTCATAGCATTACATTTTCTCAAGCCCAGAAACATGTTTTAGATCGAATAGATTCAGAACGTCAGAGTATTTTGAGTACGTGAAAAAAAATAGGTAGGTAGGCCTACATATAAGAATAAGGACCACTCTTTGTAAGCGAATAAATGCAACGTTACCTGTAGCGCCGCCGCTACCTATCCAGTTCAGGGAATGGGATGGAATGGAATGGAAGATGGAATGGAATGGAAGACAGATTTTGGGATGGAAGATGGAAAATGTCAAGGATGGAAAGGAATAGAAGATCTTGATGATGGGATGGAAGACAATCTTCCATCATTCCATCCCAATTCCATCATTAACTTTCTAACGCTTTATCAAGACATGCATTTTATTACACCAATTGTCTGCGATGCTTCTCAAGTATTTTCGTTAGGTACTTTGTTATCTTCTCCAACGTACAGGGCCGGATTTAGCTGATGGGGGGCCTGGGGCACTTTTACATCGGGGGCCCCCGTGCAAAAAAAATTTTTCGCGCCTACGGCGCGAAAAACCACCTCTACAACTACAGTAGCATTAATCCAATACTGCTCTACACAGCACTTTGCAGAAACTTCAAAGGCTGAAAGAATAAAATAATAATAACACGAAATCACATTTTGTCCACGTAGGGGGGCCCTTCAAAAGTCGGGGGTCCGGTGCACCTGCACTCTCTGCCCCCCCCCCCCCCTAAATCAGGGCCTGCCAACGTAGACTACTACAACAGTTTCTTTAACTTTGCTAGGTGTTGTTTCTTTCTGTATTTATATAGAATCAATCTACGTTTCTAGTTATAACACCAAATGGTACGTAATCTTTAGGAAAATACTGCTGTTAAATTTTTAGCTTAAATTTAGCCTATGGTTTTTAGGTTTATTTGTGGCATATTCAACGCGGAGATCACAAAATGTGAAGATGGAAGATGGAATGGAAGATGGAAGAGATTTCTGAGATGGAATGGAAGATTTCTAAGATGGAATGGAGATGGAATGGAAGAAAATCTCAGGATGGAAGATGGAAAAAACGTCTTCCATTCCATTCCATCCCATTCCCTGCCAGTAGTGATGTCAATCGCTGACACTCATGGAGAATTGTTGAGTAGCTGATATATACGTTCATGCTCATTAGGCTAAACTTTAGTTCCCATAATATTTCTACAAACTACATAATGTTTTAAGAAAGAAGTTTTTATAGCTAGGCCTATAGACAATGCAAAAAAGTCATAAAAAGATAAAAGTACCTGTGGCGTGGTATTTGGCCTCTTTGTCATTAAAGTACTACAGTAGGCCTACCTGCTAATTACTTAGAATTTTTTAAACATTGATTGCATAACTGCGCTGCTAAACTTGAGTAGGCTAGTCTAACCAAAATATGTCACAAAGACCATCACTTCTCGGAAAATAGGCTTGATTGTCTTCATTGAATTTGCATCTTAGGCTACGTCATGTCTACGTAGGCTATTAACTTAATCTACTTTGCACGTAATAACCCAACTAAGCCTACGTTTTTCTCGTCACACTTATTAACTGTCTTGTCTCACTGCCAAAAACAGAAAAAGAATATGGCAACGTCTTTGCGGCAAGCTTTGAACAAAAGCTTTTTCCTTTAATCAAGGAAGGATATATCAAATAGACGGTCATATGGTTACCATACTGTTGCTCAAAGCTTTTTTCAACTACTACACAGTTAATAGATTGTCAAAAAAGCTAATTTAGAGCGTGATAATCAATACGATGCGATAAATTGTCTCATAAAAAGGAGGACTTTGTTTTTTTCACTTGAATCCGTGCTTACTTTGTGTTACTATGAAGAAATAACTTTCAGGAATAAAATACAATTCTAGCTTTTTTTGACCCCATTTTCATATAAGCACCCAAAATTCAAGGTTTGCGCAGTAGCAAAATTGCACCAGGGTTGCTATAAAGTTACAAAGTCATTATTAGAGCATTTAGTTGCGAAATTGCAAATCTTGTAATGAAAGAGGTCTGTAGCTTATACCCTACGCCAGGGGTGTGCAACCTGCGGCCCGCGGGCCAAATGTGGCCCGCGAAGAAAAATTGTGTGGCCCGCGAAAATGTGCTAATTTTGAATCGTGTTCGGCCCGCAAAACGTGTTTATAATTTAGTTTAGTCTGGCATGTGCGAACAATTCATTATAGAGTGGATTATTGTACATTTCGCACCTTCTCTTAACTATTTTAGAAATCTCCCACCGGCCACCGCTCATCCGATTGTATTTAATTATTTGGAACGTCAGTAGATCAGAGGCACAGCTTGCACAGAGAATAGCTGAACTATGAAACCGTATTCTGACTGTAATTTTGTGAAGCAGTGTCTTATCGATGTCGCAGAAGAAATGTGCCCTAAAATGAAGAGTGAGTTCGAGAAAATAAGTCTGTCACGGTGGACGATAGCGAGGCGTAGGCTATAGATGATTTTGCTTGTGATATTAGTGACACTCTCAGAGATAAGGTGAAGAACTTTGTTTCATGGAGTTTTGCGATCGATGAAAATACGAACCAGAAGGATAGCACAGTTGGCCATATTTGTAAAAGGAGTGGACAAAGACTTGAACGAAACGGAAGAGCTTCTGTCACTACAGTCAATGAAAGGCACGACAAGTTACTGGTGCTGACATTTTTACTGAAGTAATTCATGCTTTTGACAAGTTCGAACTGGACTTGTCCAGCTTATGCGGAATCGCAACTGATGGTGCTTGATCCATGTCCGGAACTAGCATTGAATTCATAGGTTTCTTGAAGTCTGCCTTGAGGGAGAGAAAAATCAATGATGACATAGCAATTTTTTATTGCAAGTTATCATTCACTAGAAAAACCTGTGCGCAAAATCCTTGAAGTCCGGTTATTACGGCAGTAATTTCATTCGAGCACAAGGGCTCAACCATCGTCAGTTTCAAAAGTTTCTGGATGATCTCAACACGGCACATAAAGATCTACTGTACTTTTCCGAGGTGCGTTGGTTAAGCAAGGGCTGCATGTTGCAACGATTTTATGAACTGCTGAAAGAAGTCGTGCATTTTTTGATTTTTACCGAAAACATCTCAACCAAGATGACTTTCCACATTTGAAAAAATTCATGACTTCAAAATGGCTCTTTTTGGCTCAACGTAGTCTATTTGTGCGAACAATTTTTTTCTAAAATTGGCGTCATAAAATATCCCTATCGATCGGTTCTGACAGGCGAACACCTGGAAAATGGACTTCGAATTGCGAGCACTTCCATTAAAGTAAATTTGAAAAAAGTCGTCGGGAAAAGAAACCAGCTGCAAATTTCTCACTGAACTCGTAGTCGGTGTGACAATAAATTTGAATAAGTTAGCAGTTTTCTTCAGAAATTTATGCGTCTTATCTTATTATTTCTGCAAGGAATAACCTCTAATAATGCCATAAGAATAACATGAATAACAAACAAACTACTCTTTTGTGCCTGCAACTACTATAAAGCATAATATGTTAAAATGTTAAATAAATGTGCGGCCCGCGGTTTCACCCAGACATTTATATATGGCCCTCCTGTAATAAAGGTTGCACACCCCTGCCCTACGCGACAGTTTAGAGAGGTCTGATGGCCAAGCGTTTTCGGTATAGGTCTAGTTTAGGGGTTCCAAACCTGGGGACCATGGCCCCCTAGTGGGCCATGAGCCTTTTTCAAGGGGGCGATGAAAAAATTTGAAAAATAATGATTTTTTTAATTTATCATCTCTAAGGCCACTCCAACACTAGTATATAACAAAAGAAATAAATTAAAGTTTAATAATTATGAATAATTGAATTATGATAGGCTATAGTGTGTTGTATTTATATCATTTTATCATTCTAACTACCGGTTACTGTACAAACAAGTTTTTTAATTAAAATGAGGTTTCTTAATTTTTTCAAAAGGTTGAAAAAAATAGGGGGGACATAAATTTTTCAAAATTTTCAAAGGGGGTCACGGTGTAAAAAAAGGTTGGGAACCCCTGGTCTAGTTAATTGTCGGTAATAGGCTAGTAGCATGCGGTGACATAAAAACAAATGCGCTTATGGTGGCGACATTTAAATCACCAAGCTTTCTCGGCATCCTCAATTGCGACCCACTTGCAGCACACCGTTTAGGCACCTCTGGGCTACACTAATACAGTTTCGTCAAAATCTTAGTTTGACTTGTTTGCTTGAGTGCGAAAGCATAATGAAGCTTAACAGATATCGTATAACTGCACTGTCATGACTATGCACTTTTCTGGAGCATTTTACTTCTGAAGTTTACTTCGAAACGAATTGTAGGCTATGCCTACCACAAACCAAGAAAACTTTGAATTAATGATAGGAAATGCAAGTTCGTATTTCCAGATGAGCCCACCAAATTTTCACCTTCGATATTCAATTCATCCGAGCGTCACAAACACTTGTCTACATTGTAGATGGTAGCCTACAATATCACAATAGTTTCAAAGCATCAGTGTTCTCATGTTTTGCATTTTAGTAAGCTATAACCATATAGCGATCTATAGGCTACTGTTACTGTGGTGTAGCCTATACACAGGCCTTGACAGCGTACGAACTGCGAACTGGAGGCCTGACTGTAAAGGTCGATGAAATATTGGTTTTGAAATCTAAGCTGAACTTACTTTAGCCGATATCCCTTTGAAATGATAGTTTCAGAATTGCGAAAGTGAGATTACTGAATCCCAAAACATTGTAAAACTCTTAATGTTCTAATACAAATCTTAAATATATCAGCTAAAGCTATGCGGGCTAATAAAGCTATAGCCTAGCTGTTGTTTATGTTTATTTTTTATTTTTTGTAACATTTTCTTTTTTTATTTTCCCTTTACATCTTAAATTTTTTTGAAGGTGTTGCAACCGTGCCAAATTTTTTTCAACTCAATAACTTACTTCGGTCACAAGCACGTTTTAACGTTCGAGTTTTGTCGCTTCTACCTTTTTCTCGACCTTTGCTATGTTGACGTGTAGGCTATTGTTTTTGATATGATGGTCAGAAATAAAAACAACTGAAGTGAACTGTTACATTAAAAAATGACAAATTTTTCTCATTTACCAGTTTTTTTGATTTCCAGCACCTGCCAAATCTATTCCGTTATTTGAATGGTAACAATAGCTCAAAAGTAACTCAAAATCACACAAAATATACACAAAGACTATATATTTATTACGTAGGCTAATAGGCTACTCAAATTATCAACTTATACTAGCAATTTTGGCTACTAACAGATCGGCCTTGTCAATTTTTTAGCTGCACTTTGTCAATGACCTTTGCACTCGCCATGGCTATAACCCTACGTTTCTCGCGATAATATTCGAAACACAAAGGCATCTGTATACAAAAAAGAATAGTTCCAAAAACCTTACAAAACTGCAGAAAAAATAAAATTCTGTTGACAACGGTTTAACTCCGGGTCATCTTTTAAAAATCATTTTATCGGTTCTACACCAGTTCCGGTTTAAATCGTGTTAACACATTGACTTCATTCCAAATTCAGGCTACGGTTCGTTCTAGATCCGGTTTGGACATTAGCGTGCTCAATGCTACTGTATTTCAAAATTTTCAAACTTATCCCCCAATTAACTTACCACATTCTTAAACAGCCACTTCATCTGGTCCAGATATTTACCAGATTGGGTATAATCTTACCAGATCTCCACCAAGTCTGGACCAGATAAAGTGGCTGTCTGGGTTGTCAGCCCAAGAAATTTCATTTGAAGTTAATGTTATTTAGTTTGAGACTTTACGTTTAAAAGTCGACCGAAAGTCTACAAGTAATGAAGTAGCTTATGACCAGGGCCGGATTTAGCGAATAGGGGGCCCGGGGCACTTTTAGATCGGGGAGCCCCCGTGCAAAAAAATTTTTCGCGCCTACGGCGCAAAAAACCATCTCTACGTCTACAGCAGCATCAGTCCGGTACTGCACAGCATTTTGCAGAAAACTTTAAAGGCCAAAAGGAAAAATATAGCACAAAATCACATTTTTTCCACATAGGGGGGCCCTTCAAAAGTCGGGGGGCCCGGGGCAACTGCCCCCTCTGCCCCCCCTTAAATCCGGGCCTGCTTATGACTGCACTAAAAAATAAGCTGCGGCCATAAATCGAGAAATGTTTAACTTCGGTTTACTTTTTTATCTTCAGTGGTTCATGTTCAGTTCCAGTTCGACACCTACTTAGAGCTACCAACCAACTAACTACTATATGTCCTCTTTTAGGAGGATTTGTCTTCTTTTTTCAAGAAAAATAAACTGTCTTCCTAGAACATTAAAAAAAAGACTTCCTCGTTTTTAACATTTTGAGTTTTCTTGCTTGTTATTATCAACACGATTTTATTGTTACGTGACTTTTCGGCGACGACTTGTAGCCTGCTATTTAATTTCCAAAAAAAAATTTCTGCCCGGATGCCGCCTCGTTAGGTCAGTGGTTAAGCGCCCGACTCAAGATCACACGATGCTGGTTCGGCTCTCGGGGTGTGTGCATGAGCAACACATTTTAGTAGGCACTTTAACATTACCCACTCGTCGAAAAGCGTACCGTACTCGCGATTCAGCTGATTTCAGTCATGTGACTCGACACGTGATATTCTAACCAAAAAAGTGTATGTGAAACTGGCAGTAATAACTTATAAAAGGCTTTGCCAATTGGAGAATAAAGATTCAAAACCAACCAATCTACCACTTTCTTGATTCATAGCTTCTCAAAGAAATTGGCGTAGCCTACCTATTGTTGATCTGTTGTTGTAAACCAGGGGTGTGCAACCTGCGGCCCGCGGGCCAAATGTGGCCCGCGAAGAAAAATTGTGTGGCCCGCGAAGATGTGCTAATTTTGAATTGTGTTCGGCCCGCAAAACGTGTTTATAATTTAGTTTAGTCTGGCACGTGCGAACAATTCATTATAGAGTGGATTATTGTACATTTCGCACCTTCTCTTAACTATTTTAGAAATCTCCCAGCGGCCACCGCTCATCCGATTGTATTTAATTATTTGGAACGTCAGTATATCAGAGGCACAGCTTGCACAGAGAATAGCTGAACTATGAAACCGTATTCTGACAGTAATTTTGTAAAGCAGTGTCTTATCGATGTCGCAGAAGAAATGTGCCCTAAAATGAAGAGTGAGTTCGAGAAAATAAGTCTGTCACGGTGGACGATAGCGAGGCGTAGGCTATAGATAATTTTGCTTGTGATATTAGTGACACTCTCAGAGATAAGGTGAAGAACTTTGTTTCATGGAGTTTTGCGATCGATGAAAATACGGACCAGAAGAATAGCACAGTTGGCCATATTTGTAAAAGGAGTGGACAAAGACTTGAACGAAACGGAAGAGCTTCTGTCACTACAGTCAATGAAAGGCACGACAAGTTACTGGTGCTGACATTTTTACTGAAGTAATTGATGCTTTTGACAAGTTCGAACTGGACTTGTCCTGCTTATGCGGAATCGCAACTGATGGTGCTTGATCCATGTCCGGAACTAGCATTGGATTCATAGGTCTCTTGAAGTCTGCCTTGAGGGAGAGAAAAATCAATGATGACATAGCAATTTTTTATTGCAAGTTATCATTCACTAGAAAAACCTGTGCGCAAAATCCTTGAAGTTCAAACACGTCTTGAGTCCGGTTATTACGGCAGTAATTTCATTCGAGCACGAGGGCTCAACCATCGTCAGTTTCAAAAGTTTCTGGATGATCTCAACACGGCACATAAAGATCTACTGTACTTTTCCGAGGTGCGTTGATTAAGCAAGAGCTGCATGTTGCAACGATTTTATGAACTGCTGAAAGAAGTCGTGCATTTTTTGATTTTTACCGAAAACATCTCAACCAAGATGAATTTCCACATTTGAAAAAATTCATGACTTCAAAATGGCTCTTTTTGGCTCAACGTAGTCTATTTGTGCGAACAATTTCTTTCTAAAATTGGCGTCATAAAATATCCCTATCGATCGGTTCTGACAGGCGAATACCTGGAAAATGGACTTCGAATTGCGAGCACTTCCATTAAAGTAAATTTGAAAAAAGTCGTCGGGAAAAGAAACCAGCTGCAAATTTCTCACTGAACTCGTAGTCGGTGTGACAATAAATTTGAATAAGTTAGCAGTTTTCTTCAGAAATTTATGCGTCTTATCTTATCATTTCTGCAAGGAATAACCTCTAATAATGCCATAAGAATAACATGAATAACAAACAAACTACTCTTTTGTGCCTGCAACTACTATAAAGCATAATATGTTAAAATGTTAAATAAATGTGCGGCCCGCGGTTTCACCCAGATATTTATATATGGCCCTCCTGTAATAAAGGTTGCACACCCCTGTTGTAAACAATTTTAGACGTTTATTGTAACATGTTAAACATCATTGTTTTGCGGTGATCATAATAATGGCAGTCAGAGGTGAGGGAATTTGTGACGGAATCAGAAAACTTGGGAAATAAAAAAATGAGTAGGCTAACTTAAAAGATTCTTTAAGCGTAAAATTCTACTTGCATTTCACTTGCTGGAGAAACTGGTCCTCTTTTTAGGCGATGAAAATATAGCAGGCCTATCTGGACTTCATCACACGATTTTATTTGCTACACGGCTTAACCACATCACACGATCTTCAGGTAAAATTTATTCGAAATAAAATTACACCCTCAAACAATGCAAACTCGTTACCGTACGTTTTGTGGTTCACAAATAAAAATACTTGAAATGTAAATAAATCCCAAGATTAAAGTTTAAAAATACAATTAAAACTCTGAGATTTTCTGCGCTCCCACTCCTATCATTTTGCTACTGAGATCACTTTAGTTGCTCTAGTAGCCTAAGTGTTTCTCAATCGGCCTATGTTGTTGGTGGGCCTGCGGTTGCAGCTCCAACTTAATCCGGCCCTGGGTGCACGCACCACTAAGAGGTGCACGACCTCTTTCCGAGCGGTGTGTAAATGCTGACTTTAGTAGCGTTGACGGATGGATCGAGGAAGTAAGCCTAGGCTATTTTGGACCCGGGCTCGGGATATTGTAAGGGCCTGATAATTTTAGCTCAGCAGAGAGATCAGACGATAGCTGGTAAGGGTCCAATTTGGGCTTTTCTGGTTTGAGCAATATGATCTTTTTCCAAGATTTAGGATAGGCCTACTATATTTTGTGTGGATGACATCTGTCAAGGCTTGAACCAACCATTTTAGGGCTGCCGAGATGCTTTAGCATTTCAGAAAATATGCCTTCTGGTCCAGCGGCTTTACTCGCCGAGTTGCAGCTTTTCTGTTGTACCGTAATAGCCTGAGTAAGGTTAGTATCGTCGTTTTCTTCACATTCGTGATAAGCTATGTCGGTAAGCAATTGTTTCTAACTTTTGCTTCGAATCTGTAATCAGGTGAGTGCTGGTTTCCTCTTTGTTTTGCAATTTCATCCACTGATACAGGAAGTTTTTGAGATTCGAATTGGGTAGAATTTAGGTCAAGACTTCTAGTAGTTTCCATGCTTCTGTGAGTGAAATTTAGGTTTTCTACTTTTTCTATCCAACGCGTTTGTCGATCTTTTGTCAGTGAACTTAGCAATTGCTTGTCACCTAATTGATAAGTTGACAATAGATCATTTCAGAATTTTAGATAATTTGTAGCCTACAGTTGTTGTAAATATTGGTCGAGGCTTGATTAGACATCAATGGCTGACTTTTGAGCTAGACTACTTGATGGCGTAAGTTGCTCTTCTCAACACATTCTTGATTTCCTTGTTTAACATGACAAAAATTCTTTTGACCAGCAGTTAAAAGCGTTTTTACTGGTGGTGTAGTGAAAGTTGAGCCCTAACAAGTCAAAAAGTAGCCTAGGGAGGATCGTCTCAAAGTCTGCTGTGTCAAACTTTTAAGAGACACTTAACATCACTATAGCCTATCAATGAAAATTTTTAGAGGGTCCTGCCACTATATAGGCTACTCAGTGACACAATCAAAAGACGAAGATTAAAGCCATCCGGTCATTGCTTTAGAAATCAACAAAAAACTTCTAACATTTATTTTTAGGTAGGCTATAGGCAGGCCCGTAGCCAGCCGGGGGCCAGGGGAAGCCTCGCCCCCCCCCCTGAATAAATTTTTGCCCCCCTGGCAAAATCCCAACATTCTCGAGCAACAGCTACAATTATAATGATTCAATTTTTTCGGCCCCCACTAACAAAAGTTGGCCCCCCTTGCTCTGCGGTTTGGTTACGGCCCTGGCTATAGGCTACCAACTTATTGAATTGACAAGCAAAAACCTTTTTCCACCAATAAGAACAAGACATTCGTGCAGAAACGCAAACTTTCGAATTTAATTAGGGATGAAAGGAGTAGGTGTTAATGGCGTCCGGGTACGCTCGAATACATGACAATGTAGCCATTTTAAAGTAGCCTGTCACTGACAGCTCTTAGCGGCACTTTGTGGATGAAATATTTACCAAGCGATAGTTTACTCCGTCAACCTTGAGTCGATTATTCATAGCTTCTGACAGTAGCGTAGCCAGGAATTTTGAAAGGGGGGGGGTTTGACCACCTAGCGGCGGAGGGTCTGGGGGGCCTCCCCCAGAAAATTTTGAAAAATTACTTTGAATTTGGTGCATTCTGAGAGCATTTTCAACAAAAATGTGGGTACGAATATTCCTGTAAAATGGTGCTGTCTGGTGGCATAGCAAAAGGATAAGATCATGTTTTCTTCGGCATTTTTCGGAAATAAAGCTAAGTCTCTATGTTTTCTTGTTGCTAATTCCTGGCTGAGATGTTTGGTATTGGCAAAACTCGTTCTTTTAATGCAATTTAGTTTAAAAGTAGGCAATTTTTTTTAGACTGAAAGCATTATTCTCAATATCGTGACGTCACACGCGTGCCAAAGGGGGGGGGGGTTGTAACCCCCAAAACCCCCCTTTGGCTACGCCACGCCTTCTGATAGTATGCAACACTGCCAGGACTAGACTAAGCTTTTCTCACAATTAATCGTATTGATTGACTGAATCTTTATCATCGGACTGGGAAAGCTTCTTGCAGAGCTTATGAATTACTGAAGCAGGCCTGGTCGCGAATTTTTTTTTTCACACGAACTTTCGGTCTCTGTTACATATTTCGGTAAGCGTAGTCATTAGCCTAGGCTATATTGATTACCGCGTGCGGTAAAATTTTCTGTCGGTTACTTTGCTTAGAGTTTGTATTAATACCGTGTAAGGGGAAGGTCGGAACCTATGATCAGAGATGTACGTATGCGCCGCAAATTCTACGCCGCATACTTGCGGCGTAGACTTTTTGTTTGCTCTAACGCTTGCGGCCACATTTTTTTGGATAGTTTGCGCTTGAGGATGCGCCGTACAGTTTTCGCGGTTTTTTAGCGCATAGCGTCAACGCATACTTTTTAATGTCTTAGTTGTTGTTTACAATTTTTTTTTTGTCAAACTGCGAAATGTTGACGTCTTGCAATTGCCCATTGTTCTAGTGTTGTGTCACAGTGTCATCTATTGTTCAGTCAGCTGGAGTTTGTTTGTATATCGCACTACTGCCTTTGACGCTAGAGTCCCACGTGGAGACTGAAGTCTTGCAGAAAAAAAGAAAGAATTAGTTAAAACAACTTAGGCCTAGGCCTACTGACAGTGCCGGATTAAGGGTCTGCTGGCCTGTAGGCACATTTTATAAGTGGCTCGAAAATCAGGGTTGCCAACTAAAATATTGAAATTATCAGTGTTGCCAAATCATTGTCACAAAGATCGTTGTTGCAACTATAACACAGGGTACCGTGCAAAAACTTGGCCATATGCCTAACTAAATAACAACTTAGCGCGTTTTTGCAATTGAAAACACGTTAACTAGTTTTTGGAGGTCAATCTTACGGAGTAGATCGCTTTCGATACACAAAAGTGCCAGTGTACCAAGACGTTGTTGACACATTGTTGATCGTTTGACGTCTTTAATTCGTTTCAGTTGTGAAAACGAGCGTTCCCCCGAGCAATTCGTAGCCATTAGAGACAAGTGCATTCTAAGTGCTACTTCAGTGTTCGGAAGTGCATTATAAACACCAGTTGTGTGCAGCATTTTAAACATCTTCTGGGCCCTTCCTGTTGCTGCTGTTTCATCGCGTCTTTGCTCTTTATAGTCTTTATACCAGCACATAAACTGACGAAATTCTGATGAGAAGCCGGAAGAAAGGTCCTTTGAATACACACCAACCAGACCTGCAACAGCAACATCGATGTCTTTAACAGACATGGAGTCGTACTCTGTCAAAACTCCAAACCTCTGCAGCACCATGGAATATGCATCGATACGTTTCTGTAGTCGCTCTTTAGTTGGTCGATGATCACATAAAACGTGTTGATTTTAAATTTTTGCTGGCCCGACATTCCTTCCACTGTCCACATCATCTGTAGCAGCTCCATCACTGACATTCTTCTGTCGCTTTGGTGCTCGCCGACTTTCAGATTTATATATGCTGCTGCCACAGCAATCACGTGCCTGCTGCCAATAACAGTCAAAATTCTCTCTGCACTCATCCAAGAATTTATCCACCAATGGCTAGTGTCAGTTCGATAGTGGAACTTTGAAGCAACTTGCTACTAGTATTGAAGCGCTGCAAAATATTGTTTTGAAGTGAAAACATGTTTCAATTCGTCTTTTTTTAAAGATTTTTGCGACCTTTACTTCATCTGGAAATACAGAGCAATTAAGATAAATACTTTTTACTTTAGAAAATAATTATTTTGAAAACATGACCAAATTTCTACTGATTTTAAAGTGGCCTGGATTTTTGACTGGCCTTGTAGGCACGTGCCTACTTTGCCTAATGGTTAATCCGGCACTGCCTACTGATAAATTACTTAGTAAATTACGGGTCAGAACAGGAATGTAATGTAAGCAAGCAAGTAGGTAGGTTGATAATGTCGCTCCATGTAAAATGTAAACAATGACTTGGCTTCGTAGTGTGAAGTTTTTTAGTCAAGCAGTGTTGAAGGCGTTTGTAAGCAATTGTGAGCACTTTAATTTATATTAGTTAAGTCTTGCATTTTGGGGCAAATCAGAAACTTCTCAGGCAATGAGCAGTGCAGCCTATGTATCTAAACAAACTCAAATATTTGGTCTCCGACGGTGATTGCTTGCATGATGTTGTACTCTGTATGTTAGGCTATATGTAGTACATTACTTTGCCGGTTATTCTTGTTGTAGGCTATGTAGCGTAGTAATGTGTAGGCCTACATTGGCTACAGTAGGCTATCAAGCTAAGGTAACTTTTACTTGACAATTTATACATTCTGTTGCGCAAGTAAGTAATTATATATGTTTTGTAACTTGATGAGCAGTTTAGCAAAACATGCATCCAGGGGCCAATTGTGAAAGGCTTTTGAGTAGCCTACTGCTAATAACACTAGTAATGCTAACTATCCCTAAATGCTAATAACAAAGAGTTGTGCAGTTCAGAATCTAAACTTGCTTGTGTCTGGCAGTTTTGTCTTCCATTAACCCACTTTTTAAAAATCTTATCAGAAAAAGCATAGAGCTTACTGAGAGAATTATGGCATTAAAAGCAACATTAGCCTTATTCAAACGGAATCATTTTAAAAATAGTGTTTTTTATAATGGATTTTTAGGGAGCGACAGTTAGTATATTACTAGGAGCGACAGTTAGTAGGGGAAAGTGGTGTAACGTGGACCAGTGTGTAATTTGGACCAGTCCCCTAACTCAAAAAATAAAAATCGTTTTGTCAGTATTTTTGAACAGCTTGAAAGAAAAAATAATAATAGCCCGGATGTGAAAAACTCAGCTCATTAGGTTTAGAAACGTGGACGGGAGATTGGAATTTGTGGTTTTGGGTATGCTGATGTTATTTTGGGGAGTTGATTGCTAAGCGCTGAGACGTTATTGGCATGATGTTTGAGTCTGATATGATGTTGGTATTATCTTTAACCTATAAGAAGATGTTGTGCTCAATTACAAGACTTGTAACCAAGTGTGGAAGTCATAGTTGGTAATTTTTAACAGTGCATGACAGTGTGTAATTTGGACCAGTCATCTCACCTATGCAGCATCGCGTCAGTTCAAAATTCCAAAAGCTGTAGTGTTAAAACATGTCCATAACAGGCTACCAATAAATATGCTACACAAGTGTCAAAAACCATTGGTCGACAACTTGATCTTCCCGAAAATATTGAAGATCAACTGGTCAAACATGTTTTGGAAATGGAGTGAAGATTTTATGGTTTAGGGGCCATAGATTTAAGAAAGCTTGCATATGACATTGCGTCTGCCAATAATATCAATACCCGCTTCAACAGTGAAAAAGGTCTGGCTGAAAAAGATTGGCTTAAGGAATTCTTGAACCGTCATCCAGAAATTTCATTTCGAAGACCTCAAGCAACTTCAGTTGAAATTACATACTCCAATGGTCCAAAATACACACCCCAATGGTCCAAAATACACACCATATGTGTAATTTGGACCGTTTTTGAACATTTTTTATTGCTTAATTATTCTGTATTTTTTTATTGTATGTGATTTATATTTTCTACACTGGTTTGCAAGTACCTAGACTGTATCTGGGTGAAAAATAATACACATTGACCGGAAGTTGGCTGAGTTGTGCTTATTTTTCTTTAAGGGGTTCAAAATACACACCTTTCCCCTATAATACTAGAATTTTCTTGATAGGCATATCATGCTACAGTTTCTTACACTACACTATTGTATTCAGGGAATAACTTACGGTAATACTAATCTCCAAGACCCAAGTGAAATGGAGCATGATAATGCAAATCCATGGCCCTACATGGAAAAGTATTTTAAGCTCTCTTCTTCGAAAGGCAAAAACTTATATTTTCAATGCCAGATGTGCCTTCCGGCAAAAAGATAATTTCTTGTAACGAGAAATCGCAAAGTGGCTTGAAAAGTGTGTTGTTCCGAGTGCTTTATACCGTGTGAATGTTTGGCACCTAGCAAACAAAATGAGTTTGCGCTAACGCCGCCTACTTTTTTTACAAGTTACGTTGACGCATGCGGCGTATATTTTTTCGAACGTTTGCGTTTGCGCTGACGGCGTCAATATTTTTTGTATGCGCGTACATCACTGCCTATGATCATGGTGGGAGCCATAATCCACCCCCCTTTTTTTTAATATGAAGTATTCTTTTTGCATTTTTTGATGTCATCATACTTTTTATGCTTGGATAACTTTCCTACAATCCTTTGGTCAAAATTGTACTGAAAAATGAAGGTGCAATGAGGATTTATAGGTTTTGTGTTAAAAAAGTAATTTTTTTTGACTAAATGTGTTTTAAAATAACTCATTTGTTATGCAAGAAATGTTCATGAACTTTTTTGTAATAGTAGGTGATGTATTTACGATGAGATCAAGCTGAAAGTTTTTTAGATAGCAATGTTAGTTTTTTTTCAGCTGTTGTTTCATTTCTGAAATATCAGGTAGGGAGCCTTATTGAGTCACCTAGTGTTGGGACCTGCAAGCCATGACAAGTGCTTGTGATAGTATTTGTTAAAGTGTCATATGACATCATTTTTTTGCTTTTCACACCTTTCCATTAGGATATATCACAATTCTGACTTTTGTTTCGTTTGCAAATATTAGTTATGCTATTTCACATGAAAATTCTGACAACTCATCCCAAGGAATCATTTGAAAATTCTCCATCGCTTATTTCAAAATTTAAAACTTGGAAGCTGGCTTGAAGATTGATTTGACATATAAATAATACAACCATGTTTTGGAATTGTATTTTTGATATGGTGAAGTAATTTCTTTGCAAAAATACTACATTTTTTCGTACCTAACGCAATTGTGGTTTTTCGCTCCCCACATGTGGGGTGCGATAAGACGCTTGGCGCGTGCTTATGTTTTTGATCGTAAATTAAACAATTGCTGAAATAATAACTTGTGCTTTTGTTGTAAAGTAGGTAGCACTATAAGACATTGCAAAACCAATTTTTAGAGAAAAATATTGAGAAACGTAGAAGATATGCATCTAAAAGAAAAAAGTGGCTCGCAAGTCCCAACCTTCCCCAATGCAAGCATTTTTTCGTTGGCTTGTTTAGTTCAGTGGTTTCATCTTGTGCCTAATGTTCGTGAGAACAAAGGTTGGACGCCCATCAAAGGCAAATTATTTTTCTTTAAATTAACTTTTGCGGTGCACAAGAGCTTTTCAAAGAAAGTACCGGTAGGCCCTTTGTAAACTTATTTTTTATTGTGATTGCAGAATCAAACAACGCACAATAAGTTTTTGAATTAGGGCAGCATGGTTAGGTCGCATGCACAACCTAAGCCCATTAAAAGTAAGGGAAGTTAGACCAAACGTTTAGCTTCAACCCTCTCAAAATATGGAGACACATGACTTGTATAAACACCAAAAATCTTACTCAAATAACGTTTACCCCCTTAAACATGAAGATTGAAAATTTTGGACATTTCGAAAAAGGAATCGGTAAAAACAATTACCGCGCGCGGTTACCGGGTTTGCTACTATTCGGTGAGTTCCTAACCTCTAACCCTAAAACGGCAATGATAATTAGTAGAGATGTACCGATACCAATATTTTGGCTGATACCGATCCCGATATCACTTTTTTAAGCCGATACCGATACTGATACCGATATTTTGGCCGATACTTTGGTGTTACAAAAAGAAGCAATTTTGGTACTTGCAAGGAATTATATCAAATGCTAAGTTTTACCTTATTTGCATAAAACTATTAAAAAAAGCTTTCAATTGGGATAATTTATTAAAGATTCAAGAATCCAATCTCAACCGCATATTGTTGTGTCATAATAGTAGGTTTTAGTAATGAAAGGTCACCGTAATTGAGGATTGGGGTGTAAGGGAAGAAACATTACATCATAATTGGGGTTTCTAAAAAATTAATAAAGTGTTTGCGCAAACTCTCCAAATGTGCTATCATAATTGATAATAAGATGTAAAATGTAAACCAAGTGATTTGTGTAGTCGTACAAAAACTATTCGACAAGTAATGTGCAACCTAAGTCCTAAGGGCGCTTGTCGTTTGGTTAAAAAGCTTTTGCCAGGCCAAGACAACCCAGGTAGCAAAAATGCACAATTCTGCGTCGCTTCCACCCCGCCAAACGCTCAAAAAACTTGTGCAACTCGGCTCCACCAGTCGGCGATTCAACTTCCGTCCTTAGCCGCAACAAACTCACCAAGCCCAAACAATGTCACGGCAGAATAAGTAGGCCCAAAATGAAAGCAATGGGACCACGAATCCTCACTAAACCAATCAAAATGGTCCCGTTGCGCCCAAAATGACAACCTCGTTGCGAAGAAAGGAGGGAAACATATTAGTTGATTGGATGGTCTAAATGGCTAGCGTGGAAGCTACACCGTTATGGCCAGCGAATCGCAACAGCCTGTCGCACCAGTGAGCGCCCAGCCTCGTGCCGACAGCCGGGAAGGACACTTCCCCCACAATGAGGCCGCCATCCCAGGCGAAACAAGACCACTTATTGATTAGTTCAGTGAGGATTCGCAGTCCCACCGCCTCCACCCCGAGCCCACCCACTCCGCCACGACATTGTTCAAGCCTGGTGAGTCCACCACAACGAAAGGCGGAAACCAAATCACAAACTGACAGAACCAGCCCACCAAAAACAACCAAGCCAAATGATAAATATTGGAGAAATTGAGTCTCCTTCACAACTTAAGAATCGAACAGCGCAAAACTGCTGAAACAAAACGTTTTGTTTGAGTGAAAGAATCACTGTAAGCAACCAATGTTAAAAGGTGCGTGCAAGAAGTCATGGGAGTGTGACTTATCAAAAATTTGAACAGGTTGTTGTTTTTCTACTTCAATGTAACGTTAGCTACTAGTACTACTTTAAAAAATCTATATCTTTGCTTCTGCAGAAAATCCGCAGCAAACGCCTTTTATTTTACATGTTTAGTATCGGCCACAGTATCGGCCAAATTTTGCCGATACCGATACTAAAAAAATGGCCGATATCACCGATATATCGGTACATCTCTAATAATTAGGCTACGGTACCCGATAATTTAAAAAAAAAATTGAAAAAATTCCCCGTTAAGGGATCGGACTCACCGAAACGGACCATTCCGGCGGTTACCAGTAATGGCTACACATGGCAGAAATTTGCAAATGAAACAGAAAGTTCGTGGGAAAAAAGTTTGCTACCCGGACACCATCAACACAATTGTTTAAGCGTGCAGACAGCAAAAGTGATGCAGGATTTATTGCCATTGCCCATTTACCACAAAAAGTTCAATTGCACACATAAAATTTAGAATGCTTGCAACTAAAGCACAGTGATCAGTGCAAAGCTGATATGCGAAGCTGCCAGGACTAAAGTTCAAAAAAAAGGCTTGATCAAACCGAAGATCAAAATTCTCACAACAATGCAAGTACATGTTTGTGAACAAAAGACAAATAGTTCACAAGTCAGAGCAGCTTATTGAGAGTAAGAGATGTACTGTAAAAGCAATGAGACAAAACGATAAAAAATGAAAAAAAAAATTCGAATCAAAAATTTAAGCCAATGTCAATATGGTGTGTTGTGACAGTTTAAGCTAATTCGGTAGCTTCCACAACGTTTGCAAATACAGTGACAGTTTACCCCAAAATATGAAGAAAAAAAAAATGAAAAAAGGCTACAAATTTTTCAGTAAAATGTGCAAGAAACACTACTTCAATAATCAAGAGCTATAAAAACGACATCTTGACCATACATGAACTATTTCAAATGCTATTTTGTAGGCAATCAATAGACTCAAATAGTATAAAATGTAACACGTGTGGATACAACATTTCAAAATTCAACAAAAATATTTGATATCCACCCATATACAATCTTTGTGCAAACATTCCTATACAATGTGTTCAGGGTTCCAGCAATATTTTATATTTTTTCCACTATTACTTATGGAGGCCATATCAGAATTTGAAAGCTCAAAATCAAAGACGTCAATATTAGCTGCAATGTGAGCAGGAGTTTGAGACTTCGGTATAACGCTACAGCCTTTTTGCAAACACCATCGTAACAAAATTTGTGGAATAGTTTTCTGATACTTTCGAGCAAACGGCAACAATCGCTCATCACTTACAAGTTTAGATGCACCTAAAGAAGAATATGATTGGTAATGAATGTTGTGCTTACGACAAAAATCCATGACTTCGTCATTTTGATGATCAAGGTGAAATTCACTTTGTAACACAGTGGGGAAAACTGTAGCATAATCAAGAATTTCTGATAAGTGATTATGAGTGTAGTTTGACACACCAATGTATCTTATTTTAGATGAGTTTTTGTAAACTTCTTCCAAAGCTTGCCAAGTTTCTTTTCTATACGATTTGTTCATTGGATTGTCAGCTTTGATACCTTGCTTTCCAGGCCAATGTATGAGGTAAAGGTCAATGAAATCCAGTTTTAATTTGTCCAATGATGCATTGACAGCATCGATCATAGTTTTTGAAGCTAAGTCATTCGGCCCAAGCTTTGTTGTTACAAAAATATCTTTTCGTTCTAAAGAATACTTTTCGAGTAAATGAGGAATGCAATTCCCAATATAAACTTCATTTTTATACACTGAAGCAGTGTCGATAAGTCTGTAACCTGAAGAAAAAGCACTATCTAGTGCTGTCATCATTGTTGTTTCATCCTTAAGTTGAAATGTTCCAAGACCAAGAGCAGGAACAATATCAAAGTTAATTAAATGCATTTCAATGCAACTGCTGCAATGAAAATTAAAACTAATTGAAAATCTACAAAACAAAAAAGTATTAGCCTACTGAGCATATTTATTACAAACAAGTTTGGCGAAAGTGGTTTGTCTGGATTACTCATTTGGTTGGCTGCAAACAGAGATGGGCAAGATCACCAGTTTTGAAGATACAGATCATTAAGCATACGCATCTTGACAAAACTACAAAAATATGAAACAATTTTTAGTCATTTTTGGCATATGCCAACAAAAAATATATGCACAGGTTTATTTCTTTATGACAAATAAGACTTACAGGCTTTTTTAATTTTGAAATGGCAACATTGATCAAACGAACTTGAGACTTCAAATCGACTTTTGTTAGATACTGACACACAATCATCACATATTTGCCGTGGTTTACTGCAGAGGTGGAGATTTGTTACTTTAAAAGTAGCACGCTACCCGCTACTGGGGCTAAACTAACGCTTGCTGCCGCTACCATCGATAAAAATTGCACACTGCCACTACTTCCATCTTAAATTGACATACAGTAGAAAGCACTTTGTGACACCAAAATGAGCATAAAAACGATGTCATTATAAAAATTTATTGAGGCGACCCATGTGTTGGGAACCAATGTCGTAATGTACCAAATACAAAGATTGATAGTAACAGTCTGTTCGCATTAGTTCATAAATCCATTGTTCGGAAGACTAGTTACATCAGGTAACAAACTGATATATATATGGTACCCGGTCAATTGGTCGAAAGACAATTGGTCGACAGTCATTTGGTCGACAGACATTTGGTCGACAGGACGTTTGGTCGACAGACATTTGGTCGACAAGACATTTGGTCGACAGGACATTTGGTCGACAGGACGTTTGGTCGACAGACATTTGGTCGACAGACATTTGGTCGACAGGACGTTTGGTCGACAGACAATTGGTCGACAGACATTTGGTCGACAAGATATTTCGTCGACAGGACATTTGGTCGACAGAACGATTCATTTTAGGGTTAGGGTTAACTAACCCTAACCTAACCCTAACCCTAGCCCTAACTCTAACCTAACCCTACCCTAACCCTAACTGTAACCCAAATGTCCTGTCGACCAAATGTCTTGTCGACCAAATGTCTGTCGACCAAATGTCTGTCGACCAAATGTCTTGTCGACCAAATGTCCTGTCGACCAAATGTCTTGTCGACCAAATGTCCTGTCGACCAAACGTCCTGTCGACCAAATGTCTGTCGACCAAATGACTGTCGACCAAATGTCTTTCGACCAATCGACCGGCCACCTATATATATATATAATTTTTTACGAATGAGAGCTTGAAAGTTGTGATATTGTTATCAACAAATGCAGAGGCAATTAATTAATGCAGCTACAAAAATGCTTGGTTGATTTAGTGCAAACTTGAGGGTCAACTACGGTCACAGGCCAACGTCAAATCATCTGTCAGGAGACACCCACCATCAAATTTGTCTGTCACATACATTTATGTAAAGCATTACACTCACAGATTAATTTTCAATCGATTTTATCCGGTAACTATGTCAGCTGACCTAGCTCAAGTTAGGGGGGATTTACTTTAGGTCGTTTGTCAGGGGCACCCACCATCAAATTTGTCTGTCACATACATTTTTGTGAAGCTTAACACTTAACAATCAATTGGTTTTATCTGGTAACTTTTTTAGCTGACCTAGCGCATTTTGGGGTTATAAAACTTGTCTGTCATAATCCTCCATTACCAAAAATGTCTGTCACATACCAGACAATCGTCTAAAAGCAATTTACTTTACAACTAATTAAGTTTCAACCGGTACCTATTTCGGCTGACCTAGCACATTTTTGGCCATGTAAAATGCCTCCCATTCCCACACCAACCACCGGCGGCCCTTACGTACCTTTATGATAACTAACGTAGCAAAACTAGTAAAAAAATGAAATATATTACTAGGGGTGTTCAATTTCGATTATTTGAATATTCGAAATTCGAAATTCAATTTGTTTTCGATTTTCGAATTCGAATATCACAACTATTCACTAAACTGCAAAATGTGATTTTATTGAAAGAAACGACATGAAAATTTGCTAGAAAACGCGAAAAAAAGCCATGAAAATTTGCGAAAAAATAACACAAAATAACGTCTACAGCTCCAGGCCCATGTTGGTGTTTATGAACACAAGCTGATCGACATGGTCACCCGTCAGTCGGGATCTCAGCTTCATGACGGTCAGGCCAACTTTTGAAAACGATCGCTCCACTGGAGCCGAGGTCGCTGGGATCCCAAACACTTCAAGTTCATCTTCACAGCGAGCGATTCACTGCCGCGACATTTCACTGCAGAGTGCAGAGGTTTCGAGTCAAAAGCGACATCGAGTACGTTTGCAAGCGCATAAAGCTAAACGCACGCTCCGTCTACGTAGCAAATTATGTTGTTTTTGGATGCATTCAACATCTGATGACATTGAATCGACACAAAATGGTAGATGTTTGCTATGTCCCAGACAGCAAAATCAGTCATTTTTACATTGATTCAACGTCTGCAGACATTAAATCAATGTAAAAATGACAGATTTTGTTGTCTGGTGTTGGATTGTAGCATCGCAACTCGTTCATAGTGATTATTTATCGCAAAGCTGTTGCGGTTTGCATTCAAAAAGTGTTTTCCTGCTGCCGATCGCTAGTTCATCTATTGTTTTATGTATCAATATTCAATACAGCATAAAAAGTTGCCTCCACACAGAACCCACGCAGGCCCATAGCCAGCCAGGGGCCTGGGGGACCTCGCCCCCCTGAAAAAAATTTTGCCCCCTCTTGGCAAAATCTCAACATTCTCGAGCAACAGCTACAATTATAATGATTTTGCCCATTTAAATTTTTTCGCCTTCTTCCCCCTAAAAAAAAGTTGCCCCCCCTTGCTCTGCGGTCTGGCTACGGCCCTGCCCCCACGGCTTAGGCGCCTATGGATTCGGTAAAAATGGATAAAACTGCGACAAAGCTCAGCCTTCACTTTCTGCTATTGCACAACCTAGCTATCTTCATTCTTGAGACAAATTTGTGAAATTTGGCATTAAAAATGCCAACCTGGCATCCCTGATGCAGGACTGCCCGTTGGACCCGCGAGAGCGTGTGGTAGTCACGTGATCGACGATGCGCATGCCTCGAAGTCTTTTTTCGCTTGCAAAATGCGACAAGACAGATTTCGCGCCACTCGCGTTACTTTCAACCGCGTTCAGCCGAAAGGGCTGCTATAATTTCGAATATGTCCGATACGAAAAACGAATTTCGAATATCACCTTAATCGAAATCGAATCGAAAATCGAAATTGAACACCCCTATATATTACTAACAAGGAAGTCATAAACAAGAGAAAAAAACATCAAAAAAAACGAGTCAATACTACCTAGAGCAGGGGTTCTTAAACTTTTTTAACGCGGACCCCTTAAAAATTTTTTGGTTTGCGTGGACCGGCGGACCCCCTTTATGGCCTAGTCCGAGAAACTTTTTTGATCAGCATGAATTGGACATAACGCAATAAAATTACAATGAATTGGTAACAAAATTTATTTCTTATTGAATAAGTACCTTCTGATGATCCTCCTTTTAGGGTGAAACAGGCTGTCAAGAGTTTAGACTTTATAGAGAGTAGTAACTATATTTGATTTAGTAACAACACGAATAAAACAACAAATACAACACCAACAACAACAAATAAAAACACGATTATTATTATTATTGATTTGAGGTAACAAAATTTATGTTTTATCAAATTTAAGAAATAGCAAATGCAGATTGTTTTTCAATATCTTCGATTTAATCTCATTAATGTGAAGGATGCTACTGTTTGTCTTCAACAAGAACATGAAATTGTGGTTTCATCTTTGATAGGGCAACAGTGTTGCCACAACATGCATGTCATCCTTTGCATCCAACCGGTTTCGACTCTTTGTTTTGATAGTTACCAAGGATGAAAACCCTGACTCACATAAATATGTACCGGAAGTCGCAAAAGGGATTATAGCAGCTATGGCTTTCTCTACCAAAAGAGGATAAACATGCATAAACCTTTCACAATCTTAACCTAGCCTACCTGATGTCTAGCTTAGCTACAACTGATAAAATTTTGCAATGTTCAAATTAGCGGAGAAAACAACAATGTGGAAAGTGATGTAATAAACGTATAATACCTAACAAAAAAAAGTACAATGCGATAACAATTATCTGGAAACGCCAAACTAAAAATCATCAGGGTTGTTTGAACTTAATCTCTTTCCTTTGAAAAATTTATTCCATTTTTGAAATAATACACTAAGATTTCTATTGGGCCGTCATGGGCCCCCTAAAACTAGTCCGCGTACCCCTTGGGGTCCACGGACTCCAGTTTAAAGGCATAGTAAATGAAATTTTCAAACGGGAATTAAGCATTAAAATGCATAAACTGAACATTCAAGAATACATTTCAAAAAGAATTACCAAAAAACAATTGTTTTCAATGGCACTAGCACAGCCCAAAGTTCAATGTTTCATTTATTTTTTTTTTTCAAAATGACCAAAAAGTGCAAACACTGCTCGAGAATACGTCACTATAGACAGCAATAACAAAAGCCACGTTAACACTAACATCAGATCTGATGTTTTGAGCAAACTGTTGTTTTGATGTTGAAATCTGCTGTTTTGATGTACATTAGGGTGGGCGTTTTTGACTTTTTTTCCGAAATTCAAAAACGGCTAGTCATAAAAAGTGGCACATGCATGAAAAAATTACGGGTACAAAATTTTGTCAGTTTGGGGGTGCATCTTCTGCCCCCGCAGGGGGGTCAAATTTTCAATGTTTTGAAAAAAAGGGGAAATTTCACCTTTTGTTTTAACATAATTTTTTTTATAATTTTTCCACTGGCTAGTTATAAATTGTAAGTGGGATGTACCCAGAACTTTCCTACGTAAAGGCATGTTCGAAGCTTAAGGTTTACTGCCCCCGCATTGACGACCAAAATGCTGAATTTTTCACCAATTTGAGATGCTATTTTGTCATTGCTCAATAAACAACCTTGTCTCAAAAGGGCGAGATGGTGTTAACGCTGTACGCTCATTTATGCTCTGTCCATTAACTTTGCAGGATGATACGAATGAGGTACGAACAACGAACATCAGTACATATTTATGATAGAGTTACAAAAAAAAATGAATAACCTTTTGAAGTCAAATTCTAGAGGTGGGCCTAACTTTCAGTAAAATTTGGACCAAATGAAAGAATCTGCAGAGTAAAAATATTTGAAATCGGTTGTTGTAGCCTAAGTGTTCCAATTTTCTGCAATGTAGCCTACTTGCCCGCCGGAAAATCATGTCCCTGTTACAGAACAACAGTTCCTTCTTGATCAAAGAACAACTCGCATAATGGTGATTGATAAACATGATAAATCGGCCACAAAATCTAATTTTAAACGTTTTCCGAGGAGAGTCGCAAGATCAAACAATTCCGTTCTTTACGTGAAGACCCAGGAGCAGGCACAAGTAGCTCTTTGGTTAAAACACCTTTAAATTATTCAAGCTCAGAAACTTTGTCATCCAATGAAGAACGCTGCGAAGATTTTGATTATCAATCCAGTTTTGCCACGGAAAACCCCAGAAAAAGCAAGGTTACTTCCAGTTTAGTAGTATTTGCTGAATCATGCGATCGTACTGGTATTTTAGATAGGTCTGCAGCACTTATTGCTTCATCATTTCTACAAGATACGGGAGTTGTAACGGATAGAGAATCTCAATCAGTCATAGATAAAAGCAAAGTGAGAAGAGCAAGAAAAAAAATGAGGTTTACAACTCAAATAGAAAGTAGGCCTATCATGTGCATAAATTCGCAAAGCATATATTTTGATGGCCGAAAAAATTAAACCATCAAACAAAATGAAATTGCTGGGCGACTTCGAAAACATTTTGCAGTTGAAGAACACATTACTTTACTTGAGGAGCCAAGTTCTCATTTCATTGGACATTTTACTGCAGCCAACTGATCTAATGTGTCAATAGCTACCGGGATTCTTGAATATCTTGGATCCAATAAAATTAGCTACGATAATGTAATGGCAATTGGATGCGATAGAACCTCAATAAACACAGGTCAAAAAGGTGTCGTGATAAAGCTCCTGGAAGATCATTTCCAAAAGCCACTTCAATGGTTAATATGCCTACTCCATAGTAATGAATTGCCTCTTAGGCATCTTATAAAAGATATGGCAATACTAGCAGACCTGATAGCTTCACTGGGCCCATTATAAAGCAGCTAGCCACTGTCACACAACTAGATGTTGTAAAATATAAAGCAGTTCCTGCACCAGAGATTGAAAGTGATGAAAATGACCTCAGGACTGATCAAAAATATCTTCTACACATGCGCAGAGCAGTGAAAATTGGAGATATATCAATTCATTTCGCATAATGAGTCCAGGTATCATGAACCACTCAAGATGGTTGAACACAGCCAATAGAATTCTACGTTTATATGTTGCATCTAACGCGTCAGCTGTATTGGTGGAACGCGTGGACTATGTTATGAATGTTTATATTCCAGTATGGTTTGACATTATAAAGGAAAGCAATTTCACCAATGGCCAAAAACATTTCTTTAAAATTCAACACTCTGCTCAGAAGATATTGAATAAACCCCCAATATCCTCAACAAAGTAATATAGAGGAATGCGTTTTATGCCCATCCTGAAAACATTTGTAAATGTTTGTAAATGACAAATTTGTGTAAACAAAATCATGATAACAATTTACGTGGAACTGTACAGTAGGCTACATTCCATTTACGGAACCTGCAGATCATATTGCTTTTATTCTGAAGTAAATTATAGGTTGCGTTTTATAGCTGCAACTGATCAAACGTAGGCTACTATTGCTTTTAAGTTAAGCAAGACTACGTCTTATAGTTTGTCAGTTCGTAACATCCTGCAAAGTTAGTTGTCAGAACATAAATGAGTGTACAGCGTTAACACCATCTCGCCCTTTTGAGACAAGTTTGTTTATTGAGCAATGACAAAATAGCATCTCAAATTGGTGAAAATTCAGCATTTTGGTCGTCGATGCGGGGGCAGTAAACCTTAAGCTTCGAACATGCCTTTACATAGGAAAGTTCTGGGTACATCCCACTTACAATTTATAACTAGCCAGTGGAAAAATTATAAAAAAAATTATGTTAAAATGGAAAGTGAAATTTCCCCTTTTTTTTCAAAACATTGAAAATTTGACCCCCCTGCGGGGGCAGAAGATGCACCCCGAAACTGACAAAATTTTGTACACGTAATTTTTTCATGCATGTGCCACTTTTTATGACTAGCCGTTTTTGAATTTCGAAAAAAGTCAAAAACGGCCATCCTAATGTACATACATACATAACCTACAGTTAAATCGCCCGCAGTAACAACCATTGCGCGATCAACTGATTGCTCACCTATAGTGACGTAGACTGTACAGTCGCACGCTTCGCTGCTCATGCCTATTGTCGTCTTGAAAGCTCTGACAAAAGCGGGCGCGGAATGCTGATCAGACCGCAATGGGGCAAAATTTTATTGAAAATCGTTTTATGGTAGCATGTTAAACACAAAGAACGTGGAAAATCGCCAAGTCAGGTTTTTCCTTTACTATCCCTTTAAGAACCCCTGACCTAGAGCTTACATATCATTGGTATAAAGGCACAGCATAACACTAAAATAATAAAATTAAAAACACCTGTAGTCCTTAAACTTAAAAAAATGGTCAAACACGGAAAAAAATATTTTTAAGCTGAAACTTTACCAGGTGGTTCTATTGATGAGGTGGAGTCTCCACAAAAAGCCCCATGATTCCCCCTTGGGAATAGTGAGTTTTGGCCATTTTTCCATAATGGCAGCACCTCCCATTTATAAGCCAAAAATTCAAAATCGCCTAAAATTGATCTTTTATACCTCATTAGAAAGACAATTTTATGTTGAATCACTTTCACAAAAGAACTGTAATCCAAAAGTGCCCACTTTTGAATTTTGATGTTTAACTTCAGATTCATTGTACTATCGTAACTATCATAAGCAAAATTGCCAGATTTTAAAGCCTCAAATATGCCAAATTAGAAATGCAAGAATTTAAGGTCAAAATTAGAGATAAACAATTGAAAATTCAAAAGAAATATTTACAACTATCAAGAATTCAACAACTAGCAAGAATTCAAGGTCAAAATTAGATAAAAAAAAATTAAAAATTCAAACAAAATATTTACAATTATCAAAAAATTGTGTGAACTGCGCCAACTACAAATAATCAACTTCAAAAAGAACACAAATTTATTCACGTAATGTGTGATACATTTCAGAATTCAGAGTAAACAACTCAAAATTATTTATCTTTGGGCCATTCCGTGTCAATTCACACAGTCAAGAAAATCAACATCTTCGATTTTTCTTAAATTTTACACACCCTTTCACTATCCCATATGATGAACAACTGCAAAATTTGAGTGAAATTTATTGAGAAACACGAGAGTTATGAAGCATTTAGTTTGGGGGGTCTGCCGAGGGGGCACATTTTTTGTATTTTTGGCCATGTTTGAGGCCCTATTACTGCTAAACTAAATTAGGTAAGAACCCAAATTTTTTACATGTGATAATACTTCTGCCAAATATTGGAAAAACAACATCGTTCACATTGTCACTCTAAAAGGTCAAAGGTTATAGACATCCAAAGTTAGCCGTTTCCAGCTCTCAGCTACAATTTACCAAAATTTTGAAACCTTGCCAAGACCCTATTTTTGATTGGTTTTGGCTGAAATTTAGTAGAAATGTTATTTACAGGATTCTCTGTGAACTGAGAAAATTTTAGTATAAAATATTAAAGGGGTTGGGAGGTATTTAATGTGAAACATGGGTTGAAATGAAAAAAAGCAAAAAGTGGGGTCCTTTTAATACCCCGGTTACCCATGACCCCAGTGAAAATTTGGACTGAAATTTTTTTCACACATTCACTAAGATATGACAAGTCTACTGTGCAAAATTGATCCATGGTTCTCAATGTTTTCTTATGGAAAGTATTTGTCAAAGTTTGGAAAAAAATGCTAAAAATTAGAAATGAAAAATTCAAGGGGAGTAGGGGTGATCATTATTTTATCTTGCTATTGGCTATATAAAGTGTTCTTGATGACAGCAGTAATATTATGTGCTTGACAAATGACAATGTAGACCTATGAATAATTTTTACAAGACGTTTTATGCATAAAGTTTAAGACATTGTTATCTTTATATGTGTTTTGGTTACACTGTCCGATATCGTTTTGTTCGATCTTTTGGTATTAAATTTGCTTTAATTGCATGAAGAAGAAGAAGTATATAACATCAGAATGCCACGTTAATGCAAGCCGCAGTACCTGATAAGCTGATACCTGATACACAGACTATTTGGAAAATTGGTGTGTTCCATAATTCTAACAAAGAATACATGATGAGTTTGTGCAATAATTGCTCTTGCAGAGAATGTTTGAAAAGCTACTTAATTGATACATTCAGCAACGAATATGATCTTGATGATACTATAAGGGACAAGCAATGGGCTCATACTGATAGAACGACAATTAACTGAGCAGCTAAAAAGCCTGGATGACTTTATTGAATCATTGTGTGACACCTTTCTTGCTTTTATTTATTTACATCATTCAGACTCAACTCAAGATGGTCAATATTATTACAATCAAACATAAAAAGTAGAAACAAAGCATACTCAACTCCGAAGAGCTGAGTTGTAATGTACCAAATACAGCTTTAAAGACCCATCACTTCATTAGCAAATCACAATCAAGTTACTTGAAACAAAATTTAGCTGATGATGAAGTCGTAGTACTACTTGATTTTGCTGAGAACTACTCATTTAGTGTCCAAGATGCCGTGCAAGGGTTCCATTGGGACAACACTCAGGCAACCCTTCACCCTTTTGTAATACACTACAAAAAAGATGGAGCTTTAACATTAAAAAGTTTGGTTGCAATATCAGATCACTTGGAACATTCAACAAGTACAGTGCATGCATTCATTAACCAAATAATTCCAATTATTAAATCACTTGGTAATGTGAAAAAAATACTTTATTTCAGCGATGGTGCTGCTTCACAATACAAAAACCGTAAAAATTTTATTAATCTTTGCCATCTGATTTCATCAGATTTTGGAATTGATGCTGAGCGGCATTTCTTTGCCACATCTCATGGCAAAAGTTCATGTGATGGAGTTGGTGAAACCACCAAAAGATTAGCTGCACGTGCAGTCGTGCAAGTCTTTACGCAGCAACCAACCACCAAATTCTCACACCACAAATCTTTTCCAATGGGAGCAAGATCACATTTCTGGGTTTGAATATATTTGGGTTTCTTCAATTGAAATTCAAGACCTCAACACAAAATTTGAATTGGAAAAGCGATATGCATTGTGTAAAACAATAACAGACACGAGATCACATCATAGCTTTACTCCACAATCATTTCAGTCTTTGAAAATGCGTCGACTGTCAAATAATATTTCACATACCCTTGTGGATGTGGCACGAGGTCAATCACAACTCCAAGAAGATGATGCAAGTATAGGCCAATGTGTACCTTGCAGATAAGGTACATTGGCATTATTAGTGAAAAAAGCTATGAAAAGCAAGACTTCAATGTTCAGTTTATGATACTTAACAAAGGCAACAAATGTTTAAACTGGCTCAGACATCAACAAACATGCTGGATTCCATTTCAATATTTATTTGTTCAATTGCTGTGCCGAGTATCCATGGTTCTTCCGGACAACAGTACAAACTGAGCAATGAAGATTATGACAAAATTTGCCATTTTGTCCACTGACAATGAGAACCACGTCCACATGGTACATTACAGTTGTCAAATGTATAATAATTGCTTTGTGAACAATTGCTCAAAACACAATCAAAAATACACTTCAAATGTTTTCTAGTATATATAGTTCAATATTGTTACATTTTTTTTTAATTTTTCATTTGTAACTTTTAACGTTTTTCTCCAAACTTTGACGCATACTTTCTGTAAGCAAACACTGAGAACCATGGATCAATTTTTGCATGGTAGACTTGTCACATCTTAGTGAATTTGTGAACAAAATTTCGGTTGCTGTATATGTCAGCTTATCAGGTACTACGGCTTGCATTAACTTGGCATTCTGATGTTATATACTTCTTCTTCTTCATGCAATTAAAGCAAATTTAATACCAAAAGATCGAACAAAAAGATATCGGACAGTGCAGCTAAAACACATAAAGATAATAATGTCTTAAACTTTATGGATAAAACGTCTTGCAAAATTATTCATAGGTCTACAACAGGGGTGGGGAACCTGCGGCCCGCGGGCCGAATGCGGCCCGCGTGACTGTTCCATGTGGCCCGCGTCAAAATTTCTTTACCCAAAATATATTGAAACAACAACGCAACCTCAAAAAAGAGTAGGCTCGGCAGTCTGCATTCTCGGTATATTGCGAATGGCCTTCTATGACTAGTTAATCCATCATAGAAGGCCATTTGTAACAACAATGTGTATGTCACAATGTGACCAGTTATTGTTAATCGGTCAGTTATGCCATTCGTGAAAAGTGTTTTGCAGAGTAGCCTTTTTCTCAAATTCGCAAAATTTTACGTTGTATAATGACTTCTGGAAAGAAAAGAAAGATGGGTGATGAAGGCAGAATGTTCCAGAAAGATCGGACAAAATTTCGAAGTTTTTAGTGGCCCGCGTGTGTTATTTCTCATTTTATGTGGCCCGCAATACTAAAAAGGTTCCCCACCCCTGGTCTACAATCACAATTGTCATTTGTCAAGCACATAACATTGCTGCTGTCATCAAGAACACTTTATATAGCCAATAGCAAGATAAAATAATGATCACCCCTACTCCCCTTGAACTTTTCATTTCTAATTTTTAGCGTTTTTGTCCAAACTTTGACAAATACTTTCTATAAGAAAACATTGAGAACCATGGATCAATTTTTGCATGGTAGACTTGTCACATCTTAGTGAATTTGTGAACAAAATTTCGGTTGCTGTATATGTCAGCTTATCAGGTACTACGGCTTGCATTAACTTGGCATTCTGATGTTATATACTTCTTCTTCTTCATGCAATTAAAGCAAATTTAATACCAAAAGATCGAACAAAAAGATATCGGACAGTGCAGCTAAAACACATAAAGATAATAATGTCTTAAACTTTATGGATAAATAAAACGTCTTGCAAAATTATTCATAGGTCTACAACTGTCATTTGTCAAGCACATAATATTGCTGCTGTCATCAAGAACACTTTATATAGCCAATAGCAAGATAAAATAATGATCACCCCTACTCCCCTTGAACTTTTCATTTCTAATTTTTAGCGTTTTTGTCCAAACTTTGACAAATACTTTCTATAAGAAAACATTGAGAACCATGGATCAATTTTGCATGGTAGACTTGTCATATCTTAGTGAATATGTGAAAAAAATTTCAGTGCAAATTTTCACTGGGGTCATGGGTAACCGGGGTATTAAAAGGACCCCACTTTTTGCTTTTTTTCATTTCAACCCATGTTTCACATTAAATACCTCCCAAAATCTTTAATATTTTATACTAAAATTTTCTCAGTTCATAGAGAATCCTGTAAACAACATTTCTATTAAATTTTAGCCAAAACCAATCAAAAATAGGGTCTTGGCAAGGTTTCAAAATTTTGGTAAATTTTAGCTGAGAGCTGGAAACGGCCAACTTTGGATGTCTATAACCTTTGACCTTTTAGAGTGACAATGTGAACGATGTTGTTTTTTCAATATTTGGCAGAAGTATTATCACATGTAAAAAATTTGGGTTCTTACCTAATTTAGTTTAGCAGTAATAGGGCCTCAAACATGGCCAAAAATACAAAAAATGTGCCCCCTTGACAGACCCCCCCCAAACTAAATGCTTCATAACTCTCGTGTTTCTCAATAAATTTCACTCAAATTTTGCAGTTGTTCATCATATAGGATAGTGAAAAGGTGTGTAAAACTTAAGAAAAATCGAAGGGGTTGATTTTCTTGACTGTGTGAATTGACACGGAATGGCCCTTCATTCAAATGATTACCTTCATACAAAATATGCCAAATTGGCAACCTTGGTCATAAGTTAAGACAGTGGTTCCCTGCCGGGGGAAATTCCCCATTAGAGGGGAATTTAGTTTCAGAATTGTGCACTGACTATTAATTGTTTGTTTGTTTATCTTTATCCTGCATTGCGGGAAAGCGGACTTGAGCGCTATGCATCGGTGTACGCCTTCCGACATACACCTGACCCACGCTGCAGCCGACGGCAATGTCTGTTTCCGGTTGTCTACTCTAATTATGACTTAAATTTGGTACTACCCATTACTCGAAATAGATCACTAGGTAGAGGCAATTATCGTAAAGTTTCTTGCCCAGAGAAACAACAGCAAGTGCGGGTGGCTGAAGTCGAACATGCAGACTCTCGACTGCGATCCCAACGCGCTAACCACTATGCACTGACATGGATGCAGACCATCACGTAGGCCTACAGTAGGGTGCATCATCTCCCCCTTATTTTGGAAATTGAATTTGTTCCATTGATAAATGGTGTCCATTTAAAGTGCAACTGCACGATTGAATTAACATAGGCTAGAATCCATTGCCAAGACATCTGGAACCTGTTGAATAACTCACTTCCTTACAATTGAGGCCCACAGTCGAGAAACCGACCCTTTTCTCACGCTCTCTAGCGCTTCTCTCTCACGCTACCTGGAAGTAGCAAACTCGTCAACGCCACCTAGCGATATGACGTCAGTTGGAGTCGAGACCAAACTAGCCGAGATAGGCTTGGTTGCTACTGAATGCGCAAATTTATAAGGCCTCCATAGTGAAGACGCATCTTTCAGCCAGCATTATACAAATTTAGTTGTTCATGCTTGTGTGCCAGGAGTGGTTTGCGAAGCCCATCGCCGAAGGCTAGTTTCGTAGATTACAACAGCCAAACTTGGTTATATCGAAAATATGTTGTATTGTACACCAGCTCAGTGGCCGAGTGGTTTTGCCTTCGGCTCTGGTGCTGGTAGATCTGAGATCGATTCCAGGTCGGGTCAAACCGAAGACTTTAAAAACGGTACCGATTGTGTTCTATCCTGCATAGCGCAGTGAGAATGAGTCGGGTAATAATGTGATAACATCGTAAACCTGATACAAATTAAAAATGAGCCCTGTCGCTAAAAGACCTTAGCTGTTGTAGAGCGACAATAAATAAAACCATAACATTATTATTATGTTGTATTGTACGGTATTGCAGGACATAGTACAGTCGACTATCATGCGATAACGCTTTAGCATTCATTGGGACTGTCTTCGGCGGTGTTGACATCTCCGTTCTATAAAAATAATCTAGATGAAGCTAAAAAAAGACTAGAATAAGCCAAATTGAAGCAGAAATAAAGTAAAAGGATAAACCAACATACAATACTGATGACAAATCACATTACGACACACAAATCGAAAACAAACCAAACCAAAAAACACCAAATCGAAAAATAAAAATAAACGAAACGGTTGCAATAAACCAGGTTAAATCAAGACTAAAATGTTAACACTGGTCTTTGGAACCCAGCATAGTCTCCATCGTCACTGGGATACTTTCTGCGGATAAATGACACAATGCAGGATGGCAGCACGACTCTGTTGGACTTGCCCAGAACTTCTCCATCCAACAGCCACTCCAGCACCTGCCTATAGGCGACCAGCCTGAATTGCCTGGGAAATGTAACAGCAAGTCGTTTAATAATGAATGGAACAATTACGCAACCAGCTCTTGAAAGGCTGTTGAACAATGAACAGTAAACAAGCTCAAGTGAACGCACTCATAAGAAAAAGAGATGTCAATAGAAATGTAAACCTAATAGCCTACAAGGCAATGAAGGAATATACTTCATATACTGGTTCCACCCATATGCAAATGGATATGTTTTAAGAGCATACTAGATATGCCGGTTATAACATGCAATTGTTACACTACTAAGGTAACTCTACAATACTCCACCAATCTTTTTGACTATTTTATTTCAAATATTGCTGCCCTTCAATTGTTGTGTCCCACGACTTCTCGGATAGTTCATATTCAGACGACAGATAGAAAAATGAGCAGATGCATCTCTATTTTTAAGTGGGGTAGAAGATGCAACTGGCTTAACCAGACCGGAAAGCAACATTGTTTCAGTGTTCGTGCCCACGGTATTTCGTCCAAACCACGTTTGGGTACCTGTTGAGAACTAATGCTGTAGTAGTGGCACAATAGACTGTTATGAGTAGTTGTAAATAAACAAAAAGAAACATTTTAACATTGACTGCAGAATCAATCAAACTTTAAAAAAAAGATAGCAGATAAGCACTTATTGATGTGACTCACCAACAGATCGCTTTGTAGTCTGCTCCTGTTTTAATGAAACCTGACAAGCCTTGGATTGGAAAGATGCTGTTTCACACCGGGTGGAAACATCCGAATGACTCACTTGAAAACTCGCAGCTAACCATTTGTTTGTCAACATCCGCATTCCGCAACCTCCAATACCTAATATGTATTGTAAAGTACACTTTGCTTTATTAACAACCATTGAAGATTATAACGTTTTGAAATTGGTACCATGCCAGTATTAGATGCACTTGAATTGTACATAAGAGATTAATGCAACAGCATTATGCGGTGATTTTGACTACTGGGTAATTTACAAAAAAAGAATGAAATATGATTGAACGATAAACCCCTCGGCCACCACCAGAGATAAAAGAGGAGGACATCACCCGTAACTGAATACAAGCAGCACATTAGATTGAACCTGTAGCCTATATTAATTATGTTGGTTCATCAATACAACAATGCAAGGCTACATACTGTCATCTCATCATGCATAGCAACGTCAATGGGATCTTCAGCAGCAGACGGCACAGCTTGTTGAGATGCAGTGGTTTTACTTTTCTTGGTCGAACCCGCACCCATTTCATCATTCATGGCCTACAAAAAATTGACAATTAATATCAGATTACTGTATGTCTCACGCACCTCCTGAACACATATGAAGACCTGGGTAGCACAATTGTAGTTTGGGCAACATTGAATTATGATCAGATTATGAATCCCACTAGCTACATTCTGTAAAAGTTAGGAAAGAAAACAATCTGGACATCAAATTTGTATAAAAAATTGCTAAGCCACATATTCTGAGCCAAAGTTGTTAATCCCAATTGAGAGATAAAAGGTGTTATGTCAAAGTAAGTACCGACCGTAAGCAACACAGTAAGTTTTGCAACCTTGCTGTTTTGCAAGGTTGTGATCTGTTGTAATTAGACTATATAATAACAGTGGTACCGGTATTACATAACTACTTAATCGTTTTGAGCAGATGGCACATTGTATGTTCATAAAATTTAAAACAAGTAGGCCTAAAAACATTACATAGGATATGCAGCCTATTTCTATAGCTTCTATTGTGTAACTACAAACCTTCACTATTGTCCGCTTTTGCATTCAATGATCTCTATCCAGCTTAGATGCAGTAGCATCAGACGTACCGGTAGCAGAAGTACATTTTATGGTGGGAACAGCAGATTTCTTCAGAATGTAACGTTTGCAAAATCCCATATTAACTTCAAAATAATTTTCAAAATCCTGCTCAAGAAAGTGATTTGAGCAGATAAGACTGGTAGGGAAGGGTCCATTCCATTTGCGGACTTGATGAGCAAACTTGCACCAGTTAATTCGCAAACGTTAATCGTTAGGAAAGGCAAAAAATGTCACCTTTGCACCAGAAACAAATTTTGTGTGATAGATAGAGCAAATTTTCACCATTTTAAATGTTTGGCTCAGAACTACAATAATCTAAGAAACGAAGTTGCAAGAGAAATGTTTTGTTTTAAAAGTTTTATATATTTGAACTAAAGACTTGAAGCTTACAAGAATGTCACATAACATTGGTTAAGATGTACCGTACTTTACCTTGCATGGCCTATGACAGCTTTGGTCTGTCCCTTCACCAACAATTTCAATGGATAAGTCAACACACCTGGCTTATTTTTTTCAAAAAGAGCCTATACTACCTGTCTTCACATAAAAAGCACGTGCAACAAGATCGAAGCAGCGAAAAAAAACTTCCTTCCTCTAGGTCTAGTCTAGGACAAACACAACTAGCTAAACTAAAACTAGTAAAAGACTTGTAAAACCAGTTGTCGCTTCGATCTGACTGACTCCAACTGACGTCATAATCTGCGTGTTGCGCAATGCAGGCGGAACGTGGCCAAAAATACAAGCGCGTGGAAAACCATAGTTTTGATAATTTTTATTGAGATAATTATAGCCTTAAAAAGTAAGGGCGAGGTTGGTATTTATAGATTGAAACATGCTCTTTCAGATAAAGTGCGGTCAAAGTCATCGTGCAGTAGCACTTTAAGGTAAAATGACACCAAAAAAATTTTGGTGGTCAGGGGACCCTCCCTACCACCACCTCCTGACCCCCCTAAATCGGCTTTTCAAAAATCGCCATAACTCAAAAACCAAACAAGATAGACATATGTTGTTTGGTACCAAATTTGTTGTACCTACTTGATTTAATTCAAATCTGCAGAAAAAAACTACGTTTAAAGAGTCTCACGAATTAGTTTCTTAGGAGGCTACCAGCACAGATGTGTAAATAATTGTAGTGTACAAGAAAACTCACATGCAACAAGCAGTTGATAACTTGTGCTATTTACTTTGAGGTTTGTACTAATTTACAGCAGACACAGTGACCATAATTACTGACATAATTTCTCCATAATGCAATTTCCATTGATGTGATTAGCTAAGTGATAGGGCAGTGATATCATTTCAGTCCTCCCACATTTCAGTTGGAATTATTTCTTGACTTTGTATTTTGTTCTCCCAGCAGTAAGCCATGTTGTTAACATAAAGTTAAATTCCAGTCAGTTAGATTTTCATGTTAATCAGTGATGTTTAGGTATATACCAGTACTAGTTATTTAGAAAGTATTATAACAATACAGTATAATATAACGTTTTTTCATTAACAGAACTAGTTGCTATAAAGTATCTTATTATCTAATTGCTATAAAGTATCCTATTTCTAGTGCTTAGTTCAGTACAGACTTGAGTGTTTGCTTAGTTAAGCTGTGCATCATGGCTTCTATGAGAGCATCAGCTGTTGATATGAATGCACTCGGTGGGACTATTTGGAGCTCGTTATAGTCTTCTCTAGGTATGTCATTGTTATCTTTTTTTGTAAGCAGCTGAGTAGCAAGATCTGTGGGCATCTTTTTTTAATACATTTAGAAAATTTATTCCGTCAGGTGAAATGCAGTCAGGTTCATTTAAGCAAGGAGGAAGGCACAAACTGTTCTTGAGACACATGACTAATTGACTAAAGTAAGTTCGAAAGTTTTTAAGCATTGTAATTTCTGGAGACCTGGAGGTTTTGATTCACAATACGTCAAACACACTGCCAACAATCAGCTCTCCAATGTGCTTTCTGCAGGCACACCATAGCAGTGGCTTGTCTAATCTGTTTTGCAGCTCCACACAGCCTCCTGATCACAGACCAGTGTTTGTAGATGTGGTATCGAAAACCATACTTACAGCCCCATCTAAAGAACAGTTCCGGTCACTTAGTAAGTCAGAAGTGAAGTCCCCAACAATACTCCCAACTGACTGCTCATCGTCGGGGCTAAACGTTGGCACACCAAGCCGTTTGGTCTCAAGATCTGTTGATATCAAAACTGGCATTATTTCATCCTTCTTATACTTGTCTTGAAATAGTGGAAGCAGCTTGGAATCCCAATGTATGTTATACAACAACAGTGGTGTCCAGTCTTCTTTGATGATTTCCGACATGCTATAATTCTTTTGTATCAATCACATGCCGTGTATGACAATGCAAATTTTTGATAACAACTGTGAATCAGTGAGCTCTTCTGTTCCTGAGTATGTGCATTCCATTCATGAAGCTTTGTAGAAAAGCTGATCCAGCTGCTGGTGAAATCCCGCATCTCGCCATAACTTCAACAACTGAATTTCTTGCCAGGATATTATAAGGCACATCCAGAAGTGCACCAGTTTTCAATGTTCTCCTGTGTGCATCTGATTCTGTGCTACAGCTTTGCACATTATCATCCCCTGATGTCATTAACTGCAGCATTCCTTCTTTGATTTAGTCTTTTTGTGCTGTTTTTGCTTACTTTTTACAAAATTTGATCGGTCATAACTTCCAATAGTTGCTGAATGATCCCCAAACATCGAAATCAAGAAATTTCTATCAGCATCAAATGGAAATGGCTTGGTTAATGCATCAGCTGTTGTAATAATGAAAGTTTTGTTGAAAAAGTCTTCATGCTGTTTCAAGTAATTATGGTCACTGTGTCTGCTGTAAATTAGCACAAACCTCAAAGTAAATAGCACGAGTTATCAACTGCTTGTTGCATGTGAGTTTTCTTGTACACTACAATTATTTACACATCTGTGCTGGTAGCCTAGCCTCCTAAGAAACTAATTCGTGAGACTTTTTAAATGTAGTTTTTTCTGCAGATTTGAATTAAATCAAGTAGGTACAGCAAATTTGGTACCAAACAACATATGTCTATCTTGTTTGGTTTTTGAGTTATGGCAATTTTTGAAAAGCCGATTTAGGGGGGTCAGGAGGTGGTGGTAGGGAGGGTCCCCTGACCACCAAAATTTTTTTGGTGTCATTTTACCTTAAATGGACACCATTTATCAATGGAACAAATTCAATTTCCAAAATAAGGGGGAGATGATGCACCCTAGCCTACAGTAGCCTAGCCTATTTCTGTTTCATGCAAATACTCAATGGCTTTCAAGAGGAAACGTAGCCTAACCAAGCGAGTGTTTGAGCTCAGAGACGAAGACGAGCTTAAATTATTTTTTGACCTTTAAATAAAATTGGAATTTGTTTCATTGCTGAATAATGACAGATGGATCATTCAATCACACAATCCATTGGCTGATGCGCCTGGATGAAACAACGTGATCTGCGGCGGCCTCAAATGCAAGAAGAAGATTGGATTACTTGCTTATTTGGTTGCTATGTTTGGTCCATTGAATAAACTAAATCTGATAATGCAAGGGAAAAACACCTATAAGCCTATACGGTATATATTCAATTGCTATCTCCGTTTAAAGCAGATTGCGCATCAACATGGGTTAGGCTATCTGTAGGCCTATCCAATTCAATTTATTTTTCATTGCTGGCGCGAACATGTAGAGAACGGCAAAGTAAACACACGAATTTGCACCAACAAAAGGGAAAGATGGCAAAACAAAAAGGTTTAAAATATGCAAAAACAGTGTTTGGATGTCACTGTTTTTAATTTGCACAGCCACCAAACCTAGAAAAGAGATGATAAAGATAAAAAAAAATTATGTAAAAATACTACAAAAATAGGCTACAATTACAATCAACACTTACCAGTGCAACAAATGCGATTTTAACCACCAGCTGAAGTTAAACATAACAAGCCCAATCCCTCTCTTCAACAAAAGAAAAAATAGGCCGAACATTACTGTACAATGAACACTTGCAATAAGGGCGATTTAAACTTTACAGAACTACACACAAGTGTCCTGAACTTTGCACCTTGAAAGTTTAACGAAATTATAATGTCACAAAATAAAGACTCAGCAAAGTTAAAAGTTCAGGAAACCAGCTTAGTGTGACCATGAGCATTGACCAGTGGGTGCTCTTCCACAAGACGCCCTGTTGGTCAACCGGAAAAAATAATGACGTCAGACACATTGGAATGGACTATTATGAAGGAGGAAGTGCGGGGTGGAAATGCAATGAAACACACCAGAAGGAAATTGTCTCCCATTTATTGATTTGTTGTTCAATTAAAACAAATTTGCAATCGTTGAAAAGCACAAGCATAGATCTAACCAACTAAGTTAATACCAAGTCCCAAAATACTACTAGCTCCATCTGGTGGCCACTTAAACTTGATCAAATTCAAACCATTATCAAAAGTTTATTTGCAATGAGAAAAACATTAAACGACAACCAATTAAAAGAACATGTTATTGTTTATTGAAGTGATAACTTTCATTTTTATATCTTATTCAATATGCGCGCAATCGTTGTTCGAAGACAGCCCCACAACGAAGCTTTTGCACAATGCATTTCAATGGCGAATCGATCGTTTTCCAGTTCACGCCCTGCATGATCACGATAATTAATTGTCTCCCATTTATTCATTTCCAGCTCAATTTCAACAGATTTGCTATCGTTGAAAAGCACAAGCATAGATCTAACCAACTAAGTTAATACCAAGTCCCAAAATACTACTAGCTCCATCTGGTGGCCACTTAAACTTGACCAAATTCAAACCATTATCAAAAGTTTATTTGCAATGATAAAAACATTAAACGACAACCAATTAAAAGAACATGTTATTGTTTATTGAAGGGCTAACTTTCATTTTTATACCTTATTGAATATATGAGCAATCGTTGTTCGAAGACAGCCCCCCAACGAAGCTTTTGCCCAATGCATTTCAATGGCGAATCGATTGTCTTCCAGTTCACGCCCTGCGTGATCAATGGCGAATCGATCGTCTTCCAGTTCACGCCCTGCATGTTCACGATAATTAATTGTCTTCCATTTATTCATTTCTTGCTCAATTTCAACAGATTTGCTATCGTTGAAAAGCACAAGCATAGATCTAACCAACTAAATTAATACCAAGTCCCAAAATACTACTAGCTCCATCTGGTGGCCACTTAAACTTGATCAAATTCAAACCATTATCAAAAGTTTATTTGCAATGATAAAAACATTAAACGACAACCAATTAAAAGAACATGTTACTGTTTATTGAAGTGCTAACTTTCATTTTTATATCTGATTCAATATGTGCGCAATCGTTGTTCGAAGACAGCCCCCCAACGAAGCTTTTGCCCAATGCATTTCAATGGCGAATCGATCGTTTTCCAGTTCAAGCCCTGCATGATCACGATAATTAATTGTCTCCCATTTATTCATTTCTTGCTCAATTTCAACAGATTTGCTATCGTTGAAAAGCACAAGCATAGATCTAACCAACTAAGTTAATACCAAGTCCCAAAATACTACTAGCTCCATCTGGTGGCTACCTAAACTTGACCAAATTCAAACCATTATCAAAAGTTTATTTGCAATGATAAAAACATTAAACGACAACCAATTAAAAGGACATGTTACTGTTTATTGAAGGGCTAACTTTCATTTTTATACCTTATTTAATATATGAGCAATCGTTGTTCGAAGACAGCCCCCCAACGAAGCTTTTGCCCAATGCATTTCAATGGCGAATCGATTGTCTTTCAGTTCACGCCCTGCGTGATCAATGGCGAATCGATCGTTTTCCAGTTCACGCCCTGCATGTTCACGATAATTAATTGTCTCCCATTTATTCATTTCTTGCTCAATTTCAACAGATTTGCTATCGTTGAAAAGCACAAGCATAGATCTAACCAACTAAATTAATACCAAGTCCCAAAATACTACTAGCTCCATCTGGTGGCCACTTAAACTTGACCAAATTCAAACCATTATCAAAAGTTTATTTGCAACGATAAAAACATTAAACGACAACCAATTAAAAGAACATGTTATTGTTTATTGAAGGGCTAACTTTCATTTTTATATCTTATTCAATATGCGCGCAATCGTTGTTCGAAGACAGCCCCCCAACGAAGCTTTTGCCCAATGCATTTCAATGGCGAATCGATCGTTTTCCAGTTCACGCTCTGCATGATCACGATAATTAATTGTCTCCCATTTATTCATTTCTTGCTCAATTTCAACAAATGTGCTATCGTTGAAAAGCACAAGCATAGATCTAACCAACTAAGTTAATACCAAGTCCCAAAATACTACTAGCTCCATCTGGTGGCCACCTAAACTTGACCAAATTCAAACCATTATCAAAAGTTTATTTGCAATGATAAAAACATTAAACGACAGCCAATTAAAAGAACATGTTGCTGTTTATTGAAGGGCTAACTTTCATTTTTATACCTTATTTAATATACGAGCAATCGTTGTTCGAAGACAGCCCCACAACGAAGCTTTTGCACAATGCATTAATTGTCTCCCATTTATATTGAAAAAATGCTAAAGTCATAAAAAGGATTAGGATCAGGCACACAAATAGCCTAATTGGTGGTGTAATGGCTTGTCCGAATGAAGTAATGTAATAAACACTGATCAATAGGAAAGCGATGTGTGCTCTAGAGCGGTGTAGAACTTTGATCCTTTGGGAGGTCGTGGGAGAATTTTTGTCACTCGGCCCTCAGTCGAAATCAACTGGAAAAGCTCGGTTGAGGAAGCAAGTGATGTCAGCTCCAAGTGCAGAAGCCAGAAAATTGTTCCTATTTGGATGGAGAAACCTCTGCAAATAATAAAAAGCAACAACAACCAGCGAAACAGTGGGTGCGGATCCTTATGTTTTGTTCAATGCTTAGCCAAGAAATTTTTTCACAACACACAGGCTAAGCCTAATAAACCTAGGCTTAAATATGGATCAAAGGAAAGTAACGAAACCGTAATGAAATGACTTGGGCTTGCATTCTCGTGTTCTTTCTTTACCACACGAAGTCATTTTCCCAAAGGCATCCGTGTGTGTAAACAAAATGATTCATAGGTCCAAATTTTAAACGTTGACACACAAAAATCATGTTACAAACGTAAGTTAAAAAAATTATTTTGTTTCATCTGACATTGCACTTTTGTTAGCCTAGTTTGTTTGTTATAGAATAAATATCACAAAGTATGTGGGCAGCAACTCTTTTTTATCATTAGGTAGCCCTGAAAAGGGCTGTTTTTTTTTGGAAAATGGACGATGTGGCGGCTACAGTAAGGGGTAGGACTCCCTTATGGCGCATAGAACTTCAGGAAAATGTCGTCCCCGTGGAAACTGATGTCGCCACATAAATTCATCAAGATACCCAGGTATCATGTGCCTTGTGGTGCCACCCATTCTTTGAAATTTCCGTTTACAATTCAGCCACAGGTTTTCAATGTGGCTCGTATGAACCCCTGTGGCCGAAACATAATGATGGTGATGGTTGACCGTTTGGTGGCGATATCCAAGATCTAAAAAAATACGAAAGTAACTTTAAATAAATTTCAGCGTAAAATGCTTGCTGCTACGGTTTCCAAATAGAAATAACAAAAACATGTTAAATTGGTAAATTTATCTTTAATGGATGCATAATTCTTTTGACATGAGCCATCGTGCTTTTTGAAAAGGAGCTGTGCAGTTAAGTGGCGAGGTCAGTTGATTGTTTTTTCTGCTCCCAAAGTAACTTTAAATGGTTAACTGTTGTTAACAGTTTTTACACTATGAATAAGTTGTATCAAGTGGGACCTGGCATGACAGTTTAAGCCATATGGTTGGGTCTGATGCTATCACAACAGAAAAGCACATATTGTACTGTGATATGTCTTCAGACAAGCTAAACACAAACTGGTGTTTGAATGACCAATGGGCTGTGCAAGCAATCACTTTTGGGACATATTCCTACATTCCTACGTTATTTTAAGGCTGAAAGGAATTTTTTTCACTTAAAAAGTATTTTTCACTAGGGATGTAGATAAGAGCTACTGCTTTATTTTGTACAATCTTGAAAAGCCTTATTACACTACACTTTGCTATAGATCATGGCAAAAGTATATAGGCTACCTTTTTAGATTTCAATTCATTGAACCTTTAAAGTGTCTTATTTTATCATGTCTGAAAAGAAAAGCGGGTCTATTTATTGATGAAAACCAAGAAAACAAGTTCTGCTTCTTTTTCTCTTGAGTCTCTTTCATTCCATCATACCCTTGACAATCAATTGATGTATCTAGCAAAGTGTCCCCTGGGACATAGCCCCTTGTTCCATTGATCATGCATGTAAGCAACCTATGGGACAGTTATCTGACACTTTTTAATAATGAAAAAAAAACAATAAAGAATATTAGCCTACTGTCATCACTGTTTTAATTTCATGTTATGAAACAATGACTAAACTTTGCAATAAAATTGCTTAAGTTCATGATTTGCTTTAAAATAACGTTTATTAGAAATAATGTCGTATTCGTCTCATAGGTGCCACATCTCCCCTACACATTTTTACTCTCAGTACACCTAGTCTACACAAATGTTTAATCAACATGCACTTTATGTACTTCATCCAATCCATTTAATGTTTAACATAATCTACGTTAAGTGTTTACATGTTATTGTATGTCATTTTAAAATAGAACTACAAGAAACACTCACTAGACAAGTTGGAGTATCCACCCCATTCATCGAAATGAATCTCTGTTCCTGGTGCGATGTGGCGTAGAATTTCTGCCTCCAGTGTAGCCCTGTCCCGCCGCGATACCATTACGATGAGCACAATTTCACTAGGGACATCTACAGGCATTGAGAAGCAAAAGAACGTGCCCTAAGGAGGGTGGGTTAAATAAAAGTGTTGTCAAATATTCCTTCAAATCCCAAGCCCAAGTGATATTGCTCACCTGCTCGAACGTAGTTGACTAGGCGTAGGTATAGTTGTAGTGCGTAAACATGCACATAATATATAACTTACTTTGTTGTGGTGTCAATCCCGCCAAAAATCCACTGCTGTGGCACTGGGCGCCCTTGTGAATTTCCTCGTTTTCGTCTGGCCACCAAGGACTCATCGATAGCGACGATGTGGCCAGGTCCACCGATTCGATGCTGATTCCTCAACAAATCCTCCGAACAGATCTGTACGTTATCAACAAATGGCGAATATTCGTGTTTATCAAAAGTGATGGTGTGGCCTGAAGCCACATAGTGTGCTTTTCGTACAAGCACGAATATTTCTTGTTCCAAAACCGTTTGTGTTTGAATATTTTGCTTGGAGACCCAGGGCCTATGAGAGGGGGGTACTGAGGGTACGGCGTACCCTTGAGGGCCCAGGCCTGTAATTGTTGGGAGGCCCGAAATTGTGATTTTATACTTTACGCGAAAAAATGATGGTTAAAACCACCCTAAACGACTAAATTCAAGCATAAAAGTTGTTATCCTTTAGTCCTGGGGGGCCGGTAATGTAGCAAAAGGGCCCGGAAAAGTAATTGAGTGCATTGCGCGCAAATTAGGGGCCCAAAGTGGTGATTTATTGCTTTACGTGCAAAAATGTTCCGTTTTAAAGCACCAAAATAAAATCGTAAAAGTTGGTTTTTCTCCTGTTCTGGGGAGGAGGACATAGGGAAGCAAAAGCAAGGTTGAGAAACACCCGGGCTTTTTTAAAAAAGCTCGGATGTTTTTGGGCTTTTTTGTGTTTTTTAAAAATTATTTGAAAAAGGTAGTTTCACGCTTATTTCACTTCAAAATGAATTTTGGAGTTGGAGCAAGAGCCGGAGTCAAAACTTTCGGAGCAGGAACGGAACCGAGTCAAAAAAAAGTAACTTCGTTCACCTCTGCTAGGCATGTGGTGAATACAAAAGTTAATGAAGAAAGCTTATCGGTCAGACGATTAATTTGATGATGTTTTGACAAGATGTTATGTTTGAGCCTTGGTAGAGAGCTGGACTTGTAGTACCAGATACATATAACACTCAGTAACGTTAGTGGATTGAACATTTTTTTATTAACACACAAAAAAACAAGAAAAAAACTACTAAATCCAACGTTTTCGACACCAAATCATAGTGTCCTCATCAGGACTGATTATAGGCTACATCTAAGAGAAATAAATGAAAAAATTTGAAAATTTTGCATTAAAGCCGTAAGCTACAAGCGACACCTCTCAACAGCACCGGCATCAACAACTGACACACAAATTCAATGCAGGATAGCCTACGCAAATTGGCGAGAGACAGATCACATGATAGGCTATGCACAACACAAAACACTAAATAATAGTTTTATTGCAGCCTGATGCTATTATTGCGCACAGATGACCAATTCTGCAGTAAAATGTTGTATGGTGTGCAATACGCCTAAGCAAAATCACGCGCTTTGCCAAAAACAAAGGGGGCCCGGAGTGAGAGGGGGCCCGGAATGACTCTTCGTACCCCTACTGAAAACTTTTCTTTTGATAATGGTCTGAATTTGGTTAAGTTTAGGTGGCCACCAGATGGAGCTAGTAGTATTTTGGGACTTGGTATTAACTTAGTTGGTTAGATCTATGCTTGTGCTTTTCAACGATAGCAAATCTGTTGAAATTGAGCAAGAAATGAATAAATGGGAGACAATTAATTATCGTGATCATGCAGAGCGTGAACTGGAAAACGATCGATTCGCCATTGATCACGCAGGGCGTGAACAGGAAGACGATCGATTCGCCATTGAAATGCATTGGGCAAAAGCTTCGTTGGAGGGCTGTCTTCGAACAACGATTGCGCGCATATTGAATCAGATATAAAAATGAAAGTTAGCACTTCAATAAACAATAACATGTTCTTTTAATTGGCTGTCGTTTAATGTTTTTATCATTGCAAATAAACTTTTGATAATGGTTTGAATTTGATCAAGTTTAGGTAGCCACCAGATGGAGCTAGTAGTATTTTGGGACTTGGTATTAACTTAGTTGGTTAGATCTAGGCTTGTTCTTTTCAACGATAACAAATCTGTTAAAATTGAGCTAGAAATGAATAAATGGGAGACAATTAATTATCGTGAACATGCAGGGCTTGAACTGGAAGACGATCGATTCGCCATTGAAATGCATTGGGCAAAGCTTCGTTGGGGGGCTGTCTTCGAACAACGATTGCTCATATATTAAATAACTTAAAATAAGGTATAAAAATGAAAGTTAGCCCTTCAATAAACAGTAACATGTTCTTTTAATTGGTTGTTGTTTAATGTTTTTATCATTGCAAATAAACTTTTGATAATGGTTTGAATTTGGTCAAGTTTAGGTGGCCACCAGATGGAGCTAGTAGTATTTTGGGACTTGGTATTAACTTAGTTGGTTAGATCTATGCTTGTTCTTTTCAACGATAACAAATCTGTTGAAATTGAGCTAGAAATGAATAAATGGGAGACAATTAATTATCGTGATCACGCAGGGCGTGAACTGGAAGACGATCGATTCGCCATTGAAATGCATTGGGCAAAAGCTTCGTTGGGGGGCTGTCTTCGAACAACGATTGCTCATATATTCAATAAGGTATAAAAATGAAAGTTAGCACTTCAATAAACAATAACATGTTCTTTTAATTGGCTGTCGTTTAATGTTTTTATCATTGCAAATAAACTTTTGATAATGGTTTGAATTTGATCAAGTTTAAGTGGCCACCAGATGGAGCTAGTAGTTTTTTGGGACTTGGTATTAACTTAGTTGGTTAGATCTAGGCTTGTTCTTTTCAACGATAACAAATCTGTTAAAATTGAGCTAGAAATGAATAAATGGGAGACAATTAATTATCGTGAACATGCAGGGCTTGAACTGGAAGACGATCGATTCGCCATTGAAATGCATTGGGCAAAGCTTCGTTGGGGGGCTGTCTTCGAACAACGATTGCTCATATATTAAATAACTTAAAATAAGGTATAAAAATGAAAGTTAGCCCTTCAATAAACAGTAACATGTTCTTTTAATTGGTTGTTGTTTAATGTTTTTATCATTGCAAATAAACTTTTGATAATGGTTTGAATTTGGTCAAGTTTAGGTGGCCACCAGATGGAGCTAGTAGTATTTTGGGACTTGGTATTAACTTAGTTGGTTAGATCTATGCTTGTTCTTTTCAACGATAACAAATCTGTTGAAATTGAGCTAGAAATGAATAAATGGGAGACAATTAATTATCGTGATCACGCAGGGCGTGAACTGGAAGACGATCGATTCGCCATTGAAATGCATTGGGCAAAAGCTTCGTTGGGGGGCTGTCTTCGAACAACGATTGCTCATATATTCAATAAGGTATAAAAATGAAAGTTAGCACTTCAATAAACAATAACATGTTCTTTTAATTGGCTGTCGTTTAATGTTTTTATCATTGCAAATAAACTTTTGATAATGGTTTGAATTTGATCAAGTTTAAGTGGCCACCAGATGGAGCTAGTAGTTTTTTGGGACTTGGTATTAACTTAGTTGGTTAGATCTAAGCTTGTGCTTTTCAACGATAACAAATCTGTTGAAATTGAGCTAGAAATGAATAAATGGGAGACAATTAATTATCGTGAACATGCAGGGCTTGAACTGGAAGACGATCGATTCGCCATTGAAATGCATTGGGCAAAAGCTTCGTTGGGGGGCTGTCTTCGAACAACGATTGCACGCATATTGAATAAGATATAAAAATGAAAGTTAGCACTTCAATAAACAATAACATGTTCTTTTAATTAGCTGTCGTTTAATGTTTTTATCATTGCAAATAAACTTTTGATAATGGTTTGAATTTGATCAAGTTTAAGTGGCCACCAGATGGAGCTAGTAGTATTTTGGGACTTGGTATTAACTTAGTTGGTTAGATCTATGCTTGTGCTTTTCAACGATCGCAAATTTGTTTAAATTGAACAACAAATCAATAAATGGGAGACAATTTCCTTCTGGTGTGTTTCATTGCATTTCCACCCCGCACTTCCTCCTTCATAATAGTCCATTCCAATGTGTCTGACGTCATTATTTTTTCCGGTTGACCAACAGGGCGTCTTGTGGAAGAGCACCGACCAGTGTTGGGCGCAATAACTCATTTTTCAGTTAAGCGATAACGATAATCGAAAAATGCCTAAAGCGATAACGATAAACAATAAATCAAAAAAAAGTTAAGCGATAACGATAAAGTTATCGCCGATAATGACATTTTTTTTTCTTGATTGGAGCTGCCCCATCCCATGCAGAACGAACTGTATTCATATCGAACATAATATACTGTAAAGGGACAAAACTTTTTGTAAGTTATGTATGAATAGAATCGCAACAGCGGCAGTGGGGATCGAATCTTCAACCTCTTGATCCAGGATCAAACCACTGAGGTAACCGCCGTGCTTGTAATTATACCTTCAGATGCCAGTTGGATGCTTTTATCAATTGAGTTACACTGCCGCTTACGTGCAGTAGGAAAAATAATTAAATCAAATGAAAATACCATAAAAAATTCCAAACTTTGTACCGTATTTTGCTTTCTGCAGGGCTGTTTACAGCAAAGTCAGCAATAGGCTAATTGAAAAAAGTCCAAAAAACACAAAATGCTTGAAAATTTATCAGTAATCTTAAGCGTTATTGGTAGTAAAAATACCACCGTCATTCTGGCAGAATAATTCTGTGCGATCCGCCTAAAAAAATGATCCGTAAAAATTTGCGCGATAAACAATGCGATGACAGTAGCAACACTCGGAAGCTGATAAAATCACTTCTCCTTACCACATCACAGCAAATGTTATATTTTTTCCATAGCCAAATGAACAGTGAACACAGAAGTTTAAATAAAAAACTCAACTTGTCAAAGATAAAGCAACTGCAATTGCGAAAAGTTAGACATAAAATCGTATCTATTAAGATTGCGATATGTGATATGGCAAGAAAAATAAGCATCACAAAAACGACTATAAAAACATTTTCCCGAAATATTTTTCGGAATTTTATTTTTGAATCGTGTTCAGAATTAAATTTCCTTTCCAGGGGTGGCAAGCTCGTGGTGGGGCAGACGAAGGAAACGCGAGCAGAATGATTTAAAAATGGGGTAAATGTCTTACGTATTTAAAAATAAATAGAGATTTTAACGTTTATAGACGCCTTCAATTAGGCGCCTATAAAAATATTTTCCCGAAATATTTTTTGGAATTTTATTTTTGAATCGTGTTTAGAATTAAATTTGCTTTCCAGGGATGGCAAGCTCGTGGTGGGGCAGACGAAGGAAACGCAAGCAGAATGGTATAAAATGGGGGAAATGTCTTACGTATTTAAAAATAAATAGAGTTTTTAACGTATATACATGCCTTCAATTAAGCGTCTATAAAAATATTTTCCCGAAATATTTTTTGGAATTTTATTTTTGAATCGTGTTCAGAATTAAATTTGCTTTCCAGGGATGGCAAGCTCGTGGTGGGGCAGACGAAGGAAACGCGAGCAGAATGGTTTAAAAATGGGGTAAATGTCTTACGTATTTAAAAATAAATAGAGATTTTAACGTTTATAGACGCCTTCAATTAGGCGCCTATAAAAATATTTTCCCGAAATATTTTTTCGGAATTTTATTTTTGAATCGTGTTTAGAATTAAATTTGCTTTCCAGGGATGGCAAGCTCGTGGTGAGGCAGACGAAGGAAACGCAAGCAGAATGGTTTAAAAATGGGGGAAATGTCTTACGTATTTAAAAATAAATAGAGTTTTTAACGTATATACACGCCTTCAATTAAGCGTCAATAAAAATATTTTCCCGAAATATTTTTTGGAATTTTATTTTTGAATCGTGTTCAGAATTAAATTTCCTTTCCAGGGATGGCAAGCTCGTGGTGAGGCAGACGAAGGAAACGCGAGCAGAATGGTTTAAAAATGGGGGAAATGTCTTACGTATTTAAAAATAAATAGAGTTTTTAACGTTTATAGACGCCTTCAATTAGGCGCCTATAAAAATATTTTCCCGAAATATTTTTTGGAATTTTATTTTTGAATCGTGTTCAGAATTAAATTTCCTTTCCAGGGATGGCAAGCTCGTGGTGGGGCAGACGAAGGAAACGCGAGCAGAATGGTTTAAAAATGGGGTAAATGTCTTACGTATTTAAAAATAAATAGAGAATTTAACGTTTATAGACGCCTTCAATTAGGCGCCTATAAAAATATTTTCCCGAAATATTTTTTGGAATTTTATTTTTGAATCGTGTTCAGAATTAAATTTGCTTTCCAGGGATGGCAAGCTCGTGGTGGGGCAGACGAAGGAAACGCGAGCAGAATGGTTTAAAAATGGGGTAAATGTCTTAAGTATTTAAAAATAAATAGAGTTTTTAATGTATATACACGCCTTCAATTAAGCGTCTATAAAAATATTTTCCCGAAATATTTTTTGGAATTTTATTTTTGAATCGTGTTCAGAATTAAATTTCCTTTCCAGGGGTGGCAAGCTCGTGGTGAGGCAGACGAAGGAAACGCAAGCAGAATGGTTTAAAAATGGGGGAAATGTCTTAAGTATTTAAAAATAAATAGAGTTTTTAATGTATATACACGCCTTCAATTAAGCGTCTATAAAAATATTTTCCCGAAATATTTTTTGGAATTTTATTTTTGAATCGTGTTCAGAATTAAATTTCCTTTCCAGGGGTGGCAAGCTCGTGGTGGGGCAGACGAAGGAAACGCGAGCAGAATGGTTTAAAAATGGGGTAAATGTCTTACGTATTTAAAAATAAATAGAGATTTTAACGTTTATAGACGCCTTCAATTAGGCGCCTATAAAAATATTTTCCCGAAATATTTTTTGGAATTTTATTTTTGAATCGTGTTCAGAATTAAATTTGCTTTCCAGGGATGGCAAGCTCGTGGTGGGGCAGACGAAGGAAACGCAAGCAGAATGGTTTAAAAATGGGGGAAATGTCTTACGTATTTAAAATTAAATAGAGATTTTAACGTTTATAGACGCCTTCAATTAGGCGTCTATAAAAATATTTTCCCGAAATATTTTTTGGAATTTTATTTTTGAATCGTGTTTAGAATTAAATTTCCTTTCCAGGGATGGCAATCTGGTGGTGGGGCAGACGAAGGAAACTGGGGCAGAATGATTTAAAAATGGGGGAAATGTCTTTCGTATTTAAAATTAAATAAGGATTTTGACGTTTTGACAAGCCTTAAATTAAGCGTTTATAAAAGATAGTTGAAAAATTGGAAATTACAGAAAATAATGGAAAAGACCTGTACAAAAATAAATTCCTTGTGTTACATTTGTTGATTAAGTTCTGTATTGTTGTAAGGTTTTCCCACCGCACCTTTGAGGCAACCTTATGCGGTCGTTAGGTTTTTTGTTAACGCAGGACCTGTCGCCAGTAGCCATATTACACCTGCCTATACAGCACATCTTGAGTAGTGCAAAAAAATTGTACAGAATAGTTAATGCTTCATCAATATTGAACTTTTCAGAATTTGACAAAATGATGTGTAAATTGAAGAGATCCTAATTTGAAACCTTAAATTTCTCTAGAAAGCGATTATAGGCTATACATTTCGAATGGGTATTTTTTTAAGTTTTAATAGATTACTGCATCTACAATGATTTAATTTAGAAATCACTAGGTTTGTTTGTCGTATCCAGGCTTACACCTGGTGGTTGAAGATTCGGATTAAGTAGACACGAAGGCAATGAAGCCAATCTTCGGGTCCACTTTCAGACATGCCTTTAAGTGTCCTGCCAAAGACACAGCCGCGTGCTCTTGAACGGTATCGAACCCGGTGCCCTTTCGATTGCCTTTCCAAGTTCTCACCACTGGGCTATGCAGCTGACGTCACCACTCGGCTATGTAGTAGGTATCAGTTAATGAAGAATAATTTGTATTCTCTGAGCACAACATAAACTTCTAAACATTTTTTCAGCAAATCGAGTAGGATACTGCGGATTCTTTTGCTATATTCAGTCTTTAGCTTTTACGTAGAAAAACAAGTATCCGCGATCCTGTATTACCTTTGTCATTTCGCAGAACGAAATACATCGAACTTTTTTGTCATTAAATTCCCAAACTACATTTTATTTGCGTAGACAATAGCTTGTTCTTTCCAGCAATGGTTCAATTGTAAAAATCGAAGCAGAAACAAGCAAGTTACAACTAATTCAATAAAGCCATATAATGATCGCAGACCTGGGGAGACTTGTAGGCTATACTTGCTTCGATTCGGATATGCAACGAGTCATCGGGCGCTTTTTGCTTGCGTTTGAAGACCGGTTGCTCGCTTTGTGAAAAAGCTATCAACCTCAACTTGTGCTTGTAAATAGACAGAGATATGTTCTTTAGATTAGCGTTTAATAAATGTTGGTATCTTAAAAAATGTTTGTGGGATAGATGGTTGAAGTCGGTCAAGTTCAACTCTTTACCTAAGAAATATTTTTAAGTTTTAGAGTCTGGCTAAGCTTTATTTGGGTAGATGATAGCTTGTGCTTTCCAGCAATGGTTCAATTGTTAAAATCGAAGCAGAAACAAGCAACTTACAACTAATTTAATAAAGACATATAATGATCGCAGACCTGGGGAGACTTGTATACTTGCTTCAATTCGGAAATGCAACGAGTCATCGGGCGCTATTCGCTTGTGTTTGAAGCCCGGTTTCTCGCTTTGTGAAAAAGCTACCAACCTCAACTTTTGCTTGTTAATAGACAGAGATATGTTCTTTGAATTAGCATTAATTAAATGCTGGTATTTTAAAAAATATTTGTGGGATAGATGGTTGAAGTCGGTCAAGTTCAACTCTTTACCTAGGAAATATTTTTAAGTTTTAGAGTCTGGCTTAGCTTTATTTGGATAGGCGATAGCTTGTGCTTTCCAGCAATGGTTCAATTGTAAAAATCGAAGCAGAAACAAGCAACTTACAACTAATTTAATAAAGCCATATAATGATCGCAGACCTGGGGAGACTTGTATACTTGCTTCGATTCAGATATGCAACGAGTCATCGGGCGCTTTTTGCTTGCGTTTGAAGCCCGGTTGTTCGCTTTGTGAAAAAGCTATCATCCTAAACTTTTGCTTGTAAATAGACAGAGATATGTTCTTTAAATTAGCATTGATTAAATGCTGGTATCTTTGAAGGTATTTTTCGTATAAATGGTTAAACTCGGTCAAGTTCAACTCTTTACCTAGAAAATATTTTTAACTGTTAGAGTCTGGTTCACCTTCATTTCGATAGACAATAGCTTGTGCTTTCCAGCAATGCTTCGATTGTTAAAATCGAAACAGAAACAAGCAACTTACAACCATAGGTGTAGCCAGGGGGGGGGGGGCAAAAGGGGCCATGGCCCCCCCCAAATTTTCAAAGTTTGGAGTCCGAAGTTGAGCCCTTTGTTTAAAATATAATAAAATTTGTAGAAATTTATAACGTTTTCCAAGACATCTGGCTATTAACACCCGCAAGGATTTGTTTTAGACACACAGAAAGACACCAATGAATTTTGCAAATCGTAAATCGCGCAAAAGATTTACGTTTCTTTTAACTAATTTGTGGAGCAATTTCACAATGGCTTACTCTGTTGGGTTTTTGTGTAGTTATTGAGTTTTTATGTAGCTGAGTTTTTGGTGTTCTCTAATTTTAGCCGCAGTTTTTGCCCGTTCGTGTGCACGAGCTACCTTTAATAAGTTAATAGCTGTTTATCTGCTAATAAATTTCATACAAATATTACCCTAAAAGTGTTTCCAGAAAGCGCTATAATCCATTATTTAAGTGTAAATTTGCAAAAATTTTCCGGGGGCGCATGCCCCCGGACCCCCCTACAATACGCGTGCCTTCGGCACGCTCTAACCCCCACCAGTTTTATTGCTTCCCTTGCTCAACCCACCAGGATACGCCACTGCACATCAGGTGGCGATGGCTTAATCAACACACTTTGTCGTTCTCATCATTTCATCAAATATTTGGCCCCCCCCCCAAAAAATTTTTCTGGCTACGCCACTGCTTACAACTAATTTAATAAAGACATATAATGATCGCAGACCTGGGGAGACTTGTATACTTGCTTCAATTCGGTAATGCAACGAGTCATCGGGCGCTATTCGCTTTTGTTTGAAGCCTGGTTGCTCGCTTTGTGAAAAAGCTATCAACCTCAACTTTTGCTTGTAAATAGACAGAGATATGTTCTTTAGATTAACGTTTATTAAATGCTGGTATCTTTAAAGTTATTTTTCGTATAAATGGTTGAAGTCGGTCAAGTTCAACTTTTTACCTAGGAAATATTTTTAATATTTAGAGTCTGGCTTAGCTTTATTTGGGTAGACGATAGCTTGTTCTTTCCAGCAATGGTTCAATTGTAAAAATCGAAGCAGAAACAAGCAACTTACAACTGATTTAATAAAGCCATATAGGCTAATGATAGCAGACCTGGGGAGACTTGTATACTTGCTTCGATTCGGAAATGCAACGAGTCATCGGGCGCTTCTTGCTTGCGTTTGAAGACCGGTTGCTCGCTTTGTGAAAAAGCTACCAACCTCAACTTTTGCTTGTAAATAGACAGAGATATGTTCTTTAGATTAGCGTTTAATATATGCTAGTACCGTATCTTAAAAAGTGTTTGTGGGATAGATGGTTGAAGTCGGTCAAGTTCAACTCTTTACCTAAGAAACATTTTTAAGTTTTAGAGTTTGGTTCACCTTCATTTGGATAGACGATAGCTTGTGCTTTCCAGCAATGGTTCGATCGTTAAAATCGAAGCAGAAACAAGCAAGTTACAACTAATTTAATAAAGGCATAAAATGATCGCAGACCAGGGGAGACTTGTATACTTGCTTCGATTCAGAAATGCAACGAGTCATCGGGCGCTATTTGCTTGTGTTTAAAGCCCGGTTGCTCGCTTTGTGAAAAAGCTATCAACCTCAACTTTTGGTTGTTTATAGACAGAGATATGTTCTTTAAATTAGCGTTTATTAAATGCTGGTATCTTTAAAGTTATTTTTCGTATAAATGGTTAAACTCGGTCAAGTTCAACTCTTTACCTAGGAAATATTTTTAAGTTTTAGAGCCTGGCTTAGCTTTATTTGGGTAGACAATAGCTTGTGATTTCCAGCAATGGTTCAATTGTAAAAATCGAAGCAGAAACGACAGAGATATGTTCTTGATTAAATGCTGTTATCTTTATTAATTGCTGTTATATTCTTCGGATAAATAGTTAAACTTGGTCAAGTTTAACTCTTTTCTAAGGAGATATGTGGTGTTTTTCGGGCCTGTGTTACATTGCTTTGCATAGGTGAGATCTTCTGCTTTGCAAGACTGGTTCAATTGTAAAAATTGAAGCAGAAACAAGCAAATCACAACTAATTTACTAAAGGCGGACACTTGCATGCTTTTTATCGTCATGATTGACTGATTTCACCCCACTTTTTTAATATTTTTTTGGTGGATACCTCCTCCGTGACGTCATCGCCTTTTTAACCAAGTGGGAAGCTTGTAAACCAGCTCCAAAATGTGCTTACTGTGAAATCCATCAAACTTGTCAAACTACTTGAAATTAGTCGTGTTTGTTTTAGATCAATAACATATTTATCGTAAACTTAAGATAGATGTTTATTGGCTGCTGCGAAAAAAGATGCACAACGAATCAAAACACAATGTATACATAGCAAAAGAAAGAAACTGATGAAAGCACCACAACAGCGGGAGGCCGCGAAGCGACCATTCAAGGTCTTCAAGTCAAGCAGCCACCCCTTAACTCATCAACGATAACTTAATTATACAGTAATTGGCTAATTGAGAAAAACGCGCAACTCCGTTGTTCCGCCAACATTAGAAGGGTCAATTGCCAATTTGACATTTTTTTCACGCTTTGTTGTTCGCTTGTTTTCAACTAAAAACCTTAAATTACTTTAAAACCAACTTCATTCTTCTTATATAACCTATAAAATGTACATTATTTTGTAAATCAGAAAAAATCGTAACCCTTCTAGTGTTGCGGATAGCCAAAAGAGGATGTACGGTAGTTGCGCATCCCGCTATCGTAAACTTAGGCTACTGATAATTTCAGATAATTTTTTTTGTTTTCTTTGTGAACGCTATCATAAAAGCAATGGCAGAACGCTGAGTTGAGGTAGGTTAATGGCGTATTCTCCATGCATGCACTGCATGCCTTACAATTCTGATGAAATCAGAAATCTTTCAGAAGCAACAAATTTATGCGTAGAAATTGAAAATGTTGATAGCAGAACCACCTCGCTGTCTTAATTTCAATATTCGAAACAACTGTTCGTTTTCAAAATTTGGCAAATTTGCTGACCCTGGCAACTCTGCATGCTGAGAGCATGGCGCAAATGGAACCGGTAGGCACTTTAACATTACCCACTCGTCGAAGAGGTACGCAATAATGCGTGACATGTTCACTCGCGGTTCAGCTGATTTCAGTCATGTGACTCGACACGTGATATTCTAATCGAAAAATTTTGATACAAATAAATTTAACTGAATGCTTTGCCACAACCACCGTTGCCTAATGGTTAGGGCAGAGGAGTAGTAATTTCGATTTCGTGGGTTCGATTCCCACCCTCTGCTAATACTATTTTTTTTTCTGCAACTGAACTGAGTGCAAGAAGGATCTTAATGACTGCAATCAATGGAGTTTATAAGGAAAATTGTGACTAAACAAAACACAAAGCAACTTCACATTGAAAAGCAGGCGCTCTTCGACGAGTGGGTGATGTAAAAGTGCCTACCAATGGAACCAAGATCACGATCTCGAGACAGAGTTGCCAGATTGGTCTTTTTAAGGCCAAATCTCAGAAATTCGTGGTTTTTAAAATATGTTTGGCCGGACTATTTTTGTTTGAACGATTGGTCTTTTTTAGTTTTCCGATTGGCAATTGTTTGGCCTTTTTTCTTTTGGTCCTCATAGTTTTAGTCCTTGCGGTTTTCTACTGTAGATAGTATGATATAAGTTCACTTGAGACCTAAGCACAGCGGTAGTTTAAAAGATCATCAAGAAAACGGGTTGGGTGTATGCTGAAGCCCATACACCGCTGCATAGCGCTTCAAGTCCGCTTTCCTGCAGTGCAGGATAAAGATATAAAATTAAGACATTGGATTCATGGTGCGTTCCAAACCTCATTTTTTGCAAAACATCTCAAACAATTATCAGCTAAGTAAGGCTCAGATTGCGAGAAAAGCTATAAACCCTAAGGCAAATTTGCAAAATTTTCCTGGGGAGGGGGCATGCCCCCAGACCCCCCTACACTGGCTATAACCCTCCTTCCATTGTATGCCTACGAAAATGAATCAGGATACGCCACTGGGTAGGCTATGTCGCATAAGTAAATGAGAAAGGTTATACTGTATTAAGATTCAATCTGTATTCAATTTTAGTTTTATTAACTACGTGGCAAGTAAAAATATTAATTTTCATGTTCTTTCCACTTGTGTGTTGATCCGAAATAAAATTTATCGGCGATTATATCGGCGATAATCAAATATTGCCTTTGGCGATAACGATAAACGAAAAAAATAATTGAGCGATAACGATAGGCGATAAAAACTTATCGTCGATAATTATCGCCGGTAAATTATTGCCGATAATGCCCATCACTGCTATAAGTCCGTCGAATTACCCATAGCCTAAGTTAGCCTAAATTAGTGGCGTAGCTAGGGAATGTGCCGGAATGTGCCGCCCCGGGGCGGATTCAGATTTTGCCGCCCCTTCAAGAAAAAGCATGTGAAAATAAAATGCGTTTTTTTATCAGATTATAATCAAAAATAGTTTTTTTATCAGATTATAATCAAGTATAATCAAAAGTAGTCTGAAAGTGCCTCCCCCAGACGTGTCGCATCGACTTAGCCTATGGGTAATTCGTCGTCCATCGGAATTACGTCGTCGTCCATCGGAAGTCGAGTCGTCCGTCGGAATTACCCCACTTAGCTTACGGTAGGCCTAGTCTACGGTAATTCAACGTGACTTATGGATGCTCATGGATAATGCTACTCATTTGGTAATTTGACAGACTTATTGGTAATTCGGCCGAATTTATGGGTAGTTTGACGCGACTTATGGCCTGGATAATTTGGCCGGACTTAGGGGTAACTTGACCTGAACTATGGCTAATATTCCTTTTGTTGGTTTTGTTCCCGTTCACTATTTGTAACTTCATCATTGCTGTTGTTTTCCGACAGAAAAAATAAATTGAAATTTGAATTAAACAATATATGGGAGACATCGGTAGGCCTACTCGGTAGGCCTACCAGGGGGGCAGGGGGGCAGCTGCCCCCTCCTGTTGTTTCAAAACGTCGCGAATTCGGGCAAAATCTTGCAATTATTAGGGCAAAAATTGCTATATGAAAAACTTCAAAATTGCATGAATTAAGAAAAACTACAAATTAATATCTTTCACCTATCAAACTAAGTAGGCTACGGTAGGCTACAACCTCTTATTTGCACAAGAAATGTGCTGCAAAATTTTCATTTGGCACACCCGTATTGATGTATTGTATGGTGATCAAAGTGTAGTAGCCTACGAAATGCATTTAACCAACTGCATCATGCCAATTTGGGCAGCCACCAAAATATGTCTCTAATACTTTTGTGAAACTGCCCAAATCAAAACACAAAATTTGCTATATTGCTAATTTCATTAATTTTCACAAATGCATCGTGTTGATTTGGGCAGCTGAAAACATGACATTATCTGATGAAACTGATTAGTCTGTTTATGCAACTGCCCAAATTAGCGTGAGGCAGTTTCCCCAAAATGAACAAATTCATTGATTTTTCCAATTTACATAGCCTAACTGTATCGTTTAGATGTTACCCGGTCAGTTGGTCGACAGGACAATTGGTCGACAGACAATTGGTCGACAAGACAGTTGGTCGACAAGACGTTAGGTCGACAGAACGATTCATTTTAGGGTTAGGGTTAGTTAACTAACCTTAACCCTAACCTAACTCTAACTCTTAACCTAACCCTAAAATGAATCGTCCTGTCGACCAACTGTCTTGCGACCAATTGTCCTGTCGACCAAATGTCTGTCGACCAATTGACCGTGCACCGTTTAGATTTGGGCAACAAAAAAATATGAAGTTATCTGATCATAGTCTATTTATAAAACTGCCCAAATTGGCATGATGCAGTTGCCTCGGCATCAAAATTTACAAAGTCTTTAATTTTTTTCATAATATCCATAAATGCATCGTGTTGATTTGGGCAACTACAAAATATGAATTTATATAAATTTGGTGAATACTTTTATAAAGCAATTCAGGTGGAGAGGTTACAGTACGTTTCCAACCATAAACGGACATAGCTAAGCAACACCACAACATTTAACAAAAAAATGTTATAGGCCTACTGTAGGCCTACCTGTTAAATGTTAATGTTGTGGTGTTGCTTAGCTTTGTTAGCCTACTTTTATAAAACTACCCAAATTAAAATGATGCAGCTGCGCCCCAAAGTAAAAAATAAATATTTAGTTTGTGTATGCAACTGTGCCATGTTAATTTCACCAACATTTAAAATGCTACTGCTGAAGTATATAATACTCCTAAATGTTATTCCTCCCTACCATGCCAAAGTGCAGAAGCATCGAGCAATGCACAAGCAAGGTATCTTCAAAGATGAATTCAGTTGTTCTATCTTGATTACTTTGGTAAGAAATTCTAGTTAGCTGGTGATCTTGTTACGTTAGTTTTTCACTGTTATCATGCACCGCATACATTAGCCTATATTTGGGTAATTTCTATAAAAGCGTGCAGATTTATGAAAATTTACGTTCTGCCCCCCCGAAATGGTTTGGTCTCGTACGGCTATGCTCGGTAGTCAATATCTTAACCACAGTTGGGTGAGTTTATTGAACAGTGGCTGTAGACGTCAATTTATTGTGTTCTTGTATTGTGTGCTTGAGCAATTATTTTCTCCTGTATCAATCACCTGCTCTAAGTTATGTAACGGAAAGGAAATCTTAATTTGTTTTCGTCATCCTGCACTGGCTACATAAATCCATCATTGTTAAATCTTTCAAAGGATGGCATCTTGCCTGAAATTTCCTGCAGACGTCCAGACTTGTGTGCTTTGAAAATGCAAGTGCAAAATCGTCCATTACGTAATCACGGAAACCCTTTCAAAGGAAGGAAGTCGATTTGCAACCGTGTTTATCTGTCTACTATCCTTCATTCCTATTGTAAACTATTTCTCCTATCTTGGAACAAGTGCATAAGTCAGACTTCTGACGTCACAATTTGTTGTTGCGGTAAACTTCTTCCCTTGGGAATAGACTTCAAACACAATGTATGAATTTCCTTTGTAACTGCTGGTCACAGCGGTAAACCATAATCTCTTCGTGGGAAAATTGTAACATAAGATTCCCGAATCCGTTCGTCTGTATGTAATGACCGAAAGAGAAACACTCTTATAAAACGTCTATTCAAAATTGTATTTCTGTAAAATTAGCCACCTGGCTGTCGAAATGGAGATGCAACACCGTACACCGCTAAAACTGCTCAGACAGCCACTTTATCTGGCCCAGATCTGGTCCAGATCTTTATCAGATCAGGTACGGATCTGACCAGATCTTTACCAGATCTGGGCCAGAGAAAGTGGCTGTCTGAGTTGTCACTACGATACAAACTAATTAGATAAAGACGGAATTTTTGTCCAGCTAGCAAGCACTAAGCAAACAGTTAAATGTGCGACTAACTCTCAAGCAACCATTTCACGAATGACCAGAATAGATATCAATATCTCAAACTCACGTACGCAGTAGGCTACTGTGACGTAATAGTGAAAGACATTGTCACGCAATTCAAACAGGTGTTCATAGGTGGTGATGCAATGTTTCATGTTAAAACAGGTTTGATACAAGTCTTACGAACGATGGTGCAATTTTGGCTCATTTTCTAGCAACTTCCATGACGTAAGATGCCAGCTAGTTTAAGTAGACCATAACGGTTTTTATATGACGTTTGATTTGGTGAATAATTGTCGGGAACAACTGCCACGATATATATATACTTGTCGCTTTACCTTGAAAATCAGAAAGTGGTAGTCAGAATAGATGCATGAAGTTATTGCATTACTAATGTTTGAAGTTAACATAATTTATGGTACTTTATATTTTATAGTTTTACGAAGTTAAGCTGTAAGTAGAGCAGGTGAAAGTTCTGAATAATGATTGTAATTTGTATTACTTCTTATTTAATGTTTACAAAATTAACCTCATTGTGTTTCTATTTGAATAAGGGTATCGCAATCAATGTTTTTAATTCTCTCTTTTCCTATCTATATCTCACTCTTTGAAACTGATGCTTCTGCATTTAAGACAACAACAATATACCGTACTGCTTGCGAAACTTGCGGAGTGTTACGTCAATGAAAAGGCAGCAATCGTTAGTTCATTGTGGAGAAGGGTCGAAGAGAGCATTTGAAGTGAGCGTAAGTACCTTCTCATAGAATCACGTAGGACTGACGCCTACAGTGGCGGTCTAAAACCAAGCTGTAAACAACAAATGGAACCCAACTTTCGCAAGTTACGGTAATTTTTATGTAAATTTTGCGTATGTTCATGGAAAGTATGCAATGTTTTATGAATGAAACCTGTTTTACTAAGCGTTTTACTGATTTCAAGAGTGCTAAAAATTTGGATTCCCAGACAGTTAAAGCACAGTCTCTATATTAATAATATAGAAGACAATATAGAGACTGTCTGGGTTGTTTTTGTGCTGGTTTGAAACCTGGTTTTGGCTGGAAAATATTTTGGAGTCTGGCAACTCTGAGTTTGGTTCCTTTTTTGGAAAATTTGCATATTTGGCCTTGGCGTAAATACCCTGTAATTCGTTTGTTTTTATTTCTGACTATCACAGCGAAAACAATACATGGTCATGGAGCAGAGGTCTAAAAAGGATAGAAGCGACAAAATACGAACCTTAAAACGAACTTAAATCTGATAATAAGAAAAGAGTACAAAAAAGAATTTTAAACTTGTATTTGCACATTTGTTGACTTTGCAACTCAACTAGGTTCAACTAATTGTTCTATAATGCAGTCCATTTCTAACCGAACCTATAGCCTAGCCTAGTTAAATGTTTGACTGTAATTGTGTGAAAAATATAGGCTAGAAACAGATTCTTATGCCTAACGTCAAAAACGCTTTCAATAGCATCTACGGTACAGTTTTATTTTTCATATGAATGCATCAGCGTCTTCCTTGTAGGCTACAGTAGTAATAGTAGTCCAGTTTTAATCTGGTGATGTCTCCGTTACCGAAGGGGCCGGATTCACCTCCAAGTGCCGCGATCCCTTTCACACCCTGCCTCCACATCGATCTGTCTAACGCGTCCTCTCTTGTCAAGCCAACCTTGCTGCTTTCCTCTTCAACTTGCCTTTTCCACGTTTTCTAGGGTCTTCCTTGTTTTCTCCGACCCTCCACTTGTAACTCTAGCGCTTTTCTCAAAACATCGATTTCATCCCTTCTCAAAACATGCCCATACCACCTTACTCCATTCGCTTTCGGGAAGTTATCAATATGCTCATTCAACCTAGGGATGGTAGGTAGAAGTAGGGGATTGCTCACTCAAACAGAAGGTGGACAACTGGAGGGTCATAGTGTTATGACAAAATTTGGTGCAACTACAGCTTGAGGTCTACCGCTATATGTCGCACACCCAGGTGCAGGGTGTTTGACCTGTCTACGAGTGTACAAAGTGTGTATTGCCAAAATAAACGTATGAAAATATGTGATATCATGCTTATGTAATGCTATAGCCTATGTACTAGTCATAATAATGCAGCAATAGATTTCACGCTACAGTGGTAACAGTAGGGTCATTCCATGTCAACTCAACAGGTTTTTGGAAAAGTGCAAGCTCGACCCTCTTAGATTTTCTTGAAATTCACACTAAAGTTTCATATTGATGAATAATGAACACAAACAAAATTTCAGCTCATTATCTCAAGACGTTTAGAAATTACAGCCCTTCAAAGTCACCAAGGTCCCTCAAAATGCGTTCGCATGTAAATTTTCCTCCATGTTTGGGTCTTCACAACTTTTCATGTAAAGCATTTACCAATCTGAAATTTGATATTCTGATTAAGAAGCAGCCCTAGTTTTCATATCTACCATTGAAATTGCTAATTTCAAATTAGTTTTAGATATAGAACCTTTCAAAAATTGAAATTTTTTACATTTGAAAAAATTACATCAATTTTTGATGTCCGCTATCTCCCAAACCAATAGTCCCAGAACTACCATTTTGCATATTATTATTCTATACTAGTTGGTAATTAACCCCCATGAGACTTACACTAAAAAAATGTGAAATTATTGAAGTTTGGAGGGTGCAAAGATGAAGCGCGAGCAAAAAAGCGCAAAATGCGCCATCTTGTGGTTAATATTTGACCCTGTGGACAGTCATTCAGGAAGTTGAAACTTTCAGAAAAAAATCTTCTTTGCCTAAGCTATAAACAGTTCAAGTTTCAAATATGTAACCCAACTCCTTCAATAGTAAATGCAGCTGTGAAATCATGAGTTTGACCATCACATGCAAAAGTCTTGGGGGTGTGAGGTAGTGTGGCTTAATTGGCAAACATGAAAATGTTTTGAATTTTGCCGAGGACACCCTTTTAAATTGTGAAGTTGTCAGAAAAAATAACTCCTTCAAAACATTTTTGAATTTGAAATTGATTTAGGGGTGGCCCTCTTCCCCTGAAGTTCTGCGCCCTCCCCCAAAATACCAAATCTTCATATCTCAAAAACTGCTGGAGCTAGAGATACAGTTTTTGTGTCAAAAGCTGCAGAAAACATTATTTCCTATCTGCTTTCTGAACAATGATTGTGCCTATCTTGAGTAGAAAAACAGTTATTTCAAAAAACCTGTTTCGGGTATTCCAGTACAAAGCAGCGCTGAACAAGTATTTTGGTCCAAGTTATTCAATGCACAAAGTTCATAAACTAACTTGTATAGCTGGTTAGTTTCAAGGTAAAAATGAAACTAAACAAACAAGCAAGCAAACAAAGAAGAAAAAAACAAATGAATCAGCAATAGGTAGTAGCAGCATCACATCAGAAAATGCTCTCACAACTCACCAATGAGTACTGGGTTCCATTCCGGGATATTTTGTGTATAATAAGTCCTCTACAGTTGCAAGGGCATGGTGGCAGACAGTACAGATTAAACACAATGGACTATGATCGAATTATGATTATTTTGCCATCAAACTGCAAATGAATTGTAATGACTTGCCACAATCTTTTGTGTCCGTTACTTTGCTTCCAGTGTTTAAGTCTTATGTAAGATGTTCTGACTTGCAAATCTCAGTGTTAATTTTTTTTTTTATTCCTGGCCGGGGATGTCCTGTGACAAATATATCCTGTACACTTATGGAATTATATTATTTTGCTGTGCAATATTCTTTGCCTCATACTGTTGAATGTGCTTTGCTAACTACAGTACCATACTTGCTTTGTTGTGTTAGTGCTGCTTTATTTTACTGTTACCAACTCAATGTGCTATAGAGCAAGGCATTTAAAGATAATTATGCTGAAACACGGAAAAGCCATCTACCCGTTGTGATGGTTATGCATGCTATGATCTTAAAAAGTCAACAGTAAATAGCAGAGATTCACAAAAACATGAAACAATACAACTCTCCTGTTTTGACTTAGTTATAGCTGCGAGTTGTGACCTATTACTGATTCATTTGATTTTTTTTTCTTTGTTTGCTTGCTTGTTTGTTTAGTTTCATTTTTATCTTGAAACTAACCAGTTATATACAAGTTAGTTTATGAACTTTGTGTATTGAATAGCTTGGACCACAATACTTGTTCAGCGCTGTTTTGTGCTAGAATACCCAAAACAAGTTTTTTTTTAAATAACTGCTTTTCTACTCAAGATAGGCACAATCGCTGTTCAGAAAGCAGATAGGAAATCATGTTTTCTGCATCTTTTGACACAAAAACTGTATCTCTAGCTCCAGCAGTTTTTGAGATATGAAGATTTGGTATTTTGGGGGAGGGCGCAGAACTTCAGGGGGAGAGGGCCACCCCTAAATCAATTTCAAATTCAAAAATGTTTTGAAGGAGTTATTTTTTCTGACAACTTCACAATTTAAAAGGGTGTCCTCGGCAAAATTCAAAACATTTTCATGTTTGCCAATTAAGCCACACTACCTTACACCCCCAAGACTTTTGCATGTGATGGTCAAACTCATGATTTCACAGCTGCATTTACTATTGAAGGAGTTGGGTTACATATTTGAAACTTGAACTGTTTATAGCTTAGGCAAAGAAGATTTTTTTCTGAAAGTTTCAACTTCCTGAATGACTGTCCACAGGGTCAAATATTAACCACAAGATGGCGCATTTTGCGCTTTTTTGCTCGCGCTTCATCTTTGCACCCTCCAAACTTCAATAATTTCACATTTTTTTAGTGTAAGTCTCATGGGGGTTAATTACCAACTAGTATAGAACAATAATATGCAAAATGGTAGTTCTGGGACTATTGGTTTGGGAGATAGCGGACATCAAAAATTGATGTAATTTTTTCAAATGTAAAAAATTTCAATTTTTGAAAGGTTCTATATCTAAAACTAATTTGAAATTAGCAATTTCGATGGTAGATATGAAAACTAGGGCTACTTCTTAATCAGAAAACCAAATTTCAGATTGGTAAATGCTTTACATGAAAAGTTGTGAAGACCCAAACATGGAGGAAAATTTACATGCGAACGCATTTTGAGGGACCTTGGTGACTTTGAAGGGCTGTAATTTCTAAACGTCTTGAGATAATGAGCTGAAATATTTTTTGTGTTCATTATACATCAATATGAAACTTTAGTGTGAATTTCAAGAAAATCTAAGAGGGTCGAGCTTGCACACCCTGTTGAGTTGACATGGAATGACCCAGTAGTTAACCTCACAATGCTGTAGCAAGGTTCTGTCCAGTGGCGGCTCGTCCATAGAAACTGCAAAACTGCAGCACCCCCTGCACATTTCAGTATTTTATTTTTTTTATTAATTTCACGTTTTTTCTCGTGTTCTCTATAGATCCTACCGACTAGAAGTTTCATAATTTCTGGGTTTTAAAAAATATGATGATTTTTTAAGTTTTGTATTTGGCAGCTCTGAACTGCAAGCCCTGCAGTTGCGATCTTATAAAAGAAGAACAAAGAGAAATTGTGACGTCATATTTTGGCTCAGGTTGCTTCAAATCCCACAATTTCGAACTGCAAATTTTGCAGTTGCTGGTCACGTGGTCAGGCTAGCTACTGTTGCAAATACTGTTGTTTTCAAACACGATATTAGGTGGCTGCGACTGATGCTGTTACATGGTTAGACTAATGTGGTTTGCTTTCTCCACAAAAAGATAAAGCTTAGACTAGGTTTTCATTAGTGTTGTTAAATTAAATTTAAGAAAAGCTCTACCAATAAATTTTTGTGGTTACCAAACCTGGTTGATTTTTTATAAATTAAATGTAACCTAGGTTCATTTAATTTATAGGTTCATTTCATTTAGGTAAATACCACTAAAATGAGGTAAAATTTATGGGGGTCATGTCCCTAGACCCCTTGGCATCGCGCCTTTGGCGCTCGCTCTTTCACGTATAGGCTACCTCCGGTTGCAGCACCCCCTGCTATAAATACCACGAGCCGCCACTGGTTCTGTCGATGTTCTAGCATCCTAAACCTTGCGCAAAATCTAGCATTTCATTTGTTAAAAATGAATTTGCGTAAAAGCAAACAAAACTTTTTGCAGTTCTGCCAATTTTTTTTGATTTTGCGTTGACCCTCCAGCTGTCCATATCACAAGAAAAATCAATAAAGCGAGTCGTCCCGTTATTCCACTGTCATTAGTTCAACCCAAGCAAGTTCATAAGTTCTTCGGTATTTCTTTTGTCCATCAGCTTCACACCACACATTGCTCTCACCATCGCTCTCTCAGCTATTCTTAAAATTGCCAATTTGTTTTCTCGTAAGCACCATGTCTCACTTCCGTACAGCATTGCAGATCTGACACAACTAGTATAAATTCTTCCTCTCATTTTCAACGGAAATCTTCTACCACAGTATAATAACTCTCGACACTCTCTGAATTTTACCCAACTAAACCTTACTCTTGCAGTCACTGCCGCTTCACAACCATCACTGGCATTCAATCTATCTCCTAGATAGCAAAAGGCATTCACTGAATCAACTTCGTCATTCAGCTTTTCAACAGGACCAACCATTCCTTCAATCTTCTTGCATCTTTCACATTCAAAACCATCTCCGGATCTGCATGCCACTCTCTTCATCTTTGCACATCTTCCATACACCCACTTCCTGCATTTCGTACACCTTAACAGAATTTTCCATCATTCTTCTTCCACATACACCACATGGGTCAATTTTGCTCATTGTGATTTCCTCTTCCGTTCCACTTATTACGACCTTTGTGTTTTTGATATTGACATGCATACCTTTACATTGAAGCGACTCCTTCCTCTTCTCAAATTTTCTATCAGATTTTCCATTGCGTCATTCAACAAAACCAAATCATCCATGTATAGTATCTCCATCAATGCATCTTCTCTTACACATTCGGTAATCACATCAATCACAATGGCAAAAATTAGAGGAGAGAGGACAGAACCCTGTTGTACACCCACCGTCACCGAAAACTTGTCTGAGAGGGCAGATCCAACTCGAACTCTTATCCTTGCACTGTCATAAGGACTCATTGTTGCTTGCACGAGTGTCTCTGGTATTTCTTCTTTTCTCATTGCCCATTCCATCACTCTTCTTGGAACTCTATCAAATCCCTTTTCCATGTCCACGATACACATGTACAAGTTCTTTCCCTTGTCCCAATGTTCCTCTTGCAATCTCCTCAAAATAAAAATAGCATCTGTCGTTCCCTTCCCAGGCATAGATCCACACTGCATCTCATCCAGCTTCACCACAGATCTTCTTCTATTCTTCAACACCCTTACCACTACCTTCATTGCATGCTCCAACAGTTTTATTCCCCTATATGACCCACAATCGAAAGCATCACCCTTTCCCTTGAAGATGGATATCACCACGCTCGTCTTGCATTCATTTGGCATTCCTTTTCCAGGCCTCAAAATTTGTACTTTTTTCCGGCGGTTAAGCATGTCCTACCGGACTTGCCCTTTCAGCGGACATTTAATATCTCAACCGGACATTTTTTTGCATGTAAATTTTGCACAAAATCACACTACAGTATTGTGTAGTCGTGTTTGTAGAAGAAGATTTTCTACAACAGAATAACTCTGCATTGGTTGATGGCTTAATTAACCGACCCTGAAGTACACTGGAGCAGATTGCTTGCAAATAAATCAGTGCGTTAATGAGTCGTTTAATGACGCAATAAACATAATTGAAAACAACAATCCAAATTTTAAGACAAATGTGTCTAACACCCTCCCTTCTGTGCAGAAATACTATTTCTATCAGTATCAGCGTGAATAAGGTCGCCACATTTGCCTAAGCACGTGTGCAACCCAGCTGAGACTTGCTTCTCTGTGACGTTTCTTTTCAACAAACGATCAATGTAACGCAATAATCCTCATTGTTGCCGAAAAGTTCAGACAACTTTATTTCAAGGCAACATTGCAAGGCGTTGAAATGATGTAAAAATGGCTACTTTTGCCATCAGCTCGTTAACCACGCCACTCTAATGTGATCTTTAAAGCAATTGCCTGTACTATTATTGTTTCAGCTCCGTATTTTTTTGCGTTAAACAAACAATTGTAACAATTCGAATTTAAAATGTATTTTTGCTGCATTAGCTTTATTTTTGTCAAGAATTTTGCGGCGGTCATTTATGACCGACCAATGAGTCGGCTTCGGCAGACATTCGAGTTCATTTCGGAGGTCATGACCGCCGGATATTTCGAGTCCTGCTTTTCCATCTCACACACGTTGGCTGATTTCCTGCATTACTTTCAATCCTGTCTCTCCACTTGCGCGTATCATTTCCGCAGTGGCCTCAGATAGTCCAGGAGCCTTCCCGATTTTATTTTTTTCATTGCTTGCGTCACCTCCTGTCTAGTTACTCTCTTTAATGGACCTCCTACCACATCGGCTTCCATATTCTGATCCCAATCATTTTCCTTGTTCATTATCACTTCTATATGTTCTTTCCAAATTCTTCCACAATCTTTCTCACTGAAACCAAGTTTTCCATTGTTTTCTTTAATACATCGTCCACCATCGACATCTTTCCCAACCCGCTTCAGAACCTTCATAAACTTATATATATACCGTAAAACCTCTATTTGAGCGCCACCTCTATTTGAACGCTACCTCTAATAGAACGCCACTTTTAAAGAAGGGTTGAAAAATAGAGCACCTCCCTCTAATTGAACGCCACCTCCAATAGAACACCACTTTGCCGTGTTGCCAATCCTGGGACCTGACAGGTTGCTTCAATTTTAAACTAAAAATTACCTGTATATACCGGTAAATGTGTTTGGTGTTTTTTCTTTTCATTAATAAACTTTATTTCAAAATTCTGACCAGCTAGTCGAAAAGTAGAGTGCCAACCTCTAATTGAACGTCACCTCTAATAGAACCCCACTTTTAAACAAGAGTTGAAAAATAGAGCGCCATGGCGGTGAAATAGAGGTTTTACGGTATGTACTTTGTTGGGACTGTTTTTTAATTTGGTCAATTCCTGCTCAGCTTCTTTCTTCATAACTTTTGCAACTATTCTCTTTGCTCGATTTTTCAATTGCTTGTACTTGAGCTTAGTTTCTTCTGATCTATTTTGGCACTAGTCCTGTACGGTAGTCAAGTGGGGTAAAAAATTATTTTTTTCAGAAAGGCTGTGCTAGATTTTTTCACTGATCAAGTATGACCAGTGACCACTAAAGTTGGTCACAATATAGAGAGCATGTATGTTTGCCAAGGGCTTCGGACACTTTCTCAGAGTGGGAAGTAATTTAAGCAGGGGCGGGAACGATGTTTTGACAACGACAGGGACTTAATGGATTATCGCATCACATATACTTCTGGGAGGTCGCCCCCATGCCTCTTTCGCATTACTGAAAGCTTCAGTTTCTTATACAGCGTCTTAGGCGGCATGTTTCGCGTCGAAGATTTTTGCCTTTTAACACAATTTAAAATCAAAAGAGCAAAAGCTCTTTAACATTTGCCACATTTTGTGAGGTTTTGAAACAATTTTTCAATGAATGCGAATCAATGAAATTTATTGTGGTAAAAAACACCTCAATAATAATCTACACAAACATTTGGAGGTCCCAGTTTTTGTTGTATCAGGTAGCCTCGCAACATAGTACTCACAATATAACATTTAAACATTCATACTACTGATCACTAAAACTGAGCAAAAACCTTTAATAAATTCCTCTGAACCTTTTTTTGCACCCTTCGCTGGCCATGTTTACTCTATTTAACATATCTCTCCATTGTCAAATCCAATGTTTTCCCTCTAGAGCTCAAATTATTCACCAGAGACCACTTAAAAACAGAAACTAAAAAATTTGGATGAATATCTACTCATTTTAGATGTAACATGGTGTTTTTTTACCCCACTTGACTATATGCCACTTTTTTCTCCCCAATTACTTCCCTCACCTCTTCATTCCACCACCACGTATCTCCTCGATTTATCCTGCCTTTTGTTTTCTCACAAACTTCTTGCAGAACTCCATTCTTGAAGGATCTCCATAGATCAGTCACAACGTTGTGATCAAGACTTTAACTCTCTTTTTAAACCTTCCTCTTGTGTCGGCATCTTTTAACTTCCAAACTTTTCTTCTGAACCCCCTTTTTTTATTTATAGTTTTCTTCAGACCTTTCTTGTCCAAGTCGATAACCACCAATCTATGCTGAAGTTCGCATGGTATTACTTTCACATCTTTGATCAGTTTTCTGTTTTTCCTGCATACCAACCCAAAGTCAATTTCAGTTTCATTTCCACCTGCACTGAAAGTTACTTTTCTTCCTTCCTCTTTTCCTACAGTATGATATAAAAAAATTATTCCATTCAATAATGTGTATTCCTAGCCTAGTCCAGCTAGTTTAGCCTACATGGCTGAAAAAACCATTTAAGAAAAAGCAAGTTGGTGATTGATTTATTGTCGCTAAAGCGATGAGCAAGTAGCTGAAGGTGTTTTAGGAAGCATAAATGCCTGTCAGTCTATTGAACAATGTTCTGCTTATAAAATGACTATGTGACACCACAAAAAACTCTAGAAGCAAGCAACAATTTCAGGCCTCTTGTCTTTTTCAAAGCCGCTAGGTTGCGAATTTTTGACATCGAAAAAATGCATTTAACATTTAATTCACTATTCGGTTGATAGCAATGAAAGGTTTGTATATTTACGCTGAGGAAATTATTTAAAGTTGTGGGTCACACTGAGCCAGTTTCCTGTAATGTTTTACCTTTTGGAGTCTTCTGTGACATCACAATTCATTTTTAAAAATGCCTTTGAAGACTCTCTTAATAAAAAGTCTAGGCAACTTGTAATTTTTTAATTTCTTTTCAATTTTATTTTTCATTGCTGGCGCAAACATGTAGTAAATGGCATTTAAAGTGGGTCTGCTACTATTCGGTGAGTCCGATTCGGTGAGTCCGATTCGGTGAGTTCCTAACCCCAAAACCCTAACCCTAAAACGGCAATGATCTCCCGTACTTGTTACCTTGCCGTGGTGGGGAGGCTTGAGTACCTCAAGGATCCTGTGGGCTATACCGACGGGGGCTCGTAGCCCCTGGCAGGTCTAACCATGTCGGACAGGTTACAGGTCAGACAAAAGACAGTACAACAACAGCCGGGCAGACGGAGCCCGTCAGCCTTGGACGGCAGTTCGTCTAGGGGAAGGCAAACCCTGATTCAAAAACCTCCGCTGTCTTGCGGCTACATCCAGTCCTGGAAAAGGCTACGGGAGTCAACCCAGACAGAAAATCCGGAGTGGAGTACGTGAGGCGGTCGACTGTCAAACTCTGACATCCTTCCGGCAACTCCTGCAGCCAAACCGTCGCCGAGTGTCACGCTTTGCGTTCCCTCGGACCACGCCGGAGAGGCAGAGAGGGGGGTCCTGTTGTGTTTTTGGGCAGCGCAAGACCTCCATACAGACGCCCAGGCCAGCACTCTGGAGAGGCCACTCCAGTCGCCCCCATTCCTGGGTGCGTAAAACAAACCGGAGGACAGCAGTCTACGGGTTATAAGTCTTTGCTAAATTGACGTAAAAGCTAGACGCCACCGGTTGTCTTCGACAGTGGGAAGGATCCTCAAAATCCTACTGGTTCAGCTACCGCCCGCTTTAAGCCGGGCAGCCCCCGGCCAGTTAGGTGCTGACCCGTCACGACTTACCTGCTTCATTGGGTGTGTGGAGCTTAGAGTCTTACTCGATAGGTGGGTTGTATGCCATACACCAGACAACAAAGTAAGAAATGACAGAAGTAAACAGAAAACTCCAGCCATTTGTATTGCAAGCTGGAATGTACGAACTATGCGTACTGGTCTATCCGACGACTTAAGAGATATACAGGACTTTCGTAAGACTGCAGTGATCGATCGCGAACTCTACAGATTGAACATTGATATAGCTGCTTTGCAAAAAACAAGACTTCCTGGCAGTGGGTCCCTAAAGGAGGACTCCTATACCTTCTTCTGGAAAGGGAAAGCAAGGGATGAAACCAGAGAACATGGGGTTGGCTTTGCCGTTAGAAATACCATGCTGCACATGATAGAACCCCCTACGGGAGGCACAGAAAGAATCCTTACACTGCGCCTTTCCACGCATGAAGGTCCTGCAAACCTCGTGTGTGTGTATGCGCCAACACTGCAGGCCACACCTGAAGCCAAGGATCAGTTCTATGAGCAATTAGACAAAGCTGTTCAGGAAATCTCAGCATCAGAGCACATCTACGTCTTGGGGAACTTCAACGCCAGGGTGGGGGCAGACAATGAGTCTTGGCAAAATGTGCTGGGTCACCATGGGATTGGCAAAATGTACGACAACGGGCAAAGGCTCCTCGAGCTTTGCTGCTACCACAACCTTTGTGTAACAAACACTTTCTTCCAAAACAAGGCTATGCATAAAGCATCCTGGCGACACCCCAGATCGCAACGATGGCACCAGTTGGATCTAGTCATCACACGACGTACCTCTTTTAACAGTGTCTGCAACACAAGATCATACCACAGTGCAGACTGCGACACTGACCACTCTCTTGTTGCCTCAAGGATATCAATAAGGCCCAAGAGGCTGCATCACATCAAGAAGAAAGGCCAGCCAAAAATCGATGTCAGCAAAACCTCCCTTCCAAACAAAAACCAGAAGTTCTTTGAACGTCTTGAAGAAAGCCTGAACATTGCCCAGACTCAGGACGCAGAACACATGTGGGAGTCACTGAGTAAGACCATCCACCGTGCAGCCGTCCAGACCTATGGAGAGAAGAAGCGAAAGAACACAGACTGGTTTGAAGCACACATCTCTATGTTGGAACCTATTATCGACCTGAAACGTAAAGCACTGCTCAGCTACAAACAAAACCCGAGCAATCAGAACCTACAAGCCCTAAAAGCCGCCCGACACAAAGCTCAGCAAACCTCACGCCGCTGTGCTAACAACCACTGGCTTCTGCTGTCAGAACGTATCCAGTTTGCATCAGACAGTGGCAACATAAGAAAAATGTATGAGGGCATCAAGCAAGCAACAGGAAAACCAATCAAAAAGTGTGCCCCCCTTAAAGCATCGACTGGCGAGATCCTTACAGACAAGAACAAGCAGATGGCACGCTGGGTGGAACATTACCTGGGACTATATTCAACAGAAAACTCAGTCTCTCAAGAAGTGCTAGACAACATTGAAGATTTACCTGTTATAGCAGAGCTTGATGCAGAACCTACTTTAGAAGAACTGAGTAAAGCCATTGACTCTATGCAAAGTGGGAAAGCACCGGGAGAGGATAACATTCCAGCCGAGGTCATAAAGTGTGGGAAACCTGTCCTGCTAAAACCACTGCACGAGCTACTGCGTCTTTGTTGGAAAGAGGGCCAAGTACAGCAGTCCATGCGCAACTCCAAGATCATTACTCTGTACAAGAACAAGGGGGATCGCACTGATTGTAACAGCTACAGAGGCATCTCTCTGCTTAGCATTGTGGGAAAAGTCTTTGCCAAGGTGGTCCTTAGGCGCCTTCAGGTATTGGCCGACAGGGTCTACCCTGAATCTCAGTGCGGGTTCCGCGCCCAGAGGTCCACAACAGACATGATTTTTTCCGTACGACAGCTTCAAGAGAAATGCTGTGAGCAGTAGAGGCCCGTTATACATCGCCTTTATTGACCTGACGAAGGCTTTTGACCTTGTCAGCAGGAGAGGCCTGTTTCAGCTACTGCAGAAGATTGGCTGTCCTCCACAGCTGCTTAGCATCATCATCTCCTTCCACAAGGACATGCAGGGTGTGGTCAGTTACGACGGGGAGACCTCTGAACCCTTCGCAATTCGGTCTGGTGTGAAACAAGGATGTGTCCTTGCGCCGACTTTGTTTGGGATTTTCTTCTGTCTGTTACTGAAGTTTGCATTCGGTCACTCCACACAAGGTGTCCACCTACACACCCGCAGTGATGGGAAACTGTTCAACCTGGCCCGACTGAGAGCCAAGATGAAGGTTCGCACAGTGCTGATCAGAGAACTGCTGTTTGCCGATGACGCAGCACTGTCAGCACACGCCGAGCACGAGCTGCTGCAGTTGCTCAACCAGTTTGCACACGCCTGTAGGGAATTCGCACTGACCATCAGCATCAAGAAAACAGTAGTCATGGGCCAAGATGTCCCCAAGCCACCTGTCATCACCATAGGACCAGAAGTGCTCGAAGTGACAGACCACTTCACCTACCTTGGTTCAACGGTCACCAGCAACCTGTCCTTAGATAAGGAAATCGACAGACGGATAGCCAGGGCTGCAGGTGGGATGACTCAACTCGGGAGGAGAGTGTGGAACAATAATCTTTTGACACTTAATACAAAACTCAAAGTGTACCGTGCGAGTGTTTTTAGTACTCTGCTGTACGGTAGTGAGTCCTGGACCACTTACGCCAGACAAGAAAACCGCCTTGAAAGCTTTCACCTTCGTTGCTTGAGGCGCATTCTTGGTATTTCCTGGAAGGACAGAATACCCAACACCACTGTTCTGGAACGTTCTTGCTCCCTGAGCATACACCTTCTCCTCTGCCAGTGATGTTTACGCTGGTTGGGGCATGTATCCAGAATGAAGGATGGGCGCAATCCAAAGGACATTCTGTACAGTGAACTTGCCACAGGGAAACGCCCAGTAGGACGACCCGCACTGCGTTACAGAGACGTTTGCAAACGAGACCTGAAGCAGACTGACATAGACCCTGCCAGCTGGGAACTGATCGCAGCAAATCGCAACAGATGGCGCTACAAAGTCAGTGCGGGTCTAGCAAAGGGTCAGTCGAGGCGGAGGAAGCAACTAGAGGAAAGAAGACAAAGAAGAAAAGAGAGACAACAGCCTCAGAACTCCTCTGATTTCATATGTCCAAACTGTGGACGAGACTGCCACGCCAGGGTTGGACTTCAGAGCCATATGAGAAGCTGCCGTACCCAGAGTGCTACCATCATCTGAAAAGATGGAAGGATGCCTACTACTACTACTAAAACGGCAATGATAATTAGGCTACGGTACCCGATAATTTCAAAAAAAAAATTGAAAAAATCCCCCGTTAAGGGTTCGGACTCACCGAATCGGACTCACCGAAAAGGGCCATTCCGTTTAAAGTAACAAAAGGGAAACTGGAAAAAGTAACTAAAACTTAGTTTGTCGATTTTATACATTTGTCACTTGAAGTACATGGAAGCAACTGACTCGATGACTGATATAGTGTTTCACTGCTTCCTGGCTGTTGTGGTATCTAGATTGGTATGGTTCTATTTTATTCACATTGTGTATATTTGTACCAATGTACCATGCTATTCTTGCAACAGATGAAATAAAAGTTTCTCTCTCTCTCTCTGTTTATTGACACCCAGAGGCTAGGCTATCAATCCATGACTTTCTAGAAAAGTTAAATACAGTCAACCCTCGATTTAACGGACAAATGCGGACCAGCAGCAGTCCGTTGCTGGAAAAAGTCCGTTAATCGAAAATACCGTACTCCCACTACTGTACAGTGTACAGTCAAGTACTCTGCTATAGCGTAGACCATCTGTCACCGCTTAATAAACCAAATACTGTATTATACAGTACAACACAGTAGCAGTTTAAAGACACATGAAATGCGTTCCTTGTTTGTATTTTGTATAGCCTGCGCGACTACAGTACACATGTACATTTACAGTACACAACTTAAATGTAGATTAATCTGAGTCAGAGATGATCATCAACTCATCATGTCCATCCTCCTGAACATCAACCTCAGGGATGGCGGGACGATGACTGCAGCATGGGGCATCATTGTTCAGATTTTCAGGGGCAGGTGGGATGCGTAAGAGAGATGGAGACGACACAGATGGGTTGGCTGGAGCACCATGTTGAACAGGGCGGCTAGGGGCAAAGAAGCTGTTGATTTTTGTCTGGCGACCCCCCATATGCTGTTCTTTGATGATATGCTCCCTGATCATCCTGAGCTTCCCATATTGGTGCGCCATCTCAGGTAGTTGGCTGTAGGCGGAGTAATCAATGAGGGCATCGATATAACTCCGTAGAGTTGACGACTTCACCTTGGGGACTTCAATCGCTTCTTCCTCGTCACTGCTTTCCTCTTCTCCACCATCTACCACAGATGCCACTATGTCGGCCTCAGACATAAACTGATACCCTGGCCCCCTGGGTCCAGATCTAATTCGTCCAGCCAGTCTGTTATATCATCGATGGAGGTGGATACCTCCCCACCACGCTGCAACATTTGAAGAAAATCTCCTGCCTCTATTCCTTCAAAGTTGGCCTCTGAATCTTTGTCCTCTAAGATTTTCTTCCATGAATTTGCGAGGACAGACACCTTAATGTCTTGCCACGCTGCTGCAAAGTTATAAATGGCTGAACAAATATTGTAATTTTTTATGTTGCTTAAGGTCCGCTGGCTCCTGGTGTCGACCTCAGCATCTGTTTCGTCCTCTACAATGACCAGGACCTCATCCAAGTAATGTCGGATGTAGCGCCTGGTCCATTGGCTGTATAACCGATGTTGTATTAGGGGGCAGATAAAGGACCCTTATCTTGCCGTCAGCGCTTACAAGCTTCTCTTCACTAGGGTGCGCTGGGGCATGGTCGAGTATTAGAATCGCTCGTACATCATCAGGAGAAATCTTCAGCACTTCTTCTTGATATTTCCGAGTCGCAGGCACAAAATGCGAGAAAAACCAATCAGTGAATATTGCAGAGTTAAACCAAGCTTTCTTAGAGTTGTAGTAAACTACTGGCAGGTCACGCTCGACGTTTAATCCCTTAAATGTCCGTGGTTTCTTCGATTTGCCCACCACGGCTAGCTTCAGTCGGTAAGTACCGGTGGCATTGGACCCGACCAGGACCGAAAGCCTTTCCTTGCTTGTCTTTTTTCCCTTGATCTTCTCACCCTGACGGACTTGAGAATTCTGACGGACTTCAGAAAATTCCCGTCTCGTCTGCGTTATATACTTGAGATAGGGTGAGGCCTGTGTCACTAATCAGCTTTGTTAATTTTTCGCGAAAAGGGGCCACACTTGCCGTATCTGCATCACCAGCCTCGCCATGCAGAACCTCGTTAAATAATCCGTGGCGATTCCGGAATCGCCAAAGCCACCCATCACTGCCCTTAAAATCGGTTAAGCCAAGACTGGTAGCAAGTTTAGCAGCAGCTGCGATTAACTCTGTCCCACGCACATTCACTCCACTGGACCGTTGTTGAACGTACCACTTCAAAGCTGCTGCGTCCAAAGATTGTTTCTTACCCATCTTCATATGTTTTCTGTTGCTCACTTTACCACCCTTGGAAGACGCCGCATCAACACAATAAGACGTAGCGTATTTCAACAGCTTGTCCTTGCTCTTCTTAATGTCTGAGACTGTTTGTTTTTTGACACCATACTGATCGCAAACACTCGCAACGCTGGCCCCTTTTTCAAGCTTTTTGATCAGTTCTAGTTTCTGCATCACCGACAAGTTCACACGTTTACGTTTTTCATTTGGCTTAGACATAATGCACCGTACTAAACACAGGCAGGTTCTAACTGATTCTAAGGTGCACCGAATGAAGGCTCTTGCTAACAGAGTACGCTGACAGAGTACGCTGATAGATCACAATACGTATTGTGACGTTGTGAGAGACAGCTTTCTAATCTGGTGAATTCCAAAACAATAAAAACCGTTCTTTTGGTACATTCTTTTACTCATAGATCTGCGCATATTGAGTCCGTTAAATCCGAAGTCCGTTAAATCGAGGGTTGACTGTATGCGTATATCCTACTTTATTTGTTTTGAAACGTTACCGTAAAACTTTTATAATATATTATAATTAGGCTATCAATCGTAATTTTTTGTTGTTCTTTTCTTCAGGCTAGTTTAGTCTTCTAGTGGGGGAACTACAAAACAAATCGGAAAATATCATACTCATTGCCATACCGGCACAATAGCTGAAGAATGCCTCAAAGCGATAATCGTAAGAAATAATTTAGTATGTGGTTATATCTACAGCATTACAGTAGTGTTGCCAAATAAGGAACAAAAACCTCTGAGAAGTTTTGAAGTCCTGGGCTGGGCAGAGCAGAACTCTGACTCCTGACAACGCATGTCACAAAACTATGCTCTTTGATTGTAGCCATGCAACCTGTGGTAGATATAGCCACTTTGAATAATTTAACATTATTTAGCCTAAATATAAGTTTCTGATTTTCATTCACCTTTAATTTACTTGAAAAACACTTAATTAATTGCATTATTCCAGTGGTTTGAAAAACTGTGACTCAAGTGTGGCATTTTTATCAACTTCTACTGACATTTCACTTAAGCTATTTAACCCAATGCTGGGCAAACTGCGGCTCGTCAACATAAATTTTCTGGCTCTTGTATTGAATCGTAATATTACAAAAAATTAAGATTATACCTTATAAACATGCTATCTCGCGAATTCAACCAAGCAGTGGCGTACCTAGGGTATGGCAGGCATGGCTCGAGACATGGGCGACACATTGATAGGGGCGTGAAAATCGGTTGGTAAAGATTAAAATTTGTTGCTTACACTTACTTCAAAATCTAATTTGCACCCAATACAATACAAAGATCAAAACGGAGTCTCTCTTTTACTGTAGCCATTGTTAAACAATAGAATTGTGACGTTGCAAAAGCAACATTGTGCCTCTCCTGGTTCATTTTGCGTTCAGTCAGCAACAATTGGAAGTTTAGTAAATCCGCTAAGCAGCGATTAGTTGAAGCTTAGAAGTAGCACCAGAATTTACTTATTTATTTTTATCATCATCATCATAATCCATCGTCGGTTTGTTCCCCACTAGTGGGGGTGGCCGATTGTTTCCGCGCAGCTATTGTTTTAATCCCTTTTCTCCATTTCACCCTGTCCCTTGCATCTTCCTCCTTCAGTCCAACTTTTTTAAATTCATCCTTCACTTGTTGTTTCCACGTTCTTCTTGGACGACCGCGTTTCCTCTTCCCATCCACCTTTAGATCTAGTGCCTTTCTAAGAAAACTTCCTTCCTCCCTCCTTATCACATGTCCATACCATCTTACTCCATTTGCCCTTGCCAGTTGGTCTATGGTCTCTCTCATCTCTAGCATATCCAACAATTCTTCAGTCCTTTTTTCCCTTCTCGTTTTCACCCCACACATTGCTCTCACCATTGACCTTTCCGTTCTTCTCAGGATTGCCAGTTCACTCTCTCTCAATATCCATGTCTCGCTACCATATAGCATTGCAGGCCGCACACAGCTCCGATATACTTTCCCTTTCATCCTTAGTGAGAATTTTCTGCCATACAACATTTCCCCACATTCCCTGAACTTTGCCCAGCCCAATCTTGCCCTTGTTGTCACCGCTGCTTCACATCCACCACTTCCATTTATCCGATCACCCAGATAACAGAAGTCTGTCACTGTTTCTATGCCATGGCAGAACTCATCATCATTTATAAGAATTATAATCCGCTAAGCAGCGATTAGTTGAAGCTTAGAAGTAGCACCAGAATTTACTTATTTATTTTTGTTGCTTACACTTTTGTAAAATCAAAGCAACGTGCAACCTTAACAAATGAACGCTTGAAAGAATTAATTCGCACAGCAACAACTTATCGTCCAAATTTTCAGAGTTTAGCGAGTCAAGTACAAAACTGATATGGATAAACAATCATTGTGTTTTTATTGCTGTTATGTTATTTTGCGTCAACTGATTTTGTGGCTCGTCGGGGTTTATATGGTTTATCAGAAGAAGTGGCTGATAAACGTTATCCACAAGCGGCTCTTTCTTTGAACAACTTTGCCCACCCATGATCTAACCTAATTCTTTTGGCAAAGGCGATAGTTACCATATATGGAAGCCATAGCCTCTGACCTTAAATGTGCAATTAAGATTGTGTGCAATTTCGATCCCAACATGACCTGATCTTTTATATATAAATAAAAATTTCAGCTTGAGAAATTCTTAAATTTAAACATTATTGAAGAAGCATAGGAAAAAATCTTTATGCAGAAAACACAGTATGATATGATAATTTTATTTGGTATGAATACCTGTTGTTATAACATGTAGTATATACAGTAGAATTAAGAAGCACTCAGCGGGAAGTACAGCAAACACAGTTATCAAAAAGTGATTATTATTTCAACTAAGTGTTTTATAATACGGTACTGAAAAAGAAACAACACTCGAGCAATGTCAAATTAACATTAGACATGGCTTAAGTCAGAAGTATGATGCTGTTAAGTTTGTTTGTGTTATTTGTTAAGGAATGAGCAAGTAATTACCAATTATTATACCATATTATTTATCAACATTGTCATGTACAGCGGTCAGGAACATAGTTTGTGCTATGGATGTGGCATTATATAAATGTTATTATTATTATTAATCCCACTAAACATTCCCACAATCAATCAATATTGTCCTGCATTGATGTATTTTTAGAAGGAAGAACAGAAGTGTATTATCAAGTTACTCGAAGTATCAAAATGCCTGACTGGATTGAGTTTGCTCGTGGTGAAAACTGGTTAGGTCTTCCGTCAAACATTATAGATGATATTCAGCATGATTACAGCAATCATATATCGGAACAAAAGTTTCAGATGCTAGTTTGCTGGGAACAAAGGAAAGGTAAATTTACAGTTTGTGCTGTGAGCATCGTCACTTTTGAGTAAAAAAATCATGCTGATTAATATTTTAAACACTGGCTGTTTTAAACCTCTATCAATTTTCTGCATTTCTTCTTCTTGACTATTAATACACTACATTATGTCCGGTAGATGTTTCTGGTATTGTGTTATGAAAAAAGTATATATACAGTTTGATACAATGTTGGACAAAGACTATCTGATTGTCAGTTGGAATCATAAAGCTGCATAAAATGTATATTCACACGTTTCCCAACAAAGAATTGACAGGCTATAGGCTATGAGGAATATTATAAAATTTCAATATAGAAGTAATTTTACTGTAAAGACATATACCGTATATACAATAACTATTACTAAATAATGTCACATTGCATTATGTTATGGTGTTTCAACTATTTAGTGTGTTTTGATTTGTGTCGAGTTGCCCCTGTGTCATGGTTAAGCTCAGTTGTTGAAGCGCCCGACTTTGTACACAAAGAAACCTTAAGATCATGTGGCACTAGTTTGGCTCATGGAGTGTATGCTTGAGCAATGCATTTCACGACTGCTGTCCATGCAGTGGCACCTGGTGAAAGAAATAATTCACAGACAACAGTTATGCTTTAACAAGTGGAAACCAGTTATGCATTGCTTTAACAAGTGGAAACTTCACTCTGCCAATCTGGATAACCAGCGCTGTGTCAAAATCCTTTACAAGTATGCAAAACTTCCAGGAATACCGTAATCTATCAGAGGCATTTGTCAGTCTTAGGATGAAGATTTTTACAACCAACCAATGAAAGCTAAATCTATTGGATCTCTAAAACTTTTGAGTATTAATTTATACAGTACAAATATTGTATTCAATGCCGAATGTTGTATTGTATTGTCTTTCCGTCCTTAATAGATGTTTTTACATTTAGGCCGAAGCGCAACTCCACAACATTTAAAAGATATGGCGCATAGGTTTTTGGAAAGACAAAGAGACACTATAACTACAACGGATTCTCGTGCTCCTCAACAATCATTACCTCAACCAATTCCATCGACTAATCAGCCAGCCAGACCAACTCCATTGGACCGGTAATTAAATCTTGGCTTAAAAATAAAATACCGTAGGTGTTTAAAATAGAACATATATCTTGCATGAAGCACTGATGGTCTCTGAATCATATTTGAAAACAAAATTCATTTGGTACTGCAGTGCATAGTGCATGTAACTGAGCATTTTAAAATAAACTTTTGTATAAATTGCTTTAAGCATTATTGTTGCTATTGTTATTTGATGTCTGGTAGTTTGCCGTATGCACAACTGTTTGCATTAATGTACAAAAAGTATAAGCAGTTTTTTGCTAAACCATTCATTGACGATTATTTGTTGCGAGACGTGGTTATTTTTTATTGGGTCTGCTACTATTGGGGGAATCCGATTCGGAGAAATCCCTATTCGGAGACAGCCTTTTTGGAGCATTGTAAAATCACAGCAGCATATGCACTGTATATTGAAAGAAATTAGCTTACAATAGAGAAATAAATGAGTGATCACTGATCAGTTGATCACCCAATTTAAAAGTTAGTTTTAACAATCTTGCTTTCTGTTGCTTAACATTAAGATTACAAGGTGTTTTCATAGCCTACCTGATATGCGCAAAAGATGTTCAAAGAGCATTTGATGTGCTCTAAATCCTAGATGTTTTAACTTTATAGCCATTTTTTCATAACAAACTTAGTTAAATTACTGGTGTTTTCTATGTTGATTATTTTGGTTTTTGCAAAACTTACAACAACCAAATTTGGTAAAAGTATTATACTTCAATAGCTTTATTTCAAAAAAAAAAATTTTTTTTTGTACCTTTTTCACAACGTTCCAAAATATTCCCCCAAAGTTAGCGTATCTAAAATAAATTAAGAAAAACTTAAAAATGAAATTACCATTTGAAGTGTTCATCTTAGCATAATTTGAAGTGCAAAAATGAACTCCTTAGGTTTTAAATTGGTGAAATGCATGTTTTTATTGTGAAAATCATTCAAGGTAACGAGTTATTGCCAAAAAATGAAGGCGCAAAATGAGAAAATGGCTGTGCTCAGCTCCCAAAATCCTACTAGTGGTCGAAAATTCAAAGTGCTCTATCTCGGCCCCAATGAAGATATTCCAAAATTTTTTTTTGCTTGTTTCATCATTTTTTAGTACCATATATATATAATGTACAAAATATCTCAAAATAAGCAAAATCTGTGACTAGTGGTTACAAGGGGTGTTTCACCGTGTTTGATTATGGAATTACCCTTAAACTATTTCACCATTTTCTTGGTAAGATGTGTCTCATGTAAAGACATTTTGACAATTACTTACTGATTGCACATACTCGGTTACTTGTCCAGAGTTGCGTCTTGCAAGCCCGCTTTTGCTGCCAAGTGTCTCTAGACATTGAACTGATGAAAAAAAGCGTTTTTTGGTGGCTGTGGCATGGCAAATTGTATGAATGCTGTAATGAGAAATGTCATGAATCATGAAAGTTTAACTAACTTATATTTTTAGAGATACACTCAAGTTTCGGCAATTGCTGATGAAAGTGTCAAATAAACTCACCCCAGAAAACGTTTCCTCGTTGCAAAATATGTTTCAACTTACAGGAAGGTTTGTAGACTGACTGGTTTACCTTACAAAGGATTACCTGAAATTTGCGATGTTAGGCTACTCTGCAAGGGTACCGGTATGAAAAAGCTTTTGTATACTTTGTGCAAATAAAACTGGTGCACAGATAAGTTTAGATATACGATTAGAAATGCGGCCATCCACACAATCTGATTGTGGCTATGCGATAACCGCTAAAAAAATAATTAGTACCGGTACAAGTATTAGTCTTAAAATCACTTATATATTTGTGATGGCTCACCTTCAAATCAGGTAAAAGATTTATCCAAATCTTTAATGACCCATTTTTTTAACTAACAAATACTTTTACTCAATAAAAATATCCTAAATGATCAAGTACACACTAGCCCAGGGGTTCTCAACAGTGGCCCTCGGCCCCTCAAGGGGGCCATAGAGCGTTCTCTGGGAGGCCACGATAAAAAGGCTTCATTAATGAATTACAACATGTATTAATTGACAGAAACGTAGAATTGTGACACGAAAAGCACTCATGTAGGTGTTAGTATCCGTATAGCTAGCTGAAAGCTTGTTTTTTCGTCGTATGTTCTATTCAGGGGTGGGCAAACTTTTTGTACTGAGGGCCACATTTGAAAAATTTTGCAGCGGGGGGCCGCACACTCTCATTACAAAGTAGGAAAGTTTACCCGGTGTGTAAATAAACGCATATATTCATATTAAACACAATTTTTGTATTTCACACTCAGTTACGTTTAAAGCTATGCAATCATCATCACAAAAGGTAATGAGACTTGTGCAACTGTTCAGACTTTTTCACAATCTTCTTCAAATTGGGAGCAAGTTTGCTGGTAGATATCCTCATAACATCATGCAAGTTGGTGTCTGTCAGCAAAGACCTGTTCTTCGACTTGTTTATTTTTAACAAGAAAATGCTTATTCGCATATGTATGTGGAATTGTGGATCCAAACAGTGTCAAAAACTTAGCAGCAAAGTTTTTTAAGTTTGGAAACAAATCGTAAGACAATGACTTGTAAAAGTCAGGCAGTGAATCAGGCAATTATTTTTTAACAAAAATCCTGTCGAAGTAGAAAACATTAAACTGTGCGTCTCAAATAACAATGAAAAGCTATTTGGAGGAAAGTAGGAGTAGGCTACTGGTAGGCCTACGGTAGCCACTACCGTGTTTGTATTTCATGATCAAACAATTGAATCAAACAATGCGTGAGAGCATGTTGCAATACATGCGCGACTGACGTGTGTGTATTTACGCACTGAATGTGAAGAGAAAAACACACTCGTAAATGAATAATATTTTGTCATGTAACCTGTTTAATTAAAACAATAAGTGATAAGTAGGAGTTTCTGCAAGTGCCGGCGGGCCGCATAAAATGGTCTCGCGGGCCGCATGCGGCCCGCGGGCCGTAGTTTGCCCACCCCTGTCTATCTCACTGCATGTTACATCATCCTTTGTGATTGTAACGTTAACAATCAATATTGGTGTAGTCTATTACGAAAAAGGAAGCAAGTTTCGCACTGAACTTACTGTTAAAGTATAAATTATTTACTCACTCGTTAACTGTTTTCATTGATTTCGTTTCGTTCGTTGTTCTTTAAACAAATATAATATTATACATTTTTATTTCACTCAAGGGGGCCACGCTCTTTTAGAGCCACAGTCTGGGGGGCCATGACTCAGAAAAGGTTGAGAACCACTGCACTAGCCTATTGTACAAATTAGTACATTAAAATGTTTATAAACATTAATTTGTTTTAACATTGCATAGTAAAAATCTGCTGTAAATTGTATTATATTACTTATACTTTTAGACAATTTACCAAATCAGATATAATCTTTTATCTAGAAGACAATGAGTATTTGGGAACATCAGCAGCAGGTTTGAAAATAACTGAGAATTTCTATAAACTTTGGCTTTTCTGCGAATGTTTTTTCAACAGTTTCTTAACTTTTTCTCTTTTTTTTTAATGTTTATCGGTGTTTAGAATTTTCCAAATGAACATCCACATCGGTTTACATTTGTTATGTTTCGTATACAGGCCCGGTAGTTAAAGATTTAGATTTAGCGGACGGGAAGGCAAGGAAGCCAATCTTCATGTCCACCTTCAGACATGCTTTTAAGTGTCTTGCTAAATACACAGCCGCATGTTCTTGGGCGGTATCGAACACTCGAACAGGCGCCCTTTCGACCGTCGAGCAGGAGCTCTCACCACTCCACCATGCAGCCGACATTAGTCATGTGATCTCCATAATGCCAACTACACGTAAAGTTCTAAGACTAATAACAAGCTATAATGGGCCACTTAACAAAGCAAAGTCTTTTTGCAGTTTTCATTCACTCAGCACCTTGGCCTAAATGTGTAAATAAATGAAGTAATATCTGCACAGTCTGCTTGTATGCTCGCATGACAAGTCAGCTCATAGAAAATCTCACATTTAAAGTATATTCTCCTTAGACGACTATCGGTACCAGAATTTTTCAATCGTGGAGAACATTCACCTGAAGTTTTTTTTTCCCGGTATTTGGTGTAACACTTTTCAAAGCATGTTTATGTTTTGCAGACAAACTAACTGAGCTTCGGCATTACATGGACAGCTTGGACAGAAATGATCTTTGTGAAATAATCGATCGAGACAGACGTTCTTTGCCAACTGACGTAGTTGACGCTCAGCCGGCTCCCAGGGAAACTGGTAACTTTTTTCAATTTTCACTGTTGTTGTACACATGGTTATAACGACACCTAATCCAAATTTTGTTACTATTTACTACGAAACTTGATGTTTATGGAAGATCATAAACAGACATAACTCAGCAAGTTATGTCTGAGTTATGTCTGTTTATGGTTTAAAAGAGTTACCTCTCTACCCAAATTGTATTTATGGAAGATCATTACCAATACAGTAGGTATGCATAATGTAATCAACTAATCATAAGCCAAGCTATATTATCTCGAACTAGAACCCACTATAGTAAAAAAGAAGAGTTCTACATCCAGAGGGAAGTCATGGCTCTTGCTACCAGTTCTTCTAGTTGTACCCGCCGCTGTCTACTCAGCTAGAATCGTTTGGACACACTGGGAGTTAAATTTACAAACGCGGAAACTAATTCGATTCCTGGATCATTGAAACCAGTTCTCTATCATATAAACTTGGAAGTAATACGTTTTAATCTTTCTCAAATCTTGCAAGTGACCAGCGTTATCATTTATTATTTGATTTTTCATGGTCGGTTTGTGAAGGCGCTTGTCCACTGTTTGAAAAGACGTGCTGGAAGATAAAAGTTGATTTCCTTGCCTTTCTAAAAGTTTTCGCACAAAATATCTCCATTACAAGTTACAACACTTTAAATTCATCTTTTTATCCGAGTTATCCAACTAATCAAAAATGCCTTTTGATTGGACAATTCGTTTTTTTACAGAAACAGAAAATGTCGAAACGCTTGAAGGACAGTTCGAAGAAGACGAGGCGGTGGCTTCATTGTCAAGTACTCCTTCTGGTGGTGAGCATCATCTCATGAACGCGATCACGAACTTTTTATTGGGGGGCATCCCATGTGTGTAACGGTGGAGTTGCGAAGCGGATAAGGCACTCACTTTCCAATCACGTGATTCGAGTTCGACTCCCAGCTTAAGCTAGTTGTTGAAAATAAAAAACGTTCACGTCTAGTCGTCCACCCAGGATGTAATAAATTGGGTGGGTGTAGTTGCTGAAGGAAAGGCGGCCGACAGAAAGCAACTGGCTACCTTATTCTGGTTAATGCCGAAGGCGGAGTATACCGACAACCTTGTCTTATTCTCTGAAACTTATATTTAAGTATGGGAGGACTACGTTTACGTTCTCATGTATATATTTTATTCATTTAGCGTCCTAAATGGTACTAATCGAAAGTGTGATCATTTGATTAATAAATTATTTGCCTTAAATGCAAATAATGCAATTCGACTTGCACAACGTACACGTGCAAACGTTGTTGAAAATATTTAACGTGCTTTGTGCTGTATATTTAGAACTAACTCCTGCTGAAGCTATGGTTCAAGATTTAGCAAAGCAATTTCAAAAAGGAGGGTCGTTGCAGGATACAAATACACCTAGTGAGTTATGATGAGAGTCACCGTATTTACCTGATTTTAATCGGCTAAGTATTTCATGTATTTTTTACTAGACTACCTGCACCACCACTACATGGAATATGGGTTTAAAATTAAATATTGAATTAACAGCATCATTATGCAGATAAACAACGTCAAATTAAATGGCATTGTTCCAACTAAGACAAACAACCAACGTTGGAGAGCTTGAAATATTAGAAAAGATGAGAAAATAAAATATCGACTAAGAAAACAAAAAACTGATGAAATTGAAATCGTCGTCGTTTAGTTGAAATAAAGTGTATAAACACTGAACAGAAAATATCAGGCTGAGCATTGTTTGTGCTGGTATGGAGGTAATTGTTTTTCTTAAATTTTTGGTTGATTGTTGTGTAAAAATATCGGTTTACTACTAACAAATAACCTTGAAAATGTTTGTTCAAACACATTTTTTTGTGAAAATAGCGTTTCAGATTACGCTGGAGGGGTTTCTTTTTTTTTGCCAAAATACTGATGTTAAGATATTGCATTGATTGCATCTCAACCATTGTAATACTTCTTTTTTGCTATTTTTTTTAGATTTTAAATTTGTTATATGAATTTGAACTTTTTCAACCTGGTTTTTTATATTTGAGCATTTGAAAAATTCCGATTTCTTTTGAAATTTGTACATCATAATCCATCGTCGGTTTGTTCCCCACTAGTGGGGGTGGCCGATTGTTTCCGCGCAGCAATTGTCTTAATCCCTTTTCTCCATTTCACCCTGTCCCTTGCATCTTCCTCCTTCAGTCCGACTTTTTTAAACTCATCCTTCACTTGTTGTTTCCACGTTCTTCTTGGACGACCGCGTTTCCTCTTCCCATCCACCTTTAGATCTAGTGCCTTTCTAAGAAAACTTCCTTCCTCCCTCCTTATCACATATCCATACCATCTTACTCCATTTGCCCTTGCCAGTTGGTCTATGGTCATTGGTCTCTCTCATCTCTAGCATATCCAACAATTCTTCAGTCCTTTTTTCCCTTCTCGTTTTCACCCCACACATTGCTCTCACCATTGACCTTTCCGTTCTTCTCAGGATTGCCAGTTCACTCTCTCTCAATACCCATGTCTCGCTACCATATAGCATTGCAGGCCGCACACAGCTCCGATATACTTTTCCTTTCATCCTTAGTGAAAATTTTCTGCCATACAACCTTTCCCCACATTCCCTGAACTTTGCCCAGCCCAATCTTGCCCTTGTTGTCACCGCTGCTTCACATCCACCACTTCCATTTATCCGATCACCCAGATAACAGAAGTCTGTCACTGTTTCGATGCCATGGCAGAACTCATCATCATGGCCTTTCACTTCATTCCTTCCTTTACTGCATTTCCCATAAACAAAACATTTCGCCAATCTTGTTGCGGCTCTCTTGACATTAGCACATCTTGCATGTACCCACTTTCCACATTCCTTGCATTGCATTGAATTTCTCATCACTCTCTTGCCACATATTCCACAGGGATCTACTTTGCTGTCAAAAACTGTTTCTTTTGCTCCACTCACCATCACTTTTGTTTTTTCAAGATTCACCTTCATACCCTTGGTTTCAAATGCTTCTTTCCATTTCTCAAACTTTCTCTCCATTCCCTCCATACTATTACTTGTCAAGACCAGGTCGTCTGCATACAAAATTTCACTCAATAAGCCCTCCCTCACTCCTTCAGTTACAACGTCAACCAAAATAGCAAATATCAGAGGTGACAAAACTGATCCCTGGTGTACACCAACCTTCACAGAAAACTCGTTTGAATAATTTGATCCAACTCTCACTTTTGTTCATTGTACAATTTTCGTAAATTCTGGTGGATACTGGAATTTAGAATAGCAGTTGCCATCCCTGAATTTGGAAGCCTTACACGATGGCGTATATCAGTAAAAACAAGAACTAGAACTAGCAGTACATGAAACTTTAATGGCGACGAAGTAAAAGTTACCTTGATTCTAATGGTGTAATGTTTTAATAAAACTGATTGCAAGCTTTCAGGAAAGCGTTTCGTTTCAAAACAGCTGTGAGCAAAACTCGTGTAAACTTTAAAAAAAATTGCTAATAGGTATATATTGAAAAAGAAAGAATAATTAATGTTGTTGTTTTGAAATGTTGATCGATTTGTCTTTAAACAGGTGGCCAAGCCTCAGTTGCATCAACACTCCAAGGTATTGCACCCCTAGGTACTGCACAGGGTCAACAGGTTCATATCAATTATATTGTAAACAATTATAATACTTCGGCCACTAATCCTGGAAATCCACAAGCCTTTTCGAACCAACTGCCCGGTGAAACCAGAGGTAAGAAAACAGGGATGCAACCCAGTTCGTACCATGAACAGTTCGGACCGTCAGTTCGTACCTTGAAAAGATCGAGAGAAAAAATTAAAAAAAACCGAAGTCGCTGATCGCAGTGTCCGCAATCATTTTTCCGCAGTTTCCGCTAACCCTAATTCTAACCATAGAGTAATCTATGCTCTAACCGTAACCCTCGCTGATCGCAGTTTCCACAAACATTTTTACGCAGTTTCCGCTAACCTTTACCCTGACTATAGAGTAATCTATGCTCTTAACTCTCGCTGATCGCAGTTTCTGCAAACATTTTTCCGCAGTTTCCGCTTACCCTAACTCTAACGGTAACGCCTAGAACATCACACAACTAAGGTGAAAGAGCCATGTCCATTAAGTCCTGTCTTTGTCATGAGTTACCAAGGGGGGTGGGGGGGACTTATATACCAGTCCCAGGTATACAAGTTCTCTCACTTTCGCAAACCATCATTTTTTCCCGATTAGTTTTCTTTTTTCAATTTTTCTTTCGCCTGAGTTGTGTGATGTTCTAGGTTTTTCCAACTCTAACCTTAGAGTAATCTATGCTCTAACCCTCGCTGATCGCAGTTTTCGCAAACATTTTTCCGCAGTTTTGCAGTTTCCGCTAACCCTAACCCTCGAGTTTGTTTCAAATTGTTTGGGGAAACTCCGATCAGCGACTTCGGCTTTGTGCTATTAAATTGCGATCAGCGACTTCGGCTTTTTTAATTTTTTCTCTCGATCTTTTCAGGGTACGAACTAGCTGTACGAATGGTTCAAGGTACGAACTAGGTTGTACGCAGAAAACAGTGAATGTTTTTTTTTTTTTTTTGGAGATGTCAATTAATTTTTATGTGTAACATTTTGTTGCTGTGTCTGTGAAAAATAAGAGAACAATAGGATCGCTAAGCTGTATAACACTGCTCTGAAAGTTAAAGACGATCGGAAACACATTTCTCCAATCTACGCCTTTTTTTATGTGAGACCTGGGCAACAGAAAAAGAAGATTGGCGAATAACCGCAAACATAGAAAATAGTCAGTTATTGAAAAAACATTATCATTGAAATCGCAATTTTTATCACGCTGTTAATGAAAAATATTCATACTGGTCTAGTCTATCTTGCAAGGATAATACTATGTTCCCAGCGAAAAGAAAATGGGGATGCGGCAGTCAAGCAAACCACCATTGTACAGCATTAGGCAAGCGTTTTTGTTGAAGTACATTAACAACTTGTTTTGATGTCATATGCAGCTGTGGATGCTGTCGATATTGATGTGAAAGATATGTGCAATTATTCTGGCTTGGATGTTTCTGTCACTCCATCCACGAAAGATTTTTTTGAAAGCCGCAAGAACGACAGCGAAGTAAGCGACAGTTACATGGTTGGAATAAGACTAATAACTAACAATAAAAATAGATAACAGTAACTAATAATAGAAGAAGTTGAATTTAAGGTCAGATACCTTCTTGGGTAGGCTATGCAGTATGCAAGCTAAACTATTTGTAAAATCATATAGCCTACATCCAACAGACGTATACGCTTTGCGTTACTCTCAATGCTTTAAAATGCAGTTCGAACAATTTTTTTCGCAGCCGAACACATTGCGTTACCAGTTGGTTTTCTGAATTCCAAGAAAAACGACATGAATCAAGACATTCTGACTTAAAACGAGACAATTAACGCGGGCGACCTGTCGCAGGGACATTTTACGCAGAGACTATTTAATACGAATTCTATCGTAGCTTGCAAATGTGTAGATATATTTGTTACCAGTGTTGAAATCACGTCACAATTGTTTTCAATAGACACTTGTTGCAAACGCAAAAGTTGTGACGCAAAAGTTATCCAATTATTTTTAAACAAGGCAATATTACTAACAAACATAAAATAGAATGCGTTGATGATGTAGCCTTTTTTGTGTGTGCGTTGCTTGCGTTTTCTTGTTTCAAATACGTGGGATAACTTTTGCATCACAGCAAGTGTCTGGTGCAGCATTTTTTAATCGGTGCACCACAGCGCATTGGTGCGCCGTGGAAGGTCGCCGGGTGCGCTGCAGGGAAATTGAAAAAAATATTTTGTGACTTGAAATTAAATTAAACCTGTAACTTATTATTTTTGGAATTAGGGATAGAAAGTATGTGTTCTCTGAACCTGAGTCGATGAAATGGGTAGTTTTTTGTCAGAACAAAAATTTTTCAACCAAAAGTTGTGCTGTGTGTTAGTTAGCTTGAAATTGTTACAATATAAATGCTTTATTTCTTATGAAAGTTTTTGCTTTCATTTTTGGCTTATCTCAATGAGCATATGGTACTTTAAAGATAATGCAACGGTGATGCCTATGAAATAAAAAACTTGCAAGCAATTCAAGCGAAATACGGGTAGCCTGTACCCAAAAAAATGTTTGCGTTTGCTTTGTGCACCACCACATTTTCAGAGGTCTGCAAGGTCACCGTGAGGTTAAAAAGGTTAAAAAACGCTGGACTTTAGTGAATGAGAAATGAAATTGTGATGATAATGAAACATCGGTAAGCAAAAGTATTTGTATATAAGGTAAGATATGCTCAATAAATGAAGTATAATCCGCGTCGAATAGTCTCGCCCGTTTGATTTGACTCGACGAGGTTTGTGACCCACTGCTGCCTACTCAAGACTGGGCATTTTTCCTTTAGGCCAGAAGTGGCGAATATTTTGGACTGAATAGGCACACATGAGACCTTAATTTGAAATAATACTAAGTTGGGACATCGGTAATACCAAAGGGAAACTTGCTGTTCACACTTCTTCACAAAGTTAATAACACAGGACAACTCACAACAGCGCTGCGACGATTCTTTCTACCTGATTGATCATATTAAATGTCCTTGGTTCTCAATCATTTACACCAAAGGTTACCACTGATAAAACTCTTTGTTTGCTATGAAAATTGAACAGTACAATACAACAGCTTTTGTTACATGCCGAGGATGAACTGGTCAAAGTAAACACTAAGGATTTCCATTAACTGGAATTAGGTACCGTACGTGGGATGTATGACATGACATCACATACATCTGCCATGGCATTAGTGTACTACACTCTTTATGAAAGACAAATGCTTAGTCATTGTTAATGCTACAATTACATACGCTATAGTTACTGGACGCAATGCAGAAGATTATTTGAAGACGCCAACTTTCCCCAACTTAATTACTTTCTGTCATAGAAAAAGCGACTCACACACCAACGCTAAAATTTCTAGAAATTCAAAGAAAATGAAGGTGTGTACCAGCAAACATCTATAAGATTGGCCCATGATAGCCTACAAGAGAAGAATCCACAGAGGATACAAACTGATATGAATAAATCAACAAGTGAATAAAGAAATAACAGTAACCTTTCAAGTACACGTAGCTCCACACAAAGTGAATTTTTCATAACTTTTAACTCGTTTTTATTTTTTTAAAAGTAATGTCTCAAAAGACAATATCTTCTTAAAAAGACATTAATCTTTTTAGACATTTCTTTTAAAGAAATAAAAACGGGTCAAAAGTCATGTAAATTTCACTTTGTGTGGAGGTACATGTACTTGAGAGGTTACTGTTAATTTTTTATTAATTAAAATTCCTATTGGAATTACAGACGATTGCATCATGTTTCAGGTTTACAGTGTCAAGTCCAATCCGAAAGGAAATGTTTTAATACTCAATAACATAGATTTCCCTACCTGGGATGCTAAATACAAAAGAAGTGGTGCATTAAAGGATCGTGTGTTGTTAGCGAAGTTGTTTGGCAATGACGGTTTGGGATTAAATGTCAACGTCGAAGAAAACAAAACTGCAGAAGTTAGTTGTGTAAATAATTTAAGACACATTGTTTAATTCTTATTGTGCGACCTTATATACTACATGTTATATTCTTGTTGGATTTTTTTTTAGTGTTAAAACATATAGCAACGAGCAATATTCGTCTGGTTTTGCACAGTTTTGGAACAGGAACTGATAAACGTATTAAATTGGTCTATTTATTTTGTTCAAAAAGTGGTCAATATTCATTTTCTCTCATATTTACAGCGAATGTGGAATTTACTGGAAAAGTTTTCAAAAGACGAATGCCACGCCAATTCGGACATGTCCGTTGTGATTATAATGTCCCACGGAAACTTTGGTAAAGAATTGTTTGATTTAAAGTCTTGATCGTTTTTGTTTTCTTTCTACGAGCCATAAACTTTATTTTTACCTACATTCTCAAACACGTAAACTAAACTAAATGATTTTTGCTTGTCTAGCATTCGATCTTTCCTATGGCTAAATTGACGAAGTCTGAGCTCCTTGGAAGAAAAATGACAAAATCGAACAATGATGGTTCAATTCTTAATGTGAGCGGTTGAGCGGCTAACATTAGTGGCATTTATCTGTACCTGATGGGTTGCGTAGTTTTTTCTCTTCATTTTGCTTCAAGGAAGCCTGGTCTTTATCCCCAAAGATCATGGTAAACCAATCGTCTGCAGCGACTCCTTCATTTTTCTCTATTGTTGGCATCTTGAATTTTTAGGTTTCTTTTTGTCAGGTCATCCTTCACGGTGTCTTTTCATGTTTTCTTTAATTTTTCTGTACTCATTTTTTCTGTCATTACCTTAATCCAAACTCTGTCAAATTTCTGTCAACAAAAATTCAGTTGGATGGTAATTGGACAGTTTTAGGTGTCCACGTTAGCAGTTGTGGAAGTGTGCACGTGTCACTAGTAGGGATGTTGAAAAACGTTTTTGTTTATCGTTTTATTTTTGTGCTTTTTTGTTTTTTATACCATTTCTAATTGTTTCCTACATTGTTTCAAGTAACAACTGGTTTCATTAATCACAATAAAGAATTGCAAAAGAAACTGTTGTACTGGAGCTGCTGAATATCTTATTATACACTAGTTTACTGTAGTTTTGATGTGGTTGTTTAAGTCAGAAGTGTGGCCATATACTAAGCAAGTGGTATCGTTGAACCACCCAACCTCGTGCTAACAATGATAAGGATGAGGACTGTTCAGATGATGAATCTTGGAAAATGTTGTCCTTGTAGTGACCATGTAAACAGTCAACTTCGTTTGTTGTTGGTCTTAATTTCTTTATTACCATCGGTAGTTTGTTTATTCCTTTCAGTCATATTTTTTTCATTGTATATATTATGTTAATAAAGCTTTGGTAGAGAGTTTGAAATAAAACATAGTAACTTTAGCGGGTTTAGCATACTTTATTTTACACAAAATATAACTTATGTTGAAATATATATTATGTTGAGTGCCAGTAAATGCACTTTAAAATCTAATTGATGAATCTACAGTTTACGGTAGGCTAGTCGACTGATAGGCTATAGGTTAATTTACCATTGTATTGATTGTTTCCGGAATGGCCCGTTTCGGTGAGTCCGCTTCGGTGAGTCCGATTCCCATGCGGTGATTTTTTGAATTTTTTTTTTAAATTATTGGGTACCGTAGCCTAATTATCATTGCCCTTTTAGGGTTAGGGGTTAGGGCAGTGGTTCCCAACCTTTTTGTTGTCACGGACCCCTTTAGACATATTATTATTTCTGCGGACCCCTACCTAAGTTTTGCCTGAAACTCAATTAACATACTATTAAGTATTGTAATAATTATGCTACTCAACTACTGTACTTTGTCATATTGCATTGCCGCTATGACTCCTGCGGTAAATATGAGATTAAACAGTTGCTCAAATAAGAAAATGAATGAATTGTTCAAAAAATGTCAGCAGTATTTGAATGTCAAGATGACCCAAAGTGCCATGCCGAAACTTTTTCAACGTACGCAAATTTAATGAGGGCTGGTGTTGCCTTTCCTAAACTAAACGACTGAACTGTGGTTGAGTTTTTGACAATGCAACACGCATGTCATCTTCAACGTTCAGGCGATTTCGATGTTTAGTTTTTATTGTAACAAGATCTGAGAATCCTGCCTCGCAAAGGTAAGTGGTTATTAGTGGTTATGAATGGTAACAAAACAATAATCGCCTGCTTTGTCAAGAATGGGTACGTTTACAGCTGTGAGCACCAAAATTCTTCCACAGTTTTTGAATGAAATTCAATGCGTAATAACTCTTTTGATCTCAAATCAATTAGGTCATCTTTACTGAGATCGTCATCGCTAATATTGTTCAAGTCAAAAAGAAAAGGATTTCGAATCCATGTTTCAACTCCGTTCGGCAGGTGGTCTTAAATTAAAATAACGTTGAAATGAGATTTGCTGGGTTTCCAAGTGTGCGCAAAATTTTTCTTTCATAGAGATCAAAAGAGTACATTCTCTTTGAGTTTCATCCATCAAGATAAGATCTTCTAACGTTGGAACTTTGGCGTAATTACCTGCTTCCAATCTACGTTTCCGAACCGGCAACTTGGCTAAAAACGCTTTCAGTTTTTCAGCTGCATCAATTATTGTCACACCTGGTCCTTGAATGCCACGATTACATTGTTAATATGACCAAAAATATCGGCTAAGTAGGCCATGCCGTATAGAAAACTTTTACTCTCAACAATTTTGAGAGGAGACTTTCTTTGGCTTTCAAAAGAGTTGATACCTCATTTTTTAGCTGCTGCAGTCGTTTTAAAACTTCTCTAGGTAACGAACGTACCTCAGAATGATACAAAAGCACTTCGTAATCTGACCCTACTTCTTGACAGAGCGCTTTAAAAGTACGGTGGTTTACAGCTCTGCTTTTGATGAAATTAACGACTTTCACGCAATTCGTCAGAATTTCTTTGAGACTTGCTGGTAAAGTTTTTGCTGCTAAGGCGTACCTGTGCAAGAAGCAATGGGTCACAACCACACGAGGAGCTTCGTTTTTTACTAAAGCAGCAAATCCGGATTTGTTCCCAAGCATAGCTGGTGCTCCATCCGTGCATATAGAACAAAGTTTTTTTTCCAAATTCATCAAGGTTATCACGGACTCCCAAATGCTTTCTCACGGACCTCCAAGGGGTCCGCGAACCCCAGGTTGGGAACCACTGGGTTAGGGCTTCAGGGTTAGAAACTCACCGAATCGGACTCACCGAATCGGACTCACCGAATAGTACCAGACCCATTATTTCAGAACAGGTATTTCGTGGAAACAAAGATGCAAATTTTGTTCCAGCACTTAAATTTTAGACAGAGTGTTTGCCGTTTTTTTTCTTCCTCCTCCCCCCAAAAAACGTGTTTTTTAAAAAAATTATGAAAAACAAAAAAAACGACTCACATTTCTAATCACGAGTTTTACAAACATGTGAACCTGTCAGAGTTAATACCATAAAACACAAAAGACAAATGCAAAAAAAGATTACAAAATAATAATTCCCTTGATAATAATATAAATGATAAATTTCCATAAAATAATATAGCAATCAGCTTTTATATAGCTCCACACTCTCAGTTGACATCTGCTGTTTTATGTTTTAACTTATTGAATATTTACTAAAATTGATTGATCTGATAAACTAAAACTGGATAACTATGAGTTAACTCAACCATTGTGACAAGCTCGTTTTTTTATGCTGTACTTTTAAATAATCAAATGAGATTGTAAATTGTGTAACTTTGATTTGCAGTAAAGGACGTCGGTGACTGTTTTTATGGAAATTACGGCAAATATATTTCAACTGTAGACGTCATTAGGCTTTTTGACAACGACAGGTGTCAAAACTTACGAGGGAAGCCAAAAATTTTCATCTTTCAATTCTGCCGCGGCGGTAAGTGCTTTAAAATTGCGGTTGGCGCAACAAAGCTAGTCTCATGTTTTTCTGAACTCTTGAGATAATTATTGCTCGACTCTTTGCTCATTATTGGTTGATGAGGTGCTCAGGGCTGCGATTTTTTCTTTCTTGTCGAACGACCAAAAATTCTGCGTTGGTTTGTCGAATAGTAATATGACGTCACAAGAGTCAGATTATAAGCGTTTGGCAGCGAGTTACCGCACAAGTTGTGTGGTATCAGAGTCACTTACTTAAGCTTTTAATCGCACGCTGGTTGAGTGATTGCAAAGGAGTATCAAGCGCTAAGTTATGTACTACCGGACATGTATACTAATTGCCCTCGAAATTAGCTTGTATCTACGACGGCAAAAACATTGCCGTCGCCAAATCAACAAACCTTGGATTACGGCGGCAATTGCCGTATGCTTTAATGTTTAATCAAACGAAATTTTATGCGTTTCTTCATCGCGATACCGGCTTATTGTTACGCAAAAGTTATTTTTTCATCGAATGCTTATTGTTTACCGATGTCGTTGCGAATATAAATTATAGTGAAAGAAGATACAGTTAAAAAGTAGAATTTACCTGCTATAGATTATCAAACAGAAGGAAAAGTTAGTGTGGTATTTTGCAAAATTTGTAAAGAATTTTATGACGGAAACAAACTGGAATTAGAAAAGCTACGGGATCAAGTTAAAAAAGTAGTACGAAATTCGATAAATGGTTCTTGGGCAGTAAAGTAATGCTTCCGATCATATGGCATCGCGCGTTCATGAACGGGCAGTTTCGCGTCTTCCAGTATTCTGGTGACGACGCGACAACCTCATCCTCCGATACAGCATCTGATAATTCCGATTCTGACAGCTAGTTCTTTATCAAACAGACTCGTGTTTGCTCGCAGTATCCCAATTGTGCCGAAATTATGTTAGTGTAAACGTAAATCGAGGCAATCATCTCGCAGTGAGCTATTAATTTGTTACCGGTACCTGGTTGAACAATTAACGTTATTTTATGATAATTCAATTCAACGTCGCTAGATGTCGAATTAATGTAAAACAAACGTAAATTTCTTCTTGGGCATTGATACGCAGGCATCAAAATTCGTTATTTTTGCATTGCGACTTCACGTCTGTAGACGTTGAATCAATGTAAAAACGACGGGTTTTGCTAGCTAGGTTGTGTGCTTTTGTGAATGCAAGTGCAAAATCGCCCATTACGTAATCACAGAAACCCTTTTAGTGGAAGGAAGTCGAGTTGCAACCGTGTTTATCTGTCTACTATTCTTTATTCACATTGCAAAAAAATTCTCCATTCTTGGAACAACAAGTGCATAAGTCAGACATAAATACAAACTTGCATAGACCTTGACAAGTAAAAGTAGCCTATTTGGAAGAAAGTTAGAAACCCGTTGTGTCGAATAGCACGAAACGTATGTGGCGAAATATTTGATGCCAGGCGTTAGAACTTCGATCAAAGCATTTCCCGCAGTGTTCAAAATGTTCCTTTCCATAAAAATAGCGGCTTTTTTCATCTGTATTTCTGCACGTCTGGTCGGAAACTAGGCTGTTTTTTACATGTGGAAAACTTTCATAGCAAGTATCCAACAGTCATTTTACCAGAGCAATATTGTTAATTAGCTCAAACTGCGAAATACAAACTGGCATAGGCGTTGACAAGTCAACGTAGCCTAGGTTATTTCATCTATAAAAGAAACCCGTTGTGTCGAATAGCACGAAACGTGTGTTGCTAAATGTTTGATGCCAGGCGTTGGAACTTCGATCAAAGCATTCTCCCGCAGTGTTCAAAATGGCGGCGCTGACGCCTTGGGAGTTTCTCGTGTGAAGCGTCGCTTTTAGATCTTGCTTTGAAGTACCTGGCGCAAGAAAGTTTACGTAAGTCAGCACTCTTATGATTGCATCACGTGATGCCCCCCCCCTGATTGTTCCTCGACCTGACGATGTTTAGTCCTCTCTCAGTTTTTTTTCCTTTTTATTTTCCTTTTTTTTTTTTTGTAAGGCACGGCGTTTGTCGAATAGTGATGGCGCGTGTCGAGTGACCTCGTCACTGAAAAAGGCAAAAATCGCAGCCCTGGAGGTGCTTATTTATTGCTGTGAGTGTGACTTGTGGTTGTTGAGTGACCTTGCACGACATCTCATACTGGCGTTTCAGATAAAGTGTGCCATTGTGAACATTATCAATTTACGTTCATTACATACTCTTGATATAGCACCATACTACTTGTAATAAATTACACTTTTGTATATACACTGTTCCACTGTGCACTCTTGTTCAAGCTGTCAGTAAACGACTATACTTTTTGTGCCTTTTAAATCCCATTTTCAACTTTTTGCTGTACACATCGAAGAGATTGTTACTGCTGTATTTACTTTAGATGTTGCTGACAAAGGTGTAAAGACCAGCAAAGACGAACACGACTTGGCCTGTGATCCATCCACCCCTATGTCATTACCTAAAGGTATTTTATCATTCGAGTACTTGCTATGTTGTATTTCTGTTTTAAACTGATACAACCTGTCAACCTTGCTTGATCTTTATTGTCGGTTGGGTTTGACTGTTTTCGATTTTTCTTTATGAAAGTTTTGTCAAACATTTTTTATTATAGTCTTACTTTCTTATTTGGTATTTGCCAAACAAACGTTAGAACAGATTCGCCCGTGTGTTACCTTCCATGATCCCATGAGTTTATTCAACCTCCATGATCCCATGAGTTTGTTCAACTTCCATGATCCCATGAGTTTATTCAACTTCCATGATCCCATGAGTTTTTTCAACTTCCATGATCCCATGAGTTTGTTCAACTTCCATGATCCCATGAGTTTATTCAACTTCCATGATCCCATGAGTTTATTCAACTTCCATGATCCCATGAGTTTGTTCAACTTCCATGATCCCATGAGTTTGTTCAACTTCCGTGATCCCATGAGTTTATTCAACTTCCATGATCCCATGAGTTTATTCAACTTCCATGATCCTATGAGTTCATTCAACTTCCATGATCCCATGAGTTTATTCAACTTCCAGCTTTTTCTTTCATATTGGGACTTTCTCATGTGGGGTTGGCTGCGGGAAATCCTAGATAGGCTAGCCCAGATACGGATCTTGCAACCGACACCCAATGTCACCGCAGATCATTGGGAGACAGTCATCATAGATCCGCCGCCAATGTGTAAAACCTGGCTGGAGGCTTCCAACTCTACCAAGCTTTCCCCCGTTACCCGTGATATCATCGCTGTTTGGCTTTGTGTGGTCCAGGTCCAAATTGAGACAAAAGCCATTCGCATGTATGGTTGTTAAAGGTGGTCATTGCTACGCCAGGTCTACGCACGCACTCTTGGCCAGCACCATGTCTACTGCGGTCCAACAAGGTCGAAACCTGCTGCTTCAGATGAACTGGTTGCAATGGGCTGCCGGGTGCTCTGTTTATCGTGGCCCCGTCAGGCACTGCTCTCTCGCCAAAAAGTATTTGCTGTTGGGGACTTTTGCGTGTGTCTATTAACCCCAGGAGTTGTTAGGCATGAGCCTATCTTTCAGCCTGGGTTCACCTCTACACCACGTTGCATCTTCATAGAGATGGGGGCTTAACAAATTTAGCTCCCTAGACACTCCGATTTCGTAGAGGTAGGAGGCCACCAAGTGTATCGTATAGAACAAAACAGGTATAAAAATATTATCCACCTTCAGTGTCTTAGCCAGGACCCAGTCACAACCCATTTTCAAAAAGTCTGCGACCTAGAGGTTAAGAACCACTGCTTTACAAACTGCTAGTGTGAGGTTAAATCGTTTTCTCAGTACTGCAATCGCCAGTCCATCAAATTAATCTAAGTTTACTAAACGCACGAGATATAGCAGTAATGCAGTATTCTTGTGCAGGGTTGTCTAGTAATAATGAACTGGCCAACGTGCAACGCCCTAAATCTGTCCACAGATTATCTCATATTGAAGTGCTCAGTAACCAAGCTTCAAGCAGGATACCTCACAGCCCACTAATGCAACAACGTCCTCATTGATTGGCTAAACGAAAACTGCTTGGACTAATAGCGTCATACGAAACAACAAAAACTTAGTTTTCATACCCCAGTACAATTTTTTTGTGCAACTACGCGTAGAAAATTATATTGTCTTTTCTTAGTTACAGTGTATTCACGTTAGTTTAGCATCACTTGTAGGTAGTGTCAGCTAGCTAATCTTCCAAGTATGATGTAAATAGCGTTTAACGTTTTGTATCAGATGCTCTTAGTCGTCTGCTACCGCACAAAGACGCTGCTGATGGAGACGTACATCTTCCCACTAGGTCGGATGTTCTTGTAGCCTATGCAACACAGCAAGGTATGCGTAAGAAATTGTCTTCCTGCATCTACTTCAAAGAAGCCTGTCTTAATTTTTGTTTTATTTAAAGGTGCACTGCAACGAAAATACATGGCTTTTGTATTTGTTGATCTTTCTGAAATAAAGCGTTTTTCAGCAATTTGTTTATTTTTTGTTTTGTCATTACTTAAAACATCTGAAAAAACTAATTTTGGTTTAAATGATTCTGATAGGTCAAAAATTTTAATGTCATTATCGGGTGGAGACACTGTACCCAAGGTGTTCTGTTTCGCCTCCAAACACACAAAACAAGTCGTGGAGGCTACATATACACTCATACAGCAAACAATTTAGGGATAATATTGTCGTACCGTATTATTTGATGTCTATCGGTCAAAATACTCCATCTGCTGCAGCGACCTGCAGATTATAAATACGCTCCCGGTTGTACTAACCGGAGAATCGTCAAAAGGGTATCCTTTCATCGTTTACCTTGAAATAATGAAGACAATCTGAATCCATGAATCTCGGCGATAAAACCCAAAGACCCACCTGTAAACAAGCACTGCCCGGGGTGCAGCGATCATTTTCTTGCCAGCGATTACCAACGTGATCTACGAGCAGAGCTACAGGGTGCCAAACCCAGACACCTGCTCATCCCTGAAGCTGTTCTTTCTATGTTTGATTTTTCAAGATATGTGAAAGCCACTGTCACTGCAGTGCTTTTCAAAGCTGCTGGCCAGGGTTGTGCATTGGCGGGCTGTGTTCGTTTTGGCTACCACGACGTCATTCTCCTGGCAACATTCGCTCTTGATTATTGTCAGCATCTGTCAGATCTTCAGTGAATCAATAGAGCCTACAATGACTTATAGATTAATTTCTTGCGTTTTTTTGGTGACTGTAGAGGAGACTATCACAAGATGTTGAAATGATTACTAGCTTTTATTTCCGGTGCAATTTTGTGCGTTTTAAACTTTTGTACGGTATCCCACAAAATTCTTCATTTCATTTAATATGCTTCTGTGTTGTGCCATTTACTATTAAACAGGTATGTATAGTTTTATCTGTTTCAGCCCCCCTTGATAAAGTCAGTCGTGCCGACTGACGAAACGTCGAAAATAAAAAGCTACTTATCATTTCAACATCTTGTGATAGTCCAGTCTACAGTCACCGGAAGAACCCAAAACATTAATTTATCATTGAAGTGTCTGGTAAAGACTGAACAGTCTCATTCTGTAATTATACAATGACCTATGCGACGTTTCCAAGGCAAACGCGTGAAGCTGCTATCTTGGTTGCCACCCGATGACGTCACAAGAAACATAGCGCCATCTGATGGCCGATTTTCGTTTCGTCTTATTTACCAAACAGAAAGATATGCAAAAAAAAAATCGAAAAAGATGATACTTTAATACAAAAGAACCATCAAAGAAATTAAATTTTTCACTTTACAGGTTCCCTTTAATTAATATCATGATTTAAAAAAATATTAACAGCCAAGTAAACAGTAAATTCCCCAAATTTTAGAGTTTTGTTTGCTTTGACAACTAAAACGTAGATTTATTTTTCTTGAAATGATCTGATTTGTTTTTATGTTCCATGAAATGTGTCCTACAGTCTACCGTATAGAGCCTATTGATTTCCGATCACGAACGATATTTCTGATTCAGGAAATCTTTCCTTCCGATCATGGTTTACCAATGCCATCGTCAATGTGTTTTCAAGAAAAGCTCACAATAAAAACTTGTGTGATATGCTTAAAGAGGTAACGCATGAAATGGTTTTTATTTTCGTTATATCTTTAGAAATCTACGAAAACGAAACATTTAATTGTTTTATCTTCATGTACTGCAAAACTCATAGTGCTTATGCCGTTTGACATTTGTCTTCAGTGAGATTTTAACATAAAATTTTCGAACGATTGAAGAAAATCTCAACCTCCTCTCGGTACACTGCTCAAGTGCTCAATGCTGATATGTACAACAAGCTCCACTTTTACTGCTTCGTAATCCACTGAAGTGTAATCCACCACGCAATCCCAGGCGGTTGAATGGCGCACCGAATTAATCGTTGGCTTTGTAATAATGCAAACCTGGTTCGACACCCGGCTTGAGACCTGGTTGTTGATAAACACTGCTCACCTCTACCCAGGATGTATTAAATTGAGTGGGCGTAGCTGTGATGAGAACCTTAATGATTAGGTCATTCTCCGAAGCTCAGTAACTGAGTATGAGATCACCTTTACTTTTTTGATTCACTGAAGTTTGTTTCAGGTGAAACGAGGCTTGGCTGAGAGAGTTTCCTCAACCGATCACGCCAACACACACGAGTGCAAGGAAATGGCGGATATCCGAGATGTCTTGTTAAAAAACGTTTATTTCTTTCCTGGTCATCCTTAAGGTTATTTCTCGTCGTTTGACACTGCTAAAACAAAATTGAATCTGAACAATACCCGATATTTGGGTCTGCTACTATTCGGTGAGTCCGATTCGGTGAGTTCCTAACCTGTAACCCCTAACCATAAAACGGTAATGATAATTAGGCTACGGTACCCAATAATTTAAAAAAAAATTGAAAAAATCACCTAATAGAGATCGGACTCACCGAAACGGGCCATTCCGCGATATTTCGACCCACGCTTACTGCATGCAGCGTTCGACAAAACAGGGACCGTATACCGATTACTCATCCCACTTTCACGTCATGCATTCGTGAGTGTTAGTTTCGTAAGCATTTATGCATTCACTCAAGATCCTGCGTTGTTAGAGTCATGGGGATGAGTTGACTAGAAGAATATTATTGTACAGTTTCACAATGCAAAGTGCCTATCGTGCTTGTTTGGTTCATGGAAAATGAGAGAAAACTTTCTATCGAGACGAAGCATCTCCGTAACTTCTTTTATTTGACTTTCTAATTGATGTCCGCGTATCCAGGCTTACGCCCTGTGGTTAAAGATTTAGATTAAGTCGATGAGAAGGCAATGAAGCCCGTCTTCGTGTCCACCTTCTTTATGTGTTTAATTAAGCACCCCTTTAAGTGTCTTGTCAAATACACAGCCGCATGTTCTTGAGCAGTGTCGAACCGGCGCCCTTTCGAGTGGTATGCCAGGGCTCTCAATACTCGGCTATGAAGCTGGCAAGCCGATGTGCGGTTTCAAGCAAAGACAAACTGTGGAAGTAGCCGACTATATTTCAAAGCTTCTGATCAAATTGCTCGAGATGAACAAGGCATCACGAACAGACGTCGTGGAACTAGCCACGATGAAGATGTGCTCGTACGCAAGTAAGCTTTGTCGCATCCTGGTTGTGTGATGATTGTAGTCACCACGCAACGTAAGCCTTCGCTCCATCGCCGCAATTTAAATTGTTTAACTGATGTTTATGCTGAATTTGTTATGTATCGGTCATATATTATGAGAAAGTTATGTATTATTGCTTAGAAAATGTATGTGATCGTGAACTCACCTGTTTAACTTTTTCTTTTCTTTTAATAACGAGCGAAATCTGTTCTCTCTAACTTGCTTTGTTGTCCAATTGATTGAGTTTCGCATTTAGCAGCGTGGTCGTTGCTTACTTCACAATGTAGATTTTAACGACTTGTTTTCTTGCCTGATGTTGCGAGTTAGTTGTGGTAATAGCGAATTACACTGGCTTTCTGAACACAGTTCCCTAGTCATGTGCTATGACGAATGGTGTTGATATCAGTGAGTCGTTCTTTAATGCGGCTCTTTTGTTTGGCTTGGGGGGCTGGCTGTTCAGTTTGTTCCGAAAGCTAGTGCAATTCGCTATTACTACAGCAAACTCGCAGCATCAGGCTAAAACAGGTCGTTAAGATCTACATTGTGAACTGCTTCGTTGAATTTCGTGTTTAAAGTATCTGCTTGTCCCAGGCAACGATATACTTGTGTATTATAGTTTCTTGATGGATGCTGTTTCTGCTGTTGTTTTTGTTGACATCTGCTGGGCTTTTTGAGCTTTTTTGAGCTGGGCTCTTTTGAGCTTTTTTCTTAGGGACTGGCTATTGTCGGAAGTTTCAGTTAATAGAAAAGTTCAGTTCAGTTAATAGAAAGGCAAACATCGTTGTGAGATTTGAATTTGCAACTTCAGGAATAACTTGCTGGTATTGCGTTGACCGAGGCACTCGACCTGCAAAAAACTAACCAAAGCATTGTTATGCTTTTGGAACACCAGCTGTTAACCCCATCAACCACTTTTCTGTTTTGGGGCAACTATCAAGATTCCAGTTGCATGCATTGCTCTTACGTTTTTTCAATTACTGTACATATCACTATGTCCAACGCTTCTTCATGGCATCCAGTAAAATTGTAAAGCTGTTTCTCCGCGCAAATATATTTTTTTTAAATTTTAACGCGACTTTGTTTATTGATTTTTAACTCGCGTGTAAGTAGTGTAAATATTGTATATGTTTGGGATAATATCGCAATTGTACTGTGCTACGTGATCGGGTAATCCATTTTTTATCCCTTGCTGTTCAATATCACGTATTTCACGTACAAAAACTAGTGCCTAGGACCTAGGTAAAGGAATCGCTTCGCTATATGTTTGTTGAATCATTTTTGTAGCCTGAAAATGTAATTATTTGATAGTGCGACGATAGTGCTTTATCGGCTTGTCACATTTCTGATGATATTAACGCGATACTTTGTTGAAGGGCTCATATAGGTTCGTTAATGCTAGGCTGTTATTGAACTGTGTTGTTGAAAGCTAAACCACCTTCCTGTTGTTGAAACACTTTCCAACATGGCGGGTAAGTTGCATGCAGTTTGCACGACGAAAACTATTTCGTTTCGTTAAAAAAAAAGTAGTTTGACTCCGTAGTCCTTTTTCAAATGTAGCTTATAGCAAATGTATTTTTCAAATGTAGATCAAAAAATTCTTCCAAAAGTATGTCAGTTTAGCACTTGTTGAGGATAGTTTAAATTCCAAACCGCTCCATGAATCGTGTTTATGCTTCCCACACTCAACTCAATTTTGTTTGCAAGTTGTAGATTTTTAATTGCCGGACCGATGTCATCGTTGTCACGTCGATGATCTTTTTAATTACAGTAAAAGTGCGTCACTGAAAGTATGACAAACATTCGGTGCTTCATTTTGGTAGCTTATTTTCAAACTGACTGTATTCCTTTGTTTTTCCAATTGCAACATTAAGATTTACCAAAAGTTGGTCAAATTTGAGCATCATGGCTTTTGTATTTCTTGAAAGATTCAAAATTGAAAGTGTTCTCGTTTTTTTTCACCCACTATATCATGTCCACTTAGAACAATAATGTAATTTACAATCTTTTGTATAAATTTATGATGATTATTGGATATCAAGTTTCTTTATAAACGACAAATAGATTCTCCCTGTGTATCAATAGTTAGTAAGTTGCTCTATTAACAATGATTAGATTTGATCTATTTATCAATATGACAATGAAAAGCTTGTACATTGACATTTGTACAGTGTTTTGGGAAAAAAATTCTAAATGCTGTTAATTTCAGAAAAAAATTATGATGAAGTGTTGAGAAAAGGAATAATTAGTGTCAGAGATTGGAAACCTTTTGCTCGAACTATGCTGAAGATTTCTAGAGATGACATACAAGTTATAGAGGATGATCACAAGGGAGACTTTGCAGAACAACGTATTAAAATGGTGGAGAAATGGGAAAAGCGTTTGGATGCAGACTGTGAGTGTCCGTTGTGGAAATATTAGATTGTCTAATCCGATAGCTCAATATGGTTAATGGAATGCACTATGCAGTTTAGTGAACTGAATACTAGCAAGAGCAAGCAATAACTTTTAAAATTTTTCTGTGCTTGAAGCTATCCTTCATGTGGCTCCGGCCTGAAGTTGACTTCGAAGGATACAGCTGTTATCAAATAGGCTACGAGAATAAGACGTTTTTCAAAAGGAACTTTGCCTAGTTTAATCCCTAATCTGTTGATGTCAGAATCAGAATGTTGTCAGAAGTACTGTATATACTCCAACTTTAGCAACGCCTATGGATGCAATTTTAATTAACATCAAAGTATCGAACGAAAGTGATCAAGCAGAAAGTTATTTTGCTGTGTTATGCAAAATAAGTTGACTAGAAACACATCATTGCTCTTAGACACATCCAATCGAAGCAATGAAGAACCCTCTCCCGAGTTGCTTGAGAGAAAAATGCACGAGTTTCATGGTGGGAGTGCAGCTCGTCAACCTACGCTTTCATCGCCACAGTAAGTGGGTTGCCATATGCATTTGTAGACGACATATGAACTTGTTCTTGTAACACTTGTCAAAATGTTGAATTTCAAATGTTTAAACTTTGTTGGTGTAAGAAGTCTTATGCTTCAGTGCCATTTGTTTTCATATATATGTATATCAGTAATTTTGTAGAATACGTTCATCATTGTTACAAAGACACATTGAAAGTTCGAGTTTGCTGCATATACTCTACCATTAAAATAAACTGATTAAATTATTAGGCTACTTGTTTAACTTTAAATGGTATCGTGAAAATGCACTCAGCATTTGGTGCATGCGTTTGCACTTAGCGTTTGGTGCATTTTTCTGTCATTCTTAGCTTAAAAAATGTTCTGTCATACCCAAATCTTAGGGTTGAATTGACAATGTTGCTTTCCCGGAAGCGATTCGCATTCTGCAGACCAGTGTCTATGAAGAAACCCATTAACCAGACGATTGACATTAGCACCAGGCTTGCAATAAATTAAGTTGCATAATCACTTTGCCTGAGGAAGTAACGAGGTCACTTGTCCCTTTTTATTAAGGGACCACATTCAGAAATGTCTCTTCATTTTAGTGTTACGTTGCAGCAGTTAAATAAAGCATGCGATGCAGAATGTCAGACAATTGCGTTAGCTCCTCGCAGCAACTTACAATGTATAGATTATTTGAGGTTTGTAAAACTTCACTGTTTGTTTCATTTTTAGGGAGTTTGTTGACCTACGTGGGAATCACGCGAGATCACGGGAAGGTTTAACTCATGCAGGTTGGTTAGGATCTGGAAGCTAAAAACAAACGATTGTAAGCTGTTAAGGGTCGGGGCAAAACTATTGTAAACTTATTGTTCAACAGAGTTATTTACTTTTCTAGGAACAGTTGCAATGCTCATCTTGTGAATGAGAAAGTAAAAGACATAAACACAGGCTACGAGTTGTTTTATTGCTTCGCTTACATTTCGCATAGCCTACATTGGAAACAAGTAAGCTCAATGCAAATAAATCACAATCTGAAGTTTCAAAAATACTTTGTATGTGGTATTTCTAGCATAGGGCTACCACTTACTATATTTGATGCACAATCGCTAACAAATTTGTCTCGATCACGTTGACGAATTCTTGCATGCCAAACACCTTCATTATCTATGGCAGGGGTCCGCAAATACTTTTTGGTGCTACTCAAAAAGCAATCGTTCGAAATCTTCGCGACCCAAAGGTTTCGGAATGCGCAAAACACTTTGCAAATTAATATCAATTCCAATACGGTCGTCCCCGCTTATTAAGGCCACATCGGGACCGGAAGATTTTGGCTTATTAAGCGGGGAATAATTTTCTACCACTACCTTCAGTAATTCCGGAATGGACCAAATTGGGCTTAATAAGCGGGTGGACCTATTAACCGTGTGCTTCGTCGTCGTGCAAGCCTCTTGGGCCGAGGGTCTACTCTATCCTTTTACCGCCCCAGATTCAAGATGTTCCCGGACTACACTGGAAGGCTACTAGAGAGCAGCCAGTTTTTAGTTTCATCATCCATAACACGCAGACCTTCCACTCCGTTAGGTGGTTTGAAGATGTACAATCATTGATGATGTGGTCTGCGGTCTGTTCCTCATCGGCACCACAATCACAGGAGGAGGAGGAAGAGGCCGATTCCTCATTGGTGCATATGGTTGAGCGGAAAAGCCCGACGCCCGTACGAAGACAGTTGAGGCGCACTCATGCTTGTCTTTGTAGTGTCAGGCCGATGGGGCATGTGTCGGCGTCGGAGATGAACGAATGGAGTCTGGTGGTACTTGACTTCCCTTCAGAATTCCATTTATAGTCCGCCCAAGTAGCCGCAGAGATGAAGTTCATCTGCTTCGTTGATCAGAAGTTGAGCGACTGGCACGAATGGGTGTCTTGATTTCAGTCGATGGGGGTGCTGGTTTGGGGGAGCAGAGATCTTGTGATGGAGAAGATGGTTAGGCTCTAGTCATAGGCGCCGACTTTTCAAAAAACCTTGGGGGGGCGAGAAAGGTGATGGCGTCATAACCATAACGCTATTTTACTCAATCGAAATAGTCTTTGATTTGCTGTCTTGTTTATATTGACACCTAGGTCGCAAACCGAACTTATTAGAACCGCTGCTTGAAACGGTTAGTTTTACGCATGCAGTACGCCTAGTCGTAAAAATTTTGATATTGTTAGCTCATAATTGGACAGTTGGAAAACAAGCCGATTCATTTCCTTTTCGTGCGAGTGAATAACAACGATCAAGACAGTGAAGTTATCGAAATAAAACGCAAAAATCATGATTTCAAGCAGAGTGGAAACCCGCTATCAGTTTTATTAACCTCGTTTCGCTCGTTTTGCTAATTACTTACCTTCAAAGCGTTACCAACGGCGAAGTTCTCTTATGTTTTTTATCGAAAGTCTTTTATCGAGTACCGTATATACTCGAGTATAGATCGAGATTTTCGCAAGTGATTTTCACCTCAAAAAGACAGGTTCAACTTACACACGGGACAAGCTGTTGTCCCCAGCTCGGCAGCTTTCAAAAATTAAAGCATTTTTGCTGCGGCAAAATCATTGCCGACGTAGATTACGGAGTGTGAAATGGCGTCGGCCGAATTAAAAGTTTTGAATACGTTTATTTGCAGTGATTCAAACTTAATTTTCAAATTTAATGATTTCTTGTCAATTCTAAACTTTATGCACTTGTTGAGCAATATGCAAAGCTCACGAGACAAAACAGCAGAAAGAGCTGTTTTAAAAAATCAATTCTTTTATTTTTGCGTGTAAGATATAATCGTTCTTATTACCGGTACGTAACATTCCATGATCGTTGAAGTCGGTGTCAAACCTTTGTGGCCGCATAAAACAATGATGTCAGGTTGGCTAGGTGATAATAGCGTTAAGAGAAGTCGTTAATGCAGGCAATATCTGCGACCAAGACCATTAAACACCTTTTCTTTTATCGGTTTTCGATTTAATTCTCACACATTGTGAACAAAATAATGCTGTTGAATCATAATTGATTTCACAGCGGGAAGACCTCGTTGAAAATAGAGCGTCTAATTTAGCTGGTTTACGTAATACTGCAGTGAATAGTTACGTGACTATTCTAGCAGCGCAAGTTACTCTATCATCTACGTACTTTGAAATTTCCATACGGTATGATTTCCAAGCTGTATTCACGTAATTGTTCGTTGTGTCGTAGTTTCAACTCGATAAAGTTTGCTAAAATCGATTTCATGTTTGAAGTCACAAAAAATCTAACGGAGGTTTGGATAACTCGTGAAATTAGAATAATTATTCAACCTCGCATTCGCTTTTTCGCTACCACGCGTTTTGACTTTGAAGCTGCGTCTCACGCGCGGTAAGATAAGCAGTGTGTGACTGTGAGCGTGCGTGCCGTGCGCATCTCAGTAGTAATCACGTTCCGGAGAAAGCCATGCGATCAGCTGCTGTTTTGCGGGCAAGAGAAACGCAGGCTGTTTTTCGTTTTTGGCATTCTATAAGTCCGTTTAAATGATCTAAATCTCTCGCGAAGTACTTTATCTAAGAAACACCACTTGTAATAGCCACTTTTGTTGCCCCTCAACCATAAATTTACGGGGGGCGTCGCCCCCCGGCCCCCCCGGAAGTCGGCGCGTATGGCTCTAGTGCCCGTCGGTCAAGAAACAGAGTGGCTTCTTTGCGACGAAGCTCAGCAGGTTGGATGCCAGCGAGAGTGGCAAAATTGTCCAATGGTGTGGGACGCATGCATCCGGTCACTGTGCGCAGGGCGCTGTTTATGGCAGTGTCGATGTTATGGCAGTGAGCACTGCGGCACCAAACAGGTGCACAGTACTCTGCTGAAGAGTAGACAAGAGCTAAGGCTGCTATACGCAAAGTGTCAGCACTCGCCCCCCAGCTGGAGCCTGCCAGGCGTTTGAGTAGTGCAGCGCGGGATGTTATTTTCTTGCGCAGTGACACCAAATGGTGGTGGTATGTGTACGATCTGTCATAGTGCCACCCCAAGATATTTTGGTTCGGGGCAGAAGGACAGAAGTTATCCATTGTAGCTCACGATCAACTTCCCGATTGTGTAGGTGGAAAGCTGCCGCCAATGTTTTGGTTTCGCTGAGTTTCAGTCGCCAGTTCTGGAGATAAGTTGAGAGAGTTTTCATGCCCTGCCTCAAGGTGGCTATATAACCGTGGGCTTAACTACTGTACTGCAATCGAAAGTATAAATTTTCTTGTAGCCTACCAAATCGTACGAAACTCAGCACATCAAAGACTGTATGATTGTATTTATTTTTACATACAAGTTATATCTATGGTAAGTTTAAACCGTTTTGCGACCCACTGTGGATGGTCTGACCCACTATTTGCGGACCCATGATCTATGGTAGTCTATAAATTTAGGACACATCCAAACCTAGGCTAAGACAAAGCTGATTACCACGTCGTTGTCTTTTCTCACGTACGTTGTGATGGTTCTGTAGACCAGTGGTTCTCCTTTTTCGCTGAGGCCCAAAAGTCATTTTTTATTTTGCTGGAATGGTTTTCGCGGCCCATGTGTAACCTCGCAACCTTGCTCACTGCTGTTTCTCGCTCTTAGCCATGTCACATCATATTCCCCATTGTGCAGTCTATATTTTTTCATAAACCAAACAGCACTTGCAGTAACATTAACTTATAACATCAGCAAATGTTAACTAAAACATGGAAATGCATTAGTTGTGTGTTTGACGGTTCCTTAAAGATGCGCAGTGCAACAAAAAGTGACAGAATGCAACAAATGACATTCAGTTGAAGCTTAAGGGCAGAACCAAAAACAGTTTGTAGGTAGCAGACTCTAAACTATTGTGTTGGTCTGTATTCTGTACAAGAGGGAGAGACTTTATTTTCCTCTAGACTAGAGATATCGAAGGGAAATGTTTATTCTCCCCTGCAATCAAACGCTGAAGGAAGAAAACTATTGTCAAGAAGTTTCAGCAAAATGATGCCCGGCAGATATATAGGAAAATGAATACTTGAAATGCGTCAACTGACGCACTTGGTAGTTCGAGTGTCAAAATCCCGGACATTTAAGCACGTTTTAATATTTCTCCGTGATACAGATTTGAATCCTTAATTTCCTGTCATGTCAGGGAAAATCCTGGCGTAAATAGCGTCTGTGAATCAATAAAACACTTTTCATGTATCAAATGAGCGTTGCAGCTATTGTTTGGAATAATTGAGACTATTACAACAATCAGCATAATCTTGTCTCATGATGTTTTACAAACAAAGCGACTTTAATAAAAACTGCGTTTATTTATTTACAGCCGTTGCAGCTGAAGCAGACAATGAGGAGACGAATCGACTTGAAGATCTTGGAGGACGAACAGAAGCTGGCAGATTTTAGTTTAGGGAAAAACCTACCGACTTTCCAAGACCAGTGCTACTTCAAGCACTATATAAACAAAGACTTCTACTTTATATCAGACTTTCCAAAACAATCCAGCATATTTTTGTGGCGGGAAAGAACAGCCGTGCTTGCTGTTACTTTCTTTTGTAGCAATAGTTTAAGCTCAGTTTTCAGTTTCTTTTCTAGCTTACTGCTACTTTGTTGTATTTTCCATGTTAACGACTGGTACGGAATTGTATCGCGTTTTGTTTCATGTTATGAAAACTTCAAAACGATTGAAATCAGCTGAAAAGTGCCTTAAACACTCTCTTCGCATTATTTCGTTGGTTCTCGGTGCAGTTGTGTTTTTGTTGTTTTGTTATATGTGTGAGCCCTTACTACTGAGCAGTTGGTTACAATTCATTATCCTATATTTGCCTAACATTATGCACTTGACGCTAGAAATTGGATGGTTATCACTAATGTTCTATATTTTATATCGCTAACTGTCTTAGTCCTACTGTTGCAAGATTGTAAATTTGTCTTCGTTTGAGCTTAAAAAAATTGAGGCCAGATTCATGAAAGCGAAATAAGAAAGCGCTCGTTATTTACCCAGAAAGTTTAACTGTCGGGTTCATTTCTGGCTTCAAATCGCTTGCAACGTTCAGGCCTAAATTAAAGGTCTGTGGTCTACTTAGAACTCTTAGGTTATCGTACAACTTTGCACTATCGCTCACTAACAGCACGCAAGTTGTTTCGTTTTCTGTTTCTTTTTTATCATTATCATCCAAATTTGGTTTTGTCCCCACTGGTGGGGGGTGCGGCCGATTCCTTTATTGCAGCATTTATCTTCACTCCTGTTCTCCATCTCATTCTGTCCATCGCATCTACCTTCTGTCCGACCTTACCGCCTCATTCTTCATCTGTTCTTTTCATGTTTTACAATCTCACTGTTAGTAATTACAAGTTGAAATTTCTCCTATGAATGAATTTGTATGCATTGTTGTGTGTACGAAATTGAATTCTCAAACACAGCCATGTCATTCCATCAAGATGTGTTTGTGTTTCAATTGAAAAGAAGTTTTATATTCTATGCAGATAATTAATCGCTTTAAAAAGTTTCTGTAATTTGCGTGTTTTTATCATTGCATGGCTGGTGCTATGAGTGTTCAATTGTAATAAGAGTTAAAATGCCGAGATGCTTTTCCTGCTTTTTGTGACCACCTGATATAATTGCACGTGTGAACCCTTTGTATACATGCATTGTTGAATCATCCTTTTAGCGTGAACATGCGATTGTTTTATTTATTAACGTGGAATTGACGCGATAGGAATATGTACATTGTACATGCTTTATTATGGCGACAATAGTGCTTTGTCGACTGGTCACATTAATGATATACTTCGTTGAAGGGCTTACAAAGATTCGTTAGATGCTAGGTTGTTCTTGAACTGTGTTGTTGGAGACTAAACTGCTTTTACTAACGGATAAAACACTTCCCAACATGGCCGCTTCTTCAAACGGTAAGTGGCATGTGTGCTAGTTCGCACGGCACGGTTATTTTCTTATTCAATTTGCAAGGTTGCACAGCACAGTTTTTTAATCAACTTAAAGCACTAAAGATGGCAACGGTTTGGTTTTTCTAACGCTTGCTATACATGAGTTTACCTCTTGCATTTAGCCTTTCGATCGTTAATCAGACCGGGCCTTTTTACCATTTTCCTGTTATATTCAGTGCCATAATATTCTAATTTGCTATATTTTTTGCGTATATTTTTAAAATTATCATCCTACTACTTTCTTAACAACAACTAAGTTTGCTTTATGTGTCGGCATTGTGGGTATGAAACATGCCCAAAATACTACGTATTTGTTACCTGTCTGCTGCATGGGAACATGCTTTAAAAATATAACTTCAGGTCAAATATTTTTAGTGGGTTGATGTAGAAACTTCTTTGTCGTGACTATAAAATCGTGGACCTGGATAGTAAAGTGAAAATTGCATAGGTTTATGGTGACTATGAGATATCAAACTAGTCCATTCACAATGATTAAAGTTTATTTATATATCATTATTCTAACTATAAGAACTTGTACATTGAAATGCGTACAGTACACTGCATTGGAACTTTTTTTCAAAATGTTTCTTGCAGGGCAAACCCCTCTTCAATATGATCAAGTGTTGAGAAAAGGAATAATTGGTGTCAGAGATTGGAAACCTTTTGCTCGAACTAAGTTGAAGCTTTCTAAAGATGACATACAAATTATAGAGGAAGATCACAAGGGAGACTTTGCAGGACTACGTTATGAAATGGTGATGAAATGGGAAGAGCGTTTGAATGCAGAATGTGAGTGGCCACTGTGGAAATATTAGATTGTCTAATCCATCATCATCATGAATCATCAATCATCATCCATTTTTCTTCAAAGAAGCCTGGTCTTTATCCCGAAACATCAGGGTCAACCAGTTGTCTGCAACGATTCCTCCATCTCTTTCTGTTGTTGGTATTTTCAATTTTCAGGTTTCTATCGTTCATGTCATCTTTCTCGGTGCCATCCCATCCTTTGGCCTTCCTTTTCTCAGCTTTTCCTGTCACTACCTTGTTCCAGACTCGCATTGTCAAATTGTTCTCATCCATTCGTTCAAAATGTCCAACCCATCTCAGACGATGACCACGCAAGTACTCTTCAATATTCTCAACATCAATCCACTCCCTCAAGAGATCGTTTTGTTGTACTACACATCACACGAACCATCCTCATTTCTGTCATTTACATTCTCCTAATATCTGCCCTCTTCATCGCCCAGCTTTCACTTCCATAACACATCACGCTTCTTACACACGTTTTGTACAACCTTGCTTTCAATCTGCGAGAAAGCATTTTGCCACAAAGTGTTCCTGACAACTCTTTAAACTTTTTCCAACCCGCACGTATCCTTGCCGTCACAGCTTTGTGCAATTATGTATTTCTAGCATATTTCCAAGATAGCAGAACTCCGTAACAACTTCTATCTCATCGCATCCCAATGTCACATGCTTCTCGTACGTGTCATCAGCTACAATATCCTCACATCTTCTACACTTAAAACGCATCCCACTCATCAACCTTCCTTGAATGCCTAAACATCTCTTGTGCATCTAATACTTGCATTTAATGCACTGAATAGAATTGTTCATTACTTTCATGCCACATATTGCGCATGGATCCATAACATTGACTGCCAATACCTCATTTGTACATTTTATACTTGTTCTCATTGGTTTCGTTTTATTCACATTCGCTTTTAAACCTTTGTTTTCCAATGCATTTTTCCATCCGACATATTTTTCTTCCACCTCTTTCCAACTGTCTCCCATAAGCACTAAATTGTCAGTGTACAAAAATTCTTTCATTGTCTTATCCAGTTCATCTGTTAAAGCATCTATAACCATTACAAAAAGCAACGGACTGAGTACTGAACCTTGATAGATTGTCCAATCCGATAGTTCAATATGTTTAATGGTGTTATCCACTTCGGTGAACTGAACATTAATAAGACCATGATGTGGCGATGATGATGCACTTTGCATGCAATTTTTAAATTACATTCATTATTGATGTTATCAATATTATCATTATATTATTATCATTTGATTAATAAATTGCATAATGTAATGTAAAAATGTAATGCAATTTATTACCTGCATTATATTTTTTCTGGGAAAAACATTAAATATTTTAGTGCAGTAAGTACTTGAGACAATGTTAAAGTGTAAAATGTGTTTTATCTTCACAAGAACATTGCTCCGTGTACACACCACGAAAACAGTTTATCGTTGACATATGGACGACTCATGTATCGTATTTAATTTTGTGTAAGTTATTATGTTCAGTGCTTAAGTTTATTGAATTTCCAGTGGGAATTATATTTGTGTTCTAGGAAAATCTAATAATGCCTGACCATTAACCTAATCAGAAATATCATAAAAAGTGACTGATTTGGTTGTCGAATGTGGCTTGCGAAAGACATACATTTTGTAAATACTTCGACCTTGCGTTTGTCTCCTTTCTATTAAGCATATACGTGCCTGTGCCTGAGCCGCATGGAAAAACTTTCTTGTTGTCAAGTGCTAAAAATATTGCTTGCTTTCAGACGAATTGAATCACAGCAATGAAAGACCATCCCCAGAATTGCTGATGCGAAAAATGCACCAATATCATAGTGAAGATTCAACCAATGATCAAACGCGAGCTCAACCCAAGCTTCCATCTCCACAGTGAGTTGATTGTTCTGCGCTTTCAATGTGAGGGGGGCTCTTGTAACCTTTTTAAAGAAGTTTGGTTTTCAATTTTTCAGCTTCGTTAGTTTAAGAATCCCAATGCCTTATTACCATTATTTTCATACAACTCAAAATTTTTCAGAAGGTGTTCGGATTTCGAAAGTTACTTGAAAGATCAATGGGAAAGATACAAGTCTATCGACCTGAATTTGTTGAAAAATATGTATCAAATTAAAAACAGGTACTGCAATAAGCTATTTCTACGGTATTGTCTACTTAGTGCATGTTATTGTCTGCTAGTCATGTCAAGCTATCTAAGTCATAATTTACCTGCTAAGTGCTAACTAAGGACATACCATGGCCGCATGGCGAACTTTATACACAGGCCATGCCAACGTACAGCTTCAAATTTGACTGGGGGTCGATCTGTTAGCAGCCAAAATTGCCTGTATTATGGTCTTTCTGTATATTTTGTGTCATTGTAAACTACTTTTTTGCTATTACCCTACCAACAACGGTCTAGATTTTGGCAGTTGAGTTAGAAATCCAAAAAGCGTCTAGCAACACTGTTAATAGAAATATTTAGTTTTGCAGTGATTTGAGATCCAGTAATCACATTTTGACAACTTGTATTCTCAAAACTATCATTTTGAAAGATTATGAAGTAAATTTAGCTTTGAGTTTAAAATGGAAATTACATCAGCCTCTGGTTCGCACATTGGCAAGACCTGTGGGACATACCTTGTCCGCCCTCTTTTTTTGGGGAGCCCCATTCAAACCTTTTTCTTCACTTTAATGTCACGTTGCAGGAATCAAAAAGAAAACTTCAAGTTTGGTTAAACTTCACTGATTATATCGTTTTAGAGAGTTTGTGGACTTTTGTGAGTTGTATCTGTATGTGGATCAAAAGAAAATATGGGGAGATTTAACTCTCGCAGGTTAGTTGTGATTTGTGAAATCCACTTGAGATTGATGATGTTCTAAACTTACCTTACGCGGTTGTAGAAAGTATTCTTTGTTGATTCTTAATATTTTATCACTGCTGTTATGCTCTTTGAGTATGTCACTGTATTTACGCATTAAATTATTAGATATGTAAACATAGGCGTCGAAATAGGGCGTCGAAATAGCCGTGAAACGAGGGTGGGCAAAATATGTTTTTCCCACCCTGTTTTCATGACACTTATAAAGTGTTAAAGCTTTGGAAGAGAGTTTGCTTTGTTGAACCATAGAGAAATAAAACATAGTAACTTTAGCGGATTTAACATACTTTATTTTACACAAAATATAACATAATTAAAATAAATAAACTCAAACGTTTTTGACACGTACGTGTGTCCTCATCAGGAATTAAATCTGCAATACATAAAATGAAAATCTTACGATTTTGATCTTACGATTTTTCGTTTTATGTATTGCAGATTTAATTCCTGATGAGGACACACGTACGTGTCGAAAACGTTTGAGTTTATTTATTTTAATTATGTTATATTTTGTGTAAAATAAAGTATGTTAAATCCGCTAAAGTTACTATGTTTTATTTCTTTATAAAGTGTTCGTTACAATTATTTCCATTTTTGTTAAACGCTGAATTATCCAACCAACTGCAGCGCAACTTCTTGTTTTACGCTATGTCTCTCGCTAGGTATCTGACAGAACAAAGCAATTCCGCAACAACGCTGCGTTGAAAAAAATCGTTTGGGTACGATTTGATCTTTTCTCCGAATGGTCTCACTTTCGTTACGTCATAATCAAATTTCAGTTCCGGGTCAGCGTAAGGCAGGGGTTCTTAACCTTTTTTCCCTTATTACCCATTTCTGTCCAGATCAAAGTCCCATTACCCAAAATCTAATTTTATCTATTTTACCATATTAAAAATATAAAACAGCGTTATTCAACAAAAACAACATTTAACGTAAAGAACGGCATCAATAGTTTCAGTGAGACATTTGCGCTTTTTTTTTGTGTACAATTGATGCAATATTGGGTGCGATTTTGGATACTGCACAAAGCAAATCTGACTTCAGATCTAACAGCTTGTTTCAAAATTTTGACTTCAAAGCAACAACACTTGAAAATGCTGATTCACAGAGATAAGTGGAAGGGAACATAGTCAACAATGTTAGTGGTTTTGCACAACATTTGGATATGCTTTTCCCATCATTTTCCCAAGTTTTCATCTTCAAAAGAATATAGCTCGCTCGTCTCAACACTAACTCTAAATGTACACTTAGCTATATAAACTACTTCAAACAACTGCTAACAGCAACGCAGCCATCAAGCTTGCTTATAAAACAACTGTAACTGAACTGATTATACAAGAAAAATCTTACTATTATGTCGCAAAAATGAAATACATAAAACCGTAGCTAACTGCTCTAGGCTGCTGCTGAGCTGAGTCGGAGTCTGCCTCGCTTTCTGACCTAGTCTTGTTCTAAAACGATCCCTGTTCCATATCTAGAAAGCTAAAACCTCAATTGCTAAGGTAACAGGGATCAGTAAGTCAGTAGATGTAACAGAAAATATATTTCGCATTTGTTAGTGCGTCGTCAGTTCCGATAAAGGGCAGTTAAAACCTACAAGTAATGTTTTTAATAACAACTTAACTGCCCTTTATCAGAACTGACGATAAACTAACAAGTGCGAAATATATTTTCTGTTACATCTACTGACTTACTGATCCCTGTTACCTTAGCAATTGAGGTTTTAGCTTACATAAAACCGGCAACAAAAATGATGCGAAAAATAAATCACTATGACGAAACAATTCTAAAAATGATAAAATATCACTGTGCTTGTTTGGTTGTTTTGAACGGACTCAAATAATAAAAAAAGCATAAGCAATAAAGCAACTTTACCACTTACAGCTGTGACATTGTTTGTTACATCTATAATTCTAAATATTCTGGTTCAGCTGATTACCCACCTGCTATCCTGAAATTACCCACATGTGGGTAATTACCCATAGGTTAAGAACCACTGGCGTAAGGGAATATGAAAAAGTTGGTCGAATAAACCTTTTTCTGTTCAGGACTACTTTACAACTGAACTCGTGCTGCGTGTTTGAATGACCACATTGTACCAGGCCTCGAAATTCGTTTTTGTTGACGGCGGACAAATGTGTCCGGTCTGAGCTGCTATCTCGGCGGACAAATTAAGTCTTACGGCGGACGCACCAGTTTTAGCGTCGATGGTCATACTTAATCACTTTATCTTGATAATTCTTCGCCATTTGAGAACTATAGCCTAACTACAGTTTAGAAGGCTTTTTAGAATTTCAAGAGTCAAAGCGCCGTGTAGCTGTATAATGCGCCGCATAACTGATTAACTTCCACCGAACGAGTTCGTTTGGCTTCTTGCGTCACAATGCTCTGGACACGAGTCGGAAAACTTCTACACTAACGTTACTATTTTCTGCTGTGCAAAGTTTCACTAGGCTTTTTTCTTTGGGTTAATTTTTGTGTGTCATGTGAGCGAAAGTGAATTTTCCCTGGGCCTTTTCTTCCTTACTGTAATATCAAAACTTAACAAATTTTGCTGCATCTTGCTGTAGTAGCCTACTCGTATAATCTAATTTTATAACCAACCTTGCCATCAATATTACTCGGAGATCAAAGCCAGACATTGTGACGAAAGACTTGAACTTAGTTGCGCGTGATCAGTGTCGAAGTACCCGTACCCCCATTGCTTTTTAGCGAAGAATTCATCTTTGTTACGCTGATTCAATGTCACCAATCGTTGAAGCAACGTAAAAATCGAAAGTTTTTCTGCTTCAACGGAAGCTAAGAGATACAGTATTTATATTTTCTACATGCGTGCTACAATGCGCGGGAAATTATATTCTTGCAACAAATGTTCGTGCTATGCAATGACCATTTATATCGTCATTTCTCGGCGGACAAATATGACCGATCACCGATCTAGATGGTACTTCCGGCGGACATCACATGCTGTGACGGCGGACATGTTCGGTTGTCCGCCGTGAATTTCGAGGCCTGTTGTACGTAAGCTTGGCGCGGTACAAAACCGCAATATCCGCACAGTCAGCAGTCACCTGTCTGAACATTTTGCAACAAATCCGAAGGCGCCACTTTAAAGATAACAGGTCACGAGTCACGCGCTTTGTGGGTCGCAAAGAAAACATAAAAGAAGTTTGTTTAGTTTAGCTGCACTCATAAGATCGCAAGGCGCAATAAATCAAACATCAAACCTATTAAAGCTTAATTGCTGCAGCGACGCTAAACGCAGTCTTCGTTAGAAAGACTAACCATTGCGAATTTGCGAACACACACATTCAATGAAATCTGTTTGAAAACTCTCGCCCACCCAGTATTCCTCTCTTCTAAGAAAAAAATCGACGCCTATGTATGTAAATATGAAAAGCATGATAGGGCAATGTCTTGACTGACCGAGTGCCACAGTGCGCGAACCTAAGTATGCTGACGCCACAGTGTGTGCGTCTACTTGGCAGGCACTTAACTGTCTGCACCTAAAAGACGTGGACCTGTGACGCTGGATTATGCCTAGTTTTGATCTACCTCAACAGGACTGGAATTGTTTTGAGCGTTTTTAAGGCATGGTGTTTGTATATCATCAATATAATTATATGTTACTATTTTTGCCCACTCAAAGTAGGCAAAGACATCAAGAACGAAACAATGTATAAAACGTCATTTCTATAAGGTCTGTATATGTCGCGGGAGTGATGCCACATTTTCAAAATTAACATCCCAAATGCACCCAAAATAGCTCTAACATTCCAGGAACTAAATTATGTGTTGATCAGTGTGATTTAACCCAGGATCACACTAGCCTACCGGCCTTGTTAGTTCAGTGTTATTAACAAAAAAAAAAAATTTTTGCTCTCAGTGCAATTGAAAGTTTCTCGGGTTTCAAACGTTGAAGTTTAGTTTCAAAGTTTGAATTGAAAGTTGATGTTTAAAACTGAAGATGTTCTGAAATTCAGTGAGAACAAAATGAGTTTTTGTTAATGAAATGGAGGCTGACTCACTGACGTTGCGTTTATTAGCGATACAATACGATTTTACATTACGATTACATTACGATTTTACATTACGGTTACATTACGATTTTACATTACGGTTACATTACATTACGATTTTACATTTTGCAGAGAAAAAGGAGTTAGTAGGACAGAACTTGAGATCTTTAACAACAACCTCTGTAACTGAAGTAGACAATGACGAGACAAATCGACTGGACGATGTGGATGTACAAACACAAGGTAGTAGATTTTGCATGAGTGTAAGAAACTAACCATTTATAAGAGTAAACAGGTAGTCAACGTATGAGGTGAAATGTGCCTTGTGTAGGCCATTTACTATGTGGGGAGGTGGAGATTCGAAATTTTCCTGAAAGACTTATACAGTATGATACCATACGAGACAAGGCAGACTTCGTCAAAATACTGTCGAAGTTATTAAGATACTTCCCTGGCCTTAAAAGATATGAAATTTTAAACCAAAGCTTGTGGCTCTAACTTCTACAGAAATCTAGTTTTTAATTGGATGAATTTAGTCAAATATTGTCGGCATAGCTGAACGAAAAGGTTTTGTCGAGGTTACTTGCACCGAACGACAGCACGTGCTCAATCTCCACAGTGCACTTCAATCGGTAGATGCAATCTTGAAAGTGGGGTTGTACCACTACGATCAAATCGATGTGAAAATTAGATGGGTGCCAATCCCATTAGAAAATCAAGATATCGCCATGTATCTAGAAGAAAATTTTGGAAAGCCCATTTCCATCAACTGCGTGAAAGATCAAAATGGACTGCTGACAGGTTTGAGAATAGTCAAAATGCAGCAAAAAGACTTAGAGAATAAACCGATTCCAAGTTACATATATGTTGATGGAGAAGAACTGTACGTGGATTACCCTGGTCAGGAGCTAACCTGTAAAATATGTGGAGATACAGGTCACAAGCTAATAACCTGTCCAAAAAAGAAATCCAACGGACGATTTCCATCCTTACCGTTAAAAGAAAAATCTGATATCATGAAAAGCCCTGAAGAAGTAATTATCCCAACGTCTCATACAACGAAGGCAACAAAACGACCCCTGGAAAGCCCAGATAACAAAAAACCGAACTCCAAATTGACAAACAGACGCCAAGAAACGACTATGAAATGCGCACACTGTCAGGTAGAAGGGAAGATGATGAACAACTCTTCGACCTACCACTGCCCCAGCTGCTCAACTAACTTCAAGGTGATGAAAGCATGCTGTGACCCTACAACTTCATTTTTAGTTCCAGAGACCCAAAAAGGTAACACTTTTGATTGTGGTATATGTAAGAAGCAAGGCATTGTTTGCTTTTGTAACACGCTGAACACCTTGCCACAAAAATCTAAAAGTAAAGTTTGCCAAAATATAAAATGCAATAAAATTATTTTGTACTGTAAATGTGAAGAATTTCATGTTTATGAATGTGATAAGGAACCTTTCCTGTGTCAATGCGGTTTTCAGTGTTTTCAAAAACAAGATTGATATTAACGATTTTATGTGCTGCACTTTTATTACAATTTAAATGGCTATGTCAAACTTAAAGATTGTCACTTATAATGTAAATGGCCTTGGGGATACGATGAAGCGAAAAATTGTTTTTAATTATTTGAAAAATAAGACTTGTGACGTTGCTCTCCTTCAAGAAACCCACAGCACGCCTGACGTTGAAAAGCGTTGGCAAATGGAATGGGGGGGTCAAGTGTTGTTCAGTCACGGTACTTCAGCTAGTAGAGGTGTCGCAATTCTATTTTCGAAACGCTTTTCAGACAAATTGAATAGCATTACGGACAAAACTATAGATACAAATGGAAGATACGTTATCTGCAATATCAAATTTGGAGAGTGCAAGCTCACATTATTCAACATTTATGGCCCAAACCTTGACCAACCGCAATTTTACGACAACCTGTTTTCAATTCTTGAAAGCATTGATCACGAAAATTTAATCGTAGGTGGAGATTTCAATCTCGTTTTAAACGAAAATTTGGATAAGCAAGGAGGTGCCCGAAAACATAATAACTTCCGTTCCAGTCAAACACTCCTTCACCACATGGAGCATTTACAACTGCTTGACATATTTCGACTTAAGCACCCAAACAAAAAGCTTTTTACACGAATACAAGCAAATCCCTTCACTGCCTCTAGATTAGACTTTTTCCTGGTATCAAAAGAATTTAACCCAACAGTGCGAAAGCTGTTCTATTCAATCAAGCGTAAAATCTGACCACAGCGTAGTCAATTTATTATTGAACGTATCTCCAAACCAGCGCGGGAGAGGATATTGGAAATTTAATGGCTCTCTGCTGAGCGATCGCTTGTTTACAACTGAAACAAAAGAGTTCATTCGGGAGTTCATTAGTCACAATGACACACCAGATGTTAATCCCAACACTCTGTGGGACGCCTTAAAATGCGGTCTGCGTGGCCATATCATCAAATATAGTGCTTATAAATCAAAACAATTAAAGGCAAAGCAAACCGACATTGAAAAACGACTTGAAGACATCAAGCAACGAATCTCTGACGCAAGCCCCGACGATGAGTTGTTGAATTCATTGAAGGCTCTGCAGCTTGAGTTTGATAAATTTGCGGAAGCTCGCACCCGCGCAGCGATTGTTCGAAGTCGAGCCAGGTGGGCCGAGGAAGGAGAAAAAAACACTGCGTATTTTCTAAATTTGGAAAGACGACAAGGCGTCAAAAAAACGATAACGTGTCTAAAATCGAATGATTCACACGTGACTAACCCAAAAGAAATTCTTAAAACTCTAAGTTGTTTTTATGGAAATTTATATAAAACACAAAGTACATTTTCTATGACACAAAAAATCAAAATTTCTCTCCTCGTTGTCCATCCCAACTGTAAACAGAGACAACTTGCTGGTTAATGAAATCACAGAAGATGAATGCTTTTGTGCTATTAAAAAAATGGCAAAGAATAAATCTCCTGGTTTAGACGGTTTTTCTATCGAGTTCTACAAGGTGTTTTGGCCTGAAATAAAGCAAGTGTTTATGAAATCTGTCTGTTTCACAAAACAGCATTCTCAATTAACGCCTACCCAGTCCGAAGGAGTTATAACACTTTTGCTCAAACCAAACAAAGACCCACTATTGCCAGATAGTTACAGACCTATTACCCTCTTGAATGCTGATTACAAAATTCTTAGCAAAGTAATCAATAACAGAGTAAAACGGCATCTAAATGCGCTTGTCGCTCGTGACCAATCAGGCTTCATTCCTGGTCGATATATTGGAGACAATATTCGTTTATTGTTTAACATAATGGATTACGCTGAACACAAACGCATACCCGGAACAATACTCTCAATAGATTTTTATAAGGCATTTGATACCTTAGAATGGGATTTCATATTCGAATGCTTGAAAGCGTTTGGATTTGAAAACGAAGTTATAGAGTGGGTCAAAATCTTTTATAAAAATCCTACATGCGTAATTACCAACAATGGTTTTTTCTCAGAAAAGTTTGATGTTCAGCGAGGCGTGAGACAAGGCGATCCTTTATCGCCGACAATTTTTGCCCTATGCATAGAGATGCTTGCAATAGCGGTGCGATCCAATGACGATATAAAGGGGATTAAAGTGCTAGACAATGAGATAAAAATCTCTTTACTGGCTGATGACACTTTATTGTACACTGATGGTAACGAAGAAACGATAAGTAATGCGTTAACATTGTTTGACAAGTTCGGCTCACTTTCCGGGTGTAAAATAAATCAAACAAAATCTACAGGTTTTCACATTGGTACAAACTTTGGAAATAGCAAGCCTTTAGCTTGCCCGAACCTAATTTGGGCAGAAAACAATTTTACTTACCTTGGCATTATTGTCCCAGTCAGACAGGCATCACCGACAACTATTGGCACTCTAAATTTTGACCCTTGTCTACAGAAAATTTCAACTTTGATAAACATATGGTCTTCGCGAGGCTTAACATTATTGGGGAAAAAAACAATCATTAAAAGTTTGTTGACGTCCACGTTGATGTATAAACTTAACGCTCTTCCTGTTTCGATGCCTAAAAAACTTTTGTCTAACATCAACAGAAAACTTTTCCAATTTCTGTGGGGTTCGTCTTGGGAACGAGTAAGTCGCATGACTCTTTGCTGTGATATACATGAAGGAGGCATAGGAATGCCAGACATACAGTTTTACATCTATGCGTTCCAATCTTGATGGATAAGCAAACTGCTCGATGAAGATTATTCTGCTCCTTGGAAAATTGTTGAACAAGCTTTGGTAGCCCCAACCATGCTCATGTGTCTAGCAACCAACACCTTTACTTCAATAAACAAAAAAATCAAAAATATTATACCCTTCCAGTCAACCTCTGCTTGCATGAAGTCTCTGCAAATATTATACTGTCACCACAACGCATCACACGCCGAGACTTTGCATCAGCCCCTATGGTTAAATAAGTCAATAAAACTCAATGGGAAATCTCTGTATAATAAAGAATTAGCTAAGGCGCAAATTCTCTTTTTTGGCCAATTGCTAGACCATAACGGACAGTACCAGTCTTACGATGACATATGCTCAGCTTACAACTTGACACCCAGCAACGAAACATTTATTAAATTTATCGAACTCATCTCATCATTACCTCCTTCCTGGGATAGAGACAACGGCAATTTAAATCGCCCAAACTACACCACCAACATTACCACACTCACATCCAACCTAAACACAATATGCGAGTCAACAAAAACTGCATATCACTTTTACCTTGACAAAGTCAAATTAATTCCTACAAAGCAACAAAACAGATGGCAGCACATTGCTGGAATGAATTGGAACCTGACGCGGTGGGAAAACATTTACAAATCTGTACACTACTGCACGCTAGAGAGCAAACTACGAGCATTCCAAATACAGTTGAACCTCAGAGCAATTGTGACCAATGACGCGTTGTTTGCGTTTGGTCTGAAGGAGAGCAACCTCTGTACATTTTGCAAAATTGCTACGGAGAATACCTTTCATTTGTTTTGCGAATGTCATGTTGTAAAGAATTATTGGGAAGATGTTTTTTCTTGGATATCAGCAAAACTGAGATACCCTGTCATAGCTAATGACCAGTTGATTCTGTTTGGAACTGTGAATGCTAATTTGTTGAATTGTTTACTTTTATGCGCACGTTATGTTGTTTATCGATGCAAATATGCCGAAGCTTACCCGACAATTTCCCAGTTTATTCAAACGGTGAAAGAAACTCAGCAATCAGAGCGAGTGATCGCCGTAAAGTCTAAGAATTTGAAAAAACACCAATTGAAATGGAACCACATGACATAGATAGATTGTGAACTAGAACTTGCATGCATCTTGCTGATGTGCTGATGAGTACAATATTTTTGTGTTTGTTATCTGTGTTGTTATTGTTGTGTAACAAAAAAAACGAAGGCAAGTGGTTCAAATTTTTGTTTCGTTAAAATTCTGGTGCTTCCCACCGAAAAAAATGATTTTTAGATCAGCTACTCAATTTTCTATATTGACTGCTTGTAAGTTATGTTGTGTTAATCTTTACCATTATATTTTTTTTACTTTTGTACATACATGTTTTGCTAGACGCTCCCACTGAAACTTCGAAACATTCCAACCAAGCTCAAGAGTATTTGGACAGCTCAACAAGCAGTAAGTTTTACCTTTCATATTTTAAATGAGAATTGAGTCATAAATACTTTACGCTTTATCAACTGCCATTTACGTTTTTTTACTGACATTATGATGTATTCATTTGCAACGCGACATGTGGTCCGAAAAAATTCAGCTGTGTTGGCTGGGATAGCTCTAAATGCTTTTACATTATAGCGAAGACTTGGAATTTTGGAGACAAAGGAGTCGTACAGGAATTAGTAGCAATAAGTTTGGCTCATACGAGCTCTAACAATGCAGGTATTTTGAGTAACATGTGTAAACCGACACCTGTTTGTGCGCACACAGTGTTGCTTGTATCATTTATAACAGGCTAATCAGCAGCTAGGGTTTTTAGCTCTGTCTTCATTTTCGCGTTACAGTTTTTCGTAATGTCTATTAAAAGTCGGCGTTGCTTGAAAACTGTATGAACTGATTGCAAATAACATGAACAACACGAAAACTAATACAAACCGATGAACGTCTCCAGTTGATACTCACTGTATTTCTTGGTTTTCAGCTTAGTTTATGTTGATTACATTCACTTAAGTTTGTCAACGGTGCTGTCGTAGTCAGTAGATTTTTCATGTTTTGTAAGTTTTTAAAGTTTTTACAAGGTCCTCAATCAATGTCTCACTGTCGTTTTTGCTATCTGCCTGGAGCATTATCTCCGAGCGCTTTGACTGCTAATAAAAAAAAGTATGTAAATTAAAAGAACAAAAACAACTAAATTAGTAGCAGTAATCAGTACGCAGTGTAAAAGCAATAATCGCTCATTTAAATTTCTATTTCTTCGTGGAAGTGACAGTTTAATAAGAACGAGTTCAGCTTTAATTATACAAAATGACGGACGAACCCGGTGTCAATATCTCGAAGACAGATCGTGCAGACCGTTCATCCACATCGGCCACCGATAAAATACTTTTTTTTTACTTAACAAATAATAAGCGTAAAACGATTCGCATCATTAGTTCTGACGTAGCAAAACCAATTACAAGTTTCCAATGGTTGAGTTTGTTTTTTGGTAGATGCCAGCCGAGAAGAAGCCAGAGGAATAATAGATCAAATGAAGAAGATAAAAATAAAAACAAAAAGTATGTTAATTTACCCCAACTGGTCTTACCATTGTTACACAAATCTAGAACAACAACATGAAAATGAGTAATGTAACTTCCATGAAAATAACCAGAAGAAAAGATTTACATTTTGATTATCAACATATCACCATTTATCAGTTTTCACGACAGTTAACATTTTTTAAAGTGATTTCTCAAATTTTTCTTTGCTTACAATCACACGGGAGGTGTTAAATGTTTAAAGTACAAACAATACTGTCCGATTCCACATAACTACTCAGTGCTTCATTTTATTGTCATAACACATTCCCTTCAGAAAAGGCTTATCAGTTATCTTGCTCAGTTTCCTGCCTGTTTGAGATTCTAAGTTATCCTCAGTCGTATTTACTTTTTGTTATCAGAGGATGTTGTGGATGGTGGCGATGAAGACTTATCTAAATATTTATCTTACAACCAGAATAATGTTGATGTCCTTCCAGCCTCGAAGGATACCTATAAAGAGCTCTGTAAAGATCCAAATGTAAGATGATATACTAATCCTGGTTTTTATTCTAAGTCTTTTAGGTTGTCAAAAAACGCCTATTTGAAACATAGTGGCTTTGTATTATGGACTATTTGAGAGTAAGAGCCAAAGATAAATTACTTAAACGTGATGATTTCTGTTAAATTCTCTTTTTACAAGTTGCACCAATTGCTGGCAAAATTGACAAATGACAAAATTGTTTGCAAGTATGGATTGTCAAGTTTTGAATGTAATATAAACTTATCAGTAACTGCTTTCTTATTTAAGCATAGCATGCCATGGAATGGGACGCAAGTTTTTATTTTTATTTTTTACTCTGGTAAATCTTTTATTTCTTATCCCATTCCTCTTTCATGCTTTCAGTCGTAACCCCCAAGCAATAGACGCGCCCAGAAAACTGTAAATTGTTTAAATTGTAGTGTTGAAAATATCTTCAATTCTAAATTTTTATTCACCAGTACACATCTGACAGCTTTGCTTGACTCTCAACAGAAATGCCCTCAAATTCGTTGCATGCTTGTAGGTGAAAATGGAATGCAAGTTTCAATTTTAAATGTGAATGAAAAGAATGATTTCACAGAATTTTGTTGTTCAATGACTATTTTATCAAGTCTTTTGCTTAAAGTGGAACCCCACTTCTGTCATGTCCTGTGACTTCTAGAATGTTACCCCAGTCCTGGTTACTATGTGGTCTACAGTTTGTGTCTAATCTCAAAACTGCAATTAGGTTTATCGCATTGTTCACAAACCAAAAGGATGTGTTTTGATTTTGAACAACGTTAACTTCAAAACGTTGAAACCTATTCGAGATGGCGAGCATGAAGGAGAACTTTTAGAAAAGCTTTTCAAGGGGCTTGGATGTAAAGTCTATCTCAATATGGATGTCTCTGCTGCGGTAAGCGAAACGTTGTTTTAGCGTATACGTACACACTTCACACGGTACTACTTACGTAGCCTGTGTAAGTAAAAGTACATTCTAATTCTGCTTGTGGCAAACATTTTCTTTAATCGTGAGCAATCACACAATCATAGTTGCATCTTCTTGAATAGCTTGCGTTATTAATTATTGTAACAGATGATGCCAGGCGAAACTGCTTTTTGCATTTTAACTTTTTATGATGGATTATATGCTGTTGCAGACGGCTTGATTCTGCATAAGTTTTTTTTTTTCACAACTTTCTGCGTGTAAGATCTTAACTCTCGGTTGCAACTCGCGGGTTTGATAAATACATATTTTTAAGTTAACTTTCAATGATACCTGTATACTTTTTTACAACTTTCGGCAATGCCTAGCGCCTCTTCAACTCTCAGATGAACCCACCACACTTATATAGAGTATACCTACCAAAAAGGCGTCGCGTATAACTTGTGATTGTCGTCGTTTGAGCCTTATTTGCCGATGAGGTGGTATCATCTAAAAACGACACGATGACAACACAAATTTCACACAAGTACGCATTGACAGGACATGAAGACTCGATTGACTTCATTTTTGCATGAAGTGTCCGAGCCTGACCAGGAAGAAAACAGTTGTAAATATGACTTCTGTGTGGTGTTTATATTGAGCCATGGGGAGCGACGTAAGTACACCAATAAAAGTTGTATCAGCTGCATGTCTGCAAACGTTGGGTGAATACCAAGATACGTTTTGTGTCTTTAAATCTAATGTAAACAAAACACTTTTGGACAACTTTGACTTTGTTATCTGTTGCCGTGCATTGTTGAAATGTGATTTGTTTTTGTCCACCTCGATGGATCAGTTAGACCAGCAGCTGACTTTGCAAACAAAGAAATGACAAGATCAATAAATACTGGTTCAACTCTCTGATCTGATCTTCAACTCTCTGATCAACAACACTTCACCTTGCACCTATTTTTGTCTTGTCACTGTTGTATAATTCTTGCCTCCAGGAAGGATTCGTCAAAGTATATTCTTGTGAAGCGGTAACTTCACGCTGTCAATCTCAGTAACTCAAATGGTTCTAAACGGTAGTCAATCTCAAAAGGTCAATTTTATGTTGTTCAAAACATCTACAAGTGTGCTGAAGTGTGATGGAGCTTTCTCAGTCTGTGGCTAAAGATTTTTACAATCAATTCTATAAGATTTTTTTATCACTCACTTTGGCTTCGCAGTATACGGTAAATCTAGATACATTTATGTGAGAACCGCACAGTCCATTAAAAATAGAAGCACGGTTGGAACTAAGCATTATCGGTTGTTTGTTTTCATTTTTGTGTAGACCCGAGAAAATTTATTTTCTTCGTATTAATATACATTCATTTCGTCAATGCTGCGAGTCAGCCTTCTTTGCTGTTTTGCGGAACAACACATTTCTCGGTTTACTTGGTCATTTTAGAAATTTTGTTTGTAGGAAACGGTGTGGATGGATTTTTTGGTTCTGATGACGTCCATGTACCAGTCAAACATGTTGTGGATGAGCTCAAATCAAACGACAATTTGTCCGCGATGCCAAAACTTCTGTTTCTTGAAATGTGCAGAATGAATAGAGAGCATACAGGTAATATGGGAGACGAGTTGTAAATTGCAGGTTGGTATACACAATAGTAGAGAGTTTGTGCAAAGGTTCTCTCAAGAGCAAATTTTTCGTCTAGAAACCTCTTTTCACGTTGTCGTTGTCGGTTTCCAAACTGAATTAGATCTAGTCAACGTCGCTCTGGGAAGGATCAATATTAGAGTTGCCAGTTCAGTTAAATTGGGTTAATTTTTGTTTGAGAGTTTAATGAGCTGGTTAAGATGTGAAACTACTCTAAGATTTTTGAGATAATATGATATTATGTAAGTAACGAAAATGTACAAACATTAGTTTTCTTTAGTTCCAAGGATGCAAATTAGATAACTTTTTAACTATAATTTTGCTGTAAAGTTGAGTGGCATCTGGCAACACTACTCAACAGCCACGCAGAATTCAGCAGTCCCAGCCAGCAAATCAATTCTTCTTGACATCAATTTAACGCCTGCAGGACTAATTTGTTGGTTTGGTTGTTTCTGAATCAATATTATATGAACAAGTTAACTTTCCACTGTAAATTAGTAAAAATTCTCAAGATTGGTTTCAATTACCGCTCAAACCACATCGACATTAACCACTGATGGTCTCAAACAAGGGTGAAACTCGAGTATGGCGTCTTCCATTTTCGTTCGATCCGGCCCTTAATCATCAGACAATTCGCGGAACGTTGCAATAATATGAAATGCAAGTTGCAAAAGAAAGTTTAAAGACGAACTAACGTAAGAGGAAAACTAGAAATATTTCTACAACAGAAAACGGGAGAAAATTTTGCTCTTGAGAGAACTTTATGTTTCTGGGTGTCAAATTTTCTCAATGAGTGTTTGTCCAACTACAATTTACAAACTCACATGCCGAAGCTCTACGTCTGTATTTACTATCTTCGTTTCTGTAGGCAATTTTTGGTGAGTTATCAAGCATTAAATTTTTTACTGTTTTTCAAAAGAAACTCGTCAGCCAGACTTGGACCACAAAGAGGAAGAAAACTGGACGCCTACAGGTGTGAAACATTTGTCTTTCCTTGCTTGACAATTATCACTTGTTGTGACCGAGTCTGAGCCTGGCTTGATTTTGTTCCATTATTTGCTGTGATATTTGTACATACGAGTTTTGACTGGTTTGTAAAAGTGGTGTGTAGTTTTCTTCCTGTGTATGGCAATACTGAAAAATAAAAGCATTCTCAAGTTGATCTAGTGCAAAGGGAGCGGAGTTGTCGAAATGAAATGTGATCGAGAAAGTAATACATTTTTTTATATACAGTAGTACCATGAAAAATATCTTGTCGTAAAACTTGGGACATTGCATTGTGGTGTGCGAAACTCCGCTTGTCCGCCACACTAAAACTCACAATTCGACATTTTTACATTACCCTTTGTTACAAGCTTGCTTTTAACAAAAAACCTTAGCTTTTGTTAATACTATCTATTGCTAATGCGTCTATATCGGCCATAAAAAGTACAGAATTTTAAAACTCTGAAAACATGACCTTTCCACTTAGGCATATAAGCCAAACGTGGATGTAGTTTTGCATCCCTTAATGTAAATTTCCAAGTAAAAAACAACCCTTTGGTTTGTGACAAGAAGAGGGTAGTTGTGAATTGTTTGTTTCATCCTGTAGATGTCCTGAATCGCATTTTCACTGATGAATCCCCACCACAGCAGCAAACCAGAAGAGTTGGAACTAGAGACGGTGCCATGCCTTCGCAAAGGAGCAAAACCGATCACATCATGGTGGTGTATTCCACAAAAGAAGGTGAAACTTTGTTAACTTAGATTAGGCTACAACTTGAAGCACATAGCCCGGCAAAAAAAAGCCACCACATTTGAATTGTCACTGTAGCAATCTTGTTACGGTGAGACAGGTGGTTAAAATGAAATTTTGCAGCTAATAATTTGCCATTTGTGTTTTCAGATTTAGTTTTTTTCAAATGAGTGGTTTTTGATGCAAGTTTTTAAAAGTTTGTGTCAATGTGTGACATCACACAGACTGACGAACACGTGTATTTATTGTGGAAGATTTTCATTGACGATGCCGGGCGAGCTGGACTTGTTGCCGCTTACTCAAGGTCTTACCCGATCGCGCTTATTTTGTTGTGTCATAGCTTGCAAGCTGTAAGTGTTTTTATTGTAAACAAAATCAGTTTCAATGGTCGACTACCGGGATACATTATATGTTTTTAACTTAACGTGTGAAAGTATTTTTTCTATCAGTCTCCAAGTAGATGAAAGAACAATTCACTTTTGCGTTTTAAATTCGGCCTAAACTGACAGTTTCATATGTTTTTTTTTATCAATTTGCAGCCACTCCTGCTCATGTCACTCACTTCACCTACGCGTTGATCAATGTGTTTCGGCTATACGCTAAGGAAAAATTTTTGCATCAACTTCTCAACCTGGTAATGCTAGCACAAACATTGAACGTTAAACCACCTTTGCTTTGGAATGATTAAGCCACCATTCTTTTGTATAGTATGGTGTTCATAGATTGAGTTATTGAAGAATCAAGTTATTTTTTTTTTAGTTTAATTTGCTTTGAACCTGTTGTCGATAATATCCGTTTTGCCATTGAGATTCAACTTTGTAATGTTAAGGTTTACAGTGTGACTTTTCGTATCGTATGGTACTAGGTAACAACACAAGAAACAACTTAGAATTTAATAATATGGTAAAATTCTAATCGCATGCCGCACTAACAACTGATGCTCCAGAAGGAAAAGCTACTTAAGAAAACTATATCATTGATGTTCTATTACAGGTAAAGCGTGTTTTGGACACAAGCAGAACAGACCAGATGGCTGACTTTCAGGAAAACATGGACAAAGACTTCCACTTTGTCCCAGGTTTTCCGAAATGATCCAGCATATTTTTATGGCGGAACAAGCGAACAGCTGTGCTCACTGATTCTTTGTTGCGTTTTCCATATCAATGACTGACGCGGAATTGGATCGCGTTTTGTGGGTTGCAATGAAATTTTCAAAACAATTTAGAATCAGGTGTGAAACAGTGCCTTAAACACTTAAACACCTTCTTTGCACTATTTCATAATTTCTTCCTTCGTGCATTTGCACTTTTATTGCTTTGCTATCAGCGAACGATTGATCAAAATCCAGTAGCTGTATTTTGTTTGTTTGAAACTATGCACTTGGCCACCAACCACTTGCTCTTTTAAAAAGTGAAGTTCATTTGTATTTTCATCATGTCATCTTTATGAAGCTGACCTATGCTTAGACCGAGAGTAATTAACTCTATATTTGCTGCTGTAAGGCTTACCGTAGTCATTTCAGGACGGTTTCGTAGCATTACGTTTAAGCTTGCGATGTTGGCCTGTTTAGGGTACTAACAATTTTCAAAATTTTCTAATTTTACTTTTTGTTTCTTATTCGAAGTTTTATTCATAATATATCCGTAGACATCGTAGTTTTAACATAATTGAAGTTTAAGCTGTTTAATAAATTTTATTTTGTCGTTGTAATTGGTTATACCCTAGTACGATTGTGTTTCATTTAAACTTCTCAACAAGTGATAGTGTGGTAACTTTTCAACTTGGAAGTGCGCATCAAGTTTTTTAAAGTTCGAATGTTCGATTATTATTCAACTTGGATGCTTGTATGACTCATCAATCGCCACCACATCGGACGAAATCGACATTTATAACTCGCTTTGTCTCTGTTTCATTTATTAGAACGATTGTGAGTGCCTTCCAGAGGGTTGTGAACCCAAAGATCTCAAACTTGCCCATTTTGTCCTTTTATCCATTGCGTTGAGCTACTTTCAATTGATGATTCGCTGTGTTGGACAAACATAATTGCTATGATAGTTGCTGTGCTGTATTGCACATGCAAGTGTTCAGACTTGCAGTGTGTGAGGATGACGTCATCATGTAAAGTCTACTCTCAGCGCTCTGCTTTAATTTGGCTTCTGTTGCAATGCGACACCGATTCATTCGATCATGCCAAACGCACCAACTGCGATAGTTGTTGCTTTCAATCCAAGGTTTAGTCAATTTGCCACCTATTCATCGAAAGTCTTTCATTACTTTTTTTTACTTGGATGTATAATAATGACGCATTTAATTTGCTGATTTACCATAAATTTATGTTTTTTATGTAATGCACCGTACATTGAATTGAAATACTTTTAGTAACAGAGTTTAAAAATGACCTTATGTGAATGAAATCGCACAGCCCCTGAAAAGCAACTTTCATGTGTAGATTAACAGGGGTGGGCAACCTTTTTACATGCGCGGGCTAAATGTAGTAATGGTAATGGGAGGTGAGCCGCAACGATGCTCATGCAGTAACACAAGAGTAGGCGAACTTAACTTCAAATATTTGAACTCGTATTTTTTCAAACTATTCTCATATCAGACGTATGCGTATTTAACTCATCATAATCAACCAATTTTGATTGTACAGGCCATGAATTAATCCTCATGTCGAGGGTGTGGCCTGTCTGTCGAGAACAAAGTCTTCCCCTCCACACCTCGCGATTTATTGGGTTGGCAGAGTCCATGTTCAGGCCTACAAGGTCACGTTTTTACAAATTCTTCCCAAGAAAGTTTTGGTCTACCTTGACCCCGCTGTGCTGCGATGTTGACACATCTGATCTGTGAGATCCAGCTTGAGCTGCGATCAACGTGACCAAGCCATCTCAGTCTGCCTAATCGGAGGACTTCACTGATGTCTTTTATTTTGAGCTTTAATAGAAGAGTCTCAAACTGGATGTTGTCTTCAGGCTTGATTAGGCAGGTCCATCGTACCATCGCTCTGTCATTACGTGGTAGGCGCTTGACGGTGCTTGCTAAAGTAGACCACGTTTCAGAGCCATACAGCATGACACTCCTCACACAACTGGAGTAAACTTGACCTCTGGTTGCAGCAGCTGCTAACTATATTCAAAGAATGCCACAAGTGTGTTTCGTCTTTAATCTAAGGACAACTTAAACTTGAATTTGCTGAACGAAGTAGGCTAGGCCTACGTATTATAGCCACACAGCCAAAACATAAACTTGCACAAAAGCGCAGAAAATTGTAAATAGATCAATACAGTATAAATTGCATCATCCACCCGACCAGAAAGAAAACACCAATTTTTAATGTGGTGACCGGCTGGATGCACAGAGCAGTTGTGAATGTTGTCGCAGGCCGCACAAAAGCTACACGCGGGCCGTAGTTTGCCCACTCCTGTTTTAAAACATAAATAGTTGACTGTCAAGCGAAGTGATGTTATTTTGTTACCCATGGTGCATTGATGTTTTAGTATAAACAATAAACATTCTTAATTTGTTGGTGTTTTAATTTGCTCTTTTTCTGATAGTGGTAGTTATTGTGATTACTTCTCCAGATGACCAATCTTCAATAACTGAGTTACGTTGTGTTTTTGCAGACAAATAAATCAAATTTGATATCGAACTCATTTGCAGCCTGACTTTCAATCAGTAACGGAAAGAGGAGTAGACGAATTACCAATTTATACCGATCCAACTCTGACATGACGTGCTTTGTTGAGCACGTATACCACTGCAACGTTCCAAATGATCATTGACCAAGCAAGGTTTTGTTGGTGGTTTGGTGGGTGACTTTGCAGCATTCATAGGCCTACATAGACTCACAGAATATTGCAATTAATCTTGCAAACCTGCTACTAGGGTCTCACGCATTGATGCAAACATCCGATTTCCATATGTGATTATTATTAGCCTATGCAGTTAGACAAAATGCGATATCTCGGCTATTAGGCTGTAGCTTTTTTTTAATAGGCCCGAATGATATATGTGATTTTGTGCAAAGCTTTCGATGTTGAATTTCGCTATAATTTTTGCATTTGCTAGGAATAGGCTGCATAAAGCCTGAGGTTCTCAAACTGCGGCGTTTGTAATGTCTAAGGGTAATGCACACAGGTGCACAGTTTTCAGCAGTGGGGTGGACCATTGGTTCTCAACTGCCGGTCTGCGTACTTTTTTTCCTGGACGCAAAAGATCTTACTTTCTACCAAGCTAATTTTAGTATGGAATTATAGGCATTGAAAAGTTGTTCTCAGTCCAAAACCCATTTTACGCTTGCTCGATTCACAGCTGCAAAACTGACTCATCTCGCCTTCGTCGATACCGCAAAAATGTTCAATAATGAGACGAACTTGGGGAGATGATGTAAAACGGTGCGCTGACTTGTCTAGCATCGGAGAAGCAAAAAGAGTAGCGGAAGAACGTGGCGTGTGGAAGCAAATGTCAGCCAACCTGAGGAGACGGCACATGATGATGAATAAAGGTCAACTTTTTGATGACCTAAATTTTGTACCGTTTATGATTGCCTCGTCACAAACTGCAATTGTACCTTCGCGTATTTTCTATGGAATTACTGCGAGAAAAAATACATAATTTTTATCTTTGAAGGAGTAATTTTCTGTTTTAACAAAAATAAACAAAACACCTTATTTACAGTTTCAACGATAATTTAGGAAGCTATTTTATTCATTTTCACAAATGACAGACGTTGTCTTTGCATGTGAATCTTCGTCGCAAACAGGTTGGACGCTAACCACACAGCTTTTCCTTGTTTTACGTTGTTTTCTCTTGTGGTCTCGGCAGGCATAGAAACTGCCAACAATCATAATGGGATATGTTTGAGCAGTATCGTCTAAGGGGCACGTACCCCCCAATCACTTTGAGGTTACAGATTTTTTTTAAATATTTTTTTATAAGGTTGGTTTGAAATGTTTGAAAAAACACCATATGGAAGTCATCAATCAGATGTGGTTTCGAGACCTAAAAATTGTAGAATACTGCAAAAAACTAATCGAATCCATGCCAAACCGTATTCGTGCAATATTGAAAGAAGGTAGAGGCCACATTAAGTATTTAACTATACATAGCCTATCTGTTAAATTATCGTAATAAACAAAATACCGTATACACAAATTCAATCTATCTTCTTGACAGTTTCAATTAATTCGAACAATACCGTAGCTGGGTTGTATGAAGCAATATTAGGCTACTGTGGAGCAGGGTCCGCAAATACTTGTTAGCGCGACCCAAAAATCATTCGTTCTAAAGCTTCGCGACCCAAACTTTTCGGAAGCATATAAATTTGCGCAAAATACTTTGCAATTTAATATCAATTCCAATACGGTCGTCTCTGCTTATTAAGCCCACATCCAGACCGGACAATTTTGGGCTTATTAAGCGAGGGACGATTCTCTGCCTCTCCTATACTTTCAGTAAATCCGGAATGGACCAAATTGGGCTTAATAAGCGGATGGACCTATTAACTACAAGCTTAATAAGCGGCGACTAGGCTACTACCATTGAAAGTGTAAATTTTCTTGTACAAAATTGTATGCAATTTACCACATCACAGAGTACGGTATATGATTGTATTTATTTTTTCCATATGTATTGTTAGTAAGTTTAAACTGTTTTGCGACTCACAGTGGATGGTCTCGCGACCCACTATTTGCGGACCCCTGCTGTAGGCCTAGAGTGTAGACCCAGGTATACCACCCGCTTAAATAAGCTTGATAGGCCTAAGTCTATTTTCACTTGTGGCTAGCCTAATAGGCTATAATTTTTAATGCGCTACAATTTTCACTTGTGTTGGAACTACTCGCTTTACTTTCAACGTGACCAACTCTTTTCAATGAGATCTGATTTTGGTGAGTTGGTTTTCTGTTGAAAAGCTTTCAGACCGAAGTTACAACAAAACTTCGTTGTATTTCGAAGGAAAAATCCTTTCCCTTCTTTCATGTGGACATCGTGGCAATTTGGTTTCATAATTCGCTTGAAAAAAAAATGCAGGAAATTGTTAAAAAGCAGAAAGCGTCGAAGTGTAAAATGAGCGAGCTTCCATGCAAAGTGGTTGCGGTCAGGCCCGGATTTAGGAGGGCAGAGGGGGCAGTTGCCCCGGGCCCCCCGACTTTTAAAGGGCCCCCCTATGTGGAAAAAAATGTGATTTTGTGTTATTTTTTTCCTTTTGGCCTTTAAAGTTTCTGCAAAATGCTGTGCAGTACTGGACTGAAGCTACTGTAGACGTAGAGGTGGTTTTTCGCACCGTAGGCTTGAAAAAAATTTTTTGCACGGGGCCCCCGATCTAAAAGTGCCCCGGGCCCCCCATCAGCCAAATCCGGCTCTGGTTGCGATACCAAGATAGCCTATAGGCTACAGTAGCCTATAAACCATAGTTTCGCGTAAGAAAGTTTCATGCAAAACGCTGCATTCAAAAAATTTGCTTTTTTTGTGGCATAGCCTACCGTAGGAATAATTCCTTTGTCTTGATTTTCTTTTGGAGTTTAAACGTCTTAAACCAAGAAAGTCCTTTGTCTGATTTGCTTCAAACACCCCTGGTTGAAAGTGATTTGATCACGTTTCAGCAAAAGCAATCAAATTTGTTTTTAACAAAATAAGCCTATCGCAACAGACTTAGTGTGAATTAGTTTAATTTTGATCGTGTTCATTTGAAGATTTGTCTGCAACTTTTTTCTAATGGAGAGTAACAATAAATCTCTACCGTACAATAACTAACAAGTGTTGTGATGCGATCCTGAAGTATCTCCAAGGAAATTTCTTTTTGTTAACTACTCGACAAGAAAGGCTTTACTGAACAATCTTGCAGCTCTGATTATGAATATAGGCCTACTGTAATTTAATTACAAGCCTACATTTTCTAATCTTTCATAAGCGTAGTTTGTTTTTGCCGTGCAGTAAAAGCAGGTTATACGATGGTTCTCTTTGGCGCAACTCCATGTAATTCATTCTCACACCCCTTTTCCCTATAAAAAGTTTCTGCGTACGCCACTGGTTTAACCTTTTACCCTAAGGTTTATGGCGCAAAATAGGCTAAAGTTAGCCAACTAGCCTATATAGCGAGTTGAACGTCCAGTAGCCTATATATCATATTCGTGACAATACAGCAGGAACTGTAGGCTAATTAGCTTTCAAATTCGTTTGCCAATTCAGAAAAAAATAAGAATCTTTGACGAATTGCACTTATGTCCTCATTTTTGTTATAAATCTTTTTCATTTATTATTCTTTATCAGAAAAAATATTTTAAAGAAATCTGTAGCCTATTACTTTTAGAATTACCGATAGAAAGTATGTAGGCCTATTCTCTGAATCTGAAAACCAGTAGTTTAGGTTTACACAAAGCTAACTTAACTAACGCTAGCTTTCCTATCGGAACATTTTTGCAAATAGAGCTTCGGTAGAGAGTTTGTCTTGTTGAACCATAGGCATACGAAGCCGAGCAACGTGATCAAGTTTAACATTTTCAAGTTTATTACATTTACATAAACATAAAACTACGCAACAAAATTTTTCACTTTTTAAGCATTTTTGGTGCAGTAATATTTTTCAAGACACACACTTTGTAGGTAACCATAGATCGCTATGTAGGCTAGTTCTATGTAGGCTAACCAAATTCATCAAAGTAAAATCGGATTTGTGTAGAAGGTTTGGTTTAAGATTTAAGTTAGCTTACCATTTCTAAAAACTTTCACTCACGAATAAGATGACAGTAGGACTTCAATATTTTTTTTTTAATTTGTATAACTTAGTATAGCCTATTGTAGCCTTTCAGCAGGCTAGAACTTCAAAAATCTAGCTGAGGTGTCCTGACCCAGTGCCGGTCTTTGGGATGTGCAAACCGTGCGATCGCACAGGGCCCGCAAATTAGGGGGCCCGCAATTTACTCAGAAAATGCAGTAATTTTGTCATTTTCAAAGGAAAAATTCAACAAGTGAATTCAGCAAAGGAATTCGCAGCAAGAAAATATAGAGACTCAACGAATTCAACCTATTTCGTCGCCTGAATATTTCGTACCCTGAAAAGATCGAAAAAAAAAACGACATAGCCGAAATCGCTGATCGGAGTTGCCGCAAACATTTCAAAATTTCTCGATCTTTTCAGGGGACGAAATAAGTCGAAATTTAATTTTGTTACACGATTTCAGGGGACGAAATAGGTTGCATCCAGACTCAACATACTGTAGAGACATAGCTTTATTTCCGAAAAATGCCAAAGAAAGCATGATCTTATCCTTTTGCTATGCCACCGGACAGCACCATTTCACAGTAATATTCATACCTAAATTTTTGTTGAACATGCTCTCAGAATGTCCCAAATTCAAAGTAATTTTTCAAAATTTTCTGGGGTAGGCCCCCCACACCCCCCGCCGCTGGTTGTCGTTTTTGGCGATCACGCCGCCACCGTCACGCCTCCCCTTTCAAAGTACCTAGCTAGTAGCTACGCCACTGAATTAGATTATTGTCATTGGGGCCCGCAAAAGCATATTCCGCACAGGGCCCGAAAAACCCTAAGACCGGCACTGCCTGACCTTTGTTTCACCTATAGTATTTTCATGGCACAATTCACTTGATAACCTATCTCTATTAACACTGAAATTTATCAATTTAATTGTTAGTTAACTAAGCTATTTGAGTGCGCAAGATCTATTTCTAAATATTACACAATTTTGTTTGTTTTTTGTGAGACACAAAAAAAATTTATTGACTTAATTTACTTCTAAAATTATATGCATGGCCAATGTCTCCGATCAGGTGAATAAAATGTGGTGGAGCGAAAAAATTTTGCAAAGTAGAAGAAAATAACATCATGTCAAATTACAAGCCGGAAAGCGCCGCATCACCTAAATTTATGCGTAGGCCATTAGACAGAGGTAGGCCCCCAGTCTGGGTTTTGGGAAACAGTAAATAGGGCCTTGCATGATTTCATTTAATGATTATCGAGCTTGTGTAGTAGGTTTCGCTTTTTTTTAAAACTGCCAAAAAACATTACACAGACTAAAATAAGTGGGCTCCTAAACGGCCGTGCCCTCCTCCGGCCGGGGGCACGGGGGCGGTTTACACGGCTCTGGACACATCACGATTCTGAAGCCACAATAAAAATAGCGGACAATAACAAACGGGCTCTTTCCAATCTGTAAACTCAATTTGGTTGTGTTTGTAGCAAAAATGATTTGCCCTTGAGCAATAAATTTATCCACAAAGGTTTGAGTAAATCTTGAAAATAGCCTATCCTAGGCTACCATACTTCGTGAGTTTTGTTAAAAACTCGTTCATACCTTTTAAGAGAAGACTGGTTTTGTTAACAAAAAATGCATTAGTTAATTTAAAAAAAATGTCTTCAGAATTTCGTATCACTTGGTCAAGTGACCAACTGGCAAATAGCCTAGTTAGAGACGCTGTTGTTGAAGAGCGGTCAAGCGTAAATGCAGTCCTCTTCAAACTGCCCAATCACTGGAGATGAAGTGTGAGGCGTGTCTAAAAGACATTCATTTCTTTTTTAACTTAATACTCCCATTGTTCAAAAGGCAAGGAAACACAAAAATGCGTTTAAAATATGTTCTGTTTTAACTCTTTTTTTTTTTTGTGAAAAACCACCATCAAAAACAACACGCAACCAACGGCAATCAGGAAAGTCAACTCAAGCAAAACATAACATCGTTTTGTTGCAACTTTGCAAGAATCAATTTAGCCATTTCAAATGTAGCAACTTTCAAAACAAAAATATTTATTTTTTCTCAACTGTCTTTGGGTAGATCCCTCTTAACTTGCAGCTCTTCAAATACCAGATCTGAGCAAGGGTGCGGCCGAACTGCTCACCGACTCTCATCATTTTCTTAGATGAAGCGAGGGTTTCGTGACTCTGTCAAAGGTTATGTAATACAGTCGACTCCGCTTAATTCGGACAAAGAATAACCCGGACAACCGCTTTATTCGACCAAAATGCTCGGGAACGGAACAAAAGTAAAAATTGCACGTAAAAAACTCCCGTTAATTCGGACAATTCTCCGCTTAATTCGGACACATGACACAATATTTGAAGAATTACTGTAGCCTACTATTTCAACCCTATATGTGTGTGTTACACGGTAATATATTCGTTGAATCGCTTGGTATCGAAATACTGTACAATACAACTAACCAGAAGGTATAATTCTTGTGCGTTTTATGTCATCAGTGCCAATTACTGCAGTATAGCGCAGCTGCAATTCATTTATTACGCAACAATACGGTATTTTTAATACGTTGTCTGCCTTTACGCATACCATGAAACGAACAATTGGTTTTCCGCTAAATTCGGACAAAGCCGTTTCTCCGCTTAATTCGGCCAAAAGTGAGCGGAACCAAAGTGTCCGAATTAAGCGGAGTCGACTGTAAATTGACTTTCGCAATCGTAAAAATTTTCCAGGAGTACTTTTGCACCCGGCTCGAATGATTTTTGGGGCCCATAACCTTTCCACGGGGGCCTGGAAACTTAAAGAAACCACCTCATCTGCTTTGGATATAGTGCGATATTCTTAAAAGTATCATGATTTGGGGTCCATTTGATGAACAATAAGATGCAATGTAGAAGTCCTTTTTGAACACTAACCAAAGCGGCACAACAAAAGTAGTGATATCATGCGTGCAAACATAGCGATGCCTGCAACTTACCAAATGTACCTACCTAATTGCAATAGACCTTTCCCGCAGCCAACCAATGAAGCGTGACGTTGAAAACAAACCAGTTCAAGAACTGAAGTCGTGGTAGTGAAGCACAGTTTTTGAACGTTTTGATCGAACAATCGCGCATTTTAGTCTTACATTTTGTACTAAAATTACTTTTTGACTGAGTATTACAATTAAGTTATTTATTTTTAGAAAAAAATTGAATTTACTGCAGGACCTTAGCCCATGGGCCTAACTACTGCCGGCTCAGCGCTATAGCCTACTGCACGGGACCACTGAACAAAAGGACCTCGCATTGATAAATTTTATTTCAAAAAAATTTGAGTTAACAACTAAAGTAGGTAGCCTAAACATGTTATCATTTCATTTAGAATCTATACTTATATTTTTTTCTTGCAGCTTTTCCGTTTATTACTTGATGTTTTTGTCCTAGCTTTCCCTATGCTTTTGGTCACTCCAGGTTTCTAGCCACTTAATGTTTGTGTTTGGTTCGGCTTCTTTTATTCTTATGGAATTAATATATTGACACAGAATGAGACAGCATAGGCCTATGTATTTTTGGTGCACGGTCGTTTGGTCGACAGACATTTGGTCGACAGGACGTTTGGTCGACAGACGACAGGACGTTTGGTCGACAGGACGTTAGGTCGACAGAACGATTTATTTTAGGGTTAGGGTTAGAGTCAGGGTTAGATTAGGGTTATGGTTAGTTAACTAACCCTAACTCTAAAATAAATCGTTCTGTCGACCTAACGTCCTGTCGACCAAACGTCCTGTCGACCAAATGTCTGTCGACCAAACGTCCTGTCGACCAAATGACCGGGTACCGTATTTTTGGCAAATATTACTTTCTGTCGAAATAGGAATAATCACATCACAAGTTTGCAACACACACGCATTGATTTTAAATTGGACTACAGCGCAAGTGGAATCCCCAATACCATACTTTTTGGTTAGGCAAATAGGCCTACAATTTTATTAAATTATTAGCCTACTAACTGTTGTCTAAAATTTTAGTAAACTTTTTAACATTATAAAACTCTAATTAAGTACAAACAATTTATAGTAATGTAGCAACTGCATGATTGAGTGGTGAAAACGTTTGCGCGACGTTCGCAAAGAAGTTCGGTTCGACACCGCTCCAGAGTTTGCGGCTGTGTCTCGGCAAAGACGCTTAGACGAGTCAATATACGGAAAAAAGGCACCTAACCCCAAAAAAATTGATACAAAAGGTTTTTCAACGGATTCTGTTACCAATGGGCATACTAAATAACATACTAAAAGTCTACCAAAATCGGACCCCCAAAAAGGGGTCATTTTCAAGGAAATGTACGGCATATTTCTAAATAATTTTGCGTATTGGGTAGATGGTGGTATTCAAGTTTTTATTGTTCTTGTGTTTGTGACATCATAATCACATGAATGCGTGCATAGTCGCATCACAATGCAAGCAAAGTTATCGTTGTTAAAGTCGAAAAGATTTATTCCACCAGCACTTATAAAAGAAGTACCGGTAGCCTACTAGGGACTCTGAGGGTCTGTTCAATACCAAGACTGATTGCCTTTTCTGCGGAAATAATGTTCATGATGGAAGTGAAGACTATAGTTATGTGAAAACTGATATCTTCGCAAAGGCAATATTGGATTGCAGTGAAAACCGCCATGATGAGTGGTCTTTAAAAGTCAAAGGTAGAATTGAATACTATTGTGGTGATCTACATGCTGCAGACTGCGTATATCACAAAGTATGTAGCAGCCATTTCAGGTGTAGCCGTGATGTCCCCTTGCAGTTTCAGACTGATCGCGATTCAAAGCGTAGGAAAGCTGGAAGGCCAAAGAATGAGGATCAAGAGCAAGCCTTCACAAAGATGTGTGCGTACCTAGCCATGAATGATGAAGAACAGCTGACTGTTTCTGATCTAAGGTGTAAAATGAAAGAGTATTTATCTGAGGACGGTTCCCTCCCTTATGGCAATCAATACCTAAAAAGTCACCTGAAGAAACGGTATGGAAACTCCATAATTATTGCAGAAGGAAAAGGTTTAGAGGACATAGTGACGCTGAGAGAGAAATCGGGAAGCATCCTCAGGTCATACTTCGCAAGCACAAACCAAGAAGGTGATGAAGAGTCACAGAAGAGAGCATTACTTGAAGCAGCTGCCAGGCTCATAAAGAGTGACATCAAGACAAATGTGCCATCCGTTAACGACCAGTAGCCGACTACAGAGACAGCCTTTCAGTGCAACTGCACCATCTAAATCGATCGCGGTTTCTTTTGGATAGCTTGTGTCAGATGGGGTTCTGCTCTTCGTATGGCGAAATGCAGAGGTTTGAAATGAATGCCGCAAATTGTTCTGCACCAAACATGCTTGGTAAGGATATTGATGTGTTGGACAACAACTTGCTATTCGCAGCAGACAATGTAGATCATAACATTCTCACAATTGATGGGAAAGGAACGTTTCACGGGATGGGCATGATAGCCGCCTTGACACCAGGACAGGAAACAGGCCAGATTATCCCAAGGCACGAAACGTTAAAACTGAACATTGTAGAGACGTCCAAGGTTGCGATAATTGAGCATCGTTTTGCAAAACATATTCGACAAGACATCACATTCAGAGAACTTCCGGTTCTCACTGCATGTGCCAACATGGTTGATCTGCTTTGGGAGTTGTCATTCAACTTCAAGCAGGCCACGCCAGGATGGCAGGGGATGATGCACACTATTTATCAGGAAAAGGAACACCCAAGCCAGTCTTTAGTAAGGTATCTGCCAATGATAGACATGTACTCCGGGGACAAGACAGTATAAGGGCCTTTATTTCAGGTCAGACAAGTCCAAAGCTGATGGCAGTACCAAAGTATACAACATCAACCGTTTGAAAAAAATCTTTGGACATGACATGTGTTCTGAGTTGATATTTATCCATGCCATGACTGGTTGTGACACTACGTCTCGGATATTCGGTGCTTGCAAAAAGACTGCTTTTCGGAAACTTGTGCATGGAGATCCTGTTCTTCGGTCTTGTGCTAAAGCATTCACTGCCCCAAACCAGACCACAGAGATAATCGATGACCTTGGGTGCCAAGTTTCAAGTTTCAATAAGTAATGGCTGTCTTCTTTGATGGCCAGAGCACAGATTCCCTTGCGACAATGCGATACAACACCTTCAGCAAGAAAGTTGTCTCTGCTTCATCATTTGTAACGCCCGAGAGTCTGCCACCAACTGAATCTGCTACCCAATTTCACTGTCGTCGAGTTTACTACCAGATAATGGTCTGGATGGGAAAAGCAGAGAGTATGGATGTCATGAATTGGGGGTGGAACCTGCAAAAGAATCGGCTCATCCCACTTATGTCAAAAATGAAGGCTGCTCCAGACAGTCTCTTGAAGGTCATTCATTGCAACTGCTCCACTGCCTGTAAGACACTCCGCTGCTCCTGTAGAGGATACGGACTACCATGTACCGCTGCATGTGGACCATGCAAACTGCAAGAATGTGACAATCCACATAACAAGTTTCTTCTAGACGAGTCGGAAGATGATGAATAGAGACAGCCGTAGGCAATAAGACAACAAACCGGTAGATCACCCTGGTTTACGATTTACCTTTGTAGCCTACTGTTGTAATTCCGATGATTTTCTGAATGTGTCTGTGTCCAGACTTTAATGGTACGCCATTCTTTAGAACAGATTAATCCCCTGTATTCATCTGCTGTAGGAGGCCAAGTATGAGCCTCCTGTTGGTTGCAGTTTTTCTTAGATGCTTGTATTGATAGTACCTGTTATGCCGCATGTAATATGCTGTTATGATAATTCCATCTTATTAGGGGAGATTGGGGATACTACGGACGGATTTTCGAGTGTTTTGTTTTCGAATAAACGTTTTATTTTAAAGTTTACTGGAAACCGTTTTGCACCAATACATATGGAATTTATTCAGATGAAAAGTGAGGAGTTGTCTCTGAAAATTTTACCACTATTCGGCTTATCAAGCTGCCAAAAGTATAGAAACTGGAATGTTGGAAAGCCACTTTTCTCAAGCTTGTGTTACATAATGGAAGTCAAGATGATTTTGTTTGCGGTTTATCTCAAGCCTCAAGTGAATTTGCTAATATCGTGCTCTGCTCTGTCTGATGTTGGCCTATCACTGCGTCCGAAATGTCCCCGGGTTCCTCCAGGTCGTATATTATATACAAATCATACGTATCTCAGTAGATAATCAGTCTATCGTAATTTAACCTACTTAATTCGATTGATTGACCCCGAAAACCTAGGGATAGACACCTAAACCGCCTTTCTAGCTTAAATAGCAATTGAGATATAGGCAATATAACATCTCGGCGGCCATCTTGGACGCCATCTTGAAAATGACCCCTTTCTGGAGGTCCGATTTTGGTAGACTTTTAGTATGTTATTTAGTAGGCCCATAGGTAACAGAATCCCTTGAAAAACCTTTTGTATCAATTTTTTTGGGGTTCAACCTTATATTGACTCGTCTAGCTTAATTTCATGCTAAAATAAGGATAGCATCTGACTCGACAACTATCTCTTCGTTGCTTCTTATTGTGTTGCATTTGTGATCGCAGTGAAGGCTGCGTACTCTATATGTTGTTGCAATGGAAGCGAAAAAACGTGATTAGGCTAGCCTATTACAGGACTTCATGTCAACTTTACTGGGTGGCTTATATGAAACTAGGTAGGCTAAACAAACAAATAATTGAAATCCTTCTGTGGTCGGACAAAAAGATTAAAACGTAGCTTCGATTTCATATCTAAAGTAATCACCAAACTTCTGCGGAAATCCAGCTTTTATTGGATGAGTTTAGGCAAATGCGAAGTGTGTGCCCATGCGTCTTCATCAATAGGTTGACCTGTTGGGCAATTGAACCAAAAAGCGGCCAAAACAAGATATAAGCTCATTGTAACAATAAATATTTGTCAGCAGCTAATTGTAGCAAGAATTGAGAGCAATAGACACCGGTGTTTCGTGGTCTGTAGCTCCTGTGAGCTTTAGCCTCATATGTCATTTCTACGTTTTATAACATGCACAGAAACAAACGGAAGCCCCATAATTGTATCGAAGCCCCAACTGACGAAGTTAGGCTACGGCCTTGATTGAATGGCAGTCCAGCTTATTAGCCTACTTCAGTTGGTTCATATTCAGTGCAAGTAGGCCATAGGCTGCATTGCTTTCACAAGGAAAGCAAAAAAAGGCTACAAGCTGAAACCCACTTATTGTAGCAAATAAAACAGTAATTCTCACTTATTATTATAAGACATAGTAATCAATCAATCAATCATTTTATTTTTTGTCATTAACGCGTCCGGGACGAAAAAGATACTAACTACAAAAATCGATATAGACCTACCAGCACGTTAATGAACGGGAAGCTAAAGTAGTTAAAGCAGAAAGAAATTTCAAGTCTAGCAGAATTGCAGACCAACAGCGTTTTGCTTAGACATTAACACACTACCAGCAGTTCCTTCAAGCGCCATAGCTTATGAGCAGTTACTAGAGCCCATTAAATAAGTGGCTTATCATTGTAGCCTATCACTTGGCTTGTTTTTCATATAAAAGTAACTTGAATAAAATTCAACAGTCAGATCCTTGTTTTTTAACGTTGATTTCACGTTTTTATGAAGATTCTAATAACTACTCTACAAGTTATCAAGTATTCACAAGCAATTTAGTGCTTGCCAATGAAGCAGCCAGCGTGATTGTTTTCAACGTCACGCTTCATTGCACAGAGCTGCGGGAAAGGTCTATTGGACTAAAAAAAATTCAAATTACAATTCCACAACAACAAAAGTCTCAATTACAATTATAATTACATGAGCACGTATATAGAAAAAATACATTCAATTACAATTGTAATTAATTCAACTCTGCTTTCAAGTTGACTGTAAATGAAAACAACTTGGCAACTCATAATATATCGGTAGTGTAAACTCAAAGATAGGTAGAACTGAATTACTTTTGTACCGAATTATTGTATAGATTTACTTTTTTAGTACCGATATCGGTATACCAGCGGTAAGTTTATTTTGGTGTACTGGTACCGAATTAATTTTACTTTGGTAAAATAGTTACTTTTTGTCAGTAGGCTACTTTTGTTTTTTGCTTTTTGCTTTCTTGCTTTCCAATCTTTAAAATTGAACTGTTCTTGTGAAGAACTTGTAAAATTCTATAAATTCATCCATTAAATCGATTTCTAATGATCATGCTCCCATCTGCTCTCGATTGCTTACACTCAGAACAAATTCTCTCTGGTTTACTACCGGTATGGAACTCTAGAAAGAAAAGAAAAATACAAAAAAAGCTTGAACACAAATGGAGAAAAACTGAATTATCTATTCATCGAAATATTTACAAAAAAGAACAATGCAAATATGTGAACATTTTAGTACTTGAACTTGAAGCCAAGAAAAATAGCCTACTATCTTAAGCAAATCAGTTAAAACAAAACTCCAAAGCAATTCTTCAAATTTTCTAAAACATTGATGGGCAAAGATAACAGAAGTGTTTATCCAACTGGAAAGTCTGCTCAAGAAATTGCTGAATCATTTAGCCAATACTTTTCAAACAAAATTAGTTTAATCAAACTCTTCCATGTCTTGACCACATCACAGGAGGAACTCAGCCAGCAGATCTTAGTTGCCATAATCACATTGATTTTCCATTTTCTGGTTTTCATGAACCAAACAAGAAACAATTATTTTAACTGCATTGTTATCTGCATCTTGTGAAATAAATCCAGTGCCCTCATGGCTCCTCAAAAAGCATTCATCATCTTTTTTTGTCTATTCTGACTTCTGTTATGAATAAATCCTTGACCAATGGTTTTGTCCCCCCAAAACTCAAACATGCCATTGTTCGTCCACACTTAAAAAAGCCTAGTCTATGCAAAGAAGAGTTCAAAAACTATTGCTGTGTGTCCAATCTATTTTTTGTATCAAAAATATTGGAAAGAGTAGTTGGCAGACAATAAAATGATTTTTTAAACGTGCAAATTTTATTTGATATCAATAAATTTGCTTAACGTCAACATCATTCCACAGAAACAGCTTTAATACAAATCCATAATGATATTGCTACTGTAGCCTACTTGACTGTAATCACAGCGTTGTTATACTTTCGCTTGATCTTTCAGCTGCTTTTGATACCATTGATCACAAAATTCTTCTAAATCGTTTCAACTCAGATTTTGGCATTACAGGAATGGCACTTGACTGGTTCTCTTCTTATCTTTATGGCCGAACTCAGTCTGTAGCATTTGAAAACTCAATGTCCTCTGCAACATTTCATCCTTCTGGAGTTGCTCAGGGTTCTGTTCTCGGCCCTGTCTTATTTTTCCTTTACATAAAACCTCTGTTTGACATCATAAAGCGACATGGGCTTTCATACCACTCATATGCTGATGGTATACAATTGTATTTGTCTGTTACTGATGAATGTTCGTTGTGTTGTATTAAATCAAAATTCCAAAAAAGTATGGCTGATATTTCAAATTGGATGTTGGATGTACTAAGTTATAATATGTTGAAACTGAATCAAGAAACAATATGTGAGATCATTGTATTTTCTCCGAAACGGTGTATTTCAAAGCTTAGTGACATGTCCCTTAGGCTACCTTGAGTAATATTAGTCTTTCTTCTTGTAACTTAATTGAATAGCTTGGTGTAACATTAAATCAACATTTGTGTTTAGAAAACTTTGTCAGTGACACTGTTAAATCTTGCTTTTTTTTCTTAGAAATATTGGTTCCATTAGGCAGTTCATAAATGTTGATGCTTGTAAAACTTTAACTCATGCGCTTGTAACATCCAGGCTTGATTATTCAAATTCATTGTTAAATAACATTCCACATTGTACTATTTTGCGTCTTCAAAGAGTTTAGAATGCTGCCGCTCGGCTAATTACTTTAACACGTAAACATGAGCATACTCCTATACTAAAATCCCTGCATTGGCTTCCAGTATAATTGTATGGTAGCCCATTCGCTTCAAAATATGTCTATTAAATTTATAAAGTTTTTCATGGTTTTGCTTCGGAATATCTGGACACTTTGGTTGTTCATTATAAACCTGCCAGAACTTAGCGTTCTCAAATCAATTGCTCTTGTGCAACCCTTCATGTAACCTAAGACACAATATGGAAATCGCACCTTCCCAGTTGTTGCTGCCAGTTGCTGGAATTGTTTGCCTATTGTAAAAAAAGCTGAAAATTTAATTGAATTCATAACTCGCTTGAAAACGTTCAATTTCACTGAACATTATGACTAGAGATGTAAATGCAACAAAAACGAACCGTTTTTTTTTTTAAAAAAACGTGTTTTTTTTTCAAAAAAAACTTGGGCCAAAACAAACACGCGTTTTTTTGTTTTTATTGTTTTTTTTATTTTTTTTCATATTTTTCTGGAAAAGTTGCAAATTTTTTACAATTTGCAGCTTAGTTTTATTATAGTGCTCTTGAAAAACATTAAACTAGTAAAAATGGTTTATTGGTGTGCTGAAATTCCTAAGTGTGTGTGCTTGGCAGCAGCATATGTTTTCTGCATAACCCTACGTTGTTTCACTTTCTTCTTCATTCTCAGGCATGTGTTGTGGCAGTAGACCTGATTGAGTTAATGCAATTTGATACATGACATAATGTACATAAGTTAATTTCTTTTTCCTTTTATGGAAGTGCCCTTTATGGAAGGTAGCCTACGGTGTTAGTATAGGCCTACCGGTACTTGTTATTCTTGTACACACTTAATGGCTGGACAAAAATTTGGCAAAAAGAAGATGACACTTGCAGTGGCGTAGCCAGGAATTTTGAAAGGAAGGGGTTTTGACGGCCGGCGGGCGAAGCCCGTCGGCGTGTTTGCCTAAGACCACACCCAGCGGTGGGGGGTCTGGAGGCCTCCACCAGAAAAATTTGAAAATTTACTTTAAATTTGGTGCCTTCTGAGAGCCTATGAATATTCCTGTAAAATAGTGCTGTCCTGTGGCATAGCCAAAGGATAAGATCAGGTTTTTTTCGGCATTTTTCGGAAATAAAGATAAGTCTCTATGTTTTCTTCTGATATTTGAATGTTTGGTATTGGCCAAACTCGCGCTTTTAATGCAGTTTCGTTTAAAATTAGACAAACTTTGTTTTAGAGACATAAAGAGACTAAAAGCATCATTCTTAATATCGTGACTTCACACGTGTGCCAAAGGAGGGGGGGTTGAAACCCCCAAAACCCCCCCTTGGCTACGCCACTAGATGGCAGTATTCAGAACACACATTACCTTGTTTGTGGTGATTTACTAATGCAAGCTATTGCCAATAGCTTGTTTAAACATGTTTTTTAACTGACAGCTTAGCAACGATGTATGTGCTTTATAAATGTTGAAACAGAAGTATTCCTTTCGTGTGTTGTAAGATCTTAGACACTTTGTCATTGATGCTTCTTGCAGATCATTTGTGACATAATGCAAGAGATCTTATCACTGATATCTTTAGCTGTCAGAAGTAAGTTTCATTTGTCAGAAAAGGTTTAGGTTAATGTTCCTTTCAAATACCTACCACCCATGTCGGCTATTGCTAGTAACTACCAACTCTGAATGAAGAAATTTTTCCTTTAAAGTGGAGTTTTTCAGCTCTGCTCAGTGTTCACAGAGTGAATAAATGCTTCATAATACTTCTCCTGACAAGTATAAAGTTTTACCCATATTCCCGCAATGCGGGAGAAAGATACAAAACAAACATCAAAGATGAAAACTTATTTTATTTGGGAACAAGAACTGATTTAATGAAATTAACAAAAATCTGATGTAGCAAGAGTCTATTTGTTTGCTACGAAGTAGTTATGCAAGATCAGAGTCCTCAGATGAATAATCTGTTGTGTTATTGCAATGAGTTTACCATAATTGGTACATATTGTGACATTTAATGTCAAAATAGGTAAAAAAAACAAAAAAAACGAAAAAAAACAATAAAAAACAAAAAAACGAGCTCGTTTTTTTTAAAAACAAAAAAAACCTACATATTATACAGTATATCTTCGGAAAGAAAATGGAAATTGCAAAAATGGAAATTGCAATCAAAATATAGCACTTAACTTAAATAGATGACCAAACTTAAAATTAACTTAGGCTAAATAAAAAAATGACTCGAAGAAAACAGAATTTGAAAAACACCCATTAAGACGCAAGCTACATTACTCACATTTATCACTGTAATTTTTGACACACAAAGACATTGAATAGAGTTAAAACGTTGCCATATTCAGAATCCTAGTGAAATTTAGGTCACTTAGGAGAAGGCGGGGAAAAACGAACATTATTTATTATTTGAGCAAACAAATCAGATATCATGAACCTATTGCGTTCTTTAAATTGACATGTCACGCACCAACATCTGCTTAGAGTATGAAACCTAATGTATTTTTCTTACTTTGTCTTTTACAAAATAATATTTTAATCTACTATAGATGTCCGCTTTGCCTAGGCGGGAGGCAAAACCGACATAGTAGGCTATGACCGCTTTGTCTAGAAGTTCATTTTGTTAATTAGTTGTCATGATCAAGCGATTTTTGTGAACTTGTTGGAATGAATATTTGTAAATAAAGCAATGAAGTTTGATAACCAGTAAATTTAAAATAAAGCTTTTACCGCCAAGGCAGCTTCTTTAGTATTTTTATGCAATTACAATCAAACTAACCGTTTGTCAAACAATGTTGGACAAATGCATCTTTGCTTTTTGCAGGTTTTCAAAACAGACTAGTTATCTGTTTGAATACAATTTTCACGGTAAAAAAACTACTATTTCCTTTAGGTTGTAGGCCTACTGCAATCAAGTGATATTCATGCTGAGGCGTGTCGTATATGAGCAACGGAAAAACAATAAAATAATAGAAGCGTTGCACGAATTTTTACTTGAAAAAGGAGATAAATAATTGAGGGCCCATATTGGATGTTTCATGTTTGCACCGGAGCCTCAACTGAAGAAGTTACCGCCCTGTATGCAGCAATCTGCTCAAGACACAAGCCATTTTAATCCTCTCAAAATTAAAGTTTCTTGCAATGTCATATGTTTTGGTAATTTGCATAAGATCGTTCATCACTTTAAGATTTTAGTCCTTTTTTGCAGCAAAAAACATTTCGTTTGCAACGCTTGAAATGCCACCCATGAGTGCCACCTTTTGATAAAGTTTCAAAAATACCGATTACTGCCAAGATACTTTGACACTTTTTGAAATAAGTACCGAGCACCTGTACCAAATTATCTATGAAAGCAAGTATCGAGTACCGGTACCGGATTACTTTTAAAGTACCGATGCCCATCTGTGATCATAAGGTATGTTCCCATAGACCCTTACGATACCCCAAAGCTCGAGGTATTTACAATAGCTTACCAGTCAGAGATTTCTGTGGCGGTAAATCACGACTTCAAAACGAACTTCCAGGTTCACTGTAAACCAAGGAAACTTGGTAACTCTTGAACGAGGGCAACTTGGTTTAAACTTAGTTTTGATGATAGTGGATGGAATAATAAAAGACAACAACACTTTAACAAAAAGCGGAAACTTCATTTTGTCAATCATGGTATCCGAGCGTGAACTGACAGCCTCACACGTTTTAAGGGATCATATGTTTTCTGAAAATCAAGAGGATATAAATGTAAATGGAAACATATGGGAAGCTGTTTGATACCCTCTCTTAAGCTGTCGAGTATAACTTAACGACTTAAAAAAGTTCTAGGTAAGAAGACTGTATTGTTTGATGATATTGTTATTAATTTTTTGTGTTTGTTGCACAATAAATTCACAAAAAGACATTGATTTAATGCAAAGAACTATTTTACAGTTATTTGAAAGGCTTAAAGTGCAGTTGACAACTAGTTGCATGTTTTAACTCATGTTAAAGTAGCAGCAGGCAGTAGGCCTACGACATTTTTCTGCTGATGCTTTAAATGTCGCGCTATTTCCGTCTCACTGGATGATGCAGGTCTGTAGGTGGTTGGCCTGTAGAATGTCATTAAACACAGTTTTTTAAAACATAGCTAATTGGAGTGAAAATAATACACAAACTGAAACGCTTCAGAGCTTACTGCCCTGTTGTTTTATTAGACTATTCAATATTGAGAAGCTTGAAAGAAAGATCGAGCTGTTGGACGACAGTAAACAATTTGTAGCTCAATGCAGACTTTGCGGCATAAACTTCAGCTTCATGCTAGGAATGAGTTGAAATGTCAGTATAGGCTGGTCGGGTTTTGTTATTAGACGTCAAAGCTTGCATTTAAAGAATTTTTGGAGTGGTAAACTGCTGCGTCATCGCAGGGCAGCATGTTTATTTTTTTGTCTTACAGATGGTAACTCTGGCTATAACCTGTAACACCAACATGAATTTGTTTTCATAAAAAGCATTTTGTAACTATATAATATATATGCAAAACTGGAGAAGTTGGGTTAACTTTGACTGGTTGTTTCAACTGCAAATCGTGGAAGCGCTTTCCTCTTCATTGGCGTTGCAAAACACAGTAATGTTGCGTCATCAAGAGGGCTGAAAATGGGCGTTCACTTTTTACTTATATTTTTCTTTTAACTGTGAAGTCGCGTGATTCGCTCCATAAATCTGATTGGTTGACATTCGCATTTTTGTACCTTGACAAAACTATAAAAGGAACTCACCAATTGAAAAGGTGAAGTACTGCAGATAATACCTTAAACTAGACCCGAACAGCTGTTGGATAATTGTACTTTAGCGATGAAGGACATCAGATTAAAAATTGTGGATTGATAGGCTTGCGGTTGCTAGCTATTGCATATCGAAACTTATTATACGAAAGGCTTGCAATGAGTTTGTTGGCGCAAAGAAACTCATTTTATCAAGAGAAGAATATGTCATTTAAACATGTAAAGTTTTGCAAGAAATAAGACACATGACGAAAAATCGATGGTTTGTTTTCACTCCCAAACGGCATATTTTACCTCGTTATTTTAATCACATTCCTTTCGGTTTTTGTTTAGGTTGTGTGTGTTATTCATACAGTGATATACGTATATCGATACAACCCGCTGAACTGCTCAAGAAAGACATTATGTCGTAAGTTAAGTTTATCAAATTTGTTAAGTATTTATAGTTCATTTCCTTCCAATTTATTTTACTTTTGATCGTTGGATAAAGAAAGCCCAGATAATAAGCAAATTCTGATAAAATGCAAGTAAACTATGAAGAATTTTTCATGGCCACGGAAGGATTTCCACGACTTATTCTTTTGACAAAGTTTTATATGGTCTTGTATAGTATCACATAATTTTTCAGAAAAAAAATCAACTATCCGTCCCTGGTGTTCCCATCTCGCCACAGTAGGTAGGCCTACAAAGGGCATATTCACTTCATACTTTCATAAACACGTAGTTTAATTTATAGGAGTTGTATGAGCAATGCATTTTACTTCGGTGTACTGTATTATATTGTGTTCTCAATTTTTGGTGGCACAAAAGTTTGCACATCTTATATATAGGCTATTGTTGAAAAGACGCGATTCCTATGCCGCTGGACGTGGGTCAATGATATGTGATTGAGCGAGAGAAGTAAGAATAAAATTTTTTGCACGATTGGAGAAAAATTGCCTGTTTTTTTCGTCTTTTTTTTATTTATTTTTTATGAGCGTGCGCGCAACCAAGTGCTTCTCCTCGCTGCTCCAGCTCCAGGTTTGGTGATGTTTGACGGGAACAATATTTTGCAGCTTCACTATTGCTGGTTTAACGTTTTCTTTTCTTTAAAGGTTGTCAAATGCGTCTGATTGCACGCTAGTAAAGGTGGCAAAGCTAAGCTCAAAATATGCAATTAAATATGCACTGATGAAGCAGTCTTTGGAAATTATTAGCCTATCGTTCATTTACACAGCCAATGAGAAAGTTTCAAGAAAGCCAATTGCGCAAATGAGAAAAAAAAAATACACAGCCACCAACTTACACTTCTAAACCTATCAATCTAATTAATCAACTTCAAACTCAGATCATTTGGATATATATTTTATAGCCTAATCGCATAATAAAAGATGAAAATATATAGTTTTTATATTTTCTTACATAATCGCACCTTTTTCTTCGTTTTTGTTTTTTGGAGGTGGTGTGGGGCACGTGCGAAAGTGCTTCGTTCTGAACCCTTGTCAATTATTCTGAAACTTTTAAATCAGGAAAGCCGAGCATGAAAGTTATTTAACTTCGTTGTATTTCTGGCCAAAAATATTTAGATCATCCACCACGCCATATGAAACTTTTTATATGGTGCAGCATAAGTCTTGTTACTCAACCCAACAAAAATTCACAAAACCAGAAAGGTTTTATTAGTCCTAGCTACATACATGATACAGTATGGACAACTGACTGAGTCTCTGACAGTGGTGTATTTAAAATTGGTTTGACGATTGTTCAAGGTTTTCGTGTAGGTAGACAATATCTACAATATATTTGGCTTTGTTAATTATCATAGTTTAATTTTTTTTACCGTTTTAAAGGACCATTTTTTTACCCTTCCAATTATGACCTTGAAGCTGACATTACGTAAATAATTTTTACTTTAAAAGCTCTGTACATTAAGAAAATCTGCTTCAAGATTTGTCGACTTTGGAAAAACCTCTTTTAACTGTGTATCGTTTGTGATTGCAAACCAGTTTCAGCTTGAACTTAATCGGCGTTAATGGTCTGCAGATCTGTCCAAAATAAAAAGTGAGTTCAATCCGCTCAATGTTGCAGCTGCAGAAAAATGACGATTTACAAATTTGTTTTGCTGTTTATCATATTAGTATCATCCTCATTTTCCTGTTCATAGATTCAGACAGTTAAATGCATTTGACAATATTTAAAGAAAAGCACTTTAGACTTGCAATAATAGTTGCCACAAAGTATAGGCTATTTTTTTGCGTCAAATAAAACCGCATTTTTTTTTGCTGAAATTACAGTAGGCTACATTTCAGACTTTATCGACGTGTATAAGCCTCTGGCAAAAATCCGCAAAAAAAAACTCTTCCTGGTTGCATTTTTGGTGAAATACCCTCAAAGAGAAGAAAAAATAGCTCACCGGTGCAGATGGGTATATAGGCTACGCATAAATACCTATTGCTTTTATTCAAGTACTTTTTGCAAGGTTTATCTCATATTTCAAACGCACACAGCCTACGTGACACTTTGTCATCGAAAAGCTTTCTTCTTTTAATTTTTATGGTTTCTCATCGCTGAACCACAAGAATTCCAGCAAACTTTGGACAATGCAAACAAGTGAACTATGTTTTTTTAGCAAATAGTTTGCAAGAGCAAAACTGAGCTTGGTTCATTGCAGTTCGACGTTGACTCAATGAAAACGACGTTTTTGAAGCAGCAAAGCAGTATTCAGTTTGCCCTTGGACTTCCTTCTTGACTTGCAAAGGAAGGCGAGTGTTCAAAAGGTCGAATTTGCAAAAGAAAAAAAATGAAGCTTTTGAAAATGGTTAGATTAGCTACAGGCTAATGTTCCAGCCCTGTAATGTTGTTACATTGTGTATTCAATATAAATACATTTTTCAGCGTTGTTTTTCTAGTTGGCGTCAATGCATAGGCGTAGCCAGGGGGGGGGGGGGGCGAAAGGGGCCATGGCCCCCCAAATTTTCAAAGTTTGGATTCCGAAGTTGAGCCCTTTTTTGAAGATATAATAAAATTTGTAGAAATTTATATCGTTTTCCAAGATATCTGGCAATTAAGACCCCCAGGACTTGTTTTAGACACACAGAAGGACACCGATAAATTTTGCAAATAGTAAATCGCGCAAAATTTACGCGATTTACGCTTATTTTAACTAACTTGTGGAAGCAATTTCAGAATCACTTACTCTGTTGGGTTTTTGTGTAGTTTTTGAGTTTTGTGTAGCTGAGTTTTTGGTGTTCTTTAATTTTAGCCACAGGTTTTGTCCGTTCGTGTGCAAGAGCTAGCTTTAATAAGTTAATAGCTATTGATCTGCTAATAATTTTCATACAAACATTACCCTAAAAGTGTTTCCAGAAAGCGCTATAATCCATTATTTTAGTGTAATTTTTGCAAAATTTTCCGGGGGAGCATGGCACCGGACCCCCCTAGAATACGCGTGCCTTCGCCAGTTTCATTGCTCAACCCACCAGGATACGCCACTGCACATCAGATGGCGATGTCTTTAATCAAATACTTTGTCGGTCTGTTTGATCCATCAAATATTTGGCCCCCCCAAAAAACTTTTCTGGCTACGCCACTGCGTCAATGGACTATTATTCAAAAAGTTTTTGTTTTTTTGTATTTTTGTATGAAACGTTTACGTGGTTCACCACAGTTCACCCTAAAATTTTTATCTTGAAGTTTATCAAACCACAATTGTATTGGTACATACGCAGCCAGCCAGGGCCCTATGAGCACCATCAAGCCCCCCCAAAAAATTCACTAGTGGGCCTCTATGTTTAGTGATCGCTTTTTAACATAGCACCATAAAACATTTAGGGCAGCAAAATCTTTCAATGTGGAGAAAAAATTACATTTATCATTTTATCAAAAACATTGAACAACTCTAAAATTTTCTAGAAATAAAATAGTTAATACGCGGAAAAAGTTGAGAAAAGACCAAAGTTTTAACAACGCAAAATTTATAGCAGAAATGAACAATGCAAAACATGATGTCTGAAAAAGTAAAATTAAAAAGGGGTGTGGGGAGATTGCCCCCAGAAAATTTTGAGATATATAATCTCGTTTTGGTCACTTTTTAGGAACAATGTGTTTTTTTTTATCAAGATGCACACTTTATGTGAAGACCAAATTCATCAAATGAAAAACTGGATTGGAGAAGAAGCTTTAGTTCAAAGTTTAAGTTAGCCTACTTAAAAAAAAATCATTCACGGCTACAAAAGAATTTCAATAGTTTATGTGTAGAAGGTTTGTAGCCTTTTGCCTAGTCTGATGTAGCCTTTCAGCAGGTGAGAACTTCGAAATTTATCTGAGCAGTACCCACCTTCACAAAAATGAAAAAAAATACATATTAATTGTTACCGGTACATGTGAAATTATACAAGCCAAAAACGCTTCACGAACAAAATATGAGTGGGCATCTATAGGTAGAGATAGGCCCCAGTCGGATGTTTGAAAAGGAGTAAATACGGCTTTGCATGAGTTAAGCTATTGAACATCGAGCTTCTGTAGCTGATATTTTATTTTTTAAACAGTCAGAAAACATTAAACAGACTAAAATGAGTGGCCCTTAATCAGCCGTAGACCCTCCAGCCGAATTGTACGAGGGGCGGTTAACACGGCCCTGTACCCAGCCTTGTACATGTTATTAGCAACGGTTATAATGAAGCTGTTATTCAGCAACAAAATTCCCAACACAATGTCTCTGAAATTATCTACTTTATATTTTCAGAAAAAAACCTTTCATCACAGAAAAAACGTTTTGAAGGTTTGCTGTCAACAGCAAATGTCTTGTAAAGAGAACTATCAAACGGCATGAGCCAATTAGCTTGAAAACGCACTAACACAGTACATTTGACCTTCGTCCTGATATTTGTGGGAAAGCTCTTGGATGTGCTTAAACGCATGACGTTTATGTTTAACTTTTCCACAAACTGCTTGCTGTAGGCGAGATCACTTTTATATTGAAAGGTGGCACAACTCTTTGGCAGAAACACTAGGAAATAAATTTAAGTTAAACTAGTTCACTATAGTAAAAGGCAGGAAAACTTACATGATGAAATAATGGATCGCTACAATGCTATGAGCTCCAATTTCATTACAGAACGGAAAGCATTACTTTCTCTTTGTATAACGAAAAGCTGTATTTTTGCCATCCTAAAGGGAAAAAAATAATAGGAAAACTGAGTGAGGTCTTGTTAAAACCTTATTAGGAAAGGCATCATTTCAAAATCACCTCCACAATTTCATCGGACATTATTTGCAATGCTTGGTAACATTTTGCCTTTTTCTCATAATTCACTTTCACATGCAAAAAAGTAGGCTACAAAGGTATTTGTTAAGATTATTTCCTAGAAACAATAACTTTTTTGTTACACAGTTTAACCCGATTCAAAATGCCGTCACAAATTCAATCAGAGTAGTGAACTTGTAATGCTTACAGTGATTGAACGATTTTGTGTTTTAGGAATACTAGAGGAAAAGCCACTGCCTTCCTGTTGATTGCTCAAATTGTGTTTATTACACTATTTGGGCTGTTTGTTGACTATGCTGAGATCAAACACAGTAATGGAACAGCTACGGATTCAAGCGAGTTGGATTTGGAACTGAATCAACTTTACCCAAGTAAGACAATTGCTCTCCTCTAAAGTAAGATGAGCTTGTGGTTTTAACAGCTCATTAAACACAGCTTATTGGTATTCGGCATTTTCACAGCAAACTGCTTTCTCGAAACGAGATTGTTCACAATTTATTTTTTCAAAACGAAACAATATCTCGATAACAAATTTTGTGTTGATGTGAAAAAAATATTTTGTAACTGCAAATACTTTAATTGTTCGTATAGGCTATTAACCAAAGTTTTAAAACACGACCATAAACCCAACTGCAGAGACACCAAACACCTGTATACAAAATGTTAGAAACTCACAGGAACCAGCAAATATGAGCTACAACTTTTTAAACCTGTGTTACTGCTTCTGTTGACAGTGTACCAGGACGTTCACGTCATGATGCTTATCGGTTTTGGGTTTCTTATGACGTTTCTACAACGTCACGGATTTGGATCGGTGGGTTTCAATTTCCTTTTGACCTGCTACGTTATTCAATGGTCTACGCTTGTGAATGGTTGGTTTGGATTTATTGGAGGCTCGAGCAGCAAAATTGAAATAAACATTGAAAGGTATGCTGGCGTTGTTTTTTGTTCTGGCATTGTTTATTTACCATTTTTGGGGGCAATTATAAAGAAAAGATTTTTTTATGTCGGCTGCATAGCCGAGTGGTGAGAGCCCTGGTACGACACGCAAATGGGCGCCGCTCACGAGCACACGGCTGTGTCTCTGGCAAGACAGAGCATGCTTGAAGCTGGACTTAACTTGGCTTCATTGCTTTTCCGTCCACATAATCTAACTTCAATCACCGAGCGTAAGACAAAAAGAATAGATCACACGTCGTTTTATGTACAGTAGGCTACATCGTTAAATCGTGTTAAAGGTTTTGTTGCAATTAAGTGACGTTTGTAGATCACAAAATTTTTCTTCTACGACTGTGTGCAAACTCCATTTTGTTGAATTGTTTGTAAAACTGAAAGCACTTTGTTGCAAAAATGAAGTGGTTGCGGTCAAGTAGGCTAAAGTGTTTTTGTTGATTTCTACAGCTTGCTGCATGCTGATTTCGCTGTTGCAACAGTGCTTATTTCATTTGGAGCCGTGTTGGGTGTGGCAAGTCCAGTGCAGCTGATTGTTATGGCAACGGTAGAAGTTGTTCTTTACAACGTCAACATATTTATTGGATTTACCACTTTTAAGGTGATTTTGAGTGATAACTGATAAGTCAGACTTATTCAACGATGTTCAATCGGTTCCGACTTCTAAGCGAAACTTGGCTATCTTATTTTTAGGAAAAAATTGTAAAGGAATATATGTCATCATTCTAAGTTGTTTAAAGAAACTAGCAATGTTTTTTGCATGCCAATCAGAGATGATTAATTGATTATGGCTTCCGTAACCTATCGTCCAAACAGATCAAAACAGCGGTAAACAAGGATAGAATATACAAAATATCCGTGTTGCTGTTGAATAAATATCGCAATAAATAGATAAAAGCTCACTCTCTGAAGGCCATTAATAAATTCTTTGTTATTGTAGTAGGCTATAGGCTGCGTATGTTGAAAAATTTGGGATGGTGCAATGTTGATTGGGATGATGCAAGGCAAACGAACAAAGGGACGACAAAGAATGAATAATTTTGACAACATCAAGCAAATTACGGAAATAAAAAATATGTCAGAAGTACTAGAAAAAACAAAAAACAGAGCAAAATGGAGGAAGTTCATATGGGAGGCCACAGCTTATCAATATGATTAATGTGTTAAAAGAAGAAGGCTGCGTAGCCTATGCAACGGTTTTATTTTATGAGGTCGTCGTCCACAAAAATTATTGATGACGCAAGCTTAGGTGTTACAGCAATTTTAAGCGATAAATATACATTACTGTTTGGTAATTTCAACAATAGGCCTACATTTTGTTGAAGAGACACAAAACAGAATTTAAATTGACAAATCCTTTTTCATTGATTTAAGTAAGCCACATAGATATGAATTTTAAAACTACCAATGAGTTAACAGATTATTGAGTTGACATGCACTACTTTTCTGATATGGTTAAAACATGTAATTAATCCAAAAGAATTTTGTTTACACAAAGAGTATCAAAATTTGTCAAAATTATGCCTACAAAGTGACTTTCATTCAAACATTGAGACCATTAACAGGCTTTGGATGTTGGTGGCTCGATGTTCATTCATGCATTTGGTGCCTACTTTGGTTTGGGTGTGGCCAGGATGCTTTACAGGAAAGCTCAAACTGAAAGCGAGAAAGAGAGTTCTGTTTATCACTCGGACTTGTTTGCGATGTTGGGTAAATGCATTTTTTATTTAAAATTTTCAAATGCAGCCTTTACAGTAGGCTAAGTTTGACCTTTGTATAGTTTTTATGTTTTCAATTTTGTGAGCACTTTAATTTAAATTTTTCTGGATAGGCCTAGCCTACTACTTTAACTGTTTTTCAATCTTTCAGCGACGCTTTTCTTGTGGCTATTCTGGCCAAGCTTCAACGCAGGACCTGCAACTGGGATCGAGCGCCAGCGTGCGATTATCAACACCGTATTCAGTCTTTCTGCGTGCACAGTTGTGACATTTGCTATCAGTTCTGTTGTTAACAAAAACAACAAGTTGAACATGGTACTTTTATGCTTATAGGCTATAAAATTTAAACTTTTAAGTGTAAATATTATTTCTAGAGTCCTTGGTTCTAACCAAATCTGGTAGACTTAAACTTAGACGTAAGCTGCATTTAACAAAACCCTGAAGTCAATGTACTTTTTTAGCTTACTCAATCAACGTAGGCTATAGGCGTACAACATTTAGCATATATTTTTCCATGAAGGTGCACATTCAAAATGCAACTTTGGCCGGTGGGGTTGGTTTGGGTGCAAGTGCTGATTTGATTGTCCATCCGTTTGGTGCGCTATTAACCGGAGCTTCTGCAGCAACTGTATCGACTCTTGGCTACATCTATCTACAGGTATCCCTTCATCTGATTGTTTTGTCGACAGTTTATGGTCTAGAATTACTGTAAGTAATCTAATCTAGTCTAGTAAACCCAAGCCTGGATTAACCATTGTGCCAGGGTGTGCTAAAGCACAGAGGCGCCGCAGACAGAGGGCCCCACTTTTCCTAAAAATGAAATAAATAAAATAGCAAATTTTTCCTGAAAAAAATTTTCAAGAAAAAAAATTAAGAAAAGTCTAAAAAAAGTAACATAACCCTCTGTCTAAAAAAAGTAACACATTTATCAATAGCCAGAAAAAAGTCGTTTGACTGAATTTCATGTTAGTTTTCTAAATCCTATTGGTAGTTAGTAGTGAATGAAAGAGCAGTTTAGAATAGAAATTCAGAATAACCTTTCATTGCAATTTGCAGTGTAGTGTGCAGTACTAACAGTGGTCCCTTGCTACAATGCTTTGCCTTGCAGTGCTTGCACGGTTTTGTTGATTTAATGTGTGTGATTTTGCATCCATTATAACGTAAACATTGTTAACTTAATTTGCACATGCTTATTTAATCATCGATCACGTGCTATTTCAAAGTTATCTTAGAACTTACCTAAGCAAGTTTCCTCTGCAAGCGAAACCAGCTTACTTCCATTACGCTCCACGTAAGCTGGTAAGGGCCCCCATAAAATTCATTAGCACAGGGGCCCCATTCAGTGGCGTAGCCAGGAAAAAAATTTGGGGGGGGCCAAATATTTGATGAATTGAAGAGAACGACAAAGTGTTTGATTTATGTGCAGTGGCGCATGCACGTATGTGCACCTGATGTGCAGTAGCGTATCCTGGTGGCTTGAGCAAGGGGAAGCAATGAAACTGGTGGGGGTTAAAGCGTGCCGAAGGCACGCGTTTTCTAGGGGGGTCCGGGGGCATGCCCCCCCGGAAAATTTTTGCAAAATTACACTTGAATATTGGATTATAGCGCTTTCTGGAAACACTTTTAGGGTAATATTTGTATGAAATTTATTAGCAGATAAACAGCTATTAACTTATTAAAGGTAGCTCTTACACACGAACGGGCAACATCTGCGGCTAAAATTAGAGAACACCATAAACTCAGCTACAGAAAAACCTAACAGAGTAAGCCATTCTGAAATTGCTTCCACAAATTAGTTAAAAGAAACGTAAATCCAGTAAATTTTGCGCGATTTACGATTTGCAAAATTTATTGGTGTCTTTCTGTGTGTCTAAAACAAGTCCTTGGGGTGTCAATAGCCAGATGTTTTGGAAAACGTTATAAATTTCTACAAATTTGATTATATTTTTAACAAAGGGCTCAACTTCGGAATCCAAACTTCGAAAATTTGGGGGGGGGCCATGGCCCCTTTCGCCCCCCCCTGGCTACGCCTATGGCCCCATTTGACCTTACTCCGGGCCTGAGTAAACCTATATGCAAAGTCATGCAACCTATCGTCAAACTCCATTATAGGCTTATAGGCCTACCCTACTTCAGTCTACGAACCAAAACGTATCTTTGCAACATCAGCACAAAATTTGTTTCGCTGTGTTGTATAGAGATGGGCTAAGCCTACAGATAGGCACAGTTCAATAGAACATAAATACGGTACTTAATAGTGGTAGAAGTGTTCAAAAAATTTAGGTTTTGTGGACTCACAATTTTTTACTTGAAAAACTTATTTGTTGGCCTGGAACCTCAGCCTATAAAAAAGCAAAGCGGGAGAAACACAGAATTTTGAGTAGCTTAGATTTAAAATTTCTTGAGATGTTTGATGTGCTTCTGCATTGTTTTTACATAAATTCTATAGACCACTCAGCCCACCGACGCAATCGAAAAACAACTGAATTAATATTGCTGGCCGATTTTTTAATGCAAAGTTACATACACCAGTAGGTTATAGGCTACGGTAGCTAAATAAAAAAAATATGCCAAAATTAAAAAAAAACACTGTTTTGTTTTCTAGCTTGCCAGAGAGACCCTTTCACTCTCACTCTCTTGTCAGTAGCCTACTCATTTTTTTGACTTACTTTATGTCTATTAATATTTTAATATTCAAATCACTAAATCAGTGATAGTGGCCTGCGATGAAAGTAAAGACGCTTTTGTAATTTGGCTTATTGTATTTTCATAGCCACTTCTTATGCGTCGCATAAAGCTCCACGATACTTGCGGAGTGCACAACCTACATGGAATGCCTGGAATATTAGGAGGAATTATAAGTGCCATTACAGTTAGAATAGCTACACGCGAAACATACCTAGACAGGTAATATAAATTGCACTGTTCACCAGTAGGCTAGGCAATTATGTAATCCTATACAATAGCCTACCGTTGACAAGGAGGTCCAACAGGTTTGTTTGGACCCAGGCCCAGTATGACATTAGGAGACCGGTAACTTGGAGAAACCATCGCGTATTCTTTGAATATAGGCTAGTGTGTTTTCTTAAAAGTGTTTTGATTTGGGACTTCGACGATCATACTGGTATCCGCTGCAGCCAAAAACAATTACACGTCGGTATTGACGGTTGGCACCAAGAGATACTTTTAGATACTGAATGTAATGAAAACGCAGCGTTTACATTTTTACTCTAGTAGAGAAGTTATTTTTTAAACTTTTCTTGGAAAGCCCTTTTAACTTGTATCTAGGGGCTTTCTGTTTTTTTTTTAGAAAGGCGCCCGACATTTGCATTGTATCTGGCCCGACTTGTTATTTTTAAAACCTATTTGCGTGATTCACACAATTAGTTGACTTGATCAAAATAAAATTAGGCTACACTGTATGCTGCCTACGTTTCTTCGACTAATCAATGGTTTTTACTTTCATTTGGAGTTTTGACAAGCTTTTTGGAGATAGAACAGTCGGGACGCAAGCTGGCTTTCAAATTGCAGCGCTAGCTGTTACGTTGGGCATTTCACTTGCTGGAGGACTTCTAATGGGTGCTATACTAAAGATTCCCATCTGGGATAACTTGACATCTGAAGAGTATTTTACAGATGAGGTGTTCTGGGATGTAAGTTTTGCTGCAATTTGTAGCTATTAACCTACTGTTAAAGCTATAGGCTACCACTGAATCGAACGTAGCGAAAGCAGCTACAAAGACTAGCCTAATCAACGAAGTTGAAAAGTGCATTGCAAAATCAGGGACGTGCAAAATTCATTAAAATGCTTTCCGTGAAATAGTCCTGATAACACCGTACTTAGCCTATCTCAACAGAAACGATTTTTCAATTTTTATTTAAAAAACAAAATTCGTTTGAAAAAATTTTCAATACCGCATTGCATAGTTTTGAAGTGAAAAATAAAACACCTAATTCCCAATCGATGTTGACAATTGCTGATCAACAGACGATAAGCTACTGTAAATTGTAAAAAATGTGACACTAGGCCTACTTTACATGCACATTTTCTTTCCGACTATAGTAGGGCTACCATATGTCCTCTTTTAAGAGGATTTGTTCTCTTTTTTGAAGAAAAATAGTTTGTCCTCCGACGACACCCAAAAATGCTCAAATCTCCTCTTTTTTACATTTTCAGTTTTCTTGCTCATATTTTCAACAGGATTTCATTGTTATGTGACTTTTTCGAAATTTCCAATCATTTCTGTGCCAATGGAACATGTTGATTTATACATTTTCAAAAAAAACATTGGCGTACTATTTGATCTGTTGTTCTCTAAACAATCCTAGACGTTCATTGAAACACTACATTGCTTTACGATTGTCGTAGGTAGCCAAGTCGTGGTCAGCGATGAGTGCGAGCGAAACTGCAAATCCACTTGTGAGGGAATTTCCTCATTTGAGGAGATCTGATCAACAAATTTATGAAAAAGAAAAATTGGTACAAACTAAAAAAAAATTGAGAAAATCTAAAAAGATGAGTAAATCACAATAAAATAAAACATTTAAAAACCGCAAAAACTTGCAAAAGAGTTTGACATGTTTAGCCTACATTTTAAGGTTCTTACACTTTTACAATAATTTGTTTTACCCAGATCTATTTATATTGATTCAGCGCTTGTAGACGTTGCTGATTACCAACTTAATAGTTTGGTTAATTTGTCAAGTGAGGCAAATCGAAAAAATAATCCAAAGTGCACTATGCAATGCATAATAATATAACCTATTTCAAAATATATCAAAACAAAATTTGTAGACTTAAATCATCTCTTACAAAAAATTGAAATGAAAACGGATATGGATGGTTGTGACTTTCCTACTGTTGAAAACCATGATGAAAATATAATTCTTACAGAGTGAAACTCCCTGCCAAATTCGTTTGAAACTATGAAAAGATTTGCGGTAGCTCTGTTAAGGGAACGTTTAAATATTATGTAACGCTTTTTTTCCGAATTTTTGACCCCCCCTCCCCCATGTAACGCCAACATAGCGTTTTTTCAACCCCCCCTCCCCCATGTAACGCCAACATAGCGTTTTTTCAACTCCCCTCCCCCATGTAACGCTTTTTCACTACAAATTCAGCACAAAAAACTACCACGCTTTGCATAAACTCCCCTCCCCCTCGAAGGAGTTACTTACGGTAATATTTGAACGTTCCCTAACGTTGTTTGGTTCTTCATATTCGTGCGAATCTTTATTTTCGCACATGAATTTTATACAATCAAGCACACGGAATCGTCTCAGCTCAGATATGAGTGCTGAATGTGTGAAGCTAAAAAGTACGGATTACCAACCAAGGATAATAAGACTTGCAGAGAAGATGCAGCAGCAAGTTTCGCATTAACATGTAATTAAATGTATGACCCACTTTTGCTTTTTCAAGGATTAAGGTCTTTTTTGTGACCCATGCACTAAAAAAGGTTCGCCATCCCTGGCCTGGACTATAGGCCTATGCCAGAGAAAAACAGGGTAGCTACCACTAAACGTTATAGTGTGACAGTGCTAAGTGCTCTTTCATCACATGTTTTTTTTTTCAGCTTGAAGAGGAAGAATCAAAAACTCCACAGACCACAACAACAAAGGATGAAGTCAAAATTTAGCTCAAGCTTGAGGATGAGAATTAAGAAATCTGAGATTTACTATTCATTGACTCGTTTACATTTGAGTTTTATATTGTGCAGTCGAATCGCATAACAGCTTGTATCAAACAGATCAACTATTTCACAAGAAAACAATATAGGCTATAGGCTACTAATAGCTTACTAATTGTGTGTTCTATACTCCTGGCCTACAACTTTTTACTAACAATGAGCCAATGGTTTGGAACGCAGTTCTAGTAGAAGCATCGCAAGTAGGCCTAGCCTTTGCTGGAAATCTACTTTTTTGTGTCAGGAGTTGCTCGAATGTTGTAGCCGACAGCACAAAAGCTAGCTTGCGATACTCGGTATGGCCACGTTGCTCAACCAAAAATTAATTTTTACCAAACGACTGTTTATATTTCTACTTTTTGATGAAACTAACATAGTAGCCATGCCATTTTGTATTAGTGTGCTTTTTATCGATTTAATAAATGTTTCAAAATAAAACCTAACAACCACACGACATTTAACATGAAGAAGAAAACACAAATCAGTGACGCAAAGTTACGTGAATACATTTAGTAGATAGGAGGCACCTAGCCTGCAGCAAAAATTTGCATATTGGGGCGATGATTGCAAGATTTTATGAGCAAAGCCTCATAGATATTTGTGTATGTAGATCAATTTTGTAATTTCAATTTATGAAGAACATCATTCAGTTGGTTACTAAAGGGCAGAGATGTACGTATGCGCCGCAAATTCTACGCCGCATACATGCGGCGTAGACTTTTTGTTTGCGCTAACGCTTGCGGCCACATTTTTTTGGATAGTTTGCGCTTGAGGATGCGCCGTAAAGTTTTCACGGTTTTTTAGCGCATAGCGTCAACGCATACTTTTTAATGTCTTAGTTGTTGTTTGCAATTTTGTTTGTCAAACTGCGAAATGTTGACGTCTTGCAATTGCCCATTGTTCTAATGTTGTGTCACAGTGTCATCTATTGTTCAGTCAGCTGGAGTTTGTTTGTATATCGCACTACTGCCTTTGACGCTAGAGTCCCACGTGGAGACTGAAGTCTTGCAGAAAAAAAGAAAGAACTAGTTAAAACAACTTAGGCCTACTGCGAAATTACTTAGTAAATTAAGGGTCAGAACAGGAATGTAATGCAAGCAAGCAAGTAGGTAGGTTGGTAATGTCGCTCCACGTAAAATGTAAACAATGACTTGGCTTCGTAGTGTAGGCTAAAGTTTTTTTAGTCAAGCATTGTTGAAGGCGTTTGTAAGCAGTTGTAAGCACTTTAATTTATATTAGTTAAGTCTTGCATTTTGGGGCAAATCAGAAACTTCTCAAGCAATGAGCAGTGCAGCCTATGTATCTAAACCAGTGGTTCTTAACCTATGGGTAATTACCCACATGTGGGTAATTTCAGGATAGCAGGTGGGTAATCAGCTGAACCAGAATATTTAGAATTATAGATGTAACAAACAATGTCACAGCTGTAAGTGGTAAAGTTGCTTTATTGCTTATGCTTTTTTTATTATTTGAGTCCGTTCAAAACAACCAAACAAGCACAGTGATATTTTATCATTTTTAGAATTGTTTCGTCATAGTGATTTATTTTTCGCATCATTTTTGTTGCCGGTTTTATGTAAGCTAAAACCTCAATTGCTAAGGTAACAGGGATCAGTAAGTCAGTAGATGTAACAGAAAATATATTTCGCACTTGTTAGTTTATCGTCAGTTCTGATAAAGGGCAGTTAAGTTGTTATTAAAAACATTACTTGTAGGTTTTAACTGCCCTTTATCGGAACTGACGACGCACTAACAAATGCGAAATATATTTTCTGTTACATCTACTGACTTACTGATCCCTGTTACCTTAGCAATTGAGGTTTTAGCTTTCTAGATATGGAACAGGGATCGTTTTAGAACAAGACTAGGTCAGAAAGCGAGGCAGACTCCGACTCAGCTCAGCAGCAGCCTAGAGCAGTTAGCTACGGTTTTATGTATTTCATTTTTGCGACATAATAGTAAGATTTTTCTTGTATAATCAGTTCAGTTACAGTTGTTTTATAAGCAAGCTTGATGGCTGCGTTGCTGTTAGCAGTTGTTTGAAGTAGTTTATATAGCTAAGTGTACATTTAGAGTTAGTGTTGAGACGAGCGAGCTATATTCTTTTGAAGATGAAAACTTGGGAAAATGATGGGAAAAGCATATCCAAATGTTGTGCAAAACCACTAACATTGTTGACTATGTTCCCTTCCACTTATCTCTGTGAATCAGCATTTTCAAGTGTTGTTGCTTTGAAGTCAAAATTTTGAAACAAGCTGTTAGATCTGAAGTCAGATTTGCTTTGTGCAGTATCCAAAATCGCACCCAATATTGCATCAATTGTACACAAAAAAAAAGCGCAAATGTCTCACTGAAACTATTGATGCCGTTCTTTACGTTAAATGTTGTTTTTGTTGAATAACGCTGTTTTATATTTTTAATATGGTAAAATAGATAAAATTAGATTTTGGGTAATGGGACTTTGATCTGGACAGAAATGGGTAATAAGGGAAAAAAGGTTAAGAACCCCTGATCTAAACAAACTCAAATATTTGGTCTCCGACCGTGATTGCTTGCATGATGTTGTACTCTGTATGTTATATGTAGTACATTACTTTGCCTTTATAATACAATTTTGGTAAAGAGGTCACTTTCTTCAACCACAGACATATACAACCAAGCAACCACACGGCATTTAACATAATCGATTAAAAATTGAACAAACTATAAGCTACAAACGTTTTCGGCCATACACACGTTAGCCCTTATCAAGTAACAAAAAACAACTACTTATCATATCTACAATGAAAATGAATAACTGATCTAAACACTGAATTGAAAAACGAAATGCAAAATGAAACGGCAGAACAAAGGAGAAAGGCACATCACATGGCGTTTAAATTACACCAGGCAAAGACGCATCATATGACGTATCAAGAAAAGACGTTGAGTAAATAAGAAGCACCTGAGGCAAACAACTGTGTATTGAGGCGAGGATTGTATGATTTTATTAGCAAAGCCTCGTGGATTTTAGTGTCGAATTCGGTGAAACATTTACGCATAATTCTAAAGGACTCCAAGGATGGTTTGTTATTTGAACATGTTTGACAATCGAATATGTGATCTTTAATGGCACTTTGCTTGTTCAAATTAGTTAAATCTAAGTGCTCCCTCACTCTCGTGGCCAAATGCCGCGTAGACATACCGATGTATGTACAATTCGCGTCATGCGAACAAGTGAACTTGTACACGACATTTGAACACAAGTAGGAGGGAGTCCCAGATTTAAGCTGAAAATAATAGCTCAATTCTACTAACGATTTTTTGGAAAAACTCAATAAATTCCAGTGTGCTACCAATCAACTGATGGTTAGTTTCGATGTAAAGTCATTATTCACCAATGTTCCTTTAAAAGAAACTATAAACATTATCGCCAATTGTATTTTTTCGCAAGATCAACCCAACCAACCACCTATCAAAAAAGAAATTTTTATAAAACTGTTGCACATAGCTACCGAAGGTATGTTTTTATACAAAGATAAATTATATAAACAAATTGATGGTGTGGCAATGGGCTCGCCTCTGGGTCCAACGCTTGCTAATTTCTTTTTGGCACATATTGAACAAAAGATTTTTTCTGAAACTGATGTGAACTGCCATCCTAAATTGTACCTACGTTATGTTGACGACGTTTTTGCTATATTTAATGATGATAATTCTTGTATGCAGTTTCTCAACATTCTCAACTCGCAACATCCTAATATAACTTTCACGGTAGAAAAAGCCAACCAGACCATTCCCTTTCTCGATGTCGAAATTAAAATTAATAAAAACAAATTTGACACTTGGGTTTGGCGAAAACCAACCAATACCAACCTCCTTCTCAATTTTAATGCTGTATGTCCTTCAACCTACAAATCTGGATTAATTAAATGCCTGCTCAAGCGAGCACAAGATATTTGCTCTAATCTTGATAATTTTAATGTTGAAGTCAATCGTTTACGGTCTTGTTTTATTGCGAACAACTACCCCACATGGTTTTTCAATAAGGTGCTGAGGGGGTTTTTGGATTCACGTTCTACGCACGCTCAAGCGGACGAACGTGAATGGAAAAACTGTCTTACAGTTCCCTTTGTGGGTAAAGCATCGAGACGCTTTGTCAGTAATATGTCAAGTTTTATCAAAATGAAGTTCAACGTGGATATTGTTCCTGTGTATAAAACGTTCAAAGTTGGCTATTATTTTCAGCTTAAATCTGGGACTCCCTCCTACTTGTGTTCAAATGTCGTGTACAAGTTCACTTGTTCGCATGACGCGAATTGTACATACATCGGTATGTCTACGCGGCATTTGGCCACGAGAGTGAGGGAGCACTTAGATTTAACTAATTTGAACAAGCAAAGTGCCATTAAAGATCACATATTCGATTGTCAAACATGTTCAAATAACAAACCATCCTTGGAGTCCTTTAGAATTATGCGTAAATGTTTCACCGAATTCGACACTAAAATCCACGAGGCTTTGCTAATAAAATCATACAATCCTCGCCTCAATACACAGTTGTTTGCCTCAGGTGCTTCTTATTTACTCAACGTCTTTTCTTGATACGTCATATGATGCGTCTTTGCCTGGTGTAATTTAAACGCCATGTGATGTGCCTTTCTCCTTTGTTCTGCCGTTTCATTTTGCATTTCGTTTTTCAATTCAGTGTTTAGATCAGTTATTCATTTTCATTGTAGATATGATAAGTAGTTGTTTTTTGTTACTTGATAAGGGCTAACGTGTGTATGGCCGAAAACGTTTGTAGCTTATAGTTTGTTCAATTTTTAATCGATTATGTTAAATGCCGTGTGGTTGCTTGGTTGTATATGTCTACTTTGCCTTTGTCGGTTAATCTTGTTGTAGGCTATGTAGCGTAGTAATGTGTAGGCCTACATACAGTAGGCTATCAAGCTAGGTAATTTTTACTTGACAATTTATACAATCTGTTGCGTAAGTATGTAATTATGTATGTTTTGTAACTTGATGAGCAGTTTAGCAAAACATGCATCCAGGGGCCAATTGTGAGAGGCGTTTGAGTAGCCTACTGCTAATAACACTAGTAATGCTAAGCTAACTATCCCTGAATACTAATAACAAAGAGTTGTGCAGTTCAGAATCTAAACTTGCTTGTGTCTGGCAGTTTTGTCTTCCATTAACCCACTTTTTAAAAATCTTATCAAAAAGAGCATAGAGCTTACTGAGAGAATTATGGCATTAAAAGCAACATTAATCTTATTCAAACGGAATCATTTTAAAAATAGTGTTTTTTATAATGAATTTTTAGGGAGCGACAGTTAGTATATTACTAGGAGCGACAGTTAGTATAATACTAGAATTTTCTTGATAGGCATATGGTACAGTTTCTTACACTACACTATTGTATTCAGGGAATAACTTACGGTAATACTAATCTCCAAGTGAAATGGAGCATGATAATACAAATCCATGGCCCTACATGGAAAAGTATTTTAAGCTCTCTTCTTCGAAAGGCAAAAACTTATATTTTCAATGCCAGATGTGCCTTCCGGCCAAAAAGATAATTTCTTGTAACGAGAAATCGCGAAGTGGCTTGAAAAGTGTGTTGTTTCGAGTGGTTTATACCGTGTGAATGTTTGGCACTTAGCAAACAAAATGAGTTTGCGCTAGAGTATGCGCTAACGCTGACGCCGCCAACTTTTTTTACAAGTTGCGTTGACGCATGCGGCGCATAGTTTTTCGAACGTTTGCGTTTGCGCTGACGGCGTCAATATTTTTTGTATGCGCGTACATCACTGCTAAAGGGCTAACATGAGTATGGCCAAAAACGTTTGTAATTTTTAGTTTATTTTTATGTTATTATGTAGCCTATAATCAGGGGCGCCGGAACGATTTGTGACTGGGGGGGCAAGATTACGAAAAGAGGGCACTTTTGTTTACTAAAAGGCCAATTTTTTTTCAAGTTTTAAGATAAAATATAGCAATAATGGTAATGCGGTATACAAAGAAGGGCACCATGTTATGTTATAATGATGTAACCTACTGTCAAGCCTTAAAACAGCCTGCGGCCATGGCCGCTAAGTAGTGCTTGAATGACCGCCGGTGCTAGCTCCTCAATCGTGCAAAGTTTGGCCGCCGGTCTCTTCTAGACAATTATTTAATTTTGCAATAGAATGATCGTGGATTAACTGTCGAAAACATGTAGTATCAAAGAGTGACGCAAAATTAGGTCAGCGCGTCATAGCCTAATCGCCACTGTTGCATTGTGCGGGAATATTTGTTATTGATGGAATATATCCATCTGCGATCGCCAGCGTTGTAAGTCTTATTTGTAATTCCCGACGTTTATTTTAACAAAGTGTTAATCCGAAGTGCTAATTTACATCGGCTGGCAATATTGTTTTTATGTCGATTCGATGTTGTCGGACATTGAACAGTTGTTAAAAAGGAGTACCGTACTAAGTTAGTTGACATCCGAGGGGAAAACATTTTTTGATCATATTTTGCAAAAATTATGCTTCTTTTAGTAATGTCCTTCACATCATTGAAATACTTATTACCTTGCCGTCATCGTCAACACAGTCATGTCGAACGTTGTTTTTCGTTGCTACAAATAATTCTAGGGGAGTGGCGAACTTTCTAAAATTAGCCACATTGGAGACACTCGTTTGAATAGTACTGGATTACAATCCCGATAAAGCAGTTATTGCGTGGTGCAACGATTCTATTGTAGGACATCGCCCAGCCCAAGACTTCAACAACGCTAAGTGATCATTTTAGCATTGTTGCAAGTTTAATTCTATTTACTTGTGCTATCGTTATTTTTATTTTGGCCTCAAAGCACGCAGATTTGGCCCCCGAGAAGGATCTCCCGGTAGGCCACGATGGCTGCCGAAAAAAAAAAAACGAGTTTTAAGGCCTGTACTGTGTTGCAAAATTTTGTGCCTTAAATATTATTTTGAGGCAAAAATGAAAGATTATATAATTAGGCTAAAAGCGAATAGCAGAAATTGTTAGGCTATATTGCAAAATGTGCAGTAGCTTACATGACTTTAAAAGGGCACCATTGCCCCCCCTGCCCCTCCATCTGCAGAAAAATTGAGGGCAGGGTGGGCATCCGCCCCCCCGCTTCCGGCGCCCCTGCCTATAATGCCGTGTGGTTGTTAGGTTTTATTTGTGTATGGGTAAAAAAACACCTCTCTACCAAAATTATACCGGTATTAATAAATGTTGGCCAACTATTATCCCCTACTTTGGTGGGTCTTTAATAAAACTGACTTTATATAATATAAAGAGTTCAGTTTATTTGGTGGGACACCTCGTAGGGCTTTCTCAAATTTTATTAGGCTACTAGGGGCTGTTCATAAAAGACGTCTTAACAAAATTGCAAGAAAGACCAACCTTATGCCCGCAGTGTCATAAAAAGGCCACAACTTGCATTCCCCCTGACTGCGGACGTCTTTTATAGAAACCCCCCTGTGAAAAGCAGTCAAAAGTTTGCTAAAACTTAATAGGCTAAAATGAATCTGAACTACCGTTATTTGTCATATCAGTCAGTGGGCTTAACACTCCTGTATAGTTTTTATAAAATAAATGACGCACTTCTTTATGACATTTGGTGTATTTCGAAAGAAATTTAACACAATTTTGCATAGCTAAGCAGCTCAGAACGCGGACTAATGTTTGCTGATGCACCAATCGCAATCCGTTAAATGAAATCGCAGATAGGCTACCTGTTTCACAGACAATTGTTGTGCAAACTGATTCTCGATTAACTAATCAATCGATTAGCTTAATCGGCCACTTAAAAGATTGAACTCAACTCCACAGTAACTATTGTAGATCGTATATTGTTGATCCATGCAGGATAAAGCGAACAACGAGTTACAAGTAGGCTACACGGTGTGAGAGAACTAGTAGAAACAAACCGATGTAGCTACGAGGGAATGAATGCGCTGTGGGTAACCATTAACCACCGAGACAGCAAAATCCGTCATTTTTACATTGATTTAATGTTTGCAAACGTTGAATTAATGCAAAAATGACGGATTTTGTTGAGTGAGCAAGGCTGTAGAGTCGGGTGAAAAATATACCCCTCTGACTCTTCGGTTTATAACTGGCCGACTCCGACTTTTCCATTTTCTGGTAAAGTTTAACGGCACAATACGGAGAACAAAAAACAATACCCTTAAAAAAACAAAACAATTGCGAACAAACATTTATCGTTTTGTATCAAGCCGAACTCAGCCCTTTTTTCAACGACAGCGTACACGCCAAAATTTCTCTGACTCCACAGCTCGGAGTGCAACACGTGACATCAGGCATGGAGGAACCACGTGGGCCCACCTACTTTATTTTCTGGGTGAGCCTGGCTCACCCACTTTTGAAAGCCAAATTTCTTTGAAAAGCTAGTGAAAACGGCAAATCAGAGACGGAGTTCCCAAAAAAGGTCTTCGCTCATTTGATACACATTAGTTTCATTATCTTTGATAACTCAATGATGAAATCCAATCTTTTCTGTTGAGGCCACAATTGATGGGAAGCACGTGTGAGTGTGATTGGTGGGGAGCAATCTATCAATCAATATAATTATTCTCTATGGTTTAAACAATGATATCATTATTTACTTTAGTTTTGGATCATGAAGTGATGTTTAGTCTCACTGAAATTAATACAGTAGGCCTACCGTATGGTAGAGGAGAACAGGGTAGGCTAAGTTAAACTGGATAGTAAGTTATACAACCCCTCATTTTTTCTAATTAATTTGTAAAGAAATTCTTGTGCGCTACCTACTGGTTAAGTTAGTTCAGAACGCCATTTTATTCTAGGAAATAGGAATCATGAAGAAAACTGCAGTGGTTTGGTGGTGACTGAGCAGTGCTGATTTTGCTGAGGAAAAAGTAAAAAATTAAAAAAGTATTTTCGGTTTTATAAGTTCCAATGTTGAACGTATATTTATATGATATTGTAGCTAATATATGAGGTGGTACCACTGTAATATTTTGCCTTAAGCTTGTACACCTAGGTTTTATTGTTTTGATGAGAATTTTCTTCAAAGTTGCAACACAGGTTTGGGGAAAGTTGAACCATTCGGATAGAGGTAAGTTGAACCATGGTTCAACTTACCCCTCTCGCGGGTTTGGGGGTAGTTAGTTGATAAATTTTAATATAATGTATTGCTTTTGCTTCTTAAAAATTATAGAAAAATGCCTAGAATAAGAAAACGTACAACCAATCGTGCTTCTGCTTCAGAAGATGTTATGCAATCAGCTGCAGAATTAGGGGACGTTCAAATATTACGTAACGCTTTCGAGGGGGATGGGGGTTTATGCAAAGCGTTACGTTAGCGTAACATCGGGGGGGAGGGGGTTCAAGCAAAACGTTACGTAACGCTTTCGAGTACGGAATGGTAGTTTTTTGTGCTGAATTTGTAGTGAAAAGCGTTACATGGGGGAGGGGGGGGATTGAAAAAAGCGTTACGTTGGCGTTACATGGGGGAGGGGGGGTCAAAAATTTGGAAAAAAGGCGTTACGTAATATTTGAACGTTCCCTAGTGGCAAAAGGTACTTCGCTCAGGGAGGCTGCAAGGCAATATGAAATTAAACGGAACACTCTGAAACGACTCATTGACAGAAAGGCTGCAGGTGTCAAACATCTGTGTGGTTATGGTGCACTCAGGGATAAACGTAAAATCTTCAGTGAAGAAATGGAAACTGTTTAGCAACACATGTCAAGGATCTAGCAAAACGATTTCATTATCTTACTCTTTTGAAATGTCGTAAATTGGGGTATGAACGGGCATTGCAAAATGATATTTCAGTGCCTCAATCATTGCTGGAAAAGACTGGTTAGGTAGCTTCATGACGAGGCACAATATTTCACTTAGAGCACCTGAAGCAACTTCCATGGCTCGTGCGACAGCCTTCAACAGACATACAGTACAGGAATTTTTTAACAATCTAGCAGCTGTTATGGACAAAAGTAAGTTTCCTCCAGACCGAATTTACAACATGGATGAAACAGGCGTTACCACAGTTCAGTCTCCCAAACATGTGTTGTCTGAAAAAGGAGTGAAGCAAGTGAGGGCAATCACATCAGCAGAACGAGGTGAACTTGTCACTCTTATCTGTGCTATAAATGCAACAGGAAATAGCATTCCGCCAATGTTTGTTTTTTCGCATGTCAATTACAAAGATCATTTTATACGAGATGGGCATGTAGGTTCAATTGGTGCAGCTAATAGGTCTGGGTGGACTAATGAAGAAATATTTTGCACATTCCTCCGACAAATTGTTGAAAAAACATCATCAACCAAAGAAAACCCCCGTGCTTCATATTTTAGACAACCATGAGAGTCATGTTTCTCTTTGAGTCAGTTAAACTGGCCAAAGAAAATGGTGTGACACTTCTTACGATACCACCTCATACGTCGCATCGACTTCAGCCGTTGGATAAGACTGTGTTTGGCCCAATGAAATCGCAATATAGTCGAGCAATAGATGCGTTCAAATAGAAAGCAATGCGCGTTGAATCTGTTACAGGAGTACGTAGTTGGAAACGGACCCTGAGCCCAAGTTAAGCAAACTGATAAAAAAACTGTTTTTAAAACACTTCCATTCCGTCCAGTGCTGCAGTGGAAAGGTTGTTTTCATTGGGCAGGGACATTTTAAAGCCCAAAAGCGCAGGCCTAAGCGACGAGCACTTTGAAATGCTCGTATTTCTCAAAATAAGCATAGGCTATTTAACTGAGTAAAGTTTTTAAATAAAATATTGTTAGTTTTGTACTTGTGCTGTTAGAATGGATGGCTATATATCAAACATTGCGGTTAACCCTCCGTCGGGCGCAACTGATCTGTCAGGCACAAGGCTGACGTAGTTTCGGATATCTTACGCTCTGATTGGCCGAGCAGAAACTGCTTCTGTACCACCCACACCGACCACCTGCTTGTAAACGTGGTCAAGCTTAGTTGGAGATTGGAGTTAGTGGAAGGCAGATATAGCGTCAGAGATCTCTCAGGCACATTGCGCCCGAATGCGTCATTAGTGGCAGAGAACGAAATGTTAAGATTTTACCTTTGCTTGTCTGAGACCTCCTACTTTCGTATGTCGTAACAAAGCGTTGCCATAATTATACAATATAACTTTGTTGTATATTTTACTGCGGTTTCTGTTAGGCTCATTGCGCCCGATAGTGCAGTTTTTTTACATATACCTATGTCTACTTCTAAATTTATGCTTACTCTATAATTTATCTAGGCTTTTAAAGTAAAATGGCGAGTAATAGACTGATTGGACTTGATGACGCAGTGTATCTGTTGGAAAATTCCGATGGTGAGTAAGAAGATTTTGAGGACAGCAGCGATACTGACTCAGAAGATGATGTACAAGAAAGAAACGAGGATTCTGAAACGGAACAGGAAGATTCCAGCGATGAAGAAACAGACGAAGACGATTCAGTAGCTGGAACCAATTACTTTATTGGGAAGGATAAAACTACTAAACGGTACAAAGATCCATTTCAAATCAGTTTAAGAACAAGGCCTCACAACCTCATCAGACATCTACCAGGGCCAATAGGAGACGCAAGGCTGGCAAAATCTGCAGCAGAATGTTGGAAGTTGTTCTTTACAGACGACATCTTAGACACTGTGGTGACTTGTACCAATCAGTACATAAATTTTATCAAAAATAAATATGCCAGGAAACGGGATGCAAAACTTACAGATGCAATTGAAATTTGTGCTTTCATAAGACTCCTTTATTTAGCTGGGGCCTACAGAGCCAACAGACAGAGTTTGGAAGAGCTCTGGGGAACAGAAGGAGATGGAGTGGAAAAATTCGGTCTGGTCATGAACATCAAGAGATTCAAATTCCTGCTGCGTTGCATGCGGTTTGATGATCGTGATAGTAGGATAGCTAGAAAAGCTGAAGACAGGCTTGCTCCAATACAAGAAATCTTCACAGAATTTGTAAACAACTGCCAGAAAAACTACTCTCTTGGAGAATACACCACAATAGATGAGATGCTGGCAGGATTTCGCGGAAGATGTGGATTCCGTCAGTATATACCATCGAAACCGAATAAGTATGGTATAAAAATATACGCTCTTGTAGACGCAAAGATGTATTACTCACATGGTTTGGAGATATATGCTGGCAAACAGCCTGATGGACCATACAATATTAGCAACAAACCGACAGATGTAGTAAGGAGATTGACTGCATGTATATCCGGTTCAGGCCGTAACATTACAGCAGATAACAGGTTTACAGACATAGATTGTGCAGGAACTGAAGGAGAAAAAGTTGTCTTATGTGGGTACACTGAAAAGAAACAAAAGGCAGCTGCCAACTGAATTTTCTATCTCGAAAGGAAGGGAAGTGCTCTCAAGTGTGTTTGGCTTTCAGAAAGACACCACGTTGGTGTCATATGTTCCCAAGCGCAACAAAACAGTCATTCTTGTGTCTACTTTTCATGTAGACAAAGGAATTGACCCTGACTCAGGAGAGCAGAAAAAGCCATCTGTAATCACGTTTTGCAATGCAACAAAAGGTGGTGTGGACACTGCAGATCAAATGTGTGCAACATACAATGTAGCTCGAAACATAAAGCGATGGCCCATGGTAGTGTTTTTTACCATGCTCAATGTAGCTGGAATTAACAGTCAAGTCATTTATCTGGGGAATGGTTTAGGAACTGTAAGAAGAAGGATATTTTTGAAGATGCTCTCCAAAGAACTTGTTGCAGGAGTACTAGCCAGACGAAGCGTGAAAACAGTGGGAATGCCACTGCACCTTCAAGCAAGACTGCAAAAATTTCGCCCGTCCAACGGAGAACAGGTAGAACGTGAAGGTGCAGGAAACACTGCAGGTTCGATGCCTAAAAGAAGAAGATGCTCTCCATGTACTACAGACAACGGTCGTTTGTTTGGAGCATGCGGTTTTGGTTTGTCAGTCCTGCTTTGAAAACGAGCCAAAGGAGTGAAACAATCTGCCAGATGCATAACATTTTGAAAATTATTCTCAGACACTTTTTCTTTCGTTAAAAACATAATAAAAGGATAAAACCACCTCAAACGATTTGTATTTTTAAAGCATAACAACTAACTATCGGCATATATGAGCGCGCTCATTTCGAATCCTTATTTTAAACAATGATTTTTAACGTGTGTCTGACAGGCACATTGCGTCCGTACGTGTGACTAATTACATTGCGCCTGACGGAGGGTTAAAATGGACTTGCATGCAGAGCTGGCCAGGTGCAGAATGTTATGTTCAGATTTGTGAGTAACTGAAAATAACTAGTTACTTTTTAAAAAATAGGTAACTGTAACTCAGTTACTTTTGAAAGTAACTTTTCCCACCTTTGATAATTAATAATTAATTTAATACTACCAATTTCAGCCTCAACCCGCTGAGTTAATTGTTTGTGTGTTGAATTTCATTGTTTGTTATTTAGAAAACCGCTTATTGTCATTCCTCTGAAGTGAACAAATTCGGAACTTTGCGTGTGGTGCAGCAGAGAGTGTCAGTCAGCGCGTAATTTCAATCCGTAAGCAAAGCGGGTGTCCAAGTCCACCAAACGCGCTCTCTTACAAATATTTTTTCTTCATGACAGGGAAGATATAAGTGTTATACTGTAGTATAAAAAAAATGGATTGTGGTTTGTGTTGGAAATTTGAGTCAATAACCCCAAAATATTTAAAGCAGGACTGGAATCATTGACTTCGGAGTGGAGCCGGAGTCCGGAAGCACTGACTCCGTTTACCTCTGCTTCCTGGTGCCCGAAATAAAAAAAAGTATGGCTAGATATGCTATTTCAATAACTTCAACTTACGCCCACCTAAAACTGCAATCTTAATGGTATTTTTGTTTATACGTACTTGAATGTTGACATTTTCCGCGGGCGGCCCGCCATTAAAGCGCTTCTTTTACATTTCGACAAAGAAAAATACAGTTGAATTAAATAGTAAGAAAAGTTTATCGTATTAAATTGACTATTTAGAAACTTCACAAATTACAAATGCACAATATTAAATAAAACATTACACAATTTGTTATTTCGTATAAAGTTATTGCAAATAATAGTACCGGTACGTAGAAAATCTGTAATTACTCTAACTCTTTTAGTTGTTCAAGATGATTTTCATGCAATATACACAGATTTTCCACCAAACGTTGCTCAATCTCAATTCCATCCGTTGTATCAATTGGGGACAACTCAATCAATTTTTCACTGTTAGATGTTACAAGCCAAACTTTCCTTTTTCTTGATTCCAATACATTTGCTACAACAACATTGTGTCCTAATTTTTCCAACTCATTATGTGCTTTTTTAAGTATAATGTCCACATCAGTTTCAAGCTTAAATGTAACAATAAATGCAGTGTCAGCCCAGCATTCTATTAAAGGTTTAAGCAACTTTGGAACAGCTTCAAAGTTCAACACCAATCCACTTTTGGTAGATATTTTATGTGTTGGCAATTCAGAAAAAGGTATGTAAAAGTCTGCAACGGCTGCAGCCAGGTACACAATTAGTTTTGGTCCCAGAGGCTTTAATGCTAAACAAACACCCATTAATAAATGTAAATAGTCATCAAGCGTTTGAAAAGGGAGCAACAATAGATGTTCTTTAAAAATTTTCATATTTTCAATAGCATCTTTCAGTTTGAGATTATTTTTGAATGACATGAATACTCTCCCGGAATTACTGTCTATGTCTAAATTCTCCACAATGTCATGATTAAGAACATGTCTTTTAAATGGACAAAGACTGCCACGTCTGTGCATAAATACAACATGGTACCCGGATTTAAGAAAATGCTCAGCTGATGATGCACCTCGACACCCAGTACTAAAGTTGTCTAAAAATCGAATCATATTTCTTTCCAATGGAACTATAGTACCACCAGAGGTCACCAGTACTACATTATCGTCATCTTTTAAACGCTCCATAAACTCTTCAACTTCTTGTAACGTTTTTTCATATGTATCAGGCTTTTCAAAGCTTTTAAGGCTGTCCATAACGTAACTGATTAGTAAGAGCAATAAAGTAGTTATGATACAATCTAAAAAAGAAACAATAATTAAAATGGTACATTGGAACGTACGAATTTACAGCAAGAAGCGTTTATTAAACAAAATGATTTTCTTAAGCTAAATGATACAACTTTCATACCAAAATCAACTTAAACTATTAGGAAATATATTGGTAAAAGATGCCTAGGGCTACCACAAAGTTGTTTTAATTTCCCCATCTTAAAATAATTATTTTCCACATTATATTTAATTAATTTCGTTCATTAATTTTCTTCATTTTCTTTTAAAATCTCATATTTCTTACTGATTTCTTCAAAAACTACGGTAATTTTGATATCAGCTTTTCTCACAAGTGGAAGCCCTAGAGTTGCCTAAAAAGGGCCTGATTTCATGCAGGAAAGGAATAAACACTGTTTTAAAATTTTGAAAATAAACCACTGCACAGTGCGCATTAACGTTCAACACACATACAAACAGGCTATACTGTATAACAAGTTTCAGCAAGTTTGAAGTCTTCACTACTAAACAACCAATTTGTCTTTTGGCATTATCATTACAATGATTAGACTAACCTGGTGTAAATCTGCTCACCAAAAACATGTTACTAACAAGTGCATTACAATATACAAAGACTAGTAAAATTTCTCTTTAATTTTCTAAGCACAGTTAGTTGTTAGTTGCATGCATGATAGAAGGAAAAATAATCTGTTTATTGAGTGCAAGAATCAAAACAAACTTTTTGAGCAGTACTACTATTTACTTAATAGTACAAAAGTGCATCAATGGCATTTGACAATTACAAATGGCAACAAGGCAAAAAAAAACAAGAAATGTCTTGGTATTTTAAATTTTAATCAATATATATATAATATATATTAAGCATTAAGCAATGTATGCATTCATTGTAAGCAAATTAAGCACATACTTTAAAGTTGGAAAGCATTTAAGCTGACTATTTATTGTGAAGCAAAAATGTGATTACAAAGAAAATGCAGTCAATTACAATTGTATAAAATATCAAAGTCCACTAAAATTTGCCAGTTATATAATAAAAAATACTTTTAAACAAGCAAATAATTCACTGTAAAAATAGGGTCATTCTCTGCTTAATTTAGAATTTTTTCAAAAATGTTCACCCATGTTCTTGGATCTCTTCCGAACTGGTCTCATTGGAAAGATCTCATTGAAAAAATAAGATTGCAAAAAATTTGAGCGTTCTAGCTCAAACGGTTGCCGAGATATCGTAAATCGAAGTTTATGCAGTGTCGCATAAAATTAGTCACGCTTGAGTGATTTTTGCTCGCTACTGCCTTCCCCTTATGCTAAAAAGACGGAACAAAATTCTATTCCACTATTTTTGAGGTTGAGGAATTCAAAAATTTACATTAAAAAGGTCCATGATCATGTTTTGGGGGTGAAAACAGCCATTTAAGTTTTTTATTTCAAAGAAAAATATGGCAGCTGCTATACGCCAAAACATTGTTTAAGCATCCATCTACAGGTTTTTCATGATTTCAGTCTTGGTCAATGCAAAATGTTGATGTCATATGGTTTTGAATATTGACACCTTGGTTGTATCGCCATATGGCAGTTTTGCAGCTTGAGATCTTGTTAAGGTTTGTACAGTATATAGTGCAAACGTCTTTGAAATATGCTCACAAAATGAAGCGTGAAAGTTTACAATTTAGCTAGAAATTGTAAAATATCTCATTTGGCCACGATGATGGTGAAATTTTGAACAACTTAGTGAATTAATGTCAACTAGTTTTGTACTTTTGTTGGTATAATAATGTAAAAGGAAATCGAAAATAATGTCAAAAGAAATATAGTGATAAGTTTTGTGATATCAGGTGTGAAGGTATTGCTGGAAACTGTGTGAGCAAATCAAGCCTTATTTACAACAAGCCGATGAAAAATGTGAATTATTGTGTTGATAATGTAAACCTTGTCCTTCAGATTGTTTGAAAATAAATGGTTAAGGTGATACATTAATTGACTTTGTCAGTAAAACTGATATATATTTGCCTGGGCTGTGCTTTTTAAGAAATACTTGCTATGGATCCATGTTCAATCGGAATTTTAAAAGGTGAAGAAACTGTATGCCATAAAACGACATATGTTCGCCGGCAAGGTTTTATCTTGTTCAAAGATTTAACAAAGGATGAACAACAAGTTTATGCATGGAGAGCAGGAATATTGGGCAAGGAAGAGGAATGAAGTTCCATTTGCTTTCACCATGAAAAACTTCTAGGAAAACATTTTACACGGAAGTCAGCAAAGTGCTGTGATGTTTATGGAAAGCATGCCAAAGCGAAGATACCATATGGAAGCCATGAAATAAGCTTGGAGATGGCCCTGTTTCTCAAAAGCAAGAAGATTCGTTGCGTCCCTGGCTACAAATTCTGCCGCAACTGTTCAGCATTTACGAAAAGTCAAATGGAAGTGAATGATGGTAGTAACACAAGTTGCACTTCAGAAGAAAGCACTAGTACCACTAGTTCAGCCAGCGAAAGATCAAGTCCTTTACAGCAAGCAACAGCATTAAAGAGGGCCAATGAACTTTTAGAAACAAGTGGGCAATCACCATTTAAACTGCACAGTGTGCATAAACGTCAGCGACTCAGCGTCATCAATATGGTCAAACAAAATTTAACAGAACTTTGAGGAATTTGTCTGAAGATATCTCTTTTGCACTTGGAGTAGACAGTTTGGACATCCCTTCAACTTTGCAAGATCCTCAGGATATTGACAATGCCACAAAAGCCAATGACCTAGATACTTTGATGTCTGAACTACAAGAGAAAATAAAAACAGCAAGCAGAAATGAAAAACTTACTCACTTAACCCTCAAACCACAGTCATGGTCAGTGTCTCAAGCAGCAAGGTTTTTTGATGTTTCACACTATTATGTAGCTATGGCATCACAAGTAAAAGAAGAAAAGGGAATTCTGGGCAAACCTGACACAATAGGAGCCAAAACAAAACTAACTGAAGATATCAAGCAACTTGGGAGGGAGTTTTACTTGGATGATCATAATTCATTTTCACGGATCATGCCAGGAAGAAAAGATTTTGTCTGCATACGTAAAAATGTTCATGAACAAAAACGCCTTTTATTGTGCAATATCGATGAACTGTATACTCTGTTTAAGGAAACCAACCCTGATGTCCACATTGGAAAATCAACATTTTACAAACTTCGACCAAAACAGTGCATAATTGTTTCTGCATCAGGATGCCATGCTGTTTGTGTATGTGCGATTCACCAGAATGCAAATTTGCTTGCTGAGGGCAGTGGGACAAATCTCGGTTACAAAGATTTCAGCAGGATGATTGTCTGTGATGCTTCCAACAAAGACTGTATGCTTCATGGATGCCCAAACTGCCCTGGAATAGGAGCCATGGAAGAGTTTTTGTTAAATTTTTTCGAAGAAAACGATGTTTCTGAAGTGTCGTTTCAGCAATGGACATCAACAGACAGGTGCGCTATAGTCAACCAATCTGCTCCAACAGATAAATTTATCAAGCTGTTTTGTGACGCAATGAACACATTGAAACGACACTCCTTCATAGCCAAGACACAAAGCGCACACTTAAAAATGCTCAAAGAAGAACTGGAAGTGACCCATGCTATAGTTTTGCTAGACTTCGCGGAAAATTACAGTTTTGTTGTTCAGGACGAAGTCCAAGGATTTCACTGGAACAACCTCCAGTGTACACTGCACCCTGCAGTTATATATTACAGGAGCACAGAAACAAATGAAGTTGAACACAAGAGCATTTGTACTGTATCTGATGACACACAGCATGATGTTCCTTTTGTCTACGAAGTTCAACGTGAAGTTAGCCAAATAATCCAGAATGAAACTCCTCACACCCAAACAATCACTTACTTTTCAGACGGCTGTGCCCAACAGTATAAAAATTTCAAAAATTTTCTTAACCTTGGTGAGCACAAGAGAGATTTTGGAATCCACGCCAACTGGGTATTTTTCGCAACGAGTCATGGGAAGTCTCCCTGTGACGGCATTGGTGGGACCGTCAAACGACTAGTGAAGCGTGAAAGTCTGCAACGTACATTATCAGAACAGATTTTGGATCCTTCTTCATTCTTTCTGTATTGTAATGAAAAAATCAGTGGAATAAAGTTTCGATTCATCACAAAGGAAAAATTAGAAACAACAAGGATTTCCCTGAAAAGAAGGTTTGAAATGGGCAAAACAATTCGTGGAACCGGTTCTTATCATGCATATGATCCACTACCCAACAACAAAATCGGCTGCAAGTATGTCTGCTCTGATAGACAATATGCAGCCATACATGACTTTTCTGCTCAGCAATCATTTGAAAAAATAAACCCAATGGATTTCATCGCCTGCAACTACAACTTTCACTGGTGGATTGGCATGGTTCTCCAGACAGATGACGAAAACAAGGATGCAAAGGTAAAATTTATGAATCCAGCTGGTCCTTCACCATCATTTACCTGGCCTCAACACGATGATGTTTGTTACGTGCCATATGCTGATGTAATTTGTAAAATTGATGCTCCCACAACAAATACTGGACGCACATAATATGAAGTCTGTGAAAGAAGCATTAACAAAATACTATCAAAGATGTTTAACTGATTGTGTATCACCACCTGTTTGCCAAATCTGTTCTCTTTTGTGGCTAGGTGTCATACACTGTTTACTGGTGATTAGTTTGCCTTGAACTACGTTTTTGGCTTGTGCACTGCTGATATTTTGTTGTGAGCTACTGTTTTATTCCATGGCTTGGTTCATGCCCTGTTGCTGGTAGTTTGTCATGTGCTACTATTTTGTTCCGGGGCTTGGTTCATGCACTGTATGCTGATAGTTTTTCGTCAGTGACTTTTATTCCGTGGCTTGGTTCATGCACTGCATGCTGATAGCTTTTCATCAGTGACTGTTTTATTCCATGGCTTGGTTCGTGTACTGTATGCAGGCGCGAATCTAGGAGTTTTTTTTGGGGGGGGCCAGAAAATTTGAAAATGAATTAACAAAGTAAGAAAAAGAAAAAACAGATATGAACAACCAGTAGCGTAGCCAGGAATTTGGGGGGTTTAACGGCCGACGGGCTAAGCCCGACGGCGTGTTCGCCAAAGACGACACCCAGCGGCGGGGTCTGGGGGGCCTCCCCCAGAAAATTTTGAAAAATTACTTTGAATTTGGTGCATTCTGAGAGCATTTTCAACAAAATTACAGATATAAATATTCCTGCGAAATGGTGCTGTCCGGTGGCATAGCAAAAGGATAAGATCATGTTTTCTTTGGCATTTTTTCGGTAATAAAGCTAAGTCTCTATGTTTTCTTGTTGCTAATTTCTGGCTGAGATGTTTGAATGTTTGGTAGTGGCAAAACTCGCTCTTTTAATGCAGTTTCGCTTAAAACTAGGCAAACTTTGTTTTAGAGACATGGAGACTGAAAGCATCATTCTCAATATCGTGACGTCACACGCGTGCCAAAGGGGACTTGTAAGTCCGCTGTGGGACTAATATCAGCTGTGTAGACTGTAGAAGCATATCAAACCATTCAACAATTTCTCACAAAATTTCGGGGGGGGCCCGAGGGGCCCCCCCCATAGATTCGCGCCTGACTGTATGCTAATAGTTTTTTGTCAGTGACTTTTATTCCGTGGTTTGGTTCATGCACTGGTGTCAATGTTCAAAGCCATGTGACATCAACATTTTGCATCGACCAAGAGTGAAATCATCAAAAACCTGTAGATGGATGCTAAAACAATGTTTTGGCGTATAGCAGCAACCTCTACTTTTTTGCAGCGTTGCCATATTTTTTTTTGAAATAAAAAACTTAAATGGCTGTTTTCACCCCCAAACCATGCTCATAGACCTTTTTAATGTAAATTTTTGAATTCCTCACCCTCAAAAATGGTGGAATAGAATTTTGTTCTGTCTTTTTAGCATAAGGGGAAGGTAGTAGAATGCAAAAATCACTCAAGCGTGACTAATTTTATGCGACAATGCATAAACTTCGATTTACGATATCTCGGCAACCGTTTGAGCTAGAACGCTCAAATTTTTTGCAATCTTATTTTTTCAATGAGATCTTTCCAATGAGACCAGTTTGGAAGAGATCCAAGAACGTGGGTGAACTCATTCTAAATTAAGCAGAGAATGACCCAATATGTAATTTTAAATGTTTCATTACATGTTTAACCCTATCTTAATATGAGCTGTTTTTGTACGCGGAAAGCACGTCATGGGCTATCTTAGCCTCGTGCTAATTAATCGCTAATAACGGGAGATATGAAAATCACAGAGCCAAAATATTTTACATTTGCAAGGTAATAGCCATGTGTATTGTGCGTATACAAATTAAATTTTTACTCAACAAATTTATTGAAACAAAGTGCTTGAGATGAAAAAACATCAGAAAGTCGGTTTTTATTCTAATTTCCTGAAAATAGCTTCAAAATTGAAATTTTTCAATTATAACAAAACTAAACAAAAAATTACTTGTGCTCATTAATATAAGGCATTTTTAAACGTTTCTACATTTTAAAGTAATTGCACTACCATTTATATTGCACTAACATTAACATATATATAACTACCATTGCACGAAAATGTCTAGTCACCTGAGACGAAATGCTTATTGTGAAGGGCAGGAAGGTAGAAAAATGACCAGTTTAGGTGTAGAAAATTCGCAAAGAATAAAAACTAAAAGTCAAGAAATTTTACATTTCTAACATATTTCCTTCTGTGAAATATTTCACTACTCGAGTGGGGCATCCTCATAAAGCCCCGTGTCGCTACAGATAGGTTTAATTGTAAACTATGCTATACATATACTGAATGTTGTCACAATGGGTAGGGCACAAACAATCATATTCAGTGCATTCTACACATTCATGATTGTTCTTCTGAAGTTTTTAAATTGTATTGAAATTCATGCATTATTCAAAGTGAATTTTTTATCAGTAACAAGACACCTGACGACTTTTGCATAGCAAATTACATGGGTCTTTCACCTCACAACTGGATAGCTACTTAGTTTGGTGGTTGAAAAAATTGACACACTTATTTAAAAATATTATTATTTATTATTATCACTACATTTCCTAAACTTTTCTGTTTTGCCAGCCACTTTGTGATAGTGCCAAGTTTGTGTGTAGGCCTATCATAAATGCGAGACCCAGACCACAAAGACACATGCTTACATCATTTTGGATTACATTTTAGGGTCTGCTACTATTCGGTGAGTCCGATTCGGTGAGTCTGATTCGGTGAGTTCCTAACTTCTAACCCCTAACCTTAACTCCTAACCCCTAACCCTAAAACGGCAATGATAATTAGGCTACGGTACCCAATAATTTAAAAAAAAATCCCCCGTTAAGGGATCGGACTCACCGAAACGGGCCATTCCGTACATTTTACATGGTACGGTACCTAAATAAGTGCGGTTAATATAGGCTTAGATTGCTTCCACTTTGTATCAAGATTACTTTAGTCACTGCTTTTTATACGTGTACACAAACATTAAAAGATAGTTTAATTTCTCCAACTGAGCAATCAATGTACAAATTTACTGTAAAATGTTTGGTTGCAACAAAATGGATGCTATTAAAGATTCCACAAGAATTACAGCATACCAGGCGGTATATATATGCAGGCCTCGAAATTTGTACTTTTTTCCGGCGGTCAAGCATGTCCTACTGGACTGGCCCTTTCAGCGGACATTTAATATCTCAACCAGACATATTTTTTACATGTACATTTTGCACAAAATCACACTACAGTATTGTGTAGTCGTTAGGGTGGCCAAAAAAAATGGAAATTTTTTATTTTTGTTTGCACACCCTCTCATTTGAGGAGGATTCTTAAAAAAATGACACTGTGAAAATTTGAAGTGAATCCGACAAGAAGAAGTGCTCTCCCACCGACCTCAAAGTTTGCTTTCTTTGGCATAATTCGTCAAAATTCCTTGAATATGTGACGTAATTCTTTTTTGACTTATCTACATTGCAGTTGCAGCATTTTTGTTTTAACCATTGTTTTACTCTGAATTTATGATACAATAAGTGTTTCCACATGCAGAAAAACAGAAATAATACACAAAATAGATCACATTAACAAGCGTTTGGTATGAAATAAAATGCACTAAACTTTAGCTAAAACCGCATAAAAGTACGTTCACCAGTCACGATCGCAACGCTTCAGGTGACAACACATTGCCCAGAAATTGCAAAAGAAATGTTTGTAAAGAGTCAAGCCATTGGTTGACTTTATTGCACTTGTTGGAAGCAGCTTTCTGTGGTGCTTGACCACTTGCTAGAGGAGCTGGCGCTGTTGTTCATTTTTTGTATGGACTTCATTGAAGTCAGTAGCTAATTTGACTGCCCGCTCTGCACAATCATTGACGGCTTTGAGATGACGCCAAACTTTGCATGCTTCTTTATAATCATCACGATCACGCCATGTGTCAACAGAAGCAGTGACTCGAAAAGGTTAAGTGAACGCTGTGTTACAAACTGTGCCAAAGAGAGACGTTAAAACTTGACAATTTTGTTTGGGGCAACACGACGAACATCTTCGGGAAATGGGTCTTTCTTAAGAGCATTAACGATTGCCTTCTTTTCATCATCTGTGTTATTATCACTGAATAAAGGCAGTGCAGCAAGATCCTCACTGATGTACCACAAGCGCAACCTCAACTTTTTTCTGCCACTTGAGAAATTGCATTGTCAACCTCTTTATAATCCTCTGTGAGCTGTAACATTGCTAGGTCATTTGTAGGGGCAGATATTGATGGTGCTGCAAACCAAAAAGTGGCATAGATGGTAGTAGTTAATATTACTTCATCTACAACTGTACTGCATGCAAGTGGCAGTGTAATCTTATTGACCTTCATCTCGTAGTAGACGGCGAAGAACCACACCCCATACAGGCAGCTGGCATGGCCCTCAAGAGAGTCAACAAATGGACACCCACTCTCTAGTGTTGACTCCCTTGAGGGGCTATGTCAGCTGCCTGTATGGGGCGTGGTTCTACGAGATGAAGATCAATAAGGTTACACTGCCACTTGCTTGCAGTACAGTTCTTGTGAGTGAAAGCTAATATCGCTACCACTGCAAAGACTCACGTTGTTACCAAACTAAAACGCATCCATCAAGAGCATATAGGAGAATCAAAGCACAATGGGAGGCGAAATTCAGCTTCCCAGCTGACCTCAGAAGCTGACTTCACCCAGAGCTTAAGTGCATTATTTGATATTGCACATGCTAACTGGGAATGCCGCATAACAATACCAAAAGACTGCCAGTTTCTGATAGACCAAGGTGGTGCATGACAGATACTGATGACAACAGAGGACCCAATGCATCGCAAAGCAGCTGCAAAGTATAGAAAGCGCAAAGATGATGAACAGAGACGCAACAGAAATCGCATTGATCCAGTACCATCAAGTGCTGCTGCTTTCTCATCTGAAAATGATTAGCAGATGATGAAGATTCTTCCAGTGACCCACTGTTTGCACCGTAAATCCAAATAACACCAAAACAAAAGAAAACCCAGTAGGAGCAGCCATTACCAAAACGCTGCATTATCGATAATCCACTGTTTAATGCAGCACTGAACAGAACTATAACATCAAGTCGTCAAGCAATGATGATCGTCACTCCTGCTCTTGCTGCAGCTGGAATTGATATATATAAATGAATTGACAATGTCACATTCCTCTGTCATGAATGCTCGAAACACCTCATGTGAAAGCCTGGCAGCTGCAGTGCTGCAAAAATTTAAACTAACAGCTACAGTTCCACTTGTTCATTTTCATGGTAAACATTTGACTAATGCCAATGGCACAAAGTCCGAATCTTTGGCCATTGTAGTTTCTGGTATGCATGTTGAGATACCGCTTGGCATTCCGAAGCTGCCTATTGGAACGGGATCACCAATGGGCTAAAAAGTAGTGGAATTCATACACGAGTTGTAGCAGAGCACTTAGCTGCACTTTGTTTTGACACGACATCAAGCAATACGGGAATCCACACTGGAGCTATCACTGTCATGCAGCAGGCATTTAATCGAAGGCTGCTATTTCTTGCATGCCATGATCTCAAAGTCGTCAATGATTGTGCAGAGCGGGCACTGGGCAGTCAAATTAGCTACTGACTTCAATGAAGTCCTTACGGAAAATGAACAACAGCGCCAGCTCCTCTATCAGGTGATCGAGCACCACAGAAAGCTGCTTCCAACAAGTGCAAGTAAAAGCCAACATGCCAACAGCTCCATTAAATAAAATCAATGGCTTGACTCTTTACAAACATTTCTTTTGCTTTTTCTGGGCAATGTGTTGTCACCTGAAGCGTTGCGATCGTGACTGGTGAACGTACTTTTATACGGTTTTCGCTAAAGTTCAGTGCATTTAATTTCATACCAAACGCTTGTTAATGTGATCTATTTTGTGCATTATTTATTTTTTTCTGCATGTGGAAACACTTATTGTATCATAAATTCAGAGTAAAACAATGGTTAACACAAAAATGCTGCAACTGCAATGTAGATAAGTCAAAAAAGAATTACGTCACATATTCAAGGAATTTTGATGAATTATGCCAAAGAAAGCAAATTTAGAGGTCGGTGGGAGAGCACTTCCTCTTGTCGGATTCACTTCAAATTTTCACAGTGTCATTTTTTTATGAATCCTCCTCAAATGAGAGGGTGTGCAAACAAAAATAAAAAATTTCCATTTTTTTTGGCCACCCTAGTAGTCGTGTTTGTAGAAGAAGATTTTCTACAACAGAATAACTCCGCAATGGTTGATGGCTTAATTAACCGACCCTGAAGTATACGGAAGCAGATTGCTTGCAAATAAATCAGTGCGTTAATGACAGTCGTGTAATGACGCAATAAACACAATTGAAAACAACAATCCAAATTTCCTTATTACAAAAGCAACTACGATCACTTATTCCGTGGCTTTCGCGTTATAGAATCGTTGTGCCAAGCGATTACTGCCGGCGCGGGGTTGTAAATCTCCATGTCAGGACCGTCCAGACAAATGCACATTAGTGACTCAATAGTGTTAGCCCTCAATAGTCTTAGTGTTAACTAACTAACACAATAGTGTTAGTCTAACACCCTCCCTTCTGTGCAGAAATTCTATTTCTATCAGTATCAGCGTGTATAAGGTCGCCACATTCGCCTAAGCACGTGCGGAACCTAGCTGAGACTTGCTTCTCTGTGACGTTTCTTTTTAACAAACGATCAATGTAAAGCAATAATCCTCATTGTTAAAATTGGAATACATATCCTTCCGACAAGTTCAGACAACTTTATTTCAAGGCAACAATGCAAGGCATTGAAATGATGTAAAAATGGCTACTTTTGCCATCAGCTCATTAACCACGCCACTCTAATGTGATCTTTAAAGCAATTGCCTGTACTATTATTGTTTCAGCTCCGTATTTGTTTGCGTTAAACAAACAATTGTAACAATTCAAATTTAAAATATATTTTTGCTGCATTAGCTTTATTTTTGTCAAGAATTTTGCAGCGGTCATTTATGACCGACCAATGAGTCGGGCAGACATTCAAGATCATTCTGGAGGTCATGTCCGCCATGACCGCCGGAATTTCGAGGCCTGGGTATATGTGATGTACTTACACAGAAAATTAATTTACTTTTGATCTCTCAGTTGTTCAAGATGGCTATCATGCATCACAAACAGGTTTTCTACTAAAAGTTGTTCTATTTCCATTTCTTCAGCAATATCCACAGGAGACAGCTCAATTACATCAACACTATTAGATGTTACAAGCCAAACCTTTTTTTTCTTTGATTCCAGTAGGTTTGTCACAACAACATTGTGACCAAATCTTTCTAACTCATTATGTGCTTTTTCAATTAAAACATCATGATCAGTTTCAAGCTTGAATGAAACAATAAATGCAGTATCAGCCCAGAATTCAATTAAAAGTTTTAGTACCTTTGGGACAACTTTTAAGCTCATTTCTAATCCACGTTTAGTAAAAAATTTATATCTTTCCAAATCAGAGAAAGGTACATAAAATTCTGAAAGTCCTGCAGCTAAATACACCACGAGTCTTGGTCCTAAAGATTTCATTGACAAAGAAATAGCCTTCAACAAATGCACATAGTCGTCAAGAGTATTGAATGAAATGATCTTGAAACTTTTTCCAGTCTTCTATAGCTTTCTTTGATTTAAGATCTTCTAGGCTGCAGAACACTTTATGAGATTTATAATCAATGTCTAAATTATCCAAAAGTCCATCATTGAGAAGATATCTGCTGAAAGGACAAAAAGTTCCATGTCTGTGCAGGAATACAACATAGTATCCAAATTTCAGAAAGTGCTCTGCTGATGATGCACCTCGACACCCAGTGCTGAAATTGTCCAAAAACAAATTTTTTTTTGTTTCCAATGGAACCATAGTGCCACCAGAAGTTACAAATGCAACTTTATCAATCTCTTTGATTACTTGCATGAATTGTTCAACTCTTTCCACAGTTCCTTGATATGTATGTGGTTCCAAAAAGCTTTCAAGACTATTCATGATGTCAACAATAGATAGACATCAGATGGACATAATAATTGATAATTCCAAAGAAAGATATCTAATTTGTTAGCATTTTTTATAAAAAAGGGGCAGGAACGAATAGCCTTACTAACATTAGTAAAATAATACACTAAGCTTTTCTGTCGATTAAAAATTAGAGGCTAAAAGACGAAATCAAATTAAATATCAAATTTTCTGCCAGTGTTGCCATTGTCTCCTCCGAGAACTCTCTCTGACGTCACGCGCTTCGTTCCACTGGCGCTTGTCAGAAGCCTGGAATCATAGATGCAAACACTTTTATTTGAAGTGATCATGAATGTTTGGTAGACGACCCAGATAACAGCAGACCGTTGCCGATGTGACGATTACTTCAATGACGAGAGGTAGCTTAGGAGTCTCCAGCAGTATCCACTCTTTTATTTTCGTAAGTTTGGGTTGTTGATAGACGATGAATGAACAGAAGAACGTGTGACACTTGAAGGCACGGACATAAGATTCAGAAGTGTAACAAGACTATGCTTGACAAACAAGTTCTTATGCGAATCAAAAAATAATGCGACCGAATGTCAGAACCTAATAATCGGTATCTGATTACTGATTAGAATGATTATCCGAATGATTGAAAATCTAAATGCTGAATTATGATGATACTGAAAATAAACTATACCGGTAGCCGGTAGGCTACTTTAAAAACTGCATAACACGTGTTTGCCTGAGAGTATTTATAGCTTCTCAGCTCAAGAAAAGGGCGTGTCTGTAGGCTGCTACGTAAAGCAAAAATGTCCAAATATGGAAAATCAAGCTTAGCTCAACACGTGGTCAATACATCTTGTTCAATAAATTACAAAAGGTTGAAACGTAGCGAATATTAGATAGGGTCACGCAGCAAATTGAATGCTCTTTCACATTATGCATTTTCACTTATGCAAAAAGGAATCGATCCGTTGAAGACATTTCTTTTAACTGACCAAAGTTCAGGTCAGCAACTAGAAAATACCCAAGCAAAAGTAATTAAACAATTTTTTTAATTCAGATGTTCAATAAGCTAGTTGCCTACGAAGTTTTTAGGCTACCACACACTAGTCTTCTTCTACATTGACCCAGCCATAGCCGTACGAGCCAGGGGGGCAGAGGGGCAGCTGCCCCCCCTGTTGTTTCAAAACGTCGCGAAATCGGGCAAAATCTTGCAATTATTAGGGCAAAATTTGCTATAGCCTATGAAAAGCTTCAAAATTGCATGAACTAAGAAAAACTACAAATTAACATCTTTTACCTATCAAACTAAGTACGGTACAGCCTCTTATTTGCACAAGAAATATGCCGCAAAATTTTCATTTGGCACACCCGTATTGATGTATTGTATGGTGATCAAACTGTAGTAGGCTACGAAATTTAACCAACTGCATCATGCTAATTTGGGCAGCCACCAAAATATGTCTCTAATACTTTTGTGAATCTGCCCAAATGAAAACACAAAATTTGCTATATGGATTGATTGATTGATTGATTTTATTTCGTTGTAGGTAAATATAATACAATAAACACAGCAATAAAAAAGGAATTTCCAGCAACGGGAATCTGCGAAGAGACCATGGGTCTTCGAGTCAAGCAGATACCCCAGATTCTAATAGAAGTTCTAAAATTGCGATAAGTATAATTCTATAACGAAAATTGAGACAAGGTGTTAGAAGATGGTCACAGAGAAATATATTTAGTAGTCTATCGGTGGCATAAAGGTAATACAAAATTAATTGTGCTAATATTTGGCGATGAGTGAATATTTGTGTTGTTTTTTAAAAGAATAAAATGACAATTTACGCAAGCTCGTTGGTAAGGAGTTCCAGACTTTCACTCCGGCATATTTAATGCTGCGCTGGAGTCGTGATGAGGCGTAACGTGGGACAAAATAACAATCATTGGAAGAGTGTCTAGTAAGACGTGCATTATACATGAGTTTGGTTTTTTCAAAGTAGTGTGCGAAAGGCAGAGGCAATACATCCGTATCAAATTTAAACATGAATTTAGCAATTTCGTGTTCGTACAAATCTTTAAGCTTGAGTATGTTAAGTTTCTTATAGAAAGGTGTGACATGATCAGACCACCTGCCACCTGCTACTATTCTGACAGCCTTATTTTGTAAGGTGCTAAGCTTGTTCATTTGTGTCTTGCAGCATGAACCCCATGGCTAATTTTATTAGTTTTCACAAATGCATCGTGTTGATTTGGGCAGCTAAAAACATGACATTATCTGATTAGTCTGTTTATGCAACTGCCCAAATTAGCGTGAGGCAGTTTTCCCAAAATGAACAAATTCATTAATTTTTCCCATTTACATAACTGTATCGTTTAGATTTGGGCAACAAAAAATATGAAATTATCTGATCATATTCTATTCATTAAACTGCCCAAATTGGCATGATGCAGTTGCCTTGGCATCAAAATTTACAAAGTCTTTAATTTTTTTTATAGGCCCAATATCCATAAATGCATCATCTTGATTTGGGCAACTACAAAATATGAATTTATATACATTTGGTGAATACTTTTATAAAACAATTCAGGTGGAGAGGTTACAGTAGTTTTTCAACCATAAACGAACATAGCTAAGCAACACCACAACATTTAACGAAAAAATGTTATACTGTACCTGTTAAATGTAATGTTGATGTTGTGGTGTTGCTTAGCTTTGGTTACTTTTATAAAACTACCCAAATTAAAATAATGCAGTTGCGCCCCAAAATAAAAAATAAATATTTAGTTTGTATACGCAACTGTGTCATGTTAATTTCACCAACATTTAAAATGCTACTGCTGAAGTATATAATACTCCTAAATGTTACTCCTACCAACCATGCCGAAGTGCAAAAGCATCGAGCAATGCACAAACAAGGTAGGCTATAGTCAAAGATGAATTCAGTTGCTCTATCTTGATTACTTGGGTAAGAAATTCTAGCTAGCTGATGATCTTGTTATGTTAGTTTTTCACTGTTATCATGCACCGCATACATTATATTTGGGCAATTTCTATAAAAGTGTGCGGATTTGGGCAAATTTACGTTCTGCCCCCCCAAAATGGTTTGGTCTCGTACGGCTATGGACCCAGCCCAGAGAGGTATCCACACATATCGGCAGCCGTGGCCGAGTGGTTAGCGCGTTGGGCTCGCAGTCGAGAGCCTGCATGTTCGACTCCAGCCGCCCGCACTTGCTGTTGTTTCTCTGGGCAAGAAACTTTACGATAATTGCCTCTACCTAGTGATCGATTTCGAGTAATGGGTAGTAGCCTACCAAATTTAAGTCATGAGTAGAGTAGACAACCGGAAACTGACATTGCTGTCGGCTGCAGCGTGGGTCAGGTGTATGTCGGAAGTCGTACACCGATGCATAGCGCTCAAGTCCGCTTTCCCGCAATGCAGGATAAAGATAAACAAACAAACAAAAAAATAATGAAAGTTTACAAAGGTAAAAATAATTAGCGATTAGGTCTACCATTTATCAACCAATTTTTGTTTTCAAACATGTGGGCTTCAATGGCGCAAGTATTACGTATAAAATGTGTAGAAGACAGTAGAGATTAGCACCGCGTCTCTAAACAAGATCTCACCATATGATGCTGAACAGCGCCGGATTAACTATAGTAGCAGATGTAGCAGCTGCTACGGGCCCGCGCTTCACAAAGCCCCGCGCTTGGTGAGCAAAACATTTTTTTTGCAAAAAACTGTCCAACATAGTTGGTAAGTAATTTTTGGCTTGCAAACTGGAATGGCATAGGAGAATATTATAGTTGTAGAATTAAATTACTTAGCCCCAACGTCTTATCCCTTCTAAATTATTGTAAACTTTAAAAACCGGTAATTTCCACTCTGCCTGATCGAGTGCCACGAGCCCACAATACCAGTTGTTTGAAAGATTATTCGACTGTAGGCTACTGTACACCAGTGAGAAAAGTATCAATCTTGCCGATTGCCTTGGACAGAGTTATTACAACGCGTCCAACATGAGCGGAAAATACAACGAAGTAGGCCTACAGGCACTGTCAAAAAAAATTGGTGCTGTTGCAGAATATGTTCCATGCTATGCTCATTTGTTGAATTTAGTTGGTGTTTGCGCTGCACAATCGTGTCCAGAAACAGTTCAGTTCTTTGACTTCGTTGAAAATATCTATGTAGGCTATTCTTTGCTGCTTCAACATACCGGTGGTCCGTTCTGGAGTGTTCAGGTGGTGGAGTGTTAACTTAAAGAAGCTCTCTGAAACACGATGGTCCGGAAGAGCTGATGCCATTAAGGTAATTAAAGAACGTTTTCTTTTCAAAAAGGAGGCACTGGAGAAACTTGCAAATGACCAAGTTCAAAAGGCAGAATGTCGACAGCAGGCAAATGGACTCCTCAAGAAAATGGAGTTGCTCGAAATTGGAATCTTAGTGGTTTTTTGAAATAGCTTACTCGATCGCTTCCAGGCAAGTCAAAGCTTCTATTTAAACAAAGCGGCAAAATCTCAACATTGATTCAGCGTTGTGTGCCTCTTTGGCAGGATCCCTACAGACTTTTAGAGAACATTTCGCTAAGTTTGAGTCAGAGGTGCAGAAGCTGACTCAAGTGCCGGATTACCGACCAACAAGCACAACAAGAATTGTCCAAAATCGAAGGCACGATGAGAATGTAGGCAGTGGCCGTTCAGCTTCAGATGCAATGGATATCAACTAAAGACAGAATCCCGGTGGAAGTTTTTCTTGCAGTATTGGACAGCCTACAATCTGCGCTGGAGCAAAGTCGCAAGGCATACACCAATCCATAAAGCACATTGCTATTAATTGCTCCTCTCCAGAACTCAACTATTTCACTTCGATTAAAGAAAACAATATTGACACCACGTTTCCTAACATTGACAATTTGTTACGCATTTATCTATGTATGATGGTAACTAATTGTAGCCTACTGGAGAGAGGTCATTTTCAAAATTGAGGTTGATTAAAACTAGCCTATCTGCGAAACCCGATGGGGCAAGAGCGGCTACACCATAATCAAAAAATGTCAAATCTATAAAATATTCAATTACTTCCCAGTCATTATCTGTACATCAAATCAATCTGCTACAGGCCCCGCGCTTGGTTAATCCGGCACTTTGCTGACCTACCATGTCAAATGTATATTAATTAATGTTCCGGCGGGTCAATTGCCCTCTTGATTATAATTGTGATGAATTGTAAACGTTCAATTTGCGTTGTTCCTGTGTTCTACGTGACGTGGCTTGCCTGACTACCAAGACATTTCACCTCTGATTGTCGCTTTTTGCCGCGTGCCGGGAGCCGTTGTTTCTGGACACCATTTGTCGTTGTGTTGGGTTTCAGTATTGGTAAAGCAAGCTAGAGATATGCCAGGTCAACTCTGCGCCATGTTTGAAATTCGGATTTAAGTGTAGGCCTAATCGTTATTAAGAATTATAAGTGTGTACAAAAATTCAGCTTTTTTTCCCTACAGGGATAGTGTCACAATCAATGTGCGAGGTCTTACGACGGGCTGCTTGTATCTCGATTGAGCGTGCTGTTTTCATTGTAAAATTCTTATGCTATAGGTTATCATCGGTCATTATCCTGAAGTAACCTCTGATTACGAAATCTGTATTATGTAACGTGTATTCTAGGTCATTCGATTGCTACGTGCAGATCTAGAGTCTTCTTTTAAACTTGCTTGTTTATGCCGCTCAATGCTACGTGACCGAACGATGAGTTCGTGTGATGCAACATTACGTAACCTTCTCGAAGTTACTAGACCGAACAAACCTTTTTATAAATAGTGGTGTAATTTGCGTAATTATTATTGAGTTGATTATTATTATGGGAGTTGTATTACGATGAGTTGATTATTATGATGAGTTGGTTATGAGAGATCATTGCTGTAATAGTAGCAGTTGGTAATAGAAGCAAAGATTATTGTTGATCAAAAGTTGAAGTATTGCATACGAGTAAAGCAAGTTGATGCTAATATAATTTCTGATTGAAATTAGAATCGTATGAGAAGCTGCGAGTGGATTACGTTAAACTTGATCAATAGTCGCAAGCATTGGAATCTATTGCCGTTTACTGTTACTTTGATTAATTGTTGGAAGTGGTGAACCATTCGTTGGAGTCCTTCAAGCGTTTTTATATATCATCTCACCAGTAGAACAATCCGTGAATTTAATTGACTGCTTTTCGGTTATAACCCATTAAACTACGTCATTGAACCTTTCCAAGTCTTTTTCCTGGTAAGAGATAGAAAGAAATCGTGACAGATAGCCTACCCGGGACTACCCGGGACTTCTCTGTAGTCCCGGAGGGATACTAATCTAATCACTAACCAATACTCACTAAATCACTCCAGACTCAATAAATAAATAAAAAAAATACAGGAAACGATTGCAAGTATGGTTGAGGCAGGAAGAGGGGTTGTAGGAAAGCAGTGAGCGTCTACTATTGTAACCAATTAAAGAAACAGGAATTGATGTCTCCCAACTGCTGTTCTGGTTCCTCGATGTACAAATTATACAAGAAAATTATACAATTATACTCGCAATATACTCGAAATAATACAAGTTTCCAAACCTGATTGATTTTGTTTAGGCTACCGGTACTTATTATTGTTCAGATGACTTTGGTGGCAACAAATTCTTTGCAACATGTTTTTGCAAACGATTTGTTTCATTTCGTAGAAGAAATTTTGGTGTTCTTCAATGAAGAATTCAGAAAGATTATTTTGGAGGCCAAAATAAACTGACTTGACTTTTGAAAATATCATATTAATAAAATTTCTTGAAGTCTTCTTACTTCGGAAGAGTAACCACCTTTCCCCAATTCACAACGAATTCAAAAGTCAAACCGTTGTCAAAAGGTAATGGAAATGCAGTAAAGTCTACTTGAGTTTGTGCGCCCTACCTCGTGAAAAAAGAAAACGGAAAATCAATCAGCCTTGGTTATGCTTTCAGACTGTGCTTTTAATTTGCGCCATTCGGTGGATAGAGTAAAGCACATACCACAAAATTTCATCAAGCTGAAACTGCTCATTGACAATCTTCGTGAGGGCTTCGAACCTTCTAATCTAACTCAGTTCCCTTAAATCTAGCTTTAGGTCATTCATTAGCCCACCGGTACAATTACAATACGGTATAGCATACGCTTTCAGCAAAAAACATTGCTGTATCCAAAATACTATCAAAATTAGATAGAATTTACCACCATTGTGTGGAACAACTCCTAAATCTCCTCCAACAAAATCTTTCTGAATTCATTAATTTTGAGATGAAATGACACAAATTGTTTTATTTTTTAATACGTAGATTAATTCTTACCAATTATTATAACAATATCAAACCATTTCGAAACTTAGGCTGTTAAAACTGATCTGAATAAAATTAAAACGAGTGGTCCTTTGTCGTGAAAGCTGTAATTCACCAAAAATGAGTTTGACTTAAAAAAAAATCGGCTTGGTTAAATTACGCTGATGGCCTCTGTGGGTTGAAAACAGACAAAATTTGTAAATTTTTGTGGATTGATACACAAAACGTAATAAAGTATGTTTTATAAAAATGCACAAAACTTCTAAAGGGGGAACTTTCTCTACGATGTGAAAGCAGCAACTGTCCGATCATAAAGATTCGAAACCAACTAACCACTTTGACTACCCAGGGACGTGTGAGCACCATCTTGCCCTTCACTCTCTCCAAAGTCCACCAATGGGCCCCTATGTTTAGTAATGGCTCTTAAAAATAAGATAAGAAAGGGTGAGGTTATGGCAGCAAATTAGTTTAATGTTGAGAAAAAATTCACATTCATTATTTCAGCAAAAAGTTAACAGTTCTAAGATTTTTTAGAATAAAAGTAAATTATGCCGACAATGCAGTAGCAGATCTAGAGAAAAGTTGGGGAAGGATCAGAGTTTTAACAAAGCAAAATTTGTAAGAAAATTTAGCAATGCAAAACTTAATGTCCAAAAAAACAAAGCTGGACAAGGGGTTTGGGGGGCTTGTTCTCCTGGAAAATTTTGACAAACAAAATCATGTTTTGGTCACTTTTTGGAGCAATAATGTTTTGACTCCTATCAACTTCTGAAAGTATGCATGCCCAAAGCGCTGATGAAGTGAGTAAAATGTGGATGAGCGAGCAAAAAGAGCGAGAAATTTAAAAAAAAAGGAAAAATATACATATTCAATTACAACAGCAAAATGCTGAACGAACTAATATGCGCGGGCCCCTAGACGGAAGTGGGCCCTTAATCGGGGTTGACAAGCAGTGAATACGGCCTTTTATGATTTAAGCTATTTATATCGATCTTCTGTAGCAGCGTTTTTCTTGTTTAAACTGTCAAAAAGACATTAAATAGACTAAAATGAGAGGGCCCCTAAACAGCCGTGGGCCTTCCAGGTTAGAGGATGCGGTTTACATGGCCCTGTGATAACCGTACTTTCATAGATTTAATAACAAAGCCGCATAGGCTATAACAGAACAATTTGTTTAATTTGCCAAAGTAGAACTCAACTAAGGATTTTGCATCGAAACGAAATATTTTTTGAAAGTCTAAAATATTAAAGACAGCCACTGTAGCCTATCTGGGGCAGATCTTTACCAGATCGAGTAAGGATCTGACCAGATTTTTGCCTTATCTGGACCAGATGAAGTGGCGGTCTGGAATGCTAGTTTCGAATAGGCCTAAGTTCCACTGATAAAAACTTGTAGGCTAATAAAAAAACACTCACTCTGTAACTCAACATCTACTGCGTGAAACTCTTACAAGTTGCTCACTTTCTGAAGCACATAACGCAATTGATTCAAAATCTTTTCTGGTAAGTCCGTATATTTACGTTATAGTTGGACAGACAAATCACTTAAACAAACCAGCTGATTCACGCGTAAAAAGTCGAAATTAAATGACAAATAAAACCAATATTTAAATAAAATACAACATTTCTTCATTTAGCATGATATATTGTAAGCTGCAGCTCACGCCAGCATGGCAAGCTATAATATGTATGGAACCTTTTAGATCGTGTGATGTGTTATAGTTTATATGTACGAAGCTGTATTGGCAAGCGCCTGAAACCCATAGTTCGAAATAGCCAAAGTTTGAAAACCACATTCAAAAGTATGTTGACGCTGTTGTGACATTGACCTCTAGCGTTTGATGAACAATGTGGCATAAGTATTCATACGATATTATACCTGCTTATAAAGTAAAAGCAGCAACAACAGTTACAATAGCCAGGTCGATTAATTATTCAGTCGATAGACCAGTCAATTACAATGGTCAGTAACTAGTCCAGGACGATTATTCGAGCCGCAGGCGGCGCTTAACCTGACTGTTGTTTGTTTGTTTATCTTTCTGTTTGTTTGTTTATCTTTCTGTTCAAGCCCCTTGAAGCCGTTGTGTCGTCATAGGCATAGGGTGATTATGACGGTAATGTGAAGTGGCGTAAACAACTTATTGGGTCGTTATTGGGCTCACAAGCAATCTAAGCAAACGACAACACGCATTTGGAAAACCATGCAGGAACACAGCTAAATGATAAAAAAACTAGACCTATTAGCTTTAACAGCCCCAATGCCAATCTGTCATAACAACTGTATCCTACATCATTTTACTCGCAAGTTTCTGTAAACTAGCCAGGATCTAAATAGTGTAACTTTTTGGTAGTCTACTAGCTTACATAAGGTTTGGAAAACTAAATCTTTAATTTTGATACCCCACTGAGCCTTTTTACTAGTGCAATGCTTCGGCAGAGTTCGGTTAAATTTTTATAACAGAATAATAAATTTATTTCTCTTAGGAGTAGGATTACAGTGCTTATAAGTTTTTGTGCTGATTTCTGCACTGAACAAATTGATGTGTATTATTACACAAGAACAAAATGCGCAATAAAAATGTTTATGTGTGGTGTGACGCTAATCACCACCAGACATCTTCTTGAGCAGCACTGTGATGCAGATCATCATCAATGCTAGCATCGTAACCGTTGGAATGAAGTATTCCATCTTCCGCTGGTGTTCAGCCTCTTGAATAACTAAATACATGCAAGAGCTTTAATTCTACGCTTGGCGATGTTTTGTCCAGCGACACACAAAAGTGAATTTAAAACTAAAATCATTCTCCTGAAATCAAAAAAGCAAAACATTTCACCAAGGTGACGTAGCCTATGATAGGTTAATAGGTTTGGTTTTGAATGTTTATCCTCGCACTGACAAAGCCTTGAAAGGTTATTCCTGGTAGTTCGCATACTTGTAGAGGCTCTTGACGCAGGGCCGGTTACCGAGATTGGCAGAGTGAAGTTTTCCGATTGTTGAAGTGTTGTTGCCGGGGAATTATTCCATTTACTGGCTGCCTCTGAATGGAGAGCAGTCCTGAAATGCGTTGCTCAAGTGCACACCTCGAGAGTCGAACCAGCGCCGCGTGATCTTGAGCCTGGAGCGTAACCACTGAGCTAATGGGGCGTAACCAATAGCTATGAAACTTTGGACTGGCAACACTAGTAGGCCTAGTTATTGCGGTTAATAAGTCAGAAGTACTGCAGCTAAAAACATGGCCCATTGATCACATAACCTTTTGGCTATTGCCAGTAACAAAATTTAAATAAGCCTTTCAAAATAGACTTCACCTCAGTTCAAATTTAACTAATATCCCCTGAAGTTTTGCTTTGCAAGCGAAATTTTGAGCAAGTAGCCCACTTTTGTTTAGGGGGCGTTCGGTGTGTTGGAACAGGACTATGAAGCAGAATTAAATGTTAAAAATTTAAGTTTTTGGTAGCCTACACGAAAATAACAGCTCGAGATCATAATTATTGCACAAAATCGACAAAAAATCTGTTTATGGGGCAAATATATTGGCTGAGTCGGGATCACTGGACTTACCTTGTTGGTGTTGGAAGCAAAGTTTTCCATTTTGATGCAAACCGAATCCTATTGGACACACGCACATTTTATTTCCCAAGTTTCCAACAGCGCAGTCGTAGCTGCAACCCAACATATTCTAAACAAAATATTTAAAATAACTTAGAATAAAAAATGTGTCAGTGACCTGATAGGCTATTAATACGTGAAAATAGGAAACAACTCTTTGGAAATGTAATGAAATTGATTTTATCCGTTTATTACACAATACACCGATCATGCTAATGACTTTTTCGAATTCTTGAATATTTTGTGGCACACCAACAAACTGTAAAAGTTATGACTTACAAGCCTAAAAGAAAATGTTATCTACAAGTTGAGTCACTTTACTATAAAGGGAAGTCGAGCGAGCTAGAAGGGGAAATCTATCATTTTTTCATAAGCTTGAAATAAAATAAGCAGTTTCTAACAGTATTGTTAATTTTTTGTAATGCCCACCATATAAGACAGTTTGGGTAGAGAGGTAATTTTTTTAAACCACAAACAGACATAACTCAGCAACAACACTAGGCTACATTTAACATTATAAAAGCAAAAAAAAACAATAAGCGAACATTTTCGGCTAGGCATAGCCTACAGCCCCTTTCAAGCCTATAAGAGAAATATTTTAAAAGAAATACTAACGAATCATACAGAAAGTTATTACAGCAAAATATGGTCAAATCTAAACATTTTGAACAATTAATTTTACCTCTCAAATACTTGACCCGTTGTGCTGCGTTATTTTTCAGTTATTATTTTGTGTGAGCAAGTTAAGTAGTTTCTCAAATGTTTAGATTGATTGATTGATTGATTGAATCTTTATCCTCGGACTGGGAAAGCTTCTTGCAGAGCTTAATCCTGGCAGTTTCGCATACTTGTAGAGGCTTTGAATCACTGACGCAGGCCCGGTCACCGAGATTGACAGAGTGAAGTTTCCGATTGTTGAAGTCTTGTTGCCGGAGAACTATTTCATCCAATAGATGCCGCTGAATGGAGAGCAGTCCTTAAAGGGATACTAAAGGAAAAACCTGACTTGGCGATTTTCCACGTTCTTTGTGTTTAACATGCTACCATAAAACGATTTTCAATAAAATTTTGCCCCATTGCGGTCTGACCACCATTGCGCGCGTGATTTTGCCAGAGCTTTTAAAACGAGATTTGGCCTGAGCAGCGAAGCGTGTGACCGTACAGTTACGTCACTAAAGACTATAGCAATCAGCTAATCGCGCAACAATTGTTACTGCCGGGGATTTGACTGTAGGCTATGTATGTATGTACATCAAAACAACACATTTCAACATCAAAACATCAGACAGTTTGCTCAAAACATCAGATGTGGTAACGTGGCTTTTGTTATTGCTGTCTTTAGTGACGTATTCTCGAGCAGTGTTAGCAGTTTTTGGTCATTTTGAAAAAAATGAAAATAAATGAAACATTGGACTTTGGGCCTTACCAGCGCCATTGAAAACAAATTTTTTTCGGTAATTTTTTTTGAAATGTATTCTTGAATGTTCAGTTTACTCATTTTAATGCTTAATTCCCGTTTGAAATTTTCATTTAGTATGCCTTTAACGTGCGTTGCTCAAGCGCACATCCCGAGAGTCGAACCAGCGCCGCTTGATCTTGAAGCTTCTTCGTTCCAGAAATTACGTTCCAAATTTGACCATATTTTTGCTGTGATACTGTATGATTCTTCAGTACTTTATTTAAAATATTTCTCTTTTGGGCTTGAAAAGGGCTGTATGACTAGACGAAAACGTTCGCTTGTTGTTTTTTGTTTTTATAATGTTAAATGTAGTGTTGTTGTTGAGTTATGTCTGTTTGTGACATAAGATGGTGGTCCTTGAACTTGCTTAGCTGATGGATACTGATGCTGATGGAACTTATAACAGTAGGCTACTATTTAGCTAATTTACTTCACAACAGCAATATTTCAGTTGTGTTCATTTATTATACAATAACCTACAGCTACATACCGAACAGATGAAGTTAAAGTGTTTCAACTTTTCTTGTAGTCGACCACTTTACTTCACTTATATTATCCTTTCTGACCTCTTTAACCGCTTTACCTTATTTCTTTTAACAAAGGAACTTTTGTCTAACCTTGTTGCACGTTGGACCATTTCGAGCAATGTTGATTGAGTGATGAGGGATATCTTCGACAAGACTTGGGTCTGGGACGGTGTCCATTTCTGCTTTCGAATCAGATTGGCCGTTTGCATCCACTTCTACTGAATCTTTCACCACTTCAATTGGACCGTATGTTACAGTTGTCATTTTATTTGTTTTTTCCATTTCGATAGAACGGCGGCTTTTGGGAGAACCGCAAGACGGCTAAGGAAATTTAACATTGTGACAGTGCGAATACTAATTTGTAAGAAGTGAATCACTAAACTTGAATATATGTAGGCTACATATATTCAAGTTTTAATGTAGGCAACAATAGATTTACCGGTAGCTTAAAGGCTACAACATTTAATTTACCATAATATATTGTAGGAATGGTCAGGTGTATAAATACAGTAAATACATTCTTAGTTATTGTAACCTAAGAGACACCCACCCAGCTTCTTAATCTAAATTAACTCACTCTCAAAACTGGATATATTGTGGTAGCATAACGTCTGTTCTCAAACCGGGAAGCTTATCATGAAGCATGTTTTGTCAGGGCCGTTACAAGAATAATTTCGGCCCTGTAGCCTACCTATTAAATTTTTGGACCCCTAATCAAAACACTTCTGAGAAAACGCACTATTACCTAAGAATACGAATTGATTTTTTGAAATTCCCAAGTTTCTTGGAAAAGTTACAAGCCCCTAAACTTATCCCGGGTCCAAAAGTACCCCCTGGACCTCCAGTCAATATTACTGTGTCTAGTTGTATAGATAGTAAGTTTGTAGCCTATATATTGTTATATAAAGCTTTAGTAGAGAGTTTGCTTTGTTGAACCATAGAGAAATAAAACATAGTAACTTGCTAAAGTTACTATGTTTTATTTCTCTATATTGTTATATATGTTTGTTATATTTGTTATATATGTTGTATATATATATAAAGCCTAGACTTATTTATCACCCTGCTTGTATTTGTACGTTAAAGAGGTAGGCTAACTATGAAGCTATATTACAATAGGCTACTAAGGTAGGCCGTATGTAGCCAATTATGCCGCCTAACTAAGCAACACTTTACCTTCGTTGTGCAGTTTTGTTCTATCAGCGGATCGCATACTGTCAGCCAGCAATGCAGGTAAAGTCGTGACTTAGGAATGGCGTCAGCTGCCCAGTAGAAAGCATTAAAGTAAAAATAGACATGAATACTGTCAAAGTTCTCTTTTATCATGTTGTTTCCATTCAAAACGTTGTCCTCGACAGGGCATCTAAGAACATAGACATAAATTTCACTAGCCAATTTTAAACACTGGTTCAGCCTGCTATAGGCCTATAGTAGCCTATGGCCAGAAAACACACTTGCATTGATTGATCTGAAAAATGCATCGCTTAGCTGAATGACCAAGCGCTCAATGTCTTGTTTAAAGCTGAGTTCGATTCTACGGTAGTTCAAGTCGGACTTTGAAGAACGTATCAGTTTCGTTCATTCTTAAGGGAAGAAAGAGAATAAGTCAGGGTGATGTTTTCAGAATACTCTTGCAATAGGCTGTAGCCTACCAGTTAAGTTATTGCTCTACACATCCCATGAATTTTATAAGACTGTCCACGCCTATTTCACACGAGATATATTAACAGGAAAAAGGTAAACAAGCAAACTCAGTTTTAAAATTCAGTTCTTTGAGCATGAGCCTGCATTGCATTCTTTATATCATAGGCTACTACAGTATTATAAACTGTCTGCCTTTGGATCGGTAGGCATTGGTTTGATACCCTGTCGGGTCATAGGCCTACCAGACTTTTTAAAAGGTCCTGAATCTTATTCTTGCTTGGCTTGACTTGCTGCAGCTCTGTAGCCTACGACCGCGATAACACTGCTTTGTAAAGCCCTGACATTGCTTTGCAAAGCGCTGAGAGCAACGCATGGGACAGCAGCCTATCTGCGATGGGTTGACAGAATTTTCTTGCATTAATCTATCGCGTGTTGGCTCAAGTAACTGGTTGGTGTAAACGTGTTTGTGTATAGCTTACTAATTAACGTGATATTAGACAATTAGACATTGTAGCACTGAAATAAAATGCGTGGTCACTTTATCCTCGAATCTTGCAAAAGGTCATGTTTAAAAACTTTTATTGTAGCCTGCTGTGTATCAGAATCATGGTCAATCTTTGCGTGATAACATCATGCGTAGCGTAGCCTACTATATGATAAACAAACCACTCTTCGGTTGTGACATGGCTGGCAAGTTTTACGGCAAGGGCAAGCATAACTTCAATTGGTACAAGAATTTTAATTGGCTCTAGTGGTTTTACAATGGTTGTCATATAATAATATTTCAGTAGCCAACTCTATTGCTCTTAGAGCCTAGGAAATCAAATGGCTTGATTTAAAATTTTACTTTTAATTTGCGATATAACATAAATAAATAAAATAAAACAATGTAACAAGCACTGTTGTTTTTTTGATTGACGGCAACAATAATAAACTTACCCGTCGTTATCTATGATAAAAAATTTCCGCGCGTCATTTTCGTCAGGAGTTGGAGTAACCCAGCACTTACGAGCCTGCGATAGAAAAGGTAGGCATAAAACGTTCAAAGAAAAGAAGAATATTGTTTCTACTGATGGTTGTGATACCGATAATTTAACGAGCAGATATTCAAGAGAATTGCGATTGCCAGCTTAATTAAACAACTGTGTGAAGGTGCATTTCTGTTTCGCTCACACTGTAGCCTACGTTCTTTTATGCCTTGCAATTGTTGCATAAATATTGACTGCAGCTTTACTACTTCTATATAACTTTTAAAAAATAAAATATTTTTGTAAATCAGAAAAAGTCCTGGTCTAAAATTCTTGTAGTAGCTTAACAAAGATAGCCTACCGTAGCCTAACTGTTTTTTGTTGTTACAATTAAATTGAAAAGTAAAAATTGTCTACAAATACACGATCTCAATTCGTCATTTCCTTAATATTGCGACAAAATATGCTGTATGAGAATTCACCACCATTTTGTCTCCGTGAACTTGAATAATTGTATGAACGTTTATCTCACGTGCATGGCGTGTTGTTGGACAGTTTAAGGCTTCAAACTCAGTAGCAAGAAATAAATCATGCAGTCCATTGCATATAACAGGGTTACTAAAATATTAGTACTTTAGCAGGTTTACTTAAAATTATTCTTCCAAAAGCTCAAGGTTCACCATCAACACCTAGAAGGTCCGAATTCGGACCGCAATCCGCCAGTTGAGTAGCCCTGGCATATAACCTAAACATGAACTCCGCATAGGCCTACGTTGGAGTTCAAGTTGAGCCCATCGGCAGTAGAGGAAGGTGAGGTAAAACTTTTAAAATGCGTAACTGATTTCATAGCTCCTAATTGTCAGGCCTACTTTCTATTATGACATGTTTGATAAAAACTTTTCTTGTGGCAACCGTAGATCGCTGCCTTGCTTGCCTATACCCCTTGGGTCGGCCGTAATTGTAACTACACCGATGCAGGGATTTTAAAAAGTGGTCCGTTTTGCCCCAGTATGTACTAGTCCGTTAACTTTTACCCCACCCCAGACCGGCACTTTTCAAAAAACTCTTGATGACCACTGTAAACTGGATCCTTTTTCATTGGCATAGCAACAATGCATTGCTAATCGACTATTAAAAACAAGAAATTTAAATTTAATATTTTTTTTTTGCAAATAACTGTCATAACCTATCATTTTTTCGTTTGCTTATTCAAAACTAAGTAAACACAAACTAAGCCTCTAAAGCAGGGGTCACCAAACTATATATATATATATATATAACTATATATAACAAAGTTAGCGAATCCACCGCTAACTTTGTTATATATTGTGCTTAATTCAAGTCAGTGGAGATTCTAAATAGTTGTACATCTTTTCGCAATTTGCATCCGGCCCGAAGCTGTTAATCTCGCAGCAATCCGGCCCTCAGAGAAAAAAGTTTGGTGACCCCTGCTCTAAAGTAAACAATGTGGCGTGAAAATTGATTCCGACCTGATTAAAGAGAAACGTTGTGGTGACAGAAGTTCAGGTGGAAAAAGAGACTGGGTAGAAAAATACCATTTTAAAAAATTTGAAATAGACCTTTTAGCCCGGTGAACCGTTTTTTCCCACCTTCTCTTATCGTAAATCAAAACCAGGAATTATTTTAAAATACAATGTAGCCTATTCTAATTTTTAAACCTCTTTATGTATGCTTATAAACTAAGATCTAAATTAAAGAAACACATGCCAGCTTGTAGCCTACTTACACGTTTAGGAAGGCTGTATCAGCTGACAAACATTACTTTTGGAAAATCAGGAGAAGCCTTGTCATTTTTCAAGTTACTGTTAACTCCTTTAAAGATTTCAAAGAATTTTACTGTATAAACCAGGGGTCACCAACCTTTTTTGCATGCGAGCCACTTTGGCACTTAGGAGAGCTGTGGCGCACTAATGAAATTTTAGGTAGGTTGACTCTTATGCTAGAAAAGAACGCATTTCGTACCCAGTGTCCAGCGTTATAATACATATTGTTAATATTTATCTCAGAATACCGCAGCCACAAAATTAGTCGAACAACGCTACTGCCAGGCCAAGCTCCTTTAACAACACTTTTGACTTCTTTAACATTGCCTAATAAACGAGGCCACTTGTTTTGCGCACTAATAGCCAGGCGAGCGGTTTCATCAGAATATTCATCGCCAAGCAAGTGTGATGTTGTCACTTCGCTTCACAAAAGATATCTTGCCATTGGCAGTTTCAGTAAACATAGAAATGTTTGACACATGGCAATACAGGCAACAATAGTGACCTGCAAACATATCAGCGAAAAATAAGCTCCAATAACACTATAACAGGGAGAAAGAAACCAGGCACCATGAAACAAACGCTTGTGGAAATCACCGAAAAAACGTTTCTATCGTAACTCATGAGCAGTGTTCCCTCTAAAAAAGCGATGAGTTGGTTTTTCATTCTTTTTGTAAGAGTCTATAAAACCGTCTTTCCTTGATTATTAGACAAATGTCACTTGCGGTGCTAATAAGCATGGCAAGAATTGTTGATTAACAACATTTTGTAGTTCTAAGCTAAATATTTTCATAATACTAGAAAAATTCTTTAAATTTATATATACTGTAATATTATTCCAATTTATTATAAATTGAGTTGGCACACCGACCTATTTTGCCAACAAAAACTTGCATAAAGAAACACTGCTCGTGAAACCCAATAACGGTGAAACGCACACTGGTGTTTACAGGACGTTTACAAACTTAAAATAAGCAACCCTATGCTCACAGACGTTTAAAGCAACCACTGGAACAGTGTGGCTGGACACCGCATTGAAATAACTTTAAACGACCCCTACCTAGAACTACAATTTGATTGGTCGGTTGGTGGAATCGTATGCAAAGCGAAAATATGCTTCCCGGAAAGTATTTTTCGCCTTCCTGCTGTTTAACTCTTCAAGAAAATTATTTTTGGTTATACTTGTGCGCTGATACCTTCCGCGGGCCGCACATAATCAGCGTGGCGGGCCGCATGCGGCCCGCGGGCCGCCAGTTGGTGACCCCTGGTATAAACCATTTCGGTGCAGTTCTGATGAGAAAATTTATTACAAACCTGAAGAACTAATCTGCTTTCTTTTTTGACATGAAGCCATATTCCAACGAAGACAGGATAAGGTACTCTGACTTTGACGTTACCATCATTTGGTATTGTTTGGTTATAATACCTGTCTGTGAAGAGCTCGATAGATGCCCAAAATTTGTGCTTTTTTGGAAGAACTAAAAGTTTTTCCTGTCTAAAAAATAAAATTATGCAAAAACATAAATTCGAGTTGTTGCACGTAAAAGTATGTAAGCCTATAAGTTTGAATTCAACTTTATGAAGAATCTGTAGTATTCTTAAAATACTTTTCAAGTTTTTCCATGTTAGGATGTTTTCAAATTGTTAATGAAATACAATCTACCTGTAATAGCAAATATGAACAATTATTAATTTTGAGCTTTACGCAAACTAATATTGAATCACGGAATTCAGAAACACGAAACAGGAGTGCCCAGCCACGCGGTCTATCGTTAAATCGCAGACTGATTCCAAGTTGACCGAGATGAGTGTAGAAAAAAAGAAGATAAGTTTGCGGGAGAGGGTGACTAGTCCTCACACCCTTTGGTCGATATTGCCTTACATGCTAGAGTGGGAGCTGCCGATGTTGGTTTGCTCAGAGAAGGCGAGTCGACCCTTGTGTTCTACCAGAAACAACTTAGGTCTGTGGTACCGAAATAGAGCAAAATCCCGAAAGTGGATTAAGCTGTTTCGAGCCACAAGTTTGACTCGTAATTGATTGATCATCTATTTACCTAATATTGAGTAACGTAGGCCTATTAATAATAGCACTTTCTTACAGACAGTTTTGTTACTAGATTCTACTGCCTCATATGGCATTTTGATGTTTGACAAAATCCAGATGACCATGCATTCAACTTAAAGAGCACGTTGTGCTCTGGAAAATATTATTGAACAAAAAGTAGGCCAATCTTAGATGTGTCTTGAATTTGACAGCTCGTTTTAAATCGATTTATTTAACGAGTTTAAAGAGTTTTTATGTGCTCATTGCAATGGGCATGAGTTCAAACTGATGCTGGATTAATTTAATAGACTTCGAAAGACTTAGGCTACTTAAAAAAAACATGTTGGGTAAAAGTAATTGGGCAGTATTGTAGTTCCACTTATAAAGCCCATCTTGGGACAAATCTTGAGCTTAATAAACGGGTGGGCGGGCCTATAAAGGGGAAGATATTTTCTATTGTCGAAATAAATAGAAGTAATTTTGGTCCGGACCAAATTGGGCTTAATAAGTGGGCAGGCCTGTTAACCGTGGACTCAGTAAGCAGAGGTTAGCCTACTGTATTTTGTTTTGTTGCAATTTTTTTCTTGAAGTTACCCATGTGTTTCTACGTTTATTCTACTGAATTTAGCATAGCAGTTGTCCACATCTGTTTCGTGGCAGGAAGATCGGGCCTAACCATAACAAAAGTTCGAAAATCGTTGATTTCTCTGTATAGTTTTATGCTATGATGCTATACAAACACATTAAAACAAAGTCTAAGATCTTACATTGCAAAAACCCCAGTACAAATGCAAAGTGAAATGGAGACAAAGCAAGAAAGCATCATTACAAATAATACACAAAGTTGACAGATTGAGTTTTTCTGCCAAAATGGATTTCTTTTGGTTGTCACGTGCGGTTTGTTGTTTCCAACAGCAGACAGCGAGTGGTGCGTTCGTGCTAGTTTTAGTTGCTAATAGGCCGCCAGCATTTTAAAACTTTTACTTGTTTTCGAAATAAGATTGTTTTAAACAGTCCTAATCAAACGCTTTCTTGAAAGTACAAAATAAGTGGCCAAAATTGAAATGTGTCCAAAATTTTTTCAATCTATAGTAGCAGTAGGCCTATAGCCTAATGTGATTTTAGTCACGTGCAATCCTTGCATATTGGGTGTCGATTTGAAAGAGCGGTTTATGGGGAAAACGTTAAATCTTGTTATTGAGCTTCTTATCTTATATATTATATATATTTAATTATACGAAATTAGTTATAATTATGTTGTTATATTACATAACTACCTTAGGTATAATTATCTTATATGTTAGTTATAAATAGCACAAAGTGAACAACAAAGTTTCAAGATTCGACATGCAGTGACGAGTTATAAAACTTGGAGTTAAGTTAATTTGTTTAAAGGATACTTCAAACTTTAATGCTTCATAAAATTTAAGAAGCTATACGATTCTTGCAAAATAGTATTTTTGAATCTTTGTTTTGAGTATCAATTTTTCTGACAAAAGATGTTTACTGAAAAAAATAACTTACTTGACCCAAGGAATGATTGGTCCAGCACTTCCACTTACTTTGATGTAATATTTACAATGCAAGGAAAACTCATACACAGGCAGTCTTAAAACAGTACTTCCATGAGGCAAGACCAGAATGACACGGACTTTGTAATATATAAAAGCCCAATAGTTGATCACCTTAAAAACATTTAATTTGTTGCATACATCAATTTTAACCGCGTTAAAAAATCCAAATAATTATAAAAAGCGGTTTCAAATTATTTTCAGTAAGATTACATTTTGTAATTAACTTTACAGTTGGCCTAACTTGCTGTTGCTATGAAAAAGTACTTTTCGTTGCTATGGTGCCAAAAGTTTTGCAAAATCAGAAGTTCCAGATCGAACTTCAGCTTTTTTAACTCAGCCTGGTAAGTGGTAGCGAATTTTATGCGTGGCCTTGTCGATAATTTTAATAGGAAGAATTGGCAGTATTTACTGATTTTAATGAATGGTTTTGCTGCATTGTTATTGTTTATTGTAAAGAATGCTGATTGCGGTCATTAGCATATAGGCTTAATGCAGGCCTTATTAAACAAAGATGTGGAGCTGGGCTGAAATCATTTATATCTTTCACATCTATAGAAGTAGTTTTGATTCATGGCAGATTAATCTCCTATAAGATTCCAATCTGACACCACAGTCCAGACTAATAGAAAACGGTTGTTTGGACGCAATTCCGAACAGTTAGTTTTTTTCCTAATTGAAAGTCTGACCGCAACAGAACTGTATTGCAGTTAGTACAAAAGCACAACTTAAACTTCGTTAAAGAAGCGGCAATCACCTTTTTAGAAATTGCGCATTCTCCATAAGCATCGTTCAGATAGAATGAATAGCCGTCGGAAGTTCTCGTGGCTGTGCATTCATCCGTCGCATTGAATGGGTAAGCATCGTCCGTTACAAGAATTAAATTGGAAACGTGACTTGCAAGGTTCAGTGAGCTCAAGTAGCTGTCGCTAATGCTAAAAATTAAACGCAATTGTTATTCATTATGTCTATATGCTACAATTTGGTGTTTCTACCCAGTCAGAAAAATCAATCCATTGTTTTATTGATTTTAATTTTCTTAAATAAATTCAACAGTTAGCATAAATATTTTTAACGTTGCAAACAACACGCAATAGGCTACACAAAAACGTGCATTTAAGAATGAATTGCAATTTCAGCATATTTTTTTTCACTACAGTGCTGTGATAGCCTATCACACATTTACAATAGTTGCTGTCTTGCTGATCACTTACGTAATGGTAATGTTATCTGATTGACATTCGATTGCGTTTGGATCCAAATCTGGTACGACAACATCTGAAAACAAGGATTGATGAAAAATGACAAAGTAGCAATAACGATAGTTTAAAAAACTGCTTTTCTTGTTTCTTTTCATTGTAAACTGCTTCATAAACAAAGCATTGAAAAATATATTTGCAATAGCGCTGTTATTGATTACTTTTCAGAAGCTTTATCTTCTTAATGAAAAAGCTTCATTGCATGCTTAATCACGACAGTTTCGCAAGCTTCCTGAGACTTTGAACCACTGATGCAGACTCGGTTACCAAGATTGGCTATATAAAGTTCCGGCTTGTAGCTGAAGACTGAAGTGTCGGCTTTTGCGAATTATTCCATCGTCTAGGCACCGCTGAAGGCGCTGAATGGAGATCTATCTTTAAAATATGTTACTCCATGGCCACCTGAAGATGCGGCCTGATTTGTCACATTTTGCAGATTTTGATTCCAGCTACTGCTAGTGCTTGACTGAGATTTTTTGAGATGTTTTTACTTTTTGCGGTTTCCTAACGACAAAAAACTTTTTTGTTGCCTTGGGGAAGCAGTAGCAAATGAGAAAAAGTAAGCTGAAAAACGCAAAATCAGACTGTTATTGAAAATTAACAGTCTGACTAAAATCTACAAAATCAAATTTTCTTTGTTTTTCAACATGTGAGGATGTTAAAACCTATTGTGTCATCTGGGGAAAAGAATAAAGAAAGCCTAAAAATCTAATTTTTAGAAAAATTTATTCAAACGTTCGCCCAAAGTTAGAAAAACCTGGAAATTTCTTCAAAATGTGACAAATCAGGCCGTATCTTTAGGTGGCCATGGTTACTCAAATTGTCATAGCGCTGTTAGGCCTGTTTACGTTTCATAGTTTATCTTGTTTTTGACGGATACTGCAGTGCAGTGGTGTAACCTATAGCCTGTGAGAAGTCCAAAAAAATAAAACGTACTTTACAAGTCACTGAAACTCAACTTACCTTCTGCAGCTCTGACCGAAAGTTTGTTGAAAACTAAAATCAACCCAAACGCCAGTAAATATTTTATAACCGGCATTGTGCTTACATTGAACATGTGTATATACAACTGTTTTGTTTTTTGATTTTGCAAAAAATTAGTAACATAAGGGGTCGTTAATGATCAATCATATTTTTATTGTTTTATTAGAATTGCACAAATTAAATCTAGCAAATTTACATGCTACAATAATAATAAAGCGATATAGTTGGTTTGAATCTTTATCTTTGGACCGAGAAAGTATCTGATACGTTATTTCCGGCAGTTTCGCATACTTGTAGAAGTTTAAAACCACCTACACAGGCCCGCTCACCGTGATTGGCCGAGTGAAGTTTTTGATTGTCGAAGCGTTGTTGCCTGTGAATTATTCCATCCACCAAGTGCCGCTACATGGAGACCTGTCCTTGAAATGCCATAGGTCTACTAATCAAAAAGTAAAGAGGCCAAAATGTAGAATTTACTCTTTGCTTAACGTGAGGATTTGCTTCTACGAAGTTTATATTCCCTGTCTGAAAAGTTTTAACAAAAGCGCTAACTACCGATAACACTCTTTTAAAACTGCCTGGTCTAGACTCATTGCATCTTATATTTGAAAACTGAAGATGAAAACAATTTAAGTTTTCGAAAAGTTTGCTGTACATATGTCCAGTAGGCTATCTACACCCTGTGTTTTTTTGTATTTATTTTTAATACATTGACCAGACGTTCGAACCATTTTGTTTTAACTCGTTTCATGTTTATTAGAATAGGCTACACCTTACTTAAAATGAACGAAATATTATACAGCCTGTATTTTAGCTCATGAAACATGCATAATATAAGATAGCCGAACAAGCAGCTCGGGTTTGAAGAAGATACTGTTGCGTATTAAATCTAATAAACGATGTTTCCGGTGGGAAACGCATCGGGTTTCGAAAAACAGAGAATCGATGAATCAGACCACACACAAAGAGCACACAATGGAACCGCTCATCTAAGTTAATTGGCAAACCTGCTAATCTTATCTGTTAACATTTGCCATGCTGCTTTTAGTAGGGGGCGTTGTTTGTTTGTTTCGTGTTAAAAGTGATTTTTTTTTTTTCTTGATTTACCTTCGGACTTATTGAAAGCTAAAAAAATTGTGTTTTAAGTTTTGCCCACCTGCGGAAGGGGCCAGGAGCCCCAATTCCAGCTTGATCTCAAATTATTTTGTTGCGTACTTCGAACCTAAAATTAGGTTTGCTTTCGCTGAATCTAATTTTTTGTTTGTGTGCATTGCAGTTAATGAACTATGATAAGTGAAATATCCAAAATAACAATAAATAAACAATGACAATTTAAACGTTTTCACGATTTTCTCGATTTCACAATAAAACAGCTAAAACTTTTCTGTCACGTTTGTTTGTCATTAAATATATTGAATGTAGATTTTAAAATCACATTATGTCATAAATATGCCACTATTAGAAGTATTTTAGGACAAAAGCATTGTCTTTTTGGGGCTAGAGTGGGACAAAGAAGGCCATTTTAAGCTTTTTCGCTATAGACAATAATGCTTTGCAAAAATCAAAATTTACCACAAGGCTGGTTGCATAGAGAAATATAAGAAGACAACGTTGAAAGGTCTTGGCGAAATAAATTTCTTATACAGAAAGTTGCAGCTGAAAAATTCATTTCCCATCATTTCCACATGCACTACTCCACTAGCTATTAACAACTATTAAAAAATAAAAAACAAGCAGCAATATACAATAGAATTTCCCTATAGTGACTTTGGCTATAGTGAAATTTCGCCTATAGTGACACCTGTTGCAAAGTCCCGTTTGCGTACACTACAGTAGAGTAACAATTCGTTTTAGTGACCCTTCGGTTATAGTGACACTCTTTCCGCGGTCCCTTTAAATGTCACTATTGGCCAATTCTACTGTAATTGCATTTTAGCTTTGCACAAAAAAAGCTGCACCACAGTATCACTTACAACCAATCAAAGTCATTTTGGTTTTCTGCCAAAAGCTTCGTTGGGGGGCTGTCTTCGAACAACGATTGCTCGCATATTAACTAATATTATTATTGTAACTGTCTCCGCCCCAGTGTAGCCAAATCGTTTGGCATCCGCTGGCTTCGATCAGTCTTTCAACAAGGTTGATAGGATCTCCATTCTGTTTTGTCCTTTGCGATGTTTTGCAATCGATGGAGATGTGGTGTGCTGAGCAGGGATCCCAGGCCAGCTTTTCTGATGTCAGATCTCAGCAGTTGTAATAAATTGGTACGGTGACGTCCGGTTCGGCCTTGGTACTTTTTGCTGCCAATTATTGCAAATTCAAGGGCTTTCTGGGGAGGTGAGTCCTGGTGAAGTCTCAGAATGTGTCCAAACATGTTCCATCTCATGGTGGAGATCTTGCAAGACAATGGTTCACTGTTGCATATTTTGTAGAGATTTTTGTTCGAGATAAGACTGTTTGGCCAAGTATGACCAGTTATGACACGTAAATGTCTTCGATGACAGGCATCCAATCTTTCAAGACTTCCTTTGGTAACAGACCAGCTATTTCAGTTGTAGATCATAATTGGGATGCAGTACGCGTTGTGCAATCTTAATCGCAACTGTAATGGGATTCTCGATCTCTTGCTCCATAGTTTCCAGTGTGATCTGAAAGCGACATTGCCTAAATTGCAGCGGGATTTGACATCGGCAGTGCTGCACAATAATGATCCCAAAAGTTTGTGTATACGCCATTTTTCGTTTCCTCGAATCGGTAGGCTATCAGTATCAATTTCATTTGTGTCTGTAAGAAATATGTGGGTGAATTCAGTTTTAGTCTCATTCATGAAAAGATTGTAGTTTTTCAGGTTCTTTGTAGCAATAGATTGTAGCATATCAAGTGGCTGTCTAGGGACGGTACATTACGGGACGCGCAACTCCGTTGTTCCTTCAACATTAGAAGGGTCAATTGCCAATTTGACATTTTTTTTACGCTTTACTGCTGGCTTGCTTTCAACTAAAAACCTTAAATTACTTTAAAACCAACTTCACTCTTCTTATATAACTCATAAAAAGTATAATATTTTGTAAATTACAAAAAAACGTAACCCTTCTAGTGTTGCGGATAAGCCAAAAGCGGATGAAGTTTCGCATCCCTGTGATCTACAATCCCTAGGCTGTCTTTCCTCATCTAGAAACTCAACATCGTCTGCATACTCCATTTCCAAAGGCATGCATGTGTCAGATATAGGGGGGTTTGGTCTGGAGGACTGCTCTCGCACTGCGCTCAATGCTGCAGATAGGTAGCAGGTGAAGAGTATTGGGGAGAGGCTGTCTCCTTGAGGGGAACCGATGGTAGTCTCAAAGTTTGCGGACATTTCGTTGTTAATGCGCACATACAGTTTCGTGCCAGCTAGCAGGGTGCGGGTTAGTCGCAGTTCATCTTCATCACAGCCAGCTTGGTCTAAAATTTGAAGGATTTTTTTGCGTTTGATGGTGTCAAAGGCTTTGGACATATCTATTCCCATTTTGTGGAAGTCCCATTTTCTAGCCATTACCACTGAAACGAGCATACGTTGTGCCCAGACAATGTCAGCACAGCTTCTGCCACGTTTGAAACCGCTTTGGAAGGGTCCAGTGAAGCTGTCAATTTTGTCTCTAATCCGATGCAAAATGATGATGGAGAGGATTTTTCTGATGCTATTGAGGAGCACAATGGGTCGAAGATTAGCTGGTGGTCCTTTTGGTTTCTTGGGTTTTTGTATAGCAATTAGTATGCCTTCGCCGATGGTGTATACTGGTTTGTGTTGTTTGAAAGATTCATTAATAGTCTTTGATATTAAACCGGAGGTTATGTTTTTGGAGAATTTGAAGAGTTCGTTGTTGACGCTATCAGGGCCAGCAGCACGACGGTTTTTCAAAGAAGAAATTGCTGCAGACACTTCCTCAGTGGTTATTGGTGTTTGCAAGGGTCTTGCTTCTCCGGTGAATGGTTGTATTGGTTCATCATCTGAATCTGTAAATTGTTGCTGAAACCATTTTCTTACAATCTCTACTTTGCTTTTGTCTGAGAGCACAAAACTGCCATTGACATCTTGAATCATGATGGGGGTAGGAGGCTTTCTCGCTTTAAGTAGTTTTGCTGCTTGAAACATTTTACTTCTGTCTTCAGATGCGGATATTTCTTCTGCCAAAGAGTTGGCTTTCTCTATTGCAACCTCCTTTAATCTTTTGGATATGCTGTGTAGGATGTTCGTACGTTTCTTTCGGAGGTTAGAGCGTTCCATGTTGTTTGTGCTTTGATAAATTTGTAGCCTTAAAGCTTTTTGCTGTTTGGACAGATCTGCTGCTTGTTGATCAAACGTATGTTGTGGTGGGTTGCTTCTGGTGATGCCGGCAGCTTTTATGGCTGAAACTTTCATGCAGTCAAGTAGATGGTTTATAGTTGTGTTTGGATCATCGTTGCGGTCTAATTCGCTCAACATATTCTTCAGAATTTTCCTATATGATTGCTGGGTCTTTCGATCATCTCTCAGACGATGGATGTTGATTCTCTGTTGCTTGGATTTCTTTGGATGGCGTTTGTGAATTAAATGAATTTTATCAATTCTTAGTTTCGTGGAAACAATCTTGTGGTCAAAGTTTAGGTCCGTGCCTGCAAAAGACCTTGCGTTTTGTAGTAGAGGGCGTGCTTTCTGTTGACAGATGACGTAGTCAATTTGGTTGTAAATAGGTTTACTTAAGTTGGGGTTGTTTGGATCTTTGATAAATCCCGTCCAGGTAGTGCGGTGTCTGCTTGGGTGTTGAAAGGCAGTGTTGCTAGCAAAGTAACCATTGGCAGAAAGGAAATCCATGAGTGCATTACCGTTCAGATTGCGTTGGCCAGTGCCGTAACTGCCCAGGCATGCGTTTAGGCCCGTGTCAATGTCATCTTGGGTAAGCTTTCCGAGTTTGGAGTTCATGTCGCCACATATAAAAGTAAGCCACCCAGCAAACATCATAGCATTAGGCCAATACTGGCCCAATATCAGCTTGTATAGGCAACTTGTATTGGCACTGTACTGGCGTCAATACCGGCCCCGTATATTCTTGCACCCGGGCAACAACTTGGGCCGATACAGTCTTTGTACGGGGAAGCCGTATGCTGCCTGTACACAGCCAGCATTGGCCCAATATATTTAACTTGTATTGGCACTGTACTGGCGTCAATACCGGCCCCGTATATTCTTGCACCCTGGCAACAACTTGGGCCGATACAGTCTTTGTACGGGGAAGCCGTATGCTGCCTGTACACAGCCAGCATTGGCCCAATATATTTAACTTGTATTGGCACTGTACTGGCGTCAATACCGGCCCCGTATATTCTTGCACCCTGGCAACGTCTTGGGCCGATACAGTCTTTGTACGGGTAGCCGTATGCTGCCTGTACACAGCCAGCATTGGTCCAATACATTTAACTTGTATTGGCACTGTACTGGCGTCAATACCGGCCCCGTATATTCTTGCACCCTGGCAACGTCTTGGGCCGATACAGTCTTTGTACGGGTAGCCGTATGCTGCCTGTACACAGCCAGCATTGGTCCAATACATTTAACTTGTATTGGCACTGTACTGGTGCCAATACCGGCCCCGTATATTCTTGCACCCTGGCAACGTCTTGGGCCTATACAGTCTTTGTACGGGTAGCCGTATGCTGCCTGTACACAGCCAGCATTGGTCCAATACATTTAACTTGTATTGGCACTGTACTGGTGCCAATACCGGCCCCGTATATTCTTGCACCCTGGCAACGTCTTGGGCCGATACAGTCTTTGTACGGGTAGCCGTATGCTGCCTGTACACAGCCAGCATTGGTCCAATACATTTAACTTGTATTGGCACTGTACTGGTGCCAATACCGGCCCCGTATATTCTTGCACCCTGGCAACGTCTTGGGCCGATACAGTCTTTGTACGGTTAATCGTATGCTGCCTGTACACAGCCAGCATTGGTCCAATACATTTAACTTGTATTGGCACTGTACTGGTGCCAATACCGGCCCCGTATATTCTTGCACCCTGGCAACGTCTTGGGCCGATACAGTCTTTGTACGGTTAACCGTATGCTGCCTGTACACAGCCAGCATTGGTCCAATACATTTAACTTGTATTGGCACTGTACTGGTGCCAATACCGGCCCCGTATATTCTTGCACCCTGGCAACGTCTTGGGCCTATACAGTCTTTGTACGGGTAACCGTATGCTGCCTGTACACAGCCAGCATTGGCCCAATACATTTAACTTGTATTGGCACTGTACTGGCGCCAATACCGGCCCCGTATATTCTTGCACCCTGGCAACGTCTTGGGCCTATACAGTCTTTGTACGGGTAACCGTATGCTGCCTGTACACAGCCAGCATTGGCCCAATACATTTAACTTGCATCGGCACTGTACTGGTGCCAATACCGGCCCCGTATATTCTTGCACCCTGGCAACGTCTTGGGCCGATACAGTCTTTGTACGGGTAACCGTATGCTGCCTGTACACAGCCAGCATTGGCCCAATGTAGTTTTTCTACGGGTAGCCGTATGGTGCCTGTACATAGTCAGTATTGGCCCAATGCACTTAACTTTGTATTGGCACTATACCGGTGTCGATACGGGCCCCGTACATTCGTGCACCTGGTTAACGCGTTTGGCCAATACAATCTTTGTATCGGTGCCTGTAGACAGCCAAACACTGGCCCAATACAGTGTTTGTACGGGTGACCGCATGTTGCCTGTACTGGCTCAATGTCCTCAACCTGTATTTGCACTGTAGGCTACTAGCGTCAATACGGGCTCCGTACATTCGTGCACCTGGTTAGCGCGTTGGGCCAATACAGTTTTTGTACGGGTGACCTATGGTGCCTGTACACGGATAATCTGCCACTACCTTAACTGTATAGAAACTATCGCGCCGCTTTGATGTGATTCTATGGTACAACACCAATACTGATAAGTATTGCTCGATAATTGAAACTGTTCTTCTGACGTTCTGGAATAGCATAATGTCTTTAGAAATTCTTTTGACAGGTTTTGCAACACAACTTATTTACCACTTGCATCTTTTATTGTTATCAAAACAATTAACTGTTGACAACCTCAGCTCTAACTCGGTGTCTTCTTCCGCCTTGGCGATCACGCCAATTTCGCATCCAGGTGCTGGCTGCCTTCTCTATCTCTTTTTCGGTAGCTGTAGTCAGCACCGGGTTTTGTAGAACCGCTCCTAAAACAAGGATTAAAATGTTGTCAAGAAAAAATAACTGTAACATCAAAATATGGTACGAGCATATTACATAACCAATAATCATTCAAACAATATTGGCCAACAGCAAGTTTGAAATGGAGGTCCAATTAAGTGATTCTTGAAGGGTTTTTGACGCTGATTCCGCAAATGTGCTTATTTTTTCTACAGCACACCAGGTTTCAGAGATATTTGAGTTTTTGTTGTTTAAATATGACCTATATGGATGGAAATGCGACGCAATTTTACCTAATAGTGACAATTTTGATCTCAAGCTTGCACAACGCGGATTTCTCAATGAATTGCGATTACCAGCTGAATTTTAGAAACGTATTTTTATGACTAAAATACGTAAAACTACCTAAAATATCAAAGTGTAAAATTTTTCAAAACCAAATGTGGTGAAGAAAAAACGAGCGCAGATTCGGAATCAGCGCAGAAACTTTATTTAGAAAACTTTACTTGTACCTCTGATTACAAAACTTACTTAAAATTTGTTGACCAGTGAAATTAATCTAGCCTACGCCAAAGCAGTAAACAATTTGTTAAATAAGCTAGGCATCACTATGCTGTACCAATTACCTGTTGTGGAGACAACTATTTTATTATGCACAACATACGCGCTGACTTCCGGGGGGGCGGCGCCCCCCCGTAAACTCATGGTTGAGGGGCAACAAAAATGGTTATTACAAATGGTGTTTCAAAGATAAAACACTTCGCGAAAGAGATTTTGATCATTTAAACCAGGGGTCACCAAACTACGGCCAGCTGGCCGGAACTGTCCGCGAACTAATTTCATCCGGCCCGCCACGTGCTGCAGAAATAACAGTTACACTACAACTGTTAAGGAAAAAAAGTTACCATACTTTTTGTAAAGGACTGACGTTGCTGTTGAGCAACACGCAACCTGCTAATGATTCTGTTTTTATCATTAGGCCACCACAAATGGGGACAGCCTAGGCCAAATTTGGAAAGATGTAATGTTTTTTCAAGAACACGATGCCCTGTAGTGTATCACAGCAGGGAATAAATTTTCCAGCAACCTTTCGATTTTCATCACAACTTTGCTATTCCACCGCTGGCTTTGTTATTTATTGTGCTCAATTCAAGTCAATGGAGATTTAAATAGTTGTATATCTTTTCGCAATTTACAACCGGCCCGCAGCTGTTAATCTCGCAGCAATCCGGCCCTCAGAGAAAAAAGTTTGGTGACCCCTGATTTAAACGGACTTAAAGAATGCCGAAAGCGAAAAATAGCCTCCGTTGCTCTTGCCCGCAAAACAGCAGCTGATCGCATGACTTTCTCATATGGGGGCCGCTAAGGTTTGACGTCGACTTCAACGATCAGATGAACGTAGCAACTAGTGGTAGAAACGATCATGGAATGTTACGTAATAAGAACGATTATATCCTACACGCAAAAATAAAAAAATCGATCTCTTAAAACAGCTCTTTCCGCTGTTTTGTTTCGTGAGCTTTGCATATTGCTCAACAAGTGCATAAAATTTAGAATAGACAAGAAATCATTAAATTTGAGAATTAAGTTCGAATCACTGCAAATAAACGTATTCAAAACTTTTAATTCGGCAGACACCATTTCAAACTCCGTAATCTACGTCAGCAATGATTTTGCAGCAGTAAAAATGCGTTCATTTTGAAAACTGCGAGCTGGAGACAACAGCTTGTCCCGTGTATAAGTTAAAGCTGTGTTGAGGTGAAAATCACTAGCGAACATCTCGACCTATACTCGGGTATACGGTATTCGATTAAAAGACTTAAAACTTTCGATAAAAAACAGAAGAGAAAACACTTCGCCTTTGTTAGCGCTTTGAAGGTAAGTAATTAGCAAAACGAACAAAACGAGGTTAATAAAACTGATAGCGGGTTTCCACTCTGCTGGAAATCACGATTTTTAGCGTTTTATTTCAATGACTTCGCTGTCTTGATCGTTGTTATTCGGGCAACACTAAACGGCGGAAATGCGGAACGCGGAAATAAGCCGGGCGTGAAATGGCGTATTGTCCGCAGAAGTAGCGATTTAATGCCTTGAAAGATATTGTTTAGAAGCAATTGTGAGGTCATTAAATACTTTGACTGTTTTAATTCCACAGTTATTGGAGTAAATTTCGAAATTTAATGGAATTTATTGAAATAGGAAAAAGGCGGAAATGCGATTTTTAGCCACAACTCAATACCAAACATTTTCTTATGTTGAAATATCATTGAAAGCTATTATTTAGAAGCAATTGTGAGATCATTAAATACTATGACTGTTTTAATTCTAAGTAATTTCTGCTTATTTCCGCATTTCCGCCTTTTAGTGTTGTCCTTGTTATTCACTCGCACGAAAAGGAAATGAATCGGCTTGTTTTCCAACTGTTCCAATTATGAGCTAACAATATCAAAATTTTTACGACTAGGCGTACTGCATGCGTAAAACTAATCGTTTCAAGCAGTGGTTCTAATAAATTCGGTTTGCGATTTAGGTGTCAATATAAACAAGACAATAAGCTTAATCAAAGACTATTTTAATTGAGTAAAATAGCGTTATGGTTATGACGTTATCGCCTTTCTCGCCCTCCAAGGTTATTTGAAAAGTGGGCGCCTATGATTGCACAATTTGACGTTCTCACATACCATTACAGTTTTTTGTGTCTTCATACTTTATACCATGAGAGTAAAGTTCGAAAATTATTTCACTATTTCTTTATATTTTTGCGGTGTGTGTTTTTGGTGTTAGATTTCATCCTAAAGTTTAATATGGAAACTAAATCTTTGAGCGCTAGATTACTTACTTTTTATGACATCCACAATGTTTTTCAAAGAACATAGCGCCTTTTTTTGTGGCAAACTAGAATCTCCTCTCCATCCACTCTTTCCCGACCAATTATATCTCTCACACAGTGGATTGAAAATGATGCTCTCCATCACTCGCCAGCTACATTCCTTCACTGACGAGCCACCCACCACAGAAAGGCGAGAAATCTGAAACATAAAATACTCAGAAACAAAAAATATGCACCGATAATCTGCTTACTGAACTATATTTACTGACACTGGGTTGCGACAGTAATTATCTTGATATGTAGGCTACATTGTAGGCTACATTACTTACCAATGATGATGGAACACCCTCCGACTCCGAAAGTGTATGTGGCTGTGGTTACGTTTGTGACCTTGAGTGAATCTAATTGTTTTTATCATTGTGGTATTGTAATAATGCTAGAATACACATACGGTTGAAAATGGGATTTAGGAAGTCAACTGAAAGTCTTCAATGCGACATTAATTAGAAAATAATTTGAGTGCAAGATAGATGGGCCAACGATTTGGCAAATACAAAAGATGAAATTCGCGAGACATATTTTGAGAGGATCGGCAGGACAACTACATCAATTGGTTATTGAAGGTATGGTGGAAGGAAATAGGTGCAGGGGAAGAAGGAGACGAACTTGGGGAGATAATGTAAAACACTGGGCTGACTTGTCAAGCATCGAAGAAGCAAAAAGAGTAGCGGAAAAATGTGACTTGTGGAAAGAATTGTCTGCCAACTTTCTACTCGGAAGACAGCACATGATAATGATAATGAATGCAACATCGGGTGAATAGAAAACATTGAAATCAATAAAACTTGAATCTACCAAAAGTTTATTCCTAAATGTATTCCTTTAAAAGACCCTAGCGGCCATCCTAAGCATTGCCATAAAGCACCTTCTTAAAAAGCTCTTGGTTACCGCTTCACTGCTTGGTGAGCGTAATGTACCAACAACCGTTTACCAACCAGTTGAAATATTAAGTATTCAGTAAGAAGTAGATATTACCAAGGCCGGAAGTTCCGGACGGAGTTGCAATTTTCAAGCCGGAACATCCGGCCTAAATGTTGCCTTCGTGCATCATTACTTACCAATGCATTTTTTATACCCGTATCAACGAGAAGACCTTCTAAATGCTCCAATTCCTCCACAGTTTTGGATGGAATTGGAATTCCATCTGGAAGCTCTGTTACCATGGAATTGGATGCGTTATTCGAACGCAATATTTTGCGCAGCAATTTCTTCATTTCCACCATCTCCTTGGACTGAGATGTTAACTGCACCTTTATTTCAGCTAGTTCTTGGATAACGTCATCTGAGTTTGTAAAAGGTTTTGTCAGTCCGAGGATACAGTTTCAAAACCAACCAACAAGTTAAATTTTTGCAATAAGCACAACGCTATGATAAAGTGAAAACAAGATCATTGCAAACTCCTTGGGCAAACAAATTAAAACAGCATTAATTCGGTGTTAGTTTTTACCTTGTGAAAGCTGGACCACAGAAGAGACATCTCTCTCTTGGCTGTTTAGGGACATGGAGCTATGTTGGGACGTAGTGGACACATCCATAAGTGACCCAGAATTACTAGCATCTGAAAGCATAAACATTGCAACACAAAATTTAGCAATTCAATATAAATGCGCACTGTTTCATTCCAAGAAAGCGTTTAATCTTCACAACATTGCAACTTTTGGCATACTCCCACTTCTAAACAAGATATGCCTTGTACCAACACAGCTATTTAATGAAATAGTGGCTGTCAAAAATGCTATCCTGATTCATTTAGTTTGCCTTAGGAAAAATACCCCATGTTATACGATCTTACTTTGAACAGATGTTGACCGCTTGTGTTTTGGTGAGGACGTGTCACTTTCAGGCAAAAAAATAGGTGGAGGATTAGGAAGGATAAATTCCATTCGCCTCTGCTTTGATTTTGAAGAACCAGGGTTTTCTGACAATGAAAATAAAATAATTCTAATGCTTCAAAGATCACCAGCTTATGAATGATCTGCAGCAATGCCGGCAAAAAATAAACTATTGCATTTTTGTGCCAATTAAATATGCAAATTAACGTAAAGACAATAGTTAATGCACTCAGTTCTCCGTTATGAAGCATTAAGCAACACAGTAGCCTAGAACTAAGCTACAGGTATGTCAGAACTCAGGCACACATTCAGATAATGAATAGTAGTAGGAAACACAAGGATATAAAAGTTGTAAACCATGAAATATTTAAAACATGAATACTTGGAGAACTACATTGACTACCTTCTGGATCAGTATCGTCAGATTCCTCAACCCTGGCATCAACATACCGTGAAGGCCTTCTCTTTTTTCTTCTACAAAAATACAAATTACGGTACCTTTATTCAAATAGTCTTTACAAAGAATAAGGTTACTAATAAAAGTATTAGCCTAGTATGTTATTTTTACAAAAATAAAGCATGATATGAATACTGAATTTACACTCACACAAGTGAGACAATACAATAATAATACGTTTCAAAATTTTATGCGCTTCATCAAGAAGACAGGCAAGCACACAGCCAAATGCAAGTAAATTACTGCCTTCTTTCCAAAATCACACAACATTACTCTTCATGTAGCCTACAAAGTTATTTAGTACAAAGTTAGTTAAATACAAAATACATTTACGTATAGGCCATTTGCGCATACGTATAGGCAAAATACATTTACGTATCTATTATTAATGCGTACTGTACAGTGCACATCTATCCAGTAACGCACTAGTCTGGCTTTCCACCACCTGCCCTGAAATTTGAACAATCCTGTCTTACAGGAAAGAAGAAGACCACCTGTTTGAATAACGGTCTATTTTTTTGCTGGTGGCTACGCTAGCCTATTTTTTAGTAAGCAACAGCTTCCACCGTTTGATGAGCATGAGCAACTTTAGTGTTACGTTGAAGCGTTTTTAAAACAAAACTGCGTTTTATTTTGACGGAAAATTGTTTCATCTTTGATTTCGAAATCATAGCGATTTGGTTTTAATATGTGCTTAAATAAATAAGAAATGCTAATGCATGAGAATCGTAGCTTACAAGGTTGAAAACGCCAAGGAAAAAATGTGTGGGATTACGTAAAACGTGTTTATATATTTTAAATATAGGCCTACTGACTGTTTTCATTTAGGGATGTTTCAAATAAGACGCAGCGTATTTCAAAATTTTATTTCGTTTGACAAATAAATAGCCTAACAATAAATCGCAGGGGTTCAGAAATTTTTATCATCTTCAACCTAACATCTTTCTTGTCGCAAAGGAGAAGCAAAGCACTGCAACGAGTACGAGTATTTAAAATGCTTTTTTACTACGAAACGCAATCTTAACGTAACTGAATTGAAAAACGTAATCGCTTCAAAGGAAAGACAGGTCAAAGTTTTGGATAAACAGTAGATTGCATCCACAATTTAGGCTACTTTGCATTGCCAACTATACCAACAAATACTTTCGGTGAAGGTAGTAAAGCTTGCTCGACCATCTTGTAGCCCTCATCATCAGCACAATATTACAGCATAGCCTACGTTTTGTGACCTGTCATGGGTTTACTTTTGTTTCTGCTATGAAGTAAATGTTGGTTACGTTTCAAATTGTAGAATCATACATTTTTTTTCAAAACCCTTTTCCCATGAAACTTTTCTGCTCACGCCACTGTATCTATTCCAACATAAAGAAAAGTTCTTTGAATATGCTTACTTTAACGTGCTCAGCTCATTTATTTCCTCATCAGTTTGCAGATCGGAAAGCTCTTCGGCTCGTTTAGCTTTTGCCAATCCTTCTTGATAAGTAGCTGAAAAAAAAAGCATTAGTACAGCAATCCGCGCTTATTGAGCTCATGGTTAATAGACCCACCCGCTCATCACCCTAACTTGGTCCTGTCCAGAATTACTCCCATTCATTCCGGTAATGTAGAAAACATCCCCTGCTTAGTAAGCTCACCAGTTTATTTAACCCGGTCCCAAAATTGTCCTGTCCGAATGTGGATTTAATAAGTGGACGACTGTACTATACACAATACAACGTCTCAACTAAAACTCGTGATAAAAAACTCATACTTACAACATTTTCCACCTGGCACCAACTGTACATCATATACATCCCACGATTCATCGGGCTCAGTTTGCTTCATTATAGCGTGAGCTATCGGTTTTGAAAAAGTGCAATTTGGCCAATACAGCTGCGTTTCGGTTTTGAACCATATGCATGGAACACATTCGACTTCATTGCTTGTTTTAAATATTACGACTTGATACATTTTGCAGTTAACATATGTCCCTAAAATAAAAATACGAAAAAAAGTGGTTATAAATCATAATATTAATACCGTAAGCCGTTTCATTATAAAAAGACGTGTACATAGTGCGAGCAGCTGTCTTGGAGCATGATTGTGATTAGCAAGATATTAAGCTAATGATATATGTAAAATATTGCATGCAAGATATTATATAAATGTAGCCACTTACGACATAAAACACATAAACATCTGCAGTGATATTAAATCTGGTCAGAAATAAAAAACTAGCGAAAGGCATGGATAACAGGAAAAGCTGCATACGCAGCAGCATTTAATGGTAGAAGCATTACCTTTTGCGTAATTTCCGTTACATTACAAACAAACAAATCATTTTTAAGTTTTGACACTTTGCAGATGTCTAAAACCAATGAATCACATGGGTAATCAAATAACGATTCTACTTTTGCAAACTTTTTATAAACAATATAAATACCATGTTCACACTCTAATATATTTGAAACCAAGCACAAATCAGTTTTAGTTTGTATGCAATTGTTTGGCGTTGATACAGTTAAAACCATATTCTTTAACTGTAGTTTTTGAAACTGCTTGCAAGAAACATGCTCAGTAGGAACTGGTCCAGAAAAATGGCTTTGTAATAAGGACGTTTTCACATTTACATTTTCTAGTGGTAATTTACCTATGTCAACGTTTGATTTTTCTTTAAGTCGAAGAATAACCTGTTGAATAATTTGACTGGGCTTCCTAACTAAGCGTTTTAGTTTGCCTAAATAGTTTTCAAATGGAAAAGATGAAAAATTGTCCAACGATCCAAAGTTTTTGACATCTTGAACTAAATGAACCAATCCATGCACATTGTAAACAAGATTGTTGCTACCATAAATTTGTGAAAAATGTTTGACGAATGCAATCAATAAACTTTGAGCAAAATCACACCTGGATGTGCATAAATCCGCATGCAATAAAATTCTAATTCCAACAGAAAGCAACAAGAAATTTTTATGCATTGAATCAGGTATGGTGCCCTGCAAGACGACTGGACCAGTATATAATAAAAATTGCCTAAATTCCGTGGCTTTCCAGCGAGGAACTTGGTCAAGTGAGCGTGGTTTTCGAGCAAATTCTTGTGGAATCGAAAATCTAAATGCTAACAGTTTTTCAGATATATTTTTACGGATGATTTTACCAAATCTAATTTTTAATGGACCTGAAAGCCACAGTGTAATCAATCTCTTTACAACTCCTAAACACACAAGATGCATATAGTCAATTGGAAATTGACTGACCATACCCAAGGATATTGAACGAAATGGACTGAGCCCTTTATGATGCTCTTCATGTAGCATTTTTTCAAAACTTAAATCAGTGCGCAGGGGTGCGTCAACTTCTGGAAAGAGCATCTTCTCTCCATTGTGTACACCACTCTGAGTACACTTATCACAACCATGATAACCAGCACAAGATTTAACATTTTTAACGAAAAAGCGAGCTTGTGCATCACATATGACATTTGTAATTTTTACCGTGTATGTTTTATCATTAAAAACAAAACCAACAGACTGCAATACTTTAACTTCATTTAAAAATGCCTGCAGATATTCTTCTAAATTATTTGGCTTATGGTCTCCAGCATAAACTCCAATTGTAAAAGGCTGCAGATGTTGCAGTGACTTTTCATTAACCATGCCAAGGATTGGCCACAATTGATGCATCGAACTTTTAAACAAGGGTAGTCCATCAATGTTTACATTAATAAAAATTTCATCCGATAATTGCAAGCTGGAATTACAAATAAGTTCTTTACGAATGTTCTTTTCAACACCAACATGATAATAAGATCCGCCAGCAATACTTTCAATTCCAGTCACTTTAGATGTGGACAAAATAGTTCTTGGGTCTTTCGGTATATTTGGGTGAAATTTTTGCAATATATCCAACAGTTTGCCTAAAGCATTGCAAGTTATTGAGCATTCTACTGCCCATATTTCTAAAAGGAGAGGCAAATCGTATTCATTAAAATCGCCTTTTTTGTTGTTTGCGGAAGCATCAATATTAAGACTTTTAGAGGAGCTATTCGAAGAAATCAAATCGAACTCATTTTGCGATTGATCCGTGTCCACGTATTTATGTTGAAAATCATCATTAGAAACATTAGCAACTTCTTGAGGCATATCACTAACAGTGGAACTTAGAACTGTTTTTCCATTGTGCTGAGATTCAGTTTCAGGATAAGCATATTTATTTTTTGCACAAATTCTTTTTTCTATTTCTTTGCGAGCATAAATAGTTTTTCGACGTTTTGACCAACGCGATGACATAGCAATTCAAATGTACTGTAGTTTCAACTCAACTCCCCACAATAAAAGGTGTACTTGGTGTAACGGCGTCTATTGGATGAATCTGGACGCCGACGGGTACACAAAATGGCAGTAGTTTAGCGCTGTCTTTGAACGCGTCACATAAGATACGATTTGCAGTAATGAGGTTTATAGTAGAGTTGACATTGATAGTTGACGGGTATCCAGTTGCGACGGTTTCTGAAGACAATATGAAAAATTGTAAATAGAAATGAAGAATTAACTGTTGTTTTTCGTGTATAAAGAAGACCACGTTGCGTAATCACAAAACAGTAGACGAGAACATTAATCTGACGTAAGCGGATACTCAGAATACAAACTCTTAACCAGTATATCGCCAAAATACGACATAATTGATCATATAAAGAACAATATCTTACCAAATAATTGTAGCATAGGCCTACAGATCTTCACAAGTTCATTTCTGCACTTCGACAGTTGGCATAATTACTAATACTATCTATATACTGTATATGCAGCAGCAGATGTCTTGACTCTATACACTAATCTAACTGTCTTAAACTGTGGAATACGTTGCAGCCACCACTCAATATCTGTTTTATTTTGATGGACATATTCAGATCGACAGAGAGCATGTACTGGTTTGACCCGTAAATTGGTCTGACCCGTAAACGTACGATAACTACAGTAGTAAAAATTACGTCAAGAGACGCACAAATGATTCCTTCAGCTTGGAGAAAAAAAAAGTTTTCGACGGTTTCAAGCTTGACTGAACAGCGACACAAAACGATAAAAACACACGGTTACACTTACAAGACGTAGTATAATATAAACGAATTGTAACATACCCCTACCAATGTATGAATTAAAATGAATTTATTTTAAATCTTCAACATAAGTTAGTCCACATCAGGGGTTCTTAACCTTATTTGTTTCGTTTACCCCTTGCCGAATAAAAAAAGTGAAATTTACCCCCACCGTATGCATCGTGTCCAAGTGGTTAACGCGTTGGGCTCGCAGTCGAGAGCCTGCATGTTCGACTCTAGCCACCCGCACTTGCTGTTGTTTCTCTGGGCAAGAAACTTAACGATAATTGCCTCTACCCAGTGATCGATTTCGAGTAATGGGTAGTACTAAATTTAAGTCATAAGTAGAGTAGACAACCGGAAAGAGACATTGCAGTCGGCTGCAGCGTGGGTCAGGTGTACGTCGGAAGGCGTACACCGATGCATAACGCTCAAGTCCGCTTTCCCGCAATGCAGGATAAAGATATGAAAAACAAACAAACAAAGTGTCCAGTCAACCATGCGAAGAAATGCAAAACATCCTTTTTGTCTGGATTTACCTTGGTAAATATCAAAAACAAACTGTTTATTTGGCGAAGACACGATTGTTCTTGACGGGGTCCTGTGAAAAAGAATTACTCAAATGTCCTAAATACGGTAACTATGATAAAAGCACACAAAAATGTTTAAATTTTTTTCTTTTATTAATAACTGAACGCAATTTCAACAGTCAATCAGTGAGACTTTTGTGCTTGCTTTCCAAGAACAATTTTGGAGATTCTTGAAACAGTCGTTGAAAGAGCTACTCGCATGTCGTCTTTGGGAACTAAGCGAGATCGATGCTTTGTTTTAACAGTCAACAATGAAAAGAACCCTGCTTCACACAGGTAGCCTATCACACAGGTGGCGTTGGAAAAGGTATCATAACTTCAAATGCACGCTTAGTCAGCGTAGGAAACTCTTTGACTAATCACACCAAAACTTGGAAAAGTCACCATTGCACGATAACAATTTGGAACAAAGCGTTATTGAACATCGAAGATCAATCAATTGATCTTTGCAAAGATCGTCGTCAGCAATACTTTCTAACTCGGCTTCGAAGGGATGAGTTATCCAAAGAGCAGTACTGTTAAAACTTTCACCTTCGAAGTACCGTAACCATCAAAGTTGTTTTTTAAGGCGGCAAGGTGCTGGCATATTTCGACTTCGACGTCAGAAATCTCGTTGCGACTTCTACTGACTTTCCAAACATCAAATGTTGGAAAATATGCGTGAATTCCTCATTCAACTCTTCTACTCCACAGATCTAATTTTGTCTGAAAGCCCTGAATTGTATTATGTACATATATAATGGTAACACTTTTTCCTTGTATTTGCACAATGAGCTGGTTCAAACTTGAAAAAATGTCTGTCAAGTAAGCCAATGCACCAATAAATTTGTTGTCACCAAAGTGCTTAACGGGGATTTGCATTCTCGAAAAAAAATCTCGGTTTCAACATGTAGGCCTAGTTCGAAAACTCGAGACAAAACAAGACCCCGAAAGAGCCACCGAACTTCGGTGTGATAAAGGAGAACAGCAGAAATTTGAATCAAAATCGAGTGCAACACTACATGTTTTTTGATAACTTGGTCTACATCGAGTGCACACTTGTTTGACCTTTTGAAAGGTTTACTTAACCTTTTATTCACCAATACCATCTAGATCGTTTCTAGCACTAGTTGCAACGTTCATCTGATGAAATTGAAAGTAAAGGCAACAACAAACAGGATGGTTTATTGCTCATTCATCAGATGAACGTTGCAACTATAGTGCTAGAAACGATAATTGTCCTGATGAACACCCAAACTTTTCAGTATTCAATATCATCTAACTAGATGAAGCATTATTTGGATATTGGCCGTTTTACCACATTATGTTGGGTCTACAAGCACAGTTTGACCAGTTCCGCTCTTGTCAGGATAAATTTCTTCAACCTTACTCATAGATCGCTTAGAGCGCCGCTGAGAGTGGTCGATCAATGAACAAGAAGATTATTTTCTTCTGGTGCCATTTTTGTGGCTGGATAATTTGAGACAAATATTGCCTGTTCTAACTTTGCCAAAATTGATTTGCTATTTATTGGATTTGAACCCACCGACGTCGAAAGTAACATCAGTCCCTCTTTTCCAACAACCTAAGGGAAAATTTGGTAAAGGACATAGCCTACCATCAGTAGAAGATTAATTGGTGTTAAAGGCTCATTATCGCGAGGGTCAAAAGTTACCGGTACCGGAACGATAGGTTTGGAGTTTATTATATTACTGATTCCACTTCAACCATCATCGTGTGGAGACTCCTCCCAACCACTTGCTCCCTTAAAATGGTTGTCAAAATTTTCTTATTGGACGTTTTTTTTCATCTTCCATCCTGAAATTTTCTTCCATCCCATTTCCATTCTACCATAGAAATCTTCCATTCATCGTCGTCGAGTTTTATTTTTGTAACGTTTAGGTTTTGAGGGACAGTTGTTGTGTAGTCCCCACTCCAGATAACTGGCTAGCTGCACACGTGGCAGATTGCACATCTCACTCTACTTCTCAGGGTCACAAAGAGTCAGATCTCAACAAATTCCACTCTCGACGATCTTTTATTATTATATCGCTCGCTCTCCAATTTGACTGGCCTACCAACCCCACGTCTTCCTGGAATTTGTAAATTGCGGCCAATTTCAATGCACTGTTAGATCTTTCTACATGTGCAATTGTGCATACCAGCGGAGCCTTTTATCAGCAAGAACCAGCAGTCGATCTAGCAACACGGATGATCGCAATGTGGTCAGATCATTGTTGTTGTTGCATTGTTGGACTTCACATAACATATTTGTTGAAATCGCACACAAGTATACTGTACACTCTTTTTGTAAGACCGGTGGCGTGATCTTAAGACCAGCAACAGTTCTCTGAAAGCTTTTTAAGCTGCTTTTACACGCGACTTTATTGTATAATCGCATTCTCCTGCTGCAGAAATTACGTCTCCAAGATCAACCAATTCCACCATTTTGCTTGAATCTTTCTCAGTGCCCACCAGATAACTTTACAAGGAACACGATCAAAAAGCTTTCGAGATCTACGAACGCCATTATGCAATACAATTGTTTATTTCATGACAGACATTTTTCTTGTAGTTGTCTATCAACAAAAATTGCATCAGTTTATCTCCTGCCAGGGACAAAACCAAACTGTGAGAGCCATCAAGAGTTATACTTTCTCCCCGATATGACTTATCTAAAGTTCTCTCTACAATTTTCATGACTAATTGCTCTGTCAATTTGAGTTCACAATAATTTTACCTCTCCAATGCACCTCCTTTATCTTTGTAGAGAGATACAATGAAGCTCCGCTCCCAGTTTAAAGGAATCTTACTATGACAGATAATTGAAGATGCAAGATCACGGATCAATGATGCAACTGCATTACGTACCGTTTGGTGTTTAGTAAAAACTAGAAGACCTATATGTCTGTGGTCTTGCGTTTTCGGTCTTTGCGTTTTCGGTCAATTTATGTGAAACATTAGGGGCATTTGACGTACATAAATGGTTGTTTTTTTTCGATGCATCCATAGCCTCCGCTGTATCATCAACAAGTTTTTGTGGGTTGGTGGAGCGTGGGAGCGGCTGCGTTTGAGTGTTTCGTTTTTGCGGTGATTTCTGTCTCCTGTCTTTGGAATTTGTAGCAGGACAAGCTTAAGCCTATATATTCTCTCTTCCATCACTTGGTGCTGCTATTTTGCAAGGAGCTTAAGCTTTATTGAAATTTAAAGGGGGACCTTGACTCAGGGCTGCAGTGCTGCTATAAAAGAGGTACATGGCTCTACAGCTCCTGAGGCTTTACTCCAGTGGCTCCATGCTCCGGAGGTGTCAGACTTTATACATCAGTCGCTCCGGCTCCGAAGGCGCAACACTTTACATCAGTCGCTCTGGTTCAGCGCTGGAGAGAAAATAAAGACGTGTGTCATCTTCTAAATAAGTACATTTTTTAGCAGTAAACACAATGGAGTTTTCTAAAACGCTGCCCTTTGAAACAAGGACAAATTTTGAAAAAAGACGGTACGGTATACAAAATTATACGAATGTTTCCAGATGCACACGTGTAAAATGAAACAAAATGGACAAAATATTAGCGATTTTTACATGAAAAAGAACACGTAATCACAGATCCCAGATAGCTCAAAATGAAATACAATTATAGATCCAGATAGCTATGCCAACATAACAAGTTTTTGCAATGAAGTGAAGCAGATGGTGCAGTTGACTTGACCCTAGTGAACAGGAACGGATCCAGGGGGGAACTTGGTCATGTGCCCAAAAAAAATCGGTATAAAATATGTAATCATTTTGAATCTGTTTAGTTAAATGACGAAGGCTTCTATGACACATTAGGAGATTGTCGGACCACTCGCCATGCGACAATTTGGCAAGTGCTTCAACTCAGCAAGAACATTTCAGCTACTACCAATTAAGTCAACAAATGAGATTTGCGTGCTCTCGTCGGACTTGCTTGGTCATCGCTTATCAAACTTATTTTGGTGACTTGTGGCATTCCAAGTTTCGGCTTGATCAGTTGTTGCTTGCTCAGTTTCATCATTTACCAACTTCAGGCACTTGCTGAAATGTTGCTATAGCTCAGTTGTCACTGATTGCTCATTTCACAACTACTGACTTATAGGCATTGTCTCCAAGATCAGGGAGTTTGGTGAATATACTGGCTTAAGAATTGCACTGCAACGAGCCATAGGTCTATGTAGCAGAATCCAGACCTGGATAGCCTAACAGTTGCTTTGCACGTGAATAAAAGTCTGCAACTGACCAAGTAGGCTCTTTGTGACGACTCTGGTTATAACATATGATGAGCAGCACAGATAGGCTACAATATTCTGCGCTCTCATTTGATTAGCGATCAAGTTCTCAACTACTTTTTAGATAAGGGTGTAAGGAGTAATAGATGCCAGCTGTAACCGGTTAAGGACCTAAAATGGAATTCTGTCACATATCAATCTATCATTCTAGCATAATTAAGCAATTTTCTGATCAGTTACAAAAATATATGCAATGACAGATTGAAATTACACTTTCTTACTGGAAGATTGTGAAAGTAACATGATGATGTTATAACGTAAGCGCAAAAAAGCTTACAGAAAGATAAATTCCAAAATTGCAAGAACACCTGATGACCAGAGAAAAACTAATTTCATTTTTTGATTCAGCGCCCTCAAATTACCCCAAAACCGCATGTCTTATGTATATATAATGTAAATGGCATAATTTAAACCAGCAACAAGTAGTTTTGATAATTTTACGTTAATCTTTCGTTTACTTGTGTTCCTTTATTTCGTCATGCGTTCTTTATTGTTTTGCACTCGCCTGCACTGCTCGCTAAAAGAAAAAAGGATTCTTAACTGGTACCAAGTCGATTTGTATTCATTCCAAAATTGCTTATTTCAAAGACAGTCACAAATCGAAAGTTTAAGAGTTACTGTTACAGTGCAAGTGGAATTGTCTAAAACGCACATTAAAGTAGCCTACATTCATACACATCAAGCACATACAAAAACCAAAGCAAAAATCGTGTGTCGTCTTGTTGAAGCAATCCAACAGAAACTTATAGCCTACTCATCTCATTTTACAAATGTTGTAGACTATGTCTTAATCAATCATCATCATCATCCGTTCAGTCGATTTGAATTGTCGGTCATTCAATATAGGCTATCTTCTCTCTCCACAGATGCAGGGACGTGCAGTCAGGGGAGGCAGGTGAGGCAGTGCCTCACCTGCCAACATCTGGCAAAGCAAAATTTATATCAAAGAAATGGTTATCACAGAATAAATATTATTTGTTAAAAAGTAGTAAATATTGCACGTTTTTAGGTGCTTTTATTTGTGTGAATTGCTGTAGTCGTGCCCCCTTTCCCTCAAATTTTATGTTTCTACACCCAAACTGTGCTTTAATTTTTCTGTTTCTGTGGCGATATTCTTATCGAGCGTTCACGTGGTCAAAATCGTTGAAATACGCGAGGAGAGGCAACGCCAAGCTGCGCTTCACTTCAGATCAGAAAACTTCCATACACTGCATTATGCGTGCCTTTTTCTTTCGCAAAGTTGCCCAGAAATCATCATGAACGATTTAGCTACGATTTGAGGCTTGCCTCAAATGTGACGTCACAGCTATGAAACCTTTTTCGTCAAGCTGGAATGCCCGCATAGTACGTGGTATGTGACTTCTTGCAGTGTAAAGGATTGTTTCTTATAACATTTAACTAAAAAATGGAAGAAGATTTTGTATCAAATCTGAAAGATTTAAAAAAAATAAACTTTTAATCCAAAGTTGAAGTCATAAATAAAGAATGACTGGTTCTAAATTTATAAGGTTTGCATCAGACGACTGAACAAAAAAAAATAACTTGCAACTTTCAAAGAGATTGCTGCTCAAAAAAGAAGTGGCTGGCTTTAAAAATTGCCTTTTCTGCTTTCCCTTTCAATATCTAGTGATAATGTTAGGACTAAAGAAGGGTCTATACAACAAAGTCACAAATGTTTTAGTCCAAAAGGATAGGCGCATGGATTTTATTTTTAATAAATGTGAAAGCATGCTGCTAATTTTTTTGATTAGTATGATACCACTTTTGTTGCTAAAAAATTTTATTGTAAAAGTTACTTGAAAAAATTAGTGCCTCACCATCTAGGAACCTCACCGTACGTCACTGCACAGATGTAGGCTACAGTTTTGCCTTTACCAAACGATATTGTATCAATATCGGATTGCCCTAACACAGACTGTAGGCTACAGTCTTGCCTTTACCAAACTGTATTGCACTTATACCAGATTGCTCTTACACAAACTGTACAATTTTGTCCTTACCAAACGATACTTTGTCAATATCGGATTTCCCTTACACAAACTGTAGGCTACAGTCTTGCCTTTACCAAATTGTATTGCACCAATATCGGATTTCTCTAACACAATATGTACAGTTTTATCTTTACCAAACGATACTGTATCAATATCAGACTGCCCTTACACAACCTGTACAGTTTTGCTTTTACAAAACTGTATTCCACCAATATCAGATTGCCCTTACACAAACTGTATCGTCTTTTCTTTATCTGACTGCACTGTGCCAATATCGGATTGCTGTTACACAAACTGTACAGTTATGCCTTTACCAAACTCTATTGCGCCAGTATCAGATTGCCCATACACAAACTGTACAGTCTTGTCTTTACCAGACTGTACTGTGCCAATATCGGATTGCTCTTACACAAACTGTACAGTTTTGCCTTTACAAAATTGTATTGTATCAATATCGGATTGCTCTTACACAAACTGTACAGTTTTGCCTTTACCAAACTATATTGCACCAATATCAGATCGCCTTTACACAAACTGTACAGTCTTTTCTTTACCAGACTGTAATGTGCCAACATCGGATTGCTCTTACTCAAACTGTACAGTTTTGCCTTTACGAAACTGTATTGCACCAATATCAGATTGCCCTTACACAAACTGTACAGATTTGCCTTTACACAAACCTTACTGTATCAATATCGGATTGCCTTTACACAAACTGTACAGTATTGCCTTTACAAAACTGCACTGTGCCAATATGGGATTACCCTTACACAAACTGTACAGTTTTGCCTTTACAAAACCGCACTGTGCCAATATCGGATTACCCTTACACAAACTGTACAAGTTTGCCTTTACAAAACTGTACTGTACCAATATCGGATTGCCTTTACACGAACTGTAAACTTCTGCTCTTACCAAACTGTATTGCACCAATATCGGATTGCCCTTACACAAACTGTATAGTGTTCCTTTACAAAACTGTATTGTGCCGATATCGGATTGCCCTTACACAAACTGTATAGTTCTGCTTTTGCAAAACTGTACTGTGCCGATATCAGATTGCCCTTACACAAACTGTATAGTTTTTCCTTTACAAACCTGTACTGTGCCGATATCGGATTGCCCTTACACAAACTGTATAGTTTTCCTTTACAAAACTATATTGTGCCGATATCGGATTGCCCTTACACAAACTGTATAGTTTTTCTTTTACAAAACTGTATTGTGCCGATATCGGATTGCCCTTACACAAACTGTATAGTTTTTCCTTTACAAAACTGTATTGTGCCGATATAGGATTGCCCTTACACAAACTGTATAGTTTTCCTTTACAAAACTGTACTGTGCCGATATCGGATTGCCCTTACACAAACTGTATAGTTTCTCCTTTACAAAACTGTATTGTGCCGATATCGGATTGCCCTTATACAAACTGTATAGTTTTCCTTTACAAAACTGTATTGTGCCGATATCGGATTGCCCTTACACAAACTGTATAGTTTTTCCTTTACAAAACTGTACTGTGCCAATATCGGATTACCCGTACACAAACTGTATAGTTTTTCCTTTACAAAACTGTACTGTGCCGATATCGGATTGCCCTTACACAAACTGTATAGTTTTTCATTCACAAAACTGTATTGTGCCGATATCGGATTGCCCTTACACAAACTGTATAATGTTTCTTTACAAAACTATATTGTGCCGATATCGGATTGCCCTTACACAAACTGTATAGTTTTTCTTTTACAAAACTGTATTGTGCCAATATCAGATTGCCCTTACACAAACTGTATAGTTTTTCCTTTACAAAACTGTATTGTGCCGATATCGGATTGCCCTTATACAAACTGTATAGTTTTCCTTTACAAAACTGTACTGTGCCAATATCGGATTGCCCTTACACAAACTGTATAGTTTCTCCTTTACAAAACTGTATTGTGCCGATATCGGATTGCCCTTATACAAACTGTATAGTTTCTCCTTTACAAAACTGTATTGTGCCGATATCGGATTGCCCTTACGCAAACTGTATAGTTTTTCCTTTACAAAACTGTACTGTGCCGATATCGGATTGCCCTTACACAAACTGTATAGTTTTTCCTTTACAAAACTGTACTGTGCCGATATCGGATTGCCCTTACACAAACTGTATAGTTTTTCCTTTACAAAACTGTACTGTGCCGATATTGGGTTTGTATCGGACAAACTGTACCGTTTCTCGATACAATACGGTACGTAACCGGTATCGGCCCGATACGGTGCAAACGTTACCCATACACCCCATACGCGCCGATACAAAAACAGTATTGGCCCGATAATGTGATGTTTACTGGGCAGTTAGCGGGGGTGGTGCTAGCAGTGTGAAGTTCTGCATAGAAATTTTCAAGATTTTCTGGTGTTTCTGCTGCTCTTTCAGAGGTTGGTCCATAGGCGTTGATCAGCCGCATTTTTGTTAGACTACCATTTCGAGTTGGAATAGCGAGGTCCATAGTTGCAATTCTGTCGCTAACGTACTTATAGTTCACAACATGGTTGATCAGTCTTTGGCCAATAATAAATCCCAAGCCATAATGAACTGATTTGTTTTGTTGCAGCAGGACAAGTTTGTGCCCTGTTTGTAGGTTGGCTTCTTGGTGGTCCTTGATTTTGGTTTCTTGAATGCATAAGAGGTCAATATTGTAGCTTTGGCAGTCTTTGCCCAGAGTTTGCTTTTTGGTTTCAGCATTAAGGCCTCGTACATTCCATGTGCCGATGGTGATTTCCCATGGTATAGTGTTGGGCCTTGAAGGTGCTTGTTGAAAGTTAGACATCTTTCCGAAGGTGGGCCGAGGGTTTATCCTTTTACCACCCACTCGGTGTTTATGCGGCTGTCAGCCCGCAAGCCTAGACGATGATTAGCTTCCTGAAAAATCAGTACTGACAGGGTGAACCGCGAGAAGGTTATCGTCTTTTCCCACCCCTATATTAACTAATATATATTTTTACATATTAACTAATATATAAAAATGAAAGTTAGTAGGCTACCGTAGCCTACTTCAATACACAGTAAAATGTTCTTTTAATTGGATTTGATTTAGATTGTTTATCATTGCAATTAAACTTTTGATAGTGGTTTGAATTTGGTCAAGTTTAGGTGGCCATTAGATGGAGCTAGTAGTATTTTAGGACTTGGTATTAACTTAGTTGGTTAGACCTATGCTTGTGCTTTTCAACGATAGCAAATCTGTTGAAATTGAGCAAGAAATGAATAAATGGGAGACAATTAATTGTGATCACACAGGGCGTGAACTGAAAGACGATCGATTCGCCATTGAAATGCATTGGAAAAAAGCTTCGTTGGGGGGCTGTCTTCAAACAACGATTGCTCGCATATTAAATACGATATGAAAATGAAAGTTAGTACTTCAATAAACAGTAAAATGTTCTTTTAATTGAATTTGATTTAGATTGTTTATCATTTAAAATGAAGTTTTGGTGATGGTTTGCATTTGGTCAAGTTTAGGTGGCCACTAGATGGAGCTAGTAGTATTTTGGAACTTGGTATTAACTTAGTTGGTTAGATCTATGCTTGTGCTTTTCAACGATAGCAAATTTGTTGAAATTGAACAACAAATCGATAAATGGGAGACAATTTCCTTCCGGTGTGTTTCGGTACATTTCTACCCCGCACTTCCTCCTTCATAATAGTCCATTCCAACGTGTGTGACGTATTATGATGTCATCATTTTGTCCGGTTGACCAACACGGCGTCTTGTAAAAGAGCACCGTTTTGTATGTGTGTATGTTTTGCTTGTCTGCTGTTTTGTTTACATTGATGTTCTTGTGCTCCAAAATAAAATACTTTAGGTATGACTTCTGCTAAATCCTACTTTGTTTGGCTTTAACTAGATTACATGCATGTGCACAACTGCACATGTTTAAGTCAGCAAATGAGATTTTCAGATAGCATCTGACTTGCTTGGTCATCGCTTGCTAAACTAAATTTGCTGATTTTGTGACATGCCAAGTTTTGGCTTGCTCAGTTATTATTTTCTCAGTTTGGTCATTTTCCAACTTCAACCTCGTTGGTGAAATGTTGCTAGCTCAGTTGTCACTTTTTCAGCTTCTATTTGCTCAGTTCACAAGTGCTGACTTGTAGGACACTCTGTTTTAATTAACCAATCCAATTTACATATCTGCATTACCAAAGCTTATGTCAAAGTTTCACATTAAAGTACATGAAGGTGAAATATTTGTTGGTTTTGACCGGATGTTAATCAATTTGGCTATTGTGTTCAACAAAATACAATGGTACGTAATTGATATTAGAATTGAGACAACTTGTTGATTTAGATTTCAGTTTTTGTTACAATTTTCTTTGACAGGTTCCGTTGCTCTAAGCTTTTTAACTGAAATTGTTTTATGATGAGTGATGTTGAATTTGACTCGGAAGATGTATATGAAGTAGAAAAGATTACGAATCATGTGGTATGTGATGGAGAGACATACTATTGGTAAGCAAGACATTTAAGTTGGGTTGTATTTTATCTGCCATATTCTGTTGCAAATGTAGCATTATTAACAATGGATTATATATATATTACAAGGAACAAGATAATCTAAAACTAATGTCACATTTTACCAAAATGTGACAGCAGTTGGGAAACAAGAGATGTTTTCATGTGGTAGTCTTATAGAATGTATGGTGATATGTTAAGTTTAACTTTAGCTTTATTTTTATTTACACTGTCACACATTGAAAATGTCAGATGACTAACTTTCATTTTCATAGCAAAAACTTTACAGTGCCACGTGTGCTATATTTATAAGAAGTATATAATATGGTTTGATTAAGCATGGTTGATTTATCAGAAAGAAATAATTAAAATTAAATGGAGAGTTTGAGTGGTATAATTTCCAATCACTTTGTAGAGCTATAATAAGGGTGGGAAACTTACCACCCGTGGGCCAGACTCGGCCTACAGGCAGCTTTTGTGCGGCCCGTGACAACATCCAAAACTGCTTTATGTATCTAGCTGTGAGTGTAACCGCATTAAAAATTGATATTTTTTTCCTGGTCAGCTGTATGATGCAATTTATGCTATATTGGCTCATGCACAATTTGCAGTGCTTTTGTGCTAGTTAATGTTTGGGCTGACTGGGCTGTGTTGCTATATATTACATAGTCGTAGGCCAATTTGAAAGAAAATTCAAGTTTAACTTGTCCTTAGATTGAAGATGACAGAAACATACTTGTGACATTGTTTGACTATGGGGTCATTCCGTGTCAAAACACCAAGGGCCTCCCATCCGACCCTCCCAGATTTTGCTCAAACTTTATCAGAATGTTGGTAAACATAATTAAGCAACATATGCAAAATTTTAGCTCTTAACCACTTTTCCTTTACAAGTTATGCCCCCTCAAACTTTTGCATCCCCCCAAATCACTCGTTTTCGTCTCATTTTATAGCGTTTTTGAAGGATCATATCTTCGGATTAAAGTGAGCTACAGTGCTGAAACTGGGAATTATGGTAGACATTTTTCCATTGATTTCAGACATGTATTAGGTAAAAACGTAGTGTGTTGCAAATTTGAGTTACATTTCTTTGAAAATGGTCCTTTCTACACATGCGGACGTGTTTTTTGCAAACTTTGGAGACCTGTATCTCCCGCAACAAGTATGACAATGCAACAAAACTGCTGTTGGTTTTCACTCATATATGTAAGATTACTCTGATAAAGTTTGAGGCTTCTAACTGCAGTGACTTTGCAGTAATGAACTTGAACAAACCAGACATTTTGTAAAAATGGTGAAATTGCGCCATCTTGTGTGGACCATTTCATAATGTGGGCAACATTTCAGAAATTTGAAAATTTTGCAAGAGTGTGTCTTTGACCCAAGCTTCAGCATATACAAATTTTAAGAATGTGTCTCAACTATAAAGTTATTTTTTGAGGTCATGAAAGTCCACCTATTTTGCAGAATTTGCTTGCAAATTTTCCCTAGCAACAACCATAGCAACGACACTCTGCTTGCTGTAAACCCCCACTATTGTTACATTTTTGGAATTTATATTGAAAATTCAGCAACTTGCACCTGCTATGAAGCAAATTCTCATCAAAATGAAGAACATGCATGTACACGTACAACAAGGGGAGGAAGTTAACTGTTTAAACCAACAGTGGGCAAACTGCAGCTCGCGAGCCACATGCGGCTCGTCAACATAAATTTTGTAGCTTTTGTACAGTATTGAATCGTAATATTACAAAAAATTAAGATTATACATTACAAATATGTTATCTCGCGCTGTCAACTGAGCAATGGCATATCTAGGGTATGGTAGGCATGGCTCGCATTGATAAGGGCGCGAAAATCGGTTGGTAAAAATTAATATTTGTTACCTACACTTTCTTTAAAATCTAATTTGCACCCAATACAATACAAAGATCAAAAAGGAGTCTCTCTTTTACTGGTAGCTATTGTTAAACAATGGAGTTGTGATGTTGCAAACGCAACATTATGCCTCCCCTGGCGCATTTTGCGTTCAGTCAGCAACAATTGGAAGTTTCATAAAGTCGCTAAGCAGCGATTAGTTGAAGCTTACAAGTAGCACCAGACTTTTCTTACTCATTTTTGTAAGAATTTATAACTTTGTAAAATCAAAACATCGTGCAACCTTGACAAATAAACGCTTGGAAGAATTAAGTCGCACAACATTAACAATTTATCGTCCAAATTTTCAGAGATTTGCGAGTCAAGTAGAAAACTCATATGAATAAACAATCATTATGTTTTTATTGCTGTTATGTTATTTGGTGTCAAAGTGATTTGCGGCTCGCCAGTGTTTATGGTTTATCCGCAAGCGGGTCTTTCCTTGAGCAACTTTGCCCACCCCTGGTTTAAATGTTTGCATCATATTGAACAGCATGAAGCATGACAACAATGCAGTTCATGCTTTTATCCAAATATCCATACAGCACTTCAATACATTATCGAAGAACTTTGTTTAACGGCGAAACTGATTTATTTTAGTGATGGTGTTGCAAGTCAATTTAAAAACTTCAAGAACCTGCTAAATATGTGTCACCATAAACATGATCATCATCTTGAAGCTGAGTGGCATTTTTTTGCTACCAGCCATGGTAAGTCACCATGTTACAAAATATGCAACAGTGAACCATTATCTTGCAAGATCTCCACCATGAGATGGAACATGTTTGGACATATTCTGAGACTTCACCAGGACTCACCTCCCCAGAAAGCCCTTGAATTTGCGATAATTGGCAGCAAAAAGTACCAAGGCCGAACCGGACGTCACCGTACCAACTTATTACAACTGCTGAGATCTGACATTAGAAAAGCTGGCCTGGGATCCCTACTCAGCAAATCACATCTCCATCGATTGCAAAACATTGCAAAGGACAAAACAGAAAGGAGATCCTATCAACCTTGTTGAAAGACTGATCGAAGCCAGCGGCTGCCAAACGATTTGGCTACACTGGCGGCGGAGACAGTTACAATAATAACACAGGCCAACAAAAAAGATAAAAAAATTTGTGTCTGCAATGTAAGATGTGATTTGGGGTATATTGAGGCTGCTGATTTCAAAAATCACATCAGATTTTACCCATCACATCAGGTTTTTGAGATTTTTGCATGATATTTTTTCTCATAATATTGGCTTTTTGGCCGAATTTTCTCTTTCTGTTGCCGTTTTATAAAGACCTTATGAGCCAATAGTGTTTGAAAATTTGTGTTTTATTTTGTAACATTTGGAGATGTATGATGACACCATGACCATTGGAGTGACCGGCCTACCTTCAGAAGGTACACTAGTCAGAAGCCATCCTAGCTAGATGGTTCACAGGTCAAAAGAGTCACCTAGACCATCTGGCTAGTGGACCATCTGTTTATGGTAGACCATCCAACTTATGTGCCTTCTGAGAACTGTCCATAAACCACCCCTTACAGGCAGGGTTGCATTCACTTTCGCCTGAATGCTTAGTACCATTCTACTTTTTGATATATAACATCGGTTTTATCTTTTTCGCTGAACGTGGAGATTTAAGCTTATGTGAAACTTGTCTATGACTCATTCTTATTTGAATTTTCATGTATTCAGATTTTTTCATATTAGCAAGGTGTTAATTCTGTTTGTAGTGTGAATAAGTAGCAGAATGACATCTTCAAAAAAGTGTGTAAATGACCCTGATGTTCTTTGTTACATATGTGGCAGTTATACTGTTCCTAACCAAAGGCAAACCATAACAAGTTTTGTGAAACAAGCATATCTTACATACTTTAAAATTCGCCTGGGTGATCAGGACAAATCATGGGCTCCACACCTGCTGCATGTAAAGCTTGTGTGGAAAACCTAAGATGATAGATCAATGGAAATCCTAAATCCACTCACAACATTCACAAGAATCATGCAAGCGAAAGTTTGTCCAGAATAACGTTTCCCAAATGTGCATGTGAATTTCCCTTTTTCTGTAGAATTGAACCTATTTTTAAGTGTCTATTCTGTTCAATTTCTTCAATTTTATTTTTCTTTGCTGGCGCAAACATAATAGCGAATGACATTACAAACACACAACTGTAGCACCAACAAAAGGAAAAGATGGCAAAACCGAAAGGTTTAAAATATGTATTGGGGATTTGCAAAGCCAACAAACCTACTTCTTAACATGAAAAAAATAACAATGTAGCCTACTCTTGTAAAAAAAAATGACGTTGAACGTTTAGTGTTAGCAGATAAACTTTGAAGAATTGGGTTCAAGTTATCACACTTCAATAAAATAAAAAATAAAAAAAATAAAACAGGTCTTGAAATACCTCAATCATCAATGTTTTCATTAATATTGTGTTTGTATATATATCTTGTGTAGACATTAGACTTTATCGTGATGAAGTTAGACTTTATCACAGACCTTGTTGACAAAAAAGAGTTCAAATTCCATGAAACGCCATAGTCTACCAATATAGATCAGGAGTCGATTTTATCCATTTTTACCAAAACAGCATTCAGATATCATAAAATCCTGATGTGATACAAAAAATCTGATGTAATTTTTGAATTCAGCACCCAAAATATACTCTAGAATGACATTTACTATGCTGACACAAAAAGTGTGTTGTCTTGTGTAATAAGTCACCATGCGATAGTTTGGTTGGTACAACCAAACGGCTTGTGGCAAAAAGAGCAAGCTTGCAGGCAATAGAATTAAACCAAATTTTGACGCCCTTTCAAATGTTTACATGGGTTGGTCAGCATATTACTGGCGTAAAATACATATTTATATGTCAGTGGAAGTAAAATCACAAGCAATTGCCGGACCTTGACCTAGAAGAGCATTATTGTAAATTTATGTAACATCATCCCTGGAACTCGTTCACATCACAGTTTTATCTCTGTTTCTGAGTTTGTCATGGAAATGAAGAGACTTTCTTCTGGCACTGCTGGTACCAAAGTTTTACTTGGAGAAGTTGAAAACGCAGCAGCATGCTCTTCTGGCATAAGATCAACTCAAAATAATATCAAATTCCAACCTTTACAGTATGTAGCATGCACATATGATCAAGAATGGCATGTCGGAACTATTACAGAGCAGTGTGAAGAGCAAAATGATGTATACATTAAATTTATGCATCTTGACCAAAACAACATGTTAGCATGGTCCCAACATGCAAGAAATGAATGCTGGATACCGTTTCAAGAATATTATGCATTGTGGATGCCCCGTACTTCAACATCAAAGTGGTCAATGCTACAAGCTGAGCAGTGCAGATCAAAGCCGAATAATTTGATTATTTAGATCTGACTGTTTTTTTCCTACCAGTTGGAAGATTGAAAAACGCCATGATTGATCACAGAAATTGCCAGACTTTTATTTATTGTTCAATGTTATACAGAACTGAATGTTGTGTTTCCTGTAGGCTATTACCTGAGCTGCAATTCAGAGACTATGCAAGAGTAAGAATGGGTTGACACATGATGATTAAAATAATGTAGCAAGAATTGCTAATCCGTATTTTATTAGGCTGGCAATATAATGCGGGGCTGAGTTTAATGCATACTGGGCACTGGCATTGAAGGGATTAGTTTTTGCATATATATATAACTGCAGACAGTGCACACCGTTTCGACCTTCCGGTCTCGTCAGTGCAGTGTTTACACTGGAATGGCCATGAAGGTATTATATATATATATATATATACACAGTTGTTTTCAATTAATATGAATGTGATGCTGCAATGCTTGAGTTTAATGTTTACATACAACACAAACTGGAATGCCAGTTTTGATCCTGCATAACATAGTGTGCAAGCCTCCAGGTTATGTTTGGGGTATAGGAAAACAATCAGTACACACGTGTTGTTCATTTTGATGAGAATTTGCTTCATAGCAGGTGCAAGTTGCTGAATTTTCAATATAAATTCCAAAAATGTAACGATAGTGGGGGTTTACAGCAAGCAGAGTGTCGTTGCTAGGGAAAATTTGCAAGCAAATTCTGCAAAATAGGTGGACTTTCATGACCTCAAAAAATAACTTTATAGTTGAGACACATTCTTAAAATTTGTATATGCTGAAGCTTGGGTCAAAGACACACTCTTGTGAAATTTTCAAATTTCTGAAATGTTGCCCACATTATGAAATGGTCCACACAAGATGGCGCAATTTCACCATTTTTGAAAAATGTCTGGTGTGTTCAAGTTCATTACTGCAAAGTCACTGCAGTTAGAAGCCTCAAACTTTATCAGAGTAATCTTACATATATGAGTGAAAACCAACAGTAGTTTCGTTGCATTGTCATACTTGTTGCGGGAGATACAGGTCTCCAAAGTTTGCAAAAAATACGTCCGCATGTCTAGAAAGGGCCATTTTCAAAGAAATATAACTCAAATTTACAACACACTACGTTTTTACCTAATACATGTCTGAAATCAGTGGAAAAATGTCTACCATAATTCCCAGTTTCAGCACTGTAGCTCACTTTAATCCGAAGATATGATCCTTCAAAAACGCTATAAAATGAGACGAAAATGAGTGATTCGGGGGGATCCAAAAGTTTGAGGGGGCATAACTTTTAAAGGAAAAGTGATAAAGAGCTAAAATTTTGCATATGTTGCTTAATTATGTTTACCAACATTCTGATAAAGTTTGAGCAAGATCTGGGAGGGTCGGGTGGGAACTGTTTTGAAGTTTCGGTGTTTTGACATGGAATAATGACCCTATGGTTTAATATAAGAATAGCTTTCATATGGAACAAATACGAGTAGACAGACAGTATTGAGTATATATACGGTATATTATATACTGTATATACTTGAAGTTAAGTTTGCCTACTTTTATGTTATCGACATTGAATACGTATCATTGCGGCCTGCTTCCACATAATCATTACTTCATTCCGTCTGCACATGTAAAAAGATTGCCCACCCTTAAACTGTAACATATACTGTGTTTTGTTGTGTAAATGCAAATTTTATTGATCACTTAATTGAATATAAAGTGTATATATTTGATTGGAATTGTAAGGGAATTGAATTGATAGAACCAGGGCCAAGATAGCCTATATTATTCCATGTTTGTATTGCCGGTACACGATTAAACTATATATACATATTGTTTACAGCATGTCAAGATGTTACAATATCATCTTTGTTTAGTGTTTCTTGGAAAGGTTATGAAGGCCCTGACGCACAAACATGGGAACCAAAAGAAAACCTTTTAAGCTGTGAAGATTTATTGAATGTAAGAAAACTTTTTTCTGAAAGAAGCGTTGTCATTACGTGTGCATGGTTTCGTGTGCAGAAGTTTTTTCTAATTATTCTGTAAAGTGTAAAAGTGTACTAAACATTTTGCTCATACCAGCTATGTTTTTTTGCTGAAATTAGAACAACAATACTGCAGTAGTTGTTTCATGAATCTGAATTATATTAATGTTATAAATTTTACAAGGCTTACATCGAAAACAACCAGACAAAGACTGTTGCGAAAAATTCTCGAAAGAAAATCCTACAAATTGCAGGTTAGAGCACACTTTGTTGTTTCATGTGAGAACTGTATAGCAACACAAGAATGTGCAACATGAGTTTCCAATTTTAAGTTTATAGACAAAGCACGTTTCACCAAGCACACTATTGGAATGTCATGTAATTTGCGTTGTACAGTAGAAACTCCTGCGCGTTCCACGCATAATGCCTTTGGCCAACGCAACTATTGAGTTGGCACTCCCACTCTGTTTACTTGCTTGTTATGTTGAGGTGCGGTTCAGGTTGATAATCTTATTTGTCTGAAGTACTAATTCATTTGTTTATAATATATTTATTTAGATGTTTCATTTAATTTGTAAAGCTAATATAAGCTTGCATAATAGGGTGGTTTGAAAAAAATTTTATTTTTGCAATTTTAATATGGGGGTCTGCTACTATTCGGTGAGTCCGATTCGGTGAGTCCAATTCGGTGAGTTCTTAACTCCTGACCTCTACTGTACCTACTGTACCCGATAATTTAAAAAAAAATTCAAAAAATCACCGAATTAGGGAATCGGACTCACCGAATTGGACTCACCGAATCGGACTCACCAAAACGGGCCATTCCGTTAATATGGGGGGGTTCTGAAAACCTGGCTAACCTTTAAAAAATAACATTTACACAATTTTTTTTTGGTAGGCTCCAAAACCTAGCCACCTACCCCCCAATAAAGGTCACAAAAGGTCAAATTTAGTAAAAAATCCTCTAACTTGCTCACCACTTATAGTAGAAAGTCAGTTTTGGTGTCAAAAGATGCAGAATACCTATGTTTCTATGTGTCATAAAAGGAACTTTTTCTCTAAATGCATTATTTTTTAAGATAATTCAAAAACATACATTTTTAGGGCATCTACTGGACATTCCACGCCAAGCGTCCTAAAAATCATAAAGTTTCCAGTTTCACCCACTTCGATTTTGCTCAAACTAGGTCAATATGTTATTTGGCATGATATAGCCATACAGTACAAATTTTAGCTCAATATCAATTATAGTTTTGGAAATATAATGCTTTAAAGTTTTAGGTCCCCCTAAACTTTACCGCATTTGTTTTTTTGGACCATTTTCAATTAACCATATCTTGTGCTCCAAAGGTTTTATAAGGCTAATGTTGGGTAAAATGGTTCACTCTTAGCTATATTACATGATTGCATTGTCAAAATGCAATTAATTTGCAGCATAGTGGAGTAATCAAGCCTCAAAGTAGCTCTTTTCTTCACCAAAGACAAATTTTGTGCCATGTTTGAAGTCTGTAACTTTTTTATGAAAAGTAGAATGGTTATTATATTTATCATGAATATTCTTTCCTACCAGATAACAACTTCACCAACACCAAGTTTGATAAGTAACACTACATTTATTAGAAAGTTACAATGCATCAAAATATGCACCCAAAGCAAAATAGCCAAAATAATGCCATCTTGTGATGTAAACACACCCCCGTAAAAAGGTGGTGACAAAACAATATTTTTTACCGTTGAAGAACATTACCTAAGGATGAAGAATCAAGGAATATCAGTACACTGCAAGGATGTGTCAAATATTACTCAGTTCTTTATCACAAATATGTTTAATTGCAGGGGGTTCTTCCATTTCAGCCAAGTTCATGTTTACCATTTTATAGTAAACTTTTGCCTTGTGGTTGAGTTTTGGTTTGTGAAAATGACGTATGTTGACACATCCTTGCAGTGTACTCACATTTCCTGATTCTTCATCCTTAGGTAATGTTCTTCAACGGTAAAAAAGATTGTTTTGTCAACACTTTTTATGGAGGTGTTTTTATACTACAAGATGGCGTTATTTTGGCTTTTTTTGCTTTGGGTGCATAACTGCATATTTTGATGCATTGTAACTTTCTAATAAATGTAGTGTTACTTATCAAACTTGGTGAGGTTGTTATTTGGTAAGGAAAGAATATTCATGATAAATATAATAACCATAACCATCCTACTTTTCATAAAAAAGTTACAGACTTCCACATATGGCATAAAATTTGTTTTTGGTGAAGAAAAGAGCTACTTTGAGGCTTGATTACTCCACTTTGCTGCAAATTAATTGCATTTTCACAATGCAATCATGTAGGATAGTTAAAAGTCAACCATTTTACCAAACATAAGCCTTATATATATAACCTTTAGAGCAAAAGATATGTTTAATTGAAAATGGTCCAAAAAAACAAATGCTGAAAAGTTTAGGGGTACCTAAAACTTTAAAGCATCATATTTCCAAAACTATAATAGATATTGAGCTAAAATTTGTAATGCATGGCTATATGATGCCAAATAACATATTGACATAGTTTGAACAAAATCGAAGTGGGTCAAACTGGAAACTTTATGATTTTCAGGACGTTTGGCATGTTTCTTTTATGACACATAGAAACATAGGTATTTTGCATCTTTTGACACCAAAACTGACTTTCTACTATGAGTAGTTAGCAAGTTAGAGGATTTTGTATGATACTAAGTTTGACCTTTTGTGACTTTTGTTGAGGGGTAGGTGGCTGGGTTTTGGGGCCTACCAAAAAAAAATTGTGTAAATGTTATTTTTTAAAGGTTTGCCAGGTTTTCAGGCCCCTATAAAGAAATTGCAAAAAAAAATTTTCAAACCACCCTATTGCATAATAAAGTATATGTCACGATTTCTTTCTATCTCTTACCAGGAAAAAGACTTGGAAAGATTCAATGACGTAGTTTAATGGGTCAAACCGAAAAGCAGTCAATTAAATGTCGAATAATTCTACTAGTGAAATGATAATCTGACTTCTTGAAGAACTTTAACGAACGGCTTCTAAATAACTCTAAATTCGAACACAATTTATATCAGCACCAATTCTCATCTACTTGTATTCAATTACTTCAAGTCTCAATCACCAATAATTTCTGCATCAACTACCAATCCACAACTCATAGCACAACTCTCATAATCAACTCATAATAATCATCATAATAATCCATTACGCAAATTACACCACTATTTATAAAAGGTTTGTTCGGTCTAGTAACTTCGAGAAGGTTACGTAGTGTTGCATCACACGAACTCATCGTCGGTCACGTAGCATTGAGCGGCATAAACAAGCAAGTTTAAAGAAGTCTAAAGAATGTCACGTAGGAGTAGAGGACTGTTACATAATACAGATTTCGTAATCAGAGGTCCATTCGTAAACAACCTTGTGACATCATGACAAACGATATTGGCAATTGTGAAAACAACAGAACGTTCCAGATACAGAATAATCTAGAATTACGTTGCAGAACAACGACTTCACAATTAGAGGTTACTACTGGTCATTGACCGATAATAACATACCGCTCAAGAATTTTATAATGAAAACAGCATATTCTGTCAAGACGCAAAGCAGCCCGACGCGAGGCCTTGCACATTGATTGTGACAGTATATATGTATGAGTTCACGACATGGATTGAAGTGCATTGTGCAATTGCATACGGTACTTATAAGACTGCAAAAAATTATTTCAATCTTTACTGCGTGTTTTTGATAGCCTATTATTCATCACAATTTTTTTGTTGCTTGACAATATGCTGATGATAATAATCTTTTTGCTTGTTTTTTTCTACCGCATGTGGGATAGCCTACTTGTTGTGAGTCAAAACACTTTATTGAATATTTTGACATACTGCTGTCTTGAATTTTGGAAAAACAATTTAAGTTTAATTAAAATGCTACAAAATCAAAACGCCAAACTGGACGCAGCATAAATTCCTGTGTTAAAGAACATCGCAGAGCTGTCAAAAATATGGAAGATGAATAGTCAGCTCTTTGTTCACACATGCTAAAAGAAGATCACTGAATTAACTGGTCAAAAACAAAAATTTTGAAAAATGAAACTAATTAATATCAACGCACCATGGCAGAAAGTTGCTTCATCAACATTACCTCAATGCAATGTACTCAACCGGAACGACGGAAATCTATTACCGAAAGCTTGTAATTTTTTAATGTCTTGACACGCAGGTTTTATGTCTATTTGAACACAGTTGGAAATGTTATTGTAGTTTAATTTTGTCTCGAACTTCTGTTGGTCTCCACTGCTTTGGCTTTATGTTTAATGTTGGAAGTTTTTACGTAAGTTAACATGGAAAGTAACCTTTCACACACATCTTTTGGCTAACCTTTAAAATAATGTGTGTTTTATCTTTCTATCCTTCAACCGCACTGCAGTATTTAACTTTGTAAATTTTATTTTGTATGTTATTTGCTCTGAGGATACGAATTGTCATGGTGCGCGAAACGTCAGTGAAGCAATAAATTAACTTGTTTGTCGTTGCTTTCACTTTCATCAGACGAACTTTGCAACTGGTGCTAGCAGTGATAAATGTCATGATGAGCAGTGAACACTGAACACCCAAACTTTTCAGTATTCATGCTACATGGTGTTATGAAATTGGAAATGAATGCGCTATGAGTGAATTCTCTTTGCATGAAGCGCAACCATTAATGCACCCGGTGCAAGTTTGTTATCTTTGTGAATTCATAATCAATTAATGTTCTTTGTTCAGCATTACTCTGTAATCAGCGCAATAAGGAAAAAGTGTCAATAACCAATTAAAACTATGCACGTATGAACTTAGTTTTCTTGTTTACGTTTGTTTTCTCGGGTCTGCTGCTATTCGGTGAGTCCGATTCGGTGAGTCCGATTCGGTGAGTTCCTAACCTTTAACCCCTAACCTCTAACCCCTAACCCTAAAACGGCAATGATAATTAGGCTATGGTACCCAATAATTTAAAAAAAAACATTGAAAAAATCCCCCGTTAAGGGATCGGACTCACCGAAACGGGCCATTCCGTGTTTTCTCAGGGTGTCCATACTGTCCAATGTCCATTGTCCAAGTTGTTAGCTTGTTGTCCAATGTCCATCTGTTGTCCTTTTCATTTGTAATACAGTTCAACTAAATTTTACGAGTTTCTCTTTTGTAGATTCTTCAGAAGGATCTAGTAGTTCGGACGATGGCACCGCATACAAATCCTATGACCAATCAAGAGAAGCAACTCAACGAAAATCTGGAAGAGGTCGTGGGCGTGGCAGAGGACGTAAAAGGGGAAGTAGTCGTCGGCGAGTATCTAGTGGTAAGGTGGAATAGATATATATATCATATACATTATACACTTGTATATTTCTGCCATTAATGTGCAGCAAGAGAAATAGAGAAGCTACCGTACTGCAGACAACTGGTCGACCCTGATGTTTTGGGATGAAGACCAGGCTTCCATGAAGCAAAATGGAGAGAAAAAATGGGCAGCAAGGTTTTAAACTCGACGAATTGGCTTTTTTATACTGAATTTAAGTGCAAGGAAAGCGGAATGTCAATTTTTCGTAACCGCTCGCTAAATAAATTCGACAACATTCGAAGCACTTTGTGAAGGAGGGGGCGTTCTTCCTGGCTATAAGCACAAGGCTGAGTACTCACTAGTACAGTGAGCAATTGCGATGCGCTAACTATAACGGTGTAGCTTCCATGCTAGCCATTCTTGGTAAAGGCGGCGGTCGATAGTCTGTGGCAGAATTAGTGGTGCGATACTGACGAGCCCATCCTCATGGGCGAAACACAGTGTCTATCGCTGTTAACTCTTGCAACAATCGTCTGTCGAGAAACAAGCTCATAAGAAGCTAATACATTACTACTGTAATGTATTTGGAAAATACAATGTTATTGAAGAATAGTGCAGGAAGTTATTCATTCTTGTTTTTGTTTATCTGCTTTTGATGATATCACACTGCTTTTTTTAGTATAGAAGATGGATAGATTAATTCATCATACAATAAATTTTGGGTTTAGAAGACTTAAGCTATCCTAGATTTGCGTCTTTCACAAAATTGCTCATATATTGTGAAAGTTTGCATCAATGGAACGCTTTTGGGGTATACTGACGCTGACACGATATTCAACAACATTATCTCACGCTTTGATCGCATCTATCTTGCTTTCGAATGAACCTTTTTGTGAATTTCTTCTCTGACCATTCAGTAATTTCTCTGTGTGATTCAGGGTTGATCTCTAAGTGGTCAAAACTGGGTTTTGACCACTAAGCGGTTTAAACCTGGTTTTAACCGGTCAAAACTGGTCAAAACCCTGACCTGACTGGTCAAAACCCTGACCTGACTGGTCAAAACCCTGTAATGAGTTGCTTGATCGTGTTCGCCAGAAAATCACTGAAAATGTGAGGGAGATGGTAGAAGGTGAGGGAGGAGGGAGAAGGTGAGGGAGAAAGAAAAGATGAAATTGACTGGTGAATAAAGCATTTAAATATACTGGAGAGACTTGTTAATTCCAATTGTTCAATTGAGGTGTTCTACATAAAGTAGATAGGCATAAGGCATCACAACTTGTTCCTTTTTCGATAATCCTTTCTTGGCTTGACGTGTACTTTGCTTCAAAGAACGAATCATAAACTATCCTGTCTTTAATTTTTAAAGCATCTTAGAATATGCATTCGCATTGTTTTATTTTAACTGGATAAAATTTGATGGCAAATGATTTTCATAAAAAAAATTGTTGGAATAAATTCTTGTACTTCAGTTGGCTGTGCAAATTGTTCATCGTTCTACCAAGCATTTTTTGGTTCATCAGAAACTTATTTTTAGAATTTGAATTTTCTCAGTAATTAAAATAACCAACTGATTGAAATATAGAGAAATAAAACATAGTAACTTTAGCGGGTTTAGCATACTTTATTTCACACAAAATATAACATAATTAAATAAAATAAACTCAAACGTTTTCGACACGTACGTGTGTCCTCATCAGGAATTAAATCTGCAATACATAAAATGAAAAATCGTAAGATAAATTTGACTATGCACTGTAACTGTAACGACACTCTGGATTGAAAGCACAAACTGAACAAATGATACGAGAATGATTGCGAGTAAATTATGCGGTGGGAAACAGATCACGTGAGGTGTAGACTACAGGCATTGGACAAAACAATGCTAAACCCGCTAAAGTTACTATGTTTTATTTCTCTATGGTTCAACAAAGCAAACTCTCTACCAAAGCTTTATGATTGAAATATCAAAAACAAACAGAGAAGTTGAATATTTTTTGTTCCAAATCCAGCATTTAGGTTATGTTGATCAAAACAAAATATAGTTGAACATCATTACTAATAACATGGAGGGTAATACTTTTAATTCAATTGAAAAGCAACTTGATTCATACACTAAAGGGGTTTTGACCAGTTTTGACCAGCAATAGGTGGTCAAAACTGCCCGGTTTAAACCAGGTTTTAACCGGTTTTTACCGGGCGGTTTAAACCGCCCCGGTTTAAACCGATCAACCCTGGTGTGATTGGCCAGTGGCTTGTTTGACGTCGCATCTGTTTGGTTGAAAGTTAACGTTGTGTTTTTCAAAGCATTTTTAGTTGTCGTGCCGTTTTTAATGCATTTGTCTAGAACCAATCGTGTGCTTTTTGGCATAATTTATGCACTGTACCTGCTGCTTTTGTCATTGGGAAAGTGCGTCTTCGTGCATGGTAACTTTGATTGAACTTCAGACTCTAACTTTATCTGTTGTATCTGATACTTTTTCAGAGCGAGTGTCGTCTGCTGTGACCAACAGTTCTTCTGAAGAGAGCAACACGTCTTCTGAGGAGTCACCTCATGTCAAAGATCCTTTTTGGGAGAATCTAGAAAAAGGAAAGATTGATGTGTTTTCTGGTGACCTCTATTCAAAAGTGAAACGTCGTAGAGGTCCACAGAAAGAAGAGCAACCCTTGGAAACGACCACTATTACAGCCGGTAGCCTACACCCTTATTGCCGCTTAATTCGATTGTTACTTATATGCACGCGTATATGTTATTGTTAAAGTTTTAGGCTACATAGCCGAGCGGTGAGAGCCATAATACGGCACTCGAAAGGTCGCCGGTTCGATACCGCTCAAGAGCATGCGGCTGTGTCTTTGGCAAGACACTTAAAGGCATGTCTGAAGGTGGACTAAAGGGTGGAGTGATTTTTTTTTTTTACAAACCAGATGTGTTAAAAGTAGCATTTGTGTTTAAAAACCACTTCCGAAGTAATTTCGGTCATCTGTCACGTGCACCCAAGTGGCTAAATGGCACGAAAGGTCATGTGTGACTTTTAAAATCGGCAAAAAATTCATAACTTAAGAACCGGTCAAGGTAGAAAGCCGGTTCTTGGCTTAGAATGCTCACAAGGTCCAACTTTTTGAAGTAGGAGAACCATTCACGCTTGTTGATGCTTGGGTAATTTTGCTCGTCGTAAAAATGTGCTTCTTGCAATGTTGGGCGATGATGATTAAAGTATGGTCATATATTTGTGTTTCAAAGATTGAAACATATCAAATTAAAAATTTTCAGTCGAGAAATTATCTTGATATTTTCTGAATAATTTAAATTATTCCACAATGACCTCTAAACTGTTTAACTCAATTTCACATTGTAGATTCTCGAATTGCACCAATTCGATATTGCCACAACGAACTCGCAGCATCAGGCTAAAACAGATCGTTAGAATCTACACTGTGAAGTAAGCAACGATCATGCTGCTAAAAGCGAAACTCAATCAATTGCATATTTAACTCAACTTGGTAGTACATTGTCAGATCAGCTTTTTATGTATCGTATGTCTCCTGCTCAGCCTGATTTTCACGGTGCTACATGACAAATTGATAACAATTATGTTGGCAGCTTGAGTCGACCCTGGCTAAATAACGGATTTGGAAAACGAAATTTGAACAACTCTTAAAGAAACAATAATTTTTTCTTCATTTTTGAATCGAAATCTCAGGAAATGTGTTTTGCCAACTTGTGATTAATGTAGTACAATTAGAAGCAAATGTTGTATTAGTATTATAGCAGATATAAACGTAGACCATCTGAGCATTCTAAGCCAAGAACCAGCTCTCTACCTTAACTGGCTCTCAAGTTATAAAATTTTTTGCTGATTTTGGAAGTCCCGTGACTTTTCAGTCCATTTAGCCACTTGGATACAGGTGGAAGATGACCAAAACTATGGTACCTTGAAAGTTGTTTTTAGATCTAAACGCCACTTTTAACACATCTAGTATTTGAATACGAAAAAAAATTTTCACTCCACCCTAGTTGACACAAAGATTGACTTCCTTGCCTTCCCGTCTACTAAATCCTCAACCACCGGGCGTAAGCTTGTATACGGCGACGTTAAAATGTTGCTGTTTTTTTTTATCGCCAGTCACGAGTGGCAAGAAACGGGGACCGAAAAAGAAAGAAGCAGAAGAAAAAGACCCCTCAAACAAGGAAGAGCAAGGGCTTGGGGCAGAGTGGCACCAAGAAAACAAAGAGGACAAGCAATCTTCTGATACGCACGATGTCGTCGCTTGTGATAAGATTGATTCGGATGAAAGCTCCACTGGCCTTTCCAGTCCGGTGTGTAGTTACGGAACAGTTGACTTTCACGAGGTTTAAATCAGTGTCAAAAATGCTAAACAACTATCATATGCATGCTCTGTCATTTCAAAGTTTGAGGTTGCCGAGTAATTGATGTGTACATAACTTTGTACTGTCTTTCAAATGGTCTAGCTATTCCTCAATTCATTTCCAAAACCTCTTGCATACGGTATGATTTATTTTTAAATCCTCTTCTTGTTCGCTTTTGACAATTTAGGCAACAACCCCAACTGCTGCAACCAGTGCATTGTCTCAGTAAATAAATTTGTAGTTGTAGATGGAGAATTACATATTGCTGGCATATGGTCTGGTCAACCCTGATTTTTATTGTTGAAGATCAGGCTTCTGTAAAGCTAAATGGAGAGAGGAGCTGACAATGGAAAATTAAAATAATTAAAAGTAAGCTTCTATTTTCACGGGGCTTTGGAGCCGGCGTGAAATTGAAACTGCTCCAGCTCCGGAGGTCTTTCATACCACTGCTCCAGCTCCATTATCGTATTTTTTCGAATAACATACGACTTCATTAATAGTCGTCCTCGTTCAATAATCACCCCAAATTAAAAATCTTACGAAATAGCAGACGCACCATTATTCAACAATTAAAAATACCAGCCAACAATTATCAGTTTTGTGATGGGTTGCTGTTAATTATGTAAAATCAGCCAATCGCAATAGCATCTCATGATAGTAGGAGATGTAGCTGTCTATTAAACAACTGGCTCCAGCTCCGGCTGAATTTTACATACAGCTCCGGTTCCAGCTTCTTTTAAAATGCAAAGCTCCGGGGCTCCAGCTCCAAAGCTCTGTGTTTCCATCGCTTTTTAAAGAATACCATGACGTGAGATTGCCATTTTCTTTTGCAGGTATTGGATTACTTAGATCATGAGCTGAAGAGGAAATATAAATCAAAAACTACAAGCAACAAAACGAAGACTAAACAGAAAGAAACCACCCCAGTTCTGGTGGGTTGCTTGAGTCTTTGCATTCAGTTTGATTGAACATCGAAACTCGGTTTATTAAAAAAACGGGTTGATTGAACATCGAAACTCGGTTTATTAAAAAAACGGATTGATTGAAAGACACCAGGTTGATATGGCATCTGGTGAAGAATATACTTGTATAAAAAAACGCCAATGATACATGATATCAGTTTGTTTTTGCTGCTGCTTTAAGGCGATTGTCATTTTTTTCTGGAGTTTTGCATTTCATGAAACAGTCATGATATTTTCGTGAAATTGTTTTACTTGATGTAAGTTTTACTAAACCCAGCGAATAGTGATGACAGTAATCACATCGTAACACGGTCGCAGTTGCTGAAATAAACCAACGTTTGGTAGAATGTTTGACGAATGAGGCTTATTCACGGGTTCATAAATCTTCCATATCGTTTTCCATTGCTTTTTTGTTGAATTTAACTCGTTTTTTTTTTTTAATTGTTAGGGGGATGCTACGAAAAGCTCTCCCAAGCGACCCCCAGGAGCAGATGAAGACAGGCTTGATGAGTTGAAGATAACTAAAGTGGAGTCTGAAAAACCAAAAGTGACTCGCAAAGACTCCACCAAATCGAAGTCTGTGAAACTTGACAAACCACTAGTTAAATCAACTAAACCCAACCAACAAACCAACACAACAAAACCAGCCAACCAACAAGACTCAGGTCATTATCGAAGAAGAATCCTCATTAGTTTACTGTGATAGCTGTGTTGTTACTAACTTGGACTGCATATTTTCTATGTTTATTGTTTAGCTTCTGTCTATTGTACCTGTCAGTGTCGTCCTGAGTCGGTTACATGGCTGAGTGGTGAGAGCGACCCATGGAATGGCGCCGGTTCGATGCCCTGAAGGTTAAAACGAAGAAAAGGGTCGTTACCTCGAAGAGAAGAATTTCATCGACCTGTATCTAGAGATGGTCGAGACTTATTGAATCAGTAGTGTGATGCTTATAAAACCATCCTGAAGATCACTACGTTTGACTATCGTCAATTTTTGCCACACTGACTTGCAAACACGTTATTCTTCTTTCGTTTGAAGTTCTTAGGCACGTCGTTACAATCAACTCTTGGTTACTTCGTACAGTTACTTTTCGTATAATAAACGAAAATCTTCATATTTTTTAGAAGTCTCAACACAAATGTCAGAGGACCCCTCATCCAGTTCTAATGACTCCACTTGCGCACCAAAGGAAAAAAATAAAAAATCCAAATCAGATGAAAGTAAAAACTCAGAGAAACAAACGGTACATGCCCTTTCATGTGTTATAGAATTATACATTCGAACACATTTGTTTCAGATTTTTTGACCAAGTGCAAACTCACCCAGATTCTAAAAGTCTCCGAGAGAGCAAGCGCTACTTAAAGATCGGTGTCTTGAAATGTGATTCATTGAAATTGAAAAATTGAAGCTTAGGGAGTCATAACTTTTAAGTTCGGGTCAGGTTTGAGGTTTTAATTTACTTTACGACTCAAATGCACTCGACTTTTTAGTATATAACTATTTTCTCTCCTCCAATCGATTTACAATGATATTTTCTCAGGTCAAGGCAGACGCTTTTACAGATCTTCTGCTAGAATTGGAGTCTAGTGTGCCCACTATTGTTCCAAGAAAGAAAGACAAGAAAAGAAACTTGAAACTAAGGTTTTTCATAGATTGTTCAGTTTCCTCGTTTAACCTACCAGCTTTTCACATTGTTTTTCTGTCCTTGTCTTTTGCACACAATTCTGCACAACGTAATTTTGTCAAGGTTAGCATTCTCTGGCGAGTTGTTTTTAGTGTGGCTAAGGTTAAGTTAGTTATGTCTGTTATGTCTGTAATGTCTGTAAGGTTAGTTATGTCTGTTAGGTGATCAACATTTTTGTTTCAGCATGGATAAGCCTTCAATGAGCCAAGGAGCACGAAACTCAGAGAAGTCGACGCCAATTTCAACGCCGAGAGAAAAGTCTGATAATAAAAGCGAAGTTGATCAACTTAAACCTTCACAATCTCCAATGCAAAAACAATTTAAAGAAAAAAACAAATTATTATCGACTTCTGTTGAAAGCGGCCAATCAGTGAAAACTAGTCCACGTCCTGTTGCTAGGCAATCATCCAAAGAAGAGAAATCTGCTCGCTCTGGTGAAAAATCGAAACTAAGTCAAGAAAAATCAAAAGATAAAACTCCTAGTAAATCTTCTCATCATTCTTTGTCGCGATCAAATAGCAAACCGAAGGATACGGCGTCTTCTGCAGCATCTCAGCAGTCGTCATCCAACCAAGTACCCGAAAGAGCCGAGCGAACAGACGGATTCTCCATGTTCGAGACGATGCAGCAGGAGTTTGGCAACTCAACCGGATGTTCTAAGCCGCTCACGCCAGTCGATAGTGGTGATTTCATTTTATTTATTTAAATTTATGCAAAATCATTGTGCGTTTTGAAGTAAACGACTTAAACCCGAACCGCAGAAATTAATCTGTCTGCGTTTTCAAGTTACCTGTATTCACCGTTAGTTTTTAACCGTTTTAACAAGTTACAATCCACGTATGAAAAAGCCGTCTGCCAACAACTCTTCCGCAACTAACCGGAAACGTCATTCTCAGACTCATCGACAAAGACCCAGAAGGTGAATGAAGCTGACAACGATGGTCTGGACATGTCGGAATACCTGAAAGTCAAAGTCAATTTTAGCCTTGATGAAGTAAGTCAGAAACGAGGGCTCACTTCAAACCTGAGAAGCTTACTTTTGTATCCTATTGAAAATTTAGATCTCTTCCCAGACAGAAAATCTACTGATTTTTACATTGATGCAACGTCTGCAGACGTTGAATCAATGTAAAAAAACGGTTGATTTGCTGTCTGGATTGTATAGACGAGGTCGCTTGACCGAATGCTTTAAGTTGTCGTTTGCATCGTTCCACTGTGTCTTCATCTGACTGCACTCCAGCTGAACAGTCGTCATTCTTTTTATTGTTAGCCGGTGTTTATCATTTGTATTAAGCCATACACGTGGTTTTGCTGAATGATTAATCAAATATTCAGTTCAACTCGTCTCTTTTTGACGAGCATTTCGAGCTTTGCAGATCTCCCAGATCAATGTCCACATCACTAAGCCACACAGATCGTTATCACTCATGAACAAGAGCAATAACCATTAGGGTGTTTCATTTTTTCACCATTTTTGAATTTCAAAATGCCTAGGGTCCCATCTGGTGGTATTTGGGGAAAAAAGTTTTCACCCAAAATTTTTTTCAATTATGACGTCATATTGAGGTGGTCCACAAGGTTTGAAATTTTTGGGCCTCAAAATCTCAAAATTTGGCCGTATCTCCGGAACCGCTCATCATAAATCGACAAAATTAGTATCAAAATGCGCAGAAGGGTCGGTTTCCTATACCTGATGTAGAGAATATTAAGCTCTATCTGCTTGAGAAAAAAAGTTATTTCAAAAAATCTGATTTTCGGTTTATTTTCTCCTGATGAACAGAGATGAGGTGATCAAGGTAAAAGTTTTTCTGTATTTTTCCACTCTTGGAAGCTGTTATTGCGTAAGAATAGTTGCTGTTAAGGTTTCAGTACTAGGCTTGTCTAGTTTTGCGATGCCCCTTCTTGCATTGCTCCGGGACCCTTCCTGACGCCGTCCACAAAAGAAATGACATGGGAAAGATATATTTCGTTTATGTAGAACATGCATTTGAGGGTATGAACATCATGACCAACTTCATCATTAAAATAATAGACCGGTCGAGTATTGACTCCGGACTTTTTTCCTGTGTTGAGAGCAGTCATATCAGCCATGACTGAATATAGTTGGGATAGGTGAACTCTACAAGCCTCCTGGATGATGGTGCCAAATATCAGTTCTGCAGTGACCGACACACTTTTGGGAAAAGATTTAACAGCAAGCACACTTTCGTGCTTCATACCACAATCATCAGCAAGTTGGCCAAAGAAAACGTATCGATCTATTTTATCGACAACGCGCCCATCATAATATAACTGCATGGCAGAAGCTGAGTTGAGAAGGTTCTCACTTTCCATCAGAGATTTTTCTTTTCTTTTTTGTCGTTGGTGGTATACTGTCGAAGGTGATGCAGCTACTTGATCTTTTCCAAGAACCGACCTCATAAGATCTGACTGCTGGCGTACCGAAGTCATCCTACGATCAGCAAGTACACAACTTAGCTATCATTTATGGAAAACGAATGTACTCTCTTGTACACTTTTCTCCAAACAGCTGGTTTCAGAGACTCGTATTCCTTATCATCTTCCCAATTCATATCCCCATCACAGTCGCTTTCGCTACTGTGTAGACATCTAACTGCTTCATTTCTTTTTCTCTGTTTCGAACAGTCTTTTATTGCCGAACTGCCGATGCTTTGGCAGATTGTATGCCAGAAGTGCTCGGTTGTTCACTTCCTTTTATGATTTTCAAGTTCCAAAGCCTTTTCTACATGGTTGAAATCTACGCCAACGATAAACATTTTTCAATTTTTTCGCTGATCTTTCAAGAAAGCGATTTCTTTCTCCTGGACTCGGTCTTCGAGTTCACAGCTGCAAGAGAGTTTTTTTTGCAAAACAACCGCATTTTCAGAGATTGAACACTTGCATGCACATAATAATATCGAACAAGTTCTGTAACCATTCTTGATTAACCTCATTACCTCTGCGTTTCAATTCTCTGTTTGCTAAGCACTGGAAGACCATCTTTGTTCCACATGCCAACTACATCTTTCTGCAGTTCATCTTTCAAATCTTTGAAATAGGGAATTTTCTTCTAAAACTTAGGATTAGTTTCGGCTACTTTCTTCCTCAAGTAAAAATAGTGACTGACTACATCTGAATTAAGGGGAAGCACATTTCTCTCCAATTCCTTGAAGTTTTGCATCGACTTACTAATGCCTGACCTTAATGCCATAATGACACTTAATCTAGAGCAGGTGAGCACTGAGCAGCATAGGCCAACCTCATCCTCAGCGGTTACATTATAAATTATAATAGTTGGCCTAATACCTTCAATTATTACCATTTCATCTCTTGCAAAACGAACAAGGACAATTATTACGCAATAGCAGCTTCCAGAGTGGAAAAATACAGAAAAACTTATTATCTTGATCACCTCATCTCTGTTTATCAGGAGAAAATAGACCGAAAATCAGATTTTTTGAAATAACTTTTTTTCTGAAGCAGATAGAGCTTAATATTCTCTACATCAGGTATAGGAAACCGACCCTTCTGCGCATTTTGATACTAATTTTGTCGATTTATGATGAGCGGTTCCGGAGATACGGCCAAATTTTGAGATTTTGAGGCCCAAAAATGTCAAACCTCGTGGACCACCTCAATATGACGTCATAATTGAAAAAAAATTTGGGTGAAAACTTTTTTCCCCAAATACCACCAGATGGGACCCCAGGCATTTTGAATTTCAAAAATGGTGAAAAAATGAAACACCCTAATAACCATAGTTTGATATGTCAACCTCCATTTGCTGAAACCTTCTGGTCTTTAACAAAGCTAAAACTTTATCATAGCACATGACTAGGGAACTGTGTTCCGAAAGCTAGTGCAAACAGCTACTACCAAAGCGAACTCGCTGCATCAGGCTAAAAGAGGTCGTTAATATGTACATTGTGAAGTAAGTAACGATCATGCTGCTAAAAGCGAAAATCTATTGTAAAATCAGTAGGCTAACACAGATTATAAGTAAAGGAACACACACAGGAATGTGCTGTTCAAACGAATAACAACATGCTAACTGTTCAGCTTACCAAAAACCACTAGTGAAATCAACACTACAGCAGTGTACGTGTGCACCGTGCATTGTGCATTTGAACGAAAAGCAATTTTTACGCAAATCTCCGGCTTTTTTCTTGTATCCAAGCTTTCGCCTGGCAGTTGAAGATTTAAATTAAGTAGACCGGACGACAAAGAAACCAGTTTTCGTGTCCAATTTTAGGCATGCTTTTAATTCTCTTGCCAGAGACACAGCTACATGCTCTTGAGCGATGTCGAACGGGCACCCTTTTGAGGGTCATAACCTATCAGTGCTTTCACCACTCGGCTATGTAGGTAGGCTATTTCGGCTGTACGGTACAAGAACAAAAAAGCAGTTATAAAACAGGTAGATCTCTGAATTTGAAAAAAAGAAATCACTTTCTACCTTATAGTGCGAGACCTGGGAGAAGGAGGCTGGGTTTTAGTAGTCGGGAGTGTTGAAGCTGGTTACCAGGCGTACGCTGGCTGCAAGATGGTCATTGTTGATCTTTACTTAGACTTCATGATATTCATGTGCAAAATTTGTGCAGTATACTGCACAACTAAGTTGATCCAAAAGAACTGTCAGGTTCAAGGCACATCTTTTGAGATTTCGATAGTTCTATTCCACCAGTTGTTTCCAGAAGACCATAAAATCTTCAACTTGAGAGGATGTTGATTCGGCTTCCTTCTCAATCATTTCATTTTTCAAATTTAGAATCTCATCCGAAACTTTCAAATCGAAAAGTGGTTTGATTTTGGCAGCAGTGTCACCAATATCAATACTTGCACTTTACCCTTATCCTGCAGCTCTACATTCAATGCATTGAGCTCGCCGGTTTATTCAACATGCCAGACAGTTAACTGAAAGCTAGTGGAAGAAAAAAATTATTTGAATTTTTCTTACACAACATGCGATCGACACGAGATCAGTTCGCAACCTACCAGTAGATCGCGATCGACTGGTTGGGCGTCCCTGTTTTATAGCAACTGAAATGGTGAAGTCACTCGCGGCTTCTGTCGTTTCATACATTTTCGACAGATTCACTTTCTTTGATCAGATTTCCCTCAAAGAGATCGAGCAGCATCACGAAGCAGGGGAACCACCTTGCCGGCTGAACCGCGAGATTTCCAACGCGGAATTCCGCCAGTTTATCAGAGCAAACAATTACGAAATGGTTTTCGAGGTTCTCAAGTCGAAAGGAAGAATGTATAACTTGGAACATCAGGTGCCAAGCGAGTTCAGGTTTTCACGCTAAACCTTTTAAATGCAATAGCCCTTTGATTCGAGTAACCCTAACGACTGCAGACTAGGGCTGGCTTGTGGATAGTAAGATTTGCTTTTGGTGGCAATGTTATTGCTTATTCAGCTTTTTTTGTGTGAAAGATGTTTTGCAAATACGTTTATTATAAATGATGACTCTAACTGTTGCATGGTAGTGTTGCAACAGCGTTTTTAACGGGTTTTCACCGGTATTTTCTAAAACACTCAATTGCTTAAACTTTTGTAACACCACAGCTAAACTTCAACTCATGCAATGTTAAATAAAGTAAACAATATCACACCAAATCAGAAGAATAAATTTTTTAAAATTTAGAGCCTTCGCCACACAAGTGTGGCTTCTTCAGTGTAATCGTATTCGTATTCAAATAGAATGAAAATGAAATCATGCAACGTTGTTTGGTAGTTTTTTACGTCATTGCAAGAATGCAAGTATTGATAATGAACTTGTGAAACCCTTATTCACATATTTTCACAGGACTCCATGTGGATGACTCAGCTTATGATCGCTTCTGCTGCCGGCTACACAGAGATTGTGAAGGTGATTATTTTGTTAGCACAAGTTTTGACATCCCCTCTCCGTTAGAACTTAACTGCAAGTGTAGTAGTGGCAGTAGTAAGCCAGGTCCACTTCCACGTGTCGCAATCGCCTTCACACCCTGCCTCCACATCGATCTGTCTAAACAAGCATCTTCCCTTTACAAGCCGACCTCGCTGCTGTCCTCCACAACTTGCCCATTCCACCTTACCAAACATTGTACTCAACCAATCTTCAATTTATGGAAAGTTTTCAATAACTGGCCCGTTTAGCACAAGCTATTTTTAAACAAAATGGAAGCTTATCTGAATAAGAAAGGGTGTTGCCCATAAGTTAAAAAACAGAAACCTATATACACGGGATAAGAATATGTTTTCCGCTGTTGCAAAGCTTTAAACCAGCGGTGACGAACCTGCTGGCCGCATGCGGCCCTTCAAAGTTTTTTGTGTGGCCCGCAAAACAATTTGACAATCGCTCATGCATTAAAGACAAAAGACAACTCAAAGCTGTTTTATGCCTTCACTGGTAGGCTACACCTTTCCTTTGCTACAGGTCGAGGCTGACAGATGAAAATCTTGGTATGCAGTTGAGAGTTGCTACATCGTTTGTTCGACCTAATATTGAACGCTTAGTCAAGCAAAAAACTCCAAAAATCCCAAGCAAAAAAATTCAATGCTTCAATGTTATTTTTTAATCTTTTATGCTTCAATGCTGCATTAGATAGCTTCAGCTGTATGATTCGCATGGACTTTTGTTTGTTGTTTGAAAAAAAAAATTCATTAACTGATTCGTTGTTTCGGAGCATAATGGTCGAAACATTTAGTCAACTTGAGCAAAAAGGATAGAGCCAAAAAAAGAAGAAATCATACTCATATGAAAGCAAACGCTTCGAAAATTAAACTGTCTTCATTATCAGTGCAAGTACTGTTGCTCTATCCTTTTTGCTCAAGTTGATTTGTTTTTAATTTTTACTGTTGTATGTTTCGATTCTGCGTAAGATAATTTCAACTGTGTGGGTTTTATTACTTTCATTTGCCGTTTGTTACTTTTCATGAATAATATCTTGAGTCGCTTCTAAAAGATTTCACAGTACAGTAGGTTACTTAAAAAGTTGTGTGGCCCGATAACTCATGTGTAATTGACAAAGTGGCCCGCGACCGCAAAAAGGTTTGTCACCCCTGCTTTAAACGTTGCATAATATGCAATGCATATGGTTTCTGTGTTACAGATTTTTGTTTTAATATTAACACTTACTGTAGCAAGCAATAAGATCCAAGGACCACACTAAACGTACAGAACATAACCGCAAAACAGAAAAATAATAACTTAAATTAATGAAAATTAAAGCCTGTTAGTAAAATCAGGTCTCAAGCAGCGAAGATAGTTTTTATTTTCTCTACTCACAATATGTTCATTCTAACGAAGTGCTCAAATTTTGCTTTTATAAACTTTAAATTCAAAATTTCAGGTGCTAGCTCATCACGGTGCAAGGGTGAACGCCAGGACTAAGTCCGGCCAAACCGCTTTAATGTTTGCTGCTGAGAAGGGTCACACCATCACCGTACGTGTGCTGCTCCTGTACGGAGCCTACATTAACTTACAAACGTCGTCGGGAGAGACAGCCCTCATGAAGGTACGGATTTCTGTTTTTGTTGAAAACATTGGTACAAGATTAACTAACATGAAATTTTTTATACGTTTAATTTTTTTTAAGCATGAAATCTATTTTTGGTTATGATGGGTTGAAATTAATATTTTGCAGCACTGCTTACTGTGCAACTGTACGCAGGAAGAATTATATGCAAAAAAATAACTTACGGCTTTTTGTTGCCTTTTTTTCTTAATTCTGATGCCACCAATAAAAATCTGGGTTGTAAAGACTGATTGGATTTTAAAATAGTAGTAGTTCGTTGGGCTACTCAATTTGAGGTCGTGTGCCTGCATTATTAACACACTAGTTATCTTACGCACACCAGGTCATAACGTGTTTAAATTATATGCCTGATGAAGAACAGTTTCTGTCTCATTAAGTTCATGTCCTTCATTAGGCTGTCAAATGTGGCCATCTGGCAATTGCTCACTCCCTTCTCCAAGCGGGTGCCGATCCTTGTTTGAAGTCACCACATGGTGTCAGTGCGTTGAATACAGAAGGCAGGTTAGCAATTCCAGCTGTCGCCCTGGCAAAGAAGCATAAACAAAGGTAGCTGTCGCCACACACGTTTAAAGTTATGCGTTTAACACAATGATTCATCTTGTAAAGTGCACAACTATCTAACGTTTTTTTGTTAACTGATTTAACTGCTAAAGTTATTGTCTTTATATTACACAATGCTTACTGTCATACATAGTTACTCAGTGTTCAGATGTATAATTTTATTAATAAAAGCTCTTGTTTTAATTAATTTTTGTGGTTTACATTTAATTTGACTGCTCTAAAGTTTATCAGTCAAATTGCGGTTTTTCATTTTCTTCATGTAGGAATGACAACTTTTGCAACAAACAGTTTCGCGAAACTACTGACGAGTCCTTATTAAACTACTGACTGACGAGTCCTTATTAACTTTTTTTCTCAACCCATGCTTGGCTTTCATGTAACGAATTTAAATTTCAAACAACTTTACTGCAAAATAGAATGTACTCGCTTAAGATCCCCCCCCACGAAACAATGTTGACAAGCAAGACAATGGTCGCTTTTATTTCGAAAGCCAAAACAAGTCATACAAAATGCAGTTATTGATTCAAGGCCTGTCTTGGTTGTGAGCCTCCAACACAAGCTGCTGTTTCATCACATGCAACGTTTACAAACAAAAATGATGACTCATCAAGAAACGTAGTGGAGAACGTACACAGCAACAACTTCGCACTGTAGTCTGACTCAAAGTTTTTCTCAAAACTACTGTATAAACTATTTATCAAAGTTTTTTTTTGTGAAGCAATCTTGCCAATGAAAAAGATCACTTTTACAGTAATTCAACTTTTTCAAACATCAATGTAACGTAACCATGTCAGTGTTGCTTGAAAATCTTTGCCTCTCTCATTGCAGCGTAGAAGCCGCAGTATACCAATGTATTCGCTCCACTGTATCCCAACTAGGACTGAGCGTGCTGGGGTCGTCCTTATTCGGCGTGAAGACTTACAATGTACGAGAGCATGCTCTTGTATACTTTACACACCATTGCACTCAACAAGACCTTCCACCAAGTACGTTGATTTAAACGAGAATTAAGTTTAACGTTGTTTTCGTATTGCAAATGAATCGATAAAGTTTCCCTAAAGCGGAGAATGGTGTGGTTTTCGATTATCTTTGTAACCACACCGCTTTTCTCAAATTTACATAGACGACATACGAAGAAAGTTGTTCCAATAAATGTTCATATTCCTGCTATGTGGTGTGGCTGCCTATGCTGCGTTGTTCCAGAACATTCGATTGTGATTAATATTTTAATCAATTTCTCTGGTAGTGACGAAAGATACTCTTACTTTTACGTCATGTTTTTTACTCTAGCAGGAGATACAAGTTTCATAAGAATTTTAAAAGCCACGTTTTGATGCTTGTAATTTCAGATCAAGGTCTAATGCTTTTCGCAGTGCATGGCATGATTGGTACTGGTTTGTCTCACAAATGCCGCATGCGAGGACCTTGCCATGTGAACGCAGTAACCGTCAACAATGCTGTTATGGAACCTGTAATGCCAACCAAAGAGGTGAGCGGTGAAAAATGAATTGGTTACATTTTTGAACAGCTTTAAAAGTACAAAGCAATCTTTCTAGGCATTGATCATTTTTGAAAATATTTTAGGTTTGAATGAAAACCTTGTTTATGACACTGGCCTGGCTGCTTCGCCAACCTATTCAAGAATTTACTTTTTTGAAACAAATCAAGCGTCTGGCAAGTTTCCAGACGCAGCATCTCAGCCAAATTAGCTGATCAGAGCGCACGATGAACTTACGACCTTTCAATATTTTATATATTCCCTCTGGCCTTTTTGTTGGCGTTGAGCACTTTTTGTAATGTTGATACTATTTATTGTTTATAGTTAGATATTATATATATCAATGATTCTCAAATATGTTTTTATTGGGACTCAATGTATTTCGAAACGCTCGCACTGCCCTTACAACGAAAAACACCAAAGCAACGTTAAAAAATAGAAACAATTTCGTCACAATAACATACACAGGTAATGTCGATCATCAAGAGTGCTGGGAGCCAGGCAGAGTCCTCTCCACTATTATGACTGGTTTTCCTCTACTTTCATTATTATACAATGTTTATATTCCAGCTCAAAGGGGTACTGAGAGTTAGGAATCTATAGACTCTAAGTCTAGGGCAATTAATGAAAAGATATTATTTGACTAGGTTGATGCACGTTTAATTTTATGCTAAATTATCGTAATAAGAAGTGTTACTACAGAAAAATGAAAATAAAAAGCAAACTTTACTGTGCCACAATTGACTTTGCTCTAAGCCGAGGTGTGGACTAATTGGTTTAATCCAATTTAGATTGAGATCTCAATTTCCCATAAACTGTGAGCAGTCTTTTGTTTATGTCTAATAAGTGGCATGACAAAAGGAAAAGGTTTATTTCCAAACACTTTAAATTTCGTTGAACAGTTTTTCCTGGAAATCTGAACCAGTGTACACGAGGCTTTACATATCGATGATCCTTTTTTTGAAGTTTGAGTGGTGTTCATTGCATCACTATTGTGTTAATTTACGTTGACCTTGCATTGCTCTACTTGTGAAGAGAGATCTAATTCACTCTCAACGCGCATGCGCACGCTTTGAGCAAACTGATTCTAAAAGAATTAAAAATGGATGCTTGGGTTTCAATAAAAATGTGGCCGCATTGTCCAAGGTTTCATAAGGAGGCTGGACGAAAAGTTTTTATTTTTATTTTTTATTTTATTGACAAGTGAAAGGGTTCACAATTTCGCAGCAATCACAGGATATATGGGTTATAAATAACTTTGGGAGAAACACCGGTTTACAGCATCTAATTGGAGAATCGATTAAAAAGTGAGCTGCCCCTCTGCTTCATTGCGTTTTTCACCATGACTTTTTTGTGATGGTCTTACTCTCTCCTGTTTAAGTTGGCTTTGAAATTTTATTCCCATTACAGTTCGTAGTGAACAAGAGTAATTCAAAATTAATGTTTCTCTACTGCTTTGAGTCATGTTTCTATTTACGATAAAGATACTGATGTTTATGCGCTGATTTATCTAGGAATAGATTCTGACCAGAAGTTAGCGGTTGAGTAATAAGATTATGCTTGTTCAAAGTCTACTTAAGATCTTCTGTAGGCCTACAGTACAGTATGTTGATATGGTGAGCACGTTTCCTTGAGCTGTACTATTTACAAACGAGATTGTGATGCAAGAACTGATTCTAAGAGATAGCGAATCTTGCTGTGTAATGAGAACACGGAACTTTGAAGACTTAAAAACACACAAGCACATTCGTGTCACTGCATTGATTGTATCTTTCAAAGACGGTTTTTTTTTTTTCATTAACTTGTACAATATACACGAATATGTTCCCGATAACTTGGTCGGTGAACAACTGGCTAGATGAACCAAGACATTGCAGCTTGCAGGCGAAAATGATTCATTTGTCTTGATGCACGTTGATAGCATGCTTCAGCTACAACTTTCCGTGCAACGGCATTTACGGAATGGATTGATTTAAAAGCTGCAATTTCAGCAACTGGGTCTTCACCAGTTGTTCAAAGAAGTGCAGTATTTACAAATGCGGCAGGCCTACTTATCGAAATTATCATTATCATTCGTTCAATCGATTTCGACTCTCAGTTACTGAATATAGATCCCCTCTCTCCACAGCTCTTGATTCTTCGCAACGTCCTTCGGATCTTTCATGTACAACGCGCTATCATTCATCACTTTGTCGAGCCATCTCTTTTTGGAACGACCCTTACCTCTTCTTCTGATATCGTTTTCCAGTGGTGTTGCTTCTCATGGTGTTGCCAAAATATGAAAGTTTCTGCTTAACTATACGAGCTTCTAGGGATATGTCCGGTTTAATTTGGTCCAAAATTTGTTTGTTTTTTTAGCTGTTCAAGGAACACACAGAGCATTCTTCTCCAATCTCCAATACCATAATCTGAAAAGTCAATCTTTTTTCTGTCTGCTTTGTTCATTGTCCATGTTTGGCATCCGTAATTTGTAATTAGAAATATTATACGTTTGATCGGCTTCTGTTTTGTTTCCAGTTTGCTCTTCCAAATCCTATTCTTTCTTACCAACATCTTTCTACCTAGAGTGATTCTTCTATTTATCTCGGGTGAATTGGTGGAATCCCAGCTTATTTTTGATCCTAAAAGTCCTTCACTGTTTCAATTTCTTTGTTGCCGATCTTGATATTTGTGTTTTTCGCTTTTTTAGGCATCATACTGTATAGAAATCATTATCGAAATTATACTTCACACTAAATGCTTTTCCACCTGAAAACAGCTTTGAAGTTTTACGGAATTTTATCTGGGTTCGCCCTCTCTAAATCCGTCCAGATTAGCATGACAACCCTACCGCGAGTAGGTTTCGCGATGGTTGTGCTGCCAAATCAGCTTGGGATAAGGGGACCAGTGTGCACTGTGCAATGAGAGGCTATTGGCTTGCGCATTTATCTGTTAAAAGGTACCATCGCTCCAAAGCCATTAAGATGGCGTGCGGCAAATCCCTTTGTGATAAAATCACCAATGATGTATTGAGAGAGTGACTGGCATTGAGAGCATTGACAACAATAAGAGAATATAGTCTCAGAAAGATCCAGGTCCTCGCCAGCAAATGATCGGTGCTTCAGATGAAACTTTCTCAACCGTAGTTCAGTTTTCAATCTATCAACAAAGATCGTAGTGTCCAAAGCAGCTTGAAAAGTTAATGTTAATTGTAATCCAACAATAAAGGAAAGCAATGCTTCCGTACTAAATGTAAAACTTGGGTATGAATTTTATGCGTAAGTAGTTTTCGGCAACGAATTTGACTTGTTAGTCATTTGTTGTATCTGCAAGCAGCTGACACTCACTGATTAACCGTTGTCCACGTCATACGTGACGTCATCCACCTTGTAACAATCAAGCCACTGTTTTAAAAAGTAACCATTTTTTAACGTTGTGTCTCTGTCATCACTTCTCTTAATGTCTTAACCTTTGTTTAATTTTACAAGATTTATAAAAACAAAATTTTGTGCTACGTCCTTGTTAGAATTATTGTTGAACGTGAATACCCGGCGCTTGTTTTCCGATTCAACGCGTTGTTTCATAAATAGGCAACACCTCTACTGACTTTTCGAATCGCCGTTCATGATCTTCGCTAATTCTTATGCCAAGACTGCGGTTTGACAACTTTTTTGATTGTTGACAGAACATGCTGCGAAGTTAAACTAAATCTGAGCTAGTGTTATTCTTGTAAATCTGAGTTCTATTTTTAGACGCTATTCGGCTAGTATTTTGACATCGCCTAATGCAAACGCATTGTTGCCATAACAAATTGTGGCGTTTATAGACCAGCGGTTGCTTCAAAAACGTCTTGTATATGTAACACGTAACATGCAATCATTTTGTAGCAGGAAATAAAAAACTTGGCTTTCTGGGGGTTTACAAAAGTTAAGCACAAGTGATGGACAGCTCACCTGAAATGTTGCAATCAGTGCCGTTTAGAGGATAATTTGGGCCTGGCACCAATTAGATCCTCTGTCCCCTAATCAAGATACTTCTAAGATAAATGCGCTTTATACAAAGAATAGGATGTTTTTTTTTTTCAAGTTCCCGGCCCCTTGAAAAGGTTACGGCCTGTAATGTTATTGCTTGTAGATCCTTTAACTTTTTTGAAAAAGGAATTGTCTCGGGAATTGAAGTCTGCTGTCTCCATTTTGAATAAGTCAGGAGATTAAAACGATGTTCCTAATCACAATAGTACCAAAATTTGGTAAACTGTAGGAAGGCATACCATGCCATCCCCTCCAGCAATAGATATTAGATAACCACTTTTAAGTCGAAAATAACCCCCCAAAAATTATCCCATGTTCGTGAGCAATTACATTGATGAAAGTTTGCCTATCATTTGCACTGTACAGTATGTCAAAGTGCGTATAATTTATCCGAAGTCCGGTAGCAATATGGAAACTTACTAAAAAAATAAAAGCAAGCATTTTCTCCCATAAAGGTCACTTTTGGAAAAATTACTGCATGGGAAAGCACTTGATGAAACACAGAAGACGTTCTTATTACTATTTTAAATAATACTACATTATGTTACATCAAATTTACCTCAATAAAGCAAATAGACATGTATAAAAAATCTTTATGACCAAAGTGATGATAAGAGTTCTTAATCTGACATCTTCCTCTCATTTTTGTGCCTATTCAACTGCCGGCATGAGATAGCAAAGCCACGTGGTCGTAACAGCTGCAGCTTGTCGACCAGAAATCATATTTTGTTGTGCAGGAATGCAATACAAATGGTTCTTTCTCAAATAGCTTCCAGTTTCAAACTATTTTCATTCACATATTGCTGATTTCTCGTAAGATTTCTTGAAATCAGTTTATCTGAAGGATTAGATGTCAGTTGGGTTAAATTGCAGCGACGTTTAACGTAGCACTGATCTTCTGCGCATGTGGTGAACGACCGGTCATCACAGAATAGTTGACGACGACGACCGGCCGTCGCAGTCGAGCGAATAGTTGTTGCATCAGCTTGGTGTTCCACAAGGTGATATCAATGATAGGTCTGGTCCTGTGCAACATCCGTGCTAATGTTCAGTGTCTTACTTGCTCGCCCAAACAGAAAATCGGTCTACTTTACCTTGACTCGAGGCCTATCTGCAGACCTGACGTAACAGTTAGCGCATGGATTTTAGATGCGCGGTAAACACTCAGTTTATTGTCCATGGATGCAATATACCAAGTATCCATCATATCAAGAAGCTTTCCTTGCGTGTGCATGAATGCGAAGGTATAGTAACTGTGAAACCTTTTTCAACAAGCTAAACCCTTCGTATTCATTTGTTGCTTTTGGAAAATTTCAAAAGAAGACTCTTATTTGGAAGAAATTAAACCATTCATTTACACTTTCAACAATAAAAAACGGGCATAGTTCGAGGCATTTGAAATTGTAATTTGGTAAAAAGGACTGTAATGGTTCCATTACACAGCCACCCGTTGGAAAATGGAAAGGATTGGTCATGGCATTGTTTCTGCTATTAAATTTTAAGTGATTGACTCGTATATTTCTCTTGTTTTAAAAAAAACTTACAAAAGTATATTTCTTTGAATTCACATTCTGAGGGTGATTAATGTTTGAAGTTGCGAGATTGTTTTCACTTGCTTCACAAAAAGATTGAATGCCAAATTATTTCTCCGCATTTTGACAAACACTCAATTTGTCTTGTCATACTACTCTTGTTTGGTCTGGCTTGGATGATTGAATGTCATTTACACAGTTCATAATTGATAAATCTGATAAGATATTTATCCGTAATATCCCTATTGCGTGGGTTGGAATTTCAGAAATTTACTGCAAGCTCTTTTGCAATTGATTTTCTTGCCGTAAATGAATTTCTAATTATTTTTAATGACATTTCATTGCAACATAAACCTTTCAATGATGGCTGTTACTGGCCTTTCCAAATGCGTCACCAATAAAGACAATAACTCTATAAAAATCGATACATTTTTAGAAGTTAGGCCATTTAAATATGCAGCAGAAATACATTGTCTGTCGATTTGGTTTTGCTTGATATATGCGTTGTAAAAAGGTATACGGTTGATATCACAAAAATACATAATCTGACGTGCTTTCAACATGTTAATTTTTTTTAGTGAAATTAATAAAAAGCTTATCAGTGGCTGATGGTGTTATTTTCTGTCCATAAAACTTTGCACTTTAAAGTCTTTCAATGAATAAATTGTGTCAAGATATTACTCAATTGACGCTGTCCTGCCAACTCTTGTTGTCTGGACAGTGGACACCAACCTCTCACCATGGGAACATCATTATCTTTCTACGAATGCCTCTTAATATTTGATGAAACAACTACAGTTATTAAGGGGAAATTTATCTTTACTGGCAATTGTTGTATTACTTCACGATCTCTTTATTTCCGAGTGTTTTTCAACTATCGGTGAACTTTTTATCTGTATCAACATGACAATTTTCTATTGTTTCATGATGTATAGAAAAAACGTCACACTATTATTATGCATCATTCTTCTTCGCAACAATTACAGTTGAAATCATGCTCCGTCATTACTGGCGGCATTTGGGCTCTGCTTCATACAGCAGGAATTTTACATTAATTTTACTTTTGTGTTGTGGCTAAAACAAGTTCTTTGCTTATTTATCTATTTCTTTAAGTAGTGTGAACAATTGCATGCACCTCGTGTCTGTGTTTCAAAGGCGGGTCTGCTACTATTCGGTGAGTTCGATTCGGTGAGTTTTTAATCTTTAACCCCTAACCCAAAAACGGCAATGATAATTAGGCTACGGTACTCAATAATTTAAAAAAAATGAAAAAATCACCGAATAGGGATCGGACTCACCGAAACGGGCCATTCCGTTCAAAGGCATCCTCTTCCGGCTTCAACAGCGAAGTGCATTTAGATCTAGGCTAATTTTGTACCAGCTTTATATCTTGCGTACTCTCTCTAGTCTTATAAAATAAATAGATATTGCAAGTTTTGAAAAAACAAAAACAAAAAACAACCTAATCGTTACGAAATTTTGAAGCCATATTCAACTTGAAACTTTAGTTTCAGTGATGAAATTGTAGATTGTGTGTAATTGCTGTCGGCATATCTTGTGGTGACGGTGCACGACCAGGTCGTTTTTAAATACGCATTAGCCGAGATTACTATACTGCCCCTTATTTTAATGTATTTATACTCAAAATAATCGTGTTTTCCCTGCATTTTGTTTACAGAATGACAAATACACTCATTTTATGACGAATGTAGTGTGGAGAACGGGCCAAAATTCATTTCGGCTGTTCCTTGCCCAAGTAAGTGAAGTTATTTTTTAGCCAGCGTTTTATCTCGATGCTTGTTTGATTGCTTTGATAACCATCAGCAAGGGTTGTCTGTAGATACATTTATCGCTGTACAAATTTTCTATCGGGGGTTTTTCTCCTGACAATCAAATCTCTAAACTGCTTTATTAGAAAACGTTTCAAAAGTTTCCACCGCAGTTGCCTTCACGCTAAGTTATTTAATCCCCTACTGGGTGTGGATAAAAACCAACTTGAGATTAAATTTACTTCCGTTGTTTTATGTTAATCTACAGCAAACCAGTTTGTAAGGTAAGGCAACTCGTTACGAAATTGCAAAACAAAAAGTTTCGTTTTTCTACCCCGATACTGTAACGATTGTTTAACCATTACAAGAGCAGCTCACACTAATACCAATTACCATGTGGGTGAAGATATGTCAAAGAATGAAATTTTTATGTTAAACCTAATGTTGTTATCAGTATCAGCAGAGGACTTGACAAAATATAAAGCAAAACAACACTTCAAGGATTCGTTATTTTCATTCTTCATCAAAAATCGAGTGCTTTGCTGTTCTACTGAGTCTATAAATTGTAGCAATGCAACACCAGGCAACATGCTGCAATGTTCACTAATTACCTTGTAGGGTTTAAACAATAAGGTCTTTATAGAATCCAAGCACATTTGATCTTTGCGTTCAATTAAAATTCTTTGCCAACAATTGATAGTTTAATTTACAACCGCTTGTAGTTTTTTTGTAGGAGGAAACTAGAACCTGAATTGTTTTTAAATGTGTTGTTTAGTGCAGGTACATTTCTAAAATACGCCGTGCAGTAATGCAGTTGTACTTTTAACTTTCGCCAACCATTTCTCGGATTGGGCTCAGAAGCGAACTATACATTATCACCATCACGTTTGATATATTTAGATATCTGCACTGTATTTAGCTTAAATGTTTACTCTGATACTACGCAAGATACGTTATCTCACAAGTCGATTTATTTGCTTGTGCATTTTGACATAATTTTCTGTGCAACCAAAACGAAATTAACATTTTTGCCATGAAAGTATTGCCTGCATTTTCGTTGCACGTCTAGGGGGAGGGAATTTCTTTCCCAAATTGTTGTAAATGTTTTAAATTTTTCAGGACGGATTAAGCCGAGAGAAAATCTACCTTGCCGCTTTTGTCTTGGGGTTTTCATAATGTTGATTGAGGATTTGTTAACTGCCAAATGCCACTTTGTGCTCAAGGTTTTTTATTTTATCCAAGACTCATTTTTTCTTATTTTATCGCTTGTGCTTTGAGAAAAGAATTCACTTGTAACTGTGATTTCTTTGTCAAAATCATGTTTAGGAATTTTTTTAATAAACAGACGTCTGTTTATGTTGGTACCGTGCTTGTTTTGGTTACAAGAATCAGGAGAAATGACACAGGTGCATTTCTTTTAGTCAGTCGGGTCCCGGCTAACAAATGTTGCTATTTTTACATCTCTGTAATCTTACCAGACGTTTAACAATGCAAACATGACAAGTTTTGCTAACTGAATTACCAAGTGAGGTTCGAGGCAAGCCAAAAAGCCAGTCACATGTCTAAACATTAGCAAAAAGAATCTTAAAGGAACGTCAATTCTGAATTAAATCTGATTTCTCCTCTAGTTTAAAAGGTCGTGGCAGAGACTCCAAACAGACTGAGTTTAGGAATACTGTACTGTACGTCTTCAGTGATCCATATCTTATTCTGCAACAGATTGATCATGAGTGATCCATATACTTATGATTTAAAACAATATAACCAGATAAATAAACAGTTAAACACTGTGTAAATATTATAGCTTACAAAACCGCTTTATGCACCTTAAGGTTGTTTGATTGTGCTGAGCATGCTGAGACAAAACCCAGACAGCATGAGTTACCTTCTCAAACGAAAAGTTTTGGCCAGTTGAAAGGATCAACTTGCAGTGTAGTTGTTTCTGCATTACTTTTGGTAAAAAGCAGGAATAATAGAGATATTTTGACCAAACCATTGATGCATTGTTGGATTCTTAATGCTAACAATTGCATTAATCACTTCGTAGTTGCTTGAGCCGTAATTTCAAATCTGTTAACGTTGACTATTTTCGTTTCCGTTGTGCCAATGATCTTCAGCTATTCTAATAGCAACAGAATGCTATAAAAATTAACCAAGAAATACTTATTGAAGCCACAAATTGATTCAATCAGCTTCGGTATCACTATGTGATAGCCCACATATGTGAAGGAAATGCTTTCATAAGGAATTGTTTTGACTAAAATGTCATTCCAGACAAAGATAGCAAACAACAATTGACTTACCTTGAGTTGATCTATTGTAGCTTAATTCTTATCCAATTTTGTTTTGTTATGGAAAGGTTGTGTAAATGGCATTCTGGAATTAAATAAAAAATAAGGATGTCTAAATGCCACATAATTATGTTATTTTTCAATGGGATCGTTACGGGTCACTTAAACTACGATCACGGAATTGTAACTCACGTGGGCTTAATTACATGTTATTTTGTGATTATAAGCTGTATGAATTCTCTTTGTTATTGCTAATAGATTTACAACACACTTCACAACTTGTCAATTCATAACTGAGAGATCTATCAGCTGTAACTTTTCTCCGTTTAATTCTAAGACAAGTTAACTATCACATTGCAGGTGAGATTAGTCAGTTGTGCTGGTGGCGAAACATTCTTAAAATGCATCAGTTAGATGAGCGTACTACGGTTTTCTCACAAGTGGAAGTAAATCGTCGCTTGTGGTTTGTACAATTGAGAGCTACAATCACTCATTGCAACAAACACAAAAGCATTACTTTGCAACACAATTGGTCACATCTCACGATGTCTACTTCCCAAGATCCAAACTATGTGAATAGTGTTCTTGAATTTGGCGACAACCTTTTGTTGCAGAAAAAACTGTGTAATCGAAGGTACACAGCAGAATCAGCAGATAGAAGGAAACAAAAAGTAAACAGATATTGCATTAACTTCATTGCGGCATGTTATTGCCTTGTCAAGACTCAGCTGCATCATATACATGCTTTCAATGAGAGACAAATTAACAACCTGCTGAGCATTCGGATGCCTTTACCACGTGCTTCAATTTTGCTTTGGCCTGCGATGTATGTTGGCATACGTTTGCTCTGACTGGTGTCACAAATGCCGACATTGGTTTGGTCTTTGGTCAAGCTTCAGACTTCCATGATACAGAAAGGACAAGTCACCTGGTCACTGTCCTGTCACTGTCACAATTCAAGTTTTTGTATTAACAAACACACCTTGTGTCCAAAGCACCTTTTAGTCGACAGTGTTGATACTTATTTACCTCAAAACATCTTTTACGAAGCATTTATTTGCTGTTTAAATATTATGTGACATCATTTTGATGTTTTTCTATACACTCTTTCTCCAATATGACGCCACATATGACATTTTTTTCCGATCCATGTAACGCAACATGACAATGCTGACACTACCCGTGCTCAATTGCCATTTGTGTTTTCTATATTAACAATCGATATTCAGTGAATGAGAATTAAAATTTACAATAGCAGATCGACGAAGCATCTTTTTGTCATGTTATACTGTTGAATCGCTGGATGATATATGGCCTACTGTAGGAGCTCTGTGGCAAGAATTTATAATAATCAGCTGGTTTGCAGCGGTTTCATTGCATTTTTCAATCGAATCTAAACAAGTCACTTTGGTGACCAAAAAGATGAGCTTCTAGTCTATCATGTCCTTGAAGACCGCCATCAAAACAGAGAATGAATTTAGAGCTTAAATTGTGCAGTAAAAACGATGACATCTTGAAGGGGTTACCATTCCCCTCCGAAAGAAGACGACCTTTCAAGTAGCCTCCATTCGCTTTGCTATTTTGTTCTCATAGTGTCACGAAATGCCAACACTTGCGATTCTCAGTTTGAAAAAGAAGATGAAGTTGTGAGAAACAATATCGCCAATCGTTCAGAGATATTTGCCAGCTCAGTTACATCAAGTATATCCCGTCCAGGTTATGAAGTAAGTCCGATTAATGGTAAAATGGCACTGTCATCATTCTACGTCATGATGTCAGTGAAATTTAGCCGGGCAAGATTTTCCTTTAATTCATAACTTTGCAACACTTTAACACCAGTGGTGGAGGCTCTGACAATTTAGCCTAAAGTGATTATCGTGACGCGTTTCCGATTTCACATGGGCCTGATCAAACGCAGAATTTAAGCCGATATCTTTGAACCAACCTCACCTTTTGCATGGCACTCAAAATTGTTCTTGAAAGGAATTTGATGGTAAGTTGCTCGGAAGAAAGGATCACTATTCAAAGAAATTGAAAAGCTGTTGTAGATTTGACTAATTTTGGTGTAAAAAGTCAAAACTCATGTCGTTTTTCTTTTTTCTTTTTGCATCCCCCCCAGCGACTGAAGTCAAGACGCCCCTTTGTATCAGCTAACCATGAACTAATATAACCATTTAGCGATCGTCACGACCGCAACACATTAAATGGAAGATACTCAGAATGTAGCATGGTGCGGCACCAGACTCCATGATTGTATTCCTCATCCGGGAATGCGCCCCCTTGGATGAACCTGTCCGGCTTATTCGAGTCAAGCTAAATAGAATTTGAGAATTCAAGTAGCAGTTGGCCCCCTACCATTCCAGTAGGCACAACTGTGATTTGGCTCCTTCATCTGCCTGCGAATGGGGCCTGGAGGAACAAACTGATAATCATTTCATTCTTAAATGTCCCGTCTACTTAATACCAGAGGAACTCATGGTAACCTATAGCGGCACTAGACCAACCTACACTAAACTGAATTTTCACCAACTGCCCTGAAAATGGAACAATCCGTCTCATACGAAAGAAGAACTGTGCGATTACAATTTTAAATACTTTAAAGAAAATCATTTTTGTCATATTAATCTAATAAATCCTATTTGAACAAGCTTATCTGAGCTTAACCGCCAAGACCGTACTTGTGGAAGCTGATGTTGCTGCCATTGGAAGGCCTTGCTTCCTCTGGGTTCAACAATAAAGATTTGTGATCCTGAAGTAAAGTCTTGCCTCTAAAGTGGCCATTTATTGTTTCGCGTAAGAAACGCATCTGCTTTTCATGAACTGTCCATAAAATATTCTTTGGCGTTTTATTGGGTTTTTGTCATTGCGATCGAATAAAGGATAATAATAGTTTCACGCACAAAAAAACAATGCGATTTAGAAAATCGAAATAACTTGAAATAAACACAACATTGACTCACATTTTGCTTTTAAATAACAATTATTAAATATTAATACAGTGCAACAAAATAAATTAAACAAACAAAAATCCAATAAAATAGAGATTATGATTATCAGCATGAGTTTAAGTTACAAACAGTAGCCTATAGGGCATACATATTATAACAAGCTTTTTTGTCATCGATATTGTCAGCTTGGTCTATGTAGGCTGCATAACAATGTGTGGCACGAGGCAGTCGGCAATTGGGAGATTTTTGTGTGTTGCTCAGTCTTTTTGTTACGAATGTTTGTTGGTCAATCAGAAAAAATGAAGACATTACGATAAATAAAATTAACAATTTCACGAATAGCAATGGAATAAAAGAAATCACAGATGGTGTTCAAATATAAATAAAACGATAAAAGAATTTTAAAATCAAAGTGTGCAAAAATAAAATGATTGATGTGATTCTCTCAGTTTAAGCTGATTCGGTCACTTCATCCTTCCGTTGGGTGCTCCTTGTTCCATTTTCTTATGAGGTATAACGGGCTGTGGTTATTTTCTCGTCTTCTTCCTCCAGATGTTGAGTCATTACTTTCGGTTTTAATTCGTTTTGACTGATATTCCTTGCGAAGAAGATGAACAAGCCTGTTTAAAAGTCCATGTTCTTTCTTGTAGTTTTCCATCCCGGATCTTGGCTCTCTTAAAACGGCTGAATGAGTCTCGGATCTCGGAGATTCGTGTCTTGTTTCTCGAAAAGACGTTTTCTTTAGAGCTTCATCTAAAAGTAAACAAAACAATAAAAAAAATGAAAACGAGTAGACCTTCATTGGAACGGAAGTAATAAATGGCCTACAATTTTTACAGTGTACTGTAGTTTGTTGCATTTTACTCTTTTTGTTGACAATTAAAGCAATTGCCTTTGATTTAATGTTTTCTATTCACTTTCGTATTGTACAAACCAACTCACAAAAAGGTATTAATGAAGTTCTTAAATCTTTCAATGTGATTGCATGTTTTTCTCATAGCAAATAAACTGTTTCAACCGTAGGTCAATAAACAAAACAGTTTACATCAAATTTTTCATTACTTTCTAAGGAACAAGCTTACATCACAAAAAAGCAAATTTTGCTTAAAAACTTACCACAATGCATTCTTATCAGCAGTATGGAAACATCACGAAATCTGTTGAGATCCCTACAATACTGTGAAGTAGCCCGTGGGACCTTTTTTGCTCTTGACCCTGCAACGTAATGTCAAAATTTGGTTACTGTGGTCATCACGTTTTGTAACCAGGGCTATTTTAGGTACGTTCTTTTCTCTAAATATTATGCAAGTTTCTTCATTCAAGCAAATAAAGCAATATCACGGCTCACCATCGCCTGCGGGTTAGATCAAGTGATGATAACGTTGATTTATTGATGGTGATTCACTTATTGAAAAGGAAGCGCCACCTTGCTTCACCCTTCAAGGAGTTGGCACGGATGTTTTATTTTCTCTAGCTTGTATCATTTCTACCAACAAGTTATCTTATATTTTGTTCATCAGTACTTAAATGTAGCAGTATCTCGCAGCAGCTATTGTTTTTATATTACGTCTTTCCAAAGACTTTACCTTATTTTTAACCAGCAAATATAATAATAGAAATACAACTTACCTTTTTGTGGTTGTCCTTGTGCTATTTGAGATGACGTTGATATAAAAACAAAAGTAAAAACCAAGTGTAAAAGTTGCATCTTGGAAACCATTCAGTACAGTGTCAGTTACAATTTTTTTAATTTACAATTGATAAAATTTTTGTTTCTGAAAATGAAGAATATAAGGTTACGATGATTGAAACAAACATCAATTAATTATTCAGTGAGTTTAATTTTAAGCAATTTTTAATTTGCATCGCGTCCAGATTGATTGATGACTGACGTTCGCTAAATGGTTCGATATTAGAATTGCTTTCGAAGATAATAAAACTTTTGTCAAAAAAATCTTTCGTTAAACATTTTATTGTAGCACAGCTTTAAAAAGAACAAAATACGCTATAAAGTCAGCGGCTTATTGATTTAAAAACCAAAAAGTACTCTTGTAGTAAAGTAAGTCATTAAGAAAACGAAAAAAAAACAGACCCTTTCAAAAAATTTTAATTTTTTATATTAAAAAAAAAGAGACAAATAGCGAATGAATCTTTTTTTTCTTCTTTTTTTACACAACTAAAAAGTATTGACCGCACTAATGGACGTTTAATCTGATCAAAAATCTAATCTGGAAATTTCACAATTTTTTTGATATCAATTGTTGAAAACTGTCTTCGAAGCGTTTTTTATTTCAACAGTTTTTCTTTCCTACTGCTTATGTTGTCACAAGTTTATGCGCTGAATGAAGTGCATCACTTCGCTTTTATAGAAAATCGCCATTTTTTCTACTTTTTCTGCCTCAATGTGATAAAAAGGTAAAAATGAACGTTACGTCACACTGGCAAGAGGTGTTAACTATTTTTGTCTCTCAGTGGCAGTGCTATGACACGTTCCAAAAGCTGCAATTTGTGCGAATCTTTTAATTTAGCGTGACTTTGTAAACACCTCGACACATCTATGTAATGCGATTAATACAACTTTGCACTGTTAGCTGCTTTGTTTTGATATAATCCGAAATACTGGATTTTGTTTCTGGGCAATGATTTATTCAAAATGTGGATAGTATTTGCATTTGGCTGTTAGACGTTTCTTCGGTTGTTTGTAACCAGAAAGAATTAAAAGATTGTGGTTTTGTTCACAAGGAAATCTTTCTTTTTATTAATCATTTTCATTGATTGAAACGATTTCTATTTTTCTCTATTACAATGTCGGTAAATATAAATTATTTTCTTGTTAATGCTAGATTTGAAAATAAAATCACAATTGTTTTTTTTTTGTTGATAAAACTGATATTGTAACTTTTTATGGACCTGGAATTTGAAGTACAGAGTTGTTTCAATAGTCGCAAGTACAGAATAAAAAGAACAGTGCAAACCTTTTGATTGAAATTTTGGATAAGAGTAGCCTACAATGCAAAAAATCAGATGGATTGATCTTTTTGCACAAACACTGGATAAATGCCGTAAATCAATCATATAACAAAGAGGTAGCATTGTGATTTTGCTTGTAATAATCCCAGTCTTGTTGCCAAACCTACTACGTTATGTTCTTCTTGCTTGCTTCAAGGCAATAACGACGTGATATTTTGACAGCGTTTTGTTTCTTTCCTAGTTTTACAAAAATTTTCTTTGTCAGGTGTGCAATTTAACTCATTTCCAGGTCAGACTTATGTTTTGAAACACAATTGGCTACTAAGAAAAAAACTCACAAAATATGAATCATTGATTCCACAAGCAAATAAGTTTTCATCAAAATGTACAAGCGTTTTGCAATTTATTGAAAACAAAATTAATACATAGCCTACAGGCTATTTCAATAACTTAGCTGGTGATTTATTTCAATTGCTTAAAACCAAATTGAAAAGAAACCTAATTGTTTAAAAAATTTGATCACCTGTACGTCGTTTAACTAATATCAAGGGTTCGTTGTATGCAACCTGCTTCAATTTGTCGCATCGCAAAGAATGCGTTGAAGATTAAAAAGTTATTGTACAAAGTGGTTGCGCGTTTCAAAAATATTGCATTGTCACACTGTAGGCTGCAGTAACGACGATAGTTCTCAGGATCTTAATTATCCAGGACATGCCAGGACCCAGCTCATGTCAACAAATGTATGCATAATGGTTAAAAAATGAAATATATTTCATCTAAAATCAATGAAAACATCTGCATGACAAGAGGTAAACTTATGTAACCAAGGCGAAGGACATGACTTTCAAAAACGCCATGCTTGATTATCGGGAGTTGACCGGCTTATTATTTGCTTGTTTGTTGGTGTGTTTATTAGAAAGAAATGCCCACTGGTTAAGCATGGCCTTAAATGGTAAGTCGAGGAGCTCACGACATAGTTGGGTGTCATTATGGCTTGAATGGATTGTGATTCTTGTTGTTGTCTAACACTTATTAGTCGATTGACATGCGTATATTTCACGTAGGTCAGTAACGTTGTTGTATTAATTTTGTTTTCAAGCAAACTATTTGTCAAATGTTTTTTGTTTATTTTTTAAAATGTAAGTTAGTTCATTGTCAAGGGGCGTCATTTCAAATATGTTGCTTTCGTGACTACATGTGCTTCACATTTTTCCTTGTCACACTTCTCAACTCAAGTAAAGAGGTTGAATCAATGTAAAACTATGTAATCGTTGCAGCGTAGGGACTTTGCTAATGTTTACGTGTGCAATGCTCGTTATTCACTGTCTTCCGCTACCATATTTAAGCTTGGTGTGTCAAGGTGACAGGTTCTGACAAGCAACAACCTAGAAGTGATTAATTGCGGGGCGTCGTAATCTTGCAAACAACTACAGTGAGAGTTTTTGTGAAAATGTGTTCAATATTAAAGTGCATTAAAAAACGTAAAAGCAAACTAAAACTATATTGCCTAGTAGTTGTAAAAAATACTTATCGAAATTAAGCGACATCACATATACATTTACAATCTGTTTATTGTTTAATTTTGAGAGATTTTTTGATTTTTTTGCTACAGCTTGTCCTACTGTATGAAGCAAGCATTCTAAACCGTCGATAGAAAGGAGAGGCAACAGCTTTGCTCTAAACGAAAGTTAAAAGTGGTAAAAAACTATTTCTCAAAAACTAGTTTGTGCAAAGCCGGATTCTCAATATTAATCACAAAACAAACGTTTATATCGTGGTCTAGCCAGCAAGAAAATCAGTCTTTTTGCGTAGATTCAACGTCTTTAAAAGTAAAACTAATGTAAAAATATACTGATCGGCTGGTTGGGATAGGCGTTGGTGGTTATTTTAGATAATTAACAAATGCATCGTAATTAAAAACTTTCAACAACAGTTGATTTCACCTTTAACCTATAGGCCTAAATTGTGCCTTGAGTGTCTATTAAATCTTATGCTACTGAAGAGAAAGGAAGACACGTCAACAGGGTATGAAAAAAATACCCTGCAGTAGCCTACACATGGGAGACTTGTGCTCCTTCGAAGGATATTCAACTGCCTTTGAAAGAATCTTAAGCCTTAATGAGTAGTGACAGGCAAGATTATATTTGATCACTGACTCTTAATTAATTGAGTGGCAGCAGAAGTGTGAGTAACGTCGTGGCAGGACTAACGTTCTATGTTGCTCTCTCATGGTCTGGATAATGTTTTCAGTGATAGGCCTACTCTATTTACTCACGTGATTTAAACTTTGCATGCGTAGGCCTACTGTAGGCCTATTGAAGCTGCAATTCAACCCCTTTAAACGTAGCCTAAAAACTATACGTATAGGTAGCCTACTTCTGCTGGTTCATAATGGAAAGTAGCCTAGAGGTTTAAAAGTTAGATTCGTATACCACAAAACGGCTGCCTATAGCCTAATATACATGTAGCCTATGCCTCTTCGTCAGTTTAATGCTAAGTGTCAATTTCACATTTAAATTGCAAAATGTGTTTACAGACACCGCACTTTATTAAATAGAACCATCTCTGCTGGTTTTGCCAGATCATGACTGTTTTCTCCAAAAGACATTTTGTTCAGGCCACTAATCAGATTATTATTGGCAATTGTTTGAAACCGTCTTTTAGAAAAAAGACCTATGCAAGTGAGCCAATCAGCAACTGGTAAGATTCAAAAGCACCTAATTGTCGAGACGGCGCCTTGAAAAGAGGAAACGCTTAGAAGATTTATTTAAAAAGGGACATAAAACCATCAAGTGTACACAAAAGGCTTTTTTGTGTTATTTTCCCACTAATTGCAGCAACTTATTGCTAACAAGCTTTGTGTGGTGTTTTTTGCCAAGGATTTTAAGTTGTACAGGAAGACATGTTTGTGGCTTAAGTTTTTTACACAGATCTTCAACCACTTTTTAAAGATACATTAAAGTTAAATCTATCCTTGCAAGCCTACTTTGGGATACTTATAAAGGCGTAGTAAGTTATAAATCTTATTTAACATTCATAAACCCGAACATTATGATGCAGTCGTATGTTCTTAGATAAAGCGCTGGAAAACATTAAGAAAAAGAATTATACACCAGATAAGCTCAGAGAGAGCTACATCAGCAACAAACATTTTTCTACGGTTTTCAAACATTTAACGCTTCACCAGAAAGTAATATCCCATTAAACCTTTTTTACCAAAGTTTAATCTAATTGCCAGATATTGCACTTAGATCTGGAATTAATGTGGCGTCTTTTAAGATATAGGCTATTGTGTCTTCACCAGGCCTATTTGATTTTGAATTATTAAAAAGGAAAGGTTATGCAATGTCATGAAATACTTGTTAAATGGAGAACAAATTAATATTGTTATTGTCAAACAACAATAAAAGCGTAAACAATAGCCTATTGAAAAAGATTATAACATGAAAATCATCACAAAAGACGAAATCGGTGATTATTACAAGAAATGAAAATGTACCAGTTTTATAATACAGTGCCAGCCGATCCAACAAGTAGTTTTAGGGGGGGGGGGAGAGATTTCAGCAAAACACAATGATAACTTATGTAGGTCCAAAAAAATTCGAACTTGCAAAAAATCGTGAATAAAGTTACATTTCTGTATTTTATGTAAGGCGATCGCCCCCCTCTTGATTCGCCACTTGGCCTAGCACTATTGACGAAATGCAGGTCATATAAGTCACAATTTTACCTATTTAGGGCACACAGTATTAACACTGAAAACGGCAGATGCGATACGGAAATATTGAGACAATAGAAAAAGTAAGAAACAAATTTGTTATAATGAAAAAGACATTAACAACACTCAAAATTTACATCAACACTCAAAAACGCATTATGAAATGCTATACCTGGACGACGTTACTTTACAGTATAACGCGGACATTGTCATCGCAAATGGAACAACGACTTGAGGCCTTTGAAATATAGATTTATAGAAGAATGCTTAAAATTCCATGGCAAGATGAAATCCCAAACGAAGATGTACTATTTACAATAGGCTAGCCTACAAACCAACATGAAATTCTACAAACAATTAAAACAATAAACTTTAAATATTTTGACCACATGATTCGTAATAGTATTGTTCAAAGACAACTAGGCTATTAAAAGATAAAATAAACGGAAAACGAAATATGGGCGTAGGCTACCACCAAGAATTTGGACTCATGATATTAAAGACTGGTCAGGAATTGATTACAAAACTACAATATAAAAAGTTCACAACAGAGAAACTTATATTTGACATTTGTTTTTGTTTGATTTTTGGTATTTCAACTTAGCCCAATTTGTTTAGGGACGAAAGGTAGAAAGCCTGAATAACTTACAGAAATATGTTTTTGATAACTTGTGCCTTTCTCTTTTTTAAAAGCCGTGAGGCTATCCATTGAAACTAGGTTAGTATATGTGGATGGTTGTTATGACCTTAGTCCATAGACTACCGCAGTGCATTAGTCGGCCATTATGGGCTACTGCGCAATTCAATTGTGGCGTATTTATTAGCATTTTATGCACTCTTTGCCGAAGTGAACTGGCTGATTGAAAGTGACTAATCGAAAAATAAGTAGGCTACGTTTTATTGGCTTGATGAAGCAAAACTTCATCAGCGTAAACCAAATGACGATAGTAAGGAAAACAAGCGTCAGAAAAAAAACCACCGAATTACGATAGGGAACGTTCAAATATTACGTAACGCTTTTTTTCCGAATTTTTGACCCCCCCTCCCCATGTAACGCCAACGTAACGCTTTTTTCAATCCCCCCCCTCCCCCATGTAACGCTTTTTCACTACGAATTCAGCACAAAAAACTACCATTCCGTACTCGAAAGCGTTACGTAACGTTTTGCTTGAACCCCCTCCCCCCGATGTGACGCTAACGTAACGCTTTGCATAAACCCCCCCCCCCCTCCCCCTCGAAGGCGTTACGTAATATTTGAACGTTCCCATATCGAAAAGATTGGGATTTCAAGCTTATATTTTTGATTCAAGTAAACGTTTTCATTTTGTTTATGTAAATATCACGCTCAAACATAATTGACTGAAATTGTAAAAATATGCACTTACTTTAGACAAATGAAATGGGCAACTCAATGTTAGTTTCTCATAGAACAAATTAAAGTAGATCTTTGTTGTTTCGATATAGGTTCTATAGGGCTACGTTACGGGCTGTGATAGTTTGTTCTTTTGAACACAGACTGTTATTTAACTGCAAGCTTGTACAACTTGTTATCGTTTAGGTGTAGGCCTAGAGGTTAGAGAAATTTTTAAGAATATATTTGCATATGTTTTGAGAGTTTACCGTTCATCCAGGGGCGCCGGAACGATTTTTGACCGGAGGGGGGGCAAAATTATGAAAAAAGGGCACTTTCGTTTACTGAAAAGCCAATTTTTTTTAAAGTTTCAAGATAAGATATAGCGATAATGCTCATCTATCGGCTCACTATTGAGTAATAATAGCCTACAAGTGTCCCGTATACAAAGAAGAGCATCATGCTATGTTATAATGATGTAACCTACTGTGTTGCAAAATTTTGTGCCGTTAATATTATTTTGAAGCAAAAATGAAAGATTATAATTAGGCCAAAAGCGAATAGCGGAAATTGTCATATTGCAAAATGTGCAGTAGCTTACATGACCTAAAAAGGACACCATTGGCCCCCTGTCCCTCCATCTACAGAAAAATTAAAGGCAGGGGGAGCATCTGCCCCCTCCCCGCGCTTCCGGCGCCCCTGCGTTCATCCTTTTTTACACGTGAACTAAAGCCTACATTAAGTTAAATTTAAAATGATGATAGACTATCGATAGCCTACTTCTCACATATTGAAGCACGTCGAATTCAAACACCCTGTTTGTAGTTCTCAATACCAAAACAAAGCAATCACTGAGCATACCATCAAGGTCATTTGAGCTATACTGTTTCGTTGACAGATCGTGATTTTAATGCTGTGTGCCATGCGAAACGAAACTCAAAACCTATTTTGATACAGCTAATTATTTCTTGTTGTCCATATCCTGGCAAATAACATAAGGTGGCCTTCGTCAAACCAACATTTGCTGCTCAAAGACATAAAATCGATTCACGAAGTGAATCGTTGTACTTGTGGTGTCAGCCAACAGGTTAGTCCCTAAGTGGTCGACTGTTCAAGAAAATATCGACACGATAATAGGTTTTAGACATCTAATGGCATAACTAGAGACTTATGTCAATTAGAGAGGAGCGTAAACTGCGTATAGCTAAAACACATTTCGTAGAGTAGAAGGTTTTAAACTAAAGGAATCGTGCTTTACTCCACGGTCTGTCTTTTATAACTCAATGTGGCCACGAGAAAAACTGCAACACATAATCACAGCGTGCGTTGTAAAAGGGTTTTTTTGGCAACAATTTTGATGCAAATCCTGTCAAATTTAGTATTTTTGAATCAAAACATATGCTCTGCCACTAGATTTCACAGGTTTAACGTGTAAAGAACCCTTTTCCACTGCCCATGTCAGTTTGTTTCAGCCATAAACATGAAACCAGACAGTGTGAAGTAGACTAAAAATGCCGTAAATGATAAACAAACCTGGACAAGGTTATGGTTTTGTTAGCAGTTTAGTGATTCTTTTGTCACTTTTGGAAAGAAACTATTTACTCTTGGGAACCCGCACACTTCAGTCGCTGTTCACAGGCCAATGCGATGATCTCATCAGTGCACTCATGCATTAAAGATTGTACTTTCTCTTCAAGATAATTATTCTCTTATTTTGACAGTCGTCGTGGTCAGTCTATGTGTCATGGCCGATGCAGGCTTTGATAAATTGAGCAATTGTCCTCGCAGAATTTTATCTTACCCTTCCAAAAAATGCGTTTTATACTATACTATTAGACTACAACGTTTTCATTGTGATTCGTGTTGAATAACATTTGCCGTGCGACAGTTACTTTTTTTTCCGTGAAATATTCTTTCTACTACGTCACTGGGGTAATAAACGCTCTCAGGGCACCACTTGTAGCCAGAACTGTGGGCTTGGTACACGCTTTAACTATCAATAGGCCTACATTATGCATTTGTCTCAGTTGTGCATACTGCTTGTGAAATGTGAATAATATTACTAAAAATTTATGCTGCAACTGTAGCCTACTTGTTGTTATGATGCGGCATTTAATAGAGACGACACTTGCTGTTGACAAGCCATGCTTGTGAGTCACGTCAATCAATCCAGCTTTCAAAACACAAACAATTTAGTGATGATGAGTAGGCAAAAAAATGCTAATGTCGAAACTTGCTTCAAGAAGTTTCCTAAATGTGAATTGATTGTAAAAATACTATGGAATTATAGCAAAGCAGCAACAAATGAAAGAGCAAGATAGTAATGCAACAAAGGCATCAAGCCAGGTCTTTGTTAGTTTAGTCACATCACAGGCTCAACAACAGTTGGCCTCCATTCAAGTCATTTTACTTAAACTTTTGTGTACTTATTGGTGATTTTATACCAGCAAAAACTGGAAATTTAAACGATGAAGTGGAAGCATGCGTAAATTGAAATTGAAAAACATCACGCTAGCTTGGTAGGTTACCATATATGCAACACGAGTGATGTAACTTTCTATGCTTACTTTACCGCATTGACCTTAAACGCAATTAGTGACGTGAGCAAAAAACTGACAACTACATTTCCGTGACGCTGACCAGTATTTTTCAAGATTTAGTCATGAAAGGCTTAACTATTCTACAATGAGCTATTGTGACGATTTCATGGTGTTGGTTCTTGTGTCATGACAGTAAGATGTTGTCAACGCCAAGGGTCAAAGCTTTTCACTGGTCAGCAAAGAAAAAAGTTGTTTTCATTAGAACACCCCCAATGCTGTAGCTCCGCAAGTAGCCTAAGTTTAACAGTAGATTTAAGTTAAAGTAACAAGCTATTGCTTTGGTTTGTTGGGCTTTAAAATCATAGATGTTAAGAAGAGCCTTTTGACATGTTTGAGTGTCCTCAGAATACAATTCGTTTTTCTTGAAAAGGAAAGAAAAAAAAAAAAAAAGGTTATGTGGTAAGTATGTCGGGTTGGACCTGATAGAGACCAAACCAGACTCCAAAAAGGCTGAAATTTTAACCGACTCATGTCACAGCCCTCCTTAACACTGTTAAAAGTCATCTTGGATGATCTTTTTTGCTAACGTTTGTGTCACATAGGCTAACTCATTGAAAACGTGCAAAATGTATCCAAGGGCAGTCTGTGTTTAATCGCATCACAAAATCTATGTTAGGCGTCTATTTCACGCTTTAACAAAACAAATTATCACAGCTTTGTTGGATTCGTCATAATAATCAGGATAACTATCAAGTGGCTCATTGTTACTTTCTTTCGTGGCTTGAGTCATTTGTTTGTATATTGTTATTATGTGATGGAATTTTAAGAAGAAAGTTTGTTGTTAATAAGCTTAATAGTGCCACCTGACGAGAAGATATTTATTTTAGTTCCACAAAGGTAGGCGCTATAGTCATACTTTTTGTTATTCAGTTCTGAAAAAAACCTTGCGGATACTAGAATGGTTGTCTATCTGTGCCGTTGTGTTTTTGTGTTGTCTATTATTGTTTCTACAAATTTTAAATAACAGAAAAAACGCTAATGTGGTTCTTGGTTGCGTGACCAAGTAATGAGAACTCACGATGGACGCTCAAAAGGGCGTCCGTTCGACACGGACGGAGGAAAGACGACAGTTACGTAGCCTATCCATTAACCAAGGCACATGACATGTTTGCAGATGAACACAAGAAAATTTAAGGAAACAATGAGCAAGAAGCCCTACGTTCAGTGTAAAAAAGCGAAAAAAAAACTACTGGAATTTGTTGTTTATACGGGTGGTTGGTTCATTATGGTTAATGAGATTTATCTGAGACCAGGATTTTGCTTTGGCTGATTGCTGTGGTAGACCTTCAAGCCATAAACTTAATGGTCCTAGCGGTAAACACAAAAAATATTCTTTTTTCCTTTTTCTTATTTGAATCTAGACCTTTCCCCATCAAGCACAACCTTGGACTGGTTGAAAATCTCGTAATATCTACTGTCGCTGAAGATGTCCTCGTAGGCCTACAACTTTAAATTAGTTTGCTTGACGAAAGTCTTAAGCAGTATTGCATGTTTCAAGTATTTCTCATGTAATTTTCTAAACCGGTCTGTAAGCTTACTAAAGCACAGACCAAAAACACTCTAAAATAAGATGGTTGAATTGATATTGATGAGTAGAAACACAAATATGTATAACACTTAAAAAACACAGAGTTTAGCAGAAAGATTCTTTTCCTTTGCGATACGATCATCTTGTATGTGAGCATTGTTTGTTTTTCTGCTATATTTAATTTCTCAAAACTCCTTTTTAGACCTTTTGTTACATTTCAACACGGAAAGACATGAGATAAAACAGATTAACTTTGTGAATCATTTCATTTCGAAAGACTTTTACTAAGTTGTTGTTTTAGCAAATTGCAGCTGGGCTAAAATTAACAAAACATTATCATCAAATTTTAAAAATCTTGATGACTGATTAGAGTGAAAACCATTATAAAAGTAAAACAGTGTAGCGGTAAAATCAAACCGATTGGCGATTTCTCTACCTAATATTCTCATCCTCCATTCGAGAAAAGAAAGGCTCTTTGATGCGGCACAACACAATGGTTAGTCGGGTCCATATATAAACATACCAGAAAACTTAATGTTTTCGATTATAAACGATACAATTTTAATAGCTTTATTTTACAGGTTAGAGAGCACGACAGATGCAGCACCGTAGACTTAGGAAGTTTCATTTTATGAACTAAAATATACTTTTGTCTATCACCTGCCTGCGTGAAATAAATCATTCCAGAATACAGTAAATGGCAGATCTCTGTAGAATGTTTAGAACCCATGTGCAATTTCTAACTTTATCCACAGATTTTTCAAAATGTTTATTAGCTATAGGCAGAGATTCATAGTATAGAGATCGCCAACTCGGCTGGATATCTGACAAGCGGAGTGTAAAAGTGTTGCCAGATGTTTTTTTAATTTTTAGAAAAATATTATTTTGGCATTTTCAAAGTAGTAGTTGCCCAAAACTTGCCCGTAAATCAACGGACAAGCTTTGGGCGACCACTACTCTTTAAAAATGCCAAAAAATTAGTTTTTCTAAAGTTTTAAAAAATATTTGGCAACATTTTTACCTGCGCTTCTCAGATATCCAACCGAGTTGGCGATCCCTGGCTATAGGCTATGTGACATATTTTCGAAGATTAATTAATTTAAATATAAAAAACTGTCTCTATTTTTATGACCTTTTATTGTTTAGCCCACCTTTTTTAGCTGTTTTTAATGGATAGGCTTCAAAAATGTTTTACATTGTTTTATATTACATGTTAGATTTTCAACAGGTCCTTGATAGGCCAACCTTTCGTTTTTCTGCATTACTCCCGTTGATTTGTGTATTCGCCACCTAGCGTCGTTTCCCTTCATTGTTATGTTATCGCTGTTTGCAAATGGCAACACTCACCACGAGATTGTATATAGAACTTTCGAGACGTTTTCGTTTTTGCTGCTAGTTTGCCAGCCAGCCGAACTTGTTAGCTACTGTAGTTTGTGAATGAAAATTGATTGAGTGATGTTTATGCTTTGTTAGCTGCTTCTCTGTTATGTATTTCTACAGGACTTAAGTTTGACAATTGTTAGGGTGATCCCCAGTGACGTTCGGTGGCTTAAACCATTGGGAAAGCAACTTGGAAATATGCTGCAGCAAGGTAGTAGGCACGAGGGGTGTAACCGTCGGGCGAAGCCCGAAGGCGTGTTGCCGAAGGCAACACTTCCAGCGGGGGGTCTGGGGGGCCTCCCCCAGAAATTTTTGAAAAACACTTCCAATTTGGTGCGCTCTGAGAGCATTTCCAAAACAAAATCTTCGGACTTTCCCAGTCCGAGGATAAAGATTCAATCAATCAATCAAACTGGGACTAGTTTAGAATGTTGGCTGCTTTTTTAGACTGAGCACAAAAACTTATTGTCAATGTCATCTGTAAGCATTTACGACATGCATTGGACTGGTGCACTAGTAAAGAGCAAATAATTAGCCTATAAATTAAGCTAGTCCATTCTTGAAGAACACAAGTATGTTTGCTCTGAACTTGTGATGTCAGTCTATTGACCCAAAGAATTTAAAAAACACTTGTGCTGTTTCAGTACTGGTTGGTTAATGTACCCTTTGGAATTGCATGTCTTATTGTAGAATCTATGTTTTTTTTGGTAAGAGAACCAGCTTTATTTTCAGCGTACTCAGTAGCCTATAGTTACAAGCCCGAAAATCACTCATGCGTAGAGGCTGTATTCCTTTCGCCTGAAACCAAAAGCAGCCACTATGAGATACGCATGACGTCACTGATCCCTATTTTTCGTGTAAGCTGTCTGATTCCATATTTGCAGCTCAATATCTCTCAGAGTTCAACTTACTGGTGAGCTTATTTGTGATGTAATAATGTCTTGTATAACTGAATGTTGACTGTCTACCGTAAACAAACGTAACGTATCTCTGATGTGCGTAAATTGTTGTTAGGCTAATACTTCAAACTTAAATATTGCAGAGTCAATCACTATAGAATCCTTCGCGTACAAGTGCATCATTTGGCATTACTGATCCGGTCATACTACCGGTACGTTCATTATTCTGAATTGTATGATTGATTGATTTGTGTCGTGAATTGTGGATTTATGTTTACTACTGAATTATTGACCAATAATTTGTCAGCCTAATGGAAATTAATTCTCGTAAACCGATCTTAACTAGGCCAAGTGAATTGCCACGTTTCTTTGTTTTTTAATGATTATTGACCTAGCGTTATGGTTGTACGGTACGGTAGCCTACGTAATAATTGTGTAAGGTAACATCGCGAATTTATTTATTCAGTGCGTCATTGGCCAACCTGTGGAACTTGTGTACCGTACAGTGGATTGAGAACTGTTTGTCAACAAATTTGGTACGTTTATCAGTTCGACTGTTGTGCTTGCTGAATTGTGACTAGTGTCTTATGTTGTGTTATTTCTTGACAGAAAAACCGTATAAACTTCATTGCTGCGAAGCAGTCATTGGAAACCGAGTGATTTCTTCAAGTTGGCGTGCTTTAACAGTTGCTCAGTCCTGCCGGGTGGATTAGGAAAATCGTGACGTCACCGGCGCAATTAACTACCGCACCTGTTGTGTTCGCGTCGCACACAACATCGTTTTTCAAATTTGGCATCAAAGCTTGACCATCTTTGAACTGAAGCTGATTTCGTCAATTGTACCGAACTGCTGATCTTCACCAACCTGACGATCAAATTTGCGTTTACTTACCAAGTTCCCATCAGCGTTACGTGACATCTCTCATTTGCTGAAGTTAGCTTATGCTGTTACGAAGCGGATTTGCATACACAGTTATGAATTCCAAAGCCGAAGCTATTCAACAAGCAGCTGATACTTTGAGAGACAGCTACAAGCGTGGTGAACAGCTGATGAGCAAACGTGAAAACCTCACAGAAGTACAGACTATCCTGTTAGAAATTGACAAAAATTATGCCTCTTTAATGGCGCTTTGTGTCGATGTCCCTGAGAATGAACAAATTCCAGGAGGCCTTTCAACTAAACGAGATTACATTCAAGGTAAAAAAGAATTTGCTGATAGAGCCAAACAGTGGTTCACGGAATGCGAGAGGACAGACACTAAAACTCCTCCACTACGTTCACATCACTCGTCCTTGCGTACCCATTCTCACCGCTCCAAATCCGGAAGCATTCGGTCATCGAGTACAACGTACAGTTTGCGTCAACGTGAAGCACATGCCAAATTGAAACTAGCTCGTTTGACAAAAGAACAGAATGATGCCAGGCGACGAGAGGAAGAAGAACTAGTTCGCATGGAACAGGAGAAAGCTCAGATGGAACAGGATAAAGCTCGCTTGTTCGCTCGCATGGAACAGGAGAAAGCTCAGATGGAACAGGATAAAGCTCGCTTGTTCGCTCAGTTGGAACAGGATAAAGCTCGGTTGGAGCAGGATAAAGCTCGCTTTGAACGTGAGAGAGCCGAAGCTGAAGACCTGCGTCAAATTAAAGCTGCCGAAACTGAAGCCGCACTCTGGCAAGATGATTCTTCTTCGGTTATCAATATTGGATCAATGACACCCGTACGATTGCCACAGCAAACCTTCACTCACAAAGACACACACCTGGAACCTCTGCGTCACGGTGATGAGCGGCACAAACAAGAACCAACTGCAACATCTGCAAGAATGCCAGACCAAAAGGTAAATTACCCTTGTTATTATACTAGCCGACAACCTGATCTTTCAGAACGACTTCTACCTAAACCAGATGTTAAGAAATTCTTTGGTGACCCACTCGATTTCTGGGCTTTCTGGCACCGTTTTAAGTCCCATATTTCTGATTGGTTGACACCCGACAGGAAGATGTCTTACCTCATGCAACACTGCTGTGATGCAGTCTGTGAACAAATAAGGCACCTTGCCGATAGCAGCGAAGGTCACAACTGCTATGATGAAGCGTGGGAAGAATTAAAACGGAGGTATGGCCAACCACACGTTATTGCGCATGCTTGCGAGGAACGCTTGAGAGCTGTTACCAGAATTTCTCACCACGAACCCGAACAATTGGAGAAGTTGTCCGTCCTGTTGAAAAGATGTTGTTCATCATTGAGCTCAAACACCGAAGCTTCGAACTTGGATACCGTGCAGTTTATCACCTGCCTTGCAAATAAGCTGCCAGCGTCTCTGAAAGAAAAGTGGGTAATTGAAGCTCTGAAAATCAATGACGACACTGGAAAAGTGGCTGGATTCCAACATTTTGCTGACTTCATAACGAACGAATCTAGGATTGCCAATTCAATCTATGGCGTGAAACTTTTTTCATCAAATGTCGACAAACTTAACAAGCCTGACACCAAAGGGAAACAAAAGGCTTCACTGTTTAACGTAGTGACAAAACCTACTGAACGATCCGGACAGCTCCGAATTGGCAACAAGCGACTCATACAATGTATCCTGTGCGATAGTAGGGGAAGGTGGGGCAGGACGGGACACTTAACTTTAATCGATGTTTTGCAGAATTCCTTTTTATCAATATCGGTAACTTTGGTATCATGTTATTTCTATTGCACACCACTACCAACCAGCAAGATACAAAGACTCAGTTAGTATCGCATGACCTTATAATTAACAAAAACAAAAAAAAATAATTTGTCCCATCTTGCCCCACACCTGGGGCAGGACGGGACGCGTATTGTTCATATGAGGAATCACCTGTAAAACCACAAATCTACTGATAATATCTTGTAATTTCAAAAATGACTTGCATTTACAGCACACGTAATTACATCAGGGCAAAATGACAGACTACTTTTTTCCATAAAAATCACATACAAAATTGCCACGCCCATTATAAGCAGAACAGATGTCCCATCCTGCCCCAAGCAGCTCTGTCCCGTTTTGCCCCAATGACTGACATTTTGAAATTTTCTGTTTGTTTATTATATATGCAACTCACATCTAAAAAGTCAGATGCACCAAAAAGCACTTTTATTACTGTATCTCCAGACCATGTATCATCTTCCAAATTTTTCTGAAATCATGCTAAAATGTGAAAAGTTTTGATAAGGTTTCTTAAAGCAACTAGCCTTTAATCAGTTATCTTGTTGCCACGACCACGTTTTTTCTCTGAACATCTCTTTTTTTTGCAAGTCATCGAGAATCATGGTGTCCTTTAACATCTAAATGGGTAGAGGACGTTAAAGCTAATACTTTTAAAAATATCCACGGTGTCCCGTCCTGCCCCACGTCCCATCTTGCCCCACCTTCCCCTACACATTATTTGCAACACTGCAAAGAGTTCAAAGCCAAATCCGTCACTGAACGTGAGCAATTTGTAAGGAACAACAAATTGTGCTTAAACTGTCTTGGACCAGATCACATACGTGCCGACTGCAGAAGCCGAGGTAAATGCACTGAATGCGGAAGCTCATCACATCATTCTCTTTTACATCGGTATCTGGTCACAACTGGAGAACAAATCCAGAGACGACACCCTAATCCCATTGCTAATAGAAGAAATGATAGCCAGCCAGATGATCCCGTAAGAAGACCATCAGAAAGGAACACAAATAAAGTTGTAGAAACCTTCCATTCCAGAACAAGCAACTCGGCAACTTACTTGGACATCGTTCCCGTACGTGTGACAGGAGAAGGAAAGGTAATACATACTTATGCTCTTCTAGATTCTGGTTCAAACCGCACCTTTTGTGAACAAAAACTTGTAGAGATGCTTGAACTGAAACCTGAGCCATCTGGTGACTTCCAGGTGCAAACACTGTCTTCGAGTGGACCATATTCCTTTAATTCTTCAACTGTATCGTTGAAAGTTCTACCAGTAGTTGGCGGCGAAGTGCAAGAACTGACAGATGTGATCGTCGTTGACAAGATACCTACCAAGCCAACTCCAGCGCCCTCTCCGGAGTATCTGCAAACGCACAAGCACCTCCAAGGCATTGACTTGAAGCAACTGGACCATGGTACAGTTACACTGTTGATCGGAAATGATCATGCTGTCGCCCACCGATGCATTGAAAGCCGCTTTGCACCTAACCCGAAGCAAGGACCTGATGCAGTCAGGACACCCTTAGGCTGGTTGCTTAGAGGTACTCGACCAAAGGAGACAGGCTTAGATAATTTCGATGCTGAATCCGACATTTCAAATTTTCTTGTCCGTGACACGAAGCAGAACCCTGCTGACCAAGCTTCAAGGGGCATGACGGCCAAAGCCTTGTTGAATTCTGGGATGTGGCTCAATGGCCCAGATTTTCTGAGGAAACCCCCAGAAGAGTGGCCCAATCAAACTGCTCAGAAACCACAATCTGAAAATATCTTTGCTGCTTACAAACCAAAGAGAAAAATCGAAATCTTTGCTATTTCTACGACGGAAAGCCAAGGAACCAACAGGTTAATCTCCTACTTCTCATCTCTGCGCCGAGTGAAACTATCAGTAGCCTAGTTCCTGAGATTCAAATCGTACTTACTGATGCGCATGAAGAAAGAAACCCAGATTACACTGAAAGGACCAATCAGTGTGCCAGAACTTGATGAGGCAGAATTTGAGTTAATCAAATACGAGCAGCGTCAGAGTTTTCCTGCCTGGATCAAATCTCTATCCAAAGGAGAACACCCAAACATGCCCAAATCCAAGAGGATCCCACTCGAAAAACTCAGCCCTGTCCTAATGAAAGATGTTCTACGTGTTGGCGAACGAATCGACAGAGCCGACTTACCGTTCGAAACGCGACATCCTGCTATCATAGCTCCAGAGCGCCACTTAACGGACTTGATAATTGAACATTGTCATACTAACGAATCGAAGCACATGGGTGAAAGCCATACACTGAACAATATTAACCGAAAATACTGGATAGTTAATGCCAAAGTTGCGGTTAAAAGGGTACTTGCAAGATGCCTGCCTTGCCGACGAAGGACCGCAAAACCTAGACGACAGCTCATGGCAGAACTGCCAGAAGCAAGGTTACAAATGTCACAGCCACCATTCTCACAGACTGGCGTTGACTTTTTTGGGCCGCTAAATGTCCGAAACAGACGAAGTGACATTAAGAGATACGGCTGCCTTTTCACATGTCTCACAACTAGAGCCATTCACTTGGAGGTGGCACCAGACCTGACAACTGGCGCATTCATAAATTCCTTGCGGCGCTTCATAGCTCGCAGAGGCCCCATCAAGAAAATCTTCTCTGACAATGGAACCAACTTTGTGGGTTGTGAAAGAATCTTGAAGCAAGCCATCGATGAGTGGAATCAGAACCAGATCCACCAGAGCCTTCGACAACAAGGAATAGAATGGTCATTCAACCCCCCAACAGCCAGCCATATGGGTGGAGCCTGGGAGAGAATGATTCGCACAGTACGTCAAATTCTTATGAACATCTTCCCAAAACAACCACTCGATGATGACACATTGCACACATTACTTCTTGAAGTAGAAGACATCGTCAATTCAAGACCACTCACCGATGTGAAACTGGAAGTTGATGGCGACTTACCCCTGACACCTAACCACTTGTTGAAGTTGAATTCTTCATCGAATTTACCGCCAATGTTAAGCTGCGACAGAGATGGCTACCGACCAAGTGATCGATACCGCCATGTGCAGTTTCTGGCAGACACCTTTTGGAAGCAGTGGGTTAAGGAATACCCACGATCTGTGATGTCAAGAGCAAAATGGCTTCACAGAAAGGAGAATATCCGAAGAGGAGACATCGTCCTTTTGATTGATGACTCTGCTCCCAGACAACAATGGCCACTAGGCAGAGTAATTGAAACATTTCCTGATCGTCACGGCGTTGTTCGTTCCGTAGAAGTGAAGACTGCAACCGGATCTCTGAAGAGACCAATATCCAAACTTTGTGTAATTGTCCAAAGGGAAGAAGATGATCCAGATGAAGATGAGACATCAATAGACACCGTTGAGATTTTGCTGGAAGATCAGAGCGATGAGGAAGAGACTAAAGACTGAACTGTTACATGACAATAGACTGTTGAAAAACTTTTATTCATGAAAAGAACGAGCCAGTTTGGCCCTTCTTTGGCCCGGGAGTGTTAGATTTTCAACAGGTCCTTGATAGGCCAACCTTTCGTTTTTCTGCATTACTCCCGTTGATTTGTGTATTCGCCACCTAGCGTCGTTTCCCTTCATTGTTATGTTATCGCTGTTTGCAAATGGCAACACTCACCACGAGATTGTCTCAGTGTTGTTCAGGATCCGGATTTTTGGAGTCTGATCCTGCCGGATTTGAAGAAATTTTTCGGATCCGGATTGGATTGGATTGAATTTTTCCCAAGCTGGATCCGGAGCTGGATTATCCGAATCTGTTTAACTTTGTTTAGTTACGTTTTAATAAATTGAATGACATAAATTCCATGTAGTTGCTGATCTTCGTTTCAGAGAAGCTAGCCTCCGTAGATCTGGCAGCACTAGTCTGATACCGATGTACGGTACTCGCAGAGTCGCAGACTCGCAGTCAGCAGAAGCAAACCAGCAACTAAGCAAAGGCAGGTACGCCACGCTAAGAGGTTGATGAAAGTAGCCTACCTCGGTACTAGAAAGTGCTGGCCGGTGCCCAGCAGAAGCTAAAAAGTTTGCCATAGTAGATCTCCTGTTGCTGTGCAGTATACTACTGTATTATGCTTTTGACTTGACATTTTAGATTATATTCACATTATCAACTGTTGATGCTTTACTTGTACTCAACTCTGTGTTTAGGTCTGAGGAAGAATAGTTTTCTGAACGACTTACATTTCTGTATTGTTCATGGAAGTGAGCATGTGATTAGTGACAAGTTATTATACACTGATCTTATAATGACATTTGCATCATTATATTCAAAAACAGTATGCTTTTGATAAGTGTGTGCAACTGGAACTGTGCATGCTTACTACACTGCTATTTTCTTTGTTTTGTTATTGTCGTTTATTGTTGTGTTTTAGATTGATTACTGGTAGGCTGAGTGCTACTTTAACATCAGTATGAATTCATCTCGCCCCGATAGCTCAATTCATCCGCCCCAATAGCTCAATTGGTTAGCTCGTCACTTCTGGAACGAAGAAGCTTCAAGATCAAGCGGCGCTGGTTCGACTCTCGGGGTGTGCGCTTGAGCAACGCACGTTAAGGACTGCTCTCCATTCAGCGGCATCTAATGGATGGAATAGTTCCCCGGCAACAAGCCTTCAACAATCGGAAACTTCACTCTGTCAATCTCGGTGACCGGGCCTGCGTCAGTGATTCAAAGCCTCTACAAGTATGCGAAACTGCCAGGATTAAGCTCTGCAAAAAGCTTTCCCAGTCCGAAGATAAAGATTCAATCAATCAATCAATCATTATGCTGCAATTGAGACAAGGATGGTAGGGTAAGAAAAAAATATTAGTGTAACATATGTCTGCTATAATCCTAGTTTTCGGATATTCGGATCTGGATTGGATATTGCTTTTCCTATTATTTTTGGATCCGGATTGGATTCGGATATTTCTAAAAAATTTCGGATTGGATTGGATTATCAAATTTCAATATCCGCACAACACTGGATTGTCTATAGAACTTTCGAGACGTTTTCGTTTTTGCTGCTAGTTTGCCAGCCAGCCGAACTTGTTAGCTACTGTAGTTTGTGAATGAAAATTGATTGAGTGATGTTTATGCTTTGTTAGCTGCTTTTCTGTTATGTATTTCTACAGGACTTAAGTTTGACAATTGTTAGGGTGATCCCTATTTTTCGTGTAAGCTGTCTGATTCCATATTTGCAGCTCAATATCTCTCAGAGTTCAACTTACTGGTGAGCTTATTTGTGATGTAATAATGTCTTGTATAACTGAATGTTGACTGTCTACCGTAAACAAACGTAACGTATCTCTGATGTGCGTAAATTGTTGTTAGGCTAATACTTCAAACTTAAATATTGCAGAGTCAATCACTATAGAATCCTTCGCGTACAAGTGCATCATTTGGCATTACTGATCCGGTCATACTACCGGTACGTTCATTATTCTGAATTGTATGATTGATTGATTTGTGTCGTGAATTGTGGATTTATGTTTACTACTGAATTATTGACCAATAATTTGTCAGCCTAATGGAAATTAATTCTCGTAAACCGATCTTAACTAGGCCAAGTGAATTGCCACGTTTCTTTGTTTTTTAATGATTATTGACCTAGCGTTATGGTTGTACGGTACGGTAGCCTACGTAATAATTGTGTAAGGTAACATCGCGAATTTATTTATTCAGTGCGTCATTGGCCAACCTGTGGAACTTGTGTACCGTACAGTGGATTGAGAACTGTTTGTCAACAAATTTGGTACGTTTATCAGTTCGACTGTTGTGCTTGCTGAATTGTGACTATGTGTCTTATGTTGTGTTATTTCTTGACAGAAAAACCGTATAAACTTCATTGCTGCGAAGCAGTCATTGGAAACCGAGTGATTTCTTCAAGTTGGCGTGCTTTAACAGTTGCTCAGTCCTGCCGGGTGGATTAGGAAAATCGTGACGTCACCGGCGCAATTAACTACCGCACCTGTTGTGTTCGCGTCGCACACAACATTACATTTACATTCACCAACTTTCACGAGGGTAGGCTGTAGCCTTGCAGCTTATTAGAACTAGTTGCATCGCCACTGGTTGCAACGTTCATCAAATGAATGCAAAAGAAAAACTACAAAGACGCAATCTGAAGAAAGGAGCGTTCTCCCAGCTATCAGCACAAGTTTGAGCACTCACTAGTAGGCCTACAGCCAGCTGTTGCGATTCGCTAACCATAACGGTGTAGCTTCCACACTAGCCATTTAGACCATCCAATCAACTATATGTTTCTCGGAAGCCGATTGTAGCAAGAATTGACAGCGATAGACACCTTGTTTCGCCCATGAGGCTAGGCTCGTCAGTATCGCACCGTATTCTTCCCACCAGGGTATTCGACCACCGCTAGCTGAAAAGCTGAGCCTCATTGGCGAAACACTGTGTCTATCGCAGTCAATTCTTGCTACAATCGGCTGCCGAGAAACATATAAACACACAAGTTGCATTGTTGCTTCACTGATGTTTCACACACCATGACAATGCGTATCCTCAGAAAGAATAACCTACAAAATAAAATTTCGATAATATTGTATTGCAGTGCGGTTGGAGGTAAGAGAAAAGGGAAAAAATACATTATTTAGAATAATGAACAAGAGACATGAGAACGACTATCTTATAGATTAGTTAACGTAAAACTTTGAAACAATTTCAATGTAGCTCCAGGTTATTCGGGCCATTCTCTATTCTATAATAACACACAATGCAAATCTCTTTCCGTTTAATTTTTAAACATGTATTTTTTTTTTTTTTTATCTTTATCCTGCATTGTGGGAAAGCGGACTTGAGCGCTATGCATCGGTGTACGCCTTCCGACATACACCTGACCCACTTTTTTATATTCGGTGTAATGTTCGTATTATCTTGTGGAATAGAAAGGTATCCTCCACGATAGCAAAGTTGGTTAAATATCCTACTTTGTACACAAAGGAACATCAAGATCAGGAGACGCTAATTCACCTCTCCAGGTGTGCGCTTAAATTAAGCAGGCATTTTCAGAAGTGCTCTTTATTCAGCGCCACCTAGTGAGTGGAATAATTGACACACAACAACACTTCGACAATCGGAAAGTTTACTCTGTCGATCTCGGTAAACAGGCCTGCGTCAGTGGTTCAAAGCGTCTACAAGTAGGCTATACAAAACTGCCAGGAATAACCAACCAGAGGCTCTTTCAGTTTGAGAATAAAGATTCAAACCAACCAACTTAGAGAAGATATCACGTTAGTGCAAATTATTCGAAAACATTTCCTACTCTTAGTTTTAAATTTCCTTTTCATTTACTTTGTGCTTCTTGGCTCCTCCTTGCATGTACTTTTATGTAAGCAAATATTAGGTATCAATTTTTTTCAACGCAAGTCTGATCCAATGATATCTCTACAATATTAGTGATGAAACTTGTAGTCTACCGGTAAGTTTCCATTTGAGTTATGAGGTAGCTGACAAAGGCCACTGACCTCCACAGGCGATAGAGTTACTTGAAATGAGCTCCAACTAAACTGTTTTTCAAAGTCGCACTGTAAGCCCTTCTTGTATCAATTTTCAGGGGAATTTATTTTTTGTGATTTTAGTTTTTTTTTTCAATCTAACGTGGTTTTTCTTCTATGGTTAAACCAAAATAATAAAAACTTCCTTGATTACTTTTGATATCAACAATTAACATATTGATCTGATTTTCAAGCACAGGCATTATTAACTGTAGACGGATGCCAATTATTTCGAAGGCCGCGTTTTCAAAAAAGTAATGTGGAGTCATGTTGCGTGGAGCTATTGTAGCCTACAGTATAGGCCTACTGAAAAGTTTTTCTTTTAAAGTTTCCTTGCAGACTAAAGTTCAGTGCTGCAAAAAATTTACACTCATGACACATATTTATTTTACAAATTGGGTTTAGCAGCATCTAGAATAAAAATAGTACCGTAGCTTATAATGCTTGAATTTACAGAAAACAGAAATACACTTTATTGTTTACGTTTGTAAGGTATTTTTGCTTGTTTTGATGATAAAAATCATGAAAATAAAATTTGACACAAATAGGTTGACAGAAATATACAGTAATTGACCTAAAAATTAAGCTGTGCTGGAGTCATAATTTTTCTGCAACACACCTGCATGCAGCATCATCTTGCGGCATACCAAGTGTAGCACCAAGATACATTACATCGATCACGGAGCTCAGGGCTGAACTGCCACATTAGCGGTTTCAGTTTTTATGTTCCATTTTTGTCAAGCCAGACAACATGGCTTGTGTCAACAAACTTTAAACGTTCGTGTTTTCTTATCTGGAAAACCTTGTTCCAGTTTCTTGTAGGACATGTTGTTATTCGTCCTGTGGAAGTTAGCCTACTGAGCAAATGCAGCATAAATGAGGTCATTTCATCAAGCATGCCAGAAACCTTTGGAAAAATACCATGCTTTTCCACTCGCTATCAATGTGGAACCTATATTCTACAAGCCTATGATGTATTTTTTTTTAAATGCAGCTATCAGTTAGTTACTACAGTAGACAGTAGGCCGAAATGCTCCCATCACGAATTTTATACGAAAAAAGAGGAACACGAGGTCAAACGTTTGACTTATTCAAACTATATAAAGCCAAACAAGTGGTCAAGATAGGATCACTCTTTGCCACTAGCTTCGAAAAGGTAGGAATGCAAAAATTATAAAGTAACAACTAAGTTGAACTAACTACTGATTGCTATAAACGTCTACCGGTACCTCTGCATTTTTGAATAAGCTACCCAATCTTTTTCGAAACAATCAATGTGTCTTGATCTAAAGTTATGAGTTGTTTCAGATTATAAATTCTAGAAGTTTTTGTACATCGCGTGTAAATTTTAAATCTAACAGAGCAACTTCATGTATTTGTAGTTGACTACTCCTTGACAAAACAACAACAATCAAAATGGTGGATGCGTTTATTGGAACCTTTAAGGTTGAGTCACGAGATAACTTTGATGCTTTCATGCAAGGAGTTGGTAAGACAATGATTTGTTGACTTATGGGTTCTCCTGGTTATATTTTCAACATTGCAAAGTTTTTGTTAATTTTTGTAAATATTAAAGTGCTTAGTAAAGCGTTGTAGTTTTTTGTTTAAACATATCACTGAAAAGTCAAATTTTTAAAATTGTTTTCTCAGTGATCACTTCTCTCCTAAAGTTGTAGCCTACTCTTTTCATTTTCTGCTTGAAACACATAGATAGTCACGCCGAACAAGTTTACCACCATTCAGTTAATTCTTGTTTACTGTAGGTGTTGCGTCTTTTCAATTTAAATTGATGTGACTCTACAGTAGGCTAATGCTACGCTGCGACTTTGAAACAAATCCTCTTTCCAGTTTTCTCGATGTTAAGCTTAACAGCAAGATAAAGTAGGTTGTTAGTCAAAAAGGTCGGTTCCAAACGACCAGTGCAAGAAATGTAAGAGAAAATTTTAACGTGAGAACATACTGTCACAAGTGGCTATAGCCACATGCACGTGATTGTTGTAAATAATTATGCCTACAATACTAGCCTACTATAAAAATAACACTTCTATTTAGGGGTTCCTGCTGAGTACATTGAGATGGCAAGGAAAGCTACTGTTTTGACGGAATTCAAGAGAAGCGGAGATGTAATAACGGTGACTCGAACCAGACCCCAAAAGACCACAACTAACTCTTTCAAACTTGGCGAAGAGACAGAAATGGAAAACATCAAAGGAGATAAGATGAAAGTAAGTTTTTCTTTTACAAAGATGTCATTCACTGGGAATTCAATTGTTTTCGGAAAGTAATATTTTGGCGATGCAATTGAGATTTCACGATGTCACTGCGGCCTTGCCTGGGATTTCGGAAAGTAATATTTTGGCGATGCAATTGAGATTTCACGATGTCACTGCGGCCTTGCCTGGGATCATCATTTATAATCCAGGCACTTGCATATTATGCAAGTGCCTGGATTATAAATTGAAATTTGTTCGTGAAAAGATGAGTTTTTCAACATTGTTAGTAATACGCAACGCCTTTAAACGTCAAGTCACAAAATGCTTTTAGAAGAGCTATTTTTGACTATTTAAAGTCCGCTTGATATTTATCCGTCATCTGACAACGTTTTTCTGACAATGTTGACAACATCTGACAATGTTGAAACGATGTAAATGTAGCTCGCTGGCTTACATTTATATAAATTTTTCAATTTTTTTTTTTCGATTTGTGTGATTTTCTTGTTGGAGCGCTATCACTGCGAACTTGGTGATTTCGAAAACAGAAAACGAAGCAGTCTTAAAAAAAACCTCTGTTTTACTTCAGGTGAAAGTCAACCTGGAAGGGGGCAAGCTGGTGGTGAGAGGCGATAAATACGAGGTGGTCAACGAAATTGTTGGTGGAAAACTGAAAGAAACAATTACTTTGAAGGGGCAAACTATGTCTAGAATATCTGCAAAACAATGAGGAGATAATTCCGAATCAAACATGTTTATTACATTTATAAACGTAAAAATCACGTAATTTATAAATTGCTTGCTTTGTTCCTGACCCGTTATTGTCTGAAAATCGGGCAGGAAATGTATTGTACACGTTTTTGTTTTTGGATGATTTATTATTCTACTAAATCTATACAGTAGGCTAAAATAAGAAATTACAATTTGCCATACAAGTACAATAACGCATTCTACTAAGTTAGTTTAAAATGTGAAAATGTTTTCCAATTAGTCATAAATTATTCTGTGTTGTAAAATGTCTAACCTGTCAAACTGTGCAAAGAAATCAAGAAATAAAAATAATTTTTTAGCGAATGTAGTCTTTTTTGTCTTGTAGACGAAACTATTAGATTTTGCTTAAACAGGACATGACACGAATGGGAAGTACAAGACACAGAAAAATGTTTTCTAGCCAAAATTGAGAAAAATAAACCTTTGTTACAGGATAGAAATAAGAATTTCATTTTCAGGTTCGGTAGGCTACTTTAGTAGCCAGCAACTTGAAGTTTAACACGTGATGTCAACAATTTGTGAATTTAGCTAAATAGCAGAGATACTAAATGTTTGCGTAAATTTCTTGCCTAGTCTGGTGTGCGACCACATGTCTCCCCATGGTACTGGAACTTCTAAAGCTCATCTTTCAAAATTTGCTCCCCTTCATCTTCTTTCGGTCGGATGTAGAGAGAAGCTACACGCTCCAAGAGCTTGGGTGAAAGCCTCTTGATGTCTCGAGGTGTCAGAAAATTTTTCTTTTTCAAGTCCAACTGGCGAAATGCGGCATGAGGTGTCTGGTTCCTCTTACGTGATACGTCATTACGGGCTTTTTCAAAGTAAGTAAAAAATCTGCAAAAAGAATCATAAAACAAAAATACAACCAAACCACAGAAAACTCAAACGATACTGACAAGCTCAATAATTTGTTTAGCAAACGCGTTCATATTGATACAAGTTAAAAAGAAGTAAGTTTAAATGCAAAAAAGTTATGTGAAAACTTTGTCAGCACACTACAACCGTCATAAGAGCACACCCTAACTCAGCCAGCAAAAGGCCCCAATCTAAAAAATTTAATTCTGCTGGCTGTAAAAAAAAACGTTTTCTAGCAACTAACTTTAGCAATACGAAAAACACAATACGGTACGAAAAAATAATTTCAAGTGCCCATTATTTTATCAGTTTAGAAGTGTTGACCAAAATAAAAAGGTTATATTACTCAAACTCAGCTCTGCGCTCTGTTCAGACTGACCTTTCTCGTGGCAGTCTCGGTTCATCTCGTAAAAGCGATAGCAAGTGGTGACGAAGAACTTCCGGGTTATTGTAATCATCAGTGTTAATCAGTCGTTCACCCTGATTAAATAGTTTTGTAAGTGCACATGCGCAGTGAGCATTTCTAAAGCACCGAGTTGTTTGTTTCATATTGAAAGTTGAAATAAAGAATAGCTTATTCTAGAAGGGTAGATTACGTAAATCATAAACAACTTGACTTGCTGTTTCAACATCACTGAATAAATAAACAAACAAGGAACCCAAATGACAGCCTCCACTTAAGCTTTACGACATTCCATGTTGTTATTCGGCAATGATGCGAAACATGTTGCTGCTGGAATCGATGCCATCGTCTACGATTTGTCATAAAACACTTGAGAGAAGTTTTTATCGAGTTGGTTGATATGTGATAATTTATTGTACGGTACATTAAGTCGTTTTAGTTTGCACAGATACACTGCATTGTGCAGCAGATGTTAAAGTAAAAAAGCGTACTTTATAAAGTTTCCAAACGAAGTTCAATTCACTCATTGGCACACTTTCGTTAACACTCGCAACAGCGCACCCTGTGTCGTTGAACTCACGAGTTGGTGTCCACAAGGTGGAAATAGAGAGACTACGTCCGTAAGATCGAACTTGGTGCATATGTCCTGAGTAACGCATGGGTTAACAAAATCTTCAGGAAAAGTTCACTGAAAATTGATTTTTCTAAACAATGCACTAAAAAAGAAATGATTTTTTCAGTGTCACTAACATGACTCAAAGCACAACGTTTTTATTCTCCCATCAGTCAGTCAGTCATTCAGTCATTGGTAAGCGAGTTTCTCACAAGTCAGCAGTTGTGAACAGAGCAAATGGTAGTTGAGCAAGTGATAACTGAGCTAACAACATTTGAAAAAGTGGCTAAAGTAGGAAAACGATGAAACTGAGTAAGTGATCACTGAGCAAGCCGAAACTTGTCATGTTACAAGTTAAGAAATTCGGTTTAGAAAGCGATGACCAAGCAAGTCCGAACTGAACAAGTAAATCTCATCTGCTGATCTGGACAGTAGCTGATATGTAGGACTACTTGCTGAGTTGAAGCACTTGCTAAATTGTCGCATGCCAAGTGATTTGATGACCTTGGCAGGCTATACATTTTTCAAGTAGGCTATCGTAATCTAACCCTCTATGTTTCCTGTAGGCTAAAGCTCATTAATTAAAACAGCTAAATTTTGTTTCGAACTACGTTTCAAAAATAATAAACCACTATTTTACCAGCAGGGATAAATATGCAGTCTCCTGGCCACAAAGTTGTCCATCGCCAAGCGGTTTTTCCCACCTTGGGGTACTCGTAAACATTCACCATCTCCATGTCTATTCGGGAATGTCCCGTACCTTCAGTCTTGTCTTCCTATGCAGACGTTTGCAATTGCATTTCAGAAAAAAAGTTACTCTCAATGAACAAATATACGTCTGAAGATATTGTTATTTTTTTGCTACTTAAAAAAAATGAAAGTGTCGTAATTTGTTTCGTGTTGCCACGTATTTCCGAAAATTTATGATCACCTGTCCTAGAAAAATTTGATAAACTTAGGATCCGAGACTAAATCATTCCAAACTAAATGAGAGAGAGAAATCGTTTCATGTATGATGATAGCGTAGCGGTTAGCCTAAGTCTACTGCGTTAAGAGTGAGAGTCATAAAATTCTTTTTAACTAAAAGAAAAAGGACAAAAAAATAATAAAGGCACAACAAGTTATTTGTACTCTTTGTTAGTAGTAGCTTCCATAAACCGAGCGTTAGACTACAGTAAGAGAAATGCTGTTTTTAATGTTTCACTTTTCCATTTTTCAACTAGCGACAATAGGTTATTGCAATTAAAAAAACTACGTGATTGCTCAAAAAACTTCAACATTGTAAGTTTTTAATATCTTTGATGCTTCTAAGACAATAAGTTTTCAATGAATAAATATCAATATCACTTTAGCAGAGACATTGTGAACCGTTGATTTGTTATAGAAAGATTAGCTTTTGTGTGTAAAAATTTTTAGCTGAAAAAATAAAACCTGGCTTGAAATACCTAAAAGTTTTTCACTGAAACCCTAGAAACGATAAAACTAGGTAAAAATACAACACTGTAGGCGTAGGCTATTGTAGAAATTTATTAGCTTTTACCTCCATCTCAAAACGATCTTTAAACTTTGCATCGATCATGATGATGTCCTTTCTTCCAGTAACAATGCAGTGCAAGTTATGATCTGCATCATAGTGAAGATTGGAGCTTGTTCCACCACTGCTCATCCACATTTCAACTTCCTAGTGAAGGCAAGCTTAAGTTTTTCAATTGTATGTAATTCAATTTTCTGTTTTTTGAGAAATTGGTTGACCAACAAAGTATTCTTTGTTTTGAAAGCACTAATGTTTATAATTAGACACTTTTCGCAATGGGCCAAAGATATAGTCTGCAGAGAATAAGTCTACAGTAGGCTATGTCGCTTTTCAATTAATTGTCTATTTTTGCAATGGCATTGGTGGTAAAAGCTGTATTACTGGTTTGGACGAGAGTTGGCTACACTCGACACTCAGTCTAAGTTTCGATTTTGTATGCATTAATGATAAAGTATTCATATTATCATCAATACTACATGCAGTCTATTTCAATTTTACTTTTGCCTACTTTGTTTCACCAACCAAATTGTTGATTTTTTTTATTTGAATCTTAACCCTCGGACAGGGAAAGTTTCTGAAAGGTTATTTCTGGCAGTTTCACATGCTTCTGGAGGCTTCGAACCACTGACGCAGGTCTTGTTATCGAGATTGACAGAGTGAAGTTTTTTACAATCAAAGTATTGTTGCCTCTGAATTATTACATCCACTAGGTGCCGCTGAATGTAGAGCAGCCCTGAAAAGGGTTTGCCGTTGACTCCGATGAAGAGGCTAATAAAAGCAAGAAAATGTGAACAAAAGTTAAGTTCTCTGGCGTTTATCCATATACCACAATTTCTGCCATACTGTAATGGCGATCACGTCAAACTCACTAAAATAAAAGCTTGCTTGCTTACAATTGTTTAAAGATAAACCAAACTTGGATACGGTGACCAAAAGCATAAGCAAGCTACAAACTTGTAAGTATTTTTTAAAGGTTCCACAGGTCAAACAAGGGACTGGATATATTTGATGAAGCATTTCTTCTGGAATAGGACTAACTAGATACCAGTCTTCCAGATTATACCTGAACAAGCCAGTTTCGGCGCAGAAAAAAAAGTTTTACATTTGTATCAACCCTTCTGTTCAATCAGTATTAGTCTACTCTGAACACTTACAACAGCAAAAACCATTCGGTTACCAAACATAGCTTACACTGCGCACTGCGCATCCTTCTTTTATAGCAAAGTCTTTGGCGAAAATCAAAGAGTAGACTACAGCGGCAATAACAAAAAAATTGAATCTACAGAACATTGAATTAATGTAAAAGCAATACGAACTGATTTTGTATCAGGGTCCATGACCCACAAAGCAAGATGGAAAAGACCACAATAACTGTATAAACAAAGCTTAGCCTACTACTTGACAATCAACAAGATCTAACATGAATAGAATGGGGAAATAATTTACAACTTTCATGTTTAGCCTACTTCTCATCAGGGCCGGATTTAGCTGATGGGGGGCCCGGGGCACTTTTAGATCGGGGGGCCCCCGTGCAAAAAAATTTTTTGCACCTACGGCGCGTAAAAACCATCTCTACGTCTACAGTAGCATCAGTCCAGTACTGCACAGCATTTTGCAGAAACTTTAAAGGTCAAAAGAAATAAAATAACACAAAATCACATTTTTTTCTACATAGGGGGGCCCTTCAAAAGTCGGGGGGCCGGGGCAACTTCCCCCTCTGCCCCCCCTAAATCCGGGCCTGCTTCTCATATATATCAGTTGTAGGTTAGTGATAAAAAATGAATTCTACCTTAAAATAAATCTTTTCATCTTCATGATTTGAGGTTCCACAACTTTTCCAGGTTTTTTCGTGGTAACTTCAATGTCAATTTGACCAAAGGTAGATTTGAGATACTTGTCATCCCACAGTTTGAAACAGTCTGTTGATTCGTTGAAGCCTTTTCTATTTGTAATGTCAAATAAAAACAAATTTCTTAGAAGTACAGTGACCCGGCAACAAACAAAAGCGTAGCTTCTAATAGCCTATGTTTCTGACGGTGAGTCGTGTCTGGGCCACAATTTGATTAGCATGCAAAATACAAAACGAAAATAATTGATTTCAATGATGAAATTTTTAAATACGACATTGCATTGGCAAGAATCAGTAGGCTATTATCCCAGCCAGCATATCAGTCCCTTTTTACATTGATTCAACGTCTGCAGACGTCAAATCAATGTAAAAAGGGACTAGTCTGCTGGCTGGGATGCTATGGCAAGGAAAAGGTTTGTCATTGCTCGAAGCTGCAATACTTTTCGTCTAGCTCTTTTTAGAAGCTTGCGTTCAGAATAAAATTAATAAAAATAAATGGACCTAAACCATTTAGGTTTTTATGTTGACGACTTGAAAGATTTAGACAAAAAGTATTGCAACTTCGAGCAATGCTGACACAAATCCACGCTAGCTTACCCAATAAAACATGAAAGTATGTTTGAATAAAATCTTTGATAGCGGTGTTTATTCAGTTAACTGGTGTATAATGACGGAAATGGATACAAACTGCTTATCTCACCTGATAACCAAGGGAGTTTTGGACTTTACGTTAGTTTCCCAAAAAGTTTTTGGGTCTGGAATAATTGAAATATCTTTAACTTTACCCTCCGGTATACGTTGCCAACCTGTGATAAGGACAGAACGTGAGCATCATTATTATATCCACTGATGGCTGTATATTTTGTAGCTATTTTTTTTTGGTGAAATAAAGCAAACTTTATTATTTTGATGAAAGGCGGTGCTATACGAAATCAAGTCGAATGCACTTAAAGTCGAAACAAAATTCGTTTAAACGATTTTTTATTCTCGAACACTTCTACTGATTGCAAACAGGAACAGCTCTTTGCCTTTGGTTCCTATCACCTTGGTTTCTTCACTTTGGTTCCTATTAGCTTACAATCTATTTCCCCATTCAAATGAGTAAACCACAGTTGGAGCAATCTTTATCGCACAGGTTATTTTTGTAGACTACTTAACTGCTAAAACTATGTTTACAAAACTCAGTGGCGTAGTTATAACAACTCACCTAACGGCCGAAGATGGCCATCCGGAAGCCCTGATGTTGATCTTCGAATTTTTGGAGGAAAGACAAAGTCTGTAGACGTGTCCTTTGGAAAGAGGATGTCCCCAGCCACAGCAGATACCAAAAGAGAGACAAGGGACAATTGAAAACTTGCCATTTCCTTCAAATCAAACGCCAGATCAACGTGTTTTTTATATTTTAATATCAGGTTATGATTTATTTATTGTCGCTGACAACAACTTATCTTTCTAATCACTGAAAAAAGTCATCGACTTAATTACAAAATTAGTCCACAAGACGCCTATAAATCTTCAACAATGCAAAAGTAGTACCAAAAACAATATTCTATTGGCGACTGGGATCCTTTGTGGTCATTTTTCATTCTGAACCATGGCTTGTTTTGAACCAACTATTTGCGTTACTCTTTTGAGCTAATAGCACAAATATATAAATAAAATAAAATGCTGTGTGAAATAAACAAGCGACATTACCCTATTGCAGTTAAGCCAATTAGAAAGAAAGAAAAAACAATTTAACATTTTATTCATTTAACTCTTGTGCATTTCGGTTTAGAAAAATTGTAATAAATATTGTATATAAAATATTAAATATTGTAAAGTGAAGTCAATGTATTTGTTTTAAAGCTATGCCACCAATTCTAATAACATTCGATGTCTAATCCATACAGAAAGCGTTAATGAATATTATTCTTGGATTACACTTCAAAACGTTGGTCATAAACACACTGAATCTTTTGTTAAATTCTCTCCACTAATTGTCAGTACTCTTTTTACCAAACCTCTTAGAAAACTCAAGATTTTTATCCATTTGCTATGTTGACTACGTTTGCATTCATCACAATGCTTCGATATTCTGGTATTTTTAAAGCAATCTATTCCCTCATCATATTTATTGCACAAAAATTGATTTCGCGGTAGAAAAAGATCTTCAGCTTGCTAAAAAAAGAAATAGCCTAATAACTTATATGCTGAATTGAATTTCTTCCGACCAACTGCTAATTATTTGGTGTTGTAAAGCCGGTATCCCATTGAGGGCGAGCCTTCCTATTGTCTTTATTGCACTTCATAATAAAATCGATTTATTGAATTCGAAACTTTCAACCCCATCGCAAACCGGCGAGTTTCAAGTAGTTCAATCACAGTTGTCAAAACTTGTTTTTGTGACGCTGCTAATACGTCCCGCAATGTCAAAAACGGAGCAACTCCTACTAAGCGGTTTTTGTACAACACAGTAGGAGCTTGGTTGTACATTTCCAGCGCTATAAATCGTGAATGAAAAAGATTTGCTTTTACTGTTTAAACAAGACCAACACTCCATAAATGACGCTTTGTGAAAGATCCGGGTTGGATTTTCGCTGTTCTTTTTCAATTTATGCCTAAAAGAGAGTTTAGGACACGTGTCATTTCTGCGAGTGTGTCGTTTATGTCAAAGCGCACTCATTGTTTGGAAGGTACAAAACAAATTCTTTAAAGATAAGTTGCATCATCATTGCCTTACCGGTACCTGTAATATTTTAAGTACCCAGATTGCAAAACTACACATTTTCAGTCAGTATTTCTAAAAATTGAATTTCAAAAGAAACTATTTTTAAGTTTGTTTCCACTTTAAATTTTCACTTACAAGATTAGCAGCCTGTAGTAAATTTAATCTCTAAATTTTGTATTGTTGTTCTGTAGATACAGCAAAATTGTTATGAATATTCCTGACGAAAATACAACGATGTAGGCTATGTAGCCTATCTTATCAAGAGTGTTCCATTTGCGCTTTATTTGTGTGTATATAGCCTACTGCATCCGGATCACGTCCCTTGCCTTTGGTGTGGTATGCTTGGACAAACACGGATGGGCAACAATATCATGTTACTTTGTCAGTCGCATTAATTAATTAACCAGATGCAAATAATTTGATAGCCCACTTTGTGGCTGTCCAAATAGGCATCGATGGCCCACATTAAGTAGGCCGAAATAAACAAAATTAGAGATTTTAAACAACTGCGTCATATCGTTTTTGGGCTTTTCATAATAGATTTGCTCAGATGTTAGCTAATTTCATATTTTGCGTCTGTTCAAATCACCAAAATATCTCTCTTGTGAATGTAGTGTTGAGGAACAGATCCCAGACCACATCATCAATGACTGTAACATCTACTACAGCCGTCTAATGGAGTGGAAGGTTTGCGTGTCTTGGAAAATGAAACCAAAGATTGGCTGCTCTCTTACAGCCTTCCAGTGTGATCCGAAAGCATCGTGAATTTTTGGTGGTAAAAGAAGAAACCCTCGGCCGCAGATAGCATAACTTATATGCTGTTGTGGCGAATTCAGGAGATTGTAATTGAGGTAATTGATAAATTGGGGGCAAAAATTTTATTAGCCTAATTTTCTGAAAGATTCCTACGGTAGGCTACAGAAAAACTTTAAATCAGACTATAAATTATTGATTTTTGATCCTGTCTACCAACATAGGTATATACTGTATCTCATAACTTTGTCAATGTCATCAACCGTCATAAGCGCGTCGCGAGTTCATCAAATTCTTCTAAGTGCGTCTCCTCAAAACTTAGGCTATACTATTATCCATTTGCACCAGAGAAGATTGTCTATAGCCCACCCTACTCGAATTGAATTCACAAAAAAAAAAAAAAAAATAAGTTGCACAAAAAATTATTGAACATTTGTTTTTGGTTTGGTTTTGAATCTTTATCTTCGGACTGACAAAGCCTTGATAAGTTATTCATGGTAGTTTCGCATAGCCTAGCCTACTTGTAGAGGCCCTTGACGCAGGGTCGGTTACCGAGATTGGCAGAGTGAAGGTTTCCGATTGTTGAAGTGTTGTTGCCGGGGAATTATTCCATTTACTAGGTGCCGCTGAATGGAAAGCAGTCCTTAGAATACGTTGCTCAAGCGCACACCGCGAGAGTCGAATCAGCGCCGCATGATCTTGAGCCTGGAGCGTAACCATTTAGCCAACTGGGCGGACTATTGGATATTTGTTTTTATTGGATTTATTGAGTTGAATTTGGACTTGGATTTGGACATTTTTTTACCATTTTTTCCGTTAGGAGACTCGATATGCCAAAGTTTCAGATAATTTTTTCAGTGGTCTGCAACCACTTCGAAGGCACCAAAAGAGGTCCGCCAAGACAAAAATTTGAGAACCACTGAAGATATATGATTATTTTTCAATCAATCATTTCATTTTTCGTCGTGAACGCGTCCGGAACTAAAAAAAGATAGCCTACTACTAACTACAATAGTCAAAATACCAGCACATCAATGAATTATTTTAAATGGAGCTATCAATACAAATAAATCAATCAAATAATTGATAAAAATTAAAATTGATAAAAATTCAATCAATCAATCAATCAATCAAATCAACTTGACATTTCTTTCTGATTCTCTACATATTTTGAATATTCTTCGGACTCGGTTGGATAATTTCGTTGATGACGTCATAAAGCATCACAGTTTCGGGGTCTTTCAATAATTTGTCACGGTTGAACTGTTTCAATACAATAATCCAACCACTGGACCAACCTGTGGAAGTCAATTCTCTGGGCAGTTGTCAGTGACCCACTTTATATTTTGCATTTTAGTTTATTTTTTATTAGTTACTGCCTACGACTCAATACAAGAAATGGAAGATAATCAAGTTGAGGTACGGGTATATTTAGTCTACCTTTTGTGCAGTCACACAAAATCATAATTGCTTCATTTGCGTTTTCTGTATGGATGTGAATTACTTTAACTTTGATAACATTTCATACTGTACTTATGCTCCCATGGGTGTGCAATTTGTCTTTTTTACTCTTTTCTTTCCATGTAAATAATGCAACTTGTTTTTACAGAAAATGGCGGAAGTTTTCCGTTGTTTCATTTGCATGAGCAAAGTTAGAGATGCCCGATTATGTCCTCATTGTTCTAAACTGTGCTGTTATCTGTGCATAAGGGTAAGTGGCCTAGCTGAAAGCATTCTATTGTTGTCTATATAAATGTAGGCTTTGTGCTACAAAAGACATAAATATAAATCTATTGAATAAGGAACAATTATAAAAGCGTTCATTATTATCATATATTCAGTCTTCGAAATTAGCGTCAGCAATCGGCAATTGCCGAGGTGATTGCCGACGCAGATGCATGAATGGCGCATTAGCGTCGGCAATAAAAATGCCGAAGCCACACGAGCGCTTGTAAGGAGCCACAAGATTACAACAAAAAACTAATTTTCTTAGACTACGGTACATTCAGACTAGGATGTTACTTCCTACTTTGCCGGCGCTTCCAGCTGGGAGAATTGAATCTTTTATAGAAACATCAGTGATGTTACATCACTCTACTCAACTGTATTTGGATTGATTTAATGCCAGTAGATGTCAAATTATTGTTAGCATTTACTCCTTATTGCGCCTCGCTTTCCGTTATCTCAATCAGCTGATGATACCGATTCTGACTAGTTTTTATCAAACAAACTTTGTGTTGCTCACAGTGTCCCAATTATGCCGAAATTATGGTAGCTTATACGTAAATCGAGGCAATCTTCTCGCAGGGAGCTATTAATTTGTTACCGGTAACTGGTTGAGCAATTAACGTTATTTTATGATAATTCAACATCACTAGATGTCGAATTAATGTAAAAACCAACGTAAATTTCTTATTGGGCATTGTTGTTATGCTACTATTGCTACATAACCCATCGGGAAAATTAAATTGATGTGTGCTGACTCGAATGTTGAATTAACCCAAAATTAACCTACTTCCCCCCCGTGAGTTATTTAACGTGAATTACCATAACAGCGTGCGTATCGCGTTGCTCGCTTTATCGTTTCTTTTGGTATTATTACATCACAACAAATCAAACAATGCGGTCGTGATATACTACTCTAGTATATTTTTAGCTTCTCGTTTTGCATGTTTTGGTACAACTTTTTTGTAATAAATGTTCACAGCAATTACCGAGGCAATTTCAACTTTTGCCGTTTGGCCTCGGCAACGTTTTTGTCGAAGTAAAAATATGCTAATTTTGAAGACTGATATTTTGTGCTTATTGCGACAACAGGCAGTTCATATTTCTAGTTCAACGTAAGCACTAAGCAGTGACAATGTTTTTGTTCAAACCTCTACAAGTATGATAAACTGCCAGATTTAAGTTCTCAAAGAAGCTTTCTTAGGCTTAAAACAAAGATTTCCGCAATCAACTTTCATACTGTCTAAAGTGGCCTCTAAGCTTCCGGTGGCTAAGTTGTAAAATGGCCTCCAAAACTACTGCGCCGAAAAGCCATGTTTGTTATTTGTTTCTCCACTCCGTTGATATTCAAAACTGTTTTCTCATCATTCTCATTGAGGAGAAGGTCTGGAAAGAAGTTCTGGTAGACCATGCTTGGTTTTCGGAAGCATAAAGGAGCTTAGAGGCCTGCTAAAGTATGAAAAGTATGATGATCTACAAATAACAAAGTATCAGATGCAACAGTCAGATAGAAGCAAGAAAAGACTAAGCCGTTCAGTCATGGAGTCAGCTTCTTCCATATTTGGGATAGTCTTGACTAGTAAATGCCAAAAAAGGCATAGTTGCTTTTGATTTCAATGTCTGAAATTCAAATCCACAACTCTTTTGAGGGCTTTCAAACCCTCACAGAGTCATCACAATGAAGTTTATAAGTATTTAACCCATCTCTGTTTTTTTTTTGCTCTTTTATCATGTTAATTGTTAGATTTTCTTAAATAGAAGTGGTTTGCAGTGTCTGTAGTATGTTGGTTTGTGGTGAGGATTTAAATTCAAAAAAAAATATGACCAAAGCTTAAAATAGCAATTTTAATTGTTGGAAAAGCTTAATTTGTGTTTTACTTATGTGAGTCATTGCTAATCGTGAAAATGGTTGTTACTTGTTTCTGTTTATGACTCTGTTCAGTGTTCAACTTATGTCTTATGCTTTTGGCAGAAATGGCTTACTGAGCAACGCCAACAATGTCCCCATTGCAGGTAAATATTGTTAGTTATCTTTTATCAGGTGAGGATTTGAGAAGCCCAGATTTGTGAGAGATGGTAAAAACAAAAAAATAGATAAGTATTCTTAAAGCTAGGATGCTTACAACATGCAAGACCCTCAATTGAAGTTATATTCACTGTCAAATGTATCATACGGTATCTGAAAAATAGAGAGTAAATTCAAGAAGTGATCACGAAAAGTGGTTTGGTCACATTTGAATAAAATAAATACAGAGCATTGCAAGCATCTGCACAAAGAACACAAACACATTGCCAAATATATCTGGGAATGATAATTTAGGCTCCATAGGTACCATACCGGTATTAAAGGTTCATTGTACGATTGCTTACAATGTTCTAAATATGTTTTAAATGTTAGCCTACTTAAGAAGTGCATGAGGTATTATATGAAGATAATTTTGCACTGCAATGTTTTTATGTGGTTAAACTGTTAATATTTCAAAGAGACATTCCACCCATTCAGTCAAGCATTTCATTTTAATATAAAATAACTAAATAACAATAGCAATCTAAAGTTAAAATTTACCATAAATCTAAAGTTTCGTGTACTGTGATGATGAAGATGTTGGAAAAATATTAGAAAATATACATCATATGTATGAAATATCTATAAACCTTTTGAAATTTACAGTATATTTTTGTCAGTGATAGTTAAAGCCAGACAGATGAAATGACATTTCTGTACACTTTATGATTACAAATTACTTATAAATGTCTTATCCCTTGTATATTCACATCCCCGTTAGAGCTTCCTTGCAAGTAACGGAACTTGTCAATTGTCGCTGGGCTGAGGAGCTCACCCAACAACTTGACACATTACGTCAACCTGGAAATTCACGATCTGCTAATGCCAGTACGAGTGCCATGGCTGAAGACTGCAAGGATGTGTATGATACTAGCCTTTCTCTACTCATTAAAAAATATATTTTGATAAAATTTAACATTAGAGTAATATTCAAAAACATTAAAATATTATTCAGATAGTGTCTTTAACACATGGTTTAGCATGAGACCTAAGATTAGGTGATATTTTAAAAATTTAATGTCTGTGGATTTAACTTTTGATGTATTTATCTGTTACTATTTTTACGGTAGTCTTAGTGCACAGTTATCAGTAATAGTATAAGTTTATAGTATTTTTTTAAAGAACTTCCAAAATTTTCTTTTGAAATTTCACAACTCTTTTCGACAACAACATAAATAGTTTGTATACTACCGCCACTAAGATCAATGCTTTCCATAAACAAATTGTGTTCATGTTCAGTTCTTTAAAATATAGAAAAAAGTTGTGGAACCACTAACATTAATAAACTCAAATAATAATTTTTAACAAGTAAAAAATAACTTTCAGATGTGAAGTACATGAAGAAAAACTGAGCGTATTTTGTTGGACTTGCCAGTTGTGCATCTGCCATCAGTGTGCTTTGTGGGGTGGAACAGTAAGTAGATTTTTTTAAATTTGGAGACAAATTTTTAATGTCTATAAAACACATATATATTTGAAATCTGTTCATTGCATGCTGGTTAGTTGTATAAAGTTCATAAATCTCCCATGCCATGAGATAATCTGATATTGAATAAATGTGGGGTTGGGCAAAAGTGACTTCTATGTTATGTGGTTTGTCTGCATTGTATCTACTACCGTATTTAACTATATATGCTTGATGATGGCCATGGAAATAAGTGATTAAACTATTCCAGTATAATCGAGTTAGTTTTACTAAGTAACTTGATCATCACGATATTTTGCCTTACTGTGATTTTTAACTGTAAAGTAGGCCTATATAATTGAAATCCAAGATTTCTGACAATTTTTGTTTTATTTGTCTACTAAAATAATCCAAACTTCCTTGCAGCATGGCGGGCACACGTTCAAGCCATTATCTGAGGTGTATGAGCAACACATGTCGCAAATATCCGACGAAGAAAATGCTATTAGGCGAAGGCTGATGGAATTGATATCTTTGGTTCAGGTCTTGAGATGATTTTGTCATTACAATTTGATTTTCTTTTCTGCATGAAATATATACTGTGGGGCGTGGGCTAACAAGTAGTCAAACCATCTGCTAAAAATAATGTTTTCATTAATATAATACTTCACAAACACAATGGTTTAGTTGAAATTGTGTGTTCATTGATGAGCTTTTGTTCAAGGTTTTGCACGGCGATTGATCACCCAGATTTGTTTGCGTCATTATTTTTGTTTTGTTTATGACATCAGCATTTTATTATTGTATCCAGACTTTCGCCCGGTAGTTGAAGATTTAGATTAAATGGATGAGAAGGCAAGGCAGTCCATCTTCATGCCTACCTTCAGACATGCCTTTAAGTGCCCTGCCAAAGACACAGCCACATGCTCATTGCTCATGAGCGGTGTCGAACCGGCGCCTATTCGAGTGCCGTACCAGGGTTCTCACTACTCGGCTATGCAGCCGACGTATCATAAGCCTGATTGTATATGACTAATATTTCAGGATGTGGAAAGGAACGTTGAAAGTGTGAGATCCGCAAAAGACGAGCGTGTCCGAGAGATAAGGAACGCTGTTGAGATGATGATAGCAAGGTTTGTAAACAGAATTCAGCTTTAAGATTCACTGATGCGAATATAAAATGTCATTTTGTCCATGGCAGACTTGATGGTCAACTCAAGAGCAAGCTGATAACCTTGATGGGACAAAAGAATCAACTTACCCAAGAGACTGAAATGCTTGAGAGCGTCTTAAAGGAAGTAGAGCATCAGGTATTTACAAGAGGCTTGAATTGAAATTGCACCAATTAAATCCATATCTATCACTAGTTAACGAGAGAATGCAACTGAGCTTGTTTTTGGTATCACGAAAAAACTTATGAAACTTGTTTTACAACAATTATAATATAGAAATGTGCAGTTTGTGGTAGCTTTTTTTGTGATAGCAACGGTTTTAAGGCCCTGTTTTGTGCATCACAACGTATTTTAACAAGCATAAAAAAATTGTCATTTTGATTTATGACAATTCTCTGGAAGGGCAAAAATCTGATTTGGATCGTGAAATACAATTTCAAGAGTGATTGTGACTCCACCGCTGATTCTTTTACGCGTCTAACTGATACATTTAAAGGAACCTTGTTTCTACATCTCTACCTTCATAGACATCGACATGTAGCAAGCGAGATCTGATAAGCCGATCGGGTGAAATGCTGGAAATGTTTCGAGCCATTCACAAGAAGCCTATGGCATCTTTCGTGTCCGCCTCTGTTCCTCCTGACTTCACCAGTGAGCTTGTTCCTCCATATGACTCCACCACCTTCACTCTTACAAGATTCAGGTTTGTTGGAGCATCAATTTTCTACTAAACTAAAAAGATAATAGGACATGTTTTTTTTTGCGAAAAACTGCTGAGTATTCCTCATCATCTTTGTCCCCACTAGTGGAGGTGGCCGATTCCTTGCAGCGATGTTTTTACTCTTGTTCTCCACCTCGTTCTGTCCATCGCATCTTCTTCCTTTAGTCCGATTTCCTTTGCTTCAGTCTTCCCATGTTCGTAATTGTATTAAGTCCATTTAGTTCTCAAAATCTGTAGTTTAAGTATCTTCTCAGCGGTGCAGATGATAACGACTTGAGAGTTAAATTTATCTCATCTGAATCACTAAATTGCTTTACATTGAAAACATTTACACTTCAATATTTTCCAATACACTTTTTATTTGCAGTCAGCTGCAGCAAAGCGCCGATCCAGTATATTCGAAGCCGCTTAATGTATCTGGGTTGAGTTGGCGACTGAAGATTTACCCGGTGAGATAGATGATGTAGATTTCTGAGCAGATTCATACTACCGTCTAATTTGCAGTATTGCTGTTTTAACGGAATGGCCCGTTTCGGCTAGTCCGATTGGGCTAGTCCGATTCGGCAAGTCCGATTGGGCTATTACCCTATTCGGCTACAGCCCGATTCGGCTAGTCCGATTTGGCTAGTTCCCTATTTGGCTACAGTCTTTATCAGTTAGTTCCCTATTCGGCAATTTTTTGAAAATCCAACGATAATCTTTCTGTAATCCAACAAAATTGTTCTGTAAATCCAACGACGCCTTCTGTTTATTTAGAGAATTTTGTATTTTATTCCACAATAGGCTATCGTTTCTTTTGCATTCTTGCATTTTATCCAGTGTTTACTTTTGAGTGCCTTCCCAGACGGCAAAATCCGTCATTTTTGTTGTCTGGGTTCGTTCAAAATATGTGTTTTACAACAAAACAACATTTTTCATGATTAACAATACAGGTTAATGAGATAAACAGAAGTGTTTTGTTAGTTGTTCGAGTGTGTTATTGTTCAAAATCATAGGCGCCTAACTATTTTTTTTGGCCGTGGGGGCGAAAGCGTGTTTCATCAACAGCAACGTAAATTCAGCAAATGTCACGCAGATGGATGACGTAATTATGCCGTCACACTAGGATTGCTTTTATTGCCACACTCGGAGTTATCGCTACGTTCGACCTACCGTTAATTATTATAAACAAAACTCGACCACTTCGGTTAAGCAAACACATGACATGCGTTAGCTAGCGGTTGATGGACTGCGACTCTTTAAGCTAAGCATAACATAAAGTTTAGCAACGAACTAGATTTATTAGCATGAAACAAGAGACGAAAAGGTTTACTAAAAGGTACACTGTAAATGGAATGACAATGTTTTGAAAATGGAATGCAAATACTAACTTGATCATACGCTTGAAAATATACCTGTGGAAAGTAAAATCATTCATGTTAACATCAGTTCAGCAGCACGTCACCTTGAATAAATTTAAAAGTTGCTGACATCCGTAAACAGCCCTTGAAAAATAGTTACGGAGAGACGTTTGATTAAGTTCGACTTGACATTGCTCCCTTTTCACTACAATATCGGAACTTATGACTGACCGCTGTAAAACGCCCGTTTTCGTGTTGCAGATGAAACAAAAGATGCGCATATTCCGCCTTTGATCGGGTTTCTATGGCAACGGTCGTGTGTGCGTCATTCAGTTTGCGTGAGTCCGTTACTGCGTTGATTATGCGGCGTGTGCGCAATGCGGTTTGTTCCAGCCCTTGTTGCGTTGGTTAGTGGTTACCTCGGGCCGAGACTTCAAGTTCATTTTCACAGCGAGCGATTCTCTGGGCACCGCGCAATTCACTGCAGTGCAGAGGTTTCGACTTCCGAAAGCGACATCAAGTCTGTTTGCAAGCTCATAAAGCTAAACGCACGCTCCGTCTACGTAGCAAATTATGTTTTTCTTTTGGGTGCATTCAACATCTGATGACTAGGGCAACCAATTTTTTGACCTAAAAACTTGAAATTTTGACTTTATAATTTACAAATTTTGACCTAATTTTGACCAATAGCTTTCTGCGTTTGCAACTTAAACGTGAAATACAAAGCACATTAGAAATCAAACCGTTAGGTAAGGATATCTTCTTTTTCTTATGAAATATGAGAAAAATGTGGAAGACTCAACGACACCACAGCTAACGAACATGTAATGAAAGTCACTCGAAAAACTGCAAAAGATAAATATGGAGTGTCTTTAAATATCCCGAAATTACTGAAAGGGCTCTGCACTATTATACTTCAACATCAAGTAATGTTTCACATTATCGCGTTTGAAGTTCCTGTCTCTCGCCAAAATTTTTCCTAAAATAGAGAAGCTTCTCTCTACTGATACAGAAGTTGCTTGGGAGTTCCTCAACAGGCTATAAAAATGTGGTGAAATATCATCTCGTCCCATTTTCACAATGCACTTGATGTCATTCCTTGAGATTCTTGCTTGAATATATTTTCCAATTTGGCAGCCATCAACACCAAAGTTAAGGGACCTCATTTTCTGGTAAGCTTCTTGAATGGTGTATCGGCTGTCTTCCATCTTCTGAATTAAATCAAACAGTGCACTGTACTGCTCCTCTATTTCTACAAGGTTAGTAGCTAAATTGGGAGCTTTTACAGCATCTTGAGCACGCCGCAGCAAGACACCACCATCATGGAAGCCTTCCACAATACTTCCGACTTGTGTTAAACTTCTTGAATAATAGAAAGCAGCTTTCAACCAAGGGACAATCTAGTTACATTTGGCTGTGGAGGTTGGCCGATGGAAGTAAAACTAGCTCTTCTTGACCTGTTTTTAATGGTCACTGCTTTAACCCTGGCAACCAACTCATCAACAGCAGGGTAGTTGGCTAATATTCAATCGTCAGTAATGGGCGCAACAAGATTATTACCTCAGAAATTGCAACAAATGGGTTATTACGTCAGAATAGCAACGGAAATTACAACAAAAAATCAGTACTGTATGTGTGTAGCTTTAATAAAATATCAATAGAGAGAAGAAAAACTATGTTAAAAGAAAATTTTGACCTAACCATGAATTTTGACTTTTTTTTTACTTAATAACTTTGAAACCTCACTTCGTGTCAGCCTGAAATTTAGTTTGTGGACGTTTTATAAACTTTGAACAAAGCAGAAAAATTTTGACTTTATTGACTTTTGGTTGCCCTACTGATGACATTAAATCGACACAAAATGGTAGATTTTTGCTATGTCCCAGGCAGCAAAATCAATCATATTTACATTGATTCAACGTCTGCAGACGTTAAATCAATGTAAAAATGGCAGATTTTGTTGTCTGGTGTGGGATTGTAGCATCGCTACTCGTTCTAGTGATTATTTATTGCGAAGCTGTTGCGGTTTGCATTAAAAAAATGTTTTCCTGCTGCCGATCGCTAGTTCATCTATTGTTTTATGTATCAATACAGCATAAAAAGTTGCCCCCACGGCTTAGGCGCCTATGTTCAAAATACATGTAAAAACTTACATACGAGTTATTAATTACGGAGATAGCATAAATTTGATGCTTTAAAACAAAGTCATATATTATCATATATAGTCAAAGTGGCAAATGCGCGGGCGGACAGTTTTTACGATAATGCACGGTCCATCAATTTAGAGATTTAACCGGCGGTAAGTATTAACCGGCGATTCAATTCGATAATATCAAACCTCCATCTTTACACTCTGACTACAAAAAAAAATTGGGCCTATATCACGTGAAAGTTACGAGTAATTAAGCATTGATTTCAACGACCTAATTTTTGGGCAAAATCAACTTTACGACCGGTTTTGCGAACTTAGATCTTCCGCTTTGCAAGGCAACTTAATAGTTACTTTGTACTTTAGTCCAACGTAGAGTGGTTTCACTTTAACCTGAATAAAAAAATGTCTATTTCTGGCTTTCTTTCCCAATTAAAATCATTAATCAGCGCATTCGAAAAGGTTTTCCAGAATTTGGTTATTGCTTTGTGACAAGCATTTCTATGGTAAACAACTTTACCTCGCTTCCCACTTTTTTCTCAGCTATTCTCTTTTAAATAACGGCGCGCGTAGTCTTGCTCCTCCGTCAAGGGGTGGTAATTACACGCAATTCATTATGACGCAACCGAAGGCTTTAATTTATCACATGGCTCACCCAGACAGTAAAATCCGCCATTTTTACATTGATTTAACGTCTGCAGACGTTGAATCAATGTAAAAATGACTGATTTTGCCGTCTGGGAAGGCACTCAAAGGTAAACACTGGATAAAATGCAAGAATGCAAATGAAACGATAGCCTATTGTGGAATAAAATACAAAATTCTTTAAATAAACAGAAGGCGTCGTTGGATTTACAGAAGGATTTTGTTGGATTACAGAAGGATTATCGTTGGATTTTCAAAAAATTGCCGAATAGGGAACTAACTGATAAAGACTGTAGCCAAATAGGGGACTAGCCAAATCGGACTAGCCAAATCGGACTAGCCGAATCGGGCTGTAGCCGAATAGGGTAATAGCCGAATCGGACTAGCCCAATCGGACTAGCTGAATAGTAGCAGACCCCTGTTTTAAATTAGTGCATTGGACGCAATGTTATATTTAGTGGTATTAAAAAGCTGTGCTACAACTGAGAAACTTTATAAAGAAATACCACTCGGAGCAAACTTCCGAAAACTATGAGAAGGACGCTTTCCCAGACAGCAATCAACCGCTTTTTACATTGATTAGACGTTGAATCAATGTAAAATGCGGTTGATTTGCTGTATGGGTTTATACGTTTTGCATACCTGTTGAAAAAGAAAGAAGCAGCTAACAGCTGGGTCTCTTAAGAAAGCTTAGAGGGCCTCATCATGCGATGATGGGCACTCGATTTCATGCTTCAAGCTAGAATGAACGTCACTTAACTTATTTGTACCTTGCAATTCCTAGGATGGTAATGGAGTTGTCCGTGGCAACTACCTATCCGTATTTCTTGAGTTATCGTCTGGGTTGAGTGAAACGTCGAAATATGAATACCGCATTGAAATGGTCCACCTCGGTACCAACGACCCTACCAAGAACATTGTGAGGGAGTTCGCTAGCGAGTTTGATGTGGGAGAATGCTGGTAAGTTTCTTTAGAAGAGCCGAAGTTGTTCTCTTTTTCACAAAATATATATATATTTTCTTATTTCACAAGTGTACAAGTAGAACGATCTGTTTCTACCTAATGCTGCGGGTTCGCTGTGGTAGTAGCGGTTTGCCACGTGCTTTCGGAACACAGTTACCTAGTCACGTGCAATGATGAGTGGTGCTGGAGTCAGTGTATCGTTGTTGTTTTTTCTTATAATTTTTCACAATATATATCACCTGAAACATACTTTTACTACAGATTGCTTTTTCAATTGTAGATTGACCTATCAGGTTTTAAACATTTTTTAACCACAAATACAACCTGCCAGCATTATACTGTATTTTCATTTGCACAGGGGATACAATAGATTCTTTCGACTCGATTTGCTCACGCAGGAAGGCTATCTTGATCCAGTTGCAGACATACTTGTCTTGAAGTTTCAGGTACCAACCAGTCCATTTCCATGCTACACATTGTATCTTTCTGGGGTCCACGTCTTTTAGGCGCAGACAGTTAGGCGCCGGTCAAATAGGTGCGCACACTGTGGCGTCTGGATATTTAGGTGCGGAGCACTGTGGCGCCCGTTCATTTAGGTGCTATTCCTAGCAAAGTCTGCAGATTGTATCAGCTTGGCAGGTAGTTCAATGCTTTTCACACAAACGTTATATTGAACAGAAAAATATGTTGTTTTGTTAATGCGCGTGTGGAGATGACTTCTACTCGGGATGGATTGGTCGTGTGGCGAGTTCGTATGAGACAACGCTCTAGGACCTAGAGCGTAGAGTCTAGTACCTAGAGTCTAGGTACTACATAAATACATTTCTATAGGGCATATGAACCCTGGCTACAAGTTGCAAGCATAATGGTGCGACTTTGCTCGTTATTAAACCTAGTCGGGGTCTTGAAGGAAAACTAAGTTACTCTTCACTCAAGCCTACCACCCGCTTGAATATAGGCTACGGTATATTTTTTACTGATGTTTAGTGTAGTTATTATTTGACTCACTAAAAGTGAACTCAGTCTTGTTTGGAAACTTGTATAATTTATTGACAAAGCTTTCGCCGACGCAAACCTGGATTAACAACAAATAAATGCCGAACACGCGCATTAAAATACAATATATTTTTCTGTTCAATATAACATTTTGTGTGAAAAGCATTGCCGGTTTAAGCAGCTTCACACACGGGAGCCATGACATATTTTTCTGTTCAATACAAAATTTTGTGTGAAAAGCATTGCCCTACCTGCCAAGCTGATACAATCTGCAGACTTTGCTAGGAATAGCACCTAAATGAACGGGCGCCACAGTGCTCCGCACCTAAATATATAGACGCCACAGTGTTGCGCACCTATTTGACCGGCGCCTAACTGTCTGCGCCTAAAAGACTTGCTCCCATCTTTCTGGTCATACCCAGCTCACAAAATCCTCTTGTTTTTGCTTTGATTTACCGTATGCAAAATTAGAAATGTATCAATGTCAAAACAGCAAAATTTGCTAGCTGGGTAAGCTCCTTTTTTAAATCTTTAACTGTGATCGTCACTACACCGTAGCGCAGACCGCAAGTTTTGGATGTGGACACAATAACGACGGTAGAAAGACGTTATTTTGTCTTAATCAGCAAGTACTGAGCGACTTCAACTTCTCGTTGCTTTAGGCGCTTCCCAGGCTACAGAATCCATCATTTTCACATTGATTCAACGTGTGCAGACGTTGAATCAATAAAAAATAACGTATTTTGCTGTCTGGAATCCACATGTCTCTAATTAATTCAATTTTTAAACTAAAAAATCAATGGCTTGTGACAAAATTTGCTTTAGGCTGAGTGTGAGCAGAGATGGGCAAGATCACCAGTATTGGTGATCTTGAAGATCAAGATCAAGATCACCAAGAATAGGTGATCTTGAAGATCAAGATCACCAAACTATGTGATCTTGAAGATCAAGATCGTGATCTTGAAGATCAAGATTACTTTCAAGATCACTTTTTGTGTACTTAAAAAAAAAATAAGTTTTTGATCAATGATGTTGCAAAAAAATAATTACTATAAGCAACCTGGGTAAAGGCATATAGTTGGTATTGCTAACTTTTACTTTTAACTACTCGATCACTGGCCTAAGAATTGTAATAAGTTAGTGACTGTTGCTATTAGGCCTATCAATTGCTGACGTAGTTTGCGCAGAACCGCAACGTCACACCCAAGGCCGAGGTTAATTACAGTTGCACGGTACTGAAAAGTCGCAAAATTTGCAATTAGTTTTATACTTTTTATTTATAATGAATAAAAATAAACTTTGAACTGCATCATTTTTTACCAAATTTTTGTCTGGTTCATGTGGGAGTTTTTATTCGTGTTACTAAGTAGTTTTAAGTTTCACTGCATTATGTCAATGTTTATTGCACTATTTACCCATCTGGCAACTTTGATAGTGTTGTCTGCTTTCAAAAACATTCTGAGGTTTGCGGTCAGACAAACCACTCCATACTCAGACCCTGCTCAGACCTTAAACAAGTCTTGGTCTGGTTGATTTGCTGCAATAAACCACTTTACATGACCAAAATCGGCTAGAGTCCAGATTTTTTAACACCGCCATTCTAGACTTTTGAAACATCTAAAATTGAGTCAAAGAAAGCAAACATTTCTTTAAAATTCACACATGAAACTTGTGAATAAAGTTAAATCATTTTTTATTATACGTCAACATAAAGTACACGGAAGTTGACTTTTTTATTATGACCAACACAGAAAACTTTTTCAATTTTGAAATGGCAACGTTGACCAGATTAGATGGTGACTTTAAATCGTCTTTTGTTGGACACATATTATATTAACAGTGGCTTAATGTTAGTAGTTGCCACTACCTACTTTGTACAGTACGAGTTCTAAAAAAATGCCTTTATCTAGTAAGTAAACTTCAATTTTAAAGTGATTTTGATCTTACTGTTTTTCAAGATCAAGATCACACAAAAAAAGTGATCTTAGATCAAGATCAAGATCACCAAAAAAAAAAGTGATCTTCAAGATCAAGATCACGCCCATCTCTGAGTGTGAGTGATGTCTCTTTGAACAAAGCATATCAACACTGGAATATAAAACCTCGAGGAACGAATTGGTATCGTCCTGCTGTTGGCATTACGTTAAAAACGTATTTTTTCGTGCTGCATGTATTTAAAACTACAAATCGGTTTCATGTTAGAACTTGAGGAAGCAAAAACCTTTTCTTCAGTCTCGATATGCTTTTTTTTCGAAGAAACCTATTTCGTATCGTTACAAACTCAAAACACACGTCAAAGATTTGCTAATGTTCTTCAGGCTTACCAGTGTTTAGCACAGAAATATTTTGAAATTCGTAATATTTTGTTGAAAACAGTAGTCCAAGTTTTGTTTGGAAAGAATCTGCTTTGCGAACAGAAGCTCGTTTCAAAAAGGCCAAGCTGGTGCCATGGCAGAACTGTCACTTGCTACGAGCAGCCCGCTATTCTGTCATTAAACTAATCCTCACCCAGGTTCGTGCGCCTACTTTTTATCAAAAATGTCGGGACCAGCTCTGGCACATAAACCGCGTGAGTCAGCAGAACAACCAACAAATCGACTACATCCGCAACCTTAAAGACAGACTCGCCATTGAAACAGCGAGAGCCAGCAGATGTGACAACACCTTTGTTGTCGACAAGGGCACATCAAGGAAAAAGGTATGAGATGCATTTTTTGCATTCAAAAACGTTATAATCACGTAATTCAATCTAAAATTATCATCGATCAGACGTTTCCAAAAAATAACTTTGGACAACTTTAATTGTAAGCACGAGGTCTGATCTTGAGAAACGACAAGATCAAGCGTCAGTGGTTCAACTCTCGGCGTGAACGATTGAATAACTTATTCTATTCCAAGGGCAGCTCTCCATTTTGTGTTGCCCCGTGAAAGGTATAGACTACAGGCAACAACATCTATAACAAAGAGAATTTATACCATCAATCTTGGTGGTCAGTTGTTCAAAGCTTACAGAAATAATAAAACTACTGGATTGAACTTTTTGAAAGATTTTCTCTGTCCGACGATAAAGATTTCCACATTCAATTGGCAAGAGTTTTGACAGACACCGATTACTGATTTCTATGCTAACATTGTTAGAATTCTGTTGGATCAAGTGCTTCTATGCCTCAATTATCAAACGAGCACGACGTAGCCGAGAACGCTCAGGCCGCGTCGTCAAGGAGTGATGATGCTTCCGAGTCAGCGAGAGCTAGTTCTCCAGTGCCCGAAGAGAATGTGGTGAGTTTTCAATTCATTAGAAATTACGTAACAACTACTGTAAACCAGCCACTGATATATTGGCTGATGAGTGTTGAGCTACTGTTGAAGAAGTGTAACAGCTATATTTGGTAATGTTTTTTTTTGAACGATTTCTACCTCGGTGTTTCAACTTCAGGTTTAGCCATTTTTTAACCACTGTATGTTGATTTACTGACACGGACACGTTTTTCTTCGCGTTTAGGCGTCGGTTCCAGCTCCCATTCCTCCAGATGATGAAAGTATTGAAGATGTTGATGCAGCGGAGAACCAATCTGGAGAGCGAGACGCTCACATCTCGGATCATGGTGCGCTTGGAGAACGAATCATTTTATCAATCTGGTTTCAATGTATAGAATTTGAAACAGGGTTGCACACTTGCACTAACCAGTTAACGGATGAGCTGGGCTTTTTATAAAAAGTTTTTGAAGGAATTAACATCAAAGATATGATTAAATATAATCGTGCTGTCTGTATATCAATCAGTATTCCCCAAACTCAGTGACTGCTTACATCAAACCCACACTATTGATTGTCTATGCATAGTCTAATTGTATACTCCTTCACTTTCAGTCCCTACTATCATATAGTAGATATTTTCAATTATGGAATTGCAATTTGTGCGAGCTGTCCTCAACAGACTATTTTTCTTTTATGCGGATGAAAATATATTTACATCGATTATTGGATGAGAAAGTGATGAATAGTTGAAGAAACTAAACAAACATGAAACCAAAGGATTCATTTTTAATAGACGATTTGTTTAGGTTAAATCCTCCATTTGAAATGTTTTTTTTTATGCTATAAATTACTGTGGAAAACCGCCTGAAGCAAAAGAATAGGTGTCAAACTTAACATCTATCTTCTCGACTGTACGACTACGTACTTACACATGTGCAGTGCATGCTTTGTGATGTGCTCATTTAGACACAACATCATTGGATGGGCACTATAGTGTGAACAAATCTCTACTTGCATCACATTCAGTAAGCCTAGCAACCAGCAACTTACTGCTGAGCAGCACGATCTTTCTAATTACTCTTAATCCAATGGAAGAATCCCACAAAAATATTTTTTCTCCATTTTCACCCATAAACCCCATTTTTACCCATAGATTCCCATTTTTATGCAGCCCTGATTTGAGAGCAGATTATCGCAATCGGTCAAAGCGGAATTATTCATGGTCTCAGTCGCATCACAATGGCATGGTATTTTCGAGCTTGCCATTCAATATACTCCTAGCACACAAAGCACATCTTATTTCTTATTCTGCCAATCGTGAACTGAAACTTGCTTAAGTACATTTCTCTTACCATCCAGGATAATTTCGCAGCTAAGGTTGTCAACGTTAACCAACATTAAAAAAAAAACTTTGTTTTGTTAAATACAGAGCTGAGCGAATGGGAACTTGAAGAAGAGATAGAAACTGTCGGCGATGTCGGCCTTATGGAGTCTATCGGCAGCATCATCATCGGCCCAGGATCGCCCGAACATATACCTGGCTATATAGGGCGTAGCTTTTCAGAAGTGGACCGATGCAGCGTCGTTGCCACATTCGGTGAAGAAGGCACGACTTTAAAAGGAAGAATTGGGGTGCTTCCGTCAATGTTCGAGGAGAACGATGTTGATGAAGAGACCATGTGAGTTTTGAACGTTTTATGTGTGACATAAATGTCACTTTTGTTGTGCAATAAAATTCATCTAATTTTTTATCGCTTAATTTGCCAGTTCGCCTTATTCGTCGCATTATTGTCAGTTCCAGCGGAAGTCGTTATAGCTTTGAACTATTTGCTTAATTTGTCAGTTTGCCTAATTCATCACTTTTTGCTAATCCCCTTGAGGTGACGAATTAGGCGAATCCTACTGCAGTAAAATGCATCACAGTTTTCAGTTGCAATCTAGCATCAATATTTAAACTATTTGTTGGTGAGAAATGACCGCTTTCAAACGCCGGTTGCTGTAATTTTGCAACTTGAAAACTATATGTTATGAGCACTTAGTCAAGTGCGGTACTTTTTAACTTGGAGCATTTTGAAAAATTCACATTTTGAATGTTGTTTTTCTCCGCATGTTTCTTCATTTAATGGTGAAGCAAGAACTCCCCGGTTGTGTTACAATGGTGATTATTTTGGAAGCTAATTATCACGATCTGCTTTCATTTTCGCTTTTCAGGTCTGGCGACAACGACATTGACAACATGACTTTGCACACTGCTCAAGCTACCACTAGCCTAAATCTACTGGGAGCTCTCAATTACAAAGCGGAGTAAGTTCCACTAACAATTGAATAAAATCTTTTTCCCGATATTCTGTAATGCCTTTGCAAAGCTTTTTGTGTTATTCAACGTTGATCTAGTCTACGTTTTTCTACGTCTGATGTAAAAAAGCAATGCTAAAATAATGCTGTTTTGAAGTACTGTGTTTTGCTTACCACATTCGACTAACCTGGTTATATCAGCACGTGAGCGGAACCGTTCGAAAATTGGTCGTGTTAACAGTAGGCCGGCAATGCAGTCAATTTAATCATTTTATGTCATCTGCTCCAGTGCAATGTCACCCGAAGAGCATAGCATGTTATTAACCTGGATGACGAGACGTATATTTATTATTGTGTGTTTTCGAATAGCTTTTCATCTTCAGCAGATACTTGTGTAATACTTTATGATACGTAATAGTACTTGGTTTATTTTATAATATTTAATACCAGCTGTGCTGTATAATATAATTTCCTGGCCCCATGAAGGCGCAGGCGATTACGCGACATGCTTCCGCCCAGAGGTTGACAATAAAACTATTTAAGCTCTCTGTATAGCTATGGTGGGGAAAATCTTATTTATTTCACTTTCTCGTCAGCGCCAATTGGAACGTGAACAACAACCGCTTGCCAGAGCCGCCCACCGAAAGTCCGATGTGGTCACGTGACAGGGCAAGTTCATCCAAAACATTTCCCACCACCGGAAGGAAGTATGGAAGATTGCTAAGCAAGACCAAGGCATGTTTGATTGAAGGATTTAGTTTTGCACAAATCACGCGATATTTACAGTTGTTTTTGATGGCACGGAAATTTTCAGAAATCCGAGAAATATTCTGTAAAAAAATTTGCGCATGAAACAAACCGCTCATCCAATGAATAGGTGAAAATATTCTGCAAGAATAAAAACATAAAGAATACAATAAAAAATGAAAAAGAAGTCTATTGTAAAATGTTAAGTAATGTTTATCTTGGCATCTCTTACAGCATATGAGGAACCACTCTGCTCTCCGTTCAGCCAAGCATTCGCCGCAGTCCAGCAGAACCAACCTCAGCTCCATGCCGAAATCTACGAAGAAGAATAAAAAACGGTAACAGGCGATCTCGTGATAAAAAAAGCAATGTTTACATGCGTCCAAGTAATTTCTCACCAAGTAGAGATTGTATGCATTGTATAGTAATCTTCGGCAAAAGAATGCATCTTGGGCAAATTGATCTTAGCCCAAGTCAGTTTGCTATAATTTTCATAATTAGCCTATTGAAGTAAATCTTTTATTTGCATTCAAAACAACCCGCATTTATTTGATGACGTTTGATTGACAGTGGTGTCCTTGCCTTTAACTCTGGCGATGTTCCTCCAGCGGACAAAGCAAGCGGCTTGCTCCACCTTCTCAATTTCTCCAAAGACTTGGTGAGTGATCTTTAGAGGAGTTTGATGTGCTTGCTCTATGCTGAGTGATATCCAGACAGCAAAATTCGTCAGTTTTGTATTTAAGTCTGGAAACGTTGAATCAATGAAAAATGACGGATTTTGCTGTCTGGGTAGTTGCAGCTAAAACTTTTTATTGGTTGCTGTGACATCATTATGACGCCATTCTTTGATGAGCAGAGCAACGATGGAGCGTCTTCATCAAAACATCCTCCAACGAATCTAATATCATCCGGATCATCCATGTTGTCATCCGGCTCTTCCTTCTTATCCACCGGTTCATCCTTGATGTCATCAGAGAACGATTCAACTTCAGATTCTATGAAGAATTGGTCACTGACTCAGTGGTCTGGATCGGGGTCGTCAACCGAAAGAAAAAGTAATGTGTACCCACTATCCAGTAAGGCAGGGTTACTAAACTAATGTTAACAAGGGTCCAGTTTGAGAAGTTGAATATTTTCAGCAGTTCGGTGAATAAGTTATTTTACCCGCAACCACGAAAGTTGAACTATCGGTACCGAACCATTTTTGTTTAGTTAAAATGTAACTCGACTCGGACTTTTAACAAAGTGTTTGGAGTTTGGGGGTCGAAGCCCCCTAGCTACTAGGATAATCAGAAAAAAATTGCTTCTCCCAGTGAAAATCTGTTTGAAAAAGCCCTGAAGCGTGGCAATGAGGTTATTCTTCCATAACCCCGACCCCGAGGTCCATCACCAACACCCAGAAGAAGAAGAAGAAGTTCTTTTATTTTGCATCATCAGCACATGCGAAAAAACAAAACAATACAAGATTACAATGTGAGCTAGGTTGTTTGCTGATGACGATGGGAGTGACAGAAGGACCGAACTGGTCATCGAGTCTGCCACACCCTTGTGGTGTCATGGCTTATTTAAAATGGAACGGTGTCGAAGTTGAACGCAAATATTGATTGATTGATATATTGATCCGAGGTCCGATCCCAGAAGGTCCGAGTTCGGACCGCGGTCCGCTAGTTGAGTAGCCCTGCAGTTGTTCCTTATTTTGCGATTTTTAAGTTTTTGACTACAGACCCATGCAGACGTTTCAAATTGTGACAAAAATACATGTAAATGTTTTTAAAACTTTTGTTGCTTAGAGGTCGTTTAAAGCTCTTGAAATTTTGAGCTTCATTTACATGTTAGCTACTAATAGGGTTGCCAGAGCACTTAAAACTATTTCAAGAATATTGGACGTCTACAGGTTATTAAATGTGTACTTTATACACACTTAGACACAACCGACATTTAATTTTCGGAGTGCTGACTTAATTTATATTACAGTCTATATTTTTGCCTTAAATATTCAATAACAAAAGCACAGTTTTCAGCCCAACTTTTTTCCCTAAGTCGAAATAAAAAGAACTACATTTGGACATAGTGATGAAGGGCCGCTGAGCTTACGGAAGTCAGCAAGCGATGGCGTCAAGCATTGCTAAAAATAATTACATTCTTACAGTACATTGCATACCGTAATTCCTCCATCGTTACAAAATCTCTTATTTAGGCCGACCTACCAGTGGTGATCGTAGGAAATGGACGCGGGACCACACTAGCAATTCGTCTGCTTTCAAACATTTGCAGGTATTCTCGTTTAACTATTGAATGCATTGCGTTATAACATTGCTGTGCTTAATGTGTTTTTATATAGTACTGTAGTCATTGTAGATATGACATGCTCTCAGCGCTTTACAAACGGACCATCTTATATGCATATTATTCATTCAGTGTGTGCATGTATTTAACGTGCAAAGACCGTAATTTAACGTTTATCAAACGACATTTTTTCCACCAGGATCAGCTTGCGGAGCTTTCCAACACAATGGCAAACGCGACAACCCAAATCAACTCTGTCTCGAGCCCTCGAAAGTTTAACCTCAGGCAATCGAACATGGACGCAGGCATTAGAATGAGGGTTTCCAAGTCGGATAATTCACTTTCTACAGCCTGTCCTGCTGAGACAGCCTTAAGATCAAAGGTACAATACACATTTTTATTTTGTTTTTCAAATTTTTTATTTGTTTACTTTTGCTGTTCATTGAAATGATTTTACTTTTGTACAATTCACAAAATATTTTTTTATAGATTTTTGTGACTCTTTTTATTCTTTGTAGACACCTCCGGTAAGCAGTTCAACGTCTGAAATCGTGACATTGACATCCGACAGAGCTTTTTGGACAGGTGAATTGCTATTTTCTAATTACTTTACCATCTCTTGACAGTTAATGAATATTGTAGACATCTTCAAGTATCATATACAGAGCTAGTGTGGAACAGTTCTGTGTTCACTTCACTGAAACAACCAAGTTTTCACAGCCCTCAGCTCATCGCATTAAGTTACCTAAACATAAGCTTGTGGCTACAAGAAGCACCAAGTAATAATTAGCATTGCAAGATTTGACAAGGCAGTTAACGTTATTGAAAGTGTGGACGTCGCTATAATAGCGTCTAGACTGGAAGCCAAACGCAAGGCCTTATCTTGCACGGCAAACAAGGTTGCTATATTAACAGTTTTAACGCCAAATGTTAGAAATTTGAGCGTTTCTAAATGCGTTTGACAGGCTACTTTGGCATTTTGATGTCTTTTTGTCGTTTTTTTTTTATTATTTTGTTCTGTTTTTTAAATCGCTTAAAAACTCTGTTTTATAAATGCTCATTAGCCTATTTATAAAACATCAGGTTTGAAAAGCTTACTTTTCCCCAATCTTGATGCTTTTCATAGTATTGCATTTTGAGCTAATTTCGTCAACAGCATGATTACTACCATAGCTTAAGCCTTAAGGTGTAACGACTGTGTCATATTTTAATCTGAAAATGTATTAAAGAAACGTCACGTTTCAAAAATTTGGCCTTAAAACCACCTACATGGCAACCCTGTTTACCGTGCAAGATGAGGCCTAGCATTTGGCTTCCTGTCCAGATGCTATTATAGCGACGTCTACGTTGAAGGTAGTTCTCTAACAGGGTTCAATGTGGTTTGTTTGTTTTTTTGTTTAACTTCTGTATTGCCCGTTATTTGACATATATTTTATTTATAGTTTTGGGAGAAAGTTTGCTTTCTTGTATCAAAGACAGGCGAGACACAATAATACAACAGGGTTGAGCATTATAATAATATATTTTACATATTTACAAATAGTTTTAACAGTCGAACGTTTTCGGCTTAACTTAAGCTCTTATCAGGAATCTGAAAATATTTATAAAATGCAATAAATTAAGCTAGTTAGGCTACCTTCAAGAAGTTGAAATGTATTGCATGATTTTATAAATATTTTCAGATTCCTGATGAGGGCTAAGTTAAGCCGAAAAGTTCGACTGTTAAAACTATTTTAAGTTCGACTGTTAAAACTATTTTTAAATATGTAAAATATATTGTTATAATGCTCAACCCTGTTGCATTGTTGTGTCTTGCCTGTCTTTGATATTTATTTTATTGATATCAATGTTTTCCACGGTAAGTTTCGCTGGATGGCTTGGCAAACGATGTTTGTTAGAAGGCTTTGGTTTATCAATTTCAAAATGTCCAGCGCCTGTTTTTTTAGAGTCGAAAGCCTACCATTGGTCTCCAAGCAAATCATCATCAAACCTTACGAACGCTAAAGCCACCTTACGGCGAATCGGAGACCTAAACAAAGTTGGCGACAGTGTTGGCGAAACGAGCCAGGCTCATTGCTCAAAAGGTACGTTTCAAAACGGTTTATCTGGGAGTAACAAACAACAAAAATCGTCTTTTTTTACATTGATTCAAGTGACGTCATTTTTCCTTGCCTTTACAACAACTTAAGTAAAGTCATTAATTGTTGCAGACTTGCGTGATCCTTCAAGCTCAACGCCTTCTGCGAAACCAGCTGCTGATGCGAAGGTATGGTTTGTCTTCGTTTTTGATACGCATTGTTTACCTTGTCTTCTAAATGAGGAGCTGCAAAGGTTTGCAAAATATCTACAAAAGCCCAGCCTTTTTGTGTCTGTAGAATGTAAATAGGAAAGCGGCCATTTTGATTTCAAACCTGTAGCTGCTGTACGTTGGGTCTTGGTAAAGTTTGTATGGTGTAGATGTAGATAACCCTCCAAAATGAATCGGTTGTGACACCCTAAAACATCAAAAAGTTTAAGAGTATTTTTCAAATGTGTACTTGGCACCCACATTACGCCGATAAGAGGTTGAACAAGTTGTTTTGGAAAATGCCAGAAAAAGTTGCACATTATTTTTGCCTCAAAAGTACTTCAGCAATTTCTTTCTTGTCAGAGTCCGAAGAAACTGATTACATCAGAGCATCTCGCCTCAGCTCTTGCGTCACTTCCGCTGCCAAGGTAAATGAACTTTTGTTTGATTTGTTTTGCGGCTTGATGCGAAAATGCTGTGAAACTTAAAATACCTGTTTTTCTCATATGTGTTTCTATGACTTTCAATGTTGTATTTTCTTCTCAGCCAAAGAAGCCCAAGAAAATCGAAACCCGAAATTCCACCCAAGCCAAGAAAAGCTAAAATTGCAGCCAAAAAAACTGGTTTGTCAACTTTTAATCATTTTGCATGTGTTTGCTTTCGCAGTATTTCACATCTTTCTGTTTCAAATATAATTTTCTTTAAAATAACTAATCAACTCTCAATTCTTTATTACAAGCAAGTTTAAACTTTACAGTGGTTTACAGAGAAGCATTAATTCTTAGGGATTTGCATTTTGAAAAAAATCCCACAAATCAAGCATAGTTTTTCAAAACAAATTTCCTTTACTCTTAAAAAAACATCAAACCGATAACGATTTATGTTGCTGAGAGCTGTGGTTTTAGACAGGTTGACCTTTCACAGGCGGCAAGATAGACCTTTCCCCAAACAAGCGATCATCGGTGAAGACGCAATCAAGTTATTTATCTCTTCTTGACGAGAATACGGAGGGAGATGAACATGACGAGTATTATCTCAAGAACAACTCCATGCTCATTGCCATAGAGGAGTCTATCGAAGCACTCGAGTAATGTTATTAATCTATTTATGTCATTGGTGTATTGGGTTGCGCTAGCAATGAATTATAAGTAAATAAGCCTAAAGAAGCACCTGATTTATTGTTTATCTATCACAATTGTTGAATTTCATTTTTAGCAAGCACTTTTAATTCTTAGGAGCAAAATGGTTGGAACGCCTGGTTAATCTAATCAAAAAATAAAGAGCCCAAAATGTAGATACCAAACTCATGTTCAGCAAACAAACGTTTCGAAAACTACTGTCTTCACTTTTTATACCACTGAAGATGAAAACAGTATAGTTTTCGAAACGTTTGTTTGCTGAACATGAGTTTGGTATCTACATTTTGGACTTTTAATTCTATTCAAGGAACGATTTAAGAAATGAGCTTGAATGTAAAAGACGGCTTTATGAAATCGATTATTTTGCTTTTCAAAACAAGTATTTTAAGTATAATTCTGTTCAATTTTTAAACGATTTTAAAATGCATGTTTTTTGTCATATAAGAATTTTATCAACCGATTGTGGGTTTGTACTTTAACGAAACAGTTCAGGCCAGCCATCTTGTTTCTTTGAAAAGCTCTGTAAGAACGATTGTAACTTGACAACTTGCATCGTGTGCTTTGTCCTGCATCTTCCTTTGGCATTACATGAAATATAGTTATTACTTTCTAAAACTTCTACAGCCTGTTTCACCCTAAAAGAGGGTCATCAGAGGTCCTGAAAAATATGCAAAAACAATAAATCGGTAATACCTAAAAATATATTAAACAATATATCCTTGATTTAATCTGCAAAAAAAACAACTCAGAATTACAAAGGTCTACCACTATCGGATGCCACAAAAGCCTCAATTAAGACGTCCATTTGTCCAAATGAAAACCCAGGTCTTAATAACAACATTTATGACATTATATTTTCTATTTTCAGAAGTCCACCCGAAGATGGAGATACGCAAGGTGAGTTCTTGTATCATTGACTTGTATAAGTAGCATAATACGTTCTACTGGCGCAAACTTAGCTGAACTATCACAAGATGTGTAAGGTGATAATCTGCTTTTATTCTGACGTTTCGTCAACCAGACACGACTGATTTCTTCATTGGGCTAGATCAGATAGTAATCAAGGAGGTAGGTCACTACCTGATCTAGCCTCTGAAGAAGTCAGTCGTGTCTGATTGACGAAACGACAGAATAAAAGCATATTATCACCTTATACATCTTGTGATAGATCGGCTTAGTTTGCACCGGTAGAACGTATCATGTTATTTAACTAAAGATCTAATGAACAGCCTCATCTAATTTTTAGCATTGACTTGTATGTTGCTTTTCGTCATCACATCACAATACTTGATGCCTCGGAACTTCTTAAGACAAACTTTATGAAACCAAATCGTTTGTTGTTGTTTTTTGCCGTGAAATTTTTTACTTGTGCTCTTATTTTCAGATGCCATGAATTCTAGAATATCAAGAATGAGTTTGAACACAGAAGATCAAGTCATGGGTAAGCTCACCGTTACAAATGCTTTTTCTGTTTTTATTTTTTACCCGATGTTGAATTGCACGAAAAGGCGTTAAAGCGCTAAATCAGGGCTACTCAACTGGCGGAACGCGGTCCGAATCCGGACCTTCTGGGTGTTGAAGGTGAACCTCGGGCTTCTGGAAGAATATCTTCATTGCCACATTTTGAGGCCTCTTTAAACAGATTTCTATTATGGAAAAGCAATTTTTTGTGATTGTTCAAGGAGCTGGGGGCTTCGCCCCCAGACCCCCTACCGCTTTGCCGTCTTCTCTGATGTGCGATCCACACAGCTACACTACAAAGAAACACAATACATTTTTCCTTTTTTGTTTGTTTGTGTCAGACAAAAATCCAAGTCATGTTACATACGGTAGGCTACTTGAAAAGTGCTTCGGTGCTCGTACTGGTTGTTTAATTTTCGTGGTTGCATGTGAAATATTCACTGGAGCGCAAAAATATTCAACTTGTCAAAATGGACCTTTGCTAACATTAGTTGAGTAGCCCTGAATCATTAATTTTGTTTTGTTAAATATTTTCTCGATCCAGCTTTAAAAACTATTCACATAAAAGAAGCTCTCGCATCAGATTGTCAAGCTTGTAGTGCAGTTTGAGATTACCCACCTCTCACAAATATTTCTGTTCTAGAACCTTCATTTGCTGAAGTCAACGACGCCGACACACAAGAAAATGGTGAGATGCCTTCCCGAAGCAACATTTAAGAACTTCAGTGTCTTGATCTGTTGCTTGCTCTTGCTATGTATTTTCTGCTCAAACAATTTTGCAAGCTATGATTGGTTACCTCAACCTTATCAAATTTATTAACTAGGATTTTCCAAACTAATTCATTGTTTTGTCACTACTGGTAGCCTATTGCAGTATTGCTACTGCTTTGCTATTTGTACGTCCTACTAAGGTAACATGCTTTAATGTCGCGAAGCATGCAAACCAAACGACGTCGCGAAATGTAGGCTATCTATTTTTGGCGTTCATTTTTAGCGATCCCTAATTTGTAATTTTGCGAAAGAGGGTTTTGCTTCAACAACCATTTTATCTTTCGCTCAAACACTGTATTTTTTTCTGATTTGCGTGTTTTGTTCATGTGCTCAGTGCTCGTCTTACACACAGTAAATAATCGTAAAGGAAATTGTATTTGCGTAGCAGTTGAAGCAATGCGAATTCAATTCTCCCTTTTGCAGAAGGTGGTGTTGACAATGCTTCATCGGGTGGGCTCGATTCATTGTATCTCCGAGGCAGTGCGCTCGGTAGGACCTTCTGCTGTGATGACACATCATACGTCGTTTCGGACGATGACGAAAGGAAGCAAGACCAGGACAACGAAGCTTCGGATTCAGACTGAGATTATTATTGATTCTTTTCTTATCGGATTTGTTTCATATGGAACGTAGGACGTCAAATAATATCACTGTTTTATTTTATAGTCTCTTACGTGGATGACTTGTTATTTTGTTTTACACTCATTCAGAAAACATGCTCTTTTTGCATTGTTTCAATAGAACCACTTTGCTACCCAGGTACTGATGTTTCCTGTTTTGGGTGCTATCGTTTCATTTTTTAAATGCCGATATTACAGTCGCTTATTATTATCAACTCGCTTATTTAGTCGTATCTGAAACTGTTGGTCTTATCATTATTGAACAAAGGCTGTGGGCCTAGCAGTTCGAAACTTTTTTGTACCGTAGCTATTTTTTTCTAGATTCACTGGATTTAAAAGATCCTTACCTAAACTACTGTGGTGCGTATTGAATAGGCTTTACCGTAGGCTAGATTACTTTCACTGAATGACAATCACTTCTTTGATATCTAGGCTACTGTGCTACTGTTCAATCTTGAACGTGTAAGCCCAGTGAGTCTAGGCTACTCTTTGTAATCTGCTGTATCAGTATCCTATTTAAAGCGTTTTTTCTGATGTACCGGTAATAAAATACATTCTTTCGTGACTTGCTTTGCACTAGGCTATACCACCTGTCACTAACAATTGTTATAAGCTGAAAACTACTCAGTCGATAAACATTCATTTTTTTGTTTCGCGTAGGCTAATGCTGTCTTGACACCCGTTGGAGCATGTCTCAACAATTACGTAGGCTACTCGTTTGACAGCTGAATCAATGTCAGTGGCAGGTGCGTTGACAGGGGGATCTAGGTTGTACTTTTGGACCCGGGCCGGAATATTTAAGGAGCTCGGATTTAAAAGATTCCCCGCGACTTCAAACATTATCAAGATCTTAATACAGTGGAATTCGCCTATAGGCCTAACAGCTTCGTTTATAACGTCAATTCGCCTATTACGTCACATTTCGCTCGGTCCCGGCAGAATTTCTATTTCTTAGGTACATTGTAGTTCGGCTACAACAGCATCGCCTGTAACGCCAATTCGCATGTAACAGCACCCTTTATGGGTCCCCTGACGTCTTTTGTTCGTTTATAACGTCACTTTAAGCCATCACCTTCACCACGAACGGTCAGTCTTTTAATCCAGTTAGCGCTGCTGCTTGCAAAATGTCTTCTCTTTAATTTGCTACGTAAACAACTCAAAGCAACAGTTGTACAATTTCTTTGTTTACTGTATTTTCTGCGTGACTTTTGTCAGTTTGGCGGAACACAGTAACCCTAACTAGATTATACACCTCTTTAATCAAAAGACAGTTTTGGAATAGTTTGCGGTAGTTCGTCTATAACTTCAATTCAGCTATAGGCTAACGTCAGTTTTTGCAATCCCCTAGAGGTGCCGTTATAGGCGAATTCTACTTAATAATCAGATCTAAAATAATTGCCATCAGAGGTAAAAACAGCCACTTCAGATGGTAAGGTATCGGACCCCCTTCTGGGTACCGGGCCAACTTCAGCTCTGGTGGTAAAATAGCCACTTCAGCCAGCAAGCTAAAATAAAAACTTAGTCTAGTAGCCTATATAGTGTAGTCATATTAGGGTTTGACCCGGAAAAAATTCGTAACTTAACAAATTTGGTACCAAAAGAAGCGAAATTTTATGTAGATCATCATATCTAAAATCCTCTTCAATCGGCTTTGAGCAAATGGAATGGGGGGCATTTGAAATTTGTGTCTAGCGCCCCGTAACAGAAATGAACTATAATCATCTTTTCTAATACTTTCATTCTGATTTGTTTTTTCAAATATCGCAATCTGTAGCTTTGTGAGAATATTTTGGTAAAAATCTCTGGATGTGACGTCATGATGACGTCACAAGAATAATTGGAATATCGTAATTACTCTTCAATACTAGGGGATGAATGGAATGCAAGAATACTCCCAGTAAAGCCACTTTTTCTTTTCGTTTTTACTTTGTTGAATACAATAAGTTTAATGGGGAGTGATGGGCTACTTAAAACACATGTTGCGCCATCTAGTGCAGAAAATGTAAATGTTGACAATCGAGACTTTCCAGTGAATGCAATCGTTGGTTTGTGCATATTGTTTTGTGTTCACTTACTTGAGTAAACCTTTCAGAGCATTTAGAAAATCAATGTAAAATTGTAATACTTGCAGTAGCAATGGCGTCATAATGCATTGGTTAATAGGAATGTTTTATGGACGATCACGAATATCACTGTTATAAAGTAAATAGTAAAATTCAATATCAATCTTTGCAAATACTTATGAACAATTCTACATGTCAAACCAAACATATCATATCAGTAGAAGGCGTTTGAAATTAATTAAAATTGTTTCAAAAGTTTTGTTTTCATGATTTCTTTTCCTGACTTGTAAATCGCTTTTTTTTTGCAACCAACACATCAAAAAAGCTATAGATTTTGAATAATTTTGACCAAATTTGAATCTGATATTTATTTTTCAACATCAAATATGTTTCTATCCGCTTCCTCGTCACTTCCAACGCTGTCTTCGTCTGATGAAACTTCGTCTTTGTCATAATTTTCACAATCCACTCCATTGCAATTACCACACGCAGAAACACATGGTAGCCCGTGCCGCCTGCAGCTGCAAACGTTGGTACTGCAAGGACTTTTCTTAGTGACGTTACAGTTACATCGTACAAAGCGAAGAATGTTATCAGGAGCCGCACTCAAATCTGTTAGAATAGGATTGTAACTCCCATTCGATAATTTCCAGCCCCAATCGAGCGGATTTAGTTCAACGCTTATCAGTGTTTTCCATTCAATCACCTGCAGGTGGATTCGAAGAAAATGATACTTTGCAGCATTTTCGGTTGGAGCGAGAGACTGTGGCTTGATTGTCGTTTTAGATGTTGCTGCTGCCTTCATAAATTGATGGTAGCGCAAATCTTCCATCGCCCAGTTTTCTTTCCCACCATAGGCCATAGCTAAAAAGATAAAAATTGTAGGCTATATTAAAACTGAACACACTTCTTAAACTTTTATTGATGATTTGGTGGTAGGAACTTGACATTATCGTTATAGGCTAATACTAATGTAACTTTTTAAAGTTACTTAAACATTAACAATGTCCTTTTTGTTCTACTTCCTCTGCAGTGGCTGTTTCGTCTTCGAATACTTTAGCAGTTTCTTGGAACACCTCCCTTGTCCCAAACTTCTTCAGGGTAGGCCTACTAGTTTTTCCTGACATAAAAGATTATATAGATATAAGTAGCCTGTGCATAGCTTAACCGAAAAATTAGTAAAGAACGAAGGCAATTCCGAATATGTTCATCGTGTACAATTATATTAAAAAGAATACGATAAGGCTTATTTAAATACAATATTTCGTAAAGTAACATTTACATCATTCAAGCAAGTAAAACCAAGTTTATCATGACAGTTCCTAGTTGCCAAAAACAAATTGTAGGTTACCTTGTCTAAACAATGCACACGTATCGCAACCCGACCAAGCATGGATGAACAAAATATGACTTGTAATGACATCTCCAGTTGATTTGACCAAATCTTCAATTTTCCAGATTTCTTTGTCACCTTTGTTGCTAGCATCAGAAAGCATATAGAGATGCACACCATTTTTCCAGTGAAACATCAACAACACTAGAATATCAGTGTCAGCCGCTACTACAACCACATCCTTGTTGTTATCTTCTGCATACTCCAATGCTGCTGAAACGATTTGAGTGTCCGCATCTCCCAAACTGTTTCGAACATCATGACCTTCTCTTCGCAGCTCGTCTGATAGGAAAGATATGAACTGTGATTTATTCTGCTCGTTCTTCAAAAATACTTCTTGGGCGAATGTTGGGATCATTTCTAAGTTATCCAAACTTACAAAGGCACTCATTTTCCCTGTTCTTCGTTTGTGTTCATGATCTTTTACGTAGGGACCATTATCATATCCATCAAAAACTATACACGATCGTCCACATTTCTTTTTTACATACTTTGTGTATTGATCCAAAATTGACCGATATGGACGATTTTTGAGCCAACTTACTTTATGCAGCAGAGCACTTCTGTCCAGTATATGAAATGATTGATCCCATATGTAAGTGGACGATGTGACATCTTTCTTAAAGCCTGTCCCAGTTTTGCTTTGCTTGATTTTTGCATCATCGAATTCTGAAACAGCGAGGTAGGAACGGCGGGAAGGTCGGGACCTGCGAGCCACTTTTTACATTTAGATGCATATCTTCTCCGTTTCTCAATATTTTTTTCTAAAAATTGGTTTTGCAATGCGTTGTAGTCAGTGTTGGGCGCGATAACTCATTTTTCAGTTAAGCGATAACGATAATCGATAAACGAATAATGCCTAAAGCGATAACGATAAACAATAAATCAAAAAAAAGTTAAGCGATAACGATAAACGATAAATTATCGCCGATAATGTCCGATAACGATAGTTTTTTTACTTGATTAGCGCTGCCCCATTCCATGCAGCACGAACTGTTTTCATCAACATGACGAAAAATCGAACATAATATACTGTAGTGTAAAGGGACAAAACTTTTTTTAAGTTATGCATGAATAGAATCGCAACAGCGGCAGTAGGTATCGAATCTTCAACCTCTTGATCCAGAATCAAACCACTGAGGTAACCGCCGTGCTCATAATTATACCTTCAGATACCAGTTGGCTGTTTTTATCAATTGAGTTACACTGCCGCTTACGTGCAGTAGGCAAAATAAATAAATCAAATGAAAATACCATAAAAAATTCCAAACTTTGTATTTTGCTTTCTGCTTAAAGGGCTGTTTACAGCAAAGTCAGCAATAATTTAAAACATTCCAAAAAACGCAAAATGCTTGAAAATTTATCAGTAATCTTAAGCGTTATTGGTAGTAAAAATGTGCATACTATGAAATCCATCAAGCTTGTCAAATTAGTCGTGTTTGTTTTAGAACAATAACATAATTATCGTAATTTACTGATAAATTTTTTTGTACCATCATTAAAGCAATGGCAGAACGCTGAGTTGTTGAGATAAGAATTACAATATAGGCACTGTATTAGTGGGAATAAAAATATTTGATTGAGGTAGGCTATGTCGCATTCGCATAAGTAAATGAGAAAGGTAATACTGTATTTAGCAGAATTTTTTACTACGCAACTCGATGCGCCTATTGTCATGCAAAAACTACTACAAGATGCAAAAAATATGATGTCGGTCTGCATGTCAAATGCTTCAAGCAATATCATATTCCGCAATGACTTGTTTCAGTGATGTTGTGTTACCTTGCTAATTTTCATCTTCATATTTTTTGAACTTTCATTTCAATAAAATGCTCGATGACAATATTGACATGACAAAACATGAACAAGACATTTCCCATTTATCACTTTGAGCGATAAGTAAAATGTAATAACACTTAAGCATTACGCACAAGAAACTTGTGAAATTTGATAACGGATTTGCCTAGCGTCTTACACAATTAGGAAAAAATAATTGTTAGGAAAACACAATTAGGAAAAAAATAATTGTGATATGTTTTTTAGGTCATAATTATGCAATATTTAAATTTTCCGAAATTTTTTTTAAGTAGACTTACTTTCACTTTCGGCACAAATGGGTTAACTTTTTAAGTTAAATGGCACTTACGCATTTGGTTATTATTTTTGGATTAAAGTTATATCGCCAAGCTAGAAAAAAATCGATCTTACAGTCTATAACCGATCTTGTGTTGTTATTGTGTATGAATTTTGTCTTTTAAACTGAGTTTGTGACGTACACGTCTCAAGGCAAGTGCTTACAATTTTAGTTAATCTATTCATCTAAAGATTTAATGCGCTTAAAACAGTAAGTTTCATGTTTTGACGAGAGACATTTTATTTTTTTACGACAATTACTAAAAACTAACACTTCCAACGAAAAAAGAAAACACAAGAATAAAATAGTTGATCGTGAGGTGGCGCGAAAGACCATGTTTCCGATGTAAAAGCGGCCTCGTATTGCGACACTTTCACAAACCACTTGCCCATTTCTTTCGCTTCGCTTCAAAGGAATCTGTACCGCCATGCGCTTACATTTTAATTGTAAAATTCAATCGCGATTGCCGATTGCAGCAAAACAATAAGAGACTTGTTGCATGCATTTCATTGCATTGCAATTTGCAATTCTAAGAATTATTGTGTTGTCAGGGCCGTCGCTGCAGGGGGGCGTGCCCCCTCCCCTGACAACGACCTGTGCACACACACTTCAGGCACTGAAGAAGAACTGGTTTTAATTTTAGTATCATTAGCTAGGTGGCTAGTAAAAAATATTACTTTTCATGATCTTTCCACTTGTGTGTTGATCCGAAATAAAATTTATCGGCGATTAATTATCGGCGATAATCAAATATTGCCTTTGGCGATAACGATAAACGATAACTGAAAAAATAATTAAGCGATAACGATAAGCGATAAAAATTTATCGCCGATAATGCCCATCACTGCTTGTAGTGCTACCTACTTTACAGAAAAAGCACAAGTTATTATTTTAGCAAATGTTTAATTTACGCTCAAAAACATAAACACGTGCCAAGCGTCTTATCGCACACCACATGTAGGGAGCGATAAGACACGTGTCGGGAGCGATGAGCCACAATTGCGATAAGCCAAAAAATGTAGTATTTTTGCAAAAAAAATCACTTCACCATATCAAAAATACAATTCTAAAACATAGTTGTATTATATATGTGTCAAATCAATCTTCAAACCAGCTTCCAAGCTTTAAATTTTGAAATAAGCGATGGAGAATTTTCAAATGATTCCTTGGGATAAGTTGTCAGAATTTTCATGTGAAATAGCATAATTAAGAGTTGCAAACGAAACAAAAGTCAGAATTGTGATATATCCTAATGGAAAGGTGTGAAAAGCAAAAAAATGATGTCATATGACACTTTAACATCTACTATCACAGGCACTTGTCATGGCTTGCAGGTCCCAACGCAAGGTGACTCAAGGCTCCCTACCTGATGTTTCAGATATGAAACAACAGCTGAAAAAAACTAACATTGCTATCTAAAAAACTTTCAGCTTACTTTCATCATAAATACATCACCTACCATTACAAAAAAGTTCATGAACATTTCTTGCATAACAAATGAGTTATTTTAAAACACATTCAGTCAAAAAAATTTACTTTTTTAACACAAAACCTATAAATCCTAATTGCACCTTCATTTTTCAGTACAATTTTGACCAAAAGATTGTGGGAAAGTTATCCAAGCAGAAAAAATATAATGACGTCAAAAAATGCAAAAAGAATACTTTATATTAAAAAAAAGGGGGTGGACTATGGCCCGGACTATGGCTCCCACCATGATCATGGGTCCCGACCTTCCCCTGTATCCTCTTCTCTCTCAATCAACACAAGCAACCTGGAAAATAAGAGCAATGGGTCGACATGCACTTTCTCCTTGTCGATTCTTCACCAATCTCTAGTGCTTCCAGCGTCTTGATCTGACCTCTCTTGTTAATTTTTGCTTCTGAATACAAAACACCGTCTAGTCTAGTTGATGCTGGATTGCTTCACCAACACTTTCTGCATCATCACAATTGATTCCATTTCCTTCTGTTGCTGTATTTCCTGTTGCAATATTTCTTAGTACAGGCTCACTTTCATAGAAGGGGTTATGGCTTTTAATCCAAGATCGAATCTTCACCAAATCATCATTGTCTCGCTTCATACGGCTTGTTCCTAATTCTGCATGTTGATTGCTTGTTTTATGTGTGTTCCCAGTTAATGTTGTCATAGCGTCATGTAGGCTATTGAAGCGCAAACATGCATCGTGTGTACCCAAGTCAGCATTACATTTTCTGTCATCCCTCTTCCACGGGTTAAGCCACCACGTGTCTTCAGTGAGCGCATCAACACCTGTTCAATCGACAGATTAGTCCAAATTCCGTTCCAAAATCGAGCGCTTCGTCGGACAACATGATATCCGTTGAGCGTGAACTGTTCATGCAAATCTGGGAATGTTGATGGGAGGTCATTCATCATTTGCAAATAAAGTCTGGCACTCTTTGCGTAGTTGATATGACCTGTTGCAGCAAATAAATTCAACATTTGTATAGTAGCAGCTAGATGATTTTGCCAGTTACCAGTCCTTTCCGCAGCAATGAATAATTTAACGGTGTTGAAACAGAGGATATATTGTACCCAAAGCTTGGCTGTACGAGAAAGAGCACCAAGTCTACTCATCATCTGTTCCATAGCACTGTTTAACTTCTCCAATACTTCACAGTTGTTGATTTCATCAGGTGGGATCTCATCATTGATAAGATTGTGGTAGATGGCCTTCAGTTTTTTCAAATCGTCTTCCGATATGACCTCTTCTTGTAGGAGTCTGCCAATGATTGTTAATCGAAGAGCACTTTGTGAGAGAAAATAGCCTCTTACTGCTCTCGCTATCGCCTTGCCTGAAATCATGTGTTGATTGTTGAACCGCATTTTCACCATAAACCACTTGCAAGCATTCTACAATACCGGAACCTTTCATTGTATTACCTATACTTCGTAAGTAACTTATCAAAGTGTGGAACCCTCCAATCATTCGCTCTGAAGATGCGCATTGCCATGATGCGCGAAACGTCAGTGAAGCAATAAACAACGTATTTGTTTCTGCTTTTCCTTTCGCATTCATCAGATGAACGCTGCAATTAGTGCTAGAAAAGATACGTAATATTCCTGGTAAATATCGAAACTTCTCAGTAGGCCTATTCACTTTATTTGAAAATCGAAAAAGTGAGTTTTGACAAAATTAGATAGAAATACCTACCTTTAATAAATTTGCTATCAAATTTTTTGCTCAAAGCCGATTAAAGAGGATTTTGGATATGTTAATCTACATAAAATTGCGCTTCTTTCGGTACCAAATTTGTTAAGTTACGAATTTTTTCCGGGTTGGCCCTTTTTTTGAGATTTAGTGAAATATAACACGAATTTCAAAATAAACAAGCTAATGTTTGTTTAAACTCAAAAACTGAAATGGCACAGGTAAGAAGATTGCTATCCCTACTTCTGGACTAAAAATCAGACCAAAACCGCTTTTCAGGTTGCAGCAATCATCAAATGTTTGACCTAGGCCCAAAAAACCTTTCCCAAACCAAATTGAAAACTTTCTGACCGTCTGCACTAACTTTGCTGTAAATTCTCTTCTGGTGAACCTACAATGACCAGTGAAACATCAATGGAATCGGAAAGTAATACTCTAGCGCCATGTGACAAACAAAAGTTCAAAAAGCAACCGCTAATAATAATAATCATGCTTTATTTGCGCCCATTGCGATAACATACAATACACTGCGATCACAGATGCTATTCAACAGACGACAGGAAGCAGCGAAGTGACATATAGTCTTCAAGTCAGCTGCTCCCCTTAAAACAAATTACTCAAGATTTGTTAAACAACCATGCTTTTGGCATACCGGGTTTGATCTATTCTTCCTAATTTTGAACGGCATGTGTCATCCTCATTTTAACAGCAACATTTATATTCATAACATTGTCGATGAAAGGGGCCCGAAAATAAATTGGTACCGGGCCCGAGAAATCCTGTCAACTGCCCCGGTCAGTGGCGACGATTTCTTATTTAAATCAGCTGAGCGTCAATATAAAGGTAACCGCTTTAGTTTTCCAAGCTCACCGCGCCTTATAAAAACTTGTCAACGCATGTGGATCCTATTCAGCTGAGACCTCATTATATCTATCTAAAGTTTTACTCGTTCAAGAGACTTGTCTTCGCAGAATCAAAGCAGGGATATCTATAATTACAAACAAAGTTACCAAATAATTTATAGGAAATTTTTTCTCCGATTTTTGAAGGTAGTTGGTAAGAAAAAATTTGATTCGTCTCGGAATTGATTTTTTTCTCGCGATAAAAAAGCGCTAGGGAAGAGATAGCCTATTGCAATTATAGAATTTTTCTGGTTGGGAGGAAATTCATTTAGTAAAGTTTGGCAACACTGTTAGAGATTGCTGAGCGCGGTAGGCACTTTTACGTATTGCACTGCCCGAAGAGGCAACCGCAACCATGCGTATCGTATATGACATTACTGGTGTTTTAGTCACAACTTTTCTCATAAACTCCATTGTTCGCAGTCACTACGATTCTTCTTGCACTCAGTTCAGTTGAAGAAGAAAAAGTAGTATTAGCAGAGGGTGGGAATCGAACCCATGCAATCGAAATTATTACTCCTCTGCCCTAACCATTAGGCAACGTTGGTTGTGGCGATGCATGCAGTTAAATTTCTTTGTATCAAAATCTTTCGATAAAGACGACCAGTTAATCACGTGTTGAGTCATGTCACGCATGATAGCGCTACCAACGTCAGCGAGGTCGTATGTCACGCATGGTTGCGGTTACCTTTTCGGGCAGTGCAATACGTAAAAGTGTCTACCGCCAGTGCTTCCACTTTGAAGGATTTTATCCCGAAATCGAGATTTTTCAACGCTTCGAAGGATAAAAAAGGGATTTGAAGAAAAAAAGGATTTTTTAGGGATTTTTAACAATTTTACAAGGAATTTTTGTCTTAAAAAGGGATTTGTTCTTTTTAGCAATTTTAAAGAAAATTTTATTCATATTCCCTTTCAAAAGTTCTAAAAACGACTGGAATAACCATGATCAGCTGGTTTCGATCGTCACTTGCCATCCGGAACCCCTCTTACTCCCTGTCCCATCCTCGCCTTTCTACCTTTCTATCGCTTGATTTCTTTTATCGCCACTTTGGGAATTGGACGTGATTGCAGACTGTAGTGAGAGAGTTAGTTCTCAATTCTTTGAGTTAAAATTAGGTAATCCGTTGATTTACAGTTGAAGTTGAGTAGCAATGACAAAGTTCACTGAGGTTCGACGTACAGTTAGGTATGATAAGCTTAGGCTAGTGATATCTTTAGTGCTAGTGATATGTTTAGAAAAGTTAGTTTTTGCCTATGCTAACTGATGGTGTCATAATAATAGAGGCTATGTAGTATGTATACAACATGTATAGTCTACACAGTCAGACTGAGTCAGTATCATGAATAGGCCTAGTATCCTGGAGTTTTTCGTCAGTCTCAAATGATTGTGAAGGCGTTACTGACAAGGGGAAAAAAGAGATAGCCTAGCCAATAGTGTTAAGTTAGCAGCTTAGCGCATCAAGGAAAACTAAACTAAACACAAAAATAAATTTGTTAATGGATGGATAATTCGTTGAAACTGGACATTTACCACCTGTACATTTTTGCTGTTAGGGATAGGTTAGGAACTCCGGGTAGGAAAGATGAGAGTGGTAATTGGTAAATGATGTCCAGGACTCCAGGTGGTAAATGTCCCAGAACCGACTAACTGACAAGCAGTTTTTTGGCTGAACAGTGAACAAAGGAAGTAAACCATGTTATTGTAAAATATGGGCTGCTTTTGTGCAGCCTACTGTTCTAATAAAACAACGTTGCTTCGACATACCGTACCGGTGTTACTGAATAAAATCAAGATAACTGAGATTATAATAACTTTAAAGTTGTATTAGCACCTTTTTAAACCTAAATAACCTCGCCTATGAAGGAAATTTTGAAAGATTTCCGACTGAGGAAAAAGGGATTTTTCAGGACAAAAAAGGAAATTGAAGAGGATTTATCAATTGTCAGAAGTGGAAGCACTGTCTACCGCTGAGCGCATTCTTACAAAATCATTCATGTATGTCAGTTAACAGTTTGGAAGTTGGGTAATTGCGTTTGTAAAATTTTTTGCAAAGGAATCGTATATAGGCTACCTAGTTTTATGTTGAAGATTATGCAGCAAGGGCATGAACTGTACCGTTGCTGGTGTTATATCTTGCAAACCATACTGCAAGATAGGCTATAGAAATATCTTCAAAACAATTTTGATTTTTGTTTTGAGTTGTACAAGTTCATTTTGTTAGAAACTCGAAATGTAGGAATCACAGAAAAACAGGGAAAATACCACACATCGTAAGAGCATAGCTTGCACCACATATTTGGAACGTTCATTTAAAATGCTTAGTTTGACCGCTTGACTTGTGAACAAAGAAACGACAAGATCAAGCAGTGTCGGTTCAACTCTCAAAGTGCTCACTTGAGCAACGTGTTTTAAAGACAGTTTCTATTCAGTAGCACCTAGTAAATGGAATAATTCATAGACAAATGGCCAGAGGTGGGCACCCGCTACTTTTAAAGTAGCGTGCTATCGCTACTTGGACCAAAATAGCATGTGCTACCAATTTACAAAAGTAGTGCGCTACCGTACCGCTACTCGGACCAAAGTAGCGCACGCTACCGCTACTTCTTTCGCTACTTTTGTCTAAAACGACACTAGGAAACACCCTTCAAGTCCCTAGTGATGCAAAAATGACCTTGAAAACGAATATTATTATTCGTTTACAGTTTACACTGTCATTTTAACAACGTTATAGAAAACACATTTCAAGGGATATTTATTGTTACGCATCTTTCAAAAACACGAGCATGGTAAAATGAGAGCCACTAAGTCCTGCCCGCTTTGGCTTAAGCACATCTTTTTTAATTTCAGAGAAAAGTCTCTCCACTGCAGCACTGGAAGGAATTGGGGTGTTGTATTTAATGAACAGATGTTTTAACTCGATATTCGAAAAGCTCAAAGACTTGCTCATGTCTGAAAACTCCATCACTTTCCTTGGTACTCTGTCAAATGCCTTTTCTAAGTCGACGAAACACATATATAGTTTTCTCTGCTTCTCTATAGTTTTCTCTGCTTCTTCTCTCGTTTATAACGTCAATTCGCCTATTACGTCACATTTTGTTCGGTCCCGGCAGATTTCCTATCTTTTACGTACATTGTAGTTCGGCTACAACAGCATCGCCTATAACGTCAATTCGCATGTAACAGCACCCTTTATTTGTCCCCAGACGTCTTTTGTTCGTTTATAACGTCACTTTAAGCCATCACCTTCACCACGAACGGTCAGTATTTTAATCCAGTTAGCGCTGCTGCTTGCAAAATGTCTTCTCTTTATTTTTCTATGTCGTTCTCAGCAGGGACTTTAACTGAATTAACTTTTTTCTCGCGTGAAAAACTGTCACGTGTAAAAAGCAGCTATACAGCTGACTTTAAACAACTCAAAGCAACAGTTGTACGTACAGTACTGTAGCTATAAACTAATTAACTGAATTAACTTTTTTCCCGCGTGAAAAACTATCACGTGTAAAAAGCAGTACAGCTGTGTCAAATCCGTGTCAAAACCGAAACAGCTCAAGATCAATGCCTTTTTTGCTAATAAACTTCTCTACTACTGTATGTAAAAAAAAAACTGTATGTAACGAGCTGTATTGCGCAAATTTTCTATACCTTTCGCTGTAGGTTATTTTTTTTTAAACAATTTCTTTGTTCACTGTGTTTTCTGCGTGCCTTTTGTCAGTTTGGTGGTAGGCAGTAACCCTGATTGGATTCTACACGTCTTTCTTTAATCAAAAGACAGTTGTGGAATAGTTTGCGGTAGTTCGTCTATAACGTCAATTCGGCTATAACGTCAGTTTTTACAAATCCCCTAGAGGTGCCGTTATAGGCGAATTCTACTGTACAAATAAAAAGAAATAGGATGTGGCCATACCTACTGCACAAGTGCTACCTGATAAGGAATTTTGCTGTAATTTGAGAAAAAGTTTAAAGCTATCATATTGAAGACATAAACTTTCGATTTTTGATAAACTTTTATCTTTGGCAGAAGCTATATTTACAGTATAGGCTTTAAATTGTAATATAGTTTTTGAGGCTATATTCACCCAACTTCTCTCGAGCATGACATCGCACTGAAGTGTATTCTTTGTGAAACTCAAGACCTGGTAAATTTTGAAAATACCTTTAAAAAAAAACCTAAGTGCATTTTTCGAATTAGGGGCCTTAAAATGTTCTGAAACAACTTTCAGATGTGCCAAATTTTTTTGTTTGCCTGTGCGGCCAACAGATGTATCAAGGTGGCACCAATAAAACAAAAAATGGCAATTAACTAAAACGCTAAAATTATACATTAATAAAGCATTTTTTTGAATCAAGTATTGTTATTTAACAGCAAAAATGTAGTGAGTTGAAACGGATGCAACCTAGTTCGTACCCTGAAAAGATCAAAAGAAAACATTAAAAAAAGCGGAAGTCGCTGATTGCAGTTTCCGCAAACATTTTTTCGTAGTTTTGCAGTTTCCGTTAACTGCAGTTCCCGGTAACCTTTACCCTAACCATAGAGTAATCTATGCTCTAACCCTCGCTGATCGCAGTTTCCGCAAATATTTTTCCGCTGTTTCATTTTTCCGCAGTTTCCGCTAACCCTAACACTCGAGTTTGTTTGCGGAAGCTCCGATCCGCGAGTTTGGCTTTGTGCTATGAAACTGCGATCAGCGACTTCGGCTTTTTTTAATTTTTTCTCTCGATCTTTTCAGGGTACGAACTGAGGGTACAAACTGTTCAGGGTACGAACTAGGTTGCACCCGGTTGAAACTAGGGATGCTAGAAGTAGGCGATTGCTCACTCAAAAATAAGGTGGACAACTGGAGAGTCATAGTGTTATGACAAAATTTGGTGCAACTGCAGCTTGATGTCTATCGCCATGTGTTGCATGCCCAGGTGCAGCGTATGTGACCTGTCCACTTGTGTATGAAGTGTCTGTTGCCAAAATAAATGCATGGGAATATGTGATATCATGTTTATTCGATACTATTCAAGTCATGATAATGCAGCGGTAGACTTCACGCTGCAGTGGTAATGGTAGGGAGCCTCACACTACTGCAGTCAGGTTTTGCCGATGTTGTAGCACCCAAAATTTCAAGCAAATATATGTTTCATTTGATAAGAATGAATTTACTTCAAAGCAAAGAAAATTTTGTGAAGTCCCACCAATTTTTGAATTTTACGATGCCCCTCCAGCTGTCCATATCGCAAGTAAAATCAGTAAAATGAGTTGTCTCGGTATTTCACTGTCCCTAGTTAAAACAATAATTTCCCGATCTAGGCAAGCAAATTTAAAATGTGGTAAAGATCACATGCAAGTTTGTGCAGCAAACATGGTCACATCCCAGAGCACTTCTCAAATTCCAGCAAAATAAAAAAACTCCAACATCTAAACTTTTAAACCTATCATAAAGGCATAAAAAATCAATGGTCTGTGCTAGTGTGCTCATATTAAAAATGTGGGCAAAAAAGCATTAAAATTGATTGAGTCGCTTGAAATCAAGTTAAAAAAACGCTTTCACGTAGTGTAAAACTGATATTCTTTGGAATTTCAACCACAGAAAGAATGCACAAGCCACGAAATCTGTTAAAAAAAATCTCTGAGTTTAGAGGTCGCAGTTTTTCCTTGTGGTCTCTCATTGTTCATTGTTGAAGAGAATGTAAAAAAAAGTATGTCATGCTTGGGAGTCGGGCGACAAGCCTCAGAGGCTATATTCACAATATATGGTAAGCCATTGTGTTTGTCTTTACCCTGGCATCACCTGCCAATTGCCACGAAACAATGCATTTTGATTGCAACTAATGTCGTAAATGTATTGCAGACAAAGCCTGAATTTCTAGGCTAGGACTTTTAAATAAATGGCAGTAAATCGCCAATTTTTAATATTTACTTTTGGAGTGTTTTTACAGTATACAGGAATCAATGGCGTCCTAGTCCTGGTGTCAAGTATAAACATTGAAGATGGCTTAGGTATTGTAGCCTGTCATTTATTTCTATTGATATAATTATTTTGCCTGATTTGAATATTGGTAAAAATGCTAACTTAATCGTTTGGAAGTTGGACAACCTAAAGACACGGTGTGATTACATTTTGCTCTGGTTGTTATTACTCAGTATCATAAAGCTGTTGGCATGAAATAAGTGTTTTCATAATTTACGATAATTCTATATGTGGGTTATACCTGTGTTGAAGTGTGAAGTTTTGAACTAATTTATTAGCTTTAGTATTTAGATAGATAAAACTTTATAAAGTAGATAAATTTCTTACCATTTCAACATTCATATTATTTTGTTGGCATTTACTTGTTGTATAAACAATGGACAATTGGACATAATGTTAGAAGTTTCTGATTTGCTCTGCAGTACATCAAACTTTATTTTGACAGGTACGACCTCACTTGCTGTGGCTTATGCTTCATCAATATCTGCTGCTTTCATTGTTCCTATGTTGATTGAAAGATTGGGATGCCGACTTGTGATTGCAATTGCCGAACTTGGATATTTGCTTTATGTCATTTCTAACGTATACACATGTGAGTACTGGTTTTAGAGTATACATGTAGCATGTTTCAATTGATTGTTTATTTATCAAAAACAAAACACAAAAGTGACATACATATATAAAACAATTATATCGTAAATACAATGTTTAAGTTTTGTTATTAGTGGGGAGACAGCGAAACGACCATACCGTCTACTAGTCATCCCCCCCTGGAAATAATAATTACACTGGTCAACAGCAAATTTTAATCGAGCTTGTGATTGATTGATTCTAGAAGCATTTTGTGCGCTGATTTCAAAAATGTCTTTACTTTTTTCCTAGCACATCATGTTTTCTAGATATTCCAATTTTAAAATTTTGAAGACATGCCACATTTACAGGCAAGTAAAGCAGTTTTTTTATTCGCAAATTAAGTGTGACGTCATAATAAAACAATGATATAAACAATAAAACAATGATACGTCATAATCAAGCAAAGGGACAAAATAACTTATCCAAACTTGGAATCTGCTCGCCGGCCGGTTCCTCATGATGAAACCATGTCGCTACCTTTACCTCCACAGGGAGGCCTAGATTCCATTGAAAATGATGGTGATGACGTCGCTTCATTAAGCGAACTCTCATCAACAAGTTCTGAGTATCAAGAAGAAGAAGAAGGCAGGCCACAGTTATTTTCCCAGGAGCACCTGAATGATTTGATTAGAGACCTTGGCCTTTCAAAGCAAAAGTCAGAAATCCTTGCGTCAAGATTAAAAGAGCGAAATCTGGTTGAGGAAGGTGTTGCAGTGAGCCATTACGGAAAACGAAACAAAGACCTCGCTGCTTTGTTTAAAGTTGATGGCCCCTGTGCTTTTGTCATGATATTGAAGAACTTTTTACAAATTGGGAGAAGTTCACAATCCTCATGAGTGGCGAGTTTTCATTGATTTCTCGAAAAGAAGCCTGAAAGCTGTTCTTTTACATAACGGAAATGAAAAACCGTCCATTCTCACAGCACACTCGGTGCACCTAAAGGAATCTTATGAAAACATCGAAATTCTTCTCAATGCTATTAATTACAGGGATTATGAGTGGAGTATTTGTGGAGACCTGAAAATGATTGGAATCTTAATGGGGATGCAAGGGGGATTTACAAAGTACTGTTGTTTCTTGTGTCTGTGGGATAGTCGCGCTACTACTGAGCACTACCAGAAAAAGGATTGGCCAACAAGAAGCTCCTACAATCCTGGATGAGAAAGTGTCCAAAATGTCCCGCTAGTTAATCCTGACAAAATTCTTTTGCCGCCGTTACATATCAAACTCGGCTTGATGAAGAATTTTGTGAAAGCAATGGGCAAATCAAATTCAAACGGTTTTCTGTACCTCTGTAAGAAATTTCCAAAACTAAGTCATGCATAGCTTAAAGAAGGAATATTTGTTGGTCCAGAGATTCGAGAAGTTTTAAAAGATACTGATATTGAAAAATCACTCACTTCATCAGAATGTCGAGCATGGCAATCCTTTAAATGGTTATGCTTTAACTTTTTGGGAAATTTCAAGGCTGCTTCCTTCAGAAAAGGTCTTGAGAGGTTGCTCTCAACTTACAATGACATGGGCTGCCGCATGTCCCTCAAGATTCATTTTCTTCATTCCCACCTGGACTTTTTCCCTGAGAACCTTGGTGCAGTAAGTGATGAACAAGGTGAAAGGTTTCACCAAGATATCCAAAGCATGAAAGCACGCTATCAAGGGTTCTGTACACCTATGCCCAGCGATTTTAATGCAGCAATGTCTAAGTGTCATTGCAACATTTTAAACACTATCTTTGGTATCATGCTGAACGTTTTTCTTGTGTTTTTGTAATATAATACAGGGAGCTTAAAAACCTGACACTTCAGTATTGTGCTAGCTCAAGTATTTAGTACCTCAGACAAGGTTTAAGAGGCATTTTTTGCACTCTAGTGTCTAGTATGCATACATATTATGCAACTAAATAGTGTTTGTTTTGTTTGTTTGTTTATCTTTATCCTGCATTGCGGGAAAGCGGACTTGAGCGCTATGCATCGGTGTACTCCTTCTGACATACACCTGACCCACGCTGCAGCCGACTGCAATGTCTGTTTCCGGTTGTCTACTTTACTTATGACTTAAATTTGGTAAGCTACTACCCATTACTCGAAATCGATCACTAGGTAGAGGCAATTATCGTTAAGTGTCTTGCCCAGAGAAACAACAGCAAGTGTGGGTGGCTGGAGTCGAACATGCAGGCTCTCGACTGCGAGCCCAACGCGCTAACCACTCGGCCACGGCTGCCGACTCGGCCACGGCTGCCGACATCTGTGAAAATCTGTGAAAGCAATGCACAAATCTGAAACACTCTGCTCTCTGAAGCTAATCTAAATTTGAAAATTGTAGCAACAAAATCGGTATTTGAACGCAATATTGACGTTTTTGGTCAAAAATTTTCAGACCAATAACTTTAAAACCTGATGTGCTAGAGCGAAACTAGCGCCAGATTTGAAATCAGCAGCAAATTGTGGTCTAAGAAAAGTTACTCCCATTCTCGATTAAATTTTTTTTTCAAATTTTGTTAACCTGTGTTATTATTTGAGTTATGAAACTATTCATAAGTTATGTTTTAATAAAATTACTTATTTTGGTGTGAAATTGCTTAATTTGTTTTATTTGAGGTTAGGTTGTCGATAATTTTACTTCTATTTTATATGTGATCATTCCAGCTTTTAACATTATAATCGGTGGTTTCCTATTCGGTCTTGGAGAGGCAGGGGTTTGGACAGCATATCCCATTGTTACATCACGATTTGCCTCCACACATTCTAACAGTGGATCTAAGAGTGAAGAGACGTATAAGAACCACTACATTGGCTATCTCTTTACGAGCGTTCAAGCCAGCGTCGTGAGTTAATAGGCACCTTGTAGTATTTCTAATTTCTTTTACATTGCAAATTATCATGATGCACATTGCAGCCAGGGTGTTTATCGTAATTAAAAAAAGAACGTTTTAAAGTATGCTTACTCCTGTTTTTTCCACTTTTCTGAATTTGTGAGCTTAGAGAATTGTTAGAATCTCTGCTACTTTTTCAGATCTTTGGAAGCATTGCCGGGTTTGCGATCCTCTCTGTTGATCGTTCTTTATCCAAGCCGACAAATCACACCATTGACTACTCAGTATGTGGTGCCAATGACTGTCAAGACAGCAATGTTACCATGGCCAATTTAGATCTCTATACTCCAGCATACAAAAGTACACGATATATAGTAATTGGAGTTTTTTCACTAGTGATTATTTGCGCAATGTCTTTACATTTAATATACCTCCCAAATGACAAACCAACCTATGCACGTAAGAACGATGAAGCAGAAGATATAGAAGACAATTCTGATGACACTAATGAAAGGGAACAAAATGCATTAGCACTAAGTAATGATGATGATGTAAGTTCGAAAAGTGTCACATTTGCCAACGATGCGTCTGAATCTGAGAACGTGATTGTTTTCCACGATAACAGGCCTAAGGTAAGATTTTTTTAAACCAGGTGATTACAAATGCTTTTTGTGTAATGTGGGGTACCGTGCAAGCTTACAGGTTTGTAAAGTCCAATATCTGCACAAATAAAGCGAGACCGTCTGACGTGTCTCATTGTCACCGCACTGCAGCGAGACTTGCTGTGTTGCAGAATCTCGTTTTGTTTTCACTGCCAAGAGTCTATAATATTCATCAAACGCTTTCTAGAAATCGACTGTATTATTTTTTGTAGACGGGTAATTGTTTGCCCTGACATTGAGGCCACCATGTCTTCAATGTTACATTGCAAGTCAAAGCAGTAACACTGTAAGAGTGTAAGTGTACAAATACTTTACATTGCAATAAACGTTTGCAACATTTTGCTTTAAATCACTTTGTCTTTGTTCCACACCCCCCCCCTGTAACATGACATACAACATAGCGGAAGTCATCATGAATTTCCCAGAAAGTGATATCTTTTTGCAAAACTCTTTAGGATACTCTTTTATTGATAAGAAACGATCTCTTTTTGCAAATTGCTCGTGGCATCCAGTAACGTTTTTTTTTATAAAACGAACTTTTGTCATGATTTCATCGGTCACTCTTGCGGCTGCCCACGACTTACTTTTCTGTAGATGCATGGATGTTTGCATTTGAAAACAACAATCACTTCATCAGCAAAATTATTCGTGGAGCCGAAACAACTTCTCATAATGTTGCTTCCCATATACAATGGACTGGTGATCGGTTTCGTTGTCAGTGAGGTTACGCGGGCGTATGCCTCATGTGTCCTCGGACTCGATAAGGTGCGTCATATTTGCTGTTAACGTATTGGGCAGGTAAACGTGACGGTGAGTATTGCCATGGCCATCTAGAGATACGGCCTGAATTGTTACATTTTGCAGACTTTCCAGATTTTTCCAATGAAATTGAATTAATGAAATTTTCTAAAAACAATATTTTGACGTATTTTCGACTGTTTTCTCCAGTTGATAAGTTGGATTATAACATCACAAAGCTTTGAAAAACAGATATAATTTGATTCAAAACGTTTCCGTAAGACTGATTAGCCGCTTTGCTAACAGTTGGATTGAAAGTTTTTTTTAACTTATATACTTATTTTTATTTTTACTGCTTCACCGGGCAACAACAAGCTTTTATGGCGTTACTAGTCAGCAAAAATTTAAAAAAGACTTAGAAAATTTCAGACAGCAGCATCAGTCAAAATGTGACAAATCAGGTCTCACTTCTAGGTATCAATATTGTTACATCATTGGAAAGTTGACCGCGTCAGCACTTGCCTGGTTTTATTGATATATATAGCTTACTTGTGGCTAAATCGTGTAGCAAACTTGTAAATATCTGGCACAGAAGCTGTAAAGCAGGGGCCGGGAATCTTTTTAGACAAGAGAGTCATGAAAGGTACATATTTGTAAATGTATTTCTGTGAGAGCTGTATAAGGCATACAAGTAACATGTAGTAGTGGCTGGCGAGTTGTGAAAGTGGGCCCGGTCTTCGCTGAAGACGAGAAAAACAGCGTGGGTTCTGGGAGTCCTCCCCCATAAAAAATAAAAAATCACATTTAATTTTGTGCGTTCTGAGCGTGTTTTCAGTTATAAATTGTGATGAAAAGTTAAGATGAAAGTTTCGCTGTTTGAACTTTAGAAAGTTAGATTTATCGGCGAGCCAGATGCCGTCATCAAATGAGCCATGGCTCACGATCTGTGCATTCCTGACGCTTGCTGTAAATGGAAGCTTAATCTGGAAGCTCTCTTTGCCTGTGGTCGTTTATTACTGTAGAAATCTGAATAAGCTGATGAAACCTCTTTTTAATGATGTTACAGTTATGTTCATAGATGTTCGGTGTCTACAATCCAAGATGTTACAGTTCATGCATCGTTTGAATCAACGGTTGCTGACACGCACATATTGTAATATTGTCGATGTCAAATTTGGACTTTCATCGCAAGAGAAAAGGAAATTCCTGTATAAACTGTTGTGATTTTAGCAGACGTTATTTATGTGCAGGTAGGCATTGGAAGCATTATCTTTGGCACTGCTGACGCCCTGCTGTCCTTCATTGCGGGTAGAGTGGCCGGAAAATATGGCAGAAACATTCCTTATGCATTCGCTTTTTTACTGGACATCGCCGTCTATGTATTTTGCTTGTGTTGGGTAATCACTCCTAACACGGCTTGGATGGTCTATGTTGTGTTTTTCGCTTTTGGTATCACTGACGGAATATGGCAGACGCTGATCAACGGTTAGTAAATACTTGGTTGTACCAAGCTATGTCTCAGTCCCTTATATTCATCTAGTGCAGTGTCGTTGACGAGACACGTGGTGAAAAAAAAACAGACTGAATTAGTTTTTCATTTTACCATTTTATCGGCATGTTAAACTCAACTTACTGTGCCCCTGCTAAAAAGAAGCTGGGCACAGAAAAAATCGTAAAGTGTGAGTTGTAGCGACAGCGCTTCGATAAAGCTTCGCGTCGTGATACATAAATCCTTATCAGCTCTTTACGATAAAACTATAATGCCGCTAAGGCAATTTTATCATTAATATCAGGCTTTTACAGTCTTTATGAGCGTACTTGGTCAATTTTTATTTGCATTTTTTTCTCTTTAAAAGGCAAAGCAACTACCCAGCTAGCAAACTTGGTATTTTTACGTTAATTCATCGTCTGCAGCTGGATATTATTTGGAACTCCAAGCAGTACAAGTCAAAACATGTTTCCCTTGTGTATGTCTCTTTTAAAAAACATTTATGTCTCTACTGCAGTTATGTACGCGGAGTATTTTCTGGACCGTTCTGAAATTGCGATCAATCTTTGGAACGTGCTGGTGAATATCGGAACCTTGACCCAATTTGCAATCAGTACATCGCTGTGTGTTTACCAGAAAATCTACCTCCAAGTAACGGTGCTATGCCTCGCCGCTTTATCTTACGGTAAACTTTCTTTCAATATTGACGTTTGTGTGAAGTAAGCATGATTACAGACACTTCTGCACGCGTGAGTTTGCTGAGCAATTCATTTCTATCCCACTCAGGTTGTTTAATTTTGCTTTCTAAACATGTGAAAAACTTGTTTGATTATTTTCACATGACATATGTTCACGACTTTCTAATGATTCAAGGTGCACTGTGGACTTTGTGTGCTTGCTTATCTTGCAGAACGTAGGTTATACGAACAACAAGTTGGCAATCATTTCCCGTGATTGCTATCACTCTATTGTGCTAACGCTTATAATGTACGTTCTGAACGACCTGCTTCGTCGGCGAAGTTAACACTTGTCAAAAGTGTGATAATTTAAGGATTATTGTTTTTCAGGTATCTCGCAGTACATTTACTATCATCCTAGAAAAGCAGTTGCTTCTACAGACAGTCTTGCGAAGCCTGAAGAGATCAATTAGCCTTGTTTCTCAATCTTATTTTTGTCAGTCTCTTTCTATACGAATGTGCAATGCATTTTTGTTCAATGTTTTCATCTGAAAATTTGTGCTGTTCCTCCGAAAAAGATAATTTTAACCTGGAGAAATTTACTGGATTAGACGTTGTCGTGGTTTGTGACATGGTATTTTTGAATGCCTTTTATCTTGATTTGCTTTCAATGCTTTCGGTTTTAATTCTGTGATGCTTTAGTGGGAATTTTTACCTGGTGATCGATGTGCATTGTGCACTGGTGCCGAAGTAGCGTTTTCATGAGAAATTGGTTTTCAAGAGGTAATTAAACAGTATCTTCAAAATATAGTTGTAAATTAAATTTAGAAAACTTTCCAATATGGACCGAAAGAAAAGGTCGGCCACTCTTCAAAGCAATGGCTGCTGTTTCGACTGGAGGTGTTTAGCTGGTTATTTTCAACGGTTCTTGAAAATCTTCTGATGTGCCTTGACTGTATTTGCACTGTGTTGGACTATAACTTGAATCGGTACCATCAGCCTTCTGTCCACTAGTCCCCAGCATGTCCACTTCTGCTCATTGGTATGCACTTGTTTTTGCGATACTTCTTCTGTACTTTGCAGAGCTCTTTGAGTGTGACTACTGCATCTCTGTGACTCTGGTTTCCACCTTGATAAGTTGCTCTTGCTCGTTATATTTATATTTCTTTTGCTATTACACTTACCAACTGAAGGCATTTACCGATAGCTAGCTATTAATTATTCAACCATACGTTTCATATGAACAAGGACGATGATTGATGACATTACACAGCTTTGTCATCACATCACAACAACGTTGTTTTACAATTGAGGTTCTAACTTTTATGTTTTTTTACAAATAGACTTATTGTTTTATATACCAAGTTACTTTGATTTGATAAAATTTCGTCAAGTTTGTAAAATTTTAGGATTTTTTTGGACTTGTTTGCAAAAAATGTTGTTTTTGTCCCTATTCTGGAAGCGCATTCTGAGCTGTGCATATATTTTTGAATGCCCCAAGAAAGCATCTAAAAGAACAGCTTTATAGAATGCCTACAATGTGAATTTCTTAGTCGTAGAGGGCCAAACAGGTTTGCTACGATATTTTTAGAATGGTTTATATTATGACAATTTTACATGAAACAACTTGCAGAAACCAAAGTGGTTTGAGAACCGGTTGATTAAAGTTCCTAATGTATGAACTGCAAAGTTGGAGTTGTTCCCCACTTTAAACTATTTTCATCAACAGCTTCACTTACCGCTGGCTTAGTGACTACGGTACTACCGTTAGTAGTAGTGTAGTCACTTATCGGTATCATTGTCCTGCTCGCAAAAGTTGCTTTTTTAAATTGTAGTGGTTAAACGACAATTAACGCGCCTCTATCCATTGCTGACTCTTGCTACTCACATCACTCATTATCACACCCTCTCCATGGTCTGGTCGCTTTTCAGTGTGGTTTGTCTGTTGAAACGTGGCGTTTTTTCGAGAACCAGTATGTTAATTCTAAGCTCCTTCTCCAAAGACGTACTGTGATGTCTGTAAAGATCCTTTTATTACTTCTACCGTCCGTGCATTTGTGATCTGTAGGTCGCTGCAGCAGACGGGGTGTTTTGACCGGTAGACATTTTAACATAGCACAAATTTTCCTACGAACCAGTTAACTGCAGTCATTGTCAGAGAGTTGATCTTGCTTTGAACTTTGGTAATTAAAGAAAAAAACAGAGTAATGGCAGGGGTGGGAATCGAATCCACGCCATCGAAATAACTACTTCCTTGACCCTAAACCACTTGGTCAGGTTGCTGATGGCGAAACGCTCACTTAATTGACTTTCTAGCCTACATGAGTCACATGACTGCAATTAGCTGATTGAAATCTTGTCTTCTGATTCGTTAATAAACCTCATCTGCTGCAGTGACTCCCAGGCAGCAAAATTCGTCACTTTTGCATTGATTCAACGTCATCAGACGTTGAATCAATGTAAAAGTGACGGATTTTGCTGTCTGGGTTGCAGATTACAAATACGCCAACCGTCTCCACTAGAAAATCAAATTTATCGTTATTTCATAAAGGATTGCACCTCTTTTTTAGATCTGTAAACTGACACAGTGTTTTCTTTTATTTATAATTTGTTCGTTATTTTGTCACTTGATGAAATCTACAATTACACACAAAGTGCTGAAAGTATTGAATATGCAGAACTAGAAACACAGTCGATTGGTTCTCTTATGTCTTCGTTCAGAATTTTATTTTTCAGTTATTTCATGAATGATTTTTGAAACAGCTTGCATTTCTTGACCTTTAATTCTTGCTATGTCTTTTCGACCAGTATTCTGAAAATGTTTAAAGGGATACTAAAGGAAAAACCTAACTTGGCGATTTTCCACGTTCTTTGTGTTTAACATGCTACCATAAAACGATTTTCAATAAAATTTTGCCCCATTGCGGTCTGATCAGCATTCCGCGCGTACTTTTGTCAGAGCTTTCAAAACCAGAATGGGCCTGAGCAGCGAAGCGTGCGACTGTACAGTCTACGTAACAAAAGACGAGCAATCAGCTGATCACGCAACTCTTGTTACTGCCGGCGATTTAACTGTAGGCTATGTATATATGTACATCAAAACATCAGATTTTAACGTCAAAACATCAGACAGTTTGCTCAAAACCTCAGATCTGATGTTAAAACATCAGATGTTGTAACGTGGCTTTTGTTATTGGTGTCTTTTGTGACGTAATCTCGAGCTGTGTTTGCACTTTTTGGTCATTTTGAAAAAAAAAATGAAAACAGATGAAACATTGGACTTTGGGCCTTGCCAGCCTCATTGAAAACAATTTTTTTTTCGGCAATTTTTTTGAAATGTATTCTTGAATGTTCAGTTTACGCATTTTAATGCTTAATTCCCGTTTGAAAATTTCATTTAGTATGCCTTTACACAAAGCATCAGGAGGCTGCGTTTTACTAGAGTTTTACTTTAGTAAGTTAGCCTGAGTGCATTTTGTAAATTTCTTTTTGGTACGGTATCTTTATGTGTTTGATGCCGTAGCTATAGCTAGGCTAGCCTACATTCCAAGCAACAGTATGAGCCAAATGCTCAGTTTGACGCAGTGGTCAGTGGTAAATAGGCTAAGGGAACGTTCAAATATTACGTAACGCCTTCAAGGGGGAGGGGGGGGTTTATGCAAAGCGTTACGTTGGCGTCACATCGGGGGGGAGGGGGTTCAAGCAAAACGTTACGTAACGCTTTCGAGTACGGAATGGTAGTTTTTTGTGCTGAATTTGTAGTGAAAAAGCGTTACATGGAGGAAGGGGGGATTGAAAAAAGCGTTACGTTGGCGTTACATGGGGGAGGGGGGGGGCAAAAATTCGGAAAAAAAAGCGTTACGTAATATTTGAACGTTCCCTAAGCTTACTTTTGAAATCACGTTACAAGTACGGTATTCAAATACAAGTTTAGCTCGCAATGGACTGTTAGATTTTAGTTCAAATTTGATGCTACTGCCTGAAAGTCGGGGTTCTCTGCATCGTCGTACTGTGATCATGTAGGTTAGCGAAAAAATTCACAGAGTGAATTTCACGAGGATGACGAAATAACGAAGATAAAACGAAAAAATTCACGAGGATGAAGAAAGGTAAGAGGTCATGATATGAATGTTCGTAGCTCCTTGCATGTAGGCAACCAGGCCTGTATCATTATATCAATGGTGTAGGGTAGGAGCTGTCAGCCTTTTTCTGCATACAGGCCACTTTGGCACTAAGAAAAGACGTGAAGGTCGAGCTAATGAAGCTTTGCATAAGTTGATTTTTACGTTAGAAAACAACGCATTTCGTGTCCAAGGCGACATGTAGCCTAAATATTTAAAAATAATCGGAAGGTGTTATTTCCATAGGTGGGCAGAAGCGCGCCATTATTTGGTAGGGGTAGCGCCGCTACATTTTTGTTGGAATAGCGATGCTACTTTTTTTCAATGTAGCAGAGAGGCGCTACATTTTTTTCAGTCGCAGTCCCACTACTTTCCAATATAAAGTGAAAAAATGACTAGTTTTTGGCGATTTTTCATGGAAACAAGGCGTGAAAATATTAAAGCAGAAATTATTCGAGTATCGCGGGAAACATTGTCGGCATCCACAACAGTAAGGTATCTGTGTTGAGTAAAGTAAAAAAAGTTTACCAACCACTGCCCAACATTCGATTACAAGCAATATTAGTCTATGAAAAGATTCTGACAACTTTCCCCCCACCAAAAAAAAAACGTTCTTGGAAAAAATTCGTTATAAAAGAATTTATACAAATTAGCTTGCATTTATATCAAAAACCTATGTTACCTCAGGCTAATGTTGCTGAAAACAAAGACCTCTGCATCATAGATAACTTTTTGTTTCTAACAAATAGAAGTTCAGTTGAGAAGGATCGATCTTCCTGGCGTCAGCACTACCTTTGAGACTTACGTGGCATGAATTAGTGGTGCGATGCTGATGAGCCCAGCCTCATGGGCGAAACACGAGTCCATCGCTGTCAATTCTTGCTAGACTCGACTGCCGAGAAACAAATGAAATTCAATGAGAATGAACACTGGCTGCGTCATTGAGCAATTTTGTGCTTAGTGATTTGTTGAGTTGATGCTTGTCATCCAATAAACATTACTGCATTGACGTTTCACACTAATTCGCACCACTAAAACGCTATTGAGTTAACTAAATGCTTTCAATGATTATTGAGACTTGTTTTGCATTGAATCACTGGACAGGCCACTTTGTATGAAATTTCTAGTTCAAGATATCAATTTGGTAGTGAGCAACTGTTGACCAGAAAAAATCAACATTGGTTGATATGCTACATTTTTTATAGCTTGAAAAGGGATAACTTCGTGATTCCACAATATCTAGAAGAGTGAAGTTGAAGTAAATGGTTTGTTTGAATTTTAATGAGCACATTTTTGTTGGAGACATTATAATGGAAATGACCTCTTTTTTTATGCCAAATAACATATAATACCAGGCTTCATCGGACTGCCAGGTCAGTTACATAACCTAGTAGGCCTAATGAGAGCCCTGATGCGACACTCGAAAGGGCGCTTGTTCGACACCGCTCAAGAGAACGCTGCTATGCTTTTAGAAAGACACAAGGCATGCCTGAGGGTGGACACGAAGATGGGCTTCCTTGCTTTTCTGTCCACTTAATCCAAATATTCAACAATCTGGTTGTAAGCCTGCACATGACAAAATAATCAGGCTTCACAATAATATAAACGTAATTGGTTGCGAGTGAAAACATCCACCTTGAATTTTCCTATCTAACGTCTGTTATTTGAAAACAACATTCCAAAAGAAGTGCATTTTCAATAGCTTAGCCTCTTTCTATGATAGCCTGATAATAAATTTCAACCAAGAGGGGAATAGTTCTATAGCTGCATTAGCAATAGAGTGTAAGTTTGAAACTTATAGACTAATCGACATAAGACTAAAATCCAATTATTGGTACAAAGTTTCACCGAGAGCTTTTATGTAGCTCTCCTAAAACTTTTATTCTTCACAGGTGTTTAAAGATTATTACGCAGACATAGTCAATAATGATAAATTAAAAGTGATTAAATAATTTGTGTTTTTAAAGACTGGCCGTTTAGGCTATCATATAGTGAGAGGTAGAATAATGCTATAGCCTATGTTAAATGCTGGAAAACTTGGTAGCTGTTGATATCTATTTGTGACATTGTAGGCTACAGTAAAAAAACAAAAAACACACAGACTGTAGCTATGCAACTTCAACAAAACGTTAAGAAATTAAAAACCCTGTAGACTTGCTTTTACAAAAGAAACTATACGGCAGTTTATTATTTCGATAACATGAATAACAAATAGATATCAGTACAGATAGACTAAATTATGTTGCAATGAACCATCGAAAGAAAAGCATTCACAAGCAAGCAAAATAAATAACTATATCACGAAATATCGTGATATGGCAGAAATTTGTGTAACTTCTAAGAATCTGAAAAAAAGGTTGAGGAATGCAGAATGGAACCGGGTAAAGCCAGTCCGCATTCTAGAAACGAAAAGGTTTATGCCCCGAGGCTGCAATTAGTTGCTAGAAAGTCTATATAAACGTTGCTAAAAGATAGTACAGCAGTAGTAGCATATATTACAACAACATGGCTACAAACAGCTGATGGCTAATAAATGAAATTTCAATGCCGCTTTTGCATTGATTGCAATGATGTTGAGCAACATCAATTAAAAAAAAAGGTAAGCAAAGTTGTAATTACTATTGCCACGTGAGTAATAGGCTACTGTAATTCTAGTTAAAGTTTTACTGTTCAAAATCGAGTAAACCGGTAGTTTAAAAAATGCAATTGTGGTCAATAAATTACTTAAGATGTCTAATTCTTACTGTCATGCATTAAAGAACGTATTTTTTAATTTAATTTACAGATAGGCCTACAGACCCTATTCGGTCATCCCTATATTTGGCACTGGTAGGCTATAGCCTATCTGCCCTATCATATCCTATAGGGCTTAGGCTATATTATTGCTACCGTACATTGTAACTGCACTAAATGTGAAAGCTCAGAGGTCTTAATGAAGTTGGATAAGAAGTTCAAAGATACAAATCAGAAAACAAAGGTTTCCAAGGAAGGTTGTTTAAAGATAAGCAACGCAAAATAAGTGACCACCACGTTGCTACTGCGCACGTGGAATTCGATCAACCCAGCCAGTTGCATAGACGTGGTGGTGGGTTTGAAAACGATGCTTGAAAGATTCAAAATCAGCAACAAACGAAACATAGAAAAGTACTTCCCGTTTAAAAACTTCTTTCTATAAATTAGACGAAAATCTATTAAAACAAATACTTTTGATGAACTAATTGTAGTAACTGTGTCTTCGTGCGCTGTAAGCATTTAAGCAACATCTAATCTAAGCAAACCCACTGGACTTGAGATTCTAAAATCTTGTTTTCTCTTCTTATGCCCACCCATCTTGTGACAAATAGCATACGGTAAATAACAGAAATAGCTTCCCACAGGTTTCAATGTTCTGCAAGGTCCTAAGATTATCCGGGTAGCCAGTCTATATCTATCTTTGATAATTTACTGAATGATAATTTTTGTTTCTGTACAATTCGAACAAATTATTACTATGCGTTCCTTTCATCTTTCAAAAGCAGGATGCACATTGCACAGGTTGTTGAAAACTTTGATTATTATATCGGCAATGCTTCTTGATACGGTATATTTTCGTTGTTTATATATTTTTCCTATATCATTTGCCAATACTTCCTAGTTTCAGTTTATACGTTGCACTAGTCCAGGTAACAAACGTTTACGTTTTTTTTTTCTTTTTTTATCTGAGAGGCTGCTGAATGGGAACAGTCATTGTTTACCAAACATAAACTTGATAGTTTTTTAGAAGGCAAACAGCCCACACAGAATTTTTCTTGGGTGCATTAGCAATCAATAAACAGCAATGACTCAAAACAAGTAGCTGGAAGGCTATTTCTACAACCATGGCTTGATGAAGTAAGAGTAAGACGCAGTTGTCGTCAGCGTATGCTCAAATTCTATGAGTGGAGACAAAGGACCAGATGAACTTGAATTCGCTTTTAATTCCAATTCATACACAACATGAATTTGTTGTATATCCGGATTTCGAGCATTTAGCTCTCTTCAGTACAACTTTTAAATTGCGAATGAACAACACTACAAATGAACTGGTATTTATAGCGAAAATGTGTCAACAAATGTAATAGCAAACCGCATCAATGTATTATAGAGCCTCGGGCAATCGTTTCTCTGAGAACATTATATAATTACTAACACGTTCTTAAGCCACCACAAAGGTATGTAAGATGGTATCTCATTAAAGCAACTTTATTTTCTATGAAAAATATGAAGTCTACTCTTATGATGGAAACCAATTAGATATTATTTAACATAAATGCAATAATATCCGATGGTATGTAAATGTAAAAAGTGACAATGCCATAAGGCAATAAAGTATCGTATATCAATGTTGCTGATACATATAGACAGTTAAAAGATGCGACTAACAGCTGCTTTTCGTTTGCAGATTTTCTTCAGTCAATTCATGAAAATACCAATTGAACAACAACAAAAAATACTTAGTGAATAACAATTTGAAAAGCATCATTGTTTTAAAGCGATAAAATTAACCCATGACGACATAGGTTCAAGTACCTTAGACTATTTGTACTATCTATTATTATAAGATCGACATGCAGTTGCATTTTCTCTTTTTCGTGCTGTGTTAAACGCTTAAATCACTTTGATGAAAACATTACTGTGCATTCACGCTTCTGAAACTGCAAATTCCTGATGACGTCACGTCCTAATTTGGTACCTCCAGAACAGCTGAGCAGCAAATGCGCAGGCTGCAGTGACAATGACTGGAGCAGCAGCTGAAGTGAAGAGACCTTGTCAGCTGATAATACCCAGATGATGCTCGGAGTATATAACTTTTGTTAGTTGTCAAAAGGTTTTGATTTGAATGCAAGTCTGGTTGGCAGGAATACGCACAGAGTTGAATTGAGAAAAAAGATAAAGTAGTTCAACGATTTGTGTGTTGATTGAATGAGAAGCAACAGAGCTCAGTTTATTTGCATTTAATACATTTTTTAAATGGAAGTTTCATGTTACATAGAATATAGATCATTAAGTGTGAGCATAAAAAGTCTGCAGAGCTCTCTTACAAAGTAGCGTTTATGTAGCATTTGCAATGATACCCTACTTTGGGCTTCCTAAAAACAACTGCTTTAGGTAACACAGTGTTATGTCAATATTTTTGACTTTTTGTGCATGTGAGACATGAACTGCAAGCAAAGCAAATACTTTGCGTGGTAAATGAATGAATAGTGAAGTGTATTTGTTAGTAAAGGTCCAAAAAATATTATTAGTAGGCATCCTTCCATCTTTTCAGATGATGGTAGCACCCTGGGTACGGCAGCTTCTGATATGGCTCTGAAGTCCAATCCTGGCGTGGCAGTCTCGTCCACAGTTTGGACATATGAAATCAGAGGAGTTCTGAGGCTGCTGTCTCTCTTTTCTTCTTTGTCTTCTTTCCTCTAGTTGCTTCCTCCGCCTCGACTGACCCTTTGCTAGACCCGCACTGACTTCGTAGCGCCATCTGTTGCGATTTGCTGCGATCAGTTCCCAGCTGGCAGGGTCTATGTCAGTCTGCTTCAGGTCTCGTTTGCAAACGTCTCTGTAACGCAGTGCGGGTCGTCCTACTGGGCGTTTCCCTGTGGCAAGTTCACTGTACAGAATGTCCTTTGGAATGCGCCCATCCTTCATTCTGGATACATGCCCCAACCAGCGTAGACGTCGCTGGCAGAGGAGAAGGTGTATGCCCAGGGAGCAAGAACGTTCCAGAACAGTGGTGTTGGGTATTCTGTCCTTCCAGGAAATACCAAGAATGCGCCTCAAGCAACGAAGGTGAAAGCTTTCAAGGCGGTTTTCTTGTCTGGCGTAAGTGGTCCAGGACTCACTACTGTACAGCAGAGTACTAAGAACACACGCAAGGTACACTTTGAGTTTTGTGTTAAGTGTCAAAAGATTATTGTCCCACACTCTCCTCCCGAGTTGAGTCATCACTCCTGCAGCCCTGGCTATCTGTCTGTCGATTTCTTTATCTAAGGACAGGTTGCTGGTGACCGTTGAACCAAGGTAGGTGAAGTGGTCTGTCACTTCGAGCACTTCTGGTCCTATAGTGATGACAGGTGGCTTGGGGACATCTTGGCCCATGACTACTGTTTTCTTGATGCTGATGGTCAGTGCGAATTCCCTACAGGCGTGTGCAAACTGGTTGAGCAACTGCTGCAGCTTGTGCTCGGCGTGTGCTGACAGTGCTGCGTCGTCGGCAAACAGCAGTTCTCTGATCAGCACTGTGCGAACCTTCGTCTTGGCTCTCAGTCGGGCCAGGTTGAACAGTTTCCCATCACTGCGGGTGTGTAGGTGGACACCTTGTGTGGAGTGACCGAATGCAAACTTCAGTAACAGAGAAAACAGGAAAACCAATCAAAAAGTGTGCAGACAAGAACAAGCAGATGGCACGCTGGGTGGAACATTACCTGGGACTATATTCAACAAAAAATATTATAAGTAAACACACTGGTTATGCTAATGCTATGGTGGCCATTATTATTGACTGCAAATAGGGTAAACCTACTGTATAGGCTACTGTATTGCTTTGAAGTCCACAAAACAACATCGAAAATCCAATAAAAAAGTGATACATCAAAGCAACAGTTATAAGATGTTGCTGTTTACTTGAAAAAAAAGTGTTTTTTTTAAACTATGTGAACCTATGTTAAAAAAGATGTTTACAAAAAGTGTTTTTCTCTTCAAAAACAAATAAAGACGCAGTTATTTAAGAACAATAATGCAGCAGATTTTATAAACAAGCTAGCCGTAGCCTCAGCTAAGGCTACAACTAGATTTTGTAATAATCTAGCATTAAGATTTGTAACAGTTGAAAAAATAAACCTTTCTACGACAAATAAATTGAGATTGGTATTAGCAAATCTATGGTTAAATAACTGAAAAAGAAATGTATCGAAAATCGATAGTTTAAATTGAATAGTGGTTTGACTCTGCTGAAAAGCAAAATAGTAGGCTATGCCAGTATAAGCGTTAGCATGTACTTTCTACCTTGCACGTTAGTACAGCGCACGAGAAACAGGCCCGGATTTAGGGGGGGGCAGAGGGGGCAGTTGCCCCGGGCCCCCCGACTTTTGAAGGGCCCCTATGTGGAAAAAAATGTGATTTTGTGTTATTTTATTCCTTTTGACCTTTAAAGTTTCTGCAAAATGGTGCGCAGTACTGGACTGATGCTACTGTAGACGTAGAGATGGTTTTTACGCGCCGTAGGCGCGAAAATTTTTTTTGCACGGGGGCCCCCGATCTAAAAGTGCCCCGGGCCCCCATCAGCTAAATCCGGCCCTGACGAGAAACAACGTTTTGTGCTGTTGCTTCAATTTACTTATTTCTTGACATTGACATAGTTTAAACATTATGGAATGTAAAGAAGTATGTGTAGAGGGGCGACACAAACAACAGAACACTTGCAGCAATGTCACATAAACGATGGAGTAGTACCGTAGAGTTTGGCGCTACCATGCGTTGACCAATCGCCGGTAAAGTGGATTAAATCGTGTTGATTTGGTCCTCTTCAACCAGCCATTGTGTGACGCTTTCGCATACGCCAAAGCAAAGGGGATTTTAAAAATTTTGTAGCAAGTGGTAACAGTTTGCTGAGATAGGGTGTAGTTTGTGTACAAGTTTGATAGAAGCACGTTAGGCTTTATCAATGCCAGTGCATGAATGAAAGTATCAAGACAAATGAAGTTTAAAGAGCAAAGTAGAAGGAATAAGATTGAGACACGTAATGAGGAGTGATGAGAGTAAACGGTACGAAAGTCGGAAATTAAGAAAATGAGAGAGGCTGAAATTGACATGGGAAGAAGAGAAATGGAATAACTTGGTGATGATGGACTTTTGAATGAGTTGAACTGTAAGAACGCTATCCGCACTGGTGAATCTGCATATAGCAAGACTGGAGTTAGAAGTAAATGGCAAAAATGAAAATTAGGCCTATTTTTGATAGCTGTTATTTAACAATAGTAGTTGCAACGGAGTGATGTAGACCGATTCCAGGCCAGGATCATCATAATCACTTTTCTTCCTCCGCTGACCAAACCAAGCATGGTGTCTTTTTCGGTTATAGATAAATTGTTCGTAAACTATTGTTCGTAAAACAATTGTTCATAAACAGTTGTTCGTAAGCATTTGTTGGTAAAATTAAATCCCTAAAACAATTCTTCGTAAAGCATTTGTTGGTATACCTCAATTCTCAATTGCATGCACGAAGAAATGCTTTATGAACATTGTTTTACAAAGAATTAAATTTACGAACAATTGTTTTACGAACAACTGTTTACGAAAAAATCGTCGGACACCGTCTTTTTCTAATGCTTTACTTCTCGTGCTCTAAATATGAAAGTACCTGCTTGCCTACTCTAGCTTCTAGGATTATGTTTTAATTTCCTCTAATTGATGACAATCTGATCTTCTTGACCTTTCATTCTTACCATAAGTTATTTGATTCTAAGTTTTACAACAACGGCGAAGCGTTAAAGTTGCTTTTGTGATATTCAATCGTGAAAAATTGTTACTGCACATTTCACAACCTTTGTAAACTAGACCATTTATTCTTACCATCACATTAGAACAAAATGTAAGTCAACTTTCAAAAACAGTATTTCAGGTTTGAAAATGTGCATTTACATGTTTTTAACTTTGTCGATAGTTTTAAAAGGGTTGGATTTTGTTTGGATTTTTTATACCGTTAGAAGCAATGCTACCACAATAGAATAATAAATAATCAGATAAACCCGATAAACAACAAACTCTTCAAGAACAAAGTAGATCATGGAAATGTAGTAAATGATTATATTATCATAAATTCGTAATAGGCCTACAATGTAAAATAACGGAGTTTCTACTTGTAGGCCAAGTGAAGTTTTTCCTGAAAGTAAAGCTTTTAATGTAGTTCGCCGCTGCCTTATTGTATTACTTATTATGACAATAAATACTGTACTATTAACACTATAAAATGTGCTCAATGAGAAGCAAAAAAGCCAAGCTGATCGAATTATATTAAATATATAGTTACTCTTCGCCTAAAAACCTTAACGGCCTGTTTCACCCTCATGAGGATCATCAAAGGGTTCTTATTCAAATAGATTTACAAATGCAATACTGTACAACACACAACAAGAATAAGATGAAACAATAGGACATATAGTCATCAAGTCAGCTGCTTCCAGTATTTCTGCATATCATTTAGTATCTTGCCAAGACACAGCCCCGTTCTGAAGCGGTGTCTCATCAATGTTCTTTCGAAGGTCGCACAGAAGTTTTCACCACTGAGTAGGCTAATGCCACGGACAAATGTAAGTCAATCTTGGCTGTTCATGTTTAGTTCGAGCTAAAAATAAAAAAAATAACTTGAGTTAAATTTGAATTAGCAATTTTAGTGCTGTTTTTGCAAATATAGGTTTAATGCGCTCAGGGCGCTAAACAACCTACCGTATATCTTTTGTGTAGACATAGTAGGCCTACCGAGGCTTGGCAGAGTAATGCGATCATTTGTTCAGTGTTCCAAAGGACGCCGGTACGCTTCTACAGGACCGCTCTAAAGGACTCAACCTTGTCTCTCGTCAAATCAGTGGTACACGAAAATAATGGGGAAGCTCAGTCATAACTAGAGCGATTTTTTGTCACTAAAGTTACTTTTTTTAGTTGTGCCAATTAACAAAAGAAATGTAGAACTAAAATTTCATGGTTGTGGGTTCAATATTTAAGAGGTTATAACGTTACCGATAGTCACTTTTTGTGTTAATTTTGTTTAATTTAAATCCAGTTGTTTCGGCTTTTATGTAGTAGGCTATCTAAACTTATGGATTGCTTTGTTTAAAACATTTCCGCTAACTTAAGTAATGACTAGGGCGATTTTTTGTTACTAAAGTTACTTTTTTTTTGGTTGTACCAATTAACAAAAGAAATGTAGAACCAAAATTTAATGGTTGTGGGGTCAATATTTAAAAAGTTATAAAGTTACCAAAAGTCACTTTTTGTGTTTATAGGTTACTTTTCATTTGTTAGGTCACTTTATTTTGCATACTTTTTTGCCCAATTCTCTTATTTATTTATCTTTCATCGCTACTGCAGAGATGAATTTACATTCTATGTAGGCCCAATGCCAACACTTTTGATAAATCTTCTACTATGATGCAGATTTTAGGTTTGCAGGAGCTCATGCTTGTTCGTATCGCGTGTATTCCCGAAAACTCGTAAAGTCATTTTTTCGATGAAACAAATTGTGTTAACTATATTTAACTACTTGTTTTCCCTGCAACAGCTAAATTGTTTGATTGACAGAAACTCTGCCAGAGAATGTAAAACATTACATATGTGTAGTTTAAATGTGCAACTATAATTTGAGCACAAATTAAAGCTAATTTAAATGTTTTTTTTATATGTTGAATTGTTGCTTTTTCTTTCGCTTTCTTGTTTTCGTTGAATAAAGTTACTTTTTGGTTACTTTTTTGCAAAAATAGAGTCACTTTTTTGAATTTTTTAGGTTACAAAAAAATCGCCCTAGTAATGACTACTACTGTCTTTTAATATTTATTGCGATGTTATGCTCACTGAACCCTTTCACTGAACACGTTTGGAAAAGAACTTCCAGTTTTCGAAAAGAAAATAAAGCAATCATTTTTGTTTAATGTGGTGGTAGCCTAATGGCGAGGCCACAGCTTTGCTGGTAAGAACTGCTATGGTTTGTTACCAATTTGAATGGCAAGTCTATTTTGACGTCATCACACTTAATCTTGCTCATGTTGCTAAATCTTCATGTACCATGTTTATTATTTATATATTATGCTTCAGCAAAGACCAAGTTGATAGCCGCATTCTAGAACTTATCAATATTGAAGCAAACATTGTTTGTGACGTCAAACTCGTCATCACGCACAACATATCGCATTTAAGGCACATTTTTAATCGATATTTGTGCTTATTCGTTTTAAATGATTTTCAATTTTGCTTGCGTAAAATAGACTGTTTAAGCTGTGGTTCGGTCGTGTGAAAGTGGTAAGCGAAAGTGTAACGTGGGGTCCAAAGATTGCTTCAAGAACCTTGACAAGTTTTAACGGACTCTGCAAATGTATGGATTTTAAGAAAGATACCAAAATTTTAAGAACTTCACATAAAATATATATAAGAAAAAATTTTCAAGGTCATTTTTATACGTGGAGCTATGGGTTTGCAGGCTGCAAATTATTTTTAAAAGGGTCCGTGCCTATTAAAAAGATTAAAACCAGAGATATTGAAAAGTAAGTATAGGATAAAGGGTGACTTGTATTGTTGTAATCAAACTTTTACAAAGAACATTATTTTCAATAGTTTTGTTGTTAGCCTACAATAGTTTAAATAGGCTAATGTAGGATTAACTTAGCCTAAGGAATAGGAATATTAAAATCAAAAACCTAAGTGGGTATTTTCTCGGTTATTCTAGAAACACAAAGTGATGTGGTATGTGTAGGCTACGTGTAGCCTATTCCCGGAGGCAAACAAAGCTGAAAATCTTTTTGATCTACCGGTAGGCCTACTCATATCTAACGTAATGACTTACTTTCCTCATTAAAGTACCTTTATCAGAGGCAGGGGCGCCGGAACGATGTTTGACTGGGGGGGGGGGGGGGCAGGATTATGAAAAAAGGGCACTTTTGTTGCTGAAAGGCCAATTTTTTTTTAAATTTTAAGATAAGCTGTAGCGATAATGCTCATCTATCAGCTCACTATCGAGTATTGATATAAGTGTCTGGTACAGTATACAAAAAAGAACATGATGCTATGTTATAGGTCAGGGGTCACCAACCTTTTTTGCATGCGGGCCACTTTGGCACTAAGGAGAGCTGTGGCGGGCCGCACTAATACAATTTTAGGTAGGTTGACTCTTATGCCAGAAAAGAACGCATTTCGTACCCAGTATCCATAGCGTTAGGCTACATGTTGTTCATATTTATGTTAAAATACCGCAGCAACTAAATTAATCGAACAACGCTACTGCCAGGCCAAGCTCTTTTACAACACTTTTGACTTTTTTAACAATGCCTAATAAACAAGGCCACTTGTTTTGCGCACTTATAGCGAGGCGAGCGGTTTCATTAGAATATTCATCGCCAAGCACGAGTGGTATTGTCACTTCGCTTTACAAAATATCTCTTGCAATTAACAATGTCAGTAAACAAGGAAATGTTTGACACATCGCATTACAGGCAACAATAGTGACTTGCAAACATATCAGCGAAAAATATGCTCCAATCACAGGGGAAAAGAAACTAGGCACCATGAAACAAACGCTTGTGGAAATCACCGAAAAATCGTAATTCTATCGTAATTCATGAACAGCCTTCCCTCTAAAAAAGCAATGAGTTGGTTTTTCATCCTTTTTGTGAGAGTTTATAAAACCGTCTTTCTTTTATTGTAGACAACTGTCACTTGCGATGCTTATCAGCGTGGCGAGAATTTGTTGATTAACAACATTTTTGCAGTAGCCTACTTGCTTCGGCAGTAGCCTACATATACTAAAATTGGAACGATACAGAGAAAATTAGCATGGTCTCTGCGCAAGGATGACACGCAAAATCGTGAAGCGTTCCATATTTCTTTAAAAAAAAAACATTTTGCAGTGGTACTAAGCTAAATATTTTCATAATACAATCACAAAAAGTCTTTAAATTTATATATAATATTTTGCCAATTTATTATAAATTGAGTTGGCACACCGACCTATTTTGCCAACAAAAACTTGCACAAAGAGAATACTGCTCGTGAAACACAATCACGGTGAAACGCACACTAGTGTTTACATGACATTTGCAAGCTTAAAATAAGCAACCCTATGCTAACAGACATTTTCGAAATTCGAAGACAGACGTTTTAATCAACCACTGGGACAGTGTGACTGGACAATGGACATCGCACTGGAATAGCTTTAAGCAAACCCCACCTAGAACTATAATCTGATTTGTCGGTCGGTGGAATCGTACGCAAAGCGAAAATATGCTTTCCGGAAAGTATTTTTTGCCATGTGCTCTTTAACTCCTCAAGAAAAGTATTTTGAGTTATACTTGTACGCTGATACCTTCCGCGGGCCGCAGCGATACAGCGTGGCGGGCCGCATGCGGCCCGCGGGCCGCCAGTTAGTGACCCCTGTTATAGGTTAATGATGTAACCTGCTGTATTGCAGAAGTTTGTGCCGTGAATATTACTTTGAGACAAAAATGAAATATTATAGTTAGGCTACAAACGAAGAGCAGAAATTATTATATTGCAAATGTGCTGTAGCTTACATGACCTTAAAAGGGCACCATTGCCCCCCTGCCCCCCGCTTCCGGCCCCCTGATCAGAGGTACTCAGAAATTCAACATCTAAAGAGAATTCTCTAGATTTTAGCTAACACCTGCGAAGAAAAAGTTAATCCATTAGCAGGGCCGCGTTAACCACTTTCGTTCTTTCCGACTGGGGAGACTGCTGTTTAGGGACCTTCATTTTAGTATGTTTAATGTTTTTTGGCAGTTTGAAAAAGAAAAAGGCTGCTACAGAATTATACCTCTACAGCTTGTTTCACCCTAAAAGGGGGATAGGCTAATCTGTAACTTTATTAACTTTTGATTTTAATTTTAGACAATAGCGTTGGTATCCACGAGTATCGTAGTTGTGGCCATGCAAACGCAAGCGTAAAGAGCCTCGTTTCCAAGTTGATTTCGATTTTTGGTTTTAAACATTGTTCATTGCCGAAAACGTACATTCGCAAATGTATGTACCGTACGTACTTCCAAACATCGAGTGGCCTACAGGTTCAGAACAGTATCTTTTAAAAGGGGAGACTTCTCCTTTGACACTAACTTCCAAAAGCTTGCAGGATTTTCCATTTTTATTGACAGCAAAAACGGATCGTTCTGAAGTTCACATAATTGGAGTTGCAGCTCTGGGGGCTGTGTACTAACTCTCACGCCCATGGGAAAAATTTTTGAACAAAGTGGTATCGTTATGCATCACAAAATATCATTCACAAAGTTTTTTTGTCAATCACAGTTGGACCACGCTGGATTAAATCATGCAAGACCGTACTTATTGCTTTTCTAACTCCCGGCTGGGGTCCTACCTACGTCTAGGGGCCCACGCATATTTAATTCGTGCAGCGTTTTTCGGCTTGTGATTTTACATTTAATATGTATTTTTTTCTTTCTCTTTTGCAAAATTTTTCTCTCTTGCTTTGCTCGCTAAACCACATTTTATTCACTTAACCAGCGATGTTCGACATGCATAGTTTCAGAAGTGGATTACGACAGTAAACGGTTATTGTGTCCCAAAAAGATTAACAAAATATTGCAATATTTCGAAATAAACACTGTTCCCTCAAATAACTTAGTTAGTTTTCCTATCGATTTTGTACTAGAGCGGTAGCTATGGCTTAGAAATATACAATTATTATCTTTCGAAACATTTTCAAGAGCATAGTTTGCAATTCCCCCTCTATTGCAGAGAACCATATTTAGGCTACTTGGAAACAAGATTACCACAGTCCGTTTCCTCACGTTCACGGTTTTGATTGGTGATTTTGCTATGCGATACGTACAGGAAAGTTTAAATATTTAGGCATTCTTGAAATTTCTACTTCCAAACCCTGGCTCTTGTAGTCTACTGTAATGATTCGTAAATTAATCTCTGAGAAAAGTTCTTTTATTATACATGATTTAATTATACAGGTTTAAATGGTAATGATCACATGTAGGCCTAACCCGTGTCTTTGCTACGTGTGGCCTACCTAGGTACAAATCCCACACAGCCGGCAAAAATTTCCGTTTTCACGCGGTTTCAACGTTTATCTTCGGACTATCTAAATAGAGGCAAAGTCATACCGTATAGCTACGTGATTTTGCTGGACTGACGCAAAAAACTGAACCGATAGTAGCCTAGGTACAGGAGCGATTTATGGCATTGGTCACGTGACAAGCCAAGTCAAGTGGGCTACACTTGACTTGTTGAAAGTTTACGAATTTGCATTGGGGTAATTCTCCACCGAGTAGGTGCCAAAGACAACAGAAAGGTATTTTCCAATAAGCTAAAGCCATTGCTGCTATAAAATGTGATTTGCATGATCTACGATCGCAAGGTCTTGATTGATTGATTGAATCTTTATCCTCGGACGTAGCCTACAGGGTTAGTCCCAACATGAATCATAACACCAACAAATTTTGGTGGATCATATGACCTGTTCTTTTGTTTAATTTTTGTTTAGTAGAAGCATGGCCACCTGGAGATGCGGCCTGATTTGTCACATTTTGCAGATTTTGATTACAGCTACTGCTAGTGCTTGACTGACATTGTTTGAGATGTTTTTACTTTTTGCGGTTTCCTAATGACATAAAACTTTTTTGTTGCCTTGGGGAAGCAATAGCAAATGAGAAAAAGTAAGTTGAAAAACGCAAAATCAGACTGTTATTGAAAATTAACAGTCTGACTAAAATCTTCAAAATCAAATTTTCTTTGTTTTTCAACATGTGAGGATGTTAAAATTTATTGTGTCATCTGGGGAAAAGAATAAAGAAAGCGTAAAAATCTAATTTTAAAAAAAATTTATTTAAACGTTCGCCCAAAGTTAAAAAAACCTGGAAATTTCTGCAAAATGTGACAAATCAGGCCGTATCTTTAGGTGGCCATGGTAGAAGTAAGCGTAATGTATGAAGCACAAAAAACAAACAACGTTGTTGTCAACTCGGCATCATGAAAAATACACAAAATGTGATTCTCGGCTAACTCAGCCATTGACTTAAATGTTCGCGGTCACCGGAAGGTGAGCTATGAAGGCACCAATTAAAGTTTTTGCTTAACGCTGACAACCACAAGGCTACGTGCGGTCAAGGTAAAGATATGACGTCAATCGAAAGTGTGTACGTGCAAACAGGTAGACTCCCTACCTGACTTGCAATTCGATGTATCACGGAAAATGTTTAGTTGTTTCTTTATATTTCGCTGCCAATTCCACAATCAACAACAACCTAAAAGCCTCAGCATGCCATATGTAATCTGGTTAGCTTGCCTTATTCGTCATCTCAAGGAGACCAGACAGAAGTAACAAAATAGGCAAACAAGTAGCAATTCTATAACGGCTTATATTGGCTACATTCTTTAAATTCCTTTATTTTCTCTTTTTGTTGACGAAACGTGCTGTCGAGGTAATTTTTACAATGTTGGGGTCATTCGTTGCCGGAACTGAACAAATTGATCAATTAAACGAAGACGAATTACAAAAATTCTACTATACGTTGGGCAAGAAAAATAACATTTATAGGCTATATATTTATAAACAGATAAAATATATTTATACATCAATACTTTGAAACGATGATTGTACTTCACGAGTCACTTGCAGGCTTTCTTATGGCTGAAAAGTTAGGCGCGGCCGCAACGGTAAAATGTAAACCCTGCCACCGATGTTGATGCAGAATTCCGACGGTCGGCCTATTTAGATGCTTTTCTTGTTGCTTGGTGATATGCGTTTTTCATACTTGGAAGTGGCTTCATGGACAGCGACTCTCCAGGAAGAAAAAAATTATCCAATATCTAGATTTTTTAATTTTATTAAATATTTTATACTGTCTTTAATAGAGCTCCCAGAATAAGTAATCTTGTGAAGTTTATAATTGTCCTCTTGCAGACATGGCTGATCCTTTGAGTTCTGATTTCTGATTGATCAACAAAATATAAGGGCGGCAGAACATTTCATCAGATGCAAATTGATATAGTGCATCCGTCTTTTTAAGCTGATCACTATAGCTTGAATATTTTGGCAGCTTCTGCAAAACAAGAAGTTAAAGTTGCAGTGCTTCTTCCATGCTAGCAGCGCAAAGAACTTCTTGGATCAGTTGTTCCTGTGTTGTTGTAGCCTAAGAGCTAAGATATGCTTGTTAGTGATAAAAAATATTTTTTGATGCATCACAGTTTCTTTTTTGTCGTAAAAAGCTTTGTCTTTATTTCGAGCTAAAACCAAAAAATATTGCGGCGGACTTTCGATGAGGGTTTTTACTTTTATTTTCTTGTTGGTTATTTTGATAACTGCTATTTTTGCTCACAACTCTTAAAAAAGGAGACTATATCCTACACTGTAGCATACGTATTTTCCTAGTTTTGAAAAATGGAGGAACAAATTGTCTCTATAAACTCATGAGAAGTTGCAAACACAGTAAAAGTAAACGAAATGGTTAAATTCAAATCGTTATATGCTTAGTTAGGAAAATTTGCATTTTTCTTTTTCTTTTCTTGTTGGAGCAATTTTTTCTCTTCTTTTTGCTTGTTTACATTTTTCTCCAGAGAGTCATGTCAATTTTGTTTCTTCTTTTAAAAGTGCTATATCGAAATCGCTTTCAGAGTTACATAACTTGTCTCAAACAAGTGATGTCACACAAAAATAGAAAAAATCAGCTGATATGTCCTCTTTCAAAAATTAACCAATCAGAAGCATCAACACAGCGCCAATGCACAGCAAACATTGATTTCGGAGTCACGTGGTCGGCAGGGTGTATTTAAGTTGATTACTTGCTCGCAATGCTGAACGCATTCAATTACTTTATGAAAACCATTTGTGTTACCGTATGTTTCAGTGCCATTAAGGTTTTATCGGAGTTAACTCCATTATAGCAAGATTTGGAATGAAAACAATAGTTTTGATATATTGCTGGAATAGTCGCAAATGTAGCTATAATAAGCAGATGATTGTATGAATGGCCCTGAAAGGCAAAATCTGGGCAAATTCTGTTATTGTTTTTTTACAACTATGACAAGAATTAAGCTCGAGTGCTCCATTGATAATAAATTGTATTTTCTGTTGTATTGTTTCTTTTTTTTATTTAATGTCATGCTATCGATAGATTTTGCCAATTTGCCAGAGGGGCTTAAACCATGAAGTAAAATTGGACTGTGGAGTGAAAAAGGTTGGAAAGCACTGCTCTATATTCAGAGATGTACGTATGCGCCGCAAATTCTACGCCGCATACTTGCGGCGTAGACTTTTTGTTTGCGCTAACGCTTGCGGCCACATTTTTTTGGATAGTTTGCGCTTGAGGATGCGCCGTAAAGTTTTCGCGGTTTTTTAGCGCATAGCGTCAACGCATACTTTTTAATGTCTTAGTTGTTGTTTGCAATTTTTTTTGTCAAACTGCGAAATGTTGACGTCTTACAATTGCCCATTGTTTTAGTATTGTGTCACAGTGTCATCTATTGTTCAGTCAGCTGGAGTTTGTTTGTATATCGCACTACTGCCTTTGACGCTAGAGTCCCACGTGGAGACTGAAGTCTTGCAGAAAAATAGAAAGAATTAGTTAAAACAACTTAGGCCTACTGAGAAATTACTGAGTAAATTACAGGTCAGAACAGGAATGTAATGTAAGCAAGCAAGTAGGTAGGTTGGTAATGTCGCTCCATGTAAAAAATGTAAACAATGACTTGGCTTCGTAGTGTGAAGTTTTTTTAGTCAAACAGTGTTGAAGGCGTTTGTAAGCAATTGTGAGCACTTTAATTTATATTAGTTAAGTCTTGCATTTTGAGGCAAATCAGAAACTTCTCAGACAATAAGCAGTGCAGCCTATGCATCTAAACCAGGGGTGGGGAACCTGCGGCCCGCGGGCCGAATGCGGCCCGCGTAACTGTTCTATGTGGCCCGCATCAAAATTTCGTAAAAATTTTTTTTTTTCTTTTGCAAAAGTGAAATCATTTGAAGTTAAATTACCTGTGGAAAGTACAACTTGAAAACAGTAACACCGCACATTTTCCTACCTTGCAAGAGCAAAAGCTTTCTACAACAGCCAAATATAGGCTACCCATTGCCTATGTATGTGTCAATCTTATGGAGACATTTAATGCAAGATTTTTGGACATAAAGAGTAAAGAAATGGAGTTAGATATTTTTGCCTCTCCTTTCAATGTGGTTGCAACTGATGTTCCTAGTAACTTCCAACATGAAATAGTAGAGCTCACAGAGTGAGGGTAGCCTACGTTGAAAGCGATGTACCAAAACATTCCACTGCTCAACTTTTATCAACGCTACATAAATGCTGATGATTTTCCAGTCATGCGGAAACATGCTTTGAAATATGTGTCTCTGTTTGGAAGCACCTACCGTTGCGAGCAGTTTTTTTCCAAATTGAATCTAACAAAAAGTCGGCTTCGCTCCAGACTGACTGATAAAAACGTGGAGATGTAGTTAAGAGTTGCAACATCTTCCGTGTCAGCAGACATCACACAGACATGACACGACTCACCAAAAATAAAAACTTTCAGCCATCCCACTAGCTGTGAAAGTGAAATAAATCATTGTTTACTTCGCTGCATTTTTTATCTGTAAATAAAATTTCGAAATTTTAGTGGCCCGCCTGTGTTATTTCTCATTTTATGTGGCCCGCAATACTAAAAAGGTTCCCCACCCCTGATCTAAACAAACTCAAATATTTGGTCTCCGACCGTGATTGCTTGCATGATGTTGTACTCTGTATGTTTCATGTAGTACATTACTTTGCCGGTTATTCTTGTTGTAGGCTATGTAGCGTAGTAATGTGTAGGCCTACATACAGTAGGCTATCAAGCTAAGGTAATTTTTACTTGACAATTTACACATTCTGTTGCGTAAGTATGTAATTATATATGTTTTGTAACTTGATGAGCAGTTTAGCAAAACATGCATCCAGGGGCCAATTGTGAGAGGCTTTTGAGTAGCCTACTGCTAATAACACTAGTAATGCTAACTATCCCTGAATGCTAATAACAAAGAGTTGTGCAGTTCAGAATCTAAACTTACTTGTGTCTGGCAGTTTTGTCTTCCATTAACCCACTTTTTAAAAATCTTATCAGAAAAAGCTTAGAGCTTACTGAGAGAATTATGGCATTAAAAACAACATTAGTCTTATTCAAACGAAATCATTTTAAAAATAGTGTTTTTTATAATGGATTTTTAGGGAGCGACAGTTAGTATAATACTAGAATTTTCTTGATAGGCATATGCTACAGTTTCTTACACTACACTATTGTATTCAGGGAATAACTTACGGTAATACTAATCTCCAAGTGAAATGGAGCATGATAATACAAATCCATGGCCCTACATGGAAAAGTATTTTAAGTTCTCTTCTTTCGAAAGGCAAAAACTTATATTTTCAATGCCAGATGTGCCTTCCGGCCAAAAAGATAATTTCTTGTAACGAAAAATCGCGAAGTGGCTTGAAAAGTGTGTTGTTTCGAGTGGTTTATACCGTGTGAATATTTGGCACCTAGCAAACAAAATGAGTTTGCGCTCGAGTATGCGCTAACGCTGACGCCGCCAACTTTTTTTACAAGTTGCGTTGACGCATGCGGCGTATAGTTTTTCGAACGTTTGCGTTTGCGCTGACGGCGTCAATATTTTTTGTATGCGCGTACATCACTGTCTATATTGAAAGTGACATTCTTTTACTGCACATGAAACTGTCGTAAATTGTCAGTATATGAAATTGCTCTAATCAAATTTTTTGTTTGTATGAGGATTTTAACACAAAAAATGTATCCGTAATTTCGCGCCAGTAACAAATGGCCAATCAGAAATTGTGTACGTGCAAATTTAGAGCAGCGACAAAGAATTTGAGAATCTTCATTGCGCACGTGAGAATGTCCCGGCATCAATGGCTAGATTCAGAGCAAGATAATCAGCTTTCGTCCACTATACATACACATTTGGCCTCAAGCTATCTGTAGTAACCGCAAGCCTACGTATAGTCCAGTCGTTGAAGCGAAAAAAAGGGCCGAACCTTGACTTAATTGGTGTAAAGCTGAAACTTTGCACATTGTTTCTGTTGATTATGTACATTGACCAAAAAAAAATCCCCGTGAAAATCTTTTGGTGAAAAAAAGTTATCCGCCTTTTTTGAAAATCCGCCATTTTTTTTTCTCAAATTGGCAGATAAACAAAATTTGAATATTTTTTCGTATCGTCATACTATGGCTTCTTTAAAATATAATATTATCATTGTCACAATTAATAAGCAAGTAGGTACTCAATAACATTTATATTTGACTTTAAACGAAGTGACATTAACAAAATATTATATAATAGCCTGCCGGTACGATAATGTATAATTGTTCCAAAAACGATTATTTTGTTCACTTACAGTCAGGTAAATATATGGTTTGACCCCAAAAAATTGCTACAAAAGGTTTTCCAAAGTTTTTTTCTAGTATATTTCATCAAGAATAATATATTAAAAATCTAGGAGCATCAGAGCACCGGAAAGTTGTCATTTTCAAGATGGCCGCCAAAACAGTATAGCCTAATGACAATAATTCACTTAATATTCATGCTAGAGCTCTAGTTCTGGCGTCTATCCCTAGGTTTAAGGTTTTGAATTCAATTCAATAAGACAATTCAAAGGTAAGGAATTCAATAAGACAATTCAAAATGAAATTAACTAATTAGTTTAATGGAAAGACTTATATAAAACAAAACCAATAGTGAAACACTGGCAGTACAAGAATCGCAGACCACTTATTAAGTTATTTACATTCAGTTGCTTAATAAGTCCTGGTCATCATCTTCATCCAGTAATGACTCATTGTACGTATTGTCACAGGCATCAAGTTGCACTGTCTACATGCTGAGGTACAGGGTAGATTATTCTGCCTACAGCTACACCTGGCAGTGCTACAGGCAGTTGCAGTGGATAATCTATAAGAGGGAATCTGGGGCCGCATTCAGTAGCGTAGCCAGGAATTTTGAATGGGGGGGGTTTTGACGACCCAGCGGCGGAGGGTCTCCCCCAGAAAATTTTGAAAAATTACTTTGAATTTGGTGCATTCTGAGAGCATTACAATTTTGGTAAAGAGGTTACTTTCTTCAGCCACAGACATATACAACCAAGCAACCACACGGCATTTAACATAATGGATTAAAATTGAATTAAAATTAATAAGCTTATAGTTTATGTTCAATTTTAATCCATTATGTTAAATGCCGTGTGGTTGCTTGGTTGTATATGTCTGAGAGCATTTTCAACAAAAATCTGGGTATGAATATTCCTGTAAAATGGTGCTGTCCGGTGGCATAGCGAAAGGATAAGATCATGTTTTCTTCGGCATGTTTCCGAAATAAAGCTAAGTCTCTATGTTTTCTTGTTGCTAATTCCCTGGCTGAGATATTTGAATGTTTGGTATTGGCAAAACTCGCTCTTTTAATGCAGTTTTGTTAAAAATTTGGCAATTTTTTTTTAGATTGAAAGCATCATTCTCAATATCGTGACGTCACACGCTTGCCAAAGGGGGGGTTGTAACCCCCAAACCCCCCCCCCCCCCCTTGGCTACGCCACTGGCCGCATTCATGTCCGACTCTGTTGTCACAAACTGACTGCCTTTCAGTTTCCAACCCCACCCGTAAGTTTCCATATCACTCTTCTGTCCTAGCCAGACCATTATTTGGAAGTAAACCCTTAGACGGTGGAATTTTGTCGATGACTCAGCAGGTGGTAGGCGTTCTGGTGTCACAAATGATTGGGAAGAGACTACTTTTTTTCTTAGTACTCTGTAGTGCTGACGAGAGGGAGTCCGTCCGCGTGCCCCCAAAAATCACAGCCATCGCTTGACAATCTTTGTTCACAATGGATGCTGCTGCATGCTTTGGAAGAAGGAAGTAATTGGCACAGTCTTTCAGAGTAGCATCCCCCTTTACCAGCTTGTGAAACACAGATTTTCTTACCCACACCAAAGATTCTTGATGTTGTGTCACATCCAGTGTAGGCATATAAAAAAAGTAATTGGGAACATAATTCTTCACCCATCACCATTTTTGATACACTTTGTCAGCATTTTCCTTGTCGAAACGGAAATATAGATCTTTGTTTGCTTGTTGCGCATAATGAAGAAGCAGGACCAACAGAACTGTGTCTTCTCCAATCAACGTTGTCGAGTGTGACACTGCATTAAGAACAGTAGCCTTCACAATCGGCACATCAGCATCCCCTGGGGCATTGATCACTTTGCAGCCTTTAGACTACCCCGAAATGTTTTACTGATCAAGTCGATCATTTTTTCGTTTGTTTATGTTCATGCACATTAACGTCATCCTCGGCCACACCATTCACAATATTGCTCAGGGTTTGATCCTAAGAAAAAGGTAGGCTACATAACCAGCCAGTGATGTCTTCTGCGCTTCATTGGCAAAGCGAAGTTGCATGATTTCAATCCTAGTCTTCTTTGTGATGTTGAGTTGTGATATGTTGTGCCTTGGAATCACACGGTTTGCTTTCTGACCCAGTGTCAAGGCAGCAATCATTCCCATTCCGTGGAAAGTCCCCTTCCCATCCAGGGTGATAATATTATGATCAACATTATCAGCTGCAAATAACATTGTACTTTCGAGTAGGTCAATGTTCTTTTGAACAATGGATTCTGACGCTACACAATCAGCTGCATTCTTTTCAAACCTCAGGACTTCTGCGTAAGAAGAACAATATCCCATAGGCTACTGTGTAAACTGTAAACTATCAACAAGAAATCTCGACCTGTACAAATGATGTCCTTGAACAGCAAGACCAATTTGCAATGGTGCAATCACCGCTCGTGGTCTGACAACTTGGCCAATAGGCCTACTTGCAGCATTTTGCTTTGTGTCTTTTTCTACTAATAAGGAACTCAACAGTGTTCGTAAAGTTTCAGGCAAGTGGGCTACATTAAAGCAGGACCGAGATTGAGTGTCGGTTGCGTAGCCGAGTGTTGAAAACGTCTGCGCGACGTTCGAAGGGACGTGGGTTCGACACTGCTCCAGAGCACGCGGCTGTGTCTCGGCACAGACACTTAGGCCTAATGGCAAGCCGAAATAAGGGGAGCAGCTGACTCGAAGACTAGGCCTATATGTCACTTCGCTGCTTCCTGTCGTCTGTTGTAGGCTATCGCATCTGTGATCGCAGTGTTAGGCTACTGTATGTTATGTATCGCAATGGGGGCAAATAAAGCACGATTATTATTATTATTATTGCGTGCGTCTGTGCTTGGATAGTGATCATTAACAGATGGAACACCATTTTTGATGAGCTTTGCCGCAGTTTTAATTATTTCTCTCCTTTGTGACTCTTTATCATCCTCATGCCTTGTTTTTAGGAAATGAGATCGGAAGATTTCGGATGTCTTCTCTCTCATAGTGACAATGCAATGAAGGCCCTGACCTTCATTTACATAAATAGATTCACCGCACTATTTCTATAATTGGGTCTTCAGATATTTTGATCCATAAGGAAGGCAATCATCATTTGCTAAAAACTCCTTCATTTTAGATCTGAGGTCTGATATCGTTAACTGTTCTTCATCATTCTGTTCAACATGGGAACACATCTTTAGAGATGCCTGGTCCTGTTCCTCATCCTTCGGTCGCCCAAATTTTCGACATTTTGCCTCAGGTACTCCGCCGCATTGCAAGGGTACGTTAAATCCATATATAAAAGGAACACTACAAAAATGATGGTATAAACAGTCTGCAGCATGCAAATCGCTACCGTAGTAATCAATACGACCCTTCACGGCGCATGACCAATCGTTAGAACGTCTCTCATAACACTCTAATATAGGCCTAGTCCTTGCAAAAACATCTGTTTTAACAAAACTAAAGCCAGGTCTATCCGTAAGAACTCGAGTCCCACAAAACAAACAATGAGTCTTACTGTGAAAATTGCCATCAAGAATTCGAACACTTCGTTTCCTCGTGACGCAGGACCCACTTTCCTCTCTGTTCTTCTTAAGCTGTACATCGATTGGCTTAGTAGGCCTATAATGTTTACGACAGTCTATGTGTACTTTTCGACCAGCTGTCGCAACAGTGTTGTCCCTTCTATTAGTATTGGCAGCATTAATCCCATCAGCACCCTTTTGACGCAGTATACTGGAGGCTTCAGAAACTTGAATTTCCTTGTCACAGATCGTAATTTCTTTGCAGGCATTTTCCCTGAACTCTTTTTCCGTGTATCCGTAAACTTCCTCCGGCAATCACGGCGGACCACAACTTTGCAAATGTGAAATACTTGCAGTATGAAATTTACTTTTAAATGAACACCAACACTAACAATAATTTCACAAAAATTGAATAATTCAGTACTTGGACATCCGCCATTTTGAAAAAAATGGCGGAATTTCGAAAAAAGCGGATAACTTTTTTTCACCAAAAAATTTTCACGGGGATTTTTTTTTGGTCATTGTACACAATGAAAAGAACCAATGTACAAAATTTCAGCTTTACACCAATTAAGTCAAGGTAAAACCTTTCAACGACTGGACTAGTAAGTTTTGGATGATTGGAAGATGTCAACAAGTGTGTACGTGAGTGATGGAGCATTGCTCGCAAAAGCCATGACAACTGCAAGTGCCCTTGCATATTAAAAAAGACAAGATTCTTCCTGCAATTATTAAATACACTTGTAGACCTATCAATATTATTTCATTTGGTTGAGGTTAGCTTTCGTGGGTCAAGTTACAAAACTTCAATGAGGAGTCTACGGAAGTTTAAAAAGTGATCCTGCAGGCTGCAACAGGTGAATGTTATTTGCGATTAGCTTAAAATACTTTTCGGTAAAACCTTCTATTCCAAAAACGAAAATTCAAATTTGTTGTGTACTTGACAGACAGTTTGCAAATTATTTCAACACCTACTGCACTAAACATACACACTTTTACAGTGGTCAGATTCAGAACGCTTTTGCTGATCAATGTCACTGATATTTTTTTTTCTTCTATCCAAACCTCACTCTCGGATGATACATTTTTTCTATTTTTTCCTTATTTTTGTATTTTTGCTATTTCAAAGTAGCCTAAAAAAGTGACGTAGTCTAAAAGAAGAGATTCTTGTTGAAGTACACCCGGTAAAAATTGCTTTCTAAAGTTATATAATTACAACGTGCCCGCATAGGTCACGTGACACCAAAAAGTAGACACGTGACACCAAAGATCAGTAAAACCAGCTATTTTTTCTCTCCGAAATGGACCAATCAAAAGCAGGAAAGTTGCGACAAATGCAGCAAATAAATGATATCGAAACCACGTGTATTGTGGATGAACAGGTTTTTTTTTCACGCTACTAGACCATAATTATGTAAAATATTCTATTACAGTATTTTATGAAAATTATCAAGCTAAATTGTCAGTGAAAATGAATACCGATACCGGTAACAACATTCCAACGTTATGAAGTTATTACGTTTTGGCTTTAACTGCATTGCAGAACCTTATTTGGAGTAATAACAAAAATATAAAGTTTATTCTTGGCATTAGTTTCAAAGAATGAACATTTTCAGGAAAATAAATCGTGTTGTATTTCCTTTTGCTGTCTTCCCTTTGTATTAAAAATAGAGGACACACAAAAAAACGTTTGTTTAAATACATTGAAGACGAGCTGCTTTTTTTGAAAGAGGAAACAAGCCAGCAGTTATGTCCAAATTCATTGAAGGACCTGCTATAATGAAGAAGTCAAAATGACTACAAAGAAAACATGGGTGGGCACTGGGCAGTTGGTCCAGACAATATCTCGGTCCATATTCATAGCTTATCAAAAAATGATGGAGCAACAAAATGTGCTCTCAACAAACAACTAGCCTCATGAGCAATCTAACAAAGATTTTACTTTGAATCATAATGATGAGATTGGGACCAAAATTAAGACGTAGAAATATCAAAAACAGAATTTGGATTTTTGCAGACAAAAGAACCAAAACTGTAAATTCACAGTAACAAGGTAGCCTACACTATCATCATCAGGCTGAAAATAAGGCAACATGAAGGTCATTTTAAAAATTGTAATTCAAAAAAGAATGTAGAAAGATTATGATAATAGAATAATACCTGATATTACTATTTTGCATTTCCACTTACACGGGTTTTGATTTGATAGAGTTTGCAGAAACAATGCCGTCAGAGCGACCAAATTGTAATATGTTCTAATTTCACTACAATAATTTTTTGAAAACTGCGCTCAATTTCAATTATGAACAAATGGTTATATAAAATTTTAGTATAAAAATATTCGTAGTTTTGCGCCTATCACAAATGTCCAATCAGAAATTGCGTACGTGCAAATTTCGAGCGGCGAAGCAACCACGGAAAGGAATTAATCGTCTTCTCTACGCACGTGAGAATGTCCAGGTATGAAAGCATCGATTCAAAGCAAGATAATCAGTATTCGTGCGCCAAACATGGAAACTTAGCCCCAAGCCATCTGTAGTGACCACAAGGTTACGTGATTTGTGAGGATGTCAACAAGTGCGTACGTGCGAGATGGCACACTTGCTCGCAGCTACCTAAAGTCCCACATGACTGAGTCTTCACTGTTGTGGATTCATTTGTTTGAAGACATAGTAAAATTTCAAAAGCAAACAAATATGGGAAAGTACAGTACATATCATACCATATTTGTTTCAAGCGTGCAACTTTTCAGATAAATTATTCGTGTTTTGTCGACACTTTAAACTTAGTAGTAGGCTAATTGGCTAGTACATATGAATGTGTATACATTGCTCCAACGACTAACTGCAACACTGCAAGTGTGGCCAGACTAGGTCACTTACCTTATTCATAGACTCCGGTATTTTTTTTCTTCAGCATTCTGTTGATGCATTTTTTCGTTTTGTCTCTTCCTCTCAGTTTCACAAGATCAAATGCGCTTCGAGTCAACTGAAAAAATGTGTTCCTTCTTCCTAAGTTGTTTCTATTCAATCTTGTTTTCTAGAATTGCGAAACGACGAGTATTCTTTGTTGGTCACGTGACGCCACAAATGTGACAATCAGCTGACATTTTTTCTTTCCGCAATTGACCAATCAGAAGATCTTTTTTTTGCAATGGACCAATCAGATATAAAAAGCTGGAACGTTACGTGAAACCACTGTAAACAATAATATTGAAAAAGCACGTGCGCTGCTGCAGAGCCAGCTGTTGTTGATAATTTGCGTACAAATTTGGGCATAACTCATTCAACCAATTAATTATTATCTATTGCAAGTTGCAAACCAAGTTCTTGATGAGGTGCTGTGGCAGGTAAAGTAAATTGTAAACTTTTAACCATGTGAAATTACTGTAGACTATAACCTAACTAACAACTACATTCGAAATTAATTAGTTTAGATCTAAATATAAACAGAACAAGGAAAAAAATGTAGTTTATTATGAGTAACAGTTGTAAAAAGTGAGTTTGTTAATAAAAGAAAACTAAATTAACTTTCTGTAATCCATTCTTATTGATTCGCATGAGGTCTGGAGAAACGAGACTTTTAGAAGAAGTTAAATGAGGTGTTTAATACAATTGATGTGCTTTACTCTTACAAAAATAATATTTCTCTACTGTGTATAAAAAAATTGAAAACAAATTTCGTATATGAAAAATTTTGACACAATGAAATTTCGTAGCTTGCGCCAATAACAAATAGCCAATCAGAAATTGTGTACGTGCGAATTTCGAGCAGCGACAAAGAATGGAGAATTTTAACTGCGCACGTGAGAATGTCCAAGTATCAATGCCCAGATTCAAAGCGAGATAATCGGTTTTTCTCTGTTACAGATGGAAATTTAGCCCCAAGCTATCTGTAGTAACCACAGTCAAGGTAATTAAGATGATGTCAACAACTGCGTACGTGCAAAATGGCACATAGCTTACAACTACATGGACTACCGACTTCTTATTGAAACCCAATGGTCACTCCTTGTAATACAGTATTTATGTGAAACCTGTTCCCTTGCTACCATCTCCAGGAAACCATGCCTTTATCAATATCCAAACGATTTTGTACAAATATCACTCAATGAGCAAATGATTTCAGGAAAGGAACTGTTGTCTTAACATATTCGCTTTTCCCATATAATTTACTGATTTGTTCTCCCCAGTCAATAAACCATACTTCCAGGGTGTAAAAAATGCAGCTTTAAACTTCTTACTGCCATATTACCTTTTTCTGAGCTGTACTGTAGTTTGGTTTGCATTCATAAATGCAAATTCTTTTTCGCGTTCAACTCGTTTCCTCTTCTCACACTGAATGTTCAACTGAAGAGAGCCAAGAGGATTTTTTTTCTCTTTTAACAAATTGAAGTCTGAGGCTGTTTCCCACGGTCATGCTTCAACGAATCCACGTGTATCACTTGAATCAAAAGTGCACACTTGACCGGCTTCCACTACAAGATAAAATCAACCAATCAGAAAATGCTGAGAGACGCAAAGTGACAATGAAACTATGAACTCCCTTGCCGCTTTTTTAAAAACATTTTCATATTTATCAACAGTATAGGCTATATTTCGAAAGCTAATAAATTTATTTTCTTTTCTTTGTACAACAGTTTTTTTAAAAACATTTTCATATTCATCAACAGTAGGTCATATTTCGAAAGCTAATAATTTTTTTTTTTTGCATAACAATTTTTTCAAAAATGGATTAAGTTTGCAACAATAAAAGATTAACGCTATTCATCAATGTTTAACCCTATTTCCTGTGGGGGGGGGGGGGTCGGTTGGGACTTGGTACTTTTCAAAGCAATATCATTAAAGAACTACGCGATCCACAGCTTTGAAATTTCTTGACTTTTCCTAAAAATTATTCAAGTATTTATTCCACTTTAAACGGGTTTGTCAAATGCCTGAAATTATCAAGTGACAAAGCAATCTCTTTGAAATGGAAAATATTTCAAATTTCGCTGCATTTTAAAACAATAATCAAGAATTGCTCACGTGCAAATAGTGCACTTTGCAGCAACAGCAGAAAAGAATCGAGAAACTTTACTGCGCACGTGAGAATTTCTAAGCATTGAAGCACCGATTCAAAGCGAGATAATCGGCTTTTGATTGCTAGAGATGGCAATTTAGCCACAAACTTTCCGTAGTTACCGCAAGCCTATGTGCGTTGAAGACGATAGTTATGACAACTAAAGTGTGTATGCCAAACAGTCACTTGTAAAATGGCAAATTATGCTCTAAAATTGAAGTTTAGGGCAGTAAAATTTCATAATACAACAAGATGCACGATAAATTGAGCTGTTTTCATTCAAAGTGATTCTGAAAGCATTCTGTCGTTCATTCATTTACATATTACACACTTAACGCGATAAACTTCAACTTAGCTCAATGATTTTCGAAGATTTGGCAATCAAGCACATTGGCAAAGTTGAAAAAATTAGGTAGAAATGGTTGAAGAGTTTCAAGAACTTTACTCTTAAATCTTTAGAGTTAATACTTAATTCTCCCTTGTAATCCATCATCTACAAACACTTGGCTTAATTGTTTTATAACTTTTCCTTTGCTAATAATTTTGTTAATGATTTGTCTTTCTAATTCAAAATGGTTTATTCTGTCTGAAAAGTATCTTACCATCATATTTCTGTCTTTTTAAATCACATTTAACCGGCACGGGATACGTGAAACTTGTTGTTTTAAGTCCACTTGTTGTAAATTGGACATTAGTTCAAATCTGCGCTCCAACTTATTCTTATGGACATAAATAATCGTCTTCACATCGTCTTGTATAGACATATTGGAGTAGCAAAATAATAAATTGTTGCTACATAAGTCCCTTCTAACCTGCTTCTTGCATGAATGCAAGTGTGTTATCTGTTCGTAGTTAATTTCGCAGTTTGCTCCACAACGGCCGCATTCTGTCTTTTGCAACAGTGAATGTTGACACGATACCAGAAAAATCAGCTTTTTATACTGAACTGTACGCCAATGATGATGTTTCTAGTATCTGAACAATGTAGGCTAACATTAGCTGACTAAATGGATAAAGCCATTATAAAGCTGAACTCATGTAACTGACTTCGTTTTTGCTATGTGCATTGTGCAAACTAACAGCTCAAGTGTGGTCTGTGTATTGATATTCTTTACATTTTTCAAAAAACAAAAAAAGAGATTTCTCCAGCTTTTTTTGTTACGTAAACTGACACTATTTCTGTTGATTCATGACGTTGTCACAGTACTTTGCACCCGTCACTATCCCCCCGAAATCATCGCTCGTGCTTGCGGTGTGAGCCGAGGACAATAGTCACCGCATTCAGCACTGTAATTCCAAATAAAAAATCATTCCTTCTATCGCAACAAAAAACAAACATTACAAAAACGTTATAAAAACGTAAGAAACATAAAATTTGGATCACCTTGAGAATGTTTCCTTACCATATCATGGTTTCGTGCGGTTTAACTTTTCAAAAATGTACTAACACGACGCTAGTCCAACTATTCAAGAAACGTCTTGCCAAAACTATTATACAGTATCTGGTTTTTAACTCGGCAATTTGTATTTATTGCTAAAGACAAGAGGCAGATGCTTTCAGAGTGACAAAAACGTTGCTTCACCTGGAAAAACTGCTGAGATGAATCGGCTGTATTTTAACACGGACTATGAGATTAGTATTAATATTGCTAGTTGTTATGGTTAAGCTATATGTTATTAAGTTTCAACAATAAATACTATTAATACTACAAAAAGTGCTCAATGCCAAGCAAAAAAGCCCAGCACAGCAAGTTACATCAAATATATTGATTGCTTTCCAAAGCTTCTACAGCCTCCACCTGTTTCACCCTAAAAGGGGGATCATCAGAAGGTCCTCATTCAAACAGATTCTATTTGGATAAAGACTCTTTTTGATGATGCCTCTTTTAGGCTGAAACAATCTGTAGAAGTTTTAGAAAGTAATAACTGTATTTGATTTTATTACGTTTCCATAAAAGTTAAAGTTAGCTCTATAATTTTACGCTTCTTTTGGAAGCACTTATAAGGTTTTTATTTTTACATACTAAATTTTCTTTTTATAAGACAGATTTAAATGACATAATATTTAGTGGAAACAGATTATTATGTAAACAAGATCTGTTCACTTCCAATGTTATTTTTCTCATTTGCTCCAAATCCTGTTCTGAAATTAATTATGCAGTAGATATGATGTTGAGGTACTAAAAGCTCGCAAGTATTTGTTATTTTTAGCTGTAAAGTTTTGGTAAAAGCCTTTACACATTGTTGTAGCCTAACATCTTGACATCTCCTACTCATGATATATTTAGGCCTAACTGCAATATTTTATCGTGCTGCAAAAAATACCAAACTTGCAGAAAATATGCTGCTTTTGGTATATGTAAGAAATGTCTGTTTGAAATTTACTTTCAGATTTTCTTAAAAGCTAAAAATTTGTTGCAAAGACTAGTAGCAGTTCAAGTAATCTCTAGCCTACATATTTTTTTTGCTTGTTTCTCACTGCTTGCACCGTAATTGTGCTATGATCTTCTTTCTACAGCTGCTGTTTAAGAATGATGCCGTTGGCGCACTCAGCTGGAAGCCTACTAGTACTAGCAATGGAGCCAAGAATTGCCAACTCAGCAGCAGACAAAGCGGACGTCGCCATGTTGAGAAATAAGAATGAAATTGAACAAGGTCAAGCAATCCAGTGGAATGCAGTACAATGGTAACTCACACAAGAAGAGAAGGTTTAATTATTGCTTTTTTATGTTACCGCAGCGTAGTCTATTGATCGATTATAGCCTACCAGCCAATTCTTCCTACTCAGTGGTTTCTGAGACACTGTTGACTTGTAAAAATGTAGATTTGCCAGAATCTTAGAGCAATTTGCTAACTGATCTTCTACAAAAAAATATGACACAAAATAATGTAATTTTACATGTTTACTGATGCTCCGGCATAAATTCTAACCTTTGAGCTGCTTATTTTGAGGTTTATTTTAAATGGTTTGCTGTAACAGCGTCAGTTGCTTTAGAAACAAAATCTACATTATAGAAAAAAAAAAGATGAAAAGGCTTATATCGTTTGCTATGGTGTGCAGGTGGGATGCCTCAGCAATATCATTAAAAACTGTTTATTGCATGTGATGTGTGTCTACTCTGTGACCTTTGTAACATATAAGATGTGTTTCTGTTTTTCAGTCTATTTTAGAGTTTAATCGTTTTTTGGGATATGAACAGCATCCTGTTTTGGGTCCTATTAAATCAGGGGTGACGAACCTTTTTGCGGTCGCGGGCCACTTTGTCAATTACACATGAGTTATCGGGCCACACAACTTTTTAATCGTAAGTCCTAACCAACTATGAAATCTTTTAGAAGCGACTCAAGATATTATTCATGGAAAGTAACAAACGGCAGATGAAAGTAATAAAACCCTCACAGTTGAAATTATCTTATGCAGAATCGAAACATAGGCCTACAACAGTACAAAATAAAAACAAATCAACTTGAGCAAAAAGGATAAAGCAACAGTACTTGCACAGTTGCACTGATAATGAAGACAGTTTAATTTTCGAAGCGTTTGCTTTCATGTGAGTATGATTTCTTCTTTTTTTTGGCTCTATCCTTTTTGCTCAAGTTGATTAAATGTTTCGACAATTATGCTCCGAAACAGCAAATCAGTTAATGAAATTTCCTTTTCGAACAACAAACAAAAGCCCATGCGAATCATACAGCTGAAGCTATTTAATGCAGCATTGAAGCATAAAATATTAAAAAATAACATTGAAGCATTGAATTTTTTTGCTTGATGGGATTTTTGGAAAGTATTTTGCTTGACTACGCGTTCAATATTAGGTAGAACAGATATGGCAACTCTCAACTGCCTACTAAGATTTTGATCTGCCAGCCTCGACCTGTAGCCTAACGAGTTTTTGTAAAGTGCATTTTAGAAAAGAACTGTTTGCATAGATACGTGCTGCCGAAAACAGATAACCATTTGAGATTGTCAAATTGTTTTGCGGGCCGCACAAAATTCTTTGACGGGCCGCATGCGGCCCGCGGGCCGCAGGTTCGTCACCTCTGTATTAAATCAACAAACATCTTTAATGGATTACTTGTAAAAAATCCTTTGTGCGCAACTAACAGAACTAATATGTTCAAGTAAAAACATAAAAAAAAACTCAAATTGAAATACCATCCCTTTTTTATTGTGGTTTGATAGCAGTTGGGTCGCTATGTGCATACGTGCACAATCAAGCGTACGATTGTAGAGATTACAAAGCTGGGAGTCGTAAAGCCGTATTGAACAACCGCCCACTTATAAATAAATTACAAGGTATTATTGAATGCTGAAACCACAAGTACGCTTGAAGTGGCGCAAAGGCGTGCCAAATGAAGTTGCTGTGTTTACCACACAAAACCGACTTAAACTGGAATTCAGCTACCTGACAGGCTAACTTTATTTACGATGTATTTGCGAAGTCGGATTGTTGTAGATCTACACATCATTGTGTTGAAATCCCCCCCCTGCCCCTAAGGTTGCCCTCTGGATTCGCTTTGATTTAAGGAAACATGCTCGTCGCTTCGAATTCAGCTTGGACAAACAAAACATTTCATAAATATCAACCCTCAGCAATAAATTCACATATCCACGATGAAATGCAGGATATATTTAAAACTCTTTAGCACAACCTAACGTTAATTTGCATTTAAATTTTATTTTCAGCCTATTTAGATGTTTTTCTTGTTGCTTGGCGCTTCTCATACTCGGAGGTGGCTGTTAACCAAAGACGAAGAAATATTGCGTCGGACTTTCCGTGCAAGTTTTTGCTTGGATTTTGTTTTCGGTTATTTTGATAGGGAGACTACTGTAGCCTACGTATTTTTCTGATTTTGCAAAATGGAAGAACAAATTGCCCCAATAAACTTATGAAAAGCTACGAACACAGTGAAGTAAGCAAAGTGGTTAAATACCAATCGTCATATGCTTATTTAAAGCCATTTACATTTCACTTTTCTTGTTGGAGCAATTTTTTCTTCTCTTAATGCTCGTTAACATTTTTCTCCAGAGAGTGATGTGAATTTTGTTTCTGGTTTCTTTTAAAAATGCTATATCGAAATCGCTTTCAGAGTTATATAACTTGTCTCAAACAGGTAATGTCACACAAAAATGGTAAAAATCAGCTGATATGTCCTCTTCCAAAATTTAACCAATCAGAAGCATCAACACAGCGCCAATGCACAGCAAACATTGACTTCGGAATCACGTGGTCCGCAGGGTATATTTACGTTGATTACTTGCTCGCAATGCTAAACGCATTTAAGTACTTTATGAAAAGCATTTTGTTACCGTATGTTTCGCAGCCATTGAAGTTTTATCGAAGTTAACTCCATCATAGCAAAATTTGGAATGAAAACAATAGTTTGGTGCTGATAGACACTCACTTTGTATGTACTTTTTGTTTGTTTATTGCCAGCAAAACAATAAACTGAACTGAACTTTGATATATTGCTGTAATGGCCGCAAATATAGCTATAGATTACAGATGTTTGTACGAATGGTTTTGAAAGGCAAAATCTGGGAAAATTCTGTTTGCAGCCTTAACATATTTTGTTTTTTTACAACTATGACAAGTACCAAGCTCGAGTGCTCCATTGATAATAAATTGTGTTTTGTGTTGTATTGTATTTTTTTTATTTAATGTCATACTATTGATAGATTTTTCCAATTTGCTAGAGGGGCTTAAACCATGAAGTAAAATTGGACTGTGGAGTGAAAAAGGTTGGAAAGCACTGCTCTATATTGAAAGTGACATTCTTTTTACTACACATGAAACTACCGTAAATTGTCAGTAAATGAAATTGCTAATTTTTGCTTGTATGAGGATTTTAACACAAAATATATCCGTAGTTTCGCGCCAGTAACAAATAGCCAATCAGAAATTGTGTACGTGCAAATTTAGAGCAGCGACAAAGAATTTGAGAATCTTCATTGTGCACGTGAGAATGTCCAGGCATCAATGCCTAGATTCAGAGCGAGATAATCAGCTTTCCTTCACTATACATAGAAACTTAGCCTCAAGCTATCTGTAGTAACCGCAAGCCTACGTAATTTCAAGATGATTGGAAGATGTCAACAAGTGTGTACGTGCGTGATGGAGCATTGCTCGCAAAAGCCATGACAACTGGATGTTACCTTGCATATTCAAAAAAGACAAGGTTCTTCTTGCAATTATTAAATACACTTGTAGACCTATCAATATTATTTTATTTGGTTAAGGTTAGCTTTCGTGGGTCAAATTGCAAAACTTCAATGAGGAGTCTACGGAAGTTTAAAAGGTGATCCTGCAGGCTGCAACAGATGAATGTTATTTGCGATTAGCTTAAAATACTTTTCGGTAAAACCTTCTATTCCAAAAACGAAAATTCAAATTTGTTGTGCTTCTTGACAGACAGTTTGCAAATTATTTCAACAACTGCTGCACTAAACATACACACTTTTACAGTGGTCAGATTCAGAACGCTTTTGCTGATCAATGTCAATGATATTCTTTTTTCTTCCATCCAAACCTCACTCTCGGATGATACATTTTTTCTATTTTTTCCTTATTTTCGTATTTTTGCTATTTCAAAGTAGCCTAAAAAAGTGACGTAGTCTAAAAGAAGAGATTCTTGTTGAAGTATGCCCGGGAAAAATTGCTTTCTAGAGTTATATAATTACAACGTGCCCGCATAGGTCACGTGACACCAAAAAGTAGACACGTGACACCAAAGATCAGTCAAATCAGCTGAATTTTTTTTTCTCCGAAATGGACCAATCAAAAACAGGAAAGTTGCGCCAAAATGCAGCAAATAAATGATATCGAAACCACGTGTATTGTGGATGAACACTAGGGCTCATTTTCACGCTACTAAACCATAATTATGTAGAATATTCAATTACAGTATTTTATGAAAATTATCAAGCTAAATTGTCAGTGAAAATGAATACCGATACCGGTAACAACATTCCAACGTTATGAAGTTATTTCGTTTTGGCTTTAACTACATTGCAGAACCTGATTTGGACTAATAACAAAAATATAAAGTTTATTGTTGGCATTAGTTTCAAAGAATGAACATTCTGAGGAAGATAAACCGTGTTGTATTCACTTTTGCTATCGTTCCCTTCCCTTTGTATTAAACTTAAAGGACACACAAAAAAGTTTTACAACGTTTTTTTTTGAAGAGCTGCTTTTTTTGAAAGAGGAAGCAAGCCGGTTATCTCCAAATTCATTGAAGGACCTGCTATAATGAAGTCAAAATGACTACAAGAAAACATGGGTGGGCAGTTGGATTAGACAATATCTCGGTCCATATTCATAGCTTATCAAAAAATGCTGAAGCAACAGAATGTGCACCCAACAAGCAATTAGCCTCATGAGCAATCTAACAAAGATTTTACTTTGAATCATAATGATGAGATTGGGACCAAAATTAAGACGTAGAAATATCAAAAACAGAATTTGGATTTTTTGCAGACAAAGGAACCAAAACTGTAAATTCACATCAACAAGGTACATACTCGCCGTCATCGGGCTGAGAACAAGGAAACGCGAATGTCATTTTAAAAATTGTAATTTAAAAAGGATTGTAGAAAGATTATCATACAATAACACTAATATTACTATTTTGCATTTCCATTCAGGCTACACGGGTTTTGATTTGCTAGACTAGAGTTTGCAGAAACAAAACCGTCAGAGTGGCCAATTTGTATTTTTAAAAATGCTTTATATGTTCTACTTTCACTACAATTTTTTTTTTGTTTTTGAAAACTACGCGCAATTTCAATCAAGAATAAGTGGTTATAATAAAATTTTAGTATAAAAAATATTCGTAGTTTTGCACTATTCACAAATAACCAATCAAAAATTGCGTACGTGCAAATTTCGAGCGGCGAAGCACCCAAGGAAAAGAATTGAGCATCTTCTCTGCGCACGTGAGAATGTCCAGGTATGAAAGCATCGATTCAAAGCAAGATAATCAGTATTCGTCAGCTAAACATGAAAACTTAGCCCCGAGCCATCTGTAGTGACCACAAGGTTACTTGATTTGTGAGGATGTCAACAAGTGCGTATACGTGCGAGATGGCACATTTGCTCGCAGCTACTTAGAATCTTAGAAAACAGAATGCTCACTGTTGTGGATTCATTTGCTTGAAGACATTGTAAAATTCAAGGGAAAACAAATATGGAAAAGTACATATCATACCCGACTTGTTTCAAGCGTGCAACTTTTCAGATAAAGTATTCGTGTTTTGTCGGCACTTTAAACCTAGTAGTAGGCTAATAGTCTAGCACATATGGATGTGTATGCATTGCTCCAACGACTAACTGCAACACTGCAAGTGTGGCATATGAATGTGTATACATTGCTCCAACGACTAACTGCAACACCGAAAGTGTGGCCAGACTAGGTCACTTACCTTATATAGACCCCGGTATTTTTTTTCAGCACTCTGTTGATGCATTTTTTCGCTTTGTCTCTTCCTCTCAGTTTCACAAGATCAAATGCGCTTCGAGTCAACTGAAAAAATGTGTTCCTTCTTCCTAAGTTGTTTCTATTCAATCTTGTTTTCTAGAATTGCGAAACGACGAGTATTCTTTGTTAGTCACGTGACGCCACAAATCTGACAATCAGCTGACATTTTTTTCGCAATTGACCAATCAGAAGATCTTTTTTTTGCAATGGACCAATCAGAAATAAAAAGCTGGAACGTTACGTGAAACCACTGTAAACAATAATATTGAAAAAGCACGTGCGCTGCTGCAGAGCCAGCTGTTGTTGATAACTTGCGTACAAATTTGGGCATAACCCATTCAACCAATTAATTATTATCTATTGCAAGTTGCAAACCAAGTTCTTGATGAAGTGCTGTGGCAGGTAAAGTGAATTGTAAACTTTTAACCATGTGAAATTATTGTATACTATAACCTAACTAAGAACTACATTCGAAAGCTTAGTTTAGGTCTACATATGAACAGAACAAGGAAAAAATGTAGTTTATTATGAGTAACAGTTGTAAAAAGTGAGTTTGTTAATAAAAGAAAACTAAATTAACTTTCTGTAATCCATTCTTATTGATTCGCAAGAGGTCTGGAGAAACGAGACTTTCAGAAGTAGTTAAATGAGGTGTTTAATACAATTGATGTGTTTTACTCTTACAAAAATAATACTTCTCTACTGTGTATAAAAAATTTAAAAACAAATTTCGTATATGAAAAATTTTGACACAATGAAATTTCGTAGTTTGCGCCAATAACAAATAGCCAATCAGAAATTGTGTACGTGCAAATTTCGAGCAGCGACAAAGAACGGAGAATTTTAACTGCGCACGTGAGAATGTCCAGGTATCAATGCCCAGATTCAAAGCGAGATAATCGGCTTTTCTCCGTTACAGATGGAAACTTAGCCCCAAGCTATCTGTAGTAACCACAGTCAAGGTAATTAAGATGTGTCAACAACTGCGTACGTGCAAAATGGCACACAGCTTACAACTACATGGACAACCGACATCTTATTGAAATTGATTGAGTTTCGCTTTTAGCAGCATGATCGACTCGTAGCTTACTTCACAAGGTAGATTTAAACGATCTGTCTTAGCCTGATGCTGCGAGTTTGCTGTGGCAATAGTAAGTTGCGCAAGCTTTCGGAACACAGTTCCCTAGTCATGTGCTATGATCATCATAACTAAGGAAATATGATCATCATATGATCATCATAACTATAACATAAGCATATGATCATCATAACTAAGGAAAATATGATCATCATAGCACATGACTAGGGAACTGTGTTCCGAAAGCTTGAACATAAGCATATGATCATCATAACTAAGGAAACTATGATCATCATAGCACATGACTAGGGAACTGTGTTCCGAAAGCTTGCGCAACTCACTATTGCCACAGCAAACTCGCAGCATCAGGCTAAGACAGATCGTTTAAATCTACCTTGTGAAGTAATCTTATTGAAACCCAATAGTCACTCCTTGTAATACAGTATTTATGTGAAACCTATTGTTCCCTTGCTACCATCTCCAGGAAACCATGCCTTTATCAATATCCAAACGATTTTGTACAAATATCACTCAATGAGCAAATGACTTCCGGAAAGGAACTGTTGTCTTAACATATTCGCCTTTCCCATATAATTTGCTGATTTGTTCACCTTAGGCAATAAACCATACTTTCAAGGTGTAAAAAAATGCAGCTTTAAACTTCTTACTACTATATTACTTTTTTCTGAGCTGCACTGTAGTTTGGTTTGCATTCATAAATGCAAATTCGTTTTCGCGTTCAGCCTCAGCTCGTTTCCTCTTCTCACACTGAATGTTCAACTGAAGAGAGCCAAGAGGATTTTTTTTCTCTTTTAACAAATTGAAGTCTTATTGAGGCTGTTTCACACGGTCATGCTTCAACGAATCCACGTGTATCACTTGAATCAAAAGTGCACACTTGACCGGCTTCCACTACAAGATAAAATTAACCAATCAGAAAACCCTGATAGACGCAATGTGACTGATAACTAAGGAAACTATGAACTCACTTGCCGCTTTTCTTTTGATGCCGTTTTTAGATTGTTTTAAAAACTTCTGAAATTGTTTGTATTTGGCAATTCAACTTATTCCACAACTTGAAATAATTGAGGCCTTTGAGAAATCTAGTCAAAAAAATTGCTATTTAAACATATCAAATTTACTCATTTACGGTATATCAAAGTGCATCGTGCAACTTGCATCATGCTCAATTTTAGTGAGTTTCTTTTAAATTTTACATGCGTTAAATTCAAAATAAAAATATAATTTTGATTATTTGAGCAAAAAATCAAAAATAAGTTTAATCTTCATGAAGTTTTTGAAACATGCGGAAAGTTCTTGCCCAAATTTTTATCAAATTTTCGACTAATTGAATAGTTTAGGGGTGCGGTTGCAATTTATTTGACATTTGCATAACCATTATTTAAGCCAAAAATCAAAAATTAATTCAATTTTAATAAAATTTTGTAACATGCTGAAAGTTCTTGCCCAAATTTTTTGCCCAAATTTTCGTCTAATGGAAAAGTTTAGGGGTAGGCTACCGTTGCATTCCCTGCACCTCTAGCTTCTACGCCTATGTTTAAGGGATATCGGTAGGCCTACTTGCTGGGAACCTAATTAAATTTGTTCTATTGGAAATGGCAAAAATTAATGTATTTTCTGAGTAAATTTCGGGCCCCTTAATTTGCGGGCACTGTGCGATTGCACGGTTCGCACATCCCAAAGACAGGCACTGGTTATATTTCGAAAGCTAATAAATTTATCTTTTTTTTGCAGAACAATTGTTTCAAAAAAGAATTAAGTTTACAACAATAAAAGATTAACAATATTCATCACTGTTTAAATGCGTTTTTGGTTCAGTGTCGAATGCCTGAAATTATCAAGCGACAAAGCAATCCCCTTTCAATAGCATGAACATGAAAAAGATTTCAAATTTCGCTGCATTTTAAAACAATAATCAAGAATTGCTCACGTGAAAATAGTGCACTTTGCAGCAACAGCAGAAAAGAATTGAGAAACTTTACTGCGTATACCTGATGATTTCTGAGCATTGAAGCACCGATTCAAAGCGAGATAATCGGCGTTTGCTTGCTAGAGATGGCAATTTAGCCACAAACTTTCCGTAGTTACCGCAAGCCTATGTGCGTTGAAGACGATAGTTATGACAACCAAAATGTGTATGCCAAACAGTCACTTGTAAAATGGCAAATTATGCTTTAAAATTGAAAATTAGGGCAAAAATTTTATAATACAACAAGATGAACGATAAATTGAGCTGTTTTCTTCCAAAGTGATTCCGAAAGTATTTCTGTCATTCATTCATTTACATATTGCTAACTTTGCGCGATAAACTTCAACTTAGCTCAATGATTTTCGAAGATTTGGCAATCAAGCACATTGGCAAAGTTGAAAAAATCAGGCAGAAATAGTTGAAAAGTTTCAAGAACTTTACTCTTGAATCTTTAGAGTTATTATTTAATTCTCCCTTGTAATCCATTATCTACAAACACTTGGCTTAATTGTTTTATAACTTTTTTTTTACTAATAAGTTTGTTAATGATTTGTCGTTCTACTTTGCAATGACTTATTCTGTCTGAAAAGTATTCTATTTCTGTCTTTTTAAATCACATTTAACCGGCACGGGGCACGTGAAACTTGTTGTTTTAAGTCCACTTGTTGTAAATTGGACATTAGTTCAAATCTGCGCTCCAACTTATTCTTATGGGCATAAATAATCGTCTTCACATCGTCTTGTATAGACATGTTGGAGTAGGAAAGTAATAAACTATTGCTACATAAGTCCTTTCTAACCTGTTTCTTGCATGAATGCAAATGTGTTATCTGTTCGTAGTTAATTTCGCAGTTTGCATCAGAACGGCCGCATTCTGTCTTTTGCAACACTGAATGTTGACACGATACCAGAAAAATCAGCTTTTTATATTGAACTGTACGACAATGATATTGTTTTTAGTATCTAAACAAATTAGGCCAACATTAGCAGACTAAATGGATAAAGCCACTATAAAGCTGAACTCATGTAACTGACTTCGTTTCAGCTATCTGCATACTAACAGCTCAAGTGTGGTCTGTGTATTCATATTCCTTTACATTTTTCAAAACACAAAAAAAGAAATGTCTTCAGCTTTTTCTTGTCACGTAAACTGACACTATTTTTGTTGATTCATGACGTTGTCACAGTACTTTGCACCCGCCACTATCCCCCCGAAATCATCGCTCGTGCTTGCGGTGTATTGCAAGAGCCAAGGACAATAGTCACCAGATTCATCATTGTAATTCCAAATCAAAATTTATCCTTAATATCGCAAAAAAAAAAAAAACGTTACAAGAATGTTATAAAAACGTAAGAAACATAAAAGTTTGAATCATCTTGAGAATGTGTCCTTACTAGGCTATATCATGGTTTTGTGCGGTTTAAATTTTCAAAAATTTACTAACACGATGTGTTATAGTCGTCATTTACGTTGAATATATGTAACTCGTGACCAGCGTCACTACATAATCACCGTTCAGCGTTTTCTGGTACAGACGTTGGAATTGATTACCACCGCACTGCGCGTGTAATCAGTTGAGCGTTCTGTACCACGTTCCTCAGTTGATTGTTTTGCGTTTCTTTCTTACTATATATTGCGTTGATTTTATACACTGAATCAGTGAGTAACAAGAGGTAAATGGTTTTCTCACTTGGTTGGCTATCGCTACAATTATTATTGTTTATTTTATATTAAACGTCTGGAAATACAACAGACATTTAACTGGCGTCGTCGGCAGGATCTTTACAGAATTTCTACAGGAATTTAGAAACATGGAGAAACTGATCGAAGTCCTGCAACAACAAATTGCTAACCAAGAACGCCAGACGAAGGAGCAAATTGCCAGACAAGAAGAACGTCACCAGGAACGTCAAGAAGAACAAGAAAGGCGCCACCAAGAACAACTACGAGAAATACGAGCCCAAACTGCGAGATCACAGCCAACAACAATACAACAACAGGTATCTTTACCTAAGTTCGTAACGTTCGATGCCACCACTGAACTGTGGGCAGACTATTGGAAGAGGTTTAACACCTTTGTAGCAGCACATTCAGTCGCACAAGACAAAATGCCCCAGGTTTTTCTCACCAATCAATCACCTACAATCTACAAAATGTTAACAAATTTGGCTGCGCAGGAAACAAACCCAAAGGAAGTCAACGATCTCACCATGACGGAAATTACAAATTACATGGCTCAACAATTCGACCCAAAACGCTTCATCGTGAGGGAGCGATTCCGTTTCTGGAGCGAAATGAAGCGCAAGCCCGGTGAAACAGCTCAAGAACTAGCCATCCGCATACGTCAGGCAGCTGCCACCTGTGACTTCTCGTCCATTTCAAATCCATTGGACGAAGCTTTACGTACTCGTTTTATTTGTTCAATAGGTAACGAGGCTGTGCTTAAGGCGTTATTCAAAATCAGAGCTGATGAACTTACTTTCAAACGTGCGGTGGAGGTTGCATCAGAAACCGAAGAGGCAGCCAAGGTGGCTAAAGAAACTGTTTACGGCACTCCACCAGCACCAGTTGCGAAAGTAAGGACCATCAGCAAACCTCCAAAAACTAGGCAACTTACAGGTACTTTCTTTACTTCTAAAAATAAAGAATGCTATCGCTGTGGTAACTCCAACCACAACGCCAATGACTGTAGGTTTAAGAAAGCCACTTGCCATTTCTGCAATATTACGGGACACTTACAGAGTGTTTGTCGAAAGAAAGCTAGACAGTTCAAACCTTCTAACGTAAATTGTATCGAGGAAATTAACATGCTTTCTAGTTCTTGCAGAAAACCTCGAAATTCAAAGTTGGAAGTACCGATCTCCATTAATTCGGTAACCACACACTTAGAACTGGACACTGCTACAAATGGAAATTTCCTTTCCAGCGACGTCTGGACTCGGGTAGGCGCACCTCAATTGCAAGCACCAGTGTCGCAGTTCCAATCTGCTACCAAGCATCTAGTACCAATCACGGGTTCTTTCACGGCCCAGGTAACTTGTCCTTCCACGGGAAGGTCAGATAATATTTCTTTTGTAGTCACGACAGTCAAAGGACTAAACTTGCTAGGTCGTGATGCAATCTCGTCTTTAGGAATTTCGATCGATAAATTCCTTCTGTCTAACTATTCTACTTTACAGAGTATCCAGTCATACGACAAGCCTGATAAGAGTCTGGAGAAAGCATGCTCCCTCTTATGTGACGAGTTCAAAGATGTTTTTAAGCCTGAACTCGGGTGCTTACGAGATTATGAACTAGACATAGATTTTAAGTCTGATGCTAAACCTGTTTTTCTAAAACCTAGGCCTGTACCTTTCGCGCTAAAGGAGGACTTAGCACAAGCCTATGATTCGGGCATTGCACGTGGTGTATGGACACCAGTTCAGTTTTGCGATTGGGGCACACCGGTTGTTCCAGTCCGTAAGCCTTCAAACTCTTCAGGAGCGAAGGCCAAGTTACGCATTTGTGGCGATTATTCAGTCACGGTGAACCCTTCCCTGGAGACCCATCGTCACCCGTTACCCTTACCAGAAGACTTAATGCAAAAGTTGGGTGGTGGGTACGGTTTCAGCAAGATAGACTTGGCTGATGCCTACAATCAGATTCGACTTGGTCCTGACAGTCGAAAACGACTCGCATTAAGCACTCACCGTGGCGTACTTTTACAAAATGTTTTACCTTTTGGCATATCTTCTGCTCCAGGTTATTTTCAGAAGATCATGGACGACCTTACAGCCGACCTTCCAGGGGTTGCAGTCTACCTAGACGACATTCTTGTCAGTGGCACTACTGCTGAGGAGCATCTCCAGAATCTTAGACGGCTCCTCGATCGACTTCACTCAAAAGGCCTGAGGTGTAGGAAAGACAAGTGTAAGTTTGCACAACCTCAGGTAGAGTATCTCGGACACATTTTGTCCAGGCAGGGCATCTCCAAAGGTCCCAAGGTAAACGCCGTACTGGAGATGTCTGCCCCCACTGACGTATCTTCTCTTCGTTCGTTTTTAGGTTCCTTACAATTTTATTCGAAGTTTCTACCGTTGAACGCTTCTACTGTAGCAGAACCACTATACCATCTCACGAAAAAGGACATTCCTTGGAGATGGGGAAAACAAGAGGAAAACTCTTTTGCTCAGCTGAAGCATCATCTATCTACTGATGAGGTTCTTACACATTTCAATGCTTCACTTCCGGTAGGTATCGCATGTGATGCTTCTAGTGTGGGCATCGGTGCTACTTTGTTTCACTGTTACCCAGATGGCACAGAACGGCCTATAGCAAACGTTTCAAAGATATTAACAGCTTCGCAGAGAAACTATAGTCAAATTCAGAAAGAGGCTTTGTCGATAATTTTTGCGCTAAAGAAATTTTATCAATATCTTTTTGGTAGATCATTCATTTTGGTCACAGATCATAAACCATTGCTTAGTCTTTTTGGCCCGACCAAATCGACACCTTCTTTGGCAGCAAATCGTTTGGCTCGTTGGGCACTCTTTTTATCGCAATTTACCTACACTATTGAGTACAGGAAGACGAAGGATCATCAAAACGCTGATGCTTTGAGTGGCTTACCAGCAGGAGGGGATAAAGTCTTCGATGAAGAGGAAAGTGCGGATGACATTGATATCGTCTGCGCTATCGATGCTTTGGATTTGCAGGTCCAGACCCCAAATGCTGCATCACTACGTAAAGAATCTTCTAAAGATCCTATCATTTCCACGGTAATGCGTTTCATTCATGAAGGATGGCCGGCCAAGTCTTCTCCACAAGACCCGGTCGAACCGTTTCGTAAGTACGCAGACTCTCTTTCTACTTGTTACGGATGTCTACTTTACGGTTCCAGAGTGGTCATCCCGTCCAAACTTCGTCCTTCCGTCCTTCAATTGCTTCATGAAGGACATTTCGGCATTGAGAGAATGAAGCAGTTGGCAAGAACGTCCGTCTACTGGCCAAACATCGATCGAGACATAGCGGAACTTTGTCACAAGTGCAGTACCTGTGGCGAATATCAACCGCAATCTAAAACCCAGGTCCAATCATGGACGGTTCCAGAAGCACCGTGGAGTCGCTTACACATAGATCATGCGGTAGAATTCATGGGTTACTATTGGTTACTCAGCATTGATGCTTTTTCTAAATACCCATGTATTCATGCTACTACTTCCTTATCTTCAACAGCTACTATCAACCTGCTAGAAGAAGATTTTGCTCATTTCGGCTATCCCCATACTATAGTTACCGATAATGCTACTACTTTTAAATCCACAGAATTTCAAACTTTCTGTAAGGAGAGGGGTATGGTACACATCACGGGTGCACCTTACCATCCGGAAACCAATGGAGCGGCGGAGCGCCTCGTACGTACGTTCAAGCAAGCACTTCGCAAATCTTCCCTACCCCCGAAGCAGGCCGTCTTGGAATTCCTACAGCAATATCGACGCACGCCCACTCCGAGTGGCTACTCTCCAAGCCAATTACTCAACAATCGTCAGATTCGAACCAAGATCGACACGCTTCTCCCTACACCGTCTCAAGTGGTACCCCGACAAAACCCTCACAACACCGACGCCTCCGAAGGTACCAAACGACATTTCAAACCGGGAGATCCCTGTTACGCGCTATCATTCACTCCACGACGGAGCCAGGATCCTCGTTGGGTTCCAGCCGAGGTGATTAAGCGACAGGGTAGCCGAATCTTCCTGGTACGTCTGCTGCCACATGGTCCGACGTGGAGGCGCCATATGGACCAACTGCAACCTCGCTATGCATCATCGGAGGACCAGGAGCCGGGAGATACTCCTGCACCAACAATCGACTCTTCCGCTGTCCCCACCTCAGCCCGAACGAATTCGGACGACACACCGACTGTACCGGAATTCGGGCCACACAACCCACGAAGGTCGAGCCGTCGCCGCAGACCTCCGGCTCGTTTCGGACTTTGAGTTTTATTGTTAATTCGGTGTCTTGTTCATTTTTTATGTTTGTGTATAAAAATTATCGGGGAGGTGTTATAGTCGTCATTTACGTTGAATATATGTAACTCGTGACCAGCGTCACTACATAATCACCGTTCAGCGTTTTCTGGTACAGACGTTGGAATTGATTACCACCGCACTGCGCGTGTAATCAATTGAGCGTTCTGTACCACGTTCCTCAGTTGATTGTTTTGCGTTTCTTTCTTACTATATATTGCGTTGATTTTATACACTGAATCAGTGAGTAACAAGAGGTAAATGGTTTTCTCACTTGGTTGGCTATCGCTACAATTATTATTGTTTATTTTATATTAAACGTCTGGAAATACAACACGATGCTAATCCAACTATTCAAGAAATGTCTTGCCAAAGCTATTATATACAGTATCTAATTTCTAACTGGGCTATTTCTATTTATTGCTAAAGACAAGAGGCAGAATCTTTCAGAATGACAAAAACATTGCTTCAAGTGGAAAACAGTCAAGGTGTATCGGCTGTATTCTATCACGAACTATGAGATTAATATCAATATTGATAATGGTTATCATGGTTAAGATATATGTTATTAAGTTTCAACAATAAATACAATTAATACTACAAAAAGTGTTCAATGCCAAGTAAAAAAGCCAAGCACAGCAAATTATATCAAAGGTAGTTATTACTTTCCAAAACCTCTACAGCCTGTTTCACCCTTAAAGAGGGATCATCAGAAGCAGATTCTTAAATGACATAATATTTAGTTGAAACAGATTATGTAAACAAGATTTGTTCACTTCCAATGTTATTTTGCTTATTTGCTCCAAATCCTGTTCTGAAATTAATTATGCAGTAGATATGATGTTGAGGTACTATAAGCTTGCAAGTATTTGTTATTTCTAGCTGTAGTTTTGGTAAAAGCCTAGCCTAACATCTTAACATCTCTTCTACCCATGACATATTTATCTGCAATATTTTATCGTGCTGTAAAAAATAACAAACTTGCTGAAAAGAATATGCTGCTCTTGTTATATGCAAGAAATGTCTGTTTCGAATTTACTTTCAGATTTTCTAAAAAGATAAAAATTTGCTGCAAAAAGTAGTAGCAGTTCAAGTAATCTCTAGCCTACATATTCTTTTGCTTGTTTGTCATTACTTGCTCCGTAATTGTGCTATGATCTTCTTTCCACAGCTGCTGTTTAAGAATGATGCCGTTGGCGCACCAGCTGTAAGCCTACTGGTGCTAGCGATGGAGCCGAGAATTGCCAACGCAGCAGAAGACAAAGCGGACGTTGCTACGTTGAGAAATAAGAATGCGATTGAACTCGGTCAAGCAATCCAGTGGAATGCAGTACAATCATAACTCACACGAGAAGAGAAGTTTTAATTATTGCTTTTTCATGTAATCGCACTGCATTGATTGATCATACCAGCCAATTCTTCCTACTTTCCGGTTTCTAAGACGCTGTAGACTTGTAGAAATGTAGATTTGCCGGAATAATGGGGTAATATGCAAACTGAACTGCTACAAAAAAAGATGACACAAAATAATGTGATTTTAAATATTCACTGATGCTCGGGCATAAATTCTGACCTTCAAGCTGTTTATTTTGAGGTTTATTTTAAATGGTTTGCTGAAACAGGTAACAGCATCAGTTGCTTTAGAAAAAATCTACACTATATACAAAAAAAAAAGTCGAAAGGCATATATCGTTTGCTATGGGTTACAGGTAGGATGAATCAGCAATATCATTAAAAACTGTTTATTGCATGTGATGGGTGTCTAGTCTGTGACCTTCGTAACATAGAATTTGTGCTTCTGTTTTTCAGTCTGTTTTGGAGTTTAATCGTTTTTTGTGGTATGAACAGCAACCTGTTTTGGGCCTTATTAAATCAATAAATATTTTTAATGGATTTCTTGTAAAAACTCCTTTATGCGCAACTAACAAAACTAATATGTTCAAGTAAAAACATAAAAAACTGAAATTGAAATACCATCTCTTTTTTATTGCGGTTTGATAGCAGTTGGGTCGCTATGTGCATACGTGCAAAATCAAGCATACGATTGTAGAGATTACAACGCTGGAATTCGTAAAGCCGCATTGAACAACCGCCCACTTATAAATAAATTACAAGTTATTATTGAATGCAGAAACCACAAGTACGCTTGAAGTGGCGCAAAGGCGTGCCAAATGAAGTTGCTGTGTATTGGTTTACCACACAAAACCGACCTGGAATTCAGCTACCTGAATCTAAGCGTTACTCAAATAAAGCAATTAATATGCATTCTTTGAGAACCAATGATAAAATGGATTGTCATTTTGGCATTTTTTGTAGCTTTTTCGTATATGAATTTGTAATCGGTGAAAATCCGGACTAAAAAAAAATTCATACACAAAATATCCATACAGAAAAAAACATCTGGGAAATACCTACTCAGAAAATAAATATATTTTCCGGTTGGCAATATTTTCCGCTACACTTTAACACCTACCAGAAACTTTACTCTGCCAACCTTGGTAACCGGCCCTGAGTCAACGGTTCAAAGCCTCTACAAGTATGCGAAACTGTAAGGAATAATTTATCCAAGACTTTGTCAGTCCGAGGATAAAGATTCAAAACCAAACCAAAATGTGTCAAAATATTCAAAACTTCAAGTGCGGTGGCCTACGTGAGTATTTTTGCGGTCTTGATTCCATGCACGTCTTATTCTTTGACGTTCATCCTCATTGTAACAAGTGATTGCGGTTGATTTAGACTGAAAAGTAACAATTTTCAAATTGGTGGTTGCGCTGCCTGGAGAAAACCTACGTAGCCTATTATATATCGACCGTCAGCTGTTGAGAATTACTACATGTTTAGAGCTACGTTGCTGTAAATGCATACGTGCGGTCCAACACGTCTGAAAGTTACATAACATTGACACCATAGTATAGCTGTAGCACACCTCCATTTTTACCGTTAAAAAATAATTTGACAGGGCTATAAATCAATTCAATAATCTGAAATGTTTTGGTTATGTTTATTCGAGAACATGTAAATAAATTAAAAATATATTGTCAATTAAAATAATATAAGAAAGATGGTAATGAATAAAATAAACAAATATAATAATTTTGGTTTGTTTTCCGAGACTTTTTTGCATTGTAGCAGCTTAAAACGGAACTAAACTACAGTTAAGCAAAGTCAAATATTAAGCCAAACAGGAGTGGCTCAAAATCATTCGTTTATGTTCCGAAACTAAGACTTTCAGATAAAATAAAATTTCTTGTAAAATATAGTTCTAAAATATAATATAGTAAAATATAGCCTAGTTGTCGCCTATTAACTGGTCAGTTAATAGGCGTATGGGATGTTTGGTTGATGTGGGAAACGGTCTATAAGGAAGAAGACTTAAAGCAGTGGCGGATTCAAGGGTGGCGATCGCCCTTCTAAAAAGCAGAAAAGCAGCCTAACTTTATTTACGACGTGTTTGCAAAGTCGGATTGTTGTTGATTTACACATCATTGTGTTGAAATCGCCCCCTCCTAAGATTGCCCTCTAGATCCGCCCCTGACTTAAGGAAACATGCTCGTCGCTTTTAATGCAGCTTTAACAAACAAAACATTTCATAAATATCAACCCTCAGCCATACATTTACACTAAAATTCCACGCTGAAAATGCAGGATATATTTAAAATATAGTTTTGGGAGAGAGTTTGCTTTCTTGTACCAAAGACAGGCAAGACACAACAATACCACAGGGTGGAGCATGCAATATTTTCAGATTCCTGATTAAGGCTTAGGACTATTAGGTTAAGCCGAAAACGTTCGATTGTCAAAACTATTCGTAAATATGTAAAATATATTGTTGTAATGCTCAACCCTGTGGTATTGTTGTGTCTTGCCTGTCTTTGGTATATATTTAAAACTCTTCAGCACAACCTAACGTTTACTTTTATTTAAATTTTATTTTCATTCTAGCTGCTGTTCAAGCTTGATATTTTTAAAATCGTTTTTTGAAGCGATCAAGTGTTACCACTCAGCTTTACACCCGACCGAATTAGAATTACATCAGCATCGACTCAAGAGCATGCGTCTGTGTCTTTGGTAGGACACTTAAAGGCATGCCTGGAGGTGGACACGAAGATTGCATAGTTTCCTTGCCTTCCCGTCCACTTAATCTAAATCTTCAACCACCGGGTGTAAACCTGGATACGACAAACAAAACAGCATCGACCGTAAGACCTTGTATTCAAATCCTTGTGCGACAGCTCGGGTCGTCCTTGAGCAAACATCACGTTCATAGCTCCACGAGGTCTTACTGTCTACTACGTGTAGTCGTGAGACCTATCATTTTTCCAACACTTATGAATTAAGAGTTCGTTCCCTTCTGGAGTTGACCATGGTAGTAAGTGTGTGTATGCCATATGTAATGAATGTGCTTGTGACTTGAATCAGTATAAAAATAACAGATCTTAAAAAGTAGGCTATCATACTCATAGCAACATTTAAGTGAAGTCGAACTTTCACCAATAAAGTTACCTAAAAAATACCTAAGTTCAGTGGCACGAAGAGAGAAAAACCTTCACTTAATGTCGTTAAAACTAGGCTAATTTTTCTTCAATAAATCATTTTTAAAAAATCGACATTAATATTTTCTCGTTTCTTATGGAATTTCAGTCATATTGCTAGACTAGGCCTGGGCTACAACCTGGATAGATTGTTGACATCTTTGTATATTTTTGAGAACTCCCTATGAGTGAAAGTCTGAAAGATAAACCTTTGTTATAAAACTAAAGTAGTTTTTTGAACAGTGAATCCAAAGTCTTACAAAGTGTAGTTACAGTTAAAATTGCGTCTATGTAGGTGAAAGTGTTTTTTTGTGGTGATGGCATTACCAAAAATTCCTTAGTCAATCCAACGATGACCGAGCAATTCTGTTTTGTAAATACAAAAAGGGTAGTTAAATTATTTGAAGTCTCGTGATCAAACTAACTCAGTTTAATAAAGCGTCGTTTATTGACACACGATTGCAACAAATTCAATTTTACCAACGTTGCTGAATGTTAAATTTTTATGGTCTATGCATCTTTTGTTATTGTCATTCAAGCTTTGGCGGCATCTTTGAAAAAAAAAATTACAACAGTTCATGCAATAAAACGTATAAATGCGATGACATATTTTCACAGTGCTCAACACATTTGTATAGTAATTGCTATTTTATTACTTTTGTCAAAAACCAAAACATATTTATTTAAGGTAAAGAGGTTGACTAAAAACTTTGACACAGCTAAATTGAATAGCAAAGAGGAAAATTTTGTAAATACGAGCATTGATCTTACTGTAACAAGCAGATATAATGTTTGAACACTGTCGTAATGTGGCATGCACCTTGCTGTACGGAGAGGTAGTAAAATGCACTCGTGATGCAGTTAAATAAATGTCACATGCGTGTTCTATTGTAGTTGTCAGTATATAGAGAGGATACATTACCAGTTTTTTTGAATTACATGATAATGGAGGTTGTTTTCATATTTGTTTCGTTGACTGATTGTAAGATGATATCAAATATCCTAAGCATCTAGGTTTATACTTCATGTGATTCATGTTGATTGTATTCTTGTTTAGGTTTTATTATTGATTTGACTCAACGTTACTCTTGCAATGAAATTGATCGTACTTTCTGCCCTTGTGGCTTGTGTTGTTGGCATGACCCAGCCTCGCGCCAACTTCGAAGCAGAATGGAACGAATGGAAAATACTGCACCGTAAGTTGCTTGAGAAGTGATTAGGAAAACGGGATATGCATGAAAGTGTTTGTAATTTTTCTGTTTCACATTTGTTGCGCGTCAAACGGTACAGTGTTTTTGTGTACTAGTAATATTGCAAACCGCAAAAATGTTTTTGCTGTTGTGTAGGCCTACTTTCTTGCATCATGAATTCAACGTGATTAACTGCAACTTGTAAAACTTGTAAAAAATTCCTCATGGTTTTATAATGTTGATAGCTGATATCTTGATATTAAGCAGAGATTGAATTCAATCCAAGGTTAATCTCGGACATATAGGACAGGGACTTATAGTTCATAAATCGATAAACTATGTTTTTGTTTATTAAAAAGATTTACCAAGTGATTAAAATTAGTCTATGGTAACCAATTTTTACCACCACAACGTATTGTAAAATCTTTTTGATTTATATGAATGTTTTCTTTTGGCTTCATCTTCAACACAGTATTTTGAGGGTTTCAATTTTCTTTTTAGGCAAATCTTACATCGTAGAAGAGGAATACAAAAGGCAAATGATCTGGGAACAAAACCGGCAACTGGTGTTGAAACATAACTACGAATACGACTTGGGCCAGCATACTTACACATTGGGAATGAATCGTTTTGCCGATATGGTAACCCGCCGTTCATCATGACTTTCTGTTGCAAACTTAGATAATGAAGATAGAAAAAGCTAGAAATTGACTAAATGTTTCAGAGAAAGTTTATTTATCAAAGCGACTCTATAAGCGTATGGTTAATTAATAATATCATATTTGGGTGAAAGAAAGTATGACTTTTAAACTCGTCGTCAATATCTATTGTACATTGTGAAGTCAGTATGACGTTATGACACCTCAACGCTTTGGCCGATATTTTACTTAAAGTGAAACAAAGCCGTGATTTGACATTTTGCGAAGTTAAGTTTAGGACCAGGTAAGAATGTTAATATTCACGTGGTCTATGCATGTTGTGTAGCATATCGGTAATGTAGTTTCTAAAAGGTGGTGACAAAAGGAAGAAACTGTTGGCTATTTTATTTTTTGTAAACACCAAGCAAATGTGGAAAATAGTTTTGTTCCATCTTTCATTTTATAATAAAAACAACTTTCATTTACATAGTATAATTTTAGACCAATGAAGAGTTCAAAGGCTTGATTTTGAGTGAACGCCCAAGCACTATCCAAGCAACGGAATGCATAGCAGGAAACTACACCCCGAAAGCTAATCCACAAGAAATGGACTGGAGAAAACGCGACTATGTAACCCCAGTTAAAAATCAATTGCAATGTGGATCATGTTGGGCTTTCAGTACGGTGAGACGAGTTCCCAGCATGTGATAACGTTCTTTTTCTTAAACTCTTCTGTGGTCCCGTCCAAACTAAAAACAAACGTTTCTAGAAATTGTTTACATATTCCTAGGAACCTCCTACAATTATTTTGAATCAGCCGAACTGACTTTATTTTACGAATGATAATACCAGGCTGGCACATGCTGCTTCCGCCTGATTGAAGATCAGCAATGTTTGAACGTGTAAATGTGTGATTTTAAATAAAAATCTGGGTTTAAGGGTGTGGTATTTGAAAAATGCACAAGGATCACCGCTAAGCTGTCGCTCTATCTTTAGTATTCACTGCAGATTTTTTCAATTGTTAGACTTGCGAAAAAGGCTGACATGAAAAATAATAAGCAACTCGAAAAAAAAACTAACTGAAAGTGTGATGTTGTAAAATATTTTTGCCAAGTAAGCTGGTCTTCAAGTATATCATTTCTATAATTTTTTAATATTTCAGGTATATCTTTTCTTGCCTTAGTCTTGAGCAATAATCTATAAACCTATGTTTTTATTTCATTCTGCGTGAAGAAGAAACATTAAAATCATTTTGGTCAAATTTCAGACTGGATCAGTGGAAGGGCAGCTTGCCAAAATTGGCCAGTTGGTGTCTTTGAGTGAACAGAATCTTGTGGATTGTAGTGACCCTGAAGGGGATGAGGGATGCGGCGGTGGTCTCATGGACTTCGCTTTCGATTACATCATTGATAATGGAGGAATCGATAGTGAGGCGTCGTATCCTTACGTGGGAGTTCAGGTAGAAATTTACCGATATGTTTATTGGAAATGAAATTAAGTTATCTTAGGCCTACTAGTATGCCTCACGATTAATAGCAAACCCCATCTTCTAAAATCTAGAAGAATGATTTTAAAGAAAAACAAATTAGCTTTAAAACTAAGGACTAAAATAATGACAAGTTTTTCTGTGCAACATAAAATATAACACCAACCCAAACTGCATCAACTACCAACAACGTCTGAGCAAACAAGAAAGAGCTTCCTTGAAACATGTAATGAAAGATGCGGTTATGCAGACCTCATAACCCGGCCAAGCGAAGGTTGAAGTTATATGGTGTATTTACAGTAGGCTATAGAAAAAAATTGTTTGCTTGCCATTTTAAATTTTCTCTTTAAAATTATAGTTATATTGGGGCAACGATTTAATCATAATACTCTTAATACAAATGTAGCTTAGCGGTAAAACACTTACTTTGCCATTTCATCTAATTATCGCCTATTCCACCGTGGTATACCGTGTGCTTCAGAAAAAAATTGCAATGATTTCTGAAAGAGTTGGAACTGTTATTTTAAATAACACCTCAACCTAGCTTCGTTAATTTATTGTGCACCAACAAATTTAGTTGCACTTGCAATAAATATTTCTGTTATTTTGAGATGGGATTGCACTGGCGTTGACAGGGGGGTCCAGGGGGTAGTTTTATTCTCGGACCTGGGATGATTTTATAATCTCGTAAGTTTTCTAAGGCGCCCAGAAACTTGAAGAAGCCATCTTGAATTTTTGAACATAGTGCGTTTTTCAAAAAAGCCTTATTTTTACCTTATTCTTACATGATCTTGATCTTACCGGACCCAATAGGTAGCCTATATTTACCAACTCATGTGCATCATGTCTTAAAGGTAATTCTTAGGTAATTTAAAGGTAATTCTTAGTTTTAAAGATAATTTTTCTTACGTTTTTCAGCAAGACTGCAAGTTTACTGCAAAAAATATCGCCGCAACAGTGAAAGGTTGTGTAGACATTCCAAGTAAAAATGAAAAAGCTTTGGAGAACGCTGTGGCCTCTGTTGGGCCAATTTCCGTTGCCATTGACGCTGGTCACATGTCCTTCCAGCTCTACGACAGTGGTAGGGTTACGTATAAAGCATATGTTTTATGTAATAAGCTTGTTCGTTTAGACAAAAAAACATCTAAGTTATAGCATTATGTTTCTGTTTGTTTGTTTATAAGGTAACCTATTATTTTACGCAGTTAAGTGCTTTCAAAGCAAAAACTTTAAATTAAATTTTATCCCTTTTTTAACGCAACAAAAGTGTTCTACTCATCAGAGTTACGCGTAACCTGCAAAGCCGCTTTTAGTTAAAAGATTATGTAGTTTAGTTATGTTTATCGGTAGGCCTACGCTCCTGGATGAAGAAAGTTGCAAGGTGCAAATAACCTTCCTCTTTCTCAGTGGCATATTTACACCAAACAAAATAAAGAATGATTCCTATACCGAATAACGAAAACCTTACAATAAAATATCGAAAATGCGGCAAAGACAAAACTGAAGCCAAACCAATTTGTTAGCAGCGCCATTATTTTTGAACTCGGAGCAAGTGGCCTTCAGCAGTCAATCTATACAGCTGCTGTTGAGGAACATCAATCTAATGTTGTTTTTTTTATGTGGTGAAGAGACATTTCCTGTACAGAAAAACATAATAAGTTTATTTTATTAATTTCTAGGAGTTTACTATGAACCAGGGTGCAGCGAAACCCAACTAGACCATGGGGTACTTGCAGTTGGATATGGAACTGTTAGCAATAGCCGCTACTGGCTCGTGAAAAACAGGTATTCACTAATCGGTTGTTGTTACAAGAAAACTGTATATTTCTCCAAGACAGTTCAATGGAGCCTACTCTTTTGAATGATTAAATTTGCTTAATGGTTGTCAAATGTTTTTGAAATGGCAAAATAAAGCCACTGCATAGTTTGACTCTCAAAGTGTGTAAATGCCTGTTCGAGAAACTTACTTAATAAATAGTTGTAAGTAGTCAACAGTGTTGTAAGTAAGTCCACACCTATCAACAGGGGCGTTGACAGGGGGGTCTAGGTGGTACTTTTGGACCCGGGCCCGGAATATTTAGGGGGCCCGGATTTAAAAGATTCCCCGCGACTTCAAACATTATCAAGATCTTAATATAATCAGATCTAAAAGAATTGCCATCAGAAGTTAAAACAGCCACTTCAGCCGTCAGATGGTAAAGTACCGGACCCCCTTCCGGGTATAGTGATTTTCCTAACCACGATTTTTTTTTTAAAAACATGAAATATTTTTCTTCACCCACTCTTTAATTCTGAATATATATATTTTTTGGTGGTTATCACTTCTAGCTACTTGCAAATCATAGCCATAGGAGGTAGGGGGGTGGGGGCGGTTGCTCTCCCGCTGAAAAAAATGTCGCAAATTTGGGCAAAAATGTCAAGTTATTTCGGCAAATCAATCTTATCACAATGTTGTGATGCCTCACCAGTTAAAAAACTTTACATAATTGTTGAAATTTATGAGATACATTAATATTATCCAATGAATGTAAATGTATTATCACCGACTTTGAAAACTGTTGCATGTGGTATTGCAATCTGGGCAGAATGATAAGTTTCAATTCGACAACTGCAAAATAGAACACTCTGTAAAAATACAGTTGGGAAACAGAGGTAAGCTTATTACTGATATTCACTAACATGTAGGGCTGTAGGCTGCATTTCTTCATGGGTAAGATTTAAAAGCCTAGGCTACTGTGTACTGGTAACTTTACGAGGTTTTTTGTTTTATCTCAATATCCTACTAATGTAGTTGATTATAAAAATCATTTGGGCAAAAATGTCTAGTTATTTGGACAAATCAATTTTTACCATAATTTTTTAACATTCTATCAGTTTAGTAACTTTATAGTGTTGCATTTGGTATAAAAAACATTTTGCTTTGAATGTAAAACAGAGTATCGACAATTTGAAAACTTTTATATTTGGTATTAAAATTTTGACAGAATAAGTTTCGATTCATATTTGCCAAAAAAAATGCAAAATAATGCTTCGGCAAGCTGAGATAAGCTTATTACAGATATTCATTAGAATATCATCTTCATTGGTAGAATTTTGAAACCTTGCTGGGTTCTGGTAAACTTATGAAGTTTTTGTATTTTCTCTATATCCCACTAATGTAGTTGTTTGTAAAAATATTTGGGCAAAAATATCCAATTATTGGATAAGTCAATTTTACCATGAGTTATGCTATGCTCGCAAAACTTGACTTATATACTACAAGGATAGCTTATCATTTTTAGATATGGTCAAACAAAATAAGCATTTGTTATAAACTTTAATAAACAACAGTTGTGAGGCCACATAGGCTACTGTATACACCACTTTTGTGAGCATTGATCCCGGCCACTAAGTGTAGTTATATGTACAAAGTGAAAAAGTATATTAAATGAAAACAACTTGTGAATTTTCCTGGATTTAATTTCATGTTTTTGTGAGCTATATTTTAACTGTTTTCTGTATTGAATTTTTTTGTATAAACTGCTGTTTGTCTTTGCCAGTCCTAGGGTTGATATGCTCAGCTATTTACTATCTATGACACAGTATTAGAGCAACAACAATCAAATATAAAGACACATGTTATGTTGTTTTGTCATCCAGATCATGACGTTAATATATCAGGCAATGTAAACAGTGCTATTTTTGTGTCATGTTTTGGTAATGTGGTCTGTATTTTGTGGCAACGATTGAGTTTGAAGCTATTATCTGGGGGTCATTTTTCTTCAGTGCTTGTGATTTGAGTAGGCCTAGCAGCTTCATTGTGAAGTAAGATTATCTTTGTAATGATCTTCTGAAAAAACATTGACTATGATTATATTGTAATATAATATCAATATTTTTGGTATCAAAACTAGTTTTGTTCAAAGGTGGAAGTTTGATGCACATAGCATGGTAAACTGTCTAATTCTTTTCAGGCTGTAGGATTTGAAGCAGCATGGATTAAGTAATGTTACTGGTTTGATAAGTAGGCCTAAGCGGATTGTCATTTTAGTATTTTTCAATGCAAATTTACATATATTGAGTCTTTGGACTATCTTTGAATTGAAAAGATTGAGCTACTTTTGGTCAGGCCTTTTATTGAAGTTGGGCTGGAGATTTTCATATAATCTGGTGACATGAATATTCAGCAATTATTGTTATCCAGTTATTGGTGAAGTCTCAGTTCAAATTTTTTTGAATCCAGTTAGGCTTAATAGGCCTATACTGTATATTTTTTGTGATACATAAGAATGTTTTAATTTGATGGTTCATTTAATTGGGACACAGGCAGGTCTATGAACGTAGATTAAAGTAAGCTCAGCCTTGTTTTGCTGTTGTACGTGTTTTTTTGCTTGTATTTCGTACACGGCCAAGTTGATGACTCTCAGAGGTTGTGAATAATTTTGTATTTTTGAAAATATATATGCAAAGACAAAATTTGGGAAAATTATTTTTGCCCCCCAAAAATGGTTTACTCTCCTACGGCTACTCTACTTTACAAAGAATTAATTTCAGTCGAAAACTCCAACAATTTTAAACATATCGACGAAGATCGTGATTGAGAGCAAGGATTTTGCGGGTTATGGAGAAATTCCTAATGCGTAATGGCACAGTTGTGTGAAATTCGTGGATACAACAAATCTTTGAGAATATATAAATGTAATTCCTCTTAATTTTCTACATTGAACGGCATGTGTCTTCCTCATTTTAACAGCACATTAATAAAATTTTGTAGGCTACACAACCTTTATATTCATAACATTGTCAATAAAGGGGGCCCGAAAATAAATGGGTACCGGGCCCGATAAATCCTGTCAACGGCCCTGCCTATCAAGGCTGTAGCTCCAAGCTGTCAACATCGAAAGGTAGACATGAGCCCACGATGCAAAACGTTTGAAAATATACGAACCTAGTAAAGATAAGTTTAGTAAAACGATTTCTTCTAAGAACGAACGTTAGGTCAGTTGACATAGTAAATTTATTGTTCAATGAACATCACAAATGCGTGCTGCGGATGATCTGCACACTGAAACACTTTCACAACAACATGTGGTTTTAACTACTTCGCTATTTCAGTTGGGGACCAGAGTGGGGAGAAAATGGATACATTCGAATGACCAAAGACAAGAACAACAACTGCGGTATTGCCACAAGTTCCAGCTACCCAACCGGTGTAGAAGGGCGCAAATAAAGTTGCCGGAATAGTGCGGTCCCCATTGTGATCAACTGTAATTTAATTGAAACTTAATTTGTGCGATAGTTGCAATTTATTACGTTTTGTAACCGCTGCGAATGGCATAGCCTACGTTTTTCGGTTTGCAAGTGACGAGCATTTGAAAATGGTTACTTCTTATCGTTGTATTGGACGCAAACATTTAAGCAAGTTGACCGATAAATGTAGTGCTTTCAAACTTCTCTGGCAAAGAAAAATGCAATAAAAGCAGAACACTGTTGGTCAATTTCTGACAAAAACATTCGAAACGAAATTTTGACGTAAAATTTATTTGTCTTGATTTTGGTGATTCGAAATACATACTGTAGATGCATTGTGTTGCACTTGTAACAAAGGGTGATCTCAGGACCCATAAAGTGCAATAAAATTCAGGTGCCCAATCTTGCATGTAAATTTAAAAGCTTGTAATTTTAAAAAGAGCAACGCTCTTCTTGTGTTGTAGGAAAAAAGCAATCGCAGCTTACCTTTGCATGCTCTCTTCAGATATCTCTGTATCTTCCGAAGACTTTGGTTGGTGATTAGCCTACGCCTTGCAAGTATTCAAAATGAAAACATTTCGAAACTTTTTCAAAGCAAACATTCGGTTTCTTTCGAAGCAATATTTTTTTTAGTTAGTTTGACACTAGGTTTTTCAATGAAAAATTTTGTTTCATGTTACCCAAATAAAAATTTGCTTGAACACTCTTCAAAGTCAAGTAATTGAGCCGATGTGGCTAATTGTGCATGAAATATAAATCATTGAAATGGTTTATATCCTGCTTTTGTACATTGTTGTACTTTTCACAAATGTTGTACTTTTCTGAATAAAACATATGTCACTTCTAACACTTTCAAAAACAGGCTTATTTGTGTGAAACTCGAAATAAGATTGAAAAAAGAGGTAAGATGAGATTTTTAGGGCTTTCAGCTTTCTCAGTCATGCTTGCACCAGATTAATTTTAGGTTAGGTAAACCAAGACAAGGCTCCATGTTCAATGACTTCATAACGCATTTCCAATTTTTTTTCTGCGAAAATAACGGTAAGACCATGCATCTCTCAATCAATTTAAACCAAGCGAAAGACAGTATTTCACAGCGAGCCTACTTGATGGCATATTCAACGTGAGAAGAACATCCAGATGTTGTAAAAGATACGCGTTTTTTGCATATCACTTCAAGAATGGAATGGAAACGCTGTTGTCTGATCTTGCCGTTTTCTTTTAGGAAAGTCAACTGTTTTTGATAACACTGGACCAAATATCACTACGAAACTACTTGGGCTGCTCGAAACGAACTATTTTGGTAAAAATAAAATCATTAAAAAAGCTGAAGTCGAAATAAAACGAAATAACGATAAACAGTTTTGCATCGAAAGGAAAATTTCGATATTACATCACAACAATGGGATTTAACACACAGCATAAAAAAAAAAATGAATAAAATACTAAACAAAAAATTCTGCAAAAATTGTTCATATATGCAATAGGGTGGATCAAAAATGGCAAAAAAAAATTTTTTTCTCAATTTTAATTAGCTAGATATGGCAAAAGTTGCCAATACATCACCAAAACACAATGTAAAAAATTGAAGAGGTTTGAACAAGTTTTTGATTTCCCCCCGCGACATTCAAATTTAGTCACTTATACATACAAGAACTGCAAGGCAAATTTTTTTTCGATTTTAACTCGCTTTGCAGACATGGCAAAAGGTTCTAATATAACACCAAATACAATGAAAATGTGCGTAATTAAGAGTTTTGACTTCACCCTCTTTCAGCATATTACTTTTAAAGTGACTTGGCGGATGGCCAACCGCAATTTCAACAGGTAAACGACTATTAACATTCACCATCAGATGGCCGACTATAGACTCACAAGCTTAAACTTTATATGACTGGGTTGACAGGTGCCCCATTGGCAAAGTCACTTCCTATTAATTTATGCGCTCATGCATACAAAGACTGCAAGCAATATAACAAACAGTTACAAATTGAAGTGAGTAAAGTCACGTTTAGACTCAAACGTTGGCATTAACTGACGAGAAGCAATTCGGGCACGAATGAAGAAGCCGTCTCGATATTTCGGTCCACAAACTGCTTTAGATGCGTCGGCAACCAGTTCCAAGAGCCTTTCAACAGCCTGCGTGTGACATGAAAATTTGGGGAAAAATACAGTGGGAGTCACATCTATCATGATGAATTGCCGGAGCTCAGCATCCGTCATTGCTTTAATTATATGAGGCTCCGTGATAGCAAGATCTGTTCAGTTAATCAATTCGAAGTATTTCACTGCATCAAAATTAAGCTTTGGGGGAACTTTAAATTTTTGTATTTTTTCGCTGGGTTTTGCAGCTCTAGCTTTCATCTCTCTACGCAGGCCTAGTTCTTGAATATGTGGTCGATGGTAAGTTATCATAGCCAAAATTATATTTTCCGGATGAGCAAAGTATGAGTTGCGGTGTAGCCTATAACTGGGTTGATAATTTTCTTGTGCTTCGGACTAAGATATCGTGATGTGGTTATCATTTGGTGAATGCATCTAGCTCCATCTTTGCAAGATGAGTGTGATTTTATTGTGAACCACATTGGAGCATAAACACGGATAATGAACATAACCAATGCTTGCAGTTTCTCATACGGATTGTTATCGCTGACATATAATCTAAGGGTTCTATTAATTAGGTGTAGTCAGCCATCGTGAGTGTCTGAGTGATTCAAGCATCCTGGGTTTCGCATCGCCAGATCAATGCTACATTCACCAGTGCAGTCACACTGCTATACGCTGAATGGTGAAGATTGGGGAAGGGAAGCACCAAGTAATAATAAAACTAGGCCATCGCCCAGTAGGGTTACCCGTACTAGTCTAAGTGAACTGCCTTTTAATCTGTAAGAAGCACATATAACTTTTATTAAACTTTGTGGAACCTGCAGTGCAAGCAAATTCCAATAATTGTACTACAAAGCTTCTTTTATATCTAGAATTCTTTTGAAGAATCAAATACTGCATCAGCTAATTGTTGAGATACATAACCAAGTATTTTAGCAATGGTGATAAAACGGTCAATTGTAGCCTATTTGTTTAAACACAAGTCGCTTATTATGACATCATAAAGCGCATAAGTGAGTCACAGTATTCATGTATTCACAGTATTCACAGTATTCATGCTTTTGAACAATTTTATGATACAGTTTCTCCAACCCGATATTAGGGAAATTAAAACCTTGCGGGGGGCGATCAAAAAATTGTCAAAACCCCAAAAAAATTTGCATGTATGTTATTATGGGTATTTCGCACCTTTTTGACATACTAGCTAAGAAAAATAAAATTTTTGGATTTTTCGATCCACCCTAATATGCAAACACATTATACCACAATACGACTCTAAAGAATACGCTAAACAATGTTTTTTTCCAGTTCCTAACCCTACTTAAAAGGTTTCCATTCTTTAAAATTATGTGAGTCTGTGGGTTTGAATTTAACTCCTTGACCCTTTTATCATCGCTACTCGTGAAACCAGCACTGGTAGCAAACTACAAGCGACTAAAAACCCACAGCTCACCTGCGCACAACATTTTAAAATCATTTTGCACTCATGCACTGGCTTGTGGATTAACTTGGAACCAAGCGAAGACCTATCAGAACAAAAAGAAAAAAAAGAGACAAAACAAAACGTGCCGACTCAGTGTAATGGTCCTGGAGTTATCGTGGTAATTACGAGTTAAATTACTGTACAGGTAGAATTCGGCTGCAGAGTGCAAAGTCTTCTGCTATGATGACACTATTTTGAACGTCCCGTTAGATGTCACTATAGACGAGTCCTACTATATTTTATTTAGAAGGGGAGTTGACAAACATTCCCAGACAGCAAAATCAGTCATTTTTACCTTTCGTCCTTTTGTCGTAACTTATTTAATTATTTACATGTTTGCATATAGCCTACCATTTTTTAGAAAATGAGAGTTCGAAACATTTTTAGTACCTAACCAGAAAAAAACTGTTCTGTTTCATTGTTTCGAAATATTTCTTTTCGTTTCGATGCAAAATTGTTTGGTTTGATTTCGCTTCGTTTTGAATTTAATTTTCCTATGAATGATTTTATCTCGTTTCGACCAAATAACTTCACTTTAAACAGCCCTACATTCCATCACTTTCATCAGGAACCAAAATATATTTATTTAAGGTAAAAGAGTTGACCAACACTTTCGACAAAGAATGCATTTGTTGTACAGTAGCCTAACTAGCAAACAATGTTTGCATATTGCCGCATTTCGGCATTGCGCTATGCTGCATCGAGCTGCAATAAAATGCACTCGTGATGCAACCAAATATAGGCTGCCTGAAACCTGTCGCGAGCGCATTTTGTGATGCGACATTGCCTTTTGCGACTTGCTTCATATTTTATAGCAAAGCAGCTTGTTTTCAGCTCTTTTGTTGACAGACTTTGTCGTGCCAAATGTAGTCTTGTATAAACTTCATCTATCTATACTGATTGTATTCTTGTTTAGGTTTTATATTGATTTGATTTAACGTTACTCTTGCAATGAAATTGATCGTACTTTCTGCCCTTGCTGCTTGCGTTGTTGGCATGACCCAGCCTCGTATCAACTTCGAAGCAGAATGGAACGAATGGAAAATACTGCACCGTAAGTTGCTTGAGAAGTGATAAGAATTAGATAATTTTCTAACTTATAATAGTAATTTTGCATTTTGTTGTTGTTTTGCTTCATCTGCTACGCATTTTAGCAGAACATTGTATGCAGAACCGCGTGAGCACCATCTTGACGCCCCCTGAAGTCCATTAGTGGACTTCTATGTTTAGTGGTGGCGTTTAACAATAGCACAAGAAAGCGTTAGGTTAGGCCGAAAACTCTTTCAATGTAGAGAAAAAGTTTACATTTATTGTTTTAGCAAAGAGTAAACAACTCTTAAGATTTTCTAGAAAAAAATAGGCCTACTTAATAGGCTATGCCGACAATGCAGCAACGGATCTCGAAAAACGTTGGGGAACGGCGGAAGTTTTAACCGAAAAACATTTGTAAGATAAACGATCAATGCAAAGCTTAATCTCCAAAGAAAAGGTAAAATTTGAAAAGAGGTGTGAGAGGCTTGCCCGCCAGAAAATGTTTATAAATACAATCTTGTTTTGGTCACTTTTGGGCATTTTAGGCGCAGTAATTTTTTTTTTATCAAAATGCACTCTTTAAATGTAACTATTAGGTCTGTATAACCAAATTTATCAATTAAAATTGGATTTGGGTAGACGTTTTTGTTCAAAATTTAATTTAGTTTACCATTTAAAAAAAATTCATTCATGGCCACAGAAAAATTTCAATAAAATTTATTCATGAATGAATTTGTTTCTTGAAATTTTGGATATATCCAAAGGCTATAGCCTAGTGTGGTGAAGACCTTGAGCGCTAGAACTTAATCTATCTGAGGTGTCCCACATTGGCCGATAGCATTTTCAAGCCACATTTAACTTCATAAGTTATCTCGATTAGTAACACTAGAATATATTAGTTTAATTTTTAATTAACTAGGCTATTTGAGTAAGCAGTGTTTACTCTGGAGTAATGCATTATTTTGTCAGTTTTTTTGGTATTCAAAAAACAGTTTACTCGTTTAATCCACTGCCGAAACTATGCATGCTCAATATCGTCGCTTATGTGAATAAAATGTGTTAAGTGAGCAAAGCGAGCGAATTTTTTTTACAAAAACGGAAAAAAATTACATTTAAAATTAAAAGCCAAAAAATGTTGCACTAAATATGCGTGAGGCCCAAAAGCGGAAACTTTTTTACTTTTTACACAGCCAAAAAACATTAAACAGACTAAAACGAGCCCCCCGGCGGGGAAGTATGGGAGCAGTTAACACAGCCTTGGTAGTGTAAATACAACTTTATGTTCCTGTATGGAAAAGATGCTGTTAACACAACTTCAAAGGACGTAAAAGTTTTAGTTGGATTTGTAATTTTTTGTTTGGTATTCCCAACCCGAGATATTGAACTTGAGTATAGTATAACCTAACGTTCAATCACGATCAAGCTGCTTTTCCTTATGCTTTCCAATTTTTTTCTACAGTATATCAACTGAGCTATGATTGTATGAAAGTTTTTTGTACAATATCCACAGCATTTTAAGGTTGTGAATTTTGGTTTCAGGCAAATCTTACATCGTAGAAGAGGAATACAAAAGGCAAATGATCTGGCCATAGCCGTACGAGCCAGGGGGCAGGGGGGGCAGCTGCTCCCCCTGTTGTTTCAAAACGTCACGAATTCGGGCTTCAAAATTGCATGAATTAGGAAAAACTACAAATTAATATCTTTTACCTATCAAACTAAGTACCGTAGGCTACAGCCTCTTATTTGCACAAGAAATGTGCCGAAAATGATTTTTGTTTTCATTTGGCACACCCGTATTGATGTATTGCATGGTGATCAAACTGTAGTACGAAATGCATTTAACCAACTGCGTCATGCCAATTTGGGCAGCCACCAAAATATGTCTCTAATATTTTTGTAAAACTGCCCAAATCAAAATACAAAATTTGCTATATAGTTAATTTCATTAATTTTCACAAATGCATCGTGTTGATTTGGGAAACTGAAAACATGACATTATCTGATGAAACTGATTAGTCTGTTTATGCAACTGCCCAAAGTAGCGTGAGGCAGTTTCCCAAAAATGAACAAATTCATTAATTTTTCCCGTTTACATAACTGTATCGTTTAGATTTGGGCAGCAAAAAAATATGAAATTATCTGATCATAGTCTATTTATAAAACTGCTCAAATTGGCATGATGCAGTTGCCTCGGCATCAAAATTTACAAAGTCTTTAATTTTTTTTATAATAGGCTATCCATAAATGCATCATCTTGATTTGAACTACAAAATATGAATTTATACAAACCTGGTGAATACTTTTATAAAACAATTCGGGTGGAGAGGTTACAGTACTTTTTCAACCATAAAGGAACATAGCTAAGCAACACCACAACATTTAACAAAAAAATGTTATACTGTACCTGTTAAATGTAATGTTAATGTTGTGGTTTTGCTTAGCTTTGTTTGGTTACTTTTATAAAACTACCCAAATTAAAATGATGCAGTTGCGCCCCAAAATAAAAAATAAATATTTAGTTTGTATATGCAACTGTGTCATGTTAATTTCACCAACATTTAAAATGCTACTGCTGAAATATATAATACTCATAAATGTTACTCCTACCTACCATGCCAAAGTGCAGAAACATCGAGCAATGCACAAGCAAGGTATATTCAAAGATGAATTCAGTTGTTCTATCTTGATTACTTTGGTAAGAAATTCTAGCTAGCTGGTGATCTTTTTATGTTAGTTTTTCACTGTTATCATGCACCGCATACATTATATTTGGGCAATTTCTATAAAAGCGAGCTGATTTGGGCAAATTTACGTTCTGCCCCCCCCAAAATGGTTTGGTCTCGTACGGCTATGGATCTGGCAACAAAACCGGCAACTGGTGTTGAAACATAACTACGAATACGACTCGGGCCAGCATACATACACAATGAGAATGAATCGTTTTGCCGATATGGTAACCTGCCTTTTATCATTCATAATACTTGAATTTTTATCGCAGGGTTGAATAATGAGGTCAAAATTGAACTAGGCCTAAGTGCGACACAACACTTAGCAAAGCCATAAGCATGTCGTTAATTTGCCTTTCAGTATTGCAAGTCAAATACACAATGAGTAGGGCAAGTTTTTATTGACCTAAAAATTAAAAAAAATGGCTTTATTGACCTATCGAAAATTTAACTGAATGAATCATTGTTTCTTGTATTGTATATATAAAATAAGACTATACCGACAAAGAAAGAAATTTAAATCAACGAAAAAACATTAAAATCTTCAAATTAATATATTAGGCTCATGTGAAGGCTGTATAAGCAGGCAACTAACTCCACAACAAACATTTAGTTCACCAAGAACAAGATTTGAAATGTGACGTAATGGTTTAACAGGTCATAGGCCTTGAAAAGGGCGGTAGGCATTTCTCCCCGAGCAGCTTAGCTACTGTTCATCATCACGAAAGGAATCAAGAGCTATTGTTGAAGAAACGCCACTGCGTAATCCACGGCACACTTTTCAGTGTCTTGCCAAAAACACAGCCACATGCTCTTGAGCCGTGTCGAATCGGCGCTTAATTAACTTTCTGGTCTTTCAATCTTCATTATTTTAGAAATGTCGTCATTACTTTGCAGTATTTTAATTACATGAGATGCTAAACAAACCACAAATTGAGGTTGATTAACAAAAAGTTGTTAAAGTAGCTTTTATATGAGTTTTCTCGTTTTTTCTCTAACATTGGGACTGGACGTGTCAATTACATAAACTTGACTTTATTAATTGAAAGTTGAAAAACTGACCAAACGATAAAAAAAAGGACTATTTATTGACTTATTAAATTAATATTTTGAAACCTACTCTTTGTGTGCAGAGCTCTTGGTTGAAACCACACAGCAATATGTTAATGAAAAAAACTTGATTTTATTAGCTTTACTTGCCTAATGAGCAAAAATTGTAAGATAGTTTGTGTAGGTAGTTTATATGTGATATTTCAGTACATGTTGCATTGTTTGACTGGTACACATGATTTTATACATTAACGAAACAATAGAATTAGCCTATAACTGCAATGAGGTTTTAAACAAATAAATTTGTTTTTATCCAGTCATCGGGAAAGACTGTCGATTCTATGCAAAGGTAAAAAATAGTCTTTGAATATTTTTCCGCATAATTCTAAGTTTGAAATTATATTCATCTGCTACATGGTACAACTTTAGACCAACGCAGAGTTCAAAAAATTGTTTCTGAGCAAACAACTAAGTACGATCGGCACAAGGGGATGCAAAGCAGGAAACTACACCCCGACAACTAATCCAAAAGAAGTCGATTGGAACAAAATATGGCTGTGTGACTGCGGTTTAAAATCAAATGGAATGTGGTGGCTCAAGCTCTGCATTTAGTACGGTAAGATGAGCTACCAATAAAAATAGTTTTGTAAAAGTTCAAGCATGGTTTTGCTAAAACTCAAAAAAAAGTTATGCAAATAGTTTAAATACTCGTGTTTTGTACATACTCGATAACTTTCATTTCACCGTGTTGTTCACATTGGTTTTGTTGGTTGCCACAACGCATTTGAAATAGTTGTTTGTCGTTTGTTTAAAAACCGTTGAAAACAGCACATAAGCCATGAGTAGACCGGTTAGCTTACTGCTTTTTTTTCATTTGAGTTAGTTTAAATCAGGGTTGTCTAACCTTTTTGGCCAAAGGACCACATGCGGTTTACAAATGATTGCGCGGGCCACTAGAGTGTTTAATGCTAATTTGTAATCTTAGAAATGGCGGTCTTACCATTTCTAATTAAAACTCTCACACCAAAATTCTAATCTTATAAATGTGTATTATCCTGTTTTAAAATTAAAAAAACGATAGATATACCAAGATATAGTAAAATCAACAAAGATTTTACTACACGTCGACATTTCAATGTGAAGTTTGGCACTGTTTTTCTCTAACAAGTTAGGCAATAGGCTATGCAGTGAAATGGACGATGTAGCAATGCAAAGCGAGTTTTCCATATGGCTGTCAAAACTTAGCAAAGGGATTTGATGTGGTTCAACCCCGAAAAAACTTGCTCGCATAAGCTAAGCGAGTGCTGCCGAATAATGATGTCACGAAAACTGCCAATCTGTGAATCCTCTGATACTTTTCTTCAGAAACAATTTCTTTGTAAAATTGTAGCGATAGAAGATCTTCGAACATTTTCCTTAAAGCAAGAAATAATGCTAATGGATTCTTGAAGCAAGAGTACGATTGTGCGGAAAGGATGTGAACGTAGCAATGTGGAACATATGATACGTAACAATATGCATTGTGATGCAATAAAATTAACTTGCACAGTTGTGCACCCCTGCACTAGAGACTATGGAGTAATAGACAAAGAAAGCAAACAAGAAATGCCAATTTCTCGTAGAGTAAGTTTGCCATAAATTACGCAGGAGATTAAGTTGAATATATATGTCATTTCGAAAGATACATTGGTATATACATTGGTATACATTGGTATATACATACATTCGTATACACATACATTGGTATGTCAACCAGACATTTGTTGACAAGGGCCGGGGAGCACTGAAACCCAAACCTAACAATTAAAAGTGCAATTAAAGAGCACATCGCCTCTTGTGAAACGTGCACTGACAATGTCTCGATCGGCCAATTTAAAATCATCTCTCGAGGCAGATCTGATTTTCAGACTGAGATCATGGAAGCCTTAAGAATCAAACGTAACAATCCATCTCTCAACCGGCAGTTATTCGCCTGTGGCTCATCGTTCCTTTTGTGTGTGTTCTAATTGTTTGTCCAATGCCTGTAGTCTACACCTCATGTGATCTGTTTCACACTGCATAATTTAGCCTACTCGTAATCATTGTCGTATCATTTGTTCAGTTTGTGCTTTTTAGTCCAGAGTGTCGTTACAGTTACAGTGCATGGTCAAATTTATCTTCCGATTTTTCATTTTATGTATATTGCAGATTTAATTCCTAATGAGGACACACGTAAGACGTACGTGTCGAAAACGTTAGAGTTTATTTTAATTATGTTATATTTTTTGTGTGCAATAAAGTATATTAAACCCGCTAAGGTTATTATGTTTTATTTCTCTATGCTTTATAGTGCTGTACAAAATATGGCGATGAACACACAAATAAAAAGAAACAATACACACACAGTTATAATACCACCTGGGATAAATAATCTGCAGCATTATATAGTAGACTGTGCGCATATGTAACAGCCGCAGCACCAATATGCAAATATAATACTGGCATCAACAATGCACAGCTAATTACCACAAAGTTTCCATACCAGGAGTACCGGTACTGGTAGGCTATACACATATTTAACAGTTAGCAAAGTTATCCGGGAGTAAGAGCCTGCAGTATAATACGATCATTTGAAAAGCAAAAAAGTTAATAATACGATCATTGAAAGCAATAAATTCTTGGCAAATTGAGGTGAGATCAACCTGATCGATCAAGTTTTTGTGAATGCGTTCAACTGTTCATCCTATGGTTCAAGTGCTCTTGGGTTAATCTGCTTTTTAAGTAATTTTTCACCAGTCTGTGGCACGAAAAAGACCTTTTTACAGTAGTATTAAACATAGGGATTTTCAAGTAAAACTGTATCAGTTTTGATAGATTTATGTAAATGTTTTATTTATTTTAACAGCTTGAGTTCGTTTTCGAGAGAATTAAAATCAATATCCCCATCTAGCTTGGTTTAAGTGCCTTCTTTTAGAGACAAAGTTGCTGCATCCTCTACCCTTGCTGCAGCTAAAATTACTTTCTCTATATCACAAAAAACTGCAGGTTATCTTGGTCAAATCTTTCGCTACCTTTTCAAAAATATTTGGTTTTCAAAAGTGGGTGGGCCAGGCCCACCCAAAAAATAAAGTAGGTGGGCCCAGCCCCACGTGATTCCTCCATCCTTGCTAAAAGGGGGTCATCTTTAACTTTATCAACCTTAGATTTTAATTTTAGACAATAGCGTTGATATCCACGAGAATCGTAGTTGTGGCCATGCGAACGCAAGCGCAAAGAGCCTCGTTTCCAAGTTGATTTTGATTTTTGCTTTTAATATTGTTCATTGCTGAAAATGTACATTTGCAAATGTATTTAGCCTACTTCCAAACATCGAGTGGCCTACAAGTTCAGAATAGCATCTTTTAAAAGGGGAAACTTCTCCTTTGACACTAACTTCTAAAGCTTGCAGGATTTTCCATTTTCTTTGACATCGTTCTGAAGTTCACATAATTGGAGTTGAAACTCTGGGGGCTGTGTGTGTAGCCTATTAACTCTTACGCTCATGGGGAATTTTTTTAAACAAAGTGGTGTTGTTATGCGGATCATTCACAAAGTTTTTTTGTCAATTACAATAGCAAAGAAACAAAAATTGAAGTGATATTGCTAGATTATAGCAAAGCTGACTATCAGTTCGCGGGTCAAAAAAACGGAGCTCGCGGGCCAGGTTTGGCCCGCGGGCCTGCAGTTGAACCACGCTGGTCTAAACTATTAAAATGCTTTACGTAGTATACGCTTGCCAGTGCTCTGAGTTAACAACATTAATTCCTGTTACGTCTGGGTTCATGCAAGACGTAATATGGCAATCACACCTTTCTAACTATTACTGCAGCTGCTGAAAATGTTTATCAATGAAACAAAAGTTTTATATGCCTAAACTTCAATCTTAAAAACATTCTGTTGTTCTAAACATTATGACTAAATAAAAATCTTCTCAGTATGGTTGTGTGCAGTGTTATCTCATAATATTCACTGTTGATATTGGTCTATGCTATTGTTAGGATATTATTATTATTATCAATGACTACGGTTCGAATCCTGGTGTTAAACGTCTTAATCTTAATTAAGTTGCTACGCTACGATATTCAAGCCGTAAGCACTTCACTCACTAGACATCAGTGACGTTCGGTGGCTTGAACCGTTGGGAAAGCAACTTGGAAATATGCTGCAGCAAGGTAGTAGGCACGAAGGGCGTAACCGTCGGGCAAAGCCCGAAGGCGTGTTGCCGAAGGCAACACTTCCAGCGGGGGGTCTGGGGGCCTCCCCCAGATAATTTTGAAAAACACTTCCAATTTGGTGCGCTCTGAGAGCATTTCCAAAACAAATCAAAAATAAAAATCTGTCAAATTGTGCTTCGCCTATGTCGTGATCATACATCCATTTAATGTTTAGAAGTCATGAACAATCTTAATTTTAACGTTGCAGGATCAAAATCCAGTGTTAGACATGGAATAATAGTTGTCTAAATATTTAATTCGTCATGAATGTTCATTCTCAGATATTCAGTTAGGCCTACACTACAAAAACTAACACATAGGTCTAAACATTACAACCGCAAGCAATTTGTACAAAAAGCTGGATAAGTTTGCCTCCTGCGTATAGAAGCTTAACGAACTAAATATTGCATCCGCACCTGAACGTTCATTGGCGAAGTAACGTTATATCAACGCTGTAAAAAGGGCAAAGGCATGACTAATTGACTATGAAAGCTACTAGGCTGAAGTACATGGCGAGGAGACATCAAAAAACAGCAACAATCTTTTCGGCATTGTGATGCTGCCTACCGTGACGAGAGACCATTCTGACGAGTTAGTCTAGCGAATGTACGCAATGACGTCACTGAGAAAGCAAGACTCACCTGGTCTCACCATAACACATCTGATTGGCTAAGCAGCTGGTGACGTTTTGCAAAACGAGTGAGGATTGGATAAAACGAAGGCGTTTTTTGACATTTTTGAACCTTGGGAAAGCAACTTTGATAGTTGCTTCCCTGGAGCCTCAGTGGTTATTTCTGACAGGAGCGTTTGCGTGAATTGGTATTTATAGGCAAGACATGCGGTTTGGTGAGGACTTAGACTACTCACAAGCGTTACGAGTAATTCTAGTCACGAATACAGTAATTTTCAAGTTAAAATAGACGTGATAAAAATAATAAGAAGTTAAACCTAGAATTCAGTCATTATATTTTGCATAGTTTTCATTCAGGTAAGCACTGCTTTCCTTGCTTTCCCTCACCGATCGTCACTGCTAGACATGCATTTTGCATTGAAACCACTTGCATCCACGACGAAACTGAGATAAGTTTAGAGTTTTTATGCGTGGGGTAGATAATCTATAAATTTTAAAGATGATTCTTTACAAGAAAAGGATTTCAATTTCGAAAAGGAAATAGATAAAAGTATCGATGTATTAATTACTTGATTATTTTGCGGTTTTTGATTGTTATTTGTTGTAAATAAAATAATGCATTGTTGCATAATAAAAATGTCGATATTGGGCGTTTTTATAGGTCTACTTTATCTCAAAACCGAGAGACAATTAAAAAAGATGATGCCATATGTATTAATGTCACTAGGTGGAGTGACATCAGCACGACGTCGCAGCGCGCTTCCTGTTTTGGTTAAATAATGCATGACTGTAACATCACATAATTTATTAAACTTGATACGCAATTATACGATTACAATTTACAAAGTTTATTAAATGCGATAAACAATTATATTTTTAGAAATGGATTTTCTGCAACAGGGACATGTAACTAATTTTAGTTCACAAGTTCGGCAGCAACAGGATTATAACCTAAACCTATTATAAACTATGCCAAGAGGTAGGATTATAACCTAAACCTAAAGGGTAGGCCTACTTGAAGGTCATAAAGGTTTCGTTATTTTTATATATTTTCTTGCTTAATGAACATAAAAATATCAATTTCAACATATTAATTAGTTTGTTATTGCTGATTTTAAACTGTAGCCTACACATAAACTTGTCACATTTCGTGAACTTCCGAGGATAACCCTAAATTTTTATCGGCTTGATTGTACCCAATTTTTATACAAAGCTTCATTACGTTTTTTAAAATGCCTATAGCAAGGTTACAAACGTATGATTGCTGTTATTTGGCGTTACATAATGTCTTTGTGTCATCGCTGCTCTTTTTTCATGCTGCGCATTAAATGTTTTAATCGCGTCTCTTAGGAGTTCATAATCGTTTTGCCTCAGTAAATCATAAACATACTTAAAGTTAGGGTTGGGACCCCGGGAAATCCCGATCCCGGGATTTTAACGCGTATTTCTGATCCCGATCCCGGGATTAATTTTATTAAAATCTTGGGATTTCCAGAAAACATCTACAAAAGTTGATGTAGCGCCATATCGCTTGACACTCATATTATTTTAGTTTTAAAGCAGCTTTACAATATCAGCTGGTTGTCTTGAACACTCCACATTAGTGAAATAATAATACCAACTATGGCATGACAGGTGTCAGACAGGGATGCATATTGTCACCATATTTTTTCCATCTTTATACTGAACACATAATGAGAAAAGTTTTGGAGAATTTTGATGGCTCTGTGAAAATTGGAGGAAAAGTGGTAACCAACTTTCGATATGCTGACGACATAGTGTTGGTCAGTGGAAGTGTAACGGAACTGCAAGAACTTTTGAATAGGGTCAAGTCAAGAAGTGAAGAATATGGTTTGCAATTGCATCCCACAAAAACAAAAGTGATGGCCATAAGTAAAAAAGATGGAATTTGTCCAAGCTTATACATTGGTGGTAATGTTGTTGAAAGTGTAGCCAAAGTAATTTCTGCTATCTTGGCAGTGTCATAACTGACACTTATGATGATAGCACGGAAATTAGAAGGCGAATTGCTATGGCAGAAACAGCTGTGACATCACTTACAACGGTGTGGAAACAGAGTTCAATTGGTAAAAACACAAAATTAAGATTGCTGCAAACTCTTGTTTTCCCAATTGCCACATAGGCTATGGATGTGAAATTTGGACATGCAGAAAACGTGACATTAAAAAGTTAAAAAGTTTTGAAATGTGGTGTCACAGAAGGCTATTACGCATCAGCTGGATGGAAAGAATAACAAATGAATTTGTTTCCCAACAAATAAATGATAAATGGAGTCTGATAAACAACATTAACCTCAAAAAATTGAGATATTTCGGACACATTGCAAGAAGCAACTCGTTGGAAAATTCAATGTTGACTGGGATGGTGCAAGGCAAACGAACAAAAGGACGACAAAAAATGAAATATTTTGACAATATCAAGCAAACTACGAGAATAAAAAGCATGCCGGAAGCACTAATAAAAACAAAAGGCAGAACAAAATGGAGACAGTTCATAAGGGAGATCACAGCTGATCAAACATGGTCAATCTGTTGAAGAAGAAGAATGGCATAACAATGAACTACGCAATTGCTTCAGTCGTAGCATTAGTGCAACTGGGTATTTTAACGTTAGAAAGACGTTTGTGGCATTGTGCTGTCAGGACAGTTTCTGCTAATTCTGCCCTATCTTTTTGCAAAGGAAAAATTGAAATTTAGCTCAGAATGGCGAATTTTGAAGATTCAAAGTTCAAAAAGAAAATCCGAGGTGTGGCAAAACTTTTTGTATTGCAAATCTACAGAAAAAGCAAACGGTAACTTCTGTCTAGCCGTTTTGAAAGCTTCAGCGTCCAGTACAAAGGGACTAATAACTAAATTCGGAAAGGACTTGAAGAAAAGCTTTAGGTTTCGAATCGACGAGCATTGGAATGTCGAACTGGTTCACCTTTTTGGTACCTCAAGAAACCTTTCTACATTGATCAACCGCAGGATCAGCTTAGTCATAAAATAAAACGTCAGAAACTCGCTGCCCTGGCCACGAATGTTCTTCAAAGATTGTTCCCAAGCCCAACTGTTGAATTGGATCGAGAATCTACTAAACAGCATGAAGATGCCATTACAGAGGATAGTATAGCCATGACACTGAAATGACTTTAGCTCAAGAGCTGCATGCTTTCGTAGAAGATGAAAGTGAAGCACAAAACTGTGATGTCGGCGCTCGAGTAATGCAAAAAGAAATGCTGCTATATGAAGCATGCAAAAAAAGGCCAGAAAACCTGAACAATTTATATGAGGCATTGAAAAGTATTAGCCTAAGCCAGCATCTGTTGAGGCTTAACGTGCATTTTAAGCTCTTGAATATTTTGCCAGCAAAATCAGAAATCGTCTTAACGATGGTACTCTCGATATTCTCATGTTTTTGCGTCAGTATTACAATAAATAATCGTGGTTTGTGTCATAGCATCTTTTCACAAATTGGGACTAGGTGGGCAAATTTTCAAAAAAGGGCACTTTTAGCTCGTGAATTATATTAAAAAGGGCACTTTTCGCGCGTAAATGATGGGAAAAGGGCATTTCATCCGCCTCGATAGCTCAATTGGTTAGCGCGTGACTTCTGGAACGAAGAAGCTTCAAGATCAAGCGGCGCTGGTTCGACTCTAGGCAGTGCCGGTCTTAGGGTATTTCGGGCCCTGTGCGGAATATGTTTTGCGGGCCCCAATGACAATGATTCAATTCAGTAGCGTAGATAGGTATTTTGAAAGGGGAGAAGGTGTTTTCACGGCCGTCAGGCGAAGCCTGACGGCGTGTTTGCCGAAGGCGACACCCAGCGGCGGGGGATCTGGGGGGCCTCCCCCAGAAAATTTGGAAAAATTACTTTGATTTTGGTGCATTCTGAGAGCATGTTCCACAAAAATTTGGGTATGAATATTACTGTAAAATGGTGCTGTCCAGTGGCATATCAAAAGGATAAGATCATATTTTCTTTGGCATTTTTCGGAAATAAAGCTGAGTCTCTATGTTTTCTTGTTGCTAATTCCTGGCTGAGATATTTAAATGTTTGGTATTGGCAAAACTCGCTCTTTTAATGTAGTTTCGTTTAAAATTAGGCAAACTTTAACGTTGTAACCCCCAATCCCCCACTTGGCTACGCTACTGATCCAATTTGTTTTAAGAAAATCGGTTTACTTTTACTTGGTTGCATAAGTAATAAGTATGGATACAAAGCATGAATGAAAATACATCAAAAACACAATGCTCAACTTCCAAGAAATGTGTGCATTTTGTCTTATGGGAGTATTTAAGCATGAACTATAACAATGCAAAAGAAACAAACCCAACCAAATGTACCTGTGCAACAAGGACTCCTTATTATGCTTAAATTGTCGGAATCTATCTGAACTCAGAAGCAGGTAGATTGAAGTTTTTTTGTTTGTTTGTTTGTTTATCTTTATCCTGCATTGCGGGAAAGCGGAAAGTTGTGTGAAATGCTTGCAAAATGTCCAGCAGGTTCACTTTAGAAAAAGTTTTTACTAAAACTGCTGGCTGTCAAACTCAAAGTAACCCTGCAACTGAAGATGGGCAATATTCTTTGTCAGAGTCATTTTCTATATAATACAGTGGCAGAGCAGCATTTATTTAAATTGTTTGCCTCATTCCTGCAAATGCAAGTTAAAACATAATCAAGCAGGCTAGAAATGGATTCGTATGTCATGAAACTAAGCCACAACAGGCAACAAGGGGAAATTTTGAAGACGAGTGAAGGTGTTATTATTGAAGACATCATGCATCAAGTACGTAAACCATGCATCTTTAATACTTGTGGTGAAATACCTCATGTTATACAAACATTGAAAAATAAATACAGCTACTCAATCCAAGGGAAAAAGCACATTGAGATGTATATCTCAATAAGTTAAATAATAGTTACATTTTGTTAGCACACTAGCTCTTCGAGCAAGACTTGGCGTTCAGGTCATTTGGGTAAAAATTAGCCAGCACATCACACTTAGAGGAAATCAAGCATTTCTGCTATTGATTTAACATTATAGGAAGCAGCTGGAGTTTGAATAAGGCAAAGCTGACATCAGAATTTTGTAGAGTTAATCTGTTACCACCAGTAGTGACATCATTTAAGATGTTGTCAAAGAAGTAGACTCACTGGTGTCATTACTGCAACTAGTATATTTTAAAAACTTAGAAATTGAAGAATGCTTTGCATAATTGCTCAACAACTCTTATTTTAAATCTTTTTTTTCTTTGCTCCACTTTTACAATGATTAAGTATAGCTAATGGATAAATCACTAATGGTACTCTATTGTTGAGCTCAACAACCTTTGCTGGTACAAAAATTACATTGATATATCATCAATCAATCAAAGGATTATATTACTATTCAGTGAAAAAAATCCAAACAATGAATAAGTGTAAAATGTAGCCTACTGCACAAACTGTATCTAAGTACAATAACAAGTGTATTAATATTTAAAAATTGTTTAGGTTGGGTACTACAGAGTAATCAACTTGAAACAATTTGAAAAGATCCGGCCCCTTAAATGTTACTTTTGAATCTATGGAATAACAATGACATTTCAGTACTGGAAGTAACATATGTCTAAATACAGTTGCTACAAGATTGAAATTTTTGGTTTATGTTGTCACTGAGCAATGTTACACATTTGGTACATGGCGTTTTGAAAAAAACTGGGCCCCTCAATAGTAGATTTTAAAAATTACATGCATAGGGCATAATAATGATAGTTTAATACTGGAAGTAACATGCATTTAAATTTTCACAAGAGTGAAGTTTCCTGAATTTATAGAATATTAAGCAATTTGATACATGGCGTTTAAAAAATCCGGGCCCTTTAAATGTTTAGTTTTAAAACTACATATAGCCTATATGGCATAATAGCGATGGTTTTGTATTGAAAGTAACATGTATTCTATTTAAACGCGATTGCCACAAAATGAAATTCTGTTGTCACACTGCAATGTCAACTATTTGGCACATGGTGTTTGTTTTTGTTTTGTTTTATTATCTTTATCCTGCATTGCGGGAAAGCGGACTTGAGCGCTATGCATCGATATACGCCTTCCGACGTACACCTGACCCACGCTGCAGCCGACTGCAATGTCTGTTTCCGGTTGTCTACTCCAGGGCTTCTCAAACTTTTTTGCTCTGCGACCCCATTTTGAAAAATATATTTCTATGCGACCCCATTTATTTATTTATCTATTTATTTACATCAGACTCAACATGGTCCATTTTACAATCAAACATAAAATGTAGAAACAAAGCAGATACTCAACTCCGAAGAGCTGAGTTGCATTGTACCACATACAAAGATTGATAGTAACAGTCTGTTGGCATTATTTCATAAATTCATTGATTGGAAAACAAGTTACATCGTGTTACAAACTGGTATAATTTTTACGAATGAGAGCTTGCAAAGTTGTGGAGAGCTGAGTTGCATTGTACCACATACAAAGATTGATAGTAACAGTCTGTTGGCATTATTTCATTAATTCATTGATTGGAAAACAAGTTACATCGTGTTACAAACTGGTATAATTTTTTACGAATGAGAGCTTGAAAAGTTGTGGTATTGTTATCAACGAATGCAGAGGTGATGCTGCGTCGTCTCCGCAGATTAAACAACATTCTGCAACAATTATTGTATCCAACACGTAAGCGATTACTATTGGTTGAAAAATAGTTGCACCATAGTTGACAGGCATAAAAAGGAATACAATAGGAACGAAACAACACATTTTTAACAGCAATCGAACATTTGGAAAACCTTGCTTTTAACATGTTTCCAGCACAATACAACGACCGTAATTGTCGTTTCGTGTCTTCATCATCGGATAGCAAGTCGTTAATTATTACTCCTAAATATTTCACTAGGTCTCAAAGCAGATACGTTTTTCATTTAAATATATGATCGGATTAAAGTCAAGTTTCAACATCTTGGATTTAAATAAAACACCAACAGTTTTGTTGCAATTAAAGTTTTGTTGCATTATGGGGACATCCACGTTAATGACATTAAAACGGATCATTTTGATCATTATATTTTCTTTTTCTTTCTGACTTTTCAATTGTTTTCTTTGTGCTTGCAATTGTTACCGCATGAATCTATGGAACCTAACCACTGATCCATAGTCAATTAATCTTGTAACTGGTTCCTTCAGAAACTAGTTGATAAGCTACTCTGAAATCATAATGCGAGCGATAAGGTTACTTTTGGTCAGCACGTTACAGCAATGATAGCGTAACAATGCATCAATTGTTACGATTGGTTATATTTTATCGTTCGACATTTCGCACCGACGGTTGCGGTCAATTGACATCATGGCAAGACTACAACCCACCGGCACTAGAATTTCATTACGACCCCAAAATTTCATTACGCGACCCCATTTGGGGTCGCGACCCATAGTTTGAGAAGCCCTGGTCTACTCTACTTATGACTTAAATTTGGTACTACCCATTACTCGAAATCGATCATTGGGTAGAGGCAATTATCGTAAAGTTTCTTGCCCAGAGAAACAACAGCAAGTGCGGGTGGCTGGAGTCGAACATGCAGGCTCTCGACTGCGAGCCAAAGGTGGCCCGACGCGACAATCTCAGTACTTGCCTCACCCTAAAGCCGCAACTGACTTCAAGGATACCGGTACTTGCTTGTGAATCGAATTAAATTTTTTCCATTGGAAATGACAAAAATTACTGCATTTTCTGAGTAAATTGCGGGCCCCCTAATTTGCGGGCCCTGTGCGATCGCACGGTTCGCACACCCCAAATACCGGCACTGCTCTAGGGGTGTGCGCTTGAGCAACGCACGTTAAGGACTGCTCTCCATTCAGCGGCATCTAATAGATGGAATAGTTCCCCGGCAACAAGACTTCAACAATCGGAAACTTCATTCTGTCAATCTCGGTGACCGGGCCTGCGTCAGTGATTCAAAGCCTCTACATAACTTACAAGTATGCGAAACTTCCAGGATTAAGCTCTGCAAGAAGCCCAGTCTTAAGCCCAGTCCGAGAATAAAGATTCAATCTATCTATCTATTTTTAGTTTGTAATCACAATAACTTCACACCAGAATACTGGCTTTGTTTGGCAGCGTGGGTGCCAGATGTTTCGTCCCGACGTTTGGGCCCTACAAGACATCGGCTACTTTGGTGGAAAGTTCGATAGTGAGAGTGGCAAAACACCGCCGAAAGATCTCAGGGACGAAACATCTGGCAAGCGTGCGAGATTGAGAGTGGAAAACACCGCGACCGAAAAGAAGTTTTATTCGAAAGGATTTGTTAGTAACTCTACTTCGTGAAGAAGCTGGCGACATTCCAATAAATGTCCAACTTTTTGATATGGAAGCGCTAACCCACTCCCAGTCAGCTAAATTTTACATTTGACTTTAACAGCTGAAGTCACCAGACCTTGAAAACGCTGCATTTACCCCTTGCTGTTTTCAGGGTTGCTATACCTCGTTTTCAGCTGATAGATCGCAGAAGTGAAGTGTTCCATAAGAATAGAGAAAAAATACAGACTTGCTGTTTTAAGATAAAACTAGTATCAAACTTAAACAAAAATTAAGTCTTAAAAATTGCCCACCTAGTTTCAAACTAGGGGGGCAAAGAAATGGCTGGCGGGCAAGAGAAGGGACTAGGTGGGCAATTGCCCACCTAGCTTATATGTGAAAAGATGCTATGGTTTGTGTAGCTTGCATGTATATTATCCTACTTTGATAATCCCGAAAAATCCTGGGAGTAAGGAGTAAAAATTCCGGGAAATCCCGATCCCGGGATTTCAAATTTGATCCCAAAATACCAACCCTACTTAAAGCGTAGCCTACTTGAATATTATAAAGGTTTATTAACGTTATTTTTATGATTTTTTTCTGGCTTTAACCAACATAAAAATATCAATCTGAACATATTAAGAGCTATATTGGTCTACCATTCGGTTAATTTAATAAAATAGTTGATGAAATTATAACACTTGGATACCAAAACCAAATATATGTCTCAAAAATGGGAAATTTGTTCGTTTAATTGACGAGCCTGCCTGCCAACTATCTCACAACACTGCTAACGATCCTTTTGGTTCTGGGTAATGTGTCAACGTATGCGTGTGGTTGTTTTCGCACAATAGGTGACACGGGTTGATCGCGCTAAGTTGGCAAACTGTCTGTATAGGCTACTTGTTGACGCAAACTTCGCAGATCGGTTACTATGTCGAATTTAATTAAGTTAATTTTTGTCGGTTTGATTGTAGTCATTTTTTTCCCAAAGCTGTTTACTTGTACCGTAAGAATAAAGTTTTCATTAGCGGTTTTGGTAGATTGGTTCGATTCCAGGTCTTTCCGAATGCTGCGTTTGTTCTTGCTGAAGCTATTATATTTTATTCATTGTTATGGGGATTAGATCTTTCTAGTTTCATAACTTGTCATTGATTGGTAGTTCTTCTAGTTGTTTTATTGGTAAATCAATGAGGTTTTGCTGTGTTTAGATTGTAGGCCTATAGGTTTTAACGAATTTCGTTATAGCCTACTTTGACTTTTTTAATCAGTGGATTGGTTTTAGTTTATTGTAAGGTAAATGGTCAAAGAGTTGCTTAATCGTTTATTCGTAGCCTATAATTATTAAGTTATAATCTATGACTAGTCCAAAAACTTAATAAATAGCCTACTGCATTTTATCATGTTCATTTCGGTTAATCTTCATTTCAGTTTATGTTGATTTCGGTAAACCTTTATTTCGTTAGGTCTCCATTTCGCGAAAACAGTGGTTTCAGCTAAAACTGTAACCTATAGTGATGTTTAATAAATGTAACTAATCTGAAAACTAATTTTGTTGATATGATATCACTTAAAGGTTGTAAGATTAATGGCCGGCTTGGTCAAAATGACCTAATTTTAAGCTTGTCATGTTGAAATAACATTTACAATTTTGTTTTATGATGCTTATAACAACTGAATCACTCATGACATTGACATGACGATTCAACTCAATACACAAGCAGTAGGGGAGGGTGGGGTAAGATGAACAACTTTTTGCTTAAGTCGCTTTTTCAAAAGAGCGGTTTGTTTTGGAAAATTTTAATAAGATGAACTTAAAGCACTAATGAATCAGCTACATTTTAGATTGAGTTTTATCACCTTGCGATTTTTAAATTTTTTTATATTGATACTTATTTGCGTGTTGCTCAACTTACCCCGGCATAAATTGTATGGGGTAAATTGAGCAATGACTTGGGGTAAGTTGAGCAATTCGATTAAGTTGAAGCATTCCCCTGCCAGTTTGTTTGTATAATTGCGAGGCATTATGCTTCACAACAACACTGTTTTTTTATCCAATACGAACCTAAAAAGACACAAATTCAGCAGTTCAAACATAAAATAAGCTAAGGCTATTTCTTTTGGGGTAAGTTGAGCAACTGCTCCAAGATACGTCAACTAGCTTTGCACATTTTACCCCACCCGGATTTTTCTGACAAAATTACAAATATTTAAAAAACTACAAGACTAACCAACCTAAACGTTTTATTGAATATCCTCACACTTTATACTTACTAATACAAAAAAAACAGATTTGATTTACATAGTGTAACAATAAAGTTATTCAGTTTTTGGCAAAAAAATAAAAATTTTGATTTTTTGACATAAACAATATAATTGCATGCCATTGTAAAATGCAACTCGCAGTGGACATAACAAATACATTGAATGAAGTGGTATTATGAGTGATATATCCAGAATAAAAAAAAATAAATTCCGCCGACTCGTTTTTCCAAAAACAGGGGTTGATCATATTACCCCATTGCACACTTTACCCCAGTCTCCCCTAAATTGAAACATAGAGCTTCCTGTTTTGTTCAATTTAGATCCGGATAGCTTATCATTTTGCAAAGCATCGGTTTTATAAAGATCGCTGCAGCAGTATTTTTAGCTTAAACTTTATACCGGTAGTAGGCTAATGTTTAATAAATGTAACTAACTTGCAAATTATTTTGTTGATATGATATCACTTAAAGGTAGTAAGAACAATGGCTTGGTCAAAACGATCTCTCAAAAAAAATTTGGCAACAGCATTATAGCCTACATCCTTTCAAATCAACTACGGCTTGGGAGCATTTTGCTGGAGAAGTTTAGCCCAAAAAGAATATTGTAGGCTACCAAACAACCAAGTAGGCTATACAAGTTCGAATTTGCTGATTGCAAGTTGCTATAAGTTTTAGCACAGAAGTCATCTCCAGATAAAGTCATCAATGCTGCATCTTATTAGGTTATAGAGCAGTGGTTCCCAAAGTGGGCGCCAGCGCCCCCTGGAGGCGTTTGCGACCATGAAGGGGGCGCTGGCTATAAAGTGGGCAATTGGGGGTCGGGCAGTTACAAGAAGAGGATTGCAAAGCATTTTTTAATCATGTTTCACTTCAAAGAAATACAAAAGAAGACGGTGACTATAAGAGCTCTGTGGCAGATATTGTGGCAATTATGTTGGCAACGTCGCTTCGCAGTGCCTTACAAGTTAGTTGAAGTAGTAACCCAGCAAACATCACAGTATTGGGCCAATACTGTATTTATATCGGCATGTATCGGTAACGTTTGCACTGTATCGGGCCAATACCGGCAAGGTACAGTATTGTATCGGAAAAATGGTACAGTTTGTCCGATACAAAGCCTGTATCGCCGTATCGGGCCGATACAATGTTGTAAGGGCAAAACTGTACCGTTTGTGTAAGGGCTATCCGGTATTGGCACAGTAGGCTACAGTTTGGTAAAGGCAAAACTGTACAGTTTGTGTGAAGGCAATCCGGTATTGGCACAGTACAGTTTGGTAATGGCAAAACTGTACTGTTTATGTAAGGGCAATCCGATATTGGCACAGTACAGTTTGGTAATGGCAAAACTGTACAGTTTATGAAAGGGCAATCCGATATTGGCACAGTATAGTTTGGTAATGGAAAAACTGTACAGTTTGTGTAAGGGCAATCCGGTATTGGCACAGTACAGTTTGGTAATGGCAAAACTGTACAGTTTGTGTAAGGGCAATCCGGTACTGGCACAGTACAGTTTGGTAATGGCAAAACTGTACAGTTTATGTAACGGCAATCCGGTATTGGCACAGTACAGTTTGGTAATGGCAAAACTGTACAGTTTGTGTAAGGGCAATCCGGTATTGGCACAGTAGGCTACAGTTTGGTAATGGCAAAACTGAACAGTTTATGTAAGGGCAATCCGGTATTGGCACAGTACAGTTTGGTAATGGCAAAACTGTACAGTTTGTGTAAGGGGAATCCGGTATTGGCACAGTACAGTTTGGTAATGGCAAAATTGTACAGTTTGTGTAAGGGCAATCCGGTACTGGCACAGTACTGTATGGTAAAGGCAAAACTGTACAGTTTGTGTAAGGGCAATCCGGTATTGGCACAGTACAGTTTTGTAATGGCAAAACTGTACAGTTTGTGTAATGGCTATCCGGTATTGGCACAGTACAGTTTGTGTAAAGGCAGAACTGTACAGTTTGTGTAAGGGCAATCCAGTATTGGAGTATTGGCACAGTACAGTTTTGTAATGGCAAAACTGTACAGTTTGTGTAATGGCAATCCGGTACTGGCACAGTACAGTTTGTGTAACGGAAAAAGTGTACAGTTTGTGTAATGGCAATCCGGTACTGGCACAGCAGTTTGTGTAACGGCAAAAGTGTACAGGTTGTGTAAGGGCAATCCGGTATTGGCACAGTACAGTTTTGTAATGGCAAAACTGTACAGTTTGTGTAATGGCTATCCGGTATTGGCACAGTACAGTTTGTGTAAAGGCAAAACTGTACAGTTTGTGTAAGGGCAATCCGGTATTGGCACAGTATAGTTTGGTAATGGCAAAACTGTACAGTTTGTGTAAGGGCAATCCGGTATTGGCACAGTATAGTTTGGTAATGGCAAAACTGTACAGTTTGTGTAATGGCAATCCGGTACTGGCACAGTACAGTTTGTGTAACGGCAAAAGTGTACAGTTTGTGTAATGGCAATCCGGTACTGGCACAGTAGTTTGTGTAACAACAAAAGTGTACAGTTTGTGTAAGGGTAATCCGGTATTGGCACAGTACTGTGTGGTAAAGGCAAACCTGTACAGTTTATAATGGCAATCCGGTGTTGGCACAGTACAGTTTGGCAAGATGATGGCACAGTACAGTTTAGTAGAGGCAACACTGTAGCTACAGTTTGTGTATGGGCATTCCGGTATTGGCACAGTACAGTTTGGTAAAGGTAAAACTGTACAGTTTGTGTAAGGGCAATCCGGTATTGGCACAGTATAGTTTGGTAAAGGCAAAACTGTAGGAGATCCGGGAGAGTTGAGCCACAAGGAGGGTTGATCCACCCCCAAAAAATGCAATTTACAGTATTAAAATCTAATATTTGGGTTCCTCTGCGTGACATATGCAACATTACTGCCATTTTGACTCAATCAATTTTGTAGTTATATCTAGTATAACTTGTTGAAGTAGTACAATGTGAAAATCAAATCTAAAACTGGATTGCTGAGTTACAAGTCTTTCATCTTATAGCCACAAAGTGGTGGCAGATAGTTTCCTTGTAAGATGTGTAATATATTGTCAATGTGATGCCTTTTTATCAGGATAACTATTATCAAGTTTGCAGCGCTGTTTTAATAAAACTCTCTAGTTTTACTGAACAAGGTGACATTAGGAGAGTTGAGCCATTGGTGTCTAGGAGAGTTGAGCAATGATTTTTACATAGTTTAGGTAGGCAATGGCTCAACTCTCCTTAATACTATTGATTTACTTATTATCAAAATCAGTTTTTTGTTATTAGATTTATTAAAAGCTTGCAAATGACCAGAATAACATGAATGATCAAAAGACTTGCTCACAGCAGGGGACCAGAGGGCAATTGTGAACTCAAAGTTTCCTTTTTGAAACGTGTGTGACGTCATGATAATTGGATATTAATAATAACAGTGTTTATTATTATAATTGATTCAATTATTTTGTTGTCAAACAATTTCCAAAGGGGCACTTCCTCTTCTACACTAGCCTATCGCTTGAAGTGACCGCAAACGGCTGGAAAAGCGCTTGGGTTGCAATTTGAATGTGTTAAACTACTTTTTAGACCAAAAAACTATTGGGGCCCGTCATTGATCGCGAATAATGTTACCGCAACACCACCATTTTGAATTAAATAGTGAAAAAAATAAATCTAACAAGTGACATTGTAATACACTGTGTACTGAATAATGTTGGATAATTTATTTTGTATTAGATCTTTTGTGTTTATATGGTTTTGGTAGGCAATGGCTCAACTTACCTTGAGACTATGATCAACTCTCCTCCATCGGCGGGAGAGTTGAGCCAACTGACTTTTTTATTTCATCGACAAAATACACATATATGCAATGATGTTGGATTAATTTCCTTTTTTGTGTATGAAGGTGAATGATTACCCTTCAGCTTACCAAACAAATTATTTGTGTAACCTAAAAATTTCGATAGATATTTCCCAAAGTAGAAAAATCAGCTCAACTCTCCTGGGTCTCCCCTACAGTCTGTGTAAGGGCAATCCGATATTGGCACAGTAGGCTACAGTTTGATGAAGGCAAAACTGTACATTGCGAGTTACGACGCACGTGTTTTTTCGCTGTAGCCAGTGCCTGCAGTGAAAGGCCGATCGTAAAGATTTTCATTGATTGAATTTGAAGTCGACAGATTGGAGTTTCTTTAGCTGAATGTTAAGATATACAGTAGTGCTAAAAGAAAGATATATTCTACTTTAACATCGAAAGCAGTCATGGAAAGTCTATGAGAACTCAACTTCGAGCCAGCACGTTTCAAACTCGGATTGGAGTATATTAATCTACAAAAGAAACCAACAACAAAAGTAAGCTGTCGGAGCGAAAGTAAGAACATTTCTTGGGACTTTGATGCATGTGTGTACGTTGTTAAATCTTTGAACTTGATTCGTAAATCTGGATTTAGTAAAACGGGTGCATATGGTTTCATAACTGCTACTACATGTAGCAAAATTCATTTTACCGTTGGTTTAGCTTACTTAAGTTTTTCGTGTTTCATACCCAAAGTAATTGTTGAAAATTTGCAACATTCATTAGTCATATTCAACGTTAACCACCAAAACTCTACAGCTATTGTGATTGTTGAAATAGCTTACATCGCAAATTTTCAATATTCTTCGTAACATTTAGCCTATCTAGTAAAAAACTAACAAAATTAAATACGATTTTGAAACGAAAACAAGATTATCTTTTTGGACTCTGTTGATTGTGTTGTATTTAATAAGTGGTGCTAAAATCTTTTGCCCAGAAATCAATCCATAAATTTGCTTCCACTCAGATGAGCCTAGTTTTATAAGGGTCACAAGCAAAAAGTCAATTCGCCTACCACAATTGCTATATCCAACGTCAAACTACCGTAGTTTTACGTGAATCGCCAGTGTTTGTGGTTGTCAGTTTACCCCACATTGCAATTTTTTGCTTTTCGCGATTGTGTATTAGAACCACCCGCTTGCCAGCTGAAGTGAATAGAGTGACATCATAATCCCTTTAGCAAAGGATTAACTCCAGACCTTCGTCTCTTCTGTTTTCAAATCAAACCAAGCCCTTCTGTTAAGTCACGTCGTCTTACGTTTATATAACGCATCGCCTTCTCTCACCAAATTCTCAACTGCAACACTAAAACCTAACGCATCTGTGACTCCAAAGCCATTCAAAATCCCAGTCATCTCGCCTAGTAGCCTATTATGTTTCAGATTTTTCGCCTTTCTGTGGTGGGTGGCTCGTCAGTGAAAGAATGCAGCTGGCGAGTGATGAAGAGCACCATTTCAAATACATTGTGTCAGAAGTATAATTAGTCGGAAAAAGGTGGATGGAAGGGGGATTCCGGTTTGCCACGGAAGAAGGCGCTATGTTTTGTGAAGAACATTGCGGATGTCAATTGTCATAAAGAGTAAGTCAAGTAACGTTCAAAGTTTTTGCTTCCATATTAAACTGTAAGGTGAAATCTAACAGCAAAAACATAAATCACAAAAACATAAAGAAATAAGCATGGTATAAAGTTTAAAAACACAAAAAATTGTAGCGGTAGCCTATGTAAGAATGTCAAATTGAGCATAATAAATTAGTCTGTCGTCACAACCGGCAATTGGTACAGGATAGTAATGCGTATTTAACGAATTGTTTACTGCTTTGCGGTAGATTAATTTTAGAATGGTTAAATAATATGCACGTAACATATTTTAATGTTGCAGTTATGTTTTGTGGACAATTTGTTCATCTTTGTTTTAGGAGCTGTTCTACAAAACCCGCTGCTGACCTCAGTTACCGAAAAAGAGGTAGAGAAAGCAGCCAGCACCTGGATGCGAATCTGACCTGATCGCCAAGGTGGAAGAAGACATCGGGTTGAAGCCGAGGTGGCCAACAGTTGATTGTACTGATAATAATAAAAGATGCAAGTGGTAAATAAGTTGTGTTGCAAAACCTGTCGAAGTATTCCTAAAGACAGTGTTCTATCCCTGGATGTCAGCAGAACAGTTTCAGTTACCGAGCAATACACATCAGTAGCCTACCTTTGGTATTGTAGCGTAGAATCGCATCAGAGCGGTGCGATAGTTTCGATACAGTTAAGGTAGTAGCAGATAATCTGTTTACAGGCACGATACGGTCACCAGTACAAAGACAGTATTGGCTGGGTACAGTCCCCGGTACAAAGAATGTACTGAGCTAGTATTGGCTGTGTACAGTCACCGTACAAAGACTGTAGGCTACTGGGCCTGTATTAGCTGTGCACAGTCACCGGCACAAAGACTGTACTGGGCCAGTATTGGCTGTGTACAGGCACCGTACAGTCACCAGTACAAAGACTGTACTAGGCCAGTATTGGCTGTGTACAGGCACCGTACAGTCACTGGTACAAAGACTGTACTGGGCCAGTATTGGCTGTGTACAGGCACCGTGCAGTCACCGGTACAAAGACTGTACTGGGCCAGTATTGGCTGTGTACAGGCACCCTACAGTCACCGATACAAAGACTGTACTGGGCCAGTATTGGCTGTGTACAGGCACCGTACAGTCACCGGTACAAAGACTGTACTGGGCCAGTATTGGCTGTGTACAGGCTCAGTACAGTCACCGATACAAAAAACTGTACTGGGCCAGTATTGGCTGTGTACAGGCACAGTACAGTCACCGGTACAAAGACTGTACTGGGCCAGTATTGGCTGTGTACAGGCTCAGTACAGTCACCGATACAAAGACTGTATTGGCCCAACGCGTTAACGATGTGCACGAATGTACTGGGCCGGTATTGGCGCCGGTACTGGGCCAATACAAGTTGCCTGTACAATCCAATACTGGGCCAGTATCGGCCCAATACTGTGATGTTTGCTGGGAACGTAACACATGACAATTTGAAGCACTGCGATTATGCAAATCCGATCTTACAATCCGAGAGTATTTTGATCTAGCGTTCGTCTTAATCTATCTTTGAAGACTCTCATCAAGGCAGTGAATAAAATTAAAGCGCACGATCTGAAGACACACTTATTCAAACGATTGTGTAATGAGAATGATGAAGCTTTTGAGCGCTTACTACTCCACACCGAAGTACGATGGCTTTCCAAAAGAAATTGCCTTGCACGATTTTATTCACTGTTTGAAACGGTGTCCGACGTTTTTTTTGTAAACAGTTGTTCGTAAAACAATTGTTTGTAAAATTAATTCTTCGTAAAACAATTCTTCCTAAAGCATTTCTTCGTGCATGCAATTGAGAATTGATGTGCTTTACGAAGAATTGTTTTAGGGATTTAATTTTACGAACAACTACTTACGAACAATTGTTTTACGAACAACTGTTTACGAACAATTGCTTTACGAACAACTGTTTACGAACAATTTACCTATAACCGTTTGAAACTATAGTGGAATTTTTACAGAATTGTGACCCTGGCCTTGCGAATGACGTCCTGGTTGTGAGAAATAATATCGCCTACTTGTCAGACATATTTTCCAAATTTAATGAATTGAAATTATTCCTTCAGGGTAACGAAATAAGCTTGTGTTGTACCAGCGAAATTTAGCTAGGCGAAAAATTTTTCAATTCTCAAGCTTGCATCAACTTGATACCGGTGACAAAGGCATATCTGATGTTGATGTAGAGATGTAGGCTACAGCAATCATCTTCAAGAAGTACACAAAGGCATGGGAGTTCGATTCCAGGATGTATTCCAGTTAGAAATCCATGCCTGGATAATCGACCCATTCTGTGATATTTCCGAACATGGAATTCTTGAGGAAGAACTGATAACATTGCAAAGCGATTTTGCACTCAAACCAAAGTTCAATATCTCGTATCAATCGTTTTGGCTACAGAACCAAATCAAAGAGAAATGCCCTCACGTGTGGAATCGGGTCAAAGTTTTTATCATTGCCTTTCCCAGCTCATACTTGGTGGAGCGTGCTTTCAGTGCCGTGACAACGCTTATGGATAACAAAAGAAACCGTCTTGACATAGTTAGACGGGGAGACTTAAGATTGGTCCTATTCAAACTGAAACCCGATATCAAGAGGCTGATGGCATTGCACCAACCTCATCCGTCTCATTAGAGTTGGACTTTAAGTTGTGATGAATGGAAAATAACTTTGGTTGTACTTTTTTGTCGAAGGGGGCGTTTAATACTCTGTACGTTGTCCAGGGGGGCGCTATTAAAAAAACGTTTGGGAAACACTGATATAGAGCGTCACACATTTCAGCAAAATTGATTTCAATGGTTTCAAAGTATCAATGTAACTTTCACATCTTGTTTATATTAAAACAATATATCTCAAGCCTTTTTTAGTTTCAGTTTAAAATTCATTAAGGTTTTGCTGAAATGACTATCACGGTATCACCGCTCACTTGTAATCTCTCCTCGCTCAATTTATAGTTTCCATGCAATTCTCTTGTGAGCAAAGGCTTTGTAGTTTAAATTGAGCCGCAGCCCATGGTTAGAGAATCACTGACTAAAAGGCTTGTGAGAATACCACCTGTCACATGTTTCTTGAGAACTTTCTTACGCTTCAAAGCTGAAAAATAATTACATTTTGTTTGCGCCAAATAGAAAATATTTGACAATCGGAAAAAAATGGAGTAGGAAGGCTATTATTTGGTACTCCTGCAAAACCCAAGCAAAAAAGGATTCAAGATACTGAAAATGAACTTCATATGTCCAAGGCAGATGGTTACAGCTGGTAGTCTTTCGAATAAAAAACATTTTTGATTCAAACAAAATAATTTTAAAAAAGTTACAAAATTGGCACATGAAAACGTAAGTTTTGCGCCTACCTGACGCCAGAGGCGACTGCCTAGGTCGCATAATGGAAGCGCGGGCCACGTATCCGAGTACATTATGATTATTTTGAAGATATTTACGACGCATTTTTTTAGCTGTGAGCGTACTGTTCTTTATATTAACCCTTGTTTGATACCAAACTGCAGACTTCGAAGTGACATGGGAATCAGGAATAATTGATATAATTAATTATTTATTATCAAACAGGCTTTAGGATAAATTCAATTCATCTGTTTTCTGGTGCTTTGTACATTGCAACGCGGAAACATTACAAAAGCAAATACATTGCGGTCAGGGATTTGAAAATACATAAAATCAACATTATCAAGTTGCTCCACGTTTTTGCTACGAAAGTTATCTGTTACAGTAAATTTATAGCTTGTGAATAAACCTGCAACTCTGTTCACTACATTGTTGAAACAACAAACAAATTCTTGGTCAGAAAATTCTCACTGCGTGATCACGGACATGCAAGCAAAAGAAAATAATCATAATCCACAGTCATAATCTTTTCATCATCGGATTTGGTTTCCAAATTCCACAAAGTTTTTAATTCCATTGAAAACTTTACGGCTATATCGTTACAATTCAGTTCTTCTTGACTTATTTCATCATACCCATTTTTTACCTCATGAGCATCTTTATCAATATGCGATTGCTCTGAATCAGTAGATCGTACAAGTCCACGCATTTCATTCATAGAATATTCGTTGATCACATGAATGTTATTAACTCGGTGTTTGACTTCGAATGGAATCATGTCAAAGATGTCTTGATACCGTTTCTTGATTTGGAAATGCGCTTGTTTCTCAGCAGGAGTGCTGCTAACTCCGTTCAACATCAAGTCGTCTAAGAGCTGTGTTCCTTTCGCTGAAAGTATTTCACACTTATTGTGGATGGGAGTAATTTTCGGTACCCAGTACCCAAAAATAGCAATGCATCCATTGGGTTTAAGAACCCGTTTGCACTCTGAAAAAAACTTGGGCAAATCAAACCAATGAACTGCCATGCCACAAACAATAAGATCAGCGGAATTATTCTTCAAGGGCAATTCTTCTGCACATCCTTCGACATACTGTATGTGTTCGTATATGTTTTGTTTCTTTGCCCGCTTAAGTTGCTCTGCACTCACATCAACTCCAACAACTTGGTTGAAGTATGATTGGAAAATGTTGATCGATTGACCGCTTCCACATCCAACATCAACCATTAGACCTAACTTTTCAGTAGGTGGACGGTCTTTCTGTTGATTGCCGTGGAACTTCATGGTTTCGTTTGCCAGTTTTTCGGAATAGGAGGGTCGAAATTTGAGATAGTTTTCAGCTATGTCAGCAGATTCAAACAACTTTTCCATCTTAATTTAATGAGCTTATTTTCTGAACAATACAAAAAAAGCATTAATGTTTTATCAAAGAGTACGATTAAGTGATATCTTCTGTCTTTCACAAGTATAAGAGAGAAACTTGTTGAAGAATTATGAAGACCTGGAGGCCACTGTTGGCAGATTAATTTATTTTGTTGAATGTAGTTCCAATTTCGAGATTTTCAGAAAAATGCACAATCTTGTTGACAGAGATCGTCCGGGGTATAATTTTGCATCCAAGATGATTTTATTAATTCCAAATTTTTTTAGGGGGGGGGGGGGGGGCTTGCATTTGTGTTCAACCAAGCGTCTTATTTTTTTAAACACTTCGTCATGTTTTAGTTTTTATATTTAAAAAAAAAAACAAGCTGAGAGAGACACGTCTTAAATGGTTGGGTCACTTTGCAAAGAAAGACGAAGATTATGTCGGAAGAAAAATAAGACAATTGGAAGTTAGTAAAAGAAAGCGAGAAAGGCCGAAAAGATAAAGAGATTGTGTGGCAGAAGATATGGAAATAGAGGGAGTGAAGGAGGAAGATGATGCAGAGTGAATGATGTGTAGGACTGCAATCTGCACCGGCGACCCCACTAGAAGTGGGAATAAAGTCAGAAGTAGAAGATTTTAAAAGTGATGCAATTGCAAGATGAGACGATCTATTTCACTGGTATCAGCCCCAACTTATCTTTTGAAAACGACCCCGTTGAGAGCACCCTTAAACCAGCCACAGAAGTACTGTAACTGCTTGATGAAGGGCATAATTGTGTTTCCGAAAAGATGAGATTTTGACCAGCTTTATACTGCTGCTATATTGTTTTAACAAAGCACAACATGAAGCTAATGTTTTTAAATTCCTTCTAAATCAATAAAATCTTTTTGAAGATTAGAAAACATAACTTTTTCAATACTTGCCAAACGTTACAAATTTTTCTTTAAAATTTTAAGAAAAACAAGTCTAATTTATGCACCATACTTCCTTATTTCCAACTTTCAAGTTCACAATTGGAGACAATCTCACTTCTTGTGAGTCAATGTTTTGCTGAAAACACAGAAAAAACACATCAGCCTGCAAAATTCATTGAATAAATGGAAATGAAAACTCAACATGTGAGAGTAAGTAACGTTTGATTGTAGTATTTGCAACATACATATAGGTCTTTTTTTTTTTTGAGCTGAACTTCAAAGCCCTTTGCATTGATATGGAGTCAATCCTAAAAGGTTGTGGGTCAAAATATGATGTTCTTTATCCCAACCCATGGTTAGAAAATGTTTTAGGCATCGTCACTCAAAACAGGGCTCATTTAGGAGGCAAAGATAGTGTTCACAAAGCCCTGCTTTCATGTGTTGTGAAATGTAAATGTTGTAAATGTCTGCTTTTTTCACAGGGTAGTTTGCTTTAACTATTTATGAAGGAATTCCTCGATATGAGGCAATGGGTACTTCTGCAGCAGTGGCGGCTCGTGACTTGGTCATGGAGGTGCTGTAAATGGTGATGTTAAATATGACGTCATGATGTGACAACAACGGACGAGCGCAGAAGGCGCGAGCCGCCTAGGGGGTCTAGGGGCATGCCCCCCAGAAAAATTTGCACTTTTATATGCTCTAAAATGCCATTCCTGGTGTTTTCAGGACAAAAAATAAAAATTTTAAGCAGTTGAAAATATGGATTTTTAGAACTTTGAAACAAAAAATTGTTTTTTCTTAAAATGAAAAACATGACTTGGCGATTATACAGTAATACTTGCACATAATCGACATAATCTTGTCTGAAAGCAGATAATCAAAACCATAACTGGTTTGAAGGTAGGTGGCAAGTTCAACTACTGCTCCCATGGACTGAATCCACAAACAGGCCATTCTTCAAAATTTTTGTTTCCTCCTTCATAAAAAGGCAACCCGACATGATTTTGTTCATGGCTGATGCTCATCATCGGCGTATGAACAGATCTTTCCAGGCTAGATTGGAGGACAGAAAATCAGGGATATCTAGAGAAGGGGATATAAAGGCTCGCAGCGATTATCTTATTCTCATGACACTACCAGGGCGGTAGTCTGTAGTGCTTTAAACATGTGGTTCTTTTCAAAATCGTAGAAAGTTTTGTAGTGCAGCTGTTACAATGAGCTACAGAAGACAGTTAGCAAATGTTACGTAGAGCATATTTAAAGAATACTTGTTTGGAAAGGCAGTTTAAAAGTTACCAATAAGCTGTTTTTCTTAACAAAGCATTTGCAGTAGGTTAGACGTAAAGCAAGTATATGGGTAGTTGAATTAACAAGCAACCATGAGCATGCTGTGAATACTCAGGCCTGATGCTAATAGCGCAATGCAAGTTATCATAAGAAGATTTATTAAACTACTATCGGTGCCAATCATCATTTTACGATAAACACAGATAATTTATGATAAACAAAAGCCCTTCTATTGTCAGACGCATAAAAAGCCTTCGCATCCCCTTCTTTAGATATCCCTGCAGAAAATCATCAGCCACTCAGCAGTCTCGTCGTCCAGGACATGGCTGATGATTAATAACATGAACACTGGATCTCTTTCTTTCTCTCCTAAACAAAGTACCAAAATTTTATAGGATTACCATATCTGCACTATACTGCTTGTGCCTTTGACCTCCACAGACTGTACATACCTTTAAAACAAGTTTTAACAGACATTACTTTCCAAACGTTGGTGATAAAATTGATGTATCGAGCCGTTTCTGAAAATGTTAAACAAGCTGTGCTGTGATGTTCCAAGCCGATTCATTGAAAACACCTGCATGCCAAAAAATAACTGGTCAGTGGTCACATAAAAATACTAGTATAGCATTGATATGAACACAAACCTTGCACATGAATACACAAAAATTTTTCACCAACTATAGTTGTGTAGGCTAATGCAGAATTAGGTTCTTTGCACTTGATTACATGTTCTTCAAGTTTTTGAAGAAGTTGCATTGAATGCATTTTCTACCACTGTACATTTGTACAATAATACATTTATAAGAACACCAACTAAAAACCTACTGAGAGCATTCAGTGGAGATATCTGTGAAATGCAGCTTGGATTTAATGAGGACTTCTTTAGTTTGTTTGCAACCTTTAATGACTTGTCTTCTTCCATAGCTTGTCTTCTTCTTGTTTGTCTTCCATAGCCATTGTTTGTCTTCCTTAGCTTGTCTTCCATAGCTTTAATGACTTGTCTTCTTCCATAAAACAAAAAACAGACTATTTAGATATTGGATAAAAAATAAAAATGAATCAGCAAAGAGGAAATACAAAGCATATTGCAATAAGCTGAATCATTTGAAACAATCACTGAAAAATCAACATTATAAAAAAAAGTTTGAAGAAACAAAAAGTGACTCCAAGAAAACATGGAAGATCATTCATGAGATGATAGAGGGGAAAAGAAATTCGAATAATAAAAAGCTTCCTTCAACTATGACTATAAATGATAAAAGCTATAAAACAGATTCTATTGAATTCATTAATTTATTAAATAATTACTTCACAAATATTGGAACTTCAATGGCAGCTAAAATTCCAAATTCAAATGTAAATTTTGAATCTTTCATATTAAACAGAAAATGTTCTTCTTTTGGCTTTCCTGATATAAATGAGATAGAAGTATCTGATGCTATAAGGAGCCTCAAAGCAAATAAAGCTTCAGGCATTTTTGAAATACCTTCTAAATTTATTAAAATGGCTAATGTAATTATATGCCCTTTTTTAACAAAAGTACTGAATAAATGTGTCTTGCAAGAAATTTTTCCTGATGTACTCAAAAAGAGTCTGATAATACCTGTACCAAAAGTTAGTTCACCTTTACACTTTACAGATTTGCAACCAATTTCTTTATTGCCAACTTTTGCCAAAATTTTCGAAAAAATTCTATATAAACGGATGATGAATTTTATTGACAAATATAATATTTTAACCCCAGCTCAACATGGTTTTCGTGAAAATGATTCAACAAGCTTAGCATTGACAAAAATTTATGACGATTTACTTTCTAACTTGAATGATCATAAATACACATGCTCGGTTTTTGTTGATTTAAGTAAAGCTTTCGATACAGTTGATCATGGCATACTTCTAAAAAAACTTCACCATTATGGCTTTCGTGGCAAATTTTTAAACGTTTTAACATCTTATCTAACAAATAGAATGCAAAGTACAAAGATTAACGGTAAGAATTCTAATTTTAATGTTGTTAAATGTGGTGTCCCGCAGGGGTCAATCCTTGGTCCCTTGCTTTTTCTTCTTTATGTGAATGATCTTCCAAATGCATCTTCTTTTTCAACTACACTTTTTGCTGATGACTCAAACTTTCATATGTCAGATAAATGCCTGTCATCTCTCCAAAAAAATGTCAATAGAGAAATAGAAAAAATTGATGTGTGGATGAAATCCAATAAACTTTCATTAAATTATAGTAAAACTACTTATATGATCCTCTGCAACAAAAAAAGTGCAGCAGAAAATTTTAGTCTGTCCATTAGTGGCCGATCCATCGAAAGGAAGAAATGTATAAACTATCTAGGTGTAACTTTGGATGAGCGATTGACATGGGATAGTCATATTATTAATCTTAGAAAGCAGCTTGCAAAGGTCTGCGGCATAGCATTTAAGCTGAGATACATTGCCCCTTTAACAGTATTACGGGCTTTATATTATGCTTTGTTTCAATCCAAGATCCAATACTCGATTATAAATTGGGGACGAGCTAACTCTACATTGCTTGCTCCACTACAAGTGTTACAAAACAAGTTCATTCGATCCTGCTTATTTTTGCCGAGGTCAACAAATACAACTGTTCTTTATCACCAATTTAATGTGCTCAGAATTGACGATATTATTAAATTAGAAACTGCAAAATTTATGTACAAATATGTGCACAAAATGCTGCCCCGGGCCTTTGCTGGCTGCTTTATTTTTGTAAATGAAATTCACCATCATAAAACCCGTCAGAACCAAAAAAATGATTTATATTTGCCTTCTACAACGTCAAACTCTGGTAAGAAGATGCTATGTTTTAATGGAGTGAAACTATGGAATCAAGTACCAAAAGAAATAAAAGAAAAGTCTTATAATGTTTTTAAATTTAAATATAAATGTTTATTAAAGAATTTGTACAATGATCACTCCTGAAACGTATCATCCGCTTATTTCTCTTCACAATATTTTTTTTATGTTGCCCTGTGTTATTCCATTGTTAATGTATTGTTAATTCCATTGTTAATTTTTACAAATTAAAGTGCTGGTATTGTGCTATTTATTATATACCGTATGTGTTAATGTTCTTAATTTTGGGTCTTTTGTTTAAATGTTTGGGTGGCAGCTGACTTTGGTGACCTTTTGGTCTTTCGCTGCCATCCTTGTTGCGCGAATTATTTGTGTTTATTGTGTTTTTGCTTTTTGTGTCTTTCTTTTTCGCCAACAAAACAAAAAATAAACTGAACTGAACTAGCATAGAAACGAGACAAATGATGAAGTTCTGCAATACATGACTGACCAAGCAGGTGCTCATGGCCAGCACAAGGGGGATTCATCTATTTCCTTTTTACAAAATTGTTGTAAATATTCTTCAGATTATGCGTAAAATCAAATAATTAAAACAGCTTTTCCTCTTTTCTCAATGGATGCTATGCGAAAGCTTTCCACAACACAGATCAACAAACAATTTCCTATAAAACAAAAAGTACAGTTTAAAGAACCTGTTTCTTGAGAGAGAATGGTTGCCATGACTTCCAATTCTTCTGCACAATAGTAATACTCTTTCAAAAAAATAGTCAAAGTACTGTATAAATCAACACAAATCCTAAATTTATATATACCATTAAGGTTTGATCTGGCATAATGGATTTGATGTTTCATACGGTAGGCTATGCAGTTTAAAGATTCATAGCCTATTCACTGTTGGCATATACCGGTAGTTCAGTTTATTTTTCATCATTAACGTGTCTGGAATGAAAATGGTTGTGCAAGCTACAATATAGACCTACCATCAATATACGAACATGCCAATAAACAGAAAAAGGTGACAAAACCACGGCGGTTCAAAACATGTCATGCAATAGCTGGGTACTGGATGTACAGTACTGTATACAACTGTAGCCAGCAAGGCTGTCAGCTACTAAACCGGTTAACAAACGCTATGCATAGGTCTATCTACACTGATAAAAGTTAAAGAAAATAAATGTAGCCTATGCTGTAAGCATCTGTTCTTAGTCCAAAATCATAATTGTCTTAAACACTGACGTCTAACTAGAGCTACAAAAATACTTAATTTACATTAGTTTAACTCTAAACAGCTCAAAAAGCACTGCAAATTAGTGAGGGAGAACACACGTAGCTGCCTGACTAGCTTCGACTGACAGGGTTGCCAATAGTAATATCACTGGCTTACAGTCCAGCAGTTTCTGTCGTAACAGAAATTTCAAGACTACAACTTGGCAACATGGTACTGCAAAAAACGCAGTACCTCTCCCAGCCAAAATCGTCGCTTGTAAGAAATTGGCGCATGCGCAATACAGCACAAACTAGCCGAAACTGGGACTGCAGTACCAGAGTCTCCGTACCAAAATTTGTTTAATGCGGTGATTTGTGCTATTGTTTTCTAGATATGACGATTGGTTTGAGAAGATTTTCAAGAAATACACATACATTAGGTTCTTCAATAAAGGTTAGGTTATACATTAGGTTATATGTGTAACACAGTGTTTCTTAACCTTTTTAGCGCTCGTACTAGGGTGTACCAAAAAAACCTTACTTTCACTGATCTTGCTGTTGGCTGGCAAAAAGTTGTGTTTGGGGTCAAAACTAATGCTAATATAAAAATTTTTAAATTTCATTGTTGTTTGACGCCTATTTTCTTTACGTTTCCATGGAAACAACCCAAATTTTAAAAAAATAGCTTAACTTGAAAACCACTATAGTTAGAAAGCTGTAATAAACACCAAAAGTTCCAGAATACCAATATTCCTATTAGTGTTTCATACATTTTATTGGTCTAGGTAATGTAGTTTTTTAGATATTTCCTAAAATAGCGTTTTTGTAAAAAAATCTTGATAATTTACTCTAAAAATTATTATTTTATACAAATTTTTGCTATAGCTGGCTAAAGTGGCAATGTAACAATCACACAATAGTCTGGCAATGTAAACAAAAAATTAAAGTACTTGACTAAACACTTAAATTACCGGTATACAGTAAGCAATACTATTTCACTTCCTTTGACAATGCTCAAGACAAAAGGTGTAGCCTACCAGTGGTCCGGTACCTGTGTAGCCGTAATGCGATATGCAATGTTTTACACATCATATCAATGAAAATCAATGTTGCTTGATTTGTAGTTTTTACAAATACAGTTTCATTCCTTTTTTAGTGACTCTTTTTAATGATATGGCTTGTTTTTCTTTCAATCCTTTGATAATCTTTAAAATGTTTTGTTTTGCTGTAGCATTTCGGGTGAGTTTGTTATAAAATTCAGTAAAAAGACCCAATGCTCGTTCAGATGCATCATTGACAACTGGGATTGCTTTGATTATATATATTTTTTACCTTTGAGGCAGTAGATTTTTGTGCCAAAACTTGGGATTAGCTGTTAAAAAACTTGTATATATCTAAATTGAGCAAATTGAACAAAGTCCATGAGTCTTTTCCTATAAGGTTGTGGAGTTGAGTTTGTTGTTGAAGAACTGGCATGTGCTGGATTTTGGAAGTTTACTTGATTTAAATGCTCCATCATACTTTAAAAGTTCTCTAGCCATTTCCTGTTTTTGAGTGAAGGAAGCATGATCGCTGAATAGTGCAAAAATAACTAGGCGCTCAGAAAGGTACCACAAATGTTTATCAAACTTTGTCAAATACGCTGAAAGTTATTTCAATAAAAAGTGGAGGTATAGTTGCAGAATATTTTTGCATCTCTTTCATATCATTCCTCGACTGGCAATGTAGTTTTAAATCATTGATTGGAGAATCAAGAGAATTGGATGCAGTAAACCAAGGCTTTATAATCTATATGACATAATACCAGACTGCCAGAGATGAGATTTCATTCAATGTTGCTTCAGATACCAGATTTAACTTCAGCAATTGTGATTTGAAAAAAGCCTTGGTTGACCACCTTGACCCCCCTTGACCCCCCCTAACCGAAAACCTGCGGACGCCCTTGCTAGAACACTAAATGCAACCCAAAAACACTAGAACTAGTGGAAAAACACTAGGAGTGGCACCACTAGTATATACCTGCACCAGGGTTGCCAGACTGAAATTTGAAAAAAGGCTAAATTCACCAAAAAAAAAGGCCAAATTGGGGCCAAATAGGTAGAAAGAAGGGCAAAAATAAGCCAAACTCAAACAAGATAAAATAAGCATTGTAAGCATTGTAGGTCGTGACTCAATGTGCCAGAATCTGAGCTTGGATTTGTTCTTGTTGAATATCAGCATTTAGAAGCAGAGATGCCAGCCTATGAAAAGGTCTTAAAGCCAAAATAATATAAAAGGTTTGGTTTTGAATCTTTATCCTCGGACTGACAAAGCTTTGATAGGTTATTCCTGGTAGTTTCGCATACTTGTAGAGGCTTTTGACGCAGGGTCGGTTAACGAGATTGACAGAATTAAATTTCCGATTGTTGAAGTTTTGTTGCTGGGGAATTATTCCATCCATTAGGTACCGCTGAATGGAGAGCAGTCCTTAGAATGCGTTGCTCAAGCGCACACCCCAAGAGTCGAATCAGCGCCGCTTGATCTTAAAGCTTCTTCGTTCACGAAGTCACGCGCTAACCAACTGAGCTATCGGGGCAAACTTAAAAAAAAAGCCAAACAAGGAAAATATTAGATAAAAAAGGCCAAATGGATATTTACCTGTTTCTGTCAAAATACTGTCTATAATATTCATATTTCTTGATATTTTATGACTTGTAGCGGATTCTGATAAATTGTAGCAAAAATATTTCTGAAAGTAGCCTGAAAAATAACAAGTATAAAAGATCTGTAGCGGATAAGTTTAAATCCGCTACAATGGTGAGATCTGGCACCACTGGCTGGCTTAGAGGTGAGCGCAGTCTGACTCGGCGCCAGCGTTACATTACGAGTATTAAACAAGCATAGAACATATCTTGAACAATGGTGAATATGGTTTTCATCTGGTAAGGTTACGATATATGAGAAATATTGATTATTATGCATACAGTATTGAAGAATAAATTAAAAAACGGCCAAACTTAAGGTCAAATCTAGAAAAAGGCCAAATGTATAATTTCTAAGGCCAACAGACTTTAAAAAAGGCCAAATTCGAGAAATTTGGCCTTAAAAAGGCCAATCTGGCAACCCTGACCTGCACTGATAAGCAGTAAGCACTAGAGTGTGACAGCCGCCCCATGATTTTTGAAACTTGGTTTCACAGAGCCTACCTTTTTTTTGGTGTTGAGGTTTTACCTGTATAAGATTCCTGTAAAGTTTCAAAAAAATTGGTCAAGGTTTAGAGGTGGCCCGTGGCCACTAAAGTTTTTGGGGGGTGCGTGATGCATTTTTAGGGGTGTTTTTGCTATATCTCAGCTCGTAGACATGATAGAAGGTCATGCTATAACTCAATCGATGCAGAATAAGCAAGTTTATATCAGACTTGTGAACAAATGTTCAGTCTAAAATTTGTAGTTTTTGAGTTATTTGAGAAAAATCCGTTTTTTGCATATTCCTGAGAAAAATGTTCTTAGCACCTTTTCTTCTTGGGTTAAAACACATGGAAAATCAATGAAATGATGAATTCACATGTTTACTTACCGGTAATGTTAAACGAAATCACAAAATACATTTGAGAGCGAGGAACAGCGATGATAAAAATCACAATGTGAGAAACCAACACCGAGATGGATGTAAGTTTTGTTTACGCTGATTGGGCATAGAATTTCTGCTGTTCTCATCTACTTGAAGACTATTTTGAAATGAAACTTCTGTCTTAGTAGTGTCAATAAAGTCTTGGCACAGTTTGACACCCCTTTCTGCTGCATCATTAACAACACAAAGATTTGAAACCCAGGTCTCGAAATTCCGGCGGTCATGACCTCCGGAATGACCTCGAATGTCTGCCGAAGCCGACTCATTGGTCGGTCATGAATGACCGCCACAAAATTCTTGACAAAAATAGAGCTAATGCAGCAAAAATATATTTTAAATTTGAATTGTTACAATTGTTTGTTTAACGCGAACAAATACGGAGCTGAAACAATAATAGCACAGGCAATTGCTTCAAAGATCACATTAGAGTGGCGCGGTTAACGAGCTGATGGCAAAAGTAGCCATTTTTACATCATTTCAACGCCTTGCAATGTTGCCTTGAAATAAAGTTGTCTGAACTTTTCGGCAGGATATGTATTCTAATTTTAACAATGAGGATTATTGCGTTTCATTGATCGTTTGTTAAAAAGAAACGTCACAGAGAAGCAAGTCTCAGCTGGGTTCCGCACGTGCTCAGGCGAATGTGGCGACCTTATTCACGCTGATACTGATAGAAATAGAAATTCTGCACAGAAGAGAGGGTGTTAGACTAACACTATTGTGTTAGTTAGTTAACACTAACACTATTGAGTCACTAATGCGCATTTGTCTGGACGGTCCTGAGCTGGAGATTTACGACCCTGCGCCGGCAGTAATCGCTTGGCACAACGATTCTATAACGCGAAAACCACGGAATAAGTGAGCGTAGTTGCTTTTGTAATAAGGAAATTTGGATTGTTGTTTTCAATTGTGTTTATTGCGTCATTACACGACTGTCATTAACGCACTGATTTATTTGCAAGCAATCTGCTCCAGTATACTTCAGGGTCAGTTAATTAAGCCATCAACCATTGCAGAGTTATTCTGTTGTAGAAAATCTTCTACAAACACGACTACACAATACTGTAGTGTGATTTTGTGCAAAATCTACATGCAAAAAATATGTCCGGTTGAGATATTAAATGTCCGCTGAAAGGGCCAGTCCGGTAGGACATGCTTGACCGCCGGAAAAAAGTACAAATTTCGAGGCCTGGAAAGACATAGGCGCCGACTTTTATTTTTGCACGGGGTGGCGGATAGCACTATATGGCAACCTAAAAACTTTCAAACTGCATGTTTTTGTTTTTACTAAGCGTGTTTCGTAGATGCAATTGTCTTTTCACACCTGATTTGTAGCTCGATTATTTACAAAGCCACTTTACAACAAAGCACAGGAAGTATGTCGTGAATTTTATTGTTACGTTGTCGCTCTAACACTTACCATTTGGCAAAAGTATTTTTGCGAACGGCAGCTCTGTCAAACCAACTGTTTATCAACTGGTCAAGTTGTAACCGTTAAGCTTCAGCTTGATAAACATTTAAAATTAGGATGTGGTTCTATCGCTGTTGCGTCATGGTAGATCACAAGTAGGTTTTTATGCGCCTGAGTGTACTTCTAAACGATCGCTCCGCCTCGCAGGTGGTGGAAAGCAACGATAAGTATATTTTCACAATGCAGACCACGTTTGGAAGCATTAATGATCTTGTTTCATTGCTTGCAAATAGATCAAACAGTTGCGACAGTTGAACGCTTTTTCGGTGGCATCTTTAAGCTGAATAAAACTGGAATGTCGGGGAAAACTTTTACTGGATGACTTTTTGTAATTTTTTCTATGATGTAACAAGCAACTCCTAACTTATGTCAGACCAATAAATTCCCTCCTCAAACTTTTACAGGACAACTTTTCGTACTTTTTTCTATGATGTAACAAGCAACTCCTATGTAAGACCAATAAATTCCCGCCTCACAATTTGTCACGAATTGACACGCAATATTACATTATTACTGCATAAAGTAGATAACAAAAACTCCAATTGAAATCGGAAAATAATTCAAAATGCAAAATCTTGACGAATTGAAAAAGGTTGCTTTCATTATTGGGAATTGGCAGGGGGTGTAGCTTTCCTCAAATAGAATCATGTAAACCATAGGCGCCTAACCCGTGGGGGCCAGGCCCCCACGCATATTTCTGCGTGGGAGCAACTTTTTATACTGCATTGAGACATAAAACAATAGATGAACTAGCGATCGGCAGCAGGAAAACATTTTTAAATGCAAACCGCAACAGCTTCGCGATAAATAATCACTAGAACGAGTAGCGATGCTACAATCCCACCCCAACAAAAAAATCTGTCATTTTTACATTGATTTAACAAAATGACTGATTTTGCTGCTTGAGACATAGCAAGAATCTACTATTTTGCGTCGATTCAATGTCATCAGATGTTGAATGCACCCAAAAACAACATAATTTGCTACGTTGACGCAGCGTGCGTTTAGCTTAATGCGCTTGCAAACAGACTAAATGTCGCTTTCGAAAGTCGAAACCTCTGCAGAGAATTGTCGCGGCAGTGAATCGCTCGCTGTGAAAATGAACTTAAAGTCTCGGCCCGAGGTAACCACTAACCAACGTATAAAGGGCTGGTACAAACCGCATTGCGCACACACGGCAGCATAATCAACGCAACAACGGACTAGCGCAAACTGCATGTCGCACACACGAACGTTGCCATAGAAACCCGATCAAAGGCGGGTAATATGCGCGTCTTTCATCTGCAACACGGGCGTATGACAGCGAATTCAAACTTGAAAGCTGGTCAGCCATAAGTTGCGATATTGCAGTGAAAAGGGAGCAATGTCAAGTCGAAAACTTCATCAAACGTCTCTCCGTAACTACTTTTCAAGGGCTGTTTACGGTGTCAGCAACTTTTAAATTTATTCAAGGTGACGTGCTGTTAAATTGATGTAAACATGAATGATTTTGCTTTCAACAGGTATATTTTCAAGCGTATGATCAAGTTAGTATTTTCATTCCATTTACAGTATACCTTTTAGTAAACCTTTTCGTCTCTTGTTTCATGCTAATAAATCTAGTTCGTTGCTAAACTTTATGTTGTGCTTAGCTCAAAGAGTCGCAGTCCATCAACCGCTGGCCAACGCAGACGCATAGCATGTGTTTTGGTCGAGTTTTGTTTATTATAATTAACGGTAGGTCGAACGTAGCGATAACTCCGAGTGTGGCAATAAAAGCAATCCTAGTGTGACGACATAATTACGTCATCCATCTGCGTGACATTTCGCTGAATTTACGTTGCTGCTTATGAAACACGCTTTCGCCCCCACGGCCAAAAAAATAGTTAGGCGCCTATGATGTAAACGTGTAAATTTGCAGAACGTTAAAACTGCTACATTACTAGGTGCACTTTTTAAATAAAACTCAAAAAGTTTCGAAAATTGCATTTTTTTAATAAAATTTGAAAATAAATATTCATTTAGGGGGTGGAGGATGGAGCTATAAATCATCGAGATAATTTTATTTCCAAGTATTTTATAGCTGGCATAATTTATAGCGATATTATGAGCAGTTTAAAAAATTTCAAAAAAGATTTTTGAGGGAGGCAATGGAAAGATCGTATTTTATTGATTAATAAATCCCATTGTAAACCTAACAAATGTAACAATGACTTATGACAAGTAACAAATAAAACGATTGCAACAACAACAAGGAAAAAACTCGTAGCCACGTGTTGCGTAATCTTCACGTAGCTGTAGCTTGCTTGATGTTACGCGAGTATCATGCTTGTGACAAAAACAATCATTTTCTTTGCAATACTGTATTGGTTCACCTCTTGCTTTACGTTGACTTAAAGCGAAAACAAATGATCAAAAAAAGATTTAAACGTCCGTTCAAATTACATTTATTTGCAGTAAGTAATCTAAGCGGGGTGGCTGCCACCCCGCCACAGCGGTTATGGGGTGGCGTGGCCACCCCGTAACCCCGTAAGTCGGCGCCAGTGCTACTGGAAACCCGTTCCTTTGCTTCACAGTAGCTGCCGTTCTGGCACCAATCGACAACACCAACACTTAAAAAGGTCGTGTGAATCCTCAAGATTCTGAAGAAGCTCCAAGAATCTTCTCCAACAAAGGAGCTGAAGTCATCTGTTGGTTTTGTAGGAACGGAAGGAAAGGAGGGTTTGCCAAAATCACTTCCTTCTCTTTTCAAAGAATGTCCAGGATCTTCGAAGCTTGTCAGCTTTTGAACAATTTTTTGCTTTGTCCCGTCAGACACACTGCTATCGAAAAGGGTAAGGGGTATAAGTTCTTCACTAAGATACCACATGTGCCCCTTTAGAGCTTTAAGAGCTGCTTCGGCCATACTGCTTTTGATTTCTTTATACTCAAGGAGGTTGTTGATAAGTTCTAGGTGATAAGTGCAAGTGCAAGGTATGTGATAAGTTGATATGTTGTTGTGATGTGACATATGTGACAGTTGATATGTGACAAGTGATAGCCTAAGTTGATAAGTGCAAGGAGCAGAAGTTGACACAGAAGCGGTTAGCCACCATGGCACATAGGAATATACAGCAAGCTGAACAAATTTTTTTTTGGATTTAGCTGTTGCTTTGAACATATAAAACCTGCAGGAAAATCTCTAGTAATAACTTTAGTCAGAAGAACGATCTTGATGCAGTATAAAATCGTGGCCATCCATCTGGCTTTGCGACAAGCACCCAGACGTAGAAAACCTCCAAAGGTCTCAGCTCCCTCACCAAGATACAAATGCACTAGTTTGACTAGCTCCTCATAATCACCCCTCACAAATCCCTGTGCTAGGGCTTCATAGCAGATCTTCACAATCATCTCCTTCTTGATCCTCATATCTGCTGGCATAGGTGCAGGGATGTCTAGGTCTGCATGGCAACATTTATGGCTAATTGACTCAAAGTTCTCCTTAAACCTGTGAGAATATAAACACATTTTACACTACTAAAATTGCTACATTTCACTTCAACCTCAACTTGCAATTCGCTAAATCTTTCCATGTACCTATTAAATACCTACTTCATAAACAGATCAATGTTAGGACTTCTTGACACTTCTATATTAAAGAATTCCAAACGTGGGACAGCAAAACCTCACCAATATGCTAACCACAGCAATTCTCGTTGCAAATTCTTTTGGATTGAAATGCACGGGGCAGTTATTTGACCAGTGTTTGAAGCAGTTGTGTCAAACACCATGCCAGTAACTGTATCAGCACAGTCCCACATGTCCAGGAGCTCTTTTGTTGCAGCTGCAATGATTGGACCAGTCTTTCCTGTTGGCGTGTAGGGTAAAACTGGTACTCCCAACAGTTTTACTCCTCCTTCACCTGCCGACAATGTTAGTGTTCAGTTTCTATGCTTCTAACAAAGCAAAAAAGGAGGTAACTTAGATTTAAACTTTGAAGAGTTACAGCTTGTGTACTTCTCCAGGTGTTCCTAAGAAGAAAAAAAGTGAAAATGATAAAACGTTCAATTCATATGTAACAATTTTTCACAAAATTTTTACAAAAAACGGGTTTTTCTCAAATAACTCGCAAACTACACATTTTAGGCAAACAGTTTCTTCACAAGTCTAATACAAATTTGCTTATTCTGCATCGATTGAGCTATAGCACGACCTTCTATCATGTCTAGGAGCCGAGATATAGCAAAACCACCCCTAAAAATGCATCACACACCCCCCAAAAACTTTAGTGGCCACGGGCCACCTCTAAACCTTGACCAATTCTTTTGAAACTTTACAGGAATCTTATACAGGTAAAACCTTACCACCAAAAAAAAGGTAGGCAAATTCTGAGAAGGTCGGGGCGGCTGTCACAGAAAGTCGGGGGAACTGCCTAGTAAGCACTAAGCAGTCCAGAAGTGATAGAACGAAGGTTGCCGGATTTAATGTTTGCCACAGCTTTAACAAAAACAAGATGAAAGTTAAATAAAAAAAATCATTGTTGTGTTTGAATAAACATATGTTTGAAACAAGACCTCGCTTAAAATTTTTAAATCATGGCAGTCAATACAGACCTCAATAATACATCACGCAAGCTTTCAATTTGATTCAAGGTTTTGGTGGTTGTGCTGAAACTCATGAGACAACCTGGCAACACTAGTGCAAGTGAGTTTTTTTTTTTAATTTTATGAAAGGTAAAACTAAAGTTATGGACTAAATTCGATCAAATTTGTATATCATTGTGTGCAAAAACAAGGTCCTTCTCTGCAAAATGTGAAAGCATAAATCTTTTAAACTCTTATTATACGATGTTCTTTGAAAAAAATCTATCTGCAAATTTTTAAAATTCACCGCATTGCCACTGACTGTCAGCCATAGCTGAAGCCTAGTTATAAAATATGCAAAAAGTTTCAACTGCGTAATATTCTACCAATTTGCAATCTTTCTCAAACTAATTTCGCAACAACATGCCTCCTTGCAATTCTACTACAGCAGCATTCTTGGACTGCTACAGCGGAGTAGCAGTTCAGAAGTGACTGCTAGACCAGAAGTAAAAAGAACTACCAGGCTCGCCCGCAAAGGATACAATTAAAGCGAAAATTTTAGAACTGTGTTAAGTTAACTTGTTGCTAGAAAACCATAAACATGGCAAAAAGCAAAACCAAAACGTTTAAAATAAGGAAGTGGCTGCGTTTACGGCGCCGTAAATACAGACGTTCCATGCCTTTTTTCTAGTCTTTACGTCGCTTTTAGTGCGCATGCGCGTTGTTGCTGAAAAAAGGTGGATATATAACTAAATTCAACTGTTTTCACCAAGTGATTCAGTGGCGCATGCGGTCTGCGTCAGATTCGTATTCCCAAGGATTTGAGTTCGATACTTCTAAGAGGTGTGTTTTTTTTAAGCTAAATTCTCACCTGAAGTGACTCAATCGTTAGGCTGCGCATCACAACGAAAAAACAGTATATGACAAACATAGCAGAGATCGAGAAAAAGGTAGAAGCGACAAAACGCGGACGTTATACCGTGCATGATACCAGATAGCCGAGTGGTGAGAACGTCTGCGCGGCGTTTGAAAGAACGCGGCTGTGTCTCGGTAAAGACACTTAATGGCAAGCCAAAATAAGGGGAACAGCTGACTCGAAGACTAAATATCACTTTGCTGCTTCCTGTTGCCTGTTGTATCGCATCTGTGATCGCAGTGTAGGCTACTGTATGTTATCGCAATGGGCGCAATCGAAAACACGATTATTATTATAAAGCAGGACAATCAGTTTAAAATATGGTGTCGTCGTCGTGTGAGCCTCTGGGGCCGAGTGTCTATCCTTTTACCACCCCAGATTCACGATGTTCCCGGACTACACTGGAAGGCTACTAGAGAGCAGCCAGTCTTTGGTTTCGTCATCCATGACACGCAGACCTTAGTTCAACTCTCCGTTAGGTGGCTTGAAGATGGAACAGTCATTGATGATGTGGTCTGCGGTCTGTTCCTCGTCACCACATTCACAGAAGGAGGAAGAGGCCATTCCCCATTGGTGCATGGTTGAGCGGAAAAGCCCGACGTCCTGGTATAGTGTTAGACCGATTGGGCGTGTGTCGGCGTCGGGGATGAACGAATAGAGTTTGACGGCGCTTGACTTCCATTCAGAACTCCATTTATGGTCCGCCCAAGCAGCCGCAGAGACGTCTTGTTCTCAAACCTTTAGTTAGGCTACGTTACGATTCAATCGTTAGGCTACCACTACGCATTTTTATGGCCGTTCAGTTTAGTTTGTTTTTAGTTCTGACCATCACAACGAAAAATCAGTTTAAAATATGGCACGGTCGTAAACACCTAAAAATTTTATGAATAAGTTATAGAATTTTAAAGAAAAAAAAACTCACTAGCCTTTTTTTTTCTTTCTAAATTTATAAAAAAAATTATTAAGGTGTTCGACCGTGCCATATTTTAAACTGATTTTTCGTTGTGATGGTCAGAACTAAAAACAAACTAAACTGTTTCTGTTTTTGTTTTATTTTTTTGCTATTTGTTTTTTGGGTTTTGTGGCCGTGCTAACTACTGATATAGCCTACTACATAATTTTTCATTCAGGCACGTTTTAAACCTTTCAAGGTTTTGCCACCTTTTCCCGTTCGTTAACGTGCTGGTAGGTTTATATCGATTTTTGTAGTTAGTATCTTTTTCGTCCCGGACGCGTTAATGACGAAAAATAAAATGATTGATTGATTGATTGAACGGCCACAAAAATGCGTAGCCTAACGATTGAATCGTAAAGTAGCCTAACTAAAGGTTTGAGAACAAGACGTCTCTGCGGCTGCTTGGGCGGACCATAAATGGAGTTCTGAATGGAAGTCAAGCGCCACCAAACTCTATTCGTTTATCCCCGACGCCGACACACGCCCAATCGGCCTAACACTATACCAGGACAGGACGTCGGGCTTTTCCGCTCAACCATGCACCAATGGGGAATGGCCTCTTCCTCTTTCTGTGAGTGTGGTGCCGAGGAACAGACCGCAGACCACATCATCAATGACTGTTCCATTTTCAAGCCACCTAACGGAGAGTTGAACTAAGGTCTGTGTGTCATGGATGATGAAACCAAAGACTGGCTGCTCTCTAGCCTTCCAGTGTAGTCCGGGAACATCGTGAATCTGGGGTGGTAAAAGGATAGACACTCGGCCCCAGAGGCTCACACGACGACGACGTCATATTTTAAACTGATTGTCCTGCTTTATAATAATAATCGTGTTTTTATTTGCGCCCATTGCGATAACATACAGTAGCCTACACTGCGATCACAGATGCGATACAACAGACAACAGGAAGCAGCGAAGTGACATTTAGTCTTCGAGTCAGCTGTTCCCCTTATTTTGGCTTGCCATTAGTGTCGTTACCGAGACACAGCCGCGTTCTTTCGAACGCCGCGCAGACGTTCTCGGCTATCTGGTATCATGCACGGTATAACGTCCGCGTTTTGTCTCTTCTACCTTTTTCTCGATCGCTGCTATGTTTGTCATATACTGTTTTTTCGTTGTTATGTTCAGAATTAAAAACAAACTAAACGGCCACAAAAATGCGCAGCCTAACGATTGAGTCACTTCAGGTGAGAATTTAGCTTAAAAAAAAGCACACCTCTTGGAGGTATCGAACTCATATCCTCGTGAGTAAAAATCAGACGCAAACCGCATGCGCCACTGAATCACTTGGTGAAAGCAGTTGAATTTACTTATATATTCAGCTTTTTTCAGCAACAGCGCGCATGCGCACTAAAAGCGACGTAAAGACTAGAAAAAAGGCATGGAACGTCTGTATTTACGGCGCCGTAAACGCAGCCACTTCCTTAAAATAATTATCGATAAAACAGTAGGTTATTTGAACATCCCTATCTTAAAGTCGCACAACCACAACCGCCATTCCTGGAAGATAGAAAGAAAATAGAAAACATTTTATTTCGTCATCTCAGACAAAAACGAATTTATATACTCTTTTAAAATTAAACCCTGATCCGGTTTTTGTTTGAAAAAAAAAAGGTTCCAGATTGGGCTCCTATTTTGCAAAAAAAAAATCCAAATTCTGCTTAGGTTTGTGCTCTCTGCCCCACACTCATGGTCATTGGTCATGGCCTTCGTAGCATTAAATCTTCAGAGCTAGGCAACATCTAAAATTTTAAATCAGAAATAGTAGGCTAAACTTGATACAACTCAAGACATCTTCTCCAAGGAGGCACTTTCCTTCTCTTACCAGCAGAAAATCTAAATAACATGACTTGCTGAGGTGGGCAGCAGAGATAATTGGATCTATCTTTTCCAAGATCCTAATTTTCAATGATCCTGTAAACTAATACTGTCCGGGCAGAAAAATCTGTCCGCTGCCCCCAGTGCATTGTAAAAAATCTAAAAGCATCACAGTCAGGGTTGCATTTCTGGGGAGGGGGCTTAGGGGAGCTCAGCCCCCCAAAATATAAAAAAGTTTGAAATAGGGGGGGTTCCGGAGGGGCTCCTTCAAGCCTTCACTTTTCAGCTCTTCTGGCTGAACAACAACTTCTATATGGAATGACACTGCGGCAATTCAGAAGTGGTTGCGGACTCATCAATCGGTTGTGGATACTCAGGTTAAGCATTCTAAGCTTCCATCATTGAATGAACTCAGATTTGTGCAAAAACTGTATGCTGGCTAAAATCAAAGACTGTCGTGGTGCTTATAACTTAGCCCATAAAACCAAAGACCTGGCAGACAGGCTATTTGTTTTGTATAATCTTGTTTGCACCAACTTGAAATATGATTTTGCTGTATTTGGAGTTGTACTGTTCGTTAATAACTAAATGAGATTTTAGTGTAACTGTCACATTGGCAGCTTATTGGTTCTTACTCGCAACGCAGCAAACACAAGCCCTCATTTCAAGAGATGCATTTCCTCACTTTCCTACAGTCAATTTTTTTGCAAGTTTGCTTAGAATTGGCTCATTCAAATAAGTAGCCTACGATTGAATTAAGAAATTGGAATTAGCTCATACAAAGCGAGTTTCAAGTGTAAGCCTTCGCAGTAAAGAAAAAGCAAAGGAGATTGCAGTGTAGCAACCAAGTCAAATTTCAAACTTACATTTCTATTACGGATTCAACCACGTTTTCACGTTTTGTTGCTTCTACCTTTTTCTGTAGCCTACTTCAAGCTATGTTTTAGCATGGGTTGTTTTTCGATATGATGTTCAAAAATAAAAACAAACTGAACAGTGTTTCTTTTTAAAAAAGGTAAAGATTGTTGGCTCACCTACACCGATTACGGTACTTATAGGGGAAGGTCTAGTTAGTTGAGCCAGAAATCGATGTTTCTGCAATAAAAATTCAACGACAAACTTTACCAAAAATCCGAATCCATCATGATAAATTTCAGTCTTTTGTGGTTCTTGTGAGCATGTTTGTGTTTGCGACTGACCCCGACTCATATCATTTATTGGCATTTTGAAATTGACACTCAGCCGGCTCAAATGATACCCTAAATTTCACGGTTGAGCCACTATTATTTCACTTCCAAAAGATACCCCAAAAGAGAGCTCAATCTGCATCAAACACAATAAACTCTTCTCTTGAACATCTTGCAAATAAACAATCAAAAAATGTTTTAACTGTGTATTGTGTCTTAAAATGAAATAACAGTGAACACTGAACGAACAGAAATTTATACTAAGCCTACTGAAAACACTGAGAATCATTGAATAAGAAACTTTGCACGCAGCACGCAGGTGCTTTTATCTTTCTGAAACGATTTCGCGAGGTTTGTGAAGAAAACAAACATTAGCAACCAGTGGCGCTGCTATCGAAAAAAATATAAGGGGGGAGTGGTAAAACAATTACCCTCAAACTGGCGCATTACAGAAAGAATTACTTTTATGGAAGTTTAAGGGGGGCAGTGGACCACCTCCCAGCTACGCCACCAGTTCTACGCATCAATTACAGCAGGGTACAACAAAATTAGGGCAGTACGTAAGGACCATCGGCTCTTAAACTATATACTGTACATTCCTTTTGACAAAGACATGGCTCAACCGTGAACATTGCAAGTGGCTCAACTGTTAACATCGCTGCCATTTCCAAAATTCATGAAAAATTGCCAAGAACCAACTGGCTAATCAAGCAACTAGAACTACTAAAATAAAGAAGGAGCTGGTATACAAGTTTCCCCCCTCCACCCCCCTTGGCAACTCATGACAAAGACAGGACTCAACCAAACATATAGGGTGAAACTACTTTACCTTTGCTTTACTGTTCACACACTTCAATCCACATGTTTTGGTCAATTCCTCTTTGTCATGAGTTGCCAAGAGGGAGGGGGGGGGGACTTGTATACCAGCTCCACAAAGGAGTAAGTTACCCTTACCTATCCCAGAATTTCGATTAATACAACAATGAAACATCGTAGGAAAAAATAACACAATTCTTCTTTCTCTCAAAACTATTTTTACTATACCATTTTACATTTAACTGCTTCACAATTTTTCTGCTTGTAGAAAATGAAAATCCCTAAAACTACATGCGCTGACGGACTTCAAGTTTTTCCATACTTTTGTTATGAAACGGTTGACTAATCATGCACGACGTTGCGATAAAACTGGATGGATCAACCACAGTCTCTATATTACCATAGATATCTTACATATAGATATGCAATCGTGGAATTATCGTCACGCTCGACTGACTTTATGGACACAATCAACAATCAAGGTTGCCAGCTTGGCTAGCGTATCTATGGTAGGCTATTAATGAACGGTTTGGGCTTGGCGAGTGGTGGCTTTTGAGCTCCTTTGGAATATTTTGTTTGGCGTATATTTCAAGTGTTCACAGAATAGCCTACTATGAAAAATCAAGACAACAATCTTTCTTCACGTAAGTTATGCATAACTTCTGTTTCATGATCGTTGTAACTATCATTTAAGCTTATTTCCAGTGACTCATTAAAGCTTGTTGTAGGCAGTTTACAAACCTGAGATAGAGGGGCGCCGGAACGATTTTAGGGTGAGATATACGGTAGCGATAATGCTGAGCAACTCGTTCGTATTCCCGCTATTAGCCATGAAAGTCGAAATGTGAGACCACGAAAGGTAAATTTCACATTCACAGCATCACAATCTGCTGCAAAGTATAAAATGTGTCCACGGGATAATTTGTGTGGGCCTACTGTAGGCTATAGGCCCTATAATTTGGCTAAAAGCGAATAGCAGAAGTTGTTAGCCTATATTGCAAAATGTGCAGTAGCTTAGGCTACATGACCTTAAAAGGGCACCATCGCCCCCCATCCAGAGAAAATTTGAGGGCAGGAGGCATCCTCTCTCCTGCTGAGACAGCTTCATTAGCATCACGGATCCAACCGCCAAACCAAGACAATTTTAATGTTTGGTACACACCATAACTAGGCTACCAAATGCTATAGCACAGCTTTCGGTATTAGCCAGCAGTAACTTTCATTTTGGTAACACTCAGTAGATTAATTGAATAAAACTTCGCCTGGAAATCCTAGACAATGCCTGAAAATCCTAGACAATGCCTAGAAATTACCGACAATGCCTGAAAGTAGCTACTCTACAATGCCTGACAACCCCTGAAAATGCTCGACAATCCCTGAAAATGTTCGACAATCCCTGAAAATGTTCGACAATGCCTGAAAATGTTCCATAATGACTACCAAACCTGTCAACCACTGATATTGATCGACAATGCCTGGAAATCCTAGACAATGCCTGGAAATTCCCAACAATGCCTGAAAGTAGCTACTCTACAATGCCTGACAACCCCTGACAACCTCCTGCCACCCGCACTTGCTGTTGTTTCTCTGGGCAAGAAACTTTACGATAATTGCCTCTACCTAGTGATCGATTTCGAGTAATGGGTAGTACCAAATTTAAGTCATAAGTAGAGTAGACAACCGGAAACAGACGTTGCCGTCGGCTGCAGCGTGGGTCAGGTGTATGTCGGAAGGCGTACACCGATGCATAGCGCTCAAGTCCGCTTTCCCGCAATGCAGGATAAAGATAAACAAACAAGAACAAAACAAAAACAAAACAAAAACATTGTCGATCATTATCAATGGTTGACAGGCTTGTTGTTAGGCATTGTCGGAAATTTTCAAGCATTGTCGAAAATTTTTAGGTGTCAGGGGTTCTCAGGCATTGTAAAGTACTTTAGATTCTTTCTGGCTGGCATTGTCGGCAGTGGCGTAGCTAGGAAATGTGCCGCCGGGGGTGGATTTAGACTTTGCCGCCCCTTTAAGAAAAAGCATGTGAAAACAGGCCCGGATTTAGGGGGGGCAGAGGGTGCAGGTACCCCGGACCCCCCTACTTTTAAAGGGTCCCCCTACGTGAAAAAAATTTGATTTTGTGTTGTTTTTTTTCTTTTAGCTTTTGTGGTTTCTACAAAATGCTGTGCAGTGCTGGATTGATGCTACTGTAGACATCGAGGGGGTGTTTCGCGCCGTAGGCGAATTTTTTTGCACGGGGTCTCCTGATCTAAAAGTGCCCCGGGCCCCCCATCAGTTAAATCCGGCCCTGTGTGAAAATGGAATGCGTTTTTTATCAGATTATAATCAAAATCAAAAATGGTAGTCTGTGGTCACAGCGGTAAACCATAATCTCTTCGTGGGAAAATTGTAACGTAAGATTCCCAAATCCGTTCGTCTGCATGCAATGACCCAAAAATAAACACACTTTCGAAACGTCTATTCAAAAGTGTATTCCAGTAAAATTAGCCCGAGGCTATCGAAATGACTGGTGCAACGCCGTACACCTAAAAACTGTCACTACAATACAAATTACTTGGATAAAAGACGGAACCTTTGTCCAGCTAGCAAGCACTAAGCCAACAGTTAAATGTGCGGCCAACTTTCAAACAATCATTTTACGAATGACCAGAATAGATAGCAATATCTCAAATTCACGTATGCAGTACTGTGACGCAATAATGAAAGACAATTATGAAGTCATTCCAACAGGTGTTTAAAGCTGATGTAATATTTCCTGTTTAAACAGGCCCAAACAGGCCCAAACAGGTTTGACACAATTCTTATGAACGCTGGTGCAATTTTGGCACATGCTTTAGGAATTTCCATGACGTAATATTCAGTAGACTTGAACGGTTTTTATATGACGTTTGATTTGGTGAAAATTGTCGGGAACATAGCGGCCCCTAGTTATGACAGTCTGACATGGCATAACTAAAAAGAAATGACGACAATTGTGAGCCAATGAATAAAAACACACGATACACAAATTGTTTGAATCACTCACGTTTAAGTTAATACGTAAATACAAAGGGCATGCAAAGAATGAACAACAATACGGAATACGCGATGATACATGAAATTGGTACCATAGGTACACGCTAAAATGACGCTATATACAATAAATTATTGCGATAATAACCTACTGTTCTGGGCTCAGACAAGTATCGGCCACCGCAGACAAAACCAGGCTCAAACCCTAACACTTAGGTGTTCTTTACGGGGGCGAGGCACGAAATATCCCTCAACACGTAGTCTACTTTCACTTTCCCCGTACTCTCATCATAGTTGCAGACGGCAACTTTGGCTCTACGAACCACAGGCTTCCCTTTCCTAATTTGTGGAAATACCTCATGCACCCTCCCAAGTTGATACTTCCCACGTTTACCAATGTCTTGGAGAGAACCTACCACTACAAGTTGACCAGGCTCCAAATTCTCGGCCATTTTTAGCCATTTTTTCCGGCCCTGAAGACCTGGCAAGTAAAAATCGATCCATTTACTCCAAAACTGCTGAGAAAGTGACAAATTAAACCGATAATCCCTTCTTAATTGGTCACGATCATGTGGTTGCCCAACAGCACAGTATGGGGTCAAAAGTGAGGCAGGAGTGATGACAGTAAAATCCCTAGGGTCGTCACTCAAAGGTACCAAAGGGCGTTCGTTCACGATCCGAACGGCACTGCCTGTGTACGTAAGCAGTTCAATGAAATTGGGCTTACGTAATGAAGAGTCCAAAATGTGAAAAAAGTATTTGGTCACATCAGCCATGAAACCAAATCTTTCAAGCCGAAATCTAGCCAAGACATCTGCCAGAGGGTTTAACAAGTCAGACAATTCAGGACAAGAAGACATTACATCATTTACACAAGTTCCTCAGAATTCAGATTGTTTTAAAGCCTTCTTCTTTAAATCAGCAGCTCTATCTGACGCCAACACAAAATTGTTAGGTAAATCAATAACTTCCTTCAACGGAACAGGTATCTCAAATCGACCATCTTTCAACTCAATATTCGGTTCGACAAGTTCTCTAGCCAAAATGTCATTGCGAGACAATTCACAGGTTTCATTTTGCAAAGTCAAATCCTGAATGACTTTATTCAGGTCTGCTATTTCCATATCACGAGACTCAATTTTACACTGAAAGCCAGAGATGACATCCGACTCTGAAGACGTCTGCACTCTGCACACTTTAGCAACGCTTTCAACTAAGGGTGACTTACCACCACAAGCCAACCAACCGAGAGGAGTGAGTAAAGCATGCGGTTCACTGCGATTTTCACCAACACGTTCTTCTTTTGTCCACATCAAATAAGCGTTGTCATTGCCAATCAGTACATCTACAGTACTACAATCATTCAAATGAAACATATTCACGTCATGGAAATGACGGAAACCACTTAAATCTTGTTTATGGGGTAAAGTTTTAACATCGTCAGTTCAAGCTGGGTTAACCACCGAGGTTATATCACAAAACAGTTCATCAGTCTCTAACGACTGGATGTTGAGTTTAACAAGGTCAGCACAAGTAGGTTTCTGACCAGCCAGAGTATCTATTTTAAACGACGCTTTATCATACGGTTTAAGACCAAGTTCGCACACCAAGTCACTCGAAACAAAGGTCAACTGCGAACCAGGATCATGCTGACAATACACCAACTTCGATTTGCCAGTCATTGGATTCAAAACACGAGCAGCAGTAACGCGGTTAAAGGCTGCTTTAACATTTCCAATCTTAACATTACGCACAGGAACTCTGGCACCAGCATCATCTTTACCGACCGAATCCAGAGAATCACGTGACGTCACATAAAAATCATGCAGAAGAAAATAGTGTTTCCTATCGTTGTTAGGCCCACACTGACGACAGTTGTTTGCATGATTAGAGTCTCTAACCATATGCTGGCGCAAACAATTCAAGCATTTGCCAGCTGTCACAATGACATCTCTCCGATCTTTAGGTGTCAAGCGCAAAAATTCTTTACAATTAGACAAAAAATGATATTCAACTTGACCACGTGACGAACAACAAAAACATGCCGGTATGTCACTACGTCTGGCCACACCACCGCGCGGTGCGCCAACAACAGTCGAGTACTGCGAACTCCCTGAAATCACATTATCATGGGGTTTTACCGACGTCTGCCTAACCGGACATGAAGGCAATTTTCCTTTGCCAAACTTTTTAAAATGCTGCGACTCACCAGAATCGCCCATTAGCATAATGCTAAAATCAGTCGACTTGCGCGTTTCCTCCCGTACTACAAAATCAAACAAACTCTGAAAAGTAGGTTCCTCAGTGCTACCATACTGATCACCTAAAAAGTCAAGATAACGCTGCTTAGCGTCAAACGGGAGTCGTTTAGCCAAATCCAAAACAAAACGTCCTTCTAATTTATCACGCTGACCATAAGCTTTCGCGTAAAGCAAACACTGCGACAATTCATCTTTAAACTCTTTCAAATCACTGGAAGAGATAGAAGTCAATTTGCTACCATAGCGATACTTTCTAATTTCTGGTTCTGCGAAAAGACCTCCACGAACTCCAAAACGTTGGGACAAGCGAGCTAACGACATTTCTATCCTGTCTTCCTCTGACAAGCCAGGAGTGTCAGAAACCAAATTAGCAATCGTTTGTGCAGCTGTTCTAACACAAGCTGCTTGCAACAAAGTCAAACGAGTTCCCTTAAAGGGCGAAGCTGCCATCAAGGCCATAACACGATTTTTAAAGAAGACAAATGGTATATTATTACCATCGTAACCAATCAAGGCCGCCTTATCGAAGAACGTCCTACTATTTTGGTATTCAAAAAAGCAATCCTGCTGTTGAGAACTCGATTTAGCGGGAGAAGACAAGCTATATCCCTTAAGGGGCTGAGTGGGCTCAGTTACATGCACAGCCTGATCACGATCCTCAAACACGTTAAAATCAGGAGACACGATACGCCTCTCACAACCACCCAAATTACGTGTAGCTGGGCGATCAGCAACTAGCGGCGCAGAAAACTTTGAAGGGGGCAAAGCATTACTGCTAATGGCGGCCCCGTGACCTGTACGCTCTGGGGGAGGAGTTCGGTTGTAATTTGCAGACCTTAGCTCTACAGCCTTCGGAAGACCCTTAGCCGCGGCCCCGAGACCTCCTGAAACAGCTGGAAAACATGTGGATTGTACAGGTCCACTTACGGATTGAACAGGCGTCTGGAAAAGGTTAGGTAAATTAAACTGTGATTGATGTTCACTTCTGGAATGCCTAGAAGAGCCCTTCCTAGAGCTACGCCGGGAGCCCAACTCAGAACGATATTCAGCTAAAACTACCTCTTTACGTTGTTCGGCCCTCAACTGAGCGTCTTTGAGTGCGAACTCAGCAGCTCTAGCTTCGGCTCTCGCGGCGGCCTCAGCAGCTCTCGCTTCGGCCTCAGCTCTCGCGGCAGCCTCTGCTCGTGCGGCCTCAGCAGCTCTCGCGTCGGCCTCAGCTCTCGCGGCAGCCTCAGCTCGTATGGCTTCAGCTCTTGCGATGGCCTCAGCAGCTCTTGCTTCGGCCTCAGCTTGGATCTGGAGCTCCTCTCGTCTTAACTGTAGGTTAATTTGTGCAACTATCCGTGACGAGCTCTCAGACATCCTAGTGCTTACATTTGAGGCGCTATCCTCAGGATGTATGTCAGCATCCAACCTATCTGAGAACTCACTTTCTTTTTGTTCGAAGTTATTTTTTAACGAGTTAAATTCGGGATCTACCCTATCACGAAGTTCTGCCAAGATTGCAGAGTTAACAATTTTACTCAAAAGAGCATGGAAATGCCGTAATTCCTCTTCTAAAGTAGATAACTTAGATCTAAAAATTAACAGTTCCTGCTTATCACTCAAAGAACCTAGGGCTACAGAAAGTTTCCCAATTTGAGTCAAAATATCCCGTCTAAGATGCCGGGCCTCTCGAACTGACTTAGCCTCATCGTTAATGGGTCCCTCCCCAGAATGGCCTGCCCGACCGCAAAGAACATCATCAGGCTTAAACTCAGTCGAGTCGACGGCGGTCGAGTCCCTGTCACCACCGAGTGTAGACATATTAAATGTTAGGGCTAAATTTAACAATTAAAAAATTAAATTACACAAACACACAAAATTACAGTAGTTATAAAAAACTTAACTGCAAAGACCGTAAAAATACAAAAAAGAATTTAAATGCACGATACCGTAGCTGTACGAGTATGTGAAGTTCAAACGTCCACAAAACTTGCTTGGATTCTTCCACTTGAATCTTCAAGCACAGATGGATTGCCTTTAATCTTCTTTCTTGCCAATAAATGTCAAAGTTATTTTTCTTCTGTACCAAACTGAGAAGAAATGTCTTTACTTTTTAGCTTAAAGTTCTTCAGTTGCCTACCGAGAAGAAATGTCTTTAATTTTCTTTGCTTCTTTAGACTACCAACCAATAAGATCTTCTTTTATTATTTCTTTGCTTCTAGTGCTTCTTGGCCTACCAACTAACTAACTTCGTCTTTTATTTTTTATGCTGCCTGTGCTTCCGTACAAACACTAGCCAGAGAATCGTCTTTTATTTTTTATGGTCACAGCGGTAAACCATAATCTCTTCGTGGGAAAATTGTAACGTAAGATTCCCAAATCCGTTCGTCTGCATGCAATGACCCAAAAATAAACACACTTTCGAAACGTCTATTCAAAAGTGTATTCCAGTAAAATTAGCCCGAGGCTATCGAAATGACTGGTGCAACGCCGTACACCTAAAAACTGTCACTACAATACAAATTACTTGGATAAAAGACGGAACCTTTGTCCAGCTAGCAAGCACTAAGCCAACAGTTAAATGTGCGGCCAACTTTCAAACAATCATTTTACGAATGACCAGAATAGATAGCAATATCTCAAATTCACGTATGCAGTACTGTGACGCAATAATGAAAGACAATTATGAAGTCATTCCAACAGGTGTTTAAAGCTGATGTAATATTTCCTGTTTAAACAGGCCCAAACAGGCCCAAACAGGTTTGACACAATTCTTATGAACGCTGGTGCAATTTTGGCACATGCTTTAGGAATTTCCATGACGTAATATTCAGTAGACTTGAACGGTTTTATATGACGTTTGATTTGGTGAAAATTGTCGGGAACAGTCTGAAAGTGCCGCCCGGGGCGGTCCGCCCCTCCCTCCCCCCCCTAGCTACGCCACTGATTGTTGGACATCTTCAGGCATTGTCTAGGATTTCCAGGCATTGTCGAACATATTCAGTGGTTGATAGGTTTGTTAGGCATTGTCGAGCGTTTTTTTGGGTTGTCGATCATTACCAGGTTTTGACAGGTTTGTCAGGCATTGTCGATACTTATGATAGCCAGGTCATTTAAACGCTGCTGTGTTTGTGTATACCGTAAATACGTTTACAACCTACGCAAAATAGAAAGGGATTATTCTGCTGCGCATGCAGAGCTGGGAATAAAAATGCATAAAAATGTTCGACAATGCCTGACAAACGTGTCAAAAACCAATACCGGTAATGATCGACAATGCCTGGAAATCCTAGACAATGCTAGGAAATGCCCAACAATGCCTGAAAGTAGCTTAATCTAGAATGCCTGACTACCCCTGAAAATGCTAGACAACCCCTGAAAATGTTCGACAATACCTGACAAACCCGTCAACCACTAATAATGATCAACAATGCCTGGAAATCCTAGACAATGCCTGGAAATTCCCAACAATGCCTGAAAGTAGCTATACTCTACAATGCCTGACAACCCCTGAAAATGCTCGACAATCCCTGAAAATGTTCCATAATGACTACCAAACCTGTCAACCACTGATAATGATCGACAATGCCTGGAAATCCTAGACAATGCCTGGAAATTCCCAACAAATGTCTGAAAGTAGCTACTCTACAATGCCTGACAACCCCTGAAACTCCTCGACAATCCCTGAAAATGTTCGACAATCCCTGAAAATGTTCCATAATGACTACCAAACCTGTCAAACACTGATATTGATCGACAATGCCTGGAAATCCTAGATAATGCCTAGAAATTCCCAACAATGCCTGAAAGTAGCTACTCTACAATGCCTGACAACCCCTGAAAATTCTCGACAATCCCTGAAAATGCTCGACAATGCCTGAAAATGTTCCATAATGACTACCAAACCTGTCAAACACTGATATTGATCGACAATGCCTGGAAATCCTAGACAATGCCTGGAAATTTCCAACAATGCCTGAAAGTAGCTACTCTACAATGCCTGACAACCCCTGAAAATGCTCGACAACTCCATAAAGCAGTCCATGCGGAACGAGAATGTGACGTCATCACAAGCAATCCATACGTCAACTTGAAAACGAAGAAAGTTTTATTTAAACAAAAACCAAAAAAATATATTAAAAATAAAGTTGTTTTGCTGTGCCAAGTTTGAAGTCAATGCATACAGCCATAGCTACGCTGTTAGCCTTCAAACATCGTTACGCACAGGGCCGTTGACAGGATTTCTCGGGCCCGGTACCCATTTATTTTCGGGCTTCCTTCATCGACAATGTTATGAATATAAAGGTTGTGTACAAAAGTTTATTGATGTTCTGTTAAAATGAGCCCCCCGAAAATATGCCGTTCAATGTAGAAAATTAAGAGGAATATCATTTATATATTCTCAAAGATTTGTTGTATCCACGAATTTCCCCAACTGTGCAATTACGCATTAGGGATTTCTCCATAAACCGCAAAATCCTTGTTCTCAATCACGATCTTCGTCGATATGTTTAAAATTGTTGGAGTTTTTGACTGAAATTAATTCTTTGTAAAAAAGAGTAGCCGTAGAAGAGTAAAACATTTTTGGGGGGCGAAAATATTTTTCCCAAATTTTGTCTTTGCATATATATTTTCAAAAATACAAAATTATTCACAACCTCTGAGAGTCATCAACTTGGCCGTGTACGAAATACAAGAAAAAAAAAACACGTACAACAGCAAAACAATTAGGCTGAGCTTACTTTAATCTACGTTCATAGACCTGCCTGTGTCCCAACTAAATAAACCATCAACTTAAAACATTCTTATGTATCACAAAAAATATACAGTATATTAAGCCTAACTGGATTCAAAAAAATTTGAACTGAGACTTCACCAATAACTGGATAACAATAATTGCTGAATATTCATGCCACCAGATTATATGAAAATCTCCAGCCCAACTTCAATAAAAGGCCTGACCAAAAGCAGCTCAATCTTTTCAATTCAAAGATAGTCCAAAGACTCAATATTTGTAAATTTGCATTGAAAAATACTAAAATGACAATCCGCTTAGGCCTACTTATCAAACCAGTAACATTACTTAATCCATGCTGCTTCAAATCCTTCAGCCTGAAAAGAATTGGACAGTTTACCATGCTATGTGCATCAAACTTCCACCTTTGAACAAAACTAGTTTTGATACCAAAAATATTGATATTATATTACAATATAATCATAGTCAATGTTAGATTTTCAACAGGTCTTTGAAAAGCCTGCCTTTTGTTTTACTGCATTACTCCCGTTGATTTGTGTATTCGCCACCTAGCGTCGTTTCCCCTTCATTGTTATCGCTGATTTGCAAATGGCAACACTCACCACGAGATTGTCTATGGAACTTTCGAGACGTTTTCGTTTTTGCTGCTAGTTTGCCAGCTAGCCGAACTTGTTAGTTACTGTAGTTTGTGACTGAAAGTTGATTGATTGATGTTTATGCTTTGTTAGCTGCTTCTCTGTTATGTATTTCTACAGGACTTAAGTTTGACAACTGCTATGGTAATACTTATTTGCGTGTAGGCTGAATTCCATATTTGCAGCTTGCTATCTCAAAGTTCAACTTACTGGTGAGCGTACTTGTGATGTAATAATGTTTTTTGTAGCTGAATGTTGACTGTCTACCGTAAACAAACGTAACGTATCTCTGATGTGCGTAAATTGTTGTTAGGCTAATACTTCAAATTTAAATATTGCAGAGTCAATCACTATAGAATCATTCGCGTACAAGTGCATCATTTGGCATTACTGATCCGGTCATACTACCGGTATGTTTGTTATTCTGAATTGTATGATCAATTGATTTGTGTCGTGAATTGTGGATTCATGTTCACTACTGACAGTGATGGGCATTATCGGCGATAATTTATCGGCGATAATTATCGGCGATAAATTTTTATCGCTTATCGTTATCGCTTAATTATTTTTTCAGTTATCGTTTATCGTTATCGCCAAAGGCAATATTTGATTATCGCCGATAATTAATCGCCGATAAATTTTATTTCGAATCAACACACAAGTGGGAAGAACATGAAAAGTAATATTTTTACTAGCCACCTAGTTCATGAAACTAAAATTAAAACCAGTTCTTCTTCAGTGCCTGAAGTGTGTGTGTGCACAGGTCGTTGTCATGGGAGGGGCACGCCCCCTGCTGCGACGGCCCTGATAACACAATAATTTTTAGAGTTGCAAATTGCAATGCAATGACATGCATGCAACAAGTCTCTTGTTGTTTTGCTGCAATCGGCAATCGCGAGTGAATTTTACAATTAAAATGTAAGCGCACAGGCGGTACAGATTCCTTTGAAGCGAAGCGAAAGAAATTGGCAAGTGGTTTATGAAAGTGTCGCAATACGAGGCCGCCTTTACATCGGAAACATGGTCTTTCGCGCCACCATCACTGAAACAAGTCATTGCAGAATATGATATTGCTTGAAGCATTTGACATGCAGACCGACATCACACTTTTTGCATCTTGTAGTAGTTTTTGCATGACAATAGGCGCATCGAATTGCGTGGTAAAATTATGTTAAATACAGTAGGCTATAACCTTTCTCATTTACCTATGCTGCATAGCCGAGTGGTGAGAGCGCTGGAACGGCAATCGAAAGGGCGCCGGTTCGACACCGCTCATGAGCATACAGTTGCGCATCGAGTTGCGTGGTAAAATTATGCTAAATACAGTATCCCCTTTCTCATTTACCTATGCTGCATAGCCGAGTGGTGAGAGCGCTAGAACGACAATCGAAAGGGCAGGACACTGTCTTTCGCAGGACACTTAAAGGCATGCCTGAAGAGTGAAGGTGGACATGAAGATTGGCTTCCTTGCCTTTCCGTCCACTTAATCTAAATCTTCAACCACCGGGCGTAAGCCTGGATACGACGACGATTTACCTATGCGACATAGCCAACGCTCAATCAAATATTTTTATTCCCACTAATAATACAGTGCCTATATTGTAATTCTTATCTCAACAACTCAGCGTTCTGCCATTGCTTTTATGATGGTGTTCACAAAGAAAACAGAAAAATTTATCTGAAATTATCAGTAAAATACGATAATTGTTCTTGAACAAACACGACTAATTTGACAAGCTTGATGGATTTCACAGTATGCACATTTTTACTACCAATAACGCTTAAGATTACTGATAAATTTTCAAGCATTTTGCGTTTTTTGGAATTTTTTTAATTATTGCTGACTTTACTGTAAACAGCCCGTAGAAAGCAAAATACAAAGTTTGGAATTTTTTATGGTATTTTCATTTGATTTAATTATTTTGCCTACTGCACGTAAGCGGCAGTGTAACTCAATTGATAAAAGCATCCAACTGGTATCTGAAGGTATAATTATAAGCACGGCGGTTACCTTAGTGGTGTGATTCTGGATCAAGAGGTTGAAGATTCGATACCTACTGCCGCTGTTGCGATTCTATTTATGCATAACTTACAAAAAGTTTTGTCGCTTTACAGTACATTATGTTCGATTTTTCGTCATGTTGATGAAAACAGTTTGTGTTGCATGGGATGGGGCAGCGCTATAATCAAGAAAAAAAAATTTATCGTTATCGGACATTATCGGCGATAATTTATCGTTTATCGTTATCGCTTAACTTTTTTTTGATTTATCGTTTATCGTTATCGCTTTAGGCATTTTTCGTTTATCGATTATCGTTATCGCTTAACTGAAAAATGAGTTATCGCGCCCAACACTGACTACTGAATTATTGACCAATAATTTGTCAGCCTAATGGAAATTAATTCTCGTAAACCGATCTTAACTAGGCCAAGTGAATTGCCACGTTTCTTTGTTTTTTAATGATTATTGACCTAGCGTTATGGTTGTACGGTACGGTAGCCTACGTAATAATTGTGTAAGGTAACATCGCGAATTTATTTATTCAGTGCGTCATTGGCCAACCTGTGGAACTTGTGTACCGTACAGTGGATTGAGAACTGTTTGTCAACAAATTTGGTACGTTTATCAGTTCGACTGTTGTGCTTGCTGAATTGTGACTAGTGTCTTATGTTGTGTTATTTCTTGACAGAAAAACCGTATAAACTTCATTGCTGCGAAGCAGTCATTGGAAACCGAGTGATTTCTTCAAGTTGGCGTGCTTTAACAGTTGCTCAGTCCTGCCGGGTGGATTAGAAAAATCGTGACGTCACCGGCGCAATTAACTACCGCACCCGTTGTGTTCGCGTCGCACACAACATCGTTTTTCAAATTTGACATCAAAGCTTAACCATCTTTGAACTGAAGCTGATTTCATCAATTGAACCGAATTGCTGATCTTCACCAACCTGACGATCAAATTTGCGTTTACTTACCAAGTTCCCATCAGTGTTACGTGACATCTCTCATTTGCTGAAGTTAGCTTATGCTGTTACGAAGCGGATTTGCATACACAGTTATGGATTCCAAAGCCGAAGCTATTCAACAAGCAGCTGTTACTTTGAGAGACAGCTACAAGCGTGGTGAACAACTGATGAACAAACGTGAAAACCTCACAGAAGTACAGATTATCCTGTTAGAAATTGATAAAAATTATGCTTCTTTAATGGCGCTTTGTGTTGATGTCCCTGACAATGAACAAATTCCAGGAGGTCTTTCAACCAAACGGGATTACATTCAAGGTAAAGAAGAATTTGCTGATAGAGCCAAACAGTGGTTCACGGAATGCGAGAGGACAGACACTAAAACTCCTCCACTACGTTCACATCACTCGTCCTTGCGTACCCATTCTCACCGCTCCAAATCCGGAAGCATTCGGTCATCGAGTACAACGTACAGTTTGCGTCAACGTGAAGCACATGCCAAATTGGAATTAGCTCGTTTGACAAAAGAACAGAATGATGCCAGGCGACGAGAGGAAGAAGAACTAGTTCGCATGGAACAGGAGAAAGCTCAGATGGAACAGGATAAGCTCGCTTGTTCGCTCGCATGGAACAGGAGAAAGCTCAGATGGAACAGGATAAAGCTCGCTTGTTCGCTCGCATGGAACAGGAGAAAGCTCAGATGGAACAGGATAAAGCTCGCTTGTTCGCTCAGTTGGAACAGGATAAAGCTCGGTTGGAGCAGGATAAAGCTCGCTTTGAACGTGAGAGAGCTGAAGCTGAAGACCTGCGTCAAATTAAAGCTGCCGAAACTGAAGCCGCACTCTGGCAAGATGATTCTTCTTCGGTTATCAATATTGGATCAATGACACCCGTACGATTGCCACAGCAAACCTTCACTCACAAAGACACACACCTGGAACCTCTGCGTCACGGTGATGAGCGGCACAAACAAGAACCAACTGCAACATCTGCAAGAATGCCAGACCAAAAGGTAAATTACCCTTGTTATTATACTAGCCGACAACCTGATCTTTCAGAACGACTTCTACCTAAACCAGATGTTAAGAAATTCTTTGGTGACCCACTCGATTTCTGGGCTTTCTGGCACCGTTTTAAGTCCCATATTTCTGATTGGTTGACACCCGAAAGGAAGATGTCTTACCTCATGCAGCACTGCTGTGATGCAGTCTGTGAACAAATAAGGCACCTTGCCGATAGCAGCGAAGGTCACAACTGCTATGATGAAGCGTGGGAAGAATTAAAACGGAGGTATGGCCAACCACACGTTATTGCGCATGCTTGCGAGGAACGCTTGAGAGCTGTTACCAGAATTTCTCACCACGAACCCGAACAATTGGAGAAGTTGTCCGTCCTGTTGAAAAGATGTTGTTCATCATTGAGCTCAAACACCGAAGCTTCGAACTTGGATACCGTGCAGTTTATCACCTGCCTTGCTAATAAGCTGCCAGCGTCTCTGAAAGAAAAGTGGGTAATTGAAGCTCTGAAAATCAATGACGACACTGGAAAAGTGGCTGGATTCCAACATTTTGCTGACTTCATAACGAACGAATCTAGGATTGCCAATTCAATCTATGGCGTGAAACTTTTTTCATCAAATGTCGACAAACTTAACAAGCCTGACACCAAAGGGAAACAAAAGGCTTCACTGTTTAACGTAGTGACAAAACCTACTGAACGATCCGGACAGCTCCGAATTGGCAACAAGCGACTCATACAATGTATCCTGTGCGATAGTACACATTATTTGCAACACTGCAAAGAGTTCAAAGCCAAATCCGTCACTGAACGTGAGCAATTTGTAAGGAACAACAAATTGTGCTTAAACTGTCTTGGACCAGATCACATACGTGCCGACTGCAGAAGCCGAGGTAAATGCACTGAATGCGGAAGCTCATCACATCATTCTCTTTTACATCGGTATCTGGTCACAACTGGAGAACAAATCCAGAGACGACACCCTAATCCCATTGCTAATAGAAGAAATGATAGCCAGCCAGATGATCCCGTAAGAAGACCATCAGAAAGGAACACAAATAAAGTTGTAGAAACCTTCCATTCCAGAACAAGCAACTCGGCAACTTACTTGGACATCGTTCCCGTACGTGTGACAGGAGAAGGAAAGGTAATACATACTTATGCTCTCCTAGATTCTGGTTCAAACCGCACCTTTTGTGAACAAAAACTTGTAGAGATGCTTGAACTGAAACCTGAGCCATCTGGTGACTTCCAGGTGCAAACACTGTCTTCGAGTGGACCATATTCCTTCAGTTCTTCAACTGTAGCGTTGAAAGTTCTACCAGTAGTTGGCGGCGAAGTGCAAGAACTGACAGATGTGATCGTCGTTGACAAGATACCTACCAAGCCAACTCCAGCGCCTTCTCCGGAGTATCTGCAAACGCACAAGCACCTCCAAGGCATTGACTTGAAGCAACTGGACCATGGTACAGTTACACTGTTGATCGGAAATGATCATGCTGTCGCCCACCGATGCATTGAAAGCCGCTTTGCACCTAACCCGAAGCAAGGACCTGATGCAGTCAGGACACCCTTAGGCTGGTTGCTTAGAGGTACTCGTCCGAAGGAGACAGGCTTAGATAATTTCGATGCTGAATCCGACATTTCAAATTTTCTTGTCCGTGACACGAAGCAGAACCCTGCTGACCAAGCATCAAGGGGCATGACGGCCAAAGCCTTGATGCATTCTGGGATGTGGCTCAATGGCCCAGATTTTTTGAGGAAACCCCCAGAAGAATGGCCCAACCAAACCGCTCAGCAACCACAATCTGAAGATATCTTTGCTGCTTATAAACCAAAGAGGAAAATCGAAACCTTTACTGCTTCTACGACTGAAAGCCAAGGAACCAACAGGTTAATCTCCTACTTCTCATCTCTGCGCCGACTGAAACTATCAGTAGCCTGGTTCCTAAGATTCAAATCATACTTACTGATGCGCATGAAGAACGAAACCCAGATTACACTGAAAGGACCAATCAGTGTGCCAGAACTTGATGAGGCAGAAATCGAGTTAATCAAATACGAGCAGCGTCAGAGTTTTCCTGCCTGGATCAAATCTCTATCCAAAGGAGAACACCCAAACATGCCCAAATCCAAGAGGATCCCACTCGAAAAACTCAGCCCTGTCCTAATGAAAGATGTTCTACGTGTTGGCGGAAGAATCGACAGAGCCGACTTACCGTTCGAAACGCGACATCCTGCTATCATAGCTCCAGAGCGCCACTTAACGGACTTGATAATTGAACATTGTCATACTAACGAATCGAAGCACATGGGTGAAAGCCATACACTGAACAATAAAAGTAATTTGCGTTCTTCTGGTGACTATTTACTAGGTTACCTCCTGATGTTAAAGATGATAACTAGCTTTTGTATTTCCGACGTTTCGTTATCATCTTTAACATCAGGAGGTAACCTAGTAAATAGTCACCAGAAGAACGCAAATTACTTTTATTATAAAATGCCTGGTGAACAGTCTCTCTCTGTTTTTACACTGAACAATATTAACCAAAAATACTGGATAATAAATGCCAAAGTTGCGGTTAAAAGGGTACTTACAAGATGCCTGCCTTGCCGGCGAAGGACCGCAAAACCTAGACAACAGCTCATGGCAGAACTGCCAGAAGCAAGGTTACAAATGTCACAGCCACCATTCTCACAGACTGGCGTTGACTTTTTTGGGCCGCTAAATGTCCGAAACAGACGAAGTGACATTAAGAGATACGGCTGCCTTTTCACATGTCTCACAACTAGAGCCATTCACTTGGAAGTGGCACCAGACCTGACAACTGGCGCATTCATAAATGCCCTACGGCGTTTCATAGCTCGCAGAGGCCCCATCAAGAAAATCTTCTCTGACAATGGAACCAACTTTGTGGGTTGTGAAAGAATCTTGAAGCAAGCCATCGATGAGTGGAATCAGAACCAGATCCACCAGAGCCTTCGACAACAAGGAATAGAATGGTCATTCAACCCCCCAACAGCCAGCCATATGGGCGGAGCCTGGGAGAGAATGATTCGCACAGTACGTCAAATTCTTATGAACATCTTACCAAAACAACCACTCGATGATGACACATTGCACACATTACTTCTTGAAGTAGAAGACATCGTCAATTCAAGACCACTCACCGATGTGAAACTGGAAGTTGATGGCGACTTACCCCTGACACCTAACCACTTGTTGAAGTTGAATTCTTCAGCGAATTTACCGCCAATGTTAAGCTGCGACAGAGATGGCTACCGACCAAGTGATCGATACCGCCATGTGCAGTTTCTGGCAGACACCTTTTGGAAGCAGTGGGTTAAGGAATACCCACGATCTGTGATTTCAAGAGCAAAGTGGCTTCACAGAAAGGAGAATATCCGAAGAGGAGATATCGTCCTTTTGATTGATGACTCTGCTCCCAGACAACGATGGCCACTAGGCAGAGTAATTGAAACATTTCCTGATCGTCACGGCGTTGTTCGTTCCGTAGAAGTGAAGACTGCAACCGGATCTCTGAAGAGACCAATATCCAAACTTTGTGTAATTGTCAAAAGAGAAGAAGATGATCCAGATGAAGATGAGACACCAATAGACACCGTTGAGATTTTGCTGGAAGATCAGAGCGATGAGGAAGAGACTGAACTGTTACATGACAATAGACTGTTGAAAAACTTTTATTTATGAAAAGAATGACCCAGTTTGGCCCTTCTTTGGCCCGGGAGTGTTAGATTTTCAACAGGTCTTTGAAAAGCCTGCCTTTTGTTTTACTGCATTACTCCCGTTGATTTGTGTATTCGCCACCTAGCGTCGTTTCCCCTTCATTGTTATCGCTGATTTGCAAATGGCAACACTCACCACGAGATTGTCTATGGAACTTTCGAGACGTTTCCGTTTTTGCTGCTAGTTTGCCAGCTAGCCGAACTTGTTAGTTACTGTAGTTTGTGACTGAAAGTTGATTGATTGATGTTTATGCTTTGTTAGCTGCTTCTCTGTTATGTATTTCTACAGGACTTAAGTTTGACAACTGCTATGGTAATACTTATTTGCGTGTAGGCTGAATTCCATATTTGCAGCTTGCTATCTCAAAGTTCAACTTACTGGTGAGCGTACTTGTGATGTAATAATGTTTTTTGTAGCTGAATGTTGACTGTCTACCGTAAACAAACGTAACGTATCTCTGATGTGCGTAAATTGTTGTTAGGCTAATACTTCAAATTTAAATATTGCAGAGTCAATCACTATAGAATCATTCGCGTACAAGTGCATCATTTGGCATTACTGATCCGGTCATACTACCGGTATGTTTGTTATTCTGAATTGTATGATCAATTGATTTGTGTCGTGAATTGTGGATTCATGTTCACTACTGAATTATTGACCAATAATTTGTCAGCCTAATGGAAATTAATTCTCGTAAACCGATCTTAACTAGGCCAAGTGAATTGCCACGTTTCTTTGTTTTTTAATGATTATTGACCTAGCGTTATGGTTGTACGGTACGGTAGCCTACGTAATAATTGTGTAAGGTAACATCGCGAATTTATTTATTCAGTGCGTCATTGGCCAACCTGTGGAACTTGTGTACCGTACAGTGGATTGAGAACTGTTTGTCAACAAATTTGGTACGTTTATCAGTTCGACTGTTGTGCTTGCTGAATTGTGACTAGTGTCTTATGTTGTGTTATTTCTTGACAGAAAAACCGTATAAACTTCATTGCTGCGAAGCAGTCATTGGAAACCGAGTGATTTCTTCAAGTTGGCGTGCTTTAACAGTTGCTCAGTCCTGCCGGGTGGATTAGGAAAATCGTGACGTCACCGGCGCAATTAACTACCGCACCCGTTGTGTTCGCATCGCACACAACAGTCAATGTTTTTTCAGAAGATCATTACAAAGATAATCTTACTTCACAATGAAGCTGCTAGGCCTACTCAAATCACAAGCACTGAAGAAAAATCACTCCCAGATAATAGCTTCAAACTCAATCGTTGCCACAAAATACAGACCACATTACCAAAACATGACACAAAAATAGCACTGTTTACATTGCCTGATACAGCTTCAAAGGAATTGGATGACAAAACATGTCATGAATTCATGTCGTCATGAATTGGATGACAAAACAACATAACATGCGTCTTTATATTTGATTGTTGTTGCCCTAATACTGTGTCATAGATAGTAAATAGCTGAGCATATCAACCCTAGGACTGGCAAAGACAAACAGCAGCTTATACAAAAAAATTCAATACAGAAAACAGTTAAAATATAGCTCACAAAAACATGAAATTAAATCCAGGAAAATTCACAAGTTGTTTTCATTTAATATACTTTTTCACTTTGTACATAACTACAGTTAGTGGCCGGGATCAATGCTCACAAAAGTGGTGTATACAGTATGTGGCCTCACAACTGTTGTTTATTAAAGTTTATAACAAATGCTTATTTTGGTTGACCATATCTAAAAATGATAAGCTATCCTTGTAGTATTTAAGTCAAGTTTTGCGAGCATAGCATAACTCATGGTAAAATTGACTTATCCAATAATTGGATATTTTTGCCCAAATATTTTTACAAACAACTACATTAGTGGGATATAGAGAAAAAACAAAAACTTCATAAGTTCACCAGAACCCAGCAAGATTTCAAAATTCTACCAATGAAGGAATGTAGGCTAGTGTGATATTCTAATGAATATCTGTAATAAGCTTATCTCAGCTTGCCGAAGCATTATTTTGCATTTTTTTTGGCAAATACTGAATCGAAACTTATTCTGTCCAAATTTTAATACCAAATATAAAAGTTTTCAAATTGTTGATACTCTGTTTTACGTTCAAAGCAAAATGTTTTTTATACCAAATGCAACACTATAAAGTTACTAAACTGGTAGAATGTTGAAAACTTATGGTAAAAATTGATTTGTCCAAATAACTAGACATTTTTGCTCAAATGATTTTTATAATCAACTAGGGGAAGGTTTGGTTAGTTGAGCCGGGTAACGGTTGATCCATCCGGTTTTATCGCAACGTCGTGCATGATTAGTCAACCGTTTCATACCAAAAATATGGAAAAACTTGAAGTCCATCAGCACATGTAGTTTTAGGGATTTTCTACAAGCAGAAAAATTGTGAAGCAGTTAAATGTAAAATGGTAGGTAAAAGTAGTTTTGAAAAAAATAAGAAATGTGTTATTTTTTCCTACGATGCTTCATCGTTGTCTTAATGGAAATACTGGGATAGGTGAAGGTAACTTACTCTTTGTTTTAGTAGTTCTCGTTGCTTGATTAGCCAGTTGGTTCTTGGCAATTTTTTATGAATTTTGAAAATGGCGGCGATGTTAACAGTTGAGCCACTTGCAATGTTCACGGTTGAGCCATGCCTTTATCCTAAGGAATGTAGTTTATGAGCCGATGGTCCTTACGTACTGCCCAAATTTTGTTGTACCGTACTGTAATTGATGCGTAGAACTGGTGTCCTAGCCGGGGTCCACTGCCCCCCTTAAACTTCCATAAGAGTAGTTTTTTTTGTAATGCGCCAGTTTGAGGGTAATTTTTTAGCACTACCTCCCTTATATTTTTCTCGATTGCAACGCCACTGGTTGCTAATGTTCGTTTTCTTCACAAACCTCGCGAAATCGTTTCAGAAAGGTAAAAACACCTTCGTGCAAAGTTGCTATTCAATGATTCTCAGTGTTTTCAGAAATATAAATTTCTGTTCGTTCAGTGTTCACTGTTCTTTCATTTTAAGACACTAGACACAATACACAGTTTAAACTTTTTTTGATTGTTTATTTGCAAGATGTTCAAGAGAAGAGTTTATTGTGTTTGATGCAGATTGAGCTCTGTTTTGGGATATCTTTTGGAAGCGAAATAATGGTGGATCAACCGTGAACAACGGGTGGCTCAACCGTGAAATTTAGGGTATCATTTGAGCCGGCTAAATTTCAATTTTAACATGCCGATAAATGATATAAATCGGGGTCAGTCGCAAACACAAACATGTTCACAAGAACCGCATAAGACTGAAATTTATCATGATGGATTCGGATTTTTGGTAAAGTTTATCGTTAAATTTTTATTGCAGAAAAATCGATTTCTAGCTCAACTAACTAGACCTTCCCCTACATTAGTAGGATATTGAGAAAAAACAAAAAACCTTGTAAAGTTACCAGTAGCCTACACAGTAGCCTAGGCTTTTAAATGTTACCCATGAAGAAATGTAGCCTACAGCCCTACATGTTAGTGAATATCAGTAATAAGCTTACCTCTGTTTCCCAACTGTATTTTTACAGAGTGTTCTATTTTGCAGTTGTCGAATCGAAACTTATCATTCTGCTTAGATTGCAATACCACATGCAACAGTTTTTAAAGTCGGTGATAATACATTTACATTCATTGGATAATATTAATGTATCTCATAAATTTCAACAATTATGTAAAGTTTTTTAACTGGTGAGGCATCGAAACATTGTGATAAGATTGATTTGCCCAAATAACTTGACATTTTTGCCCAAATTTGCAACATTTTTTTTCAGCGGGGGGCAACCGCCCCCACCCCCCTGCCCGCCCACCTCCTATGGCTATGATTTGCAATTGCAAGTAGCTAGAAGTGATTAGGCTACCACCAAAAAATATATATATTCAGAATTAAAGAGTGGGTGAAGAAAAATATTTCGTGTTTTTGAAAAAAAAAATCGTGGTTAATTCGTGGAAATCACTATACCCGGAAGGGGGCCCGGTACTTTTCCATCTGACGGCTGAAGTGGCTGTTTTAACCTCTGATGGCAATTCCTTTAGATCTGATTATATTAAGATCTTGATAATGTTTGAAGTCGCGGGGAATCTTTTAAATCCGGGCCCCCTAAATATTCCGGGCCCGGGTCCAAAAGTACCACCTAGACCCCCCTGTCAACGCCCCTGGTTACGCACCACTGAGTTGCATATCTATATGTAAGATATCTATGATATTACCAGAGTCATAGTGACTCTGATATTACTATAGTCTTAATAATTTGAAAACTAACATCATCTTTTAACTACTTATGTTCATGCTAACCTAAGCCTAAGAAAAGTAGAACAAACGAAATTTACTAGATAAATACTGTAACTAACATGCTAAACATTCCACATTAGTTAAAAACAAGTCTGCAACCACAATATCTTGCACAATTTGGCAGCAATGGCCGAGTGGTTAGCGCGTTGGGCTCGCAGTCGAGAGCCTGCATGTTCGACTCCAGCCACCCGCACTTGCTGTTGTTTCTCTGGGCAAGAAACTTTACGATAATTGCCTCTACCTAGTAATCGATTTCGAGTAATGGGTAGTACCAAATTTAAGTCATAAATAGAGTAGACAACCGGAAACAGACATAGCTGTCGGCTGCAGCGTGGGTCAGGTGTACGTCGGAAGGCGTACACCGATGCATAGCGCTCAAGTCCGCTTTCCCGCAATGCAGGATAAAGATAAATAAACAAAACAAACAAAACAATTTCACCATTGATAGTAGACAATATGCCTGTATTTGCATACCTTTGGTGCTTTGTTTTCATAATATACCCTCAGACCACTAGGAGCGCTGTTTCATGAGCGACGACAACTGCCTTTTTCGTTAGCCTTCCAGACTAGTAATATAGAGACTGTGGATCAACCGTTACCCGGCTCAACTAACCAAACCTTCCCCTACATACTTTGTCTATAACAACACAGTTGGGTTAGGTGTTAATAGAGCCCCCCCAAATAAAATGCTAGGAATGCACCCCTGATCACAGTGTAGGCCTACTTGCACAAGTGCACAACAAATTTGAGATAATTCATGTCAAAAAATTTGGCGCATTTTAGTAGCTTGCTGAATTCGCCTTTCAACTCTAACATAATCTAACATAAAAATAAATTTTGGACAACATTTAAGCTGGTATCGCGGCATATGAGTAACTTATAGCACTACTATCAACCCTTGAAAGCTTATTTGAGTTGCCTTGTGGCACGAAATAGCTAAATCAGCTTTCGGCATTTTTCTCTACTTCAGTAGGCTACTGCACGCCTAGGCCTACACCAAACCTAAGTTGTTTCTGACAGAACACAAGGATTAACTTGGCTTCGATGAGCAACTCAATATCGGGAGCTCCCACAGTCCCACTCTCGCGTGTATGTAACGTTAACCAACCGGTGTAAGGACTAGTGACCCTCCCCCACAGCCTCTTATCCAGGTGCGGATTAGGAAACTGCCCAGCTTTATTAAACCAAATTTTGTAGTCTTTATTGTGCTACGGCAATCGACAATGGTCATTTTACAAACCATTTAAAAATCTACAAGATTATTATCGTGTTCCTTCCTCGTATTAAGGGTTGGAGGCAATTCAATTTGCCCCATTGCTCAAGAGATTTTCGTACCGTAGGCTACTTTCATGATTCATTTTCGTCCATTTAGAGATGGTTGTTGTCGAAATTATTCTTGCTATGTCTTTGTTTCTTTAACTGTTTATTTCCATTCTATTAATGATTTTTGTAGAGTCTTAACCTATTGTGGTAACAAACCACTAGACGATGCAAAGAGCTATCGCCCCATCTCCTTGCTCTGCATCCTTTTCAAGATCCTTGAGAGACTGACCTACGCCCGTGTCGAACCAATAATCGACCCACTGCTACCCAAAGAACAAGCTGGATTCCTACACGGGAGGTCAACTGTAGACCAAGTCACACTACTAACTCAGGATATTGAGGAGAGTTTCTCGGCAAAAAAGAAAGCGGAGGCTGTTTTTATCGACCTAACAGCAGCCTACGACACTGTTTGGCACCGTGGCCTAGTCTACAAGGTAGACACTTTAACGTAGGACAGGTTTCCTCGTGAATCAGCTGTTTGCAGTCATGTGACTCACGCCATTGTGATTGTAACCTTATAAGCTCAATTGATTACAGTCTTTAAGATCCTTCTTGCACTCAGTTCAGTTGCAGAAGAAAAAAGAACATTAGCAGAGGGTGGGAATCGAACCCAAGCAATCGAAATGACTATTCCCTTGCCCTAACCCTAACTCATTAGGCCACGCTGCTGTGGCGATACATTCACTTAATTTTCTTTATATCAAAAATGTTTGGAGAAGATCGGATTGAGAAGATCGGAATAGCACGTGCTGAGTCACATGACTGAAATCAGCTGATTCGCACGGAAAACTGTCCTATGTTAAAGAGTCTACCAGTCTACAAGCTACTCCGCCTACTCCCTGACAGGCACATGGTCAAAATGATCATGGAACTCATCCACAACAGGAGTTTTACCCTGACCACCGGAAGCGGAAAACCAAGTAGACTGTGGCGACTCAAAAACGGTGTCCCACAGGGATCAGTCTTGGCTCCACTCCTTTTCAACGTCTTTCCGCATGACCTCCCATCAACAACATCTGACAATTATGCATATGCTGATGACTTGGCCATCTTGCACTCTGCGAAAGACTGGCAATCATTACAAACGACGTTGAGCCAAGACATGACGACCCTATCTGGATAGGCCTACCTTCATCAATGGAAACTGAAGCTCAGCGAAAGTAAAACTGTGACGGAAGCCTTCCATCTCAACAACAGGGAGGCAAAACGTGACCTGAAAGTGACCGTTAACGGCAAAATTCTGCCACCCTGCCCAGAACCAACATACCTTGGGGTTACACTTGACAGGTCACTCACATACCGTCACCATTTACAGTCACTTCGCAAAAAGCTGACATCTCGCGTCGCCCTGCTGAGACGTTTGGCAGGCACAACTTGGGGCGCAGGTGCTGACACCTTGCGCACTGCAACCCTGGCTTTGGTTCAATCCACTGCTGAATACTGCGCCCCTGCCTGGTGCCGCAGTGCCCACACCCGCCTCATCGACAGCCCAATCAACGACGCATTGCGAACTGTGATTGGATGCTTGCGCCCAACTCCAACAGAGTAGGCTATTTACCAATCCTTGCAGGCATCCAACCGGCTGAGCTTCGCCGAAAGGGAGCCATTATACAGCTGGCTCGCCGGGCGGGGGATCCTAACCACTTGCTCCATGCAAAACTCAACATCCCACCTCAGGAATCTCCCCGGCAACTAAAGTCAAGACACCCCTTTGTGCCAGCTGCTGTTGAATTAAGGGGAGCAGGAGCAACTGACTCGAAGACTATATGTCACTTCGCTGCTTCCTGTCGTCTGTTGTATCGCATCTGTGATCGCAATGTACTGTATGTTATATCGCAATGGGCGCAAATAAAACATGATTATTATTAATTACTAGGCTACAACCATTCAGCGATCATGCCATCAGCGCAGCATAGCCTACTTCATGGAAAACACTTGGAATGCAGCGTGGTGCGCCACCGACACCAAACTACATGGTTTTATTTCCCACCCGGTGGCGCGCCCCCCTGGTATGGACCTGCCTCGGCCGACTTGGGTCAAGCTCAACAGAATCCGAACCGGAGTCGGTCGCTTCCACTCCAACATGCACAAGTGGGGTTTGGCTCCCTCATCGGCCTGCGAATGCGGCGCGGAGGAACAAACTGCTGACCATGTCGTTCTCGAATGTCCCATCTACAAGGCACCAAATGGAACGCATGGTATAGCAACGCTGGACGAAGCTACACTCACCTGGCTCTCCACCACCTGAAATTTGATCTAGTCTCAAACGAAAGAAGAAGAACCTATTGTGTGTTCAAAATATTTTAATTTTCTTATGTTAACAATATGCAGTAGGCTATTTGCAAGAGATTTTATTTTAATTAAATTGGGATATTAGCCTAATATTATGAAATGTTCACCTGTATTTCCAAAGCGCGAAGGCATCGATCTGCTTCTCAATTTTTTTGTGACACTGTTCAAGTTTCAGAATTGAATAAAACTGCTTTTGGCGTATTCAGGCTTATGTCCGGTAGTTGAAGAAATTTAGTTTAAGTGAATGGGAAGGCAACGAAGCCAATCTTCGTATCCACCTTCAAACATACTCAAGTGTCATAGGCTACTTCAAATGACGTGTCAAAGACACAACCACATGAGAGATGAGGACAGGCGCCCTTTCAAATGTCGAACCAGGGCTCTCACCACTTGGCTATACAGCAGCTGTATAAAAGCGTTGATCAAAGCAAATAGAGCATTTTAATAACTTTTAATGACATTGATTAAATAAAAAAATTTTCCTTTTCCATAATGCAGTTCTTGCAATTTCTATATTCGCCTTATTAGTTCATAATTCACACCTTCCGTCTTCAGTTATTGAGTGTCCAAGATAGGCTTACTATCATTTATGATTTGAAGTAGGCTACTGGAGTGTCTGATGATTTTGAGATTATCAATAATTTGTTTTTTTGGCATTAGTTTTTGTATTAAATTCTTTACCAGTTGAATTAACATTGTCCGATATTTCTTAGAGATCTTCTTGCGATTGAGCTAACAGAATCATAGCCATATGAGAATAAAACATTTTGAGGGTAGGCTCAGTAGGCCAATAAACAAAACTTTTTCAAATGTTGTCATTGCAAATATACTTTAAAAAACGCAACCACTTACAATTTTCTCAACTAACTGGACCTTTTTGCCCAAGTTTGAGATCTTTTTTTTTGTAGCGAGGTTTCGACTGATTACTTATTAGCCTACGTCATCATTTTGCGCGAAAAAAAGTAGCTTTCTAAATTCATATAGGCTAAAGGCTACACAGTAAAATGATAAGGGCTGACGATTCCATCCTGTCTGACGCCCTTAATAACTGTAAATTAATCAGGTTAGGCTAGTGGTCCCCCATTGCAGTGCCGGTCTTAGGGTATTTCGGACCCTGTGCGGAATATGCTTTGCGGGCCCCAATGACAATGGTCCAATTCAGTAGAGTAGCTAGGTATTTTGAAAGGGGACGGTGGTAGTGGCGCAAAGTTTTGAAAAATTACTTTGAATTAGGGTCATTCTGAGAGCATGTTCAACAAAAATTTTGGTATAAATATTACTGTAAAATGGTGCTGTCCGGTGGCATAGCAAAAGGATAAGATCATGCTTTCTTTGGCATTTTTCGGAAATAAAACTATGTCTCTATGTTGAGTCTGGATGCAACCTATTTCGTCCCCTGAAAAATTCGTACCCCGATTTCGTACCCTGAAATCGGAGTAACAAAATCAAATTTCGACCTATTTCGTCCCCTGAAAAGATCGAGAGAAATTTTGAAATGTTTGCGGCAATTTCGATCAGCGACTTCGGCTATGTTGTTTTTTTTTCTCGATCTTTTCAGGGTACGAAATGTTTAGGGGACGAAATAGATTGCACTCGTTGAGTCTCTATGTTTTCTTGTTGCTAATTCCTTTGTTGAATTCACTTGTTGAATTTTCCATTGAAAATGACAAAATTACTGCATTTTCTGAGTAAATTGCGGGCCCCCTAATTTGCGGGCCCTGTGCGATCGCACGGTTTGCACACCCCAAAGACCGGCACTGCCCATTGTATTCGCATTTGCTGGTTGCGCTATACCACTAATTGGCCTACCAGTAACCTAATAATCGCATAATATATAATGGTCAATACAATATACAATGGTCAAGCGAAAGAAACTTTACAAATAGAGAAAAGTGATTGACTCTGTTAAACTGGTTTGGCCCGTCTAATAATGCAGAAAACACTGGGATACAGAAAATAACTATGGTACGTCTGCAGTGAAGCACGACACAAAATGAATGAGCGCACAAAAAGGCAGGGAACTTGTTCGGGCTATTAAACTTTTGGTAACCATAAAAACATCAGTGCAAACCAAATTCAAGAAAAAAATGCGCAAAAGGAAAAAAAAGTTTCTTTAATAGCTAGGCTATTACCTACCTGCATTGTTAGTTGGAAATTTTAAAATTACTTTTTACATTATTCGTATGTCTAGAATCTAGATAACTGTTAACAGTATTTTTTCCTGTAACGCCAGGCAACTAGTATTCAAACTGTAGGCTATCGCGCTTTCTGCGTTTGGACATTATCCTGCATTTCAAGTTGGCAACATAATTCAAAGATCGTGAATCGATAAAAAAGGCGTAGTTTAAACTGACATTAATGAAATAAGTTGAAGTTAGATTTGCCAATAAACTTACATAACTTCTCAGCCCTGTCTCTGTCGTTCATTCTAAGAATGGCAAGAAAATGCAGCAACATTTCAATTGAGATGCACTCAAATAATGAATTTAGAACAGTTAGAATGACTGCAGGTTGAAACGTAACCTTGATAAAGTAACAATCACTTATTTTTCAAACACTCGCAGGTTTGAAGTTTTGAAGAAAATGAAGTATAGTTAGGGCAATATATGGTTTGACCCCAAAAAAATTGCAACAAAAGGTTTTTCAACTGATTTGATTAGTTTTGGGTGTCAGTATTGACATATTCAAAATCTTAAGCGATCTAACTTCCGGAAAGTGGTTATTTTCAAGATGGCTGCCAAACCATTAAAATAACAGTAAATTGACCAAAACTCGGTCATCATATGACCAAAACATGTAGTTTTGGTGTCTATATCTCGGTTTTTATACCCTGTGAAGTCAATGAGACCATTCTCAGAATTGTTGAATTATCTGAGAGCCTATAAATTCAATATATAGCAATCCAAGATGGCTGCCAAATCAATAAAATAACAGTAAATTGACCATAACTCGGTCATCATATGACCAAAACATGTAGTTTTGGTGTCTATATCTAAGTTTTTATACCCTGTAAAGTCAATGAGACCATTCTCAGAATTGTTAAATTATCTGAGAGCCTATAAATTCAATATGGCAATCCAAGATGGCTGGCAAAACAATTAAAAATGAACAATAACAATGTATTGGTTATTAAAAACCCGGTGAATTTCTATATATATTTGGGCAAACTAAGCAGGCATAAAGAGTTCATACGATGTGGTCATGTACATCAGTAGACTCTTGACATAATTAGCGTAAAGAAAGCACATGGATCAAGTATTACTAAATCTCATCGCTGTCACCCTCCATGTCATCGTCTGTAATTATGTGATTGCTGTATGGGTTGACATATGAACCAGTTTGGCATGGTCCACATTCAGCATGACATGTGTGGTAGGTGTGTGGTACAAGTAGCACCTTTGAACCCTGGGCAGTCACCATGGATTGTTACACCATGGGTCTCGGGGAACACTGGTCTTGATCACACACCAAACTAACAAGTGGGTCCACGTCCCACCTCATGGGCAACAACCTCGACTGGTTGGCTAAAACTTGTTAGAAATCCTGCTGCCTTGCAGGAAATACTTTTTAAGTAAAGGCTAGGCCCACCGCCAATAACTGTGGTTAGCGTCAGGAAGGGCATCCGGCTGGAAAATCTATGCTCCAAAATATTATTTAAATGCAGTAAGTCGGAGCTGTGTGCGGCCTGTAATGCTATATGGTAGCGAGACATGGGTATTGAGAGAGAGTGAACTGACAATCCTGAGAAGAACGGAAAGGTCAATGGTGAGAGCAATGTGTGGGGTGAAAACGAGAAGGGAAAAAAGGACTGAAGAATTGTTGGATATGCTAGAGATGAGAGAGACCATAGACCAACTGGCAAGGGCAAATGGAGTAAGATGATATGGACATGTGATAAGGAGGGAGGAAGGAAGTTTTCTTAGAAAAGCACTAGATCTAAAGGTGGATGGAAAGAGGAAACGCGGTCGTCCAAGAAGAACGTGGAAACAACAAGTGAAGGATGAATTTAAAAAAATCGGACTGAAGGAGGAAGATGCAAGGGACAGGGTGAAATGGAGAATAGGGATTAAAACAATTGCTGCGCGGAAACAATCGGCCACCCCCATTAGTGGGGAACAAACCGACGATGGATTATGATGATGGTAGCCCATACCTCCGGCAACTGCAGTGAGGTGGACACGATTCGCAATTGCAGTGTATCATTTTCAGTAGGTTGTCCGGGGCAGCTTTCATGTCCGTTATGATTGGAACCATCTGATTATTGTCTACTTTCCATCCCCAGTCTAGAGCATCCACACCATCGTCAGTAGCCTACCCATCCAGACCATAATCTGGTAGTAAACTCTGAGGCAGTGGAATTTGGTAGAGGATGGTGTAGGTGGCAAATGTTCAGGGTGAACAAAGGACTTGGATGTTGTAATTTTCTTGACCAATGTATTGCAGCGCTGTGTTTCGAGGTTACTACTGCCATCGTTGCCAAACATAACGGTCATAGCTTTGTTTCCAAGATCCTTAATCAAACAGGTGATCTCTCCATACAGGAAGTGATGAAGCACGAGCTCAGTACATGCCAACCCGCCTTGTTTGAAGCTAGACATTTTTTCCGAGAAGCCGATAAGTCTCAAATAGCTCCCGCCATCACAGCTGTTGTTTCTCTGGGCAAGAAACTTTACGATAATTGCCTCTACCTAGTGATCGATTTTGAGTAATGGGTATAGTACCAAATTTAAGTCATAAGTTAAGTAGACAACCGGAAACAGACATTGCTGTCGGCTGCATCGTGGGTCAGGTGTATGTCGGAAGGCGTACACCGATGCATAGCGCTCAAGTCCGCTTTCCCGCAATGCAGGATAAAGATAAACAAACAAACAAATAAACAAACATGCCAGCAGTGTGACGTCAGGCGATTATGAAGTAGTGAAAAAATCTGTCCCGAAAACCGATCACTACGTTCTTGATGGGGGGTTCTTGTTGCATCGAGTGCTATGGTAAGCTGGAGACAGTTGTGGGTCTATTGTACAGTCGTATGCAGATTATACCATTCGTCATTATCGCTTAGCAACGGTGGTCTTTGATGGATATGGTGGTCCGTCTATCAAAGACAATACCCATCAAAGACGCGGCATGAACGTCCACCGGGTTGTTCACTTTACTGCAGACACCAAGTTCATTGGAAAGAAGGAGCAGTTCTTGTCTCGAGCTTCCAACAAGGAAGAATTAATTTCTCTAATTTCTGCTCAACTGAGAAATAAAAGCTGCAATGTGATCAACGCACCAGGTGATGCAGATGTTGACATCGTCAAGACGGCAGATGGACAGCCCTCATCGACATGGTACGACTTTAATTGGTGAAGACACGGCTCTTTTAATATTGTTACTATACTATGCTAACACTGACCCACACATTAAAGACCTTTACTTCCGCTCCGACAAAGCTTACTCAACCAAGATACACGACATCAACAAACTGAAGGCAATCACCGGGCCAGATATAGCCTATGCTCATTGCTCACAGCTCCTCTTCATTCATACATTCACCGGTTGTGATTCAACGTCAAGGATATTTGGTATCGTGTCCACTTCACTGTAGTTGCCGGAGATACGGGCTACCATGCCATGCTGGATGTGGACCATGCCAAACTGGTTCATGTGTCAACCCATACAGCAATCACATAATTACAGACGATGACATCAAGAGTGACAGCGATGAGATTTAGTAATACTTGATCCATATGCTTTCTTTACGCTAATTATGTCAAGAGTCTACTGTACATAACCATATCGTATGAACTCTTTATGCTTGCTTAGTTTACTCAAATATATATAGAAATTCACCGGGTTTTTTAATAACCATTACCAATACATTGTTATTGTTCATTATTAATTGTTTTGGCAGCCATCTTGGATTACCATATTGAATTTATAGGCTATCAGATAATTTAACAATTCTGAGAATGGTCTCATTGATTTCACGGGGTATAAAAACCTAGATATAGACACCAAAACTACATGTTTTGGTCATATAATGACCGAGTTATGGTCAATTTACTGTTATTTTATTGGTTTGGCGGCCATCTTGGATTGCCATATTGAATTTACAGGCTCTCAGATAATTCAAAAATTCTGAGAATGGTCTCACTGACTTTACAGGGTATAAAAACCTAGATATAGACACCAAAACTACATGATTTAGTCATATGATGACCGAGTTATGGTCAATTTACTGTTATTTTATTGGTTTGGCAGCCATCTTGGATTGCCATATTGAATTTATAGGCTATCAGATAATTCAACAATTCTGAGAATGGTCTCACTGACTTCACAGGGTATAAAAACCTAGATATAGACACCAAAACTACATGATTTAGTCATATGATGACCGAGTTATGGTCAATTTACTGTTATTTTATTGGTTTGGCAGCCATCTTGGATTGCCATATTGAATTTATAGGCTATCAGATAATTCAACAATTCTGAGAATGGTCTCATTGACTTCACAGGGCATAAAAACCTAGATATAGACACCAAAACTACATGTTTTAGTCATATGATGACCGAGTTATGGTCAATTTACTGTTATTTTATTGGTTTGGCGGCCATCTTGGATTGCCATATTGAATTTATAGGCTATCAGATAATTCACTTTCCGGAAGTTGGATCGCTTAAGATTTTGAATATGTCAATACTGACACCCAATACTAATCAAATCAGTTGAAAAACCTTTTGTTGCAATTTTTTGGGGTAAGGTCATATATATTGTCATATATTGCCCTAACTAGTACGGTATACTGCAAAACAAATTCTGCATGAGTTGTTAATAAAATTCAATAGAACAAGCAGATATCAATACAAACCGAATTGTTTGTGATGATGATATTGATGGGAATATACTTTTCATGCTGTTGCATTAAATGTTTTTATTGAGTAGATATCTGAGTACATTTGTTTTAAATTTATTTATGACTCATTTGTTTCAGCAGTGAGCATAGGCTACTAATCTTTACATTAACCCTCTGATGATACCAGATTACTGACTTCGAAGTGAGTAACATGGAAATTTATGAGGAATTGACATAACTAATTAATTATCATCAAATATGCTTGCTGCGATAAAGCCAGTTCATCTATTTTCTGGTGGTTTGTACCAGGGCTTCCCAAACTTTTTTGCTCGCGACCCCTTTTAATCTCCTAGAACTTTTCGCGACCCTTCACGGTTAAAATGATAAATAGTGCGAAATATAGCCTACATTTGTGATATTGATGGAACGGTTTTCAAATGAAAACTTAAAACAAGCTAACGGTACTCAATGACTGCTACTTTACAGTTTACACGCAGCCTACTGGAAACAAAACAAAGAACCAAACACATTTATTCAGATGGATATCAGTGTGATGGATGCGACGGTTTTTTTTTGCTACAAAGCAAGTCCAGCAGTGGCTCAATTGGCTAATGCTGGTCCCAAGGCGGTTTCAATGTTGCTTAGTTAATAGTTTTAATGGTGTCTGTTCATCAACGTTAAAAACGCTGACTCGCACAAATTGTCGTCGTAGGCTTCAGCTCGTGTCCGAGCATTGGTTTTATTTCCAGTCGGATGTGGCTTTGGAGGCCTACTCTACAGTGGAAAAGACGTGGCCAATAGTCACATTGTATGGAGAGTTGAGAACGTGGTTATATTAGCTTTTTTTCTAATGTTTTATTTTTTCTGAACCTTTTGTAGTAGGCTATCCTGTTTTTTTTTTGGAAAAATTCCCTGCCTTCCCTCGTTCTATTCTTCCAGATTGACTTATCACTAGCAAGTTGTTTCCACTATTCTAGATCAATGTTTGCTGGGTTGATGGAGACTTTAACTGATTTTTGTAATTACGTCATTGGTGAGACGATCCTCCCAACAAGTACCCAGCATTTGCCTCAGTTTCCTCTGCTGGAAATTTTCAAGACAAATAAGTTAGTCAAAACAAACGACAGGAGTGCGGTTAGGCCTACTGCTGAATCAGGTCATGGTAGATATTCCGCTCTAACGTTAAGCCAAAAAGTGCGAAGATTTTTTGCATAAAATTTATAAATTTCCACAAAATTTAAACTTCAGTCAGAAGATAGATCAGTAGGCTAATATCTTTCTGAGAGAAGTGCTCGGTAGGTTAGCTACTTTGCTTTTGCATTCAAAATAGGTTTTGGATTCAATATGATTTGGTATTATCCAATTCTGGAAAAAAAAATACTTCTGAAACTGTCAAAAGATTTGACAAACGTTTAATAACCAAAGGCTTAATAACACTTGATTTCACATCATTGTTAACCAAAAACTTTTCAGTAAATGAGAACATTTCAAATGAATCATTTTCAACTTCTTGTTTCCAGACGTTTAATGTGTTGAAGAACGCTTTAATTTTAGATTTTAATGCAAAACAAATGTAAAAACATGGATGTTTTCTCTATGGAGGGACAAATTAAATTTGTTCAGTTTTTTAAGAAAATCTGAAAAAATAACTTAATTTCAAGAACCAGATGTCATTGCGAAAATGGTGGGCAAAGTCTGCATTTTTTTTTCGTTAGAAAAATCACGACTTCAATTTTAAACACTAATAACCTTTTTAGCTTCAACTTTTGAAAGCCATCTTGCAGTAGGCCTATACTTCACATTGCAATAAAAGGGTTTTGAATTCCGACTGCGTTTTACCACACCAATCTGCGAAACTACGCGTAGGCTACTGGGTGCGTTACTCTCAACTTCTTTGGTTACAGTTAATAACTTGCACAGAAGTGTTAATATGCAGTACTTTGAGTAAAATTTCTGCGACCCCTGAAGTTCGTTATGCGACCCCTTGCGGGGTCGCAACCCCCAGTTTGGGAAGCCCTGGTTTGTACAATAGCCTACAATGCAATAAGGACATATCATTAAAAGATACATTTCACAGTATATTTACATCGTAAATAAACTTGCAGCTCTGTTTGTTGAAACAAATCTTGGTCAGATAATACTTGCTGCGAACCCAGACAGCCATTTTCTCTGGTCCAGATCTGTTAAAGATCTGGTCAGATCCGTAACCGATCTGGTAAAGATCTGGACCACATAAAGTGGTTGTCTGGGTAATTATGGACATGCAAGTAAAAGAAAATAATCAAAATCCACAATCATAATTTTTTCATCATCGGATTTGGTTTCCAAATTCCACAAAGTTTTTAATTCTTCTGAAAACTTGATGGTCATATCGTTACAATTCAGTTTTTCTTGAATAATTTCTCCATACTCATTATGTAGATCCTGAGCAACTTTATCCATGTACGAATGATATGAATCAGTAGACCGCATAAGTCCACACATTTCATTCATGGAATATTCATTGATCACATAAATGTCATCAACTCGGCGTTTGACTTCGAATGGAATCATCTCAAAGATGTCTTGATATCGTTTCTTGATCTGGGAATACGCTTTATTCTCAGCAGGATTGCTGTTAACTCCGTTTAACATCAAGTTCTCTATGAGCTTCGTTCCTTTCGCTGAAAGTATTTCGCAGCTGTTGTCGATTGGAGTGATTTTAGGTACCCAGTAACCAGTGATAGCAATGCATCCGTTGGGCTTAAGAACTCGTTTGCATTCTGAAAAAAACTTGGGCAAATCAAACCAATGAGCTGCCATGCCACAAACAATAAGATCAGCGCTTTTGTTCTTCAGTGGCAATTCTTCTGCACATCCTTCAACATATTGTACATGTTCATATATGTTTTGTTTCTTAACTTTCTTAAGTTGCTCTGCACTCACATCAATTCCAACAACTTGGTTAAAATATGATTGGAAGATGTTGATTGATTGACCGCTTCCACATCCAACAGCAACCATGAGATCTAACTTGTCATTGGATGGACTGTCTTTCTGTTGGCTTCGGTAAAAAGCGAAAATTTCGTTTACCAATTTGGAACCATAGATAGGCCGAAACTTGGAATAGTATTCAGATACTACATCAGTTTCATAAAATCTGTTCATCTTTGTTTTAACTCAATTTCTGAAAAACGTAGTGACATAAAGTGGTATCAAACTGTTTCGTAGAAACGCCACGTTTGACAGACTGTTTTCAAATGAGGATGATTGCAATAGATTTTTTGTCAAGTCAAACTTGCAAAAACACGTAAATCACATAAATGATTACACTGGTCTACAATTTAATAAAGAATTTTTTTTTGCGCTGTGAACTTTGAAAACTGATTTAAAGTAATTTTGGGCTGCTGAAACCGAATCTAACCTCAGATTTATCCTATCACATCAGGTTTGTGAGATATTATAACAACAAATTGTTACTTTTGTCAAAAGTGGAAGATTTGGCGTAGCGTTTACCACCAACATATGCGGTGCTATAACGACAGGTTAGTGTTAGACAGGCCAAAACAGCCTAAATAAGGTTACTGGACAAGCATTGCTATAGGCCCGCTTAAATCTTTGTGGTTTCATGCAAAACATTGACGGGGGAGGGGGTCATTATACTTTTAACCTCCTTTTGGCTTGTTATTACTGTTTTGTTAATAATTTTGCTTAGAAAACAAATTGGTATCAAAATTGTAGTTTGTGGGTGTATTTCAGCTATTTGTGCACCACATGGCCTAGATTTCTGGTTATAGCACAATTTATATGTGCAATAAACGCAACGTCAAATCTTCCACTTTTGACAAAGGTAACAATTTACTGTTATCATATCTCACAAACCTGACGTGATAGGATAAATCTGAGGTCAGATTTGGATTCAGCTGCCCAAAATTTCTCTAAATCAGTTTTCAAAGTATATGGCGCAAAAATTGTGTAGACCAGTGTTATGGAAACAATTCTAAAGACACCACCACATAAATGTAATGTTTTCATGCTAATTTCTCTACTACAGTATACTTCTAATTATTCTCAGTGCTGACGTGAGAAACGCAAAGCAGCATTGTAGTACTCTAAATCGTAAGACTTTTCTTTCGTCTTCATACGGTTACACGCCAATTAATAAGAATATTTAAATGTGTTTAGGGAACGATTGAAATACTTTGCACTGCTGTTGATGAAAAACTTCTCAATTAAAACTCTATAGGCCTACAATAAGCAAGGCGACAATTTAGCAAGCAACGCAGTAAGGACAAAACTAAGACTAGTCAAATAAGCTGAACTTGGACTAGTCTGCGAGCTTACACAACTTTTCAGCCCTGTATCTGGCGAACCCTATAAGAATGTCATGATGATACAAACAGATTTAAACTGAGATTCACTCAAATCATGCATTCACTGCATTTATTATGACGGTAAGCCAAAACGTGACGTTGGTAAGGTAAAAGTTTTTTTTTTTCAATTACTCACAGATTTGAATCTGAAGAAAATTGAGTAGGCTACTCAATCAATTCTGCATAGTTTATTAATAAAATGCAACACACCAAGCATCTATTTTATATAGATTATATACAAGCATAAAACAGATTTAATGCACATCTAAAATCAAAAATCTTGTTTAAACGTTTCTTGTCATTCTCTTAATCAACTTCAATGCTTTTTTTCACATTAAAATAGCTTTCTCGGTTCTCATAAAAATATCCGACCTGGAACCCGCTGAAGTAAACATTTCTTAATTTACTTATATTTATTACATATTATATATTTTATTATTATTATTATTATTATTTTATATATATTATATATTTCTTATAAACATTTTATAAAACATTTCTTAGTTTGTTTCAGTTTCTCAAAATTTGTTTAACCAACTTTTATTGGTCAAAATAAAGTAAGACTTTGTCAAAATTTCAGCTCATCGAAACTTATGCTTACAAGCAAGTATTTTTTTTATTTTAAATACTTGTTTAGCTTTTTCAACAGATGTAGCCTACGTATTTTGTAATTAACCTGAAAGTTTTGTTGCACACGATTTTTAGGAAAGTATTTTAATTTTCTGTAAAATTAATGTAGTATTGTTAAACAATAAATACTATTAATATTACAAAAAATTATATTACTTTCCTAATACTACAAAAAGTTAAAAGCAAAAAACCAAGCAGAGCGAATTAAATCAAATACAGATATTACTCTTTAAACCCTTGACAGCCTGTTTCACCCTAAAAGGGGGATTATCAGAAGGTCCTTATTCAAATAGAATCTTATTATTGTATTATTGTTATAGGCCGCATCAATATTGTTGAGACATATTTGGGTGTTTTAGATAATACGAAACTTGCAAAAATGTTATTTTGCTTCAGTTGCTGATATTTTTGATTCTGTTTAATGTGCTTGTTTAATGGCATTTCTCCTCAAATTTAGCTGACATGTGTTTTTAACAAAACTAATTTCTTAGCCTTACCAGTTATCTTTCTAATTGAGGTGAAAGAAGACTAATCTATAGGCATAGCCGTAGGAGTGTAAAACATTTTAGGGGGGCGAACACAATTTGCCCAAACTTTTCAAAAATTGTTCAAATTTTGTGTTTGCATATATATTTTCAAAAACGCAAAATTAATCACAATCTCTGAGGTAGTACAGTCTAATAACTTTACAGTCATTAACTTGGCCATGTACGAAAACAGCCAACAAAACGCAGTAGCCCTACAACAGCTAAATAAGGCTGAATTAACTTTAATCTACATTCATAGACCTGTCTGTGTCCCAATTAAATTAATTATCAAATTAAAACATGCTTGCGTGGTACAAAGATATATACTGTCTAAATGGATTCAACAACAACTTGAACTGAGACTTCCGTAATAACTGGATAACAATCTCCATTGTATTCACATAATGTTGGTTGCTCTACCACTAATTGGCCTGCCAGTAACCTAATAATCGCACAATATACAATGGAATGTCAAGCGAAAGGAACTTTGCAAATAGAGAAAAGTTATTGACTCTGTCAAACGCGTTTGACCCTTCTAAAGATGTAAAAAACACTGGGATACAGAAAATAACTATGTCTGTAGAGAAGTACGACACAACATGAATGAGCGCACAAAAAGGGAGGAAAGTTGTTCGGGCTGACTTTTTGTGACCATTAAAACATCAGTATAAACCAAATTCAAGGAAAAAATGCGCAAAAGGAAAAACAATATGTTTCTTTAATAGCTAGGTTTAAAATTTCCAACTAACAATGCAGGGTAGGTTATAGCCTAACTGCTAGGCTATAACCTACCCTGCATTGTTAGTTGGAAATTTTAAAATTATTTTTTGCATTATTCGTATGTCTAGTTAACTGTTAACAGTATTTTTTGTTGAGTAACGCCAGGCAACTAGTATTCAAACTGTAGGCTATTGTGCTTTCTGCGTTTGGACATTATCTTGCGTTTCAAATTGGCAACATAATTCAAAGAATTTGATCGTGAATCGACAAAAAAGGAGTGGTTTAAACTGACATTAATCAAATAAGTTGACGTTGGATTTGCCAATGAACTTACATAACTTCTCAGCCCTGTCTCTGTCGATCACTCTAAGAATGGCAAGAAAATGCAGCAACATTTCAATTGAGATACACTCAAATCATGAAGTTAGAACAATTAGAAGGACTGCAGGGTGAAATGTAACCTTGATAAAGTAACAATCACTTATTTTTTAAATACTTACAGGTTTGAAGTTTTGAAGAAAATTAAGTGCGGTATAAAACAAATTCTACAAGAGTTGTAAATAAAACTCAATGGAACAAGCAGCTATCAGTACAAACCGAATTGTGAATAATGATGATGGGAATATAGTTTTCAGGCTGTTGTATTAATTTTTTTTATTGATTAAATATCCGAGTACATTTGTTTTAAATTTATTTATGACTCATTTGTTTCCGCAATGAGTATAGGCTACTATTCTTTACATTAGCCTAACCCTCTGATGATGCCAGATTACTGACTTCGAAGGGAGTAACATGGAAATTTATGAGGAATTGATGTAATTAATTAAATATTATCAAACATAGCCTACTTGCTGCGATAAATCCAATTCATCTATTTTCTGGTGGTTTGTACAATAGCCTACAATGCAATAAGGATATATCATTATCTTTCCATTAAGACTACACCTTAGTAATAAAAGATACATTTGACAGTATATTTACATCGTGAATAAACCTGCAACTCTGTTTGTTGAAACAAATCTTGGTCAGAGATTTCTCGCTGCGAACCCAAACAGCCATTTTCTCTGGTCCAGATCTGTTAAAGATCTGGTCAGATCCGTAACCGATCTGGTAAATATCTGGATCACATAAAGTGGTTGTCTGTGTAATTATGGACACGCAAGCAAAAGAAAATAATCAAAATCCACAATCATAATCTTCTCATCATCTGATTTGGTTTCCAAATTCCACAAAGTTTTTAATTCTTCTGAAAACTTGATTGTCATATCGTTACAATTCAGTTTTTCTTGAATAATTTCTCCATACTCATTTTGTAGATCTTCAATAACTTTATCCATGTACGAATGATATGAATCAGTAGATCGTATAAGCCCACACATTTCATTCATGGAATATTCATTGATCACATGAATGTCATCAACCCGGCGTTTGACTTCGAATGGAATCATATCAAAGATGTCTTGATATCGTTTCTTGATCTGGGAATACGCTTTTTTCTCAGCAGGATTGCTGTTAACTCCGTTTAACATCAAGTTCTCTATAAGCTTCGTTCCTTTCGCTGAAAGTATTTCGCAGCTGTTGTCGATTGGAGTGATTTTAGGTACCCAGTAACCAGCGATAGCAATGCATCCGTTGGGCTTAAGAACTCGTTTGCACTCTGAAAAAAACTTGGGCAAATCAAACCAATGAGCTGCCATGCCACAAACAATAAGATCAGCGCTTTTGTTCTTCAGTGGCAATTCTTCTGCACATCCTTCAACGTATTCTACATGTTCGTATATGTTTTGTTTCTTAGCTTGCTTAAGTTGCTCTGCACTCACATCAACTCCAACGACTTTGTTGAAGTATGATTGGAAGATGTTGATCGATTGACCGCTTCCACATCCAACATCAACCATTAGATCTAACTTGTCATTGGATGGACTGTCTTGCTGTTGGTTTCGGTAAAATGCGAAAATTTCGTTTACCAATTTGGAACCATAGATAGGCCGAAACTTGGAATAGTATTCAGATACTGCATCAGTTTCATAAAATCTGTTCATCTTTGTTTTAACTCAATTTCTGAAAAACGTAGTGACATAAAGTGGTATCAAAGTGTTTCATGGAAACGCCACGTTTGACAGACAATTTTCAGAAGAGAATGATTGCAATTGACTTTGTGTCAAGTCAAACTTGCAAAAGTACGCTCTCATAAATGATTGTGTAAACAATTCTTAAGACACCACCACATAAATGCAATAATATTTTCATGCTAATTCCTCTGATATACCTCTAATTCTTCTCAGTGCTGATGTTAGAAACGCAAAGCAGCATTGAGACTAAATCGTAATACTTTTCTTTAGTCTTCATACGGTTACACGCCAAAAAGAATGTTTAGATGTGTTCAGGGATATCTATAACTACGGGATTGGAAACTTTATCCAGTGCTATACATCAGTAGGGTCATCACATTACTACGACTACAGAAAGATTAACAAAATACAATAGCCTACCGACTAAAAGATATGCAAAATTCGATTTTACAATAATAATACAAAATGTACACTCACATTAAAACTTAATTGATGTATAAAAGTACATTTACGCTGCTAGAAAAAAAAACGATGAATCCAAAAAATGAATGAATGCAATAAGTCCAAAAACCGCCTACTGTTGTTCTTTAGCATTTTGGGTACTGCAAATTGGATCAGAAGTAAATGAGGAGTGTTCAGCAATCAGTGAAATATGCTGTTGTATCATCAACTTGTTCACAGACCAATCCAGTACGCAACCAATACGTTTACGATGTCATCAGAACTAAAACCAATAGTCTTTCTGGAAATTTTTTAAGCAGCAAACAAAATACAACATGACTGCACTAATGGAATACAAACATATAAACAAACCCGGCAAGCGTAGACCTTACAATTTACAGCAGGTGAATTGATTGTTACACTTTGGTTGTTTGTTTAGCCTACTACTTGCTGCCCTTTGAGGTCATTTTATGTGATTATTTATCACAGCAGCGCACAAAAAAAAGTGACCCTACTGGTGTATAAAATGGTTTTCAGTTCCACAGAGTTTCCAATCCCGCAGTTATAGATATCCCTGGATGTGTTTAGGGAACGATTGAACTACTTTGCACTGCTGTTGATGAAAAACTTCTCAATTAAAACTTAATAGGCCTACAATAAGCAAGACGACAATTTAGCAAGCAACGCAGTAAGGACAAAACTAAGACTAGTCAAATAAGCTGAACTTGGACTAGTCTGCGAGCTCACACAACTTCTCAGCCCTGTCTCTGGCGAACCCTGCAAGAATGTCATGATGATACAGACAGATTTAAATTGAGATTCACTCAAATCATGACTTCACAACATTTATTATGACGGTAGGCCAAAACGTGACGTTGGCAAGGTAAAAGTTTTTCTTTTCAATTACTCACAGATTTGAAGCTGAAGAAAATTGAGTACTGAATTAATTCTGCATGGTTTATATATAAAATGCTACAAAACAAGCATCTATTTTAACAAAACAGAGTTAATGCACATCTAAAATCAAAAACCTTGTATAAACGTTTCTTGTCATTCTCTTCATTAACTTCAATGTTTTTTTTTTACATTAAAAGCTTTCTCGGTTCTCATAAAAATATCCGACGCGAGACCCGCTGAAGTAAATGCAGAAAACATTTCTTAATTTGTTTCGGTTTCTCCTGGTTCGGTTTATTGGTCCAAATAAAGTAACATTTTGTCTAAATTTCGGCTCATCGAAACTTGTGCTTACAAGCAAGTAATTTTTTATTTTTAAATGCTTGTTTAGCTTTTTCAACAAATGTAGCCTACGTATTTTGTAATTAACCTGAAAGTTGTGTTGCACACGATTTTTAGGAAAGTATTTTAATTTTTTGTAAATTTAATGTATTATTGTTAAACAATAAATACTATTAATACTACAAAAAGTAAAAAGCAAAAAACCAAGCAGAGCAAATTAAATCAAATAGTTATTACTCTCTAACCCTTGACATCCTGTTTCACCCTAAAAGGGAGATTATCAGAAGGTTCTTATTCAAACAAAATCTTATTATTGTATTATTGTTATAGGCCGCATCAATATTGTTGAGACGTATTTTGGTGCTTTAGGTATTACAAAACTTGCAGAAATGTTATTTTGCTTCAGTTGCTGATATTTTTGATTCTGTTTAATGTGCTTGTTTAATGGCATTTCTCAATTTAGCTGACGTGTGTTTTTAACAAAACCAATTTCTTAGCCTTACCAGCCATCTTTCTAATTGATGTAAAAGAAGACTAATATGTGGGCATAGCCGTAGGAGTGTAAAATATTTTGGGGGAGCAAACAAAATTTGCCCAGATTTTTTCTTTGCACATATATTTTCAAAAACTCAAAATTACTCACAATCTCTGAGGTAGTACAGTCTATAATAGCTTTATAGTCATTAACTTGGTCATGTATGAAAACAGCCAACAAAACGCAGTAGCCCTACAACAGCTAAACAAGGCTGAATTAACTTTAATCTACATTCATAGACCTGTCTGTGTCCCAATTAAATAAATCATCAAATTAAAACAGGCTTGTGTGGCAAAAAATATATACTGTATAGTCTAAATGGATTCAACAATAACTTGAACTGAGACTTCCGCAATAACTGGATAACAATCTCCATTGTATTCACATGTGCTGGTTGCTCTACCACTAGTAGGTCTACCAGTAATCTAATAATCGCACAATATACAATGGAATGTCAAGCGAAAGGAACTTTGCAAATAGAGAAAAGTTATTGACTCTGTCAAACGCGTTTGGCCCGTCTAAAGACGCAGAAAACACTGGGATACAGAAAATAACTAGGCCTATGTCTGTAGTTAAGTACGACACAACATGAATGAGCATTGAGAAAAGGAGAAAATTTGTAAGAAAAATAAACGCAGAAGAGCAATATTTTGATCGTTGTCTTTAGCGTTGGATTTAGTGGCTGCGCTAGCTACAGGCATGTAGGCCTACTGTTTTACGCAAACACTTGTTTAAGCACGTTTTAAATCATTTAAGGAGCTATTACCTTTTGCAGTTCAAGACATACCAGAATATCGGTTATGGCCGATTATCATTTTCGTCTCCGACATGCAAAAAACAAAAGATAGAACGATAAAAATACAACAATTTATGCTACTACTGTATCAAATTGTTGCCTTTTGAAAGCATTTTTATGGCAAGGCCTATTCGCCGTAGGTTTATCTCATTTTTGCATTGCACGTAAGTTGAGATTAGGGTAAGTTTGAATGGTAAGTTGAAATCTATGCAAAAATAAATGAAGAATTTGTAAACCCTGTGCAAGAGACAAAAGGGTATGGATTTAAGCAAACTCGGAAAAGTTTGTTTTTTAATTTTTTTATTTCTAATGTAGGCTACACATGTCTCCCAAGTTTAAAATAATCATAGTAGGTTTTATTTTTTTTTCAAATTTGAATAACGTTCCAACCGCACTAAACAAATTAATCTAAAATTATCTTGTTTGAAAATAAACATTTTAGGTAGCCTAAGTAATAAGCAAGAAATCATACTTTTTTGTTTTTCAGAACTTTGTAAAGTAATTATTGTGCGCAAATTATCATTAGGTTGGCCGCTTGACAATAAAACAAATGATATAGGCCAGAGGTTCGCAACCTTTTGAGGTTCAAGGACCACTTTAAAAAATTGTGTCTCAGTCACGGACCACTACTCCCTTGCCTCTTCCCCTTGTAACGAACAAATGTCACTTATTGCTTGCTAAGTTATAAACAGTAGCTAGTATTAGAAAGAATGCTACATTTAGTGCGAGCCTTGAGCTTGCACATTTGAGCACAGCATGTCTAAACGAGGTGTAATACTTGAAAGACTCAATCGGAGTTCATCTTCGACTTCAAGTTGGAAACGGTAGGCTACTTTGTTTTTATTGTAGCCAGTGCAGAAAATGCACATCCACAAAGATAAGATGTCGCAAAAGGAAAATTATTTTCAAAGTTTTCTGAGACAGTTGTGGATGCTCATGTGAAGCTTGTATCCTAAATTTCATCAAGCTCACTCTCGGATACAACATATTCAAAGTAGTGTCACTGGCAGTGGCGGCTCGTGCCATGGAGCTGCAGGGCTGCAGCCCTACCTGAAAGAAAGAGAAGAGGGAAAATATGTTTTCCTCTGTGTTTGTCCGACCCGGTTACTTTTTTCACTTAAGAATTGCGGATCGAAAATTAAAATATTAAAAGTTTCGTTTGGCAACACCGACTTTGGGCAAACTGCTCTGCAGCCCGAGATTCTGGATTTCAAGCGCTCTGATTGGCAAAAAATTATCCTTGAAGCTCCACCTCTTTCGGTATTTTACAGCAATTTTTGAATCTGTTGGGGCTGCATGGAAAACAGCCCCGCCTAACCGAATAACTTTACAGACTTTTTAAAGCTAGTTTTTATTTCGCAGAATAGCGATGAGACATGAATGTAGAAGTGTTAGCTGTAGAGTTAGGGTATTCAACAGGTTATAGGAAGTGCTAAGTTAGTCCAGCCTAGGGCATCTCAAAATCACTTGAACCTTGTATGCAACGGCTAGGCTAGTCAAGACTAAGCTCAATATTAGTAAAGTTTGTCTCCAAAGCAATAGGCTACTGTTAGTTTTTTTTTAAATGCAGCTTAAGAATACATCAACTTTTCAACACAGTTTGAATGCATTTTTTCAACATTTTGGGTAAAAACATAGCCTACTCAGAACGCACCAAATTTAATGTGATTTTTCAATTTATTTCTGGGGGTGACCCGCCAGACCCCCCCGCGAAGTCGTTCGCCTTCGGCGAACTCAGCGACGGGCTTCGCCCCCGGAGTATTCATTGCAGCCCCACTGCTCTCAAACAGCACCAGCCGCCACTGGTCACTGGTCAGTTCAATGAATTGGTTTAATTCCGATGTTGGTAACTTTAATGAATCAATGTGTGCAAGAAACGGACTGGAAACCTACGAAAAACTCTGAATGTTCAAATCACCAAAGTCGAAGTTAAATTGATCCTGCAGTTACTGAGTATGGTCAGAAATAAAATTCATCAACAGTTGTTCATCGATTTCAGCATTTTCTGGTGTCTTAGTGAATTCGTAGCCTAGAATTGATCAAACATTTCAAAGTTACCCAGCGATAATCTTGTCTTCCAAAAATCAAGTTTTTTCGTAAAAGCAGACACTTTATCACTGAGGGTAATAAAACTTGTCTGCTTTCCTTGCAGAGATGAATTAAGTTTATTCAGTTGTTCAAAAATATCAGCCAAGTAAGCCAGAACGGCAACCCAAAAGTTATCGTTGAAATGAGCTACAAGCTTGGATTTTTTTCTCCAAAAAACTCTTTCACAGCATCACGTAACTCAAACAGTCTGTTAAACACTTTTCCCCTTGATAAAATTAGCGAACTTGAGTAGCCTATGCATCGGTAGCTGTTCATGATCAAGATCCATATTCGAACATAATGAAGAAAAGAGTCGACAATTTAGTGGATGAGCCTTGATAAAATTAACAACTTTTACGCAAAGGGTTAAAAAACAACGATTTCAGACTTTGCTCGCGGACCACCAGGCAAATGTCCGCGGACCACTAGTGGTCCGCGGACCGCAGGTTGAGAACCACTGATATAGGCCTAGGCATATATTTTTCTAATACTGCAGTTGTTTTGTTGCAAAACTACATCAAGTAGTCTATAACCTACAGAGTTTTGCAAAAATAAAAGCTCACTAAACAGGTCCTGGCAGCAATTCGCATGTAAAGCCTGGATTTTCGCGAAAAACAAAAGCAAATTGGGATGAAGTGTTTTCATGCAGCTTGCCGATAGTATCTTGTCTCTAAGTAGCCCACATAAAGGAGCTGCAAATACTCTATTTGAATAAGTTCTTTGTGGTGATCCTATTAAGGTGAAACACGCTGGTTAGGTTTTTATTGAGTATACTTACTGAATTTCATGTAAAACAACTATATACGAGGTGTATGACATTGGCATTATAAAATTAATGTAGGCTAATGATCAATGATTCAAAATCTGATCAACATTTAGATTACACAACAAAAAATACTTTGCATTAGGTTTGTATTTAGTTAATATCACTGCATATTGACGCTGTATATTCATTCTTTATTAAACAAAAAACTTTTACTTTGATACTCAAAATCGACTTTTGTACAATACATGCTTTTGCAAACTGTTGGCTAAGAAATAAACAGGTGACTAGTTAAAGTTTGGCATCGTTTATTTTCTTGTACAAGCTGTTAGTAGTTTTGGAACATAACCAGAAAAAAATGATAAAATATGAAAAATCATTTAATGAAAAGTTCATAAAGATTAGGTAACAGAAGTATTAATTACATAGCCGAAGTTTTAACTAGCCGAAGTGGACCCAAAAATCGAATCGGCGTTTTGGAAAGACGCAGCATTCAAATACAATATATACAGTATAAAATGAAAGTATAACATAACAGAAGAAGAAAAATTATATAAAAGTTGCAATTCCATATTTTTTGTACAATACCTAGCAATATAGGCTATAAGATGAAGACATTAGTCACTGCAACATAAATTTGCAAATTAGTAATAAGCCAGACTATTTCTTCAAATTTTGGTGATAAATTGTGTGAAAAATAAACAATGCACATTACAATTGAAATCATCTATTCTTTGTTATCATGCACACACGGTATCACTAAAGCAAACAAAGTCTCGTCAATGTATGAAAAAACAGAACATCAGTATTCAGCATTGTCAGGTTTCTTTTTATTTTCGTTGTAGTTGATTTTTTTACTCTAAAGCACAGTTTGTTCGTAAAAATATGCAAATCTGTTTAAAAGTGTGTTAAAACAATGAAGAAGATTTGTTTGGTCATAGCATGGTTATGGGGTGGCCATGTCGTTGCATGTTTATGGACATGCAAGTAAAAGAAAATAATCATAATCCACAGTCTTCTCGGTATCTGATTTGTCTTCCAAATTCCAGATTTTTTTTAATTCTTCTGAAAACGTGACTGCCATATCGTAGCAATCGTCTTCTTCTTGATTTACTTTTCTGGGTTCACTTTTTCCATCCTGAGCAAGATTAGGCCTATCCATGAACGTACGACATGAATCTGAGGATCGTATAAGTCCACGCATTTCATTCATGGAATGTTCGTTGATCATATGAATGTCATCAACGCGGCATTTGACTTCAAATAGAATCATGTCAAAGATGTCTTGATATCGTTTCTTGATCTGCGTATAGGCTACGCTTTTTTCTTGGAAGGATTGCTGTTAACTCCATTTAACAGAAGGTTGTCTAGAAGATTTGTTGCTTTTGTCGAAAAGTATTTCACACTCGTTGTCGATGGGAGTAATTTTCGGTACCCAATACCCAAAAATTGCAATGCATCCATTGGGCTTAAGAGCCCGTTTACATTCTAAAAAAAACTTTGGCAAATTAAACCTTCTTCTTGCTATTTTTAAACTGTAAATATAAAAACTTATATAGTGATATGCCAAGGCTCCACTTACCTTTTCTAGACTATCTTATAGTGCACTGTTGAAAATGCACATTTAGCCTACTCTATCATGTGAAGCTAGCCTGCTACGATTTATTCACAATGCTTTTTTTTGTTTCTTAGGCTTCGAGAAGAATTAGAAGTGTACTAGTGAAATTGTCAAGATACTACAGTATTACATTTATACGTAGTGGTAACTAATAACATTAACAGAAAGTTTTAAGGAGTACTTTTGGACTAGAGCTCGAGATAATTTTAGGGGCCCAGAAACTTTCCAAGAGGCTTCGAAAGTTATAGAAGCCAAAGCAGATTTTTTCGATATAGTGCATTTTTCTTAAAAGTGTTTTGTTGAAGGCTCTAATTTGAGGCATGGAGATCGCATTGGTACCGGGCTAATTTATTCTCTCAACTACCCTGGTAGTAATGCTTTGCTGATTCATCTCACAACCATCGATGTAATTTGCGTCCATGTGCACTACGCACATTTGACTTGACAAAAAGGTTTATTAAGCTTTTGTTGAAAACTACCAGTGCGTCAAACGTGGCGTTTTCATGAAACACCTTGGTTTAAATTCCTGTTACTACGTATTTCAGAACTTAAGTGAAACAGAGATGAACAGATTTTATGAAACTGATGCAATATCTGAATACTATTCCAAATTTCGACCTAACTATTGTTCGAAACTGGCAGAGGAAGTTTTTGCTTTTCACCGAAACCAACAGAAAGACATTCCATCCACTAAAAAGTTGGATCTAATGGTTGATGTTGGATGTGGAAGCGGTCAATCGATCAACATCTTCCAATCATACTTCAACCAAGTTCTTGGAGTTGATGTGAATGCAGAGCAACTTAAGGGGGTAATGTGCCTTAATTTTGACATATTTCAATGGCATAATTTTGAGACTATAAGAAAATGGACATTCGTTTGCTATGTATATTATTATAACACAAGGTAAGTACATTTGAAAAATATCGTTCATAATCATTTGGTTGCCATGGTAACCAACGGGGGGGGGGGCCATAGTAACAAAAAACAATAACAAGCTTAATTCAAAAACCAATTAAGCTACAGGCACCAAACTTGCAGAATATGTTCTAATGTTAATTGCTCACAAAACTATGTTTTTGTATTTAATTTTGGTTGCCATGGCAACTTAGCAACAGCCAATCAAATTATTTTTAGCAATATCTTCATTTTGCCTAAAAAATATAAAAAACGCCCTCATGATTTTGTAGATATAGTTGTTTTTAACATATATTCCAAATTTCACACCAATGTAATGTTTGGTCATGGAGTTATGCTTGTTCCCGTGGGGCCACAGGCACCAAAACACTAATTGGAGATATTGCCCTCCAAAGTTTACAATTCAAAATAGCCAAAAGTTTAACACTATGTGAAGAAACTATGTGAAGTATATACGACTGGAAATACATAACAAGTGAACATGCACAGTCAGCTTTTCTGTATAAACACATTCAGTGCATTATGGGAAATTTTATTAAACTTTATTCTTTTTGAAAGGGGACAAATAACGATAAAACAACATGCAAAGTTAGCAGTAAAATGCTAACCAAACGCAATAAATCGGTTGTCAAAAATAAGAGTGGCCTTCGCAAAAATTGAATTTCAATGTCTTATAGGCCACATATTCCAAGTTTTATGGGTTTATTTTATAGAAGAAGACTTAACCTATCCAAAACCAACAAAAACAGAAAATGGAAAAAAACATATTTTTTTTTAAATATTTGAGCACATTACCCCCTTAAGCAAGCTAAGAAGCAAAACATATACAAACATGTACAGTATGTCGAAGGATGTGCAGAAGAATTGCTATTGAAGAATAATTCCGCTGATCTTATTGTTTGTGGCATGGCAATTCATTGGTTTTTCATAGCTCGAAGCTGCAATTTTTCATCTGACTATCATCAGGAGTTTGTTGCCAGAATAAAGTAAACCAAAATTTGGTGAAGTACTTATATTTAGAAGAAAATAAGAAAAACGGAATAAAAATTTTGGCTAGAGTAATTCAAATGAACAAAGGAACTAAGGCATAGACGAATTTTTCTTGGCGGCATAAGACTAGATCAAAAGTTCTAATGAAAATTGCTTCCAGTGCTGCAAGGCGAAACGAAAAACTGCCTTTAGCAGAAATGGAAAACATTTCGAATCAAAATTTTAGCACATTCTTCACTGTCCAGCAGGTGTTGTCCAATTGCAGAGTCACTGGATATATTTTTGTTTATTTTGCATGCGCGATTTGGTTGATTTAACTCCTAGCCTGTCTTTCAATAAATACATTGATCTGTTTGTCCAAGCACTTTAGAACTTCCCTTGCATTTCAGGACTGCTCTCCAATCAGCGGCACCTAATGAATGGGATAATTCCCCGGTAACAACACTTCAACAACCGGAAAACTTCACTCTGCCAATCTCGGTAACCGGCCCTGCGCCAAGAGCCTCTACAACTGTGCGAAGCTACCAAGAATAACCTATCAAGGCTTTGTCAGTCCGAGGATAAAGATTCAAAATCAACCAACCAATTTGACTGTTTGATAGCTTTGAGGTACTTCATAACGGTAGCCTATCGGTCCAAGGGGGGAGAGGCACTTGTTCATATGTTTCTAAAATATGAAAATATGTAAATTTGCTACAATTTTGCATAACTTTCTAGCTAGCTCAACTACATTTTATTAACCTAACGGGTGACAATAGGCAATAGGGAAATATAATTTCACTAGTGGATTTAAGGAGTAGATTAGTGTTATGTGCTATTGAAAAATTAAGGTAACAATGTAGCCTAATATTTTGAAGCGAGCATGTAACTCATTCAACTGACTAACAGTTAAATTGATTTATTTTAGTTTTATTAGAGATATGAGATAAAATGTGCCTTGTATACAATAGAGCAGTGTTTTCCAAACGTTTTTTAATAGCGCCCCCCTGGACAACGAACAGAGCATCAAACGCCCCCTTCGACAAAAAAAGTAAAGTCAAGGGTATTTTCCACTCATCACAACTTAACGCCCAACTCTAATGAGGCGGATGGAGTTGTGCAATGTCATCAGAGTCTTGATATCGGGTTCCAGTTTGGATAGGAACAACCTTAAGTCTCCCCATCTAACTAAGTCAAGACGGTTTCTTTTGTCATCCAGAAGCGTTAAAGCACTGAAAGCACGCTCCACCAATTATGAGCTTGAAAAGGCAAGGATAATACTTTGATCCAGGGCCTGATTAAGGCTCACGGGGCCGGAGGCACAGCTACGTTTAGGGGACTCTATTGGCAATCGCTTTCGATGCTCAACTGAAGCCTAGCATAGCAAGTAACTTTCTAAGTAGCAAATGCGCCCTAGACCATGCAAGCATTAATAATAACATAATATTATGCTTCGGTGGGCATCTCAGTGTATATGCAAGCACGAAATTCTCCATTAAAAGTGAAATAACAGCAATACTGTGTACAATGTACAACATTTAACACCATTATGGAAGAAACTAGGTAAATATACAATTCCTTTGCTACAATATATGCAAGGTTACAATAGAATTGACAAAACATCAATCGTTAGCCCAGCACAATCGATTGACCAAGAGCTCTGATCGCTGTCGATCGATTAACTCGTAACACTAATTCTTACCCCTAACCCTGAATCCCTAACTCTAATGCGAAATAACTGATTGATCTTGCGTGACGTAAACGTTAGGCTACTCATTATTATTTATGCAAAAACAAACAAGTTCACCATCATCTCTGTTTTCTTTAAACGAATCGCTGCCGTACAGCAGTAGCAGTAAGACCTACCATCAGGACTAACAGAGTAAGAAGGAACAAACTCAATAATAAGAAACCAACTTAAGTATAATGTAACACTAGTAACAAGCTGAATAGTGACATTTGTCATTAACGTCTAGTCTCTGCCTAAGTGCCTAGCAGACCAGTTGCGATTCCTCCTGTCTTGTTGTTTGGTACCAGCTTCGCTTGGTCGCGTTGAAGACTTCAAGCGAAACGAAAGCGTTCCAGCGAAATTGCGTGACGATTCGGAATCGCTATTCTATTTAGCAATCGTTACACAATTCGAAATCGTAACTTGAAAATAACAACTGTGCCCACACTGGCACAACAACTTTCACTACCTACGCCTATTGTACTAATGTAAAAAAAATTGGGATCCCTCAAAACCAGGAGGCCTGAAGCCTGTGCTTTGTGTGCCTCATGGTTAATCGGGCCCTGGTCTAAGTGGTCTAAGGTCTAAAATGAGCCAAAGAGAAGCCATCATTCAGCTCAATCGCTTGGGGAAAACTCTGAGATCAGCTCTTAACCCTATCTGTAGCGACACGGGGTTTTATCGCGCAGGGGAAACCAACTCTGAGATCATCAAGCTCTTAAAAGTTGCCAAATCCACCGTTTACCATGTTGTGAATAGATTTAAGGAACTTAGTACATCTAAAGGTCGTGAGGAGAAACCCAAACAGATCCATCCGTCAAATGGCCAAAGACATGAATGTGAGGACCATTGTGGAAAAGATCTTCAGTAGTCTCCTTACAAGAAGAGAAAACTCCAGTTACTTATACATCTCTAAAAGCAAAAGAGACTTGAAAGAGCACAGATTCTTCTCAGAGACCTGAAGGAAGGCATGGCAGGGCAAAAGATCATTTTTTTAGACAAAAAATTCTTCACAATTGAAGCTCAGATCAATAACACTGGTCAACAACAAAAAAAAATTTTTCTTGTTGCAAGAGATTTTTTAATCGATTCTGAATGAGTTTTAGCCACTGATTCCAAATCTGCAATCAGATTTTTTCTGCAAGCTCTAGTTTTTATGCAATACACCAGTGGATATTTTGAGGCTTGCAGCATTTTGTCTGAAATTTAAAACAAAATTCCAACTATTTAGTTCTAGTTACCACGGCAGTTAACCTCGATTTACAGTTAATTTACAGTTAACCTACGATTTATTCGTGAAGCAAGCCTACAAAGCTTATTTTCAAGATCCTCTGGGAGATCAAGAGAAGAAATGGGCTCCACATATTGTCTGCCATAATTGCGAAGAAATGCTTAGAGACTGGACAAAGAAAAAACGTAACGGACTTCCTTTTGGTGTCCTTATGGTGTGGCGTGAACCGAAGGACCACTGCACTGATTGTTACGTTTGTTTGATTAACACCAAGGGCATTGGCAGGAAAAACAGTCGGCAGCAGTTGCCGAGTGGTTAGCGCGTTGGGCTCGCAGTCGAGAGCCTGCATGTTCGACTCCAGCCACCCGCACTTGCTGTTGTTTCTCTGGGCAAGAAATTTTACGATAATTGCCTCTACCCAGTGATCGATTTCGAGTAATGGGTAGTACCAAATTTTAATCATAAGTAGAGTAGACAACCGGAAACAGACATTGCCGTCAGCTGTAGCGTGGGTCAGGTGTACGTCCGGAGGCGTACACCGATGCATAGCGCTAAAGCCCGCTTTCCCACAATGCAGGATAAAGATATAACAGACAAAATATTTCTTATCCAAATATTCCTTCCGCTATTTGACCTGTCCTTCACTCTGAAACGTTTCCACCTCCAGTATTTAATGGTTTTGCATCCTCCGATGATGAAGAAACAGACTCTTGAGATTTACCACGGTAGTATGGAATGCGAGTATACTAAGGATGCAGATGCAGACTCAGAAGGCTGTAATTCTGAAACCATTCAAAAATTTAACCAGTCAGAACTAAATGACTTGGTACTAGACTTGGACTTATCCAAGCAAGCTGCTGAGCTTTTAGCATCAAGGCTTAGTGAAAAACGCGTATTGGACCGTTCCACAAAGGTTTCGTTTTTCAGGAAACGAGATGAAATGTTTATGTCTTTTTTTTTTCAGAGGAAAAGCAGTAAATGTACTGCAATGATATTCCAGGCCTTCTCGTCCAACGAGGAGTTTTTTCATATGATTCAAATGAATGACGCTTATTTATAGACAGTTCCAGGCGAAGCCTGAAGTGTGTTCATTTGCACAATGGTAATGCATATGGAGGAGTTCCAGTTGGTCATTCAGCTGTCTTAAAAGAATCATATGATGATATTAAGCTAGTCATTGACTTGCTGAATTATCATCAGCACAATTGGATATTATGTGTTGACCTGAAAATGGTTGGTTTCTTACTTGGTCAGCAAAAAGGATACACAAAGTTTCCATGTTATCTTTTCATGTGGGACAGCAGAGTTAATGACAAGCATTGGACCCAAAATGATTGGCCCATACGTGAAACACTTGATGCCGGCATGCCAAACATGTTAAACGATCCGATTGTAAGTAGAGACAAAAATGTTTTCCCCCCTCTTCACATTAAGTTAGGGTTGATGAAACAGTTTGTGAAAGCTTTAAGCCCTGATAGCGACTGCTTCCAATATATTGTTCACACATTTCCCCCATTTCATACGAAAGGTTTAAAGCTGGTGTCTTCAATGGACCACAAATTCGAAGCCTTGTGCGAGACCAACAGTTCACCGATAAGATGAAAACCAAACAGAGAGCAACGTGGTTGTCCTTTGTGGATGTCACTAAACACTTTCTTGGAAACAAAAAGACTCACAATTACGAGGTTCTTGTGAGCAAATGCTCTTTGCTTTCGGCGACTTAGGATGCAGAATGAACATTAAAGTTCATTTCTTATTCAGTCATCTGAACAAATTTCCAGAAAACTTTGGAGCTGTCAGTGACGAACAAGGAGAGCGGTTCCACCAGGATCTTATGAAAGTAGAAGAACGTTACCAAGGCCGATGGAATCGACACATGATGGCAGATTACTGCTGGAGCATTAAACGAGACTGCTTACAAACAAAAAGCTTACAAACGCAAGAGCCTCAAACGCCAATTTTTGCCCAGCATGTAGTGTGGATTTTGCTTTCTATTGTCAGCCAGTGAACTTTTCTCACAACATCAAACTTTTAAAGAGCTTATTTATGCTTGTAATTGCAATAGGTCTGCATGCAGTGCTATGGTTACTACTGTAGTTGTGAAAATGATTCGTTTGTTATGTATATAGCCTATATAGTTTTTGAAATTTTGTTTACGACGCTTTTCGAATGATTTTGTAATGTTTTTTCAAATATTTCGGTGCATTTCTATCAGTAAGTATAGATCTAAGCTATAGGCAAAACAGTTAAGCAGTTACATTATTTCAGTCGTAAAAGATGTTTTTTTTTTCCTAATCATCAAAATATAATTTTTTTGAAAAATATTCAGTTTTTACTCAAAAAAAGAAAAAAATCAAAGTTTGCAAAAAATCTAGAGCTTCTAGACCAAAAATAACGTCATATTCTGTTTCATCACCCCAAAATTACTCAAAACCAAGTAAATTTGAAAATGCAACAAATTTTTTGTTGACCAGTGTAATCAGAATGATAGAATTTATGTAAAGTCTTCATCAGGTATTAAAAACTCTGTGAGAACAGTTTACCAACGTCAAAAACTGTCTTCTGTCATGGTGTGGGCCACCGTCTCTAAAAATTGGAAATCTCTTCTGGTTTTCGTGGAACAAAGGGTTAAAATCAATTCAGATCATTACTACACCAACGATATTTTGTTTCCAGCCCTTGAAGTGATGAGGAAATGCTACAAAGATCAGCCCTTCACATTCCAACAAGATGGCGCACCATCCCACACCTCAAGAAAGACTCAAGACTGGTGTTCAAGTCAACTTCCAAAATTTTGGAGCAAAAAGTATGACCTCCTTCATAGCCTGATCTGATTCCCATGGACTTTTTGTGTGGTCATTATTGGATGAAAAGACCTGTTCCGTTGCTCATCCAAGTGTTGATACTCTGAAACAATCACTTCTGCAGGAATGGGCCATAATGCCCCAGGATGAGCTACATGCCTCGGTCGAAAATTTCCGACAAAGAATTGAAGAGTTGTCTAAGTGAAGGGCGGTCACATTAAAAATAAATAAATAAATTTATTCCTAGTATTGTAAGCTCTCGTTGTGATACCTTTTTGATAAAACTGTATTTATTTTTTATTAATAAATGGTTTATAAGTTACAAATTGAGTAGAGACAAGTTGATCCAATGACTTTTTGTTCGCCCAGTAGCTGCTGTTAACTCGATAACAGTTCTCATCCAAAAACCTTCATCCAACAGTGAATTCTCATCGACGGTGAAACCTAATCATCTCATTTATTCAGGACAAAGAAAAACACAGCCAAAACTGGTGACGAAAATACAAACGTTTTATAACTTAAGCAAACAAGAACTGTGTGGAAGAGTCCAATTGTTTTTTTTTACCATTACAGCGAAAATAATACATGTCAACATAGCAAAGGTCCAGAAAAATGTAGAAGGGACAAAACAAGAACGTTAACACGTGTTTGAGATCGAAACAATTTATTAAGTTAAAAGAAAATTGACACGGTTGCAACACCTTCAAAAAATTTAAGATAAAAGGGAGATAAAAGTTACAAACCAAAATAAAAACAACATTTATCCAAGCTATAGCTTTATTAGCCCATATAGCTTTAGCTGATATTTCAGGACTTGTGTAAATAGACACTTACTATTAAGGGCTGCCATAGTGCGCCATCAAGAGTGCTGATAGTTGTAAGATGGAAAAATCAACTGAAACCATAACTTCAAAGCATCCAGCTCTCAGCACGCTTAACATAGGAAAAACAACGCAATTTAGGCGCAAATGAATCCTACAGGACTTTACTTTCTGGTACAGAACCAGCAATTTTCCACTCATTTTTTTATTTTAAACAACTTTCTGGAACTTTCAACTGATCGTGTTTCAATGAAATACAACATTATGCTTGTCAACACGGATTTTTTGGCTTTGCATTTGGTTACGGTTTTGTTTTTCAAAAAATATTTTAGAATGAATTGAAAAGATGCATTATTTGTATGCCAAGGACGTATGTGATACGTCAAAATATGTAGTTAGTTGTATGCCAGGCTTTTTGTTTTTTTAAGATGGTTGGACGTTTCTGGTACGTCCAAAGAAAATGCGAAATACATTCTGAAGACAAATATGCACTGACAAGATACTTGATCAGGTTGAATTTTGCCTCCCAAGTGTATAACCATTAGTCATAGCTGTGCCTCTCTTAGGGGGGTACCTCTAAATACTCATTGTCAGGCATTGTCGGGCATTGTCAGGCATTGTCGGGCATTGTCAGGCATTGTCAGGCATTGTCGGGCATTGTCAGGCATTGTCGGGCCTTGTCGGCTATTGGGGGAGTTGTGGAGCATTTCTAGGGGTTGTCGAGCATTTTCAGGGGTTGTCAGGCATTGTAGAGTAGCTACTTTCAGGCATTGTCTAGGATTTCCAGGCATTGTCGATCATTATCAGTCGTTGACGGGTTTGTTAGGCATTATAGAACATTTTCAGGCATTGTCGAACATTTTCAGGGGTTGTCGAGCATTTTTAGGGGTTGTCAGGCATTGTAGAGTAGCTACTTTCAGGCATTGTTGGGAATTTCCAGGCATTGTTTATGATTTCCATGCATTGTCGACCAATATCAGTGGTTGACAGGTTTGGTAGTCATTATGGAACATTTTTAGGCATTGTCGAACATTTTCAGGGATTGTCGAGCATTTTCAGGGGTTGTCAGGCATTGTAGAGTAGCTACTTTCAGGCATTGTCGATAATTTCCAGGCATTGTCTAGGATTTCCAGGCATTGTCGATCATTATCAGTGGTTGACAGGTTTGTTAGTCATTATAGAACATTTTCAGGCATTGTCGAACATTTTCAGCAGTTGTCGAGCATTTTAAGGGGTTGTCAGGCATTGTAGAGTAGCTACTTTCAGGCATTGTTGGGAATTTCCAGGCATTGTTTAGGATTTCCAGGCATTGTCGATCAATATCAGTGATTGACAGGTTTGGTAGTCATTATAGAACATTTTTAGGCATTGCCGAACATTTTCAGGGATTGTCGAGCATTTTCAGGGGTTGTCAGGCATTGTAGAGTAGCTACTTTCAGGCATTGTCGATAATTTCCAGGCATTGTCTAGGATTTCCAGGCATTGTCGATCATTATCAGTGTTTGACAGGTTTGTTAGTCATTATAGAACATATTCAAGCATTGTCGAAAATTTTCAGGGATTGTCGAGCATTTTCAGGGGTTGTCAGGCATTGTCAGTTGTCAGGCCTAATCCTAGACAAGGCCTGAAGATGTCCGACAATGCCTGCCAGAAAGAATCTAAAGTACTTTACAATGCCTGAGAACCCCTGACACCTGAAAATGCTCGACAACCCCTGAATATGTTCGACAATGCTTGAAAATTTCCGACAATGCCTAACAAGCCTGTCAACCATTGATAATGATCGACAATGCCTGGAAATTCTAGACAATGCCTGAAAGTAGCTACTCTACAATGCCTGACAATGCCTGAAAATGCTCGACAACCCCTGAAAATGTTCGACAATGCTTGAAAACTTCCGACAATGCCTAACAAGCCTGTCAACCATTGATAATGATCGACAATGCATGGAAATCATAGACAATGCCTGGAAATTCCCAACAATGCCTGAAAGTAGCTACTCTACAATGCCTGACAACCCCTGAAAATGCTCCACAACCCCTGCAAATGTTCGACAATGCTTGAAAATGTTCTATAATGCGTAACAAACCCGTCAACCACTGATAATGATCGACAATGTCTGGAAATCATAGACAATGCCTGAAAGTAGCTACTCTACAATGCCTGACAACCCCTGAAAATGCTCGACAACCCCTGAAAATGTTCGACAATGCCTGAATATGTTCTATAATAACTAACAAACCTGTCAACCACTGATAATGATCAACAATGCCTGGAAATCCTAGACAATGCTGTTCCCGACAATTTTCACCAAATCAAACGTCATATAAAAACCGTTCAAGTCTACTGAATATTACGTCATGGAAATTCCTAAAACATGAGCCAAAATTGCACCAGCGTTCATAAGAATTGTGTCAAACCTGTTTGGGCCTGTTTGGGCCTGTTTAAACAGGAAATATTACATCAGCTTTAAACACCTGTTGGAATGACTTCATAATTGTCTTTCATTATTGCGTCACAGTACTGCATACGTGAATTTGAGATATTGCTATCTATTCTGGTCATTCGTAAAATGATTGTTTGAAAGTTGGCCGCACTTTTAACTGTTGGCTTAGTGCTTGCTAGCTGGACAAAGGTTCCGTCTTTTATCCAAGTAATCTGTTCTGTAGTGACAGTTTTTCAGTGGTGTAAGGCGTTGCACCCCCTCGTTTTCGGTAGCCGTGGGCTAATTTTACAGAAATACACTGTTTGAAAAGAAGTTCAAGTGTGTGTTTCTTCGGTCATTATATACAGACGAACGGATTCGGGAACTTTATGTTAAAATTTTCCCAAGAAGAGATTATGGTTTACCGCTGTGACCATAAAAAAATAAAAGACGAAGTTGGTTAGTTGGTAGGCTAAGAAGCACTTAGAAGCAAAGAAATAATAAAAGAAGATCTTATTGGTTGGTAGTCTAAAGAAGTAAAGAAAAGTAAAGACATTTCTTCTCAGTTTGGTACAGAAGAAAAATAACTTTGACATTTATTGGCAAGAAAGAAGATTAAAGGCAATCCATCTGTGCTTGAAGATTCAAGTGGAAGAATCCAAGCAAGTTTTGTGGACGTTTGAACTTCACATACTCGTACAGCTACGGTATCGTGCATTTAAATTCTTTTTTGTATTTTTACGGTCTTTGCAGTTAAGTTTTTTATAACTACTGTAATTTTGTGTGTTTGTGTAACTTAATTTTTTAATTGTTAAATTTAGCCCTAACATTTAATATGTCTACACTCGGTGGTGACAGGGACTCGACCGCCGTCGACTCGACTGAGTTTAAGCCTGATGATGTTCTTTGCGGTCGGGCAGGCCATTCTGGGGAGGGGCCCATTAACGATGAGGCTAAATCAGTTCGAGAAGCCCGGCATCTTAGACGGGATATTTTGACTCAAATTGGGAAACTTTCTGTAGCCCTAGGTTCTTTGAGTGATAAGCAGGAACTGTTAATTTTTAGATCTAAGTTATCTACTTTAGAAGAGGAATTACGGCATTTCCATGCTCTCTTGAGTAAAATTTTTAACTCTGCAATCTTGGCAGAACTTCGTGATAGGGTAGATCCCGAATTTAACTCGTTAAAAAATAACTTCGAACAAAAAGAAAGTGAGTTGTCAGATAGGTTGGATGCTGACATACATCCTGAGGATAGCGCCTCAAATGTAAGCACTAGAATGTCTGAGAGCTCGTCACGGATAGTTGCACAAATTAACCTACAGTTAAGACGAGAGGAGCTCCAGATCCAAGCTGACGCCGAAGCAAGAGCTGCTGAGGCTATCGCAAGAGTTGAAGCCATACGAGCTGAGGCTGCCGAACGAGCAGAGGCTGCCGCAAGAGCTGAGGCCATACGAGCTGAGGCTGCCGCGAGAGCTGAGGCCGACGCGAGAGCTGCTGAGGCCGAAGCGAGAGCTGCTGAGGCCGCCGCGAGAGCCGAAGCTAGAGCTGCTGAGTTCGCACTCAAAGACGCTCAGTTGAGGGCCGAACAACGTAAAGAGGTAGTTTTAGCTGAATATCGTTCTGAGTTGGGCTCCCGGCGTAGCTCTAGGAAGGGCTCTTCTAGGCATTCCAGAAGTGAACATCAATCACAGTTTAATTTACCTAACCTTTTCCAAACGCCTGTTCAATCCGTAAGTGGACCTGTACAATCCACATGTTTTCCAGCTGTTTCAGGAGGTCTAGGGGCCGCGGCTAAGGGTATTCCGAAGGCTGTAGAGCCAAGGTCTGCAAATTACAACCGAACTCCTCCCCCAGAGCGTACAGGTCACGGGGCCGCCATTAGCAGTAATGCTTTGCCCCCTTCACAGTTTTCAGCGCCGCTAGTTTTTGATCGCCCAGCTACACGTAATTTGGGTGGTTGTGAGAGGCGTATCGTGTCTCCTGATTTTAACGTATGTGAGGATCGTGATCGGGCTGTGCATGTGACTGAGCCCACTCAGCCCATTAAGGGATATAGCTTGTCTTCTCCCGCTAAATCGAGTTCTCAACAGCAGGATTGCTTTTTTGAATACCAAAATAGTAGGACGTTCTTCGATAAGGCGGCCTTGATTGGTTACGATGGTAATAATATGCCATTTGTCTTCTTTAAAAATCGTGTTATGGCCTTGATGGCAGCTTCGCCCTTTAAGGGAACTCGTTTGACTTTGTTGCAAGCAGCTTGTGTTAGAACAGCTGCACAAACGATTGCTAATTTGGTTTCCGACACTCCTGGCTTGTCAGAGGAAAACAGGATAGAAATGTCGTTAGCTCGCTTGTCCCAACGTTTTGGAGTTCGTGGAGGTCTTTTCGCAGAACCAGAAATTAGAAAGTATCGCTATGGTAGCAAATTGACTTCTATCTCTTCCAGTGATTTGAAAGAGTTTAAAGATGAATTGTCGCAGTGTTTGCTTTACGCGAAAGCTTATGGTCAGCGTGATAAATTAGAAGGACCTTTTGTTTTGGATTTGGCTAAGCGACTCCCGTTTGACGCTAAGCAGCGTTATCTTGACTTTTTAGGTGATCAGTATGGTAGCACTGAGGAACCTACTTTTCAGAGTTTGTTTGATTTTGTAGTACGGGAGGAAACGCGCAAGTCGACTGATTTTAGCATTATGCTAATGGACGATTCTGGTGAGTCGCAGCATTTTAAAAAGTTTGGCAAAGGAAAATTGCCTTCATGTCCGGTTAGGCAGACGTCCGTAAAACCCCATGATAATGTCATGTCAGGAAGTTCGCAGTACTCGACTGCTATTGGCGCACCGCGCGGTGGTGAGGCTAGACGTAAAGACCTGCCGGCATGTATTTGTTGTTCGTCACGTGGTCAAGTTGAATATCATTTTTTGTCTAATTGTAAAGAATTTTTGCGCTTGACACCTAAAGATCGGAGAGATGTCATTGTGAAAGCTGGCAAATGCTTGAATTGTTTGCGCCAGCATATGGTTAGAGACTGTAATCATGCAAATAACTGTCGTAAGTGTGGACCTACCAACGATAGGAAACACTATTTTCTTCTGCATGACTTTTATGTGACGTCACGTGATTCTCTGGATTTGGTCGGTAAAGATGAGGCTGGTGCCAGAGTTCCTGTGCGTAATGTTAAGATTGGAAATGTTAAAGCAGCCTTTAACCGCGTGACTGCTGCTCGTGTTTTGAATCCAATGACTGGCAAATCCAAGTTGGTGTATTGTCAGCATGATCCTGGTTCGCAGTTGACCTTTGTTTCGAGTGACTTGGTGTGCGAACTTGGTCTTAAACCGTATGATAAAGCGTCGTTTAAAATGGATACTCTGGCTGGTCAGAAACCTACTTATGCTGAACTTGTTAAACTCAACATTCAGTCGTTAGAGACGAATGAACTGTTTTGTGATATAACTTCGGTGGTTAACCCAGCTTGGGCTGACGATGTTAAGACTTTACCACATAAGCAGGATTTAAGTAGTTTCCGTCATTTTCATGACGTGAATATGTTTCATTTGAATGATTGTAGTACTGTAGATGTACTGATTGGAAACGACAACGCTTATTTGATGTGGGCAAAAGAAGAACGTGTTGGTGAAAATCGCAGTGAACCGCATGCTTTACTTACTCCTCTCGGTTGGTTGGCTTGTGGTGGTAAGTCACCCTTAGTTGAAAGCGTTGCTAAAGTGTGCAGAGTGCAGACGTCTTCAGAGTCGGATGTCATCTCTGGCTTTCAGCGTAAAATTGAGTCTCGTGATATGGAAATAGCAGACCTGAATAAAGTCATTCAGGATTTGACTTTGCAAAATGAAACCTGTGAATTGTCTCGCAATGATAAGTTGGCTAGAGAACTTGTCGAACCGAATATTGAGTTGAAAGATGGTCGATTTGAGATACCTGTTCCGTTGAAGGAAGATATTGATCTACCTAACAATTTTGTGTTGGGGTCAGATAGAGCTGCTGCTTTAAGAAAGAAGGCTTTAAAACAACCTGAACTTCGTGATTTCCTTACTGACACCATGAAAGATCTTAAATCTAATGGCTATATTGAGCGTGCTGGTGAATCAGGAAATGTCAAGGGATTTGAATGGTATTTACCATACTTTGTTACGTCACAATTAAAAAAGCGCATTGTTTACGATGGCAAGTCTGAATTTCGAGGAACTTGTGTTAATGATTTAATGTCTTCTTGTCTTGACTTGTCTGACTTGCTAAACCCTCTGGCAGATGTCTTGGCTAGATTTCGGCTTGGCAGATTTGGTTTCGTGGCCGATATGACCAAGTACTTTTTTCACATTTTGGATTCTTCAATACGCAAGCCCAATTTTATTGAACTGCTTACGTACACAGGCAGTGCTGTTCGGATCGTGAACGAACGCCCTTTGGTACCTTTGAGTGACGACCCTAGGGATTTTACTGTCATCACCCCTGCCTCACTTTTGACCCCATACTTAGACCCATACTGTGCTGTTGGGCAACCACATGATCGTGACCAATTAAGAAGGGATTCTCGGTTCAATTTGTCACTTTCTCAGCAGTTTTGGAGTAAATGGATCGATTTTTACTTGCCAGGTCTTCAGGGCCGGAAAAAATGGCTAAAAATGGCCGAGAATTTGGAGCCTGGTCAACTTGTAGTGGTAGGTTTTCTCCAAGACATTGGTAAACGTGGGAAGTATCAACTTGGGAGGGTGCATGAGGTAGTTCCACAAATTAGGAAAGGGAAGCCTGTGGTTCGTAGAGCCAAAGTTGCCGTCTGCAACTATGATGAGAGTACGGGGAAAGTGAAAGTAGACTACGTGTTGAGGGATATTTCGTGCCTCGCCCCCGTAAAGAACACCTAAGTGTTAGGGTTTGAGCCTGGTTTTGTCTGCGGTGGCCGACCCTTGTCTGAGCCCGGAACAGTCGGTTATTATCGCAACCATTGTATATAGCGTCATTTAGCGTGTACCTAAGGTACCAATTTCATGTATCGTCGTGTTTATTCTTATTGCTGTTCATTCTTTGCATGCCCTTTGTATTTGCGTATTAACTTAAACGTGAGTGATTCAAACAATTTGTGTATCATGTGTTTTTATTCATTGGCTCACAATTGTCGTCATTTCTTTTTAGTTATGCCATGTCAGACTGTCATAACTAGGGGCCGCTATGTTCCCGACAATTTTCACCAAATCAAACGTCATATAAAAACCGTTCAAGTCTACTGAATATTACGTCATGGAAATTCCTAAAACATGAGCCAAAATTGCACCAGCGTTCATAAGAATTGTGTCAAACCTGTTTGGGCCTGTTTGGGCCTGTTTAAACAGGAAATATTACATCAGCTTTAAACACCTGTTGGAATGACTTCATAATTGTCTTTCATTATTGCGTCACAGTACTGCATACGTGAATTTGAGATATTGCTATCTATTCTGGTCATTCGTAAAATGATTGTTTGAAAGTTGGCCGCACTTTTAACTGTTGGCTTAGTGCTTGCTAGCTGGACAAAGGTTCCGTCTTTTATCCAAGTAATCTGTTCTGTAGTGACAGTTTTTCAGTGGTGTAAGGCGTTGCACCCCCTCGTTTTCGGTAGCCGTGGGCTAATTTTACAGAAATACACTGTTTGAAAAGAAGTTCAAGTGTGTGTTTCTTCGGTCATTATATACAGACGAACGGATTCGGGAACTTTATGTTAAAATTTTCCCAAGAAGAGATTATGGTTTACCGCTGTGACCAAATGCCTGGAAATTCCAAACAATGCCTGAAAGTAGCTACTCTACAATGCCTGACAACCCCTGAAAACGCTCGACAACCCCTAGAAATGCTCCACAACCCCCCAAAAAGCCGACAATGCCCGACAACGCCTGACAATTCCCGACAATGCCCGACAATGCCTGACAATGCCTGACAATGCCCGACAATGCCTGACAATGGGTATTTAGAGGTACCGCTCTTGGGGCATTTTGGCCCCTGTGCAGAATATGCTTTGTGGGCCCCAATGACAATGATCCAATTCAGTAGCGTAGATAGGTATTTTGAAATGGGAAGGGTGTTTGACGGCCGGCGGGCGAAGCTTGACGGCTTGTTCGCTGAAGGCGCCACCCAGGGGTGGGGGGTCTGGGGGCCTCCCCATCAATGATCATTTTTATGACGTCATTGAATCCATCGATGACGCAAAACGTAACCTTGACAGTTCCAAATCTATTTTGACAAAACAACCTAAATCAGCCTTTCAAAAACGAGCCGAAATTCGTTTTTCATAAAAGTGTCAATTTTGGTAAAATACCCTTGGCACAGAGGTAAACCCAATTGAAAAAAGCTGTGGCAGTCAAAGGGTTAACACGTGTTTGAGATCGAAACAATTTATTAAGTTAAAAGAAAATTGACACGGTTGCAACACCTTCAAAAAATTTAAGATAAAAGGGAGATAAAAGTTACAAACCAAAATAAAAACAACATTTATCTAAGCTATAGCTTTATTAGCCCATATAGCTTTAGCTGATATTTCAGGACTTGTGTAAATAGACACTTACTATTAAGGGCTGCCATAGTGCGCCATCAAGAGTGCTGATAGTTGTAAGATGGAAAAATCAACTGAAACCATAACTTCAAAGCATCCAGCTCTCAGCACGCTTAACATAGGAAAAACAACGCAATTTAGGCGCAAATGAATCCTACAGGACTTTACTTTCTGGTACAGAACCAGCAATTTTCCACTCATTTTTTTATTTTTAAACAACTTTCTGGAACTTTCAACTGATCGTGTTTCAATGAAATACAACATTATGCTTGTCAACACGGATTTTTTGGCTTTGCATTTGGTTACGGTTTTGTTTTTCAAAAAATATTTTAGAATGAATTGAAAAGATAACTTGTATCCTGCTACATAATACAAGTACAAAGTACAGTATAGACAAGGCCTAAAATAACTTAAAATTTCGCATAGATTGTGATGTCCGTAATAGGCTATAGGGTGTTTCATTAAGACGGATCGATAAAAACACTAAATTTGCAATAGACCAGATAAACCGCCTCATATTTTTGTGATAAACTGTTAGAGACAACAATACACATAACAATCACTTTCATGATTTCATCAATTCCTTGGTATCATGCACACATGGAATGACAAAACAAAAACAGGCACAATATCATCATTGTCTTTAAACAACAGAAACTCATTATTGAGTATAAACAGATTACGTTTCATTATCGTTATAAATGATTGATTGATTGAATCTTTATCCTCGGACTGGAAAAGCTTCTTGCAGAGCTTAATCCTGGCAGTTTCGCATACTTGTAGAGGCTTTAAATCACTGACGCAGGCCTGGCCACCGGGATTAACAGAGTGAAGTTTCCAATTGTTGAAGTCTTGTTGCCGGGGAATTATTCCATCCATTAGATGCCGCTGAATGGAGAGCAGTTCTTAATGTGCGTTGCTCAAGCGCATCCTTTTTTACTCTAATTCACAACTTGTTTATAAAATATGCAAATCTGTTTAAAATTTTGTCAAAGCAATGAGCAAAACATTTTAGCCACAGCATGGTTAATGGTTATCTTGAGATAGTCCTGGGTACAGGCCTTCCTCATTGCGTGTTCATGGACATGCAAGCAACAGAAAATAATCATAATCCACAGTCATAATCTTTTCATCATCGGATTTATCCTTCAAATTCCACATTTTTTTTAATTCCTTAGAAAACTTGACAGCCATATCGTTACAATCCTCTTCTTCTTCTTCTTGTCTTACTTTTTTGGGCTTACTTTTTTCAACCTGAGCAACTTTATCCATATACGTATGATATGCGTTACTAGATCGCATAAAACCACAAATTTCATTCATGGAATATTCGTTGATCACATGAATGTCATCAACGCGACGTTTGACTTCAAATGGAATCATGTCAAAAATGTCTTGATATCGCTTCTTGATCTGCTTATACGCTATTTCCTCGTTAGGATTGATGCAAACTCCTTCCCACATGAATTTTTCAAACAAGTCCGTTGCTTTTGCCGAAAGTATTTCACACTTGTTGTCGATGGGAGTGATTTTCGGTACCCAATACCCAAAAATAGCTATACACCCTCTGGGCTTAAGAACCCGTTCACATTCTGAAAAAAACTTTGGAAAATCAAACCAATGAACTGCTTCTCCAGAAATGATAAGATCTGCGCATTTGTTCTTCAAGGGCAATTCTTCAGCACATCCTTCAACATATTGTATATATTTGTATACATTTTGCTTGTTAGCTTGTTTGATTTGCTCTGCACTCACATCAACTCCAACAACTTGGTTGAAGTATGATTGAAAGATGTTGATCGATTGACCACTTCCACATCCAACATCAACCATTAGATCCATCTTTTCAGTTGATGAGATGTCTTTCTGTTGGCTTCGGTGAAAAGTAAAAACTTCGTTTACCAGTTTGGAACCATAGATAGGCCGAAACTTGGAATAGTATTCGGTTACTGAATCAGTTTCAAAATATCTATTCATCTCTGTTTTACTTAGTCTAAAAACTTAGCAACATAATATGGTATCAAAGTGTTTTGTGGAAACGCCACGTTCAACAGACTGGTAGTTTTATAAGGCATGGCTCCCTCATGCATAAGCTCACTACAGATGTGCGTCAGTCTAAAGTCAAACGTGCGGGTGCACACAAATCACATTAAAGATGATAAGAATTAGCAAGGCCTCTTATTTATTTCTAATTTTTCTCTATGTCAACAGTATATTAGAAAGACATGGCAGTATCGTAAAAAAATAGTAGCCCAGCATTGTTGAGTATAGCCTTAAAGGGCGGGGAAACCCAAATTCACTTTTTGCGAGTTTTTTGTTTCAGCGTGATGTCATTGTGTACAACATGCGTTTTAGCAAAAAAAAATCCAAATTTTGTTGCCCTCGTCTCGCTAAGGCCGCTTTTGTTTGATACCCGTTTGCGAGGTGTCGCGCGCATCAAGCTGTGATTCTGTTCGCTGTGACATCACAAGGTACATATAGTTGTGGCCAAAAGTTTAAGACCAGACTTGATTTATGACGATTTTTGCATTACTTCAAAATACTGCATCATATATTGTTTCAGTTGCATCATCTTTATGCATCATCTTATATCTGATCCAGTATTTTGAAGTAATGCAAAAATCGTCATAAATCAAGTCTGGTCTTAAACTTTTGGCCACAACTATATGTACCTTGTGACGTCACAGTGAACAGAATCACAGCTTGATGCGCAACGAGACCTCGCAAACGGGTATCAAACAAAAGCGGCCTTAGCGAGACGAGGGCAACAAAATTTGGATTTTTTTATTGCTAAAACGCATGTTGTACACAATGACATCACGCTGAAACAAAGAACTCGCAAAGTTAATTTGAGTTTCCCCGCTCTTTAATATACAGTAAAGTACAATAAACATACGTACGGCCATCCGGTCGACATTCCACATCGAACCGAACTTAATTTTTTTTTTTTTTTTTTTTTTGCTTTACAAGTCTACAACAGCTAAGGTCTTTTCGCGACAGGGCTCATTTTCAATTTAATATTAAGTTTAAGATGTCATCACATTATTACCGGACTCATTCTCACTGCATTATGCATGAAAGAACACAATCGGTACCGTTTTTGAAGTCTTCGGTTTGACCCGACCTAGAATCGACCTCAGATCTACCAGCACCAGAGCCGAAGGCGAAACCACTCGGCCACTGAGCTGGTTCGAACCTAACTGAAAAAACAAATGGGTGCTGTATTTTTTTAGATGAAGGTATTTCCCACAGGTAAAGCGCTTACAAACAATTACCCAAGACGTGAGCACAATCAATTATGCCAAGAGTCAACAAGCAGCTCTGGCACTGCGCACGAGGCATAAATAGGAAGTTGACCACTCTAGTCAGAAAAATAGATCAGTCAACTTTTTGTTGTTGTCAAAAGAATAACTTTAAAGTTAACTTCGATTCTTAACCAAAACTTTTAACTTCAATTTTTCAAATCTAGCTTTATTGGTTATCGTCACATACAAAACGTGAGGTATTGCTATATTGGAGATAATGACTCATCCAACAAGCAACAAAAACAATGTAGAGTAGGGGTCACCAACCTTTTTTTCACGGGGGCCACTTTGGCACTAAGGAGAGCTGTGGCGGCCGCACTAATAAAATGTTAGGTAGATTGATTCTTATGCTAGAAAAGAACGCATTTCGTACCCAGTATCTAGCGTTACATTTTGATAATATTTATCTTAGAATATCGCAGCAACAAAATTAGTCGAACAACGCTACTGCCAGGCTAATCTCCTTTAACAACACTTTTGATTTCTAGGCATACTAAATGAAAATTTCAAACCGGAATTAAGCATTAAAATGAATAAACTGAACATTCAAAAATACATTTCAAAAACAATTACCGAAAGAAAATTGTTTTCAATGGCGCTGGCAAGGCCCAAAGTCCAGTGTTTCATTTATTTTCATTTTTTTCAAAATGACCAAAACGTGCAAACACTGCTCGAGAATACGTAATAAAAGACAGCAATAACAAAAGCCACGTTACCACATGGTCACAGCGGTAAACCATAATCTCTTCGTGGGAAAATTGTAACATAAAGTTCCCGGATCCGTTTGTCTGCATGTAGTGACCGAAAAAGAAACACTCCTTGAAACGTCTATTCAATAAGTGTATTCCTGTAAAATTAGCCCGCGACTATCGAAATCGAGATGCAACGCCTTACACCTCTAAAAACTGTCACTACGATACAGATTACTTGGATAAAAGACGGAGAATTTGTCCAGCTAGCAAGCACCAAATAAACCAGTTAAATGTGCGACCGACTTCCAACAAACAACTTCGAGAATGAATCAGAAAAATTTGTGATAACTCAAAGGCACGTCATCAGTTAGCGCGACGCAACATTTCATGTTTAAACAGGTTTCAACTGAAACAGGTTTAAACAGGTTTGACACAAGTCTTACGAACGATGGTGCAATTTTGGCACATGTTTTAGGAATTTCCATGACGTAATATTCAGTAGACTTGAACGGTTTTTATATGACGTTTGATTAGGTAAACAATTGTCTGGAACATAGCGGCCCCTAGTTATGACAGTCTGACATGGCATAACTAAAAAAGAATTGACGACAATTGTGAGCCAATGAATAAAAACACATGATACACAAATTGTTTGAATCACTCACGTTTAAGTTAATACGCAAATACAAAGGGCATGCAAAGAATGAACAGCAATAAGAATAAACACGACGATACATGAAATTGGTACCATAGGTAGTAGGTACACGCAAAAAAATGACGCTATATACAATGGTTGCGATAATAACCGACTGTTCTGGGCTCAGACAAGTGTCGGCCACCGCAGACAAAACCAGGCTCAAACCCTAACACTTAGGTGTTCTTTACGGGGGCGAGGCACGAAATATCCCTCAACACATAGTCTACTTTCACTTTCCCCGTACTCTCATCATAGTTGCAGACGGCAACTTTAGCTCTACGAACCACAGGCTTCCCTTTCCTAATTTGTGGAACTACCTCATGCACCCTCCCAAGTTGATACTTCCCACGTTTACCAATGTCTTGGAGAAAACCTACCACTACAAGTTGACCAGGCTCCAAATTCTCGGCCATTTTTAGCCATTTTTTCCGGCCCTGAAGACCTGTCAAGTAAAAATCGATCCATTTACTCCAAAACTGCTGAGAAAGTGACAAATTGAACCGATAATCCCTTCTTAATTGGTCACGATCATGTGGTTGCCCAACAGCACAGTATGGGTCTAAGTATGGGGTCAAAAGTGAGGCAGGGGTGATGACAGTAAAATCCCTAGGGTCGTCACTCAAAGGTACCAAAGGGCGTTCGTTCACGATCCGAACGGCACTGCCTGTGTACGTAAGCAGTTCAATAAAATTGGGCTTACGAATTGAAGAGTCCAAAATGTGAAAAAATGCAATTTTAAATTGTTTAACCATTGCCTCCCAGGCGCCACCTTGCGCCGGAGCATACGGAGGTATAAATTCCCAGTTTATCTCTCTCTGTCTCAGGGCGTTGTGAAATTCAGCTGATTCTATCAACTCGGGTAACTTTATTTGAAAGAAGCATTTAGTCACATCAGCCATGAGACCAAATCTACCAAGCCGAAATCTAGCCAAGACATCTACCAGAGGGTTTAACAAGTCAGGACCCGAAAACATTACATCATTAACACAAGTTCCTCGAAATTCAGACTTGCCATCGTAAACAATGCGCTTTTTTAATTGTGACGTAACAAAGTATGGTAAATACCATTCAAATCCCTTGACATTTCCTGCTTCACCAGTACGCTCAATATAGCCATTTGATTTAAGATCTTTCATGGTGTCAGTAAGGAAATCACGAAGTTCAGGTTGTTTTAAAGCCTTCTTCCTTAAAGCAGCAACTCTATGTGACGCCAACACAAAATTGTTAGGTAGATCAATATCTTCCTTCAACGGAACAGGTATCTCAAATTGACCATCTTTCAACTCAATATTCGGTTTAACAAGTTCTCTAGCCAAATTATCATTGCGAGACAATTCACAGGTTTCATTTTGCAACGTCAAATCCTGAATGACTTTATTCAGGTCTGCTATTTCCATATCACGAGACTCAATTTTACGCTGAAAGCCAGAGATGACATCCGACTCTGAAGACGTCTGCACTCTGCACACTTTAGCAACGCTTTCATCTAAGGGTGACTTACCACCACAAGCCAACCACCCGAGAGGAGTGAGCAAAGCATGTGGTTCACTACGATTTTCACCAACACGCTCTTTTTTTGCACACATCAAATAAGCGTTGTCGTTGCCAATCAGTACATCTACAGTACTACAATCATTCAAATGAAACATATTCACGTCATGAAAATGACGGAAACCATTTAAATCTTGTTTATGCGGTAAAGTTTTAACATCGTCAGCCCAAGCTGGGTTAACCACCGAAGTTATATCACAAAACAGTTCATCTGTCTCTAACGACTGGATGTTGAGTTTGACAAGGTCAGCACAAGTAGCTTTCTGACCAGCCAGGGTATCCATTTTAAACGACGCTTTATCGTACGTTTAAGATCAAGTTCACACACCAAATCTACTAACCAAATCACTCGAAACAAACGTCAACTGCGAACCAGGATCATGCTGACAATACACCAACTTCGATTTGCCAGTCATTGGATTCAAAACACGAGCAGCAGTCACGCGGTTAAAAGCTGCTTTAACATTTCCAACCTTAACATTACGCACAGGAACTCTGGCACGAGCCTCATCTTTCCCAACCGAATCCAGAGAATCACGTGACGTCACATAAAAATCATGCAGAAGAAAATAGTGTTTCCTATCGTTGTTAGGCCCACACTTACGACAGTTATTTGCATGAACGCAATCCCTAACCATATGCTGGCGCAAACAATTCAAGCATTTGCCAGCTTTCACAATGACATCTCTCCGATCTTTAGGTGTCAAGCGCAAAAATTCTTTACAATTAGACAAAAAATGATATTCAACTTGACCACGTGACGAACAACAAATGCATGCCGGCAGGTCTTTACGTCTAGCCTCACCACCGCGCGGTGCGCCAACAACAGTCGAGTACTGCGAACTCCCTGACATCACATCATCGTGGGGTTTTACGGACGTCTGCCTAACCGGACATGAAGGCAATTTTCCTTTGCCAAACTTTTTAAATTGCTGCGACTCACCAGAATCGCCCATTAGCATAATGCTAAAATCAGTCGACTTACGCGTTTCCTCCCGTACTACAAATTCAAACAAACTCTGAAAAGTAGGCTCATCAGTGCCACCATACTGATCACCTAAAAAGTCAAGATAACGCTGCTTAGCGTCAAACGGGAGTCGCTTAGCCAAATCCAAAACAAAACGTCCTTCCAATTTGTCACGCTGACCATAAGCTTGAGCGTAAAGCAAACACTGCGATAATTCATCTTTAAACTCTTTCAGATCACTGGAAGAGGTCGAAGTCAATTTGCTACCATAGCGATACTTTCTAATTTCTGGTTCTGCGAAAAGACCTCCACGAACCCCAAAACGCTGGGACAAGCGAGCTAACGACATTTCTATCCTGTTTTCCTCTGACAAGCCAGGGGTGTCAGAAACCAAATTAGCAATCGTTTGCGCAGCTGTTCTAACACAAGCTGCTTGTAACAAAGTCAAACAAGTCCCCTTAAAGGGCGAAGCTGCCATTAATAAGGCCGTAACACGATTTTTAAAGAAAATAAATGGCATATTATTACCATCGTAACCAATCAAGGCCGCCTTATCGAAAAACGTCCTACTATTTTGGTATTCAAAAAAGCAATCCTGCTGTTGAGAACTCGATTTAGCGGGAGAAGACAAGCTATATCCCTTAAGGGGCTGAGTGGGCTCAGTCACATGCGCAGCCCGATCAGACGCGATACGCCTCTCACAACCACCCAAATTACGTGTAGCTGGGCGATCAAAACCTAGCGGCGCAGAGAACTGTGAAGGGGGCAAAGCATTACTACTAATGGCGGCCCCGTGACCTGTACGCTCTGGGGGAGGAGTTCGGTTGTAATTCGCAGACCTTGGCTCTACAGCATTCGGAAGACCCTTAGCCGCGGCCCCGAGACCTCCTGAAACAGCTGGAAAACGTGTGGATTGCCCTGGTCCACTCACAGGTTGAACGGGCGTTTGGAAAAGGTTATGTAAATTAAACTGCGATTGATGTTCATTTCTGGAATGCCTAGAAGAGCCCTTCCTAGAGCTACGCCGAGAGCCCACCTCTGATCGATATTCAGCTAAAACTACCTCTTTACGTTGTTCAGCCCTCAACTGAGCGTCTTTGAGTGCGAACTCAGCAGCTCTCGCGGCGGCCTCAGCTGCTCTCGCTTCGGCCTCAGCTCTCGCGGCAGCCTCAGCTCTCGCGGCAGCCTCAGCTCGAATGGCCTCAGCTCTCGCGGCAGCCTCAGCAGCTCTCGCTTCGGCCTCAGCTCTCGCGGCAGCCTCAGTTCGTATGGCCTCAGCTCTCGCGGCAGCCTCAGCAGCTCTCGCTTCGGCCTCAGCTTGTATCTGGAGCTCCTCTCGTCTTAGCTGTAGGTTAATTTGTGCCACTATCCGAGACGAAGTCCTAGACATCCTAGTGCTTACATTTGAGGCGCTATCCTCAGGATGTATGTCAGCATCCAACATATCTGAGAACTCACTTTCTTTTTGTTCAAAGTTATTTTTTAACGAGTTAAATTCGGGATCTACCCTATCACGAAGTTCTGCCAAGATTGCAAAGTTAAAGATTTTACTCAAAAGAGCATGGAAATGCCGTAATTCCTCTTCTAAAGTAGATAACTTAGATCTAAAAATTAACAGTTCCTGCTTATCACTCAAAGAACCTAGGGCTACAGAAAGTTCCCCAATTTCAGTCAAAATATCCCTTCTAAGATGCCGGGCCTCTCGAACTGACTTAGCCTCATCGTTACTGGGTCCCTCCCCAGAATGGCCTGCCCGACCGCAAAGAACATCATCAGGCTTAAACTCAGTCGAGTCTACGGCGGTCGAGTCCCTGTCGCCACCGAGTGTAGACATATTAAATGTTGGGGCTAAATTTAACAATTAAAAAAATTAAGTTACACAAACACACAAAATTATTAGGTTACAGTAGTTATAAAAAACTTAACTGCCAAGACCGTAAAAATACAAAAAAGAATTTAAATGCACGATACCGTAGCTGTACGGGTATGAAGTCCTAAAGTCCACAAACTTGCTTGGATTCTTCCACTTGAATCTACAAGCACAGATGGATTGTCTTTAATCTTCTTTCTTGCCAATGAATGTCAAAGTTATTTTTCTTCAGTACCAAACTGAGAAGAAGTGTCTTTACTTTTCTTTGCTTCTGTAAGAGTGTAGACTACCAACCAACAAATCTTCTTTTATTATTTCTTGTACTTCTAAGTAGTTCTTCTGCACTAGCTGACAACAAACACGTCGTTTATTTTTATGCCTTCAAGTGCTTCTTGGCCTACCAGCTAACAAAAATCGTCTTTTATTTTTTGTGTGCTTCTAGTGCTTCTTGGCCTACCAGCTAACAAGAACTCGTTTTTTATTTTTTATGTGCTTCTAGTGCTTCTTGGCCTACCAGCTAACAAGAACTCGTCTTGTATTTTTTATGGTCACAGCGGTAAACCATAATCTCTTCGTAGGAAAATTGTAACATAAAGTTCCCGGATCCGTTTGTCTGCATGTAGTGACCGAAAAAGAAACACTCCTTGAAACGTCTATTCAATAAGTGTATTCCTGTAAAATTAGCCCGCGGCTATCGAAATCGAGATGCAACGCCTTACACCTCTAAAAACTGTCACTACGATACAGATTACTTGGATAAAAGACGGAGAATTTGTCCAGCTAGCAAGCACCAAATAAACCAGTTAAATGTGCGACCGACTTCCAACAAACAACTTCGAGAATGAATCAGAAAAATTTGTGATAACTCAAAGGCACGTCAGCAGTTAGCGCGACGCAACATTTCATGTTTAAACAGGTTTCAACTGAAACAGGTTTAAACAGGTTTGACACAAGTCTTACGAACGATGGTGCAATTTTGGCACATGTTTTAGGAATTTCCATGACGTAATATTCAGTAGACTTGAACGGTTTTTATATGACGTTTGATTAGGTGAACAATTGTCTGGAACACCACATCTGATGTTTTGAGCAAACTGTTTGCTGTTTTGATGTTGAAATGTGCTGTTTTGATGTACATACATACATACTTACATAGCCTACAGTCAAATCGCCCGCAGTAACAATTGAATACCTGAAAATCAGAAGGGCATAAGTCCACATTTTTGGCAAAATGAGTTATACCCACCATCGTAATACTAACGCCTAGCGCTACCTTATGAGCAAATGAAAGATCCAAATCCACGCTTTGAAACGTGTTATCGAAGACAAATAAATTTGTATGATTAGCAGAATGGCCCAAGTCCAGGACTTCGGTCATTCTTTCATAATAATTTTTTTTATATCTTACATTCTTAGGCCATATGCATTCTTATTCTTAGGCCATCCTTTCATAAATTGACGTTTCAAAGAATATGATGGGACTCGTTCGAACTAAATTTCAGATCCTTAAGCCTAACGCTCTTCCTACCTTAGAAGCTAGTCAGTGCTATACTAGCCAAATACCGATTAAGGCTGCAAAGAAGCAAGATGTTATCAAACTGAAAAAATAATTGCGCCAAGAAACAAGAGACACGATAGACCAACTCGTTACAACGGAAGATGCATTCTTTGATGCACAAAACTCAGACTATGAAAACTAAAGAGTTACTTTTTACACAAACTGCTTTTATCTTACGCAATGAACTGAAAAACTGCTTTTACTGTACATAACAAAAGTCTCAGATTTTTTTCATGATGAATGTATTTTGATATGACAATGGGGCAAGGTCAGTGGCGTACCTAGCGAGAGTGCCTCCCCCCCCCCCCCTTGCGTGGCTTTTGTCACTGCATCTTCAGCTAAGAAACGCTCCGTTTTTTGTCCCAAAAAAGTTGTTTTTCAAAACAAAGAAGATCTTCAACCTCGAGAAGGGGCCCTTAAACGTGGGGCTCTTTAGGTGTGGGCCCCCTGCGACTGCAGGTATTGCAGGGGGGTTACTACGCCAGTGGGCAAGGTGCTATCTATCAATATATCCAAGCAAAGCGCAGTGCATTACAAACTTGTGAGATCCTGAATATAAGAAGGGTCCAAATCCAGTGAGTTTGACAATCCGCACCGCATAAACTATGACGCACAGCAACACACAATACAGCTTTTTTGTTGTCTATTCCCATGAGTAACTACCCACATTAACCAGGCTTTGATATCTTTAACAAAAAAAAAATTGTGAAGTTTTTTTTGATTTTCTCGAAATAGTAACACTTGGACTTGGGCCATTCTCATTTTCAGGTATTCAATTATTGCGTGATCGGTTGATTGCTAGTCTTTTGTTACGTAGACTGTACAGTCGCACGCTTCGTTGCTCAGGCCCAATCTCGCTTTGAAAGCTCTGACAAAAGCACGCGCACAGTGGTGATCAGACCGCAATGGGGCAAAATTTTATTGAAAGTCGTTTTATGGTAGCATGTTAAACACAAAGAACGTGGAAAATCGCCAAGTCAGGTTTTTCCTTTACTATCCCTTTAACAATGCCTAATAAACGAGGCCACTTGTTTTGCACACATAGCGGGGCGAGCGCTTGCATCAGAATATTCATCCCCAAGCAAGAGTATGGTGTTGTTACTTCGCTTCACAAAAGATATCTTGCAAGTTGCAATTAACAGTTTCAATAAACAAGGAAATGTTTGGCACATCGCATTACAGGCAACACTAGTAACTTGCAAACATATCAGCGAAAAATAGGCTTAAATAACAGGGAGAAAGAAACTAGGCACCATGAAACAAACGCTTGTGGAAATCACCGAAAAAACGCTTCTATCGTAACTCATGAACAGTGGTTCCCTCTGAAAAAGCAATGAGTTGATTTTTCATCCTTTCTGTGAGAGTCTATAAAACCGTCTTTCGTTGATTATTAGACCACTGTCATTTGCGGTGCTTATCAGCATGGCAAGAATTGTTGATTGACAACATTTTGCAGTACTAAGCTAAATATTTTCATAATACAATCAGAAAAAGTCTTTAAATTTACATACAATATTTTGCCAATTTATTATAAATAGAGTTGGCACACCGACCTATTTTGCCAACAAAAACTTGCATAAAGGGAACACTGCTCGTGAAACACAATAAACGTGAAACGCACACATGTGTTTACATGACAGTTACAAACTTAAAATAAGCAACCTTATGCTTACATAATTTCGAAATTCGAAAACAGACGTTTTAATCAACCACTGGGACAGTGTAGCTGGACATCGCATTGGAATAACTTTAAGCGACCCCCACCTAGAACAACAATCTGATTGGTGGGTCGGTGGAATCGTATGCAAAGCGAAAATATGCTTCCGGAAAACTATTTTTTGCCTTCATGCTCTTTAACTCCATAGGAAAAGTATTTTTGGATATGCTTGTGCGCTGATACCTTCTGCGGGCCGCATGCGGCCCGCGGGCCGCCACTTGGTGACCCCTGATGTAGAGCGTTTCAAAATGTTGAAGACAAGCTTTCCGAAACCCTGTTGCAAGCCTCCCTATACTTTTATTTCTCAAAACTATCTATTCTCTAAGAAATTTTGTTTTGTCCTAATTTTGGTGTGTTCGAAACTTTTTTTTAGATCTGCCACTACACAGTATTGTTTAAACTTAGCCTATTAGCTGCAAATGTTGAAAACGTTCTTAGCGGTCTGACTTTAGTTGAAACATATTGCTTTTAAAAAAAATTTGACTTACAGTTATAATCACTTATTTCAACTTTTGTGCTTACATTTTCCAAGTAAATAATGGTGACGCTTTTCGTTATTTGTATAATTATTTTTCTTCATCTTCAAAGTTTTCAAAAGCTTGATTCCAACAATATGAATATGATTAACGTGACGTCTCACCACAATCTCCAAAACGTGACATCTGCCTAAAAAGCCAATTTTTGACAAATATATCCTGCACGACCTTTTCCTGCAGCAGAAGCAATCGCAAATAGCATTTAGTAACAAATATAAAAAAAGTTTAATTGAGTTTAAATTAATTTTTTGGCCACAGCGACACTTACGAGAAATGTGAAAGCGTGCAATAAGTCTAGAAATAGATATGGAAGGGACAAAACGTGACCCTTGAAAGCTCACGTTTTTTTGCGTTTACCGATCTGGTCTGATCCATTATACAATATTGCAACAAATCATTGTAACCCACCATGTGTTGCACAGCATGAAGGGCCCAAAATCGTCCATTTTCTGAGTGGCCTTAAATATGCTAGGACCATAGACGTCTTTGTAATTTGCAGGTAACTAAGGCAAGATTCAAATCAGTTGATTGCAGTCAGCGTTCTTCTGATAGAAAGTACATCAAGTAAACGTTTCGCCGTCGGCAGCGTGACCTATCGGTTTGGCGGATAAGGAAGTAGTCATTTCGACGACATGAGTTTTGTTTCTACCCTTGCCATCACTCTTTTTTCTTTTGTAATGACCAAAAAAAAGCTCAAAGCAAGAATCAACTCTATGGCTGATTGCTAGAAGGGTCACAATGACTACAGTCAGTTGGTTTATAGGAGAAATCGTTCTATGTTTAAACTATATTCCGGTTAAAACACCCCATGTGTTGCAGCAACCTACAGATTACAAATACGCCTACTGTAGGCTTACCACTGTATAATAAAAAAAAAAGAGATAAAATAAAGAACTAGATTATATTGCTGACGATGAATTTGTTTCTACGCCATTGAGTACTATTGGGAAAAAAATCTGTCTCTGTGTGCTGAGTAAGGTTAACCAGCAATTTTGTTTTTGAAAATGAAAAGTAACAATAGGCTGTTATTATTTTTACGAATCGTTTTCTATACATTTGTGCAATTAAAACATGCCACAGCGTGCATTTGTAACTGCAGTCAGTGGCGAACACAAAGGAAATACATTGGGTCTTAATCCCCTTTAAAATCTTTGATTAAGTTTTAGTCGAACGATTCAACTGAACTTTAGATTGCAGCAATCGATAAACACAATATATCGATTGCTGCAATTGTCAAAAACTTATTAGAATAATATAGTTTCGGGAGAGAGTTTGCTTTTTTATACCAAAGACAGGCAAGACACAACAATACCACAGGGTTGAGCATTACAACAGTATATATTTTACATATTTACAAAATAGTTTAACATTCAAACGTTTTCGGCTTAACCTAAGCCCTCATCAGTAATCTGAAAATATTAATAAAATGCAATAAATTTCAACTTCTTGAAGGTAACTAGCTAACTAATTGTAAGCATCAAGAAATACGCAAGTCATGACCAAATGGCCTTAACTCATTCATGTGTATACCTACCTCATTTGAGCTTTCTGATTGCATGCAAACAATATTTTTTCAAATTTGGTTATGGCTATAAACATTGCCGTAGTTGGCCGTATTTATAGACGCTCAGTTTCATTCTGCTGCTAAACACGTTAAGTAGTGTTGACACAACTTTAATTTTTGTACATCACCAGCAATTTTTAACAGATTGATTTTCAATTTTTAAACAATTTGTAACACTTTTAGTTATCGATAGTTACTGTATCTCTTGGATAAAGGCTTTTGGGTGCAAATTGTTATCGAGTTAACGCAATATACATTGATACAGTATTGCTGCTGTCACTGTTCAGTAACAGCAGGTTGATCAGATCGCAAAGCTTTATGCTTGATAACCCCTCACCATCTGTCCAGGGGTGTAGTCAGCCTGCCGGACGGCCTATATCAGTGTTTTTCAACCACTGTGCCTCGGCACACTAGTGTGCCATGTGAGATCGTCAGGTGTGCCGTGTGAAATTATCCAATTTCACTTAATTAGTCTAAAAAAATTTTTGAAAACAGATTAATTATTATCTGTAAATAATATACCATTGTCGAATGTACGTGCTGCAGTAATGACTGATAGGGTAACCATGTAAAACTCGTACATAACACTAGTACTAGATGACAGTAGGTAGCGAATTGCATTGTACGTTGAGACAAGAGAATTAGTGAGGCATGAAGATGAAAGTGACAGCTGGGCGAAGGGTTGCCAATTTGTTTTTTTTTTAAGCCAGATTTTGAAAATCTGGCTGTTTTTTAACTCCTTAGGACTTTTTTTATTAAATATTAAAAAAATCTGGAAAAATCTGGCTTTTTCTGACTTTTTTATGCTCTTTGTTTGTCTAAACAGGCACAAGTTTCACCCTCAGTGAGTAAAATATACTGAGATTGACAGTTTGTACATGTAACTCTTCATATTCCTCAGTGTAGAACAGTGAAATCTTTACCAAATTTAACACCGGTGGAAAATCAAAATCACAACAGCTTCGCGTTTGTCTTCAGCCATTTCTGCCCGAATATCAACTTTGTGATCATCCAAACAGGCCCAGATATCGCAATGACAAAAACTAAAAGTAAATGAATTGTTGTGTTGTTTATTTTATTGTATCATTATAAAATTTCATTTAGTATTCCGTCAGATTATGTTAATGCATAAAGTGTTCCGTGGCTCAAAAAAGTTTGAAAAACACTGGCCTATAATATGAGGGTATAAATAGACAAGATCGTGACACATTAACCTTTATAGCGTCCGGGACATATTACAAAACACTGATTGATTTGAAATTTGGATGTGGAAGCAGTTAATGTCATTCCAATGCTATTTTTTAATCTTGTTTCAAACAAATTGATAAAGTTAATGCAAGTGTGAAGCAACTCAAGGTAAAATGTTGGCAAACGTTTAAAGTACCGTAGGCTACTCTCCTGTAATCTGGAAAAACCTAGTAAGTCATGTGAGTGATGTATAATGCTCTAGAAAAACCTTTGATTTCTCAAATTTGTGTTCAACAGACTTACTAGGTTTTTTCAGATTACAGGAGTACTGTATGTTGGGGTCTGTGTTAAAAAATTGTTCATGGACATGCAAGCAACAGAAAATAATCATAATCCACAGGCATAATCTTTTCATCATCGGATTTAGTTTTCAAATTCCATATTTTTTAGAAGTGTGACACAACTTCAATTTTTTGCACATCACTAGCAATTTTCATCAGATTGATTTTTTAGTTTTTAAACATTTTTAACATATTTTCACATTGGACTTTAGAATTCGTTTACATTCTGAAATTTTTTTTTGGCGAATCAAACTAATGTACTGCTACTCCAGCTACAATAAGGTCAGCAAATTTGATCTTTAAGGGCAATTCTTCAGCAAGTTATGTAATGTTCATATATGTTTTTTTTGTTCTTTTGACGGCTTGTTGCTCTGCGCTCACATCAACTCCAAGAACTTGACTGAAGTATGATTGAAAGATGTTGATCGATTGACCGCTTCCACATCCAACATCAACCATTAGATCTATCGTTTCATGGATGGAACGTCTTTTTGTTGGCTTCGATGAGAAAAGCAAAAGCATGTGTGTTAGTTTTTTACAATAAATAGGTCGAAACTTGCAATAATATTCAGATATTTTAGCAGTTTCAAAAAACTTATTCATTTTTGTCTTAACTTTGTCTCCGAATAACGTAGTAACGTATAGCATGGTAACAAGGTCGCGGAGACGCCACGTTGGTAAGCTTCAAAAGGAGGATTATTACAACAGATTTCTGTGTCAATGCAAATGTTTAAAAGCACTCAAATTACATGAATGATTATGAAAAGAATTTGCAAGACACCATCACAATTTAGGGTGTGTCATACTTTTACAAAAATTTATTTTTTATCGGCTATGCTAAAAAAGGTGATATTTTAATGACAATACCAAGTCCTGATAATTTGAAAGAATTTGAAGAAGGTCTACCTACATCGATTTTCACTTGAAAATCTTCATTTTTGGCCAAAATTTGCATTTTTTTTGAAAATTTTCTTGATTTTATAATTTGATACCCAACAATTTTTTTCAGCTTTTTTGACTCCAGTATGGCTCAAAATAGTTACACTCTCCCTCCTAAATGTGGTTAAATGGCTCTACCCTCCAAAAACATTCTTGTAAATAATGTCAAAAACCAGTAAATTTTGAAAAAAAAGCCAAGAATAGTCTCCATTATTGACTTTCTGATTTGAGGGCAATGAGGATCCTGACATGCTTGTGTTTTGCAGAATATCAAAGGATATGATTACATTCTAAAACAACATTAACAATAAAGTGATGAACAAAAGTTTACAAGATAAATATGTGATAAAGTGATTAAAACACTTTCTCCAAGTGCATCAAATCATTTGTGATGCAATAATGACCTCTGGTTGCTTGATAATGGTAGCTTGAAGGTTGCTGGTTTTCCAGTTTGTTTGGGAATGAAAAACGAAGGAAATAGTAGGCTTTCAAAGATAATTTAGCAATATCCAACACCAATGTATAGAATCAATGTGAAGATTGCTGATTTAACAAAAGCCAGCTTTAGTTCAGATTGGTTTAACCTGTTCACTGGGTTCAGTGGTCAGTTAGTAGCCTAAAATTGTTAAATTTTGCAGTAGCCTATGTCTGCAATGTCATTCAAAGCTTATCCAGATCGCTTTTTGATTAGATTCATCAGGCATTGTTTTAACCAGATATACAGTGCTCGTACAATATAAGTTATAACTTAAGCTAAGCATTCAGCTAAGGTTTACCATGCAAAGTAACATACTGAGCACAAGCAGTGCCGGTCTTAGGGTATTGCGGGCCCTGTGCGGAATATGTTTTGCGGGCCCCAAGGACAATGATCCAATTCAGTAACGTATTTAGAAACGGGAGGGGGGTGTTGACGGCCGGCAGGCGAAGCCTGACGGCGTGCTTGCTGAAGGCGACACCCAGCGGCGGGGGGTCTGGGGGGCCTGCCCCAGAAAATTTTGAAAAATTACTTTGAATTTGGTGCATTCTGAGAGCATTTTTAACAAAAATTTGGATATGAATATTACTGTAAAATGGTGCTGTCCGGTGGCATAGCAAAAGGATAAGATCATGTTTTCTTGGGCATTTTTCAGAAATAAAGCTAAGTCTCTATGTTTTCTTGTTGCTAATTCCTGGCTGAGATATTTGAATGTTTGGTAACTAGCTCTTTTAATGTAGTTTCATTTAAAATTAGGCAAACTTTGTTTTAGAGACATAGGTTGATCGCTTTTTTGCCAGATTATTACAGTTTTATTATTGATTAATTTTGTCCTTGGTTGATCAAAAAACGATCTTATTCCTGTAAGCCACTAACTTTTATGCTTTAAAGTTAACCCAAACTTTAGAAAATGTAAACAGACGTTATACATCTCGATGAGTAGGCCTATCAGACAAAAAGCTTTAAGACAGTGAACTTACTTCATTTCTGATATATTCAAGTTTTGTATAACGAACCACTGTAATCAGCTATATACCTGTATAAAAGATCAGTGCAATTTTTCACAGCTGTGGATATTGCAATGTTTCCATGGACTGTACGAGTTAGCTGCAGACTACTATGAATACTAAACAGCTGTAGAGCATTATAGATCCTATACCATACTAATTTAGTGTTGATTAGAAAGCACAAAACACTGAAAGCATAATTTTCAATATCGTGACATCACACGCGTTCCAAGGGGGGGGGGGGGTGTAACTCCCAAACTCTCACTTGGCTATGCTACTGATCCAATTTGATTTAAGAAAATCGGTTTACTTTTACTTGGTTGCATAAATATGCATAGAAAGCATGAATGAAAATACATCAAAAACACAATGCTCAACTTTCATGAAATGTGTGCATATTGTTTTATGGGAATATTTAAGCATGAAATATAACAATGCAAAAGAAACAAACCCAACCAAATGTACCTGTGCAGCAACCAGCAGGGACTCCTTATTATGCTTAAATTGGTCGGAATCCATCTGAACTCAGAAGTAGGTACCTAGATTGAAGTTGCTTGAAATGCTTGCAAAATGTCCAGCAGGTTCACTTCAGAAAAAGTTTTTACTAAAACTGCTGGCTGCCAAACTCAAAGTAACCCTGCAACTGAAGATGGGCAATATTCTCTGTCAGAGTCAGTTTCCATACAGTGGCAGAGCAGCATTTAATTAAATTGTTTGCCTCATTCCTGCAAATGCAAGTTAAAACATAATCAAGCAGGCTAGAAATGGATTCGTACATGAAACTAAGCCACAACAGGCAAGACAACAAGGGGAAATTTTGAAGACGAGTGAAGGTGTTATTATTGAAGACATCATGCATCAAGTACGTAAACCATGCAATCATGCATCTTAATACTTTGCGGTGAAATACCTCATGTTATACAAACATATTGAAAAATAAATACAGCTACTCAATCCAAGGAAAAAAGCACATTGAGATGTATATCTCAATAAGTTAAATATGAAGTATCATATATAACATAATAAAAAAATGAAAACCACTGCACTTGCTATTTGCATGCCACATCTAGTAGCTCAGAGTAAAGACATGTTGTAAAACAATTTTAAGGTTATGGTATAGCGCACACTAAGCATGCCATGTAGTTCATTAGGGTTATAGTGAATGATGTAAAATACATGCAAAAATGCTATGGCCAGGGCCGTTTGAGAAAATATTTATCTGGGATTTCTTATCATCAACACCAAATTTAACTGAATAGACATTTTGTACGCACACTAGCTCTTCGAGCAAAGACTTGGCGTTTAGGTCATTTGGGTAAAAATTAGCCAGCACATCACATTTAGAGGAAATTGAGCATTTCTGCTATTGATCTAACATCATTGCAAGCAGCTGGAGTTTGAATAAGGCAAAGCTGATCTCAGAATTTAGTGGAATTAATCTGTTACCACCAGTAGGCTAGTGACATCATTTAAGATGTTGTCAAAGAAGTAGATTCACTGGTGTCATTACTGCATTTACTGCAACTAGTATATTTTAAAAACTTAGAAATTGAAGAATGCTTTGTATATCATAATTGCTCAACAACTCTTTTTTTAAATCCTTTTTTTCTTTAGTCCACTTTTACAATGATTAGGTATAGCTAATGGATAAATCACTAATGGTACTCTATTATTGAGTTCAACAACCTTTGCTGGTACAAAAATGACATTGGTATATCGTCAATCTTCTTCTTTTTGCTTATGAGGCAGCAATTCGGGTAACATCTCCTAATTGTTGCAACCAGAGCAGTGTCTTCATATATCATCAATCAATCACAGGATTATATTACTATTCAGTGAAAAAAATCCAAGCAATGAATAAGTGTACAATGTAGCCTACTGCACAAACTGTATTATACATATCTAAATACAGTAACAAGTAGCCTATATTAAGATTTAAAAATTGTTTAGGTTGGGTACTACAGAGTAATCAACTTGAAACAATTTGAAAAGATCCGGGCCCCTTAAATGTTATTTTTCAACCCATGGCATAACAATGACATTTTAGTACCGTACTGTACTGGAAGTAACAAGTATCTAAACACAGTTGCCACAAGATTGAAAATTTTGGTTTCTGTTGTCACTGAGCAATGTTAAACATTTGGTAGCCTACATGGCGTTTTGAAAAAACCTGGGCCCTTCAATATTAGATTTTAAAAATTACATGCATAAGGCATAATAATGATAGTTTAACACTGGAAGTAACATGCATTTAAATTTTCACAAGAGTGAAGTTTCCTGAATTCATAGAATATTAAGTGATTTGATACATGGTGTTTTAAAAATCCGGGCCCTTTAAATGATTAGTTTTAAAACTACATATCATATATATGGCATAATAACAATGGTTTTGTATAGAAACTAACATGTATTCTATTTAAATGCAATTGTCACAAAACGAAATTCTGTTGTCACACTGCCATGTTAACTATTTGGCACATGGTGAAATGTCGTGGGGGGCCTAAAAGCATGCAAAGGTGGCCCGACGCGACAATTTCAGCACTTGCCTCACCCTAAAGCCGCAACTGACTTCAAGGATACCGGTACTTGCTTGGGAATCGAATTGAATTTTTTCCATTGGACATGACAAATATTACCGCATTTTCTGAGTAAATTGCGGGCCCCCTAATTTGCGGGCCCTGTGCGATCGCACGGTTCGCACACCCCAAAGACCGGCACTGGCACAAGCTATTACAGGTAGGCTACTGCAAAAAGTTTAGTCATTGTTTTGTTTTTGTTGTTTCCAGATCATTTTTACTGTTAGTAAAACTTGACTGCAGTTTTAATGAAACAGTCATTATGGCTACTAACACAAGAAGTGCTTTCAGCTGTCATTTAAGTAATATGATAGGATGTGGCAGCAAGATGCTGCCATCAGAACTTCCAACTGTCAGAGATGTGCTGAAGCTGGGTCTTTTTTTGCGAGAAACAAGTGAGACTAATCGCAGAAGTTATACACAGAATGAGCTCATTATAGATATCTACAACCAGGTGTATGCTCAGTGGCAAAAAGCTAATGCCCTATTTAAATTCCCTGTCATTATTGCAGAAAAAAGCATTATGAACCGGTTAAAAAAACTGTTGAAAAGAGCAAATGAGATTGCAAGTGGTAAGGGAAAAACCGAAGCACGCCAAAAGTTTCTAGGAAGCATAGACTCATTGTTTGACATCCTTCATTGCAACTGTGTTATAAAAACATGTGATGAATGCCAATGTGGTTCGGGTTGTGAAAAAGTGGTTCATATTTTCTGTACCTGCACCCGTGAACACAAGATTCCAGTTATGGATTTAGAGTACATCAAGGAACAAAGGGAAAAAAATAGCAGCAAGGGGCCCCATCAAATGTCTCATAAGGATGTTCCTGAAACAAGAAAACAAATTGCAAGTGCTTTAAATCAAAAAAGGAAGATGGAAGCCAGCGAGAAAAGAAAATTTAGACTAGAAGAGAAGGATGAAATGTTCGAACATCAAGAAGAAGAACAAGATGACTATCAAGCAAACGAAAGTCCACAAGATAATGAATTTGTTACAGAAGCTTCTGCTGGGCCTTCTACTATAAAGCGACGTAAGCGTAACACAGAAAAAATACCAAACATTGCATTAGCTAGTTTACGACACAACACAGGCTTACGAGAGGCAGCTGAAATAGCCAGTGCAGCTTGGATGGATGCTGGGATTATAACAAAGGATGACCTACCTAAGGTGATTGACCATAACAAGCTCAAAAGAGCACAAACAGAAGTGATGAAAAGCATCGAATCCAAGCTTGAAGAGCAGATCAAAACGGAAGGAATTTCCTGTGTATTTTTTGATGGAAGGATAGACAATACTAATTCTTATTTCTATGTTGAAGGATCTAGCCAAAAGTACCCAGGAATGGTAAAGGAGGAACATTAATCGGTGTGTAGTGAGCCAGGAGGAAAATTTGTATTTCATTTTACACCAGATACTGCAACTAAAGAAAAGAAACATGCTGAAATCATTGCTGAGAAGATATTCGAGTGGTTGGTCGAAAGAGGATTGGACAAAACTATCCTGGCGTTCGGCGGTGACTCAACTCACGTAAACACAGGTTGGAAAGGAGGAGTAATGCACTGTTTGGAAACTAAATTGAACAGAAAACTGGTTTGGATAGTTTGCGACTTGCACACTGGAGAGCTGCCTTTGAGGCATTTTATAATTGCTCTTGATGGAAAGACCGTATCTGATAGTAAGTGGTCTGGACCCCTAGGCAAGATGTTAGACGATGCGACGGAAATGGAGATAAATCCAAGTTTTCCCACGATTAGTGGTGGTCCAGCACTTCTTAATCTTCAACCAGAAATTATAAAAGATCTGTCTACAAATCAGTGCTATGCATAAAAAATCCATGAAGCTATAAAAACTGGTAACCTCTCACCATCTCTCGCTCGCATGGAAATTGGCCCTGCAAATCATGCTCGCTGGCTCACTACCGCTCTTCGATTCTGCCGAATTTGGATTTCCAAGCATAATTTAAAGGGAAAAAAGCTACAAAATCTTCAAAGCATTGTTCAATTTATCATGGGGGTCTATCTTCCTAACTGGTTCAATATTAAAGTGAAACATAAATGGACAGAAGGTCCCGCCAATTTGTTGTTCATGCTAGAACAGATAAGAAAGCAAAAGACCGAAGTGCAGCAGCTGGTCATTCCTGCAGTGCAAAGATCAGCTTGGAACGCCTTCAGCGAGACAATTTTGCAGGCAATGCTTTGTTCCCAGGATGAAAGTGAAAGGGTTTGGGCCGTTAACAAGATCATTGAACTGAGAGGAGAAGGAGAAAGCAAAGTCGGAAATGAAGCAGTGCGAGTGAGACGGGTGGAAGAGATTAATATCGATGCAACTAAGATTTCAGACAAGATAAAGTGGGAAGCATCGGCTTATGAGCCACCTCTTACATGTTCTCTTACAAGCAGTGAACTAAGAAAGTTTTATGCTGTTCCTATGGACGTGCCCATGTGGTCTAGCCACACACAAAGTGTTGAGAGGTGTGTAAAGATGGTGTCTGAAGCAGCAGCAACTGTTTTTACACAAGAACGAAGGGAAGGGTACATCAAATCCCAGCAGGTTAGCTGTATGCTGATGTCCAGAAATCATTCCAAACAAGACATAGCAAAGTTGATCCAGTTTGGCAGTTTCGGAACAATTTAAATATCCATTTTGCCAACTCTTGTTGTGTTTCTGTAGTTGTGCAACAATTGTCTACGTGTTTTACGATGTGTTGCTGTGTTTTAAATGTTTTTTCAATTTTTTTTAATTTTTAAAAAAATTGAAAAAACTTCAAATTTTCTCGAAATTTCAGATGCAAAATGATGTAGGTAAACAAACTTCAATATTGCTAAAACTTTTTTCCCCAGTACTAGGCATAGATTTGCACCATTTGTTGGGGTAGCCGAGAGAATATTTATACAGATTCTAAAAATCAAAAAATATGACACACCTTACCATCACATCAATGCAACACTATTTTTTCAATTCCTCTGATATAGGCCTACTTCTAATTCTTTTAGCCTAATTAGAAACGCAAAGCAGCATTATCCCATAGAGGTGGGACCTTCAATCCAAGCGTGTGGGATCTTTTAAACCACTTTGCAATAATTAATAATTCAAATTCGTAATATGTAAGTTAAATACGTAATTCATAATAATTTAAATTCGTAAAAATGAAAAATCAAAAAATATATATTTAGGTTTAAATTCAATGCAAGCAGTATTTTAAACATAAAATCATTTATTACAGCATCAAATCAGTTCAAACTATACTGTAGAAGAAAGTGTGTCATACATTTTTACAATTTTGTTTTAATTAGCAATAATGCAATAGACAGATGACTGATAACAACTTACTGTAATTGGGTTGGATTGCATTATTCAAAAACAATATAATAAATAAACTAACAATATAACAAATACTAAACCTATGCACGAAGCTAAGTACAAACACATCTGAAGAACAGATATCAAAGTTGTTAACATTTAAAAAAAAAGTATACCAGAGTATAATCACAAAACAAGATAGCGAGCGGCAACAATATTACGAAACACCTATGAAACAAAAAAGCTGCTTGCGATTGTGTTCGCTTTTTAATTTCTTCATATTTTCCCTCTGCAGCACAAAGCACGCTGCAAACTTTTTTCAGTTTCTTGTTGAGTACAAAGCGATGATTGTCTTCTGAGTGTAAAAAGACGCTCAAATTTGAAGGATTCAATTTAAAACAATCTGGTCAGATTCCAAGTTTAATGCAAGATTCAAAAAATCGAACATATAGATGAAATATTGAAATACGTTTCTTTGGGCGTTTTAAAAATTTTTGAAATCTTTGGCTGATTACTGTATGCACTGTGTCATAAATAATATCGCATTGGCATTTATTCCAAATGTAATTTTGGGCGCTAATTTTGAGTTTGAACTCAGTTTTACTCTATCATGTCAGCGTTTTCAGTTATTTACATTTTATCATTCCCTTAAATTTGGCAAATTAGGCGTTAAATCGGTACATTTTTTTGTCTAATAACCTCCAAATCGGAGTGATAAGTTAGTAGTCTAGTTAAGCAAAGCAGACTTGCCTGTCATTAATTTGCGTCTACAATGGGCATTGGATATAAAACCTGAACTGTGACACCACAAAGAGCGATGATGTTAAAGTCAATGTGCAGTTTGTTATAGTTTGTACTTTTTATTCATCAATCATATTTTCATAGTTCTGCAACTAGATTTGGTAGTCTGCAGCATGGTCTGCATACGTTGAATCAATGTAAAAAGGATGAATTTTGCTGTCTGGTATATAAGCGAAAAAAATCAACATTACAAAACGCAAGAACTACGCAAAAAATATTACATAGCCTACACCTTGTTCAAAAGTTTGATAGCTCTATTCATTTCAAGTATGGCATTGGCAAGTGCACCCAAACGGCGTATTTGTAATCTGCAGGTTGCTGCAGCAAATAAGGTTTATTGACCAATCAGGAGGCAAGATTCAACCCAGCGGAGAAAAATTTTGCCAGAAAAAAAGCTTAACATAATGAATTTTTTACAACTTGCAACATTATTTGTCAAAATCGAATTTGGGAAGCATCAAAAGACGAGGCTTGAAAATAAATTGCAACAAAAGTTTAGTAAATAAGATTTGCATACAAATTTTAGAATGCTAACTTTTCAGGTAGGCTACCTTTCAGATTTATCAAAGTGAGTTGCTGGCATGCTTATGTATATGTCGACATCATAGACAAATGTTGCGAGTTGTCAGAAACATGATTTGCTAAACTTTTTTCGACGAAAGTTTTTTCAGCCGAGTTAAATTCTGCCTATTGATTGGTAAAAATTCCCCACCTGCTGCAGCAACCTGCAGATTACAATTACGCAGATGGGTTATTTAGTTGCTTTGTTGTCTTCTTGCTCAAAGCAAAGCATGATTGTAGGGTGTAGTTTTGTTTTACTGTATGTCATACTTGCGGTCATCTTGCTTTTAAAACTATTGAGTGATTGGAAGTATGTAATCTTTTGGGGTTAAAAATTGTAACGTGATGTTTGCGCTGCTTCAGCTTTGATGCAAATCACAAATAAAATTATGATCGATTAAATTGCTAAAGAAAAGCAAGCAGATTTGCCGCCAGATCAAGTTGTCACAACCAAGCCTTAAGGACTAGACTAGACCGCATTCTTTGAGTGGAACTAAAGGTGATTGGCTCATCATTTGGCAGAGTAAGTGAATATGAAAAAAAGAGAATAATGAAAAAAGCAGATGGTGAAAAAACATAAAATGGCCAACAGCAGGTTGCAGAAAGACAATGGAGCTGTGGAGCGCTACAGAATGGATCTAACTGGTGATCAGTGGGACAAGTTTTTGCAACTTTCGCAACTTTTTTTTACAGCTTCCGACAGTTTCCTAAATACTCAGAATTTATGTAGGCTAGTATGATGTTTTAAGCTGTTTGTAGGAATTTTATATTGCAACGTTTTGCAACTTATTTTTTATTTTACTTTTTACTGCAACTTTTATCAAGCATTGCGCAAAATGTAAATGTGTGATTTAAAAAAAACATGCTATAAAACTGTTGGAAAACGATCGCCATTTCTCCCCAGACAATGTGTGGAAATGTTTGGCATTATATGTAAATAGATCGCTTGAGTAAATTACTGTCATTTAAATTTGACCGCTCTGCAGGCGCTGAGAGCGAAATGCTGTGATGTAGGTTTCCAATCTCAAGAACATAAAAATGTTTGCATGATCGATAGCGTACAGAAAAGAAAGAAAAAGCAGACATCCTGCAAGTCTTAAGTTGTTGGGTTATACAACAGAACCTTTCGACTATCTCATTCCCTAATAATTTTAAAATACTTGTGCATAAATGCAACTTTTTACTGCAACTTTTGTTAAAATAAAATGCAAATTTCTCACGATTTTAATGCAATAAAAACTTGCCCTAGTGATCACATCACAGCAGGCTGGGCTTTGTTGCATTGAAGCCTAAGACTTTCAGTCGATCAAGTTTTCGCTAATGCAAGGCGGTTGTGGTGATTTGAGATTGCTATTTTTTTGTCGTATCAAGGCTTACGCCAGGTGCTTGAAGGTTAAGCTGACGGGAAGGCATTGAAGCCAATCTTCATGTCCCTTTTTCAAGCACGCCTTTAAGTGTTCTTCCAAAGATACAGCCGCATGCTCTTGATCGGTGTTGAACGGGCACTCATTTGCGTGCCGTACTAGGGCTCTAACCACTCGGCGATGCAGCGAACTACATAAACATTGAATCAAACTAGAGGTGTGACCAGTAACCTACCAAGCAAGACGCGCTAACTAACAATGTCATTGAATATAGAGAAATAACGAGAAGACCTATGTGTCTTGGATGACTAGGCACAAACCGGCTGCTCTCTAGTTGTCTTTCATAAGTCCGCACAAACTGCTACCCAAAGGGTGGCAAAAAATAGACCCTCAGCCCAAGAGACTGAAATGAAGAATGAAATAATAAATTTCATTTCACGTTGAGAATTTAAATTTTGTAATGCATAGTAAAGATTGCACTAAGGCAGTGAAAACAAATACTTGCAACATAAAAACGGGGCCTGAAGATATTCTGTTCTGTGGGGCCGGACTTATTCAAAAAATAATGTGAACTCTCGGTCAGAGGATACGGAGGACCATTGTTATTAATCCTCCGCTAAGTGCAAGGTTAATTATCTCCAGCAAAGTGCTTCAGAAGTTTTGGTTATAGTTTTCAGATTATTTTTGCAGATCTTTGTTTGCGAGACTTCGATTTTCATAGGTACACTGTAGTGTAAATGAAAAAGGTTCGTTTAGGGTTCTTTTTTCGAGAAAAACCCTAGGCTTAGGGTTCTTTTAACAAAAAAGGTTCTTTATTGCAAAAAGAACCCTTTGCTTGTCAAAAGAACCCTAAGCCTAGGGTTCTTTTTCGGAACTTGTTTCGAAAAGAACCCTGCAGAAAGGTTCTTTTCGAAAAGGTTTTTTTTGGAACCTTTCTGTGAGATTATTTTAACAACAACGCAACTACACTGTAAACGAAAAAGGCTCGAAAAATAACCAATAAGGGAGCTACTGCGAATGGGGTTCTTTTTAAGAAAAAACCCTTTGGGGTTCTTGAAAGAACCAATACAGGGTTCTTTCAATAACCCCCAAAGGGTTTTTTTCTTAAAAAGAACCTTTTTGAGGTACTATAAGGAACCTTCTGAAGGTTCGATAAAATACCTTTTAATTTTTTTTTAATTAGTACCTTTTTGAGGTATTATTATTAACCTTCGATAAAACACCTTTCAGGGTTTTTTCTTATTTAGTACCTTTATGAGGTACTATTACGAACCTTCGATAAAACACCTTTCAGGGTTTTTTTCTTATTTAATACCTTTTTGAGGTACTATTATGAACCTTTGATAAAATACCTTTCAGGGTTTTTTTCTTATTTAGTACCTTTTTGAGGTACTATTATGAACCTTCGATAAAACACCTTTCAGGGTTTTTTTCTTATTTAGTACCTTTTTGAGGTACTATTATGAACCTTCGATAAAATACCTTTCAAGGTTTTTTTCTTATTTAGTACCTTTTTGAGGTACTATTACGAACGTTCGATAAAATACCTTTTAGGTTTTTTTTCTATTAGTACCTTTTTGAGGTACTATAAGGAACCTTCTGAAGGTTCGATAAAATACCTTTTAAACTTTTTTTAATTAGTACCTTTTTGAGGTACTATAAGGAACCTTCTGAACGTTCGATAAAATACCTTTCAGAGTTTTTTTCATATTTAGTACCTTTTTGAGGTACTATTATGAACCTTTGATAAAATACCTTTCAGGGTTTTTTCTTATTTAGTACCTTTTTGAGGTACTATTACGAACCTTCGATAAAACACCTTTCAGGGTTTTTTTCTTATTTAGTACCTTTTTGAGGTACTATTATGAACCTTTGATAAAATACCTTTCAGGGTTTTTTCTTATTTAGTACCTTTTTGAGGTACTATTATGAACCTTCGATAAAACACCTTTCAGGGTTTTTTTCTTATTTAGTACCTTTTTGAGGTACTATTATGAACCTTCGATAAAATACCTTTCAGGTTTTTTTTCTTATTTAGTACCTTTTTGAGGTACTATTACGAACGTTCGATAAAATACCTTTTAGGGTTTTTTTCTATTAGTACCTCTTTGAGGTACTATAAGGAACCTTCTGAAGGTTCGATAAAATACCTTTTAAATTTTTTTTAATTAGTACCGTTTTGAGGTACTATAAGGAACCTTCTGAACCTTCGATAAAATACCTTTCAGAGTTTTTTTCATATTTAGTACCTTTTTGAGGTACTATTATGAACCTTCGATAAAATACCTTTCAGGTTCTTTTCTTATTTAGTACCATTTTGAGGTACTATTGTGAACCTTCTGAAAGTTCGATAAATTACTTTTCAGGGTTTTTTCGTATTTAGTACCTTTTTGGGGTACCAACCTTCGTATGGTTCCAATAGACACCTTTAGATAAACTTACAGTACTATAACTTCTTAAGGTTTTATTGAAAAAGACGGTACAAAGCAAATCCCTTCACAAAACACGATTATCAAGTAATAGTGTTTTGTAGAAATGAACAAGTGTAAAGAAAACGAAAAACGATAAAGCATCTTTATTCTTTACATAATACAGAAAAGTATAACTTATACAACTTGCACTTGATTTTCTTTGCAAAAAATGTGCCCATTTTGTAGAAAAAAGCTTAGTGGTGGGGGTGAGGATCCCGGAGATGAAAGGTGAGATATGCCTTAGTCTACCTTATTTAGGTCGCCAATCGTCCCATTATACCCAGTAAACATCACATTATTGGGCCGATACTGTTTTTGTATCGGCGCGTATGGGGTTGGGTAACGTTTGCACCGTATCGGGCCGATACCGGACAGTACGTAGGCTACCGTATTGTATCAAGAAATGGTACAGTTTGTCCGATACAAACCCAGTATCGGCCCAATACAATGTTGTAAAGTTTGTACTGTACAGTGTGTGTAAGGTCACACCGATATCGGCACAGTAGAGTTTTGTAAAGGCAAAACTATATAGTTTGTGTGAGGGCAATCCGGTATTGGCACAGTAGGCTACAGTTTAGTATTTAAAGGCAAAACTGTACAGTTTGTGTATGGGCAATCCGATATTGGCACAGTACAGTCTGGTAAAGGAAAGACGGTACAGTTTGTGTAATGGCAATCCGATATTGGCACAGTAGGCTACAGTTTAGTAAAGGCAAAACTGTACAGTTTGTGTAAGAACAATCCAATATTGGCACAGTACAGTCTGGTAAAGGAAAGACGGTACAGTTTGTGTAAGGGCAATCCGATGTTGGAATACAGTTTGATAAAGGCAAAACTGTACAGTTTGTGTAAGGGCCATGTGTGGGCCACAGTAGCCTACAGTCTACAGATGGTGAGGCACTCACTTTTTCAAGTCACGTTTACAATAATTTTTCTTTAACAACAACAAAAACGATATCATACTAATCAAAAAAATAACAATTAGCAGCATAATTTCACATTTATTTAAAAATAAAATTCATGCGCGATATATCCTTTTGAACAAAAACATCTGTTTCCTTTATTTATGACTTCAACTTTAGATTGGAAGTTTAGTTTTGAAAAATCTCTCAGCTTAGATACTAAGTCTTCGGTGATTTTAGTTAAATTTTGTATGAAACAGTCCTTTATATTTACACTGCAAGAAATCACATAGGCTACACGTACTTTGCGGGCGTTCCAGCTTGACGAAAAAGGTTTCATACTAGCTGTGACGTCACATTTTAGACATGCCTCAAATCATAGCTAAATCGCTCATCATGATTTCTGGGCGACTTTGCGAAAGAAAAAGGCACGCATAATGCAGTCTATGGAAGTTTTCTGATCTGAAGTGAGGCACAGCTTGGAGCTGCCTTTCCTCGCGTATTTCAACAATTTTGACCACGTGAACGCTCGATATGAATATCGCCACGGAAACAGAAAAAATTAAAGCACAGTTTGGGTGTAGAAACGTAAAATTTGCGGGAAAGGGGGCACGACTACAGCAATTCACACAAATTAAAGCACCTAAAAACGTGCAATACTTACTACTTTTTAACAAACAATATTAATTCTGTGATAACTAATTCTTTGATATAACTTTTGCTTGACCAGGGACGTGTAGTCAGATGAGGCACCGCCTCACCTGCCTCCCCTGACTACACGTCCCTGGTCTACACTCTACAACATTTGTAAAATGAGATGAAACGACACACGAATTTTGATTTGGTTTTTGTTTGTGCTTTTAATATGCTTGATGTGCATTAATTTATGCTACTTTAATGTGCGTATTAGACAATTTCACTTGCGCTGTAACTTTTGAGCTTTCGATTTGTGGACTGTCTTTGAAAAATTGAAATGAGCAATTTTAGAATGAATACAAATCGACTTATCAGTTACGAATCCTTTTTTTCTTTTGGCCATCAGTGCAAGAGAGTGCAAAACAATAAAGAACGCATGACGAAATATAGGAACACACACAAGTAGGCTAAACAAAAAACTAACGTAAATTTATCAAAACAACTTGTTGCTGGTTTAAATTATGCCGTTCACATTACACAAGACGTGCGGAACGAGGCCAAGACTTAGAAAAACAAATGGCGTGGCTGGGACTATAGGCCTACTGGTCAACAACAACAAAAATTCCGAGTTAATTTCAGTTTGAATATGGTCTAGGGGTAATTTGAATGCGCTGAATTAAAAAATGAAATTATTTTTTCTCTGTCACATCAAGTTTGCTTGCAATTTTGGAATTTATTTTTCCGTAAGCTTTTTTACGCTTATGACAACATCATGTTACTTGCACTTAACCTTCCAGAAACAAAGTGAAATTTCAATCTGTCACTGCATATATTTTTTTTTGTAACTGATCAGAAAACTGCTTAATTGTGCTACTGTAGAATGATAGATTGATATGCGACAGAATTCCACTTTAGGTCTTATTTAACCGGTTACAGATGGCAGCTGTTACTTCTTACACCCTTAACTAAAAAGTAGTTAACTTGATCGCTGATGAAATGACAGCGCAGAACACTGTATCTGTGCTGTTCATCTTATATTATCACCAGAGCTGTCATAAAGAGCCTACTTGGTCAGTTGCAGACTTTGATTCCCGTACAAAGCAATTGTTGGGCTACCCAAGTCTGGATTCTGCTACATAGACCTGTGGCTCATTGCAGTGCAATTCCTAAGCCAGTATATGTACCGAATTCCCTGATCTTGGAGACAATGATTTGGTCTATAGTTGAAATCATCAGACCAGGAACATATGTCGATTTTTAGCGATGAGTTTACCCATCCTAATGGAGTCTCCTACAAGTCAGCAGTTGTGAAATGAGCAATCATTGACAACTGAGCTAGCAACATTTCAGCAAGTGCCTGAAGTTGGTAAAGGATGAAACTGAGCAAGCAACAACTGATCAAGCCGAAAATTGGAATGTCACAATTATGTCACCAAAATAAGTTTGACAAGCGATGACCAAGCAAGTTCGACGTGAGCACGTAAATCTCATTTGTGGACTTGGCAGTAGCTAAAATGTTCTTGCTGAGGTGAAGCACTTGCTGAATTGTCGCATGCCGAGTGGTCCGACGATCTTCTAATGTGTCATTGAAGCCTTCGTTATTTAACAGAACAGATTCAAAATGATTACATATTTTATACCGATTTTTAGGGGGCACATGACCTAGTGCTCCCCTGAATCCGTTCCTGTCTACTAGGGTCAAGTCAACTGCATCATCTGTGTTACTTTATTGCATGTTACTTTATTGTAAAGGATGAAACTGAGCAAGCAACAACTGATCAAGCCGAAAATTGGAATGTCACAATTATGTCACCAAAATAAGTTTGACAAGCGATGACCAAGCAAGTTCGACGTGAGCACGTAAATCTCATTTGTGGACTTGGCAGTAGCTAAAATGTTCTTGCTGAGGTGAAGGTTTAGGGGGCACATGACCTAGTGCTCCCCTGAATCCGTTCCTGTCTACTAGGGTCAAGTCAACTGCATCATCTGTGTTACTTTATTGCAAAAACTTGTTATGTTGGCAGTTATCTGGATCTATAACTGTATTTCATTTTGAGGTATCTGAGATCTGTGATTACGTGTTCTTCTTCATGTCAAAATCGAAAATATTTTGTCCATCTTGTTTCATTTTACACGTGTGCATTTCGAAAAATTCGTATAATTTCGTATACCGTCCCTTTCCAAAATTTGTCCTTGTTTCAAAGGGCAGCGTTTTATAGAAACTCCATTGTGTTTACTTCTAAAAAAATGTAGGCCTACTTATTTTGGACACACGTCTTTATTTTCTCTCCATGCGCTGAAACCGGAGCGACTGATGTAAAGTGTGACACCTTCGGAGCTGGAGCGACTGATGTAAAGTCTGACACCTCCGGAGCTGGAGTCACTGGAGTAAAGCCTGACAGCGCAGGATCTATAGAGCCATGTACCGGTACCTCTTTTATAGCGGCACTGCAGCCCTGAGTCAAGTTGCAAATTAAATTTCAATAAAGCATAAGCTCCTTGCAAAATAGCAGCACCAAGTGATAGAAGAGAGAGTACATAATAATAGGCTTAAGCTTGTTCTGCTACAAATTCCAAACACAGAAGACAGAAATTACCGCACAAACGAAACACTCAAAAGCAGTGGCGCAGCCAGAAAAAAAATTGGGGGGGGGGGGCAAATATTTGATGAATTGAAGAGAACGACAAAGTGTTTGATTTAAGACATCGCCACCTGATGTGCAATGGCGTATCCTGGTGGGTTAAGCAAAGGAAGCAATAAAGCTGGCGGGGGGTTAGAGCGTGCCGAAGGCACGCGTATTCTAGGGGGGTCCGGGGGCATGCTTCCACGGAAAATTTTTGCAAAATTACACTCAAATAATGTATTATAGCGCTTTCTGGAAACACTTTTAGGGTAATATTTGTATGAAAATTATAGGCAGATAAACAGCTAGGCTATTAACTTATTAAAGATAGCTGTTACACACAAACGGGCAAAAACTGCGGCTAAAATTAGAGAACACAAAAAACTCAGCTACACAAAAACCCAACAGAGTAAGCGATTCTGAAATTGCTTCCACAGATTAGTTAAAAGAAGCGTAAATCGCGTAAACTTTGCGCGATTTACGATTTGCAAAATTTATTGGTGTCTTTCTGTGTGTCTAAAACAAGTCCTTATGGGGGGTTTTAATAGCCAGATGTCTTGGAAAACGATATAAATCTATACAAATTATATTATAATTTCAACAAATGGTTCAACTTCGGAATCCAAACTTTGAAAAACTGGGGGGGGGCATGGCCCCTTTCGCCCCCCCTGGCTACGCCTATGCTCAAAAGCAGCCGCTCCCACGCTCCATCAACCCACAAAAACTTGTTGATGATACACGGGAGGCAGTGGGTGCATCGAAAAAAAAACAGCCATTTACGTAAGTTAGATGCCCCTATAATGTTTCACATGAATTGACCGAAAACGCAAAAATTAGTCACCAACGCATTTTTATTGATTTCGTTGCGCTCCCTATGCGATTGTTGAAATTGCACCGAAACAAGACCACAGACATATAGATCTATGAATCCCTGATATAGGTCTTCTAGTTTTTATTAAGCAACAGACGGTACGTAATGCAGGTGCATCATTGATCTGTGATCTTGCATCTTCAATATCTGTCATAGTAGGATTCCTTTAGACTGATGGGAGAGGAGCTTCATCGTATCTCTCTACAAAGATAAAGGGGGTGCATTCAAGAAGATCGTAGATCTCTAAAAGCTTTTTGATTGTGTTCCCTGTAAAGTTATCTGGTGGACACTGAGAAATATTTAATGGAAATGGTGGATTGTGCGACTTATACAAGGTTATGTACACTAATGCCAGGAGCTGGTGTTCGTGTTGGTGACCACTTGACGTAGGAGTAGGAGTACAGTAGGAGTACACACTAAAGTTTAGTATTAAGCTCTCTACTCTTCATTGTCGTTCTCAGAGGCTTTGTCAAGAGAGTTTCGAGCCGGTGTTCCTTGGGAAGATCTTTATGCAGATGACTTAATTATTTTAGCCGACGGCCTGGAACAATGAGTGTGTACAGAGAGGCTCCTGTTTTGGAAAGAAGCATTGGAAAAGAATGGCTTGAGAATGAACACTGATAAAACCAAGGTCGATCTGTGGTATAGGCCTTGAAGAACTACACGATTCAAGCAGATTTCCTTGTGCTGTCTATCGCAAAGGTGTAGGTCGCAACAGCATTCACTGCAACGGATGCCACAGTACTGGGTATAAAGAGATGCAGTCGATCTGATCACTTTGTCCGAAGACTCTGACTTTAGATGCTCTCGATACCTAGGCACAGCCCATTCGATCGACGGAAGAACGCAAACAGATGTTCAAGTGGTCGGGAAAACTGCAAGTTGTAAGCTCTTTTCGTTTTCTTAGAGACTTACTTTCCGCAGCAGGAGGATGCGATTACACAATAACGCAGCGTGGAAAAGCAGCTTAAAAATCATTCAGAGAACTGTTGCCAGTCTTAAGATCACTCCACCTGTCTTACAAAACGTGTGGGAGAGTGTATAATAGGCTACTTGTGTGCGACATCGACAAATATGTTATGTGAAGTCCAACAATGCAACAACAAAAATGGTCTGACCACAAATGCGGTCATCCGTGTTGCAAGATCGACTGCTGGTTCTTGCTGACAAGGCTCCGCTGGTATGCACATGTAGAAAGATCTAACAGTGCATTGAATTTGGCCCGCAATTTCCGAATTCCAAGAAGACGTGGGGTTGGTATAGGCCAGTTAAATTGGGAAGCGATAATAATAAAAGATCTTCGAGAGTGGAGTTTATTGAGATCTGACCCTGAGAAGTGGAGTGAGATGTGCAATTTGCCACGTGTGCAGCTAGCCAGTTATCTGGAGTGGGGACTACAAAAGAACTGCCTCTCAAAACCTAAACGTTAAAAAACAAAACTCGGCTACAATGAATGGAAGATGGAATGGAAGATTTCTATGGTGGAATGGAAATGGGATGGAAGAAAACTTCAGGATGAAAGATGAAAAAAACGTCCAATAAGAAAATTTTGACAGCCTTTTTAAAGGAACAATGGTCTGGACGAGTCTCTCCACACGATGATGGTTGAAGTGGAATCAAAATATAATAAACTCCAAACCTATCGTTCCGATACCGGTAACTTTTGACCCTCGCGATAATGAGCCTCTAACACCAAATAATCTTCTACTGATGGTATGCCCTTTACCAAACCCAATAAATAACACATCAATTTTGGCAAAGTTAGAACAGGCAATATTTGCCTCAAATTATCCAGCCACAAAAATGTTACCAGAAGAAAATAAATCTTCTTGTTCATTGATCGACCATTCTCAGCGGCGCTCTAAACGATCTATGGGTAAGGTTGTAGAAACCTATCCTAACAAGTGCGGAACTGTTCGAACTGTACTTGTAGACCCAACATAATGCGGTAAAATGGCCAATATCCAGATTATTCGTCATCTAGATGGTATTGGTTAATAAGTGAACCTTTAAACAGGTCAAAAAACTGTGCACTCGATGTAGCCTAACTTATATTGAAGTTTTAAAGTAAATTCATACATTTGTAGGGGTAGGCTATGTTACAATTCGTTTATATTATACTACGTCTTGTATATCCATTATGCAACCATGTGTTTTTATCATTTTGTGTCGCTGTTCAGTCAAGCTTGAAATCATTGTTCAGAAAACTTTTTTTTTTCTTCTTGTCGTCGTAAGCTAAGGAATCGTTTGTGCGTCTCTTGACGTAATTTCTACTAGTTATCGTGATTTTGCGGGTCAGACCAGTTTACGGGTCAAACTAGTCCAGGGGTCACCAAATGGCGGCCCGCGGGCCGCATGCGGCCCGCCACGCTGTATCGCTGCGGCCCACGGAAGGTATCAGCGTACAAGTATAACCAAAAATACTTTTCTTGAGGAGTTAAAGAGCACGAAGGCAAAAAATACTTTCCGGGAAGCATATTTTCGCTTTGCATACGATTCCACCGACCGACCAATCAGATTATAGTTCTAGGTGGGGGTTGCTTAAAGCTATTCCAATGCGATGTCCAGCCACACTGTAACAGTGGTTGATTAAAACGTCTGTTTTCGAATTTCGAAAATGTCTGTGAGCATAGGGTTGCTTATTTTAAGTTTGCAAATGTCATGTAAACACTAGTGTGGGTTTCACCGTTATTATGTTTCACGACCAGTGTTCTCTTTATGCAAGTTTTTGTTGGCAAAATAGGTCGGTGTGCCAACTCAATTTATAATAGTAGTAGTAGTAGGCATCCTTCCATCTTTTCAGATGATGGTAGCACTCTAGGTACGGCAGCTTCTCATATGGCTCTGAAGTCCAATCCTGGCGTGGCAGTCTCGTCCACAGTTTGGACATATGAAATCAGAGGAGTTCTGGGGCTGCTGTCTCTCTTTTCTTCTTTGTCTTCTTTCCTCTAGTTGCTTCCTCCGCCTCGACTGACCCTTTGCTAGACCCGCACTGACTTCGTAGCGCCATCTGTTGCGATTTGCTGCGATCAGTTCCCAGCTGGCAGGGTCTATGTCAGTCTGCTTCATGTCTCGTTTGCAAACGTCTCTGTAACGCAGTGCGGGTCGTCCTACTGGGCGTTTCCCTGTGGCAAGTTCACTGTACAGAATGTCCTTTGGAATGCGCCCATCCTTCATTCTGGATACATGCCCCAACCAGCGTAGACGTCGCTGGCAGAGGAGAAGGTGTATGCTCAGGGAGCAAGAACGTTCCAGAACAGTGGTGTTGGGTATTCTGTCCTTCCAGGAAATACCAAGAATGCGCCTCAAGCAACGAAGGTGAAAGCTTTCAAGGCGGTTTTCTTGTCTGGCGTAAGTGGTCCAGGACTCACTACCGTACAGCAGAGTACTAAGAACACACGCACGGTACACTTTGAGTTTTGTGTTAAGTGTCAAAAGATTATTGTCCCACACTCTCCTCCCGAGTTGAGTCATCACTCCTGCAGCCCTGGCTATCCGTCTGTCGATTTCCTTATCTAAGGACAGGTTGCTGGTGACCGTTGAACCAAGGTAGGTGAAGTGGTCTGTCACTTCGAGCACTTCTGGTCCTATGGTGATGACAGGTGGCTTGGTGACATCTTGGCCCATGACTACTGTTTTCTTGATGCTGATGGTCTGTGCCAACTCAATTTATAATAAATTGGCAAAATATTATATATAAATTTAAAGACTTTTTCTGATTGTATTATGAAAATATCTAGCTTAGTACTGCGAAATGTTTTTTTTTTCTTTTTTTAAAGAAATATGGAACGCTTCACGATTTCGCGTGTCATCCTTGCGCAGGGCCATGCTAATCTTCTCTGTATCGTTCCAATTTTAGTATATGTAGGCTACTGCCGAAGCAAGTTCTGCAAAATGTTGTTAATCAACAAATTCTTGCCACGCTGATAGGCTAAGTATCGCAAGTGTCAGTTGTATACAACAAAAGAAAGACGGTTTTATAGAGTTTCACAACAAGGATGAAAAACCAACTCATTGCTTTTTTAAAGGGAAGACTGTTCAGGAATTACGATAGAATTACGATTTTTGGGTGATTTCTACAAGCGTTTGTTTCATGGTGCCTGATTTCTTTTTCCCTGTTATTGAAGCCTTTTTTTCACTGATATGTTTGTAGGTCACTATTGTTGCCTGTATTGCGATGTGTCAAACATTTCCTTGTTTACTAAAATTGTTAATTGCAAGATATCTTTTGTGAAGCGAAGTGACAACACCACTCTTGCTTGGCGATGCATATTCTGATGAAACCGCTCGCCTCGCTATAAGTGCGCAAAACAAGTGGCCTGGTTTATCAGGCCTTGTTAAAAAAAAGTCAAAAGTGTTGTAAAAGGAGCTTGGCCTGGCAGTAGCGTTGTTCGATTAATTTTGTTGCTGCGGTATTCTAACATAAGTATGAACAACATGCAACGCTGGATACTGGGTACGAAATGCGTTCTTTTTTAGCATAAGAGTCAACCTACCTAACATTTTATTAGTGCGGCCCGCCACAGCTCTTCTTAGTGCCAAAGTGGCCCGCATGCAAAAAAGGTTGGTGACCCCTGAACTAGTCCATTCTCTGTGTCTCTGTGTGAATCTAAATATGTCCATCAAAACAAAACAGATATTGAGTGGTGGCTACAACGCATTTCACAGTTTACGATAATTAGATTAGTGTATCATAGAGTCAAGACATCTGCTGCTGCATAAGATAGTATCATTTTATGCCAACTATCGAAGTGCAGAAATGAACTCGTGAAGATCTGTATGCTACAACTATTTGGTCCAAAAATACGGCAAGCAGAAACGTCAGTCGACTTCTGCTATTGATGATGGTGATGATAGTATTGATATGGATATGAGGTGCAAAATATCAAGAATCAGTGAAAATCTGCAGGTATTAATTTATTAGTTGATTAGTCTGAAATGTAATAGCCTATATATCGGTTTTATTTGACTTTTCATAGGCATATTGGCCCATTTTAACAAGAAACAGTACAGAAACCGACTACTATACACTTTTCTGACTGCTGGCTCTGACTCAATCTGTCAGGAGCTTGTACTCCACACTGCACAATTGCTTTGAAGTCGTGGTTGAGAGCTTTACTATCTTCCTGTTAGGCGCAGAAGATCAAGTGTAGAGCAAGTTCAGTCGTATGATCAAGGACTGCCTTTTGGCTAAAAAGAAGGCCGATGCTGTCTTTGTTGATATTGAATGGTTGTGTACGCGCTAATTGTTGTGTTTTACAGTTGGTTGGCGAGGTAGAAGATGCTTTCAGCATTGAGCGTCATTTGAAGCAATTGAAAGGGGAGATGGCGAAGGGGGAAAGCCGTCGCAACAACGGGTCGGTTTGCGACCGAATGTTGCGCACTCGATCCACGCGTTTGCACGATGTGAACGAAATGTCGGTTGCGGATCTGCAAGCGAAATATCCGCCGTTAGGAACCGCTATTTGGGTATGTTGAACATTACGTTCATTTTTATATACATATGGCACTGTTTCAAGACTAAAGCCAGTATGACGTACTGGTTAGTAAGGTGACTAGGATCTAGCTGACATCAGATATATCAGGCGATAACTATCAGGCGATCGCTGCTGGAACTTGCTAGGTTAGTGTAGTAAACTCACAGTATAAACACAGAAGCCTGATTAATTGACAAATAGATTTCGCTTTTAAGGATTATTATCCAACTGACCCTGTGTTTATACTATACGAGTTTTAATATATCCTATATAATGATAGAAATAGTGGATGTATGTGAGGGTTAATTTGAGGTTTTTGTCTGTGCAGATGATCGAAGAAATGAACAGTCTGGTGCAAAAAGATTGTGTTGAACTGCTCTCAGAAACTAGCTACCACCGTTTTTATCAGAACGTTAAAAAGCAGAAATTGCCGGCGGACATTCTGACCTTAACAGGTAACATGACTAAACGTGCATTTTCATTATATCAAGTTAAGTTTAAACTATTTTTTCTTGCTTGAAGAGAAGGGTTCACAATTGACGTCACCCAGTTTTTTACCCCCTCCTTCAATATCAACTTTTAGGTACCCTCCCCAGTTACCGGTTGACGTTGAACGCCCCCTTATTTGTAGTTCGTACAGTATGCATAGTAACTATTAATTAATAGATAATAGTTCATTTTTTAGACAAGGACGAGTTTACTCCAAGCTGGCTACTCACGGTACCGTCACTCTTTCATGATAGTTATCATGGCTACATCACAACCAATGCAGTAAGCATCAATTTTCAATGCATGCTTTGTTACAGCAATTGGTGATTATAATTAAGCTAATTAAGAATGTAAAAGTTGATTAAGAACATTACTGATGTCCTGCATAGCGAGCCATCGCACTTGATTGATAATCGCTAAATGTGATACCAAGAAAAAGGCCCTTGATGGTTGTGTGTCTCCCTCCCATTATATTGTTTAGTGAAGCGAATGTTGCTCAATGCCCGCACTTGTGCTGGCCATCGAGTTGATCTATATGCTTATTGTTTGTTGTAGAATTCAGAATCAACATATCCGGTTGTACGGTTTAAAGAAGAAGATGGCTTCACTGTCATGGTCGACGGGTGTCAAGTAATTGGCATGGATAATTTAGTGGATGCAGTCGCCATGCTGTTGAGTACTTACTGGGTGTTTAACATCCAGTAGCCTACCCCAAATCCACTAAGCATACCTTGCCTTTTTTGTCTACCCACATTTTACATTTAGATGTGGAGGTAACAAGCAAGGTATTGCGTTTTGTGAATAAATTGTAATGGGCAGTGATTATGCATAGGATGCTCGGAAGGTTTTTAGGAGATCAGAAAACGTGCACCGGTATCTCGTTGTTGCAAGCATGTTTTCTTAGCTCTTTAAAAGCTATCCATCATCCTATGTAATTTTTGTAGTTGTTGTGGTCTGTATTTTTTATCGTCCTATATGTAAAGAATGAAAATGCTTCATCGTTTTTCGTTTTCTTTCCACTTGTTCATTTCTACAAAACACGATTTCTTGATAATCTTGATTTGTGAAGGTAAATTTGCTGTGTATACTGTCTTTTTCAATAAAACCTTAAGCAGTTATTGCACTGTAAGTTTATCTAAAAGTTTCTATTGGAACCATAGGAAGGTTAATTGGTACCTCAAAAAGGTACTAAACAAGAAAAAAAAAACTGAAAGGTATTTTATCGAACCTTCAGAAGGTTCATAATAGTACCTCAAAAAATTTCTAAATAAGAAAAAAACTGAAAGGTATTTTATCGAACCTTCAGAAGGTTCATAATAGTACCTCAAAAAATTTCTAAATAAGAAAAAAACCCTGAAAGGTATTTTATCGAACCTTCAGAAGGTTCATAATAGTACCTCAAAAAGGTACTAAATAAGAAAACAAACCTGAAAGGTATTTTATCGAACGTTCAGAAGGCTCATAATAGTACCTCAAAAAGGTACTAAATAAGAAAAAAACCCTGAAAAGTATTTTATCAAAGGTTCATAATAGTACCTCAAGAAGGTACTAAATAAGAAAAAAAACCTGAAAGGTATTTTATCGAACGTTCAGAAGGTTCATAATAGTACCTCAAAAAGGTTCTTTTTAAGAAAAAAAAACCTTTGGGGGTTATTGAAAGAACCCTGTATTGGTTCTTTCAAGAACCCCCTAAAGGGTTCTTTTCTTAAAAAGAACCCCATTCGCAGTAGCTCCCTTATAGGTTCTTTCAAGAACCCCCTAAAGGGTTCTTTTCTTAAAAAGAACCCCATTCGCAGTAGCTCCCTTATAGGTTCTTTCAAGAACCTCCTAAAGGGTTCTTTTCTTAAAAAGAACCCCATTCGCAGTAGCTCCCTTATAGGTTCTTTCAAGAACCCCCTAAAGGGTTCTTTTCTTAAAAAGAACCCCATTCGCAGTAGCTCCCTTATAGGTTCTTTCAAGAACCCCATAAAGGGTTCTTTTCTTAAAAAGAACCCCATTCGCAGTAGCTCCCTTATAGGTTCTTTTTCGAGCCTTTTTCGTTTACAGTGTAGGACGGCTACTTTATCTTAAACTTTTACAAAAAACACTAATTCTTAATATTAATACTAGTAATGTAGCTTTAAAACGTGCTATGCTTGTGGGGAAATTTTGAAAGGAGTTTTGAATACTCTAATATGGCAACTCTGTTGCATTCCATACTAAAATCGGCTTATTGTATGCATTTGGCAACCATATTATTTCGTTTCTTTGTTTTGCATTGGTACAGTAGTCCCAGCACATTGTAGACCACTCCGAAACCGATGGTTTTAAGCTCATGTTATTTAACACATGGCAGAACATGATTTTTTATGGCAATATATTTATTAGACTACATTAGAAGATGTCAACTAACAGAAACGTGAGCATTCAAGGGTCACGTTTTGTCCTTTCTATGCCTCCAGTAGACCAGCATATCCAGATTTTCTGCAACGTTTTCATATTTATTGTGAGCTAGCTTCGCTGTGAACAAAAAGTGTTTTTTTTTTGTGTATTGGTTTTGGTTTATTGGTTTTAAAGTGTAAAAGTTTTTTTTTTTTTGTGTAGTGTAAAAGTGTGTAAAAATGTAGTGTAAAAGTGTGTAAAAATGTAGTGTAAAAGTGTGTAAAAATGTAGTGTAAAAGTGTATTGGTGATGAACTGTTTTATTTCGATCAACGACGCACGAGTACAAAATAATTGACACGGCGAGAAGAACACAATAAACATAGCCAGGTCAGAGACTTTAAAGAACCGGCCTGCCACGCCCCGTGGAGGCGGGGAGCGGCGTGATTATGGGGTGGCGATGCACCCGGAAGGGAAGTCCACCAGCTTAGGTCGCGGGGGCCAGGCTGGGGAGTCTAGGTACCTGTGGAAGGAAAGTGTGGATCGAGAATTTTGTGCGACTCGTCCGCAAAAGTTAGAATGGCGGAACGGGCCAGGGAGACGGGCTTTGCTTTCTGCAAACGCAAAAAGGTCAGCTCACGACGGGCCGGGCGACAGAAGTTTTATAAAGCCAGGCAGCGCCCACGTCTCCATCACGTGACCGTAACACAGGTACGTTTAACTCCTATACCCGGTCTGCCCGTAGGCAGACCGGATAAACTTTGGGGACTCCCACGAGGAAGAGATGCTTAGCTACAAGGACGATTTGAACACTCGTGGGAGACGAAAATTATATAAAATCTGGAGCAAAGGCTCAATTAATTGGTGTAAAAAAAAAAAGATGGTAAGTGGGAATATATTGTATGCTTTACCTACCGAAAAAGTGGTTACGTTGAACCAACGAGCACGGATGTGCACTGGCCAGACGTTGAGGCAGGTTCGCCCAGATGGGTCGGGGGGACTAGCGATCGAAGCGTAGATATGACTAGGCTACGTTACCAGGAAAAATATAGAATAGTGGGATGAAACTTTGGAGGTTGCATCGAGTTGATCAGGAAATCATGTTTATCGATAAGTTAAAAGCAACGCGAGGTTGATCCGAGCGGGAAAGAGCAGCGTATCGGGAGAAGGTAGTGTGTGATAGTCTAAAATATTGAAATATGAAAATACAGATCCAGTGTTGTTAATGATATTACGTCATTGATAGATGATATGAGTCCATTCACGATATGCAATATATACTTAATTCATATATTGCTATTTTATTTTATTGATGATGATTGTATTCTTCATTGAGCTGCAGCATGCTGATGAAACAACAATTGTTTACAGGTAAATTGATAATGAAACAATGGATTTAACATACTATGACGTCACACAATTACTGGCGGGTTTTGAGGTTTGCTGTCTTGCGCGCTCGGATGCTTACTGCAGAGCTTCTGTTGTTGGGGAATTGAGCTTCTGATCGCTGGAATCGTCTTTTCTATGACGTAGCCCCTCCACGAGTGAGCCCGGCGTTCCAAGCTTTCCAGACACGGAGGGAACCTTCGATTGAGAGGGAGGCCACTTTTCTAGCCACCTCTGCTACCCCACGAGCAGGAACACCCAAGGCCGCCAAAGCCCGAGAGCTCAACGGAGCATAGCTCCCGAGGGAGCCTACGACGAACGGAAGTGACAGGACGTCCCTGCAAGGGCGCTTCCTGTCTTCCAATATGTTTACACATAACTCGCCGTACTTGTCGTGTTTCCTGTCGGCGGCTTTTCGAAGGGAATCCGCGCCGTAATCGAACGGGCAAGTGACGTCACATACAACCGTGACACCATCAGGGCGTTGCAGGACAATGTCAGGGCGCAGATCAGCACCGCCCGCTTCCACGTGTTGTGGAACCGTACTATCTATGGTAAGCAAGGGTTGCCATTCGGCAGGTACATGCTTCACGATCTCCCACAAAACTGAATTGTGTCGTTCCGTGACAACAGGCATCACGGTAGGGCAGTGGTTCAATATATGAGGGAGAGTCTCTTCCGCTTTCCCACACGCGCGACATATGGCAGGTTTATATGGGTGGCCATGGCTTGGTTTTGATTTCAAGGGAAGTAGGTTTAGGCGGGCTTTATAAGCAAATGCACGGTTCGCGTGATCCAGGAGCTCCGGTCGCCGAGTCCAAGAGTTCGAAAATCCGGACAGACAGTGGGCACTGACCGTCTTGCCTTGGTCAGGTTTGGATTCCCACTGTCTCCTCCACCACAAGTCATTGTGTTGGTGGAGGGTCGGAACCACTTTTTTTCTTAGGGGAGGGGTGATTTTGGAGCTCCCCGCGGTCAACTCGAGACCGCCATCCGGGCGTGCGGACCAACGTACATTTAGACGACGGGTAGCCGCCGGGACGCGGCCCCACAAGCTTTCGCCTGTTGGGCACGGTCGAGAACGGGCACCTTCAGGAGGGGGGTCCTTATTCAAGTAACTGGCTAGCTGGCACGGGGTAGGATCTGGAGTGCCGAACCTCAGACTGGCACAACGCCTAAGCTGCCCGAAAGCGATGGCAGAGACACGGTCGTCAGGAGACGTCAGCATCTTGAAGGCCTGGGCTATCGAAAGCGTGTCGCTTTCGCGACACAGATTCAACACACCAAAGCCCCCCAATGCAGGCTTACAGTAAAAGAAAGCGCTGCACGCCCACCTGGGAAGACGCCACGCCACCTTCAAACACTGCAATACCAGTCGATCGAGCTTCAGAAGCTCATACTGTCTGAAGCGCCGCACTCGCAGATGGTATGACGCGGACGGAAGAATGATAGAATTAAGTGCCAGAAGTTTCTGGCTTGGAGTAAGAAAAGATTTCATTAAAGAGGAAATGTGTTTCTCCAGGGTGGAGATGAAAGGTTGGGTAAGGGACGCATCCGAGGCGTAACCGGTTCGAGCGCCAAGATATTTGTACGTTTCGCCTTTGGGGATGACTCGGATTTCCTCCCCGGCTAGGGAGAAAGGTTCCGGGTCGACCCGCAGACGGGACGCCGACGCTTTCCTATAGGATAAGGTGCCACACTTGCGTGGGTTGAACCGTAGCCCGGACCAGGAAGAGAAGGGATCAGTAGTAGATAAGAGGGAGATCATCTGCTCGCGATCGGAAGAAACGAGACAGATGTCGTCCGCATATGCCATACAACGTACTTTGATGTCTTCTTTAGCAGGAAGGTTGTAGCCGCAATCCGTTTTGTCACGGACGCCCCTGAGGAGCACCTCGATGACCAAATTGAATAGCAGCCCAGACAACGGGCAGCCCTGACGGACTCCCCGCCCCACAGGGATACGGTCGGTTTCACCATTTCCACAGCGGACGGTGCAGGTGTTAGCGACGTATATGTCGGAGATGCACTCAATAAGGTCTGTGGGGGCGTCGAAATGACGCAGGACCTCGGCTATGCATTCGTGCCGGACACTACCAAAGGCGTTTCGAATGTCCAAAAACGCAACCGACACAGGCCTTTTGCGTGACTGTGCATTCGAGAGGATGGTGTCGAGCATGAACACATGCTCGTAGACGCCCTCCGTGGGCATGAATCCCTTTTGCTCTCGGCTGATAACATTCCCCCCCACCGCCCATCGCTGCAGGCGTCGGGCCAATACGGCGGCGTAAATCTTATATATGTTTCGGCAGATGGAGATGGGCCGCCAGTTGCTGACGTCGTGCAGATCACCCTCAGGGTCTTTGCATATGAGTGTGATCCTGCTGGTTCTCCACTGGTCCGGTACACGACGGTTGATCCGGCAGGTCTCGAAAAGGCTGGCCAAGAGTCCCCCTCTTGGGTCCAGGGTCTTCCAGAAACCGTAGGACAATCCGTCAGAACCAGGGGCGGAACCGACATCAAGCGACTGGAGGACCGCCTCCACCTCCCGGGCCGTAATGGGACCTTCACCGTCATCGATGAGGGAGAGGTTTACATTGCCATACTCGTAACGGTGGGCGTTCATCCACTCAGGCATCCGCGAGCAACTCCCAGCTTTAGGAGCGGTCATGTCACGTCGAAATCTCTCCTCAATTTCTTGAGGGGGAATTTCGCAGTGAAGGTCGCAATTTTTTCCTTCAACAATCCGACGGACCGTTCCCTTCACGTCCCGCGAGAAGGCGGCTCGCAACTCCACTCCCCTACGATATCGGGCTCCGTTCCCGCGCGAACCCCCGCCGTCCGACCGAGGAGAACCCCCGTTCGAACGACGGCGAGCCGCGCGAGCCCGGGCGCCACGATTGAAGCGTGGTTTGCGAGGACGTGTCCTCTTGGGCGGCGAAGTGCCAGCGGTCCACTCTTCCAATTCAATGCAGAACTGGTCGAAATTTATGCCACCCGCTAAAGTAAGGTTCACTAAACTGCAAAGAGCCCGCCTGGAGCTCTTCGTCTTACTTTCCCTGACCGGTTCAACAGGGTCTTGGATGGATCGTTGAGTGTTGGGTGTGATGGACATCCCTGGGGTAGTCTGTGGGAGTCCGGGGTCATGCGTGGCTTGGTTGCATGCCATGGTGTCGCTTCGGGGTCGAGTCAAGGTTTGGGAAGAGATAGTTAAATGGAATTCATTGTGGGTGGTTTGGGTAGGTGGGGTAAAGGGTCGGGCTTCGGCAGACAGCGTCGAGGTACAAGATTGTATAGGACAGATGGAAACAGGATTAAAAGATAAGGAGGATTGAGATGGGTAGTGTTGGAGAGACTTGGAAGAAGAGGTCTGCATGGGCGGCTTGGAAGAGCTGATTGAGTCCCCAGCTTCAGCTCCGGTGGTAGCCGTCCGAGGCAGGGAAGATGGGCGCGAAGCCGGCTTGGATAAACCGAGCGAGTCCACTGCCACGGCTCCGGTGGAGGTCGGCTTGCGCAGAGGTGCATATAGAAAAGGATTCGCACTGACAGTAGGGCCGTAACCGTCCGTGGTTGGGCTATCAGGCGAGGAAGTGGAGGAAGAGGAAAGAGATTTGCTGTTCGACGAGTCGGACGAGTCGGAAGAGTCCCCACTTTCCGACCCAGGTCCGGCCGAAGACAGGCGAGGAAGAAACAGCACATCTAGATCAGGCAAGCTGTCAGCATCAGCTGGGCTGAGCGAAGTCTTGCCTGAATGGGATATTTTTTACAAGGGTATTCGACCACCGCTTTACCAGTCAGTTTAACTCTTATCTTTGTGGAAAGTAAAGAGCCTACAAACCAGCAAGGTCCAGGGGAGGACATTGTGAAGAAAGGAGCGTTCTTCCGGGCTATCAGCACAAGGCCGAACACTCACTAGTACAGCGAGAAGTTGTGATTCGCTAACCATAACGGTGTAGCTTCCACGCTAACTATTTAGACCATCCAATTAACTATATGTTTCACGGCAGCCGATTGTAGCAAGAATTGACAGCGATAGGCACCGTGTTTCGCCCATGAGGCTGGGCTCGTCAGTATCGCACCGTATAATTGTCATTTGCGGTTACTTTTGCAGCAGGAAAAGGTCGTGCAGAACATATTGGGCTCATATTAGGATTTTAGTGCATATTCCGTAGTCAGAAATAAAACAACGTTAAAATTGAACATTTTTAAAGGAAACAAGCTACACACAGACTGGCATCGTAAAATCATTAACATACTTTTTCATAAAGTTATTGTTTTGTGAAGCTGTTACAAGTACACTTTATTTGGCCACTTCATATTTACTCCACAATACAAGGTTATATTTTTGCAATGCTATTTTTCGCTCCTAATGTAGCCTTTTCAAAAGAAGTAGAGGAATTCCTAGGATATTAATATTATTACATTTAAATGGTAGTGTTTTGCGAATTCTTCTTATAATAATCATTGATGTAATTTGCGTGCATGTGCACGTTTGATTTGATACAAAGTCTAATGTAATCATCCTCTTTCAAAAACTAGCAGTCTTCAAACTTGGCGTTTCCACGAAACACTTTGATACCATTTTATGTTACCACACATTTCAGAGACTAAGTTAAAACAAAAATGAACAGACTTTTTGAAACTGATAAAATATCCGAATACTATTCCAAGTTTCGACCTAACTATTGTTCCAAAGTGGTAACGGAAACTTTTGCTTTTTACCAAAGCAAACAAAAAGACATTCCATCCACTGAAAAGTTGGATCTAATGGTTGATGTTGGATGTGGAAGCGGTCAATCGATCAACATCTTCCAATCATACTTCAACCAAGTTGTTGGAGTTGATGTGAGTGCAGAGCAACTTAAGCAAGCTAAGAAACAAAACATATATGAACATGTAGAATATGTTGAAGGATGTGCTGAAGAATTGCCATTGAAGAATAATTCCGCTGATCTTATTGTTTGTGGCATGGCAGCTCATTGGTTTGATTTGCCAAAGTTTTTTCAGAATGCAAACGGGTTCTTAAGCCCAATGGATGCATTGCTGTTATTGGGTATTGGGTACCGAAACTTACTCCCATCGACAACAAGTGTGAACTACTTTCAGCGAAAGAAACAGAATTGTATGAAAGTACTGTGTGGAAAGGAGTTATCAATCCCTTAAAAAAAATGCGTATTCCCAAATCAAGAAACGATATCAAGACATTTTTGACATGATTCCATTCGAAGTCAAATGCCGAGTTGATGACATTCATGTGATCAACGAATTTTCTATGAACGAAATATGCGGATTTATGCGATCTACTAATTCATATCAAACGTATATGGATAATGTTGCTCAGGATGAAAAAAGTGAGTCCAAAAAAGTAGGACAAGAAGAAGAAGAGGATTGTAACGATATGGCCGTCAAATTTTCTAAGGACTTAAACAAAATGTGGAATTTGAAAACTAAATCCGATGATGAAAAGATTATGACTGTGGACTACAATTATTTTCTGTTGCTTGCATGTCCATGAACACGCAATGAGGAAGGTCTGTGCCCACGACTATCTCAAGATAACCATGCTGTGACTAAAAACGTTTTGCTCATTGTCTTGACAAACTTTTAAACAGATTTGCATATTTTATAAACAATTTGTGAATTAGAGTAAAAAAGGATCATTCATCCAGAGGTGACGAACCTGCGGCCCGTCAAAGAATTTTGTGCGGCCCGCAAAACAATTTGACAATCACTCATGCATTAAAGACAAAAAACATCTCAAAGCTGTTTTATGCTTTTGTAGCGGACAGTACATGGTTTAGCTTATCCGCCCATACCTAGCTTTGGAAGCTTAAGCTACAGCGACATTCCGAGCGTAGTAATCGCAGGGAATGATCGAGAACAACGTCTACTGTAGACGTCTTGGTTATATGTATGCTTTTATTGTAGAAAGGAATTTCACGTCACCATATAACTTAGGAAATTGCAACCATCTTGATTGTAATCGAACACAATTCAAATCACCACAACCAAACTGGGGCCATGGCTTAGAACCCAGCAAAAAGAACTTGATTACAAATTGAACATACTAGAAATTGCATCACTACTGGACCAACCATGGTCTTTCAATCGCACCAAAATAACATCTCTACTGCACCAAAAATTATAGCCTACTATTACCGGTAGAATTGAAGGCTAGATGCGGTATACATAGTCGCTGAGGCATCAAGCATCTGTAGGCTAGAACGTTGAAGAGACGAAAAACTACGCATATGTGTTTGAAACTGCCGGTGCAAGAATGCGTTTAGCTTATTGGCATGCGATTTTTTGAGAAGCACGCAAATTCCTAATCACGCTTCAGAATCCTGAAGCACAACTGCATAATTACTTGAATTCCTGGGTAGCGTATGCAAAAGAACGACATTTTCAGGACGGTAACAAAGGTTGAAAAGACCTAAGGAGAAACGCAAAGCGCCACATCTTCACTGGTACCTTTCCTTTGCTATTTTCTTGCCCTAAACACTACCTTTCAGGGTTTAAAGTTAGAAAATAGGAAAGCTATAAGGTAAAGTTGTGAAAACACTATTCACCAACTTCACCTTGTATTTTTGTCAATTTTGGAATTTTATCTTGTATGTTCATCAAAGCAAGAGTTTCCAAACTTGAGAGCTCACGCTCTCAAATTGTCATCTATTTTCGGCAGCACGTACCTATGCGAACATCATTTTTTTTCTAAAATGCACTTTACAAAAAGTTGTTACAGGTCGAGGGTGACAGATGAAAATCTTAGTATGCAGTTGAAAGTTGCCACATCGTCTGTTCGACCTAATATTGAACGCGTAGTCAAGCAAAAAACTTTCCAAAAATCCCACTAAGCAAAAAAATTCAATGCTTCAATGTTATTTTTCAATATCTTATTGTTCAATGCTGCATTAGATAGCTTCAGCTATATGATTTGCATGGGCTTTTGTTTGTTGTTCGAAAAAGTAATTTTATTAACTGATTTGTTGTTTCCGAGCATAATGGTCGAAACGTTTAGCCAACTTGAGCAAAAGGGATAGAGCCAAAAAAAAAAAAAGAAATCATACTCATATGAAAGCAAACGCTTCGAAAATTAAACTGTCGTCATTATCGGTGCAAGTGCTGTTGCTCTATCCTTTTTGCTCAAGTTGATTTGTTTGTTTTTTACTGTTGTATGTTTCGATTCTGCGTAAGATACTTTCAACTGTGTGGGTTTTATTACTTTCATCTGCCGTTTGTTACTTTTCATGAATAATATCTTGAGTCGCTTCTAAAAGATTTCATAGTAGGTTACGATTAAGAAGTTGTGTGGCCCGAAAACTCATGTGTAATTGACAAAGTGGCCCGCGACCGCAAAAAGGTTCGTCACCCCTGATTTATACCGATAATGAAACGTAATCTGTTTTATACTCAATACCGAGTTTCTTTTCTTTCAAGACAATGATGATATTGTGCGTGTTTGTGTGATTCCATGTGTGCATGACACCAAGGAATTGATGAAAGTAATTGTTATCTGTATTGTTGTCTCTAACAGTTTATCACCAAAATATGAGGCGGTTTATCTGCTCTATTGCAAATTTATATTACAGATGACTTCATTTTATGTATTTCTAGGTATCACAATCAATGTGAAATTTTAAGTTATTGTAGGCCATGTCTATATTATATGTAGCAAGATACAAGCTATCTTTTCAATTTATTCCAAAACGTTTTTTGAAGATCAAAACCTTAACCAAATGCAAAACCAAAAAATCTGTGTTGACAATCATAATGTTGTATTTCATTTTGTTTGTCGTGATTAAAGATTTAGATTAAGTGGACGAGATGGCGAGGAAGCCAATCTTCATGTCCACCTACAGGCATGCCTTTAAGTGTCCTGCCAAAGACACAGCCACATGCTCTTGAGCGGTGTCGAACCGGCGTTCTATCGAGTGCCGTTCCAGGGCTTTCACCACTCGGCTATGCAGCCGATGTTGCTATTCATTGAAACACGATCAGTTGAAAGTGCCAGAAAGTTGTTCAAAAATAATAAAAAAAATAAGTGGAAAATTGCTGACTGTATACAAGAAATTTAAGTCCTGCTGTTCATTTGCGCTTAATTCGTCCTGTTCATTCTCTACTCAATTTGTAACTTATAAACTATTTAACGAACGGCTTCTCAAATAACTCTAATTTCGAACACAATTTATATCAGCACCAATTCTCATCTACTTGTATTCGATTTCTTCAACTCTCAATCAACAATAATTTCTGCACCAACTACCAATTCACACTCATAACACAACTCTCATAATCAACTCATAATAATCATCATAATAAACATTGCGCAAATTACACCACTATTTATAGAAGGTTTCTCGGTATAGTAACTTCGAGAAGGTTACGCAATGTTACATCACTCATTTTTCTGTCAAGTTGCATTAAATGTAAACAAGCAGAAGCTCAAAGAAGTTTAAAGAATGTCACGTAGTGTAGAAGATTCTTACATAATAAATATTTCGCAATCGGACATCTACTAATAAACATCCTTATGACGTCATGACAAACGACGCTCAGAAATTCTGAAAAACAACAAAACATTCCAGATTTGCATGCTTACAGACGATTCTGGAAATACGTTACATAATACAGATTTCTCATACAAAGGTTACTTCAGGTCATAACCGATAATAACACACCGCACCAGAATTTCATAATGAAAACAGCACATTCTGTCAAGACGCAAAGCAGCCCGACGCGAGGCCTTGCACATTGATTGTGACACTTCACTTGACATTTGTTTAAGCCATGAAACATTTTAGCAGCTTTAATTAGGTAGTCATTCAATGCCATTTCTTCCTCATTTGTGAAAATCTGTAAAATACAAAACCAACAATAAAAAAGAGAGTATTTGTGTCTACAACGCCACACATAATAAAGAGTGTTGTATTTTTTTGGTCGATGTTTCAACAGAGAGTGCCATAAAGTTGTATTTAAAATTATGTACATGGTAACACACATTCATAATTAGCTAAGAACTATGTAAATATAGCCAAGTTTTTATAAAAAATATGCAATAAATTCTATGATCAGTCTAAAATTAACACAATAACTTTCAACTTAGATTAGGAAATAATAACTAAAATAGGGCATGTGATAATATTGACATGTGGCATGTGATAATATTATGTCGTTGCAGTAAATGAATATAAAATAATTTCAAGCTTTGCCTATGTTTACGTACCTGTTTTGAAACCATACTCAATTTTTTAATCTTCATATGATCAATATTGGATTTTTTTGCTTGCAGCACATATCGGTAAATGGTTGCATGATGAATGCCATACTTTCTAGAAGCTTCTCTTAAGACAGTTGTTTTATTCATAACATCACCAACAGCATTTCTAATGTCTTGGTCAGAAAAATTACCATTTATACCTTTTTTTTTGTTTAAAAGTAGGCATATTTTTTGATAAAATAATAAAAAACAAGTTTGAAGGAACTTTAAGCAACTGGTTTAAAGGTTCCTTGCCTACATGGTTCAAAGATCCCATCTGATATCTTGCATACTTTTTAATCCAGAAGTTTTCACTTACATATTTACCAGTATCAATAACTTTTGATAAGTTGTAGTACTTATTACTTTCAAATAATAACCATTTAAGATAATCAAAAAAATAACTGAAAATGCAATAAAACACAAAATCCTAGGGTCGTAAAAATTACTTTTGGATGGTAAAAACAGCAAACCCTAAAAAACTCACATTTTCGTCGCCACAATGCAATGTTCTTTTGTAAGTCATGGATTGAGATTAATCTCGCACCAAAAACACTAAATTTGTACAAATTTAATTTAAAGGGGAAAAAACACGGAGTTGGTTTAAAGGTCCCAGTGGTTTAAAGATCCCACATCTCCCCAAAGTGCTTTTCAGTCCAGAGTGTCGTTACGTTACAGTTGTAGTGCAAAGTCAAATTTATCTTACAACTTTTCATTTACGTTTGTTGCAGATTGAATCCCTGATGGGGACATACGTACGTGTTGAAAACGTTTGAGTTATTATGTTATATAATTTGTTTTTTGTTTAATACATTATGTTAAACCCGCTAAACTTTAAGACAGATTAACCTACACACTTTGGTTTGCCATTAAATTCAATGAAACCAAGTTTTAAAAAAGCCTTGTCATATGATCTTTTTCTAGTATTTTTTTTCTGCCATTTTTGTATAATATTTAGCTATACTTACTAGCTACAAACTACCATTACTAGCTGCAAAGTAAACCGTAAACAGCCGATGAAATGTCTGCACACTACACCTGCATATATAACTATTCGCTCGTTCTGGAGTCATCTTGAATAATAAAAAGTTGGTCTAAACTAGCATCGCGAATGGTTTTGCTCTGTCCTACTTGTGGCAACTATTCCGTTTCTGATTATTGCATCGCAATGGTTTATTTGTGACACGATGTAGCAAGCTGTACTCCAAAAGACAGGCCAACGTTGCGAACTAGAAGAAAAAAGTATCGGTTTTTTTTTTCGGTAATGAATTGAAACGGTAAGAAATTGAATATGATGACTTGTGGCAACCCCAGGAAAAGTTAAGGCGGCCCCACTTGGGGTCGCGACCCACAGGTTGGAGACCACTGCTCTACAGTGGTTGAGAATACATAGACTATGCCATAAGTAGGGCTCTGTTGATTCTCAATGCACTTTTAATAATAAAAAGATACTGAAGTGATACTTCAGAATCGCTGACCTGCTGCTTATAAGTCAGGAGTCCCCTATCCTTAATGGAACTCAATAAATCTACTATCTTGACAATGTGACCTGAATGCGTAATTATCGAAAATAATCTCAAACTTTTGCATAACACTGCATTATGCCCATTTAAAGAAAGGACAAAAGAGTTCGAAACATTTCATGCTACTTGGTGAGAAAAAACTTTGTCTTGTTTATTAGCTTGCCCCTGACACCTAACGGTCGGAATTTAAGAAATGACCAGTCAAAAAAGGGTTTCTTATAACACAATACCTATTTGACCGCCTGCTTGATCACTTTTTTTTTATGAACATCATTTGATATCTTACTCTCTGATCAATATCTCTTGGTTTAGCTAATTCTGATGAAACATTTAATGTCTTACAAAAGCTAAAAAAGTATGGCTTTCAACACCACTTTTAACAGTTCTTAAAAAGCTACATCAGCCACCGTCTACAATACACATTACACAGCTACTCTAGATAGTATCTCTATCACTTCTCGAAAGTTTACCTGTGGAGTGTCTCAAAGGTCAGCATTGGAACCTTTTTTTCTTTTTTTGGCTATATTTTAATCACTTGTCAAGCTCAACAAAAGTGGCCTTAGATTATTTGCCCACAATATTAATCGAGTGATGGTATCAAACGAAATATTGACTTGAACTCCACGTGAGCACAGAACTAAAAAAATTTCATCATTGGATGAAGCTTAACACACTACCAACAAAATATGACAAAACAAAATGTATCTTTAATACAAGAAAAAAGATACCTATAGCCTACCACTGTAAAGCTGGGAGTAGGCAAATCCAGCAAAAAAACAAATTAAATACCTTAGTGTTTATATCGAGAATAAATTATCATAAAAACACGACATAGAAAAGTATGAGAGAAACTTTCCCAGCGAAAACTTCCTCAGTTTTAATAAAACGAAGCATAATTCATTTACATTTGTGTAGGATTTTCAAAAAAATTCTAAAAATTAGACTTTTCATAAAATTGTAAAAGATAATAAGTATAGGAAGCAATATAAACCCAAGACAAGCCCTTAAATTTTTAAAATTACAATACTAAAGTTATAGACATGTGTGCACTAGAAATATAACAACACCTGTTTTGAGTCTGCATAAAGCTACACGTTTTGCTTATTGTAGGGGAGGATGAGGTAAGTTGAGCCACTTTTTACTTAAACGCTTCTACTAAGAAAACCGCTTGGTTTACAATAAAAGTAAAAGTGGCAGCATAATGGTTGATGCTTTGGCTTTAATTTAACAAAAATTTTGTTTTCATAACTCATAAGAATATTGAAAAAAGACATGTTTTAAATATTATGTCATTTTGGCTCAACTTACCTACCAACTCACGTGGTAAGTTGAGCCGGGGTGTGAGGAAAGTTGAGCCACTCATTTAAGTTCAATAACAAAAGCTGTAGCGATGGTAGCCTACATATAAAATGCTATGCAATTCATATGTTCACGAAATTATCGCCCAGCTATTTGTCCCGAATTGTAACATGGACTGTGACGCAATGGTGACGTCATCATTTCGATGCACTGTCATGCTTGAGCGACAACCTCTCATTATTTTTTCTGTATTCACTAACTCGTGCTTTCGCTGCCCTGGCGAAACGTGGTTCGGCAACTTACGATGTGATGATGATGATGGCGTATGAGCGATCTTTCCAGGCTAGATTGGAGGGCAGGAAATCTTCAGCCATTCAGCAGTCTCGTTGTCCAGGACCCTCAGACCATGCGCACCGTGTGAAGGCCGGTGGGTTAGGCAGTGGTGGATGACATGGTCTGCGGTCTGTTCCGTTGCACCACACTCGCATTCTGATGAAGGAGCCAGGCCCCACTTGTGCATGTCCGAACGAAAGCGGCCGACATCAGTTCGCAGGAGGTTAAGCCTGACCCACGCAAGCCTTGCGAGGGACATCCCTGGTGGACGGGGATCGGCGTCGGGTATGAAGTCACGGAGCGTGGAGGTGTGATTTTGCCACTCCTTGTTCCACATGTGGTTCGTCCAGTGTGCCGCACTTAAACCAAATTCTTCTGCGCTCTTAAGTACGATGTGATAAATCTATCGAACGGACGTATTAGAGTGTGCAGTGACTATTCCACTTCACAATTGATCCAGTCTCTTGTTGACAATATGTAATCTTCACTCAACACATGTGGAACTTGAGTCGAAAGTAAGAAAGAAGACAGGTTGGGTAGCAGTTCACATAGCTGCTACCAGGAAGAAAGAACAACATGTGAAAGAATAAATTTATTTTGTTGTGACAGTTCGACTGGAAATTGCGCATTTCCCAGCCGACAAATCTGCCACTTTTGTTGATTAAACGTCAACAGACGTTGAATCAATGTAGTAGTAGCAGATCGTGTTAACTGAGCTGCAGAACAGAAAATAAAACGATGAATTAAATAAACCTCCAAATGTGAATTTTCTAAATCAATTTCCGTTGTCTGTCAGATCTAAACTTATTCCATATGCCACTGATCAAGAGAGCATGGAAACCAGAATTTCTGCTGACAGCAGAAAGTTTCTCCAAGTGGTCGTGTGAGGAAGCTTTAACAACATCCTCTTTAAGAAAAGCACACTCATCGTCTGCTTTAAAGACAAAGTACAACTTTTCCTCGGACTCTCCAGGCACTTTTCTTAAAAAGTTGGCCTCAATTTCTCCATCTTCATTGAAGCATTCGATTTTACCAATGTAATGCACAGGTCGGGTTTTCCCTTGCATGTCGCTAGTAGGCTTCAGGTTACAAATAAGTTCAAACTTCAAAAGACTAATGGACAAATTATTTTTCCAGAGATTTAGACTATTAAAAAGTAAAATACACTCTGTTATCTATTTAATGACTACATATATCATCACTTAACACTGGCAGCTGAAGTGAGGTATGTTGAGCCACCGGCTCAACTTACCTGTACATCACTGGCTCAACTTACCTCAAGGCCGCCATTAAAAGTTAAACGGGAATTTCTCCAGTCATATATGAGCTAGCAACCTCACTTTAATAGTTTCTGAATAAGCTAACATTAGTGATTACTGTTAGACATATCAATACAGGTGAATGCCACAGACATTTTGTACAACTCAAATTATCTTTTTTTTCAAAAAGTTCAAAAAACTTCTCAAAATCACTAAAAACTGTTTTTCTGTCTTTCTACAAGACAAAGGCCTATAATATTTACAGAACAGCTCCATATAAGATAAACGGTCAGGTAGATGGCAGTAGAAAGTTGATGCGATTTTTATTTTTCGAGTTACAGGGGGTGGCTCAACTTACCCACTGGCACAACTTACCTCACCTTCCCTTACATTATGGACAAAAATTACTTTGTTCTTACTCAGATTTGCGTTATAGAATAGTCATTCTTCAACTATCTTGACTTTCACAAACCAAATGCCCCGATATGAAAGAGAGAGATACGAAAAACAGATAAGGCTAAAGAAGCTTTCAATAAACAACAATCTGTTTGCATTGTTCACATTCCGTAATTCTACTGGCAAGTAACTTAGAGGTGTTTCTGTCGCATCAGGCTTACGTCCAGTAGTTGAATATTTAGATTAAGTTGACCAGAAGACAAGGAGCCAATCTTCGTGTCCGTCTTCACGCATGCCTTTAAGTTTCTTAGCGAAGACACAGCTCCATGCTTTTGATTGGTGTTGAACTGGCTATTTTTTGGACTCCGAGCTAGGACTTTCCCCACTGAACTATGCAGCCGACGCTTAGAGGTAATACGGGACAAAACTTTTAACTTGCCAATAAAAACTTATATCTGAGCTGACCACATAAATTAGGCATTAGAACCAATACAAGAAAAACATAACATTTATTTTTAAAAACTTAAAGTTGCGTACAGTAGAATTGAGTAGTCACAAATACAGTACATGCTGTACATCTGATCAAAACTTCGATCATGTAATAAAAACGTTTTTTGCATTGTTTGTTTCATTTGAAAATTACCACTAAGCTTATTTGTCAATATTTTATAACCTACATTTGGTAACTTTTTCTCATCATAATGCTGAAAACGATGTTCTTCCGCAAGTTTCAATTGCAAATGTAAGGCTAAGTGATATGCAAACATCTTGTTGGGTTTTAGCACCGTTAGTATACCACACACAAGCTGTCGTTAATCGCAGGGCAAGGGTTATAAAACAAAAGAATAGGAACACTAATCGCTCTATCACCACCATTAGACCAGTAGGCAGAAGTTTTAGGCTGTCAATGTGGATGGATAAATATCACATTGGCTTTGGTTAAGAGAATTAACATGGTAGCAACATTATGAGTAGGCTTACATATCTTGACAATTATTTTCATTGTCAGTAGGAAACAAAATATATCACTATGCCTAGTTTTTTTCTGTTTTGAGAAGAGTTAAATTATAAGGGGGATTGATGCGAATATGCTAGTTATAATGCTAGCTAGTATAGTCGTATATGTCAGTTAAAAGTGATATTACATCACGAAAATGATCATGGGCAACATGCAATTCACAACATTCATTCCTGCTTAATGTGAAACCGTGTCACCATATCTGACTGAAGAGACTTCACGGGTTGACAAAGTTTGGAAAAGAATGAGTTTGTAAAACATACTGATGTTGATTAAGCCAACCTAAAAGGAATACAGAAACAATGCAAAAGACGTGAAGCAGACGTAGCAATTAACGAATACAAAAATGAACACAGACAATTTACAAGCTATTCACAACAACAGTCACCTATAAACGATGTCATAATTGATTAAAAAAGTTTTTTATTCATTTTAGCTATGCGATAGCTTCAAGTAATCACTCACTACAACAAGGAATTCTTTGAATAGTGCTAGTAAAACAAAGTAAAAGGGTGTCTAAATTCTTAAATTCTAAATTCTTTAATTAACAAATATTGTCAGTCAAGAAATGATGGGTAAATATGTTCGGTTGTGTTTATTTCAGTGTCCCATTTATTCGTCTCATTTCAACTTTTCTTCAACTGTTTCGGTAAACCTAAGGTTCGAGAAAGCTGTTGCAAGCCGATCGTAAATTACTTTAACAAGTTGAAAGACTAGATCAAGCTACCAAGCTGCGTCAAGGATCAATACCTTTCTACTGAGATTATTTTTGCTTTCAACAGAATGGTTCTACGGCTTTGCAAGTAACAGAAAATAGTCAAAGTCGACAGTCATAATTTTTTCATCATCTGATTTTATTTTCAAGCTCCACAACTTCTCTAAATCTTCCGCAAACTGTATTGCCATGTCGTTAGAATCAAGGTCTTTTTGTGTCACTTTTCCGTGTTTCCTCATCAAATCCTGAGCAACTTTATCCATATAGGAATGATATGAATCTGTGGATCGCATAAGTCCGCAAAATTCATTCATCGAATATTCGTTGACCATGGTAATGTTGTCAATGCGTTGTTTAACTTCAAATGGTATCATGTCAAAGATGTCTTGATACCTTTCTTTTAATTGAATGTACGCTTTTTTCTCTGCCAAGTTATCACTCACACCTTTCAACATGGATATTTCTGCAAGTTTTGTTCCTTTCTCTGAAAGTACTTCACATTTGTTGTCGATGGGAGTGATTTTCGGTACCCAATATCCAAAAATAGCAATGCATCCATTGGGTTTAAGAACTCTTTTGCATTCTGAGAAGAACTTTGGCAAATCAAACCAATGAACTGCTTCTCCAGAAACAATCAGATCAACACATTTGTTCTTCAAGGGCAATTCTTCAGCACATCCTTCAACATATTGTATATGTTTGTATACATTTTGCTTCTTAGCTTGTTTGATTTGTTCTGCACTCACATCAACTCCAACTATTTGGTTGAAGTATGTTTGAAAGATGCTACTCGATTGGCCGTTTCCACATCCAACATCAACCATTAGGTCCGGTTTTTTTGGTAAAAAGTTGTGATTTTGCTGGTTGCGATGAAATTTTGAGACTAAGGAAACCAAGTTTTTGCTGTATGGAGGCCTAAACTTGAGATAATATTCGGATATTTTTGCTGTTTCAAAGAACCTTTGCATTTTGCATTAATTTTTTCTGTACACGATATAATAAGGAAAATGTTAGGCAACCTGAAATGTACAAATATAACTTGTTTAAATGATAAATTTTATAGACTCAGAAATAACTGTTTTTTTTTTCAATACTGTAGCTCCATGACTGACATAATAATCAAAAAAATCATACGATAAGAAAGATGTTTTTTCTTCTGTATATTTTAAATTGCTATACAAACACATTTCTGTCTACTCTGCTAGTGACACTCCTTTAATGAATTAGAAACAAGCAAATATTGAATGTTTTAAATCTTAACTTACATTTTTTTGTAAAATAAAGCCAGACAAAAAAGAATTGTAATTTGAAAAATCTGTACTCGTTGATCTTTCGACTTGTCGATGGCTCAACTTACGTATCTTTATACTAACAATGGTACGAATAGTTTTCTCATTTATACACGGGAAAAAATGGCGCTTTATAATTGGTCAAAAATGCAGCCTACTTGAGGTAGGGTATTGTTTTTATTGCTGATCATATAAAATGCGCAAAGCGTGTCAAAATCTTGTTTTATACCCAGATGTGTCATTAGAACCGGATATCAACTGACGATACCTCGGCTATCTAAGTTGATCTCAAATGTTGCATGGCATGTTATCGGAATTGAAAATGTTGATTGTCAATTAAAAATGAAAACATCGCCCTGAGTTGTCATAACTAGCTTGTACTTAGACAACACCTTTTCTAACTAAAGTGCAAGCTAAAATGGCATCATACTTCATGCTTGGTATAAAACGTAAAGTAATTATTATTAATTAACCTACTTGAACAACACACCATTAGGCTAAAAAGAACCAAGGACAACTTTTTTGTGCTGTGTTAATCTAACTTTTGACCAACAATCTTTGCTTTTAAGGTCCGACTCAAAATTGAACTGAATATGCAGGCATAAGCTACGCTGGCAAAACATTCATAATAATAATACCCATCAAATGCGCGTACAGCAAAAAAAATTACCTATACGACTGTACAAACACGTAAATCTAAAAGAAATGAATATACGTAACTCTAACCATTGACTTTCAGTTTTACTTCAACGTTTACTTTTGTTTTCAGTGCTTACTTTTAAGTTTACAAGTGTAACTGTTGAATTTCTTTGCAGCTGCTATTATAGCAATCTTTCGATTTTATTGTCATGCTGCTCAAACTGGTTTTCGGCCACATTGTTATTCGTTTTAAAGGCTTGTATCAGACAAGTAACTTGGTAGTTTTTACTGGCCATTGCTGTTACTTGAGCATACGGTATACGTAAGATGTACGATTGTAAGTATGGTAGCCTTTTGCCGCGCTTAGATAGGTGCATCTTGCTAAAAGTAATTCGTCAATAGTGAATATTAATCGAAAGAGCAACGGCAATGTCATGCATAACGTTTAACCTAGTTTGGTATTCGTTTTTTTTTGTGTGAAGTAAAAAAAGTTGGGATAAACATCATTTAAGCGATATTTGCAAAATCTTGTAAGGAACCATTAAAACGACATTAGTTTAAGAACCACTGTTAAAGTCTAACGTTAACCTACTGTATGAGTGTATATATTATTCTTAATACTACATATACAGTATAATCTGGAGTATGTATATACAGTATATACCATCAGCAATGCAATCATTTTTGTTAATACAATACTTCAATGAAACTGAGCAAATCGCAAAAGATATATTTTCAGAAAAGAAAAGTTTTTTTTTTCATTTCACAATACATCTTGACACTTTAAAATTGCAGCATAAAAGAAAGATGTAAATATGTGGCCAGTCTCGTCTCTTCTTCGTTTCTTTATTTTTAAGCTGTTTACAGAATTTCTGATTACGTTGGACAAAAGTAATTAATAACATTTTGTGTTTTTATAAACTGGCTTTGAATTAATTACACATTTTTAATGTCTTTAAATGCGTAACTACAAACGTCAAAACACGTTAAGGTAGTTTCACCTCTAACAATGGCGGCGCAGCCTGCACACAAACGCATAAAAAAATATATGACATTTTCTAAATGGCACAGAAGGCATTTGTCAATCGATCATAATTATACGCGCGTCTCACCCGCATGTGACATGCTAACACAAACAAAATAGACGGTTGCTGAGAAAAAGTAGCTATTAAGTTAGTGATGTTAAAAATACCCAATGACCTATTTACGTCCTCGTTTCACATTTCTTATGCTTTATTTAATATTATTTAACTCCCATTTTTTATTTTGAGTCAATGAAAACAACTTGGTTGAACTGTAAAAAGAAAAGTGGTCAACAGTAAATTTCAAACAGAGATTCGATTAGGTGATTTTTGAAGTGTTTTTGACGCCAATTTCACAAATGTCCTTAATTTTTCTCCAGTACACCAGGTTTTTGAGAGATTTGAATTTTTGCTGTTTAAATTTGACTTATATCGACGCAAATGCGATGCAATTTGACCTAACAGTGACAATGTTAACCTCAAGCTTGCACAACATGAATTTTACAATGCATTTTGATTACCAGTGGCATTTTAGGAGCGTATTTTGCAAATACGTATTAAATACGTAAAATACCGAAATTTTAAAGTGCAAATATTTTCAAAATCTGATGTGGTAAAGAAAAAACGAGCAAAGATTCGAAATCAGCGTTGAAACTTCATCTATAGAAAACTATACTAGTATATGTTTGATTAAAAAATTTAAATAAAACTTGTTGACCAGTGATATAATCATACAGTACACAATAGGCTCAATAGCCTACGATATCAGATTAAAAGCAAATGTCGTTTAATGCGAATCCTGCATCTGGGTTAATTTGAGTTTCCATGTTGATCATAAACTACTGAAGGCATAACTTCTTTTTCTCTCAACCATTCATTTCAAAAAAGTTATCCAGTATTATAATGTTTACCTACAAACTACCACAAGTACCTTATCATATCTGATTCAACACCAGGTATGCCTGGAATCTCAGATTATTAGGTTACTCACATTTAATAGTTTAATATTTTTAACAGAAAAAATAAACTTCTCAACAGTGGTTGGTAACATTTGCTTTCAAACTTGTTCAATCTCATTTAAATACGTCTTGTTTTTGTATTTTACTGTACCGGAAAGTCTAAAATCATGGCATTTACAGCGAGGTTGTGAAATCACATTAGCCGAATGCAGTAGACATAACCAAGTAGTGTTTCACATTTAAACGTCTGCAAAGGGGAGTTTTGATGGAAGCTGCAAAGATCACTGTCTTAGAACATAAAAAATGACTACAGTACATGTTCAACCAGCAAAGGTATGAAATATTTGAAATATTGTCGTGAGTGTGAACGATGATGATAATGTGCCTGATCTGATACAGACGTTGACGATCATGGTCTTCCAAACTTCTCTGTCATTTGCCATTCGTATAAAATCGTTCGTTTTGACTGTTGTGTTTGTGGCCCATTAAGTGGCCTCGAGTGTGAATGGTGTATGTCAAAACCACTTTTACTGTAGCTTCAATCCGATACGTAATGTTATATAAAATAATCGTGTGTTCAAAGATAAAAATGCTGAAAATACTGCTTTTTGCAAAAAGTTTTAAGTCTGGTGTTTTTCCTATGAGTTAATCTAAAAAAGTTTGTGGTTGATCAGCTGTTATTGTAACGACTTGAAATGAAAGTTTTTTTTGCGTCAGCTATAAAACTTTTGACTTTTATGCTGAGTAATAAGCCAGTTTTGCTTGATGGAGTTTTACAAAAATGTGAAGAAACAAAGACAATCCAATCTGACCTACACACATTAGCTTGCAGTTGCAACAACGAATTAGTCAATATTTGAGTTAGTCATGGGAATGATCGTGATTGACATGTGACGTTTTATCAATAATTAAACGCATTATTCTGCTAAATGCTGTTTCGTTGTTTTAATCTTAAAGTTTTATAGCAAACGACAACATACCTGCAAACTAGGTAAAGGTCAAAATCCATGTTTTATTACACAAAACTAATAAGAAAGAGATATTTTATGTTTTTATTTGACTGCCTACTTTGCAATTCTATTAACATAATACAATTTTATTTATTTCTCTTGCAAGGCTTGAAGCTCGTTAATCAGTGTTTTGTTCCGAAATTTACTGAAATCAACGACCACAGCAAACGTACAACTCGTGACAACGTTTGCAGGCTTTGTGTGCGTGTTTGCTTAAGATTTTTCTCATTTAAATGTTAACAAAATTGCCTTGCAAGCATATGTAAAAATTACTCCAAGAGCCGTGTTTCTGCAGATAATGGCTTGAATTCACAAAATTATAATTAGTTCTTTTAAGATTAAAATTAGCTAAAAAGCTTTTAGAGTACAGGGAGTACATAGTATAGAAAAAAAACTTTTATAATTGAATTTATTTCTTAGATTTTAGCTAAATATTTTGGACAACGTTCAAGATGAAGATATTTATTCTGCTTGCGCTTGTAGGCTGTGCGTTTGCTACTGCAAACTGGGAAGAGTGGAAGCAATTCAACGGTAAAAGCCTATTTTTACTTCTTAGTAGACTATATGCAATTGTTTTCTTTTTTGCTTCCTTTGTTGTGGTATAGATTTTTCAAATTTCTTCGAAGAATCGGCGACAGCAGACTACGAAAATCGTTGATTTTATACGTAAACTGCTCTTTTTTTAACGTTATAGAAAAGCAGTACGTTGACGAAGAGGAGTACAAACGACAAATGATTTGGAAGCAAAACCTTCAGATTGTCATGAAACACAACTATGAATATGACTTGGGTATGCATACCTTCAAAATGGGAATGAACCAGTTTGCCGACATGGTAGGTCAACCTATTAGCTAACAAAATGCTTCCTGTTTAATAGAAGAAAAGGAATATATTTGTTTTTTCTGCAGAATACTTCTGTAATCATAAAAAAAGGCCAACATTGGCAAAACTTTCAGCCGGGCTCTTATAGTTACAGTTTCACACAACCAACTTTCAACGCCAGGTTAATTATTACATTATGTGTGTAAGTGTAAATAAACTTGGTATGTTCGTTTACTTTCTGACTAGCCACTGGAAAATCATGTCGAATCGTAATACTGACAGGATAACACAATTACTGTGATTTGTTTTTAGTTTTTGTAATGTAAGGACCCTTGGTGGCATTTTGAACAATTGATGCTCAAAGGAAGAAAAGAAAACTTTTATCTTTTATTGAACCATAGATAGACAAAACAAAGTAACTTTAGCGGGTTTAACATACATGTTGAGTTTGTGCTTTTCAGTTTGGAGTGTCGTTACAGTTGTAGTGTATGGCCAGACTTATCATAATTTTCATTTTATGTATATTGCAGATTTGTAATTCATGATGAGGACACAAGCATGTGTCGAAAACGTTAAAGTTTATTTTATTTGAATTGTTACATTTTTTGTGTGTAATATATTATGTTGAACCCGTTAAAGTTACTTTGTTTTGTCTGGCTATGGTTCGACAAAGCGAACTCTCTACCAAATCTTTATCATTTTATCTTTTAATTAGACCGCGGATGAATACAAAGCATTGTATTTGGGAGAGCAAAGAGGCTTGGAGCAGGACATTTGCAAGAAAGGCCAAGTCAATGACACATCAAGCAATGTTCCATCTATGGTTGATTGGACCAAAAAGGGATACGTCACACCGGTCAAGAACCAATTGAAATGCGGATCATGCTGGGCGTTCAGTACCGTGAGTTCTACAACTGTAAATTAAACTTTTGGATGTGCATGCCGCAGTTTTCTCAATACTAAAAAGATTGAACTTAAGTGAAAGATTATTTTCTGTGCAGAATCAGCGATAGACTTATCTTTCTATCAGTGGTGGAAGTGTTATATTTGCTTCATAAGAAAATTAATCGCCTGTCAATTTCACTGCGCAACATTTAAACGTTTTTCTTCCTTATTTAATACCCCATTGTGTACAAACAGACTTACCACAAGGTGTTTTTATGTACATACTGATGTAGATTTTTAATTTTGCTAATATGAACCCTGTTATCGTAACGTTAAACTCAATCTTTGTCTCACTATTTATACCGTAGCCTACTCAGGTTTTGAACCTCACAAATTTTATCACGAAAGAGCATTCAAACTTTATTAACTATTCTTGCATATGCTTGTCATTAGTAGTCAATAATTACATTATGTTGGCAAATTTGTTTCAGTTTCTCTGAATTTAGATGTTGAACATTCATTGCAGACTGGGTCATTGGAAGGGCAGCATTTCAAAAAGACTGGTCAATTGGTTTCACTCAGTGAACAAAACTTGGTTGACTGCAGCACTGCAGAAGGTGACATGGGATGCTCTGGGGGTTTGATGGACAACGCCTTCAAATACATTCTTGAAAATGGTGGCGTTGATACCGAAATGTCGTATCCTTATCATGCCGTGGTAAGAACAGAAATTAGTAATAATTCTATGTGTTTTTTTTACGGCTCTGGATCCATCACAGATTGTTGAAAAAAATGTCGCCCACCTTTACCGAGGTCCGATGAGCGTGCAATCAGTTGGGTAGGCGTAGTTGCTGAAGACAAGACACCGTCTAGAGAAGATAGGCTACTTGGGCATTCTCTACTCCATATGTTGGAGCAAAATTCTTATACGATGAATATAAAATATTGTGGTCTCAACTCATCCCCTATTCTTCGTAGTTCGTATCAAGTGTGAGATCACCCTTACTTAACGTCGCAGATATGCTTTGGTCCTAGGGCTTTACAAGACGGACTGTTTTAGCAGAGCTGTATGATTGAATACACAGCAGAGTAGGCTACAAAATTAGCTAAATTCATTTTCTCAATGCTGAGTGTAGCATCAACGAGATTAAACTGCTATTGTAAATTTTTACGTTTTATTTGTTTCACTGTTTTGTACGCCTAGTATAAAAATTTGTGAAATAGTGCAGCGGAGCTATTGCAAGTTACATAAATTAGCTTTGGCATGCAGACCTCTTTAGACTAGGCTACATGGCAAAATGAGATAGAAAAAAGGTTCGCATAAAGTCGTTTTCGTTATATTGTCTAACATGATCTTTTCAATAGGCTACAACAAATTTAGAGCAAAGTAATAATAATAATGTTAGTTTTCATATAGCGCTGTATCCAGGGCCGGATTACCCATTAGGCTAATAAGGCTATACCCTTAGGCCCTGGAAAAATTCGGCCCTCATTTGTTTAAGGTTAAATTTTTATAAGGCTAATAGTCACACAGATCCAGTACAGTACGGTACAGTTTTTGCTTAAAAACGAATGACCAAGTTGAGTCAATACAGTGAAGTCAATACACGAAGAGCACATTTCCAAAACCACGTAGGCGCCACTTTTATCGAAATTGAGTTTAGAGCAGGGGTTTTCAACCTGGAGGTTGCGAGCCGTTTTTCGGAGGGTCGCGCTGGAAATTCCAGTGTAGGCTACTGTATTCTTTTCAATTCTTTTTTGCCAGAAAAGATTAAAAATTGTGTTTTTTTTGCAATCGACCATTCCTCTAGTGAGGTTATTATATTGTTTAAGCTTTCAGACGTTGCAAAAAGGCATTAACTATAGAAAAGCATACGATATTTTTCACTAAGTTCTTGTACGTTGCTTTGTGCAGACTAAAGTTAACTAGTAACCACGCTTATGGTAATAAAGCAAAGTTATGTAGAATCTTGCAAAATATAGATTTCTCAGTACCGGTGATGTTTTCAATGGCATTGAAAAAAATTAGTGTCGGCTATTTTGCTTGAAAGTTCTTTCAGCAACAGGCGCACGCATTGACAAATTTAAAAGTTAAAAATATGCAGCACCAACCATCTCACTAATAACTTATTGATTTAAACAAATCTATAAAAGATTGCAATAAATTCAACCGGTGAAAGTGCGAAAACGTAGATTATTCTCATTATTTTTTTCTCCTATTATCTAGCTAAGACTGACAGAAAATGGAAATAACAATTGGAGGAAATGTAAAAAGCCGTAATAACATCGCAAAAATCGTTTTTCATTTCGGAAGTTTACGTTGGAACAGCAAAACTAAATATATCTGGATGTCGGCATGAATCAAGTTTGGTTAAATTTGTGCATTAAATATGCTTTTGTTGAATACTTTTGTGGGGGGTCGCGAGACTACAATTGATTGCTTTTGAGGTCGCGTTGGGAAAAAGGTCGAAAATCCCTGGTTTAGACTTTAGAGTGTCATTAGGTAGAGTATTAGCCTACCATAGGTACCTACTATCCATTTCTTTCTTTCCAAAATCTTATCCATCTGCTTCAAATTTGACATAAAAAAAATGCGTTTGTTTCCTAAACCAATTACGCGCCATCATTAGCCATTTTTCTGTTAGGCTATGTTTATGTTATTTTGCATAATTTGAATTTTTTATGTATGTATTCTTACTACTTTTTGTAGCTTGGTTTGCAAAATTAGGCCCTTCTCTAGTAAATATCCTTAGGCCTACAGTACCCTTAATCTGGCCCTGGCTGTATCCATCGCAGAATGCGTTGCTCCACAGCGCTTTACAAAGCAGACAGTGTCAATGCAGCCGTATAGAGGCGCAACTGAGTACATTATTACCCGTATCCACTCCATATATTTTGTTCAAAGTTAGAATAATTATATCATACGTAAATGCTAAACTCTTTACACAAATCCTTGTTTTTTGTGCGGTACTTCATAAAATAGACTCACTACGCTCTGCGGTGGTAGTTTATGCTTCCAACCTATTTTTAATTTTTTTATTTCAGAAAGGTGATTGCCACTTCACCAGAAAGAATGTTGGGGCAACATTGAAGGGGTGCGTTGATCTCCCCACTGAAAATGAAGAAGCTCTGAAAAGAGCTGTTGCCACAGTTGGACCAATCTCTGTGGCCATCGATGCAGGACACCAATCATTCCAACTTTACGAAAGCGGTATGTTTTCCGACCAAGGAAATCCTGTTTGTTTTATTGTTCTTTTCCAGTTGTTATCTGAATTGTAAAAGTTTGGTAGAGAGTTTACTTGTTTGTAGCCCACCCAATAGCTCTGACAGGGGTCCAAGAGATACTTTTGGACCCGGGCAGGGATCATTTTAGGGACCCAGAACCTTTTCAAAAATCTCGGAATCATAAAGAAACCATCGCCTTTTCTTTAAATACAGTGCTTTTTCTTCTGAATATCTTGATTTTGGGGCTGAGGATCTCATTGGTACAGAGCCCAAAACATTCTCTCAACGGCCCTGAGCCCACCACAGTCATATAAAGCTGAGCAACGACAATGGGTTCAACATTTCTTTAAAAAAACACAAAAAAAACAGGAAAATAAAATGAAATAAAAAACATGTTAAGCCCATTGACATTGTTAAGCTTTATTTGGCTAAATAAGGAAATAAAGTAAAAGGTCCTTAAAAACTGCATTTTGCATGTTCAAACAGGTTTTGACAACAGAATCAAACGTTTGTTTGATTTTTATTGCAAGCACGTTAATAATTAAAGATAAGTTTCAAGTCTCGGTAAACGGTAGCTAAAAATGTCAACGCAAGTCAGCGCTTTACGACTAGACAGTGGATGCCCAGTGTGGTGTCTTACTGTAAAAGCATTGGAAGTTATTCAAAGTAGTAGGTCTGTTTTACACCATTTGCATAAACAATGATACAACTTTTTTACAGGGGTATACTATGAGCCTAAATGCAGTGAAACGAGATTGGACCATGGAGTGCTTGCTGTTGGATACGGGACTGAAAACGGTCAAGACTACTGGCTGGTCAAGAACAGGTATTACAGCCAAAATGTTTATATTATTTGGCTTTTGCGTCTGCTTTGTGTCTTGCGACTTCTGAATCGCTAATATTGCTATCTAGAAAAGCATTCCATTTGAACTATACTTTTTAGAACAGCTATGTCTGCAAATGCAGGCAACGAGCATTGCTTAAGTGCTTAATCTAGCATTTTGTCACCGTATTTGTGTTAAAAGTTAACATAATGATACTGTTCATGCAGAATTAGACTAAAGTCGTTTTGCGAGGCTTGACGAGTTTAGTTGACGCCTTGTGCGACCAGCATGCCACATTTGAGATTATCGTGCTCTGGAAAGTGCAAAGCTATTTGTATTTTATCAACCAACTGATATTTTGCAGCTGGGGAGAGACTTGGGGAAAATATGGCGGCTACATTCGAATGTCTCGTAACAGAAGCAACAACTGCGGTATTGCTACCCAAGCCAGTTATCCAGTGGTCTAAAGCTTTTGATGCAAACACTTCAAAATCATTTTCGTTTAATTTTCTAATGATTGTGCAATAACTGTTTATGAGTAAAATTGCCTGGATTTTAATAAAGTAAATATCGTTACAAATGGAAAAAAAATGTTTTTGTCAGACATAAGAAACTTCTTCTTCTTCTTCTGAATCTTTTCTTTTTCGTCACTCCAAAGGTCGAGGGGCTCTGCATTTTCTACCCTTGAGCAGTGGCGGCAGCTCGAGATGTTCAAGATGGTGTCCAGCAGCCAGATATTACGAATACCAGCCTTCTCGTGGTAGATGACACTTTTCAATAACTTGGCTTTAACGCAGAGAAGTCATAAGCAGAAACACTAAATTTAAAATGCAGCCTATACAGTATACACATCAGCACACTGTCAAGCTGTAGTTGAAATATTTGACCACTTGAGAAAGGACACAAATGATATTAACAGTTTATAGAACCCGCTTAATTTACAAGGATCCATACACAGTAAAGCCTGTAACATACAGTTAATGTAGACTGTCGGCTTCTTTTCATGGCAAAAATTACTGATATTCCGATATATGGATGACGCATAGACTAAGCTACATTATTAAAATTAATAAAAATAAAGCTGACTTTTGAAATGCTTTTGGTTGGAAAATGAAATGGAAAGTACCATAATTATGTTATAAAAAATACGCAATAATGCAGCATGCGGCATGTTGTTAATAGTCGAGAATATTATTTGTGCGTTTTACACTGAAGATTATGAGCTGCTTGGGTAATATTGAAGAGTATGTTTTTTGCTGTCACATCTAAGTGGTGTTCATTATATCTTACTCGACAGAGTCAATTGTAGAGTATCACAAAACAAAGAATACAATCAACACAATTAATAAGCTTTTCTATGACCGAACATGTAGGATTAAATCTACAGTAGGCTACAGCTACCACTAGCCATGGCAGGAGCACCAGTCAGGTCAGGTACAGTAACTCTGACATAATCAACATACAGTATAAGAATACAAATCAAATGGGATTAACTGCTCCAACATATCAACCAGTCAGACCCTGAACTGGTGTTGTAAAATTGCTGATAGACTGGCAAGATGCGAAATGCGGCACAAAACTGATGAAAGCAATTAAATGTCTGAGGGTAGAACATGTGCTTGGTAGGTTGTATCAAAGAAAGTGTTTGAGACAAAGAATCCAACTTTCAAGTAAAGATACGCTTTCATTAATTTAAACTGACTTGTAGTCCGTTCAACATCATTCCACTACGGTTATTTCCGTTACTTCAGCAGCACGTAAGCACCACAAGGAATATATAGCATGAAGGAGGAAAGTAAAAGCCACAATTCCAAAGTACAAGCTGTGAACAATCAAGAGTTGATAAATAACCTATAGTTAACTTTACTGTAGGTTAGTTGTATTACAGTAGTCAGTTGTATTGGTTGTATTACATAATGCTGGCATTTATCTCGACCTAAAGACTAGTTGAATTAATATAGGCTACTGTAGTTTGCTTTTTTTTTGCTGCTAGGTTTGGAGTCTAATCGAGCATATGACTTAATTTAGGTCTAAAATTGAAAATTTGATAGATGCTTGAAATAAACCTAAAAGTTATAATTTTTAAATAAAAGAAATGAGCCAAGACGAGATGGCCAAAAGAAAAATTTAGCTTGAATTTGGCCTCAATTAGGTTCAAAGTTAACTTTAAAACTCTAGCCTGACATACGACTTTTGGTGACTACAAAGAAAGAAAATAAAATGCCATGGTGCTAAAAATAGACAACAATTGTTAAAAATCACAAAGTATTGCATTAAGTGTGAAAGCTTTAACTTTGTAAGCTACGTATACCACACCTGTATAAAATAAACTGCGTATGAACATCTAGGCCGAGACCTGCTTTATCCACAATAATGACAGTCAAGACAGTGTTTAGAATGACAGCTGCAAGAGTGTTAACTCCAAACACAAGTGCATATCGTTGTGTCGTTAATCCAAGAGCGATTTGAAATCTAGCAATGAGACTGTTGTTAGTTGTTGTAACCAGCCTGGCAGGATACGTATGAAAGCATAGGTAAGGCAACATTCACCATTGCAGCTCATGCTTCACATTAGAAAGGTAGACAATAAGACATCAAACTTAACAATAAAATTATTAAACATTTGAGCTGATAAATTTTCCAGAGTTGTAAAAACATTCATTTTCAAGAAAATTACTTACTGTGCGATGGTAATAATGACGTTGTACGCGCATATAAATATGACGTAAGCAGCATAGCTAACCCAGATATTTGTAGTCCAGTACATAGTCATCAATAAACCGCATTTCGCAAACGAAAAGAAACTCAAGCACAATTCTCCAGATTTTTTCCAAGAACGTTTTAAATAACTTACCCCAAACGCTCCCACAGCTCCTGCAAAAATTTCGTTTTATTTTCATCCGTTTTGCACCTTCGTTCGTATCATGCCTAACGTGGGATCCAGGTACTGGGGTAAAATGTTATTAAAGCAAAATTGTATTATGGGTTGTGCATTTCCTTTCAAAATCATCAAACTCAGGGATGGAAATGCGCAATGTATGGTGCTACTACTTGTCATTTGAGAATATGAAAGATCCGTCACTGTGAAGCTATTGCTCTTATATAAACTAAAACATTTTTCTCTACCTACGTAGCCAAAGCACTAGTTGTTTTTGAAAAGATTTTTGCCAATCTAATGCAAATGACCAGAATAAAACCATTCAACAGTAGATAAGCTACACTGTAACTTGCTATTGCTAGCCTACATACCAAAAATGGTAGCAACTGATTCCACAGCGCCGTTATAAATTGCATATTCAGTGCTTGGTCTAATTGTTTCCCATAAGTTTTGTGCGTAGTTAGTGACCAGTATCCATCCACATGTCGAAAACGCCCACCACAGCGACCATCGAAGCAGAGTGTGGTTTGAATAACAGTCTCTTGTGTCTCTCCACAGGCAAATCATGCAGTTTGGCTTAAACAAATGAATCTCTTATTAATTGCCTGTGTAGGTTTTAGCTTCACTGTTTGCAACGCGTTAACGGTAAGACCTTCTTGTTAAAATGTCGTTGTGACAATGAATTTTCGAATTTTGCTGTGCAATAGTCTACTTCGGTAATCTTAATTTCTTTTTATGGGGTATCAGAGATTTGATTCAGTCGTTTCACAAGTTTTTAGTTTTACCTTTAATGCTGAATAGTTTAGTAAGCGCACAAAATTTTATCAAATATAACAATGTTATGTTATGTCATTTATGTAATAGTGTTATATCATGTATAAAAAGATGTGCTTAACAAGTTGAAAACTTTTTTCTTACGTCACTGTAGAAGCATATTTTACATATCACAACAATAGCTTCACATTAGTTATTTTACAAATGTCAAAGGGTAATAATAATTTTTGTTTTGTTTTTTTAGCCAAAGTGGGATATTTGCTATACTTGCTGAACGCACGACTGTACGGGTTATTAGTAATTACGTCTATCGGAGCATATTTTCGAAAGAAAGAGCGAAAAAGTTACGCTTTGATTGAAATTGATGAAAATGCACATTTTTACTTTGGCGATAAAATTAAACTGGGCCTAATTACAACACTTAACTTACCACGAAATGAAGAGGTCTGTGAGCTTTGTTGACTACCTTTTCTTTGTTAACTGTTGAATTATCACGAGAGACTCCAAATGTTTGTTTGGGTGACACATGTGGAGTAGACTTTGGCATTGGAAGTAGCCACGAGATAATGAAAGCAATTGACACATTCACTAATGAAATAATGTTCAAATAAAAGTAGTCCAGATGTCCAAAGGACACAAGAAGTTGACTCAGCAGTGAAGCAATAAATGATCCGGCAAGGGCTGATGATCGAACATAGGAAGTCACTCGTTGAAAATGAAACTCGTTAACAGCCCTTCAACAAAAAAGATGACATTGTAGCAATTGTATCATAAGTCATTACATAATGTAGTCAAAGATTTTGTTTATGATGCAGTGGGCTATAGCATACAGTTGGACCAGTGGTAGATCGAAGAGGCAGAACCACATTGGTCAAGTCTCCCTTCCTTAAAATACGAAGAGACAGAATGCTTTTATTCGGTTTGTGTAGCAACGTTTCCAGGCTCGCTTCGATCTCTCAATAACCCTAGGCTCCAGACAGCAAATCAGTCGCTTTGTACATTGATTCAACGTCGATAGACCAATAAAAAACGCAAAGGAAATTACATTTATGAAAGAGCTCAAATTACATCAGGCACTGTTTTTTAAACTTGCGCAAGGTCCCCACCTGTAAATATACGCATAGCATCCAACTTTTGCAGCGGAAGATAAAGCATAACAAATTTGCATAAGTTGCATTTGTTGAACTCCTCGACCGAACAGTAATAGCATCCAGCAACCAATCAGCCTATCAAAACATCAACTTATCAATTGCCTTGTCACCCAGACATAGACCTACGTGTTTTATTTCAAAGGTTATATCATTCGAATGTGCAGGTTTATGCAGTTGCGCAGGCAGAGGGAATGTCTGTTTAAAAACTCTTTCTGAAATGTAAGTGATGTTAAGATAATTGAATCAAAGATGACTGTTATGTTTAAATGCAACTATCGTGAAGTTACACATGTTTCGAACTCAACGACAACTTCACAACAGTTCACAACTCCCATGGCGAAATATTTACCTACAGGAACTGGAAAGCTAAACAAACCAAAAATGCTAAAAAGGCATAAGGAATAAGATTTACGGTGGGTTGTACCTGGATTATAGGTTAAACTAAGGTCTCTGCAGCTAATAAGGCCCGGCCAGTAACAAAGCCCACCCCCGGGATCTCCGTTGTTACCACTCTTTTAAACAAAAGTGAAAGCTCTGATTGCTGCCATGGTGAATTGAGACTGACTGGTGAAGTTTCACAGTCTAGAGTTCAGAACTTTTTGAGTTACAAAAAGTTGAAGTTTGGGGGACTAAAATTGAGTGGTTTTATTAATTTTCACACGTTTTAGACAGCTCTGTACTTAACAAACTGCTTTGACTTCCGTTTTTTTTTGCACTTTATGTGAAAAATATGTGCATGCTGATGCAGTAAAACCAATAAATTTGAACTTTTTTCTAGTTAATGCAAGACTGATAATGATGATCAGATTAGGCTAATATTGGTAATAGGGCCCATGGGGTAGGAAAATTGTACCGTTGTGCACCCCTGGTTAAGAAAGTGAGGGTTAAAGACTTGAGTGATCCAAACAATTGTTGTTACACCATTAATCCAATTTTTTATTGCAATGGAAATATCATAATGTCAGTATAAAAGTACTTTAGCATTTCTACCATATCTAAAAATACCATGTTGTTTGAAAAAAATGGAGCATGGGGGGGAGGGAATAGTTGTCTCTGTATATATGAATTACACTAGCCGACACAATTTTTGGTGCCGGCAGATTTTGAACTGATTTAGACTAATTTTGGGGCGCTGATTCCGAAATTGCAATCAGTTTTTTCTCCATCAGGTCAACTTTTTAAGTTACAGTGAGATTGACTTTTTTACAATTGCCCTACAAAGTAGCACAAATGCAATAGTTTTAATGCTGTCTTTATGAAATTACAACCTTTATTATTACTCTTGCATTACATTCTAAAACAAACAATGAAAGCAGATAATGCCAAGACATATGTTTTTCTGTGTTAAATGCTAGTATAGGTGCAAATCAAGACAGCATAATGGTACTTTTTTTGGGGGGGGGGAGATCTAGCCCGCTTATGGCTACAACATCTAGAAGCAGTGCCGGATTAACCAAGTGCGGGGCCTGTAGCAGATTGATTTGATGTACAGATAATGACTGGAAAGTAATTGAATATTTTTTAGATTTGATATTTTTTGATTATAATGTAGCCGCTCTTGCCCCATCGTGTTTCGCAGATAGTTTTTAATCAACTTCAATTTTGAAAATAATCTCTCTCCAGTACAATTAGTTACCATCATACATAGATAAATGCGTAACAAATTGTCAATGTTAGGAAACATGGTGTCAATATTGTTTTCTTTAATCGAAGTGAAATAGTTGAGTTCTGGAGAGGAGCAATCAAAAGCAATGTGCTTTACGAATTGGTGTATACCTTGCGACGGGGCTCCAGCGCAGATTGTAGGCTGTCCAATACTGCAAGGAAAAACTTCCACCTGGAATTTGTCTTTAGTTGATATCCATTGCATCTGAAACTGAACGGCCACTGCCTATACATTCTCATCGTGCGTTCGATTTTGGACAATTCTTCTTGTGCTTAGGCCTATTGGTCGGTAATCCGGCACTTGAGTCAGCTTCTGCGCTTCTGATTCAAACCTAACGAATTGTTCTCTGAAAGTCTGTAGGGATCCTGCCAAAGAGGCACACAACGCTGAAGCAATGCTGAGATTTTGCCGCTTTGTTTCAAGAGAGGCTTGACTTGCCTGGAAGCAATCGGGTAAGCTTTTTCAAAAAACCACTAAGATTCCAATTTCGAGCAACTCCATTTTCTCGAGGAGTCCATTTGCCTGCTGTCGACATTCTGTCTTTTGCACTTGGTCATTTGCAAGTTTCTCTAGTGTCTGCTTTTTGAAAAGAAAACGTTCTTTAATAACTTAACCTTAATGGCATCAGCTCTTGCGGACCATCGTGTTTCAGAGAGCTTCTTTAGCACTCCACCATCTGAACACTCCAGAACGGACCACCGGAGTGTTGAAACAGCAAAGAATAGCCTACATAGACATTTTCAACGAAGTCAAAGCACTGAACTGTTTCTGGATACGATTGTGCAGCGCATACACCAACTGGATTCAACGAATGAGCATAGGATGGAACATATTCTGCAATAGCACCATTTTTTTTGACAAGTGTCTGTAGGCCTACTCCGTTATATTTCCGCTCGTGTTGGACGCGTTGTAACAACTCTGTCCAAAGCAATCGGCAAGATTGATACTCTTCTCACTGGTGTACAAGTACAGTCGAATAATCTTTCAAACAACTAGTATCGTGGGCTCGTGGCACTCGATCAGGCAGTTGCCTCCATCGGAAATTATCGGTTTTTAAAGTTTACAATAATTAGAAAGGGATAAGTCGTTGGGACTAAGTAATTTAATCCTACAACTATAATATTCTCCCATGCCATTCCAGTTTGCAAGTCAAAAATTACATACCAACTATATTCGACAGTTTTTTGCAAAAAAAAAAACGTTTTGTTCACCAAGCGCGGGGCCTTGTGAGGCGCGGGGCCCGTAGCAGCTGCTACATCTGCTACTATAGTTAATCCGGCCCTGTCTAGAAGACATTGTCTCAATAACACAAATATTTTCTGCTACATCTGTGGTGATTACACACTAGAGCCTAACAGAAAACCAATCAATGATTTTGTAAAGTGTGCTTATCTTGCTTACTTTAAAGTGAAGTTGGGGGATCGAGATAAGTCTTGGGCTCTCCACATTGCTTGTAAAACTTGCAAAGAACATTTACGTCAATGGACGAACAGAAGAAGAAATGGATTAAGGTTTGCTATTCCAATGGAGTGGCGTGAACCAAAAGATCATAATAGCAATTAGCAACTACTATTTTTGTGCAGTAAACATAAAAAGCATAAACAGGAAAAATAGGACTTCCTTGCAATATCCAAACCTAGCTTCAGCAATCAGGCCAGTGCTACACAGAGAAAAACTTCCTGTTCCTGATTTTGAAGGGTTGCCACAATTGGATTTACTTCCTGACAGCGAAGACGAGCAAACTTCCACCGACAGCGATTCCACCCTTGCTGAAATCGAATTTCCTCCTACTATATTACCTTATCAACTTTTTTCTCATGGAGAACTCAATGACTTGGCGAGGGATTTAAATTTATCAAAGAAATCTTCTGAGTTACTGGCTTCAAGACTCAAAGAAAAAAATATTTTTGAACCAGGTACTGTAATCACTTTCTATCGGAAACGCCATGTAAAATTTTTGCCCTATTTTTCTCAGGAAAATGATATTGTATACTGTACCGATGTGGAAGGTCTTCTTAAAAGTTAGGTGTAGCAGAATACAATCCTCAAGATTGGCGACTTTTTATTGACAGCTGTAAACGAAGTCTAAAATGTGTTTTGCTGCATAATGGAAATGTTTATGGATCTGTACCACTTGGACATTCAACAACTCTCAAACAAAAGTATAACGAAGTCAAATTTGTTTGGGTTGGGTACTGGGTATAATGAAGCAATTTGTAAAAGCATTCGATAAAGATGGAAATTGTTTTAGATATATTTGCACAAAATTTCCAGGATTAACATTTGAATAGTTAAAAGCCGGCATATTTGATGGGCCTCAAATTAGAAAATTAATCGATGATCCAAACTTCTCATCTTCTATGAATGAAAAAGAACTGAGTGCCTGGGATGCTTTTGTAAAAGTTGTTAAGAATTTTTTGACAAATAAAAAGGCATCCAATTACAAAGAGTTCGTGTCTAACTTACTCAGAAGACTCCGGGATATTGATGTTAACATGAGCATCAAACTTCATTTTCTGCACAATCATCTAGACTACTTTCCTGATAATCTTGGCGATTTGAGTGACGAGCAAGGGGAGTGATTTCATCAAGACATTAGTGAGATGAAAGTCAAATATTAAGGGAGATGGGATGCTACCATGCTAGCTGACTATTGCTGGTCTATTAAACGCGATAATGCTTTTGCAGTTCACTTTCGTAGATCTTTTTTAAGCGCAAGTTTATGGCAGACACTCAAGCAAGGTGAAGAATAAAAGCTACCATACCTATTAATCCTATGTTTGTGTATACGTTTTTAAGATCTTTGTTGGCTTGCTGAAATTGATTTGTGTCTTTCAACAATATATTTGACTCGTGAATAGATTTTACATTAGCAATAATTATGCATAAGTGCACTCGTGCAGTGGAATCACCGTAACTAGAAAACTACACCTGATAAACAAAAACTGACTGCATTTTCGAAATCAGCGACCCCAAATTAGCTAAGAACAGTTAAAACATCTTCGGCACCAAAAAAAATTTTTTTTTGTCGGCTAGTTGTTTTGTGGTGTTGTTATTGTGAAAATACACCTTTTTTTTATCACTTTTGATGCAAATTCAAACCGGGCCTTATTCACAACGCATGCATCTAATAAGGCACGCTTGAGATTTTTTTATTTTTTTGATATTTCACAACTCCTTTTACCTAGAAACTTGTTTCATAGATATGTTGTTTAGATAGACCCAAAGTATCCTCATTCCAAGTTTCATTCAAAATTATGCAGTATTTAGACAAATATTGAGGTTTGAAAATCAGCGGGCCTTAATAGCTGCAGGTACCTTATATTTCTTTTTCAACGACATAAATCGTTTATGCAAAATTAATACTAAAATGTTGATGTCAAAAATATAAGCCTTTCACCCAATGCTTCGTATTATGATGACTGGCTTGTACTTTAAGTGATCTGTTAGAAGAAGAGTTGGAACCAGAAAGACTAGATATGCATATGTCCACATAGGATAAACTTGATTTACCACTTCTTCGGCAGTTAAGTTGTGAATTGGACCCTAGAAAAATATATACAGTATAAAGAATGTGTACATTACCCGGATATTGTGCTTGGTAACATATGCCCGTGTTACATATAAATATGTCAATATATCCGAAAATTTTTTTGTAGGCGTACAGATAGATAATGGTAATCTGGTAATGTTAGCAATAACAGTTTACTATTGAAATTCGGATGTCCAGAGAATAACCATCGTCCCAGCATAAAAATAAAAAAATAAACATTTTTTTCGGTTTAAACTATGTTTACCGACTCATACGACGATTGGCTATTTCTGTAACTGGTGGCAAAGATAAAAAGCGTTCTTTTCTAATGCATGTTCAGCTATTAGAATATTTTATCGTGCTGTCATATCTGATTGACATGTCATGCAGCCAAGACAAGGTGTCAAGGTTTTCGATTTCCATAACCAGGTTTGAAATTGCTTCGACGCAAGTTTGCTATTACAGAAATGTCTATGAAACATGTGGCTTAGATGCGACATGCTTTCATAGCCGATGTTTACGTTGGTTTGCGTTTCCTAACTACACGTGTAGAAATTCAAAAACAGTGTGCGAAATAATATAAGACTTCTAGTGTTAAAGCTACAGAGCGAAGTCTCAGGAGTTGGTGTAATTCAGTAGCACCGCAAAAAAAAATTTAAATGTGTTTGCCTGCCATGCAAGAATACATTGAAATTCGGCTCCAAACATTACAAAAATTAAACCTCAGTCGGTAAAAAAGCTCGTTTGACTCACCATTAGATATGGAGTGAGGAAAGGTTCGGACGGTTTGACTCGTGTGAAGAATCCAAACCCGCACATTAGCAAAGTGGGAAAAATCCATGAACGGTCAGCCTTATGATCTGCTGAAGCAGATGCCATCATTCTGACAAAATATGCTTTAGCGCAAGTATTTCACACCAACCTCAAATCGTGCAATATTAATAGGTTTGTGATTTATGATAACCTACGGTTTAAATGACCTAATAGGCTATATCATCTGTACAAACAAACTGACAAAAGTAGCTGCATGGTAGTAGCAAAAAGTAACAACTGGGTTATCCTGTTTTACATTTCACTTCAAAAACAAAGCTGCTACAAATGATATTTCTGGTTTTTGAAGAAAACTATGTACAAATATTTTGCAATATTTTTCTAATCAAAACGAAATATTATGATATATTTTTCAAATATTTTTGTTTCAATCAAACTTCGTTAAAACAACGATTGAATTTCTGCAATCATCAAGAGTTAGTTACCATAACCTTGAAGTAATTTTGCCTGTAAATTATTATCTCATCTTTTTAGTGTAGAATCTACATTGCGCTAAGTCGCTAAGAGAAGAGTTGTCTTTGAAATGGGTTGTTCAAACGTACAACCCAAAAGTTGAAATGTCGTTGCTAGATCTTGCTCGCTCTTCTTACTTGTAGAAAGGGTTGCCATACCGTCCTTATTTCTAAGATTTGTCCTTATTTTGAAGGGCCAGGTCTTAGAAAACTTAAATGTCCTTATTTCTAAGAAATGTCCTTATTTTCGACTTGCGTCCTTATTTTGTCTTATTTTCAACAATCACAGAACTTCGATCGTTTTCCTCTAGTAGCCTATCAGTAGGGTGTTTTTAGCGTAATACGCAAAATTCTAACCATTGTTAATATTAATGTACAGGGTGGTGTTCATTTCCTTTCAGTAAAAAAATCCTTTTGGCAAATTTTTGTTGAAATCCGTCGACATTTACTACTTGCGCAAGGAAGCTAAAGTTTAGGTTGTTTAGCCTATAATCTAGCAGCGGAATATAAGCAATTACCGGTACTTGTAGGCTAAGTTACTTCACAGAACAAATAAAGCATTGTTACGTCACAATTGCAACACCTCGTAAAACTACAAAAATTACACTGTCATGTCTGTTGTGCTGTTGCATTTATTTCAGTTTACTAACAATTTGCGGTTGTACAATGGCGGTGACAAGGTCTAAAGATAAAATTTGGCTGGTAGGTAGCAGTTCAGGTCATTTCCTTGAAATTTTCCTTGGAGATTGTCCTTGAAAAAGTTTTTCTCTCTGGTAGATGCTGTTTCTAAGTCCCCAGTCATCGACTTATTCGCTCGGTTCCGCGACTTCTGGCCAAATATAGATCAAGCAAACTTCAGCACATTTCTGGACGATCCTGCTGTTTCTGATCAGTTACAACCTGTCCGCGCAGAAATCCTGAAGTTAGCGGCGACAAGCTAGATCTCAATCATCCTCGGGACGATTACGCTGAATTATTAGAACTCATTATCATATTCCTCGGAGGAGTGCCGAAGAGTTAAATTCCGTCACCCTGGTGCACTTCATCGAGCCAGATGGATGGCACGAGCGATATATTCTCTTAAAATATGGCTGTTCAGGAAGCAATTCCAACTGGACCTTCGTACCGCTGGCCGAAGACAGACGCAGCCCAAAACGTCCAGTCAATTGCTACGCATGTGCTTATTTATTGTGAGTGTTTACATAGGCCACTGGTACAGCTGTGATTCAGCCATACAGGCACCTCTCAACGACCCAAATTTTATGAAGAACTTAACAACGTATGCTGATGGAGAAATATCTCAATTAGCCTTCAAGGCTTACTCCAGACACCTGCGGTACTTGTCGAAAGGTCTCATTGCCTTTGCACTGTTTGACAGCAGAGTCACTGACATTGATAAGAGGGAAATGGTTCGCAGTATGGCAAAAAGTCATGGATCCGACAAACCGGGCCGTGGTACCTACCGATATTGCTGAGAGAAAAACTGTCTGATTTCTGCACTACTGCAACTGAACGATTATTCACAATACTTGGTCTAGACAAAAGCTTCTTAACCCTTGATCCTAAATACTGGGCTGAAAATGAGGCGTACCAAAGTGCCAAGGAAACAGTTTCTGCCCTGAGGGTGACATCCGATTTGGCAGAACGAAGAGTGGCGCTTATGACAGAGTTCAATTCGACATTGAACAAAGACGAGGAGCAGAAACAGTACGTTCTGCAGGTAGTGGAGCATCATCGAAAAAAATTTCCCGTAGCCAAAAATAATTAAAAGCCATGTTTGGATGGTCTAGCTCAGATGTATTTAAACAAGGATATTGTACTCGAGTATGATGCAGTCATTGACATGTTTGCCAAGCGCAAACTCTAAGTTTAATGCGATGGCTGTCATTGCGAATCGTCGAGAATATTCAAAAGTATTCGAGGTCGGAAGGACTAACTTATTGTTTATGTTCCATTATTGTTTATGTTTTGAAGTGTTTGATATCTTTTGTTGGTTCATTGATTGGAACAGTAACTTACTTCTGCGGAATCGCTCTTGATTTAAAGTATGGGGCCGTTCAAATATCACATGACGGTATTTTTGGCGATTCTGGACCGCTACACGGCTGACTGACACAATGTATTGCCACCCCCCCCCCCCTAATAAGCTTTCTAAATACGCCACTGCTTCTGATCATCTCGGTTATGGGTGAAACACGGTGTAAAGGTTGTTAGAGGAATAGTTGCTTTGTTGCTATATTTGCTTTGTTATCCTATAAACGTGCCTGAAATGCGTGCATATTAAAAGTACTGAATAAAGCTGGTTATTTGGTTGCGTGTTGTAAAGTTGCTTGTTTTATTGATTTTGCGAATTTTTCAACCTCCTTGCGCAAGTTGCAAATGTTGAAATAATTTCTTGAAATTTGAAAGACATTGTTTTCTTACCAATTGTAACAACCTGGTGCCCTGTACAAATCAAACTTACGATATGAGAAAATTAAAAACACCCTACCTATCAGGTGTTGCAAAATATTCTAAAATTAGTTTAATTAGTTTCCTCTAGACATCAGATTCTTCAACGCCAAAGTTGGAGTGCGAGTGCGTCTTCTTGACCTGCGATCGATGCCAGGCGAGACCTCTGCACAGATCACGAACTTTATTTTCTCTAGGCTATTCAAGAGAAAGGCCTAGACATGAAACAGCTGTCACTCTTTTGTGCCAATAATGCACTAGTAAATTTTGGAGGATCACAGAATAGTGGAAACAACAACGTCTTCTCTCGTCTCAAAGAGCAAACATTGCATCTGATCCCAGTCGGCTTCTCTGCACATATTTGGCATATTGCAGCAAAAAAGGGATCAGAGCGCCTCACACTTGACATAGAAACAATCTTACTGAAGATTGGTAGCCACTTCAAAAGCCAAACTGGTAGAAAGATGAGGCTCAAGCATTTCTGGGAAGAGCTTGATAGCAACTACTCGACTCTACCAACACACACGCCGACTCGATAGACCACACTTGATGCTGCACTCGAGCGAATGATCGATTTCTGGGAACCACTCAAAGCGCATTTTCTTTCGCTGAAACATCCACCAAGAATATTGTAGGATTTCTTTAAATCAGAAGAGTCACTGATCAATGATCATCCTATCATTCCTCCACAGCGCTTTATTGCTCTTCAATAAACCACTGTTACTCCTGCAAACGTTAACTGCATCTGCATTGTTTCCAGAACTGGCAAAGATAATTGAATTTTTCAAGATTAAAATATTGCAACGCCACTATTCATGGCTTTTCAGAGCAACAACAGACGAACTACTAAGAGCAGTCGATGAAGTGCATGCTACGGTTCTCAAAGCGAGCTTCCAAGAGTTCTACACCATTATTTTGGAATATATCAACAAGTGGTATCGATTTGAGAAGCATCCAACCCACATCAACTGGATCTTGCTGAAAGATCAAGCAATCGAGTACGAGGAAGTCAAGGGGTTGGCGAAGCAAGTTGATCCACTAATGGCAATTAAAGATGAGCTGTTCGATGGGATCTCGGCTGTTAACGCTCTGCTCAAGAAGATTCCAGATGATGTGTTCAGAAAGGATGAACCTGAGATCAAGTGGATGAAGATCTTTACCAGAAACAACTCTTTTCCGCTGCTCTACATGCTGGTTAGCATCATTTTCTTCTTTCCGGGCAGCAATGAGTTTGTACAAAGAGTGTTCTCTCTTGGTTCGGTGCAGTGGACCAAGGAAAGGAACAAACTTAGTGAAATGACAGTCAAATCCCAGCTACAAGTAATGGTAAACCTAGACCTGAGCTGCCGTGAGATCCATGAAGCAATTTCTAATCACGAGGAAGTGCTGGAGCAGATTGTTTCTGGCAAAAAGAACGGAATGTGATATGACACGGCTCGTATAAATACAAAGTATGTCCAAAAACGTTTTTTAAATGCTAACCTAATTTTTTGGTTGTCCTTATTTTTGGGTCCATGTCGATGGCAACCCTGCTAGGCTACACCTGCTCAAAGAGAAGGTTTACACGAAGATCAACAAACACAATGCAAAAAATATTTTTCTGGATGTCCATTTGTATTGCATTGCAGGGAGATTGCTAGATTACAGGATTTAAGAACGACGTCTTCTGCCAAATGATGCAGGTAAACGATAAATAGTCTACTGAAGAGTTATTTCTTTGGAGTTGGGCCTGGAGAGTATTTGAAATTTTTCTACAATGTTAAAGAACAATATTTAAAAAAAAAATTTATTTCCAAAACTTTTAGGTCTAAACTGGCAAATTTTTATATGCGTTTGTTTCCAGTTTAAAACGAAATCAAACTTTGTTTGACACGGAAGATATACAGTAGTCAATCATAAATAAATGTAGAATTTGTCAACTGAAAATGTTTTTTCTGCTTATTAAATTGCAGATGTTTTATGAAGAGGCCGTAAAATAAATCAATAGTTTTTTTTTCAAGTCTAAACCTTAAACCATTTGACCAGGTTAACACTCACAATAGTATTTCAAAATTTTTTTTTAATATAATTTATGTTGTAGAACCGGTTTTCTTCCTATAGGATTCATCAGCACAACTGGATCGAAACGAAAAAATTACAGAAGATTACTATCAGCACAACTAGCCCAAAAAAACGCAAATTTACATGTTAAATAAAAAAAAAATAAAAAAGAGGCCGTAAAACCTAATAAGCGTATTGAGGTTTACAAATTGGGTTTTTAGGCTTCTGAAATCCTTTTCCGACCCATGAGTCGAGACCCTGAAAGCAACTGAAGGCTACATACAGGCGCGGATTTATGGGGGGGCCCAGGGGTCCCGGGCCCCCTCCGAAATTTTGTGAAAAATTGTATGTTGCCGTATCAAATGGTTTGATATGCTTCTAAACAGCTGATATTAGTCCCTCGGCATCACAATTGATGAAAATGGTTGTTTTAATGTCTATTTTCTAGCATATCGTATATGTCGTAGTATCATTGTTCATATCTGTTTAGCTTTTTCTTTCTTTTTAATTGATTTTCAAATTTTCTGGCCCCCCCCCCCCCCCCCGAAAAAAACTCTTAGATTCGCGCCTGGCTACATAGATTTGTAGAATGGTCTCATTGGAAGCTGTGCTCTTTCGCCTTGTTTTATTGCGCACGGCACAAGCAACATTGTAAAACATCAATCATTGATTCTGCATCAGTGCACAATTGATAAAAAGTGTAACACTTTTGATGGAAGGATTGGTATGTGAAGCTGTAAACCTAACCGCCAACAACAAAGTTTGTCATAATGTTGCTGGATGAAGTCTAGTTAAGGGTCTGATTCTGTTCATATTTTCGTCTTGTAAAACTTGCTATGTAAGCTGTAAACTTTTCTCTTGGGTATGTGATGGATTTGCAGCCCCTTGAAACTTGCAAAGTTATCGGTTATTAGTTACAAACTGCATTCATTTCACAGTTTCAAATTTCCGGCACTCTATGAAAACATACTTGCACAGACTAGACAAGTCTTGCAAAACTTTAAAAACAAGACTGATTGCAATAAATAACTGAATCACCACTGAATCTATTAGAATTAAACTATACTGAGGCTACCTATCGGTTGCCTTGTACAAAACAAGACTGCACGCTTGATAGATTTTTATTAAACTTTAAGATACGCAGTATTTTTTAATTTGAGTTTAATGAATTTTCTATCAAATACTTCGTTTTCAGAAATGTGTAATTTTCTGGACTAAACAGACTTGTTCAAAGTGAAATTCCCGTTTAACTTTATACTTCGCTTCGCCTAATAAGCTATGCTTTCTGCTCTAATCTTACAATAGTTTTATTCTTTTTCCAACGTTTTTCAAACTGAAACACCGGCGACTTTTTTCAAGTTTATGAAATTTTCTTTTCAAAGCACAAGCCTTCAAGAAGCCGTGCTTCAAGTTTGAGTTGGCGCTCGCAACCTTGACAAGCCGGACCAGACGAACTGATTACTGAGCTGGACCTGGAGAAAAAAAAATTAGTCCCCGTTCCACTAGAAAAATATTGCCTTTTCTACCTTTTTCTCATGCACAGTGCACAGTAGGCTATTTCGAGTTTGGATCTATTGTCTCTTGTGCTTTTTGTTGTAAATTAATTTTTAAAACAACGGTAGGCCTACTGTTAAACTTGCAGAGGTGGTGGGTTATAAAACAGTTTATTTGCCTTGCAGTGGTTGCTATCACTTTTGTTGCAAATGAAAGTTGACCTACACAGTACACACGTTTGACTTAAGTTCAACGTAGTTTGGATAGTACGCAGCAGGCTAATGTTAGTTTGGTTTCGATCGTCTGACAAAATGGATTTTTATTCAATCAATCCCAAATTTGAGTAGGCTATTTCAAAGTCAGAGTTTAATTTCAAACTCCTCCTTTTCTATTGCTTGCTTTACCTCAAATTTTTGTTCATCTATTTCAAATTTGTGCACCGCATTACAAAGTTTTTCTATACAGTACCACTGATTTTGAACGTAGATAGATAACTTCCTAATATTTATAGTAATGTCATCCTTGAATCTGTCATCCTTGAATAATGCCATCCTTGAATCATCCTATTTATAGTAATGTCATCCTTAATGTCATCCTCCGATTTGATTGAATGAATCTTTATCCTCGGACTGGGAAAGCTTCTTGCAGAGCTTAATCCTGGCAGTTCGCATACTTGTAGAGGCTTAGAATCACGGACGCAGGCTCGGTCACCGAGATTGACAGAGTGAAGTTTCCCATTGTTGAAGTCTTGTTGCCTGGGAATTATTTCATCCATTAGATGCCGCTGAATGGAGAGCAATGGAAAATGGAACAGTCAATGGAAAAAGACATCATGCTTGGTTTGGTCAGCGGAGGAAGAGGAAGGGGGCGCCCAAAAACAAGATGGCTTGACACAATTGTAAATGACAGTGGTAAGGGAGTGCATGACTTAAAGGAGGCTGCGTGGGATCGAGAGATGTGGAGAAAGATGACGTATAGAGTGACCGAGAGTCGTAAAGGACTGAACGGATGAAGAAGAATGGAGAGCAATCCTTAACGTGCGTTGCTCAAGCGCACACCCCGAGAGTCGAACCAGCGCAGCTTGATCTTGAAGCTTCTTCGTTCCAGAAGTCACGGGCTAACCGATTGAGCTATCAAGGCGGACTTAGTTCTAACTTTCTCTAGCAAGTAGAAGCAGTGGCGTAGCCAAGGGGGGGGGGGGGTTTTGGGGGTTACAACCCCCCCCCCCCCCCTTTGGCACGCCTATAACGTCACGATATTGAGAATAATGCTTTCAGTCTAAAAAAAATTGCCTAATTTTAAACAAAATTGCATTAAAAGAGCGAGTTTTGCCAATACCAAACATCTCAGCCAGGAATTAGCAACAAGAAAACATAGAGACTAAGCTTTATTTCCGAAAAATGCCAAAGAAAACTTGATCTTATCCTTTTGCTATGCTACCGGACAGCACCATTCTAAAGGAATATTCGTACCCACATTTTTGTTGAAAATGCTCTCAGAATGCACCAAATTCAAAGTAATTTTTCAAAAATTTCTGGGGGAGGCCCCCCAGACCCCCCGCCGCTGGGTGGTCAAAACCCCCCCTTTCGAAATTCCTGGCTACGCTACTGAGTAGAAGCTACTTCTGTTGTATTAGATCTAACGTATTTTTATCACTCAATAGGTCTATTAATTTAGTTCAGATATTTCTATTTTTGTCAAGTTTGATAAAAGAAGACCTGGTTAGGTCAATACAAATTCAGGTTTGCATACCACATAAATTCAAGAAAGGATTTTGAGAGCACTCATCTCTTGTAGATAGTTTTAAAGGAAAATAAACATACACAAAACACAAAAAAATATAACTACAAATTTAAACAACAAATTGAATTGATTTTTTATGATAAATTATAATAAGTAGTCTGATGACACACTGGAGAACAGCAAAAGTCGAAGAATGAATACTTTATACACGATCTTTTAGTTTTGCAGGGAGAGAGACCTACCAGAGATAGAGACCACTTTCCAGATTATAACCAACCACTAAATAGGTTCCTCAACCTTGCAATGGAGATCAAAACAACATTATCAGGCTGCCTCAAATTGGGAACAAAATTTGCAAATGCAATTCCACATTTTTATTAGCGTTTGTTTTATCAAATGTGTAAAATGTAACAGACTTAGGCTAAATGATTTTGCCCCAATGCTGGGATAAACCACCAAACAATAACTTTTTGCAGTTTAAAATAAAATCAGAAACATAGCTTGTCAATTCTTGCATTAGTTTGAATTTTCGCTTGAAATTGCTGCATGAACTTGAAGCAAGGCCAGATCCCAGAAGTTAACTTTATTGACTTTTGATGGCCTTTTATGTGGGTTGTCAATTGTCAACCTTTTCACTCTCGTTCAACCCTTGCGGAAGATTTCAAAGCAAATTTACGTCCACAAGGTTGAGTCAGATAAAAAGTTTGCATTTTTGTTTCCATGTTTTATATTCTTTTCTTTTAGTAAATTTACCCTTGAAGAACTAAATTTAATCGTAGGAGGTAAATTTCCCTCCGATTTAGCAAACCATGACTATACAGTATACACTCACGGTAATGCGATAAAGCATGTTAGTGGTAGCGGACAAATCATTTGAAAATGAGCGCAACATTTCGAAACCAAATTTTGCAGGTTTTTTTATTCAAGAAATAATTTCTTTAAGATGTGCAATAAATCAATTCTGATATGAAAAACACCTCAACTTCTTTTTATTCAGTCAAGACAGCACAAAGATATATGCAGAAGTCCAATAAACATAATAGAGCATTTTTTTTACATAGCAGTCAAACCAAGATCCTGCTTGGCAAGCTGTAGCCCATGAAAGCAACACTGCAGGAAAAATTATGACCCGTCCGCTTTAGAGTCAATTATCTGAAAAGAATGAAAATCAAGGCATGTTATTGTAAATTAAATTAGAAGTTGATAGATTGGAGAGTAGAAAATCTACTGATCTACTGTACGCTATCTTCAATGAGGAAGTAACTGAAAGCTTACCTAATTAGCCTGTATCTAATTTCAAAGCCTTTACTCTTCTTTTCTGAACTTGTATGATACAATACCTTCACCACCCCCTGCATAGATCCGACCAGGTGATCGGCAACAAATCCTCTGAAAACTTTTCGGGATTTTGATTCATCTGATATCTGTGAACATAAAAGAAAATTTTTGAATTTGATAAAATCATGGCCACCTGGAGATGCGGCCTGATTTGTCACATTTTGCAGATTTTGATTACAGCTACAGCTAGTGTTTGACTGACATTTTCTGATATTTTTTTACTTTTTGCTGTCTCCTAATGATATAAAAGCTTTTTGTTGCCTTGGGAAAGCAATAGTAAATGAGAAAAAGTAAGTTGAAAAACGCTGAATCAGAGTGAATTTACAGTACAAAAAAAATTAACAGTCTGAAAATTAACAGTCTGACTAAAATTAACAGTCTGACAGTCTGACTAAAATCTTCGAAATCAAATTTTCTTTGATTTTCAACATGTGAGGTGAGGAATGAGGATGTTAAAATCTATTGTGTCGTCTGGGGAAAACAATAAACAAAGCGTAAAAATATAATTTTTAGAAAAATTTATTTAAACATTCGCCCAAAGCTAGTAAAATCTGGAAATTTCTGCAAAATGTGACAAATCAGGCCGTATCTTTAGGTAGCCATGATATAATAAATGAATTGCTGCCAAACCAATAAGACCTTGTTGTCTAATGCAAATTTTATGTTATGCATATAATCTACGTAAGTAGCCTACCAGAGAACGGATAAAGAGCAAGTTCGGCCTCATCAACGTAGGTCTGATACTCTGATAGTTTTGAAAGTTCACGTAAATGTTTTGACGTATTTTTGCTCTTTTTATGCTTACAAATGCTTAAGCATTTCAAAACCAATATAACTTATGAATTGGAAATAGAAAACATTGATTAAAATTCCATGACTTTCGGACCGGCTTTCGGATTGACTTTAATTTTAGAAAATTTTCTTACCTCAATATAATCACAGCATGCCTCTGTATCTAAATGCTTGATGAACAGTTCGATGCGGCGATGTTTCGACTTTGGCACAAACTTGTATTCGCAATCAAGATCGCTAGGGCCAGCTTTCGGATACAGTGGTGAATACGAAGAAAGGTAGAATGGATACGACACTTGATAAGTGTACTTACACACTAGAAACATGATATAAATACTTAAAAAAGTAACTTTATCATTTACATAGAAAGCTTGAGAAACGTTTTCGATATAGGGAGGTTCAATCACCCCTTCTTAGTTATTTCCTGGTGAGTATTCTAGTTATCTGCAATTGAACCTTCTAGAATCTGGTACTGTAGCCTACATTAATTAAGCAAAGCAATTAGGGGTAAAGAAAAGTTTGTTGTTGCTTTCTGGGCTATTGTGGATATGAAATCATGATGCACAGAAAAATATTGAGGTGCACCGCAAGGTATTGAGGTGCACACAAAAGAAGTAACCAGAAAGATAGCGACAGCAACATCGAAAGGAAAAAAAATAGAAATTTTCCTGTGGTTAGTCATACGTGAAGTGCTGGTGCATTGCAACTGCTGGGCTGGAGCAACGATAAAGAGAAGAAATAGAAAAGGGAGAGTTTTGTAAATAAATGAATATGTGATCTAACACATCGGACATGTGAATTACAAGTAACTCCGTGTTACTATCAAAAGCTAGCTGATGACAGAACAAAAAGGCATGCCACTAACCCTTACAGTCAAGAAGACACCCGATGCTCTACACTCTACAGACAAGCTTTCCAGTGTTTCGCCACATGGAATGTGCGCCGGAGTTAAAATCGCGCCGGAGTTAAAGTCGCTATGAAACCATTTCGAACCATCGGCAATATTTTATCACTACCAAAAGACCCCACCCCTTTTGACAATAAATGTTGTTTATGAAATTCCGTGTAGTGATTGTGACGCAGTTTATATTGGCCAAACTGAACGTAGTATAAATTCCCGGGTCAAAGAACATCGCAGAGCTCAGTGGCGTAGCCAGAAAAATTTTTGGGGGGGAGCCAAATATTTGATGAATTGCAGAGAACGACAAAATGTTTGATTTAAGACATCACCACCTGATGTGCAGTGGCGCATCCTGGTGGGTTAATCAAGGGAAGCAATAAAGCTGGTGGGGGTTAGAACGTGCCGAAGGCACGCGTATTCTAGGGGGGTCCGGGGGCATGCTCCCCCGGAAAATTTTTGCAAAATTACACTTAAATAATGGATTATAACGCTTTCTGGAAACACTTTCAGGGTAATATTTGTATGAAACTTATTAGCATATAAACAGCTATTAACTTATTAAAGGTAGCTCTTATCTACACACAAACGGGCAAAAACTGCGGCTAAAATTAGAGAACACAAAAAACTCAGCTACACAAAAACCCTACAGAGTAAGCGATTCTGAAATTGCTTCCACAGATTAGTTAAAAGAAGCGTAAATCGCGTAAACTTTGCGCGATTTACGATTTGCAAAATTTATTGGTGTCTTTTTGTGTGTCTAAAACAAGTCCTGGGGGGTGTTAATAGCCAGATGTCTTGGAAAACAATATAAATTTATACAAATTATATTATATTTTCAACAAAGGGTTCAACTTCGGAATCCAAACTTTGAAAATTTGGGGGCCATGGCCCCGTTCGCCCCCCCCTGGCTACGCCTATGGCAGAGCTGTCAAAAATATGGAACATGAAAAGTCAGCCCTTTGTTCACATATGTTAGAAGAGGATCACAAAATTAACTGGTCAGAAACAAAAATTTTGAAAAATGAAAAAAATGAAAGTAATTATTATCAACGCACCACCGCAGAAAGTTGCTTCATCAACATTACATCCAAACCATCCAAACATTGCAATGTACTCAACCGGAACGACGGAAACCTTTTACCAAAACCTTATAAATCATTATTGTCTCGACGTGCAGGCTTCAAGCCTACTTAAACACAGTTGGAACCGTTATTGCAATTTAATTTTGTCTCGAATTTCTAGTGGTCTTCAGTGCTTCGAATTTATGTTTATTGTTGGAAGTTTTTACGTAATTTAACGTCGAAAGTAACCGCACATCATTAGCCAATCTTTAAAAACATTGTGTTCTATTTCTCTTGCCTTCAATCGCACTTTTTCTGTTGGTCGTCACCGCTTCGAATTTTTATGTCTATTGTTGGAAGTTTTTACGTAATTTAACGTGGAAAGTAACCGCTCACACATCATTGGCCAATTTTTAAAATATTGCGTGTTTTATTTTTTCTTGCCTTCAATCGCACTGCAGTATATAACCTGGTGAAATTTTATTTTGTATGTTATTCGCTCTGAGGATGCGCATTGTCATGGTGCGCGAAACGTCAGTGAAGCAATAAACCATCTTGTTTGTTGTTAATTTTACTTTCAATTTCATCAGATGAACGTAGCAACTAGTGCTAGAAACGATAATTGTCCTGATGAACACCCAAACTTTTCAGTATTCTGGAAAGTGTATTCTGGCAGCTCACATTTTGGCGGCTTGATAAAGCTGTCACGTATTGTCATATTTGATTGAAAAGCGGCAGTAAATTAAAACGAATAGCGCAAAGCCTAAAAAATCTAAACATTGATGTAAAAAACCGTGTCCAATGAGATTACTTGCCGCAAAATGACGGCCGTAAGAAAATGCTGTCTCAGGCAAACGCTTAAAAACAACACGCTACCTTCTTTAACTTTTCCAATAAATCCTTTTCCATTTGTGGACGAATCGGAGTGAAAGTATATGCTCATGTAACTTGATGTGGACAGAAATGTTGCTGGGGTTTTGAAATCTCCCGACAATCTTGCCATATGAATATTACCGTCTAAAATCTTCCATCAAATATAAATTAGACTAAATATTGCCAAAGTAGCCATTAGGCTACTGTGCGTTCTTAAATAACGATAAAGAAGCAGTATAAGGTGTCTTTGGATTACCAAAAAAGACTTTGTAAGGATGTCCAAGTCGCATGTTGTTTTGTGTTAGATCGAAACATTCTTAATTTACATATTATCAATTTATTAACTTTTTGACATATGTTCATTGTTCATAGTTAACATTAAGTTACAGTAAGTCAAATAACTACTTTGTAACAACAAGTTAAATTGCTAATACAGACTGTTTTTATACAGCTCTTCCTTTGTTTTTTTATACATGTCCATTTTTATTTTATTTCAGATCTGTATTTTAATGCGCCGGTGTACCATTCAAAACTTCTAAAGTTCCCTTGTTTTGCAATACAAATTTCTGGAATGTTCAAAAAAGCATACGTTTAAACGTATCATCTAAAATAAACTACAGCATAATTTTTGTTGTTGAAGAATGTGATCGGTTAAGCGCAGTGTACTGTATATCCTACTTGAAGAGAGTCACAACATCTTTCAGTTCCGCCAGACAATACTTCAAATTGAACGTGCAAAGACTCCTCCGAATAAACTCTCCAATAGCATCCCAGATTAGCAATGTATCTATTGGGATAGCCAGGAGTACTGATCACGGTTTCATTTTTTGTAGCTATAAAACTTTCACCACAGTTGAAACCTGAAAATACACGTAAGTAAATGGAGTCCTCAAGTCATGTAAGATTGAAAAATATCGAAAGATAAAGTAGCCTTCTCTTTATGCCGTAGAAGCAAAAGTACCTTTAAGTAAAAAATGTTGATCCACCTCTAAAACGTTCAATAGATCAAAGTTATAAAACAAACGAAGAAAAACTTTCATATTTTTTCTAAACCTGTGATGGTTTTGGCTTCAAATGTAGCTTACATATAGCTTATAAAGTACTAGCTGAAGATGTTATTAGATGTACTAGCTGAAGGTGTTAAAGTACTAAAGTAAAGTATTATATGTACTAGCTGAAGATGCTATTACTATAGCGAAATCGATTCTTAATAAATTGCACTAAGAGGTTAGATTGTTGTACAAATGCCAGCATTTGATGAATACAAAATAGCAGTACCATAGCCTATAAAGGATGTCAAATGTAATTGCAATACTGTAGGTTCGTCGCAAAAAGGGTACGAAGCTAAAAGAAGCTAAGCTTGATTAAATTTACAATTCTATAACCTTTTTTAAAAATAGCTGAAAATCCGTTTCGTATAACATCCGTATTTGGTCGAAATCTGACTCGCAAGATTCTTCCCGATGAAGCAAATCCGATGTCAGTTGGAATTGTTCCACTGTATTTTCCAAGAAGTTCATCTCCATCAAAAATCTGTTAGAAGTCACAACAAAAACAATAATTGTAGACTACTGTGAGACTATTAACACACAATCTCTTCGAAAATCCTTCTGAGCCAAAGGAATTCTTGAACAGTTGCAACGTTTCTTAACTTTTGCAAGGGTGCAGTGTCGTAACCCATGTAACATGCTGTAGACTTGGTACATTTTGGTCTCGTATTTTGTGCATTCCATATCTAATTAACAACACTGTGTGGTGCCACAGACAAGACAGTAGACCATGTCGTCCATGACTGCCCAATCCATCAACCACCACATGGAACGCTTGGACTGAAGGCCCTGGATGATGAGACTGTCGAGTGGCTGATGACCTCATGCCCAAACATACAGTCCGGAAGAAGACAGCTCATACGACGAAGAAGAACAACACTAAAGTGTTTCTGTGCATCTTTAACTAAACGAAATTAGACTATCCTATAATTCTATGTATAGATGACTTGATAGCATAGTTTATATACAGTACAGGTAAGTCTATTCAGGCCATGGTCTAATGTGTCTTTGCGGCCAACCTCAACGAAATCGCAGCATCGTTCAGTGTCAAGATATCGAAGTAACAAAATAACTTGATAATTTTTTGGAGCTTTCAAAATCCAATTGCATTCAATTCCACTGGGATAACTTTGAGGATAACCTAGTGAAGTAATTTCTTTGAACTTTTCTTCCGCTTCATAGGAATGGCTGCATAAATTTTGAACTGAAAAATAAAATCAAAAAAAAAAGATGGAAATTACAAAAATATTATATTTCAGCGCTTTATTTAAGGTTCAGATAGAGCAACCTTAACTTTATGTTACTCTGCCTTTGGATTAGTCTACTATTCTGAAGTAAAATGTGGTGGAATTATGAGTGTTTTATAATAGGCCCACAACACACAAACACAAACGTAAAGCAAAATATTTCGTATACGGTACAAGTTCTTGGAACAGCTGACACGAAAATACACATTTTTAGTTTCTAATTAGAAACAAAAACAAAAACAGTTTGATTCAATAGAGATTAAAAATAAGCTTCGAAAAATGTCTTTTAACACATTTGAAGCCAACCAACTATAGCAATGGTAAATGAAGAAATTCATCACAAGTTCTAATTTCCAGTAGTTAATATAATCGCAGTATTTTACCCAGCCGATATGTGGCTCGAAAGCCTATACCAGGAGATGCACGCTTGCTTCGAATTCGAAGCGTCAACTGCGATGAAGTCACTGTCTTCGACACTTTACCACTGATACGCATGGTTGGTACGTTTTCTTTCATGACCTTGTGAAAAGTACAATAACAAGATTTGTTTAAAAGCTAACAAGGAAATGAATATATTTACTTTTCCATTCAGTTTCGCTAGAAATTCTGCTTGTTCAAAACTTGCACCTTTATAAAGATGTTACAATTGTCCCCGCTTACTAAGCCCACGGTTAATAGGCCCACCCGCTTTCTAATCCCAATTTAGTCCCGTCCAAAATCACTGAATGTAGAAGAGTGGCAGAGTATCACTCCCGCTTAAAAGGCCTACCCTCCTAACAAGCCCAAAATCGTTCTGTTCCTAAGTAGGCTTAGTAAACGGGGATTATTGCGTTACCTACCGACGACTTGTTGCTTTGATAGCATGTGAGGTCGTCATCAGTGAGAAGCGGCTGTTATTTCAACATGAGTAAAAGTGAAACAAAAAACTTAGAAAATATACTAACGAGTTTTCTTAACTTGCCTCCAGGTAGTCGTCTTTGTATCTTGTGTTTAGCTCAACAGTAAGTTTAACTAGATAATATTCCTGTCCATAAAATCGATAAGTGCAGTCAAGGGGTTGGTTAGATTCGTCTGGATAATTCGGTGATGAAATTGTCCGCGGTGCTTCATTGGCGTGCAAGTAAAAGGTATTTCCACATAAAGCTGAAAGTGTATCAAACATTGTCAGATGTCTTTGTCATCAAACTGCAGAATAATGACAAAGTTTGAGATTATCACCTAAGTTGGATGGCAACTGGCAAGTGACCTCGTGTGCCCCATCCTGTGACTGTGAGTAACATCTGCACCTACGCAGATGCGAAACAAAACTTGCCAACAAAGATCCTCCTCCCGAATGATACAGTTATTGTAGTTACCTAAGTTTTTACTAACCTTCTCTGAAGTCAACATTGAAAGAAAAATGATTTGTATAGTTGCTGGAATGGAAATATACGATCATAACATCGTCGATTGAAATAAAAGTAGGTGGATCAGGTATTGTGCCTCTCACTGTAGCTATCCGTTTTGTACCAGCACTTATTATCTGAGAAACAACACAAATTAACATTAAGCTACTTCAGGCTAAAATGATGATGATGATGATGATGATGATGACAATGACGATGACGGTCAGGGCCGTTGACAGGATTTATCGGGCCCGGTACCAATTTATTTTCGGGCCCCCTTCATCGACAATGTTATGAATATAAAGATTGTGTACAAACTTTTATTGATGTCGTTTAAACATGGTCATTTAACAAATCTTGCACAATCTTAAAATTTCTTGAACTGCAAAACTTACTATCTCTACCTAGCGGTTAACTTTTATTTATCACATGGCGCTAGAGTATTACTTCCCGATTCCATTGATGTTTCACTGGTCATTCTAGGCCCACCAGAAGAGAATTTACAGCAAAGTTAGTGCACACAGTCAGAAAGATTTCAATTTGATTTGGGAAAGGTGTTTGGGCCTAGGTCAAACATTTGCTGATTGCTGCAATCTGAAAAGCGGTTTTGGTATAATTTTTAGTGCAGAAATAGGGATAGCAATCTTCTTACCTGTGCCATTTTAGTTTTTGAGTTTAAACAAATATTAGCCTGTGTATTTTGAAATTTGTGTTTTGGGTAATATTTATGGTTAGGGAAATCACTATCCGAGGCTACCCAGAAGGGGGCCCGGTACTTTACCATCTGTCGGCTGAAATGGCTGTTTTAACCTCTGATGGCAATTCCTTTAGATCTGATTATATTAAGATCTTGATAATGTTTGAAGTCGCGGGGAATCTTTTAAATCCGGGCCCCTTAGATATTCCTGGCCCGGGTCCAAAAGTACCACCTAGACCCCCTGCCAACGCCCCTGGTGACAATGACGGTGATTGTAATGATGATGATGATCACAGAGTCACATTTGCTTGCAAGGCTGATTCTTAACTACTTTTACATGGTAGGACAGTGAAACAACAATACTTACTTCGACATATTCACAACAAGACTGAAGCGTTCTATTTGAAACCTTTAGTTCAACTTTCTTATCGTTGTATGGTGATAAGATCTGCCAGTAGCAATCCAATGTTTCAGAAGAACGGTTTGAAAACTCTGGTGTTCCAAAACTCCTCCAATCCGACCTTGTTGTGATGAGGCGTGTGCCACAATTATTGACTGATGAAAAAAAAACACATTTTGGGTAGTTGCAAAGAGGTTGCAGCATTTTGATAGCATTTTTGTCGTAATTGCTCATCAACCTGTCTTGTTTTTAAACTTCATTTTAGAATAACACAAACAACAACCGCACAACAGCTATTTGATTTGAAGCTATCAAAGCATTTGAAAGCAAGATTTTAATGCTTACAATTTTTCTTGGGGGAGGGGGGGAGCTAAATCAATTCTGTGGGATTTTAAACCTGTCTATCGTCTACACTTTACTCCGTTATTAGACCATATGAGAACTGTTTAAAATCTAAAGCTCTTGGTCAAAGAACTGTTTGAAAAACGAAATCCGTAGTCTCAAATATGGTTAGCCTACTCTTTCACCGCAAAAAAACCCCAGAGAATTAATAAAAACAGTTTGTGTCTAGATGGCAAACTTAAAGGGATATTTTCTAGCAATAGTTGCAAAGTTTATCTGATGAAAGCAAAAGTAAAAGCAAAAATGTACGAATTGTTTTATTGATTAAACTTGAAGAGAGTTACAGTGCAAACAAACGTAAACTGCAGGAAAGTAGTCCACTAAAACATTAGTCTCGATTAATTCAAGTAGCCTACATTAGCCTACATTAGTCTTTTATTTTCACCTTGTCTAAAAAATGCACGAAAACTTGTATACGGCTGATTGGTATGTCGAGTGTGAAAACGAACTTTTAACGCAGTGCTGTATGACACCAAAGTTATGGGAAGATCACTTTGTCTATTGTACGATCCAAGCAAAAAATCATTGTCGAATACCTATCGAAAACAAACTTCATAAAGTGAATTAAAGTTAGAGGATCAACAAACTTTGGCCAAATCTTAGGTGCTGCATCGTAGGCTACTCGATTAAAAGTAATAATAATAGCCAATAAGATCAGTAGTGAATTAGTAGGCTACAAGTGCAACGCATAATGGTTTAAATTTGTAACCTAAATTAGTTTGCTATTGTTTCAGCAATAAAACGTTGCATCATGGAATGTTTATTACAAGTAGTTCGCTTGGATTTTTAAGTCTTGTAAAATTGCAACACTTTGCATTTAAAAAAAAAGACTATGGTAAAGGGTAATGTGCAAATTTCATGACCCAGAATAGAAAAGACCATTATCACAAGACCATCAGTCAGACAAAAAGAACAGAATAACTTTTTTGAAATTTTTCCCAATCAGTCTAATATGCTTTCATTTATAACTTTTTCCTTAACTTTCGAGCTTATGTTGGGTACTTAATTATTGGATTCTCTTTTGTCAAATTTGTTTCGATCCACAAATAAATTGTCAATTTTTAACAAACAATATTTTTATCAAGACATCAATCAAACAGCAAAAGTCTTAAAAATGTGTTTTTTTCTAAACAATTATCTCTGTCAATAGGCTACATAGTTTCCGATCATACAATCGCCTAGCCCTAGACTAAATATTGCAAACACTAAAAAAGGAGTGCTCAATGCCAAGCAGAGCGAATGAAGACAAAATACAGTTGCTACTTTCCTAAAAACTTCCAAAAAATTATTTGAAGGAAAACCTTCTAAAATTTTGACTAAAGATAAACCAGAATGTTAAAGGTTTTCAAAAAGTAGCAACTATATTTCGGGTGATGTTGCACTATCGCTAGCTAGTAATACTACTGTCAATACTTTACCTCTATGCTAGCACAACAGGTTTGATCCAAGGAGGTGATGTTCAGCAAAACATTACGGTTATTGGGAGACTTGAGAATCAAATCGCAACCGTCAGTGCTTAACGATGACCGTACAAGTTCTTTTCCAACCCAAGTTGCATAATATGTGTGATCAGTACATTCTAATATTGAAGGATAGCTTTAGATATCTGCACCTCATATTGTAGGCTTTAACCTGCAGGCTTCTGTAAGACGCCAATCAGTTATCAAATTCTTAAACTGTCCGGATTATATGACATTTAATCAGGATCCTGCATTAGGAGTTTTGCTAACAATTCAAGTCAGTTTATTTTTTTCTTAGTTAGTTTTTGTCAAATGTTTATGCAGCTTAATTGGAGTTAATTTAAAACATTTTAATTTGGACTGTTATGGATTTTTATTGTCTTACCTTGGGCTGTCGCAGCGGAAATGAGAAGTAGAAATTGAACCAAGTTGATGTACCGCAAATTAGCCATTATCAATATTGAGATGATTTTGTAACCTACCATTTAAAACAACACCATCTAAAAGAAAAGTTACTATATAGGAAAAGTCTTGCTGACTACGGTAATTAAACTGATTTCACTGCACTTCTTGGTGGCAGCCTATCCTTTTCCTAACTCAGAAAACCCAAGAAGATGCACACATATCATCTTATTTATCAAAACAATTTGATACACATGGCAGGTTGCCTAATATTTTCAAAGTAAACATCTCTTATTTACCAAACACAGCCTAATCTAACTTTTGTTTTATGTTGTCTACTGCAATTACTGCTCAGGTAAATAACTAAAGAACAAGACGATTTTAAAGTGTTTCTCTTCTTCGAAAGTGAATGACCAACTGGACAAATTGATAAAAGAACTAAAAGGAACGAAATTGCGTGTTGTATGGTAGCTTGTTAATGAGCTCTCATATCAAGCATCAACCTTCCTTATTGCTAACTTACTCAATATCCTGACATTGTGATTCATTCAAAATACAATACCACAAATGCCATTCGTTGTCAATGCATTACGACGAGAACTACAATGAAATATTCAAGCTTGCGTCGGGAAACATGAAGTTTAATTTATTTGTTTTTAGCTCCAAATAAGGACATTTGAAAGTTAGTGAAAATACAAAAAAAGAAGTTTTTATGTAGCTTTTTAATGCAAACGATCAAATAGTTAAGATCCTATTTTCAATTGAAAACGCTAAACTTTTGTGAAGGGCATTTACTGAAGCATGAAACAGGTCGAGTATTCAGTAATGAAAGACAAGGTCAGCATAAAAGAAATAAACCAAACTCACTGGAAGAAAAATAAATTTGAAATTGGTTGCTTTATGGAAAAAACTATTTCACTTTAAAACTTGAAAGTGATTGAACGTGAGCTAAACCAAGCATGTCCAATGGGAGTAAATTGTAAAACCATTGGAATTTAAGATCTCTATGTCGTGTTATTAACCGGTTTGACTTTATGGACGGCTTAAAATAATTAGTCAAGCTTGGGTCGTTTTTCAAAAAAATTTTTATTGCCTACTTTATATGACTTTACACTTTGCAGTAAATCCACTACTGAAGGTGGTGTATCAACTATGCTTAGAGTTTAGACTCTAAATACATCACCTTCAGTAGTCTTTAACCTAGTTCTTAACCTGATTTAGACTGACTAGAAATGTTACATATTTCTTGAATTTATTCAAAATCAAATGCAAGGTACTCAATTTCAGCCGAGCTACGCCGACCAGCTTTTGTATAAGAATCTATTCAGTGTAAATATATATATTTCCACTAATAATACTGTTGCAAATCCGTAAATTTTTGTAAGTTCCTAATTATATCTGTAATCCTACACTTGATAGTTTGAAAATGGCAATAAAAAGGGTAATCCATGGCAAACTATTGTGTGATGATATATACTGTAGGCTACAGATAAAAATATCCTAACAAAAAAACAAAAATATGAAAATTAAGACCAATAGCCTAAAAGTTGAATAATAAATTAAACTGAAACAAATTGACGTGTGTGGGCGGCAGTGACTGTTGGGGTAGACGACAAAACGCTAACATACGTATTCATATAGCAATAGCATATGGTGCAAGGCATAAGAACAAAAAGACGACAGAAATGAGATATTTTGACACCATCTACCAAATTGGAGGACTGAAAAGCATGCCGGAATTAAAGTTAACAAAACCAAAGGTAGAACAACGGAGGAAACAATTGCTAAAGCCACAGCTGCTGAAAAATCATAAACAATCTGTTGAAAAATAGATGACAATATAATAATTAGGTCTGTATAAAGTCTTGTTAGTTAAAGCGAAACAAAGTTATACTCTATAAATAACGATTAAATGAAACTCTCCTCGAAAAAAAGTCTCAAAAACAAAAGATGACAGCACCTTCACAGTAAACACGCCTCAGGCCATTGTGCTGTGAAGTGTCAGGACAGTGCGTATATTGTCAAACCTTCCAGTAGTCAAAGCTGCTTTCTAAATTGTAATGACAGAGCATTCGAGAGTAAATATTCTACTGAGAAAATTTATAACAAGGCGCTTGTAGTTACACTTAATTTTTTCATAGTATTTGACACTCCAGAAGAAAAGAGTTGGTTGTCTGCCCGAGTAGAAGAATGGCAGCAAAAGACATTGGCAGCTAATAGCCACACTAGAGTTGTGTAACGTGTCTAAACTACAAAGTTACAAAGCCATAAAATGGGTAACACCCAGAGAATCATATCTAAATTAGACGATATTTTAGAAAGAGCAGCTTTAACTTAACAAAAGTACGAAGTCTCTGTATTATGAACGTTATAGGCTATCCTTTTCAAAACGTAATACTATACCCTACTGCTCTACTATCGCCCTCTGCTTGGCCGAGTGTTGAGAGTATTACCACTTGATTGGAGTGAATACATGGACGAGAAACAATCAACTGTCAAATAACTCTATGAAATAATGTATGAAATAATGCAATAGCTTTAGTTTTAGTACAAATAATGTATCAAAACTACACGTTTACTAACTAGGCTTGCGCAATCTTCTTTATTTTTTTTATGTGCTTCTGATGGTTTTTGTTGACCTAAACAAATAGCCTAACATAATATAGCACAATGGTAGCTTTCACAAAGAAGAATTTGCTGGTTTGAAACTGGCAAAAATGATCTTTGCAAGGAGACGGTATACTGTGTCAATTTGGTTTCGTTTTTTGCTGCTTTTTGCATTCTTACTATTAGCAAGGAAAATTTACAACTCGAAATCAAGTGACTACTCGCTTGGATCAAAAACGCATTTTGAGAGCATAAAACATTATCATAAAAAGTCGAAATTTCGTAATGAGTTTAAAGCTTTTCAGCCCAATCAAGAACTCACGTCAGTTACAAAAAGCGTTCTTGACCTGTTTGGTTTGAAAGCAAAGGATAGAGATGCATCCGATGTCAGAGAGGATGAAAGTTATTACAAAGATTCCGATTATACCACAGTAGGTGAAGAACCAGAATACCATGAAATTTTTTCAACACCGCTAGGAATTTTGGATTATTCTGACAGTCCATCATATACAAAAGAAAATTATGAAGAGCCAATCATTCAAAGCACGTTTGAAGATGAAAGCACCACACCGGAATCTGTTTCCCTTCAAGAATCAATGGACATGGGCATCCCTGAAAATGAATTTTTTCAAATGCTTGAAGATCGTCGACATGGAGTCACAAAAATACCGGTCAATTTTGATAAGATAAACATCTGCCTCTCAGAAGGTTCTTGTATGGCTTTCAAAAATTATAAAACCTTTAAAGCTCGACAGTTCATGAAAGACTTTTCTAACCCATTCAACAAAACCTATCCTCCACCCACACTACGCCCATACACTGTGAGTTGGCAAAAGACGTATTTTGTAGTCTAATTTTACCAGCAACAAAATGCTGAACCACTAAATGAAAATTCACTATTTGACTGAAGTCACTGAATTAAACGGCTTCAATAATCTCGAAGAATATTGTATAATCTATAGGACATTAATTGTTGGGCACAATATTTTTAAATTAAACCGAAACCAGATTAAGCAAGCTCATCAAGTCAACTTTAAAAATGAATGTATCGGACTTGGTGAGATCCAGGACTGCAACTTGGTTCGATTGTTATTCGACTTCACAATGTAGCCTACTGTATTTGCAAGTAGGCTACAAGTTCTTCCATTTTAATTTATGTACGTTTAACTTCATGTTTCCATCTACAGATTTTAACTTTTTACTCAACAAAGTGACACATTTTATAGATAACAAATCTTTTTTGTTGTAGATTTTGATTTGTTGTTGAATTATCGACAACAAATCAAATCCTTAGAAATAATTTTCTTCTCGATTCACACTTTTGCTGTTACGGTAGCCTATGGTATTCGCCTGTTGTTGAATTAATGAGTTGAATCACTACAGTACGTTAGCAAAGACGCCTTTTTGAGTTTGATGATTGAAAAATGGCATTTTGAACGCGGAAACGCTATAAGATAAGATAGATTTGATTGCATGCGTTGCAGCCTACGTTTAAGATGCTCATCGTATGGTAACAACCATTCTACAGCCACTCGTGGCGATACCTTGATGTAGGTCTATTATGAGTAAAACTTCGTTGTCCCTAGAAATAAAAATTTTATTATTGTGTTCAGGATGATATTCCCAGACCAAATCCTTTGACGATGGTAAAAGACGTAAGGATGATTACTAACGAAGAGGCCATAAAGAGAGAGCTTGCAGCGGCAAAGCAACGACGACTAAGTTTAGGAGATGATGATCTTTTGGAAGTAACTCGACTCTAATTTATGAATTTAATGGCATATTGTACTTTTTTTTTCGCGTAGTGTCATTTGTTCGATGAGAATTTCGTAATGCCCTTGAACCAAATTCCAACACTAATTAACCTTCTTCTTCCAAGTGTCAATGTACAAAAGGCTATTTTCAATTAAGTTATTATTATTTGACGCTAAATTTAATAAGAGGATGCAAGTATTGCAAAAAAACAATTAACAGTCGATACTTTCAAATAAGGCTATAAAAATGATTACTTCTTCGACTACTGATTGATGGTATGTATCTGTGCTATCAGCTTAGCGGCCGAGTGGTTCTCGCCTTCGACTCTGATGCTGGTATATCTGAGATCGATTACAGTTCGGGTCAAACCGAAGACGTTAAAAACGGAAACGATTGTATTCTTTTTTGCATAACTCCAAGAGAATAAGTCGGGTAATAATGTGATAACATCGTAAACCAGATATAAAATGAAAAATGAGCCCTCTGGCTGAAAATCCATATAGCTGTTGCAAAGCAAAAATAAATAAAACCATAACATTATTATTATTATATAGCCTATCTGTGCTTAAATAATCAAGTTGTATCGAAAGTGGCTCAGCTACTGCACAACATCTTTCACGTAGTGGGATAGGCATAGGCTTAGGCTATAGTTGGTCTGTTTTTTTCAGATGGCAGAAATTAGATCAATCTTGATGAATGGAGGAAATTATAAAATACCAAACATAGTTCATTTTATTTGGTTTGGCTGCCATAAGTACAAAATCCATCATTACACAAGGTAAGTAGCCTAGACTAAACAAAATGTGTGGCACCAATAGTTATCAAAACTCTTGCAAGTAAATGCAGACCCAAACACAGTAGGCTACCGTACCGTAAATTTAAGTAGGCTACATTAGGCTAACTATTTAAGTTCAACATTTTTAAATTTCTCGTAAATTTTAGACCTTATAGATACTAGACTTTTCACAATCATATGATCGTTGAAGCTTCGTACTGATTACAAAGGATCATGGCCACCTGGAGATGCGGCCTGATTTGTCAAATTTTGCAGATTTTGATTACAGCTACTGCTAGTGTTTGACTGACATTTTCTGAGATGTTTTTACTTTTTGTGGTTTCCTAATGACATAAAACTTTTTTGTTACCGTACCTTGGGGAAGCAGTAGCAAATGAGAAAAGATAAGTTGAAAAACGCTAAATCAGACTGTTATTGAAAAATTAACAGTCTGACTGAAATCTGCGAAATCAAATTTTCTTTGTTTTTTAAAATGTGAGGATGTTAAAACATTTTGTGTCATCTGGGGAAAAGAGTAAAGAAAGCGTAAAAATATAATTTTTAGAAAAAATTTATTAAACCTTCGCCCAAAGTTGGCAAAATCGGGAAATTTCTGCAAAATGTGACAAATCAGGCCGTATCTTTAGGTGGCCATGAAAGGATAAATCAAATTTAACTTGGCATGGTCACCTTTTACCACAACATTTCTTCTCGTGGCATACCTACATTACTACCTCACAGTATGCTGAGTGCTGTACGCTATCAGAGACCTTCCTTAATATTATTTCACACCAATTGCATTCCTAATGGATCATATTGGAATGCTTTCGTCAATTCAGCATCAACTTTAAAGATTGTTCGGCGAACACCACCTAATCAAATTTTTGGACAGCTCTTACAGGTAGATTTATCGGCAATTGCTTGTGACTTCTGTTTTTAATTATTTTGTGTAAATATTTTGCCCTACATGTATTTTGCCGTTGATGTTTTCAGACAAATATAGGCCCAATTTAACTTTGTAAAGCAGACTACTATTGATAGTAGGTTGTTGTCTTTGAAGCGTCGCATTTTCAGTCTGTCCAACATAAATCATATAAAAAACAGAGAGAGACTGTTCACCAGGCATTTGGTAATAAAATTAGTTTGCGTTCTTCTGGTGACTATATGCTAGGTTACCTCGTGATGTTAAAGATGATAACTAGCTTTTATATCATATATGTTTCAATCACTGTCATCAATAGGCGTTTCAGGGGTCCAAGAAGTACTTTTGGACTCGGAACCAGGTTAAATTTTTGGAGGCCGAAATGTTTCGACAGCACTTGAAAACTAAAAAACACCCCATCTTTAATAGTTTTTTTGTTGGGGTGTGTTGGTTAGTCGATCTCGACCTTCTTTCCCTTTTTTGAAGTACCTACGAATATCATAGATTAAATTCTGACTTTTAAGGCAGTCAGGTAGCCTACTGCAGGCTTGACAACAAAAAAAGTTCTTTCAGTTTTGTTCTATAGTTAGCATGCTTCACGCAAAGTTGAAAACTTTGCTTAAATCTGTCGGCTTAGTGTCTACACGTTTAACCCTAAAGTTATTTTCGTCGCAACAAACATGAATACCTCCTGATAATAAAATCTAAAAATCAAGAGAATCAGTAATTAGCCTCACAGTGTTTGGTAGCCTATATCATGCGAATTACCTCTGAGACGCATCTGACCATGTTGGGAGTTGAACCGCTGATATTCTGAGAGAACGCTCTCATCACTCGACTAAGTAGTTTTAACTTTCCAACTGATAGAGTTGTAGCAACAAGTCTGAACGTACTTCGTAAACTATCTCAATTCAGCTGTAAGCTTTTAGCTATTAATCCTTTTGATCTTTTTATAACTAAATTTTTATCTTTTTTAGAAAGTGGAACATCAATCAGATGTTGCAAGACTTCAAATTTTACTTGAAGTTGGTGGTATTTATATGGATGATGATCTACTAATATTAAAGTCTTTAAATGAGCTGAGAGTTCATCAAATGGTCCTTGGAGAAGAAAATTATGACGCACTGGCCAATAGCATTATAATGGCCTCAAGAAACTCCTGGTTCCTCCACAGATGGTTTCAAGAATATCGTTATTTTAACGATTCAAGATGGAGTGACAGTTCTTGCTTTGTGCCTTGGTCGATGTGGCAACTTTTTCCATCAACAATAACTGTAGTCAAAAAAAAAATGTTGAGACCTAATTGGGAAGAAATCAAATTAATATATCACGAACTGTGGGATTGGAGAAGCAATTATTGTATCCATTTGTTTTCTCGGTAAGTAGCATCTGTTAGGCCTAACAAATTTTTTGTTTGAATTGTTTGAAGCTTGCATGGACAGCTTGAAACTACTGATTTTGTACGTAGGCTACTATTTCTATGGCATTTTTCAACCTAAGTTTTAATGTTGAGAAGGAGCGATCTTCCTGGCATCAGCACTACCTGACTACTCACTGTAGAACAGCGAGCATTGTGTTTCGTTAACCATACAGGTGTAGCCTCCACACTAGCCATCAAGACTTTTCCAAAAGCATGTGTTTCTCTGCATTTGAATGTAATCGGCAGTCTATTGCTGTTAATTCTTGCTACACTCGACTGCCGAGAAACACTTAATTTGTATTAGATTTTATCCAATTGTGTTAAACACACTCCTTTAAAAAAACTTTGTTTTGCTAGTTTGTTTCTAACTATATTAAAAATAACTGAAAATCACGGCAACAGAAGGACTACAGTCATTAGCTAGAACACTAATACATAGCCTACTGCTGTTATGATTGCAGATTTATGAAAGTCGTTGATGGAATAGAAGAACGAACTATGCAAGAACTGGCCGTTCTAAACACGACATATGGAGAAATATCACGTCATGTTATATGGGGAGATTATAGAATCAAAGATGTGTCAGAATGGCTTTTCCAATAAATGTTACTAAACTTTTTGTAAAAGAGTGAGGTGACTGCGAGACTGAATGACTGCCTGCCGAAAAAAGCAATTTTTTTACTAAAACGCAGTCTGCAACTTATTATAACAAATCATAGCCGTACGAGACCACACCATTTTGGGGGGGCAGAACGTAAATTTGCCCAAATCTGCACGCTTTTATAGAAATTGCCCAAATGTAATGTAGGCCTATGCGGTGCATGATAACAGTGAAAAACTAACATAACAAGATCACCAGCTAGCTAGAATTTCTTACCAAAGTAATCAAGATAGAACAACTGAATTCATCTTTGAATATACCTTGCTTGTGCATTGCTCGATGCTTCTGCACTTTAGCATGGTAGGTAGGAGTAACATTTAGGAGTATTATATATTTCAGCAGTAGCATTTTAAATGTTGGTGAAATTAACATGACACAGTTGCATAGGCTATACAAACTAAATATTTATTTTGAGACGCAACTGCATCATTTTAATTTGGGTAGTTTTATGAAAGTAACCAAACAAAGCTAAGCAACACCACAACATTAACATTACATTTAACAGGTACAGTATAACATTTTTTTGTTAAATGTTGTGGTGTTGCTTAGCTAAGTCCGTTTATGGTTGAAAAAGTGCTGTAACCTCTCCACCCGAATTGTTTTATAAAAGTATTCACCAGATTTATATAAATTCATATTTTGTAGTTGCTCAAATCAAGATGATGCATTTATGGACATTATGAAAAAAATTAAAGACTTTGTAAATTTTGATGCCGAGGCCACTGCATCATGCCAATTTGGGCAGTTTTATAAATAGACTATGATCAGATAATTTCATATTTTTTTGTTGCCCAAATCTAAACGATACAGTTATGTAAATGGGAAAAATTAATGAATTTGTTCATTTTGGGGAAACTTCCTCACACTAATTTGGGCAGTTGCATAAACAGACTAATCAGTTTCATCAGATAATGTCATGTTTTCAGTTGCCCAAATCAACACGATGCATTTGTGAAAATTAATAAAATTAGCTAAAAGCAAATTTTGTGCTTTGATTTGGACAGTTTCACAAAAGTATTAGAGACATATTTTGGTGGCTGCCCAAATTGGCATGATGCAGTTGGTTAAATGCATTTCGCACTACAGTTTGGTCACCATACAATACATCAATAGCCTACGGGTGTGCCAAATGAAAATTTTGCGGCACATTTCTTGTGCAAATAAGAGGCTGTACTTAGTTTGATAGGTAAAAGATATTAATTTGTAGTTTTTCTTAATTCATGCAATTTTGAAGCTTTTCATATAGCAGTTTCTGCCCTAATAATTGCAAGATTTTGCCCGAATTCGCGACGTTTTGAAACAACAGGGAGGGCAGCTTCCCCCCCTGCCCCCCTGGCTCGTACGGCTATGTAACAAATTTAGCAGATTATCTGTGAAACATTCTGTTGTAATCATTTAAAACATTTAGTAGATAGAGAAAGATTTACCCTTTTAACTACAGACGCCCAAAATTCAAACCATCGTCATAAACGCCCCAAAACCACAAACGACTCAAATTAAGTAGCTATCAAAGTTCAGGTTATCTTTTTTATTGAATAAAGGTTGCTCTTCTTGTAGAAATACGACCAAAATCATCTGGCTCATGATCTAATTCTAGCACAAGAATGATATCAAAAGGAAATTTTACCTTACTGTAGGGCTATCAGGAAGATTCACAACGACCAGTAAAAGTCCAAGCGGCCAAGGCAGAAACTAGGTGTGGTAGAAACCTATTGAAAGTTTGCCAATTAACAACGCATTCGATTCATCCTGACGTTGTCCAAGTCAGAAAAGACCTATCTTAAACGTTGCGCATAGGCTATAACCAACAATAGCTTGCTGTAGGCCTACCTGTAAATATTTGCAAAAAAATGTTGTAGTCCAGGCTAGCCTACATGTACAATTGTGCAATATAGGGCTACACTGCTCTTCATAAACGTTTTATGCTACGGACCAGATCGTGAAACAAGTGCTTGTGTTGTAGAACAAACTCAAGCGTGCCGCAAAAGTTTTCTGTTTCTATTAGAACAATGTTTTCACCAGGTTCGCTGAGGGGACCATCTAGGTCCAATAACAATAAGATGCCAGGTTTTCACACCAAGACACACCTAAAAAGGCAAGAAATCTTTCAAGAGAAAAAGCTACCTCCAATAGGAGAATACGACAAGTTGGCTATAACAGTAGCATACTACTGTCGTGAAAAGAGCTATAGTGTTTACCAAAACCAGTGGTTGTCTCTGGATTGGGTACAAACATATTTTTTTGTTTTTTTTTAGGGAGGGAGGGTGGGGATTTAAATGTGGACAACTTGGTCTGAATGTTTTAATGAGAGAGTAGCCTAATAACAAAAAATACATGGTGGTTTCTTTCAGTTTGCATATCCAATCATCCCCAGCATTAAGGTGCAACGTGCAATAGGCTACCGAACTAACGTAATCAAACTAGCACAATTTGGCCAATAGCAATCAGCAATAGGCTATTTTTTTTACCTTACATGGTCTCTACTCACAAAATATGTGTATAGGTAGCAGTGCTGGTCTTGGGTATTTCGGGCCCTGTGCGGAATATGCTTTGCGGGCCCCAATGACAATGATCCAATTCAGTAGCGTAGCTAGGTATTTTGAAAAGGGAGGGGAGTGGTTTGACGTCGGCGGACGAACCAGCGGCAGGGAGTCTGGGGGGCCTCCCCCAGAAATTTTTGAAAAATTACTTTGAATTTGGGGCATTTTGAGAGCATGTTCAAAATTTGGGTATGAATATTACTGTAAAATGGTGCTGTCCGGTGGAATAGCAAAAGGATAAGATCATGCTTTCTTTGGCAATTTTCGAAAATAAAGCTATGTCTCTATGTTGAATCTGGATGCAACCTATTTCGTCCCCTGAAAAATTCGTACCCCGATTTCGTACCCTGAAATCGGAGTAACAAAATCAAATTTCGACCTATTTCGTCCCCTGAAAAAATCCAGAGAAATTTTGAAATGTTTGCGGCAACTCCGATCAGTGACTTCGGCTCTGTTGTTTTTTTTCTCGATCTTTTCAGGGTACGAAATGTTCAGGGGACGAAATAGGTTGCACTCCATGTTTTCTTGTTGCTAATTCCTTTGTTGAATTCACTTGTTGAATTTTTCCATTGGAAATGACAAAATTACTGCATTTTCTGAGTAAATTACGGGCCCCCTAATTTGCGGGCCCTGTGCGATCGCACGGTTTGCACACCCCAAAGACCGGCACTGGTGGGTAGTCTATATAGGCCTATGCAAGTAGGCTAACACGCATTTGATCAATCTGCACGCAGTTTGTTGATCATTGATGTCATTGACTGCTACAAGAAGGGTCGGTATTGGTGTGTGAAGTTGAGTTAGAGGTACCGGTAGGCCAAGAGATCAGCCTTGAAAGGCTGATCAATCATGCAGATCTATTGAATATCCATAGCCTAGGCGACATAACAATAATAGGTAGGCTACTGGTATCACAAGACAAGCTTTAACTTTTCTAGTTAAATTTTACTTGACATGTGTCTGTAACTCTAAATGTACGGTACAAGTAACACAAGAGTTGCATCTCGCAGCTGTGTTCGCTTCTCACAACTGTGTTCTCTTCACACAAATAGCGTTGCCTGAAGTAGGTTACTGTAAGGTGTGCTCTTTCACTTAGAATACAGCACTGAAAGCAAGTAGCCGAGGCATAAATACAAAATGAAAAACAATCATTTTTGTTAGTTTTCACAAGGACATTGAAGCACTATCCAGATAAAAAGATTATTTTGAGGTAGCCCAGCTACCTCACCAAAAGTAGCCTATGTAGGAACCTAGGCTATAGGATTTTAGATTTTGGAAATGCAAAGCTACATTCGCTTTTGGCTTAGGACTATCCGCAACACCAGAACTAGAAGGGTTAGGGAAAGAATGTCCTGTTCCTTGAAATAATTGAATGGGCCACAGAACCGATTAAATTTCAAGAAAAATGGGTACGGTAGGCTACATAAAAAAACAATTAAAAATCATTAATTTCAACTTTGAAAATGAGAACAAATAAAACACACATAGAAAGAAACCGCACAAATCTCAGAAAATTTATGAGATGAAGTAAAATATAAAGCTTTGGTGGAGAGTTTGTTTTGTTAAACCATATACAAAAAAAAAAAGTAACCTTAGCTGGTTTAACACAAAAAAAAATCAAATAGGCCTATAGTTATTACTACGGTATCTAAACCCTTGACAGCCCGATTCACCCTAAAAGGGGGATCATCAGAAGGTCCTTATTCAAATGACTTCGGGCCTTTCTAAATTTTCAAGAAAAACGTAAACATTTTGTAGACAATGAAACCTTTTAATAAAAACAATCGACCTTTCTTAATATTTTGTCATATTGCATTATTAAAATCTTCTTCACATTTTTCACAATCTATGAATTGTTGGTCATAATGCTTATTGTTAGTCGTATAATCTGATGTAAAACGCACAGCTACAAACCTGGCATAAATTTTGCTGGACGCAAAAAGGTCCGAAGTCATTTTGCGCTAGCTGCATATAATAACATTATAACTCAAACGTTTTCGACACGTACGTGTGTCCTCATCATGAATTACTTAAATTCGCAATATAGGCTACATAAAATGAAAATTGTAAGATAAATTTGACTTTGCACTATAACTGTAACGACACTTCGGACTGAAAAGCACAAACTGAACAAGTGATATAAAAATGCTTACTTCACAGTGTAGATTCAAACGATCTGTTATAGCCTGATGCTGCGGGTTCTTTTTGGCAATATTGTGGCAACATTTATTATTATTATATTTAAGTGTAAAGATAGTTTATATTTAAGTATAAGTTTAAGTATGAGAATGATTTGTTTATAAGTTGAATTAAGATGAAGGCTGTCTAACTGCCTGATGAAATTTCTATCTATCTAATTTATCTAGTTTGGCTATCTGACTCCATGAACTAATTTCCACACAATTGTTATTCGAATTATAATTTTAAGTTATCAGAAGGTGTTCGTATAATGTTGTAGGTCTATAACACAATTTGAATTTAAACAGTACAGAATAATGAAATTACAGGATACTGAAACATTATCACGAGTTATTACATTTTAATTAAACAATCAATTTAATGTTTTTCTGAGAGCTGAACTGGTCTAACTGAGCTCTGCTTGAGCTGGTCCGATTTGATAGAGCTCTCGTCAAAGGACGAACAAACCATTTTATTTGTGTCCCCTTTTTCTTATTTACTTCGAGAGCAGTTTACATGGAAAATTACAGAAACTTTAGTAAAAGGCAGGAAAACTTATATGTTGAAATAATGGATCGCTACAATATCAAATTACACTAGCTTTCGGAACACAGTTCCCTAGTCATGTGCTATGACGAATGGTGTTGAAGTCAGTGAGTGGTAAAAAACCACTCACTGACTTCAACACCATTCGTCATAGCACATGACTAGGGAACTGTGTTCCGAAAGCTAGTGTAATTTGATATTGCCAAAAAGAACCCGCAGCGTCAGGCTATAACAGATCGTTTGAATCTACACTGTGAAGTAAGCAACGATCATGCTGCTAAAAGCGAAACTCATTCAACTACGATGTAAAAATGATTACGAGTAAATCATACGGCAGGAAACAGATCACATGAGGTGTAAACTACAGGCATGTGACAAGCAATTGGAACACACACAAAAGGAACGATGAGCCACAGGCGAATAACTGCTGGTTGAGAGACGGATTATTACGTTTAATTCTTAAGGCTTTCATGATCTTAGTTTGAAAATCAGATCCGCCTCGAGAGATGATTTTAAATTGGGCAATCGAGAAATTGTCAGTGCATGTTTCACAAAAAACGATGTGCTCTTTAATTACACTTTTGGTTGTTAAGTTTGAATGTGCTCCCCGGCCCTTGTCAACAAATGTTTGATTGACATACCAATGCATGTCTGGTTTGCGTCATGCAAACAACTAAATTTATACACAACATTTGAAAGAGCAAAGGGGGTAGGCGATTTCAGTTGAAAATATTGAAGCACTTTAAATGTTTTATGTGCAGGATGAATGTCCTATGAAAATTTCTTTTTTATAAGTTTAGCTAGTTTTTTTTGCAAAACTTGTTGAATTTTTTCCTAAAAAGGGTATACTAATAAAATAACTAAAATCTACTTCTTCAGGCGTGTCCTTTGGTTTATCAGCCATGAAGATGTTTAGAACTTTATGGAAAAAATGAGAAGGATATCTTGATTTCTTTCTGAAACAACTGCTTATCAGAACCCATCGGAACACACCAAGCGAGCACGAGATAACAGACACAACAGACACAATTAGCCTACTAATGTGCCATCAGCAAAACCATTTGCATGGTTAAAATGTCTTCTAAGAGTGTAAGCATGAATCAATTAATCACTGGTTTATTTTTTCTCAAAATATCACGATAATACACTGGTACGGTACTTTATAGCCTACAATGAAATGAGACAGGAAGAAAGAAGGAAGCAAAAGACTTTAAAAGATCACTAAGTTTCCATTACATTTTTATCATTTCTCATATGGATGATTTCATAAGCGTATGAGCCAGGGGTGCAGGGGTTCAACCGCACCCCCAAACTTTTTAATTAGTCGTAAGTTTGGGCAAACAATGCTTATGCAAATGTCAAAAAAAGTGCAACCCGCACCCCCAAACTATTCAAATGGTCGAAAAATTTGATAAATAAATTGAGCAAAAACTTTCGGCATTTTTCAAAAATTTCATTAAAGAATGAACTTATTTTTTGTTTTTTGCTCAAATAATCAAAATTATATTTTTATGTTGAATTTAATGCATGTAAAATTAAAAAAAAAACACTGACATTGAATATGATTTAAGTTGTGAAAGCTAAGAAATAAATGTGTAATTTGTTGAGAGCTCGAAAAATTTGAGCAGAAAATATCCAGATGTTTACAAATTTTACGAAAAGTATATCCCAATCTAATGTGCTCCAATATTGAAGGTAATGCTTCAAACGTATAACTTACAATATCAACATGCTCACCTGAAATTGTAGCCTGCAATTTTAGTTCATAAGATTCTAAATAACTTTTCAACTTATTTTCAACATCTAAAAATATTCAGATGCTTGCAAATTTTATAAAAAATATATCCTAATCGAAATGTAGGCTACCAATATTTACTTCGAAAGTGATGCTTTAAACACATAACTTACAATATCAAAATGCTCAACTGAAAATGTAGTCTACAAGTTTAGTTTATAAAATTTTAAAAGTACGGTAACTTTTAACTTTTTGAGATTTTACATCAAATAAGTTATGACAATTTGTATTTTGACGTTGGCTTACATGTAAGCCTATTATTATCTTATTGATGTGAAATGTTTTTTGTTTTATTGAGTTATATTGTAGCCTATTGTAATAGTGCTTTCGCATTATTTGGGCGATGCTGGTGGTTGATGAATTACATTTAAAGTATATACCAGACTATTGGGAGCTGTGAAAAACTTGTAATCAGGTGGTATATGCTTCTAGTTTAAGTTCAGTTTATTTATTTTTTCTCCTGGCGAATAAACAAAAATATATACAAAACAATAAACTAAATAATTCGCACAGCAAGGATGGCAGCAAAACACCAAAAGGTCACCAAAGTCAGCTACCACCTGAACACAGCCTACAAGCAAAACACAAAAATTAAAGAACATAATACCGGTACTTAACATCAGAGGTGGGCAGTAGCGCGCTACCTTTGTAGCGGCGCTACTTTTTTGGTAAAAGTAGCGGTAGCAGCTAAGATTTTTTTCGCAGCTTGAAAAACTAACTTTTCCCTACGCCTATGGTTGCTTTGGATTTGATTCTTTATCATCGGATCGACAAAGCCTTCTGATTGATTGATTGATTGATTTTATTTCGTTGTAGGTAAATATAATACAATAAATACAGCAATAAAAAAGGAATTTCCAGCAACGGGAATCTGCGAATAGACCATGGGTCTTCGAGTCAAGCAGATACCCCAGATTCTAATAGAAGTTCTAAAATTGCGATAAGAATAATTCAATAACGAAAATTGAGACAAGGTGTTAGAAGATGGTCATAGAGAAATATATTTAGTAGTCTATCGGTAGCATAAAGGTAATACAAAATTAATCGTGCTAATATTTGGCGATGAGTGAGTATTTGTGTTGTTTTTTAAAAGAATAAAATGACAATTTACGCAAGCTCGTTGGTAAGGAGTTCCAGACTTTCACTCCGGCATATTTAATGCTGCGCTGGAGTCGGGATGAGGCGTAACGTGGGACAAAATAACAATCATTGGAAGAGTGTCTAGTAAGTCGTGCATTATACATGAGTTTGGTTTTTTCAAAGTAGTGTGCGAAAGGCAGAGGCAATACATCCGTATCAAATTTAAACATGAATTTAGCAATTTCATGTTCGTACAAATCTTTAAGCTTGAGTATGTTAAGTTTCTTATAGAAAGGTGTGACATGATCAGACCACCTGCCACCTGCTACTATTCTGACAGCCTTATTTTGTAAGGTGCTAAGCTTGTTCATTTGTGTCTTGCAGCATGAACCCCAAATCGTTATCCCATATACGATATGAGAATGTACCAGTGCGTAGTATAATTGTAATAATGTTTTGTTTGGAAGAATGTATTTGAGTTTCGACAATATCCCTACAGATATAGAAAGTTTCTTGTGGAGCATATTAATATGAGGTTCAAAATTTAGACCATTGTCAAAAATAATGCCAAGGTATTTGGCAAACTTAACTTGTTCGATCTGAACACAATTATAAAGTACATTGATATCTTCTGGGTAGCTGCATTTTTTAGGAGGGATTACAATGACATTTGATTTGGAAGGATTGATAACTAATTTATTGGCATTAATCCAGTTCTTGATGTTAAGTAATTCAGACGATATTTCCTTTTCTAAGTAGGTTAGATTAGGAGCGTTAATTACCAGGCAGGTATCGTCTGCGAAAAGTCTTGGAACAGAAGACGTGCAGTTTGGTAAGTCGTTTACGTACAATAAAAACAGTAATGGACCCAGCGTTGAACCCTGAGGTACACCGTGTGTTATGCATCTCTGTTCAGATTCCTGTTCATTAATCGCGACAGGTTATTCGACAGGTTATTCCTTGTAGTTTTGCATAGGCCTACTTGATAGACGCTTTTGACGCAGGGCCGGTACCGAGATTGGCAGTGTAAAGTTTCCAATTGTTGAAGTGCTGCTGCTGGGGAATTCTTCCATCCATTAGGTGCCGCTGAACAGAAAACAGTCCTTGAAATGCGTTTCTCAAGCGCACATCTCGAGAGTCAATCCAGCGCCGCTTGATTTTGAAGCTACTTCGTTCACGAAGTCACTCGCTAACCAACTGAGCTATCGGGGCGAACATGTTCGAGCTTTCATCTCTGACAAGATTTTTTTTTTTCTTGTAGTGCTGTCAACTGTGCAGGCATACGCGGTAATTCAACGACGTTACACAGGTACCGCGTAGAATTTTGACTGTGTAACCACAGTCTCTATATTACTAGTCTGGAAGGCTAACGAAAAAGGCAGTTGTCGTCGCTCGTGAAACAGCGCCCCTAGTGGCGGTACAGTACATCATGAAAGCAAAGCACCAAAGTTATGCAAATACAGGCATATTGTCTACTATCAATGGTGAAATTGTGCAAGATATTGTGGTTGCAGACTTGTTTTTAACTAATGTAGAATGTTTAGGATGTTAGTTACAGTATTTATCTAGAAAAATTCGTTTGGTTTACTTTTCTGAGGCTTGGGTTAGCATGACTACAAGTAGTTAAAAGATTATGTAAGTTCAAATTATAAGGAATTGAATTTTGGCTTCTTCAGCAGAAGACCAAAACATAGGTTGTTGAAAGGCTGGTTAGTTGATAAACTTTTCTGCCAGGAAAATTAGGCACTGGTTAGTTTAAAGGAAGGCACTTGTTGCCAATGGAAATTGACCTAGACTCAAGATTAAACAGTAGGCTACTTTTGTCTATTCAAAGTCTATAAATGTACATAGATATTAATTACATTATGTAAATCTAGATAAGACTATATCAGACATGTGCAAATTATGATGCACTGGTCAAATCTATACTTGTCACAATCAACAATTTTGCTGTTCATTAAGAATATGTGAATTACAGTCAAAAAATTGCCCATTCTTGTGGCTAGTTTTCTAGCTTAGGCCCAATAAGTTTATTCTAACTTGCCATTGAATATTTATTGTTTGTCAGTTTACACTACAGACTGCAGATCAATATACTGGCAAAAAAAACTTGTTTGTATACTACTGATAAAAATATAAAGTTACGTATGTTATCTCCTTTCTTGTTCTACTTAATATATTTTGCACCAAAATGAAGAAGTCATAATTTGTCATGACACATTTGTAGCCTATATATTATGAGTTCTTATTCACTACCGTGTCCGTAACCATGGTTGATTTTGAGCCAATTCCACTAAAAATAACAGCTAGCTTCATAGAAAAGGATATACAGCACTTCTATATTTCAGATATGTCACATTTAGCATGTTACTCGTGGGCCACTCATGATATAGAAAACAATTTATATGCATAATACAAATAGAGAATGTTCATAAATACAGTATGATATTATATATGTTTATTACAATACAGCAATAAGTGTACAGAAAGGTTTTATATTGTTTTAAAAAGTCATTAAAATGTTGTCACAATGTTTGGAGGCTCTTCAAGACATGAGTGAAGAAGAACTTATCGTACAATATTTTTGATGAGGTATGTTTAACTACACTTAATACTTTTGCAGCTTACTCGTTAACAATTCTCCGCAACAGCATTATCTGTTAACCGGGTTATTGTGATTATTCTTGTATTTCTTGTTTTTGTCTTTTTGCATGTATGGTAATTAATATGGACTTATTGGTCTGATGCAAATAAATAGTATAGATAATAATAATATTATCAATATCAAATTTGGAAATGTATAGCCAATGAAATACATAACTGCAGGTTGAAAAAGTTAGCTTTCGAAAGCATAATATGCAATATGCACTAATATGCAAAATTATCCAGAGAAATTCTCAAATTCAAGAAAATTAAAAAACTCTGACTTTATTACTCATAGTTGAAAAGACATAAAAAATTGGGCTGTAGGCTTCTGAAAATAAAAATTGACTACAAAAATGCAGCAACCTAACAATTGAGTCACTTCAGGTCAAAATTTAGTTAAAAATTAAAAAAAAAATGCTTCCGCGTAGTATCGAACTCATTCCCTCTGGAACACCAACCGGAGACGTAACCTACGCGCCATCCAATCAGTTGAAGATAATCGTCGAATTTACAAGTTATATACGCACTCTTCTCGTCTTTTGCTTTGAAAGAGAAAAAGAAAGAAGTGACGTCATGACCGGTCAAATAGTGTTTCAGATTCAACGACCGGCGCCGGTCAAATAGCCACTGCCTTTACATTTTGAGGTACCGGTAATGAACCTTCTTTGGGTGCCATTTTTTGCATACTATATATAGCAATTGAACGTGACTTATTTTACACAAAACATATACATTACATTACTGGTATGCTAAAGAACTATGGCATCAAATGGTCACCCAAGTTCGGAGAGATTAATGGCACTTAAAGATGATTATTCATAACTGAATTTATTTGTATTTTACAGTTGAATGAAGATTTGGAAGATGGAAATTCGCCTATGACGGGGATATTCCCTTCGAAAAGTGGGGTATTACACCGACATATTGCGCGCAATGAAATTAACAACCTTAATCTGCCTAATGCATATCTCGACTATTGTGAAGAAAGCTTATTGCGGACTTGGACTGTGTAAGGTATACAGCAATCCATACAGAAACCCTCTACGAAGGCGCTTTTGAAGAACTTTTCTAGACCCTTACTATGTTGACGTGTATTGTTTTCGCTGTAATGGTCAGAAATAAAAAAAAACTTAACTTAAGTGCTGTATGCGTATGAGGAGTCATATTTTTGCCACAAGACTTCTTATATGGTAGAAACAAAACAGCTAAACAATCGCATAAGCCGAACAGTGCACTACGTAGCACTCTGAAAAGTATAAGCAATTCTAAAAGCAAACATTGAAGGAGAATTCCTGTTGTATTTTGTCATCCGTTTTTGATTTGTACAATAAACATCATAACATACTTTCATCGTATGCTTTTCATGCTGATTTCATAGCACATTACTTTGAAGAATAAAATAGGCTTTCTATTAACACCGTAACTTTAATAAAGTGCAGTATGCCGGAGTAGTTAGTCTAATGTTCACTCTCGACATTAGATCCCTTCACTGCAGAGTACTTTACTATTCTAAAGTTTTGGCGGTACTGCTAAACATTCGAACTGCAGGCGCGGTATCACATTCAACTCTTTGACGTTGTCGACCGAAGTAGTGTTCTGCGCCAGCAGCAAACGTGTCTCGAATTATTGCTGGTAAGGACAGGCCTCTGAAGCTTTACTTAGTAGCATCTTTTCTCTATTGATATCCCCAACTAAATCTGAAAATCAATGACCTATATCATAAATAACATTTAACAATGTATGTTACAATTAGCACACGTGTTCATCACTAATCAACTATACACAGGGATCATGCCAGATTAGTGAATCTTGTCAATATACAAGTACATTAGTCAGTGAGTACATTAGCCATATGCTTATTGCTTAAATTGAAAAAAACAAAACAATATATGTGTAACACATTACGTGATTCACTAGGCATAAGCTCTTAATTTTTACTAATGTCAACCATCACGACATACCGGTACAACATAAAATTACACTATTTTATTATGTTGATCTTACCTGATGAAACTGTTTTTCTCACTGTGCTGTTGAAACAGAAAACCTTTTGTCTTTACCACTTGGAACTTTGTACAAACAAAATCCCATATTTGTAGAGTTACATTGTGGTAAACAGCAGTTTATTCCACCACATTTACGCTTAACTTGTGACATTATCAATTTAAATAAGCATACCTAAAATAATAAGTAGACTAATTGACCTTTAAAACATGACATGCTTAAGATAATAAGAATAGGAAAGTACAACACAAAGGAAATAAACAAAACATAACCTTTGTCAGCATAACGGCCTTAACTGATCCATTCGTACTGATCCACCGTTGATAGTTAGCAATATGCCTGTATTTGCATAGCCTACCTTCCAAGCAGATTCTGTGATTTGACCACAGTCTCTATATTAAAAACTTAAAACTAACTTAGTAGGATAATCTGGTAATAAGAAAAAATAGCCTAGGCCTATTTAGCGGTAATCTGCAAACAAGAATTTAACCTAACAACCTGCAGTTGACATTACTCGGCTAAGCCTGCCTAGTGCCTATAGACTTTTGGCTACAACTTGCAAAAGTACTGTACTTCCACTTGAGGCGCTGTCTCAAATGCTAGGACACACCCTTGCATAGCAACGCCATTGAGCTTCCAGACTAGTAATATAGAGACTGTGGTGTAACTGCGCAGAAAAGAATCTTAGGATAAAATCAAAGCTTTAAAAAAATGTTGTTTTGAAATTCATATGTGCTTATCTGGCAACACCATTTTTTTCCATTTTTTAAATTTTTATCTTGCAACGCTATTATTTCTGTCATGATGATGCAAATTGCAAACTTTGCAAAGTTTTGAACAGTGCTTCCACTTTGAGGGATTTTATCCCGAAATCGGGATTTTTAAACGCTTTGAAGGATAAAAAAAGGAAATGAAGATAGGAAGGATTTTTAACAATTTTACAAGAAAATTTTGTCTTAAAAAGGGAATTGTTGTTTTTAGCAATTTTAAAGAAAATTTTATTAATATTCCCTTTCAAACGTACTAAAAACGACTAGAATAACGATGATCAGCTGGTTTCCGTGGTCACTCGCCATCCGGAAGCAACTTTGTAAAAGGTACCATAAAAAAATCCCCTCTGAGCAACAAAGGAAAACGTATATTCTAGCTCAGTTTGGTCATTCGTTCCCCATCGGCTGGCTTGGCGCATTGGGTTAGGGCGGTGGTAGTAATTACATTGACATGGGTTTGATTCCCACCACAGCTGTTGCTCTATTTTCTTCTGTAATTACCAAACCAGGTTGAAAGGGGATTTTATAATGGTACCTTTTCAAAAGTTGCCATCCGGAACCCCCTCAGCCCCTCTCACTCTCTTTCCCATTCTCGCCTTTCTGTCGCTTGATTTCTACTCTCGCCATTTTGGGAATTGGACGTGAGTGCAGTGAGTGAGTTAGTTCTCAATTCTTTTAGTTAAAATTAGGTAATCCGTTGATTTACAGTTGAACTTGAGTAGCAATGACAAAGTTCACTGAGCTTCGACGTAAAGTGAGTTATGATAAGTTTAGGCTAGTGGTAACCTTCCGGTTTAGAAAAGTTAGTTATAGCCTATGCTAACCTATTATGGTGTCATAATAATAAAGCTAGCTAGGCTGTGTAATGTGTATGTATATAAAACATAGTGTACACAGTCAGACTGAATCAGTATCATGAATAGGCCTACTGTCCTGAAGTTTTTTATCAGTCTCAGATGATTGTGAAGACGTTACTGACAAGAAGAAAAAGGTACCGTATAGCCTAGCCTATAGCGTTAAATTAGCGTATCAAGGAAAACTGAACTAAACACAAAAATAAATTTATTAATGGATAGATAATTCATTAGGCTACCGTACAGGACATTTACCACCTGTACATTTTCGGTGTTAGGGATAGGTTAGGAGTCCGGGTAGAAAAGATAGGAATGATATATGGTAAATGATGTCCAGGACTCCAGGTGGTAAATGTCCCAGAACCGACTTACTGACAAGCAGTTTTTTGGTTGGACAGTGAACAAAGGCAGTAAACCATATTATTGTAAAATATGTACTGCTTATGTGCACCCTAGTGTTCTAATTAAACAACGTTGCTTCGACGTACTGGTGCTACCGAAAAAAATCGAGATTAAAATAGCTTTAACTGAGATTATAATAGCTTTAAAGTTGTATTAGCACCTTTTTTTAACTTAAATAGCGTCATAAATAACCTCCCCTATGAAGGAAATTTTGATGGATTTCCGACAGAGAAAAAAGGGATTTTTCAGGACAAAAAAGGGAACTGAAGAGGATTTATCAATTGTCAGAAGTGGAAGCACTGGTTTTGAATGATCTGAAAGATCCTGAGTTTTCCGAAACTATTTAACACAATTTCATTCAAAAGCCAAGCTTTCGTTAGTTATGTTATGCAGATAACTTAAGTTTTTAGAATTTAATAGGTATGTGGCATGAATGAACATGTTGCTTATAAAAAGAGTGGTGTTCCTCTTCAATTTGGTTGGTTGGTTTTGAATTTTTATCCTCGGACTGACAAAACCTTGATAGGTTATTCCTGGTAGTTTTGCACACTTGTAGAGGCTCTTGATGCAGGGCCAATTACCGAGATTGGCAGAGTGAAGTTTCTGATGAAGTGTTGTTGCCAGGGAATTATTCCATTCACTAGATGCCGCTGAATGGAGAGCAGTCCTGAAATACGTTGCTCAAGCGCACACCCCGAGACTCAACCAGCGCCGCTTAATCTTGAGCCCGGCGCGTAACCACTGAGCTAACAGGGGCGATGAATTTGCTTTGCAAGGGGCTACACTCTGCTGCTATTAGATTTAATGCGTGCGGCGCAGTGTGACAGTTTCGGATTTTTTGTGGTGCCGTTTTGGGGCAGACGTTTGCAGTGCAGTGCTGGCAGTTGACAAATTTATCTGCCCGCGCACGACACCATCACTACTTCTTTGACTGTGGATTCAGGTGTTAGCCTGCTGAAAAAGTACCGTACCTAGCCTAGTGTCTTTGACATAGTAATAGTCTAAATCAAGGGTTTCCAAATCATGGGTTATCTCAATGTTTTGGTAAATATGAGTAATAAGGTCCCGGTCCTACCCTATATTAATGTTGTTCTGGTCTGTTGTTAGTTAAACGTAGGTAACATTCTGTCTACAGGGTACAAGCATCTAATTTGATTACTTGCCTGGCGTTCCAATCAAATCAACATTTTGTAGCCTACTCTTCACCTCAGTTACATTCTTGTGTTCTTTTCTCAGTAAAAATTGCGTGGCGTATTACATCACTGAGGTAAGTCTGATACTGTAGGGCAGTCGATTACAATATTTCACTTCGATTTATTTTGCCCGTCTTTGCCTTAATCTGTCTTGTGTTAAATAGTATAAATACATGTCTGATAAAAATACAGCAAAGGTCAGGGCCCGATTAACCATGAGGCACACGAGGCACAGGCCTCAGTCCCCCTGGCTTTGGGGGCCCCCAATTTTTTTACCTTAGTACTGTAGGCGTCAATACTTTTATAGGTTTCAAGCAGTGCCATGTAAAGGGGGCCCGGACCTCGGGCCCACCATCTTAGGGGCCCACAAATAATAGATTTTTGTGTTTCAGTAAAGTTTTTTTTGAGTTGCTAAAGTTCACTGCATGTACTTGTCCATTAAGAAGATGACTTAGGCCCTTATTATACTAAAACATCTCAAATTTGGGCTCTATTATACAAATTTGGGCCCTAACTACAACGAAACATCTCTAAAAACAAAGTTAAAATGCGATAACGTTAGTAACATGATCTGCAGAAATGTATTTAACATATAACCGGTTTGATGCAATTGAATCATCAACAGTATCATAGCCGATGCGGCCTTTGATGAACTAGATGCTCAGTTCGTAAATTTTTCCAGTGTTCCCTTTGTCGCGCAGTGTCCCAAAGTGTTCTTGGTTGGCTGATTGATGTATTGAAATTGGATATAAATGTTGTTCTTTGTCTGCCACGAGCACGTTTCCCGAGAAGGCGGCCGCTTAGACAGAGATTTTCGAAATCTTCCTTTCTGATAATGTGACCGAGAAATTTGAGTTGCCTTTGAGTTATGTTGTTCAATAGTTCCTTATCTTGATGTACTTGGTTCAAAACTTCTGCATTTGTGATGTGATCAGTATATGAAATCCTGAGCATTCTTCTGTAAAACCACATTTCTGCTGCTTCAATGTTACGCCTAGTTTCTGTGTTGAAAGTCCATGTTTCACAACCATACTGGAGAACAGACCACACTAACACTTTGAGAAGTCGCACCTTCAGAAGAATAGAAAGCTTGCGATCCAATAGAATAGGTCGTAGTCTATTAAAAGCGTCTTTAGCTAGGCCTATTCTTCTTCGTATCTCTTTCTTACATCGTGCGTCCGCTGTTAAGAGAGAACCAAGATAGTTGAAAGAAGACACTTGTTCAATTGTGTTGCCTCCCTGGTGAAGTACAAAGTGGGGTTCAGGACTTTGTTTGGAGATAGTCATGCATTTTGTTTTTTTGTCATTAATTTGAATTCCATATTTTGCACTGATGTCTGAAGTTTTGTTAATTAGTGTTTGTAAACCATCCGGGGATGTCGGTATGAGCACAGTGTCATCAGCATAGCGAATATTGTTTAATGAGATGCCGTTCACTAAAACTCCCTCATCAATACCTTCTATTTCTCTGAGAATCATTTCACTATACAAGTTAAACAGATCTGGTGACATCACACAGCCTTGTCTGACCCCACGTTGAATTTCAAAATATCTAGACAGACCTTCAGGTAGGCGAACTGCAGCTTGTTGTTGGTAATACACATTCTTAATTATGCGCAGGTCCTTGTGATCAACGTTAATGTTGTTCAGCATCTCAAAAAGCTGTTCGTGACGAACTTTATCGAAGGCTTTTTTAAGCAATTGAATATATGAATTCAAAAAGGGCCCAATTGTCACAAAGTGTTTTTGGCACAACTGTTTTGATTATTTTGGTCATTTACATTTGTGGTGAAACTTCGATAATGGTTATAATATATGCTTGAACATACTGGTAAGAAGCATCATACCTAAAAAGTTCACTCAGTGAGGATTCTGTGGAGAAACTATAACGAAGTTTAAGTGCAATTGCTGTAGTTGGGCCCATTTCAAAATCAATGTAAAAATTGATAGGGTATTTTTTATGTGTTTACCGATGTGTTTGAAAAATCTGGCTGTTTTTTTAAGTATCATTTAGTTTAGAAGACAATGAAAGAAATCGGAAAGCACAAATAGTGAAATAAAAAAAAAAAAAAAACTGGAAGGCCCTTTTTGAATTCACATATTCAATTTCTTTTCATTGAAAGAAATCGGAAAGCACAAAAAGTAAAATAAAAAAAATGGGGTTAGGCCCTTTGTGAATTCACAGATTCAATTTATTTTCACCAATAAAAGTGTTTTGTTTTAAAAAATTGTTAGGTGTAAGCAAAATAGTATTTCAGATAGTTTAATTATCATTTCATTTTTAACATTTATAAATATCCTTGACTAGTGGTGTTGTGAGCAGGAAAAACCTGTCCTGTACTTTGAGCAGAAACGTTCTTCTGTATTTACTTTTTCTGAATATATGCACATGAAATTGCTCTTATCTTCAAATACCTTATAAGCCTGGCATATCACATGTTGTACGGTACAAAACAAAAATCATTCTTAACACGAGGGACCTGTTTATTCTTGCCACTAACCTAGGCTACCATACTCTAAAAACTTTAATTTGAGTTGAATGCCTGCATAAAATTATGAAAGCTTTGCCTTGGAATGAAATAATGTTGAATAAAAATAATTTAACACCTGATCCTCAAAACGCTTTACACTACTTTTGTTTACAATTATTACAATGTTTTTACCTTGGTTGACAGAACAAGTAATGTTGCCAGATAAAAAATAAAAATGGGGAAAAACAATAATGTTACCAGATGACCAAATCTGAATGGAAATTGATAATTTCTACAGTTTTGGTTTTATCTGCGCAGTACCGGGCGGCAAAGTTCAAACAGTCAAAATTTTGTACGATGGTATTACCGCGTCGTGACCGATATGTTCCATTGCCAGTATTTTTTTTGTTAGAAATTGTTAACACTTTTGGCTTTCATTCCAAGCAAAGGTGTAGCTAAGAAATGAAAGACCTGTGTTTGTGGTTACTTACACTTGTGTTGTTTTCTAAACTGGTGAGAAAGTCTATTGAAATGAACCACATTTCCATGTCGGTGCAGTGAAAATGTACACAATATTATAGGTCTGCTTGACGATAGAGGGCCCAAAATTATTCTGGCCCCGGGGCCAACAAAGGGTTTAACACAGCACTAGTTTCAAGGATCAATTAATAAACTCTGCTAGTTCAAATTCAAATGTAGCATATATTTTGCTAGTGTTTCCAGTATGAAATTGAAATGAGTTCAATTTCCAATCTGTTATAGAGATTTTTCATCCAACAATTTTTGTAACAAGTATAAGAGTGTTCATCCTGTTAGAAAGTTGTAGGTAAATTGGCTAAACTAATATTTATGAAGTTATAGTTTTGCTTGAACTATTTGTTAGCCCATATTTCATCATTCGCAGAGACTACATGGTATTGCATTGAAAGCGATTGCCAACAGGGGCCCCTAAACTTAGCTGTGCCTCGGCCCCCGGTGAGCCTTAATCAGGCCCTGGCAAAGGTAGTTCTGTAGTATATTACCATATAGCAATCCTGACAACTGAGGCTGCAGTGAAGCAATATCACGTCAAATAACAGTGCTTTAGTGCAAATCATTTTATATACTTGTTTGTACGGCATTGTACGCTTTACCATAGAAAATACAGTGATTGTGATGTCTCTTGGCTGTTTTGGATTAATGTAATGTTGAAATAAAATTGTATCACAACAGACATGGATAGTTGTGACTTTATTTCCTGCTGCTGAAACTCATAGGCTATATTATATACTTAATGTAATTTTTACAAAATGGAACTTTCTACCAAATTTGATTGAAGTCATGAAAATATTTTGCGGTATCTTTTTGAGCTTTGTTTGGTTCTTCATTGTCGTGTGAATCCTTATTTTTGCACATGAACTTTACACAATCAACACCTCAGCTTAGATATACACACCTGAGTGCTGCATGTGAAGCTGAAAACTATGCATTACCTGCCAAGGATAATTAATAAGAATTATAAAGAAGATCCAGCAGCAAACTTTATAATAATATTAACATGTAATTAAATGCATAATCCACTTGGCTTTTGTTTAAAATCAAGATATCTTTTGTGATCCATGCAATAAAAAAGGTTCATCATCCTTACTATAGTTCATCATCCTTACTAGGTTCACCGTCTTATCTTCAGTAATAATAATTTTTGTCCAACAGGATAGATTAATAATAAGTGGTTAGATAGGGTAATGTTGATATTTAAAGCTTGATTGTTTTGAAATGGGAATTTCTTTCAAAAAAGTAATCTTGTTTATCGGTCTTGCTTGTATTGTTCATGCAGGAATTTCAGCAGCACAACGTACGTATTGTAAATTATAATAATAGCTTATCTTTCAATTTATAGAAAGTGTTCTGTGCTTGGATTTTGTAATTATTACAATAAATTCTCACAATTGATCTTAATTTTAAAATGCTTCTGGACTGTTTCAAATTGTATCATTGTTATTTTCCAGATCGGTCATTTGTAAGGCTTACTGAGCAAGAATTTTCATCTTTGCCACTGGATGTGAGTAGTGAGATCAGTAGCATTTTTTAAAATATTGGACTGAGTAGTTATACATAAACCCATTAAAACACACTATGTTAAATATCGATTTGAAGGATTGTAGTGTTTAGTAAAAACTGGCTGGTGGCTTGTGATAGTCAGCTAGCTCAAAGACTTGAAGTGATAATTTTTATTGGTCCATATTAAAAATGCTCACACCAAATGCTGAACATTGACAAGCTTCAATAGATAAGTAATTCCAGGCCACTAGACCTACTTTCAAGCAAAAACTTTATTCCGTCGACTTTTTGACAGGCTTATGTGAAAAGGGTGTACACTGTGCAGTCTCTACAAGTATGCAAACCTGTCAAAAAGCATTTCAGCCCAAGGATACAAATTCCCCCAATCAATCCAACATAAACAAAATTTTAATGGTTCAACTTCCATTAATTTGTTCAAAATTAGAGATGTACCGATATATCGGTATCGGTGATATCGGCCATTTTTTGAGTATCGGTATCGGCATCGGTATCGGCAAAATTTGGCCGATACTGTGGCCGATACTAAACACGTAAAAAAAGGCGTTTGCTGCGGATTTTCTGCAGAAGCAAAGATATAGATTTTTTAACGTCACATTGAAGTAGAAAAATAACAACCTTTTCAAATTTTTGATACGTCACACTCCCATGACTTCATGCGCGCAGTGCCGCGCACCTTTTAGAATTGTTTGCTTACAGTGATTCTTTCACTCAAACAAAACGTTTTGTTTCAGCAGTTTTGCGTTGTTCGATTCTTAAGTTGTAAAGGAGACTCAATTTCTCCAATATTTATCATTTGTGTTTCTTTTTTCTCTCAGCAGAGGATAAAACCAGGCCAAGACTACCCAGGTGGCGGGAATTTGTAGTTTTGCATCGTTTTTGCGTTGCTGGACGTTTGAGGGACCCGTGTGGCTTAGTTGTTTTTGGTGGGCTGGTTCTGTCAGTTTATGATTTGGTTTCCGCCTTTCGTTGTGGTGGACTCACCAGGCTTGAACAAAGTCGTGGCGGAATGGGTGGGCTCAGGATGGGGGCGGTGGGACTGCGAATCTTCACTGAACTAATCAATAAGTGGTCTTGTTGCTCCTGGGATGGCGGCCTCATTGTAAGGGGGGAGTGTCCTTCCCTGCTGTCGGCATGGGGCTGGGCGCTCACTGGTGCGGCGGGCTGTTGCGATTCGCTGGCCATAACGGTGTAGCTTCCACGCTAGCCATTTAGACCATCCAATCAACTATATGTTTCTCGGCAGCCGTTTTGTAGCAAGAATTGACATCGACAAGAATTGAAATGGCTAGTGTGGAAGCTGCACCGTTGTGTGGTTGGCGGGTCACGGCAGCTCGCTGTGCTGGTGAGTGCTCAGCCTTGTGCTGGTGGCTGGGGGGGGGGGGGGCGCTCTTTTCTTCGCAATGAGGTTGTCATCTTGGGCGCAACGGGACCATTTTGATTGGTTTGGTGAGGATTCGTGGTCTCATTGCTTTCTTTTTGGGCCTACTTATTCTGCCGTGACATTGTTTGGGCTTGGTGAGTTTGTTGCGGCTAAGGGTGGAAGTTAATTCGCTGACTGGTGGAGCCGGCTTGCTGGGGTCAGCCGAGTTGCATGGGTTTTTTGAGCATTTGGCGGGGTGGGAGCGATGCAGAATCGTGCATTTTTGCTACCTGGGTAGTCTTGGCCTGGCAAAAGCTTTTCAACCAAACGACAAGCGCCCTTAGGTTGCACATTACTTGTCGAATAGCCTAGCTTTTGTACGACTACACAAATCACTTGGTTGACATTTTACATCTTATTATCAATTATGATAGCCTATTTGGAGAGTTTGCGCAAACACTTTTTTTCAGAAAACCCAATTATGATGTACGGTAATGTTTCTTCCCTTATACCCCAAACCTCAATTACGGTGGCCTTTCATTACTAAAACCTACTATTATGACACAGCAATGCGGTTGAGATTGGATTCTTGAATCTTTAATAAATTATGCCAATTGAAAGCTTTTTTTAAGAGTTTTATGCAAATAAGGTAAAACTTAGCATTTGATATAATTCCTTGCAAATACCAAAATTGCTTCTTTTTGTAACACCAAAGTATCGGCCAAAATATCGGTATCAGTATCGGTATCGGCCTAAAAAAGTGATATCGGTATCGGGATCGGTATCGGCCAAAATATTGGTATCGGTACATCTCTATTCAAAATAAATATTTTTATGTCTCCTGTCACTCATGTGTTAGATGATAAGATAAAGTAATGTCTGGTGGTTTGTGTATTATTTTAATAATTTGCTATGTTTAGGTATTTGTAATTCTTTTTTTTGTTTTTGTGTCTTCATACTACTTATCCAACTAGGCCCTATTTATTGTATATATAATATCATACACATGAAAATATTCTATGCACCCTGACTTAGATTGGCTTAACTTACATAACCGCATGGTTTTTTCAGTGCTTCCATGGTGTAGCTTTCATATCAATAAAACTAATATATTATATATGTTATATTTTCTGCTATTTGTACATTGAAATGCATGTGGAGATTGTACAGCTATGCCAAAATAAACTTAGTTGATTGATTGATATAATTTTTAAAGTTGATCAAAAAGTAATTAATAATTTTTTGTATCGAACTTTTTCAACTTGCTCTTTCATGATTTTGAAACATGTATATAATTGTAAAACTGTAATTTTACTACTTGTGGTTAATTGTAATGGTTAATTCTGGAAAGTGGTTTCATGCTTGGTTCATCATTGGTGGAATTACTATATTCAGTCGCCATCTCTGCCTGAAGCAGACTGCACATCAACTCAGGTCATCTGCCTCCAATCCTCCATGAGTAACGGTTTTAAACCATCTAGTTGAATTACTATGTGTTATTTAATCCAACTATTTAGTTATCAATCAATTATTTATGAAACTTTAAGACGTGAAGTTTCGTCAGCACTGAAAAAGGTTTCATTTACATAATCCTATTTGATGTAAGGTGCAATTTTAAACAATATATTATATATTTGCTTATTGATACAAATCAACTGCAAAAATTAATTGACTTTATTTTTACAGATTGTAGTTCAGTCTATTGCTGGATTAGTCTTGGCTTCCTGCGGAATTCTTTGGGTGTCTGGTGATTTCAAAAACATCCAAATTAATAGTGATATGAAAAGCAAGTCATTCGAAACTGTCGGAAATCGCTTTTCATTTTGCACATTTCATCACCGGGGAAAAGTTTTACATGCTGATCCATACTTGAAACCTTAGGACTTAAAAAAAATTGTAACAAAAGACTCTTATTTGATTTACTGTAATAATGACTTCTAAAAAGAACAATGTGTGTTTTGGACAAATTGTCATTGGCCCACCAGGAAGTGGCAAGACGACTTATTGTAACGGGATGCAGCAATTTATGAGAGCAATCGGCAGGGAATGCTGTGTTGTCAATCTTGATCCGGCCAATGAACACATTCCTTATGATTGTGATATCAATATCAATGAACTGGTCACTGTGGAAGATGTGATGAAAAACTTGTCACTAGGGCCCAATGGAGGGCTGTTGTATTGCATGGAGTATCTTGAAACAAACAAAGACTGGTTGTTTGATAAGCTCAAAGAATTTTCTGAAAGGTAATGTTAAAAATTACGTTATAGCAAGTTACAAATGTCTGCTGAAAATTTCTAATGTATGTTAGTCTACTGAAAATTGCTGCAGAGGCTTGGAATGTTGGCACTTTAAGTATACGACTATACGTATACAACTATACAACATTACAAATTACAATACTGTCAATACATACCACTTTTCAAACAAAACGTACTTCACGCAACATTTGAATGGTTACTCTAGATCATTTTGTAACTTAATCATTGCAGTGTTCAATTGCAAAAAGATCAAAATGGATTAATTTTTTTGCAGGTATTTCATCTTTGATTGTCCTGGTCAAGTCGAGCTTTATACCCATCACACTGCGTTGAGAAATGTAATAGAGGAATTGGCTAGAAAAAACACTCGATTAACATCTGTTCATCTAGTTGATGCTCATTACTGCTCCAGCTCAAGCAAGTTTATATCTGTCTTGCTCACTTCATTGGCAACGATGCTGCACATGAACCTTCCTCATGTCAACGTTTTATCAAAAATGGACATCGCGGAAGATTATGGAAAGTGAGTTCAATTACCTAGCTGCAATTGCAACATGGCATGCTTGTTTGCACCAGTGCAATTTCAACAATGGAATTGGAGTTTTTGTTTACTGTATGATAATAGGAGTAATCGGTAAAAATCCATGCGGAAAATGTTCCGATAGGAAAATACTCATTCGGAAAACATTTCTCTCAAAAAACAAGGATATTTTCCGTATGGATTTTTACCTACATTCGGTAATGACCTGGCAAGCTGGCTGCTTCCATCCTAATACATCAAAACGTAAGGCTTGACTAAGTTGACTTCCTCATTAGCTTGTTATTGCTGTGCGGATGTACAAGCTGCTGATACCACATGGGATGCAGTGGCAGAGATAGCTGTTCTGAACTGACTTTCCTGTTTGTCCCTAAACTTTAGAAAATTTGCAATACCGTACAAGAATATTTTTTGCAGGTTTCCATTTCATTTGGAATATTACACTGAAGTTCTTGATTTGAACAAAATACTAGAAATGGACGACGATGATCCTTTTACAGAGAAATTTCACAAATTAAATGAGTATGTACCGGTTTTGTTTCAGTTCTGTATTTTGACAAAAACTAGGCAGCTTTGACAGACAGTGCAACCAATTTATTTTTGCTTCAAAATTTTTCTTGTTTGTAAAATGACTGGCAACATTGCTTGACAAAAATAACCAAGTCATACTTCTTGTGACGTAAATTATACATTACTCGGATAGTCGGTTTAAAGCAAACAAATTTATTTTCACACAAGTCAGTTCAATCATACACAGCTAAAAATCGATTTTGATCAGCTAGCAGCCAGATCATCTTCAGTTAAGCTCATTCAAATAAAATAATTTATTCAAAAATTCTATTTCAATAAGCTTAACTGAAGATGATCTATCTGATCGAAATCGATTTTTAGCTACATATGATTGAACTGCCTCGTGTGAAAATAAATTTCTTTGCATTACAAGACATGTAACCGAGTCGTTCATATCAAGCATTGTTGTGGGTTTGACACCTGTCAGAAGATATTTCATTTTCTTGATTACTCTGATCAAACTTTTTCTCTATCTTTCAAAAAAATTGTGTATGTTGATGCACTTTCTTTTTTTTTTCAGGAAATTGTGCAGTGTCGTAGAGGATTACAGTCTCGTGTCATTTGTTCCGCTCAATGTGCAGGACAAAGATAGCATGCACAACGTCTTGAAGCAGGTTGACAAAGCTAACGGCTACTATCTGGGCACTGCAGAAGAAAGAAACATTCAAAAACTACTCTCAGTAGCGGTTGGAGCCGACTTTGAATTTTTCAAGTCTGCCACTGTTCATGAAAAATATTTGGACAAATAAATGAAAATTGTTCTGTTTTTTTTTTCTGGTTGAAAAGACTCCAGTGTAGTTGAGAAAACGTCGTTAGCACGTGTTGTTGTGAAATTGCTGGTACTATACCGAAGGCTGCATCTAAAACCGTTTTCTATCATGCCAGGCAAATTATGCGTTTTACTATTTTGTCATTAAGTGTTTGTTGGTACTGTGCTAAAACAATAAACAAAAGAATAATTTGGACCATTCAGTTTGACTTCCACTTGACCGATTCTGAGACAAAGACTTAGTTAAAGATTTGTTCGCTTTGAGGCAGGCATTGTAAATTGCTGTGTTCTAGCCGTGTCCCGAAACACTGGATTAACTATTTCTTACGTGTGGCTAGCGTCAACACCATAATCCTGTGCCAAAAGGGAATACAATTTGTTACATTTTGTCTTTTCCGAGCTCAAGTATAATTTCATATTAATAAGAGGTTACGATGACTCTGTCTGGTCCAGCGGTCCCGACCTTTTTTCTATCATGGACCCAGTGCCGGTCTTTGGGGTGTGCAAACCGTGCGATCGCACAGGGCCCGCAATTTACTCAGAAAATTCAGTAATTTTGTCATTTCCAATGGAAAAATTCAACACGTGAATTCAACAAAGGAATTAGCAACAAGAAAACATAGAGACTCAACGGGTGCAACCTATTTCGTCCCCTGAACATTTCGTACCCTGAAAAGATCAAGAAAAAAAACAACATAGCCGAAGTTGCTGATCGGAGTTGCCGCAAACATTTCAAATTTCTCTCGATCTTTTCAGGGGACGAAATGAGTCGAAATTTGATTTTGTTGCTCCGATTTCAGGAGACGAAATAGGTTGCATCCAGACTCAAGTCAACATAGCTTTATTTCCGAAGAATGCATGATCTTATCCTTTTGCTATGCCACCGGACAGCACCATTAGGCTATACAGTAATATTCGTACCCAAATTTTGAACATGCTCTCAAAATGCCCCAAACTCAAAGTAATTTTTCAAAATTTTCTGGGGGAGGTTCCCCAGACCCCCTGTCGCTGGGTGTCGCCTTCGGCAATCACGCCGTCAGGCTTCGTCTGCCGACAGTCAAACCACCCCTCCCATTTCAAAATACCTAGCTATGCTACTGAATTGGATCATTGTCATTGGGGCCCGCAAAGCATATTCCGCACAGGGCCCGAAATACCCTAACACCGGTTTTAGAATGAAAATAGTCTCGCAGACTGGCAATAGGAAAAACGAAGTTTGACATCTTTGTAAGCCTTAGTTTTTATAGAGATTTAAACACACTTTTAATCATCTGATTATGGTTTTTGAGAGGCCCTTAAAACTTTACCGGTTAGCTACTATTTTTTCAATCTATTGTTGAAATCATGCGTTCCAAACGCCACTAGTCGTGAAGTGACTAACAAGGTGCGGAGCGAGCGAGAAAATTTAGATGGTAATTTTTTTGGGGATGCACGTTACTAAGGGCCCCCTACCTAGATCCGTTACTGCTATAAGGCACCTGCAGCTAATAAGGCCCACCCCCTGGATCTCCGTTGTTACAAATCTTTTAAACAAAATTGGAAGCTCTAATTGGTGCTATGGTGAATTGAGACTAACTGGTAAAGTTTCACAGCCTAAAGTTGAGAACTTTTTGAGTTACGGAAAGTTGAAGTTTGGGGGGGCTGAAATTGAGTGGTTTTATTAATTTTCACATATTTTAGACTGTTCTGCAGTTAACAAACCGCTTTGACTTCCGTTTTTTTGCATTTTATGTGAAAGATATGTGCATGCTGATGCAGTAAAACCAATAAATTCGAATTTTTTTTCTTATTAAAGCAAGACTGATAATGATGATCAGACTAGGCTAATTTTGATAATGAGGCCCATGGGCCCCTGGAGTAACGTTGTGCACGCCTGGTTAAGAAAGTGGGGGTTAAAGACTTGAGTGACCTAAACAATTCTTGTTACACCATTAATCCAATTTGTTATTGCAATGGAAATATCATAATTTCAGAATCAAAATACTTTAGTATCCCTACCATATCTAAAAACACCATGTCGCTTTTTAAAAAATGGAGCATGGGGCGGGGGAGGGAATAGTTGTCTCTGTGTATTTAATTATTAGTTATGTGCCTGTGTTGCCGATTAGAATTTGTTTTGTGGTGTTGTTATTGTGAAAATACACCTTTTCCATCACTTTTGGTGCTAATTCAAACCGGGCCTTATTCACAACACGTGCATCTAATAAGGCCCGCTTGAGATTTTTTTTATTTTTTTAATATTTTACAACTCCTTTAACTTAGAAACTTGTTTCATAGATATGTTGTTTAGATAGACCCAAAGTATCCTCATTCCAAGTTTCGTTCAAAATTATGCAGTATTTAGAAAAATATTGAGGTTTGAAAATTAGCGGGCCTTATTAGCTGCAGGTGCCTTACAAGTAGTAGATACTATACAAGATATATACAACTATACAAGATATAGCAACTAGGTTATGGTAGGTAAGATTCATACGTATTAATTCTGCCCCGATAGCTCAGTTGGTAAGCGCGTGATTTCATAAACGAAGAAGCTTCAAGATCAAGCAGCGCTGGTTCGACTCTCGGGGTGTGCGCTTGAGCAACGCACGTTTGGACTGCTTTCCATTCAGCGTCACCTATAATGAATAAAATAATTCCCCAGCAACAAAGCTTCAACAACCGGAAACTTCACTCTGCCAATCTCGGTAACCGGCCCTGCGTCAAAAGCCTCTACAACAGGGGTTCCCAACCAGTGGCGTAACCAGAAAAAAAATTTGGGAGGGGCCAAATATTTGATGAATTGAAGAGGACGACAAAGTGTTTGATTTAAGCCATCGCCACCTGATGTGCAGTGACGTATCCTGGTGGGTTGAGCAAGGGAAGCAATAAAAGTGGTGGGGGTTAGAGCGTACCGAAGGCAGAGGTGGGCAGTAGCGCGCTGCTATTTTGGTAAAAGTAGCGGTAGCGGCGCTACTTTTTAGTTGGAGTAGCGGCGCTATTTTTTTTCCAAAGTAGCGGGAGAGGCACTACTTTTTTTCAGTCGCACTCCCGGCTACCCGCTACTTTTTAATTTAAAGTAAAAAAAATACTCGTTTTTTTCGCAACACTGGCGTGGTTAAGCAGTTATATTATATAGCCTATAACCCTATATGATCGGTTTGGTTGCAAAGTTTCGGTCTTTTGGGAATCTCGTTTTCTGGTGTGAAGCTGCGATCAAGGTATGAAATCGATAATGTTCATTTTAATTTTGATAATAGCCGAAGTAAATTTGTATATGATTTATAGAATATAGACTACATGCAGTGAGCATTGCCTCATCAGTCATCACCTATGTTAAGATGTCCAAAAATAAGGTTTTATCGTAGGCTATTGGTTAAAGTAAAACTGTTGACAAATGGTTAGCTAAGATATTTGTTGCTAATAAAATTTTCTTACACGGTGGTTTTTGTAAAAAGAAATTATTACAGGGCAATTTTGTGTGATTTGTTTTGCTTACAACTTTGAAGTTACAACATAGTTTGTCTTATTTCTAAACAGCTCATTTATTTCTAGCTGACGTCAACTTCTTCGGCGAATATCTCCGTGTGATGAAGCCTATCTGCCAGGCTTTAGACATTCTCCAGGGCGAGTCCAAGGCGTATTACGGAGTCTTGCTTCCAACCATTACAATTTGGGCGAAGAAGTTGACTGAGATCAGTGATCTTGTGAGCTGTGAGGAGTTGAGAGTGAAAGTCCTTGAAGGGGTGAAGAAACGATTCAACAAGTGCTTCAACGACATGAAATGCGGTATGGCATCATGTCTTCATCCCTCCTTCAAGACGTCGTGGCTACAATTTCTGCACTACGTTTCCACGGATGATGCTGACACACTGCGAGAAAAAGTCAAGACAGATGTAATTCGACTGTTGCGGGAGACATCAAGCCAGGTTGATACCGTGAAGAGTGACACCAACACCAGTCACGACTCCGAGGATGAATTTTTTGGTGTGTTGGCGCCATCCCGTGAAACGTCGGTGCAGAAGGAAACAGCAATGTGGACGCCGTTTTTTCGGACAGGAGCAAGTCCTTGAGATTTTCGAATACCGAGTTAAAACATCTGTTCATTAAATACAACACCCCCATTCCTTCCAGTGCTGCAGTGGAGAGACTTTTCTCTGTTGGAAAAGATGTGCTTAAGCCAAAGCGGCAGGACTTAGTGACTCTCATTTTGAAATGCTTGTGTTTTTGAAAGATGCGTAACAATACATTTCCCTTAGAAAGTGTTTTCTATAACGACGTTAAAATGACAGTGTTACTGTAAACAAATGGTAACATTCGTTTTTTTTCAAAGTTGTTTTTGCGTCACTCGGGACTTGCAAAGTGTTTCCTAACTTATTGTCATTTTAGACAAAAGTAGCGGAAGAAGTAGCGGTAGCGCGCGCTACTTTGGTCCAAGTAGCGGTAGCAGGTAGCGCGCTACTTTTGTAAATTGGTAGCGGGTAGCGGTAGCGCGCGCTGTTGTGGTCCAAGTAGCGGTAGCGAGTAGCGCGCTACTTTAAAAGTAGCAGGTGCCCACCTCTGGCCGAAGGCTCGCGTATTCTATAGGAGGGTCCGGCGGCATGCTCCCACGGAAATTTTTGCAAAATTACACTCAAATAATGGATTATAGTGCTTTCTGGAAACACTTTTAGGGTAATATTTGTATGAAATTTATTAGCAGATAAACAGCTATTAACTTATTAAAGGTAGCTCTTACACACGAACGGACAAAAACTGCGGCTAAAATTAGAGAACACCAAGAACTCAGCTACACAAAAACTCAATTACTACACAAAAACCCAACAGAGTAAGCCATTCTGAAATTGCTTCCACAAATTAGTTAAAAGAAACGTAAATCGCGTAAATTTTGCACGATTTACGATTTGCAAAATTTATTGGTGTCTTTCTGTGTGTCTAAAACAAGTCCTTGGGGGTGTTAATAGCCAGATGTCTTGGAAAACGTTATAAATTTCTACAAATTTTATTATATTTTTAACAAAGGGCTCAACTTCGGAATCCAAAGTTTGAAAATTTGGGGGGGCTATGGCCCCTTTCGCCCCCCCCCCCTGGCTACGCATATGTTCCTAGGGGCCATGGCTCCCTAGTGGGCCATGAGTCTTTTTCAAGGGGTTCATGGAAAAATTTGAAAAATAATATTTTTTTAATTTATCATTTCTACGTCCACTTCAACACTATATAACGAAAGAAATTAAAATTTGATAAAAAACTAGTACATTTTGCCCAAACCTTCATGAAATGGTCTTTACTGGTTAGCCTACTGCATAAACAACTGTTTAATTAAAATGACGTTTCTTAATTTTTTCAAAAGGTTGAAAAAATAGGGAGGCCATTAATTTTTCAAAGTTTTCAAAGGGGGCCACGGTGTAAAAAAAGGTTGGGAACCCCTGCTCTATAAGTATATGAAACTACCAGGAATAACCTATCAAGGCTTTGTCGGTCCGAGAATAAAGATTCAAAAACCAAACCAACTGCATGACTGCATTGCTTTCACTGTAGCCTAATGAATTTATTTTATCATAAACAGACATAACTCAGCAACAACACTACATTTAACATTATAAAAACAATAAGCGAATATTTTTGTTTTTATAATGTTAAATGTAGGGTTGTTGCTGAGTTATGTCTGTTTGTGGTTTAAAAAGTTACCTCTCTGCCCAAATTGTAATTTATTTTATGGCTGAGTACAAAGCCTACTTTGAACCAACACACTTTTGGCCACCGTTTTGATTGAGTGCTCTCGTGATCCGATGGTTGGGGACCAAATAATTGACCAACTGTCTGAGATAAACATTTATTATCATCCACATAATCATGGTTCCCAAGGTAATATATGAAAGTTGCTAAAGCAAAACATGCAAATTTAAATTGAATAGCCTAAGTAAACTCAAGAAGGGCTCAATTCCCACAAAGGTACTTTTGAGATAAATGCGGTTTATGTCATTTTGGTCATTTATTTTTGCAGTGGAATTTCAATAATGATTAGATGCACAGGTAAAAAGTATTATGCCTGAAAAATTCACTGGGTAAAGATTCTGTGATAAAACTATTGAAAAGTTGAAGCCAAATTGCTGGAGTTGGGTTTTTCTTAGAATGAATGAAAGTATTGACGGGGTATTTTTCATGTCTAGCCTTGAACCAATTGGCCGTTTTTTCAGGTATTATTTAGAATAGGCTACACTGAAAGGAATCGGAAAAGCATAAAAAGTAAAATTTGAAAAAATGGAGTTTGGGCCCTTTTAAATTCACGTATTCAGTTTTTCCAATTCTTTTTCTCATAATAGCCTACCATCAAAGTTACTTGGCTTAAAAATATTTTGGCTTGCTACAAGATGATTTGGAAGGTCACAAACGTTGTTTATCAAGGTCTTCCAAGACCAGGGTGTTCATAATTCACACCAGTGGTGTGTAAAAGAAACTTCACCGCAAATACTTTGCTATGGAATCTTCTAGCGCAGCTTACAAACGCATTAAAACTTCAAATAAAAACTCTTCTATTTCAATGTAGGTTTCAATGGAATTGTGCCAGGCTTCAATGCCAGCTGGAATCTCTGTTAAAATGGTATAGTTTGATTAATTTATTGCTAATCAATATGCTAGGTTAGTAGCCTACAATAAGCGAAGCATCACTTTTGACTTAGCAATTTCACCATCTTTGCAGAGATTTTTCATCAGAAATGTAATGTTTTGACTTTTAATCTGAAAAACTTTAGGCTGGTAAAAAAGTAATTAATTTTAGTTTGAATCTTTATCCTTGGACTGACAAAGCCTCTGATAGGTTATTTCTGGCAGTTTCGCTTAGCCTACTTGTAGACTATAAGAGGCTTTCAGCAGCTACTGACTGGCCGGTTACTGAGGTTGACAAAATGAAGTTTTCGCCTGTTGTCTGTAAATAATTACATCCGCTAGATGCCGCTGAATGGAGAGCAGTCCCGAAGTGGGTTGCACAAGGCCTCAAGTGCACACCCCGAGAGCCGAACCAGGGCCGTTTGATCTTGCAGTTTCTTCGTGTAGAAGTCGTAACAAGATATTTTTCTTAAATACTGTATACAAACGTTATATAAAAGTTGTGAATTCCTAGCTGGCCTAATGTTTAATCAGATGTCGTGTTCGCATATAATTAAACAAAGGTCTATATTTTCAAATTAGCCTAAGTTGAAACTTTGTGCTAATTTTTCTATTTTAACCAATGGCTAGTCTACTCCTACATACCGAATACAAGGGCCCGTGCGTGTTGCATACAAACCATATAAAATATCCAGGTATACAAAGCATTGAAGCCAATGAAAGAAGCCATCCTACTCCGTTAGCCCAAGCAGGATAAACATAGCCATCAAGCACCAGAGGAGTGTATTTGACACAGTAGAAGAAGAAGATTAACTAAAACAGTGCAAGTGATAGGCTATAGTTCAAACCAGTGGCGTAGCTAGAAAAAAAATTTTGAGAGGCAAAACAACTCTTGGGGGGCAAATATTTTAACATTTGAATCAAGAACTTCTTTAACGATATAGCCACGGACTGCAGCCAAACATTTATGAAACGTTATTCAACGTGTACGGCAATACAATATCATAAAAACGTTGTAATAGAAATAAAAATTCATTTTTGGGTAGCACAAGATAAAATTTTGGGGAGTGATTACTCCCTCAAGCTCCCTTCCCCCCGTGGCTACGTCCCTGGTTTAAACGTTAGAAAAGCATTTGCTACTAATCAAAACATAAAGAGCCCAAAATGTAGCTACTTAACTCATGTTCAGCAAACAAACGTTTCGAAATCTATAGCCTACTGTCTTCATCTTCAGTGCTGTAACTGTTAGGCTATAAATGTCAGTGTTATAAATGTTACATTTGAATATGAAAAGAGGATAGTTTTGGAAACGTAGTAGGCCTATCTACATTTTAAGCTCTTTATTTTTTGATCAGATTAACCAGGTGTTCCAACCATTTTGCTCCTAACATTGCTACTAATTTCCAAAACCCTGATTCCGGACTTAATTTACTCTGATCGTTTAGCTAACGTAAACTGAACCCGTCTTCTTACCATTGTTAAAGCTGGGGTAAAAAAACGAATGCATAGCTTGAAATACGCAGAAGGGTAATATCCAATCATCGACTTTATATTATCGTAGAAGCGATCAACTCCATATATCCAGCCAATGGAAACTGATTGGAAGAAAGTAAGGAAGAGAAGGGAGATCCCACTGACAGCATACATGTTGTACAGTTCAAACACGTAAATTCCACCCTAAACATCAGGTTATGTGTTTAATCCGGAGATGATTTCTACCTCTAGTCCAAGGGCGGATCCACAAGTGGTTTCAGGGAACGATTTCAACATAACACAATGATATGCAGGGTACCTAAATCCGACCTTGCAAATACTCCATGAATGAAGTCAATTGTCTGTGTTTTTGGCGGGGAGGGGCGATTGCCCAAATTCCTTCACCGGATCTGCCACTGCTGGTGTCATTGATTTTAATAACAAATTTAAACAATTCACAAATAATATTTTATAAATCTTTATAGTAAAATAGTTAGTTTCCAAACTAACTACCTACATGCAACATTTAAAATGCAAATTAAATAATCAATAGGCTATGCCGACAATGCAGAAGAAGATCCAGTAAAAAGTTGGGGAAGGACCAATGTTTTAACAAAGTAAAATTTATAACATAAATGAACAATGCAACGCAAAACTTAATGTCTAAATAAATGAAACGGAAAGAGGGTGTTGGGGACTTACTCCCCAGAAAATTTTGACAAATGTAATTTTGTTTTGGTCATTTTTTAGGCACTTTTAGAAGCATTTTTTTATCAAGATGGACACTTTGTTTGTAACAAATTCATCAAATTAAAATCGGATTGGGGTGAAAGTTTCGTTTAAAATTTGAATTAACCTACTATTTCAAAAAAAAATTATTCACAAACACAGAAGGATTTCAATAATTTATTTCTGGAAAGTTTGTATAGCCTATACGTGTGTTGTAGCCTTTCAACAGGCTAGAACTTCGAAAACTTTGTATGGGGTGTCCCCACCTTCACAGATAAAATATTCACTTCATAACCTATCTTGATTCACAATAAAATTTATCAATTTAATTATAGTTAACTTAATTAACTAGGCTATTTGGGTGAGCAGTATTTACTTCGAAATATTTTTTGTTTTGTTTTTTTTAGACACAAAAAAGTTTTCACTCCCTTAATTCCCAACCAAATGCTTCCTCAATATTGCCGAGATGAACGAAATGTGGTTGAACGAACAAAGCGAGCGAAAAAAATTCACAAAAATGAAAAAAAATGTAAAATACAAACCGAAAAATGTTGCACGAACTAAATATGAGTGGGTCCTAGTTAGGGGTAGGGTAAACCCCAGGTCGGGGGGGGTGGAAAGCAGTAAATGCTTAACTGTTATTATTCACTAATTACAGTAAAATATAGAGCAATGGAGCGCAGAAAGTGAGCCTTGCCAAAAGTGCAATATAGCCTTGCACCGGACCTGAGTGCAATCATTAGTAATAGGCCTATGGACTGTGGTCTGCAGCTCCGTGCCACAGAATTTCTGCACATGGCTTGTAACAGGTATTTTAATTCATTTTTTGAAAGAAATCAAACCTCCAATCAAAAACGTTAAACAAAGAGTTAGATTTGGTAATTGGCTTTGATTTAATGATTTTTTTCCACATGATTACACGATTACACTGGTAAAATAGCATCAATCCAATCAAATTTTATGGTTTATATAAAAATTAGCATAAATTAAGGTTAAAATTTCGTAAACGCTTTGTCGTATTACATTGGCGAGGAGAGGCAGCCCAAGAAGAAAGAAGATTATGGAGATTGCAGCAGACACTTTCTCGATTCCGTATTTTTCTCTTGTTAGATTTGGAAACTTCTCTGTAAGAATTGCAATTGTCGTTTCCACACCCGCAAACTAACAAAGGAAACAGAAATGTTTTTACCAGTGTTCTGCAATTCACAAAGAAAAATCACAATTTTGAACTTGAGTTGTACATATGGCTAATAAATAAGCTAGGCCTATTTGTTGAAATCGAAATCAAAAAAATAAATTTTGCGTAAAACATGACAGAAATGTGTTTGGTCTCAAAAAATTGTGCAGCTAGTTTCTCAGACAGCCACTTTATCAGATCCAGATCTGGTCAGATCCGTACTGTTATACCCAATCTGATAAAGATCTGGACCAGATGAAGTGGCTGCCTGGGTTGGTTTTTACACTGGTAGTTACTCTTGACAAATTGGTAAATCATGGGCGACCATAGCACAACCATAACAATTGCAATTTCCTACACTTAACACATTCTAACGTTGTCGTGCGTTTTTATTCTGTTTCAAAAGCATAGTGCAAGGAAATTGTTTAAACTTAAAAATAAAATTGAACAAAATTTTTCACTAAAGAAAAACTTCTCAAAAACTAAAAGAAGCAAAGGAATACGTTATCAAAAGAAAACATTTTTAAAAAACTAAAAACATTTGCGAAATGTTTTTACATCGAATAGCATTTCACCGTCCTCAAACGTGGGCTATATAAAATAACAAATGCAATAGCATCAATGAACTATCATGAACTAGCTGTTTAGGCTACTTTCTTCAACTAATTTGTAAGAATGCAAAGGTTAGTCCCTAACCTGACTGTCAATTCCAAGCATGAACAGCGCAATAAAAAATATTATCGACCATAACCTCGGCAAGGGGAGAAGTGCCAGTCCTCTTGGATAAACTTGAAATACCAATCCAGGGCCTGAAAAACATTGCTTGTTTCATTTGCGTATTTCACTTCCTAAATGATAATGTTGCTGGCTATATCCTAGTTTTGTTATTTATGAAAGTTGTGTATATAGGCTATATGACATGTAGCCCCAATAAGTAGATTAAAACTTCAGTAAAGAGACTGGTCTACTCTTTAAAAGAGTCTACAAACACACGAAATTAATGTAGTTAAACAATAAGATTTCCTGCTGAAGAAATTCTTGTGTTCATACCGCAGGTATTTTGCCTGCATTAAATTCAACATAAAAATATAATTTTGATTATTTGAGCAAAAAAATCAAAAACAATTTCAATCTTTAATGAAATTTTGGAAACTTGCTGAAGTTCTTGTCTTGTCGATTAATTCAATAGTTTAGGGGTGTTGTATTGTGCACTTTATTTGACATTTGCATAATCATTATTGAGCAAAAATCGGTTTGGAAACCCATAGTTTAACATTTTTGCTAACGAAAATAAATACAAATTTTGGCCATGTGATTTGCAATGATATTACGCTTACCTTGAGTTGCCACTTCTGATATAGTTTTTGATTCAATAAAAGCCATATGACCTAAAATACTGAATATGGCGAAACAAGCCAGCAAAGACGTCAAACTACAGCTAATTGACAGAAAGATGGCCTGCCTATAAAGGAAAAAAAAAATATTTATCAGTCATTGCAAAAAAGGCTATCTTAAGTTTTAAATTTCAATTACTTGAAATAGCAGTCACACATGGTGCCATGGTCCAAAAAAAGAGAGGGACTACAAACTCCAATCTCTCCTTTTGGAGATGTTACCATAATTTAATAAATATTTTGTAATACTATATACATCGTTATCACTGACTCGATTATATTGACGTCACACACGCTTGAAGAGGGTTATTGTTCATATCTTCTTTTGAATTATGCCACCGACACCTAAACTAAACTGTAGACTACTCGAAGAATCGTACCACCAGTGGCGTACGCAAGGGGGCATTGCTCCATGGATTTAACATTTGCTTTGTTATAACATTGTTATTTGCTTTGAGTGCTATCCAAAACATATTAAACGCCTTGGCCTACTTTACTTCGTTAAATTACTGATACGATTTTTAAAACGAAAGATAAAGTCCAACTCCCCCCACCCTGTGTACGCCACTGCGTGCCACATTCAATGAACAGAGTTGGGCTATTATTCACAAGCCCAGGTAGAGCAACGGTAGGACGAATCATGATTATATTTTCTGCAAACATGCAGATTAGAAGCAGAAAAATATCTGCACAAAACAGTAGATTCACGATATTCCAAACCAAACAGAAAATTTGAATTTTTTTTTGCATTAAAAATTAATTAGTCTTGTTGTTTTGGAGAAATAAAAATCGTGTTCTCTACAATAAACCTATGATTGGTGCTTACGTGAAGCCTGTGAGAGACAGAAGTAAAAACGATAGGTCTAAACCAGAGGTGACGAACCTGCGGCCCGCGGGCCACATGCGGCCTTTCAAAGACTTTTGTGCGGCCGCAAAACAGTTTGACAATCGCTCATGCATTAAAGGCAAAATACATCTCAAAGCTGTTTTATGCCTTCACTGGTAAAAATAAAGAAATCATACTCATATGAAAGCAAACGCTTCGAAAAATCAACTGTCTTCATTGTCAGTGCAAGTACTGTTGCTCTATCCTTTTTGCTCAAGTTGATTTGCTTTTATTTTTTATTGTTGTATGTTTCGATTCTGCGTAAGATAATTTCAACTGTGTGGGTTTTATTACTTTCATCTGCCGTTTGTTACTTTTCATGAATAATATCTTGAGTTGCTTCTAAAATATTTCATAGTAGGTTACGATTAAAAAGCTGTGTGGCCCAATAACTCATGTGTAATTGACAAAGTGGCCCGCGACCGCAAAAAGGTTCGTCACCCCTGGTCTAAACCCTAAACTGACAAAATACTTGAGTGTTACCATATTAATTAACAACACCATCATATGTAGGAACTTACTTATAACAGTTATTGTGAAACTTGTTGTAGCTACCAAAAGTCATCAAAACGGTAAAGCATATTCCGTAAGAAATAAATATCTGGCCTCCGGCGTCCACCCAGACCTGGACAAACACTAATTTATTTTCTGCTCAAGTCTGGTGATAAGAAACAGCTGATTTCTTAGTTTCATAAAAATCACCACACCGAGATTTCCATAAGCTTGGTAAAATTTGGCTTCAAAAGAAAAGAAACCCCGTCCACAGCTCCTTCAAGTGTCAGGCCACGCACCACGAGTATCACGAGCATGATATATGGGAGAATGGCAGAAACATACACAACCTGTAACGATAACAACTATACATTAGTTTGGTAGTTAAAACTGTGCACGGTACAGTTAAAGTAAACTTGGTTGTGCGCACGATTAACAGCCTTAAAAGTTATAAGCCTTATTATTTGCAATTATTTATTTGCCTTCATAATACCCTACAGTAGGACCACATTTTGTATTTGAAATTTAAACTACAAACTTTTAAACATAGGCTACTTCATCACACGAAAATAAACACAATTTTAAAGAGAAAGACAAACGATTTCCCAAATCGATTCTTGAGCTGTTAAAATCATTTTCTTTTATCAGTGTAACATATTGAAACAATATTTTGGTTTAACAGTGACGATTTATCATGATAAGAGCTTTTTCTAAAATAAAACACACAGTATGTGAATACAGTATTGAAAATGAAGCGGTGACCCACTGACCCATAGCGTTGATCCCCCCCCTCCCCTTGGTAGTAAGCCCCTAAGCTACCGATTTTCAGTGAAGAAAAGACAGTGTGAAAGAAGAGTTTGAAAACTCTTTATATCAAACAGAAGATGCAGTCATATGCTATGCAAACAAAATAAGACAAGCGCCAAAAAAATCTTCTTTTTGCAAGATTTTAATTGTAAACTTATTTAGTCGCTAGCAATAACGCATTTTAAAATTGACGACGCCTCCTTCTGCATTTTGGTCATCATGTGCATTTCATTTTTGTTTGAAACTCACAACGAAACTAAATTACTTGAATTTCTTAACAAAATGTAAACAAACCAAAACCAAGGAATAGTGAGTCTAAACAAAAAGAGAGTTTTTTTGTAAGGTTTCGGAAAATTCTCAAAATATTTTTGTTTCGAACGCCGCTGAAACCGACACGCATCGTCAGAAACTTCCCTTGCCGCTTGAGCGTATTCCTTTAAAAATGCAAAAATAAATGACCAGCCACGAAGCTAGAAAACAAAGAATGAGAGGCCAGTTTTCAAATCCACTAATTATTCCAATGCCGTCGGACTTCCGCAAAACGTAGTTGCTGTAAAGTTAAAAATAAAGTGTAAACTCAACCATTTGCATGCAAGTTAGACTCATGTGGACATACTTAGTTCTACGTACTACATACATACTTCTATATAAATCTACATACTTCTATATACATACTTCTATATAAAAGATTTAATTCGCTCTGCTTTGCCTTTTTGCTTGGCATTGAGCACTTTTTGTAGTATTAATAGTTTTCATTGTTTTTTTACTTCTATATAAATATATATTGGCAGTAATTCAGAACGAAGATAATAGTTTAAGAATCACGTCATTTACAAACACTCCTATGGCTAAAAAGTCCAATGCGTGATTGGCTGGCACGGCTACAACGACAACATGTAAAGCCTGCTACCAGTGATGATGGATAGTTCCGACGGTTTTGTCTATTGCGACGCTTTTTCTCTTGATTGGTGATACGCGTTTCGTCATACTTGAAGACGGCTTCATGCATAGCGAGCCTCCCAGAATCTCTACCCTCAGCAAGGTTTATCCAATGTCGAGTGTCTAAGTTGCATAATTTCAGTGATTTTTTAGAGTGTTTTTGAAGCGCTTTCTGGGGGCACCAACATTGCGGTGGCCTGTAAAAAGCTCTCCAAATAAGGTGATCTTGGGGAGTCTGTGATTGTCCATCCTGGAAACATGGCTGACCCAACATATTGATTTTTTTAAACAAAAATGATTCAATGCTTGAATAGATGCTTGTTGAAGGACTTCAGTGTTTGGGACATGTTTGCTCCAGTGAATGTTCAGAATAAATCTGAGACAACGCTGGTAAAAACGTTCCAGGAATCGTACATGCTGACGATATAGCACCCAGCATTCTAATCCATAGAGGAGAGATGTTAAAACAACTGCCCCATACACCATTATTTTTGTTCTCTTTTGTAAGTCGTGATTCTTCAAAATCTGTGAAGCTTTCCGAACGCACAGTTTGCTTTGACCAGTCTGCACTTTATTTTCTTGTTAATCTTGGTACCGTATCTGAAGATATGGTGCATCCTACAGTAGGTATAGAAACAACTGCACTACATTGCGCTCCGATTGGTTAGACTCTAAACCTTTGTTGAGATGCTTGACATGCCGTATATAACTGCCTCTCAAGTCTTGTGTTCAAAAAAGCGTTTTAATAATGTTAAAAGCAAAACAATTAGCGATGAAGTACGTCTTTAATGACTGAAGTAAGCAATTGATTAATGGTGTTAATAATATTAAGCTACTGCAATTCTAAAAAAAATTATAAGAAATCAAATATTTTACTTCCAAAACTCAGCTTCGGGCAAGGTTGCATTTTCTTTTATCAAAGAAGTTACTGAAACATTTCTTTGAGTCATATTTCTAGTAATGTTTCCAATATTATTGTTTTCCTTCCAATAATCGGAGCATTTGTTAGAGTTCCACCAGTTATCTGTAACACGACAAGCCTGGCCAATAAAATCTGGCGAATAAATAAAGCAAAAAATGTAACAACATTGCTTAATTACTCGTTGTAGATTTAACACAAGTCTACCCAAAATTTATATAAAAAGTTGACTCTTTTTTACAAACCGGTAAAAAGTACTCTACGGACCCTTCTCAGCCGCTGTTTGAAGGTCACCAAGCCCTGGGATTAATAGCATTGATAGAAGTGTCCGGGTGTACTTTTGAACCCGGGCTTGGGATGCTCTTAAGAGTCCTTAACCTTTCCAAAGAGCCCGGGAACTTGAAAAAGTCATCGTGTATTCTTTTAATGTGGAGCGTTTTTCTTACAAGTGTCTTGATTTGAGGCCCAAGGATGTCATTAAAAGCGGTCCAAATTATCCTCTTAATCTTTTTCATTTTGCCATTTCCAAAAGATCAAAGTTAATTTGGTGACAAATTCAAATGTAGCCTAAGTTCTAAGCTCACAAAAGTTCTATCACTTTAATTTTAGAGACTATGAAACTAAAATCAGCATTAAACTTATGTCAACAAAAATCACAGCTTGCTGAGTTTAACCACTGACTAACCAATCAATGCAATAAAAAGCTGTTTTTGACTTTCTCCGTGACGCGACAATTCATCATACGAAAACAACCTTAATCGAAGCGGCATTTTATAAAGGCGACTGCAGAATATGCCGTGTGTCTTTTCCCAAACAGTTGGTTCGACAAACATTTACTTTCGTAATTAGTGGAAAATAATTTTCGGTGATTTGTCGTACTAACATTTCCACAAACGTGCACAATGTCGCTAAATTGTTTAAAAAATATGTAAAACCATTTTTGCATTAAGAAATATCTATGCTGCATTTTGTTTCCAACAATATTTTTAATACCAGCTCTTTATCATTACATAACCTGGCTTTCTTGTTGGTTACCGGTATCGTAAATTCTTTCAAAGAATTATAGCTACCGCACTTACCGCATGAAGTCCATGGAAGTGGACCAGGTAGGCAAGAGTGGACGAGATAAAAAGCTGCCCAAGCCATAACCACCACGTAGTAGATACTCGAGAACACATTTATCATTGTGCTACCATAGCCGACGCCCTAGTAAACAAAAATTACTTTGGTTTTATGATTTTATATACAGTCTAGCTATCAGTAGCCAACAAAGCAGCCCACATAAGAGAAAAATTGAAACTGCAAGAATAAAACAAACATATTTATCCTTTTTCTACGATCCCTTTATTTATAACCCACTTTAGTATGCTATGTTCTAAAATTCTACAATGTGCCGCAGAACTAGTTGAATTCCAATCGTTGGAGCTATTATCAATTGAGCCTCTGGGGCTGAGTGTCTGGCAAAATGTCTCCCTCCTAAGAACAAAAAATGACCCCCATAACAACACACTCTCTATCAAGGGGTACTGCTGCAGAGAGCAAAAAGTGTAAGTCTTGCCAACGACTATGCAATATGCAGGCACCCCGCTATTCTATAGCTCAACATAGACTGCGTTGATTCAATGTGAAACGTATTAACAGTATGTGCCAACAAGGCCTATGAAAGGGGGTACGGAGGGTACGGCGTACCCTTGGGGAACGTTCAAATATTACGTAACGCTTTTTTTCCGAATTTTTGACCCTCCCCCCTCTCCCATGTAACGCCAACGTAACGCTTTTTTCAATCCCCCCCTCCCCCATGTAACGCTTTTTCACTACGAATTCAGCACAAAAAACTACCATTCCGTACTCGAAAGCGTTACGTAACGTTTTGCTTGAACCCCTCCCTCCCGATGTGACGCTAACGTAACGCTTTGCATAAACCCCCCTCCCCCTCGAAGGCGTTACGTAATATTTGAACGTTCCCTTGAGGGTCCAGGTCTGTGTTTGTTGGGGGGCCCGAAATTGTGGTTTTATAGCTTACGCGCAAAAATGTTTGGTTAAAACCATCCTAAACGACTGATATCAAGCATAAAAGTTGTTATTCTTTAGTCTTGGGGAGCCCGAAATCTAGCAAAAGGGCCCAGAAAGGTAAACGAGTGCTTTGCAAGCAAATTAGGGGCCCAAAGTGGTAATTTAATGCTTTACGTGCAAAAATGTTCTGTTAAAAGCACCCTAAATTAAATCAAAAAAGTTAGTTCTTCTCCTGACCGGGGGGGGGGGGGGGGGGCATAGTGTAGCAAAAGCAAGTTTGAGAAAAACCGGGGCAAAAAGCCCGGGTGTTTTTTTTTTTTGTGTTTTAAACCATTTGACAAAGGTAGTTTCACACTTATTTCACTTCAAAATGAATTTCGGAGTTAGAGCAGGAGCCGGAGAATACTTTCGGAGCAGGAACTCAGCCGGAGTAAAAAAAAGTGACTTCTCTCGTTCACCTCTGCTAGTGCTCGGCATGTGGTGAATGCAAAAGTTAATGAAGAAAGGTTAGGATTGGTCAGATGATTAACTTGATTATGTTTTAACAAGATGTTATGTTTGAGCCTTGGTAGAGAGCTTGGCTTGCAACAGATAGGGGAGACCGAGGCAAGTTGAGCAGGGTTTTTTTTAAATCTAATTTTTTTTTATTTTACTAACTTTTTCGAAGACTCAAGTATTGCATTTCAAAAACATGCTAATAAGCCAAGTTTTAAGACAAAAACTGGTTGGTTTTATTTATTATTTTGCACTGTATTCAAGTTTAAGTAACGATTGCGCAACTTGCCCCGGATTATTTTTCCGGGGCAAGTTGTGCAACACCATGGTGGGCAAGCTGTGTAGCACCATGGGGTAAGTTGAGCAACACTAGTGCCAGGGGCAAGTTGAGCAACATATTACAATCATATTACAGTTGCACAACTTGCCCCGTCATCATTGCACAACTTGCCCCATTCACACTTTTTTTAAAGAACAAAAAATTTCAAGAAAACCAACAAATGTACAAAAAAATTGTACCTGCGAAAATACAACTACATCACATGTCTACTGACCCCTACTGCTAAAGTTTGACTAGTTCTATTGTGCACCCAAAAAAATCAAAATTTCGTTTGCATCCGAATTTAGATCCTGAGACCTAAACACCTTATATCGTTGATCAAGCCTAACCTGCCCAAAAAACTGATAACTGCAATTCACGTGCTTCAAAGGCATTATAGGTAAAATATAATAATGGCGTTAAAGATTCATTACGCTCTTTATTTCCTTTCAAACGGGGACTTGCACAACTTGCCCCGTTGCACAACTTGCCCCGGTCTCCCCTACATATAACACTCAGTAACGTTAACGGATTTAACATTAAACACACACAAAAAACATGAAAAAACTACTAAATCCAACGTTTTCGACACCACATAGTGTCCTCTTCAGAAATAATTATAAGCTACATCTAAAAGAAATAAAAAAATAAATTTAAAAATTTTACATTAAAGGTGTACAAGCGACACCTCTCAACAGCACCATCAACAACTGACACACGAATTCAATGCAGGATACACAAATTGGCGAGGGACAGATCAAATGATATGCACAACACAAAATAATAGTTTTATTGCAGCCTGATACTATTATTGCGCACAGATGTCCAATTCTGCAGTAAAATGTTGTATGGTGTGCACTGTGCAATACGCTTAAGGAAACATCACACTTTTTGCCCAAGACAAAGGGGGCCCGGAGTGAGAGGGGGGCCCGAAATGACTCTTCATACCCCTAGTGAAAATTTTTCTCAGAGGCCCTGTGTGCCAAGAATTTTAACTTAACAGAAGAAGAGCAGCAAGATATGGTTGGTGCAATAGATTCAATGCGCAACTCATAGTAGAAAACCACGAATGAGCTTTAATTGAAATTCAGTTGATCTGATCAGAAATTGTTTTCTTTTTTAGCTTGCAATCTCAAAGGTTAGAAATGGTGTCAACGTTCACATTTTCCTCATCAGGATTGTCTACCTAGGCACCTGATGGATTGTCTTAAAAGTAAATTACATCCAGATAGCCACTTTATCTGGTCCAAATCTGGCAAAGATCTGGTCAGATAAAGTGGTTGTCTGTAATGGTAGGTATAGTTATTTCTTTAATCATTGAGTTCTTCTCAAGGATAGAAAATTTTGCAATTGTTTTTTTGCAAAATATGTCTTAAAATTTGACACTCATATGCAAAAAGAACTGCTACTGACTAGTGAAGTTACGTGTGAAAGTTAAGCTCTAGTTAAATTTTAACATGTCGTTTTTAGGAGTGTAGTTTTTGTGATATGGTCGTTGTTGTAGAACTCTAGCATAGTAGCTTGGCTTTCTTTCACAGATCACAAATGACGAAAATTTTGTAGAGTAAGATTCAATTTCCTACCGTCATAGATGGGGTCAACTTCCAGACTCTAAGAGCAGTACTTTGTGTGTATTGGCCCAACGAAACCTCAAGGAAAAACATTGGAATACCAGCCAACACAACAAACGTGATGTAAGGAATCAGAAATGCACCTGAATAATGGCGAAGTAACTTATAAACTTAATGATTCTAGCAGCTTCTTTTAGAGTAGCTAAGGAATTATTTGCTTGGGTGATGTAAAACATACAAAGCAACTTTTGTGTGCTGTAAAAACGAAGAAAAATAATACTTACCACCTCCATTTTTGTAGCATAAATATGGGAATCTCCAGACATTTCCTAACCCCACTGTGTATCCAATCAGAACCAGTATAAACTCACTTTTTCTGCTCCATGTTTTACTAAATAATGTGGTGCATACAATAAGTTATAGGGTATTGCGACTAGGATAAAGTTTTGTTACCCACCAGTAGGATAAACAATTCATTTGCAATAAAAATATATATTTTCATATACAGTAGCCCTGTATCCACCCCGGATATGCATTGCTCACAGCGCTTTACAAAGCAGACAGTGTCAGCCCAGCCGTATAGAGACGCAGCTGAATACAGTATTACCCTACCATGAATCTATTCCGTTGCTGAGTGCTAAGCAAAAGTAAAATTCAGTACCACTAATATAGCACATAATCAGTGAATTACCGGCGTTTGATAAACAATAGATCACTTCCATCTTCAACAGTGTGCGTTGTTGTACTAGACATAAGTATATTAGTCGCATTGTTAGAACTGATCATCTCTATCAACTTTATTGCTTTGACTTCAACGTTAAAATTTAAGCCAAGTCAAAGTTAATGGCAAAGAAATCTACAGTAGCAGTGCCCCAACTCTGAAACAAAATGCGTTTGAAAATAATAAATATTATCAACACTACAGCAAAGTGCTCTATGCCAAGCAAAAGAGCCAACACTTTTAAATACTGTATATAATAGTTTCGGGAGAGAGTTTGCTTTCTTATATCAAAGACAGGCAAAACGCAACAATACAACAGGGTTGAGCACTATTACAACATATTTTACATATTTACAAATAGTTTTAACAGTCGAACGTTTTCGGCTTAACTTAAGACCTCATCAGGAATCTGAAAATATTTATAAAAATGCCATAAATTTCAGCTTCTCGAAGATAACTAGCTAATTGATTGATTGATTGATTGATTGGTTTATTTTGTTGTGCAATGTCATAACAGCAAAATCATTAAATGATGCAGTACGCTTAACGAACACAATTGAAGCAAAGAAAAATAACAAATGTGCACTGCATCGTTGATAAGTAAATCACAACGGGAAGCTGCAAAGTGACCATAAATTGACGGTCTTCGAGTTCCAATATTAGAGTATCGGTCCACATTAGTAAATTACACTGCAATCAACTTTAATATTCTGCAATTAGATAGTTTTTGTAAAGTTTTTTAAATGAGTCAAAAGATTTTTTTTTAATATCTAGTGGGATTGAGTTCCATATTTTTACTCCACTATACTTGATGCTTCGTTGAAGTTTTGAAGTAGCATACAGAGGAACAAAGTAATTATCATTTTTGATTGAGCATCTATAGTTGAGCGATTATGAATGATTGATGTTTTTTTGAAGTAATTCGAAAAAGTACAGGGTAAAGAATTATGGTTATATTTAAACATTAATTTAGCAATTTCAAGTTTGTAAATGTCTTTTATTTTTAGAACTTTTACCTGCTTAAAGTATGGTGTAACGTGTTCTGACCACAGCCCTCCAGCAACTACTTTTATTGCTTTGTTTTGCAACTTTTGTAGTTTCTCGATGTATGCTTTGTATGTAGAGCCCCAAATGGCTATTCCATTGATAATATGTGGGTGTATGAGCGAATAATATAGCTGCAGTCTAGCATTGAAAGGAAGAAAGTGTTTACGTTTCGACAAAATACCAACAGATCTAGCAAGTTTAGATCTAAGAGCATCAATGTGAGGTTCGAATGAGAGCTGTTTATCAATTATTATTCCAAGATACTTAGCGTGGTCGACAGTTTCTAGCTCAACAGCCCTATAGAAAACATGGAATTCATCAAATTTGTTGTAGCCTTTTTTAGGAGGAATTACTAATAGATTGGATTTAAAGGCATTAATGGTCAATTTGTTGGCATTTATCCAACCATCTACAGCAGCTAATTCATCATTAAGTTTGGTTTGCAATAAATTTAAGTTATCAGCTTTAACTATAAGACATGTATCGTCCGCAAACAACCTTGGCATTGTCGACATGCTGTTTGGTAGGTCATTTATGTAAATTAAAAACAAGAGTGGATCTAGAGTTGAACCTTGAGGAGCACCATACTGGATAGATTGCTGTGTGGAAGTATCTTGATCAATCGCAACATATTGTTTACGGCCATTCAAGTAAGACGAGAGAAGATCGTTTGCAACTCCACGGACACCACAATGGTCAAGCTTCCGCAAGAGCCGTTTATGGCATACAGTGTCAAATGCTTTTTTTAAGTCGAGGAAGGCAAGTCCTGTGAAATCAGTGTTTTTAATTTGTTCGTAGGTAGTGCTTATTATGTCAAGGGCAGCATGTGTAGTTGAGTGGTTGGAACGAAATCCATATTGTGTGGGTAGGAGTGAAGAATTTTTATTAAGAAAGCTGGAAATCCTTTTGTAGATTAGTTTTTCTATTATTTTTGAAAAACACGATAATAGCGTGTTTTTGAATATTTCCGGAGAAACTAAAGATTGCCAAGGTATCACCTTGGCAATCTTTAGTTTCTCCGGAAATATTCCATATATAAATGAATAATTAATCAATGCTGCAAGTGGAGGGGCAACAATACTAGAAACAGGTCGAAGAAAATACGGGGAAATGTTATCACAGCCAAAAGCTTTGTTTATATTTAAAGCATGTAGCTCATTGATAACTTCGTTAATATGGGATGGTTCCAGGTAGATCGAGGTAGGGACACGGTTCCTTAAGTAACTGAGATAACCGTTCTCATCCCCAGGTTCAACACTTTCAGCTAACTTTTTACCAATATTACAAAAAAAGTTGTTAAAATTATTGGCAACAAGCTTTGGCTGGGATATTTGCACTCCGTCAACATTAACACTATTGATAACTTATGTTGACTTGTTTTTGTTGGGTAACAGTGAATTTATGATTTTCCAAGTTTGTCTGGCATCAATTTTGTTTGTGCTAAGTTCGCGTTCATAATACTGTTTTATAGCTAAAAATTTCAGTTTAGTTAATTTGTTAGAATATTTCTTATATATAAGCTTACTTGCTTCGTTGCCTATTGAGAAGTGGGTTTTATACATTTTTTGTTTATTTTTTATGGACACGTAAAGTCCTCTAGTTATCCAAGGTTTTCTTTGTAATTTATTATTTTTGCGAGAAAGTTTTTTTTTAGTGGAGCGTGGTTATCAATTACGTTTTTTATTGCGTCAATCAGTTCCGAAAATTTGTCATTTAAACCTTCGGGGGACACATTCGAAAGAGAAGACATGAATTTGTGCATGCTTCCAGGTAATTCCTCACAATAAGCAGCTAAGTCGAGATTCCGTTTATCACGGTAGTAGCATGTTGAATACTTTGTTGGCACCCTAAAGTCTGAAACAAAACAAAATACTGGCAAGTGGTCTGTGATGTCATAATTAAGAACACCTGGGGTTACGCGGTGGGTAATACTGTTAGAAAGGATGTGATCAATCGTGGTTGAAGAGTTTTCCGTAACTCTTGTGGGTTTGGTTATTAGCGAGTGAACACCATTACTTTTAAGCATGGTAAGATAACTTTTAGAGAGAGTAGAAGGGTCAGAAACGTTGATATTAAGATCACCTAGAATGAAATATGTTTTCCTTTCATTGTTGAGTTTAGTCAGAGTAGTGTCAAGAGCTTCAACAAAACCAGATTGATTTGATCGGGGATGTCGATAAACTGCACCTATTATAAGTTTATATTTAGAATTGTTAAGATCAATGGATATCCATAAGTTTTCACAGTCGTCACTATCGATTTGAAAATTGTTTATGACTTTAAATTTGTAGTCCTTTGAAATATATATAAAAACACCGCCTGCAGAAATACAAGAATTTTCATAAACATAATCGTAGCCCTGTAGCGATATATTAACAAGAGGTTTTTCCTTAATGCGCGTTTCGGTAACACAAATAATATCAGGAGCATTTTCAAAAGTTTCAAAGAATTCATGCAGAGTATCAATATTTTTTTGAATAGACCTAATATTTATATGCAGTGCGAATAGCAGGTTATTTTGATTATCTCTAAACACAGACGAATTAGGTTCGTAATAATCACACAATCTTATATTTGAAGATAAACAGGATGCAAGCGATTCATTCAAATCGAATTCATTTTCAGGATTAAGGGTGACAGCTTGACTCGTTCGCTTAGAATGTAGAACGCAATTATTATTACAATGAGACAATATAGGCCGCTTGTGAATTTGCGCCATAGAACAGACAAGAGGTATCGCAGTAACAATTGGTAAGAAGAGTGAGATAATAAGGGTCTGACACAGATTTCAATCACAGCTTGATTAAGGTCAATAATTCAATAAGCGTCAGTTTATTGAGGAAGCGAAAATCTACCAGACGTCTGGGATGCTCGATTATTTACAGTGTGACCTCGAGTTGATCTCGTTCAACGTTGACTGACCCAGTTAGCAACATTTGGCCACTTCACACCAATCCATCTTCAAGAGGTGTTGGATCCATGCACTAAGAAACCAACCCCGCCAACCGGGTTTTTAAGTAGATATAGACTTCTTAAGATTAGGCATAGACAAAAGACAAACATTTCAACCAAGCTCAGACAAGTAAAATAGAAAAGTAGTTGATTACAAATCAATTCGTTTGCCATCCCCAATTAGATTTATGTCACCAGGCGAATTAACCCACTTAAAAGTTTGCCCGCTTTGTTTGGCTGTTTTTACAAATGGTAACAATTGTTTTTTTTTTGTTATATAACAATTTTGGCAAATGCTCCGAGAAAAATACTCGGCTGTTATTAGAAATATTAAAATTTTTCAAAGATTTTAACGATTTAAATATCATTTCCTTCTGCAGCATGGTTCCAACTTTAAATATAATCGGGCGTGTTGTACTTACACCAGTTGCACGTCCTTTCGTTGTTGATCCCAGAAGATGACAATCGACAATGTCTATGTCGTCACATTTCAGTGCATTATTCAGTAGATTCTTAACTTTTTCCACTGTTTTTGCTTTCGTTTCCCATGCTTCTTCTTTGATTCCATGAATGAGAATATTCATTCTTTTACTGTATTGATCTTTTTCTAGATTCTCCTTTTCGATTTTTTGTTTGAAGTTCTTTAACTCTTCACGAACGTCATCATACTTTTGTTCAAGATTTTTGACAGTATTTTCTTGTCTCTCAACTTTCTTCTCAAGTAGCCTACAGTAGTTCAATCGTAAAATTCAATCTTTCTTCCAAACCGTTTAATGTGGTTTCTAACTGTTCGAACTTGTTGGAAAGTCGATCTTCAATATCTTTTATTGCTTTAAGTATACTTTCCAGAGTAACCTGATTATTAGACGTTGACGTTTGCTTTTTTGAAGGTGACATACTATGATTTACTTGCTAACTGATTCTTATAATCGTTTACCCTTCTCACCGCTCACCAAAGCGTATTACTGCATGCGCTCTAGAAACACTAAACTATTCACCTAAAAACCTTACAAACTGTTTCTCCGTTGTTAAGTTTTCAGAAGGTTCTTATTCAAACAGAATTTATAGGCCTATGTAAGGTATTCTATATACTAAATAAATTTAGACAATATTAGATGATAATAAAATTCGAATGTTTATTATATAGAGCAATAGATATTATTAATACCCTACCAAAAAACAGTTCCAAGCAAAAAAGCCAAGCAGAGCAAATTAGTGTACATCAAACTCATTCACTATTCATCAAAAACCTCGTGACTTTATTTTATGTATACGGTATACTAAGCCTATATATGGAATATATAAGATCCCAAAAAGGAGAAAACAGGCTGTCAAGGTTTTTAAATGATTAATATGATCTGTTCTTTCGTAGACAGACTTTTGTATTTTAAAAAACTTTGTCACTTTTCACTGGGCTTACTTTGTGCAAATTCACCGATATAGCTTACCAGAAGGAAGGAAGCAAAAACATTTTCCGCTAAATTTCGGCTTAAATGCTGCACGAAAACACATTTGCTGGCAAAGGTTTCACGATCTTAAACAAATCATATGGTTAAAATTGGTACGAAAGTTTCGAAAACCATTTTATGCCTTTAAATCTTCTGTTTCGTAAGCCTAACCCCAATAGCTTTGACAGGGTGCCCAGAGGTACTTTTGGATCCAGGCCCGAAATGATTTTAGGGGCCCGTAAACGGATTTAGTGCGTTTTTCTTAGAAGTCTCTTGATTTGGGGCACAAGGATTTCATCAGTACCAAGCTTAATTTATCTTCCAACCAGTGATAGACTTACAGTAGGTTAGATGAGTCCGGGCCAAAACTTTATTGGGGCTCACTTTGGCAATTGCTTATTACATAATACCGTTAAACTCTGCAGTTATGTATAGAAGCAGGCCTACTGGTTTCTTATATATATAATGCATTTTAACTGTCCTTGTTTAAAGTGTTGATTGCAATCATTTGGTATGAATGAGCTACAGACCAGAGGTTCCCAAATTGTGAGTAGTGGCACACTGGTGTGCCGCGAAAACTTGGTGCTTTAACTAAATGCTGCAACCGTAAGCGCAAAGCAGCAAACTGTCAAATCAAATAGTTTGCAGGAGAGCATATTTACTTTCGTGTTGCAGTAGACTTACGATAAATTGCCGACAGTTAAAGTTTGGTTTGTTTTCGGTCTTTTCTGTTGCCAGTCTAACTAAAAATTAGTCGAGGCTGGCCGTTTTATGACTTACATCCTTTGTGATAAATGGAAATAAGGTAACTTATATTTTTATGAGTTTCTGCATTGCTGTATAAAAGTAGGTTGAATTTATAATAATCTTGTAAAGAAGCAGTCAACCATTCCTCTTAACACAAAGCTTGTCAAATATGCATACAGTATAAAAGCATTGAAACAACGACTTTCTCGTAAAAAATCACTCAAGTTTTGGGTCAGGTTAGGTGATGTTCGCCTTTTGTTTCCGAAGATGGCCAATGAGACTGATTCGAGCTTTAGTGTAGGCTATGTGGTCAGCGCACACGAGTGCTGGGGAGATGACCGATGAGGCCTATCTGTGCGGTGAAGCTTAAGTTAGGTCAGGTGAGGTACCGTACCAACCAAGTCATACATCGTTCAGGATAAGAGAACGTTCTGTTGAGATAACATTAGCTTGCATAATAAGAGACGTAGCCACGAGGGCTTTGGAAAGCAAACGCCCTTTTCCTCCAAAAATTTTATCTTATCTCCCCAAAAAAAGAATTTTTAATACTATTGCAACGTTTTCATGACATTGTATTGCATGTTGAATGAAGTTGCATAAATGCTTGGCTTCACTTAGCAGCTATATTTTCAAACAATTTTCTTTTCAAATAGTAAAATATCTGCTGTTCTAAAAGTTGCTTTTGTCTGTTTTAAAATATTCTTTTTAGCTACATCACTGATACAAATACCACCGCAGAGCTAAACTGTTTCCTTTCAGCCTCAATCCGTAACACCTGTCATGAAAAGAAATATTGCACATAATCCTATCCAACTACCATGCTGCATTCACTGGAAACGTGAACAATAATTTTGAGCAATCGCCTTTTCACACATCGCTTACTCCTTTTTTGTATCAGCAATGAAGCAAAACCGTAACAAAACCTGCAAAAAAACGACGCAGTTCAGTCAGAGCCTGATTGACGTAGAAGCGGCCATGTCTTTGGTAGGTTACTTATTGGCATGTCTGAAAATATCCCTTGCTTCATGAATATAAACCTGAATGAAGATATCCCTTGCTTCATGAATAGGCTATAAGCCTGAATGAATATATCCCTTGCTTCATGAATATAAGGCAGAAAGAAAAAAAACAATAAAAACTATTAATACTACAAAAAGTGCTCAATGCTAAGCAAAAAAGCAAAGCAGAGCGAATTAAATCAAATATAGTTATTACTATCTGAAGCCTTTACAAATTGTTTCACCTTATTCAAATAGAATTATATTTGAATAAGGTGAAACAGGCTGTTAAGGATTCAGATAGTAATAACTATACTTGATTTAAGCCTGAATGAAGGTATTCCTTGCTTCATGAATATAAGCCTGAAGGTATTCCTTGGTATTTATTCATTCCAAAGATTGACTTTCTTTTTTTTCTGTACACTAAAACTAAATCTTACCGAGCATACGGCCTGGATACGAGAAAAAAAAACTCGTTTCTACTTGACCTAAGGAAAAGAAACCTTTTATGACTTTAGAGAAGCATGGTTATTTGTACAGTATTTCTTGGAAATTCACAATTATCCTCAACAAGATAAAACGCTTATTTTTACGTATTGCTTCTTTTCACTGTGTCTATGTTTTACCTTCTATCAAAATGAAGCCTTGGCCATTTGAAAAGTTTTAGAAATGGTTCTATTTTTGATGAATGAAATCTGGCTATTAACAGTGTATTGAAGCGGTTGGTTCAACTAATCAACGGCATAATAATTTATTACCAAATAAAAATCAATTTGATAATATAACAGTGATCAAAGAAATTAGAAATAAACAATTCAGCTTTCGAAATAATTACACTGTTGGAAAGGACACGGGCAAAAAAAGGACTCTTCAGTTAGCAACTTTCTTGCATCGATTCAACGTATACAAACGTTGAATCAATGTCAAAAAGAAGTGATTTGCTGACTGAGTCTCAGGAAACATCATACAAGGATCGGTGTTCAATGGAGTGTACAGTATTGTTAAAAACTAAAGTGGTTAAACTTCGCAATTACGATTCAAAATTTTGAGATTTGCAAATTGTATAAGAATATGATTGAATGCTAATAGGAGTGTTGCCATAGCAGACGAAAAAAAATCAAAAACAAGTAAATTGCATTGCACGCATGATCAGAAGGTTCTATGTAAAAGATGGTTCACATCTTCATGTGGATCAAACGTCCCATGATATTTAAACAACATATTTCAGGTGCAATAGTTCTCTTCAATTATGTGTGAGCCCAGCCAGCAACTGTTCTTTTCCACATTGATTCAACGTCTGCGGACGTAGAATCAATGTATGTACTGACTTGCTGGCTGGGAATGTGTCTATTCTAACATCAGTGAAATGACACTCTTAGTTAGCCTGAACAAGACTGCAACATTGTGGCTGAGTTTTCCAACACATAAACAGAGTTTGCAAGGAACAATGCTTGAAACCGCATATCACTTGGGCGGTGATAGCGAAAAGCTGATGCACAACAACGAAAAAGCGATAATTTAAACTGAGTGAAGACGTAAACGAAGCGCGAAACATTGTCAAGTCCTACAGAAAGAGAAAGGATAAATATTATGTACAGAAATATAATTAAAACGCAAAAAGAACAAAATCACTGCGTGTGGCACATGAAAAGAAGCATAGAAATACTGTAACGAAACAGTCCTTGGTTTCAGTTTTTCTAATAAGCGAGCCATGAACATATTTTCAGACAGCATAATTGGTTCTGCAATCTGCATACGCAAAATTAACCAATTTGGTTAGGTAGGTTTGAATTTCTCAGCAACCACCAAGAGTAGAATGTTTAAACGAAATTAGGAAAATACTGTAACATACTTTGAGCACAAAACACCCATCTTTACATCATAGTTGAACTATATCTTGCAAATACGTTAAAACAGAAAACGTTTTCAGCAATAAAATGAAAGAGAATAAATTTAAATTACCACGATTTGCGAATTTTAAAGCCTAAGTTCATTTTTATCAACTAACGTCGGTAAATGTTGTTGAAACATTATCTACGTTCAGCTTAAACTTCAAGAGGAGTCGTTTTCTGAAAAATCAACTTCCTCTTCCTCGCTAAGAGTGGACGTTTCACTCTCTTCTGCGTTCATCTTGGCATCACCAATTCTCTGAGTTGATGTTTCCTCCAGTAATACCACACTGCTGTCATCTTCCTCTTCTAAACTTCCCTCTGATTCTTCCTCGGACGTGCTTTCATCCTGTTTAGAAGCTTTTCCCAGTCGGAACACATCCTCCTTATTGAGATCCTCTCCTTTGCTGGCTTGGATCAAAGCGTACTTCCACCGATCGTTTCGATCCTTATCATCAGTGGCGAAGAGGAAAATCCTCCGAGCTTGTTTCAACTTGAAGCAGTATTTGTGCTCCGTGAAGAAAATGTCAATAACCTCAAACCCAGGAAGAGGCATAGTCATTTGGGCACGAACATCCTGTGTAGAAGTAACAACACTTCACTTATTGTTGAAAATATCACCAAAAGTCAAAGCTGGAAGCTCCTGGTCGTTGTTACGCAATCTTTCTAGTTATGTGAAATAAACATGATAAAGCTTTTCACAACTAAATTGGGTTGGTAATTTTGTTATTCGTGGCCTCTTATCATCGAAAATTTGTGGTAAAGGCTTCCTAGTTAAGTAATTTTAAAAAAATTGCAGCATCGAAATTTGACACAAACTTAAACAAAAACATGGACTAAACGCCATAAAAGTTAATGCTACTCAACATTTTTCTAACGTCACAAAAAATTCGGTCTTCATTTTAAACTTTGCATTTTGGCGTCATTTCTAACGACATGATTCGTACCTGATGAGCTCCGTAGAAGTAAAGACACAGCTCGTTGTTGGGGATAACGCACCAGGTTTTCGTCCATGCTCTTTTCTTTTCATTTTCAGTCACAAATAAATAGTCTGCAATGACGCTGTTCTCTGATACAATGTTGGCTTGCACCTGGAAGACAACCATCAAAAATAGTCAAGAAACTGAAATTGAATGAATGAAAAACAACGTTGCCAACAGTACCTTATCATCACGTTACACAATTGAGCCTTCAACTCTGTTTTCTTACAATTTCGCGAAAGAAAATTCCACACAGAACTGTGGTGTTTATTAATTATTATCAAATAATCTCCTTCTTACTTCCAATACGCCTTTCTTTTCGCTGTCCGTTGAGTCTTGCTGATAACGTCCGGTCAAAACATCATAGCAGGTGGCACACACTTTCAACGGCTTTCCCGAATCGTACTGGAGTTGAATTTTATTCTCAGAACACTCTGAACAGACAACCTACACACAAAAAAACGAAGATATAATTACATGGTGAGACGCATTTGCTACTGCACTTCTGTTGTTCGTAACTAATAAATTTACAACCAGCGGCAAAACAAGTCAAAAGAACACTGGGGATGATGAATAATTTTGTACAATTTTTTGCCTGTTTGCCAGGCATTGACAAGGGAGGTTTTTTGAATTTCTAAGAAAAAAAAATTTCCCTCCACCCTATTAACTGGGTTATTGTGATTATTCTTGAATCGTTTGTTTTTTTTGCATGTATGGTAATTACTATGGACTTATTGGTCTGATGCAAATAAAAAAATAATAATAATGATAATAACAATAAACTGTTTGCATGTGGATAGGAAGTACTTGAACCGTATTGAAAAATGGAGGTTGGAGAATGATCAAAAAACACACTTACCCTCCCACAAGCTCTGCAGTGGTGCCTCCTTCTCAATAACTTATTGAAAATTTTTGAGCAGCACATGCACATGGTAACTTCATGGTCTTTGATCCAACGAGGGGCCCTTGTTCCCAAATCAGCGTCTGTAATGTCTATAGTGGGTTGCTTGATATCATTTGGTGTAGATGGAGGAACAGGACTTCCGGAAATTGGGCTGTTGGTTGAAGAAGTAAGTTCATCCTGAGCGGAATCTCCTCGTTTGAAGGTCTGCAGACGATCTTTACGCTCATCTATGGCGTTCGTGATGGCTTGAATCCAGCTTTCTTTCTCTTCGGAAGAGCTGTGACATTAAAAATCATCCCATCAAATTTCCAGATAAAAATGGATCTATTGTGTCGTATAAGAACATTTCCACGGACAATTTAAATTTGTGTTAACAAAAAATATGATAACTTACTTTGAGGCAAACTCCATCGACTTTTGCAAGCCGTTCACACAAAACGCGTTGGGAACAGTGGGATTTTTGACTTTCGTAATTTCCATCCCGTCCAAGTCTATTTTGGCGGTCACTTTGTACGATTTACCTTGCAGTCTTCTCAATGGTGAACAACAAAGAAGCATGTCGCTGAACTAAATATAAAATTTGGTTAACCACGTGTTTGAGTAATAGTAAAGTTGTAGTCTAAACATGAATTTTTTTTACCAGGAATACTTCAGAGACACCAAAAATACACAAAGAAAGCTTTGACTCAAATTGCCATGCTGCTCTCAAAAGTTTGCTTTTACTCACTGCTACATTGGAGTGAAAGCTAAAATAAACTTAAGGAACCTCATTTATATAATGAGACCACAGATGGCACAACGTCTTTAGAAAATGAATAGGCTGCACGCTTGAAAACACAATGAACTAAGTATGATACACATTTAATTATTAAACAAATTTTCTCACGAGATAAAGATATCTTTCGTATTTTTCGCCATTTCTGGCCGAAATTTTCGTGATTTTTCCTTCTTTTAGCAATTCTCGTGTGACGTCAACAATATCAAACTTTACGTCAGCAAGAGCGTTGAAAATGTTGACCAGCTTATGAAATTTCTCCTGCAAATACAATAAAGTTTAAATAGCGTTAAAGCACATGTAAAACTAAACCTTAATGATGTAAAATCAAATGCTTGATGTTAGTCATACTTAGAAACAACTACAAATAAAGAATTTCGAACTCAAAATTTGAAGAACATTTTTTGTCGCATACAAGCTTACGCCCGGGGGTTGAAGATTAAGTAGACGGGAAGGCAAGGAAGCCAATCTTTGTGTCCAGACATGCCTTTAAGTGTCCTGCCAAAGACACAGCCACATACTCTTGAACGGTCGAAGGCGCACCCTTTCGAGCGTCGTATCAGACCTCTCACCACTCGGCTATGCAACCTACGTGGCAGGCAAGAGCACCGATCGGAGCCATAAAAACATAAAAGTTAGCAGACATACGGTCTGCTCCTTTCGTAAAAGCATGAATAAGGATCGAGGCTAATAGCAGGCTATTTCTTTTGGTCCATGCGTCACCAGATGTGGAGAGACGCAAAGAAGAAAATTCAAATTTTATGACGACAAATTGAAGTCAATTTTGCTTACAATCTTCTTCATGGTCTCATTTGAATGAGTGGCTGCTATGGTGATAAGCTTAAGAGCCTTTTTAGCTTCTAGTTTGTCCTCAGCATCTTCAGGAAGCCGCTTCACATAGTCTTCAAGAAGGAGCCGATACCTCGGGACCCTTTGGACAGGAGTCAGCATGTGATGCTGAAAAATAATAGGCTAAAGATGATGAAAAATATTAAGGTTAAAAACGACGTCATCTGGATATAAAATTTCCCACTTTTAGATGAGTGAGAGAACCTTGAATATAATGCTTGCCATAATTTTTCAACATATTCAGTTTACTTATCTCAAACCATAAATCGTTTGTAAATTAATGAAGTGATTTCAGCACAAAATCTCCCATCTTTATTTCATGCGCCTTGTCTTTAACTAGAAAAAGGTAACGCAATGCCACAATCAGACACGTTACAACTTTTAAGACATTTAATTGCTTTTCAACAACACTTGTCTAAAGGTACCGAGACTAAAAACGTCGCGTCACCTGCAAAGTGAGAAAGTTGCATTCCGGAGTCTGTTGAATTGCTTTCATTATTGATGCGAATCCGTTCGACTTTTCAGACCACAGTTTTATTGCGTTCATCGCGTCGTCAAAGTTTTGCACATAGAGACTGTACATCTTCAAGAAAGGCGCTGCTTTCGTCATGACATCTCCAATTCTGGGATTGGTATTCCTGATGAAATAAAGTAGTTTGTTGTTTATTTTTTCAGTTCGACACGTTTTTGAACGTAAAGTTACGCTGCGGTTATGTGTGTATAGAACTGCTATCCCACAACACAATGTGGTAGGCTACGGATTTTACGAATGTATGTGATCGCGAAGACGGCGTCAACAGCTACATAAGCTAAGGGGCGCTATAGAGAATCGGGTAATTACTTTCTGAATCTTCAGGTACAAAACCTTTGAGGCAAATTTAATAAACAAAACTTATCATATCTATATCTTTAACACAATGAAGAGAGCCAATAAAAAGCGACTGCTTTAGATCGTTTTGTTTACAAAATAGGAAGAGAAAATGTGGCTGTAATATTCCCACAAATCATCTTTTAGTGTTATCTGATGAGATCAGAGGGCTTTTCATCATAGATCAAATTCAACATCTGCAGACGTTGAATCAATGTAAAAAAAACGTTGATTTGCTGTCTGGGAAAGCTTTGCAAAGCATTATCAGGCTTTCTGTTTACTTGACAAAATATATATTCCACATCCAAAATTGGACATGTGCATGTTTTGCTGCTGCAACGTTGCAAAACGGCAACTCAACATCAAGTTGAAATTACCAAACTCAACTCCCTAAACTCCCTAATCGCGAGCGTTCTTGTCCAACACAAGTCACAAGATAGCTTTCAGCTCCCCATGGACCAGAATGCACTGAGACGAAGTTACACGCTTGCATATATTCAAAGCAAAATATTTGATTGATTAAAAAATTGTAGACTAACAAGTTAACAACTCAGACAGCAAAAATCCGTTATATTGATTCAACGTTTGTCGTTGAATCAATGTAAAAATGACGGATTTTTTGTCTAGGAATCCTGGGACTTTGAATTCTTCCACCATTATTCCATCAATCATAATGTATCTTTAGTTTTATCAACATCATACCATGTGCTGCAGATTTTTGAACTTGATACATTTTTGACGAATCGTAATCGATCAACTTAAAATTAGTTTTCGATTACACTTACCAATTTTTTAACCTCTCTTTCAGTTGCGGAAGAAGAAAGCTGCTGTGAAACTGATAGATGGCTGGGACATGGCAAAATATGTTGTTTACCACTTGCTCGGGCATGATGTGTTTTGAGATAGCAGCATCACGCACTTGTTTGTGGAAGACCTGCAAGAATTGACACTTATGTAATGCATTACCCATGCCAATGAAAAATTCTTCTATAGTCTCGTTTTTCAAATCAAACTTGACGTATATTGGACAAAGACGTGAGTAGTTGTGTCGTAATTGGTTACTCGTGGTATGTGCATCATTGTAGCAGTTACACGCAAAGCCTTGAAACGTTGTCGAAAGTGTGATAATTGTCCAACGTCAAAGAAAAAGGTCATGGCACTATTGTCAAACGTGTCTGGAATGAAAATATTTGATAGGCTATGCGAGCACGTTGATGAACAGAGAAAGACAAAATCATGTAAGGTTCAAAACGTGCATAATAATTGTTTGGGTAACAGAAATCGTGTCTATGACTAGCACGACTACCGAATTGAAGCATTGGAATTGGTGTCACTAGGCTACGGCACAAAAGCTTGAAAAAACAAGTGTAAGCAATGTAAGTTTCATAATATACTCTTTAATGTTTTTAAAAGAAGAAAAATCGGAAAAAAAATTTTTTTTTTACGCTCACCTGATCTATAAGGTGAAGAATTGCAACGTAGGACTCTTCCGTTGAAAGTAACTCTTTGGCAATGTTGTATATTTTCACTTCGTTTGGTTCTTTCAGCTAGAATAACAACAAAGCGTTAGTAATGCTTTGCAATCAACATGAGCTGGTGTCCAACCGGTTAAGTAATACGTATCAGTGTAGTGACGGAAGGAAAGTGAAGTATCAGATAACTACTTTAGCTGGTTAACATGGCAGACGAGGTGACTCACAAGTGGGAAAAGGGTATCACTATCACAAAAATATTGTTGTTATGCTTTTCACTGGTGATGTAGAGAACAAAGTCTTGCCACAGCATGGATTTGGTTACGTTCTATTTGAAACGAAGTAAATATTGCATTTTATGATACAGTAGCCAATATCCATCAAGCGCATAATCACACAGTGCATTGTAAGACAGGAACCAAGATCATATCAAATTGCAATTGATTGAGTTTCGCTATTAGCAGCATGACGACTCACTAACTTCAACACCATTGGTCATAGCACATGACTAGGGAACTGTTTTCCGAAAGCTAGTGCATATCGCTATTACCACAGCGAACTCGTAGCATCAGGCTAAAACAGGTCGTTAAAATCTACATTGTGACATATCAAATTCAAATTGAATTTCGGGTTAAAAAGTTTGTTCGTAATGAAACAGCAACAGGTTTTTTTTTTTCTGTAACGGATAGATGTCGGCAATTCCGACACAACTGTCAGTGCAACTAGCCAACCACCATAATGGTGCAATTGCACGGACATTGCACCACACACTATGGACCAAAAAACAAGAAATCAACCCAAGTCAAAGACTCGCTGCGTACCCTAACGCCTGTGCGACGTACGTAAGAACGTCCGACAGCGCTTCAAAGGACACGGCCTCGTCTCGGCAAGACGCTTGAAAGCAGGGCCGGATTTAGCTGATGGGGGCCCGGAGCACTTTTAGATCGGGGGGCCCCATGCAAAAAATGTTTCGCGTCTTCGGCGCGAAAAACCACCTCTACGTCTACAGCAGCATTCATCCAGCACTACACTGCACAGCATTTTGCAGAAACTTCAAAGACTGAAAGTAAAAAAATAACACAAAATCACATTTTTCCACGTCGGGGGGCCCCTTCAAAAGGGGGGCCCGGGGCACCTGCACTCTCTGCCCCTCCCCTAAATCCGGGCCTGCTTAAAAGCATACCAAAATAAGGGGAGCAGCAGTCACGATGACTATGTCCATGCGCTGATCCCTGTTGTGTTGCATGTGCATCTGTAATCGTAGGCTAGTGCCATATAGGTTATCGCAATGGGTGAAAAATTAAACTAAAATAAAAGCACTAAAAGTACTCACAAATGCAACAGGACTCGTCGGACGAGGTGGTTCCGTGCGATGCTTGCTTGGTGTCCCCGGTAGTGGTTCATCTTCTTCACTGTTGTCAAAATCACTCCAACTGTCTACACCAGTTCCGTGGTTGTTTGTTGGGACTTCTAGAGAATTTCTGAAGCCAGAATCGACGGATTCATCGGAACAATCACGAGAAACCGGTCTCGCCTGCAGATTGGTCATTTCTTTTTCTTCGCTGGCTTCCTTTACAATGTTATTGTAAACGTCAAGGATATTTAGATCTACCAGTCTACTAGGGGTACTAGCGCCTTGGTGACTGTAGGAATCAATTGAAGACAAGGACGTTGTTTCGCCTTGGGCCGTTTTATCAACAGCTTCGCTTTGCGCGTGGCCAGTTGACGGTTTACCTGCCTTAAAGGGGGGAGGAGGTGGGGCCGGCCTGCAAGGCTTATACACGACTTCAGTGGCTGGAGATAAGTCGGCTTCACTGAAGCCGCTGGACCTTTGATCTGGAGTTGATGGACTCACACTGTCTGTACTTTCACTAGTGAACATTCTGTTGAGTTTCCCGGTGCTCCCCCCTTTCTGGCGATCCAAATCGGAAATATTTTTTATCGACCGTTTACTTAAGCCTATATCAGTGTACGACCGTTCCCTCTGTAGCAAGGGCAAGTTCGTTGGCCTCGTAGCGCTTTCAGACCTTTTCTTCAAACTATCATCGTCACTTTCTGGCCTGTCTGACAGGCAACCTCGAAGAGGTGTTTTACCAGCAGAGGAAAATTTTAATCCGGCCAACTTTTGGAGCGAGCTTGCTCGTCGACGTCCTTTGAACTCTGCCTCATCATCAAAGTTTTGATCGTTGCCAGGCAAAAGATGGGTTTTTTCTGAGCTGTTTATTTCAGTTTTTTTAACAGCTAATGGAGAAGGTGATTGCGGTTTTTCTTTAACCAAACTCGTAGCGTTGTCTTTAGATCGTTTTCGTGTATTGTGCAGAAAACTACCCTTTCTGCGTCTTCCTAACTCTTCCTCATCATCATCAGTGGTGTTTGCAGAAGAATTTGCAAACTTTTCAACCGTTTTTGGTCCTTTGTTAATTTCGGCGTTTGATAGGGGTACAACTGTGTCTTTATTCTTGCCTTCGCTGTTTTTACTCTTAGACGGCAAGTTATACGAGTTCGTCGTCTCACAATTGGTAGAAACGTTTGTGGATGCATAAGCTGCTGTACCAACTGAGCTTCCGTCTTTGACAGCCTGACGATTTGTCGGAGGCTCATTTGCAATCGTGCATTGATATTCCACAGTTGTACGCCGCATGAAAAGTTTTTCCGGTTTAAAGATCTCCCTCTCGACAGTGGCGCTTGTGGAAGACTCTGTAGCTGACTCTTTGGTTTTCCTAACTTTAGGAGAAGAGACGTTTGTTTGGACATTAGTAGGCATTTTGTTTTGATCTTTGACTTCTTTACCATGAACCGAACGATTATGTGAGTTTGTAATGTCACTGTCAACAACGTTCTTCTTGTTCTTCGATTGATTAAAGTGTTCATCCGACCATGACGGGATGCGACGGCGTTGAAAGGCAGGCGAGTGAGGTTTGGATGGTCTGTAAACACAAAATATTATTGCAATATGTTATAAACAAATCTTCTTGTGTTTTCAAAACAAAGGTTGTTTGCCCGTTTTACTAGTAGGCTGCAAGAAACAACACTAGATCAAAACATTACGTTAGCTGTGCTGTCGTCTTCAAGGCAAGCAAAGAGAAAGCACACAACACCACTTGTGGTTTAGACGCCTACAATTACTGCATGCCTTTCACGAAAACAACTCCCAACAACATTCCAGTAAAACTCGGGGATTCGATTATAGCTCGAGTTTCAATGGGGAAGTTCTATCCCTCATCCTTATGTTATTCAATTTAATTGATTATGAATACAATTTTATCAAGGCCAAAACAAAATAAACATATAGCCTAGCCCTACACGCTAGGGGTGACCGATCAAAGAGCGGTGATTAGGCCCGTTAAAAGAATAATTTGGGTCCGGTACCAATGACGTTCCAAGACCCTCAAAACAAGACACCGCTAAACACATGCGCTATAACAAAAATTTATGAGACGTTTTCTAAAACTTTTTGACCTCTCTGGAAAAGCTTCGGGCCCCTAATGTTTTTTTTTTCGGGCTTGGGTACAAAAGTACTTTTTGGACTCCACTGCCAACCCTTCTGGTCGTCATGACATAAAAGAAGTGAATAATTGTATTTTATCGTGGCACTTTGCACATATAGAAAATAGCTTCATTTTTGCATAATGCATAATGTATAGCCTAAGTGGAGACTCCGAACGTTAGGCCAAACCTCATGATTAAACTTACGCAATTGCAAATTGCACGATATATGCTATTTTTGACATCCAGCATCAAAAGCAAAAAGCACCATTCACTAACAAGCGTTTTCTGTAACACTCCAAAAATATGAACACGCACTGTGAAGCAACTGCGAAATATTTAATCCACATGACGTCAAGGTTTCCGAAGGTGAACCTGCGGAAGGACCGTTATCTGAACTTCGAAGGAACGAGCATATTTATATATACATCTGTAACCGTGATATGAGTTATGAAATCAACTGTCAAGTAGCAGCTATAATAGCCGGAAAAAAAATTCAAACTAATAGCATTTAACACGTCACTTGCAATCTGACACACAAAACTGACAAGATAAGCCAGTCGTGCTGACTTGGTCTACTTTTATGGCAACGCGTGTATGAAACTAAATGTGTTGTTAGTTGTTACCTGTACGGAGAAAAACATATAGCAGTGCAACCAGTGCCACAACTTTTAAAGAAAGCTTGAATGTTCTCAATACAGTTATTCTTTTGCATTTCCGGAGAACGCTTCTTCTTTTTTTCTCTCCACTTTTTCCGCTTTTTAATTCGTTCCTCATTTTTCGTATCAACAAACAAAGGCATATCGTGAGCGTCACAAAGCATTCTTTATATTGAGAGGTGAATCACAGTCAAAGAGAAGTGACAGCAAACAGACACCTCCTTTGATCTACCAGAGAATTCCCAACAAAAATTCTCAACCTAAGTACAGTAACCTACTACAGTATAAATCGTCTTACTCTTATCAATGCTACTTTTATTCATCACAACAACTACAGTATCTTTTTGTTCCGTGATAAGAAAAACTGACAATTCTTTTCTCCACCTCTGTGCAAAAAACGAACACTAAGATAAAAAGCTAATCATCCAATAGAATACAAATGTAGGCTGCTAATTTCTACTTTACGGATGCCGGTGTATCAGTCTACAGCAGTGTTTTCAAATTTTTTTGGACCACGGAACACTTTATGCATTAAAATAATCTTGCGGAACACCAAACGAAATTTTATAATGATGCAATAAAATAAACAACACAACAACAATTTATTCACTTTCGGCTTTTATCATTGCGATATCTGGGCCTGTTTGGATGAGCAGGATTCATGTAGAAATTGCAGAAAAACAAAGCTCTTGTGATTTTGATTTTCGACCGGTGTTTCATGGAACACTAGGTCTAGTCAAACTAGTAAATTTCTTGCTGAACACCTGACCATCTTCCACGGAACATCAATGTTATGAGGCTGAGCAACGCTAGTTGAAATCACTGATCTACAGTACAGTAAGCTACACTGTGGGCTACAAGGTTGGATTTTATTAGTCTATGTTAATTCATATCTGAAAAAAAAAAACATTTTACTTTCAATCAACTACTTTCTGTTTGAAATTTTATAAACCATTGGTAAAAAAACCCATGCCTATGCTAAGGCCTCGACACATCTCAATAATGCATTTGGGTAGGCCTACATGCAATTTTACAGCTGGGCTAAGTCTCAAATAGTAGACTTAAATGCAACGTTATTCCTTTCAAATCAAGCTAAGCTGTGAATTTAAGACAGTTCTTGGTTTTCAAATAACTGATTTTGAAAAATTTACTGTAACTAGCTTATTATATCACAAACCAAAGTTTTGTATGGTAAAGCTGCTGAAACTTAAAAACCCTGTGAGGCTGCCCATGCAAAACACTTTCTGGAACTGTTTTCACGCCTATAGCCAAACTCTCTGAACTTGTAAACAAAAGTAATGAGACGTTTCAGCTGCTTTAATTAAACAGCGGAGCATGCCAATATTTCTGTCAATGCCTAGGAGGACAAGAAACTGTCAATAATGGAAATAGCCCTTGGTAACTTGGGTTAAAGCTAAATGCATAGAAAGTTAGTTGTAACTCATCTCAATGCTGTGTAGTGATTGTGTAAACAAAGATGAATTAAGAAAACAGATTTGAGTTATTATGAAGAGAATTAGCTATCATCAAAAGATAAAAAAAAATTCTGTCCGACCGTACCAGATTAACGTAAAATAACAAGTTCAAGCGAACCAAAAGTTAACTTTGGTAAGCGCACACCGAAGCAGGATTAACTCAACCAATCAGTCCGTTTTACATCGATGCGACGTCTTCAAACAAACGTGAAAAGGATTGGATAGCTACAGCTAAGAAATATGAAGTAAAGTTCTTACCGCAATCTCATCAAACCAATTTCAATCCTAAAGCTGGTCAGGTTTTCCGGTGCCAATTTTACAACAGTAGCCTACATTCATAGTTATTGCTTATGCAATTTAGAGCAGGCTTTGCAAGCACGAGTTACCTGGCATGTGGCCACAGATCAGCCTCGTGCAATTCAGCATAAATCAGCATTTACCTCATCAAGTCATAAAAACTGTCACTTTCTTTTTGGCACTAATTCTTGACAAAGTTAACTTTCGAATTGTTAACCACTAAACTTCAGGCCGTTCGATCGATTTAACAGTTGACACATCACAGAAAGAATCGAACAGCTCAAGAAATTACAACTTAGGAAAAGTAACTAATTAATAACCATAAAAATCGGAGATACCGTATTTTAAAATTATAAGCAAGTTTAATTTAAACGCGAAAAACTAAAATTCTGAATAAACTAATAGAAACCTTGACAAGAACTACTTTCTAACTAAGACTTGACTTCTCGCCTGCACAATGTCTAAAATTTAATCTGACTTAAAATATCAATGGTATTTTTTAATGTACAAATCAAGCATTTTATGCAAGCAACAAAAGCAAACTTAACAATTTTATTGCCAGTTACAATATTGATTAACAGCCCCAGGGAAAACTTCAAACCAATTACCACCGCCATTTATTGCATTCATTATCTCATCTAAGCAGGTTATTCTTAGAAAATGAAAATCTCGCTAACTCATAAACTGCTCTTCAAAGGAAAACACTTGCCTTTGTTTAGCTTATTGTTAAACAAAGGTTCTAACAAGTTATTCCGAGGCAATGTCGGAAACATCGAACGTGGCCAACAAATCAAAACTGTCTTCGAGGTTCAAATCAGTTTTCACCTTTAGTCTTCAGGAAAAGTGTTTTGAAAATATGATGTCTGAAGAATTGTACCTGATCATGAACATGAATTTTTCACCGAACAGCTGCAGTATTTGCACTTGACAGTCCGTCATGTTTAAAACACGCAGTGATGTCACAAAAAACGCTAAACGCTTTCAAAGCTGATTGATCTAAAATCGTCAATGAAAAATGCTTCTTTTTTCTCATTTTCCTAAAAGCGTTAGGATTACCTGCGTAAATGTAAACAAATATACCCAATCGAGTAGGATGTCTAAGGTTTTGTAACTCACTATTGAGGGAGAGAAATAGACACCCAGCGACTTAAGGTGAGCCATGCTTATTTTGGTCTGATTCACAGTCGTGGTTTCTAAGTCCTTGTTAATCCTTTCAAAGCCTGAATAATAAACTGACAAAATGGCACAAAATCAATTACTGGTTGGTGATTAGTACGCCAAGTACCAGTTTAGGGACTTATTCTAAATCAAGTTTAATCCCTTTATGATATATTCAACGTTTTCTAATGGTATAATGAGACATTTTAAATCATCTTTAGGTGGGACAGAGTGTTGGTCTCCACCATGACGTCAGAATCATCGAAGTGCACTGGAGTGTACTTTTTCCGGCAGTTGTATAGACATTACCTATTCAGATTTCAAGATAATGACACAGCTTGGTGAGATAATGATATTCCACAACGTTCGTACCCTATGTTTTCTGCTTCGTCTCAAACCGCATCCTTCCTCTTGCAATACGAAAGGTAGGTTATCTTGCAAAAATTCCTTGCTAGAATTACTGGGCTATTTTTATCGCAATTCTATGCACAACTGCTGCATGTCAAGATGATACATGATACATGTACGATCTACTGCTGGTTAGTCAACCAACATGCATTTATTTTAATTCCCCAGTATCGGTATTTAGTCCTTCAGTCAACCTAAACTGCAAACACAGATTTTCAACCTATTCCTGCGATCGGTAATGGGTCTAGAAAAAAATTGACGCAACAGTTTGTTTCCAAATAAGAATTGCAAGAAATAATAAATTAGAGACTAAGTCTTTTGGGTGAAAGGAACTAAGTCTGGGGAACTAAGAAAAGAATGCCCAAGAAAATTGTAAACATTTTGTCTTGACTTGTCGCTAAAATCTGCATTTTCTTACAAAAGAGCACGAGATCAATTAGCTTCTGTTAGATCTGCCACTGCCTGCAATAAGGCGATGTTTTGCAATTTCTGTAAACTGTAACAATGAAAAAAAAAACTTAACTTTCCAAACTAGCCAGCATAATCAGTTTTTCTTTTCACAGACTTAACATGTGCAACTAAATTAATGCAAACATGATTGTTTTCGGAAATTGGGAAGTCACTATATTCCACTGGAACTTCAAAAATAGATCGATTGAATTTTTCTTTATGCTTCGGAACAACCCAGCGTCCAGTCACTCTGCTCTTAACAATACCGCAGCCACATAGTCCGCATGCGAAGATATTCACAAAATACTGAAAAATTTAATGAACCCATAACTTGGCATTCTTCGATCATTTTTCAAAGAAAGTGGCAAACTATCTGATGCCAAAGTCATTTGTTTTTAACTTTTTTTCGCATTGTTTTGGCAAGATCTGAGATCACTAACGATGTGTTGCTCCCTGGTTAATTGAATTGTCTGCTCCGAGGCTGTTGTACCGTGACGGATTTGTGAGCGCAAAGTACCGTAAAATTCATAGTAATTTTTTCAAAAAAAAGTTCTAGCTGCAAGAAGCTGTACAGAATATTGCAAGATATATACTTAAGGCAAAAACTACAAATAGCTTAAGCCGCTGTAACTCAAGAAGCCGTGTTCACTTGTAGTTTGGAAAAAACGTCTGTAAATGTTAAATCAACGTCAACAGCTGGATTTTGTCAGCTATGGTATCATGAATGCAATGTGCTACAAGAAAGCATAGTTGCGATTGCAAAGTAGCGCATTCAAAACCGACTATTTTTTTTATCCAAAATGAAGTAGAACGCACTTTGGTTCAATGCCGACGAAACATTGCTAAACTTCAAACAGTATGAACACATTTCCATCATCAAATGTTAGGTCATAAATGACGTCATAACACAGCAAATTTGGCGAGTTGAAAAAGAAAATTTACGTCCAGTCTGCTTAGCAAGTTTATCAGACGTATAATTGGCAAGCGACTGCCTTTCTTTTGCACACTAAATTTATCTCGTAAAGTGGTTATACAACCCAGTGTTTGTGCAATCAAACAGTGCACAACACTATCAACTACCAAAAGCTGCTTTGTTTTACTGTAATTAAATCAATTTGAGAAGACGTTGCATCAAGGTAAAAAAAAAAACATATTGAAAAGTTGAAAACCAAGTTGAGAAAACCAGGTGCCAATATGACCAGACCCCAGACCAACACTGATCAGTAAATAAAGTAGTTATTTTCGTCCTGTGATGATCAGTAGCCTACATTACGTGAAAATTATCTATTCCATCTGGAACTGGATATTGACTTTAATCATTATCGCTTGTTGTTTTAATGTTTTATACCTAACATTAACAATAAAGAGACTACGAAAATTTACACACTACAACAAACATGGGCCAGTTTGTGAGTTCGTTTATCTCCGTTTATCACCAAAATGATATGCCAGATCAACGAAATTAGATTAAGTTTCACCACAAAAGAATGCTGCAAATGGTGATCTTCATCCATCGTCACGCACGCATTTCATAGGCGACTGCATCAGCAATTGCTTCACCTCAACAACGCTGTTCAATAAAGGCAGGGCATTTCAATGCCCATAAAGCAGAAAAACAAAAACACCACTCCCGCCTGGGTGTGTCTGCCCTGTTTATCATATTTCCATCAGCTTTGCATGGATACGGGAGATAACAAAAGCTCATGCATGAAAAGATCCCATTAAGGAAATATGCTTTGGTGCTTATAAAACAACACACGCCTTAGCATTTTCTGCAATAAAACTGTGCATCTCTTTGCATTTTACGACTTTAGCGGAAACGTCAAAATTGTGATCTTAAATAGACCATGCTTTTGTGATAAGCTACACAGGGACGAAGCTTAGCTAAAAGAAGAACTAAAATATACATTAAGGACTTGGTGTGGTTCGTAACTACACTTGTATGAGCCCCACACGATTCTTCCTTGAGACAAAACTTATTCCTTTTGAAGTTTATATCGATTTTTTCGTTACATCTAAATAAAACATATTATTTGTGTTTCATCATGACTGTGGAGTCGGGCGAAAAATATACGACTTCGACTCCTCGGTTTATAACTGGCCGACTCCTGACACGTCAAAATCCCTCTCTCAAACTCCACGACTCCGACTTCACAGCCTAGATTTCAGTAGCCTATGGCTGGGTGAAAATTATAACGTTTCTTGTTAATATTATATTAAATTGCATATATGACATGTTTCTTACGTTGAAATTTCCTGTTTTTCTTCCAGTGAAGGTCGGCCTTTTCTGCCTCCAAACAGCATCGCTTTTTCGCTAACACTCAGTGATTCACTGGTCGCGGATGTCACCTCTGATGACGTGACATTGTTGGTTGGGATGGAATGATTATTGGAGATGTCAAGTTGACCTGTTGTGTCTGCCCGTGACCGCATACTCTTTCGTCCTTTCGGCCTAGGAGGGACCACGGGTTCTCTTGCAATGGCAGATCTTGTCATACTTGATGCAGGGGGACTGATAACTATTGGGGGAGACTTATTTCTTCCATCAAGGTTTTCATTGCTTCTTTTGTTGAAACCTTTTCGGTCCAAGCTCTTGCTACTGCCAATGGAACTTATCGACGAAACACTGCCACTACGCGAATTAGAAGGCTCGGGTTGTTTTTCTGAAAATTAAAATGTTTATCAAAACTACTAACAACAAAACAGTTTTCAAAAGTTGCCTAGATGTTAATTTGTCAATTTTAACTTTTCCTAAACAAGTTTAATTTATATGGTCTTGCAGTTGAAGTTTTCTAGTTGATAAGTAAAAATTGCAAGCCTGGAAAATTTAAATGAAATCAACGTTTGTCAATACTTTCAATATGATACAACTGAAGGCATTCATATATCTACTGTACAGTAAAGCCAGCAAATTATTCCTTCTTTCATAATGTTGTAGAATGTAGATCTTTTTCTCAACTCCTTCCGCTTTCGTCCCTTATTTTTCCAACAAGTGTTTGTTTACTCTTCCGCCTCAATCGAAAATAAGCGAACCACCTTTTGTTGGTTTTACGTCGAAACACGTCATTTGTTGCTAAACATCTCAGTACGGCGGATGTAGACAACTTTCTCAACAATATTGCTCAGCTGTAAGTGACTACTTAGCTTAGGTTTCTTAGCTATAGTATGAGTGTTTTACACAAGACTTCCTTCGTAACACAAGCTTTGAGATTCAAAAACGCTCGTATTTTTTCTTGTAGCGTTTGTTTTTTGTACCTGTAGTCTGTTCTATTTCTCGTACACACATGTTGGATATTTGATTATATAAATAACACGTTTGCTACTGTACATGTTTTGTATAAATACCTCTCATCCAAATGTCTACAATTTTTACTTTACACTCAGTTATCACATTTAAATGCATTCAAAGCATTTTCCAAGGAGATTGTTTTTTGTTAAAAGGAAGAGTTTACACAAAGGCTACTGTGACTAACGAGAGTTTAGACATATTGATTGGCGTAGCTATTGCGTCACTACTTCTTCCTATTTCACTTACTAGTAAATGACGCCGGTTTACAAAGAAGTTTAAAATTTTGATGATGGCAATACAGTGAGCTGGGAATGCACAATTTGAAATGTAAATTGTCCTAATAACCTTTACAAAAGTTTACGAGCTCAGCCTCTGCCAGGCCGTTAATGAAAGCAAAATGAGAGAAGTGACCTCTGCACGTCATAGAGATACAATTTCCTGGTCGTGAAGAAAAACGTCAATTGTATTTTTAAGGTTATCAAATTAAAGTGATTCCGTACTAATTAAATAATTAATTCTTTCTGAAGTTGTCTTGAAAATTTTGCTGCTAACAACACCGCTAAGTTATCGCTGCCATAAAATTTGTGCACTAGGTTGTCATATGATCAGGAGTGCATGAAAGAACAATGTTAACTGTGAAACGTAACTTCACTTTGTTTCTGCAAAGCTTCTTTATTTTAGCGTCGTTTGAAATTAAATTTCTTAGTGAGAGATTTCGTTTCGTATTGCTTATATAAAATGTGTTCTAAACACCTTTACCACTAAGACAATTATCTACTCTGTTTTCAATGAATAACGATATCACTCAGCAGCTATAAGAGACCTGTCTAGAAACTTTGACGAAAAACTATCACACATTTCACCAAGCTTGGTGTGATTCTGTAGTCAAGTTACGCACAAACTGCTCAAAGCCTTCGAAAAATGATCGACAATTTTCTTGACTCCGTGTGAAGTAAACTAATGTATTCTCACTTCACCCAAGCCACTGCACTTGTATTGCAACCTGACTCCTGCCGCAAACAATCTTATCGAAAGCCTGACCGATTAAAAGTTGCTGGCAGCAGCATTGTTGCAACACCGTAAACTTGACAGCAAACATCTTGTCAATGTTCAAGAATGCGTCTGCCTTCATCACGCTTGATCAGCTACTCGAACTATCTGTTAGCTTGTGTTTTTCTGACAACGCAAAATCAACTGACAACAATAAATATTTTCGAAAAGTCTCTCTGCTGAGGTGAAGTCGATTCAAATTTTTAACCTCGAGCTATTTTATCTTAATGACACAACAGTCAAAAGAACACGTCATACATATGAGCAATATTGCTGCTGCATTATCTTTTGCCTTGTGGCAATCCTAGAAAAATGGTCACCAGCTTGGTAAGCCTAGGTTCGATCCCAGGTTGGTTTATAATATTTTTTTTTCAATGGTACGGAGTATGTTCTTTTTCACTTAAAGTAATGAAAATAAGCCAGGTTAACATTGTATAGTCAAAAAAATTGTATAAACATTAAAGCTGTAATCAAACAATGATGCAAAATTATAAATGGGCCAGTCGCCATCTAAAACAGTCTCATCTGTTTTAGACCGACAATAGACAAATAGGTCTGATATTATAAATACTAAAACTATACAGTTATTTACATAGCGCCACACCTTGAGTTTAAACTATGTTCCTCGGCGCTGAAGCCTGCATGACGATGGTGATAAAATAATTGCTTCAGACATGGCCGTGTCATATAATAATAATATTATGATTTTATTTATTGTAGCTCTACAACTGCTGAGGTTTTTTTTAAACGACAAGGCTCGTTAAACTCTGTATCATATTTAGAATGTCACCACGTTGTTACCCGATTTAGCCCCACTGCGTTTTCGAGAATACAATCCGTAACGTTTTGTAAGTCTTTGGTACGATCCAATTTGAAATCGATCTCAGATCTACCAGCACAAGAGCGGAAGGCGAAACCCCTCGGTCGCTGAGCTAGTGCGGCCGTGTCGTATGTCAAACCACTACTGTTCCAATCAAAAGTTTTACCAAATTAAAGCAACTGGAAATACTGCACAAGCGATTGTTTTTAGGTGGGAAAACGGCTTAGAACAGTCGGAGAAATTATTTCCAATTCAACTAGGAAAGCTAATCAGATATAGAAACAGAAAAAGTCTTCAGAGTTCAATTCAGGGTGGCAAGTTGCTAACTTGCAATATTGCTAACAACAATGCACAAGTCTACCATCATCTTTAAGCCATCTGTTGCTTCACTTTATTAGTTTATTTGTAACGTGTGGTCTATGTAATGTAACATCTGATCAGGCATGTTCTACAGTTTAAATGATGTCATAGCTCAAATGCGTGACATTTGGCTGTTTTTGGACACTCACAAGGTTTGCAATGAAAGCATGTGACAAAACGATGCGGTGAAAAAGGAGGAAAAGCAATTCCCTGTAATGTAGGTTCTTTTTTGAAGCAATACTTTGCTGTGATGACAAAAACGGCAGTGAAAATGACCAAAGCAAACTAAAGGACTTTTGGGCGAACGAATCTGACTAAGGCAAAATAAAAGAAAAATTAATTAAAATATAAAAAAGTCATTTCATAATGTTGATCACTTAGTTTTGGTGAACAGTATAGGCTATGTGCTCGAGCCAAATTCTTCACAAGATTCGTTCTATTCCTTCAATTTTAATGTAAATTACTTTGGCAAGCAAAGATGCGTTCAGATTTATAGGTTACTAATTTGGTTTAGGGAGATAGAGGGTTAAAAAACTTCAAAGATCAACACTGAACACAGTTAAAACAAACTTGCTGTTGTAACTTTTACCTGATTCTACTTTCTCATCCCAAAGCTGTTTCATTTGCATGAAAGTTTTGTGTACATTTGGATCAGACATCGATCGACGATGCTTCGATTTTCGCTCTATTCCCAACCTTTCAGTTTGGGTCTTTGGACGTAAAAACGCAGGTTTTGGGGCAGCCTGGGGCTTTGCATACGTAGGTTTGATGGTTGCCTTGACGATGCGCACCGATGGACTTTGTTTGGGGTCGATTTGAGACTCCATGGCCGCAACAGCTGCTTTGACGCGGACTGAAAAAGACAAAAGTAAGCATATTATGCAAAAAGAATATGCTTTGTTAGTTTACAGTTTTAACCGACGATTTAAAGGGTGCTGCTAAAAATTACATGCGATTTGGCTCAAGATTCTGTTTCATTAACTTAGGTTTTTTTGTTGTTGTTTTTTTTTTCATTTTTATCTACGTAATTTAATATAGCCCTAAAAACATTTAGTGTATAGCTTACTGCTGTAGACCACTGAAATGTTCTGTTTTTACCCAGTTCCAAACCGCTAAAAAAATGAAGCCGACATTTTTTGAGTTACTGGGCAACACCGGTTTCATTTTGAGAATGGTGTAACCAAGCTGTCTTAAGCAACCACTATAGTACACAAATATTCTAATGTTGTAGTATTTTGTACAATATAGGCTATACAAATATATAGAAACTTCATGGAAATGATGTCATCTAGCCACAAAAATATTTAACAAAGCCACTTTGTGAAGCAATGAAAAGATATTGAAAAGTGGGCGGATGTTATGGCCTGCCCGTCCCAAAGAATTACGTGGACAAGAAACATGAATTCGTTGATCTTGAGGAAGTCCTTGTGCCTGGTATGGTAGTTATAAGATCGTACAAGTGGTGAAATCTAACATTGATGCAACGTCGTAAGGCACAAAGAAGCTTTTTATTTGGATACGAAAGGCTGGATCGGCACTTTCTTCTTGCTTTCATAAGACATGAGTAAGAACCTTTGGATATTTGTGAGCAACTATGTAAATAAAATAGTGTAGTCCAGCAATGTCAGTATGAGAACGCTTACTTCTGAATTAGGGACTCGGTAATATCTCTATTTTTTCCTTGTGATGTACAAACAATTGTGAGTGTACAAATCAGTTCAAGCAATTTTCTCCTTAACTCCCGGTCCCTAGCTCACAGCATTTAAGTCCATTTTTGAAAATAATAACAACAGAGCCCTTCCAAGTAAGATGCCCACCTAACAATCATTCGCTCAATTGCTTTTATCTCTAACACTCAACCACAGCTCGACCTCTTCCATCTTTTGTGGAAAATCTAGAATAGAAGCATATAACGAGCAGAAATGGCAAGCGATAAAGGGGGAAGAACGCCCCTTTCTTCACAATCTCTAGGGTTTGTTGAAAATTTCTCACGTTCATAAAACTGCTAGGTTGGGTTTTTTTATGATGAATAATGGGATCACACTGGCAATGTGACGTCATCCTTCTCCATCGAACGAGCATAGTCATCAATGTATCGGAAGCGAGAGCATCATCATGAACACTTGAAGCCACGTGAAAAAGGCGCACGTGAAAGTGATCTATCTTTTCAGTAAATAGCAAATTCATTTGACCATTTCTTTTTGATCTCAAAATTGCTAAGAAAATACAAAAAAATTCATTGACTGAATTAGTTGCTTTTTTCTGCAAGAAAATAAGGGAAAGATAAAACAGTACAAAGAAGTCAGAATTATCACTGAGAAGGTGTCTTTGGGATGAGGGCATTTTTAAAGTGAGCTGACACAATCAATCTCTTGATTACCATATGGCATCATTTTAATAAATATCATACAGTATAACTTTATAATATATTTTCATCAGTCATTGAACTTTGATACGCACGTGTCTTACAGGTGCGAAAGGCACCTCTGCTGTAAAATGTAAGAAAAAACAATCTACTCGTAATTTTAAAATATGTCTTGCATATTGGTTTAAAAGTAGTGTTCTTCTTTTTGAGAACTATTCTATATGTCATTGAACGGAAAAAGTTTGCAGTTTAGTTATCGCCAAGGCTACCTGGATGTGTGTATTCGGATAAAAAGAATCCACGGTGATCAATCCTGATTTCACAAAGAAGTGCAGTGCTCATCATTTTGAAGGATGTTAGTCACCACATAATTACACACTGGCACGTATTCTGTTTGAGAAATTACAAAAATCATAATCGTTTATATACAAGAAACAAAATGCTAGCTTATGACAGCCCTGTTTGAATGTTAAATGACGATTTTTCTTTCCTTTTCCTTCTTAACTTTTGTCTTGTCATAATCTGATATATGACTCTTCATTTGACAAAAGATACTACCTCAGCTAAGCATTTATCTCATTGTTGAAACTCAAAGAAGATGAAATCACACACACCATCAATTCTTGTTTTTCTACTACCGTAGTTCTCAGGCATCTGGGCTTGTTTAGCTGCTTGTTTTAGCTTCTCTGTCGGTTCAACTTCAGTGAGCACCATCAAAGCTTTCAATATTTTTTGTAAGAAATGCTTCTGTTCACAGCAAGTTGCGTAAAAAAAAATTTACGAGATAAATTAAAACGGAAGTTACACTTTTAGACAAACAAAAAACATAAATAATACGACTTTAGTCGCACGCTTTTCAGACGAACGACTTCTCGATCGGTCTAGAAACCTTTTGGTAAAAAAGAAAAACTTTTTCAGCATTCAAACATGACCCTTTGCTTCTGAAACAAACCTGCTAAAACAACTGAAGCCTATCTATCGCATTGGTTGTTGGAAACCATTCAATAGGTTACCACTTTGTACATCGACAATACAGTAGTGCCTAATTTCAAAACAGCATTTTTCAGCACTACGCTTTACTTCAGCGGTCGTGTGGCTGTCAGTACAACCTCATGCCATGCATGCGTCGGCAGTTGTGTTTCCGCACCAAAGACACTTGCATTGGATATTTACCAGACCGGTCCACCAAAACGCATCACATCACTCAGAGCACGTTTTTATGAAGTTAATATCTAACATTAAAATTCTGAAAACTATGTTTCAAAAAAATCTGTTGGTAAAAGAAGTTCTAAAAAGCAAAAGCTTTAGATTGCCGGACATGCTGTATTTACTTTAGCGAATCGACAACTCAAATTAACAAGAACACCCGTTGAAATATTACAATTTTAAGCCTACCATGCGCATGTGATGTGAAGTGAAGGTACAGGCTTTTATAGACCACTTTTCCATTTCTATGCTTAACAAATTTCACCGGAAATCTGCCTCTGCACAAGCTTATCTACACTGTCTTAACGTCACTTCCTTTCCAAGCTCAATACGGCTTAAATGTTCAGACCAAACCGTGACGTCACATAAGAGAAACCAAAGATATTATTAACCAACAACATATATCTTTGCCAAAGCGACTGAAAAGGATAGGAACAAAAACATCAAACGAATAATATTCGCTTCTTTTTAGCCCTGCTCTTGCAGTTGCAAGATAGTGAAGTTACGACCAAATGACAACGTTGCTAATACTGTAGGCACTGATTCATGCATTCCATTCGCTTTTCTATCATAAATCAAAAAAGAATCGGTCAACTGACAGCGTGGCTTTACGGCGCACGACTTCACTGACCCAGCACACAACGTTCCTTTTCACGATAAAATATGAAATTGATGAAAACATACGCACCTGTTGCTCAAGCTCTGCAACTTGTATTTGTTAGAATTACCCTGTCTAGGCCATAGCTTTGCGACACGCTGATGCAACGTCACTGCATCATGCAAACATGATGCCGAAACTAGTTTTCAACTTGCCCAAAAAAGAATTTTCTGAACGAGGGACGTGGTTTTGAAAGTGAAAACGGTTAAGGCTTTCATGCGAAAATGAGGAAGCCACTCAAACGCTGTAATCTCTTCATAACACGTAGGCTGGTCTACTTATTAACACTCATTTTTAAGTTTCAAAAGAATGAATTACCTTTCTTACAGTAAAAATCTTAACAGAGACTTCAACAGCTTTTGCAAGCACATTGCATAATTTTTACAATAGCCACTTTACAATACAAAGAAAGTCATTTGTATGGTTAGGAGCTATTGTGCAATTCAAACCACTTGCATATCTTTCAAAGATGAAATAATCTTTTATACCAAAACTGTGATAACATAAATCGCTTTCATTTCTGTGTTTAAATGCAGCTTGTGCAAATATGAAGTTTGTTGTTTCGTGTTCTTCCATCAATGATTAATGGATATCTAATGGGTGTCTGTCGATCCGGCCCTTTACGCACAGGGCTATCATGCAGCCTGTCCCACATACTGTAATTTATTTAGACTATAGTGGTGACCCTTGTACTTGCAATTAGCCACCATAGTATTTTCTGCACAATCTAAAGTCACATCAGCCTGAAGGAAATGAACACGAATGCTAAACTCTGAAGTGTGGTTGCCTCTCTGTAAAATTGCTGCTGTCTTACTTTATTTTTACATCTATGTAAGGACTGGATCTATCTAAGAAATAATATGACTCTCCTAGGGGGAGCAGAACTATTAGATTTCGTTATACTGTGCAGTTTGGGTGTGCTCCGATATGAACGATGCCAACAAAATTGCTAGCTAAGCCTTTATAACTTCAAGTGCGACCAAAACAGTTGAATATTTTGGTTCAAGTACACAATATTAGAGCCAATATTGAAAAGGCATAACAGGTAGGGGCTGTCGGCTGTGCAGTATTCATTTTTTAATTTGTTAAAACGGTAGTGCTTCGACTTGACATTTTCTATTATTGTGAGACTTGCTTTACTTTGGTGAGCGGTTCACTTCTACTTTCTACGCCTACAATATGTCGGCAGAAAACAAGGAAGAAACATACAAAATTTTTAAATAGGATTCTCTAAACAAAGCACGCTCCAAAGTAGATTCTCTGCCAATCTTATTGTTCCAAATAAATCAAAGGCAGCTGATTCAATAGATATTTGAAGGAAGTTGATTCAGTTTTAGCTTTTTTATATTAATTCTTTCAGATGAGGCGTAAGCTGAAGCACAATGCTGCAAGCAAAGTTGCAAAGGTATTAAAACACACTTTTCAATAGATGGATTATATTAGTTAAATATAAAATGTAAGCAGATATTTCGAGAGTTATTATGTCATTCAGAGATCGGCATGCCCTAAATTGAAGATAATTTCGTAGCGCTTTGCTGCTTACTGGTAGGCTATCGCTAAAGATTTCGTTTTTTGCCACAGTAATGCTAATAACTTAAAATAACAAAGCAGTCATGACAGTGCTGAAAATGAATGTTTAACCTTAGACAGTAATTGAAAGGCAATGGTTATGCCGTGGTTATTATTACGAATGACATCATGGCCAATTACGTCACTATTTTTTCATGACCAAAAACTTAAAATCAACAACATTCTAAGCTATGTCTAAATTTTCAAACAAAACGGTTGGCATCAGAAAGCAATTGCGTTGCTGATATTGTATCCGGTTTTTGAAGATTGGCTTTTGGCCTATTCTACAATGCACTTGTAAACAGGTCACACTCCCAATCACCTCATTCGCTGAGCCTAATAATCAATACGGCCGCTCTATCAATTGGTATTGGGTGCCCTATTTCATAGCAATTAAGAATATTGCACCACCACCTGGAGCACAGCACGTGATTTTGTTTGTTGAACTTTCTTAGGAATTTGTGATTATCTGAAAATATCCAACTGCATTACAAATTTAGGGTTTACATCACCTTTTTTGATATTGGACGCGATTGCCAGATTCTGTTTCGACTGCAATTGTCAGTGGAAAAAAAAGTTGGAAAAAAGTGCTTGGAAAATTAGATATTAAGACTGTTTGAAACAGAAATATTTCGAAAAATTTGTTTCGAGAATCCTAGCAAACACTGGCAACACGTGGTTTATGAGAAAACAACATAACTTAATTTTTAAGGCGCATCACTAGAGTATAAAAGTATCAAGACCACTGCTTGGCCACTTCCTTTGAAAGAGTAGCCCTAGAAAACAATACACCATAAATCAACCAAATTTTGATGACACTGTAACTGAAACACTATGGTAAACTGCATGCACCTGACAGTGATGGAAAGGTTTTACCTTTTTCATAAATTGTACCTTAGTTACTCGTATCAATACAACAACAACACTCAAATAAAACTTGTGTAGCTTAATCGACTCATTTGTAATCAGCAAATTAAGCACTGCATTCGCATATCGTGTTTGTTTCTTGGCAATAAAATACTACAGTAGGCTACAATATAGCCTAAAATTCAAAAACACGTTGAGTCGCAATTTTTAAAAATTGTTGCAAAACAAATTAATCATACAGCTTTCTGAAGACTATAATTGTTTAAAAGTGACAAGTTTTTTGCATAGAAAAGATCCTTGTTATACAAACATACCAAATCGTTGCATGCGTAATTAATTGTAGCCTACTGTACGTATAAGATTCGTCGAATCTATCACACTTTGAATACGAGGCAATATGAATAGAGTATGACATTGTTCCTATGCAACAACTTACGGCAAATACTTGCGGTATGAGGTAAAATATAAATAAACAATATGTTGAAAATTTGTAGTTACGTCTGTTTAATGGAAAAAATTACCATCTTAGAGTACTGAAAATAAGCAGGTAAAACTAAATTTAACATCTGTGTGTTGTGGTATGTCAGTTTTGAACATACTTGAGTTACTTACGAGAATCGCAGAAAATGTGCAAACTAGCTACGTATGGACCTCCACAACTTTTAGCAAATCTTAATGCTGTGTTAGCAAACAAAAGTGTTTTTTTTGCGATCTTTAAGACGAAAGCTAATGTCCAGTTTTGATTATTATCTCGCCTAATTTCTTAAGTCATTCTCAGCGAAGCATCTTGTAGGCTGTTGCGTAAAATGCTGCGGTTTCAATGTATAGACCAGAAAACTGAAAACTAGAAAATTTATACTGCATAACCTGTGTGCGACACAACCCATTTTATATATCAAGAGCAGTGTTAGCTACACTAGCAAGGAAAGCCTCCGCATTCGCTTTGTGTGCTGCCCTATTATATTAACCAATAGGAAAGTATAAGATACTAAGTCAAGATAGCTTGACCAAGAAAAGAAAATGACTTTTTGTTGAGCCTATTTAAAGTCAAATTACACCATTTTCACAAACTAAAACCTCAATTGAAAGTGAGTGAGCTAACCGGAAAAAACGCAAATAATATCCGGTGAAGAACCTACTTTGGATAAAGATTGCCAAATGAGAAAAAATTTAAGCGAAAAGTTACGGCTGTTTCACGACCGAGTACGTATAGCCTATGGTCTTTTACGTTGAATCAATATTCTCCATCCACTAACATTTAGCTCAATCAAAAAAGGTGTTGAACTGCATAACGTTGTCTGCTTACCATTCATGGAAATACAGTAAGCAATGCACCTGAGGCTTTGCAGGAACCACCGCCAGCCAACAAATCACTTTTTATGTTGATTCAATACCTACAGACGTTGTTCAATTAGTGCAAAATGGACTGATTTGGGTGCGAAAAAAGCATAAGCGCGAGCGAGCGCGTGTTCAACCAATAAAAATAAATTCAAAATTGTTTAAATGTAAATGCATGTGGGAGTCAAAGGATAGTAGCGTTTGGGTCATTTTCGGCATACCGTTTGTTTAGAAATTTCAGAATAGCCAACGTCAAAGTCACAAAGAAAAAAAAAGTAAAATAAGAATTGTAGGATTTTTTGGAAAACATCGGTTCATAAATTTGGAACAATCAATAAACTGCCCTTCTGTGTCTAACACAAAATAGTTGTTTTATAATTTATAACATTTCACACAGCTTCATGATTCAAAGTAAAGTCTACCCAAGTTAGGTTATTCCGTGACACGCTTAGAAAAAAAGTAAAACGTGCAAATTACCAAAGCCGCCGTTCAGTCAACAGTCTGTTATAGACTTACTTTCAGGAATGGAAGAAATTCGATATTTTTCACGCAGCCGGGCTAATTCTTTACACGGTTTATGTTGACCATTTTCTTTAGTGGATTCATGTCGATGGCGCTTATTCTCACTGCGCTGTTTCAAGCTGACAGATCTGGATACTTTTTCAGTAGATTTTTGATCAGACTTACAATTTGACAGCCTGCAGCTCTCGAAACTGACAGTTCTCACGTAACTTGGCACGTAGCAAGGTTGCTGTATGTTTCGTTTTCTATCACATGCAGCCGTAATAGCTCTTCTGCTTTGCCACCCACTGCAATATTGGGATGACTGTTTCAGCAAAACGTTGTTGTTAGAATCAAAAGTACTATGCGTTGAGCTTTGGTTGTCATGTGATGACACAATGGGCTCGGAAAGCTGAAAAAGGGCAATTCTTTCCTGAACGTTGGTTGCAGTTCTGCAGCGGCGCACCATAGCAAATAGCTTTCAATCGCTTATTATAAAATCAATATTTTAGCAACAAAGTAGGCTACTTCCTGAAGGTGTATGAAAAGAATAGACTCTGTCAAAAGACGTTCACACAGCAAGCAGTTTCACCGCACATTTAAATAGGCTACAATAGAAAAGTAACGGCTATTTTGCATAATATGAAGCATTGGCATTACTCTTTGATCTGAACCCAACTGCTTCCTGAACTGCAATTATTTCACATTGAACCGAACCTGCCTCAAATAATGAGGCTCCTTTTTTTGAACACAACAATCTGACCTAACCAACACCATTACATCATCGACACGCCTACTTCAATGTTAGGGCTGATTCTTGACTGATTTTCCCGACGTAAAGTAGAAAGAAGTGAAAAAAAGCAGAGTTCTCGGCACTCGTCTGTGGGTTTGTCGATCGTCACACGCGAGAGCTTCGTATATCTTTTATAGATGAAGGAAACCTAACACTACGAAGACGACACGATCTCGCAGTTCCTTTTTACTTCAAGTTCACTGAATAGGGTATAGAAAAAAAATCGCAAAGCATACTTGAAGAGTGTTCCGTGTCCTTTCTTTACGAGAAAAGGTAACATTTGCTTATTACGACATTGGTGCAATATTTGTTATTTGCGCATATCATGAAAGGAGTTCCTTCATACTATAATAAACAAACTAAAATCTAGCTTTTTCTACGCTCAAACAAACCAAAGTGGTGTGAAGCAGAAGTTCCGTATTTTGGTAAATGCGTCATGTACAATAGAGGATCTAAAAAAATTTGGAAAGGAGCACTAAAGTTTCAACAAACTAATTTTTCCAAGATAATATAATCAGGGGTCACCAACTGGCGGCCCGCCACGCTGTTATGTGCGGCCCACGGAAAGTATCCGCGTACAAATATAACCCAATTACTTTTCTTGAGGAGTTAAAGAGCATAAAGGCAAAAAATACTTTCCAGGAAGCATATTTTCGCTTTGTATACGATTCCACCGACCAATCAGATTGTAGTTCTAGGTGGGGGTCGCTTAAAGTTATTCCAATGCGGTGTCCAGCCACACTTCAAACAAAATAGCAGAGTTTTATTCGCGGCTCCCTGATGATTTTACTAACCTGAAGAAAACGCTTCTATTAATTATGCTTATAGTCTTTGTAGTACCCACACAGCGAGCAAACATTTTCACGAATGAAGATTTCGAAATCAAGACTCCGATCAAGGTAGAGGGACAATTTTTGCATTCTATTTTGAAAATGTCTGTCAAAATTTCAATGTAAACATTGATGTTCTTTTGCAAAAACATTCAGCAACAAAAATCTCAACGAAACTGTCTGTGAGCATTGGGTTGCTTATTTTAAGTTTGTAAATGTCATGTAAACACTGGTGTGCGTTTCACCGTTATTGTGTTTCATGAGCACTGTTCCCTTTGTGCAAGTTTTTGTTGGCAAAATACGTCGGTGTGTCAACTCAATTTATAATAAATTGGCAAAACATTATATATAAATTTGAAGACTTTTTCTGGTTGTATTATGAAAATATTTAGCTTAGCACTGCAAAATGTTGTTAATCAACAATTCTTGCCATGCTGATAAGAACTGCAAGTGACAGTTGTCCAATAATTAATCTAAGAAAGACGATTTTATAGACTCTCACAAAAAGGATGAAAAACCAACTCATTGCTTTTTTATAGGGAACACTGTTCATGAGTTACGATAGAAACGTTTTTTCGGTGATTTCCACAAGCGTTTGTTTCATGGTGCCTGGTTTCTTTTTCCTTGTTATTGGAGCCTATTTTTCGCTGATATGTGTGCAGGTCACTGTTGTTGCCTGTATTGCGATGTGTCAAACGTTTTCTTGTTACTGAATCTGTTAATTGTAAGATATCTTTTGTGAAGCGGAGTGACAACACCACTCTTGCTTGGCGATGAATATTCTGGTGAAACCGCTCGCCTCGCTAAAGTGCGCAAAACAAGTGGCTTCGTTTATTAGGCATTGTTGAAGAAGTCAAAACTGTTGTTAAAGGAACTTGGCCTCGCAGTAGCTTTGTTCCACTAATTTTGTTGCTGCAGTATTCTAAGATAATATTAACAACATGTAACTCTGGATACTGGGTACGCCTTGCGTTCTTTTCTAGCATAAGAGTCAACCTGCCTAAAATTTTATTAGTGCGGCCCGTCACAGCTCTCCTTAGTGCCAACGTGGCCCGCATGCAAAAAAGGTTGGTGACCCCTGTCTTAACTAGTTGAGTGAGCAATAGATTTACGTCGGAATAAAGCATTGTTTTCCTAGTTTTTTTTTTTTGAGCACATGAAAATGTTTACCCGTTATATTCGCTATCAAAGCTATGCGCATCCAATGCCGCCGATTAGGTTAATAGCCTACAGTAAAACAGGGTTGAATACGAGAATTAAAAAAAAATGATACGTATTTTTTCAAATTTTGGTTTGGAGGGGAGAGGTACGTGACCAAATGCCCACCGGGATTTTTACCGGTCGTGTCAGCTTCGGCAGCTTCTGCTTCTTTGAAAAGCAAACTGTGTAAATATTACGTAATGCTATAATATCGATGTGTAAAAGGTAGTCGAAAGACATTTTCTCCTAAATATAGGCTCCAACACAACGTAAAACTATAAAGAGTGCCCAAGCAATACAAAGGAGTGGATTGTCTCAAGAAAAGCGTTAGTGTATTGCGTTACTTAAACCACAACAAAATATCAATGTAGCCCATATCTCAAAAAAATCACTTATTTTTTACACCACAAAAAGACTCATTAGCTTATCAGTTGGTTTAAAATACAGATGTGAATGTATGTGATAAGTGATTTAAGAGTTTGTAATTGAAATTTAAAAACAAATTTTCATATTTAAATAAAGGAAACAATAAATTATTTATAGTTGAGGCTGACTATTTTTGTATTTAGTTGAAGCTAGCTCTTCTAAAACTCTTGGCAACCTAAAAAACTTGGCACATTGTTTTATTTTTTAACAACACTACTGAGTCTTCTGTTGATGTTGTTGATTGGTACCGATACCCAAGAACCCAAGACGCCTGAAAATGAGGGAGATCCGCAATAGCGCTAGACTTGCTTTCTTGAGGATATAGAGATTTATCCAAAGGATTGATATAGTTATCAATGATGCTTCCTGTCATCAGCGCTGGCCACTGAAACCACTCTCTTTTTGTTGACTCTTTCTCCTCATCGCTCAGCCGAAATCTGTCCTCCACGCTCTTCTGCGTCAGATGTAGCAGTTTTTGTAGGATAAAGTGGTGGTCATCAGCAAGATCTTTGCCCTGAAGGTCACAATGATCAAAAACTAACCAAATTTTTCAATGAATCTCAAATATTTTCAAAAATATACTTTTACAACCATTAAAACTTTGACATGTTGTTTCTTCAGGCCTCGTGATTGAAAATTTAAATTTGAGTTGATAAAATAACTAGAAAAACTTTTGTTTTCAACTGTTCACAAGAAAAGTAAAGCGTCCAGCGCTTTCTAACGGTGGTAAAGTTAGTACTCTAGTCTAGACAGACCAGCTCAGCCAAGATTATTTGATACGAAGGCTCGTCTGAAACTTTTAGATTTGGAAATGTTTACAAACGTCAAAAAATAACTGTTCAACCCCTTGTTGCAACGAGTGGCGGTCGTTGTTTTTAAATTTAAAAAAGATATAAAGATTAGCTTTAATTATAAAACCACTCTTTTCCAAAACTATGACATAAGTTATGACACGAGGATAAGCAAAGTTTGGCTTGGCTATTTTGCCTATAGTAGCCCACTTCAGATGTCTGATAGAATTCTTACTAAAGAAAAAACAAACAAATTGGACTAACATATTGCATACGAGCCGTTCACTACACTGTTTTGATTGCTCTTGTTTAACTTTTGATACAGTCTGATAAAAAATGTTTCTTTTCGAAAATACGATCATCTTTTAACCAGTTGAAGCAATTTAATTCCATAGCCTAATGAATCTCGTATCGATTTCCACGGCAAAAGGAAGAAAAGAAATCTCGACTAAGCTCGTTAGCAGAGCCGTTTAAGAATTAAGAGGATATTTTAAGCCTTGTAACAGTGAGAACCTCCGGGCCCAAATCAAGACACTTGTAAAAAAAATGCGTTATATCCGAAGAATTCGCGGCAGTTTCTTAATATAAGTTTTCCGGGCTTAATTCGTATTGAAATCCGCTCCGTTAGCTCAGTGGTTACGCGCTCGACTCAAGATTACGCCGCGCTGGTTCGTCTTTTGGGGTGTGCGCTTAAAGTGCCTCTGACAGGAAAATAAATTCGCTAAATTTACCTAAGATACCAAAAAGATAACACTAACAAACTTCCCTGACCAGCAAATCCCACAAAATATCAACAGGCTACTAAGTTACACGCTTGCAAACTTTCGTTGACATCGGCGAATCTGGCACTCATTCAATTGCGAAAATAAAAACGGCAACACCGCTGTGACGTCACAGTAAGCGGGAAGGATACATTCTTTCTCTGTGATGACTTGGTCTTGGTAAAGTATGGTAGGCTACGGCTACTGCAAAACGTGAATGTGTGGGGCTCTGTTGGTCTAAAGCAGGGGTTCTTAACCTTTTTTCCCTTATTACCCATTTCTGTCCAGATCAAAGTCCCATTACCCAAAATCTAATTTTATCTATTTTACCATATTAAAAATATAAAACAGCGTTATTCAACAAAAACAACATTTAATGTAAAGAACGGCATCAATAGTTTCAGTGAGACATTTGCGCTTTTTTTTGTGTACAATTGATGCAATATTGGGTGCGATTTTGGATACTGCACAAAGCAAATCTGACTTCAGATCTAACAGCTTGTTTCGAAATTTTGACTTCAAAGCAACAACACTTGGAAATGCTGATTCACAGAGATAAGTGGAAGGGAACATAGTCAACAATGTTAGTGGTTTTGCACAACTTTTGGATATGCTTTCCCTATCATTTTCCCAAGCTTTCACCTTCAAAAGAATATAGCTCGCTCGTCTCAACACTAACTCTAAATGTACACTTAGCTATATAAACTACTTCAAACAACTGCTAACAGCAACGCAGCCATCAAGCTTGCTTATAAAACAACTGTAACTGAACTGATTATACAAGAAAAATCTTACTATTATGTCACAAAAATGAAATACATAAAACCGTAGCTAACTGCTCTAGGCTGCTCCTGAGCTGAGTCGGAGTCTGCCTCGCTTTCTGACCTAGTCTTGTTCTGAAACGATCCCTGTTCCATATCTAGAAAGCTAAAACCTCAATTGCTAAGGTAACAGGGATCAGTAGTCAGTAGATGTAACAGAAAATATATTTCGCACTTGTTAGTGCATCGTCAGTTCTGATAAGGGCAGTTAAAACCTACAAGTAATGTTTTAAATAACAACTTAACTGCCCTTTATCAGAACTGACGATGCACTAACAAGTGCGAAATATATTTTCTGTTACATCTACTGACTTACTGATCCCTGTTACCTTAGCAATTGAGGTTTTAGCTTACATAAAACCGGCAACAAAAATGATGCGAAAAATAAATCACTATGACGAAACAATTCTAAAAATGATAAAATATCACTGTGCTTGTTTGGTTGTTTTGAACGGACTCAAATAATAAAAAAAGCATAAGTAATAAAGCAACTTTACCACTTACAGCTGTGACATTGTTTGTTACATCTATAATTCTAAATATTCTGGTTCAGCTGATTACCCACCTGCTATCCTGAAATTACCCACATGTGGGTAATTACCCATAGGTTAAGAACCACTGGTCTAAAGCATGTGCAAATTAAGAATTACCGAAATGAAAAAGTGAACATATTATTACTATCAGGTTTCGATCAAATAGGTTGAGTTTACTTTTATCAAACAGCATCTCAATTCAATTGAAATTGCAGTTTCATAGGGCTACAATTTTCATACTTTTTTATTTGTCCTAATCTGGCTATAGCCATTTGCAGTGTAACAACAGTATCTCACAAACAGCACCTTTAATTTATGGTTGAGGCAATGCCTACAAATTGCTGTTTATGTGACATTGTCAGTGACAAAGACCGTGTGCTTTCTTTTCCCACTTTCCCACAAAACAAAGTACTGAGAAGAACATGATCAAAGTTTTCTTCAAGTGTTCGAAAGTGGGATGGGCCATACAAGACTAGTCGTAACTTATATGTTCACATCACTGAAGATGATTTTGTTAATACCACTAAAGTAAAAATGCCTACAGGCATGTGTTGGAGTGTATACTACAGGGTGATGCTCTCGGAAGCAACAATCGGATTGTGATGCCGTCATGCATTGTTTGGCGAATCCGAAACAATTTTCCAGATCCAGATGGCCGCTACACCGGGTTTCAATGGCCAACTGAAGGAACATTATGAGAGAGAGAGAGAACTTTTATTTATTTTTGAATAGTGATGATGAATTAAATATGAATGATGATTCGTAGGCTACGATTTCTTCATTTTTCACTTCAAGTATATTTTAGGTTTTGTAGGAACGTATCCAGTACAGTTTTATTAAACTGCAAAAAACAATAAATCTTCGAAAAAAGCAACCGCTTGTGGTACCAACTCCGACCAAATTGTGATCCACCAATTACATCTAGGAAGCGTTTGTTTCATCCGTTGCTAACGACGTCCACTTAGGACAGTGGTTCCCAAACTATGGGTCGCGACCCAAACATGGGTCGCAAAGGGTCAAAAAATGGGTCGTGCAGAGACGATCCAAATCTGCCAAAATCGGACTGTTGTAAATTAATTTATAAATAAACTTTTTTTTCTATTGAGTTGTTTTAATCCCAACATCGACAATTATTGCTTCATAGTATGCTTTTATTTGGCTTCTCTTATCAAAATCAATATGGCAAGCAGTTTTCCCGGCATTCCAGTCACTTCCTTCAATAAATCACGGGAAACGTAAATTATTCTTTAAGTTGACAATTTAAGATTTCTAAACTATTTTTTCTTAATTTGAAGTTCATTTTTTCTGCGACCCTGGTGCTGGCAAGCCACTACGTAGGCTGTGATGCAAAATGTTGTCAAACGAATTCTTAAAGAAGAACAAGTTAAAGATACATCCGATGCATGCAAAATATGAGCGTATTTTTAAGCACCGACAAGGCACTGGAGCCAAGCCGGTTCGACTCAGCAACGAATCTAGCACTTTTGCTTAGTCTCATGAGGAAGACGAGCTACAGCAGACCACCCTACAACTGATTGTCTGTGTCTTGTTTATAGCAGGCAAAGATTGCAAAAACAGTGGAGTGGTAAAATTAATTATACAGGTTCAGTAACGTAGCCAGGAATTTTGAAAAGGGGGGTTTTGACCACCCAGCGGCGGGGGGTGTGGGGGCCCTCCCCCAGAAACTTTTGAAAAATTACTTTGAATTTGATGCATTCTGAGAGCATTTTCAACAAAAATGTGGGTACGAATATTCCTGTAAAATGGTGCTGTCCGGTAACATAGCAAAAGGATAAGATCATGTTTTCTTCGGCATTTTTCGGAAATAAAGCTAAGTCTCTGTGTTTTCTTGTTGCTAATTCCTGGCTGAGATCTTTGAATGTTTATTATTGGCAAAACTCGCTCTTTTAATGCAATTTTGTTTAAAATTAGGCAATTTTTTTTAGACTGAAAGCATCATTCTCAATATCGTGACGTCACACACGTGCCAAAGGGGGTGTTGTAACCCCCAAACCCCCCCCCCCCCCCTTGACTACGCCACTGTACAGGTTACCTGTGTCTTGGGTCGCTAGATGCTAACAGAACTCAAATTTGGGTCGCGTTCAAAAAAGTTTGGGAACCACTGACTTAGGACGACGTAATACCACCAAAGTCGTCCCAGAGCAGTGGAATATGGAGTTTCCCCTGTGGTGGCGCTGCGGAGCAGTCGTTTGATTAAATTACGCCCTAACCAGTCGAGCTACAAGGTTAAGATTAAAAATTTCGCTAAGTGTAAGTCTGCGCTAGGAAATGCTTTAAAAAGTTATTATACTTGGATCCAACCTGTCAGGGGCACTTTAATTAAGCAACGCATTTCAGGATTCCTCTCCATTCAGCGGCACCTAGTGGATGGATTAATTCCCCGGCAACAACACCAACAAGAAACAACAATTGGAAAACTTCATTCTGTAAATTTCGGTAACCGGCCCTGCGTCAACAGCATCTACAAGCGTGCGAAACTATCAGGAATATCCTATCAAGGCTTTGTCAGTAAGAGGATAAAGAGTTAAAAACCAAACCGAAGCAGGTTTGGTTCTAAACTAAAGTCACGCCTAAAGTCTTCCGTCTTTACAATTAAAATCAGTATTTTGAATAAATAGTCTGATTAATATAATAATAATAGCTGTTAAATAAATTCATTGTGCTGCTATGTGTGTGTTGTGTGATTTTAGACTGCTTTGGCGCTGTTGTCACCCTGCAAATATGGAAGTCGATTTTGGCACTTGTGTCGAAATCTGACGAGCACCTGGCAACACTAGTAAAAAGTGAAGATTTGACTTCTTTCGTTCTTGTGACAGTACCAGTGTTGTCAGATTGGGCGATTTATCTGCAATTGGGCTACTTTTAGTTGGGCTTGGCGCCAAAAAATGTTGGTTTGCGACTTGCGCTTTTTTGGGCTACTTTTAGTCTCTGATTTGGCGCGAGACGGCGCCTAAATTTGGCAGAATTTTAAGTTGTTTGACAGTGAATTTTGAGTTGGCAGTACTGAATAATTGGTAGAATCCGACCAGCCTTTGAAAATGTGGGTAAAGTTTCGGTTTATTACGGAAAAAATGACGTTATTTTTTTGATTCGGCATGAGGATTGATTTTACTGCTGACCATTAGCAGCTTTGACTGTTGTTACAGCAATGCTGTATTCATTTTCATCCGGGAGAATGGAAGGACTGACTGGCGAGTGGCGAAAGCGAAATTGCACTTGTATCGAATATCGGAAATTATAGGGTAGTTATGATCTTGGTTTAGTACGGAACCGTACCATAATTTTTGAAGCTTTTATTGCTGTCTAAGCTATAAATTAAAGTGGGAAAAATTGAATGTCAGTGGAGAAACTTACTGAATGTAAACTGGTCTTCCTTGTATGATTGAAAAACAATGATAGATTCTTGTATTTTTTGTACCAAGGTGTACGAGTTTAGAAATGCTGCAGGGGAGTATAAATTTAGAGAAGTTGCTCAATTGGCACTTAACAATGTAGCCTATACCAATCAGCAATGCATTACGGTAGTTGAGCGAGCCTTTTCGAGAGTTTCTGCAATCAAAACCAAACTGCGAAATCGTATCGGACTTCAACTTTTGTCAGCGATTGTGAGGATCAGAACTTTGCTGCAACAATTGGAAAAATGCTGTTTGATCCCCGGTCATCAATGCGGAAGCATGACAGCTCTATATATGAAAATGAAGCTTCAGCAGTTGATGATAGAATTTTGTTGGGTGTTGGTTCTTGGTAGTTCATCTGAGTTGACGGGCTTATGCCATGCATTAGCATCTACTATGGAACCATTTGTATCTTGAATTTGAAAATAGGAATTTGTATGAAGTTTGTATAGCATTGGCTCGTCTAAGTTTTTTTCTGTTGAACAATGCTTGATTCAATATTGAACATTGTACTTATTGTATGTTGTATTAATGTATGTATTTTGTATCTACACAATCAGCATGATGGACAAAGATGTTGCTTTGTCCATGACTCTTGGGGGCATGCCCAAAAACCCCCTAGAAAGCCTGCGCCTTCGTTGCTCAACCGTCGACGTCGCGACGGCAAATTGGGCTACTTTTAAGTTGCTTTGGCGCATTTTTGGGCTCTTTTTTAAAAAAAAATCTGGCAACACTGGACAGTACGCCAGTACGGTAACATTGTAATTTGTAATTGTAAGTGCTACCGTATTTTAGCAACTTGTAGTTGCACTGATATGACATTCAGCGTTCACACTTAAGCAATTTGGTTTCTCAAAACAATTATTTCAAAAAGAAAAGAGTAGCCTAGATTTTGAAATCAAAATTTCATTGGCAATGGTTGAGTAATGTGTGGGCTGTGGAATAAAGACGGATGCAACCCAATTCGTACCGTCAGTTCGTACCTTGAAAAGATCGAGAGAAAGAATTAAAAAAAAAGCCGAAGTCGCTGATCGCAGTTTCCGCAAACATTTTAAAATTTTCTGCAAACAAACAAAAACTCTTAGGATCATTCTATGCCGAAATAAACTAGATTGATTGATTTAAAGAAATTTTAAAATGTTTGGTGAAACTCCGATCAACTCTAACCCCTAACTTTTTTTAAATGTTTGCGTAAACTCCGATCAACCCTAACCCTTTTAAAATGTTTGCGAAAACTGCGATCAACGACTTCGGCAAACTCTTAGGATCATAACTGGAAATTTTAAAATGTTTGCATTACGGGAAATTTTAAAATGTTTGCGGAAACTGCGGAAAAACGGAAACTGCAATCAGTGACTTCGGCTTTGTTCTATTTTTTTCTCTCGATCTTTTCAGTATGTTTGTTTGTGGATACCGATACCCTAACCCTTTAAAAATGTTTGCGGAAACTGCAATCAGCGACTACGGCTTTTTTTAATTTTTTCTCTCGATCTTTTCAAGGTACGAACTGACGGTACAAATTGTTCATGGTACGAATTAGGTTGCACCCAATAAAGACCATAAGGGAGAAAAAGAATCAAGAAAGGATGGATATAGTTGAAATGAAGGAGACTATTGAAATTGAATAACTTACCAAGGCAAACTGAGTAAGATGGTATAGTCATGTATCATGTTCTAAAGAGGAATGAAGGAAGGTTTCTTTGAAAGGCATTGACTTCAAAGGTAGATGGAAAGAGGAAGTTGGGATGTCCAACAATAACATGAATAGAACAGGTGAAGAAGGAGACAAAGTCGGACTAAAGGAAGACTATGCAATGGAGAATAGGAGCAAAGGCAATTGCTGCAAGGAAAGAATCGGCCACCCCCACTAATAGGGACAAAACCAACTTTAGATAATGTCATTACTAGCCTAGGCCTATAACTTATCGTAGCATTTTGGCAGGGTCTTTGCATATAGGGCCTAGGCCGCCATGAGTTAAGTATACAACACTTTGTGATCAAAAATCATCAAACTGAATGATTAACTTGAGCTATATGTATAGTCTATGTGCATATTTGCGACCATTTTTTTAACCTGTTAACGATCATCTAAGTTGGGAAATGAAGTTGTTTTTGTATTGTCAATTTTTTTGTCAAAAATTGCACATCGCGCTGAGGTTAGTTTAAAATGCGTTTACAATAACAGTTTTTTCTTTCACAAATGACTATAGATTTGTTGTTGTTTACTGTAAGAATATTTATAAATAAGGAAAAAGCAATACTATCTCTACCAATTCCACAAACCAGTGTTGCCAAATTCTCCAACAGGTTTGATACCAAAAAACTCGTGAAATTACACCAGATGCCACAACATTATACTAGATTTTCAAACCTTATAAATTGTAGCAATAAACCTGTACTCACTCATTAGCCTACTGTGTCATCCACAATAATTTATGCAAAAGTGTCTCAAGACACATATTTTGTTGAATTAGAAATCATTGTTTTTTCTGATTCCTTGTCCACAGTTTGGTTTCACCAGGCATTACGACGGTCAGTAAAAGATATATATACTTTTTTCAATAAGGCAAAAACTTTCTATTGCCAACATAGAAGATGTGGTTGAAGTTATTCTCTGGTTTTTGTTTTATTTCAAAACTTTTTTTGTGTCAAATTTTCAGAATTTTTATCTCAAATTGTGTAGTTTTGTCCAAATTACACCAGGTTTCAACAGATTTTTGTCTGGTTTTAACTTTATTTTTGTTGCCACCAAATCGTTTCAAATCTCAAACTATTTTTATAATATGTTGTCCCATAACACTATCCAGCAACTCTGCTACAAACTGCAGTTGCATTAGTGCAATTGGTGCCATGATAATGACTGTTTTCACACTGGATTGATCAGAGTTTCCAGACAGTTTTTCTTTTTCACAGCATCTTTTTATGTGAGCAAAAGAGTATATCGTGGCTGATACTTCAATATAAGCAACTCGATACTGAAAACGGCATATGCCTGTTGGTTGGTGTCAGTTCCAAGTGAACGGCTGTAAACGGGGGTCCACGTCTTTTAGGCGCTGACAGTTAGGCGCTGGTCTAATAGGCGCGCACACTGTGGCGTCTGGATATTTAGGTGCGGAGCACTGTGGCGCCCGTTCATTTAGGTGCTATTCCTAGTAAAGTCTGTAGGTTGTATCAGCTTGGCAGGTAGGGGCGTAGGGCAATGCTTTTCACACAAAATATTATATTGAACAGGAAAATATATTGTTTTGTTAATGCGTGTGCGTTGTTGGTCATGGCTTCAGTGAGTGAAGTTGCTTAAACTGGCAATGCTTTTTCACACAAAATGTTATATTACACAGAAAAATATATGGGTGAAGCTGCTTGAACCGGAAATGCTTTTCACACAAAATGTTATATTGAACAGAAAAACATGTTATGGCTTCCGTGAGTGAAGCTGCTTAAACCGGCAATGATTTTCACATAAAATGTTATATTGAACAGAAAAATATGTTGTTTTTTTAATGCGCGTGTTCAGCATTTATTTGTTGTTAGTCCAGGTTTGCGCCGGCAAAAGCTTTATCAATAAATTATTCAAGTTTCCGAACATGTATGAGTTCACTTTTAGTTAGGTCAAATAATAACTAAACACCAGTAAAAAATGTACCGTAGGCTGTAGCCTACTCAAGCGGGCGGTAGGCTTGAGTGAAGAGTAACTTAGTTTTCCGTCAAAACTCGGACTAGGTTTAATAACGAGCGAAGTCTCACCATTATGCTTGCAACTTGTAGCCAAGGTGTAGCCTATATGCCCTGTAGAAATGTATTCATGTGAACAGTAGTAGAGCGTCTTACGCGTTCTCGTCACATGGCCAATCCATCCCGAGCAGAAGTAATTTATATTTAATCTAAATTTATATTTAATCTAAATTACCAGACATTTTTCACACAAATCTGTTATATTTACGTGGTAAAAACATGTCATGTGATCGACGTAGATGCACAATCTTGACATCAAATGAAAGCATATATACATCTTCAGCTATCCGAAGATGCAAAGCTTTGCAATAAAATTTAAAACATTCTATGTACAACTAGCAACTCCAAACGGTATTTTTTCTAATTTCTAAAAAAAATTAAAAATTGGCAGAAAAGTGTACTTCATTATAATTTTTACTACCCAAGCATAATACAATAATATGAAAATATATGTAGTTTAATCGAATGCCAAAACAATTCTGCACATGAGAAAAAATTTACTTCGTTTCTGCGCGCAATGCTTTAGGAGGTACAGCAGAATGATTATGGAGAAATTTGGAAAATTTTAAGCAAAAAGTTTACATAATTTAGCCTACAGTCTTTTTGATCGAGAAATTCCAAAGTAAAGGGTTGCCTAGCCAGATTTGACTGCCAGTTCCAATGAGTGAAAGAAAAAAAATCCACTGTGTCCCCATCTTTAAGAAGTCCTCATCTGATAACTGCACCGCCAAAATATTTTTTTTTAATTAGCCAAAAAAGGACAGGCAAAGACTATGGATCTGCCATCATTTACATTATTTTTTTGCTTGAAATAGGCTACCTTTTAACCTTGGACGTCGGGATACTTCCTTGGTCATTATGGCAAAAATCCTAAGATGTGTGTATACGTCCGTGGTCGCGAAAGAGTTAACTAAAAATGAACTCAATAATGTTCGGAAGCTTCGATAATTTATTGATAAAGCTTTCACCAACGCAAACCTGGACTAACAACAAATAAAACAATAATAAATCAATAAAACAACAATATATTTTTCTGTTCAATGTAATATTTTGTGTGAAAAGCATTGCCAGTTTTAGCAGCTTCACTCACTGCAGCTTCACACACAGCTTCTTCACACACAGCAGCTTCACACACAGCTTCATTCACTCACTCACCCCTAAGCCATGATGTAATTTTCTGGCAAGCTGCCAAGCTGATACAATCTACAGACTTTACTAGGAATAGCACCTAAATGACCGGGCGCCACAGTGCTCCACACCTAAATATCCAGACGCCACAGTGTGCGCGCCTATTAGACCAGCGCCTAAAAGACTTGCTCCCGTAAACGGTGTATGCCGTTGGTGACATTTCACAGGTTGATGAACCTCTAAAAATCGTATTTGTTAACTTGAACAGTTACTCTTTTTTATTAGAAAGATGTTACTTTTCATACTCATATTTTCATACTCATAATTTGGTGGTATTGTTGTGTGTATTAACATTGCATTAATGCATTTTGTGATTGACTGTTTTAATTCCAAAATGTATCCGAACACCACTGTTATTCTGGTAGAATAATTCTGCGCGATCCGCCTAATACAGTAAAACTATCTGTAAAAAAACACAAGTAAGTATTGTGATGACAGCAACAACACGCGGATCTAGATAAAAGCACTTCTTGTTGACATATTTATTGTAATGCTGCTTGACAATCAGGATGCCATTTTTAATTCTATTTTTTAAAAGGTGTTTTTCTACATTGAAGACCAAAAAACAAGTCACATGTGTGATTACGTGTCACTGTATTCATTGCAGACAAATATGTTGTTCTCAGCACGTTACAAAGTCAGACAATTTCAATTCAAGTACGATACACTATTCTCCTGAATTATATTTTATCAGTGCTGAGTGCATTGCGATGCGGGTCTGCTACTATTCGGTGATTTCCTAACCCCTAACCCTAAAACGGCAATGATAATTAGGCTACGGTACCCGATAATTTAAAAAACAATTGAAAAAATCCCCCGTTAAGAGATCGGACTCACCGAAACGGGCCATTCCGTTGCTATGCAGAGTGACCACATCTATGACATAACTTGGTGAGGTATCAAACCTATGTCTGCTTGTACAGAGGCAATAGGCATACACATTAAGCCGATAGAGTAACTGACTGTATCTTTTTTTTCAGCCTAACCAAACAGGTGCGCCTTAGACTACTACATTCATTTAAGCTTTTTGATTCGTTTTCCAAAATTTACCATGGCTAGTGCATCAATGGAATCAGTCCCAAAGAGTTTGAGAAACTTACGAGCATGCTTGTTGTGCTCTTTGATAAAAGTAAATGTTTTCTAAAGTACATGTCATTTTGAGTGTGATAATGTCAATATAGCTTTGACATATGTTAGCATTGTGAAATTTATTATGTGCTTAATGAGACTTAATTTTGTTTTTCGACCACAATTTATTCCTGCATTGTTTGTGTCAGCTATTGTATAGTGGTCTAAATTCTGAAAATCTTCAATCTACTTAACTAAAAGGATTATTTCAGGCATCTTAACTTTTATTCTGGATTTTAATTATTATTAGAGCAAAGGTAGAAAATGCTGGCTATAATCTCAACAAAAATTCTTGATAAATAAACGATTGATTGATTGATTGATTGAAGGATTTACAGTTCTTAATACACAATGATCAATTGATCATGCTTGCTTGAATCCCATCACAAAGCCATGTGCTTGATTGCAGATTGTCTGATAACAAAAGTCATTTCCAATTTTTATGGATTGATAAATGGATTTGCATGAAAAGTTTATTGTGCAAAACTTCTTGATCACTTCTTGGGCAATATGATTTTGCATTCACTTGACTTTAATTCGGCTCTCAGAGCAGTTTGAGACTCCTGGTTTTCATACCATCGCTAAACTTGACTCTTCAATGTCATGCAGACTATCGATCAATTTGAATATGATGGTTGTGACAACTGTGATGAAGTTCTTCACATGAGAGGAAATCGAGACATGGTGTATGATTGTACAAGTTCTCTGTTTGATGGGTATATATTTGTCAATTTTTATTTTGTAGAGTATCATCGCAAGCTGTAACCACGATATAAAATGATGGCACCACTCAAAAATGCATGTGCACCTGATGCACGACATTGTGACATAGTTTGAATGGCTCAATATTTATCAAATACTGGACTTCTTGCCTGAATGTTGAGTAGACTGGAAGTTTATAGATTACCTTGCCAAATTTACTATACAAAGGCTTGATGTCAAATATATTTTTTAAATATTGATGTTTAGAAGTGCCCCAACCTCCTATAAAATTTTCATTTCAATCAAATTATCATGAGTTTCAAATGACAGTATTTCCAAAACTTCTCAAGCAATCCCATTCCTGTTTATATTCATTTGATAGATAAAAGAAACACTACGGCTTGGTGAACTTTGAGTAAAATTATGTTAAAACCATGTAAAATTCATGTGTTGTTAAGAATGCTGGTTTTTTTAACTTTGCAAAATGGGTGTTTTTCTATTATTTGTTGACCGATTTAACCACCTTTTCACAGTTCACAATTATATCTGGTCATTAAAAAAGTGAGGTATTATATACAATTCATCATTAAACTTTGATGGCTGTAGCTAGAATACAAAAGCAAAAAGGTAACAGGGTGCATTGGATTAAGAGCTTTCAGCATCAATGAAGCTAGTCAGTCACAAGCAGTGGCGTATCTGGAGGAGTGAAGCATCTACCTTTTGATGCTACTCTGGTGCTTGGAAGTGCATGTCCCAAAGAAATCATACCAGCTAGCATTTGTCAAGACTTGCAGGATTCGATAAACATTACAGACAGAGCAGTCAGGTGAAACATCCAAAGTTTTGGACTTGACATTTAAGAGATTACCCTGAGTGTGTCAACTGTTGAGTACATGAACGGGAGGGTATTCATAACCATTATAAGCAGACTTGGAGATAACAACAGAAATTGTCAAAACGTTTTCTTGCAATAAATTTTTGACAATTTACTTGGATGGCAAAATTCCTTCTGTCTTAATAGGCTCCACTTAATGGGAACATATATCTCCGATACTTGTATCAGTTCAAGGTGAAATGCAGCTTCTGTCATTGCTAAAACTTCCCTCAGAACTTGTGTAGCTCAGGCTTGCAATTGAAACCCTACAAGATAGGGTCGATGTGGTGTGGTTTGATACAAGTTCCAAAACTCGAGGAGCAAATGAACCACTCCGGTCAAATAAAAACTCTTTATTATCAAGGTCAATTATGTAGTGTATATGTCTTCTCATCACTACAATCTTGAACTGATTTCAGTAACTGCATTTGAAAAAGTGGTAAAATCATTATTGGCACCACAACCCAATTATTTAAACGTTCTTATAGATAGACTGGAGCAAGGGTCTCAAACACACGGGCCGCATGCGGCCTGCGAGGACTTTTTGGTGCTGCCCTCGAGGCATTTTCAAACTTTAAAATTACAGTACGTATTTTCCATAGATTTAGTAAGGTAAAATTCACTCTAAAATTGCTCAAAAAATGTGAAAACTTCGGACGATATTTTATCACTATTGTCAAGCCATTTCTTATTCACTCACAAACACATCTATCCCAAACACATTTCTCATTCACTTATTGTGTCGTTATTGCAATAGTAACCTTGGTATTCGCTGGTCAGCTCTTCAAAAGGTTAATTTTTTCCGCGCTTTCTGAAATCTGATTGCAAGATTTTGACTCTCCAGGTCCGCCGTTTCGTTGGCGTCCTATTCTGTTTTTTTTTTGCGTTCGTACAGCGTTTTTTTTTTTTACTTATTTTATTTTCTATTGAGTGACTGCGTGACCAACCAAAAGAGAAATCTCTTCTACGACAACTGAGAAAATAGTTTGTCATTTGTGGTATTTAGCAAAACAACTGGCTGACCTTGTCCTTACTTATGACGGCGTGCCGAACATTAAAGATAAAATAGCTCAAGCTGTTTTTCCAAATAACGAAAAAAATATTCCTGTAAAAAATCACTCTATGGCATTAGAGCATCATTGTAGCATATTTATCCTTTTAAGCATGAATAGCTTTCAACTAGGGGTGTTCAATTTCGATTATTTCAATATTCGAAATTCAATTTATTTTCGATTTCCGAATTTCGATTTCGAATATCACAACTATTCACCAAACTGCAAAATGTGATTTTATTGAAAAAAACGACATGAAAATTCGCTAGAAAACGCTAAAAAAAAACATGAAAATTTGCAAAAAAAGAACACAAAATAACGTCTACAGCTCCAGGCCCAAGTTGGTGTTTATGAACACAAGCTGATCGACATGATCACCCGTCAGTCGGGATCTCAGCTTCGTGACGGTCAGGCCAGCTTTTGAAAACGATCGCTCCGCTGGAGCCGAGGTCGCTGGGATCCCAAACACTTCAAGTTCATTTTCACAGCGAGCGATTCACTGCCGCGACATTTCACTGCAGAGTGCAGAGGTTTCGACTCGAAAGCGACATCGAGTATGTTTGCAAGCGCATAAAGCTAAACGCACGCTCCGTCTACGTAAGCAAATTATGTTGTTTTTGGTTGCATTCAACATCTGATGACATTGAATCGACACAAAATGGTAGATTTTTGCTATGTCCCAGGAAGCAAAATCAGTCATTTTTACATTGATTCAACGTCTGCAGACATTAAATCAATGTAAAAATGACAGATTTTGTTGTCTGGTGTTGGATTGTAGCATCGCAACTCGTTCTAGTGATTATTTATCGCGAAGCTGTTGCGGTTTGCATTCAAAAAGTGTTTTCCTGCTGCCGATCGCTAGTTCATCTATTGTTTTATGTATCAATACAGCATCAAAATTTGCCCCCACACAGAAATATGCGCAGGCCCGTAGCCAGCCAGGGGTCAAGGGGGGCCTCCCCCCCTGAAAAAAATTTCGCCCCCCCCCCCCTTGGCAAAATCTCAACATTCTCGGGCAACAGCTACAATGATAATGATTTTGCCCATTTAAATTTTTTCGGCCCCCCCCTAAAAAAGTTGCCCCCCCTTGCTCTGCGGTCTGGCTACGGCCCTGCCCCCACGGCTTAGGCGCCTATGAATTCGGTAAAAATGGATAAAAGTGCGACAAAGCTCAGCCTACACTTTCTGCTATTGCACAACCCAGCTATCTTCATTCTTAAGAGAAATTTGGCATTAAAAATGCCAACCTGGCATCCCTGGTGCAGGACTGGCCGTTGGACCCGCGAGAGCGTGTGGTAGTCACGTGATCGACGATGCGCATGCGTCGAAGTCTTTTTTCGCTTGCAAAATGCGACAAGACAGATTTCGCGCTACTCGCGTTACTTTCAACCGCGTTCAGCCGAAAGGGCGGCTATAATTTCGAATATGCCCGATACGAAAAACGAATTTCGAATATCACCTTAATCGAAATTGAACACCCCTACTTTCAACGCATATTTTTTTGTTTATTGCAACACGTTTTAAATAATTATGAGAAATTGTTACATTTTTTAAAAGCTCCCAGGCTCTTGTCTTTTAAAAGCTCCCAGGTTACTTTCCATTTTCCAACCAGTGGGAACCCACCACTTGTTGGAAAGTGCTGCTGAAGATGGCACCGAGCCATTGCTTACTCCTATCTGTGCTCACTACCTTGGTGTTTCAAGACGGAGACGTCCGATGGGTGTATGCTAATTTTTTCTTCATCATTTTTTGAAACCTACTTGCAATTTACATGCTAGATTTGATAAAACCTAAAATAATTTTGTGTTTATGCTTTTACTTTCCCAAAAAAGTGCTTTTGAATTAATTCAAAGAAAGACTGCTATGCAAGTTTCTTTGTGCTATACCTGGACCAAATATTATTTCAACGTTGCATTCATTTGTGTTTCAGAACCATAGCGATGATGAGCCCAGAGGATAGTTGGGTGGCTAAATGGCAAAGAATAAGTGAGTTTGGTATCGAATAATGAATATAGATTGTTGTAATTTTGAAAATTATTTGCTTGTAGCTTGTAAAACTAAGCTATACTGAATAGTGGTGACCTAATGAAGATGTTTTGTCACGGTATGTGGAGGTATATTAAATTTTGTTCTACTTCTGTCTCCACCAAGTATTTAAGATTATGTTGAAAGCAAAATTGGTCGTACACTTTTTCAAGAAAATGTTTTTGCAAAAATCATACGAAAACTGCATTAAAAACTTCAGCTACAGTCTGGTGTCGCGTCACAAGCTTAACGGCGTTTTATTTCAGAAAAATTCAAACCCGGTTGTTATGCGATCAGTGTCACTGGCCGCCTGCCGAACAGCATCGTCAGAGATTTGAAAGCGAGCGGTGTGACCTATCGATCCAGAGATACCAGCCAGAAAACGACTGAATGAATCTAGATGGCTCACCGGTACTGCGATGGACGTCAGGGCCGCGTGCTGTTCATTAGCCTACAACTCGTTTCTGAATTATTCTTTTCTATGCAGAAGACTGAATGGTTATTTACGCGAATGGCTATGTTACGCATCTCTTGCGCGTCATCGGAACGTGTTTGCTGCTGAAAACTCTATTTGTACAATGGTCGGTAGGTTGCGCTAGAGATCTTCACGGATGAAGATTCTTTTTGTTGTAGTCGTTTCAAATGCAACTGCACAACACACACTTTGTTTATTGAGTTGACTTCCATACGTGTTAGCACGGTACGCGTATTTGTAATCTGCGAGCAAATTGGGGGTTTAATTTTGACCAATCAAAAGGCAAAATTTAGTGAGACTGATCGAAACTTCGCTTGAAAGGTGTAGCAAATCAGGTTACTCACAACTCGCAGCATTTGCCTTTGATGTCGAAATTTTCATAAGCATGTCAGCAAGTACAGCAACACAGTTTGATAAATCTGACAAGTAGCCTACCTGAAAAGTTAGCAATCCAAAATTTGTACGCAAACCTTATTTGCTAAATTTTGTTGCAGTTTCTTTCAAAACTCGTCTTCTGATTTTTTCCCAAGTTTGATCTTGACAAATAATGTTTTAAGTTGTGAGAAATCTGACCTCTTAAACTTTCTAAGCTGGGTTGAATCCGGCCTCCTGATTGGCCAATAAACCGCATCTGTTGCAGCGACCTGCAGATTACAAATACACTTACGGTGCTTTCCTTGTTGCAAATATACAAGTTTAATTCGTGGAAAAAGAAAATAATTTGAGAATTCCACTAAACTGCACTTTTGATCCTCGCAAACAGTTTCAAACATCTGGTAGAATAAATAATTTTCTATAACCAACCGACTAAAAGTGCTAAGTTGAGTGCACAAGTGACCTTTAAACTGTCTAGTTATATAACATTGATTTCATTGCAATGCTAGTTGGAACGGTGGAGTTAAAGGCGTAAGCATAACGCAGTTCAAAGGGCCACTACCCCTTCTCAAGTGCAACAAGTACTGCTGATACACTGTTGCGAGACCTTGTCTGCGAGGTTACGGAATAAACAAATCAAAGATCGATATTTGATATTGTGAATCTTTTGGCAAGGTAGCCTGTATGATTATATCTTGCTACAGACTAACTAGGCTACTTTCAGTTCAGTTTGTTTTTATTTCTGACCATCACAACGAAAAAAAAAAGCAAAACAGTAGAACTCGGTTAATCCGGATTCGGTTAATCCGGATCTTCGCCTAATCCGGATAAAACTGGAAGTACAAATGATTTGTAATCTTTTTCTTGAGAAACGGCTTTGGATTATCCGGATTATTTAATCCGGATCTTCGCCTATTCCGGACAAAAGTTGCGCTTTCTCTATCGCTTTATCCGGATTTGCCCGATTTTTTGTAAGTTTTCCATAGAAACTCGTCTTCGGTAACTGTTTTCAAAAGTTTTGAGTGACTATAGATTATTCCGACACCCATGTCTGAAGATGTAACTTTTGCCAGTGTGTTCTTGCGTTAGACGCAGAGTCTACAAATACATTCATTTTACATGCATACTGCATTTCAAAAGAACTCTGTCACTGGGTCGCTAACTGGGTTTTTTTTTTCGGTCATTTATCGGTCATTGACCGATTTTTTAGCAAAATGTCCGAAAAAAATATTGTCAATTCGGTCAAAATGTCCGAAAAAAATACGTACGCGCTCAAATCGATTTCAGTGATTGCAAAGAAGCTTCTTGCGCCACTGTACGATTTCTTGTCAATCGGAAATACAAGACGTAGACTTAGTGTTTAAACGTTGATCCAATGTCTTATTATATGTGATAACGCAAATACAGAAGTCAGTCTTCGAAATTAGCGTGGGCAATCGGCACTTGCCGAGGTGATTGCCGACGCAGATGCGTGAATGGCGCATTAGCGTTGGCAATAAAAATGCTGAGGCCACAGGAGCGCTTGTAAGGACCAAAAGATTACAAAAAAAAAATAATTTTCTTGGACTACACCAGACTCTTACTATTGCTGGATGTTTTATTTGGGTTACTTCCTACTTCGCCGGCGCTTAGACACGTGCCCAGCTGAGAGAATTGAATCTTTCATAAAAATATCATCCTATTTGCATTGATTCAACGATGGTAGACGTCAAATTAGTCTAAGCATCTACTCCTTATCGCGCCTCGCGACTTTGTGTTGCTCGCAGTATCTCAATTGTGCCGAAATTATGTTAGTGTAAACGTAAATCGAGGCAATCTTTTCGCAGGAAGCTATTAATTTGTTACTGGTACCTGGTTGAGCAATTAACGTTATTTTATGATAATTCAACGCCACTAGATGTCGAATTAATGTAAAACAAACGTAAATTTCTTATTGGGTACTGTTGTTACGCAATATAACCCGCCGGGAAAATTAAATCGATTTGTGTTGCCTCGAACATTGAATCAACCCAAAATTAACTTACTTTCCCCCGTCAGTCGTGCGTATCGCGTTGCTCGCTTTATCGCTAGTTTTTGGTATTATTACATCACAATAAATCAAACAGTGCGGTCGTGATAGACTACTCTAGTATATATTTTGCTTTTCGCTTTACATGTTTTGGTACAATTTTTTTCGTAATAAACGTTCACATGCAATTGCCGAGGCAATTTCAACTTTTGCCGTTTGACCTTGACAATGTTTTTGCAAAAATAAAAATATGTTAATTTCGAAGACTGAAAGTAACGTTTGTCTGTTCTAACTTTTCTCAGATAAAACACGACAACGTTTCTCAGCGAAACTTAATGTTGTAGCTAGTCAGGAAGTGCAAATTTTCGTTTGTATCAGCTACTTCAAAGGAAATATTTTCATTAGAAAAAATGACCGAAATAAATAAAAAATGACCGAATTTTTTCAAGTCATTTCGGACAAATGACCGAAAAGTCTCAGCGAAAAAAAAAACCCAGGTCGCTAATGTGGTGATCGCGCGTCTCGGAATTGGCAGATGACCACACTAATGCGTTCAACTTCGGTGATTTTTACCGATACCCTTCTATCTAGGTAACGTCAGGCTTGATAGAACCGTCATCGGTTAATCCGGACCTTCGCCTAATCCGGATGGAATCGCCGGTCCAATCGAATCCGGATTAACCGAGTTCTACTGTATATGACAAACATAGCAGACGTCCAGAAAAAGGTAGAAGCGAGGTACTTACAATGCTGATACTTTTAACTAAATTATAACTAACCAATGCCTGGTGGATAATGATCACTGCATTAAAGTGGGTGTTATGTGAACTTTTTTCCCTTCACTTTTTCGGTTTAATAAGAATACAGTGTCAAATATACATTCCAATGAGTTTCTTTTCTGCCTTCATTGTTTCCGCACATTGAATCGACTTCATAAATGGCTTGACATTTCACACTGTATGGACGAGTCAGTAGATGAACTTGACAAACTGTGAAGAAATGCAGCGATGATTCGCTGAAAACGCGTGTGCAGGCCTATTGGATTTTGAGACTTGCTTAAAGGACAATAAACATTTGACACTCAGTGACCCAAGATGTGTTAAGTTTTTTTTCAGAAAGGTTGCCATATTTAGTGGCGTACCGTGACCACTTTGATAGGGTGTTCAGTGACGGCAAAGCAACAGCGGGGGGTCTGGGGGGCCCCCCCCAGAAAATTTTTAAAATTATCATTGAATTTGGTGCGTTCAGAGAGCATTTTCAGCACAAATTCTGAACATGAACAGAACTGACAAAATAATGTTGTCGGAATGGAGAAGAATACAAAATAGATATTTATTTGACAGCGCATTGAATGAAAGACTTAATAATATCAAACATTAAGTTGCATTTCTAAAGTCACATACTTCAGTTCACTTTTTATTTCCGACCATCAAAACGAACAATATTACTTGCCATAACACAGCAGGAGTCTGAAAAAACGCGAAAGTTAAAGCGTGCTCGAGATGGAAATGATTTACTTCATGCCAGGATTAGGCACGGTCGCAACACCTTGAGCAATGTACAAGCGAATTAGAAACAAACAGGTGAAAGTTAAAACAAAAAACAATAGCAAAGCAACTCGATAATAAACAAGAAAAGAAAGTCGATTGCTATGTTGGTTGGCTGTACTTTTATCTGCCGTACTACTTAGTAAAAACGAAAATGTTTAACACCTCGACTACAGAAGGAAAATTCATCTATAGCATAATTCGATTCTTCTTGTTTGTGCAATAAATTGTTGAATTACATCGTCGTAGAAAGCTTGCTTTTGCTTCAGTTCTAGCAAAAGTTGTTTCCAGCGCTGATCGCCTCAAACTCTAATCCAACGAGCTAAAACTTGCTATTGCCTGGGATTCCCCCAATGACGCGCCAAGGTGTGCAGATCAGCGAGTGCACAGCCTGGCTGACCTAAAACCATTGCTGTTTTCGCTGCCTTGTGACGTCACTTTTCTTAATTGTTTATTTTAAATAGCACTCGCCAAGCTGTCAGTGCACACCCAGCTTAAAGGTAATGACCGAAAAAAATTAAAGGCAATGACCTCAAACGTTGGAGTATTAAAATTAGAAGGGGACGAGTTTTGCAATTGAAAAGAAAGCAATCAGCATGCAGCAACATGTTAGAATATCATGAAAGTAAAGAACATCGACAACCGATGGAAAGTTTCTTTTTTTTCTGGATTTCTTGGGGTGTGCAGTGCACACCTTGAACACCCTGACTATACGCCACTGGCCATATTTCGATACGTGTAGGGCTGTAGGCCTACCGCAATAGCTATTGATTTCATAGTTTGAAATAACTTTAAGAACAATGACTGCAGACTAGTCACCACACAATTGCAATATCCAAATATTTTGTTGGTATATCCTGCGATAAAGAATGAATTGTAGCGTCATAATTCATTTTGTTTCTAATTCCCCTTTCAAGGAACAAGGTTTTTGGACGTGACAAAGATCACACAAAGAATATGTGATTCCTCAAATATCACAATTGTTTTTGTTAGGCGTGGTTTTGTTGTATATTTTCTCCACACTTTTCTGAATTTAAACGAGTGTCGTGCTATTTGCATAAGACGAGCAATTTCTTTTGTCAAGAAAAGCAATTTTTATGACCTAACAAAAGTATGTGAAGGTATTTCGCAAAGTTGTTCATGGCAGGAGTGTTTTTTTAAGGACCGTTTTACGAAAGAGGTTTCTTTGTACAAAGATCAAAACGCTGCTGCAGTAGGCTACACAGATCCAGGCCCGCAACCAGCAAATATTTTCGGGGGGGGCATTTAATTTTTATCAAAGAACAAACATTAAAATGATGCACTGTGACATTTTTATGTTAATGTCCACGCCCATTGATAGAGTGTGTGGCACTACCATGTTACGGTTCAGTGGTCATAACTTATGTCAATCACGTTTTTGTTTAGTACAGCATTAAAGGAAACTAGCCTTTGTAACCTTTTCTCATTTAGCTATGACTACCCATGGAAGAAAATTACGATAATACAGTAATGTGTTCAGTCGATTACAAATAAAATACAACATCTGTAGGCTACGAATTGCATTGGCACGACTGGAGTCATAAATTAATCAATAACATATATATACATCAACATAAACAAACAGATGCATATGAATATTCATAGTACATTTCATATTGCATTGAACGCTTAAAATTTTTTCAAAAAATGTTGGGGGGGCAAATGCCCCCCCTGGTTGCGGGCTTGCACAGATCCGTTAAAGGGATTAACTTATGTTTAGTCCGGTACGAATGAAGCAAACTACAGCCTATTATGTGGAGGGGAAAGAATACCGACGAGCCGCGCATTCATGGTGTAGAAGGGGCGTTGACACTTGACAGAGGGGTCTAGGTCAGGGGCGTCCAACCCGTGGCCCGCGAGAAGGTTCTAAGTGGCCGCGTGATATTTTTCGAAATGACATATATATATATTAGGCTATATAATCAACTCAATCGCCAACGTAATTTATGACGAACTTACATTCCGATAAATTGGCATTTATTGTTTGCTTTCTTTCTCTATTACTCTATAATCCCTAGTGCATGGGGTGCGCAACTGTTTAAGTTAATTTTATTGTATCACAATACACATTGTTACGCATCACATTTTCCACATTGTTACGTCCACCCTTTTCCACACAATAGTACTGGTGCTTCAAGAGTCAGTAAATCAGCAATATTTCTTGCTTTTAGCGAGAGAAGTTCAAAACTTTCTATTGCTAGAATTTTACAAAAAAAATTGTTTCTTAAGAAAAAGATCAGAGGATTCATAGATTGGCAGTTTTCGTGACATCATTATTCGGCAGCACTTACTTGTGCGAGCAAGTTTTTCGTGGATGAACCTAGGGACAGCCGGACAATACATTACCGGACGCGCAACTCCGCTGTTCCGGCAACATCAGAAGGGTCAATTGCCAATTTGACACTTTTTACGCTTTGCTGCTGGCTTGCTTTCAACTAAAAACCTTAAACCACTTCAAAACCAACTTCACTCTTCTTATATAACCCATAAAATGTACAAACACATTTCTAAGATTAGAATTTGGGTGTGAGGGTTTTAATTAGAAATTATCAGACAGTCATTTTTAAGATTACAAATTAGCAGTAAATACTCAAGTGGCCCGCGCAACCATTCGTAAACTAGGCTACATGTGGCCCTTTGGCCAAAAAGGTTGGACACCCCTGGTCTAGGTGGTAGCCTATACTTTTGGACCCTGGTCCGGATTTAAAAGATTCCCCACGACTTCAAACATTATCAAGATCTTAATATAATCGGATCTGAAGAAATTGCCATCAGAGGTTAAAACAGCCACTTCAGTCGTCAGATGGTAAAGTACCGGTCCCCCTTTTGGGTACCGGACCCACTTCAGCTCTCTGGTAGTAAAATAGCCACTTCAGCAACCAAACAGCAAAGTAAGAATTTAGTATACCGTAGTGGTTTCCCTAACCACGAATATTTAGTGAAATATCCCGAAACACAAATTTCAAAATAAACAGGCTAATATTTGTTTAAAATCAAAAACTGAAATGGCACAGTTAAGAAGATTGCTATCCCTATTTCTGCCCTAAAATTTAGACCAAGACCGCTTTTCAGATTGCAGCAATCAGCAAATGTTTGACCTAGGCCCAAACACCTTTCCCAAATCAAATTGAACACTTTCTGACCGTCTGCACTAACTTTGCTGTAAATTCTCTTGTGGTGAGCCTAGAATGACCAGTGAAACATCAATGGAATCGGGAAGTAATACTCTAGCGCCATGTGACAAATAAAAGTTCAAAAAAGCTACCGCTAGATAAAGATTGTAAGTTTTGCGGTTCGGGAAATTTTAAGATTACGCAAGAGTTGTTAAATGACCATGCTTAAACGACATCAATAAAAGTTTGTATACAACCTTTATATTCATAACATTGTCGATAAAGGGGGCCCGAAAATAAATTAGTACCGGGCCCGAGAAATCTTGTCAACGGCCCTGTGGTGTGTGCTTTGCCATCCGCTTTCAGACCAACACGACGACAAGTCAGAGTCGCTGGGCCTACTAAAAACGCCAGATCTGAAAACCATTTGAAATGTCTGAGTTGTTGATGTTCTGCATTTTTCCCTTTTATCTCCAACAGCAGTAGGCTAGTAAGCCTACTAAGAATACTAAAGTATAACTAACAGTCATTATTATTTGAGTTAGTGAGCAAGTAATGGGGGATTGCGGCAGACTGTGCCAGCCGGCCTTATTATCATAATAAAACCAGAAACTGTCTACAGGCCGTTCAAAATCCCTTCGCGGGTCGAGTCAGGCCCGCGTGTCGTATGTTACCCGCCCCTAGGCTATAGCGTTTAAAATGCATATTTCTACTTCTGTTTGCACTGATATAGGCCAATCTAATTTAATTGTTAGCTAGTTGAGTAAGCAATATGCTTCGGAATATTGCATTATTGTCTTGCTTTTTTAGGGACATAGCCTACAAAAATTAGTAACTCCTTAAGTCCACTGCAGAAACCATATTAAGCGGCCGTGTTTCCAATTCAGTCGATAAATTTTAAAAAACGGGCATGAGTGAGCGTGCAAAGCAAAGACATTTTGCAGAAACGTAGAAAATTTAGCTTACATCTTTTTTCTGGATTCTGGTGGGGCACGTGGCCACTGGCCAAGTGCCCCCTCCCCCTGGATCCGTTAGGGGTTCTAAAACGAAACAAAAAGTTATCTTTATAGAAAGTTGTAACATTCATCTCTGCAGAACGACAATGAATATTTTATTGTGTGGCGAAAGCCGACGGTAGGAAAGCCAAAGAAAGGTAGGCCTACTTGTATTTCTCTAAAAAGTGGCATGTCAACTCTAATAGAAAACATTGTTAAAGCGTAAAGAAGTAAGCTTGGTTATTGACTACCTTGAATGTAGGAATTGCGTCTGGGTCGTCAGCTTTGGCGACACGCTGACTAATGTATTGTTTTCTTATTAATCTACGATAAGAGATAAAGTGGAAGTGAAGGTTTTTGTATGAGTCTTGTGATTCAACAAACAGGTCAATCAGTGGTGAAACTTGGGGCTCAACGTACAAACTTGTTTGCTTTTTTACATCTAATCGATGTAGATATATTGTAATCGTAATTTCCGATACATAACTCCAATTATTGGCTACGTACAATGCACAAATTTCAAATGAATGTCTAGTTGCGTCATTCACAAATAAGCGATAGATCAAGCCGTTCAAGTTTGTCTTTAGAATGTCTTATTCAGTTTTGCAGTATTTCTACATTGGCGAACGTAAAAATATTTTTCGAGATCAAGAAATTTTCTATTGGGAATAAGATGGCTCAATGAGTGTTTGTCTTATTTGTATTACGTAGCCTATGCCAATCGTGACGTGTTGTTGTAATTTATTGTCATAGTCTAAAATCGTATGGAGAAAGGTAGTTACGTGCTAGTGGGTGTGTAAGAATAAAAATACTTCACTTCAAATAAACTATGCCGTTTGGCAAAATGAGCAATTTTTTTAGGTTTTGTTTGTGATTATTGAGTCTGATTAACTTTATCATCAACAAAACAAAAAGCCTCTTAAAATGACCTGAGGTTCCATTCTTGTATGGATTGATATGTATGTGAATTACTCTTTGTCGTAATCTTGTAGTAGGGCAGGATGAAATTTATTACATCGTTTTATAGAATATAGTCGAATACATAGGTGGCCATGTCGAATACAATCACCTCACCGACCAAGCATGAAGCTCTTGCCGTTGCTTCAGCAATAATTGCCAGTCAAGAGTTGAATTTTTACGTCTTTTCGGAAAAAGTAAATGTTTGTTTATTTGTATTGTATCGTCAAGTAGCTCTGTGTTGATTGACCGACTGAGTGAGTAGCTGATAGCGTGTAAGTATGAGGTTGTAGGAAAAATATAACAAAAAAAAGAAAACGCGTGTCTACAGTCGCTTTTCCAGATACTGTATTCAACCTAAACTGAAGGCTAATTTAGATGCTTGTCAGCGATCTCTTTTAAATTTTGAAGGCGGCAGTTAACAGAGCTAAAAGAAAGTTTACCGTTCATTTTCTCAGTCTAACTTTTGTGAGGTGCTAAATTAACGAACTCGCCGAGATCCTTAGAGCATCAAGCAAAGAAAAATGTTATCTCAAGACAGCTAGCCAACATCACTGCCACGGGGGTTCGTTCCATTACTGGGAATTCTTATTCGTTTTTTGATGCTAAATTACATGCAAGGGATTCGTTTCTGAATCGTCAATGTAACATACACATATTATTTTTTGTTTATAAGAAAGGAATCAGGCTATATAACTAGTTTAGGGTTTTGAAGGATTAATCAGGCTCTCATCTTATGTCATCTATTCTGATTTCAGCAATTTTTACTTGGCACCTGGGTCATTCCAGACACTGACTCAGAAAATTTACCTCTGTAAATATAGAAATTATACCGTTGAAAAGCACAACACGTGAAAGCTGTACACAAAACCTTTGTAAGTGAAAGGTTTAAGCAAACATTGGTAGTAATTAGTCAGAATAAGAGATTACTAGCGCCTTGTCGAGATAAATCATTTGTATTCACCAAAATCTTCGGCAACTGTCTCAGACCAAGTTATAACAATTCCTTCACGAATCTGTAAAATTCCAATTTTGAATTGGTTTATTAATTTAATCTATCTATTCAGCAATGCTTGTTGCATGTAAACAAGATGGCAAAACTAAACCCTTAAAAAGGTTTAATGTTAATGGTCACGATACAGCACCAAATAGACAAGGTTTTGAAACTTTGTTTTTTCAGCAAAATGTTAGGTTGAAAAAAGAGTCTAAAAAGACAGTATGTTACATTTATAAACCAGAAATAGTACCAAGAGTGCTCAATTCCCAGTAAAAACGTCAAGCAAAGCGATTTATGGCAAACTCAGTTATTAATCTCCTAAAAACCTTAACAGGCTGTTTTACCCTTATAGGTATCTTTAGAAAGTTTTATTCAAACAAAATCTATTTGAAATTAACCTAAATATTTTCAAAATTATCTCATTAATTTTAATAAATAATAACAAACAGTAATAACTTGAAATTAATTTATTTCTATTTGAATAAGAATCTTCTGATAATCTCAATAAAGGTGAAACAGTCTGTTAAGGTTTTTAGGAGATTAGTAACTATGTTTGATATGATTCGCTCTGCTTAGCATTGAAAATTCGTTAGTAATGTTGATAGTATTTATTGGTTAAAAGGTTTGTATATAAAGTAACTTTTCGCACAAACATTTTTACACATGTTTTTGCACACTTCAAGTAATCAGATTCCATACAAAAAGAACGTAGCCTATATGATAGTGGCAGGGTGAATTAGCAAATTTTACTTCAAGAAGCTTGTCTTACATTGTTTTGTGAACACATGTATGCTGCCAAACTACGTCAATGCATTCCGTTTACTAAACTATTGCATTAATAACAAATAATCTGCATCATCACAAAAGTTAATTGTATATTGTTTCGAGGTTATTACCATATAAAGTCAAAAGAGCATGCAGAGTTCTTCAACATCCATGCTGCAAATTCTGGTTTTCGACATAATGCATAATCTATCCGTTTTCATAGAGTTTAACAGTTTAACTTCAACATATACCAATGTCACAAGTCATAACAGTGTATGGTGTTAAGGCTATTTGCTCAACATCAGAAGGAAGGCCGAGAAAATTCCTGTTCATATTTGGCATTTTATGCGTTTTTTTTTTAATTCAACTTGAGTTTTGTGCCAACGATTGTATGAAGAATATTCCAAGTTTTCACACTTTGCTTTTCAAACCAAGGTAAGCCTATACAGTACTTGCTTTGCAAGGTCCAGCTTTTAAAAACGTTTGAAAAAGGTTAAATTTATCAAAGAAAACACAATGCACTGGGGTGCTTTATGATTAATTTCAACAGGTCATCAATTGTTTGTTAAAAGTCGAAGCCATTCCTTATAAAATCATGTTTATAAATAAATAATGTTTTTTTTCTCTCGACGTCTTTTAAGACATCTTAAGTCCTATCGATCGTGCTCTGGCTTTTTTTTTTGAAGGAATTGTGTTTGTTAGTTTCACGTAGCCTACATTGTAAATAAAGGCCGTGGCCCCCCATGGGGTTACAGGGTAAACAAGAGTAGTGTCATTTTGTTATAAAAGCTTGACTGATTCAGTTAAGAATACAATGGGCTACGGCATCCGCCTTTCTTGTTTATTTTACGGCAAGCGAAACCATATACACAGGTGTTTACTGTTATTTGTTTATTACTTGGTGACGTTGCGGCTTTATAACGGCAGACATTTCTATTCATCCCTTGTCGTAATATTTTTATGGTCAACACAATCTATTCATCACTGGCTTTATTTCGCCTTTTTCCATTCGCTTGACACACCATTCCTGACAATAAAGGCACAAAGAGATGCATCATTAATCATTGTGTTCCTTTTAGTTGACACAACTGCTTGTATATTTTTATTTTCCTTTTGTGTGATTCGATTTCTTTTACCAGAAGAGATTTTACATTGATTCTGTGGCGGTGGCTGTTTTTTATTTGAATTTTTCTGTTTGCATAGATTCAGCGCTTCACGATGTTGTTTCAATGTAAACAAACAACTTTGTCATCGGAAGCTCTCAAAAGCTAACTTGTTAACACAATTCCATGCAGTTGCCTACCTTGGCTTTTTTATCGATTTAACGTCTGGTGCGGTCGAATCAATGTGAAACTCAAAGCATTATCAGCATTTCAAAGCCAACGAGCTTAGTGTTAAAAATTAATAAACATTTTTCATGCTACTTTCTTACAAAGTTAGTTTACCGTGCAGATTCCCTTAGTTTGAGCCATAGACTATATTGTAGTCACTCAAAATGTCAGGTGAAAGAAGTCTCTTCTATCGAGTTTATGAAAAAAAATTATCAAGGTAATCTTCGTTTGCAAAAAAAGAAAAGACTCGTAGATCTTCAGCAACTATTCGTGGCTTCTTTGCAAATTCTGGTGACAGCAGCAGAGTTGGAAAAAAAAATCTTTCAAAAAGCTTTGAACTTAGTTATACTTATACCATAACTCACTTTTTTTTCATTTTTGATGAACTGTTTTTTTCCATAGCAATACGCAAACACATGATGTTGTCTTTCTCTGTGTGCCTCTGCTTCCGCTACAAATTAAGGATTAGTTATTAGTTGAACGTCCCAATGATTCAGCATCTAACCACATGCGAACAATCCAAAAACGGTACTTTTGCTTGCTAGGAAAAGTATTTACCCCTGAATGGCAGTCATTGTACAAACTTTCAAACTTAGCAGTGTGTATGGAAGCAATGTTTCATATCAATAATTATAACAAGCAAAGCTACTAGGCTGCAGTAGGTTATTGTACTAAATTAACATCAAATTAGAACGAATAAAAAAGGGCCATGTTTTTCTCAATATGAATCAAACATGCTATTTTGCATTAATTTTTCATGAGACAAAAGAATAATCTGATTGTTTTTTGACAACTTCATTGCTGACTTGCTGTTCTTTTTATAACGCTGCCAGATGTTTTTTGTTTCAAAACCAATTTTGATTTATGCTTTGCGCATTAATTTAGCTTTTTAATGTACCCTTCTGTTGTACATCACAACTCTCAATCTGTTGAAGTCATAATTTTTTAAGTACCAGTAGAGTATAATTTTTCCTGTGAAAAATATATCAAACTTTTAACATTTGTGCGGGAGTCGTCTGAATTAAAACTTGACAAGTGAATTTTTGATTTTCGACATTTCTATTGTTTTCTAAATCAGTATATGGCAGCGCTGCTGCACTAATAAGGTTTAATATTAATGTGGTTTGTGAATAATAATTATATGTTGCACTGAATTTAATTTTCCCTACCTTTTTTCAAGCGAGAACACTATCATCAATCGGCCAGGAAAACCAGTCCCAATCAGTTTTTTGAAGCTGCAAAGTTTTACATGTTTTTGGGAGCACGTTTATGCTCAATAACTTTTGATCATTTCATGGCTGGGAGAGGAACCTTGTTCCGTCAGTTGTTGATAGCGAGGTGGTGAGCAGTGGTTTAAGTACGAAATACAGCAACATAATAGAAAAATTATTGCTAAGAGTGAGTGAGGATTGCGCTGGATTGAGCGATGATTCATAAATTAGAGCTACACAATTTTTGACAGATAACAACAGACAATTGCATGTTTTGCCTGCTCCACATCACATTATTGATTGCATATCGCCAGGTACTTGAGTGGCAATATAGCCAAAATGATATTTGTATTATTATTGGTAAACATGTGACAAAATTCTCACAGTAGTTCTTTCAGAGCAGTATGCTTATATTGGGTAAAGCACATGCAGCTAATTATTTGCTCGTTTCATACCGACAGCAGCTGTCAATGCCTACTCTTTCAAGTATAATGGGAAGTGGTCAACAATGCACGCTACTGACTTTTGAATGCGTTGGTTTTCCATTTGCCCATTTGTAAAAAGTGTAATTTTTAGATAGATTAAAGTTTAAAATTAGTCAAATCCTCATAAAAATACTTTAGTTGCTTTGTGAAACAAAAATGTGCGATATTAGATTACAAATTTGCAGCTGTTTTAACTTGTGAGACCAGAAAAATTTAAGGGAAAGTTTACTTCAGAAGTTTACGATATAAAATCAAACAATTTCGAAGTTGTAAAAATGCTTCAACTGGGGACGCAGTGAAGACTATACTTTTTAGAGTTAGGCTACACTGTAACTGACAGAAAATTTTTTCGTCAGGTTTGTTGTTGATGCAAGGTCTCTAGCAATATAGCCTACTTCGAGATCCTATAGCAGTTTTTCTAGCTTTTTTTTTTTTTTTTGAGCTTCTATTATAGATTTCTGTTTTGACCCAGTTATTTTGGGGACTTTCTCGGGCTTGAAACCCAAAGCATTTGAACTCCATTGAATGGTTTGAAGCATGGGATCCCAGTATGTCAGTTTGCTGACGAGTCGTGCTACATTTGCTACCCACTCATAACGTGAACACAAAATTGTTTAGTTTTATGAAATAATGTTGTTACATTTATATAAAACAATGTTAAGCGGAACACGCCTTCTTTAAATTGCATTACGATGCAGCAAAAGAACGTTAAAAACGATTATTTTTAGATAAGTTCAGATGTACGCCAGGGTATGTTGTAGTAGGTGTAAGTGCTGCATCATTAATCTCAAAAGACAATCTTGTCAAATTGTTGTGTTATCTTGATCACAAACATTACACTTCAAAAACGATTGTGCAAGAAATTCTATATTTCTTGTTGATTAAACATTACAACATACCGACTGAATCAAGATTGAAACACAAACACTATGAAATTAAAAACACGCAATTTCTGTTGAACTTATTTTTTGATATGTGACCTTTTAACTTTTACTCTTGTTTGTGACCACTTGTTGTTTATTTATATATTTATTTGCTATAAATGTCTTTTGATAACTCCAGCCCTTATTAAGCGTGTCATTTCTCATTCAAGTTATTCTATGAACTATTTAATTGCCACCAGTGTTCCCTATTGCCATCACAAAAGTTAATGTATGCCTTTAGGTTGTTTGTACGGGTTGATAAACAAAACACAAATATCGTCTATTATTAGCTGAATAATTTTCCAAATCTTTACTGGGTTGTAAAATTGTTTATCGTGAGTTGTCTTTATAAGCTTAACGTTCTTAGTCAAAGTTAGCCAGAAAGATGGCGCAGGTTTTTGGAGGCGCATTGGACTTTTGGACTACCAAAAGTTTCACTTTTCCGCTATGATATCTAAACACTGAATGTCGCTCTTGCGTGACTCAAATTTTAAATGTCGAAACTTGAAGTTCTCCTGTTTATTCTTGTTCACCTCTTGCTGGCTGTGTAGAAGTAACTTAAATCTAGCCTACCTCACCAACTGTTTCCCGTCAGATTCGAAAATCTACTGTATCGTGTAGCTTATTTGTCCTTCTATAGTAAGTTTGCAGCAAGACAAGGAATTAATGAACAGCATAAATCAAAGACAATCCAAATTTCTCTGTCACGTTATTAGGAAAGAAGAACACGGTGTTCGCTGTCTAAGCGGTTGCCTTCTCGGGAGATATGCCCGTGCCAGACAACAAATAATAATTCTATTTAACTTTCAACAAAATAAATAAGTTACCCAAAGAAAAACACTTACAGACACTGCACGACACAGGGAACACTGGGAAAATTTAGTCTACTATGACCAACTGAGCATTTAGTTTATCAAAGGCCACATTGGCTATGACACATACGAAGACAAGTTTACTCCCTTTAAAGCTTGAAGAAGAATTAGAAAATTTACCTCCTGAAGGTACATTTATCCCCGGTGGAGAACCAATCGTCATTTCTAATTAAACGCTTGACATTGTACTAAACTACTTATCACATTTAAACTTGGGCTAAACTCGAGTCAATGCTTTGTGAGCGATCGAGATAAAGTAGATTTAATACACAAAATTGCAGCAAGCCGAATTAACAAAAGGAGATGTAATAATGTGATGCCTGTAACGAGTGACAAAATATTCATGCAGGTTATGCAAGATACGTTGATTTGTCGCAGACTATTCTTACAAGATTCACAAGCTTTTTATAATAATGTTTTATTCAAACTGGCAAACCTGGTGACTACGTTTGTGTCTGTGAGTAAAGGCCATACCAAATGGGCTAAATCGCCATATTTAACCTTCTGAAAAGCTTTGTTTGACTTGATGTCCTAAAATTCGATATTCAATTCTTGAATCAATCAATCAAATACAATCCGTTTTCTCATAAATTTTATGATTTAAAAACCTTAAAACTTTAAATCCGTTTATATCCAAGCTTTACTTTCACAGACCTTGACTAGTCGCACTGTTTTGTTTATTTGCAAACATGTCAGCTGCTTTGAAGTCAAACCATTCTATCTTAGGTTATCCATTTCCAGGCAGTAAATCAAGCCATTTTACATTGTTTCAACTTCTGCAAACGCTGAATACACATTAAAGGCACTGAGTTTTGTTGTATGATTGTTGTATTTTGTTTCACCTTCAATTTTCAACGTTTGACGCTTTGGTTAGATAAGCCCCCGCAAAAACTTGATCAGTGCAGTTTTATGTTTGTTTAGCTTCAAATACAAAAATCAATAACATGTTCACACCTGATATACTGTTCTGGGACTTTCTTATGGTATATTCAATAAACTACTGAAATGAGTAAAATGTATATATGTGCTTATGCTGACTGATCAAAACCTGTTGAATTTATTTTTTTTTTGTATTGCAACATTTGTTTTGAGTTGGATTTGAAGTGGTGTGTTTGTTTGTTGTTCAGAGTAAATTACACAACCGATCAAATTACAGCAAAGAAAAACAACAAATTTTTAATGTTTTATTCTGAAATTGTTTGCTAACTTATAAAATGAAGTTAGCCACATCATGTAAATAGGTAAAGTTTAATGAAATTTGCTGATTGCTAATATAAACTAACTTTGGTTAAGCTGGTGATGTCAGCAAAAAATTGTCTCATTCAAGAGGTCTTGCGTTGCAAAATGTTAAATGCTTATAAGGGCAGAAAATAAATCAAAATCCTGGCATATTTAAGCTCTAATGTCCTTCAAACGGCAATTGCAGTTCTACTCGTTAGTGTAGATTGTAGACTACACCAGTGCTTCCCAACCTTTTTTACTTCGCGACCCACTTTTAATGCAAGTTTTATTGTGCGACCCATAATGAGATATGACATCTTTATTGTGGCATCTTTACTCAGTTCAGTTTGTTTTTATTTCTGACCATCACAACGAAAAAAACAAACAATATATGACAAACATAGCAGAGATCCAGAAAAAGGTAGAAGCGACAAAACGCTGGCGTTATAGCGTGCATGATACCAAAGCAGGACAATCAGTTTAAAATATGGCACGGTCGCAACACCTTAATAATTTTTTTATAAATTTAGAAAAAAGAGAAGAAAATAGACTGGTGAATTTTTTTTTAAACAATTTTTATGAGTAAAAAAAATAAACAAAACAAAAAAACAAGAAAAGAAGACAGTTGCTATGTTGATCGATCTTGGTGGGTTATCAAAAGTGTTGATGGTCTTGAGGGGAACACTCTTGATGCGTTAGCTCATCACATAAAGCAAGGTAGGTAAAGAAAATCCCAGAAAGAAATCCTACCACGGCAAAGCCATTTCAGAACGCAACGCACCAGGTCTTGCAAGAACAGCAAAAAAACGATACAGTAGATATTATTAAAACAGCATAGAAATATAAACAATTTGTTGATGATTTTTTTCTTTTCAAGTCACGTAGATAATACTGGTAGTCAGTTAATTTCGTCCCGATTAGTCGCTAATCGTAGACGTATGTGCATTGTGCAACCCGTAGGCCGCCGCAAAAGATGGAGTGCTACATGCACGTAATATTGTAATATTGTACTACTAGCGTTCGTTAGGCTACTGAAATAGTTAATGCGACAAAACACATCTAATTGTTACATATTGGTTACACTGTTGCATAATTGGTAGCCTATGTAATTTGATAACGCAATAATTTCCAGATCTAATAGAAAACAGGGTGCACAATTCATGAAAATGGAAAGTCAACAGATGAAGTGAAGATAAAAGTAACGATGGCGAAGGCGCGGTACCAACTGTTAAAGACCAAACTGCGTCTGCGGCTTGTGAGATCCATAGTAATGTCGATATGTTTTAGAAAATTTTAACATTCAGTAACATTTAGAAATGCTTCGCGACCCACCTGAAATAGTTTCGCAACCCACCAATAGGTCGCGACCCACCGGTTGGGAAGCACTGGACTACACGATACGTTTTAGACAGTATTAATTTTTATATATATCAGGTATTATAGCCCAAACGTGCCAGGTGTTACTTTTACACGGAAGATATTTTGAAACATTGGAAGAAAGGCATAGTTTGTTAATTGATGAGTTAATGACGTAATCGTTATGTGAAATCTCTTAACATTCTTGTCTAGTACAGGTGCCAATTTTATTTACAAATTAAACCCAAGACTCTTGTTAGATCGCTATGAAACCACGAATCTCATCATTGATAAGCGGCTAACATCAAAACCATTCGACCATTCAAGTGATGTACCATTGTCTAGGAGTTGATGAGAAAATTTCAATATCATTATTTCTTCTGAATCACCCGAGGTGAAAAATGTCCAAGATTGTGACAAAGCCGTTAATTTTTTTTTCGTCGTTTTGAATTACAAAATTTTTTGTTTATTTATTTATTGTTTGTCATTAACTTGCGACTGTTTGTTTATCTCATTTGTTGGAAATCGATTTACTTTCTGAGGTTCAAATGAGTTTTGTGATGGGTCTGTATCATGGTGCGCGTTAAGTGGTCACTTAGATTGAACGGTGAGTTTCTCTCTTTCAATTGTTGAGTTGTGCCAAGTGAAATCCTTTGCTGCTCAATCAACTAGAAAGATGCTGCTTAAGTCATGACGGGACCTTTATGCAGCAATGCAATATTTATATTTCTAGAAAATCGGCACTTTCAAGTAACGCAGCATCTTATGTTCAAGGCTGTTGAGAATAATTTGGGCCGGGTGCCAATGAGATCTTCGGGCCCCAAATCGACATTTTTAAGACAAACACCATATCCAAAGAATACGTGGTGGCTTCGTCAAGTTTCCGGGACCCCTTGGAAAGGTTCCGGCCCTTAAAACCATTCCGGATCCAGTTCTAAAAGTACCCCTGGGCCCCTTGTTAACACTGCTGCTTATGTTAATATTTCCCTTTGGACACTGCCTGGTTATAAAAATTTATACTGAAAAATAAGTAACATGACATGTTCACGTGCACACAATAGGCCTAGTCTAAACTAGATAGGTCACGTTATAAACCTTAGCACAGTGGTTCCCAACCTTTTTGTCTTGGTGACCACCTTTAAAAAATTTCGTAGATACCGCGACCCCCACTTACTGTATATTCTTTCCTAAATGCAAGTATACTATTAACAAATAATACAACAAAAGGCAGCACTAAAAATGTTTTTCTTTCATTTATTGACAAATCAATGCGATAGTTGACCTTGTAGGTCTGCAGCTAACCGTGAAATTCGAGGTTGCGTGCTAATATAGTCGTGGTAATATAATGTTGTCTAATATGAAAGGCTACTTCGTTAATAGAGTTTCAATTTACACTTTTACAGCGAATAGTCCAACGCAGTTGGCTATGCGTCTACTGTGATGTAATAAACGTGACTTTAGAACCTGCAGTCACGCTTACTACATCACAGTGGACGCACACTGATGCAATAATATTGTGCTACAAGCAATCCGAATGAAATGGCTAGCGGACCGGTACCTCGTCCTACTTACATTCACTATTGTTGTTGCATGAGCAACAGCTTTGCGACCCCCTATAAAATGCTTTGCGACCCCCTTGGGGATCGCGACCCCCAGGTTGGGAACCACTGCCTTAGCATAACATATACAGTATCTTTGTTGAATCTCCGTTGACGCCTTTCAATGTCATATGCCTGTAAAAATGTAATCTATGCTTTAGGAATTTAGTTGCAGATGGACTGCCATAAATGTTGTCAATGTTGATATACTGCATTTAATTAGTTCTATCAGTTACTCAATTCATCATTTTCAGCAAAGTAGGCTACGTCATTTCTCGTCAAGCTACATTTTACGATAACGTCAAATTTTACCCAGTTGGCCTGTCTCTACCCTGAATGTGGTGCTGAGGTGCAGACCGCAGCCCACATCATCAACGATTGCATTACCATCAACCCACCTCAGATAGCCTACGCGTGCCTTAAAATGGCGGAAAGGTTTGCGTGCCTTGGATGATGAAACCAAAGACTGGTTTCTCCCAAGTAGCCTTTCAATAAAGTCGGAAAAACATCGTCAACTTGCGGTGGTGAAAGGATAGCCCTGCCCTAGACCCTTAGCCTCAGAAAGTCAAACGAAGATGATTACTTGGAGTATATCGGCTGCTGATTGCAGAAGGCGATAGGCTGCTATAACGTTGGCCACATGCTCACACTGTGGTTTGAGGTGACATCTAGATACTGAAAGTTACATTTTTAAGCATGAATATTTTTCAATAAAAATCAAAACATTGGGTTATGTTTTATTCAATGCTTGATCTTAGCCAACTGAAACAGAAATAATATACCTCCATCTTTGTTAAGCTGATTTACTATAGTCAGGGCCGTGTTAACCGCCCCCGTACCCCCCGGTCGAGGGTAGCCCACGGCTGATTAGAGGCCCACTCATTGTGGTCTGTCTAAGTTTTTTGATTGTTTAAAAAATAGAAAATTACTACAGAATCTCGATATAATCAATAGCTTAATCATGCAAGACCGTATTTACTGCTTTCCAAACCTTCGACTGGGGGCTTACCTCTACCTAGGGGCCCACTGATGTTTAGTTCGTGCAGCGTTTTTTGGCTTGTAGCCTAATTTCATATTTTTGTAAAATTTTATCGCGCGCTACGATCGCTTCTCATTCTGTTCATCTCGGCGATATTGGGCCTGCACAGCTGGACATTAAGGGAGTGGAAAGTTTTTTGTGTCCAAAAACAAAACTAACAAAATGACGCAATATTCCGAAGTTAACACTGCTCAATTAAAAGGCCTAATTAATTAATAATAAAATTGATTAAAAGTGAAGTGGAATAAACTAATAATAAAATTGATAAATTTTAATGTGAACCGAGATAGGTTATGAAGTGAAATGCTATCTGCTGTGAAGGTGGGCACACCTCAGGTAAATTTTCAAAGTTCTAGCCTGGTGAAAGGCTACAACACATTAGGCTATACAAACTTTCAAGAAATAAAATATTGAAATCCTTCTGTGGTAGTGAATACAGTTTTTTTAGAAATGGTAAGCTAATTTAAATTTTAAACAAAACTTCTACCCCAATCCACTTATCATTTGATGAATTTGGTTAAATACAAACTGTGCATCTTGATTGCTCTTAAAAATCAAAATGCATAAAAAGTAACCGAAACAAGATTTGTCAAGATTAGATTTTCTGGAAGGCAAGTTTCCCACAACCTCTTTCCGTTTTACGTTTTCGAGCATTAAGTTTTGCATTGTTGATTCATGTTTATAAAGTCTACTTTGAACTCTGTTCCTTTCCTAACTTTTTTCTAGATCCGCTACTACTGCATTGTCGGCAGAGCCTATTAACTATTTTTTCTATAAAATCTTAAAAGTTGTTTACTCTATGCTAATATGATGAATGTAAATTGTTTCCCCGCATTGAAAGAGTTTGCGGCCCTAAACGCTTTCTGATCCTACTTTTAAGTGTAATCACTAAACATAGGGGCCCACCACTGGATTTCGGTGGAGGGCCCGAGATAGTGCTCACACGGCCCTGATTACGGCTTGCAGCTTTGTTCCATTTGTAATCTCTTCTTTTTGCTTTTGTAGAGCAATGAATAATGGCTAAGGCAAAGTGATTGATTGGATTGTTCAAAGTTGGATTACTTGAATTATATTGAAGCAGTCTTTTCTAATTTGCCTTCTCTTATTCTAAAATCAATGAAAACTTTCAGGACGTGCTTTCGACGTATGTTTCTGTCAATTGCAGGACGAAAAATATTTTTGCTCAACTCCAGGTGCACAGCCTCCCAGCAGCAAACTTTGTTGTGTTTGTTGAATTCTCTATATTTGTTGTCTAAATCCCAAAATATTTTTCTTGCGGTTGCAAACGGTATCATTTTGTGTTCAAGTCAACACTCTCTGCGTGCATAGCCTAGCCACCCGATACCTCATTTAGTAACTGTTGACAATTGACTGTCAGCGTTACGTAACCGGACGTTTAAAAGCAGTTAAAAACTTCAAAAATTGTTTTTCAACCTAGCAACATAACGAACCACTTCAGTGGAACTCAGTGACACTCATGGAGGCACTCGGCGCGGCAAAGCGTTCAGACGGCTAAACCCTATTTAACAAAGTTTTGTGGTAAGAGTATACACGAAGACACTGTTTATTCCAAATTATTGATAGATTTGATGGACAGCCCAAAACAGAAGCCAATCATGTGAACAACGAAACCATTTTTTCATCATGTATTCTTTTCCCACATAGCATAGCATCTTTTCACATATAAACTAGGTGGGCAATTGCCCACCTAGTCCCTTTGCTTGCCCCCCTAGCCCTTTCTTTGCCCCCCAAGTTTGAAACTAGGTGGGCAATTTTTAAGACTTAATTTTTGTTTAAGTTAGACCCAAGTTAAAGAATGAACAGCTTAATGGAAAGCTTCAGCATACATTTATAACTTATGAGCCTACCTTTGACCTTACTTATAATATCCTTAACCCATTAAAAGCCGCTACAAGTTCCCATTGCTCTTTTTAGGAAATATTTCAGCCACAAAGTTGTATTGTCATAACTTTTGAATTAGTTTGAAAAAATTTGATGATTTTTGCTTTTTTGATGCATTTTTTTGTTTGCCTTTTAAAAGGACACCGGCCACATAGTCAAATGTAAATCTCGCAATACCTTAACATCAGCAGTTGTTTGTTTCGGTAGAAATTTGTCAGATCTTTCTTGATGGACGTTTCAAAGTTATTGTATGAACATATTATATTCACGGTAACCATCGGCGTAGCTAGTGGGAAGGTGTCCCCCCCAGTAGGCAATCTCTCCCCCGGTCGGAAGCTTGTGGCGGCAGAATATTTTTAAACGTAAACGAAAAAGCATAGTCAAAATCTTTTTTGAAACGGATTTGGCTCAAATTCTATTTGCTGGTTCCTACTTCACGCGTTCAGGGGTGCAAAATCATGGTCCGCCGCGGGCGGCACAAACCATAGCGATACGCCACTGAGAGTCGTCGGCTCCAGCTCGTGACCGAGCATTGGTTTCGTCATCAAATCGAATTTGGCTTTGGATGGTGATGTCATATATGGCTTTGGAGGCCAGTGTATGATGAAAAAGACGTGGGCAAAAGTCACATTGTATGGGGGGTATGGATTGTATGGAGGGAGGGACGTGGTAGTTTTAACTTTTCTAGTGTTCGTTTTTCTTGGGCTTTTTGTATCCTTTTTTTCGAAAATTTCCGTGCCTTTCTTAGATCTTTTTCTCCAGAGTAATCTGTCACTAGCAAGGTTTTCCCATGAATCCAGATCAATGTTTGCATGGTTGAGGGAGACTTTCAGCTGATCTTTTTATCTCAGTTTTGGTCTTCTGGGGGGGGGGGGTTCCTGTCTCTAGTTGTCTCTCCTTGTTGTTCCTTCTCATGACATGTTCTGTCCAGCGAAGGCAGTGTTGCAATATGGTGACTTCTGAACTGGGCAACCTAGCGCGATCAAGGATTGCATCTTTGGTGAGACAATCTTCCCAACGAGTGCCTAGCATTTGACACAGTTTCCTCTGCTGAAAAGTTTCAAGACGTTTGATGTAACGGCAGTATAATGTCCAGGTTTCACAAGCATAGAGAGGAGTGGATAGAACGACTGCCCGGAGGACCATAATCGTTGTGCGGATAGATATAGCATGGTTGTTGAAAACACGATGGTTAAGTCTTCCATAGGCACAACGTGCTGCTTTTACACGATGTTCAATATTCTTTGACAGTGTTACAAACAACCAAAAAAATGTGGCCATGTGGCCGGTGTCCTTTTAAAAGGCAACACTAAATATAAAGCAAAATAAACAAATAAAAGAAGCAAAACCTTACACAAATTAGAGTGTAGAAGGAAGCACAACATTACAGAGTGTCAAACTATGAAGAAACATAATTCATATCTACTACCAATAGGCAATAAAACATGCATGTTCCTCCTCCCTTCACTTCATCCGGCTCTTCTCATTTTTCAACAATTTTCAAACTTTCGCAAAATTCAGATAAAGTACGTTGTTCGCAAATATTTATCAACACCTTCTAAAACAGACCCTAAACAACTACTAGCAAGTCCAAAATGATTCAATCAAAATAAGATGATGCAATACTGATGCATTCAAAACGATGTCCTTTTAAAAGGACACCGGCCGTAAATGGGTTAATGTTCCATTCAAGCAGATTAATTATCAATTTGTGTTGTGAGTACCTCAAATTTTGTGTGAGATTCTAAATGTCTGAATTACCGAAGTTTTTTTCCTGATTTTCATCAAAATAAGATGCCAGCTCTTTAGAATCATCTAATTCTGCAAAGATTCAACTCATTATAATATCTTAGGAGTTGTGTTTCATATATTATCATGGTTGTTTCTTTTTACTTGAGTAGGCTACAAGAGACCTCTGTAACTAAATGTTGCTAGATTAAATTTTATTACATTATTATTTATAAAATATTGTGGGCAGGGATGAATGTAGGAATCAATTATGGGTCTCAAATGTTTAGTCTAGGTATAATATGCCTTTTTATCCACAATTTGCCTAACAAATCTACATTTTTAAGCTTGCATGTTTTACGCTCGGGAAAAAAAATGCCCTTTTTCCCATCGTTTACGCGCGAAAAATGTCCTTTTTAACATAACTCTCGCGCTAAAAGTGCCCTTTTTGAAAATTTGCCCACCTAGTCTCAATTTGTGAAAAGATGCTATGCCACATAGGCTACAGGTAGAGATCTGTACGGGGGCAAACATAACTTAACTGTGCTACTGACTCCAATTATTGTATTTCGGCCCTTCCTAGCCAGTCCGTGTCCTACACAAATATTCGGACATTGCATTAACAATATTTTTCAGTGTTCTCTGTGACATTAAAAACTCAAACTTTAAAAAGTCTTGATATAATATCTGTGCAATACTTTTACGTTTGTAGACTTCGCTACGAAATAGTGATAGTCAGTGGAGTCATTGTCGTTGTCTGCTTTCCAACAAACTACGGTTCTGCATTTCTGTTGGCTGAATTTTAAATCACAGACACAAAAGAGCGTCAAATTTCAAAGAATCAATGTCATATTTCGTTTTCTCAATGACAAATTTAGAAGCGATTGAAAGTCTTTGCCAAGGGCTCGCAAACTAGGAGACAGAGACGGTTGAAGTTTTTCCTCAAACCAACGAATAATTTTTCCCCTGGTGGTGAACGCCATTCCAGCGCTGAGCCTTCTCAAAAGAAAATTAATTCCCGTCCCTGTTCTTTGCTGTAGAGCAGATCCAAACCCTTGTATTTTTTTGACTAAGCGCAATCACGGCCTATCATAATCTATTTGCAAGTTTAGGATTGAGGTGAGGTCTATTGACCTGACGTTTGCTTTGCCACTTGCTCTTCTTTTTCTCGCTTCTCTTCTCACAAGTGTTGTTACGTCTACTTCGCGCCAAGCCAAAGCAGTCGCATTGCGAAGTTTTGAAGAAAAGGAAGCACGTGTTTGATCGTTGAGGCTAGGGATCGGAGAAATTTTAAACTTTTGCCGGAAATCGAAGGTCTTGTCGCGGTCATTTTTTTTGCAAAGTGTGTGGTGTTTTTATTTTGTTAAATAATTTGGCAGTTTCCTGAAAGAACTATTGCTTGAAATGTTTGAAAAAATTTTTGACAGACATTCAGATGAGTTAATCGTTCTTCAGTTTTACTGAGCCAGATGAAAAGCTTTTATTTACGAAGCATGTTCAACTTAGCATTGTTGGACTCGCTTACCTTACCAAACAATCATTGCGCTACGATGTTTTGTGAGCAAGTATCGTGTATAATGCAGTAAGCTTCCTTTGCTGCACATCCTGTTTACTTGATGCTGCGCTTATTGTATTGGCCCATTAGTTTTCCTGTTTGCGGCGTACTGACATATCACTGCAGTTCTACCAGCAAACTAGCCCCGTAGAAAATGTTAGGACAGGATGCAGAGCAATGCTGTGGCAGAAAGTCTGTGTTCCAAAAGAAAAAAAAAACGTGTTTTCATTGACCTCAGAGTAGCTTGCTTTTTCATTCAACTTGGCAGACGAAATCAAGCTGTGTAAGAGAGGAAAATGATGACGAGATATCAAACAGCAGTGAGAAAATGTGACAATCAAATTCTTAACTTGAAGGTTGTTACAATAACAACAGATTTAAAATTGAAACAAATGAGAATCAGGTAGCTGCTGTGCACTTTGAGAATTAGATTAAAAGATTACGTTGTTCTGTAGCCTATCTGTAAAGGACGTCCGCTTAATTTGAGTAATAGGGTATTTAGTCTGAGTGCAAATTACAGTTATCAGCTGTTAAAAGTTTATTCTATTGTTGATTGGCAGCCAAACTGTCAATTGTTATTCTGGATATCAAGCTATGTTGGCATAGTTATGTAAATGTGTCATCAATAACCGTTGATTCTACGTAGCTCGGGTTGGTTATATATTTGAAGTCACATTTGTTGATGTGGCTAGACCAGGTTCAATGGCAATTCATGACTGATAAAAGGACATTCGTCTTATTTACAGCTTCTAGAACAGTCAACTCCAGAGTAATCATGATTCATATCAGCAGCTTCAAATTCATACGATTTCACTACAGGTTTCAGTGCTGTTTTACTTCCTCGTACACTGGGTGTTCGCTTACGATTTGGAGAGGTGAAAAGTTCAAAAAAGAATTTAAATTAAGCAGTTTATTTGGAGAACTTCAGGTTATTTTCGCTAGGTTTACAATTTGTACAAACAGCTTACAGCCCAAGAAACTTCTTTATAGAATAGATTGTTCAACATTTCTTATATTTGAAGAAAGGCGTTCTTCCCGGCTATCAGCACAAGGCTGATTACTCACTAGCACAGCGAGCAGCAGTAACGCTTCGCTATCGAATACGGTGCGATACTGATGAGCCCAGCCTCATGGGCGAAACACGTGTCTATCGCTGTCTATTCGATGCTACAATCGGCTGCCAAAATAACTTAAATTTCTTATATTTTTGGTTATCAAATTTGATTGTACTGTGAAAGCTACTCAAAGCTGCAAGGAATGCAAATTATAAATGAACGTTACTCTTTTTCTTTTTAGCGCACGGTTTTGTGCTAAATGTTATGTGGCCAAAACGCCTCGAAATAGAACAGACTGATTCGGATTTGAATCGTTCCACATCAATAATTCCGAATTCTTCCGACTTATCCTCGTCTGGCTTTATCGGAAATAATCGGAGAAAATCTTCCGGATCCGGTCAAGAACATCTCGGCATCGCTGAAACTGAAAAAAACATCGAAAAATCGTGTTTGAACTTAAATACAAACAACAATAGCAAAAGGCGTTCTGGGTCACCTTCATCCTCATCAACTAGCAAAGCACCCCGCTTGTCGCTTGACAATTCATCAGAGAATTTACCCAAAATTTCTTCTGGAAGCAACAAAGGCTTTTTAGACGGTCTTGATCTCGGTGCCCTGCAACGACAGGTTGGTATATACTACATTAGATATAGTTTTTCATGTTTAACATTAAAATTTTGTTTAGATGTGTTCAAATCATTTACCATCACTTCAAGGAAATATGTATGCGGAAAAGTTAAAACGACTATTTTAAAGTCTACGCTAAACTTTGTTAAACAGTATTTGAAGTATTTCTTGTTTTAAATTGACAGAGTTCAATACGTTTATGACAATATGACGATGTTTTAAATTGACAGAGATAGTAGAATCAATGTACTTTGACTCAGCTATATAGCCTAACCGCTTACGTGTGACTTCGTTTTTTGTCTGACGTGTGTATTGCATTATGAAAAGTTAACAACAGCAACATTGCTCTTTGAATCCAGTAGCCCCTGCCATTAATACCCAGAAACTGGAATGCATTAGTATTTATGAAAAGAAACAGCTCACATTCACATGTAATTGTTTTAGAATCTTTCACTGTAGCACATGGACACTGTGATAGACAATGGATTTGTTGTTTTCCAAAGACACATTTATTGGTATTACGCATTTCCATAATCACATTTCTGAGTAATGAAACAATCGATTTACTTCAAAGGGAAATCCCAGTGTGACGTCACTACGTTTAACTAAGTTCTACTTTCCTTCTCAATAGTAACATCAATGGGGCATGACGTTCCTTAAACACATTCTGCCAGGTTTAGAAAAGTAAATTTTAAGACAGTTTGGTCAAAACCATGGATGTCCATTGTCTATCTTGTTTATTTGACGCACTAAAGTCTTCAATTTCATAGCAGTAGGCTAATGTTTCATGCGTGTATAAAGTCAAGCTAAGCAAGGACTAGGATTAGGCGATGAGTTGCTTTGACATGTAAGGAAAACAAAAGTGATGCAACTGCTATGGTGTGCATCAAAAAAAAATTCTGCGAGTTTTCGACCTCGCATAAGCAGCTGTCGAGATAGAACGCCGTTTCTTTCACTTGCTTTTTTGTAACACCACCCATTTGCGGATTTTGATATTCCACAAACTACAATTCATCCCATCTTGTTTTGCTATGGCTGGACTTACACCATAGTGTGCAAATGGATAGATTTCGCGTAACGTTGAAGCGATGAAAAAGGTAAACGTTTTCGATTTGCTTTTGCCAAGCGTGCACTGGAAAAGGTGCGGACAATTTTCTTGTTGCTGTAAACAACATTGACTTTTATCGATCATATTGATTTGGAAACATTTAAAGAAATGAGCTTGTTCTTTGCAATTTCAATGCTTTCAGACATTAAACCGACGTAGAACGTTATACATTGCGACATGTGTAACATTCATTTACCGGTACGTAATTACGCAGTTCGGTTGACGATTTATGTAGGTGCAATTTGTCAGTTCATAAAAAAATGCTACATTTCTATACATAAGTCGAACAGCTTAGCCTTACATAGTAAAATATCGGAATTTTAGTCTGTAGCTGTTTCTATCTGATGATTTCACTTGTGATTAATGCATTAAACTTGAGAGAGAACTGGCTTGTTAGCAGTGATGAGTTCATACTGGCTTGTTTATATGACCCGTTCATGAACTTGATTGCATTGAAGTCGGGTTTTGCCACTGCCCCTCCGCAAAGTAGGCTACTTGTTGCTGGGCCACCTAGAATAAATCACCACTTTGTAGTACATAAGTTGACAATTGACGTAATTGCAAAATATTCACGTGTAGTAACGTTTATTTCTTCATTTTCTGCGTTACCTAATCTGTCATACCTTGAACCTTCTTGAAATGGTTTGTAGTGATAAAGATTGTCTACTCTTGCATTGAAATATGTTATGTGGACAAACTAAACTGAATTGCTCTACGTTTAGCCTTCTTCACGTGTGATGGCAACGAATTAAACTTTTTCATGAGAATTTTTCTCACCAGGCGATGCAGTTGGCTTACTTGCAGCAGAACCAAGCGGCGGCATTGAAGAGCGGACCACCGACAAGTCCATCCGAGGAAGATAGTTCATCAAGATCTAAAAACATGGCTGCTGCTATTGCTGCTGCCAGTGTGCTGCCTAGCAATGCTGCAGGGTTGCCTGCTCAAGTTAGTAGTGTAATTATTATTAATGTTTTTAGAGGGGTGGTTCTTTTCCATTTTAGTCGTTACTTATTTTTTTCTGGTTAAGTTTGGTATAAATAAAACTGTTTATTTAAGATTTTTTGAAGCAGCAGGTGTCTAACTCAAGTTATTTGCTGTGTGCTTTGTCAGTGGATGTCAGACCAACCTACTTTTTACATCTAAACTATAGGTTGATTTTTATGGTACCGCAGATAGGCCTACATGTGTCAATGCTTTATCAGTAGTTCTGTAAAATATGCATGATATTTGAAGCAAAACTTTTTGATATTTTGTAGATGCAACAACTTCTGTCCCAGCAAGTTCTTTCCCCTAATCAGCTTCAAGCGTTCATGCAACAACACGCTGTGACAGCACAACATGTGAGTGGTTCAACAGAAATTTAGTGAATACACGTAACTTACATTCAAATGTGGAACCGAGACCTGTGTGCCGTAGTGACAAACAATGTGTTTTGAGACTTGTAGTTTATAGCTTAGGATGGTTGAGTTTTGATTGGAAGTCGCGAGATCGAAGAGAAATTTTTTCTACAAGTTGAAAACTCTCCCGTGGTTCATTGCATCGTGTAACTCAAGAACCTGTCAAGGCGCCTTGTGTGACGAACTATGTCAATCAGTGCATTCCACCTTTTGCCCAACCAAGCAAATTGTTTACGAGTTTTCCAGTTTGTTGTTGTCGGTCTGCTTCGCTCCTATTTGGGAGTTGATGATCTTGCACACCAGGAATGGCAGCTGCAAGGCAAAATTTTCTTGTGGCAGATTGAATTGCTACAACTTTTTCTTGTTTTGATTACTTGGTTATGTTTTTGCTGCAGTTGTTTGAAACAAATTGTATTGTTGTGACATAAGTAAAACGAAGTTTTATTGTGTGACCGGTGGCTCGAAATCATATGAAATCAAATTCTTCACTAAGGAAGTTAAGTCAGAAGAAAGATGACGCAGAGAAACGTTGCGTCAAAAATAGGGAGAGGAGTTAATTTTAATTTCAACTTTAGCCTTGGATTTAGAATACAACAGGACATCAGATCTCTGAAATAAAAGTTGAAGTTTCCGTCCTAAAACCCCCCCTACCCCGAAAATTACTTTTCGCATTTAATTGCCTTGTGTTGCATTGATGTCACTTTTTGTTTATGACATTTAAAGTTCAAATATTATTTGCTACTGCATTAAAAGACGTTAATAATGTTGTAAAAGACATCCGCAAACAGTTTTTCTGGTTTTGATTCATTGTAAAACACGGTGAAGTGGTCATTTCGATTTGTACGCATGACTACGCGCATGCGCAAAAGCGTACCAAAAATACAAATATTCATATTCTGTATTGAGGAAATAGAGAAATAGACTACCACATCAATTTGATCCAAGGGTATTGTACAGCTTTTACCTCACTGGTATGGCTTAAGTATACCTAACATTCTTAAAAAAGTAGAACTTTAAAGCCTTTTTTGATAAGATAGATATGCAGCCAATAACGAAGCCACAATTGTGTGGCGAAAGCAATATACTTGAATTTATCAATTTAGTGCGGTAGCCTGCTCTCTACTTCTTTGATTAGTATTGATCGCGCTACGCATCCATGTGGATCATCTCTGATTTCAAAAGAAGATTGGGAAGCTCATTCACAAAGTTTTCGAGTTTTGTAGGATATTGATACAGCATATTTGGACGAAAATTTCAATCCTTTTTTTCAGAGGTCTTAGAATCTCCTGTTGTAGGCTATTCTAAAACCAGGGCTAAAGTTGAATTTGAACAAAGACCGATTAACCGTACACCCTCATCAAAAAACGAAGTGTTTAAAGAAAAGTTTTTGAATAAGTTTTGTTTTGAACATTTTTGAATGGATCCATATTCTTGAAAGATGGCACATGGAAATAGTTTCGATATGTATTCAATTAAAAATATTGCAATTTAAAATACATATGACGTAGAGATCGACAGTGATTGTTTGGAAGAATCCAAGTGGTTTAAAATCTTCAGAATCTTTAGAAGCGACACACTGCCATGAACGAACATTCCCACTGAAAGTTATGCCTTTGACTCAAAATTTGATTACAAGAATGCAACTGGACTGCTTTGTTTTTAAACATGTCGAACCTCCATCGTACATGATTGCCTATTTAAACATCTTATTTATGTTACCTGACGTTGTAAACACCACAAAACAACCAAACCGTTGAAGTTCTCTGTCGTCAGCATTTTGGATCTGTATCTTATCAGCACCAGCACTTGCTGAGCATCATCCTTTAAAACGTGTTTTTGAAACATTTGTCTTTGTGTTTTGCAAAAACATTTAAAATAATTGCTTTTTCTACTTTGGTATTCGAGTTGTACGAATTTTCTTTAACCAAATTTAAAGGTAGTTTTTGTCATCATCACTATCTCACAAGTCACAACAAAAGCTACGAAAATTGTGCTGCGCAGCAAAACAAGTATGTGTTGGTAGTATAAATACATTAGGTAGCATAAGCAACACAAAACAGTATATGTGTGTATACATGTGAGCGTCCCACAGAAAAAAGTATATTTGTATGATGCAAATAAAAAGTATGGTTGACTTTACTTCAACATTAAATCATCTCTGCCAAAGACCCTATCAGTTGCGATGCAACGAAAGATTGTATCTGACAAGGCAAAACGTCTACCACAAGTTGAAACCACAACGATGAGTTTGTTTGAATCATTTGTATAAAATTTTCGATACTACGAGAGCCGTCTGCTATGCGATGGCCTTTTGAACCGCAACATCATCCAGACCAGCAAACGGTCGTTTTTGACATCGATTTAACGTCTGTAGAGGGCTGAATCAATGTAAAAAAATGATTTGTTATGTGCTCTTTTTTTCTGCGGAGCAAACCGATAGTAAGAGATTTTACTATTAAATCTTAGCCAGTGAAAGTGTTTTACATCGTTTCAAGGTCTGGCGACAGCGAAGAATGTAATAAACTGCCCATGATTGCTGAGGCATAGACTACATTGACTGTGTTGTGGTTCAGTCAATGCAGGAACATAACTCGGATTAGGCTACAATCAGACAATATGTATTTTGTGGTAATGCGGCTTAGAAAAAAGTTGACCACACATCGCAGGAAATCCTTCATAAAAGCAAAGTTAAAAACTATCGATTGAAAGAGCAAAACGTTGCTGTAGTATCGTCTGGTAATATCAAGTAAAGAAAATTACTGTTATCAAGGATCGTTTTGAATCATAATCGAAGTTTTAACAATGTTCGTACATTTACCCAACGTTATTAATAATTTCTGAGTTGAGATGCTTGATATGATTTTGTCTTTTTGCAGCTAGCTTTTATGTTCAAGAAATGACGCACATAGCAGTTTCATGTGATGTAGTAACAGTTTCATGTGATATGGCAACATATTGATATTTTTAATCTTCTATGGTTTGTAATATGAAATTGTTTTGTTTGTCTGCTTTTATTTTTTTCTCATGATTGTGTGAAATATAGTTGGTTGGATGAGCGGTAGGTTTGATTTATTTATTTTTTTCGTATAAAACAAATGAAAATAAAACAGTTAAAACAAACTAAAATCAACATCACTATGCTGTATAAGGGTTGAGTGGTTGAATTTATTGCACAAAAATATTGTCATGTAATTTACGCCATTCCATCTCCATTGGACAGGAATATTTGTTGTCGAAATGTAACCCTCTTTTTGAATCTTACCTGTGGCGTTTTTCTAAAGATGCTTGAATTGATTGGAGCTTTTATGGACGCTTAAGCTCGCTTTTAGACATGGCCACTTGTGAAAAAGGGTAGTATAGAGTGGACTCTTTGAACTATTCTTTTTACTAAATGCCGCTAAATGAAACTTTGTAAAATTCCATTGAGCTTTTGACCCGATACATGAATACAGTGTGAGTAATTTTTCGTAAAAATCAAGTAAAAAATATTGTCTAATATTGTATTTTTCCCCCTAACAGTATTTTTTTTTCCTCACAAAATCTCAGTTTGTCGACGAGGAACGTTTTGAATCCGACATCGCACATAACAAAAGTTGTTTCCTGCAAGGAAACACGGAAAACTTTTGTTAGTCGGCACCTGTTATGTTGGGGCAAGGCATGGGTTGATCTCCATGTATTTTGTACAAGAAATAATTGTCTTTGTTGTTTTCATCGGCTCATTCTCGTTTGCAGATTACGACCGTATGAAAGGGTTATTTGATTGATCAAACGCTTGTTTGTAGAATGTAAGGGAAACCGCAAAGTTTACAATTTGCTCGGTTCCGTCACTTTTACATTTTTACCTTCATTTGTCCACGAAAACTTCTTTGAAAGTTTTTGTCTTTTGTTGGCTTTATTAAATAATAATCAAACTCCGATTTTGTTCACAGCAACAAGCGCAGCAAATACAAGAGATCTACAGAAAACAACAAAAGCACATTCAAGATTTCCAAATACAGGTACATTTAGTACGCCCATTTAAATACATTAATATCCAGAGATCCGGTAATATTTGATAAAGCATTGAATCGTCTTTCACTCTCTTGTATTTGTTTAGTGTTTTTGTTATTACCGATCAAAGGAAGCAAAAACTTTAATGAAGTTTCTGTGTGTGAGCATCGGGCTTTGGAAATGGATTCTTTCCCAAAATGGCTTTGTCTTCCCTGTTGACTGACGTTTAGTTGAAAGATCACAAACAAAAAAACGCTTTTTTTTCTCCTTTTATTCATCGAGGCGCGACCTTTAATGCTTGTCAACAAGGGCGCGGTGCATTAGCCATTTATGCCGCTTGAAATTATGTGTATTTATTGTTCTTTTTATTTTTCTTTGTTCCCTCGTCAAATGGAACTGAAAAGGTGCAAGAAAGATGCAGCTTTAATTAAATTTTTTAGAAATATTATTTTTTGGAATCTTCATTCATGGACCTTGCGGAGAGATGGAGGCATGACGTATTTGTGCAAGAGATATTATGAGTAAATGATTGTCGTCTCTAGTTTTGCTTTGCAAGTTTTTGCAGTTTGAAACGCCATTTTGTGTTGTCCAGTGTTTATTTCGCGGCTGCACATGTAGCCAAAACGTTACCGAAAAATAGAAAACAAATTATACATGTTTTTGCAAACTTTAATTAACAGTTTTTTTCTCAAAACGAAATACTTTTTCTTTATTGAAATTTCGTCACAGAACATTTCACTAAAGTCTTCTTTTGGATTCATTTTTCCCTTAGCTGGTTATTTTTTTTAAATCAAGTGTAGCCTGTTTTCCTTGAGACTTTATGAACATTACATATACAGTATTGCAGGGACGCCGCATAAGTATGACCATCATGAACAATTAAGGTAGTGCTTAGACTATATTTTTCGGCCTCTCAAGTTTGGGAGATCAATTCTGTACTAATTTTTTTTTAATCTGTCAGCAACACATTTATCTAATTGTTTTTACGGTCAAAATGATGTCGCATAGCGATAAACTGAACAATTACATCCATGCGCTTTTAACCTATGCTTTCATCGGCCTCAAGGTAATCCACCTTACCACATACGGTACATCAAAGTCTATGTACCCTGACATATCCACTTGTTCGGTGCCACAAAATATTTACAACAACATGTTTGTGTGTAGTATTTCTTTTTACAATTTTCATACACTCTCAACAAGCATAAGCTATAACACATCAGTCCTTCATTTCATGGAATGCTAAACTGCCTCGCCCATTTTCTTCTTGCTTGTTTTTTGCTACTTTGAGGTTACAGCCTGTTCGTTGTGCTGTACAAGTTTATGAAGGTCAATATATTACTCATTCCAATAAACGAACAGATATCTTATAAGATGTTTACAAATACGCAAACAACTGTTATATTTGGACGTTTCTTGTAATCGTTGATACAGATTTGTTTGTGTCATCTATACTTGTGGTCGCTGCTGCTTGTTTTTTGTTTGTAAATCAGCAACATCTTGAAAACGCGCATCCTGTAATGATATACACACGACAGCGTTTTAAAGAAGTGATTCATCTCTCTCGATTTTTTATACCGTGGTCGGATTTGCCCTAAGCTGGATGGCGCTGCAGAAATCCTTATACACCTACACAGCAAAACCCGTTACTTTTACATTGATTCAACGTCTGAACTTGAACTCCCAGAATCCGCAAACAGACGTCAGTTTGAAAACTACGAGACGTCGTTTGTTCATATTCTATGGATTTTAGAATAAGAATGGAAGAAACGCTGCAATTTCTAATTTCTACAGTGTGTTAAATTTTACTCCAAGAGCAGACTTTGCATAATCTACTCCAGATGAAGAGCACGGACCAATATCCCAAGCCTAAAAACAAAGATTGCAACATTTTTTTTGCTTCTTGGAAGATAGAAAATATCCGAGAAGGTTTCGACTTCAGTTATCATCTTTGTTTGCGCAGTAAAAAGTTAATGTTAATAGGAAACCGGATATTGTTTAGTTTGCTATGAGTATGCTCATTCAGAAAGCATCCAAAACGGACGGCTGCTATGGATGGATTTGCATAAATTAATGTTCCTAATAACTTGAAAGTAAATTAAAATTTACATATAAGCCTGATGCAAAGAACACGATTTTTTCTAACTTTTGAAAGGAATTTTAATCTATGTTTTGTTTCTCTAACAAACAAACAAAGCATTTTTTTTTGACAAACGCAAACATCCTCACCCATTTTAAATGACTTGTGTACTGTCGATATGGCGAGTCAAAATATCACTTTTGGCTTTTGTTAGTTTTTACAGCTTGTCTAATGCGATGCTGTCGTTCAAAATGGAAACTGCAGTCATTTCTGCAATGATATTATTTTTACATTTCTTCTACGCTATCTAACATTGAAATGTATTAATCTGCAAGTTTAGATTTGCTTTGCTAATGACAGTAAAAATCATCATCGTGTTTTGTAAGAAAATATTTGCAGTATTGTGACAACTAAAAGAAACACAAATTTTTGCATTCGTAATTATCTAAACACTCTTGTTTAACAACCAGCAACATCATTTTTCTCATATTTTGATTGGCTACCCATGTTATGAATTTGCTGACTTGGTTCTGTACGGCTGTACGTCACTTTTCATATTTTAGCAAGATTAGCTCAATACCACGTTGAGCTTTAGGCTATAGTTTGTGTCAGTTTATACCATTTCTAATGATACGTTTTTTTCACAATTTTTTTCCTGACTTGTGACCTGAAGTTTTGTTCTTTTATAATCCTTGGAGGAGGAAGTAAACACAGGTGGTACTCCAAGGTAAATGCTGAGCAGACACGTTTTCTTTGTCATCCCGCCATCTAAAAATGCTGATATTCTTTCAGGATGGTACAGTTAGCGTTCAGTGAACATCCAACCACAACAACACAGAGTAAAACTAATATTTTTTTGTTTTCTGAACTGGAAAGGCGTTTCTATGACCTGCATAACGTCTCCATCACACCACTGGCAAGCCACGGCCAGTCAAGCACTACCTACTACTAAGCAAAAATAGCATTGCTCCGCTGACCACATAAAAAATTAACTTTCGAAATTTGAAAACATGTCTCGCGCCATTACCCGTCCAGTTTACCCTTCGCAAGTTAAAGCAGGCACTTTCACAATTTTATTTTTTGGAGTTGTTTTATGAGTTGTAACATTCTGTGGTTATATTTCCACGATTTCGCACTCAATCTATCGACGTAAAACGTTAAACAAGGCGAGTGTCGCAGTGAGGGCGTGTGACCATTTTCATAGACAATTGGCATTTTGTTAAAAGTAATTTTGAGACCTTAAAAATTTGTATTAATGATACTCTAGATCTGGTTTAGAAAAGCTTCCCGGTCCACATTTTAAATAATTGTACAGATATATAAGAAGGACCACTTGTCTATTCTATGTGTTGTTCTTTTGCTCCTCTATATACCAATGAAAAAAGGCTGTTTTCGCATCGTCCCTCCTTGGATACAAAAGCACCCTTTGCATTGTTTGTATTGTCGTATTTGTTGTTGTTGTGGCATTTTCCAGTGGGCTATGAGAGGATTTCAAATGGCCAGATTGTTTATTTACCGCTGACATAAAACACATTAATTGCTCTTCTATTTTCACAAGCGCCTATGTTCAGCCTTTTTCTCATCATGTGAGCTGTTCGCTTTCAGGTGTCGACTCCCTGTTGAAATATTTAGAGGCTTTTTGTAACTTAAACGTAAACGAACGTTTTATATAAGGCATGGTATTAAATTGTATGATTTGGCTCGTTGCCATGTCATCATGATGAAACTGTTCAGAAATCGGGTACAATTGGTCTCGTTTTCGATTGCTGAAAAATTCTTCCATAGCAAGTAGAATGTTGACAATAAGATGATTCAAAATTATTAGATGTTTTGGACGCAAGGAAGAACTAACCCAACGTGTTCTGCATGATGCTCTGCATTTATCCCGACGTTTCGTTCATCACCCAAGATTGAATTCGTCAATGATCTAACAATGCTTTAAAAATGAATCATGCACAGAAATAACCATGTTTTTGTAAAAAAAAAATGTACAAAACGAAATTCTAATTCGAAACAAATGCACACCAAATTCAAAACTAGAAAAGAGTAATTTGAATCACTCCAGTCCACAGCACATCATCATATCTTCAGTCTCTTGCGTGAATTATATCTTCAGCTGCATTGATAATATGAGGACTGGGTGACTTCCAAAACCGCTTGGCGTGGATTGACTTTGAAAATTGCTATGGGTTGTCAGTGTTCTTTGCAATTAACCTAAAATCCACTCTTTTCAGTTTATTAATTGTTTTTCGACTACAATCTCCAACAGATAATTGCTTTGTCCGGCCTTAAGTGACGCTCATAGTCAGAGACATGGGCCTGGACAACAAATGATTTACATAACTTCGATTTGAATGCTTGATAACGTTTAAAAAACGTAATCACACCATTTCTGTTAAGCCTGTTTGTCCCCTAAACTGACCTTTTAAATCATGTGTCTGAAAGTATTATTGGAAGGATTTGTGATTGTTGTTGGTTCAGATTTCCGTTTTGCTGCAAATAATGCATCGCGCATTATTTTAGGATCTGGACGGTGGCTGAGCAATCCTTTTATCCTATTGTGATATATACTTCTTGCCACTGTTCCAGAAAAACGTTTAGTAAATTGAAATACTAAGTAAAAAAACAAAAACGATACTATCTTCGTGCAAAGAAATATTAAATTTTTATAAGGCTTTTGTTTTGTTGCTGTATAAAATGAGCTTTAAATAAAGTGTATAATTGTTCTCTTCAATTTTTCAGATGGCTGCCGCAAAACAACAACAGAAGGGTGCTTCAAACTTGACGCGAAGCGACGACATAAACGACATTGCCTCTGGCAACTCGCTTAGCAACGACATCGCGTCACGGCTGGCGAAAGATCAACACCAAATGCAACAGCACTTGGCAATTCAACAACTGATGCACTTGCAACAAATACAACAGCAGCAACAGCAACAACAACAAGCTGCAGCCGCAGCTCTGCAACAACAAAGCCTTGCCGCGGCAGTAGCCATGGCGCAGGGACGTCAGCAGGGCTTCATCCCATCAGGTATGGGCGCTTTTGTGATGTCATATCATGAGGCTTAGCATTTTACACGGCCTATTTCACACCTTAACACGGTCACGACCGCAGTGATCCTAGCTGGTTTTGGTTTGTTTGAGGACAGGTTTTTGCCTCGCTGAAAGGTTAAACCTTGTTTATTTTTGTCCTTTTTGCCTTGTTAGAAGTGTCTGCTGACCTACAGCAACTATTGTTGAAACACGTCAGCGATGTGGCGACGAGAAAAGACGCGTCACTTCCGCTTCCCAACCCAACCGGAAACTCGTCGCTAACGACAACGTCAAATCCGACTCCATCCATCCGAGATCGGGCGGCAGGCAACAGCGGTGACTCAATAAATGGCGAATTCAAAGACGGGATTCGAAGGTGACACATGGCTTACATTTTTATTGAATCATTATGTTTGTGGTTCGATCAGTCACTACAAGGAACTATTGCCGGCACGAATCTAGGAAAGACATTTCATAGCCTTTTGATTTTTTTTATCAACGTATTCTATCATAGTTATACTTTCTTTAGAAGGGATTTTATAACATTTCTATTTTTCCAACAGCTTGCGTAAATAGCACAAGGACATAGAAAGTTAAATAAACATTTTTTTAATAGAAGTTTGATAAAGTGAATACGTACCCAAAGTGATAAGCACCCAATGTTTTCGTCTTTGTGAGCCATACCTTTTCTAAATTGGGTCTTTACGCTTGTTCGTTTCTTTTATCGGTCGATTTGATTGCTTCAACAATCCTTTCATTTATAGTTAAATAATAATTTTTAGCATTTTCTGAAAAGCTCTGGCTTTGTCTTCCTCGAGCTTAGTCTCTTTTGTTTGTTTGTTTATTTAGTTATTTATTTTTGTCTCTTACTCCCTACACAAGTTATCGGCTCACCAACACGATGATTGGTTTGGCTTCTTTAATTGGTCGGGCGTTTGACAATCAGTCTTAGACCTTTTTTTGTATATTTTCATTTTCAAAAATCGTGACATTTTTTTAACCTTTGTATACTCTTTTGTGTGTGTCGCAACACATTGTATTGGTCTGAAAGGTCTAGTTCACGCCACATAAAACGTTTTGGCAAATGAACGTGTTTAGAACGACGAGTGTCGTTTTTTTTTTACATTTATACAGATTAGAATTTTCTGATATCAAACTTGTGTAGGGTCATTTCTTGAACTTGGGGCTAACGTCCACCAACAAAAGCTTGTCCAGAAATTCGGATTTTATGACCGAAAGTGCTGGTTTAAATTGATGCTGTTGGACCAGCTCATCAAGAGTTTTGCGCTTGTTCCTTCAGTTTTGAGAGTAACAGTTGCTGCTTGATTATATTTTTGACTTAACAAAAAGTATTCTATTCCGGCGTATAAGTCGTCTCTGAAATACACTGGATTTGCAACTGCCTATCGATGCGAGAGTTATGCAATTAAAAATCAAGCACTGCCTAGAAGAGTGTCTCTGATGTCATGTTTATTTTTTACCTGCACTTGAAGGTATTACCCCGGTAGTTTTGCTGTGCCCAGTAAGCTGTAGCCCTTTTGCTAGTTTGTTCATTGACACAGCCTGTGTCGTGATTGAATCTAGATCGGTCCAGTTTTCCAAAGTCGTCTTTTGGAACTTTGAATTTTTTCTTGACATATTTGAGGCATTGTTTGAAATTCTGAATCTGAGTAAATTCATAATTGTAGTGAGTTTGTTTATAGCTTATGACAACAAACCTCTGTCTTTGGGAAACCAGTAGCCTCTAGCTAGGCTGTGTTTGTTAACTTTGATAAATATACAGTTGATATGGGCTTATGTAATTAAAGCAATCATTTTTCTCTCCAGTGTGTTGCTACACAAACATATCCTGATTATGTTTGTATAGCTTGATTAAGCTCACAAATTTTCTTCGGATTAATCTTGTGTTTACAAATCATTCTACGTGATGTGACATTGCAAAATTCAAAGGCAGGGCCTTGGTGTGCCAATTTAGGTTTGAATAGGAGCTTACAGTTTAAAATTCTGGAAGCAGCTAATGAATTGAGGTTTTTGTGAAGCTTACCATCCCAAGCAGGGTGGGCTTAATGACATCCAACCACTCAGCAAAATTTGTCTTTTTTATATCGTTTCAATGTCGATAGACATTAAAACGTTCTTAGAAAGAGCGTCTTTGCCTGCTGGGATAACTTCTTTTGACACCCTACAAATCCAGAGGTGGTGCTGCCTGCCTAATCGACTGTCCTACGTGTTGTCAGTTTACAATCTACATAGATCATGCTCAAGTCGTGCGCGAAAAGCAGAGGCAAGCTTCTACGGTTCTATATTCGTCTTTGGTGTGATTTTGTGCAATTTGCTTACACAACAAACGCCATGCGTTTTAGAGGACAATTTAGTAATCTATTCACTGAAAACTTCTTTGTCGTCTACTTTGCAAAAGGGATTATCATTTGGTAGCGGCTAGGCTTCGTTTGGACGTTAAGTAATTTTCTTTTCCCTGTTATACCCCTTCCTTCACCAGTAACAAGCTGGACTCTACATTTAACAAACCGTCACGAAAAATTGCTACCTAGAGCTTTTTCCTATTTTGTTAAAAGTGACAGGTTAAACCATTACACGAAAGATCTTAGTTTATTTTATTATTTTTCTGGTACTTTCATGCCTTTCCTCACATGCTGTACATTTTTTATGCATTAGTATGCATTATCACGTAGTAAATTGTTTATGAAATGGACTTTCATATCAATGCTTCTTGTTCCAGAACATCCAATCATCGTTCTTCCAGAGAAAGTTCACCAGATTCCAGTGAGACGGGTCCCCTGCAACCCCTTTACGCTCACGGTGTATGCAAGTGGCCCGGATGTGATGTTGAGTGCAGCGACTTAACTACATTCTACAAGTAAGATTTTGTGATCTAGTCACTAGTGCTCATGCAACAGTTCATTGAAGTCCCGAAGATTCCCAATCTTATTTGTTGTTGCATAATCGTAGGGATCTGATGTATGGAAAAATCTTTTTTCTTTATTTTTTTCTCGCAAATCTTTTTCGATCGTCCTCGTTGCATTATCCGCGTACAACGCTATTTGAAATCTTTGAGCATCACATTGTAGCAATTTCGCATTTCATTAAATGTGTTCGGTTAAAACTGGCTTTGCATCAGAAATCGTTGGTGTGATGAAAATACTTTGTTGTGGCTTGTTGTTTTTTTTTAACATTTTGCAACGTGTGTTTTATCTTAACTTTGGTAAACAAACACAGTTCTTGAATCTATTTCAAAGTTTCGATTATACGGTAAGCTACCTTGCATTTTCATACGTTGTAATTAAAAACCGTCAGAACCTCATTTATCTTGTTTCATAGCTACGTTGATTCTTTGTTTAAAAACATTTACCTGAAAAGGAAATTTTCGCTAGATACATTTCGTTGCTAAAAATGCTTTAATGGTTGTAATTAAAAAAGCCGTCAATATATTCAGTATCCTTCGTTTCTGTCACAAAGCATCAAGGTGTGTTTTCCATTCTGGAAATGACAAGTTGTAACGCTTAATTACCCTTGGCCATACACAGAAAATTGCCTGATCAATGGACCTCATGTAAGCCCAACAAGTTGTTGATTGAACTAGGCCTGATTAAGATTTTCTGTAATTACAATGGTTCATTGGAAAAGCAAATGATTGTTGACATATTGGTCACTGATAATTTGCAACAGCTGAAGGGTCCAGGGTTTATTCGAACTTTTTAATTGTAGTTATTTGCATTTCAGTTAAGCCTGTTTGGTTACGATGGTATAATGTCTCCATGCAATAGATTGAGTTTCGCTTTTTGGCAACATGATCGTTGCTTACTTCACAATGTAGAATGTAGAAACTAACGACCTGTTTTAGCCTGATGCTGCGATTTCGCTGTGGTGATAGCGGTTTACACTAGACTTTGGAACACAGTTCCCTAGTCAAGTGCCATTACTAGTGAATATCACTACGCTGTGTTTCGAAGTGGTTGATTGATACAAGTACCGATATAACATAAAAACTACGGTAATGCCTTTTTACAACTTTAGCATGAAAATAGTATGAGATAACTTTGTTATTACAAATCCATAACAAAAAGAGTTACATCTTGAACTTATTTTAATAGAACATAGGCCTATGCCAAACTTAGCCAGTTGGTATCACGAGTACTCTAGATAGTAGTCTATTGTGCATTTATTCTTACCTGGTATTTAACTGTTTGTCCACAACTCATCACTAGTTTAATCCGGTTTTTGTCGGTTTCCTTCAGCAGTAAATAATTACGAGCGAAATTTGTAAGGTGTCTCGTGTTTTAGTTCGTAAAACACTGGTTTTCTGTGTTCAACCTCTGTAATTAATTATTTATAAAGTAGTAACAGTCCTATAGTTTTCTTTTTGACATTTTTGCCTCGCCCTTCACTAAAGGCTGTAATTACACAAGTGGCTTTCAACTTAAGCCTAAGTTTAATCTCCTTATACACAAAAAGAAAACTTAATGTCGGTGTCAGGTCGAAATTATTGCTGCCTAGACAAACTTCCCTCACAGAGGCAGCCATCACGTAAACAACGCACGTTTGCTTGAACCCAATTAACGCGACATACCAATCAAGGACTGGATAGAAAATTGCACAGTACTTTCTGAACAATAAGTGTCATCAAGTGGTAATACATTGCTGTCGAATTGCTGAAGACAGCAAGCTAGGTTGAACGTTTGAAATAGTTTTCTAATAATCTTTTAGTTATATTATTTTGTCGTTGATAAGCGTATTTTATGAAAGGTTATTAGCCTTTTGACATAATTGTCCAAATGAAGAACACGGTTACCAAGGGCCATACTACGGACAATCGGGCAATTGCTATTCCAGATTTAATTAAAACCTAGTCATTGTAGTCTGAAATTTATGTTTGACAAATTGTGTAGTGATTGGTGATACATATCTTAACAAATGGTGAGCTTTATAATAGCCGTTTTGGCAGTGATGACACATCCATTGCTGAAGTCTAATACCACTGTTATGATTTCTTCAAAGTGTTCATTCTTGAGTAATCATGTTTAGTACTTAATGTGATTTGTTTGAAAAGTAAATTTTTAAAAAGAATATTATATTTTTCTTTTACTAGAATGTTTATTTTTGGAAATTAGTTCACGTTAATTGATCGTTTGAATTGTTCACTGAATATTTTGAAAAATGTGTAGATTTATACGAATGCGTCTGTCTATTGTTATTAATGTTCACTCAAGTAGTTAATGTGCTGATAAATCGGAAAATAGCGTAGTAGTTGTGGTAGTAGTAGCTTCAGCCTAGCCAATCAACGTCTGCAGACGAAGAATCAATAAAAGAGGATTGATTTCTTGACTACGTGGAGCTACCCAACTACGCATTTCGAAAAAGTTGATGATTTAAAATCATGATTTTTAATTTGTGTCCAAGCATTTGATTTTGGTTGTTAGTCGAAGAACAACTGCTTTTGTTTTTGGGGTCGATAATGATTTTTTGTTGTGGTTTCTTGTTTGCCTTCCAATGAGGCAGAACAAAGTGTTTGGCAATGGTAGACCACAACAAACAAGAAACGCTTGAAGTCGGATATATTGACAAGGCAAATCGAATTAAGAAAATCAAAACCCTGCACCACCAACTAAACCACCACGCTTTCTTTGATTCAACAACCGTTATTGCAGCGTCTGTACAAACACGAACACTATTTCTCATGTTTCACGCGGTTGTTATTTCCGATAAGGATCGTTTTCTCGCTATTTTTGTTTACGGGTTAAGGGCTCACTTTTCTCTTTTCTTGTTCGATTAATGTTGCAACATAGAGAGCTTCATCCAAGCAGAAAGCAAACTTTGAAAAAATATGTGTTTCAATGATAATACTCTTTGGGGTATTTATTTATACTTTGACTTTCACAGTGTAGCTTCAACTTTAATAAAAGCCATGTAACCGATTTCATGCCTTGTACAATGTAGCCTATACCGTGAAGCTATGCCAAAATGAACATGATTGATACGTTGTGAGATCTGCATCCTAATTCAATGAAGTAATGTTACTCCATTTTCGGTGTTTTTGATGTGTTCACAATGGTTAAATAAAATATTAATTTTCTTCAACTATCAACACGTTAATTTGGCATCATCAGTCCAGAATATTTGCATTGAAAAGCAACATGTGATTGTGATGGACACATGGACAGTATCGCGTTGAAAATGCGAACGTTAAAACACGTCGATAGCACGTTGGTGTTGTTACCGTGCCCACCAGATGGCTACGCTGCTGAGTTGCGCTTTTAATGGTTGCATTATCTTTGCCTTTTCTTTATTTATCCAACAAACAAATGGGCATCTGACTTGCGATTGTCTGATCACTTATCTTTTGTCTTTGTTGATGACCGAACTGATAGATGCTGTTGCTATGCCAACCAAGTTACACGCAAGCCTTCGTTTCTTTTGCATGACTTTGCAGGATAAAAATTAACATTGAATATGAAAAAACTGAAAGCCCTTTCCTCAAATTCATCCAAAATATGTTTGTTGCTTGGAATTTGTTTAGCCTACCGTCACAACTATTGGAAAAGTAATCTAATCGATCACTTATATGAAACATTGCTGATAGCAATCTAAAATACACAAGAGCATGCAGGCTAGTCTACTGTGAAGAAGGTAACATTATTGCAATATTGTCTACAATAGTGATTGCTTTTTGCAGACATTTGAATGAATACCACAGATTGGATGACAAAAGCACCGCCCAGTATCGTGTGCAAATGCAGGTGGTGGAACAACTGGAGAAGCAGGTACCTAAACCTTTGTGTTGAACTACATCATAAACATTTCTTTTATGACGTTGTTCCAACGTCTCGCAACGTCGGAACAACGTATTATTATCCGAAATATTATTTCTGACTGAACTTGTACAAGATTGATCAGACGGGCTCAGGGAGACCTTGAATTTTATTTGGCCTTTTTCGTATACTTATTTACACTTTATAACTGTAGTTAAACGTCATATTTTGAGATTTTTTCTGTCCCTTACCACACTTTTGAATTGGTTTTTGACAGTCTGAATGGTCAAGCAGTTGACTAAAGTTTATTGAAGTTCCCCAAATAACCTACTTTAGCTTTCCCACTAATGTCACAGGTTGATGTGATACATTTGCAAAACTAATACGTTTTCACTAATTTTTAATCAAAAAATCAGATTTGCAACATTTAACTACATTGGTTTTGCAACGACTCTTAAGAAAAAATTTTCCCGCGAAAAGATATGCGTCATTTTCAATGTTAAGTTGCAGAGTTTTCCAAACAAACAAACGCCCATCGGTAACTATATCCATCAACCCGAGAAATGCCGTCTGGGTTAAACGGTTCATTTGCTACTGAACTGCGTGCAGGCCAGGGGTGTGAAGACACAAAACAGGAAACACAAATAAAGTCCGCCTTTCCGCTTGGTGAAGTCGGTTATGGATGGCAGGCCGTAAACAAACTTTTGTTGTTGTTCTCACTATTGTGTTACTCTTTTTTGCTAACCCGCTGCGTTTTACCGACGAACGGTAACGTTAAATCGACGAAAATGCTCCACATTATGGACAACACATGAATTTTACTTTTTTCATTTAGGTTTTGAATTTTTTTTTTTAGTCTTTGAAAGTTTTTACTTTGTATAACGATGTTCAAAGTTACGATAATAGAGATAAACCGTTACGTTTTGCTCCATTGCTATGACTGTGTGGCAATCCTTTGCGCAATAGCTGGAATTTGGGAAAATAGATTTCAAATTGCCATTTATCCAGTGGCGGCTCGTCCATAGAAACTGCAAAACTGCAGCACCCCCTGCACATTTCAGTATTTTATTTTTTTTATTAATTTTACGTTTTTTCTCGTGTTCTCTATAGATCCTACCGACTAGAAGTTTCATAATTTCTGGGTTTTAAAAAATATGATGATTTTTTAAGTTTTGTATTTGGCAGCTCTGAACTGCAAGCTCTGCAGTTGCGATCTTATAAAAGAAGAACAAAGAGAAATTGTGACGTCATATTTTGGCTCAGGTTGCTTCAAATCCCACAATTTCGAACTGCAAATTTTGCAGTTGCTGGTCACGTGGTCAGGCTAGCTACTGTTGCAAATACTGTTGTTTTCAAACACCATATTAGGTGGCTGCGACTGATGCTGTTACATGGTTAGACTAATGTGGTTTGCTTTCTCCACAAAAAGATAAAGCTTAGACTAGGTTTTCATTAGTGTTGTTAAATTAAATTTAAGAAAAGCTCTACCAATAAATTTTTGTGGTTACCAAACCTGGTTGATTTTTTATAAATTAAATGTAACCTAGGTTCATTGTTAACTTACGATAATAAGTTAAGGCCAAAGGTCACATGCTAAAACAGCCTATTTAAACTTGATGAACATCAGGAAATTAATTGCTCAAATAGCCTCAAAATTCATGAAATACCACTAAAATGAGGTAAAATTTATGGGGGTCATGTCCCTAGACCCCTTGGCATCGCGCCTTTGGCGCTCGCTCTTTCACGTATAGGCTACCTCCGGTTGCAGCACCCCCTGCTATAAATACCACGAGCCGCCACTGCATTTATCGAAACCCATTTAGATTTCTAAAATTGCAATTTAGCTACACAAGTCAAGGCAGTCATTATGCTGTTCTTTCTTGCATGTACACAAGTCGACCATTTAGCAATAGCCATTTTGCTTTCTCAAATGCATGAACGGATTAAAGCGGATTCGTTGCGATAAACAAAACAGCGTGAAAGAATTCGGCAATCATTTTGTTATGGCAACAAGCAAAGGGGTTTCCATTTAGATGCCGTGTTAATATTGTTTATTCGAAAAGGCTTTAATGCCTAAAAGACACTGATGCAGATAGCATGGTGGTATGGATTTTTAATTAAAACACATTCCATTGTTTACTTATCAAGACTTCAGATGGGAAAGGTTTTATTATTATTTACCAGGATTACTTCAATTTGAGAAAACCCAACATTCCTTCATTGATTCAAACGTTTAAAATTGCTACTTTAACGTTCAATTGAGAAACTCCAAAAGGCCTGGATATGTAACAAAATATCGTTTCATAAACAAGACTTCCTACCGTCGTAATTCTGTCTCGTTGTTCTTCCCCGAAATTCTTCGTGAAATCTGTTTTAATAGTGAACAGATTTGGCCACATTCTGACAAGACGTTTAATTATACTGGTAATGAGAACATTATTTTGTTGGACGCTGCTTATTATTTGTAATTATTTATGAGGCATTAAGTTGGTTGATCAAAAAGCTTCACGGGCCATCTTTTATCTGCAGCTTTTTGTGCTGTTTTGCGTCTTAAAGGCGCAAATTACATCGTTGTTTTTGGATAATAACTAGTGCTGCAAAGGAAGCAAAAGTCAACATTAAGTGCCTGATGATCTAATTGCAGTTGCAGCTTAATGAAAACAGAGCTGCTATTCAAACACAAATACTACAGTACTAAGTAATTTTTTTTGTAAGATTGCGTTTTCCTGAAAAAGTCATGTTCATTGATGAAAAAATGCTTTCATCAATTAAACCGCCAGATATTTTTTGGGTACATGGCTAGCACTTGTCTAAACTAAAGCATATAAAGCACTTATCTGACGCTTATGTTGTGATTCGGGGAGTTAAAACTGATCTCCACGTTACGTGGTTAACTGTCGTGTGGGTAGCCTAAATGATTTCTTGTCACGTGGTTAAATGTCACGTGACAGATGACGTCAAGAATTTGGAGTTTTATCTGCTAGTGGAATTTTAGTGGTTAATCAACCCAAACCAACAAAACTGTTTCAAGGATGTAAAACGGCATTTAAAGATTTCTGGGATTTTTTAAACAACATTATCAGAAAAATTAACTCGTTCACAAAAAAAAATCAGCTTTCGATTGTACGTAGGCTACGCTTTTTAACTCATCGTTTGCTAAAAAAGCGTAAATTTTTCTTTTCTGGCAAAAATGCTGACAACACTACCTCTGACCAGTGTACAATGTGCGTTTGGTGTCGGCCCTTGAATACCATGCTGACTATGAGACTTCAAAGGTTCAGCTAAAAACTGTGATCTAAACAAAAAGACGATTTACGACACAGAATCTTGTAAAACGCATTCCATTCCCTTTGTCGTCGATCAATTGAAAAAATTTAATAACTATGTTCAAGCTTGTGTTGGAATGAGTACAAAAAGATTTCGACGTGAATGCAAACATATATAAACCGAAATTGAAATGTTCTACTGTAAATGTTGTCGAGCAAGTTTGTTTCCCTTTACTTAAAATTTACGACTCTCGGCCTAATGTTTAAAACACAATTTTTGTTGCCGTCTTTTAACTTTTGTGGTAAGCAGCAAAAACCACGAAAAAATTTAGCTCATAAAATGTTGTATTTGCTAAACTTCCATTAAATTATCCGCTCAGTTTTAACCATTTTATGTTTCATTTTAATCTTTTTTATACCTCATTTTTTTTCCCGAGTATCTTGACATAAGCAGCCAGTAATTGATAGTTTACGAGGCATGTTTTATTTAACTACAATTCAACATCAAGCAAAGCTATTTGTTGAAAGTTGCCAACAAAAAGCATTTACTGCCAAACAGTAAAATCTGCCCTAGGTTCACAAACTTCAAAAATTGTATCCATATTTGTTGAAGATTTTTTACTGCAGATTTTAGGCGCGTCTTCGATTTGAAGGTGAATCATTTGCTTGAGATATTTCGTTTGTCAATTTTACCATTTCTTTTACTGTAGGTTCAGCTCCTTTTTAGTAATTTTAAACCGTTCGCTTGTTTAATTCGGTTGTTAACTTACCATACAAAATAGCATCATTTAAAACAGCTAAACCTAACCTTAACCTTTTTCTGACTTTAGCGCCCCTATAAACAGGAATGATCAACTAAGCCCCTTCTATATATCATGAAGTTTTTATGGTAAAGACTTGTCTATACTGCTATCAGGCGCGGATCTAGGAGTTTTTTTTTGGGGGGGGGGCCAGAAAATGTGAAAACGAATACAAAAGTAAGAAAAAGATAAAACAGATATGAACAATCAGTGGCGTAGCCAGGAATTTGGAGGGTTTTGACGGCCAGCGGGCGAAGCCCGACGGCGTGTTTGCCAAAGGCGACACCCAGCCACGGGGGGTCTGGGGGGCCACCCCCAGAAAATTTTGAAAAATTACTTTGAATTTGGTGCATTCTGAGAGCATTTTCAACAAAAATATGGGTATAAATATTCCTGTAAAATGGTGCTGTCCGGTGGCATAGCAAAAGGATAAGATCATGTTTTCTTCGGCATTTTTTCGGTAATAAAGCTAAGTCTCTATGTTTTTTGTTGCTAATTCCTAGCTGAGATGTTTGAATGTTTGGTATTGGCAAAACTCGTTAATGCAGTTTCGCTTAAAATTAGGCAAACTTTGTTTTAGAGACATGGAGACTGAAAGCATCATTCTCAATATCGTGACGTCACACGCGTGCCAAAAGGGGGGTTGTAACCCCCAACCCCCCCCCCTTGGCTACGCCACTGTGAACAATGATACTACGACATATACGATATGCTATAAAATAGACATTAAAACAGCCATGTTCATCAATAAATTTTGCTGGAATAAAAATTGCTAAGCATGCAAAGTAAACTTGAAATCTGGTTAAAAACCCTGTATGCAGTGTGTCCACGGTAATTGATTGAAATTATGATGAAGACTAAAAACTATAAAACAATTCAGGTTTCAGATTGTTTCAACTGACGTCATTTGGCTCAGCGTTGGTTTCAGCTGAGCCAGCTCCAACAAATGTTGCCATAAAAATGTATAATCGATGGATAATTTCAACCTTAATAATAACAAAATAATTCCCCCCCCCCCCCCGGATACGTTAATTCCGCTGTGGGACTAATATCAGCTGTTTAGAAGCATATCAAACCATTCAACAATTTTTCACAAAATTTTGGGGGGGCCTGGGCTCCCTGGCCCCCCCCATAGATCTGCGCCTGACTGCTATGATGTAATGTAACCTACTTAGCACTACATAGCAGTAGCGCTCCCCCCGACAGTTAATTCCAGCACCCCCGGTTACGACGCGCTGATACGCAACGATCGAGTCCAACTTTTTTTCAAATGGGATTAAAGTATGAAGGAAAGCCAAAGTCAGATTCGATCATTTAGGCTTAGCCTTAAACGACAACGACGATAACCGTCAATGCTGGCAGACTTAACTACCAGCCTAAATCGCTTTGTTTTTGTGACGTTTGATTTCAATTGTGAGGTCATAGTTAAGTGTTAGATAATGACCAATTGATAAACACGGCGTTCTACACTATCGTACACCGCTGTATTTTGCAACACAAGTTCTCATGGCGTATAAAAATGATCACAGCGAAGTCGTTAGTGAAAGCAACTTGTTGTCGGAAATCAGCAATTTTCTCTTATTTTTCTTGTTTTTAAAGCATCTTGCTCTGAAATCTCTGTTCGAATGACGCCATGTAAACAGAGATGCAGTTAAAGATTCGCTTTGATACAAAGATCTCATTAGTCGAATCTCAATTTCACGTAGCTTTGGATAACACGCCTTTTGCTCACGATCACATTTTCCCCATTCCGAATACCAGCTTGCCTTTACAAGGTAAAATCAAGGCTGTTGGGTAATTGAATTTCAGCTTTTCAACCTGACTTGACATTAGAAGACGTTAAGGCTACGCGTTTTCCCGTCTATGCTGCGTATTTTTTCCACTGTGCTGTTTATTTTTTTAACTTCTCTTATCACTTGTAATAGAAAGCATGTATCAGGTGTTTGCAGCTACAGAAAACAACGAAATTTATCAATCACGAACTTTGTTGTTGCCGCAGTGAAAGGTTGATCCCAAACTCGAGGTGCGATCTCAATATGGCTTACTTGCTTACTCGCCCCAGCCTAGCGGATACTTTTCCGACATCATTCACACTCTTTAACCACAACTTAAATTGTCTGTTTGAAGTTTGGAAAATCGTTCACGTTCTTCAATCAATCGATGATGTATTTGTCAGAAATAGGAACAGCAGTCTACATGTTTGAAACAGGCGAATTATACTGTAGTGTATATACAGCCACTGCAAAAGTTGCACAGGTTCCCATACTGACAGGGAGACAACGAAGCGACCGTACGGTGGTGTAGGCTACTCGTCAACTGCCATTCTACAGTGATGATATCATGTAAAACAGAACAGAAATTTACAAAATCATTTAAAATACAAAATGTTTTCTCACGTAACCAATGCCAATTAATTCATTTGCGTATCCAATTAGAAAACGTTGCCGTTTTGTTATACGTAGTTTCAATCGTTGTATCAATCGTATCGTTTTAAAATCCAAAAACGTCAACTTTAGGTTTCAGAATAGTAAATGAAAACATAGATACGACAATTAACCTACACACGAGCTGAGGTTGTTCACCATGCATCTAATGTAAGTATTTTTTTCGTTTCCTAGTGCTTTCCAGCGGTTTATGTTCTACTGTAGTCAGGAAAATATGTCATTTTTACACCACTTCGTTTGAAACGGGGTGTAAATGACAAGTTTTGCCGGATGACATACTTTGTAGCGTGTTCGAAATTTTAGAAGTTATTTTTTTACTTTTTAGCTCAATCAGGAGAGGGATCGACTTGATGCGATGATGACACATTTGAGGATGGATGGAAAGGAAGCTAAAAGTGATCCGGACTCTAATGAAGTGGCATTCAACAGCAATGTGAAGCAAGAAGTTTCCAATTCAAAGTCTACCTCTCAGGTAATTTAAAGATCTTTTATTCTAAGAAATTATCATTTGGTCCAAGAGGTTATAGTGTCGGACAGGAGTTTGAATTTTATTGACATTGACAACTGGTAGCCTACTAGTTTTTTTCTTTGCAGTATTTATACTTATACCCTATTCTTCTCACAACAGATAAAATTAAAGTGTTTTCTTTTTTTTCTCATTTGCCATAACATTCATTCCGAGTCACCGCCACTGCTCTAGGTTGATAAAAGATAAAGCCCTGGCTGATAAAATGGCAAAGAAAAAAGTTCAAACAATCATTTGGCCAATTTCTAATTTTTTTGCTTGCCAGAAATTGAGGGATTTTTCAAAGATTGCTGTGCGAAATATCAGGTTAACCACAAATTAAAAAATCTAAAGAATGTCTAAATTTTGTTGTTTTTAATGTTCTACAACAAAACGATAAAGCAACCATTTTTTCTCCTTTCCTAATAAAAATTTAATGATTGTATGTGTGATTTTTGACCTGTGTGCAATTGTATTGTAACGATGACTGGCGTTTTTTTTTTGTTCTTTTCTAACGTCTCATATAACAACACAAGAAACGAAGACGTGACTAGCTTAAGTTATATTCCGTATCTTTTGCTGGCCCGATGCAAAGATGACTGTGCTATCATGGTCCGAAATTAACAATTGCCATGAATAACAGCTTGAAGTTTGGTCGTCACAGCAGTACACTCTCAGTACTGAACGTCCTTTTTTGTTGAATCCACATTGTAAAGTTGGCCTCAAAATAACAGTGTTTTTTGCCACCATTGAAGTGTGGTTATTTATTGAGCTTTGTGATCGTAAATTGCTGAAGGTTCTGCTACTCAACTCTCAAATACCTTGTGTTGATTAAACCCTAACTCCTTTACTTATCAACCAAACACTTTAATGACTATTAGTTAACATAACAAATCGGTCTTAACATGTTTTATGTTAAATTTCTGAACTGTCCAAGACCGAGTTGGAAGCCGAAAGTTACCACAGCAACCCCAAAAGGAATAAGATTGTAAACGCGGAAGAAGCAGAGTTTGGTATAAATCTGTGCACAGCACTGACTTGAACAAAAAGCGGAGGACACATGCATGGATACTATAGCCAAAAATGTTATTTCTTCATATTTTTTATTGTCTTGACAATTTTTGTTTCAAAAACCATTGTTTCAATTTATTCGAGCAATTTTTTCTGTCTGTTCATCTACAAGCATCTTTGATCTATTTTTCCTTTATCCGCCGATTAAAGGTCTGTATATTTTTCAAGTTACTAGTTTTAAAAAGACCAAGACCTGACTTAGAGGTTCGCGACATGATGTCTTCTCTACAAAGGCGATCAGACCTCTTGAAGATGCGAAAACAAACTAGCTCAAGCCGTTTCTTCGGCCTCACACATACGAAAGATGAGCCAAACGTACGAACACAAAATAAAAATGTCCAGCTAATAACAACACTTGCGACATTGTGTCAACGTCTACCGACGAAGATAAAAAGCAAAGTTGCAAGATCTCAAGTTTTAATTTCATGAAAATGTGACCACCAACACCCGCCATTTCACAATGGACCACAGTCAGCAAATCAACGTCATTTTACATTGATTCAACGTATGCAGACGGACTGACTTTCCGGCCGGGAAGCAACCTTAAAAACTCATTTTATTTGAAGTTGTCGGGAATCATGCTGTGATTACGTCACTTGTTGTGAACTGCTCAGAAATTTGTTTTTTTTATAGCATTGGATTAAACTTGTCGGTCTAGTTTTCATAACTTTTCAACCAGAATTTTTTTTTCTTTTGTTTTTTCTACTGCGTTTGAACTGAAAAACAACGATAGGTTTTACTTCCATCGACGTGTATTAGTTGAGTGCGAAACATCATCTTTTAGAACTGGATTACTTGTTCCCACATGCATTTTACTGGATCAAATTACAAACGAATTTTGTTGAAAGACCACTTAACAACCGCAAACTTGATTTTAAGGAATGGCGTGATTTTGGTTCGTCAACCGACTGTTTAAAAGGTTGGTTTTCTACATGAAATAAATTTAAACTGCTACCAGATGTTCAGACATTTTCTGCCAACTTGTGGCAGACCTCAAAAACTTGACCTCATCTTTCTGAAGAGAAAGCCATTGTTGACACACAATGCATAAACCAAGGAGTGGAGTGTTCTTCAAATGGAGCTCCACTTCTGTCGTCATTTGCTATTGTCCAAAGCTCCTGACGACGTCTTTAGCGCAGATTACCAAGTGTCATTTTTTCAAGCAATGTAAACCAACTGCTTTTCTTTTTTCTGGGACATTTGTTTTTTGTGCCCTCGTGGAAACTAGTAATTTCAGGAATTCGTCTGTAGACGTTGAATCAATGTAGAAAACGACTGATTTTTTGTTTGGGATGATTCACGTTTTACTTTGTCAACGACACTACAAGCTATTTGAAACACCATGAAAGTTACGCCATAGGCATGGTGGTTTTATAGAAAAAATAATATTAGCGTAATTTAACTTAAAGGAATGAATGCTTTGGACTTGAACCAGCGATAAAACGCTGCAAAAAGACAGCTTTTATTCGTTAGGCATAGTTTCTTGTCTTCGAAAAACAACTTTAATACTTTCCCATTTATCCAACGTATGTTGATGTTGAAAAAATTTTTTCATGCAAGTTAGGAACCTTTGCAGCCTTTTGTGAAGCAGACCGGTCATAGACTTTAAGATAACAAAGATTTTTGAAAAACGTTCCATATGGGACTGTTTAATATTTAGTTGGAGATAAAATAATAATAAAGAATTATGAATAATTGATAAAAGTGCATCCTGCACATCTGTCTAAATACATCAGATACAGCATTAAAGCTTTGCCTCAAATAAACACGGCAAACAGGTTGCAATAAAGCCAGTTTCTCCGGTTTGTTTTTTGTTTGTCTTTGTTGTAAAGCAAATGACCTCATAATGATTTGACTGCGCAAGGGTTTCCGTGTGATGACTGTGTTTTAGCGACAGTCCGTAACCTGAATGCGATAAACTCATTGTAACCATACAACTGTTGGCTTCTTGTAGCCAGCACCTTATTCTTATTTTTCAACGTCTTTAGACGTTGAAAAGGTGTAAAAAATCCCTAATTTGCTGGCTGTGTTATGTTCTATGTCACATTGTCGCAATAAGCATATGATTTGAAAGTTTGTAAATCCATCTGTTGCGTTTATCTTTTGTGGCAAACAAAATGCATCATACGCTTCTCAACAGATGAATGCATCTGATCCAGCAGTTGTCATTATCTTCAACTGGACAACGCAGTTGCGAAAAGATGGGCGATTTTAATGCTTGTTTAACGTTGAAAAAAAATTGTTCCTTGAGTACAAACATCAAATGAAAATTGCAAGAAATGATTTTGTGAAGTCTTTTAAAAAATTTTTAATACGTTCAATTTCGTATTTTCAGGTTCCTCCAACGAGTGGATTTCAAGGACTTTCTCTTCCATTCCCGACTCCGAATCCACCTAATCATCAATCACGAGGTGCTCCTAATTTGAGTCTTCCTTCGAGTCCTATATCCGGTCAGCACATGTCTGGATTTTCATCCTTATTCCCTTCAACCTCTGTCCCTTCATCTCCTCCACTCTTTGGAGCTCATTTAGCATCCTCCAACCTCACAGCCGCATCAAGAGAAGGACTTCTCCAGAACGCAAAGAGGAGACATTCTGCAGCAGTTCCGATATCTGCCGGTGAGTGAACAATTTTGCCAGATTGTTACTCTAAAGATTTGTCACAGCTTCTTGAAAGTTTTCCAATTTTCGCTTAGCTTGAAATTAGGTCAAAAAAACGACAAATTGCCAAAAACATTTTATCCAGCATAATCACTCTGTCAATCTTGATGAGTAGAAAACAAAATGAAAACAGACAAATTCAATGCTTCAAAGTAGTTGGAACAGAATAAAATGAAATTCGTTCCATGCTGCGTCGTTTGTCAACCACTGATGCTAAGCTTTATTTTCGCGAGGTGGAAAAGCTTCAGTGCAAGTGACACTTCCATCAGTATAAACCGGTTTCAGCAAGAAATCTTTGTTTGCTGAAAAACAGCCTTTTTGAAAAACTGTTTATTTTTTTTGTTGATATTTCTTTCGAAAAGAATGCATAAGTTTTTTTCCTTCAACAGAAAGATATCTTGCACTCTGGCGAGCGTTGAAACGACGCAAAACTTGGAAATTTTGCAAGCTAAGATGCTCTGTGGCTTCGCAATGCGTTTTATGCCGTTTCATCCCTGTTGTGTTGTCTAATTACGCGAAATCAATACCTGTTTGTCTTCCCATCTTCTCATACGTCATTGCTCTATTAAATTACCAGCATCTTCCGTCTGCTCCCCACACTCAAAGTGATGCTGTCAACAAAATTATGGAATTGACAGAAAAAGTTAAAAAATTTTGCTAAGTTTCACGATAAGGCCTGACTTGATCTTGTTGTATGAATTTGTTACTGTCACATTACATGCCTTTGTAAGAGGGTATCAAACGTTTGTGACTGCCTGAAAAACCAGCACACTTGGCGCCATAATTTTTTTTTTTTTATAACTTCAGTATTCACTGAACGGAGCCGAACGTTTTTGGCGAGACAAAAACATGGCAGCTGCTTGTTTTTATTCGATTTGTTTTGACAATTTGTCAAACATGAAAATATCCTTAGTTCTGTTTAAACTAAATAAAAGTGCTTATTAGCGTTGTCGAATGCGACTGTTGCGCAATTTTGCGGAAATTCTCTGCTCAAAAAGTTCGAAAAGAAATGAAAAAAAAACACGAGTTATCAAATTTTTATATAACAGTATTAGCCAGACCCTGCATGACGCCAAGGAGTTGCTTTTTTGACTTCTATATATATAAACCGCCATCAGAACGCATTATGGATGGTTGTTGTCTACATTTAAATAATTAATGCGTGTTTTCGTGTTTGAATAATGCATTTTCGTGTCATAGCTATTTTTCATGCAGAATTGCCTTGTATTATGCTCACGCTTGATTGATTTTCTATTCCAGTCAGATATGTTTATGCCATTGCTAGCCTTGTCTTTCATGCCCATTTTGTCTCCGCTAATGCATCATGAAAATAGAACAAACACTCACTCGCTCCTTCTGTTATTGCATCGGGTGCTTATCCGCAAACAAACAAGCGGCCATCTCGGCTGATGTTTGCTCTATCAGGCGCCCGTGGGACTTAGTCTTTCACCTGTTTAGATTTATGCTTCTAGAGACCAACAATCCATTAGAGAGTCAAGGCCTTATTATTCTACTTAGAATGCCGCTTTCCTGATAAAGTAGTTTATGAAACAAAGGCTTTAATAGTAAATATCTTCGTCTCTAAAGCAATCGTAATCGCCGCAAACACCAATCTCATGTTTCAATGCTGAATTGCCTTTTTCGTTTGTCACAAGTGCAACTTTGCTGGTGGCAATGACCAATGTAGGTGGTTAGGCAATGTAGGTGGTTAGACAACATTGGGATTGACGTTTATGTTTTTGTTCAGATTTGTCTCAAAATCAGGAGTTCTACAGGAACGCGGATGTCAGGCCACCTTTTACTTATGCCTCTCTCATTAGACAGGTAATTTGTAAAAACAAGTTATACAGCACCAGGCTCGTATTCACCAAGCCAGAAGACATTTATCGCGGATAGACAAAGACATATTGAACTAATTGAATACGTGAATTCAAGATGGGCCCAATTCCCACAAAGCTGTTTTTGAGATAAATGCGTAAATGCGTTTTAATTATTTTGGCCATTTACTTTTGTGGCAGAATTTTGATAATGATCATATGCTTAAATATGCTGTTAAGTAGTATTATGCTTGAAAACTTCACTCAGTGAAGATTTTGTGGGAAAAACTATGGAAAAGTTAAAGCTCAATTGCTAGATGACTTTTCTTAATATCACCGGAAATATTGAGGGACTGTTTTTCATGTTTAGGCTTGAAAAATTTAGCCGTTTCTTCAGTTACCGTGTCATTGAAAAGACACTAAATGGAATCGGAAAAGCTTAAAAAATGAAAATTGAAAAATATGGAGTTGGCTCTTTTTGAATTTACGTATTCAGTTGTAAAATTTAACACAAAATATTCAATTGTTTTCATTTATCTGAAATTTGTTTCATATTATTTTAAGTTTTAGATGATAAGGCTACATTAAAACTCCTAAAGTTTAGAAATCACTTTAATTTCTTACAAATAGGCTCGAGAAAGCTTCTGGCCTGTTGACATGAGCTGATATTTTGCAATTACCCTGCAATTTGGCTGTAAAGATAATGAAAGATAAATAAATGCAGTCTTACGTGCTTCACTTCTAGCTAGAGAAAAAAATATTTACTGTGATGTCACGACAAATAAACAAACAACTGTCTAAACTTACTTTCTCGTCTCCTACATGATTTGCTGCTTAACAAGCTTCAATGCAGAAACAAGTCAGACTGTTTAAGTTAACCCTGTCTTGCCTGCCGACTTAACGGTCAGTAAACGCCCACAAGTGTTTATTGTCGGCCCACCATTGGTGAGTTCCGCTTCGGGCAAGTGGGACTTGTAGTTTTCACCTCATTTTTACGTTTTGGTCTGATTTACTTTTAACTCAAACATGAGTTCAACTTCAAACTTTGTGTTTTCATGGAATCTATATAGTTTTGTGACCGACCCATATTCCTGAGTGTCGTTATACAAATAGCGATTTAAGTTTGGTTCCGTAAAGGATGTATTTTTTGTTTTTGTTTCTGAGTCAACCTACATCTTGAAGCATGTGTCACATTGAAAGAAGGTTTTCCAGTAGCATTTCATGAGCTACATATCTCGGCATTGCAAGAAGTGGAACATGTCCATTTTGCACTTTTGACTGAACGTTTCTGCTCAGGCTATCATTGAAACACCAGACTGCCAGATGACACTGAACGAAATATACAACTGGTTCCAGAAGAAATTCGCTTACTTCCGTCGCAATGCCCCTACATGGAAGGTACGTACGTACACGTCATTGCTTAAGGCCATTGCTTAAGGCCGCACTACTTTATTAAGTTGTTCTTGATGCAATCACTTGATGTTTGGTGTGACTGGTAAGGATTTTTTTATCTAAAAATATCATAACTTTAGTATTTAAGTCATTATGCTACATGTCGCATACAAGTGAATTTTGGTTCACAGTTTTAAATTTTAGCATTGAACTGAATCGTCTTTGACAAGAAGTTTACAAATCACTTTTAAAAAGATGCACCCTACTTGGAAAATATAATTCAAAACGGCGGTCACGCTTTGTAAACTAAACCATAGTGATCATAAGGACTGAGTAAAGCACTCAAACAACAACTCTCAAGTGATAACTCATATCTCTGTAGAACGCAGTTCGCCACAATCTCAGTTTGCATAAATGCTTTGTGAGAGTTGAGAATGTTAAGGGAGCAGTGTGGACCGTGGATGAAAACGAGTACCAGAAGCGAAGGCCGCAAAAGTTTTCAGGGTACGCCCCTAGGAAGGCCTGTTGCTCTGTTTGCTGTGCTGTTAGATGTCGCTGTCGCATTAGTGACCTTCTAGATGCGTGCTTTGCTTTGGTGTGCTTTTTCTTTGGAGATACCATCCATCGTTTTTTCGTTACTGAAATGTATGTTAATGTTAAAAGAACGGAAAAATGGTGGATTTTATCAACTGGGTTTCGTGTTCTTTACGCTTCGCCTTCACTAACCAACATTAGACTTTCCGCTTGACCACTCCGTTCGCCTCAGTTTTTTCAAACACGTCTACCACTGTTGCAATAGCCGCATGCAAACCCAGCAATCATTTTAAAACCACGGTTTTAAAGTTTGCAATCGTACGCGCTGAAATTAGGGATGTACGTTTCAACACATAGGAATGGTGTGGCTCCGACGTTTACAAATAAAACGCTTATCGGCTTTAAACAGCGCTGCCCAGTCATTTCATGCGGACTCTGCCCACAATTGAGTACGTTATTTATCGGCTAGCCAAAAATATTATTCTTTGAAAACACATTACACGAATGTATACATTACGCCCGTAATTCACAAAAGCTTAAACTCGGGATCGCTGAAAATGATATTTTTGTAATTCTGGAATGCGGTAGACAAGCAGCCGTCCTTTACTCTCTTGTTATCTACTGCTAGAGTGCAATTCGTACCAACCTCTCGCTACATAAGTGCTTTATGAGGTGCGAAGATGTAATGGGGTCATACTGGACAGTGGACGACCGGGAATTTCGCAAAGGCCGTCACTTGAAACGCGGAAGACCCCGAAAGTACGAAGAGAAGGAGTCAATCGCCCCGCGCTCTCAGTAAGCAGACGGGCCCGCTTATACTCATCTCCATATCCAATCGTAAAAATCGCAAATTAATCTCAACAGTAGCCATTTGTTAGCGAATAAAACCGAAAATTTGTAATTGACATCGGAAGACTCTTAAAACCGTTAGACACGCACAGCAAGTTTATATATTCATCCGCCGTAATTCGTGCACGGAAAAATTCCTTCACTGCATGTGCCCGCTTGCTTTCTTTGTTGTGCATGTTCTACTTTTGCTTGCTTTGCATGTTGTTCACCCCCCTCTGCTGTGGTAGCTTGTTTTGCTTATCATGTGTTTTTAGGCATGTTATTTTGCTGGTACTGTAATCTTTTACTGGTTTTAAAACTCTTACTGAAAGTCAAAGACAGACTGGGGACATGTCAATTTTAAAATGTTGAGTTGACTTGACAAGTTGATTGATTGAATCTATCCTCGGACTGGGAAAGCTTCTTGCAGAGCTTAATCCTGGCAGTTTCGCATACTTGTGGAGGCTTTGAACCATTAACGCAGGCCAAGTTCACAAAATATTGTCTCATTTTATGTCTCGCAGACTTCGCGACGTTACCCAAATTTATGACGAGCTTGACAGAATACTTTAAAGAAGCATTAAGGTTTAAATTTGAAGTTCCGACTCTGAAATACTTAACTTGAATGTGTAAAAAGCGATGGTGAAATACATTTACATGGAAACTTACACCGTTTGTGTTTGTAGGAGTCCTGCTGTTCGTGGTAGAATGGAGGTCAGTTCCAGTCAAAATTTCTACGGTGGACCAATGAATTTCGCAACAATGCAGGTCAGTTGGCATGTAGGTAGGCTATACTGATTCAAAAACTCTTTTTTTTGTTAAATAAAAATAAAACTCTAATGTCTTTGTGTGTTTATTGTTTTGCATTAGTTTTCAAAATAACCTTTGTCTTTGTTTTATCTGCCTTTAGAATCTATCCTATTCTCATAGTAAGTTAATTCAGTATTGAAAACATGTTTCTATGGTTTGATTTAAACACATTTCTACATCGTTCCATGAATCTTCTGGGTCTTCTACTGATGTGGAGTCGCCAGTGAGGATTTCTTCCTTTTTTCCACTTTGTCCAAACCATCCTCTTCTCTCGATGTCATCTCTACCAAGTCTTTATGTAGTCTGTCCATTTAAGCGTTGGCCTCTCTCTTTTCCGCTTCTCGATTTCCAATTGTTGCCTGTTTTTTGCCTGCGCAGTTCTTCTCCGTATCAAGTGCCCTAGTCAGTTTAATTTTATCTCTATCGTTTCTTTAAAACTGGGTAATTTCTGTTTGCTTTCTGACAATTTACTCTTTTCCTTATCTACTTTTTCAACATCAAAGACCATAATGGTTGCAAACACTGACGGACTCCTACTAGCGGGGACAAATGCCAGGTTTCATCTACTAAAGAAGGGTCAAATGGTGACTGATGTCATAGATGAGATTTTTTGTTCATAATGATTCACCGCTTTCACCTTTGCACTTTGAATTTCACAGATGGCGTTTGGAGACAACTCATTCAGCGCGTCGCAGCTAGCCAGCCAAGCCCAAGCCATGTTCGCAGCCAACCAGCAACCAAACTATAACAATTTTTTGCACAACGCCAACCTTAGTGGAATTTCTCACAGCATTTCAGCCGATGCCAGCGTTAATATGGAGCTGGCAGATAACTCCGCGGGCCTAAATGCTTTACCAAGCGGACGAGCGACCAGCGTTTCTCCAACATCTAGTAACAACAGTTCCAAGGATGAATCAAGGTGCATGAATGAAGTACTGTATAAGATGTGAGGCGGGAGTAACAAAATTACCGTTTTCTGAATAAACGATGGTTTGAGTGAAGGCTTGCGATAGTTGATGTAGGCCTACCTCTAATTTACTTTAGCGCTGCAAGAATTCACATTGCAAAACATATAAAATGTTAGAACGTTGAGACATGGAAATAAAATGTATTTGGAAGCGATTTTAATAAAATCTTCTAATTTTGAAAAAAAAATGTTTTAACTTTTTGACAACATTCGAACTTCTCGAAGTCAGTCGAAGCTGTCATTTAACTATCATGTTTATTTTTGTTGCAATAAAACGTTTGTTTTGTTTAGACATGACAAATTTTTACCTTCTCACTCCAATCTGAAGAATGGGTTTATCTCGGAGGCTAACCATTGTGGAAATGAAGAAGCCAATGCACAGATTTCCGAGGACAAACAGTCTGAAAATATGAATATAAACTCAGAAAGTCCTTCACAATCTCAGGAGGAAGATATGGAAGAAAGAGCCAGCAGAGGATCTATGATGTCGGATGGCTCGACAGGAGAAGACGGGAATAAGCCTCTCGATCTTCATCATCCGCTTTCAAATCCCAATAGTGGAGTTCTTAGACAAGGAATGGTTTCCGCCAGAGGTTCCTTTGCGATGTTGCACGATCATCCTGGTACCGATTAGGCTAGCTGATTCAACGTGGCACTTGTGCCCAGTGAAAAGAATTCATGTTCTGCTTGCGATTTTCGAGCCGAAATATTGAACATTTCCAGCCAAGCTATTCTCCTGGCATCGCATGTGTAAATGAGAAGGTGGGAAGTAGTGCGCAAAAAATCGCATTATCCAAGATCTCTTGCAGGCGTAAGTTCAGAGGGCAAGGCAGTTTTCTGTTTATTGAATATTAAACATCGCTTTTATTTATGACTATTGTGACATTTGTTATTATGTTTTATTATTCATACTCATGGTGAGTTAGTTGGAATTTTTGCAAGTAAAAATTAGATAGATTCTTCGAATGTCACCCTGGTTTGTGGTACAAAGATTCATTGGTGGCAATCCCCATGTCCTATTTAGCAATTCATTCATTTTTTACATTAATTCTACTTTCTTAATGACAAATTATTCCTTTTTACATCAATTCACCGTCAGCAGACGCGAAAGGACCGACTTACTAAATGGGTCCTTGCACCTGGAGCAAATCGAATCGTTAAGTCGTGTATTAGACTATTTTTTGGTGCTTTTAATTTTTTTGCATGCAATAATTTGCTGCGGTGCTGTAGCTTTTTGTTCCAAATCAAATTCTTTCAACTTCTGCACTCTATTGAAATGCTTTTGTTTATAGAAACTAGTCTTTTGTTAACGCTTGATGCTTCGTGATAAATGGTCGACTCCTTGTTCTTCGCAGTGATATGCTTTTGTTCCTCAATCTGACAAGTCTGAGATTTTAAGTGAGACCTGTTCATTTTTTTATTTCGCCAAACACTGGATCAAGTTTGCGACTGCGCCATCTAACCAAGCAGTTGCAATCAAAATTTTACAACCGTTGCACCTTAAAAGCGTTGCGATAACGTTACAACAATGTAAAGTTACGTTTATTGATATTCTCCTGATTTGTTCATTTTGATAGGCTGGCTACTGTTTTCAATTTGCACTCTGTGTTATTTTGCATTGTCAGCGGTGTCATTTGTCGTCTGCCAAGTGTGGCAAAATGCCATGTTGTGACGTTTGTGGCAAGTTTCAATGTAGTTTCTTTTCCAGTTCGCATTATGATTCGTACTTGACAATTTTTGTTTGGCTTAATTTGCTGCGTTGTAACTAAATCGGCGCTAATATTATAGAAATCACGAAGAAAAGAGTTTCACCAGAGCTTTTGTCATCATGTGAACTTCACTGATGCTACAGTGTCAAGGACTTTTTCTTTTTTTACCAATTAGTCCATAGCCTACCAGCGTACTGGAAAGAGGTAGCCTATTTTATACATAGCCCAGTGATGTGAATCTGTGAAAGCTTTGCGTAAAATTAATAGTTTTTGGTAAATAAGCTTTGGCCTATATCCCTTGCTATACATTGCTGTGTTAGAGCAACACCAGTGCTGTATTCGTAGGGTATACGGCGGTATACGCAGTATACTCTCTGCTTTTTCGAACAACTGTAGTATACCCTCTGGTTTTCCAAATAGAGTGCGTATGCTATCCTTAGGCTACTGATTCTTGACAACTACTAACTAACTACTTAACCCTTTGAGGACCAATGGTATACGGGTGTACAATGATGGTTGTACCATGAACCCGTTCTGAGAGTTTTATCATTCAATCCATTCATTCAGAGCATTGTTAGCAGAATGCAAATGAAACTTTGTGCTAATGCCGACACTAACAATGGTCAGCTACTGGTTGATATTGCTAACTTGCAACCTGAAAAAATGATAGAAGGAAATTAGTGTCATGGAGAAGCAGAGGTGAGAAGAATTTGTAGACGCTTTGACATTGATGAAGTACAGTCAATCCAAGGGTTAAGAGACTTTAATGAAAAAGTTGAAATTGTGCCCAATAATTTGAAGCCTCTCTTGACAGCTATTTCAACTTTCCTTGTTCTACAGCAGAATGTGAACGTGGTTTCAGTTTATTGAACAATATTATCACAGGTTCAAGAGCATCTTTGCTTATTGATAATGTGGGCTGTTCGATGTTTACTAAACTTAATTGCAATGGACCACCTGTGGCTCAATTTACTGCTAAAAAATGTGTAAGATCCTGGCTACCAAACCACTAATCAGCTAAGAATACTAAATCCCAAATTTGTAAAGAGGATAAAGATGTAGATTCCTCTCGGCAGGCTGTTTGGAATGTAGGCCTATTCATAAAAAAATAAACAATTTTGTACCTCTCGTCCAATTTTGATGTTGATAATTCATGTTATGGTAGAATAAAGATTAGTTGCCTATTTTGCAAGTTGTGTATTTATCATTTTATCAAATCTGAGACAGTAGTTTGTTTGTTTATCTTTATTCTACATTGCGGGAAAGCGGACTTGAGCGCTATGCATCGGTGTACGCCTTCCGACATACACCTGACCCACGCTGCAGCCGACGGCAATGTCTGTTTCCGGTTGTCTACTCTACTTATGACTTAAATTTGGTACTACCCATTACTCGAAATCGATCACTGGGTAGAGGCAATTATCGTAAAGTTTCTTGCCCAGAGAAACAACAGCAAGTGCGGGTGGCTGGAGTCGAACATGCAGGCTCTCGACTGCGAGCCCAACGCGCTAACCACACCGCCACGTAAAAAAAGCACAGGCTATACCCTGTGCTTTTTTTACGAATACAGCACTGGACAACACCTATAACTTCATTCAAGGCAGCAATGGCCGAGTGGTTAGCGCGTTGGGCTCACAGTCGAAAGCCTGCATGTTCGACTCCAGCCACCCGCATTTGCTGTTGTTTTTCTGGGCAAGAAACTTTACGATAATTGCCTCTACCCAGCGATCGATTTCGAGTAATGGGTAGTACCAAATTTAAGTCATAAGTAAAGTAGACAACCGGAAACAGACATTGCCGTCGGCTGCAGCGTGGGTCAGGTGTACGTTGGAAGGCGTACACCGATGCATAGCGCTCAAGTCCGCTTTCCCGCAATGCAGGATAAAGATAAACAAACAAACCCCCTTCGTACCCCAAACAAATTGATAAAAAAGGAGGAAACAACAACAAAGTCATTATCGAAATTTTCGCGAAGATTGATTGATTGAATCTTTATCCTCGGACTGGGAAAGCTTCTTGCAGAGCTTAATCCTGGCAGTTTCGCATACTTGTAGAGGCTTTGAATCACTGACGCAGGCCCGGTCACCGAGATTGACAGAGTGAAGTTTCCGATTGTTGAAGTCTTGTTGCCGGGGAACTATTCCATCCATTAGATGCCGCTGAATGGAGAGCAGTCCTTAACGTGCGTTGCTCAAGCGCACACCCCGAGAGTCGAACCAGCGCCGCTTGATCTTGAAGCTTCTTCGTTCCAGAAGTGACGCGCTAACTGTGGTTATATGTTATTTAGGTTATATTTAACGTATAAGTTTAAGTATGAGGATAGTTTATATTTAAGTTGAATTAAGATGAAGGTTGTGTAACTGCCTGATGAAATATCTAATTTATCTAGTTTGGCTATCTGACTCCATTAACCTTTAACATACCAAGCCTAGCTCACCAACGTCGTTTACCAAGGTGGGGTCCTCCAAGGACCCCATCGTTTTTATTGCTTAAAGTATACAGTATATACAGGATCATGAATAATTAACGTTACAACTTCAAACAAATGTATTTAACAAATAGTAGATAAAAATTGAATAACAAACATATAATATTATTGTCAAATAAATGAATATTTAAGAAAAACAATTTTTACTCAATGTGTCGGCCATTTGCCTCGATAACAAGTCGAAGACTCTTCGAAAAGGACCTGCAAGAGTCATGAATAACTCTTTGAGGTATTTTGGCTCATTCTTTTTTCAGATTAGCCTTCAGCGCTTCCAAACTTTGGTGGTGTTTAGTCGAAACCCTGCTCACCAGGTAAGACCAAATGCCAAAGTCTAGGGGGCCAGGTTTGGGGATGAAGGAGGCCATTCTTCCTTGGAAATGACAAACAGCAAATTGGCTGAGCCAGTTTTGCGTTCTCTCACAATACATACAATCAGTATACCGACACACTAAAGCACAAGCCAACTTGTAGTCTACTTTCTTCATCCTTACTTGGATTACAGTATATAAGCTACAGCTAATGCAACAAAGGAAGATTGCTGAAATTGTAAGTAAAGCAGATGCCATTTTTATGACACTGTAATAAACCCCTGTTTTTACCCCAAGTGTTATAAAAACTAAAATTTTAGTCTTAGCATCACATACAGTATAATATATGTGTTTCTACAAATTACTTAGACAAGGAATCATATTCATAAACACACAGTTCATTCACTGTCATCTTCACATTCTTTGGCACTTGTCACAGTTGTGTTGGTGACTCGGTGCTGTTCGCAAATGAAACGTTTGCATTTGAAGCATATAATGTTAACTTTTCTATCGTTGTTTCAAGGACATTGAAAACATCTTCCTCTCTTCTGTCTCACTAGCTGCCTTGACATTAATAATATATTTGAAGCTTCAGTGTTTCGAGCTACAGAAGCTCCCATTCCTTCAATAGCTCAAACGATGTGAAGCTGAAAACCAGATGGATTACATGCTCTGCGCAAGACATTAGGTTTCGTCAATTCTTTGCCTAACTCCGTCAAGAAATAATATCCTCGATTAGATTTTCTACTGTTTGAGTCTCTGTTTTTGAACACCCAAGTGATATAGGAATTCAGGGCTCCAATATCAAGCACGTTCGTAAAAATTAGGAAAGGCCATCTTGACATTCGTCTGGCACAAGAATATTCACTCACCAACTTGTCTGCATCATCCACTCCGCTTTTTGTGCGGTTATATTCAAGTATCATGTTGGGTTTCTTGTGATCTTCATTAGACAGTGAATCATCAAGATACTGAGAGGTTAGTAAACGAACCGTCATGTTTTTTTAGGCACATAACTTACAATTGCCAGTTTATCTGAATAGATAAAGTTTGACGATAAAACATAATATCGTCCCTTCGCAACTTCCATAACTGCAGGAATATCTGAGTTTTTTGCTCAGTGTTCCTGTCTTGGTGATATTTTTCTGGAGCAAACATTCTGCAGTTGGCACTGATGTAAAAAAAAACATCTGTGGTAACACTTCTTTCAGTTGCAAACAGTGATTTCATCATGTCACACAGTACACACAACCAGACGTCCTTGATTTTTCTCTGGTGCACTCCCAGGAAGTTTTCCAGTATAGACTTGGAGGTTATACAGGTAAGTGGTTTTCACGTCTTCAGCTGCCCACACTTTAATGCCATATCTTGCTGGTTTTGATTTCATGTACTGTCTCATTGGACATTTCCCTCGGAAAGAGACTAATTGTTCATCTACCGTTACTTCTTCAAATGGGTTATAGATTTTTTGCAGTTTTCTACAAATCCATCCCAAATTTCGCGAAAAGGTGCAAGTTTAACATTTTCATTTCTTTGACCACGTGTTGATTTGTCATCAAATTCTCAAACTCTGGCAAAATGTAAGGACATTTTTCGCGTGAAGTTAACTGGATATCATTCAGCATTTGTAACCTAATATACCAAGGGGGGTCCCATCAGGACCCCAGGTAACGTTATGCTGTTTTTTGCATATGTTTCAAATAATTTTTTAATTTTTGTTGCACTATACTGAACTTGCTTAAATTTATGACACATACACAGATAAGGAGGAAAATTATTGCTATATGTAAGGCAGGAGATAAAAAAATTCACCTCTGGGGTCCCTACGAGACCCCGCTTGGTATGTTAAGGGTTAACTAATTTCCACACAATTGTTATTCGATTTATAATTTTAAGTTATCAGAAGGTGTTCGTATAATATTGTAGGTCTATAACACAATTTGAATTTAAACAGTACAGAATAATGAAATTACAGGATAGTGAAACATTATCACGAGTTATTACATTTTGATTAAACAATCAATTTAATGTTTTTCTGAGAGCTGAACTGGTCTAACTGAGCTGGTTTGATGTGAGCTAGTCCGATTTGATAAAGCTCCCGTCAAAGGACGAACAAACCATTTTATAATCATCAGTTCCCTTTTTCTTATTGACTTCGGGAGCAGATTAAATGGAAAATTACAATTCTTTAGGAAATTACGCATGGTTTGAAATGGTTCATTTTAGTTAAAGAAAGGGAATTTATATGATGAAATAATGGATCGCTACAGAGGCCCCCCCAAATTTGGGCTAAATTGGAACCATGGGTACCAAGTTTAGCTCAAATTTAAGGAGTTAAAACGTTAACACAATTGTAACAGACATAGTGTGAAATAGGTATGTTTAGTGTTTATGATAATAATGTGGTGTTGTGTTTGTGATATCGTGTCGCGAAGTGATTCTGCGTGGTTCCACCGCCTTCCGCAAAGGAATGTCTGAGTTTGTGCTGTGTTGAAGAGTCCACCTCGTAGAAACATTAATTGTTTTGTAAGCGCCGTTGAAAACCGTAGCGGGCATTCATTGTTTGTCTGGCTCTTTCTGTTGAAAAGCAGACCATGCCGATTGAGTTGATGCAAATGCAGCAGCAGCCTTGTCTCCTTTTTGTTTGCTAGAGATCATTGACATTCGGCCTTCGCATTCGCTGTGAGGCGCTAGAGAGTCGGTTGCAAGTGGCTCTGAAGCACTTTTTTCGTTGCAGGCGGTGAAAAGGGCAGAACACTTGCGTTTTTGATCTTGGTTGTTCATGATGATTTCTGAGAAAGGCAAAGCAAATTGATTACAAGTTTCCCCTGTCTTTGCGCCACAGAGTTATACAAACTGATGCTTCAGCTGAGAACATAAGGGTGGCAAAGTTGTGAAGCAAAGTCTTCACAATGATTTCTCCTATTTGGAGATCTCCTTGTCGGAGTAAAAAGGACGCACAAACTCACGGATGGTTGCTTGGAAGCGACACCATAACGCTTTGCAGAGCTGTGCCTGCACGTGTACGTCTTGTATAAAAAGTGAGATTGAGGCTCGAACCTCGTAATCTCGCATGCTAGTTGCATGTTGGGAGGCAAAAAGAAAAAAAAAAACATAAATATTAAAATGAGCTAAGTATTTAAGTTACATTTGAAACTGCGATTATTCTACAAAAAATTACATGATTATATTTCCCTGTAACGGCAACTTGTTGGCAATTAGTAGGCTTTATCTAAGCAACGTTTAAAAACATTACATTTGGCGAGTGGCCTTCGGCATAAAATTAGATTGTCGACATCGGCTGCTGAAATGAGTAGTCTGCCGTTGAACGATTCGCTTTATTGAGCGAACAAGAAAAATCAGTTACGTTTAACAAGCAATAAATTGCCGGCATGGTGCTTTAAAAAGTAGGCTACAATACGCTACAGAAAAATTGTTGGAAAACCGACGAGTGAAATCATAAAAGGTGACATGTTTTTACAAAATAATTGTGAGCTCGTGTTTTTTTTTTTTTTTTTATTGACGTAGAAATAAAAGTTTTGTAGCATAATGTACTTACCAGAGTCTCCATATTTTGGTTATCTTGTTAAACTTACTTTTATTTTAAAAACCTACTTACGTGCGGGGTCATCAATGTGGTTTTATTTATTTAGCGTTTATTTAAGTGTAAGTAAAAGAATGTGGTTATATTTTATTTAGGTAACTTATAAAAATGTGGTAATCTTTTATTTAGGTTATTTAAGTATGAGGATAGTTTATATTTAAGTTGAATTAAGATGAAGGTTGTCTAACTGCCTGATGAAATATCTAATTTATCTAGTTTGGCTCCAGAAGTCGTGACAAGGCAGGTGCACCATGCACACAAACAAGAAGCTATAGGCTATAGCAAGAAAGCTGGATCCAACAAAAATCCTTCGGTGAGACTGGAGAAAGGATTTCATCATAGCACAATGATGTTTAATCGGCCTTGTAAATACACCGTGAATGAAGTTACTTTTCTGTATTTTAGAAGGAGGGTGATCGCCCCCTGGTTCCCCCACCGATAGCAGAGGTATGCAACTGTTTTCACCTGCGTGCCAAGTAGCCTATAGGCTAAGCCATGGACTTCTAAATAGTATCAGGACTGGAAACTCAGTTTACAACAGTAGGCCAAACAGTTGGTACAACAGTTGGCCAACAGTGGGCCAACTGTTGTACCAACTGTTTGGCCTACTGTTGTAAACTGAGTTTCCAGTCCTGATACTATTTAGAAGTCCATGGCTAAGCTTACTAGGACCGCGTGGCGTGCTGGCCATAAGACACCTTCATTTAGCATATGAGTTTTCTACCAGTGGCTGGCGTGAAATTTCATTTTTTTTTTTATTAATTTCTGACCATCACAGCAAAAACAATACAAGTCAACATAGCAAAGGTCGAAGAAAAGGTAGAAGCGACAAAACGCGAACGTTAAAACGTGCTTGTGACCGAAGGATTTAGCACGGTCGCAACACCTTCAAAAAAATTTAAGATAGAAAAGGAAATAAAAGGAAATGTTGCAAACAAAAATAAAAAAAAGTAACAGCTCAGAAAGCTTTCTGATATTTTCAAGAATTGTATAAATAAACATTTGCTATGAAGATCGGCTATGGTGCGTTATCAAGAGTGCTGATGGTCGTGAGGGGAACACATCTTGATGCGTTTAGCTCACAGCAAAGAAGAGCAAGGTAGGCAAAGAAAACTCCACAAAGGTTGGTTTTGAATCTTTTTTGCTCGGACTGAGAAAGCCTTGATAGGTTATTCCTGGTAGTTTCGCATACTTGTAGAGCAGCGGTTCTTAACCTTTTGCCTTGTTGGCACCACCTTGAAATTACCAACCAGTTCTCGCACCCCCTCCTAAGATTGGCTGAAAAGTAATAGTCGCCTACAGTTCGAAATTTTTGTTGAAACCTGGTAAAAACAACTTTGCTTCTTAGGCTACATCATCATATTATAACAAACTAGGGAGTAACAAACCTTGATAATTCAGCATCTCCGCACGCCTAAGCACAGGTCTTGCACCCCTGGTTAAGAACTCCTCTTGTAGAGGCTTTTGACGCAGGGCCGGTTACCGAGATTGGCAGAGTGAAGTTTTCCGATTGTTGAAGCAGAGCTGGTTGAAGCGTTGTTGCTGGGGAATTATTCCATTCACTAGGTGCCGCTGAATGGATAGCAGTCCTGAAATGCATTGCTCAAGTGCACACCCCGAGAGTCGAATTAACGCCGCTTAATCTTACAAGCTTCTTCGTTCACGAGGTCACCCGCTAACCAACTGAGCTATCGGGGCGAAAAATGTTTGAAACATTCTCCTTTAATAGAATATCACTATGAAATAGTGTGAAATAGGTTCAAATATTGGTTCTAAAATGAATAAAACATTTTTTATTTATTTTAAAGAACACTTTTAGCTTGACATAAAAACTCTTGAAGTCGATTTACGGTAAATTGTACTGGTTAAATAAACTTGCGTTTGAGGAATTTGACAAGACAGCTGTGGTGAAATTAATTTGGCAATATCTGGCAACGCTGCAAAAAAATTACTCAAGCACAGCTTCATTTCTTCCCCAATAAGGAGAAGTGGAGTGTTTTCACTATTTTAGTTTCATTCAGCTTCAGGTTTTAGCATCTTGTTTTTAGTATCAATTCAATACATTTATTTTTGTGCAGTCCTGGAATTCCATTTTATGTGCATTAGTCTGAATTGTGTAAAATGAAGTTAGTTAAAGTTATTTCTTGTGGATGTGGACATGTCATTCATCCTGGTGGACTACAATATGCAACTAGATTATTTCCCAATACAAACATGCAATTTTTTTCTCAAAAACGACCTATACAATCTATCACTGATGTTCGTCACTATCTTCGAAAAATGGTTGGAGCAAAGTCTTCATATAGGTAGGCTATATTTTTTATGCATATGACTTTGGAATGAGTGGATAAGGTTACGGTATTGCTGCAATGTTTTCTAAGTTATGGTATCGGTATATATAAAAATTACTTGGAAATTTTTGGAAAATGATTACATTTCTCAATTGTCAAACATTTTGTGATATTGCCAGTCATGGTCAAAAAGCAGTGATACCTGTATTTACATTAAATTTATGCATTTATTACGGTGCATAAATATCATACTCGTATATCATACTCTACCACCCATGAAAACTTATTCGTATATCGATGGTCGAAAACAAAAAAGTCGTAAGTGCATTTTTACACTTTGGAGTAAAAGGCCAAAAAATAACCTTTTTTTCTTTTTTAAATTTCATTAATGCTTGTACTTTGAGCATTAATATCTGTAACTATAGTAGTAAAATAGTAGTAGATAGCCCTAAGTGCAAAGGTTTTGAAAATGCAAAAAAGGGAATTTCTCAAAATGTCACTTACGACTTTCTTGTTTTCGACCGTCGATATATAGACTACTTCTATTTTGTATATTCACTCAATTGCAAACTGCAGCTCTCAATTTAATTTTTGATCATTTGTTTGGTTCGTTTTTACCGACAAACTTTTTTATTGATTAACAGAAACTTTATCACAACTAAATTTCACGTTTTATCTCAGTATATTTTTGTATCATAATATGTCAATAATGTCAAAATGTGACAGATTAAAACTGTGCTGAATCAGCTCACAAACATGCTAAAATACATTAATAGGCAGATAGGCATGCCCAGTGGCGTAGCCAAGGGTGGGTTTGTGGGTTACAACCCCCCCCCCTTTGCACGCGTGTGACGTCACGATATTGAGAATGATGCTTTTAGTCTAAAAAAAATTGCCTAATTTTAAACGAAACTGCATTAAAAGAGTGAGTTTTGCCAATACCAAACATTCAAACATCTCAGCCAGGAATTAGCAACAAGAAAACATAGAGACTTAGCTTTATTTCCGAAAAATGCCGAAGAAAACATGATCTTATCCTTTTGCTATGCCACCGGACAGCACCATTTTACAGGAATATTTATACCCACATTTTTGTTGAAAATGCTCTCAGAATGCACCAAATTCAAAGTAATTTTTCAAAATTTTCTGGGGGAGGCCCCCCGCCGCTGGGTCGTCAAAACCCCCCCCCTTTCAAAATTCCTAGCTACGCTACTGGGCATGCCTGTATCTAATTATCGTTTTAATATTATCCTATCGTTGTCTTATCAAATAGTTGTAGAATGTAGATGTGTGAAACTCGAATAAAACAAAGCACAGGCATGCTGCAATGATGTGATTGAGATGTGTTGGTCAGATCAGTAAGATCAACAAAAATATAGATATTGCAAGGACATTGAAATAGATTTAAAATCTATGTTGAAAAAATATGCTATTGTACTGATACCACAGTGAATTCATTTTAATGATTGCATCACACTGGATTGTGCGTGTTGATTTGCTCAACAATCCACATTCCACATATTGCAGTTTATGTTCAGTACCACCATTACATGTGCGGCTTAATTTTTAGTACTACCACATGTGGTTTACAATTGAGTGAGTTATGGTACATCTTTTCATGTTAATATGCTTTCTCACTAAGTAAACTTAACGTTCATGAAACTTGATTTTATTCCCTAATGTTTTAAGTGATGGAAAGCCAGATCGGTCTTGTCTGGAATCATGCTTAGTGGATGATCAAACAAAATTGGTGCCCCGGATGATGAAGGACAGCTTTCAAACTGCCAAAATTCCCCTTTCTGACAAAACAATTCGTGAAAAATATATCAACAGTTTCAATCGCATAAGGTCAGCCATAAATTCTGTAAAAAATTAAAAATTGCAACAAAGTAGATTTTATAATCATATCATATGTACATTTTAGAAAGTTTGTGAATGTTTGTACGGTACCTTTTCTCTTTGAGGTAAATTGTATTATTTTCATTTAAGTACATATGTAAACAAATGGATGGTTGGTCTGTTTCTAAAACGTGTGTTTCAAAACGCTTCAACTCAGCAAGCACATTTCAGCTACTGCCAAGTTAGCAAATGAGGTTTACTTGCTCAGTTCGGACTTGCTTGTTAAACTGATCTTGCTGACTTGTGACATGCCAAGCTTCAACTTGCTCACTTTCCTCATTTGCAAACTTCAGCCACTTGCTGAAAGGTTGCTAGCTCAGTTGTCACTTACTCAACTGCCATTTGCTCAGTTCACTACTGCTGACTTGTATGACACTCGTGTCAAAACTTTGTTTAACAATTGGTGCTTCAACACAGAGTAACATTTATAGTTAAGTAGATTTTTCGTTTTGAGTAAATTATTTTGATTTTAGCCATTCTTATTTCCAGAATTTTTTAATTGTTGTTCATTGTATATATAGCTATAGCCTATCGTTTTTCTATCAGTTAGACCAACAATAATAGTAAAGAAAATTTTAACTATATTATATATAAACTACTTCAAGCTCTATTACTTTGATGAAAATATCAGATTTGGTCAACTTCTTGAAAACTTGGATACTTTTGCTGTACTGGTTGGCTATCAACACAACGCTCCTATGCTGACCGAGTAAGTAATAATTATATCTTATTTGCAGACATGGTATTTTGATGGAAGATCTTGATCTGTTGGCAGGGTTTATCGCCTACAAACACTGTCAACCCAGTGTGCTTAAGTAAGCCGATGTTTCAATATCTTCTATCTGTTAACTTTCCAGTTTCCGCTTCTTACTTAGACTCAGACAAGGCGAACTTTAAGTGCGAATTCGAAATAGTTATCAATCTTTGAATTTTCCTATCCTGTACGATGTTTAAAGATAGTTTTCTGATTATATTAGCGGTCTGCTACGGTATCCTTAATGAAGACATATATTTTTATAAACCTGTTTTTCGTTGCATCAACTTAATTGTGATATTTACTGAAACCGAGCGACTGATAGTTGTCCTGTTGAGATTTGTGTCTCACTTCTGCTTGCAAAAGAATCAGTTGCATTGTATGTGCCAGTGCCAAAGTTAAGTTGAATGTGCTATAGATGATCAAAAGCATTAATTCGTGCAGAACCGGTGAAAGTCCTCTCAGCATTGTGACCGCCATGGTGGATGAAATACAGATTCTCAGCCACAACATCGACATTGAACAGGACATCATCATGTCAGGTCATGTGACTTGGTCGGGAAGAAGTTCTCTGGAGATTGGGATGTGCCTGAGTCAAAACGACGCTCCGATTCTTGATGCTCAGTTTGTCATGGTCGCAAGGGACGCCGAAGGCAAAAAGTGAATTACCATTTATTTTCTTCTGTTGACGATATATGTCAGCTTCAGCGTCAACTTTATGACGTCAGCTAAAAAGCATCCTCTTAAAGTAATAACTTGATACATAAAAAGGACAATTTTTTTAGTTTTTGTATGAAACATTTGCTCTCCAAGCAGGCTTGTCGGTATTTTACCCAACCCAAAAAAACCCGGGTGGTTTTTTTCTAAAAAACCCACTTAAAAAAACAAAAAAAAAAACATAAAAAACCCAGAGCACCAGTTTTGTCCAATTTTTATAAGCAAATTGAAACAATGAACCAAAGCACTACAAGGTACTTAAAAAAATCTTCAAATTAGGACTTAAGGATGTGATTGTGAAGGAAATTTCCAAGGATAAATTGAAAACCCAGTGGATATTTCTGTACACAAAAATCAAGGAATGCCACTTTGTACTACACTAAAACTCATTCATGCAAGAAGGCCTCATAGTTAAACAGCCCTAGTGCATTATTTTATTGAGTTATGCCAGCATGTAGGCTACTGTGAGTGCACTTCATTGGTAAAAAGTAGTATTTGAGGTGAAATAAGCATGAATCTACCTTTTTTGCATCTTTTTTAAATAAAACCCAAAAAACCCGGGTTTTTAAAAAAAAAACATGCGGGTTGGGCTTTTTTTAAAAAACCCGGGTTTTTCTCAACCCTGTCTCCAAGCTATATTGCATTTTTAACGCGTTAAAATGTTTTCTGTCCACTTATTATATATTGTTTTGCTGCTGACTGTAGGGACGACTTGACGTTTGCATGATGACCAGGTTTTATTTGCTTTGTTTAATTTTTGACTCGTTTCAGGTCTGCAATCGTCCATCCTCTTCACCCTGAAACTGAAGAAGAAAAACGTCTTTTTGAAAACGGGAATAAGAATAAAATACGTAGGCTCGAAGAAGCTAAGGAATCGCTGTTTTTGACGCCGCCGACCATGGAAGAAAAGGAGATTGTCCACAAATTGTTTCTGCAGACCCTTGATCCTAGGTATTGTAAATTTCTTCTTTTCTCTCTGTGTTAACGTTTTTTGGAGAAATGCACTGTCTCAAATTCACCTGCAGTTTTATAGAGGCGGAACTTTATCTTTTTTGGTTGCAGCGTACTTCAATTCACTCTGTGTCTTAATCTGCTGAGAAACATGGAGCACTGGTCACTTCACTTTGTTCAGCTAAAACCCTGTTTACATTTACTTTGACACAAGCTTCCGCAATACGCATGACACTGTGAAGTGCTTGTTGAACAAGCGTCTTCAGTGGCACGAAATATTGGGAAAATTTTTCACGAACCTCTTCGGTCAGAAGCTGCTTGCGCACACTTGGTTACTTTGTGTTTGTCGCAACGTGATGCATTTAATTCTTTTCAGTTCCAAGTCGTTCCGCAGTCGGTTATTACCCGACAACAGCGTTTGGCTTGAATCTACACGTTTAAAGAATGCTGTTGTTTGTTTTCCACAAAAGCGAAATATTCACAACAAAATATTTGGTGGCTACTTGATGAGGAAAGGGTACGAATTGGCTTGGGCTAACGCCTGTGTATTCAGGTCGGTGATCACGTTTTTCGGTGTTAACACGTTAGAAATAGTTGACCCTTGTTTACTGGGCAGTTGCTGCAATCTTGTTGAAAGGTCTAAATTAGAACAAATAAAAGAAATTTTTTATACGCTTTTGTAATTTTGTTGTCAGATTATTTAATTTTTTTAGCTGTTTGCTGAATATGCTACTATCTTAAATACGTTAGTATGATCCTAGCAGCTCTATCAGTATATAAATGGCCTCGATGACACATGGCATGGAAAATACACCTTTACCATATAATTTGCTTACTTTAGTAAACCATTGAATTAAGCTTTCTTACCATCCAAAATAGCTTGCAATGGTTCAAGTTAAGTGCGTCTTATTCAGATCTTTTTTTATAAATTTCAGCAAGAATGTTCCCAGTTGCATTGCTATGGATGACATCATATTCCACTGCCCTGTGCCCATTGGTTCGCTGTTGTTGATGTCTTCACAAGTGAGTCAACTGAAAGTTTCAATAGCTACCAGACTGCTGCTGAGCCGAGTGGTGAGAACATTGGTGCGACGCTGGAAGAGGCGCTGGTTCGACACCGCTCAAGGAAATGCGTTTGTGTCTTTAGCAGGACGCTGAAAGGCATTGTTGAAGGTGGAGGTGGATACGAAGATTTGGATTGTTTGCCTTCTCGTCAACTCAATCTAAAATCTTCAAATTATTCAGCCTAAGCCAGCGCTACTGAGGATCATCCCTGGGCGCTTTGGGTGCCTTAAAAAATTTTGTTAGCTTTTGTGGCTGGGTCTGCGTTGCTTGAATCTCAATGTTACTTAGACTAAGCCAAAACCTTTGAATTGAACTGAACTTTTTCGATGGTTTGCAGGTTAGTTACACAGAAGGTTTGTACTTCACCTGTCGTGTTCATGCCGAAGTCATGGATCCAAGAAGTGGCGACTGCAGAACATCCAATGTATTCCACTTCATGTTCACGTGTGGCGAGGCTACACCATTTGTTGTCCCCAGAACGTACGGAGGTGAGCGTTGAAGTTAGCTAATTTTCGTTTTTTGCTCCCGTTTTAGCATGCCATGAAACTTTGGTTTTGAATCTTTATCTTCGGACTGACACAACCTGGTGGTCTGGATTGGTGTCAAGCCTTCGTCTTGTCGAGTGTCATGCAGATGACTTCACTTCACCGCTCCGTGAAAGCATCGTAATGACGAAATAACAACGGAAATTGGTATTTTCCTCACAAATCCACATGAGCCTTTATGTATTGGACTGTATGCTATCATGGACTTATTGCACGCTGTTCTATTTTTCTGAATCTTTATAATTGCAACTTGCTGCAAAAATCATGCATTTCTTATTTACATCAGGTTGTTCAATGACATTTTCTGTATTTGCAGATTCTATGCTCTACTTAGATGGTCGTCGCCGATTAAAAACCCGAGCACCCCCTCACCAATGAAGATTACATGTGTGATTGCTGTTTATATCATGATATAACAAATGTTAACGTTGCGCTAAATGATGTCACTACTTGTTATAGTTCCAACGCAGTAACATTGAATTTCTAGTACTTACCACTAGCCTACATAGAATTTTTATCGTGAAAAATTGCTTTGTTGATGGTGCCGACAAGTTTCAACTTGAACTTTACAAACGCACTTCGCACAAATTTATGATTGATATTTTAATGCTCCAAGTCCTCGACCGATCGGTGGGCAATCACCGATAAGTGAACAGCCTGTTGCTGGGGCCGGTAACAGCTTTGAGTGATTCCTTCACAGAGGTCGTTGACAGAATTAAATCTGCGTTCATCATTGCATTGTTTGTAAATCTTCGGTGACCAGTTCACGGAAACAACACGAGTCTGAGACCAGTTTCCAAAACTTCACAGCTGTCATTATTCTTTAATATTGTTTGTGTCTTCAAGGGATAGCACTGTTGTATGTGCAGATTTAATTTTTGCGTGTCATGATGATGAGGTTTCGCCAAAGATTGGTCGAGTCTTTGCTTTCTAATAAAATAACTTATATCGTTCAAAAGGGGGTAAACAACGTGGTTCAAGTTGATCAGTAGACTAGCATACTGAGTTCTTAAATAGCAACAGTCGACAATGGACATGCTTAAACTATAAGCCATTAATAAAATACTTCAGAGTTTTACCAAAAATACCCGAGACTTACTCTTCAGTAGGCTAAAGCTTTGATGACATTGGAAGTCTGAGGTATCGCTCAGTAGGCTACAAGGCTAGTCTATATTATTAGGCCTATACTAAGCTTTGGTTACTGTGCAAAAATCTGTTGCATTTAATGCAGTATAGCCTTGGCTACTGTTTGTTTGTTTATCTTTATCCTGCATTGCGGGAAAGCGGACTTGAGCGCTATGCATCGGTGTACGCCTTCCGACGTACACCTGACCCACGCTGCAGCCGACGGCAATGTCTGTTTCCGGTTGTCTACTTTACTTATGTCTTAAATTTGGTACTACCCATTACTCGAAATCGATCACTGGGTAGAGGCAATTATCGTAAAGTTTCTTGTCTAGAGAAACAACAGCAAGTGCGGGTGGCTGGAGTCGAACATGCAGGCTTTCGACTGTGAGCCCAACGCGCTAACCACTCGCCATTGCTAACCACTACTGGTACAAACATATTTTGTCAAACAAACTACAAGGCTCATTCATTAACGCTATCATTTAGAAAAGCACAAGTAGGCTATATGAAGAAGAGACGTTACATTTTATGCTGATTCAAGCTAAAAATGAAGTTCTGAGCGCAGTGGTAACGCGCTCGACTCAAGATCACGCTGCTCTGGTTCGACTCTCGAAGTGTGCGCTTGAGCAACGAATTTCAGGACTGCTCTTCATGCAGCGGCAAGTGGTGGATGGATTTAATTTCCCGGCAACAACATTTCAACAATCAAAAAAACGTTACTCTGCCAATCTCAGTAACTAACCTTGCGTTGAAAAACTTTACAAGTATGTGAAAATTCCAGGAATAACCTATCAAGGCTTTGTCCAGTCCGAGGATAAAAATTTAAAATCGAAGAAAACCGTCAACGATTGAGTCAAAAACGAGTTTCGAAGGTCTGATAGTAATTTTTGCACAAACCTTACATAACATTCTATTTTTATTTATTTATTTGCAATCAGAGTCCATAGAATTCAAATTTTTAACAGTCATCACCCAAAATATCAGACCAACACATCAAGCAGGCTACATCAAACAACGTACAAAATACTGTTGTAGTGAATATAAAATGTAGAATTAAAATAGTAATCAGAAGACATAATATTGCGCAAAAGTGGATACGTTGATCTTTTGCAACGTTCTACAAATGCATAGCAATTTTTTCTTAATAGAGCATCAAATGTTAACACGTCGTTCTGTACCTGATACACTCTAGCACTGTCGCATCTCGACAACTTGTGGATAATTCTGCACGAGTCGTTGTAAGCAACTCTTATGCGATTTAAAGTAGAAGTTTTATAATTAGGCCTACACCATAGCTGCGAACCATAGGCTACATTGGCATACAATATGATTGGTACATTACATTTATAACTTCGGTAGAGCAATTTCCAAACTTGGACCTAAGCTGATTGGCAGCGACATAAAGAGATCGCACTTGCCTTTTAATATCCGCGTCATCACTGATGATATCATCAATCAATATACCTAAATATTTCACTTGTCTAACAAATTTAATTTGTGTATTGTACCAGTGGCGTATATTCAGGGTGTTCAAGGTGTGCACTGCACACCCCAAGAAATCCAGAAAAAAAGAAAATTTCCATCGGTTGTCCATGTTCTTTACTTTCATGATATTCTAACATCTTGCTGCATGCTGATTGCTTTCTTTTCAATTGCAAAACTCGTCCCCTTCTAATTTTAATACTCCAACGTTTGAGGTCATTGCCTTTAATTTTTTTCCGTCATTACCTTTAAGCTGGGTGTGCAGTGCAGTGTGCACTGACAGCTTTGCGAGTGCTATTTAAAATAAACAATTAAGAAAAATGACGTCACAAGGCAGCGAAAACAGCAATGGTTTTAGGTCAGCCAGGCTGTGCACTCGCTGATCTGCACACCTTGGCGCGTCATTGGGGGAATCCCAGGCAATAGCAAGTTTTAGCTTGTTGGATTAGAGTTTGAGGTGATCAGCGTTGGAAACAACTTTTGCTAGAACTGAAGCAAAAGCAAGCTTTCTACGACGATGTAATTCAAAAATTTATTGCACAAACAAGAATCGAATTATGCTATAGATGAATTTTCCTTCTGTAGTCGAGGTGTTAAACATTTTCGTTTTTACTAAGTAGTACGGCGGATAAAAGTACAGCCGACCAACATAGCAATCGACTTTCTTTTCTTGTTTATTATCGAGTTGCTTTGCTATTGTTTTTTGTTTTAACTTTCACCTGTTTGTTTTTAATTCGCTTGTACATTGCTCAAGGTGTTGCGACCGTGTCTAATCCTTGCATGAAGTAAATCATTTCCATCTCGAGCACGCTTTAACTTTCGCGTTTTTTCAGACTCCTGCTGTGTTATGGCAAGTAATATTGTTCGTTTTGATGGTCGGAAATAAAAAGTAAACTGAAGTATGAGACTTTAGAAATGCAACTTAATGTTTGATATTATTAAGTCTTTCATTCAATGCGCTGTCAAATAAATATCTACTTTGTATTCTTCTCCATTCCGACAACATTATTTTTGTCAGTTCTGTTCATGTTCAGAATTTGTGCTGAAAATGCTCTCTGAACGCACCAAATTCAATGTTAATTTTAACAATTTTTTGGGGGAGGCCCCCCAGACCCCCCGCTGTTGCTTTGCCATCACTGAACACCCTGTCAAAGTGGTCACGGACCACGGTACGCCACTGTATTGTACAGCCGCATGCATGGAGAAGTCAAAACTTTAAATTTGCGACCTTGATGGACCAATCCAACAGTTTTGTCACAGTTGAAAATAATGTCATGTCTAGAAGCATAGGATTTACAGACATCAGACCCCGATAGCTCAATTGGCTAGCGCGTCACTTCTGGAACGAAGAAGCTTCAAGATCAAGCAGCGCTGGTTCGACTCTCGGGGTGTGCGCTTGAGCAACGCACGTTAAGGACTGCTCTCCATTCAGCGGCACCTAGTGAATGGAATAGCTCCCCGGCAACAAGAATTCAACAATCGGAAACTTCACTCTGTCAATCTCGGTGACCGGCCTGCGTCAGTGATTCAAAGCCTCTACAAGTATGCGAAACTGCCAGGGTTAAGCTCTGCAAGAAGCTTTCCCAGTCCGAGGATAAAAATTCAATCAATCAATCAATGAGTTTTTGGGTACCTTTAGCATTTGGACTAAATACACACAAGTCATCTGCAAACATTAGGTGATTCAAGTGAGATGAACCAGTATTACATCCGACATCTAGGGAATTCAATTCAGTCGATAAGTCATCTATATACAAAGAAAACAGGTAAGGACTTAAAACCCCTCCCTGCCTTACTCCGTTGGTGACATAGATAGGGTCAGAAGTTTGATTCCCCCACTTTATTCTCATTATTTGTTCTTTATACCAATGCTTCAATAATCGTACAAAACACTATATCTATAAGAGTGTCACGTATGTAGTATGCAGTGCCATGTCAAGGAGAGTCCGGCCTACCTTGTGTGGTTTGGTCTGGGCTGTTTGCAAAAATTAGTTTGTTTTCAGGTTCAAAACCTGTTTCTGGCTGGTTAATTTTTAGAATCTGGCAACTCTGTCACTAGTGTTATGAAGAATTGACACTACAGGTCATCATAGAAGATTTCGGACAGTGTTAGAGAGAGAGGACAGTTAATAAAGCACTGTTTTGTTTGTGGTCCAGTAGCTCCTTGATGTACAGGAATTTAAACATTGCCGCAAAGAAATGTCCGAGTGATTTTTAGCCGTCGGACACAGCGTATCAAACTAGGCCAATTTATTTTTTTGTTCGAATTTTATGCCATCTGGCAACTCTGGTGTTAAGACCATTGAATTGAACAAAGCGTTTACATTAACAATCAATCATTTCAATCATTTTATTTTTCGTCATTAACGCGTCCGGGACGAAAAAGATACTAACTACAAAAATCGATATAAACCTACCAGCACGTTAACGAACGGGAAAAGGTGGCAAAACCTTGAAAGGTTTAAAACGTGCCTGAATGAAAAATTATGTAGTAGGCTAGGTATATATCAGTAGTTAGCACGGCCACAAAACCCAAAAATACAAATAGCAAAAAATAAAACAAAAACAGAGAGAAGCACACATGTAGTAATAACAAGAACAATATGTACAGATGAGTTATTTCAAAGTTTCAAATAGGAATATAAACTTCAAGGATGTTTTAAGAAATTTTGTAAATTTTTAAACATGACTGTTTGCCATGTCTGTTGGCAATGTTCTAATATAAATAATAACACAGATCATGCGGGCTGCGGCGCTGGTTCGACTCTCGAGGTGTGCGCTTGAGCAACGCATTTCAGGACTGCTCTCCATTCAGTGGAACCTAGTGAATGGAATAATTCCCTGGCAACAACTCTTCAACAATAGGAAAACTTCACTTTGCCAATCTCGGTAACCAGCCCTGTGTCAAGAGAGCCTCTACAAGTATGCGAAACTACCAGGAATAACCTATCAAGGCTTTGTCATTCCGAGGATAAAGATTCAAAACCAACCAAACATAACCATAGGAGATGGGGAGCAGGAGAGGCGGTTGCTCTCCCATTAAAAAAAGTGTTACAAATTTAGGCAAAAATTTCTAGTTATTTGGGCAAATCAATCTTACCTCGATGTTTTGACATCTCTCCAGTTTACAAACTTTGCTTAATTGTTAGGCAGTGGCTATTTGACCGGCGCCGGTCTTTGAATCTGAAACACTATTTGACCGGTCATGACGTCACTATATAGGGCACTTCTTCCTTTTTCTCTTTCAAAGCAAAAGACGAGAAGAATGCCTATATAAGTTCTAAATTCAACTATTATGTTCAACTGATTGGGTGGCGCGTGGGATATGTCTCCGGTTGGTGTTCCAGAGGGAATAAGTTCGATACTACGCGGAAGCGTTTTTTTTTTTAAAGTTTTAACTAAATTTTGACCCGAAGTGACTCAATCGTTAGGCTGCTGCATTTTTGTGGTCAATTTTTAATTTCAGAAGCCTACAGCCCAATTTTTTATGTCTTTTCAACTATGAGTAATAAAGTCAGAGTTTTTTAATTTTCTTGAATTTGAGAATTCTCTGGATAATTTTCCGTTTGTCATAAGAGAATGTGACTGTTTTTGCCGAACAACGCAAAAATGTAATGCGTGACCGAACGACAAACTATGAGTAATAAAGTCAGAGTTTTTTAATTTTCTTGAATTTGAGAATTTCTCTGAATAGTTTTCCGTTCGTCATAAGAGGATGTCATTAAAACTTAAAAAAAAAAAAACGCTTTTGCGTAGTATCGAACTCATTCCCTCTGGAACACCAACCGGAGACGTATCCCACGCGCCACCCAATCAGTTGAACATAATAGTCGAATTTAGAACTTATATGGGCACTCTTCTCGTCTTTTGCTTTAAAAGAGAAAAAGAAAGAAGTGCCTATATAGTGACGTCATGACCGGTCAAATAGTGTTTCAGATTCAAAGACCGGCGCCGGTCAAATAGCCACTGCCTAATTGTTATAACTTGTTAGATACAGTGCATTGATATTTTCCAATGAATGTACTGTAAAATGTATATATCATCGATTTTGGAAACTATAGGCTACATTACATATAATATGGTTTTGCAATTTGGGCAGAATGGTAAGTTTTGATTTAACATTTGCGAAAAGTAAGTGTAAACAAGCAGTTTTGACAAGTACAGTAGAGGTAAGCTTGTTCACTAGCATGTAGGCTACATTTCTTCATGGTTAAGATTTAAAAGCTTGCTTGGTAGCCTACTGATAACATTAAGAGTTTTTTTTTATATCCTACTAATGCAGAACTGCATTTATTTGGGCAAAAATGTCTAGTTATTTGGATAAATCAATTTTTACCATGAGTTTTTAACATTGTATCATACCAGTTTAGAAACTTTACAAATTATGAAGTAGGCTACCGTACATTAGCATTTTTCTTCGGCTGTGGCTATATTTACACTATAGCGTAATAATAGCTTCAATAGTATTGCCAGATAAGGAATTCTGCCCTCATTTGAGAAAAGTTTAAAGCTGTTGAAAACAAAACCTTGTGTTTTGGAATCTTTTTTTTAGTCCTGGGCAAAGATCACAACCCTAACCTTATTCCTAACTCTAACCTTAACTTTAATCCTAACTCTGCCAGCACCTGATTGTAACCATGGCAACAAGTGGGTAAAAATAGCCACTTTGTTTTTCTTAGAATGTAAAATGTAGCATCATCACTTTTGAGAGCTTTTGTATTTGGTAGCCTACCGTATTCCAATTCAGGCTGAATGTTAAGCTTCGACTCAGTCATCATCATAATCCATCGTCGGTTTGTTCCCCACTAGTGGGGGTGGCTGATTGTTTCCACGCAGCAATTGTTTTAATCCCTTTTCTCCATTTCACCCTGTCCCTTGCATCTTCCTCCTTCAGTCCGACTTTTTTAAATTCATCCTTCACTTGTTGTTTCCACGTTCTTCTTGGACGACCGCGTTTCCTCTTCCCATCCACCTTTAGATCTAGCAGTATCAGTATCTGCAGAAATTAAGTGTAAAAAAATTAGGCAAATTTTGTTTGCCCCCTCGAAATATGTTACTCTCCTACGGCTATGACTTTAGCTATTGTTTTTTTTTTCAATTTTTTTTTAGATGAATATAAATGCCGTAGCCCACTGTAAGAACAAACAAGTTTGGACTTGTGATTCCCTGGTAGAGACATTGTTTTATGGAATTGTAATGCCAAGAGATTGATAAGATTAGACTAGTAATTGAAACCACCAGCATAAATTTCATGAAAGCTTTTACACCTTGACCTTACCAAATTTTGTCCCCACATGAGCCTTTGGTGAAGTTATATGGGCGTCTATGGTTTCAGCAGTACAATCCGTCAAATAGAGCCAATCTTTATGTCTTCCTTCAAGCATGTCTTATAATATTTTTGCCAAAGGCATGGCCACATGCTCTTGAGCGGTGTCAAACTGGCACCCTTTTGATTATTATCAAACCAGAGTTTTTTGCAGCCATTATTTGTTTCTGAAACTATTGGATACTCAAACAAACATTGGCCAAAAATTGCAAGTAACCTAACTACAACTATATTTAATACGATAAATGATATTAATACTACAAAAAAGTGCTCATTGCCAAGCGCAATGCGAAGCAGAGCTAATTTAAGTTAATTGAATCACTATTATCAAAGTAACCTTTACAGCCTGTTGCACCCTTTGCGGGATCACTAGTAGGTGCTCATTCAAATAGAATACAAATGTAAAATAGAATAAGTATATACCTTCTGACATTCTCGCAAAGGATGCATCAGGCTGTAAAGGTTACTTTGATAATAGTGATTGAATTTGCTATAACTATATTTAAGTAGGCTACTGATGGTTCAAAATTAAAATCCTTAGGTCACATTTTCTAAAATATCTTTATGTTTCTCTTGTTATGTTTCACACCTCATTTTATTTTTAATAGTCTAAGCTGATATTTTAATTAATCGGTATCAGAAAGTGACATTAAGGTCACCATGAATAGTCCTTACTATTACATAAACAACTATTTCAACCCAACTAAAACTGATGTGGAAGGCGTTTCTACTGCCTGTAAGTATTTTGCTTGTGTTGTGTACATTTATTTTATTTTTGGATAAGTTGCCTTTTTTTATTATATATTGTTTAAGATTGTCTTCAAACTGACATAGAGGTGTGAATTTAATCTTAGAATTCTTCAGGCTATTATTGTTTTTGTTTGTTTGAGAAAAGCTTTTGTAGGTTGGCTATTGCTATTTTACATTCACTCACTCACTTCCACTGGTGGATGCCATTTCTGTAATTAGTTTCATAAGTGTTTTCATATCCTTTTAGTCGAAATGATCATTCATGTAGCATTGTTTTTGTATTGTGAGTTGGGAAAGTTTGTTGGAAAGATTATGGAATCATGATTAAAGGTAATAGTGACTGCAGTGTGTTTTGCGAGTCATGATTATGTTTGAAGTTATTTGAATCTTAAAGTTCAATTTATTCCCAGCTTGTTTGACATACGAAAATGTGAATTCTCAAGACGAGCTTTGGACAAATGAAGAAACAATCTGGCTGTTAGGAAAGAAGTTTAACCTACCCCAGCAAAGAGACAAGTTTATTAATTTTGTCAAGTATGTATATGTCATATGTATATGTATGTATATGTCCTTGGTAATTTTTTCAAGTACTTGTGTTGTGTCAACTGCTTCAATGTGATAATACTTTGTTTACTGATGGTTATGAACAGTATATAAACTTGACAATACATTAATATTTAGGTCCAGGTTGTGGTTTACCTATCGGAAAGGTTTCAGTGGCATTGGGGATTCAGGTTTAACCTCCGATGCCGGGTGGGGATGCATGCTTCGCTGTGGTCAGATGTTGCTAGCACAAGCTTTGTCTGTGCTGACATTAAATGAAGGTACTGTATGATCAATGAGCATGAGTTACCTGGGCCCTTGGCAATAAAATAAAAATAAAATGTAATAAATAATACATAGGGCTAGTTTTTATTGCTGCAGAAAGTTGCGCTTCTGCAGTCTGCGCTAATATTTCAAAGGCAGTACTTCATCGATTCATTCATGTGATTTCTTCTTGTACGATGTCAAATGTTTTCAAGGTATCTTTGTTGACTATCATTTACCTAGAATTGTTGAAGCTTTGCATAACACTGTATGAAGTTACTTGGCAATAAAATAAATTATAATACTGGTGCCTGGTGGTCGGAATGGCCCGTTTCGGCTAGTCCGATTGGGCTGATCCGATTCGGCTAGTCCGATTCGGCTATTACCCTTTTCGGCTACAGCCCGATTCGGCTAGTCCGATTTGGCTGATCCGATTCGGCTAGTTCCCTATTGGGCTACAGCCTTTAGCGGTTAGTTCCCTATTCGGCATTTTTTTGAAAATCCAACGATAATCCTTCTGTAATCCAACAAAATCCAACATCGTTTCTTTTGCATTCCGACAAATTTAGCGAAAAATGTTTGAATTATTAAATTTCTTTTATAGTTGAAATTATCGAAGCTTTAGATGAGTGGGGTTTTGACCTAACCCTTGAGATCTTAAAACTAAAAAGCGAATTAAATTTATTTTTGAACTATTAATGTTTGCTCAGATGAAATTGACATGCATCATGCGTCGCCGTCTGCATGCAAACTTAGAATATATTAGAATCCTCAACTATTACAAAATTCTAAATCCAACGACGCCTTCTGTTTATTTACAGTAGAGAATTTTGTATTTTGATCTCGAAGCTTTAGATGAGTGGGGTTTAGACCGAACCACTGAGATCATAAATCATATTTATGACACCGGCATAGGCGCCGACTTTTAATTTTGCACGGGGTGGCGGATAGCACAATATGGCAACCTAAAAACTTTCAAACTGCATGTTTTTGTTTTTTACTAAGCGTGTTTCGTAGATGCAATTGTCTTTTCACACCTGATTTGTAGCTCGATTATTTACAAAACAACTTTACAACAAACCACAGGAAGTATGTCGTGAATTTTATTGTTACGTTGTCGCTCCGACATTTAACATTTGGCAAAAGTATTTTTGCGAACGGCAGCTCTGTCAATCCAACTGTTAATCAACTGGTCAAGTTGTAACCGTTAAGCTTCAGCTTGATAAACATTTAAAATTAGGATGTGGTTCTATCGCTGTTGCGTCATGGTAGATCACAAGTAGGTTTTTATGCGCCTGAGTGCATTACTAAACGATCGCTCCGCCTCGCAGGTGGTGGAAGGCAACGATAAGTATATTTTCACAATGCAGACCACGTTTAGAAGCATTAATGAGATTGTTTCATTGCTTGCAAATAGATCAAACAGTTGCGACAGTTGAACGCTTTTTCGGTGGCATCTTTAAGCTGAATAAAACTGGAATGTCGGGGAAAACTTTTACTGGACGACTTTTTGTAATTTTTTCTATGATGTAACAAGCAACTCCTAACTTATGTCAGACCAATAAATTCCCTCCTCAAAACTTTTACAGGACAACTTTTCGTAATTTTTTCTATGATGTAACAAGCAACTCCTATGTAAGACCAATAAATTCCCGCCTCACAATTTGTCACGCATTGACACGCAATATTACATTATTACTGCATGAAGTAGATAACAAAGTAGAAATTAAAGCAAGAAGTAGATGACAGTACACTCCAATTGAAATCGGAAAATAATTCAAAATGCAAAATCTTGACTAATTGAAAAAGGTTGCTTTCATTATTGGAAATTGGCAGGGGGTGTAGCTTTCCTCGAATAGAATCATATAAACGTGTAAATTTGCAGAACGTTAAAACTGCTACTTTACTAGGTGCACTTTTTAAATAAAAACTCAAAAAGTTTCGAAAATTGCATTTTTTTTAATAAAATTTGAAAATAGATATTCATTTAGGAGGTGGAGCTATAAATCATCGAGATAATTTTATTTCCAAGTATTTTATAGCTGTCATAATTTATAGCGATATTATGAGCAGTTTAAAAATTTTCAAAAAAGATTTTTGAGGGAGGCAATGGAAAGATCGTATTTTATTGATTAATAAATCCCATTGTAAACCTAACAAATGTAACAATGACTTATGACAAGTAACAAATAAAACGATCGCAACAACAACAAGGAAAAAACTCGTAGCCACGTGTTGCGTAATCTTCACGTAGCTTGCTTGATGTTACGCGAGTATCATGCTTGTGACAAAAACAATCATTTTCTTCGCAATACTGTATTGGTTCACCCCTTGCTTTACGTTGACTTGAAGCGAAAACCAATGATCAAAAAAAGATTTAAACGTCCGTTCAAATTACATTTATTTGCAGTAAGTAATGTAACCTAAACGGGGTGGCTGCCATCATGCCATAGAGGTTATGGGGTGGCGTGGCTGGCCACCCCGTAAGTCGGCGCCAGTGGATGCATTAGACATTTGCATTTTTGTAATGATTTTCAAGCGAAACAGAAGTGTTTTGTTAGTTGTTCGAGTGTGTTATTGTTCAAAATACATTTAAAAACTTACATACGAGTTATTAATTAGAGATTAGCATAAATTTGATGCTTTAAAACAAAGTCATATATTATCATTTATTTCAAAAAATAAAGTCATATTTTTCAATTTTTTAGGTAAAAAAAATGGCCCTAGTAATAAGTAATAGCACAACGTCACTATCAAAGCAGTTGTAATTATTAGATTAGGCCAGTCCGTGGTGCATTCCCAGGTCCAACGTCAATGCAGGTGAACAATGGTTGCGATTATTACAATTCAAGTACTTGACATTTCTTGGCACATTTTCTCAAATGATCAAAATATAGTCATCATAACACACATTATTACCTGATTTGTTGCCACACAAGTGTGGATGCGAGCCTTGCATTTCTCATCACGTCGGGAACAACGCCAGTATTTCTTAAGCCCGTCTGGACTATATTGAGCTAGTTGAAACATGTAGCCATCATGTAGAAAAACCTCACCTTTGCGCTGCGTACTAATCGATTCCTCTGCCATGATCAAGTAACATCAACTGAGAGTCTAACGAAGGAACTAACCAAAGGAATTTCAGGTCATGTAACGCCGAAACCCAGGTTTACTCTGAACTGCCACTTAGGTTTTAACTTCATCTTTTATGGCAAACGCTATTTGGCAACTGTCTTTTTTTCGTTGACACGTTTTGGCTGAGACTTCATCTCATTAACCCTTATTGGTAATCATGAAAACTGTTATTTTCATGTAAAACACATATTTTGAACGAACCCAGACATCAAAACTCGTCATTTTTACATTGATTCAACGTCTGCAGACGTTGAATGAATGTAAAAATGACGTATTTTGCCGTCTGGGAAAGCACTCAAAGGTAAACACTGGATAAAATGCAAGAATGCAAAAGATACCATATTGTTGAATTAAAATACAAAATCCTCTAAATAAACAGAAGAACCGGACATACATTTCTCTTTCAAAACAAAGCTTCGTTCCTAAACTTTTCATCAAATTTTCCTATAATTCAACTGATGATCCACTGGGATGCACGGTGTGACAAAACATTTTAAATAAAGTAAACAATATCACACCAAATCAGAAGAATCGGTTTATTTAAATACAGAGCTTTCGCCACACAAGTGTGGCTTCATCAGTATAAACTGCAACAATAATAAAGAATGATATACTATTAAGATGGTTATAAAATTTAATGAAAGTGTTAAAAAAGTAGATAATATAGTAAAGAAATAGAAAAGATCAAATATTATACATAACTATAAGACTTTAGGTCAATACACTAGATAATAAGATGATAATTAACATGTAAAAATTCAAATCTATTAAAATTGTAATTGGAGAGAACTTTTAACTATAAAACTAGTTTCTACGTATTGTAGCTCCTATCATTTGTCTGACTTGTCTGACTTCTAACGATGACATAGCCTACACTATTTATTATCGTGATAGCAAGGGATGAAAACAAACTGAACTGCTAATTCAAAGAATGTTGAGATGCAAACAAACTGAACCGCTAATTTAAACAGAACTAAATTCTAAGAATGTTGAGATGCAATGACATTGGCATAGCAACGATAGGTTAAAAGTAAAAATGCATTTCAATAATGATGTCATTAATAATGGTCAATAATAATGGTTTTTACTTTTAACCTATCGTTGCTATGCCAATGTCATTGCATCTCAACATTCTTAGAATTTAGTTCTGTTTAAATTAGCGGTTCAGTTTGTTTGCATCTCAACATTCTTTGAATTAGCAGTTCAGTTTGTTTTCATCCCTTGCTATCACGATAATAAATAGTGTAGGCTATGTCATCGTTAGAAGTCAGACAAGTCAGACAAATGATAGGAGCTACAATACGTAGAAACTAGTTTTATAGTTAAAAGTTCTCTCCAATTACAATTTTAATAGATTTGAATTTTTACATGTTAATTATCATCTTATTATCTAGTGTATTGACCTAAAGTCTTATAGTTATGTATAATATTTGATCTTTTCTATTTCTTTACTATATTATCTACTTTTTTAACACTTTCATTAAATTTTATAACCATCTTAATAGTATATCATTCTTTATTATTGTTGCAGTTTATACTGATGAAGCCACACTTGTGTGGCGAAAGCTCTGTATTTAAATAAACCGATTCTTCTGATTTGGTGTGATATTGTTTACTTTATTATACATTTCTCTGTTATCATTTTTAATGTAAAAATTCCTTTTGTGGTCCCTTTGTCTGAAACAAATAAAAACTGTGCTGTTGAAATTTCCGATTGTAGTTTTGGTCTCAATCTCATCAACATGATTCGGAGTAAGCTGTTTGTTACGTAATTCACAAGGCTAATTGTTCTGTGGAGTGACCATTCTGTTGCTCCGGTTTTTTTTGGTAAAGTTATGAATATAGAACGTACCATATCACTAGGGATGTAACCGGTGTCATAAATATGATTTATGATACTCCACTCATCTAAAGCTTCGAGATCAACTATTGTGGAATAAAATACAAAATTCTCTACTGCAAATAAACAGAAGGCGTCGTTGGATTTAGAATTTTGTAATAGTTGAGGATTCTAATATATTCTGAGTTTGCATGCAGACGGCGATGCATGATACACGTCAATTTTATCTGAGCAAACATTGATAGTTCAAAAATAAATTTAATTCGTTTTTTAGTTTTAAGATCTCAATGGTTAGGTCTAAACCCCACTCATCAAAAGCTTCGATGATTTCAACTATAAAAGAAGCGATATTACAACATTCTCTAAATAAACAGAAGACGTCGTTGTCCATTTTATGTGAGCAAACAGTTAAATTTAATAGTTCAAACATTTTTCGCTAAATTTCATTTCAATTTGTTTTTCTTTGTCGGAATGCAAAAGAAACGATGTTGGATTACAGAAGGATTATCGTTGGATTTTCAAAAAAATTGCCAAATAGAGAACTAACCGCTAAAGACTGTAGCCCAATAGGGAACTAGCCGAATCGGATCAGCCAAATCGGACTAGCCGAATCGGGCTGTAGCCGAAAAGGGTAATAGCCGAATCGGACTAGCCGAATCGGATCAGCCCAATCGGACTAGCCGAATAGTAGCAGACCCCCTGGTGGTAATGTTTGGCCGAGACATTTGTACAATCGGGTAATAGGTCACTATTCAGCTCAAGTCAATGATCCAAATATGAGTTTTAAACCGTTTGATCGCTTCAAAAAGTCAAAACAAGTAAAACAACTATATATATATATGATATATGTTTTTTTATCAATTTTTGTTTTGGTACAACCAAACTTGAAAAAAAATTGCCTTTTAGAAACAGAAAAGTTGCAATGTAAAATTTCTGAAAATAGCTCAAAAAAACTTACTGTGTATGTCTTGTTTATTTAAAAATCTCTACAAAAATTACCAGAACTTGCCCTGTTTAGTTTGTGAATATTATGTTGCTTATTCCAATTCTTCTCCATTACTTTAAGCATCAATTTCAGTTAGATAATTTTTCTTTCATGTTAATTTTTTAGAATCAGAATGGCAAGTAAGCGATGAAGAGCAGTCAACAGCTTACAAGGAAATCCTTTACAAGCTTTCCGAAAATTCAAATAGTTGCTACTCTATCCACCAAATAGCAGAGGCTGGAGTGGCGGAAGGTAAAGCCATTGGGCAGTGGTTTGGGCCAAACACAATATCTCAGGTTCTCAGGTACGTATGTAAAATAGTTCAGAAGGTTGAGCCTTCACTTATTTCTAAAGTACATTGATTGCAATTTTACTTTGGTGGTAATTTCAGTGTTACAAGAGCTGGCTGATAGGCTAAATTACATGCTCTTGTGACACTGAACCTTGAAATATGGACTATGTTCTGTGCTCTCATTTTTCTACCTAGTACTGCAAGTGCCACCTATTAATTATACAACTGTTTTGCAAAAAGTGCCAACTCATCAACTAACAACGAAATTTAGAAGACTCTGAAGAACAAATTGTACACTGTTTGTAATCATTGCCATTAGCTTATTACACAACTTTCAGAAATCTTACTTTTTTGTTGCGATCAAGTGTAGCATGTGAACCCCAAACAGAGAAGACATTGTATATATTGATTTTACGTTTTTAACAACCAAGAATTACGCTTTTTGACGCTAAACCATTCACTTTCAGACAGCGATCTAAGCTTGACCAAGACAGTCAGTTCACCATTCACGTCGCTATGGATAATACTGTCTGTATCAAAGAAATAGGTTTGTATTATATATCGTGGCCATACGCAGTGTATTTACTGCACGGCGTAGACCTGAAGGCCGAAATGGTGTGTCACTGTCTGCAGTTATTAATATATATACAGTATAATTATGTTAAATTTGTGTAGAGCTGCCAAATTTACTTCTTAGTGTTTTAGTTTGAATAATGATATCTACCTGATATAAAGTTTAGCATTTAAAGGGGATGATACGTTTTCTTCTCATTAGAGCAGATAGCCCAAAGTTATGTTTGATTAGCGTTACGGCGAATGAAAAATACTGACTTAGTATCCCCTGAATTTTGCGTGTGATTTTTTTTAGAAAACCTTTGCTCTTCATCGTTGGAAAGTCCGGAAAATGTAGATTCCTCGTCGTGTCTTCCATCTGGTGCTGATGCCGATACATCTCCAAACATTAGAGATTCTCATGACACGTCAAAGGATGAGAAGTCTGAACAATTTTGGAAACCTTTAGTTCTCATCATTCCTCTTCGCTTAGGCCTCTCAGAGATCAATCCCATATATTTCGATCACTTAAAGGTACATTTGAATCCATGTCAACGTTGACTGATCTCAAAGCTAATACTTATTTGTGATGATTCTCAAAATATTTTGTCATGCCAATGAGTTAGTAACAAGCAACAAGTATATTTCAAAGCACATACACCGAGTGGAATACGTAGGCTACTGCGTCGGTCATTCGCGAATGTAAAACATCTTCATTTTTGGGCTTGTTAATCACCCAAGCAAGGATTATGGCTTAACGTAAGCAACCAGACAACAAACCAACCGTTTTTTACAATGATTTTCAACGTCTGGATTAATGTAAAAACGGTTGGTTTGCTCTCTACAAAAATATTAGGCTGATGGTTGAGGGCCATGGGGGAATATACTACTGTATTGCAACTCTTACGCTTACATGGACAATTGGACACTAACTGCAAATTGATTTCGATTTCCAGGAAGTTTTGAAGTGGGAAGAGTCTGTTGGAGTGATAGGAGGCAAACCAAACCATGCTTATTACTTCCTTGGATGTAGTGATGACTCGTTGATCTTTTTGGACCCTCACACCACGCAGCTATGCGTTGAGTTTCCTGTAAGTAGTGGATAGCTTAAACTTCACTTGTTCTACTCTAAGAGCGAAGGTTGATATTACCGGCATAGACTGAAGATGGTAGCATAGATTTTAGTTATTTATAGACCTCGAAATAGTAATACTAATCTCACAATGTTTAATGGCAACACTGTCCAATGATTGCGTCGCCTGGATGGAATAACGTGACTGCTAGTGCTACAATCCAATACGCAATTAGAGCGTAGACTACACAGAGCGGCTGTTGAAGCAGTCTATTCTTTACGTTAACTTTCTTTTCTACCGATCTCCATTTAATAGGCGAATGAATACCTGAGAGTTTTTTTTTCATGTAGGATATAGAGTCAGGTGAACGTTTTGATGACGCAACTTACCATTGTGACTGCCCCAGCAAGATGTCGTTCAGCCAGCTCGATCCATCTCTTGCGCTGGGGTTTGTGTGCACAACGAGGTTCCAGTTTCAACGCTTCTGCAGCAAAATCACCTCGGTATGTTAATACGACGTATATTGTCACCCTTTGCTCAGCTATTATCATTAATTAGTGGATAGTGGCGGTGGGATGGCGCAACGGATAAGATGTTGGCTTTCCAATTATGCAAACCTGGTTCGACTCCTGGCTTCAGCTGGTTGTTGAAAACATCGCTCACCTTACCTAGGGTGTAATAAATTGGGTGGGCATCGCTGTGACAGGAAAGGCTACCGAGAGAAGGAACTGGCTACCCTACTCTCATTAGTGCCAAAGGCTTGGTACAATGAGAACCTTATCTTCTCATACCCGACACTTGAATCAAGTGTGGGACCACCTTTACGTTTCGTATACTCACCTCTAAGTCGGTAGATACAGGTTCGATACGAAAAATGGCACATTATCTTGTTCTTGCTTAGCAGTCAGCATTAAAGGAATGGATTCTGTGTAATAATAAACTCGTCTGCACTGAAACTGTCTGTCTTGTAAAGTGCTGGGTGCAACGCTAATCTGCAGTAAAATACTTCTGCAGACGTTGAATCAATGTAAAAACGACTGATTTACTTTCTGGGTTATATAAGTTGTAATTATTTTTTTTCTCCTTATCCTTCACAGTTCAACAAAACGAAAACTTCTCTACCACTGTTCGAAGTCTTAGAATCCTTTCCACAATTCCACATGAAAGAATCAAAACTTCTCACCATTAAATCTCTGAGTAGACAGAAGCGAAAAGAAGGAAGCAAAACCTTGGACCTTTTGGACAGCGACGCATGCCTTACTTTAGATTCTGACGATGATTTAGACTCTGACGATGACGAATTTGAAGTTTTAGAATTTCAATAGCTTAGTCTGCTAGCCTTTGTTGCTGCAGTTTATCTTTTGTCATAACGCAAAATAGGTTCTAGTTTATTATTATTACTTGTTGATGCTTCTGTTTAAACAAAACTCAGTGTTTCCAGAAACCATTTCGAAGACTTTTATGCTTGCCCAGGTTTACGCCCTTTAGCTGAAGATTGAATTTGTGTGTTTCTTAAAGTATGGAATAGATAATTTCTTGAGTTTTATTGGAAATGTATAAATAATAATAAAAGGTGTTCATCGGAAAATATACAAAACACACTTTCGACTTTTCTATAGTTTCTTATATTCGTAAATCTCCAATTTCTAGATCATGTATTTGACAAATCTGAAGAACGTCTGTGTTAAATTGCAAACTAAAGTTGCTTCAAATTACTGTAACCAATGACATCACCATAAAGGCCACAAAATTATTCAATGAATTACTATCACGTGGCAGATGCATCACTGCGTTCATTTCTGTGTCATCAGTACCTGGCTGGTGCATTCCCAGCTTGCTTAGTTGCCATTTTTCATCGTTTCAACGTCATCAGACAACAATGTTACTTACCCGTATTAGGATCAGTCTTTGTTTGGCAGGGAACTTTGTGTGAAATATTTCCCTGTTGTTTCAATTTCTTTTTGTCTAGATACAGTGCATTAACTCCTAACATTTTTCATATTCAATCGTTTTACCGTGTCAGTCGCCTGTTCTACAGGACGACTCAGAAGCAGAACCTGATTAAATACATTTCTTTCGGGGCATGTTCTCCGCGTTGGTTTTTGCGAATATTTTTAATGTCGGTCATGATCGCATTTTGTTGATTGCAAAGATTCTCTGACGTCATGTGATACAGCTTACAGACGAGTTTCCAAAATGAATTTTACGTTCAGCCTACATTTTTCCCATATTCCCCTTCAATCTTGATGTCTCTCTTTTTTTGTTTATTTGTTGTTTAACCTTATTGTACAATGTACATGTTATTATCGCATCGATATGCCCCCGTGTTGGTGACCGTTTTTTTGTATGATCTCCGTTTCAAAGCCATTATAAAGAATCTTTTCCTGTTCTTTATCACTGAGGTGTTGGAAGAGATTGAACCGATGTTAGAAGTCGGATGAATGGTGAATAAAGGAACTGCGACCATTATGTGTTCAATATCAGTCTGCTGCAAGGCTTGCTATTGGGGCTGCTTGGTACCTACTAAAGTGCGGTACGTATTTCGTTTCGTTACCCATTATTCAGACTTACAAGTGTTTAACTCCGAAGAGTGTTGTTGAATATTTTGTTTGGTTGTCTCGATGTCGTTTAATCTTCAGTTTAATTCCTTGTATAGAATTTTGGTTATGTTTCAAACATCCATAGTCACCAGCCACCACCGACCCAGACAGCGAAATCCGTCATTTTCAACGCCATCCGTCATTATCAACGTCTGCAGACGTTGAATCAATTTAAAAATGACAGATTTTGCAGCCTGGGGTAAATTTTCAGGAATTCGTACCCAGTTCTAGTGGAGGCGTTAACAATGATTTTGTCCTCTGACAGCCAATGCAATATTTACCTTGTTATTTATATCTTGCAAACTTTACCCAGGTTACTTACCGAATCTTTTTTTTTCGGATATTAGGTTAGTCAGCTACGTATACAGTAGGTGGAATACCGAAACTTAACTGATGCGACTTCATCACGCTGCGTTGAATTTAAGAAACGTTTACCTGTTCTGTGTTAGTAGCCTATTTGTGTGCTTCAAACGTTTCCATTGCTTCCATCAATCTTCAAGATTTCTACTCTTTTCGACGTGTTTGACGGTCAATGTAAAGTTTTTGAGCAATTCTTTCTTTAAGTCAGTGGAGCGGCATTTTCGTCACAATGCCAGATGTTCGACATCGCGGGATTTGAACGTCTTTTTTGACATTTTAATATAGGCTAAGTAATGTTTTACTGGGTATAAGTTATGGTGTTGCTAACAAAAAAGGTTTTGCTTCGAAAAGTATTTCAATTTGTTAATTTATAAGTGATACCTGACACATCCATTTACTAGTGTTTATTTTAGTATGCAGGATCGCATTAAAGCGGTCTTTTTCAAAGTTATGTTTTTCCGAGGAAAGGTTGTTGCTTGAGATTTATAAGCTTTAAAATCTTCCAGTTTTTTGTATCCTCAAAGGCTTTTCCACTCAATGGTACGGGCATGCGTGCTGTGAGCCGAAATCTTTCCATGCCTTGCAAAACCTTCCGTAGTCCGTACCGCAGCAGCAAGTCTTGGTTGCGCAATAGATTAATAAGTTCCATTGCTATAGGCCGCATAGAATCAAGTTTCAACTCAACTCGAAAGTTTTGTTTTTTAACTTTTATTAAGCTTCCACCACAAAGCATCAAGTTCATCTCAGGCGAGGAACGTGTGTGATGATGGTTAGTGTTGGAATTTCCACTTAGGCTAGGCTACGTGATTTCCTTGAGCGTAAACTCGACATTTTTATACATTTAATTTTAGGCAATGCCAATAGCAAAAGCAAGTGCGTCGTAAGAATGTTCCATTAGGACAAATCTGACGTAACACAAAGAATTGTGACGTAATGCGTCTGCAAAAATGTTTCTGTAATCTGTGTGCCGGCTTTATCATGAGGAGAAATGCATTGTAAAGAAATTTACAGGAAAGAGACTACTTGAAGGACTGTAGCCTACACAATACACCCGTCTGAAACATTCAGATAAAAAAGAAATAACATTAAAAATAGCCTTCAGTATTTCTAAACTCTTTTCTTTTTTCGTTTTTAACTGCAAAAAAGATCCAGTTAAAATTAATTTTAAAAACATAAAACTTTGCTAGGAATAGTAGACTGCCTAAAGAGCGTTTAAAATTGTAATGTTTGAGTTTCATCGTTAGTATCGGGCAATGGCGTAGCCAGCCCAAAATTTTGAGAAGGGCCAAATATTTTGACTTTAATAATTAATTTAACACTACTTTGTTTGGTAAAGCATATTATGACGAAAAATGCTGAATTGGCAAATTGATTTAGTGCCTAATTCAAAAGATAAGTTTAAAATCTCAATCAATTTCTAAAAATCTTGAGATTTTGTAGAAAAAAAAAAAACTATTCAACTGAGCCTGTTGAGTGTTGAGACGCTGCTCTGTGACTATACTGCGGCAGCCTAAGCAAAACAAAAATAACATTTAACAAAACGTTCAAAATCGCAGAGTCTAAATCTCAACCAAGCCAAAATTGCCTGAAAATAAGACGCAACACTTTTTCAATGGCGAAAATCATAGTCGTGTAGTAAAACCACAGGTAATCTACGATGTAGGGTAACATTATGATCTTGTCTGCTCACTGCTCGTATATGCTAGAAATATAATTATTAACAGTTCAAATTTTAAAAATTTGAGAAGGGCCGGGGCCCCTCCTGGCTACGCCTATGGCATTGGGTAGCCTATCTGTGGCATGGAGTTGACAGTGTTTTTTAAATGCCTAGAATAAAAATCAATAAACTAAAGACCAAACTAGTTTTAAGAGCAACAACATTGTCAGTGCAATCAATAATATTTCATACGGTACTAAAGAAACGCGATCCGTACTTTTTCGAGTTTGCACTGTTACCAACATAACAACGTCATTATTAATTATGCTGGAGAGCAGTTTTCTGCCTCCTGACAGCTGCTGACACAGTACTCCCACTGATGCTTTGTTTCTATTTTTCTAATAATAATAATGATATGGTTTTATTTACTGTCGCTCTACAACAGCTAAGGTCTTTTAGCGACAGGGCTCATTTTTAATTTTATATCAGGTTAACGATGTCATCACATCATTGCCCGGCTTGTTCTCTCTGCGTTATTCAAGAGAACATAATCGCTAATCGGTAACGTTCTCTTTTTAAAGTCTTCGGTTTGACCCGACTTGGAATCGAGCTCAGATCTAGGCTACCAGAGCCGAAGGCGAAACCACTTGGCCGCTGAGCTGGTTGTGCTTTGTTTCTAAATCTAAAGCCATGAACATTAAATTGAGCTCATGACTTAAACTTCAAAACTGGCATATTTTTTGCACAACTTAAAATTAAAAAGCTGATAAATATACGCTACAGGAACTACTTTAATTGTTTTCTTTTTTTTACTTCACAAACATAATGTTGCATTTCGTCTTCCCTTTTGCTTTGGTGAATTCAAATTACGTCACTTGAAAACAACATTTTTTCTTCGCTCAGCTGAGTGCGTTGAAGCGTAGCTCGAAGGAAAACATAAGAGCTGTCGGCTGAAGTTTTGCAATCAGCTTGCAGTAGTCAAACATAGTCAAACGTTCTTCTACGAGCACGTGGAGTTCAGTGACAAACAACAGTGTAGCCACTGTTGAAATATGAGGTTTGGGCTGAGCCACTGAAGTTAGATTTAAAGACATTGGAATGATTGGAACGTTAACTTACAGTAGTTTGATTTTTTCGTATAACGTAGGCTACTATAACAAGGCTAACCTAGGGAAGGGGTGTAGATTTCTTTGTAGACTATTCAAGTGCTTAAACTGGGTTGTAATTTAAGTCTGTTAGGTTGATATGCAACAGGAAATAATATAATTACTTCGTTGTGGTTATTCGACACGTATGTCTGAGTAATTTGGCAGAACTCTATCAAAGCGTGATTTCGAACAGACAAATCGCATGGTTATGCTAGAAAATATCATTACCGGTACCGGAATAGATTAGTGCTAGCTATTTTTGTTGCATTGCAATGCCAGTTTTCGGCTGTTCAATTTGTGGTGATAGATACCTTTTTTATTACAAATAAAATGCTATTAACGCAGACGACAACTTCCTTTGAAAACATATCGACAGAAAAAAAATGTTTTGCCACCAAGAAATAAAATATTGCTCAATACCGAGCCCGCGAAAGATTTGTCAGTTGTGGTGACATGAATGAAAGGCAGAGTGTTAGCCGCTGCCTGCTGATGTGGTGTTATGTTTCGGCCACACTGTGCTGCAGAAAAGCTTAAAAAGAGTAACATCTTTAAACATAGATAACGAACCAAATGTTTGCAACATTTACAAAACATTTTACTTCGCTTGTTTGAGATTTTTTTAAGTGTTTTCCGTAGTCCTAAGTTTCTAACAATAGGCTTAGATCAAACGAATACAGAAAATACTTTATTGTAGTTGTTTCTGGGAGTGCAACGTGAGAATACAAACTCAAATGTTATGGCCTTTCGAACGAGCTGCAACAACTACAGGTTTTCTTCATTCATTTTTGATTTCGTCAGTTGGTGTTCAATTGAAGCCAATTTGGGAAGAATGAGTCACTCAAACATCAGAGAACACGCAACTGCGTAATTTGGTAGAATGAATTAATCGAACGTTGACGCATCTAGGTGCCATTCACTGTGTGACGACGAGTCACGGGCAGTGTTCATTAGAAAAATTACTTAAAGCACAAATCTCAATGAAAGCTGCAAAGTATCACAGCACTTTTCCAGCTACCAAAATTCGTCCTTTCCTTTGCAGACGTTGATACAAAAAGGATGGGTTTTGCTGGTTGGATCCAACATCTGTGTAATTCGTCTGCAGGACTGTAAATAACTTTTACACTATGCCAACGCGGTTTAAGGCAATCGCAAAACGCACTTAAACACTTTTTCATCGCAAAACAATTGAGTTTGTTTTCCATTTAGCAGCATTCACAAAAATTTCGATCAAGAAAGAAAAAATAAGGAATAATTTTAACTGAATGAAAGGAGATAGCGAAAAGGCCAGAAGTGCCATTAGTCAGTAAAAAAAAGTAGAGAAATTAAACAAAGCGATGGCAAAGTTTAGGCTTTCAAGAAAAACACTTTTTGAGCGACAAGTTAGATCAGAAGTCATATTGCAATGATTAAATATATGACATGCTTCGATAGTTTCAAATTATACAGTAACTCTATTGGCCTTAATAAACAGCTTTACTTAATTTGTGATTAGAGACCATTCTTCTTTTATTTTTACTTTAGTTTCACCAGCTGATTTTGCTCGTGCTTTGTTTAACCTTTTCCTTTTTCAGATTGTACCTTTGCCTTGTGTAAGACGTATTTTTAGCGAACTTTTTATGAAATTATAAGCAGCCGTTCAAACGCTGAAAATGGACAGTGAAAATAATTTATGTTTTATCGGAAGGGATTCGCAAATGAGTCCGACATCCTTTGACGTCAAAAACAAATTCACATCTCCGGATTTTATGCAACAATCTCAGTCGTGGAAAAATCCAATTAACTTCAAAAGGAGATCTTCATCCAAAAAGAAAGCGAAACAAGAAGCTTTGAATTTGTACCATGCGGTTGATATTTGCGACAGCAATACGGCAGGAGAAAACAAAATTGTAAATAAAACCGAAAGCTCTTGTCCGAGCGATGTGAATGCACCATCACTATCATCCTCTTCTTCTGATGTACCTCGTTCTCCTCCAGGTGAAAGATTTATTTTTAAAATTATTGAAGAAAAATTAGTGTTTCTTGTTTCCTTTACATCATAGGCTAGTATATAGCTGAAGTGCTGTTTGAACTCCCGGTTATTTTTGCCTTCAATCATGATTTTGGAGCATAATGAAAACGAAGGGAGATAAATTTAACAAATGTTATTTACAAAACTTTATGGTGTTCGTTTATTTCATGTTCTATTTATACTTTTAGATTAAAACAAAACGTTATTCCATTCAAATCGTGAATGACTTTATAATATTTTCTCAGTAGGCTTTCTTAGATTCTTAGTTTTGATGACCTATCATCGTTTAAGATGTCTAACTTTTTATGTTAAATGTACGGCATTTGGTTAAACCTATACAATTCCGCTGTTTTTTTACACGTTGATAAATGACAAATGCATGTAGATAGACAGTGAAATGTCATAAGCACGAAAGGTGCTGCGTTACGTGCGGGCTACATCTCAGGCGATTCGTTTGACAAAAGTTCTGTGTAGTTTTATGCGCGTTTATTGTAAACAGCCTCCCGCCTGCCTAGAATGATGCATCGAAATAAGTTTGATTGATATTATTCCTGAGGGTATAACACAAGACACAGCCTACTGTGACCACTGGTGTGAGTTGCTACTTTGAGCATGTAGTGTCAGGGAACAAGCAACTTAACTTTACAGTCGAAGAATAACAGCTTCTATTTGCGGGTTGTTTACTTGGCAAAGCATAGCAAACATATTGTGATCTTCCATGCAGTAAATGGTTTGTGTTAAATTAGCCTAAAACTTTTGCAGGATGTAAGAAACTAGCCAGGAAATAGGCAGATGTTAAATCAATGTAAAAAAAATTGCAAACTAAGAAAGGCATTTCAATGTGCTTAGGTTGAAAATCAAGTTGGCGTGCAGAATTACTGTAGTTTTATTTTATTAAAGCTTTGGTAGAGAGTTTGCTTTGTTGAACCATAGAGAATATATTTTATTTTATTGTTTCACTTTATCTTAAAGTGTCTGTATATGCTGCCGAAACATTGTTGATAAAACAAAGGGATACTGGATATAGTCTATGTAAGACTATATTTCTTGCGTTTTGGTTATGTTTCGTTGTTGTTCGAATGAGAAGATATCATGAAGTGTATCTGTTTTTGCAGTGTCGCCCTTCTCTTTGCCGTTAGAATTTATATCAGAATGCGTCGATTTGAATCCTGTAAACTGCAATGAAAAATCAAAGCGTAAAACAGGCAATCAGCACATCCTTACTCGGCACTCATCAATACGAAGATATCCGAACCCCTATTCCAATTCAATTGAAGACACGTTGTAAGTTTGTGTGGCGTCGTGATACCTCTTACAATATGTAAAATATCTGGCTGTTATTGACTGACTACCTTTATTTTAATCAGTTTAAACTTGGTCTTGAATATGTATTTTAATAAAGTATTTGTATTAGGCTATATTTTGTATTAAAACATTTGCATTCTTTGTGATATAGATATGTTCAATACATTTAACTGTAGTTTCACTCAAACAACTATGCAATAATAAGTTATATAATAACTAGTAAACCAGCTTTTTTGCTAAAGTTTTTGTAAGAACTGTTTCATATCGCTGGAAATTTAGACATTTATACACTATCGAACGAGTAATATCACAATTGAAGGGTTCTCAGCCATGTTTATTGCTGAATTCACTTTTATTTTTCAGCCATTCATCATCCTCCCCTTCGTTCACTGCACATTCCCCCCCACCTTCTCGACAGAATTCCCTAAATAACACCTCGACTTTGTCCCGGTCGTTTTCTGTATCCTCATCCCACAGTTTCGAGAACAAGCGCACACCAAGGTTTGGCGAAAGTTCTTCCAGCTCATTGCTAAATAGAATTTCAGAAAGTTTTTTTATTTTCTACGCACAGTTGCTGCATAATCTTGCAAGTTCGTGTTATGTCTCGTCCAAAATTTGATATTGAAAGTCCTGAGCATGATTCAAATACAGTTAAATGTTTTTTCTTCGACTCATTTTCTGCAGTTCAGGGTGAAACATTTTCTAATTATGAACAGCACTTTGGTCTTTAAAACATTTTCGTTAACTTAAATGGCCTATTTTAGTCCAATATTTCGGGTTTAAAACGCTTTAATTGCTCATATTGTGCTGAAATTATTGTCTTTAGTGCAGGCTGGCGCCGTTGGCGTTCTGTGGCGTATTATGACTGCACTGCATAAATGTGCAAACGTTTTTTCTACAGCACCACCCAGGCAGCAAAGTCCGCCATTGTTACATTAATTCAACATCTGTAGACGTTGAATCAATGTAAAAATGATGGACTTTGCTGCCTGGGCAGTCACGTAATACCTGTTGAACAATCCCTTTTGAATTCTATGCAACAACACTCACACTGATAGGAATATTGTTCCTGCAATTTCAAAAATAAATCATAACCATTAATTTTATTTACAAAACATACCTGCAGGAACTAAAAGTACGGAATTTTATAACTTTGAAATTACGTTTGCTTACCTCCAAAATAACTCGCCGTTTGTTTTTAGCCGACGAAGACGACTCAAGTTTTTTGGTAACAAAGGTTTGGATTTCTTTTCATCATCAATGTCTTCCACCCAATCCCCAGTTGGCAATAACATCACATTGCCGTCTCCTTCTCGTTTTGCAGCCATGTACCACGCTGTGCGGAAAGGTGTCAGGTGAGGTTGCTTCCAACCAATTCAACGTCTGGAAACGTTGAGCCAATGTAATAAAGGACGGATTTGCTAGCTGAACTAAGTGAAACAACCTTGTGCTTGAATTGAAGCTAAAAATCATCTTGATTGCAATTATTGATTTTTTCTTTTCATTAGGCCTACCATTTTTCTCTTTAGTCACTTTAATGCTTTGCTACTTCATAGCGACAAAACAAAACTTCTTGAAAACACAACTCTCACTGGGGTGAATAAAAAACTTGTAGCCTATGTGTGATGTTGATAGCTAATTTTGAAAATGTGTTGAAAATCAGCCAGATTTCCATTAGAAAATTTAAAATTTTGTTTTCCACAGCGAACACATTTCTGTGAACACTGCTGAGTTGAATGTCCTGCAAGTTCGCAAAACTGAAGCTACTCGGTTGAACGCAGTAAGTAGAAACTCCCTTAATATGGACTTTGCATAAAAAAATTGTGGACTACATTTTTCATGCCAACACGCTTGGGACCACTGAAAATTTGTAAAGATGTAACAATTTCATCTCATGCTGTTAAATACAGCAGTTGGTTTGTACTTGCAGGTGCGTGAATTTCTAGCAACCTGTTACAAAACTTAAAGATTCTTTATTTCCTTAAAACTAATCGAATGCAATTGACCATATTGCTTGAAGTGATATCAGTTTCGATATGATTCAACGCTGTGGCTACAAAACTGCTTTAATTGGAATTGTCTTTATAATTAGCTTCGCAATAACTCACGTTTGTGTATTATTATTCATAGGCGCAAAGCTACGATTCAGATAAGGTGAGTGTATGAGGAAATAGTTCCTTCTGCATTGGCATGTTCTATCCAAGAAAGAGGCTTACATTTCCCACTGTGCCCGTGCGATGATAGTTTATTTTTTTCATGCATGCAACAAATAGGCGAAATAGATTTCAGTTAGCTTTAAATCGATTGTAAAGAGTGATATTGGCATTTTTATGCATTGCCAAAGCTCTTCCACAGTTTTTTATAGAAGATTGTGACTATGGAAGCGTTCATTGGTTATAAAGATGATGACGTTTTATGTAATAGACATTTGTCATTTCAAATCTTGGATGAGATAAAAAACTTTCAGCGTTTTGAAACACAATATTAAAATTTTTGAAAACTTAGTACAATTTTCTGCTTTCCTGTCGATTGATTTTGCATCCGTTTCATTGTTTCCACACTAATTGTGTAAGTTCACATGGGGATTATGCAACCAAATTATGTAATTAAGGTCCTAATTAGTGTTTTAAAAACTCTCAAAACCTTTTAGTTAATCAAGCACCTGGAGCGGGTGATCAAGAAACTTCAATACCAACAGATTCAGCTTGACGAAGTACACGAAGCATACGTGATGCAACAGCGCTACAGGGAAGGTAAAATCAGGTTTTAAGCAAGTAGACTATTTTACTTTGATTTGCAATCTTTTGACGTCAAGGGTTGTGTCGAACAATGTGCTACGGCAGCCCACAGCATATGGGATCGATATCAGAACGTCATCGTAGCACTTTTAATTATGAATTTAATTTCGCAAAGCCATGAAGGTCCAACCGTTTTTAATTAGCTTAACCGCATTCCTCGTTTCGATGAAATCATTGTTTTCGTTGACAATTCGTTTGGTGTGCAAGCTTTTGTATAGAGCCTACAGTACAAGGGGTTCGGTCGGCCGCTGGCAGCTCTGCTGCTGGCTTCATATTCCTTATTTCGTTTTGGTGACGATAAATTCTGATGTCAAGCCTTTTCTCCCTTCACTCCCCTCGCATGTTAATGACTTGATAGCCAATGCATGTGTGAAGTTACACTCACAGCAATGCATGAAATCGTCTTTGCAAATGTTCGTAACTTGTAGAAATTTAGATGTTAGGACTTACTTCATCACTAAGATTTTGTAATTGTATGAGTTAGTTCCACTGTGCGAGCTTTTTTATCGCAACACTTTCATATCTAAAACTTAAATTACAGGCATATGGAAATTTATAGTAATTCTTAGCTCATGTTAACGAAGCAAAAATCTTCTCGTCATTGAATTTAAATGACGTGTGTTTGGTATATGTATAGCTAAAATTTGAATACTAGACACCTTGGTTATTACATAATATGCATCTATTTTAGGTGCTTACAAGTTGAAGTCAGCACTTAGTACTTCGAAATCACGTTCAAAGTCTTCATTTGTTGGAATAAAATCCGACATATGCCGTTGTACAGAGGTGAGTGGTCCGCTGCTGACGATGAATCGATGTAAAAAGGTGTGATTAACCGGTTGGGTCAATGTAAATCACTTTTATTTAAACGTGTGCAAACGTTGAATCAATGTTCAGATGACGGGTTTTGCTATCTGGGTTGTTTTCCTTCCACTTTTCAGTTTCAATCGTCGAAAAAATTTGTCAGCTTTCAATATGTAAAAGATTTACCGAAGTTAAACACTTTTTAACTTTCTTCTGTAAATTGACTTGTGCAAAGTTCTGAAATGTCATTACCGCATTAACTTCACGACGTTTGGTGTATCATCGTTTTGTCTGGCTCAAAACTATCAAACTGTTGCTTTGTGTTGTTGTGGCTTGTCTCAAGACCGCATCACAGTAGTGACGTACACTTAGCTTACAAAAGTTACCGCTTACTGTCAACAAAATAGACGAGCTTTGGAATTTCCAAAGTTCGTAATGACTTTCTTGGGTCTGTGCTTTGTCAGTTATTCCCAACAGATTAGTTCGACGTGCTTGAAGTAGCCTCTGCTGTAGCAACAGTGGTTGCTTTCAGTTGGACGTAGCCTGCCAGTTGCAAGTTGGTCAACTGCTTTGAATGTATGCTTGCTGTTGAACCAGCAAAGTTGCTTGAAATATGTTGCTCGAAGGGATGAAAACCATTGCATTTCACACTTGATGTCTAGTTGGTAACGTTTTGGAAATGTAGAAGTTGCCTTTAGTAAAAATGGTATAGGGTAGGCATAGGCCTACTACTGTTTTGCATACAACTACATGGATTTTACCATTTTAAAAAAAATTACCATTTAAAAAAAATTCTTTTTAAACCGCCTATATGTTTTGTGAATATACTTTCTTTGACAATCAATCGGCCACCCCCACTAGTGGGGAACAAACCGACGATGGATTATGATGATATGATGATGACAGAACTTCTAAATGTTTTAATCTAGGTCATTGCAAAGAAAGTTTCATCGTTTTTTGTTTAGCGTTTTACTTCCCTTCCACAGTGATTGCGTTTTAAATGTAAGCGTACCTAACCTTTGCGAAGAAGAATGTCGCGTCGTTAGGTGCATGTCCATGCCAAACACTTGCCATCAATTACTCTTCCTTTGCTAATTGCTTGGGCAAGCACTTACCCTGGCTTACAAATCGGTATTTTTCTGTTCCTGTGTTGCGCAATGACAATTAGAAGTTGACTTGCAGCAACTCTCGTCAAAATATTGAACAAAACATTCTTTAAAGTGACGTAACTGCTTACGAATGATGTAAAAATAATGAAACTTGACTTTTGTCATTCTGAAGTTTTATTGCTTCGTTTTGACCTTTTGGTGTGGATTCTGTCCTGCATGGCGTTTCCTAATTGCCTTGTCAGGTATTGAAAACATCTCTATCTAGTCAAATTTTACATCAATTCAACTTCTTTTTACGTTGGATCGGTTCAAAATAAACATGATTTTGTTGACTGAGACGTTTCCTTGTCAAAAGCTCACTAGTAGCAGTCGTCACTGTTCTGAAATTTGTAATTGTTTGGAAGCTTTTGCAGCAAATATGTCGCCTTCATCAAGTGACGATTATTCAATACATCTGTGATAAAAATTAATCGTGTTGCGGACGAGATAAAGTGTGTTGTTTTCCTGTTTGTTCGCTGCAAATCATTAGGCGGTAGATTTCCTGTTGACATACTGCGCCAACGTAAATCAGAAAAATAAACAGATTCATTTACCTAATGAAGAGTCGTACATCCTGGAGACCATTTTGCTGGAAACAGCAACGTTCTTTTTACAGTGGCCTTTTTAGCAAAAAGTCACTCAGAAAGGATTTCTATGTCTTGTTTGTGCTGTAGCCTGTTTAGTGTTTGCTTAAGGATGTGGGGTGGAAATTTTGTATGCGACTTGATTAGCATTGATGCAACGTTTTTGGAATGTTTGATTTTAGATTTGCATTGACGTAAGGGTAGCAACACTGATCGAAGTTTTCCTGACTAAGCTTGCAACCACCTGCCCTAATTTTAAACAACTGTGTCATTCGAATAAATAACGTTTTTGGACATAGCATTGACGCAAAGCACAGAATGTGCATGATCGAAACATTGTCTATTCACAAAGAATGTTCTTTAAAAACTTTTCCAAGACGCTGAATGTTCCACTTATTTCGAAAATGCATTGCACGATAAGTTTTACAGCTATACTAGCCTGAGATATGTATTCGATGTACAGTTGTGCGCTTGTACTACTGACAGACCATTTTGACGTAAAATAAGCAAGGCGACGTTGAAACGATGTAAAATAGGAAATTATTGCGAGCTGTGATAAATCTATAGTTTTCATGTTTTGTTTGAATATGACTTTTTTTCTAACCTCTGTTTTATTATACTCCCAATAAAATAAACCAATTAATCAATCAATGTTTGTCCCCTGAAACGAAAGTTTCGTTTTTATTTGACAGACTCTCTGTGCGCTAGAGCAAGAACTTACCGGATTCCTGGGGAAGTTTCATATCGACATGAATGGTAAGTAGTTAGATTTATTAATTCGACTTCATTCTTCACCACGTTTCTAATCTACCGATGTTTCTATTTTACATAAAAGTGTTTTTTTTTTTTTGTGCGAAGGGATTGTTTGTGGTTTTGCAAAGAGAAATGATCAGTTCACGTTGTTCCGACGTTTGGCAATGCATAAGAAATGAGTGACAACTTTTGTTCGCCAAGCTACTAAACTGCTGTGAAACATTTTTGAAAAACTTTGCCAAAATTTGAAACTGAAGCTTTGCTTGAGCGCCAATCTTGATCGTTAAGAGTTGATTTCGTATTGTGGAGACTGGAAAACAATTAGATCACAAAATAATTTTTTTTTAAGAAAATTGCTATAATTCAAGTCATTTTCTATCAAAAAACAATGCGCTCTGTCGGTTGCTTTTATTTCTAATTATAATTTCATTTTACTTTTTCGTGATTGAAGCAATATCTTCGTTTCTCCAGGTCTTTTGGGATTTGCCCGCCTCCGAGCTGGGGACCAGTACGAGATTGTAATGCGCTATGGCCAACAAAAATGGCGAGCGAAAGGCGCTGTCAAATCATCGGTTGACCAGGCCTGGGATAATACACAGAGGACTCTGCAGCCATTACTCACCGATTTGATAAATATCAAAGTAGGTTTGTCAATGAAAACGTTGTTACGTTGTTTTTATGTTTCGTTACATTGAACTGATATATAACTTTTATTTTTTGCCTACTGAAACTGATATCAAGTTTCAAGTAGGTCTACTCTACAGTCTTATGAAGTACGGTACATTTAAATTCTAGGTGAAAATTTATTCAAACTTGATGATCTTTTTGTCGGACAATCATTTGTTCGTAACTGTTCCATGTCTTCAAGATTAAAAAAAGCAAAAATGTCTTCAAAAATTCAATTCAATCTCACCATTTTATGTCACGTAACAAAAAAGATTTATCACTGTCACGAACTAAAGTATGGTTGCAAAAAGAGGTAGTTATACTTCGTTGGGAGTGTTTGATTGATTGATAACAAAAAACAAGACACAACTATTTTAGGGGCAGTTTAAACACATTTACTTTTAACATGTTTCACTATGGAATCGATTACATGCGAATGTCGACTTTTTCAAGCACAAAACCAATTGACAAATCTTTAAACTACATTTTTATCGCACACTATTATGGCCGTGAAATTTGCTTTTTAACGTCGCCCCAAATACTTGAAAACGTTCGGAGTAGGCTAGTTTCCTGCAGGATGGCATGGCGTCAACATTTTGCTCAACCACTGACAGCTTGACATTTCCCGTCGCAGGTGATGGAAGTGAAGGTACTTGGTCATCATACTACAGTTGGAAATGTCTTTTGCGAAACTAAAGACCTCTTCCAAGTTGAACCACAGGTAGCACTTTTTTCCTTCAAGCTGATTATGTTGTTTCTCTTTGTATGTGGACTTGCAGTGTGAGCTCATCAGAACAGCTTTCAACTCAGAAAGCAGGCAAACCTTTAGACCTTTTCATTTTCCACGTGTTAAAACAAAAAGCAAAGACCAGTGGTTGGTTTTATTTACAAAACAATGTAAAACGTGAAAATTTGCACAAAAAAGTGTAAAAATGTTACGTAATCTGCAAGACTCCTTTTAAATTTTGTTTTTGTTTCTGGATGATGTTTGTCCATCTCACCAAGTCAATCTTTTTTACATTGATCCAATGTATGCAGACGCCGAACTGATTTGCTAGCATGGGTTCCACTTCAGGCAGCTCTTGAAATCCTATGTGAATCAAGCATACCTTGTTTCGACTTACTTTTTACTTTTTAATTTGTTTAGGATTTAATTGTTGATCTGAACGATACGGCAACCCTCAAGCTGAGCTTGCGAATTAAATGGAGGTATGACAAGTTTCAAGATTGTGCAATGAAAAAAAATGCATTACTGCATGGCCTTTAGAGTTACGGCTAGCTATGTCACATTTTGTGAGCAATTTCTAAAAGGCCTAATTTTGTTTTATTGGTCTTTTTAAAAGTAAGAACTGCAGTGTTTGTTGTGGTTACTAACAGTTCAGAAAACTTGTGGCAGTTGTTTTGGTTTGGTAATAATACTACAAACAAAAATCACATTTTGTGAGCAATTTCTAAAAGGCTTACTTTTCTTTTCTTTATTCAAAAGTAAAGAGCTGTAGCATTTGTTGAGATTACCAACAGTGCGAGAACTTGTTGTAGCTGTTTTAGTTTTGTTATATATCATTTAAATTTGATTATACGACGAGTTATATAAGTTGCACTTCGTTGGGAGTGTTTGATGAGTTACATACCACATTACATATCCCTGATTAAATTTTAGTGAATATGCACTTACATTAGGGGAGGGGGGAGGTAATCGGATTTTTATTTTCAAATCCAACTTTAGGTCTGGTTTTAAGATGCAACACTGTATTCTAAGACCTCTGGTAGAAACAAATTGAAATTTCGGTTTAATCACGTACGGCACGTAAATTGACTGTTTTGCATTATAGTGTTGAGATTTGTTTGAGTTTGCAGAGCTCCGGCTGCATGCAGTGCTCTATTTGTGCAACTTTTTTTCCATTTTTGTTTGTAGTATTATTACCAAACCAAAACAACTGCCACAAGTTTTCTGAACTGTTAGTAACCACAACAAACACTGCAGTTCTTACTTTTAAAAAGACCAAGGAATCAAAAGTAGGCCTTTTAAAAACTGCTCACAAAATGTAACATAGCTACTAGCCGTAGCTCTAAAGGCTATGATCACTGTTCTTTTAGTTCAACTAAATTAATTTTCAACTATTTTTCTATCGGCCCACTGTAAAAAGGCCTGCCTATGTAGGCTAACATATCCGGCCATATTCTATTAGCTGGCCATAAACCGTGTGATAAATAAATCTGAATGTAATTTTATCCAAGGTGTGTTATGTCAATGCACTAAAGCACAATTTTGCATTTTTTTCATATGTTGCTGTGACCCGGCAGACTCTAGATTTCATTTGCTTTGATGAAAATTTGACATTTAAAATTTTATCAATTTAAAAAATTGGATCTTAAGCCGCTTCATCGCATTATTAGCTTAATCAATCTCAAAGTGTCATCGATGAATTTCCTTATTCAGCCCATACGACGGCTATGAAGCTCCTCCAAGTGTCAACTCAGGAAAAACCACTTTTCCTGCTCCTTCAATGAGGCAACGCACTAGGTCAGCCATAGAGCGTCCCGTTTCAGCCCAATTCAATCCCAGAACGCGACTTTCGACCGGGTGTTCAAGACCCCTCTCTGTGATATATTCGTAAGTACGTCCATGACCTCATTGAGTTGAACTGCTGATGCATCACGTGACGCCTTTACACCGCCTCATTAGCTTAGTGTTTAAGCGCCGGGATGAAGATCACGTGGCGCTAGTTTGCTTCTCGGGGTGTGCGCTTGAGCAACGCATTTCAAGGGCTGCTCTTCATTCAGCAGATTTACTGGATGAAATTTCCCAGCAACAACGTTTCAACAATTGGAAAACTTTACTCTCAGTCAGGGCCGGATTTAGCTGATGGGAGGCCCGGGGCGCTTTTAGATCGGGGGGCCCCTGTGCAAAAAAATTTTTCGCGCCCACGGCGCGAAAAACTACCTTTACGTCTACAGTAGCATTAATCTAGCACTGCACAGCATTTTGCAGAAACGTCAAAGACTGAAAGAAAGAAAAAATTAACACAAAATCACATTTTTTCCACGTAGGAGCGCCCTTCAGAAGTCGGGGGGCCCGAGGCACCTGCACCCTCTGCCCCTCCCCCTAAATCCGGGCCTGCTCTCAGTCTTAATCTCGGTAACCGGCCCTTCGCCAAAAGCCTCTACAAGTATGCGAAACCTATCAAGGTTTTGTCAGTCCAATGATATAGATTCAAAACCAACCAAGTTTATTTTGGTTTACAGCAAGCATTATACTTTGCGTTATAAATATGAGAAAATGGGGTCATATGGTACTGATCTAATAACAGCCTCTTATGTTTAAGTTTAACCTAAATGTCATAATCCGTGAGTGAAATTTATTTGATGTTTTAATACGTGGCCTATGACCAGTGCAATAGAGAGTTTTATTTTCAAAGAAAATACATTATTTGTCTTTGTTTTCAATAAGCTTTCAGACCATGACCCCTTGATTGACAGTAAAGTTCAATTTGGCTGCATTTCCTCATTGTCTTGACAAGTCAGTTGGTTTGAAGATGAGTTGTCGTTTGCTCACATCCGCATACCCACCACAACAATTACACAATTCAAACTTTAACTGTTTGTTATTCCCCAAGAGAACCAAGCGTCTCAACTTCTAGCTATTTCATAACCACAGGAATTGTCCAAAGCTTTTTGTACAATGTTGCTGTCAGTCACGTGTATTTCAAGTCGTTTGTATGGCGAACAGTTCAACTGGGCATGTAGGCTATTTCCTTTATAAGGCAGACCAATATGTCTGTTCCTGTCTTCATCATAATTATTGGCCAATACTTTGCTCTCATTGTCTCTGCATTGCCGTGAGAATGCGGCGGCGAGATGTTTCGGTTGTGAAAAAAACTTTCGAAACTTGGTTGAGAAAAGCGTTGCTTCTTCACCCAATAGTTACTTTTCAAAGTTGTGAGGACTGTAGTGGCCATAATGTTCAACTCAGTGCCGCATCAGTAGAAAGCGTTGAAGTAGAACTTTATGTGTTTAGCTATGATTTTTATTTTTATGTTTAAGACTTAAATCCAACGACGAATGTTGTTTTTAAGTAAGCCTGCTCATTGAAATGATTCCACTACTTGTGTCATTGTGTGACCGAAAAAATACAGTTTTCATTAAATTAAGAATATTTCAGATCGCTGGTGAATGAAATCTATATTTGCTGAAATAAATTTAACGTTTTTCACAATATTTGAAGCCCAAACGAGGCTATCCTACATTGCGACTAAGTCACTTTCTGAAAAAAAACTTAAGACACAGCTGTTCTGTAGTGTTTGTCTTCCGCCACACTGACGTACGTTGGGTCAATTGGTCATTGGTCAGTGCAGTGGCTGCGCGTCTATGACAACCACATGACCTTTTATTGCTGTTTAAGACTTAATTGGGTTGTTGTCCCACCTGCTTGTCGTGTTCACCAGCAATCAAACAAACCCAGTTTTTTTGTCAACATCGGTTATTGAGAATCTAACGTTGAACAGTCAGAGTTGTTGACCACTCGCGTAGAAATGGTGGGCTAATCACTTTATCGACTTTACTTAACGGGAGTGTTTTACATCACATTCAGGAAAAAGTGCTGTGAATAAAGTTAGGAGGTGGCAACTTGCTGAACAACTTTTGATTTACTGTAGTTTGCTAGAAAGACTTGCGTAGTTGAATATACCTTATGCTTGTTTAAACATATACACTTGGTATGTGAAGAGAGGGGCGTTCTTCCCGGCTATCAGCACAAGGCTGAGCACTCGCTAGTACAGCGAGCAGCTGCGATTCGAAGATAAGAGTTAAACTGACTGGTAAAGCGGTGGTCGAATATCATTGTGGCAGAATTAGTGGTGCGATACTGACGAGCCCAGCCTCATGGGCGAAACACGGTGTCTATCGCTGTCAATTCTTGCTACAAATCGGCTGCCGAGAAACATATACACTTGGTAGTTGTTCAAAAACGGAAAGAAGCGTTCCTCTAAGTCTAAAAATAGGTCCATGGTTGGTTTGTTAAGTAACAACCACTCAATGGTACACGTACATCCTGTCCGCTCAATCCTGTCACAAAAGAACTTTTTGGATTAATTTTTGACAAGTGTTTCCAAAAGAAGATGGCACTTTCCTGATACAATGTTGTTAACGATGTAGCCTGTCGTAGTCTATTATCGTTGACTGGATTTTACTGTATAGGGATTAAAATGATAAACCTACTGGTCTCAAAATTAGGTAGGCCTACCGTGACAGCATGTATCTTTTTAACAAAGTATGATGTGTTTTTCTAAGCATTTGGTTTAGTTAGTTTTAAATCTTTAACCTCGGACTGACAAAGCCTCTGACAGGTCTTTTTTTGTCATTTTTGCGCACTTGTGATGTAGAGGTTTTAAACCACTGTCGTAGGGCGGTTACCGAGATTAACAGAGTGAAGTTTCCGATAGCTGTTAGCGGGAAATTATTCCATCCGCCAAGTGCCGCTGAATGGAGAGCAGTCTCGAAATGCATTGCTCAAATGCTCAAGCGCACACTGAGAGCGTTCCAGCGCGCCGCTTGATCGTGAGTCGGGCGCTTAACCACAGAGCTTACGAAGCGGACTGTTGCTGAAATTAACTCAATTTTGGCTGTGTTGGTTGCTTTCAAGCTAGGTTTTGTTAAACCTTCTGACTGATGTGTGAACGTATCAACATTACGTCACACCAGTCAGAAGGTTGTGCACCTGGAACTGTTGGTGTTTTTCTTTGAAACTAAACAGTTGAAACAGCGATCATAATTGCGTCAGCTTCTATTCGTCCAACAAACTCGCCACTGCACGTTGATATAATGTTGCTGGACATCAAATAAGCATCATGTTATTTCTTCCAGATCTTCTAACTTGAATAACTCAAGTAACAGCGGACCACTGCAAATATCTCACTGCATCTCAACCGGAAATAAACTCACAGGGGGCAACTCCATCGATTCTTCATGCGAAAGCAGCTCAGAGAAAACAACAAACGAATCGCAGGTAAATCGCTATTTAAAGCACACATCACACGATTGGTGCGTTTATTTCTGTTCACTTTGTTTGATGAGTTGGTGACACGATCTGTTTTTACCAGTTGTTCATTTCCAGAAATTCTCACTCGAAACTCGTTGAGAATGTGTCTGACTGTTGTAGCCTACTACGTGTCGCATTGAATCTATAAACTCTGAACTATAGTTTGTTCATTCCCCGAACTGTCATCGTTGAGTATCACATCTACAATTAAATGTTTTAGAAATCAAACCTTCCTACTTCAAGCGCACATGAGAACCAACAAACTTCCACAACAAGATCTCTTCCACTCGAAGCCGGCATCGTTGATTTTTCATGAAGATAAATTCCAAACGCGAAGGTAGCTTCGCGGCAGACGACTTCTACCGTTAAGAAAACCCATCTTTTGTAGGCATAAGTCAAACGATGCTTTGCAAAATTGACTAATTTTAATGGCTAGGTTTATTCTACTCACTAATGTTTTTAGTTGAATTCAGATGTAAGCCAAGTAAGCTTTTCTGACCAATACCAAGTAAGCTTTCTGACCAGATATTTTTTCAGATGAAAGCAACTTGAACCAGTGATGAACGTTCTTTCCTGAAGTTTTTATGTTGTTGTGTACATTCTTTTACGTCGTATCGACATTCGTAATTTTTCGCACTTCGTTATAATAAAACACTGGACAGGATAAATTAAGTGTATTTCATGAAAGAATATAACATTCAAATACTGCAAATAAAGTGTGAAAGAAAGCGTGAAACACAACATTTCAATCTGGGGGGTCGATCCACGGTCGGATTTTGTTGAAACTTCCTCAGCATAAAGTTGCCACGTCATGAGGTAGATAGTGTCGCAGATGACGTCATTCAAAAATAGTATCATGATTGAAAATTTACAATCGCCTCCAAGTCAAAAGGCGAGATAGCAAAATCAGCCATTTTTACAATGTAAATGTAAAATTTTCAAAAATGACTGATTTTGGTGTCTAGAAAGGCACATCACGCACGCGGAGAATAAATAAACATTACAAGGTAGGAAATCCGTCGGAGTAAGCATCCCTTGATGCCGCAACAAGAGGAGACGGCGTCTGGGTGCTCTGTGGAGGATAGGTAGTAGGTAGGTTGAAGTAGCGTGAGACTAGAAGTTCAAGGCTGCTCTGCGCAGTCGACACCAGCGATACAATCATGCCGCTGTCCGCATCAAGAGTCGTTATCCCGTTCACCTGAAAGCAAGTAAAGCTGATGGTAGAAAACCGGCAAACAAACAAGATTCCAAAGCCTTTAAGGGTTAGGAAAGCAAAATCAAAAAAATTACGGATGTTTGCAGCCAGTAAATTACCCCTAGCATCGAATTAATGTAAAAAGGACTAGTTTGCTGGCTGGAATAATTACCTTCAACAAGTGGTCAAACGGCATCAGGCCGGCTCGACTTGCAGGTCCACCTGGCCTCACCGTGTGGACATACACGCCACACTCTATTTGTCCATCTGACATGGAGAAGCCAAAGTCTTCGCTTAAGCTTTCTTTGTACAGCGTGATCTGCAAACAGAAGCAATCCATCACAAAAAGAGATGCATCAGACAGTAATGCAAGTGTTAAGGCATAGATTCGCACTGAACTAGATCTTATACGCTTATGGATTAAAAGGCCTCATAAAAAAAATTGTTTTACAATAGCTAGCGCATATGCCAACTCTTACTGTAAACAGTATTTTCACGCGTGTTGGTATTAGGAGAGGATACCTATAAACAGGTTTTTTTTAAAGCAAGTGTTTCATTTAAATACCAAAAAATAGCCAAATTTGCTAAAGACATAGCGAGAAACAACCATTACTTTTCTACTGTAGTTGCAAGTCCAAATTTTGGGTAACCGCTGGAGAAATTTGGGGGACCGTTTCGGTCCCCCAAAACACCTTAAAAAAAACACTGCATAAATATCTAACACATAAAACATTGTATCGAGCTAAACACAAAACAATGAGCCTGCTTCATACCTTATGTAACTGCTGCGTGGCGTGTTGAGACGATGGCGACTTTTTTGCGTAACTGTTGCGTTGGCTGGTTTGTGTTGAGCCAATGGTGCCATGTGACGGTTGACGAAAATACTCGTCGCTAGATCGCGTTAAAAGTCGGTATCCAGTCCATTTGTTTTTATTATCCGAGTCGATCGTCAGTTTCGTCTGCAAGTAATTCGGTTAATATGCAAATGGCGAAAAATGAGTTAAGCTTACTCAATAATTTGTCTTCTGTTAAAGTGAAGGTAATTTCTACAGCAAAAAGGGCAAAGTTGTTCCGTTATTTTTAAATACACAAGCAGCGGTACCTCAAGATCTTTCAAGTATTCAGTGGATTGGCCGACAGACTGTAGGTCTTCTAAAGCGCTTTGCCAGTCTCCTGCTGAGGCTGGATGACTGAAAATCAAATGAGAATGTTTAGAACACGATGCTAATGGCGGAATAAAGTCCGTAAAAGAATCTTTCTCACTTGCGTTCTGGGGATTTGATTTTTCTTGCTCGAATTTGCTCTCTCTTGCCCCAAGTGTCGGAGTAGGTTCTGGAAGACCCCGACTCAAATCTAATCAAGTAACGACAGCATCAAGAGTAAGACAAAGGGGACCTCGTCCTCTCGAAAAAAAAAAGTTTCTCTGGAACAGGGTGATCTCAATCTTCTTTTTCGACGCTATATCAACATTAAAAACCGTATGGTTGACGTACTTTGTGCGCAGATGATCAACGTTTCTTGGACCTGGATCGCTTCGTTTGTGCGTTTTAGTAGCGGTGGAAGTTTGAGGATATTGTCTCCTCTGGGGACTGGTAAGGTCCGACGGGTAGAAGGATTGAGGAGAAGATCTATCCTGACTCTTCAAGATGGGAGACACTGGATTGTGATGGTGACTCCCTGGAAGAAAGAAGAAATTCAGTTGACCTGGACCAAAAGAAAATCACAATATATTGGAGAAAAATTACCTGCAACCAGAAAGTTTAAGATCTTTTTCGGGATTCTGCTGAGAGGCAGAGTATGGAAGAAAGAAGGACTTTCTCGATCTGAAGAGTTGAGATCTTAAGCGAGAGGAGGAAAGGTACAGTGAAAAATGTAGGTCAAAAAGTCAAATAGAACTCAATTTAACAACAAAAACTGAAACCGCTGAGAATAAAGTGGAAAGGAAATATGAGCAAAGAAGATTTGATCCTCCCAAGACTTGGTAATCGATAGTAAAAACAAAGGTGTGGTTACAATTTTATACTTCACAGTGTAGATTCAAACGATCTGTTATAGCCTGATGCTGCGGATTCTTTTTGGCAATATCAAATTACACTAGCTTTCGGAACACAGTTCCCTAGTCATGTGCTATGACGAATGGTGTTGAAGTCAGTGAGTGGTTTTTTAAAATGGCTCTTTGTTTTAGCTTTCAGGCTATAGTTTTTTTTTAGCAAGCTAAAATACTAAATTCATAGCTTGTTTTAGCAAGCTAAAACAAAGAGCCATTTTAAAAAACCACTCACTGACTTCAACACCATTCGTCATAGCACATGACTAGGGAACTGTGTTCCGAAAGCTAGTGTAATTTGATCTTGCCAAAAAGAACCCGCAGCATCAGGCTATAACAGATCGTTTGAATCTACACTGTGAAGTAAGCAACGATCATGCTGCTAAAAGCGAAACTCATTCAACTATACAATTTTATAATTTTAAAAATAACATTCAAACTGCAGAAGCGAGAAATCATGCAACGAGCTAAAGCTTGCCATCCAACCACTGTCTCCGTTGGACCAGTTGCAAAATTTTGGTTCTACAACGTAAGAAATCAATCTTCAAGATGCTTCACATTACAAACAAGTCATAAATTCGCAACGGGTGAAATGTGCCCCAACTCACCAAAACTACTTCTGGTTCTGTGCGTGTCCCCGCTCGATTCCTCCCACGATTCGACGGCGCTGTCTACGCTGGGAGCGCCAGCTGGTCCGGGCCGAAACCCGCGATCTTTTTGGGGAAGCGAGGGGGCTAATATTGGTGTTGTGGGTTTTGATGTACTTGTGTGGTCAGAATATGGTGAATGGGTGCCCAAGGGTCCCATAGGTGGGGGCAAAATATCGTCCTCTGGATCGCTTAGTTCAGATATTGCCTCGTTCTAAAAATAAATGACATACACGTTTGTTTGAACAAATTATGTAACTACCATACCAAGCGAAAGTTGCCATTTTTAGATTGTTTCAACGTTGCTAGACCTTCAAGTGATGCAAAAAACGGCAACTTTTGCTATCTGCAACATAAACCTGTTCTATTGACAGAATTATAATGATAGCTGACACAAACAACGGTGGTGAAATCTTCACAATAGTTTCACATGAAATATCATTTCGAAACGAAGTTTAAATGCTAAACTGTTGAAAAGAAGACATGTTTGACGTCATTCAGAGCTTCTCACCGATAATGGATTCCCAGGGACGGTCAGAGGGCTGAACGGGGAGGTACGCAAGTCCTGCTGCTTTTGAGATTTCCCTTGTCGCGATGTGGGTCGCTTTGGACTTGGAATGTCTGAAAGTTGCCGCTTGATTTTCAGTGTGACCAACTCGCCAGCACTCTGCAGCAAGGAGATGGCTTCACTGAGTGGCTTGGCACGCAACGATATGTTGTTGATGGATAAGATCTTGTCTCCTTCGTGAATGGCTCCGGTTCTAGAGTAAAGGGAAAGCGATTCCAGTAACAAATCTTTCTAGAATCTAGATTCTAGATTAACGGAATATTGAAAACTATAACATTGGCAAACAAAAAAAAAACAAAAAAACTGTTAACTGTTGTCGCATAAAATCAGCTGACGACAGTCTGCTCTGATGGGTCCCGCTGGAGATTTCAAATGAAATTGAGTACGGTAGTAAAATATGAGGTTATTGAAACAACAATTAAGGATCGTGTTTCCGCTTGCGACCGATGTGCTGCACTCTCTGACATTGTACGTACCAATACGTATGTTACGTATGTTCACTTTAGTTTTACATGATAGACAAGCATGTCTAACCGGGGCTCTCACAACTCGGCTATGTAGCAGACAAAGCTAAGGTCGTGTTATCAGCTATTCCTTGCTAGTTTAACCTTGCAGCGAGTCCACCAGGAGTAAGGCCGGATATGACAATCGGATCAAACGGTTCTTCCGTGCCAGAGATGGTGATTCCAAGAGGACCACCATAGCGCTTCAACTCCACTGTGTAGGAAATCATGTTGCTGGATTCCGCGTCGTCTGCAAAGTGACGTCAGTGGCTGTTTATGATGTCAGTAGCTGTTTATGACATTGATCATGTTCCATTTAACTGGAGGATTGCTGCTAGCCATCAAATAGTTGATGCTGATCAAATGCGCAAACAAGATACCACACTACCACAGTGTTAATGAAAATCAAATGCAAAGTGAAGCTACAACAACAGCAAAACCAAATGCTTACGAAGAAAAGTTAGAGGGAAAAAACAACATTATTTGGGGATAAAAGACTCATACCCGAATTTTCCTCATCTTTTTGAATCTTCAACTGTACAACATCTTCCGCACTTGCAAGAAGAGCATGAACATCTTTTGGAGAACAATCATCCAGATTTACTCCATCAATAGCCAGCAGCCTGTCTCCTGCTTCCAAAGTTCCAGTCCGATGTGCAACAGATCCACGTTTGACCTCCGAGATCTTGAGAGTTGTGTTTGGGTATTGGCCACTAACTGGAAGAAAAAAAGTTTTCAGCACCAATAGAATTCCAGTAAAAGCGTTAACGCTGCAAAACAGTCGAACAAGTGTCTACCACTAATCGTGCCACATCACACACTCGACTACCGATGGCGTCAAATATACTGTTAGCAACAATTTAAGTGACAGAAAAAATAAGAGAAGGAAGACCGAAGAAAACATGGAAGACACTGTGAAGGATGACCTGAGAAAAAGAATTTTGAAAAGTGAACATGCCAACGCTAGAAAGAAATGGAGGAGTCACTGCAGTGCAGACAACTGGTTGACCATGATATTTCGGGATGAAGACCAGGCTTATTTGAAGCAAAATGGAGAGAGAGAGGAGTGCTAACGTGACACATTTAAACAAGAAAGACGTCATTGCACAAGGAGGACATCACTACTAAGGGTCTTGCTTCCCATTACACGATAACCTACACACCTCAGCATGACGGTTCCTGTTTCACTCACCACTGACGACAATGCCGACGTCCACGCCGCGTCGTTTAGGAACTTTAGCGTGAAATGTGCCACTGCTGGGAACCACTGACTCGGCCACGTCAAATTCAACCTCTAGAAGTGCCTACAAAAATAAATTCAACATCTGATGTACTGTAAATAGATGAGGTCCGTTTTTTCAACATAAAGATTATTCAATTTTCACAAATGAAAATAATTCACTGCGACAGTAATGCACTTCGACTGAAGACAAGAATGCGAAGTTTTTTACACCAATAGAGAAAAACTTCAAACTACACAAAACCACACTAAATGTAACTCCTACCCAGAGAGGAAATCAGTCGTTTTTTACATTGATTCAACGTCTAAATCAATGTAAAAAACTACTGATTTCTCTCCGGATGAGAATATTTCTTACTTGACCGAAGGAATAAGCGTCGGCAATGAGCTGATTGACCTCATCCACGGAACATTGGTCACAGGGGCACCCATTAATTGATAGCAGCCTATCACCAGCTTGTAGCACACCGCATCTGTATGATAACTATACTTAAAGTGTGTCGTTTGTTGTGAAGAAATGTGACGAAACTCAGAAAAATGCATCTTGATAATATTTTTCCATCAAACATGAGCGGGACACATGGAATGGTTAGGGTGTGTTTAACTTTAAGCAACAAAATAATGCTTTAAGGGATAGTGCAAAAAAGTCTGAACTTTTGAACCAAGACGCAAATATTAGACCAAACATGTCCGTATTTGTTCTTTTGGGTTTCTGGAAGTAGCCTAACAATTCAGAGGGGATGGCATGTTACAACCTTCCTAGCTGATAGTAAAAGGCTAAGCGTTCGCCAAAACAGCAAGCATGAAATATGAGAAACAATGATATTCATAAGTCAATGGAGACATACCTGTCTGCAGCCCTATCTGGTTCAATGTAGCCAATGAGAGGTGCGGAGTTTAAAATCTCGGTGGCAAAAACTCCTCCTTGGAGCTGAATCCCAAAATCGAGAAGAGGTGATGCGGATGTGACAAGATCGCATCCATCATCAGATGTCAGCAGCCGGACTTCCTGGATCTCAGTGTGGACGACTTGATTCCCACTCAAATAATCCGTGGACACAAGGGACACTGAGGAAAGAGAGGATGCTGTGTAAACGAACTCGTGGTAAAGTTGATGCCCGGCGAACAAGGGCATGAACTGAACGATGTGGTAACCAGACTTGGATAACAAGTTTGATTGAAAAAATTGTGTAAAATCAGAGCAGCACACGAAGACTCGGCGATTTTATCTCCAACTGCAATTAGAAAAGGCTAAGCATTCCTGGCCGTCCAAACCAGGTTGGAACGCTGCATACATTCAGATACCTATCTTGGTGAACAAGTGTGAAGAGTCTGTTTGTTGCGCACAAGTTCGAAGCTCTGTACAAGCGATTTTTTTCTTAGATGATTTATAAATGGAAAACTGTAGAGTGTAAATGTTAAGTGATGAAGAGAAAAGGACCTATGGCTAAATTGTGTCTTAGCTCCCCCCTCAAAAAAAACAAAAAAAACAGTGGCTTTCTAGCGTTTACCAAAAAAGAATATCTTTCACTGTTTTCAAGACTACATGAGCATTCAACAGCTTTAAACAAAAACCTTCTACAAAACTGAGATATTGATGTCAACAACACAGCCAACCATACCAAACAAAATGAGTGTGATTGGATTAAAAACACAATCGATAATAATAAATCCTTGCAAACGCCATGATGAGATAGAATAACAAGCATGCTTGCGTTTCGGTGTCACAAATTAGTAGCGGCAGAGGAAAATGAAATTACAACATGACATCTGCTCAGCATCTAATGCTTTTGCTATGGCTTCAATGTTTGGTTCCATAGATTAAAGTGAACAGTGAATTAAATCCTGTGGAGATAACCATGATACAACATCGATAAACCATGAATCGATGTGGAGTAGAAACAAAATTGAGGCATGCTTGTCGCTTGATGATTAAGTAGATTTGCTACAAATGTTTTTGCGGACATGAAATTATGAGTTAAACATTATAAATATTTCCAACGTCTGACCGTAGAGCTTTATGCTTAACAAGGAAATTGCGAGTGTATCAGACACGTTTACTGGGATTATTCACCAGATATGTTATTCAAAAGGGTCATATCTTCTGCTGTCACGAGATGTGCAAGTAATAAACTGCGTTTAATTCATACCTTCTTCGATCAGACACGGCTGACATCTTCAAAAGACCGATTGAGCTTCTTGAAGAAGTCAGTTGTATCTGACTGACGAAACGTCGGAATAAATGCATATTACCACCTACAGCATTTCGTAATGGTTTAGTTTAAGTTGCACCAGAAAAGAGTGCCATGCTTTAAAACTATGTTGAAAAGTAGCAACATAGCCAAAAGCCCACCAGCATCACTAAATCTTCTACTAAAAGTTTAAGAATTGGCCACTAAATTTTTTTAACATTTTAAAGAGATAATAAACGTTAGACGAATGAAAACATGGCGAAAAATTTTGTATTTTGGTGCAGAAGAAAACTATGCACTCCAAACCGTTACAAAAAAATAATTAAAAAGCAGGCCAGGAAGCATAAACCCAAACGTTAACCGAAGTGCAGTTCAGGTCATCACTGGCAAAGTCTGTATGTCACAGAGTGATCACCGGTACTGATGCAACTTTAAGGTTGTGCCAGGGGTAGGTAGGACAACCCATGATAACCTGTCTGAGATGCGTGTTCTGCAATGAAAGGGAAAATGGAAAACATAACAGGTCCATGGAAAGTGACGTGTTTCAATATGGTCGTGCGAACAAGCCATATGCGCATGCCACCCAGACAGTAAAATCCGACGAGAAAGATTTTGCTGGTTGAAGTTGGTGATTTACAGGAACAAGTCAGACCTGGTTCATAAAAGCACTCGTATGGCATCATTTCACGGTGTTTTGACAATACACCGATGCAAGAATCGACTTTTATGTACCAGGCCGCAATTACAATCGCACTTGTTAACGAAAACGATGAGGACTTGTTCCCATGAGCAGGCGACACAAGCAATCTTACTACTATGTTCACTTTTCATAGTCTTAAAGATGTCAGCCACCATCCCAGCGCCTTCGGACTCGGCAGGGTAAGCTAAGAGGAAGTACAGACAACGTTATGTCCAAAACGTGCGCTCGGTTACTCAGATGAAAAAGTTAATCGCTTTCAAAAGACAGCACTATATGCATAATAAGGCTTGTGTTCTAACTTCACAATATATTTTCGGTATTCCAACATAATAAATCGTTACACGACTTGGAATACAACAGTTACAACACCTCACAAGAATCAAAAGCTCTGCTTATTCGTGTAAAAGCCAACAAGCACTCAAGATTTTGGCATCGTCAACGTCAGCATGTACGACTGTACGTAGTTACAGCTGCATTTGTATTCGACGTATTGTCAGGTTGATGTCTTGTGTTGTTCCAGTGCAGTTTGCGTCAACCATCGTTGAAGTACAGTAAAACAATTTAGGCTAGACAGAGCCAAAATTGAACTATTGACCTGAGGTTAAGTGACGAACAATGCAGCATCAAGAATGAGATTTAAAAGATCACATTTTTTTACTTCTCACTCAAATGGCCAGGTGGTAAACCACTGGTGAAGCCAAAATACAGCCTGCGTTAGACATAGGAAGAATACTCTTCTACATTGCGCACATAGTCTAGGAAGTTATTACTCATTCGTTCCTAGCGCCTAAGAATGGTCTTTTGACACAGTTTCAACCGAATTGTTCGTTTAATGTTTGTTTGCTTTTATCACAAACGTAGTGCAACGAAGCTTTCGTTTGGCTTGAGATTCAAAATCACAAATATTTTTCGGGTCAACAATTGTCACGCAAACAAGCTTATAAAATGTTTCATACGTTGCACTAAAAATAGGTCTAGTGGACAGAAACGTCGATTCTTTTAATAGAAAATCCATATAAGCTTTCTAATAGCCCTGACCAGTGCCCCTTTTTAAGAAAACTTTACACTGCACAAAATAATTTTTTGTGCGCATTATAATTTTAAGGCTGGATTTGCAAAGAGGCGAGTGAATTTTTATTTTTAAATTTATAGCGTTGCAAGTGCGCGAGAATAAATTTTCACTGCGCAAATGACCCAGTGTTACTGCGCAATTAGAGGGAACACTGGCCCTGACGTTTGGAAGCTCTTTATCAGGCGCTGTTCATTATGGCTGCAAAAAAATAACATGTGTGAGTTACTTAAAATCAGGGCTGTGAACTCGGGCGAAAAATATACGACTCCGCCTCTTCGGCTTACAACTAGCCGACTTCGAACACGACAAAACCTCTCCAACTCCACAGCCCTGTTTAAACTTCAACATAAATTTGTCAATATTATTGCCGTGAAGACATTTTCTTGTCCCGCTTACTTGCGCTTGTACTGTACTTTCCACGCTGCATGCGCTTGCGAGCCCATCTGTTGCTTCCACGACCGAATGTAGAATTAGGGTTACCTGTTGGATGCCGGCCTGTGATTGGCCGCTGTAGGTTAAGCGCTGACGACATCGACTGTGCACTAGTTATAACTGGAGCGAACCGGTTATCTGTAGACAAATAAAAAAACAAATGTTTGTTATAATCCTAGCAAGCGGTTCAAACCGTTTCATTGGCACGAATTTCTTTCAGTGCAGAACGAGAAAGGAATACTTTATCTGGAAATGTTTCAGTGTAATGATAAAACGAGAAAATAAAGTTTTACTCCAAGTTCCAACAACTCAAAAACTTAAAGAACCGATTAAAAAGGTAGCAGCACGCAGCAGAATGTACAAACAAGAAAACCACGCAATCGTCGGCATATCAGCTCAGGAACTTTTATCCAGCAAATAAAATTGACTCTTTCTATATTGATTCAGCGCCTGTAAATGAAAAATTAATGCAAAAAGATATTAAAGGATGGCCACGTACGACTGTGTGGCTTGTAGGCAGAAGTTATGGCAAGATGAGAAACAGGCAGTATCTCCAACCGGACTTGATCGGAAGCTGAATTGAGCATCTCAGACGCTTCCCGGACACTCACTCCTCCGTTGTCCATGGATACATTGTCAATAGAGAGGATCTGATCTCCGATATGAAGCGCTCCACATCTAATGAGGAAAACAAATGCCAGAATAATATGAGGTAGTTATTATTATTATTGAAAAAGCACATTGTTCTACACAACAATGATGAAAGGAAAACGTGAATGATGATGTCACGTTTATAATTAAAAGAATAAATTTCTTTTCATAAGCATTTTTCTTCCTTAACAGATTGATTATGCTTGATCAGCCTGTGCCCTTCTTATAAACTCTCTCCATTCTGTTCTATCTTGTGTTCTTATGAGTAATTCCGGCACGCCTTTCAGTCCTATACTTTGCTGGATGCCAAAATATTTCCTTTTCAGTCGTCCTATAGTCCTTTCAGCATATATTTCATACAATGGCTCTGAGTAGTCATAAGCCCCGAGCCTTTCTATACTATAGTCGTGCCAGGATCACCCAGCTTGTTTTGCAAAGCCTGTTATGAACTTGTTAAGCCAGGGAAATAATTAAATGAGGGAGGATTACACGCCGCTGTAGCCATTGATGGCGCGTCCAATCCTAGCATACAGTCAACGAATAAGACATTCATGAGCAAACTAAACTTAGTTGACTTGAAGTTGATTCAACATTAGAAACGTTTAGATTCCATTTCAACTGGAAAAGGGTCTTGCGTGAATGTTTACGAAGCAGCTCTCACTACAGTAACTGAATGGAAACCTAGTTGGTGTTTGTTGATGAAACTTGCTGAGCACTGAAACCCGTATGCAACATTGGAACAGTTTTTGAAATCCTATTTTCATGAAAATTTGTCGACTTATGAAAACTTTACATTTGTTGCAAAGCTGGGTTAACTTGTGAAAAAGTTGTTTCGTAAAAAAACAGCTACGTGAAGGAAATACGTTCCGCCACAACAGGATGTGACGAATGTTAGAGTCTGGAGATACAGGGTTTAGCACTCATAACTTACTTTTAAGTTTCTCATACGTTTATGACAAACACGGCACCAAAGATGTTATGAAGAGTGACTGACACAGGCAGCCTGACGGGAACACAATGTTCAAAGTGCATCCAAAATCAAACTCATTAATAAGTAATTGCATAAGAGGATTAAAAAATCGCCATTGATTACATTCACAGGTTAAGAGTAAAGGCTTGAAATAAAAAAAAAGAAGAAATTGTATGAAAAGTAGCCATTTGGCTGATGGGCTTTAGCGTTGTTCTTAAATCGGATATCGTAACAAGGACCGTATGTTGCCAGACGCGCGCGATTTTAAATCACACTCAACCCAAATGGACAATATTAGTCACTCAACCTGTCCACATATGCGCAGTCCCTGCACAAGTACACGTCGTGCAGACGACAAAATCGCGCAATTTGATAGATTACTGATCTTTCTTGGTACGATGCCAAAACAACACAATGCGAATGGATCACAGACCCGACCAAAAGTTACAGGTTTTACATCGTTTTAACGTCTAGGGACATCGAAAAGTGAAAACGCATAACTTTTGCTGATTGGGAAAATAGGGGCGAAGATAAGCTGCTCCAGACAAGGAAATGTCACCCGAAAACACGGCTGGTTAGGTTTCTTAGTGGAACAGAAGTGTTTAGACGACAAATAAAAACCCCGACAGGAATGCACAAGCAGTGAAGTGGTTGTCAAAATAAACCAAGCCAAAAGAAACACGTTATCTGTAACAGATGCCAGTTTTATCAGAACGGTGATTGGCTATAATTGGCAAACGGCAAAAAAGAAGTTTCAATTTAACCAACCAAGTCAGCATACCGGTGTGCAGACGTTGAACCGATGTAAAAAAAAACTGATTTGTGGCCTGAGAAATTATATTTTCCATGCTATTCACCGTCAACAGACGCCTAGCAAGACAGGAATGGATTGTTTTCGCACAAAGTGTAACAAGAACAAGATTGATAACAGGGCCAGCCATAAAATTGCATTAATTCAACGCCTGCAGATGTTGGATCAATGTAACACAAAACTGATTTGTAAACTAGGTTAAACCTTCCTGATAGAACAACGCAAACCTGTGACGTCACCCTCATACAAGCATGAGTCAAGCAAACCGAAAAGATCAAAGCTCTCTTTCCTTTCAAGCTCGTGTCGATCATTGGCCGCTTGGTAGTTGCAAGCGAACCTCATTATCGCTCATCGCACCACACCGATGAGGCATTCCATTATAATTCAACAAATCCAAATAACCACTAAGTCTTCAATTTTGATGACTAAAGCATATGTCATAGTATGTGAAAAATGCATCTCAGCAAAAAAAAAATTTTGAAAATCGGACAAGCGGTTTTCGAGATATCGCGTTCTGAAGTTTTGTGGCTGTCACTAGGTGGCGCTGTTGATGTTCCCAATGTTTTTTGATTTTAGGGTTATATTTGAAGTAGAAAGTCGGTTGAAGTGTCTATTCCACCATTTTTCATGATGCAGAATTCAAAAATGATGTCAATTTTTGTCTACAAGAATTAGCTAAGGAGTTGTGTGGCATTTAAAAAAATTTGGGGGACCAAATGCCAACCCCCAAATTTCCATGTGGGTAACAAGATATCCCAAAATTTTTTTTTGTTCTTTAAAGTTTCTTGCGTATACTTCATGATAATATACTGTTTATTATGAGACTTTTATCCTTTTTGCACAATGCAACCTTTTATCAAAGACTTGCATGAGAAGTTATATGATCTATTAATGCAATATTTGAATGATGCGTGCTTATGATGTCACAATAACAACTTACGGATTTTCCCAAAAAACTTTTTTCATTGTGAAAATTGCTCAGGAAAACCAGCCCTTGTTTCAAAATTGCAGTCAAATTTTGTTTTCCTGGGCAATTTTCACAATAAAAAAAAGTTTTTTGGGGAAATCTGTAATTTATTATTGTGACATCATAAGCAAGCATGCAAAGAAACTGATTTGTGGCAAATGTTCAAGTGGCAAGTGTTGATAGTAATGTTTAATCTACAAACGCAGTACAATACTTGGAACTTATAATTTAGCATACTGTATGTTTGATAGTTGTTATAAAAGAACGTATATAGAGTAGTTAGAGGTAATTTTCATAATTCATTTTCTTGATAAGCAAGCATCATTCAAATATTGCATTAATAGGTCTTTGATATAAGATTGCATTGTGCAAAAAGGACAAAAGTCTCATAAAAAAATATTATACTATCATGAAGTATATGCAAGAAACTTTCAAGAACAGAATTTTTTTCAGGGTTATCTCGTTGCCCACATGACAGTTTGAGGGTTGGCATTTGGTCTCCCAAATTTTTTAAAATGTCCCATAACTCCTTAGCTAATACTTTTAGACTAAAATTGAGACCATTTTTGAATTCTGCATTATGAAAAATGGTGGAATAGACACTTTAATTAACTTTCTACCCCAAATATAACCCTAAAATCAAAAAACATTGGGAACATCAACAGCGCCACCTAGTGACAGCAACAAAATTTCAAAACGCGATATCTCAAAAACCACTTCTCCGATTTTCAAATTTTTTTTTTTGTTCAAGTTTAAATTTTGAAAACAACAAAATATATCAAAACCAACACCTTTTGAAACCTAGTGGTTACATTTCTTTCTAAAATTTGTTGAATTATAATGGAATGCCTCCGATGTGAACTCTACGTTTATGAATATTATTTCAGGGTTGCCAGATAGTGCTTCTTCCTAAAACCTTTTTGCAGTCTTAAAAAGTATGATTTTTCCTGTTTAGCTGTGTGCTTATTTGCAGTGGTAACTATGAAATCGTGTGAAAACCCGTATATATGCTCGTCTATGTAAAGAAGGGAGCGTTCTTCCTGGCCATCAGCACAAGGCTGAGTACTCATCAGTACATATCTACGGTATCATTTATGAAACTCAACCTTTGAACTAAAGTTATGGCAGCAATGGTCAAACTAAATACAGCCAGCAAAGGTAAACATGTTTGGCGAGGTAGAAACGACGTAAAAATGGTACCTTACACTAGCTTGGAAATTAAGCTGGTAGACTTCCACACATAATATGAAAAGAAAAAGTCAGAACAGTAAAACCGTGGTGAGTAAAACCAATTTCCTCTAAAATGAACAGTTTGTTCACAAATAACAAAATACTGCGGAGATAAAGAGCACTGACAATGCCAGATATTAATTTAAGAACCAGCGCTGATGGTTTGTACTGCAACAGTGACGTGGTGAACTGGATAGTGCTCATCATCTCTTGAGTTGTAGAGGTGGGTTCGATACCCCGTCGGGTCAATTAAAAAGTTTTTTCAATCCGGCATTGAATTTTATTTCTGCTAATCACTCAGCTTTGATGAACAGGCATCGGTTGCATATCTCACAGTTTCGCTTAAATATTAAAGTAAATTGTTTGATTTAAAAAGCGCTGGAACAATACATCTTCGATGAATGAACCGCTACCTTTATAGTAAAGAAAATCACCGATGTTGTCAAGCTGAAAAATAAGTTGAATAATTTTGCCTTAAATTAAAAAAAGGTTCATTTGAAATGTTCAAATACTGTTCTTAAACATTATCCTACCGGTCAGCTATGCTTGCTGGCTTGACTCGATCGATGCAAAGTACGGACTTCTTTCGATGTGTCGACTTTGTCAATGTAATCCCAAGTTCAGTGCCAGGCGTCTTTAAAACTTCCACCCGCAATGGACCAGATGCGTTGGCGACCGCGTCTGAAAGCCACAAACCCAGGCTAACAAGCAGCAGGGCACAAAAATTTCGTACATTTGTCATTTTCTCGTTTAGCAAACTGCCACTTGTAGGTCTAGAGCAGTGGTTTCAACCAGGGTTCCGCAAGTTTACATTCAAATCCGAGAGTCTATTTTATTATTATATGCATATTGTTTAATATAATCAAATATTGATTAGGTTTGCCACTATTAATAAATTTGCTACACTTTAACACGTTCGCTGCGATCCGAATTTTCGTTGTTTTCTTGTGGTGCGATTACCTTTAACTTTCTGCTTTCCCGCCAAATTTCGTCGATATGTTTTCTTCGCTTCAAGGAGTATTTTAATTTAATTTTATTAATCAAATGATGCTTTTTGCATAAGGCAATTAAATTATTGAACAGGGGTTCCTCGAGCTTTTGGAATGTTTTATTGGGTTCCGTTTCACCAAAAAGGTTGAAAACCACTGCTCTAAAGTGATATTAAAACAATGTAAAAACGGTAACATTGAACGAAATATATAATAAATAGTAACTAGAACAATAATACCATCATTTATATAGCGTCACAGCCATCATAAAAAGCTTCCAGGCGCTATACAAAAAAAAATAGCAAAAAAAAAACGCAAAGTACTACAATTGTCTAGAAGTTGTAAAAAAAAAAAAAAAAACAAGCTAAAAACGATACCATCCACTTACCCATAACAGAAACATCATACTCTATTGTAAATATAGCATCTTGGTCGCATTGCATGATCGTGCTGGTGGCTTGTTCCAGACAAAAAGATTTTATCTGTGTGCCGCCCACCGCTAAAATACGGTCTCCTGTTTTCAAGCTGCCTTCCCTGAAAAAAACACTTCTTGTTACATCAAGGTTGCAAAGACGTCAAATGAACGCAAACAAACGTTGGTTTCATGTAGTAATAAGCGTTGTTTCTAGTAATGGAAAATTTCCAACAGCTAAACAGACGGTTTAGAGCCAAAAGTAAATAACAGTCTAGCATGGTCGTAGTAAAGAATGAATTACAAGAAAACATGAAAAGCAAGCAAAATTAAACTATGACAATCGTAATTGAGATTGTAGCTATCTTTTCGTCAGCTCACGATGTACGGTAATTCATAGTAACATCGAGAAACAGGGCAATAGAACACACTAGTATTTATCAATTATCATATTACCGTACACCAGGAAACGTTGTTTGGTGCCACAAATTATAACGAATGGGTGATTGGATGTTAGCCTTCAACTAAGAAGCCGAGTAGGTGCATTGTGACAATCAGTGGTCTGACAAACTGAACCATTTTCACTTCATTCAGACAGTGCGCCAGCCAAGCAGCAAAACGCAGATTAACACGCCACAAAACAACAGCTCAGACAAACCTGTCGGCCGGAGAACCACTTCTAACGTGGGTGACGACTAAAGGCCTTGATTTGGAGTGTTGCTCGTGGCCCCCACCTCTTAACACAAAGCCAAAAGACCCGGCCTCTTTATTTAAGGATATATCTGTAGCTTTTTGAATGATAATCGACGTTTGAACAGCTGAAATAAAACCGTAAAAGTGAGTGAAAAAGCAAAATTCAAAGCAAGATACCACAAGTTTGTTGGAAAAAGGACGATGTGTTGCACAATTTGTTTCAAAAATGTGCTTTAAAGAACTTATATGTAAGCATGACCAAATGACCATACTAGTAGCCATGATGTAAGTAAAGTTGGAACAACTAAATTACTACAGATACAAGTGAGAAAGAGAAGACAATAGGTTTTTACGTATTCCTTTCAGAAGAATTATTAAAAAATAGATGAGGTGTACGTACTTGTGGGAGGAAGATGATATTCGATTTCCAAGCTAACTTTTTCGTCGATGTTTTTCAACAAACTGATAATTTCACCATGCTTCAGCTTTGAGGTTCTGATACCATTCACTGCAGTAATAAAGTCCCCAACTTGCAATTGGTCACTCCTGTTGAACAGAAGCGCGCTATCTCATAAAGAAGTAAATCAATGGACTCACTATGTGCCCTTGATGAACGCCAAGACAATGTAGCCATTTTATACACAAGTGATCGGTATCACTATTCTCTATATAAGGCGTGATTAATTATTATTATTGACTTACTTTGCAGCAATACCGGTGCTTCTTAAATTCGAAACCCGAGGCCTTCCTTCTTTATCTGCTCCTCCTGATATAGTGAGCCCCATCACACATCCATCCACCTTCATCAGGTTGACAATGCAAGTGCCCTTCTCTTCCTCTGATTTGAAAGCAAGTTAAAATATCAATCAACGAAAATAACATAGAAAAATAAAAATAAAAGTTCTTTTTGTGCTGGTTGAAACAAGGCGATAGCATTTCTGGTCAAAACACTGCCAAATCGGGGATCAAACTATAAAAATCTTGATTATCCAAAAGTTAAAAAACAACTTTCTGGAATTCAAACAATAGTAATCACGGACTGATACAGCAAGCACTTTGTGCAATACAAAGCACTTTAATGAAAGAGATTTATACTTTCATTTTCTTAACCGAGCGACACAATTCCCCATGGTACATCGTGCATCGATAGACAGTATCGTTTCCCTAACATAAAGACATGATTAAGTAATCAATTGTACCGGGTATTTCTTCGACTCTCGCAGGCACCAACTGCAAATCGTCCTCCACCACCGGCCCATGTCGTCGCCCTGAAAAGAAATATTTGACAGATAATTAAAACAACTTACAGAATGTTAATAGACCTCATAGTGCATGCAAAAGCTAAGAGCACCCGGCTTGGGCACCACTGGTATAGAAAGATCGTTTTGATAAATGACTTTGCTTATTCCGTTCAAAGAGCATACAAAATTAACGCCTGCAAATGAGTTCATTTCCCTTAGTGACTTCAGCAATGCTACGGAGTGGAAACAGTATACTGAACTACGCATGCCTTGATTTATGTGACGTAATGTCCAAAGCGAGTCTATTCTTTAAGAAACTGCTGGCGGTTAGGTTCAAAGACAACACCGAAAATAAACGTTTTGAAATAGTTGCAAACGCTACAAAACGCCAACCATTGGCTTGTGACAGTACGGTATAAACAAAAAAGACAGCAGCAAAGTGATATTTGTATATTTTCTTTGCATCAATATCACATCATCCTTCCTCACCATGACAACCTTGAAACTCGTAACTTGAACTGTCATGCTTAGGGTCTTTTCGTTTTCCAGCACACAACATCGACGCCATTGCTACATGCACTGATTCCACCTTACCACGCCTCTGCTAACTTAATTAACTGACCTCTGCTAGTTACGGAGTGTTGAACTAAAGTTGAAAAGCAAAATTTATGATCAAATTTATTCTTTAAGTAAATGCAATTGTATGAGAAAACATGGAGCTGAAGACTGGAATGCGTATGGCTGAGGCGACAACAATGCTCACTGCATACTGACATAGGCACAAAATGATAAAATAGATCGTTGTTCTATGGCTAGCAGCATCAACTGAGGTTGAAAGCCGCATAGTTGAGCTAGGCCGTCGCGCCTGCTTTCACCTGGCACCTAGCCCAAAATTTGACATCAGATCAACAATTTGTTGCGCAAAAAGAGCGAAAAACCCGTCCTAACCGCCATTTACGCGTTTATCTGATCATTATAATTGAGCTAAACACAACGAAGTTTCGAGCCAAAACGCGGAAGCAAAACGCATTACGTCAACTTATGCCGGGTGAGGGACATATCAACGTCAACCGAAAGGACAAAGTTGCAATGGCAACACTCAGTCCAGCAACCAAAAGTTGTTATTTCGTCTGGTGATGTTGAAACGAGGCAAAAATGATGAACTTTTGCTGGCTAATAAAGAGTAAATATTTTTTTAGAAAAATTCAAAGGTTTAGCATTTCATAGTTATAAATAAGTGTAACAGAGCATTTAAAGTTAACATATTTGTACACAAATACTGCAAACAACAAGAGTTACTTTAATCGTAAAGAGTAAGGTGAAAATGTTTCGTACAGGAAAGCCAAAACGATTCTACAACTATTGAAAGTCTAATATTCACCTTCGACTGAATTCACGTGGGCCAGTCATAAATTATCGCAACAGTGAAGCAGTTATTCATATCAATATTTCATGACTCGTTCGCATAACCGAGGAATATTATCGCGCATCTTATCACCTTTACCTACGTCCTACATACTATTTTAAACAAAAAATATTGCATTTTATCGGCCCTTAAGCACGTGGAATGCATTCATGGAAAAGACCAGTTCTAGCACCTCTTAGCTACAATATCAGTGTAATCTCATAAGGATGAACAATATTGCGGTTTCTGCGCTACACCAGTGACAACAATATGCCATTGGCATTACAATGTGACATACTGTACAAAGGTTCAGGTCAGTTAAACTACAATATTTCCAATAACTTGAGCGTGCGAACAAGATAAAGTGGATATCCTGCACCACTGAAGCGCGCATAGCGAGCACAATGACGTAGAGAGGTCAAAACACTGGCTCCTTTCGCTTCATCACAAGCTTAGTGAGCAACAACATGGAAAAGAATCAGCCATCTGACAAAAAATTGATACACTGCAATCATGTAACCTCAACTGACCCGGCAAGTTGCCAAATTCGTATTACTCATTCGAAACCTGGACAATTTTTTTTACTCTCATAAGTTAAGTTGTGAAGACAATTCGGTAACGGTAGACTTTCAATTGTATACAGCTCATAGAAGAAATAACACGATTCGTTTTATTAGATGAGAATGCTAAGTAGTTTGGAAAAGACGCTGATAATACCAACAACAAACAAGTAGCCCACAACATCCGCGCAATAATCTCTACACAGAAACTATGTCGTCTAAAAATGAACCCGATAAGCAGTTTGCTTTTGCAGTTTTTGCTTGGATTCAACGTTCAACAGCGTTGGAATGCTGTAAAGATAACCAAGTGGTCTTCAAAAGCAAGTCGCTTACTCATGCAAGCGACTGCGCTCGGCTTATGTCTAGTTACGGAAACCGACGACAACAAATTTAGCCAGAGCATCAGCCGAAAAAAGTCACATTTTTGAAGGATAGGCAGGTGGAGAATTTTCATAATTTCCAGTCTGAAGCCAACACATTCCTTTGCTCATTGCCATGAACTTTGTTTATTCATCAAAGACGAAGTATCGCTGGTAATGAGCACGGTCATAGAAGATCATCGAAACATCGCATTTGGAAATTTGGCAAGCAAGGTTGAAGAACGAGCTATAACACTTCTGCAGACATTAAAGTATTTGCTTGATCAAAAAGGCGATGAATTATGAGATTAGTTTCAAGATACAGCTGAACTGTGACGTCACCTGACAAAGCCGATACAGTTCTTGCACAGGTTGGCTTACGATAGATATCCATGGGATTACTTCGACATGGCATTGATCCCAGCCAATTGAAGTAGATTAAAAAACTCATTAAATTTGACGAAAAATAAGTGGCATTGACAATATTTTAATAAACCTGAAGGTTGATTGAGTATAGTCTCAGGCAAAAAGAGGACAACATAAGTCAAGGAGAGCAATGCAATAATAAAATGCTTGCAAATAAATCAAGACTACTCTGAAAGAAACTATATTTTTCAACATCATGGCCAACGAACACAGCTTTTATCACCACATATTTTTAGTACAAAAACTCCTTTAAATTAATTTTGATTACTTTAGAACGGTCGACGATTGTCCTGGGTATTTATATCGTAGATTTCAAGCTTTTCACCATGTCGCAATATAGGAAAAACACCACATCTCAAATTATGGCGCTTAAGATGTACGATACCCAATTACCCAATGATGTCCCTTATTAGGACACGTGTATACTGTATAGTTTTGTTGAGATTCAATTGCAGAAATTAAGCAATATTGAGCTAAATATCCGTAAAGATGGCGACCAGTTTTTTTTTTATTAGAATATATATCTGTTCTGCAATCACTCGGCGAAGACCTTACGCTACCATGCCCTAGATCTAATCATTAAATTCGACAGACTAATAACTCATACCACCTCAGAAACGAGATATTTCAAAATAACAAGAAATTTTAGTTACTTTTGGTGTTAAATGTGAAGACTACGATGCATCATGGCCATGGATGCATGTATTGTATATCGAAAGTGTAAACTACATAACGCGAATGCTGTAATTTGAATTTGGACACAGTCAACATGGGAGCATAATTTTTGTTGTTACAAAACGCTTTGGTTTTCAATTCGATTTGTCGCGCATAAATATTGATCACAGGCAGACTGTTAATCATTTGATTTTAGACGGTCTATGGACTGTAGCCTACTACCTGGTGGTTTCAAAAGAAATTACCAATTTGAGACTGTTTTTATTTTTTGCTGAACAAACCATTTCAGAAAACGAAAAAGTTTTACGTTGTGCTTAGAAATTACTTGTTAAATGTGTTTCGTTTGATGTTGTAGGAAAGATGCAATCTAAAAGCAATTAAAAATATTTAATGCAATTGCAGCCGCTGACGTATGTGATAGAAGATATCGTGTCTCTTTCATTAGGATGTGTGGCAACTAATAGAGAAAACCAGAAGCTGTCAATCGCATGGAAACAAAAGACACAATAATTTCTTAAACATAAACTAGGCGGAGAAAGTTTTCCGTACAACACAGACACTGTGTTCGGGCCAATATTTCAAAGGAAATCTAGAATTAAGCTGACTCACATTGGAAATGTTAAAACCAAAGGTCTTTTCTCACAGGAATACGCATGGCCAATTAATAACACTAAAAAACTCAGCAAACACTACGATATGTCGGAAAATCGGATCCAGCTAAAAAAAGGCATCAATTTTTATGTTTCCTCAACTTCAGCTCGCGCTGCACACTTTTTGCTATCACTAACTCCACCATTTTACAAAAACTGACCGCTAGTTTACTGAGTTTGGATGTATCATTATAGATGACTCTGAAAGGTATCCAGATACAATTTATCTGTCATGCTATGTCAACAAGCAAAAGTACAGCATAGGCCTGGATTATATAAATACGGTATCATAAGATATCGTTTGGCAAGAGGAAATCAATGAAGGCCGGATTACTTCCCATGTTAGATGTACAACAAGCTATTCGCGTTATAAATGTCAATCGGGAAGTGGTCAGCTAGTTTTTTTTTTTTTGTCGTATCCAGGCTTACACCTGGTGGTTGAAGATTTAGATTAAGTGGACGGGAAGGCAAGGAAGCCAATCTTCGTATCCACCTTCAGGCATGCCTTTAAGTGTCCTGCCAGAGACACAGCCGCATGCTCTTGAGCGGTGTCGAACCGGCGCTCTTTCGATTGCCGTTCCAAGGCTCTCAACACTCGGGTGACAAAGCGGTATATTTAGAAAAACAGTTCGGCTCTTTTCTGAAAATTTATTATAGAAGAAGAGCATCCTCATTTCAGAAAATTATGGCGGTTTGAAAATCCACTCTGAACATACCAATCGGGCACGCCTTGGTAAAAAGGCATTACAAGATGATAAACACCATAGCCGGGCTTATCATTCAGACAACATCGCGTCTTTTCCTTGCATTCCATCATGTTGTTACATCATCGTAAAACCTCTGTTGATGAAAGCTTTTCATTTTATTTTTGAGGAAACAGTCTAGCTGCTTACATAATGCGCATCTGTGTCTTATCAACCCGTTCATTTAATGCACTTCAAGTATGTACAAAGAACGAGATTTGAAAGTTAAAACCAAATCCCATTTTATGATACAAAAATTCACATTTCTTTCAAGAAACTTCAACAGCACTTTCGCTAGCTGGATTTACGCTTGCACTTCAGAAGCTGATTAAAAGATTTACATGTAAATATGACACGACGCCATAGAACTAAAAAGTAAAAATTGTAATTTTTGACACAAATGATTAAATTGCACAAAGCAACAACATAAAATGAGAATTTTCTTTTATCAAGAACAAATAGATTTAAAAAATCAAAACCAACCAACAAACTTTTGCAGAACACCAATTTATGTTCCTTTACCTTCGTAGTTGTTAAGAGAACAATCACTATGCCATGTCTTTCCTTGTAAACCAAACCCGCCAGAAGGGTGATCTTTCGGTCGAAGAGTATTTGATCGTTTCAATGAACTAGATTTGAGCGAATTGAAACGGGATTTCAAGCTAGAAGATTTTTTTTGGGAAGAGATGTTTCTTGTGTGATAGTCATAAGCATTTTCACTTCCTTGGTTATTTCCCATGCTAAACTCAACTTGAAACTAGCAGGAAGAGTAATGCCCTTTTGTTGTTTTACAATTGCAGAACAATTTTGCTGATTCTTGAGACAACAGAATAGGGTTTCTATTAATCTAGTCATAAAACATAACTCGTAAGAAAGAAACTACGACAAGCTGGAAATAAAATCAACAACCTGAAAAAAATTTCACTCGGTATTGTACACACGGTTGCGTAACTATGACCTAACCAATCTGAGTTTTCTTTTTGCAGAGACAATTAAATGCAGCACTTCTGATGACTGGTTGGTCCTGAAATACTGTTGCAAGTAAACCTTCTAGCATTTGAACCATCCATGCTAAAAAGAATCAACTATGAATTGAGTTCGTTGCTTGGGAAGCTTTATTTTAACCGCCGAAGCACTGACACAAATACAGATAGATCTGTTTAACTTGAACTTCTGAAACCTGATATTGACAGTTTACATAACACCTTCAACTGTAACAGTTTCTTTGCAGATTCAACTGATAGCAATACAGACTATTGCTAATTATCAGTTTTGAGCTCAAGCTTGCAAAGCTGCCGGCTGAACAACAGACACGATCACACACGACTGCAAATGCGAACTATTAGAAATTGAGCCGGATTATGCAGCCGCAATGTTCGGAGCACATTTTTTCGATTTCAAATCTCTCATGAGCTTCCCAGCTGATTGATTAATTACAGAATGCACATCAGGATTGCGAGCGTCTGTGCTGTGGGTGGGCTGAGGATGCGTTGTAATTATAGTTCAATCATAAGTGTTTGATTGCAACCACAGCCTTTTTATCTTTCTTGAAGGTCAAGTCCAAGTGACAGTTTTAAAAATTTTCATTATCGAACATTTTGAAGACGTTAAAAAAGTGTTTGAAACGCATATGTCATGTGTTAGCTGACGCCTAACCAGCCTGCAAGTCAAACTATTATACATTGATCCACCGTCTGCAGACGATGAATAAATGTAAAAAAAGTCTAATTTGCTGCTTAGGATAAGATTGAACGGTGCACCTGCACAGAATTTGCGCGCAAATCGAAAATTACAAACATTCTGGATCAATATCAACAAACCATTTATCATCACGAAGAGTTGATTAAAGCAATGGTTATCTCTAGCATCCGCCATCAGCCCATCATGCACTGTCGCAAGGACCTTATCCCAAAGTCAGCAACTTGAAGGAAAAAAAAATTCACATAAAATTGATTAAAATTACTATCAAATGTATTTGTCGCGCATATCTGATACATGAACCAAGCTCAATTCCTGCTGCATAACTTTATGCATTTTCAAAGATTTAAACTCTAATGTATGGGCTACCATGTGAGCTTTTAAACAGCTACGTTCTAATTTAGTTGTGACTGGCCAATCGATATCGTCGCAAACAGTTAATGGCGAACAAAATAGCCGACGTGAATGATTCTCTCCTTCTCATAAGTAGAATTGTTTAATTCACAGCCAATTGAAATGAAAAATACTCTTGTCATGTGTCTGTAGCTAAATATTACAACTGATCATAAATTTAGTAAGTACCATGGCTATCGACACTTATGTAGAAGTCAAGTGATTGCTGCGCAATGACGTTACGGCTTATAACGTACGCATATTGAAACTGTGAATAAAGATGACGATTTTTTTCAATGACCACTACTCACTGGCGCTTTATCATAAGAGGATTATATTGAGCAAAAATCTCGACAATATTTCGTGACAGGCGACGTGGGAACATAACTTGATGGAGAGATAACACGCTGCTTGAATATGCCAGTTTGCCATGTTTGGTATTCCAGAAAACGCGCAGCTGACCCCGAATACGAAACTCAGCTAATAATTTTGTCATTCTAAACCGATACGGGTGAACCGTTCTAGACAAGGTCATCATGGTTGGTGCATGTCAGTTAGCAGAAGAAGCACGAGACAAGAGTTGAGAAAAAAGTTGTCAGCGAGTGGAAATATCTTAGTGAAAGCACAACTGCAATCAATCATATGTCACATAGTACAAGCCGGGACTTTGGCAAGTGGTAAGTGACATGGTATCAATCAAGGCTGCTCAGACGTGTTTACTTCAGTCCCCATCAAATCTGCACACACCTGAGCCAATAGTGAAAGCTTACTAGTGATTGACTCATTATACCAATTAACAATGTAAATAATGATGTGAACTGTTATACACATCACAAAAACGCATAGTTTTATGTTATTTATTATAGCAAAAAATTTGAACAAACAATATATACAGAAGGAATTTAAATGATACCTTAGCAATTTATATACTAATGAAATCTTCCAAAAAAGTTTGAAAATAATTACATGAATTGAACATCAGCCAAGTCAACAAGTTGTAGCAGTAGTAGCACCCTTGTTTGAGTTGTAACAGCTTTTTAAATACCGGTACCAACAATTAAAAAGCCAAACTATTATATTACAGTGACTTCTAAAACACATGGTAATCAATCAATTTGTATCAGTTTTTTATTTTTTTGATATATATATACAAAAACAAAAAATGCATATATATTGCATATTCTGCTTTCTACTGATAAACTGCCTTTTCGAAATAAATATACAACAAACTAAGAAAACACTGCCACAGTGTTGAAATAGGAAAACTATAAAGCAACAAAATGAGAAACCATCCATGATCAAAAAAGAATTCTATAGCCTAATTATTTTGGCTTTTAACTATTGTTTATGCAGAAAAATTTAAAACAAAAGCACAAGACATCAGGCATTAAGTCATAAAATAATGCCTTTGTTCTTTTGGTGACTGCAAACAAGGATACAACATGATGTTGGAAATAGCAAACAGCTTTATTTTCAACGTTTTGTCAGTCAACATGACTGACTTCATCAAAAGAAAACTGTTTGTTCAGCAGCAAAATGGTATAACACAGAAACATACTGACAAAATGAATAAATTTGCAAGATACAAGTTTAAAAATATATATACAGAATTGCCACTCTGTTTGATTGACAACACAGATGACCTCTTAAGTGTCAAAATATCAAGAAACCTTGAATTAATGTAAGAAGAAGACAGAAGAAGTTGAAAATCAGCAAATTAGATTTTTTGTAGAACACAAAAGTTACTTTGACGTTGCCACAACCTATACCATTGGCCAGAGCTCTTCTATAAAAACAAACAATTCCCTTCCAGTTTGGAATTACACACAACATGTGATTTTGAACCTCAATCGTCATAGGCTACTGTGAGATGTGCAGTCTGAGTCTGACCATAGAAAGAGCTCAACCCCTTGTTCTCCTGGGCCATATCAAAATGGGCTTTTGCCTGAGGAATGAGGATGGGTTTCTTTTATGTCCGGTTTTCTTGCTCCATCAATTATTATTATGATGACTGTTCATCCACAATTCCACATCAATATTGGAACTGGCAAATTCAATCCACAGCACTTTTCCTTAGGCTGTCAATTATTATTACATGTGTGCTTCTCTTTGTTTTTGTTTTAGTTTTTGCTGTTTGTTCTTTGTGGCCGTGCTAACTACAGACTTAGCTATAGCCTGCTACATGATTTACTATTCAGGCACGTTTTAAACCTTGCAAGGTTTTGCCACCTTTCCCCGTTCATTAATGTGCTGGTAGGCCTATATCGACTGTTGTAGTTAGAACTATCTTTTTCGTTCTGGACGAGTTAATGACGAAAAATAAAATGAATGAACTTAAGCCACATTCTAGAATAAAAAAGTGAATAATTCTTCAGTTCAGCAGTTTTTTTGTTATCAAAATGAAATTACAAACAACATAAACTAAAAGCAGAAATTGCAATATGTGCAGATATGGATTATTCATGGCAACTCTGATCAATAAAAGTTCTTTGTTAAAAGCAAAGTCTAAGTGCTGAGTGCTTGGCAAGTTGTTGACAATTCATAGTTTTGAAATTTTTCTTAGCCACAGCAGACAACAACAGAACATTTTAAAAGTGTTCACACTTAAATGGCACTGTCTATCACGTAGTCTACTGTGAAAATGATGTTTAAAAGTGGAAGTATCTACAGAGTCAAAATAGTAAAATTTACTATGATGCTCCATTCTGCAACAATATTTATAATACCAATGAAGTAGTTTAACAAGATAGCTGAATTGATTAAGCACCCCACAATTGATTAAGAGCAAAAAAAAAAAACAGAACAAACAATGCTGGTTCGGCTCTCAGGGTGCGGGCTTGAGCCATGCATTTTGAGGACAGCTCTTCATTTGATGTCACCTAATAGATGAAATAATTCAGAAACATATAGAAATTTCACTATTTCTCAGTCACTGTATCAGTACCGTAGTTCAAAGCCTGCATAAATATGTAAAACTGCCAGAATTAAGCCTGCAAAGGAGCTTTTTCAGTCTGAAAATAAACATTCTTACAAAATTTAACTACAGTATTCCTATCCACTTACCTTGATATTCTGGAGAAGCTAGACAAGCTGGCCGTTTAAAGGGCATTCTGATAATTTAAGACAAAAAATATTTTATAAACTACCTACTAAACTTAAAACAATTCATTGAAGAACTTAAAATTGCAATGATCTATAAAATCAAAGCTTGTATCATGTTTTGTTGTATTCAAATATAATCTAGACTACGCCTAGTGGTTGAAGATGTGGTATAAGCAGTGCTGTATTCGTAAAAAAAGCACAGGGTATACTGTCAGATTTGTCAAAATGATAAATAATACACAACTGGCAAAATACTAATCTTTATTCTACCATAACATGAATTGTATCAACATCAAAATTGGACGAGAGGTACAAAATTATTTATTTTTGAAAACCAGAGGGCATACTATAATTGCTGGAAAAAGCAGAGAGTATACTGCGTATACCGCCGTATACCCTCGAATACAGCACTGGGTATAAGTGTAATGGTTAGACAAAAATTTAACTTTTATATCAATTGTTCAGCATGTTGTGATGCGTCTTGCCAAAACATAACCATGGAAAACGCAACTAAATCATTTAATGCATCAGTTCACCTTTTCATCATAGTTACATCACTTTAACTATTGCAAACACATAAAAAGACGAAGATAAATATTTTTCAATTGGTTACCAATGATTTTATTTTCATCTCAACTCAAGAGTTCCTCTTAATGCTGGTGCTTTGTACTTTTATCTTCATCTCAACCTCCACTGTGTGATTGAAAGTAGTATTTCTACTTTAATGGTAAGAATTTAAATCCAACCGCACTCAACTAAGTAGGCTACAAAACTGCTTAATGATATCATAAATATATCGCCTACTTAGTGGCCTGCACTGACTTGGGCTAAGTAGTAATGCTCAACTAAGCTGGCTGGAAATGATTCTTCAGCAGGGTTCGTGCCTCACAGCCTATTTAGTCCTACAAAGTGAAATTATAAAGTATTCAAAGTTCAGCCAAACCTGCACAACAGTGGGTCAAAACGGTTTCACTTTTTGATCGAAGAATAGCAAGCACTGCCTTAAAATGCCTACAAAAAACATTAGATTTCAATCAGTTTTTCATTGCTTCGCATCAGTGTTGCCAGATATTTTACATTAAACGTTGGACAAATCAATTCAAACCAAACCCTTGAATGTAACGTTTTTACCAGATTTTAGCGCATATGCGTGACCATGAAGCAATAAAGGCACCCACGCTTTTATTTCGACCAGCGATGGTTCATCTGCAGTTCTGAGTAATCACCATCTCACCCCCTCCAGGCATAATTCACTAGTGGGCCTTTATGCAAAATTTCATTTTGCTAAATGCTCAACCTGGTGTAAACAGTAGCCTATCAGTGACGTGCGGTGAGGTTCCTAGATGGTGAGGCACTAATTTTTTCAAGTCACTTTTACAATAAAAATTTTTAACAACAAAAATGGTATCATACTAATCAAAAAAATTAGCAGCATGCTTTCACATTTATTAAAAATAAAATCCATGCGCCTATCCTTTTGGACTAAAACATTTGTGACTTTGTTGTATAGACCCTTCTTTAGTCCTGACATTATCACTAGATATTGAAAACAAGAGACAGGGAAAGCAGAAAAGGCAATTGTTATTTTTTTTTGTTCAGTCGTCTGGAGCAAACCTTATAAATTTAGAACCGGTCTTCCTTTATTTATGACTTCAACTTTGGATTGAAAGTTTATTTTTTAAAAATCTCTCAGATTTGATACTATTACTAAATCTTCCTCCATTTTTTAGTTAAATTTTATAAGAAACAATCCTTTACACTGCAAGAAGTCACATACCACGTACTATGCGGGCATTCCAGCTTGACGAAAAAGGTTTCAAAGCTGTGACGTCAGATTTGAGGCAAGCCTCAAATCGTAGTTAAATCGTTCATGATGATTTCTGGGCGACTTTGCGAAAGAAAAAGGCACGCATAATGCAGTGTATGGAAGTTTTCTGATCTGAAGTGAGGCACAGCTTGGCGTTGCCTCTCCTGGTGTATTTCAACGATTTTGACCACGTGAACGCTCGATATGAATATCGCCACAGAAACAGAAAAAGTTAAAGCACAGTTTGGGTGTAGAAACGTAAAATTTGGGGGAAAGGGGGCACGACTACAGCAATTCACACAAATAAAAGCACCTAAAAACGTGCAATATTTAGTACTTTTTAATAAATAATATTTATTCTGTGATAACCATATCTTTGATATAAATTTTGCTTTGCCAGATGTTGGCAGGTGAGGCACTGCCTCACCTGCCTCCCCTGACTACACGTCCCTGAATAGTATTGTGTTTCGCTCTTGTTGTAGCCTTGTAGGCAGAGGTGTATTCCTAGCCTTTTATTTGGTGGGCTCTATTAATACCTAGCTGTGTTGTTATAGACAAAGTATTGGTCACAGCGGTAAACCATAATCTCTTCGTGAGAAAATCGTAACATAAGATTGCCGGATCCGTTCGTCTGTATGTAATGACCGAAAGAAACACTCCTTTAAAAACGCCTATTCAAAATTGTATTTCTGTAAAATTAGCCACCTGGCTGTCGAAATTGGGATGCAACACCATACACCACTAAAAACTTGTCACTACGATACAAACTACTTAGATTAAGACGGAATTTTCGTCCAGCTGGCAAGCACTAAGCAAACAGTTAAACATGCGACTAACTTTCAAGCAACAATTTTACAAATGACTAGAATACATTGCTATATCTCAAACTCACGTACGCAGTTACTGTGACGTCATAGTGAAACATTGTGAAGCAATTCTCAACAGGTGTGATACAAGTCTTACGAACGATGGTGCAATCTTGGCTCATTTTTTAGGAAAAATTCCATGACGTAATACGCTAAGATTCAGTAGACCTGAACGGTTTTATATGACGTTTGATTTGGTGAACCAATGTCGGGAACATAGCGACCTCTAGTTATGACAGTCTGACATGGCATAACTAAAAAAGAATTGACGACAATTGTGAGCCAATGAATAAAAACACACGATACACAAATTGTTTGAATCACTCACGTTTAAGTTAATACTCAAATACAAAGGGCATGCAAAGAATATACAGCAATAAGAATAATACGCGACAATACATGAAATTGGTACCATAAGTACACGCTAAAATGACGCTATATACAATTGTTGCGATAATAACAGGCTGTTCCGGGCTCAGACAAGTGTCGGCCAGCGCAGACAAAACCAGGCTCAAACCCTAACACTAAAGTGTTCTTTACGGGGGCGAGGCACGAAATATCCCTCAACACGTAGTCTACTTTTACTTTCCCCGTACTCTCATCATAATTGCAGACGGCAACTTTAACTCTACGAACCACAGGCTTCCCTTTCCTAATTTGTGGAACTACCTCATGCACCCTCCCAAGTTGATACTTCCCACGTTTACCAATGTCTTGGAGAGAACCCACCACTACAAGTTGACCAGGCTCCAAATTTTCGGCCATTTTTAGCCATTTTTTCCGGCCCTGAAGACCTGCAAGTAAAAATCGATCCATTTACTCCAAAACTGCTGAGAAAGTGACAAATTGAACCGATAATCCCTTCTTAATTGGTCACGATCATGTGGTTTCCCAACAGCACAGTATGGGTCTAAGCATGGGGACAAAAGTGAGGCAGGGGTGATGACAGTAAAGTCCCTAGGGTCGTCACTCAAAGAGTCAAATGTACCAAAGGGCGTTCGTTCACGATCCGAACGGCACTGCCTGTGTACGTAAGCAGTTCAATAAAATTGGGCTTACGTATTGAAGAGTCCAAAATGTGAAAAAATGCAATTTTAAATTGTTTTACCATTGCCTCCCAGGCGCCACCTTGCGCTGGAGCATACGGAGGTATAAATTCCCAGTTTATCTCTCTCTGTCTCAGGGGGTGGTGAAATTCAGCTGATTCTATCAACTCGGGTAACTTCTTAGACGCTGCCTGAAAGGTGCTTCCATTATCGGAATAGATAGCATTAACCTGCCCACGTAAATCTGTAAACCTAGTAAAGGCAAGTAATTTTGGCAGAAGCGCGCTACCCGCTACCGCTACTTGGGCCAAAATAACGCGCGCTACCGCTACCCGCTACCAATTTACAAAAGTAGCGTGCTACCCGATAGGCTACCGCTACTCGGACCAAAGTAGCGCGCGCTACCGCTACTTCTTCCGCTACTTTTGTCTAAAATGACACTAGGAAACACTCAAGTCCCTAGTGACGTAAAAATGACCTTGAAAATGAATGTTATCATTCGTTTACATTGTCATTTTAACGTCGTTATAGAAAACACATTCTAAGGGAAATTTATTGTTAGCCTACGCATCTTTCAAAAACACAAGCACTTCAAATTGCTAGTCATTAAGTCCTGCCCGCTTTCGCTTAAGCACATCTTTTCTAACAGAGAAAAGTCTCTCCACCGCAGCACTGGAAGGAATGGGGGTGTTGTAGTTAATGAACAGATGTTTTACTCGGTAGACCTATTCGAAAAGCTCAAGGACTTGCTCCTGTCCGAAAACTAGGCGTTCACAAATGCTGCTTCCTTATGCACCGACGTTTCACGGTATGGCGCCAACACACCAAACAATTTATCCTCAGAGTCTTGACTGGTGTTGGTTGGTGTCACTCTTCTCGGTATCAACCTGGCTTGATGTCTCCCGCAACGGTCGAATTACATCTGTCTTGACTTTTTCTCGCAGTGTGTCAGCATCATCCGTGCAAACGTAGTTCAGAAATTGTAGCCACGATGTCTTTAAGGAGAGATGAAGACATGATGCCATAACGCATTTCATGTCGTTGAAGCACTTGTTGAATCGTTTCTTCACCCTTTTAAGGACTTTCACTCTCAACTCCTCACAGGTCACAAGATCACTGATCTCGGTTAACTTCTTCGCGCAAATTGTAATGGTTGGAAGCAAGACTCTGTAATACGCCTTGGACTCGCCCTGGAGAATGTCTAAAGCCTGGCAGATAGGCTTCATCACACGGAGATATTCGCCAAAGAAGTTGACGTCAGCAAGAAAAGATCGAAACTTTGCAACCAAACCGATTATATAGCTGCTTGACCACGCCAGTGCTGCCGAAAAAACGAGTATTTTTTTCACTTTAAATTAAAAAGTAGCGGGTAGCGGGAGTGCGACTGAAAAAAAGTAGCGCCTCTCCCGCTACCGCTACTTTGAAAACAAACAGAGTCGCTACTGCAGCCGCTACTCTAACTAAAAAGTAGCGCCGCTACAGCTACTTTTACCAAAAAAGTAGCGCCGCTAGTAACGGCGCTACAAAAGTAGCGCGCTACTGCCCACCTGTGCATTTTGGCCCAAACACGTATTTGTTATCATAAAGAACAATGAAGACAGGCAATTTTGATATCAATGCAAACTGATAGAATTGCAGTGATGGCTAGCATTGACAAGAAACTTGCCACAACAAAAAATATATATACAAGGCCGCTAGCGTACGCAGGGGGGGCATTGAGCCATGCCCCCTCCCCCCTTAAAAATGTTTTAGTAGTTAACGACGTAGATTAAGGCATTTAATATGTTTTGGATTGCACTAAAGCAATTAACAATGTTGTTCTATAGACTAACCAGGGGTCACCAAACTACGGCCCGCGGGCCGAAACCGGCCCGCGAACTGATTTCATCCGGCCCGCCACGTGCTGCGGAAATAACAGCTGTAGTGTAAAATGCCCTGTATTGTATCACAGCAGGGGATAACTTTTCAAGCAACCTTTCGATTTTCATCACAACTTTGCTATTCCACCGCTGACTTTGTTATTTATTGTGCTCAATTCAAGTCAATGGAGATTCTAAATAGTTGTATATCTTTTCACAATTTGCATCCGGCCCGCATCTGTTAATCTCGCAGCAATCTGGCCCACAGAGAAAAAAGTTTGGTGACCCCTGGACTAAGCCAATACGAAATACATGGCCCAATCCACTTGCCCCACCCCAGGTATGCCAATGTAGCATAGTGTTCTGTAAGCCTAATATAGTGAGAAAGAAATGGATAAAGTCTAAACTAAAACCATACTGGGATATCATGAAGACGTCTGGGATATCAATGGCCAGTGGCGTAGCCAGGGGGGTTTCGGGGTTACAACCCCCCTTGGCACGCGTGTGACGTCACGATATTGAGAATGGTGCTTTCAGTATCTTTATGCTTGGGAATGATGCCTTCAGTCTAAAAAAAACTTGCCTAATTTTAAACAAAACTGCATTAAAAGAGCGAGTTTTGCCAATACCAAACATTCAAACTTCTCAGCCAGGAATTAGCAACAAAAAAACATATAGAGACTTAGCTTTATTTCCGAAAAATGCCGAAGAAAACATGATCTTATCCTTTTGCTATGCCACCTGACAGCACCATTTTACAGGAATATTCATACCCACATTTTTGTTGAAAATGCTCTCAGAATGCAACAAATTCAAAGTAACTTTTTAAAATTTTCTGGGGTAGGCCCCCCAGGCCCCCGCCGCTGAGTGTCGTCTTAGGCGAGAACGCCGTCGGGCTTCGCCCGCCGGTCGTCAACTCCCCTCTTTCAAAATTCCAGGCTACGCTACTGTCAATGCCTCCCCCCCCCCCTTGAGAAAATCTTGCGTACGCCATTGTACAAGGCAGATGCAAAGAGGCGCAGAAAAGAGTTAATGCAGAAACAAACAGAAAAGCAGTGGTAAGTGACAAAAGTGAACAAGAAGACTTTTTTAATGAAGCAAATTGTGAAAAAGATGATGAGCTTTTACCTGGACCTTCCAGAAGAAAGCATCGCCGTTTAACATAAAAAAAGTGAATGGGTTTATTCCTCACAATGTGCTGAAATCTCAGGAGTTAGTTTCTTCTGCTGTACGGAGTGATAAAAAATAATTTTCTTTTCAATCATCTTTTTTTGGGGCACACGACGCACCCTATAGGGGCGCTAGACAAAAAATGTTTCTACCATCAATGTTGATAGACTGCTGATATTCGTTTACACAGTGTTTTATTGTCAAACTTTGCAGCCTACCTTTTATGGCAAAATCTTGTAATTTGTTGGAAAAAAGGTGGAGAAAATCGAAAACGGTTATAAAGTGCTAATATAAAATTCTATTTAAAGCCTTCACATCGTCAGAAGCAGTTTTGTTATTTGTAGACCGTAAGACGTTAGAAATTCTGTTTTCTATCTTTGTGACGCATATAAAAATATGGTATCGTCAAAACAAGAAAAGCGTGCTTGCAAATTGATGTTCTTCATGTTCATATTTACAACTTTTTTTCTGGTGTAATGTCGACTTGATTACAAAACACGAAAAAAGTGAACTGATGCAGTGTATTCCACGATTTCGAAGTGCTTTCATGGCTTTTGCCTTCTGGTGAAGATGGGGGTCTTGCAAGCTTGAAGTCGTTTTGTATTGTAGGCTACTCACTTGAAAATAATAAAAACTGTAGGCCTAATTACAGATTAATTATGTTAGGTTAGTTTGCTTTATTTATTTTTTGATATATTTCAACTGCTTGTCTTAAAAAACATTACAATTTATCAGTGTCAAAAGTAAAAATATTTTATTCTGCATGGGCTTGTTTACACAGATAGGTTGAAAGGTCGTTTGCTGTAGGTTAATTTTCTTGTTTGCTGTACGTGGCGAAAATAACGGGTGTTATAAACAAGTAAAAATAAAATCACTTTAATCTGCTTGATAGCTTTGATTTATGCGCAATGCGTATCGGTAGTCGATTAGGAAAATTTTACAGATTTTTTTGGCCAACTGGGCCTTGTCAAGACTTTAAAGTACGTAGTTATCTTCTGAGTAAGCCTACATTGTCGTAGCCTATAATAAGAAGTTAGTGCTACTATACAGTAGATAACGTTCAATGTGAATAGCTTTTATGGTAGATATAGGCAGCAAAGCTGTATAGTCATAAAATAAGGCAGCAAGGTATAGTCATAAAATAAGGCTAGAAAAACAGTCAACGCTAAGCTCTTTGTAGATTACTGCCAAAACACAACTTTACTTTTTAGGTTAAGTGATTTTCGTTTTGATTGCTTAGGCCACGGATGCACATTAAGCCGACAATATGTGTGACTGCATGGTATTTTATCAATAAAACTTTTTAAGCTTTGACTTCTGATGAAATTGTCACATGGCATTTCATCGGTAAGACGGTCTTGCAAGTGGTTATTCTTGCTTTAGAGTCTTTTAGACTTTAGTTTTAGAGTTAGACCATTTGCTTTCGACCATTTCTCGATCTTTGTGACAAAATTTACCATAAAGCAAAAAACGAAATGCAAAGCGACAACCAATGAACCTATCACATGACTTTCTTTTGAGCTAAACCAGATAGCAAATCAACCGGTTTTACTTTGATTCAACGTTTTTCAGATATTGAATCAAAGTAAAAAAGGACTGAGTGGCTGTCTGGGAAATCGCGTGTCAGCGTTGCTTTGGAAAACAGGAAGAAAATCCCACGTCAGCATCAGGCGCATAACCAGGAAGGAAATAGTACCCTTCCTTCATTTTTAATAATATTGTTTATAAGTTTTTGCTGCATTGGTTTTCCTTTTATTACAGTCAGGTAAAACTGTTTGTATAAATATGGCTGGCGCTACACTGTTGTTATCCTGCACCTTTGGATTTGCGGTTGCTGTAAATGTAGTCAATGTAGATGCTACATGTAAGTAATTTGTTTTGTAGGTTAGTTTTGTTTTGTAGGTTAATATTTGATAGGCTATCATTAGCATTCAGGCTTCCTTTTCATCATCTTGCAAGCAGCACCTTTTCAAAGTTTGTTAAGACTAACTTTTATCAATAAATTTTATCAATATCAATTATTTATCAATAAAATCAATAAATCAATAAATCAATAACTTTTATCAATAAATAGGGGGAGAAGAACAAGCACCTTCTCGTGGTCCCTCCCGTCAGTACCATATCTTCAAGAAAAAAAAGATATGCAAAGCGAAGCTTGTCACACTCGAGCAAACCAGGCCCAGGTTCAGCGCAGGGTGGATAGGGAAACGCCCTTCTCAGGGAGGGGCAGCTCCTCTGTCGAAAAGTACCGACGACCCAATCGTACTGCAGCTGAACACCGAAGGCATTACGGCCAGCAAGCTCAGCATCATCGAGTATCTGGCCACAAAACATCAGGCCCTCGTTATTCTCCTCCGGGAGACCCACTGCACATCTGTGGATAAGTTGGTATTACCCAACTTCACACTCGCAGGCGCAACCATTAGCAAGAAACACGGCCTCGCCACGTTTGTCCATGAGCAACTGAGCTGGACGCCAATAGACCAGTCCAATGCCCAATCGGAGGTAGAGTGGCTACTGGCTATGCATAGACATATCAGGCTATCACATCATCAATGTCTATAAGCCACTACCCTCACGCTTAACAACAACAGCCATCCCAGTGTTCCCCCAACACAGCCTCTATGCTGGCAATTTTAATTGCCACCACGTTGACTGGGGCTACAACACCACCAACACAGACGGAGAAAGCCTGGTCTCATGGTCAGCCAATAATAACCTCACCCTGCTGCGCGATCCCAAGGGTACAGCGAGCTTCTTCTCCGGACGCTGGAACACTGGTACAAACCCCGATCTGGCTTTCGCAAGTGATGACCCCGATAATTGCCAACCGGACAGACGTGTGCTAGAGAAGTTCCCCAGGTCCCAACATCGACCCTCGATTATCACGGCTCCAACGCTCATAATGCCTGTCCCTAGCAAGCCTGTTAAGCGATGGAACTTCAGAATGGCTAACTGGGATTACTATAGCCTCCTCACCAATGAAGCCACACAGTATCTCCCATCCCCTCACACCAACAACGTGGAAGAAGCCCACCAGGGCTTTTGTGATGCAATAATATCAGCGGCAAAACAATCCCCCGCGGCCGACGAAAGACCTACATACCATGCTAGGATAAGGAGTGCGAAAGCCTCTACTCCGACTTCCTCCAAGCCCCTCAGGGCAATGGCACCAACAGCTCAGCCACAGCTCTGCTGGCAAGGCTGGACTCAAAGAGAAAGAAGCGCTGGACAGAAGCCGTTGAATCAATCGACTTCACGCACTCCAGCCGCATAGCATGGAGTACACTGAACAACCTAAGTAGCAGATCACGTGCCTCTCGTCAACAATGTCCCGTTTCAGCAAATTCCATCGCCTCACAACTTGTGGAGAATGGGAAATACAAATCGAGAGACCGTGAATCAGATAGATCCGTCTTACAAGAAATGACGGACCTCTGGAGGGTAACAACCCCAGACAGGGACAACATCTCGGGTGAGTTCACCCCGGAAGAATTTTCCGCCGCCCTCCAGCACATAAAGCCAGGTAAAGCCCCGGGCCCTGACCACCTATGCCCGAAGTTGATACTCCATGCTGCTGCCTCCTTAAAGTCCTGGTTAAAAGACTTCTTTTCCTGCTGTTTGCGCCACCTGAGAATTCCCAGAATCTGGAGAAGAGCCCTTGTGGTTGCAGTTCCTAAGCCGAAGAAGCCCCGAGAGAACCCAAAGGGCTACCGCCCAATCTCTCTGTTCTGCATCCCCTTCAAGATCCTCGAGAGACTCATCTACGCCCGTGTCGAACCAATATAATAGATCCGCAGCTCCCCCGTGAACAAGCTGGTTTCTGACACGGACGATCAACCGTAGATCAGGTCACACTTATGACCCAAGACATTGAGGACAGCTTCTCGGCTAACAAGAAGGCTGGCGCCGTGTTTGTTGATCTCACGGCTGCCTATGATACCGTATGGTATGGCGTAGCCGGCAGCGGTCTTACCTGCAAGTTACTCCGTCTGCTCCCTGACAGACACATGGTCCATATGATGATGGAACTTGTGCAAAACCGCAGTTTTACCCTCACAACCGGTAGCGGTCGCCGAAGCAGACTACGCCGACTTAAAAACGGCGTCCCACAGGGCTCAGTCTTGGCTCCTCTCCTGTTCAACATATACACCTACGACTTGCCCCTCATCATCTCCAGAAAATATGCTTACGCAGACGACCTGGCACTCCTGCACTCAGCAGGAAACTGGCAGTCAGTGGAGAGGAACCTCAGCCAAGACATGCAAACACTATCAGCATACCTCCAGAAATGGAAGCTACAGCTCAGCAAGTCAAAGGCAGTGTCGGCGGCTTTCCACCTTAACAACCGGGAGGCACAGCGTGAGATAAACATCAACATTGATGGGAAACACCTGCCCTACTGTGCCGAACCTACATACCTCGGCATAACCCTGGACAGTTCACTCACGTACCGCCGGCACTTGAAGTCAATGCGCAAAAACTATCCACACGCGTCGCACTTTTGAGGCGATTGGCGGGTTCCGGCTGGGGAGCTGGTGCTAAAACTCTTCGTACAGCTACCCTAGCCCTTGTTCATTCCACCGCTGAGTACTGCGCGCCGGTCTGGTGTCGTAGTTCTCACACCCACCAGATTGATACCGCCATCAACGACGCACTGCGTACTGTGACTGGATGCCTGCGTTCCACTTCAACGGACTGCCTACCCATCCTAGCAGGCATCCAACCCGCTGAGCTACGCCGTAAAGGAGCCACGATTTCTCTCGCTCGCCGCGCTCTGGACCCCGACCATCTCCTCCATGCAACATTCAAGCGACCACCACCTATAAAGCAGCGGCTGAAATCAAGACGCCCCTTTGTGCCTGCCGCACAACGGCTACTTAAGAACGCAGAAGAATTTGGTTTAAGTGCGGCACACTGGACGAACCACATGTGGAACACGGAGTGGCAAAATCACACCTCCACGCTCCGTGACTTCATACCCGACGCCGATCCCCGTCCACCAGGGATGTCCCTTGCAAGGCTTGCGTGGGTCAAGCTTAACCGCCTGCGAACTGGCGTCGGCCGCTTTCGTTCGGACATGCACAAGTGGGGCCTGGCTCTTTCATCAGAATGCGAGTGTGGTGCCACGGAACAGACCGCAGACCATGTCATCCACCACTGCCTAACCCACCAGCCTCCACACGGTGTGCATGGTTTGAGGGTCCTGGACGACGAGACTGCTGAGTGGTTGAAGATTTCCTGCCCTCCAATCTAACCTGAAAAGATCGCTCATACACCATCATTATCATCAATGAATTTATGCATGAAAAAAATTAGAAAAGAATGAATGTAGGCTAAAAGTCGATACTACGTCATAAATGTAACAATGAAGTAGTTAATCCTCTACACGTGGACATCATTAGTTAAAAGGGACAGTGGGGCTATGTCTAGTCCACCCCAACGGAACGTGTCCAGTTGTTTTTATGATAGTAGTCTACTTAACTAATCCGTTTCAGTGGTCGATCCAAGATGTCCTCCAGTTCCAAAGGGCATTGTTTGCGTCAGAGCCGAGTTTTGCAGTCGTCCATGTTCAGGAGATAAGATATGTTGCCCAAGTCCATGTGGAACCTCTTGTACAGATGTAGGCCTACCTCCAGGTTAGAATTTTTTGGTTTTGCATAATTTAGTAGCCTATAATGCTCACAGACATACAATTATTAAAAATTTACGACATACTCTTCTCCTTTAAACTTTATTCCCACTTCAAGTGGGATCGCCGGTGCAGATTACAATCCTCCACATTACTCTGTCAGCAGCATCTTTCTCCTTTCACTCCCACTATTTCCATATCTTCTGTCACACAATTTTTCCATCTTTTTCTCGGCGTTTCTCGCTTTCTTTTACCAACTTTCACAAACTTACGGTATGATAAATTTTCGTATTATGAAAAATTTACTTTTTAATATCATAGGTAATAAATGAGCTTCCTTTCAACATGTAAGCTATAGTTGTATGTTTTTTTATAGGGCAGCGTAACGTTTTTTTATTTTTTAAGTTGAAATTGCAGTGTTTGATGCAATTTCAAGGTAGCACTTTTTTATCTTAGTGTTTACACATTCCAGTATACTTCATTTGCTCTGTAAGGATTGTTGAACATTTTACTTTTAATCTTACCGTACTAATAACCAGTCACTGCCAAAACGTAATAAGTTAAATATTTTTTTTTCAAACTTTGGTCAATTTTATTTTTTAAAGTAAAATTTCTTTCTTTCAATCGTCAATTTCTTCATATTGGCTCACAGGCTACCAACTTATACGCATTTTACAGTTTGTTCAACCGACAACCCAGCTGTGCAATGCTTGGTGGCTCCTTGCGATGTTGAAACGTGTCCTGGTCATCCAGAAGCAACTTGCACCAACAATTACTGCGGCGGTTGTAATGCTGTGTTTAGGGATTTTAAAGGAAATGTTGTTCCAAAGTTTGCATGCGTTGAAGAAAGTGAGTAGGCTACGTTTTTGACTTTCAAAAATGTAGTAAGAAAAATGTAGATATTTGTGGTTGAAATTGTTCTCTCTTCCTGATGGTGGTAGCAGCTAGCCTACGTATTAACTGCTACCCAATACCCAACCTGTTTTCGTCTTAACTTTTGACTCAAATTCCACATGTGTTGAGTGAAGATTATATGTTGTCAACAAGAGACGGGTTCAATTGTGAATTGTGATGTGGAATAGTCACTGCACAGTGGCAGTGCACACTCTAATTCAGTGGTTCCCAACTCGTTTTTTAGGCAACCCATTTAAAAAAAAAATTCAGTTCGGTAAAATCTTGCGACCCAAGCAAATTGTCGTAATATTTTAAAAGCCATACAAGATTGTGTTGCAAACAAACAGCACTACAAAAGCAGTAACTTTTTCCGAAAATAATATGTTTATCAAATCACTAATGAGATAGCTGTGCTGGCTTGCTGTCAGTGAGTTCGTGAAATCGAGGCGTTATTTTTCTTAGGCATAGCCGCATGTCGGCTTTAACTTCCAGCCGGTTTCGCTGTTCAGTTTTCAATACACACATAGCGCTAAATCCAATCATACAAAGCCAAGTTGTTGAAAATGGAATCTGTTTTTGAATCACTAATTTTGAAACTGTGGGATATGGAAGCCCAAAAGTGGATGTTTGAAGAATCTTTAGGGTATTCGTCTTTGAAGGACGCTGTCACAATCAATGTGCGAGGTCTTACGACGGGCCGCTTGTATCTCGATCGAGCGTGCTGTTTTGATTGTAAAATTCTTATGCTATAGGTTATCATCGGTCATTATCCTGAAGTAACCTCTGATTACGAAATCTGTATTATGTAACGTGTATTCTAGGTCATTCGATTGCTACGTGCAGTTCTAGAGTCTTTTAAACTTGCTTGTTTATGCCACTCAATGCAACGTGTGACCGAACGATGAGTTCGTGTGATGCAACATTACGTAACCTTCTCGAAGTTACTAGACCGAAACAACCTTCTATAAATAGTGGTGTAATTTGTGTAATCATTATTATTGAGTTGATTATGTGATGATGGGAGTTGATTATGATGAATTGGTTATGAGAGATAATTGCTGTATTAGTAGCAGTTGGTAATAGAAGCAAAGATTATTGTTGATCAAAAGTTGAAGTATTGCATACGGGTAAAGCAAAGTTGATGCTAATATAATTTCTGATTGAAATTAGAATCGTATGAGAAGCTGCGAGTGGATTACGTTAAACTTGATCAATAGTCGCAAGCATTGGAATCTATTGCCGTTTACTGTTACTTTGATTAATTGTTGGAAGTGGTGAACCATTCGTTGAAGTCCTTCAAGCGTTTTTATATATCATCTCAACAGTAGAACTATCCGTGAATTTAATTGACTGCTTTTCGGTTTGACCCATTAAACTACGTCATTGAACCTATCCAAGTCTTTTTCCTGGTAAGAGATAGAAAGAAAACGTGACATTCTGGGGGCTCGTCCGGGAAAAACCGAAGAATACAGAAGGATTAACCGAAAGAATAATAAATTAACAACAAGCTGTCAAAATGGCGGATACCGTCAAACATGAGATGATTGAAGACTTACGGAGCATGGCTGAACGAATGGGGCTGAGTGACAATGAAAAGTCTCAGTTTGTGATGGAAGAGTATCACAAGATAATGGCCCAAAAAGCTCAGCGAGAAGCTGATGAAAGAGAAGATAGAAGAGCTGCTCGTGAAATAAGGAAAGCAGAACTTGAAGCTGAAGCTGAAGAAAAACGAGCACAACTTGAAGCTGAAGAAAAACGAGCACAGCGTGAAGCTGAAGCTGAAGAAAAACGAGCACAGCGTGAAGCAGAAGCTGAAGAAAAACGTGCACAACGGCAGTACGAAGCAGAAGCTGAAGAAAGAAGAGCGCAATATGAATTGGAAAAGTTAAAACTTGATATAGAAAGACAAAAGCTGGACATTGGTGAGCGATCTAATTCTACTAATGATAATGCTCGAGATGTTATTGTGGCGCAAGTTAGACGTCCAGATTTGCCATCATTTGTTGAAGAAAAAGATGAGTTGGATAGTTATTTGTTAAGATTTGAAAGATATGCTACAATAGCCAAATTGGAGAAGTCGACGTGGGCTACCCAGCTAAGCATGTTATTATCGGGACAAGCTCTTGATGTATATTCAAGACTTTCGCAAGAAGAAGCCATGAATTACGACAGATTGAAGTTAGCTCTGTTAAAGCGATACAATTTTACCGAGCATGGATACCGTCAAAGATTCCGTGAGGCAAAGCCTGAACGACACGAAAGCCCAGGTCAATTTATTGAACGTTTAAGAAACCTTTTGTTAAAATGGTTTGAACTTTCGGGGGCCGATCAATCATTGAACGGATTGGCAAACCTTATAGTTAAGGAACAATTCACAGATTCATGTTCAAAAGATCTGTCAGTTTATTTAATGGAAAGAAGTTCAAAGACTCTAGAAGACATAGCCAGTGTGGCGGAACAGTATTTAGTTGCCCATGATGAGAAGTTGTCGACCGAAGAGATGTTGTCATTCGATGATGACAAGGAGCAAACAAATAATTTTAAAGAAGGTGCGGTTCCAAGAGAAGTACGTTGTTTTAATTGTAATGGCTTAGGTCATAAGTCTGTTAACTGCCGGAGGAAGACTAACAGAAATCATCAGGAATCGAGGAAGTGGTGCAATCGTTGCAATAGGCAAGGACACGAAGCGAAGGAATGCAAGGACAAGTCGTTTTCCCTATCCAATCAGTCTGGAAAAGATAAAGACACGGACGTTTATCGTTGCGGTTGTGCGTTAATGATTCATGAACCAGCGCTTGAGGAGGAGAGACCGGATGAAGATGATCAGTTGAAGAATGGAATGGGAAAGAGGACGAAAAGGGATGTTTGCGAAAGAATAGTGCCTGAAGATTACTTGCCAGTAGTGGATGGAACAGTTGGAAACAAAAAGGTAAAAGTTTTACGTGATTTTGGTTACGGGTATAATGGTGAGGAGAGATTTGGTTAAAGACAGTCAGTTAACGGGAAAAACTGGAATTGTGATGTCAATAAATAACACTTCAATCCAAGGACCGTTAGCGAAGATATACAGGTATATCGAAACTCCGTATTGTAGTGGGACTGTGAAAGCGTTATGTTTACAAAACTCTTTAGTTGATCTTATAATCGAAAATGTTATTGAGAGAAATTCTGAAGTTACTTGTTATTCTTGTGGCAAGAATGGTCACTTTGCTCGAGATTGTTCTGCAGATAATCAGCAACGATCTCACGATCGCGGATGCTACGAGCGCGAAGAACCGAGGGGAAGAGGCAGGCGACGACCATTTGGAGTTTGCTACAGATGCGGTAGACGCGGACACTTCGCCAGGGAATGCGTTGCTGACGGCGGACATTCGGAAAACAGACGTTGCCGTAACAACCATTGCTACCGATGTGGGGAAATTGGACACATAGCCAGGAGCTGCCCTTTTGATGAAAAGGCTTGCTACAACTGTCACAGAGAAGGTCATCTGGCCAAGGACTGTCCGGAGAGGAAGTGTTTCCGATGTAAGAAGATAGGTCATCTTGCTCGCCGGTGCACTGAAGACATTGAGGACGTTGGAAACTTTCACAGTAGACGTGATTATTGTTTAGAGAAACGCTGTCGTTGGTAGATCATGCAACGATGGACTAATGAGAACTGTTTTATTGAGTAATTAATTGTTTTGTGGTGTGTTTTGTATTGATTGTGTTGTTATATTGTTTGCAACAATATTCTAAGGGGGGGCGTATGTCACAATCAATGTGCGAGGTCTTACGACGGGCCGCTTGTATCTCGATCGAGCGTGCTGTTTTGATTGTAAAATTCTTATGCTATAGGTTATCATCGATCATTATCCTGAAGTAACCTCTGATTACGAAATCTGTATTATGTAACGTGTATTCTAGGTCATTCGATTGCTACGTACAGTTCTAGAGTCTTCTTTAAACTTGCTTGTTTATGCCGCTTAATGCAACGTGACCGAACGATGAGTTCGTGTGATGCAACATTACGTAACCTTCTCGAAGTTACTAGACCGAAACAACCTTCTATAAATAGTGGTGTAATTTGTGTAATCATTATTATTGAGTTGATTATGTGATGATGGGAGTTGTATTATGACGAGTTGATTATGATGAATTGGTTATGAGAGATCATTGCTGTATTAGTAGCAGTTGGTAATAGAAGCAAAGATTATTGTTGATCAAAAGTTGAAGTATTGCATACGGGTAAAGCAAAGTTGATGCTAATATAATTTCTGATTGAAATTAGAATCGTATGAGAAGCTGCGAGTGGATTACGTTAAACTTGATCAATAGTCGCAAGCATTGGAATCTATTGCCGTTTACTGTTACTTTGATTAATTGTTGGAAGTGGTGAACCATTCGTTGAAGTCCTTCAAGCGTTTTTATATATCATCTCAACAGTAGAACTATCCGTGAATTTAATTGACTGCTTTTCGGTTTGACCCATTAAACTACGTCATTGAACCTTTCCAAGTCTTTTTCCTGGTAAGAGATAGAAAGAAATCGTGACAGACGCAAAAGAAATACGGTTTGCTACTTCTGTCGTTATGTCCATAAACTGTTCTGCAACATTGATGGAAAGTTGAGGCAGATTTTTTCCAACAAATGGATCAATTATCCAATCATTTTGGTTATTAAGTGTTAGAGATTCTTTATAGTAGTGCACAAACTTTTTGGCAAACTGTTCCAGGTGTCTAATTATCGTTTGCTTAATATCAACTTCATTGCCACAGATATATTGGGTTAGCTGAGGAAATATATCGTACTCCTCTCTGGTGACATAACTTTTCCAGAATATGAGTTTTTTGTGCTAAGCAGAAACTTTTGCGGCGCGATCAATCACTGTAAAACCGTTGCCTTGCATATATAAATTTAGAGAATTCAGAGAGTCAAATATATCGGCAAGGTAAGCAACTTTTGCCTTGAAATCTTCTTGCAAAAACTTCTCGGCTAATCTCACACAGTTCTGTTGCCTCAGGAAGATAGCAATCTCCTCTCGCAAACTACAAACTCGCCTCAGGACACGACCTCGTGACAACTATCGCACTTCTGTGTGCAACAGCAATGCTTGATAATAATCAGAATCCACAAAGACGAAAACAAATGCCGATTTAGTGGACTTGTTTTGATGAAGTTTACACACTTCACATCATTCAACACTTCGTGCAGCTCTTGAGACAGCTTTTTTGCAGCAAAGGCCTCTCTGTGGAGAAAGCAATAAGTCCATACAGCACTTGGGGCTTTGTCTTTGATGCGTTTTACCACACCAGACTATGCGTGGTCCAACGTGTGGAAAACTTTGTCATAGTTTGACCGACATGGCGTTCGTGACATATAGTGCACGTTACAATATATATCCGTCACTTTGTCAAGTTAATTTATGTTTGAGACTAAAATTTTTGTTGGGTTTACATTTAATAATCATAATAACAATAATAAAAGCGAAAATTGTTAAAACTTCTTGCACTACGATCATGCTATAAAGCTTTCCGATGTCTCGACATGAAACGCTTCATGACTTGTGTTTATATTTTCCAGTTTTGTGATTGATCTCTTCACGTTTTAATTTTTTTTTTATGAAAAACAAGCGACCCAAAAAAATTATCAGGCGACCCAACTTTGAACCATTGCAATTAATGTATCCGTCCGATAGATTCGCACATCGTCAAAAAAGCCGATCCACGTTTTCGCCAAGTAGCAAAAACACGAAGTAGTAAATAGAGAAAAAGTAATGGGAGATTGTCGCTCAAGCGTGACACTGCCTCGCAATGATGACGTCACGATTGCGTCACAATGTATGTTACAATACGGGGACAAATAGCTGGGCAATAATTTCGTGAACATCGACTCATTATGAACCTTCTGTATGTTGGCTGCGTGGCCGACTGGCAAGAACGTCTGAAAAGGAAGTGGGTTCGACACCGCTCCAGAGCACGCCGTTGTGTCTCGGAAAAGACACTTAATGGCAAGCCAAAATAAGGGGAGCAGCTGACTCGAAGACTATATGTCACTTCGCTGCTTCTTGTCTGTTGTATCGTATCTGTGATCGCAGTGTACTGAAGCCTATGTACTTGTCGCCACGAGCGCAAAAATGCAACAGTTGCAGATGAAAAGAAAGCCTAAAAATGAAGTGGTTGCTTTATTCACAGCCACATATCGTGAACCTAAATGTCTGATTTTCAACGCTATGTCACAGAGCAGCCTATTATGAAACAATTTCATGGCGCGTACAAAAGTTTTAATTGTGACGTTTACAATCTTAATTAACTTAAGAGAAACTTTGAAAGCAACTACACTTAAAAACTGTTGAGCATAAAGTTGTATTGGTGTTTCAGGCAGATGGCCCGAATGTCTGTTGTACATTCGTTGCTCTCAACCAAAAGTGTCATGCGAGACAGGTTGTCCAGCTTTTCCTGGTGCAGTTTGTAGTTTGACTTGTGGCTGTCAACACATTTTCACTGATCATGTCACTGGAAACGTTCTTACTGATCAATGTTCTTCTGCAGGTAAATAGCCTACTTTTGTTGGTTTTTAATGACTTTCCTTGATGTTACACATCTACGGGCTACGGCTTGAATTGTTAATGTGCTTTGAAAAGCTGATTACTGCGTAAGTTACAATGATGTGTTAGGACTTCGAAAGGGAATGTTATTTCGACGTTTCCATATTGTTGCAAAATCTGGCTACGTGTGAATCTAACGGTTTAGAAACTGCAGCTTTTGTTATGTATTTCCATTCTTTTGTTGAATGAACTTTACAACTTTTGTTAAAGATAAACGCTGTTGAAATCGATTTGCCAAAAAAGTTATGAAATAATCACGTATGGTTGAGTTGATGTTTTTAGCAATTAGTTAATTGTAGACAAAGTAGATTGTGTGTGAGCGATCTACCTATTTCAGGGGCTCTAAACCTTTTTTGTTTCGTTTACCCTTGCCGAATGAAAAAAGTAAAATTTACCCCCACAGTTTTGGTGGCCCCTTGTGATGCCATCGTGTCCAGTCAACCATGCGAAGAAATGCGCAATAAACGAAGTTGCAATCTTAGCAGAGTTGCAAACTTGCAATCCACTTTGTACAGTGGTGCCACGGCTTGTGTTTCAGCAAAAGATCTTGTGTTTTTACTTTTGACCTTGTGCTCTTGTGCTTTCCGATCGATTTTTGACTAAATCTTGTGTTTTTTAATCAATGTCAAATTAACCGTTGCTACCATGGTTTGAGTTTGGTAGAGAATTAAGGACTGGCACTAAAATCTGTTAGTAACTAGGTTTCTAGTACCGTACTTAGGCATATTGACCAATTTTACACATTGAGTTATCAAGCCTGACAAGATGAGCTAAAAATTTGATCTGAAGAGAGTACGATATGTGCTCGTCGCCAGACTCGAGGTTGTATTGCTAGCATGATTGCTAGATAGCAAGAGCAGCGAAAAGAGTAGGCAGGGGCGCCGGAATCGGGGGGGCAGGGGGACGGATGCCCCCCCTGCCCTCAATTTTTCTGCAGATGGAGGGGCAGGGGGGGCAATGGTGCCCTTTTAAAGTCATGTAAGCTACTGCACATTTTGCAATATAACAATTTCTGCTACCGGTATTCGCTTTTAGCCTAATTATAATCTTTCATTTTTGCCTCAAAATAATATTTACGGCACAAAATTTAGCAACACAGTAGCCTACGGCCTTAAAACTCGTTTTTTTCGACAGCCATCGTTGCCTACCGGGAGCTCCTTCTCGGCGGTCAAATCTGCGTGCTTGGAGGCAAAAATACAAAATAAAAATAACAATAGCACAAGTAAATAGAATTAAACTTGCAACAAGCTAAAATGATCACTTAGCGTTGTTGAAGTCTGGGCCTGGGCGACGTCTTACAATAGAATCGTTGCACCACGCAATAACTGCTTTATCGGGATTGTAATCCAGTACTGCGGGACCATCTAACGACACTCGCACGAGTGTCTCCAATGTGGCTGATATTAAAGAAGTTCGCCACTCCCCTGGAATTCTGCTTAGCAACGAAAAACAACGTTCGACATGTGTTGACGATGACGGCAAGGTAAAAAATAAGTATTTCAATGATGTGAAGGACATTACTAAAAGAAGCATAATTTTTGCAAAATATGATCAAAAAATGTTTTCCCCTCGGATCTCAACTAACCTAGTTCTCCTTTTTAACAACGATTCAATGTCCGACAACATCGAATCGACATAAAAACGACAACATTACCAGCCAATGTAAATTAGCACTTCGGATTGTCCTCCGGTTTGTTTTTCGCACCCAGGGATGGGGGCGAATGGAGTGGCCTCTCCAGAGTGCTAGCCTGGGCGTCTGTATGGAGGTCTTGCGCTGCCCAAAAACACAACAGGACCCCCCTCTCTGCCTCTCCGGTGTGGTCCAAGGAAACGCGAAGCGTGACACTCGGCGACGGTTTGGCTGCAGAAGTTGCCGGAAGCATGTCAGAGTTTGACAGTCGACCGCCTCACGTACTCCACTCCGGATTTTCTGTCTGGGTTGACTCCCGTAGCCTTTCCCAGGACTGGATGTAGCCGCAAGACAGCAGAGGTTTTTGAATCAGGGGTTGCCTTCCCCTAGACGAACTGTCTTCCAAGGCTGACGGGCTCCGTCTGCCCGGCTGTAGTATTGTCTTTTGTCTGACTTCTCACCTGTAACCTGCCCAACATGGTTAGACCTGTTAGGGGCTACGAGCCCCCGTAGGTATAGCCCACAGGATTCTTGAGGAACTCAAGCCTCCCCACCACGGCAAGGTAACAAGTACGGGAGAGGATTAAGACTTTGTTAAAATAAACGTCGGGAATTACAAACAAGACTTGCAGTGCTGGTGATCGCAGATGGATATATTCCATGAATAACAAATATTCCCGCACAATGCAACAGTGGCGATAATGACGCGTTGACCTAATTTTGCGTCACTCTTTGATACTACATATTTTAGACAGTTAATCCACGATCATTCTATTGCGAAATTAAATAATTGGCTAGAAGAGACCGGCGGCCAAACTTGGACGATTGAGGAGGTAGCACTGGCGATCATTCAAACACTACTTAGCGGCCATGGCCGCAGGCTGCTTTAAGGCTTGACAGTAGGTTACATGATTATAACATAGCATGATGCCCTTCTTTGTATACCGGACACTTGTAGGCTATCATTGCTCAATAAATAGTGAGCTGATAGATTAGGATTATCGCTATATCTTATCTTAAAACTTGAAAAAAAATTTGGCTCTTTAGTAAACAAAAGTGCCCTTTTTTCGTAATCTTGCCCCCCCAGTCAAAAATCGTTCCGGCGCCCCTGAGAGTAGGCCTACCGTACATCAACATTCAGCATCAAATATTGACAAGTTCATTCACCAAGTCCCAAAACAAAAAGTGGTATAAACAGCCTTTTAATCGTCAATGATTGAATCATTGAATGATCCTGATTTTAAAAGTTCGATACAAGAAGACAAAACTGATCGATATGTACCGTAGCCTTTTGTAAGATTTATGATATTAAATTAAAGACCACGAATTGAAATCTTGAGACAGTGATTTAGTAAGCATGTATCTTCTCTAAACTGTTGATTTCAGAGTCATGTTATTCTTCAAATTGGCACAAAATGGGTCGCAAAAGTTCAATTTTGCAATCTTGTGCTTTTGTATCCAAATCTTATGCTTTTTTTTCTTAAATCTTGTGCTTTTTCAAAATTTGCTGTGGCAGCATTGACTTTGTAGTCAAAGTCCTAATTAGGTTGTGCACAGTAAAAATGTAGCACACATACGCTGCTGAAATAAAACTGGTAGTCTATTTGCGTGGTGATAAAAGTAAGACGAAAACTTACATGAAGCATAAATTTGAATCAAAATCGAGTGCACCACTACCAGTTTTTTAATAACTGAAAAAATGACGTTTGCTTTAATTTATGATTTAGTAAATTTACCCCCTCGGTAGGTGAAATTTACCCCCAGAGCGTAAATTTACCCCCGGTTAAGAACCCCTGACCTATTTGAACTTGATTACCACTGGTATAAAATAAGCCAGTCAGACAACAATGTAGAGTAAATCATTTAATAACGTGATCTGCCACCTTTTACAATACGTGATAGTTGAAAAAGTTTTTTTCACCAACTCTTGTTTAGAGTAACTTCTCAAACCTAGTTGGGCAAACGTTTCAGTGGAAAAAAAATCAGTAGGGATACATTCCGCTCATTGTTTCTTCTTAAATAAGGCTCTGGTTTGTTTGGCAAGGTAGACTACATATCTGCACGTAGCACGCCCACAAAAGTCGAAAACAAGAAATACAATAAAATTCCATATCAAATTGTCGACTCGTAAGACGTCGCTAGAGAATTACTGCTATGACGAACCAAACGCTTGGTTGGAAATATTTTGGCAATATCTTTATGGGAAGGCGGGAAGCCAACGGCATCGCCTACGCAGGAGAGGATTTGGCCATTTCCTTTCCATTGAAATAAATTTCCTTTCCAACAATCAACCTGTAGTATACCTAAAGTGATTGTATTCCAAACAATAAGGTTCGATTAAAATACAAAATATCGGCAAAATACAAGAACAATGATTGTTAAACATCTCCGTATCGTAGAGGAGGCACCCCTTTGTTACAACGAGATGACCGTCTCGGATAACATTTTTCAACATCGTCTTCGTCATCATGACGGCCGGGCGATACAAGGGGCGGTTCATTTATGTCAATTGGGTTTACATTTGATGCATCTACTTCCGAGATTTCAATTTCATTATTTGAATGATGGTCAGTTGGAGGAGCAGGAGTGCTTGGGCATGGAGCGATATCGCGAAGTGAGACAGTCGCTTCCCGACCATTGGAATAACGTACATTCGCATACGTTGGATTAACATCAAGCAATTCGACTTCGTCCACCAATGGAGCGCTCTTATCAGTGCGAACAAAACGTTTGAGATATACTTTTCCAGGAACAGTCATCCACGAGGGAAGCGATTCTCCAGTGCATGACCGTCGCTGAAACTTAAAAAAGCGTTCATGTGGAATAGCATTTGTGGATGTGCAAATAAGCGATCGAATAGAATGCAGGGCGTTGTCTAATACAGTTTCCCAGCGCGATAACGGAGCTTGACCAGTTTTTAGAGCTAATTGGACGGTTTTCCACACTGTGCCTACAGTTCGTTCAACTTGCCCATTTCCAGACGGATGGTAGATGCTTGATTTACTCGATGCAATTCGGCGTTGTGTCAGATACTGTTTGAACTGCGTCGAGGTAAATGCCGATCCATTGTCGGAGTGAATGAATCCTGGTGTTCCACACAATGAAAATAAACTATCAAGCGCTCGTATCACAGAAGTTGTTGTCATGTCCTTACAGGGAAAGGCAAAAGGGAAGCGTGAATATTCGTCGATCACTACCAACAGGTACTTATTATTCGTTGCTGACAGTACCGGGCCTTTGAAGTCTATACTTAGTCGTTCCATTGGCTGGGTTGCCTTGATTAATGTTCCACGATTTTGGCGAAAAAAATGCGGTTTAACTTCTGCACATATTTTACATGCTGAGACCATTTTCTTTACGTCGTTTGTCGAGAAGGGCAAATTTTTGGATCGAACGAAGTGTAGCATCCTAGTCACTCCTGGGTGGCAAAGGCTGTCGTGTATGTCATGAAGTGTGCTTGAACAAGACAATGATGAGCAAAATGCTCTGGTGAAAGTGTCCGGGCCAGCATTTCTCTGCCCGGGGCGATATTTGATTTCGTAAGAAAAAGAACCCATTTCCACCCGCCATTGCTGAATTTTATTAGCTTTTATTTTGGAACGGCGACGGCTGTCCAGCATAAAGGCAACAGACCTTTGGTCAGTAATCAGTGTGAACGTTTTTCTGGCCAACAAATGCGACCACTTCCTCACGGCCTCGATTACGGCTGTAGCTTCTTTCTCGTATGCGGGATAGTTTAGCTCACTTCCTTGTAAGGTCCGCGACATGAATGCAACAGGGCGGCCACCTTGATTTAGTGTAGCAGACAAAGCAATATTAGAAGCGTCACACTCAACGATAAAAGGTAGACGTTCGTCTATTGATTTCAGACCTGTATTTTCCAGTTCCAGTTTCAGCTGCAAAAACGCTTTCATAGCTTCATTTGAAAGGGGAAATTGCTTTGTGTGGGCAAGAGGCCGAATTTTGTCCGCAAAACAGTGTATCCACTTCGCATAATACGCAAACATCCCAAGCACACGTTTTAGTGAAGCAGCGCTATTTGGTGGCGGAAAATCTTGTAAGGGACGCATGCGCTCAGGGTCTGGTTTTATGACACCGTTTCCTACCACGTATCCAAGAATCTGAATACTCGATACCGAGGAAATAGTTTTGGTCTCATTCAGAGTAAAATTTCGTTTTTGGATCGATTCTAGAAAAGCTTGCACATTTTTATCGTGCTGTTGTTGATCACGTCCCGCCACGGTAACATTATCCAAATATGGAAATACGTCGTTTAACTGTTCTTCTTTGATAAATTCTGATATTTTTCTTTGAAATGCAGCAACGCCATTTTTTACTCCAAAGGGAATGCGGGTAAATTCATAAAGTTTGCCACAGGCTTCAAACGCAGTATATTTACTTTCGGACTCGATTATTTTTATTTGATGATAAGCACTGCGTAAGTCAAACGTCGAGAACACTTTGTATCTCGCAAGTTCATTTACCATATCATCTATGCGCGGTAATGGATATGCGTCAAGTTCCGTGAAGATGTTAATCGTTTGGGAATAGTCTATGCACAGTCGTTTTTTATGACGGTTAGTATCGTCTTTAACTACAACTACCTGAGCTCGCCAAGGGGATTGGCTCGGTTGAATGATTCCATCTTTAAGAAGTTGTTCGACGTTTTCGTTTATGAAGGCTTTGTCTTCTTGACTGAAGCGTCGGGATTTCGTAGCAATGGGCTTGACGTTTGGAGACAAGTTTGAAAATAAAGATGCTTTGCTGGTTTCCGCTGCTGTTACGGCACAACTTAACTTGTCGATCAGTTTTTGGATACAGTAGCACCAGTCTACAGTCAGTAGGAAAACTAACCATCATATTAAAAGTTCACAACGTAGTCTTAATTCGTAAATATGTTTATGCGGTGTATTGTATTGTCAGTTACGTAAGCTATGTTTTTCTGCAAAGCATTTTGTGAGATCATGTAGAAGAAATCTTGCGTGACGGTACAAAGCAGGTTCAGTTGAATCATTGTTGACACAATAGCGAACTGTGCAAATATTTTCTTATTTACACCAAAGTCTTGTTTACCAGTTGCTTTCGTCTGCAGTAGCCTGGTCTTTTTTGTGATGTAACAGGAAGTTTCTTCTTTCTATGTAGGCAAGGGGATATATATAAGGTATCTAAGCACGCTTGTTTTCAGTAGTTTTGCTACAGTATAAGTCATTCAGACCTACAACAAGGTCATTGGTGGAATCGTTAGCCTGTACCTAGTTCTGGTAGATTTGGTTCGAATCCCAGTCCGGGTCGAACATAGTCTATCATATTTACCTTCATTGCCAAGCACTTTAAAAAACGTAGCAAGTGCATTATTGCTTAGAACTGTGAGAACAAGTTGAGTAGGCTAATTAGTTACAGTATCCGGTCATATAAGAATGAAACATGTTGAAAAAAGTAAAAAATAGTCGTTAAGCTGCAAGAACTCCAAACCTGTTGAAGAGCTATACAACAATAAGCAATGTGTTATCATTTTCTTTTCTTATAGTTAAAACTTTAAGCACAGTTAAGTTAACAAGAAACTACAGAATGTAGCTATTGAAGCTAATTGCAAAACATTTCTCATGATAAAGTATTTTTTGTAAACACATTAAAAAAAAGAAGTAAAATCTGATAGGTCTAATGTCTAATGGTCTAATGGGCATTTGGTTTCAAAGGGGTTGAGACCTTTTAACAAAATGGTGAAGGTTAGCTTTAGCGGCAGGGATTTGTGTGACGGTGACTAGTAAAATGTTGAGAATTAATGTCAGACAATTCGTACAGTAAAGTTCCTAGAAAGTAGTGATATAAAGTCGCAAAAGTTTCAAAATTAAGTTTTTAAATTATGACAAATTCCCGTCAAATCAAACATTGACCGAAGTTCGAATATCAGCTTTGTTTACAGTGTTCGAACAAAAGGCCGTTCATTAGGCCCAACTCAGTTCTTAGTTTACAAAAGATCAACAAACAAAAGCTTGTTTTGAATGAAATAAATGCTCTATTTATAATTGTTGTTTATTTTTATTAGATTGTGATCTTTTATATACACAATTAGTGAATCTTTGTGAAAAAAATTATGGTTCCATTGAAGTTCAGCATTTTGTTTGTAGCTTTGTTTGTATGTTACGTGCAGAGTGCATCACGTAAGTTATTGCTATATAAATTGAGTAGGCTAGTTAAAATCACAAATAGTTGGTCTTTACAGTATTACATTGTAATCTAATTTATCAAAATGTTCACTTCACATGTAGCCTACACCAGTGCGATTTAGAATAAATCTCTTAACCACATCATTGCATTTCAGTGAAGCAAGACTACGATGCCAGGTGTCCTGCTGTGAAGCCTGGTCAGATTGGCATATGCGTCGTGTGTCAGCAAAAGGATTGTACAAATGGACAAATATGTTGCCCGAACGGATGTGGATCGAATTGTATGGACATTCCTGAACCAACGCTTGTTAAAAGTAAGAATTACAATCTTAAAGTTCCCTATTGTAAGTAACTTTTTGGAATGTAAAGCAGCTGCTAAGTAATGCTTAAAAATGTAAACAAGATTATCATCAGATTTTTTTAAATCCATTTTAAAGGAATTAACTAAAAGCAATAAACTTCTCCATCGTGTATGTTTCTTAAGCAGGGGTGACGAACATTTTTGCGGTCGCGGGCCACTTTGTCAATTACCCATGAGTTATTGGGCCACACAACTTTTTAATCGTAACCTGGTATAAAATCATTTAGAAGCGACTCAATCAAGATATTATTCATGAAAAGTAACAAACGGCAGATGAAAGTAATAAAACCCACACAGTTGAAATTATCTTACGCAGAATCGAAACATACAACAGTAACAAATAAAAACAAATCAACTTGAGCAAAAAGGATAGCGCAACAGTAGGCTACTTGCATTGATAATGAAGACAGTTTAATATTCGAAGCGTTTGCTTTCATATGAGTATGATTTCTTCTTTTTTAGGCTCTATCCTTTTTGCTCAAGTTGACTAAATGTTTCGCCCATTATGCTCCGAAACAACAAATCAGTTAATGAAATTCCTTTTTCAAACAACGAACAAAAGCCTATACAAATCATACAGCTGAAGCTATCTAACGCAGCATTGAAGCATAAAATATTAAAAAATAACATTGAAGCATTGAATTTTTTTGCTTAGTGGGATTTTTGGAAAGTTTTTTTGCTTGACTAAGCGTTCAGTATTAGGTCGAACAGACGATGTGGCAACTCTCAACTGCATGCTAAGATTTTCATCTGTCAGCCTCGACCTGTAACGACTTTTGGTAAAGTGCATTTTAGAAAAGAACTGTTCGCATACGTGCTGCCAAAAACAGATGACCATTTGAGATTGTCAAATTGTTTAGCGGGCCGCACAAAATTATTGGCGGGCCGCATTATTCGTCACCTCTGTTCTTAAGAAATATCACATTGATATGAAATTTAATTGTAGGCTACTGCTCTTTTGATGGATTTATTTAAGTTTGCTGCAATAGGCTGTCATCACTACCTTTCTAAACTTCAAAAAAAGTTATACTGAAAATTAATGGTAGGCTAAACTTTAAAATGGAAGTTGACTGACATGACTAAAAGCGCTGAGTTTTTTGTTGGTGTTTTTCTACCACGAAAACGGTTCTTTGTCATGTTGCAAATAATTTACAATTACAACAGATCGAGTTCCTGTGCTTTTATCCAGGGTTCTTCAAACAAGGCTTATAGGCTGCAAGTTCACTCGCATACAGTTTATAAAGTTGTTTGAGCACGTATCATTGTTGAAGTTTAAAGTTGTTTGAGCTCGTAATTATAGACAGTTATATTTTTGATTGTGTATAATCAGGGTCAACACAAGAGTGCACTGGAGGCCAGGTGTATACTGAATGTGGAGGGTGCCAACTGTCCTGTGATCAGGTTGGGAAGTTGGTGCCCTGTCTGTTGAACTGTCGCCAAGGCTGCATGTGCGAAGACGGGAAATACTTAGAAGGAGGAAGATGCCTAACTGCAGAAGAATGCAAAGCTTTGAAATAAAAATTTTGTAACGAATGAAGTTTGATTTTGTCAAGTTATGTCCTTTTTGTATCTTTTCTTGTATTTTCATGTAACCTAACAATAGACCTTTACGCTGTGAACTGGTGAAAATCATCTTTACCAACACTTGCGTAAAGTCCTCTACCACAATCACACTATTTCTGTAAACCAATATATTGCTTTGAATGTGTCCACCCCGAAAGCTCAGTTGGTTAGCACGTGATTTCTGGAACGAAGAATTAAGCTTCAAGATCAAGCGGCGCTGGCTCGACTCTTGGGGTGTGCGCTTGAGCGTTTGAGCAACGCATTCTAAGGACTGCTCTCCATTCAGCGGCACCTAATAAATGAAATAATTCCCCGGCAACAGCTCTTCAACAATCGAAAATTTCGCTACGCCAATCTCGGTAACCGGCCCTAAATCAAAAGCCTCTACATTCTACAAGTATGCAAAACTACCAGCAACAACTTATCAAGGCGTAGTCAGTCCGAGGATAAAGATTCAAAACCAAACCAATGATAACTGACATGGAGTGACAAGTTATATTACCATATGAAGCCTTAAATTGTATTTGGTGGCTGAGAATCATTTTGAAGCTTTATGCAATTTTCCAATTGAATAACAATAAGTTAACTTCTACATTAATTCACTGAGTTTTTGCTTTTAAGGCGTATTAGCTTTTTTCAATTTCTAATATGATGTCTATTCCTTCTAAATTAGACCAGCAAACATAAGATTTTAAAGCTCACGAGCATCTTATGGTGATTTTCGTTTACTCTCATATTGCAGCCATAATTGCACACCTAGTGTTGCTAGAATTGTTGGGGTCCAATGTACTGTATAGCTGAAAGTATTTTGTATTGCAAGCCAACTTACATTGCTGGACCACTGGAAATTGTGTATAAACTTTTTTATTGCATTAAATAGTAAGCAGAGTGATATTGCACATTATAACCAACAGTTCATAGTAGTGTTGAGTGAATGGTAAGAGATGGACTTAGAAAGATTTACCAGGAGCTGAATCTTTGGGAATCTCGTATTCTCTTGCATCGTTGCGCCCATAGCTCAGTTGGTTAAGCGCTTGGCTTTATGAACAAAGGAACTGTAAGATCAAGCGACACTGGTTCGACTCTGAAGATGTGCTCTTGAGAAACGCTTTCATAGACAGCTCTCCAAATCAGCGGCACCTCGTGGAATAGAATAACTGAGAGAAACGCTTAGGCAACAATTGAAAACTTCACTCTGTTCTTAATCTCTTTGATCGGGCCTGCGTCAGTGGTTCAAAGTCTCTACAAGTATGCGAAACTGTAACGATTGATCTTAAAAATGCTTTCTTAGTCCGAGGATAAAGATTCAAACAGTCAATCAATCAAAACGCACATTCCTAGTAAAATTTCCGCTTGCACTCGACATGTTAATGCCTCCAAATGATTTCATCCACTAGACGTCGCTAACGGAAAGTTTTTTCTAATTAGGATTAGCAAATTTTATAGCCTCAAAACAGGTTGTCGGAATGATTTTTGATTCGAAGATTGTCGGAACCTTGAACACAATTGGCAGTTTCTAATATGATCTTTAAAATATTTTACTTAAAGGCTTGAAAAGGGATGTATTACTAGCCGAAATCGTTCGCTTATTTTTTTATAATGTTAAATGTAGTGTTGTTGCTGAGTTATGTCTGTTTATAATTATAAGAACTGCAAATAAACCTACTGCAGCAACTTGAAAAAAATCTCAGTGTTTTTACAAGCTTAGAAGTAAAATGAAGTAAAATCTAATAGTCTAATGGGATGGCATCGATTCTCGGGGTATGCGCTTGAGCAACGCATTCTAAGGACTGCTCTCAGCTACACCTAGTGAATGGAATAGCTCACATACAATAGCACTTCAACAATCGAAAACTTCACTCTGTCAATCTCGGTGACCGGGCCTGCGTCAGTTGTTCAAAGCCTCTACAGGTATGCGAAACTGCCAGGATTAAGCTCTTAAAAAAACTTTTCCAGTCCGAGGATAAAGATGCAATCAATCAATGAATCATGCCAAAAACAGAATGAAGTAAAATCTAATGGCATATGTCTGGTGGGCATTTGGTTTCAAAAGCATTAACACCTTTTTAACAAACATGATGAAGTTTAGCGATAGCGGTAACCAGTAAAAAGTTGAGAATTGATGTCAGATAGTTTGATTTATAACTTTTCTAGAAATCAGTGATATAAAGCCAGGGATAAAAAAAATTTAGAGTTGAAACCATGAAAATTGCTTCTGATCAAATATTGACTGAGGTGCAAATTCCAACTTTGTGTACGTGTGCAAGCAGGACTATGTTTATTACCTCCAACTCCGTTATGAGTTTACAAAAGATCCACGAACAAAAGCCTGCTTTGAACTAAACAAATGCTTTATTAAAATATATTTTTTATTATTAGAACATGATTTTTGTGTAGGCTGTATCTGGTTAGTAAAACTTTATGATGGTACAATTGAAATTCAGTATTTTTATTGTGGCCTTGCTTGTATGTTTTGTGCAGAGTGCATCACGTGAGTTATTGCTAAACAGATTCATTGGACTAGTCGCAATCATTTAGTTCAGGGGTCTGCAACCGTTTCCCAGCCGCGGGCCAAATTAAACTCAGCAAGATCTCGGAGGGCCATGAGGACATGAAAATTGTAATTTATTACATTGTTAAAGCACATAGCTTAGCGATTAATGTGCATCTCTTGGATTTCATTGAAGCAAGATCACGATGCTAGGTGTCCGGCTATGAAACCTGGTCAGATCGGCATAATTATAAGCAATGTATGATAGCAAAAGGATTGTACAAATGGACAAATATGTTGCCCGAACGGACGTGGATCGAATTGTATGGACATTCCTGAACCAACGCTTGTTAAAAGTAAGAATTACAATTTTGCAATACTTGAAATAAACTTTAAAGCTGCGTTTTCACACATGTCACGTTCTTCCGCAACTCTTTTTGCTTCTCCGATGCTTGACAAGTCAGCCCGCTGTTTTACATCGTTCAGCAAAGCATTCCAAAGTAAAAAAAACTTACATTTTTTGAAACGGTTTATGGACAAACGTATTCCACAAAGATTAAATTCAGTTTTGAACTCTTCTGTGTAATATAACTGACGCTTTTCTTGACAATTGCACGAATTGTTGCAGCAAATATGCAAGAAATTAAACACGCACACAATTAGCGAAGTCCGAACAAGACATGAGCAAACATATGATTCAGACATATTGCCAAACAGCGTGAGATTTTACACTGAGTCAATGGTAAGACAACTTTCACAGAATTGATTATAAAAACCAATTAAGACAAACCGTGCCGTAGCTATTATCTCGTGAGGTTGAAAGTCAGCACACGAGCAGTGCAGCCTACAAACACTCGGATTTAGGACGCATCACGTCACATCTCACACGTGATTTCCGTAAAACTCAAACACCGGAAAAACTAAAAAAAGCGGTCGTGGTACGTGATATTTAGAAGATAGGCATAACATTAAAAAATAACCTGTTTTCGTAATGTCACGAGCGTAACGAAGGCATAAAAAGTCTGATTGTAATCAAATTGAATTACTTTGTATTGTGGACAATTAGATTTGACCTCGTTTATATTCTGTGCTTCAGGCGATAAATTTTTCTAATTTTTCTTAAAACCGACCTTTGAAGGCAATTTTACAACAAAAAAAAACTTTTATGACGATGGACAAAATATATCATGTTCAAACTTATTTAACATTAATTCAAAAAGTTTGTGTCTCATAGGTTTGTTACCAAGCAATTATTTGGGATTTAATTTGAGCATGTTTCGACTTTTTGTGAGAAAATATGTTTTTTTTATGTTTAGTCATTTGTGGCACTAGAAAAGGCTTCTCAACCCAAGGTAAACTTACCTCCTAGAGGTAAATTACGCAGCTATAAATGGAGTGACTTTACTATCATAGTAAATATTGATTAATTACAGATAGGCTATGGCGCATTAAATTATAACATATGAAGAAATGCTCAGATCGTTGTTCTAATATAGTTGGTCAGATCACTTTATGTCAGAAGACCGACATTAATAAGCAAGAGTGAAAAAGTTTTGAGCTTACATTATTGCAAAACGTTGGTATTTCCATTATGAGATGCAAATTGTAATGCAATCATTTAACTGCAAAGAACATAATTTTATTAGCAATAATAAGTAAACATTTTCGATCTCGTAAAATTTTCTTTGAGCAAGTTTATCTCAGATTAAAATATCAAGAGTTTCACTTTCAAAAGAGTTATCAAAATTGAAATATTGTTCAACTTGAAAAATGTATTAGTTTGATTAATCCTCACAGTTCATGCAAGAACGTTAAAATAAGAAGAAAAAAAAGAAGTGTTTTAAAATAATCTATGTACGGTACTTTACATTTCAAATAAATAATATTATAATTTTGTTCACAGCTTTGTAAATTGCTTTGCAAAATAGACAAAATGATGAAGCTCTTTTATATTGCTCTGCTGCTGTTGGCAAAATATGGATTTCTAGAAATACAGGCTACATTAAGTAATAACCATAACCATAATTTATTATCATAAACTGCAATTGGTTAAGCTATACTGTATAGCGTAGTAAGGCCCAAGTTGCTTTAAGATCATCGGCAATGCTTCAATTTAACATCACGAATCGTTTAAAAGGAAAAATTTTAACAAGTCTGAATAAATATAACTAAGAGCATAAAAGTAAGAAAAAATAATTTGGTTAAAAATTTATCAAGAACATACTTTTTTCTGCAAAAGATCACTCAATTATTAAATTTTAGCAGTAAGATGAAATCATTTGATTTTTGAAACCAAACCAAAAACTAAAACTTTAAACTAAAAAAGAAGCTAAACATTTTCTGAAAAAGAGTTTAATTTAAGCATGTTTGGTTCTCTGCTTTTTATTCTTTTTGTTACTAATTTTTTAAACCAAATTCTAGCCCGCCCTGCCAAGCTATGCCAGCGGCTGAGGATTCCTTTCTTGGTGGCCGATTGCACTAACGAACGAAACGTCGGATCATCTTGCAGACTAAGCTGTCGAGGTAACCTGTACTTGGTAGGCGGTATACGGACGATTCAATGCCGTCCTACCGGCTTATGGAAACCAGATTTAAGAAGAGTTCGCTGTACTCCAATAAGTATGCACTAAAGATTATCGGACTTTTCAATAGGCCTATTTCACTATAACTTAAAACTCAATGATATTTTTTGGCTTACCGCTACAGTTTCATGCGGTACAACTCACAGTTACAAAACAGCGCTTGCCTTAGCAATAGGCTATGTGCCTTTAACAAATCTCATATTGCTATAAAAAAGTTTGGTCTACATATACAGTAGTTTGATTTTAGTTGAAATATTTAAACTTTATCACATTTTGGTCAAAATCAATTTTGTAATTTTTAAAGCTTTAGCCTATTATGCTTGCCGGCTTGTAGCTACACCGCGATGGTGAGCGATATCGCAATCGCTCGCTGTTTTTGCACATTCACCCTTGTGCTGACTGCCAAGAAGAACACCCCTTTTTATACGTCGACGTCGTAAAGCTTTGTCGATATTAAAACAGTTGTCTGTCTTGCACAGTTTTCTCACTAAAACTTTTTTGAAAAGTCTTAAGAACATCGGTTTAAACACATTGCAATAATCAAATGATCGTCTGTTGTTGCTGCTACTTTTCAAAACAAATATCTGTAAAAATGAGACCAGAAAAGATATTAATCTCTAAAAAGGTGATTCCCAACATCTTCATCATTTTAAATGACGATGTGGTTTGCATCTTCAGATCCTCCTCCTCTCCCGACTTGTCCAAGACACAGCCTCTCGTACAAATCACGCTGTAGCAATTCAATTAACGTTGGATCTGTTTGCGATTTGAGCTGCGCATCAGATCAATTGCTGCTTGGAAAAGTGAGCCAAGTGACTTGCCTGTCAAATGGACGTTGGAGTGCAGACCTAAGCAACACGAGATGCATTCCCATTGGTAAGAACACTGCTGTAAATAGTAATTATTAGGCTGTACAAGCCCAAAACAATTTGAGAAGAGTAATTCTAAGTAGCCTACAAGCTAATATTAATACATTATTTTGATTAAATCTAAAAATAATTTGTGAACTGCACTAACTGCACAGCCATAGTTGATTATTCAGACACATGAGGCAAAGTTTGCGGTTTGACAATGTGCAATTACTTAGCAAATTAACAAAGACGTTTTAGCAAGAAATGGCATGAGTAAGCATTTGCTTTGCTAATTTTTTCCAATAAATGTTAAGTTGAAATTTTTAATTCCGTTTTATTGTTGTTAATAGATCCCAGATGTCCGGCTGTGCCGAGCGGAGTGTTTTGCTTTAGGGCGGCGTTTTGTGATATTCCTTGCACAGAAGGCAGGATATGTTGCCCATCGCCTTGCGGGACATCATGCCTCGATATTCCACCAGGTTAACGGTCAAATATTTTTGCCTAACTAAAGCATGAATGCCAGCAGCGCTAAGAAGGAAAGATAATAGTGCTCGGTTTTTAAAGTCGTTTTTTTTTCTAACCCTATTATCCTCCGTATGCTGTAGGATAGGCACACTGATAGAAATAAGTAGGCCTGATAGATTTAACAGCCAAGGCGATATGAACCACGGTGTGTATGCAATGTATGGTGGATTAGTTTAGTCCATTTTTGTTCGATTGTTTTACTAAATACAGAATGAGACTGTTCACTAAGCCTTCAAATATAAACAATTTTCTTGCGTTCTTCGTTATATGCAACGCTATCACGACCTTCCACACGCCTCCGTAATTGTGGGTCAGATATGCTGACACGTTTTGTACGTAAACATAGCATCAGTTAATGATTTTCAGAAAAATCTAAACAGATTTTACCAATCATTAAATCTACATAGAACGTAAAGTCAACGGTACAACTTCATTTTTGGAGGTCAGAGTGTTTCGCCTAAGCAACAACACAAAACCTGTAACTAGCCTACCATCTACAAAAAAACAATACATACACTCAGACACCTGGATTTCAACTCACATCACACTAAGCACCAAAAACAAACAGTAACAAAAGCATTGAATAACTGATTGGAAACTCCAGTAAAGGATAAATCCGAACGTTTACATCGCAAGAACAGCATACGTAACACTATTCTGCTTAACAGATTTCAACAAAAAAGTTGCTTACACACTCTCTCAAACTTAAATTTCCTCTCCCTTAATATAAATTTTTTTTTGTTTTTTACACATATGGGGGATTACCTGATAAAAATAAACGTATCCCAAACATCATGTTGGTAGTGAGATACGAAAGAAATGGTGACCAGAGAATGTAGCTTAATCTACATTTGATCAACGTAAAAAAAATATCTGAACCAAGTTAATAAGATTCAAACTTAGGCTGTAAAAGAAGTATACATTTGCTCAGACCACGTAAACATATGGTTTTAAACATATTGTACTATCTCGAATCTCCATGGCTTAAATACCAATTTATACATTCAGTGTCTAAAGCCGCTAGGCTATATCTGTTGCAAAAACATTTTTTACGTATTGCTAGTCGTAGCTTCAAAGCTCAGAGTTTAATAAAGTTAGTTCTTCTATTTTAGAGGTTGACCCAAGATGCCCCGCGTTGCCGCCACACAATGTTGTTTGCAAAAGACGCGACAGATGCAATCGTCCCTGTTCAAGAGGAGAAGTTTGCTGTGCCACTCCGTGTGGGGAAACTTGCACAGATGTGACTCCAGGTTTGAAGTGCGACAATATAAATGGTTAAAAAAGCTGCAATCCTGCCATGGATGGCACCAAGAATGCGTTGTCAACCAATGAGAGAATGTGTGATAAATTCTCTTCTTTTGTTTTATTTACGATCAAATTATTAAGATTTTACCACATTTTATCTCGTACAAAAAAATTGATTCCAAGCTAAACAATTTTAGTTTTATGCTTTTTAAATCAAATTAGTCTACAAACAGTGCATAATATACTCTATGCCAGTCCTATTCCTCATGAATTTGGAAACAAAAAAAGCTGGCAATATTGCTGAAAGGGCAGTTGTCATACAAAAAATTATTGAGATAGGCCTAACAATAGCCTAGAATTGTGTTATAGTTGCGTGAGAAAGAAGATTGAGAGCAGCTTGAAAGCGTCACTGTCACCAATAGATTCAAAAGGGTTTACTTTTCCGCATATAGTCAATGCTTCCCTGGTTGTAAAGCGTTTATTTGTTTTTTATTTTTTGCTACTGACTTTATTTCTAGAGATGATGTTTTAACAACGTTTTCTTATTTAAACATTTTACTCGACAGACGTCGATCCTAGATGTCCTCCACGACGACTTGAAGCCATTCTTTGCCCCGCTTTGCCGCCGCGTCCTCCGCCATCATGCCCAATTTGTCGCGATGACCAAGAATGCTGTCCCATCAATTGTTTTGGTTTTACTTGCACGCAATTTCCACCAGGTAAATCTAACAAGAGCATAAAACGCAATTCAAAACTTACATCGCTACAAAGTTGATCAATACAACCGTCATCTTGCTAAAAATCAATTTTGCAAAATATAAGCTGAAACGAATATTCAAAGAAGAACTTTAAAGAAGTTTGTTGTAAAATCTTTGTTTTATAGCTTGTGATCCTCGTCAACCACAAGCTGATTGCATTGGATCGTCATGCACAGGAGGAGGTTGCCCTGCGTTTCCAGATGCTGTTTGCTTTGAAAGCTCTTGCGGAGGTTGTTATCCTGCGTTCACTGACAGTGAAGTTGGCGTCATTCCAAGTTTCGCTTGCGAATTAGGAAGTGAGTGATATAGGCACAGGGGCGGATCCGACAAGTAGTTTTAAGAGGGGATTTCCACAAAACACAATGATGAGTAGGTCTGCAACGCTTCAAGGTGAAGGGCGGTTGAAACGATTCTAGGTTGTTGATGACTAGACAATCGTTGAAGTCAGAAAGTACACTTTTGTATTGCGCCACGTGTTGAAGCGAGCAGAGCTAAAAACGTCACGGCCTTTCGTCAGAAGTATGTTGATCGAAAAGGAAAGATTCATGCTACGCGAATCATTTTATATGTCAAGCGATGTGACGTCATAATGTTTATGATTGAACCAGTGCTGCCAGTCACTATGAAAATAAATTAAACTTGAAGGTTACAAGTTGAATGTGAGGGTACTGAACTGCATTGAATAACATAAAAGTGTACAAATGCAAAAGTGCAGTCGGTACAGGTCTACAAATATCCGACCTTGCAAAAGCACCGTGAATACAGTTCGCAATCGCTCTAACTAACCCCCTCCTGGATCCGCAGCTGTAGGCTATAGGCAACACCTTAGCCATGATGCAAATGTCGGTTCATACCTTTGGTCAAGTTTTAATCACTTACAGCGGATTACTAGTCTAAACGGTTTGAAAACTCAACGCAATGTGAAAGTAATGCAAGTTCTACTAGATACATGGGTACTACGACAGTTTATCGAACGACAGTTTATCGAACGACAGTTTATCGAAACGACAGTTTATCGAACGACAATTCATCGAACGACAGTTTATCGAAACGACAGTTTATCGAAACGACAGTTTATCGAACGACAGTTTATCGAACGACAATTTATCGAACGACACAGGGCCGTAGCCAGACCGCAGAGCAAGGGGGGCCAACTTTTTTTAAGGGGGGCCGAAAAAATTTAAAGGGGCAAAATCATTATAAATGTAGCTGTTGCTCTTGAATGTTTGGATTTTGCCAGGGGGGGGCGGATTTGTTTTTAAGGGGGGCGAGGCCTCCCTGGCTCCCTGCTGGCTAGGGGCCAGGAACAACAGTTAATCGAAAACCTAACCCTAAAACTTAACCCTAACCCCTAACTCCCAACCCCTAACCACTAACCACTAACCCCTAACCCCTAACCGTAACCCTACCCCTAACCCTTAACCCCCAACCCCTAACTCCTAACCACTAACTCCTAACTCCTAACCACTAACCCCTAACCCCTAACCTTAACCCTACCCCTTAACCCCCAACCCCTAACCCTACCCTTAACCCCTACCCCTAACCCTTAAACTCCAACTCCCAACCACTAACCCCTAATTCCAACCTTAACTCTTAACCTCTAGCCCCTAGCCTCTAACTCCTAGCCTCTAGCCCCTAGCCCCTTCGATGAATTGTCGTTCGATGAACTGTCGTTTCGATAAACTGTCGTTCGATGAATTGTCGTTCGATAAACTGTCTTTCGATAAACTGTCGCTCGATGAACTGTCGTTCGATAAATTGTCTTTCGATAAACTGTCGGGTCACGAGATACATGGATGTAACAATAAAAAGAAATGAACTAAAGTGACACACACAAACATAGCAAACGCTATCGAAATTATTCCAAAGCAGACATTATAACCTATACGCTGAACTTCAGGAAGATTAGCGTACATCACGTCGGAAAGATTACATCACAATTTTGTCTAGGTAACTGGCCTTCTTGTCTGGCTGCAACAACTTGTTCAGCAATCACTGATCCTAACTGCAACGGAGGTTGTGAAAGGCATCCATACTTGAGCTGTGTCCAGGATTGTGATTGCAATGTTGTGTATATTGACCCGAGCAATGGAAGGGAGATCGATCAAGATGAATGCGAACCAGGTATGTCATGGTTTACATATAATTGAGCCTAAGTAAATACTTTTGTTAGTATTTGATAAAGCCATGAGCAGTTTTATGTGTGTCTTTAATTTATGTTGTTTTTGGTATTTTATCTGTTACATGTTTGTTTAAAAAACAGTAGGCTATGCTCAGTTGCTGATTTGTGGAAGTGAAAAGTTTTTATCTTTTGTTTTATAGGTTTATGTAACTTCCATAAAAACATGCACCAATGTGTTTTGTGAATATATTTTAGTTGTGGATCCAAGATGTCCTCCTGTACCAGATGGTATTGTTTGTGCCATAGCAGAATTTTGTGATCTCCCATGTTCAGGAGATGAGATATGTTGCCCAAGTCCATGTGGAACCACCTGTACAGATGTAACTCCAGGTAAGGACTTAATACAAAATGCTAAAAATAAAAATGATTAGTGCAAAGTGAATTGACCGAAATGAAATTGCTGCGATTGGCCTTTGAAGTTGACAAAGTTGGAAGTATTGGAAAATTAAATTGCAAGAAAATGACAATGTTTCAAGTCAGAATTATTCTAATTGAAACCTTTTACTTGACAGACGTCGATCCCAGATGTCCTTCGCGACGACTGGAAGCCATTCTTTGCCCGGCCGTCCAACCTTATCCCCCACCATCGTGTCCATCTTGTCCCGTGGGACAAGGATGTTGTCCTATCCATTGTTTTGATTTTACATGCACGCAATTTCCACCAGGTGAAATAAGTGGCACATAAAAAAATCTGTTTGAATTTTCAATAACCATCACGGCTTTGAAAAACACAATGTGATCCATTTCTTCCAACAGCGGTTCTTAACCTGGGTCGGTGAAGCGTTCTCAAAAGGACCGTGAAAGTTTTCGGATTTGTAGCATGATTGATAAATTACAACACTGAAAATTCTTTGTGTTTTGTTTGTGCGTTGCAATAATTCTCAAACTGTGCGACGCGGCGCCCTGGTGTGTTTTTTAAAAATTTAAAAGGCGTCGCACTGAAGTTTGATTTCCTAACTAAACAACTCATGTTTCTTGGCAGTCGAGTGTAGCAAGAATTAACAGCGATAGACACCGTGTTTTGGCCATGAGGCTAGGCTCATCTGTACCGCACCACTAATTCATGCCACAAAGTTCTCGACAGCAGATTGTTGATCAATGCCTAATTCAGAAATGCAAACGTTAGTTAGAAGCCTATTTGCACTCATAGTTTTGCCATGATTGTGATTACAACGAAATATTGATTTGCCTACAAATGAAAAAAAAGAAAAAAATTTTGTGAACCTAAAAATTACAAAAACTCTACTAATTTTTGAAAAAAAAAATGTTAGAAAAACAATAAATGAGATTATTGATTAATGATTTTCATCCTGTCTGTCAACGTAGGCTATAGCTCATAACATAACTTTGTCTAGAATTTCGACAAGGTCATCAATCGTTATGTGCGTTGCTAGTAAGCAAGTTATTCCAAGCGCTTCGCTTCGGAAATTATAAAACATTTGTTTCAGTTAGGAAACGCAATATACTAAAATTTCAGATAATTTTTTTTCGCCACCGCTTTAAGGGCACCAAAATAAGTCCGCCGAGAGAAAAAGTTTGAAACCCACTTCACCTAAATAGATCAGATAATTTTGTTTACAATATAACTGGCTCGTTTTCCTGTATTGATATTAAAACGTATTAGAAAGAGTACACTGCTTTTTATACCACAAAAAGTTCAAGCACGAATCTACTTGAAAAGCCATGGCTAACAATTTAAAATACTTTTTTAGGTTGTCATCCTGATCAGCCACAAGCTGCTTGCATTGGATCTTCCTGCTCAGGAGCAAGTTGCCCTGCTTTTCCCAATGCCGTTTGCTTTGAAAGCTTCTGTGGAGGATGTTATCCCGCGTTCACTGACAGTGAAGTTGGCGTTATACCAGGTTTTGCTTGCGAATTAGGAAGTAAGTAACATTAGCCAGACCTTATTTTTAATGCAGTAATCTAATTAGATAATATCTTTAGTCAAACCTTCTAAATTTGTATTGACTTAAAACGGAAAGTTTTGATAACTCAACACAACCTCAAAGTAATAGAACCTCTACCAAATACATGATTGTAACAGAAAAGCCAAAACAATGAACTCGTTTGCTGCATAAAGAGCCCTGGCATGACGTTCTAAAGAGCGTTAGTTTAACGCCGGTTTCGGGTATGTGGCTGTGTTTTGGCACGACATTGAAAGGTACGCAGGAAGGTGGATACGAATATTGTCCTACTTGCCTTCCTGTCTACTTGGGCTTAAACCTATATAGGACAAAAATGAAAGTGGCGAACACAAATCCTACAAATGCAACAGACGGTATAGCTCAAAACAAGAGGTAAATAATGGCAAAATGGCAGATAAATGTTCTCTCACCCACTTTTCCGGCTTCTGTCTTTTTTCTTTCTCTCCATTGTGCTTCTAACAAGCTTATGGTGTTCATTTCGAAACATTATCCTCAACCGCTTGCCTGCGTTGATTCTTCCACTTCTCTCTATTGGTTGCACCTTCAATTTTTAAGATCTTTTTTTAGACTGATCTCCACGGTGTCTTCCTATAATTTTTTGTTTTTCCTTTTTCCATTTTACCGATTATTGCCAAATTATTGCTTAAGATATCTAACCTATCCCAGACTGTGTCCTCGCAAGTCACTGTCAGTCCAGTTGAGTCATGACAGGCCAACGTCATCATTTAAAGACTAGAACATTTGCCTGATTTTACATTTGTCACAAATAGATTATTTTTTCAGCGTAGTCTCTTAATTAAGTTTTAAAATATTAAACCAACGTTGTAATTATGTCTAGGTAACTGGCCTTCTTGTCTGGCTGCAACAACTTGTTCAGCAATCACTGATCCTAACTGCAACGGAGGTTGTGAAAGGCATCCATACTTGAGCTGTGTCCAGAATTGTGATTGCAATGTTGTGTATATTGACCCGAGCAATGGAAGGGAGATCGATCAAAATGAATGCGAACCAGGTATGTCATGGTTTACATATAATTGAGCCTAAGTAAATAATTTTGTTAGTATTTGATAAGGCCATGAGCAGTTTTATGTATGTCTTTAATTTATGTTGTTTTTGGTATTTTATCTGTTACATGTTTGTTTAAAAAACAGTAGGCTATGCTTAGTTGCTGATTTGTGGAAGTGAAAAGTTTTTATCTTTTGTTTTATAGGTTTATGTAATTTCCATAAAAACATGCACCAATGTGTTTTGTGAATATATTTTAGTTGTGGATCCAAGATGTCCTCCTGTACCAGATGATATTGTTTGTGCCATAGCAGAATTTTGTGATCTCCCATGTTCAGGAGATGAGATATGTTGTCCAAGTCCATGTGGAACCACCTGTACAGATGTAACTCCAGGTTTGCACTTAAGTAAAAATGCTACAGATAAATAATGCTGATGAAATAAAAAATGATTATTTTGGTGTAAAGTAAATTGGCCAAAATGAAAATTGTGTGATGTACTTTGAGGTTGACAAAGCTGGACCTATTGAGAAATGAAATTGCGAAAAAGCGACTGCAAGTCAGAGAATTGAATGAAATGCTGAGAGAGACACGTCATAAAAGATTGAGATACGTGGCATGGAGAAATGAAGATTATGTTCTGACAAATTAGACAATTGGAAGTTGTAATTGTAATATAATAATCATATTATATGTAATCCTAAGTTGATGATGTTTCAACTCGACGTTTTCTTATTTAAACATTTTACTCGACAGTCGTCGATCCTAGATGCCCTCCACGACGACTTGATTTTTGCCCCGCTTTTCCACCACGTCCTCCACCATCATGCCCAATTTGTCGCGATGACCAAGGATGTTGTCCCATTAATTGTTTTGGTTTTACTTGCACGCAATTTCCACCAGGTAACCCTAACAAGAGCATAAAACGCAATTCAAAACTTACATCGCTACAAAGTTGATACAAATGCCTTATGTGAAGGAGTTTTTGCGAAATATGACGTAAAATAAATAATCATAAAATAACTTTAAAGATTGTTCTTGAATATTTGTTGTATAGATTGTCATCCTGGTCAGCCGCAAGCTCGTTGCGGTAGACCACCATGCCTAGGAGCCCGTTGCCCTGCATTTCCAGATGCAGTGTGCTTTGAAAGCTCTTGTGGAGGATGTTTTCCTGCGTTCACTGACGGTGAAGTTGGCGTTATACCAAGTTTTGCTTGTGAATTAGGAAGTAAGTAGCATAAATAAAACTTTCATATTGATGCCGAAGTCAATTTATTTCTTTAATCAAACCTGAGGGAGTCAAATTACGTCAAGGTTTAATAACTTAGCCTACGCGAAAGCATTAGTCTTGAACTCGTGGTTCTTACAATTTTTGAGACACGCCTCCCTTTTACAATTTTAACAAAATTCGCGCCCCACCTTGTTTCAAAACCAAAAAAACATTACGCAGAACAGCAATTCGTTCCCAGGTAAGTTGCATTAATGCAAAGGATGTAACTGTTTTTTGGTTACCAATTGTTTAATTTGATGATTAGTAGCAGATAGTGCACATCTCAGATCAGCTTCACAATCAAGTTTGTGTCTAGATTTTGTCTGTATGTTCATGGGAGTAGAAAAAACATTTCCGCATAAGTGGATGAAAATGGAAGAAGTGTGCGTATATCCACAGCACCCACACTCTTGTAAATGTCTGTACATGTTTCACCCAGGACTCAGTTAATGGCATTGCTTCAAAGTCGTCCTTTTCAGTAGCATTTCATGTTAGCTCCAAGAATTCCTCTTGTAAATTGTCTGTGGGGTTTCTTCTCCCGAGCTATGATGTGAGCAATTCCGAAAGACGCTTCTACAACTTCCGCCGACGACGATTGACGAAAGCCCTCGCTACTTGCAATATATATTTTTTTAAAGTCTTTCTTGCATTGGAAAAAAGCTGAAGGTTTATTTTGATGGTCAAAGTGTTTTTTTCAAGATGACGCTGCGAACGAGTTGGTCTCAAAGCGTCGTTGCTCAGATTTTGAAAGCATATGACGCATTGTGGTACAACTTGGTCATTTACTATGTCATCTATAAAGTCAAACTCAGATAATTTTCGTCATACTTTTTCTTTTTTCCACTCATTTTATGTCAATAGAATTGATTAATTAAAATAAACCTTCATGTAATTAAATCAATGCTAAAATTAAGAAAAAGTTTACCCATGGTAGCCTACTGTTGTAGAGTCTGGGATACTGCTGCACTTCCAGCCGCTGTCACTTGTTAGTCAGTCGTTGCCATTACAGAGCTCGAGGCTGCTGTGCCAGAAAACCGTTGTGTTACGAGAGTTAAGGCGTCGCAGAAATATTTAGCAAAGTCTAAAACATTACAAAGAATGCGAGATGTGACAACAACACGCTCTACAAACACTGGTACTGTTGTAACACAAAGTTTCATCTTCAACAATTGACTGTCCAGCGTAGTTGTGAAGACATATTTAGTCATAATTCAAGCAGAGTTTTTCAATTTCTTACGCCCCCTTTGTTAGCCACACTAGCCCCCAAAGGGGGGCGCGCCGACCAGTTTAAGAACCACTGGTCTGGAAGTTTTGACAACTTAACGAAATCTGGAATTAACTTTTACTAGATACGTAGCTGCAACAAAACGACGAAAATGAACTAAAGTGACAGACGCAAATAAAGCAAACGCTATAGCCCACTTGTATCAAAGCAGACATGACAGCCAACGCTAAACTTTAAGCAGAAAACATTGTAGACCATAGCAGATAAAGGTCATCACGTCAAAACTCGAAGATTTGACTAATTTTGCATTTGTCACAGAAAGAGTAATTTCTCAGCGTTGTTTCTAACTAACGTTTTAAAATATTAGCCAACGTTACAATTTTGTCCAGGTAATTGGCCTTCTTGTCTGGCTGCAACAACTTGTTCAGTGATCACTGATCCTAACTGTAACGGAGGCTGTGAAAGGCATCCATACCTGAGCTGTGTCCAGGATTGTGAATGCAATGTCGTGTATATTGACCCGAGCAATGGAAGAGAGATCGACCAAAATGAATGCGAAACAGGTGTGTCATACTTTAAGTTTAATTGAGTCTAAAACCAAATTTGTTAGTAGTCGATCGATAACGTTTAAAGTAAACATTGTGTCTGCAATTTACTGTAAACACTACAACACTAAATGTAGACCATTCAAGGCTACAAGCACTGGTGTGTATCTATAAATTTGCGTTATTTTTTGTTATTATATCTGTTACATGTTTGCTTGAAACATTAAGCTCAGATTCTGACTTAATGGACGTTGGGAGTTGTTGTGCTTTAGTTTGTGTCTTTACATAACTTCTATGGATAAAGACAACAATATGTTTTGTGAATATGTTTTAGTGGTGGATCCAAGATGTCCTCCTGTTCCAGTTGGTATCAAGTGCGTCAGAGCTGAGTTTTGTGATCTCCCATGTTCAGGAAATGAAATATGTTGCCCAAGTCCATGTGGAACCACCTGTACAGATGTAACTCAAGGTTAGGACTGAAACAGGAACTGCTAGAGATAAAATATATTCTTTGATTGTTTTTTCCTCAATTACGTTCTTATAGTTTATATAAAAGCTTTATAGTTTCTCTAACTTGCAAACTTTGTAAGTTGTTTTTGTGATTGCCGTTTGCCCAAATTGCCTTTCACTTTCATGGATTTAATTTTATCTAAATCTTCAATTTTTACTTGTCTATACAGATCTAATACTAAGTTCAGGATTAGGCTGCGTATTTATGAAGAAGTAAGCTAAGATTAGATAGATGTTTATTGGCTGCTGCGAAAGAAAAAGATGTACGACAAATCAAAACACAATGTAGCCTACAGTAAAACTGTGGAAAAGATTACAATTAAAAAAACAGATATTAGCATTTCAGCAACGGGAAGCTGCGAAGTGACCATAGAAGGTCTTTAAGTCAAGCAGCCACCGTAAACTCCTCAATGATAATTGTAATTGACTAATTGAGACAAATAAACAAAAGTAAAGAAATAACAGTGAAGCAGTCCAAGATGATAAGAAATTAAAAATTTATGTAGGCCAACGTAGCCTATGTTACAATTGCAAGTCTGATTAGTAGTTTAGCATTTTCCTAATATGTGTCAATAATTTTTTTTTGCACATTCTTTTAAAAGTTGTGAAGGAGGATTTACGAATGCTTGACCACCACTCTTGAATGTTAAACATTACGATTGCAAGAAGTTGATACCATTCAGTAAAGCAAGTTAGGCACGCTATAATATCTGTGACGTGGTAAAATCAACTTTTGAAATACTTTTTTTTATTAATTGTTTTTCTTCTACTAGTCTGTTGCAAAACAATTAGTTTGTGAACATTTTCATTCTTTTCTTCATCTATAAATTAGTATAAAGATCTTCATGCAACGTACAAACCATCGTATGAAAGTAAAGATTAGTGACCTATAGCGATAGGCTATGTCATATCTGGCTATTCTTTTTGAATCAAGTCTGTTTTGCAGTGACTGATCCTGCTTGCCCTAATACACCCCCGGTACAATGTCCACCACCTACAGGGCCGTTTCCGCAATGTCCACCCCAATGTCCAAGTGGTCAAATATGTTGTGACCACCCTTGCGCTGGTACCTCGTGTATACCGCGTCCAGGTTTGCACATAATTACGTGTTATAGGATGAACTATATTATACAGTAACAAAAGGCAACAGCATTGTTTCATAGCTACTAAGCGACAGCTCAATAAAGTACAATAAGCTTAGTTTGTACCAGAAGAGCGTATATCATGTTATTTAACTAAATGCCTGGTGAACAGCCTCTGGTAAAGAAATTACAGCAGATACAGGTAAAGCAGATAACATAAACATCAAGATCAATAATCAAGAAATTGAAACAGTGAAGGAATTCATATTTCTAGGCTCAAAAATAAGCTTGGACTTTTTCGTCATAGCACATGACTAGGGAACTGTGTTCCGAAAGCTCGTGTAATTCGATATTGCCACAACGAGCCCGCAGCATCAGGCTAATTCAGATCGTTAGAATCTACACTGTGAAGTAAGCAACAATCATGCTGCTAAAAGCGAAACTCAATCAATTGCATAAGCTGGGACTCTAATAACTCACCAGAGATAAGGAGAAGAACAGCGCTGGGAAGAAATGCATTTGTTGGAATGAATAGCATTTGGAAGAGCAAGGATGTAAAATTAGAAACAAAAAATAAGCTGATCAAAACTATTATATTCCCAATTGCAACTTACGGATGCGAAACATGGACAATGAACAAAACAGGCAGAAGTAACGATTGACGCATTTGAATTGTGGTGTTGGAGAAGGTCATTGATGCGTGTTCCTTGGACGGCCGAAGTAACAACCGAGAAAATTCTCGAACAAATTAAACCAGACATATCCCTAGAAACTAGAATCGTTAGGCAGAAACTTTCATATTTTGGCCACATAATGAGAAGCAAATCAATGGAAAAAGACATCATGCTTGGTTTGGTCAGCGGAGGAAGAAGAATGGGGCGCCCAAACACAAAATGGCTTGACACAATCGTAAATGACAGTGGTACGGGAGTGCATGAATTGAAGGAGGCTGCGTGGGATTGAGAGATGTGGAGAAAGATGACAAATAGAGTGACCGAGAGTCGTAAACGACTGAACGGATAAAGAGAGAACAGCCTTATTCAATTTTTAATAATAATCACGTTTCATTTTGTGCCCATTGCGACAACACACAGTACACTGCGATCACAGATGCATGCAGTCAGTTGGTAGATAAAACATACCGTCATATTTTTGTTTTTTGTACAATCCTTAATCCTTGATTTTGGTCATTGCTTGATCTAGCTAGCCGAATAAACAAATCAGCCTCTTCTGATTGATAAAACTTAAAAAACACAAATGCGGATTATTATTACTAAAACAATATCGCGGCACTTTATTTTCTTTACACAAAAAAACGTGTACTGCCAGAATGTAAGTGAAATGTACCAAGATTGTATCCATTTTTTGAATATAAGATTAATTTGAGACTAAATCAGTTTCCATCACAAACGTGGATACAAACGACCTGTTTTAGCCTGATGTTGCGGTTTCGCTAAGGTATAGTAACAGTTTGCGTTAGCTTTCGGAAACCAGTTTTCTAGTCATATACATTCCCTACATTAGCCCAGTGCTCTTTGTATCTACATTTGTGAAGTAAACAAAGATTATGTTGTTAAAAGCGAAATTCAATCTTGGTAAATCAGTTTTGCCTACTATTTATTTTAAATAAGATTCATTGTTGCTGTTGTAGATTCACATAGAGTTAGTTTGATGGCAACCAAAGCACGCAAGTAATATGAAAGCTGTTTTAAACTTGGTGGAAAAAGAGATGTTAAAAAATATTTTAAACTTCATAGTGGTGGATCCAAGATGTCCTCCCGTGCCGATTGGGGTTGTTTGCGCAAAAGCAGACTTTTGCGTAACTCCCTGCTCAGGAGATGAAATATGTTGTCCCACTGCCTGCGGAGAAACTTGCACTGATGTTTCACCTCAAGGTGACAAATTTTTTATTCTTTTATTTTGTTTGCCCTTATCTTTGTTTCTTTTTTTTTGTAAATGCAACAACTGTTCCCAATGTTTGGTATGGATCGCCACCATATTTCAATTTCTCGTATCTTTGCTTTGTTTGTGCCACTATCTCACGTTGTGCTTCTGTCCATCTTGCGTAATCTGCTTGAGTCCTTTTCTGTACAATATTTCAATTTCTAACATAAGTTAACTTTCGCATTGTGCCACTTTGAGTCCTTTCGAACTTTCGTTTTGTTAACTTGACTACATCTATCGCAACGTTTTGGTTGGTCATCCCAGATACAAATTAAAAGTTAATTCAACAGCTGCTGATAAATAACAACTTTCTTTTTATCATGATAGCCTTGTGAGAATTTAAGCTAGCGGTTTTAGCATCGTGAGTTTTAATAAATTTGAAAGACAGAATTTATCTGTTGCAAAGATGGATTTACATGATGTTATATAATATACGCTATACTTAAGTTATGATCTATACAAGTCAGCACTAGATGGAAGCTAATATTTTTAAAGTTTTAGAACCTACTTTAAGCAATTGAAAGTGGTGCACAAAACGATGTCATTTTGGAAGCTATCAAATCAAAATAGGATAGAACCAAATAGACTTCTAATATATGGCTCATATAATTGTGTCTTAAGCTTTTCACATGTGTCACTTGAGTGTAAATCATGAATGTCAACAAGTAAACTGAATTTATTGCATAAACTTAACATCAATTTTACTAACAAATTATGCATAGTTGATGAAAGATGCCCCCCAAGACGACTTGAAGGCATCTTTTGTCCAGAAGTGGTGCCAAGCTCTTTCCCAACGTGCCCATCGTGCCCAGAGGACCAAGCATGTTGTCCTATTAATTGTTTTGACTACACATGCACACAATTTCCACCAGGTAAATTTCATCTCTATTTGACTATATACTTATGCTTCAAAGATATCAAAGTAAGAAACAAAACAGTATTTAATAACTTATAACTTCTAGTTATACATAAAAACGATACAAAAGATACGGAACGCTTCGACTTTTCACAACGCTGTTTAGTTGATGAAATAAAAAAGGAATTGCAATTTTTTGACACCTGTGTTTAACGAAAACACGTAAAATTAGTTTGTTTTAGCCTTATTTCAATGCTCTGTCTTAACAAGTGGATATCCAGTTTAATTCTGTATCTTTTATTATCATGTGCATGCTTACTCAAGTTTTATTTGCTACAATTAGGCTTGTCATGCAACATAGCTTACATTGCTCAATTATGTTACATTAGCTTACATACATGGGATGCATTAGCTTACATTGTTCCAAATTTAGTTTCATAGACTTCAAAAAAAGAAACTTGATCAAGATTAAGATTAAGCCACGCTGGTTCGACTCTCTGGTTGTGCGCTTGACCAACGCATATTAAAAACTGCTGTCCACTCATCGGTCCCTAGTGAATGGAATAACTCACAGACAACAACAACTGGAAACTTCACTCTGTCAATCTCAATGACCGAGCCTGCGTCAGTGGTTCAAAGCCTCTACAAGTATGCGACACTGCCAGGATTTATCTCTCAAAGAAGCTTTCCCAGTCCAAACATATTCCCTCAATCAATCAATACTTGTGATTTGTTTAATAATGTTAATATTTAAGATTTATTTTTGCCATCCTAACTAATTTTATTGTCTTTGTTATATATTTTTAGCTTGTGATCCTCGTCAACCACAAGCTGATTGTTTTAGACCATCATGCACAGGAGGAGGTTGCCCTGCATTTCCCAATGCTGTTTGCTTTGAAAGCTCTTGCGGAGGTTGTTATCCTGCTTTCACTGACAGCGAAGTTGGCGTTATTCCAAGATTCGCTTGTGAATTAGGAAGTAAGATTTAATGTAATTACTTTGTCAGCTTTTACAGTATGAGTACGTCATAATACATAAGACAGTCGTGAATCCACAATACCAACCATTTTTAAATTGAATTTGCATGAATCAATTCATCACGCAGACAACAGTGACAAAACTAGCCTCCGGAGTTCATCATTTTCGCAAAAGGAGAGTACGTTTTTGCAATAACTTGCAAGTCATTGCAATAAGATATTTAGTTTATTTTAGGCATTAAGTCATGACCTAACTGGTAGCCTAACAAGGCTACCAAATCAATCACACAAAGTTTGCTATAGAACTGAAAAGTATTGTTGTTTTTAAAACATAAAAGTTGTTTTTTGTATGTCATGATCGTTAAAAATAAAAACATTAGTTTATTATGAACCTTACAACATACTACAATTCAAATTCTAAACCAAAAAAAAAATCAAATATTGTTTTTCCCATCGAGGTATAAGCAACTTTTTAACTAGTATAGGCTAAACACTATATAAAAATATATCAGGCAACTGGCCTTCTTGTTTGGCTGCAACAACTTGTCTTCCAATTGTCGACCCCAGCTGTTTTGGACGCTGCGAAAGGCATCCATACTTGCGCTGTGTTCAGGATTGCAATTGCAATGTCGTGTTTATTGACCCGAGCAATGGAAGAGAGATAGACCAGAGCGAATGCGAGCGAGGTTAGTAAAATATAATTATTATGATTGTTTTTCTTAAGCCATTTACACATTTTGTTAATTTTAAAATACACAAGAAATTGATCGAGACGCGATTGAGGTACCTTTTTGAGACGTGCATTTCTGTACAATACAGTATAGTTACGATACATTGTGTGGCGTAGGGATTCAGTAGCCTACCGTGGGGACTCACTTAGCTGCCTGTATTCAAAACTCGATGCTATCAAAAGAAGCCTACTTTACTCTTGACTCTTGAAATAATAATCTTAATAAACACCCTTACTTTTCAGAATTTAGGTTACAGCGATTTAAGCAAATAAATCACGTCTAAATCACAGTTACATTAAACAACGTAACTTTATGTACAGTTTAGTTTAGCCTATTTGTTTTTGTTGACGAGAAAAAGAAATCTACAAATACAAATGGCAAATAATTTGCACAAGACTGGCAGCAAAATACCAAAAGGTCACCAAAGTCAGCTGCCACTTAAATTCACTAACAATTGACAAAAGAACTGATTAAAACATGACTTTTATCCTCAGAAACTGATCCTGACTGTCCTCCACTGCCGGCAGTCCGATGTGCTGCTCCACAAGGTTTGCTTCCAAGATGTCCTTCAGAATGTCCTTCCGGCGAAATATGTTGCCCTGTTGCTTGCGGTGGCACTGTTTGCAAACGACGTCCAGGTACACGTAGTATGTGAAATACTTTTGTATGAAAATAAAATTAAAGAACTAGAAATGTAGACCAAGTTTTTGTATGAATTTAGATACGAATGAACGTTGAAACCAAACAAAAAGTATCTATGTTAGTCTACCGTAATTGCATAATCTGTCAATTGTTTGCAATGTGCAAAGTTAAGTTAATAGACTAAACTTGAATTTTTTGGTTTAGTGTGATAGGCCTACTTTTTACTGCCTACTTTTTTTTTAATTTTTTTTATCACAATGCGTATCCTGTTGGATCATTGATGAAGTCATAAGAAGATTTAATAAAGCGTTTAGTAACAAAATCTCGATTTGAAAAATTAAAAAGAAAAAGTCACTGACTTTTGCATTTGTTCCATTTGAGCAATATACTGTAATTAAGTAAACTGCTACACCTAGGCTACATTATTTTTCATTTATTATAGCTTTTTTTTGTTTTTTTTATAAATAAGCAATGAAAAAGTGCGTTATTATTTAGTATTGAACATGATTCACTGTTCATATGCTTGTAGGGTTTTTGCTTATCTAAGTCCCCAATGTAGAGTTTTGCCTAGCTGAAGCTGTCTTTTGTTATTGAGAGACTCTGAGTCTCTATACTCTCTAGCTACAAAAAGGGTAATTTAGGCTTCTGCCTGGGGGTATGGTTTCCAACAAAAATTAAACAAGTAAAATGTAATACTAAATGTATTTTATTATGAATCAATTTTTACAAGTTCGGGAAATTGAGAAATATGTCTAACCAATTTAGTTTATTGCGACCGGTGTCAGATGAGCGACATTCTCCAGTCGTGAATTTAACCTTCTCGTCTGCCGTTCAGTCTGTTCTCCTTGCAAGTCTATTTCTGAGTGTTTGCACTTTTCAATTTCCCGCTTATTTCATAATGTGGTGCCTTTTTATCAGTAATGGCCTATGGTGGGAATTATGAAACGAACCCGGTTACACCATTATTTTTGCTCATCGTGATTATTTTACACAGTTAGCTTCTGTCCTCAACTAACTCCACAAGATGGATCGTCTTCATTACGTTTCACTTGCTCCAGCAATATCTATCGCACTGGTACCACATGCGACATCGGATGTCGAAGTAGTAGGTACAGATTGACTGGAATCAAACAAACCAGATGTAGTTCTAGTGGGAGATGGGTTCCATCAGTGGAATCAACTCAATGCATCATCACTCCACTTTGCTTTGGACGTCGTGTCACTTGCATAGCGGACCCATGCCAAGGAGTATCCTGTCCAGCTCTCCCGGGCGCTGTCTGTGTCCAAAACAACTGCAATTCATGTGGATTTGACTTCTACTTGAATGGCAGTAGAATCCCAAAGCGAAGTTGTATTCAAAGAGGTAAGTAGCTTCTTACGCTCAATACAACTCTTTTTTGTATTTTTGCATGTCATTATCTGCACCTCATGGTGGACTATCATTAACCATCACGGACTTAGGCTATATTATTAGTTATCATTTACAATATTAGTCATTATTTCATTATTATCACTTGAAACTACTTCCTATTAACATGTTTGATGATGTAATCGAAACTTTAAAGCCTTACTTGAATCTTTAGGACCATGCCTACTGCCAACGAATCACAGGTACTCGTGCGTATTTTGTCCGAGAACTGCTGTCTGCCACCGAAGACCCGATGCGATATGTAGACCAGACTGCTTGTGCATTCCGAGGTTCTACGACCCTAAAACCTTTGAAAAGTTGAATTGCATACCGGGTTAGTTATCTTCAAAATTAAATACATTAACAATATCACATTAAATGAAATGCATAATAATCTTAAGTTTCTTGCATAAGTTTAAAAATCCACTATGTACTAAGTAGGCTAATGTAACGATACATAGGCCTACTGTAACCTTATAAAGAAAAGTAGCACTCTATTTTTTATGGAATTGATTTTCAATGGAAGACACTTTTGTATTTTTTGTTTCCAAACCTTGGCCAAACATAATATGTCACAGTTGTTACCTATTAGCATAAAGTTTACGTCTTCCTAATTCAGGTACAAAAGTGTTCGGAAATGCTTTTACTTATGAATAAACAGCAATAAGATTTATCTGTTTATCTTGACAAAGAAAACTATTAAAGTCTTAATCTATTGATACAAGAGACTCATGTCGCAGGTACAGTATGGAGTACGATACTAGCCAATGCAAAATGCTCCAATAAGTTGTAATTAATTTTTGTACGTTTTGTTTCAGTGACGATTGGATAACAATCAACGGAGTAGCCGCCGGGGTTTGATCTGTGATTAGGTACTTTCCATTGACAAAACCGACTCATTGTAAGCGACGACAACTTCACCGTTGCTTCTTTCTCCAGTGCAATTATCATTTTTGTATTATCATATTAAACATTGCAACTGTATTTCTGTGTTTTGCTGATGGTATTTCTTTTGAAGCACATAACTTAGTAATTCGACACTCATATGTAATATATAATACAAACAATAAATATTATTAATACTACAAAACGTGCTCAATGCCAAGCAAAAAGCCAAGCAAAGCGAATTACATCAAATGTAGTAATTACTCTCTAAAACCCCTACAGCCTGTTTTACCCCAAAAAGGTGGATCATCAGAATGTCCTTATGCAAATAGAATGCAAATAGAATCTTTTATTATCTTCTAGATTCTATTTGAATAAGGACCTTCTGATGATCCTCCTTTAGGTGAAACAGGCTGTTAAGGGTTTAATAATAATAAGTATATTTGATTTAATTTTCTTTCAATATGAAATGAAACTAAATGCAAGACATTATGACAGGCCAGCACAAGTTTGTCAACTGGCAGCGGATTCGACATATCGGACTTACACGCAGTGTATGACTGAGAATAGCAAAGTTAAGAATAACAAAGTATTGAATAAGACCAAAAAAAAAGATTTATTTATTTACACAAAAATATTGCAAGAAGAGCTGATCGACTGATCGAATTCTCGCAAGATGTTGCGCGCAAGCGAAGAGAAGACTACAGCCAAGCCAAAAACATGCTCCTCGCACGCGACGCTCTCTCGAACCACACCCTGGAGGAGCGTCGACTAGAGTTCTTGAAAAAGATCAACTGCTACAATTTGATTGGCAAAAAAACATATCTAAGTAGCCTATATGGTAATAAGTAGCTTTAGGTAGAATATTTTAACGACGCGACACGAAACAGAATGAATGATATTAAGCTAATTAACTGAGAAACAATCAAACCTCTAACTAAGGCAATTCGAAACGAATACGTTTGATCGAAATGGAACAAGTTTTTTTTTTTGAGATTTGTATTTGTTTCAACTTTACAGCAACAAGAAAATGTTTATAAGAACAGTTGTGGTAATTTTTTTCAGTTTTTTAAATGAAAAAAGTTGGAAAAACTTTTCAAAAATGATTGTTTCGTGTTTTGTAATTGAGATCTTCTTTTGGATTTTAAACTTAAGATGTTTGCATACTCATCAAGCCTTGAGCAAACGCAAACTCTGTCACCGAAATTCTCGATGCTTGAAGGTCTGACGTCCACGTCTAATTGAGGTGTTGTTTAACCGTGATAAATGAAACGTTTTGGACAATTCAATTTGAAATATTCTATAGTTTAATTCTTCTTTGTTTCTCTGCTGATTACATCGAATTCGAAGCAATCTCAAACAGTTTAAATGACTGCATTTGTTTTTAGAATGATTAATAATAATAGTGATGACTTGTGAGTAAAATTTATTACCTTCGTCGAATGCTTGAGGCGATGACGTCATTGAAGAGCAGGGCTGTTACCGGTGGTACTATGTTGTTGTTTTACGTCAGTTATCCACAAGTTTTATCAAAACAAACAAAACGTCATAACGCCATCGATACCACCCTAATGACAACAAGTTGCCACATACAGCTATAATGAAAACCATCCTATTCGATAAAGATAAAACAGTAAATGTCATGTAAACATGTGGAAACAGCAGGGATAGGCTATGATGCTAACTAAAAACACCGGTAGGCCTACACTTCTGACTTTACACGTTTATTTTGTAAGAATGCATCATATAACCGATAGGTTGCTGAAGTTGGTTGTTGTTGCTTAGAACTCTTTTTGACTATTTTTTATTATCAAAATCAAGCCAAAGTTTGGAATAAAGTGAAGATACTTTCTCATCACGGTTTAGCAATAAATGACAAGCGGAACAACCTGCAGTAAGTAATAACTTATGTACATTCTATAGCCTAATTCAACTCTATATGCAAAATGAAACCATACAGTGTCGGCACTCCGTAAGTTTCGGCATTTCCTAACGGCACTGGAAGCCTTTATGAAAAGTGAAAGCCCTAGCCTCCGGCAAGTACAGACTATACACGCGCTCTGTCATCCGCGGCTTAATATAGTGGAAAATTTACTTTCACAAATTCTATCACTGTAATTGTTTATTTGTGTGATTAATCAGCTATATACGTATTACAAACTACTGGAAAGTGGAAATAGTCTGTTGTATATACTTGTTTCTAATTTTAGAAAACTTGAAAGCAAAAAGAGTCAGTAAAAACTTTTAGAAACATAAAACATCTTCAAAACCATCAAACCTTTGTTAGTTAATCTCAAATGTGTTTTCACAGCTCTTAAGTAGCCTATTTTTCTAATAAAGTTCCAGGTTATCTCTTCAATAAAATTCTTTCGGCTTAATATAATAGCACCTTCGTTAACGCCATAAAAATGGCAAAACACGAATCAAAAATTTAACTCCAAAATGCCAACTAGCTAAATCACAATGGAAATGTATTAGTAGAACTGGAAATATGTTATTTTATGCTTTTCGTTAGAAAAGTTATTTCAAAATTTTAGTTGTTTGAAGCATCCATGCATGCATGATTGCATTAAAACTAGCTTGAGATTTTTTTTTATTCTACTGACACCTTGAAATCCGAACAACTGTTTCTTTTCAAAAATTGTAAATTGGTTATCTGTAACATTCGAATTAAATTCAAAAGCTTCATCGAAACTTCAAAAATATAATCAGAACAAATCATTATTTTACAAAAATACAGCCAAGAAAAATTTATGTCCCAATAAAAATGCCCATATCAATACAATTAGCCTATAGCCAGCATATTGAATGTGAAAGAAAGTGATTAAACATTGTGGGTGTACAATATTCCGATGACTATCTTTCGAAGATTTAAAGATGCGTTGTGGTATTTTCATAACTCAAAATGAGCAATTACTGCGGTTACTTTTTGCTTCAGGCCAATATGTGATATTTCTGATATAAACTGTTGTAAGCCACCAAGTTGTATTTTTTAAGGCGCGACTAATAGTGGCATCAAGCCTTATCAATTCTAAGTTCTATGAATTAGCTTTGATTTTTGTTGAAGAAATATGCAGTCACTGACCATTGCTTGTTTGCTTTTTCTGCTTGTTCAAACAACTGTACAACAAGGTGAGTACAAGTGCTAAAACTACATGTAAATTTTCTTTGCAGTCATACTTATTTTGAACATGTTTATGACAAATCTAAAGCTATGGTTAAGTTTTAAGCTCACCAGAATAATGAAGATATTTAAAGATGTTTAATTTCGGGAAATTGAAAGGTGGTCTGTAAATAAAACTTACTGTAAGCTATTTAAGTAGGCTACAGTAACAGCACTAGGTCTTGGGCTATTTCGATTTTTAAGCAAACTTAGAACGCATTAAGTTAAGATTATTTGACTTCTGCAAATAAAAAATCAACCTAGTTGTTGCGATTGAATATCCTACTTTCCTTGATAAAAAAAAGGAAGGCAAGCGATCAAGCAGGAGCGTTGACATTTAGGTCCAGCGATGAGGCTCTTTCATACCCGGTTCCAGGATGATTTTTTAGAGAGCCATAACCTTTTCCAAGGAGCCCGGGAAGTAGAAGAAAACACCTCGCATTCTTTAGAAATAGGCTAATGCATTTTCTTAGACTTGCCTTCATTTGCGGCGCGAAGATCTCATTGGTACAGGGCTAAAATTATCCCCCCAACAGCCTTGCGTACAAGACGTAGCCTAACTTTTCAACTTAGTGCATCCTGAACTCAGGTTGTCCAGACGCCTTAACATGTGACTTGTCTTCGTGCCCAAACGAGGAGTTTGCAACATGTGAAGTCAACATGGACACTTGCACGGTCCAACTGTTAGGCGCCGATGGGAATATACTTGATTGCACAGGTAGGCTGGAAAAAAGGCAATGGTTGTAAAATGTAAACAGATCAACGTAAACGTCAGCATGTCATATGCGTTTTACACAAATCAGTGTAAATAAAACTTGCACTAGACATCGTAGCTTTGTAGTGTTACACTTGGTTTACAGCACAATAAGTATTGTAAGATTAGAGCTGACAAGACTGCTTACTTAAGTGGAAAGAAACTACTACAATAAGAATGTAACTTACATCTCGAGATTATTCTAAGCTGACGCTTGAGTTGCAAAATAAGGCACTTAGGATACAACCTTGAACATTTAACGGCGTATGAAAAGAAAAATACCCAGAAAAGGCAATTACGCTTTTATTACAAAAATAGCTATATGGCCTACTTCCAGTAACGTAAATTCACAGTTGTTAGCCTATAAGAATAGATATGCGGACCTATGTATTACATTCAATAACGTTTAGATTTTTACCAGATTGTCCTCCAGGAGTTACTCCAGCTCTTTGTCCTAATCCATTGCCCTGTGAAAATGTTAGCTGTCCCAGCAGCCCGGATGCAACCTGTGTGAATACTTTCTGTGGAGGCTGTAGTTATGTCTTTATCAATGATAACGGTCGTGTTTTTGATTCTTCAAATTGTCCATTAGGTAAAACATTTCACGGTTCAGATTGAGTTTCGCTTTTAGCAGCATGATCTTTGTTAACTTCATATTACTATTTGTGGACTAGATTTGATGACAGTGGCTTACGCTGGTTAACAAACCGTAAGAGCATACTTTTAAAAGCCATTAAAAAATGACACCAATGCGCTATTACTGGCATGGCAAAAATAGACTGTTATCTAGCTTGATAGTTTGCTGTAGGCTAGGCTGAGTTACCAGTCAGAAAATTGTTCTGCTTAATGTAACTTTGTCCGTTTTTATGTAGAACAATCAGCAGTGACGTGTTCAAGACTTGCAGCCCCAGAAAATGGGGAAATCCTGACTCTTGATATCGAAAATCAGCAAACGTGGCAAATTGGAGAAACTCTGCTTTTCAACTGTTTTCCTGGATATAATTTATTTGGTGACGAAGCTGTTATGTGCCAAGAAGACGGCACTTTTGCAGGAAATCCACCTCTGTGCATCGGTACGTTACATAGTTCGTGCTAACAAAGAAGTGCTTTTTGCATTGTTAAAGTAATCATAAACTCACTTCATGTGTAAATTTTAAATTCAAGACTTTTAATAGGTGGCTACGGTTGTTGTTGAGCAATTTCCAGACGGTTCATTTCGTGGCTACTGCTTTACAGTATTTACACTTTACAGTTTTTATTTTATTTACTTTGGCATTAAAAAGGATACAAATTATAATTTGCAAATTATTTTTTATTTGTACCAGCCTACAACAAAAACTTCCGCAGCATCCAAAAACATGATATACTTGGTGGTAAAACTAGACTACGTATCTACTCATTTTTCTTATTTCAGAAGAAGGACTTTCTACACCTAATCCAACACCGTCTGTAACATGCACCGACCCCCCAGTGCCAAGACTTGGTTTCATACAAAATGCAAAACCAAGCTACAACGTGGGAGATGTTCTCACGTTTTTCTGCCCTGATGGGACCAGGCTAGAGGGGAGCCAAGAAGTTTCCTGTTTATCCACAGGCTTGTTTACCGAAATCACACCCAACACAGCATGCCAAAGTGAGTAAGATAGACTAAACTTAACCTACGCAGCTTCCTCGTATAATTTATTTTTTTGGTAACCTGTAGGCTATGTGTAAGCCTACTGTAAAGTACACATCTCTGTGGAAAATATCACCGGCTTTTAATATTCTGGTGATCTTTATGGTTATGCATCAAATGTCGCGTGTCCAGAGCTATAAAACAACACATAGACTACCGTATCTTAAAAAGAATAAAAACAAGTACACACCATGCAAGATAACTTCTAGAAATTAAGAATCATCATCATCATCGGCCCTACCTGAATATTAAGGCGTCGGTTACAGTGATTTTCTATAAAGATCAATCGCCATTGTTCTTTTTAAATTTACAAAATCTTGGTTTGTCCACGTTAAAAGATTTTTAAAGATTCTCAGATTGGACTCCCCCGATGCCTGACCAAGATGTCACCCAGCGTTACCGAAAGTTCAATTCCGCGCTTGCAAATATTAATAAGCCATTATAAAAAATTAAGAATAAGAGTGTTTGTATAACATACCTCTGTATTCACTGCAGCACAGTTCTGCTTGGCTTTCAATGCTTAGCAAGGCATACAGCTTATAAACCTTTAACTTAGCGCTAAATAATATTTAAAGGTAAGAAAAAGGCTTTTCAACTTAATCATACGACGTCTTGAGGAGATGTTTTATCAGATTCATCCCAATGGCTTTGTATGAGTTACGCACGTGTGTCGTATTTACTTCATCTGGAGGAAATGAAGAGAAACAAAACAATAGTGTGATATAGTAGTTTAACACGAACAATTTGTTAAAAAAAAAAAAAAAATTCACCAAAGTTTAACCCTACATTAACCTAACAAATTTATAAAAAAAATACTTCCTTTGAGAAATGTTTACTGTTGGTGCAATTTATCCCTGTTTATTTTTTGAGATGTAGGCTACAGGTGCTTGGCCTCTAATTCCATTTTGTGGCATATTTGTTACATTGGGTAATGAAGGAAAAGCAGTGCTGACATAAAGTCACAAAAATGACCTAGAAAATACTGTGGTTGATTTGCTCAGTGGTTAATACAGTATAAAACCGCAATTAGTGTCGACCGAAAGACAAATTCGTTTGAAGCATAGACCAACTGTGGCTACATGTTTGAATATTTATACTTTGGGTTCAGCTCTACTTTTAAATGAATGTCCGTTGATTGCACCTGAGAACGGATTTGTGTTTGGTAACGCGGAAACGGCTTCAGTTGGCGAATTTGTTCAATTCGGTTGTGACGATGGCTTCACAAGGATTGGAAGAAACATAATTCTTTGTCAAAATAACGGACTGTTGGAATCCGACCCACCACTTTGCATAGGTAGGTGGTAGACACTTGCACATATCAACTTGAAATGGCAAGAAATTGGTGTCTTGCTTAAAATGCAACATTTTCGATAACCAAAAATTGGTATCGAATTGTGATTAAGCCAAGTTCGATTTTTTTGTATGATCTTTGAATTGGATCTTTGGAAAGAATTTTAAGTTTTCTATACCAGTGGGCCTGAACTCATCGCACTCAATCTGCTGTGATTGGGTCTTTTTTGTTTTGGTATAATCTTTTCTTTACAACAAATATTCCCAAAGTAAAATGATGATAATGTACAGTGATGTAAAAAACATTAACTCCTAGAGTATAGAAATACTGTTGATTTCCAAAGATGAATTTAAAAGTGCTATTGAATAAACGCGCTTTTGTTTCAGTAGCTACTCCTATAGCCTAATGGGTATTTTATCCAGTAATAACAAATAAGTTTTCACTTCTTTGTTTCATTTAGATTGTCCTCCAACAACAACGTGTGATATCGCTACATGTCCTCTGGTAAGCAATTTCTCCTGCTCTATTAACATAGATGAGTGCAAAGTTGAAGTCTTCGATCAAAACGGAAATCTACTTTCTGATGAAAACTGTGGAAGAGGTAAAAACGTTCGACTTTTTAATTAATGTGATCGCCATAAAATAGTATAAATATGTCAGCATAAACGTTTTAGAGAAAGTGAAATTAAAAACTGATATTCGTCAGAGCTTTTAGTGTACTTAGACTATCACTATTCTTCGTCTCTTATCTATGGATACGACACATGGATACGACAAGAAGCTATACGCATTGGTGTGAATACTGGAAAGGGGTGGTAACTAGTAAAGCGTTTCACTCTAAAGTGGTATCTAATTATCTGCAGCAATCAAGTTTGTTTGATTGCAAGAATAGGTAAAAAAAAAAAAAAGAATTGAAAACACCGACTCTATGAATTTGCTATAATTTACATAATTGCAACAAATATTCCAGAATGTCCCATTGGAGTTCCGCTGGCAGGCTGTGTAAGTCCATTGCCCTGTGAGAGTGATACCTGCCCTGGTGTACCAGCTGCAACGTGTACGAACAACTTTTGTGCAGGATGTAGTGCAATATTCACTGATGCCAATGGAAATATCCTTTCAGATGGAGATTGCAGAATGGGTGAGAATGAATACGAAAAAATAGGATCTTTGTTACACATGATCTACAACTAAGTTAAATTGTTTGAAAATTTGATGTTATCATGTTAGAGGATTTTATGATTTTTCAAAAACACGCGCTTCAAACTCGGGTAGCACAGATTGGAAACATTTGGCTATGTTGTACTGCATTAAAAGTTAGTTGTTTTAAGCAGATTAGCCTGTATTAATTATTTGCTTCACAATGTTTAGACAACAAAGAATGTCCAATTGGCGTGGGAGTGGCAACTTGTCTTGGACCATTGCCATGCGTCAACGCAACCTGCCCTAGAGTGCCAAATGCTGTCTGCACAAACAACTTTTGCGGTGGATGTAATGCAGTGTTTGTGGACCTTAACGGAAACGTATTATCTGATGAAGACTGTAGCATTGGTGTGTACTGATGTGTTTTTAGAAACCAGTAGGTTGAAATCTAGGCTAATGCTACATTATTTTTAAACAGTAAACGTTTCAACGATTTTTAGATATAACCAAATTTGCAGCTGAGAAGTTGAAGAAAAAACAAATTCTCGCCTCTCCTCTTAAGTGTTATTGCCGTTAGTATGACACATTAGGTTATCAAAAGGTACTGAAATGTATCGGAGTCGTTTTCTTATTTAACCATATTATTCTGTAAACAAAAGAGTAAATTGGTCGGCCAAAGACTGAATGATTGTTCGTTTTACACAACCACATCACACAAATATATGCAAAACAATCACCACTATATAAAATGCCAATAGAGGGTGAAGAATTTGAAAGAAATTATCTAAAAAGTGAAAAGCATTTATGAACCTAAGGCTAAGTCATTGCAGGCTTGTATCCTTGATTTGTTGAAGTTTTAAACGGCTAATGTAAACCCAGCTCTTTCTCCGTATAATTTGATGCTCCCTTCTAATACTGTACTTCCAACAGTAGATAAAATACTAAACTATTTAAAGTTGGTGTCTCAGTTTTTTTTTTGTATTTTTGTGTTTGCTTCATGGTAGTTGTATATAAAAATAATATACAGTAGTCAGTAGAAGAGTAGACCATTTACCAACGTTTGATAAAAACTATGTGCAAACAAAATCACTAGAAATCGGCTCCAATACAGACCCAAGATGCCCTATTCCAACTGGGGCAGGAACATGTAGCTTCTGCCAAGGATGCGAAAGTAACGAAATATGTTGTCCAAATGGATGCGGAACAAGTTGCACGCCCATTCCAACAACTCCAAGTAAGAATAAGTTTTGTTTCATGATTGCATCTCAGTGACAAGTCAATAAGAATGCTTTAAGCGCGTGTTTATGGTAATCTACCAAGTTTGACGGCAAGTTTTTCGCTGGTGGTCTGCAATTAATTCGTCTGTATCTGGTGGGAATAAATGGAGAGCTGCACTTGATGCACTGATCAACTTAAAAACTCAAGAATTAAAGCACTGTTGTATTACGTAACCGACTCGTCCTAGCAGAATAAAATTTTTATTCATGTAGTAATCGAAGAACAGAATGACATTTTCTTTTTGCTAAAAGTATAAGTTCCGCAGCGAAGGTTACTCCTGAGTTCTGATGGACATCAAAACTTGCCAGTAGCCTACTATGCTTATTAACTTACGTTTAAAATGTTTCAAATACTTTTTGAGAAAGTTAGACGTATGGAAACGTGCAAGCTTCAGTTGAAAATGTTTAAATGCGGCATAAATGTCTTATCACATTTTAAATCACAGGGCCGTGTGGAGGAAATTTGCCTGCCACAACATGTGCTAAGGATATTTGCTTGAGAGCTACTTGTCCACTTGTACCAGAAGCTACATGCTCTGTAGATATTTGTTCTTGCAAACCTGTTTTCATTGACTCTTCTGGAACTGTGTTAAGCGAGAATAATTGCAGACCAGGTAGGCTATGGTTTATTTTCTTAAACCGCTTTCTCTAAACTTCATGTGTAGCTGTTACTATAAAAATGCAGTTGCATAAACAAAACTGCAACCTTTTTTACAAAGCTTACTATTTTTTCACCGCTCTGCCATCCAACAGTTTCTTGTGTTTGTTTTCTGAACATATCAGCTAACCAATAACTTTTTGTTTTTGTGCTCTGTTATTTGACATGATTTAGAATAAAAATTAATGCATAACCCAGAAAAAAAAGTTTTTCTGCAAAGCAAAGGGATGCTTGAAATGTAACTACAATGTTTTTCTTGGCAATCAGCATTCTTGAATTGATGCCGTTTGTTGGTGTTTTATTGTAGACCCAAGATGCCCCATTCCAACTGGGGCAGGAACATGTAGCTTCTGCCAAGGATGCGAAAGTAACGAAATATGTTGTCCAAATGGATGCGGAACAAGTTGCACGCCCATTCCAACAACTCCAAGTTAGAAGCAAAGGCTTTGTTTTGTGACTGCAATTAGAAAATTGGTTGACACAGAAATATATTTAGGCTAAGTTGTTTTATTTACAAGTACCGTAAGTTACTGTAGATTAGCACTATATTTCTAAGATTTGTTACGGTATGTTAAAAAATCGAATTTTGAAATTTCACGTCATAAACAATTTCATAAAAACAATATAAATATAAAGATTTTTTTAACTTACGAAGATGGCTGTCCACCCGACCAGCCGATCGTGGACTGCGCTGCAAGACCATGTTCCGTGCAACGATGCTTGGCTTTTCCCAACGCAACCTGCTCTGACAACTATTGCGGTAGATGCAACGCTGTGTTTACGGACAGTGCTGGAAATGAAGTAGATTGCACACCAGGTAGGTGGTTTGAATCAATGCTCAATGTTGTGAGAAGAACCACTGCTCATCGTTTTAAGACAGTAGAGCATATTTATTTAGCCTACTCATATCTTGAGGTGGACGGAGTTAAATCCATTAAAAGATAACAAAAGCGTAAAAAACAATAACCAGCAAAGGTTTAAGCACTTTTTGTTTTATTTCACACAAAACGTTGTCAAGACGTGTTTGTTTCCTCAAAACAAAACCCTTTTTGATGCTTTTCTTTTACAAAATTCCTGACATGCATATGTAGCAGAAGACTTTAAAACAATATTTTTTGTGCTTGCTTTAGCAAAAAAGCTTAAATAGAGTAAATTTGCTTGAAGAAAATTCATGCTAAAACACATCTAATTGTGTAAGAAATAACATTGTATTGCCATCACGTAATGACGCCTACACAAACATGTGCCGACACGCGACACCGACACGCAATATACAGACAGAATTGGCGTTTACGTACAACATCGAAGTTGGTCTTTTTGTTGTAAAAATTAAAACTGCATCGTAATAGCAAACAACGAAATAACAAGCGAACTTGGCAGCTTTACACAATCATTCTCGATTTCGCTATCACAACTGAAACTGTTTTCAAGATTCCAGGTGTCCAGAAGTAGAAGAATCTGAATCCTGCCCTTCCACTGAGGTGTGCGCAACATGTTCAGAAAATGAGATATGCTGCCCAGCTCCTTGTGGGACAGCTTGCATTACAACAGGTAGGCTATGTTGCAAACCCAACGTTGTTTATACTATATGTTTGCAGATTGGCATTAGCAGGTTTCAAAAGTTTTCTATATTTTCTTGCCTTTAAACTATGTTGTTTTCAACTAAAAACATATTCAAACTACATTTAAATTATGTTCTGCTTTCTTTAGACGATTGTCCTCCAGACCGACCGAGAGTAAATTGTCCGAGACCACCTTGTCAATTTGCATCGTGCCCTGGTTCTCCTGGAGCGACTTGTGTCAATGATTATTGTGGCCGATGTCGAGCTGTGTTCAGAAGCAGCAACGGGAATTTACTTACCGCGTTCCAGTGTAGGCCAAAAGGTAAAGAAAGTAGGCGTGTTGTCAGCCCGCATCTTATGCAGACCCTATAGTCAGGGACGGAAACAACAAGTAGCTTCAGAGGGTCAATTTCAACAAAACACAATGATGTTTAAGGTCAACATTAATCCGAATTGGCAAATACATCCTTAATTAAGTTACTTTTCTGTGTTTTAGGAGAAAGGTGTAAACGCCCTAATCACCCCTCCCCCCTTTCTATAGATCGGTCACTTCCCGCAGTAGCCGATAACTGTAGCCTAATATGTATCCTAATAATCATAATCTACTGCAGACCCATGCTAACTAGGCTACATGTTGTATAAAATAAACTATAAAATCAAATGTTCAGATGTTTGTCCTTTGGGACGTCCAAGAGTGGATTGCACATCAGTTCCTTGTGACAATGCAAGTTGTCCTGCGGTACCTGAGGCCACATGCGAAAACGATTATTGTGGAAGCTGTGTCGCGGTGTTCAAAGATAGTGATGGAAATGTGTACAATCCCAGACAGTGCAACCCAGGTAAACCTAACAAAAGCCACCAATCATCACAGATAAAGCTTTAATGTTAAAGTAAGCTACCTTACAAGCCGTAAGCTTTCTTGTTGAGCCAAGTTATTTTTACATATTCTTCAGTTCAGCCTACTATCGTAACCAAAGTATTTTTTAATATTTCTTGAAATTCACTAATTTTACGGTAATTTTTAAATTGTTACTTTCTTTTGATTTCAAACAAATTTCTTATTCAGGGTCTTTTTGTCCGATTTTGCTCAGTATTTTGTATTCAAACGGTTTGAGAGCATCCTGCTCAAGAGGAAGTCGTGTGGGATCAGTTTGCAGATTGTTCTGCCCTTATGGCACCATCATGCGTGGTGATGTGTCACAAGCTCAATGCATGGAGAACAATCGATGGAGTCCCAATGTAGAGAATGCCACTTGCATCAGACGTAAGTCGAATCGACGAAAACAGTTTTTTAAAACATTTAAGATCGCATGATTGCAGTAACTTACTTCATTTTTACAAAGAAGAGGGATATCAAGCTCATAATGCAAGACAAAAATTGAAAAGCTGCGCAGGGAAGGCGGGGCAAAGCGGACATTTGCTTTTTTGACAAAACTACAAATAAAAATAACACTTTTTTTCTCTATCTTTAAAAAATGCTTAAAGGAATGTTCCACAAAACAATTGTAGCTTTCGTGTTACTCGGCGGCAAAAAGGTCGAAATCGCTTTCTCAGTAGCCTACTTCGTTATAAAAACTTGTGTACTAAAACGTGATGATATTTTGGTATTTTTTGAAAAATTCCGCTTCTTATTTTAGTTGTGAATATTGGTAGACAATAGATCATCATCCTTCAAAAATTAGCTTTCTACATATTTTAGTTTTGCTTATAATTATAGACTTTCTTAGTTATCTTATTTGGGGTAAAACGGACAATGAATGATTAAGGCAATACAGACATATCGATATCACTTGCAACACAGCCTAAAAGAAACAGTTTTTTTTGGCTTGAAAATTGTTTTCAAACTGATAGCTAGTTTGTTTTGGAGACCTGAAACAGCAAAGATGCATTTGTTAAACATTATCTGACAAACAGTTAGTTTGATTCTATTTGAATAAGACTGCTGAAGAAGCTGGCTTTGTTACGGTGAAAGAGTTATTTAAAATAACTTTACTCATCAGCAAACCTGACTGTTTTGATTCATGGGCATTCATTCTAACAAGTTTACTCAAAAACGCTTGATCTTGACCAGTACTTACCAAAATGAACTTCGAGGCAAAGCGTTGGGGCAAAGCTGACAACCAGAATAAAATTCGTGTTTTGTGAATAAAGAAAAACACATTAAGTTTATACTCTTGGCAGTTGTTGTTAAGTGACATGTTAAAAAAACGTATTAGGTCCATGATATCTAAGTTGTTTGTCAAATAGAGCCCTTTGAAGTTAGCATGTCCGTTTTTCCCGCCATTCCTAAGTCAAACACTTTTAGCCAAGTAGCCTAAACCCATGTAGGCCTACATTTAAAATTACCTTTTTGAAAAGAATCACTACTTCTTGGGAGTGCAGCAAATTATAAGACAAACAACATGAAATGGAAACGAAATTTTTTAAAGCGTCCCCTACTGATTCGAATTTCAAACGAAACTTTATTAGTCAATTTGTCGCACCCACAGTAGTTTACTCTGGAAATTCGCGTCGAATTATCGTAACAAGATGCCTTGTAATTGATTTTGGACCATTGCTCTTGAAACATGGCGGTGACGTATTGGTCGCTATGTCCAAGGGATAGTCGGTGCCATCAACAAGCCAACGGTATTTATGCAGTAATTTTCTTCAGTTATCACTCAGATAAAGTTCAGCGTTCATAATAAGAATCATGCAAAATTTTGAACTTTAAATACATAATGGCCAAATTTTTAATGTTGCTCTCCTTTAAACATGTGCAACATTATCTAAAATGTCATTTAATGCTTTTGTGCTTCATTAGTTTAAGAAATAAGTAAAAAATATATTGTTAATATTATTGACTTTAAACAAACGTATTGCTTATTTTTAGGTCTTCAATGTCCTCCTTTGCGTAATGTTGCTTCCATATCTCATGCTCTATATTGCACCAATGGAGCAAGAGTTGGTTCTCGTTGTACTGTCCGTTGCAAACAAAATTATATAAATCGTGGACGATCTTCTGTTTTCTGTTTGTCAAGTGGCCGATGGAGTGGCACCCTCAGCAACCCACCGTGCTCGTTCAGAACAACGTGTCCTGGTGGCAGCTTTCAAACTCGTTGCCCATACTCTCCTTGCAGAACTGTTAGGTGTGCTGCTGTTCCACTTGCTCGTTGTGTGCCGTCTTGCACTGGATGTGGTGTCAATTTTTACTACGGCAATAGGCGTTTAACTCCTAGTCAGTGCAGACGACAACGTAAGTTTATTTGTCATAGCACATGACTAGGAAACTGTGTTCTGAAAACTGGTGCATTTCACTATTACCACAGCAAACTTGAAGCATCAGGCTAAAACAGGTCGTTAATATCTACGTTGTGAACTAAGCAACGACCATGCTGCTAAAAGCGAAACTCAATCTATTGCATAAGTTTATACATTTTTGTACAAGTTTCAAAAATGGGTCTTTTTTGTAAAGTAGGCTGCTAAAGTTAAATATTTCTTAGAAATAAACAGACCGTTTATGTTTTCTTGGCGATGTTTTTATCTATAACGACGTAGCCTTCAGTCTTCACCTTAACTGATCAGACTTTTAAAAACAAAATGTTATGAAGGCGAAATGCCTAGCGCGGAGGACTGAAGCAACGTAAAAGGGAATTTGTGTGATAGGGAGTTTCCTGGTAACTTCAGTGTTTATATTGGTAACCAATAGAGTGCTGTCCTGCAGCCAATTATAATCTAAACTTTCTTCTTATCTTTTTAAGATGATTAGAAAATATTAAATGTATTTTTGCAGCTTCTATTCCACGTGGTTGCTCTCCCCAGCGTTTGTTATTGTGTGGAAACCAATGCAGAAATGCAAGATGCCCTACCAATAGATTTGTTTGTCGAGTGAACTGCGACTGCTCAACCACGTTTTATGACCCAATAACATATAGAAGGGTGAATTGTTTTCCAAGTAAGTTGCACAACATTGCAATATCTTTTTACACTTGTTTTCTCTTCTTTGGATGGCTTGTCAACCAATAGCTTCTGGATATGTGATCCTTTTTCAGGGATTCATGATATAGTGGAATAACGTAAAATTTCGTATTTTATTTGATAAAGAAGCATCTTCTACTTTTTTATGTTTCACAAACAAAGTTAATGAAGAAATTGAAAAGCTTATGCACAATTGCTTGTCTTTTTGTTGCAGGACGAGTGGGCAGATAAATCAACGCCTTCAATACAAGCATTGCAGTATTTTGTTCTACCACGATAATGTTGTGTGCGTCTTCTGTAGGCTACTTTGTAGGTGCAAACAATTTACCTAATAGGGTAATAAATACCTAATAGATTAGTTGCGCTGTACTTTTATAAAGCATTCATAGCTTGTTTTGTTTTTTGCAATTCACAAATGATACCTCGTCAAAGCATACGTTTACCAAAGACTTCATTTCAATCAAGGCTAGATTGATATCCATCCTTCTAAATCCTTAACTCTCCTAGAAAGAATTAATTCTTTTAATGATGTGCATTTTCAACGTCATAGCTTACGGCTTCTTTCCTGATTGTTATAAGAACACGATTGTTTTGACGCAACTTGAATAAAATCGTTACTTAATTAACTGTGATGTGTTTTGAATTAAGCGCATTTTCAGTAGGCTACTCCGTTGTCCATTTGAAGCTGATCATACATGGCTTTTTTACCATATAAAGTAACAGATGAAAAATACATTTTAAAGACTAAAATAAAACCAGACAAAAATGAAAAAATGCATTTGGCCCTTGGCCTTGGTTTGTAACAGATTGTAAGTCTGCAGATAAGCATCCAGATTACTCAGGATAATTGAACAAAGTTATAGGCTACCAAGAATAACCAACACGTTTCTACATGTAGTGTTATGAGATCAAGGTTTTGTTGGATAGTGCAGTGACGCAGCTCGACAAAAATTTTTGGGTTGGTTGGTTTTGTATATTTATCCTCGGGCTGACAAAGCCTCTGATGGGTTATTTCTGGTAGTTTCGCATACTTGTAGCAGCATTTGACTCAAAGTGGTTACCGAGATTGGCAGAGTGAAATTTTCCGATTGTTGTTGCAGAAGAATTTTTCCATCCACTATAGCTGCCGATGATCGGAAAGCAGTCCTGAAATGCGCTGCTTAAACGCCAGAGCCAAACCAACACCGTTTGGTCATAAAACGGGGGCAAAAGCAACTGTTGGGGGGACGAGACAAATATTTTAAAGTTTGAAATAAAAAGTTTGTTAAAAAAATGCTGGCTATCTACTAAATACAGCCAAATATTTATGAAACGTTATTCAACCTGTAATAGGCTATTATACAGTAAAATGTCATTAAAGCGTTGTTTGTATTAAAACATATTTTTGACAGAGCAAGATAAATTTTGGGGAGGCGATTGCTCTTCTAAGTGCCGTGGCTACGTCCTTGGCACAGTGTATTCTGCTATTAACTCACTTGTTTTAAACCTGGTTTGATTTAAAGTACCGTAGTTACAAACTAACCGCTAATTGAAAGACCTATCTTCACCTAACGGAATTTTAAAAGATCTGGAGAGTGGAGATATAAAGTTATATCTCATCTGTAGGCTACGGTATAGTTAACAATCTGAAGCTAGAAAACGTTGCTTTACAAAGTACTCGTAGGCCTAGTAAAGAGAAAGTGAGAAAGAGATTTTTATTTGTTTGTCCTTTAAACACGAAAAAAATCGAGTAGTTACACAATAGAACACCTATATTATGAAGAAAGGACTGGCAGCACCGAATAACCTTGCGGTTTCTTTGTCGAGGTGCTGCCTGTCATCAACTAACAGTAATTGTATCAATTCATTGGAAAGTATAATCACTACAGTAGCACATACAAAGGTTCACAATTTGTAGTAGGCTACATATAAACTTTAATATTTATACAATTAGACCGACATCGTTCGTTCATGAGTAACGCTATTAAAAACAATTGATCACTCCATCTCAAGCTATTTAGGAAACAACAGCCAGCGACAAATGATACATAGGCCTACACATTTTCTTCTATTTGACCAACTGGTGCGGTGGGCTCTCTAGTATCCACACAGAATCCACCTGACAAAAATTGGAAATCCTGGGGATGTGGTGTTTTTTTCGTTGATTGTACAATTGAGGTTTAGTTGTCAGGGTTATCAAGGAGTGTTCAATACAATTTTACCAAAACTTGTTTTAAAGCATCCAAATCTTGTCGAATCTTTAAACCTCGAAAAATGGCCTTGCTTAGAAAAGGTCATAATTGCCTTATTTTGCCTCTGGTTTAACCGCTGTCTCCGCTCATTCAAGAAGAACCATCAATTATAGCTTTTTAAGCCTACAGTTGGGATACTCACAGTGTTGTACGTTGACGCCGCCAATTTGACGGCGTCATTTGACAGCGTCAACTTTTTGTTGACGCTGAGGCTAGCGCCGTCAGTTTATTTTTTAGTTGACGGAAGTGATAGCGCCGTCAACTATTTTGCCAATTTTAAGCGTCAAGCGCTATGCGTCATTTTTTGTTTTCATGGAAAATCTCGCTTCACAATGAGAGTTTCACAATGTATTCTGGCCAGCGCGACTCATTTGAATTACCCGCTTTCGCGTTGGTTGGAATGGCTACCTGGAATACAAGCGGAAAAAGTTCGCCAAATGGTGATCACTCATGTCAACGTGAGCAGTATCGAAAACGAGGAATCAGCGAGAGAAAGCGAAAAATTAAAGAATGTCATCCCGGAGGTTGAAGATACTTTATTTCAAGAGCTCTATGCCCCTGAAAAGAGCGATGTTGGTGCAGTGGACCTAGGGAGTGGACCTCGTTAAAAGATTTATATATTATGTTAAGCCATCACAGCACGCTTGAAACAGTGATCTCTTTCCGAGTAAACGTTTTCAAGACTTGTTTTTGAAATACAACACACCGATACCATTCAGCGCTGCTGTGGAATGCATGTTTTCACTTGGAAAGGACATTATGCGTCCCAAACGCAGGAGATTGTCAGACAAATGTTTTGAAATACTTGTGTTTCTATAAGGAAATAACTAATAAGTTAGGTTTAGCTAATTACAATACAGTCTCAAAACACAAAACCTGCTCTTTATTTATAGCCATTGTTAGCCTAAACTTGGTTGCAATACTTCCGTTTTGTGAGATTCTGGCTAAAATAGCGCTAGAAATTAGCAGTAGGCCTAATTTATACGCCGTAAAGTTTTTAGGCGATTCGCGCTGACGCCGTCAATTTATTTCATTGACGCGTACAACACTGGATATTCATAACCAAAATTTAATCGAGGTATCGATCCATGTAAACTTAGCTTCTTAGCAGAAAATTTTGTTTTGTTATTCGACATCAACTGGACACTTTGTCGGCTGCATAGCCGCGTGGTGAGAGCCCTGGAACGGCAATTGAAAGGGCGCCGGTTCGACACCGCTCATGAGCATACAGCTGCGTCTTTGGCAGGACACTTAAAGGCATGCCTGAAGGTGGACACGAAGATTGGCTTCCTTGCCTTCCCGTCCACTTAATCTAAATCTTCAACCACCGGGTGTAAGCCTGGATACGACAAACAAAAAAACTGGACACGAAAACGAAACACTGAAGAATGTTCAGCCTACAATTAAAAAATGGGCGGCGTAATGTTTTTTGAAGAATTATTATCAATTACGAGTAGGATATTCAAGATAAAGATTGAATATAAATGTCTGAAAACGTTTAGAAAACTTTGAAAAAGAAATAATTTTGTTTTATCCTTGCGGTTTCTTTGTGTACAAAGTGAAGCGCTTAAGCAGCAGAGCTATTGGGGCTGGGTAAGTTGAAGAAATCTTTTTCCTAAAATAGATTTTTTATTTGGTTTCTTTCAGAAGTTTCGAAACTTGGCCCACTTTATGAAAGTTCAGACTCACCTGAAAAACTCCACGAACACTTGAAGAGCTATCCTTGAAGTGCACTGCAAAAGCCGAGATGTGAACCATTGTTTTAGTCTTCCTAAAAAAGTATCAACTGATTTAAAATCTAACATAACTGGAGATGAATTTAAAAATCAGATTGTTTCTGTGTAGCCTACAATTTAGCCTACCTGCTGTGCCAAGCAACAGAAACAATTCACGAGAAGTGCTAATGGTAAAGCAGTAGCCTATCATTTTTACATTTTTGTTTGTCGACACAAAATGAGCTGAGTCATTAATTAAAATCTGTAGTGCAGACTGAAACAGGTTCCATATTAAAACTACGGTCTGTGATTCAAACAAAAAATCAATAATTAATGGCATCGGTTTGTCTTTTTTTCATCTGGAAACCAACGTGCGAATGCAGGCGGTTGAGTCATGTCATTATGAACAGAATGAAACTGGTTTCCAACAGAACGCAACTGATAATGTAAAATGCACATGCTTTTGACAAACCGCATTATGTTTAGAAATTAAGCCAAAAATATTGTTTCTGGTTTAGGGAGCTCCCCGTCTCCGCAGATCTTCCACAACCGCAAGCTCAGACTAAGATAAACTAAATCTTTATCTTTCATCTATGCATTTCCGGAGCAGATACGAAAGTCGTCAGCTTCCAAGCAGACGTTGTGCATAAGAAATGACGCTCAATAGCCTACTGACGACATTTGGTACTGCGACACAGCGCAAGCCTGCTGGTCTGTGGTCAGTGAAAATAAACAGATCAATAAAGTGCAGTTGTTCCGTTAGTGAAAACAAGAAGTTGCCTATTTAATTGATATTAATGTATTAAAAGAAAACAATTTTGTTTTTTAGTTTCATTCTAATATCTTAGAATAGAAGGCCTAAATTTTTTCACCTAAATCCTACAGCGGAAATGCAACCACGTTACATTTCCCTGCCCCTTCCAATAAGTTTGAAATTTTTAAAACTGTTTCCAACACCAGCTTTAAAGTAAGAGTTTGTGAGCAACCTTTTACTTGCAACTGACATTGTTTTCGTGAAAACAAAAACACCCGAGTGATCATGAAGATCGGTGCGCCACCAACCGGTTAAATATATTTATCTTTGGCGACGAAAATCCGAAAACGAAAAAAGACGAACACTGATGTATGCTGGTGCTGTCATAAAGGCTTGCACTGCAGCGTTGGCAGTGGTACAGAGCCAACGCTCAAGAACAAAAATACGACCCATGCAAAACGACTATCATGCAGAATACGAACTTAACACTGTGAAAGATGACTGTCAACTCAGCGACCGAGACAGCAAAATCCGTCAGTTTTACATTGATTCAACGTCTGCAGACGTTGAATTAATGTAAAAATGGCGGATTTTGTTGTCTGAGGAGGAATAAAAACCATTTACGTCAGATGATGTTGAATTTTTACAAATTAAAGTTGTTAAAAATCTTCTTTGTAAAGCGCTGAGAGCAAAGCATTATCTGCGACAGACACCGCGCTATATATATAAGATTAAGATCACTGCCTCATGTACAACCACCTATGCAATAATGTAGCAATTCAACCCAAGCAAAACGACGAAAAATTTTTTCTGAAGTGCTAGTAAGTATGATCTTTGATAAAAAGCGTAAATGAACCAATAGGAGGTTTTACTAAAATGAATTTTACAGTGGGTCTTAAACGCAAGGTTTGAGAATAAGAAAATACTTTTGTACGAATGGCAATTGATGCTATGAGGTTTAAAACGACCATTTTCTGGTTTAAACTTTTAAAAATCAGCCAAAGATATGTCCTCCAACAATTTCAAGTTTAAGCATAAATACAATTATTGTGTAGAAGAGCTTTAAAGAAGATGCCTTTTGCAAATATAAAATAAAAAACAATTGATCTTGGCCAGATTGTTCAAATGCACTCGTTTGGATAGGCTAAGGTATAATTCAAAGTCACAGGGGCCGATTAAAAATCTATCTTCTGTGACAGTGTTCTTATAGAGCCACCCTTGCTTTGAACAAGAGCCACGCTTGCGCAACACTCAGTCTCCTTTCAGATGCCGGAATCTCTATTATATTTTGATGGTTATCATGAACTGACTTCCCAAAGATGCAGATGAAAGAAGACTGACCAGTCAGATTAAGCATCGGTGCATTGTACAGAAATTCAATGTTAAAATATGTCGAGGCGACAAAATAATGCAGCTTTCCAACTATACTATCTAAGTCGAAAGAAAGTGAGAGGATTATGTTTGAATGCAAATTGCTAATATCCGCCTTGAATTATTCATGTCAAATAGGAGTGAGTCAACTTTTGTCCTTCTGTTCGTTTAAAGTAGCAGGGATGGCGAAATCGGGTTCGCGTGGATCTACATTTCTAGCGCCCATCAAACGTACGTATTTCCTTTTTATCAGGGAGATCTTTGATTGATTGAGAAAATAGCCGGGTTGGACAAACAGAAGTGACAGCGCATAAACTCAAATTAAATTCGAATTTGTCATAATGGTTTTGAATTGATGGGAAATGACCATAGACCATTCAGTTGTTGTCACTGGGATAAGATACGATCAGCTTTGACCATAAGGCCGTAAACGTTGATAAGATGGCCAGTTAGCAAAATCAGTCTCTTTTTACATTGATTCAACGTCTTCAGACGTTGAATCAATGTAAAAAGGGACTGATTTTGAAACAGTTTAACATAAAATTTACGCACAACAATAATAAGGAACTCTAAATGCGAAAACAAATGAGGGACACAAAATGGCAACAGAAAAATACGGGATCACAGTGGGTGACATCATGGCAGTAGTAGGGGTTAAAACTAACACTATTCACCCTGATCGTGAGTTTCAAGTGTTTCGACGTCGATTCAACGTATCAATAAACGAATTTCAACGATCGGGGTGAATTGAATAAATTACACTAATTTTACACACTTCGTCTAAAATACACGCGTCTTGAGACAAAATCTGTAACAGAAATGTAATTTATAAAAACACAACACTATTACAATGATAATTTCCTAATAACTGCTTCGTAAAATCGATCATGCGTATAAATAGGCAAAATAGGGGTCAGTGGCGATGATCACGAATTACGTCATCGCAAGATTAGTGGCTGTGTATATATGACAGTGACGTCAGAAATGCATTAATTAGAACGATAGGTCGTTGACGGAAACCGTTGAAATGACACGCAAGAAATTTATCTTTACTAAAATACTAATATCCGTATAAAATAGCATGTCAGTATATATCACGTGCTAACAGTTGAAGTTTGTTCAATAGACAATTGAAGACTCATATTTATGTTCAGTGGCTTTTGCAATGGCTAAGAAATTGACAAAAAAGTGATAGTCGGTATAAAAATACGAGTGAAGAAGTGGCACTGATGACATAGACGCAATGATGCTGACAAGAAAGGAACAAAAAATATTGGTTACAATATCAAGAAAGTGGAGACTCTTCTACACTCATAAACTGGATACAAACCTAGACCGCAAATCAGCTGTTTTTTACATTGATTCAACGTCTGTAGACAACAAAAAGCAACTGATTTGCTGTCGGGAAGTCGTTTTGAGGTCACATTTGGCACTCGCGATTTTGAAGACAAGAATAAACCCCCGTCAACAAACCAGTCCATTTTTACGTTTATTCAACGTTGAATTTGACATTGTATCAACGTAAATATGAGCTAAAGTGCTGGTTGTAAAAAAATGCCAATATAATGTAATGGCGCATCTCTACAAAAGATAATTGTTCAATAGCACATCGAAACAATGCTTCATTAAGCACTAGAATTATTTTCTTCTAAATACAGTTAAGCTATCCAGCTATTGATAAGTGTTCGGGTGATGGGTATGTGAAGGACAGGCAATGTGAAGAATTCCAGAAACTTCGTTTAAAGAAAAATCGAGGCCTGTGAGTCTTAAAATAAACAAAAACGTCAAAATCTTTGCAAGAAAAACTGCCACGTGAGCAACAAAAACACAAAAAGCGTCTTTTCAATACTGTGCGATTGAGCAGGTATATAAAGAACAAACACTTAAATACAAGACGATCATAACAACAGGAACGAATAAAAACTCTTAACATTTATATTGGATTCAAAACATAAACATATGTTGTTGCAACGTAAAAAGAATACAGATAAAACACAATAAAGTACAAAAATCTTTGGTTTGAGCGTTTTCGCAGAAATAATACTTAACAGTTTTCTTCAACACATACGTCAAAGTAGCACCGTCCAAAAAACGCCTACTCAGGTGCACTTCGGGGAGGGGGAACGAGTTCTCCTCTTGAAAAAAATACCCAAATCGTTGAAGTTAACACAGAACATGCTGAAAGCAAAATTGCATACCGCGGAAGTAGATAAATTTCAAATTCTAACAAGACTGTTTTTTGACTCTCACACAAATTGCACTCAAAATAACAATTATTTGCTAGTGACTGTCAACAGCCACTGAAATCCATACGAGCACATTTCCTTTCTGCTAAACATTCGCCAAACTGTTAAGTTTCGTCAAAATATGACTAGCCGCCATTTTGTTTTTCAACCGAAAAGGCACAATGCATTAGCAAACTAAATTTAAAAGGACAGTTATCCCCAGCTAGAAAAGTCGTCCTCTCTGCAATGACGCAACATCTACAAACGTTGAATCGATGCAAAATAGGAAAGATTTTGCTGACTTGGTGATAGTTGCGCGGCACTGTGTCATCATGAAGGCAAAATCTACTGAAAATTCACAAATTCGCTTTGTCTGAAATTGAATTTTTTCTCAATTGAAAATAAAAGAACTTTTTTGCAAGTATAAAACTGATAAAAAGAAAGCAGTGCGCTTAAAAACTAAGGAGCGATACTGAGCTAATTTCCGAAATTTTACAACAATAAAACTGATCTCGACGAACAGCATAAAGCAGTGAAATGCCACACTTGCTAAAATGGCCTGATGCAAGCTATAGACAATAGACCAAATAAGATTTGTTTACGCATACCAATAGAAAACTTGTTGCAGAGTCCGGTCAATCTGTGACAAAGTGCCAGATCCTCAAAAACAAATTACACAAACGGATGATTAGCTGCGACAAACTCGACAAAAAATCAGTCATTTTTTACATTGATGTAAAAACAACTGATCTGCTGTCTGGGAAATTGACTTTGAAACCGAAGTTCCGGATAACTCACTGTCGCCTTTGGCTAATGAATGCCATACAAGGGATGGTAGAGCATTCGACATTCAAAAAAGGCATAGAGGTAGTTATTAAAAAAGGTTATGCAGCAACTTGTGACCCGCGCTGAAGATAGCTTGAAAAAGCGCGGGAAGTAATGAGCTCAGTCATCTGAAGAGCGACTCGATGAGATTTGGCGATTAAAACTTTTGTGCTGAATAAGATGAAGTGAATAATTCGCAGTAGAATGATGCATCGACAACACAGTGTAAAACGCCTTCACATGACAGGCTGAAACCAAAAGGAAAACTTTGTTGATTGCCTAAAGAATGAACTACGGTGTCGAGGGGCCTCAGAACAATGAAACAGTGAAGTCATTCACGCAATCCGCAAACATTGAATCAACGTAAATGGATATCAACCAGAGCAAACGCAGAATCACGATGACGTGTGAGGCGGTAAATCTTCAGGGGGAAGCTGTTGCATCCACAAAAGTTCCTCAGGGTCTCCCATGGCTACCTGGGAAGATTCGGACCCACCCGGCATGATCAGAGGTGACATGATTTGCTGCGAAGACTGCGAAAGCTCTTGAGGTATCGACTGACGAGGCATGGCAAGTTCTTGAGGTGGTTCGGTTTCGAGAGGCAATTGCATATAATGAGGCATGTGAGGTTGTGACTGCTGCTGTTGGTGATGTTGATGTGAATGGTGCTGAAGAGCAGGATGTTGCTGTTGTTGCTGCTGCTGCTGCATATAATGATGATGATGAAGAATATCGGGAGCCATCTGTTGCATCCCGGACATCGATTCTCCTGGCTGTTCCATGTACATGTGACTTGGGCCGGGCATCTGCGCAGGAATAAATCTCCATCAAACCCAGACCAAAACAAAATTAAACGTAAATAAAGAAGGTGGCATGAACCGTTCAATCTGCGCCACTTTGTTGCAACAAAATTAAAAAAATCGACCCAACAGTAGAATTTATAGCAACAAATTTTGTTCTTACATCTTGTTGATGCAGTTGTTGTTGATGTTGATGCTTAAGTTGTTGTTGTACAGCTGCCTCACGCGTTCGTTGAAAGCCCTCCCACATTTCAGGAGGCTAAAAAAAGAAATACTGTCAATGTTTACATCATTTGAAAATTAAGCATTTAAACAAAACCATAGAAATGTGTCACTGCATTAAAATGACAAAAACGATTGACATGGGTTGTCAATTACACAGAGCAACAGATGCCGGGTAATGGCTGTCTGTGGCTTTGTTTATTTTACAATCACTTGTGCTCAGAAAATGTAGATGAAGCGCAAATGATCATGCGAAGAAAACCGAATTCACAACCCTAGCTGGCTTATGGAAACTTTTAGCTTCGCGCCACCGAGTACAAATGATGTCATCAATGACGACGGGTACTTTGGGTGACGCCTTGGCCCTTGGGTAAGATCGGTTTTCAGCAAAGAGATCGAAAACGTTGTAGAGATTTGTACGCAAATTAAGGCTCGAGACAAGTCATCATAGCAATGTTTACATCCTTCTCGAACAGCGATAGCTTTCAAGCAGCCAAGCATAGCTGCAAGCGAGTTTGCCAATTATCCCACAAGACAAAACCTTGGGTGGGTCGTGCCCTTGCAATCGTGTAAAGTTTTTGGGCTAAAAGAAAAATATCAACTTGGAAGAAAACCACTTTCATTGTGTTACAACACAATGCATAAATCAAGGCTGAAAGCTTCGGCAATTATGTGCTGCTGAGCGATCTTGCCACAATTATCTAAATTATGGCGCTTAAATAAATTTTTAAGTACTTGGTGAAATCATGAAAAAGGTTTATTGAAAGGCTTTTGGTTGATCACAAGCTTGAAATGTAATCGATTCAATTTCGGCTTGAATTAAATTAATTCTTAAAAAAGTCAATCACACATTTAAATATGAGTCAGAATTTAATAATGCATTTTGCTATTGAAATGCATCGTGTGGTGTGGATAAATATTTTCCAATAAAAAAAGTTCGAAGTTCTGTGTTTTGCGGACAGATGTGACAACAGTTCATGTTAAAACTATGAAAGCATAGAACGGTAAAGAAAAAAATTCTCAAGTAAATTCATGAGTTCTCAAGAAAGCGAAAAAATCTGATAAGTCATTTTCTTCTGACCATAGCACAATCACATTACAATTTCGCTTATGACCTACTAAAAATTCTTTGATTAAAACCGTCTTGTTTAATGTTTACTAAGAACTTCATAAATTGGTTAATTTAAACATGTTTCAGTAAAGCTCATTCTGCCATTTCACAACGATTTTACACTTCAATGACTAGCAGCGGAAAAACAGCATTTTTGTAGGCTGATTGGCCTATATTACATGCTTGCTAGAGCTTGAATGCAAGCCAGAATGAAGAAAATAACTAACCCATTTCCTTGGTCTTCCTCTGGGTCTTTTCGGCGGCCTTTCTATTCTCTGAAAAATGCAAACTCAGTAAAAAAAAACTGCAATTTTCAATCGTTTGTTATTGATTCAAGTGGGTGCGAAGTTATTGAGCGTTAATGCCGATAATGACATTGTGAAGCAACCACAGTTGATGATGCTTTTGTAGTTAAATTTTACTGATCACTAATTAGCTAATTCATTACGTTGAGCACAAATACAACAGCAAACGCAAATCATGAATTATTTCGTATGGCTATTGCTGAGATTCGTCTTTCACGGAATGCCCAAAGGGATTAACTACCACTGCACTGGACAGTAATTAGCTAAAGATGGGCAACACATTTCCCAATGGAATTGCATGTACTGAACAGCGGACAAAGTCCTGCATAAAACATTAGCAAATCATGAGAGTCGTAAAATCAACCATTCCATGTCTGTTTTCCTCGGGCGACGTTGAATAGACGAATAGCTACATTTTTGCTACGCAATCAATCGCTTACATGCGAATGACCCATCCCACAAACGATGCCTTTCGCACATAGCTCAAACGCCAGTGGAGGTTGACGTCGCAACATCTGATGACGTCACCATACATTGAAACAACATAAAAATGATTTTTTAGATCAGTTTGGTCACCTACGTTGATGGAACAATTGCCGACCATACATTCTTTAATTTAAAAAACAAACGTTCGTCATCGGTAACTCAGCCAGCAAATCAGTCGTTCTGCATTGACCAAACGTTTGAATACATTGAATTAACACAAAAAAGGACAAAACTGCTGAATCGGAAAGCAGTCGCATGACTCCCTCATCTTGCGACGAGATATTGATTGAACCAGCCGCCGAAATATTGATTAGACGTGCGTGACTAAAAACAAATTACTTACTTGGTTGCAAGAGTTATAATTGCAACACAAGACATCGTGGAAAAATTTGTCACAGAGAAAATAGATTTAAATGCACGGCAGCACGTAGGCTGCTAGCTAAACTACATTTGTGGCAGTGACAATTACATGATAAACATCTTAAACCACAGGCTTAACATCCGAATTAAAACTGCACAATTTTTCAAGAGCTCCCCCAACTGATAGTGCTGCGCCAACAAAACGTAACAGATTTTTATTCGACGACACGACGTCAAACTTACCACAATCTCTTTTCGCTTTAAGTTTGCAATGAAAAGAAAATTTGAATTAGTTCAGTGAGTACCAAAACACTTTCTATTCAGATTGCAATATCGGGTTCATGCCATGGCCTACAAAAATAAGTGGCCTAGCGCCTAGACACAGTGCATAAGCCTTCAGAACTGAAGGTTGAAGTCGATTACAGAACATCATAAGTTATGTGCATCTAACACCAAGCAAAATTAATAAAAGTTCATTTTTCTAGTCAAATCCTTAACTGTTCAGATAAGAAGCATACGTACATGACAGGTACATATCGTACAGGTACAACTTCTCTAGCATGCAATCTAGAAGTTTTACTTTTGTTAGCCGGGGTAGAAAAAAGTATTCCAGATCTAAGTTTGACTTCCAAGAGCAAAGAAACAGAACATACGGTACCTTGCGCGGCTTCTTGTTCTTGGAGCCTTTTGGTCTCCCTCTAGGTCGGCTTACTCCAGCTGGTTTAAGAGGCTAAACACAAGATAAACTGTGAAACATTGTAACGTTTAAGCAAACTGAAGTGACCGTAAACTATTCTATCCGCTGCGTCATTGCATTGTGTGTAAAATCCATCATTTTACTTCACACGTCTAGATTTGAACAATCGTTTCTTGATATTACTTACAGTTTATTGCTCAGACATTTGAGACATGCCAAGGGCGGACAATCGACTAGGAACTGAATACCAACAAAATTTTATGATGGCATCTTCAATATTGTGCAGCATTAAAAGTCACAGCTGCTGAAAAATCAGACTAAGTTTTACAGTTTACATACGTGTATACGCGGTCTTCCTGGCCCACGTGTTCTAAGAGAAGGTGGTTGGGATAGGCCTTGCATGCCTAACTGTTCACCCATTGGTAGCATGTGTTCGGAATGTGCAGAATACATCCCATGACTAGTTTCGGGTTCACTATAATGAAATTCTTGTTGCGATGTAACAGGAGCTCCGGACTGTGAAAGCCGCTGCTGGTAATCTTCCTCTTCTTCATCCGACTCTGTACCTCCGACTGGAGGCCTATCTCCTTTTCTCTTACTCATATCTGTAAAAAACATTTCAAAGTATCGATTAACCTATTTTTAAATACTATACCAAAGTTTCGTCAGATCGCCATTGTAAACCAAAGTCACGTCATTCAAAATTGACCAATTTGAATGGAACAGCTTTAACGAAAATGATCAATGATCATAATAATATTCGCAAACGAATATCGCTAAAGGAATGAAAGACAGAGATACAAAGAAAAAAAGTGACAATCTTGTCTGCAATGAAACGTGCTTACAGAGTAGCAAATCATGTGGGAGCATAAGAAATATGAGAAGGAAATTTTTTTACACCAGTACGAAGTTTTAATTTATTCTGATGGGCAGGAGTTAAGATTAATTATTATCAAAATATGGCGTGGTTTTTATTCTCGATTAGACGAGATTTTGTTGCATGTAAATATTCTGATATTTGTGTGCAAATGCGTTGCCAAGGTTTAAATAAAAAAAATGCAATAATGACATAACAACAGCATTCAGCAGTACACATGTAAAAAACAAAGCTGATGTACCGTACTTCTAAAGTTTTCAGAAGTGTTTAGTTTATTTCAATTAGTAACGAGATACAATTTGCTTAGCCAAATATTGCACAGTTACAAAACCAATTTGTCAAAACAAGACTGCAGGAAATCGTCAGGCATCCTCATCCCAAAGTCCTGCACTATCAAATTTTCAAAGATTATTGGAAGACCTGTGCGAAAATTCTTTACAAGTTGGAAGAAATCCAAAAAGATGTTGATGCTGTGTGATGCTTGCATTTTTTAAACTAAATTGTGATGTACAATTCCAGCATTGGCATGGATTTGACTATGGCCAATGCATAAAAAACAAAAACAATAATAGAATGTCAAATATGTTATTGCCTTATTGGTCAGGCAATGGGCATTAAAGACCAGACCTAAGCTGCATTATTGCACTTCAGCATTCAATTCTGTCTGACAGTGTCTCATCCATTATTGATTAGATCTTTTGTACCTTTAAAAAGCATAGCCTTAACAGTATGCCAATTCTTGCACTGACTCACTAGCATACAAGCATGTACAGTGAAAGCGATCATTTCGAGATAGTTTTTCATGAGTCAAATATTACTCATATTAGCATATAACTTAAACGTATGTAAATGTACATGAATTCACCAGTATACTACCGTATTCACCTAAAATAAGTCTCTGACCAATGCCACATAGGCTATGTCAAATATTCTACAAAAATCAAAGCTGGTACAATTTCCTCACTGTGGCACTTCTCGATGTACATCTCTACCAAAGTTTGGAAGTTCATTCCATATGTATATATATATATATTCTTAACCTGGATACCTATATATTGGAACATTTGACCACTGCAGCATAAAGCTTAGTACGTCTTAAAGCAGAAGACGTTTAACAAGAACATTTGGGAGAAGCTTGCTTCCATAACATTCAACAAGGTAAGGCTGTTGCAAACAAAACTATTTACAACACAAGTCTGAGAATGTAGTTTAAAAATTAGACAACCTACTGACACTGTGATAACAAGACAAAACAATGCTGTACCAAAGAATTAAACTGGATATCATAAAGATTAACCATGTCCGTACACTAGTTGTAGCCTAATCATTATAATTAACTCAAACTTAAGTAACCATGTCAGTTTTAACAAAACTCTCATTCTCACACAACATTCTATTTTTTCAACCAATTAGTTTGATGATTGTTCGTTTACACTTTACATAATTATAATACAAGACACAAAACAATGCCCAAAACTTTGGAGTTTGATAAAAATGTAGAGATTTCATCACATCAATGATCTGATTCTTAACTACATGGTCTGAAGTTTTCCATGAAAAATAACATCTAGCAGCAATAGCCTATGATGTCCAAAAATCTAGTGCAACATGTGCAGCATAAAAGTTAAAAGCTGCTGTTTTTTAATATAAGCTTTTTCTGTTATCACTTCAAAAAGAGACACAGATATATACAGTCGTGGCCAAAAGTTTAAGACCAGACTTGATTTATGACGTTTTTTGTATTACGCCATAATACTGCATCAGATACTGTTTAAACTGCATCATCTTTATTCTGGGTCGACATCTGATGTAATCAGTCATTATTTAGCATATATCAATTGAACATTAGCCAGTAGAGATCACTTTTCTGTATTACTTATCTGCCCAAAATGGGTAAAATGTGCTCCCTTTCGGAGGTTCAGCGATGTCAAATTGTTGTTCTCCGCAGGGAAGGCTACACAGAACATCAAATTGGTAAGCAGCTTGGATTTAGAAAAACTTTTGTGCATCAGGCAATTGTGAAATTTAAGAAATCAGGAACTTATGCTGATGCAAAACGCAGTGGTTGTCCTAGAAAAACAACTCCTAGATCTGACATCTTCATGAAAAGGCAAGTGGTGACGTCTCCAACATGTTCAGCCAAACAAATCAGGGCCGATTTAAATGAAGCCGGTATTCCAGTCAGCAGGAAGACTGTTAGACGCCGTTTAGTTGTAGAATTTGGTCTGAAGTCACGAAAACCAGCAAGAAAATCGAGTCTTACGCTAGCGATGAAGAAGAAGGGTCTCCTGTTTGCATTGCAGCACAAAGACTAGACTTCTGCCCAATGGTCTAAAGTTTAATTTTCCGAGGAATCAAGAGTCCAACAGTTTGGTGCAAGAAAAAGAAATGTCCGTCGACCCTCAGGAACACAATTTGATGAAAAGTATACCCGGCAAACGATGAAACATCTACCAGGTGTGATGATATGGAGATTCATTTCGACCAAAGATACAGCCAAACTCATTTTTCTAAAACCAGGAACCACGATGAACGGCCAGAAATACTTGAACTTAATGAAAGAGAAGCTACAACTGCACAATAATGCACATGTCGGTGCACAAGTGTACAATTTTGGTGCAAGATGGAGCCCTATGCCATCGTTTAAAAACAGTAACAGAGTTTTTTAGGGCTAAGAAAATTACTCTTCTGCAGTGGCCGGGAAACAGTCCCAATCTTAACCCTATCGAAAACTTTTGGACTTTTCTCAAGAATAATGTTGCTGAAAAACATCCCTCGAGTATTCCTTCCTACTTGAAGCAATCAAATTAGTCTGGATCCGTGAAATTCCTGAAGAACTTTGCAAAAATTTAATCGAAAGTATGCCCAGACGAATCAAGGCCGTCATCAAAGCGAAAGGAGGACACATCAAATATTAAAAATTTGAGATTTTGATGCAAAATACAATATAAATGCTTATTACTTTGTCCTATATACAGTTAGCAAGAAATAAGTGAAAAAACGACAAGAAATAGGACGGAGAACTGCTTTTCTCGAAATTTGCGGTTTGGTCTTAAACTTTTGGCCACGACTGTACTTCAAAAACTATCATGGCAATCAGATATGACAAGCAATCAGACTAAAAAGAACAGCATTCAACAAATTAACTGGCTTCCAATATCAACATACAAGCCTATCCATATTCCATACAAGATCTTAATTAACAAGCCCACAATTAATAAAACGACACTTTTCTATTGATAAATTTTACATACCTGACAAAAGTAAAGCCAAAGACAAGAACTAGTACCATGCGTTGATTATCTGCTGAGGTGGTAGGTAAATGTTTGTGTGAAGATGAGGTAGACGCAAGTAATACAGTTTTCTTCATTCTTTACAGGTTAAAGTTGAACATGACAACACTGCCCCACACTTCAAAAAAGATGTGAGGATTGCATTATTCAGTGAATGTAAAATCTTATCCAACTTAAACCAAAACTGCACATACTTCTACCAGGGTACTAGACACTCTGTAGATAACAACAAATTTGATTAAACTGCCGTGCATAAAAGGTAGGCTAAGGCAGAGGTTCTCAACCTTTTGAGATTCAAGGACCACTTAAAAAAAATTGTGTCTCAATCACAGACCACTACTTCCCTCCCCTTCCTCTTTCCCTTGTAACACACAAATGTCACTTATTGCTTGCTAAGTCATAAACAGTAGCCTACCGGTAGTTGGTTTTAGAAAGATTGCTGCATTTACTGTGAGCCTTGAACTTGCATATTTGAGCACAGTATATCCAAACAAGGTGTAATACTTGAAAGACTCAATCGGAGTTCATCTTCGACTTTAAGTCGAGAACAATACTTTGTTTTTATTGTAATCAATGCAGAAAATCCACATTCACAAAGATAAGATGTCGCAAAAGGTAAATTATTTTCAAAGCTTTCTGAGACAGTTGTAGATACTCGTGTAAAGCTTGTACCCAAAACTTTATCTAGCTCACTCTCAGATGGATGCAGCATATTCAAAGTAGTGTCACTGGTCAGTTCACAGACTGGAAACCCCTGAAAAACTCTGAAAGTTCAAATCACCAAAGTAGAAGTTAAATTGATCCTACAGTGATTGAGTATGGTCAGAAATAAATTTCATCAACAATTGTTTATTGATTTCTGGTTTCTCAGTGAATTCGTACAATTGATCAAACATGTTAAAGTTGCCCTGCAATAATCTTGTCTTCCAAAGATAAATTTTTTTGTAAAAGCAGACACTTTATCACTGAGGGAACCGTAATTAAATTTATATGCTTTCCTTGCAGAGATGAATTAAGTTTATTCAGTTGTTCAAAAATGTCAGCCAAACAAGCCAGAACAGCAACCTAAAAGCTATCGTTGAAATGAGCAACAAGCTTGGATTTTTTCTCCAAGAAAGTCTCTTGCAGCATCACTCAACTCAAACAGTCGGTTAAACACTTTTCCCCTTGATAACCAGCTAACTTGAGTAGGCATCAGTAGCTGTTCATGATCAAGATCCTTATTCGAACATACTGTAACAGGCCTCGAAATATCCGGCGGTCATGGCGGACATGACCTTGAATGTCTGCCGAAGCCGACTCATTGGTCGGTCATAAATGACCGCCGCAAAATTCTTGACAAAAATAGCGCTAATACAGCAAAAATATATTTTAAATTTGAATTGTTACAATTGTTTGTTTAACGCGAACAAATACGGAGCTGAAACAATAATAGTATCATACCGTATAGGCAATTGGTTTAAAGATCACATGAGAGTGGCGTGGGAGCTGATGGCAAAAGTAGCCATTTTACATCATTTCAACGGGTCTGCTACTATTCGGTGAGTCCGATTCGGTGAGTTCCTAACCTCTAACCCTAAAACGGCAATGATAATTAGGCTACGGTACCCGATAATTTTTAAAAAAAATTGAAAAAATCCCATGTTAAGGGATCGGACTCACCGAATCGGACTCACCGAAACGAGCCATTCCGCATTTCAACGCCTTGCAATGTTGCCTTGAAATAAAGTTGTCTAAACTTTTCGGCAGGATATATATGTATTATAATTTTAACAATGAGGAATATTTGCTTTACATTGATCGTTTGTTAAAAAGAAACGTCACAGAGAAGCAAGTCTCAGCTGGGTTTCGCACGTGCTTAGGCGAATGTGGCGACCTTATTCACGCTGATACTGATAGAAATATGTCAATATGTCTGGTTGAGATATTAAATGTCCTCTGAAAGGACCAGTCCGGTAGGACATGCTTGACCGCTGGAAAAAAGTACAAATTTGAGGCCTGCTGTAATGAAGCAAAGAGACGACAATTTAGTGGATGCGCCTTGATAAAACTTTTACTAACTTTTTACTAACTTTTATGCAAAGGATTAAAAAACAACGATTTTAGACTTTGCTCGCGGACCACCAGGCAAATACCCGCGGACCACAGGTTGAGAACCGCTGGGCTAAGGTATAAAAGCTGAAAGTTTTCAAAAATTTTAACATCGAATTGTACCACAATAGACCATTTTATAATTTAATATTGCATAGCCTATATCAATAAGTGTCTTTGCCAAGACACAGCTGCAATGCTGCATGCTCTGGAGCGGTGTCAAACCCACGTCTTTTCGAACGTCACGCAGATGTTCTCATCACTCAGCCTACTACAGTAGGCTACTACTACTTAAATGTCACTGTATTATATTTAAAAAAAATACATTATTACTTTGTAAAACCTCTACACCTGTTTTACCCTTTAAGGGGGGTCAACAGAAGGTCCTTATTCAAATAGAATTTTATTATAATATATAAGACATGATATATAGTTTAATTTCAGTTCATTTGATTATGTTGGCAAAACACAATAATCACAAACATTATCCTAATAAAAGAAATTCAATTCGAACAACTAAGATGACAGTGCTCAAAAAACTAAAAAAGTGATCAAAATCAACTGCCACCCAAGAATATATCAATATGAGCAGAATGAAAATGCCTAATTTGTTCTTAGAGTTTATTTATGTTATTTTATATTATAAATAGGCTATAGTTATTGTTATTAGCAAAATTAGTTATAAAAGTGTAGCTGTTAACTTAGTTTAACAGCAACTGCATTATAATAATGCTTTTTTATATATAATATAGCACTGTATCTATCGCAGAATGCATTGCTCCTCAGTGCTTTATATATAAAGCAGATGTCAATGCACCTGTATATAAGTGCAACTGAGTACATTATATACAATATAATGCATACAATCACAATGATGAAAAAGGTGCCTCGGTGCTTAGAGCATCAAATATATTATTATTATACTAACCTGTACTAACAATATTATACTTGATATTATAGTAGTTTATATAAAGTTATAAGCCTTATCAATCCTTAGATGATACTCTCAAGTCTGCTTCCAAAATTTTTATTTATATACCAAGTTGCCTCCTAAATCGTGGTTGCCATATGAAGATTGTATTACTAATCTTAAGAAAGGGAACCAATATGTCACTCTAACAACCAATGATTTAGCACATTTTGTATAAAGACATACCGTATGTGGTACCGGTACAATTTCAACCAAAAGTTTTCCACCATTTGTATACAGTAGTATAAATACAGTAATATCCTTATTGATTTAACATTCTTAAGAAGTCAAAAAGACAACTACCGGTACAATACAAATTTTCAAAACTACTACAGACTAATTTTTTAAACATTACCGTAAGTAACAACTAACATAAGGTTATCCTGAAAACTTTATCCTGGATTCCACTGCTCAGGAGAGTCCGACACACTGACGCCAACACCATTCATCAGACTAGGAAACTGTTTTACGAAAGCTAGTGCAAACCACTACTACCACAGCATAAGGCTAAAACAGGTCGTTTGTATCTACATTTGTAAAGTACCATTTAATCTATGAGAATATTTAACAGGACACCAGGATATTTTGGCTTTGACCAGATATTACCATCTCATATTGGACATACCAAACGAAGACATACAATGAGGATTAAAAATAGAAGGAATGCAAACCAACAACAGGGGTCAGTTCCAGTTGTAACGACTGCTATTTTTTATTAAGTAACAATTATCTTCAAGTAGTACAGTATAACCTAATCAATTTTATGCATGGAAAAGTTCGAAATAACTTGGCTCTTCTGCCACCCTAAAGTTTTAAAAAGTTTCTTCTAATGAAATTGTGTCAGATAAAAAGTCAAGTTAAAATTAGGCTATGCTGTTCTGGGTTACTATTCAATAGTTTCTGACTATTGCACTGAAAAAGTTACAAAAAAGCAGTTCTAACTTTGTCTTTTGTCGTCGATGTAAAAAAAATAACGGCAAAAATGTATATCATAAACCAGAAGTAGAGTTAGTTGAACGAAATACAACATTATATTTAGCCAAACGCTCTGACCATAGATGACTTACTCTGACTCGCCCTTTTTATGAATCAAGATCTTACTCAGGTTGTATATCATTTCTGAAAAGGGGAAATCACCACTTTTATTCCTCTGTAAAATCGAAAAACCGAAACCCACTGCAGAAGTGTAAAAGCAGAAGTTTTTCCTCATTACTCATTTTAATCTACCAAATGAGGGTTTGAAATCGGTTCTCATAACTATAGAATAACCATTGTCTTTAAAAGTAAGCAATGCAAATAGATGTTTCACACTAGCCTTAAATAGACATTATTTTTTTGCTTAATTAAAACTGGAAATGCATTAATGCAACACCTTTTTGATACCGTGCTGCAGGTCCGCATTGTAAAAACGGTCAAGTAATTAAATAGAATAGTTATGCTAATTCTAAGTTTTTAATAAAATATGTAGGCCATGTTTAAAAAAATTAAAATCAACAAACAAAGTAAGTTTATTTTGTTTTGCTGGCGCGAACAGCCGAACATGTAGGCTAGAGAACGATAAAGTAAACACACAAATTTGGCACCAACAAAAGGAAAAGGTGACAAAACTAAACAATTTAATATATGCATTGATTAAACAGCATTTAGAAACACTATCTTAAAAATGCACAGCCACCAAACCTAGAAAAAACAAAAACTTTTATTTCGTCGGTTATAAAAATAGGCCTACAGTCAATATTTGAGAGCAAAATTTGTCATATTGTTGAAAGAGTTGGTGACTGATGTTATTGCGGAACGTCAGATTTAGGCCCATGTTATGTTTCGGGCGCACAACGACACGAACAGCAGCAGTGGCCGAGTGGTTAGCGCGTTGGGCTCGCAGTCGAGAGCCTGTATGTTCGACTCCAGCCACCCGCACTTGCTGTTGTTTCTCTGGGCAAGAAACTTTACGATAATTGCCTCTACCCAGTGATCGATTTTGAGTAATGGGTACTACCAAATTTAAGTCATAAATAGAGTAGACAACCGGAAACAGACATTGCAGTCGGCTGCAGCGTGGGTCAGGTGTACGTCGGAAGGCGTACACAGATGCATAGCGCTCAAGTCCGCTTTCCGCAATGCAGGATAAAGATAAACAAACAAACAAACACGAAATAGTAACAAACTAAAAAATAAAACTCTGGATAAAAGAACAGAGTTACAATTTGCATCGCAATGAAAAACAAGGATTATTAAAAAGATATTCTATGATTCAACCTTAACTAATAGCCAAGTGCGCCCGGATAACTTAGTTGGCTTAGCACCCGACTTTCGGCATAGGCTAATGAAACCTCTCGGTTAAGCAACGCTGATTCGACTCTCGAAATGTGCGCTTGAGCAACGCACCTCAAGAACAACTGTGCATTTACAGACACCTAGTGGATGGAATAATTGACAAACAGCAACACTTCAACAGCTAAAGGAAACTTCACTCGGTCAATATCGATAACGGGCCTGCGGGCTGCGGCTGCATGAGTGATTCAAAGCCTCTACAGATACGGTATGCGAAACTGTTAGGAATAACATATCAGAGGTATTTTCAAATCGAGAATGAAGATTTAAAATCAGCCAATGTAGGCCACACATGAAATCCCATTACAACAAGTCGTTTTTGTTTGATTAAAATAATAATGAATGCTCCAAACTTTCAATCAATGGTGAAAACTGTAGTCTGCTGAAAATTAAGTTAGATTTGAAATAAAAAAAAATAAAAAATTATTAAGAGTAGGCTATTGAAGCGTAGTGCGATTGGACTGACTGACAATGGACAAGTTTTGTTTGAAACGTCTCTCATCGGTTTATCAACAACCAAATCATGGAGTGCTGTAGAGTGTAGGCTACAGCAAATGATAATTTTAAAAATTTTGGTACAATCTAGTCTAGGCTAACTTCCTACTATTTTTCGTTCCATAGCAGACGATCTCTTAGCCATTGCCTATCACTTCAAAAATAAGTCTTTCTTGGCACAATCTCAATTTAGACAAAAAACATAGGCTAGGCCGAGATCACATACCCTAAGCCAGGTTGCGATAAGAAGAAGTGGAATAGCCTACCCATATAAAAGAGCCTTAACAATAATCACAAATTTTTGAAATAACGAACTTATGTTTTTGAATCTGAACCCTTTTCTTGCAAAGGTCCCTGATTTCAATCACTCTGAATTTGCTGTAAGAAACTAAACTTTGTTGTAGCCTACAACAGGGAAAACGAGGATAGAATTCAAATTGAAAATGATTGAGTATTTATAAGGATTTGAAAAGCAACAAAATTTCCAGATTTTTTTTATTAAACCTTTTAACGAATTACATACAAAATTTCCCATAAACATATGTGACATTACATAATTGCAGCGGGTCACTGTCAAGCTCGCGGCGGGCAAACCTTTTAGGCTATGTTGTGGTGGTAGCCTATATTTCAAAATTGAAAGTCAGATTTAATTTTTTTTTAATAGTTGGCTTATAAGCTTGGCTACTTGCAAGTTGTATGTAGCTACTTCGGGGGTCAATAATCTAAAAACAATTAGCCTAACTATGTAATGTTTTGTAAAATTAATTTTTATGGGGACATGCCACCAACCTCCACTTTAACTTTTTTTACTAACTTATAAATCATTCCTCAAAAAAAACTCATTACATTAGCCAATTTATTTTATTTGTAACTTAACATTTTTGGTTCTGGTAGGCTACCTTCAATTTCTTTTTTGCTAGATCCATTATTGGCCTACTTGAGAAGGGAGATACGGACAGATATGCTTCGTGTTGCAGTTTCGTGCCCAAATAGCAACACAAAATTGAAAAGACGCTATGACAATGAATGGTAGGCTATGCCCGCTTTGACAGTATGAAATTAGAGATATGAAATACAGCCGAATGCAGGAAAATTATGATCATTTGAAGCACTTTGTGGCCGCAGCCTTTTGTTTACATTACAACATTAAACAAGTTAGCTTACTTTACATTTGACAATTTAACTTTCGACTTCTCTATTCAAAAGCTGCATTCTATCTGCTCCAACACCAATCTACTTATACAGATGCCCAATTAGGCTACTCAATCATGATGAAAACTGTAACTTGTTTCTGTAATAAGATATTGTCACAACCAACACCCAGTTCTAAATCACTCTTGAACCAACTGTCTGTTAACGGTAGATTTAGCTGAGCTACTCGCGGGAGTTTTGAGTTGAGTCATAGAAAAATATATGCTGCGTACTCCCAATATGCACTGCACAGATGTCCAGCACAAAAAATATTATGACGCGTTACATCTTTGATTCATCCATCGTAGTAGTTAGGGCATTACGCATTTCCATTAAGCAAATATTTTTATGAACATTCCACGCCCAGTCGCATGACTTAATGAAGTTGATGCATCAGTGATGTCCAAGCCACTGACTTAAAATTTTGTGCTTTGCCCATCTGCACAACCACGTCATAATTAGTGGCCAATCATCATCTTTTATTTATACGTCTAAGCGTTCCGTTGACGTTGGCACGCAGCAATCTTTAATTTGTTGTCACTGCAACGTTATTTTTACCAAAACAAGACCAAAAAAAGATTTTATTAAAATGTCTAACGCTCGTTTTGCTTTTTAGGCTCAAAACGTTATCCCAATCAACTACGTCATCAACATTTGGCGATGAAAAATTTTGGAAAATTTTTGAGACAATCGGGAATAAAATTGCGCAACTTTCCATCTGATTGCTTTTGTAGTTTTGTAAAACATCTGTTCCATTAATCTTCCAGACTAAAATTGGAATCTGTTCATTAGGGAGGTTTGCTATAAGAAAGCATAAATGGAAAATTGTTTAGTCAATTGCAAATACAATTCACTGCATTTGATATAAGACTTAGGCCTACTCTAGAAACTGGGTTGATAATTACAGTGAAAGCTTTTATCAAATTCAACTTTGAAGACTACAACAATGAGTCTGCATTCTCCCAGTAGTTATTCCTTTTCATAGTACGTTGTTTTAACGTCTAACAACGCTGCAATGATGTATGAGAGTATGTTTTTACTTTCTGGATTGAATCTGATTCAAAGTGTCAAAACGAAGAAACCAAACAGAAAATACACATCTTCATTTGTGATTTCCCATTTATCAGAGATTTTTTACGCTTGAGATGTCAACGCCGCCACTAAATTAGTCTTTTTTACATAGATTCAACGTCTGTAGACATTGATGCACGCAGTAAATCAATGCAAAAAAAGAAGAATTTGGTTTGGTGGCTGAGAATTCAGTTTATCATTGTGGTTCGGCAGAAGGTTCACATCCATTGAAATAAGCTACTGACCAATACTTTGATTGAAACAGAATGCGTGTATTCCTACATTAATTTCACGACAGTGCTGACACATACAAAACCATTTCACAATTGTTGATCAATCAAAATTTGCCTCTTTTCATTAAATTGTGGTAGAAACTATACATTTTTTGTTTGAAATGACAAGATACACGTGGAGCCTATAGTTACCTACCTGTCTGCGCAAAATTAATTTGCTAAAGCAACTGGCCTGCGATGTACAGTACATTAATAATTGATAACATGCAGAAAAAGATCATTTGAGTTCATTAAAAAAGTGGGAAACCAAAAAGAAATCTCGGCAGTCTCAGCCAGACCACATCGAAATTGCATATGCAGTTCCTGACGAAGTGAGACTCTGCAAGACGAACAAATACGGAACAAATTGAGGGAATGTCACAATTAGGTCTTTCTTCTCTGGACATTAACATGACTTTTTTAACATCACGTCACGTTGGCACTGGGCTACATAATTTGCATGCGAACAGCAATTTATATGGTGTTTTGGTCAATGTACGCACGTCTTTGTGACACAAACCTGGATAGAAAATCAGTTTGTTTTTACATTGATTTAATATATGTACGCGTTGAATCAATGCAAACAAAGACTGGTTTGCAGACTGAAAAACTTCAAAATAAACAAAAATCGAAAATTATGCAACAGGATAAAAATATTTAATTGCCTGAGCAGATCCAACCTTGAGAGGGGCGATCGCCCCAATTGCCCTTCCTCTGGGTCTGCAACTATTCGATTGTTGATATACTACGATTTGTGTAGCCTAAGTTCATAAATTTTGTTCTAAATGTTGGCGCTTTGTTAGTAAAGTTATATTAGCATACAGTAGCTAAACTTAGATTAAATTAGCCTTTTTTGAAATGTTTGAAGTATTGAAATGATTAATCATCTTCATATAACATTTTAGTTGTTAAAAGCGACAGATTGGTCGCAATATCATAAAGAGTTAGTCATTGTCTCCGTCGCAAGTGTTGATTAAATCACATATTCTACACTCCATATGTTATCTTATTGGCCTTGTAGCTTACTGACCACTGCTACTAGTTTAAATCAAAAAACTGGCAGTTGCATTAGGTAACAACCGCTCGATTCTGAATGCTACCTACTTTTATGGTGAACGGCAAAGCATGTTGTTCATTGTCAAGCATGTCTGGATATCTTTTTCAAGTAATGACTATTTTATGGTTTAGGTTAGGTGAATATGGAATACCATCTTTCAACAACTATCTAAAACAAAATTACCTAAAGGAAACGTATAACAGTTACAAAGCTAGCATTCCGCGTCTATGGGAAGACCTTCTCAAATAACATGAAATTCATATTGATTTACACTTAGGTCAGCTTATGAACAGAATATTAAAGCCAAGCTGTTTTGGGAAAGGGAGTGAATACCCAATCTGTAGTAGTGTTTAGATCCGCAAATAGTGTTTAGATCCGCAAATAGTGTTAGATCCGCAAATAGTGTTTGGATCCGCAAATAATAATTATCAAAAGATACAATTACCAAACGGCTTTTCTGTGACTGTAGCAGAAGCAAATGCTTGATGAAGTGGGTGAAAAACTCGTCCGAATTGCACATTGCTGTTTGCTTCAAATTACACATCGCTGTGTGGTCCAAATTACACACTCCCTACTATTGTATCAAGCAATACTGATTATTTTTTTAATTATGCAAATATAATATTTATACTTGCTACACTAAGACCAATTTGGACACACAACTCGGAAGCCCTAAATTGCATCTCCAGCAAAATCTAATCATCACTAAATCCCCGGCTCAGTATTATAAAAACTCTTTACAAACAACGTGTTTCAGTGATAAACATGTAATTTAAAGTGTATTTTCTGTTGTGTTGGTATATTTTAAGTAATCGTCATCATCAACCAGTCATGCCAGTGCCACTGTTAGCAGATAACCTCCAGTCCGTAAGTTATATGCATAAACACATGCTTGACACTGTAGTGTAGTGCAAACTCGAAAGAGGTTCAGTTCCCATTCAAGTCCAGGACGTCCACAATGTTGGAAGTTCGATTTTCGGTTAAGACAAGATTGATATGCACAACTGATGATGCCAAACAAGAGTGGAACTCAAGTATGGCGTTGTTCACAAAATTATTGCCCAGCTATCTGTCCCCGTATTGTAACATAGATTGTGAGTTGTGACGCAATCGTGACGTCATCTATGCGATGCAGTGTCACGCTTGAGCGACAATCTCTCATTATTCTTTCCGCACTATCGGCAACTAGTGTTTTCGCTGCCTTGCGAAAACGAGGTTCGGCTTTTTTGACGATGTGTGAATCTATTGGACGGACATGTTAATTAGAGTGTGCAGTGAGTCCAGTGACTATTCCACATCACAACTGAACCCGTTTCTTGTTGACAATATATAATCTTCACTCAACACATGTGGAACTTGGGTCAAAAGTTAGGAAGAAAGACAGGTTGGGTAGCAGTTTGGTTTGGCCTTGACGCAGGGCCGGTTACCTAGATTGGCAGAGTGAAGTTCAATCAATCTATAAATGTTTTGTTTGTCAGTAACAGGAACATAGGAACATGTTTGAAATATGCAAGCAATATAATATACACAATGCAAAAGTTACACAGGTTCCCATACCGACAGGGAGACAACGAGACGACCAAACGGTCTATTAGTCAATTGCCACCCTACGGAAATGACAATTTCGCCATTTGAAATAAGCTTACAAGAGGAAAATAAAACAAAACGTTAAAACGTTCCGCGCTTCAACATACGCACCAAAAAAAAACAACATATTTATAAGATAACGTAGGCCTAAACACAAAATTCCAAGAAGCAAGCAGAGATTAATCAAGTTTCCGACTGAATATGTTGTATTGCATAATTATGAAACTGGCAAGTTGGTTTCCATAACATATCACTTACGATACACTATAGTTTTCCGTAAGTTTTCCGATAGTTGAACGTGTTATTGCCGGAGAATTATTCTATTCACTAGGTGCCACTGAATGGAGAGCAGTCTTGAAATGCGTTGCTCAGGCGTACACCCCAAGAGTCGAATCAGCGCCGCGTAATCTTGAGCTGGGCACGTAACCACTGAGCTAATGGGGCGGACGAGTCAGTGGCGTAGCCAAGGGGGCTTTTGGAGATTTCAACCCCCTTTGGCACGCGTGTGACGTCACGATATTGAGAATGATGCTTTCAGTCTCTTTATGTCTCTAAAACAAAGTTTGCCTAATTTTAAACTGCATTAAAAGAGCGAGTTTTGCCAATACCAAACATTCAAATACCTCTGCCAAGAAGTAACAAGAAAACATAGAGACTTAGCTTTATTTCCGAAAAATGCCGAAGAAAACATGATCTTATCCTTTTGCTATGCCATCGGACAGCACCATTTTACAGGAATATTCATACCCGCATTTTTGTTGAAAATGCTCTCAGAAAGCACCAAATTCAAAGTAACTTTTCAAATTTTTTTTGGGGAGGCCCTCCCAGATTCCCCGCCGCTGGGTGTCGTTTTAGGCGAACACGCCGTCAAAACCCCCCCTTTCGAAATTCCTGGTTACGCCACTGGAACAAGTTAATTCAATTAAATTCAATTTATTTTTCTTTGTCAGAATGCAAAAGAAATGATATTGTGAAAAAGAAATACAGTACCGGTAACAAAACCAACAAAAGGAAAAGGTGGCAAAACCTTAATGGTTTAAGACGTGCATGAAAGGATCTAATATTCAGTGTTGTACGCGTCATTGAAATAATTTGACGGCGTCAGCGTCAGCGCGAATTGCCTAAAAACTTTACGGCGTAAAGGACTGCGTAAGCTCTTAAAGAAATTGACGGCGTCAGCGTCAGCGCTAATTTTTAGCGCTATTTTTTGCCAGCGTCTCATAAAACGAAAATATTTCAACCAAGTGAAGCTAACAATAGCTATAAATAAAGAGCAGGTATTATGTTTTGAGACTGTACTGTAATTAGCTGCTCAGCCTATTAGTTATTTCCTTGCAGAAAAACAAGCATTTCAAAACGTTTGTCTGACAATCTGCTGCGTTTGGGACGCATATTCAGGGGCGCCGGAGCGATTTTTGACTGGATGGGAAGGAGTATGAAAAAAGGGCACTTTTGTTGCTGAAAGGCCAATTTTTTTTTGTAAGTTTTAAGATAAGATATAGCGATAATGCTCATCTATCAGCTCATTATCGAGTAATGATACAAGTGTCCGCTATATACAAAGAACAATGGCACGGAAGGGCATCATGCTATTTTATAATGATGTAATATAACTTACTGTGATGGAGAATTTTGTGTCGTGAATATTATTTTGAGACAAAAATAGAACATTATAATTAGGCTAAAAGCAAATAGCATAAATTGTTATATTGCAAAGTGTGCAGTAGCTTACATGACCTTAAAAGGGCACCATTGCCCCCTCTTCCCTCCTCATCCACAGAAATTTGAGGGCATGGGGCATCCGCTCCCCCTGCTCTCCCCCGCTTCCGGCGCCCCTGCGCATATTGTCCTTTCCAAGTGAAAACATGCGTTCCACGGCAGCGCTGGTTGGTATTAGTGTGTTGTATTTCAAAAACAAGTTGAAAACGTCGGAAAGGTAGGCTATCACTGTTCCAAGCGTGCGGTGATAGTTTAGCATGTATAAATCTTTTAACGAGGTCCACTGCACCAACATCGTTCTTTTCAGGGGCATAGAGCTCTTGAAATAAAGCATATTCAACGTCCGCGATGCCATTCATGGATTTTTCGCTTTCTGTCTCTGATCCCTCGTTCTCAATACATGGGTGATCACTATTTGGCGAACTTCTTCCGCATGTATTCCAGGGAGCCATTCCAACCAACGCAAAAGCCGGTAATTCGGATGAGTCGCGCTGGCCAGAATACATTGCCAAACTCTTATTGTGAAACGAGATTTTCCATGAAAACAAAAAATGACGCTTAGCGCTTGACGCTTAAAATCGGCAAAATAGTTGACGGCGCTATCACTTCCGTCAACTGAAAAATAAATTGACGGCGCTAGCCTCAGCGTCAACAAAAAGTTGACGCCGTCAACGTACAACACTGCTAATATTGCGGTATATGCATCAATAAATATAGTTAAGCACGGCCACCATACCTGATACTTTAAAATAAGTTGATGAATTAGTTAAGAATCAGTCGCCTCCTCGTTCCTGGAACAACTGGAGCGCCAATTCTTAAAGCAATGAGAACACGACTGAACCCAACAACATCACAAAAACAAACTAATATACACGGTTACACACACATATTGAAATTACATAACGGACTATCAAAACAAGGACTATTTACAGATTTCATCATGAAATAAAGTGTTCGCAGCAACGATATTAAGTAGCCTATATATTGCAGAACAAATACATAATATGGCAGCTCATTATCAAGATAAAATAAGTTAGTTAAAAAAGCTTTTTTTTTTTATTAATTTCCTGCGCATGTAAGAGCATAAGAAGCATGATGATATAGCAGCGTGTTTTTGGTATTTCTAATAAGAGTTGAATCATCTTTTATAGCGTCAATGAGGGATGGAGTGTTTTTGGTATTGCTGAGAGGTGAAGATTCTTTGGTAGTGCCGATGAAGGATGTAGTGTCTGAGTTGTTTCAAGCATCTTTTCCAAACCAACTTAAATAATAATCTTACGAAAAGTCAAGCGATCCTCTGAACGAACATAATAGCTTATAATAGTGAGGGAGTAGTTACATGCAAGCTGGTAGTAACAAAGTGATATATTCTTATCTGGCCAATATTAAATTATGCAATATGGTATAGTCAGAGATGGGCGTGATCTTGAAGATCAAGATCGTGATCTTTAAGATCACTTTTTTTTGATGATCTTGGATCACTTTTTTTGTGTGATTTTGAAGAATAATAAGATCAAGATCACTTTAAAATTGAAGTTTTACTAGATAGAGGCACGTTTTTAGAACTCGTATGCTGTAGCCTACAAAGTAGGCTAGTTAGTGGCAACTACTAACATTAAGCAACTGTTAATATGATATTTGTCCAACAAAAGACGATATAAATTCTCCATCTAATCTGGTCAGTGTTGCCATTTCAAAATTGAAAAACTTTTTTGTGTTGGTCATAATAAAGAAGTCAACTTGCGTGTACTTTATGTTGACGTATAATAAAAATGATTTAAATTTGTTCACAATTTCCATGTGTGAACTTTAAAAAAAATGTTTGCTTTCTTTGACCCAATTTTCAAAAGTCTAGAATGGCGGTTTTAAAAAATCTGGACTCCTGCCGACTTTGGTCATGTAAAGTGGTTTATTGCAGCAAATCAACCAGACCAAGACTTGTTTAGGGTCTGAGTATGGAGCGGTTTGTCTGACCGCAAACCTCTGAACTTTTTTCATAGCAGACAACAGTATCAAGGTTGCCAGATGGATAAATGGTGCAATAAACATTGACATAATACAGTGAAAGTTAAAACTACTTAGAAACACGTATAAAAACTTCCACATGAACCAGACAAAAATTTGATAAAAAATGATGCAGTTCAAAGTTTATTTTTATTTATTTATTATAAATAAAACATATAAAACTAATTGCAAATTTTGCGACTTTTTCAGTAGTCTAGTACTGTAATTAACCTCGGCCTTGGGTGTAACGTTGCGATTTTACGCAAACTACGTCAACAATTGATAGGCCTAATAGCAACAGTCACTAACTTATTACAAGTCTTAGGCCAGCGATCAAGTAGTTAAAAGTAAAAGTTAGCAATACCAACTTTACCAACTATATACCTTTACCCAGGTTGCTTATAGTAGGCTAATTATTTTTTGCAACATCATTGATCAAAAACTTCATTTTTTTTCAAGTACCGGTACACAAAAAGTGATCTTGAAAGTGATCTTGATCTTCAAGATCACGATCTTGATCTTCAAGATCACATAGTTTGGTGATTTTGATTTTCAAGATCACCTATTCCAGGTGATCTTGATCTTCAAGATCACCAATACTGGTGATCTTGCCCATCTCTGGGTATAGTAGCTTATTCATGGAAGAGTAAAGGGTTAATGCATAACTGATACCAGGAAGAAAGAACAGGCGTCTTTCGTTTTCGTTTGATTATTGCCTAAATTACTTCTATACATTTCAACATCTTTCAATGTATTTTCAGTATTAAGGCCTCGAAACACTCCAAAACGACTAACATCCCCTGCCCGTTCCTCCCGTCCAAGATCAAGTTGCGCTGGTTCGACTCTCGGGGTGTGCGTTTGAGCAACGCACGTTAAGGACTGCTCTCCATTCAGCGGCATCTAATGGATGGAATAGTTCCTCAGCAACAAGACTTCAACAATCGGAAACTTCACTCTGTCAATCTCGGTGACCGGCCTGCGTTAGTGATTCAAAGCCTCTACAAGTATGCGAAACTGCAAGGATTAAGCTCTGCAAGAAGCTTTCCCAGTCCGAGGATAAAGATTCAATCAATCAATCCAAAACAAAACTTCGTTCCTAAACTTTTCATCAAATTTTCCTATAATTCAACTGATGATCCACTGGGATGCACGGTGTGACAAAACATTTTAAATAAAGTAAACAATATCACACCAAATCAGAAGAATCGGTTTATTTAAATACAGAGCTTTCGCCACACAAGTGTGGCTTCATCAGTATAAACTGCAACAATAATAAAGAATGATATACAATTAAGATGATTATAAAATTTAATGAAAGTGTTAAAAAGTAGATAATGTAGTAAAAGAATAGAAAAGATCAAATATTATACATAACTACAAGACTTTAGGTCAATACATCAGAAAATAAGATGATAATCAACATGTAAAAATTCAAATCTATTAAAATTGTAATTGAAGAGAACTTTTAACTATAAAACTAGTTTCTACGTAGCTCCTATCATTTGTCTGACTTCTAACGATGACATAGCCTACACTATTTATTATCGTGATAGTAAGGAATAAAAACAAACTGAACCGCTAATTCAAACAGAACTAAATTCAAAGAATGTTGAGATGCAAACAAACTGAACCGCTAATTTAAACAGAACTAAATTCTAAGAAGCTAAAACCTCAATTGCTAAGGTAACAGGGATCAGTTGTCAGTAGATGTTACAGAAAATATATTTCGCACTTATTCAGTGCATCGTCAGTTCTGATAAAGGGCAGTTAAAACCTACAAGTAATGTTTTAAACAGCATTACAGTGACGCAATAATGTCAAAACATGAGCGTAAAAAATTGAAAAAGCATAAGCGTAAATATTGAAAAAATGCTGAATGAAAACTAAACCAAGCCAGCAGTAAAGTAAATTACGTATCAAATATAAAATATAAACTAGAATTGATGAAAGAGCGATGAGCAAAGCCTGCAAATGTAGCGTTGTGACAAATTACGGCAAAGAAAATAAAGTAGCCTATATGCGGAACACGAAATTGTCGCAATTGCAATTGTCGCAACAGACAAAAGAAAAGGTTTCTCTCTCTCTCTTGTAAGCTTAGTTTAAATGGCAAAATCGTCATTTCCGTAGGGTGGCAATTGACTTGTAGACCGTATGGTCGTTTCGTTGTCTCCCAGTCGGTATGGGAACTTGTGTAACTTTGCATTGTGTACATTAATTGCATACTGTATTTCAAACATGTACCTATGTTCCTGTTACTGACAAATAAAACATTGATTGATTGATTGATTGAACACGGCAGTCAAAGGCAGTGATAAACAAACTAAGTACAGCGATAAATAATTAAATGGAGCGTCTTGGAAAACACAAAATGTAGCGTTGTGGAAAAAATAGTAGGCAAAGACGGCAGTGAATAATAAGGCAGTAAAATATTGAAAAAATACCAAAAATGTAGTGGAGCGTCAAAAAATTAAACTTGTGGCAGAATTAATTTTTGGATATTTATTTTGGCATGTATCCTATGTATCCATTTATCTTCACAAGCATCTAGATTATCAATATTGGGTTGTTCAACAAATGTGACATTGTAGCATTGGGAAAGTTGTGGTTCAGTACTTAGATCATGAAATACAGCAAAATGTTTTAATAACGCAGCCCTGTCATTATTAGAAGAAAACTCGAAAGTGTTCCAAGTTGCACGATGGCCTGGCCAGCGAACCGAAAATTTATTAACCGTTTGTCCAACATATTGTTCATGGCAAAGTAAACATGTTGCTACATAAATCCCATAATTGCTGCAATTGAGTTCCTGTTTTAACTTAAAAAGTCTTTGCGGAGTGCTCAATGTCGTTGTACGTGAAACCATTGACAAACGATGATGACCATGGTTACCACACAACGCACAGCGACCACAAGGGGCAGAATAACCTCTTTGTAGAACAGACGATTGGATTTTTTTTGATAGATCTTTGTAGTTTGTAACATAATTTCCAAGTGTTTTTGGCCTTGTGTATGTGACCATGACATCAGGTTTAAGTTCCTTTTCTTTTTCACTCATTTTTAATAGAGCTGGGAAAGCAGTAGCCCACACAGTCTTGCTGTTTTTCTTTTGAGGTTTTGGTGGCCTAAGTCTGTCAGTCCAAGTTGAAGCAATTCCAATCATGTCATTTGTCATCGCGATAGGGAAATCTGACCTAGTAGCTTTTTCTTTGAGTCTTGACAAGCTGGAAATGTAATGTTCATGGCACTCATTCAGAAGACGCATTCGAATGGCTTCTCCGTATAATATGGATTTGAAGGTGGATATAGGGTGGTGCGACTTTCCATTTATGAAGCAACGATCTTTTGCTGTAGCTTTGACGAAATCTTCAGTGGTAAATTTAAACTTGTTACCATGGGTGATGCAATGATTGACATCTAAAAATTCCACTGCGCCTGTCTCTTGAGAAGTATCAACCTGCCTGAATGTTAATTCAAGTCCAAATTTGGCGAAATTATCAATAAGCGCTAATTTTATATTATTAGTTGTTTCGAGTCCAAATGAAAGCCAAATGATGTCGTCGATGAATCTTTTGAAAATGCATGCTTGGTTAATAACTGTACACAGAGATTGCAGAATGAAATGCATAGTTATATTAGCAAGTGAAACTGAGTTGTTATCTCCAGTTATAATACCATCAGTTTGAGTGAAAAAATGCTCTTGATATTGAGTCACAACATTGTTCATACAGAAATTATTTAAATCAACAGTTGTTTTCTTAGCTTCAGCAGAAAATGTGGTGTGTGTGTTCAAAGCACTATACAAGCACTATTCTTTTTTCCACAACGCTACATTTTGTGTTTTCCAAGACGCTCCATTTAATTATTTATCGCTGTACTTAGTTTGTTTATCACTGCCTTTGACTGCCGTGTTCCGCATATAGGCTACTTTATTTTCTTTGCCGTAATTTGTCACAACGCTACATTTGCAGGCTTTGCTCATCGCTCTTTCATCAATTCTAGTTTATATTTTATATTTGATACGTAATTTACTTTACTGCTGGCTTGGTTTAGTTTTCATTCAGCATTTTTTCAATATTTACGCTTATGCTTTTTCAATTTTTTACGCTCATGTTTTGACATTATTGCGTCACTGTAATGCTGTTTAAAACATTACTTGTAGGTTTTAACTGCCCTTTATCAGAACTGACGATGCACTGAATAAGTGCGAAATATATTTTCTGTAACATCTACTGACAACTGATCCCTGTTACCTTAGCAATTGAGGTTTTAGCTTTCTAGATATGGAACAGGGATCGTTTCAGAATAAGACTAGGTCAGAAAGCGAGGCAGACTCCGACGCAGCTCAGCATCAGCCAAGAGCAGTTAGCTACTAAATTCTAAGAATGTTGAGATGTAATGACATTGGCATAGCAACGATAGGTTAAAAGTAAAAATGCATTTCAATAATGATGTCATAATGAAAATTTTATATTAGAAATGAATTAAAAATGAACAAGGGAGTGGTAAAGAAAAGAACGTATTGAAATGTTTAAATCAATTAGTTTGTTTGTTTGTTTGTTTATCTTTATCCTGCATTGCGGGAAAGCGGACTTGAGCGCTATGCATCGGTGTACGCCTTCCGACGTACACCTGACCCACGCTGCAGCCGACTGCAATGTCTGTTTCCGGTTGTCTACTTTACTTATGACTTAAATTTGGTACTACCCATTACTCGAAATCGATCACTGGGTAGAGGCAATTATCGTAAAGTTTCCGGTTGTCTACTTTACTTATGACTTAAATTTGGTACTACCCATTACTCGAAATCGATCACTGGGTAGAGGCAATTATCGTAAAGTTTCTTGCCTTAGTGAAAGAAAAGAACATCTAAAAAGAGAGAATTAGGAAAATAGACAAAACAAGAAGGTCTAAAAAGTAGTTAGTAAATAGATCGTCAGTAAAAGAGTGAAAAGATAGTTTATTCTCTAATGTTTAATCCATTTAATCAATCAATTAATCAATCAATCCTTTGAAAAAAAAAATTGTTAGCTATTGCTCTCTTTCGAAGAATAGTGAAGTCTAATCGATGACGTCAAAGGCAAAGTCATTTTGTTGGTTTTGTGAAAATCTTTATCCTCAGGGCTCGGAGTCTCGGACTGAGAAAGCTTTTGTTGAGAGCTTAAATTCAGGCAGTTTTTTTAATATTTGTAGAGGTTTTAGACTAATGACACAGGCCCAGTCAGGGATATTAACTGGAGTGCAGTTTCTGCTCTATAATTGCAAAATAATAGCATTTATGACCAGTGCAAAGACTTGTACAACAGCTTTAAAAAAAGTAAACAAAGCTTCCCTACCCCAGCAATGTCACAACTCATTGTGAATAAAATCTACTTTTTGCGCGAAGAAAACCTCAACTCATCAACCAGCATTAGTTTAGTTGTCCCGGTGTGCGTTGAACTTATTTTAAGAACTGCTCTCCATTCCGCGGCATCCAGTGAATGGAATACCGTAATTCACCGACAACAATTTATTTTGCAGAAACTGTACTCCAATCAATATTGAAATTTTGAATTACACAATTATTATGTCATCTGCAACAAAGGCCTTTAGCCGAGAAGTTGCAAAACCATTCAGCGAACAGGATAAAAGTAAGAGAGAAGAAGAGCCTAAAAAGCAATCAAGAGAAGAATGGCGAAAACAAAAAGAGTTGGAAGAAGCAAGAAAACTGGGAACTGCACCAGCAGAAGTTGATGAAGAAGGAAAGTAAGAGATGCTGCACTGAATACTGATATTATATATATTATAAGTAAAAATATATATGATACAAAAGTCTCCTCTTGTTGAGCCCACCTCGGGACCAGACTATTTCATGGGCTTAATAAGCGGGGAGAGGATTCTTTGCCACTCCTATGCATACAGTAACGCATGGGCCCATTAACCATGGGCTTAATAAGCGGAGACTACTGTATTAAGATAATATTAATAACATTAATAAGCCAAAAGATGTTATAGATATACACTACAGGAAAACTATAGAGGCTATATGTGATTTTAGTTGTCAACTACGTAGTCTATCTCTATGGTTGATACTAATTTTAGTTGCATATTGTAGAAATTTTTTGCAGTTTCAGGCTAATTTAATGTACCAGATGTTCACAAGACATAGGTTAATTATTTTGGGTACATAATTTTTAAACTTTTATGATGCAAAACACATCTAGTCTTTCTTGTTTTAATTATTATTAGGCAGTGGCTATTTGACCAGCTCCGGTCTTTGAATCTGAAACACTATTTGACCGGTCATGACGTCACTATATATAGGCACCTTTTTCTCTTTCAAAGCAAAAGACGAGAAGAGTGCCTATATAAGTTCTAAATTCGACAATTATGTTCAACAGATTCGGTGGCGCGTAGGATACGTCTCGGGCTGGTGTTCCAGAGGGAATGAGTTCGATACTACGCGGAAGCGTTCTTTTTTTTTTTTTTTTAACTAAATTTTGACCCAAATTAACTCAATCGTTAGGCTGCTGCATTTTTGTTTAACTATGAGTAATAAAGTTAGAGTTTTTTAATCTTCTTGAATTTGAGAATTTCTCCGGGTAATTTTCCGTTCGTCATAAGAGGATGTGACCGTGTTTAAACATGGTCATATCCTCTGAACTTTAAACACATGACAGCTTTAAACTTTAAACACATGACAGCACTATGAACTTTAAACACATGACAGCTCCTCTCGCAGCCTGTGCTCCCAACAATGACCTCCTGATTTTGCAGTCTTTGGTGCACCGTGGTGCAGTACAAACACATTAACCCAGCCATTTCTAAAGCAGCAGCAGTGAAGCTCGTTGGCCACCTGTAGTATTTATCAGAAAAGTTGATTGAACTGGCCTTGTTTGACAAGAATGCGCCTGCAGCGGTGAAACGAAAAATGGTTCTCTCATTGCAATAACAAGAGACATGCAGATCCTCCGAAGCGAATTCACATGAATCTAAAAATATTCAAGGAAGTTGTTAGGGTTGCTAGATTAGGCGCTTTTACGCCCAATTAGGCTACTTTTGATTTCTCCACGCTCCAAAAATTCGCGTTGGGCGCGCTTTTTTGGCTGGCGCCCAATTGGGCTACTTTTTTTTTAAATATAGTATATTATAAATTTTTATGTAAAAATTGTATCATGTTAAAGATTTTTACCTGATTCGTAGTTATTTCATTGAGGAGCAGTGTTTTTGTAGGCTTCGGTCAGGCAGTGTTACAAATTTGGTATAAAGATGCCAGTTTTCAAAAATGTGCATGTTTAGGCTTTAATATCTGGCAATCCCGGCAACTTAAGTGATCCAGGTTTTCATGAAAATGCAGTGGACATCAGTTCAAATAAAGTAGGCTAAACAATATCACACCAAGTCAGAAGAATCAGTTTATTTAAATAATATAGTTTCGGGAGAGAGTTTGCTTTTTTATACCAAAGACAGGCAAGACACAACAATAACACAGGGTTGAGCATTACAACAGTATATTACATATTTACAAATAGTTCAACATATCAAACGTTTTCGACTTAACTTAAGTCCTCATCAGGAATCTGTAAATAATTATAAACTACAATAAATTTCACTTCTTGACAGTGACTACCGTAACTAACTAAAAGCATCGAGAAACACGCACGATTAAAAGCACTGGAGTGGAAAACATACAGACAGACGAAAATTACATTAAGAAAAGGCAACTGCATGATTAAGTTACAAACGAATTTGCACCACGGAGTACGTGATACAACTAGGCTAATAAATATTGAGGAGAATGGAGGCGCCACTGGCAAATAATTGTTTGTTTAGATTTGGATTGTAGCGTTTGATTAACAACGCTTCCTGAATTTTTGTGTCAAATTGGGATTTGCCTTTGCGTAAAATTTTAAATGAGTCAGCAGAGAATTTTTGATCTGTGCAAAAAGAACAATCCATGATATGGTCCTTGATGGCACTTTTCTTTAAGTCTCTAAAGTTCAGATGCTCCCGTACTCTCGTGGTCAAATGTCTGGTGGACATACCGATGTACGTCAATGCCGAATCACACGAACATGTAAAACAATATACGACATTTGAGCAGAGAGACGAAGGCGTCTGGGACTTTAGTTGAAAATACGAACTAATTTTAAATGTTTTATAAACAGGAAAAACGTCCACATCAAATTTATTTTTCATAAACTGTCCGATTTTACGAGCAAACGTTTTGGATTCTTTTCCCACAAACGGAATGGACAAGCAATGCTTCACATTTAACTCATTTTCAGCCTTTTCTTTTTGGTTGGAATTCTCAGAGATAAAGCGATTCAATATTTTCTCAAAGTACAATTTTGGATAACCATTATTATAAAACATTTGTTTCAATTTCTCTATTTCAATATTAAAAAGAGCATCATTGCAGCAAATCATTTTAGCCCGAGCTAATAGGCACAAGATCAAACCAGACTTCCATTTCAATGGGCATAATGCATCAAAGTTCAAAAACAAACCAGTATGAGTTGGTTTGCGCCAAACCCAAGTATCAAATCCAGTGGCATTAATTTTAATTTCAACGTCCAAAAAAGGAAGGGTTTCACGTGCTTTTTCGATTGTAAATTTAATGTTTTTATGTTGAGAGTTCAGCACATCTAAAAAGGTTTCACATGAGGTTTCTTTATTGAATACCGCAAAAATGTCATCAATGTAACGTAAGAACAACTTCGGTCATTGACCGATTTTTTAGCAAAATGTCCGAAAAAAATATAGTCAATTCGGTCAAAATGTCCGAAAAAATAGATAGTCAATTCTTCTTCTCTCGTTTGACTTGTAGTAGCTTAGATTGGCAATGCCTCATCGTGCAGCCATGTAGTCAATTGACTCAAGTTAGCCATGTAGCCAAGCCAAATTAGCCTAAGCTCAAATTAGCCAAGTTACCCATCGTGCAGCCATGTAGTCAATTGACCTAGATAGTCAATTGACTCAAGTTATATAGTCAATTGACTATATATAACCAAAGATGACTAAAAATGACCGAAATAAATAAAAAATGACTGAATTTTTTCAAGTCATTTCGGACAAATGACCGAAAAGTCTCAGCGAAAAAAGAAACCCAGGACTGCGCATTCCAGTGGATCATCAGTTGCATTACAGGAAAATTTAATGAAAAGCTTAGGAACGAAGTTTTGTTTTAGACATCAGTTCAGTTTGTTTTTATTTCTGACCATCACAACGAAAAACAATATGTCAAACATAGCAGGGGTCTAGAAAAAGGTAGAAGCGACAAAACACGGACGCTATAACCTGCATGATGCCAAAGCAGGATAATCAGTTATGGCATGGTCGCAACACCTTAATAAAGTTTTTACAAATGTAGAAAGATGAAAAAAAAGCTAGTGAATTTTTTTTAACAATTTATATGAATAAAAAAAAAAACAAGACAAAAAGATAGTTTCTACGTTGATCAACCTTCGTGGGTTATCAAAACTGTTGATGGTCTTGAGGGGAACACTCTTGATGCGTTAACTCATCACAAAAAGCAATTACACCATTTTTTTTATTTAGGCACCGTACTTGTTTGTAGTTATTTTAACAAACAGTAGAGTGAATGCATGGTTGCCAAACTGTTTAAAAGATGTGAAGAATTGGAAAAACACTTATAATTTGGCACTGATGATCAAGCGCTCTGGAAGAATTTTGTATAATAGCGTATCTCTTTGCTTGGGCTCCATTTTAGAACCCCCCAAAAAATCGGGCTACTTTTTGCATAAGCTTGGGCTCTTTTTTATATTAACCTCTGGCAACCCTAGAAGTTGTTTGGTTGACTTTGTCACACAAAGATCCCAAATGCTTTTTGAGAGAAAGAACCTTCCTGATGGTTTTCTCAAAGCAGATCCAGAGACACGGAAAGGGCGAGAAGATTTTCAAGCAGCGTGTGGCATTGTGCAGGCCATAAGAGTTGTCAACGACCACGCAGAACAAGGAGTAGCTCTAATTCAGGAGTTGAGTGGCCTACTAACATGTGATGAGGAACAATTTCAGTATCTGTCACAGGTTGTGCACTGAGTGTGCAGTGTGGCTATCAATTGTCTGGCACTTGACTTTGTATGACTATGTGCATTGTGCTGCGCATCACATATATCAATTGCAACAATTTTCAGATTTTACTGAAATTTCAACCTGTTTCAGCTACCACTAAATGTTTAAAAAAATGTATTAAGTGTTTTTGTATTCATTTTGTAAAAATTTTAAAATCGCAGTTTTCCAAAAGTACATATTTACCATTGTTTGACTTTACCAAGTTATAGTACATACTCTCCAATCTGATGAAAATGAACCCAAACAGATGTATGTTTGCTTTAAGGGTTTACGAAATACAGGTATTTAAAGTTTGACCCATTTCGTCAAATACCCCCAAATTTCGAAAGCCTTGAGCTACCCCTAAACATTAATATTTTTCAAAAATATTTTACACAAGGTGTTTTTGTAGTAAATAGAAACTTTTGAAAGGGTGAGACTTTACAATTTCAAAATTTCACCTTTTTTGAACCACCCTAATATTTATTGATGAAAATTGTTACGAATTGCACTGTAAATGAATCTATTTTTGCAGGGACATCAATCCTCATATTCCGCAGTATATTTCAACAGTACCATGGTACGTTGATCCAACACAGCGTGCATCGCTGAAACATCAGAGAGTACAACCTGAAAAAGTTGAAGAGTTTGCTCGCTTAGATGAATGGTACAAGCGGGGAGTTTCAGAGAAGAAAATTGCAACTAAATATAGAAAAGGTGCTTGCACTAATTGTGGTGCAATGACCCACAAAAAGAAAGACTGCATGGAGGTAAGTTGGATTACTTACCTACAGTTTTACTTGGCCTGCACTTTTAAGTACTAATTTTTAATTATTTGCAATCTACTGTGCAACAGAATTATTGCAAAAAGTCAAAATGAAGAAAACCTTAAACAAGTTGTCTCATGAGGTCTTGCTATACATTGCAGAATCTTTATTTGTGTTTTCATTTTTAATGTTGTTTTTATTTTGAAAAATATCAATGTCATAATTTTCAATGCTAAACAAAGCATTTATTGTGCAATGTGCAGTAGTTTAAAAGAGAAAATGTTCATTAGGATTTTTCTATTTTAGTGATTTGCAAACCTTTATTAAGCCTTGTTAGCAGTGATGTCATGTGCGACTGTTTTGATTCTATTTGCAAATCCGATTGGCTACATAAATTTTGGATTAGTTTTAGTTACCTTTGCTTAACATTTACATACACGCTTTGGTAATAAAATAGTGTTAGTTACACTACAAATCATTGTGGTTACTGTGTAAGTTTTTGAGCTCATTCAAATTCAACTTTTGCAGAGACCACGAAAAATTGGAGCTAAGTACACGGGTGAAGGCATAGCCCCCGATGAACATGTCCAGCCTGACATAAAATTAGATTTTGATGGGAAACGTGACAGATGGAATGGGTAATTTTTGAATCATTTGCATTGTCCGCTGTGTTGACATTTTTTGCTAAACAGTGCTAGGCCTAATGAACCAGCTGCTTTGATTCTTTTAGCCTCATAAAAATAACTGCCATTGCATCTACTATGCAAGCCTCGGTGCAAACTTAATCAGGTAAAAAATATTCAAATCTTAGTCTCAAACTCAGTGTTCTTCAATTCTTTATAAAACAAACATAATCATTACCTACGCCTGCTTCTTTCAAGTTACTTTTACCTACTTTTTGCTGTGTGTAGATGGTTATGCATTAAGATCATAGGTCCCACATATGCATCCCTGATGTGCCTGGGCTTGCTTAAGGACCAATTTTGCCAGATTGGAAGTTAAACGTTCTCGGCAGCCGAGTGTAGCAAAAAGTAACAGTGCTCAACAATGTTTCGCCCATGAGGCTGGGCTCATCACTATCCTTGTGGTATTCATACTGCACAGTATGTTGTATCTGAACCGTTAAGTTTTCCACCAAAAGCCACTTGCTGTATTATCAGTTTGAAGTTTTGCGTAATTGTTGCAGATATAACCCTGAACAACATCAGGAGGTGATTGAAGATTACGCCAAAATCGAGATAGCAAAACAAGCTGTGAAAGCACAAAAGTTGCAGGAAGAGTTGCTGACAGGAAAAATGGCTGATTCAGAAGTACGATAGAATGATTTTATTATTAATTTTTTTTTATAAAAGTTCTTACTTTCTACTAAATCTCTACATGTTTTGGTTTCAAAATGTATTTCTTCACTCCGAAAATTTTTGTTTCACATTTGGTGACATTTATAATCATGAAAGCCAACCAAGAGAACACTTTGGGATTATTGCACCACATAGGGAGCGCTGGAAAAAATTACAAACGGAGTATCTAGTTCATCAAAGGGCGCATCCGCTATGGGGTCAGCTACTATTCGGCTAGTTCGATTCGGCTGATTCGTTGGATTTACTTAAGGATTTTGTTGGATTACAGAAGGATTATGGTTGGATTTTCAAAAATTTGCCGAATAGGGAGCTAGCCGAGAAAGACTGTAATCGAATAGGGAACGAACCGAATCGGACTAGCCGAAACGGGCCATTCCGCCGCTATGATACTGTAGTAGTATATGCAGGAAACGTTTAAACTGATCCTATTTGGCAGGATAAACATGAGTTTTCTGGTGACGAGGATAAATATGCTGACGAAATAGACATGCCTGGAACAAACTTTGACAGCAAGCGTCGTATCACTGTGCGAAACTTGCGCATTCGAGAAGACACTGCCAAGTACTTGAGAAATCTCAACCCCAACTCCGCTTATTATGATCCCAAAACTCGAGCCATGAGAGAAAATCCTTATGCCGACACTGGAAAAGGCGTGTCAGAGTAAGTTTATGTTTTTATTTAAACATGCAATTCGCTTTCATTACCCAACATAAATTAGTTTTCTACTGTAGGCTACTCTGTTTTATAACGTCTCACATCAATCCTATCGATGGACCATATCATATCGAAGTCAACGCCTTTGGGTTGCTGCGTGTTCACCAAATGTATCTGTGTGTACTACTTTTACTTTTATCGTTTGTCTTAATAATATTCACACTTGCGGTTTGTTCTGCCAATACAAAGAAGGCAAGGTTTTATGTTTTTCAACTTTTGGGTACTGTGGTGTTTTAGACCAGCCACTGAGAAACTGTTGTGGTATCCTTTGTCTTTCGGCATGACATTTTTGTTGAACTGTAACAATTCACAGTTTGGAACGTTATTCTTTCCAGAGTGGATTACGCCGGTGATAATTTTGTGAGGTACACTGGAGATACGCACGACATGGCGAAAATGCAAAGTAAGTTTGAAGTAGCGCAAAGAGCGCAAACATTGCTTCATGTTAGAAGATCGTTTGTTTTGTTTTTGGTTTAGCAACTTTTCAACTCATTTTGGCAAGCGATTTTTTTCTGTTGGCTTTAAAGCTTGCTGTTTACACATCACAACAATTGATTAAAACATTATTGTATGGTGAATATCTGTTGTTATGAAATCTTTTTGAGTAACCACCAAAGGTAATAAGTAACCTTAACGGCAATGCTTATGCCCCAAACTGTGGTTATTGAAACTTTTTCTCAGATAACAGGGTCATTTTCAATCTTTTGTATTATGATTTTGGAACTGACAGTTTTGTACTTCTTCAGTGACAGAAAAAGTTTCTCAACAAAGTAGTGTTTAAAATTCTACTGTTGAGCCCAGATATTTTGATTTAATACCTGACCAGCGGACCTATCACACAAGCTGCTTATTAGATCTACCTGTTATGTGTGATTGTTACCTGTTTGTTAATAAGATGTACCATTTGGTCACAACCACCATGCACCAAATAAAATGCACGTTTCTTGAAATAGCGCCTAAATTATTTAGCACCACAGTGCAGGCGCCAGGTATGCACCCTCTGAAGATCTAAAACTTAACATAAAAATGATACCAACAGTCTTACATTGATACAACATCGTTTTGCAGTGTTTGCGTGGGAGGCTGGAGACAAAGGCGTCGATGTTCACTTACAAGCCGACCCCACTCGCTTGGAGATGCTACAGAAGTCGTTTGATGTCAAAAAGGACAACTTCAAGAAGTCCCAACGTGATTCCGTGTTGGAGAAGTACGGAGGTCTGGAACATCTTGACGCACCTCCCAAGGAACTACTTCTAGCTCAAACTGTAAGAGGGAAAGTTTCAAAACCGATCCTTAAACATTTAGTTTTAAAATTTATTGCCTACGTTTTGTTGTGTTATGCTCGAAGGTATGTGCACAGGCATTCTATGGCAAGCTTTACATTTGCTTCAGTACTGACGTTGCACAAGTGTACATCAGAATTTGCCTGTCCAATTCGGGAGTCCAACCTTTTTGGCCAAAGAGCCACATGCGGTTTACGAATGATTGCGCTGGGCACTTGAGTGCTTATTGCTAATTTGTAATCTCAGAAACGGCTGTGTTATAATTTCAAATAAAACCCTCACACCAAAGTTCTAATCTTAGAAATGTATAATATCCTTTTTTACAAATATGAACGATAAATATACCAAGATATATCATTCAAAGTCATACGTCGACATATCAATGTGAAGTTTAGCACTGTTTTTCTAGAAGTTTGGCAATATTCGGTGAGATGGACGATGTAGCAATGCGAAGCGAATTTTTCACATGACTGTCAGAAATTAGTGATCTCACAGGGGATTTAACCCCAGACAGCCACTTCATCTGGTCCAGATCGGGTACAGATCAATACATCCACTTTGATAGCTGGGTAGCCACTTTGAAGTCAGACAAACTAATACAAGGTCTTGGAACTTTGTGAGAAATAGTTTCGATTTATTGCACCCAAAGAAGTCGATTTGGGAATGTTTACACTTTAGATGATTATGCTGAGTGCTGACTGATACTTGCATTTGCAGGAGAACTATGTCGAATACTCTAGGCAAGGAACGGTCGTGAAGGGTCAAGAAAAAGCCAAAACAAAGTCGAAATACGTCGAAGATTCTTACATCAACAATCACACGGTAAGTAAAACCATTCAACCAACATCGCATAACATGTTTTCTCATGTTTTCAACACGTTAACTGTTTATTTTTTCACCCTGGTGAATGCCATTGGTGGAAATCGATGCAGATCGTTAACCGGCTTCACAACTGAGCCAAGTATCCATACAGCTAAATCCGACATTTTTACATTGATTCAACGTCTACAGGCGTTGGTAAAAGTCCTACTGCGCTTTGGAGAATGAGAAGACAAGATTGTCATCACACTAAGCCTTCCGCGCTTATGAGGGTAAGGTGGCCAGTTTCTTTCTCTCGGCCGCCTTTTCTTCAGCAGCTATGCTCACCCATTTACTACAGCCTAGGGCCTAGGTTGAGGTGAGCGGTGTTTTATCAACAACCCGCTTAAGCCGGGTATTGAACCAGATTCGCTTTATTGGAAAGCCAACGCCTTATCCGCTGCGCCATCCCATCACCTGAAGTAGGACGGCACCTACAGGCGTTAAATCATTGTAAAAATGACAGATTTTTCTTTTTAGGTAATTTGAGGTTAGTACCTCATGCCCACGACTAAAGATAACAACTAGCCAGCAAATCATTTGTATAGTTGGTCGACATCGAATCAACTTGAAAACAGGAAGTTTTTGATGCTCATTGCTCAACTATATTGATTGAGTTGTACCAACTATCTATCGGATTGCTAAAAGCCAATATTGTTCAGTGCATGAACTATTTAAAGTTTTTCAATTCAATAATAATATCGCATGTACAATTCCATCCTTTCTACGTTGATATAACGTCTGCAAACGAAAACAGTTAAATTGACAGCTTTGATGCAAACATCGTGCGGTGTTATCTTTATCCATTTTTTCTTTCAGAGTGTCTGGGGTTCATTTTGGAAAGGGGGAAAGTGGGGTTACGCCTGTTGTCACTCTTTTATCAAGCATTCCTATTGCACTGGCGATGCTGGAAAGCAAATCCAACCCGATCAATTAACACTGCCGCCACCTACCAAAAAAGGTTCGGTACTTAAAGAGTTTTTGGATTTAAGTTATGTTTGTTTGTCTTTTGATTATTATCATGGCTGCAGCGTTTGTTGTCGTGCTAACAATATTTAGTACATTTTTATTGAATTTTGTTTCATTACGAGACAAGTCGGAGTGCTTCTTTTTACGACAATATGTTTATTTCAAACAGAGGCCAGGCTACAGAAACTGGAAGAGAAACACTCTTCATGGACAAAAGCGTTAGGAATTGAAGGAGAACCCTCTGCTTCTGCTGAAGACCAAGAGGAAAAGAAAACACCGGATGACGAAAAAGCGGATGCGAAAGAAAGTAGTTCAGAAGATAGCGAAGACCAACACCAGAAATCGTTGTTACAAGTAGGCTTACTATTTCTCTAGATTCATTTTTTTTCGTAATCAATTTTAATATCGACTTCTTTCACTGCTTTTTTATTTCATACTGTTTTCATCTCTTTCTTCAGGTATTTCAAATATTTTATATCGATGTTAAACTTTTTGCAGCAACACAGGGAAAAGCTGAAAGCGGAACGAAGAGAGAAAAGGAGAAGAAAGAAAAAGGAAAATAAAAATAAACGAAAAATGCAAAAGAAAAAACAGGAGAGCTCTTCTAGCGATGAGTTCGTGGCATTTTTTTCTGTACCATTTTTTTATGCATCTTTTCTGGTTTGCTTGGTTTCGTTTGCAAATCGTGTGGTAGTGCTAGTTCTTTCTTCAATGCTTCTTATCATTTATCTTTTAGCTCTTCGTCGGATTCTGACAGTGATGAGCCTCCTGAGAAACGCAACAGGAACAAACTGATAAAAGAAGCCGAAAAAGAACAAAAAATATCTAAAAAGAAGCTAGCTGAAGTGAGATTCTACACGAAATTGTTTATCTAGCAATGCTTTACCGATTAGCATGGAGTAAAAACACACTGGTCTGAAATTATTGTTGTAACCATGATTTGGCTTTATTAAACTTAAAACTCGAATCTGCAAAATAAATAACCACACCACACTACAACACAATTCGAAGTTAACACCAAACCAGCTAAATCAACATCTTTCACTACAATCTGCACAAACTGAAACGCAGTTTCACCAACAGTGAACAATGGAATCGACATGTTAGCTTCAGGCATTGGCTTGAGGCAACAGAGCACTTGCTCAATTACAGCTCAACTATATTCTTCCACAGCCTTGTTTCTCACCACAATAAAAATTTCAACTTTTGATGGTTGTATGTACTGCAAGCAATAGGCTACTGGAAAATAAATTTGGCTAGAGCCTGGAAGAGAAATCCATAGCTAGACTCTGGTGGCGTACTCATGAAACACACAGGTTAAGCCTCGTTTTCTGGGCGATAACTAGCACACAGTTGCAGGTGCCGCAGTAAGACTTACATGCCAAGCCCTGTCGGTAGGATGACTCGTTAAAGCACAAAACTACTTTCCTCTTGCACTGAACCAGTCTGACCGAAGAAAACTCATAATATTGATCACGTGACCGCATTGTTTAACAGTATTTTGTAGTACAGTATTATGTTCTCTACGTTTTATGGAACTATGTGCCAAAGCTGAAGCTTTATGTTTAAAAAGCAATATTGACAGTCTTTGTTACGAGCTTTTAAATTAACTTTCTTTAACTTGATGCTGCATTTCGCAGGCGCTTCGAAAAGAAAAGAGCCGAGTGAAAGACGTGGACAAATACCTATCCATGGACGAGCGGAAGCGACCGTACAACAGCATGATTGAAATTCGCGAACCGACAAAGGAAGAGATGGAGGCTTACTACATGAAACAAAGGAATACTGATGACCCGATGAGCAGTTTCCTAAGCAAATGATTTTGATTCGAATTTTGCGTCATAATAACGTATATGAATAGCAAAACTCCCAAAACGAATGGGCAGTTGACTTCAAACAGAATCCAGCCTTTGGCGAAGAGAGGGGGCACGTTGAAGAGAATTTTTTCGCCGAACATTTCCAATAGGTTGTTTAACATGTAAAAATTGTAAAGTGACGTTAGCAACTTGGAAAGATGAATCTGTTGGATTTCTGAGGTGGCACTTGACATTGCATTAGAGTTTCTGTGAAGTTAGAATTAATCTTTGTGTAACTTTGGTCTGATATGCTTGTCTACTTCTTGTTCATCGTCGTCATTATTAACGGGAAAAACAATGCAACCTGCAGGAACATCTAGCGACTGGTCGAACATCTTTGTGACACCATCTTCTTTTCTTTGCTTCCTCGCATAACACCAAATACAGGGTCATCAATAATTAACGTTACAACTTCAAACAACTGAATTTAACAAATGGTAGACAATTTTTGAGTAATAAACATATAATATTATTGTCAAATAAATAAATATTTAGGAAAAACAAGTTTTACTCAATGTGTCCGCCATTTGCGTCGATAACAAGTCGGAAACGCTTCGAAAAGGACCTGCAAGAGTCATGAATAACTCTGAGGTATTTTAGTCCATTCTTTTTTCAAATTAGCCTTCAGCGCTTCCAAATTTTGGTGGTGTTTAGTCGAAATCTTGCTCTCCAAGTAAGACCAGATACCAAAGTCTAGGGGGGTTCAGGTCTGGAGATGAAGGAGAGGCTATTCTTCCTTGGAAATGAAGAACGGCACATTGGCTGAAAGCCAGTTTTGCGTTTTCTTAGCTCCATGTGAATGACCAATTACGTTTTTTTGAAACTTTGTGTTTCTTTGCCCAAGGCAACAATAAACCCTCAAGAATGTCATTTCGATAGTTTTCTTGGTTCAATTCCACTCCTTGGTCCACAAAAATCAATGGACTTCATCTTGATTCGTTGCCTGCGGCCCACACCATCACTGATGCCGCCCCTTGTCTCCGAGTGACTACCCGGGGTTCCACGTCACCATCTCTTGACCAAACACAATCATTCTGACTGTTAAAATGGTGCTGGACATCAAATTTCTTATCGCTAAACACAAGGTTTGGCAGCGTGCCTCCTTCAATGCGAGAGAGCAGAATTCTGACTCTGGAGAGACGTTTCTCATTGGTATTGGCATTTAGCAACTGTTTCTTCATGTGTTTGAATGGGCTCATCTTCAAATCCTTCTGTGAACATGGTTCCATAGGCCACGTTCGCCTTCTTTGCCAGTTTTTAAATGGATCTTTTGGGATTTCTTCGCACTTTTTCTCTGGATATCAATTTTGAAGTTCTGGCGCTTCGAGGCCGACCTTGGCCAGGTCGATTTTTGACATTTCCAGTTTCTTTGTGTCTTTTGAGAGTTCTCCAGACCAACATTCTGTGAAATTTTAAGTCCTTGCAAATATCACTCCTTGACTTTCCCGATTTAAAGAGCTCTACAATACATATTCTTTTGTTCAAATTTTCATTCATGGCCTATAAAATTTAGGCCTAAAAAATACAAAATCAAGAAATATTCAATTTATTAACATCGTAATATTGATGTTAAATACAGTTGTTTGAAGTTGTAACGTTAATTACATAGTTAGTTGTAACATCGTAATATTGATGTTAAATACAGTTGTTTGAAGTTGTAACGTTAATTAATTATTGATGACCATGTAGGATTGTAGGCTACAGGCTACTGTGCTTTTACCAACTTAAATAGGTTAACCCAAAATAACGGTTTTCACACCTGTATAAAGGCGTCTGTGATATTTGAGTGCAACACGTAAAATATAGTCCAGCCAGTGTAACACATTTTAGGATAATGCTCAACATCTGGTGTGCGCGGAATAGCTATAGTCTCAGCATCCTTTTTTTTAAACGCTCAGCCGTACTCGAAAGTTGGATATTATTTTATTGTCTTACTAAAAACTATAAAAAATGATTGTTCATCATTTTGCAATCCTTTTACTTGACAATATTCGTTACGCATGAGTGAGTGAATATCAGCAACTGTAAATTCAACTCTTGTGTTACCGATAGGATACCAGAGATGTACAGTCCGCCTCGATAGCTCAGTTAAGCGTCTGACTTTACGAAAGAAGAAACAGCAAGGTCAAGCGGCACTGGTTCGATTTTCGGGATGTACGCTTCAGCAACGCAATTCAAGGACTGTTCTTTCAGCGGCTGCGAGTGGATGGAATAATTTAGCCAACAACAGTCAGAAACTTTATTCTTGTCAAACTCGATGGCCGCGAAATTGTTTTTTCCACGAACTTTTTGTCTCATTTGCATATTTCTGTAAGTGTAGCCATTAGGCTACTGGTTACCGCGAGGCGCGCGTAACTGTTTTTACCGATTAATTTTTTTCGCGCGGTTTTCAAAGTCAGCAGCCAGTTTTCGCCTTCCAGGTCCAAAGCTAAACATTGAACTTGAAAAATAACGTAGCCTGGAGAAACACCTAGTCAAGTTTAAAAAAGTTGAGAAAATAAATCGATTCTGTTCACTCTAAAAGTAAAATTTTCCGAATTGATTAAGAATTAACCTAACCCTACTTTTTTTGAAAAGCTATTGTGCACCGCAAAAATCAATTTAAAGAAAAAAATGACTTCGATGTGGGCGTCGAACCGTAGTCCTTACGAACGTAAGGCAAAAGAATAAACCAAACACGCCAACGAAAAATGTTTGCATTCACACTGTATTACGGTAATACAAACTCTAAGCGAAGTAACAAAAGTTCGTGGGAAAAAAAATCGCGGTCGGGCCTGCGTCTGTCATTCAAAGCCTTGACATACGTGGTCACAACGGTAAACCATAACCTCTTCGTGGGAAAGTTGTAACATAAATTTCCCGGATCCGTTCGTCTGTATGCAATGATCGAAAAAAACACTCTTCTGAAAACGTCTATTCAAGAATTGTAGCCTATTTCTGTAAAAATAGCCCCAAGGCTGTCGAAGAATGAAGAAACACCGTACCCACTAAAACTTGTCACTACAATACAAATTACTGAGAAAAAGACGGAAATTTCGTCTAGTTGGTAAACACAAGCAAAACCGTTTTATTATGCGACCAACTTTTCAAGCAACAATTTTAAGAATGAGAGAATAGATTACGATATTTCAAACGCACGTAACCATCTTCTGTGACGTAATAATGATAAGCATTATGAAGCTATTCAAGCACCTGTTAAATTTGGCTTACACCATATCTCGTAATTCAAGATTTAACGATTATGTAATGTTTCACAGGTGTGACAAAGGTGATGCAATCTTTGCTTATTTCTAGCAACAGTCCATGACGTAAAGCGTCAGGTTCAGTATAGACAACGGTTTTATGTGACGTTTGATTTGAAGATTGTCCGTAACAATGCGAAATGGCAAGGTGGGTTATGCGCATGAAAACCACTATCAAAAATTTAATGAACTTTTTTTATTTGGTTTTGATAAACTCGCAAAGCATGGAAAGTCCGTGCGTAAATTTCCCACCTTGAAGGTTATTCTGACTGCTTCATAACTTTGCAAATGTTAGGGTTGGCTCTTTGGCCCTTTTTTGGTCTTTTTGAAAACCAGTTGGTTCACGGACATATTTACTCATATTTTCTGAGTAAATATATCCGTGAGTCAATTGGTTCCTTAAATTTTAGTTTGGCCCTTGTTTGGCCGTTTTCAAAATAATTCAAAGTGTGAGGGATTGTGAAATGTCTTTTTGCAAGTGAAACTTTTTGTCTTGTCTACTGGAGAAGGTGGTACGGTAACACAATAGCACTAGTTAGGCTACTGTGGCAGTGTAATACCGGTACACTATTTTATTTCAGTTGTGTTTGTTGGACTTGGCCTTGATCCAGGAAGACTACTAGGATGCCAAAGAAGTAGAAAGCAGGATATGAGAGCGGTAGGAAATACAATAGTACGGTAATTGGGGAAAAACTTACCACAGACATTGTGCATGCTGTGAACTCGAATGGGAGGATGATGATGAATTGAATGTGGAAATGTTTATTTAACTGTTAGATAACTTGCTCGGTGGAATTTATTGAGGTCACATTCTCTGCATGCCTTTTTGTAAATTGTTTATTTGTTATTGTTGTGTCTCTCCAGCAAGCCCTATGAGAGGGGGGTACCGAGGGTACGGCGTACCCTTGAGGGCCCGCAGGCCTGTGTTTGTTGGTGGGCCCGAAATTGTGGTTTTATAATTTACGCGCAAAAATGTTTGGTTAAAACCATTCTAAACGACTGATTTCAAGCATAAAAGTTGTTATTCTATAGTCCTGGGGGGACCGTAATCTAGCAAAAGGGCCAAGAAAGGTAATTGAGTGCTTTGTGAGCAAATTATGGGCCCAAAGTGGTAATTTAGTGCTTTAGCCTACGTGCAAAAATGTTCTGTTAAAAGCACCCTAAATTAAGTCATAAAAGTTAGTTATTCTCCTGTCCGGGGGGAGGGGCATAGCGTAGCAAAAGCACGATTGAGAAAAACCGGGCAAAAAGCCCGGGTGTTTTTTTTTGTGTTTTTTATAAAACTATTTGACAAAGGTAGTTGTAGAATTTTGACGCGAATTCTACGTTAAAGAATATCTTTCTCACTGGCGCCAAACAGTGGATTGGATTATTATATGCGTCGCTTAGTTAATACGGTTATGCGCCTACAACAGACAGAGAAACAAGCCAAGTAGATTGAATCTTAACACGGTCTTGAGTTCTGTTAGTTTATTATGGCAGAAAGGTTGCAAGATCACAGGTCAGAAGATCACAAGGTCACAAGTTTGCAGGTCGCAGGTTTGCAGGTCGCAAGTTTAGCCACAAGATCATAAGTTGCAGATCGCAGGTTTGTTTAACAAATTTAGTACGCAGATATGGGCTACTTCAATCCTATACAGAGCTGGTGGGGGACAGTTTAGTCGACTCACCAAGACAGCAGAAGCAGGGCTTGAAGTGATAATCCGTACAAACAATAATCCAAATGATATCAAGTCGTAACAGTTATACAGCAATTGATTCTACTAGTGCATCTTATTCAAATAGAATACAAAATTTAATTTACATAAAGTTTCTCAATTTATGCTTAAGAGTTAAGATTTAAACATCTCGTTTCACCAAATGCAGTTAATACAAAACTCAAAGAGAATTACTCGTCTATGCCTTCACAAGTAAACAGACTTCGCTTTGCTAAGCTTTTACGCTGATTGCAGCCAAACACAGAGGATGTGCGTTATATAAAGACAAGGATAAGAAAAAATACCTTCAATAATATGCCTTCGTTGAAGCAAGCAAGCGGATAACAATCGTTCGCTAACGTTCATACAACATCTTTCAAGATGCGGCGAAAGCTTCGAAGAAATATTGTGCTACACCAAGTATTTACATTCACATACAGACAAACGACATTTAGACGTTGAATTACCGTTGGCCGTGCTATGCCAATGTTTAAATGGATGATGAAAAACAACGATTAATTTTCAGCCCACAAGATGACATAAAATTGTTTTTTAGAGCAGTAGAGTTAAAAATAGCGTTTTAAAACAACACACTACAGATACTCTGGTGCCGTTTCATGAGTCAATTCCTTGCAAGCCCAGTCTCTTGTCTAGAAACTGACAGCAATTATTTTAAATTTGTGTTTCGGGAAGAACAAGGAATTGCTAAAAATGTAAATTGTTTTTGTACAATTCGATAGACTACTAACTCCGTGGAGAGAGATATATGGATTTAAGTAGGCTAAACACAAGCTTTATGTCTGTAAAAGTAACGTAATAATTCTATCAACACGAAAACACGATTGACGTTTCAGAGGTTTTCTTGAAACAACAAGACTTGCTTGTTCGGCTGGTACTTGACATAATATTCAAGGCGATTATAAAATTAACAGTAGTTTCACGCTTATGTCACTTCAAAATAAATTTTGAAGTTAGAACAGGAGCCGGAGAATAATTTCGGAGCAGGACCGGAGCCGGAGTCAAAAAAAAAAGACTTCTCTCGTTCATCTCTGCTAGTGCTGGGCATGTGGTGAATGCAAAAGTTAATGAAGAAAGGTTAGGATTGGTCAGATGATTAACTTGATTATGTTTTAACAAGATATTATGTTTGAGCTTTGGTAGCCTAGATCGAGAGCTTGGCTTGTGCCAGATACATATAAACACTCAGTAACGTTAACGGATTTAACATTAAACACACAAAAAAGCATGAAAAAACTACTAAATCCAACGTTTTCGACACCACATATTGTCCTTTTCAGAAATAATTATAAACTACATCTAAGAGAAATAAAAAAATGAATTGAAAATTTTTACATTAAAGATGTACAAGCGACACCTCTCAACAGCACCATTAACAACTGACACACGAATTCAATGAAGGATACACAAATTGGCGATGGACAGATCACATGATATGCACAAAACACTATAAATAATAGTTTTATTGCAGCCTGATACTATTATTGCCCACAGATGTCCAATTCTGCAGTAAAATGTTGTGTGGTGTGCAATACGCCTAAACAAACATCACACTTTTTGCCCAAGACAAAGGGGGCTCGGAGTGAGAGGGGGGCCGGAATGACTTTTCGTACCCCTAGTGAAAATATCTCTCAGAGGCCCTGCTCTCTAAAAGCATGTTCTTACATGCTGTATTGTCTGTATACAGTGGCGCGGGAACTATTTTTCTCTAGGGGGGCTGAAGCTGCCGTAGTGTTGTCAGCTTCTGGGGGGCTTTGCCCCCCAGACCCCCCTTATGTGGGTGAACATTGAAAAGCTGGTACGGTAGTAAGCATTCGGTCCCCTCCTGTGTCAGAAACGACGCCAAGTCACACACTTTGTAAATTGTAACAAATGAAGAACGGCAACAAAAAAGCAGCTGTTTTCAAAATGAAAACGAACAAATTAGAAAGTGATATGAAAACGACAGTTTGTGGAAATGAGCTCTCACACGCTTCCGAAGCTTGTTTTTCGCTCAGGTGTTTTCTCTATAACCTGTGTCATGAGTTCTTTGACATCGACAGTGTTTTGGTGGACATGTATCAACGCAAGATGAGTAGCCTAAGTCTTTTTGTGTCATTGAGCTTCTCAAGCATGTTTTCAGGCGTCTTAGAGCAGAAAAAGAACGTTCTGATGATGCAGCTAAAACCGGGAGGCAAAGGCAGAGCTCCACGAATTTTCGCGTTTTTTTGAAAAGATCTAGTGTTTGAGGGGTTAGTTGCGATAGTATCTCAGCAACTTTTTGAACGGAGTTTGCGGTTTTTCCTCTTACAACATCGCTGAGCAAGGTAAGTTCCGTTTTTAGGCGATCTTTCTGATGGCATCGGGTAAGATGATCTCCAGTATCAGATCTTTCCTCACCGTTTACACAGCTCAGAAGGGCCTTCTCCTTGTTGGCTGCTGTAAGCAGATCCGCCTGGTCGAATCTTCGATCAAGCTCAGCTTGAACCAAATTAAGGGCTTCGGTGTATTGCCGTTTCCACGTTCTTTCTCCCGCAGACGACAAAGCATCCGATTCTTCTGTGTTTCAAAATCTTACTGGAGTTTTGCACTCTCGGGGATCCTTTGGCGTCTTTAGGTTATAGGCAGGCGTAAAGACGTTCGCTGCTTCCGTAAGCTTAGAAATGGATTCATTTTTTCTGAGATTTTTGATCCGTTTGTGGAGAATGGTGATGGATTCTAAAGCTGTAGAAGCAGAGATCTTCTTGTTTTGAAGGTATCTTGCGACGGTTTCTGCAGGCTGAAAAACTTCACCGGCCACTGCAGTTAATCGAAAAATAAAGTCGCATCGTGCGTGCTTGTTTTACGAAGCCGAATATCTTTGTACGTGCGTCTCCTCTCATTGCACTATCTTCTGTCATGTCGGTCAGACATTGCAACAGGGTAAGGTAGCACTTAACAACACGAGCGAGGGCAGAAGCACGAACGCACCAACGAGTAGGACAGAAACCCAGCAAATTGCAGGCAATTTAATCAGAACCAAAAAGCAACATGAATAAAGATTTACGTTTAGACTATTCACCAATTGCAACTGCAACTCTTTGAACGAAGTAGGCATCGACAATAAGCCTCACCTCCTTTACAACGTCATGTACCTTAAATTGTCAAAATTTTCTAGGGGGGGCTGAAGCAATAATCGAAAATTTCAAGGGGGGCTGAATTAGCTCTAGGGGGGCTGTAGCCCCTTGAGCACCCCTACTTCCCGCGCCCTTGTCTGTATATATGTTATGTTTCAGTGCTGCATTGTCTGTGCTACTTCTGGAAATAGCTTAACGTTTAATAAACTGGCTGATTGATTCCTATGTCAAACAATAATGTTTGTCGATTTTCCTTATTTTTGTGTAGGCCTACACAGTAACTATTAACTAAGGTAGGCTATTACTTTATTATTTTATTTACAAGTGAAATATGTAGCTATATTGCTAAGAATGTGTTGCTAATTCAGTGAAATAGCTTCTTAGTACTTGAAAATTGAGTTGGCCCTATTTTTGGCCCCTTGTTTTAAAAGTTGACTCTTTTTTGGCCCTTTTTGAACGTGCAGTTGGCTCCTTGCCAAGTTTACATCTGGCAACCCTTCCCTATATAGTAACTTCTCGAGTTTCGACTGTTGCAGCGCTACACTGGATATCCAGAAATTGCCGGTTGCGGGATCAGATTCGGATCTCAAAGAGCAAAAACAGGATAGGAACAGGATTCTTAAAATTTTGGATCAGTACACATCTGGCGGCTTGTTGATTGATTGTAAAAATCTTTATCCTTCGACTTTGAGAGCCCCGGCAGTTTTTCATACAGTAGAGGTTTTGAACCCATGACACAGGCCCGGTCACTTTGTTTGACAGAGTAAAATTTCCGCTAATTAAAAGGGTTTTTTTCTTGTGAATTGTTCCATCCAGTAGGTACCATACCGCAAAATGGACAGCAGTCTTTACAATCTGTTAAGTGCACACCCAGCACTCCCATTGAAGTGAAAGTTTAAAAATACAATATCTTGCAAATCTAACTGTTCATAACATATTTGCTGTATTGTGTAGAATCTGTAATCATCAGAGGTGGGCGTCTGCTATTTTCAAAGTACTGCTACAATACACCAAAAGAGCAGCGCTACCGCCTACCAGTCAATGAAAAATATGCACTATCACTACTCATATTAAAAGTAGCATATGCGGTGCTGGTTTAGGATCGGCCGCCTTGGTTAGTGACGTCACAAAAATCTGTGACGTCATGCAAAAAAACGCAACTACTTTTAGGAAGGGTGCAAAAACGCGGAATAGAAGTAAAACCGGAATGCCTATTGATTTTTAAATATTTGTAGGCTATTTTGTAACAATTCTCAGCAATTCAATTTTTACAATAAAAATACCAAACCAACACAAATTAAAAGAGTATGTCTTGTTTTATTAACCTAACAACTTTCACGTTTATATGTTATCTACAAAACGAGCAATCGTTGTTCAAACATAACCGCTCGACGAAGCTTTTTTCCAATGCATTTTTCAAGGCGATTCGATCGTGGTTCAGCTCGGATTTGAGAAATTTTACTATCGTTGGAAAGCACGATACTGCATCTATCCGAATTCATTAGTTGCAAGTTTAAAGTAGGTATTATATTGATCTAGCGCTAACTTAAACTTTACTATTTTGTACCAATTCTCAGCAATTCATTTTTTACAATAAAAATACCAAACCAACACAAATTAAAAGAGTATGTCTTGTTTTATTAACCTAACAACTTTCACGTTTATATGTTATCTACAAAACGAGCAATCGTTGTTCAAACATAACCGCTCGACGAAGCTTTTTTCCAATGCATTTTTCAAGGCGATTCGATCGTGGTTCAGTATAACCCGCCCACAGTTTCATGTGATCGATAAATACTGCCTCCACCAAATGTGCTGTAGCTTTCTCATTTCTGCTCGGATTTGAGAAATTTTACTATCACCAATTCTCAGCAATTCATTTTTTACAATAAAAATACCAAACCAACACAAATTAAAAGAGTATGTCTTGTTTTATTAACCTAACAACTTTCACGTTTATATGTTATCTACAAAACGAGCAATCGTTGTTCAAACATAACCGCTCGACGAAGCTTTTTTCCAATGCATTTTTCAAGGCGATTCGATCGTGGTTCAGTATAACCCGCCCACAGTTTCATGTGATCGATAAATACTGCCTCCACCAAATGTGCTGTAGCTTTCTCATTTCTGCTCGGATTTGAGAAATTTTACTATCGTTGGAAAGCACGATACTGCATCTATCCGAATTCATTAGTTGCAAGTTTAAAGTAGGTATTATATTGATCTAGCGCTAACTTAAACTTTACTATTTTGTACCAATTCTCAGCAATTCATTTTTTACAATAAAAATACCAAACCAACACAAATTAAAAGAGTATGTCTTGCTTTATTCACCTAACAACTTTCACATTTATATCTAATCCACAAAACGAGCAATCGTTGTTCAAACGTAACCGCTCGACTAAGCTTTTTTCCAATTCATTTTTCAAGGCGATTCGCTCGTGGTCCAGCATAAGCCGCCCACAGTTTGATGTGATCGGTGAATAGTGCCTCCACCAAATATGCTGTAGCTTTCTCATTTCTGCTCGGATTCTAACAATTTTACTATCGTTGGATGGCATTATGCTTCATCTATACGAATCAGTTAACCCTAATTCACAAATAAACACTGGAGCCATTAACTGAATGTTTAAACTTTACTATTTTGTACCAATTCTCAGCAATTCATTTTTTACAATAAAAATACCAAACCAACACAAATTAAAAGAGTATGTCTTGCTTTATTCACCTAACAACTTTCACATTTATATCTAATCCACAAAACGAGCAATCGTTGTTCAAACGTAACCGCTCGACGAAGCTTTTTACCAAAACAATGCAAACACAAAGCGATCAGTTTCGAGTGTTCATTACAAGCCGCCCCCAGTTTGATGCGATCGGTGAATAGTGCCTCTACCAAATATGCTGTAGCTTTCTCATTTCTGCTCGGATTTTAACAATTGTACTATCGTTGTATGGCATTATGCTTCATCTACCCAAAGGGATTAATTGCCAATCTAAAGTAGGCACTATATTTATGTAGCGCTAACCTAAACTTTACTATTTTGTACCAATTCTCAGCAATTCAATTTTTACAATAAAAATACCAAACCAACACAAATTAAAAGAGTATGTCTTGTTTTATTAACCTAACAACTTTCACGTTTATATGTTATCCACAAAACGAGAAATCGTTGTTCAAACGTAGCCGCTCGACGAAGCTTTTTTTCAATGCATTTTTCAAGGCGATTCGATCGTGGTTCAGTATAAGCCGCCCACAGTTTGCTGTGATCGATGAATACTGCCTCCACCAAATATGCTGTAGCTTGCTCATTTCTGCTCGGATTCTAACAATTTTACCATCGTTGGATGGCATTATGCTTCATCTACTCGAGTGGATTAATTGCCAATCTAAAGTAGGCATTACATTTATGTAGCGCTAACCTAAACTTTACTATTTTGTACCAATTCTCAGCAATTCATTTATTACAATAAAAATACCAAACCAACACAAATTAAAATTGAGTATGTCTTGGTTTATTCAAATGTTAACTTTCACATTTATATCTAATCCACAAAACGAGCAATCGTTGTTCAAACGTAACCGCTCGACGAAGCTTTTTACCAAAACAATGCAAACACAAAGCGATCAGTTTCCAGTGTTCATTACAAGCCGCCCACAGTTTGCTGTGATCAGTGAATACTGCCCCCACCAAATGTGCTGTAGCTTTCTCATTTCTGCTCGGATTTGAAAAATTTTACCATCGTTGGAATGCACGATACTGCATCTATCCGAATTCATTGGTTGCAAGTTTAAAGTATGCATTATATTGATCTAGCGCTAACTTAAACTTTACTATTTTGTACCAATTCTCAGCAATTCATTTTTTACAATAAAAATATCAAACCAACACAAATTAAAAGAGTATGTCTTGCTTTATTTATATGTTAACTTTCACATTTATATCTAATCCACAAAACGAGCAATCGTTGTTCAAACGTAACCGCTCGACGAAGCTTTTTACCAAAACAATGCAAACACAAAGCGATCAGTTTCGAGTGTTCATTACAAGCCGCCCCCAGTTTGATGCGATCGGTGAATAGTGCCTCCACCAAATATGCTGTAGCTTTCTCATTTCTGCTCGGATTTTAACAATTGTACTATCGTTGTATGGCATTATGCTTCATCTACCCGAAGGGATTAATTGCCAATCTAAAGTAGGCACTATATTTATGTAGCGTTAACCTAAACTTTACTATTTTGTACCAATTCTCAGCAATTCAATTTTTACAATAAAAATACCAAACCAACACAAATTAAAAGAGTATGTCTTGTTTTATTAACCTAACAACTTTCACGTTTATATGTTATCCACAAAACGAGAAATCGTTGTTCAAACGTAACCGCTCGACGAAGCTTTTTTTCAATGCATTTTTCAAGGCGATTCGATCGTGGTTCAGTATAAGCCGCCCACAGTTTGCTGTGATCGATGAATACTGCCTCCACCAAATATGCTGTAGCTTGCTCATTTCTGCTCGGATTCTAACAATTTTACCATCGTTGGATGGCATTATGCTTCATCTACTCGAATGGATTAATTGCCAATCTAAAGTAGGCATTACATTTATGTAGCGCTAACCTAAACTTTACTATTTTGTACCAATTCTCAGCAATTCATTTATTACAATAAAAATACCAAACCAACACAAATTAAAATTGAGTATGTCTTGGTTTATTCAAATGTTAACTTTCACATTTATATCTAATCCACAAAACGAGCAATCGTTGTTCAAACGTAACCGCTCGACGAAGCTTTTTACCAAAACAATGCAAACACAAAGCGATCAGTTTCCAGTGTTCATTACAAGCCGCCCACAGTTTGCTGTGATCAGTGAATACTGCCCCCACCAAATGTGCTGTAGCTTTCTCATTTCTGCTCGGATTTGAAAGATTTTACCATCGTTGGAATGCACGATACTGCATCTATCCGAATTCATTGGTTGCAAGTTTAAAGTATGCATTATATTGATCTAGCGCTAACTTAAACTTTACTATTTTGTACCAATTCTCAGCAATTCATTTTTTACAATAAAAATATCAAACCAACACAAATTAAAAGAGTATGTCTTGCTTTATTTATATGTTAACTTTCACATTTATATCTAATCCACAAAACGAGCAATCGTTGTTCAAACGTAACCGCTCGACGAAGCTTTTTACCAAAACAATGCAAACACAAAGCGATCAGTTTCGAGTGTTCATTACAAGCCGCCCCCAGTTTGATGCGATCGGTGAATAGTGCCTCCACCAAATATGCTGTAGCTTTCTCATTTCTGCTCGGATTTTAACAATTGTACTATCGTTGTATGGCATTATGCTTCATCTACCCGAAGGGATTAATTGCCAATCTAAAGTAGGCACTATATTTATGTAGCGCTAACCTAAACTTTACTATTTTGTACCAATTCTCAGCAATTCAATTTTTACAATAAAAATACCAAACCAACACAAATTAAAAGAGTATGTCTTGTTTTATTAACCTAACAACTTTCACGTTTATATGTTATCCACAAAACGAGAAATCGTTGTTCAAACGTAACCGCTCGACGAAGCTTTTTTTCAATGCATTTTTCAAGGCGATTCGATCGTGGTTCAGTATAAGCCGCCCACAGTTTGCTGTGATCGATGAATACTGCCTCCACCAAATATGCTGTAGCTTGCTCATTTCTGCTCGGATTCTAACAATTTTACTATCGTTGGATGGCATTATGCTTCATCTATACGAATCAGTTAACCCTAATTCACAAATAAACACTGGAGCCATTAACTGAATGTTTAAACTTTACTATTTTGTACCAATTCTCAGCAATTCATTTTTTACAATAAAAATACCAAACCAACACAAATTAAAAGAGTATGTCTTGCTTTATTCACCTAACAACTTTCACATTTATATCTAATCCACAAAACGAGCAATCGTTGTTCAAACGTAACCGCTCGACGAAGCTTTTTACCAAAACAATGCAAACACAAAGCGATCAGTTTCAAATGTTCATTACAAGCCGCCCCCAGTTTGATGCGATCGGTGAATAGTGCCTCCACCAAATATGCTGTAGCTTTCTCATTTCTGCTCGGATTTTAACAATTGTACTATCGTTGTATGGCATTATGCTTCATCTACCCGAAGGGATTAATTGCCAATCTAAAGTAGGCACTATATTTATGTAGCGCTAACCTAAACTTTACTATTTTGTACCAATTCTCAGCAATTCAATTTTTACAATAAAAATACCAAACCAACACAAATTAAAAGAGTATGTCTTGTTTTATTAACCTAACAACTTTCACGTTTATATGTTATCCACAAAACGAGAAATCGTTGTTCAAACGTAACCGCTCGACGAAGCTTTTTTTCAATGCATTTTTCAAGGCGATTCGATCGTGGTTCAGTATAAGCCGCCCACAGTTTGCTGTGATCGATGAATACTGCCTCCACCAAATATGCTGTAGCTTGCTCATTTCTGCTCGGAATCTAACAATTTTACTATCGTTGGATGGCATTATGCTTCTTCTATACGAATCAGTTAACCCTAATTCACAAATAAACACTGGAGCCATTAACTGATGGTTTAAACTTTACTATTTTGTACCAATTCTCAGCAATTCAATTTTTACAATATAAACATCTAATCGACAAAAAAATTATGTGATTTAACAAGTCACGGATTTGCTGATTGGGTGACTAGACTAAGTTGTCAGATGTCCCGCTCTCTTGTGACATCACAAACCGGCCTACTTTTTTTGATTGTATGAATCTTTGAGACTGCACATAAAGTTTCTTTTGCATTTTACTATACATGCTTCGGACATTCAAAAATAATGGCTTCCAGAAATTTGCATGAACTAAATTACAGTGATATGCACTCAATGGGAGTGTTTTCTTCCACAAGCAATGCAATTGCATGGCTTAGGGAGTACAGATTGCTTGCTACAAGATGCATTTGCCCTAAATGTGGAAGCAACATGTTTGATGGAGTGAAAAGTAGTGTCGCGGATGGAATAGTGTGGCGTTGCAGACAAAAGGTAAGAGTTAAATCAGTTTCCAAAGAGTCTGATAAATGTATTTTACAATGTACAATGCCCAGTCGGGGGCCGCAGATAGTGTTCTCGCGTGTTGCATGCGGCCCGCGGGCTGCACTTTAAACACTACCGGTTTATGGTTACTTTGATTCCGCTTAATGACCTTTGTTATGTTGTATTGTTGCTCATGCCAACGCAGACGTTTCACTGAATTCTACTTCTCTCCATAGGTGCTCACTGCCCATGAAGAGAAATAGGGGGAAGGCGGGGCAAGTTGTGCAACGGGGCAAGTTGTGCAAGTCCCTGTTTGAAAGGAAATAAAGAGCGTAATGAATCTTTAACGCCGTTATTATATTTTACCTATAATGCCTTTGAAGCCTTGAATCGCAGTTATCAGATTTTTGGGCAGGTCAGGCTTGATCAACGATATAAGGTGTTTAGGTCTTAGGATCTGAATTCGGATGCAAACAAAATTTTGATTTTTGGGATGCACAGTAGAACTAGTCAAACTTTAGCAGTAGGGGTCAGTAGACATGATGTAGTTGTATTTTCGCAGGTAAAATTTCTTCGTGCATTTGTTAGTTTACTTGAAATTTTTTGTTCTTTAAAAAAAAGTGTGAATGGGGCAAGTTGTGCAATTGATGACGGGGCAAGTTGTGCAACTGTTCGTGTAAACCGCCTTTGTTAATTTACAAATGTTGTAGCCTATTAACCATTTTAACACAGTTTCAAAGTCTGGAGATAGTGAATGAATGTAAAAATAGCTGATTTGTTAAATTGTCTGTACTTTTGCTGGCCGTAATATGTTGCTCAACTTTCCCCTAGACCCTACTGTTGCTCAACTTACCCCATGGTGCTACACAGCTTGCCCCATGGTGCTGCACAACTTGCCCCGGAAAAATAATCCGGGGCAAGTTGTGCAATCGTTACTTAAACTTGAATACAGTGCAAAGTAATAAATAAAACCAACCAGTTTCTGTCTTAAAACTTGGTTTATTAGCATGTTTTTGAAATGCAATACTTGAGTCTTCGAAAAAGTTAGTGAAATAAAAAAGATTAGATTTGAAAAAAAACCTGCTCAACTTGCCCCGCCTTCTCCTACCGGAGACAAAGTTATATTTAACCTTAAAAGTTTAATTATATCTTTGAAATTTTTTTTCAATATTTAACCATTTTTATTTATTACATTTCTGTGTAGACTTGCAGAACCACGAGTTCTATTCGCAAGGGTTCGTTTTTTGAAAAATCTAATTTGAACCTCACAACTGGCATTGAATTAATTTTTCTTTGGGCCGAAGACGAGTTACAACAAAGAGGAATTCGTCGCTATGCGAGAGTTAGCAAAGCAACAGTGGTGCAGTGGATGGCTTTTCTACGTGAGGTTTGTTAATTTAATGCAGCTATAGGTTATATGTTGTACCAGTGGCGTAGCCAGGAATTTTTAAAAGGGGGGTTAAGCCCGACGGCGTCTTCGCCAAAGGCGACACTCAGCGGCGGGGGATCTGGGGGCCTCCCCCAGAAATTTGTTAAAAATTACTTTGAATTTGGTGCATTCTGAAAGCATTTTCAACAAAAATGTGGGTATAAATATTCCTGTAAAATGGTGCTGTACGGTGGCATAGCAAAAGGATAACATCATGTTTTCTTGGGCATTTTTCGGTAATAATGCTAAGTCTCTATGTTTTCTTGTTGCTAATTCCTGGCTGAGATATTTGAATGCTTGGTATTGGCAAAACTCGCTCTTTCAATGCAGTTTCGTTTAAAATAAGGCAAACTTTGTTTTAGGGACATAGAAACTGAAAGCATTATTCTCAATGTCGTGACGTCACACGCGTGCCAAAGGGGGAGTTGTAACCCTCCAATTTAAAGTAGAGAATAATAAATCGTTTTAGAAATTTTAGATTGACTGTTTAATTATTTTGGATTTGATTCACTGATTTTTGATTAAACTGTTAGTGAATTTGCTCAATGTACACTTGCAAAACTAAGATTGGCCTTGTTATAGCTATTTTTTTTTTGAAATGTGTGAAGGTACGCCGAATGACAATAAGACCTCTGCCGGTACGCTGTATAAAAAAGTTTGAGTAGCACTGATCTACGCCACTGCCCAATCGTTACGTTGCTAAGGTTTCAAGGGGATTCTAGCCTAGCTCTCGATTACGCCTTTGAGGTAGTTTCAATAGTGATATATTTTGGTAACGTTGCAGGTCTGTTCTGAAGATCTGTTGCGAAATATCCATCAGATCGGTGGACCGGGGCACGTCGTGGCCATTGACGAATCTCTCGTCGCACGACGGAAACCTGGGAACGCACAAGGGCGTCCAGTGCCCCAACAGTGGATGTTCGGTGGAATTGATACCACAACAAAGTAGGTGACAATACTAACATGTCACGTACTTTCTTGATATGTTTGATTTATCTAAGTCCAAAATATCACTAACATTCTGGTATGGGGTAAGAATTATATTCTAACTAAACAATTTCGAAATAAAAAGCAAAGCAATTGAGCTTTTACGGTCAACGACCTGTTATTTTGGCGCCTTCAACCTCTGAAACATGCTTAGCCCAACAAGATTTTACATTGCCTGTTTCGATCGGAAAGAAGAAGGTTACTCAGCCTTGTTAATCGTTAAGTTATGATAACAGTTTTCAGTCAACATCTTTGTGGTGAAAATTCTGCATGGTAATAATTGCTTAGTGGTTAAGTCTAGCGAACACAGTTGATACAACAATTGGCCAATATCTTGTAATCGATAGGCTACTTGTTATTTGTAGACAATAAACTATGATACGTCAATAAACACCATGTTTAAAGTGGTTGTAATTCCAATTTTTGTTAGGGAATGTTTCATCAAACTGGTGCCACGCCGAGACCGAGCCACTCTCGAGGCGGAAATTGTACGCTACATTGCTCCTGGCACTGAAATCCATTCCGACGAATGGGGCGCATACTCAAATTTATCTAGTGAGTGTTTGTTTCTCTTTCACTTTCATTGCAAAGATGCAATAAAGTCAATAGGCCTGTGTTAGCCTAGTGTCCCCGTTAAATAAATAACAAGGGGCTGCGTCTAATCATCTGCAGTTCTCGACACGTAGACTAACCACAAGTTTCTTAGTGTATTTGATAGAAAGAATTTCAAGAAGTTTTAATGACCGTAGCCTAGTGATACGGGATTGTGGGTAATAATCGTCTAAACGAATTTATGTCAAAACAATCATTTAGCATGCTACTTGCCAGATGAATGGAACGTTTTGTAGCAAATCTTTTAATTTAAAAAAGGATTATAGATCATTTTGAATACATCATTTTTAATAGATCATTCATAAAACAAAACATTATAGCCTAATTATACAGCACTTCATATTGCATTTTTTAGATCTTGGATATGTACACCAAACAGTTAATCACAGTTATCGATACGTGTCTGCCACAGGAGCTCATACCAATCACGTAGAAAACATGTGGCTCAACAGCAAAAGGAAGCTAAAAAGAATGGGGGGTACCAGCAGAGATATGATTCCTGGCTATTTGGATGAATTTATGTGGAGGCACCAATTCGCACGGGAACAGTACTTTCCAGAAGCTGTTCGAGCCATTGCCGAATCATATCCGCTGCTGTAGTATCCCCAACGCCCATTCAAAAGCTCTTTTTAGGGCTACCAAAACAGCCCTTTTTAGGGCTACTCAACAATACAAAGAGTAGTCCATGTTGTGCGAATTTTACACTTAAAAACGACAAAGCTTTCACAGCCATAACAGAGAAATTGTTTCGTTTGTTTGGGTAGGTATGCTATAGGCTACTCTCTAAACAATTCTGAGGAGAGAGAGTTTAAACTTGAATTGTGTTGCGTGTACTTTGAAGTGAAGAAGTTACCAAAACGGCTAGCGTCTTGCTCTTGCTCTAGCTGTGAGAAACATCAGTTTGTCCCATTATGACATTTATACTGTAACACTTTTGTCTTGAACGCGTTGCGACAACATAGCCCACTGTACAGACAATGACACATCACAGATGCAATACAACAAAAGCCGAGACATATAATCAGTACATTGACAAGGAGGTATATTTTTTGGACTCGGACCCGAGATGATTTGAGGGTCCCGCAACCCTTCCGAGAGGTCCTGGAAATTTAAGAAACTAAGTCGTATATTTATACAAAGTGCGTTTTTGTTAGAAGTGCCTTGATTAGGGGCCCGCTAATCTCATGGGCACCGAGCAGGTGCTCCGAGAGGGGGAGGGAAGTCGGGCAACTTTCTCCTCTAGCAAAGTACTGTAAAGGAAAAACGAGTAGTTTTTCGTTTATTTAAGTTTGAGGGGGTCCCATTTTTGCCACAAAAACAATAGTGTACCAATTTAAAAAATTAACAAATTTTTGGATGAAATAGGCAGTTCCAAACATTTTTCGATCATGGATAGATGCTACTTCAGATGTTTCTCATCAAGAACAAATCATTCCGTAAAATGGGTTGACATTGGCCATCAAGGGTGACTTTATACCAAACAAAAAAAAGGTTACTGGTTAAATTGAGCAACTTAAAATATTTCTGCAATATTTTGGTAATTTGCATAGGTTTGTAAATATCCTCTTTTGTGTGTTTTCAGAATTTTTTAAGAAAAATGTGAATTCAGTTGTTCACTCTGGAGGATCCAATATGGCCGCCAAATAACACCAAAAAATAACTTTGCAAACTTTTACCTGGCACGCCAGTGTCTGACCATACTGGGTATGCCAAGCATTGACAGAAAGTAGGTCTTAGCTCTAGGTTCAGTATTAATTATGTAATTTGGCTGCTGAGCATTTGCTTCTTTCACCTAGGTGGCTATAGTCACCCCTTGACATGTAGAAAATATGGGGTGACTTTGGCCACTTTTGTATGATGTTAATCCACTTTTTGTCGTTTATTACAGGATTTTAGTTGTGTTAGTGATCCATTTTCATCAATTTTGGCTTGATGGAGTGCAGATTAATATTTCAAAAATTGACATGCCTATAGGAAATACAAACGGAAACCAGGTGCCAGGCCATATATTAGTGGTACATTTTCGTTCGATTAACTTGATATTTTATACGTAATCACGAGTGCTGATTGTTGAAAGTATTTTAAAAACTCTGAAAGGGGCCAGTGACACCCCTTTTTGGGGTTGGCAATGAGCATGTCTTGAAAAAAGATTACTGCTTATAGTTTTTTTAAAACACTGGAGTGAAAACCACTTATAGTTTTTTTTTTTTTCTAACTCTACGCATGGACCAAATGACTTCAAACTTGGTAACATGTAAGGGCTCTTGATAGCCCTCAATATGGGTTAATTAAAGTTTTCTCCCAGAACCATTGTAAAATTAAAGTAAGCGGTGTCTCATAACTGGACCAAAGTCACCCCATTCTACTTCTCGTATTAAGACAGGCGATGTTAAACTGCTTCAAGACGTAAAATTTGATGCTGTTAAGACTACTGATTTCTGCATCATTAACGGGTTTCTATTGTTTAATCTTGAAAAGTGGTGCTGCTGCGTTTGGCTAAATGTGTAGCCGACTATTTTTGCTTGACCAACTGAATCTTGACTTCAAAAACTGCGTAGGCCAAGCACATTGATCCAACATGTCTGAAATAATTAAAAATGTTCAAGCAAGATTCAATTAAAAGGAATTAGTAAACACTTTTTGCCTATTGTCTGCATATGGATATCATTGCTTAAGTCTGTTTGGAGTTCATGGTGTTGTCCAAATGTCATATCACTTTTGGAGTAAGGGAACGTTCAAATATTACGTTTCCGAATTTTTGACCCCCCCCCTCCCCCATGTAACGCCAACGTAACGCTTTTTTAAATCCCCCCCTCCCCCATGTAACGCTTTTTCACTACGAATTCAGCACAAAAAACTACCATTCCGTACTCGAAAGCGTTACGTAACGTTTTGCTTGAACCCCCTCCCCCCCGATGTGACGCTAACGTAACGCTTTGCATAAACCCCCCCCCTCCCCCTCGAAGGCGTTACGTAATATTTGAACGTTCCCTAATTGATGTTATAATAGTAAAGTTTAAATTAGCGTTAGATAAATGTACTGTATACCTTGGACCAGTGGCGTATTTAGAAATTTTGTTAGGGGGAGGCCAAGACATTGTGTCAGTCAGCCGCGCAGCGGCTGAATCGGCGGCTGGAGTCCAATGGGGGTCTGGGGGTAGTACACACGGGGTAGTCAACGGTAGTACACAGAAAGCTCAAACTTGATGAAAATGGCAGTTAATTGGTTTAAATTTATTCTACTTGGGTTGAAATTAGACTTGTTTGAGCCTTTAAATAGGGGTGGGGTATATCAAAATGTCATATGATGCGTCAGAACGGGGGGAGGGGGTTAGCTGAAACTGTCAGATAAGGGGAGAGAGGGTCCAAAATCAAGAGCGAATCCGCAGAAGTAAGTTACTGTTCCGATCAATGAACCAACAAAAGATATGAAACACTTCAGAACATAAACAATAGGTTAGTCCTCCCGACCTCGAATACCTTTTGAACATTCTCTGCGATTCGCAATGACAATTTACAGTTTAATGCGATGGCTGTGCTTGGCAAATATATCAATGACTGCATCATGCTCGAGTACAATATCCTTATTTAAATACATCTGAGCAAGACCATCCAAACGTGGCTCGGTCATGGTCGTGCGGTAATAATTTTTCAGGTACTTTAGTGAACTGAAACATCGCTCATTGGAGGCAGTTGTAACTGGAAGCGTAGTAAAGATTCGAAGTAATAATTTATGGATAATCGGATAAGTGCCGAGTTGTTCAGCCGCTTGATACGCATCCACAAGAGTCGCAGGTCGTTTATCCACAGAAACTGCAAGCCAATTCGCTCTCCATCTTCGCAATTCAATAGTAGCTGCAAAGCAATTGCTTGGTTCAACATCCAGCATTCCATGGTAGAAATCGAAAATCTCGTCGATCGTGCAGTCCTCATCTTTATGAATCAATGAAGGCAGAAATGTGCTGACTTTAAAAGCTGAGCAGTGCTCATTGAATCTATCGTGAATTTGTGCCATGCAATTGTCAAGAAAAGGAAGAAAAACTGTTGATAAATTACATTGCAAAAAGTATACCCCGCCCCCCGCGCTAGGATGAGTCATCCAAGCAATTAGTGCGCTACAACTTTTTTTTTTGCAAAATTTGTATTTTATTTTTTTACCTGATCATTAGGGGGAGGCCATCGTCCTTTATCCTCCCCCCTAAATACGCTACTGCCTTAGACAATGGACATGCAACCAATTGATTCGGGTAGATGCAGTATCGTGCTTTCCAACGTCAGTAAAATTGTCAAAAAAGCTTCATCGAGCGGCTATGTTTGAACAACGATTTCTCGTTTTGTGGATTAGATATAAATGTGAAAGTTGTTAGGTGAATAAAGCAAGACATACTCTTTTAATTTGTGTTGGTTTGGTATTTTTATTGTAAAAAATGAATTGCTGAGAATTGGTACAAAATAGTAAAGTTTAAGTTAGCGCTACATAAATATAATGCCTACGTTAGATTGGTAATTAAACTATTCTGGTAGATGAAGCATAATGCCATCCAACGATAGGGAAATTGTTAGAATCCGAGCAGAAATGAGAAAGCTACAGCATATTTGGTGGAGGCACTATCACCGATCGCATCAAACTGTGGGCGGCTTGTAATGAACACTCGAAACTGATCGCTTTGTGTTTGCATTGTTTTGATAAAAAGCTTCGTCGAGCGGTTACGTTTGAACAACGATTGCTCGCTTTGTGGATTAGATATAAATGTGAAAGTTGTTAGGTAAATAAACCAAGACATACTCTTTTAATTTGTGTAGGTTTGGTATTTTTATTGTAATAAATGAATTGCTGAGAATTGGTACAAAATAGTAAAGTTTAAGTTAGTGCTACATAAATATAATGCCTACTTTAGATTGGCAATTAATCCATTCGAGTAGATGAAGCATAATGCCATCCCACGATAGTAAAATTGTTAGAATCCGAGCAGAAATGAGAAAGCTACAGCATATTTGGTGGGGGCACTATTCACCGATCGTATCAAACTGTGGGTGGCTTACAATGAACACTCGAAATTGATCGCTTAGTGTTTGCATTGTTTTAGTAAAAAGCTTCGTCGAGCGGTTACGTTTGAACAACGATTTCTCGTTTTGTGGATAACATATAAACGTGAAAGTTGTTAGGTGAATAAACCAAGACATACTCTTTTAATTTGTGTTGATTTGGTGTTTTTATTGTAAAAAATGAATTGCTGAGAATTGGTACAAAATAGTAAAGTTTAAGTTAGCGCTACATAAATATAATGCCTACTTTAGATTGGCAATTAATCCATTCGAGTAGATGAAGCATAATGCCATACAACGATAGTAAAATTGTTAGAATCCGAGCAGAAATGAGAAAGCTACAGCATATTTGGTGGAGGCAGTATTCATCGATCACAGCAAACTGTGGGCGGCTTATACTGAACCATGATCGAATCGCCTTGAAAAATGCATTGGAAAAAAGCTTCGTCGAGCGGTTACGTTTGAACAACGATTTCTCGTTTTGTAGATAACATATAAACGTGAAAGTTGTTAGGTGAATAAAGCAAAACATACTTTTTTAATTTGTGTTGGCTTGGTATTTTTATTGTAAAAATTGAATTGCTGAGAATTGGTACAAAATAGTAAAGTTTAAGTTAGCGCTACATAAATATAGTGCCTACTTTAGATTGGAAATTAATCCATTCGGGTAGATGAAGCATAATGCCATCCAACGATAGAAAAATTGTTAAAATCCGAGCAGAAATGAGAAAGCTACAGCATATTTGGTGGAGGCACTATCACCGATCGCATCAAACTGTGGGCGGCTTGTAATGAACACTCGAAACTGATCGCTTAGTGTTTGCATTGTTTTGGTAAAAAGCTTCGTCGAGCGGTTACGTTTGAACAACGATTGCTCGTTTTGTGGATTAGATATAAATGTGAAAGTTAACATATGAATAAACCAAGACATACTCTTTTAATTTGTGTTGGTTTGGTATTTTTATTGTAAAAAATGAATTGCTGAGAATTGGTACAAAATAGTAAAGTTTAAGTTAGCGCTACATAAATATAATGCCTACTTTAGATTGGCAATTAATCCATTCGAGTAGATGAAGCATAATGCCATACAACGATAGTAAAATTGTTAGAATCCGAGCAGAAATGAGAAAGCTACAGCATATTTGGTGGAGGCAGTATTCATCGATCACAGCAAACTGTGGGCGGCTTATACTGAACCATGATCGAATCGCCTTGAAAAATGCATTGGAAAAAAGCTTCGTCGAGCGGTTACGTTTGAACAACGATTTCTCGTTTTGTAGATAACATATAAACGTGAAAGTTGTTAGGTGAATAAAGCAAAACATACTTTTTTAATTTGTGTTGGCTTGGTATTTTTATTGTAAAAATTGAATTGCTGAGAATTGGTACAAAATAGTAAAGTTTAAGTTAGCGCTACATAAATATAGTGCCTACTTTAGATTGGAAATTAATCCATTCGGGTAGATGAAGCATAATGCCATCCAACGATAGTACAATTGTTAAAATCCGAGCAGAAATGAGAAAGCTACAGCATATTTGGTGGAGGCACTATCACCGATCGCATCAAACTGTGGGCGGCTTGTAATGAACACTCGAAACTGATCGCTTAGTGTTTGCATTGTTTTGGTAAAAAGCTTCGTCGAGCGGTTACGTTTGAACAACGATTGCTCGTTTTGTGGATTAGATATAAATGTGAAAGTTAACATATGAATAAACCAAGACATACTCTTTTAATTTGTGTTGGTTTGGTACTTTTATTGTAAAAAATGAATTGCTAAGAATTGGTACAAAATAGTAAAGTTTAAGTTAGCGCTAGGTCAATGTAATGCATACTTTAAACTTGCAACCAATTTAATCGGATAGATGCAGTATCGTGCTTTCCAACGATGGTAAAACTGTTAAAGTCCGAGCAGAAATGAGAAAGCTACAGCATATTTGGTGGAGGCAGTATTCATCGATCACAGCAAACTGTGGGCGGCTCATACTGAACCACGATCGAATCGATTTGAAAAATGCATTGGAAAAAAGCTTCGTCGAGCGGTTACGTTTGAACAACGATTGCTCGTTTTGTGGATTAGATATAAATGTGAAAGTTAACATATGAATAAACCAAGACATACTCTTTTAATTTGTGTTGGTTTGGTATTTTTATTGTAAAAAATGAATTGCGGAGAGTTGGTACAAAATAGTAAAGTTTAAGTTAACGCTACATACATATAATGCCTACTTTGGATTGGCAATTAATCCATTCGGGTAGATGAAGCATAATACCATCCAACGATAGTAAAATTGTTAGAATCCGAGCAGAAATGAGAAAGCTACAGCATATTTGGTGGAGGCAGTATTCATCGATCACAGCAAACTGTGGGCGGCTCATACTGAACCACGATCGAATCGATTTGAAAAATGCATTGGAAAAAAGCTTCGTCGAGCGGTTACGTTTGAACAACGATTTCTCGTTTTGTTGATTAGATATAAATGTGAAAGTTAACATATGAATAAACCAAGACATACTCTTTTAATTTGTGTTGGTTTGGTACTTTTATTGTAAAAAATGAATTGCTAAGAATTGGTACAAAATAGTAAAGTTTAAGTTAGTGCTAGGTCAATGTAATGCATACTTTAAACTTGCAACCAATTTAATCGGATAGATGCAGTATCGTGCTTTCCAACGATGGTAAAACTGTTAAAGTCCGAGCAGAAATGAGAAAGCTACAACACATTTGGTGGAGGCAGTATTCATCGATCACTGCAAACTGTGGGCGGCTTATAGGCTACTGAACCACGATCGAATCGCCTTGAAAAATGCATTGGAAAAAAGCTTCGTCGAGCGGTTACGTTTGAACAACGATTGCTCGTTTTGTGGATTAGATATAAATGTGAAAGTTAACATATGAATAAACCAAGACATAATCTTTTAATTTGTGTTGGTTTGGTATTTTTATTGTAAAAAATGAATTGCGGAGAATTGGTACAAAATAGTAAAGTTTAAGTTAGCGCTACATAAATGTAATGCCTACTTTAGACTGACAATTAATCCATTCGGGTAGATGAGGCATTATGCTTTCCAACGATAGGAAAATTGTTAAAGTCCGAGCAGAAATGAGAAAGCTAGAAGGCACTATTCACTACAAGTATTAAAAAATCAATAGCCTTTCCGCTTTTACTTCTGTTCCGCGTTTTTGCACCCTTTTTAAAAGTAGTTGCGTTTTTTTGCATGACGTCACACATTTTAATGACGTCACTGACCAAAGCGGCCGATGCTAAACCAGCACCGCATATGCTACCACTACTTTTGTCCTAAATTGACATTGGAAAGCTCTTTGCAAGTACTTTGTGAAGGTAATATGACCTTGAAAACAAGTGATATCACCTTTTAGTACCACATTTTTTATAGGCCTACTGCCATTTTGACGTTATGGAAAACAAGTTCTAGGTAAAATTTTAATCCTATGCTCCAGTATTTACATCAAAAATCTCTAAATATAAACTATTTATTTTTCCAAATTAATCGGAAAGTACCAGTAGTGGGTAGCAGAACTACAACCTAAGCATATGTAGTGCCTCTGTGCTACTGCTACAATGGGAAAAAGTACCGCCGCTATTGCAGCCGCTACTCTAACCAAAATGTACCGTAGTGTTGGTATCATTACTACAAAGTAGCACGCTAGTAGCAGTGCTACAACAGTGTCAAATTAAAAAGTGCTTTATAAAATTTATGTTATTTGCGATTTATAGGCTGCCTAGACTTGATTTGTCAAACATTGTGTTTGTAAAATGTGGCAAACAATTCATGAAGTCACTCCAACATTGTATTTATCAAGTGGACGGGCTGCTTCTAATAAACAGGCTATCTTGGACAAGAGAATAAACCTTATCATAAACGCGACTCTTGATTTGCCTAATAGAGTCTGGAATACTCAGATTGAAGTTGTAAGTACTAAATATATCAGTCGTCTTCGACTAGTCTATTTTTTATTAGTTTTTGATTCTAAAAATTTTTTAACTCTAGTTTGTGGATGTATTATATAGTTTAGTTGCCTCCGGTTTCCTGTAGGCATTGAAAGGAAAGCATAGCCCATATCAAGCGACAGAATTTAAATGCATTATTGTGATGTTTAATGACATTGCTATTTCAATTCTGCTATAATCAAGGACATTGTAAAATCCATACTTTTGCTGCTGATAGCAGCTCAGCATATTGACTGGTTGTGTCACTTTATATGTAATATGTACAACATTGTATTCACTTTAAAACTGGTGCATTACAGATTGCAGGAAACTTTTGATTTAACTATTTGTAAGATATTACAGATTTTGTTTTTGCTGTTACGTTAATCACTAATTTTGATAACTGTACCTACTGCTGATTTATAATATGAATGCTGCTTGATGATTGTTTTTGCTGTATATTGAAAAAGAGTTTAGACTAATAAAACTTGACTGGCAAGATCAGTTGGTCGTTTTGATGAAGTTATGAAGGTTTATTGCCTGTCAAATACAGCAATGGAAAAGATAAAAAATAGTTCTGTCACTAGTATAGTTTCATACTGGTGCTCAACTGCGTTTCTTGACAAGCATTTACTTCACTACGGTATTTAGATTCGCATTCCAGTCAATGATGTTCCGCATGCTCAATTGTTGCTGTACTTTGATAAAGTCGCAGACATCATCGACAAAAAGTCTAGGAATGGAGAAAGGTGTTTAGTTCACTGTGTAGCTGGTGTATCAAGATCCTCGTCTTTGTGCATAGCTTATTTGATGAAGTATTGCAGGTAATATATAGTTATATTTTGTGTGGATACTATTGTGGTGAGGCCAAAAAGTGGGTTGTTGTTCACCTGCATTAGGCCTACATGTGAGTCATAGGTGCCGACTTTTCAAAAAACCTTGGGGGGCGAGAAAGGTGATGACGTCATAACCATAACGCTATTTTACTCAATTAAAATAATCTTTGATTAAGCTTACTGTCTTGTGTACATTGACATCTAGGTCGCAAACCAAATTTATTAGAACCGCTGCTTGAAACGATTAGTTTTACGCATGCAGTAGCCTAAGAATAGTCGTAAAATTTTTGATATTGTTAGCTCATAATTGGAACAGTTGGAAAACAAGCCGATTCATTTCCTTTTCATGCGAGTGAATAACAACGATCAAGACAGTGAAGTTATCGAAATAAAACGCAAAAAATCATGATCTCAAGCAGAGTGGTAACCCGCTATCAGTTTTATTAACCTCGTTTTGCTAAATACTTACCTTCAAAACGTGAACAACGGCGAATTGTTTTCTTTTCTGTTTTTTATCGAAAGTCTTCTATCGAATACCGGTATTTTTTCACACTATACATATACATCAATACAGTGCTTATTGAAGCAAAACATGGATGACAGTTTTGAAAAGTGCATTTTTTCTAGTTTCAACTCGATAAAGTTTGTTAAAATTGATTTCATGTTTGAAGTCACAAAAAATGGACGTTTGGATAACTCGTGAAATGAGAATAAACATTCAACCTCGCATTCGCTTTTTTGCTACCACGCGTTTTGACTTTGAAGTTGCTCCTCACGCGCGGAGGATAAGCAGTGTGTGACTATGAGCTTGTGGCTGCCGTGCGCATCTCAGTAGTAATTCACGTTCCCGAGAAAGCCATGCGATCAGCTGCTGTTTTGCGGCCAAGAGCAACGTAGGCTGTTTTTCGCTTTCGGCATTCTCTAAGTCCGTTTAAATGATCTAAATCTTTTTCGCAAAGTATTTTATCTTTGAAACACCACTAGTAATGGCCATTTTTGTTGCCCCTCAACCATGAATTTACGGGGGGGAGGCGCCCCCCGGCCCCTCCATAAGTCGGCGCGTATGATGTGAGTTGTTTGCTCTTTATGTAAGCCAAGATTGTTCACTGACCCAGCTCTGAGCTGGCCACATATTGAATTTATAGCATTATAAATCACATTTCCTAGCATTATATCGTGTTCCTGGTTGCTATTATTACCTGTAAAGCCATTCACCAAAGAAATGCTGCCTGTAATGAATGCACATTAGGCAGCCTAAGTTCTAAGTCATATATATGTGTTTTGTCAAGTTATATACGGTACTCTTCGTGAATTTTGAACCGATAACATAATTATATATCTGAATGTCAAACAGATTTGTAGCCACACAACTGACATTATCTATAATACATGCTTCTGAAAATAACAATTTTTTTCCCAGAATGTCATTGCGCGACGCGCACGCCCATGTTCGGAGCTGTCGACCAGTGATTCGTCCCAACGTAGGATTTTGGCGCCAGCTGATTGAGTACGAAAAGAAACTGCGCGGAACGAATTCTGTTTCCATGATTCAATCTTCTATGGGTCCCATCCCTGACGTTTACCATCATGAGACGCGGAACATGATTGCGTGGTTGGGGAGAAGCAGGAGATAAGAACGGCAGTTTAATCAAATGATTTTTTTGCGTCAACTAAACATTTATTGACATCGTTTTGACGTAACCTTAACTTGTTTAAATACGAAATAAGGCCTTCACTGTGTTTTAAAGTTATGTGTCAAATTCTGCTGTTTTATTGATATAGGATAGGTATATTGTTTACTTTCACATTAAAATATGTCAAGTTGTGCGGTCAAAAGAAATGTTGTAATATAGTCTTTAATACAACCAAATTGATACCATTAAAACAAAATTTTTCTTTAGAATGTGCATGCAACCAAATAGGCTTGCAGACTTTAAAAAAAAAACTGTTATTCACTATTTTGAAGCAGTTTTTGGAAATTGTTTTTTCTTAAAAATGTTTTTTTCATTTAATCTTCTATGGTCTTAGATTTTGTGCGACTTCACTGCGAAACCTAGTGGCGCGTAACGCTAAAATTCTAAGACTAATTTGTTACATGGAACTAAACCTACCCGGTCAAGCAATTCAGCATTTTAAAAGACTGACTTTCTGACTGGTTAGCTGCAGCATCCTAGTAATCATTCAATAACTTCGTTTCTTTTGTTATTTCCTTTTGAGGTAATATGGTATGGTAACAGTAACTGCAACACTGTTGCTGTTAAACCTCTGCACTTTAACTAAGTATAATATTAGTATACTATATATGTGGGTAGGCGATCATTTATTTTTGCTTTCTATTTGCTGCATGGTATTCATTGTTGAAGCTTAATGGTAGTAACAGTATTGTGAAACTTTTGGGTTTTGTTTTCTGCTTAAAGCATTCGTTTCGTTACACATTTAATAGTTTTGTTGTGTTTGCACACTGTGTAGAAGGTTGCCTTTGTTAAGGTTGCCCTTGTTGGAAAGAAAAATACGTAAATTGATAGTTAAACTTGTATCGCTATTATTGTTATTCATTTCTTGGTATCACTCATGAACACTTGCTGAATTGTGATCACTCCAGTCGGTGATGTTGGAATGTGGCGTCGAACTGCATTTATGTTGTAACTGTATTTATGTAACCTATGTACAGCATTTACAGTAGTTGTGCTTTTGTCATTCCAATCTCTCAAATTTCTCCACACTTGGTTTACCTTATACTTGTAGTCTTGTACCCAGCAAGCACTTGTACACGTAGGAGCAGAGTTAACGACGACGTTGTCAAGAATGTGTTTTGTTGCAGAAAATACTCACTAAAAAGTTGAGAAATTTTGATGCTTTTGCCATGAACCACATGCTTGCTATGTCAGATCGGACCCGATTGTATCTTTGACCCAGCCGTAGACCCAGATAAGGACTTTCAAATGCCAGATTTCCGTTTACCATAACAGTAACTGCCTGCTCAACGTAATTAGGGTTTTGTTTCAGGGATGTAAGAACGTTGTTGGTGATACGACACGGGCTCTTGGGTTGAAGCACTGAGTGATCTGAGCTGTCTCCTTCGGTATTGCTTGTTGCATCCAATCAACAATATTAGTTGCCATTTTTATATACTTTCAGATGTTTACCGATGTAGAAACGATCTAAAGTGGCAAATCTGAAGGCAAACTTGGCCACGCTTCCTGTCTCATATCAAATTATGCGTGGTAGTAATTTTGAGTTACGGTACCATAAATAAATTGCATCGAATACAGCTGTAACAACAGGTTCCACAGTGGCTGTCACTAGGTGAATTATGTACTTTTTCCATATGTTTTCAAAAATCTTCTGTAAAGTCTATCGCTTGTTTAATAGAAATTTCTTTACCGCTTCGTCTCAACATGGAGTGTGAGTGAAACTGAGCCGTCATGACATTGTGGTGATCGGCTTTTCTCTGCTAGGTCATTCTGACTTTCCTTTAGACTTGGAACAAACAGCGTTATCCCAGCACAGAAAATAGTTCACTGCACTGTCAACCATCAAAAGTTTTTTTTGCATTGTTTTAACGTATCCCACCGTACCATAGACAGAACATAATAATGTACGAGAATCAAAACTGAAGATGCACTGGACAGAATGAGATGACAATCGCTGCAAGAGAAGAATCGCCCATTCCCCCCCTAGTGAGAACAAAACCGAATTTGAATACTGCTGGCACCGGTATGAATGGTTTGAATTTGCAGCCTCGTCCATGGTCAACATCGCCGCTTTTGGTCTCAGGAAACGGCAAGCTCCTCTTTCTGTTTATTTTATACAACACTAAACCCATCAATGAACGTCTAGCTGTGAAAATATAGACGGAGTCCTAGAGCTGTCATTACAGTCCAACAAATTGCTTTGAAGTGAAAAAGGGGGTCGATAGCGCCAAGGTACCTGTAGGGCGAATTCAAATAGAATTATTTCAACCCGCTTTCACTAAAGACTTTATCCAAGCAGTAAAAACTAATTACAAAAATGCAACTGCCATGCGCTTGTAGTTCATACATTCTGATAATTATAGCTTATCAAGGTAGGCATGAATAACCGGTTTATGTAAACTACTGTAGCCTAGTAGGCTATTTTGACTAAGGATAGCCTATATGTAGGCCTAGCTTAATGTTTAGTAGTCTGCATGACTGTTTTGTTTCACATAAGACCGGTGGCGTAGCCTATTTGTAATTTTAGGTCGCTGCAGCAGATGGGGATTTCGACCAAACTGTCAAATTTTTAAGATCACCCTGCGTGGATCTGGATGAATTGTTTATAGGCTTATAGCCTAGGCTACTAAAGACAGTTGGTGATTACTGCAACTCTTCGAATGATATAGCCTAGGCTACTCTTTCTTATTTCATTCTAAACATTTCATCCAGTAGCCTAGCGTTTACAAGGGGTTATTTTTGAACCGGCATAAATTTAAGGGCCCGTAGGCTCCTCTTTCTTAGATTTGGGGAACCAGGATCTTATTGGTAGGAACTGGGCCTACCCTATCCTCTCAATTACCTGCCCTAATTCTCTCCCAATTGTTGGGGCAGAGCTATGCTACTACTACCGCCGGTGTGCGCTTGAGCAATGCATTCCAGGACTGCTCTCCTTTCAGCGGCACCTAGTGGATGAAATACTTTTCCGGCAACAACATTTCGACAATTGGAAACTTCGCTCTGTCAATCTCGGTGACCGGCCTTGCGTCAAAAACCGCTATAAGTATAAGAAACTTTCAGGAATCCCCCATGAAGGCTTTGTCAGTCCGAGGATAAAATTTCACAACCAATCATTTAAACTACTTTTATTGGAGCTTGTTTATTTACTCTTTACGAACTTCTTATAATCTAAATGCAACGTTCTTTAAACCGAAAGATGTATTTAATCTTGAATAAGCTACGATCTTTGTTATTAGATATAAATTTTCTTACATTATGTTGTTTGATGAATTCTCCGAATATCTTAAATTCAGAGATGTACGTAGGGGAGATCCTCCAACAGTGCCCATCAGTGTCCTACAGTGCTCAACCTCCGTTTTTGGCGGCAATGCATTCTGATTTAACGCTGTAACGAGTTTGAGGTATTGCCACGTGACCAACGATATCCAAGTCACAACTTGAAGGCTTAGCTAAAGTCAGGCAGCTAGCTGCAAGAGGATGTCAAATTTGAAGGAAATTGTTATAATTTTAAGTAAAAAGGAAAACCGTGCTCATCAACTCTTCATTAACTATATCAGCTATTTAGCAATGTCATTGTGAATAGGTAGCCTATAGTCTTATATGTTACGTTTTGGCTAAACATAACTGCAGCAATTAGGAAGTTACAGCTTGTTTTGTTCAAAGTGCTGTCGGTGCCAACAGTGCCCACCAACGATAGTTCCTACAGTGCTCAGGGTGGGCACTGTTGGAACCTTGCAGGATAAATTTGTCAACTGACAACTCGGTATGATAGATGGTCCATATTAGCTTGATCAAAACTACATCATCAAACGTTTTTACGGTTCTCCATTTTCAGTTTTTTCCCTTGACTACATAAGCGCATACGTGTAACTTAATTGCCTACTGTTGCAGAGTGATCTTGATTAGAAAAATTGCCAAACATTCTCCGGAAATCATGAAAAGAGCTTGCAAAGAAGTCCGTAGGCCTACCAATAGAAAGTCTATCAATTCTGTTTCCAAAGACTTCGGCATCCCTCGTAGACACTGAGGCGTTATTTAGAAAAGTGCACCAACAATGAGTTAGAAACTTTAGCACCGAAAAACCTTCAACCTAACTAGGCCCAGGGCTGGATTTCAGCCGGAACGGTCCGGAGCGCAGCTCCGGAAGCTCGGTCAAAAAGTTGACTTGTCCGGAACGGCGTTCCGGAAGCTCAAATATTTTATACTCTTATTATGCTTTGCCCTGTTCAGTAAAAGTATATCCATAATTCTTGATGAGTCGAACACGTTGAATCGGGTATTCACTCTGATAATATATCTTCGTATCAGTCTTGACGGAAGCGAACCTGTGAATGTATTTGTAGATCTTGTTGAGCTCGCTAGTCTTGTGGCGAATGGCATCTTTGATTTCTTGAAGAGCTGCCTAAGATGATATGGCATGTCTACAACATTTTTATCTTCTTGTTTGATTGGTGTTGTATGTGATGGCGCGGCTGTGATTATAGGTCGCAAAAATGGTGTGGCAAAATTGCTTCGTGATAAATTTCCAGACATTGTGGTGTGGTATTGATTGTGCAAACCATACTGTAGATTAGAACTATATCGGTTCGTGATGTTGTAAAATCAGTCAGTAATGCGTATCGATTTCGATGTTTATGGACAAGCGCTATAGCCATTACCACGCTTCTCCTAAATAGCAGGGAATTGGGTGAATGTGCAGCGGTTTTAAAGTGCAGTTGTTGAAAATCGGAAGGGTAGGCCTACTGGACACACGTTGGGTAGCCTCGAGTGTCCGCACAGTTAATGCCGTCTGAAATGATTTTCCAGCACTTGTCGAACACTCCAAAAAGGGAGCTATAGTAGCGACACAAAAGATTCTCGGAAACGTGTGAAATATCAAGGACTCTTGTCGAAGATAACATCCACGGATTTCGTGTTGGACTTGGCTTTGATGTACAAATCCTCGCAAGAATTATCCGAAGTAGCATAGGCCTATGCCTCAAACTGCAAAACAGAGCATGTACTATTTGGGATGCAGATAACAAATTGCTACAAATTGCTAATCTTGCAAAATTATTTGAAACACGTAGGAACGAACCCGGACGACATTATAGCATTGCCATGGATGCTGAAAAAAACTTAGAGTTCAAAGGTGTGGAATTGCATGTAAACATTGCAGAAATAGCCAGCCAAACAATTCCCGCATCTTCTATCATCACTTAGAAAATTCCATCCAAGATCGTTTGTTGAGTTAAACAGACTCGTCATTTATTGACAGCTGCAAATACTTGATTCAACTACTTGGCCAGAGGACACAGTAATGACACACAGAGAATACGAAATCATTGAAGTGGCAAAGAGATTGCGCTTACAGTGGATGAACGCAAAGCTGTGAGAGGACTTCGCGAATATAAAACTACGAAAAGAAGATCCCAGAATCTTCAAAGTTTGATAACGTCACTAAAATCCCTTCCAATTTCATCGAGCAAGTGTGAACGCGGATTTTCACAAATGAACCATACTGACATCTGACCGGGCTTCTCTACACACTATGTAACTGTTTTAAGTTTACTCTTTATAGGAATGGTCGGTCCTCCACTGATAAAGTTTTAACCAGCAAAGTGTGTTGGATCCTGGTTGCGCCAGGGACGTAATTCGGCAATTGAGACCCGAAGTCGCCAGAGGATTTATGGTTTTGAATTCGATAAATGTCTTAAAAAATTGTAGGCTGTAACTTGTATTTTTGTTTCACTAAAATACGAATACTTGCGTTGAACAACGCTTATCATCTATGGACCATGATAGCCTACTTACTTTACCAACGTTTTACGTAGGCTACATCAAGTGTGTTGTTTCAAAGTCTCATAAGGGCATATTTCAGAATCTCTTCTACGGCACCTAGCGCATTTGGAAAGTAAAAAACTAACGTTCCGGAAGCTAATCTTCTGGAAATCTACCACTGACTAGGCTTATAGGCTACTGTTAACAGAATATTCTCCAACGAAGAAGAGAGGGAGCTTTGTGAATATCTTCAAGATGCAGCAAAGCATCACTTTGGCTACACGACCAAGACAGCTAGAATACTAGCATTCGAACTTGCTGTAAAATACAATAAAAAAATACCGATATGTTGGAACGAAAATAAAACTTCTGGAATGAAATGGTTCCGGCTTTTCATGCTAGTTAGTTGTTAGTAGACTGCTCACAAAAAGAAAGATCGGTTTCGACAATATTGAAATTGCTACAGTGTTCTGTAGCGCTAGAGAGCTCTGTCGTCTCTGACGTCACACGTACACGTCACTAGATTTGTCCAGAAGGCTCCGCCTTGAGCGCATAACTGCACGTCTCGGGAATTCAATCCAGTAATCGGGAATGCAACTTCAGTAATCAATTTCACTATGCCGAATTCCTACCTTGGTTCATCGTTATGTAGATTTGCAGTCGTGTTGCGTTGTGTGATCGCATGTAAAACTCGCAATCCCACACTAGAACCTTCTTAAAGAAGTTTAGCTCATGATTTTAAATCAGAGTGTGTTAAGTCTTTTGCTATGTGAAAATCAGTCTTTTGTCGAGTTTTGCAATATGTAAAATCAGTTTGTTGAGTTTTTGTTCAATATGAAAAGTCGGTTCTTTCAATATGAAAATCAGTTCAATGCAATATCTAAAATCAGAACTTAAAACCAGTATCAAGAAATCAGTCTTGGTAATTCTAAAGCAATATATCAGTTTCGTTGTTGCTACTGTTTCTATGTTTTTGGCACTGCCAGGATGACGTTTGGATCAGTTTATTGTTAATAATGTAGCAGCGACAACGTTTCGTATCCAGTTGTTGGTGGTGGAGCTTTAATGATTCTGGTGTTTTCCTTTACTGTCTGTGTTGCTGGATCGAAGATTAAAACCTATAAACAATTAATTTGTGAGCAAGCATCGATCTCCTGAGTTTGAATTAGCAACAATACAGCCGCGTAGTCGACCTCGTGTCCTATCATTCTTTGCCGACTTCGCCCAGGAATGTTGCCATCCCACTGATGGCTGTGTATGGGTGGATATGCTGAAAGCAGCGTCCGCTACAGTTCTTTAATGTGTTTACAGGAAGTGGGCACTGTGGGAACCCTAGATGGGCAGTGTTAGGCATTCATGTCCTACAGTGCTCACTTTTTTTAAGCATTTTTATATTGTCATTATGCAAATCCTGCTTATCAAAGAATTAACACTAAACTATCAATAAATAGCAAAAAGATAGTAGGCTACTAAGACATAGCGTAGAAAAATCAATGTTATTGACAAGCTTTTAAAGAAAAATTTCAAATATTCAGAAAAACTGGGCACTGTTGGGCTATCTCTCCTATACGCCGCAAATTCTACGCCGCAGACTTGCGGCGTATACTTTTTGTTTACGCTAACACTTGCGGCCACATTTTTTTGGATAATTTGCGCTTGAGGCTACGCGTAAAGTTTTCGCGGTTTTTTAGCGCATTAGCGTCAACGCATACTTTTTAATGTATTTTTTTCGCTACAACATGCCAATACCTTCCAGCGCTGCAGTTGAAAGAATGTTTTCAATGGGCAAAGACATATTGGAACCGAAACACAGCAAAATGTCAGATAAACACTTTCAGATGCTTGTGTTTCTTCGTGGAAATTCAAAATAAAACTTGTTTGTTTCGAGTGGTTTATACCGTGTGAATGTTTGGCACCTAGCAAACAAAATTAGTTTACGCTAGTGTATGCGCTGACGCTGACACCGCCAACTTTTTTTACAAGTTACGTTGACGCATACGGCGTATGGTTTTTCGAAAGTTTGCATTTAGGCTGACGGCGTCAATATTTTTTGTATTGCGCGTACCTCACTGGCTTTTTTGTATTGCGCGTACCTCACTGCTTAAATTAGAAACTACCATGAGGTTCAGTGGTTCACAGTCACAACATTTGAGCAAAACTTAAACAAACATTTCACTTACCGTGTTGCAAATCTAGCATAGATAGGCTATAGAAACAACACCAAAAACCTATAGCCTACCTATGTGTAAAATAGTGGAGCACTATTCTTACTAAATTTAAAAACAATTAGTTGTGATGCTTCACAAATTGCCACTATCTTGATATTGTTTCTATCTTCGATTATCTTCTGTTGTTATAGTTTTTTATGCATTTTTTAGTTGTATGAATATGTCAGCTGACTTTGTACCTTTTCGCTGTCTTTCTAGCACGAGCACCATATCTAAAGTTTTTATTTATCTGTGTGCTATATTTGTGGCCTAGTAATTGCAGGTAATAGTTATATTTTGTGTGGATACTATTGTGGTGAGGCCAAAAAGTGGATTGTTGTTCACCTGCATTAGGCCTACGTGTGAGTTGCGTTGCTCTTTATGTAAACCAAGATTGTTCACTGACCCAGCTCTGAGCTGGCCACATATTGAATTTATAGCATCATAAATCACATTTCCTAGCATTATATCGTGTTCCTAGTTGCTATTATGACCTGTAAAGCCATTCACCAAAGAAATGCTGCCTGTAATGAATTCTAAGTTCTAAGTCATAAGTGTTTTGTCAAGTCGCAATTACACACTCTTCGTGAATTTTGAACCGATAACATATCTGAATGTCAGTCAGATTTGTAGCCACACAGCTGACATTGTCTATAATACATGCTTCTGAAAATAACAAATTTTTTTCCAGAATGTCATTGCGCGACGCGCACGCCCATGTTCGGAGCTGTCGACCAGTGATTCGTCCCAACGTAGGATTTTGGCGCCAGCTGATTGAGTACGAAAAGAAACTGCGCGGAACGAATTCTGTTTCCATGATTCAATCTTCTATGGGTCCCATCCCTGACGTTTACCATCATGAGACGCGGAACATGATTGCGTGGTTGGGGAGAAGCAGGAGATGAGGACGGCAGTTTAATCAAATGATTTTTTTTGCGTCAACTAAACATTTATTGACATCGTTTTGACGTAACCTTAACTTGTTTAAATACGAAATAAGGCCTTCACTGTGTTTTAAAGTTATGTGTCAAATTCTGCTGTTTTATTGATATAGGATAGGTATATTGTTTACTTTCACATTAAAATATGTCAAGTTGTGCGGTCAAAAGAAATGTTGTAATATAGTCTTTAATACAACCAAATTGATACCATTAAAACAAAATTTTTCTTTAGAATGTGCATGCAACCAAATAGGCTTGCAGACTTTAAAAAAAAACTGTTATTCACTATTTTGAAGCAGTTTTTGGAAATCATTTAATTTTCTATGGTCTTAGATTTTGTGCGACTTCACTGCGAAACCTAGTGGCGCGTAACGCTAAAATTCTAAGACTAATTTGTTACATGGAACTAAACCTACCCGGTCAAGCAATTCAGCATTTTAAAAGACTGACTTTCTGACTGGTTAGCTGCAGCATCCTAGTAATCATTCAATAACTTCGTTTCGTTTGTTATTTCCTTTTGAGGTAATATGGTATGGTAACAGTAACTGCAACACTGTTGCTGTTAAACCTCTGCACTTTAACTAAGTATAGTATACTATATATGTGGGTAGGCGATCATTTATTTTTGCTTTCTATTTGCTGCATGGTATTCATTGTTGAAGCTTAATGGTATTAACAGTATTGTGTAACTTTTGGGTTTTGTTTTCTGCTTAAAGCATTCGTTTCGTTACACATTTAATAGTTTTGTTGTGTTTGCACACTGTGTAGAAGGTTTCCTTTGTTAAGGTTGCCCTTGTTAAGGTTGCCCTTGTTGGAAAGAAAAATACGTAAATTGATAGTTAAACTTGTATCGCTATTATTGTTACTCATTTCTTGGTATCACTCATGAACACTTGCTGAATTGTGATCACTCCAGTCGGTGATGTAGGAATGTGGCGTCGAACTGCATTTATGTTGTAACTGTATTTATGTAACCTATGTACAGCATTTACAGTAGTTGTGCTTTTGTCATTCCAATCTCTCAAATGTCTCCACACCTGGTTTACCTTATACTTGTAGTCTTGTACCCAGCAAGCACTTGTACACGTAGGAGCAGAGTTAACGACGACGTTGTCAAGAATGTGTTTTGTTGCAGAAAATACTCACTAAAAAGTTGAGAAATTTTGATGCTTTTGCCATGAACCACATGCTTGGTTTGTCAGATCGGACCCGATTGTATCTTTGACCCAGCCGTAGACCCAAATAAGGACTTTCAAATGCCAGATTTCCGTTTACCATAACAGTAACTGCCTGCTCAACGTAATTAGGGTTTTGTTTCAGGGATGTAAGAACGTTGTTGGTGATACGACACGGGCTCTTGGGTTGAAGCACTGAGTGATCTGAGCTGTCTCCTTCGGTATTGCTTGTTGCATCCAATCAACAATATTAGTTGCCATTTTTATATACTTTCAGATGTTTACCGATGTAGAAACGATCTAAAGTGGCAAATCTGAAGGCAAACTTGGCCACGCTTCCTGTCTCATATCAAATTATGCGTGGTAGTAATTTTGAGTTACGGTACCATAAATAAATTGCATCGAATACAGCTGTAACAACAGGTTCCACAGTGGCTGTCACTAGGTGAATTATGTACTTTTTCCATATGTTTTCAAAAATCTTCTGTAAAGTCTATCGCTTGTTTAATAGAAATTTCTTTACCGCTTCGTCTCAACATGGAGTGTGAGTGAAACTGAGCCGTCATGACATTGTGGTGATCGGCTTTTCTCTGCCAGGTCATTCTGACTTTCCTTTAGACTTGGAACAAACAGCGTTATCCCAGCACAGAAAATAGTTCACTGCACTGTCAACCATCAAAAGTTTTTTTTTGCATTGTTTTAACGTATCCCACCGTACCATAGACAGAACATAATAATGTACGAGAATCAAAACTGAAGATGCACTGGACAGAATGAGATGACAATCGCTGCAAGAGAAGAATCGCCCATCCCCCCCCCCCCTAGTGAGAACAAAACCGAATTTGAATACTGCTGGCACCGGTATGAATGGTTTCAATTTGCAGCCTCGTCCATGGTCAACATCGCCGCTTTTGGTCTCAGGAAACGGCAAGCTCCTCTTTCTATTTATTTTATACAACACTAAACCCATCAATGAACGTCTAGCTGTGAAAATATAGACGGAGTCCTAGAGCTGTCATTACAATCCAACAAATTGCTTTGAATTGAAAAAGGGGGTCGATAGCGCCAAGGTACCTGTAGGGCGAATTCAAATTTAAGCCTAATCAATAGAATTATTTCAACCCGCTTTCACTAAAAACTTTATCCAAGCAGTAAAAACTAATTACAAAAATGCAACTGCCATGCGCTTGTAGTTCATACATCTTGATAATTATAGCTTATTAAGGTAGGCATGAATAACCGTTTATGTAAACTAGTAGGCTATTTTGACTAAGGATAGCCTATATGTAGGCCTAGCTTAATGTTTAGTAGTCTGCATGACTGTTTTGTTTCACATAAGACGGGTGGCGTAGCCTATTTGTAATTTTAGGTCGCTGCAGCAGACGGGGATTTCGACCAAACTGTCAAATTTTTAAGATCACCCTGCGTGGATCTGGATGAATTGTTTATAGGCTTATAGCCTAGGCTACTAAAGACAGTTGGTGATTATTGCAACTCTTCGAATGATATAGCCTAGGCTACTCTTCCTTATTTCATTCTAAACATTTCATCCAGTAGCCTAGCGTTTACAAGGGGTTATTTTTGACCCGGCATAAATTTAAGGGCCCGTAGGCTCCTCTTTCTTAGATTTGGGGAACCAGGATCTTATTGGTAGGAACTGGGCCTACCCTATCCTCTCAATTACCTGCCCTAATTCTCTCGCAATTGTTGGGGCAGAGCCATGCTACTACTACCGCCGGTGTGTGCTTGAGCAATGCATTCCAGGACTGCTCTCCTTTCAGCGGCACCTAGTGGATGAAATACTTTTCCGGCAACAACATTTCGACAATTGGAAACTTCGCTCTGTCAATCTCGGTGACCGGCCTTGCGTCAAAAACCGCTATAAGGATAAGAAACTTCCAGGAATCCCCCATGATGGCTTTGTCAGTCCGAGGATAAAATTTCACAACCAATCATTTAAACTACTTTTATTGGAGCTTGTTTATTTAGTCTTTACGAACTTCTTATAATCTAAATGCAACGTTCTTTAAACCGAAAGATGTATTTAATCTTGAATAAGCTACGATCTTTGTTATTAGACATAAATTTTTTTACATTATGTTGTTTGATGAATTCTCCGAATATCTTAAATTCAGAGATGTACGTAGGGGAGATCCTCCAACAGTGCCCAGTGTCCTACAGTGCTCAACCTCCGTTTTTGGCGGCAATGCATTCTGATTTAACGCTATAACGAGTTTGAGGTATTGCCACGTGACCAACGATACCCAAGTCACAACTTGAAGGCTTAGCTAAAGTCAGGCAGCTAGCTGCAAGAGGATGTCAAATTTGAAGGAAATTGTTATTATTTTACGTAAAAAGGAAAACCGTGCTCATCAACTCTTCATTAACTATATAAGCTATTTAGCAATGTCATTGTGAATAGGTAGCCTATAGTCTTATATGTTACGTTTTGGCTAGACATAACTGCAGCAATTAGGAAGTTACAGCTTGGTTTGTTCAAAGTGCTGTCGGTGCCAACAGTGCCCACCAACGATAGTTCCTACAGTGCTCAGGGTGGGCATTGTTGGAACCTTGCAGAATAAATTTGTCAACTGACAACTCGGTATGATAGATGGTCCATATTAGCTTGATCAAAACTACATCATCAAACGTTTTTACGGTTCTCCATTTTCAGTTTTTTCCCTTGACTACATAAGCGCATACGTGTAACTTAATTGCCTACTGTTGCAGAGTGATCTTGATTAGAAAAATTGCCAAACATTCTCCGGAAATCACGAAAAGAGCTTGCAAAGAAGTCCGTAGGCCTACCAATAGAAAGTCTATCAATTCTGTTTCCAAAGACTTCGGCATCCCTCGTAGACACTGAGGCGTTATTTAGAAAAGTGCACCAACAATGAGTTAGAAACTTTAGCACCGAAAAAACTTCAACCTAACTAGGCCCAGGGATGGATTTCAGCCGGAACGGTCCAGAGCGCCGCTCCGGAAGTTCGGTCAAAAAGTTGACTTGTCCGGAACGGCGTTCCGGAAGCTCAAATATTTTATACTCTTATTATGCTTTGCCCTGTTCAGTAAAAGTATATATTTTTCTTGATGAGTCGACCACGTTAAAGCGCGTATCCACTCTGATAATATATCTTCGTATCAGTCTTGACGGAAGCGAACCTGTGAATGTATATTTGTAGATCTTGTTGAGCTCGCTAGTCTTGCGGCGAATGGCATCTTTGATTTCTTGAAGAGCTGCCTAAGATGATATGGCATGTCTACAACATTTTTATCTTCTTGTTTGATTGGTGTTGTATGTGATGGCGCGGCTGTGATGATAGGTCGCAAAAATGGTGTGGCAAAATTGCTTCGTGATAAATTTCCAGACATTGTGGTGTGGTATTGTGCATACTGTAGATTAGAACTATATCGGTTCGTGATGTTGTAAAATCAGTCAGTAATGCGTATCGATTTCGATGTTTATGGACAAGCGCTATAGCCATTACCACGCTTCTCCTAAATAGCAGGGAATTGGGTGAATGTGCAGCGGTTTTAAAGTGCAGTTGTTGAAAATCGGAAGGGTAGGCCTACTGGACACACGTTGGGTAGCCTCGAGTGTTCGCACAGTTAATGCCGTCTGGAATGATTTTCCAGCACTTGTCGAACACTCCAAAAAGGGAGCTAGTAGCGACACAAGAGATTCTCGGAAACGTGTGAAATATCAAGGACTCTTGTCGAAGATAACATCCACGGATTTCGTGTTGGACTTGGCTTTGATGTACGAATCCTCGCAAGAATTATAAATAGCATAGGCCTATGCCTCAAACTGCAAAACAGAGCATGTACTATTTGGGATGCAGATAACAAAATTAATAATCTTGCAAAATTATTTGAAACACGTAGGAACGAACCCGGACGACATTATAGCATTGCCATGGATGCTGATGTTCAAAGGTGTGGAATTGCATGTAAACATTGCAAAAATAGCCAGCCAAACAATTCCCGCATCTTCTATCATCACTTAGAAAATTCCATCCAAGATCGTTTGTTGAATTTAACAGACTCGTCATTTATTAACAGCTGCAAATACTTGATTCAACTACTTGGCCAGAGGACACAGTAATGACACACGGAGAAAACGAAATCATTGAAGTGGCAAAGAGATTGCGCTTACAGTGGATGAACGCGAAGCTGTGAGAGGACTTCGCGAATATAAAACTACGCAAAGAAGATCCCAGAATCTTCAAAGTTTGATAACGTCACTAAAATCCCAATTTCATCGAGCAAGTGTGAGCGCGGATTTTCACAAATGAACCTCATACTGACATCTGACCGGGCTTCTCTACACACTATGTAACTGTTTTAAGTTTACTCTTTATAGGAATGGTCGGTCCTCCACTGAGAAAGTTTTAACCAGCGAAGTGTGTTGGATCCTGGTTGCGCCAGGGACGTAATTCGGCAATTGAGACCCGAAGTCGCCAGAAGATTTATGGTTTTGAATTCGATAAATGTCTTAAAAAATTGTGGGCTGTAACTTGTATTTTTGTTTCACTAAAATCATTAAAATACGAATATTTGCGTTGAACAACGCTTATCATCTATGGACCATGATAGCCTACTTACTTTACCAACGTTTTACCTAGGCTACATCAAGTGTGTTGTTTCAAAGTCTCATAAGGGCATATTTCAGAATCTCTTCTACGGCACCTAGCGCATTTGGAAAGTAAAAAACTAACGTTCCGGAAGCTAATCTTCTGGAAATCTACCACTGAATAGGCCTATAAGCTACTGTTAACAGAATATTCTCCAACGAAGAAGAGAGGGAGCTTTGTGAATATCTTCAAGATGCAGCAAAGCATCACTTTGGCTACACGACCAAGACAGCTAGAATACTAGCATTCGAACTTGCTGTAAAATACAATAAAAAAAATACCGATATGTTGGAACGAAAATAAAACTTCTGGAATGAAATGGTTCCGGCTTTTCATGCTAGTTAGTAGACTGCTCACAAAAAGAAAGATCGGTTTCGACAATATTGGAATTGCTACAGTTTTCTTTAATGTGTTTATAGGAAGTGGGCACTGTGGGAACCCTAGATGGGCAGTATTAGGCATTCATGTCCTACAGTGCTCACTTTTTTTAAGCATTTTTATATTGTCATTATGCAAATCCTGCTTATCAAAGAATTATCACCAAACTATCAATAAATAGCAAAAAGATAGTAGGCTACTAAGACATAGCGTAGAAAAATCAATGTTATTGACAAGCTTTTGAAGAAAAATTTCAAATATTCAGAAAAACTGGGCACTGTTGGGCTATCTCTCCTATACGCCACAAATTCTACGCCGCACACTTGCGGCGTATACTTTTTGTTTACGCTAACACTTGCGGCCACATTTTTTTGGATAGTTTGCGCTTGAGGCTACGCGTAAAGTTTTCGCGGTTTTTTAGCGCATTAGCGTCAACGCATACTTTTTAATGTATTTTTTTCGCTACAACACGCCAATACCTTCCAGCGCTGCAGTTGAAAGAATGTTTTCAATGGGCAAAGACATATTGGAACCAAAACACAGCAAAATGTCAGATAAACACTTTCAGATGCTTGTGTTTCTTCGTGGAAATTCAAAATAAAACCTGTTTGTTTCGAGTGGTTTATACCGTGTGAATGTTTGGCACCTAGCAAACAAAATTAGTTTACGCTAGTGTATGCGCTGACGCTGACGCCGCCAACTTTTTTTACAAGTTACGTTGACGCATACGGCGTATGGCTTTTCGAAAGTTTGCATTTAGGCTGACGGCGTCAATATTTTTTGTATGCGCGTACTTCACTGCTTAAATTAGAAACTTCCATGAGGTTCAGTGGTTCACAGTCACAACATTTGAGCAAAACTTAAACAAACATTTCACTTACCGTGTTGCAAATCTAGCATAGATAGGCTATAGAAACAACACCAAAAACCTATAGCCTACCTATGTGTAAAATAGTGGAGCACTATTCTTACTAAATTTAAAAACAATTAGTTGTGATGCTTCACAAATTGCCACTATCTTGATATTGTTTCTATCTTCGATTATCTTCTGTTGTTATAGTTTTTTATGCATTTTTTCTTAGTTGTATGAATATGTCAGCTGACTTTGTACCTTTTCGCTGTCTTTCTAGCACGAGCACCATATCTAAAGTTTTTATTTATCTGTGTGCTATATTTGTGGCCTAGTTTACGTGCTATCGCCCAGAAAAAAAAAGAATATGACTCTATCAAACTGCTCACAATAATCTACACAATTGTAAAACTGTTTTATTTGTTTTTGTTGTTTGTTTTGTTTGTCGTATCCAGGCTTACGTCCGGTGGTTGAAGATTTAGATTAAGTGGCCGGGAAGGCAAAGAAGCCAATCTTCGTGTCCACCTTCAGGCATGCCTGTAAGTGTCCAGCCAAAGACACAGCTGCGCGCATGCTTTTGAGCGGTGTCGAACCAGACGCCCTTTCGATTGCCGTTGCAGGGCTCTCGGCTACGCAGCTGACGGTTATGAACAATTACCTACAGTAAATAAAAATAATTTTCCATAACTAACCAAGCAAGAATTTTTCATCTCTGGCGTAATAATCCCATGAATGGAAATTTTTTATAGTTCAAGGTTTAAAAATGATGTGCTGCTGTTCCAAGCAACAAATAAATCTTCTTTATCCAAATCAATCAGGGCTGAATTTAGTCTGAATTTACTTGATTTGAAACTTCGTGGCGCAATCACTATAAGATTAAACGCAATAATCTAATTATAGAAAACACTTTCCTTGCGGATTGTAAAATGACAGCATTTGTATCGGTTTTTGATTAAGGTGGGCCATGCGCTTCAAAAATCGATGTCTTGATAACATTGGATGGTCTTAGTTCAACACTCTTTCACATTTTGCTGGCATTTCAATTTATTCGAATTAGTAGCTGCGCGTTAGTCTATATAAGTTTAAAGTAATTTAAAAATGCACAATTTTTGTTGCACGAGACCAAAGTGAAGTTCTGGGTCAGTGAGTAGCTATCGGTACGATCGTAGAATAGTTGAAGTGGGAAAAAAGAATTTATATAGCCTATTGTTTTATAGATAGCCTATATAGCTCATAAGCAAAATTATGATTCTGTAAGCTGAAGTTTTATTTTCGGTACCGGTATCGACAAAAAAGTAAATAAAGCAGTTTCTTAGTTACGCTGAAGTGGTAAATAAAGGGGAGATTGAAGGTAATCTTAGCTGGATCGAGACTGGTTAAGGTAATCTTAGGTCGATCGAGACTCGCTGTGAGGATATCGTCAAATAAGAGTTTGCCATAAAGCCTTCATGGGCCAAACAATTTCTCAAAGCTGCAATAAAACCAGGAATATGTAGGCTACGAAATTCTTGGTTAGTTACCATCAAAAAACAAGCTTTGGAATCGCAACTTTTTCTTTGAGGCAGTTGAAGGCATGAACGCTCGCATCCAGAGCAACTTGCAATAAATATAGAAAAGCTCAAACTAGGAAGAAAAATGTGTCGCATTTTCGCAGAGTCCATACCGAGGTTAGACTCAACTGTTAAGTAGGCTAGTCTTTGTTTATGTAGACTTAATTGGTTGGTTTGGTTTGGTTTTGAATCTTTATCCTCGGACTGACAAAGCCTTGATAGGTTAGCCTATTCCTGGTAGGTTCGCATTCTTGTAAAGGCTCTTGAAGAAGGGCCGGTTATCGAGATTGGCAGAGTGAAGTTTTCCGATTGTTGAAGTGTTGTTGCCGGGGAATTATTCCATCCATTACATGCCGCTTAATGGAGAGCAGTCCTGAAATGCGTTGCTCAAGCGCACATCCCGAGAGTTGAACCAGCGCCGCGTGATCTTGAGCCGGACGCGTAACCACTGAACTAAGGGGGCGGACTTATATAATGCAAAAAGTAAGCTTATTTTTATTTTTTTATCCAATCTTTTCGTTTTAACCCAGAAAAAATATTTAAAAGAGCCCAAGTCCAGATAGTCTAAGTCTACCCTATTTGCGACTGTTAAGTTGGCGCTAAAACTATAAGTACCGTAACTCTTTCTAAGGTAGCCTACCCACAACCTGGGTAAGCTACACCCTGTAGTGGAACATTTAGGACAGGCGAAATCATACTTTAGAAAATTTTGTTTACCTTGAGATTCAGTGCAATTTTTTTGTTGTTTATATATCATGGTTGGTTGGTTTTGAATCTTTATCCTCGGACTGACAAAGCCTTGATAGGTTATTCCTCGTAGTTTCCCATACTTGTAGAGGCTCTTGACGCAGGGCCGGTCACCGAGATTGGCAGAGTGAAGTTTTCCGATTGTTGAAGTGTTGTTGCAGGAGAATTATTCTATTCACTATGGTACTGCTGAATGGAGAGCAGTCCTGAAAGTGCGTTGCTCAAGCGCACACCCCGAGAGTCGAACCAGCGCCGCGTGATCTTGAGCCGGCGCGTAACCACTGAACTAACGGGGCGGAAAATAGACTACCTCATAAAATAATTTTTTCTTGGATTGGAGTAGCCTATACAAATTCTATTATTATCAATCTCATACTACAGCTTGCTGGATAGTTATGCAAACTAAAGGAAGGCTTTTTCGTTTGTGATTGTATTGACTGCTAACTTTCCGATAGCAAGTTAGGTTTATGCAAAAGGTAGGCTTGTTTATCAAGAAGAGCATATATCTTCCTACAAATCAGTGATTCCCAATGTATGGGTCATGACCCAAGGTTGAGTCTCCAAAAAAAACTTTCTGAATTGTTTTCTGTTTTTTTTTTTTTTTTAATTAAGAAAAATGTTTAGTATAAGGTAGCTGTTTTTAAGACAAGTTTTTAACTTGAGTCGCTTTAAAAAAAAAACCTGAGAAACCAGGGCTATTTAGATGACATAAGCTTGTTAAGCACAATGTAAAATTTTATGTTTATCGATTGAAAAGTCAATGCTTTTTTCTTCTGTCTTCCATTTTGCAACACAGTCAGCTTATTTAAAAGTTAACTTTTAATGGCAGGCCTACTATTTTAGATTTTTTCTATCAGCTTCTATGACATCGCGTAGCCTACCTGACCGAAGTTGGAAAAGCCGTGGACTACACGTCCAGGCCCAGCAAGAGTGTACTACCGGTACGGAATTGTGTCTTGAAAAAAACAATCAGCCTGATTAATAAATATGTTCGAAGTCGCAGCCTAAGCTTATACAAAAATTGTTTTCTTTTCTCTTATTCCACGTAATTTAATTTGTAGCCACAAGGAAAAACATGAACGCGTCAAAAAAACAAAAACAAAAATAACTCTTGTGGTCTCTTTCCCTTTGTCTCTATACAGACCAATTTTCTGTTTTTATCAGGGGAGTGACGTCAGACTTTAACATATGCGAGCAGTTTCTCACTTTGCGTTCCATTTATGACACACCAAGCGGGATATATATGTTTCGGGAATTTTGTTCAAGTTTTCTAGAAGCACATTCGGACCCTTCAAAGCTGTGTTTAGTTCCAACAGATGGATGTCTTACGATGTTAGGGAAAAATTAAGGTTTTCATGGACTCGTTTACAAATGGCGTGACCTGCAACGTGGCACTTGCATTTTACACTAAGAAAATATCGTTATTAAATCACTGAAGATGTCTAATCTGATAGAATCGTAACATCAACGGTAAATTAAATTCGTGCAACTGTGCTAAATCATCAGAAACTTGAGCATTTCTGGAGATATTGATACTGAAGATGGAGAGGTGCTCACTGCTCAGAGCCAGAGCACCAAGTCAACGGATCATTTGAAACTAAAAAGTAGCCTACATGCTCATTAGTGACATGATTTGATGAATTTGAAAGAAATTAATGGTATTAACTCTTTCCGGCCCATGCTACCGCCTCCCGATGATTTGCAGTCAGATGTGGAGCTGACACAAGCATTCAAACGTGATCATCCATTTCACTTCTAGAGTCGAGTCCCAGAAGAAGAGCATTTTAACTTGATGGCCAATACATTAAAATATGCATCTGTATTTGGTTCAACATAAGTTTCATGTGTGAAGCACTTTTCAGCAAAATGGTTGTAATTAAAACCAAATATCACAACCTATCGTCGAACCATCATTTTAACCAACTTTTGAATGCTGCATTTTTCAAGATTACTCTCGTTTTAGAAAACTTATTAAATGTAAAAGCCAAGATTACTTTTTAAGTTAGATTGCTTTGTATGTACTTGTTGCTTGATGGTAGCCAGGGATATCTAGAGAAGGGGATATGAAGGCTCGAAGTGATTGCCTTATTCTCATGACACTACCAGGGCGGTAGTTTGTAGTGCTTTAAACATGTGTTTCTTTTTAAAATCATAGAAAGTTTTGTGGTGCAGCTGGTACAATGAGCTACATAAGACAGTTAGCAAATGTTACGTCGAGTAGTTAAAGAATACTTGTTTACAAAGACAGTTGAAAAGTTACCAGTAAGCTGTTTTTTAAACAAAGCCTGATGCGGTATGCTAGATGTAAAGCAAGTATATGGGTAGTTGAATTAACAAGTAACCATGAGCATGCTGTGATTATCCAGGCCTGATGCTAATAGCGCAATGCAAGTTGTCATAACAAGATTTATTAAACTACTATCGGTGCCAATTGTCATTTTGCGATAAACACAGATTATTTGCGATAAACAAAAGCCCTTCTATTGTCAGACGCAAGAAAAGCCTTCGTATCCCCTTCTTTAGATATTCTTGATGGTAGCCTACATATGTTTTTTTTATGATTGCTTTTTCTTGTTGTGGCCCTTTTCAAAACTGAAATTTTGACTTTGGCCCCAGTGCTGAAAAAGGTTGAGAACCATTGGTCTAACGGTAGCTGATTTTTAAAAACCTTTATATTATGAAATATTGCAGCTTTAGCCAATTAAAAGCATTTCATTAAAAGTCTACAAAAATTGGTTAATGTTTCTGGGTTTTTTTTGACAAAAACACCAATCAAAGAATGTTTTCACGTATCGAAATAACCTGGATCTTGATGATAAGTCAGGCTACTTCGGCTTACAAGATTCGAATCGGTGAGTGTTTCAGGTAAACTGTTTACTGCAACTTGGAAATAATGGAGACAAATTTCGTTCTAACTATCATTTTTTCAAGCTTCATTATGTTTGTTTGACGAGCTAACAGCAAGAAATGAGCTAGTTTAGATTACTTATGTGGTCAAAGATTATATGATTATTCATCTTGTTTTTTTTTTATCCACGTGTCGATAAGGCATAGGATTAGGATGACACAAACTCATCAGAGTCGGCTTTGGTTGCTATTTTGGTGGAGGTTGTCACACCAGTTTCGGTTACTTGGGGTACAGGTGGTTCTAAACACCATCTCATCCCTCTACTTCAAAACTTCAGATCATCGATTTTAGATATATGGAGGTCTTCATTTAAACCAAAGTAATACGCCTGCTGCAACCACCCCAGAGTAGGTCCAGTGACCAGAGCTACCATTGAGACTTACAAAGAGAAATTATTGTTATTCTTTTTTTACTCCATGACATGGTTGTTCTGTATGTTTATCTGTAGTGGCTAAGTTAGGTTTATAAAAACTACAGGTGGTTTCTAAAGGGAGTCATGGGTTTAAGAATAGAAACTTGTTTGCCATGAGACTGCGCCACAAGTGGAAGTCTCCAATTACCGCAATCAAACTCTGCAAGATCAAACTCCAATCAAAGAAATACATCCACGCTGTTCCAAGCCTTTAGTTTAGATGGACTTATATGGATCTATAAAATAATTGTCTTGTGGTTTTACAATTTTAGCTAATAAAAGCTTGAATTTATTCTCTTTATATTTAATACTTTTATGTTTATGTTTGTAGCTTACAGACTAACTGGCTTTTTGTTGGCTATTATCTTTACCTACGTTTGTCATTAAGTTGTGTTTCATCCAACTATAAAGCAATTTCTTCGAACTTTTAAATCTCAGGTTGTTTGAATTTGTTCCTTTCTTATTCCTTTTTGAAAGAATTCACCAGATTTGCCAAATCATAATTAAATTCATGGTAACTTTATGCGGGACGTAAGAGCCATCACTTTAGCATTGATTTAACCTGTGCTGACGTTGCAGGGTGTCACAGTAGTCAATCTTCTGAAGTTAGTCTTCGCTTTGAATCAATATAACGCTCAAGAATTGGGCATGAAAATGAGTTTTTAATATTGCAAACTTCAACCGCTACAATAGACAGTAATATTCCCACAAACATAAAAAAAAAATTTAAATTGTTTTGTGACGAACGTAAACTTCACAAGACATGACTATTTTGAAAACAAGCTATTTTGTTTCCAACGATGGAAGGTGGTATAACTGCAACGGAATATATCCAGTTATGAAAAAAGAAAACTTTTCAATTGCTTTGTTTTATTAGTTTTCCATGTGATGAATTCAATTGCTTCATTTTATTAGAAAAACATGTGATGAACAAATACGATTTTGTACCGGATTATCTGTGAAGGAACGTTTTCAAGCGTTCAAAGTTTGATCGTTTTTACCTGATTGCTTAGATGCTAATCTAACTCATGCATCATCTATAGTAGTGGCCTACTAGCGTTTTTTAAGGTCCAACAGGCCTACACATCAGCGACAAAAAAAAACTACGGTAGTTTTCTTAAAATCTTCCTGATTTTATGAGCCGCAGAACTGTCATGTGATACTAGAAATGATACAGACTAATTCTAAACGAAAAACAATTCTATTGGGCAAATTTCTTTATTATTCCACATTGGAAAACATAGAAATAGCGACACTATTCGTGGCATTAAACCAGGGCTGTGGAGCCGGGTGAAAAAATATATGACTCCGACACCTCGGTTTACAATTGGACAACTTCGACTCCGGCTTTAATGTTGCCAGGTTTTTTAAAGTTGCCACATTTAAAAAAAAAACATTTCTTCTTACGTTTTCGTTTAATTTCACTTAAGTTCTAATCGAAATTGTAATGATGACTTTCTAAAACACTAACAAGAATAAACACTTCTATTTCTGGTAACGTTCTAGAGTGCAATACGGAAAACAAGAAACAATATTTTAAAACAGAAATTCAAACAAAATCATTCTTCATCGTAAGTATTTTGTATAAAATGCCATCATATTACACAGTTTTTGCACATCATTATATTAACTTTTAATATTTTACCCAATTAACGTCTTACTTGCTTTACCAATTTATTGCATTTTACAAATGAAGGAAGTAATGCTGCCTATTCATAGTAGCCTATGTTGGCCGGATGAGGTAACGTGGAGCCTACGTTTCCTTTAAAAGCGTGACACATCACGCTGTAGGCTACTCCCCGGGTTGGGCATCGATAAACATGCTTAAAAACTACTGCAATTGTAGTCTAAGTCTACTAAATGGTCGAGCATTCGTGAGAATTTAACTTTCTGTAAATAGCTTACTGTCAAGGCTATTAACATATCAATTTTTTAAATTTAACTTGCTAGTGCTTAGTACATTGCAATCCCTTGGGGTGACATAATTATACAAATGACTCATTTCGATAAGGTCAAGAAGTTCAAACGTAGAATCAATGTAAACCATCTAATTTTTCTAGTTCAGAAGTTGACTATATTCAAACTTATGGACAGTCGTAACGCAGAATTTTCTTGAGGGGGCAAGTCAATTTTTTGTTGTTGCTGGGCACACTTCAATAATGCTTGGACTCAAGCTTTAGCACGTAATTAAACCCGTTCTATGCATACTAAAATTCACTACCAAGTTAATGTTCATAGGTGATTTTATTCTTTATGCTGTAACTTTTACTTTTGTTTGTAATATTTATAGAAGAATATTTGATCAAATAGAGTACTTTCTAAAATCTCTACAGCTTGTTTCACCCTAAAATGAGGATCATAAGAAGGTCCTTATTCAAATAGGAATCCCCTTTTTAGGGTGAAACAGGCTGTAGAGATTTTAGAAAGTAATAACTATATTTGATGTAATTTGCTCTCCTTTTTTTTTTTGCTAGGCATTGAGCACTTTTTGTTGTATTAATGGTATTTATTGTTTAGACTTTAGAGGAATATTTATGTTCATCAAAAAGTACATTTCAAAAGAAATCCAATACATTTTAAACCCCGCTCAAAGTTTTTCTGAAATAAAAAAGACGTTTCATAGATAAGTTACGTTAGTGGACGCTGTTAAAACTTAACTTATCTCTTTCGCGCCCAGCGATTTTGCGCGGTTTGACCGCAAAACCCAGGCATTTTTGCTATTTTTTCTCTAACTTTAACGAGTTGACACGCATGACACCGATTGTGTATCTTAACATGGAATATTTCATTGGAAAGGTAATTTCATGTTCTAACTATAAATGTTAGAACCTACTTTCCTAATACAACATATTTGAAGATACAGTATTTTCAAAATGTGTACTTTTTTCAACATTTTTTTTGTTAAAAATTTTGTGAAAATGAAGCATCTTACAAAAAAAATACTCCCACCTTTTCTATAGAACCTAAAAAGATTTTTTTTTTCAGTTGACTTCCTAATGTTATAAAGTGCCAAGGAAAAATCAAATATGCCTTATTCCTTTAGTACATACTTTTCTTTTAACTGCTGTTGTCTAAAGTAACCAAACTTTGTCAAATTTGAGCAATTTTTTTTTTTTAAAACATGAGAATATCAATAAAATAAGCATTTTACAAGGGACCAGTAAATTTATAGATATTCTGCTACAAAGACAAAGTTTTATATCACACATCAGACAGCATCATTTTAAAATGATGCTGGGCGTTTCGCATTAAACCTCAAATCATTTTAAAATGATGCTGGGCGTTTAGCATTAAACCGCAAATCATTTTAAAATGATGCTGGGCGCGAAAGAGTTATGACTAGGACCATTTTTATTTTGACTTAAAAAAAATTTTTTTTTGATTATATTTTTATCAAATTTTGACTTTATTTTGACCTAATGAAATTGCTTATTTGTAGAGGGCACAGTTCTTCCTTGAATAGATACCAGTTACCCAAACATAATATTTTATCGATTTCAGACCCAAACGTAATATTTTGTTGAAAGTCAAGGTGTTTTATGGATTATAAACAGTGCGTCGTGTTTTTTGGCGATAGAAAAATTTCGACAAATCTGTCTAACTTTTGCTAAAAACGATTTAGCTTGCTTAAGCATTTTTGTATTACAGAATGTCAGTAGGCTACTCCTAAAGTCCAAACTGTTGATCCTCGAAAAGACCACGTTTGTGAAGAGGGAGTGTTGTATAAAAATTATTTAAGTACCGTACGTAACAATGAATAAACAAAGGACAATTTGCGATAAAAATTACTGCTGATCTAAGTGGGCATTGTGACATATTTCCTGCTTTTATGGGTTAATATGGTTTAGTTATGTCGCAGTTACTAATTTACAATGCTTCCACGAGGATTTTGACAACAATTACTCTCAAGAAACACAAAAAGATTGTCAAAAGCCATAATTTGACAAATTTTGACTTTACTGAAAATTTTGACTTTATTGTCAATTTTGACTTTATTTTGACCTATAAACTTTTTAGAAACAGTCCCATAGGTGCTGAAAACAACTTTATTCTTTGATTCGTGGGTAAACGAGGTGCTTAAAAATGTTTGACTTTATTGACTTTTGCGGGCCCTACTTATGACAAACGCTCATCTGGTGGACGCAACAGGTGATATCAACTTAACCTATTGATTTTTGTGGTCAAACTGTTTTCAAAACCCCAACTGTAAATAATAAGCTTCTGGCGTCAATCCATTCATTCAGATAAACTAATTTCCCGCATCGATTCCTAGTATGAGAACATGGAAGTTTCGAAGCTATTTAACCACGATCGAATTAGTCTCGGTGCCAATTTTTGCGTTTGTCTGATCTTGATTCCTAAATGAGTTACACTTCCTGCTGGTCGTACATCAGAGCTGTCGCTTTGTCAATAATGAAAAAGACTTTTAATATGAATGAAATAGTTTTAAAGAAAATGAATGGAAAGTTTTATATGAGCTCATGGCAAAGATAGCTTGATTGATCGACACTTTTACACAAAGTATTAAAACCTAATTATACTAAGTCATACTTTTAGTATGACAGTTTTAATCTAATTTGATTAGTGTAATATCAGTCTAACGCTTTTCAAACATTTATAGGCTATTGCTGAAACTATGAACCAAGGTTGAAAAACAATTGGAAAAATGCTATCCAGGGTGGAGAAAAAGTTGTTTTACAAGATCTATTTGCAAAGTGTTTTCATTTAAATAAAGCCAAGAAAGCGTTAGTTAGTGAAACGTTATATGTTGGTTGGGTTTACATCACATTACTAAAACGCTCAGCGGATTCCAGCTGGGAAAGAGTGACGGATATGGAATCCCACAACTTTAGTCTTTGTATATTCTTTCGCCGGACACTGCTGCTCACCTCTGTTTGCAGTCGAAGTGCTCGTTGAATAGCGTTAATATTTCCATCAAAGGGGCGCCTTGTCCATTGTGACTGGCATCTGGGTACTACATCTTGTTGTTACATCTCGTAATGTAGCTAAGAGCCTATAGGCTATTTCCTTTTTGTTCTGAAAGTGTTGATGACAAAAATAAATTGAAACGTTGTCTTCTGTAGGTGGATTATTTCCAAAGCAAAGATCACACGAAAGTAAGCTGAAGCAAGATTCTACAGCGAATTTGTTTCACCCTCTTTTCTCAGAAGCTGATGATGGGATTGATGAGAGAGATGTTGGGCTCCATTCAAAGCTTGCCTTTGAATTTGCTATTTTCTCACTCAATGAGCGGTACTCTGGGAATAGCACATTCACGACTTTCATGCAGACTTATGAAGAGAATTCGCAAAGTGGTTTTCAAATCACCAAAAAAGGTCGGAGTAATAAGTTTCTGTTTATTTTATATTAGCCTGTTGCCTGCTGGTGTAACGAATCGCTTTATTAGAGCACGCGTACTTAGGCCCTAATTTATCAGCTACTTAGCCTATCAAAAACGATTTTTTTATTGTCTGGCTATTCAGGCTAAATATAGTAGGCTTTAGGTCTCCAGGTATGCTTCTCTTCCACCACCTTGGGATGGGAGACATGGGATAGGCTAGTCTGGATGTAGTCCTTCTGCTTTTAGACCTTGATGAAGGGTGTGCGTCTGTGCGACCTATGTTATCAAGACGGTTTCGCCTTGATCAACTATGACGTTAATATCACCGTTTCCATGTTGTCGATGATTAGCGATTGAGAACTTCTTGATAAACTAAAACAAGGCCTCTACAAGAACAATGTCTCCCATGATTTGGAAGAACATAACCACAAGTTAATGCTTTGTTGAAGCGCTCAACATCGTTTTAGGCTATCAAACAAAAGAAAAAGTGCAAATCCGTAACCTTGAATTTTTGTTAAAGATGAGTTTGCAAAAAGCTGTCAAGTGCGTTACACGTTTTCATCAACTTAGTAAAGTTTTCATCATAATAACTTGTAAGCAAGAAACAGTATGCTTTTTTCGAATAGAAAACGTGACATAATGGACCACATTGAAATGTTATTTGATTTGTTAATTTAACTTAATTTGTTTGCTAACAGCAATCGTGCTCCAAATATATGATTCTGTTTTTTTTTCATTAGCTACAACTTTAGCCTACTCTGGTCTATTTACAATTGGAGGTGCTTGAAAAAAGCGTCTCTCCACAAAATTCATTGGCTTGATTAAAAGAAAAGAAAAAAAAATAGCACCATATGATATGGAACTAACCCAAAGTGATGTGTTTTTTGTGTATCTTTCAACAGTGTGCTCGCAACTGTATGTTGGTGTTGCTGCCATCGTTACTTCAATGGATTCTGACGTCATCCAGTCCATATGCGATGCCAAGCATATGACACATATTCACGTTGGAAAAAGCGAACGATCTATTAAAAAGACTCATCGAAAAAACAAGGTCTGGGTTTGTTCTTTGAACAATTTTTTAAGTTTTTTGTTGGCTATACAACTTAATATAGTTTGCCTTAACCTTGCTTGAACTTTTCACAGTCATGGCATGACGCGATGGCTAACATCTTCTTTTAGGAGTTAGCCTACAAACCTTTTTCTGCTCTGCATGTGGATTCAAGTTAGTGATTATTACCATGGACCAGTCATCGAAGTGCAACAGATTGATAAAAAAGCTCAATTTAAATGTGGTTTTAAACGTTAAAGGTTTTGACGTTTTTTGGTAAACTCTGAAAAATACTGTATGATCAGCAATAAACTGACTTCTCTTTATATATGGTGATACAATTTTTTAAGCAAAGCTGGTTATGTGGTCATCACTGAATGTGCTTCTTTATTTTCAATCAGAACCCAGACACAACATACACAATAAAACTGTCGCCTTCGTTAGAAATTTGGAATTCAGCTGTGATTGATCTTGTTCTGCATTACAAGTGGACAAAAATAGCTATTCTTTATTGCGGGGACTTGTCTCGTCTTCAACCACTTACGGACGTTTTATCGCGAATGCACAACAACGATCTAACACTTTTACAAGTGAAGCCAAAAGACAAGCTTCATCTAACACTGTTGTTGCAAATAATACTAGAAAGAAGAATCAAGCACATCATTGTAGATTGCGAGGAATACAATTCTTTGTTTTTAATTTTACAAAGGGTAAGTGTTTATTTTTGTTTTCGTTTTATTTTAAAAGTTGAATGTGCCTTTCGTGAAACAGTTTAAAAGTGTTAGAACCGAAAAAAATAAGCTTTCTTCAACTAATCCAAAGTTAATTGTAAGATCAAGTGGCAGTGGTTCGATTTTCGGGGTGTGCTTGTGCAATGCACCTTAAGGACTACTTTCCATTCAGTGGCTACTAGTGGATGGTGTAGCCTACTTCACAGACAACAACATCTCGAAACTTCACTCTGTTAATCTCTGTGACCGGGCCTGCATCAGTGGTTCAAAGCCTCTACAATTATGCAAAACTACCAGGATTAAGCTCTCAAAGAAGCTTTGTCAGTCCGACCATAAACATTCCCTCAATCAATTGAACAAAATCAAAAGCTTTATAAAACAAGAAGGTCAACTCAATGCAAGCAGCAATGTTTTCACAACTATTCAAATATCTTAGTGTTAGGCCATTGATAAATGACATGACCAATTGATCAATAACGAATCTTTATAAAACGATTGCATTTTCAGCAAAGCCTTTATAAATTAAAAACAGAGAGAGACTGTTCACCAGGCATTTTATAATAAAAGTAATTTGCGTTCTTCTGGTGACTATTTACTAGGTTACCTCCTGATGTTAAAGATGATAACTAGCTTTTGTATTTCCGACGTTTCGTCAGTCAGCACGACTGACTTTATCAAGGTGGCTAAAACAGGTTAACACAACCTGTTCAGCAACGATGGCACAACACAAAAACGTACTGATAAAATGAATAAAGTAAGCAGCAAGAATCAGAATTAAAACACGCAACAAGACACCTAGAGGTTAAACTGAATGCAGTGAATGCCTAAAACCAGTAGGCTGCTTTCCAACAGCGTAAATTTATCTATCTATTGGGCCACCGTCAAGAAACATTGAAAAGTCATCAGACAAGACAGAAACCAAGGGAATTGGCAATAACAATGATAGAGAAGACGCACTGAGAATGGAAAAGGTGAAGTTAAAGTTAAAGTAATTTTTTGTACACAGAGGGAAAATTCTGACCATCTTTCTGGTTGAGAGCATGTTGTGCTTTCTGGTTTATGTACCACTTTTCTGTAAATAATCTTTTTGTGTAATCCTTTTCAGTTTTAAGACAGACCATAAAATTACTTGGACCAACGCTACCATTCTTAAAACTGAAAAGGATTACACAAAAAGATTATTTACAGAAAAGTGGTACATAAACCAGAAAGCACAACATGCTCTCAACCAGAAAGATGGTCAGAATTTTCCCTCTGTGTACAAAAAATTACTTTAACTTTAACTTCACCTTTTCCATTCTCAGTGCGTCTTCTCTATCATTGTTATTGCCAATTCCCTTGGTTTCTGTCTTGTCTGATGACTTTTCAATGTTTCTTGACGGTGGCCCAATAGATAGATAAATTTACGCTGTTGGAAAGCAGCCTACTGGTTTTAGGCATTCACTGCATTCAGTTTAACCTCTAGGTGTCTTGTTGCGTGTTTTAATTCTGATTCTTGCTGCTTACTTTATTCATTTTATCAGTACGTTTTTGTGTTGTGCCATCGTTGCTGAACAGGTTGTGTTAACCTGTTTTAGCCACCTTGATAAAGTCAGTCGTGCTGACTGACGAAACGTCGGAAATACAAAAGCTAGTTATCATCTTTAACATCAGGAGGTAACCTAGTAAATAGTCACCAGAAGAACGCAAATTACCTTTATAAATTATTACAGTTTTGCCTTCAAAAACCTGTGATGTAATTTTTTTAATTATAAGAATGTTTTTATTAGTGTTTCTAAATGTGTGTAGCCTATTTATGCTAGCCTACTCTGTTTGGTTTACGAGTTAATTGACAGTCAAGTCCATATCTATGTCATAAGCCAATTCCTACAATTTAAGAAGTGATTTTACGTTACTGAAAATGAAGTTATTGTGATTTTGGCGTGTGGTATAACAACTAATCTTTCTTGAATACATTGCACAAATCATAAATATTTAAAATCATATCTGCTTTGCAGGCCTTACAACTCGGTTTGCTTGAAAATGAATACCACTACATCCTGTTTGGCACGGTAAAGCTTCCTGTATTCTTATAACAAGTTTTAATACTTTTATAATTTGGAAAAAATGCTATCATAGCCACGCTAAACGTTTTTAAAATTCAAAATTGGAACTTTAATTGCAACTTTTGAAATTTGTACATTGCCCTCTTGTAAAAGAAATTTAACAGAATTTTACCGACGTTTTAACGTCTTTTATTTCCATTTAATAATGCGGTATTAATGTGACCTATTCTGCTATTCAAGAGTATCAGCATTCTGCATTTCAAACATACAATATTCCAGGCTGTTATAGTTCATTTTAAATCAAAGTATTGACTAGAGTAGCTTAACTTTGTGCCGTGAAAAGTCAAGAGTTTTCTACTTTTCAGAATTCGAATTTGTTTTTGGAAAGAAATCTTCTCAAATTTGGCCAAAGGAACATCATAGTTTTGAACTTACTCAATGAGGAATTAGAATCGCTAAGACTCGTTCAAAATCAATGGAACAAATTTGTATCCACACAAAACCTTGATGGCGATAATGTAAGTATAAAATATTCTTAAAGCATTTGTTTATCTACCAAGAGGCTATGCACAAAAGATAAAGCAGTAGTTCGATTCTGGATGAGACAAAAAGGTTTTGGCTCAACTCTAGCATTAATTTAAGTAGCATCGTCTAATTGTTTATACAAAACACAGAGATTTGATTTATTGATAGGATAACAACTTTTCAAATTGTGGTTAGCCTAAATAAAATGGATTTGCAGGGCTAATTATATTGAATGGAAAGCTGCTAACTAAGTTGTTTCAAAATATCTTAAATTGTTGAATGTTAGATATGCTCATTTATGCAATACAAGTTAAGTCAGTTCGGTACTAAATCTTAAGACTTACATGGATCAACATTTTTAGATCAACAAGTACGAGCAAAGGTTTGGCAGCGTTCTGCCTTTGTCCGCATTCACAGTAAGTTTTGTTATTACAATATTTTCAACGACATACTGCATTACTGTCACATTCTGCATAGTGACTTGCTTATTCCAGACAATATAGATTTTCGTTTGTAAGCCTTCGCACGATAAAAGATAACCTACTGTGAAAATAACTTCAATTTGTTTAATAATTTTATTTCTTCAGGCTGAAGTGGCTTTGATGTTTGATGCATTGCATATGTACGCCGCTGTTTTGTCAAACCTCGCAGCAAACCCATTGCAGCACTTCAACCACCGAAGTCTTCCTTGTGATTCTAACAACGTATGGCTCTTTGGAAACACTCTTATTCGTGTCTTGAAAAATGTGAGTGTAATTAGGTTAATTTCTATGAAAAATGTCAACACTAGTTTAGTAAAATATGATGTTTATCCTTTTTCAGATTTGCTGAAAAAAGTATAGCCTAACAAACGAATGAGAACAATGGTTGTTTTTCATGTGAACAAAGTGTGTTTCAGAGCAGCTATCCAGGGCTCACGGGAACAATTAGTTTTGATGAACATGGAGAGCGAACAGAAGTTAGAATGGCGGTTGTCACTGCAACTTATACCGAAGTAAAGAAGGTGAGTTATTATTTCTGCAACGCAAAAAGTTCCTAACTTTGACATAAACCATATTATGTGACAAAGGAAAGTTTTATAAACAGTTTCTCTATAAATGTGCAAGTAAAAAATGCTAATCCAGCCTCGTTGTTTGGTTATCTGCATCTGACTTATTTTTACCAGCATTATTAAATATATACAACCAAGCAACCACACGGCATTTAAAGGCATACTAAATGAAATTTTCAAACGTGAATTAACCATTAAAATGCGTAAACTAAACATTCAAGAAAACATTTCAAAAAAAATTACCGAAAAAAAAAAAGTTTTTAATGGCGCTGGCAAGGCCTAAAATCCAATGTTTCATTTATTTTCACTTTTTCTCAAAATGACCAAAAAGTGCAAACACAGCTCGAGAATACGTCACAAAAGACAGCAATAACCAATAACAAAAGCCACGTCACAACATCTGATGTTTTAACATCAGATCTGATGTTTTGAGCAAACTGTCTGATGTTTTGACGTTGAAATCTGATGTTTTGATGTACCTACATACATAGCCTACAGTTAAATCGCCGGCAGTAACAACTGTTGTGTGATCAGCTGATTGCTCGTCTTTTGTTACGTAGACTGTACAGTCGCACGCTTCGCTGCTCAGGCCCATTCTGGTTTTGAAAGCTTTGACAAAAGCACGCGCGCAATGATGGTCAGACCGCAATGGGGAAAAATTCTATTGAAAATTGTTTTATGGTAGCAAGTTAAACACAAAGAACGTGGAAAATCGCCAAGTCAGGTTTTTCCTTTAGTATCCCTTTAACATAATTCATTAAAATTGAACATAAACTATAAGCTACAAACGTTTTCGGCCATACACACGTTAGCTCTTATCAAATAACAAAAAATAACTGCTTATCATATCTACAATGAAAATGAATTGAATAACTGATCTAAACACTGAATTAAAAAACGAAATGCATAAAATGAAACGGCAGAGCAAAAGAGAAAGGCACATCACATGGCGTTTAAATTACGCGAGGCAAAGACGCATCATATGACGCATCAAGAAAAGACGTTGAGTAAATAAGGAGCGCCTGAGGCAAACAACTGTGTATTGAGGCGAGGATTGTATGATTTTATTAGCAAAGCCTCGTGGATTTTAGTGTCGAATTCGGTGGAACATTTACGCATAATTCTAAACGACTCCAAGGATGGTTTGTTATTTGAACATGTTTGGCAATCGAATATGTGATCTTTAATGGCACTTTGTTACAAAGTGCCATTTGTTACAAAGTGTTACACTATGTTACAAATGTTACAATTTGTAAAAAAAAAAAAGTAGGCAACCTGAAATTTTGCTAATGAGGGGTGCATTAAATGACATTTATCAAGTTTTTTTGACAAAATAGCCTACTCTCTTTTTTACAGTTTATAGCCAGGTTGAAAGAACCCATGGCCTCGACCTAAAGCCCCATGTTCATTGCGTGTGCCAGTGTTTATATTTTAAATAATGTACTGTAGACCTCTCTGTAGCCTATTTTGAATTTGCTTTCAACCAAGTTATGTTCATTTAGTTCAAGCAACAAACTTTTGCTCGCAGTTGGTTGAAATTAATGGAAACAGATCGAAATAAGTTAAACCTCACAGGTCGCGAAACCGACCCCAGACAGCAAAATCCGTCATTTTAACGTTGATTCAACTTCTGCAGACGTTGAATGAATGTAAACATAACAGATTTTGTTGTTTGGAGTAATTATAATTCACTAAACAATAAACGATGTTTGCAAATTGTGAAATAAGAAGACTTAGCCAACGTTTTGTTACTGACTGAGTTTTTGAATAAAAATCCACAGTAGCCTAAGTAGTAGAAGAAGAAGTTCTTTTATTTTGCATCATCAGCACATGCGAAAAAAAACAATACAAGATTACAATGTGAGCTAGGTTGTTTGCTGATGATGATGGGAGTGACAGAAGGACCGAACTGGTCATCAAGTCTGCCACACCCGTGTGGTGTCATGGATTATTTAAAATGGAACGGTGTCGAAGTTGAACGCAGATATTGATTGATTGATTGATTTGATTGATTGGTAGATATATATTATATACAACATAAAAAAACAATACACATACGAAATTTAACAGTGCAATATAAAAAAACAGGAATACTAGAAATGATGCAAAAATACAAAATGGCATATACAATATACATACAACACACAGCACAGCATACTGGTAAGACAAAAGCGAATATACAGTAATTAGCGAGATACGGTGAGAATAAGTAGAAGCAGTTTGATGGTACTATAGGCTACCAGTTACTTATACTCAGACATTAAGTGCAGTTTTAATTTTTTAGAAAACATATTAATTGTTTGAACTTTTCTTAGCTGTTCCGGTAATTTGTTCCAAGTGTTTGTTCCAAGAAATTTAATTGAGCGTTGGCCAAGCTTTGTACGCATTCTTGGTTTAAAAAGCATATCTTTCTTAGCACCTCTGATATTATAGTTATGAGTTTCCTTACTAAGACGAAAGTACTCAAAAAAATTGCTGGTAGATGTCCTTTATTGCTTTTATAAACAAACTTGCATAGCCTACTTCTATTAAAAACATGTCTTCGACTTGTAGCTCGTTGCTTTTATTGAAAAGAGATTTGGTGGGAATTCTGTCCTTAATCTTGTAGTAAGTAGGCTAGTAGTAAGTAAACATGTATCCAAAAACGATTGTTGTAACCTAAAAAATTCTCAGCACAGTATTTGTTTTCGAAGATTGGCGAATGGAGTAGCGAAGTCAATACAAACTCGGGTTCAAGAAACATGAAAAAAGAAAACTCAAATCGAAACCGCCTAGAAATGTTTGACTCTACAACTGCAAAAACTAATATCAATGACTCAAAATTGTTTTTCAAAAACCGAACCTTATTGGTCACCACAATTCTTGTAAGTCTATCATTGATATTCTATTGTGGCCTGATATTATGAAGACCAATGCAAGTTTTGTTTTTGTCGTGAAAGTGTTTGAGGTGAAAAATGTCCAGCTATAGCCTACAACATATTATATATCCTAGCGCTCTATAAGTGGTGGTTATCCTTGTTTGTTTGTTTGTTTATCTTTATCCTGCATTGCGGGAAAGCGGACTTGAGCGCTATGCATCGGTGTACGCCTTCCGACATACACCTGACCCACGCTGCAGCCGACGGCAATGTCTGTTTCCGGTTGTCTACTCTACTTATGACTTAAATTTATTACTACCCATTACTCGAAATCGATCACTAGGTAGAGGCAATTATCGTTAAGTTTCTTGCCCAGAGAAACAACAGCAAGTGCGGGTGGCTGGAGTCGAACATGCAGGCTCTCGACTGCGAGCCCAACGCGCTAACCACTCGGCCACGGCTGCCGACTCGGCCACGGCTGCCGATTGTTGAAACCTAATAAACCTTGTAAGCCATTGTTCAAAACATGCATGAACACAACAGCTGTTCAGTGGATTTAGCTATTTTTTTTTCCCTAGAGACGGCTTTATCAACAAAAAGCTAAGTCTTCGTTAAGCTATAGAAACCTGTAGCCCAGCCTACATGTTTTCTTGAACTGTTGTTTCCACTCTACCAGTAAGATATTCTATTACACAAAACTGGCTCAAGGGCATTGGCTGACTGATGACACATAGTCAGGGCCTTTGAGAGCATAATTTGAGCCGGTACCAATGAGATCTTCGGACTCCAAATCAAAGCACTTCTAAGATTAATTTTCCTGTCCCCTTGTGAAGGTTACGGGACCCTAAACGCATCCGGGGTCCTAACTACTTCCTGGACCCCTGTCAATGACGTGTGATAAGAATAATAATAAATCATCTGTAGCTACGCTAGCAGTGCCCTGATTGCATAGTGCATTGCTACGGTAGAGTACCTACCAACAGAGTAAATCCTAAAAAAGCAGTAAATACGGGCTTGCGTAATTTAATTTAGTTAGCTGTTGATTATAATCGAGATTCTGCAGTATTTATTTTTATTTTTTAAACAGTCAAAAAAGATTAGATAAACTAAAATGAGGGAGCCCTTAATCAGCCGTGGTCCCCCGGCCGGAGGGTAGGCTACGGGGTGCGGTTAACACGGCCCTGCATACCAATTATCGTTTATTCAACATTAGTTAGTGAAGATAACAGTAACAGTGGATTTTACAGTAAATTTTACAACTATGTTTTAGGTGAAGCCGTACATGTTTAAAGAAAATATCCCGATTGGCGGAAATGGAAACTTTGAAGAGAAATATTCTGGATATTGCAAGGAATTACTCGATGTAATTAGCTAAATTGTTTCTATTTTGATTCAAACATAAAAAAATGAAAAGCATGACCAATGTTTTACATTGCTCACCTCTACTTAGAGGGAAACAAAGTTAGTAGATGTACTGTAGTTACTGTACAAAAAAAAAACCAAAAGAAAGCTGGGTTACCCTACTTTTGTCAGCGTTCTGAAGCCAAGTGTAATGAGAACCGTACAACAAGTATAGTCATCATTAGCTACATTTGAATGTTTGTTTTGTTTTTAGTATTTGTCTGAAGAGCTTAAGTTCGCGTACAATATAACGGAAGTAGAGGACAAGCACTACGGGTCCAAAAACACGGAAGACGGCTCTTGGGATGGAATGATAGGAGAACTAATGAAAGGGGTGCTAAAATTAACAATTAACAACTAGAATAATTAAAGGGCACTTTGAGATTTTGCTGTTCACATACCTAACTCATCAAATAACTTCTTTGCAGTAGTTATTTAGAGTAGGCTACTTATTCAAAAAATGGACGTGCTTCTTGGCTGGACAAAATAATTATATTGGATGCATTGCTTGCTGTATGCTTCGTTTTCGTTATACAGTATGTAGGACTATGTTTTGTTTTGCATCCGAACAAAAATAAACGACTAACTGACTTTTTTTGCAGCCTACCATCTCATATCGTAAGCGCCAATATTCACTTGTTCCCACGTTTCGACGATACGAAACGACTAACTTCTTCACTAAGTTTTCGCATTTTTTATTGTTTTCTATTTTCAGCATGCAGACATGGCTGTTGCTCCTCTCACTATAACCTACGATCGAGAGAAAGCTGTTAAATTTACAAAGCCGTACATGAGTCTAGGTGTTAGCATTCTTTATCGAACCCCAACAGTCAGTAATCCAAATCTGTTTGGATTTTTCAAGCCTCTTTCCATCCTCATTTGGATCCTAGTATTGGTCTCGTACGTTTCTGTAGCACTGATAATGTTTTGTATCGCAAGGTAAGTAGCAAAATGTTTTAATTTATAAACTAATTATATTTTATATTGTCCAAATGCCGATATAAACAGACGAATGCTAATTTAATAATTATCAAGGCCAATGCTGATCTCGCCCTTTTTCCAAAGCGTAGTGTAGGCAACACTATACTGAAATTTTGTGTAGCCTACCTGGTATTTACTATGGACATGTTGTCGTTGTTTAAACATTAACATTTTGTAATTTCAGGTTAAGTCCTCAGGAATGGCAAGATTCGTCCACTAGTGGAACTGAGTTAGAGCACGTCGAAAATAACTTTGGATTTCTAGACAGTCTCTGGTTTGGCATTGGCGCTCTTATGCAGCAAGGCTCAGACATCAGTCCTAGATCTGTATCTACAAGGTAATGTAAGATAATTCAATCTTAACATTCTGTAGTTAATTTTGTTACAAAATGTTAGGTTCAACCAATTAAAGTACTTGATCGATATCGAAGGAATTCAGATGTCACAATAAAGGTGTCTCCACCGCCACACAGCTCAGTACGCTACATTTTCTGCATTCATCATTGATGAAGCAAAGGGTTTTGTTTGATTTTAGATTAAAAACTGGCACCAGACCTTTCCAATAAAAACTTAGAAGAAAAAATAAAAATTTGTAACTATGTAGCCCAGGAGTGTGTAACTATGTAGCCCAGGAGTGTATAACTATGTAGCCCTCTTTTTAGTCTTCGAAAAGGTCCAAATTTTAAATAATGTGTATCCCGCTAGACGATTTTCATTTATATCTCAAGCTTGCTCCGTTTAGTAAACATTGTTTTCTGTTTGGCAACCCGACAAGTTCAACCAGTGTGAAATTAAGCAAACAAATCTTAATCTACGGTAACCCTATATCCCTTGTAGTTACATCTTTTGATTGCAGTCACATTTTATCGGTAGCCTAGTAGCTTCTATTCGTTCACACGCAACGCAAAACTAAAACTACGGTAATTTTAAGTCGTCCGTACGCCAAAAAAAAAACAGATTAGAAAATCCGCAGCTGTTTTGCGCTTGAATAGCCTACTCACGTGCTGTGTGTGAACAAGAAATAAACATCCACCAGCTGAGCATCTCTATTCGGTTCCTGCTATCCTCGTTCTGTCTGAAGGTACCTTTTAGGCCAATTAGGCGTGAGGTAGCTGGGTGGATATTTATTGCTTGCACATTTGTCATAACAAAGTGAACAATAGATATTTCTAGTTGTTTGCCCGAGGACCAAGCTGGTTATTGTTGTTCGGCCTAGCTCACCTCTTCTAGCACAAAAATGTAGCCTGCTGCGGGACTACACAATACACATATTACTGGGTGATCACACCAAGTCTAGACAAATATTCATTGAAATAACAGCACATTCAAACAGAAAAAAAATTACACATAGCCTATAAAGAAAGATACAAATAAAAGTATAAATAGACAAAATGCACTCTTATTTTTCAATGTATCCTCCCTTTGCCTTCACAAAAACGCTTTAGTCTGTTGTGCACTTGACTGCATGAGGTACGCAGCCACCAGTTCTTTGGACAGTCGAAAAGTTATTCACTGTCCAGGTTGTTCATAACCATCAGAATGACTGTATTTACGCAAAGAATAAAGAAGATATCCCACTGAATGAAAAGGCTGATGTTCTAGAGACAGAAACCAGTCTCTGTGATGGTTTGGGATAGGGTAACTTCAACTGGTGAAAACAGTCCCTTCTTCTTCATTGAAGATCGAGGGAGTAAAAGTTAATCAACATGTTTAGCCTATTTGAAAATGTTGGAGAAATTGATTCCTTGGATCAATGCAACATTTGGAGAAGACGAATAACTCTTCAACAAGACGGGGCTACGTCCCAAACAGCGAACCTTGTCCAGGACTGGTGCAAGGAGAATACGGCAGGATTTCGGCCAAAGGAATTATGGCTTCCATCCTCTCTTGATTTAAACCCAATGGACTTCACAATATGGAGTAGTGGAGAACCTTGGAGAGTGAAGCCTGTTCTTCAATTCATTCAAGCATTACAGCTCTGAAGGCAAAATTGCGCACTTGCTGGGAAAAAATATCATCAGACACCATGCGTGCCTCATGCAGACAAGTGCACAACAGACTAAGGCGTTTGGCGAAGGCAAAAAGAGGATAAGATTGAAAAATAAGACGACATACTTTTCTTTGTATGTGTGAATTTTTTCCTGTTAGGTGTACTTTTATTTCAATAAATATTTGTCTATACTTGGTGTGACCTACCCTGTAATTGTAACAACTAGCCTAGCACATCCGTTGTCGAATTTAGATAAAATAGTAACCAATCGATTGTGATTTAGTCACCATGGCGAGCCTAGTTTTAGTTAAAATCGAACGTGTAAAACACAGATTTTTTCCTTTTTTTTGAAATTTCAAAATTCAACAATAGTAAAGAAATGTTGTTTTTTTTGGCTGCTTAAACTTAAAATAACACTGAATGCATTATTAACTAAAAATTATGCAAAGCAAATAAAACGTTCCTGGATGTTTCGTTATTGCAGTTGAGGTCGTTTTACTTATTCGGCTGTATAAACTATTCCCGTAGCGCTCAAGAAAAAAAGGAAATTTTTTTTTTAAACATGTAGAAGGCTACAACCAAAACATTAAAACAATAATATTTAGCTGCTGCAACTTGTTACAAATTTGCAAGATTGGGCTATAAAAGGTCAACTGAAAGTATTTTTTTGTTTCATTTTTTATCACAAATATTCATTTTACTCTCCTAAAATCATGTCGCCTACTTCCCAACCCAATTTTTTGTTGCATATAGAGCTATGCAACATAGAGCGCCATGGAGCTAAATAAGGGTGGCAAGCTTTCAGCCTCCTCGATGAATTTTGTAGGCTTTTAGCTGGCGTCTGGTGGTTCTTCATACTAATTCTGATATCATCTTACACCGCCAACTTGGCTGCATTTCTCACTGTCACAAGACTGGAAACAGAAATAACCAGCGTAGACGACCTTGCTTCGCAGACAGCTATCAAATATGGAACCATGAAAGGTCAAGCCACAGCCTCATTTTTCAAGGTACCGGAGACTACATTATTTTCTGTATAAGACATAGCCTACATGTGTAGCCTATGTGTTTGAGTGACTTTTCACATTCGAGTAGTTTCTCACGTCAAATTTAGATTCTTTTCAATCCTAGGGTTTATTTTTTGTGTGGTGTTAAAGAAATAGGCTTAGTTAGACTACTTGAGAGATCTTGAAAAAACTACAGTAGGATAATAATATTTTGTACATGAATTTGTTTATCGCTCTTGGAAATGATCCTTAAGTTTGACTAAAGCCTATTTGAAAGGACTTTTGTAACTACTGCAGTGCCTACTTTTTCTAATGATATTTCCCAGTTTAATTATATGCCTATAGCATGGTTACTTAACTAATCTTAACAAAGCTCCAGTTTGACAAGTTGAATATTTTTAGCGGTCCGGTGAATGAGTTATTTCACACGCAACCACAAAAGTTAAACTATCTGTACCAAACCACTTTTTTAGGTAAACAACTCGAATTGGATTTCTGAGAAAGTGTTAGGGAGTCGAAGCCCCCCAGCAACTAGGATAATCACAGTAAAAATTGCTTCCTCCCAGTAGAAACCTGTTTGGAGAAGCCCTGAAACGTGGGAACGAGGTTATTCTTCCAAAAGCTCAAGGTCCACCATCAGCACCCAGAAGGTTCTGATTGGTACCGCGGTCCACCAGTTGAGGAGCCCTGGCCTATAGGCTTTACTTTTGTTCAAAAGGCTTAACGATATTAATAATGTCCCAAATGCTCTTCAGAATTCAAAGCTTCCAACTTATGCAAAAATGTGGAGTTTTATGACGCAATCTAAAGGCGTGTTTGTTCATAATGACACGGAAGGCATAGGACTTGTGTTGAAAGGTTTGTGAGTAATTTTTTGTGAGATTGTTCGTCTCTGTGATGAGACTGTCTCAAAGCTAAACTGTGCGGGTTTGGGAATACTGATTTACAGACAGAGATACAAATGGCTGATCATCGGGGTTGACCGAGTACAGCTTCCGCTTGTTGAAGCAGAGCCACTGGTTGAAGTAGCCTACCGGTAGCCTTGTATTGATTGCAGACTATTCCATGTATTAGGTGCCAATGTTTGATCAAATTTTAATGTTTTCCCTTTGAGCTTATAGGCTGCAGTTCGTTTTTGGTCATACATTTTCGTTGTAGGACTGTTTTGTGCATGGATTGAAAGAAAGGTTGCACGTGTTTCCACATAAAATACTTTACACTTGCATCTTGTACAGGTGATTATGCTTATCTAATGGAATCAAGTACACTTGAGTATCTTGCGTATCAAAATTGTAATCTCACTCAAGTTGGAGGATTATTGGACACTCGCGGATATGGCATTGCTACTATGGGTATGAGTCTCCAAGAGAATACTTATAAAAGGCTAGCTCAGTTCTAACATTGATGGTTTGCTGTATTTTGGATATTGCATTGTGAGATACCCACTTAATCTTTCAGCTTGTACTGTAATGTTTTGGCCTATGCATAATATGGCTTTGACATCAAGTAGGCTAGGCTAAAAATTACAGGAAAAGCATAATAGATTACAATTATTTGGTTATAGGCTATAGTTGCATGATCTAGATTTTGTCTGTCGGTATTTGATTCTGATTTCACTCTTGTCAATATTTCAATTTAATATTATTATTAAACATGCAATTCTTGACGTCACCGTTTCGTATTACTTTGCATCCATCAATGTTTTACGACTTGTTATTATTTTTTGACGTCACTCTTTCATATCATCAACGCTTAGGCTATAATTGTAGCCTAATTAACGAAAAGCAAAAAATTGATAAGAAGTCATGTTGTTACAGCAAGCATGGAAGTGATAGGTTTTTTTTTTCAGAATCGAAACTTCGAGATGAACTAAGTGTCGCTATACTGAAGCTGCAAGAAAATGGAGTCCTTGATGAGTTAAAGGATAAATGGTGGAGAACCGATGCTGTTGAATGCCCCAAAGTTAGTTCAGTCATTTTTTGCTGTATGGTTGCATCCTGCATCATAGCCGTACGAGCCAGGGGGGCAGGGGGGGCAGCCGCCCTCCTGTTGTTTCAAAACGTCGCGAATTCGGGCAAAATCTTGAAATTATTAGGGCAAAAATTGCTATATAAAAAGCTACAAAATTGCATGAATTAAGAAAAACTATAAATTAGTAACTTTTACCTATCAAACTAAGTACAGCCTCTTATTTGCACAAGAAATGTGCCGCAAAATTGTCATTTGGCACACCCGTATTGATGTATTGTATTCCATGGTGATCAAATTGTAGTACGAAATGCATTTAACCAACTGCATCATGCCAATTTGGGCAGCCACCAAAATATGTCTCTAATAGTTTTGTGAAACTGAACAAATCAAATGGCAAAATTTGACCTTTATAGCTAATTTTATTAATTTTCACACATGCATCGTGTTGATTTGGGCAGCTGAAAACATGAAATTAGGCTATTTGATGAAACTGATTAGTCTGTTTATGCAACTGCCCAAATTAGCGTGAGGCAGTTTCCCCAAAATGAACAAATTCATTAATTTTTCCCATTTACATAACTGTATCGTTTAGATTTGGGCAACAAAAAAATATGAAAATATCTGATCATAGTCTATTTATAAAACTGCCCAAATTGGCATGATGCAGTTGCCTCGGCATCAAAATTTACAGTCTTTAATTTTTTTCATAATATTAATAAATGCATCATCTTGATTTGGGCAACTACAAAATATGAATTTATATAAATCCGGTGAATAGCCTAGCCTACTTTTATAAAACAATTCGGGTGGGGAACAGGGTTGCATTCCTGGGGGGGGCTCAGGGGGGCTGAGCCCCCCGAAATATGAAAAAGCTTGATGTAGGGGGGGCTCAGGGGGGGCTCGTTCAAGCTTCCATTTTTCAGCTTTTCTGGCTGAACAACAACTTCTCGACTGAACAAGTAACACTTTAACAGCTTTCTCACAACAGAACTGCAAAAAAACACGAACATAAGTTGATAGCAATCGCCAATTATCACTTTTGTCAGAAACTCTCCAGACTGGGAATATCAACTTCGTAGTAGCTAATCGTCATGTCAAATGAACTGTTAATTCTCTACTTCAAATAAAAAAAGCTATTCAAGAAGGAAAGTATTCGTTTGATGAAGTTGTTAACTTGAGTCCCGGAAGTACAAAAAACTACTCCTTTAAAGGCACAACATTGGACCAGTTCAAAGCTCGACGTAGAGACTACCCTTCTTTTGATCGTAATCGGATTATTCAAGCTTTGGTTGACAACATTGGAAGCAGGATGATGGACACCAACAATGAAAATTCTGTGAAGAGCTTGGAAATTATTGTACCAGAGTTATAGCCTGCTGCAGTCGAAGTTCCATGGCAAGAAGGGGAGCAGAGATTACGAAGAATAGAGGAGAGATTTCATGTCATCACTCCTATTTCTGATTTTCGATTGTATGTTGACAATCCTTGTTATTAACCAGATACGATAAAGTTGCTCAAGAACGTAGTACTAAACATGATTGCTATAAGTTCTGCTGAAGCAGAATGTGGATTTTCACAAATGAACTTGGTCATCACACCGCTACGATCACGGCTGACCATGTCACTTGTTTCAGCATTGTTGTTCATCAGCATCAATGGATCACCTCCTCCTCATTTATGGAATGGCACTGCTGCAACTCAGAAGTTGTCGGCAGCCGTGGCCGAGTGGTTAGCGCGTTGGGCTCGCAGTCGAGAGCCTGCATGTTCGACTCCAGCCACTCGCACTTGCTGTTGTTTCTCTGGGCAAGAAACTTTACGATAATTGCCTCTACCTAGTGATCGATTTCGAGTAATGGGTAGTACCAAATTTAAGTCATCATAAGTAAAGTAGACAACCGGAAACAGACATTGCTGTCGGCTGCAGCGTGGGTCAGGTGTATGTCGGAAGGCGTACACCGATGCATAGCGCTCAAGTCCGCTTTCCTGCAATGCAGGATAAAGATAAACAAACAAACAAACAAACAGACTCATCGGTCGGCTGTGGATATTCAAGTTAAGCATTCTAAGCTGGCCACATTGAATGAACTCAGATCTCTGCAAAAACTGTTTGCTGGCTAAAATCAAGGACTGTCGTGGTGCTTATAACTTAGCCCATAAAACCAAAGACCTGGCAGACAGGCTATTTGTTTTGTGTAATCTCGTTTGCACCAACTTGGAATATGCTTTTGCTGTACGGTAATTGGATTTTTTTAAACTGTTCGTTAATAACTAAATGAGATTTTAGTGTAACTGTCACATTGGCAGCTTATTGGTTCTTATATAGCAAATCTGCAACCACAAGAGCTCATTTCAAGAATGGCATTTCCTTACTTTCCTATTGCAGTCAATGTTTTTGCAGTAGGCTACCCGGTCAGTTGGTCGACAGGACAATTGGTCGACAGACAATTGGTCGACAAGACAATTGGTCGACAGGACGTTACGTCGACAGAACGATTCATTTTAGGGTTAGGGTTAGTTAACTAACCTTAACCCTAACCTAACTCTAACTCTAACCCTAACCCTAAAATGAATCGTCGTCGACCTAACGTCCTGTCGACCAACTGTCTTGTCGACCAATTGTCCTGTCGACCAATCGACCGTGCACCGTTTTTGCAAGTGTGCTTAGGATTGGCTCATGGACTTCTAAATAGTAGCATCTGGACTGGAAACGCTGTGACCAACAAAAGGCCAAATAGTTCTAACCCTGTTGGCCCACTGTTGGTCAACTGTTGTACCAACTGTTTGGCCTTTTGTTGGTCACAGCGTTTCCAGTCCAGATGCTACTACTTAGAAGTCCATGATTGGCTCATACTCATAAGTTTACAATTGAGTTAAGAGATTGGAATTAGCTCATGCAAATCGAGTTTCATGTGTAGGCCAACACAGTAAAAAAAAGCAAAGGAGATTGCAGTGTAGCAACCAAGCCAAATTTCAAACTTATAATTTTATATCGGATTCAACCACGTTTTCACGGTTTGTTGCTTCTACCTTTTTCTGTACTTTAAGCTATGTTTTAGCATGGGTTGTTTTTCGACATGATGTTCAGAAGTAAAAATAAACTGAACAGTGTTTCCTTTTAAAAAAGGTAAACATTGCTGGCTAACCTACACCGAATACTTATACATACTTTGTCTATAACAACACAGCTAAGTGTTAGAGCCCCCCCAAAAAAAATTTTAGGAATGCACCCCTGGTGGGGAGGTCACTGTACTTTTTCAACCATAAACGGACATAGCTAAGCAACACCACAACATTTAACAAAAACATGTTATACCTGTTAAAAGTAATGTTAAGGTGTTGCTTAGCTTTGTTTATTTACTTTTATAAAAGGTTCTGTTACTATTCGGCGAGTTCCCTATTCGGCAAGAGCCTTTTTCGGCGAGTTGCCTATTCGGCGATTTTTTGAAAATCCAACGACGCCTTCTGCAAATCCGATGATTGAATATTATTCAATATTCAGACATTGAATCAATGTAAATACGTACTGTTAGGCTAATTGGGTTCTTTGAATCCTACGTCATCGTCTGTATGCAAACTTAGAATACTGAATATTAGTTATTTTTGTCATCAAATTACCTAGCCTAACCATATTTTTAGAAGTAGTGCTGCCAGACCTTTTTATTTTTGTACTAAAATTTGTATCATCAAAACTACTTTAATTGCTTGAACAAAGTTTATTTGAACAGAAGTAGTATGTCTGTGTTTTATTACATTTAATTATAATTTATCTATTGTTATGTAGTTTTTTCTGAATCCGCATGGTCACCCTGAGCCGGTTTCCTGCAATGTTTATTTTTCTGAGTCTTTTGTGACATCACAACTGAATATTTAAGTGGCGTTGTTTATTATTTGTGGTGTGTAAAACAATATTTGTTACTCCTACTTACTATGCCAAAGTGCAGAAGCATCGAGCAATGCACAAGCAAGGTATCTTCAGAGATGAATTCAGTTGTTCTATCTTGATTAGCCTACTTTGGTAAGAAATTCTAGCTAGCTGGTGATCAATGGCGTAGCCAGAGGGGGGGGGGGTGTGTAGGCTATTGCAAAGAGCGAGTTTTGCCATTACCAAACATTCAAATATCTCAGCCAGGAATTAGCAACAAGAAAACATAGAGACTTGTAGCTTTATTTCCGAAACACGCTGAAGAAAACATGATCTTATTCTTTTGCTATGCCACCGGACAGCACCCTTTTACAGGAATATTCATAACCACATTTTTGTTGAAAATACTCTCAGAATGCACCAAATTCAAAGTAATTTTTCAAAATTTTCTGGGGGAGCCCCCCCAGACCCCCCACTGCTGGGTGTCGCCATAAGCGAAACACACCGTCAAACCCCTCCCTTTCAAAATTACTGGCTACGCCACTGCTGGTGATCTTGTTATGTTAGTTTTTTATTGTTATCACGCACCGCATACATTATATTTGGGCAATTTCTATATAAGCGTGCACATTTGGGCAAATTTACGTTCTGCCCCCCCAAAATGGTTGGTCTCGTACGGCTATGTCCTGCATTGATATACTCGTGCGATAGTGAAAAAAAATGATGTAGCCTACACCTAGGTGGCGTTGATCTCTATCGGCGTAAGTGCCCAGCAAGCAAATAAAAAATGTCTGCAGACGTTGAATTAAAAACGAAAAGATTTGTTGCGGGGGTATGTTTTTCGCTTTGAACATTTTTATTATAAACGCAACAATTGAGAGCTACCTTGATATCCAGATTTAACACTTAGGTTGGATGAATTTTTAATCGAAAATCAGTTCATCTATAGATCAGTAGGCTAATTGTTGATTTTAATCAGTGGATTACAGTTAGTGCATAAGACGAACAAAATTTGTCAAATTAAACTTCTTAATCACCAGTTAGCCTGATCCATGGATGAGATATTATTGCCTGCTGGTACATCTTACCTTAAAGTTGGGTTGCTCTTTCGGTTAGCTATCGCCTGTTGGCACTTAATTTTGTCAGTAACAGAATATCAGTCATGCTGTAGTTTCAAAATTTGTGCAGTGCATGATTACAATTTGAATTCCGCAATAAAAAAGATTATAAAAATGTATTGCTTTCTTTCTCTACTAAGTAAACAAAATCAGTCAGGTTCGGCAACTTGTATAATTATAAATTTATTGATGCAGCTTTCGCCGCCGTAAAGGCGGCTTGTTCTCATTGAATAAGTATCACCAAACGTGGAGCAGAATTTTTTTTTTTAAATTATTGATTGTTCCATAGAAACCAAAAACGTTGAGTTCATTTTGGGACTTTGGTAGGATATTTATTTTCACCTAAGTTAAGTCAACCACAAAGCGGAAAATTCTTGTACAATTCAAATAAAATATGGCTTCGATAAAAACCAAGGATTGGTTTAAGAAACCGTACCACAAATAATATAGCCTACCCTCTGAATGCGTGGTTTCTCTTGGACGAATAATAATCACTCCCCAGCTTTGGGTAGCAACTGCAGTGCTATGGATCTACTGATGAGTGTATATTTGTCTCGAGATTTTGCCATTACAACCAAACACATTACCCATACGTTCAAGGTAAAACGGTCCTCTAAGCAAAAATTGATTCAGCTACTATTTATATTTTTGATCGCTTACTTTGAACGTATGGGCACGCCCTTGGTTGTCATCGCAAAATCCAAACACGTAAACACACGTCCGTGGTCGCAAAAGAGTTAAGTTGCTAAAACCCTAACGTAACATTTCAAATGCAAAACACTTCAATTTTTTATGATAATAATTCAGGAAGACACTTCTTCGACGAAATCACTGACTGTTGCCAATCTTGGTGGTGCTTTCGTATTTTTATGCATTGGAGCTTCTGTTGCCATTCTCACTGCAATCATTGAATTTTGCACTCATTCTTGCTTCAACGCAAAGATGAAGAAGGTAGGCTATGTGTAGGCTTACAGTAGGTTTCAATGTTGCCATAAGCTACAGCTTACCCAAATTTTTTTAAAGCGTAGCTTAATTTTTGAAAGTATAGAGTTTCTTCACTACAATCTGTAGATTTAGACTGATCAACAAATTTTTCTAGAAAAAACTAACAAGCGAGCTGAAGCTTGGACTGACTACCATATGCAGCTGCAGAGGTCAAGTTGAAAAGGCTCCGTTCTTTGAAAAGTTTTCAGAATCTCGACATGACTCTTTAATAGAAATGCCTTTGTGTGACTGCCATTTGTACATTTCGAAAAATGTCGTGAAGAAAACTAAAGAGGCCCATTGCAAACAAGTAAGACTCTAACTTAGGGTTGCCATACCGTCCGGAAAATTCCGGACATGTCCGGAATTTAGGGTAAAATTTTGCGTCCGGAAGGAATTTAAAAAAATGCTCAAATGTCCGGAATTTTATGATGGGTGTTTTGGGGGAATTAAAATTGCGGGAATAATCCTGTAAATTAAGGGTGTCCTACAAAATTCGCTCAGCCAGCACATTTTACTGCATCTGCAATCGTACTGTGCACACTGCCAATCCAGAACATTGTTATTTCGTACCTTGTGCATTTTTTTTACTACGAGGTTGCACGGAATTATGATGTAACAGAGCGTTTTCCTTATCAATGATGTTTACCACTTAGAAGTCAGTGTTACCATTTTAGTCTTTTTAAAACCAAATCTGGTTTATTTTGCAACCGTTTGGTTTATTATTTTTCGATTTGGTTTATTATTTTTATTTTTTGGTTTATAATTTGTTTTTTTAACATACTTTACGTCAGGTATTCGGTTCGTTGCAGTGATTATTTCACTCTAACAAATTTTTTAGTTTATTTCTGCTTCAATTTGGCTTATTCTGGTCTTTTTTGTTTAGCTTCATTGTCGTAATGCGATTTATCAGTAGGGGAAGGTATGGACTGATGAGCCACTTTTTCACATTAAAAGCTATAGTTGGTTAACTAATCCCTCTATGATGACGAAACTTCCACACAACATAGTGTGATTACTTCAGTATATTGTGTAAAAAATTCAACCACATATAATTATAGGATCAACAACAATATTTGACAACATTGACGGTGATCAGAGTGGTTCAACGGTGCAAACGCGTTTGGACCCTTGAACCACCGGGTATGGACCCTTGAACCACTCTGATAAGTGTGACCTTAAAAATGTTTAGAGCAAACTTTTATGATACAATAAATACACTGTCAAATGAGCACACTGCTAAAAGTTTGCAGAAATAGATTAAGCAATATTAAACTGCGAAAAGTCGGTTCAAAACTTTTTAATGTTGACTGTTTGTTTTGTCGTTCCTGCAAGTGGTGGGGAGAGGACAAAAACAATCGATTAGGCATCACCAGCTACGCCAGTCATTTTATAATACTTTACTCTCCACTTACAATACACAATAATTTCTAAAATAAAAAATAATTGAAACATGTTTATTGTCCCTTAATTAGGCATTGTGCTAACCCATGAACTATGTGGTTCAAGGGACAAAACTTTTGGTGGATCATCGATCAGAACTGTTGGTGACAAAGTTTCATCTTAGCTTTACTTAATTAGAATGGAGTGAAGTCTAAATGAACTGTACCGTACTAAATCCTGCACTATATAGCCCATTACAATTTCTGAATTTTATATCTCGATGCTAGCTGCATTTAAGTTTCTGTAAAGCTCCAAACGCAAATGAGAAATTTTACTAAAACACCTCAAAATCACACCCCACCCTCTAACTTGCAAAATTTTAAAAGATTCCATCTAAAACTTTCCAAGAAATACTATTGAACTAAATGCAACTTATTTAGTTGATAAAAAATCTACTATGAGGTTTTATTCGAATTTGGAAGGGGGTGATTCATGGGTCAGGTATGGTCATGGGTCCATACCTTCCCCTATTGTATGTTGGTTTATTTTTTAGTGTATTTCTGCTTCAATTTGGTTTATTCTGGTCTTTTTTTTTAGCTTTATCTAAGCGTCATCAAGTTGAGCGTCGCGACTATGAAAGGCATATTGACTCTTCAATATAATTTCAAAGATATGTGCTGTAGTGAATTTTTCTCATTTTTGAAATCACACAAAGCCCTATTGAAGAGAATTAGATCTTCAGAAAAATATGCATGGTCAGAAGAGTAAATTTGTAGTGACTTGACTTACAAGCGTGTCTTTAATTTGTTTTAAGCATGCAATTGCTTTTACTCTATTTTCGGCACAACCTAATTCTCATTATTATTTTTCACTCTTATGAAGTTGAGATTTTTTTCAGTGACGGTCGGTAGCTATATTTAGAGAGTGCTTACCCTGCCTGGTTTGAAATTCTGCTCGTGACAGAAGACAATACTTTTCACTTCGGTAGCTGGCGCTTTAGCATAAGTATCGTACAACGTTTGCAGCTTTAGCATTTCGGTAGCGCATATACAGTATATGGTCTCATGAAAATAGTCATGCACTGTTCGGAATTTTGCTTTTTCAAATATGGTAACCCTAGTCTAACTACCATAAGCTTACTCTCAAAAAATAGTATTTTCATACAACGGAATGTTCTTTTAAGGAAATAATGTAGCTTTTTCATGTCATTCTAGATATCTGGTAGCAATTAGGCAAACCAAAATAGTAAAAACATTCAGGAGTTTTTTCCGGAAAGCACTCCCACTATAGACCAGGCTAAACTTAATCACTTTCAGACTCGCTATTTTCCCCCTTAATCATTCCTTACAATAGGCTACTAGTTTATGTTGGTTGTAGACAGCACCATTGTCCTCCCGTCATTATTTCCAGATTTGCTACAGCCATCATCATCATTATCATCATCGGCTATGCCTGAACAAGGCGTCGGCTACCGTGAGTCTCCACAACGATCAATACAGTAGGGGAAGCTCGGGTTAGTTGAGCCACTGGGTTAGTTGATCCACCCCTTTCAATTCTTAAATGTGGACAGGTAACCACATTTTATCATCACGTGATCTTAAAGTTTCTCATCGCGTGGTCTCTCGTCTGGTTTGAGTTGACGATTGATATTATATGTGGTGCTGAAGTTAAAAAGTTGAGTTTTGACCTTGGAAAGTAGGCCTAGATTTTGAAAATAGAGGTATGTCCAATAATATTTTTTTTACTTGGTTACTGAGACAGTTTCATTTAATTTGTTTGGTAGCTTACCAAACAAGCTACGTTCTGAATAAAAAGCGGCATGGTGTGCCATGAAGTTTTGCTGTAGTTTTAACATTTTCATGGCGGTATAGTTAAGGTGTTAGTTGAGCCACTGCCTTCGGTGTTAGTTGAGCCAGTGTATAAAGGGCGTTATAATGCTTACGATACCTCCACACACCTTACATAGATTGCAGCCGTTGGATAAGTTTGTTTACGGTCCAATAAATCTCTTTGAACTACATAAAACTCAACAAAAGGTCATAAACGTGGTCAAGCTATAATGAAATGGTGTTATTTGGATGCCGTAGCAATACCTTCATTATTTTATCTGCACATTGAGTTACGAGCAACTCTTGGAACAATTGTTAACCTGTTTTCATACATTGATATTATTACTTTAAATATAAACTAAGGTTGGAAAAGAAATGTGGTTAAATTTGTCTTTTCAAAAATAATAAATGATGGCTCAACTAACCCTTGCCGTGGTGTTAGTTGAGCCATTTGACTAGTAGTTTTTAAACACCTGTGGACCCGGTTGTCGTCGTTCGACAAGGCTTGTACTTCCTACAAATATTGTTTAATATACGCAGAAGGTAGACCACTGTGAATGAAGAAATAAAACCAACTCACATAAAAAAAAATTGCAAAAAGTGGCTCAACTAATCAGACCTTCCCTATAGTTCACAACAAACAATCCACAACAATCAATTGTCCATAGTTCTTATAAGTTTATAAAATCTTGGTTTGTCCATGTTGAAAGATTTTTGAAGATTTCCAAAGGTGGACGCCTTCGATGCTTCTGACTAGGAATTCGAACAAACAATCCACAACAATCAATTGTCCATAGTTCTTATAAGTTTATAAAATCTTGGTTTGTCCATGTTGAAAGATTTTTGAAGATTTCCAAAGGTGGACGCCTTCGATGCTTCTGACTAGGAATTCGACACCATAGTCTTTCCGCCATTTTTTTCCAGATTTGTTACAGTCAATATTCAATAATCTTTTATTTCTCTAACTGTTTGTTAGATTTCTTCTCTTTTTTTTACACATAACAAGATCTTTCAGGTGCAGCATGACAGGCTACAACTCACTCGTTAAACTTTTCATTTCAAACCAAAAGCTTGTTTGTGTTCTGTTCTTGGTAGATCACGGGAAATGTTTTTACCAGATTGATTAAACAATTAAACATGCTAAAGCTAAAAAATCTAAGCCTAAAGTGAAGGACACCTATAGACTATACGCTGTGGCTGTGAAAATGTCATTGTAGTTATCTCCAACGTTGATTGGTTTCATTTCAGAGGGTATTTCCCGAATGCAACAGCGGTGAAAATGGAAGATCACAAAACCGATATTGCAAACACTTCACCTCAATGGTTGAAACGGTTTTAAATGATCCTGTGACCGGGAAGCAACAAGCTTGTCTTTTGCCTCCAACAGAATGCATGACGTCATCGCTCTCTTCTTCTAAAGATCCAAACAGTACTTTGCTGTCTTCATGTTCTCAAAGAGTAGCCCAGCAATCGAATTATCCAAATTTTGACTCCGATGCTGTAAGCAGTTCTTTTTCGCTTCCTGGATGCTCACCTTACTCTAGACCACGGCGAAGTAAAGAGATTAGAAAGCAAGAATATGTTTTACCAAAATTCGACAACCTCCCTTGTCACAGTGGGAGAGCGAATCGCTCAAACTTACGTCGAGAAGACAGTGATATGCGCCGATGGAAATTTGCCAACGGTCGATCTTTCAAATTCAAAAATTCGATTAATGGGCGGGGCTCGGATGAGTATCCGTCAGAAAACACAAGTCCCATTTTTGTTGACAGTCAAAAAAGTAAAGAAGATTTAAATGAAGAAGAAAATGCAATAGTTTTTGATTTGAAAAATCTTAAGCAAACTGACATGTAAAATCGTGAAACTATAATCTTCTCTGTAGGCCTATAAGCTATTGCAAGTAGTGGACTAGTGGTGTGTTAGTTTTTATTCAGTGTTTCCAGGTGGACCTAGCTTACAGACTATTTGAAAAACGAAGTTGTCTCAAATAAAAACTTAGGCTACGTCAAGCTCGAAATAAACCCGAAAGCTGACTTTTGAAAATGTAACAGTTGTAAAGACAATTTAACTGTAACTACAAATCTACTCTAGATGAAAGTCCCTGATGGTAAAATGTTTATAATAGGCCTAGCCTAAGCAACCTTTTCTCCCACAATAGAAATAGCCTATTTTGGGACCGTAAATATTTTTTTCTATAACAATGTCGGATTTTTTATGGAAACATTTAACTGGAATTTTAAAACCGTTTAATCATGTTATGTTGTATCATAAAAATACGTTGTAAGTTAAATTATTATTTTATTGCGAAGACTATCATCCTCAAAGACGAGGGATAGCCATCATCATGTTGTATCATGAAATTACTTTTTAGACAGTGTAAAAAGCTTAATGACAAGATTCGTTGTAGCCAAGATTCGTAGGTCATGTCCAGGAGTAAGCCTAATAAACAGTGCGGTAGCCTATGTAAATTCGTGATGGTTGCTATGATTGCTAAAACAAATAGTGATTGCAATTTGTCATTATGAAATAAGTCAAACGTGTATCTATGGACATAGGGTAAAAGTAGTCAATATTCATAGTTAGCTGAGCTATAGGTATAGGGTCAAGCTGGCTGGGCTTGTATACAACTCAACCAAAAACCGTGGTGTCAAAGCTCTCCATATTTGTCTTGTGGGTCAAAAAACATTCGGAGGAACAAAGTAGGTTTCAAGAAAAAACAGTTCATTCATTAATGCCCTTTCTCGCCTAGAGTGCACTGTAAGGGAATTCAAGGAATGCTTTCTGAAAGTTCACTGCACAGGATCAGCGCATTGTGAAGGGTTCTTTTGATAAAACTTTCTCAACAACTATACCTCGCATCGATAGACATTCATTAGTCTACAACAACTTGCTGTTGAGAAGCATCTTGAACAGGAATTGTCCGCCTAAAAATAGTTCAAAATTGTTAGAGTTTTTGAGAGTTACAGGGAAAATCACATGCGGTTATCAAGCAACACTATTTTTTTGGACTTTTTTACATCTGGCAACGCAACTTTTCCTGTCATATTGAGGTAGGCACTTTAAACATGAAGATATCCAATTCAACCACGAAGCTACGCTATTCATGACGTTATCAAGGTTACGTTTCTAGGAAGAACAAATGTAAGATATTTTCTCTTCACTGCATAAGTTTTGCAGTTCATGTGTTTACGAGTGGCAGTATATTGATAAATGCCCTCTTTGACGGCATAGCAGCTTTCTCCTGGCGATTCATCAACTGCAATTGATGTACTGGAAAGTTTCTTAGCTTAAAATAATATAGAAAAAACACCTTATTTTGGAAAACATTTTGGTGATTTTATATGCCCTTGCAAAACACGGTGGCTCCAAGTTTATTGTGACGTAACAATTTACTGAAATCATCGCCCCTTGGGATTGCCTACAGAAACAACATTCCATGATTTCATCAAAAATATTGTGTTCGATTTGTTGCTTCTTTATTATAATTTGGGAATTTCAAAACATGTAGAAATTTATCTTAATTAAGCGCACTTGTGCCCGAAATATTATCTGACAGTTTGTAGCCAACGTTGGGCAAAAGTTCTGTTCATCTGTGAACTTGGGTTGTTTTGTCAGCCAGTTCGGACTTATTTAGTAAGTCGAGATTTGTAGAATTCGGACAAGCAGCTTTAAAGAGATTGCTTCCAATGTGAGTACAAATTGATTGCTAATTTGATTGCTAAATTTAGCCTAATTGATTGCTAAATTTAGCCTTTGCCATGTGTTAATCGTCTGACGTATCTAAGCTGAACATATCTATCACTATCAGTTTTGTACGCGCTGTGTTCATTTGTAAAAGAGCTTACTTAATGACACAGTTTTATTGCGCATTATCTACGTATCGTAACGCGTTATTTTTATTTGTTATAGCTGAATTGTAACCGCATTGGAATCCTGTGTAAAGAATTTCAGACTGTAGCTGTTGCCGAAATTCACCGGCTTACTTGGCAAAAATTGGTATGGACATTTTAATAATGTGATATTTATTGCTGATTTAATGTATTGTTATTCACACTATCTGTCCGTAAAGCGCTAAAGGTCGACGCATATTCACGATGGATGTAGCAGTGTAAGAACTCACATTAATCTGCCTTGTAGTTTTAGTTTAGGCAAATGCGTGATTTGTGCTTTTATGTTATTTCAGAAAACGACTTCTTTGATCACACTCCTGTTCTGATCACTCGGGATTGTGGTTTGAGAGACTGTTGACAAAAACGTCAAGTATCATTGTAATTTCGCTCCAATTCAATAAACCATTTCCATCTATATTCGACAACAGTCGGATTGCCTTTGCGGTCGAGCCTAGTGATATAGGAGAATATCACAACAAAGAAAAATGCAAATCGTAGCTAAAAGTTAAGTCATCGGTTGACTTGGCGCAGACAGTTAAGGCGATGGTAGTCATGTCATTGACGTGGGTTTGATTCCCGCAATTGCTCTTTTTTTGTTCTGTAATTACTAGGGCCCGCAAAAGTCAATAAAGTCAAAATTTTTTAAAGACTTCGTTTATCCACGAATCAAAGAATAAAGTTGTTTTCAGCACCGTTTCTAAGAGGGACTGTTTCTAAGAAGTTTATAGGTCAAATAAAGTCAAACTTGACAATAAAGTCAAAATTTTCAATATATTTTTTTTTTTCAATAAAGTCAAAATTTGTCAAATTATAGTTTTTGATAAACTTTTGTGTTTCTTGAGAGTAATTTTTGTCAAAATCCTTGTGGAAGCATTGTAAATCAGGAACTGCGACACAGTTAAACCATATTAACCCATAAAAGCAGGAAATGTGTCACAAAGCCCACTTAGATCAGCAGCCTACGTATTTGAATAATTTTTATAAAACACTCTTTCTTCACAAACGTGGTAGAAGTCTTTTCGAAATTTAACAGTTTGGATTTTAAGAATAGCCTACTGATATTCTGTACCGTAGTACAAAAATGCCTATAAGCAAGCTAAATCGTCTTCAGCAAAAGTTAGACAGATTTGTCGAGATTTTCTCATCGCCAAAACACACGACCCACTTTTTATAATCTATTCTATAAAACACCTTGACTTTTCAACAAAATATTACGTTTGGATCTGAAATCGACAGAATATTACATTTGAGAAATTGGTATCAATTCAAGAAATAACTGTACCCTCTGTTACAGACGGTTGTTCGCCTGGTCAAACGTCATGTAGAAACCGTTCGGGTCTACTGAATATTACGTCATGGAAATTCCTAAAACATGAGCCAAAATTGCACCATCGTCCGTAAGACTCGTGTCAATCCTGTTGAAACCGGTTTAAACATGAAATGTTGCGTCGCCTTTGAGTTATCACAAATTTTTCTGATTCATTCTCGAAGTTGTTTGTTGGAAGTCGGTCGCACATTTAACTGGTTTATTTGGTGCTTGCTAGCTGGACAAATTCTCCGTCTTTTATCCAAGTAATCTGTATCGTAGTGACAGTTTTGAGGTGTAAGGCGTTGCACCAGTCATTTCGATAGCCGCGGGCTAATTTTACTGGAATACACTTTGAATAGACGTTTCGAAGGTGTGTTTATTTTTCGGTCATTACGTACAGACAAACGGATCCGGGAACTTTATGTTACAATTTTCCCACGAAGAATTATGGTTTACCGTTGTGACCATAAAAAATAAAAGACGATTCTTGTCAGTTGGTAGGTCAAGAAGAAATTAAAGCAAAAAATAAAAGACGAGTTCTTGTCAGTTGGTAGGTCAAGAAGAAATTAAAGCAAGAAAAATAAACGACGATTATTGTTAGCTGATGGGTCAAGAAGCACTTGAAGGCATAAAAATAAACGACGTGTTTGTTGTCAGCTAGTGCAGAAGAACTAATTAGAAGTACAAGAAATAATAAAAGAAGATTTGTTGGTTGGTAGTCTACACTCTTACAGAAGCAAAGAAAAGTAAAGACATTTCTTCTCAGTTTGGTACTGAAGAAAAATAACTTTGACATTCATTGGCAAGAAAGAAGATTAAAAGACAATCCATCTGTGCTTGTAGATTCAAATGGAAGAATCCAAGCAAGTTTTGTGGACTTTAGGACTTCATACTCGTACAGCTACGGTATCGTGCATTTAAATTCTTTTTTGTATTTTTACTGTCTTTGCAGTTAAGTTTTTTATAACTACTGTAGCCTAATAATTTTGTGTGTTTGTGTAACTTAATTTTTTTTAATTGTTAAATTTAGCCCCAACATTTAATATGTCTACACTCGGTGGCGACAAGGACTCGACCGCCGTCGACTCGACTGAGTTTAAGCCTGATGATGTTCTTTGCGGTCGGGCAGGCCATTCTGGGGAGGGACCCATTAACGATGAGGCTAAGTCAGTTCGAGAGGCCCGGCATCTTAGACGGGATATTTTGACTCAAATTGGGAAACTTTCTGTAGCCCTAGGTTCTTTGAGTGATAAGCAGGAACTGTTAATTTTTAGATCTAAGTTATCTACTTTAGAAGAGGAATTACGGCATTTCCATGCTCTTTTGACTAAAATCTTTAACTCTGCAATCTTGGCAGAACTTCGTGATAGGGTAGATCCCGAATTTAACTCGTTAAAAAATAACTTTGAACAAAAAGAAAGTGAGTTCTCAGATATGTTGGATGCTGACATACATCCTGAGGATAGCGCCTCAAATGTAAGCACTAGGATGTCTAGGACTTCGTCTCGGATAGTGGCACAAATTAACCTGCAGCTAAGACGAGAGGAGCTCCAGATACAAGCTGAGGCCGAAGCGAGAGCTGCTGAGGCTGCCGCGAGAGCTGAGGCCATTCGAGCTGAGGCTGCCGCGAGAGCTGAGGCCGAAGCGAGAGCTGCTGAGGCTGCCGCGAGAGCTGAGGCCATTCGAGCTGAGGCTGCCGCGAGAGCTGAGGCCGAAGCAAGAGCAGCTGAGGCCACCGCGAGAGCCGAAGCGAGAGCTGCTGAGTTCGCACTCAAAGACGCTCAGTTGAGGGCTGAACAACGTAAAGAGGTAGTTTTAGCTGAATATCGATCAGAGGCGGGCTCCCGGCGTAGCTCTAAGAAGAGCTCTTCTAGGCATTCAAGTAATGAACATCAATCGCAGTTTAATTTACATAACCTTTTCCAAACGCCCGTTCAACCTGTGAGTAGACCAGGGCAATCCACACGTTTTCCAGCTGTTTCAGGAGGTCTCGGGGCCGCGGCTAAGGGTCTTCCGAATGCTGTAGAGCCAAGGTCTGCGAATTACAACCGAACTCCTCCCCCAGAGCGTACAGGTCACGGGGCCGCCATTAGTAGTAATGCTTTGCCCCTTCACAGTTTTCTGCGCCGCTAGGTTTTGATCGCCCAACTACACGTAATTTGGGTGGTTGTGAGAGGCGTATTGCGTCTCCTGATTTTAACGTGTGTGAGGATCGTGGTCGGGCTGTGCATGTGACTGAGCCCACTCAGCCCCTTAAGGGATATAGCTTGTCTTCTCCCGCTAAATCGAGTTCTTAACAGCAGGATTGCTTTTTTGAATACCAAAATAGTAGGACGTTTTTCGATAAGGCGGCCTTGATTGGTTACGATGGTAATAATATGCCATTTATCTTCTTTAAAAATCGTGTTACGGCCTTAATGGCAGCTTCGCCCTTTAAGGGGACTTGTTTGACTTTGTTACAAGCAGCTTGTGTTAGAACAGCTGCGCAAACGATTGCTAATTTGGTTTCTGACACCCCTGGCTTGTCAGAGGAAGACAGGATAGAAATGTCGTTAGCTCGCTTGTCCCAGCGTTTTGGGGTTCGTGGAGGTCTTTTTGCAGAACCGGAAATTAGAAAGTATCGCTATGGTAGCAAATTGACTTCGACCTCTTCCAGTGATCTGAAAGAGTTTAAAGATGAATTATCGCAGTGTTTGCTTTACGCGCAAGCTTATGGTCAGCGTGACAAATTGGAAGGACGTTTTGTTTTGGATTTGGCTAAGCGACTCCCGTTTGACGCTAAGCAGCGTTATCTTGACTTTTTAGGTGATCAGTATGGTGGCACTAATGAGCCTACTTTTCAGAGTTTGTTCGATTTTGTTGTGCGAGAGGAAACGCGTAAGTCGACTGATTTTAGCATTATGCTAATGGGCGATTCTGGTGAGTCGCAGCAATTTAAAAAGTTTGGCAAAGGAAAATTGCCTTCATGTCCGGTTAGGCAGACGTCGGTAAAACCCCACGATGATGTGATGTCAGGGAGTTCGCAGTACTCGACTGTTGTTGGCGCACCGCGCGGTGGTGAAGCCAGACGTAAAAACCTACCGGCATGCATTTGTTGTTCGTCACGTGGTCAAGTTGAATATCATTTTTTGTCTAATTGTAAAGAATTTTTGCGCTTGACACCTAAAGATCGGAGAGATGTCATTGTGAAAGCTGGCAAATGCTTGAATTGTTTGCGCCAGCATATGGTTAGGGATTGCGTTCATGCAAATAACTGTCGTAAGTGTGGGCTTAACAACGATAGGAAACACTATTTTCTTCTGCATGATTTTTATGTGACGTCACGTGATTCTCTGGATTCGGTTGGGAAAGATGATGCTCGTGCCAGAGTTCCTGTGCGTAATGTTAAGATTGGAAATGTTAAAGCAGCCTTTAACCGCGTTACTGCTGCTCGTGTTTTGAATCCAATGACTGGCAAATCGAAGTTGGTGTATTGTCAGCATGATCCTGGTTCGCAGTTGACGTTTGTTTCGAGTGATTTGGTGTGTGAACTTGATCTTAAACCGTACGATAAAGCGTCGTTTAAAATGGATACCCTGGCTGGTCAGAAAGCTACTTGTGCTGACCTTGTCAAACTCAACATCCAGTCGTTAGAGACAGATGAACTGTTTTGTGATATAACTTCGGTGGTTAACCCAGCTTGGGCTGATGATGTTAAAACTTTACCGCATAAACAAGATTTAAATGGTTTCCGTCATTTTCATGACGTGAATATGTTTCATTTGAATGATTGTAGTACTGTAGATGTACTGATTGGCAACGACAACGCTTATTTGATGTGGGCAAAAGAAGAACGTGTTGGTGAAAATCGTAGTGAACCGCATGCTTTACTCACTCCTCTCGGTTGGTTGGCTTGTGGTGGTAAGTCACCCTTAGAGGAAAGCGTTGCTAAAGTGTGCAGAGTGCAGACGTCTTCAGAGTCGGATGTCATCTCTGGCTTTCAGCGTAAAATTGAGTCTCGTGATATGGAAATAGCAGACCTGAATAAAGTCATTCAGGATTTGACGTTGCAAAATGAAACCTGTGAATTGTCTCGCAATGATAAGTTGGCTAGAGAACTTGTTGAACCGAATATTGAGTTGAAAGATGGTCGATTTGAGATACCTGTTCCGTTGAAGAAAGATATTGATCTACCTAACAATTTTGTGTTGGCGTCAGATAGAGTTGCTGCTTTAAGGAAGAAAGCTTTAAAACAACCTGAACTTCGTGATTTCCTTACTGACACCATGAAAGATCTTAAATCAAATGGCTATATTGAGCGTACTGGTGAAGCAGGAAATGTCAAGGGATTTAAATGGTATTTACCATACTTTGTTACGTCACAATTAAAAAAGCGCATTGTTTACGATGGCAAGTCTGAATTTCGAGGAACTTGTGTTAATGATGTAATGTTTTCGGGTCCTGACTTGTTAAACCCTCTGGTAGATGTCTTGGCTAGATTTCGGCTTGGTAGATTTGGTCTCATGGCTGATGTGACTAAATGCTTCTTTCAAATAAAGTTACCTGAGTCGCAAAGGGATTTGTTTCGTATATTGTGGTTTGAAGATGATGACCTTGAAAATGGTAGGATGGTACCATTTCGTTTTTGTGTACACCCTTGGGGAATAAAGAGTAGCCCGTATATCGCTTGCTTGGCTATAAAGAAAATGATCGAGCAGAATCCCAGCAGTGCTGGTGAATTGACTCTCTGCAATATTGCAAATAATATGTACATGGATGATTTTATATTTTCGGCTGATAGCTTAGAGGAAGCTCAGCAAATCACTCATGAATCAATTGCTTTGTTTGATAGCCGTGGGTTTAAACTTGGTAAGTGGAGTGCTAACAAGGAGGCTATGATTGTCTTGTCAAATTTGGATAATGAGATGCTTTCACCTTTGATTCGTGACATTGACTTTCAGACTGAAAATATGACTTTGCCATCAGCGAAGACATTAGGTTGTGTGTGGCAAACCGAGTCTGACGAGATGCGTATCGCATGTTCCTTAAAGCCCTTAGCTAAACACACGCGCCGAAGTATGCTCAGTCAGCTTGGACAAAATTTTGATCCGCTAGGCTTTGGAGCGCCATTTTTTCTAAAAGCACGCCTTATACTTCAGCAATTGGCGATAGACAAGTTTGATTGGGACACCGAGGTCCCTGATAGCTTTGTTAAAGAGTGGGAGTCGTGGCTTCGCTCTTTGGACCTGCTTAAGGATTTTTCGTTACCGAGATGGTATTTTGCAAACTCTGGCAGTGCCGTTCGGATCGTGGACGAACGCCCTTTGGTACCTTTGAGTGACGACCCTAGGGATTTTACTGTCATCACCCCTGCCTCACTTTTGACCCCATACTTAGACCCATACTGTGCTGTTGGGCAACCACATGATCGTGACCAATTAAGAAGGGATTATCGGTTCAATTTGTCACTTTCTCAGCAGTTTTGGAGTAAATGGATCGATTTTTACTTGCCAGGTCTTCAGGGCCGGAAAAAATGGCTAAAAATGGCCGAGAATTTGGAGCCTGGTCAACTTGTAGTGGTAGGTTCTCTCCAGGACATTGGTAAACGTGGGAAGTATCAACTTGGGAGGGTGCATGAGGTAGTTCCACAAATTAGGAAAGGGAAGCCTGTGGTTCGTAGAGCTAAAGTTGCCGTCTGCAACTATGATGAGAGTACGGGGAAAGTGAAAGTAGACTATGTGTTGAGGGATATTTCGTGCCTCGCCCCCGTAAAGAACACCTAAGTGTTAGGGTTTGAGCCTGGTTTTGTCTGCGGTGGCCGACACTTGTCTGAGCCCAGAACAGTCGGTTATTATCGCAATCATTGTATATAGCATCATTTTTTGCGTGTACCTAATACCTATGGTACCAACTTCATGTATCGTCGTGTTTATTCTTATTGCTGTTCATTCTTTGCATGCCCTTTGTATTTGCGTATTAACTTAAACGTGAGTGATTCAAACAATTTGTGTATCATGTGTTTTTATTCATTGGCTCACAATTGTCGTCAATTCTTTTTTAGTTATGCCATGTCAGACTGTCATAACTAGGGGCCGCTATGTTACAGACGGTTGTTCGCCTGGTCAAACGTCATGTAGAAACCGTTCGGGTCTACTGAATATTACGTCATGGAAATTCCTAAAACATGAGCCAAAAATTGCACCATCGTCCGTAAGACTCGTGTCAATCCTGTTGAAACCGGTTTAAACATGAAATGTTGCGTCGCCTTTGAGTTATCACAAATTTTTCTGATTCATTCTCGAAGTTGTTTGTTGGAAGTCGGTCGCACATTTAACTGGTTTATTTGGTGCTTGCTAGCTGGACAAATTCTCCGTCTTTTATCCAAGTAATCTGTATCGTAGTGACAGTTTTGAGGTGTAAGGCGTTGCACCAGTCATTTCGATAGCCGCGGGCTAATTTTACTGGAATACACTTTGAATAGACGTTTCGAAGGTGTGTTTATTTTTCGGTCATTACGTACAGACAAACGGATCCGGGAACTTTATGTTACAATTTTCCCACGAAGAATTATGGTTTACCGTTGTGACCACCCTCTACAAAATAAGCAGTTTCGTTAGGTGAAAATAAAGTAAAAACCTGATAAAAATAAAGTCAAAAAAAGTCAAAAACAAAACTATATTCTGCCTCACCGAAGCCGAACTGTGACAGTGTGGATCAGCCATAAAAATAGTGGATTACCCGAAGTCCAAGTTTAAAACTCGACTGTTTTATTGATTCTTTGATTGCTAAGATCAAGTGTATTTATACTAGAAGAGGACTTCATTTGTTTGAGTAAGTTTTTAAAAGTAGTTCTAATTGATGGGGTATGTTTTACAGTCATAAGATCAATCGTTATACACTTTTGACATCGCACCCACTGCATCAGTACTTGATTTTACTTAAAAAATTCAGTAATTTGCTTGTAACTTTTTTTCTGTACATTTTTAAGACAAAATTCTTTGAAAATAAGATAGAAACATGTTACTTCTGCAGCATTTAAGCCAAAAACTAACTTTCTAGTATGAGCAGTTATCGTATCGAGATATGACAAAATTAGCTATTTTCAGCTCGTTTGGTGAAATTGCACGGCCACTAGAGGATGCAAGAACCCAAAATTATGATAGAAGTATTTCATTTGATATTTGGGGCCATATATCAAGACCACTTTTTGAAATTCAATTTTTTTTATTTTTCACTCCACCCTAATATACACATGTTACTATTTACAGCTTTATGAGGCTTTTGTGTAATGATATAAAGTGGTGTTAAAACTTAAAAGCACATGCACATACTTTTAACCGCTTTACTACATCTTTTCTAGACCTAGGTTTTTTTAACTCATCTGGGTTTTTTTGAACACACGATCTAGGTTTATTGGAAATTTGTTGCTGGCATCCCTGGTAGTCATATACCGGTAACTTAGCTCAACATTATTTCAATTACCGGTACTGTATAATAAATCTTTTATGATTTTATGCAGGCATTCAAGTTAACTAAACTTTTTAAGGTATGGTAGGTTAGTGACAAGAATACACAGGCCACTTATGAAAAGAGTGATTTTTGTGTAGCTCAATAATGTTTTGGATCAAAGTAATTTTCGTGTGAAATGTGATGCCGTAACCAAGGTTCAAGTATAATCAGGACTTCATGTGCATATACCAGAAACAAAGGAGATACTGCAAAACGTTTCAGCAAGTAGTTAGCACTTGTGCAAGTATTTATGTACACTGTGGTGATTTCAGAGTTATTATAGTGGTGTGTACAGTAGTGTGACGCTTTTTAGATTTTTTCATTTACAGTGAGTGGACAGCTTTTTCTGCCCTTGACATCACTAAGTCGTAAATGCCCTCATGTTACCGTATTTTACGGACCATAAGGCGCTTTTTTTTCCTCATAAATTGATCGTGCGCCTTATGGTCCGATGCGCCTTATGTATGACCACCGTCATTCTGGCAGAATAGTTTTTCCGCTTTCCGCCTAAAAAAGTCATCCGTGAATAAGTGCGAGGCATAAAATGCGACCTGACATACCTTCGAAAAACCTTAAATAAAACAATAACCCGCAGCACGTGCCACTTAAACTTTACATGCATCGGATTCAGTATTAAATTACCTTTCCAGGGATGTGCATCAATAGGTGGGCATTTGGAAGGAACTCCCAGCAGAACGCTCCAAATATGGAGGATATATTTACGATAAACATTAAAATAATACGATTTTTGCATAATAGACAACTCTTCAAACATCTTCGAATAGAACTATAATCCGCAACACGTGCCACGTAAATTTTACATGCATCGGATTCAGTATTAAATTACCTTTCCAGGGATGTGCACCAATAGGTGGGCATTTGGAAGGAACTCCCAGCAGAACGGTTCAAAGATGCTGGAGGAAATATTTACGATAAACATTAAAATAATATGATTTTTGCATAATTGACACCTCTTCAAACATCTTGAAATAAAACTTTAATCCGCAACACGTGCCACGTAAATTTTGCATGCATCGGATTCAGTATTAAATTACCTTTCCAGGGATGTGCACCAATAGGTGGGCATTTGGAAGGAACTCCCAGCAGAACGCTCCAAAGATGGAGGATATATTTACGATAAACATTAAAATAATACGATTTTTGCATAATAGACACCACTTCAAACATCTTCGAATAGATATATAATCCGCAACACGTGCCACGTAAAATTTACATGCATCGGCTTCAGTATTAAATTACCTTTCAAGGGATGTGCACCAATAGGTGGGCATTTGGAAGGAACTCCCAGCAGAACGCTTCAAAGATGGACGATATATTTACGATAAACATTAAAATAATATGATTTTTGCATAATTGACAACTCTTCAAACATCTTGAAATAAAACTTTAATCCGCAACACGTGCCACTTAAATTTTGCATGCATCGGATTCAGTATTAAATTACCTTTCCAGGGATGTGCACCGATAGGTGGGCATTTGGAAGGAACTCCCAGCAGAACGCTCCAAAGATGAAGGGTATATTTACGATAAACATTAAAATAATACGATTTTTGCATAATAGACACCACTTCAAACATCTTCGAATAGATATATAATCCGCAACACGTGCCACGTAAAATTTACATGCATCGGATTCAGTATTAAATTACCTTTCTAGGGATGTGCACCAATAGGTGGGCATTTGGAAGGAACTCCCAGCAGAACGCTTCAAAGATGGACGATATATTTACGATAAACATTAAAATAATATGATTTTTGCATAATTGACAACTCTTCAAACATCTTGAAATAAAACTTTAATCCGCAACACGTGCCACTTAAATTTTGCAAGCATCGGATTCAGTATTAAATTACCTTTCCAGGGATGTGCACCGATAGGTGGGCATTTGGAAGGAACTCCCAGCAGAACGGTTCAAAGATGCTGGAGGATATATTTACGATAAACATTAAAATAATATGATTTTTGCATAATAGACACCTCTTCAAACATCTTGAAATAAAACTTTAATCCGCAACACGTGCCACTTAAATTTTGCATGCATCGGATTCAGTATTAAATTACCTTTCAAGGGATGTGCACCAATAAGTGGGCATTTGGAAGGAACTCCCAGCAGAACGCTCCAAAGATGGAGGATATATTTACGATAAACATTAAAATAATACGATTTTTGCATAATAGACACCACTTCAAACATCTTCGAATAGATATATAATCCGCAACACGTGCCACGTAAAATTTACATGCATCGGATTCAGTATTAAATTACCTTTCCAGGGATGTGCACCAATAGGTGGGCATTTGGAAGGAACTCCCAGCAGAACGGTTCAAAGATGCTGGAGGAAATATTTACGATAAACATTAAAATAATATGATTTTTGCATAATTGACACCACTTCAAACATCTTGAAATAAAACTTTAATCCGCAACACGTGCCACTTAAATTTTGCATGCATCGGATTCAGTAATAAATTACCTTTCCAGGGATGTGCACCAATAGGTGGGAATTTGGAAGGAACTCCCAGCAGAACGCTCCAAAGATGGAGGATATATTTACGATAAACATTAAAATAATACGATTTTTGCATAATAGACACCACTTCAAACCTCTTCGAATAGATATATAATCCGCAACACGTGCCACGTAAATTTTGCATGCATCGGATTCAGTAATAAATTACCTTTCCAGGGATGTGCACCAATAGGTGGGAATTTGGAAGGAACTCCCAGCAGAACGCTCCAAAGATGGAGGATATATTTACGATAAACATTAAAATAATACGATTTTTGCATAATAGACACCACTTCAAACATCTTCGAATAAATATATAATCCGCAACACGTGCCACGTAAATTTTGCATGCATCGGATTCAGTATTAAATTACCTTTCAAGGGATGTGCACCAATAGGTGGGCATTTGGAAGGAACTCTCAGCAGAACGGTTCAAAGATGCTGGAGGATATATTTACGATAAACATTAAAATAATACGATTTTTGCATAATAGACACAACTTCAAACATCTTCGAATAGAACTATAATCCGCAACACGTGCCACTTAAATTTTGCATGCATCGGATTCAGTATTAAATTACCTTTCCAGGGATGTGCACCAATAGGTGGGCATTTGGAAGGAACTCCCAGCAGAACGCTCCAAAGATGGAGGATATATTTACGTTAAACATTAAAATAATACGATTTTTGCATAATAGACACCACTTCAAACATCTTCGAATAGATATATAATCCGCAACACGTGCCACGTAAAATTTGCATGCATCGGATTTAGTATTAAATTACCTTTCCAGGGATGTGCACCAATAGGTGGGCATTTGGAAGGAACTCCCAGCAGAACGCTCCAAAAATGGAGGATATATTTATGATAAACATTAAAATAATACGATTTTTGTAATAAAATAATTCTTATATCAAAGCGCTGTCAATCAAGAAAGAAAAACATACAACATCCTGGAATGTGGTATTCATTTCACCATATAGGCAAATTAACATCTTAACTTTTTTTTATTTTTTAAAATATATCCTCCATTTTAAACGTTATCTTGATGCATGGGGGAACTGCTTTAGACTACTTCTGCGCCGGTACTAGCTTCAATACGCCATATTGTCCACGCTGGCGTCAGTGGTCGGATAGTGGAATGGTAATCAAGCTGGTCTAGCACACTGAAGGTTCTTGGTTCGACGCTCCTCTAACGCGCTTGTATAAAATGCAAAAATCGCATTATTTTAATGTTTATCGTAAATATATCCTCCATCTTTGGAGCGTTCTGCTGGGAGTTCCTTCCAAATGCCCACCTATTTGTGCACATCCCTTGAAAGGTAATTTAATACTGAATCCGATGCATGCAAAATTTAAGTGGCACGTGTTGCGGATTAAAATTTTATTTCAAGATGTTTGAAGAGGTGTCAATTATGCAAAAATCATATTACTTTAATGTTTATCGTAAATATTTCCTCCAGCATCTTTGAACCGTTCTGCTGGGAGTTCCTTCCAAATGCCCACCTATCGGTGCACATCCCTTGAAAGGTAATTTAATACTAAATCCGATGCTTGCAAAATTTAAGTGGCACGTGTTGCGGATTAAAGTTTTATTTCAAGATGTTTGAAGAGTTGTCAATTATGCAAAAATCGTATTATTTCAATGTTTATCGTAAATATATCGTCCATCTTTGAAGCGTTCTGCTGGGAGTTCCTTCCAAATGCCCACCTATCGGTGCACATCCCTTGAAAGGTAATTTAATACTGAATCCGATGCATGTAAATTTTACGTGGCACGTGTTGCGGATTATATATCTATTCGAAGATGTTTGAAGTGGTGTCTATTATGCAAAAATCGTATTATTTTAATGTTTATCGTAAATATATCCTCCATTTTTGAAGCGTTCTGCTGGGAGTTCCTTCCAAATGCCCACCTATTGGTGCACATCCCTTGAAAGGTAATTTAATACTGAATCCGATGCATGCAAAATTTAAGTGGCACGTGTTGCAGATTAAAATTTTATTTCAAGATGTTTGAAGAGGTATCAATTATGCAAAAATCATATTATTTTAATGTTTATCGTAAATATATCCTCCAGCATCTTTGAACCGTTCTGCTGGGAGTTCCTTCCCAATGCCCACCTATTGGTGCACATCCCTGGAAAGGTAATTTAATACTAAATCCGATGCATGCAAAATTTACGTGGCACGTGTTGCGGATTATATATCTATTCGAAGATGTTTGAAGTAGTGTCTATTATGCAAAAATCGTATTATTTTAATGTTTATCGTAAATATTTCCTCCATCTTTGAAGCGTTCTGCTGGGAGTTCCTTCCAAATGCCCACCTATTGGTGCACATCCCTGGAAAGGTAATTTAATACTGAATCCGATGCATGCAAAATTTAAGTGGCACGTGTTGCGGATTAAAGATCTATTCGAAGATGTTTGAAGTGGTGTCAATTATGCAAAAATCGTATTATTTTAATGTTTATCGTAAATATATCGTCCATCTTTGGAGCGTTCTGCTGGGAGTTCCTTCCAAATGCCTACCTATCGGTGCACATCCCTTGAAAGGTAATTTAATACTGAATCCGATGCATGCAAAATTTAAGTGGCACGTGTTGCGGATTAAAGTTTTATTTCAAGATGTTTGAAGAGTTGTCAATTATGCAAAAATCATATTATTCTAATGTTTATCGTAAATATATCCTCCATCTTTGGAGCGTTCTGCTGGGAGTTCCTTCCAAATGCCCACCTATTCGTGCACATCCCTTGAAAGGTAATTTAATACTGAATCCGATGCATGCAAAATTTAAGTGGCACGTGTTGCGGATTAAAATTTTATTTCAAGATGTTTGAAGTGGTGTCTATTATGCAAAAATCGTATTATTTTAATGTTTATCGTAAATATATCCTCCATCTTTGGAGCGTTCTGCTGGGAGTTCCTTCCAAATGCCCACCTATCGGTGCACATCCCTTGAAAGGTAATTTAATACTAAATCCGATGCTTGCAAAATTTAAGTGGCACGTGTTGCGGATTAAAGTTTTATTTCAAGATGTTTGAAGAGTTGTCAGTTATGCAAAAATCGTATTATTTCAATGTTTATCGTAAACATATCGTCCATCTTTGAAGCGTTCTGCTGGGAGTTCCTTCCAAATGCCCACCTATTGGTGCACATCCCTGGAAAGGTAATTTAATACTGAATCCGATGCATGCAAAATTTAAGTGGCACGTGTTGCGGATTAAAGATCTATTCGAAGATGTTTGAAGTGGTGTCTATTATGCAAAAATCGTATTATTTTAATGTTTATCGTAAATATATCCTCCATCTTTGGAGCGTTCTGCTGGGAGTTCCTTCTAAATGCCCACCTATCGGTGCACATCCCTGGAAAGGTAATTTAATACTGAATCCGATGCATGCAAAATTTAAGTGGCACGTGTTGCGGATTAAAGTTTTATTTCAAGATGTTTGAAGAGTTGTCAATTATGCAAAAATCATATTATTCTAATGTTTATCGTAAATATATCGTCCATCTTTGAAGCGTTCTGCTGGGAGTTCCTTCCAAATGCCCACCTATTGGTGCACATCCCTGGAAAGGTAATTTAATACTGAAGCCGATGCATGTAAATTTTACGTGGCACGTGTTGCGGATTATATATCTATTCGAAGATGTTTGAAGTGGTGTCTATTATGCAAAAATCATATTATTTTAATGTTTATCGTAAATATATCGTCCATCTTTGGAGCGTTCTGCTGGGAGTTCCTTCCAAATGCCCACCTATTGGTGCACATCCCTTGAAAGGTAATTTAATACTGAATCCGATGCATGCAAAATTTAAGTGGCACGTGTTGCGGATTAAAGTTTTATTTCAAGATGTTTGAAGTGGTGTCTATTATGAAAAAATCATATATTTTAATGTTTATCGTAAATATATCCTCCATCTTTGGAGCGTTCTGCTGGGAGTTCCTTCCAAATGCCCACCTATTGGTGCACATCCCTGGAAAGGTAATTTAATACTGAATCCGATGCATGTAAATTTTACGTGGCACGTGTTGCGGATTATATATCTATTCGAAGATGTTTGAAGTGGTGTCTATTATGCAAAAATCGTATTATTTTAATGTTTATCGTAAATATATCCTCCATCTTTGGAGCGTTCTGCTGGGAGTTCCTTCCAAATGCCCACTTATTGGTGCACATCCCTTGAAAGGTAATTTAATACTGAATCCGATGCATGCAAAATTTAAGTGGCACGTGTTGCGGATTAAAGTTTTATTTCAAGATGTTTGAAGAGGTGTCAATTATGCAAAAATCATATTATTTTAATGTTTATCGTAAATATTTCCTCCAGCATCTTTGAACCGTTCTTCTGGGAGTTCCTTCCAAATGCCCACCTATTGGTGCACATCCCTGGAAAGGTAATTTAATACTGAATCCGATGCATGCAAAATTTACGTGGCACGTGTTGCGGATTATATATCTATTCGAAGAGGTTTGAAGTGGTGTCAATTATGCAAAAATCATATTATTTTAATGTTTAACGTAAATATATCCTCCATCTTTGATGCGTTCTGCTGGGAGTTCCTTCCAAATGCCCACCTATTGGTGCACATCCCTTGAAAGGTAATTTAATACTGAATCCGATGCATGCAAAATTTACGTGGCACGTGTTGCGGATTAAAGTTCTATTCGAAGATGTTTGAAGTGGTGTCTATTATGCAAAAATCGTATTATTTTAATGTTTATCGTAAATATATCCTCCATCTTTGAAGCGTTCTGCTGGGAGTTCCTTCCAAATGCCCACCTATTGGTGCACATCCCTGGAAAGGTAATTTAATACTGAATCCGATGCATGCAAAATTTAAGTGGCACGTGTTGCGGATTAAAGATCTATTCGAAGATGTTTGAAGTGGTGTCAATTATGCAAAAATCGTATTATTTTAATGTTTATCGTAAATATATCGTCCATCTTTGGAGCGTTCTGCTGGGAGTTCCTTCCAAATGCCCACCTATCGGTGCACATCCCTGGAAAGGTAATTTAATACTGAATCCGATGCATGCAAAATTTAAGTGGCACGTGTTGCGGATTAAAGTTTTATTTCAAGATGTTTGAAGAGTTGTCAATTATGCAAAAATCATATTATTCTAATGTTTATCGTAAATATATCCTCCATCTTTGGAGCGTTCTGCTGGGAGTTCCTTCCAAATGCCCACCTATTCGTGCACATCCCTTGAAAGGTAATTTAATACTGAATCCGATGCATGCAAAATTTAAGTGGCACGTGTTGCGGATTAAAATTTTATTTCAAGATGTTTGAAGTGGTGTCTATTATGCAAAAATCGTATTATTTTAATGTTTATCGTAAATATATCCTCCATCTTTGGAGCGTTCTGCTGGGAGTTCCTTCTAAATGCCCACCTATCGGTGCACATCCCTTGAAAGGTAATTTAATACTAAATCCGATGCTTGCAAAATTTAAGTGGCACGTGTTGCGGATTAAAGTTTTATTTCAAGATGTTTGAAGAGTTGTCAATTATGCAAAAATCGTATTATTTCAATGTTTATCGTAAACATATCGTCCATCTTTGAAGCGTTCTGCTGGGAGTTCCTTCCAAATGCCCACCTATTGGTGCACATCCCTGGAAAGGTAATTTAATACTGAATCCGATGCATGCAAAATTTAAGTGGCACGTGTTGCGGATTAAAGATCTATTCGAAGATGTTTGAAGTGGTGTCTATTATGCAAAAATCGTATTATTTTAATGTTTATCGTAAATATATCCTCCATCTTTGGAGCGTTCTGCTGGGAGTTCCTTCTAAATGCCCACCTATCGGTGCACATCCCTGGAAAGGTAATTTAATACTGAATCCGATGCATGCAAAATTTAAGTGGCACGTGTTGCGGATTAAAGTTTTATTTCAAGATGTTTGAAGAGTTGTCAATTATGCAAAAATCATATTATTCTAATGTTTATCGTAAATATATCGTCCATCTTTGAAGCGTTCTGCTGGGAGTTCCTTCCAAATGCCCACCTATTGGTGCACATCCCTGGAAAGGTAATTTAATACTGAAGCCGATGCATGTAAATTTTACGTGGCACGTGTTGCGGATTATATATCTATTCGAAGATGTTTGAAGTGGTGTCTATTATGCAAAAATCGTATTATTTTAATGTTTATCGTAAATATATCGTCCATCTTTGGAGCGTTCTGCTGGGAGTTCCTTCCAAATGCCCACCTATTGGTGCACATCCCTTGAAAGGTAATTTAATACTGAATCCGATGCATGCAAAATTTAAGTGGCACGTGTTGCGGATTAAAGTTTTATTTCAAGATGTTTGAAGTGGTGTCTATTATGCAAAAATCATATATTTTAATGTTTATCGTAAATATATCCTCCATCTTTGGAGCGTTCTGCTGGGAGTTCCTTCCAAATGCCCACCTATTGGTGCACATCCCTGGAAAGGTAATTTAATACTGAATCCGATGCATGTAAATTTTACGTGGCACGTGTTGCGGATTATATATTTATTCGAAGATGTTTGAAGTGGTGTCTATTATGCAAAAATCGTATTATTTTAATGTTTATCGTAAATATATCCTCCATCTTTGGAGCGTTCTGCTGGGAGTTCCTTCCAAATGCCCACTTATTGGTGCACATCCCTTGAAAGGTAATTTAATACTGAATCCGATGCATGCAAAATTTAAGTGGCACGTGTTGCGGATTAAAGTTTTATTTCAAGATGTTTGAAGAGGTGTCAATTATGCAAAAATCATATTATTTTAATGTTTATCGTAAATATTTCCTCCAGCATCTTTGAACCGTTCTTCTGGGAGTTCCTTCCAAATGCCCACCTATTGGTGCACATCCCTGGAAAGGTAATTTAATACTGAATCCGATGCATGCAAAATTTACGTGGCACGTGTTGCGGATTATATATCTATTCGAAGAGGTTTGAAGTGGTGTCAATTATGCAAAAATCATATTATTTTAATGTTTAACGTAAATATATCCTCCATCTTTGATGCGTTCTGCTGGGAGTTCCTTCCAAATGCCCACCTATTGGTGCACATCCCTTGAAAGGTAATTTAATACTGAATCCGATGCATGCAAAATTTACGTGGCACGTGTTGCGGATTAAAGTTCTATTCGAAGATGTTTGAAGTGGTGTCTATTATGCAAAAATCGTATTATTTTAATGTTTATCGTAAATATATCCTCCATCTTTGGAGCGTTCTGCTGGGAGTTCCTTCTAAATGCCCACTTATTGGTGCACATCCCTTGAAAGGTAATTTAATACTGAATCCGATGCATGCAAAATTTAAGTGGCACGTGTTGCGGATTAAAGTTTTATTTCAAGATGTTTGAAGAGGTGTCAATTATGCAAAAATCATATTATTTTAATGTTTATCGTAAATATTTCCTCCAGCATCTTTGAACCGTTCTTCTGGGAGTTCCTTCCAAATGCCCACCTATTGGTGCACATCCCTGGAAAGGTAATTTAATACTGAATCCGATGCATGCAAAATTTACGTGGCACGTGTTGCGGATTATATATCTATTCGAAGAGGTTTGAAGTGGTGTCAATTATGCAAAAATCATATTATTTTAATGTTTAACGTAAGTATATCCTCCATCTTTGATGCGTTCTGCTGGGAGTTCCTTCCAAATGCCCACCTATTGGTGCACATCCCTTGAAAGGTAATTTAATACTGAATCCGATGCATGCAAAATTTACGTGGCACGTGTTGCGGATTAAAGTTCTATTCGAAGATGTTTGAAGTGGTGTCTATTATGCAAAAATCGTATTATTTTAATGTTTATCGTAAATATATCCTCCATCTTTGGAGCGTTCTGCTGGGAGTTCCTTCCAAATGCCCACCTATTGATGCACATCCCTGGAAAGGTAATTTAATACTGAATCCGATGCATGTAAAATTTAAGTGGCACGTGCTGCGGGTTAATGTTTTATTTAAGGTTTTTCGAAGGTATGTCAGGTCGCTTTTTATGCCTCGCACTTATTCACGGATGACTTTTTTAGGCGGAAAGCGGAAAAACTATTCTGCCAGAATGACGGTGGTTATGTATGGATCAAGTGCGGTAGTGCTTTATTGCCTACACTCAAAACCAGTACCGATACTACTATTATATATGGTCCGGTGCGCCTTATGGTCCGGTGCGCCTTATAGTCCGGTGCGCCTTATGTATGAACAAAAAACTAATCAAAGCAATTTATTGACAGTGCGCCTTATAGTCCGGTGCGCCATATGGTCCGTAAAATACGGTAATAAGAGTTTGATTTTATAAGCATGGCAAAGCAGAGCTCTCTTACTCTTTGTTTGAAGCTGGTGCAGGAATCTGTAAAATTAAAACATGAATATCTAAAAAAAGTAGGGCAACTCGATAAATTAATATTTACCACTATTAATATTAAATTAGTTGGAAGTTTTAAATATATATTATACGGTACCGGTATAGAAGAAATTTAGAAGAATCAAAATTAATGCATGGAATCTGTACAAAGTCTCTACGGTACCACAGATGGCATACCTAAACTTTGAAAAAGTAAACACACTTCATGGTCACTATACCCGCTTTTTCACCAAGAGTATAATACTTTCTTAAAACAAAGTCAGAACAGAACTTAGGAAAAAACAACTATGAGAGGTCCAGGTATTTTGAGCGAAGTTCTAAGCCGCCCCGATAGCTCAATTGGTTAGAGCGTCACTTCTGGAATGAAGAAACTTCAAGACCAAGCGGCGCTGGTTCGACTCTTGGGGTGTCCGCTTGAGCAACGCACGCTAAGGACTGCTCCCCATTCAGTGGCATTTAATGGATGGAATAATTCCCCGGCAACAAAACTTCAACAATCGGAAACTTTACTCTGTCAATCTCGGTGACCAGGCCTGCATCAGTGATTCAAAGCCTCTACAAGTATGCGAAACTGCCGGGTGCAACCTAGTTCATACCTTGAACAGTTCATACCCTCAGTTTGTACCCTGAAAAGATCGAGAGAAAAATTAAAAAAAGCCGAAGTTGCTGATTGCAGTTTAATAGCACAAAGCCGAAGTCGCTGATCGGAGTTTCCACAAACAACTCGAGGGTTAGCGAAAACTGCAATCAGCGAGGGTAAGGGTTAGAGAGCATAGATTACTCGATGGTTAGAGTTAGGGTAAGCGGGAACTGCGGTTATCGAAAACTGCGGAAAATTTTTTGCGGAAACTGCAATCAGCTAGGGTTAGAGCATAGATTAGTCTATAATTAGGGTTAGCAGAAAGTGCAGAAAAATGTTTGCGGAAACTGCGATCAGTGAGGGTTACGGTTAGCGGAAACTGCGATCAGTGACTACGGCTTTGTGCTATCTTTCTCGCGATCTTTTCAGGGGGAAAATTTTAAAACGTTTGCAGAAACTGCGATCAGCGACTTCCGCTTTTTTAATTTTTTCTCTCGACCTTTTCAGTGTACGAACTGACGGTAAAAACTGTTCAGGGTACGAACTAGGTTGCATCCGAAACTGCCAGGATTAAGCTCTGCAAGAAGCTTTCCGAGGATAAGGATTCAATCAAATCAATCAAGCAGTCTAAAAAATCTATCTACTTGGTCCTTCAAAAAGCAACACAAAATGTACGGTATCTAATGTCCAGTGGCGTAGCTAGCGAATGTGCCGGAATGTGCCGCCAGGGGCGGATTCAGATTTTGCCGCCACTTCAAGATAAAGCATGTGAAAATGAATTGCGTTTTTTTATCAGATTATAATCAAAATCAAAAATCGTAATCTGAAAGTGCCGCCCCCAGACGTGCCTTCCCAGGTGGTCTGCCCCCCCGCCCCCCTAGCTACGTCACTTCTAATGTCTCAAAAAAGCATAGTTTTTTATACTGTGAGGCATTCCATTATAATTCAACAAATTTTAGAAAGAAATGTAACCACTAGGTTTCAAAAGGTGTTGGTTTTGATATATTTTGTTGTTTTCAAAATTTGAACTTAGGCAAAAAAAATTTTGAAAATCGGACAAGTGGTTTTTGAGATATCGCGTTTTGAAATTTTGTTTCTGTCACTAGGTGGCGCTGTTGGTGATCCCAATGTTTTTTGATTTTAGGGTTATATTTGGGGTAGAAAGTTGGTTGAAGTGTCTATTCCACCATTTTTCATAATGCAGAATTCAAAAATGGTCTCAAATTTTAGTCTAAAAGCATTACCCAAGGAGTTATGGGGCATTTTAAAAAATTTGGGAACCAAATGCCAACCCTCATATTGTCATGTGGGTAACGAGATATCCCGAAAAAAAATTCTGTTCTTAAAAGTTTCTTGCATATACTTCATGATAGTATAATATTTTTTTATGAGACTTTTGTCCTTTTTGCACAATGCAACCTTATATCAAAGATCTATTAATGCAATATTTGAATGATGCTTGCTTATGATGTTACAATAACAAATTACAGATTTCCTCAAAAAACTTTTTTTCATTGTGAAAATTGCCCGGGAAAACAAAATTTGACTGCAATTTTGAAACAAGGGCTGGTTTTCCCAAGCAATTTTCACAAAAAATAAAGTTTTTTGGGAAAATTTGTAATTTGTTATTGTGACATCATAAGCACGCATCATTGAAATATTGCATTAATAGATCATATAACTTCTCATGCAAGTCTTTGATAAAAGGTTGCATAGTGCAGAAAGGACAATAGTCTCATAAACAAACAGTATATTATTATGAAGTATATGCAAGAAACTTCAAAGAAAAAAAAAATTTTTGGGATATCTTGTTACCCACATGGAAATTTGGGGGTTGGCATTTGGTCCCCCAATTCTTTTTAAATGCCACACAACTCCTTAGCTAATTCTTGTAGACTAAAATTGACATCATTTTTGAATTCTGCATCATGAAAAATGGTGAAATAGACACTTCAACCGACTTTCTATCTCAAATATAACCCTAAAATCAAAAAACATTGGGAACATCAACAGCGCCACCTAGTGACTGCCACAAAACTTCAGAACGCGATATCTCGAAATCCGCTTGTCCGATTTTCAGAATTTTTTTTTTGCCGAGATGAATTTTTCACATACTATGACATATGCTTTAGTCATCAAAATTGAAGACTTAGTAGTTATTTGGATTTGTTGAATTATAATGGAATGCCTCCTGTGTGAACTGCGAAGTATTTGTGATATGTTACTGCAAAAGCCTAAATATATGTTAGTGCTGCTGTGTTAGAATGTATCTTGATTGTTTTTTTTTTTATGGTTATGCTTTCCAAATCAAAACATTGAAGTAAAAAAACGCCTATTTGCTAGTTATAATCAGTATGATATTATAAGTTATATATTTTCTATAAGAATAACCTACCATACTCATTACTCAGTTTGCATTGATAATATTTTGTTAGTTTGCAACAGCTTGGTTACTCATTACGAATGTACGGTAATTTGACACATCGAATAGCACCTAAATGACCGGGCGCTACAGTGCGTGCAGCTGAATATCCTGATGCGACAGTGTGCGCACCTATTTGGCAGGCACCTAACTGTCTGCACCTAAAAGATGTGAACCCATTAATTTCTTCATGGCTAGTGTGTCTACTGTAACTACTGAATGAAAAAATAAACTTAATTGGCTATAAATTTGTGTTAATATTTCAGCAGTTAAAAAACTTCTAAATCTACTAATCTAGGCTCATTTCTGTGATGTGCAATTTTGTTTATTGAGGGGATTTGTAGCATAATTTTCAGAATGAATGATTCGGTGTTGTATGATGACCTGCAAATGATCAATTATGATCAAACCAGCGTGTCAATTGAAACTAATGGTCACCAAAGCAGGCCCACACAATCTTCAGCCCAGAATCAAAAAGATTTTAGTCTCGCTTCCTCGTCTAGTGAAGGAAGTCTATCTCAAAGGTATGTTCAAACAGCATAATCAACTTAATATGCAGTAGGCTATGAACTTTGTATATGATGATTAGCTTAATGTGCTTACTTAGAGACACTATTTTAGAGATTGTTTTAAAAATGATTATCACAATGTTGTACAGTATTATCATTCAAAAAATAATATAGAAAGCAACTCATGTCAAACTAGTAAAGCTGACTTTTAGCATTGTTTATCTCTGAACTGATATGATATAGACCAGTGGTTCCCAACCTTTTTTGGTATCAGGGCCGAATTTCAAACTTCAGAGTACGTCTGGAGCCGCATGAAAACACTCAAGTAATTATAACAAAATTTTAAAGCATGAAAGCATGAACCAACGAATAGCAACACTAACAGCGGCAATAACTTACTGCTTTTCTCAGTCTGTTTTATAGGACCTACCAGAAATTTTACACGTTTCGAGGTGTGTTGAACATCACACCATATCAACCTAATTATTTTACTTAAATGTTTATGATTCACAATAAGTAGACAATGGGCCATTCACAACAGTATAAAGTAGGCTACAAGGTGTAAGATGTAAAATGAAAAGTTCACTGACAGTGCAACCTCTACGACACAACGACAATGCAGTTTGTAAACAATTTTGACTTCGTAAACAATTTTGACAAGTCAAAAAATAATCGCCCTAATTATTATAAATAGATTTTTTATATTTTTTGTGGGATTTTCAGGGGTCAATGAGAGCCGCGGTTGGGAATCACTGATATAGACTATTACTAACTGATCTATTGTGTTGTGCCTTTTTTTATTATTATGACATTAAACAAAGAGTTATATACGGTACTATAGCCTATAAAAAAATGATAGAAATGATATATAGCCTATATTGCAATATTGGATGATTTTAAACTAAAACGTTTTTGAAACTTAGCAGCTGATATTATATGCTTGTAGTTTTCTATTGATTAGTTTTTGAAAAGACAGTCCCCAAAATTCAAAAAACAGTATTTTGCCTAAATTGACTATCTGTGATACTCTCTGCTTTTTAACCAAATAGGCTATATATATCATACATCTCACTTTTTGGACAGCTGCTTCAGCAACACATTTCCGAATTTTCCGGTTTAGGTCATTTTTTCACAGTATTCTATCAGTTTTTCGCTATATGTCGTTTTGTGTTCCATGTCCAAATAGGCCCACAGTTTTTTCATGTGTGATATTTCCAACTTCAGCCTTAAAATCGTTCAATACCGGTACGAGTTGATCAGTTGTTTTTTTTTGTTTTTTTTATTGTTATACAACTGTATTCTAATTTTTGTAAAAAGTTTCTTTGCTCTCCTCGCTTGCATTCTCATTTAGAGCATACACTTGTATTAACAACATGTTGAAAGGGTTTGTACTTATTTTTGTGCAAAGAATTCTTGTTTAGTCGATCACTCCCCTGAATAATCTCTTTTATAGCGGAATGGCCCAATTCGGTGAGTCCGATTCGGTGAGTCCGATTCGGTGAGTCCGGTCCCTTAACGGGGGATTTTTTCAATTTTTTTTTTTAATTATTGGGTACCGTGGCCTAATTATCATTGCCGTTTTAGGGTTAGGGGTTAGAGGTTAGGAACTCACATAATCAGACTCACCGAATCGGACTCACCGAATAGTAGCAGACCCCTTTTATAGATAGTGTAGTTCCCTTAAACATATGCTGCCGTGAGATTTTGGTGAACTTCAATCCCCACACAAACAATTGTATTTTAACCATGAAACGCTATTTGACAGCGTGTTCTCACAAATCAGTCATCTACGAGAAAGACCGTCTCCGAATTAAGATATCCCCGAATCGTCAGCTCCGAATCGGGCCATTCCGTATAATCTCAAACCTTGTGGTTTGGGATTTACGAATCTTATGAAATGGAATGATTTGAGCCTTTAACCAGGATGCAATCAACTAAAGTCGCCTGTTTGTTTCAGTTGTTTGGTTACTTGCAATGTTTCAGCAAAAAAATACAATTATATTGCAGCAGCACCAGCACAGATTCCGAGAAAAGTTGCTCTGATAATGAAAAGGGAGTAATTCGTCACACTATCTTACCCGAAGAAGACAAGGTACAAAGCTGTTGTATATAGAATATAGATCTAGTATTTCATTTTCTGCTTTATACTAGTTTCACATGTTTTTTTTACAGTTTGAAGCGTCTCCTTATTAAGATATATACCTTTGTTATTTTAATGTACTGTAGGTTAAGCTTTCGTGGTGTAGATTTTATAATTGGTTGGGTAATAAGTAGTCTCCATGGTCACTACTCACTATTCAATGCATGTCATTAAATATTTTACCTTGGTTCATCTGGATATTTTTGTTGTACTAGCAACATTTTTTCTTTTAACTTTTATTACTGTAAAGTAGTAGGTTATCTTTGCTAAATATATGTAGGAATTTTTTTCTGCGAGTTTTGTTAATAGGAAATAATAAAACTGTCCTGATAACTGTGAAAGTGATGTTGCAGATGATGATGTCCTTCACTCCATCGGCCGGGGACGACCAATGGATGCCACAAGAGGATAACATTGATGGTGCGACGATCACTCTGGAAACTACAGATCGTCATCTCAAGAAGGATGTCAAACGTTTTAAGTATGTTCAGTGTTCACAATGTGATTTTGGTCTGTACTTCTGTCTGTATGAACCGCTTTCATTTCCCAGTGAAAACTCAAAGATGTATATAAATTGACAACAGTTAACTGTAGTACCGGCGCAGGAAAAACATTTTTTAGTAATCATATCCAACCAGCGATAGTTGTAAAGTGACTTTCTATTAAAGTAAAAATGTATGCTGTGGTGTATGTACGTTAAAGAATAAAGTACGCCCATCATGCTCTTGTGTATTAGTTGTTTCAAACAAAAGTTAGTGTTGGGCTTGGGTGAATTAAGGACTTTGCTGAGTCACAAAATATTAAGGCTGATGAGTTAAGTTTCTCAATTTTTTTCAACTGTCACGAGGATTGAAGCTGCTATTTCTAATATTTACACATCCTTCCGACGTTTAACTTATTGCTAAACATCACGCATAGAGCAGTCAACATACAAGTCGTTTTTTTGCATTGAATCAATGTAAAAGAAGCGATACATTTTCTGGCTAGTGATCGACATTTTATTTTTTTTAGATGCTTCTACACAGGATGCACCCGTATGTACACAACCGCTGGCAATCTGAAATCACACCAGAAAACTCACAGAGGAGAATATTTTTTCACATGCAATCAGGTAGTTGTGTTATACCGTAAAATACTCTTTCCCTGTCGGTATTGGTTGGTAGTTTGCCATTGTGCTTAGTTTTTACTCGTGATTATCTTTATCATTATAAACAAATTGTGACAACATAGGTCGCAATGTTGACTTATAGGCTACCATGCTGATACAGGGATCCTACCGTACTTGATCCTTTGAACATTCAATACACTACATTCATCCTGTAGACGTAGAATCAATGTAAAGAGAACGGACTTTGGCCGCTAGGATTGTATCTTTGAAACCCAAATTCTGAGTAGCTTGGTACAGCATAGGATTACTTTTGTATATCTACTCTGTTTGGGAAAAATGATTAATGAAGTCCCCCCTATCATTTTGATCAATCATGTAACACACAGTAGTTATTAACGCTTAGCTACTGTGGTTGCTTAACTGGCAAATCAATTCTTTTTTGCATTGATTCAAAGTTTAGTGGAAAGTGTGACGGTCTGATTTAATGTTGCAAAGTGCTCAATAGCTGCATACCGTACTTACTTGAATTTCGTTGTTGCAATGCTATTTCATTGTGCGTTATTTCTCTGAGATATAATGTAGGTTGCACATGGCTATGTGTTTTGAAGTATTGTATATAGATTTAAGTTTTACATCTATTTCGTCTTCAGCTCGAACAGAGTTAGTTGTTTATACTGTATCACGTTACATGTTGTTTTGCTTTCAATTTTTTGTTGATGCAAGAAATCTTAAAACTACCTAGTGTGCAAAATTCCCTCTGAATATCTCTTACTTGAAGTTCATTTATGCGTTATGCACGACGGATCCTGTACAAGAAAGCTTCATTGTTGTTTCAGGAAGGATGCGGCAAAGCATTTCTCACAAGCTATAGCTTAAAAGTTCACATTAGAGTCCACACAAAGGAACGTCCTTACCAATGCACGGTTCAGCAATGCGAAAAGGCATTTAATACCCTCTACAGGTGAAAGCGAGTTAGTGAAAATTCTTTCACGTCGTATTTGTCGAATCTGGCCTCTTTGGCGAATTTAATTTCTTGTGTAATATTAACATTAAATATTAGTCTTCCATCGATTTATTTTTATCAAGTTTATTTTTGTGTAGGTGAATAACTGAATATAGGCCTACTATACAGTCTTGCTGCATTGGACATCAGTCTTTGATTAATTCATTCATTAAGTTTATTTTTGTGTAGGTGATACTGATTATAGGCCTGCCGTTGCAGCCTTGCTGCATTGGACTTCAATTTTTAGATTTCTTTCAATTAATCTTCATATTAATTTGTGAGATTAAATTTGTCAAACTTTAAACACAGATTGAAAGCTCACCAGAGAATCCACAACGGGGAAACTTTCAATTGTCAATCTGATGGTTGCACAAAGTTCTTCACGACATTGAGCGATCTCAGAAAGCATTACAGGACACACACAGGAGAAAGGCCATACAAGTAATGGTTTCAATAAACTATTTTAAGATTTTTCAGGGCTCATGATCTGTTGCAAAGCTGTATTCGTTGAAAATGGGATATATCAAATTAAATTTCTTCCTTTTGAAGTACGTTGCTTGAATCATCTTAATGCTATATAATGTCAAGATAACGTTATTGAAAGTGTATTATTGCATATACTGTACCAGCATAGTGCACTGTGCAAACACAAATTCCAGCTAATAAATTGCCAATTGAAGGTTCAAGTGCTTGATTCTGAATTTGAACGATGCGTTGTATGTTTCATCACGCCTTGAGACAAAGTTGAGCGAGCGCACAAGCCACGTCTTTTAGACCAGTGCTTCCCAACCGGTGGGTCGCGACCCATTGGTGGGTCGCGAAGCTGTTTCAGGCGGGTCGCGAAGCATTTCTAAATGTTACTGAATGTTAAATTTTTCTAAAAAATACCGTCACTACTATGGATCTCACAAGCAGCAGTTTGATCTTGAGTTGAATAGTACTGCGCCTTCGCCATCGCTACTCTTCTCTTCACTTCATTCAATGTTGACTTTCCACTTTCATGGATTGTGCACCCTATTTTCTACTAGGTCGGAAAATTATTGCATTATCATTACGTAACAATTATGCAACAATGTAAAAAATATGTAACAATTAGATGTGTTGTGTCGCATTAACTTTTTCAGTACCTACGCCAGTAGTGAAGATACCATAATAAACATGTCCTATCTCATTGTGGGTCGCACAATAAAACTTGCATTAAAAGTGGGTCGCGAACTGAAAAAGGTTGGGAAGCACGTGTTTTAGACGTCATTAATGTAAACAGCATCAAAGGGTGTATTGGTTTAGTATGTCGCCTTGGCTTATTATTGGTATCTGGTTACGAACTTTCTTTGTCTTTGTCATGTGGTTTCTTAACATATCGTCATCCATACCTTTGTTTAAACTAATTACGGTAGTTTTATTTCAACCAATACAGAAGTGGTGAAATTACTGGAGAAATTCTTACGCAACCTTCTGCAATAGGTGCAATGTCCCAGATTGTAGCAAGGCTTTCACAGTCAGCCATCATCTCAAGTCTCACATACGAAGTCATACAGGTAATTTGGCTCTATAATGTTCCCTTTTGTAAACGTTATCAACTTATCATCACTAAATAAAGCAGCGGCATCGACAGTTTCCGTACGACATCCAACGTTTTATGACTCGTGTTACTCTTGTAAGACTTGAAACTATCTTTTGGTCGCTGCTCAGCATTTACCTAGCCAGCAAATCATTTTTTTTTGCATTGCAGACGTTGAATCATTGTAAAAAAGAACGAACTTATGCAGTTTAGCCAACTTTTACGCATCGTAGCTTGATGTCCAGCAATTTGTAACTGCTGCGTTAAATCAGATATTGCCACGTCCAGCAGCACTCGTTTCCAGCTACATAAATTAACTGTTCAAAGTAACCTTTGTACTGTTCTACCGTTTCTTGATATGGAAGGGCAGGTCTGACTTTGTGAAGATGGTCATTGGTCACACCACCAGACCCCATGAAACAATGGTCCTTGAACGGTAACCCTAGCAATTTGGAGAATGTGGTGTGCAGTATTCTCAATGCATAGTACTAACAGTAGCAACCTTTTTGACTTGTGTAGGGGAAAAGCCGTTTGTTTGTGTGGAGGGGGGATGTGAAAAAGCATACGCCACTCAGCACAGTCTCAAGCAGCACAAATCCAAAGACCACAAGGAAACACAAAACAACGCCAGCTCCAGCACACTTTCCCCTCAAAATATATATGACTTGGTAAGTTGAAGTTTAACGTTTTGTATAGATTTCGCTTAAGTTAGTTCTAATTATGAACTGAAGTAACTTTAACAATACAATATAGAAACGCATGAGATTTTCTTAAATTCAGTCTTGACGATCGCTTGCTATCACAGCGAAGGCCAGAAATAGCAGTGCAAACGTGCTTCTGAAATTACATATTTTTTCATCACTACCGAATTGGTGAAGTTGTTGCTGCTCGTTTGCTTTGTAAATATTTGATTTTCTTACTCTAAAGTCTAAAGCTATGTCTGGACAGTGACACCGTATTTTCTCAAAGTCTCGACCATGTTTTTCTATTGGCTTATCTCAAAGGCTGTATTGACGATTGCTGTAGAAGTTCGTAAGGCAGCAATGATAATTTTCTACTTTTTTGTCGTGTGAAGCCTTCTTCCATCGACCAAGGATGGAAAAGCTCTATTCTTTACCACTTTTGGGCCGATGCGTAATGTTTAAGCTCGGTTTTTGCCTTAAGCAACTTCAGCTGAGGTGTCTCGCCCTCTCAAGGCTTTCGAAGTAAGAAAATTAGTGGGATACAAGAGGCCCAGAGGGTTTGGTTTTGAATTAATGCTAGTTATGTGGCTCACAAAAAGTCTGCCTACAATATTGTGAACAATAGTAAGTAAATAAATAGAATTAAAAGTGACAGTCGTCTATACACATTGAAACGTAGTGGTATGTTGCTACTTGATTCAAGGTTACAGGCCTCTAAGCTCCTTTATTTTTCTGGCGACCAAGCATGGCCTACGAGAGCTTCTTCTCAGCCGCTCAATTCTTGCGCCTGGCAACTAAAATAAAAAGTCCGATAAAAATCTTGTTTTTAAAAATTCGTTAATTGATATCGTGTTTTTGCGTTCACTCAGGTAAGAAGAGCGCAAACAAGGCTCTGAACATATTTGCAGTTGTATTTAAATGCGCTGCATCCCAAGTAAATGTAGAGCTAGTCTTCGAGAAACGTAGCAATATTTCTCGTCGGCGTGAGTGACTTTGCCTTATTTGTGAAAAAGATGTTGCTAATATGAGTGAAGAGAAAAAATTTCATGTACGAGCGCAAGTGGAGAAAAAAGTTTCTAATTCCAACGGAAAGAAGAAATGTTAGCTTGTGAAAGCAGGTGATCAAGCATGGCCTACCGACGCGATGGTTTCGGAATACGGAGGCCATTTAACGACCTCTCGGTAGCCATGACCGCCGGAGCTTGGAGGCCTGCAGCTTTCTTTGAAATGTTTTAAAGTGTGAAATGGTATAATTTTCTTCTTAATTAGGACAAGGCAGCAGAAATGCTGCTAGTGGCCGCCAATTCCCAAGGAAGCGACCTACCTGGCGATTTCGACAGCACTTTGATCGCCCACATGCAGGTTCGCAATTGAATATCTTTTTCAACTATTTCAATACATTACTTTGACCTTCTTGCGCGCAATGGCTTTTTTGACAAGAAGAAGGTTTATTGAACAGGTTTCAGGCTGAAAAGTCCAGGGTAAGGAGTTAACAGATTGAAAACTTCGCTCGATCGATCTTTCATTTGCTAATTTTGTGATGAGAAATTGATTGACAAAGCACACAGAAGCTTTTACGTCTTTGTTATTACTTTTTGTTGCACTGCAAAGTGATCTCACAATAATGAGCATGAAGCATTGTCCCATTAAAAGATGATGTTTTGACGTGGATTCAACAAAACACCATGTTTATACGATGTTGTGGAATTGACTTGTGTTTTTGCAATGCAACGCGTTCTGCTGGATGGTTTGTTATCATTTTCAAACCACCCAGTTGAAACGGTTATTTTGTGATTGGTATGCAAACACGTAGTAACTGTTGGTGGTTGTTGCGCAGTTAAGAAGATTATTGCTGTATATTAGGCAAATCAGTCGTATTTTGACATTGATTCCATGTCTGAAAACGTATTTTAATGCTTAGTGAATATCCACTCTGAATACCGTTACGATCTTCATTGTTTGATCATTCAGATTGTAAACGACATTTTTCTTAAAAGTGAACAGAGACAATGAGGATTGCTTTTCCGTAATCATAAAGGTTAAAGTTACTAACCCAGTTTGAAGTATGTGTGGAAAATCTTAATTACAGGAATTGCTTGTTCCTATTTTTCTCATTGTCAGCTTTTAAATCACAGCGGAATGGAATTGCAACTCTCTGTTCTAATTATACACTGGGATTTCTCTTTGGCTTGTTTTGCGATTTTTTTCCCAGCTTCGTTTTTACGTCCGTAGACGTTAAATCAATGTAAAAGAACGAATTTGCTGACTGGGTCGGTACAGTTTTTAGTTGTGGTTTAGTGACGCAACATTCTCGCTTAACCAGTCATTCGACATGGCCATTGCTGTCATAGCGAGCCGAGTATAGTTGCTACTCTCTTTAAAACCTTAACAACCTGTTTCACCTTTATTGGGATTCTCAGAAGGTTCTGAAAAACATGTAAAAATACAAAATTGGTAATACTTTAATATGGTGAAGAATATTATCTTAACCCTCCCTACCGTAGAACTACCTTCGTAAGAACCGTAGAAAAAAAGCTAAAAGCCATATTGCCATATATCGAAACAGCCAAAGGCAGTTTATGTAAACTACGATTCGGGTGGTCAAAGTGTGACACAGCAGTTTAATTTTTAGAGCTTGATATCACGTGGTACACAGGTTGCCTTTGGGCTAAGGCTTTGGTTATCGTTACTCGTTCGTATAGATTTTTCTCTACGGTCGACTAGAGCGGTGTAGTTTTCTGAACCATCTTTTTATTTGAACTGTATATGATTTGGCCTTGCTACTGCTAGTTCAAACAATGAACTTAAATTTGGTTGTAAAAAGTTAAAGTAAAATGTTTTTACTGCTGATTTTAATATTTGTTTAACCTGCAGCACTGAATGAAAAAGCAGATTTGTTCGAGCGTCCAACTTTTAAAACGTTTTTCTTTAACTACAAAATACTAGCAGTTTTCTGTTGCAGTGAGACCATTGAAGTTATGGAGATGATGAGAGTGCCATATGCAAAAAATTGAAATGTGATGTAAAAATATTGTTCAAATTATGATCTAAGGAAATTTCTAACCACCATTTAACTTCTTGTAGGACTCCGGTTGGTCGTCCGGCCATATGAGTGATTCGTCTTTGTCATCTGCCAATTCCGTTTCTGCACCTATGCCTACCGCTACGATTGGAGGTGAGGTTTGCTTAGCTACTAGTAAATGCATGCGTTTTTTTTTTGAAAGGTTTTGTGCTGAGTGAAAGGTAAACGCTTTATCCCGCTGTGTACTTCGCTGTGGTGGGCTCTTTCGAAATTTTAATGCATTGTACGAACGTTTGAAATTATGGAAAACGAAATCGATTTTGGTGCCTGGGTTTTTTAACTTCAAGAACTGTTATACCACGACGGGTTTAGACTACTTCCGTTTTTCATACGTTTTTATTATGCCACGTCATCAATGCGTTTTAATGAAAAGTCAAGTTATGTTAGTTTGGAATTGGTAAAACTTTTTTTTTTAATGTATAAATGGGATCCTACGATTTATACCTTTCTGATAGCAAACATTTTGCAAGATTATAAAATGGGCTCAGATACCCTGCCAGAAAACCGTTGCGTTTTTTAATTGATTCAACGTCTCCCAACGTTAAATTAATGCAAAGAAGGACTAATGTGTCGGCTGGGATATAGATATATAGAGTGTATCGATTCAATTCCTAATTGCGTCTAGACGGTTGTCATTTTTACCGGAATAAGTTTTTTTAAAATACTTTGACTCCATGCCATCACCAGTACGATTGCATGAGTTCCCAGACGGCAAAATCCGTCATTTTTTTATATTTAAATCCAAATCTAACCTTGATTACGTGTCGAGAGAAACACTGTGTTTAATTCTAGTCTGTGTGACCATTTTAAACTCACGAGTTGATGTTATCCACAGGTTGACCTCCAGTTGACAATTTTTCATGCATATCTTACACCGTTTGTAGAATGGTTGCACGTATTTATTCGTTTCCGCTACCAAACGAGTTGTGTGATTAAGTTTGAAGATTGTAGGAAATTTCACTATTTTCAAAATTACAGGCTCTGAGTTTATTTTAACGTCTTCAATAGCTACTCACACGTGCTTACTATCTCGTCAATATTGTGTTATGATCACAATTGAGTGTCACTGGTCACTGGATGATGCGTGGTTTATGCTTAACATAGCATAAAGTACTTGACTGATCACTACCAACAGGAAATGACTGACAGCAATGTGCATTCATCTTGATTTGTATCCCATTACTGCTGCTAGTTATGTATTAATTTGACCATTGATCTTTTTTTATTAAATAACAAAGTTTTTGACAATTGAGTCTACATTTCTGCTGCTAAGTAGTTCACACACTTTGTAACTTGTAACGTTTAACCTGTCCTTTTACATTCTATCGGCGAGTTGTAGAAAGTTTATATCTGAAAAGGCCCGTTTCAGGCGTACCCCGATACAAGCAGCACCTTGGCGTAACATTTTCACACTGCTTTCGTTATTAAAAGCAAGGAAAAGTCTTTAGCTTAGCTGACAACAAGATGCAGTTGTAAAAAATAGCAAAATACCTGACCTGTCTTTGACTTTTATTCACAAAACAATTTCTGTAACGGAAAATCTTGCAGCGTGTAAAGTAAAGTGCATAGTTACCACCCAACTTGTGAACTTCCACAAGCAGCATGTAAACAGCTTTGATTGTAAACATGTCTGATTGGGTTGTGAAAGAATCGAGAAAATGTAAACGTCAACGTACTATTTGTTTTTGCAATACTGTCCCCACAAAAAATCGTTTTAAGCTATTGAAATAACTATTGCTTGTACTCGGTACAAATTATCAGTTTATCACTACGTTTCAACCATCATCGACTTAAGATTTCGTTTTTGTCTTTTTCAAGGTGATGCGATATAACAAAAGGCTGACAAATATATCTAGCAGCGCGTCATCGATAAAGTTTCTTAGCTTTTTTTGTGAATGATTGGAACACGTTGGTAAAAGAAACGGGTTGTGTATTGACCACTATTTGTCATAGGTTGCAACTACAACGGCGTGCAGCCGGTTGTTCAAGCTGTCCAAAGCGGGAAAAGCACTTTGAAAGAGTCTGAAATTAATTCTCTTACTCAAGTTGCGATGAAGGCAATTTCCGGTGCGTATGCCAGAGTTTCGTTTTATATGTAAATTTGATTTGACATGCAATGTTTTGACGCTGAGTTGATTAATATTTTTGTATTTTCAGAAAAGAATTTCGAGGGTGTTCCAATCGTGATTATAAAACAAGAAACTAAAGAACTATGCCAATGTCCTTGCAGTGGCAACCCTGCACAGAACACGAACAGTGCGCCTGAAAGTACATCCAGCGTGCTTCTATTGGACAGCAAAACAATTCAACAACAACAACAGCAACAACAACAGCAACAACAACAGCAGCAGCAACAACAACAACAGCAGCAGCAACAATACACTAATCCCGAGTCTAATTTTGAACTGCTTGCGTACCAGCGGCAAGCTGACCCCCATCAATCTTTCCAGCCTACGAGCATGAATTACATCAACACACAGACTGACAGCCAGCCTTTCGAACTTAGCAGATTGGACCTTTCCCCAGCCCCCACCAACAGCTTCCCTTTTGACATGCATCCTGAGTCGCAGACTACCGATGTTTCGCGGCAAATCAACAATAGCTACCAACAGAGCATCACTGCCCCTTTGTTTGCTACACCCCCTATAGACGTGCAACGACCTAAACAAAGTTGCTGCGACAATGAAAGCATCCTTCAGTGCGTTACTCTTGGCTGTAATGCTGAGCTCAATCAAGCTTTGGGAAATTCTGATTTACAAAGAACCTCTTCCTAAGTTTTTTTTTTTTCCAAAATAAGGTCCGGTGCAAGTGCTACCGATATTACATCCAACAACGTTGAAACGCTGTAATAAGGCAACTCTCGGTCTCCGGTGTCACTGTTTTTGCACTTTAGGCATTAAAGTATAATTTTACACTTTTTCATATCAAAACATAGTTACTTGCCATATTAAACCATAAACAGGCATAGCTCAGCAGCAATACGATATCAAACATTATAACACAAAAATAGCGAATGTTTTCGACTATACATATAGTCCTTTTCAAGCCTTTAAATGAAAAAAATAATTATACATTGCATTAGAAACTATTAGAGAAATACAGTATAACATCAAAAATATTGTTAAATCTAAACATTGAAATATCGCCTATCCTGCTCACATACAAAATGACTACACAACACAACGAATCAAGTGGAGAATTAAGTTTAAAGCAGGGTTGCCAACCTGTCCACCAAAAAAGCCAGATCTAGTCACAAAAAAGACCTTAAAAAAGCCAGCAATGTCTGAAAAAGCCAAAAAAAGCCAATTAATATTCATTAAACATACACATACAAAAAATTCACAACCAAATAGTGTCCCACTGAACTTTGACTTCAGCGACAACGCAGAAACATAGTTAATGAAAAGACAAGCAACTAGAAAATTTTCTAGTTTTGGCTTCAAAATGACATTTGGTCAGATACTACCACCAAATATGAGGTAGAAATTACTGCTCATCAGAGTCATCGGTAAAATACAATCGCAAATCTTCAGAAAAATTCTTTTCTGTGATTACATTGTCATACATTTGTTTCTTAGTAAATAAATGTAGCATTTTGGAGTAACAATAAAATCTTTGCAACATTTTTTTTAAAACTAAGGTTAGATTTTATACTTAATAATGCATCTAGCATCCTAAATCTTCATTCGATTCCTTCGAGTTTGTTTTCGGTAAAGTTACAGTCGAGAAAATTCGTTCTAGCCTACCACTGCATTTGAAATTGGCAGTGTTAACCAAGACAGTGCATGCATAGGGGAGACCGGGGATAGCTCGGACGATTTTTTGAAAACAGCCCATATTTTTTTAAATTACACAGCAAGTTCGTAAATGTTATTTTGTTGTAAATCCTAAAGCTTTGCCGAAAAAGGGTAGGAGTATCGTTTGTTTCAGAAAACCGGAAATGCTTATAAAAAGCATAATCTCTACTGTCCTCAAATGTCCGAAGTCACCCCGGTACCGGGGTAATTTCGGACATGCGTGGGGTCATCTCGGACAGCAATTTTATGCAGACGTTTTGAGTTTATGTGACAGTTATTACAGAATGAAAACCCAACAAATTATCAACAGCATCAGTTAACATTAAAATATTAGCGCATGTTATAGCATGAAAGGTTAATAGAAAATCTTTGGGCGGCCATTTGACGTTTAGATCCTCCGATTCGTACAGGGTTTGGCAACACCATGACAACCCTTGTGCTTTCCACAGCGTGGATATCTTCGACTTGTGGTTCAACAAATGAATTGCGACTTTTGGAGTTCTTTCTATAAATTTAATGTCAAGTTCTTGTTTCTCTCCGTCATTGTTAGATTGTTCGAAATCGACCACTTTACCGACATGAAAAACCGGTTTATTCCTCTTTGAATCATATTTGACCAGTACAAAGTCCACCACTTCTGGTTTTTCTTTTGGAATAGGTGGTGGACACTCTTCTTCACTAGACATGTCATCACTTAAATGCATTATTTCAGAGGTCAACAATTCATCACTAGAAGAACTCTCGATCAAAAGTTTTCGTTTTGGCTGCCTCTTTTTTTTTTTTCTTTTTTTTTTTGGGGTCGATAATTTTTTGGGTTGTTCCTGTTTTTCCTGCTCTTCCAATCTATTTTTCTCAGGAGTGTCGGTAGCAATAAGAGATCGGCCTCTTTATCTTCCCTTTCTTGAAGTTTGCTTTCGTGCCCCAGATTTAGGATATGGTCTTATGCATTCTGGCGTAACTTGAATTGAACAAGAGGCATTGGACAGTCGTGGGAGATCTTCACTACTCGACGGTCGTGGGAGATCTTCATTACTTGGGTTTATATCAAACTTCTGTTCTTCTTGACTGGGCTCGGTGAAAGCCTCTACTTGAACTGCAATAGGTTCATCAAGCATCAAATTGTCGGCTGCTTCTGAAGGTCGATTGTCAGATTCAGGTTCAGGACGGTCGGAGACAAAAGAACACAAGAAGTCGTCGTCCGAAAATATGTTCTGATCAAAAGGACAAATTCCGGTGGATGGAAAGCCAGATTTAATATTCACTGGTGTCGCGGCTCGATCCCATGATTGCAAGGCTATTTTTGGCAGTGTTTACTAAGTTAACCACTACACAAAGTTAACCAAACAAAAAAAAAATCAGGAAAATGCTGAAAAACTCAATAAAACTCGCATCGATTGACCCTGACTGAATTTCTTTTAAAAAAAATCGGAGAAGAAATAATGAAGCCAAAAAAGTCAAAATTATGTTGGCTTTTTTATTGTTCTGAAAAAAAATCCAAGAAAAATGAAAATACGAGATTTTTTTTGTTCAAAAAGAAAAGGCATAAACAGTTAAAAATCAGCCAAATTTTCAAAATCTGGCTTCAAAAAAGCCAAATTGGCAACCCTGGTTCAGAAGAGAAGTATCCAGGCAGATTGCGCAAGATGGATTAAAGCACAAACCAGATGATTGCACAAAACAAAAGCAACAATGAGTGAAACACACACGTGACAATTTAACTTTCATTATAATCGTCTTTGATTAAATTGTCAGGTGTGTGTTAAGGATACTTCTCCTTTGAACTTAATTCTCTACTTGATCCGTTGTGTTGTGTAGTCATTTTGTATGTGAGCAGGATAAGCAATATTTCAATGTTTAGATTCAACACTGTTTTTGATGTTATACTGTGTTTCTCTAATATTTTTTTATGCAATGTATGATTATTTTTTCTTTTAAAGGCTTGAAAAGGACTATAGTCGAAAACAGTCGCTTTGTTATATTTTTGTGTTATGATATTGTAAGGTTGCTGAGCTATACCTGTTCATGGTTTAAAAACATAACTTCTTTTTCTAAGTTATATTCAATAATTGTTTGTGTCCTTTTCACGTACATGTAACACAACATTCTTGTGTTGAGTGGGCTATCACACGGCCACTTCTGGACACGAGCGATTGGCTTCGTTCTTTGATGTCAACCAGTGACCAGAGGCATAGAAATAGCCCAAGGCATGTTTTGTATATTTCTCTCATGGCGACCCAACACAAGTCATGCCCACATGCCAGATTCAAATTAGACCGAAGGCGGATCTGCTACGCTTGATAGCTGTCAAGATTGCTAGTATATGTTGGTAGTTTAAGTAGTAATTGACAGTATTGTCTTTGTGAATATTTTGTGTAATTTTGAGCTAGTTTTGTGCTATTGTTACTACACAAATAATGTACTAAAACGTCTGGTATAATGTTTGGTCTTTGCTTCTAAATTCTAACTCCTTTTTGGTTGTTTGTACTCACCGGAACATAAACAGTGTTGACCAGAGTTGCATTAATTCGGCTATCATATACATAGTTTCAGGTTCAATTACACTACAATTACACTATTAAAATTTGTAATTACAATTACATTGCTCTGAAATTTTCAAATTACAATTATTTCCAAATGCTTAACTACACGCTTCAACTACAAAAATTAAATGCTTCAATATTTATGTTTATTAATGACTTTTAGAGTTTGATAATATCAAACACAGTCCGCGGTAGAATTGCATTTGATGAAGATTAGATTGCGAAAATTGTCTGTTCTTGTAAGTTCCTTTTTGCGGTATAATAGTTACCAGCTATTGAAAAAAGTCTTTTTGCTGGAGCTGATGTTGCAGTTAGACTTAAATGTTATTGTTAAGTAATTGTAATTTGGAGCAACATTTTTTACAATTACATAAAAATGTGTAGTAATTAATTACATTCAATTACAATAGTAATTAATCTAACTCTGGTTAAGACCTCTTTGCTGTCAGGTCATATAGTCACATTCACACAATTTGTTTTTTAAGCGCAATTATGATAAAGTTCAACGTTTGTAGTTGAATTTCATCGAATTGAATTACGGCGTTGGCTAGCTATCTTTGTCCTTTACTGTCGCAGAAACAATAATTTGCTGGTCCTGTTGACACATCCTGATTCATTTGATTCCACCTAATCTTTGTCTTGTGCGTGTGTTCACTTCATGCGTGATGATATTTTTGGTAAAGTGTGATTCGCTTCACTGGTCATATGACGTCACCTGGATAGGTGACTGAAAGTCACCGATTCTGCAACTGATCACAAATGTCGGATAGGTCGAATGCATTTCATCAAACTATCCATACCAACCAGTGAATCGAGTTATTTTCTCCGCGTTTTAGCGGAGTGATTCGAAAGCGGCAAAAGCACGTCATGTTACTTGCTCTTGATTAAAGATGCTTGAAGAGTCAGTGGTCATCATAACAACGAGCTTAATCTCCGGCGGTGACATACGCGAACCACAATTAGTCCGCAATGATTGCAACCATGCAGCACACCCCGGATGTAAGAGGATTAGTAGCATTAAGGGTTAGTTTTTCTGTTTACATGTGTTGATGCTTAATGACTAATCAAATAGGTAGGTTAGTTCAGAGATTTCTGGAAGTACAGAATGTCCAACCACCTGTCAATGAGCTGAGTTTAATTTCAGTGTTGCCAAATGTTTTTGTTTTTTTTACATTTTTGGTTAATGCGTTATTTAGAGCAGTTGGTGTATTGGCTACGGTAGTTTTCAATGTGATGATCAGAATTGAAAAAGCGTTTGACTACAAGAAAAGCACGCAAACAAAGATGAACCGTTGGAAGTAAATTTCCACGTTTTTTGTTGAGATTATGAGGTGGCCTAGGCTAGCCAAAACTTGATGAGGTTACTTCCAATAATTACCGTACCTAACTTTGTAATTCACTTTCAACTCTGGCAAACCGGTCTTAAAATGTTTATGTGCAGGAAAAAGTATTTTGCTCTAAAATTTTGTCAGTTCAGAGCAGTGGTTCCCAATCTTCATACAATTTTCCTTGTGTTGAAGCGTTGCTTCTTAGAAACCACTACCGTATATTTCGCACTGCTGTGCTGAATTAGCCTATCGTTGCAGTCAAGATGTTGCGTTTTTAGAATCCAGTAGGCTATAGTTATAACAATGATTGCCACGGAGGGTAAGTCACAAACAACAACCGTTTTTTAAATAAAAGTATCCTTGCAAAAGTAATTTATGTTTTCCAACAGAAAATTTGCCTTGTTTATGATTAGAATGTATCTGTAGCGTAGGCCTACTAGCTACACTTTATCACCTGACTTTCTCCTTCAAAAGCAAGTCTGAATAGATCTATCAGTAGAAAAGAGAACAATATTAAGCTGACGACTCAAAGAGCGTCTGTGGGCTACTATGCCAAAACGTAAATTTACCTTCCATCGTGTGCGTGACACGAGCCATACCTTTCTATCAATTGAATACAAAGATTCGATTCTCAGTCATGTCGATGAACCTCCAATTGCATGCACAATTCGAGATGTAGGCTACAACAATAAGTTCAAAAGTTTCTCAATCGTGCTCACCTTTCCGGTTGGTTCCAGTGGTACTCAATCTTTTTTGTCTTGGGGGACCCCTTTGGGTGCCCTCAAAGCGGACTTCTGAAAAAGTTTCTATCTGAAATTTTAAGCATACTGCAAATTCGGAAACTTTCACGGACCCCGGTTGAGAACCGCTGGGAGCGAATATAAGAGCCGAGGATCTACCATTTTACTAGCTATATAATATAGCCTACATGGTTGACGATGTTTTGCCGAACTACACGAAGAGGCTGTTGGTGAACGAATTGGTTGAAAGATCAACCAGTTGTTTGGAGATGCTGTGGCGTGAACTATCATATTTTTGTTATAGCTCCTAGTTTATGAATTGTTAATTGTTTGGCTTGGAGACATCAGGTTAACTAAACGACTATACGGTTGCGCTGGTCAATCTTTCAATTCTTGTAGACGCAATGCAAAACGTTTGATGTGCCCACTTTTTAGGTTGATGGAATTTGATTTATGCTAAAACTGGGTATTTAGTGAGCTCACTATGTCCCTGGCTAAAACCTATTGATAATTTTGCAATAAAAAACCTAATTAAATTTAAGCTAAAGCCGACACTTCCAATCTTGTATAATCTTAAAATGACAAAATAACACGATAGTTTTGTTTTTTCTTTAAAAATTGTAAATGCACAACGATTTACCTTAGACTATACACGTAGAAACCTACCTAACCTAACTTATAAGCCATAGATTTGTAGCTCTTTTAGGACTAGCTTACATGTTGGATCAGCCTTATAAGCTACATCCACTTATGGCCTGATTCTTCGATACTTTCACAAAGTAGCCTATCAGAAAAAATAGGCTAGCCTACTTCAATCATCATTTGAATTTTTAAAGTAATCATAGTAGGCTATTTTTGTAGAATCGGTAGCACAACAAACACATACATCAGAGCAACAAGGTTTCAACATCTTTTGGATCAATGTTCTAACTTTTCAAGAACAAAATTATAAAAAAATTGTGATACAATATCAAGCAGTTGAATCATCGAAACCATAATTTGGATTTTCTACAGACACACTTTGATCCACCGTGTAAAGTTTCTTTTGGTCCTCCTGTGAACAAGCAATAATTTTAATTTCTGTCTAAACTTCATAACAACATTAAATTAACGCCTAACAAGTCAAATTTCATAATCATACAAGCTCCTTTAGCTTTGTGGTTACGAGTAACGAGCCCGACTCAAGACCAAGCGGTGCTAATTCGGCATTTGTGGTGTGCGCTTGAGCAAGGCATTTCAGGACTGCTGTCCATATTATTAGTAACATTATGTGGGTGGAATAATTTCCTGGCAACAACATTTTAACAACATGTGGTAACTTCACTCTGTTTATCTGGGTGACCGGGCTTGAGTCAGTGGTTCAAAGAAACTACCAAGACTAAGCTCTCAAAGAAGCTTTCCCACTCCGAGAATGCGAATCAAATCTATCAATCTTTACATTGAACAGTTGCTACTCAACGTAGTCTATAAGTAGCCTACTACTGTAGTTGAAAAAACGAAGATTAAGATCTCAGCGAAATTGATACTGCAATGGTGGTGTGGTGTTTGAAAACATGGATAAGCTACCTCATACAATCTATAGCCTATTGACAGTTTGCAATATATATTGATAGTCTGCCTACATAGTCTACTGCAGTCCTCCTGTAGCAGCCATTGCGTCTGAGCATTAAAATTAAGATAGCCTACCCTCTTTTTTCCCAATTGTTTGATATAGGCTAATTTACGAATACATTTAAGAGGTTTTTGTAATGTTCTTCCTGTGTTGAAAAGGTTCAATAAATTGCATAGAATTACACGGACTTACTTTTGGCCCAGTGGTTTAAATTTAGCAAAGAGTTATAAGTGTCCCTGTAGCATAATTGAAGATCTTACTTGCAACAAAAACATCAACTTCCAGATAGAAGTTAAATTTATTTTTTCTAAATTTAGTAAGCCAAACTTAGAAATGATCAACTACGCTCAGTTGTAATAAAGTTGGTTTGCCCTTGCTAAAATGGTTACGGCACTCACCTGCTTAGAAAAGATTTTTGAAGGATTTAAGGACTTGAGAGATTCCAGTGACAACGATACACTCCTCTTATAGTAGACCATGTAAGCCACCAGTCCAATGATCACGGCCAGAAGAATAGAAACTATGACTGCTGCAGACGACATTTCAAGTTTAACATTTATAACTAATTGCCCTTTTCAGTCTAGTAATTTCTTGATGTAAGCAGGCATTGGAAACTCTGGAAATATTGATGTGTCCAGAAATATCATCTGACCTAAACCAAGAACAATATAGGCTACCTGCAGAGACAAACGCAAATTACAAAATCTTTGCTCAGTAGACCACTGGAAAAATTACATTTTAATAAGTGATGATTCTAATATTACAGAATTTCAAAGAAGCCTATTTATTAGAAGTGCTACAACTGATAAGTAAGTAGCCTATGAGTTTTATCAATGCAACAAGTGTGATCTGCAAACCTGCTGCTATAACACCGCTACTGGTTCCTCCGCCTATTGGGGTTTGTTGGAAATCTTTACATGAACTTCCTCCAAAGCCCGAGACGCACTTGCATTTGCCCTGAAGAATATCATCGTGACTATAAGTTATTTCACAGATCATTTAACCTTCTAGCCTAATACTCTACTACAGTAGCCTACTGTTAAGTGGCAGTTTTCATGAAAAAGAAAGCAAAAGCAATATATTTTGAAAAAACAGGTAAGTTGCAATTTCAAAGTAGACTCCGTCTGCTGTAGGCTAGCCCTATACTTCATAGTGATAACAGTTATATAACTTACGCCTTTACAAGTGCCATCGTTTTTGCACGACGATCCAACATCTCCACATAAGCACTTTCCATCTTGAGTGTCACAAATTGTAACACAAGAGGATGGGCAACTTTCTAAGCAATCGGGTCCCCAGCGTCCACCTCCGCAAGCTGGTTTATACGAAAATGTACTTGTTGAGTATATGCGTCTATCATTTGAAAAACATGTATGGTAGGCTTAGGCTAGTAAGTTACTGTAATTTTGGTAGAAATTGCCCATTTAGCAACAAGGCCATTTACTTTGTTAACCCAATGAACCAATTCTTCAACGAACTATGCTACTAGGCTATTTTGCTTGCTCTACAACAGCCTACTAATTCGCCAACCAGAAGTAATTCACCATCAATCAAACCAACTCACTGATGTTGCAATATGTTCCACTAAATCCTTGTGGGCAAAGACATATTCCATTCTCTCGGTCGCATTGTTCGGCCAAAGGACAGTATTCTGGGCATTGGTTTATACATCCTTGCCCCCAAAAGCCGCTAGGACATTCTAAACATAAGATAGGAAGTCAAATTTGGAAGCTAGTGAACCTTCAGTTTATTGTTTTCACGGTCAGCAGACAGATTGTTTGGTATAGATAGACTATACAAACAAAATGAAAGAAAAACAATTAAAGTTATGCTGTCATACAATATTTAATTATTGTAAGCACAACATCAGGTTATACGATGAAAAAGCAGTGGACAGTGAAATGAAAATCTTTCGTGTGTGGTTGCCAAAACAATTAAAAAAGTTATAACATTACTTATAAACTTACTTTCAGAACATTGGGAACCACCTAAACCAGCCGGACACAAACAAGCTCCACTTGCTGGATCACAAGCAATCCCAGAATCGCAAGAACAAAGTTGAGCACAGTTGTAACCAAAATGTTGAGAGTCGCATGCTCTTTCACAACTGCGATACACATGAAGGCTACAGCTTTGTCGCTAATTAATCAAACTACAATAGCAACAGACCAGCGGTTAAATTTGACCTCGTACAAAACGTCAACCCTGAAACTTTTGTCGATGCAGTTGACGTTTAACGAAATTTGAGTCACTAAGGCTTGTACGATATTTCTTACGCAAATCTATAGATGATCTAGGCCTATTTGTAATTTTAAGCAAGCTTTTGATGTAGGCTAAGGTACTGCAGAACTCTAATACAGTATAAAATAGACAGCCATCCATGTTTATGAAGAGAAGACATGTTAGGCTACAAAACTCTTGCTCACTTTGAGCCCGTATAACCAGGTGGACAATCACAATCCCCATTCCTGTGATCACATTTGCCGCCATTGACACATGAACAGTCGTAAACACAATTCTGTCCCCAAAATCCAGACGGACATTCTAAACAAAATGAAAAGATTAATTATATGGTTAGTCTCTTACAAAGGCAGTTCTATATGTAAGCTACTTGATATTATATCAAATATAGCTACTATTCACCTAAAAACCTTAACAGGTTGTTTCACCCTTATGGTAACATCAGAAGGTCATTATTCAAATAGAATATCACATTATTGTATTTCAGGTCTGAAGGTTTACCTTGATCACACAAATCTCCAGTATATCCACTTACACATGTACACACTCCTGTAGAAGCATCACAACTGCTTGCAAAATGAGAACAAAGACAGGTTTGAGCGCAACCCGCTCCCCATGTTCCAGGTGCGCAAGCTGGAAGAAAGTACGTTATTTGAAACAGTGTAAGCAAAACAGTGTACGTTGTTTTAGTATAAAATGTTATAAGCATTTCGTTTAATCGTCGTCGTCGTCTGAGCTTCTGGGGCCGAGGGTCTGTCCTTTTACCACCCCAGATTCACGATGTTCCCGGACTACACTGGAAGGCTGCTAGAGAGCAGCCAGTCTTTAGTTTCATCATCCATGACGCGCAGACTTTCCACTCCGTTAGGTGACTTGAAGATGGTACAGTCATTGATGATGTGGTCTGCGGTCTGTTCCTCTGCACCACATTCACAGGAGGAGGAAGAAGCCATTCCCCATTGGTGCATGGTTGAGCGGTAAAGCTCGTTTAATGAATTTGCTTAATGAATTTTAATGAATCGTTTAATGAATTTGCTTAAAATTTTTATGAATAGCTGTTGATGAAAATAAAGATGGAATCTTACAGTTTAGAAGCTAGTTTTATATCATTGGAAAAAATCTTTTGGAGTTAGAGGCATCTCCTTACCACGTAACATAAGCCTGTTTTATTTTTCAAAAGCCGATTTGCTTACAACTGACACTGTAATTTATTGACTCTGTTCGTCAGGTGAGTATGCGCAAAACACTGATTGGATTTTGTCGTCACGAAATAATGATGCAACAAAGCAGTTTTACTCACGAGCGAGACAGTCACTCCCACCAAAGCCAGCATTGCAAGTACAAATCCCTGACACCGGATCACACACTGAAGTAGTAGGTTGACACCGACAGGAGTACGCGCAATTCTCTCCATATTGTCCATTCGGGCAAGTTGCTTCACATAGATCTGAAACAGCAGAATCGTTAAAGTTCTCACTGATTTACATCTTACATTTAACAAAAGTTCTCAGATTGAGCATCTTGCCTTATTTCATTTTATAAAACAAACTCAAAATACTTTTATAACATTTTGAGCTGGAATTTGTGACTACAAGTCGCCTACAGCCATCCCGGTATGTGCTGAAAATCTTCAGACCAATATACAAATAGACTATATTGGAACTGACCTCCGGTGTAGCCTGCTTTGCAAGAACATGAGCCAGTTACCGAATCACATGACGCGCTGTTCAGAGAGTTGCACTTGCATTGCGCGGCACAGTTAGATCCGTACGTGCCTTGACTGCACTGTGAGATAAAACAAATTAAAAGCTAGGCAAATGCCACAATCGTATTCAAAGCAAAGATTATTCTTATCTGAACTCACTGCGACGTGGATAAATTGTCTTTTTTATTTGAGTTATCACTCTGTACGCTACTTTTACAATGAATTTGCTCTTTATGAAAGCCCAGTGTGACTATTTTTCTTTCAAAATAACTTCTCTTTAAAAACATTACGATAAGAACACGTACTGTAAGCACAAATGTTTATAATCGCGTTACGAACTTACCACAGAAGAGCAGTCGGTTCCCTGGTATCCAGGCATACAGAGACATTGGCCAGTCACAGAATCACATGAACCACCGTTTCGACAAGTTGTCCTTTAAACGAAATAAAATTAAAAGCGTTACTCTAAAATTTCTTTGATTATTTTTAATTTTGAGTCACACAAGCTCTGATGCCTGTAATAATAGGCCGATAGCCTGGCCATCTGTCATTGAGATTTGCGACAAAATCTTATCTCAGAAGATGAAAGCACAATTTATTCAAGCAACATTATGAAATGTTGTTTTTTAACCCTCTTGGCCTAATGTGGGGTTAGGAAAGAATTGTATTGACGGCGGTGAGGTACAGCCTACCACTAGTCCTCTACGAAGATTGAACAAACATTATGTAGTAGGCCTATATAACCCCAGTTAACAACCGTCCTCGGGTAACGCGACCACCACAGCGCCAAGACCATTTTACTACGTTCATAAATATTTGTTACTACATAAAACATGTCGCTTGCAAAGAAAAATCTTCCAACACGTCTACCTTGTTTACGACCTTGACTTTGGTTCTGTGAGTGATCGGGTTACCGAGGTTTGTACAGGGCTATGCATAAGTTTAAAGAACATTATCGCAGTAGATTACGTACTTGCATTGGTAGGCACAGTTTTGTCCGTAATATCCAGGCGAGCATGTACGATCACAGTAAACCCCGGAATACCCAGCACTGCAAACACATTCCCCATCCTCAGGAGTGCAACCAGTTTGAGCATTGACGCCGCAGTTTGGACATTGGTAGGCGCAATTTTTTCCGTATTTATTTGTCTATAAAACAAAGTAAAAACTATGTAGATTGGGTAGAACTAGTGGATAAGAGTTAGTAACTTTAGTTACTGCATTATGATATCCATTTGCTTGCATGGGTCCACTTAAAACAAAGCAGTTTTTTGAGAAATCAATTAATTATTGTATGCTACTTCTGCGGTCAATAAATAACTGAATACAGGTTTCATAGTATAGGCCTATTTGAGCTTATAGAAGCATTTAGTTTCGCCCTAAAATAAAAGCATCTTCACACCGACATGATTATGTTTTTCAGCTTGATACGTTTGTGCTATAGATAAGAGTGGACAAAGTGTTTTTATCAGCTTTCGATAGCTTTAAATTTAAGTTGCCTAATACCAAAAATTAAACTTGTTGGCCTACTTACCGGACAAGGGCTTCTACAATCACTTCCACTAAATCCAGCCTTACAAGAGCATTCTCCTGTCAAAGAATCGCAGGAACCATAATCTTCTGTGCAAAGACAATTTCCAGAACAGGCTGGCCCATAGGTTCCTTTTGAAATAAAGAATTCTTGCAATTTTGCAATAATAAGACCTCTGCCGGTACACTGTACTAAAAAGTTTGAGTAGCACTGTAGGCCATGCGAAAAGTGAAATTAATGTCTCAAAAATCTATGTTATATAACAACCGGTAATCGAGCTGAGGTCTATCAAGCACAGAGACTGGAAACGCTATACATTTGACCACTCTGCTGCTGATCTAGAGAAATGGTGTACAAAAATAGTGATCTCATCTATTAGAAATTTCTACATCAATAGTTCAACCTGATAAGTGGCGGCCCGTGATCGATATTTCGAAAAGAGTGTTGTCTCAATTCTTTTTTGTAAACATTTAAGCTACTGTATGTAGGCTACCTTCAGACAAGCTCTTCAAAATTTAGGGTAATGGTTCGTCACTAAACTTGACCAACTAACTGTGCCAATTAACTACCCTACACACCCAACAGATTCTGTTTGGTAAAATAGCCGACAGATTTATCGGTTTCTGACTAACATGCTTAGCCTATAAAGTGGGCTCAACAAACTGAGCTCGTCGTTGTTACGGCCAATCTCTGTACAAATCAAACGTCATATAAAACCGTTCAAGTCTACTGAATATTACGTCATGGAAGTTGCTAGAAAATGTGCCAAAATTGCACCATCGTTCATAGACTTGTGTCAAACTTGTTTGGACTTGTTTGGGCCTGTTTAAACAGGAAATATTACATCAGCTTTAAACACCTGTTGGAATGACTTCATAATTGTCTTTCATTTATTGCGTCACAGTTACTTTCTACGTGAATTTGAGATATTGATATCTATTCTGGTCATTCGTAAAATGATTGTTTGAAAGTTGGCCGCACATTTAACTGTTGGCTTAGTGCTTGCTAGCTGGACAAAAGTTCCGTCTTTTAACCAAGTAATTTGTATTGTAGTGACAGTTTTTAGGTGTACGGCGTTGCACCAGTCATTTCGATAGCCTCGGGCTAATTTTACTGGAATACACTTTTGAATAGACGTTTCGAAAGTGTGTTTATTTTTGGGTCATTGCATGCAGACGAACGGATTTGGGAATCTTACGTTACAATTTTCCCACGAAGAGATTATGGTTTACCGCTGTGACCATAAAAAATAAAAGACGTTTTTGTTAGCTGGTAGGCCAAGAAGCACTTAGAAGCAAAAAAAAATAAAAGACGAAGTTAGTTAGTTGGTAGGCCAAGAAGCACTTAGAAGCAAAGAAATAATAAAAGAAGATCTTATTGGTTGGTAGTCTAAAGAAGTAAAGAAAAGTAAAGACATTTCTTCTCAGTTTGGTACAGAAGAAAAATAACTTTGACATTTATTGGCAAGAAAGAAGATTAAAGGCAATCCATCTGTGCTTGAAGATTCAAGTGGAAGAATCCAAGCAAGTTTTGTGGACGTTTGGACTTCACATACTCGTACAGCTACGGTATCGTGCATTTAAATTCTTTTTTGTATTTTTTACGGTCTTTACAGTTAAGTTTTTTATAACTTAAATTTTGTGTGTTTGTGTAACTTAATTTTTTAATTGTTAAATTTAGCCCTAACATTTAATATGTCTACACTCGGTGGTGACAGGGACTCGACCGCCGTCGACTCGACTGAGTTTAAGCCTGATGATGTTCTTTGCGGTCGGGCAGGCCATTCTGGGGAGGGGCCCATTAACGATGAGGCTAAATCAGTTCGAGAAGCCCGGCATCTTAGACGGGATATTTTGACTTAAATTGGGAAACTTTCTGTGGCCCTAGGTTCTTTGAGTGATAAGCAGGAACTGTTAATTTTTCGATCTAACTTATCTACTTTAGAAGAGGAATTACGGCATTTCCATGCTCTCTTGAGTAAAATTTTTAACTCTGCAATCTTAGCAGAACTTCGTGATAGGGTAGATCCCGAATTTAACTCGTTAAAAAATAACTTCCAACAAAAAGAAAGTGAGTTCTCAGATAGGTTGGATGCTGACATACATCCTGAAGATAGCGCCTCAAATGTAAGCACTAGGATGTCTGAGAGCTCGTCACGAATAGTTGCACAAATTAACCTACAGTTAAGACGAGAGGAGCTAAAGATCCAAGCTGAGGCCGAAGCAAGAGCTGCTGAGGCCATCGCAAGAGCTGAGGCCATACGAGCTGAGGCTGCCGCGAGAGCTGAGGCCGACGCGAGAGCTGCTGAGGCCGAAGCGAGAGCTGCTGAGGCCGCCGCGAGAGCCGAAGCTAGAGCTGCTGAGTTCGCACTCAAAGACGCTCAGTTGAGGGCCGAACAACGTAAAGAGATAGTTTTAGCTGAATATCGTTCTGAGTTGGGCTCCCGGCGTAGCTCTAGGAAGGGCTCTTCTAGGCATTCCAGAAGTGAACATCAATCACGGTTTAATTTACCTAACCTTTTCCACACGCCTGTTCAATCCGTAAGTGGACCTGTACAATCCACATGTTTTCCAGCTGTTTCAGGAGGTCTCGGGGCCGCGGCTAAGGGTATTCCGAAGGCTGTAGAGCCAAGGTCTGCAAATTACAACCGAACTCCTCCCCCAGAGCGTACAGGTCACGGGGCCGCCATTAGCAGTAATGCTTTGCCCCCTTCACAGTTTTCTGCGCCGCTAGTTTTTGATCGCCCAGCTACACGTAATTTGGGTGGTTGTGAGAGGCGTATCGTGTCTCCTGATTTTAACGTGTTTGAGGATCGTGATCGGGCTGTGCATGTGACTGAGCCCACTCAGCCCCTTAAGGGATATAGCTCGTCTTCTCCCGCTAAATCGAGTTCTCAACAGCAGGATTGCTTTTTTGAATACCAAAATAGTAGGACGTTTTTCGATAAGGCGGCCTTGATTGGTTACGATGGTAATAATATGCCATTTGTCTTCTTTAAAAATCGTGTTATGGCCTTGATGGCAGCTTCGCCCTTTAAGGGAACTCGTTTGACTTTGTTGCAAGCAGCTTGTGTTAGAACAGCTGCACAAACGATTGCTAATTTGGTTTCCGACACTCCTGGCTTGTCAGAGGAAGACAGGATAGAAATGTCATTAGCTCGCTTGTCCCAACGTTTTGGAGTTCGTGGAGGTCTTTTCGCAGAACCAGAAATTAGAAAGTATCGCTATGGTAGCAAATTGACTTCTATCTCTTCCAGTGATTTGAAAGAGTTTAAAGATGAATTGTCGCAGTGTTTGCTTTACGCGAAAGCTTATGGTCAGCGTGATAAATTAGAAGGACGTTTTGTTTTGGATTTGGCTAAGCGACTCCCGTTTGACGCTAAGCAGCGTTATCTTGACTTTTTAGGTGATCAGTATGGTAGCACTGAGGAACCTACCTTTCAGAGTTTGTTTGAATTTGTAGTACGAGAGGAAACGCGCAAGTCGACTGATTTTAGCATTATGCTAATGGGCGATTCTGGTGAGTCGCAGCAATTTAAAAAGTTTGGCAAAGGAAAATTGCCTTCATGTCCGGTTAGGCAGACGTCGGTAAAACCCCATGATAATGTGATTTCAGGGAGTTCGCAGTACTCGACTGCTGTTGGCGCACCGCGCGGCGGTGTGGCCAGACGTAGTGACATACCGGCATGTTTTTGTTGTTCATCACGTGGTCAAGTTGAATATCATTTTTTGTCTAATTGTAAAGAATTTTTGCGCTTGACACCTAAAGGTCGGAGAGATGTCATTGTGAAAGCTGGAAAATGCTTGAACTGTTTGCGCCAGCATATGGTTAAGGACTGTAATCATGCAAACAACTGTCGTCAGTGTGGGCCTAACAACGATAGGAAACACTATTTTCTCCTGCATGATTTTTATGTGACGTCACGTGATTCTCTGGATTCGGTTGGGAAAGATGATGCTGGTGCCAGAGTTCCTGTGCGTAATGTTAAGATTGGAAATGTTAAAGCAGCCTTTAACCGCGTTACTGCTGCTCGTGTTTTGAATCCAATGACTGGCAAATCGAAGTTGGTGTATTGTCAGCATGATCCTGGTTCGCAGTTGACCTTTGTTTCGAGTGACTTGGTGTGCGAACTTGGTCTTAAACCGTATGATAAAGCGTCGTTTAAAATGGATACTCTGGCTGGTCAGAAACCTACTTGTGCTGACCTTGTTAAACTCAACATCCAGTCGTTAGAGACTGATGAACTGTTTTGTGATATAACATCGGTGGTTAACCCAGCTTGGGCTGACGATGTTAAAACTTTACCCCATAAACAAGATTTAAGTGGTTTCCGTCATTTTCATGACGTGAATATGTTTCATTTGAATGATTGTAGTACTGTAGATGTACTGATTGGCAACGACAACGCTTATTTGATGTGTGCAAAAGAAGAGCGTGTTGGTGACAATCGTACTGAACCGCATGCTTTGCTCACTCCTCTCGGTTGGTTGGCTTGTGGTGGTAAGTCACCCTTAGTTGAAAGCGTTGCTAAAGTGTGCAGAGTGCAGACGTCTTCAGAGTCGGATGTCATCTCTGGCTTTCAGCGTAAAATTGAGTCTCGTGATATGGAAATAGCAGACCTGAATAAAGTCATTCAGGATTTGACGTTGCAAAATGAAACCTGTGAATTGTCTCGCAATGATAATTTGGCTAGAGAACTTGTCGAACCGAATATTGAGTTGAAAGATGGTCGATTTGAGATACCTGTTCCGTTGAAGGAAGATATTGATCTACCTAACAATTTTGTGTTGGCGTCAGATAGAGCTGCTGCTTTAAGAAAGAAAGCTTTAAAACAACCTGAACTTCGTGATTTCCTTACTGACACCATGAAAGATCTTAAATCTAATGGCTATATTGAGCGTGCGGGTGAAGCTGGAAATGTCAAGGGATTTGAATGGTATTTACCATACTTTGTTACGTCACAATTAAAAAAGCGCATTGTTTGCGATGGCGGGTCTGAATTTCGAGGAACTTGTGTTAATGATTTAATGTCTTCTTGTCTTGACTTGTCTGACTTGCTAAACCCTCTGGCAGATGTCTTGGCTAGATTTCGGCTTGAAAGATTTGGTTTCGTGGCCGATATGACCAAATACTTCTTTCACATTTTGGACTCTTCAATTCGTAAGCCCAATTTTATTGAACTGCTTACGTACACAGGCAGTGCCGTTCGGATCGTGAACGAACGCCCTTTGGTACCTTTGAGTGACGACCCTAGGGATTTTACTGTCATCACCCCTGCCTCACTTTTGACCCCATACTTAGACCCATACTGTGCTGTTGGGCAACCACATGATCGTGACCAATTAAGAAGGGATTATCGGTTCAATTTGTCACTTTCTCAGCAGTTTTGGAATAAATGGATCGATTTTTACTTGCCAGGTCTTCAGGGCCGGAAAAAATGGCTAAAAATGGCCGAGAATTTGGAGCCTGGTCAACTTGTAGTGGTAGGTTCTCTCCAAGACATTGGTAAACGTGGGAAGTATCAACTTGGGAGGGTGCATGAGGTAGTTCCACAAATTAGGAAAGGGAAGCCTGTGGTTCGTAGAGCCAAAGTTGCCGTCTGCAACTATGATGAGAGTACGGGGAAAGTGAAAGTAGACTACGTGTTGAGGGATATTTCGTGCCTCGCCCCCGTAAAGAACACCTAAGTGTTATGGTTTGAGCCTGGTTTTGTCTGCGGTGGCCGACCCTTGTCTGAGCCCAGAACAGTCGGTTATTATCGCAACCATGGTATATAGCGTCATTTTTAGCGTGTACCTATGGTACCAATTTCATGTATCGTCGTGTTTATTCTTATTGCTGTTCATTCTTTGCATGCCCTTTGTATTTGCGTATTAACTTAAACGTGAGTGATTCAAAAAATTTGTGTATCGTGTGTTTTATTCATTGGCTCACGATTGTCCTTCAATTCTTTTTTAGTTATGCCATGTTAGACTGTCATAACTAGGGGCCGCTATGTTACGGCCAATCTCTGTACAAATCAAACGTCATATAAAACCGTTCAAGTCTACTGAATATTACGTCATGGAAGTTGCTAGAAAATGTGCCAAAATTGCACCATCGTTCATAGACTTGTGTCAAACTTGTTTGGACTTGTTTGGGCCTGTTTAAACAGGAAATATTACATCAGCTTTAAACACCTGTTGGAATGACTTCATAATTGTCTTTCATTTATTGCGTCACAGTTACTTTCTACGTGAATTTGAGATATTGATATCTATTCTGGTCATTCGTAAAATGATTGTTTGAAAGTTGGCCGCACATTTAACTGTTGGCTTAGTGCTTGCTAGCTGGACAAAAGTTCCGTCTTTTAACCAAGTAATTTGTATTGTAGTGACAGTTTTTAGGTGTACGGCGTTGCACCAGTCATTTCGATAGCCTCGGGCTAATTTTACTGGAATACACTTTTGAATAGACGTTTCGAAAGTGTGTTTATTTTTGGGTCATTGCATGCAGACGAACGGATTTGGGAATCTTACGTTACAATTTTCCCACGAAGAGATTATGGTTTACCGCTGTGACCAGTCGTACAACAAAGAAATTATAAATTAGCCTACCAACCTTGAGGACAAACAAGTGAACAAGTGTCACCAGTGAAACCCGGATCGCAAGAGCATGCGCCAGTTACAGGATCACACGCACCGTACACACACTGGCATAACTGTGAGCAATAACTCCCATAGTAACCTTGCGTGCAGGGATATTCACATCTGGATCCTTGATAGCCAGGGGAACAGTCACAGTATCCAGTGGCCTAAAACACGCAGTATTCAGAAAACTCAACATAGTTATAATTCAACAATGAACTGCTGAAGCTTTAGCAGTCTAACAGTTAGACTTTAATTAGTCGCTCTAACTACAGTGTTACCACAGTGATTGTTGTTATGTATGTTTTGAGATAAATGGACGTCAAGTTTATCTGATAACACTGAATACTAAAAGGCAAAAAAATTTAACTTGTAATGCTGTACTACAACTGAAAAACTCTTTACTCACAACAAGTAGGCTGCTTTTTATGTTTAACGAGATAACTTTCAAAAAGCCTAAATGGTTTATAATCACCAAAAACGTATTACCAAACACAAGTAAATGCATTTTTCCATTGTTTTACCTTGTCACAAACCCCATTGCTGGTACAAACGCAATTAAATTGGCAATTCTTTCCGTATTTTCCAGTAGGACATATACTCTCGCATTTGTCACCAACATACCCTTCCAAACAGTCACATAAGCCATCTGTCCTGCAAATGCCATCGTTTTGACAATTGCAGCCAGTTCCAGTGCAAACGCCGCCGCCACTTGAGCACTGAAACGGCAACTACACTTGAGAACGCTCGTAGAAATAGACCACAGCGAAAAATACAAATTTTTCAACTTTGTTTTTTTGTCGTCTGCTTGTACTTCAGGTACGTTCTATTGTAATAATGGGCTAATGATACTATATTGGTTTATTAATTGTCGCTCAACAACTACTAAAGTCTTTTAGCGACAGTCCTCTTTGTCAATTTTTGTGCCATGTTTGTGATGTTACAACCACATTACCAGATTCATCTTCGATGCTTTATGCAAAAGAAACACGATTGGTACCATTTTTGTAGTCTTTTGTATGACCCCACCCAGAATCGAACCTAGACCTACCAGCACTAGAACCGAAGGCGATAACCAATCGACCGGTGAGCTGGTTACTGAGCTTATACCAGCCAGAAAGTTTCCTTTTTTACGTCGTCTCAACACGTGGTTTGGCGAAGTTAAAACGATATAAAACTGCAGCTTTTGCTGGTTAGGATGTTGTTTGCTGCTTACATTCGTGCACACTGCACGGGTAACGTGCTACTGCACAAACAGCAGCCAAAAGAAGCAAACAGTTAATCATTTTCATTTTTACTTTGTTTATTGGCTGTGTTATCGAACTGAACTGTATTGGAGGCAGTGGCGTAGCTAGGGGGGGGGGGGGGGGGGGGGGGGGGGGGCGGACCGCTCCGGGCGGCACGTCTGGGGAGCGGCACTTTCAGACAGGACGGTTTGTTTTTTTGTTGATAATGCAAAAGTACACGGAAAATAAAAGCAAACAGAATGGCAACGTTCAAAACAGTGGCGTAGCCAAGAGGGAGGAGAGGTTTGGTGGTTACAACCCCCCCTTTGGCACGCATGTGACGTCACGATATTGAGAATGATGCTTTCAGTCTCTATGTCTCTAAAACAAAGTTTGCCTAATTTTAAACGAAACTCCATGAAAAGAGCGAGTTTTGCCAATACCAAACATTCAAATATCTCAGCCAGGAATTAGCAACAAGAAAACATAGAGACTTAGCTTTATTAAGTTACCGAAAAATTCCCAAGAAAACATGATCTTATCCTTTTGCTATGCCACCGGACAGCACCATTTTACAGGAATATTTATACTAGGGGATTTATACCCACATTTTTGTTGAAAATGCTCTCAGAATGCACCAAATCCAAAGTAATTTTTCAAAATTTTCTGGGGGAGGCCCGGTTCAAAACATACAATAATTCCACTTTAAGTCAATTAAAAAAATTTCATTTTCACATGCTTTTTCTTGAAGGGGCGGCAAAATCTGAATCCGCCCGGGGCGGCACATTCCCAAGCTACGCCACTGATTGGAGGGTGATGTTAGCAGTTGACTTGCATTCGATAAATAAAAATTTGATTGAAATCGATGAAATTCTAATGTAGTTCTTCCAGACAAGCCAAGTTAATCTGCAACTCAAATAAATACCTGAATTTCACAGGCGTCTCCTTGAAAATCGGCTTTACAACTGCACACGCCAGTGGATGGCTCACAACTAACAGTGTTGCCCTGGATACACGAACACGAGTACGCACAATCAGGTCCCCAATGTCCTTGATCGCACTGACTTTCACACGAGTCTCCAGAGTATCCAGGCTGGTGAACAATGCAAAATTGAATACTTTAATCAAAGTAGAAAATTCTGCTTCACAAATACTGTACAGTAGGTGCCGAATATAACCTTTGTTCGTTCAAGGCAATGATGTATTTAACTTTTTTTTTTAAATCAGGCTTTAAAATCAATTTGTAACTTGGTAGAAAGTTATTTTGGCAATTTAGAACACTTCAAACTAATTACTGGTTTTGAAACAATTGCTTGTGTAGGCTATACAATTAAATACAGCACATTACGAACGAAGCTCTCCTGAGCGAACTTTAGTGGTTGGAGTAACATATCCTACTGGCAACAACGCTTAAAACTATAACCTGCCAAATTAGGTTCAAGGCTTCTGCAAGGCAAATGAGTTTTATGCAAGCATTGTTGGCTGGAAATGGATATTCTCCAGTTCTTTAAATCACTTATCGTATCCTGATTTACCTCCGTCCGTTGAAGATTTAGATTAAGTGGACAGCTAGGCAAGGAAGTCAATCTTTATGCAATCTTTAGACATGTCTATGGTCCATCGTCTTGCCAAGACACAATCGAGTACCTTTCGTGGGTGCCGAACAGACGTTTATTAGAGTGTCTTGCTAGTGCTCCCATTATTTACCACTCAGCCATGAGGTGAGATTATACCGAAAATAAACGTTAGTTTTATGTAATTTTTTCAAATATGCAACAAAAACATGAATAAAAATATACATTTACCTTGCAGTAGCAAAATCCAGTTACTCCATCGCACGATTCCATTCCATCAAGGGTGCAACTACATTGTGTTTGACATCGATCACCATAATAACCAGTCGGACAAGGCTGTTGGCAGTTTGTACCAACAAACCCAGTAGGACAAAGATCACAAGCACCAGTGATAGGATCACACTCGGCCGTTCCTTCGCATACACAAGCCATCGAGCAGTCGATTCCTGTCATATGCCGGAAATACAGTAATATTAAAACTTTGTTATCACTGGAAGCCAACGAACAAAACTAATAAAAAAAAAGGTTGTGTTGGAAAGCAGTGGGGTAGATAGAAGGAAAATTTGAGGGGGTAAAGGCAACTGTTGGGGGAAAAAGGCCATTCAATATGATTTATAATGGTATTAAAACGTTGTAACAATATAAAAACATTTTTGGGGAGTCAAGATCATATTTTAGGGAGGAAAATCCCTCGTGGCTACGTCTCTGTTTGAAAGCATTGCACACAATGTGTGTAAGCCAAATATTTATCTAAGCAATAGGTGATAACCAACTGCAGCAAAAACTAGATAAAAAAAAGTTCAGTTGAAATATTACCATATTTCCCACTTGGACATGTAATTTGGCACTGCAGACCTTCGTACCCTGCTTTGCATCTGCACTGGCCGGTGTTTGGATCACAATTCTCAATGTTGTTTATATCACACGAACAGGTGTAGGCACAGTTAGCTCCAAACCTTAGAAAAGTTTTAAAAAAAATTACACTTGATTATAGCCTGTAAGATATTTAGGCCACTCTATATCGACCCCAGGACAGATATGTGGACCTCACAACGCTCGATGAACACACAATCCGTTGGCTGCTGCGCCTGGATGTAACAATGTGATCTGCGGCGGCCTCAACCGCAAGAAGAAGAAGACTACTCTATATCAGCAGCCGTCTGTTTTCTTTTTTCGTATCAAATATTGTTCAAATCTTATGCCGAGTGTTAGTTAGCCAGATCTGCGTAGCTTCCTCCATTGCTGTACTGCTACACCATGCATTCCATTTGAAAGGCGGCAGACAATAATTACGACATGATGGATGTCGTCTGCGCGAACTAGATGATGAGTCAAATCAGTGGCTGCTCGACGCTTGTCCAAACTTCTAGCCCAAGTTGCCGCTACTGCTCAAGGGTGATGAAAGGCAGAGCCCTTCGACCTTTGGAGTTCACACGAAGAAAAGATTCACACGAATAAGATTAGTGTTGTTAGTATTGTAGTAATGCTGACAATATAGTGTAGTGTAGACCGACACTCATTACCAATGGTTGTGCCTTCTATTACGGAAACAAAATAATCAACAGTTGCCTTCAACCATGCATTACCGATTGATCTTTCTGTATTCTTGTGTATTTCTGTATATCTTTCTATATTCTTGTGTAGCACTGTATTTTTATTGTTACCGAATACTAGGAATTGTAAATGTATGCTGACCTGACCAAAACAACGGTGTCTGTCGCTTTAATGCTTGCTACACTCGGCTACCAGACACATAGGCGTATATCTGTTTTCAATTAAGAAGGATAACTTTGAACTAAGAAACATACTTTCCAACTGGGCATTCCAAGTTACATGCTGTGCCCATGTAGCCAGCAGCACAAAAACAAGCTCCCGTAGAAATATCGCAGCCAACAGAATTACTGCCGCAGTTACATTGATTTGTGCAGGAAGTACCCCACTTATCTGGAGGGCAACCCTGTAAAGTTAAATTGGAACATTTTAATGTTATTTGTTTTTACAAAAATAATGCAAAGAATAATTCACCAGTGTTGCAAGATGGGATATTTGCTTCCCAGGCAAGATAGGGCGAAGAGAAAACCTGATCTGGCACTATGGAAACACTGGAGTTTGAGAGTATTTTAGAGGCCCACTGCATAATTTAATGAAAAAGGACTTGAGAAGTGAGAATACAATTGGAGAATTTTTACAGCGTGAAGGAAAAAAAATATTTAAACTTACTTGCATCGGACAATACTACTATTTTAGCTACTGTTCGTTTCTGTTAAAGCATTGAAAAATTTAGGATATGATGAAAAATCGTACATTTTCGCAGTTTATACCACTGGTTGTAGGCGGGCATATACAGTTGCCATTGGTTCCGTTGCACGAATGACCGTTGCACATGCATTGTGTGGTACAACCGCTGCCCCACGTATTACCGGTGCACGGTGAATCGCAATTATTTCCTCCGTATCCTAAATGAGCAAAAATTGGCGTAAGAACATAACGGATGACAAGAATTAAATATCTGGTCTACGTTGAGTTTTCAAAATGATACAACAGGTAGGCTATATAGAACTTCCACTGATATCATATAGCCTACCAGTCTGGTACAAGATCGTTAACTACTTTTGTTGCTCAATCTAGCATCAGCAGAGGGTGGTATTGTTGTTGGGGATGGGGATGTTCTGTTGGAGATGTTGTTTAGTCCGCCCCGTTAGCTCAGTGGTTACGCGCCCGGCTCAAAATCACGCGCTGCTGTTCGACTTTTGGGATGTGCGCTTGAGCAACGCATTTTCAGGACTGCTCTCCAGTCTCCATTCAGCGGCACCTAGTGAATGGAATAATTCCCCGGCAACAACACTTCAACAATAGGAAAACTTCACTCTGCCAATCTCGGTAACCGGCCCTGTGTCAAGAGCCTCTACAAGTATGCGAAACTACCAGGAATAACCAATCAAGGCTTTGTCAGTCCGAGGATAAAGATTCAAAAACCAAGCCAACCATCTTTTTTAAGTCCAGTTTCCTCCCTTCTATAATGACAATTGTACAAATCAATATTACAAGTGACAAAAACAATTCTTGACAGATAGCCTAAACTGCAACATTCTCCAATAGTATTTGCCTTTATATATTTTTTTGCTCATGTTATTTATTTTCGTGCATGTTAATAACATAAAAACGTTTTGTTTTTGGCTTTGAAAATTAAAATAAACCGGTGAACCTGGATAGCAAGTACATGTTCCATCTAGTGAAGAGCAATCTCCCTTTTGGCAGTTGCAATTAGAAGTGCATCCGACACCCCACTTTCCTTCCGGGCAAGCCGAGTCACATTGTATTCCCATGTAACCAGTGTTGCAAGAACATTGACCATCAGTGGCCTGACATGATGATGGAGTTGCCTAGATGCAAATGACTGCTGACGCTTTTCTCATAGCATTACCGATTAATAAATTATGCTTTTATATCAGCACGTATTTGCGAATACTGTAAAGACTGCATTCTAACCAGGCAGCAAGATTCTGAAAATTAAAAAACATAACCCAACTGTCATACAGTAGCTAGGGAATGTGCCGGAATGTGCCGCCCGGGGTGGATTCAGATTTTGCCGCCCCTTCAAGAAAAAGCATGTGAAAATGAAATGCATTTTTTTATCAGATTATAATCAAAGTCAAAAATCGTATTCTGAAAGTGCCGCCCGGGGCGGTCCGCCCCCCTGGCTACGCCACTGAGTAGCCTACAATGAGAATGTATTATAAAAAGAGGCCAACAATAAAGCAATAGCACTTTGATCTACTGTATTTACGTAAATGCGTTTTCAGTTTCTTCATTTTTATGCTACAAAATGAGGAAATAATTTAGTTAGGTAAAACTTGGCTTCACAATACTTACGCTGTTCATACAAGTGCAGGTGTTTATGCAGCCAATACCCCATTTGCCCGATGGACAAGCATTTTGACAGCGATCGCCAGTATAGCCACTTTTACAAGTACAAGTCCCAGACACAGGATCACAAACGTCAGTGTGATCAACTATACAGTTGCAGGTGCCGGTACAACCTACACGGAAATGTAGACTCAATAAGTTATGGCATACGGTCTTGATGTCTTGTTTACAAAAGTAATTATTAGGTCTGTGACCACCTACCTTCACCCCACGTGTTTGTGGGACAAGTTTGTCCACAATCGTCCCCAGTAAATCCTGACTTACATTCGCAGGATGCTTCATAGTCAGATATGTAGCCGTCGTTGACGCATTCACCCCAAGTTATCTAAAGAAAGTTTTTGTTCGCCAATTTTACATTAATTAATGCGGTGGTAAAAATTGTGAAATGAGTTCTGGACTAAAGGTGACCAGTTCTTTATCGTTTCTGGACTAAAGGTGTTACGTCACTGTAGCGATTAAGGAATTTTCCAAAATGTATTTGCAAATCTCTTTTATAGCGTAACGAATAACTCACTACAATGCTTCGGATAAGAAAAGTAGGCTAATATAATAAATACTGCGTTGTCTCCATTTCGGCAAGTGTAATTTCGGAACATTGTGATTTGGCTCTGCTAAGACTTTGAAATGATCGTAAAACATGGGAGTTGATTGAGGAAAAAGTGTGCTTCATGAACAGAACTGGTCTGAAGTGAAACCGGCCAATAGCTGGATAAGAGAGAGACTGAAAACCATTCACTCGTCAGTTGTAAGAATAGCAGCTGATGATACAAACACCGCTGCAATAATCAATGCGAAAAACTATAGCACAATCAAAACTAAATTCCCAGTAAAAGGGCTGAAGGCCGTCGTAGAAAGAAAGAATTGATTAAAGAATAACAGAAGATTCAAAACAAAACTTAAGCTACTTACGCTTTGAGGTGTTCCTCCATTTACGCACCACGGCTTGCATTCCTGTATTACGCCATTTTTCTCTTCCGCAGCTCCACTAAGGGGTGGTGGCCCATACACAGACAGTCTATATTTTCCTCCACACAATTGACCATCATCGCCAGTGCATGTCATATCGCATTCACTGAATATAGCTTATAAGATGTTTGTATACTGGGAGGACAGTGGTAAAAGTTAGGGATAAGATTTCACAATAATTCAATTTTGATTCCCAAAATGTAAATTTCACGATTTTTTACCACAGACCGATAGGTCACTCGGGAGATATTTAAAAACAATAATCGTAAAAAGATGTGAGCCACATCCAGTGATGTACGCGCATACAAAAAATATTGACGCCGTCAGCGTAAACGCAAATGTTCGCAAAACCATACGCCGTATGTGTCAACGTAACTTGTAAAAAGAGTTGGCGGCGTCAGCGTCAGCGCATATTTATTTTACACAACATGCAGGGTTTATGTTATGTATATACGGTAAAGGGCACAGTTCCGCCAATTAGCGAAGCTCACGCTTTGGTTAGCGGATTAGCATTTTCGCTAATATTTAGAAATTTTAGCAGACTCGTTAGCGAAAGTAAATTTATTGGAAATCCGCTGATTTCTTTGTTGAAAGCTAACTTTTACATTAGCTGCGCACACCACTGTGTATACATAGGTCTACTCTACAGTGACAGTGTGAACATATATTCCATAATTACGCAAAGCTCTTCTTTCGAGCCTTGTTCTGCGCAAATTGTAATGGGTCATTGTCCAGGTAGCCAATTTGGCAATCTTGTTTTCGATGGTAATTGCAAGAGCAGAAAGCCTGTCACCTGCCACGGTTAAGCGCAGGATATTCTTGATCAGTTTCATTCTGCTGATGGTCCTTTCAGCACTGGCGACAGTAACTGGTGTGGTCGGTCAGAAGAATTCTGGTGCAAATGCAAAGATTCGGACATATCTCCTGAAGGCTGTTCTTGTACGTTAAAAAAATGCTTGCCGTGACAAGTCCTCTCTCTTTCTCGATGACATAAATAAAACGATTCAATTCCATTATTAGTTCGTTTTTATTTATTTTTTGCAGTGATTGTCCAGTTCCATTGTCAGCCCCATTAGCTCAGTGGTTACGTGCCCGCTTAAAACCACGCGGCGCAAGTTCGACTCTCAAGGTGTGCGCTTGAGCAACGCATTTTAGGACTGCTCTTTATTCAGCGGCACCTAATGAACAGATCAACATTCAGCGGCACCTAATAAAAGATCAACACCGATGGAAAAACTCTGCCCTTCTTCCGAAACCCTAAATATCTAGGGGTAGTCCTGGACAGGTCGCTCACTTACCGTCAACATTTGGAGTCACTACGCAAAACCTCAACACGCACAGCTTTGCTAAGGCGTCTGGCCGGCTCAGGCTGGGGAGCCGGAGTCGATACCCTGCGCATTGCCACCATGGCGCTACTTCACGCTCCAGCAGAATACTGTGCACCTGTCTGGAGCCGCAGTGCCCACTGCCATCAAATCGACACTGCCATAAACGACGCCTTGCGTATCGTGACAGGATGCCTGCGACCTACACCATCGAAAAATCTCCTTGTCCTTGCAGGCATCCAACCAGCTGAGCTTCGTCGCGAAGAAGTTATCCTGTCTCTTTCTCGTCGAGCTACGAACCCCAACCACTTGCTCCACTCAAGTCTCTATGAGTCTGTGAACGAGAAACCTCAGCGACTGAAATCGAGACACCCATTTGTACGTGCCGCACAACTCCTGATGAAAACCGCTGAAGACCAATCCATCAGTGCGGCTACCTGGGCGGACCACCAATGGAGCTCAGAGTGGAAGAAGAACTCCTCAAGACTCCAAAGTTTCATCTCCGACACCAGCAACCACCCAACCGGAATGCATTTGCCAAGGAAGGCCTGGGTGCGGCTCAACCGCCTGCGTACTGGCGTCGGACTATTCCGCTCCAACATGCACAAATGGGGGATGGCTCCATCCGCGATTTGTAAGTGTGGCAAGGAGGAACAAACCGTAGACCACACCATTTGTAATTGCGCCATCTACCATGCACCAAATGGTGTGCGTGGTCTGCGTGAACTGGATGACAAATCAATTGAATGGCTGCTCGACACCTGCCCAAACATCTAGACCACGTCGCCGCCACTGCCCAAGGGTGGTAAAAGGCAGAGCCCCTCGACCCTTGGAGTGGCGAAGAAGGTTCAAACGAAGAAGAAGAAGAATGGAATAATTTCCTGGTAACATCACTTCAATAATCAAAAAACTTCACTCTGTCAATCTCGGTAACCGGCCCTGCGTCAAGAGTCTCTATAAGTAGGCTATGCGAAACTACCAGGAATAACCAATCAGGCAATCAAGGCTTTGTCAGTCCGAGGATAAAGATTCAAAACCAACCAACCAACCATTTTTTCTGAGACACTTCTTCATGCTGCTAGCGTTGTACAGAAATTCAAACAACTTGTACCACTCCACGAGTTGGTCAAAGCGCAAAGAAACAGAAGACATGGCCTGGTTAGTGAGAACAAGAAAAGATTGCGATTTGACTTTTTCTTCAGCTGAAAGACGACTCGAATCATCAGCACATTCGTAACCAAACATTCTCTTCCTACGTCGTACCGTGTGATTTTGAAAACACCTGCTCAATACCAATAAGCTCTGCTATTTTGCGTTGCGTTTGTGACCACGTGGTTAGCCTATATCCTGTATTTCGATAGTCTTCCAAAAACTTCGGCGGAGGGGCCCTCATTCCTTGCGGGGCCCCCTCCGATCGGAGGATTCGTTGCTACGCCTCTGGGCGTAGCCTCAAGCGACAACTATCCAAAAAAATGTGGCCGTAAGCGTTAGCGCAAACAAAAAGTCTACGCCGCAAGTCTACGGCGTAGCATTTGTGGCGTACACGTACATCTCTGGCCACATCAAAGCATGTTTATTTCTTGCAATGCGGATGGAAAACCAAACAAGCATTATTATTAATATAATCATTAAAACGCATTCTGATTTGATTGGTAGGTACCGATATCAAATTATGTCGATGGTATTACACTAGTCAAATTCGTGATGGTAGGATTATGCCAAGGATAAATGATATTTATCCAAGCCACATATAGAAGCTACAACTGTAAGCATAATAATACGAAACACATATAAATCCCCACATTCTTAACTTATTACCACAACATATAGCTCAGGATACATATGATGAGTAACAATGAAGCTGCAGGTTATATTTTAAGTGTTAACTCAATAAATTAAAAAACATATTATAATAAAAAAAATTTGTTTAAACATCATTTCTCTACTTACGAATCCGCTTTTTGGGAGAACTTCCCCACAGCATCATTGCACCAACATTCGTTCGCATACTGAGTCCCTGAGTACTTGAAACCTTGAGAGCGACATTTCTTCATGCAAAAATCCGGAGTCAAGAGCAGTTTTTCTTCATCTGTGAGGCTTATCTACAGCACAGTTTAATCGTAATTAGTGGGCTTTTTGTTTGAAGCTGCAGAGGCTTAGTACTAGCCTCTGACAAACAGATAAAAGTTTTTTTTTTAATTTTTGAATGTATTTTGCAATCAAATGTAACTTTATATTAACTGAAATTTCTGAGTTTTCAAACCTTTTATAATTTATAAGTTCAAAATAAGCAGATGCTATCAAGGGGCTTCCATTGATATCATCCCTCCAGTTAGACTTTTACTTTTAATAAGCATCTACGGTACTTTATTGCTGCTACATTCGATGTACCAGTTTTAGGCTAATCATTAAATTAGCGGAATCGAATAAATGCTGAAATGTCTTACTTCACTTTGAAAATGTCTGTCGGTCGTATCTTCAAAGCAGCCAAGATAGACTTCATTGCCGTATACTGTGTTTGCAATATCTATTTCCTGTTGTCCTACGTAGGATTTGTCCTAGAAAGGCATAAGTAATTTTACCAATACACAGATGTTATAAGTTGAGATCATACCATTTTAACCATAAGGCAGAAGTTGTTGCAACTACACCAGGTGCAGTGTTAAAATTTTGTAACCCAATACTGGTAGATCACGCAGAAACTATGCGTTGCAGCAATCGGTGTCCGACGTTTTCTTCGTAAACAGTTCTTCGTAAAGCTATTCTTCGTAAGCAATTTTTCGTAAAACAATTCTTCGTAAACTTAATTCTTTGTAAAACAATTCTTCCCAAAGCATTTATTCGTGCATGCAATGGAGATTTGATGTATACGAAGAAATGCTTTACGAAAAATTCTTTTACGGATTTCATTTCACCAACAACTGTTTACGAACAATTGTTTTACGAAGAATTGCTTACGAAGAATTGCTTTACGAAGAATTGTTTACGAAGAATTCGCCTATAACCGCAGCAATCCATTGTGGGTTTACGAAAAGTGTAAATTGGAAGTAATTACCGGGAAAACAGCGTCATAAGTTTTTAAATAAGTATGTGAAGGGTATGCTCCGATAATCTCAACATAGTCAATTCTTATTCTTCCTCTTCCACCATCCCCACCACAAGCAACGTTTGCTCCGTGTCCACCTCTTCCTCCGTCCACAGAGATGTGGTTCAAGCCTGTGTGAGAAGTATCTTTTGAATTTTGTTTCAAATAAAACAAATAGCCTAACAGAGAAACTTGGCGCCTGATTGCCTCCAACCTTCGACGAGAGGAAGGGACTTAATGATGATGATGATGATGAAGGCAAATAATGATGATTAACAGCAAAATGCTTGGACGACTGATAAATCTAATTAACGAAATAAAACGGCCAAAATGTAGATAATAAATTCATGTTCAGCACGTATTTCAAAAACTAAACTGTTTTTATTTTCAATGCTTATTATCAATAGCAATGCTGATTATAAAATTTAACCAGAGCGGACAGTTAGCCTTACTTTGGTAAAATTAAAAGCAGACTTCTACTTGATATCAAGCATCGGTGGATCAGAACATAAGGTTCTCATTGCATAAATGCAAAAACAGGCCACTAGCAAGATACGTAAGGTGACCAGCCAGGGGCGTTAAGAGAAGGGTCTAGGTGGTACTTTTGGACCCGGGCCCGGAATATTTAGGGGGCCCGGATTTAAAAGATTCCCCGCGACTTCAAACATTATCAAGATCTTAATATAATCAGATCTAAAGGAATTGCCATCAGAGGTTAAAACAGCCACTTCAGCCGTCAGATGGTAAAGTACCGGGCCCCCTTCCAGGTATAGTGATTTCCCTAACCACAATTTTTTTTCAAAAACACGAAATATTTTTCTTCACCCACTCTTTAATTCTGAATATATATATTTTTTGGTGGTAGCCTAATCACTTCTAGCTACTTGCAAATCATAGCTATAGGAGGTGGGCGGGCAGGGGGGGTTGCTCCCCCGCTGAAAAAAAATGTCGCAAATTTGGGCAAAAATGTCAAAGTTATTTGGGCAAATCAATCTTATCACAATGTTTCGATGCCTCACCAATTAAAAAACTTTACATAATTGTTGAAATTTATGAGATGCATATTATCCAATGAATGTAAATGTATTATCACCGACTTTGAAAACTGTTGCATGTGGTATTGCAATCTGGGCAGAATGATAAGTTTCGATTCGACAACTGCAAAATAGAACACTCTGTAAAAATACAGTTGAGAAACAGAGGTAAGCTTATTACTGATATTCACTAACATGTAGGGCTGTAGGCTGCATCTCTTCATAGGTAAGATTTAAAAGCCTAGGCTACTGTGTACTGGTAACTTTACAAGGTTTTTTTGTTTTTTCTCAATATCCTACTAATGTAGTTGATTATAAAAATCATTTGGGCAAAAATGTCTAGTTATTTTGACAAATCAATTTTTACCATAAGTTTTCAACATTCTACCAGTTTAGTAACTTTATAGTGTTGCATTTGGTATAAAAAACATTTTGCTTTGAATGTAAAACAGAGTATCGACAATTTGAAAACTTTTATATTTGGTATTAAAATTTGGACAGAATAAGTTTCGATTCAGTATTTTCCGAAAAAAATGCAAAATAATGCTTCGGCAAGCTGAGATAAGCTTATTACAGATATTCATTAGAATATCACACTAGCCTACATTCCTTCATTGGTAGAATTTTGAAACCTTGCTGGGTTCTGGTGAACTTATGAAGTTTTTGTTTTTTCTTTATATCCCACTAATGTAGTTGTTTGTAAAAATATTTGGGCAAAAATATCCAATTATTGGATAAGTCAATTTTACCATGAGTTATGCTATGCTCGCAAAACTTGACTTAAATACTACAAGGATAGCTTATCATTTTTAGATATGGTCAAACAAAATAAGCATTTGTTATAAACTTTAATAAACAACAGTTGTGAGGCCACATAGTGTATACACCACTTTTGTGAGCATTGATCCCGGCCACTAACTGTATTTATGTTTAAAGTGAAAAAGTATATTAATTAAAAACAAGTCGTGAATTTTCCTGGATTTAATTTCATGTTTTTGTGAGCTATATTTTAACTGTTTTCTGTATTGAATTTTTTTGTATAAACTGCTGTTTGTCTTTGCCAGTCCTGGGTTGATATGCTCAGCTATTTAGTATCTATGACACAGTATTAGAGCAACAACAATCAAATATAAAGACATATGTTATGTTGTTTTGTCATCCAATTCATGACGTTAATATATCAGGCAATGTAAACAGTGCTATTTTGTGTCATGTTTTGGTAATGTGGTCTGTATTTTGTGGCAACGATTAAGTTTGAAGCTATTATCTGGGAGTCATTTTTCTTCAGTGCTTGTGATTTGAGTAGGCCTAGCAGCTTCATTGTGAAGTAAGATTATCTTTGTAATGATCTTCTGAAAAAACATTGACTATGATTATATTGTAATATAATATCAATATTTTTGGTATCAAAACTAGTTTTGTTCAAAGGTGGAAGTTTGATGCACATAGCATGGTAAACTGTCCAATTCTTTTCAGGCTGTAGGATTTGAAGCAGCATGGATTAAGTAATGTTACTGGTTTGATAAGTAGGCCTAAGCGGATTGTCATTTTAGTATTTTTCAATGCAAATTTACAAATATTGAGTCTTTGGACTATCTTTGAATTGATAAGATTGAGCTACTTTTGGTCAGGCCTTTTATTGAAGTTGGGCTGGAGATTTTTATATAATCTGGTGACATGAATATTCAGCAATTATTGTTATCCAGTTATTGGTAAAGTCTCAGTTCAAATTTTTTTGAATCCAGTTAGGCTTAATATATTGTATATTTTTTGTGATACATAAGAATGTTTTAATTTGATGGTTCATTTAATTGGGACACAGGCAGGTCTATGAACGTAGATTAAAGTAAGTTCAGCCTTGTTTTGCTGTTGTACGTGTTTTTTTTTGCTTGTATTTCGTACACGGCCAAGTTGATGACTCTCAGAGGTTGTGAATAATTTTGTATTTTTGAAAATATATATGCAAAGACAAAATTTGGGAAAATTATTTTCGCCCCCCAAAAATGTTTTACTCTCCTACGTCTAAGTACTCTACTTTACAAAGAATTAATTTCAGTCGAAAACTCCAACAATTTTAAACATATCGACGAAGATCGTGATTGAGAGCAAGGATTTTGCGGTTTATGGAGAAATCCCTAATGCGTAATTGCACAGTTGGGAAAATTCGTGGATACAACAAATCTTTGAGAATATATAATATAAATGATATTCCTCTTAATTTTCTACATTGAACGGCATGTGTCATCCTCATTTTAACAGCACATCAATAAAATTTTGTACACAACCTTTATATTCATAACATTGTCAATGAAGGGGGCCCGAAAATAAATGGGTAGCGGGCCCGAGAAATCCTGTCAACGGCCCTGTGACCAGCCTTTTTTTCTTGACCTCCTTTCCTTCAGTAACTGCGACCATGCAATTTTTACATCCTAGGTAGAGTTGAGCAATGTTTTTTAACAAAAAGCTTAAATCTAACATTGATAGTCGAACCAGGAACGCATGATGGAAAATCGAGTGTCTTATTTTCATTATATTAAAGAATCTATGTGATGACTTTACTAACTTATTTTATACGTTAACCCACCAACATTTACAACTTGTCCTCTCAAGTACAAGCTCCCTCCACTCCCACCACCTCCAGCGCCGGAGAAATCGTAACATGAGGTTGTTTCACCACCTTTGCAACCAATTTGATCTTCGCAAGCCGGAGGACATACATCACAACTGGTTGTACCACAAATAAAATTAGTCAATCAGTTAGTGCAAGCAAAAATGCAGTTGTTAGCCTGGAAAAACGGCGAGTAATGGCTTGCTTAATCTAGAAAGTGGCAACTGAAGTCGTTCACTTTACCATCAGACTGTAGAGATATAGCAGGTTGATGTACGGCACGCATGATAGAGAAATATGTAGGATAGGTTATTTGCGTTCTCCGTACCTCGTGCTAACGTCTCCAGTTCCTATATTTCCATTCGCTTCAACGTAACCAACAATCTCAATATTACGTAAAGCATCCAATCGAATTGCACCTCCACCGTTACCACCTCTGAAAGAATAAGTGTAAAGGTACTACTTAATGAAACAATAAAAAGAAAACTAAAAGTGTTTTGATCAACACATGAGATCATTATTGATTTTTAAACTAATTTATCGCTCATAAAGTAGATTATCGTAGATCTAAGTTAATCCGATATGTAGAGAACAACAAGTTGTGTTGCAGCAAAAATAGGTTTTAAATCAGCTTAATCAAACAGTAAAGCATTTCTCCATTCTCTTGTCCATACTTTCCGCCATGGGGGTTATCCTGTACCGAATTATCATTTCCCCCGCTTCCTCCACCTGATCCAAGATGAAGTGTACTCAACAAATCGTCTCCGTAAACTTTTCCTCCTTCTCCGCAATGAGTTACATCTTTTTCTGGTCTAAGCTTACACGTTCCTCTAAGTAATAAAAAAACACACCGGTACTATAGTATACAGTAAAGTGTAATGTGAAGAAAATGGTAGACAAGTCCATCGCCATCGAGTCATCGACCAGTCGTAAGTCACATCTCAACTTTTTGAAAGCATGACAATAACAAAAATTTTGAAACATTTATTCTTCCAGGTTCTGTCAAATATTGGAAAAGATTAGAATTCTTTCGGATAGTCATCATATAGACTGTTTTGTGTAAAGATTTTGTATGCATTGTTGGTGGTGGGCCACCAGGTATGAGAAGTATATCGACCCTTATATGCAACCTAAAACAAAATTCAAACCAGATTTCAGAAAATGTTAATTCAATAAAATACCCATTTGACCCATATCCTCCTCCACCACCAGGCTTTCCATGACCTTCAGTTCCATCATCTTCCCCACCACCACCACCGCCTCCTCCAAGGTTAGATGTAATGGTATGTTGGGCTGGGTATGGTCCAGAATAAGTTTCTCCTTGAAAACCCGATTCACGTCCAGTACTAGGTTCACCTCCACCTCGATATCCCTTACCAGTGGCGGTTAGAACCCCGTAGATGTTAATATCCTATCAAAAAACAAATGTCTAGCTAAGTTAAACTTACCACTAGAACTATTGCATTTGCCTATTGCTTATTATAGCTTGATTTAATCACTGCGTGTACCAGAAGTGGTTGTTGTCGTATCCAGGCTTACTCCCGGTACTTGAAAATTTACATCAAGTAAACGGGAAGGCAAGGAAGCCAATCTACGTATCCACTTTCACGCATGCCTTGAAGTGTCCTTCCAAAGACACAGCCCACAGCCACATGCTCTTAAGCGGTGTCAAACTCGAGTGCTGTCCCAACGCTCTCACCACTCGGCTATACCAGAAGTCATATTGTGTGTTGAGTGCACACGTAACTTACAGAATATCTAAGTTACTAATAGCTTGCTACTGTAAAAACATTTGTATAACTTTTGATCTCTGGTTACTTTGACACTTTAAATAAAAATTAAGACCTACTTTACCTTGGCATAGATCTCTACTTTTCCGCTTCCTTCAGATCCATCCCAAGCTCCCACACTGACCGTGTGGAACTCTGGAATAAGAAACCGTGAAATATTGCAGTGAACTCCACTAATTTGTTCTCCATCAGACACAGACCAGTCAGCTCCCATATGGTCTCTTCCTGCACATGGAGGATGTTTTGATTCACCAAAATCCCAATATCCAACTAAACCTTGGTTGAGAGCGTTGTTCTGTAAGCCAAATAAAATTAAAGCGTAGCTACAACAAAGTAAATACACTCTCAAGAATATGCAAAATTTTAGACCACGAAATTATATAACTTACACTCTACACTACAGCATAATCAACAAAGTTTCATGCCAAATTCAATAACAAAAGTACCAAACTAACAAGGACAGTTATTAGTTACACAAGTACCGTTGAAGAATCGTGTGCCAGATGTTCAGAAACATAACTTTGTGATATTTCCTCTGGAGTTAATGTTCTCTTCCATACTCTTAAGCTTTTTACTTCTCCATTAAAATAATTGCCACAACAACGTTCACCGCCAACGAAAAATCCGGAAGGGGAACCAGGGGTCATGTATCGGACCTATGATAAGATTTTGAAACCAAATAACTTATTAGGTTAACAAAACAAGATTTATCAGCAAAATAAAGCTGCAAGACTTGAACAAAGCTTAAAGAAAAGAATGTAATTTATTAATAATAAACTTGCGTGTGGTCAAAGTTCTCATTTGATGACCCTGGCACGTCAAAGTGAAACAAAATAAAGTTTCTCAAGTAAACGGCTTTGTCAATAAGCACTATAAGGAGCAAGATCTACCGTTTTTCAGTTTGCAGACCTGACGTATTTGGTAGTTCCAAATTATTGAAACAATGAATTACGAGTTACATGAATTGATGTAACAATAAGCCATATACATCGAATGTAGTAACTAATCACTTGGAACCTTGTCAGCCTGTTTCATCCTGATTGGGATCTTCAAAAGTTTCTTATTCAAACAGGTCTAGAATTGGATTCAAATGTGCAATATTTAGTTTGTACTAGCGGTAATTTTATTCAAATAGCATCCTGTTTGAATAATAACTATTAGTCAGGTTCGTTATATAATTTCATTCAAAATTTTTGGAGATTAGCAAACCTATACATTTTCGGAAAGCTTAGACCATGAGGAATCCGAAAAACGTTGATTACATTTGCAGAGATGCCCCCATGGCCGCCATTTTGAATTTTCAAAATGACCCCTGCAAAATATATATTTTGATATATCTCGGCTCCTAATAAACTTAGAAACTTTATGAAACATGCTAATTCTATATTTTAAGGGTCAAGAATTCCATTAGAAGCATACCTAGATACCAAGCGTTAACTACTTTGCAATTATCCGCCATATTAGTTTTCAAAATGGCCGCAGAAATTATATTTCGTTACATTACTACTTATATACAGTGTTACGTCGTATTTGTCCGTAATTAAGTATAAAAAATGAAAATAATGAAATGAAAAAGTACTTATTCGTATTTCTTCTCCGCGTACTGGAAAGGCACCACACATGGAACAATCAGTGCAGTGTATCAGGAAGCAAATGTTCCAGGAGAACTAGTCGCACCAAAGCTCGAACTTACTGCAGGTAAGAACTTATCAATCCTTCCATATCATGTGCCCATTAAGCCGTGTGCCAAGCCAAAACCAGAACTTGACAACAGAGCACGGAGGTTTGAGGCCAACACAACAGGTGTTGCTCAGTCAAATGAACTGACCCAGTTAGGGTGGGTCACAGCATCTACTTTGTCCAGAGCAAGAGAAAATGATGAACAGAGCAAGATCCCCGGATGGGCAGGATACAAGTCACTCATCTCATCTTGCCAACCACTCACTCACGTTGGTGCACTGCCCCTGCTACCTGAAGTTGCCACGAGTGGCCTACTATGCTGACTGTGATTCTACAAGTATCCCAGCTGAAGACGTTAGTCGTTGGTCAGGGGTACCCAACTGTGATAACCTTCGACATGGCTCTCTACGAAAAGGCAGTATAGTTGCTAAACGCACTGGTCGTTCTGAAAAGAGAAATTGTTTCCAGACTGGGTGAGCTGCATGCTGTGATGGCTGCACTAAGAGCTCTCGGAACTTCCATAGAGAACTCGGGGGTTGATGATGCCTAAATCGAAGCCGATGTGTATAGATCTGCGATCACAAGACAAATTCTCAAGTGTGCGCACTACAAGAGAACTCTTCGTGCACACATCCACACTTACATAGCTTTGTAAAACTGGCCTTGGATCAGTTTTTCACAGAGAAGCCACATCTGAAGATTATCTGCTCAAGATCAGCAGATAAGGTTCAGGAGGCATGTACATCGTTATCTGATAACAGAAACATTACTCTTGAATCCATCTCGACTGCTCATAACCATCTGGAACGAATCCTCATAAATAAAGATGTGATGCAGCAATCGAAAGCATGGGAAACGGAAAAGTCCTCTAATGCGATGTTCAAGTCAATGATGAACTATGTTCACTGTGTGGAAACGATCTTATTCTTTGTCGAGGCATCCCGGAATGAAGAATTCAATCTCCATTTGCAAGCTGGTGAGGAACTGAATAAGCCCTATACCGGATAAAGTACAAGCGCATTTGGCCACGGTATATTGCAGATATGCATGACCTGAAGATCAACCACCCAGAGACTTGGTGTGAACTTCAAGAAGGCAATGTGTCTGTTACCAAGTGTGAGATCCCATTTGTGTCGATTGGTACAGATCGTGCATGAGAGCAGTTCAACAAGATGATGAAAGTCCGCTCTGGACTAATTGGCATTTCTAACAACACGAATGCCCGGCAACGGTTTTTCCTGGCTGCACCAAAGATGTCGCACCTCTAAGAAAAGTTCAAAGAGCAGTTTGGAGACACTTCTTCCAAAAAAAAAGTCACCCTGAAGTACAACCAGCCATTGTCAGAAAAGAGCATGAAGCTGTTGACATGATAAAAGCTACCATACTGAGTCACGGAAATCCATTTGCAGTTGAAGGTGATGAGTTGTATAACTTCATCACATACGCATGTGTTCCACAAGAAAATGTCAAACAGATCCTGACCGTCGATGAGCAGGGACAACAGCTCTACAAAGAGTATGCTGCAGAACGCATTAATGGTGATGTCAGCTTATGGGCACCAGTTAAGAAGCAGAACAGCCCCATGTACATGTCAAGAAACAAGTAGGAAACAGTCAAGGTTCGTGACCAGTCGGTCGATCTGAAAGAAACAAAAGATCTCTACCGGCGCTTCATGGTCTTATCCAGATCAGGTCGGGACATTGACCAGAAGAACGCTATCGGTAACTATGAGTTCACCCTCACACCAAGAGCACTATTCGCTCCAGATGGATCAGTTCTACCATGCACTGATAATTCAAAGCTCATCCATTGCCTGCAGCATCTGGTTGAAACTGATGGAACAGAGCATGATGCGCATGAACCAGCATCGGGTGGACAGAGAGTTAACACTGCTAATGCAGAACTGTTACCATTGGCATCGCACATGAGTCAGAAAATTGCCATTGTCAATAGCATGGTGGTCGTCCAGAAGATGACAAAGAATAAGGAGCCATCACGACAGTCAAAGATCTTAGCCAACACTTCAATGACAAGCTCATGACGTTGACAGCAGAGTTTGACGAGATTATTCTGGTGTTCGACACGTAGGCTACAAGTCTGACTCTTTGAAACAGAAAACTAGAGCAAGACGACGAAAAGACAAAGATCCTGCCTAATACCAAATCATGGATGACACCAGAATCAAGCACACATCCCACTGAGTAGGTTCCTGTCCCATGACCAAACGAAAGCAGATTTGACACAGTATCTTGTAGAAGAATTAATCGGATACAACAAGCATTCTCCAAAGCTGGTGATAACTTCAGCGTCAGGCCACACCAGAAGCAATCGGAACATCACGTTTGAAGTGAACAATCACGAAGAAGCTGACACCTTGATAATCTGCCTCGCAGCATCACAGCGGAGTCTTGGTGCGCAGTTAGTCTTCTTCAGTCTGGACACAGACGTTCTTGCTGTTGCAAACTACGACCAACTCTGCAAACATTTGTCCATTTCCATGCTATCAGGTACACTAGTGATCGCACCAATATGGAGAGCTGTAGGACAAGAGAAGGCAAAAGCATTACCCGTATTTCATACTTTCAGTGGAGCTGATAATGTTGGCAGGTTCTCAGGATTGGATAAAACCAAGCGGTTTCAACAGTACTCGAAGGCAGGAATGGAAACAATCAGTGCACTAATACACTTACCTGAGGACAGCACACTATCTCCGAATGTTAAAGATATGCTGGCCAACTTTGTCTGCACGATGTACTGCCCAAAGGGTGTCCACATAAACAACAATCCAGAATTGAGATGGCACCTGTTTTGCAAGAACTTGGCGGAGAATCAAAACTTGCCTCCAACAATTGGTGCATTAGAGGAGCACGTTGAACGCGTGCGAGTTCAGAGTCGTGTCTGGTGCCACACCACTGTTATGTGGCAACAGCTCCTTGATCCACTTCGGCATGGCTACCATCAGCCTGAAAGTGGGATTTCACCTAACCCCACAAAGATTCTACCTGCACCACAAGCCATTATTTAGCCAGACCGATGCCAATTCAAAACCAACTGCTCAACCCAGAGATGTTCGTGTCGAAGGAACAACTTGACCTGCACCGACTTGCGCCTGTGTGGGATAGACTGCGAAAATGACGTTGACTGTAATGCTGGAAATAAGATTCAGGACAGCTGTTAGAAAATGTTTGTCCAAAATATGACAGTGGCGTGCAGGCTTGCTTCTAATGAATTCCTTAGTCAACATAACTTAGTACTAGCATGTTATTGCTGAATAAAGTCTATATCTCAACTAATAAGTAGTAATGTAACGAAATATAATTTCGGCGGCCGTTTTGAAAACCAATATGGCGGATAATTGCAAAGTGGTTAACGCTAGGTATCTAGGTATGCTTCTAATGGATTTCTTGACCCTTAAAACATAGAATTAGCATGTTTCATAAAGTTTCTAAGTTTATTAGGAGCCGAGATATATCAAAATATGTATTTTGCGGCGGCCATTTTAAAAATTCAAAATGACGGCCATGCGGACATCTCTGCAAATGTAATCAACATTTTTCGGATTCCTCATGATCTAAGATTTCCGAAAATGTATAGGTTTGCTAATCTCCAAAAAATTTGAACGAAACTCTTTTTTTGACATAGTGAACCTGACTATATCTGAAAATCTCGTATATACAAAAAACATAGTAAAATCAAACAATTATAAAAGCTTACATCAGCGCTACCAATAAGATTTCCGTCCACATAGAATTTAGCAGTTTGGCCGTCTGATGTCTTAGTCAAGTAGTACCACCGGTTGACCTCTATGGCTGCATCATGTCGTATCGAGGCAGTACAATCATTTGGTGGATCGTAAAATGCTTTGAAATGTCCTCCTTCAATTCCAATTCCCCAATCTTTGCATTGGTCGAACCCTCCAGCAATGGCCTTCATTAAGATCCATGGTTTAGGTTGATTACAAAATATTCTGCACATTTTATACCAATTTTCTCAAAATTATGATAAGTTCTTCATGTAGCAGTGACTTTTTAATGAGTTTTCTTTTCATTGTAAGTATTAAATTTCAAGAAAATATTTCCATTTGAAAATTTAAGTATTGTTATGAAGAAGGAAATCTGAGGCAAAGTCAGGCTGTCTCAAAAACAAATGTCATTGTGTTATAACTTATAACTAGGGCCATTTTTATTTTGATCTAAAAAAAAAATTTTGACTTTATTTTTATCAAATTTTGACTTTAGTTTAACCTAACGAAATTGCTTGCTTTTAGAGGCCACAGTTCTTCCTTGAATTGATACCAGTTACTCAAACATGAAATTTTGTCGATTACAGACCCAAACGTGTTCAATAAAAGTTTGCCTTGATTGCGATGCTTGTTGTCGGTCCAATCCAGCTTGATGGCGTTTACTTTTCCTGTGGCTTTCAACAAAATACATTTTCTCGCACTTCACTATAAACTCGCAAAAATTGCACCTTAAATCATCCCCGGGAGTTGCATCAAATTCAGCAGGAAAATCTCAACAAATCTGTCTAACTTTTTCTGAAGACTATTTGGCTTGCTTAGGCATTTTTGTATTACAGAATGTCAGTTGATTATTCCTAAAATCCAAACTGTTGATCTTCGAAAAGACCACGTTTGTGAAGAGGAAGTGTTTTATAAGAATTATTTAAATACGTAACAATGAATAAACAATCGACAATTTGCAATAAAAGTTACTGCTGATCCAATTAGGCATTGTGATATATTTCCTGCTTTTATGTGTTAATATGGTTTAATTGTGTCGCAGTTCCTGATTTGCAATGCTTCTACGAGGATTTTGAAAAAAATTACTTTCAAGAAACACAAAAAGTTTGTCAAGAGCCATAATTTGACAAATTTTGACTTTATTGAAAATTTTGACTTTATTGAAAATTTTGACTTTATTGAAAATTTTGACTTTATTGTTAATTTTGGCCTATAAACTTCTTAGAAATAGTCCCACAGGTGTTGAAAACAACTTCATTCTTTGATTTGTGGGCAGACGAAGTCCTTAAAAAATTTTGACTTTATTGACTTTTGCGGGCCCTACTTATAACAAATTTTTAACATGCCAATTTGTTTCAAAAAGTAGCAAAAACGGTAGGACTAAAAAATAGCCTACTAATATTTTATATTAACCAGATAACTGAAATGAAAACTTCAGATCACAGCTCACATGTCGTCCATCTGCACTTGGATCGAATGCTCTAACCCAAACTTCCATCGAATAAATAGGACCTGGATTCCACGCACCAAGGTCAATGTATGAGTCAAACCCGTCTAAAACAGCTGCACAATGTGCACATGCAAACGGTGGCCCAACCTATGACAATATTTCAAATTAAAATAGCCTACCTAACTACCTAAAAACTAATATGGATAATGCCGAAGTAGACCTACATCCTGTAAGTTATTTTGAAAAGAATCTTTAGAACCATTGCAAAAAGTTACTGAAAAAAGTTAAAATTGAGTTTGGCAGATAATAAGTTTGCCCCAGTAGGCTACGGGTCACTTAGTAAGGCTGGTTTAGCTTGTCCACGGATATCAGTCGTGTTCGTCCATGATTCGTCTTAACTTTGCATGTCTAATTTAAGCCAAGACCTATATCATGTTTGTATTTCTGCTTCGATAACAAAAAATAATAATTTGACATACATTAAAACATCAAGACCATTTAAAAGAGTTTACCGTAGAATCACCTGATTGGTTTCAACACATCTAGAGTATGACGTGTCTTGATAAACAAACGGGAATTGACAGTTTTCGTTAGACCCAGTCCCGCCAGATGTCGCTACAACATGAGTAGGAACGCCAACGCAAGAACCTCCATTGAGACAAGCGGGAGCGTTGTTTCTTCAAGCAAAAAGAGACAAGTCATTAATTGTTAGTTTAAAAAGCTGTTTATTTTGTTTATGGAATGATTAAAAACATACGGTAATAAACATTACCGGTACTCACTTATCTTCATAATAAGCACAGTAGTCAAAACTTTCACAAGTACTTCCGTAATATCCTTCTGGACAGGAGCACAATCCAGAAGCATGGATGCAGACACCGCCATTTTTACATCCACAATCAGCCACTAAACATCATTAAAAATTATGAGTTTCAATTAACCTTTACATTTCTGTGGAATTTAAAAAGAGACTATTGAGCTATCGGTCGGTTTAAATGGGCGATTGTTCGTATTTTTCTAGAACATCTTATTCTTTATAAAAAATCATTCTTTTACCCAGATGGAACAAAATTGTTGCACCAAATTTCATGCCAATCAACGTTTTGTTTCGTTACAAATAATAAACGTTCCAAACCAGCTGTGATGAATGCAAAGAGAACACACTCTTTGACAAGGCGGTTCACAGGCCGTTCAGTGTAGTCCAAAAAATATTGCTTTTGGAAAACAAAATACATCACTTGAAGACAACGCAATCTTGTAAACACTTACGCAGACAACGCGCTTGTACTTTGCATCCATTGGGTGTGGTTGCACAATAATCTTGTCGGCATGTGTAAGGTGTTGTAGTGTTGTCAACAATTCCATGTCCATAAGTTACTTTTTGATACCACCTGTTGCATACATAAGAGTACGTAATAATAAATGTTGGCTGTGTCTACGTGAAATAGGCTACATTAAAACTAAAAGCAATTATCTGTAGACCTGCTATTGTTTGACTTTTTGCTTTCAGATAATTACCAAATAGCCCATATATATTGTCACTAGAGTGTGACTGAAATATGGCTTTTGGTCAGACCTTTGTAAAAAGGTAATGTCACAAAGAAGCATTTAGTACGAATGAAGTTAGAAAACCCCAAATTTGTAAGTTACCAATTAAGGTGAGACTTAGCTTTCCTTACCAATCCAAGGACATGCAGCCTGTCATTACCGAGTGCTCTGGACACTGAACTATAGCGTTGTGCATGTCCGTGCTTTCCACGTTGATGAGTCGCTGGTAAGACGGGTCGTATTCCAAGCAGGTCACTATACCCTACGCCAGGAAATCACAATATTCTACCAATTTTTTTGCGGAAAAGCAAATTAAAAAAAAAAAAACTAATGACACTATAGGACACCAGCAAGTCCACAATACAGTCTAATACCTTTACAATAAACTGTATATTGTAGGCTAGAATGGTTGGTGAATAAAAAAACAGACTCTATCAGTTTATCATAGTTCGTTGAAGTAGCTTAAAGCCAGTTGGAAAGAGGATAGGCAGAATCTTTTCAAAGGAATGCGTGAGTTAAAAATGTTATTTTGTCCAGTTTATGATTTTTAAAATGTTATTTTTCAGTAAATGTTTTAATTTTTAGTGCCGCTTGATTGTGGGAAACTTTATCCCGCATTAAAAAAACCTTTCTGGAGCAATTTGACATTTTCTCATACTTGTAAGAACTCTAAGTAACCGACACAGGTCATGTCAATTTTCCACTTGTACTTTAAGTGTTAATGCTTGTAAATTATTCTATCTCCTAATTAATAGCATGCGAGCTGACAAGTGTTTAACTGCCATCGACTTACCTTACTCTGTTGTCCTTGCCCAGAGTTTGTCACTCTGCATTCATCTGCTTCAAACCAAGCTCCATCGCAATACCTTTCCTTGCATTCACATTCAACCGCCATCATCCCAGGTGGACAAGACACATACGCTGTGTCGTCGTCCGCGGAAGACGTTGCTTCACTAGTGAAAGTTAAGGGTTCTAAATAATAACCAATAAAGCATAAACTATAATGATGTCAGCATTTGACACATCAATGGGGTTTGAAAATTGAAAAATTGTTTACTTTTTACTTGGCTTATTTCATAAAAATTACACCTAGGAAAGCTTTTAACCTTTGGAAGTACAGTACACCATGTATCACCTTCGACAACTTCGCAGTATACTCCAACATATCCCAGTTGGCACATGCAAAGAAACTGATCGACATCTGTAGCCACGCAAACAGCGTCATTATAACAGGGTGATGGAGTGTTCAAACAGGGATGAGTGGAAATAATATCAAGTTTAATCAGTTGGGCATCATTGTAGTTGAGTGTGGGGTAGCAACTTCCTGGATATCCGCCGCAGTAGCCATCAACTTTCTGACTCATCCCTAAAAGTAATGCAGATTTAGGAAAAGTAACTTAGGTCATTTACTTTAAACCTAATGAACAAGTTGGTTAGTTCTGTTGGAACATAGTGAGCTGACTAAATCCCCGGTTAAGAAAGAAAATTTTCTTACCAGTTCTATAGACAGAATTCCTCCAGACTCCTCCACACATTTCTTGAGGATCACCAACACAAGGCATATTGCAATCCGTCTCGTTTGCTTTTCCAAAATTTCCGTAAGTATGACCGCAATAACATTCCTTGGAATACTGAGGGGGAAAAGAAAATACAAAGTCTTTTATGAAAATTATTTTGCAAATTTACCTTTAACTTTGAATGAAAGTTTTGCTATTTCTAATTTGTTTCTTTGTTATTGCTGCAATAAAATAAAAAGAAACAGTATTTTAATTATATAACAACGTTTTTGTCTTGTAAGGATTGACCTGATAACTTGCGGTCAATAAGTTCATAGTATTAGTACAATTACTGACTCCGTTTATATTGACACGATCGAATACTCCAGGGCATGTCAATTTTTTTATCTACGATATATACATGCAATAAAACATTTAAAACAATCAAAAGCACTGAGAAAACGTCACAGAAATCATTTTTGCAGTGATAAAATGTGGTAAACACACATAGCCAATTGCAGCTAATTGTTTTTATAGACAAAATCGTACTTGGGTTCTGAATACGTTATAAATACGATTGATTGCTTCAACAAACAATGTCTTACTTGGGTTCCAGCGTATTCGAACCCCCCGGCCATGCAGTGTTGGCTGCAAATACTTCCTGTCATGCCATCATCATGTAGCACTAACTCTGGGAGGTCTCGTGGTCCTTCATCGATGTAACACCCCAGATAACCTGATAGACACAAAAATAAACAATTTCGAGAATTCTACAGCTATACTTTTATGGTTAACTGATGTTAAAAATAAACTTTGACGTACAAATTATGCATAATTTTCATACGAGAAAGGTAAACAAGCCTGAGAAAGGCTTAATAAAGTAATGACGCACGAATTAAATTCATTAATATTTTAGGATAGAACTCACTTTTGGAATATATCATAGGTTTGCCTTCAGAGTTGTCTCCATTTGCAAACGTCCCTTGCCATTTCCAAGTCATTTCTTTGTTTACTATCCAAGGTGTTCCAGTTAAATCGATTGAGAATTGTCCAAACGGACTGCACTGAGATCCATAGCTGTGCTTGTCGCCGGCTGTGCCATATCTGATAAAATTTATGTCAAAATGTAATTCCTGATTGCTTGTATGCCTATGACGCTTTATACAAAACACTAAACTAAACAAGCAATTCGGGTAAGCCACCATTCATGACCAAATGATACGTATTCTTTGCAAAGGCTTTCTTCATGGTCTTCTAAATAGTAGCACCTGGACTGGAAACTCAGTGGGCAACATGAGGTCAAACAGTTGGTACAACAGTTGGCCAACAGTGGGCCAACAGCCAAGTAACTAACCCTGTTGGTCCACTGTTGGTCAACTGTTGTACCAACTGTTTGGCCTCATGTTGCCCACTGAGTTTCCAGTCCAGATGCTACTATTTAGAAGTCCATGGCTTTCTTGTAGCCTTCGTATATGGCAAGGCTGCGTCAAGCAAATTTATCGCTTTTCAGACCATTAGGCATGAGACAACTCAGCAAGCGCTTTAATTCAGCAAGCGCTTTAACTCAGCATGTACATTTTAGCTACTGCCCCAGTCAGCAAATGAGATTTTTACCTAGCATCGAACTTGCTTGATCATTGCTTGCTAAACTGATTTTGCTGACTTGTGACATTCCAAATTTCGGTTTGCTCAGTTGTTACTTTCTCAGCTTCATCATTTTCAAACTATCTAAAATATTGCTAGTTCAGTCGTCACTTGCTCAACTATCATTTGCTCAGTGCACAACTGCTGAGTTGTAGCATAGGTTGTAGGAGACTCGAATTTATCTTCGATGTAGCAACGGCTTTCAGCAGCATATTTTGCCTTAACTTTTGTTTTAAACAAGAATTGTTTATCTATGCATAAACAAAGCGCAAAACAAGTTAATTTCAGAGTTGTTTGCAATCCTTACGTTTAAATAACTATTTTTTGATTAATTTGTGTAATTTGATACATGCTTTTATTCTTTGCTATTATGTTAACACCCTCGAGTAGGTTTTTTTAGTATGAATTTGCCTATTATAGAAATGGAATGATTTGAGTTATAAAAGTAAGTCTTTGGTTGAAGAGGAGAATATTACATTATCGATATTTGAAGAGCTAATTTTTGCAAAAACGGAACACCAATATACTAACAAGCTGCTTTGTTATAAGATAAAAGAAATGATCAGATATTTAAGATAAACTCTTACTTTATTTGTTTTCCTGTTCCGATTGTGAAAGAAAAAGAAAAGTCGTCAATGGACACGGCTCTTCCTTTTGGATCAAACAAGAGTTTTTCGTACTCAGTTCGTCCTCCTTCACTGTATAACTGATCAGGAACCTCCTCCAACGTACACGAAGTTGTAGAACCTGGAACCAAAAATTAAATTAATGACGTGAAAAATTGATAGTGAAAACATGTTGGTAGGCTAAATTTTCCAAAGCTGCAGAGAAGAATTTCTAAAATCTAATTCAGTCAATTTTAAAGTTGAAATTTGTCGTGGCATCTAGCATCATGCCTGTTCGTTGAAGATTTAAATAAAATAGACGGAAATGCAATGAAGCCAATCTTACTGGATATCTTCAAGGAGGTCTTGGAAAATCATATAGTTTTGATGGACGTTGAACCGACGTATTTTTACGTCGATGAGACGTTCACCAGATGCTATCCACGCACGAGCATAAGTTACTTAGTTTTACTTTTATTGAATCAACACATCTTTGACTTTTAGATTTCCATCCAGCCTTAAGTGAAATCACGGTGTAAACAACAAAATCAAAAAGGTTTCCTTTAATGGGCAAAAATGGAAGCCAACGCCTTCGAAATTGTTTAAATGTTGCAAAAAGGTTGTGCTAAATTTGTTTTGCAAGTAGGCTACTTTCAGACAGCAGAAGCCACAACTACATCTTTTCAAATCATAATATGAAGTGATGTGAAAAGAGAAGCTTTGCTAGCCTGTAGGTGGGTAGGCTTAATTAGCTTTAGGCGTAAGTCAAGCGAGATTAGCATTAGGCAAAGCAAATGAGAACTCAATGCAAATGGTTCAACTTTTTGAATGAAATTTCTGTTTCTGATTGTTGAAGTACAATTATCACTGTATAATTTTGCAGTTATCACAAACAATAGGAGGGTTGTGAAACTGTTAACCTATGACAACTAAACAATTATATGACTTATAAGACTGATTAGAACTTTAAAAGTTAGGCTATCAATTTGGAAATCAAGGAGAACATGGGACCTAACATCTAAGAAACTTGACATAGATACTTGACATTAGTGCGTTGCAAATTTTTTCTTTCTTCTGATGTGTTATACAATTTTTGCATTAAAAAGTGGCGTGCCGTATTAAACCGATAAAACCGTTAATACTCAACATCAACATAAAACCGTTAAAGTCAACTACTCTATTTTTACTAACCGACATATTGATAGAACTCTCCAAAATTAACACTTCTTCCACTGTGTAATGTTAAATATTCTTTGGGAATATTTTGAGAATTCGGTGCCATTTCTGTGCAATAGACTTGAATTCCTATTCCACTGCCATGTAGTTTTACAAAGTAATATCCATCAACCAATGAATCTTTTACATCGGTTGGAGTATTGTCTTTCAGTTCTTGACATGTTTCATAGACTTTGATTCCATTTCCAAAGAAAAAAATATTCAAAAATAATACGGATCCAATAGCAAATATGTAGCTTCTCATTTTGACAACTTCACTTTTGTATAGCTACAAATTCATGATCAAACAAAATTTCTGCATCAGCTACAGAGATACAAACCTCAACATTTAGGTGTAGTAGAAATAGCCTATGTGCAGTATGTCAATGGCAAAATATCCTATAACTTATCAGCTTCTTTTCAGCAGAAATTTTTAGGCATTGTAATGTTGGCTTGACGATGTGTCAGTTTAAACTAATAAAAATATGCTGAATAGTACCTGGCTGCCGGATTCAGACTCCGTAAATGAAAAAATAGCAAGATAAGCGACAAGTTTAATTATTAGGAGTAGCGTTGATAAGGAGGTCCAGGGATACTAACTGGATACTTTTAGATGGGATGAATTTAAGGCACCTTTTCAAGGGCCTACGAACATGAAGAAACCACGACGTATTCGTTGGATATTGTCCGATTTTTTAGAAGTGTTTTGATTTGGGGCCCGAGAATTTTCTTGCTATCAGGCCAAAATTATTCTCTCAACGGCCCTGACAGTTGAGCTTTGTAACGAAACAACGCCCTACCGCAGCTCACCGTCTAGCGCCCTGGATAAAATTAATTTGAGTTACAAAAAGAATTTTTGAAACCTCAGAAGCCCTGTTTTTGTACTTCAGGAATCATTGTTGAAGCAATGCGAAAGCTGACTCGAAAAAAACAACTGGTAGAGAGCTAGAAGAGAAGCACAAAAAGATTGCCTCTGCAAAAGTTTTGAGATGAACTTTTATAATTTGTAAGTACCACAAGCTATAACAATTGTTTCGACTGTGAGCTTGCAAAACTTTTCAAAAACAATATATTTTTTGAAACTCTAATCGATTATGTTGTTGATTTGCTGATTACACATGTGAAGGCCTAATGTCGTTCTTTTCTTCCCATTTAGGCAAGTCATAGGCTATAGCATACCATCCTGAAACGTTTGCAGTAGGCCAGCATTGGGTAATTTCTGCTAATTGCTGCTAAAGTGTCATTGCATCTTCGAAAAGCACATTTGAAGTAAATATAATGCAAGTTACATAATTCTCAATTTGTTTCTGTCCCGATGCGTAGTTGAACTTTACAATTCTTGCAATGGTGAATCTGACATACCAGCACCATTTGTTTACAATTGCATTAAGTAAACAAAACATTAATGTTTAGCTTGGTTTCTCAAAAATAATCAAAAACTCATCAATCTTGTGCATTTGCACATCATTGCACTCTCATGGTCAACAAACATTGACACATGAATTGAGTAATCTGAGATAAAAATTTGTTTTCGTATTTCCAACGTATTTTTGTATTGATCATTGGTTAGCAGCTACAACACACTGTTAACAACGTTATGTAGTTTATTTTTATTTCTATTTTTATTTATTGTCGCTTTACAACTGCTAAGGTCTTTCAGCAATAGGGGTCATTTTTAATTTTAATCAGATTTACGCTGTCATCACGTTATTACCCGATCTCAGCTCTGCCACCACTAAAACAAAAGGCGATAACCGTTCGGCAGTGGCGTATTCTCCATGCATGCAAGGCATGCACTGCATGTCTTACAATTCTGATGAAATCAGAAATCTTTCAGAAGCAACGAATTTATGCGTAGAAATTGAAAATGGTAATAGCAGAACCACCTCGCTCTCTTAATTTCAATATTCGAAACAACTGTTCGTTTTCAGAATTTGGAATTTTTGCTGACCCTGGCAACTCTGCATGCTGAGACGAGCTCAGCATGCGTTGATAATAGGTAGACTCTTTAACATAGGACAGTTTTCCGTGCGAATCAGCTGATTTCAGTCATGTGACTCAGCACGTGATATTCCGATCTTCTCCGATCTTCTCCGATCTTCTTCATCAGATAGGTATTTTTAAGGCCAAAAGAAATTCGGGGTTTTTAAAAAGTGTTTGGCCGGACTATTTTTGTTTGGACGTTTGGTCTTTTTTAGTTTTCCGATTGGCATTTGTTTGGCCTTTTTTCTTTTGGTCCTCATGTCCTTGCGGTTTTCTACTGTAGATAGTATGATATAAACTTACTTGAGACCTAAGCACAGTAGTTTAAAAGATCATCAAGAAAACGGGTCGGGTGTATGCTGAAGGCTATACACCGCTGCATAGCGTTTCAACTCCGCTTTCCTGCAGTGCAGGATAAAAATATAAAATTAAGACATTGGATTCATGGTGTGTTCCAAACCTCATTTTTTCAAAACAGCTCAAACAATTATCAGCTCAGTAAGGCTCAGATTGCAAGAAAAGCTATAAAACCTAAGGCAAATTTGCAAAATTTTCCTGGGGGGAAGCATGCCCCCAGACCCCCCCCCCCCTACACTGGCTATGACCCTCCTTTCATTGCATGCCTACGAAAATCAACCAGGATACGCCACTGCGTTCGGTCACTGAACTGGTACACCAAACTGCTGATCTGTTACTGCCCAGAACAATGAAATACTTTTTTGAATTCGGTTGTGATCAGCAAGCAAAGTAATAGCAATCCAATCCCATCATGATAAGATCTTTATCTTTTAGCAGTGATAAACCACAGCATAGACAGCATAGCCCAAACAATAACATGACCAGAACATTTACGTAATTGTAGCCGATTGATAAAATGCTTGGACGTTTCACCAGATTGAATGTTTTTAACTGCAGCATTCTTCGAGGAGTTGTTGTACCGTCAACGACAGTGCTTTTTTTAAGTTTTTTGGGCTACGGCAAACCAAAACATTTCGAAATCCACCGCAGGACATTGACTGAGGATAAGTTAGCTTGATTTTAATCGATGTAAGTTGTACCAGTAAAATCATTTACTTATACTGCGATGCAAAAGGTGTGCCTGCGTTTGTGCACAAGTAGTGTACTGTAGGCTACATTCGGGGCTTTACATCAATTGGGAGTGGTCTGATGAAAAGCGACTTACACAGTTAATTGGCGGTTTACTGCACTGTCACACGAAAGCAAATGCTGTGCGCTCCGGCCACCCCGATAGCTCAGTTGGTCAGCGAGTGACTTTGTGAACGAAGAAGCTTCAAGATCAAGTGGCCCTGGTTTGACTCTCGGTGCGAGCGCTTGAGCAACGCATTTTAAAAACTACCCTTTATTCAGCGGCACCTATTGGTAGAATAATTCTCCGGCAATAACATTTCAACAATCGGAAAAACTTCACTCTGTCAATCTCGGTAGCCGGTCCTGCATCAAAAGCCTCTACAAGCATGCGAAACCAGAAATAACCTATAAAGGCTTTGTCAGTCCTAGGATAATGATTCAAAATTATCTGCCTATGGTATTCAAAGATTCAAAACCAAACCAAAACCAACCAACATTCGAATTACCAGACTTTCGCGATACACTTGCGACCCTCTCGCGGCACACCAGTGTGCCGCGACATACAGTTTTGGAAACTCTGGTCTACGAAATGATAGTTTTGAATACTGTACCTTGAACCATTTGTTCAAGCCGTAAAAAATCAAAAAGTTTTCAAAATGATTTAAAATGGTTGTTTTCAAATTGTATTGTTGCCGATTGAGAAACATATGTAGAAAAGCGATTCAGTATGGGCATTTTTCTCAAACACAAAGTATTTTTCTTGTCATTTTCTGTATCCATGACTTTCTAATCTATGTAGGCTACTCTATCTAAATCCACACATATCCAAAGAAATTAAACTTTTGTGTTTCTTCAACATTTTTCTTTTTGTTTTCCGTGGAGACACGTTTAGTTTTTTGATATGTTTCTCCTCGCAAACAAGCAGTAAAAAGACGTAATACTTGCATAATGTTATGCAATAACGATATGATAATGTCCACTGATAATAGTATTGATTTATGTCGAGTTAGAAGCAGATTTACACTATTTCAAGCCACCGTAGATCAATAAATCTATCGATAGCTTTATGCAGAAGAGCTTAACGTTTTCATAAACTCAATACAAGACTCTTGTTTATTGAGAAGAACATGAATGATTTATGACAAATTACCGCGCTTAAAAACAATGTTTCAAAGTAAAATAAATTAAAATATTTTGCAAGTTTTGTGGTCACTACAAAAAAGATGAATCGACATTGAAACATACACTTCGTGTTTTTTGTCGTATCCTTGTAGCCACAATGTGAAAACGTAATTCCTGACCTATAAGAACTGTAAAGTGTGAAAAAACTGATTCAAGTAAAAACAAAAATTGAAGCCAGAAAACGGCTTAGACAGATTCATTGCATTTTTAGCGGAGATGGTTGTAACTTGTGTTCAGAAAATAAAATGTTGTTTTATCAAAACGGTCTAAAATGAATCAACAATAAGTTATTAAGCAAAAACAAAGTCATGTACAAAAGAAGCGGTGCCGCACGATGTAAATCAATACACAGTGCAATAAATTAAGAACATCTTGTTCCTGATGCCAAGAGCTCCCTCGTCTTCTTCACTGCGAAGGAATACCACGAAACCGGCTGACCTCGCATTATCCTTGCTACCACCTCGATGTAATTGACAGCGCTTTGCAAGCACACGGTGTGGCGTCTATGATCAGTGATTGAAAACTCAGTGCACTAGAAAATAAAAGATAGAAAATTTTTTTTTAAATAGGTATGACAGGGTGGAATCGAACCCACATCATCGAAATGTATTCCCTAGCTCTAACTCTTTAGGCCACGTTGGCTAGAAGGTACAGTAGTTTTGTTTGCCTCAGTGTGTTGCACACCCTAGCGGTTGACGAATCATTGGAACATTGGACAGTAGGTGGTGAAACAAGCCGATTGTGAAACCACCATGATGTCACATTTTGTTTGAACATAACTTAAAGATAAATTTTATAATGTTTCAATCTCTATGATAACGTGCGACAATATGTGGATTAAAAACAAGACTTTGACGATAACAAGAAATTTTGAGTGTCCCTGCAAATTTATGGAAGATTACATAACATAACTTGGGTAAAGAAGTTATTTTTTTAATCATAAACTGGCATAGCTCAGCAACACTACAACGTTTAACATTATAACAGAAAAATAAAATACAATGAACATTTTCGACTATACATATAATCCTTTTCAAGCCTTTAAAAGAAAAAATAATTATGAATTGCATAAAAAAATAATACAGAAACACAGTATAACATCAAAAATATTGTTGAACCTAAACATTTGTAAGTGAGCAAGATAGACAATTTTTCAATGTTTAGATTAAACAATATTTTTGATGTTACACTATGTTTCTGTAGTATGTTCTTATACAATGTACAAAGCACAATGGTCTATTACGTATAGTCGAAAACGTCGCTTTATTTTATTTTGATGTTAGAGTGTTTAATGTCGTATTGTTGCTGAGCTATCTGTTCATGATGAGATAACAAACAAACAATGACCAAGTCCAAAAATCACACCAATCATAAACTAAAATCCCAAGGATCACAAATCACATCAATAAGTCTAGAAAGAAACGTTTTCCACTGTTGAAAGAGATTGGCATGTCATATAAAGTTTCTCAGAAACTTGTGTTTCACAAAGAAGCTCAACAAAAAGTGAATAATTCCCCTCAAGTAGCCAATCACAAATTAATTGGCCAAAAAATGAAATACATTTTTAGTCAAGAAATAACTTTGTTGAACCATAAATAAATAAAACCAAGCAACGACAAAACATTTAACTTAGGATGGGACAAAAAAATTGTTAACGTTTTCGGCTATACACTATACACGTGTTAGCTCTTCCTTAACATCTGCACAAAGTGAATTGGTATGAATGAAATGTAACACGAAATGCACCATGATAAACTAAACATGGCAAAGGAAATTAAGGTACACCGGTTTCATGAGGAAAACACTTCAAATGAAAAAACTAAACAATTGCAAACGTCACAAAACGTAAACTTTTAAAAACATATATCCAAAAAAATGAGATGTTAAAAATAAAACGTAATTTAGTTGCTTTAGTTGTTTCAATCTAACCATATTGCAACATCGCAGCACCACATCATATACAGTATGAGCTAAAGTATTTCGAAACTTAAATTTAATGCAGAATTTCTTGTTGTTTTGTTTTTCGCAATTGCGAATAAATTTTCACAGTGACAAAGTTAGTTTTAAACGAGTTACATAAAATGGTGGTCTTTTGTTTTACCTAATACATTTTCGTTCCAAATGTCCACTACATTGCCTTAGCTGAGAATCGTTCCGACTTAAGGATAAGTTTCCTCAGCTGAGCGTTAATAAATTTTAAGTTCAGTTCAGTTCATTTGTTTTGTTGGCGAGAAAACAATATTATACAAGCACAAATAATGCGCACAACAAGGATGGCAGCGTAAGTTCAAAAAGTCATCAAAGTCAGCTGCCAGCCAAAACAGAAAAGAAAACAATGTCTACTTTGTATCAGACTACCTGATTTAAAACCTTCATATTTCTCATGACAAGTTTCTTCACAGACTGGATTTTCGTGTGCAATATTTTCGCATTTCCTGCTTTAGTACCGCAATTACATGGCAAAGCTTTCATTGAAGATAAAAGTTGATTTGCTGTAAACAAACAAACAAGCAATATCATTACAAGCAAGTATTATGAATCATTAATTACATTTGACTAGACTCAAAACGACTGATGAATGAACTTCTTCAATAAAATAATTAAGCTTAATCACAATGCTTTGTGGAAGTAATTTTTATGCGATGCTGTCATAAATCATGCCATTAGTCATTTTTGTATTGGCCAAAAGTTTTGATGACCAAATACAGCTAACATAAACTAACATACATCTCACACCCGCATTGTGAATTCCTAAGTTTCTAAGCTTGTGCTAAACTGCAAACCTTTCGAAAATCTATATTCGCAGTAGTAAAGACTTTGCCTACGCTAGTCATGTCATTTTGATGCAAATGATCTTTCTTTCAATTTGAAGTAATGTAGCCTACTGCTTGTCAGTGTACTCTTGTCATCTTCACAAACGAAAATATTCCTTACTAACAACAACAATGCTTTCAATTATTCCTCGAACAGATGTTGAAGTTTTGTCTGCAACAAACCGACACGGCTGTCCAGACAGCAAAATCACTCCTTTTCGCTTTGATTTAATGTAAAAATAACGGATTTTGATGTCTGGGTACTTGCTGTTAAACAATCAGCTAATTATACAATTCTCCCCAGAAATGCTCATTTGACTGTCCCAAAAAAGAACTGCTGAGTTACCAGCAATCAGCCGAGTTTTTTCAAGAATGCTCAATCACAAAGGTAATCAATTGACACCTCAAAACGTGAACCACAGCTAGTCAATTCCTTTTACTTCTGGTAAACAAGTCCTGGCCAAAGCCACATTCTTTGCAATTGATCATAATCGGACGTGTTTTCAATGCAACTGGAGAAAAAATGCCGGCTTGCCTCAATTGTCACTTTATCCTAGTTTCATTTTTGATCAGCTTGTTTCACAACTTTTTTGGTTTTATTGTAGTAAGTTTATTATTAGTAAACCCTTTTAGCATTTGATCACTCTACGTTAAAAATAATATTACCAAAACTAAACAGTCTGTAATAGTAAAACTTGCAAACACCAACAAAATACTTCGTTACAAAACAAAATGAATTAGACACCGTTAAGCTTTGAAACTAACCCCATACTTGCCTACGTACAATAACATAATCCCAACGTCATTGGCTGAGTGTTTGTGACCAGAAAACGTTTCCACTTGAGATATCAAAAAAATCTGAGGAAATTGAGTGAATCAGAATTGTTATAAAATTTATTGTTAGCACGATTCGTATGCACACATCATCTTAAATTCTTCAACTACATTGATGCTAATGCTATCATAGTTGCTTGCAAAAAGAGAAAAAGATGCTACCCAATGTTTTATAATCGTATCATTGGGAAGATGCTTTCGACAATAGCTTACGTAATCAAACGACGACACAATCAACTAATCTATTTAAAAGCTAGCCTGTCAAAACATGCTTGCATGCTGTAAACATTTTAAAACTTTATAATAGTTTCAACATAGCTCAGTTTCTGTTTCATTGCTCATCCAACTTCCAAGATTACATACATTACAAAGGCTAACTACATTTACAAAAAGGTGTTTGTCGGTATATTATCTAGCCATTCTAACGATCCCTTTTAGCCTATGCATTAGCAAACTGCTATTTGAAACCTTTCACTTACAGGAAAGTTTACGTTTAAGGAATGGCTTCTCACTCCACTTGTTCGAACAACCTGAAATTTATAAGTAGGCTAGTTATGAACAGTGACATAGTCTTTAACTTTTAGATACCAATGGGAAAAACGCAATAGAAAATGGTTTAAAAAAACACATTTTATATATTATGCAAATGTCCATCTTTGGGGCAAAGTATAAGAAAAAGAGTAGACTTAGCCGCTATATTTCGCTTGTCATGGGAGCAGGGTGACCAAACCCTCTGCCGTCCTCTGTCAGCTATGCTTCTGGCAATAAAAGCAAACTTTACGGGGAAACCATTGTCCGTACTTGGTCACAAATTACTGTATACAAGCATAAGCTCTAATGAAGTACCTGAGAAGCGATGAAGTCTTCTAATTCTGCTGCTCTATTTAGAAATGTGTTTCGTAAGTTTCTATGATGAGGGCGAAAACACGGCGCACCTGTTGCTGCTTCTAGGCTGGCCAAGAGACAGATGGTTATGCTATGAAGTACATTGAGATTACAGAGATGCTGCATAGCTAAAAGGATACGTAACTGTGCTTAGACTAAACTGTGACTAGCTTCTGCTGTATGACTTCGACTGTTATCACAAAATCAAACGAGTTTCATTTGAAAAAGATCACATTGGTAGCCCATTCTCAATGGCAACTTCAAACGTTTTTGTTTACGTATGCGTAACATTCAAACGATCGTCAAATTATTCAGAAAGTTAATTTGGTGATAATTACGAACCCAAAACATTATGCGATCGTAACAATGTTACGTGTTCTGGCAATCGAGACAAGTGAGTTTAAAACCAGTTTCTGTGACAATCCTATTTGTGGTGAAAACGATATCAGAAGCACGTGTTTAAGAAGGCTTATGCTTTCTGAAGTTTCCCCTTGAGTCGATTGCTTTTTCCCATTACGGCTTGAGCTGCCACTTGACCGCAAGGCGGTTTACGCTACGCACGTGTTGTTATGCAGTGTACGACTAATCAATGGTTATTCGACAATGTGCAAACTTTTGAGATCTATTTCGTTGCGAAACTTTCTTTTTGTTCGAGATAAAAATGTTTGCTTTGACTCCGTTTCGTTTCGGTTTAAGCAATTTCGTTTCACCACACTCTTCATAAGAAAACGAAACACATCAAAATTTCACAACGCAAAAGCACGCAAGAAAATTGGAAATGCAGATTTTGCTTACATTGGGGTTGGGGTCTTGGAGTAGGCTACTTAGACCCAAAGTCATTCAAAAATACGTCTAAACAAATTATTATCTATGTTTTTTATTTCGTTTCGAATTCATTTTCACAGCGTAAAATTTAACTCATTTTTCCTTCAAAAGTGTAGCATATTTCACTTAAAAGACTGACTGTGACTGTAAAGAAATGAAAGTGTTTTTATTATCGAAAAAGTACTTTCCAAAACCCATGATGCTGGGTACTCCGCCGTGCACTAATTGTAGCATATTGTGATTGTGCGGTTTGAAAAATGCCTTTAGTGGATCAATATCACTTCACACAGAATCAAATTTAAACTTTGGACTCCAGAGACCAGGAATTTTTTTTATTTAGCGAAGCATAAGTTAACTTACAATGGTTTTTGCCCTACTTCTTTTAAACGTGAAGTTGTTTTCTTTGCTCGCCACTCGTAGGCTATCTAGTTACACGTCGAGTAACAGATAGCAGATAAACGGATTATTATGTTTTAAAGGCATTCCTTTTGGGCTACTATCTTTGGCATTTTTTGCATTGGAGAAAAGCTTTTACTCTCTCTGGTCATGGTATAATTGCTAAAAACGTTTAAAATCATCAGAGATTAGAGCAGTGTTCTTAACCTTTTTTCTATCAAGCCCCCCTTCAATAATGGTCATGTGCCTCGCGCCACCCTAGATTTTAAATAAGTAGGCTATCATACCAAAAAAATTGTATTTTTGTCTGTTTATTGTACACATCAGTGAGATACTTGACACTGCTTCTTAGCGACTAGATTTTTAATGCGAGGTTTAACTCCAGAGAGTGAACAACGTAAGTCTCCTTCAACTCTCAGCCTGTTTCTGTACTTGGTCTTGATAGCAACGAGAGCAGAAAATGCAGCTTCACAAAGATACGTGGATCCAAACATTGTTAGAATTCGAAGAGCCCTAGTTGCGATAAGAGGGTAAACAGGAAGGTAATTGGCCCAGAACGTCTCAAGTTCCAGTTCTTTGAAGTATTCTTTAGCTGTGGAGTTGAACTTCATCTCAAGAAACTCCTTTTGTCCTTCTTCGAAAATATCAACTACTTCGCATTGAAACGGGTTTCTGATGAACTTCCAGGTTTCACGTTTCTCATCCAGATCTGAAAAGTATTTGAAGCTTAAAGTTGAGAGTATTCAATGCTTCGAAGATGTTCACGAGGTACGCCAGTGCTACTTGAAAGCCTTCGGACTGAAACTTGGCCAAAAGTTCCGCCTTCTGTCGTGATTTCAAAAATATTGCGACTTCTTCTTGTAATTCATGAAGCCTTTTCAGCATGTTACCTTTGGACAACCATCGAACATTTGTGTGGGAAGGCAAGGCTTTATGATCGGACTTCATATCCTTACACAGTAGCTTAAAAAGACGGCTGTTAAGGACTCCGGCTTTTATAAAGTTGACCACCTCAATAGCTAAGTTCAGGACATCCTTCATTTCAGGAGGCATAGTTCTGGATGCTAAGGCTTCAAGATGAATTATGCAATGAGTAGAACAACAGATGGATTTTTTTTCTTTTACTCTTTTCACAAAGCCAGACCGCAGACCAAGCATAGCTGGAGCTCCATCTGTGTACACCCCTACCAGTGATTCCCAGGATAGTTGGTTTTCTTCAAAGAACTTTGACACAATATTAAAAATATCTGCTGAAGTTGTACGAATTATTGAATACAATATAAAATAAGATAAAATACAAAATATGACGAACAGCATAGGTCCTAGGACATTAAAGTAATTAAAAAAAGTTGAAATTGTTGTAGAGCTCGCGCCCCCGCTGAGAGATGCTTCACGCCCCCCTGGGGGGGGCGCCCCCCCCCTCCCCCGGTTAAGAACCACTGGATTAGAGTCTGCAAGTTTGTACACTTGATCATAAATTATTATGGTTTTGGAAAAATAAAAAAAATAAATCTATTTTCGGGACAAAAGTTACCGAAAATGTACAGCAGATGTGAATTCTGATGACGGCCGTAAGAAAATAGGCCCAATGGATTGTTTTGTCGCTGTTCTAACTGTCAAAGACGCCACAACAGGGCAAATCGTGAATCCCTCCACGAGTGAGTAAACTCTTCTAGAACATGATCGAAGAGGTGACATAGAAAAAAGAGAAGCATGACCTGTAAGCAAAAAAGTGTGGGTTTCGAAACCGGGAAATTACGACTTTTTTATTATTAATTGTATGGTTATGTTCTAGAACAGGGGTGACGAACCTTTTTGCGGTCGCGGGCTACTTTGTCAATTACACATGAGTTATCGGACCACACAACTTTTTAATCGTAACCTACTATGAAATCTTTTAGAAGCGACTCAAGATATTATTCATGTAAAGTAACAAAAGGCAGATGAAAGTAATAAAACCCACACACTTGAAATTATCTTACACAAAATCGAAACATACAACAGTAAAAAATAAAAACAAATCAACTTGAGCAAAAAGGATAGAGCAACATTACTTGCACTGATAATGAAGGCAGTTTAATTTTCGAAGCGTTTGCTTTCATATGACTATGATTTCTTCTTTTTTTAGCTCTATCTTTTTTGCTCAAGTTGACTAAATGTTTCGCCCATTATGCTCCGAAACAACAAATCAGTTAATGAAATTTCTTTCTCAAACAACAAACAAAAGCCCATGCGATTCATACAGCTCAAGCTATCTAATGCAGCATTGAAGCATAAAATATTAAAAAATAACATTGAAGCATTGAATTTTTTTGCTTAGTGCGATTTTTGGAAAGTTTTTTGCTTGACTAAGCGTTCAATATTAGGTCGAACAGACGATGTGGCAACTCTCAACTGCATACTAAGATTTTCATCTGTCAGCCTCAACCTGCAACGACTTTTTGTAAAGTGCATTTTAGAAAAGAACTGTTCGCATAGATACGTGCTGCCGAAAATAGATGACCATTTGAGATTGTCAAATTGTTTTTCGGGCCGCACAAAACTCTTTGACGGGCCGCATGCGGCCCGCGGGCCGCAGGTTCGTCACCTCTGTTCTAGAATCTAGAGTTTACCCCATAGCTCGTTCATGAGAGTTGCCATCCGATATTTTAAAACCTTTACTCTTAGTCTAAAATACATATGCTAAATGAAATCTTCTTGCTTGACATTAGTAGACCTACTTGTTTTGGAGCGACTGTAAATAAATATTCTTTACATTGAAAGTAGGCTATAGTGTGGAACCTGGTTTAACTGAAGTTATCTAAATGATAAAACAGTTGTCCATCTGTATTATTTTCTTGACATTCATAGAAGAGAAACTGAAGTGATAAAGGTTTTCTTCACTGCAAATCGTTGAGATTTAGCTAACCATGCAGATCTTGCAGTTAAAAAGGAATAAAAAAAAAGAAAAGTGTTTCTATAACTCGTTTCGTATGCTATATTTCCAGCTGAGTTTAAATTGACATCAAATAACTTAAAATGTAAACTTTAACATCCTTATCATGCTGTGGTTCATATAATTCAAACAAAAAGTGTTTTTTAAAATTTCTTAATTTCACAAACAATAAAATAAATTATATTGAGCTGTTTACAAAGATTTTATTGTAAACATTTTTCACCGTGTACAGACAATATGACAGTAAATGACATGATTAATTGTTTGAGAAAAGTAGCTCATTTCTTGCTACCAAAGACAATAAAATTTCTTGTCTTTTCGTCGAATTCGTCTTGCCAATTGTCTGGCTACATCTCTGCATTTTCTGCGCCTGTAGCATGTTCTTGCGCATCCGAGCAATCTATCCGCACAATCTCGTCTTTGCCTCCGCCTTAATCTTCTTAATTTAGCATTAAAATCACAACTTTGTGGTCGGCATGCTTTTTGTGGAGGACATACTACGGGTTTACAATCTTTTGGAAGACATCGGTATGGAGAACAGCTCCTTGATGGGCAGCCAAGTGGTGAACAGGCTCTTGGTGGACAACGATAGGAAGAACATTTATTAGAAGCGCAATCTTGTGGCACACACCGATAAGGAGAACAGTTCCTCGGCGGACAACGGTACGGACGGCAATCCTTTGGCGGACAACGGTACGGACGGCAATCCTTTGGCGGACAACGGTACGGACGGCAATCTTTTGGCGGACAACGGTACGGACGGCAATCTTTCGGCAGACAACGGTACGGACGGCAATCCTTTGGCGGACAACGGTACGGACGGCAATCTTTTGGCGGACAACGGTACGGACGGCAATCTTTTGGCGGACAACGGTATGGACGGCAGTCTTTTGGCGGACAAGTATATGGTGGGCAATCTCGAGGAGGAGAACAGCGATAAGGAGAACAGTTTCTTGGAGGACATGGTTGGCAACTTTTTGGAGGACATTTAGTTGGAACAAAACAAGAATCATCTTTGCAACACTCTTCAGAACGACATTTACTTCTTCGCAAAGACGTGCACAGTGGAGACTTCACACAGACGGATGGACAGCAACCCTAAAAAAGACATTAAATCAACAATCATACAGAAAGCAAATCAAAGGGACGTTGCCCCCCAACTATTGGACAAACAGCGTATTCAAACATTATTGTTGCACTAGTAATGGGCATATGCCACTGTAGTAACCCGCAATCAGTAGCGCACCCAGAAAAAAATTTAGGGGGGGGCTAATTTAGAAATGTTGGCCGAGTGATTTGCGACAATAATGACAGTAGGCCATTGGAATATTTATATAGGCCATTGCAATATTTATATAGGCCATTATATAGGCCATTGCAATACTTATATTGCCATTGCAATATTTATATAGGCCATTGGAATATTTATATAGGCCATTATATAGGCCATTGCAATACATATAGGCCATTGCAATATTTAAAGGCACTCACCGGCCACGGCCCACAACCCACCGGTTGCCGATACATCAGGATTCGTTCTCTCAATCAGATTACAAGTTGGCCTAGTGAACCCCATGGTATTAGAACCATCAGCACTCTCATCCCTACGTCCACTCTCGGAATCTTCTATAGATCTCGACTTTTTCGTCATGTATGACAAAATAGAATTAGCTTTCCGTTTGCCAACACAAATAAGTGCGAAAACAACAACTAACGCAAAAACAGTTTGGAACAAAACACTAATTTTGTGAACAGTAAATGTGATGTGGACATTTTTCCTACTTACAAAACATTCAAAATTAGTTCGTATTTTCAATTAAAGTCCCAAACGCTTTCGTCTTTCTGCTCAAATATCGTATATACTTTTACATGTCCGTGTGATTCAGCATTGACGTACGGTACATCGGTATGTCCACCCAGGGGCGCCGGAAGCGGGGGGGGATGGTAAGTAGCCTCAAACTGCTGTAGTGAGGTTTTGCAGATTTTTTAGCACCCAAAATTTTAACCAAATATAACAATTCATTTGATGAGAATAAATTTACCTAAAAGCAAAGAAAACGTTGTGCAGTTCTGTTAATTTTTGAACTTCTTAGTAACCCTCCAGCTGTCCTTTTCGTAGGAAAAATCATTAAAGTGAGTCGTCCCGGTATTCTACTGTCCCTGCTTCAAGTTGTCTGTAGATGGAGGGGTAGTGGTGCTCTTTTAAGGTCATGTGAGCTACTGCACATTTTGCAATATAACAATTTCTGCTATTCGCTTTTAGCCTAATTATAATCTTTCATTTTTGGCTTAAAATAATATTCACGCCACAAAATTATGTAACTCAGTAGGTTACATCAATATGACATAGCATGACGCCCTTCTTTGTATACCGGACACTTATAGGCTATCATTATACTCAATTGTGAGCTGATAGATGAGCATTATCGCTATAGCTTATCTTAAAACTTTAAAAAAAATTGGTCTTTCAGTAAACAAAAGTGCCCTTTTTTCATAATCCTGCCACTCCCACCAGTCAAAAATCGTTCCGGCGCCCCTGTGTCCACCAGACATTTGACTGCGGGAAAGGGTCGCTAGTCCTCACACCCGTTGGTCGACGTTGCCTTACATGCGAGAGTGGGAGCTCGCGATGTTGGGGTGCTCAGCGAAGGCAAGTCGACCCTTGTGTTCTGTGCCACATGACCACGAGCGTACTGGAGCATCTGAATTTTAGAGACTTAAAGAAAAGTTCCACCCAAGACCATATCATGGAGTGTTCTTTTTGCCCAGATCAAAAATTCTCTGCTGACTCATTTAAAATTTTACGCAAGAGCAAATCCCAATTTAACACCAAAATTCAGGAAGCACTGTTATACTACAACCCAAATTTAAACAAACAATTATTTGCTGGAGGCGCGTCCATTCTCCTTAACATTTACTTGATGTATCACGTTCTCTGTGGTGCAAACTTTTTTGTAGTTATTTATGTAGTTGCCTTTTCTTAATGTAAGTTTACTTTCAAGAAGTTGAAATTTATTGCATTTTTTAATTATTTTTAGATTCCTGATGAAGGCTTAAAGTTAAGCCGAAAACGTTCCACTGTTAAAACTATTTGTAAATATGTAAAATATATATTGTTATAATGCTCAGCCCTGTTGTATTGTTGTGTCTTATTCATATCTAACCTGTAAGCAAAAGGAATAAATCGGGAACATACAAAAGTCAAAAACTTCATTTTTTGTGGCGGGTTTGGGGGGGGCTTGAGCCCCCTTAGCCCCATGCTGGGTGCGCTACTGCCCGCAATTACATAGGTACGAAAACTTTATCTTTTACAAAACTGTCATACAAACTAGGTTTACGACCATTAACAGTTACAGTACCCTACATTTAAGCAATAACTATTTGATGGGAAACAGAAACTTGAGCTTGAATTTTCCTAGTGCGCGCAATCTATTATAAACTTATTTGAACAATTTTCTCTTCGGAAACTACTTCTTATGTCTTTTAGACTACAAACTTTATAAACAGTGTTGCAGTGTGGCATTCAGTATTGCACAATCGTTGGTTTTGAGCTAAACGATAATTCAATAGTTTTCAATTTGTAAGTTTGGTCGTTTACTATAGTTCATCATAAGGCATGAACTAAAAATCTATAATAGCCTACATTTGTCCTATTAGCTATTAAAGTGGTTATATCAGGGTTGCAAAATTCCGTGGGAATATATCCGTTACATGCGCCCGACTGAAGATCAAACTGCGCTGGTTTGGCTTTCGAGATGTGCACTTGACCAACGCATTTCAGGACTGCTCTCCATTTAGCGGCACATAGTGGATAAAATAATTTCCTGGCAACAACACTTCAACAAGTATCGGAACCTCCACTCTGTCAATTTTGGTAACCGTCCCTGCGTCAATAGTTCAAAGCCTGAAGAAGAAGAAGAAGAAGAAGAAGAAGAAGAAGAAGAAGAAGAAGAAGAAGAAGAAGAAGAAGAAGAAGAAGAAAAAGAAAAAGTCTCTATAAATATGCAAAATTGCCAGGAATAACCCATTAGAGGCTTTATCAGTCCGAGGATATAGACTCAAAACCACCCAACCACAATACAATGATCAAATTGCTCAACATAGCAATAAATGAAATTTGACTAACTTTGTATGTTACACAGCTGCTTCCTGACCCACAGCCGCACCTTCCTAGTCTCCCTTCTCTTCGCCTTCTCATTCTGCAGAGCTTGCGTCTTCGAATCTTTCGAATATACTGCCAAAGACAAAGGGAAAGTCGTTTTTTTTTCTTTGTTTAATAAAGCATTCAAAATCTTCGACGAGTAAGCAAATTAAAATTGATTCAACCACTGCTTCAAACCTTTATACACCAGTTTGTGTTCGTTAATCTGACTTTTCGGGTCTACTAAAGGTGCAATTATTTTGCATGAAAATCAACAAAAGAATGAACCAACGAAACTAGATAGGCTATTCACCAGATATCAAATTTATAATCAACTTGTTTTCAGACCTTTCGTCAATCAGCACGGTTGACTTTATCAAAGAGCGACAACAAAAAATGTGTACGGTAATTTTTAGCATAAAAAATGGAAGAGCACAAAGGCATAGGCGTAGCCTACTAATAAAAAAATAACAAGATCCAACAAAAAACAAAATTACTGCATATTAGTGGGCTATAATTGTCAATAATACCATTGTCAATACATTAATGTGATTGTGATAGCCTTGTGTTTTCACACTGTCCCCTACTAAGTTTAAGTGAAATTGGTCACTATAATTCTATGTTCTAGTATTTTATGCCAAGTAATTGGATTATAAGCTTAGTCTACCGTACTTATTCTATCTCTTTGATGAAGTCAGTCGCTCTGACAGGCGAAACGTCGGACAAAAGGTCTGTTATCGCTTTAAGTCCGCTCAGTCGTTAAACGCGCGACTTTGTACGCGAAGAAACTTCAAGATCAAGCTGCATTGGTTCGGCTCTCGGTGTGTGCACTTGAGCAAAGCACTTCAGCACTTCATTGGTTCTGCTCTCCACTTAGCAACACCTAGTGGATGAAATAATTCACAGACAACAACACTTCAACAATTATCGGAAACTTCGCTCTGTCAATCTCGGTGACCGGGCCTGCGTCACTGTTTCAAAGCCTCTACAACAGTGTTTCTCAACCTTTTTTGGCCCAACGCCCCCTTTATGAACTGGCAAAATGTTACCGCCCCCCAACAAAAACAATTAATTACGAAAAGTGAATATAAACAATAAATATCATACTATTAATACTACAAAAAGTGCTCAATGCCAAGCAAAAAGTCAAGCAGAGCGAAATACATCAAATATAGGCTAGCTACCAGTCTCTAAAACCCTTACAGCCTGTTTTACCCTAAAAGGGGGATCATCAGAATTTTGATAATCTCCCTTTTAGGGTGAAACAGGCTGTAAGGGTTTTAGAGACTATAGTAACTATAATTATTTGATGAAAAGCAAATATATATTGGCGAGCATGAAAACAGTATAGGCCTACTGGTAGTCAGTGTGAACCTTGGGCTTGGTGACAAAGTGCCAGTTTCTTCACATCCGGTGTAAAGTCAGTGAGAAACATTCGAAGATCACCTCTTATGTCAAGTGGGTTTCGCTGTTTGGTATGTAGCAGAACAACACAGCTGAATCCCTTTTCCACCAGGTATGAGGTAGGAAATGCTACCACGAAGATACAAGCTCTTTGACGAAACGCTGGGCGGTAGATGGGTTAAACCAGAATGCCCCCTAATAATCAAAACGCTCCCCTTAATCCGAGGTAATCATACCGCCCCCTGCAAAATCAAAACGCCCCCCGGGAGGCGGTACCGCCCCCGTTGAAAACCACTGCTCTACAAGTATGCGAAACTGCCGAGAATGGGCTATTAAAGGCTTCGTCAGTCCGTGGATAAAGATTTAAAACCATTTAAACCAACATCTTTTGGTCGGTTAGCGGACTAGCCTACAAACACCAAGAACATAAGGTTCCCATCCTTACCCTTGCGTTATCGCTTGTGCAGTTCAAGCAACTTGTAAGACAGGTCCTTGCGCTGCAACTAGCTTCACAACTAACTGACGGTCCAGGATTCAAAGACACTTTTGGCATTTTTTGGTACGCCAACTCAGCACATTTTCCAATTCCATTAACTGCTCTGGCTCTTGGTTTTGGTTTTCTCCCAACTCTCTGGTTCATACGGCATCGTGTTTTGCACTTTTCTCTTAAAACGAACAAGTATATTAATTTCCTTAAGAAACTTTTGAAAAGAATAATTTTATGTGAATGTTATTTGTGTCTGGTTATCAAAGCTGCACAAAGTTTTGCACTTCAAATTTATTTTACTCAAATTGCCATTAGGCTATAAATAATCACAGAAAAATCAGACAAAATGGCTGCTTTCTTGCTTTGTGTTTAGTATACCGTACAAAAGGCCAAGTACCCAGACAGCAAATCTGTCGTTTTTACATTGATTCAACGTCTGCAGACGTTAAATTAAAGTAAAAAAACGACAGATTTTATAAGCTATGAATGTTCATATTAAGACTTCGCTTTACCCATAAAAACTTTGCACCCACCATCTGTGATTTTTATTGAACTATAATTGTTTTGTACATTTTTGTTCATCTAAAGATACCAAGGTGGGCCTCGGCTTGATAACCTTGTGTGTTTTGAAAGCTTCCTGGAGTGTTGTCTTGTCAGTGTACATTTTTGCATGTCTGTTATCTGTAGTAGCCTATACCTTATTTTCTTCTACACTGCTGTTTTTCCCCATCAAAACTAAACTTTCTAACGTTCAAATAAATTTCTCTCAATGCTTTTTCGCTGGTTGATGTTGCTGGGACTTCGATTCTTCCATTTGTAGAGTTTCTGTATTTTTGTGATTTCACATTTTATTTTGTCCAAAAAAATCATAATTTTGTAAGCCAGCAATACTTTATCTGTACAGGTAGGGGAGACCGGGGCTAAAAGTAACAGGGGTAAGTTGTAACACTATCATTTTCTCCCCAACTAAACAGAAAAATGTATTTCTCTATTGCGCCCTCTATCAAGTGTATTGTAGCTAAGTTACAGAGAAATCTTCGTTTCAATATCTCTCCGTACAGTTGAGTTATAACGAAAAGCATTTTTTGCCTACTGAAAGTAAAATTTTAGAAAAATAAACTTGTAGTTACTACGACAAGAAAAAGTAAGCTAGTGGGCTGGTCTTTTTTATTTGATATAACCATTTACTTAGGTATTTAAAAAATTAAAGGTGACCAAAAATATGTGGCATTTTATTGGTGAAATATCGAACAGTTTATGGCTTACTGCTATTGGGGCAAGATGTAACAAGACCTGTGTTATGTTCTTTGGCAGTAAATGAGCTAGATTACTTGGTAACTGTTACAATTATGCGTAATTATAAAAGAAAAAGTGAACGTGAGAATATTCCACCTGCATCACTGGAAATGAGTCTATTCGAAAAATTGCCAAAGATTACAACATATGCCATGTGACTTTGTACAGACTGGTTAAGAAAGTTGAAGGTAAATTTAACTAGCCTACCAGAGATAGCCTACTGATTGTAAGAAAAAACATTGAACACCTGTAGGCCTATGTCTTTCGAGCGTATTCGAACAGTTGTAGACCGGGGGAAAACTGGGTCAGGTGTGAAAAGTGCCATGGTTGGTCGCATTCTCAATGTACCGAGGGATTGCCAAAGTATTATTGTCACCTTTGTGAGGAGTAGGCTAAAGGAAAAATGTGAATTTTTGAAATGCCTATTATATTGAGTGCAGTTTTGCTTTAGTGTGTACCTTCTGGTGAACATTTTCTGACCTTGAAGAGTGAATAAACCTTTCTTGAGCAAAAGTGAATGTTTAGTAAAGTGTTTGCTATTTATTAGCAGCAAGAATACTCTGTTACAACTTGCCTCTGCCTGTATTACAACTTGCCCCAGATCCGGGGCAAGTTGTAACGCTCGATTGAAATTTTTCTAGGCCAATTTTCTTAAAATCCTTAATACATATCACATGGCTTTAGGTGGAATAATATGCGCAAATAGTCTACCTATACAACTAATCTCCAAAAAATTTACTCAGACTTGTTTTTACAGACATATAATAAATAATTCAAAAAATGTTACAACTAGCCCCGGTCTCCCCTATTCAAACTTACTTATTATTGGGATCTTCTGGATAATACTTTGCTCTTGATACTCTTTTTGCCTGAAATATGTTGTTGATTGAAATGAGAAAACGTAAAAATTCCTGAGCAGCATGAAACTTCCATATTTTGGTAAATCAACAATAGCTATGACACAACACATAAAAATAAACAGACAAACTGGTATTTCAAGATTTAAACTGGTCAACAATAAGCTAAAGTTAGGCTTATAGCCTGTTGCTATGTTATTTTTCGTTTAGTAAGCGACTTTTAGTCGTTTGTGCAAACGTAATTTAGCCCAGCAAGAGAATGTGAAAAAGCTGATTAATTATTCTATCTGACATAGTACCGGTAACTTGTTTTTAGTTTTCGTTTGAATTATGCTTTTAAATAACTAACACAAATGTATATTTCGCACTGTTTGTCATTTTAATCGTGAGGAGTCGCAAAAAATTATAGATGATTAAAAGGGGTCAGGGTAAACGTTTGGGAAGCTCTGGGCTACAACACCAAACAAAAAATTCGCCTGTAGAAAACTGAAACTGATATAGCGGTGAGTTTTCTGTTTTACTTTGCAAATTAACTTTGCTTACGTCGCTGCTCTCAGTAATTGTGTAAGTTGATGTGGTTGAATTATTTGAACCTTTGTGACTGCATGGTCTTTTTGGGGGTCTTTTGGAAGGCTTTAAACATTTTGAAGATTTTTTCTTTTTCTCAGGTAAAGCTAAAATTTTATCTGCAAGAAATGTTTTAATTTAAATTTGCTTGTTTTGTTAACATAGGGTCACGTTATTCCAATTCGGCGACCAACCTGAAGTAGGTTAAAAAGTAGAGGTGTTCCCATACTTGATTGAAGTGTCGGGTGTGAGAAGATAAGGTTCTCATGGTACTTAGCCTTCGGCACTAAGGAGAGTAGGGTAACCAGTTTCTTTCTCTCTGCCGCCTTTCCTGCAGCAACTATGCCCACCCCATTTATTACACCCTACGTAGAGATGAGCGGTGTTTTCAACAACAAACTGCTGAAGCAGGGAGTCGAACCAGGTTTGAACAATTGAAAAGCCAATGCCTTATCCATTGCGTCATCCCACGGCCAGGTTACCAGTGGAAAAAGTATTTTCCAAATAGAACCACAATAACAAATGTCAAAGTTTAACATTCAAAACATATTACAGAAAGTTTGAACGTTTTCTCTGCCAATTATTTGAAATAATCTTTAACTGAAGATGTATTATGCGAAAATAAAGCATAGAATATAATAAGTAAAGTACGAGTTTGAATTAAGTAATAAAATCAAGAAAATAACTATAAACTAATCATAAAATATACCCTAGTTTGTTCCTACCTCGAATATTGACTCTAGCTTTGGTAGAGAGTGTAAATTTGGCTGAGGAATTTGTAAGGCTGCAACTCTCCAAGGAAGTAATTGACATTATAGTCTAAGTGGCGCCTCTGCAAAATTTCTTTCTTCTTTTTGCCAAGCACATGATTTTTTTCACAAAATTTCTAGCTTTACCACATGATGCGTTTTCAGCATGTCCGGAGTTTTGTAACCCAACTAGAAAAAAATGGTTTGCTCCATCTCACAAATACTCATCCTTGTTACGTCACAAACAAAATTTTACCAACATCAAGTTCAAAACAAGACATATTAGCACGTTTGCACAAGCACGTTTGGACAAGGAAGTTTGTTTCAAATTTTCAAGACTACATGCCCTACTTCTACATCATTGCCGTTGCTATAGTTTCGTTATCCTTGCATCCAGATCCCTTGAGAGGATAATTTGGGCCCGGCATTAATGGGACCTCGGGCCCCAAAGACACTTCTAAGAAAGACTTTTAACTTTTAGGAAAAACGCACAACTATATATCCAAAGAATACGACGTGGTTCTTCAACTTCCTCGGCCCCTTGGAAAGGTTGCCGGGCCCAAAAATCATTTGGGAAAATGTGAAAAGTCCGAAAAGTAATTCCTGGACCCCTTCGTCAACGCTTCTGTTTGCACCAGGCTACTACACAAACAGAACATTGAACTATTGCAATATTGACACATTTTCTCTCAGTCACTGGCATTCAATAAAAGTATGGGAGAACAATGTTTAACAAGTTTAGGGGAAGACCTAGTGCCGTATCAACACCATCTGCTCTTCTAAAATCTATTAGTGGGCCACTATTTTTGACGACAGCTATTAAAATGTGTCAATGACAATGGTGTCTTTGAAATTATAAGCTTGTCCGAAAGTAGGCCTTAAGCGTTGGATTAGAGCCTCAATTTTTTTAAAGGTTAACATCATATTTTCTTTTCTTTTTTTGAAATAACCAAAGAACACTGTAGCTTACGGACCATTAATGAGCAGGTTTTAGACAGAGGTTGGGCCCACGACTTGAGGGTAGCTTACTGGGGATGGTTAATGCTGCCCCGGATAACCTATACAAAAAATGGGTGTTCCTGCTCGATAACGAATGAAAAGGCTTGTTTCTACTCATAGGTAGCTTATTATGCAAAGTACAAAGTAAATACTTTAAAACTGTTTGAATACATGCTGAATTCATACAACGTTTTGATCATGGCGACCGCTGTGATTTTGATGATAGCATAATGTTGGTTTCTATTATATATTGACTGAAACAGTAACTCATGATAATATTGGAAGTGTTCGAAACAGACTTTATTTGATCGAAATAAAGTTTTGCTTTATGAAAGGCAGGGGTTTTGAAATTTTAAAAGACCTCATACCGTCATACCTAATACTCCTGGATTGGCTTCGCAATGAGTAGAAATCTGTAGCTGCGTTGGTCACAACAATATAGTAGGAAGCTTGCTATCAAGAACCAATTATATGAACGTAAGTTTCTGGGCAGCCGATTGTAGCATCGAATAGACAGCGATAGACACGTGTTTCGCCCATGAGGCTGGGCTCATCAGTATCGCACCGTATTCTTGCCACTTGGGTAATCGACCGCCGCTGTGGCAATACCCAAGTGGCAAGAATACGGTGCGATATTGATGAGCCCAGCCTCATGGGCGAAACACGTGTCTATCGCTGTCTATTCGATGCTACAATCGGCTGCCCAGAAACTTATCGTTTATTGGAGGTCTTAATGGCTAGCGTGGAAGCTACACCGTTATGGTTAGCGAAGCGTTACTGCTGCTCGCTGTTCTAGCGAGTGATCAGCCTTGTGCTGATGGCCGGGAAGAACACCCCTTCTTCATATATGAACGTAGTTGAAGTGTGAATGAAGTGTCTGATCTATAACTTCATCGTAACTATCTGGTATTTTTTGAGAAAAAAGTCCATTTTTATACATTGATTCAATGTTTGATTAATTGAGCAAAAAATAGCTCGCGATCACTCATTTGAAGAATTTTAAGAGGATAACCATTGTGAAGCACATGGTAAAGCTAGCTACAATATTTTCTTTGTGGTGTGACTTCTAATTTTTATTGTAAATTCACTGAATTGTTTTTTGTAACAAAACTCCGTTGCATTTCTGCATCCACAATATAGTAAGAAAATTCCTCTCAAATATATTCTAACTAAAATCGTCTTTTTACTAAGACTGGGAGAAAACTGAAAAGGTTTGCATGGTCAAACAATTTTTGATTAACTTTGAGGAAGGTCATTTCAAATAAGATAATCATGTTTCTCAACTGTGCATATCATAAACAGATAATCATGTTTTATACAGCAACATGCAACGGAAAAGAGACCGTGAATTAAAGCGCAGAGAAAAGAAGAATTAGAACCGAGAAAAAAAGCAAAAGAGAAAATTTGAACAACAAAAATGTTGTTATTGCTAATTGTAGCACGCTTATTTACCATTTTCTGATGGTTTCTGACGAAATGAGAAACATATTTGTGAAAGTATGTTTGATCAGCTATCAAATGTCGGTTGCCTATGCTAATATCGCTCTATCAAGTACCTTGTTGCTGTACCACTCAAAGCGGTAAAGTGGCCCTAGCGATGACAAGGTTTATAGACTTTTAAGTTTTAAGTTCCGTTCTACTATTACTGCTTTGAGTAATAAGTTTGTAATAGTAGGAGTAATACATGATAATTCTGGATTAAAATTCTTCATTTTGTTGACTTTTCAAGAGTTATTCAATATCGTTTTGATAAAGAAAATTATTATATATTTTTTTTATTTGAATAGATATAAAGATGAATGTACGAATGAGTATGCAAGTTATCAAGAAATTTAACAAAAATTTGACGTAAAAATGGTTACCACTTGGTGTTTAAACAAACTGCGGAAGACTTGTTGAAGCTTATCAAAATTAAAGCTGATTTATCTTAGATTTCAAACGGGAATGATAGCTTGGAAAAGATATTTTTGTCTGGTCATCCCAATGCACATCTATATTTCAAGCTCGTTTGGTAAGTAATTGCAGTGAGATGAGTTTCTTTAATTTTATAAATGGAAAGCGCCTGAAAGTACAGACTAAGTGAAACAAGACTTACAAAAACGTAAACAAAATAGTAAACGAGTTGGTTTGATTTAAAATACATGTTGATTGCATCGAATAAAATAATCAAATTTCTAAAAAGCTACAAAAGTAGCCTACGTAGATTACGCTTTTAAAACAATTAGAATGAGCAACAAAATAAATTTTTAATTTGAAAACGATAAAAGAATAACTTTCTTTGTATATCTATTGCAATGGAATGTGTCGTAATTGATTAAAAAGTAAGATAACCCCGGTGAAGAATTACTTGGCTTTCTAGAAGACAAACTATCCTGTTTCAATCATAGCCAATCTTCTCCCAATGATTCGAGAATCGGGAAGTTTAGTTTAATATTTCTATAAATAAATGAAGTCGTAAAATGTTTACTATATGTGTTGATTACTTAATCTAATTTGTTTTAGCTCAAGATAACAAGGACGAAAGCTTTGCCAGATACAGCGAGTGTGGGGGGAATATGATTGAAAACCGAGCCATTGTTACCGTATGAGCGTTTTGTATTTTATGCAATTTGTTGCTGTGTAGGCTACATAGAAGATTGTTTATAATGTTTAATGACTAAATAGAAGTTACGCTTGCTCTGTTGCATAACTAAAGCGATATTCGATTAAATTTTTCAGATGATCGTAAATCATGTAGCCCATGCTATGAAACATTTCTCTAACTTGACTGAGTAACAAGTCATTTTTAAATAATCATAACATTAAAAACATTTTTGCAATACTGATCTTTATTTCCAGTCAGTGGTTTTAATGTTTTCCTTTTTTTGTTAAATTTCTCATTTTATCACATGTTTGTATATAAATCGCATATTGATAGATTTTATTTTTCTCACAAAATGATATTTTGCAACTATGGTTTTATTAGTCTCCCAATTACCCTCAAACTGCAGAAGAAATTTCCAATGTCTATCCTCCTAATATGGATTGCAAGTGGCAAAAATCAACCAACTTTGATAAAAATTTGTACCGGGTGAGTAATGAGTATACTGCTGTGGTTTTGAATTTTGGCTTTATTCCAAGTTTGCCAAATTTCTTTTTTACTGCAAAAGAAAGCGCTGTCATTTAAAAAAAATGTGCTAGAATTCTTAAATTATCACAATATTGCAAAGAACTAATTACTATCCAGGGTAGAGTAAAAATATAATTATGTGCTAAAACGCTTCTCAAAGCAACTGTCATTTTTGCCATATTGAAGAAGTATAGCCTACCTCGCTGTCTTAAAAAGTAGCTATTACAAAGATTTAATCTATGTACTTTTTTGCAAATACTTTACGTATGACCTCTTTTTTAATGCAATGCACTTGCATTGAAGCATTAGGCTACTCTAATAAAGAAATTATCTCACCTTTTAATATCCCCGTTTGTCAACTGCCTATAGTGTGTCAACTGTCAACTGCCTAGTCAATTGCCAACTGCCTTCACGAACGGCCCAAATTTGCAGACTACATAAAAAAATATATAAAAAAAAAACAAGAAAAGTTTCCAATGGAAGAAACAAAAGTAAAAATTGTAAGCCTAATATCAAAATTCAACTCTCTTTATTCCATACGTAATGTTGTCAGTTTGGTTATTAAAACTTCCACATCTTATTTTCAGGTTAAATTTTATGACATGGGGCTACAGAACAGTCCTGCAACAGACGGATCAAATACTACAGTGTGCTATGACTATGTAAACATTACCATAGCTTCCGTGGGAACGTTACAATATTGCAGGTTAGGAAGTGTTCTTGGTAAACGACTCTTCAATAACGGTTAAAACGATTAAATTGTTGGTATACCAAACTCAGCGGTTTCTTCGGTAATAATTTGAAATTAAATTGAAGATTTAAGCTAAGAATTATACTCGAGTCACATTCTTTGAATTGTACTAAAGCTGTGTGATTTAATGTTTAGAGAATATTCCCCGGTCAAAATACTGCAAAAAGTATTCACTTTAACGCAAAATCATGGACAATATCATTCAATATCAATTTCTTACAGCTTAGTTTATACAGTACAGTAAAACCAAATCATAAAAAAATTACTTATAAGAACTTTTAAATTCTTAAATGTCACAGAGAAAACAATGGGTTTGCAAGTTTATCATAATTACAGATGGAAGTATCCTACGGAGCTGATATCCGGACTAGGTCCAACTCTCACAATAGATTTTCATTCGGATGCAAGCGGAAATTATCGAGGTTTTATGTTGGTTTATCAATGTGAGTGGCTGTCGAATGTTTGAACTGTTTAATGATCGTTTTGAATAGCTCTATACTCAAATTGGCTTTTTGCTCTTCAAAGGAATAAATATCACAACAATTGCTTAACAAACTATAGAAACAAGATCATACTCGCATGATTTAGATCTCGACGACTTAATGACTAATTCATTCAATGTTTATACTCAAATAGAGAAAACATCTTTGAAAAATTAATTTCTGTGGTTTTGCATAATTGCAGCCAAAATGTAAAAGATTTAAACCACCGAGGCAGCTCAAACTCCCCAGAATGACTGAGTGAAGTTTTTGCTTGTTGTACAAATGTTGCAGCCTGTGAATTACTTTATCCAATAGCCACAGATGAATGAAGAGCTGTCCTTGCAGTGTGCTGCTCAAGTGCAAATCCTGAGAGTTGAACTTTTGTTGATGCATTTTATTTTTTCCTTACAGAGGCGGGTTTTAGTTCTCTACTTACCCACAGATCATTGAGATAGATACTTTTTAATGCCGTTGAAATAAATTTAGTGACAGTAACCTGGATGTAGCCTCTCCAGTAAATATTTTAAAGCAAATTAGTAAAATAAAAATTTGTTGTAAATTTTGTTCTGATTAAAAAAAAATTACCCTCATAAAAATGGATGTTTAGCCGTATAGCCTATTGTGACTATCCAAACTTTAACGGTTTTTGTCATGTAAAAAAAAAAGAAAAAAAGACAGTAGACCTAGTAACCTACTGTAGTTCTACAGTAGATTACGTTGTTTTTTGTTTGAATTTTGAAGTAAGATCAGAACGAATGAACATCACACAATTGCTGTGTAGGTGTGCCTAACTATGTGCCTTGTGTTCCGGACCCATGCGTGAATGGAGAATGTAGAGTCTTTGAAAACGGAATTGATTACAACTGTGCTTGTTGGCAAGGATATACAGGTAGTAAAAAAACATTCATTCAACGTCATTTCATTGCTTGCATGGTGTTAATAGAAAAAGGTTTGATGAGTTGTTCTGAGAAAAAGGTTTTATAAGCTGTGTACTTTATCAAATGATCTTTCAGTATTGCCAGATAAATGCCATTCAGTTAATTAAAATGAATATATTTTTTATTGTCGGTTGATAAAACAGACTGCTTTTTTGAATTTGAACTTTTAAACAGGATTGAGAAAAACCAGGTTTGTTTGGGTTTTATTTAAAGCAGATGCAAAAAAGGTAGATTCATGCTTATTTCACCTCCAGACTGCTTTTTACTAATGAAGTGCCTCTCACCCCCAGTACATGCTGGCATAACTCAATAAAATAATGCAGTAGGGCTGTTTAACTATGGGGCTTTCTTGCATACATGAGTTTTAGTGTAGTACAAAGTGGCATTACTTGATTTTTTGTACTGCACAGAAATATTCACTGTGTTTTCAATGTATTCTTGGAAATTTACTTCACTATCATATCCTTAAGTTTTAATTTGAAGTTTGTTTTAAGTGCCTTGTAGTGTTTTTGTTCATTTTTTCGATTTTCTAATAAAAACTGGACAAATATGTTGCTTTGGGTTTTTCATGTTTTTTTTAAGTGTTTTTTTTTAAAAAAACATCAGTTGTTTTTTGGGCTGGGTAAAATGCCGATAACCCTGCTTTTAAAATTTGAAGAATTGAGAACATCTACATATTATAAAATGTATGGTAAAATAAATACAACAAAATATACGTAATATAAAAAATAAAATAAACAGTATACTAAACAATGACATTGTATTAAAATGTAAAATGCATATATACTAGTGTTGTATTGAGGACGTACAATATTATAAAAATAAATATTTAAAAAGTTTATTTATTTTTTAAAACGTCGCAGATGTTTTTATATTTATTTATGTCTTATTGTAATAGGCCTGTGCATAGTGACCTGTTGTTACAAGATTTATTATACTATTTATATCTAACATGTTTGCATATTTAGGCTCACTCTGCGACAAAGACATTAAGGAATGCGAAAGCGAACCTTGTTTGAATGGAGGGTCTTGTAAAGAATTAAACGGAAGCTTTTCTTGCTTGTGCCCAGATGGATGGGAAGGTGCGCTCTGCGAAACAGGTGAGAAAAACTGTGCGCTTTGTTCAGTTAGCAACATCACGTTTGTAGCTTTGCCATTGATTGACTTGCTGGATAAATTACAGGTTATAAGGTTGTAGTTTCAAAGCGTTTGGTCAGTGGCGTTGACAGGGGGTCCAGGGTACTTTTGGTCCCGGGCATGAAATGATTCAAGGGGCCAGTAACCTATCCAAAGGGCCTAAGAACGTAAAGAAACCACAGCGTATTCTTTGGATTTAGTGGATTTTTTTAAGTGCCTTGTTTGAGGCTCGAGGATCTTATTTATACCAGCCCAAATTATTGTCTCAGCAACCTTGCTTTTGGGTTATAGTAATATCTATTATACAGCTTCTTGTATAAGTAGAAATCATCTTTCTGGTAGCCACTTAAACATAAAAAGTTTTGTGAGATCATTAAACAAATGAATCATTAAACCAATCAGAAGTTACAGGAACAGCGTTTCAAGCAATCAAAAGTTGTACGAAAAACAGAGAAAAAAACGCAAACATTTCTGATATAAGCCTAAAGTAAATTAAGTCAACATTTCGTCGCCCACGGTTTGGCATAAAGGGTGAAGGAAGTGGCAGTCATTTCGATTGCGTGTGTTCGATTTCCACTCAAACCATAACTCTTTTATCTCCCGTTATTACCGAACAAAGTTCAAAGTATGATCAACTCTCTAGCTGAATGCTAGAAAGGTCACAACTGGACGGTAGTCACTTAAACATGTTTTGATTGGTTGGCAGTGTCATCGAGTCTTACAGGGAATTGTCATGTTTAAGTGGCTACCCATCTTTCTACTCACCCCAGGCCCGCAACCAGGGGGGGGCATTGGGGGCATTTGCCCCCCCCGAAATTTTTTGAAAAAATTTTAAGCGTTCTATGCAGTATGAAATGTACTATGAATAGTACGTCGTACACGTAAAGCCATACTATCGAAACCGAAAGTAGGCTACGCTGGTTGGAAGCCATGCTAACGATTTTGTTCGATAAACTATAGGCTGGCATCCTCATTATCTGTTACTCAAATTCCAGGCGCGGAATTGGTGTTAAACAAAATTGCCAAATCAAGTAGAAAGTTAGACATTATGCTCTAAATTAAAATGTCATTTTGCATTTGCAAAGTCAACTTCTTTGGGCCTACAAACATAAAAGCTTGTTGAGCCAACAAAATGTTTCAGGATTGTAATTTGTAATTACCGTGTTGAGTTTATTCATATGTACGGTATCTGTTTGTTTATGTTGATGTAAATATATGTTATTGATTAATTTATGACTCCAGTCGTGCCAATGCAGTTCGTAGCCTACAGATGTTGTATTTTATTTGTAATCGACTGAACACATTACTGTAGCCTATTATCGTAATTTTCTTCCTCGGGTAGTCATAGCTAAATGAGAAAAGGTTACAAAGGCTAGTTTCCTTTAATGCTGTACTAAACAAAAACGTGATTGACATAAGTTATGACCATTGAACCGTAACATGGTAGTGTCACACATAGGCGTAGCCAGGGGGGGGCGAAAGGGGCCATGCCCCCCCAAATTTGCAAAGTTTGAGTTCCGAAGTTGAACCCTTTGTTGAAATATCTAATATAATTTGTAGAAATTTATATCGTTTTTCAAGACATTTGGCTATTAACACCCCCCAGGACTTGTTTTAGGCACACAGAAAGACACTAATAAATTTTGTAAATCGTAAATCGCGCAAAATTTACGCGATTTACGCTTCTTTTAACTAATCTGTTGAAGCAATTTCAGAATCGCTTAGGCTACCGTACTCTGTTGGGTTTTTGTGTAGCTGAGTTTCTTGTGTTCTCTAATTTTAGCCGCAGTTTTTGCCCGTTCGTGTTTAACAGCTACCTTTAATAAATTAATAGCTGTGTGCTAATAAATTTGATACAAATATTACCCTGAAAGTGTTTCCAGAAAGCGCTATAATCCATTATTTGAGTGTAATTTTGCAAAAATTTTCCGGGGGAGCATGCCCCCGGACCCCCATAGAATACGCATGCCTTCGGCACGCTCTAACCCCTCACCAGCTTTATTGCTTCCCTTGCCCCACCAGGATACGTCACTGCACATCAGGTGGCAATGTTTTAAATCAAACACTTTGTTGTTCTCTTCAATTCATCAAATATTTGGCCGCCCCCAAATTTTTTTTCTGGCTATGCCACTGGTATCACACACTCTTGTCCCTTATCAATGGGCGTGGACATTAACATAAAAATGTCACAATGCATCATTTTAATGTTTGTTCTTTGATAAAAATTAAATGCCCCCCCCGAAAATATTTGCTGGTTGCGGGCCTGACTCACCCTATATTACAGGACGATAGCAACCGAAGTAGATTTAATGCTTGGCCAAATCAACAAAAACCTATAACAGAATTTTAATCTTTTCAAAATTCCAGTTTTCTTTGTATAAGTAGGTAGACAATTTCACTGGTAACTTCTCAGAATTTTCAGCTATCATACAGGCTATGCAGCGGTTTTCATATTAGCAACTTATGATGAAAATCTAGGCTACTGTTCTGTAAACCTGGTAATGCACCAACAAAACACCCAAACAAGGATGCGCAGAAGTGTCTAAAAAAAAGAGCTGATTACAATTATTGAAACTGTATTTTATTTCACACCAGCTTGATGAAATCTGGTGGCACATGTTAAAACTTAGACTTGGCTTTTCTAGAAATCGTTATTGTGGATCCTTGCGAAAGCAACCCTTGTGCAATATCGGCAACGTGTGAAAGTGATGGCGTAGAATTCAAGTGCAGTTGTGCTGATGGTTTTACAGGTAAAAGTTATAAATAAATATAATAATTTACTAGTAACGCAAGAAGCTGGTAGTTAAATTGGCTGCTTTATTGTAATCGTCTTAACCCTTCACATTTGAATTAAGCTCAATTCAGTTTGGCTTTGTTTCCAAATAAAATCACTACAAACACTAATATCAAAAAACAATTTGCACAGCAAGGATGGCAACAAAAACCAAACCGGTGATCCACTGTAAGTTAGCTGTCACCCAAGCATTCAAATAAATCACATTTAAATTTAATTATTTATAATATTTGAACACAAGAATCAAAAGATGAAATAACAAAAAAATGAACAGTTAAGAGATATGCGCATAAAAAGATGAATGATTTAAGGAGTGGTTGTTATAAAAACTGTGGCTGCACTGAAGAATGTGCTGGAATTAGTTTCAAACGAAGCTTTCTAATTCTTATGAAAAGTATTCTCTGAATCAGCAAATTGAAACACAAAGCTAAGCAACATAGCTTATGGCTACTTTATAACTTATAACCTTTTTTTTATAACAACGCTAGTGTATTCACCAGCTATTTTATGAGAATGCTGTTTTACGGTATTCTTCACAAATTTAGGCGCACTATGCAATGAGGAAATAGATGAATGTCTTAGCGATCCTTGTTCGAACGATGGAGTTTGTGTTGATTACATAAACACGTTCGAGTGTTCTTGTAAACGTGGCTGGAAAGGATCTCGCTGTGACCAAAGTAAGTGCATTAAGTGCAGATTCCATTTCACATTACATAAATAGTTAATTGCCAAAGTTTGAGATCAATAAATTATAGTTTATTGCCGCCTTATCAACAGCGCATCATCACTAATCATTGTTGCCAATTTTTGTTATTACCTCCGGTTTGGCATACACGTCCCCTGATTTGTGCAAAAGTATAAGCTCATAAGAAATAACCTCAAAGTTTTAAGTTGATATGGCTGTGATTTCTCAACTGTATTTGATGTCAAAGTTCAAATCATTTGCCAGTGTAATTCTTTTTAGATAACTCTTCATAGGTCAATGACAATAATAGTGAAATTATACAAAAAAAAACAGGGTTGTGTCTTTTGGTTTGAAGGTTGTCATGATTTTTGCTAGCTGTGGCTATTTGCTATAGCTTTCATAACTTCATCGGTTTACGCTCTTTCCTGTACGACATTTAAAGATAGCCATAGAATAACCGAACTGAACAGAATAGTTGGAGAAAAATACAAATACAGTATTACCAAGATCTGTCCGCTTGATTTTTCGTACTCTTATAGTCTTGCTAGCTGTTCATATCTTGGTGCCCTACTGACAGGACATCAAGGGTACAAACTTCCTCTGAGCTAATTCAATAACTGGACGAATTATTAGAAATGTAGCAAGTGAGATATCCTTCAGTACTGACCCATAGTTTCGACATCAATGTGTCTATCGACACGCAAAATAAGCAGAGTAGTTTGAGAAAGCGTCACTTTAAAAATAAGTTATCTTCCGGTCCGTTAAAAATGTCAAAACAATCAGTGTTGCCATTTTGTTACAGGTTTGGACCCATGTTACTACAAACCTTGCGAAACCTTTCAAGTGTGCACTGCTGTAAATGATGACGAATACAGGTATGAAACAAACTAGCTTTAGAAAAGAACTTACCAGAATTATTATAATTGTTGCTGCTGATTAACAGACTGTTTGCCGATTCGGTGGTAGGCTAAATCATTGCATGTCATTGATTGGGCTATTATTTGCACATCGATATTTTATTTTGCTAAGATAACGATTCAAGCTAGTCTTTTGTCAGCTGTTCCTGTCCAGAGGGATACGGCGGTTTACTTTGCGCGGAAGATATCAATAAATGTGAAAGTCAACCTTGCAAGAATGGTGGTGTTTGTAATGACAGTATCAACTGGTACGAATGCCATTGCAAGCATGGTTATACTGGATCTACGTGTGAAATCGGTAAGCGATTGCTCTTAAAAGAATATCGGCATGACAAAAAGAATTAATTTCCGAGAATACCTCACGATAGATCCACTGCACCACAACGGACAACTGGCTTGTTTAGGCCTACTTGTGAGATTTTAGAGTGGAGTTAAACTTTATTTGGCTCAAAAAATACTAGCAACCTCCAACCGATGATGCAAACAAGGAATTGTGCACTTGGCTTGGTAACAATCAGTTGACACTCAACTTGAATAAAAGTAACTAAATGCTCTTTAACAAAAAAAAGATTAAACTCTCCAGTATGCAAATTAAATTAAATGGTACAATAATTAACGAGGTTGGCCACACGTGCTATTTAGGAGTCACAATAACAAACTCAACTGGAATAATACATTGATAACCTTTCGAAAAAATTATCCTTTTCTTCAAGCGTGCTGAGTAAACGTAGACAATTTATTCCTAGAAAAATTCTCATAAATGTTTGTTACAACATTCTAGCCTACACTGTCACGTACAATATGAAATTATCAACTGGGGGTTGCCACCCACAAAATACTTGAGTAGAATCCAATTCATGCAAAATAGGATAATTAAATCGTCACACTAGAATTTGAAATGAAAACGAAATTACTGCCACTTTATCAAGATAATGGTATATTAAATGCAAATTCCACTCATAAACTAGAAATAAGCAAGTTTGTGTTGAAATTTTATTTTTATTTACATCAGACTCAAGATGGTCCATATTACAATCAAACATAAAAAGTAGAAACAAAGCAGATACTCAACTCCGAAGAGGAAGAACTGAGTCGTAATGTACTAAATACAAAGATTGATAGGAACAGTCTGTTCGCATGAGTTCATAAATCCATTGGTTGGGATACAAGTTACATCGGGTTACAAACTGATATAATTTTTTACGAATGAGAGCTTCAAAAGTTTATAATAACAAACTACTGGAAAACTTCAAAACTTTTTTTACACATATATCATCTATACATTCGTATAACACACGACGCTCAAGCTCCAGTTCGCTTTGTACTCAGCAGGTAAATACCGAATTATTTCAAAAAAGTTTAAAATCCATTGGAATGGGACAATTTACCCCAAAATATGAAGAAAAAAACATGAAGAAAGCAACAAATCGTTCAGTAAAACTTGCAAAAATACTTCTTCAATAATCAAGAGCTATAGAAGTGACATTCACTACCTAACTTTATCTCCAATGTCATTATTATTTCTTTTTGCATTTCTTGCCTCCGTATTCGTTTTTTTTCTTTTTCTACTTTTCTTCTTTTTTATTGTCAATTTGTCATTTAAAAACGCAATACTTGCTTTCGTACAACTGTTTGAATGAGAGGGTGCAGAGTGCAGACTCGACGACCTCCAACGCCATATTAGGTCTACTCTACGGTCTTTCGCACTCTCTCATTGGATGCACAGTTGCACACTGTAGGAGGCTACGTTTTTGTGGCTGTTTATTTTATATAGGCCTACGTCTTGTTTCGTATCCAAACAAAAATAAATGACCACCCATTCATCCATGCTCAGTGTTACTGACCTCTGCAATTTCTATTTCAAACTATTGTTTTGTGTTATTCATTTTTTCTGAATTTAAATACTAAAATATTTTTTGTTCTTACTGATGTTTAAAGATACATTTTTGTATCCAGCCCCCACGAGGTGTACGAACCCAGGAATTCCTTTTGTTCAAAACGACACAAAGTGGCGTTCTGGTTCCATCTTGCAGTTTTATTGCACTGAGGGATACCGACTGCAGGGTGAAGTCAACTTGACTTGCAAAAACAATTCTGAATGGACAAGCGACATGCCTGTCTGTGTTGGTATGTGTCGGTATATTTTATTTTTCTCAGATATAAACGGCTTCTTTGTATTTTGCAATGTTCGCGAAATTTCACAAAGGAAACTTCTGAACAATCCATTTAGACTCTTTTAGAGAATAGGTTCATTACAGCCTACTTATCATCATTTTTTCAATAAACAAAATGCTTTTTATTTATCCATTTATCTCTGAAAGCAAGAAATTTCTGAAATTTTGCAGTGTAAAGAGCTTTACTTCCTTCCTTGAAAATACGTTGATAGACATTATATACATCAAGCAGGCTACGTATTAGATATTGCATGAACAGTAAGATCTGCCAACAACACAGAAACAACTACATCATAAACATTAAAATTACACTTTTTTCAGCAGATAGGCGAAACAACACTGTACTGTTCCTTCCTACGCCATTGACGAATGAGTTAATTTTTTTGATAAGTCTTGCTTCTTGTTTGCTGATGGTTTTGATTTCCTTTCTTACTTGGATCCTCTTGAAAGGGTAAGATCACTTTTCTATTTTATTTATTTGCTTCAGATATGCACACATGCTATGAGTAGACCTACTTCAGCGTAGCTTACTGTCACGTGTAGCAGGGCTTCCAAAACTATAGGTTGCTACCCCAAATAGGGTCGCAAATTATGATTTGTTTGAAATCTCAACAAAGGTAATATGCTGCTTGCTATGCATCTAGCAGTACAATAATGTTTAATTCATGCAGATGGTTTTCAAAAAATTTAACAAAGTCTATCGCTTACGCTTTCATTTGGCCTTAATTTAATTATTTTTATTTTCTTTCTCTTGAAAGAAAAATGGAAAACAATTTTGTAAACTGTTGACTATAAATAGAAATATTAACTTATGATAGAATAATTACATCTACATTTTCCTGTAGCAATGCGATTGAATAAACATTGCAAATTTATTCCTGCAGACCTTGGAAAATTGGAATGGAAGTGACAAAAGTTGTAAAACTATCCCGCGTTTCTCTCACCTCGTATTAACATTTCTGTTGTAATTTCTCATTTGTTTTAATCCACCGTGTGTTTTTACATTACCTTATTCTTGATTGTTAATACATTTTGACGTCGATGTGTCAGTCAAAGCTAAAAAAACCTATGTCTTGAACTTTGAAATCATTGTATGCGTATGTTATTGTACTGATAGCCTGTAACGGAGGCTAGAAGTTATCATGAACACATTTAAATACATCTTTAGTCATTGCATTTGACCACAAAAAAATAAATTGGATATGTATGTAATATGGATAAGCAACATGTAGCCTACCATAGAGAATCGATCATTCTATTTAGCTATACGACATGTCAACATTATTGCTAAAATTAAGCATCTTATTTTTGCAGGATATTTGTGCATTTGTAGTATAGCATGAAAATTATGTGCATACGAGTATACCTCATGTGTGTGTTTGTATAAAATGTTCTTGGAGTGAGACTAAGATATTGTCAAAAGTTTCAAAAACATGTTCCTGAAAGAATAGAAATGTGTTTTTAAGTTGGTCCACCAACTGAAAAGAGACATCCATCAGCTTCTTGGTACTTTAACTTGATTGTTAACAGGGACAGGCAACCAACCTAATATTCAATCAAACCTGCATTTATCTGTAATTTTTCATAGGTTTATTGTGTAGCGTGCTGTGCTATTAAGCGCAAAGAGTGCCCAAATGGAATTTTGAAGTAAAAAACGACTATAGCCTTTTAATGTCGATGGAAATAGCCTAATGTTTCGATTTATCTTTGTGCTAACTATGATGTTGATTGTTGCTGAGTGTCTTCGAGTATACATTTCCAATTGCTCAGGGAATACCTTCTTGTTTGTGCAGTGCAGATTTGACAAAGTCGAAACAGATTTAAACTCAGTTGAGAAAAGATATAAAAAACCAGCTGACTGATGTTCTTCATAAGGGTATGACGTAATGAAGTTTAGTCGATACAAAAACGAAACCTGCAGATGTGGTCACACACAAACCCACTTTTAGGTTAGCCTGCAGTACACCAAAAGGAGGTATGTCGACAGGGCCGTTGACAGGATTTCTCGGGCCCGGTACCAATTTATTTCGAGCCCATTTTATCGGCAATGTTATGAGTATAAAGGTTGTGTACAAATTTTTATTGATGTAGACTACTGTTAAAATGAGGATGACAGATGCCATTCAAAGTAGAAAATTAAGAAGAATATAATTTATAAATATATTATTATATTCTCAAACGCATTAAAATGTTTCTACATACCACTTTTTTCACCCATTCTTTAATTCTGAATATATATATTTTTTGGTGTAATCACTTCTAGCTACTTGCGTCTACTTTACAAAAAATCAATTTCAGCCGAAAACTGTAACTTGGGATAATCTTATCTACTGCTGCAAACGCATGGCGCACCTCAAATAAGCAAAATATTTGCCCACCAATACGCTTATGACGTCACTCAAGGGAAATTTTTATTTCGACATTGCTTAATGCGTGTGTGTTCGCATTGAAAAACCGACACTTTGTTTCAAGATTGCGTTTGAACAAAAAAGTTTTTTTTTGTTTTTTTTATGAAAACAAGTAAAACGTGTTCATGAATATCTAGTTTATGCATTTTAACTCTCTGTTTGCTTTTGAAAATGAACTTGCATGGCCCTTTAACAATTAATGTTTTTTGGCTTATTTGTTGTATAAAAAAGGTCACGTGATCTTGCATTGTTTTACCTGTACCCTCCTGCTCCCAGCGTTAGTTTAAACTGAAAGAACTAACATCATCTATATTTTACGAAAAAAATAATTTCTCTAAAAAAACTTTCATTTCAAGTTACACCTATCTAAAGCTACCTTGAAAAAACAACAAAAAACTCGGATTCAGGGGATATGAGTTAACAAAATGAACTACGGGGCAAAGCGGTCTGACTTATGTCTGTTTGACTGTTTTGCCTCATGACAGGAGCAAAACGGACACCAGGAATAAAAATAGTTTTTAACCATAGACAAATAAAACCTAACAACCAGACGGCATTTAACGTAGGCTAATAACATGAAAATAAACTAAAAATTACGTTTTTGGCCATACTCATGTTAGCCCCTTTCAAGTAACCAACTGACTGATGTTCTTCATAAATTGTTGGTTTCTTGAAAAGGGCTTACATGAGTATGGCCGAAAACGTTTGTAATTTTTAGATTATTTTCATGTTATTATGTTAAATGCTGTCTGGTTGCTAGGTTTTATTTGTCTATGGATAAAAAAATTACTTCTCTACCAAAATTGTAAATAGTTTTTTTTATAAATGAACAAAGAAAGAAAAACCATTTAAGTTTCATACTCTGGGTAGATGTTGTTACGTGACATGTTAATTAAAAAAATGTAATAGGTTCAGGATATCTGATTTGTTTGATCAAATGTAACACTTTAACATCAGCATGTCCGTTTTTCCCACTCTTCCCTACAACTTTCAGCAAAGAAATTTTCGTGATTTGGGACTGCAAATAAATTCCAAAATGAGCGATAGCTCAGTTTTGGCTAAAATGTGACTTGGTTTATAGGTACTTTTCGTTAATTGTAAGCTTCACATTTCATCTGAATAAAATGCGTTGTAGTTGATTTACTGTAGGACTGCCACGACTTTTCATTCTAATTATGGATTATTACTTCAAGCTCTGTTGATTTCAATAAATCGACTGAACTGTCCTCTACGCTAGACTTATGATTGCCGTGCACCAAATTTAGTAAACCACTATGTCGAAAAAGAAATTTTAGGTCGAGTGAATGTTATAGGCTACGATAATTGTTTAAAATTATTTGACTAGATGATAAAAATCTTGTGTAATTTAACCATCTGTTTTCAAACTCTTTCCACATATTGTTATTCTACAGTGAATATATTTCAAAGTTGATTAGAAGGTATTCACAAAGTTACGAGAAAAACTACACAATCTTTAGAAGATAGGGTCCATTGGTTGATTGGTTAAAAAAATTAAATTATTTGACTTCTTATTATTATTTGACTACAACATAAAGGATCGCTACAAAGGCTCTCCAATTTGTGATAAATTACATTCAAAGGTAGGTACTGAGTTTAGTTTCAATTGAGATAGTTAGAAACGGTAAGAAATATAATCTTAGCACAAGTAAAATAACTTGGTACGAGTCTAAAGTGAGGATAAACACATGATTTTTGATACACTTATAAACTTCACAACGGTTGAACTCAAATACAAAGTACACACATATCGTAAAGGCGTCCTGACATCCCTTTCGCATGCTTTACCAATACTGGTTTCAACACAACAAGGTAAATGGTCTTTCCAAACACAACAATTTCAGGCACGCGGTAGAAGCGACAATTAAGAGTGAAACGTCTGTCCGCAGGCAGGTCACGTCACAGAGACCAAAGAAACAACGCAAGTTCAACGTCAGCACAATTACAAATCAAGCCGCCGGAACACAGTCAAATCTGCACATAAAGAAACGTATTAAAACATGAACATTATTATTGATCCTTAATTGTTACAGAAAATGTATGTATTTTTTCATGTTTATCATGTAGCCTATTATTTATCATTTATTACGCATTTTAAATAGTTAGAAACCAACCAACCTCTCTAACTGGCATATCTCCAGTTTAGTCAGAATCATAAGTAGAATCAGCAGTGCTTGACAAATTTAACATTGACGAAGACACGTGAAGCGAATGTTTTTCATCTCGTTGGTCTGTTGAATTAAAGATGAAATGTGACGTGTATTAAAATGCACCAAAACATAAGAGACCATTCACACCCCTTCCAACATTCTATGTTAAAGAATGTAACTTCGCAAAGGTTTCTAATTATTGCTAGAATTCAGAATTCATGAATTTGCTCTGATTACCTTTAACAATTCAAAAGTTTTCAATTGACTTCATGTTATAGTGCGAAAATAATAATGCTATTGCAGCTTCGATCACGTAAAAAAAAGTTCGGACCAAATCATACCAAAACTTTTGTGAAGAAAAATAAAAATGTATCTTTTTCTGACTCAAAGCTTACGTTAATGTGCCAGAAGGATTAAAACTGATTTAAATTTTCTTGTTGTTACACTTGAATGTTAGAATTGAAACAATGCCAAAGATTGAGCTCTCCTCTGGCATAGAATGTTTTCTATATTTTTGTGTGAGTAACTTTATTAACAAATATTTTTTAAAGTACATTTGGCGAGAGCTTTTGTATGTTATGTTTTTCGGAAGCTAAAATGAAACTAACGCACGTAACTCTTATTTTTTTCTTAACATTTTTTTTACAATACAGTGTCTTAAGTGGTCAGTTCAGTGGTAAATGCAGATACAAACGAGCAGTGTATTAACTTTAAGTTTGCATTAGAAAAGCATGTGCGTAGTTAAAAGGAGCTAGTTTTTTTAGATTTTGATTCAAATTAAGTATATACATTTAAAGTTATATGTCATGGCTACTTAAATTGAAAGTCTTCTTCTTCTATCGAGTCTTCTAAAGTTCGTTGATACACCACAGATTGACACATTCTTCTGCAACGGAGTTATACACTGACAGGTCCCACCTACTGCACCGGGTGGCAAGCCGAGGGCAAACAAGAAGGTGGTCCGCTGTTTGGGGCTCGGTGCCACAGATACATGCAACAGGGCCCGTGTCGTAGCCCCACTCCACCATTGCAGACTTAGTACGTCCAACACCGGTTCGGAGTCGATTTAATGTTTTCCACTTTTCCCAAGGAGCGTTTGCTCCTGGGGGGAGGGACTCTGATGGTGGGATCTTCATTTCAGTGTATGATGGGTCATTTTCGAACTGTTGTTTCCATTGCTTAAGTCTTGTTTCTTCTTTTGTTGAGGTTAGTGGGTGAACGTGTGATAGGAAGCTTTTTCTTGATTTCAACCGGGTTTGTGCAGCAGTTTTTCCATATAGAGGATGTTTTTCATCACATGTTTGTTTTAGCCTTTCAGCTTGACTGTTAACGTCTCTTCTTATGTGTGGTGGTGCAATACCAGCAAGCAGATAAAGTTTGTTGGTATTTGTGGGCTTCAGACACCCAGTAATAAGACGACAAGAATGATTGAGTACCGAGTTAAGCTTCGATGAGTGACAGGACCTGTTCCAAACAGGGCATGCATATTCTGCTGTGGAGTAGCACAAAGCCAATGCGGTCATTCTGAGGGTTTGTGGATTAGTGCCCCACCCAGAGTTGGTAAGCTTTCTCAGGATATTGTTTCTGGTGTTAACCTTAGCCTTTGTGTTTTCAATGTGCTTTTTGTAGCTGAGAGTACGGTCCAGTGTCACTCCAAGGTAGACGGGGTTTGGGCAATGTTTCAGCTCTGCTCCCGACCAGGAGATTTTGAGGGTCCTTGTAGCTTCTCTGTTTTTTAGGTGGAAAGAACATACTTGTGTCTTTGAAGGGTTAGCTTTGAGGTGATTGTTGGTGTGATATTGTGTTAACTCCTCGAGCGACTTTGTGAGGTTTTGTTCTATAGCAACAAAGGTCTTTTCTTGTGATGTTAGGCAAAGATCATCGGCGTATATAAACCGCTTAGTGTGTTGATCTATCGGCTGATCGTTGGTGTATATAGTACAGTAACGGTGCTAGAACACTTCCTTGAGGAAGTCTATTCCGTTGATGATGCCAGCGGCTTGTTTTTGAATTCAGGATAACTTGGAATCGTCTGTTGTGGAGTAACGTTGCTATAATCTTTGTTACTGCAGCATCTTTGGACATCTGCAAGATCTTTTTCAGCAGGAGACGATGGTTAACTGTGTCATAAGCCGAAGATAGGTCAACAAATGCAGCACCAGTAATCATACCTTTCTGGAATCCATCTTCAATATGTTGCGTGAGACACAGCAATTGGCCTGTTGTTGACTTTCCAGGTCGAAAGCCAGCTTGTTGGGGAATTAGGTGTGGTTCAACAAAAAGGTGATAGTCGGCCAAGAATTAACCTCTCGAACAATTTGTAAAGATGACACAGTAATATGTCATGAAAAGTTATATGTCAATTGAAAGTTATATGTCATGGTTCCTATCACAAATTTAACCTCATTTTTGGCAGCTAATGGCCTGATGTGTGGAATTATGTTATCCACACATTTATTTTCTAACAACTTTTGATATACAAACGCTGTCACAAAAAACACATGTCAGATAAAACTTGCGATAAACACTTGTCTCAAACACATGTCACAAACACTTGTCACAAACACAAACACTGGTCACAAACGTTTGTTACGAACACTTGTCACAAACACTTGTCACAAACACTTGTCACAAACACTTGTCACAAACACTTGTCACAAACACTTGTCACAAACACTTGTCACAAACACTTGTCACAAACACTTGTCACAAACACTTGTCACAAACACTTGTCACAAACACTAGTCACAAACACTTGTCACAAACACATGTCACAAACACATGTCACAAACACTTGTCACAAACACTTGTCACAAACACTTGTCACAAACACTTGTCACAAAAACTTGTCGCAAACACATGTCACAAACACATGTCACAAACACTTGTCACAATCACTTGTCACAAACATTTGTGACAAACACTTGTCACAAACACTTGTCACAAACACTTGTCACAAACACTTGTCACACACACTTGTCACACACACTTGCCACAAACATTTGTCACAAACACATGTCACAAACACTGGTCACAAACATTTGTGACAAGCACTTGTCACAAACACTTGTCACAAACACTTGTCACAAACACATGTCACAAACACTTGTTACAAACACTTGTCACAAACACTTGTCACAAACACATGTCACAAACACTTGTCACAATCACTTGTCACAAACATTTGTGACAAGCACTTGTCACAAACACTTGTCACAAACACTTGTCACAAACACTTGTCACAAACACTGGTCACAAACACATGTCACAAACACTTGTCACAATCACTTGTCACAAACACATGTCACAAACACATGTCACAAACACGTGTCACAAACATATATCACAAACACATGTCACATAAACCGTAAATAAACAAAATTGAAACTTGCAGTCTCATAACTTGTAAGCGTAAAGAGAAGATAAAATGTGGGAAAACAAACATTAACTAAGCGTCTAGTCATCCAGTGTCAAGTTTACGGTACTGATTAGGTACCAGACATTCTGCAGGCACCACGAAGTTGTCGAATTAGGCAAAACATTAGCCATGTCAAGTTGGTCAAATTTTGTTGTACCAAAGACCACGCAAGGCAAACAATACCCATTTCAGTTAATTATATGTAGGCTACTAAAATAGCAAGACTACTTTGCTGTAAAGTTATTGCACTTTTAGTGAGCACAACATTGTCAATAATTCTACGAACAAAATAAAATAGTTTGACTTACTGTTTAACGAGCCAAATGGATGAAGGTGCTGCAATGGAATACATTTGAACTGATCCTTCGAAAGGGGTTTTATATTCATTTTTTCGACTGCTACCTCCACGTCCTGTAGAATGTCTTTCATTGGGATTTTATTTAAAACTTTCAATACTCTTTGTTTTACTTGCAGCATCGTTGGTCGATCAAATGGTTCTTGTTGCCAACAATCTTCCATGACACTGATCAATGTGTCGATGGATTTGACTTCATCATTTTTTCCACTCGCTTCAACAGCATGTTTGCGTTTGATGATAGTTTTAAGACCGGGTCGTTGCCCGTTAGTGATGGCTGTATTGTAGAGCAGCATGTGGTTATGTTCTACAGGTAATTCGCGACTAAGCACAATATATACCAGGATACTGTAGCTGTAAACGTCATAAGTGGGTTTCTTTTTTATCAACGGTTGTTGAATGAATTCCGGTGGCGAGTACATCAGCGAAAATTGAATTTTCTGCTGCATTTCGCTGGACGTCGGCCCGAGGGATTGTGAGAGCGATGAGATTCTAGCACTTCCAAAATCTGAAATCTTGCAGCAAAGATACATTGTCAGCAAGATATTTTGTGCTTTTATATCTCCATGAATGAGACGCCTTTGTTCCGAAAAATTGTGAATGAACGAAAGACCGCTTGCAACATCAGCACACATGCGAAGTTGCAAGAAAGGATTGATTTTGATATCCTTATCTTCAATTAATTCCATCAAGTTTCCACCAGGAAGATACTCCATTACTATAGCAACTACATTGGACCACTGCGTACATCCAAGAACTCTCACCACATTTTCATTGTTTGCAGTTTGGAGACATTCTAATTCATTTTTTATCCTAGAAACATTGATGCTGCTTGTAGCAATTTAGCCTTGCAAAGAATACAATATTTAAAATTGGTGGCTAAGGTAGCACAGCAAAACGTGTTTTTTGACTCTGTTTGCTAAGTTTTTTAAACACTACAAAAACAGTGTAAATGGATATAACCAAGAATTTTATTAAGCTATCGCAAACGTGATACAACCAATAAGAGGTAAAACTTAGTTTTATTAATTTTCTATAGGATTTTTCTAGCTAGGTTTGAGAATGACAATTGTTCTTCACAAAATGGTGATAGTTACAACAATACCCACCAAACAACGATCCTACTATGTTTATGGGTGGGCAGTAGGCAATGTTAAAACCAACCAATAAATCTTCATCTAATGAAAATAAGCTTGCGAAAGCATTTGGTTGCATTCAAATGGTTCACATGTTCATTAAACTAATTACTTACCATAGCCTATTTATTCTTTTTTAGCTATGTGGAAGGCAAACCATAACTGGGAAAATAGAAGTGTAACAGAGGGGAAAAAATTACAAAGCATAACCTAATTTGATCACCCTTTTTAGCGGCCAATGCAATGAGCAATCTCATTCCTCCGGTGCTAATCTTTCGACGTTATTGATTTAAGCTTTTCGTTTCTCAAGGTGCATTTGCTGAGAAAATGGTGTTGCAATTTCTTTTGCGTGGTTAATAAAGAAAATTTGTTTAGATTGCCTGCTGCGCTTTAAAAAACTTGCTCTCCTAACTTTGTAATGCATAATCATGTGTTGATGTTTATTATGGACAATCACACATCCCACATTACTAGCCATATTCAGCCAACTGATTTTTCCAAACAAAATAGAATCGTTTTTTTATCTTTATTACGCATTTATCTCATCGTCTGCCACAACTAGATGTCAGAAACATGGTCCCCTTAAAAAGGTAGCCTATTATAATTTTGAATTTAATTCATAAATTAACAACTGTACAACATCGGCTGTGGAATTTCAAGCTACAAACTTGGAGAGATTTTTGGAACTGATTTTGTGAAGATTTAGCCAAAGAAATATAACTTTTGGGTAGTAGTTCAAGGGCGTTGAAGATTTGCTAAAAATTTTCTTCGAGTGTGGTATTGAGCAACATATTATATCATCAACAATTTTTTACCCAAAATACTGATATTGAATCAAGGAAAATTAACGTGTCGATATTACAGATACAGGTGTGTGTTAATAATATTCATGCCGGCTTTGGTCATTTCTGGTTAAAAAACACGAATGGAAACCATTTCCTGTGAATACAGTGTTAAAAAAGGTACACTAAACTAAATTTTCAATATCATAATTTTAGTCCACCAAACTAAAGTAAATTGTGCAATTTAAATCGCAGAACCAAAAACTTTTTTTTCACCAAGCCGCAGGTAGTGGCCATTTCGTGTAGTCTAGTCAAAGAATCCTTTTTAGCTCAAATCCTGTAATATCTTGTCCTCAGTTTACTAAGGCAAGAAAAAAATAGAAAACGTAACTTACTAACATAGTTTATGCATATTTTTTTTCAAAAATGTGGTAACTTACTGTTTTTCCAAGCTTTTTGATTTTTTGAAACCGGCAAAAGTTTCTAAACACTTTAAAGCCACAGCATCGTGAATTTCATGAAAAGCCAGCTTAACAACTCCATATGCGCCTCTTCCTACTGTTCCTTCGTCGCCAAACGCACAAACCAATTCATCACGAGAAAAAATTCGAAGCTGAAGTAGAAATATATGTGAGCAACCAATGACACGACATGAAACTAACCACGCGTGTGTTACTCAGTTCATGTAATTAGGTTGAAATATTCTGAACATTGTGAATGCAGTTGGTGCGGCTATGTCAAGCTTGTTATGCCAAAGAACTGTCGGCCGCCTCTATATCAAACTTTGCAGGAATACTTTCTCATCATCGTGTCAGTTATATCAACCCCTCCCTTTCGTTTTGTTGTAATTGAAAATTATTTCTGATTTGCTTTTTTCTCCGCCAACCCCTAGTGTGTCATTGTCCATAGAACTATGGAGAATGACAAATTTATCCATTTTTGGACAATAGCTGACCATGGTCACAATGTTGCTGAAGCCAAACTCTGAACAAAGTACTTTTCTGAACTTGAATGGTTTCCTGATAGATGGTATTTCTGGTTGGCATTTACGAAAGGCTTCCACAATGGTCAGGCTTTCTTTAAGGGTTTGTCAGTTAAACGCACAGCTGCGAAAAAATTATTTGTTTTTTTTAGTTTGTAATAATATGCAAAGAGTATTTGGTCAGCCAGGTTTGCTTCAAACAGCCAACAAAATATTCCAGCTTGTATTAAAAAATAAAGAGCCCAAAATGTAGAAACTAAACTGATTTTCAGCAAACGTTTCAAAAACTATACTGTCTTCTACGGTGTTATGAATGTAAGCAATAAGGCGAAGTGGTATTTGAATAGAGAAAATCGAGTTATCAGTTTATCACACAAGATGACTACGGATGTGTAGAGCAGTGCTTTTCAACCATTTTTGTTATGACGCACCCTTAGAAATCTTGTGACAAACTCATGCAACCTTTTCATTTAAACGTTAAACTGAAGTGAATCGTGATATGAAAATCATTTTGCAAAGAGCCAATTACACTATATAAAGCACACACAAGGCCGTTGATAGGATTTCTCGGGCCCGGTACCAATTTACTTTTGGGCCCCCTCCATTGGCAATGTTATAAATACAAAGGTAGTGTACAAAGGTTTATTGATGTCATTTAACAAATCTTGCGCAATCTTAAAATTTCTTGATCCGCAAATCTTACTTTCTCTATCTAGCGGTTGCTTTTTTAAACTTTTATTTCTCACATGGCGCTAGAGTATTGCTTCCCGATTCCATTGACGTTGAGTGGTCATTCTAGGCTCACCACAAGAGAATTTACAGCACTGCAGACGGTCAGAAAGTTTTCAATTTGATTTTGAAAGGGTGTTTGGGCTTGTCAAACATTTGCTGATTGCTGCAATCTGAAAAGAGGTTTTGGTCTAATTTTTAGTGCAGAAATAGGGATAGCAATCTAATTCGTGTTTCGGGTAATATTCGTGGTTAGGGAAATCAATATACTAGACTAAATTATTATTTTACTGTTTAGTGGCTGAAGTAGCTATTTTACCACCAGAAAGCTGAAGTGAGCCCGGTACCCAGAAGGGGGCATGGTAGGTACTTTACCATCTGACGGCTGAAATAGCTGTTTTAACCTGTGATGGCAATTCCTTTAGATCTGATTATATTAAGATCTTGATAATGTTTAAAGTTGCGGGGAATATTTTTTAAATCCTGGCCCCTTAAATATTCCGGGCCCGGGTCCAAAAGTACCACCTACACCCTTCTCTCAACGCCCCTGAGCACACAAACAAAGTTGAGGATATTATATTTAATAACTTTATTGTTGTTGCATTTTGTTGACAGTACTGAAACCGATAAATGCTCTCCATTTCAATTACATCCCTCATCATGTGTGTGATTGCATATCTTTTTCGAGGTTTGATTTCATACCAATACAACAACAAAAAACACTTAGGTTCGCGTAAAGACGTTGTTGGCTTTTAAAGAAGCACAAAACTTTTCCCTTTCAGCTTTGCCTCTATATTCTGGTACATTTAACAAGTGAACCAAAAAGTCAGCGTTCTGATCTCTTTACATAATGCTATCATGCCAAAATCTGTTTGGAAATCAGTTAAATCTTCCAGTTCTGCAGTAGGCTAAGTCTATCATAAGTGAAAGGTTGTAATATGCAAGAATATGCTTTAATTGTGGAATTCTGTTTGGCATTGAAACAGTTCTTAAAATTTTCTTCCAAGTAACTAAGATGGGCAGCAATAAGTTGAAGCAGTCGCTGGTAAAAATTTTCCTATTTTGTCATAAAGTTGCTAATGTGTTAATTTTGGGCTGAAGTGTTAATAATGGTAAAGGCAGCCCAAGTTTTGCCCATTGATCGTTATTCCGAAATTAATTTAAAGCAATTTTTGATCATCTTAATCAAACTCATCAAAGCATAATCATGTTTGCAAATTCAATCTACATACACCAGAAAGAAACTATGCATTTATCAATTAGTATTTATCACATGACACATAATGCTTTATGGGCCTAATACGTAGTTTTAATTTTCCTTTTTTTTACTTTTAAAGGTTGAGCAAAATATTTTTTAAACTTGTAGTCTAGTTTTTTTTAAATCAAATAAGTTTGCAGATATCATTGCAAGGTTAATGATTCTTTTTTGCTAACAAAAGGTTGTAAGAATCTACTGTTTAGTGAAACGAGCTTGTGATGCACCCTTAGCCTATGTATCCTTTCGTGTTGGTGCACCCCGTGGATATTTTGGTGCACCGTGCACACCCGTTAAAGAGCACTGGTGTAGAGTATTTCTGTAAAGCTTTTTTTTTTTTTAATGTACGGTAAGCATTTTAAGGTTAGTAGGCTATTTTCTCTTTCTGACGAGGTGATTCCACAAGAAATACAAACACAACGCATCAATTACGTGACACCGATAACGCACTCTGAATAGTCATTCAGTGAAATCGTGGTATGTGCTACACGCACGAGCGCGATTGTAGTGTGCTGAAAAGGTTTCAGTTCAGGACTTCAGGTGGCTGTGATCTTGAAAAAATTATAAGAGTTAGTACTTAGTTTGCTACAAGTTTATGCTAGGTTTTTAAATAACTAATGACTATAATCACTCAGGTCAAGATTCAAGGCTAAGCTAGGTTTCTCAAATTGTGTAAAGCAGGCAACAATTGCAATTATCAGGTCTTCTGGAATAGAATAGAAACTGCTTATTCTGATACAAAGTCAAGTTGCTGTTAATCATTCTGACATTTCCATTTCTGAATTATGTTGATATGTACTTTAGCTTGTATAATGACACTCTTAAAGTTCATAGTATTACGGTAGACTCAAACAACTAAGTTTGCAGCAATTAAATTTTAGTTTTGTGTACAGTAGCTGTATGTGCGTAGACTGTAGGCCTATCGTTTGTTTCATAAAATAATATATCAATTTCTCAACATACTATCTTCAGTTCATAAAGCTGACGTTGTTCTTGGTAATGCTGTTAAGTGTTGAATTATGCCTAAAACTTCTACAAAGAGAGACAAAGAGAAGAAAGTTTGATTAAGCTTGGTAGTGTAGTGACATGAAACCATAGACTCCTTCAGTTAAGGACTGGAATGTTACGATCTCGGGGGTTTGTAACTTGAGTCTGAAAGATTCTGAGCGCTCTGGGCTGAAATGACTTCTAGAGAAGCTAGAAACATAATCTTGGTATCCATATTACGGTTTTTGAGGATGACGAGTTCAATAATGTTACTTTCAACACCGTTTGAGATCATTTTCAAGGTCAATATATTATATTTTAAGGTCAAATTACTGAATTTTGGTCATTTTTGCCTATTTTTGCGTTCTAACTCATAAAGCAAAACATTTTTAAAGAAGTCGTGACGAAACATGTTATTTCATACACAACATATGTATTTCTCAACACTATGGCTATTATCTAAAGGAGTCTATGATTACAATATAATACACAAAGTGACAATACATAACAACATGACACTACAATAGACAATGTCTATCACTAGTTGGAAAGCTTTTCTTGCCTCCTGAGGCATCCCAAAGACTTTTGTTTGTCACTTACATTGAGGACATAAACTTTCAATAGAATGTTAGGTAAAGTGGCACAAGCAGCATTACTACTAGTTGAAGGTACATCTACAAAGTATGACCCTAACCCAACCAAAGCAACTGCAACGACGTGGCATATTGTTATCAAAGCAGAAAACACAAAAGATCTACGAAATTACCAGCTATACAGCTTCTGAAAGAGAAACATACAAAATGTAGCCTACATTAGTAAACGATGATAGATATCAACCAACATGTGATATTATCCTATAATAATGTGATATCATCCTATATCACGAGGCTTGACCGCAAAAGCAATCCGATTGTTATCGAATATTGATGTAAATGGTTTATTGCAATGATACTTGTTCTTTTTGTCAAAAAACTCTCAAACCACAATTCCGAGTGATTTCACAGGATTCGAATGCTGTTACAATTCAGCTATAGCAAATGAAAATAACGCATTACGATACGTCGAAAATACGTAGATCATGCGCAATAAAATTTTCCAAGTGGACCCAGCGCGTGCAAAGCTGATAGATGTCAGACGTTTAACACAAAACAAAAGCCAAATTAGCAATCAATTTGTATTCACATGAAGCAATCTCTTTCAAGCTGCTTATCCGAATTCTACAAATCTCGGCTTACTAAATAAGTCCGAACTGGCTGACAAAACGCTGTCACAAACCAAGTTCACAAATGAACAGAACTCTTGCCCCACATTTCCAGTTAATCAATTGCAGTTGATGAGTCGTCAGGAAAAAGCTGCTATGCCGCCAAAAGGGGCATTTATCAATATATCGCCATTCGTAAACACGTGAACTTCAAACAACTTAGGCAGTGTAGAGAAAATATCTTACACAACCCAGGTAGCAAAAGCTGTAATTTTTCCATTCATCCAACGTCTGCAGACTCCAAATCAATAGAAAAAGTGCGGATTTTGCTAGGTGGGAATAGATGCAGTAGGTGCGTAATATCATGTTTCGTCACAGACTTCTTTCAAACAGTTTTGCTTTACGAGTTAGACGCAAAAATTGGCAAAAATTACCAAAATTCTGTAATTTAACCTAGAAATATAATATTTTGACCTTGAAAATGAACTCAAATGGTGTTGAAAGTAACACTATTGAACTCGCTATCCTTAAAAACCCTAATATGGATACTAAGATTGTGTCTCTAGCTTTTCTAGAAGTCATTTTTGCCCAGGACTCAAGTTAATCTTTCAGACTCAAGTTACAAACCCCGAGCATGGGAGGTTCCAATAATATGAAACATAGATCAAAAGTCTTCGAAATTAGCGTCGGCAATCGGCAATTGCCGAGGTGATTGCCGACGCAGATGTATGAATGGCGCATTAGCGTCGGCAATAAAAATGCCGAAGCCACACGAGCGCTTGCAAGGACCACAAGACTACAACAAAAAACTAATTTTCTTAGACTACACCAGACTATAGGATGTTGATTCAATCTTACGATTGCTGGATGTTTCAAGTTATTTGGGTTACTTCCTACTTCGCCGGCGCTTAGACACGTGCCCAGCTGGGAGAATTGAATCTTTTATAGAAATATCACCCTATTTCCATTGATTTAACGCCAGTAGACGTCAAATTATTGTAAGCATCTACTCCTTGTTGCGCCTCGCTATCCGTTATCGCGTCCAGCTGATACAGCATCTCATGATACCGATTCTGACTAGTTCTTTATCAAACTGACTTTGTGTTGCTCGCAGTGTCCCAATTGTGCCAAAATTATGTTAGCTTATACCTAAATCGAGGCAATCTTCTAGCAGGGAGCTATTAATTTGTTACTCACCTGGTTGAGCAATTAACGTTATTTTATGATAATTCAACGTCGCTAGATGTCGAATTAATGTAAAGCAAAAGTAAATTTTTTTATTGGGCATTGTTGTTACGCAATGTAACCTGCCGGGAAAATTAAATCGATTTGTGCTGACTCGAACGTTGAATCAACCCAAAATTAACTTACCCTCCCACCCCCCCCCCGGAGTTATTTAACGTGAATTACCGTAACAGTGTGCGTATCGCGTTGCTCGCTTTATCGCTACTTTTCGTATTATTACATCACAACAAATCAAACAGTGCGGTCGGGATAGACTACTTGAGCATATTTTTCGCTTCGCGTTTTACATGTTTTGTGCAATCTTTTCGTAATAAATGTTCACAGCAATTTCCGAGGCAATTTCAACTTTTGCCGTTTGGCCTCGGCAACGTTTTTGCCGAAGTAAAAATATGCTAGTTTCGAAGACTGGATCAACTAGTATTTTTTCACGTAGATGTAAGGAAAGTATAAAAAAATGTTAAATGTGAAGATATAACATCATAAATCAACATCGTACAATAGCCTTAAAAGTTTAAAATTAATCTTAATTTTACAGAGATACAGCACTCATAATGAAATAGTTTTTTTAATAGTATAAAAAAAAAAGACAAATTATTCTCTTTTCACAAAAGTTTCCAGCGATCTTGTCGTTTGTATTTTCCACGGAGTGGTAAGTTAACATTTCCAGTCCTAGTGTTGACGTAATCAACGTACCTGCTGATCGTCCAAGTTGAGTTGAATGGCTGACGCGTCGTCTGGCAATGGGGTGGAGAGAAGCTTGGCTTGGTGGGAGTCGATGGCATCGATTGTCTTTTGCAAACCGTTGACTTTACGCAAGACATCTTGGCAAGTGTTTTCCTCTGCAGCAGCTGCAAGGAATGAGACTATAGTGGTAATCATAGACTACGGAGGCGAGCAGAGCATTCCTAGATAGGGCTGCTCGGTCGCTCAGGAGGCTGCCGGAATGCACTGCTGCTCGGATTCAGTGAAAAACGACCATATGGCCTGAGCCGCCTGTGTGTGGGGTCATGGCTACAGCTTGGGTGTATCTGCACCATCTGGTTCGCCGTTCCTCCATCGCCACAGGGCTTCTTGGTTCAGAAACATGACTTGCGCGTGATTTTGTTTTAAATGAGGGAGGGCTGCGCAGGACTCCAACCTCACTCTCTTGTCTCAGGTTTCAGGGTCCAATGGCAAGACATGGTCGAGACGATTGGGTGAAGCATGAGATGCATCAGGATGACCATAACGTCTACGTGTCACGTCATGCTCTTGGGCACGTCCTGCAACTGTGATACTGGGTGGTGCCTTCCTGTCCGTTGAGCTATATCCAGTGATGAGCTTCTTCCGCACAGTCTGCCACACATCCAGGTTTGAATAAGGTGACAAGCCGGAGTGGTGCTATTTGACCCATAGCTGGGGCCCTGACAGGTGCTACTGCTACGGGCCAGAGCAGACCTGGGAGTAATGGAAAACTAAGGGGTAACTCCATATTCCCCATAACTCCAGAGTTCCCACACTGAAACCTTTCCCACCGGTTGCAGTTTTAACGTCATGCCCAGGACAACTATCATAGACATAGACTAATAGGGTAATCATAGACACTCATGGTAAATATATATATTCATGGTAATCATATGTTATTGTGGCAGCCAAAGACACTCATGGTAACTATAGACAGAGATGGGGAAGAGCTTCTTTACTCATGCGATCGCCCATCGCCAAATATATTAATTTATCCACGAGCATCTAAACAACAATATGAGTGAACAACTTCATAACAGGAATTACATTTTGAGCTTCTTCATGACCTTTGATTACATATTTTTGAAATACCATATGACGCCATTTCTTGGCTTGCTTCATAAACCCACAAAATGCTAAACATGAAGTTTGTCACCGATTTCTATATTACAATTGAACAGACGCTTACAATAAAAAAAGCTTAAATCATATATTATTGCATACCTTTCTCGGCTTCAAGAAGAATGTCAGTTAGCACTCCCAACCTGCAAAAGAAGTGGTTGATTACACAAATCAGACATAACTAACAGCAAAAACAAAGGATTTTGTGAGTTGGATGTGGAGCCCGCATCGTGGCTTGTATACTGCTGGTAGGATAAACAATACCAATAAAAAATAAAAACCAGCAATAGCCATTGTCCCATTCGAGCTGGCAGGAAAATGACACCAATCAGGGTTCAAAATTACCACGATTTGCAATTTTTGTTTATTTCTGCGCCGCTTGTAGCTGAACCTTCGTCTATTTGTTGAAAACTGACACATCAATAAAAATAATTTCTTAAATTTACCTGTCGGAAACAGCTTTCTGGCACTTTTGCAAGCGATTCGCAGTTTTATCTACTTTGTTGGAGTACGTGGAGTCCAGAGACTCTAAAGAGCGATGAACATCTTCATCTTTCGTTTGGATGGAGGAATCGACAGAAATTGGGTATTCAACTTGTGTAGAAATTTCAGACAACTTCACATTGTTTTCCTTCAGTTCCTCGACGACTGGTGTTTTGGAATTGACGACAATTTGTAAGTTCTGCCAAAAATCAATATACTTGACTCCATGCTGCAGTCCAAAACAAATCATTTTTAAAGGCTCGTAAAGAGACTAGTCACCTGAATGAATGTATTTTGCTCTAGAACCTTGTCCAGATCACCATCACTGTAATTTACATCCGTGGAGGAGAGTTTTTCTTCGGCATCAGATATCGTTCTTTCTACATCGTTTATTTGACCCAACATGATATCAACCATCTTCAACCTTCAAGTTAAAACATCAATGGATGACATTTTAAACGGAGATAGTTATTGATCACAGAGGTACGAGCTTTTAAGAAACTTACTTGCCAAAGTACATGTGTGTCATGTTCCAAGTGCTCTTCCATCTTGAGACCACCACGTTGAGTTGGGAGCAGAGCTGCTCGCTGGCTGGAAAGTCAGGATCCTCCTCCACCACAGCGCGGGACTCGGAGCATACTTGGTTGTAGTAAGGCTCGCATCTTCCCAGTTCATCAACTGAGGACTTGATGTAAAAACGACATTGAAATATGTCTGTAAGACTTGTATTGCACAAACACAATACACAATAGATTATTATTATTGGAATAGTCGTTGGAGTTAAACGGAAGTCGAGTCTTCGAAAGACGAAGTGTATTTTTTATTTAACACAACACTTTTCCAAACAACACTGCTTTTTATGCCGTTAATCTAACGATTATAGGCAAACAATAATCTTGAAATTCAATTTCATTCCTCCTATCAACAAATTTTCCTCTTATTTGTGAAAGATTTGATACAGAATCATATTAAATGGGCTATAAATAGGTTGTTAGACATAGAATTATTTCATTAATAGCACACATTAGAACTACGTGAACTACATTTGCTTAACAGCAACCTTAACAATAATCACAAATGCATCCTTTGGTGCAATAAGATGCAACAATTAATTCCATGTAAAGCACAGCAAACTATTTCGGTCGTAAAATCACTTTTTAATCTTCGCTGAGTATATTGTGGATATATCTTTCTAACGCAATAAGAATCAAAGTTACTATGCCATTCAAGGAATACCTTGTGGTCATCTATGACAACCTCAACTTTGCTCCTCTCCTCTGGCAATGTTGTGAGCAACCGAATGACAACAAACTTCTGCAAGTCACTCAGTCGTCTCAGGAACACATTGAGTTGAGATATGTACGTGTGGCACTTCTCTTCATGCTTGTTGTCTGCGGACATAATGTAAAAAAAAGTTTAAGTTTTTCATTAGATTGAAATCGGTTGGATGGTTATCTTGAAAAAACGTTTACAAAGAATTCCGTAAAAATATTTTCACACAACTCGAGTTCAATGATCCGTTTCTCAGTTTCATAGAAGCGACGTGTTGCAGAATATAAATCGCGTTTAGCGTCAGTTGGTTACAATCACAGATTACCCCAGGATAAAAAAAAATGCAAGGAAACGATCTGCGTTTCGTGTAAGTTTGTGGCATAGCTACGGAAGCTTCTATGATTTTGTGTGAGTTTCACTGTTCATGATAAAAGTTTGCTGGCCGGCAGAATGGTGAAAACATAACATAGACGTTCAAAGGACATCAGTTGAGCCCTTAGAGGTCATACGACTGTGTCTCGGCATGACTGTCAATAACATGCTTAAAAGTGAACACGAAAATTGGTTTTCTTGCTTTCCTCTCTACATCGTTCATGTTCAACTACCAGGCGTATGGTTGACACGGCGAAAATCATGACAAAATTAGACATAAGTGGCAGCATCGGCTCTTCTTGGTATTGACATTTGTGGACTTACCATTATCAAAGAGCAAAGATAATCCAGAGACATACTCAAACATAGCATTGCTACTAAACATCAACCAACACCAACGGTAGGGAGTGTGTTAAGTTTAAAGATAAATTGATCTCTTTCAAATGCCTGTAGTTGAGAAATCAACTTGGCAATTTAGAAATCACAAGTCCAAAAGGCAAGATATGATTTTTCAATGACCCTTGACTACTCAGGCAAACTAATAACAACGACTGGCTTTTGTGACTACCTAGCCAGCAAATTAGTTCATTTTTACATTGATTCAAAGTCTGCAGAATGTAAAATAGACTAATTTGTTGCATGAGTAGCGTGAAAAACATGAAGAAACGAACACCTCACCGTTTTCTCCTTGGTTAACGGCATTTTCCAACAGAGCCAACTGGCGAGCGATTTCCTTCTTCTCACTCTCCCAGCTATCAGTCAGTGAGTCAACCTTCTCCTTGCAATGGGAGATCTCTATCGACTTTCCTGACTCCTCATTCAGAGACACCAAGCTTCTGATCTTGTCTCTCGTATTCATTAAATTATCCACGGCTGTGTTGGCTTCCACAGCAATGGAATTGTTCTCTGGGATTTGCTTCGATAGTTTCTGCAAAAGAAAGTTAATATTATAATATGCAAGCTAAATGAAATAGATTTCATCTGGAGATCTCCCTGTGCAAGTGTTACCCAGCTGGAAAAATCCGTTCTTTTTACATTTACTCAACGTCCAATGACGTTGGGCACTTCTTCAACACGATAATTATGTTTTTACTTAATTAAACACCTGTGTGGCGTAAGCTTAGAAACAAATTCATTTCCTGATAGACAGCTTGACATTTATTTTCACCAGTTGGTCACAGCGGTAAACCATAATCTCTTCGTGGGAAAATTGTAACGTAAGATTCCCAAATCCGTTCGTCTGCATGCAATGATCGAACAAGAAACACGCCTTTGAAACGTCTATTCAAATTGTATTTCTGTAAAAATTAGCCCGCGGCTATCGAAATCGAGATGCAACGCCGTACACCTCTAAAAACTGTCACTACAGAACAGATTAATTGGATAAAAGACGGAACTTTTGTCCAGCTAGCAAGCACTAAGCCAACAGTTAAATGTGCGGCCAACTTTCAAGCAACCATTTCACGAATGACCAGAATAGATATCAATATCTCAAATTCACGTATGCAGTAGGCTACTGTGACGCAATAGAAAGACATTGTCACGCAATTCAAAACAGGTGTTCAAAGCTGGTAATCCTATGTTTCCTGTTTAAACAGGTTTCAAACTGAAACAGGCCTAAACAGGTTTAAACAGGTTTGACACAAGTCTTATGAACGATGTGCAATTTTGGCACATTTTCTAGCAACTTCCATGACGTAATATTCAGTAGAGCTGAACGGTTTTTATATGACGTTTGATTTGGTGAAAAATTGTCTGGAACACCAGTACGGTAAGCTATTTGTTTTATTACAACACACAGGGCACCAACTTGCATCAGCATTGAATTTACAAATCTGACTTCGTAAAAACTTGGATTTTAAACTTATTTTACGTTATTGACGGCATGCAGGGTGAATCCAGAAAAGTTAAGAATGTCTATAAATCTTTGCTTAAGAAAATAATTTTAAATTTGTGGCCTACCAATACATCTTCTCTTTGTTGCATGAGCAAATCCAGGTTGGTAGCTTGAGCGTGCTTGGAAAGAATGTTCTCATTATGTTCGACCACTTCCTCCAATTTCAAGTCATTCATCCTTATGACAAAACAATGCGATAAAGAAACTTGCAAAGTAAAAACACAAGTCCGCCGACACTCGCAACATGTCCAGTGTCCACTCAGTGGTATGATTGTTATTTTTAAGTACGTTCTAAGGCAGGGGTCACCAAACTACGGCCTGCGGGCCAGAACCGGCCCGCGAACTGATTTCATCCGGCCCGCCACGTTCTTCGGAAATAACAGCTGCACTACAACTGTTAAGGAAAAAAGTTACCTAACTTTTTGTAAAGAACTGAAGTTGCTGTTTATCATTAGGCCACCACAAATGGGGACAACCTAGGCCAAATTTGGAAAGATGTAATGTTTTTTCAAGAGCACGATGCCCTGTAGTATATCACAGCAGGGAATAACTTTTCCAGCAACCTTTCGATTTTCATCACAACTTTGCTATTCCACGGCTGACTTTGTTATTTATTGTGCTCAATTCAAGTCAATGGAGATTCTAAATAGTTGTGTATGTCTTTTTGCAATTTGCATCCGGCCCGCAGCTGTTAAAGGGCGGGGAAACCCAAATTAACTTTTTGCGAGTTTTTTGTTTCAGCGTGATGTCATTTTGTACAACATACGTTTTAGCAAAAAAAAAATCCAAATTTTGTTGCCCTCGTCTCGCTAAGGCCGCTTTTGTTTGATACCCGTTTGCGAGGTCTCGCGCACATCAAGCTGTGACGCTGTTCGCTGTGACGTCACAAGGTACATATAGTTGTGGCCAAAAGTTTAAGACCAGACTTGATTTATGACGATTTTTGCATTACTTCAAAATACTGCATCAGATACTGTTTCAGTTGCATCATCTTATTTCTGATGCAGTATTTTGAAGTAATGCAAAAATCGTCATAACTCAAGTCTGGTCTTAAACTTTTGGCCACAACTATATGTACCTTGTGACGTCACAGCGAACAGCATCACAGCTTGATGCGCAACGAGACCTCGCAAACGGGTATCAAACAAAAGCGGCCTTAGCGAGACGAGGGCAACAAAATTTGGATTTTTTTATTGCTAAAACGAATGTTGTACACAATGACATCACGCTGAAAACTCGCAAAGTTAATTTGGGTTTCCCCGCCCTTTAATCTCGAAGCAATCCGGCCCTCAGAGAAAAAAGTTTCATAACCCCTGTTCTAAGGGGTACCGTACCTAATGTGCTGAGACTACAAAGTGCCATGTCACTTCACCGTATCATTCAAGTTTTTATCGGCATACTCGAAAACAGGTCTACAACGTCACAAAATAATGTTAAATAAGTTCAGAGATAAACGACACGAGTCTTAAGAGATCTTACTTAGTGTAGAAAACAGCCACTGTCTGGTTGGCATTCTCCCAGTTGGACACCATAAGCTGGTGCTCATCGAATAGTTGGGTGACCAAGTCGTCGTCTGTCGGTAAGCCATCGGTATGCGTGGTGCTCAAGTTGTCGGAGCAATCGGCACAGATGGCGTAGTATTGACCAGTTAGCAAGTGCAAGTCTTCAGTAACCTCCTGCAAACAATTTTCGTTGTTTTAACGTTGTTGGTCGTTGTATGATGCAAACATTGATAAGGCAACATCAATATTAACCGCCTGAAAGGCGGACAAAACAGATCAACAACCATCTACTTTAAAGCACAGTGTTTTTTTTTCTCATTAAGGTCCGGATCGAACAAAAAGGGAAGACGCCATACTCGAGTTTCACCCTTGTTTGGGATCATCAGAGGTAAATATCAATGTGTTGAGCGGGAATCGAACTTATAACTTTGATGTGAATTTTGGACGTCTCCGACGAGTGGGAATCGAACCTCCGTCTCAAGACAATGAACTGTTGTTAATTGCAACCTTATTCCGTTCAATGATGATCACAAACAAAGGTGAAACTCGAGTATGGTGTCTTCCATTTTCGTTCGATCGGGGTCTTAATGACTTTACAAATCCTCACATCCCTTTAATACGTTTTTGTTGCGTAGCCTATATATTAAAGTAGGCTATATGTGTACTATAGCATAAACAATTAAACATAAACTATATTTTCCAGTATATTATTGTAAATGATAACCTGAACTTATTTTGGCACTTTGTCAATCCTACTTCCTAACACAAAGAACGTTTTCGACGTTACGCTAAGAAAATGCAAACTAACGTATTGTCGAGCGATGCTTTTATCTAAAGCTGCCACATCTAGAGAATGAGGCATCGAGATCTGCATCTTCTGATTATCCAGGACCGAATTCATCTCCTTGTTGAACTTCTTAACTTTCCTCAAGACGTCAGATAACTGGTTCTTCAAGTTATCGGCTGAAAGTAACAGAAAAGAAAAAAAAATTGTTTGTAAAAGTACAGTAATACAATGCTCACTAACGAGTTGATCAATGACCGCAAGAAATACGTTACTGCCCAGATAGCAATTCAGTCGTATTTATATTGATTCAACATCTGCAGACGTTGAATCATGCAATAAACGACTGATCTGCTGTCTGGGTATTTTTTACTTGGAAAGCACAAGCCTGGGAAAGTCTGAAACCAACCAGGGCGGAGAATGTTTGCTCGTGCTATACAGTAGCCTACAATGATGAGTAGACGATATTTTGAGAAAATGTGATAGGAAATCCATGAAGTGGTAGCTGAGTCCACAAACGTTGCTGCTTTGTATCTTTCTAACATTACTAGATGTTAAAACCAAGTTAAAAAAAAAGAAAACTTTTGCTGGCTGGGCGAGATTCGGACTGCACAAAAAGTGCAACAATGGCAACATTTCAGCTTCACTACAACTAAAAAATCACTGGATGATTCAATCTTGGTCATTTAATGACTGAAGATGGGAGGTGTGACCATGAAATTCTTAGACGGATAGAAATTGCAAGAACTACATTTGGAAAAATGAAAAATATTTTAACCAATCAACGTTTAAATTTATCAATTCGTCTCAGGATCTTAAAATGCTATATATGGTCGACCCTATTATACAATTCTGAAACTTGGACAATGTCACAAAAAATGGAGAAACGGATCGATGCCTTCGAGCTCTGGACATACAGGCAAATGTTAAAAATTTCATGGAAACAAAAGATCACTAACGATGAAGTACTTTCCAAATTCAATTCAAGCCCAATGCTCTTACAAACAGTCAAAAGAAGAAAATTGAAGTATTTCGGACACACAATAAGGCAAAATTCATCACAAAGATCATTAATAGAAGGGAAGATAAACGGTAAAAGAAATAAAGGCAGACCAAGAATGATTTGGACAACAAACATCACAAAATGGACAAAATTAACTTATGAATGTGCAGTACGCACAGCTCATGGTCGAGAGCAATGGCGCATTGTATCCAACCCTCCATACGAGGAAGGAACAAAATGATGATGATGATTCAATAAAGAATATATTCTAAGGACAAAGATCACAAAAACCTTTTTCGAGATCTGACATTTTGGTGCTCAAATCGATGGAGAGCTGTTGCACGCGTTCTTTCAGATCTTTCCACCTCTGATGAAGATCCACCACCTTGACGTGGTACTGGCTCACTTCATCACAAACGTCAACATCCTCCGGAATCTGCGCGACCACTTCCTGGGTGAAGGAGACGTTTGACTTCAAAACCTCTATGTTTTCATCAATTGATGGGCAGATCTTGATTAATCCCTGGAAGATTAAAATTATTTTAATGACAACCGAAATCTTTGAAGGAGAACATCCAGTTTATTTAAATGCCCTGCCAAAGGCAAAGCCGCATGCTCTTGAGCGGTGTTGAACCAGGACCCTTTCGAATGTCATAATAGCACTTGAAAAAGATTCAATGTAAATCAATCTACAAATAAAAGACCTCGATCTGTTCGTTTCTTGCCCGCAACTCAGCGAGATTAGGTTGGACTTTATCGCATTGCTTGACCACATCTTCAACGTCATCCACTGTGGCTTTGACCTGCTGGTATCCACGGACTATGTGAAGGATACCCTTCAACCTGAGGAAAGATGAAAGTTGCTTGAATATCATTTCAGTTCACTCAAGGTTTGTTTTGTTTGTCGTATCCAGGCTTACGCCCGGGGATTGAAGATTTCTATTAAGTGGACGGGAAGGCAAGGAAACCAATCTTCGCGACCACCTTCGTTCTTCGGGCATGCATTTAAGTGCCTTACCAGAGACACAGCCGCATGCTCCTGCCCGGTGTCGAAATGGCGCCTTTTCGAACGTCGTTCCAGAGCTCTCACCACTTGGCTATGCAGCCGACAAGGTTTGTTCAATCAGATCAAAAAAAAATCAAGGCAGCATTATACGATACGGATGCGCTAACCAAGGTAACAAAAGCGGTTTTTTTTACATCGTTTTAACGTCTAAAGACGAGTAAGAAACGTCAAACCAAGACATTGAAACCGACACAAAATAAAGACGTTGAAACCATGTAAAAACGGCAATTCTTGCTGGTTTCAAAAAGACTGTAACTAATAACTACAGTATAGGTTGTGCTCATAGATGGATCCAGGGGGGGTGCGCACCCCCCAAAATTTTTCAAACTGCTATTATTTTAATAAACTAATGGTATTAAGATCTAGTATTACTTTATATTTTGATAGATCATAGCATTTTATATCAGCATGTAACGAATTGATACTGAGTAGATTATGGAAAGTGTACCAATGGAAATAATCATGTGTTTTGTACTGCTCATGTTTTTAAACTTTAGAATATTTCCCAAAATTTCTTCACGTTCGTGAATTTTGCTATATCATAAGTGTTTTTTATTCATGCTTGTTTTTAAGACTTGATTTTTCATGCACACTTTCTCCGTTTTCAGGTCTTTATTAATATTAAACAAAAACATCTGTATTAACAACATGAATGCTTATCAGGGGTGCAACCTAATTCGTACCATGAACAATTCGTACCGTCAGTTTGTACCTTGAAAAGATCAAGAGAAAAAATTAAAAAAGCCGAAGTCGCTGATCGCAGTTTCCAAAAACATTTTAAAAGGGTTAGGGTATCGGAGTATCGGTTAGGTAAGATCAAGAAAAAAAAATAGAACATCGCTGATCGCAGTTTCCGTTTTTCTGCAGTTTCCGCTAACATTTAAAAATTTCTGGTAATGATACTAAGAGTTTGCCAAAGTCGCTGATCGCAGTTTCCGCAAACATTTAAAAAGGGTTAGGGTTGATCGGATTTTCCGCAAACATTTTAAAAGGGTTAAAATGTTTCCGCAAACAAACAAACTGAAAAGATCGAGAGAAAAAAATAGAACACAGCCGAAGTCGCTCATCGCAGTTTCCGCTTTTCCGCAGTTTCCGCAAACATTTAACAATTTCCGGTAATGATCCTAAGAGTTTGCCGAAGTCGCTGATCCCAGTTTCCGCAAACATTTTAAAAGGGTTGGGGTTAGGGTTGATCTGAGTTTCCGCAAACATTTTTAAATTTCTGGTAATGATCCTAAGAATTTGTGTTTGTTTGCGGAAAATTTTAAAATGTTTGCGGAAACTGCGATCAGCGACTTCGGCTTTTTTTATTCTTTTTTCTCGATCTTTTCAAGGTACGAATTGTTCATGGTATGAATTAGATTGCATCCGCTTATCAGTATGCCAAATACAGCAGAGACACATTTTGACAGTGCCACACTAATGGACCTCCGCGAATGAAAATAGAATTCAGCGGCACCATCCCCAAAAATTATAGGCTGGATCCATCCCTGGTTGTGCTTACTTTTCAAAGTGGACGTGGGTTACTACCCAGACTTTTGACCATGATTTTTGCAAAGTATGAAGTTCGTCGCGCACTTGAACCAAACTCTTAGCCTTTCCTTTCGCTTCATTGTTGATAAAGTCGACGACTTCCGTTTGTACTTTATCGTATTCCGGTTTCAAAAGCTCTATCTCGTACACGACGTTCTAAAAAATCAAACTTAAAATATGCACAAAACTTGTCCAATTAAGGCTGCCTGAGTATGCTGAAGTTTTCTCTCAGACAGCAAATCAACCGTCTCACACATTAATCGTTGAATCTTTTACATGCACGTTGAATCAATGCAAAAAAAGGTTGATTTGCTGTCTGGTTCATCCATCCACAGGTAGAATATTTCGATGCTACCGCTTAGTCGCAAGCCAATTAGGCGTGATCATTTAGTCGTCAGTCTTTCATGATGAAAGGCAATTTGAACAAAGTAAACGACTGGCACGTTTAAAAAGCGGATGGTTGGTGGTGATGCCATAAAGCCTATTACAGACTTTAATATGTAATAAGTGAAATATTGTTAGAAAGTTTTAAAGGCGATTTCCTGCAGGCGATTTCCTGCAGTCGCTTTTGTTGATCTGTCTATGTTAAGGCAAATTGACTTGAGGTGTTCACTATCTTACATTGGCCACATAAACATTATAAACAAGCGTCACTCTAGGAAAACAGATTCTTTGCAAATATACAAGAGCTGCCAAGTCTAAACTTCTGAAAACATTTCCAGTCCTAATGTTGACGTAATCAAGGTACCTGCTGATCGTCCAAGCTGCGTTGAATGGCTGACGTGTCGTCTGGCAATGGGGTGGAAAGAAGCTTGGCTTGGTGGGAGTCGATGGCATCGATTGTCTTTTGCAAACCGTTGACTTTGCGCAAGAAATCTTGACTAGTGTTTTCCTCTGCGGCAGCTGCAAAGAATGAGACTATAGTGGTAACCATACACACTCATGGTAAACATATTCATGGTAATCATATGTTATTGTTACAGCTTTGGTAGAGAGTTTGCTTTGTTCAACCATAGAGAAAAGAGTAACTTTAGCGGGTTTAACATGATGCATTACACACACAAATATAACATAATGAAATAAACTCAAACGTTTTCGACACGTACGTGTGTCCTCATCACAATTACATAAATCTGCAATAGGCCCTATACATAAAATGAAAATTGTAAGGTAAATTTGACTTTGCACTACAACGGTAACCGTAACGACACTCTAGAGTAGACTGAAAAGCATTAACAGAACAAGTGATACAGGAATGATTACGAGTAAATTATACGGTAGAAAACAGATCACATGAGATGTAAACTACAGGCATTTGACAAACAATTAGAACACACACAAAAGGAACGATGAGCCACAGGCGAATAACTGCCGGTTGAGAGACGGATCATTATGTTTGATTCTTAAGGCTTCCATGATCTAAGTCTGAAATTCAGATCTGCTTCGAGAGATGATTTTAAATTGGTTCAATAAGCCCTAAAGATTAAATCAAAAGATTAAAAGATAAAATCCTAACAAATTAGTCTTTTTTACATTGATTTAATGACTGCGGTCGTTAAAGCAACATGAAAGGAACTGAATCACTGGTTGTATTTGGACGGTTTCAGATAACAAGTTTGTCCTCTAAACTTCTAACATTAGAAACAAAGTCACAATGAAATGATTGCAAAAATGTTTCAAATGGAATTAAGCAAATATAACTAGGTTATAGAATAACTTGTGTTCTTCTGGTGACCGCACTAGGCTACCACAGGATGTTAAGGATGGTATCCAGAAGTCAACCAGTGTCACCAGAAGAATGCAAGTTATTTTATAGTCAAATGCCTGGTGAACCGTCTTCATTCCATATAAACTAGATTACGTAAAACAATTTAAAAAATAGTTTTTGGTCATCAACTCAGTAAATATAAAACGGTGTCGACCGCTTTCCATCTAAACAACAAGGAAGCAAAGCGTGAGCTGAACATCAATATCGATGGAAACCTACTGCCCTTTAACCCCACACCAGTCTACCTCGGTGTTAGTTTGGATAGGACTCTCACGTACCGACACCACTTGGAATCACTCCGCAAGAAAGTGACATCACGAGTTGCCCTTATTCGTCGACTGGCAGGCACGAGCTGGGGTGTGACAGCAACAACTCTGCGCACCACAACCCTGGCTCTTGTGTATTCGACCGCGGAGTACTGTGCCCCTGTATGGTGTCGTAATGCTCATACTCACCTGCTCGACAAACCCATCAACGACGCCTTGCGTATTCTATCGGGATGCCTGAAACCTACACCTACTGAGTTTTTACCAGTTCTTTCAGGCATCGCCCCTGCTGAGCTTCGCCGCAAAGCTGCAACACTCTCCCTGGCTCGCCGGTCACTGGAGCCACACCACGCGCTCCACAGCTACATCACCTGACCGGCAATAAAGAAACGCCTCAAATCGAGAAGCCCCTCTGTTGCTCCACAATCCTTGCAGGAGCACAACACCAGTGTCTCATCCAGGATCACCAACACCTGGCAAGAGGAGTGGATACACAGCACCTCCAGACTCCACACCTTTGTCCCCGACCCTATACCCATGCCACCAGGAAAGGAGCTCAGCCGACCTGCCTGGGTACGGCTGAATCGTCTCCGCACGGGTGTTGGGCGCTTCGCTATCAACATCTGCGGCATGCAACTGTGGTGCAGAGGAACAGACAGCAGACCACATCCTCTACCACTGCCTGACGTTTACTCTTTCAAGGGCAGTTGGCCTGTCAACGCTGGAGGACTCTACAATCAAGTGGCTGCTCGAAGAATGCCCAGACATTTGACCCCAATGAATGTAGTCCAAAAACCAACCTTTCATACGAAAGAAGAACTTACCCTTGCTCTGCACAGTTGTCGTTTCAACACGAGACGAACTGGTTTTATCCGGCTTTAACTCGCTCTTTTTGGTCCACTCTCCTTCTTGTTCAAGCAGTTGAGCAGCGGCAGCTTTGTCAATAAGCCCTAAAGATTAAAATCAAAAGATTAAAAGACATCTTAACAAATTAGTCTTTTTTACATTGATTTAACGTCTGCGGTTGTTAAAGCAGCATGAAAGGAACTGAATTACTGGTTGCATTAAGACGGTTTGAGAAAACAAGTTTGACCTCTAAACTCTTACATTAGAAACTTCACAATGGAACGATTGCAGAAATGTGATTGGACGGCTAACGTGAGAAATTTATTAGCAAGGTTTCAAAAGTTGAAGTGGGTCAATCAAAGAACTCAGTCCACCGTTTAGCGATGGTAAAACAATGTAAATATGGCAACTCTTGCTGATTAATTGATTCATAGGCAAATAAAACGTGAAAGAATCATGTTTCAAATGGAATTAAGTAAATCATATTAGATTATAGAATAACCTGCGTTCTTCTGGTGACCGCACTAGGCTACCACAGGATGTTAAGGATGGTACCCAGAAGTCAACCAGCAGTCATCAGAAGAATGTAAGTTATTTTATAATCAAATGCCTAGTGAACCGTCTTCATTCTGTATAAACTAGATTACGTAAACCAATTTAGAAAGTAGTTTTGGTCATCAACTTACCCTTGCTGCAAGCTTCCTTGATAGATAGCTCAGCCCCGGTGGTCGGGTCGATGATGACAACTTTGCGTGATCGCTGAGTCGTTCGCTTCTTCTTCGAGCTGCCGCTTTTGCGAGAATGCCTAGAACTCTTCGCCTTCTTCTGGCGGAGAACGAGATAGACCAAGTCCGTGGACGGCTCCACCTGACACCTTGATATCAGCTCCAAGTAGGTGAGATTCTCGTTGGTGTTGAGGTCGAAAAAACCCTGAAAAAGTCGAAAATTATGCTTTTATTTCATTGGGTCAGTTTTCTTCACTTATAAATACAGCGCGGGGAAACAAACCGGTAAAAACGTAATCCTTAAGCACCCTGCTTATAAAACAACTAACTAAATACACTAAGTAAGATGCATGGCCTAATGGCACAACACCAAACTACGCTGACATGAAGTTTAGCAAAAATCTAGCTCGAAACTTAATTTTATCAAAAAACTACTTGAAACTGTTAATCTTATTCACCTTTGTGTCGTAAGATGGGTCAGTCAAAATGCCGAACATCTTCTTGCTGATGATCCCACGTTTGTACGCGACTGATAGCGGCACCCTGTGGTTGGTTGAGGGGTCGATCAAACCTCCAGTGGCGACTTGAGCCTCGAGTAACCTTAAACCACGTGACTCCGTGACGTAACCTTTGTTCATCGCCTGAAAGAAAAAAATAATTTACAATCGATTTTGCAGTAGTATGTTACATTTGCAAAGCATAATAATCACCAAACACATGGTGAGGATCTCAAAAGTGCAAAGCAACTACATCATTATCATCATCATCATTATGTTCCTTCCTCGTATTATTGAGGGTTGGATACAATGCGCCAATGTTCTCGACCATAAGCTGTTCGTACTGCTTTTTCATAACTTAATTTTGTCCATTTAGCGATGTTTGATGTCCAAATCATTCTTGGTCTGCCTTTGTTTCTTTTACCGTTTATCTTTCCTTCTATTAATGGTCTTTGTAACGAGTTTTGCCTTATTGTGTGTCCGAAATACTTCAATTTTCTTCTTTTGACTGTTTGTAAGAGCATTTTACTTGAATTGAATTTGGATAATACTTCATCGTTAGTGATCTTTTGTTTCCATGAAATTTTTAACATTTGCCTGTATGTCCAGAGCTCAAAGGCATCGATCCGTTTTTCCATTTTTTTTGTGACATTGTCCAAGTTTCAGAGTTGTATAACAGGGTTGACCAGATATAGCATTTTAGTATCCTTTGACGAATTGATAAATTTAAACTTTGATTGATTAAAACATTTTTCATTTTTCCAAATATAGTTCTTGCAATTTCTATCCGTCTTAGAATTTCATATTCACACCTCCCATCTTCAGTTATTAAATGGCCAAGATAAGAAAAAGATTTTACTTTTTGTATATTTTCATTGTCAATTATAATTTGGAGTACTGGAGTGTCTGGTGATTTTGAGATTATCATTGATTTAGTCTTTTTAGCGTTAATTTTCATAATAAATTCTTCGCCAATTGAGTTGACATTGTCCAATATTTCTTAAAGATCTTCTTGTGATTTAGACAAATCTTTTTCCATGCGAATAAATGCTTTTTGATACCAGTACAAATTGATAATAAAACGTAAGTCTCTGCCAAAGCAACGACAATGCAGAAATAATCCAGGGGTGCCCAAAATAAGATCTGAGAGAACCCCGAGAGAGGAATCTTTTCTGTTCGGGTTCATCCACATTACAATCATGAAGATAAAACTGAAACTCAAGAATAAAGATAAAGAATATTAAGCAACCGGTTATGAATTCAGAATGCCAAATGCAGTCCACGGGTAGAAAACTTTGAGCAACCCTGATCTAATCTTCAAAGACAAGATCTTTTTAAAGAACTTTTTGAAAATTTTACAACCAAGAGAAAACATCTGCACCGATTCATGAGTAATCGTGAGTCAATTGATGCATCAAGTGCATAGACAGTAGACTCTCACCTCAAAGAGGGAAAGAACACCACTGCTGACGGGGCTCTTGTAACCAGTGACAGCCCTGAGTGCTCGCTCTATGGCGTCCACCTGAATCCCATCAATCAGATGGTGCTGCATGGCCTCTCGGACACCGAACCTCTCACCAGTGGTTGGGTCAATGAGGCTTCCAGTCGCTGCTTGGGCTTCTAGGAGCTCGAGACCTGACATAAATAATTAAGTTCATTAGTGGAGTTTTTAAAACTATAGTGTATTGGCGAGCATCCAGCTGGTAAGCTACGTAAAATTGAAACAATATAGAATTTGACTTTTCATGTAATGTTTCCTAATTACTTCGTAATTACTATTGTGTTGTCACGACAGACGTCACAAACGTTCTGTTACGATTTTTTTTGTATCCAGATTCGTAGGCTACTATAAGCGGTTAAAAGTTTGAATTACTGTAAGTGGGCAGTAAGATAAGTAGCTAGTCTTCGAGTCTATCTTTAAGAGTTTTGGCAAGACACAGCCGCGTGCTCCCAGTGGTCATCGAACCTACGCCCCAGTGGCGTAGCTAGGGGGGCGGGGGGGAGGACCGCCCCGGGCGGCACGTCTGGGGGCGGCACTGTCAGACTACGATTTTTGATTTTGATTATAATCTGATAAAAAAAAAGCATTTCATTTTCACATGATTTTTCTTGAAGGGGCGACAAAATCTGAATCCGCCCCGGGCGGCACATTTTTTAGCATTTCCTAGCTACGCCACTGCTACGCCCCCTTTGAACGTCACTCTGACGTCCTCAATACCGTGAACTTTCAACTTTAACATAAAATTCCTAACGAAGGAGCTAAGTTGTAATAAAGTAAATACACGAATTATTCTTTATGCTGCAATTACTTTGGTTTGGCATCAATTACTTGATACAAAACCAACTACAGACAAAAAAGATTAAAATAGAGCTATGAAGTACACCGAGATCAAAACACAACTTATTGCATCAAACCTGTGCCACGCTTGATAATCCCATTGCGAATACATTCCAAAATCGTGCATTTCTGGCCAGTAGCCTCGATGATGATGCCGGCTATAGGTTGCTCGCCGACCAGATATTGTTGGATTGATTCTGCTACTTCTTCTTCAGACAGCTTGCCTTCTTCTAAAGCAGACACCGTCTCTTCAGTGACTATGCCAGCTTCTAGCAGGTGAATCAAAGACGCCCGTCTGTACAAACGTTATGTGAATACGATGGCAAGCCACGAAAGTGAAGCAAAACCGAAGTTGGTCCTTTGAAAAAGATCGTTACTATAGCGGAAAAAGAGTCCAATGAACCATTGAAAAAGAATACTTCAAATGGAAACTTCCAACTGTCAGTTTTGATCACAGGGCCTGGGTCAGTGGTTTAAGCCTCCCTCAGCGTGACGGATAAAGCTTCCGAAGAGGGTTTTTTAGACCGATGGTAGATATTTGTCAAAGAAAATAGGTTGAGAAAATTGCTCCTCACTACTTATTTATACGTACTAACAGATGATATCCATTTCAAAAAATAAGCCGGAACAAACCTGTTCAAGGTAGTTTCAAAGTAAATGTCGGTTCGTTTTTTAACTTTGTATTTGGTGGTTGTAGTTATAGTTGTGGTTTCCGTGGTGGTGGTGGTCTCGTTCTGAAGAGAACAGATATTATAATCCCAGCAATGGCGCAGATTATGACACTTCAAACAGCTTACAAGTTACTTCAGTGTAAGTTGTCTTACAAGATAGTCTACTTTAGAGGTGCACAATCTGTACAATAATGGCCAGATGTTCAGATGACCAAAATTAAGCTTAGCTCGCGACTTTGCAAACTTGTAATTTTTTCACTCCCAATACAACTCAAAGAAACTACTTCTCCTCATCAAAAATCACATACATCTCATCTCTTGACAGTATAAGCCTTGTTAGTCACTTAAAAGTTTACCTTTTTTTTTTGCTCTTGACATGATCAAACTGAGAATGCTGTGATGGCAAAATCGATTTATGATTAAAAAATGAGGCTAGTAAACTGTTTGTTGCGTTGAGCAGCAAGACTCATACTAATGATATACGAGACAGTCAACAGCTTCAAGTGGACAGCTTGCTGGGTTGATTCACAGAAACAGAAAGGTTTCATTAGACATCTCTTGACAGAAAAGGAAAAAAATGTACTGCAGAAAAAGCTTGTTCAAGAAAATGGATATAACAAACTTGTCTATCACCTGTGGGTTGATGAAGCTTTGGTAGAGAGTTTGCTTTGTTGAACCATAGAGAAATAAAACACAAAACAAATAAAACCTGTGGATTGCGTTGTAAAAGATTGACACCGGTAACTGGGTCATGGTAACAAGACTGGATTACTTCTTCGTAAGATTTCGTCGTCTTCGATGTCGGATCAACGTAGCATTGCTCAACATCGGCGTCACCTTCAAGGCAGAGGGTCAGCTTGGGACCGACCAATGCCTCAAGGAGGGGGCCACCCCTAGGGAGGCGAACACATTTCTGAAAACAGTGATTATTAGTCATTAGAAGCATTGTGACTACATAGCAGAGTTGAGCGATAAGACTTGTTTCGCGATAACATCTCAACATTGTGATCAATTGTTGCCAGGTTTGCTTTGATATTTTTACATAACCTCCAGTTTATATCAGGTCAATAAAATCAATCATGTTCGGTAACTTGTATAATTTATTGTTAAAGCTTCGGTGTCGCAAAGGGTGCTTCTTCAGTATCTTATTCAAATAGAATCATTTTAAACAGGGACAATCTTTCCTAATTGCAAAAATGTGAATGTTTAAATATCCCCTGTTTCTATTCCTACTTTGGCATCGATGGCACCCCCTGTCGCAAATTGGCATTGTAAGTATCGTGCTGCGTCGCTTAAATTGATGATTTCCTTTTCTGCCAACTCAGCAAGTGTCATTCGCATCTTGGCACCCAGCTTCAGATATCTGGAAAATAGAACTCGCATTATTTCTTTAAGAAACTCAAAAACATTGTTCATGTAAACAAATTTCTCATTATCACTTCCCAGACAGAAAATTAACCATTTTTTACTTTGATTTGCTGACTGGGTTACAAAATTGTGCCGATAAGTACACGAAAGTAAGGCCACTTTAACGTATGTCAGTCAAGAACCAACGTAAAACTGGTACCAATCGAGTAAGATACAGTCAACATACCCCAAAACGACTTGTTCGGCCTGCTGTAATGAGGAGATATGTTTTCGCTCGATCAAGCCTGACATGTAGGCATCCAACACTGTCAACGCCTCACCATTCTTGGGGTTGACTATGCCACCAGTGCAAGCCTGGAAATGAAGTGGATAAGTAATTAACTATAAATGAAAATGATGGAGCTTTAAGAGTTTTTTGAGCTTTTAAGAGTTTTTGTTCACATATTATTTATTTTTGCAATTTTGGTGAAATGATAGGCTGTTGCAGCTTTTCTTAAGGGTTCTTAAAGGTCTACTGCAACTGGTTGGTGGTAACCGACATTTTCTTGTGGACAGGGAGTTGTTCTACTTCCAAAAGAACATCCATTTTTTTACCACAACACTTATTGTCCAACCTACAACGCAGCTAGCAACGGTTGCTTTTTTGAACGTTGAAACGATGTAAAAGACGACTTTTACGGATGAAAATGTCAATAACGTACCTGAGCTTCCAGGTATCGGTACGCGTCATCGCGCATCATAATTCCACGCTTCGTTGCTTCCAAGAACGAGAGTTTCTCTCCAGTCGTGTTAATGAAGACGCCACTGATGGCAGGGTTGCCAAATAAGTAGGGACGAATCATCGCTTTGATTTCATCGATGCTCATACGGCAACTCACCACGTCCAATGCTACACTTTCTTGCACAATTCCGTACTTGACTAAGTCATCCAACGAAATATCAACGTTGCATATCGTTGGGAATCTGAAAAACAAAACAACGTTTTAGAAAAGCTTCTTGTTTTCATTGGGAGTCGAACCAACACCCTTCCAAACATCAGGCACAAACCCTTTCCATTCAGCCATGCGACCACTGTTGGTTCATAACCCATGATACACAATATTCCAACGGTTGTATTTTCTTTATAACTAATGAAGCTGCTCAGAGTGGAGCAAAAGGGAAGTCGTTGCTTTTAAATGTGTTATACTTTATGAATTTATAGACAGGTAATGATAAGCTTCCCACTTTCAGAATAGGTCTAAAGAAGAGGTGACAAACCTGCGGCCCGTCAAAGAATTTTGTGCGGCCCGCAAAACAATTTGACAAAGGCTCATGCGTTAAAGACAAAATACATCTCAAAGCTGTTTTATGCCTTCACTGGTACACCTTTCCTTTGCTATTTTCTTGCCCTAAACACTAACTTTCAGGGTTTAAAGTTAGAAAATAGGAAAGCTATGTTAATTTTATAATCGACTTGAATATCATGTCAAGTATCAGCCGAACAAGCAAGTCTTGTTGTTTTATGAAAACCTCTAAAACGCCAATCGTGTGTTCGTGTTGATAGAATTATTAAGTTACTTTTACAGACATAAAGCTTGCGTTTACTTAAATTCATATCTCTCGTTCCACAGAGTTTGTGGTCCATCGAATTGTACAAAAACGATTACATTTATAGCAATTCTTTATTCTTTCCAAAAAACAAGTTTAAATAATTGCTGTCAGTGTTTAGACAAAAAAGTGGGCTTGCAAGGGCCTGACTCATAAAGAGTGCGGCAAAATATCTGTAGTTTGTTGCTTCAGAGACGCTATTTTTAACTTTTACTTCTGTAAAAAACAATTTTATGTCATCTTTTGTGGGCTGAAAATTAATCGGTGTTTTTCATCATCCATTTAAACGTTGGCATAGCATGGCCAACGTTAATTCAACGTTTAAATGACATTTGTCTGTACGTGACTGTAAATATTTGGTGTAGCACAATATTTCTTCGAAGCTTTTGCCCGCATCTTGAAAAATGTTGTATCAACGTTAGCGAACGATTGTTATCCACTTGCTTGCTTCAACCAAGGCATATTATTTGAACTCATTTTTTCTTTACTCTGTCTTTAAATAACGCACCTTCTCTGTGTTTTGCAATATCAGCATAATAGCTAGCAAAGCGAACGTTTGTTTACTTGTGAAAGCATAGACCAGAAATTCTCTTGAGTTTTATACAGTATTAACTGCAATTTTGTAAAACGAGCTGTTTAAATCTTAATTCTTAAAGCATAAATTGAGAAACTTTATGTTAAATATTTCTTGACCATTTCCTAATTGTAAATTTTGTATTCTATTTGAATAAGATGCACTAGTGACTAGTAGAATCAATTGCTGTATGACTGTTACAACTTTATTATGATTTGAATTATTATTTGTACGGATTTATCACTTCAAGCCCTTCTGCCTCAGTGAGTCGACTAAACTGTCTTCACCAGCTCTATTTAAGATTGAAGTATATCTGCTCACTAAGTTTGTTAAACAAACTTGCGACTTCTGACCTTGTGACCTTACGACCTGTAAACTTGCAATCTTTCCGCCACAATAAACTAACAGAACTCAAGACCGTGTTCAGATTCAATCTACTTGGCTTGTTTCTCTGTCTGTTGGAGGTCGCAAAACCGTATTAACTAAGAGACGCATATATTAATCCGATCCACTGTTTTGCGCCAGTGAGAAAGATATTCTTTAACATTGAATTTGCGTCAAAATTCTACAAGCTATAAGGTGAAGTTGTGAAAACACTATTCACCTATATTTTTGGTCGATTCCAATCTATGACGTCATGGAATTTTGACAAGCGCTAAGTTGTTTGGCCCGATAACTCATGTGTAATTGACAAAGTGGCCCGCGACCGCAAAAGGTTCATCACCCCTGATCTAAAGTAAGCTAGGTAGGATAACTACAAGTTAGTCATCAGTTGTGACCTACTTGATGGATTTCCTGTCGTTGGCTGCGGGTACAGCATCTGCTTCTGTCGCTTGCACAGGCTGAAGCACAACAAAGTAATTGTTAACATTTGAACAAGGACCTCCTGATGATTTCTGGATGAAACAGGATAACAATTGACAAGGTTTGTAGGTAATTAGTATCTATAGGCTACGTATTTGATGTGATTCTTCTACACGCGAAAAAATAATGTTCATTTCATTAAACTTCTATTTTTAAGCAATCCAAAAAATTGAAATATTACAACAGTAAGCAAAGAAAATCTTGAATTCTAAATTTTCTACAATTTGGGTAGAGAGGTAACTCTTTTAAACCATAAACAGACATAACTAAGCAACAACACTACATTTAAATGTAGTGTTGTTGCTTAGTTATGTCTGTTTATGGTCTAAATTTTCTGCCCTGCAACATCAGCTGATGTGTGCATAATGGCATCACTCACTTTGACAACAGTAGATCTTGTTTTGGTTCTGGAACGCTTCCGCTTCTTCGGCTTGATCATCAAGAACCGGAAGCCAGCTGGAGGACGAATCTCACACCTGGAAGTAATAATGACGTTGATTTGATGTTAATTTATATATTTATTTATCATTTGTTACATCAAACTTATGCGGAGTGGTTAAAGATTTTCAAAATTAGAAGGAAAGGCAAGGAGCCAATCTTCATCCACCTCCAAGCATATGAACAATTGAACAAATATGAAGTTCAGTCAGCAAATCAATGTAAAAAAGGGCTGATTTGTTGACTGGGATGGAGCCGTGTATCTGCAGGACGCACCTTTGCATGAGGTCAAGATAAGAGAGGTTTTCCTTTGTGTTGGGATCAAAGAATCCTTTAGTGTCATCCGATGGGTCTCCCAGGATCTCGTTCATTCTTTGGTCAAATAAACCTCGTTCATAAGCGACAGATATTGGCACCTGATGAAGGAAAAAAAGGAAATATAATCGCCGCCATGATAACTTCCAAACCGAATAATTGAATTGCTGGCAAATGAATGCATCCAAATGGATGTAAACTGTTTATAAATCTATAATAGAGTTAAATGTGAATACAGAAACTGCAATAAAATTAGCGAGCAATTTACCCTAAACTTCTGCAAATAAGTTAAAACACAACAAATTTTCAAAATCGTACAAAAAGTGTATTTGGTAGGACAGTGTAGGCCAGTATGGTCACTTCTAGAATTCATGATAAACTTTACTTTAAACTTTTTGGATATGAACTGAAAAGTAAGTTATCTCAACCTACCCTGTGGTGCGCTCTAGGATCGATTAGGCCACCGGTTGCTATCTGCGCTTCAAGAAGGCGAATCCCTCGAGATTCCACGACCAGTCCTTTCCGCATTGCTTCAAATAATGAGAGGATCTGATTGGTTCCTGGAACTTGGTAACCTTTGACCGCCCGCTCAGCCCGTTCAAGCGTGTCCACATGATTGCGATCGATCAAGCCTGAAAGAACAAGCAGCTTAGAATTTTAATGCACTACAACACAATTTCAACCAGCTTAACATTATACACTGTAGAATTTCACACTAAGATTTTAACGTTTATATCTCCGAGGTAGGTTACAGTCAAGGCTGGGTACCATTCACAGAATGACAATGGGGGTTTTCAGTGTTCGGTATGCATGAAAAGAACTTGTCCGATTTAGGGAGTTGGCGATAGAATCGTAGGCCAATGCAACAGAAATGGAAAAAAGGGATTTTGAGACAACGAAAGCTGCCTCATGCTAAACAGAATTCACAAAACCGATCAAGAACACGATACCTAATAAAAACACAAACAATGTGTCGTAATACAAAAATATCCAACATGACACGTAGTGTGTATACTGTATATCCTATGTAAAAAAAGTCACAACGGTTCTTGCGGTTACAAAACGAGCTGTTTTTAACTAAAATACTTAAGTTAAAACTCACCCTTTTTGTACGCCGCGGCCACGGACATCTTTGAAGCACTTTTTGGGTCGATGATATTCCCAGTAGCTGCTTGGGCCTCAAGAAGCTCTATGCCTGTTCCTCTCTTAATAATTCCTTTGTTTGTTGCTTCCATAATCGATAACATCTCACCTAAGAATAAATGGGAAGTTAAAAGGCGTCTTCGGATATTTTTTATCTTCAACCCCCTGATAACGTTACGTTTGTCAGGTTGAGAAGTTTGAGAGGGGTTGTCAAAAACTGTTCTGAGTCAAAAACTTGATTGTTTTAAATAAGTCCGAAGGCTTGTGATGCATTGCTAAAATGTTTTCATGAAGTCTCCCAATTTAAAAACAAAACCGTGTTCCGGGGGTTGAAGCACAAAATTGGCCAGTGGATTACAGGTTGTACATCCCTGAAACTGAATAGTCTATCAAAAGCTATAAGAAAACTACACAAAATTTAACCTCAAGATTCAAAATCATTATGCAGAAAAACAAAAATGATTTTTAAAAATTGTTTAAATAACTCACCAGTTTCTTCCACTATGACGCCACACACTGGTTCTTCATCACCAAACAAGTAGGGCTTCAACTGATCGTACAAGTCCGACTCAGTTATGGTTTCCGATTCCAAATCTCTGACCTGCTCTTCCGTCACCAAACCAGCATCACATATGTCTTGCAATTTTGCTTCTTCGTGATAGGCTGTACTGAACCTGCGCAAAGGAAATGCATGTTACAGAAATGTCGAAGTCGTAAGTCGACATAAGATTGTTTTTAATTTTGTGAGAGGATTTGAATTCGGTGAAAGAAAAGAGAAAAGCAAAACAAATGACCTGATATCAGAATAGATGCGCTTCTTCTTCTTGGGAGCTTGTGGCTCCAAGAGTTTGCTGATATCAATCTTCGAAGAAGTTAGCTCAAGAAACAAGAGCTTTGTCTTCTTCTCTTCTTTGCACTTGCCAACCAAGTCCAAGTAAGTAAGATTTTTCTAAAAAGCAATTGCCATGATCGTGATCATATCATAAGATCGTGATATCAGCTTTGTTACTTTCAACAGCTGATGTCGATTGCTTGTTTGTCGTATCCAGGCTTACGCCCAGTGGTTGAAGATTTAGATTAAGTGGACGGGAAGGCAAGGAAGACAATCTTCATGACCACCTTCAGGCATGCCTTTAAGTGTCTTACCCAAAACACAGTCGCATGCTCTTGAGCGGTGTCGAACCGGCGCCCTTTTGAACGTCGTTCCAGGGCTCTCACCACTTGGCAATGCAGCCGACAGCTCATGTCGATAAAACAATTCTTTCAACGAAGCGCAGTTTTCAAAACAATGACAGTGTGTACCTCTGTGTTGGGGTCAAAAAATCCTTTCGTATCATAGGTTGGATCTTCCAAGATCTTGTTCATTCTCTTATCGAACAAGCCTCGACGATACGCGACTGATATGGGCACCCGATGGTTGGCTCGGGGGTCAATCAGTCCTCCAGTGGCTATTTGCGCCTCTAACAATCTGAGGGGAAGGAGTTTGTACAATTAAATAAAGTGACAATGCTCAAGAACATCATTACATGTCCAGCAAAAGTTGTTATTTTTACGTAGCTTCAAAGTTTGGCGACGTCTAGGCAATATTAAGCAGTAACTTCTTCTTTGTGTACCATGCCTGTTTCAGGCTTAGGCGTTGATGTATACTTCTATTCAGTTATCGCGGCATTTAACTGTATTAAAAATTGTTGTGGTTGGAACGTAAAGATGATTCTTGAGGTTATTGTGAAAAGTGAGGCGCTGTTTTTCTTTGATCTTTCCACAAAAAGCAGTGTGTTCTAATAGTTTTTTCCTCATGGCAGTAACATTAAGCAGTAACATTATCAGCTGAAATAAAATTCAACACTGATAACTTAAAGCTCTTGTCTTTCAAGTACAAAAATACATCAATGATGTACCTGATTCCATGGCTTTCTACAATGAAGCCTTTCTTCATGCATTCGTACAAGGACAATATCTTGTGGTTGATTGGGTCCTCATACCCCGTCACAGCACGTTCTGCACGCTTCAATGCATCTTCATACTTAGCATCGACCACACCTTTGTCCACGGCCTCAGCGACACTCATGTGCTCGTTCGTTAGAGGATCAATCATGTTACCAGTCCCGGCTTGGGCTTCTAGTAGCACCAGCCTGAGATGTAGACAAAGTTGAGTTAATGGAAGTTGAAGGCAGAAAATTGCAGGACAAACGACTCTATATTGGTATTGAAGTGACGACTAACATTAAGTGTGGATTTTTTTTATCTAAAGATTTTCAAACACAAGGAATAGAACGGTTGAAAACCTATCCCAGTGTTGTTTACATTGACTCAACATCTAAATGTAATCACCCTGTGCTTGTCTTAATTAGACCGCACTTCATTGCAGTGTTGATGGAGATCTTCTTGCCTGCAGCTTTCTTGACAATCAACCCGGAAATCGGCTCAGTTCCTTTCAAGTATGTCTTCAGTTTATCTTCAACCTGCGCGAAACCACACGTTGGGATGTTTTTTAACGTTATTATTGCGTCAGGACTGAACAGAACTGATCATTCTGGTCTGCAAGCTAAAAGGGGAGTTTCTATGGTGGACAGATACAGGATAGATGTCTCATTGTGAATATGAAACTGTGTTTTATATAGAGTTGCGTCCATCGCAAGTATGCAGGGCATTTTTCCTCTTATAAATATCGGTCTATTCTACATTGATGCAATGTCTGTACACATTCAATGCATGTGAAAAGGATTGATTTATTTTTAGCTGGGCACCGCTTGATCATAAGCAAGTGGTTAGAAAATTTTCTTACAGAAAAGGTGTTTAAATTCTGATAAAATTTTGTGTTTCGGAAATTTATGTAAAACCAAAATATAAAATTTAACATTTACTGTTTACTAAATTAATAAATGTACAGTTTTACGACTTTGTAAACATATGATATGAGCACATATCAACAAAATATCAACACAGAATTGAACAAATTCTTACATCTTGTTCACGCAAAACTCCGAGCTCTAACTTTTCTGCCATATCCTCAGGAACAATTCCAGCACTGTACAAGTCTTGGGCAGTGGCTTGTCTATGCAAGTAAGTTTCAAATTTGATGTGATCCAAATGTCGCTTCTTCTTTGTCGTTGTTGACGTGGTTTCGATCGTAGTGGTGATGGTTCGGTTGGTCTGAAAACAAGAGAGGGAGTAAAGAATTTCACGTTCAGGTTTTAGTCCTGGTGTAACACTGACAATGCTAGCCTAACAAAGAAAAACTATGAAGCGACACTAAAGTAATGACATTTGGGCAAGCCAACCATCATAAACAACTAAAAACTCAGGTTTTCTCAACTTTTGTAATAATTCTGCGCTCATTCTGAAACTCGTTAATACCTCGCTGTGACTGCACATGAAACTTATATTTTTTTTCTTGTTTTGACTCTTCAGTGATTATAAAGCAACATTTTTAAACTTGTTTCTGACTTCAGCTTACCCGTGACTACAAGGCAAAACACTCTAATCTATAAAGTATATGCATCGACCAGCGTTCTTACATTACGAAGGCATTATCAACAACCAGCCACAAACATCTAGCTAGCCAGTCAGTTTTAAATGAAAATGAAGGGATGAGGCAACGTGAAGGATTTCACAAGCTACAACTCTCTAAGATCATTTTTTAAAGCCTTTGAAAGATCCGCTACTTTAGATAAGACATTTATGTATTTTTAAGGTTTCGGGAGAGAGTTTTCTTTCTTGTACCAAAGATAGGCAAGACACAACAATACAACAATATATTTTACATATTTACAAATAGTTTAACAGTCAAACGGTTTCGGCTTAATTTAAGCCCTCATCAGGAATCTGAAAATATTTATAAAAATGCAATAAATTTTAACTTCTTGAAGGGACCTAACTAACTGACTATAAGCATAAAGAAACACGCAGCGAATATAAGCAATAGTGTGGAAAACGGACAGACAGACGGAAAACAAATTACATTAGGAAAAGGTAATTACATAACTACAAAATAAGTTGAACCAAGGGGTACGTGATACATCTAGTAAAACAAGTTTGGTAAAGAGGTGACTTTCTTCAACCATAGACAGATAAAACCAAGCAACCACACGGCATTTAACATAATACAATAAAGTGAACATAAACTACGAACGTTTTTGGCCATACACATGTTAACCCTTTCCAAGTAACGAAAAATAACTGATTTTACATCTACATTGAAAATAAATAACTGATCTACTAACGGTAAAGTGACACCTTTCTCGATAAATGAGCAATAGCACATAGTGATACAAAAGACAAAGCATTGTTGTTTTTTTAAACATTGCAATTCATTCATTCATAGCTTGTCACGCCAGTGTCGGAGCCAGGTAAGAGCATTGTTTGTGATGTTTTTGAGGTCGTTATCATCACATGAAGGGCTGAGGAGGCAGTTGGTGAGGATGTGCTTCATCGTCTGATTGTCTAGGCGCAATCACACGCAGGGTCAGGAGTCATCTTCCATCGGAAAAAATTGCTTTTATCAACATCGCAATAAAAGTGGACTTATGATATCATTTCAACGTCACCACTCAGTTTACCGATGTAAGCAGCGCATCTGGGTACTGTAGGCATCAAAATACAACGCAGATTATATAAAAATCCTCTACTAGTCGACAATGCCTAAATGAAGTTAAGCTATAGTGGTGCTGAAGTAGCCTCCATGTAAGTTTTTTTTGCAAAAAGTTTGTGTTTCAAATGCTTCAATAACGTGTATCAACAAATCGACGAAACTTAACATTGCTACAACAGCTTAGCTTACTTCAGCAGTTATCTTTATAGGTAGAAGGGGAATCTGTGGGAACATATCGTAGAGGGAAGACACGTATGTTATGATGGATCGTTCATCTGGGTTGTTCACGTTCACGTCTGAAAAATACATTGTCTTGTTTCCGCATCCGGTCAAATCAGGGACTTTTTACATTCGATTACGTCTACAGACGTTGAATCAATGTATAACGTTTGCCCACGTCGAATCAATGTAAAAAGAAGGTAATTCACTGCTTTGGATGTGACACTTCTTTGTCGCGCCTGTAAACGTTGAATCAATGAAAAAGCGACTGATTGGCTGTCTGGGTTGGGTGTGGAACTCACCTTCAGGATCAAGTAGACGAGTGATGCCAAATTCCTTCTCGGCTACGTTGAAGGCCTGCTCCAGGTTTGTTGCGTTATCGTTGGTCATTACTTTGTCCATGTCAATGACTTCGCACCTGCAACAAGGTACCAAGTCAAGAACGTTCCAGTGAGATCATTTTTATGCAATCCAATCCACTTTAAAGCACACGGGCAAACCCACAATCTTGCTCTTTTAAAGGCCCACTAAATGAAATTTTCAAACGGGAATTAAGCATTAAAATACGTAAACTGAACATTCAAGAATACATTTCATAAAAAATTACCGAGAAAAATTTTCGCTGGCAATTTGTTTTCACTTGGCGCTGGCAAGGCCTAAAGTCCAATGTTTCGTTTATTTTTTATTTGTTTCAAAATGATCAAAAAGTGGAAACACTGCTCGAGAATACGTCACTATCGACTAGAGCGTAACATTGCTACTATTTGAGTAATAGTAGCAATGTTACGAGAAAGGTGAGGTACGGTAGTATAAATGTAGTAGCATTGCTAAAAATTAAATGTCCATAAAATCAATATTGCATCATAGTCTGACTATTGTAGAAACAATATTGCATCATGGGATTCATGGCAATTACCTGTACTATGCCTGACTATTGTGCTGTGTTTGGCTGTGACACGACAGCATTGCATAAAGTTGGTCTGTTTGGGTTTCCAAAAGATACTGTAGTACGCAAAAAAAGAAATGGAATACATTTGTGAACACCACAGGCACAAGTCAGTGGAGTGGACCAAAACCACACCATAGAATTTGTAGTCTGCATTTTCAAGAAGCAGACTTCAAAAATTTTCTTCAATTCAAAATGGGATATGCCAAAAGACTTGACTTGAAACCCGGTGCATATCCATCATCCATCAATCTTTCCTTCACCACCATGAACTAGTGCAACAGCTGAAGGATCACATTCGACTTCTTCCTGGAGACCAGGTTATAGAAGACGCCAAGTTTATGAAGTTAATGAAGCTGTTGATAAAGTTGTATTGAAGAGGGTTCAATACCCGAAATCGCGATATGCAACAGAAGAATTTCAAATTGGAAAAATATAACAGAAGAATTTCAAATTGGACTTTGTCTCACTTTTATGCATGTACTCATACAATTAACATGTACTCTAAAAGGTCATCGTTTATGTTATAGTGTTCACATTTTTCTTAAATTTTTGATGCTTTTGTATCTGCTTTACGAGGATCCCCGATTGACTTTACGTTGATACGGGTTTAAAGTAATCGCCCCTTTTTTTTAATAATTAATGAAGTACTGTTGATTTTATAAATAGTTTATCGTATTTAGTCAGAATTGCAGTATTAAGCTTTCATAACCTGTACCCCAGGGCCTGATTTACATCAAAGCCATTAACCTAGTGCTTGTTGTCTAGGGCAGGGGTCACCAAGCTACGGCTCGCGGGCCGAAACCGGCCCGCGAACTGATTTCATCCAGCCCGCCACGTGCTGCGGAAATAACAGCTGCACTACAACTGTTAAGGAAAAAAGTTACCAAACTTTTTGTAAAGGACTGACGTTGCTGTTGAGCTACACGCAACCTGCTAATGATTTTTCCATATTGTTTTTTCTTATGACATCACAAACTTTGTTGTTCAAAACACCAATGTTTCATCAGTGCGATATTTCTGTTTAGGCAAATCATACCAGCCAGACTAGACATCATAAGCAGAAGGATTTGTATATCTTTTCGCAATTTGCATCCGGCCCGCAGCTGTTAATCTCGCAGCAATCCGGTCCTCAGAATAAAAAGTTTGGTGACCCCTGGTCTAGGGGATGAAAGAACAAATTAGAATTTAACTAAGGCTGCAGGGATAAAGCAGGTTGAGAACCACTGGCCTGGGGCCTACCAATGCCTAGCACCATTTGATGCATCGATGTTGAAAACAACGTTTTGTTCTTGAAGTTAGCTTCATGAAAACCTATTTATCTTGGTAGATAGAATAGCTCCTGAAGCAAAGCTACCGTTTTCACGGAATTCAACATAAAACATCGTTATTGTATGCGTGGTTTTTATGGTTGTTAATTTTTAGGTGCTGTAGGTTACTATAAATTTTATGTGTCATATTGGAGAATGTCTGACTCTGACGATAGCTTCCAATACGAAGAGGAAGATAGAACGGATATTGAAGAAGTGATAATGAAGAAGAAAGTGTGCTAGAACCTGAACCCTATCGTTTTTAGCCTGAGTACACAGAGGCAGAGCTCAATCAGCTTCACCTGGCTGATGTGACTGACGTTTCTCAGCAGGAGGATCGAGTGGGAAACACTGACTAGAAAGAGAATTTAGATATTTGACATCATATGCTGCATTTGTTCGGCTTTATTTAACACAAAAGAAGTAAATCATCGACAGTAGCGGGATAAGTGCTCACTGCTCAGCTTTACATTGCATCCCCCTATACCTATAGGTTTATACGGCCTTACACCTGCAACATGTTGAAAGCGACTTTACAGATGCAGCCGAAATTATGACAAAATGAAATCTTAACGCTCTTAGGTGTACCTTGCCTAATACCCATTATATTGCGGAGTTGCACTTTTCAGTACCGGTAAGCAATGAATTATTACCAAATTTATATCAAAAGGTGTTCGTGTTGTCACAGTGTGCCAATGGATGAGCAACATCAAGCTTTGTGCTGCTGTGAGATAGATACAGCACGGATGAAAGATATGCTAGATGGCACACCAGTCGTATATTGATGTATCTCGACCGGACCTCACTGATGCGGCTGTGTAATGCCTTTCCGGGTTTTCCGCTCCAAAACCAAACCACTAATTTAATGTTTACAGACAATGAGTGTTGAATATGAAACATAAACAAAGTCAGTAGCGTAGCCAGGAATTTTGAAAGGGGGGGTTTTGACAACCCAGCGGTGGGGAGTCTGGGGGGCCTCTCCCAGAAAATTTTAAAAAATTACTTTGAATTTGGTGCATTCTGAGAGCATTTTCAACAAAAATGTGGGTATGAATATTCCTGTAAAATGGTGCTGTCCGATGGCATAGCAAAAGGATAAGATCATGTTTTTTTCGGCATTTTTCGGAAATAAAGCAAGTCTCTGTCTTTTCTTGTTGCTAATTCCTGGCTGAGATGTTTGGTATTGGCAAAACTCGCTCTTTTAATGCAGTTTTGTTTAAAATTAGGCAATTTGTTTTAGACTGAAAGCATCATTCTCAATATCGTGACGTCACACGCGTGCCAAAGGGGGGTTGTAACCCCCAAACCCCCCCCCCCCCTGGCTACGCCACTGAACAAAGTAATTGTCGAGTGCGTTCATACCGAGGTTCTGCAAGTTATTATAGCATCAGACGAATATCAATTAAATGGACGTTAATGAACTGCAGTCAATTAATAAACGTTCATCACGTTTAACAGACGGTCCCGGGAGAGTTAATGACGGGTGAACGATAGACGGAATGAATCAATGAGAAATTGAGAATGTCACGTGGTTAACAATGTAGGCCGATGAAGAGCGGTCTATTTGAGCTAAGAGAAGAACGCTTGAAGGCGAAGGAATAATAATTATGATCATAATTATAATGCTCTTGTACAGCTGTTGTTGCCCCACAGCAGCAAAGATTTCTTAGAGAAAAGGGAAATTTCTATTCAACAGACTTTCTTTGCCGCTTTATGCACTTGCCGGACTAAATAGGCGCTGCCTATAAACTGATTAGGAATTGAACCCAAGGCTACCGAAAGCAGAAAATCCTCATTGACCACTCGACCAAGTAAGCTGCGTACACCACTGGTGGGAAAATATATTTTGCATGGAGAAAGCTCCAGGGAACCAGAAAGAATTAGTCTATTCATGGTAAGCGTTTTGTTATGAAGTTGACTTTGTATTTATCAAAAACGTATCGGTTAAAAGGAAAGTCTTGGTAAAAATATAAAGTTTACAAACAGAAACATAAAGTGTACAAACAGATATATAATTACGTTGGGATTTATGCGGCATAGTGCAAAATGTATGAAGAAGGTCTACTAACCCATTCCTATGCAAGATCACGTTGAATGCTTTGCCATCTTGCCAAGAGGAGCTGAAGTTTCTGACATTAACTCCATCGTAACCATCCATGTTACGTTGTGCCCAAATCAATAAGGCTTGCTTGGCAGATAAGTCCTCGCTGCCTTCCACAGATATATCTTCAATCTAAAGTCGATAAGGTAACAATGAGTGGCAATGGAGTGATTTAAATGCTGTAAGACAGAACCTTTCGAAAAGATTTTAAAACTGAATTTGCGTTGAAGTTGGAGATAATCATTTTTAAAGGTAGTACTGTAAGTAGTAACCAAAAAACTTACTTGAAAATGTAAAATTATCGTCCAAACTAGTCCAAGCGTGAGTTTCGGAACCCCATCCGTGATGGCGTCATTTCGAATATTTACAAGACGAACCTGCAAGGCAATTAGCACATAGTAACGAATACTACCAACAAAGTTACTCACAACCCAAACAGCAAATCAGTCGTTTTTATTGATTCAACGTCTATATACGTTGAATCCATGTAAAAAACGTCTGATTTGTTGGTTGGGAACCGGGGTAGCAGTAAAAGGACATCGCAATTGGTTATAATGTCCGAAAGAATTGCACATGCGCACTACATACTGGCAATTCTTACCTTCCGCTGTTTGAGAAAATCCAGAGCTATCTGTACATTATTTAGCCGGTGGAATCTCACTCGGCCCTTTTCCCGAGGCTGCAAGTAACAAAACAAAAATTGTAAATGCACTTTTGTTTACACATTGCTTGATTTCGGAATACACGATTACATCATTGCGCTGTGTCGCACCTTGCGTTTCACACTTATGACAATATGACAAAGCAGCTAATACTACAGGCTGGATCGTGATTTTAAACGACAATTAACAAAGCAATGACATAAAAATGATGCATGTCCAAGGCCTATGAGAAGGGGGTACGGAGGGTTGAGCGTCCCCTTGAGGGCCCAGGCCTGTGATTGTTGGGAGGCCCGAAATTGTGATTTTATGGTTTACGCGCAAAAATATTTGGATAAAACCATCATAAACGACTAAATTCAAGCATAAAAGTTGTTATTGTTTAGTCCTGGCGGGGGGGGGGGGTGTAATGTAGCAGAAAGGCCCGGAAAGTTAATTAAGTGCATTGCGCGCAAATTAGGGGCCCAAAGTGGTGATTTAATGCTTTACATGCAAAAATGTTTTGTTAAAAGCACTCTAAATTAAATCATAAAAGTTGGTTACTCTCGTCCGGGGGGGGGGGAGCGGGCAAAGTGTAGCAAAAGCAGGGTTGAGAAAAAAACCGGACTTTTTTTAAAAGCCCAACCCGCTAGTTTTTTTTTTAAAAGCCCGGGTGTTTTTGGGCTTTTTTGTGTTTTTTAAAAACTATTTGAAAAAGGTAGTTTCACGCTTATTTCACTTCAAAATGAATTTCGAAGTTGGAGCAGGAGCCGGAGTCAATACTTTCGGAGCAGAAGCGGAGCCGGAGTAAAAAAAAAGTGACTTTGTTCACCTCTGCTAGGCATGTGGTGAATGCAAAAGTGACTGAAGAAAGGGGATTGGTCAGATGATTAATTTGGTTATGTTTTAACTAGATGTTATGTTTGAGCCTTGGTAGAGAGCTTGACTTGTTGTACCAGATGCATATAACACTCAGTAACGTTAATGGATTTAACATTTTTTGTTAAACACAAAAAAACTACTAAATGTAACGTTTTTGATACCACATAGTGTCCTCATCAGGAATAATTATAGGCTACATCTAAGAGAAATAAATAAATCAATTTGAAAATTTTACATTAAAGCTGTACAAGCGACACCTCTCAACAGCACCATCAACAACTGACACACGAATTCAATGCAGGATACACAAATTGGCGAGGGACAGATTACATGATATGCACAACGCAAAACACTAAATAATAGTTTTATTGTAGACTGATACTATTATTGCGCACAGATGTCCAATTCTGCAGTAAAATGTTGTATGGTGTGCATTCTAGGGTGGAGTGAATTTCACTTAATGTTTTGGATTTTGATTTAAGGTGTTGTAATGTTGTCTTTGGGCCTAAAAAACAACCCCGAACATAATTTTGGTTTTCCTACCCCTAAATTGACCCTCCTACCTGAGGTCAAAGGTCACGCAAGGTCAAAATTGCTCTATCTCCACTTCTACTGGTGCTAGAAATCTGTTTAATGGCTTAAAAGATTCAGAAGACCCATATTTCTATCTATTCTAAGAGAACTTTTTCTTCTATTGCTAGTAGAATTTGACTAAACAGCAAAAATATAGTTTTTGTGGTATTTTTGCTTATACAACATTATAGTTAATGAACTTCAACAGCCAAAATAGTAAATTTCAGCAATTGGTTGGATTGTTGTTTGAGAATCACAAAGCACTGGAAAATACCGACCTGCAGAACAATTTGTGAATTATAGACTCAGATGGAACCGCAATTATGACAGGTAAACACCATTGCAGCATTGCCACATTAGAAGAGTTGGTGCAAAGACGTTCGCAAAAGGTCATCTGTGTCCTGCATACCAACGAACTACCTCTCAGGCATGTCTTTAAGCACTAATTGGATGGAGTCTCTTTAAACTCTGACTCGTTTTCAGGCCCAATTGGCAAAGAGCTAAATAGTTTAATGTCTGATTGGCATGGGGTTAAGTTTAAGCCATTATCTTCTATTGAATTTCCTCAAACGCCAAAAGAAGTTATGGAAAGTTTGAATTCCGATCAATTTTATGCATACCAAATTTGTTTGGCTGTCATATCTGGAAAACTTGAGAATGACTTAGCACAGTTTGAAGTAGGTGGCTTGTCACATGCAAGATGGTTGACACTTGCATGTCGTCTTTTGAGATACTACACTTCCCAAACAAAGCCGAGCCAAAATTTTACAATTCTGGTAGAATTTGTTTAAAAGTCTACTTCCTAAGTTGGTTTGATGTCAATAGCTTAACTCTAAATAAATAAAGTAGCTGTCAACTATTTTCGCATGCTCAAACGAATCAACCAACTTCCCTAGAAGCAAGCAAGAGACATTACACCAAAAACTTTGATACGTAATGGCTTCTCAGCTCACCCCAAAAACATTCTTCTTTCGAAGATGGCTGACGCCTGATGATGATGATACAATTCGATCGCAAGCTGTCAATATTGTGCTGTCGCTACGCAGAAACAAAAATGTTGAAATGACCCCAGATGATGAAAGTGCAAAGGCAAATTCTTTTGCAGAGAGGACAGTAACTGTTCGAAAATTCATCATACCGGAGATCAATATCAACGCCGAGTTCTACCACAACATGGCAAATTTTGATGAAATTCATGTCACAGGAACCTCCCACAACCAAAGTCATGAATGATGATGCAATACAAAATTTCAAAACAAACAAGCTTGAACTTGATCACCCATGCCGCAATCAAGCTGTAGAGCGTCATGTGAAGCTCGTAACAGAAGCTTCCATGCATGTGGCTGGGTTCGAAAGATGCCTGGGATGGTGTGATCCGCAAAAAGATCAAATCCCGGAAGTTGATGTCCTCTTTCAACACCAAAAAGCAATTTTACTGCTGAATACGATTGCATAATAACCACTTGTTTTTTCGTTATAGTTACCAGGGGCATAGCCGGAACCTAAATATGACGGAGGTAAAATGTTTTGTGACATTTTTTGAGTGTTTAAAAGTGCAACTGGATTTTCATTTTCAAGCAATGGGATTTTCATTAAGTGCTGCTTGACTTGAAGACCTGTCGGTGGTCCCTTCGCAGCCTTCCCGTTGTTGCTGGTTAGTTCATGCTCAATTTAAATTTTGATTGTGTAATAATTATTATTGTACGTAGTGTGACTTGACAAAAATGTATCTCTCTCTCAATAATTTTCATGCCTTTCAACCATTGAAATGTCATCTTAAATGCATCAAAACATTAATTTCATACTTAGTTCAAACTTCAGTTCCTCATCAATGCTGCAGATAACAATATTTCGATGTTCAATACACTTCTTCTCAAACAACAATCCAACCAATTGCTGAAATTTACTATTTTGGCTGTTGAAGTTTGTTAACTATAATGTTGTATAAGCAAAAATACCACAAAAACTATATTTTTGCTGTTTAGTCAAATTCTACTAGCAATAGAAGAAAAAGTTCTCTTAGAACAGATAGAAATATGGGTCTTCTGAATCTTTTAAGCCATTAAACAGATTTCTAGCACCAGTAAAAGTGGAGATAGAGCAATTTTGACCTTGCGTGACCTTTGACCTCAGGTAGGAGGGTCAATTTAGGGGTAGGAGAACCAAAATTATGTTCGGGGTTGTTTTTTAGGCCCAAAGACAACATTACAACACCTTAAATCAAAATCCAAAACATTAAGTGAAATTCACTCCACCCTATACTGTGCAATACGCCTAAGCAAACATCACGCGTTTTGTCCAAGACAAAGGGGGCCCGGAGTGAGAGAGGGGGCCCGGAATGACTCTTCGTACCCCTAGTGAAAATCTCTCTCAGAGGCCCTGCACATGCCAGGAGATGAGCATTGTTTATACAGGGTATATTGTTACTGTTTTTGAGTGAGCACAAAGCCGTGTACGATAGCGAAAATAAGGAAACATATTTGCTATAAGGTAACAATGTTTTCACAACACAAAAGGACGCCGATGGTGATTCGATCGATGCTGACAAGACAGTGCAGTACAACTTAAACAAAGATACCTTGTGAAAAAAGTATCAATGTGAGATGTTGGGCTACGATTTAGCTTACAAGTATGTTCTCACGTATGTTGGAAATACGGTTTGGTCGTGCAAGCGAGAACAGCTTTTCGAGCCAAACTTTGATGTGTCCCAGACAGCAAAATTTGTCATTTTTACATTACTTCAATACAACATTACTACATTACAACGTCTGCAGACGTTAAGTCAATATCAAAATGACAGAATTTTCTGTCTGGGTACGCCCAATGCCCATTGAAGCATTTGATTGTATTGCTGATTTAAAAACAATCTTAAAATTTGCTGTTAGAACATGGGTACTTTTATCGCTTTAGGCGCATCATAGATTTCAAGTAAATGTCAAAGCAGACATTTCAATTTCAACCGCGGTGCAATATCATGCTACAGTGGGTTAGCATTTCGTGAGCAGGACTGTAACTCAGGTTCGCTTCCAAACTACCGTATTTTTACACTTGGCTTCCCTTGGACGTCAACGGGAGTTTATCTTTTGTTTATGTACGCTCATTCATGCATAACCGAAAATAAAAAACCTTCAATTTCAAGTAAACTCAATTTGCTGTTTTATCACTAAATCTGTTGGTTATTAAACCTAAATTGTAACAAGCTGAATTATTTCACATTACACTGTGGGCTACCATGACGCACAAGAAGTTATGAGCAAGCGTTTTGCTGGGAAAAAATGAAAAGAATGTTTTCACAAGGCTTATCAAAGATGATTTACCCAAAAAAGTGACAGCAAAACAACAAACGGACAATGTTTGAAATGCTGAGTAGGCTACATAGAATCATAACTGCAATTATACTGAAAAAGTATGTTGCAAAACAACATGTCTCGAAAGGGTCATCCTGTTAATGGAATACTTTCTGGCTGCACCAGAAACAGAAGCTCCTTCACTAACTTCCTACGCTGCTGCTTTGAAAGTTGCAATTGGAGTACCGATTTCCTTGCCATTTTTTAAACAGCCAAACCTGTTTGATATGATATAACCAAAAGGATTACAGCCTATAGCCACCATTTGATGTAGTCTGCATGATGCTGTTTTAGTCTGATATTTTGTGTGATGACTGTTAAAAATTTGAATTCTATGGACTTATTGTCTGATGCAAATAAATAAAAAAAGAACAAAATCCTGTTGAAAATAGGCTATAAGCAGCAAGAAAAGTGAAAATGCCAAAAAAGAGGACATTTGAGCACTTTTGAGTGTCCTCGGAGGACCTTTCATTTTTCTTGAAAAAAAAAGAGGACAAATCCTCTTAAAAGAGGACATATGGTAGCCCTACAACAAAAGCTTACCAGTTGCATGTGCGCAATGTAGTTTTCTTCTCGCCTCTTAAAAAGAAAAGAAAAGGAAAAATCAATCAAAACCCCAAATTACAAGTTAGTATTTTTAATCACACCAGGCACACTGACAGCAGTCACCAAGCACACCACAAAGTCAAACTACATCAAGTTGCAAGCAAGATTGTTCCGAAATGTTTTTTATCAGAGATTGGACAGTCTGAGGACAAACCAAAGCGAACGACAAATTGAGTAGCCTACTGTAGTCCGGGAGCGGGGATGGTTGACCCTGCATTGTTGTATTAAGTTTTTTTTACTGTTGATTTTGGTAGCCAAGGGTCTCTATTTTCAGAAACTGCTTGATGACATGTTGTCACCTTTGGGCAATTTGAGAAATTCAAGATGGCGTCCAAGATGGCCGCCATTACCTATAAATGACCATAACTCCCTATCCATTCACCTTAGGAAGGTGATTTTTGTCTCTATACCTAGGTTGTAGGGGTCAAGCTATCCATTAAAACTAATTATTATCTTAATATCGTATTACATAATGGTAATTTCCAAGATGGCGTCCAAGATGGCCGCCATTACCTAAAAATGGCCATAACTCCCTATCCATTCACCTTAGGAAGGTGATTTTTGTCTCTATACTTAAGTTGTAGGGCTAGAGGTCAAGCTATCCATAGAACGAAGTATTATCTTCATATCGTATTACATAATGGTAATTTCCAAGATGGCCGCCATTACCTATAAATGACCATAATTCCCTATCCATTCACCTTAGGAAGGTGATTTTTGTCTCTATACCTAGGTTGTAGGGGTCAAGCTATCCATTAGAACTAAGAATTATCTTAATATCGTATTACATACATAATGGTAATTTCCAAGATGGCGTCCAAGATGGCCGCCATTACCTATAAATGAGCATAGCATAACTCCCTGTAGCCTAAATCCCATGTAACTATCATATTGTAGTAGACGGGCACTAATAATTCACTATTGTCTTTTTAGGTGCTGCCCGTCAGGGCCCGATTAACCATGATGCACATGAGGCACAGGCCTCAGGCCCCCTGGTTTTAGGGGCCCCCATTTTTTTACATTAGTACCGTATGTGTAGGTAGTGAAAGTTATTGTGCCAGTGTGTCCACAGTGGTTATTTTTGAGTAACAATTTCAAATTGTGTAACGATTTTGCCGTAACAGTTGAGCACTCCTGCTCTGCATTGAAAGCGATTGCCAATAGGGGCCCCTAAACTTAGCTGTGCCTCGGGCCCCCATCAGCCTTAATCTAGCCCTGCTGCCCATAGCCTATAATATAGTATGACGATCACCAATAGTGAATCATGAATGGAGAACAGTGCTTTTTCGTGTCCAAATTTGGATGTGAGAATAAGGCTGAACCGTTGAAAGACGCTGGTCCTGTCAGTATTCAAAACTTTATCAAGCATAGCAAAATCTATGGGGACAGGTATCATGAACTTCTTGAAGAAAAAGTTAGTGAAAATCCTGAATGCACAGTTAAATGTCACAGAAACTGTGCTTCAACATACACTTCAAGCCTCCAGGTTCAAAGGCATAAAAGGAAGAATCCAGAAAGTTACTCGTTTTACATTCCGCCTAAGACCAGGAGACGGTCATTACTACCAGGGTTTATCTTCAAAGTACATTGTTTGTTTTGTGGTGAAACTTGTGTGCTTGAAAAATATCCGAAACACCCTAAACGTTGGCGACCAGCATATTCATGTCGGGAAATAGGCAGCGCAGGTGGCAAGAAGTCACTCAAGCAAACTATACGTGAAGCCTGTGAACGGCGTCAAGATGAGCTATCAGAAGTTGTGCGACAAAGGGTAGATATCACTGTAAGTGACCTTCACGCAGCTGATGCAAGGTATCATGTGGATTTCCGAAATAGCTTCTTGTCAGAAAAAATGTGGCTTCAGCTGCAACTAAGTCTGATAGCCAAACTAACATTGATTGTGCCTTTGAATCACTTGTTGTAATGATCAAAGACTCGTCCGGCTTCCTGAATTCAGTTGAGTTGCATGAAGCATAGGCTACAAAGAATTCGAGAGTGATAGTCTCACACGTCGTTTAATTGTCCCAAACCAGATTTACGCAAGGGTGATTTGCCTGCAGGTTATTGGGCGGGACAAGGTTGTGCTTGGTCATGAACTTGCGTCAGTTTCAACATCCATGTTTGATGATACTGGAGATATGAGGGTTGTGAAATCTAAATCTACCTTAAAGAAAATTCTCCAAGTTGAGGTGTCTGATAGAGTTGCTGGCAGCGCAGAAGGTTCTACTAACCTCTTCCAAAAACAAGAAGCAACTGATAGTTGATGATTTTGTCCAGGATAAGAAGTTTCGTGAGGACAACACACAACATCATAAGTTAGTGGTAACAGGAGCAGATCCGGTGCCAATCAAAATCAGTGAAGGTAGAATTGTCATCTCACGGGCAGATTTGTTAACTTCACACGAAGAAGCAGATAACGTCATTGTTCAACAGGTCTTGAGTGGGGCCTCGCAAAATGCAGAAAGCAAAATCACTGTCGTTGCCGATGACACTGACATCTTTGTACTGTTGCTACATTATCATCACATGGCAAATCTCAAGAATGTTGTATTGATAGAGTCCCCAATCAAAGGAAGCGCGGTGCTTGATATAGGAAAAAAACTGTACAGAAGCATTGTCAGGTAGTCAAATGACTACTCACGGCACATGCACTTTCTGGCTGTGACATCGTCGCCTCCTATTTCAAAATTGGGAAGGCTACTGCATTCATAACACTTCGATAATTCAAACGAAATATGGTTGGGTAAAGGATGACCAAAACAAGTCCCTTCAACCAGTCACCCTACCTGATGAAGTCGAACTAGCCCCAGAGATGGTATACGACGTCTAATAAAATATGGATGCCACAGTACTACTCCATGCAGTTCACGTGCTTGTAGTTGCAACTCTGCTAACATGAAATGCACAATATTTTGCGCCTGCTATAATCGGGTTGCTATAACCTGACATCATAGAATAGTATGTAAGATAATTTAGTGTTACTACGGCCATGAATTTCACACAAATTGCGGTGGGATGGCGCAACGTTGTTGGCTTTCCAATTATGCAAACCTGGTTCGACTCCCGGCTTCAGCTGGTTGTTGAAAAACACCGCTCACCTCTACCCAGGGTGTAATAAATTGGGTGGGCGTAGTTGCTGAAGTAAAGGCGGCCGAGAGAAAGGAACTGGCCACCCTACTCTCCTCAGTGCCGAAGGCTTAGTACAATGAGAACCTTATCTTCTCATACCCGACACTTGAATCAAGTATGGGACCCCCCTTTACCTTTTACGGCCATCTTGGAAATTACCATTATGTATGTATTACGATAATAAGATAATACTTAGTTCTAATGGATAGCTTGACCCCTACAACCTAGGTATAGATAAAAATCACTTTCCTAAGGTGAATGGATAGGAAGTTAAGGTCATTTATAGGTAATGGCGGCCATCTTGGAAATTACCATTATGTATGTAATACGATATTAAGATAATACTTCCTTCTATGGATAGCTTGACCCCTACAACCTAAGTTTAGAGACAAAAGTCACCTTTCTAAGGTGAATGGATAGGGAGTTATGGTCATTTATAGGTAATGGCGGCCATCTTGGACGCCATCTTGGAAATTACCATTATGTAATACGATATTAACGTAATACTTAGTTTTAATGGATAGCTTGACCCCTACAACCTAGGTATAGAGACAAAAATCACCTTTCTAAGGTGAATGGATAGGGAGTTATGGTCATTTATAGGTAATGGCGGCCATCTTGGACGCCATCTTGGAAATTACCATTATGTATGTAATACGATATTAAGATAATACTTCGTTCTATGGATAGCTTGACCCCTACAACCTAAGTTTAGAGACAAAAATCACCTTTCTAAGGTGAATGGATAGGGAGTTATGGTCATTTATAGGTAATGGCGGCCATCTTGGACGCCATCTTGGAAATTACCATTGTGTAATACGATATTAACGTAATACTTAGTTCTAATGGATAGCTTGACCCCTACAACCTAGGTATAGAGACAAAAATCACCTTCCTAAGGTGAATGGATAGGGAGTTATGGTCATTTATAGGTAATGGCGGCCATCTTGGACGCCATCTTGAATTTCTCAAATTGCCCAAAGGTGACAACATGTCATCAAGCAGTTTCTGAAAATAGAGACCCTTGGCTACCAAAATCAACAGTAAAAAAAACTTAATACCGCAATGCAAGGTTAAGGGAAAAAATGGCGTTTGGCTCCCAGACTACTGTACAAAGTTTAATTTACAAGCTAGTCAAGCACTTCACGACCGTCTGCTTCACATTCTGTTCTCTTCAGCAATTAATCGCGGAATATCTTTATGCATGCGCAACGTTATCCAAGGTTAAGAGGTGTATGTAAAGTCGTAAAAGTGGCGCATTTAAGCCCTCTTTTAAAGAGAACTTTTTTATTATCTCTTCTTTATTTTATCTCTTATTATTAACTTATTTTAAAGAGGCATGTTGCAATGATTTCAGTTAAAGCACAGTTTTGAGTGTTATACAGCTCATCTTGTAATTTTCTGTTTACGCTTCAGAAATATATTAGTTTATTGATAAAGAAATGAGTGACATTGATTCAGAGACTTTAGGAAGCAGTGATTTCAATGAAAGCACAACGGAAGAACAAGTAGAACAAAACACAAAGCCTGAACTCGGCCCCCTTATATAAAAGAATACTTCAAATTTGATTCGGATGTATTGTAGGCGAAAAGCTATTATTTTGGCTAACTTAACAGGTTTGTTCACCAGGCATAGCAAAAATTGAAAAAGGGGGATGTTCTACCGGTGAGGATGTTCTACTGGTGAGTAAAGTTTAATTCTTAGTAGCTTACTTGTTTTGATTCTGAGGATTAACTTTTAGCCTTACTCACCAGTAGAACATCCCCTTTTTTTCAATTTCGGCTAAGGTAGGCTATTACTGATTTATTGCTTTTACGTATTTTTCAGGACCTTCTGATGATCCTCTTTTTAGAGTGAAACAGGCTGTCAAGGGTTTAGATTTAGAGAGTAACGATTATATTTGATTTAATTCGCTCTGATTGGCTTTTTGCTTGGCATTGAGTACTTGTTGTAGTATAAATAGTATTTATTGTTTAAGATAATAAGACATAAACGTGATTGTGATCACAAAGTAGAAATGAAATTGGAAGTAGGCTACAATTTAATGAAAAAAAATACCATAGTTATGACTTGAAAGAAAAATTGCATTGTGGTGGTATTCTAGGGGCAGGGGGTGGCATGTGTAAACAAATACCAAAGTGCCAAATCAAAACAGATTTTGACAAATCTTTGAAATTCTTTATCCTTTTTAAGGTTTTGTATTATATTGAAGTAATTCTGCGTCTTCTAACAACGAGTTTATCTTATTGCAGACCTAACCTGATTACCTGAATATGAGTGAATACATAATCAGATGTTAAACTAACGTGATATTGCAGAAGCAACAGCACAGCAACCAGCAAACAATCCTAAAGAAATCCCTTCCCATCTGGACCACCGGTCAAGGTTACAATAATTCAAAATTATCGATTACAAATGATTTAGATGTAAGGACAATTTGACATTTGTATTAGGCTATAACACGGTGGCAAACTGCGGCTCGCGAGCCGCATGCGTGGTGTTGATGCGACCTTGATGCGACTCGACAACACAAATTTTGTGGCTTTTGTATTGAATGGTAATATTACAAAAAAATTATGATTAGGCTTTATAAACATGTTATTTCGCGCTGTCAACCAAGCAGTGGCGTACCTAGGGTATGGCAGGCATGGCTCGAGCCATGGGCACAACATTGATAGGGGTGCAAAAATCGTTTGGTTAAAATGAAAGTTTGTGACGTACGCTTTCTTCAAAATCTAATTTGCGCCCAATACAATACAAAGAGCAAAAAGGAGTCTCTCTTTTACTGTAGCCATTGTTTAAACCAGTGTTTCTCAACCTTTTTTGGCCCAACGCCCCCTTTATAAACTAGCAAAATTTTACCGCCCCTCAACAAAAACGATTAATTACGAAAAGCGAATATATACTACAAAAAGTGCTCAATGCCAAGCAGAGTAAATTACATCAAATATAGGCTAGTTACCAGTCTCTAACACCCTTACTGCCTGTTTTACCCTAAAAGGGGGGTCATCAGAAGGTCCTTATTTACATAGAATTATATTTCTATTAGAATAAGGACCTTTCGATGACCCCCTTTTAGGGTGAAACAGGCTGCAAGGGTTTTAGAGAATAGTAGCCTAACTATATTTGATGAAAAGCAAATAGCCTATATATTTGCGAGCGTGAAAACAGTATAGGCCTACTGGTAGTCAATGTGAACCTTGAGCTTGGTGAGAATGTGTCAGTTTCTTCACATCCTGTGTATGTGTAAAGCCTGTGAGAAACATTCGAAGATCACCTTTTATGGATAACTTATGTCAAGTGGGTTTCGCTGTTTGATATGTAGCAAAACAACACAGCTGAATCTCTTTTCCACCAGGTATGAGGTAGGAAATGCTATCACGAAGATACGAGCTCTTTGACGAAATCGTAACGCTGGACGGTAGATAGATTAAACCAGAAAGCCCCTTAATAATCAAAACGCCTCCCTTAATCAGAGGTAATCATACCGCCCCCCTGCAAAGTCAAAACGCCCCCTGGGGGGGCGGTACCGCCCCCGTTGAGAACCACTGGTTTAAACAATGGAATTTTGCCTCTCCTGGTTCATTTTGCGTTCAGTCAGCAACAATTGGAAATTTAGTAAAGTCGCTAAGCAGCGATTAGTTGAAGCTTAGGAGTACCGTAGCACCAGAACTTACTTATTCATTTTTATAAGAATTTATAAATCTAATCTGTAATGACTTCAACTTGGCCTGACCAGAGCACTCGGTCAGTTCTAGGAAGAAATTAATTAGCATTAAAGTATTACTGAGCCTATAAGCATGATTATATGAAATTTTGAGACCAAGAGTTAGGCTAAGTATGATTTATTTTTTTGTGCTGTGCTGGCGCTGCCTGACACTTAGCAGTCTGCAGTTTTGAGGTTCATTCACAACTTCACCAGCTGTGCTTTGTGTATATACGGTGCCGTGCTTTTATCTAACTTCCTCAAGTTATCAAGCAATGAATTGAAAGCAATTCGTAGTAGTACAACCCAACGGTCACTAAACCCGCTGACATGCCAAGAAATGTCGGCGACAAATTAAATTAATTAATATTAGTTTTTGAAAATATATGCAGGTTCCAGAAAATAAATATCCAGAACTCAAAAAGACCAGTGCACGACTCATTTCTGTTTTTCTAACAACTTATGGTTGTGAATCTTTATTCTCTGTAATGAACTTTGTAAAATGAAAACATCGTGCAACCTTGACAAATGAACACTTAAAAAAAATAATTCGCACAGCATTAACAACGTATCGTCTAAATTTTCAGAGATAATCGAGTCAAGTACAAAACTGATATGGATAAACAATCATTGTGTTTTTATTGCTGTTATGTTATTTTGTGTCAACTGATTTTGCGGCTCGCTGGTGTTTATGGTTTATCCTCAAGCGGTTCTTCCTTTGAACAACTCTGCCCACCCCTAGATCATAATAGGCTATAACCTTTTAAGAAGCAATGAATTTATGAATCAAATGATTGAGAACAGTAAAAGCTTTAAGCTAGTAAATTTTGACACTGTTTGTTCAGATTGCATTATTATTATATATGGTTGGATTCTCTGCTTTGGTAAATGTCTACAGTAAACTATGGTCGAACCAATGTGAGGTGCAACACATTTGGAGTGAAGTCAAAAGTAACACGAGCCAGCTAAACAACATTGAATCCCACCGTGAATTGTCATGATATTCTTAATACCAGGACAATGGAAAAATAACACACAGCAATAGACTTTGAACCTATAGCGGTATTTCCTTTATGCACAATGTCGATTATTAATGACTGAAATTACAACTAGCATCGATTGAACAAATTGAATTTACGTTTAAGTTGCATAATGCAAGTGTTGTGGTTGACACAATTTCATTTTGGAAACAGATGGGTTTGTTTTCACACAGTCACCCAGTTTGTCAAATTGAGCATCACCGTTGCCTGTTGCAAAGTTGCTCTTTTTATATAGTTTTAATGTTGGGGACAATAATAATCAAGAACCATGTAAAAAAAAATGGCAACTTTCCTGACTTAACTCCACAATCAGTTGTTTGGATAGGCTATCCATATGTGTCAAACTGCCGGCCCGCGGGCCAAGTCCGGCCCGCGATGCAACATTTTTTGGCCCTTAGGATGGTATTAAATTCCTTTTAAATCTGGCCCGCCGATATGCTGCATCACAAACAACTTCAAGTTCAATAATAAACTTACATAACTAAAATAAACAATAATGAAGTTATACGTGATTAAAACTGAATAAATGTTGAGTTTATAAGTAGCCTACTGTACAGTGCATATTTGCACGAGCCAAAGTCCTCAATATGCTTCATCAAAGGACATTCTGGGTAGGCCATATTGACGAATTTATTGCCAAAATCAAGAAATCTGGCGATTTTTGAAGAAAATAAACAAAAATTCACACATGAGTCGCCTTACTGATGAACACCTGTCTTCAATCATGAGGATTTCTTCAGCTGAGAGCTTGACCCCAAACATTGATAAACTTGCATCCAAAATGAGAAGTCAAGTATCGGGCATTAGTAGTATGCGTTACAAATGCGCAAAGTAAGCTTTTGTGTAGGCTTTTCCTTACTTTTTAGAGGCATGTTTGTGTTTTTCGGTTTTAGTTTGAATATTGTTTTCCTTTGCTGCTCTGAAAGGCTGTAGCCTACTGAAAGCCATAAGCAAGGAATACAACTGATATTTTTCTTTATTTAATAGCCCTATCTTGACTTTAGATATGACTTGACCTGAGTTTACTTTTTTTTAACTTTAATTATTTTTCGGTAAATGCGCAACCCATTATATGCTCAAAATCGCTGGCAAAACCACTTATTGTTGCAAAGTCGGAAGTTCCTTGAAATATATTTTGCAATAAATATTGAACTAGTCTGGCCCGCGACTTGTACTGATTTTTTAATTTTGGCCCGGGGTGAATTTGAGTTTGACACCCCTGGGCTATACTATGATACGTTTGCATTGATATATGTACGATTACCACTAATCGGGACGCAATTAACTGACTAGTAGTATTATCTACGACACGTGACTTAAAAAGAACAAAGTCTTCAACAAATTGTTTAAATTTCTATGCTGTTTTAATAATATCTACCATCGTTTTTGTTAGTCTTGCAAGACCTTGTGCGTTGCGTTCTGAAATGGTTTTGCCCTTGGTAGGATTTCTTTCAGGGGTTTTCTTTGCCTACCTTGCTTTACGTGATGAGCTAACGCATCAAGAGTGTTTCCCTCAAGACCATCAACACTTTTGATAACCCACCAAAGTCGATCAACACAGCAACTATCTTTTTGTGTTGTTTTTTTGTTTTGTTTATTTTTTTACTCATATAGATTGTTAAAAAAAAATCACTAGCCTATTTTTATTTCTCTTTTTTCTAAATTTATAAAAAAATTATTGAGATGTTGCGACCGTACCATATTTTAAACTGATTGTCCTGCTATGGTATCATGCACATTATAACGTCCGCGTTTTGTCGCTTCTACCTTTTTCTAGACCTCTGCTATGTTTGTCATTTTTTTCGTTGTGATGGTCAGAAACAAAAACAAACTGAACTGAATTGAACTGATGTATTCTTGAATTTGATTGCATCAAAATTTATGCAATCAAAATAATTGATTATCACAAGGGAACACAATTTTTGTTGACTTTGATCTAACAATTGTTTTTGACTAACTTTTTGGCGCTGAATCCAAAAATGACATCAGTTTTTCTCTATCACGTCAAGTTTTTGAGCTAGGCACCCACCACTTTGTCCCATAACCCATAAAAAGTACAACATTTAAGACATCTGCGTTTATTGTATAAAACGTTTTAAGAACTACAAGCAACCGAAAGTAACTCCATGGTTTTCAACTAAACATTTGTACAGCTATATTCTGTTCCTTAAAACGGATATTGCTTCTGCAGGACAAATAAAGTGCGAGTTTTAGGGCGAAAATTTACGCTTGTAGCTTTTCCTGGAATGTTCAGGCTATGGGCAGTCTCGCTTAATACTCCAGCAATAGTCAGCCAGCATATACAGTATAAGTCCCATCTTCCCTGATATCTTTCTTCCATCACCTTCAGATCTTGGTAGAATCTTTCTCTTTGCTCATCGCTGACCGCACCAAAGTTTTCCTGAAAATTAGCAAGATGGCTATGCAAAATATGCATTTTGATGTTCATGTTGCAGCCGAGTTCTTTGTAGCTTTCTAATAGCTTCTGAACAATTTCGATATAATTCTCTGCCCGTGTATTCCCAAGAAATCCCTTGACAAAGTTTTTAAATGATAACCACGCATTTTCTTTCAATTCTGACATTGAACCACTGAAACGTTCATCTTTGATGAGTTGCCGAATTTGTGGACAATCAAATAGGCTACACCAGTCTTAATTTTTTGTATTGACAGGCCAGGAAAAGCCAAAACGAGGTAATTGAAACAGCTGCTTTCAGTTGACAATGGTTTAACGAATTGCTTTATTAGGCCGAGATCGAGATTTATATGCAGAGGTGGGAAAGTAATTTTCTCTCTGTCAACAAGTGGCTCATGTTGAATATTGGGATCACTAGGTTTAAGGTCAGATCTCGGTCACAAAGCTATTGTCACTTCGAAAGTACGGTAAAAACGCACTTGCTTTCGATCGAAAGTATGATACCTTCGCTTCTTTTCCAAGCAAATTTTTCTCATTTAGTCTGAATGCTAAGAGTTCCGAAGCTTTTTTTCCTAGTCCCAAATCTCGTTCCAAATCATTCAACTCATGTTGATGGAATACTCCACGTTTTGAACCATCTTTAATTTCATTAGGCCTGCCATGACTAAGACATTCATCAGGATCTAAATCTTCGAGCCTAGTTGTTTGAACAAAAACTGGAACTGGGATTTCAGCTGAATGAGGCACTGGACGTATAGCGGATGGAAGACTTAAATACTCAATTTTACGTCTGTTTTTCTTGTTATACCCTGAAGTTTGCACCAAGCAAAAGTAACAGTCCGTGTAATTATCTTTAGGCTCTCGCCAAACCATATGTACTGTATACCGAATGCCAATTTGTCACGTGTTCCCTTGTTCTACATCTGCAAACTCTCGACACACTGCTTGCATACATTGTGGGGTGCCCAAGACTTATCTTCAACACCAAGTTTTATTTTAAAATGTGCAAAGTAGGCTTGTTTGACAAATGCACTAAAGTCTTTTCTTTGGATGGATGGATGGATGGATGGATGGATGGATGGATGGATGGATGGTCATTTTATTTTTGTTTGGATGCGAAACGCCGAAACATACATAAAACAAAAACTGACAGTGTGCATCCAATGAGAGAGTGCGAAAGACCGTAGCCCTGAAGGCGTAGGAGGTCGTCGAGTCTGAACTCTCTCATTCAAATAGTTATACGAAAGAAAGTATATTGCGTTTTTAAATATTGTAGCAAATTGACACAAAAAAGAAGAAGGAAAGGAAGAACAGAAAAAAAACAAAAAACAAATACAGATACTACAAAAAATAACAACAATTAGCATAGTCAGGTAGTGGATGTCGTTTTTATAGGTCTTGATTATTGGAGAAGTGTTTTTTGCACATTTTATTGAAAAATTTGAAGCCTTTTTTCATGTTTTTTTTTCATATTTTGAGGTAAACTGTCCCATACCTTGATTCCCATGCATTTTAAACTTTTTTGAAATAATTGGTTATTTGCCTGCTTAGTATAAAGTGAATTGGAGCTTGAACGTCGGGTGTTATACGAATGAATAGCTGATACATGTGTAAAGAAAGTTTTGAAGTTTTCCGGTAGTTTATTATTATAAAATTTGTACATAAATTTGCTTATTTCTAGTTTATAAGTAGATTAACAGTTAGTATTTTATTTTCTTGATAGAGTGGCAGTATTTTAGTTTTCATTTCAAATGCTCCTGTAACGATTTTAATTATCTTATTTTGTCTAACTTGAATTCTATTCAAGTATTTTGTGGGTGCGCATCCCCAGTTGATAATTCCATACTGTAGGTGCGAGTGTACAATGCTATAATAAATATTGATGAGAACTTTTCTAGAAGTAAATTTTCTAAGTTTACTCAATACGCCTGAAGAAGAGGATAGTTTTTTCGAAGAGGCTATCAATGTGTTTATTCCAGTTGAGTTTGTTATCAATTGTGATTCCTAAGTAGCGTGTGTGGTCAACTTCTTTAATTATTGTACCATTTAATTTAATTTGCATATCGGAGAGTGTAGTCTTTTTATTGTTAAAGAGTATGTAGTTAGTTTTACTCAAGTTGAGTGTCAACTGATTGTTATCCAGCCAAGTGTAGAGTTTGCATAATTCTTTATTCATTATCAGCGGGAGGTTGCTGGTAGTTTTTTGAGCCAAATAGAGAACTGTGTCATCAGCATAGAGTAGAGTTTTCAAATTAGTTGCATCGGGAAGATCGTTTATGTAAACTGAAAACAAAAAGGGGCCAAGTACACTGCCCTGAGGAACTCCAATATTAATATTTGAGCGAGAAGAGTTGATTTCCCCGCCATGTACATATTGCTGCCTATTGATTAGATATGAATGAATAAGGTTTTTAACGTTTCCCCTTACGCCATAATGATTCAACTTGTCAATTAAGATTTCGTGATTAACTGTATCGAATGCTTTTTTGAGATCTATAAACACTGAGCACAACAATGTGATTGTTGTTTAGTTCATTTATGATATCTTCATGGAAGTGAGTAATTGCTAAATTGGTTGAGTAGTTTTTGCGAAATCCAAATTGCAAAGGGAGAAGAGTTTATATTTTTCCCAGAAATTAGCCAAGCGTTTATCAATGATTGACTCAAATATTTTGTTGAAAGGCGATAAAATCGATATCGGTCTGTAATTCTGAGGTTCCTGCTTGGAGCCTGATTTATAGATAGGTATGACTTTGGCTATTTTCAAAGCTTCAGGATAGTGTCCACTAATCATACAGTTATTAAAGACTCGGGTAAGATAAGGAGCTATTAAGAACTTGGAGCTCTTTATAATGGTCAAGGGAATGTCATCGTATCCTGGGGACTTGTTATGCTTGAGGTCATCAATTATATTTATTACTTCGTTATTATCTGTTGGTTGCAGGCTGACGGAAGTAACAGGGCTAGACCGTCCATTTTTTAGAGTATTTCTGTAATTTGTGCTTATTTGTTTACCTTTGGCTAATTTATGACCGATATTCACAAACTAGTTATTCATTTCTTTGCAGATTTCTTCTGGTTTTTCTGTAGTTGTGTGATTGTTAAGAGAGATTTTGGATGGTAATTCATTAGTTTTGTTTTGTTTACGTATTATCTTGTTGATAGTCTTCCAAGTATCTGAGGAACTTCTACCCAATTTGAATATTTCTTTGTAATAAGCCTTTGGCTAGAAATAGTAAAACTGCCGCAAATATAGCAAAAAGAATCCGGGTTATTTAGACACTGACGACGAGAAACAGCAGACGCAGACAAGATAGTATTCTAACAAACAAACATGTAGTACATACATGGTTGATAGTGGAAAGCAACTAACTTCACTTCTACCATTCTAATCTAGTTTCGTTGGATGATTGCATCCTCCAAACAAAAATGGGAGAAATAGCATCGACGTAAATTGATGCCTGTGCCTTTTTTGTGTAATAATTCAGTTGGCCCTTCTTGTATATAACTTACTATATGATTAGCTTGTGCATTCCTATTACGTATGGAAAAGCAATACGGTTAAAGTCGTGAAAAGTTGCATATTTTGGATATATGCTGTAGAGCAAAAACTTGACGTGATAGAAGAAAACTGGCGGCATTTTTGAAATCAGCACACCGGAATTAGCCTAAATCAAGTGCAAAATCAAAGTCAACAATTTTTTTTTTTCAAAATTGTTCCCCAGTGTTATGTTTAGGCCATGGTGACCTCTAGTAAAAGGTCATGTCAACGCTTGAGAGATTTCTTCGACTGGCGGCTGATTTTAAATCGCGGCTGGAGCTGCAGTGCGAGTATCGTACGTTTAGAGCGTAGTAAACTTGTGAGCAGTGCAAGTACAAGGTACTGTGTAAAGCAAAAGCAGTGTTGCTTACAAAGTATTGCGTCCTAGTGTTGTGTAAAAACATTTCTGTAGATGATGATTTGCCCCAATAGCCTTGTGTGCAGTCAAGTAGGTTTCACATACTAGCTTACACAAGTATAATGGTAGGTGTAAGTTGCACCCTACTAAAACTGTAGAAAAGCTGGTTTGTTTGGAGTTTTAGATATGAAATAGGTTAGTTTACACTATAAAATGCACAGAAGCAACTATATGATGTTGTATGGTATTTCTTTCTGCATTGTTCAGTTTTGAATAACTGTCTTGTATGCTAAATCTAGGTAAATGAGTCTCTCCAAAATTTTGTTTGCTACCTACACCTATGTCAGTAGTTGGCCTATAATGACTGTTTTACCTTTAGTTGTAAACCTACAGTAAAACAAATACAGTATAATAAGTTGATAAGAAGAAATGCAATAAATTTTCTGTCCCTGGTTGGAATAATGAAGTTAAGCAGGCTCATTCCATTGCCAGAGAAACTTACATCATGTGGGTGAAAAATGGGAAACAACGAAATGGTTATCTGTATGAGTTGATGCAGAATAAACGAAAGGAGTTTAAAAAAGCCTTTCGCCGTTGTAAAAAGGCCTCTGAACAACATAGAGCTAATGCACTTGCCTCAGCACTCAACTTGGACAGCTCACAAAAGTCATTTTGGCAGAAGGTAAAACAATCTACTTGCAAAAATAGTTCTCTTCCTATAAATGTTGGTGGAGCAAAAAGTCCTGAAGCTATTGCTGAAATGTGGAAGCATCATTTCAGCTCCTTGCTAAATTCCAGCCAAAGCAACACTGAAAAAGAATTTGTTAACTCGTATATTCTTCTAAGGATAAATATCATAATCTTTCAATATTTCGTTGCAACATGGACACAGTTGGTCCCTTGCTTGCCAAACTGCCATTAAATCGAGCTGCTGGTGCTGATAAAATTTCAGCTGAACATCTTGTTAATGCTGATTATTCTATTCGTTTTTATATTAGTGTACTTTTTAATATGTGTCTTAGTCATGGTGTTTGTCCCAAATCTTGCTTGGACACTGTTCTAGTCCCAATTGTAAAGAATTTGAATGGCGACATTCAAGATTCAGGTAACTATAGACCTATTGCTGTAGCTACAGTAATCTCAAAACTGTTTGAACGTTTTATTTTGAATCATCTATTGCCTTTTTTGAATACTAGTGACAATCAATTTGGGTTTAAGTCTGGCCATAGTACTGACATGAGTGTTTTCTTATTAAAACAAGCAGTGTCCTCTTATATCAGTCATGACACTCCTGTATATGCTGTTTTTTTTTGGATGCTTCAAAAGCCTTCGACAAAGTCAATCATCATTTATTGTTTAAAACGCTTATCACACGCAACGTGCCTATGTATTTTGTTCGCTTATTGAAATACTGGTGTAGTAAACAAACCATGCAAGTGAGGTGGGGAGGTCACCTGTCCCAATAATTTAATGTCTCCAATGGAGTCAGACAAGGTGGGGTGTTAAGCCCCTACCTTTTTGCAGTATATATTGATCAGGCTTTCTTATGAGCTCAATAAAACAAAAGTTGGTTGCTATGTTGGCAACTCTTGTCTAAATCATATTATGTTTGCTGATGACATTTGCTGCATCTCGCCTAGTTTGTGTGGCTTACAAAATTTGTTAGATGTTTGTTAGATGTCATTTGCTGTCAATTCTTGCTACAAATCGGCTGCCGAGAAACATATTGGTAGGCTATGTTATTTTCCCCAAAAAACTTTTATCTTTCACCTGCTCCTCTGCTACATCTCGGTAAATCTGAAATTGTGTTCACGGACTCTGTAAAATACCTGGGTGTATTTATTGAGAATTCTCTCTCGGATGAAAATGATATTTCAAGGCAGGTACCCTCTCAGTACTGTGCTGCAAATAATGCAAAATTTCACTTCGCTAAATGCTCACCCGCTGTAAAAAACATTGTGTTTCGCTCTTATTGTATGTCCTTTTACGCATCCCAGTTGTGGAACAAGTTTAGATCTTCTAGTATAAAACGATTACATGTTGCTTTACAATGATTCTTTTAGAATATTGCACAACTTGCCTCGTTATGTCACTTATGTCAGTGCCCGTGAATATCAAGTGATGTATAATATAACAACGTTTGATGCTTTATTAAGGAAAAACATGTTTTCATTTATCAACCGTTGCATGCACTCCTCAAATCGCTTTATATCAGACCTGATGTCATCTGATTGTTTTTATCGTTCTGAATACTTTCAATTCTTCCAACGCTCATTGTATGTAAATTTGTAACAGTAGATAGCCCATTTAGTGAAAGGTTAAATCGACGGCATCCAAAGTGGCTCTCTGTGACCTTTGTGCATTTGCAGTGTGTGTATTATTTCGTTGTTTTTGTTTTTAGATATAGACAACTTCGTCTGACGCAAATAAATAATAAAATAATAATAATAATATTCGTTCAGCTAACTACAGTACAGGAGCCTACCACTGCTACAGTTGCTGCTTGTTAGTGTCAAGTTAATCATGCCATTAAAGTGCTGTGTTCCACTGTGTAAAGGAAACTATGATTCAAGCTTATCAAAATTATCAGTCTATAGGTTTCCGAAAAATGAGCAGGAACGTCTTAAATGGATTAAAGTTATTCCACGAGCAAACTTAATGTGACGAAGCATACAGTTGTGTGCAGAAAGCACTGGCATAGTGATGCTAAATTTGCTTCAGTGCTATATATTTGAGTAAAAAACTAGAGTTTATTTCAATGATGTTAAAGTCTGAAAAGTGTAAAAATATACTAGGAAGCATAATTATACTGTAGCTGCAAGTGCACATACACCGAGTGAGTTGGAAAAATCGAAGTATACGTTGAAGCATATGAGGTAAACTTCACATATTCGTTGATTTTCAAGCAAGGTAGATTAGATCCAACAATAACGTTATGTTGATGATAATTGTGCCTTGTTAATCAATATTGATGTTTGTGTGCTACTGCTGTCAACAGCATTTATTTTTGGCTGGTTCTCAACTGATAATTATTGTAAAATCATTCAGTTATGAGATGCGTTCTTTTGCCTGATGAAGTGTGCTTTATGTACAAGAAAGCTTAGTAGAAAGGCCACATTACACTTCAGCTTGTGTGCAACTCAGTGCTGCTTGGTTTTGCTTCAAGATATCAAATTATCCGAGATAAACGCCAGACAGCAAAATCCTGACAATCAGCCTCCAGTCCAGACAGCAGCATGAGCGTTGTCAAGACCTCTTATATAGGCCACCATGGTTTAGGCCTACCATATTTTCATCACCCAAAAAGAGGACATGTTTAGTGAGGAAGTAAAGTGCCAGTAGATTTTTAAGTTTAGACAATTATTACATCTTCTTAGATGATTATAAGCCTATGTAGCAAAAGTGACAAATAAAAAAGATAACATAACTTATTTATTAATGTCAGATTCAGTAGTTTAAATGAACATTTTGCTGTTCATTTGATTTTCTCCACAGAAAACATGGGTTTTACATTTGCATATTGTAGATTAAGAATTGCTCGAATTTTAACAATTCATTAAAAAATCTATAGTTCTGCAATATTTGAACTATTCTATCCATTTTCTAATGTGCCATCATTAAAACAAAGCTAATGCAAGCTAGCTATCATGTTTAAGACACCTTTGTCCGCCCCGTTAGCTCAGTGGTTACGCGCCGGGCTCAAGATCACGCGGCACTGGTTCGACTCTCGGGGTGTGCGCTTGAGCAACGCATTTCAGGACTGCTCTCCATTCAGCAGCACCTAGTGAATGGAATAATTCCCCGGCAACAACACTTCAACAATATGAACACTTCACTCTGCCAATCTCGGTAACCGGCCCTGCGCCAAGAGCCTCTAGCAAGTAGGCTATGCGAAACTACCAGGAATAACCAATCAAGACTTTGTTAGTCCGAGGATAAAGATTCAAAACCAGCCAACCAACCTTTGCTCTAGCCTTGGTATAGATCGAACAGTTTAACATCATCAATGCCAACATTTTTCTCTGACAGATACTTCTATAGTAAAGCGCTATCCTATTCTTTGGTGTAAGACAGCATAAGCAATAAGCATCCAATCAAAGGATGTGAATTAGGAAAATGAAATTAGTGGTCTATTTATCCAAATAGGCAACACAAGAGTCGAACAATAGAAATACATCTGACATGGTCATAGAGTAACACTGCCTTCGTTTGCCACAGAAATAAATGTATCCACCATATCCACAGCAAGCAATGTATTGTCATTTGTCAACCTCAAAGTCAATAAACACTTTTTTTTAAACAAGGATAGCCTACTTCTGCCACAGCTCACAGAAAACATACTTTTCCTTTTTGGTATCGTTGCTCAGCCTTATTTAGCTTTCGTCAAGGTCACATAAAAATAAAACCTTGTTGAAAATGATAGCAATGCAAAAAAGAGGACATTTGAGCATTTTTAAGTGTCCTCGGAAGACAATTATTCATTTTTTGTGAAAAAAGAGGACAAATCCTCCTAAAAGAGGACATATGGTAGCCCTAACTATGTTGCTTACCAATGTAACTCCTGAAAGCGCTTCAAGTAAGGCAATGAGATTATGGCCATCTCTGAGGTCTTCATAAAGATTGCCCACATTTCGATTTACCTGAGCCATAGTTGGGTGTTAGTATGCTGCAGTGTATGAAAAATAAATTAAATCAAAGGAATTACTTATTGTATAGATTATTTTTTTATAAAAATACAAGGTATTAATGCTTTACAGTATTGCAAACATGTATTCACACAGCACATCTATAGCCTACGTACTTTTGCTAAATACTGGTTAACCCATTTGGTGAACGTCTTCTTTTGAACTTCATCCCTTGCATCTAAAAAATATCAGGTTCATGAAATGCTGCAAAATACTGAATATTGAAATTTAAATGGCTAAGATATTTTATAAAGCTTTCAAAGCGAAGTTGAAGCTATATCAACAAGTATAGTTTTACCTTTGATTTAACAGTTTAAAGTGTCAACTTGAACACCACAATAGCAGGAAGAAAAAAAGAATACGGAAAACCATTTACAACAAAACTCAACAGGGTGACAATAAAACTAGATTTAAAAGCAAATTGTAGCAGGTGGACAATTAAAAATAGAAATTTGTAATCTAGGATTTATTTTTTGCATTTACAAAAAGTCTCGTAAGATATTTCATAAGTATCACTGTACATAATAAGCAATCAGAATGAAGCCATGTACAGTTGTACACACAGTATGTGATGAAGAGAAACCATAAGCTATGAGCAGGGCCGGATTTAGCTGATGGGGGGCCCGGGGCACTTTTAGATCGGAGGGCCCCCGTGCAAAAAATGTTTTCGCGCCTAGGGCGCGAAAAACCACCTCTACGTCTACAGTAGCATCAGTCCAGTAGCCTACTGCACAGCATTTTGCAGAAACTTTAAGGGCCAAAAGGAAAAAAATAACACAAAATCACATTTTTTTCCACATAGGGTGGCCCTTCAAAAGTCGGGGGGCCCGGGGCAACTGCCCCCCCCCCTAAATCCGGGCCTGGCTATGAGCCTAATTTTTATTCATGATATAACTTTATCTTCAATATGAAGTACAATACAAGTATGCTGTGCACTAAAGACTGCTTACAATTTTGGAGCTGGTGTACAAGTCTCCGCCCTGGTAAAAAAAACCTGACGTCATAGACAGGAATCGACCAAACATATAGGATAAAACTACTTTACCTTTGCTTCACTGTTCACACACTTCAACCCATGTGTCTTGGTCGATTCCTGTCTATGACGTCATGGTATTTTTTACCAGGGCAGAGGCAGATAGGCCTACTTGTACAGTTGTACACGAGCTCCAGTTTTTATACTTGAGTATCCTAATGCATTTGCAGTACCACATCAACTTGGTGTCGAACCTGTTGCTGTTTACATTAAACCAGAGAATTACTATCAAACCAAAAAATTAGATTTCTTTTTCCGGTTGTATAAAATAGTTATATACACTACTTAAGCATTTGTTTAATTTTCATTATTTATTTTAAAATATATGTTCAAACGTATAACTTTAGTGATGTATATACCGTAATCAATAGCATTATAGCAACATCGCAAAAATCTGTTAAAGTTTGCAAGTTTTTAAGACCACCAAATACAGCTGCAAGGAATGCATTGTAAAGACAAGTTTAATAAGTACAAATTGGGTTAACCTCTTGCAAAGTCAATTCTTCTTTGATATGCATCCAGATGAAAAGTGGGATGCGTGGCCATCAAGACAGAAAAGTTTTTGAATGGAAGTATAAATGATGGTTTTAAACTATACGTCTCAGTAAATAAATATGATATAATCACTCATAGCTATATATTGCAACATAAAAGTCAATTAGACAAGTTTTAAAAACACATTAAACAGAAATAAAGAACATCCAACTTAACTCAGAACAAAGTTTTGAAAATGGGGTTAAAAAGACAATGCAGTGATGAACTGTGTTGAATTAGACTTTCATTACGAGCAGAGCGAACGTACATAATGATATTTATTTAAGTTTGTGGAATGTTGACAATTTTAAGTTTTGCAATTTCATTTCTTCATGTCCAAGCTCATTATTTTCCTGAACTTGAAAATTCAAGTTTGATGGTTTTCCAAGTGATTTCAACTACTTTCAGCAAATATGAATTCTTTCCAATTCTTTATGAAAATTAATTTATTATTAAAATATTGAAATTCTAAATGTAGCCTACTAGTTTGGTAGCCTTTCAAATTAATCAGTTTGAATGCAATCAATCTTTACTAGGTGTGACTATAATTCTGAGTTTGGCAGAACAGTAACACTTAGGTTCTTCCAGATTACATTTGCATCCCTTGCTGCAATTAAAAGCTAGTATTATTATCAGTTTTGTGGATCATACAGAAGTGAATTGTTTGAAATAAAACTTAGAACTTCACTATTGTCTCATGAGAACAGGCTACAATCCACTCCATTTTAAAACCTTCATGTCAATCTGATTTATCTTTTTGATGCTAAAATAAAGTGACTAACTTGCTCATATCCAAAATCCATCTAAAATTTTTTTTATTTATTAACTTGTGTTAGTTAATAATACAGCGGTTCTTAACCTTTTTTCTATCAAGCCCCCCTTCAATAATGGTCATGTGCCTCGCTCCCCCCTAGATTTTAACTAAGTATCATACCAAAAAAATTGCATTTTTGTCTGTTTATCGTACACATCAGTGAGATACTTGACACTGCTTCTTCGCAACTAGATTTTTAATGCGAGGTTTACCTCTAGAGAGTGAACAACGTAAGTCTCCTTCAACTCTCAGCCTGATTCTGTACTTGGTCTTGATGGCAACGAGAGCAGAAAATGCAGCTTCACAAAGATACGTGGATCCAAATAACATTGTTAGAATTCGAAGAGCCCGAGTTGCAATAAGAAGGTAAACAGGAAGGTAATTGGCCCAAAACATCTCAAGTTCCAGTTCTTTGAAGTCTTCTTTAGCTGTGGAGTTGAACTTCATCCCAAGAAACTCTTCTTGTCCTTCTTCGAAAATATCAACTACTTCGCATTGAAACGGGTTTCTGATGAACTTCCGGGTTTCACGCTTCTCATCCAGATCTAAGTTCATATTTCACGCTTCTCATCCAGATCCAGATCTTCTCATCCAGATCAGATTCATATTAAAATACAAAATATGACGAACAGCATAGGTCCTAGGACATTAAAGTAATTAAAAAAAATTGAAATTGTTGTAGAGCTCACGCCCCCCCTGAGAGATGCTTCACGCCCCCCCTCCAGATTAAGAACCACTGGGTTAATACAAAGATTCTAAATGAGTTAGATGAGACATTTTAAAATTAACACATCATACAAGGAAGTGGAATGATCATTTCTACTTTACAAATGGAGTCTCTAATCAAAAATTGTTACCGTAACTATCATCACACCAATCAATTCTCAAATTTTTGTAATACTGGTAAGTAAATATGAAAATAATACTTTAAGTAGACAAAAGCAACTACCTGTAACAATGATCATGACAAAAAATACCATACATATTATGTCTGGACCTTAACCAGGCCTGGAAAAAATAGAGAATCCGGAATGAGATTCCCGGAAAATTTTCCGGTTTGCGGGATATTTTTACCGTGAGAATCACGTTATTAACGTCTTTCATTCACCGTCAACCGTCATGCTAATTGCTTAACATTGCAGTTCCGACACTGATTTGTATCACTGTGTATTTAAGACCTCCAACTTGTACCTCGTAGCTGAACATGTTCTTAGCAAAATTGCACAAATATATTGCAGTAGTACGCCTGAAAGCGTCGCAAAAAGCATGGGAAATGTCATTGAAAAAATTTGAAATGTTTGCGGTGGTACAAAAACATCCACAAATAAAAAAGATAATAAAGACACTAGCAACGACCTGCTCATTCACTGGAATGGGCCACACATAAGCAAGTGTAACAGCATCGTGAAACAGGCTCTTAATCTACATTTCAAAGGAAAACCATGGCATTTTAATATTAATAACGTTCGCTCGAAAATGTACAAAGTGTCTGCTGTGGTAGATAGACTAAACAACGAGAAATCGTCACTATCTTTTATGTCCCGGTAGTGTATTTGTAGTAATTTCGCATGGGCAAAACTAGCCTGCGGTTTCTGTGATTTACAAAAACAGCTGTTTTAGCGTCGTAATTTTGATTTTGTTGTCAAATTAATTAATGCGTTTCGTTATTCTTCGTGTAGCGGACTGGTTGTTCTGTAGGTTACAGAAGTAATTTTCGCAATGTCTTGTGTTTTCAGTCAGCGAAACTTGTTGCGCATTCATTTGTTTATCCGCCCGGCCGTTTTTTGTGCCATATGCCTGTTGCCTATACCAGGGCTTCCCAAACTTTTTCGCTCGCGACCCCTTTTAATCTCCTAAAATTATCTGCGACCTTTTACGGTTAAAAGGATAAACAAGGCAAAATATACGTTTGTGATATTAATATACGCACATACACGTGGAGATGAACGACAGGAGTGCTGTTACTGCTAAGCCATAATTATAATGGTGAATACTCCGTTCTAACGTTCGGCTAAGCCAAAAAGTGTGAAACTTTTTTCCAGAATATTCAAGCCACAACTTACAGTCAAAAGAGAGATCTGCAAATTTTTGCTGAGATGTGAAAGAGAGGTGCTCGGTAGCCTACTTTGTTTTTGCATTGCAAATGGATTTTGGATCCAATCTAAGTTGGTATTGTCCAATTCTAACTTAGAAGAAACTACTTTTTAAACTCTTTCATCAGTCTTGACAAGTGTCGATAACCAGAGGCTTAATAACGCTTGGTTCCACGCCATTGTTAGCCAAAAACTTTTCAGTAAATGAGAATGTTTCAAATGAATCATTTTCAATCTTTTGCGTGTAGATGTTTAATTTTTTGATGAACGCTCCCACTTTAGATTTCAATGTAAAAACATAGATGTTTTCTCCTTGGAAGGGCAAATTAAATTCGTACTCTTTTTTCAAGCAAACCTGACAAATAGCATAATTTGAAAAGCCTTTCCAAAAACGTCTTTACAAAAACGGCGGACAAACTTTAAACTTTTTCCGTTGGAAAAATCACGACTTAATTTTTTATCACTAGTAACTTTTTAAAGCATTGACTTTAGTTTTGAAATCCACGTTTACAATGCAGCAAAGAGGGATTTAAACTCCTATTCCATATTTCACTATATCAACTTGTAAAATACGGGTAGCCTATTGAGTGCACGACTCTTAATAAAGTTAATAACTTTTACATGTGTTAATATGCAGTGCTTTGTGTAAAATTTGTATACTTTCTGCGACCCCCAAAGTTCGTTACGCCACCCCACAAGGGGTCGCAACCCCCACTTTGGGAAGCCCTGGCCTACACCACCTTTCGTAATTGGTGATGCTTTCATGCACATTGCACAATGCACATACTATCAATCCGTTCGAGCATGAAGTGTTGTGATTGTCAACTTGTCAAATACGTAACAAGCGGCTCGTGATGTCGTATTGTTTCATGACATTCACACGGTGGTCGGGCAGTCAGTGGATCTAATTTGTAAGCATGCGGCGTCTAATAATTTATTAAGCCTATTGTTGTTCCAATTTATTCCGATCGAAGTGGTCACATCAGGCACAAACAGTGTGCCATGCCTACTTACAAATAAAATACGATACCAAGACTGTTTATTGCAGTGGTTCTCAAACGCCGGTCCACGGACCGGTGCCGGTCCGCAGAAGATCTTACTTTTTGCAAAGCTTATTTTAATGTGGAGTCATTAGCATATTATAAAATTGAGATCGCACTGTGAACCATGCACAGCTGTAAAACTGACATATCTCCACGTAAAATTGTTTGATAATAAAGGTGAACTTTTTGATGACCTAATTCTGTTCCGTTGATAATGTTTTTATGACAAATTGCGTGTAGTTTTCAAAAAGTTTTGAAATACAGAAATACATAACCAAAAGGGGAATTTTGTTCTTGATTTTGGAAAATTTTAAAGTCGTTGGAGTAGAAAATTTGGAATTAGATAAATTTGAACTTCCGGGATAAAGTCAAACCTGCAATGGAAATTTGCCAGAACCGGAGTTTGAGAAAGTAAAGATCCTGTTTTTCAATGACTATGCGGAAAATAGCGCTTCAGAATGGAATGAAGAAAAGCCGATTTGCTGTGGAAAATTGTGGTAAAATGGAGTGGTGAAAAAAGTAAAAAGAGGTGCTGAGCATAGTGAGTCAATGTCAACACTTGAAAGAGTTGGCTAACAATTTTGACGATCATTTTGCGTAGCATGAAGATCCTCGACATGGAAACTTTTGGATAAACAATCCATGCATCGATGATGTCAACACATGCGACCTTAATCTTCATGAAAAAGAAAGTTTGATTGAATTACAATATGTTGTGCTTCTACTTTGCAGTCCAGATTCGAAAAACATCATTGTCACACTTCTGGTTAATGGTTATGTCTTGCAAACGAACTCGTGCCTAACTTTCAAAACAATCGATTTGATGGTAATTGTTTCAACTAGCTATTTAAAAACGACAATTCTTTTTAATCTCTAGCTTTAATAACAAAGTAAAGAAATCGCTTGGATGCCGAAACAAAGCTACCGGTACGTGTTTTAGAAACTTATTTGATATCTCGTTTTCCTCACACAGAGTACTGGTACTGGCAGCGTAACAGTAGCAAATTTCCCACTGGCATTGATTTTGTATGCAAATAGATTGACATTTTTCTGTTTGAGTTGATTTGATTGCCGTTTTATTCCAATTTTCGTCCTGAATACAAATCATATGCTAAAACCTTGCATTATGGTGCGCAACGACAACTTTGGTTAACAAAACGTTTCAAATATTCATTCTATTCACTACAATCTTTGGTTGCCGGTCCGCGAACATTTTTTAAAAATTTTGCCGGTCCCCCACTGTAAAAAGATTGAGAACCACTGGACTTTATTGAGTCAATTAGATCAGGGCTTCTCAAACTATGGGTCGCGAAATGAAATTTTGGGGTCGTAATGAAATAGTTTAATTTAGTCTAGTGCCGGTAGGTTGTAGTATTGCCATGATGTCAATTGACCGCAACCGTCGGTGTGAAATGTCGACCGATAAAATATAACCAATCGTAACAATTGATGCATTGTTACGCTATCATTGCTGTAACGTGCTGACCAAAAGTAACCTTACCGCTCGCATTATGATTTCAGAGTAGCCTAGCAACTAGTTTCTGAAGGAACCTAGACAAAAGTTTAAAGCATTTACAAGATTAATTGACTATGGATCAGTGGTTAGGTTCCGTAGATTCATGCGGTAACAATGAAAGCACAAAGAAAAAACAGATAAGTCAGAAAGAAAAAGAAAATATAATGACTCATTTTTGCAATATGGATTTACTTGAAGTTATAGGGTTGCCATACCGTCCGGAAATTTCCGGACATGTCCGGAATTTCGAGTTAAATTTTGCGTCCGGGAGGAATTTTAAAAAATGCTCAAATGTCCGGAATTTTATGATGGGCGTTTTGGGGGAATTAAAATTGCGGGAATAATCCTGTAAATTAGGGGTGTCCAACACGGTGTACACTCGATTGGTCGACAGTCATTTGGTCGACAGGACGTTTGGTCGACAGACATTTGGTCGACAGGACATTTGGTCGACAAGACATTTGGTCGACAGGACATTTGGGTTAGAGTTAGGGTTAAGGTTAGGATTAGGTTAGGGTTAGGTTAAGTTAGGGTTAGGTTAGGATTAGGTTAGGGTTAGGTTAGGGTTAGGTTAGGTTAGGGTTAGTTCAATCAATCAATCAATCAATGTTTTATTTGTCAGTAACAGGAACATAGGTACATGTTTGAAATATGCAATATACACAGTACAAAAGTTACACAAGTTCCCATACCGACAGGGAGACAACGAGACGACCATACGGTCTACTAGTCAATTGCCACCCTACGGAAATTACGATTTTGCCATTTAAAATAAGCTTACATAGTTAACATAGTTACACCTGAAATGCATAGTTACACATAGTTAACCATAGTTTACATAGTTAACCCTGAAATGAATCGTTCTGTCGACCAAATGTCCTGTCGACCAAATGTCCTGTCGACCAAATGTCTGTCGATCAAACGTCCTGTCGACTAAATGTCTGTCGACCAAATGTCTTGTCGACCAAATGTCTGTCGACCAAACGTCCTGTCGACCAAATGTCTGTCGACCAAATGACTGTCGACCAATTGACCGGGTACCGTCCAACACGTTACTACTTTGATATTAATGCCTTGGACGTTATCTTTGCTGGTATCTTTTCTTTTCTAGAAAATTCGCTTAGCCAGCTCATTTTACTGCATCTGCAATCGTACTGTGCACACTGCCAATCCAGAACATTGTTATTTCGTACCGTGTCCATTTTTTATACTACCAGGTTGTACGGAATTATGATGTAACAGAGCGTTTTCCTGATCAATGATGTTTACCACTTAGAACCAGTGTTACCATTTTAGTTTTTTTAAAACCAAATCTGGTTTATTTTGCAACTGTTTGGTTTATTTTTTTTCGATTTGGTTTATTATTTTTTTTTGGTTTATAATTTGTTTTCTTAACATACTTTACGTCAGGTATTCGGTTCGTTGCAGTGATTATTTCACTCGAACAAATTTTTAGTTTATTTCTGCTTCAATTTGGCTTATTGAATAAGAATAAACATCGAGGCTGAAAGAATAAACATCGATATTGAAAATAATATCAATAAGATATATCAATATTTTTCAATACGTCAGTTTTCCCGCGCTTTTTCAAAGTGAACAGCAAAGTTTTTGCTCTCCAGGTCTAAATATTTAAGTTGGAATCAAGAAAAATTTAGGCCTGGAGAATAGCTAGATTTGTACAAATTGAGAAAGGAATTTAATTGTGGTCATTTTAGTGGAAAAATTTTCAAAATCGATAAAGAACTCGAGGAGAAGAGACAATTCAAAGAAACCTTGATTTAGCCTAGCTAGTAGCTACAGTATAAAGGCTTACCAGTGAATTCGGCAGCCATTTTGTTATTTGCATATTCTGAGTTGGGTCGCTCATAGATAGCCAGTAGCCACTTTTATTATTGAATTTTGAAGACAAAGTAAAGAGAAGTCACAAGAAATGTTTTTGGCCTTTTTATATTCCGCCCAACCGTAGTCAACCTTCATTTTCACTCAACCAAGTTCAAACCCTACCCAGGCTTGGTGCTGGAATCATCGACTCAAAAGAATGTTGTTTATGGTTACCAAATCAAATTTTTAAAGAATTGAATCTGGACTGTTCATTGTACTGTATGTTACAACCCCGTTTTTGTTTAATTTTGTTTTGTTGGCCAATAGTTTGTAGATCTGCGCAATTTTGAATTTATAGGAATGTAATCAGCTTCAGCTCGGTCGACTGATTTTATAATTTTTGCCTAATTTTCATATTTTATGACGCAACAATAATATTTTGGAAAATTTGACCTTTCCAGCTGTTCCTTCTCTTGTTTTTTCTATTTTTGTTTCCCCATGTTACAGTAGGCCTAATTGATGTCTTAATTATAGGCTACTTGATCCATTAACTGCAACAGACCACATTTTGTTTTCAAAGCTGCATATGTTTAATTACGTAGCATTTTAACCTAATTCATTTGTTTTAATACCACCGTTTTAAACTGAAATTAAATGATTAGAGTTTGTTTGAATAAAAAGTAGTACTGTACATCAATTACAGATAGGCTAATATTCACTAATCACCTTATAGGTCTATACGTTATTGTGCTCAATTGTATCTTTGTTTTTTTTTCTACAAGTCGTGCGGTCACGCTGAACCGGTTTCCTTAATTTTTTATCTTGCGGTCTTCTGTGACATCACAATTCATTTTTTACTTGCCTATGAAGACTCAAAAGTAAAAAGTTCAGGAAACTTGTAATTTTTTTAATTTTATTTTTAATTGTTGGCGCAAACACGTAGTGAACGGCAAACTAACAAAAGGGAAACTGGAAAAATAACTAAAACGTAATTTACCGATGCTTGACATTTGTCACATTAAGAACAGGAAAGCAGCTGACTCGATGACTGATATAGTCTTTCGCTGCTTCCTGTCTGTTGTGGTACCTAGATGGCTATGGTGCTATTCTATTCATGTTGTGTATAATTGTACCGTGCAATTGTTGCAACAGACAAAATAAAAGTTCTCTCTCTCTCTCTCTCTATTTTTCTATTTACACAATTAGAACTGAACAACTGAAAGAATACTGTGAATTTGCAAATTGTGAATACAAGAGACTTCTCTCTCATAGCAAGACTCGCTGGCTCTCCTTGTTTCCTGGAATTTCAAGATTGTTAGAAATGTTTTCACCCCTGAAGTCCTACTTTTTGTCACAAGAACATCCACCAATATTTATTAAACGGTTCTTTGAGAATGAAATGAGCGAGTTATACCTTTGGCATATGCACCCACTAATGTCCGTGTTTCATGGACGTATTCAAGTAGTTGAGAGAAAACAATTCCGTTGCAGAAGTGCTAGAAAATTTGGAGCTGGTTCATAAGGTGCTTGTGGAAAGGAAGAATGAAAACTTTATGTCCTTGAAAGTTAAAAGGCTTTTAGTTGAAAAAAGAGAAGAGGGATATGAAGATGAATGTAACAATTTTCTTTCCAAAGTTGCAAACCTCTATGAGAGATGCTTGGAGTACCTGTGCAAATGGATGAAACCAATGGAAGAGTTTGCTTGTTTCAAATGGATGACCTTGCACGAGATACCAAGTTGAAAGGATGTAGAGCCTTGCCTTGGATATCTGATTGGTGAAGGGGTTGATGTGGACGATGCAAAGTGCTTTGACCAAATTTGTAACTTGAAGCAGTTTGTGGAAAGTTACCTACAGGACGAAGAATTTATTAAATTGCCAACGCATAAGAAATGGTGCAAATATTTCGATCAGTCTACGAACATCACATGCCACTCAGAAATTTTAAGGATTGTACAGTTTTTCTTTGCTGTTACATCCCACAATGCCAATGTAGAGAGAGTCTTTTCACTTATGCAAAGTCAGTGGACTAAAGAAAGAAACAAGTTGAGCGTTGCGACTATGAAAGGCATATTGACTCTTCAATATAATTTCAAAGATATATGCTGTAGTGAATTTTTCTCATTTTTGAAATCACACAAGGCCCTATTGAAGAGAATTAGATCTTCAGAAAAATATGCATCGTCGGAAGAGTAAATTTGTAGTGACTTGACTTACAAGCGTGTCTTTAATTTGTTTTAAGCATGTAGGCTAATTGCTGTTCTTCCTTTTTCGGCACAACCTAATTCTCATAATTATTTTTCACTCTGAACTTGAGATTTTTTTCAGTGACGGTCCGTAGCTATATTTAGAGAGTGCTTACCCTGCCTGGTGTGAGATTTTGCTCGTGACAGAAGACAATACTTTTCATTTCGGTAGCTGGCGCTGTAGCATGAGTATCGTACAACTTTTGCAGCTTTAGCATTTCGGTAGCGCATATATATGGTCTCATCAGAGGCTCTATCCACTTTTAGAATTCGGGGGGTGATTTTTGGATAGTGGACTAAAATCGTCTTAGGCATTCCAACCACTCCAATTAGTGGGGGGGGGGGGTGATCACCCCCTTTGGATAGAGCCCATGGGTCTCATGAAAATAGTCATGCACTATCCGGAATTTTGCTTTTTCAAATATGGTAACCCTAAGTTATGAAGATGGAATAGAAAAACCTCTTTGCTTAATTTGTAATAAAAGTTTGTCTACGGAAAACCTCCAAATTAAAAAGGCATAGGCTATATATTAACACTAAACATGCGGAATCTGCGATTAACCCCGTTTTAATGTCATTAACGTGGATGTCACCATAATGGGGTCGCATAGAAATATATTTTTCAAAATGGGGTCGCAGAACAAAAAAGTTTGAGAAGCCCTGAATTAGATGGTGCGGCTCAGAGCAGGTTTTAATTTGATGGAGACGAGACCAAATGGCTCTTTCAATGCTAAAGGTTGCTGACCCGCGGTCTATAATTTTTTTTTTGCGTGAGGTTTTTCGCCAGAAAACGTGTAAATAGTGTAATTATAACGTCATTATCGCGATAGTAAGCCGCGGGAAAATTTTTCGCTAAAAAAGAGACTCCCAGGAAGCTAAGCATTTTTTCCAGCCCTGGACCTTGACAATCATCAAAAATCTGATTGACTTTGCATTGAAACCATAGGCCACATGCCTGTGCCTTTGTAATCAAGCTGTATCAGACAATCTTTCTAGCATTTTTCGTATCTGTGATTTAACAAATCAAACTCTACAGTACAAAAATTGAATCGTGCACACGTAAAAGTTAATAGTAAGCCTACCTGGATTCAACAACAATTTGAACTGAGATTTTCAGCAATAACTAGACAACAGTGGCTGAATATCCATGTCGCCAGATTAATTGAAAATTTCAAGCCCAATTGCAATAACAGGCCAGACAAAATACAAAATAGTTCAATCTCTTCATTATAACGATACTCGAAAGAATCAATACTTGCAATTTTGCATTAAAAAAACGAACTGAAAGGACAGCCTATTTACTTATCAAACCAGTAAGATTACTTAATTTATGCTACTTCAAACCTTACAACCTGAAAAGAATTTGACAGTTTATCATGTTATGCCCATCAAACTTGCACCTTTGAGCAAAACTACTTTTATATATCACAAATATTAATATCATAGTTAATGTTTTTTCAGAACATCATCACAGAGATATTCTAACTTCAAAATGAAGCAGCTACAGTGCATAATGGCAGAGAAATGACCCATAGGTAACAACTTTAAATTCAGTGCTTGCCAAAAAATACAGACAACATTGCCACCAGCACTGTCTAAATAGCCTGATGCATTAACTACATAAATTAGATGACGATAATATAATACTTGCCTTTATATTTGATCATTGTTGCTATAATAGTGTGTTATAGATGGTAAATAGCTAAGCATATCAACCCTAGGACAGGCAAAGACAGACAGCAGTTTATACAAAAACAACTGTATAGAAAACAGTTAAACCGTAGCCCTGAAAAACATGAAATAAAATGCTAGAAAATTCACCAATTGTTTTAATTTAATAGCCTATACGTTTTCACTTTGTGCTGGTCAATAGTTAGTTGCACAAGGAAACGTGAAAGGAAAACGAGAAAATTCATGTATTTGTTCTTGGACACAGGCGGCATATATAGGGCCTTTGAAATCTAAACTCAGTCGCTCAAACGGTTGGGTAGCTTTAACAAGCTGCGCAATAGGTGGTTTATAAAAGTTAGGTTTGATTTCTGCACATACGCTACAGTCTTGCACCGTTTTCCGAACGTCGTCGACAGAATAAGGTAGATTTTTAGTTTGAACAAAATGAAGCAAACGAGTTATACCAGGATGGCATAAAGATGCATGAATATCGTGCAGCACATTATTATGCATCGTAGCAATGTATGTTCTGGACAGTGCATCGGGAGCGGAATTACATTTCCCAAAGCGGTAAACAATGTCAAAATTGAACTCACTAAGTTCAATGCGCCATCGTTGCACTTCATCGTTTTTAATTTTGTTGTGATTTGTGCTTGAATACATAAATGAAACCGACCTTTGATCCGTCACAACCGTGAAATGACGACCACTTAGGAAATGCTTCTGTATAGGGACCCGTGATGAATGTTCATTGTTTTCAACCTTGTGCAAAATGTTTTTCTTCTATAATATTTGCGTTCTCTTAGGAACTCACTTGTTCTGAGCAGGAGTGGTTGATGGATCGTTCTCTAACAGTGTTCACCAGTGATTCTATTCGCGTTCTTTGGGGAACTCACTTGTTGGGGACAAAAATAATTGATAAATCGTTTTCCAGCCAAAAACCTTTTCACTAGCGTCTTTCACTAGTGATTCTGTTCAGTAGCGATTGATCGCTTTCAATTTTCTCTCTTTTAGCAAAACGTTACATTCAGTGGCGTAGCAGCCACTTGGCGGTTCTGGCTCTGCGCCAGGGGCGGCAGGCTGCAAGGGGGCGACAAAATGAGGCTGCACAATGCACACAGCACGAGAAATTAAGTAAGTTAATGCAAAAATAAATAAAAAGTAAAACAAGAAAATGATTTACAAAGAGACAGCTAGCACACCTTAAAAAATTTAAGGATAGAACAACAGCTAAAAAGCTCGAGTTGCTTCTTGCGTGATGTTGGATAGCTGCTGTAGCCTGTATTCTGTTTGTTGTTCAATTCTTAGTAACATTTATTACGTCATAAATCTGTTGTTATTAGGAGTTTCTCAAAGCTCAAACTGATAAAGTCGTATTTACGTTCTACCATGAAGAATGATCGGCTATCATCTCTATCGATTCTTTCTATAGAAAGAGACTACGTTCAAAAACTTGATTTGAAAAATATTATCGCTGATTTTGCTTCGGCGAAAGCTCGAAAAGTTCAATTTTGAGGCGGCTATTGATTTTTTACTTGCCTAATACATTTGTTGTCCATTTTTTGTCTTTTATTTTTGGCCTCAACGCTGAGACATTGAAAAGATTGCTTGAACATGAAACTATTTCAAAATTTGCTGCAGTCTACTTAGGGCGGCATTTTCAACGAAAGCCAGGGGCGGCAGTATATGCTCCTACGCCACTTACATTATGACGTCAAATCGGTGATTTTCTTAACATTAAAGTAACAAATATTCAGTATCTCTGCAGTTAACCTCTGTGACAAAATCTTACCATGACTTCACTCTTGTATTCTACAATCGTAAACATATTGTTGAAATTTGCCAATTTTAAATTACGCAATTTCTTGCCTTTTTCTTTCAATATAAAAGTGCTTTATATACCTCCGCACAACTAATTTTTAATTTTTTTACATAAAAGATAACATAATATATTATTTTTGTTTCCAAATTCAAAATCTATTCATTCAAAAATTGGTGTATCTAAATTCTGCAATTCAAACTCACGAATAAAACCATTCCTTGAGACTCGTTTTTGTTACCTCTGTGTCATCGAAGCTTAGTTACGCCAGCGGTTCTGCTGTTATCAGGGGATTATAAAACATTCAAATAAAAAAGCCCTAAACCCTTGCACTTCCATTTACGTACTGCTTCGACGATCGCTAAAGCTTCGTTTTCTAGCTTATTACATATGTACGTTAGGGTATACAATACTATACACACTAGCCTACATTTCTTCATCGGTATAATTTGGAAACTCTGCTGTGTACTGGGTAACCCTATGAGGATTTTTCTTTTTTTTCTATATCCTACTGAAGTAGTTGTTTGTAAAACTATTTCGGCAAAAATATCCAGTTATTGGACATATCAATCTTTTCAAAGGAATGCTATACTCGTAAAACTTAACTTAATTACTACAAAGGTAGCTTATCATTTATAGATATGGCCAAAGAAGTTAAACATTTGTCATAAACTTTAAAAATCAACAGTTGTGTGGCTGCATATAGGCTACACCACTTTTGTGAGTATTTGATCCCAGCAACTATAACTATTGACCAGCACAAAGTGAAAAAGTATATAAAAAACAATTGGTGAATTTTCTAGCATTTTATTTCATGTTTTTGAGGGCTACGGTTTAACTGTTTTCTATACAGTTGTTTGGTATAAACTGCTGTCTGTCTTTGCCTGTCCTAGGGTTGATATGCTCAGCTATTTACCATCTATAACACACTATTATAGCACCAATGACTAAATATGAAGGCAAGTATTATATTATTTTGTCATCTAATCCATGTAGTTAATGCATCAGGCAATTTAGACAGTGCTGCTGGTAATGTTGTCTGTATTTTTTGGCAAGCACTGAGTTTAAAGTTGTTACCTATGGGTCATTTCTGCCATTATGCACTGTAGCCAGTGCTGTATTCGAGAGTATACAGAGGGATACGCAGTATAAGCCAAGTTTGAGCATTCTAGGCCTACCGGTTACTGAGATACAGCCAGATTGGCCGATTTTGACCCGGCGGGGGGTACCGGCCCACTGCTAGGGCGTCAAATATTGACCAATCTCAACAAAACTTGGCAAGGTGTCATTTTGGACCATAATGCAGAGGTCTAAACAAGAAAAAGTTTAAAAATCAAAATTTAGTTTTTTTTGGGTCACCCTACTGACAATGGTCAGCTACTGGTTGATATTGCTAACTTGCAACCTGAAAAAATGATAGGAAATTTGCGTCATGGAGAAGCAGAGGTGAGAAGAATTTGTAGACGCTTTGACATTGATGAAATACAGTCAATCCAAGGACTGAGAGACTTCAGTGAAAAAGTTGAAATTGTGCCCAATAATTTGAAGCCTCTCTTGACAGCTATTTCAATTTTACCTTGTTCGACAGCAGAATGTTAACGTGGTTTCAGTTTAATGAACAATATTATCACAGGTTCAAAAGCACCTTTGCTCATTGATAATGTGACCTGTTTGATGTTTATTAATTGCAATTGATCACCTGTGGCTCAATTCACCGCTAAAAAATATGTAAGATCCTGGCTGCTAAACCACCGATCAGATACTAGATCCCAAATTTGTAAAGAGGATAAAGATGTAGATTCCTGTCGGCAGGCTGTTTGAAATGTATTCATAGAAAAATAAACAATTTGGTAGGCTATCTCTCGTCCAATTTTGATGTTGATAATTCATGTTATGGTAGAATAAAGATTAGTATTTTGCAAGTTGTGTTTTATTTATCATTTTGGTAAATCTGACAGTATACCCTGTGCTTTTTTACTAATACAGCACTGACTGTAGCTGCTTTATTTTCAAGTTAGAATATCTCTGTGATGATGTTCTGAAAGAACATCAACTATGATATTAATATTTGTGATATATAAAAGTAGTTTTGTTCAAAGGTGCAAGTTTGATGCGCATAGCATGATAAACTGTCAAATTCTTTTCACGCTGTAGGGTAAGTAATCGGTAAGTAAGTAATCTTACTGGTTTGTTAAGTAAATAGGCTGTCTTTTTAGTTGTTTTTTTTAATAAATGCAAAGTTGCAAGTATTGATTCTTTCGAGTATCGTTATAATGAAGAGATTGAACTATTTTGTATTCTGTCTGGCCTGTTATTGCAATTGGGCCTGAAATTTTTAATTAATCTGACGACATGGATATTCAGCCACTGTTGTCTAGTTATTGCTGAAAATCTCAGTTCAAATTGTTGTTGAATCCAGGTAGGCTTAATATATATATATTTTTTATGCCACAAGAAAGTTTCAATTTGATGGTTTATTTAATTGAGTTACAGACAGGTCTATGAATGTAGATTAAAGTTAATTCAGTCTTGTTTTGGTGTTGTAGCCTACTTTTTTCGCCTGTGTTTTCGTACACGGTCAAGTTGATGCCTGTAGAGTTATTAGACTACACTACCTTAGCAATTGTGAGTAATGTTGGGTTTCTGAAAACAGTTTTGAAAAGACAAAATTTGGGCAAAGTTTGAAAAATTTGGGCAAATTTTGTTTGCCCCCTCAAAAAGTTTTACTCTCCTACGGCTATGTTTCTTTGCAAGCATATTTTAAAATGATTCCATTGATAACTCGTTGAAAACAAGGCACTGTATTCAGGCCAAACGGAATCCTTTTAAACTGATACAGTTGTTCATTGGCTTCAAAAGCTGTGTAGGCTACTCTTGTTCCTCAGGCAGCAAGGGAACTTCAGAGTATGAAACCATTTGTACAGAGAAACATTATCTGTAATGTTTTGCATGTTCGGAATCGGATAGGCATCGAGCAAAGTAAATTTGTTTACTGCTTCACTGTTAGTCCACGCACATGCATTTTTTATGGTTTTCATTTTTACAATTACCGATTGAGCACGCATGGTGACGTGCTTATTTAAATAACATCATCACGCAAAAGTTGAGCGACTTGATTCTTAATAAAACTTTCATCGTCTTTAGAATATCGACGTGATTTGGAAGCAATTGGGCAACAGTCCCCTGTCAATATGCTCAAATAAACGTACTGTCATGGGGCTCCTCAAAGATTTTAAGGCCTTAAGGTTCAAAGGTTGTTCAGATCCTCTAAAGTAAAAATTTACGCATTTATGCTGTTGTAAAAACTCACGTCTAATAATTAGGTCCCAGAGTAGTCCGTCCATGACACTAAATTTCACATCAACATAATCGCGATCCAGGAGTTGTAGAGACGCAAAGCAGGAGCCTCGAGTTTTCACTGATGAGCCTTTTACAGCTAAATCTACATGCTCCTCGTCACTATAGCTTACTTTCAGGTTAGCGCGATGACTGAATTCATGGTCTATGATGTGGTTGTTTTGGGCGCCAGTGTCAATAAGGCCTTTAGCTTGTTTTCCATTGATCTCAATGGATACGTTTACGTTTTCATCTGTGACTTAGACAGCGATGTGAGAGCTGCCAAGCTTGTTGATTGACATGCAGCGGTTGCGTTACTGCTCGTCGAACGGCACACATTAGCGAAGTGGCCTTTTTTGTTACATTTGTAGCAAATCCGTTCTTTGGCAGGACATTTGTCTCTAGGATGAAGTCTTCTACCACAAAAGAAGCATTTTTCCTGCTTTATTGCAAGGCAGTCGCTTTTGCGAGGTGGCGTTTTGTTGCTGGATTGGGAATCCCAAGAACGTGACTGGCACACAGCTAGAGAATCATTCAAAGTTTTGCCACCAGGGGGCATAACGTAGGCTTCGGCATTACGCTGGGCATCATAAACCGACCGAGCTTTTTCAAAAACTCTTTGTACTGTAGTTCCAAAACATTGCCTTTAAGAAGTCTTTGTCGGATGTAACTTGAAGTAATTCCAGCTATAAAATTGTCTCGATTGGCTGCTTCTTTGTTTTGAGCTGCAGAAACTTCATTAAAGTTGCAGTCAACACTGACACTGAGCTGTTTTAGTTTTTAAAGAAAACTTACCAGGAGTTCGTTCAATTTTTGCTTGCTTGTATTAAGTCGGTGTCGCGTAAAAATTTAGTTTATAAGTTTATTGTAATAGGTGTCCAACTGAGCAATGGCGTTATTGTAAGTGTCACTTTCGCTGAAACATTCGACTCAAGTAGATTTACTAGGTAACTAGAATGTCAAGCTTCGCTTGTGCATCTGCACCCTTAATTCGTGTGACAAAATTTTGAAACGTTCGTTTCCAATGTTGCCACTTTCTCGAAGCTTCCGAGGAGTTTGTATCAACTCCAAACACTTGAGGTTGCAGGAACTTACGCATAGCTTTTATTTTAATAAATTGAAGTGAACTTAAAACACTTGTATAACAACCTGGATTAGGATTTATTAAAATAAAAGGCAACTACATCTGCAAATAAAAAGAATACATAAATAACTCCTTCCTAAAGTACACAACGCTGCAACAACAAAACTGAACGAATGAATTGTTGAAGAAAACGTAGAACCAAAGCGTGTAGAAAACAAGGCATAACTGAGTAGAATGCGTGAGGAACAGAGCGCCGTGCTCAGAAACACACTACAGTTGGTATTAAAATTGTGTTATTACAAATGTTAAAGCATTTAAACTAGCCATCATAAACTGCTCAATAGTTTGGAACGTGAAGAAAAAGTAGCAAAAGTTTATGTTCATAAAATGTTGCCCTTGCCAAGAGATACAAAAGATTCAAGAAGACAACGAAGTTCTTAGAAGACCTTGCACAATACTCGTTAGATGCACAGCCACCAAAGTTCAATGAAGGTTAACTCAGACTAGTAAAAAGACAAAAATTTCTTATCGCACCACGCAATATCACATCCTTTTTTATCAACAGTGGAACGAATCAAAGTATTCAAATTCGCAGTGATAAGCAATGTTCTTGCATCAATACTTGTCTCTGCAAGCAATGATGTTATAAAACAGTGGTTCACAAACGTTTTTGAGCGCGACTCAAATCTGAGTTGGTGAATATCTCGCGACCCAAGACAACCGGTACTGTATAAACAATTTCACCACTCTACTGTTTTTGCAATCTTTGCTTACTATACACAAGACACAGACAACCAGTTGTAGAGTGGTCTACTATAGCTCGACTTGCTCAGAGGTTAAGTAAAAGCGCTGGATTCGTTGCTAAATCAAACCGACTTGGCTTCAATGCCTCTTCTTGGTGCTACGCTCGGTTTTTGTATGCTTCGGGTGTCGCTTTAACTTGTTATTCTTTAAGGATTCGTTTGACAACATTTTACATCACAGTCTACGTCAGGGGTCGGCAACCTTTCTTCAGTCGCGGGCCAAAACAAAACTGCGCAGATGTCAACGGGCCGTACAAGTTTTCCATTTGCACTTCCGTTTTCTTTACTTTTCATAATATTGTTAAAATTGGCGTTCTTATCAGAGTATCTCCATATTTAGCTACTATAGGCTTATATAGATTAATATAAAGAAAATTAGTAACAATTGGTAACGAAAAACACCAAGTACTTTATTTATTGACAGCACAACATTAATGTGATATTTGATGTTGTTTCCTGCTAGAAAGTTTCTGAAGGTCAGGTGATAGGTTGGATGAGGCAAGAATCATAACATCTTGCAAGTGGTCATCAGTAAGTTGTGTTCTCAACTTGCCGTTAACCCTATTTCCTGTGACGTATTTTGGCCAGTTGACTTGCGGAGGGGGGGGTCGGTGCGACACTATCACTTTCAGCTCGTGTAACTCAAAAACTACGCAAAATAGATCAATCAAATTTTCACATGATGCAGATAATTTATCTGATAACATAGCATCGAAAATCTTTTGCAATTTGTTCAACAGCGTAACTTGAAAAATCAAATAATTTGATGGTTGGTCATATTTTTTTATTTGACTTGAGAAATCGTTTCTTAATTACTTTATAATTGAGTGTGACGGGATAATTCCATTGTGTTGGATTTTAATCTCTTACGCGTGGACGTCGTCCACGCTTCAATGAAATCGTAATTGGCGTCTGAATTGCGTTTGCTTGTTGTTTTGCCCGAGGCATTGCAAAAATCTTTCGCTTTGTCTCAACATTTGCAGAGAATGAGACAAAATCACGGCAAAATAAACTGTTTCAAGTCGTTTTTGAGCCATATGTTATAGTCTACACATTTTCAAATGTACTGTCATCGCTTGATATTAAAACTAAATCAAGCAATGAGCTTTAGTAAACATTTTATTTGTAACAATTGTGTTCAGTTCAGTTTTCTTTTCACACTCATACTGTCCAATTTGGTTATACATGATCAAGAAACACTTTGCAGTTTACAGCACATCCCAGGGAGCTATTTATTTGTTTTTAACATTGTTTCAACGTCTAGAGACGTTGAATTGATGTAAAAGTATCTGATTTGCTTCCTAGCTAGCGGTTGATACAGAAAAGAAAGGTAGCCTATTGGTGTCACATGGTGTTTGAACCACAACCTATCCAAAGGTAGTTACTTGCTTCGATAGGAGCTCGTTCCAACTTGAACCTTCATGCACTTCAAAAACAAAAAGTGTCTAGAACTCCTGACTGATAAACTATGTCACGATGCATTACAAAACTGATTTGTTTCCATACCTACCAACAATGATCACTTTGAATGAAATAATTTTGCAACAATTTTGATAAAGTGAAGTGATAATAATCGTTTAGTCAAATCGTATTGGTAGGCTATAGAAAAGGTCGTTTGTACATTGCCAAAGGGAACTCCCGTTCTGCGTGACAAACTCAAAGTCGTGGCATAACGATAGGAAAAATAAATACATTTAGCAAGATATCAAATCTTGCAAAAAAAATCTTTTTTAGGCTGATTGTTATTATCATACAAAAAAATCACTAAAATTTTGACTTTTTTCTTCGGCAAAATTGAAGGTTTTTGATATTTTGAAAATGCACGTTTATGTCTAAGCGATTGAAACGGCTTTTTTATGTTGTCAACTAGATTTGCAAGATAAGGTTTTCTACATGTTTTTCTAATTTGTTGGACATGCATTTTGTGTCAAGCTATTTCTTACGCATTAGAAGATTTCTTTCTCTTCAAATTTTGAAATAACTTTTTAGATGCAGTTTACGGTTGACGGCATTACTGCAAAAGCCATCTTTTGTAATTGATACATAACCAAAAACAAAAGGCGCATCAACTACTGCTGGCTGATAGACCACGTAACAATACATCATAATGATGTTTTTCCGAACCAAAGACCCAGAAAACCAATTTTGTTGTATATTAGTTCAGACGTTGAACCAGTGACAAAAAGTGATTTGCTGATTTGAAACAAAGTGATTGCTGTTCCCTATGTGCAAACCTTTTGATAAAAGTAATCAAGTTTTGGCCACAGCTTTCTGGTCCACTGAGGCTACTCTGGTCAATCGACTCACGTTGCAAATAACTTATCGACATTATTGGGTAGGCTCACACTGAAGTTGTTTTGTGTAAAGTCTTGCTTGTGAAAAAGTCGAAGTAAAAACACAAAAATGAAGTAAGTTATATTTACAAAGTATTATATTCTTGAATCAACCACAGTTTTAAAAAAAATTAGTTTGAACAGGTTTCATGTAATAGAAACTACAATTGATATCATCGCGAAGGATCAAATAGCTGTGAAAATCACTTCGAGCAATTGTTTGTTATGATTTTCATTTTTCATCATGCAAACCAAGGTGAACCTCAGTATCATATTTTTATGCCAAACGATAAAAATCGTTTTTATTTTTTTTTAGTTACTTTTAGGAGACAAGGAAAACAATCCGTATAAAAAATAATTCAATTCAACATATTTCCCTTATTTTGTCAGATATGTATTTCGTGCAACAATTTTTTAGAAAAATTGCTGAGTATGGTATCGCGTTTTAGATGCAGTCAGAGAATGCAACTTCGCGGTTGATGGCGTTATTACAAAAGCCAATCTTTTGTCACGGAAATGTATTCGAAAACAAAAAGGCTCAAAAGCGGCTGACTGATAGGTTACGTTGCGATACGTTACAAAAACAAGGCATTGATTTCAGATTCTTTCAACCAAGCAAACAACTTTGCTCCAAATGACATAAACATCCAAATTTATTGGGAAAATGATATATGCCTACACCTTTTTGAGGTAAGCTTTTGTGAAAATAAGCTTTTGAAGATCAACATTTGAAAACAAAGTTTGAAATTATTGAGTTGGTCCTAATAGTGTTTCTGCTGAGATATATCAAAACTTTTCAATCCTCGTAGAGAAAAAATAATTTTGTAATCTCTCAAGCAACTGCAAAATTACCATTTAGGTAAAGATTCATTGCTGACAATACAGTATGTGCAATGTTTGTCAAAGCACAACAATTTCGCTGCGCGTGTTTTTCCACAAAAGCAGAGCAGTTTAGATAGACGATGTCAAGTTCTTTTCAGTATCCTTCAATCTCTCGTTTTTATAAAAACGTTTTAACAACATCCATAAATATTTATGTGAATATAAGTGTACAGGTACATGCAGAAGTTTATTGGCGGGTCAAAAACTCATTCCTTGTTGCTTTCCGACAAGAAATCAACAAAAAACTTCCCACATCAGTTTGTTTGTTTTGTGAGATAGACTGAGTTTTGTCAAGAAATTTTCGTACGGCTTCTTGTTATAAGTTAGAAACAAAATGTATTGGCCATAGAAAACTATGTAAAATTACATCTTTTTCAGCATGGCTTATCGTATACTTACTCTCTGATATAATTTCAAAGAAACCCAGATGTAATTAAAAGATTAATCAAAGCAACTCAAAACTCGAGTTTGCAAACAAAAGGCGGAATCATTACGGTCGAATGCTTTACAACAAAGCCAACTCACGAGATATCTGCGTCGCAGTTCCACGCACGACGGCGCTCAGTAATCCTATTAATCCGTATAATTAGAAAACAAAAGGACTAGCTAGTAGCAGGCTAAAATATCCGAGTATGTTATGAAAATCATGTCATATCTCTAAAACTATAGACAATAGCAATGCCATTTCAAGCGGAATAAATACTTGAATAATTTTTAGGAAAAGTCAAAAAATTTCAAAGGTGTGGATTGCGTAGTTCTTTAGTGATATTGCTTTGAAAAGCGCCAAGTCCAACCCGACCCCCCCCCCACAGGACAAAGGGTTAAATATACGGTTAATTGACTATTACTAACGCAACTCATGTAGCCTGCAACTAGCATGCAGTAAATAGGCTAATATAACTGGACTTCAAGGTGAAACTGCCAAGTACCTTGATGCTACCTTCTGCAAGCTTAAGCTAAATTTTGCCCCAAACCTAGTTTACTATAACAAAGCGACCCGTGATCGATAGGTCGCGGGTACAAAGGCGCTTTGTGATAATTTCCTATGCTTGGTGGATTCTAACAAGCAGCAAATTCTTCAAAGACAAGAATCACTTGTTGAAAAAAATGGAAAAATGGAACTGGGAGTAAATTATAACTCTAAAAAATAAAGTAATTTAAAAGTCTGGACCGGCTGTCACTAAAAAGGCCAATTCCTGCTTCCTAAGCTACACATATTTCTAAATTATCAACCTTCAAACAAACTAATTCTTAAAACTTCAAATCTATCAAACTATCTGTCAGGCCTGCAACGTCGCTCTCTCTAAAATGCAGTTCGCAGAGAAAGAATATCAAGGAAATTCAAAATGGCGACAATGCCGTAACTAAGCATTGTTGCAGCATAAGTACACAGGCTACGTGATTACAAGTGAGCGTTACGGATAAATATGGAAAAGTAAAAATTGCGAAAGTTTTACATAACATTTAGTAATCTTAATTCTGTTATGTAAAACCAAATGGCAGCATAAAATAATGGGATGTTCGTTTTGGCCCGCCAACTACAATTTGCAAAAATGCTGCGGGCCGGATAATTTTGCTTGGCGGGCCGGATCCGGCCCGCGGGCCGTAGGTTGCCGACCCCTGGTCTACGTAGTGGCTTCCCAGCTCCAGGATCGCAGATAGAAATGAACTTCTCGAATTAAAAAAAATTAGTTCAGAAATCTTGAATTATGAACTTACATCATAATTTACGTTTACCGTGATTTATTGAAGGAGATGAATAGAATGCCGGTAAAATTATTTGCAATGATTGATTTTGATAAGAAAAGACAAATAAATGCGTAAGATGCAGTACTACTGTCGATGTTGAGATTAAAACAACTTTATAAAATAAAAAAAAGTTTTTAAAAAAATAATTTACAACAGTCTCATTTTGGCAGATTTACAGTAGATCTCAATTCTCGACTTTCCATAACTCATCATTGAAACTTCGATTTAATTTGTGACTAGAAATCGACGACCAATCTTAATGAGTCTTATTGGAATTCCAAGGGTCTTTACCACTTCTTCGTTGCACTAATGCTAACAGCAAACCTTTCAAAGTGTGCACTGTTATAAATGATGACGAATACAGGTATGAAACAAACCAGCTTTAGAACAGGACTTACCAGAATCATTATAATTGTTGCTGCTGATTCACTGTTAGCCGATTCAGTGGGAAATCATTGCATGTCATTGATTGGGCTACTACTTGCCCGACGATATTGCTTGTTGCTGACCATGTCATTCTCGAATGTCCCATCGACAAGGCACCAAATGGAACGCATGGTATAGCAACGCTGGACGAAGCTACACTCACCTGGCTCTCCACCACCTGCCCTGAAATTTGATCTAGTATTCTAGTCTCAAACGAAAGTAGAATATATTTTTTGTTGCTAAGATAACGATTTAAGTTAGTATTTTGTCAGCTGCTCCTGTCCAGAGGGATACGGCGGTTTACTTTGTGGGGAAGATATCAATGAATGTGAAAGCCAACCTTGCAAGAATGGTGGTGTTTGTAATGACAGTATCAACTGGTACGAATGCCATTGCAAGCATGGTTATACTGGATCTACGTGTGAAATCGGTAAGCGATTGCTCTTAAAAGAATATTGGCATGACAAAAAGAATTAATTTCCGAGAATACCTCACGATAGGTCCACTGCACCACAGCGGACAACGGGCTTATGTAGGTATATTTGTGAGATTTTAGAGTGGAGTTAAACTGCTTTATTTGGCTCAAAAACTACTAGCAACCTCCAACCAATGATAAACAAAGAATTATGCAAACTATACACTTGACTTGATAAGAATCAGTTGACACTTAACTTGTAGCCTATGTAAATTAAATGGTAAAATAATTAACGAGGTTGACCATACGTGTTATTTAGGAGTCATAATAAGTTAGATAACAAACTCAACTAGAATAATCACATGGATAACCTTTTGAAAAAATTATCCTCTTCTTCAGGCGTACTGAGTAAACTTAGACAATTTATTCCTAGAAAAATTCTCATAAATGTTTGTTAGACCTAGCATTGTACACTCTCACCTACAATCTGGAATTATCAACTATGGGGATTGCCACCCACAAAATACTTGTATAGTATCCAAGTCATACAAAATAGGATAATTAAAATCGTTACACGAGCATTTGAAATGAAAACGAAATTACTGCCACTCTATCAAGATAATGGTATACTAAATGCAAATTCCACTCATAAACTAAAAATAAGCAAGTTATATAATCAAATTTTTTAACAACAAACCACCGGAAAATTTCAACACTTTTTTCACACATTTATCATCTATACATTCGTATAACACTCGACGCTCAAGCTCCAATTCGCTTTATACTCAACAGGTAAATACCCAATTATTACAAAAAAGTTTAAAATCCATTGGAATCAAGGTATGGGACAATTTACTCCAAGATATGCAAAAACACATGAAAAAAGGCTACAAATTGTTCAGTAAAACTTGCAAAAACACTTCTTCATTAAGAGCTATGGAAGCGACATCCACGACCGAACTTTATCTCCAATGTCATTACTATTTTTTTGCATTTCTTGCGTCCGTATTCGTTTTTTTTCCTGTTCTACCTTCCTTCTTTTTTGTTTGTCAATTTGTCATTTAAAAACGCATTATTTGCTTTCGTATAAGTGTTTGAATGAGAGAGTTCAGACTCGACGACCTCCTACACTTTCAGAGCTAGGGTCTTTCGCACTCTCTCATTGGATGCACACTGTACGTTTTTGTTGTTGTTATTTTTTTTATATCCGTGTTGTTTCGCAACCAAACCAAAATTAATGACCACCCATCTATCCATGCTCAGTGTTACTGAACTCTGCAATTTTTATTTCGATATTAAAATATTGTTTTGTGTTATTCATTTTTTCTGAGTTTAAATACTGAAACATTTTTTGTTCTTGCTGATGTTTAAAGAAAAGATACATTTTTGTATCCAGCCCCCACGAAGTGCACGAACCCAGGAATTCCTTTTGTTCAAAACGACACAAAGTGGTGCTCTGGTTCCATCTTGCAGTTTTATTGCACTGAGAGATACCGACTGCAGGTTGAAGTCAACTTGACTTGCAAAAACAATTCTGAATGGACAAGCGACATGCCTGTCTGTGTTGGTTTGTGTCGGTATATTTTATTTTTCTCAGATATAAACGGCTTCTTTGTATTTTGCAATGTTTGCTAAATTTCACAAGGGGAACTTCTGAAGAATCCATTTCGTCTTTTCTTAGAGAATAGGTTCATTTCAGCCTACTTAGCATCATTTGTACAATAAACAAAACGCTTTTTATTCATCCACTCATCTCTTAAAACAAAAAAATTCTGATATTCTGCGGTGTAAAGAGCTTTATTTACTCTTTAAAGATACATTGATAGACATTATGTCCATCAAGTGCTTATTAGATATTGCATGAATAGTAATATCTGCCAACAATACACAAACAATTACATCATAGCCTAACCATTAAAATTACACTTTTTTCAGCAGATGGGCGAAACAACACTGTACTGTTCCTTCCTACGCCATTGACAAATGAGTTCATTTTTTTGATAAGTCTTGCTTCTTGTTTGCTGATGGTTTTGATTTCCTTTCTTACTTGGATCCTTTTGAAAGGCCAAGATCACTTATCTATGTGTAGACTTATACTTCAGCGTAGCTTACTGTCACATATGTAGCATGGCTTCCCAAACTATGGTTTGCGACCCCAAACAGAGTCGCAAATTATGATTTGTTTGAAATCTCAACACAGGTAATATGCTGCTTGCTATGCATCCAACAATACAATAGTCTGCAGATGGTTTTCAAAAAATTTAACAAAGTCTATCGCTTACGCTTCATTACGCATTAAATTATTTTTATTTTTATTCGCTTCAAAAAAAAAAAGGAAAACTATTTCACTTTTCTGCAAATTGTTGAGACTTAACAGAATATATTACCTTATGATACATGATAAAATAATTATATCTACGTTTTACTGTAGCAATGCGGTTGAATAAACATTGCAAATTTTGTTCTTACAGACCTTGGAATATTGGAATGGAAGTGACAAAAGTTGTAAAACTATCCCGCGTTTCTCTCACCTCGTATTAACATTTCTGTTGTAATTTCTCTTTTATTTTAATCCACCGTGTGTTTTTTTCATTACCTTATTCTTGATTGTTAATACATTTCAATGTCGATGTGTCAGTTAAAGCTAAAAAAACCTAGTCTGTCTTGAACTGAACTGCATTGAACTTTGCAATCATTGTATGTGTATGTTGTTGTACTGATAGCCTGTATCGGAGGCTAGAAGTTATCATGAACACATTTAAATATATCTTTAGTCATTCAAGGTTGCCAACTACGTGTGAGTAGGCTACATAATTGCATGTGGCCACAAACAAAATTAAATTGAATATGTATGCAATATGGCTGTCGGCTGCGTAGCCAAGTGGTAAAAACGTCTGCGCGACGTTCAAAAGGACGTGGGACGACACCACTCCAGAGCACGTGGCTGTGTCTTGGCAAAGACACTTAATAGCAAGCCAAAATAAGGGAAGCAGCTGATTCGAAGACTATATGTCACTTCGCTGCTTCCTGTCGTCTGTTGTATCGCATCTGTGATCGCAGTGTACTGTATGTTATCGCAATAGGTGCAAATAAAAACACGATTATTATTATTGTGGATAAGCAACACGTATCATAGAGAATTGATCATTATATTTAGCTATACAACATTATTGCTAAAATTAAGCATATTATTTTTTGCAGGATAATTGTGCATTTGTAGTATAGCATGAAAATTATGTGCATATACCTCGTGTGCGTGTTTGTATAAAATGTTGTTTGAGTGAGACTAAGATATTGTCAAAAGTTTCAAAAACATGTTCCTGAAAGAAAAGAAATGTGTTTTTAAGTTGGTCCTACAACTGAAAAAAGACATCTATGAGCTTCTTGGTACTTTAACTTGATTGTTAACAGGGACAGGCAACCAACTTAATATTCAATCAAACTTGCATTATCTGTAATTTTTTGTGGGATTTACTGTGTAGCGTGCTGTGCTATTAAGCGCAAAGAATGCCCAAATGGAATTTTTGAAGTAAAAAACAACTAAACTAATGTCGATGGAAATAGTCTAATGTTTCGATTTATCTTTGTGCTAGCCATGATGTTGATCGTTGCTGAGTGTCTTCGAATATACATTTCCACTTGCTCAGGGAATACCTTCTTGTTTGTGCATTTGCAGATTTAACAGGTTCGAAAGAGATTTAAACTCAGTAGAGAAAAAAAAAACAAAAAAAACAGCTGACTGATGTTCTTCATTAGGGTATGAAATGACGTAATGAAGTTAAGTCGGTACAAAAGCGAAACGTGCAGATGTGGTCACACACAAACCCACTTTTAGTTTAGCCTACAGTACAGTAGGCCTACACCAAAAGGTGGTATGTCGAGTCGAGTCATAGGTGTAGCCAGGGGGGCAAAAGGGGCCATGCCCCCCAAATTTTCAAAGTTTGGATTCCGAAGTTGAACCCTTTGTTGAAAATATAATATAATTTGTATAAATTTATATCGTTTTCCAAGACATCTGGCTATTAACACCTCCCAGGACTTGTTTTAGACACACAGAAAGACACCAATAAATTTTGCAAATCGTAAATCGCGCAAAGTTTACGAGATTTACGCTTCTTTTAACTAATCTGTGGAAGCAATTTCAGAATCGCTACTCTGTTGGGTTTTTGTGTAGTTTTTGTGTAGCTGAGTTTTTTGTGTTGTCTAATTTTAGCCGCAGTTTTTGCCCGTTCGTGTGTAATAGCTAACTTACCTTTAATAACTTAATAGCTGTTTATCTGCTAATAAATTTCATACAAATATTACCCTGAAAGTGTTTCCAGAAAGCGCTATAATCCATTATTTGAGTGTAATTTAAAAAAAAATTTCCGGTGGAGCATGGCCCCGGACCCCCTTAGAATACGCGTGCCTTCGGCACGCTCTAACCCCCACCACCTTTATTGTTTCCCTTGCTTAACCCACCAGGATACGCCACTGCACATCAAGTAGCGATGTCTTAAATCAAACACTTTGTCGTTCTCTTCAATTCATCAAATATTTGGCCCCCCCCCCAATTTTTTTCTGGCTACGCCACTGTGTCGAGTGTGTTTTCACATTATTTCATGCAAGGCAAGGTTAAGGGGCAGGTAAGGTTTTTTTCAGCTTGCATTCATGTGCAGACTCAACAAAACATTGCCTTCATTGTTTGCTAGATATTTCAAGTTAAAAAATCAACTCAAATGTCAAGTTTGTCCGCTAATCCCGGTACACAATTGCATGTGGTACTTGACAACAAGGCGCAAACTGTCATCGGATAGTGGAAAGGCAGAAGCCTGTATTTAAATGCTTCATTGAGTCTTTTGTGTTGTTTCGCGCCTTTGTTAGCAAGTTGTCTCAAAGAAACTGGGTTGACACCAACAATCACCATAGGCATAGTCCATTGAGCACAGATACCGTAGGTAATGGTATTAAAAAGAATAGGCTATCCTTGTGGTGGTTACGTTTGGGTCTTCCAAAGCGATGCAAAGAGTTAGTTTCAATCGTACCCGATTAGATCAAACAAATCGATTAGGCCGGCGCACTATCAGTAGTGAATGAAAAATTTCCTAGCTTTCAATTACGAAATAGCATTTTTTTGAATTGAGAAAAAATAAATACGTGACGCTTGTCTGTAAACTTTGATTGTGAAAAGGCTATCTACTTTCTAGTCACGTTCATGCGTGCAGCAAGTAGTTTGGTAATTCAAAACTAAACAGTTAACACCTGATAGTTAGCATAAATTCATTATTATTTTTTTGTTGCAAGAAAATTGCGAAGTTTGACAATACCTGTATGCTTCATATAGGATTTTGAGCATTGTATGTAACGCAGAGATGTCAGCTTAGAGAGCCAGCCATGTAATTTACATCAAAGACTGCACAAAGCCTGAGCGACAGCCGAGTTGCTTGCATTGTGAGATTGGCTCAGGAACTAACTGCAATGTTCACAGGCTGACAGTGTCAAAAAATTTACATACAAGCATGTTTTTTTTTCAGCTTGCTAACATGAAATATAATAAAAGCTTAACTTAACAAAATCAGTGGTAAAGTGGATATCGCCGGCTCTAGTGCTGGTAGATCGAAGTCGATTCCAGGTCGGGTCATATGGAAGATTATAAAAACGGCACAGAATGTGTTCTTTCTTTGATAACGCAGTAAGGATACGTTCGGTAATAATGTGGTGATATCGTAAATCTGATACAGGAGTTAAAGATGGAGTATGTCGTTAAAATACCTTAGTAGTTGCAGGACGAAAATAAATAAAACCATAACATTATTGTTGAAAAACCTTGAGGTACGCTAGCGAATGGTTTTGAACCGCACAACATCGTGTTTAGTGAAGCGTGAAATTTACATCACAGTTAGGTAAATAACTTTGTTACTGGACGAAAATCTAATAAATGCAACATAGCAAACTGCATATTTGTTGCAGCTTATATTTCGGCTCTTATAGCTTTGAAGCAATTACTTACTTACATATTTCATAGGCTTACACCAGTTTTGGCATTCTTGTCGGAGATAGGAACAAAGCGGCGCTCACTACTCACTAGTGCAGTTCATTTATGGGGGGCATGGGCGGTGCAAGATGACAATGACCAGCCAAGTGTTTCCATCTGTTTTATCAGGTAGCATTACGATCTTTTCTGATCGTAGAAGGTCAAACTTTGCATTCGTTTTAAAACGAAAAACGTTAAATGTGAGTGGACCTTACCATTTTGTTTAGTTCAATCTTTAGAATGGTAAGATTATTGACACTGAACGTCAAATGGAAGGTCTAGTTCATATTCAACTCAATCAAGTGCATCTTCATCTCATTTTTTCGCAACAGTTTGAGCTTAAGGTCGATATCCAGGGGCCAGGGGGTTACACATCGCAGGCTTGTTATGTTTTCTTTCATGCAAATTACAAACGGGAATATAGGCTACTATCTGGCCCATCAGACTTTTTTTGCGCAATCAGACCTTGATCGTCAATTGGAAAGTCTAGTTCAGCTTCAATTCAGTTAAAAGTTTTTTTCAATAATTATATTACATTTTATTGCTCGTGGATTGTGGTGCTGGGTGTAACAGAAAAAGTCTTTTAGCAAATGTACGCTTTTTGAATCATTGTTTTGACCTAATATACAAAGCAGACATTACACGACTTCACAAAATCCAACTCATTCCAATTCAAATCACTTTAAGCTGAACCGTATCGATTTTTCTGACTGATTTAAAATGGTATTTAGTGTAGTGTAGAAGCTAGCAACAATCAGCAAATGCAGTGTGAGTGTTGTATAGCTTATACACGGCTGAGTAATTATGTGGACGTAGCCTATCGTTTGATTTATAAATCCTTACAGGCATAGTTGTTCAGCAAGCGTTTTGATAACGCTAAGTGTGTTTTTGGTCAATAAGAAAAAAAGAGTGGTCAGGACTTTCATTGCAATTTGAAAGAAACTCAGCAGTCTTCATAGCATTCCGCTGCAGCAAGAGTGAGTGCCATAGCAAATCTGCCTTTACTTTATCGCAATAAATTGTCAGATCAAAACTATTTGACAACTCTTAGCAGTTTCGCAGCTTCATCCCCATCACATCTTAGTCAATTTTTTGTTAACTTTTTGTCATAGAAGGTTATATCAACGTCAAGTACCTAATGTTCTCCTCATGGTACTGGTAACAAAGATTAAACATTAACTTTGGTTCGGTCTGCTTTTGTTTGATTTTCAGGCGTCATAAGCATCGTTTCACCAAGACCTTTGTATTGATAAATAATAATAAGTAAATTCTATAGGTGTATCATATAAATTCCACTACTTTAATGCAGTTAGAAAAGGTTTTGATTTTAAATGTAGGCTACATGAGCACTAAATTTTGTAGGACATTTTAGTTTCTGACCCAGCTGATTCACTAATTTATACGGATAGAAATGTAGGTGCCTGTACGTAAGGGTCAAAGTGTAAAAAAGGCAAAGTTTGTCTCTGCTTGGAAAAAATAATTCGATATTAGACCTAAAGGCTACAAACTACATTTTTTATGATTTTAGTTTAAAATCTAAAGAAAGTGGAAGAAAGGAACAATTGTCGTTGTTGAACCTTTTCAAAATGTAATACCGTAATTTAATTTTTAAAGTAGTAAAGTAAATGTTATCAAATTTAGCTCTCGTAAGTACCAATACTGTAGGTATGCTGTTAGCATTAGGTCATGCAACGAAGAAGTGGTAAAGACCCTTGGAATTCCAACAAGACTCATCAAGATTGGTCGTCAATTTCTAGTCACAAATTAAACCGAAGTTTTAATGATGAGTCATGGGAAGTCGAGAATTCAGATGAGGTTTGAAGCATTGCTTTATTATTTCATTATTTTATGGCAACACTGCTTGCAGGGACAAGTATTGATGCAAGAGCATTGAAAATGCCATTCAGTGCAATTAAAAACATGCTTTATCTCATCAGTGCAAATTCCAACACTTTGATCATTCCACTGTGGATAGAAAAAGATGTGATATTTCCTAGTCTGAGTTAAATTTCATTAAACTTTGGCGGCTGTGCATCAAACAGTGACATCACATAAACAGCAAACGTGACATCAAACAGATGTAGAAATTCGGTATTTTATGACATTTTATGAACATAAACGTTTGCTACACTAGCTTAACGTTCAAAACTATTGAGCAGTTTATGATGGATAGTTTAAATGCTTTAACATTTGTAATATTACAACTTCAATGCCAATACTTCTTTATTAAAGCATAAGCTCAATCATATAAGTGTTGAAAAACTTTTTATCTTGCATTTTTCACAACTTGCGTCTTCTATGCAGTTGAAATAATTGAAGAATTTACATCAAACAAACGTAAGGTGATCTCGTAGTTCAAAAATAGAAGAAAGGTAAAAATCAGAAAACAACTGGTGCATGAATGAATCGATTTTGCTTGAACCTGAAATGAATTTCGATCAAAATATTTCAACTGATTCAAAATAATATGGTGACAAAGTTTTCCTTTTGAGAAAACACAAAAACTACGAATGATCTACTATTGAAGAAAAAACACTATTAGCTTAGTTGATTGACGTGAAGTAGTTTTAGCTTAATTTTCTATTGCCACCCTGAAAGTATAGAATTAATTGCAATTTTGACAAACTGTGATCTCATTTGGCAGTTGATTACATTCAGAATCAATACAGTTGTTCTGAAGGAATTAATTAATAATTTAAAGACCTTTTTTCATATAATTTTTGGTAGGTTATATGTTTGATTGACTATGACTTACATTTAATTGCCCAAAACGGGTGATGAGCTGATAACGATAAAACACTAATCAAAGCAATAATAGAAACAACCTTGGGTAGGCTTAGATTTGTCATCAGTAGCATAATAATCTTCGCAATTTAGGACTTACATTGTCAACATGATTTCGTTTGTTTAAATCGCTGTTAGGATTACAATTGCAAATTGCTGCTTTTTTTTGATAAGTTTTATAAATTTTCTGAAGTTATATGAGCAATTGCGTTTCCACGTTCATTTTTGTAACTCTTATAAAGGTAGAAAGTTTCATAACAATTATTTTAACTATAGTCGCCCATCAAAAGCTATGGTATCGAACTGCAGCAGGAAGGCTGCTGGATCTGATCTGACAACTTATAAAATAAAATTCATCTAAATTTTCAGGTTACTCCCGAAGATTCGTCCAGTGGGAGATTGAGCGCTTTTTATCTATCAGCACTCAAGCAGGTGGGGTTTGTTTATTTTCTGTTTTTTAACCTTTCCGTTGGTTCAATGTCCAGCAAAGTAAAATAAATCTATAACAAAATAACTTGTAAAAGAATGTAAATCGAGTTGTACAAATACAATTACCTCGTTTACAAAATTCGCCTGTTTTTACACTCAAAGTTAAAATAACCATGTTTTGTTTACTGGGTATATTCAACTGCGCTTGTTACATTGAAAAAAATGCAACGATTTAAGAGTTTAGTTTGGAGTTAGACCTATGATTAAAGTGATATTGAAGATGTGCTTTAGTTTAAGTTAACCAAGAGTAAAGTATGTCGCCAATAACTGTATTATGGTGAAATTATTAAGCTCTAATGTTGGACTGACAACAGCTTACTAGCTATATTATAGTAGAAACATTGTGTACTGTAATCAATACGCTACTGCCTCTCGCATTTGCCAAGAGATGTACAGTTTTGTGTGGTGTAATTTTGGTCACTACACTGCCAATCATGTTGGCTAACGCTTTTGGCATTCGTCTTGACTGACAAAGTGAGTTTGATATAGCCTATTAGGTAATATTAAAAATTATTGTGTATAAAACATGTAATGCAACATTACAGGAGATATTCTAACAAAATAAGTCCAACTGGTGTCATATAGCCTAATGTCAAATGTAAACAACAATAACAAATCAAGCAGACCACATCTATCTTTTGTACTCGGTTACGTCAAAGCAAGCTCCTTACCCTTTGAAGTATTTTTGTTATGCGGCGTCTGATCGCCCAAGGCGTTTAGACGTTGATATATTTTCATGTTCTTTGACGCCGAATAACCTTATTATCTATCAAATATCACTCACGCGCAATCTTAGAAATGGCGTGAACTTTAAAAGTAAATTTCCAAAGACAAACACTTTGTTTTAAATGTCATTGATATGAGAAACGTAACAAATTCAACGACAATTTTTGACTTTTTGTATCTGTGAATCGATTTGATGTTGCTGGAATCAAGTTTGAAATTGCAAAGTAGAAAAGGAATAAAGACGTTTTATTAACGAGATTATCTAATTTCAAAAAACTTTGCATTTGCACTTCAATAGTTTTCAAACAAGAGAGTAGCCTACTTTCCATCAACTTAGCAAAACTCAAGTGAAATTCTATAAACTACTGCATCTTTAGCAAAAAAGTTCTGATAACCTCAAAAAGTCAGCAGAAGGAACATCTGCATCAAGTGAAGAGGCAGACGGTATGGATGCGGCAGAACGTGCCATTCTTCGAGTTGCAGGTAAGAGTTTCCCTATTTAATTCTTCATGCTTGCCAGACTGCCAGTTGTGGATTTGAATTAACCCATCTATTCAAATCGATGTCGTTTACATGGATTCACTGTCTGCAAGTATTTAATCAATGTAAGGACACGTTTTGTTTGCTAAAAAATGTACCAAAAGATCAAAAAAACATATACTCGGGTCCACCTTTAAGAATGCAGTCTAGACTTTAGAGCAATGGTTCCCAACCTGGGGTCCGCGGACCCCTTGGAGGTCCGTGAGAAAGCATTTGGGGGTCCGTGATTACCTTGATGAATTTTGGGAAAAAAAACGAAAAGCGATCTTTTTACTTTCATTTCTCTCTTTAAATGCATATGTGTCAAGCTCAAGCCCGCGAGAATAAACTGTACCCGTATGCTTAAAAATAAATCTATGCTGCTGCCTACAGTGTGTACGTACATTGACTTTAAACTACATCTACCACAACGCATGTCGATTACAGTTAAATCAGGATTGGCTCGTCTATTACGTAACAGAAAGCATACGGTGCAACCAAAGTTAAATAGTCAATAGCCTATGTTAATTGAGTTTCAGGCAAAATTTACGTAGGGGTCCGCAGAAATAATTATTTGTCTAAAGGGGTCCGTGACCACAAAAAGGTTGGGAACCACTGCTCTAGAGTCTTCCAAGCCATTGCCATGTGCGAGAACTTGGTTGTGGAAGCTGTAACAAGTCACAACAATTTTCTCTTTCAACATGCAATAAACATTAAACACAACTCAATAATTCTGATCGTAAGATGGCGAACAAGCGCCAAAACAAGTTACGTTTGCATTGTTGTCACAAAGAAAATGAGATATCAAAATGCCAGAAGAATGTTTTCAAGATGTTTGAATACCAATTGAACAGTACAAACATTGACTTCTGAGGCCAGTTTTATGTCATTGCGGGTGAGGTGCCTTGTTCTGATGAATTGCTTCCAATAGTTTTATTTTAAACGTCGAATTATTTTGAGGCCAATCAACAGCTTACAAACGGAAGCATAAATCGACGTTTGAATTCAGCTAGGGGTTGTTTGCTGTCTTGTTTGTAACTATAAAGCCTAATTGTGTCGCTGAAATTTACCGTTTTGTATTAATTATTATTAATTATTCGATTTTCAAACCAGGTTATGGGCTACAGCTACACCGTTTTCCGTTGACATAGGCATTGTTTGATTGTAGCCTACATAAGCTTAGCAATAAAAAACAGATTAAACGTATGCTCAGTTGAAAATAGTTTCTCGATCAACGGACTGATGTTGAAGTGTTTATCGTATCAACACTGGACATTCTTGTGGTGTATTTGTTTTGGAGGTAACGGCATTTGAGGCAGAAGTTTGCATAACAACCACGACTTTGGGAAAAAAAGTTAAAACTTGTCTGAAAGTGAATTAATTTTATTGTTGTTGTTATGTTACCAGTAACAGTATCTATGACAGTTCACAACCATATCATCTAGATTTGCATTTAAATACTATTTGATTGCCGCTGTGATTATGAATACATCTATAAAACTACACCGTAAAGTGTAAGCCAAATAGAGCTGAACTGTGGTGACAGAAATTTTTACTTACTGTAGTATAAGTTTAAGTTCATTTGTATTGACAATACATTGCTCACAAAATTACGTTTAATTTTTAATGAATTATGTAGCCTGCAGGTTGGATCGATTTCGTTAGAGATGAAATATTTGAATGGCAACTTTTTCTGGTCAAGCATTGGCCTAATGAGAAGACCATCAATATTTTTTAACCGATTACCGAAGGCCTTGTATCAGACTGGCGTACATTGTGAGATAGTTTTAGAGTAGTAGGCCTATGGGGCAAATCCTTTTTAAATAGAATAGCTTTATTTACTTTCTTCATCAAAAACTGTGATCACATTCACATGTATGTCAACGTGAACACGTTTGTTGACGTAATGGGCTGGTCTTGTGGAAAACATATTGATATGGAATAAAACGGAAATTGTCCACATTTTATACCTGGCAAAATCTTTCACTCTGTATTGTTCTCATACGTTCAATTGTAAACGTAAAAGGTAGCCGCTTTAGACATTGCGAGTTGCTTAATAATTCCAAAGTTTCTATTTGAATAAGATCATCTGAAGATGATCTAGCTCTAGCAAATCTAAATCAACTTTTTAGCTAGGAAGACAATATTAGGCTACGTAGGCTAAAAATGTAGTGAAGACGTATACAAATATGAAAGTACTAAAAGTTCTTTCTGTTAAGCATGCTCTTTGTTCTACAACTACAAGCTTTCATTTTATACTCAGACATTTTCATATCGGATGTTTTTGTTCAATGTAGCCTATACTTTCTTCAAACTTTAGCTTACTGTAGGTGATTTGTTATTCATTCAATGCTAAGTTTCTGTTCTCAGCAGACTGCACATAGGCTGATGTAGCCTATTGTACCCAGACTATATGAGAGCAATCCACAAAGGAATAGATTATGTTTTATAAATTCTATGAAAATACTTTAATTGGCATGCAAGCGCACAGCAGCATGGCAAGTTGGCAACTATCTGTGATATTTTCTTGCCTGCGATACAACCGCAAGATTGCTGATGGTTTCATCGCTCGAGGTGCAATCAGAACGTTTACACTGCAGAGTGAATTATTTTATTACACTGTAATGCATCAACCTATCTACGTATTTTTGTTTGAAAACATCAGATTTGTTTCGAGCTCTACAGTAAAGCTTTCAAACTTATGCCTGCAAAATAAAGTTTCCACCGCCTCGTCCATTAGGGAAAAAGATGGGCTGGTCTACTATGTCAGAGAAGTCTTTTTATCATAGCAAGTTTGATTGATTGAAAGAATTTGTATGCTCCGATTCAAAAACACTTCTTGAAAGCTTAGTTTAGCAATTTCGAACACTTGCAAAGGCTTTGAGCTGAAACAGGCCTAGTCATCCAGATTGACAGAGTGATGTCTCAGCTGGTAAACAGTGAATTATTTCAACTACTTGCTTCCACTAAATGGAGAGCTGTCATTGAAGTACGTTGCAAGCGCACACCTCGAGTGTCGAACAAGCGCCGCTTGCTCTTGTCATTTTTTTGCTCACAAGGTTAAGAGCTTTGCCAACAGAGCTGTCTGGAGGAATTGATGAAATTAGATGGACGGACGAACGAGAGAGTTAGGCGGACGAACGGGCTGCTAAAATGTTGATACTTTTCTTTAAAATCTCATTTCAATGAAAACAAATAACACGCAACTCAAACTTGTCCACATTTCACAAATATTTTAACATCATCTAATAATGAAGTTACTCTGATGGCTTAAATTAGCCTGAACTAACTGAGAAACTGAAGGGCAAACTGAGGCATCACGGTTTTGCTGCTTTATAAAAACAATTTTTTGTACGTTGTTTCAATGTCGCCTAACAAAGTAACAACGTTACAATTGACACCCGTTTGTTGCGCAGGGCTCAGCAACTTCTTGCAGATGTTCAGTCAATCATATTTAGTGATGACACATGTAGATGAAACAAGAAACGTATTGATTACTTGGGAATCCAGCTATTGCAAATCGATTCAGAATATGAAAGATTACCTCAGAGTGTAAAGCTTTGTTTCATGTGTTACGTGCCTTTGCGATCAGAGCACAACACCTTTTAGTTCAAAGTAAGCAAGATGAGAAAGGAACTGATATACTTTAGACACACAAAATCAGTAGTCAATCCAATTTTGACTTCGTATAGCAGACTGTAAACAGAAAAAAATAAAGGCAGTTCAATAAAATGAAAATCGATATCTAGATGTGCTGTAGCCTACTTGGCTGAGTATAGTGAGTATAATGTCTATTAAAAGTGGACAAAAAGTCAAGGGGGATACATGCTTGCTGTCATTGCAAAATTCATCAGGTTTTTAACTTGGGAAATTAGTATCAAATTTTATTAAGCGTATAATAGTATGCTCGTTTCTAGCTTAATTGACCTCATGAACACCTAAACTTTTTTAGTATTCAGTTTAATAGTATGCTGTTAAATAAACTTTTTAAATGTCATAAAGTCCGTTTTCTTCATGCTGCCCTACTACTAATAGTAGGCCTATAGGCTTGTCGTTTAGCCTACTTTCTACAAATTAGCCAAGGTTATTTTGTTGTGATTTATGGCAGTGTTGATTAGCCTTCAACTTTTATGTCTAGGAGCAGTATGGCAAGTGTTTACCCAAGAGGTGACTTTCAGAACGTTTGTGCAGAGATTGACCAACAAAAGAGATTGATTTTTCTATTCGATCAGCGTCATAAATTTAACCAGCTGCACGGGTTTCATGTGGCGTTAGTTTCATGCTCTTGAACATCGTTGAAAAGTTTAACCAAGTGATCATCGCTAGAATGACACTAACGAATAATTTCAGCACAGCAATACTTAGTAGGCTAGAGACCACCAATCAATTTTGAAAATATAAAGATGACATTCAAAGAATAGAAAATCTGTTGCATGTAGCAACTTTGCTGATCGTTGCTGATCCAAATTCTTAAACGACAGGAGGTAAGCAGTAGGCTTAAGAAAGACAGTAGATTAAGAACAAATTTGTACAGAAAGAAGTCAAAAAGAAAAGCATTCATATAGCTCATTGGTAAAAACAAAATTCCAGCCTATTGTATACAAAGCAAAATAGCCAACTTGAAATGAAAAAATATTTTTCATTTGAATTTCAACCAAACAAGGTCGTTTTGCTGTTGGAGCTATAAATATTTCATAACATTGCCAAGCCGAAGATTGCCTGAAACAAGTCACAACTGAACAGTTTTCCGTTTTACGTTGATTAAATTAGTTCAAGAATTGATCGAGGCAGGCAAGTTTAGGTTTCTAAAAATCTGTGCTTGGTTTGCAAGTGACCTGTCGCGGCTCTCTCAAAGATTTAACATTCTATTTGCATTGAAATATAGAGATAAGCTATTTAGATTTTTAGCACAGCGACAAGTAGAAAGGCTTGTGTTACTTAGTAATAAACAATTAGCATGTATCCTAGTTAGACTGTTCACAATACAACGGCTATATGCTTTTTAAATTGTTGACTCCATTACAGTAAAACCCGAGCAAGTGTGTTTTAAATTATAACGTAAATAGGCTTCTAGAACGTAGAAAATGGGAACTCCAATTCACAGGCCTACTGTCAGTTCAGCTTGTTTTTATTTTTGACCATCACTGTATTGAAGGGCTTAGTCAAATAGTCAGTCTTCTGCTGCCAGTACTAATCATTTGAAATCATTTTTGTCAGATGTAAATACAATAACCGAAAGTGTAGAAACATTTCCTGTTGCTTACTCCGACGTTTTAGAAATAAACCGATAGCTCGATTTAGTTTTGCTAAATATGGATGGCAGAGAATCTGGAACATTAACAGAAGAAGAAGTACTTGCAATTGAAGCATACGATAATGCAATGACCAATAGAAAAGGTATGCACATTGTAGGCTATATTTACAAGTGTAAGCCTACATGTGTCCGAATTTAGCCAACATGATTCTGACCACTTTAAGTTGGCTTGAAAGTTTGTTTTACTGCGACTTTTGCTGGTTAATATTGCATTACTAACAACATTATGACAACTGATTGACAACTGCGATGTTTCATAGGTTATAAGGCTACGTCTCTTGTACTAGCCTATATTTAATGTGATTATAAACAGATCAAACACAGAATTTGGCAAGAAGTCCATGCAGGTATTGGGACCAATGCTCTGGTCAGAGGTTCCAAGTAGGCTAAAAAACTTATCATTTCATTGTTTCAAAAAAGAGATCAAAACGTTAATTTTACAAAGCTACAGTGCATCGTAAGTGATATGTTATGAAAACCAACTTGTCAGTTGCTTCGGAAACTTTATTATTTTCTGCTTGCTTCATGGAATTTTGTGTTTTGGCCTACGTTATCATCAATATGTTTTTTTTTTGTGCGTATGCTGTTGTTGAAGCGCGGGAACGTTTCAATTATTATTTTTCTCTTGTAGGCTTATTTTAAATGGCAAAATCGTAATTTCCGTAGGGTGGCAATTGACTAGTAGACCGTATGGTCGTCTCGTTGTCTCCCTGTCGGTATGGGAACTTGTGTAACTTTTGTACTGTGTATATTGCATATTTCAAACATGTACCTATGTTCCTGTTACTGACAAATAAAACATTGATTGATTGATTGATTGATTGATTATAATATATCAAAAAGCCACACTTATCTGGCGAAATCTCTATAAACAAACTAATTTTTCTGATTTAGTGTAATACTGTCCACTTTCTTTTATATTTAATAGTAAGAGAATACAAATACATATCAATTTTTTTCTAAAGAATTATTGTGCCTATTTTGTACATCCTTTTTAAAAAAAAAAAAGTAAATTATTTGCTTCGTTGCCTTTTCCTTTCCGCTTCAATGTGTCTGTTTTCGTTCTGTTGTCATGCTCGAACGCATTCTGAATCTGCAGCTGCGGAGAATGCCATGACGATAAATGCAAGAAATCGGCGCTGAAATTCAAGAAAGCTATGCTTCATCATTACGTTGTGAAATAATTTCTGTCTGCAAAGATAGATAGTATTTGCTTTAATAGTTAATATGTGGGCGAATAATAGAGGTTAACTAAATGAAGTAAGGTCAGGTAAAGTAAACATTGACAGTTGACACACTAAAACTGCGGTGCTGGTTTAGCTTCAGTGGGTTGTTGCAGAGTAGCCAGGTCATCTAGTGCTGTTGCAGTCGTTAAGTTACAGAAAAGAGCATGAAATGATCCTTCAGTTTTAGATTTTAGTTGGCTATTTTCATTCCACGTGCTGCAAATTGATGCTAATTTAATACTGTAAAAGATTTTAGATTTTAGCCTTATCTGTGTCTTTCTGCAGCAGCTTTAGTTGTAGTCTGCTTGACCCTATTAACCTTTACCTGCGCAATGTGCATGAAAGCATTCAATTTTTGTAGAATTTGATTTGTTAAATCACAGATACGAAAAATGCTAGAAACATTGCCTAATACAGCTTGGTTACAAAGGTACAGGCATGTGGCCTATGGTTTCAGTGTAATGTAAATCAGTTTTTTAATGATTGTCAAGGTCTAGACATAATATGTGTCTTTTGTCATGGTAATTGTTAGTTGAATTTGTCTACTTGAAGTATTATTTTTATATTTAGTTACCAGTGGCAGTATTACAAAGACTTGAGAATTGATTGGTGTACAGTAATAATAGTCAACAACTTTTGGTTAGATGATCATTCCACTTCTTTGTATGATTGTATAAATTTTAAAATGTCTCATCTAACTCATTTAGAATCTGTATATTAATTAATACAAGTTAATAAAAATAAAAAAAATTTGGATAGACTTTGGATATGAGCAATCTAGTCACTTTATTTTAGCATCAAAAAGACAAATCAGATTAACATGCCGTTCTAAAACTGAGTGGATTAATGTAGCCTAGCCTATTCTCACGAGGCAATGGTGAAGTTCTAACTAAGATTTGTTTCAAGCAATCCACTTCCATTTGATTCACAAAATTGATAATAAATAATGTCAGCTATTAATTGCAGCAAGGGATGCAAGTGTACGGTAATCTTGAAGAACCCCAGTGTTCTGCCAAACTCAGAATTATACTCACACCTAGTAAAGATTGATTGAATTTAAACTGATTAATTTGAAAGGCTACCAAACTAGTACATCATTTCAATATTTGGATGATATATAAATGAATTTTCATGAAGAATTGGAAAGAACTCATATTTGCTTAAAATACTTCAAATCAATTGGAAAACCATCAAACTGTAACTTTCAAGTTCATGAAAATAATGAGTTTGGACTTGAAGAAATGAAATTGCAAAACTTAAAACTGTCAATATCCCATAAACTTAAATAAATATCATTAAAAACAATGAAAACTATTAATACTACAAAAAGTGCTCAATGCTAAGCAAAAAGACAAAGCAGAGCGAATTAACTGAATAAATATCATTATATGCGTTTGCTCCGCTCGTAATGAAAGTCCAATTCAACGCAGTTTTATCATTCATCACTGCATTGTCTTTTTAACCCCATTTTCAAAACTTTGCTTTAAATTAAGTTGGATGTTCTTTGTTTCTGTTTAATGTGTTTTCAAAGCTTGTGTAATTGACTTTTATGTTTGAATATATAGCTATGAGTGATTTTATCATATTTACTCACTGAGACGTATAGTTTAAAATCATCATTTATACTTCCACTCAAAAACTTTTCTGTCTTGATGGCCACACATCCCACTTTTCATCTGAATACATTTGAAGGAAGAATTGACATTGCAAGAGGTTAACCCCATTTGTAACTTACTAAACTTGTCTTCACAGTGTATATATTCCTCGCTATAGAGTACCTAGCAGCTGTATTTGGTATTGATAAAAACTTGCAAACTTTTAACATATTTTTGTGATGTTGCTATTGATCACGGTACATCACTAAGTTATACCATTGAATATATATTTTAAATAATCAGGGTTCGATCTTAGCACTGGTCCTCTGGCCAATGTCTAGTGCGACTTCCCCACGGACCAGTACGAATCGTTTCGCACTGGTCCGACTGTCCACTGCGAAAATATCATCGTATTATGTTGTTTGATCGTTTAGAGTGCGTGGTTCTCGTTTGCGTTTCTCTTCAAACAACAAAACACGTGATCCGTGAGTGTTAAATCGTGAGAAAAAAGCAATCGCAACATCACGTGACGTTGTTAAATCGTAAGAAAAAGGGTAATCGTAACAACACGTGAGCTCTGGTAATCGCAACAACCACATAACAGATCTTCTGACCATCCGGCTACAGTCAGTAGAAATAAAAGATTTCGACCCCAAATCTGCCATACGTCTATGGCTGGCAATCGCAACATCACGTGACGTTGTTAAATCGTAAGAAAAAGGGTAATCGCAACAACACGTGAGCTCGTGAGCTCTGGTAATCGCAACAACCACATAACAGATCTTCTGACCATCCGGCTACAGTCAGTAGAAATAAAAGATTTCGACCCCAAATCTGCCATACGTCTATGGCTGGCAAACGATTCATCTGTGAGGTCAAGAAGGCCCGACACTGGCTATGTGTTTACAAGGCCAGACAAACACACATCGGATTCCGAGTATGATCGTCCCATCATCGGATTCAGAAATTGAAGAAGAGCCCCAAATAGATTGATTGACGATTGTCTTGCCTAGATAAATTGTTGTTACTGTAATTTCCATTGTATATTTCCATGTTATTGCCACCATTCATTATTGTCGTTTTAAGGTGGTTTTTCCTGGGTTGGCCTCGTGCTTCCCACGACAATCTTGTTTTATCAGTAAACAGGACGGACCAGTGCGATCTCGTGCGGACCAGTGCAAATGGTGAGCCGCTGGTCCGGTTGGCCAGTGCAAAAAAAAGTTAAGGTCGAACCCTGATAATGAAAATTAAACAAATGTTTAAGCAGTGTAATTATTTTGTACAAGCGGAAAAGAAATCTAAATTTTTGGTTTGATAATAATTCTCTGGTTCAATGTAAACAGCAACAGGTTTGGCACCAAGTTGACATGCTACTGTAAATGTATTAGGATACACAATTACACAAGTATAAAAATTGGGAGCTCGTGTACAAGTCTCTACCCTGGTAAAAAGTATCATGACGCCATAGACAGGAATCGACCAAGACACATGGGTTAAAATGTGTGAACAGTAAAGCAAAGGCATAGTAGTCTCACCCTATATGTTTGCTCGATTACTGTCTATGATGTCATGGTATTTTTTACCAGGGCGGAGACTTGTACAGTACACCAGCTCCAAAAATGGTAAGCAGTCTTAACTGCGCAACATTACTTGTCTTGTACTTCATATTGAAGGTAAAGCTATATCATGAATAAAAATAAGGCTAAAAGCTTATGGTTTCTTTTCATCACACTGTGTGTGTTCATGGCTTCATTCTGTTTGCTAACTACACGTACAAGTGATACATAAGAAATATCTTACTGGACTTTTTGTAAATGCAAAAATAAACCTTACATGTTACATTACAAATTTTCATTTTTAATTGTCCACCTGCTACAATTTGGTTTTAAACCTAGTTTTATTGTCACCCTGTTGAGTTTTGTTGTAAATCTTTTTCGAAGTCTTAAAGCAGCCAGCGGCCATGGCCGCTAAGTACGGTAGTGCTTGAATGACCGCCTGTGCTACCTCCTCTGTCGGCCAAGTTTGGCCGCCGGTTTCTTCTAGCCATTTATTTAATTTCGCAATAGAATGATCGTGGATTAAATGTCGAAAATATATAGTATCAAAGAGTAGCGCAGAATTAGGTCAGTGCATCACATCACTGTTGTATTGAATATATCCAGCTGCGATCACCAGTGCTGTAAGTCTTGTTTGCAATTCCCGGTGTTTATTTTAACGAAGTGTTAATCCGAAGTGCTAATTTACATCGGCTGGCAATATTGTCGTTTTTATATCGATTCAATGTTGTCGGACATTGAATCGTTGTTAAAAAGGAGAACTAGGTTAGTTGACATCCGTGGGTAAAACATGTGTCTTCATAGTTAAGAACGCTGTGGGTTATTGACTTTACACCCTCAATGGTGACATCATAACGGAATAAATGGTCAGGTTTTATGAAACGCGGTACGATATGCAGTTGAAACAATTTACTGAGCTGCGAGCAGTTAAAACAATTTAGGGTCATTACATGGTCCCGCAATACCGGATTACAATCCCGATAAAGCATTTAATGCGTGGTACAACGATTCTATTGCAGGACGTCGCCCAGACTTCAACAACGCTAAGTGATCATTTTAGCATTGTTGGAAGTTTAATGCTATTTACTTGTGCTATCGTTATTGTATTTTGGCCTCTAAGCACGCAGATTTGGCCGCCGAGAAGGAGCTCTCGGTAGGCCACGATGGCTGCCGGAAAAAAACACGAGTTTGAAGGCCTGTTTTCTGTTTTCTTTTTTTCTTGTTGTTGTGGTGTTCCAGTTGACACTTCAATTTTTAGTTGCAATTTCAACCAACCTGTTAAATTTTTTTTTCTAGGCCTACTGTTGAATCAAAGGTAAAACTGTAGTTGTTGATATAGCTTTTACTTCGCTTTGAAAGCTTGATATATAAATATCTTAGCCATTTAAGTTTTAATATTTAGTAGTTTGCAGCATTTCATGAACCTGATGTTTTTTAGATGCAAGGGATGAAGTTCAAAAGAAGACGTTCACCAAATGGGTTAACCAGTATTTAGCAAAAGTACGTATAAATGTGCCGTGTGCATACATGTTTGCAATACTGTGAAGCATTAATTTTATTTAATACCTTGTATTTTTGATAGGAAATAATCTATATATACAATAAGCAATTCCTTTGATTTAATTTATTTTTCATACACTGCAGCATACTATTAACACCCAAATATGGCTCAGGTAAATCGAAATGTGGGCAATCTTTATGAAGACCTCAGAGATGGCCATAATCTCATTGCCTTACTTGAAGCGCTTTCAGGAGTTACATTGGTAAGCAACATAATCAATTATTTTGATTGCATAAATTTGGTGCAATTAAATTCAAGACTATATATATGAATGCAAAGTAGCAAATAGTATAGCCTATCTAAACAACTGATTGTGGAGTTAAGTCAGGAAAGTTTCCGTTTTTTTACATGGTTATTGATTATTATTGTCCCCAACATTGAAACCATATAAAAAGAGCAACTTTGCAACAGGCAACAGTGATGCTCAATTTGACAAACTGGGTGACTGTGCGAAATCAAACCCATCTGTTTCCAAAATGAAATTGTGTCAACCACAATACTTGCATTATAATATGCAACTTAAACGTAAATTCAATTTGTTCAATCGATGCTAGTTGTAATTTCAGTCATTAATAATCGACATTGTGCATAAAGGAAATACCGCTATAGGTTCAAAGTCCATTGCTGTGTGTCATTTTTTCATTGTCCTGGTATTAAGAATATCATGAAAATTCACGGTGGGATTCAATGTTGTTTAGCTGACTCATGGTGCTTTTGACTTCACTCCAAAAGTGTTGCACCTCACATTGCTGTGACCGTACTGTACTGTAGACATTTACCAAAGCCGAGAATCCAACCATATTTAATAATGCAATTTGAACAAACAGCGTCAAAAATTACTAGCTTAACCTAGACCGGTGGTCCAGATGGAGAGGGATTTACTTAGCATTGTTGACTGGTTGCAGTTGCTTCTGCAATATCACGTTAGTTTAGCATCTGAGTGATTATGTATTGAGGTTAGGTCTGTAATAAGATAAACTGAACTCCAACTCTAATTCCTTGAACTTGTAATGACGCAGAATTACTTCAATATAATACAAAACCTTAAAAAGGATAAATTTCAAAGATTTGTCAAAATCTGTGTTGTTTTACCACTTTGGTGCTTGTTTACAGCGGCCACCATCCTAGAATATCACCACAATGCAATTTTTCTTTCAAGTCATAACTATATATATATGTATTTTTTTCATTAAATTGTGTTTTCCATTGAATTTCTACTTTGTGATCATAATTGCGTGTATGTATAATTGTATATATGTCTTATTGTCTTATATATTCAGATTTGTTGGCAAGTCACACAAATATTAAAACTTGGTTTTCCTGTTCTTCTTTCACCTTCTTTTCACCCTCAAATCATACCCACGCATGGCGTTAACTGAAATAACCAGAGCTACTTTGGTGTTCATGCAGTGGGGGTGCTCATGTCATTAATGCGAGGTCGTTTCCACATCCACCCTACTAACAATAATTTTTGCTTGGCGATGTTCTTAAGGAAGGTTTCGTTTGACAGAGTAGGTTGCTTGATTGCAATTACTGTATGGAATTGATTTGTGATCTTTATAGTTATTTGCTTCAAATACCCCTATCTGCTTCTCTGCTTCAAATGCTCAGCAAAAATTTTTTTGCTGAGCATCACATTTAAAACATAATATGCTATCATGCTATTGAACTAAATGCCTCATTCAATTTTTAATCACATTAAAAACACAGGCTATCTGTTTAACCTGTTGTGGGCAGTAGGTTGAATAAAGTGGGGGATAGCCATCCCCAGAGCCACATCACTGCTGCTCAGCTGGTAAAATTTGCTTTTTTACATTGTTTCAAGATGTAGCAGCATCATCATCCATTTATCCCTTCTTTCGTAGATGTGAGACCTGGCGTTTGACCCCATTAGCAGTCGTCCTTCAGTTTTTGCATGGAGCAACATTCAAACGATGTAAAAATGGCAACTTTTAATGGCTGAGGCTCCATTCTTTCCACATGGTTGATATCTAACCTTGCCGGTGTAGTGTGTACTCAGCCGTGACCCGACAATTGAGCGCCTGTCAAATAGAACTTGATACAGTACACAATAGGATACACATTGCTACTTTAACTACGGTATGCGGATTATTTTTTTGGACATGGCATAGCTAGCACGGCGAAAAATTATGAAAACTGGTTGGAAACGAAATCGTGATTTACCTTTTTTCGAAATTAGAGCATTCCTATGCACCAGTTAAGCCATTCTCATTACCGCAATCACTAAAGGCTTGGTGACGTCAGTTTATACTTGTTAGAAGAGAGCTGGGTTACCTTATGTAATAATAATTCATCTGAAGACAAATAAGCGTCTTGCCCGATAAACGTTCTCTTGGATAGTTCGGTTGGGTGTGTCAATGCTTGAACAGCCGTGTAATATTTACTAACGAAAGTTTATATTAAATGAATGATATTCCTAAGTTATCTGATTTTAGCTCTGTTGATACTGGCTAATTAAACGGATGAATTGATATAATATTCCTAGAAAACGATTAACCAACTAATGCTTTGATTAGATTGCAAAATATCAAATTCAGGCCTACCAAAATAATATATAAGATAAAATGAACTGCGCATGAAGTCCAATGCACTGCCCTATTGGCATCGAAGGATATTATATACAAGGACTGCTTCTATCAGAAGATATTGTCTATGGAAAGACAGACTTGTCATGAAAAAGAGATGTTGTTACCTCAAGCAACAGACTATTTACTAAATTACCATCTGCCAATCCAAAATCTTGTTGTGTCTGGTTAGATTACATTGTGTTACCGTAGTTATTCACGCTCGCTCTGCTGGTGCCAGCTGAAACGTTTATGTGAAACAATTTCAAAAATTAGTTGTTTGTGTTTTAAAAAACATCACAAAAATTGGGAAAACCTACAGTACACTACGAAACGTAGCGGGCTTAAATGCGCCACTTTTACGACTTTACATGTGATCTCTTAACCTTGGATTACGTTGCGCATGGATAAAGATATTCCGAGATTAATTGCTGAAGAGAACAGATGTGAAGCAGACGGTCGTGAAGTGCTTGACTAGCTTGTAAATTAAACCTTGTATGGTACTCAATTTGTCGTTCGCTTTGGTTTGTCTTCAGTCGTTCAACAGACTGTTCAGTGTTTGATAAAAACATTCCGGAAACAATCTTGCTTGCAACTTGATCTAGTTTGACTTTGTGGTGTGCTTGGTGACTGCTGTCAGTGTGCCTGGTGTGATTAAAAATACTAACTTGTAATTTGGGTTTGCCTGATTCTTTCCTGTTCTTTTCTTTTTAAGCGGCGAGAAGGGAACTACATTGCGCACATGCGACTGGTAAGCTTTTATTGTCGTCTTCATTCAAATCTCTTCATGTCACGGGACGTTTGTTGTGTTTTGCAACATACTTTATCAGTATAATTGCAGTTATGAATGATTATATGTGCTTAGCATTTCAAACATTTTCTGTCTGTTGTTTTGCTATCACTTTTTTTGGGTAAATCATCTTTGATAAGCTTTGTGAAAACATTCTTTTCATTTTTGTCCAGCAAAATGCTTGCTCATAGCTTCTTGTGCGTCATAGTACACAGTACAATCTGAGATAATTCTACTTCTTACAATTTAACTTTGATACTCAACAGCAGTGTTTTTTAAGGTGTTTTGGGGGACCGAAACGGTCCCCCAAATTTCCCTAGCGGTTTCCCAAAAGTTGGACTTGCAACTACAGTAGAAAAGTAATGGTTGTTTCTCGCTATGTCTTGTCGATAATACGAATATAGCCTGCGAATACGATCAATAGATCACGTCCGGAAAAAAGAATAAGTGGAGGTACAGCTAACAGCTGAATCAAAGAGTTATTCACAAAAGAAGTGCACCTTCGATACTCGACACTCGTCAATGTTTATTTCTGATTTATGGCGCATAATGATCAGTTTTTACGCGTGGAAACATAACAAGCAGAAGCCTGCCAGTAGCCTAATAAATAATTCGTTTAAGCAAATATGGCTATTTTTTGGTATTTAAATAAAACACTTGCGGTCTCTTAAAACTACTTAGCGGTCACCCAAACCAAACCTTAAAAAAAAACCTGCTCAACAGATTTAGTGATAAAACAGCAGCGAATCGAGTTTACTTGAAGGTTTTTTATTTTCGGTTATGCATGCATGTGCGATTGTGCGTACATAAACAAAAAACAAACTCCCGTTGACGTCCAAAGGGAAGCCAAGTGTAACTAAAAATACAGTAGTTTGGAAGCGAACCTGATAAAAAGTCTTGCTCACGAAATGCCAACCCACTGTAGCATGATATTGCACTGCGGTTGAAATTGAAATGTCTGCTTTGACATTTACTTGAAATCTATGATGCGCCTAAAGCGATAAAAATACCCATGTTCTAACAGCTACAATTTTAAACGCAAATCTTGAGATTGTTTATCAGCAATAGATTGTTTTTAAATCAGCAATACAATCAAATACTTCAATGGGTAATGGGCATACACATCAAAGTTTGGCTCGAAAATCTGTTCTCGCGTGCACGACCAAACCGTATTTCTAACTTACATGTGAACATACTTGTAAGCTAAATCGTAGCCTAACATCTCACATTGATACTCTTTTCACAAGATATCTTTGTTAAAGTTGTATTGCACTGTCTTGTCAGCATCGATCGAATCACCATCGGCGTCCTTTTGTGTTGTGAAAACAATGTTACCTTATAGCAAATATGTTTCCTTATTTTTAGTATCGTACGCAGCTCTGTGCTCACCCAAAACAAGTAACAATGTACCCTGTAAAAACGATGCTCATCTCCTGGCATGCATCATTTCTCATGTCATTGTGCATCATTTCTATGTCATTGGTTTGTTAATTGTCGTAGTTTAAAATCATGATCCAGCCTGTAGTATTAGCTGCCTTGTCGTATGTGTGGAACGCATGGTACGACACAGCGTAATGATGTAATCGTGTATTCCGAAATCAAGCAATGTACATTGTACAAACAAAAGTGCATTTACAATTTTTTCTTTTTGTTACTTGCAGCCTCGAGAAAAGGGCCGAATGAGATTCCACCGGCTACAAAATGTACAGATAGCTCTGGATTTTCTAAAACAGCGGAAGGTAAGAATTACCAGTATGTAGTGCGCATGTGCAATTCTTTCGGACATTATTACCAATTATTGTGATGTCCTTTTACCGCTACCCCGGTGCCCAGACAGCAAATCAGGCGTTGTTTTACATGGATTTAAGTTCAACGTATGCCGACGTTGAATCGATGTAAAAAACGACTGATTTGCTTTCTGGGTTGTGAGTAACTTTGTTGGTAGTGTTCGTTACTATGTGCTAATTGCCTTGCAGCTTCGTCTTGTAAATATTCGAAATGACGACATTACGGATGGAAATCCGAAACTCACCCTTGGACTAGTTTGGACGATAATTTTACATTTTCAAGTAAGTTTTTTGGTTCCTACTAACAGTACTACCTTTAAAAATAATTATCTCTAATTTCAACGCAAATTCACGGCATTTAGATCACTCAGTTGTTACACATTGTTACCTTATCGACTTTAGATTGAAGATATATCTGTGGAAGGCAGCGAGGACTTATCTGCCAAGCAAGCCTTATTGATTTGGGCACAACGTAACATGGATGGTTACAACGGAGTTAATGTCAGAAACTTCAGTTCCTCTTGGCAAGATGGCAAAGCATTCAACGTGATCTTGCATAGGAATGGGTTAGTAGACCTGCTTCATACATTTTGCTCTATGTAGCGGACTTAAATTAAGAATTTGTCTAACGTATGCTGCATAAATCCCAACGTAATTATATATCTGTTTGTACACTTTATGTTTCTGTTTGTAAACTTTATATTTTTATGGTCAATGAAGATTTTCTGCTTCGGTAGCCTTGGGTTCAATTTCTGGTCGGTTTATAGGCAGCGCCTATTTAGTCCTGCAAGTGCATAAAGCTGCGAAGAAAGTCTGTTGAATAGAAATTTCCCTTTTCTCTAAGAAATCTTTGCTACTGTGGTCAACAACCGCTGTACAAAAGCATTATTAATAATTATGATCATAATTATTATTCCTTCGCCTTCAAGCGTTCTTCTCTTAGCTCAAATAGATTACTCTTCATCGGCCTACATTGTTAACCACGTGACATTCTCAATTTCTCATTGATTCATTCCGTCTATCGTTCACCCGTCATTAACTCTCCCGGGACCGTCTGTTAAACGTGATGAACGTTTATTAATTGACTGCAGTTCATTAACGTCCATTTAATTGGTATTCGTCTGATACTATAAATAACTTGCAGAACCTCGGTATGAATTTTGTTTATATATGTTTCATATTCAATACTCATTGTGCGCTGCTATACCTCTTTAGTTATGGAACGATAATTATTATAACTGATGTAGATTTAGCGAATCTGAAAGAATTTATTTTTAATTTTAATGTCACTGCTTAGAAGGAGCGATCCACCTGATATCAGCACAAGGCTGAGTACTCACTGCAGAACACCGAGCATTATGTTTCGCCAACCATCTCAAAAATGGCTTCAATCTGTATAACTTTTAATTGGTTTCTCAAAAGAGCAAGATTGTGGGTGAATTGCAGAAAAAATGATCTCATTGGAACGTTCTTGACTTGGTACTTGTTGCAGGTGCGAAGTCATTGACATGGACAAAGTAATGACCAACGACAATGCAACAAACCTGGAGCAGGCCTTCAACGTAGCCGAGAAGGAATTTGGCATCACTCGTCTACTTGATCCTGAAGGTGAGTTCCACACCCAACCAAGACAGCCAATCAGTCGTTATTTACATTGATTCAACGTCTGTGTCGCGTAGGAAGAGTGCAATAAATTACATGGTAATGGTTTTGTCGTTTTTCTTGGCGTTGAAACAATGTCCAATCATTATTAATTACACATCAAAACTTTAGAAATTCACACCCAGCCAACAAGATTCATCCTTCTCACATTTATTCAACGTCTTCAAACGTTAAATCAACGTGAAAAGAACCAATTTGGCAACTAAGCAACGATCGGAGATCACAGTATCAAAATTATGAAACAAAATCTTGTTTATAGTTAGTGACATCAGTCTTCAGGCGGATGTATTTCACCGGGTTTAACCAGCACATAACGCATTCAACAACGTACATAGGGAACCATATGGTGGTGTTTACACTACACTGTAGTTCCGAGCAATATGTCATCGATATCTTACAAAGATGTTGCGTTTAGTTCGCTCGATTACGTTATTTTAACGTCGCGAAATGTCGTATATACACTAATTGTTGATCCGGTATTTGCCGGCATGTTTATTGTTGAGATACAAGGCCAGAGGCAATGTTGGCAAAAATGTTACCACTCATTGGTAAACATCAAGTCAGAAAATCAGTCTTTTCTGCATTGAATCAACGTTTGCAGACGTTGAATCGATGCAAAAAATACTGATTTTGCAGACTAAATTAACCCAGGACGTGCTTTTGCGATTTGATAAATTGTTCTTCGCTAAACCGCTTAAAATTAATTGTGACATGACAGTTTTGTGGTGATTGAACTTTTTCAAAAATAAACAAACTGATATCGTACGAGCCTGCTGCGTAACTTCCCAGGCAGCAAATCAACCGTTTTTTTGCATTAATTTAACGTCTGGAAACGTTGAATCAATAAAAAAAACAGTTAATTTTGCTGTCTGGGTTATGGCTTTACGAGATGACAATCTAATGCCGCTATTCTTTGATAGCAAACGTTAAATTCGTGCTTCAACAGATTCCGTTCTAGCCCAACCCACTCAAAATCAGTCTATTTTTACATAGATACAAAGTCTGCGGACGTTAAATCGGTGTAAAAAGTCCCTGATTTGACCGGATACGAGAACAAGACAATGTATTTTTCAGACGTGAACGTGAACAACCCAGATGAGCGATCCATCATAACATACGTGTCTTCCCTCTACGATATGTTTCCACAGATTCCCCCTCTACCAATAAAGATAACTGCTGAAGTAAGCTACCAGGGAGCTAAGCTGTTGTAGCAATGTTTAGTTTCGTTGATTTGCTGATACACGTTATTGAAGCCTTTGAAACACAAACTTTTTGCAAAAAGGGAGTGGACAAAGTTATGTCGGTCCAGCACTACGCAGAAGCCCACCATTTATTCAATACTCATTAACAAGTTGATGTAACGTATATAAACGTAGTATTGATGTTAAATTTTGGTTACTTATCTGCCAAAGGTCGACTTGAGCTATCGAAAGGTTTTATGTGTACTTGTCGTCATTAAATAAACTTACATGGAGGCTACTTCAGCACCACTAGCTTAACTTCATTTAGGCATTGTCGACTTGTGGAGGATTTTTATATAATCTGCGTTGTATTTTGATGCCTACAGAACCCAGATGCGCTGCTTACATCGGTAAAATGGATGATGACGTTGAAATGATATCATAAGTCCACTGTTATTGCGATGTTAAAAAAACAACATTGCTTTGTCTTTTGTATCACTGTGTGCTATTGCTCGTTTATCAAGAAAGGCGTCACTTTATCCTTTTAGTACAGGGCGTCAATGCAGAAACCACTTGTATGCCAAGTTAGCTCGTTTTTCATGCACAAGGAATTCAAATATTTTTTGTTTAAATTCAACTGTCCCCAACCTTTTACAGCTTCACAACTTTGATTGTAAGGTTTTTGGAAGTCCTCTTTAAAAATCTTGTTTTTAATCCACAACACAGGAATGGCAATTCACCTGGGAGGAGTATCTGCTCCTTAAAGTCACCATCTTGGAGTGGATTAAGGAACAGATCATTATCATGAAACGGACTAAAGATATTGATGCTGCAGAAACTTTAACAGAGGTTGAGAAACTCCAATATGAGTTGGAAAGGTTTAAAGCCGAAGACATTCCACAGAAAGAGGTGAAAATTGATCATAACTTTAAATTCAGCGTAGTTGTCAACTTGTACGTCATGACTCTATCCGGTCAGCAAATCGGTCTTTTTTTGCATGCGGTAGAGGTTGAATTAATGTAAATAAAACTGATTTGGCTGCTTGGCAATCTCCTGTAACAACATCATTGCTAGGGTAAGTTGAAAAAGCATGGGCGTTTAGCCAACTAATTTTTAAATGTTAGCAAGCATTTTTACTTGCAGCATTTTTTGGGTGCACTAAGTGGAATCTTTTAGTATATAACTCTGTCGTAAAGAATGTGTCAATCTGTGATGGATCAACCAAATTTAGAAGACTCGATAGAAGGAGCGGTTTTTGCTATGTAAAGTTTTTATGTTTGTTTGGCTGATGTGAATTATGTTCATATCGCAATTACACAGTTCTGATGTAAATCATACACTTTTGCAACAAATTACATCACTGGACGTCCGTTTTCACTGACATGACTCACTAATCTACACTTTGAAGTATAAATTTGAAAATATCATCAATCTTTTTTCACGTTAATGAACTGCTGATGTTATGTTTATCTTCTGAAGTTTTTGCTGTCCACCAAGTTCCCCCTGACGCTGTCTCGTTTTGTTTTGCCTTCTGATGCCAATGCAATAAACGTACTTCTGTGGCAAAAGAATCGAAATGAGTGGCGTCTTGTAATCATGTTTTCTTGCAAGTCATCGAACGTTTCAAACATTTCCATGTCTTGCGAAACGTTTTGAGCGTAAGCAATTACTTCTAAACCTCGATCAAGCTTATACAAATTTGTCGAGTCCCATACTGCAAAATTTGTCATTTTTACATTGATTCAACGTCTGTAGAAGTTGAATCAATGTTAAAATAGCGGATTTGTTGTCTGGGAAACGATGCATTTCCACTGTTTTTATTGTTTGCGTGGTTTTCATAATTTCAACATGCCATCATAGCATACTCTGTTAGAAAGCGATTGCTTCAAAATAGACATACGACTAGCTGAACCAGTGACTATGTCTGGGTTACTAGTCACGGTTATTCCGTCTCTGTTACTACTTTAGTTATATTTGTCACGGACACTGCATTATTGCAGCACGATGCATTTCTTAGCTGCTATTTATCTACGGATTTGAAGGCGTTATTTTAACCTATTAGTGCCCGGTCATCGTTCTAGTTGGAATATTTTTACAAAAAGTTTTATGTAAGGTCCTTATAGGTTGAATATGATTATTTAAAAGAAAATTTTTTGATATCTGTACCAGGAATGCAGAAAATGGTACGTCCCCGTATGGACGCTTGGGCATTCGTACGAATGATTGATGTAAAATAAACGAAATTAGCATTTTCCGGTAATGGAGATTTTTGAAGTCGTAAAAAGCAACACTACTGCTCTAAGATACGTTAAAAATGAATATCTAATAAAAATGCATCGCTTTCCATTACATTTATTGAGAAACGAACAAACGAAACTCGATCTAAACAGATAATGTTACAAATTCCTTTCAGTTATGATACATTTCGAAGCAATCTGGGTGCAGTCCAACATCACACCGACGGCACCTGCATGGCGTGCGTTTGTGACAGTATTTGGAGACACTTTTTTTGTCCGTCTTGATGATCAGGTGATTGCCCTGATCCCATCTGATCTCTTCACGGTTGGCAAGTGCATGCGTCGATGCTAATAGAGAAAAATTGTTGTTCCCATTGATCATAATTGTTATTTCTACACATGATCAGATAAAGTCAAGGAGGCTGATCTTTTCCATATCTCTCTCTCTTCTGTGATCGTCCCAATTTTTCTATAAAACCTCCAAGCTTTGATAATATTTACTCACCTAGTTCATTTTCCCAAAGGTTCCTTGTCTACAAAGTTAGATGCAACGTATAGCCTACTGGTCCAGAATCTTTCCACGCAACAATGGTTTGATCATCTCCAAAGTAAAGTTGCTTCATATCTCCCTTCTTCATATCATTGGTCTCTTTCTTTGATGGTAAAGATAGATTGTTCATTCAGTTTTGCCTCATTATCCCTAAAACACGTATCCCTTTCTAAGACAAACGATCTATCAAATCCAGGCTCTTGAAAAGATTGTCGCACACAACCTTCGAACCAGGAATCAGTCGAGCACTTTCCACAAGGCCAAAAACAACGTTAGGCCCCTGACTCAATCCATACTTGAAGACGTTTGTTTTAGCTCCAGCGTAGGGGACACATTGGATTAGGTCTCCAGAGGGGATGTACATAGACCAAATTTTAAACCCGAATCTTGTTTGTTTGCCCTTTATAAATTGTTTGAGATGGTGGGGACCAAATAACGGATCATTGATTCGTCTACAGCTGCGTACTCAAAAAATTTGGCTGCTGTCTCATCCAAAGTCTCAAAAAGAGGTGAAACTTTCCAAAATGAGTCGTCTTTTGAGTGGTTTGGGTTGGCGAAATGGGTATAGCCCATTACCTCATCAAAAAGATTCACTAACATGGCTCTTCTTGCCATCACATTGCTTGTATCATCTCTCCTCTCCCAATACATCCTGCGTGTGGAAGGGGTGATGTATCCTGTCATAAACATTATTGCATGACTTGCCCTTATTAAAGAATTATCCACCCTTGACTGGAAGGCCAGTTGATTTGATGTTCTGCATACCTCTGGGTCTCTCTCACTACTTTGTTCACAAAATCATCGGAGATGGAGAGTTTCGTAACATCATACGGTGTTTTCACATTATCAGGATCAATGGGTACATTATCATGGCTGAATTTCTCGGCTTCAGGAAAAGGAGGAATTTTTCCCCAGTTGATTTGTGGCGGTAGTCTGGATCCTATCTTTGTTTCTGACAAGTGGTATCTTTGTTTCTGACAATTTCGTATAAGTGGTATCTTTTCTTCTGTTAACTCTTCTTTACTTGATGATGAGCTAGGAAGCACAATTTTTTTGTGGACGGCTCTTCCTTTTTTTAGTTACAAGTGTGACTTTCCAGTTTGTTTGGGTGATTCTGTAAACATTCTTTTGGCAACTGACGTTAACTCACTTTCTTGTGTTGCCAGTACTTTCTTTACGTTTCTTCTTGGGTTCCAACGCAATGGGTTGGCTTTGGATGGTCCCGGTAGCGGCTCTGTCTCATCGTTATCAAATGTAGGCCTCTCCTTATCTTTAACAAAATCCATGTCCTGAGTATCTTCATTGTGATGAATCCCTAATTCACCTTTCTGTTCAGGATTCCTTTTCCGACATTGTTAACGTTTTTGACACCTTCATCTTCATTTGCACTGTCCTCATTGCTCATGTTGCCGGATTCATCAGGAGAAAAAATTAGAATAACTGTGGGCTCCTTGGGTGGAGCCTCTTCCAAAATTGTTAAAATTTCTTGAACAGCGAAATGAATTTTCATATAAAGTGCAAAAATTTAATTATACATGAACTTCTTTTAAAGATAAATGAACATTTACAGCAAGACCTCAATATACCGTACAAAAATAGTGAAACGCTTAGATTCTAAAGCACCACCATCCGCACACGCAATGATGACCTCTAACCTACTACCCAAACTAAAACGCACGGTTTTGGTAATTGAATATCAAACTGTTACAAATAACGTTCGTTTTTCCACCAAACATGAAAACACATGAAATCCTATAGCAATATGTAAACCTGCCTATATGTTTACAGTTTCGCACAAAGCGTCCGGGCCAGTGCCCAAGCGTCCCTACAAGGACTCACCTAACTTCTAACTTATATTCACAAAAAATCGTAAGAGAAAAATGAAATATTTTGCTTTGGGCACATACAGTAGCTATACATATTAATAGATTTATCAAACCAAAAAGTTGATTAAAAAATAATGATACAAAGCTCGATTTGTAGGTCACAGTTCGTGTACCATGTACTGGCTCCATATCTCACAAAAGCTCCACCTTGAACATTGTATAATGAACACTAAAACTTATTCAAGAAAATACTCTTGAACTGTTTCTATAGCTACAATGTTATTCTAACAAAAGAAGAAGAAAAAGTATCAGCAATCTGAAGAAAGCAATTCGGAATCTAAAATACCCACTTTTCACGTCCTTGTAGGGACGCGCGGGCACTAATGGGTTAAGATCGCTGAGGTATTGCATCCACAGACATAACAGACAAACAACAGGGGGAAGTTGTAACTCCTGGGCCTTAGGATTCTGTGGTAAAAGATATTATTTTCATTCAAATGTTACCAACGAGCCCCTTGGCAACTCCGATACAAACCTTTAGTTTTACCTTTTGTGTGATCTCAAATTTTATATTTATCAGTCATAAACCAAATGAAGTCTATGAATGAAGCTAAGATAACCTTCACATGCAGGCGGACTTGCAGTCTCTTGTTCCCAAGTATCAGAATATCGAACAAATAAGCCTGGAGTCACGTGGCAAATATCAACCAGTCAGCGGCAATGAACCACTTGAAGCTTTGAGTGCATGGGAGACATTGTCCGATGCTATAAGATGGCGGACAATGCAGCTGAACTCGAAACACGAACGGTCAGTAACTTCCAATATTTCATTTGTATTAACCATAGTGGTAACTGCTGCCAACACTAACTTATTGCTGTGTCACGTTCCATGCTTGAAGTACTTCGTTGCAGTTGTGGTTAATCGCTACCTTTATTGCGCCAAATATTGTTTGCGTAATGCACAGCGACAAAGTCATTATTTTTATTAAGAAAAGACGATTTAGCAGAGTAATCCTTGTATTTAATCGCGACATGCATGGCACTCAATACTCCCCAGAATGCTTATGGAAAGTACTTTGTTTTGGAGTGCACAAATTCCTTGAGAGGTTTTTAATTCCGCTTTTGTCCGACGAAAAGTACTAAATCCTTCGGCTATCCTGTTTTGGCTTCGTATTGATTCCAAATTAAGCTCATGTTTATTGACCTCCGTTGTGATAAATGCAGTCGGCTGGTTTTGCCGTAATCCATGTGTACATTGGTTATAAAAGTATTTCAATGACTTGTACTCGATTGCAGGTTAAAGTATCTGAACGATTTGGTGTGTAAGACCAATCTTGCGGCTACTGAATGCCACAAAGACCTCGAAAAAGCGGAGATCGCCATCAACCTTGTAATTTTCTTATTCCATTTTGTAGGCTTAGTTTCTTAATATTTATGATAAATTTTCTGCTTAACTGTAAGCGGTAAGCTGTAAGCGGTTATGTTATGCGATAAGTAATTATTAAATATCATTACCAATAGCATTAATTCTCAAATGGGTTTCATCTTAACAGTTGGTTTAGAAAATGCTTTTTTTTTTTTGAAAAAGTAGAGTAGTTCTCGTGGAATGTGCCGGTTTAGTTGTGAATAAAACTTTACGCTTGATTACGTCACCAAAGCACAATAGGCCGCCACTCTAGTAGGCTTAACAAAATTTTATTCACATTCTACTGTAACCGTTGAATTATTACGAAATGCCAACGCTGTAGATTTTAGCTGTGCTCAAAACACCAATGACGTTTGCAGACGCTGAACCAATGTAAACAGGACGGCCTTTACATGCTAGCAACTATCATTGTACAGTATTTCAACTTGATTCCGTTGTGTTTGCTGCTTCAGTGTATCAAACCGAGCGCCTTGAAGAGCAAAGTTTGCAATTTTTAATGGCTGCGTTTACCACAGATGGCTGACGGAGATGAGACTTCAACTTTGCCTGAGGATGCTAAGAACTTGCTAGAATCTTGCCAGTCGCAGATCCAAATCATGTATGCCGATGTTCAAATATTGAAAGACGAAGACTGCCAGCAAGCCGACTCTTTGTACAAAACGTAAGTGACGTCCCCTTGTTCTGTTTGATAACGTTAAACTTTGGTTTTTGCTACGAAACTTCAAATAGTTAAAATATTTTTATAGTTTTTCTGGCATTGTGATGTAAATTAACGTTGAAAAAGTTTTTCAATGCATGTGAATCCAAATTGTCGCTAATTCGTGATTTGTCACACTGTCTTACTTACATTGAAGTACTAACTGAGTAAAAGTGTCAAGTTTTTTTTATATAACTACTCTAGTTACCATCCCATTCAAGCGAACCAATTCAAAGAGACTTTCCGTGGAATCTCTAATTTTTCCGGTTGTATCGACACAATATGATATAGAATATCAAGTTAGATATCAAAATCTTCAAACGTTGAATTAATGTGAAAATGACGGATAGTGCTGTCTGGGTGGTCGTAGCTTAGCTTTGAAATATAAGCTTTGACATATAGCCACTCTCTACTTTCTTCATTGTAGCTTTATTCATATTCTTTTTTACCATTCAGCGTGTTTGCTCTGCATGAGAAGTCAGTGCAGCTGCGAGCAGAGTACAACCTTGCTCTTCAACACCTCGAAAGATTGAGGTTGGAAGCTGAACAGAAGAAGAATGTGAAGGTCTCGGACACCAGGGAGTATCAATTCATCGAACACTGCATCAGCTTGGCCGATGTATATCAGGTACTGTATATCAGTCAGTAGCTTGGCATATAATGGGCTGCTAAAATTTATTTCTAGCAGTTGAAATTTAACATGCCAGTTTTATCGATTTTATCTAAGAATTTTTTCAGATGTTTTTGTACGTTTTAATTGCGTTGTTATTTGTTATAATAAATTAATAAACTTTCAGCAATCACTGTACACTACAGTGTTGCAGTCACACTTTTCCACTTGTGTATCCCTCAACTTATCTTCTTCCGTTTTCAACCGCGTTGTTGCCTTTCCACGGGTTCACATGACGATTGCTCACATTGTTTCATGTTTCACGAACTAACCAGCTCACAAAGCTGCCACGTTATATCGTTTCATCGTCTAATGCTTTTGAATAGATGTAGAAAGAGAACTCGTAATAACCTCGCATATTTTACATATTCGTGGTAATGGAACACTGTAATTGCAATTGTAGGAAATCGTTTCTAGCTATTTTACAAGAGCGGGTTCGCTATGTTTATATCAGCGTTCTTCAATCTTGTTGTCATCGCGGAACCCAGATTTCATTCTCGTTTGTCACGGATCCGCCACTAACAAACAGTTAAAAAACACTAATTGCTTGTGAGAAAATTAAATAATCAGTTATTATACTTTTTAAAAAAGTCACAAAATCATAAATAATCTCTTAACTAACTGGCCTACCGGTACTTGGAGTGTGAATGCGGCACGGTGATTTAAAAATTTGGAATGACGATAACATACTAAAGCAAGAAATCAATTTCCCTAAAACCCTATGGTTCCGCGGGACTCGTATTGAAGAGCACTGGTTTATATCATCGACAAAGTATACATTGATTCAATGAGGGTAGACATATTTTGGGTGACACGAACAGCCGTATTCGGTTCGATACCCGGCCTCAGGAAAGCATCGGAGCCAATGTCAGCGACGGGACATGTGTCATTAAAATCCTCCAAGTTTAGAATCTACTTCTATTAACTAAACTGATGGTCATGGCCTTTTAAAAATAGTTTCTCAGCCCAAGACTAAAACATCCCATTTATCACATAACCCACTGCGATAATTTGATACAAACATTTGTTTCAACAGAGTTCCGTCGACGACCTACCATGGGGCAATGACCTACCTGGCGTTAAAAAACAAATTCAAGAATTTGGCTTACTGCAACATAAAGTCAATGATCTCAGCAAGGACCTCGCTACTTGCCAACATGAACATAAGGTGAGCTTATATTTTAATTGCCAGTCATCCAGATTGTGTTATTTTATTTGTTGTGGAGTTTTTAAGGCCGAATTGCCTGCATCAACATAATTTTTGAATGGAATTGTCTTTTTTACACGTGTTGCTGTAAAGCCATTTGTAAATTTGGCCTAAGCTACTGTCTTGAAAAATATATGACATATGTCCCGCTGCACAACAAGATGCCACTGCAGCGTTGAAGAACATCTCAACTACAAGTAACCTTTCACAAACTTCCGCAAGAACAGATCTGAACAAAGCAGCTGTTCCATCCAAAGATACGCTCGTAGTAACATTAACTGTTAAAGAAAAATAATTCCCGCATGCATGAAGTTAAATTGTTCATTATTTTATGCGGATACTTCTCAAAATCGATAGCAATTTACAATCTACTTCGTGAATTAAAAGCTTTTAAACTATTTCACCAAATTAAGATTTTTATTCAGAAAAATTTGGAAGAACGTTTTGACGATTTGTCAACTTATGAGCGTTTACTTGGCATTCTAAAATCGAAGATGGAAACCCTTGAGGTAACTAGATGTTTTCTGTTTGTATTCAAATGCTTTTTCATGATTTCTATAACCAATTTTTGATGCGAACCTCGATGGGTGCTTCAGCACCAATCTTCTGTCAGAACGATAGCATAGAGTACACTGAAAGTATCTTTAGTTGAGCATCTTTTTTTATCGAAGTAAAGAGTTTTATGTACCTTTACCGGCGGTTAATATATACATAAAACAATGATGTAACAATATATCGCAGATAAAATTACCTCCTGTTACTGTTTACCGACGGTTTATTTACGATACCTGCTCAAATGACGTTATATAAAACATTTTGTCGATTGTGATGCAAGATTACTTCCAGGAGACAAGCAAAGCAAAGAAATCTCACCTGGATGATCTGTTCTCCTTCATCAGTGAGGCGACTGAACACTTGATGTGGATGCAAGAAAAGGAAGATCTCTTGCTCTCCAAAGACATATCTTCATTCGACGTGTCCATGATGGAGCAAACTAACATGGTTGGTCAGCTGCGTGTAGTCTGTCTTGTTAACGCACAATGGCCACCTCGGACAGCAAATCAGTCGATCTTTACATCGATTTAACGTCTACTCTACAGACGTTAAATTCATATGTTCTTCAATATGTTCTTTTTTTTGATGATTTTTCTTCTATATTTAAACTGTTTTTTACGCAACTGCAATTTTTAAACTGAGCTATTGCAATCCGTCATTTCAGATAATTCTACGTTTATTTCACTATGGAATACCAAAAGCGATTACTGTTTCCGAAAATTTTCCCTTTTTACGCTTAACACTCTAGTCACTAACAAAGCAAGCGTGCGCAACTTACTGTACGTAACCATGTGCTAGTTGAGCAACTTATGTAACAAGTACCAAAAACCTGAGTATTTTCCAAGTCCCTACTGCGTAGTGATATTAGAAAACTGTTGTAACTGTGATACCAACTGATGCAGACTCTCACCGGGGATTGCGAGGCCAGAAAGCCCCACATTGTCGCCATCTTGCAAAGTGGGGAATATCTTCGTAACCACCCTGCTTCAGCCACAGTAGCCAGTTACATCACAGCCATTAACGAGCAATGGGAGTTGCTCTATGCTTTGTTGTTCTGCCTCGAACAACATATCAAAGACATGACCCAACAACAGACGGTAAGATCTGCTGAATGTGTTTTTCATTTCTATCAGTCGAACGCTAATCTAAGTTTATCTCATTCCCATGGTAACTAATTGACTACAGACCGCTGCAAGATGATGATTGCAGTAATGAGCTGTGTTTCTAACGTTTTTTAAGTTCTTCGCGGTTGTCTTGTAATTGTTTTCAGAAAAGCTAGTGTTGTTTTTTTGTGATTGCCTAAAATGTCCATTTATCGTGTAATAATTTCTGTACAAATCTCAGTTGTAAGTACGTGGCTTAGTAATAAAATTATTGTAAATTTATATGTTTCAACTTTTGACACTCTTGAAATAACTTTCTTGGGTTTATGTTGGACAATGGATCATTTCGGTATATTTGTTCTTATCATAACACTGCCATTTTTATTTGTTTAGCTTCATTGTTTACGTGGTGCAGTGAATTGATTTCTAGTGTCATTTCCCAATCTTTCTTTTTATGAGCTTGAATTATGTCACTTATATTGTATTTGTCCATGTAAGATTTAATCTTTCTTTGGTTAGGTCCCAGCCAAAACAGTTGTCATTTTTGAATGTTTCACCATCTGGCGACATTGAAACAATGTAAAAATGGCAACGTTTTGGCGGGGATACGTTTCATACTTATAAACCTTCTTCAAGCTTTCCTGGACTTGTCTGAGCGTTTTCATCTACGCCAGGGAAAATGCTTAAATCTGGATTGAGTCAGTAAGCTTTTCACAGTTCTGGCATGCGAGTCTGCTACTTTGATGTTGTTTTGATGTAATAATAGTGATAAATTACACTCCCAGTGCATGTGCGATATGTGCACTTAGCTACACTGCTAATTTTTGTCGAAATTTAGTTCTACCAGTATTTAAGCCATTCAAGGGGATGAATGTTCTAACATTTTTGATATGGTCTCAAAAACTTCGTGTTCAAACTCCTGGCTTGTGCTTGTAAAATGAAAATTAATTGGACGAGAAGGCAAAAAAGCCAACCTTCGTATTCACGTTCAAGCAAGTGAAAGCAGAGCCATCTGCCCCTCGGTGGGAGTCGAACTAACAACCTCTGAATTGTCCGTCGAGTGCTCTCACCGTTTGACTGGCTGATAAACTTGTGCATTGAACCAAGAACAGGTTGCCTGGTGCTGAACAGAGTCCTCATGCGAAGATGCTTTTTGTCGCCAATGCTTGAGAGTTTTGTTGCACTTCGTTAAACAAGATTTCAAGGATTACTGCCTTTTTCTGGTTGTCTATTGCACTTTATGCTTGCAAACCACATCGAACTCGGCAATAAAACTGTCTGCCAGTGCCTGTGCTACGTGGATAGCACCACGTACCTGCGTTGAATACAATGCTTCATGTGAATCTAAGGAATACTGCATATCATGAATCATTTTGGGTTTGATTTAAAAAAAAGCATACCATCACCCATTCTTTTGTAAAAGCAATGGCAACTTAACGTTATAAAAATGTTTTTTAAAAAACATTAAGAAATGTTAACGAGTTAGTAATAACAATGTTTCGATTTAGTTCGACAAGTCATGTTCGAATTGTGAGGAAGCCATCTCTATGAATGACAGGAAACTACGTGACATTGAAGAAGAGTTAAAAAGGGGTGATTGTTCGACCGACTCTTCCACGATGGCGAACCAATTCAATGTAAGAAATCCAACTTCGGCGAGTGTCTGTGAAAGTACTTGCGCATCTTGTTCAGTATATAATAGTATGCTAATGCTACCACCAGTCCAGTGTACATTGCTTATTGACTGAGTTTCATTGTTGCAAAAATTGTAAACCTAAAAAGTAAACCCAAGACATGTTTGCCTGGCAAACTTCAACAACATGACTGTGTTACAGACAAGGTCGTTTCATTGACCATTTTTTTATGTCATTTAGTTTTGAGTTTGATATCGTTATCTTGGCTGACTGTTTTTCACGTGGTTGGTTAGTTTGGCCCCAGTCTTAACTTCAGCTCGTTTTTGTTTTTTTTGCTGGAAGGCTGTGCTCCTTTAGCTATTGACGGACTTATTATTCTTCACTCAGCGGCCCAGTCTTGATGAATGCTTTAGCGCGCAATACACTCGTCTTTGGTCATGTTGTGCCGTATTTAAACGCGATACACGTTAGCCACCTCACCCAAGTAGTTAACAGGCTAAAGAAACATGTCAACTTCATTTTCTAACGGATCAGAACATCTCAATTAGCAAAAGCTGCCAGTTTACATTGTTTCAACATCTGATGGTTTTAGTCCGGGAACATCGTGAATCTGGGGTGGTAAAAGGATAGACCCACGGCCTCAGAGGCTTACACGACGACGACGAACATCTGATTACGGCAATTTTCGCTAGCTAAGATAGAGCATTCGCTTTTTCACAGATTGTCGAAGAAGACGTGAAGAACCTGCAGCAAACCATTGATAAGCTGACAAAATCTAGTCGACAGCTACCTTGTGTTAAAGAAAGAAATATGGAGATGGCTGAGAGCGCTCAAATGCCGCTTACCTCCTTATGCAACTACACTGGGAAGGATGTAAGTTGTTGCATATGCTCACACAACCAAAATTTAATCAAGCTTTGGTAGCACACTTTTAGAACACGAGACCCAGGTAGCAAAGCTTGCCCTTTTTACAACGTTGTAACATTGTCAGACGTTAAAACAGTATAACATCCGAAATCTTTGCAAGCTGAGGAGGTATTTTCTTTATTTTTACTTTGGGTTCTTTTTTGTCAATAAGTTTTTATGGTTATGCTAACATGTTCAAGGTGCTTGAATTGATCAAATTCCAGGTGGCAGTTGTGAAAAACGAGGACTGCACTTTGCTCGACAACAAGGACGAAAACTTGTGGCGAGTAAGAACCTTTTCAAGCGACTGCTGTGTGGCGCCAGCTCTGGTGCTGCGGATGTCGCCTTACAGTAAAATCAACGCGGACAGAGCAGACAAACTCATCGTGACATTATGGGAGTTGACAGAGACGTGCAGAAGGCTCACGGTTCAATTCCAACTCTACACTGTTTTGACAAGATTCACCGTCAAATGCCAGTCTATTCTAACGGTGACGATTGAAGATGTAAGTTTGTAATTTTTTAGCCCAAGTTGATGCCTGACTATAGTTGAAACTAGCCCAAGTTGATGCCTGACTAGTTTAAACTAGCCCAAGTTGATGCCTGATAAGTTGAAACTATTACTAATCAGATATCGCCGAATGGAGCAAAACATTCAAAAGTTTTTTTTTTACAAAGTCATGTTTTGTTTGTGTTAGTGATGCAAACCAATTTTATTCACTTTAGAATGTAGACTTAGGTGAGTATTATACTATCTATCTATCTAACCTTATCATCTAAGCATATCGGTGTTAGCCATCGTTGTTATACGTTGTTGTATAAATCATACTATGTATAAACATCCTGAACTTCTTTTTGATGTGCCACCTCCAGAAAAGCGAATGTCGAGAACGTACATGGACTAACAGCGCATTGACTGCATTTGCCACCGTTTTTCTGATGATGTTTTAACTAAGTCTAATACTATAGTGAAAAGTTATTAAAATTATCCATAATGACGTCATTATTACGTCATATGGCGTGATGTTTGTTGACCCTTTTGTTTACTACTTTGTTTATGTAATTAAATGTTTGTTTTTTGTTTTAGTACAAAAAGATGTCACCTTCTGACAAAGCGAGTATCCTCATCCAACTGAATGAAGACATGTCTCGTCTCAACGAATTCGCTGCGGACGCAACGGACGACGACGATTTGAAGAAAATCCAAGAATGCAACGACAGTTATCAACAATGCACGCTGCATGTCTCTGAACTATCTTCGCTCTTCGATAAAGGTAAGTCCACAATTGTCAATACCAAGAAGAACCGATGCTGCCACTTATGTCTAATTTTGTCATGATTTTCGCCGTGTCAACCATACGCCTGGTAGTTGAACATTAACGATGCGGAGAGGAAAGCAAAAAAAAACAATTTTCGTGATCACTTTTAAGCATGTTATTGACAGTCATGCCGAGACACAGCCGCATGCCCTCTAAGGGCGCAACTGTTGTCCTTTGAACGTCTATGTTATGTTTTCACCATTCTGCCACCCAACAAACTTTTACCATGAACAGTGAAACTCATACAAAGTCACAGAAGCATCGGTAGCTATATACTACAAACTACAAAGTTTGTAGTATATTATACTACAAACTTACACGATACGGAGGTCGTTTCATTGCATTTTTATCCTGGGTAATCGGAGATTGTAACCACGTGACGCTAAACGCGATTGATATTCCTAAACAGGTCGCTTCTATGAAACTGAGAAACGGATCAGTGGACTCGAGTTGTGTGAAAATATTTTTACGCAATTCTTTCGAAACGTTTTCTTCAAGATAACCATCCAACCGATTTCAACCTAATGATAACCTGAAAACTTTTTTAACATTATGTCCGCAGACAACAAGCATGAAGAGAAGTGCCACACGTACATATCCCAACTCAATGTGTTCCTGAGACGACTGAGTGACTTGCAGAAGTTTGTTGTCATTCGGTTGCTCACAACATTGCCAGAGGAGAGGAGCGAAGTTGAGGTTGTCATAGATGACCACAAGGTATTCCTTGAATGGCATAGTAACTTTAATTCTTATTGCGTTAGGAAGGTATAACCACAATATGCTCAGCGAAGATTGAAAAGTGATTTTACGACCGAAATAGTTTGCTGTGGGAATGCTTTGTTGTATCTTATGCACCAAAGGATGCATTTGAGATTATTGTTAAGGTTGCTGTTAAGCAAATGTATTTCACGTAGTTCTAACTTCTAATGTGCTATTACTGAAATAATTCTATGTCTAACGACCTATTTATAGCCCATTTAAGATGATCCTAGATCAAATCTTTCACAAATAAGAGGAATGAAAAATTTTTATTTTGCATTTCATCGTTAGATTAACAACATAAAAACCAGTGTTTGTTGGCACAGTGTTTTGTTAAATAAACAATACACTTCGTCTTTCGAAGACTCGACTTCCGTTCAACCCCAACGACTATTCCAATAATTTATTGTGTGTTGTGTTTGTGCAATACAAGTCTTGTAGACATATTTCAATGTCATTTTTACATCAAGTCCTCTGTGGATGAACTGGGAAGATGTGAGCCTTACTACAACCAAGTATGCTCCGAGTCCCGCGCTGTGGTGGAGGAGGATCCTGACTTTCCAGCCAGCGAGCAGCTCTGCTCCCAACTCAACGTGGTGGTCTCAAGATGGAAGAGCACTTGGAACATGACACACATGTACTTTGGCAAGTAAGTTTCTTAAAAGCTCGTACCTCTGTGATCAGTAACTATCTCCGTTTAAAATGTCATCCATTGATGTTTTGTTAACTTTAAGGTTGAAGATGGTTGATATCATGTTGGGTCAAATAGACGATGTAGAAAGAACGATATCTGATGCGGAAGAAAAACTCTCCTCCACGGATGTAGATTACAGTGATGGTGATCTGGACAAGGTTCTGGAGCAGAAGACATTCATTCAGGTGACTAGTCTCTTTACGAGCGTTTAAAAATGATTTGTTTTGGACTGCAGCATGGAGTCAATTGTATTGATTTTTGGCAGAACTTACAAATTGTCGTCAATTCCAAAACACCAGTGGCTGAGGAACTGAAGGAAAACAATGTGAAGTTGTCTGAAATTTCTACACAAGTTGAATACCCAATTTCTGTCGACTCCTCCATCCAAACGAAAGATGAAGATGTTCATCGCTCTTTAGAGTCTCTGGACTCCACGTACTCCAACAAAGTAGATAAAACTGCAACTCGTTTGCAAAAGTGCCAGAAAGCTGTTTCCGACAGGTAAATTTAAGAAATTATTTTTATTGCTGTGTCAGTTTCCCACAAATAGACGAAGGTTCAGCTACAAGCGGCTTAGAAATAAACAAAAATTGCAAATCGTCGTGATTTTGAACCATGACTGGTGTCATTTTCCTGCCAGCTCAAATGAGACAATGGCTATTGCTGGTTTTTATTTTATTTTTTATTGGTATTGTTTTTCCTACTAGCAGTATACTATACAAGCCACGGTGCGGGCTCCATATCCAACTCACAAAATCCGTTGTTTTTGCTGCTAGTTATGTCTGATTTGTGTAATCAACCGCCTCTTTTGCAGGTTGGGGGTGCTAACTGACATTCTTCCTGAAGCCGAGAAAGGTATGCAACAATATATTATTTAAGGTTTATCTTATTGTAAGGGTCTGTTCAATTGTAATATAGAAATCGACGACAAACCTCATGTTTAGCATTTTATGGGTTTATGAAGCAAGCCAAGAAATGGCGTCATATGATATTTCAAAAATATGTAATCAAAGGTCATGAAGAAGCTCAAAATGTAATTCCTGTTATGAAGTTGTTCACTCATTGTTGTTTAGATGCTCGTGGATAAATTAATATATTCTGCGATGGGAGATCGTATGAGTAAAGAAAATCTTCCCATCACTGTCTGTAGTTACCATGAGTGTCTTTGGCTACCACAATAACATATGATTACCATGAATATATATATGTTTACCATGAGTGTCTATGGTTACCACTAGTCTCATTCCTTGCAGCTGCCGCAGAGGAAAAAGCTTGCCAAGATTTCTTGCGTAAAGTCAACGGTTTGCAAAAGACAATCGATGCCATCGACTCCCAGCAAGCCAATCTTCTCTCCACTCCACTGCCAGACGACGCGTCAGCCATTCAACGCAGCTTGGACGATCAGCAGGTACGTTGATTACGTCAATGTTAGGACTGGAAATGTTTTCAGGAGTGTAGACTTGGCAGCTCTTGTATATTTGCAAAGAATCTGTTTACCTGGAGAGCTGGAGTGACGCTTGTTTATAATGTTTATGTGGCCAATGTAAGATAGTGAACACCTCAAGTCAATTTGCCGTGAAATAGACAGATAAACAAAAAGCCCAAGGCGACTGCAGGAAATCGCCTTTAAAACTGTCAAACAATATTTCACTTACTACATATTAAAGTTTATAATATGCAATTATGCATTATGGTATCACAACCTGTACCTATCATCCACTTTTTAAACGCTCCAGTCGCTTTGTTAAACTGCCTTTAATCATGAAAGACTGACGACTAAATGATCACGCCTAATATGGATGTGCCCTTGGATGAACCATGCAGACAGCAAATCAACCTTTTTTTACATTGATTCAACATGTATGTAAAGGATTCAACGATTAATGTTAGAGACGGTTGATTTGCTGTCTGGGAGAAGACTTCAGCATACTCAGGCAGCCTTAATTGGACAAGTTTTGTGCATAGTTTGCTTTTGCTTTTCTAGAACGTCGTGTACGAGATAGAGCTTTTAAAACCAGAATACGATAAAGTACAAACGGAAATTGTCGACTTTATCAACAATGAAGCGAAAGGGAAGGCTAAGAGTTTGGTTCAACTGCGCGACGAACTTCATACCCTGCAAAAATCATGGTCTAAAGTCTGGCTGGTAACCCACGTTCACGTTGAAAAGTAAGTACAACCTAGTTACAGTCTTTTTGAAGCTAGCAAGAGTTGCAGTTTTACATGGTTTCAACGTCTCTGTTTTTTGTGTCGGTTTTAACGTCTTGATTTGACGTTTCTGTCTCGTCTTCAAACGTTAAAATGATGTAAAAAGAACCACTTTTGTTACCTTGGTTAGCTCGTGCGTAATCGCATACTGCTGCCTTGATTTCTTTTTGAACTGATTGAACAAACCTTGAGTGAATTGAAATGATATTCAAGCAACTTCCATATTTTCCTCAGGTTGAAGGGTATCCTCCACATAGTCCGTGGATACCAGCAGGTCAAAGCCACAGTGGATGACGTTGAAGATGTTGTCAAGCAATGCGATGAAGTCCAACCCAACCTCGCTGAGTTGCGTGCAAGGAACGAACAGATCGAGGTCTTTTATTTGTAGATTGATGTCACATTGAATATTTTTCAAGTGCTATTATTACATTCGAAAGAGTCCTGGTTCGATACCGCTCAAGAGCAAGCGGCTGTGCCTTTGCCAGGACATTCTAAAACATGCCTGAAGGTGGACACGAAGATTGGCTTCCTTGCTTTCCTGTCCAATCAATCTGAATCTTTAACCACTGAGCGCAAGCCTGGATACGACAAAAAAAACATTTTTTTACAGAAAATCTACCAACATTACAGTAATTGTAGTACAATCAACTAAAACTTAAGAAAATTGAAAATAAACTGTATGTTCTCCTTCAAAGATTTCGATTGTCATTAAAATATTTCTAATCTTCCAGGGATTAATCAAGATCTGCCCATCAGTTGATGAAAACATGGAGGTTTTGAAGTCAAACGTCTCCTCCACCCAGGAAGTGGTCTCGCAAATTCCGGAGGATGTTGACGTTTGTGATGAAGTGAGCCAGTACCACGTCAAGGTGGTGGATCTTCATCAGAGGTGGAAAGATCTGAAAGAACGCCTGCAACAGCTCTCCATCGATTTGAGCACCAAACTGTCAGATCTCGAAAAAGGTTCTTGTGATCTTTGTCCTTAGAATATATTCTTCATGGAATCATCCAGTGATTTTTAAGTTGTTGTGAAGCTGAAATGTTGCCATTGTCGCACTTTTTGTGCAGTCCGAATCTCACCCAACCAGCAAAAGTTTTATTTTTTTAGTTCGTTTCAACATCTAGCGATGTTAGAAAGATACAAAGCAGTAACGTTTGTGGAATTAGCTACCACTTCATGGAATACTCATCACATTTTCCTAAAATATCGTTTACTCATCATTGTACTGTATAGCACGAGCAAACATTCTCCGTCCTGGTTAGTTTCAGACTTTCCCTAGGCTAGTGCTTTCCAAGTAAAACAATACCCAGACAGCAAATCAGTCGTTTGTTGCATTGATTCAACGTAGCCTGCAAATGTTGAATCAATGTAAAAAACGATTGACTTGCTGTCTGGGAAGTAACCTTTTTCTTGTGGTCATGGATCAACTCGTTAGTGAGTATCATAATGGTTTTACAAACAATTTTTTTTCTGTTACTTTCAGCCGAAAACTTGAAGAGCCAGTTATCTGACGTCATGAGGAAAGTTAAGGAGTTCAACAAGGAGATGGATTCGGTCCTGGATAGTCAGAAGATTCAAATCTCGATGCCTCATTCTCTGGATGCGGCAGCTTTAGATAAAAGCATCGCTCGACAATACGTTAGTTTGCATTTTCTTAACGTAACTTCGAAAACGTTCTTTGTATTAGGAAGTCGGATTGACAAAATGCCAAATAAGTTCAGATTATCATTTACAAGAATATACTGGAAACTATAGTTTATGTTTAATTGTTTATATTATAGTACACATATACTTTAATATATACGCACCGAGATGTGAGGATTTGTAAAGTCATTAAATCCCCGATCGAACGAAAATGGAAGACATCATACTGGAGTTTTACCCTTGTTTTGGGACATTATTGAACGGAATAAGGCTGCAATTAACAACGGTTCATTGTCTTGAGACCTGGCAGAGTGGTTAAGAACGGCATACTGGACAACATAGTACAATCTCGACGGAGGTTCGATTCCCACTCGTCGGAGACGTCCAAAATTCCCATCAAAGTTATAAGTTCGATTCCCGCTCAACACATTGATATTTACCTCTGATGATCCCAAACAAGGGTGAAGCGCGAGTATGGCGTCTTCCATTTTTGTTCGATCCGGACCTTAATGAAAAAAAAAAAATACTGTGCTTTAAAGTAGATGGTTGTTGATCTGTTTTGTCCGACGTCCAGGCGGTTAATATTGATGTTCACCTTATCAATGTTTGCATCATACAACGACCAACAACGTTAAAACAACAATGATTGTTTGCAGGAGGTTACTGAAGACTTGCACTTGCTGACTGGTCAATACTACGCCATCTGTGCCGATTGCTCCGACAACTTGAGCACCACGCAAACCGATGGCTTACCGACAGACGACGACTTGGTCACCCAACTATTCGATGAGCACCAGCTTATGGTGTCCAACTGGGAGAATGCCAACCAGACAGTGGATGTTTTCTACACTAAGTAAGATCTCTTAAGACACTTATGTTGTATATTTCTTAACTTATTTTAACGTTATTTTGTGACGTTGTAGACCTGTTTTCGAGTATGCCGATAAAAACCTGAATGATACGGTGAAGTGGCTAATGGCACTTTGTAGTCTCAGCACATTAGTTACGGTACCCCAGGCTTAGAACGTACTTAAAAATAACAATCACTGCTATGTGCAATGGCATACTATCACTGAGTGGGCATGTTCCCAATGTCAGCGGACTTGTGTTTTTTTTTACATTGCAAGCTTCTTTATCGCATTGTTTCGTCATAAGGTTGAATGACTTGAAACTGGCCGTTGAGAAGCTTAAGGCATTGGAGGAAGTGGTCGAACATAATGAGAACATCCTTTCCAAGCACGCTCAAGCTACCAACCTGGCTTTGCTCATGCAACAAAGAGAAGATGTATTGGTATGCTACGTTTTTAAAGTTATTTTCTGAAGCAAAGATTTATAGACATTTTTAACTTTTCTGGATCCACCCTGCATGCTGTCAATAACGTAAAATTGTGTTAAAAATCCAAAGTTTTACGAAGTCAAATTTGCAAATTCACTGCTAATGCAAGTTGGTGCCCTGTGTTGTAATAAAACAAATAGCCTACCGTACTGGTGAAAATAAATATCCAGCTGTTTATCAAGAAATGAATTTGATATTAAGCTTACGCCGCACAAGTGTTTAATCAAGTAAAAACGTAATTATCGTGTTGAAGAAGTACCCAACGTCATTGAACGTTGAGTAAATGTAATAACGGATTTTTCCAGCTGGGTAACACTTGCATAGGGAGATCTCCAAATGAAATCAACTTCATTTAGCGTACATATTATTTTATTAACTTTCTTTTGCAGAAACTATCGAAGCAAATCCCAGAGAACAATTCCATCGCTGTGGAAGCCAACACAGCCGTGGATACTTTAATGAATACGAGAGACAAGATCAGGAGCTTAGAATCTCTGGATAAGGAGTCAGGGAAGTCGATAGAGATCTCCCATTGCAAGGAGAAGGTTGACTCACTGACTGATAGCTGGGAGAGTGAGAAGAAGGAAATCGCTCGCCAGTTGGCTTTGTTGGAAGATGCAATTAACCAAGGAGAAAACGGTGAGGTGTTCGTTTCTTCATGTTTACGCGCTACTCAGGAAACAAATCAGTCTATTTTACATTCTGCAGACTTTGAATCAATGTAAAAATGAACTGATTTGCTGGCTAGGTAGTCACGAAGTCCAGTCGTTGTTACCAGCTTGCCTCAGTAGTCAAGGGTCATCAAAACATCATATCTTGCTATTTGAACTTGTGATTCCTGAATGGCTAAGTTGATTTCTCAACTACAGGCATTTGAAAGAGATCAATTTATCTTTAAACCTAACAAACACACTCCCTACCGTTGGTATTGGACTGTTGGTTGATGTCTAATAGCAATGCTATGTTCGAGATATTTGTAACTTTTGGTCAACTAACTTTGTCGATATTGTGAAATATCTTCATACGCACTTAGCTTCTTTTTCATACTTGCATGTATTTTCCATGAACATTTGAAAGATTAAATAAACATTGCTGTTGTTTTTTAAAGGTCAGTTACTTTCTTTATTTCAACTACCGTTTAATAAAACTAGAACTTTGTCTTTCAGAAGCAAAATGTAACGACACCATTATGTCGCTGCTGCAAGACGTCGAGAACCTTCGAGCTGACATCAGCAAGCTTGAGAGTGGGCAGTCTGTGCGATCTGGCGTTTTGCTGCCCACAGATGAAGCGGCCATTTCACAAATCATCGGACAACAACAGGTTTGTAGCCTTCCCACTAACCACAAGGATCTGATTCATTCGGGCGATCAGAATTTGTGATCGCTTTTTATTAACGTATCCCCTTTACTCTTATTGTATTTGAAGTGATGGAAGTGAGTTTTAACGTTATTAATGAAATGTTATTGAAATATCTCAAAGCTTTTTTGGATACCGAGAACAGAACTCGCATTACCTGCAGATGTCTAGCATGTAGTTGTGTGTTGTAGATGCGGTACAGTTTGGCATTCTGTTCATTTAGGCACCACATCAGCTTCTGTCACCAATCCTCAAACTTAATTATGAAAATGTATTTTCCTTTAACAATGAAAGCTGTATTAAAGACAATTAAATGAAACTATTTTCATGATTTTAAGTGGTGTTCTGTATTTGAATTACTGTAATCCTAGGGATGCCCTGAATTTTTTTTATTGTGAAAAGTATTTTCTTTGAGAAGTTTTTCAAGGCTTGTTAACCAAAGTCGATTTTATCAACTAATTTAACTGTGAAGGCGCAATACACTATAATTTTCCGTTTTTGAATCGTTATCGTCGTAAATACTCCTCTTCATCAAAAGAGCATTTCTGACCAACTGGAAGGAGAGATGAAAGGAAGATACGACGACATCTTCTCCCGATCTCAAGCTATCCTCCAGAGTGATGTTGCTTTGCCTTCCATCTCTATCCTCCACTCCAACTTCACTAAACTCTGCTTAGAATGGGAAAAGCTCAACGTTGTCGTCGTTGGCTACATGAGAAAGTGAGTGCATGGTCTAAGATATATCACAAAAGAAATATCATGTGTAATTAATAATCACATTTATCTTTTTTAACTTCAATATAATCATATAAATGCCGTTTGCACGCGAAAAACGCCTTCTGTTTATGACTGTTCAGACTTTTGTTGGTGCAAGAGTTCTTGAGATGCTACACAATGGCTCAAGCAAAGTTGAAGGCTTACCAAGTTGAAGTGCAAAGAGTCAACACCTTCCTTTCCCAAGCTGCATCCGGCTACCACGACATTGCAGAGATCATTGAGGCTAAGCACACAATCCAGGTAACTGCTTCTGCTCAACACTAAACTGGCGAGTATATACGAAATACTAGATTTTGAATGGTCATTATTTGCCATTGTATTATCATGGGATGGATGAAAGTGAAACGCTTGTGAAAGAAATTGTAAGGAAACATGAACATAAAATAGTACAATTTCAACAATTTTACATAACTTTACATTTAGTTTACTGATTTGAGCTGTTGCTCTGGCTTGCCCTCGCTCACACTGTCTGCGTTGTATGGCTCTGAGAGCGACGTATATATCTGCAATTAATACAACGCTATATAAAACACATTACAATATTATTACATCAACAATTTTACCTCTCTTTTTCTTCAAATCAACCATCTGTCTGCATTCTCTTCCAGAACTTGGAAGATCAGATTGAAGAGGACGAGAGAAAAGTAACGGATGTCAAGCAAGCTTTAGAGAAGTGCTGTAGTCTTCCCAACGCATCGGACGACCAAGATATACCAGGGTTTGTTGAGAAGACAACAGTCCTTGAGCAAGATTGGAACAACTTGAAGAATGCTTTGGATGACATCTCCATCCAGCTAGCCGATGAGTTGATATTATCCGAAAAACGTAAATCCTGTCAAATTTCAAATCAATGTTCATACAGTTTCAGCGAGCTAATTTATCATCACAAAGGAACTAACAAACTCAATTCGATATCAGCTAGTCACTGCGTGATTGAAGAAAGAATATTTAATTGATGAGTTCTTCTAATTTCTCTCCATCTATCCATGCTTTTACTTTTGTTTTTTGCAATATAGCCCAGTAGGAAATCCCAATCTGCATCACTTTATACTATAGCAATGTTGGCGTATAGGTGATGCTGAGAACCAGAAATCCGAAGACATTCATTCCCGTTTGATCAACCTCCAAAAGGACCTGGATGACATAAGGAACGTGATCCAGGCGAGGATTTGTGTCAGTCTTCCTCCAGAGTCCGAGAGCATTAAAACTGCCATCAAGCAGGAGGAAGTAAGATGTCACATTGTGAAACGTTTGATGTAAACTTGTTTTCTATAAGAATCTATATCGTAGTAATTATTGTGGAAGCATGGGCCTCAAGGGGTAGTCACACGCCTCACAAGGGGGTCAATTGACTTCATTGAATTAACAATCGGCAGAAAGTAGTTCGCTTGTGAACACAATCTTGGCCAGCAAATTTTTTTTTTTTTGCACTGATTCAATATCTGCAGAAGTTGAATCAATGGCATAGCGGATGTATTTGTCGGCTGAGTTTGAGCTTAATTATTGAAACCCGAGGCATTTTGGTTTAGAATAGTCTAGTCCCTTTTCATTGCATAACGGTCAAGTTGTATGACCGTGTTGTCCGCCATACTCTGTGTAAATTATTATTTTTCTTGACTGCAAACGTGACGTCATCACTATATGTCATGTGATTCACCCAGGAAATGGGCGAGAGATTGAAGTCGTTGAAGCATGACGGAGAGTCGCTCCACTCGACATGCGATGATCTGAAAAGCACCGACTCTCCGGCTGTTAAACAACTTGAAGCTAAATTTGTTCAGTTCTTTGAAAACTGGTCGGTTGTCTACAGGCTTCACGAAGAATGCATGAGGAAGTAAGCTATCTTTAAAAATTACCCCTTACAGTAAGATGTTTGCTTTGATAGTGGTCAGTGCACTTATGGGCATGTTCCCAATGTCGGCGGACTTGTGTTTTTTTTTACTTTGCAAATTTCTTCATCGCATTGTTTCGTCATAAGGTTGAATGACTTGAAACTGGCCGTTGAGAAGCTTAAGGCATTGGAGGAAGTGGTCGAACATAATGAGAACATCCTTTCCAAGCACGCTCAAGCTACCAACCTGGCTTTGCTCATGCAACAAAGAGAAGATGTATTGGTACGCCACATTTTTAAAGTTATTTTCTGAAGCAAAGATTTATAGACATTCTTAACTTTTCTGGATCCACCCTGCATGCTGTCAATAACGTAAAATTGTGTTAAAAATCCAAAGTTTTACGAAGTCAAATTTGCAAATTCACTGCTAATGCAAGTTGGTGCCCTGTGTTGTAATAAAACAAATAGCCTACCGTACTGGTGAAAATAAATATCCAGCTGTTTATCAAGAAATGAATTTGATTCTAAGCTTACGCCGCACAAGTGTTTAATCAAGTAAAAACGTAATTATCGTGTTGAAGAAGTACCCAACGTCATTGAACGTTGAGTAAATGTAATAACGGATTTTCCCAGCTGGGTAACACTTGCATAGGGAGATCTCCAAATGAAATCAACTTCATTTAGCTTACATATTATTTTATTAACTTTCTTTTGCAGAAACTATCGAAGCAAATCCCAGAGAACAATTCCATCGCTGTGGAAGCCAACACAGCTGTGGATAATTTAATGAATACGAGAGACAAGATCAGGAGCTTGGAGAGTCTGGATGAGGAGTCAAGGAAGTCGATAGAGATCTCCCATTGCAAGGAGAAGGTTGACTCACTAACTGATAGCTGGGAGAGTGAGAAGAAGGAAATCGCTCGCCAGTTGGCTTTGTTGGAAGATGCAATTAACCAAGGAGAAAACGGTGAGGTGTTCGTTTCTTCATGTTTATACGCTACTCGGGCAACAAATCAATCTATTTTACATTCCGCAGACTTTGAATCAATGTAAAAATGAACTGATTTGCTGGCTAGGTAGTCACGAAGTCCAGTCGTTGTTACCAGCTTGCCTTAGTAGTCAAAGGTCATTGAAACATCATATCTTGCCTTTTGGACTTGTGATTCCTGAATTGCCAAGTTGATTTCTCAACTACAGGCATTTGAAAGAGATCAATTTATCTTTAAACCTAACAAACTTACTCCCTACCGTTGGTGGTGGTTGATGTCTAGTAGTAATGCTATTTTCGAGATATTTTGTAACTTTTGGTCCACTAAATTTTCTCAACATTGTCAAATTTTTCAAAGCTATTATGGCTGAAAATTGTGAAATATCTTCATACGCACTTACCTTCTTTTTCATACAATGCATGTATTTTCCATGAACATTTGAAAGATTAAATAAACATTGCTGTTGTTTTTTAAAGGTCAGTTACTTTCTTAAATTCATCTACCGTTTAATTAAACTGAAACTTTGTCTTTCAGAAGCAAAATATAACGACACCATTATGTCGCTGCTGCAAGACGTGGAGAACCTTCGAGCTGACATCAGCAAGCTTGAGAGTGGGCAGTCTGTGCGATCTGGCGTTTTGCTGCCCACAGATGAAGCGGCCATTTCACAAATCATCGGACAACAACAGGTTTGTAGCCTTCCCACTAACCACAAGGATCTGATTCATTCGGGCGATCAAAACTATTGATCGCTTTTTATTAACGTATCCCATTTACTCTTATTGCGCTTGAAGTGATGGAAGTGAGTTTTAACGTTATTAATAAAATGTTATTGAAATATCTCAAAGCTTTTTTTGATACTGAGAACAGAACTCGCATAACCTGCAGATGTCTAGCATGTAGTTGTGTGTTGTAGATGCGTTACAGTTTAGCCAACTGTTCATCTAGGCACCACATCAGCTTCTGTCACCAATCCTTAATCTTAATTATGAAAATGTATTTTCCTTTAACAATGAAAGCTGTATTAAAGACAATTAAATGAAACTATTTTCATGATTTTAAGTGGTGTTCTGTATTTGAATTACTGTAATCCTAGGGATGCCATGTATTTGTTTATTGTGAAAAGTATTTTCTTTGAGAAGTTTTTCAAGGCTTGTTAACCAAAGTCGATTTTATCAACTAATTTAACTGTAAAGTCGCAATACACCATAGTTTGCCATTTTTGAATCTTTATCGTCGTAAATACTCCTTTTCATCAAAAGAGCATTTCTGACCAACTGGAAGGAGAGATGAAAGAAAGATACGACGACATCTTCTCCCGATCTCAAGCTATCCTCCAGAGTGATGTTGCTTTGCCTTCCATCTCTATCCTCCACTCCAACTTCACTAAACTCTGCTTGGAATGGGAAAAGCTCAACGTTGTCGTCGTTGGCTACATGAGAAAGTGAGTGCATGGTCTAAGATATATCACAAAAGAAATATCATGTGTACAACTGTACATACTATATTCCATATCAATTAATAATCACATATATCTTTTTTAATTTCAATTATAATCATATACTGTAAATGTCATTTGCATACGAAAAACACCTTCTGTTTATGAATGTTCAGACTTTTGTTGGTGCAAGAGTTCTTGAGATGCTACACAATGGCTCAAGCAAAGTTGAAAGCTTACCAAGTTGAAGTGCAAAGAGTCAACACCTTCCTCTCCCAAGCTGCATCCGGCTACCACGACACTGCAGAGATCATTGAGGCTAAGCACACAATCCAGGTAACTGCTTCTGCTCAACACTAAACTGGCGAGTATATACGAAATACTAGATTTTGAATGGTCATTATTTGCCATTGTATTATCATGGGATGGATGAAAGTGAAACGCTTGTGAAAGAAATTGTAAGGAAACATGAGGATAAAATGGTACCATTTCAAAAATTCTACATAACTTTACATTTAGTTTACTGAAGTGAGCTGTTGCTCTGGCTTGTCCTCGCTCACACCGTCTGCGTCGTATGGCTCTGAGTGTGACGTATACCTACAATTAATACAACGCTATATAAAAACACATTACAACAATGAAAACTATTAATACTACAAAAAGTGCTCAATGCCAAGCAAAAAGGCAAAGCAGAGCGAATTAAATCAAATATAGTTATTACTATCTGAAGCTTTTACAAATTGTTTCACCTAACGGATCATCAGAAGGTCTTATTCAAATAGAATGTCTATTTGAATGAGACCTTCTGATGATCCGTTAGGTGAAACAATTTGTAAAGGCTTCAGATAGTAATAACTATATTTGATTTAAAAACACATTACAATATTATTACATCAACAATTTTACCTCTCTTTTTTTTCAAATCAACCATCTGTCTGCATTCTCTTCCAGAACTTGAAAGATCAGATTGAAGAGGACGAGGGAAAAGTAACGGATGTCAAGCAAGCTTTAGAGAAGTGCCGTAGTCTTCCCAACGCATCAGACGACCAAGATATACCAGGATTTGTTGAGAAGACAATAGTCCTTGAGCAAGATTGGAACAACTTGAAGAATGCTTTGGATGACATCTCCATCAAGCTAGCCGATGAGTTGATATTATCCGAAAAACGTAAATCCTGTCAAATTTCAAATCAATGTTCATACAGTTTCAGCGAGCTAATTTATCATCACAAAGGAACTAACAAACTCAATTCGATATCAGCTAGTCACTACGTGATTGAAGAAAGAACATTTAATTGATGAGTTCTTCTAATTTCTCTCCATCTATCCATGCTTTTACTTTTGTTTTTTGCAATATAGCCCAGTAGGAAATCTGTAGCCCATAGCCCAGTAGGAAATCCCAATCTGCATCACTTTATACTATAGCAATGTTGGCGTATAGGTGATGCTGAGAACCAGAAATCCGAAGACATTCATTCCCGTTTGATCAACCTCCAAAAGGACCTGGATGACATAAGGAACGTGATCCAGGCGAGGATTTGTGTCAGTCTTCCTCCAGAGTCCGAGAGCATTAAAACTGCCATCAAGCAGGAGGAAGTAAGATGTCACATTGTGAAACGTTTGATGTAAACTTGTTTTCAATAAGAATCTATATCGTAGTAATTTTTGTGGAAGCATGGGCCTCAAGGGGTAGTCACACGCCTCACAAGGGGGTCAATTGACTTCATTGAATTAACAATCGGCAGAAAGTAGTTCGCTTATGAACACAATCTTAACCAGCAAATGTTTTTTTGTTGTTGCATTGATTCAATATCTGCAGAATTAAGTTGAATCAATGTCAAAGCGGATTTACTGTATTTGTCGGCTGAGTTTGAGCTTAATTATTGAAACCCGAGGCATTTTGGTTTAGAATAGTCTAGTCCCTTTTCATTGCATAACGGTCAAGTTGTATGACTGTGTTGTCCGCCATACTCTGTGTAGATTATTATTTTTCCTGACTGCAAATGTGACGTCATCACTATATGTCATGTGATTCACCCAGGAAATGGGCGAGAGATTGAAGTCGTTGAAGCATGACGGAGAGTCGCTCCACTCGACATGCGATGATCTGAAGAGCAACGACTCTCCGGCTGTCAAACAACTTGAAGCTAAATTTGTCCAGTTCTTTGAAAACTGGTCGGTTGTCTACAGGCTTCACGAAGAATGCATGAGGAAGTAAGCTATCTTTAAAAATTACCCCTCACAGTGATCAGTGCGCTTATTTTTGTAAAAAGATAACTTTAACACCACTGCTTCCAAATGAAATGAAAATCACTTTTTGATAAACAAGTTTTTATTGGTGCATGTGATGATTTGCTACATCTGTTGATTTTTGCAGACTACGATTGACCATCCAAGCAGCCAATGCGATGTGTGTTTCCCAAGAGGTCATTTTTTCTTACGCCAACCAGCTGCACGTGCAAGATGCAATGGCGGATAACAGAGAGGGCTTGGAACAACAAAAAATGATTTTACAAGTACATCTCTCTAACGCAGTGGTTTTCAACCAGGGTTCCGCGGAACCCTAAGGTTCCGCTAGTTAGTCTAGGGGTTCCGCAAAATTACATTCAAATCCGAGAGTCTATTTTATTATTATATGCATATTGTTTAAATATAATCAAATATTGATTAGGTTTGCCACTATTAATAAATTTGCTACACTTCAACACGTTCGCTGCGATCCCGAATTTTCGTTGTTTTCTTGTGGTGCGATTATCTTTAACTTTCTGCTTTTCAAATTTATCGACATGTTTTCTTCGCTTCAAGGAGTTCTTTCAGACAGTTTAATCGTTTGTACACCGGTGGGTCAAATCGCCGTGAACGTGTTAGAGATCATTTTGTTTTGCCAGTATTAGGTTTGTTTTTATACATATTTATAATTTATAAAATTCTGCTTACAGCCTGAACATGAGTATTTTAATTTATTTTTATTAATCAAACGATGTTTTTTGCATAAGCCAATTAAATTATTGAACAGGGGTTCCTCGAGCTTTTGGAATGTTCGATTGGGTTCCGTTCCACCAAAAAGGTTGAAAACCACTGCTCTAACGTATAATTAATTACATGTCGTTGGTTTATTTATTTATTGTTTAATCTGATTTCTCGAATCAACACTTCTTAATGTCAAACTAAGATAGCGTTTGATTTCAAACTTTCAATATCACACAATCAGCGCAAAAAATGCTGAAACGTTGCAGTAAAATAAAACCCTTCCTTTTACCATCGATCTCTTTGCGCAGAAACTTGCGGACGAAGCGCCACAGCATGATCCCAAGTTTGATTCGATGACGCAGGATTGCCAGGATCTCCATGCACTCAACGACTCGTTGAAAGGGAAAGGTTTGGACTCGGACAGCAACTTTGACAGCCTTGCAAATGACCTGAACGAAAGATGGAACACCGCCAAGGAGCAAGTTGCTGAAAGGTAGCACAAGCGAACCGTGTGTAGACTGTAGACTAACTCTACCGTTATCAATGCCTTTTTGTCTTAACCAGGCTTTAAAAAATTCAGGCGTAAGCAGGCTTAAAAATCACACACTAAACGTATGAAAGTGTTATATAAAACTACTACATTTTTAAGCAGCTTCTCGGCCCAAAAACTACGTCGCTAAACGTTGTAACGACGTAAAAACGACAACCTTTGCTGGCTGAAACTTGGCCTTCAAAGCAACATTTTACTTTCAGACTCTCCCTCGTGATAGCAGGTGAGGATAAGATCATTGAGCTTGAGAATGAAGTGGACCAACATCACTCCATGCTCCAAGAGAAGGAAGACATCGTCCAACAGCAGGATGCTGCTGATCCATCGCAACGCAGCGCCGCTGACTTAAAGAAGCTCATTGAAGACACTGAAGTAAGCTCAACAGAAAGCCGAATGCCAAAATGTGACCCTTATTAAATTTCAAGCAATGCATGAATAACGGTTTCACACAGCTTGGTTATTTGATGTTTTCCGTTTGCTTCTCTGTGTCCAGTGTCTCTTTGTCTTCACTGGTATTTCTTTTTTGTGTGTTTGAAAACATATTAATTTTATACTCTGACAAGTTTTGAGTGTGTTAAAATTGTTTGCTTCTTGTGAACAAATTGACAGTCTATAATGTCTTTGATGCAAACAATTGCACCACCCGTGTAAAACCTCGATGTTTCCAATGAATTGCCCTGTTGTATTGGACTTGGTGCACTTCGCATGATAGTTGGTCAGGTTGTTCTGTGATGACGGTTTGAAGTGGCTGCTTTACTGCGGTTTTCAGTTGTTTAAACATCAGCTGTTTGGTCTTATTCTGCTTAATTCAAGTCTCCCTGTTTTTGTTATGGTTGTTAGTAGTTTTTGGAGATTACCGGCATATAACTTTCCTTTGAGCTTTATAAAACTTTTGAGTTGAACTTAGTGTCGATGCCTGATTGTTTCAGGAATATTCTGCGGTATGCTTATTACTTTGTACAGAGCATATGGTTCAGCTAGCAAATGTATCCACTTCATATAGGCATATTGATGTACACTTGTACAGTATATGACGTGTTATTGGCGTAAACGTGGTAACCTTTGCTTGGTGAAGTAGAGGTTAGCCTGTTTGATTCTATTTCTTCTACAACTCTTACCATCAATGACACCAACCACTCACACACAATGTGTTGCCAATTAACAGCACTTTGAGACAACTAAGCTCTACGAAAGAGAAATCGTAAGTACATGCTGACAATTCCTGAGTGCGAGATTTTAACGTTTGAAGTAACTTGGTGTTGCGAGAGCATTTGCATTTGTGAACTTAACAATACTTCAAGATTCTTACCTTTGCAAGTTTCTCTATTTGTTTTCTTCTTCGTTTGAACTTCTTTTGTCTTCGCCACTTCGAGGGTCGTGGATTTTGGTTTTAAATCTCGTTTTTAAGGTTGTTTTGGAATACTGTAGCAAGCTTGTACCTTGTTATGCAACCAATGCATGCTATATTGCAGTGACATCGTTCAAACGTGCATGCTATATGATTTCTATCTTTGTTATTTCTTGCTGATTTTTGCTCATGTTTCTAGCAGGTTTACCTTGTATAGGGAAAATTTAAGTTTGGAATTTACGGATTTTGGTTGTTAGATTGACTTGTTGTGTCATTAGTAACTGAAGTAAAAATCGCATAATAGATCCAACTCCGTTAAATGCGAATCGTTGGGATTGGAAACTTTGCAGTGTATATTATGCTGATTTTTATTGTAAGAAGAGTTATTTCATCCGCCAACCACCATTGTATGCAGCACTTAAAAGTTCTACCGAGATGGATTTATTAAGCAAATTCTACTAGGTTATTACCATTAGATTCGACAATGATCAGGTTGCCAGTCTTACCTAATGTTGATGCCATAATTTTACGTGTCCCAGAAACTCCAAGAAAGCCTGACAGTCGAATATTCGAAAGTGGGCCACATGTACGAGCTGTCGAACGAGTTCGATTCCGTGGCACGGAAGTACGACCAGGTGGCTGCCACGTACGACGATCCAGCTATTGAGGAGGACCTTGGCAAGGCGAAGCCAACAGAAGAGGAAATTGAAGACAGGGCTTGCAAGCGCCAGAAAATCATCGAGTACAAGGTGAAAATATGGTGATGTGACTTCATTTGTGAGTTTTTTGTGGGTTTTTTATTGAGCCCTTTCTCTACATGCCCAATATTTTTTTTTTAAATCAATAAAATTTTATGAAAGTTTTCATTCTAACCATTTTTGCTATTGTTTTGCTTCGATAGGTTATCAAAGTCACTCAGCGCTTCGATAAACTAAAGAATCTCATATCGGAGCGGATTGACCAGTACAAGATGGCGCACCAGGTTGCCATTGACGAGGAGGTTAGTTTCATCATACTATGTAACGTGAGTGCTTTAAACCTAATCCCAAACCGTGTGTCGGGTGCAATCATTGCCATACTGTAGTGACGCACAAGCAAATTTTGTCATTATTCGTCGGTTTCCGACGAAAAATCAACGTAAAAATGACGGAGTTTGCTCGACAGTGAGTAGAGTCTTTCTCTCATGTCACTTGTACTAGAAATCGATTTTTCAATTGCATTCATATTCGCAAAACGCATGCCGTCATTGTATCTTAACCATAGATTACCATGCAACATAGCCAAGGTTTTGTTGCGTATTAGCTATGGTTGGTAAAGTGGTTAGTCCACACTGTTTTGGCATCTAAGTCTCTTGAAAAGATTGAGTTGTTTTAACCTTAACAGCTTAATTTTTTCTGTTGTTGTGACCCATTTTCCATTCAACAAAACAGTCCTTTTTTACATCGATGCTACGTCTGCAGCTTTTGAATCAATGTAAAAAAAGGCTAATTTGTTGACTGGGCAAGCCTTGATCGTCATTGGTGCTGAATTGTATTGTTGCTTGTGTTTCATGCGGTGGTGCGTCGTTTACGTTCAAAAATTGACCAAACGTAAGAGTCTTTGCGTACGTCAACGTCACGGAACGTCACTGAATGCGTAAACGGCGTCAATTTACAATGCAAAATTTGTACTTTGTGCTTCTATGTACTAACACGACCGATCCGTTGCAATTCTTTTCTGTAAATTGATTTTCCAACCAATAAGCATCCTGATTCACCCCTACTCAGTGGTAAAGACACCTTGCAGCATGGACTTAGTGATTTAGTAGCATTTTTGAGGTGAGTGGTTACTAATACAGTATTACAAACATTGTGTGCTAACATTTTGAATCCTTTTTGGATGAAATTCACATGTATTCAAACCAGTGTTTTTTTACAAAAACAAATGTAAAAAGTTACTTGATATTATTATATCTCTTGCAAATTCTGCATGCTGTAAATTCGTTGTAAATCTTGGAAACAAAAAGTTTTCTAATTTTCTCTTTGCAACTTTTTCGACTTGAATAACTTTTTCTTAATGTTTCAAAATTTTATGACAATCTTAATTATCCAAATTATATGCACACATTGCACTATAAATGAGGTTGCTAGCAGTAATCATGCATGACCTAGGCATTGTTTGTTTAAGCATAGTTCAACTATGTCAGCTTACCTGGTAGCTTTACTATTAGACTTACTTGTTCTTTAACCGTCACATTCATCGCTGGCCTGTCAGTCTCTTCCTAGTTATCAACTCAAACCAGCAAACCAAAATTTACTTTCTAGTTTTGAAAAACTGTAACTCTCTGGACAAGAATTCAATTCAAAAATTAACTTGTACGTTCGAATGTGGGAAATGAATACGATGTGATGACGTACTAACGAGATAACGTTTTTTTGCGTGTGAACGTAACGGAACGTAACGTCAAATAGCGGCATTGCTCGTAGTGTGATAGGGCTTATAATGAGACGTTTTTCCCCAAACTTTTGAAATTGTGCAGTTGGGTTTGAACTTGCGTAACAGATGGGTGTGTCTGAAACACAGGCTGTTTCTTTTTGTAGCTCCTTAAACTAATCGTTTGTAGTTAAGTTGCTTTTTACAACGAGACATTAGCAGTTGAAAATGCTTGCGCATGAAAGGTAATAGCTTTGATAAAACGAAATCTTGTCGGTTGTGGGTGGGTAGTTTGAATTTTCACTGCGAGCATAGCATTCGCTTCACCAAAATCCTTGATTTTCATCCTCACGTTAGGCCGGCTAATATCTCGTTCCAACCAACACCAAGTAACTTGTGAACCTTTCGCTTAACTTCACCTTTGAGCTTTGCAGTAGAAACGTTAATGATTTCCCAAGCGGTCATCTCCACACTTCTGCCTCTCTACACTTATCACCGCATGACATGCCACTTTAATTGCGCATTAATAAAACGTATATTTACTATTGTAGGTTTTGCTGTTCGGAATGCTGTTTTGTGCTTTCTAATCCCGCACTATGCTTAGTAGCCCACTCATCTTTAATCGCTTGTGTGCACGACTTTGTAATTTCTTGTAATTAAAATAATCACTTGCTTGCTTGTGTGGTCGCTAAATCCCATCAGAACATGGTGAAGTCATCAATGTTAGACCTGTGTGGTAACAACCCAGTTGCTGTGTGATCGACGTTTTGAAAGGGAGATTGGCTGCACGTAGTGTTTGCTTTCTCAAACCTTTACACTTCTGTGACGTTCCAGACTAACTTACGTAAAAATATGTATGATCTTTGAAAAAATAAAGAAGCTAATTTACTGATTTATCAAAAACAAATTTTGAAAAGTCAATCGGTTGTTTCATCGCAAGTTAGAAGTACCTGCTTTGACACTTTGTTTTACGTATTGATATGTGTTTATTGAATTGACTCGATTCAACGACGACCAAACATACGCTGCAAGATGCGAATGTCATCGATGCAATGTGTCGGTTTCATGAGTAATTATTGTTGATTTGATAGATTTTTGTATTTTTATGCTGAAGTTTTCCATAATTATATAAGTAATTGGCTTATTTTGGAATTACATAAATGTCTCATCTTAAATAGCGAATCTTTTAAAGGTTTTAAAATATGATCTTAAAGAGTTATAGCTCGTGAAATCCTTCACATTACCTAATCCTTCATTTTCACTAACAACTGACTGGCTAGCTAGATGTTTGTGACTGGTTGTTGATACCTTGTGATGTAAGAACACTGGTCGATGCATATACTTTATAGTGTTCGCCTTGTAGCCACGGCTAAGCTGACGTCAGAAACAAGTTGAGAAATGTTGCTTTATGATTACTGGAGAGTCAAAACAAGAAAAAAATGCAAGTTTTATGTGCAGCCACAGCGAGGTATTAACGAGTTTCAGAATGAGCCCAGAATTATCACAAAAGTTGAGAATACCTGAGTTTTTAGTTGTTTCTGATGGTTGGCTTGCCCAAATGTCATTACTTTAGTGTCGCTTCATAGTTTTTCTTTGTTAGGCTAGCAGTGTTAGTGTTACACCAGGACTGTAAAACGTGAGCGTGAAATTCTTTACTCCCTCTCTTGTTTCAGACCAACCGAACCATCACCACTATGACCGAAACCACGTTAACAACGACAAAGAAGAAGCGACATTTGGATCACATCAAATTTGAAACTTACTTGCATAGACAAGCCACTGCCCAAGACTTGTACAGTGCTGGAATTGTTCCTGAGGATATGGCAGAAAAGTTAGAGCTCGGAGTTTTGCGTGAACAAGATGTAAGAATTTGTTAAATTCTGTGTTGATATTTTGTTGTTGATATGTGCTCATGTCATATGTTTACAAAGTAATAAAACTGTACATTTATTAATTTAGTAAACAGTAAATACTTAATTTTATATTGATTTTAGTTCTTCATAAATTTCCGAAACACAAAATTTTATCAGAATTCAAACACCTTTTCTGTAAGAAAATTTTCTAACCACTCGCTTGCAATAAAGCGTTGCCCAGCTAGAAAAAATCTGTTCTCTTCACATTCATTGAATGTGTACAGACATTGCATCAACGTAGAATGGGCTGATGTTTCTAACAGGAAAAATGCCCTGCATATCTGCAATGGACACAACACTTTATATAAAAGACAGTTTCATGTTTGCAATCAAACATCCGTCCTGTATCTGTCCACCATAGAAACTCCCCTTTTAACTTGCAGACCAGAATGATTAGTTCTGTTCAGTTCTGACGCAATAATAACGTTAAAAAACATCCCAACGTGTTGTTTCACACAGGTTGAAGATGAACTGAAGACATACTTGAAAGGAACTGAACCGATTTCCGGGTTGATTGTTAAGAAAGCTGGAGACAAGAAGATCTCCATCAACACTGCAATGAAGTGCGGTCTAATCAAGACAGGCACTGGGTGATTACATTTAGACGTTGAATCAACGTAAACAACACTGGGATAGGTTTTCAACCGTTCTATTTCTTCTGTTTGAAAATCATTAGATAAAAAATGCACACTTCAGCTACAACAAAATTATTAGTCGTCATATCAATACCACTATAGGGTCGTTAGTCCTGCAATTTGCTGTCTTCAACTTCTATTAACTCAACTCTGTCTATATCTCAGGCTGGTGCTACTAGAAGCCCAAGCCGGGACTGGTAACATGATTGATCCTCTAACGAACGAGCACATGAGTGTCGCTGAGGCCGTGGACAAAGGTGTGGTCGATGCTAAGTATGAAGATGCCTTGAAGCGTGCAGAACGTGCTGTGACGGGGTATGAAGACCCAATCAACCACAAGATATTGTCCTTGTACGAATGCATGAAGAAAGGCTTCATTGTAGAGAGCCATGGAATCAGGTACATCATTGGTGCATCTTTGTACTTGCAAGACAAGAACTTTAAATTATCAGTGTTGAATTTTTTTTAGCTGATAATGTAACTGTCATGAGGAAAGAACAATTAGATCACACTGCTTTTTGTGGAAAGATCAAAGGAAAACGAGTTCTTGGAAAAACGCGCCTCACTTTTCTCAGTAACCTCAAGGATCACCTTCACGTTCCAACCACAACTATTTTTAATACAGTTAATTGCCGGGATAACTGGAAAGAACTATGCATGAATACCTAAGCCTGAAACAGGCATGGTACACAAAGAAGAAGACGAAGTTACTGCTTAATATTGCCTAGACGTCGCCAGACTTTGAAGCTACGTAAAAATAACAACTTTTGCTGGCTATGTATTAACGTTCTTGAGCATTGTCACTTTATTTAGTTGTACAAACTCCTTCCCCCCAGATTGTTAGAGGCGCAAATAGCCACTGGAGGACTGATTGACCCCCGGGCCAACCACCGGGTCCCCATATCAGTCGCGTATCGTCGAGGCTTGTTCGATGAGAGAATGAACAAGATCTTGGAAGATCCAACCGATGATACAAAAGGATTTTTTGACCCCAACACAGAGGTACACACTCTCATTGTTTTGAAAACTGCGTTTCGTTGAAAGAATTGTTTTATCGATATGAGCTGTTGAAAGTAACAAAGCTAATATCACGATCTTATGATATGATATTATCACGATCATGGCAATTGCTTTTCAGAAAAATCTCACTTACTTGGACTTGGTTGGCAAGTGTAAAGAAGAGAAGGAGACAAAGCTCTTGTTTCTTGAGCTAACTTCTTCGAAGATTGATATCAGCAAGCTCTTGGAGCCACAAGCTCCCAAGAAGAAGAAGCGCATCCATTCTGATATCAGGTCATTTGTTTTGCTTTTCTCTTTTCTTTCACCGAATTCAAATCCTCTCTCACTAATTAAAAATAATCTGATCTCGACTTACGACTTCGACATTTCTGTAACATGCATTTCCTTTGCGCAGGTTCAGTACAGCCTATCACGAAGAAGCAAAATTGCAAGACATATATGATGCTGGTTTGGTGACGGAAGAGCAGGTCAGAGATTTGGAATCGGGAGCCATAACTGAGTCGGACTTGTACGATCAGTTGAAGCCCTACTTGTTTGGTGGTGAAGAACCAGTGTGTGGCGTCATAGTGGAAGAAACTGGTGAGTTGTTTAAACAATTTTTAAAATAATTTTTGTTTTTCTGCACAATGATTTTGAATCTTGAGGTTAAATTTTGTGTAGTTTTCATATAGCTTTTGATAGACTATTCAGTTTCAGGGGTGTACAACATGTAATCCACTGGCCAATTTTGTGCTTCAGCTCCCCGGAACACGGTTTTGTTTTCAAATTGGAGGATGTCATGAAAAAATTTTAGCAATGCATCACAAACCTTCAGACTTAATTAAAACAATCAAGTTTTAAACTTTGAAATGTTTTTGTCAACCCCTCTCAGACTTCTCAACCTGACAAACGTAACGTTACCAGGGGTTGACGAGAAAAAATATCCGGAGACGCCATTTAACTTCCCATTCATTCTCAGGTGAGATGTTATCGATTATGGAAGCAACGAATAAAGGAATTATTAAGAGAGGAACAGGCATAGAGCTTCTTGAGGCCCAAGCAGCTACTGGGAATATCATCGACCCAAAAAGTGCTTCAAAGATGTCCGTGGCCGCGGCGTACAAAAAGGGTGAGTTTTAACTTGTATTTTAGTTAAAAACAGCTCGTTTTGTAACCGTAAGAACCGTTGTGACTTTTTTTTACATAGGATATACACACTACGTGTCATGTTGGATATTTTTGTATTACGACACATTGTTTATGTTTTTATTAGGTATCGTATTCTTGATCGGTTTTGTGAATTCTGTTTAGCATGAGGCAGGTTTCGTTGTCTCAAAATCCCTTTTTTCCATTTCTGTTGCATTGGCCTACGGTTCTATCGCCAACTCCCTAAATCGGACAAGTTCTTTTCATGCATACCGAACACTGAAAACCCCCATTGTCATTCTGTGAATGGTACCCAGCCTTGACTGTAACTTACCTCGGAGATATAAACGTTAAAATCTTAGTGTGAAATTCTACAGTGTATAATAAGATGGTTGAAATTGCGTTGTAGTGCATTAAAATTCTAAGCTGCTTGTTCTTTCAGGCTTGATCGATCGCAATCATGTGGACACGCTTGAACGGGCAGAGCGGGCGGTCAAAGGTTACCAAGTTCCAGGAACCAATCAAATCCTCTCATTATTTGGAGCAATGCGGAAAGGACTGGTCGTGGAATCTCGAGGGATTCGCCTTCTTGAAGCGCAGATAGCAACCGGTGGTCTAATCGATCCTAGAGCTCACCACAGGGTAGGTTGAGAAAACTTGCTTTTCAGTTCATATCCAAAAAGTTCAAAGTAAAGTTAATCATGAATTTTAGAAGTGACCATACTGGTCTACACTGTCCTACCAAATAAACTTTCTGTACGATTTTCAAAATTTGATGTGTTTTTTATTTGCAAAAACTTTAGGGTAAATTGCTCACTAATTTCATTGCAATTTGTGTATTCACGTTTAACTCCATTATAGATTTGTAAAAAGTTTACTTCCATTTGGACGCATTCATTTGCCAGCAATTCAATTACTCGGCTTGGAAGTTACCATGGCGGCGATTTTATTTCCTCATTTCCTTCATCAGGTGCCAATATCTGTCGCTTATGAACGAGGTTTGTTTGACCAAAGAATGAACGAGATTCTGGAAGACCCATCGGATGACACTAAGGGATTCTTTGATCCCAACACAGAGGAAAATCTCTCTTATCTTGACCTCATGCAAAGGTGCGTCCTGCAGATACACGGCTCCATCAACAAATCAGCCCTTTTTACATTGATTCAACGTCTGCAGATGTTGAATCAATGTAAAGAAGAACTGATTTGCTGACTGAACTTCATATATGTTCATATGCTTGGAGGTGGATGAAGATTGGCTCCTTGCCTTTCCTTCTAATTTTGAAAGTTTTTTTCCACCCAACATAAGTTTGATGTAAAAAATGATTAATAAATATATAAATTAACATCAAATCAACGTCATTATTACTTTCAGGTGCGAGATTCGTCCTCCAGCTGGTTTCCGGTTCTTGATGATCAAGCCGAAGAAGCAGAAGCGTTCCAGAACCAAAACAACATCCACTGTTGTCAAAGTGAGTGATGCCATTGTGCACGCATCAGCTGATGTTGCAATGCAGAAAATTTAGAATTTAAGATTTTCTTTGCTTCCTGTAGTAATACTTCAATTTTTATTGGATTGCTTAAAAACAGAAGTTTAATAAAACGAACATTCTTTTTTCGCGTGTAAAGGAATCACATCAAATATGGATAGAAACTATAGATACTATTCACCTATAAATCATCAAGAGTTCCTTATTCAAATGTTAACAATTATTTTGTTGTGCTTCAGACTGTGCAAGTGACAGAAGTAGATGCTGCACCCGCTGCCAACGACAGGAAATCCATCAAGTAGGTCACAACCGTTGACTAACTTGTAGTTGTCCTACCCTTTAAGCTTACTTTAGACCTATTCTGGAAATGAAAAGCTTATCATTATCATTCTATGAATTCATAAAGTATAACATATTATTTAAAAGCAAGGACTTCCCCCTTGCTCCACACTGACCGGCTTCATTAGTTATTATAAAATACAATCGTTGGACTGTTGTGTATCATTGGTTCTGAACCAACAGTGGTCGCGTGGCTGAATGGAAAGGAATTGTGCCTGATGTTTGGAATGGTGTTGGTTCGACTCTCAACGAGAACAAGAAGCTTTTTTAAAACGTTATTTTGTTTTTCAGATTCCCAACAATATGCAACGTTGATATTTCGTTGGACGACTTAGTCAAGTACGGGATTGTGCAAGAAAGCGTAGCATTGGACGTGGAGAGTTGCCGTATGAGCATCGATGAAATCAAAGCGATGATTCGTCCCTACTTATTTGGCAACCCTGCCATCAGCGGCGTCTTCATTAACACGACTGGAGAGAAACTCTCGTTCTTGGAAGCAACGAAGCGTGGAATTATGACGCGCGATGACGCGTACCGATACCTGGAAGCTCAGGTACGTTATTGACAGTTCCATCCTTAAAAGTTGTCTTTTACATCGTTTCAACGTTCAAAAAAGCAACTTTTGCAAGCTGCGTTGTAGGTTGGACAATAAGTGTCCGTGTGGTCAGAAAAAAATGAGTGTTCTTTTGGAAGTAGAACAACTCCCTGTCCACAAGAAAATGTCGGTTACAACCAACCAGTTGCAGTAGGCCTTTAAGAACCCCTAGGTAAAGCAGCAACACCCTATTATTTTACCAAAATCGTAAAAATAAATAGTATGTGGACAAACTCTTAATGCTCCATCGTTTTCGTTTATACTTATCCACTTCATTTCCAGGCTTGCACTGGTGGCATTGTCAACCCCAAGAATGGTGAGGCATTGACAGTGTTGGATGCCTACATGTCAGGCTTGATCGAGCGAAAACACATCTCCTCATTACAGCAAGCCGAACAAGTTGTTTTGGGGTATGCTGACTATATCTTACTCGTGCTACCAGTTTTATGTTGGTTTTTAACTGACACACGTTAAAGTGGCCTTACTTTCGTGCACTTAATGGCACTATTTTGTAACCCAGACAGCAAATCAATGTAAAAAATGGTTGATTTGCTGTCTGGGAAGTGATAATGAGAAATTTGTTTACATGAACAATGTTTTGAGCTTCTTAAAGAAATAATTCGAGTTCTATTTTCCAGATATCTGAAGCTGGGTGCCAAGATGCGAATGACACTTGCTGAGTTGGCAGAAAAGGAAATCATCAATTTAAGCGACGCAGCACGATACTTACAATGCCAACTTGCGACAGGGGGTGCCATCGATGCTAAGGTAGGAATAGAAACAAGGGATATTTAAACTTTCACTTTTGTGAAATGAGCAAAGATTGTTCTTGTTTAAAATGAGTCTATTTGAATAAGATACTGAAGAAGCACCCTTTGCGGAACCGAAGCTTTAACAATAAATTATGAGTTACCGAACATATAATAATTGATTTTATTGACCTGATATAAAGCAAACCTGGTAGCAGTTGATCACAATGTTGAGGTGTTATCGCGAAAGAAGTCTAAACGTTCAACTCTGCTATGTACTCACAATGCTTCTAATGATGATTATCATTGTTTTCAGAAATGCGTTCGACTCCCTCGGGGTAGCCCCCTCCTTGAGGCATCGGTCGGTCCCAAGCTGACCCCCTGCCTTGAAGGTGACTCCGATGTTGAGCGAAACTACGTTGATCCGACATCGAAGACGACGAAATCTTACGAAGAAGTAATCCAGTCTTGTTACCATGACCCAGTTACCGGTGTCAATCTTTTACAACGCAATCCACAGGTGATAGAAAAGTCTGTTGTAGGGCTATCCATTTTCTTGAACAAGCTGTTTCTGCAGTCTGCACTACATTTTTTTCCTTTTCTTTCAAGAGATGTCTAATGAAACCTTTCTGTTTCTGTGAATCAACCCAGCAAGCTGTCCACTTGAAGCAGTTGACTGTCTCGTATATCATTGGTATGGGTCTTGTTAATCGCTCAACAAACAGTTTACCAGCCTCATATTTTAATCATAAATCGATTTTGCCATCACAGCATTCTCAGTTTGATCATGTGAAGAGCAAAAAAAAGGTAGACTGTTAAGTGACTAACAAGGCTTATACTGTCAAGAGATGAGATGTATGTGATTTTTGATGAGGCAAAGTAGTTTCTTTGAGTTGTATTGGGAGTGAAAATATTACCAGTTTACAAAGTCGCGAGCTAAGCTTTGATTTTGGTCATCTGAACATCTGGCCATTGTTGTTGTACAAATTGTACAGCGCTCTAAAGTAGAACAACTTACAATTGAAGTAACTTGTGAGCTGTTTGAAGTGTCATAATCTGCGCCATTGCTCGGGATCATAATATCTGTCCTCTTCAGAACGAGACCACCACCACTACGGAAACCACAACCATAACTACAACCACCAAAGTTAAAAAACGAACCGACATTTACTTTGAAACTACTTTAAACAGGTTTGTTCCGGTTTATTTTATAAAAATGGAAATAATCTGTTAGTACGTATGAATGAGTAGTGAGAAGTGATTTTTTTAACATATTTTCATTGACAAATATCTACCATCGGTTTGAAAAACCCTCTTCGGAAGCTTTATCCGTCACGCTGAGGGAGGCTTAATCCACTGACCCAGTCCCTGTGATCAAAATTGACAGTTGGAAATTTCTGTTTGAAATATTATTTTTCAATAATTTACTGAACTCTTTTCCCGCTATTGTAACGATCTTTTTCAAAGGACCAACTTCAGTTTTGCTTCACTTTCGTGGCTTACCATCACATTCACATAACGTTTGTACAGACGGGCGTCTTTGATTCACCTGCTAGAAGCTGGCATAGTCACTGAAGAGACGGTGGCTGCTTTAGAAGAAGGTAAGCTGTCTGAAGACGAAGTAGCAGACTCAATCCGACAATATCTGGTCGGCGAGCAACCTATAGCCGGCATCATCATCGAGGCTACTGGCCAGAAATGCAAGATTCTGGAATGTATTCGCAATGGGATTATCAAGCGTGGCACAGGTTTGATGTAATGAGTTATGTTTTGATCTCGTTGTACTTCATGGCTCGATTTTAATCTTTTTTGGCTGTAGTCGGTTTGGCATCAAGTAGTTGCAACATAAAAAATAATTAGTGTATTTACTAGGGTGTTTCATTTTTTCACCATTTTTGAAATTCAAAATGCCTGGGGTCCCATCTGGTGGTATTTGGGGTAAAAAGTTTATACCCCAATTTTTTTTCAATTATGACGTCATATTGAGGTGGTCCACGAGGTTTAAAATTTTTAGGCCTCAAATTCTCGAAATTTGGCCGTATCTTCGGAACCGCTCATCATATATCGACAAAATTAGTATCAAAATGCGCAAAAGGGTCGGTTTCCTATACCTGATGTAGAGAATATTAAGGTCTATCTGCTTCAGAAAAAAAGTTATTTCAAAAAATCTGATTTTCGGTCTATTTTCTCTTGATGAACAGAGATCAGGTGATCAAGATAAAAGTTTTTCTGTATTTTTCCACTCTTGGAAGCTGTTATTGCGTAATAATAGTTGGTGTTAAGGTTTCAGTACTGGGCTTGTCTAGTCTTGATATCTGCTTAAGCAAAGCCCCATCTTGCATTGCTCCGGGACTCTTCTTGTCGTCGTCCACAAAAGAAATGACATGGGAAAGATATATTTCGTTTATGTGGAACATGCATTAAAGGGTATGAATATCATGACCAACTTCACCATTAAAATAATTGACCAGTCGAGTATTGACTCCGGACTTTTTTCCTGTGTTGAGAGCAGTCGTATCAGCCATGACTGAATATTGGGATAGGTGAACTCTGCAAGCCTCCTGGATGATGGTGCCAAAAATCAGTTCTGCAATGACCGACACACTTTTGGGAAAAGATTTAACAGCAAGCACACCTTCGTGCTTCATGCCATTATCATCAACAAGTTGGCCCAAGGAAACGTATCGATCTATTTGATCGACAACGCGCCCATCATAACATAAGCTGAGTTGAGCAGAAGCTGAGTTGAGAAAGTTCTCATTTTCCATCAGAGATTTTTCTCTCGTTTTTTGTCGTTTGCGGTATACTGTCGAAGGTGATGCAGCATTGCAGCTACTTGATCTTTTCCAAGAACCGACCTCATAAGATCTTACTGCTGGCGTACCGAAGTTATCCTACGATCAGCAAGTACACAACTTCTATCATTTATGGAAAAAGAATGTACTTTCTTGTACACTTTTCCCCAAACAGCTGGTTTCAGAGGCTCGTATTCCTTATCATCTTCCCAATTTATATCACCATCAGAGTCGCTTTCGCTACTGTGTAGACATCTAACTACTTCATTTATTTTTCTTTGTTTCAAACATAGTAGTGCCGATGCTTTGGCAGATTGTATGCCAGAAGTGCTAGGTTTCTCTGTTTGCTAAGCACTGGAAGACCAGCTTTGTTCCATATGCCAACTACATCTTTCAGCAGTTCATCTTTCAAATCTTTGAAATGGAGTATTTTCTTCAAAAACTTAGGATTAGTTTCGGCTACTTTCTTCCTCAAGTAAAAATAGTGACTGGCTATATCTGAATTCAGGGGAAGCACATTTCTCTCCAATTCCATGAAGTTTTGCATCGACTTACTAATACCTGACCTTAATGCCATAATGACACTTAATCTAAAGCAGGTGAGCAGCATACCTCTTCCTCAACGGTTACATTAATATTATAATAGTAATACCTTCAAATTACTATTTCATCTCTTGCAAAACGAACAAGAACTATTATTACGCAATAGCAGCTTCCAAGATGGAAAAACACAGAAAAACTTTTATCTTGATCACCTGATCTCTGTTCATCAGAAGAAAATAGACCGAAAATCAGATTTTTTGAAATAACTTTTTTTCTGAAGCAGATAGATCTTAATATTCTCTACATCAGGTATAGAAAACCGACCCTTCTGCGCATTTTGATACTAATTTTGTCGATATATGGTGAGCGATTCCGGAGATACGGCCAAATTTCGAGATTTTGAAAACCAAAAATTTTAAACCTCGTGGACCACCTCAATGTGACGTCATAATTGAAAAAAATTTGCGGTGTAAACTTTTTACCCCAAATACCACCAGATGGGACCCCAGGCATTTTGAATTTCAAAAATGGTGAAAAAATGAAACACCCTAGTATTTACATTACAACCTAGCTCCTTCGTTGGGAATTTCACGTTAAAGTTGAAAGTTCACGGTATTGAGAACGTCAGAGTGACGTTCAAAGGGGGCATAGGTTCGATGACCACTGGGAGCACGCGGCTGTGTCTTGCCAAAACTCTTAAAGATACAGGAAGACTAGCTACTTGTCTTACTGCCCACTTACAGTAATTCAAACTTAAAAAATCGTAACAGAACGTTTAGTCGTCTGTCGTGACAACACAATAGTAATTGCGTAGTAATTAGGAAACATTACATGAAACGTCATCTTTAAAATTCTATGTCGTGTAAATTTTACGGTTTAAAACCTCCACTGACAAACTTATTATTGTCAGGTCTTGAGCTCCTGGAAGCCCAAGCAGCGACTGGAAGCCTCATTGACCCAACCACTGGTGAGAGGTTCGGTGTCCGAGAGGCCATGCAGCATCACCTGATTGATGGGACACAGGTGGACGCCATGGAGCGAGCACTCAGGGCTGTCACTGGTTACAAGAGCCCCGTCAGCAGTGGTGTTCTTTCCCTCTTTGAGGTGAGTGTGGTTACAAGTGTCTACTGTCTATGCACTTGATGCATCAATTGACTCGCGATTACTCATGAATCGATGCAGATGTTTTCTCTTGGTTGTAAAAGTTTCAAAAAGCTCTTTAAAAAGATTTTGTTTTCGAAGATTAGATCAGGGTTGCTCAAAGTTTTCTACCTGTGGGCTGCATTTTTCCATACATGATTCATAGCCTGCAGCTTAATATTCTTTATCTTTATTTTTTGGTTTCGGTTTTATCTTCATGATTGTAATGTGGATGTGCCCAGACAGAGCCACAGAGATTCCTCTTTCGGGGTTCTCTCAGACCGCATTTTGGGCACCTCTGGATTATTTCTACATTGTAGTTACTTTGTACTTTTGAGATCCTCACCATGTGTTTGGTGATTATTATGCTTTGCAAATGCAACGTACTCTACTGCAAAATCGATTGTAAATTATCCTTTTTTCTTTCAGGCGATGAACAAAGGTTACGTCACGGAGTCACGTGGTGTACGGTTACTCGAGGCTCAAGTCGCCACTGGAGGTTTGATCGACCCCTCAACCAACCACAGGGTGCCGCTGTCAGTCGCGTACCAACGTGGGATCATCAGCAAGAAGATGTTCGGCGTTTTGACTGACCCATCCGACGACACAAAGGTGAAAAAGATTAACAGTTTCAAGTAGTTTTTTGATAAAATTAAGTTTCTAGCTAGATCTTTGCTAAACTTCATGTCAACGTAGTTTGGTGTTGTGCCATTAGGCCGTGCATCTTGTTTAGTGCTTTATAAGCAGGGCGCTCAAGGATAACATTGTTACCGGTTTTTTCCATTGCTGTATTTGTAAGTGAAGAAAACTAACCCAATGAAATAAAAGCATAATTTTCGACTTTTTCAGGGTTTTTTCGATCCAAACACCAACGAGAATCTCACCTACCTGGAGCTGATATCGAGGTGTCAGGTGGAGCCTTCCACGGGCTTGGTCTATCTCGTTCTCCGCCAAAAGAAGGCGAAGAGTTCTCGGCATTCTCGCAAAAGCGGCAGCTCGAAGAAGAAGCGAACGACTCAGCGATCACGCAAAGTTGTCATCATCGACCCGAGCACCGGGGCTGAGCTCTCTATCAAGGAAGCTTACAGCAAGGGTAAGTTGATGACCCAAACTACTTTCTAGATTGGTTTACGTAATCTAGTTTATACGGAATGAAGACGGTTCACTAGGCATTTGATTATAAAATAACTTGCATTCTTCTGGTGACTGCTGGTTGACTTCTGGGTACCATCCTGAACATCCTGTGGTAGCCTTGTGCGGTCACCAGAAGAAAGCAGGTTATTTTATTACCGAGTTTCATTTGCTTAATTCCATTTGAAACATGATTCTTTCAAGTTTTATTTGTCTAATGAATCTACTCAGTTAGCAAGAGTTGCCATATTTACATTGTTTTACCATCGCTGAACGGTTAGATTGAGTTCTTTGATTAATTCACTTCAACTTTTGAAACCTTGCTTATAAATTTCTCACGTTAGGCGTCCTATCACATTTCTGCAATACAATTGTAACGTTGTTTCTAATGTTAGAAGTTTGTAGATCAAACATGTTATCTCAAACCGTCTTAATGCAACCAGTGATTCGGTTTCTTTCATGTTGCTTTAACAACCGCAGACGTTAAATCAATGCAAAAAAAGATTAATTTTTTAAGATGTCATCTTTTACCTTTTGATTTTAATCTTTAGGGCTTATTGACAAAGCTGCCGCTGCTCAACTGCTTGAACAAGAAGGAGAGTGGACCGAAGTGAGCGAGTCAAAACCGGATAATACCAGTTCGTCTCGTGTTGAAACGACAACTGTGCAGAGCCTTAGTTTAGATTCAAGCTTTACAGACATTGCTTCAAAACCTCCACTGCCAAATTCCAATGGAGACATGTCACAAAAAGTAAGATTGTGAATTTGCTTCAATGTTTTTGAATAATGTAGTCCTTAAAGATATTCTGCTTTTAAATCCTGAAAGTTTTGCGTCAGTACGTTGTGTATCGAAATCCATGTAAAATATTGAAACTAGGTTAAGTCATGTTGGTTTTCTGCTTTTTTTCAAGCGTTGTTTTCTCCAGGATCTCTTCAGTGAGCACTTGCACGCCAGGTTGGAGCAGATGGCGAGCGGATACTTCCAGCCTATCTCCGGTATCGTTGATCTCAAGAAGGGAGACTGCATCGGCTTCAAGGAAGCAGAAAAGCGACGTTTGATTGACAGGACATCAGCACAGCGTCTGCTCGAGGCCCAGGTAAGCTGATGGTGATGGCTGATGGGAACTGTGTGTTTCTCGGGGTCATTTTAAACTTGAAATTTTATATGATGATAATTGAGCCACAAACGTTATGGAAACATTATTTTGTTGAGTTGTAATGTTACGTTTTATGGTTATTGCGTGATTCGTTCTGTTAACGTTTTCAGCTTTTGTGACCTCTCTTGTAGCCACCCTCCAGCAAATCAGTTTCTTTTTACATTGATTCAACGTATGATTTGTTGGGCGCAAGCATAAACTTCTAAGTCAGTGTCCTTTGTCTACCAATAAAACAATCCACCATTTAAAAAAAAAACAATTTCTAACTGGTTTTAGGCGGCTACTGGCGGAATTATAAACCCTTCCGACAAAACGGACCGCCGGTACACCTTGAACGAGGCTACAGCGGCCGGGTTGATAGAGCGAAGGCTTGCTCAGAAGCTGGAAGTGGCTGAGAAAGCGGCCAAAGGGTTCCATTGTGCCAGGACAAAGCAATTGTACTCACTCGGCCAAGCGATGAAGAAAGGACTTTGTTACTTTGAAAGTGGCAGCCGGTTTCTTGAGTTCCAATGTTGCACAGGTACGCTCAAAGCATCGACACAAACGTTTCGTTATTTTAATTGATGAGAAGCTTCACTAATTCTACTTACAATTCTTCCGATTATGTTAATGCAAACATTTTCCCCTTATTGTTTTGGTTTTGCACAATTTTTTGCTTACAAAGTTGAAACTAGTGACGTTTGCTAAAATAGTTTGGGTGGCAACATCTCATAATTCGGGAAACCCATAGAGATTTTTAAAACCAAGAAAAGGGCAAATCGAAGAAGTCGTAAATGCCAGGAATCAAACTTGAGTTGGCAGATAACTTTTGGACCCCATGCTACCTGTCTTCAACCAAAAACAAGTTAATCAACTTTCGTGTTCGAGCGTTTTACTGAATCGATTGTTGGTGTTGCAGGTGGCCTAATTAATCCGAAAGATAGCAGCAGAGTGCCACTTGAGCAGGCAGTCAACCAAGAATGGATCGATTCAAGGACAATGAGTCGCCTTAAAAACTTTCAGCGATATTCGAAATCGATTGTTAATTTAAAGACAAATCTGTTGGTGAGAAAATGACTTTTGCATCATTTAAACATCTAAATACGTTATATAAACGTCTTCATGGAATGTTATGACATAAGATTTATAGTGTACAGTTTATTGACATTGAAATTGTTGTTCTTAGATGACCTATCCAGAAGCACTGGAGAGATCTGTGGTTGATCCGGTGACAGGACACAGACTCCTGGAAGCTCTTCCTCGTCTGGACAGGAATTTAAGGATGGGTGGTGGCATCACCGTACAGGCTTCCTCCTTATATGGCTCTAGAGCGAGCTCCCTGGCCAGCTCCTTAGGTAAGAAGAAAGCTGACCGGGTTGTGGTCAGGAGCAGCCGCCCATGCTTGGGCTACTGCCTTTTTTTTTACATTTTCAAAGCAATGTGTGACTTTTATAGCATTTTTCTTTGTTTCTCTATGTTTTGTTACTTGAACAACACACACGACTTGCGTGAAAATTTACATCTAGCAACGTGTTTTGGTATTTTTGTAAACAAACATATTATGTATTGAAGAATGACTGCTCGTAAGATGACAAAATGCCCAAACGCAGAACGTTCATCTTCCCATCGTGGCATAGCCGTCGTCAAAAGGATTGGCAACACTTTTTTTATTTACAGCGCTCATTAGCACAGTGACTATAGTGAAATCGCAGCCTTATTAGATTTCTCGACTACCTGGGAAGCTGTCTCTTTCAATGTATTTTTATCACTAATGCTTCCGCAGCCAGTAATTTAGTCCTTTTCTTCATTGATTTAACGTCTGCAAACGCAAAAAAGGACTGATTTGTTGGCTGAACGTGGCAAAGGATAATATCCGCACCTCTAATTTAAAGTTGTTTTGGTGGTTCTATTTAGCCTATCTATTAATAAACTTTTGAAAATGCTTGATTTTAAAAAGTTTTATTTGTAACAATTGTTCTCTAGTTCTAACTTCAATTTTGTAAATTTTCAGCTGGCAGCCCTGAAGGAAGTTTGTATAGTTCCAGAAGAGGAAGCATTGATGAAGATCTTTCCTTTACTAAGTCACCGACGAGGACCTAGAACAGGGTTGACTGAATTCGCCTTTATATCAAAATATGCACTTGCTGTCGTGGAGTTCCTCTGCTATTGCACGCCCATTCGCTGTGCTCCATTTGAACTGCAACACTGTCAGCGAACTAGCATATCAATTAACACTGCTATTAATTTTCAACATTATACCGGTTGCAACCTTGGATATTTTATGCTGTATCATGTTTTTTTTTAATGTAATCCCGGTAATCCGACTTGCAGCTTGCGATGCAGCTTCATATAATGTTTGTTTACGCCATAATAACGTTGTTAAAATTCCTTTTCATATAAAAGATGATTTTTTTAGCAGCGTGTAAATCGACACTTTGAAAATTGCAAAACTGTGTAACACTATAGTTTTTCCAATAACAATACCCAGTTAGCAAAAGGTGCTATCTTTCTACATACAGGATTGGTCGTGGCTTTCCTGGTGCTGCGTTGCTTTCGAATTGTATTCCTTGTAAATAGCTTTCTGGATCACGCTATCCCCCGTTTTGTGTGATTGATGCTTTGTCATATACTGATTGCTCCCGACTAACAAAATCAGTTTTTTTGAAAATTGAATGGGGCTGATTTTGCCTGTTAGGTTTCAGTAAATTTTTTTAAATTGTGTTTTTATGTTATCAAAAATTAAATGAACGCAATGAAGTAGTTTCTTGTAGATATCTGCATACGGTTCGTACTATGCTTAATTGGCATGATTTAATTTTTTAATGCACAACATATTTTTCACTTAGTGCTAAATATAAGCAAAAACTAAACAACCCTTTTTGTGGCGTTTTCTTCCGCGAGTCATTATTCTTGCAGACCACAAGGCAGAGTTTATTTGAAGAAGCAAACCACATGTAGACATCAGAGCAAAACATAAGAAGGCAAAAGTAATGTTAGCGAGTGTCTCTGCAGAGCATTGGACAGCAAGTCATTCAGTCATGTAGCAAACAGTTGAAGCTTTCGAATTATGAAACATTTCTTTCTTGGTGTCAAGGTTTCTCAGCGATGTTTTTCGTTTCCCCATTCATTGATTCGTGATCCTTTGATTATGTGTGTAAACGTTGTCGAATTTTGTGTTGATTTCAAACGTTTTGCATTTTCGCTCGTACAAATTATCTTCTTTTTCTTCGCACCACTGCACGATACAATGGTTTTGTAAAATTCTGTTTCAATTTTGCGTCTGTCTGATTAAGTTGGTTGATGCTTTGTGTGTTTTTCGTAACAATGTAGATGCGAAGACTTTATATTGTGAAGTGTATACATTCGCTAAGGTAACATCATTTCACGCAGAGCGACCATAAAGCATGTGGCCCTCTAGCGGTGTTTTTATTTATTGTTTGATCCACCAGGAAGCGCAAGAAGCTAGCTATTGCCCGATCAGTCACAAACTGCTGGAGAATGATGACGTATCGCAGAGGCTTGCTGAGAATGACTTCGATCTACTGAATGGAGATTCTTCTGAAGACAAACTCGGTAAAATTTTCATTCCTATTTTTTTAGTTCAAACACGTTGCTTTTACGCTTTTTAACCGTAATTTGAATTTTCATCACGTTTTCTAAGATCGCAAAGTGGTTGAGCTGATGAAGTCCATCAGTGATGTAGATGGATTGTTCCGGGATGTTGTGTCCTGGTCGAGACTAACAGGAGCATGTGGTTCGATTCTTCTGGAGAACTCAACTTCACCTGAAGACGAAAATAAATTTGCTGACAAGAAAACAGAGGTAGCGTGTGATTCTGTAAAAAAAAATCCTCGCTACAGCGAAAAGTTGCAAAATTGATTATTCTCCGAGTCATTTTCAAGATAAAGCTTTAGTAGAGAGTTTGCTTTGTTGAACCATAGAGTTCTCTATTTCTCTAATTTTCAAGAGAATGTAAATTTTGGGGGAGCTCACCCGTTGCTTGGCCAGTTTTCATAAGCTATCGGGGTCAAATTATTTTCCATTTGAAATAAAGCGTCAGGGTGGCTACTGGTGACTGTTTGGTGTTTAACTATTCAAACCTTGTTTGATACCCGGCTAAGGTAGGTGTCGACAACCCCCGCCTGCATCGTCCACTCAGACTAATGACTTTGGTAAGAGTTACTTCTGAAGAAAAAACGGTTTAAAGAAACGACTGGCTTCGCTACTCTCAATAGTGACATAGGCATCGTATTGTGGGAACGTTATTCATTCTATACGCTTGGAAACCGCGTATTGAACCACCTTTACCTCATGTAAGACTAAGCACAATCACTAAGCTAGTTTTTGTCGTAGATGCTTCAAACTACGTTTAGAAATGCCATGATTTCCACACACAGAATGAGCCAGTGAATTTGCTTTGTTTTATGGGCTATTTTGTTTTGTTTTTTAAACATGAAATACATTTTTAAAATTTATTCAAATGCAAACGAAATTGAAATCTTTTGAATTTGGTCAGCGAAAGGTGTCCTTTTTGCATTGATTCAACGTTGAATTAATGTGAAAAGAACAGTTTTTACGAACTGCAAAGTATCGCATTGTGTAATAAAACTTTTCTTGCGTTAGGAGCTTCAAAGCAAAGCAGAAGAACTGAAAACGAAGCTGGTGGATTCCGTCAAATTACTTGAATATATCAAAGATAACTGCCCTCACTTGGATGGGCTGCAGGATGCCGCTGACAAGATCAAGATGTTCGTGTCCTACACCGATGGTGAGTTTGTCTGTGTGTTGCAATTGCATTGTACTGACCAGCAGTGGTGACTACGTAGAGTTTTCAATGAAGAGGTTGCTGCTGTGGTAGAACAGCATCCACACATGGTGCCGTTTTTGAAGTTAGATTCATCTACCACGCTTCTGGAGTTACAAGTAATCGTCATTGCACTGATGAGGCAAACAAGGAGAGGAAACCTGTGGTCGCCACAGTACTGATGAGGCAAACAAGGAGAGGCAACTAGTGTTCGCCACAGTACTGATGAGGCAAACAAGGAGAAAACCAGTGGTCGCCACAGTACTGACGAGGCAAACAAGGAGAGAAAACCAGTGGTCGCCACAGTACTAATGAGGCAAACAAGGAGAGGAAACCAGTGGTCGCCACAGTACTGATGAGGCAAACAAGGAGAGAAAACCAGTGGTCGCCACAGTACTAATGAGGCAAACAAGGAGAGGAAACCAGTGGTCGCCACAGTACTGATGAGGCAAACAAGGAGAGGAAACCAGGGGTCGCCACAGTACTGATGAGGCAAACAAGGAGAGAAAACCAGTGGTCGCCACAGTACTGATGAGGCAAACAAGGAAAGAAAACCAGTGGTCGCCACAGTACTGATGAGGCAAACAAGGAGAGAAAACCAATGGTCGCCACAGTACTGATGAGGCAAACAAGGAGAGGAAACCAGTGGTCGCCACAGTACTGATGAGGCAAACAAGGAGAGGAAACCAGGGGTCGCCACAGTACTGATGAGGCAAACAAGGAGAGAAAACCAGTGGTCGCCACAGTACTGATGAGGCAAACAAGGAGAGGAAACCAGGGGTCGCCACAGTACTGATGAGGCAAACAAGGAGAGAAAACCAGTGGTCGCCACAGTACTGATGAGGCAAACAAGGAGAGAAAACCAGTGGTCGCCACAGTACTGATGAGGCAAACAAGGAAAGGAAACCAGTGGTCGCCACAGTACTGATGAGGCAAACAAGGAGAGGAAACCAGTGGTCGCCACAGTACTGATGAGGCAAACAAGGAGAGAAAACCAGTGGTCGCCACAGTACTGATGAGGCAAACAAGGAGAGGAAACCAGTGGTCGCCACAGTACTTATGAGGCAAACAAGGAGAGAAAACCAATGGTCGCCACAGTACTGATGAGACAAACAAGGAGAGGAAACCAGTGGTCGCCACAGTATTGATGAGACAAACAAGGAGAGAAAACAGTGGTCGCCACAGTACTTATGAGGCAAACAAGGAGAGAAAACCAGTGGTCGCCACAGTACTGATGAGTGATGAGGCAAATTAGAGGAAACGAGCAACTGCTACGGCATTGACGAGGCAAACAAAGGGAAAACCACTGTCTGCCGCTGTTGTTTTTCAATGCGTAATTGCACTTTCTAATGCGTATTGCACTGTCTCTTTTATCTCAGTGAATAATTTTGTTCATTTGCTTGTTGTTCACAAACCTTGCCTCGAAACGCCAGGCGCTGTCATTGATTCACATCTGTGACAACTTAGTTTGCTTTACTTGTTTGCTGTTGTTTAGCGTTGGAAAAGCAAGCGGACGAGACTGGTGTCAGGCCGGTTTACTTACGAGACATCCATGTTTTGAGTGGCCAGCTTGAAAAGCAACTCGATGCCTCCATCTTTGATGAGAAGGACGATGAAGCATCAGACAAAGACGACTTGACAGAGGTAAAAAGTGTGCAAAGGGAACCCTTCTATTACCACATACATCCGAAATAAACAGAAATTGTGTTTTGAAAAAAAAACAAAAACAGGAGAACATTCGAAATGATTTTATTGCTTTTTTCTTATGGCAGGTAAGATAGTCATTGTGTCGTTTGTGCGATGCGTGTGGTCAAACAAAAGGAAATTTCGATGTCTTCATCAATCAGTGTTGCCATATTTGTTTAGCACTTTGTGTCAGGCAAAAACATTCCAAAAGTAGTATAGGAATTTCTGTGCATTAGAAATGTTATATTTTGTCCTGCAACATTAAAACTGCATGTTTCTAGCTGTATTTTGTTGACATGCTTGATCGAAATTTTATGATTTCTCATCCCAGACAGCAAAATCCGTGATTTTTTACGCATTTTATTGTTTGGGGTGTGAAATTACCAGACGTTGCTTTTACGTTAGGAAACAGTGAAGTTAACCAACCTACGACACGCTTTTGCAGAAAAACATGTTCGAGCAGTTAGCTTTGTTTGACGAGTGGATTGATGAAAAGCACGAGGCGTTGACATCATCCATTTCCTGCGGAGGGCTGCCAGAAACTGCTCAAGGATTCTTGGACAAGCACCTGGTGCGTTCCAACTTGATATGTAACATTGGTTTATGTGAGACTGCACCTACAAAAGGTTACTTTTCTGGTTTGACATCCAGCTTAGTCGCCCAAGCAGACACTGATTTTTAGCAGTTAGGGTTAAAATGTACTTTACTGTGCTGTGGGCTGGTCGTGGTTGCGTCTGATGCCATTGACACTAAATTGCTTGTTTATATTTTCAGTTGCTTGACAAAGAAATAGAAGAAAAGGAATTTGAAATCAAGGAGTTTCTGAGCGAACGCTCCATCGACGACTCGACATTGGAACCGAAGTTGGAAGCCTTGAAAGCGGCCGCCGATGCGCGAAAAGTGAGTTTGCTGTTGATAACCATGGAATTGAGATGATTGATAGTACTTGGTGGCCCGTTATCATGTGTCAGAGTTAGCGAAGTAGCAACGGGGTTCGAAAGATAGTTACAGTATGCAGAATACAAAATACAGCAAGAAACAAAGTCACTAAGCGATATGTTCGTCCAACTTTTACATTCCCAGCCCAGTGGCTTTTCCCGTTGCTGCGATTGACCATGTTTGCACTTGCAGCAAAAGCTGACCGATGCTTTGAAGGAAGCCACGACCTTCCACGAGAGCTTACAAGCGTTTATGAACTGGCTCAATGAAGCGGAACGGAAACTGAAATCAACCAATAAGGCGCCGATCAGCGTCCTTCCCGAAAAAGTCACCAAACAAATTGCGGATCACGCCGTGAGTTAGTGATCAAGAAAACTTGCTGTGGCAGTTTTCACTGTTTTAACATGATAAATCACAATGAAAGCTTATTTCGTGAAAGTGCTCCACAATTTTGCCATTTTTTTTCCTGTATAAAGTTGTTGGTCGTCACTGTACAGTAGACTAAGCTGAGCAATAGTTTTTTAAGCAATATTTTCAAACCGTTTTCATTTTTTAGCAATTTGAGGAAAGTTTCAAAGATCGCCGTCTGGAGTTGTTGGAACTTGACAAAATGGGAGCACGTCTCAAATACTTTGCACAAAAACAAGACGGAACACTGATCAAGAACCTCTTATTATCTGCACATTCAAGGTATTCCCATAACCACACAAGCAAGTCAATCTTGTTCTACTAATGCTTGTTTTGTTTTCTTGGCGAAGATAGTTTAAGAAATGACTTTCGTCAAGTCATGTTTATTTTGTTGTAAAAATTAACCCATTCTTAATATGAACATTGGACAATGAACATGCTACTTTAGCTTACATAGCAAAGAACACTATGTCACGTAATGCAATTATCACTCTTCTCAGGTGGGACAAACTTCTGTCTGGAGCTGCCGCTTACACTGTCACCATCAACGATTTGTCGAAGAAGGCTTACCAGGTACACAGCAAGAAAGTCGTTTGTTTTGAGTTACACTAAAACACTTTCATGTGTACTCAATTTAAGGAGTTTACCTTAGTGCTATACCGAATAACCTTTAACGAAGTATAAACTGGAGACAAGGTAACTTGTCCTGCCAAGACAAGGCTGCCTGCTCTGGAGAGGTGTCGAACTGGGGATCTTTCGATCGTCATACAGTCTCTCTCACAACTCGGCTACTGAACCTACAAAGTAACTTTTACTGTCAAGCTTTTATGAAACCAACATACTTCCGACCAGTTTGCAGAGACCTCGACCGAGCTCATGGATTGGATAAAGTCGGCTGCTGTCAAATTGGAGTCGGATGTCCCGCATCAGGTTGAAGACAATGACTCGGCAGATGTGAAAGTTTACGAGGTATAATGACACATGACATTTGTTAGTAAGCGCATACAATTGTTGGTACTGACCCAGACAGCAAATCAGTCATTTTTACATTGATTCAACGTCTTGAACCAATGTAAAAAAACGACTGATTTGCTGTTTGAGGAGATATCAGCAAATGGCGAGAGAGTCAATGGAATAAACTTCCACTCTTGTAATGCAAAAAAATAACCAAACTAAAATTGTTCGATTCATAATAATGACAAGTCGGTAGAGAAAACCAAGTGACGTTAATTCCAAGAGACCACTTACAGTCAAACGCTTATCGAGGCTAGAACTGTTCATCCAGACTTTTTCCAGCTTTGTCAACTTTCATGTGTAAAAGACAAACTTCTACAGTACAGTGTTAACATCTGGATGCTTTAAATCGTGATTCAACATTTTCCTTGCAACTATATACCCCAGAAAGTGAATTTCAACTCTTCAATTACCACCATCAATCATTCCAATGTCAAGCACTTCAGCTACAAAGGGCATCTTAGTTTCTTAAGCAAGCTTTGTTTTAGGATTTCCAAAAGGCATTGACGTCGAAACAGCCTGTGTACAACACTGTGGCGAGGTCTGGTGCGGTGCTGCTGGAAAAAGCGACTCTGTTCAACGATAAGGCCGAGATTGATCGAATTTTGAACGAACTAAAGAAAGAGTGGACTGCTCTGAAGCAAAACTCCATCAAACGGTTTGTAACTGTTTGCTGTGCAATCTCCCCCAGACAGAAAATCGACCGTTTTTTACATTGATTCAACGTTTGCAGACGTTGAATCAATGTAAAAAACGGGTAATTTGCTGTCTAGGCATGTGGTAGTTTGTTTTTTATACACAGCGCTGCGTCCATCGCAGAGAAACGTTCCTTTTATCGTTTTGCCATGCGTAGCATCCCACCCAGCAAAGCAGTCATTTTTTACATTGATTCAACGTCTGCCTACTTTAAATCACTCTGCCTACCATAGAACCTCGCTGCGTGAAGCACATGCCATCAATGCCGTGTATTAAGCAGAAATGAAACCCAGAGCTATTTTTATTAAGTCTTTGCTGTAACCCGACCGGGCATCAAACCCGCGTTCATTGGTTCATTCACTATTTATCAAGGTTTTAAACAAATATGCCACGTATTGTATATTATGACTTCCAAACTTGTGATAATATGAAGTGGCTTTCTAAACGGCAAATCCATCGTTTTGTACATTGCTTCAACGTCTGCAGACGTTGAATCAATGTAAAAAAACGGTTGATTTGCTTCTGGGTTTTGGTTTCACTTCCCATCTCCTTGCTCCTCGATTGACATTCTCACTGATTTGTCTCAGAAAACAACAACTTGAAGATTCACTCATTTTCTCCGAGAATCTTTCGGATGCGATGAACTCCGAGATGGAGTGGCTCCTCATCAACGATCCTTCGCTCACCGACACCCGAGTGTTCGGTGACATCAACACTGTCAGAATGCTCATCACCAAGCATGACGTAAGATGTGACGTAATGATAAACTGCCGCATGTCAGTTCATTTGCATCTGTGTTTTGAGATGAAATCGCATAAACCAGAAAAACTTTTAATAAATCATAAACTTCATAATTTTATAAATTATGAAGAATCCGCCATCTCTTTTGGTCATTGGTATGCTGGCATGTCTTCAAACTAAAGCAAGAAGAAATAGATTTCATTAACCCCATAATTGATGTAGATTCTTAAAAACGAATTGGAAGAACGCCGCAGTACGATCGAAGCATTGCAACAATCCTTGAGGGACGAGCAGGGCGATGATTGGAAGAACGATCAAATGCAGGTTGTTAGAAACATCTACAACTATATTACCGTAGAATATTGAATTTTAAAATGCTTTTTTCATAAAATAAAAGTATTGTTTTTCGTGTCCCCAGGCATTCTCATCACTAACTGTTTGCTACTAGAAATTTTAAGTCATGCAACTGCAACCTTGTGTAATGTGTATGGAATGCAGTTCAGTGATATTTGATAACTAAACCCTACTCAGAAATTTTGATCTTTTACTCATCTCGAAACTTTTTTTTGACAAATTCGTGAAATTGAAGCCATATACGTACGTGAAGCCTACTTCTTTAGATACTTAAAGAACGAATGGTTCTCCGTAGCTTGGTGTAACTTTGCGTGATTAAATGTCTTTACACCAAACGCAGGACCTAATCACCAAGTGGAACGATATATCAACGCAAGCTAACGCAAAACAAGATCTTCTCAACTCGGCAGAGAAGCAGGTGAAACTAACGTTACAGACGTTACGTCATTTCCGCTCAGATATCATTTGCCGTTGCTGCATTTTTTAGTTTTTCTTGTCAAGATTAAGAATGTTAATAGATTGATTTTAGCAGCATGATCGTTGCTTACTTCACAATGTAGATATTGAAGACCTGTTTTAGCCTGATGCTGCGAGTTCGCTGTGGTATAATATCGAATTACACGAGCTTTCGAAACACAGTTCCCTAGTCATGTGCTATGACGAATGGTGTTGAAGTCAGTGAGTCGTTCTTTAATGCGGCTGCTTTGCTTGGCTTGAGGCGGCTGTCTATTGAGTTTCTGTGTAACACAGAGTCGTTAATATCTACATTGTGAAGTAAGATTAAGAATGTTTTAAACTTCATCTATGCACTGCCATGCACGGTTGTATTGTATTATTTAAAGCTATTAAGGTAACTTATAAAACAAGAGACATCAAAATTGAAATGGATGTTCCACAAACCACTATGCAAGCAGTGATACTGTGCGCACTGCGGTGACTGAAGCCAAACGTCGCAATACCTTGCATCTTGCAATGTTATTGTTAACGGAGTGGAATATTTCAGGCTGAAGATCTCCATTCTTCAACCGACAAGCTCCTCGGTCACTTAGCAAAGGTTGAAAGTGATCTGCATGCAAACATCAAACTACCACAGGACGACTTTCAACTGCAGGTGAGTGGGATGCAGAGGGAATCATCATCATCCAAATTCGGTTTTATCCCCACTAGTGGAGGTGACCGATTCCTTCCTTGCATTGATTGTCTACTATTTTTCATCTCATTCTGTCCATCGCATGTTGCTCTAGTCCGACCTCGTCCACCGCATCCTTCACATATTTTTTTGTACGTTTCCTTTGCCTCTTCCCATCCACCTTCAGAGCCAATGCCGTTTGGAGAAAACTTTTAATAATGCAGCAAGAATGGAGGAGACATCGTTCTCCATCTGTCCTGTGTAGCAGCAGGCGTTACTTATCGTGCTTTGCTGACGCTGTGTTAAGGCTGATAGTGCCATTAATTTGTATTTATTACTTTGATTTCAAACGCTGGCATCTGCCAAGTAATTCAATCGTTTAAAAGGTATATGCCACGTAAAGTACATCTAATGGACGCAATTTTTTAATAATACACGAAGCAAAGTTCTGCTGAAGAAAAAAAACACGCCAAATTTTTCTTTCGAATTGCTTCAAAGGGACTCCAGAGGAAATTGAAGTTAACAAAGTCAAGTTAAAAACATTCACTCAGCTTGATGATTGGTGGCCAGTCGTGTCTGTCTGTCAATGGTCAGATGAAAAGATTTGGAATAGATGTGGGTTGTAGAATTTGTTAACCTTGCTTTCAAATGTATTTTATTGATTTTCCAGGAATTGAAACTTTCTCACCAAGCTACCTTGGCTGACTTGGGTAAAAAAGAAAAGGAATTTGACAGACTCATTGACCTGGCAAACGAAATCCTCGACAAAGCTCACCCTGATGCAGTGATACCGATCCGACAGCTGATCAAAGTATTGCAGTCCAAATGGTTTGAGGTGGGCAGTGATTAAAAGCTATAAGTGTGCGTTTCAAGTTTTCAACTTGGGCATCACAATTCTATTTATCCTCTACTTTTTTTATTATTTTCTCTCTCTCTCTCTCTCTCCTTCTCTCTTCTTCGCTCTCTATCTCTCTCTCCATTTTACTTTAAAGAAGCCTGGTTTTTATCCCGAAACATCAGGGTCGACCAGTTGTCTGCGGCGACTCCTCCATTTCTTTCCATTGTTGGTATCTTTAAATGTGAAGTTTCCTTTCCTCAGACGTAACCAGCAAAATTAAAATATGTTTATTACAGATTCAAGTGAAAGCAAACGACTACACAACTCAGATTGAAGACACGATCGATGAATTGGAGGAGGACTTCCAGTTGGTTGATAAGCTCAAGAAGTGGTTGACCTCGACTGAAGAACAATTGAAGGAACAAAACCAGCAGCCATTGACCCCAGAGAACATTGCTTTGTAAGCCTCGGGTTTCTATTACTAAACATCTTTGTTTTTGAATTTGTACACAATGCTCTGAACCATAATCATGAGTGAAATTTTAAAGTTTTTTTTATTTTCACTATTAAATGCTTGCTATCAATATTTTTTGAGTATAGGATGCAGCCTACCGATTCGTGATTACTCTGTGACAATCCATTGCCCTTGTTATCGCTATGATATCAGTTAGCGTAAAATATTGTTGTTTTTCAAAACCAACGCGTTCTGCCAATCAATCGCCTTGTCTAAACTGAAGCTATTTGCGACTAAACTTCAAATCGAAATCTCGTGTTTATTTCCTAGCTTCACTGCCGAGCTCCAAGCCCATCAAGACGAGATGACAGCCCAGCAGCCTGGATACGACAAACTGATGAGCAGGTACAGCACAAGGAAGAGCCAACCCGCGCCCAAGAAATCCCCTCGTGGAAAAACAACGAAAAGTAAGTGGCGGAATGGTTTTTGGTGCAAATCTTGCTGTTCGGTTCATTGTGATCGATAGTTTTACCTTTTGTGCCACAACAAGCTACCTAAATATCACTTCTCCTTTTTCATGACTCGTCGATGTGAAAGCTCTGGTAAATATGCCTTATTGACAAATATTCCCTTTATGCATTCAATTACAATGGATCCAGGCTTCCACTAAATATCTTGCTTCCTTATTTCTGTCATGCTGTTCTTGTTATAACATCGTAATTACCTCACGTGCCTGAAATCCTTCCAACACACATGCCGCGATCGATAATAATTAGATACACCTCCAATGTTATTTGCAGAGGACGACGAGCGAGAAAGCGGGATACGTTTGGATTGTGAGAAATTACAAACGCAGTGGAACAATGTCTGGTTGATGACGCTCGAAGGACAGAAGAGGTTGCAAGAGGCATCCACCATCAGTAGTGCCAAGGAACCGGTACGTCATAAGCAAAAGAAGTTTCGCCTTTTCCCATAAATTTGTCGTACTGCCTTTCCAAAGGCTTGCTTGTGTATTGCTCGATTTTATATAATTAGATTTGATATTGTTATTCCTGCCTTACGATAACTTATGCAGTTCATTTGACGTTGTAATACTATGTTGCATGATATCAAAAATAATGTTATTGAAAATTGTTTCTCAAACATCCTCTTGTTATAAAAACTAATTCCTTGTTTGTGGTTCGCAGCAAGCAAAAGGTAAAGATTTCGATTTTGAAAAATGGCGGAAGAAGTTCATGAGGTGGCTCAAAAGCCGCAAGCTGAAACCGATGGAGTTCTTCCGGGCCATGGACAAAGACTTGGACGGCACAATTACCAGACAAGAATTCATGGACGGCTTGAAGAACTCAAGTGCGTTTGCATGTTCACATATACAAAAATCATCAAGATATTGATTCATACGAAATTTCTTCAAAATTTGTTCTGTAGCTTTAGGTTATTTTTGTGTAAAACGGTTTAAATCAACTCAAACATCACAGCAAGTGTCTCATCAAATACATTGATCAGTATCACTGTTCAAATGTATCCCACAAAATTGCCAGAAAAAAGTCGCTTGCAACAAGCTTTCTATTCTCAGACATGCCGATCAAAGAATCTGAAATCAAGAAGGTTTGTGACTACTTCGAACAGGAAAGCGATGACACCATGGACTACTACAAGCTGGTGGCTGCTCTCTACCCGGCCAAGGATATGATGAAGCACGAGAAGGAAGCCGACCAGATCGAAAATGAGGTCAATTTTTTTTAAAACTCGAGTTTGAGTTCGATTCTTTTCCAAAGCAATTTTTTTTAATTTTTCATTGTTGTTGATCATAAAAGACACCAAACGCATTGTAAACGTTTCCATTGCAATTGTATTTTCCTTTTACACAACTTACGTCGTCAAATTTTTGTTTTATCTTAATTTTTGTGAAGTCAGTCATGCTGGCTGACGAAATGACCGAAGCAAAACCAGCATCTTGTAGCTTAGACTGGGCTGGCAAAAAAATCTTGTACTTTCATTTTAAAACCGATGAATTCATTCCCATGAGTGACCACGAGGCAGCTGCCATATTCCTACGGCAGGCAACAATTTTATATCTGCCTTTGTTACGTCACAGGTGGTGAGACAAGTGGCCAAGTGCACATGTTGCAAGAGGTTCAACGTACAACAGATAGCTGAGAATAAATACAGGGTAAGTCTGATGAGTCTACGTGTTGTTTGGGGTTTTTGACTCTCAGCTTTAGCACCAAAATGGTGGCTGGTAATCCTACACAAAGTGGCCTCTCAAAAAAAGGCAACTCATGTATTGGTTAGTGAAGTTTTTGATTGAGTTTCTTCGTGGTTCGTGTTTTTTTTTCACAAAGCAAAGTTTTCGCGTCAGTCATTTGCAACATGACCCTTTATTATGCTAAACGATGTATTTTGCTTTGCTTAACGTGCGTCATTAGATGCTGTATATTGGAGTCCATGTGTTGTCAATTTGTCTCACAAATAAGTTCTTGATTTCAAATCAGTATGTTCGATAGTACTTTTGTATTGAAAATCCATTTTGAAAAGATGACTAAAATATCCAGTTTAATCCGGTTTATTCTAGTTCGGAGACAACCAACAGTTGCGATTGGTTCGCATACTGAAGAGCACAGTCATGGTTCGCGTTGGTGGTGGATGGATGGCGTTAGATGAGTTCCTTGTTAAGAATGATCCCTGTCGAGGTAGGCAACATCAATGTTTTCAAGTTCATTTGTCTAAAACTGCAACTTTTTAACCTGATAATGCATGAAAAAACATTCTTTCAACCAAATGTGAAGACGGTCTAGTGAGACACGTTTATGAAGACGGCAAAGTTATAAAAAACCGAAAGTGTGAACAAATTTAGCTAAATTATACCGTTGACATGGTTACTACCTGTTATTGGTTTGTTAAGTTTGATTTTCGTGTTAACATAGCAAAAGCTTACACAGTAATTTCACCTAAAAAAGTTGCTAATCACCGAAATGCTTGATTTCTCTCAGCTAAAAAACGAACCAACACAGAACTGCGAGAGAAGTTCCTCTCGACGCAAGGAACCAGTCACACCATGTCACCATTCCGTACCAAGAGATCCCCCACTCATCGACCTACGACTTCCTAGATGTCATCAAGAAACGTTTTTACAACGTAGCACGCATGATAACCAATGAAAAAATTGGTTTTAATCAAACAAGTGGTATTTTGCCGCACTTGCTCCATTCAGTATGGTCTCGTCTGTTTGTGATCGTTATCAAGTTCCCTATAATTTCCCTCTTTCGTACTTTGTCAATTGGCTTTCAGTGATGCAAATTATGACTTTCTTTTATCATTACATTACTACAGACAGTGGCACACTGTTTCAAACCACTATATCCTGTACCTGTGAGCCGAGAGCTGATAGAAGAGCGCGCTGGTGCTCATTGTCTTCATATTGCTTTGTCCTGTATGGTGTCGTACTCTGGAGTTTTGCAAATCTAGTATTTGGCAAAACGTACGTTTCGGTGAATTTTTCTTCCCAACATTCGTTTATTTCTTTTTGATGAAAAAATAAAACTTTGAAAATCTTTTGCGAAGCATCTCTGGTGTCAGCAAAGTGTCCGATGTTGCAAGAGGAGTTACTGCATCCAGCGCAGTAATGTTTATAGTTATTTTAACCTTGTCCACTGATAATTATTTTAGTTTTGCATCGAATAAATATGCAACTCATTTTGTTGATATTCCGTCTGAAGTACATTTTCAGCCAGCAAAATCCGTCTGTAGACGTTAAATCAATGTAAAAATGACAGATTTTGCTGCCTGCATTTGCATATATCAAGTTTTGAAATCTCAATCATTTGACATCCAATGTTCTAGTTTCTTAATCTTTATCACTTCAGAAAAGTGCTGTTTAAAAAGCTGCATTGTTCCAAGCGAGTTATTACTTCCTGGTGTATATACATTATACAACTTACAAGTACCGTCGTATAGCAATTTTTGTTTTAATTTGCAATATGTTGTTTATAGTACAATCAACAACCTGCCCCATTGTAGCTGATATTTTCTTGTGCTTTAGTTCCATTTTCAAGTGGATGCGACGTGCGCATGTCGTGCTGCATCAATCCTCGCTGCTTGTACAGTACGAGGCAGAAGTGCAATCAGTAGTTACTGGCTTCTATGGTCAAGTTTTTTTGATTGTGTTGGTGTTTAAACCTTGTGTGATTAAATTCGTCTGTTTTTAGACTGATTCCTTGACACTTTTGTTATTTTGCTCCAGAAAACTGAATTTATTCGATTATGCTTCTTATCCTTAATTGAAGTGTTCTGCATTCCCAGTCAACAAATCAGTTATTTTTTACGTTGATTCAACGTCTGTTAAGTCAATGTGACGGATTTTCTGACTGAGACAGATCGATTCAGATCATGACGTGACCTGGTGACGTCTGAAGTTCGTTTTTTCATTTCCATGACGTAGGTGACGTTTCGTTTTCAAACTTGTGTTCATTTGCTATGCTTCTACTGTATTGTTTTTTGTAGTTTCATCATTGTACCTGATCTATCAATCTAATTGCATCCGACAATTTATCTCAAATAAACTTTCCGAAAGTTCATTTCCGCTGGTGTTTTAGACCAAGAAACTGATGATACAAGACTGTTGGAAGCTGTTTTCGGTGACTTAAATATTTTCATCGATTTAATGTTGTTTAACATTGAAGCAACCATTACAAGTTGGATCTCTTTAGATAAACTTCCACTTTAAACTCGATATTTTGTGTAAACCAACAAATCCACTTTAAACCAAGCAATCCTACATTAATTTCGGTAGAATAAACGTAAACGTACTTAGGTTTGTTGCACCCGACACAATAGGATTGTTACATGTGTCCTTAGTGTAGTATTTCCCTTCTATTGGCCACCGCTACCATACACATAAGTGTGTTGCTCATTTATTATTCTCAAACTCTCATGTTACCTTTCCATAAAAGAACTGTTCTAGGCAAGAAACCTTTGCCAGCGACAAAAGACACATTGTACTACAATCGCATAAATCTCTTGGACACATTTCAGACAATATTTTGATAACATTCAGCTTTGAAACAGTTTACCGAAGGACTGACTTGTGGTCTCAGGTTCACTGAAATATTCTTTTATTTATGTTTAAACTTGTAGCTTTATCTTTAGGCTAGACTAGCTGTTAGGTTGTAGGAAGTAAAGCGTGGGCCAACATGAAAAGTAGAACACATAAAACTAAGTAATTGCCCAAAGCGGTAGCCTAATCTTTGTCGATTTGGTGACGATGTAATTTGGAACTAGCAGCACAATCTTGAAAGCGGAAAAGCTCTGCAAACAACGGGAAGCCTATTCACAGATTTGTTACGATAGACAGTACCGTAACAGTTAAAACCCAGTGTTAGACGACCAAACTGTTAGAATGATGTAGGCGTTTAGTTGTAGGCCTACACATAATTTAAATAGAAATATTTTTGTCAAGTGACAATTTTGATTCATACTTGCAGTTTGATTACAAATATTGTGCAAGAAAAGTTATGTGTGATTGTTGAAATGACTTGGACAAGTTAATGAGAAGCGTGGTAATTTAGCAAAGCATGGCCGGTGTAACTTTGTAACAATCATCCCTTGAAGATTGAAATAGAAGAGCAACAAATGGAAGAAGGCAAAGTGAAAGATAATGGAACATCGAAAAAGTATAATTTAATGCTAACTTTTTCCTGTCAAAGTAGATAAAAAACAATCTAATTGCAATTGGCCTGCTTTTGTTCAATCGACTTAGACAAAGATAACCTTTTTTTCTGTTTGATCAAATTACAGGTAGGACCATAGAAAATAGCCTATTCTAACCAAGCCTGCTCTTAAAGAATATTTTGTCGTCTAGTAGTAAACCGCTCACTAATTCTACTAGTTTTGCATGTTTAAAAGTTAGAAATGCCTTGAACCACTGACCCAGGGTCAAACACTGAGGTTTAAAGTGTTTCGATACGAATAAAGTTTTTATTTGCTTGTTGAAGTGTTTTTGCCTGAAGCTACAATAGGCTATATGCTATTATTAATCACCTAGTGCTGCTGAATGGGAAGCTATTACCAAATCCAGGCACTTCTTTTCCAAAATCATCGATTGAGTCATTTGGGAGAGATTTTTTCAGATATGGTGGCCTTGCATTTAGCCTGTAGTCACGTTGGGGCATTTCTTTTACGGTTTGTCCTAGCAGGAAAAGCAGTAGGCTCAAAGTTAAAGCATTAATTCATTCAAGCACGAGTTTACACAATATCACTGGTTCACTGCTAATTAAATTGAATCTGTTCTTAGAAAAACAGCAAACGAAAATCGCAAGGGAAAGAAAGAAAAGACAAAGAACGATGCGTCGGAATCAACAAAGAAGTCTTCAAAACACAAACGAATGAAAAAAAGTAAGCAGGATATGAGTAAATTTGCCGTTTTGTACAATACATAACCGGGTACAATCTATGCAGTTGAACTTGTATCAACGTCCTGTCGACCAAATGTCTGTCGACCAAACGTCCTGTCGACCAAATGACCGGGTACCGTTAAGTAAATGGTCGTTTTCACATTGATTAGACGTTTGAATTGTTGTAAAAAGTCATATTTTATAGCTGAAATACTGTAGCCAGAGCTGGGCAAGATCACCAGTTTTAGTAATCTTGAAGATCAAGATCACCAAGAATATGTGATCTTGAAGATCAGATTACCAAAACAACGTGATCTTGAAGATCGAGATCACTTTTTTAAACTTGAAAAAATGAAGTTTTTGATCAATGATGTTGCAAAAAAAAACAAATTTCACTATAAGCAGCCTGGTTAAAGTTGGTTGGTATAGCTAACTGTTTCTTTTAACTACTCGATCGCTGGCCTACGAATTGCAATAAGTTAGTGACTGTTACTATTAAGCCTATCAATCGTTGTACTTCGTGTAGCCTATCAATCGTTGTAATCACATTACCAAGGCTTAGAAGCCTACTGGTAACCTAGGCCTACTGAAAAAGTCACAAAATTTGCAATTAGTTTTGTGACTTTTATTAAAAAAAAAAAACTTTTGAACTGCAACATTTTTCAACAAAATTTTGTTTGGTTCATAAGGTAAGCTTTTATTCGTGTTACTAAGTATTTTCAACTTTCGCTTGATTGTGTTAACGCTTGTTGCGCCATTTACCCATCTGGCAACCTTAATACTGTTGTCTGCTGTCAAAAACGTTTAGAGGTCTGCGGTTAGATAAACCGCTTCAAACAAAAACAGATAACCAAAATAAAAGTGATCTTGAAGATCAAGATCATGCCTACCTCTGATTGTAGCTTAGGTGCACACATAAACTACGACAGCCTAGATGAGATACAGCCGCTAGCAAAGTGATCTATTTCGTTTGGCATGAAAAAATAATCAGAAGAGAAAAACTAATTGAAAGGGAAAAACACACTCAAAATTGTTTAGAAGTGCATTGAAATGAAATTAAATTGACATGAAACTTTACAGTGAACAGAAGAAGCCTATTACGACCGTTAAGCTTTTGTTGAACACAACTTCAAAGCTCGACCAACGACAGTAATCCGACTGATGTGAAAACCATCAGATCCTGAAGTGTGTTTTTGTCGAAGAACCTTTGCAAATGCTGATATCGTTTTTGCCTAAAAAGCTAATATCGCTTTTTATAAACTTGCAGGTATATTTATATCCTATTCTTCCGACTCGTCATTCAGTGAGAAGCGATTTGTAATTGATCTGGTTCAACAAATTAAAGAAAACAACCTTGCGGACGATATATGGTGAGTAGCTGCAATGCAAAACACCGTAGAAAATCGTTTTATGAATTATGATTGAGCTTTGACACGTTGGTAATACACTTAAGCCTGCAGTTTTGTGTCATTAAAATTCATAAAATTTACTGCGCATTTTGTTGGGAAAACGTTTTATTTCTCCTAAAATATCCATTAGCTTAACCAGGGATGGCTTAACTTGAAAATGCTAAAAGTGGATGTTAAAATTTTAGGCTCAAGATCCTTTATCATCTTTAACACTCCATTTTAAAAAACAAATCAAAGCATTCAATAGAAAAAAACACGCTAAAAACTGGCCAATTGAGGAACTTTTGTAGTAGCGTTGTTAAGTATACTATAGACAAAGCGTATTATCGTCGCTAAACTTTATTTCCAGGTTTGACAAAGATGAGAACGTTGTTGATGAACCATTCTGGCTTTCATCGCGGTTGGAGATAGCTGACAAGTGCAGAGCGATTGTTATGCTACTCTCGAAGGATTACATGTCCTGTCCTGTGACAGTCTATGAAACAAAGGTTGGTTGGATGAGTATGCACAATTGTACATGGACAAGAAACTAACTTAAAAGTGTTATGTTGTCTGAACGCAATTTGGATTATCATATTATGTTTATTCTGTGTTATCACTTTGAATATTGTTTCTCGAAAACTAGCGTTTTTGATTTGTTATATTTTGTTAGATCATATTGGAGCGAATCTCATCAGACACAAGCACCAACAAGCCGTTTGTATTTTGCGTCTTGCTTGACACGATACAGTTTTCAGCCAACTTTGCGGGTAAGTAACATGAACCATGCTGATTTTATAATAAAAAGTCTGAGTTGATCTGAGTGATCATAGACAGGAAAACGAATCTTTTTGCAGAAACTTGTTTAAACAATTTTATTAAAACAGATGCTTACTAAAACTAAATCAGTACATTAATAGATTGCGATTATTTCAATTTTTATGAAAGTAAGCTACCATAATTTCAGCTCTCATGTTTCTTTTATCATTTTTATAATCATACAATTTAACAAAGCAATAATTTCTTTTTTGCTTGGGCTAACTTGTTTAGATTGTCTTCTGTCGGTAAACGCGGAGATAGTGGATCTTTCTGGAGATCTTCTTCACGTCTCTGTGGAAGAAAGAACTTCGTGGGCAGTTGGTGCTCTCTGTGATAAACTGGACAAGGTAAAGCTGAACCAGGGTTGCCAGACAATGAGGTGTCTGATTCACTCAGAACAGCAACATTAGAACTCGCAATAGTACATCTCAATACCTTAGTTGATTAAACGTTCTATTTTGTACGCAAAGAAACATCAAGATCGAGCAGCACTGGTTCGACTCTCGAGATGTGCACTTGAGCAACGCATTATAACAACTGCTCTCCATCTAGCAGCACGTAGTGAATAAAAGAATTCACAGACTGTTGTATTTCCAGACGTTTAATATAAAATAAACAATAATAATTGTAGCGATAGCCAACCAAGTGAGAAAACCATTTACCTCTTGTTACTTACTGATTCAGTGTATAAAAGCAACGCAATATATAGTAAGAAAGAAACGCAAAACAATCAACTGAGGAATGTGGTACAGAACGCTCAATTGATTACACGCGCAGTGCGGTGGTAATCAATTCCAACGTCTGTACCAGAAAACGCTGAACTGTGATTATGTAGTGACGCTGGTCACGAGTTACATATATTCAACGTAAATAAAATGACGACTATAACACCTCCCCCGATAATTTTTATACACAAAGAAAAATATGAACAAGACACCGAATTAAACAATAACTCTCAAAGTCCGAAACGGGCCGGAGGTCTGCGGCGACGGCTCGACCTTCGTGGGTTGTGTGGCCCGAATTCCGGTACAGTCGGTGTGTCGTCCGAATCCGTTCGAGCTGAGGTGGAGACAGCGGAGGAGTCGACTGTTGGTGCAGGAGTTTCTCCCGGCTCCTGGTCCTCCGATGATGCATAGCGAGGTTGCAGTTGGTCCATATGGCGCCTCCACGTCGGACCATGTGGCAGCAGACGTACCAGGAAGATTCGGCTACCCTGTCGCTTAATCACCTCGGCTGGAACCCAACGAGGATCCTGGCTCCGTCGTGGAGTGAATGATAGCGCGTAACAGGGATCTCCCGGTTTGAAATGTCGTTTTGTAACTTCAGAGGCGTCCGTGTTGTGAGGGTTTTGTCGGGGTACCACTTGAGACGATGTGGGGAGAAGCGTGTCGATCTTGGTTCGAATCTGACGATTGTTGAGTAATTGGCTTGGAGAGTAGCCACTCGGAGTTGGCGTGCGTCGATACTGCTGTAGGAATTCCAAGACGGCTTGTTTCGGGGGCAGGGAAGATTTGCGAAGTGCTTGCTTGAACGTACGTACGAGGCCCTCCGCCGCTCCATTGGTTTCCGGATGGTAAGGGGCACCCGTGATGTGTACCATACCCCTCTCCTTACAGAAAGTTTGGAATTCTGTGGATTTAAAAGTAATAGCATTATCGGTAACTACAGTATGGGGATAGCCGAAATGAGCAAAATCTTCTTCTAGCAGGTTGATAGTAGCTGTTGAAGATAAGGAAGTAGTAGCATGAATACAAGGGTATTTAGAAAAAGCATCAATGGTGAGTAACCAATGATAACCCATGAATTCTACCGCATGATCTATGTGTAAGCGACTCCACGGTGCTTCTGGAACCGTCCATGATTGGACCTGGGTTTTAGATTGCGGTTGATATTCGCCACAGGTACTGCACTTGTGACAAAGTTCCGCGATGTCTCGATCGATGTTTGGCCAGTAGACGGACGTCCTTGCCAACTGCTTCATTTTCTCAATGCCGAAATGTCCTTCATGAAGCAACTGAAGGACGGAAGGACGAAGTTTGGAAGGGATGACCACTCTGGAACCGTAAAGTAGACATCCGTAACAAGTAGAAAGAGAGTCTGCGTACTTACGGAACGGTTCGACCGGGTCTTGTGGAGAAGACTTGGCCGGCCATCCTTCATGAATGAAACGCATTACCGTGGAAATGATAGGATCTTTAGAAGATTCTTTACGCAGTGAGGCGGCATTTGGGGTCTGGACCTGCAAATCCAAAGCATCGATAGCACAGACGATATCAATGTCATCCGCACTTTCCTCTTCATCGAAGACTTTATCCCCTCCTGCTGGTAAGCGACTCAAAGCATCAGCGTTTTGATGATCCTTTGTCTTCCTGTACTCAATAGTGTATGTAAATTGCGACAAAAAGAGTGCCCAACGAGCCAAACGATTTGCTGCCAAAGAAGGTGTCGATTTGGTCGGGCCAAAAAGACTAAGCAATGGTTTATGATCTGTGACCAAAATGAATGATCTACCAAAAAGATATTGATAGAATTTCTTTAGCGCCAAAATTATCGACAAAGCCTCTTTCTGAATTTGACTATAGTTTCTCTGAGAGGCTGTTAATACTTTTGAAATGTTTGCTATAGGCCGTTCTGTGCCATCTGGGTAACGGTGAAACAAAGTAGCACCGATGCCCACACTAGAAGCATCACATGCGATACCTACCGGAAGTGAAGCATTGAAATGTGTAAGAACCTCATCAGTAGAAAGATAATGCTTCAGCTGAACAAAAGAGTTTTCCTCTTGTTTTCCCCATCTCCAAGGAATGTCCTTTTTCGTGAGATGGTATAGTGGTTCTGCTACAGTGGAAGTGTTCAACGGTAGAAACTTCGAATAAAATTGTAAGGAACCTAAAAACGAACGAAGAGAAGATACGTCAGTGGGGGCAGACATCTCCAGTACGGCGTTTACCTTGGGACCTTTGGAGATGCCTTGCCTGGACAAAATGTGTCCGAGATACTCTACCTGAGGTTGTGCAAACTTACACTTGTCTTTCCTACACCTCAGGCCTTTTGAGTGAAGTCGATCGAGGAGCCGTCTAAGATTCTGGAGATGCTCCTCAGCAGTAGTGCCACTGACAAGAATGTCGTCTAGGTAGACTGCAACCCCTGGAAGGTCGGCTGTAAGGTCGTCCATGATCTTCTGAAAATAACCTGGAGCAAAAGATATGCCAAAAGGTAAAACATGTTGTAAAAGTACGCCACGGTGAGTGCTTAATGCGAGTCGTTTTCGACTGTCAGGACCAAGTCGAATCTGATTGTAGGCATCAGCCAAGTCTATCTTGCTGAAACCGTACCCACCACCCAACTTTTGCATTAAGTCTTCTGGTAAGGGTAACGGGTGACGATGGGTCTCCAGGGAAGGGTTCACCGTGACTGAATAATCGCCACATATGCGTAACTTGGCCTTCGCTTCTGAAGAGTTTGAAGGCTTACGGACTGGAACAACCGGTGTGCCCCAATCGCAAAACTGAACTGGTGTCCATACACCACGTGCAATGCCCGAATCATAGGCTTGTGCTAAGTCCTCCTTTAGCGCGAAAGGTACATGCCTAGGTTTGAGAAAAACAGGTTTAGCATCAGACTTAAAATCTATGTCTAGTTCATAATCTCGCAAGCACCCGAGTTCAGGCTTAAAAACATCTTTGAACTCGTCACATAAGAGGGAGCATGCTTTCTCCAGACTCTTATCAGGCTTGTCGCATGACTGGATACTCTGTAAAGTAGAACAGTTAGACAGAAGGAATTTATCGATAGAAATTCCTAAAGACGAGATTGCATCACGACCTAGCAAGTTTAGTCCTTTGACTGTCGTGACTACAAAAGAAATATTATCTGACCTTCCCGTGGAAGGACAAGTTACCTGGGCCGTGAAAGAACCCGTGATTGGTACTAGATGCTTGGTAGCAGATTGGAATTGCGACACTGGTGCTTGCAATTGAGGTGCGCCTACCCGAGTCCAGACGTCGTTGGAAAGGAAATTTCCATTTGTAGCAGTGTCCAGTTCTAAGTGTGTGGTTACCGAATTAATGGAGATCGGTACTTCCAACTTTGAATTTCGAGGTTTTCTGCAAGAACTAGAAAGCATGTTAATTTCCTCGATACAATTTACCTTCGAAGGTTTGAACTGTCTAGCTTTCTTTCGACAAACACTCTGTAAGTGTCCCGTAATATTGCAGAAATGGCAAGTGGCTTTCTTAAACCTACAGTCATTGGCGTTATGGTTGAAATTACCACAACGATAGCATTCTTTATTTTTAGAAGTAAAGAAAGTACCTGTAAGTGTTCCAGACGGTTGTTCGCCTGGTCAAACGTCATATAAAAACCGTTCAAGTCTACTGAATCTTACGTCATGGAAATTCCTAAAACATGAGCCAAAATTGCACCATCGTCCGTAAGACTCGTGTCAGACCGGTTTAAACCTGTTTCAGTTTGAGACCTGTTTGGACATGAAATATTGCGTCACGAACTGCTCTCGTGCCTTTGAGTTATCACAAATTTTTCTGATTCATTCTCGAAGTTGTTTGTTGGAAGTCGGTCGCACATTTAACTGGTTTATTTGGTGCTTGCTAGCTGGACAAACTCTCCGTCTTTTATCCAAGTAATCTGTATCGTAGTGACAGTTTTAGAGGTGTACGGCGTTGCACCAGTCATTTCGATAGCCGCGGGCTAATTTTACTGGAATACACTTTGAATAGACGTTTCGAAGGTGTGTTTATTTTTCGGTCATTACGTACAGACAAACGGATCCGGGAACTTTATGTTACAATTTTCCCACGAAGAATTATGGTTTACCGCTGTGACCATAAAAAATAAAAGACGAGTTCTTGTCAGTTGGTAGGTCAAGAAGAAATTAAAGCAAGAAAAATAAAAAACGAATTTGTTAGCTGGTAGGCCAAGAAGCACTTGAAGGCATAAAAATAAACGATGTGTTTGTTGTCAGCTAGTGCAGAAGAACTACTTAGAAGTACAAGAAATAATAAAAGAAGATTTGTTGGTTGGTAGTCTACACTCTTACAGAAGCAAAGAAAAGTAAAGACAATTCTTCTCAGTTTGGTACAGAAGAAAAATAACTTTGACATTCATTGGCAAGAAAGAAGATTAAAAGACAATCCATCTGTGCTTGTAGATTCAAGTGGAAGAATCCAAGCAAGTTTTGTGGACTTAAGGACTTCATACCCGTACAGCTACGGTATCGTGCATTTGAATTCTTTCTTGTATTTTTACGGTCTTTGCAGTTAAGTTTTTTATAACTACTGTAGCCTAATAATTTTGTGTGTTTGTGTAACTTAATTTTATTTAATTGTTAAATTTAGCCCCAACATTTAATATGTCTACACTCGGTGGCGACAAGGACTCGACCGCCGTAGACTCGACTGAGTTTAAGCCTGATGATGTTCTTTGCGGTCGGGCAGGCCATTCTGGGGAGGGACCCAATAAAGATGAGGCTAAGTCAGTTCGAGAGGCCCGGCATCTTAGACGGGATATTTTGACTCAAATTGGGGAACTTTCTGTAGCCCTAGGTTCTTTGAGTGATAAGCAGGAACTGTTAATTTTTCGATCTAAGTTATCTAATTTAGAAGAGGAATTGCTGCATTTCCATGCTCTTTTGACTAAAATCTTTAACTCTGCAATCTTGGCAGAACTTCGTGATAGGGTAGATCCCGAATTTAACTCTTTAAAACATAACTTCGAACAGAAAGAAAGTGAGTTCTCAGATAGGTTGGATGCTGACATACATCCTGAGGATAGCGCCTCAAACGTAAGCACTAGGATGTCTGAGAGCTCGTCACGGATAGTTACACAAATTAACCTACAGTTAAAACGAGAGGAGCTCCAGATACAAGCTGAGGCCGAAGCGAGAGCTGAGGCCATACGAGCTGAGGCTGCTGCGAGAGCTGCAGAGGCCGCCGCGAAAGCCGAAGCGAGAGCTGCTGAGTTCGCACTCAAAGACGCTCAGTTGAGGGCTGAACAACGAAAAGAGGTAGTTTTAGCTGAATATCGATCAGAGGCGGGCTCTCGGCGTAGCTCTAAGAAGGGCTCTTCTAGGCATTCCAGAAATGAACATCAATCGCAGTTTAATTTACATACCCTTTTCCAAACGCCCGTTCAACCTGTGAGTGGACCAGGGCAATCCACACGTTTTCCAGCTGTTTCAGGAGGTCTTGGGGCCGCGGCTAAGGGTCTTCCGAATGCTGTAGAGCCAAGGTCTGTGAATTACAACCGAACTCCTCCCCCAGAGCGTACAGGTCACGGGGCCGCCATTAGCAGTAATGCTTTGCCCCCTTCACAGTTTTCTGCGCCGCTAGGTTTTGATCGCCCAGCTACACGTAATTTGGGTGGTTGTGAGAGGCGTATCGCGTCTCCTGATTTTAACGTGTGTGAGGATCGTGATCGGGCTGTGCATGTGACTGAGCCCACTCAGCCCCTTAAGGGATATAGCTTGTCTTCTCCGCTAAATCGAGTTCTCAACAGCAGGATTGCTTTTTTGAATACCAAAATAGTAGGACGTTTTTCGATAAGGCGGCCTTGATTGGTTACGATGGTAATAATATGCCATTTATCTTCTTTAAAAATCGTGTTACGGCCTTAATGGCAGCTTCGCCCTTTAAGGGGACTCGTTTGACTTTGTTACAAGCAGCTTGTGTTAGGACAGCTGCGCAAACGATTGCTAATTTGGTTTCTGACACCCCTGGCTTGTCAGAGGAAGACAGGATAGAAATGTCGTTAGCTCGCTTGTCCCAGCGTTTTGGGGTTCGTGGAGGTCTTTTCGCAGAACCAGAAATTAGAAAGTATCGCTATGGTAGCAAATTGACTTCGACCTCTTCCAGTGATCTGAAAGAGTTTAAAGATGAATTATCGCAGTGTTTGCTTTATGCGCAAGCTTATGGTCAGCGTGATAAATTAGAAGGACGTTTTGTTTTGGATTTGGCTAAGCGACTCCCGTTTGACGCTAAGCAGCGTTATCTTGACTTTTTAGGTGATCAGTATGGTGGCACTGATGAGCCTACCTTTCAGAGTTTGTTTGAATTTGTAGTACGGGAGGAAACGCGTAAGTCGACTGATTTTAGCATTATGCTAATGGGCGATTCTGGTGAGTCGCAGCAATTTAAAAAGTTTGGCAAAGGAAAATTGCCTTCATGTCCGGTTAGGCAGACGTCCGTAAAACCCCATGATGATGTGATGTCAGGGAGTTCGCAGTACTCGACTGCTGTTGGCGCACCGCGCGGTGGTGAAGCCAGACGTAAAAACCTACCGGCATGCATTTGTTGTTCGTCACGTGGTCAAGTTGAATATCATTTTTTGTCTAATTGTAAAGAATTTTTGCGCTTGACACCTAAAGATCGGAGAGATGTCATTGTGAAAGCTGGCAAATGCTTGAATTGTTTGCGCCAGCATATGGTTAGGGATTGCGTTCATGCAAATAACTGTCGTAAGTGTGGGCCTACCAACGATAGGAAACACTATTTTCTTCTGCATGATTTTTATGTGACGTCACGTGATTCTCTGGATTCGGTTGGGAAAGATGATGCTCGTGCCAGAGTTCCTGTACGTAATGTTAAGATTGGAAATGTTAAAGCAGCCTTTAACCGCGTTACTGCTGCTCGTGTTTTGAATCCAATGACTGGCAAATCGAAGTTGGTGTATTGTCAGCATGATCCTGGTTCGCAGTTGACGTTTGTTTCGAGTGATTTGGTGTGTGAACTTGATCTTAAACCGTACGATAAAGCGTCGTTTAAAATGGATACCCTGGCTGGTCAGAAAGCTACTTGTGCTGACCTTGTCAAACTCAACATCCAGTCGTTAGAGACAGATGAACTGTTTTGTGATATAACTTCGGTGGTTAACCCAGCTTGGGCTGACGATGTTAAAACTTTACCGCATAAACAAGATTTAAATGGTTTCCGTCATTTTCATGACGTGAATATGTTTCATTTGAATGATTGTAGTACTGTAGATGTACTGATTGGCAACGACAACGCTTATTTGATGTGTGCAAAAAAAGAGCGTGTTGGTGAAAATCGTAGTGAACCACATGCTTTGCTCACTCCTCTCGGTTGGTTGGCTTGTGGTGGTAAGTCACCCTTAGATGAAAGCGTTGCTAAAGTGTGCAGAGTGCAGACGTCTTCAGAGTCGGATGTCATCTCTGGCTTTCAGCGTAAAATTGAGTCTCGTGATATGGAAATAGCAGACCTGAATAAAGTCATTCAGGATTTGACGTTGCAAAATGAAACCTGTGAATTGTCTCGCAATGATAAGTTGGCTAGAGAACTTGTTGAACCGAATATTGAGTTGAAAGATGGTCGATTTGAGATACCTGTTCCGTTGAAGGAAGATATTGATCTACCTAACAATTTTGTGTTGGCGTCAGATAGAGCTGCTGCTTTAAGAAAGAAAGCTTTAAAACAACCTGAACTTCGTGATTTCCTTACTGACACCATGAAAGATCTTAAATCAAATGGCTATATTGAGCGTACTGGTGAAGCAGGAAATGTCAAGGGATTTGAATGGTATTTACCATACTTTGTGACGTCACAATTAAAAAAGCGCATTGTTTACGATTGCAAGTCTGAATTTCGAGGAACTTGTGTTAATGATGTAATGTTTTCGGGTCCTGACTTGTTAAACCCTCTGGTTGATGTCTTGGCTAGATTTCGGCTTGGTAGATTTGGTCTCATGGCTGATGTGACTAAATGCTTCTTTCAAATAAAGTTACCTGAGTCGCAAAGGGATTTGTTTCGTATATTGTGGTTTGAAGATGATGACCTTGAAAATGGTAGGATGGTACCATTTCGTTTTTGTGTACACCCTTGGGGAATAAAGAGTAGCCCGTATATCGCTTGCTTGGCTATAAAGAAAATGATCGAGCAGAATCCCAGCAGTGCTGGTGAATTGACTCTCTGCAATATTGCAAATAATATGTACATGGATGATTTTATATTTTCGGCTGATAGCTTAGACTTAGAGGAAGCTCAGCAAATCACTCATGAATCAATTGCTTTGTTTGATAGCCGTGGGTTTAAACTTGGTAAGTGGAGTGCTAACAAGGAGGCTATGATTGTCTTGTCAAATTTGGATAATGAGATGCTTTCACCTTTGATTCGTGACATTGACTTTCAGACTGAAAATATGACTTTGCCATCAGCGAAGACATTGGGTTGTGTGTGGCAAACCGAGTCTGACGAGATGCGTATCGCATGTTCCTTAAAGCCCTTAGCAAAACACACGCGCCGAAGTATGCTCAGTCAGCTTGGACAAAATTTTGATCCGCTAGGCTTTGGAGCGCCATTTTTTCTAAAAGCACGCCTTATACTTCAGCAATTAGCGATAGACAAGTTTGATTGGGACACCGAGGTCCCTGATAGCTTTGTTAAAGAATGGGAGTCGTGGCTTCGCTCTTTGGACCTGCTTAAGGATTTTTCGTTACCGAGATGGTATTTTGCAAACTCTGGTGTGTGCAGTCCGGATGATATTGTTTCATATCAATTGCATGGGTTTAGTGATGCTTCGAATCAAGCTTTCTCTTCTGTTGTTTACTTACGTAGACTGGTTAACGGAGTTCCGAGTGTGTCTTTCGTTCTGGGTAAATCTACCATTGTTGTAAAAAATCAGTTTTCTTGGCCGATAGCTAGGAAAGAGCTTGTTGCCGCTTTGAATACAGCAAGACTCGTGAAGCAGGCCTACGAGGCATTGAAGATGCCCGACTGCCTTAAGTATTTTTGGTGTGATTCTCGTACTGTGTTGCAGTGGGTTAAAAACCCTGATTTACGTTTGAATAAGTTTATTACGCGTCGAGTTGAGCATATTTTATTGTTGTCTGGAGCCCAGGATTGGCGTTTTTGCCCTACCGATATGAACCCAGCTGATGTTGGCACAAGGCCAAATCTTATTACAAAGAAAGAATTTCGAGAGTTGTGGTTAAATGGTTCTAGTCTTCTCTACCAGTGTGAGGAAATTCCATCTGTAGAAAATGCCACTCCAGTACCTGTCCATAGCCTATATCTTCGTGACGAAGAGGAGTCGCTTGACGTTGGACAGATTGGTCTTCACAGATTGATCGAGGCCGCACCTTCTTTGTATGTTATGAAAAAGAGAATCGCTTATTTGGTTGCTTTTGTTGAATTTTTGTGCTGTAAAACGAGAAAGCGTAGCTTTGTGAAGCCAAAACTGGATGCATCTTATCTTAACAGTGCTTCAGAGTTGGCTGTGAAGTTTGTTCAGAAGAGCGTGTATGGCGATGTGGTACATTTAATGACCAAACGATCGCCGGATGCCCTTGAGGAAGTGATAAAGCGAGGTAGTGTTGGCGCTTCGCAACGTGAGAAGGAACGGTTGAAAGAATTACGTTCACTTAAAAAGTACAGACCTTGTGTAGATGACGCTGGTATAATCCGCATTGAAGGGCGCTTAAGTAATTCTCCCGAGATCTCTCTTGAAGCAAAGCATCCGATTGTTTTGCCTTCGAAGCACCCCTTCACTAGGCTTGTTGTACTGTCGCATCATAATGGAAATGCGCACTGTGGAGTACAGCACACTTTGTTGTCTACGCGACAGAAGTTTTGGATCGCTAATGGTAATGCTTCCGTGAAGAGGTATCTTAATGATTGTGGTGTATGTGCGATTGGGAAAGCTCGGCCTATAAGGCAGCTCATGTCTGATTTACCTTTGTCTCGCACAACTGCCCATAGGAAACCCTTTTTTGATTGCGGCTTGGACTATCTTGGACCATTGACCTTTGTTGAAGGTAGGAGTCACAAAAAAGCTTGGGGACTCTTATTCACATGTATGGCATCTCGCGCTATTCATGTTGAGCTGGTTACGTCATTGTCGCTGAGTGATTTTTTACTTGCCTTTACAAGGTTTACAGATTTACGTGGGCAGGTTAATGCTATCTATTCCGACAATGGAAGCACCTTTCAGGCAGCATCTAAGAAGTTACCCGAGTTGATAGAATCAGCTGAATTTCACAATGCCCTGAGACAGAGAGAGATAAACTGGGAATTTATACCTCCGTATGCTCCGGCGCAAGGTGGCGCCTGGGAGGCAATGGTTAAACAATTTAAAATCGCATTTTTTCACATTTTGGACTCTTCAATTCGTAAGCCCAGTTTTATTGAACTGCTTACGTACACCAGTAGTGCCGTTCGGATCGTGAACGAACGCCCTTTGGTACCTTTGAGTGACGACCCTAGGGATTTTACTGTCATCACCCCTGCCTCACTTTTGACCCCATACTTAGACCCATACTGTGCTGTTGGGCAACCACATGATCGTGACCAATTAAGAAGGGATTATCGGTTCAATTTGTCACTTTCTCAGCAGTTTTGGAGTAAATGGATCGATTTTTACTTGCCAGGTCTTCAGGGCCGGAAAAAATGGCTAAAAATGGCCGAGAATTTGGAGCCTGGTCAACTTGTAGTGGTAGGTTCTCTCCAGGACATTGGTAAACGTGGGAAGTATCAACTTGGGAGGGTGCATGAGGTAGTTCCACAAATTAGGAAAGGGAAGCCTGTGGTTCGTAGAGCTAAAGTTGCCGTCTGCAACTATGATGAGAGTACGGGGAAAGTGAAAGTAGACTATGTGTTGAGGGATATTTCGTGCCTCGCCCCCGTAAAGAACACCTAAGTGTTAGGGTTTGAGCCTGGTTTTGTCTGCGGTGGCCGACACTTGTCTGAGCCCAGAACAGTCGGTTATTATTGCAACCATGGTATATAGCGTCATTTTTTGCGTGTACCTACTACCTATGGTACCAATTTCATGTATCGTCGTGTTTATTCTTATTGCTGTTCATTCTTTGCATGCCCTTTGTATTTGCGTATTAACTTAAACGTGAGTGATTCAAACAATTTGTGTATCATGTGTTTTTATTCATTGGCTCACAATTGTCGTCAATTCTTTTTTAGTTATGCCATGTCAGACTGTCATAACTAGGGGCCGCTATGTTCCAGACGGTTGTTCGCCTGGTCAAACGTCATATAAAAACCGTTCAAGTCTACTGAATCTTACGTCATGGAAATTCCTAAAACATGAGCCAAAATTGCACCATCGTCCGTAAGACTCGTGTCAGACCGGTTTAAACCTGTTTCAGTTTGAGACCTGTTTGGACATGAAATATTGCGTCACGAACTGCTCTCGTGCCTTTGAGTTATCACAAATTTTTCTGATTCATTCTCGAAGTTGTTTGTTGGAAGTCGGTCGCACATTTAACTGGTTTATTTGGTGCTTGCTAGCTGGACAAACTCTCCGTCTTTTATCCAAGTAATCTGTATCGTAGTGACAGTTTTAGAGGTGTACGGCGTTGCACCAGTCATTTCGATAGCCGCGGGCTAATTTTACTGGAATACACTTTGAATAGACGTTTCGAAGGTGTGTTTATTTTTCGGTCATTACGTACAGACAAACGGATCCGGGAACTTTATGTTACAATTTTCCCACGAAGAATTATGGTTTACCGCTGTGACCAGTAAGTTGCCTAGTTTTTGGAGGTTTGCTGATGGTCCTTACTTTCGCAACTGGTGCTGGTGGAGTGCCGTAAACAGTTTCTTTGGCCACCTTGGCTGCCTCTTCGGTTTCTGATGCAACCTCCACCGCACGTTTGAAAGTAAGTTCATCAGCTCTGATTTTGAATAACGCCTTAAGCACCGCCTCGTTACCTATTGAACAAATAAAACGAGTACGTAAAGCTTCGTCCAATGGATTTGAAATGGACGAGAAGTCACAGGTGGCAGCTGCCTGGCGTATGCGGATGGCTAGTTCTTGAGCTGTTTCCCCGGGCTTGCGCTTCATTTCGCTCCAGAAACGGAATCGCTCCCTCACGATGAAGCGTTTTGGGTCGAATTGTTGAGCCATGTAATTTGTAATTTCCGTCATGGTGAGATCGTTGACTTCTTTTGGGTTTGTTTCCTGCGCAGCCAAATTTGTTAACATTTTGTAGATTGTAGGTGATTGATTGGTGAGAAAAACCTGCGGCATTTTGTCTTGTGCGACTGAATGTGCTGCTACAAAGGTGTTAAACCTCTTCCAATAGTCTGCCCACAGTTCAGTGGTGGCATCGAACGTTACGAACTTAGGTAAAGATACCTGTTGTTGTATTGTTGTTGGTTGTGGTCTTGAAGTTTGGGCTCGTATTTCTCGTAGTTGTTCAAGGTGGCGCTTTTCTTGGTTGGCAATTTGATCTTGATGACGTTGTTCTTGGTGACGTTGTACTTGTTCTTGGTGACGTTGTACTTGTTCTTGGTGACGTTCTTCTTGTCTGGCAATTTGCTCCTTCGTCTGGCGTTCTTGGTTGGCAATTTGTTGTTGCAGGACTTCGATAAGTTTCTCCATGTTTCTAAAATCCTGTAGAAATTCTGTAAAGATCCTGCCGACGACGCCAGTTAAATGTCTGTTGTATTTCCAGACGTTTAATATAAAATAAACAATAATAATTGTAGCGATAGCCAACCAAGTGAGAAAACCATTTACCTCTTGTTACTTACTGATTCAGTGTATAAAAGCAACGCAATATATAGTAAGAAAGAAACGCAAAACAATCAACTGAGGAATGTAGTACAGAACGCTCAATTGATTACACGCGCAGTGCGGTGGTAATCAATTCCAACGTCTGTACCAGAAAACGCTGAACTGTGATTATGTAGTGACGCTGGTCACGAGTTACATATATTCAACGTAAATAAAATGACGACTATAACACAGACAACGAATCTTCAAGAAGTGAAAATTTCACTCTGTCCATCTCAGTAACAGCAAACGTCAAAATAAAGTAGAAATTACCCAAAAAAAATGATATGCTGGGTAGCTATTTTAAGGGTACCAAAAAAATATGTGAATGATAGTCACCGCAAACCTTATTGTTTGAATAGATTGCTTTAATCAAGTCGCCGTATATCTCTCCGTCTCTTAACTCTGAGTCCCGTGAACCTGGAGCGTGGACAAAAAAGAAAGTGATTCAATGGTCGAGTAATGACGTAGTCGAGTGGCTCTACTCGCTGCGAATTCGAGAGTTTTTCAGGTTCGTAAGTTTTTCCTGTATGCTGTACCTCTTGTAGGCTTTCGTAGATACCTTGTGCATATCGCCTACTTGTGCTGTAAAATTAAACAACGCATTAGTTTTGATGAATTATAAAAATAATATTTAAAAAGTGTTTCCTTGAAATATGCTTTGTCACTTTAGCACTGGCTATATGTAACCGCGAGGAAAGGGTTGAACCACTGACGTATGCTTAGACACCTAGATACACAATATGACAACTTTTACTATATATACGCTGAACTGTGGTAGGCTATCTTTCACTCTACTTCATAAACAATCAAAATATTTTCATTTGTTACACATTAGTTTCACAAAGCTAAGTTAGCCTACGCATAGTTGAATAACTTTGAGTAATTTTTAGGCAATCATTTGCTGAGAAAAATGTATCCGGCTATTTGCTCCTGTCAACAACCGAACGTGATCTGCAATGGAGCTTAGGTGAGTCATTTCAATGTTGTTTTTTTCAATTCCCTTAATTAACAACCAACACTGCCAGCAACCGTATTCTTTTATTTTTACTTGCATGTAGGCTAAATGTCCTTACACCTTGACTTTAATTGGTATTGCTACGGCATGTGTATAGTTAATTAGTTAAGCACCGACAACTAAGCTTTGCAGAGTTTGCTGGTCTTAGGCTTACAGTATTTATTCTTTATTTCAGGAATCGATTCTCGAATAGTGCGAAAAAAGATCACTTCAGAACTAGCCAGAGTAATGAAGCAAGAGTTGGGGCTTCCCCAGAGTTGGCACTTGCGGTATCGCTCTATCCTTCCTCGGGCCGATTGCGTTTATTTGGCTTATGACCCTCAAGATGCCCGATTGGCTGCCACTGTGAAAGGAAATCTTATGCACAAAGGGATGCAGGTATTCTAAGTTATCTTTAGTCCATTAATTTAACCCATGGGCTAATGTAAAATAAGGCAGAGTAGATTTTTCTTTAAGTCCCCCCTGATAGCTCAGTTGGTTAGCGCGTGGCTTCGTGAACGAAGAAGCTTCAAGAACAAGCAGCCCTGGTTCAACTCTCGGGGTGTACGCTTGAGCAACTCGTTCTAAGGACTGCTCTCCATTCAACGGCGTTGCTGCTCTAACTTCTATTGAAATTTAGTTTCTCGATGGATCAGTAAATTGCCAAAATTTACTAACGCTCAGACCCCGTCAACTTTTTCACTTTTTTAAGATCTCAATATTTACGTTATTTATTTCGCTTGGAATTTCTGCGGTTTTGAAATTCAGTTGCCCCTCAAAATTTTTTTTTTGGATCCGCTACTGTTTGGTCTACCAATACACTCTATATACGGTACTTCAGGTTCTTTCCCACGATAAACTTGGCCAATCAAGAGAAGAGTTTCTTCAATTAAATGGAGAATCTTTGGCCAAGTCGACATTTGTTATCTGCTTGATGACGGAGGGGGCTGCTGTTTCCCCTTTCATTTTTCATGAATTGCTTTTTTACACTTGGATGGGCGGAAACCGTTCCATAGTAACATTGCTGTTTAAGAATGTGTGGAGCAAACTAAAGAACCCGATGAAAGCTATTTTGGGTAAGTGCTGAGTCCTCTTGTGGTTGTGGTAGCCTAAGCTTAATGACATCGACCAGTTTAATATAAACCTGAATGAATGCAAAGTAGGAATAGCTTACTAAGCTTTTACCCCCATGTCATAGGTGATTTCCCAGCCATAGATTTTGAAAAGAATTTGTACTCGGATAGTATGAGCATATTGGAGCATCACATAAACCCAAAACCCGTCCTTCCAGGAGTTGTATTAGAACAAGTAAGTCATTCACAAGTTGATGTCATACAAGCAAAGCAGTGCAACCGCAGTGTCGATGACAAAACATTTTAAAACGTCACTGTAAAGTTATTTTTTTATCCCGCACAAATTCTCCCTTTTGCTGTGCTAAATTTCTATCAGGATTCCGCAGGCAAGAAGGTTATTATAAAGTCCCACATAGATTTTGAATAAATGCAAGAAAGCTTTGGTGCTTTGTTCACTGTTTTGATTTGGACGGTTGGCTTTTTCAACCCGTTACGAAGTGTAACACTCGAAACTTTTTAAAAGGAGACTTATTTACTGTATAACGTTTTACTATAAATTGTTTGCAACTGTTTAAAACTTATTACTGGTAGTTTAGATCAGTGATTTTCAACCGGTATTTTGTGAAATATTGTCAGGGGTTCCGCACAAAATGTATTAGTTTGACTAGTGTTCCATGGAGCACAGATCATAAATCAAAATCACAAAAGCTTTGCGTTTGTCTTTTTGCAATTTCTGCCCAGATATCAACTTTGTACTCATCCAAACAGGCCCAGATATCACATTGATAAAAACTGAAAATGAATCAATTGTTGTTGTGTTGTTTATTTTATTGCATCATTGTGAAGTTTCGTTAAGTGTTCCGCAAGGTTATTTCATTGCATAAAGTGTTCCGTCGCTCAAAAAAGTTGAGAATCTCTGGTTTAGATAATATTTTGTCACGAAAAACAAACCAACGATTGTAGACCTACAGTTCAAATGTTCAATATAGACTACAAACACAAAAAATATCACAACTACTGTCAGTCACCTACACTTGCATATGTCAGCATCATTTAAAATTGCTCATCTTTTTTAATTATTTCTAGAGTTGTTTGGATAAATTTAAAGAAGGAGTGCAGTCAATGCAAGTCATCTGCACAAATTCTTTGAGAGTCGCATCAACAACAATCCATTCTGATGACGCAGTGGCTGTGCCGAAAGTCTTCATCACTTATCAGTGGGACGTGCAAGACAAAGTATTCAGGATTTTCATTATTTGTATATAAAAAATCACTCAACCTAATGAGCATCTAGCCATGGACTTCTAAATAGTAGCATCTGGACTGGAAACTCAGTGGGCAACAGTGGGCCAAACAGTTGGTACAACAGTTGGCCAACAGTGGGCCAACAGCCAAGTAACTAACCCTGTTGGCCCACTGTTGGCCAACTGTTGTACCAACTGTTGCCCACTGAGTTTCCAGTCCAGATGCTACTATTTAGAAGTCCATGGCTAGCCTACTTGAAATCTCACAGCAGCAGGCCTACAGTAGCCTACGCTAATGTAGAAGAACCTTTACTAGGTCTGTTTTGCAATTCTATGTGTGATGCAAAGTAGCATGTAAGCTACTTGAAGCCAGGGCCGTTGAGAGGAAAATTTAGGTCCGGTACCAATGAGATATTTAAGCGCAAAATTAAGACAATTTTAAGAAAAAAGCACTGCGTCTAAAGAACAGGAGATGGTCTTGTCAAGTTCTCAGGCCCCCTGAAAAGGTTACGGGCCCCTAAAAGCATCTTGGCCCCTGGCTTAAAAGTACCCCCTGGACCCCCTTATCAACGCTACTGCTTAAAGCATTTGGTTTTGCCAAAAAAAAAATTCCACAGTAAATTGAACTAGATAGGTTTACTCAAGCAACTTCGCTCGCTAAACGTAGGCTCTACGCACTTATCATTTATGGACTTCGAAAATTTCCAAACGATAATAATTTCTTTTTTTGTAGGTTCTTCAGATGGTTCGATTTTTAAACAGCCATGGAGTACCATGTTGGTCGGATGTGATGCTGACTCCTCATTTTTCATCTTCATCAGTTACCAGATCCTCCAGCCGAGCAGCTACTTCACATGGTTGGAAGAGAAACCAATCAAATACACTGCAAACTCACATTCACGGAAATATGAAAGTACGTTGGGTGTCATCGCTCATTTCGTCATCAAAAAGATGTAGCTAAAGGTTTTAAAACGCTTTTTTTAGAAGTTTAAAACATTCCACTCATTAACTTGACTTGTCGGTAATGTACTTTTCAGTTTGTTTAACATAATTCCGTTCACTTATAATATCGAAATTGCTGTTCAATTACCAATCCAGATATCAACAAAATGTCATACTAGTGTTGCTTGATTTTTTTAATTAGCCTACTGAAACTTATAACTTATTTGTCAGCTGACCTAGCGACTAAAACGGAAGGAATTCATGCAGTAGTTAATTAGCTGATATAGCCTACGGTAGCCCTACTGTAGGCCTACTTCTAGCTTTGCTGACACAAAAGCATAACATGATAGGCCTACCATTTCTGGTTAGGCCTGTCATTTTTTCCGGGATTTTACAGTTTATTCTATTTCTTTCAGTCGTCAAAAGTTGTTGTGTGTTGTTTGACTCCAAAGTACGTCGTCTGTCAAAACTGTGAACAAGATCTACTTCTTGCCTTGAGCCTTGGAAAGCCTATATTGCCAGTGATGTTCCAGTACATAGCTTGGCCGCCAGAAATGGCTGGAGAGCGCGTGAAGCGCATCTTAGTTCAACTGAAAAGACCAATAGACTTGAGCAACGACAAACTATTCCGCGTGAACTTGCCAGTTGTGTTGCAAAAAGTTTCGAGTCATTTATTATGAAATCGTTCGGTATATTCATGTTTTTTCTCAAAATGAAGCAAGCTAATAGTCTGCAAGCTATAAATAAATCAAATGGTCATAAATTTCTCTATTTTTATTGTTATTCTGCCTGTATTAAATCGAAGAAACTGGCAGCACTGTGTAGAAAGAATTGGTGTCACTCAGTGAACAGAATTTCTATCACGATGATGAAGTAAGTTGTTGCGGCCAAGTGGCATCAAAAGTCGCTGTCACTCACATTGGGCGAATTTTACAATTAAAAATAATTGGATGTTTTACTATTTATTTTGTGCTTTTTATAAAACATTTTGTGAAGTGGTGGGCGATTGAATTGAAAAATATGCTTTGATTGCTTTTACTTCATTTCTTTAGCTTACTTTCACTGCTCATGGAAGAACTGAATGATCATTAAGAATTTGTTCCAATATTTATTTCAACTATGAAGAATATTTGCAACTGATAGTAAAAGAACACATGTTAAATTTGGATGGTGCAAGCACGCCAGCAATTTCATTTTCAGTTGCTTTGCATAATATCACAAACTACAACATTTAAGATTTCCGCATGATGACGATAAAGCTTCAATTTTCTGTCATAAGTTAGAAATTATTTCGCCTCACATAGCCTAAAGTGCAAAAAGCAACAGAGCCTGTTTATAAAGCTCAAATACTCATATATTGCCTTGCTTTTCACTCAGTTTTCGGAAATCTGTCCGCCAAAGGTCTTAGAGTTTTTAGATTATTATTTGAATAGGCTACGCTTATTCTAAAGATTGGAATTTACGCAGTTTTAATTTCTTTAAAAGAGAATGTCAAATAAAAATCTTTCTAAACACAAATCTTAATGTGCTTTCAATGTTACAATCTTATTTGAAATTTTAGATTCAATGCATGTTGGCCAATAAGATAGCCTTGTGAAGACGCCCATTTCAAATTGTCATGTCTTGAAAGGCCAGTGCTAACAGATGGAGAGATTTAATGTATCTTTCACTATAAGTATAAGCAAAGGAGTGTTTAATATTACCCTTAGCTTATAGCTCACCAGAGATCGGTCTGCTCATGAGTTTATCAGTGCATTATAGTTGCACTTTGTCGTGATGGTAAACGAAATAAAACTTTTGCTTTTTTGATCAATTGCCAACGCATGATTCAAGACATTGTCAATGTTGAGTAAGCCTATAACAATTTTGTGTGTATGAGTATCGCCCATAAGCGCTGAGCAAATACAAGCTCAGTCAAAAATGGCTGCAATGCATTTTTTGTAGTTGTTACCTGTGGTAACTTATCACATAGCCTGTAGCCACCACTAATCGTCAAGCATACATAAAACGTAGCCTAACTTACTATAAGTTTTTGAAACAAACTTTTTTGATGGAAATAAAACCACAAAAATTGGACTTTGTAAATCCGAGTTAATTTTGAAATATTGTTTTGTTGAACGCCTTGAAGCCTGAAGGACCGGCGGATCGTTTTATTTCGTATTTACAAAGAAACAAATTATTTTTTCAAACCAAACGAACAAAATGTTTCAAAAATGTTGAAATATTTTTCTTGAAACAGCCTCAGCAAACTTAGATAGTCGGCTATCATAATTATCCAACTCCAGAGATAGGACGCAGTGTAGGCTAATCACAAATAAAAGAGTTGCACGCATAGGCCTACCTCGCAGCAGTTATAACACTGACACAAAAATGTTACGCATGCTCCCCTGGGTTTCTTGCAGAAGCCATCATTACGCACAAAGTTATTCAAATAGAAAACGGTGTACAAATTTATTATAAACTATATTATGGGCTACTTGCATAACTAGGCCTATAATTGCTTCTGCATTAGGGCTACACCCAGGCTGGCACCAATTTTTTCCAATGAATAATATATCGTATATAGGCTAATTCGATTCAAATTTTTTATTATTTCTCGGATGGCCTACTTTTGCAAAAACAATTGTCTAGCTTGATTTAACATTAGAAGAAAGTGGAATTTTTCAAAAGATTTTCGAAAAAGTGTGAGCGATTTCAAACCGTCAGTTTTAGAAAAGGTTTCAACATGAAAATACAACAGAGGTTCTCAACCTTTTTGCTTTGGTTAACCTATTGCCAAATGTACGAAGATAAATTTATCTCTCATCATTTTTTTTTCAGCTCAGATTTTGAGCATTTATCAAACAGCCTGTATTTTTTTGTCAGCACATTTGCCCCTTTGGTAGAGATGACAATTGCTCTTGGCTGAAAATTGTTGCTTTACAAGCTGCACGAAGTGCACGTGCGTATATGTAGCCCAGGCGCGGATCTATGGGAGGAGCCCAAGGGGCCCGGGCCTCCCCCGAAATTTTGTAAAAAATTGTTGAATGGTTTGATATGCTTCTAAACAGCTGATATTAGTCCCACAGCGGACTTACAACCCCCCCTTTGGCACGCGTGTGACGTCACGATATTGAGAATGATGCTTTCAGTCTCTATGTCTCTAAAACAAAGTTTGCCTAATTTTAAGCGAAACTGCATTAAAAGAGCGAGTTTTCCAATACCAAACATTCAAACATCTCAGCCAGGAATTAGCAACAAGAAAACATAGAGCCTTAGCTTTATTACTGAAAAAATGCCGAAGAAAACATGATCTTATCCTTTTGCTATGCCACCGGACAGCACCATTTTACAGGAATATTTATACCCACATTTTTGTTGAAAATGCTCTCAGAATGCACCAAATTCAAAGTAATTTTTCAAAATTTTCTGGGGAGGCCCCCCGCCGCTGGGTGTCGCTTTTGGAGAACACGCCGCCGGGCTTCGCCCGCTGGCCGTCAAAACCCCCCAAATTCCTGGCTACGCCACTGATTGTTCATATCTGTTTTATCTTTTTATTACGTTTTAATTCATTTTCAAATTTTCTGGCCCCCCCCCAAAAAAAAATCCTAGATCCGCGCCTGATGTAGCCTAATATAGAAGTTATTTAACTTTAGAGCTGTTCAAATCAAAAGTATTTTTAAATGATCAGTGACGATTCGACCCAACATCGCTTGCCTTGATTTCATTACAATTAAATTCCATTTGTGAAGAATTTCACTTTGTTTGGACCAAAAACGCTCCTCTTTAACAACAGCCCCATTCACTAGACTCTAACTACCTTCAATTTAAAACTCATAGGACTACAGTATACCAGTGCTTCTTAACCCTTTTTTGCCTCAGAGCGCACTTGTAGACCTCTGAAAATGTGATGGCGCCCCAGGCGAACAAAGCGAATTTTTTGGGTAGGCTACCAGTATTTTTCTTGATTTGCTTGCAAATTTTTATTACATATGGCTCATTGTTGCATTATTTTTAAAGTAGTGTATGCTCAATCAGATAAGCCAAAAAAGAAATCAAAAAAAGTTATAAGAAATAAAGCTTTATTATTATGAAAACACACAGCACAACCTTCGGTTGAAAAAATTTCAGCACTGACGCCATTTAATAAACTGAACTGCCCGTTTCATTGCCTCAGATTCAGAAAACTCATACTTTCTATCCCTCATTCTAAAAATATTTTGTTACAGGTTTTTTGAATATTTTTTCGATTTCCTTGCAGCGCACCTGGCGACCTTTCGCAATGCGCCGTAGCGCGCAGGTTAAGAACCATACATAGCCTACAGTGCAGTAGTCGAAAAGCGCTAAACGTGAAACACGTCAAAATGGCCGAACAGATGACGTTCCGCGTATATTCACAGCAGCCAACCACCATGTTTGAAGCGTGACCATGACCTTCTTCTAACTGAAGATGGCTATGACTATGAGCGTGACCGTGTCCGCCCTGATAGCTCAGCTGGTTAGCGCGTGACTTCGTGAACGAAGAAGCTTCAAGATCAAGCGGCGTTGGTTCGACTCTCGGGGTGTGTGCTTGAGCAACGCATTCTAAGGACTGCTCTCCATTCAGCGGCACTAAATGGATGGAATAGTTCTCCAGCAACAAGACTTCAACAATCGGAAATTTCACTCTGTCAATCTCGGTAACCGGCCCTGCGTCAAAAGCCTCTACAAGTATGCGAAACTACCAGGAATAACCTATCAAGGCTTTGTCAGTCCGAGGATAAAGATTCAAAACCAAACCAAAGCCGTAAGTCAATGATTCTTTCTTGATCCAGTAATTGTGCACGCATAAATTTTGGCCACGCGACCGAGTGATACAAGCTTCTGACCGATGTTCGATAGAATGTCGGTTTGATACCCATCGGCATCGCTTGGGGGTGTCTTGGCAAGTGCAACACGGATATTGGCTTTCTGTTTTTTTTGGCGGTCTTTGTCTGATTGCTTCAAATCATGCATTACTTGAATACGACAGAAGAGAACTCTATTTTCATTAACTTGTGCTATTGATAAGAATGTTTGTTCTTTGGCCTATGGCCAGGTCCGATGAAAGGATATTTTGAGCCCGTACAAACGAGAAAGTAGTTCTATGTAAACAGATCTTTAAAAAAGTATAGTAATACCACATAATATGCGGTATTTTTTTCGTTCTCAGATCCCCTGGAGAAATGCCTGACCCGGGCTTAAAAATACCGCTTGGACCCTTCCAATTAGGCTAACTCTATTGCTTATAGCCAAAGTAGGCTATATTGCGCAAGAAATGTTGATGTCGTCTTTGCTAGGATAGCCAATTGTACTGCGGATGGAGTTTGTTTGAAAGATTTCAGTTCACTGCAATATTGCACTTTTGAGGTATTACTGCAACTTTTGCATGCTGGTTCGCTGCTTTTGAAAACCGTATCAAAAACATATATGCTTTGAAAAACTGATCATGTGGCTTGCAGTTTAAACTATAGAGACTAATAATTGTCGCGAAAACAAAACTACTGCATGTTATTTAGGCTATTTTTTACTTAGAACTTGCAATATATGCTTGAAAAACACACTTAAAGTCGTGACCTTGCTGACGTTAACAACGTTTTTAAAATAAGCCGAATAGCAAGTTACCAAAATAACGTTTTCCACTGGTCTAATTTTTTTCAGATTATTCTTCTGTAATTTACATAAAAGATACTTTGTCGACAAGAAAACGAATTCTGTTCTTGTTCTTAAAGGTGTAATTAGTTTTGATTGAGAGGAGTAAATTTTCGTTGTCAAAATAGAAAAAGCCACTTGAAAATTTTAATCTGAGCAGTTATTCACACTTATAGTATAGAGGCGTGACATAGGCTACTGTCACACTGGATCCGGTCAACAAGATGAATAGCAAAAAATTCTTAAGTTGTTGTCGTATTTTTCTGGTCATAAAAAATACTATACTGTAGACCAGTTGCATAACTACTCAGATGAAGATGTTGAATCTATGTGAAAGGAGAATTTGTTAGCTGATTAAAAATTTTAACAACTCGGGCAAACGAAAAAAACAGGGTCTTGTTAAGTACAAAGTTTGAAAAAAGAGATTACCTACTTTTTATTCAATCCACCAAGCACCATTGGGTTCACTCCTTGTCAATTGGGGCCATGGCCATGCACTATGTTTTTTTGTTTAAAATATCAAATGTTCAAAACTACCTAGTGTACCCGCTTTTTGATAAGGATTTTCAAACATCGTTTTATGTCTTTTAACTGTGATGTGCCACATAACCTTTGCTTCTAGTTATTTTATTGAACCAAAGTAAATTTTATTTCAAAATAAAATATCCAGAGCATAAAAATGTAAAATAAAAAACCAAAACTGCTTTCAGGCCAAATTAATCAATTTCAGGAAAAAATCTAGACGTACGTTTCAGCGCTGGGCAAGTACAATTTCTGATATAAATAGTAAAAGAAAACAAACATGCGCCATTTTTCGTGCGACCTTTTTGTATGCTGAAGACAGTTTTGTATGTTCGGTGTGAATCTCGCCTTAATCGCTACCGTTATTTATCGCACTGCGGTAACAAAACCACCCTCAAGAAATTTATTTTTTCTCCTTAATGCACTTAAATCATACGGTAAATAATTAATGTTCATTCTTGCCACTTATTTGCTGTTGAAAAAAAAAACTTTATTTGTGAAATTGTGGGTAGGCTAATCATGTTGCACGAAGGGAAACTGTGCTAATTACTCTGTAGTGACCGCGCTTTGATTTCAAACTGAGACAAGCACAATTGAGCCAATAGGCTGCTTTGCGATGAAAAAAAGCTTCAAATGCAAATTGATAAATTGTTTGAAATAAAATTTTCTAATGGGCTTTCCAGCCAATCTTCAGTTAAGTACTTAGTAGAAATATTTTGAGATTTCGTAAAAACTATTCTTTCTCCTAACATTTATTAATTGTAGCAATGAAATACTCGTGATATGAGCACAGATTATTTGCCGATTATCCACAGTTATTTGTCTCTTCACTGCGTTTGTGTTGAAAATGTTTACAGTTTTTAAACGAGCATAAACCTGGCCACTAGCTTGGCAATCGTCTCAGGTTTTAAATGGCCAATGATCAGTTGAACTATTTGTTTGCCTCTAATGACCTACACTCCCACAAAACCTTTTTTTTTAACTAAATAAAGCTGTTCGTTTGTGGTAGTTACTCACAGAATGCAATCAAAATGCATGTTTTTTTCTATCAATTGTTTTTACGTTAAACAGACAAATTATAATTTTATTTTTTTAGCTACAGTTTTAGGCCTTATCATTGCAAGACTATTGCGTGTACATTAGTACAATCAAGTCTATGAGCATATTATTAGTTAAAGAAAATAGTAAAAAATTCTTACAAGGGCAGCCAGCCGACAAATAAATTTTACTATAATAGGCTAAATATTAGCCAATGGTGTGAATTATAGCCTAAATATCATTGCAATTCATATGTAGTTGATTGGATGAATTAACTTCAGACTATGGTAGGCTACCTAGCTAACAGAATGAAATTTCGTTTTCAATATGTACAGTAATATAACTAGTTAGGCCTATAACAAAATTTTACATTCAGTAGTAGGCTAAAGTCTGAAATTTGTAAAGCAAGGTTTAGGGTGCGTAATCTTACTGCATATCTGGACGCTTCAAAAAGTGTGGTAGCCTATTACAGAAGATAAATACAGTTAGCCAACCTTGATGTTTTCCTCTTTTTTTTTCTTTTTTTTTTGCTGTGGAAAACTACTTTTATTTTGCGTTTTTTGATTCTGCTTTAAAGACAAAGCTTGGCTGTATTGTGAAGTTCAATACATTTTTACACAAGCAGAAGCTATCATATTAGATTGATATTTGGGTAATCATAAACCTACCCGAAGGATTTATAAATCACAATATTTCAAAAAATTACATAAAAACGTTTTTTAAAAAATTCATAAACTTAAAAGTAAAAGGTCATTTTTACAGAAGAAATTTTCGTCGTTGACAAGAAAAATTTTTTTCAAAGTTGCTGTGGGAAGGTAACAACTAATAGTCTACTCTCGTGCGGTAGGAATGGCCAACGTCTTTCTGTTTAAGGAATTGACCACATTCTCTTTAAGTTCTTTACCCTCAAGCATTTTTTATTTTGGTTGTTCAATTGTTGTAGGATGAACAAATTGTTTGTGGTCTTGAAAACGCATTCGCATTTGCACAAATTTCAGATTCTTAACTTCTGGAAAGTTATTTACTACAATTAGGCGTTTGATAAAAAGTCATTCAAACACGATACGACGCCCTAAGGCAGTGGTTCTCAAACTTTTAAGCCTGTTGTACATTAGATAATTAATCTGTCTTTTTGCGGCATACTTAGCACAAACACCAACATATTACCTGAAAAAAATATTTTAATGCGAAAAATTTGGTGGGTTTTTGTGAGCAATTGAGTTTAAAATGTGGCTCTTGAGTTTTCAGGCATACCCGCAATCTCGTCAATTCCAAGAAGTTTCTTCGGTTTTTTTTGCTGGGTTTTCTTTTGTAACACATTTGAGATAACTCCAGACATGCGCGCAAGTACTGCCATCACTGGGTCTCACTGCCTAAAAAACTATTACTTTGCTTCAAATCACTGAAACACCTGACACAAACTCCAGCCGCGAAAAAAATACTCCCAGGCTTCAGCAAGAGAGGTTGATTGATGACAAACGTCCACAATAAGAAGGAGAATAAACAAAAATCATAGAATTATTGTAGGGGCACAAGCCGTGGGGGCAGAGAGGCATTTGACCTCTGTGCTGCCTTTTGGCTAGTGCAAAAATAAAATGCCAAATTATTTGAATCTGGTCAATCCGTTTATCCGACTGCCAAAACTAACATGGAGTGCTGATTTCTTATTTTGTTGAACATGGCAGCTTATTATACTCAAGAGAACTGAACTGAAATGAAGAGATCCTACGCCGTATGATGCTGTTTAGACAGCGAAAAAACAAGCATAACTCAGATAAAGTAGGCTATATATGTGCTCATTTAATTGTTTTAGCCTACAGCTTACAGTAGTAAGCCACTTTGTGTTGTAATCACGGATTTGAAGTTATTTTCAAATTCATATGTAGGCTAACTGCCCAAAACAATACCTTAATACAAAAAAGTTTTAAAAAACACTGACTACAATTTTTGCCACTTTGTCTGCAGCTAAAAAGCCGGGCTAAAAAGCTTCTTTTTTTTAAATTAAAAATTTACATTCGTTATTTTGTAAAACAGGAACTCTGGTTTATTTTTATTTTCAGCCATAATCAATAATGAAAGATATTTTATAAACAACATTGAATAAACAGAAAAAACAACTCTTTTAAAAGGCGATCTAAATTAGCCTAACACTTTTACAAGGCGATATGGCAAAGAACATAGGCTGTTTTTCTTGTAACCGAAATTATTACACTTTCAAAGTAAGTATTCTACAAAAGGTTTTCGTAGACTGCTGCATACAAGACAGAGTCATCGTAATTCAGAATTTCTTTTACCCAGGCCACAGTAGCCGTGTTCGCATCTCCGCATACTACTGTACATAAAGTTTGTTAAGCTCAGTAGGCTACTGGTAGATTACTATTTCGATGCACGCCTACTTTGTATAATTAGGAAATTTCAATAAAATTCCTCAGGTTTGGGCAATTCTTTGTTTTGTCCCTCCAAATATGGATAATCATATCATTATTTTTAAACGTGTCGGCATCATAGGATGGCAAGAAATCCAATTGGTTTCTAAAGCTAATTGATAACTATGAGTAGCGCTGAAGATATTGGCTTTTCTACGTTACCGGGCAGGTTAAATTTTTGGATAATAATTAATGATTTTTTAGATAGCTTCATTCTTCATAAAGAACGTTTTATTAAACAAAAAGCTAAATTTCTGAAACCAGTAAATACATTTTGCTAAAGATGATATTAAACCGTTGATTGACAGAAAAAGTTTTTTTATTCTGTGCATTGTGAGTTGTACTTTATGCTCATTGAAAAGAAGCACCATGAAACAATAATAAGGTCGTCTATATTTAAACTCCAGTGAACAGAAAAGTGATTCACAAAAGCTTGTTACACTGAGCGAGTTCGCTTCTTTCCTTTTTCCAATATTGGAGTCACCTGAAAGAATATTTACTCAATTTAAGAAGCTGCATTTTAGATACAAAACTAATAATATGAGTTGAAAAGATTACTTGTGTAACAAACATGACTTTTTGGGCACCATAAGGTTGAAGCTTTCAAATTTGCAGAAAATCGCATATTGTCTGAGATGTTGCAACAAAGTCAATTTGGTTTATGTTGTTGTCTTTTTGGTTTGTCACTAGAACATGCTTTGAGCATTACACAGCATCAGCTTAAAGTGAAAATTCGACAACTATAACTGACATCACTTTTCAACTTAGAACTCCATTAACAAAACGATGCTTAACATTTACACAATAGATAGGAGAGTTTCACAATCATAAAAAACTATTGATATTTCTATGCATGAGGTTTCGAGTGTTACACTTTTGATGTTTCTGTATGTAATCTAATTTACAGATATAATGATCTGGACAGATATCATATCTGCCCAGCAGCGGTGCAGTGCAGAGGAATCCAGATGAGATTTTCGGACCCGGCCAGGGATAATTTTAGGGGCCAAAGTGACCGCGAGCTTGAAAAAAAACACGCGCATTCTTTGGATATAATGCGTTTTTTTAGAATTATCTTGATTTGGGGCTCGAGGATCTCATTGGTACCCAGTAGCGCACCCAGAAAAAAAATTAGGAGGGGCTAATTCAGAAATGTCGGCCGAGTGATTTGCGACAATAGTGACAGTGACAATAGGCCAATGCCCATCCCTTTGATTAATATTTAAAAGCACTCACGGCCCACAACCCACCGGTTGCCGATACCTGTGCCAGGGGTCTAGCGGAGCGTTCAAGCTCTCTTGGAAAAAATATTTGATTTAAATAGTTGACTACGAGGCAGAGCGAACGTTCACTTATGATCGCACAGAGTCTATATCTATGAAGTCACAATTGTACTTATTCCTCCGGTACATATTCATATCTAACCTGTAAGCAAAAGGTATAAATAGAAAACATACAAAAACTTCATTTTTGGTGGGGGATTTTTGGGGGGCTTGAGCCCCTTAGCCCCATGCTGGGTGTGCTACAGTTGGTACCGAGCCCAAATTATGTTCTCTAAACGGCTCTATATCTATCAATTAGCTTAATATAAAAACATAAAAAATTAATTGACAGATGGCCTGCAAATCCTACAATTTCGGAAAAAATTTATAAACAAAATTTTTCTTAATCATCCTCTCAGTAGCAGGACTCAACTGATAGCATGAAACAATTTATTTCGCAAAGTTCATCACAAGGGAAGCTGATATTTTTCCAACCAAAACATTGTTCGCTTGTTTCAGCAACACTGTATTTCGAATGTTACAAAATCCCTAACTCTTCATCAAAGTAAAATTATCAGCTATAGCACTTTGACCAGGCTACTTTCTCTACTATTTAGGTTATCATGTTTTTAGGCAAATCACAAATGAACCATCGTCAGAGACATGTGCAGTGTAACAAAAAACTCAGGTCAATTGTTAATTGTGGCACAAGATGGCTTTTGAATCATTTGTGAAAAAAAAATCTAATGCACATTACAAGGAATTTTGTGATAATGGTTGATATTTTTACCAATGAGAATTCAAAGTATCTTACATACCCGTTTAAATGTTTTTCTGGCTGTGTAGTACGACTTGGGCTGCGACGAATAAGCAAGTGAGTTTTGAGTGTAACCCCAGTCTTGCGGGTATTTGGCTATATTTGCCATGTAGCCTTGGTACATCTGAAAGAAAAATCCAAAATTACCGTAATTTGCAGAAAAACTTTATAACAAACGCAACTAAGACGTTCTTAAATGTCCGTCTATTAAAATCATGAAGTGTTTTATCATTTGGAAGATGAGAGTAGATGGTGGAAGAAATGGAATATTATTAAGTTTTCAAAGAAAAATGGTTCTAAAAATGTTGATAGTTTTTCCAGTACACCGCTACCAATTATTATAGAGACTTAAAAGATCTACTGCAATTGATGAAATTGTATTAATGTAGCAGGAAGCAATAAGCACACATTAAATTAATCTGCTCTTATACAAAAATCACCGAAATCTTGTCGACGTGATTGAGACACACTTGAAGAGATTCTACTTGATAAACACATTGACAATTGACATACTGTAGAGTTGGACGATGGAGAACAATCCCAAGGATTTTTTTCCAAGTCCGGCAAAATTTAAGGCGATATTTTAAACAAACTGCTTTATGATCCGATAAACTTCTCTGGTATTATTTTTCAATAAAACCAGGAAAAGAAAGTTTTGATATCAATGTTAATTTGTTCATGTCAAACATTTATCAACTCTGGTAGCGTGCTTGAAGCGTAATGATCAACTAATGAAACGGACAGGTTCGTTCATGCTACACAGCACATACTCGCCAGTCGTCCTCCCATAAGAAATGGTTGTAATATGGTTCTTTGGTTGAGATTCGTTTCAGTATAGCTTGGTTTTCGTGGGTAACTCGAAGTAAATCTCTTTGTCGTTTCGATTTGTTCAAGCTTTTCTGTTCATACCGGTTCCAGTTGTCAACCCTTCCCTGGTGTTACAATATGTAATTTGCACATTGCCACAAACTGACCAGGTATCGGCTATGCAGAAGTGCATAACATGACTATAAAGAAGTTAACAAACTTTTTTTGAATATCATAATTTTGAAACTTGCTTTTTCTTCAACATTTTTGGTTGAAAATTAAAAGTTCTACTAAGTTATATCAACCATTTTCTAGTTTTACGAAGTAGGCTGCTTAATATTACGCATACATTAATGAGACAATCTCATGGGCCTGGCTGGGGGCTGGCATTTCATCCTGTTGGCAGAGTGAGTATATTTTAGGTTGATTCAATGCTTGCAGACGTTGAGCAAACCAATGTAACAGGTGTAAGTTTGCCAGATGGAAAATGTAACTTCTGGAGATAAGGAGCACACCTTTCTACCATAAATAGACGATGAAAAACAAGGTAATTAAGTTGAGCAGCGATTGACAAAACATAGCAAGTTTGAACTCTTTTGTCTTTATCATAGTGTCTTCGTCAAAAAACAGCCTATTTAATGCAGAAAAAAAGAAAAAAGTTAAGCTTAATATCAAAATAATAAAGTGCTCAAGTGGTTTCACTCTGAGATAGCGCCAAAACAGAGATGCTTGTCACATTGTTTTTGTGCTTACCGAGCGACCATTTTCAAATTTGTTGAGTTTTCTCTACTTAAAACTAAGAAGATTCGGAAACAAATTCAAACTATTGTAGTGATCTCCAAGAAAATGCACTTGAAATGTATCTATTAAAGATAAAAAGTTTATTTATTTATTTTAATCCCATTCAAAAATTTCAGGCCTAGAGTCTTCAAAATAAGTTTTATGTTAAGTCTGTGTTAATTTTTTTTTTCCTTTGTTAAACAAAGCAACAGCCTCGTAAGACAAAAATCAGCAAACTCATCTCTGAAAAAAAATGCTTTTTATTTCTTGTCGCCTGATACAGCGAAAGGTTCATGTCACGAAAGGAGTCAAGGCATTCCTTTGATTTTGTGTTACATGTGAAAAGCATTTGTTTGAAATTAAGAAGCGAAATTTCAAATAACTAAATGTTGGATACACAATACAAGCAAAGAACCCAGCGAAATAAAGCCCAAATTTATTTCAAGATATTTCAGTTTATCAATTCTTGCCTTTCATTAGATAGGTTGCATATTTTATTTTATTTGTTTTTGACTTTGTTTTTACCAAAGCTTTATCAAACTTCAACATACACCAAGTAAACATTAAACAAATTCAATAATAGGAGATGTTCTACTGGTGCAAATTGAGCTAAACTATCACAAGATGTTTGCACCAGTAGAACATCTCCTATTATTTAATTTAATGCCTGGTGAACAGCCTCATTCAATTTTCAGCATTAAACAAATTCATTGAAAAAAAAAATTACAGCCGACACTTTAAACTAAATAATCATAAAAAAACAAACAAACATTTTTTGGCTATTGATATATTTCTAATTCGTTCCAAACAACGCTCTGTCTGTGTATTATATGCTTTATTCTTCATTTTCAAGACGTCAATTTGAGTTGCGCAGTGAATAAGATGGATTTTGAACTTGTTTAAATTGAATCAAAAACACCTGATTTCGATTCTGACTTTGCAATTGTTTAATGAGCGACTTTGCAAACACCAAAATGCATTTAGCCATGTCCACAGTCCAGCCAATCGCTTAGGAGTTAAATAATAAAAATATCAGATTTTGACGTCGATTTTTCTTATTGGCTGACTTCAATTGCACAAATGCACAAGCCAGAATATTTCAAATTGCATAGAAAAAAAAATGATTAAAATTTTCAGCAAAAAATTATGTTGTTGAGATTAATTACGTGACACGGTCAGGTACTTGCACTGGGTGTAATGCGTTCAATATAGCTCAACATGATGGCTATGCAGTTTGCACTCTGCAAATGAAGGTACCAATAAACTAAAAAAATTGCAAAATCTTGCCAAGTCAATAAAAAATTCATTCGAAATGTTGTTATCATGATTAATTGATGCTTTAATTAAAACTCTTGACGTGATAGGAGCTTGAAGCAACTCCACAAACTAGCTGTTTTTACATTGATTTAACGTTTAAAGATATTAAATCAATGTAAAAAACGATTGATTTTCTGCCTGGAAAATTAGCTGCGTTTGCAACGGATGGTTTCCGTCTTCCGACGACGATAACTGTTCCTGCCTGCAGCCAGAAAATCCGTCTCTAAGTTACATTGATATAACGTCTACAGACGTCGAATCAATGTGATAAAAGACTGATTTTCTGATTAGTGTTTGACGTAAAAACTTACTTTTGTGCGCATGACGTAACTCATCTTCTCCATCAGAGCTCTGTTGTCTCTCTCCACTGATGCCAGCCGCTCCTCTTCCAGTTGGAGCTTTTTTAGCTTGACGTGCAAATGTAAGTAGGTCTCAGGTGAGCGGTTGTCTATGCCTGGCTGTGCTGCAACAATTGATTTTCAATAAGTTTTACTCGATGCAATTCAAACACATTAAATTAGTTGTTTATTTAAAATTCGATTACCAAACTTTCCTTCAGTCTGAAATAAAAGGAATAACAAAAATCTTTATCATGGGTATGCCGCCTGTCAGAAGATGAGATACTTCTTTCTCTAAGTCATGTTGATACTAAGGTCATGGTAGCAATCCAACGTATATCCGTTTCAGGCATCAACACTAGCCAATCGGTGTTTAAAGACAGGCGGCTGGACCAAATGAATAACGAAATTAACGAACTAGAATTATGTCACTCAATTGCTTTTATTTTTTGACTTTTTTATGATCGTGAAAACCTAGAGAAAATTTTAAAAATGTTTTTTTAAAATTAAGTTTAGTTTGGACCAAAAGTTTTGTTTCAATTAGAAAAGTCTTTTGACAAGCATAAGTTCCCTTTGTATGCTATACTAAGTCAATGGTTAATTTAAAAATTCTTATTTTGAATATTCCAGTGTAAGCTGCTGTACTGTAGTTGTGACATACTGTAAGAAAAAAGTATAAACGCTTAAAGGAAGTTTTCTCTTTAGATCATTCGTTTTCATAACCAAGAATAATACTAAACTCGTGCTTAATATCGTATCAGCATTATGAACATCTAAGCATCACATTTTTCCCACAAAACTTACAAAAGTATATATTCACATAGCTCTTGTTTACCTACTTATCTGGCTTATCGTTTAAGCATTATGCTATTATGTAAATCAACATGCTCGACTTGCTCAAGCAAGCATCAGTTCACAGAAAGCAAATTCCAGGTAGAAACATGGTTTATCGTCTTTTCAGTGTACTTTGCGGTGTGTATCAAATCTTTTATTGTTAACGAGGACAGAGCCATGTGTACAGCATTTTAACTTCATGTTTGCGCTAAAAGTTGATTTAAACAACGTAGAAAGTTAGTTTTGCATGTTCATAATACGTTCGTTGATGCTTTATGCATGCTGCTTCGGCAAAAGAGGCGAAAAGTACATTTCAAACGGAGATGACTATAATTCAACCAGGTGACCATGATTCAACAAGGTATAAGCGTGAAATCGCATTCTACATAGGCTAATGGTGACGTTTTACAGTTATTAAAAATGAAAACATTTTTATTGCATTTAACCGACTTGAAAAGCTTTAGTGTGGTTGATTTTCTCTTTTTATTGTTGCAAAAAGCAAACCGCATTTCTTGCTTTTGTTTAAGCGCAGTTCTTGATTCCAGTGTCGCAAATCAGATGAAGAAAACCATGAATATGAAATATCACCTCGCAGTGATTTGACTGAAACTATATCTATAAAAAAAATGGAATTATATCAAACCAATATAATTTTTTATACTGACGTCAATGATGAACACAACATAGCAATTCGCCAGTCGGTGAACGTCTCTACCCGGAGTGTGAGACTGAAACTAATTGTTAAAATACTTTGCACCTTGTGAACACGCTTCGAAACAATTTGCCCGTAATTTCCCCTCTTGATTGCTTTCCACAAAAAAATAAAGACGCAGATCACGATGTACTAGGCGAAAAATGGGGCCTTTTCCCATGTTTTTTTCAATTCACCACACCCCGTGGACATCCGACATCATATAGCAATTAGAAAATTATAAGCTGTCGTATTTTATAACGCCTTGATAGAGGTGTTTATGGCGATAAGCATGCAACTGTTTACTTATAACTAGCCATTAACGTTTTTTATTTGCCACCGAGCAGAGCAAAATGAAACCGATGATTTTCAAGCGAATAGATGAAAAATGTAAATGTTCAGGTATTGCTGTGTTAATTAGAGTAGATAACTAAGGTGGTAGCTGACGAGCCATGCAACAAGATCTTTTAGCATTTAGCTGCTGCAGTACAAATAAATCGACCAGATTAAACTAACACACCGCGCGTTGTCTGGGATGCTTAAACACGTTTTCAATAGCCTACTTGTTTTGTTTTTTTCTTTCTTTTATTTTTTAGTAGATTGAAATATTTTAAAATGACTTTTATTTTCCCGATAAACAAAATTTACAACTGTGGACTACGAAAACCGGTTCTTAAAATATCGCAGGGTTGGTTGCTCAAGTCACAGTCGGATATTTTAATTCAACGCTATCGGCTTGTGGGAACTACTTTAAAGTTTGAATTGAAAAGATTTAGACTTTCTGTAGTAGGTGTTAGCGAATTTCAGGATCTGATATTTTTAGTCTAACTCCATAGCCAGTGAAAATCTGACAACAGGCTATACGTCATTTAAAATGATTTATCGAAATGAAACAAATACAATTGTAGCCTTGTAGGCTACGCCATAAAAATGCGAAAGAAGAAATTCGTTGCTAGATAAACGATTAGAAACGAAACCAAAGCGAAAAAAACTTTGCATTAAAACAAATATTCGATATTTTTCTAGTATTTTTATTTTACACAATTGTAGTTAAATAATTGGCAATTGTTAGCAGACCCACTTTGAATTAATTGCCAATTATCGAGACTTTTAATTGGCGCTATTTTGTACCCAATTGGTGTGAAATAAATTATTTTAAATTGTTATAATGAACGATAAAACTTTCAGTACAATATTTACCATTGTCCACCCTGCTTCGATGAATATAATACCGATCTTGGTCCCACCTCTTCTTCAAGAATTTGTTGTTGCCCGGAGTTAACGGCTGATAAGCTCTGTGATTCATTTGGTCTCCGCTAAAATACAATTCAGTTTTATTAACCTGAAACACCCGCCAAGAAAACAATAAAATTTAAATGCAAAATTTTCTCTTTAGTTTGAGAAAAACAATAAAGCTTATGACGTCATAAACACGACAGTTATTGATCAGTTGCCAATAAAAAAAATCGTTCATACGAGCTTGAAAGCACTAAAAATATTGCTTCATACTGGCAGCGATGCTTAAACTTCTTAGGCTACGCCCCCTTGACGTCAATTGTAAAAAAACTGCTGCCCCCTTTTCTTGTTAAAGTTATACAGTGACGGCAAAAAAATCTTTACATTCAGTCGGCAAAAAAAAACTTTACATGTAAAATCTTGGCTTACTGTTCAGTGTTCACGCCAAAAGCATTGCGTCACAAAAACGCTTATAGTTACATCATTAGCTCCTCTCCGGCTACACTTCACCGTAAAGCCATTGCTCTGCGTGCCTAGTGTTGCTTTCTAGCTTCGTGAATAGTAAGGTCGGTGAAATCGCACAATATTTTTCATTTTCTCAAAGTTTCGAGGTCTTGCAAAAAAAATTTCAAAAACTAAAATGGGTCGAAAGAAGAAGCAAATGGAAGAAAAATCTTGTGCCTTGACTTTGTTAGAGAAGGGAGATTCTTTGATTGCTGTAGCTAGGGATATTGGGGTCTCAAGAAAGACAATTTATCAATTTAAAGGTAAAATATTCAGTCATTGTAAAGATTTTAATTGATAAAAATAGAAAATCCACTATCACGCAGACAAATATAAGCGGCCAAAAATAGTAGTAGATTAGGCTACGCATTGCGACGTTGTCTACATTTGTGTATACAAGTGCGTAACCTACTTAGCCCAGAAATCGTTAAGAGACATATTGCTCCTAATTCCTCTTAGCTAGCAGAGTTGCATTCGTTCTTTATTTCTTCTGGCAGAATTTCCACATCCACATGAAAGGGGTTTCTTGCCCTTTTTTCCTAGCCTACAGCTATTTTAACAAATTAACCAAAATTGAAGCCATAGCTGTTATATTAGTCTGGTTTAGTAATTTTTTTAAGTTTTCAAATTGGCAGAAAAATCGTCACAAACGGTCATTGTTACCGAACAGTGGAATATGCAATATTGCAAGAATATGCGCTAGGAACCAGATATGCACGGAGTCAGGTTTTCTACACTCTTGCTCCACTCCGACTCCTAAGTCTGTGACTCCAAACTCAATTCCTGCTTATTTTGGGGATACTGACTTCTAGCTTCGATTCAGAACGCAAACCACAATCTTTTTTTTTTTATGCAATAACACTTATAGCCTACCACCAACACTTATAGCCTACCCACCAAGCATATTCCTACATGAAAAAATTTCTGCTTGGAAAAGAAAATCATAGAAGTCCAAAAAAGTTACTAATGTGCCAACTTGGCTATAGCGCAAATATTTGTATGCTAAAGTATTAACAGGCAAAATATCAGAGTTCGGTTCCTGTTTTTTTTTTTCAAGAATGTCAGACTCCCACTCCAGTCCGACTCCGGCTCCGGCCGAAGCCCAATATTCTGGCTCCTAAATACTCTGAAACTCAGGCTTCTGTACACCTCTGCTAGGAACTAAAGTAAAAACTATAAGTCACACCACTAGTCACTAATCGTGACACCAGGGAAGTTAACATTTCTGTTCACGACTTGTACAATACCGTAAGATACAGCCAGTACCACATTCGCGACTCGCTAAGAGACTTTTCAGGCACCTCCCAATTTAAGAAACCCTTGCTGAAAATTTATTTCTGTTGAACGGCTAATTAAGCAATCTGGCTCTAAAATGGCCATTATCAACGAAAGCTTTAAGCTTAACATTTTTACTTTTCTATTGGGCCTTAATGTCAAGAAACGATATGTTAGATTGCTTTTGATTGGAAGCATTGATTCAATTTCTGTTCCTATCAATTTCTTGCAAAGCTTTGCCGGACATTTGCTTACGAAATTAACAGCTTGCCAAATGTACCAGATATTTGCATTATTTGTTACAGTTTTCATGCAAGTTACTGCATTTTTAGAATCAGCATGTGATGAAACCTAAGTCGATAATCCGAAAGATGGAGAAGTCCCACTCAAGAAAAACAAAAACAGCAAACGAATAAAAATTGTATTAAATTTTGATTGGTTCGGGAGATTCGTATTGCATTCGGCTTGATTAAAACAACTTCAGTGTACATGTGCAGAGCACAATTTAATTTATTTAAAAACCATACTTATAAAAAGATTACAAATTGAAATAGCCGATCGTATAGCTTTGCCAACACAGAAAGGAGAAAATAAATAAAAAGCAGATTATTTTCCTATATATGAAGTGTTTCAATGTTTGTAGTTTAGCTGAAGATTAATGTACAGTAGTTGACCAAATACATATTAAGCTGTTTACATAGGCTACAGCTAGGTATTTTTTGTCATTTTTGATTTACTTAATCGGATTTTCGTTTATGCATATAGGCGATAGCCTACATTTTTCTACTACATTGAGACAGTAGCATATTATGCTGACGACTTCAAACACTCTGTCTGAAAACCGACCATGGTCACGCTTTACCGACAAATGGTCAAGTTATATAAACCGTGCCCTTCAATTTGATAATTGTCTGTTATTATCATTATAATAGCAGACTAAAATTTCTATTGTATATTTCACTGCACTGTTGTGAGCGCTTTGAGCTTTTCACTGTGAGATGTATTGAACTTGGGAAAAAAATGGAAAAAATGTTAAAGTTTACCTGTTTTTTCTTATCGAAAAAAAACACTAACATGACTAGCAAGCAAAGTCACTTTTATTATCATAAAAAAACACATGACGGGAAGAAAAAAGAAAAAAAAAACACTGAAAATAGATTGTCTAGTTTTCTCTCCGTCCGAACTTTCTATAATCCTTAAGCTAGTCAACAAGGTTGCTACGATATTTCGAAGTCCTAACTTCATCAAAAATTGTATCACTGAAATGTTTCTTTCGTCATAACAAGTTGGTTTCAAATTTTAGTTCAATTTTAAATCAAAGAAGCCTTTAAATGCAACTTTGGAGGCCTTGCTCTGGCGTGATGATACCAGTCAGAGATAAAGATGCTGAAAATATATTTCTGAATCAGCATCTATTTGGAAGAAGCAGTATGTATGTGGCGAAAGCTCCAAATAGAACAAAATTCATTGATTTCGTAGTGAAATATTTTTATTTATTGATAGCCTAGATATTTCTATACAAGAAGTTACAGATACATAAGCACTTCTCCTCGAAAAATAGTTCTCTTGTTTGGATTGATATTGGTGGATTTTCGGTTGCACGAATTGTCTTAGTTTCTTGTTGAGCTTGGTTGGATATTTGCTTACAAAATTAAGAGTTAGCAAAATAAACTTGATATTTTTATTATTTAACTAAGTTTTGGTGAGTTACATTTTAGAATTTCACGGTCCTTGAATTAAGTGTAATAAGCAGAAAGATTGGAGGTCTTTGTTACGAAAAAAAAAAAAATAATAAACAACAACAAATTTTTATCAGATTTGCATCGCCTGAAGTGTATTTCCGATTGAAATGTCTGAAAAAATAGTTGCTTTTGGCAAAAAAAAATTAAACGATTGATATAAGTTTTATGACTCTTTATGGTGATCGCTTGTAATAATAACAAAAGTGATTGTCTCAGTGCGTGCAATTTTATCCAGGCATCTTCGCATTTTGAAGCATCTCCTCTTAACAATGGCAATAGTCATAAAAAAGTGAATAATTAAACTGATTTAATATCTTTTTATATTTAATATCTAAATTTTTCAATGGGTATTCTCTAGCACTAGCCTTTAGGTTTCAGACACAATATTTTGTCAAGTATACTGTAATTCATAGGGTAGAAAGTTATCTTGCTGGCAAAGATTTTGTCAAAGTTGAGCCATAAACTGTATATGATGAAAGAAGTAGGCTGTAAACTACACTACAATGTTCGTGATTGAACTGACTTGTGTGAAAATAAATTCGTTTGTATTGCAAGACATGTAACCGAGTTGTTCATATCAAGCATATTGTTGTGGGTTTGACACCAGTCAAAAAATAATTCATTTTCTTGAATACAATGTAGGCTACTTTTGTTATCTGGTGGTCTACAGCAGGCGCACAAAGTTGAAACAGAAGCATTCTTATCAAAGTCGTTGAAAGACCAGATCTGGTATGGCAACAAAGAAATATTCGGATCTCCTCTGAAAAAAATCTAAAGAACGAAAAAAAGCTCTTCTACTGGAGAACAAGAAAGTGGTATTTATAATATATCCTGGGACCCTCATAATTTTTTTTCTGTGCTACTAATAAGATTCCGGGTCTAAAAACATTCAATTGATCTAACTGTCAACGGTGGTGTTTATTAAATAGGCTAAGATTGTCATTGAAATATGGAGCAATATTCGTAAAAAAACTTTAATATCATTTTTCGGCTGAAATCGATTGCTACACTCTATACCTACTGTTTAGTTTTTACGATCACAAGCGAAGAAAACAGTTTCTGGCTTGTACATAACTGAATAAAACAAAACCTCTTTTTTTACAAAAAAAAGGAAAAATCAAAAAATTGGATTAGTAAAGTTTATTTGGCTTTCTTCAATAAGGGCTAGAACCTGATCGTTTTTGCTTGAAGAAATTTACCGCATGCTTCACATAAGCTGTTGCATATGGGGTGTCACAGGATCAAGGGCGTAGCCAGCACAAAATTTGGGAGGCCAATAAGTATTTTTGCAGATCTGAGTGAACCCGGCAACGAGTCACTGAAGGCGGAGCACCCACAGGGGGCCTCTCCCAGAAAATTAAAAAAAAAAACACTTTAAAATTGCGCGTTCTGAGAGTACTTTCAGCCTAAAAAAATAATAAAACTTAGTCAAATGATGTTTTAACAAAGTGTAAAATGTTTGTTCAAAATATTTTGAGAAGCAATTGCTCCTTTGCCCTCCCTGACTACGCCGCTGCACGGGATGTGTGAATGAGTAGGCTAAATAAACGGTATCAGTAGATAAAACACCACATAAATACCAAACTATCTTCAAATGATGAAGATGATTTTGAGATGAATGATGACATTTGAAGATGATGTTAGGTAAGATTGTAAATACCAAATTAAATGTTTTAACTAAAATTTATCTTATTAAATACTGTATAATTTATTTGATTCATTAATTTTGTGAGATCCATTTTGTTGGTATTATTTCCACGCTGTGCAACCAAAGCCAACCATAAATCGTTTTGGTGTATGCATAAGCAAACTGTTGGAATACAGATACAAAGACAAAAAAACTTTTCGTTAGGTGAAGCTGAATACAGACAATTTCTTCTCTGTGACAAATGGTGTTTGTCATTACGTAGGGAATTAAGGATATCTTAAAGTTATAGACAACACAGGCAAAGTTATATAGTTTGGTTAGTCATCCATTTTGTTAGGCTAAGACTATTGGTTGATGAAATTTTTTTTTTCACATGTAGTAAAAAAAACTTAGTTTCTAGCTTTTGTATCGGAAAGTCTAAAGCTATCAGCAAGCGCTTTTGAATACTTGCTTTTTGTGTGATGAAAATCGTGATACTCGCTGTCGAAGAATTTTGTTTACTAGCGAATTAAATAACTTTGATGCAATAAACGGTAAGAGGTTTTTACAGACTCAATTTGAATTATGGGAAATTAACAGGCTGATCAAAGCCGAGAGTTATCGCAAACCTTTAATTAACAATTTGTCTGCTATCGCCATCAGACACGTAAACAGTTGCATTTTCCGGGAGTGGCAAAGTTTTCTAATATTTAAAATTTTTGATTGAAAAATGTTTTCATGCAAATTTATGTAATAAAGTAATTGCTATAGAATTTAAAAACGTTCAGTCATGTGCTTTTTTAGAATTTAATTAACGAAATTTTGAGCAATTGTTTTTAGCGAAATTAACCCCCTGCTTCTGGAAGGTTAAAGAAACAAGGTAAGCTACACTTACAACCATTCAGTTTAAACTACCGTAACTATACCTACAATACAGTATGTTGTATCTACAATGAATTCATTGAGGTCTTGCAACAGAAACGTGGGTCTAGAAAAGACCAGTGGGAAGGCCAGGTCACTACATAGTTCCGACAAAATGAAATTCTAAAATAAAACAAAAAAGTAAAAGCTGAGGTACAAAGAAACGACCATCTCATAAGAAGTCTGGGGATTTTTTTCCAAGAATATTTTGAACGATTTTACGTTGTTTTAGTCGTATTTTGTGTATATTGTGAGCTAACAATACTTTTTGTTCAAAAGACGACACTTTTGTATATTTGACCATATTTATTAAATCAAGTCTAGCTGCAGAAATTATTGCAATGAAAACATTTGGTTTAAAATTGCGACTACGGCAATGTAATGGCCTAAGATTGAGCAAGTGAGAAAATTTGCATTGGGGGTGCATGGCCAAATCATGCTCTCCTGGATCTAGGTATACTGCCTCGTGGATGTTTTATATTGATTATAAACTTGTTCAAAAAAAGGAGCAGAAATTCTCATTCTTTGGTGTTACGACCTTATTTCATGACATTTCAATTAAAAAATTAAACGAAAAAAACGCTTTAAGCACTTACTCGTCATATCTAAAGGTGAGTTGAAGAAAAGTTTAATGATTAAGTCGTATCTTGCATCTGTTTTAGCAATTATATTAAAAAAAATTATTGAAACTAAATGTCTTTTCAGAAAAATGGATAGAAGGGTAAACCATACAGGCATGCCGAAATTTTTTTTGTTTTTGGTACGACTGATGCTTTCAGCACTGGGCAATATCCCAGCGAGCACAACAATCACTTTTACATTGATTCAACGTCTGCAGACTTTGAATCAATGTAAAACGTGATTGATTTGCTGGCTGGGAGGTTGGATTGGAAGTGCTAACAAAGTTGTCGACGAGATCGATAATTTTGTTGCGTTGATGTCGATTTTTGGAGAAAAAAAAGTATGAAAAAATGTAGCGCCCCGGGCAAAACTTACCCGAATAATAACCGCGGTTTTAAGTTGGTGGTAGGCATTTTAATTTCTTAACTGCAGGGAAAGCAGCGAATGTGTGTTGTTCTTTCGATAGAAGCGTGTTTGTAAAAGTTTAGAAATCAGTTTTTGGTATCGATTTATTTATTTTAGTATATGGTGACAAGTGGACAGATTAAAACGTAAAAAGCATTTTTTAATTGCAATAATGTCTACGATTTAATTTATTAAGCTTTTGCAGCGGAGTGAGGTCTTTTCTTTTGTCAAAACAAAAATGAGACCAAATGTTAAAACTTTTTAAATATTTGTTTCCGTTGTTTTTTGTTTTTTTTGCTTTCAATAGCAATTAAATAAGTGACTATGAACACTTTATAATAATCAACAATTTACAATTTTTTAATAAAAGGAATAAACTTGACATAAAAGGAAAAGCAGAACGTAACATTAAATCTTCTGATATTTTCTCAAACCATATTAATAATATAATTTATTAACTACGTCAAATATAGTTATTACTTTCTAAAACCTCTACAGCCTGTTTCACCCTAAAAAGGAGATCTTAAAGGGAGATCATCAGAAGGTCTTTATTTAAATAAGTCTTTACTTCACCCTAAAAGGCTGTAGAGGTTTTAGAAAGTAATAATTATATTTGATGTAATTTTCTCTGCTTGGCTTTTTTTGCTTGGCATTGAGTACTTTTTATAGTATTAATAGTATTTATTGTTTAATTTATTAATTATGTGAAAGGTACGTAACCTTCAGCTTTCATTTTCTTATTATTCCTAATGCGTAATGTTTTACAAGTGAAACTATCTCATGTACGTCAAAGCATGCCCAGAAAAACCGGGAAAAACTTCTTTATCATTCTCTAGCATGGAGTTACTTTTGCTTGAAACAACAAAACAAAAGCAAAATAAACAGTTTATAACAAACATAGGGTTTTAGCATGAGGTAATCGGTAACAAAAGAACCAAACGTATCAATCTGAAGGTTACAACCAAGTTTGACAACAATAACAATCATATTTTGTTTAATTTTTCCAAGGCATGCCGTGTATATTTTGTAAACTTATTTGAAAGTTCTATTGAGGAACTTCCCAAATTCCAGGTGAAAAAGCGACTTCTGCAGTAAATTACCTGCAGTGGGTAGAAAAATTATGACCCAAACAAGAAATAGGGCAATTGGAAATAAAAATATTCCAAAACAGAACGCAATTTCGTTTAGCTTTAAAGCAAAACTCGTTTTTCTTAATCTGTTTACTGCCGCTTTTAGTGGAACAAAATGTTCCTTTTTCTCAGTAGAATACGTTTCGAACATTCTCTTACCCAAACTTCACCTCTCTTGTAAATTATAAGCCCACAGACAAGAAATTGCGCGTTTGAACAGTTCAAACCTGTGCGTTCTATTTTTAGCAAAAGCAATATCACAACGTCATCATTGAGAGTATGTTAAAATGTTCTTTTCAGATCGGAAATTTGATCGATAAGTTATTGTGTTCAAAATTGGCAAGTTAACGTGACGGAAGTAATAACAAAAAAAATATATATTTGCCAATTTAGCTCTCAGCATTAAGTGACGTATGCATTCAAACGTTGTGAAAACATCATCCAAAGATTCGACAACAGCAAGCAACATGTCAAGCCAAGCTATTCGGGCATTATTGCTTATAGCATTTTTTCCACTTTTTGTTCTTTCCGCTCCTGTTGACACGACCACAGTGGCGGATGACCCACGTACGTGAAATGCATCCTGTATTTAATATGATTGACTAAATGCTATGTGTCGTATTTTTTTCATTTGCTTTCAATTTATTGGCCATGTCTTTCTCGTGATATCGCAACTTTGTATTGAAATAGTGCAAAGGATCCCACGAAAGATTGTCTTATCTTAAATGTTTAATAAAGTTGTGAAAAATATTAACTCGACACAAATGTTTTTAGAAAATCCAAAAAAATTAACATACGTAGCTTACAAAACCACAATTGTTTTAATTTGAGAAAAAAGAACCTTATTTTTATACGTTTAAATGATGTGTTGGCTTATTTATCGCTAAACAGCATGTAATAAATGCGTTAATTATTTGATTGAGAATTTCTTTTTAAATCAGTCAAGTTTGTTGATAGTTGAGAATTAAAACAGTTGCATGTCAAAATTTTTGGCAAACTCAAATTTTCTTCGATTTTTAATTTTGAACAGCATTGCCATTTAACTTTAAAAGGAAAGCCTACCATTTGTACTGTAGAACAACGTATTGCTCTTATTGTAAAATGGATCAAAATGTTGCAAGCTGCCTCTAATTTTTTTTTATTCTGAAGGAAGTCGTAAGCCCATGTCAATTCCCAATGAAATTTTTTCGGTTTAAATTTTAATTCGCATTTCTTGTCAAAGGTGATAATTTGTTATTAAAAACTTCTTTTTTTTGTTTCAGTTGCAAAAATAGTAGGTGGACATGACAGCGTACCGGGGCAGTGGCCGTGGCAAGCTGCGGTCATTTTGTTCAACGAAGACAGCTCTGGTTTGTCGTTGTGTGGCGGGACATTGGTCCATTCACAATGGGTCCTAACGTCTGCACATTGCATAAGGTAAAAATGAAAATAATATGATTATTTGCTAACAAAGTTTTATTAAATTTAAATTACCGGTACTATTTAATTTTAGAACTATACGTCCTTGTTTAGCTTTTTTTTGGAAATATAAAATTATATCAGTCTTTTTCCCAATGACTGCACACCATTCTCAACAACAATAAATAAATTGCCGTGTTATTTGCTTATTCAAGTAGTCTACAATATAAATCCCTTTTAACTTCATAACGGCTAAATGATGAGGGCTATAGCCGAAAACGTTTGCAGTTTTTTTTAGAGAGATCATAAACGAGGTGTTATTGTTTGGTTTCTTGTGCTTATTGATTACGTTGTAACAAAAGCGTGATAGAACAATATAATGTTTAAAGTAACAATAACCTAATTAATGTAACAATATCCTTTAAGGCAATATTATTTAGCAAAGCGGTGTTGCATTTAACACTCAGTCTAGTTGTATTTAATGCCAATACTGCGTTTTTTCGTGTTGGTTTCAATTTTTTTCTGACATTTATAAAACAAATTATATCTAATTCTTTTTGCTGTATTGACCAACAAAGTGCTGAACACATGTGAATTTTTGTTGTCTAAAATTTGCTTCCGCCATTTTTAGTACAGACTTGTGTCATCGATACAATAAATTGGAATATTAGGCCTAGCTCTTCGCTAAAAAATTTTCAAATTCGTTTAAAAAATCTCGTTATTCGCCTGTTTTTACATTTTGTTACAATATTGGTAAATTATCAAACGCCTGTTGACAACTGCCATGCACAAAAGTGGCAAGAAGCTTTATCTAGGCTCATGTTTCAGAGATCATAAAATGGTGAGCGTGGTCATGGGAATCTGGAACATCTCCAATATTCACGAAGAAGGAAGAACTTTTTACAGATCGGTAAAGTTGGTCTTCCATCCGTGTTTTGACAAAAGTAAGCTCGTAAACACAATTTCTTACGGTATCAAATTTCTGATATATTTTAAAACTGTATTAGATATAGTGTATCTAGTCATGGGTGTATTTTAGAAGAATTAGGAAAATTTTTCATTGTAGTTTTGCATTTAACTTATAGTCTAAACAATACATTTAATTGCAACAATAAAAAATAAATATAAAATGTTTGAAGCTGTGTTACAGTTACAGTACATATGCTAGCGACTTTTAAATCAATATTAAATATTTAAATTTTCAAGCTCGATAACTAGGCTACAATACTAAATATTGCAAATAATGAAATAATGTCACAATGGTGAGCCCTGGGACCAGAATTTCTTTTCTAGCCGTCCCAAACAACAAAACGTTTCCCATCAATTCCTTGCTTTCAATGCATTATGACCTTAAAATTCGGAGAGTAATTTTCACATATCTACGTGTTAATTCGAAGAGTTTTGCTTTCTGACCGGATTTTGTTGTTCATAGTTATCAACTTATCATAGAGTTGCAATTGCCCTAAAATCAGCGAACGAAAGTTGGCTAAATTAAAAGCATTTTTCACTAAAACGCATTGTGGATCCAATCGATAAAGCTTATCTAAAATGGATCTGGTCGGTAATAATGTTGGTTATAGCCTATTTAGAAACAACCCAGATAGCAAAATCTGTCTTTTTTACGATGTGTTTTACGTTAGGTTAGTTACGCTTTACGTCTGCAGACGTTGAATCAATGTAAAAAAGACGGATTTTGATGTATGAGAAAGTAGGTTACCGGTTTGTCTCTAAGGTTGTGAAGCATTTAATAATTATTGCAACACAACCACAAGAAAACTTGTTACAGTCCAAGATGGATCATCGCATTATCACCAATCAAAAAATAATTTTTGAAGGTTTTACATCAAGATCAGGATCCTTCTCATTTCAAATTTTCCTTTCAATGGCTTTGGTTGTGGATTCAATATTGAAAAATAATTTGATTGACTGCTTCCTGACAATGATAATAATCTTACATTGCAATTGCAGTGCTGCAAATTGTTTTAGATAAAATTGATTACAAAACTCATTGATTGCTTTGACATTTTGTATCTGGCCATCGGAGCATTACCTTTGGCTCGTTGTGAATACTTTTTTTATTGAGTCGTCACATTAGGTTTATATTGCTTCAATAAACACACGATAATAGCTTTATTGATGTATTTCATCATAATTTAATTCTCCGTACAAGAGCGACTTCGTTCAATTTATTTTTAATTGAGTTTTTAATTAAGTTACATTGATCTCAATTTTCACGTTGTTTCTGCAACAACCATTAATTGCGAAAGCGAACAGGCTAATGAACAAACACATCAAAACTTTGCAGTTGGGTCTACTAAAGCTCACATAATATATTTTATTGAACAAGTTGAGCTATCCGTTTAATAACAACAAACCAAAAATAGTGAAAAAAAACAAACTTTTGCACAAAAATTTTGATTCAGATCAGAGCTAAAACAAAAGCTGCTACTTTAATGAGAAACGATAGGACCATACAAATGCAAAAAAGTGCCATTAAAGCTTACGTCAAAAATTATAAGTGAAAATGGTCACTTTATGGGCACCAGACAGCTTTGAAAAAAGAAAAAATTGACCATGGAAATACCATAAAATAAACTAGAACTGCATCCAATAAATCACCTTCCCAATCATCTTCTCCATTCAATAAATCATCTTTCCAAAACTGGTGCATAACTTTTGTATAATCAAGTAAAGCACTGTCAAGAAAAGATCATAATGAATAATGAACCATATCAGTTGCCACTAAACTAAAATTAAATTTTTTATGCTTTTCACATTTATTTTGTGCTTTTTTCCTGCAATAAAACATTGAGGTAAATCTGTGATACACTGGATCAAGTCATACAAATTGTTTTAAAAACAAAACCGAAAGATGAGGCCATTTTGCACATTTCTTTCACGTAAGTCAATAGAATGGATCCCCTTTTTACAACATTAGCCTATAATAAATAATATATTCCATCGCTTGGCAACATCTTTTTTACATCGAACCTGTTCAGGCATCGGCCATCTGCAGGTATGATTTAACGTCAATGAAATTTAACCACTTTGAAGAATCACACATCAATGCTAGAGAATGATTAGATTTTCTGCTGATCATAAGCAGAATTAAAAAAACAAATTCTTGCCTTGCCTAAACCTGGCATCGATGGCCTCGCATAATTAAACCAAGTATTCCTATGATATGCTATATGAATACGGGTGAATGCTTATACAATATTAATAAAAAAAATCTGCTATGATATCAATTTTCTAAAATTTCTGATCATGCGACACAAATCAGTAATGAATTATTATAGCAAATGCATTCGCGGTTTAATACAAAGAAAAATTTAGCACTTTTCGAAATAATTAAATCATTACAATACTCTTGAAATTTCCAAAATTAAATGAGGAAATTACATTCTTTACCATTTTGTAGAAAGAATTTATTATAACACTCTTGATTGAAAGTACTCTGGAAAATAAATAAATACACATTGAACAACACAGTGGTGATGTTATAGAGGGGCGAGGTGGCAATTGGCAGTCTTTAATTTTTTCAAACACATTTTCTTACACGTGTTCTGTACAATTAAATATATTTTACACTTAGCCAACGTGTGCAAAGTGTTGCGTTCTTATTTCACCTAAAGAAAAAGAAATAAAAAAGTAAAAGAACTCCACGTAAAAATAACTCAGTTTAACAAATTGTCTCAAAACCATTATTCAGTCGCCTACTACTGTATAGCCTATTATACTGCCTACGCACTAAGTAGCAAACTTGGGATAGTTAGCTATCTCATCAATATGCTATAATTGCGTTGCTATCAACAAATACTCAAAGAAATATCTTTAAAAGATAATAGCCTACATGTCAAGCATTAACGAATTTTAAAAGTATCCCTGCTGGATTCAGTTGCATTCTAACCGTCTTCTTTGGTTGCCAGGCAACACTGAAAGTTTTGAAACAAAGTGACGAAGTGTAAGTGTATTTCTCACCATGCTGTACCCGTCACAGATATATTAGGTATTGGGGTCAGCCCTTTGCCAAAACAAAAAAATTAAGGAATGCCTTATGGTGGCGACCGTCGAATTGTTCAGAAGATATTGAAAGGTGCTTAGACCCTTTTCCACTTAAAACATCTGATTTGACATATCTGAAAGCTTATAGGCTACAAAAAATGACTGCCGTTTCAGAGCTGGACTCTATAAAATTGTAAGCTAAGCATGTCGGCTTAGAAAAAAAAAATTAAAAAACATTTTTATTACAGGCGGCTTTACTGGCACCAATATTGCTTTGATTAAGTTAAACGGCAAACACCGGGATGAAAAAGTTCTTTGCCTGCCGAACAACTATTATGAAGATTGGAATAACTTGCAAAGAGGAGACACCCTTCGTGATTGCGTGGCAACAGGCTTTGGACAAACATGTAAATATTTATTGTTTGATCAAGGTATAGAGACAAAAGCAACTTTGGAATAGTATTGTTTAAGCATCTTCATTACAGTTTGAACATTTCTAAAAACAGACAAACTACTGCCGCTAAACTGCCAGCCAGAGTTACTCAATCTAGTTAAATGTGGTCAAAAATAGTTTAAGACTGTTTTTTTTTTTTTGCAAATTAACGACGATGGCAAGGAGTCATCGAGAAGCAATGAGGCCAAGCGAGGGACTTTGCTTACGTTCTAGTAAGCTCATTATTTTCAGATGTTTTACCTATGCTTATCGAAGCTTCAAAGCATAAATTCAAAGCCAAATTGTGCGTCTAAAGGAAGAATATTCAAGAAGATACTGAAGCTTCATATGAACGTTTTTATTCACAAATCATCTTCATCATCATCGGCCATGCCTGAATAAGGCGTCGGCTACCGTGAGTTTCCACAACGATCGATTGTCCATACTTCTAATTAGGTTTTCAAAATTTTGGTTTGTCCATGTTGAAAGATTTTTGAAGATTTCCAAACGTGGACGTCCACGGTGCCTCTGACTAGGAAATCGCCCCATCATTGCCGAGTGTTCAATTCCGCGTTTGCGGTAGACATGCCCGATAAATGTCATTTGCCTTTTTTTGATAGTTGTGATGAGGACACCAGGGGTGCACCCAGAGCGTCTCCACTTCACAGCGTCTCCACTTCACTTCACATTCACAAATAGTATTTCAATATTATATATTTTTTTTAGATAATAAAACCCTTCCATCGATCTTGCAGCAAGTTACCTTTCCAAATGTTTCAAGACACAGATGCGAACAAGTCTACAAATCAAAAATATCGCATGATAAAATATGTGCATATGGTCGCAATGGAAAAGACACTTGCTATGTAAGTAAGCTAACTGAGTTTGTTTGGCTAGATTGGTCGACCAAGAGAACTTTATCAGCTTCAGCACTGTTTGTTGACCAGTTTTTGCTTGGTTGTTATCCGTTAAAAATTTTTGCTTTCTTGTAAACTTTACAAGTTATAATTGTAGACATGAGTTGAAGTCCAAAGTAGGACTTTTGAGATAAAGCATGTTACCTTTCTTTCAATGCTGTTTAACCTTTTATTTCCATACAAAAATATACCAGCGTATGTTATAGCGAAATCAAGCCTCTTTTTAAATCAAATTTTGTGCGGGGACAGGCATTGACCATCATAATATTATGATATATATCATAATATAATACCTAACATGTTTTTGGTGATAACTCAATTTCCACAAAATGTGACGTAGGCTAAGCAGTTCTACAACTCAGATCTTCAATTTTTCCATGCCCAAGAATCCAAATATATATGCTGTTTAAACCCATTTGTCTACAGCGTTACAGTTACTTTGAAAATGAAAAATAACTTTATGCAGATGCAAGCAACATAGGCTACGGTGCCTAGGCCAGAGCATTGTATATATCAAAGTAGCTCGACTGAAAAAAAAATTGTCAAAAAGTTTGTGGAACATGTTTCCTAATTCCAACAAAAATTACATTTTCTGCGCGTGCAGACGACAAAGCATGAACGTCCCTATTTCAAATATGTCAAACAAAAAGTTTGAATAAGGGTAGCCTGTATACTTTCAATTCAATACAATTCAATTCATTTTCTTTGTCGGAAAACAACAGCAATGATAAAGTTACTAATAGTTTACGGGAATAAACCAACAAAAGGAAACAGCGGCAAAACCACAGAAGTTTAAAACGTGCATGCGATGTAAATTTAAAGCAAACGTCGATGAAAGTAAAGTTAAGCACGGCCACCAAACCTAACAGTTTAAAATAGATGAATTAGTTGAAAGAATCAGTTGGCTCCACCATGGCCACCTAAAGATACGGCCTGATTTGTCACATTTTGCAGAAATTTGCAGGTTTTTCTCACTTTGGGCGGACGTTTAAATAAATTTTTCTAAAAATTAGATTTTTACGCTTTCTTTACTCTTTTCCCCAGATGACACAATAGGTTTTAACATCCTCACATGTTGAAAAACAAAGAAAATTTGATTTCTAAGATTTTAGTCAGACTGTTAATTTTTCAATAACAGTCTGATTTAGCGTTTTTCAACTTACTGTTTCTCATTTGCTATTGCTTCCCCAAGGCAACAAAAAAGTTTTATGTCATTAGGAAACCGCAAAAAGTAAAAGCATCTCAAAAAATGTCAGTCAAGCACTAGCAGTAGCTCAGTAGCTGTAATCAAAATCTGCAAAATGTGACAAATCAGGCCGCATCTCCAGGTGGCCATGGCTCCACATACCTAAAGCAACTGGAGGTGTGACAGTTGATGAAGCCATGTGGGGACGACTGAACCTCACAACCAATACAAAAAAAGAAAAATCAAAAACACGAGCATTTAAGGATAAACGTACGGTGAGCTTATTATACAAAAAACTATATACAGTGTTTCGTTTTTAAATAAAATGAACTGTTCGCAGCAACGACAATGGTGCAGTTTTAAAACAGGAATCGATAACTGATGGGTTCAGGAAATATACCCAGAGTTGGATCAATTGTAATTGGTAATTGATGTAATTAATTACAGTTTTTCATGTAATTGTAATGTAATTGAGGCATTTTCATTCTGTGTAATCGTAATTGTAATTTGCTAAAATTTTGGCTCAATTACACTTTCAATTACATTTAGTAGTGTTCCGCCTCAGCTACCACCTTATCCAGTCCTTTTTTTCCAAAACCCCTTTTATCACCTTCAAATTGACCAAACAAAAATCGAATTTTTTTACGCATCTAATAATTCTTAAAAAAAAAAAAATTGGCTTGACTGTAGTGTGTAGGCTTATGTGTAGTCTATGCCATGCCGAAAGGCATCCCTTTATTGAAATTGTAATTTGACATTTTTAGCACTGAGTAAATGTAATTGTAATGTAATTGAAAGATTCAAGGGAGTAATTGTAATTGAACTAAATTAATGTAATTGATCCAACTCTGATATACACTAATTATTATTTGAACATGATATTATAGTGATGATCAATGAAAAATGTACAATTATCTTCAGCACTTGTGACACACTTTGGAGATTTTAAAGATTACAAAGTTAACTTTTGCTTAGGCTATACATTTAACCGGCTGGTTAAAAATATTTTAGATTTTTATTTAAAAGTATTCCTGCTGGATTCAGACAAAACAAAAGTACAAAACAAAACCAAACCAAAAGTACAAGTGAACGTTGAAATTAAACATCTTACAATAAAAATGCTTTCCTCACCGCACTAAAAGCTATGTGCATTGAGATTAGCACTTTTATCCAAAAGGCTACAGTGTCGGTGTCGTCAGTTTTATAACGACTGAGAATTATTTGAACGAATTAAATAGCAATGTACTCTCAAAAGGCAAATTGTACTCGAAGCATAGTCCATGCAAACATGTGTTTAATTTGCTCTTTTATAATATCTGTATTTTTGCAGGGCGATATTGGTGGACCACTTGTTTGCTCTTCAAGTATCTATAGTAACAGCTGCAGAGGACAATATTTAGCCGGCGTGACTCTCGCTGGATCAACATCGTGTGGTGATGAAGACAAGCCTGGTGTTTACACTGCAGTTTTTCCACATGTTGAATGGATTCAAAGCACAATAAGCCTAAACTCAAACACAACCAATAAAAGAGCCGGAGCAGCACCAAAAATCGACTGCAACAATCTTGTTGTGAACAAATTTCCTCCTTCCACTGATTCGCCAACTGTGCAAGTGGTACATTATTAGCCTACGCCAAAAGACCTACTGACTGAAATATAAATTCGATTTCCATAGTTTGACTCCCTAGTGCATCAAGAGCTTTGCGACATGATAAATTTAATACGACCGCATCATTACAACGACTTGAAGTCTACTGCAATTTAGACTTTGCGACATTGATTTAAAATATTTAAATATGCTATCTTACTAGCCTACAGTGTGCTTAATTACTTTTTAAATGTATTTTTATTGATAATTTTGCACTAATCGTGATACTTTTCGTTTTAATCGCAAGTTTTACTGCACATGAACTAACCTCCAACGCTCATTATTTATGCTGTTGAAAAACGCAACTCCTTCTTGGCAGGCGACATGGTAAACACATAGGAGCCTAGCCAGTGAGGTCCAGAGAGTAGGCTACTTTTGGACCCGGGATAATTTCAGAGACCCAGAAACACAAAGATTCTACAGAGTAGGTCTAGTTTCTCTGGATACAGCGTGTTTTTCTTATAAATGTCTTGATTTGGGGCCCAAGTATCTTATTGGAACAGGGCAAAAATATCCTCTCAACGGCTTTGGGCATAGCCTGAAAATGCTTAATACCCGTAAGACTTAAAGTGTGCGGTACCATAGGCTACTTTTGTCCAAAGTTGCAATCGAGTTCTTACTTTATATTTTAAGACCAAACACAACAATTTAAATCTGAAAGCCTTTCCCAAGTTGAGCAACTTAACTACAGTAATCTGACCTCAATGAAGATACACTAAAGCATTAATAGTAAAGGTTTTTCGTTCGTTTGTTCATCTTACATCAGCGTAACAAACAGTGTTTTCATATCGCGAAACACAAAACGATGTAGAAATCCTTTTGTTAGTTTCATAGCATCGTAATCAAAGATTCTAATCAATAGGCCCATGTAGGCTACATGGTGATACTTCGCCGGTTTGCTATTGAAAAGCACAAAGCATGTTGAACATCTATTATTTTTGCAATTTATTATTTATCCTGGTTATTTATAAATAAATTGTCATTTTTCAATTTGCAGCCAGGTCGTGTTTCTCAGTCTCCTGCCTGAACAGGTGCTCGCCGGAAATCATATGACGTAAATTTCTTTTCCTTCCCCTCATGTAATACTTTTCACCACAACGCGGTGATGGTTCAACGCTTTGTGACGTCATAGGCTAAATTAGCTCAGTGGTTACGCGCCCGGCTCAAGTTCGACTCTCGGGGTGTGCGTTTGAGCAACGCATTTTAAGACTGCTCTACATTCAGCGGCATCTAATGGATGAAATGATTCCCCGGCAACAACACTTTAACAACCGGAAAATTTCACTCTGCCAATCTCGATAACCGGCCCTGCGTCAAAAGCCTCTACAAGTATGCAAAACTACCAAGGGTAACCAATCAAGGCTCTGTGAGTCCGAGAATAAAGATTCAAAACCAACCAAGTATTTGAATAGTTCAGGGAAGACCCACCAGGGCACGTGAACAAACATGAACTAGATTAGTCTTCCAGACCAACGATGGTTCAACTTTCAAAGCAGAGCACTGCCCTTCAATAGTAGCTTTTTATTGAGCGAAATTTTTGGGGTAAAATGATCTTGCCTCATCAAGCAAAAACTTCACAATGTTGACCTCGGTCACTGGTTCAATTTTTTTTGAGTGGAATTGTCAAGATTAGCCTAGGCTTACGATGCAGTTTTCTCGAGGATAAAGATTTCTGTGATCAAGCGTGTGAACTGAGTAGTCGGCTACGTCTTGGCAGTGGCTCTTAAATGAAACAAATTTGTGTTCGTAAAATGGCAACTGGAAATGAGACAGTTTTAAAAAATTTACTCGAAGACACCATCTAGCGGCACTAATATATTGATTTAAGTTTTGGTCAACAGAACAGTGTTGTGATTCTAGAATCTAGAAGCACGTACCCAAACTCCTGTAGTATGAAGTAGCTCTTTTGGTCTGCTTAACTCAGCTCAAAAAGCAACATGCTAACATAAGACGATGACTATATACACCTTTTCAGACGATACAAAACTGTAGTTAAAAACTGACATATTTATCTAAATAAGTTTTTACTTAGAATTCTGTTATTCTGCTTTATAAGGCAAACTTTGCGGATTTCAAAACGTCTCGATCATTTTCTGGAGCCAAGAAGACTGTGTAAGTGACTTGTCAAACACCACAAAATTATTTATTGTGACAAACACAACATCATTCATGCACTGCATTGTTCAAGAAATGACATCAAACCAAACGACATCACGAACAGGTTCTCCAATCAACGTGTAACATTTTTTCAAATTGCATCGCGTGGCCAGCAAGTAAAAACGCAATAATTGGTGGCAGATTAAGTTGATGGTTCCCCTAGTGCAGGAAACTTCTCTGTGGTGTACAGGTCCTCGAGTAAGACAGGGGTGGCGCAGACTACGTCTTCAACCCTGTGCAGTGCGTTCACATACCTTGCCGTTACCAATTGCTCCCATTCGTTCTGTGGAATACAGAAGCGCCAGTGTTGGGAAAAACTGCATGTTGTAGAAGCCTCAGCTTGGCTCAAATGATATTTTTCAACTTCGGCATCGAGCGAAAGTGTTCAGTTATCACAATTAATATTTTTTTTCCTTGTTCTTAATTACAAAGAGTGTGATTCAAACATGGCAATTTATCTATTGTGTCATAATCATTGTTTTTATTCCAACAACTCAGCATAATATCTAAAGACTGCCAAAATTAAGCTTTGATTTGATGACTTTCCGCAATAAAAACCTTGAAGTTATGTTGCTACAGTAAAAAGTTCGGCTACGACCAAGCGTTGATTGTTTTTCTGCCGAATGCTTCGCATATGGCTGAAGGGCAAACGTAAATACTTGATCGCCCAACACCAAAAGCGTTAGAAAAAATACACCCTATAATATATAAATTATTACTGCTGTGTTGTAAAAACATGTTACTACGCGTGATCTCTTCTGAGCGTATAAAAACAGTGTTAGCGTGCGTTCCCTGATAATGCATCAAGGAAAGATACAGAACATTATTATTAACTACCCGTGGTACACACAAAAAAAAAATCATTGAAAACTATATGATGCCTTTCCACAAGATAGCACTAAACATTGTGAACAAACAACAATGCAAATCACAACCACCTATCAATGACTTCGATAACTAAGCGAAGCACAAAAAAATGATACCCAAACAGAAAATCGGTCGTTTTTTTTACATTGATTCAACGTCTACAGACGTTGAATCGATGTAAAAAGCGACGAATTTTCTGTTTGGGAAGAGTCTCGTGCCTAATCTGAAGGCTTACGTAAGTGCTAACCAACGTCTTTGGTGAACTAGAGCATATGTGTCTATGGAACTCTCTAAAAGCATAGATACATACCTTGAACGCCTTTTGTGGATCTTGTTGCATGGCTAATGCTGCACCTGACATTTGCTCCTGCATCATCCTTGTCTGGTCGGCGGCGTTGTTTTCACCAAGTATCAAGGAATACATGCTACGCAACCCGAACACGTTGAGAAAGTACCAAGACGCAGACGACACCCTGGGAACCGGTGTTAACAGGTCAAAGATTATACTCAGGGCCATAACTACCGCCGGTGCTTTCCGCATTGCTACATTCTATTTACTGTATAATATTTAAGTTAAAAACTAAAGTAAACTTGGCTTGTTATGCCTCTCCAGAGACTTATAACACACTTCAAAACCTTTGGGTTGCAACAGGTTTAAAAGACTCGAGACATTTATCGCAGCGAATTCGAGGTTATGAAACCTCCGCTAATCATGGGGAAATGTGTATCATATATATGAGCAAAGAAGCAACAGTAAAACAATAGAACCAGCGCTGCACAAGTGTTCACTAGAAAAATGTAGGATATAGAAGAAATGGGGGCCTAAATTGGACGTTTGCACCAGGGCCCACATTGACGAGATTACTCTCCTGATTAGACTGCAGCTCTTCTGTGATCAACTTTGCAATGGTTATTTTGAATTGGTTGCGCTGTTTGGCTGGTGCAAAGATCTAGTTAGCAACGGTATTACTTTACATTGATTTGGGAAAGTGTTGTTACTTTATTATTTTCATTTTCGAAACGAATTCCCATATCTTCGAGCATTTCGGGTTTCATAAGATTAATTGTGTTCACTACCTCTCGATAATATGTGTTGAAATTACCAGCATTACAATTTTAAAATTACAGCTGGCGCCACAAGTTTTGCTACTTACCATGAAGCGTCCAAAGATTCCAATTCAATCCCTCTCTGGAGCATAGGCTTGAAACGTATAGTCAAAGGAAAAGGAACTTTCGCTGAAAATCATGCAAAAGATCACTTCACATTTTCCCCAATCGAAACGTCATGAAGCTGAGTAATGTTACAAACTAAACATTTCCACAAGTTTATTTAGCCATGAATCAGCACGCATTACTGAGGACAACAGCTCTCATGTGGGCTAAGACAAAATATGTTCATGCCTATTGGAACACAGTTGGAAACGTTATTGTAATTTAATTTCGTTTCGAATTTCTGTTGGTCTTCACTGCTTCGAATTTATGTTTAATGTTGGAAGTTTTTACGTAATTAAGAAAGTAACCGCTGACACATTTTTGGCCAATTTTTAAAATAATGTGCTTCCTTTTTTCTTACCTTCAACCGCACTGCAGTACATAACTTTGTAAATTTTATTTTGTATGTTATTCGCTCTGAGAATGCGCATTGTCATGGTGCGCGAAACGTCAGTGAAGCAAATAAGCAATACATCAAACTGTTTGTTGTTGCTTTTACTTTCACCAGATGAACGTTGCAACTAGTGCTTGAAACGATAGGTCAGACAAAATAATTTAAAGTATAAAGTTGTAGATAATACGAGATAACTTACTTGTAACAAACCCGGTAAAAGTCCATTGAATCCAGCCTCCAATAACGATCATGGGCAACATGTTCAACACGTTTCCTTTCAACATGTCAGTCATCATGCTGGGATCCGTCATCGGGTTCTTTGCCTGTGAATATGATCGTCTCACTCATGATCGTGTAGGATCACATGATAATGTGAATGATCGTGAGATGTGAACACTCATATGATTAAAACAAATTTAATATTTAAAGTTTCTTGAAATTTGATGCTTCTACGAATTTTTAATTCTCTTCCAGAAAATTGATATTGGCAGTTTAAACATTTGAAATAGTAAATATAAATGTTGGTTGGTTTTCCATCTTTATCCTCGAACTGACAAAGCCTTGATACATTATTCCTGGCAGTTTGGCATAGTTGTAGATGCTTTTGACGCAGGGCCGGTTACCGAGATTGGCAGGGTGAAGTTTCCGATGTTTGCTGAAGTGTTGTTACCGGGGAGTTATTCCATCCGTTAGGTGCCGCTGAATGGAAAGTAATCTTTGAAATGCGTTGCTCAAACGCACACTCCGAGAGCCGAACCAGCGCCGCATGATCTTAAGTCGGGTGCTTAACCACTGAGCTAAAGGATTCCCACTTAGCTAATGTTCAATTATGGGCACATGTTCTGGGTTGAAACAATTTGTTCATGACAAAGCTATGCTGTCCACACTACACATGTTGCCCATATCACATTTAGTTTTAAATACTAGAATTGATGAACTGTGAAACTGTCTTTCAAGAGCTTTACTCATTGCCTCCATGACGATTTGAAAACAAAATCATGACTGTACTTTTTATCGTTCACAGAGCAAGATTTGAATCTCCTAACTAATGCACCAGATCAGGAAATCACATGAAATGTATGACAGTTAAAATTTGGTAAGAGCATACCTGTCCAGGCTTGTCCTTTCCTTTCATGATGACACTGTTCTCGTCCAATAAAAACGCCCGTCGCATCTCGAAAGAAGCTTGGGGAATATACTGCCCATTCTCTCGCAGAAGCCGACTGCGCAGCATAGCCTGGCTATGAAAATAAATTACACAATGACGACATGATGTATTTCAGGAAAAACTCAAAGTTGCCCATTGAGATAGAGCTTTACCATTGAGCTTTACCGCAGTACTAATTGTCAGTTTAAGCAAAACAGCCAAGCTTCTTCAATCTTCGGTATTTACAGTAAAACTATTTCTGTGATAGATATGATTATGATTCTTTTTTCTGAAAAGAAAAACGACATTTCGCGTTTCTAGTGGCACAATTAACTTAAAAACTCACCTGTCTTTCACTTGATCGAGTGAGACAGTTTTATCTGATGCCATTAGCAAGGAAAGATAGTGTCTAATGATTCCAAATACAAACGTTATAAAGACTATGGGTAAAACAACCCATATTCGAATACTAGAATCTAATAATAATTCTGGCCCAGCCATTATGAAAAACTATGACCTGCAAAATGAACAAGAAGATGAAACAACAAAGTATGACAAAAACAAGGGCAGTGCAAGAATGCAGGTACCATTTACCACATGAGTATTTTTCAAGTGATGTGATTGTGAAGGTAGAAACTTTGAACAGTTCAAAAATATTTATTGCTGTTAAGAATGTTAATTTTTTTTTTTTACCTACAAATTCACAATTTATAAACGCACTGCCATAATCGGTAATCAAGTGGAACTTTAAATTAAACACCTCAGGTGCAGAAGGTAACATTTCATATTGCATAGTAAAATGAACAACCTAACCATACCACAATTTTGGTAAAGAGGTGACTTTCTTGAACCATAGACAAATGAAACCTAGCAACCACACGGCATTTAACGTAATATAATAACATGAATGAAATGTTATCATCACAATCGGGTTTTGTTTTTTAAGGTGCAGGTTTTGCGGGGCATTTCTACACTCGTAGGCCCCAATCCAGATGACTAGCTGGCTGCACGCATGGCAGATTGTACATCGGCTCTCCACTTCTCAAGGAGGATCCCGTAAGAAGAGGAGGATCCAATAGTGAAAAACTTTTTAGAAAACGGCACATCCTCTTTCATGTAACCCACATGTCTCTAAAATCCCTGGGTCACTAGCGCATGCGACTCTAAACATTCTTTCACCCTAATTATAGGCCAGGTGCAAAGTGCAACTTTAAACGTACAATTTACAGGCCATGATTTTGACACAGTAAGAGAACAATAGTTATAGGCAACGTTTGCATCAAAAACGTTAGAAAATAAATAAAGGCATAGTTATTACAAAATACATCAAATATCACATAGACCTTGTCTTATTGAATGCTTATCGTTTACACAACTTATAGACTACCACAAGAGTTTGCAAGTGCCACAAAAATTATGTAACTGCATTTGCATAAATCTGTAAAGCACAAAAAAATGACTTTTTATTATTCTGCAGCAGTATGTGTTTTATCATGTCCATGAAGACTACATAATACAAAACACTAAACAAAGCTAGGCCAAACGAAATAAAATTTAGAGTAGTGTTGACTGTTGAGAATCATCTGGTAACTGATTCCCACTAATGCTTAAAAGCACTAACGCCGACTTACGGGGTTACGGAGTGGCAGCCACCCTGTTTAGGTTACATTACTTACTGCAAATAAATGTAATTTGAACGGACGTTTAAATCTTTTTTTGATCATTGGTTTTCGCTTCAAGTCAACGTAAAGCAAGAGGTGAACCAATACAGTATTGCGAAGAAAATGATTGTTTTTGTCACAAGCATGATACTCGCGTAACATCAAGCAAGCTACGTGAAGATTACGCAACACGTAGCTACGAGTTTTTTCCTTGTTGTTGTTGCGATTGTTTTATTTGTTACTTGTCATAAGTCATTGTTTACAATGGGATTTATTAATCAATAAAATACGATCTTTTCAATGCCTCCCTCAAAAATATTTTTTGAAAATATTTAAACTGCTCATAATATCGCTATAAATTATGCCAGCTATAAAATACTTGGAAATAAAATTATCTCGATGATTGATAGCTCCACCCCCTAAATGAATATCTATTTTCAAATTTCATTAAAAAAATGCAATTTTCGAAACTTTTTGTATTTTATTTAAAAAGTGCACTTAGTAAAGTAGCAGTTTTAACGTTCTGCAAATTTACACGTTTATATGATTCTATTCGAGGAAAGCTACACCCCTGCCAATTACCAATAATAAAAGCAACCCTTTTCAATTGCTCAAGATTTTGCATTTTGAATAATTTTCCGATTTCGATTGGAGTGTACTGTCATCTACTTCATGCTTTAATTTCTACTTTGTTATCTACTTCATGCAGTAATATTACGTGTCAACGCGTGACAAACTGTGAGGCGGGAATTTATTGGTCTGACATAGGAGTTGCTTGTTACATCATTGAAAAAATTACGAAAAGTCGCCCAGTAAAAGTTTTCGCCGACATTCCAGTTTTATTCAGCTTAATCCATAAAGATGCCACCAAAAAAGCGTTCAAAATGGCAGCCCTCCATTGAGTCATTTTTTGTTGCGTCTAGTCAGGATTTCAGCCAGCATGAAAGTGATCAAACGCCTGAACGAAACGAAAGTGTGCCACTGCCAAAAGGCGTTAGCACGGGCAGAATAATCGCTGTTGAAGGGAGAAGCTATCAAAAATCGTGGGAGCGAATTCCCGTGGCTAGAATACGATAAATGCAAAGGTAGAGCATTCTGTCCGATTTGCAACTGCTTGATCTATTTGCAAGCAATGAAACAATTTTATTAATGCTTCCAAACGTGGTCTGCATTATGAAAATATACTTATCGTTGCCTTCCACCACCTGCAAGGCGGAACGATAGTTTAGTGCACTCAGGCGCATAAAAACCTACTTGCGATATACCATGACAACTTGACCAGTTGATTAACAGTTGGATTGACAGAGCTGCTGTTCGCAAAAATACTTTTGCCAAATGTTAAGTGTCAGAGCAGCAACGTAACAATAAAATTCACGACATATCTCCTGTGCTTTGTTTTAAAGTTGCTTTGTAAACTATCGAGCTACAAATCAGGTGTGAAAAGACAATTGCATCTATGAAACACGCTTAGTAAAAATCAAGCAAAAACATGAAGTTTGAAAGTTTTTAGGTTGCCATATTGTGCTATCCGCCACCCCGTGCAAAACTAAAAGTCGGCGCCTATGCTTAAAAGTATAATACCAATGATTTCTAGCTTTCACGTTATAACCTAATCATAATGCATACTGTATACTACGGATGATACCATACCTATTCAAATACAATGGCACTTCGAGTACTGCAGCAAGTGATTTCAAAAATTAACAGCTATTTTCCCAGAAATTTCAGCAATTTTCCAATTAAGTCAAGTTTGGCTGCTCTTAAATTAAAAAAAATGGAGTCCAAGTACATTATGAATTAAATAACGGTTGTTCATTTGCTTCAGACATGTCTAATGGAGTAGTTTCTAGTTCGTTGTCTGAGTCTTCCACAACAAAACAGTCTTCAAGTGAATGCTTTCTCAGTAAATTCAAAGCGACAGCTGAAACCGATGCTCCTGCAGCAGCAATTACCAAATATACTCCAACGCCAATTGAAATGTTTGCTTCACTTATGGAAATCGATCTCTTGTTCAGTTGAAAGTGATATATATCTTGAGCTATTTGATGGCAGATACCAACAACATTTGCGCACAGAATCACTGTCAAATGTAAAAATAGAGTTACTGATGAAAGTCAAATGCACCACAAGCAGAAAAAGCGTTTCTTTGATGGATGCATACCAGCAACTAAATCTACACAAATGTCAATATAAAAATTATTTTTTAGCATTATAAAAATACAAACATATTCACCGTCTATATCTGTCTATTGTTTAAACCAGGGGTGTCCAAAGTCTGGCCTACGAGTCAAATCTGGTCTGAGATACGTTTTTGTATGGCCTGCGCCTGTTGTTGCACAACGTGTTATTTTTGGCGGCTTTGGGCCGCAGACACACAGAAATCATATAAATTCAACTTGCCTTTTTTTTAAATTAAGGAAGACAGCATTTTCTCACACAGCCAGGCGAGAAAAATTAAAATCACTGTTCTGTCATAATTGCAAAATCAATAATTATTGCCTGGAGAGTAAATGACTAATGAAGTGATACCGTACAGACGAGCATTCATTCATTTTCTTGTTAGTAAATTCAACAGCCGCTTTCAAGATTTTGTCCAAAATCTAAAGGACTTACTGCTATTTATTTCTTTTTGCTTGAACCCTGATGACACTTCAGCTCACCTGCAGCTAATTGAGCTTCTCTGCGAAGCCGACAGCAACATCTTTATCTCGTGCCGTTTTACTAACAACTGGATAAAAACAATTTCCAGAAATGCAAAAAATTGCAACGAAAATTGTGAGCTTGTTTAGTTCAACATATTTGTGTGAGCAGACGCTTTCATTCCAATATGTATTATTGTATATACGAGTGGGGTTTGGCTCTCTCATCAGCCTGAGAGTGTGGTACGGAGGAAAAAAACTGGTGATTATGTCATTCTTGAATCTTGAATGCTCATTTACAAGGCGCCAAATGGAATGCATGGCATAGCAGAACTGGGCGAAGCTACACTCACCTGGCTTTTCATCACCTGCCCTAAAGTCTGAACAATCCTGTCTCACATGAACGAAAGACTTAAACAAGAACTGCTTTAGATCAAAGCTGAGCGACTCCAACATATTCTAAGCTTGTCTACCATCCACAAACTAGATTTGGCCTGGGCATAGAAATCAAGACGTCAGTTACATTCTTCACATTAACACACTTATGTTCTACTAGTTTCTGAATGTGTTAATTTCTGATAGAAAAACAGATAATTTGTTAGTCTAACTTATCACATCCCACGAATATATGGACTTATACAACAAAAATACTTAAACCTGTTGCTTTGTTGTATGAAAATGACATCACATGAAATAATTCATTAATTGCTATATAATGCATATCTTTCTTTACACAAAAAAAGATTGTCAGAGATTGTTGGCCAGCAGGCACTTTCGCACTGTCAATTATGGCCTGACCGGGAAAAAGTTTAGACACCCCTGGTTTAAACGGACCTGCTACTATTCGGCTAGTCCAATTCGGCTACAGTTTTGAATTGTATTTTGTATTTTATTCCACAATATCGTTTCTTTTGCATTGTGACAAAGGAAAATAAATTGAAATGAAATTTAGCGCAAAATGTTTGAACTATTAAATTGAAATGTTTGCTCTCATCAAATCGGCATGTATCCTACGTCACCGTCTGCATGCAAACTTAGAATATAATAGAATCCTCAACTATTAAAAAATTCCAAATCTAACGACGTCTTCTGTTTATTTAGAGAATGTTGTATTTTATTCCACAATATCGTTTCTTTTATAGTTGAAATAATCGAAGCTTTAGATGAGTGGGGTTTAGACTAGGGTTGCCATACCGTCCGGAAAATTCCGGACATGTCCGGAATTTAGTGTTAAATTTTGCGTCCGGGAGGAAATTTAAAAAATACTCAAATGTCCGAAATTTTATGATAGGCGTTTTGGGGGAATTAGAAAAATTTTTTCTAGAAAATTCGCTCAGCCAGCTCATTTTACTGCATCTGCAATCGTACTGTGCAACACTGCCATTTTTTTACTATGAGGTTGTACGGAATTATAATGTAACAGAGCGTTTTCCTTATCAATGATATTTACCACTTAGAACTTTCTGGAGCTTTGGAACTTTCTTGAACTTATTGACCGTTGTGCTGAATCAGAATTGGTTAGATATAGATCACATGCTGCGAAAATTACTAGAACATTCCAACAGTCTATAAAAGCAGGCGATTTCGCACATGTATTATAATCAGAGATTTACTTGAAATATCATAGAGGAAGCCTAGTGAATTTTTGATATAGAATCCTTAACTATTAATTCTAATGGCTAATAGTTCGCGGAATGGCCCGTTTCGGGGAGTCCGATTCGGAGAGTCCGATTCGGAGAGTTCCCTGTTCGGAGACAGCCTTTTTCGGAGAGTTTCCTATTCGGAGATTTTTTGAATTTTTTTTGAAAATTATCAGGTACCGTAGCCTAATTTTATCATTGCCGCTTTTACATCGTTTTAACGTCGCTAAGCGTTCAAACCGTGCAGAAAAAAATAGAAGTAAAATGTTTGAACAATTAAATGAAAATTCGTCGGTACCGTAGCCTAATTATCATTGCCGCTTTTACATCGCTTTAACGTCGCTAAACGTTCAAATCGTGCAGAAAAAAATAGAAAATGTTTGAACAATTAAATGAAAATTCGTCGGTACCGTAGCCTAATTATCATTGCCGCTTTTACATCGTTTTAACGTCGCTAAACGTTCAAATCGTGCAGAAAAAAATAGAAATAAAATGTTTGAACAGTTAAATGAAAATTCGTCGGTACCGTAGCCTAATTTTATCATTGTCGCTTTTACATCGTTTTAACGTCGCTAAACGTTCAAACCGTGCAGAAAAAAATAGAAGTAAAATGTTTGAACAATTAAATGAAAATTCGTCGGTACCGTAGCCTAATTATCATTGCCGCTTTTACATCGTTTTAACGTCGCTAAACGTTCAAATCGTGCAGAAAAAAATAGAAAATGTTTGAACAATTAAATGAAAATTCGTCGGTACCGTAGCCTAATTATCATTGCCGCTTTTACATCGCTTTAACGTCGCTAAACGTTCAAATCGTGCAGAAAAAAATAGAAAATGTTTGAACAATTAAATGAAAATTCGTCGGTACCGTAGCCTAATTATCATTGCCGCTTTTACATCGCTTTAACGTCGCTAAACGTTCAAATCGTGCAGAAAAAAATAGAAAATGTTTGAACAATTAAATGAAAATTCGTCGGTACTGTAGCCTAATTATCATTGCCGCTTTTACATCGTTTTAACGTCGCTAAACGTTGAAATCGTGCAGAAAAAAATAGTCGAAGCTTTAGATGAGTGGGGTTTAAACCTAACCATTGAGATTTTAAGACTAAAAAGCGAATTAAATTTAATTTTGAACTATTAATGTTTGCTCAGATAAAATTGACATGTATCCTGCGTCGCCTTCTGCATGCAAACTTAGAATATATTAGAATCCCCAACTATTACAAAATTTTAAATCCAACGACGCCTTCTGTTTATTTACAGTAGAGAATTTTGTATTTTATTCCACAATATCGTTTCTTTTACAGTTGAAATTCTCGAAGCTTTAGATGAGTGGGGTTTAGACCTAACCACTGAGATCTTAAATCATATTTATGACACCGGAAAGACCCTAGTGATATGGTACGTTCCATATTCATAACTTTACCAAAGAAAACCGGAGCAACAGAATGCTCACTCCACAGAGCAATTAGCCTTGTGAATCATCTAACAAACATCTTACTCCGAATCATGATGATGAGATTGAGACCAAAATTACAATCGGAAATTTCAACAGCACAGTTTTTATTTGTTCCAGACAAAGAGACCACAAAAGGAATTTTTACATTAAAAATGATAACAGAGAGATGTATGTCCGATTCTTCTGTTTATTTAGAGAATTTTGTATTTTATTCCACAATATCGTTTCTTTTGCATTCTTGCATTTTATCCACTGTTTACCTTTGAGTGCCTTCCCAGACGGCAAAATCCGTCATTTTTACATTGATTCAACGTCTGCAGACGTTCGAATCAATGTAAAAATGACGAATTTTGTTGTCTGGGTTTGTTCAAAATATGTGTTTTACATCAAAACAACAGTTTTCATGATTAACAATAGGGGTTAATGAAATAAAGTCTCAGCGAAAACGCGTCAACTAAAAAAAGACAGTTGCCAAATTGCGTTTGCTATAAAAGATGAAGTTAAAACCTAAGTGGCAGTTTAGAATAAACCTGGGTTTCGGCGTTACATGACCTGGAATTCCTTTGGTTAGTTCCTTCGTTACGTTCCTTCGTTCGACCCTCTCAGCTGTAGGCCACACATTTGTTGATCCAAACTACCGGTAATCCATGATTTATTTATTTTGTAACATCTTCTTTTTTTTATTTTCCCTTCATATCTTAAATTTTTCTGAAGGTGTTGCGGCCGTGCCAAATTTCTTTCAACTCAATCACTTACCGGTACTTCGGTCACAAGCACGTTTTACCGTTCGCGTTTTGTCGCTTCTACCTTTGCTATGTTGACGTGTATTGTTTTTGATATGATGGTCACAAATAAAAACAATTCAACTGAACTGACATGACGAATTTTCATTTAATTGTTCAAACATTTTTCTATTTTTTTCTGCACGATTTGAACGTTTAGCGACGTTAAAACGATGTAAAAGCGGCAATGATAATTAGGCTACGGTTCCCGATAATTTTCAAAAAAAATTTCAAAAAATCTCCGAATAGGGAACTCTCCGAAAAAGGCTGTCTCCGAATAGGGAACTCTCCGAATCGGACTCTCCGAATAGTAGCAGACCCAATAGTTCGGTAGCGCATATATGGTCTTATGAAAATAGTCATGCACTGTCCGGAATTTTGCTTTTTCAAATATGGTAACCCTAGTTTAGACCTAACCACTGAGATCTTAAAACTAAAAAGCAAATTAAATTTATTTTTGAACTATTAATGTTTGCTCAGATAAAATTGACATGCATCCTGCGTCGCTGGCATCCGCATGCAAACTTCAAAGATAAAAGTTAAACTGACTGGTAAAGCGGCGATCGAATACCTTGTGACTAGAATACGGTGCGATACTGATGAGCCCAGCCTCATGGGCGAAACACGTGCCTATCGCTGTCAATTCTTGCTACAAATCGGCTGCCGAGAAACGTATTTTTTATGATTGACAATAGAGGTTATAATGAGATAAAGTCTCAGCGAAAACGTGTCAACAAAAAAAGACAGATTTTGTCAAATAGCATTTGACATAAAAGATGAATTTAAAACCTAAGTGGCAGTTCAGAATAAATCTGGGTTTCAGCGTTACATGACCTGGAATTCCTTTGGTTACTTCCTTCGTTAGATTCTCAGTTGATGTTACTTTATCATGGTTGAGGAATCGATTAGTATGTACGCAACGCAAAGGTCTAAATCCCACTCATCTAAAGCTTCAATAATTGGGGTAAAAAAAAACACTTATCATCTCACATCTAAAATGAGTAGATATTCACTCAACTTTTTTAATGTCTGTTTAAGTGGTCTCTGGTGATTACTTTGAGGGGCAGAGGAAAAAGAATGGATTTGACAAAGAAGAGATATGTTAAATAGAGTAAATATGGTCATCAAAGGTTGCAAAAAAAGGTTCGGAGGAGTTTATTAAATGTTTTTGTGAAATTTTAGTGATAGGTAGTATGAATGTTTTAATGTTATATTGTGAGTACTATGTTGTGAGGCTACTAGATGCAACAAAGACTGGGGCCTCCAAACGTTTGTGTAAATTATTATTGAGGTGTTTTTTTTTACCCCAATAAAATTTGTTGATTTGGGGTAAAAAAAACAGTGCATTTTATGGAATGTTTTGGCTTTGTATTGGTGTTACGTCAATTGCCAAGCATTATCACCAAAAAATACAAAAACAAACTTCTGGATGCATCAGTGCCAATGTATGCATGTGTTATGAATAATCAATTAATGTTTGTTGGAATTGGGGGTCTGAGGTTAAGGTTAGTGTTGTGGGTTAGCCATAATAGTCAATCAATAGCGCAGATTGAGAGTACAGAGTGATCCATCGATCGATAGTGCACAACACATACAATCATACATACACAAACTGTTGTTTTATTTCCTGTCTGTTCGTTGGATTTAGAATTTTGTAATAGTTGAGGATTCTAATATATGTTCTAAGTTTGCATGCAGACTGCGACGCAGGATACATGTCAATTTTATCTAAGCAAACATTATTAGTTCAAAAATAAATTTAATTTGCTTTTTAGTTTTAAGATCTCAGTGGTTAGGTCTAAACCCCTCTCATCTAAGGCTTAGATAATTTCAACTATAAAAGAAACAATTTTGTGGAATAAAATACAAAATACAATTCAAATCTGTAGCCGAATAGGGAACTAACCGAATCAGACTAGCCGAATCGGACTGTAGCCGAATAGGGAACTACCCGAAGCGGACTAGCCGAAAGGGGCCATTCAGGGTTTAAACCACCACTGCTTTTCTTAACAACATCTTTATAGGATTTTTATACAACATTTACAATACACCCGATCAACAAAAAGTAATGATATGATACCTGTAAATATATATCCACATGCGTATTGTTGAACAAGTTTCAAAAACAATCTCTTGTGTAGACTGAAGACATCTAATAGCAATGAAAAAATACCCAAACATATGGCAAAAACACAAAATGCAATAATGACATGAATCAACACTGCTGCTTTTGTATTAACAAACTCCACAACCAGATGCTTGTCTGTAACACAAAAATGGAATGATTGATTAAAAAAACATGTAATATTGACTTTTTTACATGACCTTGTCAACTCAACAAACGTGATGGACAGTTTGGCAATCTAAAAATTCAAAAAAATGTTTTCACTATTATATTTTGCACCCATGCAACCACATAGTATCTATATACATTGCTCATTCATTTTACATACTTCCTTGGCAATTACAAAAAATGCAATGGGCTAAAAAATAATGGATGCAATGAGATAACACATATTCAATTATTCATATGCAGCCAACACTGATCTAACACAAAATTAAAAAATACATGGGTTTAAAATGTTATTAATTTATTGTCAGCTCATCCTTCCCTTCTAAAATGACCTTAAGTAATTGCTAAAAATTATATCTTGGACATGTGCGCAGTGTAAACGGGGTCTGCTACTATTCGGCGAGTCCGATTCGGCGAGTCCGATTCGGCTAATCCGATTCGGCGAGTTCCCTATTCGGCGAGAGCCTTTTTCGGCGAGTGCCCTATTCGGCGAGTTTTTGAAATTTTATTTTTGAAAGGGAATTATCGGGTACCGTAGCCTAATTATAATTGCCGTTTTTACATCGTTAAACGTTGCAGTCGTGCAGAAAGGAATAAAAATAAAATGTTTTAACTATTAAATTAAAATTCGTTACGTCAGTTGAGTTGTTTTTATTTCTGACCATCATGTGAAAAAGAATACACGTCAACATAGCAAAGGTAGAAGCGACAAAACGCGAACGTTCAAACGTGCTTGAATTGTCACTTAGCGTTCAAACTGTCACTCAAACTTGTTAAAATAATCACTTAGCGTTGTTGAAGTCTGGGCGACGTCCTGCAATAGAATCGTTGTACCACGGATTAAATGCTCTATCGGGATTGTAATCCGGTATTGCGGGACCATCTAACGACCCTAAATTGTTTTAACTGCTCGCAGCTCAGTAAATTGTTTCAACTGCATACCGCCTTTCATAAAACCTGACCATTTATATCGTTATGATGTCACCATTGAGGGTGTGAAGTTACTAACCCACAGCGGGAACATTTCTCAATTATGAAGGCACGTGTTTTACCCACGGATGTCAACTAACAAAGTTCTCCTTTTTAACAACGATTTAATGTCCGACAACATTGAATCCATATAAAAACGACAATATCGCCAGCCGATGTAAATTAGCACTTCGGATTAACACTTCGTTAAAATAAACATTCGGGAATTGCAAACAAGACTTCCAGCGCTGGTGCTCGCAGCTGAATATATTCAATACAACAGTAGTGATTCTGACGCGCTGACCTAATTCTGCGTCACTTTTTGATACTACATATTTTCGACATTTAATCCACGAACATTCTATTGCGAAATTAAATAATTGAGAAACCGGCGGCCAAACTTGGCCGACGGAGGAGGTAGCACAGGCGGCTATTCAAGCACTACTTAGCGGCCATGGCCGCCGGCTGCTTTAAGGCTTGCAACGTATCCTAGTCAGCAAAGTTCTCTTTTCTACACGATTTCAACGTTTAGCGACGTTAAAACGATAGGCCACACATTTGGTTAGCCTTTTCATTCTGTTACTACAATGTAAAAATGAACTGTTAGGCTAACTGGGTTCTTGGAACAAATTTTTGATGGTAGGGATAACTAGGCTACGGTGCCCGATAATTTCCTTTCAATCCAAGCTGTAGGCCACACATTTGTTGATCCAAACTAATCATTTCAACTATTCAAAAGTACTAACTTATAGATATAAACATGAATTTTTTTTTGTAACATTTTCTTTTTTTTATTTTCCCTTCACATCTTAAATTTTTCTGAAGGTGTTGCGACCGTGTCAAATTTCTTTCAACTCAATAACTTACTTCGGTCACAAGCACGTTTTAACGTTCGCGTTTTGTCGCTTCTACCTTAAAAACAACTGAACGGACACGACGAATTCAAGCACGTTTTAGCGTTCACGTTTTGTCGCTTCCACCTTTGCTATGTTGACGTGTATTGTTTTTAATATGATGGTCAGAAATAAAAACAACTGAACTGATCTGACATGACGAATTTTAATTTAATAGTTAAAACATTTTATTTTTATTCCTTTCTGCACGTTCAGCGACGCTAAAACGATGTGAAAACAGTTAGGCTACGGTACCCGATAATTCCCTTTCAAAAATAAAATTTCAAAAACTCGCCGAATAGGGCACTCGCCGAAAAAGGCTCTCGCCGAATAGGGAACTCGCCGAATCGGACTAGCCGAATCGGATTAGCCGAATCGGACTCGCCGAAACGGGCCATTCCGGTGTAAACGTATACATAAAGAACTTTTTTGATTTGGTATACAGCTTAGTCGTTGTAATCACTTAGCCTATATGTTATGTTTTCATGGCATGAAAATCTACTAGATTGGCTAAGACGAATATACTATAGACATAATCACGTATTTTATACCAGGGCATTTTAAATCCCATGATATAAATGAACATGTTTTGTTTTAAACATACCAGATTGCTTCTCTTTATCACAATTTTCTTCATTTAAGACTGCATTTTCTTCAAATTCTTTATTAATATCAGTAAACACTGTCCGTATACCAAAGTTGGTCGTACAACATTTTCCACATTCAAGGTGGAACCACACAGGCTCAGCTAAGCTGGCACACAAGAAAATAACAGTCAGACTTCCGAACAAAGCGGAACAGAGATTCTTATCTTTATAATTTGATGCACAACATCTGTTGCCGCTGGTGGAGTTTCTATGATACATTGTCATTAAAAAGAGATGTGATTTTAACAATTAGTTAGGCTATGCCTACTCCAATATCCCTGCACATTAAGCATTATATACCGGTACAACACTACAATGTACTATTTTTCAGATAGCCTACATTGTACCAGTAGGTTAGGGCAGTGGTTCTCAAACTTTTTTTGTTGCGACGCCTCTGGAAAAGTTTTCTGGACTTGCGACGCACCAGCAAATAAAAGTAAATGAAGAAACTTATGAATAAAGTTTTGTTTATTGATATAATACAACAACAAAAAACAATGCATATTGTTTAATGTGACGTGTGGGCTTGTTTGTTCTCACAAAGTTCAGTTCAGTTTATTTTTTGTTTTGTTGGCGAAAAAGAAAGACACTAAAAGCAAAAAGACAATAAACACAAATAATTCGCACAACAAGGATGGCAGCGAAAGACCAAAAGGTCACCAAAGTCAGCTGCCACAAAAACATTTAAACAAAAGACCCAAAATTAAGAACATTAACACATACGGTATATAATACAGGCCTCGAAATTCCGGCGGTCATGGCGGACATGACCTCCGGAATGACCTTGAATGTCTGCCGAAGCCGACTCATTGGTCGGTCATAAATGACCGGCGCAAAATTCTTGACAAAAATAAAGCTAATGCAGCAAAAATATATTTTAAATTTGAATTGTTACAATTTTTGTTTAATGCAAACAAATACGGAGCTGAAATGATAATAGTACAGGCAATTGCTTTAAAGATCACATTAGAGTGGCGTGGTTAACGAGCTGATGGCAAAAGTAGCCATTTTTACATCATTTCAACGCCTTGCAATGTTGCCTTGAAATAAAGTTGTCTGAACTTTTCGGCAAGATATTATGTATTCTAATTTTAACAATGAGGATTATTGCGTTACATTGATCGTTTGTTAAAAAGAAACGTCACAGAAAGCAAGTCTCAGCTGGGTTTCGCACGTGCTTAGGCAAATGTAGCGACCTTATTCACGCTGATACTGATAGAAATAGAATTTCTGCACAGAAGGGAGGGTGTTAGACTAACACTATTGTGTTAGTTAGTTAACACTATTGAGTCACTAATGCGCATTTGTCTGGACGGTCCTGACATGGAGATTTACAACCTCGCGCCGGCAGTAATCGCTTGGCACAACGATTCTATAACGCGAAAACCACGGAATAAGTGATCGTAGTTGCTTTTGTAATAAGGAAATTTGGATTGTTGTTTTCAATTGTGTTTATTGCGTGATTACACGACTGTCATTAACGCACTGATTTATTTGCAAGCAATCTGCTCCAGTATACTTCAGGGTCAGTTAATTAAGCCATCAACCATTGCAGAGTTATTCTGTTGTAGAAAATCTTCTTCTACAAACACGACTACACAATACTGTAGTGTGATTTTGTGCAAAATCTACATGTAAAAAATATGTCCAGTTGAGATACTAAATGTCCGCTGAAAGGGCCAGTCCGGTAGGACATGCTTGACCGCCGGAAAAAAAAACAAATTTCGAGGCCTGTAATATATAGCACAATACCAGCACTTTAATTTGTAAAAATTAACAATGGAATTAACAATACATTAACAATGGAATAACACAGGGCAACATAAAAAAAACATTGTGTAGAGAAATAAGTGGATGATACGTTTCAGGAGTGATCATTGTACAAATTCTTTAATAAACATTTATATTTAAAGTGAGGTAGGTGTGTGGTACAAGTAGCACCTTTGAACCCTGGGCAGTCGCCATGGATTGTTACACCATGGGTCTCGGGGAACACTGGTCTTGATCACACACCAAACTAACAAGTGGGTCCACGTCCCACCTCATGGGCAACAACCTCGACTGGTTGGCTAAAACTTGTTAGAAATCCTGCTGCCTTGCAGGAAATACTTTTTTAAGTAAAGGCTAGGCCCACCGCCAATAACTGTGGTTAGCGTCAGGAAGGGCATCCGGCTGGAAAATCTATGCTCCAAAATATTATTTAATGGCAGTGGCTATTTGACCGGCTCCGGTCTTTGAATCTGAAACACTATTTGACCGGTCATGACGTCACTACATAAGTCCTTTTTTCTTTTTCTCTTTCAAAGCAAAAGACGTAAAGCGCCGATTTAAAGTTCTAAATTCAACACGTTTTGTTCAACTCAGTCCCTGGCGCCTACGTTGCGTCTCGGGTTGCCATTCTAGAGGGGATGAGTTCGATACTATCCGGAAGCGTCGGTTTTTTTTCATTTTTTTTTTATCTAAACTTTGAACCGAAGCGCATTTTTGTGGTCAATTTTTAATTTGAGTAGCCTACAGCCCATTTTTTTTATGTCTTTTCAAATGTGAGTAATAAAGTTAGAGTTTTTTTAATTTGCTGGAATTTGAAAATTTCTCTTGGTAATTTTCCGATCGTCATAAGTGACCGTGTTTGCCGAACGACCCTACATTTTTACTCTCAAGTTAGTTATATACAATACTTCTTTTAAAAAAATGGTAATGGTAAAACCATTTTTTAAAGAAGTATTGTATAGGCTATAACTAACTTGAGAGCAAAAATGTAATTTTCTTTTAAAAAAAATGGACGATCGGAAAATTGGACCACTTATCACTTCGTGTCAAAATTTAGTTAAAAAAAAATAAATAAAAAAAAAGAACGCTTCCGAGTAGTATCGAACTCAGTCCCTCTAGAATAGGAGGCGGCGACGTATCGCACTCGCCACGTAACGAGTTGAATAAAATAGTCGGATTTAGAGCTTATATACGTGCTCTCGTCTTTTGCTTTGAAAGAGAAAAAGAAAAAAAGTGACTTGTATAGTGACGTCATGACCGGTCAAATAGTGTTTCAGATTCAAAGACCGGCGCCGGCCAAATAGCCACTGCCTTATTTAATCGGCCACCCCCACTAGTGGGGAACAAACCGACGATGGATTAAGATGATGATGATGATTTAAATTTAAAAGCATTGTAAGACTTTACTTTTATTTCTTTTGGTACTTGATTCCATAGTTTCACTCCATTAAAACATAGCATCTTCTTACCAGAGTTTGACGTTGTAGAAGGCAAATATAAATCATTTTTTTGGTTCTGACGGGTTTTATGATGGTGAATTTCATTTACAAAAATAAAGCAGCCAGCAAAGGCCCGGGGCAGCATTTTGTGCACATATTTGTACATAAATTTTGCAGTTTCTAATTTAATAATATCGTCAATTCTGAGCACATTAAATTGGTGATAAAGAACAGTTGTATTTGTTGACCTCGGCCAACTGCAAAGGTTTTGTCAAAGTTTATCGAATCTTGAGAGAATTTTGAAATTGCCACCCGCATTTCTCATTCACTGTTTATTTGTGATCGATATTTGGTTTTATCACAGCCAAGGCAGAAAATTTTGCTTCACATAAATAAGACGTGGCGAATGGGATAATAATTCACAGTGCTTTCTTTCACCAAACCTGGATAATCGTCATTCACTGAATCCAAAAATTTGACAGATTTCCTACTACGAAATGATCACGAATCTATTTGTAATTTGAAAATTTTTCCGGGAAGTATTTTGCAAATGTCGACTCGAGCTTGGACAAATGTAACTAAATAGGAAGTGGCTGCGTTTACGGCGCCGTAAATACAGACGTTCCATGCCTTTTTTCTAGTCTTTACGTCGCTTTTAGTGCGCATGTGCGTTGTTGCTGAAAAAAGATGGATATATAACTAAATTCAACTGTTTTCACCAAGTGATTCAGTGGCGCATGCGGTCTGCGTCAGATTCGTACTCCCAAGGATATGAGTTCGATACTTCCAAGAGGTGTGCTTTTTTTTTTTAAGCTAAATTCTCACCTGAAGTGACTCAATCGTTAGGCTGCGCATCACAACGATAAAACAGTATATGACAAACATAGCAGAGATCTAGAAAAAGGTAGAAGCGACAAAACGCGGACGTTATACCGTGCATGATACCAGATAGCCGAGAACGTCTGCGCGGCGTTTGAAAGAACGCGGCTGTGTCTCGGTAAAGACACTTAATGGCAAGCCAAAATAAGGGGAACAGCCAACTCGAAGACTAAATATCACTTCGCTGCTTTCTGTTGCCTGTTGTATCGCATCTGTGATCGCAGTGTAGGCTACTGTATGTTATCGCAATGGGCGCAAATGAAAACCCGATTATTATTATAAAGCAGGACAATCAGTTTAAAATATGGTGTCGTCGTCGTGTGAGCCTCTGGGGCCGACTGCCGAGTGTCTATCCTTTTACCACCCCAGATTCACGATGTTCCCGGACTACACTGGAAGGCTAGAGAGCATCCAGTCTTTGGTTTCGTCATCCATAACACACAGACCTTCCACTCCGTTAGGTGGCTTGAAGATGGAACAGTCATTGATGATGTGGTCTGCGGTCTGTTCCTCGGCACCACATTCACAGAAGGAGGAAGAGGCCATTCCCCATTGGTGCATGGTTGAGCGGAAAAGCCCGGCGTCCTGTCTTGGTAGTGTTAGGCCGATTGGGCGTGTGTCGGCGTCGGGGATGAACGAATAGAGTTTGGCGGCGCTTGACCTCCATTCAGAACTCCATTTATGGTCCGCCCAAGCAGCCGCAGAGACGTCTTGTTCTCAAACCTTTAGTTAGGCTACGTTACGATTCAATCGTTAGGCTACCGGTACGCATTTTTATGGCCGTTCAGTTTAGTTTGTTTTTAGTTCTGACCATCACAACAAAAAATCAGTTTAAAATATGGCACGGTCGTAAACACCTAAAAATTTTATGAATAAGTTATAGAATTTTAAAGAAAAAAAAACTCACTAGCCTTTTTTTTCTTTCTAAATTTATAAAAAAAATTATTAAGGTGTTCGATCGTGCCATATTTTAAACTGATTTTTTGTTGTGATGGTCAGAACTAAAAACAAACTAAGCTGTTTCTGTTTTTGTTTTATTTTTTTGCTATTTGTTTTTTGGGTTTTGTGGCCGTGCTAACTACTGATAGCCTATAGCCTACTGCATAATTTTTCATTCAGGCACGTTTTAAACCTTTCAAGGTTTTGCCACCTTTTCCCGTTCGTTAACGTGCTGGTAGGTTTATATCGATTTTTGTAGTTAGTATCTTTTTCGTCCCGGACGCGTTAATGACGAAAAATAAAATGATTGATTGATTGATTGAACGGCCACAAAAATGCGTAGCCTAACGATTGAATCGTAAAGTAGCCTAACTAAAGGTTTGAGAACAAGACGTCTCTGCGGCTGCTTGGGCGGACCATAAATGGAGTTCTGAATGGAGGTCAAGCGCCACCAAACTCTATTCGTTCATCCCCGACGCCGACACACGCCCAATCGGCCTAACACTACCAAGACAGGACGCCGGGCTTTTCCGCTCAACCATGCACCAATGGGGAATGGCCTCTTCCTCCTTCTGTGAATGTGGTGCCGAGGAACAGACCGCAGACCACATCATCAATGACTGTTCCATCTTCAAGCCACCTAACGGAGTGGAAGGTCTGTGTGTTATGGATGACGAAACCAAAGACTGGATGCTCTCTAGCCTTCCAGTGTAGTCCGGGAACATCGTGAATCTGGGGTGGTAAAAGGATAGACACTCGGCAGTCGGCCCCAGAGGCTCACACGACGACGACGTCATATTTTAAACTGATTGTCCTGCTTTATAATAATAATCGTGTTTTTATTTGCGCCCATTGCGATAACATACAGTAGCCTACACTGCGATCACAGATGCGATACAACAGACAACAGGAAGCAGCGAAGTGACATTTAGTCTTCGAGTCAGCTGTTCCCCTTATTTTGGCTTGCCATTAAGTGTCGTTACCGAGACACAGCCGCGTTCTTTCGAACGCCGCGCAGACGTTCTCGGCTATCTGGTATCATGCACGGTATAACGTCCGCGTTTTGTCTCTTCTACCCTTTTCTAGATCTCTGCTATGTTTGTCATATACTGTTTTTTCGTTTTGATGTTCAGAATTAAAAACAAACTAAACGGCCACAAAAATGCGCAGCCTAACGATTGAGTCACTTCAGGTGAGAATTTAGCTTAAAAAAAAGCACACCTCTTGGAAGTATCGAACTCATATCCTTGTGAGTAAGAATCAGACGCAGACCGCATGCGCCACTGAATCACTTGGTGAAAACAGTTGAATTTAGTTATATATCTATCTTTTTTCAGCAACAGCGCGCATGCGCACTAAAAGCGACGTAAAGACTAGAAAAAAGGCATGGAACGGCTGTATTTACGGCGCCGTAAACGCAGCCACTTCCAACTAAATATGCTTTGCAAATTTGAAGGGAATAAAACGCACTTGCAACCAGGGTTGCCAGATCCAAAATAGCTTTGCCTGCCAAATGTTTCATAAAAACCGCCAAAAAACTGCTGATTTTTCAGGGTTTAAAAAAAATGTCAAAAAAATGCCAAACCGTTAGTGCAGCTTGTCCTGTTAACCAGCAAGGCCATACACCATAATATATGTTGCTAAATATAGCTCTGATGGTTTATTGTCTTAATTTAACTTGATAGACCACTTAGTATGAATAACAAAACACAGACTGCATGTATCAAGCTAAATTAAAACAAACTTTCAAAGGTTGTAGGGGGCAGCCACATAGTTGGAGCGGATGCAACCTAGTTCGTACCCTGAACAGTTCGGACCCTCAGTTCGTACCCTAAAAAGATCAAAAGAAAAAATTAAAAAAGCGGAAGTCGCTGATCGCAGTTTCCGCTAACCTTAACCATAGGCTAATCTATGCTCTAACCCTAACCCTTGCTGATCGCAGTTTCCGAAAACATTTTTCCGCAGGTTCCGCTAACCTTTACCTTAACCCTAACTATAGAGCAATCTATGCTTTAACCCTAACCCTCGCTTATCGCAGTTTCCGCAAACATTTTTCCGCAGTTTCCGCTAACCTTTACCCTAACTATAGAGCAATCTATGCTCTAACCCTAACCCTCGCTGATCGCAGTTTCCGCAAACATTTTTCAGCAGTTTTGCTAACCGCAGTTTCGGCTAACCCTAACTCTAATCATCGAGTAATCTATGCTCTGCTCTAACCCTTGCTGATCGCAGTTTCCGCAAATATTTTTCCGCAGTTCCGCGGTTTCCGCTAACCCTAACCCTCGAGTTTGTTTGCGGAAACTCCGATCAGCGACTTCGGCTTTGTGCTATTAAACTGCGATCAGCGACTTCGGCTTTTTTTAATTTTTTCTCTCGATCTTTTCAGGGTACGAACTGAGGGTCCGAACTGTTCAGGGTACGAACTAGGTTGCACCCGTTGGAGCTATCAAGTATCAACCAAGGGGTCATTTCATTATAATTCATCCAGGCCATGGAACCATAAAATTTATAATTGTCCCATTTTTTCACAGTTTAAAATGCTTGAAATTCTGAGTTATTTGGCACAAATTTTGTCAAAATTGGTCGAGCGGTTTTTGTTTTATCGCTATTTTAATGTTTAACCACCAGGTGGCGATTTTTTTAGTGAGCCGCATAAAAATGCTCATATCTTGGGACCTAGTTGCCCAATCTTCATAAAATTGGTATCTATCCCCCCATTTTCAGGGATGGGCTTTCCAAAAATGAAGGTTAAAATGAGCTAGGAGTTATACTTTTTGTGATACAAACATTTGTAGTGCTTCGATAGCATGGCCGATTTCGCCATGCGGCCACACATTTTTTTCAAAATTTTTTTGATCATTATTATTAGCATAGATGATATATTCCAAAAATATCTTTTAAATCACTTACAATTCACAACCTCATAATAAAAATTGTGCACAAAAATGCAGAATTTTTAAAATAGTCAAAAACATTGGATTTTATTTTTTTTGGAATTTTGGGATAAGACTTTAGATTTCATTACCACTACTTGTATTACAACTATTTTATGAGCAGAACTGTAGTCAAGCTTTCTTCTCAATGCTAATATTGATGTAGATAACTGACTCCTATTCCAATAATTCTACTTTAATCATTAACAATTCATTAGCCCATACTGGGTGGTCCGCCCCTCCCCCCTTACTACGTCACTGTATGTCAAGCAAAGCATAGTAGTATAATACACTATTACACAAAGTGAAGGAGTCAAGACATAAAGATGAAGGAGTTTAATACATCGAAAGGATGTAATGAGCTTGTCCGATGTGGGAAATAATTATATCATTTTCCAAACATGTCTCGCTGCTACTGGTACGACAGTGTGCACAGTATAATTGTGTTACTTTAATTTGTCAGAAGTTACATTAAAGAACAGCAACAGTCTTAATAGTAAGTGAGTTATATGCAACAATCTAAAAAATACATAACAATCTGAGAAAGAAAGTACATTACAAAATAAAGTCACACTATTCTGACGATATAACTACAAGTCTATACACTTCTGCTATCATTTCTGAATTGGAATACAGTATATAGGCTTTGTCTGCACTGATTATTGTAAAATTACATACATACATCATTGTAAGATTATTAGTGCCAAGAAGTGTACGAAACGTTAAAGATAGTTTTAAGTGACTTTCTGCAATAAAATACAATTAAAAAGGATTCAATAAACCTATAGTTTTGCATGCATAACTAGTGCATCCCATTTTGCATTGAACATTATGTGACACTGGACAAAATATGCTCACTGCAGAGCCATTACAACATGTGAGGGGCAACAATCGGAATGAATAAAAACGCAATTGAACAAGGGCCGCCATGCATGTAAGTAAACCGACAACCACGGTTTCTACCATGTAGCTAAACATCTGAAAGGCAGCATGAATTACTATACAATTGAACACGGGTTGTCATACATGCGAACAAACTTTAAACCACAGTTTCTAGCATGTATTGTACAGTAACAAAGCTCTGTGAAAGGAAGCAAAAATATAAATACAACATAAATGAACAAAGGTTGTTGCACACTTGGACACATAGAACAACATGCCATTATTGTAACATTAGTCAAGACCTAGACAGCAATTTCAGGCAACCAAACCCAACCTAATAGAAGCCAATCAATGCTCTTCTTGAATGCAAATGAAGCGACGATTCACAGTTTCCATGTTTGGAGCCGAAAATATGTATATTCTGCCTGTTATAGTGGAAACTGTCCAAAATCATCATGATTGAAAAAATGTGCATGTAACACTTATCTTCACAGCCAGGCTAATCGAAAGATGGAGAGGGGCCACAAGGATGCATAAAATTGACCAGACCATCACTCTTTTCTTTGTCCACAATAATTCAACAAGCCTAACCCACCACTGTCCGTCATAAACACATGCTACATAAGACATGACACTTACATCTTGGATGTTTATCATTGGGGCTGCCTCGAAGAAACAATGTGTGCCAGCGAATTGTGAATCATCTGATACGCGCTTAAAACTGAAAGAACCAATACAACTTGAACTAAAGTAATGGTATCCATGAGTACTAGGCACAGTGCTTCCACGCTGGAACCTTTGTTCAAAAGTGGTCATTTTTTGCCACAAATCATGGTAAATCTCCATGTGACGAGATTGATGGAGTGGTAAAAAGGAAGCTGGGTAACGAAAGTCTAGGCAGACCAACTGCTAACCAAATTTTGACTGCTGCAGCTGCCTATCAATACTGCTCTGAAGCTGTAACAAGTGTAACTTTCTTCTATATAAAAGCTGAGGAACTGGTGCCAGTGAGAAATACTCAACAAAGATTCCAGCGTGGAAGCACTGTGCCTGGTCTTGAATTTCTTCAATCCAGATGATTTTGGACAGTTTCCACTATAACAGGCAGAATATACACATTTTCGGCTCCAAACATGGAAACTGTGAATCGTCGCTTCATTTGCATTCAAGAAGAGCATTGATTGGCTTCTATTAGGTTGGGTTTGGTTGCCTGAAATTGCTGTCTAGGTCTTGACTAATGTTACAATAATGGCATGTTGTTCTATGTGTCCAAGTGTACAACAACCTTTGTTCATTTATGTTGTATTTATATTTTTGCTTCCTTTCACAGAGCTTAGTTACTGTACAATACATGCTAGAAACTGTGGTTTAAAGTTTATTCGCATGCATGACAACCCGTGTTCAAATTCATGCTGCTTTTCACATGTTTAGCTACATGGTAGAAACCGTGGTTGTCGGTTTATTTACATGCATGGCGGCCCTTGTTCTTGCGTTTTTATTCATTCCGATTGTTGCCCCTCACATGTTGTAATGGCTCTGCAGTGAGCATATTTTGTCCAGTGTCACATGATGTTCAATGCAAAATGGGATGCACTAGTTATGCATGCAAAACTATAGGTTTATTGAATCCTTTTTAATTGTATTTTATTGCAGAAAGTCACTTAAAACTAGTATCTTTAATGTTTCGTACACTTCTTGGCACTAATAATCTTACAATGATGTATGTATGTAATTTTACAATGATCAGTGCAGACAAAGCCTATATACTGTATTCCAATTCAGAAATGATAGCAGAAGTGTATAGACTTGTAGTTATATCGTCAGAATAGTGTGACTTTATTTTGCAATGTTATGTACCGGTGGGGTGTTGTACAAATGTACAATGTACATACTTGCTCAGATTGTTGCATATAACTCACTTTACTATTAAGACTGTCGCTGTTCTTTAATGTAACTTCTGACAAATCAAAGTAACGCAATTGTACTATGCACACTGTCGTACCAGTAGCAGCGAGACATGTTTGGAAAATGATATAATTATTTCCCACATCGGACAAGCTCATTACATCCTTTCGATGTATTAAACTTCTTCATCTTTATGTCTTGACTCCTTCACTTTGTGTAATAATGTATTATACTACTATGCTTTGCTTGACATACAGTGGCGTAGTAAGGGGGGGGAGGGGCGGACCGCCCAGTATGGGCTGATAAAAAAAATTAAAATCCAATGTTTTTGACTATTTTAAAAATTCTGCATTTTTGTGCACAATTTTTATTATGAGGTTGTTAATTGTAAGTGATTAAAAAGACATTTTTGGAATATATCATCTATGCTAATAATAATGATCATAAAAATTTTGAAAAAAACACGTGGCCGCATGGCGAAATCGGCCAGGCTATCGAAGCACTACAAATGTTTATATCACAAAAAGTATCACTCCTAGCTCATTTTAACCTTCATTTTTGGAAAGCCCACCCCTGAAAATGGGGGGATAGATACCAATTTTATGAAGATTGGGCAACTAAGTCCCAAGATATGAGCAGTTTTATGCGGCTCACTAAAAAAATCGCCACCTGGTGGTCAAACATTAAAATAGCGATAAAACAAAAACTGCTCAACCAATTTTGACAAAATTTGTGCCAAATAACTCAGAATTTCAAGCATTTTAAACTGTGAAAAAATGGGACAATTCTAAATTCTATGGTTCCAAAATTTCAATTTTCTGGATGAATTATAATGAAATGACCCCAAGCGCAATCAGCGGAGGGTGATAAAGACCAATTGGCCTGGGGGGAATCTATGGGGAAGGGCTGCTTTTCTAGCAGGTTTTATAAGTTTAACCTGCATGCAATAGCATTCCTCAATGTTATCAGAATCACTGGTAGTGGTATGTTAGTTCAGGTTTGTTTTTCTTGCTTGGCGACACAAACATTCTGTCCCACATATCTACTTTTTACAGTAGGCTATTCATTTAATGCATGCTTTATAACCAATCTAGCCAAAGTCTGAAAAACAAAAAACTCAGTGTTAAACTTCAACAGGAGAAAAGAGGACAATATGAAGAAACACCATTGGCAAATATCACAAACACTTTTAAGGTTTAAGGATTTTCACAATGTTCATGGCATGAAGAAAATACACCTACACCTGATAACTTTACATGTCAAGAGGCTACAGTTATTAGCACAAATGCATGGCATCTGCACTGACGCCCTCAACTTCTTGGACGATTGGTGTAGAAAACACAAAATATCGAAAAGTTTTGCGATCTATTACAAACATTTATATCTGGCATCAGGTGTTGATTGAGCATTTTCTGCTGCGGTAAAGTATGCGGTAAGCTCATTACAATTGGTTGATGCGGTAAGTTGTAAAGAACTTTCCCTCTCACAAGCCATCTTGTAGTGCATGTTTTTACATAATATTAAACAACTGTTTGAAACTTTTGCGGCGCAATCCGCAAATATTCTATTTGAATAAGCTAAACTGAAGATGATCTAGCTACTAACTGATCAAAATCTATTTTTATCTCTTCATGATTGAACTGACTCGTGTGAAAATAAATTTGTTTGTTTTACTTAGGCTACACAGCAATATTCATGAATCAGAGATATAAAAAAGACATATATACCAGTTGTAGTAGGCTATATACCAGTATATACCAGTACCAGAATATACCGGTGTAGCTAATGTAAACTTGGATGGTCTTTGACACAATGCACAGATACTGTAGGGCGCCAGCGTAGGCCCTACGTTTCCTCGATTTACGGTATGTATTTAGGTGAGGGGGATTTTAAGGGATTCAAAACCCCACTGAACTTTTTGTGAAATTTTTTTTGCATTTGGTGTAGCCTAGACCTACCAGTAAATTTTGCTGAAATTGGCTTAAAAAGGCAAAAAAAATTTGCGTCCTTATGGTAGACTGTACGTACGGTACCGTACTAGTGAGGAACTCACTTACTAACTAAGGAACTTCCGGTACCAATTCAGCAGCTCAAGTCAATGAAATTCCGAGTAGGCAGTACAGTGAACATGAGCTCTTCGAGTCAGTAGCCTCCCGTATAGCCTACCTGCATGTTCGGCCCAGCCAGCCATTCATACACAGTAGCCTACCGGTAGCTGTTACCGAGAGTTCTTTCAGCTCAAAACGGACATCGCATCATTAACCATAACCTGTTATCGTGTTAACACTTAACACTTACTAGTCCATTGGCAAGAAAATAAATGTCAAAAACGCATCCCTCCAGCTGTCCAGTCCCACTCCAACTTTGGTTGGTGACTGGCCAGTGGCCAGTGGCCTCTGGAGCTTCCATTTGAATAAATTAGGAATTTGGAGTTTCCAGACCATAAATTAAAGTCTTTTGATGGACTTTCATTGATAAAAGTCTTTGAAAAACTGTAGTGGTGAGTTGTACCGGCAATAATTACAAAAAAACGCCAAAAAATGCCAAAAACAACACTAAAGTAAAAAATGCCAAACTGCCAAACGTAATTTTCTCCTACCAAACGCTTTCAAAACACGCCAAAAAACGCCAATATGGCAACCCTGCTCAGTAGCGTAGCCAGGAATTTCGAAAGGGGGGGGGGTTTGACCACCCAGCGGCGGGGGGTCTGGGGGGCCTCCCCCAGAAAATTTTGAATAATTACTTTGAATTTGGTGCATTCTGAGAGCATTTTCAACTAAAATGTGGGCACAAATATTCCTGTAAAATGGTGCTGTCCGGTGGCATAGCAAAAGGATAAGATCATGTTTTCTTCGGCATTTTTCGGAAATAAAGCTAAGTCTCTATGTTTTCTTGTTGCTAATTCCTGGCTGAGATGTTTGAATGTTTGGTATTGGCAAAACTCGCTCTTTTAACACAATTTTGTTTAAAATTAGGCAATTTTTTTTAGACTGAAAGCATCATTCTCAATATCGTGACGTCACACGCGTGCCAAAGGGGGGGGTTGTAACCCCCAAACCCCCCTCCCTCTCTTGGCTACGCCACTGACCCTGCTTGTAACCTCAACTCTTCACTGTTTTCAAACTGAAATAACACCATAGACATCTTATTGATTGATTGATTGATTGATTGAATCTTTATCCTCAGACTGGGAAAGCTTCTTGCAGAGCTTAATCCTGGCAGTTTCGCATAGGCTACTTGTAGAGGCTTTGAATCACTGACGCAGGCCCGGTCACCGAGATTGACAGAGTGAAGTTTCCGATTGTTAAAGTCTTGTTGCCGGGGAACTATTCCATCCATTAGATGCCGCTGAATGGAGAGCAGTCCTTAACGTGCGTTGCTCAAGCGCACACCCCGAGAGTCGAACCAGCGCCGCTTGATCTTGAAGCTTCTTCGTTCCAGAAGTGACGCGCTAACCAATTGAGCTATCGGTTCAGGTTATTTTTTTATTTCTGACCATCATATCAAAAACAATACACGTCAACATAGCAAAGGTCGAGAAAAAGGTAGAAGCGACAAAATGCTAACGTTAAAACGTGCTTGTGACCGAAGTAAGTTATTGGGTTGAAAAAAATTTGGCACGGTCGCAACACCTTCACAAAAATTTAAGATAGGCTATAAAGGGAAAATAAAAAAAAGAAACTGTTACAATAAAAAAAAATAAACAACATATATTTAGGCTATAGCTTTATTAGCCCAAATAGCTTTAGCTGATATATTTAAAATTTGTATGGACAGTTGCTGGTGGTGGTGTGGGGAACACGTCTTGATGCGTTTAGCTCATAGCAAAGAAGAGCAAGGCAGGCAAAGAAAATCCCACAACGAAATCCTACCACGGGCAAAGCCATTTCAAGCACAACGCACCAGGCCTTGCACGACTCACCAAATAGATAGGCTATAACTTGACATGAAAACAATGACTAAAACAAACTAGCAAAAACAACATTATCATCTTGCGGAAATTCAATTATACCCAGAGAAGTTATGTCTTGAAGATGTCAAGCATGCTTTGATATAAAGTTGCTTTGATAAAGCGATAATTTTAGACCCCAGTCAGCTAAACTCATCACTACCACACCGATCCAACGTTAGCAAACGTTGAATTAATGCAAAAATGACAGGCATCGCTAGCTGGGAGGTAGTATAGTGGCATGTCACAGTAATATGAGAAATTTGGGTTTACACCGTACCGTATGTTTTACACGTTAAAACATAATAGAAGTAAAAAAAAAAAAAAAAGACTATTCGGCATACTGTATTACGTTAGAAAAATGGAAAAACAAACAGACAATAGCATGACGATCCAGTCCAAGATATTGATATAAAACAACTGGTTGGAGCACATGGCCACCGCTTCACCGAAAGATGGCGATTGGTCAAAGAGGATTGAAAACCTTCTGCAGACTCTGTAGAACTTCTGTGGACAAAAAACACAAGAACCAGAAATTAGCCAGTAGGCTATAGGAGTATTTACAACCTTACTGTTTTGCTAATAAATTTTTTTTAAGGATAGACATTCAATACATCAATACAACTTTAGGGTATCAGCAGTGGCAAATTTTTTGGTTAATTGCAGTGTAATCGGCTAAGTGCATGGGACACATATGTGTCCCAGCGGTCCTCAAAAGGTTAAGCTCATTTTTATAATCTTAAACTGAGTTCAGCAAAGAAACAGAACTATTCTGCAACGCCTTTGGAAAAGTGAAACGACGCACCAGGGCATCGCGACGTAAAGTTTGAGCACTACTGGGTTAGGGACTAGGGTGTACCATTTGCTCCCTTTGTTTAAACTTTGATCTATTCCTAGATTAATTTTGTTCCATTTCGGGAAAAACTGTCTTGTCATTCTATTATAATATAGTCAAAATTTTGTAACCCTTCCTGTCAGAATTTCTTCATTTTTTAATATGAGAGCTATTAGGAAAGGAAGTGGCTATTTTTCCACACTTAATGCCATGGTTACAATCAAGTGTTGGCAGAGTTAAGATTAAAGTTAGGAAGGGTTAAAGTAAAGGTTAGACTTAAGAATAAGATTAGGGTTTTGATCTTTGCCCAGGACTAGAGATGCACAATACAAAATACCTGGCTATTCTAGAATATTCTAGAATAGTTAATTTCAAATCCAGAATTTCGAATCTATTCTGAGATTACGCGGCAACTTTTCCAAATAATATCGAACAAAAAGCAAAAATATTTGTACTTTATTATGGTTGTAGTGTAGTTTTTTATGTTCTGAATTAGTTTAACTCGTTCTACTTGAATTCAAGGCATTATTTGGCTACAACGTTCCGACGTGGAAGTTCATTCATTTCTTTGCAATAAACTCATACTCGCAAAAGGAGCAAAGTAGAAGTGTTGTTGCCGGAGAATTATTTCATTCACTAGGTGCCGCTGAATGGAGAGCAGTCCTGAAATGCCTGCTCAAGCGCATACCCCGAGAGTCGAACCAGCGCCGCATAACCTTGAGCCGGGCGCCTAACCACTGAGCTAACGAGACGAGCAAATAAAAAATGCCAAATGGATATTTACCTGTTTCTATTAAAGTAATGTCCATAAGATTCATATTTATTGATATTTTATGACTTGTAGCGGGTTTTAATAAATTGTAGCAAAAATATTTTTGAAAGAGCTCAAAAATTAGCAAGTATAAATAAACTGTAGCAGATGAGTTTTAATCCGCTACAGTGGTGACGTCTGGCACCACTGGAAGGCGTAGAGTGTGAGTGCAGTCTGACTCGGCGCCGGCGTCATATTACGAGTATTTTGACAATAGTCTTATAGAACATGCATTGAACACAGGGATATCTAGAGAAGGGGATACGAAGGCTTTTATTACGTCTGACAATAGAAGGGCTTCTATTTATCTTAAATAATCTGTTTATGGTAAAATGACAATTGGCACATATAGTAATTTAATAAACTTTGTTATGACTGTTCCAGACAATTGTTCACCTAATCAAACGTCATATAAAAACCGTTCAAGTCTACTGAATATTACGTCATGGAAATTCCTAAAACATGAGCCAAAATTGCACCATCGTTCGTAAGACTTGTGTCAAACCTGTTTAAACCTGTTTCAGTTGAAACCTGTTTAAACATGAAATATTGTATCACACGAACTGCTGACGTGCCTTTGAGTTATCACAAATTTTTCTGATTCATTCTTGAAGTTGTGTGTTGGAAGTCGGTCGCACATTTAACTGGTTTATTTGGTGCTTGCTAGCTGGACAAATTCTCCGTCTTTTATCCAAGTAATCTGTTCTGTAGTGACAAGTTTTAGTGGTGTACGGCGTTGCATCTAATTTTCGATAGCCGCGGGCTAATTTTACAGGAATACACTTTTTGAATAGACGTTTCGAGGAGTGTTTCTTTTTCGGTCACTACATGCAGACAAACGGATCCGGGAACTTTATGTTACAATTTTCCCACGAAGAGATTATGGTTTACCGCTGTGACCATAAAAAATAAAAGACGATTTTGTTAGCTGGTAGGCCAAGAAGCACTTGAAGGCATAAAAATAAACGACGTGTTTGTTGTCAGCTAGTGCGGAAGAACTACTTGGAAGTACAAGAAATAATAAAAGAAGATTTATTGGTTGGTAGTCTACACTCTTACAGAAGCAAAGAAAAGTAAAGACATTTCTTCTCAGTTTGGTACTGAAGAAAAATAACTTTGACATTCATTGGCAAGAAAGAAGATTAAAGACAATCCATCTGTGCTTGTAGATTCAAGTGGAAGAATCCAAGCAAGTTTTGTGGACTTTAGGACTTCATACTCGTACAGCTACGGTATCGTGCATTTAAATTCTTTTTTGTATTTTTACGGTCTTTGCAGTTAAGTTTTTTATAAATACTGTAGCCTAATAATTTTGTGTGTTTGTGTAACTTAATTTTTTAATTGTTAAATTTAGCCCCAACATTTAATATGTCTACACTCGGTGGAGACAAGGACTCGACCGCCGTAGACTCGACTGAGTTTAAGCCTGATGATGTTCTTTGCGGTCGGGCAGGCCATTCTGGGGAGGGACCCAGTAACGATGAGGCTAAGTCAGTTCGAGAAGCCCGGCATCTTAGACGGGATATTTTGACTCAAATTGGGAAACTTTCTGTAGCCCTAGGTTCTTTGAGTGATAAGCAGGAACTGTTAATTTTTAGATCTAAGTTATCTACTTTAGAAGAGGAATTACGGCATTTCCATGCTCTTTTGACTAAAATCTTTAACTCTGCAATCTTGGCAGAACTTCGTGATAGGGTAGATCCCGAATTTAACTCGTTAAAAAATAACTTCGAACAAAAAGAAAGTGAGTACTCCGAAATGTTGGATGCTGACATACATCCTGAGGATAGCGCCTCAAATGTAAGCACTAGGATGTCTAAGAGTTCGTCGGATAGTTGCACAAATTAACCTACAGCTAAGACGAGAGGAGCTCCAGATCCAAGCTGAGGCCGAAGCAAGAGCTGCTGAGGCCATCGCGAGAGCTGAGGCCATACGAGCTGAGGCTGCCGTGAGAGCTGCTGAGGCTGTACGAGCAGAGGCCGCCGCGAGAGCTGAGGCCGAAGCGAGAGCTGCTGAAGCCGCCGCGAAAGCCGAAGCGAGAGCTGCTGAGTTCGCACTCAAAGACGCTCAGTTGAGGGCTGAACAACGTAAAGAGGTAGTTTTAGCTGAATATCGATCAGAGGCGGGCTCCCGGCGTAGCTCTAAGAAAAGCTCTTCTAGGCATTCCAGAAATGAACATCAATCGTAGTTTAATTTACATAACCTTTTCCAAACGCCCGTTCAACCTGTGAGTGGACCAGGGCAATTCACACGTTTTCCAGCTGTTTCAGGAGGTCTCGGGGCCGCGGCTAAGGGTCTTCCGAATGCTGTAGAGCCAAGGTCTGCGAATTACAACCGAACTCCTCCCCCAGAGCGTACAGGTCACGGGGCCGCCATTAGTAGTAATGCCTTGCCCCCTTCACAGTTTTCTGCGCCGCTAGGTTTTGATCGCCCAGCTACACGTAATTTGGGTGGTTGTGAGAGGCGTATCGCGTCTCCTGATTTTAACGTGTGTGAGGATCGTGATCGGGCTGTGCATGTGACTGAGCCCACTCAGCCCCTTAAGGGATATAGCTTGTCTTCTCCCGCTAAATCGAGTTCTCAACAGCAGGATTGCTTTTTTGAATACCAAAATAGTAAGACGTTTTTCGATAAGGCGGCCTTGATTGGTTACGATGGTAATAATATGCCATTTATCTTCTTTAAAAATCGTGTTACGGCCTTAATGGCAGCTTCGCCCTTTAAGAGGACTTGTTTGACTTTGTTACAAGCAGCTTGTGTTAGAACAGCTGCGCAAACGATTGCTAATTTGGTTTCTGACACCCCTGGCTTGTTAGAGGAAGACAGGATAGAAATGTCGTTAGCTCGCTTGTCCCAGCGTTTTGGGGTTCGTGGAGGTCTTTTCGCAGAACCAGAAATTAGAAAGTATCGCTATGGTAGCAAATTGACTTCGACCTCTTCCAGTGATCTGAAAGAGTTTAAAGATGAATTATCGCAGTGTTTGCTTTACGCGCAAGCTTATGGTCAGCGTGACAAATTGGAAGGACGTTTTGTTTTGGATTTGGCTAAGCGAATCCCGTTTGACGCTAAGCAGCGTTATCTTGACTTTTTAGGTGATCAGTATGGTGGCACTAATGAGCCTACTTTTCAGAGTTTGTTCGATTTCGTTGTACGAGAGGAAACGCGTAAGTCGACTGATTTTAGCATTATGCTAATGGGCGATTCTGGTGAGTCGCAGCATTTTAAAAAGTTTGGCAAAGGAAAATTGCCTTCATGTCCGGTTAGGCAGACATCTGTAAAACCCCATGATAATGTCATGTCAGGAAGTTCGCAGTACTCGACTGCTGTTGGCGCACCGCGCGGTGGTGAGGCTACACGTAAAGACCTGCCGGCATGTATTTGTTGTTCGTCACGTGGTCAAGTTGAATATCATTTTTTGTCTAATTGTAAAGAATTTTTGCACTTGACACCTAAAGATCGGAGAGATGTCATTGTGAAAGCTGGCAAATGCTTGAATTGTTTGCGCCAGCATATGGTTAGGGATTGCGTTCATGCAAATAACTGTCGTAAGTGTGGGCCTAACAACGATAGGAAACACTATTTTCTTCTGCATGATTTTTATGTGACGTCACGTGATTCTCTGGATTCGGTCGGGAAAGATGATGCTCGTGCCAGAGTTCCTGTGCGTAATGTTAAGATTGGAAATGTTAAAGCAGCTTTTAACCGCGTTACTGCTGCTCGTGTTTTGAATCCAATGACTGGCAAATCGAAGTTGGTGCATTGTCAGCATGATCCTGGTTTGCAGTTGACGTTTGTTTCGAGTGATTTGGTGTGTGAACTTGATCTTAAACCGTACGATAAAGCGTCGTTTAAAATGGATACCCTGGCTGGTCAGAAAGCTACTTGTGCTGACCTTGTTAAACTCAACATCCAGTCGTTAGAGACAGATGAACTGTTTTGTGATATAACTTCGGTGGTTAACCCAGCTTGGGCTGACGATGTTAAAACTTTACCGCATAAACAAGATTTAAATGGTTTCCATCATTTTCATGACGTGAATATGTTTCATTTGAATGATTGTAGTACTGTAGATGTACTGATTGGCAACGACAACGCTTATTTGATGTGGGCAAAAGAAGAACGTGTTGGTGAAAATCGTAGTGAACCGCATGCTTTACTCACTCCTCTCGGTTGGTTGGCTTGTGGTGGTAAGTCACCCTTAGATGAAAGCGTTGCTAACGTGTGCAGAGTGCAGACGTCTTCAGAGTCGGATGTCATCTCTGGCTTTCAGCGTAAAATTGAGTCTCGCGATATGGAAATAGCAGACCTGAATAAAGTCATTCAGGATTTGACCTCGCAAAATGAAACCTGTGAATTGTCTCGCAATGACATTTTGGCTAGAGAACTTGTTGAACCGAATATTGAGTTGAAAGATGGTCGATTTGAGATACCTGTTCCGTTGAAGGAAGATATTGATCTACCTAACAATTTTGTGTTGGCGTCAGATAGAGTTGCTGCTTTAAGGAAGAAGGCTTTAAAACAACCTGAACTTCGTGATTTCCTTACTGACACCATGAAAGATCTTAAATCAAATGGCTATATTGAGCGTACTGGTGAAGCAGGAAATGTCAAGGGATTTGAATGGTATTTACCATACTTTGTTACGTCACAATTAAAAAAGCGCATTGTTTACGATGGCAAGTCTGAATTTCGAGGAACTTGTGTTAATGATGTAATGTTTTCGGGTCCTGACTTGTTAAACCCTCTGGGAGATGTCTTGGCTAGATTTCGGCTTGGTAGATTTGGTCTCATGGCTGATGTGACTAAATGCTTCTTTCAAATAAAGTTACCTGAGTCGCAAAGGGATTTGTTTCGTATATTGTGGTTTGAAGATGATGACCTTGAAAATGGTAGGATGGTACCATTTCGTTTTTGTGTACACCCTTGGGGAATAAAGAGTAGCCCGTATATCGCTTGCTTGGCTATAAAGAAAATGATCGAGCAGAATCCCAGCAGTGCTGGTGAATTGAGTCTCTGCAATATTGCAAATAATATGTACATGGATGATTTTATATTTTCGGCTGATAGCTTAGAGGAAGCTCAGCAAATCACTCATGAATCAATTGCTTTGTTTGATAGCCGTGGGTTTAAACTTGGTAAGTGGAGTGCTAACAAGGAGGCTATGATTGTCTTGTCAAATTTGGATAATGAGATGCTTTCACCTTTGATTCGTGACATTGACTTTCAGACTGAAAATATGACTTTGCCATCAGCGAAGACATTGGGTTGTGTGTGGCAAACCGAGTCTGACGAGATGCGTATCGCATGTTCCTTAAAGCCCTTAGCTAAACACACGCGCCGAAGTATGCTCAGTCAGCTTGGACAAAAATTTGATCCGCTAGGCTTTGGAGCGCCATTTTTTCTAAAAGCACGCCTCATACTTCAGCAATTGGCGAAAGACAAGTTTGATTGGGACACCGAGGTCCCTGATAGCTTTGTTAAAGAGTGGGAGTCGTGGCTTCGCTCTTTGGACCTGCTTAAGGATTTTTCGTTACCGAGATGGTATTTTGCAAACTCTGGTGTGTGCAGTCCGGATGATATTGTTTCATATCAATTGCATGGGTTTAGTGATGCTTCGAATTAAGCTTTCTCTTCTGTTGTTTACTTACGTAGACTGGTTAACGGAGTTCCGAGTGTGTCTTTCGTTCTGGGTAAATCTACCATTGTTGTAAAAAATCAGTTTTCTTGGCCGATAGCAAGGAAAGAGCTTGTTGCCGCTTTGAATACAGCAAGACTCGTGAAGCAGGCCTACGAGGCATTGAAGATGCCCGACTGCCTTAAGTATTTTTGGTGTGATTCTCGTACTGTGTTGCAGTGGGTTAAAAACCCTGATTTACGTTTGAATAAGTTTATTACGCGTCGAGTTGAGCATATTTTATTGTTGTCTGGAGCCCAGGATTGGCGTTTTTGCCCTACCGATATGAACCCAGCTGATGTTGGCACAAGGCCAAATCTTATTACAAAGAAAGAATTTCGAGAGTTGTGGTTAAATGGTTCTAGTCTTCTCTACCAGTGTGAGGAAATTCCATCTGTAGAAAATGCCACTCCAGTACCTGTCCATAGCCTATATCTTCGTGACGAAGAGGAGTCGCTTGATGTTGGACAGGGTGGTCTTCACAGATTGATCGAGGCCGCACCTTCTTTGTATGTTATGAAAAAGAGAATCGCTTATTTGGTTGCTTTTGTTGAATTTTTGTGCTGTAAAACGAGAAAGCGTAGCTTTGTGAAGCCAAAACTGGATGCATCTTATCTTAACAGTGCTTCAGAGTTGGCTGTGAAGTTTGTTCAGAAGAGCGTGTATGGCGATGTGGTACATTTAATGACCAAACGATCGCCGGATGCCCTTGAGGAAGTGATAAAGCGAGGTAGTGTTGGCGCTTCGCAACGTGAGAAGGAACGCTTGAAAGAATTACGTTCACTTAAAAAGTACAGACCTTGTGTAGATGACGCTGGTGTAATCCGCATTGAAGGGCGCTTAAGTAATTCTCCCGAGATCTCTCTTGAAGCAAAGCATCCGATTGTTTTGCCTTCGAAGCACCCCTTCACTAGGTTTGTTGTACTGTCGCATCATAATGGAAATGCGCACTGTGGAGTACAGCACACTTTGTTGTCTACGCGACAGAAGTTTTGGATCGCTAATGGTAATGCCTCCGTGAAGAGGTATCTTAATGATTGTGGTGTATGTGCGATTGAGAAAGCACGGCCTATAAGGCAGCTCATGTCTGATTTACCTTTGTCTCGCACAACTGCGCATAGGAAACCCTTTTTTGATTGCGGCTTAGACTATCTTGGACCTTTAACCTTTGTTGAAGGTAGAAGTCACAAAAAAGCTTGGGGACTCTTGTTCACATGTATGGCATCTCGCGCTATTCATGTTGAGCTGGTTACGTCATTGTCGCTGGGTGATTTTTTACTTGCCTTTACAAGGTTTACAGATTTACGTGGGCAGGTTAATGCTATCTATTCCGACAATGGAAGTACCTTTCAGGCAGCATCTAAGAAGTTACCCGAGTTGATAGAATCAGCTGAATTTCACAACGCCCTGAGACAGAGAGAGATAAACTGGGAATTTATACCTCCGTATGCTCCGGCGCAAGGTGGCGCCTGGGAGGCAATGGTTAAACAATTTAAAATTGCATTTTTTCAAATTTTGGACTCTTCAATTCGTAAGCCCAATTTTATTGAACTGCTTACGTACACAGGCAGTGCCGTTCGGATCGTGAACGAACGCCCTTTGGTACCTTTGAGTGACGACCCTAGGGATTTTACTGTCATCACCCTTGCCTCACTTTTGACCCCATAGCCTACTTAGACCCATACTGTGCTGTTGGGCAACCACATGATCGTGACCAATTAAGAAGGGATTATCGGTTCAATCTGTCACTTTCTCAGCAGTTTTGGAGTAAATGGATCGATTTTTACTTGCCAGGTCTTCAGGGCCGGAAAAAATGGCTGAAAATGGCCGACAATTTGGAGCCTGGTCAACTTGTAGTGGTAGGTTCTCTCCAGGACATTGGTAAACGTGGGAAGTATCAACTTGGGAGGGTGCATGAGGTAGTTCCACAAATTAGGAAAGGGAAGCCTGTGGTTCGTAGAGCTAAAGTTGCCGTCTGCAACTGTGATGAGAGTACGGGGAAAGTGAAAGTAGACTATGTGTTGAGGGATATTTCGTGCCTCGCCCCCGTAAAGAACACCTAAGTGTTAGGGTTTGAGCCTGGTTTTGTCTGCGGTGGCCGACACTTGTCTGAGCCCAGAACAGTCGGTTATTATCGCAACCATTGTATATAGCGTCATTTTTGCGTGTACCTACTACCTATGGTACCAATTTCATGTATCGTCGTGTTTATTCTTATTGCTGTTCATTCTTTGCATGCCCTTTGTATTTACATATTAACTTAAACGAGAGTGATTCAAACAATTTGTGTATCATGTGTTTTTATTCATTGGCTCACAATTGTCGTCAATTCTTTTTTAGTTATGCCATGTCAGACTGTCATAACTAGGGGCCGCTATGTTCCAGACAATTGTTCACCTAATCAAACGTCATATAAAAACCGTTCAAGTCTACTGAATATTACGTCATGGAAATTCCTAAAACATGAGCCAAAATTGCACCATCGTTCGTAAGACTTGTGTCAAACCTGTTTAAACCTGTTTCAGTTGAAACCTGTTTAAACATGAAATAATGCGTCACACGAACTGCTGACGTGCCTTTGAGTTATCACAAATTTTTCTGATTCATTCTTGAAGTTGTGTGTTGGAAGTCGGTCGCACATTTAACTGGTTTATTTGGTGCTTGCTAGCTGGACAAATTCTCCGTCTTTTATCCAAGTAATCTGTTCTGTAGTGACAAGTTTTAGTGGTGTACGGCGTTGCATCTAATTTTCGATAGCCGCGGGCTAATTTTACAGGAATACACTTTTTGAATAGACGTTTCGAGGAGTGTTTCTTTTTCGGTCACTACATGCAGACAAACGGATCCGGGAACTTTATGTTACAATTTTCCCACGAAGAGATTATGGTTTACCGCTGTGACCAATGACAACCTGCATTGCACTATTACCACCAGGTATGGATATTCAATGAATGCTCATAATCACTTGTTAATTCAACTACCCGTATAGGCCTATTTGCTTTACACCCAGCCAACTGCAAAGGTTTTGTCAAAAAAACCCAGCTAACTGGTTACCTTTCAACTGTCTTTTCAAACAAGTATTCTTTAAATATGTTCTACATAACATTTGCTAACTGTTTTGTGTTGCTGAGTGTACCAGCTGCACTACAAAAATTTCTGCAATTTAAAAAAGAACCGCATGTTTAACGCGGTACCAACTCCCGCCCTTCTAGTGTCATGAAAATCAGCAATCGCTGTGAGCCTTCGTATCCCCTTCTTTAGATATCCCTGATTGAACAATGGTTGGTTGGTTTTGAATCATTTTCCTCGGACTGACAAAGCCTTGATAGGTTATTCCTGATAGTTTCGCATACTCAAAAAGGCTTTTGATACAAAGCCGGTTATCGAGATTGGCAGAGTGAAGTTTTCCGATTGTTAAAGTGTTGTTGCCGGGGAATTTTTCCATTCACTAGGTGCCGCTGAATGGAGAGCAGTCCTGAAATGCGTTGCTTAAGCGCACACCCCGAGAGTCGAACCAACGCCGCGTGATCTTGAGCCCGGTGAGCCGAGCGCGTAATCACTGAGCTAACGGGGCAATGGTGAATATGGTTTTCATCTGGTAAAAAGGTTGCGATATATGAGAAATATTGATTACTATGCATTTTAAAGAAAAATCTAAAAAGCCCAAATTCGAGAAATTTGGCCTTAAAAAGGCCAATCTGGCAACTCTTCTGCTGCACAATGGCTATGACGATTGGTAGGCACTTTTACGTATTACACTGCCCGAAGAGGTAACCGCAACCATGCGTATCGTATATGACATTACTGGTGTTTTAGTCACAACTTTTTTCATAAACTCCATTGTTTGCAGTCACTACGATTCTTCTTGCACTCAGTTCAGTTGAAGAAAAAATAGTATTAGCAGAGGGTGGGAATCGAACCCATGCAATCGAAATTACTACTCCTCTGCCCTAACCATTAGGCAACGTTGGTTGTGGCGATGCATTCAGTTAAATTTCTTTGTATCAAAATCTTTCGATAAAGACGACCAGTTAATCACGTGTTGAGTAATGTCACGCATGATAGCGCTACCAACATCAGCGATGTCGTATGTCACGCATTGTTGCGGTTACCTTTTCGGGCAGTGTAATACGTAAAAGTGCCTACCATGACGATTGTAGCCTTTGTAGGGATTGTAAGATTGTGCTGCGTCGATCATGTGACCGCTTGTTGATTTGTCGTCATAAAATGGTCACAGGATTGAACGAAGTAAAAAAGTCATTGTAGAACTCACAATGGCTTTATTGTTTGATTTGTCATGCGCAGCGCAGTTACAAATCACGAATATCCTATTGTTCGTTGTTGAAAGCTGGGAAGTGGTTTGCTTCTCGAGAATTCATATGAAAAAGGATAAGCGTTAGCCTAGTTATATGAATATCTAGTTTAGGAATCAGTGTTTGTAACTACCATTTTTAAGCTGTCTGCGACTTACCGGTACTGTAGGCCACAGGACTTGTGTCTACGCTTTTTGCCATTGGTTGTAAGCAATAGGGTTGGTACGTTTGTTTGTAAATTAACACTAGCAAAATTTATCTGAAAATCAATCATAGACTAGGCAGGCTTATGTCAAGTTCAAACTTTCACATAGTGATTGCAGCAGTCTCGCAGCTGCTGTAATTGTGTCTACTCGCAGCTGCTGTAATTGTGTCTACCCCTAGTATGGCTTTCCAAGTTTGTGAACAAAAAAATTGCAAAATCCAATATATACCATTTTTTTCAGATTGTTTATTTGTTTTTGGATTACAATGCATGGCAAACACTTTTGAACAAGCCTATCTAGACTCAAAACAAGTCTAGATTTTTGTCATATTTAGGCTTATGCGCAGTAGATTAGTTGAACATTAGAGAGACGTTTCAGTACTCCTGTTTATGAAGTAAGTGTAACTGGTAACTAGAGGCATACAGTGACCATTTTTTTAAGTGTTTAGGCTACATTTTTTTAGAAAGCTTCAAACACTTCCTTGATTCGCACAGTGACTCAGTTTGGTTTGGTTTTGAATCTTTATCCTCGGACTGGCAAGGCCTTGATAGGTTACTCCAAGTAGTTTTGCATACTTGTAAAGGCTTTTGATACACGGTCGGTTACAGATATTGACATAGTGAAGTTTTCCGGTTGTTGAAGTGTTGTTGCCAGCGAATTATTTTATCGATTAGGTGCCGCTGAATGGAAAGCTGCCCTTAGAATGCGTTGCTCAAGCGCACACCCCGAGAGTAAAACCAGCACCGCTTGATCTTGAAGTTTTTTTGTTCACAATGTCATCCGTTGAACAACTGCACTATCAGGGCTAACTGTTTATGTCATGTCACCTCAGTTTATTTGGATATGATCTGAACAGCTATTGAGCAAACTGCAAATCTGTGTTTAAGGTCTGAAAAAAAGTGAACACTTGCCATAGTTTTGTGATTGAATGACTGAATGTTATGTGATTATGTCATTTCAAAACATCTACCTTTATTATGTAAATTCGGTTCATCAATCAGTTGTTTGTTTATCAAAAAGAAGACCTTGATGCAAGACTTACATCAAACAAAAATTCATACAATGTTTTGTTTTTGGTCGAGTGATAGTAAAATGATCATACTGTCTACTAATCAGTTGTCACCCTGAAAATAATAATTAAAAATATGCTATTCAAAGCTTTAAAAAAGTTATTTAAATCTGCAAGTTCCATTTTTGCATACTTTTTCTTTAATTTTTGAAATAACAAGTTTGGAATAAAGTTGTGATGAAAAAGGATGACCAAAGAAAACATGGCAAGACATAGTGAAGGATGATCTGACAAAGAGAAACTCAAAAATTGAAGATGCCAACGATAGAGAGGACTGAGCAGTTGCTGCAAACAACTAGTCGACTCTAATGTTTTGGAAAAAATTACCAGGCTTCGTTGAAGCAAGATGGAAAGAGAGAGAAAATATGCAACAATTTTACATAATCAATTACAACTATTAAACAGATATGCAAAATGCTCACTGCTCAGTAACTTACAAAATAATTGTCACCTCATAAAATTTTGTTTGAAACTTTCCTATAGTGATGAAAATCACAGATGGACATCATCGACATTCTGCCTATACCTATAGACATCGTTGAGTGGTCAGGATATGCAGAGGTCTAACGAAGACCCACTTATCAAGGTTACTTTATATCATAGCTTTTCTTTGCTTTTTAAAATCATAAAAAAGATACATTTTTGAGATCCCTTGACTTGCCATTGGTCAAAATACTTTATAGATTTTTTCTAGATTCTGTTTTAATACGTTCAATTAAAATCTTATTGTTTGACTGATATTCATGGTAGTGTTATGGTGGTTCATCTATGAAAAACAGCATATTTTGTAAAGCAATTGATTGAAGTAGTACCGGTAAGTGTTTTTTGGAGAAGAAAATACAAACACATTGAATATTGATAGCTTATTGTGATCAGAAAGAAATTCCTGAAAGCCAATGTTATTTTTTTTTAATTTTCTTGTTCTACAAACCTTGTTCAATTTGTTCTTGACACCTTGTCTTCGTAAAACAACAAAGCCCACTAGATTTTAATGATCATTCAGTGATTCTAAACTTGTCAATTTTTAGATTTGCAACTTTTTTAATTTCTGTGCATTGTAACACGACAAAATGCCTTTTTTTGGGAAGAAGAAGGAGAGCACTGAGAAGGAGAAGCTACCAACAGGTAAATGAATAAATTGTAAAGTTACCATAGTTTGTAGCTTAGAAAAACCCATGCATGGCAGTTTATCATTATAATACTGTATGTGTATACTGTATAAAGCAAAAAACTTTCATGTTTTTTGCATTCTTACCATGCCACATTGCATTGGATCGTAGTATCATGTTAAAACTTTTTTTTTGTAGGCTCATACCCTACAGCTTCTTATCCCACTGCTCCCCAACCTGGTGCATCAGCATATCCAAGTCAAGGTGAAATTTGAATGAAGATGTTATGTTTTATTGGAGATGTGATATATATATTTTGCTTATGAACTGTTACGTGATGTTGTTGAACTCCTCGAAGAATTATTATTAGCAATGTATTGTATTTTCACCGTGAAATTTTAGCGCTTGTACTTTGCATATCTGTTAAATCAAGTAATTTTAATCATGCTAACTGGCTGCATAGCCAAGTGGTGAGAGCCAGGGGCGCAACTAGGGGGGCTGTCTAGTCGGCATGACAGCCCCCTTTAAGATTTGCAACTACAAGAAGAGGGACGACTAACTAGACTGGGTCATTCCATGCCAAATGAGCAAATTTTTTGGAAAATTACACCACATGTCATAAATTTAATTGAAATTTGGCATACTTGTAGATGTCGAAGAAATATAAAGAATGCAAAAAAAATTTTTGAAAAATTTCAAACATTGGTGGAGTTATGGGCATTGGAAAAATCACCATTTTTGCCTGTTCCACTTCAGTGATTTTGTCCAATTTCTTGTCATATTTCTAATTTCTTATCCTACGATCATACAATATAGCTGAAAATTGCTAAACAGACATTTTAAGATCCAAGGAATCCAAAAATGTAAACTAAAAAGTTGACAGAGAACTTCTTGATATGATAATAAAGGTTTCAGCTTGCTACATGCATTTTTCGGAGGCCAAACTTTGGGGGCCTATGTATAAAAAAAATGGGTATAAAAATTAAGAACTGAAATTCACATGTTTTATACTTATACCAATACACTTTCTTTCATACACTTTCAGGCAAAAATGGTGATTTTACTAACGACCATAACTCTACTAATATTTAAACTTTTTCAAAATTTTTTTTTGTATTCTTCATATTTCTTTGACATCTACAAGTATACCAAATTTCAAAAAAATCTATGACATGTGGTGTAACCCATTTGCTCATTTGGCATGGAATGACCCGACTGAGAGTTACGTACTACTTAACGTGTGTCAGTTTAAGCTATATTCTATACATACCGTACCAAACTTGTTTTACGCTCAAGTCGTATACTGTAAACCGCAATACCAAATATTAACAGACCATCATTTATTCACGCAATATGATGTCATAAAAACAAAATGGCTGGCTTTCCAGGGTAGTAAAACTTGAAGTGCGGGAAACCGGCTCAGCTTTACGCTTACAACGGCATGAAAAAGAAGCTTTACAAAGCCATTATTTTAACAAGTTCTCATTCTCAAGTTCAATCGTTTTCTATCGTTCAATCGTTCACATACAGACAGGAAATCTTTTTCACTTTCCGAATTTGAGAGAACATGGAATGCCTCACTGAGAAGAAAACTGAGTTTGCAGACCAACTTGAAAATTGTTGTATGAATTTTTGGCTCGTTTCAAGGATTTTAAATCTCATAAACATTTGTTTGGTATATTCTCTTCGTCATTCAACACAGACATCTGACAAAGCACCAGCTGATATCCAACTTCAATTGATTGATCTTCAAGAGAAAAACGGATTTGAAAGCAAAGTATTTATACATGAATCTTGGCGATTTTGCCGAAAACATCTCAACCAAGATGACTTTCCACATTTGAAAAAATTTATGGCTTCAAAAATGCCTCTTTGGCTCAACGTATTTGTGCGAACATTTTTTTTCTAAAATGGGCGTCATAAAATCTCCCTATCGATCGGTTCTGACCGACAAACACTTCGAAATTGGACTTCAAATTGCGAGCACTTCCAATAAAGTAAATTTGGAAAAAGCCTTCGGGAAAAGAAGCCAGCTGCAAACTTCTCACTGAACTCGTTTAAAGACTGTGTGACAATAGATTTGAATAACAGTTTTCTTCAGAAATTTATACGTCTTAACTTATTATTTCTGCAAGGAGATCCCCTAATAATACCATATGAATAACAAAAAACATACTTTTTTGTGCCTGCAACTACTAGAAATCATATGTTAGATAAACATGCGGCCCGCGGTTTCACCCAGTTATTTATATCTGGCCCTCCTGTAAAAAGGTTGCACACCCCTGGCTTAAACCGTTGGAAAAGCAACTTGGAAATATGCTGCAGCAAGGTAGTAGGCACGAAGGGCGTAACCGTCGGGCGAAGCCGGAAGGTGTGTTGTCTAAGACAACACTTCCAGCGGGGGGTCTGGGGGGCCTCCCCCAGAAACTTTTGAAAAACACTTTCAATTTGGTGCGCTCTGAGAGCATTTCAAAAACAAATCAAAAATAAAAATCTGTCGAATTGTGCTTCACCTATGTCGTTATCATACATCCATTTAATGTTTAGAAGTCATGAACAATCTTAATTTTAACGTTGCAGGACCAAAATCCAGTGTTAGACATGGAATAATAGTTGTCTAAATATTTAATTCGTCATGAATGTTCATTCTCAGATATTCAGTTAGGCCTACACTACAAAAACTAACACTTAGGCCTAAACATTACAACCATAAGCAATTTGTACAAGAAGCTGGATAAGTTTGCCTCCTGCGTATAGAATAGGGTGGGCCAAAATTGAGCGTTTTTCAAATTTATCTTTCAATCGCTTCAATAAATTGGTAAAAGTTGCCATTTTCTATATGGTTAACGATGGCAAAAAATTTTTTTTGAACAAAGAAGTTTTTAGGGTCCCACAAACGCCCCAAAGTGCTCCAATTTTGTTAAATTTTGCAAAAAAACGACTTAAAACGCCAATTATACCATCTAAATTATCGCCAATCGTTCTTATACTTGACAGATATATGGAGCAACTTGATACACAACATGTAAAAAAAATTGATTAACATGGCTGAAATACTTAGTGAGATATTCATGTTTAAAGTTTTGAAAATTTCAACCACATGGTGGCGCTATAATTTTATATTTCCTTTAATAACTGGTGACACACTGAAGCTACCGACATATACGAGGTGTCAATGAAAAGGTAATTAGCACGGCTAAGCGATTGTGCATTGAACTTGGTCATGACAATGTTTGATGACGTCATTATGATGTAATATATTGGAAATTGAGTTTATATGAACGATTCATTTGCCTTTTACAGTATATCGAATTCTTAAAGTAGGCTTCAACTTTTAATTAGTGATATTTTCTTCCCAGTTTAAAGTAACATTTTCTTTTGGATGCAGGTAATCGGAAGTACGTGGTTTGTAATTATACACTTATACAGACAGTAATTGATACTAATGCACAACACTATAAGTCAAGAAATCAGCCAAAGTTTTTTTGGTTACTCGTTCAGATGCAGTAGCTGCAGATCGTTGGAATTTTCTACCTGCATCAATCACTTTATATGTTGCTTGTAGCTGCTTTTCATTTTTTGGCTTTGTAGGACCATGAAGAGATGTTGCTATGCCAAGTGCTCTTTCGGCACAATCATTTACCACTGACAGATTCTTGACAACAGATACGGTATATTGATAGTCTGGTGATTCAGGCCATTTAAACGCTGACAGTTTTAGCAACTCTTCAAGGAAATGTAGAAGATCAAAAAGTCTATATGTGTCGGCCCCAACAAAATCTTTCAATTGCTTATTGGAGAATGAAGAGCATTGTGGCATCTCCTGACATTTTTAAAGAGGTTTTCCTTTGTATTTCAACGAAGCTGAGCGCATTGCTTCTTTGGTTGAGTTATCCACTGATGTATCGAAAAGAGCAAGACCTACCAGCCGTTCACTCAAGTACCAAGTGTCATCTTGAATCTTATCTAGAGCAGGTTGGACAATCTTTAAAAACTCATAGGGCAATATTCCTTTAGCACTGCAGATTTCCTTTAGTGCTTTGATGAAAGCCAAGTCATTTGAGGGAGCTTTGGAAGCAAACATGCATGTTAGCCACGCTTTGGCATAGTAAACGCTGTAGAATGTTGTCAAACTCCGGAGTCTATGTCATGGGCAAAATATGGCTTAAGCATTGCTAACTTCATAACGTAGAGAACTTTAGACATCCATCTTGCATGATGGTTGGCAGACGGTGTCTGCAGCTTAAATGGCACCAAGATACACGTAGCAAAGTTGGGCCATTTCTAAATAATCATGCCTTAACACTGTGTCTGCTAATTTGCATTTTTCAACCAACTTTTCAAAATTTGTTTAGCTTCTTCAATGTGGCGGAATAAAGTGCGTGAAAGTTTCTTCTTATCCAAGAGTTCGAGATTTTGTGTATCTGTATTAATATCATTCCAAGCAGAACACAGCTTCTTAAAAAGTGGTTCATAAGGTGCCGTGGTCTTCTTCTTATCTCCAGTTGTAGACAATTTTCCGAAAACGGATTCACTTGCTGCACCACAAAGCAATTCGTAAACATGATGCCGGCAGGCTAATTCCAACAGTGCATGGGATAAGGAAGTTTCCAAGCGTTTCACAATGCCAAATTTTACACCAGCATTAACTGCGGTAGTGTCAAATACGCATGCGATTATTTTGTTTAGTTCTATGCCCTTTTCTATTAGCAGATTAAGAATTTGGGAGTGCTCTTCAGCTGCAGATCCATTTTTCGCAGGTATTCTTCCGAGTAATATCTCGTCTCCCTCAGAAGTGGTTGGTAGCACGGCCACTCGCTCCTCCTTGTCAGCACAGTGAGTGAGAGCTTTGAATATTTTCCCGTCCCAGTGAAGTGTGAAAAAATCAGTAGCTGCAGCAAATTCATTAGCTAAGAGATTTCTTTCTGCTTCAGTAGAAAATTTCATCCGCTTTTGGCGTACAGTATTTACAGAGAGGATTTTGTTATTAAGACTATTTTCTGCCGTTGCGGCACTTACCATTTCAAACACTTGCCTGTTCGACAAAGAATATTTACCTGCCAGGCTGCAAACTTGGGGTGTAAGAACTTGCTTTTTCTTGGTTTCCGTTGTCTTGCTTGTTTTTGCCGACAATTCCCCTACATAGATTTGATCCAGATCTTCTCCACTTTTGTCTGAAGAAGTACTGGATTGCAACAAATCTTGCGGAAGTGGTGTATCTAAAGCATCTTCAAGTTTACGTTTTATACCTTGATCTAGTCTCGTTTTCTTTCTTTTCATTTTTATTTGGTCTTGAATATTTAAAGAACCCAAAGTGGCTTTTCGATTTTCACCCCGGATTGCTTCAAGATAATGCCAGTCCTCCATTTTCTTAGGGTTGGTAGACGTTCTCAAATCGTCTTCTACGTTTTTCTTAACAACTCATAGCGTATCTTGCAGATCATCTAAAAATTTCTTTCTGTTTCTCTTTCTTTTCCTTCTCTGGGTTTGCATTTTTTCAAATTTTCATACCGGTCTGTCAACTTCTTGACCATGTAAGTTATAGTATCTGTGGTTTTACGACCGGTTCCTGTTTTCTTCCACCATTGTTTAATATCTTCGACAACTAGAATTATTGCTTCTCGTTTCGGGGAAGTACATTTAGATTCTTCTTGCTTAATTGTGTGATAACCATGGAACTGAAGCAAGACTTCTTTCCCACATGGAGGATACTTTCCAATAAATCCAAGTCTATGGACACCAGCATTGAGATTTAGCAAAGGTGATTCGTCAATTAGCCATAGTTTTTTTGAATACATTTTATTTGATTAATCGCAGAAAGACAATTTTAAATAGTATGACGTCATAGTGACGTCATCAAATATTAGTTTGGCCAAGTTTAATACATGATCGCTTAGCCTTGCTAATTACCTTTCCCTTGATACCTTGAATGTGTCGCTAGCTTCAGTGTGTCGCCAGTTACTAAAGTAAGTATAAAACAACAGCGCCACCATGTGGTTGAAATTTTCAATATTCCAACATCTTCTCCACATGAATATCTTACAAGGTATTTGAGCCATGTTCATCAAATTTTTTTAATATGCTGCGCATCCAGTTGCTTCATACGCGTATCAAATATGAGGAAGATTGGTGGTAAGTTAGAAGGTCTTATTGGCGTTTTATGTCGTTTTTTTGCGAAATTTGACAAAACTGGGGCACTTTGAGGCGTTTGCGGGACCCTTAAAAGTTTTTCAATCAAAAATTTTTTTTTACCATTGCTAATCATATAGAAAATGGCAACTTTTACCAATTTATTGGAACGAAATTCCAAAGTCGGTTTTTTTGGCCCACCCTAGTATAGAAGCTTAACGAACTAAATATATATTGCACCCGCACCTGAACGTTCATTGGCGAAGTAACGTTATATCAACGCTGTAAAAAGGGCAAAGGCTTGACTATGAAAGCTAGTAGGCTAAAGTACATGGCGAGGAGACATCAAAAAACAGCAACGATTATTTCGGCATTATGATGCTGTGCTCTGTACCGTGACGAGAGACCATTCTGACGAGTTAGTCTAGCCGCTCCAGCGAATGTTCGCATTGACGTCACTGGGAAAGCAAAACTAACCATAACATAACACATCTGGTTGGCTAAGCAGCTGGTGACGTTTTGCAAAACGAGTGCGGATTGGATAAAACGAAGGCGTTTTTTGAAATTTTTGAATCTGGGAAAGCAAGTTTGATAGTTGCTTACCTGGAGCCTCAGTGATTGTTTTTGACAGAAGCGTTTGCGTTAATTGCTATTTATAGGCAAGACATGCGGTTTGGTGAGGACTTAGACTACTCACAAGCGTTACGAGTAATTTTCAAGTTAAAATAGACGTGATAAAAATAATAAGAAGTTAAACCTAGAATTCAGTAATTATATTTTGCATAGTTTTCGCTCAGGTAAGCACTGCTTTCCTTGCTTTCCCTCACCGATCGTCACTGAACTGTGATATATCCGCTTCTACAAATAATTGTTAGTTTTCTCTCTCGTTGCCGACCCCCTTTAATTTTTTCTAGTTGCGCCGCTGGTGAGAGCCCTTGTTTCACAATCGTCAGGGTGCCAGTTTGACACCGCTCAAGAGCAAGTGGCTGTGTCTTTGGCAGGACGCTTAAAGGCATGCCGTCGACTACGGAGTGGTGTTTCTTAGACTATAGGCTTTGATTTCTGTCATGAATATGAACAGTACGCTGCTCAAGAGAGGAGTGCTCACCGTCTCACAGCCCTACTTAGGACTATGGCCTGCTGAACTGAACTGTGGTTGACCAAGTAAATAATAATTCAAATTTATAAGTAGAAATAGCTTGGTCAAAGTGCTAATCCAGACTATGAAAGCCCAATCACTGTAGCTGCAGGTGAAAATAAAAGAAAATGCGGTAGTTTCTTGTTGAACACAAGTTGGAGCCATGCTCTTTCACAAACTCCAGATCCCCAAAATTCTTCTCGCAACAGCCCTAGATAATATGATAGGAACAGACATCACTTATGAGAGTTGCAAAGCAATCTTACTTGTGAACTGAAATAATGAGTTTTTTTGGCATCATCCAGGAGAAATGTGAATTTTTTTGATAAAGTTGCATGTAAAATGTCGGAATGGCCCGATTCGGTGAGTTCCCTATTCGGTGAGTTCCCTATTCGGTGAGAGCCCTATTCGGTAAGTTTTTTTTTAAATTATTGCGCGCCGTAGCCTAATTATCATTGCCGTTATAGGGGTTTGGGGCTAGGGGGTTGGGCTAGGGGTTTTTGGGGTTTTGGAGGTTTGGGGTTTTGGTTTGAGATTTGGGTTTTTGGGGGGTTTTGGGTTTTTTAGGAGTTTTGGGGTTTTTGGGAGTTTTGGTTTTTTTTGGGGGTTTGGGTTTTTTGGGGTTTTGGGTTTGAGGTTAGGGGGTTTGGGGTTAGGGGTTTTAATTAGGCTACGGTACCCGATAATTTTCAAAAAAAAATTCAAAAAAATCACCGAATAGGGCTCTCACCGAAAAAGGCTCTCACCGAAAAAGGCTCTCACCGAATCGGACTCACCGAATAGTAGCATACCCGTAAAATGTTACAGTTTATGGTAAAATCGAAAAAAAAATGTTTGCACAAAATGATATTTTGAAATACACATTTTGGTTTTAAATGTACATATGATTAATTTATTATTATATACGTAATTGTATACTAACTTGTATACATAGTACTGAAAGTAACTCAGCTTAGAGTAGTGTCCATTGTCCTAATCATTATACCTATTTATACACATGATGCATTATTTACATGATATCATCGTTTAAATGATGTACACTGTACAGATGCATTTCAGTCAGTCAATGTTGGAAGCAGTTGGTATTGGCACACTCTCAATCTTCCATTACATCCACTACTGGAAGGCTGTATTGCTAGTCTTTACGTCCAGTCCAAAGTTTTGAAATTAATTGTTCATTTTTCTTGTTAAGCAACCGTACCGCAGAAAGCGGCTTTTGAACGACTTTACAAATTCGCATTTACATCAAGTCAACTCAGTTTGTGTCAGATTTTGCATGAAAAGTTTTTTTTTTGAATCGCAGCACCTTCAATGCAGCCACCACCTTACACCCCACATGGAGCACCCCCACCCCCACAGCAACAGATGTACGTACAACCTGGCAATGTTTATCCTCCACAGCAACCTGGTTATGCTGGTCAACCACCTCCTCAACAAGTATGTTGCCTCCTTGTTAAAATGTATAATGTGGCGGTTTTCAAATTCAGTACAACACCTTGAGAAAAACACACAACAGCATTATTCGTACGCCCCGATAGCTCATGTCCGCCCCGATAGTGCAGTTTGTTAGCGCATGACTTTGTGAACGAAGAATCTTTAAGATCAAGCGGTGCTGGACTGCTGGTTCGACTCGTGTGCTGTGCGCTTGAGCAACGCGTTCTAAGGACTGCTCTCCATTCAGCAGTACCTATTGCAGTGGTTCCCAACCTTTTTGTTGTCACGGAGCCTTTTAGACAAATTATTAATTCTGCGGACCCCTACCTAAATTTTGCCTGAAGCTCAATTAACATACTACTGACTAAATTGTAATAATGACTATGCATACCACTCACGTATATGCTTACCGGTACATATCTACTGACCTACCAGTACAGCGTAATCTTCAATTGCAAGCAGTGTTGTCGTTCCCGCCACTATGAGTTAAACTTTGGTTGCACCGCATGCTTTCTATTACGTAATAGACGAGTCAATCCTGATTTGACTGTAATCGACATGCGTTGTGGTAGAGTTAGTTTAAGGTCAATGTACGCACCGTAAGCAGCAACATAGATTTATTTTAATGCATATCATATCAGTACAGTTTATTTTCGCGGGCATGAGCTTGACACATTTGCATTTAAAGAGAGAAATGAAAGTAAAAAGATTGCTTTTTGTTTTTTTTCTCCAAAATTCATCAAGGTAATCACGGACCCCCAAATGCTTTCTCACGGACCCCAGGTTGGGAACCACTGACCTATTGGATGGAAAGTAGTTCCCCGGCAACAACATTTCAACAATCAGAAAAACTTTACTCTGTCAGTCTCGGTGACCGGGCCTGCGTCAAAAGCCTCTACATGAATAACCTATCAAGGCTTCGTCAGTCCGAGGATAAAGATTCAAAACCAACCAACCAATATCAACAGTTAGAAAACGCCAGATGGAATTTGTAGGTCATATTCACAGACATGGGGATTTGGAAAAATTAGCATTATTGGGCATGATTCAAGTAAAAAGAAGCAGATGTCTGCAAAGATTAACTTATTTAAACAGCTTGAATCAATGGGCCACAAACACAACAATCAAAACTACCGCTTTTATAAGGATGGTAAATGGCAGAGAAGTTTGGAAGACCATGGTCGCCAACGTCTGCATCAGATCTGGCACATCATCATCATCGTTAAAATGAGGCTGGTTAACCATTGCTGCATGATTAGCAATGCATCTTGTATATACTTATTTGAATACAAATGTACTTTCAGCAATACGGCATGGCACCGGGATATGCACAGCCACGCCAACCCGCAACAGTCGTCGTTCAAGGAGGGTTTGATGCTGGTGCTAGATTCGACATTACCGGCCCATCGTTGCCTGTAAGTACAGAATGAGGCTGTTCACCAGGAATTTGATTATAAAATAATTTCTTGTGACTGCAGACTACAGAAGAACTCAAGAAATTATTTTATGATTGACTTTAAGTACTGAGTATCTACTACGTCATTAAACCCATCATACAAGCGGCTTGAAACTAAACAAAAGCATAGCATACATGTATAATCAATAGCAATTTGTAAAGATTTATGATAAAGCTACCACCAGATTCTTTTATTTTTCTACCATGTCAAGATCTTAAAAATCTAGAAAAAAACTTCTGAAATTGCGATCCCTGAGGACCCAAGGAGCGATCGACAGATGTCCCTCTTTTGTTTTCCCTTCAAACTTCTCAAACGGCTGATCTAAACCCTCGTGAACCCGATTAGTGGTTCCCTCCTTCCAACGAAGCAAGCTGGGTTTTGGCGCGGGAAATCCACTGTGGGTCTGCTCACCCTCTTGACTCGGGACATCGAGAACTGCTTTGAAGGCCATCGCTATGTTTCTATACATGTGGTGTCGTATAACAACCCATCTTTCTTTACTTGCAAGTTGCTTCGCCTGCTTCCAGGCAGACATATGGTCCATATGACTGCGAAACGTGTCAGTAATGGAAGCTTCACTCTTACAACCAACAGCTAAAGGCGAAGCTAGCTTAGACGCCTGAGAAATGTCCCACGGGATCAGTCTTGGCTCTACTTATGTTTAACATTTATACTCACGACCTGCCCGAGCATAGTGTCGTTTCGTGCGTATGTGGACGTCGATAAAATAGCATTTGTGGACGACCTGGAATTCTCCATTGCGCGATGTCGTGGCAAAATCTAGAAGACGCTCTGAGCCGGGACACAAAACTTTTCGCAGCTTATCTTCAGAAAAGGCAACAATAATTTAGCAAAACAAATTGTGACAGCAGCTTTCCAGTAACACAACCGGAAAGCTGATCGTGAGCTGAATGTGAAGACCAACGGAAAATTGCTGTCCTTCCCCGAGCCAAACTTTGTTTGGGTAACATTAGACACATTACTCACTTACCACCACTACTTGCTGTCGCTGAACAAGGAACTGTCATCACGCGCTGTGTCATTAAAGTGTTCGGCAGGTTCCTGACACATTGCGTACAGCAGCCTTAACCCTTGTCTATTTTTCAGCAGAGTGCTGTGCACCTGTTTCAGTGCCGCAGTGCTCACTGCTACAACATCTGCACTGCCATTAAGATCACCTTGCGCACTGTGACTGGATGTCTGCGTCCTACACAATTGAATAATGTCCTTACTCTTGCTGGTATCCAACCCACTGAGCGCCGCGAAGAATCCACTCTGTCTCTCGGCCGACAAACTTGAAATCACATCCACTCCAAGATCTCTGCTTCTTCGACTAAGCACCCCAGTCGACTGAAATTAAGACATCGATTCGTTCCAGCCTGCTCAGCCGCTCAACGAACAAAACATTTCTGCTGCTAATTGGGTAGACCACGTATAGAAGTCTGCATGTTTGCAAGCTCCGTTGTTGACGCCAGCCCCATTGGCCTGTCCCTGGCGAGATAGGCGTAGGTGCGCTTCAACCGTCTTTGTACTTACGTTGGGCTTTTCCGCTCAACTGTGCATAAATAAGGAATTGAATGTTCCTCTTGTGAATGTGGTACTGAGGCACAGACCGTAGACCGTATCATCAACAATTCATTTAAATGTTGAAATATACCGTTTTGTTTCGGAATGAAAGCAATTTTGTTTCATTGTCTAATCCAGGAGTCACCAAACGTTTTTCTCTGAGGGCCGGATTGCAGCGAGATTAGCAGCTGCGGCCGGATGCATATTGCGAAAAGACAATTATACAACTATTTAGAATTTCCATTGACTTGAATTGAGCACAATAAATAACAAAGTCAGCGGTGGAATAGCAAAGTTGTGATGAAATTCGAAAGGTTGCTGGAAAAGTTATCCCTTGCTGTGATACACTACAGGGCATCGTGCTCTTGAAAAAACATTACATCTTTCCAAATTTGGCCGAGGTTGTCCCCATTTGTGGTGGCCTAATGATAAAAAGAGAACACCAACATGTAGGCTAGGCTGCCTGGTGGAAAAATATACAAATTCAACATACAACAACGAACTATAAGAACGAACAATTTTAACTAAGAAGTCTCTACTACACAAAAAGGCAAAGCCAAAGACGGTTGCTAATGCCAAGGGAAGCACATGTACAGAATTGTAGTGCAGCTGTAATTTCCGCAGCACAGCACATGGCGGGCCGCATGAAATCCGTTCGCGGGCCGGTTCCGGGCCGTAGTTTGGTGACCCCTGGTCTAATCTAATGTCTATTGGAAAATTAATGTACGAAACTCCATTTTTTTCTTTTGAAGTAACACAATAGTCCCTACCCCTATTTATTGAAAGATAATTTTTTTTTAATTTTTAGCCTCCACCTCCTGGTTGCGCCCCAAATGCCAGCCAGATGGCCGCCGCGCAAGGCCACACAGTGGTGGTCACTAAACAGCCAGACAACTTCGTCACTGGTGGCTCCGATGGAGGAATGGTGATTTGGTGAAGCAATCCCAATGTGTTTTGCAATTGACTTTTTATATTTCTCGTTCATTCTGGTAATTCTTTACATAGCCGAGTCTGTTTTCGTTTAATCCTATTGTTCATCCGGCTGATTATGTCGAATTAGTTGTATATTATTCTCAATTACTGTTTTTGCACTATACGTTCATTTTCATAATCGCATAAGCCGCCAGGGTTGGGCAAATTTTTTTCTTGTCATTCAAACTTTGCAGTGTGTTTCGCCTCAAATCGAAACATAAGCTGGGAAGGTCTCCAGATAAACCCAAAGCAATTCATTGGAGCTCTAGTTATGTTCACATAGCATTTTTTTGTATTAAAATATGATCCAAAATTGCAAAAACTCTACTCACGATTCAGTAAATGCTGTTTCTAGCACTAGTTGCAACGTTCATCTGATGAAATTGAAAGTTAAAGCAACAATAAACAGGTTGGTTTATTGCTTCACTGACGTTTCGCGCACCATGACAATTCGCTCTGAGGATGCGCATTGTCATGGTGCGCGAAACGTCAGTAAAGCAATAAACCAGCTTGTTTAATGTTGCTTTTACTTTCAATTTCATCAGATGAACGTTGCAACTAGTGCTAGAAACGATAATTGTCCTGATGAACACCCAAACTTTTTAGTATTCAGCAAATGTTTCTACAGAAAGATGAACTGTTTTTAGTGGTAAATTAGAGCACTTGTTGGCTACTTTATTCTGGCTTTGTTTTTATTGAGCATTCCAACCACACATTTTCTTAATACCCCACTTTTTTCCTCATGCGTGCTTAGAGAAGAGTCCGTCATATAAAAGTTTGTCAAATATCGCCTAACCGCTTCCACTTTTGCAAAAATATTAATAGGCTACACCTACGAAAAGTAAAAATGCAGTGAATGTCAATTGTTAAGTTTGCTATTTGATAAACATTTTGAAGTTCTTTCGATTAGATAGCCTAATTTTAGAAACACTATTTTATTGATTTCATAATGAGAAACCGGTTTGTACGAATTTCGAAGTCTTAACATCTGGCGACAGTTTTATATGGCTCATCTATTTGTCAAGAAGTCTTCGCAACCTGTGCTTCTTTTAATTTTTGATTTTAGGTTGAAAATGCTCGAATGTGTACTAACTGGGTAGTGGGTATAGTAGTTTTTAAGTGAAATACGATCTTGTCTTTGATGTAGCCTACAAAAGGGTACCCATCCTAATTTGTCCACCCCTGTGCTACAGCATAGGCTATGCTTTAAATAATATTGCTGTATTATTTCTCTAATTCCTTTGTATTGTATTATCCGTCCAGTTACTGTATGTCTGTTTCGGACTTTGATTTGTGTAAATACAAACACTGAAGTAGACGACTTTCGCACGAGCAGAAAAAGAACGTTCTGATGATGCAGCTGAAACCCGGAGGCAAAGGCAGAGCTCCACGAACTCTCGCGTTTCTTAGAAAAGATGTAGTGTTTGATGTTTTAGTTTTGATAGTATCTCAGCAACCTTCTGAACGGAGTTTGCGATTTTTTCCACTTACCGTACATCATCGCTGAGCAAGGTAAATTTCGTTTTTAGGCGATCGTTTCTGATGGCATCGGATAAGCTGATCTCAGTATCAGATCGTTTCTCACCATTTGCACAGCTCACAAGGGCCTTTTCTCTGTTGGCTGCTGTAAGCAGACCCGCCTGGTCGAATCTTCGATCACGCTCAGCTTGAACCAAATCAAGGGCTTTGATGTAGGCCAGTGGTTCTCAAACTTTTTTTTGTTGCGACACCTCTGGAAAAGTTTTCTGGACTTGCGACGCACCAGCAAATAAAAGTTAATGAGGAAACTTACTATTAAAGTTTTGTTTGTTGATACAACAACAAAAAGCAATGCATATTATTTAATGTGACGTGTGGGCTTGTTTGTTTTCACAAAGTTCATTGAATTTTGGGAGAATTTTTGAAATTGCCACCCACATTTCTCTTTCACTGTTTATTCGTGATCGATATTTGCTTTTTATAACCGCCAAGGCAGAAAATTTTTCTTCACATAGGCTAAATACGACGTGGCGAATGGGATAATAATTCGCAGTGCTTTCTTTCACCAAAGCTGGATAATCGTCATTAATTAAATCCAAAAATTGCCGGATTTCCTACCACGAAAGGATTACGAATCCATTCGTAGTTTGAAATTTTTTCCGGAAAGTATTTTGCAAAGTTCGACTCGAGCTTGGACAAATGTAAATAAATGTGCTTCGCAAATTTGAAGGAAAAAACGCACTTGCAACCTCAACTCTTCACTGTTTTCAAACTGAAATAACACCAAAAAAAAAGATTCAGTTTCCAATTTTTTTTGAAGGATAGACATCCAATACTACGTTAGGGTATCAGCAGTGGCAATTTTTTTAGTTAATTGCGGTGTAATCGGCTAAGTGCATGGGACACATGTGTCCCAGCGGTCCTCAAAGTATTAACTTCATTTTTATAATCTTAAACTGAGTTCAGCCAAGAAACGGAACTATTATGCGACGCCCTTGGAAAAGTGAAACGACGCACCAGGGCGTCGCGACGCACAGTTTGAGAACTACTGATGTAGGCTATTGCCGTTTCCACGCTCCTTCCGCAGACGACACAGAATCCGGTTCCTCTGTGTTTCAAAATCTTGCTGGAGTTTTGCTCACTCGTTGATCCTTTGGCGTCTTTAGGTTATTGGCAGACGCAAAGACGTTAGCTGCTTGCATAAGCTTGGAAACGGATTCATCTTTTCTGAGATTTTTGATCCGTTCGCGGAGAATGGTGATGGACTCCAAAGCTGAAGAAGCAGAGATCTTCTTGTTTTGGAGCTGTCCTGCGACGGCTTCTGCAGGCTGAAAAATTCCCCGCTGCAGGTAATCGCAAAATAAAGCTGTATCGTGCGTGCTGGTGGCCTACAAACGAGACGAAAAAGCAATAACATATGTAAAATTGTACGGTAATGTTCAGAAGTACAGAGTGAAATGTAAATATTGCAAAATGATGTCCAATAAACGATGGACCGCCGTGTTAGTAGAGAGGGTTGCTAGTAGCCTACCGCTACTGCGAGATATAGCTTCCTGTGATCGACGACTCTTCATTGCAAATGATGAGCGTGACCACACGTAACAGGAACTCGATTCATCGTAGCAATTATTGTTCGAACAATTTTCTGAAAAATATATTTTGTACCTAAAGTTAGCAGAATTTTCTAGAGGGGGATGAAGCAATTATCAAAAATTCCAGGGGGGGGGCTGAATTAGCTCTAGGGAAAGCTGAAGCCTCTTGATCACCCTTACTTCCCGCGCCCCTGCAGTTGGCTTCAGCAGCGAAAGATAGTTTAATGTTCAGAAATATTCCTCTGATACAGAATTCTAAAATAGTGCCAATTAACGCGAATCCATTCATTCAGAGCATTGTTAGCAGAATGCAAATGAAACTTTGCGCTAATGCCTACACTGACAACGGTCAGCTACTGGTTGATATTGCTAACTTGCAAAATGCTAGAAGGAAATTGAAAAAATGCTAGAAGGAAATTTGCGTCATGGAGAAGCAGAGGTGAGAAGAAATTGTAAACGCTTTGACATTGATGAAATACCGTCAATCTAAGGATTAAGAGACTTTAGAGAAAAAGTTGAAATTGTGCCCATTGCAATAATTTGAAGTCTCTCTTGACAGCTATTTCAACTTTATCTTCTTCGACAGCAGAATGTGAACGTGGTTTCAGTGTAATGAACAATAATACCACAAGTTTAAGAGCATCTTTGCTCATTGATAATGTGAGCTGTTTGATGTTCAGTAATTGCAATGGACCACCTGTGGCTCAATTAGCGCTAAAAAAATATGTAAGATCCTGGCTGCCAAACCACCGATCAGCTGAGGATACTAGATACCAAATTTGTAAAGAAGATAAAGATGTAGATTCCTCTCGGCAGGCTGTTTGGAATGTAGGCCTATTCATAGAAAAATAAACAATTTGATACCTCTCGTCCAATTTTGATGTTGATAAGTCATGCTATGGTAGAATAAAGATTAGTATTTTGCAAGTTGTGTATTATTTATCATTTTGGCAAATCTGACAGGATACCCTGTGTTTTTTTTACGAATGCAGCTCTGGTTATTCCTGGTAGTTTCGCATCAAACTTTGTTAAGAAGTCATGTTTTTTGCTTGACTTGCAAGAAAACAAAGTTTGATGTTCAACAAACTGTTGCCTAGATATCATGTCAGGCTTTTCTGAATAAAAATTTGTTTCGAACAAGTTATAGTCTAGGCCTATACAGTGGTTCCCAACTTTTTTGTTGTCACGGACCCCTTTAGACAAATTATTAATTCTGCGGACCCCTACCTAAATTTTGCCTGAAACTCAATTAACATACTATGACTATTGTAATAATTATGCTACTCAACCACTGTAGGCCTAGGCTACTGTGTCATATTTAATGTAGCAGCCTACGCGTCAACGAAATAAATTGACGGCGTCAGCGCTAATTTCTAGCGCTATTTTAGCCAGGGTCTCAAAAAACGGAAGTATTTCAACCAAGTTTAGGCTAACAATAGCTATAAATAAATAGCAGGTTTTATGTTTTGAGACTGTATTGTTACTAGGCTAGCTGGTTTAGCTTAGGCTAGTTTTTCTTTGTAGAAACACAAGCATTTCAAAACGCTGCCTGACAATCTGCTGCGTTTGGGACGCATAATGTCCTTTCCAAGTGAAAACATGCGTTCCACAGCAGCGCTGAATGATATGGAAGCCACTTTAACAAATCGAAATTCTGCCACTAAGCTTGACTAGAATGAAGCCGCCAACCAATCATAAGCTACGGTTTAAGTGACGTAAAAAATGACGAAAAGAAGCTGATATGATAGAAAGCAAATTAAGTGATGGATTTTTTGTCAACTGGTTGGCTTAGGGGTTAGGGCTAGAAAGTAGTCATTTCATTGACGCGGGTTCGATTCCCACCACTGCTATTGCTCTTTTTCTTCTGTAATTACCAAATAAAGTTCAAAACAAGCATTAACTTTCTGGATGAGTGCTAGAAGGGTCACAATTGGACGGTAGCCTCTTATAACATGTTCTGATTGGTTGGCGGTTGCATTGTAGTCATTCGCAGTGGCAGAATTTCGACTTGTTAAAGTGGCTACCGAATGATGTTGATGTGTTGTATTTCAAAAAACAGTCTTGAAAACGTTTACTCGGAAAGGTATCACTGTTCCAAGGGTGCTGTGATAGCTTAGCATGTATTGTATAAATCTTTTAACGAAGTCCACTGCACCAACATCGCTCTTTTCAGGGGCATACAGATCTTGAAATAAAGTATCTTCAACCTCCGCAATGACGTTCATTGATTTTTCGCTTTCTGTCTCTAATCCCTCGTTCTCGATAGCCTACTACTCACGAAATGAGTGATCACCATGTGGCAAACTTCTTCTGCTTGTATTCCAAGTAGCCATTCCAACCAACAAGAAAGCGGGTAATTCGGATGAGTCGCGCTGGCCGGATACATTGTGAAACGAGGTATTCCATGAAAACAAAAAATGACGCATAGCGCTTGACGCTTAAAATCGGCAAAATGGTTGACGGCGCTATCACTTCCGTCAACTAAAAAATAAACTGACGGCGCTAGCCTCAGCGTCAACAAAAAGTTGACGCCGTCAAATGACGCCTTCAAATTGACGTCGTCAACGTACAACACTGGTCATATTGCATCGCCGCTATGACTCCTGCGGCAAATAGCAGGTTAAACAGTTGCTCAAATAAGAAAAATGAATGAATTGTTCAAGAAATGTCAGCAGTATTTAAATTTTAAGTTGACCCAAAGTGCCATGCCGAAACTTTTTCAACTTAAGCAAATTTAATGAGAAAAAAGAAAGTGTAAAGATTGCTTTTTGTTTTTTCCCAAGATTCATCAAGGTAATCACGCACCCCAAAATGTTTTCTCAAAAACCCCCAAGGGGTCCGCGGATCCCAGGTTGGCAACCACTGGACTCTATAGGTTATAATTACGGTACGATCAAAAAGTTGTGTGGCGCGATAACTCATGTGTAATTGACAAAGCGGCCCGCGACCGCAAAAAGGTTCATCACCCCTGTTGTAACCGGACATCATATTTTGTAAGAATGGATTGGGTCTATGGACCCTATTAAAACTTTATGATCTAGTTGCATATTTGCTTGGACAGCACTTCCAATGGGATAACTTGTGATCAGGGAAGAAGTCTATGATTGCACGTGGTAGCCTACTTTTGTCTTGTGATCACACACCCGCATAGTTTATAACAAAATGTTAACATCTTTTGTGTTTGTATGTTGCTGAGTGCAGTTTGTAATTAATTTCAGTCATTTAATCTTAATATTTTAGGAATATCTGTTGTTTAGTTTAAATAAATTAAATTATTTTCCTGACGAAGGCAGAAAGCTTTGCCGAAAACTTTTTTATTTTATATAGCCTATTGTTTTTGAATTATGCAATTCAATCTTATCAAGTTGTTGTCAATTATCTGTCTTTTTAAAAAATCCGTGATCACCTGATGCAATCGAGGCACTCATGAAATTTTCGATTTTTGTTTGCAAATTATTCTATCCATTTGGTGCCTCTGAATAGGAAGCAGTCCTTGAAATTGAAATGATGATGCTCACAGTGGTGCCGAAGTTAGTTGAGGATTGGGAGGGATAAATCAAAATTTTATCAAATTTTAGACAATTTTGAACATTGGGGGGTATGCATACTTTTATACACAATTTTAGTGGTTGTGGTAGGCCTATTAGGTTTATTAAACAATCACCGGACCTCGGTAAATTAGCTGCTAACAGCATAATACACAGACAAGAAATAGTGGAGATAAAAGCGCTACCTGTGCTCTTGTGAATGACTGCTGCAAGATTAAGAAACAAGCAAAGAAAAATTGGTACCTCCAGCTGGATTCGAAGCTATGACCTTCCAATGAATACTTAGTTTTTCCAAAAAAAACAACAGAAGTTATAGGCTACTTTTCTTTTTACCCTCTCCTTCACTAGAATCACTACACTTAGTGCGCTATAGGACAAAGTCACTAGTCAGGAGACTGAAAACAATCGAAGCTACAGAAGAACATTTGCAAATTTATGACAAAAATGCTAACTTTCAAACGCATCACAAGAACTTGTTACAACCAAATTGCGTTTTACGGTAGTGCTCATTGAAAATACATTAGCACTGTCATTTATGCTGATGTCATTAAGAATATTTTGGTCAATGTTGCAAACAAGCTAGCATTTAACCTTTCCTGTCCCAAAGTATTTCTCAGTCAGGTTTTCAATCTACGAAGATTGGAAAACGACCTCTCACAAGCAGCAAAGCTTACCGGGCAAAAAGAGGTTCTTAATCAGCTGGAGTATTTGAGAATAGAGAGGTTTTTTCAACTCGGACAATGCCTGGTAAGCTCTTTTGGCATCGTACAGAGATTTTGGTGCTGTTGCCTTGCTGAATGAATCAATTTGATAACTCATCGATTGTCTATTCAGCTCTGGATAATTTTTGACCATTTCAGGAACTAAGCCGGTCTTCAAAATTCGTGCAAGTTCTTTATACTTTGCCAAATCAGAATTCAGGCTACTTTCAAACCGTTCGGTCAGTTCAGACATAACTCTGTCCTAACATAACTCATAACTCATAACTCTGACATAACTCATAACTCTGTCGCGCTTTTACAAAGTAAGCAGCAAAGATTTTGCTCTCCAGGTCTAAATATATAAATTGGATTAAAGAAAAACTTAGGCCTGGAGAATAGCAAATTTTAGTCAAATTTAGAAAGGAATTTAATTGTGGTCATTTCAGTCCAAAAATTTTCGAAATCGATAAAGAATTCGCAAAGACAGAACAATTCAAAGAAACCCATATCAAGAATCCAAGTCTGCGGTTGCCGCATGTAACAAACAAGCAATTGACTCGCCAGCCTCAGCTTTGAAAGAATAGGGATGAGGAAAGTAAATTATTATCCAGTGAAGCAATTGAAGTACAGTAGGCCTACGGTAGAAAATTTATCAAACAACCATTAGTAAGCCATGTGGATTAATTGTTTTACATTGTATTGTGTAACATCTTGTTTGCTGCCCATTATCAAATCGGTTCAAAGTTTGTCCTAAAATTTTTTGTTTTAAATTCAGTTGTTTTTTAAACTTTTCTGGATTAGTGTGTTTTGTATCGGTATAAATCAATTTAATTAAACCAGCGCAAGAGTTTTTAATGATAATTTACTTAGTTTTTGACATAAAAATCGAACGTTGGCCAGCAATCAAGCCTGGTAGGCACTTTTACGTACTGCACTGCCCGAAGAGGCAACCGCAACCATGCGTATCGTATATGACATTACTGGTGTTTTAGTCACAACTTTTCTCATAAACTCCATTGTTTGCAGCCACTACGATTCTTCTTGCACTCAGTTCAGTTGAAGAAGAAAAAATAGTATTAGCAGAGGGTGGGAATCGAACCCATGCAATCGAAATTATTACTCCTCTGCCCTAATCATTAGGCAATGTTGGTTGTGGCGATGCATGCAGTTAAATTTCTTTGTATCAAAATCTTTCGATAAAGACGACCAGTTAATCACGTGTTGAGTCATGTCACGCATGATAGCGCTACCAACGTCAGCGATGTCGTATGTCACGCATGGTTGCGGTTACCTTTTCGGGCAGTGCAATACGTAAAAGTGCCTACCATCAAGCCTAGTCAGTTTTTAAGCAGGGCTGCCAGACAAGTTTGGATCAATCGCACTTAGCCTAAATCGACAAAAATGCTTTTTTTTTCTTGCTTTTATTTCAATGCGAAGTGTTTGATTTTTTTAATTGAATTTAAATTTTGTTGCTTTATGTCAGTGGAAAAGTGACAAAAATTGTTATTTTGGGCTCAAACTTTGTAATGATACGTCGTCTGGATTTGATTTTTGTTAAATTTCGTCTGAAGAAAACATTATTGACCTATTGATTGATTGATTGATTGAATCTTTATCCTCGGACTGGGAAAGCTTCTTGCAGAGCTTAATCCTGGCAGTTTCGCATACTTGTAGAGGCTTCGCATCACTGACGCAGGCCCGGTCACCGAGATTGACAGAGTGAAGTTTCCGATTGTTGAAGTCTTGTTGCCGGGGAACTATTCCATCCATTAGATGCCGCTGAATGGAGAGCAGTCCTTAACGTGCGTTGCTCAAGCGCACACCCCGAGAGTCGAACCAGCGCCGCTTGATCTTGAAGTTTCTTCGTTCCAGAAGTGACGCGCTAACCAATTGAGCTATCGGGGCGGATTATGTGTTATTCGGTGTTATTCGGTTACACTCAATTATTTCTCATTTACATTCTATTCAATTTGTTTGTCAAATTATATGGTCACATCACAGTCTCTATATTAATATAGAGACTGTGGTCACATTGCGCTAGTTTCATGCAGCCTAACAGGTACCACTGAGAGTCACTCAGCCATTTCTTTTATGACAGAACAATAGGCCTAGGCTATACCTTTTTTTTAAATTGTGATTATTTTTGTATTGTAATACTGTTACTGAAAATGTTTTTACTCCTAGCCTTGAACTATTTATTGGCTTGAACTTTTCTTGGTTGCACTGAAGTTTAAACGCCCTTGCTACAAGAGTTTATTGATTTCAAAAGTTTTTCCTATTTTTAATCACCCGGAATAAAGTTTATATTTGAATAAAACCACAGGACTTCACTTAGCCTAAGGATCGCAGCAGCACATGTTTTTTTTTTCTTTAATTAATATTACTGAACATCAGCCTATCTTGTTTCAACGTAATTTGCCGATGCTTGACATTTGTCACATTAAGAACTGGGAAGCAGCTGACTCGATGACTGGTATAGTCTTTCGCTGCTTCCTGTCTTGTGGTATTTAGATAGCTATGGTACTATTTTATTCGTATTGTTTATAATTGTACCGTACTATTGTCGCAACAGACGAAATAAAAGGTTTCTCTCTCTCTCTCTCTCTCTCTGTCCATGAACTGATTGTAAAGTATTTTATAACTTAATGCAGTTGAGTGTCTGCAGTAGCTGCCATCGAGCCTCCACCCAATCTTTCAGGGACTCTTCTTTGCCGTGGTGCTTGCAAATAAAATTAGCAGCAAATTTTTCCGGAATACCTTCAATGAAGGTCCTTCATTGTCTAGCGTCAAATCCAAGACAATTAGAACTGTGATTAAACATCCATAAAAGAAAAACAACAGCAATTCGAGATGCTTACAAACAACTAAATCGAAGTACAACTTCATAGCAACTAATTTTTTCTGAATTATTGGGGGGGATGCTGCCAAAATATTGGGGGAGATATATCCCCCCATCCCCCCCCTACTTCGGCACCACTGGTTGCTCAGCTCATACCCCAAGAGTCGAACCAGTGCCTTTTGATCTGGAAGATTCTGCGTTTGTGAAAAACGCTTAACCAGCTGAGCTGTCATTTTGAATTTGAAGTTTTTAAAACTCAGCAAACTTTCAATTTTTTTGTACTATTTTATCATGAAGAGATTGTGCTGTTTTTGAGGTCGTTTTTGAAGGTATTTGGTTTGGAAATTTCAAAAAAAATCTGGCAACTTTGAAGCTTGCAGCAATGGTTTCAAAATCTCTACAAGTATCGTATTCAGTGCTTCCACTTTGAAGGATTTTATCCCGAAAAAGAGATTTTTCAACGCTTCGAAGGATAAAAAAGGGAAATGAAGATCGGAAGGATTTTTTAGGGATTTTAACAATTTTACAAGGAAATTTTGTCTTAAAAATGGAATTGTTGTTTGTAGCAATATTAAAGAAAATTTTATTAATATTTCCATTCAAAAGTTTTAAAAACGACTGGAATAACGATGATCAGCTGGTTTCCGTCGCTACTCGCCATCCGAAACCCCCTCTCACTCTCTTTCCCATTCTCGCCTTTCCGTCACTTGATTTCTATTCTCGCCATTTTGGGAATGGGAGGAGAGTCAGTGAGTTAGTTTTCAGGGTACGAAATGAGGGTACCGTACCAAGTGTTCAGGGTACAAATTAGGTTGCACCCATAATAGAGCTAGCTAGGCTGTGTATACGACATGTATAATTGTACGGTATATTGTACACAGTCAGACTGAGTCAGTATCATGAATAGGCCTGGTATCCTAAAGTTTTTCATCAGTCTCAGATGATTGTGAAGACGTTACTAACAAGTAGAAAAAAGTGATAGCCTCGCCTTATAGAGTTGAACAAGTTTGCGCATCAAGGAAAACCGAGCTAAACACAAAAATAAATTTGTTAATCGATGGATAATTCGTTAAGTTGCACATTTACCACCTATATATTTTCAATGTTAGGGATTAGATTAAAGAGGTGCAACCTAATTCGTACCATGAACAATTCGTACCGTCAGTTCGTACCCTGAAAAGATCGAGTAAAAAATTTAAAAAAGCCGAAGTCGCTGATTGCAGTTTCCGCAAACATTTTAAAAGGGTTAGGGTATCGGAGTATCGATATCCGCAAACAAACTGAAAAGATCAAGAGAAAAAATAGAACAAAGCCGAAGTCACTGATCGCAGTTTCCGTTTTTTCTGCAGTTTTCGCAAACATTTTAAAATTTCCTGTAATGATCCCAAGAGTTTGCCGAAGTCGCTGATCGCAGTTTCCGCAAACATTTTAAAAGGGTTAGGGTTGTTCGGAGTTTCCGCAAACATTTAAAAAAGGTTAGGGATTAGGGTTGATCGGAGTTTCCGCAAACACTTTAAAATTTCTGGTAATGATCCTAAGAGTTTTTGTTTGTTTGCGGAAACTGCGATCAGCTACTTCGGCTTTTTTTAATTTTTTCTCTTGATCTTTTCAAGGTACGAACTGACGTACCGGTACTAATTGTTCATGGTACGAATTAGGTTGCATCCAGGTTAAAGAGTCCGTGTGGGAAAGATGAGAGTGGTAATTGGTAAATGATGTCCAGGACTCCAGGTGGTAAATATCCCAGAACTGACTAACTAACAAGCGGTTTTTTGGCTGGACAGTGAACAAAGGAAGTAAACGATGTTATTGTAAAATATGTGCTGTTTTTGTGTAGCCTATTGTTTTAATAAAACAATGTTGCTTCGACATACCGTTGCTACTGAAAAAAATGAAGCTAACCTTTGTAATTTATTCAGCAACTTTATGGTATCAGACTGGGTTTGTCAACTATATCAGCCATGCTACTACCTGCAAGGTTTTGTTTTTTGTAGCGATTTGAATACTGTACCACTTCTTCAATTCACTGATTTTCTGTTCTTTCAGGTTAAAACGTAACTTACCGTAGATGAGATTAAAATATCTTTAAAGTTGTATTGGCACTTTTTTTAACTTAAATAACGTCAAAAATAACCTCGCCTATGAAGGAAATTTTGAAGGATTTCCGACTGAGAAAAAAGGGATTTTTCAGGATAAAAAAGGAAACTAAAGAGGATTTATCAATTGTCAAAAGTGGAAGCACTGATCGTATTCGTTATGCGAAACTGCCAGGGGCAGGGTAGTACGCTCTGAAAGAAGCTTTCCTGTTCCGAGGATAAGGATTAAGGACTCTCTGTCAAACCAAGCAAAATCTGTCGGCTCTAGCCGACGTCGGTCGAATTGGCACAGAAAAAACTGTCGGCTATTGCTGACAGCCGAAGGGAAGTGGTTAAGAATGACTTTGACTCCAAAACCGTAACGTTTGTTGGTTCATTCTGGCCTATTGATAAATTTATGAATTATAAAGCATTTAGATAGCAGGCTAATAATGAACGGTTTCGAATACTTGTAGATATAGAGACTTGAAGCCACTGACACAGGCCGGTCACCAAGTTTTACAGAGTGAGGATCTTGACTGTCGTGTAGTGGACTGTAAATTATTCCATCCACTAGTACCGTAGTCACTGAATGTATTGTAGAGCTGTTTTGGAAATGCGTTGCTCAAGTGCATAATTACCAAGATTAGACCCTGTCTTAATTTGTCAAATTTGATCTGCTTATACCATTCTTTAATTCAAAGTAACCTGAGGTATTGAGTTACGACTTGAAAATATGGCAACAAAGGACTTATACAAAAACTTCAAAAAATATGTGACAAATTTCATCGTATTTTCCGTCCCAACAATGATAGTTGTAGCAAGATCCCGATAACAATTGAGCAATTGTTCAAACTGGAAATTGGTGTTTTCGTGTTTAAATTTCACCACAATTTACTACCAGATTGCTTCACCAACCTTTTTAAATATGTCAAAGAGGTTCACAGCCTGTCTACAAGAAACCATGATAATGATTTTCTAAACATTCCATACTTCTCAAAAACGCTTACTCAACATTCAATAGAATTCACAGGTGCGAAAACATGGAACGAATTTCCTTCTTCAATTAGAAAGTCTGATACAAAGTCACTTTTTATTCACAAACTAAAACAACATTTAAGAAAAACGGAAACACAATAGAAAGACAACGTAGAAAGGCTTTCTTGCATTCTTGTGAAGATTTTAGTGGAAATCCGAAATTATTTACAAAAGATTAGGCTTACCTAACAATAATATTGATTGCTTATGCTGTAATTTTATGTTTGTAGATATTAAAGGGATAGTAAAGGAAAAACCGGACTTGGCGATTTTCCACGTTTTTTGTGTTTAACATGCTACCATAAAACAATTTTCAATAAAATTTTGCCCCATTGCGGTCTGATCAGCATTCCGCGCCCGCTTTTGTCAGAGCTTTTAAAACGGGAATGGGCGTGAGCAGCGAAGCGTGCGACTGTACAGCTACGTCACTATAGGCGAGCAATCAGTTGATCGCGCAATAGTTGTTACTGCGGGCAATTTAACTGTAGGCTATGTATGTACAATACATCAAAACAGCAGGTTTCAACATCAAAACAACAGACAGTTTGCTCTAAACATAAGATCTGATGTTAGTGTTAACGTGGCTTTTGTTATTGCTGTCTATAGTGACGTATTCTCGAGGAGTGTTTGCACTTTTTGGTCATTTTAAAAAAAAATAAAAATAAATGAAACATTGAACTTTAGGCCTTGCCAGTGCCATTGAAAACAATTTTTTTTCGATAATTCTTTTTGAAATGTATTCTTGAATGTTCAGTTTACGCATTTTAATGCTTAATTCCTGTTTGAAAATTTCATTTACTATGCCTTTAACAGCAAATGCAATACTCCATAATCAACACGACACGTCGCAAAAGGGTATGAGAGCTTCATCAACACCATCAGGACATCATTATCTACCAGCTCATCCATTCCATCACCCACCCGGACAAGAATCAATAACTTAAACTGGATATCAAACCTCAATCGTCTTAGGCTACTGTATGATGTGCAGTCTAACCATAGAAAGAGCTCAACTGCTCTCCTGGGCCACATTGAAACGGGCTTTTGCCTGAGGATGGGTTTCTTTTATGTCCGGTTTTCTTTCTCCATCCTATTATTATTATTATTGTGACTGCTCATCCACATCAATATTGGAACTGGCAGATTCAATCCACAACACTTTTCATTAGGCTGTCATTCATTAGTACATGTGTGCTTCTCTGTTTTTGTTTTATTTTTTGCTATTTGTTTTTTTGGATTTTGTGGCCGTGCTAACTACTGATATATTGCCTACTACATAATTTTTCATTCAGGCACGTTTTAAACCTTTCAAGGTTTTGCCACCTTTTCCCGTTCGTTAACGTGCTGGTAGGTTTATATCGATTTTGTAGTTAGTATCTTTTTCGTCCCGGACGCGTTAATGACGAAAAATAAAATGATTGATTGATTGAAGTGCACTGCACATCTCCAGAGTCGACTAGCATCGCTTGATCTTGAAGTTTCTTTGTTTATCATATCAAGTCAGGTGCTTGACCAACTGAGCTATCAGGGTGGATAATTCTATGCAAAGAATTAAAGGGGACCTGAAATGAAAAATGAAAATTTTTTTGGTGATTCTCTGGTGTTTAAGCATTATCTTTTTCGAAAAAATTTTTTGATATACTTTTTTGTTTGGCAAATATAACGAAAAGAAAATCAGCCACTGGATGGCGCTATGTGCCTTATGACGTGTTTGGTTGTGCGCTCAGTTGGCAGCTTCATATGTTAACACTGGAAGCGTTGCACAAGTCGTAATTTTTAAAGATGTCTGAAATCAGAAAAGGATTTTTGTTTGAACCAAAAAGACAGCGCCTTGACAGAGAGGACTGTAATTCGGATTCGAGCTCCGATAATGCCAGCTCCGACTGCAGTCGGATGGAGAATTTGAAATGGTGTAGGTGTGGAAATTGTGCCATCATGCCAACAATGATGGAAAATAAATGTTGCCAGGAGATTGACGCTGTGGTTGCCAAAACGGACATAGCCCGCCAATGCATAAACCAGGTCGGCAGCTTTGAAAAGATGTGCCTGGATACAGAAGTGTTAGAAGCAATTATGGCTGCACTAAAGGATGTGGTCGGCGAAGATCTCCGAGATCCAATCTCAAACAGGTCAGTTTAGATAGTTGTAAAATATTATCCAAACTTTGCAGTTTTAGAACCTACATGGTGAACTTTGTTCGTATATAATGTGTGTTACACATAGTCTAGGGTAGTGTAAAAAATCCAGAGACCAGAGTTAGCTTACCGGTACCATTGTACATGCACCCTTGCCTAGGTCACAAATCCCAAGGTTTCCAACTTTCCATTCTTAGGTACTCTATGTTGTAAAGTTCTAGCCTAGGGCTTTTCTACATTGTGATTTACTGATAATGTTGCAATGAAAAAAATGATGATTTTACACTTCTCAATCAATCACATTTTCTTTTACAGGTCATACAGATATGTTGCTTATCGCAGCTTCACCTTCTGGATATATGGAAAATTGGGTCAAAAGAGGCGTAAAGTAATTCCTGCCTGTGCAGTCCTTGCAATCCGCAACAGATTTCCTGAAGAAGATGGTCAGTACGAAGGATACAAAGAAGCCATTGATGACCACTTGCCTGATGATTTTTAATTAAAGTTATCTTGCTGTTTTATTAATAAAATTATCTTGCAAGTATTATTAATAAAAATTATTTTGTAAATACAGTTTTCACCTCTCCAGAGTTTTGTTTGGGACAGTATTTATATTCAAACTGTCAGTCAAATAAATGCCTGTCATCTCTCCAAAAAATGTCAATAGAGAAATAGCAAAAATTGATGTGTGGATTAAATCCAATAAACTTTCATTAAATTATATTAAAACTACTTACCGGTATATGATCCTCTGCAACAAAAATAATGCAGCAGAAAATTTTAGTCTGTCCATCAGTGGCTGATCCATCGAAAGGAAGAAAAGTATAAACTATCTCGGTGTAACTTTGGATGAGCGATTAACATGGGATAGTCATATTATTAATCTTAGAAAGCAGCTTGCAAAGGTCTGCGGCATAGCATTTAAGCTGAGATACATTGCCCCTTCAACAATATTACAAACTTTATTATATAATATATTATGCTTTGTTTCAATCCAAGATCCAATACTCGATTATAAATTGGGGAAGAGCAAACTCTACATTGCTTGCTCCACTACAAGTGTTACAAAACAAGTTCATTCGATCCTGCTTGTTTTTGCCGAGGTCCACAAATACAACTGTTCTTATCACCAATTTAATGTGCTCAGAATTAACGATATTATTAAATTAGAGACTGCAAAATTTATGTACAAATATGTGCACAAAATGCTGCCCCGGGCCTTTGCTGGCTGCTTTATTTTTGTACACAAAATTCACCATCAAAAAACCCGTCAGAACTAAAGGAATGATTTATATTTGCCTTTTGCAACGTCAAACTCTGGTAAGAAGATGCTATGTTTTAATGGAGTGAAACTATGGAATCAAATACCATAAGAAATACAAGAAAAGTCTTATAATGTTTTCAAATTTAAATATAAAAGTTTATGAAAAAATTTGTACAATGATCACTTCCTAAAACATATCATCTGCTTATTTCTCGGCACAATTTTTATTTTTGTTGCCCTGTGTTATTCCGCTGTTAATGTATAATGTAAAGTGCTGGTATTGTAGCCTATATGTGTTAATGTTCTTAATTTTGGGTCTATTGTTTAAATGTTTGGGTGGCAGCTGACTTTGGTGACCTTTTGGTCTTTCGCTGCCATCCTTGTTTTGCGAATTATTTGTGTTTTTGTATATGTTTGTTTGTTTTTTTTCTTTCGTCTTCTTCAACAAAACAAAAATAAACTGAACTGTTGAAAGAAATTTACACCAGTCTTGTTTGACAAGGAAATAATAGTTGAAAGATTGAAATGTCCTTCCATTCGTGATGAATTCGCTATGAAACATTATGATACATGGTTAACAAACTTTTTTTAGTCGTGGGCAAAGATCAAAACGCTAATCTTATTCCTAACTCTAACCCTTATCTTAACCCTTCCTAACTTTAATCCCAACTCTGGTAATGCCTGATTGTAACCATGGCATTAAGCGTGGAAAAATAGCCACTTCCAATTGAGTATATGGTGAGGAAAAATGTGCAAACACTGATAAAATGTAACTTTAGTATAAACATTTCACTTATAACATTTAACATCATAAGGCTACGGTACATGGAATCGCCAATATTATAAGACTGTCATCATTTTTTTGGAAAATTAAACAAAGATAATGAATGCTGCTGCAACGCCGACATTGTTAGGCCTATGTGTTTCCGGTGGCTCCAGGTCCCCTGCTGCCGTGGGCAAGCATATTAACCCTTGAAAGGGGGGTGTCACGACTGCCACGTCGCTCATTGTTGCCTGGTTTCGGAGGATGTTTGAAGTTCCTTGATTGGGGTAGGATCTCTACACAAACATATAGAAAATAATGTAGTGCCGCAGTCGAGCATCTGTAGCAGACAAACCTCCACGAACAGCTGAATCAAACAACTGGGCATATTCTTCTGGTGCACAGCCTTGGATTTTATTCTTTGCAAGCAGAGCACTTTCTTATTACACTATAGTGTAAACATAGCCACAGCCTAATTATAAAGTGTAAAGACAGCATAACCCATTTAACCCACTTGAGTAAATTTCCTGTATCCAGTCTGTTAATAGGAACGAGACAAACAACATCCTTATAACTGCCATGTGCAGACTGGACTATGAATGCTAATGCTGTCTTTGCAGGTGTGCCATCTTCAGTAAGGCCAATAAATGAACCATTTGAATACTCTATTCTTTGTGCAGTATACACTTCATCGATCATTAGAGTTACTACACATTATTACCTCAGTCTTTAGCATTGTGAAAGTCCTATGTTGCATCCGATGAACATGTATTCACCCTACTACTTCTAATGCATGACATATGTCGTTGGATATGTTGCATCTGATGAAGATATATCCACCCTACTATTCCTAAAGCGTGATATGTGTTGTTGGATAGCATCCAACTTAGATGGCTTGTCCCCCTTGGCAATAGACATCTTTGCGTTTTCTGGCACTACAATAGTATCCACTTCTTCAGCCACATCTGAAAGCATAAAATAAATACATCACTTTATACTGCAGAAATGCTAAATTACAATATATGCTGGCAGTTAAATGTGTACTTGCTGTGTACATTTCCACAATGGAGTTTGGGGAGCATTTTGTGCACTCTACAAGTGCTGGGCAATGTCCCCAAAAGTTTCAAATTTGTCAACATTACAATAGACTTACTGTTTTCAAGACGATGCATAGTTACACCCATAAGCTCTTCTCGGAATGTAAAGTCCTTTGATTTGTTAACCTTTTTGACCACAAATGCTTGCCTTCCCTTGGACCATTGCAGCTTCCAGCACTTTATCCCACCCTTGGTCTCTGCTTGGTGTCGACCAACATTGCAATTGTTTTCTATAGCAGCTAGTTTTGTGCGTGCAACCATTCCCTCATAACTGAATGCCAGCCTCTTAGGTACATACTTCAGGAGTACATTGTGGAACACTTCAAGGTCACCAGTGTGAACAAATTCGGTGAGCTGGAAAACACAACTAAGTAGCATCAAATTAGTGCAAATTTCACAATTAGCAATGAGAAAAGTTAGTTTTGCTTAGTATTGTATTATTAATAAAAATTCTTTTGTAAATACAGTTTCCACCTCGCCAGTTTAAGTTTGCTTACCAGGTCCATGTCTTTCAAGATCCGTCTATCCAATACAATGGTTTGCAATGCCTTGTGAGATGCAGAGCCTGGTTTCAGCCAATCCTTATCACGTTCTTCGTCTTCAGTGAGATTATCATGCTCACAGGCTGTGTATTCACGTGCAATTTTCCACTGGTGTTTGTTTACTATGTGCCTAAGGATGGATTGCCAACGCTCCTAAAATAGCAAGCCAAAACAATAAAAAAAATGCATAATACACAATCAACATGTATAATTCTCATTTGTGAAAATGGAATTGAGTGAAAAATGACAAAATATAGCATATAATGATATATGTTCAAATTATTTTGTCATAGCACACACATTGAATGTAACAAACTTCTGTAAATCTGCATTTGTTTCAGTAAGTGAAAAATTACCTTCAATTGTATTACGCTTCCATTGCATGTATCTGCACACCACCAGAAATGATTAATAATGGACATCACCCAGGGACTGAGATCATGACATTCTGCTCTTTTGGTTGCCTTGCTGAGTTTTTTAGACACACTCTTAGCCATGTGCCAAATATCATACTGGTGTGATATCTGCGGATATTCCTCTCTCATGATTTTGGTAATCTGAGGATGTCTGTCAGTTGCCAAGGTAGTGATGTCTATATTTGATTCCTACAAATACACAAGAAGGAACTCATACAATGGTAAACTTTTACCTGCAAGTGCATAGGCTATAGCCTTTTGTTCTCCAAAGCAATAAATAAATTACATTTCAAATTATATGAATATAAATTTAAAAAAAGAAAATTGTAAAGTTCAAACATTCCCCAATGGAGATTTTTAAAGTGACCAACTAATGGATATCAAACGTACCAAATTTTTTTAGTTGTTGTGTGGCTGTGGCCTAAATACTGTTTACAGCTTCATCGTAGCAGTTGCATGAATAATAGTACCTGAGGCAAATTACTATGTGCCAATTTCATTTTATTTACCTCCAAATCTTTGATACAACGCTTCAAACCCTCCTGCTCCATACTGTAGCTGTTTTTCACCTCGGTCACTCTGACCACGTTCGTTGCAAGGACAAAATTTGTCTGCGTGTCCATTAGCGAATACGTCCCATAGATTGCCGAATGTCCAGGGCTGTCGCACCGACCATCTCCAGCAACAACCAGTTCTGTATGGGAGGTGTACTCTGAAAGTCAAAATCATGAGAACATTCATTTTAATATTTATAATATTGTTATTTCCATGGCTATCAGTTTCATTGTATAATATTAATAACATTGATTAACTTTTCTTTTGCTATAGGCCTATGTAAAACAAGTACGGTATATATAGACAATGTTGCAACATATTTTTGTAATACCTGAGAGTAGCTGTTCCTGGTGGCGATTCCACATCAAGTTGATGGACGGTAACAGCCACCTCTTTTGAATGTAGTAGAAATCCCTCTCAGAAAACATTTTCAGCTTGAAACAGTCTGAAATTTCAGCTAGTGTGGTGTAGGTGTTGCCTGTGTAGAGGGTGGAGGCTGCTAGGAAAACATTTCCCAGTGGGGTTCGATTCACTAATGGCTGAGACCGCCATATGTAGACATGGTGTTCATTGCATGTAGCCGTCACTGTGATCATGGACCCTGTATATGTTCTGACAATGTTATCCACTGGGGAGCAGCATGAAGAGATGGCGTGGCACTTTTTAAACAATACATCTAATTTATCTTCAAAAACTAACAGTTTGGTAGTCTTTGTTGGACAGACAATGTCTTCTTCATCTGTCTCATATAGGCCTTCACTGCTGCTGCAGTCAGATAGCTCATACGACTCATCGACTTCTAACGACATATCACTAAAAAATGAACAATCCAGGTTTAACGTGGTCCGAGACGTCCTCGCTGTGGAGGGACCCTGTGTGGCTACTTTTCTGGGTGTGCTGGTCCTTGGTGCCTGGCAACATGGAGCAGAGCAAAGTGGTGGCGAGGGAAGAGGGTCTGTCTGTGTGCCTATACTGCAGGTAGACAATAACTTCGTGACTACTTGCTCAGTTTCCAAAACTTCCACAGGGGTGGAAAGTTTAGGTTCTGCAGGGTTAGGTGGTTCAGGATCTGGGATTGGTGTAGATATCAATTGTTGATCCACTGCCTGATGAAGCTGCCAAAAAAATAATTGGCTTGAACTAAATAATTTACATGAAACAAAACTATGGTATGTGTTTATAGTTACGGTACCTACCCTGCCAATGTTTTACTGACCTGTTTTAAAGCTTTGTTCATTTCCCTCTTTGTTATTCGATCCGAACGCCCACTCTTACTCAGAGATTTGAACCCAGGTCGATCAAGTTTTGTGGGCACTGCAGTAACAGTGGCTTTCACATACCTCGAAAAATCAAAGACAGAGGGGACAGCTTCAGGGATGAGCAAATGTTTAGGTGTGGTGCCCTGTAGCTCTGCCCGTAGGTAACGCTGGTAATCGCTGGCCAGAAAATGGTCGCTGCACACACGGCAGTGCTTGTTGACTGGTGGGTTTTTGAGTTTCATCGCAGAGATCCATTTCTTAAGCTTGTCTTGATTATTCAGAGGTAAACGATGAAAGTGTACCCCTTTCACGTTTCTTCCGTTACTACAACCGGGAGCCATACAAAAAACCATCTCAACTCGTAAAACTCAAGTATAAAATTGTTCTCTGTATAATATGTAGCCCAATTGTTTATACCTTAACCGTAGATATCTTACTTCTATGGTTTAACCTAGAGGTTCTGAATTGTTTTGCACAACCAAACACGTCATCAAAGATTTTGACCAATCAGAATCCTTTAAATCAATATCCCTTTTGTTAGATTTTTGAGCTAATGACAAACTTAAAAAAAAAATTATTGTTGCAAATCGCTTTTTGTCATAAAGATCTATGAATACAAAAGCTATATATTTTCGTTGCAGTGCCCCTTTAAACCAGCACATGTGAATTATAGTGTTGAAACGTTTATATAATAGTTTAATTTTGATTTCAACTCATCTTAACCTTCGAAAACAATTTTACAGGCCTAGAGTGTAAAATTATAGCCTTTTATAATGAAGATAAATGATAAACATCTATCTTACATTGCTTCTTTTGGTGATTCTGCGGATCAAGAAGGCTGGCTCTTAAAAAAAGGAGAATTCAACACAAGCTACCAAAGAAGATGGTGTGTACTCAAGGGAAATTTATTTTTCTATTTTGAAAAAAAGTAAGTGAAACTGTTGCAATTTTTTTTTTTGTTAAGAACTTGTATATATTACCTGCAAAAGTATTTGAGTTAATACATGTCAATCATGAATGTACTAATCTGACTTTACATATATATATATCAATGACAAATAGCTCTTGAATCTCATCAGACTTAAGATTAGTGTTTCTAAGGTCTTTTTTTTTCAGGCTAAAAGTCAGTTTTTTTTAAAATGACATTCACAACCTATTTGTAATCTCGCTTCCCTTATAGTTCTGCAATTTCCATTTAATCTAAGGCCTTAAATTTAAGCCCCGGCTCTTGGTTGGCCAATCACTGCTTTATGTTATAAATGACAAAATTATAAGTGAGTACTGAGTATATACAAAGTTTTTCTTTTTAAAGCTGTTCACAGTTTTTGTTAATGGTTAGGCCTATGTCATTGACCAACATGGCTTTGCACTACACACAGCTGTTTAAGGATTCTTAGCTATCCAAGTTGTTGAAAATATCTTGTGCATGTTTCAGCTCATAAACTCGTAAAATGTCTCAAGAGATGTTGTCGTTCTTACACTTTATTACTGTTATCTGTAAATTTTTATTTTGGAAATCATAGAAAGTTTTGTCTGTAGTTACTAGTCAGGTTTTACTGGTTAAATTCATGTTAAACCATAGAGTTTCACTGAAACGTGATATCTATTTTCAGAAACATTACTGCAGTAATTACTTAATCAAGTAGCTAATTTCAATTATGTATTGCTACCCCTAAAGCTGAGTGATAGAAACAAAACTCACTTATTTTTTCATAGTTTCAGATTGTATGGTTAACTAAATCAGCAGTATTAGCCCACCTATCTACTCTGCTACCATAAAGAGAGGTACCGGTAGTCCAATCAAGCAACCAAACAAATTTCAAAAGTGGTTATTTGGCTTTTTCAGATCCGACCAAGAACCTCTTGGAGTAATTGTGCTTGAGAACTGCTTTGTTCAGCTTGCTGAAGGTGGTGATTCCCCGTATACATTTTCAATACAATTCAGTGGTGTAGCAACCAGGGTTTACAAGCTTACGGCTGATGATGATACCAGTTGTACTGCATGGATCAAAGCATTGTCTGTTAGCAGCTATAGGTTTGAATTATAGTACATGCTGGTTGTGTATAAATTACAGTACCGTAGTTTACAAAAAAATCTGCTGTATGGACTTTGAAAACTGATGGTAATTTTGAGGTACTGGATCTGAACTCAGATTTTTGATATGATTATCACATCAGATTTTTGAGATATAATAACAAAAATACATTATTTTAAAATACAACCACAAACATATGCAGTGCTATAGTGTAAGGTTAGTGTTAGACAGGAAAAAATAGCTTAAATAAGGTTACTGGACAAGCATTGCCACGGTACACGACAACTGGGCGAGACAAAGTGGGCGATGCCACCTTGGGCGAGACCAGGTGGGCGACGAGTCAAGTGGGCGACGGCCAAGGTGGGCGACGAGACAAGTGGGCGACGGCCAAACTGGGCGACGGCCAAAGTGGGCGACGTGCCAAGTGGACGACGGCCAAAGTGGGCGACGGCAGCGAAAGTTTAGCCGGTCGGAACGGTGGTGACATATATAATTTATGTAGTTGCTTTGTGGCGTCACGGTTTATCCTGAAGCTTAAGAGAATAAAGTCATATTTTCTGTTTTAGATCATAAAATATGACTTTTTATTTTTACTTTAAAATGCAATGATTGAACCCTAGTAACTTCCTAAATGCAGTTCAAACAGCTCCTGTAGACATTGAAATTTGATAATTTGTGGAAGAGAGGGGATGGGAGTTTCACGAAGCATGCTGTAATAGCGCTTGCTGTTTGATGTTAATTTGCATTGTGACATCATCTTGACACATTATTTTGCAACACACAAACTAGTCTCTGAGGAGTTTTTTGTTAGTTGTTCGAGTGTGTTATTGTTCAAAATACTCCCTAACCGTTATCGAAAGATGTAACTAAAAGTCTTTAAAGTCATATTTTTAAGTGGTGAAGAAAGTTGTCAAACCGATAACAGTGAAACAACGACGTTGCTACGGGGTCAATTTAAGAAGTTATAAAGTCATATTTTCTGTTTTAGTTCATAAAATATGACTTCTCATTTTAAATTTAAAATACAATGATTGAACCCTAGTAACTTCGTAAATGTAGTTCAAACAGCTCCTGTAGACATTGAACTTTGATAATTTGAGGGAGGCAATGAGAGTTCTCACGCTGAAACTGAGTTTCACGAAGCATTGGAAGCAACATTTTCATTATTTTTTGTAGCCTAGTAATAGCGCTTGCTGTTTGATGTTAATTTGCATTGTGACATCATCTTGACACATTATTTTGCAACACACAAACCAGTCTCTGAATATTATAAACACTTGCGTTAGGTCACTAGGTCACTAGTTTTGATCGCATGCGTCTGTCCCACAATCATTTGATTGGTGACCTATATATATGTAGGCCACGACATTCTGAAGAAGGTGCTCACAAATTGAAATACTTCGTATAATACATGCAAGGCAAGTCGTAGTTGTCATCACAATCGAAAGCGTCTTTCGAGTTTCGAACGATACTCAGCTACCGGTTCAAACAAGTCAGAAAAATACTTCGGTACGAACTGTCAACTGATATTTTTTAATCCGAATGTTCTAGTCTAGACGCTGCGTAGCCGCATCAGCAGTTTACGGAACACATTGTGACTGACAGTTCTTACTAGGGCCATTTTTTCATCATCATCATAATCCATCGTCGGTTTGTTCCCCACTAGTGGGGGTGGCCGATTGTTTCCGCGCAGCAATTGTTTTAATCCCTTTTCTCCATTTCACCCTGTCCCTTGCATCTTCCTCCTTCAGTCCGACTTTTTTAAATTCATCCTTCACTTGTTGTTTCCACGTTCTTCTTGGACGACCGCGTTTCCTCTTCCCATCCACCTTTAGATCTAGTGCCTTTCTAAGAAAACTTCCTTCCTCCCTCCTTATCACATGTCCATACCATCTTACTCCATTTGCCCTTGCCAGTTGGTCTATGGTCTCTCTCATCTCTAGCATATCCAACAATTCTTCAGTCCTTTTTTCCCTTCTCGTTTTCACCCCACACATTGCTCTCACCATTGACCTTTCCGTTCTTCTCAGGATTGCCAGTTCACTCTCTCTCAATATCCATGTCTCGCTACCATATAGCATTGCAGGCCGCACACAGCTCCGATATACTTTCCCTTTCATCCTTAGTGAGAATTTTCTGCCATACAACATTTCCCCACATTCCCTGAACTTTGCCCAGCCCAATCTTGCCCTTGTTGTCACCGCTGCTTCACATCCACCACTTCCATTTATCCGATCACCCAGATAACAGAAGTCTGTCACTGTTTCGATGCCATGGCAGAACTCATCATCATGGCCTTCCACTTCATTCCTTCCTTTACTGCATTTCCCACAAACAAAACACTTCGCCAATCTTGTTGCGGCTCTCTTGACATTAGCACATCTTGCATGTACCCACTTTCCACATTCCTTGCATTGCATTGAATTTCTCATCACTCTCTTGCCACATATTCCACAGGGATCTACTTTGCTCTCAACAACTGTTCCTTCTGCTCCACTCACCATCACTTTTGTTTTTTCAAGATTCACCTTCATACCCTTGGTTTCAAATGCTTCTTTCCATTTCTCAAACTTTCTCTCCAGTCCCTCCATACTATTACTTGTCAAGACCAGGTCGTCTGCATACAAAATTTCACTCAATAAGCCCTCCCTCACTCCTTCAGTTACAACGTCAACCACAATAGCAAATATCAGAGGTGACAAAACTGATCCTTGGTGTACACCAACCTTCACAAAAAACTCGTTTGAATAATTTGATCCAACTCTCACTTTTGTTCTTGCATCCTCATACATAGACATCACAGCTCTCACTAATACCTCCGGTATACCTCTTTTCCTCATTGCCCACTCCATCACTTTCCTTGGTACTCTGTCAAATGCCTTTTCTAAGTCGACGAAACACATATATAGTTTTCTCTGCTTCTCTCGGTATTCCTCCTGCATTCTTCTCAATATAAACAGAGCATCCACTGTACCTTTTCCTGGCATGAATCCAAACTGCATATCATTTAATTTCACCAATGTTCTCAACCTCTTTTCTAGTATTCGCTCCACAATTTTCATTCCATGCTCTAGTAGTTTTACACCTCTATATGCACTGCAACTTCTCACATCCCCTTTTCTCTTGAACAATGGAACAAGAGTACTATGCTTCCACTCCTCCGGCATTCCCTCTCCATCTAATACCCTTTGGCTAAGTTGTAGCATTACTTCAATTCCCAACTCTCCACTTGCTTTTATCATCTCTACGCTCACTTCTGATGGACCGGCTGCTTTACGCAGTTTCATTTGCCCCATTGCCTCCACCACTTCATCACGAGTAACCTTTCCCACTGGACCCTCCACCAGATCAACCTCTGTCATATGATCCCATACATTCTCCTTATTCATAACATTTTCCATGTGTTCCTTCCACACTTCTCCTCTGCTTTCCGGGCTGAAATGCAACTTCCCATCTCCACTCCTTATACATCTTCCCCCTACAATATCATTCCCATCCTTTTTCATTTGCTTTATGAGTCTGAATACTTTGTTTTGGCTTTCCCCCATTTTATTAAGTTCCTCCTCAGCACCATTCTTCATAGCTCTTGCAACAACCCTCTTTGCCTTCTTTTTCATACTCTTATACTTCTTTTTATTCTCTTCTGACCCATTTTTGCGCCACTGCTTGTATGCATCTCTTTTCTGTGAAATCGCATGCTTCACCTCTTCATCCCACCACCATGTGTCTCCACGATCCCTCCTCACTTTCTTTTTCCCACATACTTCATCACATGCTGCTAGGACACCTTTCTGAAATGAAGCCCACAAGTCCTGCGCACTCATGTTTACCAGCTCTTTTGCTCTTTTCATAAACTTAATTCTCGTTTCTTTTTCCTCCAGTTTCCACACATTTCTTACAAAAACTCGTTCTTTCTTCACAATTTTCTTCACTTTTTTCATATTTAAGTCTCCTACTACTAGTCTATGCTGCAACTCCCACGGAATTACTTTCACATTCTTCAAGTACTTTCTCTGTTCCTGCCCAACCACAATAAAATCAATTTCCGACTCATGTCCTCCTGAGCTGTAAGTCACCCTCCTTTTCTCTTTCTTTTTAAACCATGTGTTGGCAATACAAAGTTTCCTTTCATCACAAAATTCAAGTAGCATTCTTCCTTCCATGTTTCTCTTCCCAAAACCATATCCTCCATGAATGCCCTCGAACCCATTTGCTTGTTTTCCAACATGTCCATTAAAATCTCCTAATCCAAACACCAACTCTTTTGAACTCCGTAAATCCCATTCCTCTGCCAAAACATCATAAAAACTTTCCTTTTCTAAGTAATCCCTACCACTTTGAGGTGCATATGCACAGATTAGCCTCACTACCTCCTCTTCAAAAGCAAGTACCATTGTCATCACTCTGTCACTCCTTCTTCTAACTTCTATTACTTTCTCACACAATTCCTCTTTTACCAAGAAACCAACACCACCGATTCCTGTGTTATTTCCTGACCACCATAACTTATATCTCCTCTCATTGACACCTAAAAACCGCGCTGACTGTCCCCTCCATCTTACTTCCTCTAGGCAACATATATCCACCCTTCTTTTTCTTAGTTCTTCACATATTTCAGTTCCTTTACCACACAAACTTCCCACATTCCAGCATCCGATTCTAACACCATAATCTTTTTTCAATGTTTTTTTGTTTTCTCGGAACCCAGAGATTCTTCGCACCCCTTGCCCATCTAAGGGCTGCTGGGGACTAGGGGCCATTTTTAGCTTTTGCTGCATTTAAATAATATTTTGGAGCAAAGATTTTCCAGCCGGATGCCCTTCCTGACGCTAACCACAGTTATTGGCGGTGGGCCTAGCCTTTACTTAAAAAAGTATTTCCTGCAAGGCAGCAGGATTTCTAACAAGTTTTAGCCAACCAGTCGAGGTTGTTGCCCATGAGGTGGGACGTGGACCCACTTGTTAGTTTGGTGTGTGATCAAGACCAGTGTTCCCCGAGACCCATGGTGTAACAATCCATGGCGACTGCCCAGGGTTCAAAGGTGCTACTTGTACCTCACACCTACCTCATCTTTAATTAATTTGCATTTTGTTAATTTGCATTGTGACATCATCTTGACACATTATTTTGCAACACACAAACCAGTCTCTGAATATTATAAACACTTGCGTTAGGTCACTAGGTCAGCCAGTGCTGAGATCTTAACTACTAAGTAGCTGGTTACGTGCATTAGACATTTGAATTTTGGCAGTGATTTTCAAGAGAAACCGAAGTTTTTTGTTAGTTGTTCGAGTGTGTTATTGTTCAAAATAGGCCTACATGTAAAAACTTACATACGAATCATTAACTACGGAGATTAGCATAAATTTGATGCTCTAAAAATAAAGTCATATTTTTCAATTTTTAGGTCGTAAAAAAATTGCCCTAGTGAATAGTAATGACTTATTAACTTAACAATGACTGTTGACTTAACAAAGCCGACCAACAAACAATTTTTTAAAAGTTGTTTAGATTTTTCATTGCATTATTTTATATTGATTCAACGTCTTTGTTTGCAGTACAACGTTTAAACATAAGATTATGGTCTGGGATTACAGACATTTGTCTTTGTTTTGATCGCATGCGTCTGTCCCACAATCATTCGATTGGTGACCTATATATATGTAGGCCACGACATTCTGGAGAAGCGTGCTCACAAATTGAAATGACCTGAATACTTCGTATAAAACATGCAAGGCAAGTCGTAGTTGTCATCACAATTCACAATCGATTAGACATTTCAATTTTTGTAGTGATTTTCAAGCGAAACCGAAGTTTTTTGTTAGTTGTTCGAGTGTGTTATTGTTCAAAATAGGCCTGCATGTAAAAACTTACATACGATTCATTAACTACGGAGATTAGCATAAATTTGATGCTCTAAAGATAAAGTCATATTTTTCAATTTTTAGGTCATTTCAATTTTTATTGAAATTTGATAATTTCTGGAAGAGAGGCGATGGGAGTTTCACGATGTTAATTTGCATTGTGACATCATCTTGACACATTATTTTGCAACACACAAACCAGTCTCTGAATATTATAAACACTTGCGTTAGGTCACTAGGTCAGCCAGTGCTGAGATCTTAACTACTAAGTAGCTGGTTACGTGCATTAGACATTTGAATTTTGGCAGTGATTTTCAAGAGAAACCGAAGTTTTTTGTTAGTTGTTCGAGTGTGTTAACATCAATGCAAATTAACATCGTGAAACTCCCATCGCCTCTCTTCCACAAATTATCAAATTTCAATAAAAATTGAAAAATATGACTTTATTTTTAGAGCATCAAATTTATGCTAATCTCCGTAGTTAATGATTCGTATGTAAGTTTTTACATGTAGGCCTATTTTGAACAATAACACACTCGAACAACTAACAAAAAACTTCGGTTTCTCTTGAAAATCACTGCCAAAATTCAAATGTCTAATGCACGTAACCAGCTACTTAGTAGTTAAGATCTCAGCACTGGCTGACCTAGTGACCTAACGCAAGTGTTTATAATATTCAGAGACTGGTTTGTGTGTTGCAAAATAATGTGTCAAGATGATGTCACAATGCAAATTAACATCGTGAAACTCCCATCGCCTCTCTTCCACAAATTATCAAATTTCAATGTCTACAGGAGCTGTTTGAACTGCATTTTAAAGTAAAAATAAAAAGTCATATTTTATAATCTAAAACAGAAAATATGACTTTATTCTCTTAAGCTTCACGATAAACCGTGACGCCACAAAGCAACTACATAAATTATATATGTCACCACCGTTCCGACCGGCTAAACTTTCGCTGCCGTCGCCCACTTTGGCCGTCGTCCACTTTACACGTCGCCCACTTTGGCCGTCGCCCAGTTTGGCCGTCGCCCACTTGTCTCGTCGCCCACCTTGGCCGTCGCCCACTTGACTCGTTGCCCACCTGGTCTCGCCCAAGGTGGCATCGCCCACTTTGTCTCGCCCAGTTGTCGTGTACCGCATTGCCATAGGCCTGCCTAAATCTCTGTAATTTCATATAAAATAAGAACAGGAGGGTGGTCACTGGTCAGTTATACTTTTAGCTTTTCTATTAGCTTGTTATTACTGCTTTTGTTAATAATGTTACTTTAAAAACATATTGGTATCAAAATTGTAGTTTATGGGTGTATTTTAGCTATTTATGCTCCACATAGCCTAGATTTCTGGATATAGTACAATGTGTAATGAACGCAACGTCAGATCTTTCACTTTTGACAAAAGCAACAATTTGTTATATATATATCTCAAACTTGACGTGATGGATAAATCTGAGGTCAGATTCGGATTCAGCACCCCAAATTTCTCTAAATCAGTTTTCAAAGTTCATAGAGCAAAAATCGTGTAGACCAGTGTTATTTATGCTTGCTTGCTGAATGCTGAGTCAGGCCTAAAAGTTTATACCGGTATTCACTTTTCAGCATTCAGCAAGTATATGTATACTATGCTTTGTAATGTTTGTTTTTTTATCACACGATATATCATAATAATAAGTTTAACTGTTCAGTCGTACATTTGCTTTATTTAGTTATTTCATTTCTAATAAGGTGAAATTTTATAGCTTTCATTAAAAAGCAGAATTCATGCCACCAGAGCTTATATAATGAAGTAGGAAAATTTGTATGAACTTGAAGGAAACAACACAGATTCACCTTTACGAAAAGTGTAATTGTGAAAGCTTACAAATGCCGGAATGGCCCGATTCGGTGAGTCCGATTCGGTGAGTTCCCTATTCGGTGAGAGCCTTTTTTGGTGAGAGCCCTATTCGGTGAGTTTTTTTTAAAATTATTGCGCGCCGTAACCTAATTATAAATCATTGCCGTTATAGGGGTTAGGGGGTAGAGGTTGGGGGTTTTTGGGGTTTGGGGTTTTTTGGGGGTTTGGGTTTTTGGGTTAGGGGGTTAGGGGTTTTAATTAGGCTACGTTACCCGATAATTTTCAAAAAAAAATTCAAAAAAATCATCGAATAGGGCTCTCACCGAAAAAGGCTCTCACCGAATCGGACTCACCGAATAGTAGCAGACCCTACAAATGCATAGGCTACACACTTGTAGAAGCTTGGAATTGGTCATGCAAGCTCTAATGCCGAGGTTGAAAAGTTTTTTTGTTCTGACTTTGAATGTTGTTTCCTGCAAACAATTTCATGTATTCTGACAAAGTAGTTTACACCTACGCCACTCTTTATGAGTTTATTTCCGTGTGCTGCCTGTTGATCAGAACTGGAGTCTACAGCACGATGAATGTTGTCATTGACGTTTTTTTTTTTTTTTATTCTAGGTACTTACAGGCTTTGGTAGATGGTTTAGAAAATGAACTTGGGAACGTAAAACCAACCAAACATGTGCTGAATGATATTAACCAAACCGACAACGATGAAAAACCATTAACTTTTGATCCATCAACCTCAATGAGTACCAAAACGAAGCTTTTTGACATTCCCTTATTTTCATCAATTGTAAAAGCATGCTCTATGGACAACATCCTAGATGGCGAAGAGAACTATGAAAACCAAAGTGACGACTTTTTGACTTTTGATGTTTTTTCTTCGACAAAATCAAACGTTTCCAAATCTAAAAAGACAAACCTGTCACGATCAAAATCTTCTAGCGAGCTCCATAATTTGGCTTCAAAGTTGTCAAAAACTGAATCACTTGCGATCAAAAAGCAGAAAAGCCCTTCACGCAAGCAAAGACCTGCTGTTCTAAAGAAACTCAATCCAAGAATTGGGAAGAAGCGTGTGGCTTCAGCAAAAGCGCAAGAGGATCGCTTACCTGGAGGCACCCTTAAAGTTGGGAAATCAATCTCTGCTTCGCGGAAAAAGGTTTCTTCGTCCAATGATGCATGCGGTTTTTTAGAGATGCATGAAAAATTTCGAAGTGATATTGAAAATTTTATTGCTGTTGTTTAAGATTTGCTTGTTTTTTGTTTTCTAGTTGTCTGCATGATTTGTTTGTTCATTTGCTTCAGTTGTGCCTGTTAGATCTATATCTGTTGAACTTCCTATTGTAATGAGTAGGCAGTCAACACACTGAATGTTCGAAATAAGCAATTTTTCATATTGCTTATTTCAAGGTTGCACAACCTGAGCAATGTTTGTATGACATTTAAGAAAAGCTTGCAGTACAGTAGAGTGTAGGCTTTTTTCATCTATGCAGATTTGCTTAAAATCAAAAGTATTAATAACAATGAACTTACTGTATTTGCATAAATGCATTAACAGTGACTAACTTCAAGAAACGTTTTGATCAATAGTGTCGATTGTACTTGTTGCAGCTTATTAAAATAGCAATGTCCTTCCTGTGTATATTTTCATTAAGTAAATCTTAGGTTTCAACATGAACGGCCTTAACACCGTGGACTTTTTTTGTACATGAACTAATATTGCAGCACATTTCAAGTTATTTCTGTTTCATTTACGAAGAAAAATAATCTAATCACTGTCCACAGTGACCACTGTCCATGTTTTAATCAGTTGCTAAAACCGCTCTTTCAGTGATCACATTGATGTTCTTTTGGCTAAATATTATGCATATTACTATGGTTAGACGGACACAATTACACTGTATCATATATACTCGGAATGGCCCGTTTCGGTGAGTCCGATTTGGTGAGTTCCCTATTCGGTGAGAGCCTTTTTCGGAGAGTTCCCTATTCGGTGATTTTTTTTTGTAAATTATCGGGTACCGTAGCCTAATTATCATTGCCGATTCAGGGTTAGGGTCTTATTTCAACGTTTAGCGACGTTAAAACGATGTAAAAGCGGCAATCATAATTAGGCTACAGTACCCGATAATTTTCAAAAAAAATATTCAAAAAATCACCGAATAGGGAACTCTCCGAAAAAGGCTCTCACCGAATAGTAGCAGACCCGTATATACTATATAAGTTTGATGTTTCGAGATGCAGACCAGACTTCTTTGAAGTAGAAATGCAGAATGGATGACGATATAAATTTAAATCGAAAAAGCCTTGAATAAAAAAAGATATATAACCTACAGGTATAGGCCATGCAGGTTACATCTATTTACATTGCGATATAGTGAGAGCATAATTTTAAACAAGGACTTGAAACTGCATAAATTGGTTTATGTTAAGTTTCACTCGTGTGTTGTTAACATATGAGAATGTGCTATCCCAGCGTGTTGTGCCCCGACCCCAGATATATGCATTTCGTCACATTGGCTGCTATTTCAATGCTTTCTGTGCAGTTTATTTATCATCTTCACGCATGGGCTGTTTCTGTCAGAACATATTTTCCTCCCCTGCATGACGCCTTGTCGTTTTGTTTCAAAGCGTCTTCAAATAATAGTCATAAATTTTGTACACTAATGTAGATACGTTTCTTTGTTTTTTTGCTGCTGCTCGCTTTCTGCTACCTTGGTCTACTGCATTGCAAAATAGTTGCTTGCAGATGTGGCTTTTTATTTCATCTGTATGTAACGGACACTGCTTAAGTTTGTGTTGACTGTCGAGTGTGCATGTTTGCATCTTGTAGTGTGTAAATGTTACAGTATTTTATGTTCATTGCTAAGGCAATGATGGTATATGGCAATATGTTTTGTAGCTGAAATTATGTCTTTTGAACAATGCAGGATATGAAATGACTAGCCACCTTATGTTTCTGCAATAACCTACTTGTCAGACGTGAAGTAAGTTGCAAATTTTCTTTTTTGTTTGAATTTTTATATGCAGTCAGTGTTTTCCAAACGTTTTCATGTTGATTGTAACAATTTTTTTGATACATTAAATTTTATTCCACTTGTCTTGCCTTAAATCACTGCAATCTTTATTAAAGTAACCACTTTTTTAAACTACTGTATTATTATCGTGTGATATTGCAAGTTACCCTACTTCGTACTTGTTATCCAAATACCACTAACTGTATTTTTGTATATTTTGATATTTTCTCAACACTTACTGAACTAACATGTAACGGTAACGTATAGACCTACTTTCAAGCTTAGAGGTTTACCACCCCTTACTGGTCCTGTAAAAATAGCACTGACGTCATCCGACCAAATGATGCATCATGTGAAGGTTCTTAGCTGTTTTTTCGTCGTGTATACAACTTTTACAATGTCAAAAAATATAATTTTATCAGTAGTTTTATCTTTTTCGAATCTAAAGTGCTTTTGTAGCCTACGTTGCTGACAATTTTGGTTTCCTTTAAAAGTTTAAAGAAATAAACGACTCAGTCAGCTGCCAATCTTGCCACAATTGTATATGTGTTAGCTGATTTTGCTTGACTAACTTACTTTGTACGGTATCCTTCTGTTATCCGATTTGAGCACGTTATTGCAATAGGCCCACTTTTTTTATTATTCTAACCATATGAAAACGTATTTCACCGTTATACTACCCCAAGAAGTGCATCACATACTGTAGTAATTTTAATGACAGGGCAAATATATTCTTCAAAATCGGTACTTTTCCGAATATCTTACCGTGTGTTTTTGTGCTAAAAGTTTGAATTTTAGATGATTTGTTTTTGTTTGCAACCCTCCACAATCCACATACATGACTCAGTTAAGTTTACATCTACCGACATCATAGAAAAGTAAATGGCCGGCAAAAGTTGATTTATACCTGTTTTTTTCATCAAATGTTTCTTTTTAACTTAAAATATAGTTTGCTTGCAGATCACGAATCACAGACTAAATACAATGATGCGGATATCTTACACAACTTGAGCATACATGTATGGTGTCATGGAATGAATAGTCGACTTCCGATTTGTTCACAAAAACATTGCGCGCAGTTTGAGCAATTACACTTTGTCAGCAATATTTATCAACGTATTTTGTTTGAGGATTTTATATATACCCAGCCAGCAAGAGCTTTAAAGGCATACTAAAGGAAAATTTCAAACCGGAATTAAGCATTAAAATGAGTAAACTGAACATTCAAGAATACATTTCAACAACAATTACCCAAAAAAATTTGTTTTCAATGGCGCTGGCAAGGCCCAAAGTCCAGTGTTTCATTTATTTTCATTTTTTTTCAAAATGACCAAAACGTGCACACACAGCTCAAGAATACGTCATAAAGTCCAGCAATAACAAAAGCCACGTTACCAATCTGATGTTTTGAGCAAACTGTCTGCTGTTTTGATGTTAAAATGTGCTGTTTTGATGTAAATACATACATAGCCTACAGTCAAATCGCCCGCAGTAACAATTATTGCGTGATCGGTTGATTGCTAGACTTTATGACGTAGACTTTATGACGTTCTTTACAGTCGCACGCTTCGTTGCTCAGGCCAATCTCGTTTTGAAAGCTCTGACAAAAGCACGCGCACAATGGTGGTCAGACCGCAATGGGGCAAAATTTTATTGAAAATCGTTTTATGGTAGCATGTTAAACACAAAGAACGTGGAAAATCGCCAAGTCAGGTTTTTCCTTTAATACCCCTTTAATGTCGGTTTGCGTTGAAAATGCAACAAACCAAATGCTGGCTAGCAAGACTGCTTTGGCCTATTGTTATGTTTGGTTTCTCCACACATATAGCTTACATCACTAAACTTGATTTCATGATGCCAGAAAAAGACTTGCCATTGCGCACTTTTCAGTAGCCCCCCGGTAACAATTATATCATACAGTTTTACACCTTGCTTTTTAAGTTTTTTGTCACTCAAGTTTGAAAACATACCTTTGTCACTGCCAGACTCTGTTAATCATTACCCAGGTATGATTTTTAAGCATTTGTGTACTATCAATATTGCAGCATCATCCTATCAATTCAGCAGCGTTTAATTGAGGTTCCTACCTGGTGAACATCTTCATGATATTCTTTATGAAGAGCCTACTACTTAAAATTATGTAGCCTACGTTATTGATTGAGTTTCAAGAAATTATTGTACAAAGGCAACTGCGGTCATGTGAATCTCATATCACGATTTTGTGGGATATAAACCTTTTGCAGTAGCCCAGCCTGCAGTCAACAGAACACAACTTATGAGGTTAGATGCCTAGTGAGCAGTTTCATTTTACAGTTGTCTTGGTGTGTCAGCTCGTGTTTACCTTGGCAATGTAATGTGAACGGTAGGCCTACAACAAAATTGCTTACTTGAGGTGCAAAGTCGGAGAAACCATTAATTTCTTTCGCGGGCTAGGCGTATTTAGGCTACGGTACTCTGTTTCATAGAAACATTTTGCTTATGAAGAAAAAGAGCCGAAAACGTTTTTCGAGTTCACACTTTAAGTTTGCAATTTTGTTTTTCATGTCACATTGCATTCGTTGCTGCCGCGCTTAACGTTTTCTACGTTGGTTTTTGTAAGACGTAGGCCTAATCACTCCCTAAAGCGTCTTGTTTTTCACTTACAGCAATAGAAATATCTTAAAATGGCTGGAAAATGTAGGTACTTTTGGAAAATACAATCTGACATGGCGTTGAATCATATGAAGTGCAGCAGCGAATCAGAACTTTCTTTACATAAAACACCTCTAGTTTACGTTATTATTCCGGGAAATCCCGGCTGTATCCACTTTTATGAAACATTTGCTGAGACTTTGCATGCCTCAAGTAAGATACCTGTATGGGGTGTCAGTCACACTGGCCATGTTCATTCGCGGACGAACGAATTTCCCCATCCCCCAACGCTGGAGTGCGGACTTGAAAATCAAATTCAACAGAAGGTTGAATATTTGAAACAGGAAGTCTTTCCTTTTGTTGATAAAGTTATTTTAATCGGTCATTCCATTGGATGTTACATCATTCTTAAAATTATAGAACGAATGCAAGAAAGAAGCTCATCTATTCTTAAAGGTGTTTTGTTATTTCCGACCATTGAGCAAATGAGCCAAACACCCAAAGGGTTAAAGATGACTCCATTATTAACTAATGCCCGATGGCTGCTTATGTTTGGAGTTGGATTGCTAAGACTTTTGCCCGAGTCTGTTATTTCCTGGTTAGTTCCACTATTGGTCAAGGTAGGAACTATTTTTGTTGTGTACCGGTAATGGAAATGTAGGTACGCTTAGCCTATGAAGTGTTTTTGATGCCCTAAGTATTTTGAATTAACCCGTTGTTTCGTGTCGACTGTTTGCTTTTACTTTCTAAGCCTAGATGCTTTTCAAACATCATGTCATTTTTTGTCCTCCCACACCACCTGTGTTGCCAGCGTTTGTATCACTCCCAAAAGCAACATCACAAGCAACCTGCTTTTAAAACTGGCTTTAGTTCACAGACCATGCTAGTACGTCATGCAAGCTTGGCTGCTTTCAGTATCTAATTGTATTCATTTCATTCTAGTCAACAGATAAATGCATACATCAAACAATAGCAGACCATTTCAATTCCAAGGTCACCGACTGCTGCACCTACATGGGTTTACATGAGATGTACGAGGTATGTTTTTGTTTACTATCAGATAGGCCCACAGTGACATGTCTTGAGTGAAAGATTAGGCCATATTCCAATAGATCTTCATGGTAACGCAGGTTATAAGAATGCCTTTCATGCCGTTTACATTTTTTTTATTTCTTAGGTGAAAGCAAGAGATGATCGGGTTATTGAAGAAAACGTCGAGAAATTAATATTTTATTACGGCGCGAAGGATGAGTGGTGTCCGACCACCTATTTTGATGAGGTTCATAAACAGCATGGTTGGCGAGATGGGAGTCATATACAACTGTGTCAGAAGGGAATGCCGCACGCTTTTGTGTTGACCCACAGTGTAGAGATGGCGGAATTAGTATTTGAATGGACGTCAAATTTAGCGAAATAATGTTCTTTTCATCATGTGTTGCTTGTTAATACTGCAGGTTTTATTCTTCCTTAAATAGCATACTGCAAATGGATGTTAAGGTCCAATTGAATTTTGGTTGTTAAATTAATTCCAGCATGCAATCCTACACAGACGTTTGCGCATTTTTCAGAAACATATCGATCTTTTTGCAATTTTCTGGCAGGACAGAAAAGCTTCGAGCAAGTAACTCTGATGGATCAAACTAATTTATTATCGTATTTCCGTTTATTGTTAATAAAAAATGTGTTCTCCAAAGGCATTGCATAAAATACTATCAATAACAAGCACATAGTTAGCACACAATTAGGTTGGACCGAAGGGGTATTGCATTGGTAAAGCTACAAGCCAACTACTGCAACAAAGCTATCGATTTGTGCAACAATGTTAAAATAAAACAATTCATTGGACGAATGCTACACTTACTACCACGCAAGAAAGCTCATTTAAAAGTTGTTACAGCGTCAACCAAGATAGTACGCCTACAGGCTTGTAAGTGCAGTGCAAACTCTTTCAAAATTACGGGCAACTGATTGAACCAGACGTTTGGGTTCATCCAACATCAAACAACTTGGAAAAATGAGGGAGATGGTTTCGAGGAGGTATTCCCATATCGCTTGTTGAGTAAATTGGCTGTCTTGAGCCAACTGGTTGTATGATAAATTCTCGTTAGCTAATCCGGCTTCACATGAGGTATGGTGTTGATAAAAACAGCCTTGATGTTAACATAAACGCAACTCGATATAAAATCAGTAACACAATTATTACGTATTTAAACACATCTGTCTTCTAGTAGCAACAGGGAAATAAAACAGTCACTGAGATACATCTTTCGATAAGCAGCAAGGTATGTCCTGCTGATGTTCACATGCAGCTAAAATCTATTTGGGTTATGAAAGTCGCTTCAATTCTGCTTGATTTCGTGAATATGGACAAGGACAGCATACAGAATCTGTTTTTTTGCATCACCACAAGATTTGGCGACCGCAGGCAAGTTTTGTCAACTGAATACAATTGAATTATAAAATCCTAACTTAACAATTGGCACAACAGTACAATGTGGCCAAATCGCGTTACTTCGCATTTCCATTAGAATGACTGCCGTTGGTTGTCTTGTGCGCAGACGAGCTTTGCGCAGACTCCATCAACGCCTTGATGTCGTTCACCGCCTTTGTCACGGCGCCGGCAAACATCGCCGATCCAGTGTCTTGGCAACTGTGGTAGGAAGTGATGAGGAAATGCACTGTAAAAAATGTGACGCAACGTTATGCGAAGAATGCGTTTTGTTGTATCAAGCAATAACGTAATTGCGTGAAAGTGCTTGTAGTGTATTCCCGAAAATTTCAACACAGCGCTTACAAGAGTGCAAAAAATGCCACAAATACATGATATGTTACTGCAGATAGCGGTACACTGTTTCAACCTTAATGTCTCGTCAAGGCAGTGAGTGTACACTGGCTTGCCGTGAGGTGTGCACAAACAGTAATACCTTTCGGCCTCATCAGCAGCTGACTAGATGGATTCTCGCTGCTCCAAGGTAATCAGATTAAATTATTCAACACTGAGCGTACTTATAAGCTTTCCTGTATGTTTATGAATTCTAAATTATTGTGATGTAAGTTTATTATGCACCGTACTAATATAAAATCTGATTGGAAAATAAAGTTATTTCTCTCTCTCTCTCAGTGCAGTAGGCACACCAAGAAATGTCATATAGGTAGATACCCCCGGAATTTCCACTCCTCCCTCAAGTCGAAGAAATGGTTCTTCGTCAACTAATTGCATTACATAGCAAGTGTTGTGTCTGCTGACATTGCATTAAATGCAATCTCAACAAACAAGAAAAGATGAGGCGCACACTCGTACGGCACGTGACTTGCTAACCTTTATATTCGTCCATAAAGTAAGACACGCCATAGCCGTCCTCTCGCTGTGCCCCGAAGCCCCCTCCGACACAATCAGTTCGAGACAGCTTCGATATTACCGGGTCGTAGCGCAATGGGCTTTGTGAAGTGGAAAGTCGGTCGTACTCGTTGAAAGGCTGAAAAGCATTCATACAACTAAGAAATCCATCTGCGTTAAACTATTGAGTTTTTATATGTGGGCTGTTTACATCTAAATTAAATTTCGTATTGGAGGCATTTTTTTAGATGATCAAATCATAAAATGAATGAAAAACTAAAACCTGAACATATCTCGTATCCAAAGTTTGTTACATAAAAAACACTCACTTTCAATGAAAACAACTTTGGAACTGAACCGCTCAGCTTTCCAACTAAATAAATCCCTAGTAGATGGCGATCTACAGCTCTTCCGGTCATAGCGTCAAACTTGTACAAGGTTTGGTGGCGAATAGCAGCTTTCAAGTGCCGAATAATTTGGTTCTTTGGAACTGAAGGATCGTCGAATGCCTGAAGCAAGTTGCGTTGGGAAGGTTAGAAGATCGGTAAGCAACAATAATAGTTGTCTGGTTTGATGGGAGTTTGAAGTCAATCACAAAGGCGTTCAAGTTGCTAATGAATTCAATGTTTTGATCATTTTGATGGCTGCATAGCCGAGTGGTGAGAACGTCTGCGCGGCGTTCGAAAGGATGTGGGTTCGACACCGCTCCAGAGCACGCGGCTGTGTCTCGGCGAAGACACTTAATGGCAAAACAAAATAAGGGGAGCAGCTGACTCGAAGAACATATGTCACTTCGCTGCTTCCTGTCGTCTCTTGCATTGCAGCGTACTGTATGTTATCGCAATGGGCGCAAATAAAAACACGATTATTATTATTATTTGAATACATTTCAACTTGTTTTGAATAAAAGTTAGGTTGTCAACATGTTTTGATGTCATCAGGAACAAGACTATCCGATCATCCAACTTCGGTTTGTTTTCGCTACATATTAAACAAACTACGAACCTTGGTGAACGCCACAGAATGTTTCGACACAGTTCTGATGGTCTCAGTTCGCCCTTTTTTAAATAACCTGTAATTAATAAGAAGCCATTCAGATACGACTGAATGTCAACACAAATAAAAAGCCTTACACGATTAATTAAAAGTAATAAATTTAACATCTTATAGTACCGTTACTGCACCAAATGAAAACAGATTTCCCACTTAAGCTGCATTGATGTGCTGAAGGCTGAAATCACGTGATTTCCATCACGACAGCTTGATGTCCAATTTACACGAAGACATTATAACCAGGGTTGTCGGTATTTTACCCGACCCAAAAAAACCCACTTAAAAAACCCAGAGCATCATATATGTCCAATTTTTATCAGAAAATTAAAAAAATGAACCAAAGTACTAGAATGTACCTAAAACAAACTTCAAATTAGGACTAAAGGATGTGATTGTGAAGGAAATTTCCAAGGATAAATTGAAAACACAGTGAATATTTCTGTACACAAAAATCAAGTAATGCCACTTTGTACTACATTAAAACTCATTTATGCAAGAAGGCCTCATTCTTAAACAGCCCTAGTGCATTATTTTATTGAGTTATGCCAGCATGTACTGCAAGTGAGAGGCACTTCATTGGTAAAAAGTAGTATTTGAGGTGAAATAAGCATAAATCTACCTTTTTTGCATCTTTTGTAAATAAAACCTGGGTTTTTTTTAAAAACCCATGCGGGTTGGGCTTTTTTAAAAAACCCGGGTTTTTCTCCACCCTGATTATAACTTACCTGGTGGCAGCAGTTTCATAGGTTTTGGGTGTTTCCTTGTGTAGTCTGGAAAAGGCAAGCTGCAAAGCGAGCTGCATGTAACCGTCTGGGCTCAGTTTCAGCTTTTTTATGAAACTTTTTCCTTTATCGAGAATAAACACGTGGGCGTCTAAGTTCTTTTCCTGTGGAGCACAGATACGGAAATTGTACTGGCAAGCGCTTTTGCAACAATATGCCACGACTATCGCAACATGGCAAGTTATTTGTAACACACTTTAACACGATTGAATAACTTGACTAACGGTCTCTGATTGAATCGCATTGATAAATGGATATTGGTTTCAATAGCTGAAGATACATCAAAACTTTATTGCAAAATAAGACTTGCAGCAGTTCTGTTTATATTACGATTAGTTATAATACGAATCGTTGGTGCTAAATAATATCGTTGTTTAATGTTCGGCTTATATACAGTACCAGCTTACAAAGCTAGCAGGGAATTCCTCACAAAACGTCAACAGTTAGGTTTAATACATACGCTCCAGTTCATTATCATATTTTCAACAGTGAAAAAAATTTCAAGCTTATAAAAATGAAATTTGTTTACCCGTCACAATCTTCACGTCTTATCTAGCAGTAAAACACAAAGTTGTTGGCATTGTTTTGAACTCAGGTTGTATCTGTCTGCTGTTTTCAACTCACAAGCACATCCCATTCTTTCTTTAAGACAGCGATGTCATCTTCAAACTTTTCCAGTTTCCACTCCAAGAAGTGAGGAGTCGGAAGAGATTTATGCTGTGGATAATCCCGGTGGGTGGCATTTCCCTTGCAGTCATACTTGCTGTGATAGAACATGTATTCCCACATACGTCCACTCAGCTGGTAAAACATACAAACAATTAAAGGTATGAACTTATTGTTTACTGCGAAGTTCAATCCTTTCATTCTCGTTTGCTTTTTTGTCTATACAATAAGTTTACCTGGATAAGCTCTTTTCGGTTCATATTTTCTTGATGAACTCAACAACGAAATTGAACATAACGATTTAGTATGGTTCTCTCTATTTCATGAATTTATATTTATCACTCTGCGCATCCAGATCGTTAGGTTCATTGATAAATCCAATATTTTATGAAACGTTTTGTGACGAAGTCTTGGAATTTATTATGTAGTCTGTATTTCATTCCCTAGCAAATTAACTCTCTGTGGATGAAAGCAACCCCAGGTTGAGGAAGCCTTCAAATCTAGACGAAAGCCAATCACAACACCAGTAATACACAGAAGTCTCAATGAGGTAAATAAAACACTATTGGTCGTTTTTTTTTTTTGCGCAAAAGATGTCATGTTCAATGACACTGTGCAAAATAGCTTTAGATTACAAGATCAAGCGAACGTCCATCCATAATGAGGTGAAAAAATGGAACCTACAGTACAACCAGGCATGGCTGATACAAAAAAACTACAGCCAGGAGAAACACACCCAATAGAATTACCGTGGCCTCGGCTGAACAATGTTCGACGTTAATTCCCATCGCCTTGTTTTGGTAAACGATTGCCGTCATTGATTTATCGAACCAACGGTTGAATCCGTTGCCCGTCATGCACGCATGGAATTGTTCGCTGTAATCCTGACGAGAAACACAAGTTAGTTTGTGGTTCGCATGAGTGTGTAAAACAGTACAGGGACGCATACCTTTGGTTCGTCCGTGTCTATGGCAACGCAGAAGGCAGCGCTTTCAACCACGTGCAAGTTCGCCCGGTTTATCTCGTTTGCAAGCATTGCTTTTCGTATCTAGGATGTAAAAATAACGCTTCCATTATACTTCCATCACACACTTTTAAGCATTGGGTCCAATAGACTATTCCACAAGAGGCATTGATGTAGTCTTGACCGTGTAAGGCTGGACTGGATACAAAGTACAACACAGTTACCATAAAAATTAAAAACGTTTTAAAATTCCTTTGTTTCGAACCTCCGCTGGTGACGTGTAAAAACCTATGAAGTTACACCAGTGTTAATCAAGAGCAAATTAAATAAATGTTCTTCCTACTTTGGCCCATTTTGTTCGATTTGCTGTTGTAAAGATAGAAGGATTAGTAACCGGAGCCCCGCTTCTCGTCGATCGCTCATCAGCATCTTTGACAATGAAGTCCAATTGACTTTGAATTTCTTTTGGAGTTAATAAGGAGGTGTTTCCACTCGAGTCGGTTGCATAAGTGGTGACTTTGTAGATGAAACCTTTCCTGCGGAAACCAATACACAGCCGCGTTGATTTGCATGAAACTTAAATATTCTATAAAGTTCTTTGGTAATTGTGTACACCAAAATATGCAAATCATTTTTCCCTTAATTACTGTATATACATAAACAAATAAAATATACAAAACTAACAGAAATGATCCCTAAGCGGGTGCTAAACTGCAACAGTATGAAGAATTGAATGAATTTTGACACAAATACACATGTTACATTGTTACATTCAGCTCAACGTTTTGCGAAGTTTTCTGCCACAGCTCGTGCCAAGCAACTGAAAATGGAATCGATTGTGTTCTTTCTTACGCAAAGCAGTAACGTTACGTCAGATAATGGTACGAGAACGCTGTGTTTGTGATCATTACAACGGTCAACAGTTGCTTAGTGCAGAGCAAACAATAAGTCAACTATCATTTAGCTTCTACTTTTAATCGGAATTTCATTACGTCAATGCTTAATGAAAGGTAAATGTGGCCCCACACTTGATTTTTGAAAGCTTAATATTGGTGCCCAATTAAAAGAACACATGGTGACATTAACGAAATAAACTTCCAAATAAAACTACGGTATTTAATTATTAATAAATACGGTCTTCACAACGCGATTGAGACAACACATTTTAGTTAACATCGTATTTCCTTCAACTCAGTTGCGAGTTGTAGGATAAGTTTCGAGTTTTTTTAATATCAAAAATTTGTATCGAAAAGTTTTACAAGACATGGACCAAATTAAAAACTAGGGCACCATACAACCACCGACAGTGCATAATTCTTTAACGGGGATATATGAAAGTGTTTATCATGAAAACACCGACCTGAAGACAACAGCATGATCAACAGGAGAATAAGTTTTTAATTCGTCGATTCCTTCTCCAGGTATCCGGGTTGTTGAGCAAATGTATTTGTAGCGATCGCAACATATAGGTATGAAGTTTTGTATTGCCATGTTACGGAGCTGGAATTTGATATCACAAGCGTTAGTTAACCTGCCAAAGAGGCGGATATACAGTAGAGAGTGTTAAGATAAAAAACACGTTCCGTGTCCATAAATTGGTTTTAAAAACGATTAAAGATCTTTAAAGTTTACACTTTGCAATAATAACATATCGGAGATTTTCGGAGGTGACTGTTTATCAAGTCTGACACAACTATTCCAATTTTTTTGGCAAGTTTGCAAAGGTAATTGCGCAATGCGCATTCATCGACAGCAGAACAAACAACAAACCGATCCTTTTTCTATCTTGTCCTTAAATTCCATGAATCCATGGATACAATTTGCAGCCTGACTCAATTGGTTGGACTCAGGAAAGTTTTCTTTATGCTTCAAATCTCCGAGGGTTGCAAAGTTTGAGGACACTGAAAAAATTGTACATTTTTCTCGTTTGATATATAGCCTAACATATGCTGGTGGTGGTAAACTGCTTCACCCAACTAACATATGATTCAAACTAAACATTCGTTTTGAAGTTAAAAGAAGAAAGTTCGCGACTGACCGTATAGTTTTAAATTTTCTTCAAAGGGCAGTATTGCAGGACAGTCATTAAACTGGAACCATTTGCAAAACCATCATACCTGGAATCGGAGTGCGCCCTGCTAGGTAAGCATACTTGTCCCAAATCTCACTGATCCAGTTTTCTTCGCTCTCGTATCTTTAAAAAATATTTACATAGCGTGTTTTAGTAGGATGGTAATTGTCATTTTAATAAGTGTCATCACGATTAGATTTTAAATACAAATCAGATAAGTATTTTAAAGGCATGAAAAAGAAAAAAAATACGCCTAAACAAGAAGTAACAAATCCATAATACAATACACAAAAGATTACAATTATTTTATAACCAAAAGCGGAAAATGCTAACTGAAAAAGGAAGTCTGGTACTAAGGCACTTCCTCAAGTGGGCGATCTACCTTACAATCAGAAGCAATCTCAAAGAAAACAAATCAATATATAATTTTTTTTCTAAGTCTAAACCTTAAAATCATTTGTCTAGGGCAGTGGTTCCCAACTAGTGTTGGGCGATAAATCGAATTTTCTATACGATATCTTTTCAATATCGATATTTATTTCAATATCGTTCGATATTTTAGCTATTACAGCCCTAACTCGTAACTGCAAACTCCTACAAAAACGTTGCCGAGGCCAAACGGCAAAAGTTGAAATTGCCTCGGCAATTGCTGTGAACGTTTATTACGAAAAAAATTGTACCAAAACATGTAAAACAAGAAGCGAAAAATATACTAGAATAGTCTATCCCGACCGCACTGTTTCATTTGTTGTGATGTAATAATACCAAAAGTAGCGATAAAGCGAACAACGCGATACGCACGCTGTTACGGTAATTCACGTTGAATAACTCACGGGGAGGAAAAGTAAGTTAATTTTGGGTTGATTCAACGTTCGAGTCAGCACAAATCGATTTAATTTTCCCAGCGGGTTATATTGCGTAACAACAATGCCCAATAAGAAATTTACGTTTGTTTTACACTAATTCAACATCTAGCGACGTTGAATAATCATAAAATAACGTTAATTGCTCAACCAAGCACCGGTAACAAGTTAATAGCTCCCTGCGAGAAGATTGCCTCGATTTACGTATGCACTAACATAATTTCGGCACAATTGGGATACTGCGAGTAACACAAAGTCTGTTTGATGAAGAACTAGATGTCAGAATCGGAATCATCAGATGCTGTATCGGAGGAAGAGGTTGACGTGTCATCACTGGAATCGGACACATCAAGAGGTTCATCGCTTGGCTGTAAATCTACACCGTCTTCGTCGTTCGCAATGAAGCGTCCACGTTTTGCCGCTTTCGTGCTTTGGTACCCATCCACACGCCTCTTTCGCAGAGCTCCATCAGGGTGTTGACTAAGGAACAAATCTATGGCTGTGGCATAACGACTGGGAGGAATGTCTAACCCTAACCTTACAAGTGCTCGTGTGGCCTTGGCATTTTTATTGCCGACGCTAATGCGTCATTCATGCATCTGCGTCGGCAATTGCTGACACTAATTTCGAAGACTGAGAAACTCTTTTCTTAATTAAAACAAAAATATCGAAAATATCGAGTATTTTTTCAAATATTGTATCGTTTTGTTTTTTCAATATCGCCCAACACTATTCCCAACCTGGGGGTAAATTACCCCCGGGGAGTAATTTGCCTATTTTGGGGGGGTAACGAAACCCGATTTGGAAACAGTGAAGCGAGTGAAGGTTGTGAATTTTATAAAAGCGAAAGAATTGACCAGGCCGTCTTTTCAAGGAACTGTGCAAGGAGATGGGAGAAAGATACGAAGCATTACTGTACCACACAGAAGTATGATGGCTGTTTCAAGCAAAGTGATAATCCACCTGGTAGAATTTTGTGAGGCTGTCCATGTTTTTCTGATAAAAAAGCCCGACTTGGCTGAATAGTGAATACTTCACTAACCAACAGTGGATTTCCCAGCTGTGCTACCTGGCTGATATCTTTCTTTGGTGAATTGAAAATAGGCAATTCAAGGCAAGAATGTAACTGTGATCGACACCAAAGTAGCCGTAGCAGCAATTATCGCGAAGGTTAAATTGCAAGCGAGTTGGAAGAGGCACAGTTTCAGACGCTCGACAATCGACATGTACCTCGCAGGCAATGGACTTGAGTTGACAGCGGCGTTGATGAAGGACATAGCTGACCACTTAGGCCAGCTAGCCAAGAAGATTGACAACTATACTTTCCAAATTTGGACATGCACACGGCTAGTCTCCAATGGTGCATTGAGCCCTTCACATGTGATGACAGCCAGGTGGATGATAACGACTTTCCGGCCAAAGAAGAATTTATCACTCTCCGAAAGAACGAAGCGTTGAAACTTGATTTCAAGGGGAAAGGCTTGGAACCCTTCTGGATTGGCAGACTCCAGGACGCACTAACATTAGCGACACGGGCATTAAATATCCTGACATCTTTTTCAACAACGTATCGCTGTGAACAAGGATTTTCAACTGTCTTGGGAATGAAGACAAAGAAGCGCAATCGTCTGGATGCCAAAAGCGACGCAAAAATCGCCCTCAGTAAGCTACCACAAAGCCCAGGATCACAAAGCTGGCGGCTGAAGTCCAGGCCCAACCTTCGCATTGAATGTTTACCGCGCATTGTTATCTTGTATTCAGTGAAATACTTAGCAATAAACACCTTTGTTTTAGAAAATTGATCGATTGATTGATTGATTGAATCTTTATCCTCGGACTGGGAAAGCTTCTTGCAGAGCTTAATCCTGGCAGCTTCGCATACTTGTAGAGGCTTTAAATCACTGACGCAGGCCCGGTCACCGAGATTGACAGAGTGAAGTTTCCGATTGTTGAAGTCTTGTTGCCGGGGAACTATTCCATCCATTAGATGCCGCTGAATGGAGAGCAGTCCTTAACGTGCGTTGCTCAAGCGCACACCCCGAGAGTCGAACCAGCGCCGCTTGATCCCGAAGCTTCTTCGTTCCAGAAGTGACGCGCTAACCAATTGAGCTATCGGGGGTAATTGCCTCACTTCAGGGTGGAGATTAGAGTAACAACCAAAAAAAGGTTGGGAACCACTGGTCTAGGCTAGGCTATCAACCACAACAATATTTTAATAGATTTTCTTTCTTTTTTTATTGAAATACTGTTATGACTGATAGTCTAGCCAAATGATTTCAAAGTTTAAACTTAGAAAAAAACTATTGATTTTCCTCTCAATCACTTTTAAATAGAATTGTAAAACAGGTATAGTTTCCATTAAAAAGCAAATGACTGTGTAAGAATAAAAAAATAAAAAAAATGTTGTCATTCCACAGCAAGAACGATAAAATATCTTTCAATTCACCTGACTAGGCAAAGTTAAACATTATATAATTACAGCTCTTCATTCCTCAAACAAAAGTCTAGTAGTGACTGGTCTCAGTGGTCTGGTTTTGAGTTGACATGGCAAAGTTCAAAGTACAACATGCTTAATGCAGTGTCAATTAATGCAACCTTTGTATCTTGAAGATAAACATTAGCTATCAAACAGCAAACAAACCATAACCACACAATCACATTGTATGTTTAACTTATGAAAGTTAAAGATAGACAGTACCGACAATCAGACATTAATATTGGGTGTTGGATTCTACAACTATAAAATACGGTATTGACCTTCAGACTTAAGCCCTTGTAAAAGCTTTATTATAGTACCGGTAATTGACACGCTTGAAAACCTTTGAACTAGTATGCTAAGTAGTCAATGAAGTCGATATACCAATAGGCTAAAGCACATAAGCAGTAGTGTTTACACATAAATCTGCTAGTGATTGGAATGTGTTTCTACTGGTACATTGCGTCGGAGCACGTCTTTTAGATGCAAACAGTTGGGTGCCTGCCAAATAGGTAAGCGCACTGTGGCGTCAGGATATTTAGATGCGGCGCCCGGTCATTTAGGTGATATTCCCGGTAAAGTATATTTCGTTAGGTGCTTGATGGTAATACTGCAGACAGTGGCGTATGGAGGATTTTCTCAGGGGGGAGGGGGCATTCGAAATGTTTTTCCAATCGAAAACCAACTAGAAAAACGCCTATTTGCTAATTATAACCATGCACACTGATAAGTTTTAAACCGAAATTCACTTTATAACACAGCGGGGAGAACTGTCGCATACTAAAGCATTTCTGATAAATGATTATCATGAGTGTAATTTGACACACCGAGTAGCACCTAAATATCCTGACGCCACAGTGCGAGTACCTACTTGGCAGGCACCTAACCGTCTGCACCTGAAGACGTGGACCCCACTGTGTCAATCACAGGAATATACTGAATAGAAAAATTTATATAGCATGGACCATTTTATATTGAACTCAACAAAATAGAAACTAATACTTGTTTGTACCATCAGATTACAAACTTTTGAAAGAGAACATTTAAAGTTTACTAATGAGCCAAAAACTGATTTCGATATTAAATGAACAGGGAAGATGAATTGCAATGTCGTTTTGATTTTTAAATCCAAACATATTATTAAAACAATCATATTATATATACTATTAAAACTTATATATATTACTTCTAAAAATAAAGATCGTTTACGAGTTAGGAGTTAGCAAGGATAGTTTTGCAATTGCACAGACACATGTGCATTGTGCAAGTCAGCCTGGAAAGTCACCGCGGCTATAACGCGGTGCAAGTCAGCCTGGAAAAAGTTTAGAGAACTCCTCCCTATCCCCACAAGCAAGCAATTTCCTGCTGCAACAAGAGGTCAAGTTTACTCCAGTTGTGTGAGGAGTGTCATGCTGTATGGCTCTGAAACGTGGGCTACTTTAGCAAGCATCGTCAAGCGCCTACAACAGTGGTTCTTAAACCGGGAGGCGCGCCCCCTTTGGGGGCGTGTGAGGCTCACGAGGGGGGCGCAAGAAATTGAAAAACTCTGCATGAATTATGACTAAAAATGTCTTCACAACTATGCTGGACAGTCGATTGTTGAAAATGAAACTTTGTGTTACAGTGGCACAGTGTTTGTAGAGCGTGTTGTTGTCACATCTCGCATTCTTTGTGATGTTTTAAACGTTGCTAAATGTTTGCGCGACACTTTAACTCTCGTAACACAACGGCTTTCTGACACAACAGCCTCGAGCTTCATGTAATTCTTTCATCAATTCTATTGACATAAAATGAGTGGGGGAAAAGAGAAAGTATGACAATAATTATCTGAAGTTTGGCTTTATAGATAGCCTACCATAGTAAATGACCAAGTTGTACCACAATGCGTCATATGTTTTTAAAATCTGAGCAACGACGGTTTGAGACCAACTCGTTTGCAGCGTCATCTTGGAAAAAATACCTTGAACACCAAAGTAAACCTTTAGCTTCTTTCCAATGCAAGAAAGACTTTTTCTTTTTAAAATGAAGATTGCAAGTAGCGAGTGCTTTTGCCAGTCATCGTCTGTGGAAGTTGTAGAAGCGTCTTTCGGAACTTGGCATCGTCGAGTTGGCCTACCCCGTAGACATTTTCGAAGCGCTTAATAATTTAAATCTGCTCCTGCAGGGCAAGAATACTAATCGCATCAAAGACTATGAGGCCATCCATGCTTTCATAGCAAAACTGGGGCTGTGGCATCGTTGAGTTCAAAAGGGAAACACAGCTTCATTTTCCAACCTTGATACTGTCCTTGAGAAAAACCAAATGAAAAGCGAGCTTAAGTTCGAAGTGGAGTGCCACCTTCAACTTTGGAAACAAGAATTTGAACGCTATTTTCCAGACTTGGGTGACACCAAACTTCCAGAATGGCAGATGACAAGGCATCCCTTTCGTCAAAATGAGAAAATTCTTGCCGACAATTTACAAGAGGAATTCTTGAAGCTAAAATGAAATTCTATTGTAAGGGACAGCCTTGAAGCAATGCCACCAACAGATTTCTGGGAGAAATGTGTGCACATTTACAAGAGTACGGGTGCTGTGGCTATATGCACACTTCTTCCATTTTCATGCACTTAGTGCGAAAATGTTTTTTCTACTCTCGTGAACATAAAGACAAAATCTAGAAACAAACTTTAATGTGAAGCCGATCTGAGATGTATATACATCATCTGCTACTAATCCCAAAATTAAACATTTGGTATCCCCAAAAATTTAGGCTACATCCTTCGCATTAATGCAACTTACCTGAAAATGAATTGCTGTTCTGCTTAAAGTTTTTTGATTTTGAAACAAAGTGGGGCGCGAATTTTGTTAGCATTGTAAAAGGGAGGCGTGTGTCAAAAAGTTTAAGAACCACTGGCCTACAACGTAATGACAGAGCGATGGTAAGATGGACCTGCCCAGTCAAGCCTGAAGACAACATTAAGTTTGAGACTCTTCTATCAAAGCTCAAAATAAAAGACATCAGTGAAGTCCTCCGATTAGGCAGACTGAGATGGCTTGGTCACGTTGAGCGCAGTTTAAGCTGGATCTCACAGGTCAGATGTGTCAACATCGCAGCACAGCGGGGGTTAAGGAGACCAAAACTTTCTTGGGAAGAACTTGTAAAACGTGACCTTGTAGCCCTGAACATGGACTCTGCCAACCCAATAAATCGCAAGGTGTGGAGGGGAAGACTTCGTTCTCGACAGACAGGCCACACCCTCGACATGAGGATTAATTCATGGCCTGTAGTGTATAATCAAAATTGGTTGATGATGTATACTTTTGTTGGGAAATTATATATAGTTACATACAGTACACTGGTACCGGTATTACAGAAAACTCAAAACCAACAGCTGGAAAATTGAGATAAATATGAACAAGTGTGGGTCAAAAAGCTGTCACAGGGTAGGATGGTGCATATATGTATACCAGTAAGTTTTTAGTAAATTTCGCTTTGACATATAAAAATTGCCTGTTGTTTATGATGACATTTGGACAATGTACAAAAACTTCCTAGTTCTTTGATCTAAACTACAACTTTGCTTCATTGTTGGTTGGAATGGTTGCAAAGAAATAAGAAAGCTTGAATTTAACAATGACAATGTAACAATTACCGCTTTTTAAGAATCTGTTGAAGAGGTGGTCAATCATTCTTCTGCAGATCAGTCATTGCTTCAGTTACACTTTTGAAGTCCTCTTTATTCAGAAGAGGTTCTACCATATCCAGAGTCCTGTTAAATATACTCATGAAATATATAATCTCTTAATTTTTTGGTAAATATAGTGAACTGATATAGCTTTGTTGTACAGGTAGTCAGGTACCACAAACATGCAAAACCGACACTGTTGCTGCAGTTTTACTTGACTTCATTAATTTGAAATTTAGACATTGCACAAAACTATAACTCAGGTTTAAACGACACTAAAAGAAACCAATGTGCTGTTTGAGTTTCCACAGAAAAGTCTGTGAAGTTAAGTTAAAAGTAAGGTGCAGTTTTTTTTTACCTCTTGCAAGTGTCTTCGAGGTTGGGCAAGGGATATCTTGGCAAGTAGTCTTGCAATTCAAAAAGTTTACACTTTTTTGGCATCAGAGTAGACAATGCCATTCCCCATGCCTGTAAATACATGTTTATAATTCAATGTATCATAATACTTTTAAAAATAAAAGATCATTTATGAGTTAGCAAGGATAGTTATGCAGTTGCACAGACACATGTATAACTTTGTTTGACTGAACTCTCCTTGCAGCTATATATATCCAATGAGATATGCTGGGAAAGTAGTAACCAAAATTCGAATATACTGCATGATACAACAACGTCTACACTTACAGTACAACTAAATACAACTATATACAACATTTGCATTCATCACAATAATTCGACATGTTAGCATTTTCGAAGGAATCGAATCTTTTAATGTATTTATAGATTAAGAATCAATTTCCCTATAATAATAGCATCTTCAGTCACAGTGATCGCACAATCAAGCAGTAATAGCTTGCAGAAATATTTTAGTAAATAGCAGATGGTAATAGCTCGCACAGCAAGTCATAAAGATAAATCAGATAATGTGATAAAAAATGAAACAGACAAAAACATTATACAAAATTAAAATAACACAATTTAGCTGCACCTTTGTTTTGTTGCTCCTTGGATTATACATCCAATCCCTTAAATACAAATAAATTAAACAGACATATCATTTCTGAAAGAATAAAGTTAAATTTCTAGCCTATAGTAAGGGCAGGGCTGGATGACAAGTAATTTGTACAGTTATTTTGGTGTATATATAGTTTTTTTTTTAATTCTGTTGGTACTGACGAAATCGGTTAAGAGCATACCGCTTAAACGTATCTACCGTTTATTTGGATCAAAATCTGAAATCCCAAACCAAATTCTATCTAATGTTAAGTAAAACCATCGCTTAAGCGTATCTCGCTTAAAAGAATAAGTCGGACAATAGGTAATTAATATCATGCTTTTGCGTTCATTTAGGTAACGCAAATAAAGCCTTAAAAAATATTTGCAATTGTATTTAAGTGTACTGCTAACCTTCGAGTTTTATAGGCTGACGGCTGACGCTTAGCCTTTTTGCGAAACTTTTATCAGCAGTACCGTATTTCTTGTCGGCGTGTAAAAGACTTTGCCTTATTTATGAAAAGATTGCAAATGTGTCATTCCATGTCAACTCAACAGGGTGTGCAAGCTCGACCCTCTTAGATTTTCTTGAAATTCACACTAAAGTTTCATATTGATGTATGATGAATACAAAAAAAATTTCAGCTCATTATCTCAAGACATTTAGAAATTACAGCCCTTCAAAGTCACCAAGGTCCCTCAAAATGCGTTCGCATGTAAATTTTCCTCCATGTTTGGGTCTTCACAACTTTTTATGTAAAGCATTTACAAATCTGAAATTTGGTATTCTGATTAACAAGCAGCCCTAGTTTTCATATCTACCATCAAAGTGGCTAATTACAAATTAGTTTTAAATATAGAACCTTTCAAAAATTGAAATTTTTTACATTTGAAAAAACTACATCAATTTTTGATGTCCTCAAAAATGTTTTGCAGGAGTTATTTTTTCTGATAACCTCACCATTTAAAAGGGTGTCCTCAGAAAAATTCAAAACATTTTCATTTTTGCCAAGTAAGCCACACTACCTCACACCCCCGAGACTTTTGCATGTGATGGTCAAGCTCATGATTTCACAGCTGCATTTACTATTGAAGGAGTTGGGTTACATATTTGAAACTTAAACTGTTTAAATATAGCTTAGGCAAAGAAGGTTTTTCCTGAAAGTTTCAACTTCCTGAATGACTGTCGACAGGGTCAAATATTAACCACAAGATGGCGCATTTTGAGCTTTTTTGCTCGGGCTTCATCTTCGCACCCTCCAAACTTCAATAATTTCACATTTGTTTGGCGTCAGTCTCATGGGGGTTAATTACCAACTAGTATAGAATAATGATATGCAAAATGGTAGTTCTGGGACTAATTGGTTTGGGAAATAGCGGACATCAAAAATCGATATAATTTTTCAAACGTAAAAAATTTCAATTTTTGAAAGGTTCTATATTTAAAACTAATTTGTAATTAGCAACTTTGATGGTAGATATGAAAACTAGGGCTGCTTGTTAATCAGAATACCAAATTTCAGATTTGTAAATGCTTTACATGAAAAGTTGTGAAGACCCAAACATGGAGGAAAATTTACATGCGAACACATTTTGAGGGACCTTGGTGACTTTGAAGGGCTGTAATTTCTAAACGTCTTGAGATAATGAGCTGAAATTTTTTTTGTATTCATCATACATCAATATGAAACTTTAGTGTGAATTTCAAGAAAATCTAAGAGGGTCAAGCTTGCAGTTTTTCAAAAACCTGTTGAGTTGACATGGAATGACCCAAATGTGAGAAAAAAGGTTTCACAAACAAACGCAAGTGAAGAAAAAAAATTCAAATACCAAGAAAAGTGGCTTGTAGACGCCGGCGGCCATGGCCACAGGGAGCTTAGAGGCCTAAAATGTTACAGCTACTACATAAAGTTATGTTGGCAACCTTCTGCTCAAATCAATACTAATTTGCACAATGAGGCAAACAAACCTGTTTTGCAAAAGTATTCGAATGACTTCCCATCGAATCCATTGTAGTGCTGCATACCCAATTATTCCTATTAGTGAACCAATTAGTCCAGAAACAATGGCAGTATCAAAGAGTCTTTCTTTGAAGATAGTGCTGCATAACACAGCCGAAATGCTGCCAGTAATAAAAGCAGGGCCTGACAGAATGTTTCTTCCCATTGATATGAAAACCAGGATTTAACTATTTTTGTTATGTTTATGCAGACCTGTGATAAAAAAGAATCATTTAACCAATTTTTTACAACAATGAAAGTTAAACTGACTGGTGAAGGTGGGGGTTGAAAACCCTTGTGGCATGAAATAATGGTACCATACTGATGAGCCAAGCCTCATGGGCGAAACACAATGTCAATCGCTGTGAATTCTTTCTACAATTGGCTGTTGGGAAACATTTAGCCAATATTATACAACATTGATCCAAAATAGCCTCGCCTACCTAATTTTTATTTTAGAAACATAAATAACCATGCCTCAACTCCAAATGGTTTACTTGCCACAACACACTACGGTATGCCAAATAAACTCTAATAGGTATCCTCAATATGTTTTCAGCACACCCAGGTCACAGAGTACAATCCAATCAAAAACTAAATTGTCAGTATTAGCTGTCTTGTGAACTGACCTATTACCTAGCCTAGAAACATAGATTTAATTTAATAAAATCAATTTAACAAAATTAGCATAAGATACGGTATACAATTTCAAGACTGATCTAATCTGTTATAAGCTTCCCATACGGTAGTTCCCAAACCTCACCATGTGGAGGCATATCAAAATATGTACCTCAATGGTTACACGCCCGGCTCAAAATCACGCAGCGCTGGTTTGACTCTCGGGTGCTTGAGCAACGCACTTTCAGGACTGCTCTCCATTCAGCGGCACCTAGTTAATGAAATAATTCTCCGGCAACAAAATTTGGAGCTGGTATACAAGTCCCTCCCCCACCCCCGCTTGGTAACTCATCACAAAGACAGGACTCAACCAAACATACAGGGTGAAACTACTTTACCTTTGCATTACTGTTCACACACTTCAATCCACATGTTTTGGTCAATTCCTCTTTGTTATGAGTTGCCAAGAGGGGGGGGGGGGGACTTGTATACCAGCTCCCAAAATTTCAACAATCGGAAAACTTTACTCTGCCAATCTCGGTAAACGGCCCTGCGTCAAGAGCCTCAACAAGTATATATGCAAAAACTACCGTACCAGAAATAGCCTATCAAGATTTTGTCAGCCTGAGTATAAAGAATCAAAACCAACCAAACCTACGCCACTCCTAGTCTCAACCTTTATTTTGAAAGCTGAGAAGCAGTTATGTTTATTTAAGTTAGCGTCATCAAATATTCAAGTTTCGCTTTAGCTTGATCTTTGTTTGCATTTGGCAGGAAGGAAGAGCAAATGCAATTATGCAAACATTCATTCAGTTCCAAAGTCCAATTGAATTGTGCTTGACATTCTAGTGTTGCCAAACGCTTTCACATGAATTTGCAGTGGCACCATTTAAAAGATGGGCCACACAGCTGCAGTAGTGCAACGACATGTCCAGGGACGCCGGAAGCGAGGCAGGGGGGGGGGGGCAAATACCGCCCTGCCCTCAATTTTTATGTGGATGGGGGGCAATGGTGCCCTTTTAAGTTCATGTAAGCTACTGCACATTGTGCAATACTAGGCTATATAACAATTTTAGTTATTAGCTTAATTATAATCTGTCATTTCTGACTCAAAATAGGCCTAATATTCACGACACAAAATTCTCTATCACAGTAGGTAATTAGCCTACATCATCATAACGTAGCATGATGTTCTCCCGTGCCATTGTTCTTTGTATACCGTACACTTGTATCATTACTCGATGATGAGCTGATGGATGAGCATAGCCTATTTGCTATATCTTATCTTTAAACTTTAAAAAAATTTGCCATTCAGCAACAAAAGTGCCCTTTTTTTTATAATCCTGCCCCTCCAGTCAAAAACCGTTCCGGCGCCCCTTGACATGTCGACATCCCGAGTGGGGGCAATGGTAGAGATGAACAGAGAACGGCGTCTATATTCTTCGTAGTATTTTATTGCGATTGCACAAGCCAACTTGACACGAAGCAGAATAAGACTGGTCTGACGAAATTAAGCCTTGATTACGAATAGAATACAAAACTGTTTGAAATCAAACCCAACTTGTTGGTTACACACAGCACACAACAGACCAACAACGCAAATAGACACAAAATTATGTGAATGCAAGGTAATGCGAGGGAGCAAGTACGTGCTCTGTAAAGTTCCAGCCTGAGGATTTGAGCGGCTGGACTTCCTGTATGGATATTGTTTCCACTTTCAAAGAAAGGAAATTTTCCCTACTCAGCAGGTTTAGGTCCAACGGCTTTTATTACTTATTTGCATCAGACAAGAATGTCCATATTCAAATGATACAAAAAACGGCATAGGCTACAATATTAGCCTACACACGGACACGCAGCTGCGGCGCAAAAGTAATTGATGGATTGAATCTTTATCGTCGGACTGGGAAGTGGGAAAGCTTCTTGCAGAGCTTAACCCTGGCAGTTTCGCGTAGGGGAAGGGAAGGTAATTTGATACACTTTTAACATTTTCGGCTATTAACTGAAAATTACATGACACAAACTATTGATTTTAGGCTGAAATGAAAGTCTGATCCCTTACACACTTTTTAAAAACATTTTCACTTTTCTATTTTTGTTACTTTTTTTTAATTGAAAATTTAAAAACGTCACTCAAATGTATCAATTTACCTTCCGTGGAAGGTAAATTGATACACTCGGAAGGTAATTTGATACAGTAATAGCCTACTAACACACAAATCTCCTTTGACAACAAAGCAATAAATGAAAATTTAATATGTGGTTGGCGTGCTTGGGTGCAAGGATGACTGTTGAGCCTATTTGTGCGGCGAAGCTTCTGCAGCGGGATGGACATGGGAAGGATGATTGGCTGGAGTTCTTATTCAAGGGGCGTGCCTTATGCTGTTCTCGTTTTTTGACAGCAGATAGCGTGTAGGCCTACGAAAGCCTATATAATAGTTGTTTCCCAAAGTAGCAGGTCTAGTTAATAAAGAACAACTTATTTAAATCAACTAGATCAATAAAAACATTTATTACAGTCACAAAAAACAATTTAATATACTGTATCAATTTACCTTTTCCACATTATCAATTTACCTTTTTCAAAAAAAGTTATAAAATTCTGATATTTGTATGCTTGGATGCACGTTGCAGAAAAAACGTGACATGCCCTTGAAGACTTATCAATGAACTGTCAACTGAGTTTGGTTTCATCTTCCAGGAACTTTTCTTTAATTTTCCAGACGGAAATAATTATGAGTTACAAAATTTACAAAAATACTCAAAAAACACACTTTTAAAATTTTATGCCACAAAAGTACGAGTTAGCTGCATGGTGCAATTTTTGTAGGCATTATTTTCACAGATCTTCCACCTAATGACAATATTTTTGACTAATATTTTTTTTACATTTCTGTAGGGGGGTGTATCAAATTACCTTCCCTTCCCCTACTTCTAGAGGCTTTGAATCACTGACGCAGGCCCGGTCGCGAATTTTTTTCCAACGAACTTTTTGTCACTTCGCAAAGAGTTTGTAATTAAACCGTGTGAATGCAAACGTATTTCATTGGCGTGTTTGGTTTGGAAAAAAAATTGACTTTTGCGGTGCACAAAAGCTTTTCAAAGAAAGTAGGGTTAATGGGGGAGGGTTAGTTTTCTCAACTTTTTTAAACTTGAATAGACTAGGTGTGTCTCCAGGCCACGTTTTTTTTTCAAGTTCAATGTTTAGATTTGGACCTGGAGGGCGAAAATTGGCTGCTAACTTTGAAAACAGCGCAAAAAAAATGAATTGGTAAAAACAGTTATACGCGCGCCGCGCAGTAACCAGTAGCCTAATGGCTACACTTACAAAAATATGCAAATGAGACAAAAAGTTCGTGGGAAAAAAATTTTGCGGCCCGATCCCCGAGATTGACAGAGTAAAGTTTCCGATTGTTGAAGTCTTGTTGGCGGGGAATTATTCCATCCATTAATATAATATACTGCAGTACTTTATATAACTTTGTAAATTTTATTTTGTAGGCCAATGTTATTTGCTCTGAGAATGCGGATTGTCATGGTGCGCAAAACGCCAGTGAAGCAATCAGGGGCTCTATCCACTTTTAGAATTTGGGGGGGTGATTTTTGGACAGTGGGCTAAAATCGTCATAGTCATTTCAACTTCTGGGGGGCGCAGCCCCCCAGACCCCCCATTGCAGCATCAGCTTCTTTCTGATCGAAGCATAGGGTTTCCAAGTCGTTTCACAAAGTATGTTTCGGAAAGGGCATTTTTGGGTAAGCAAACTGGTAGTCACTTAACAAGAAATATTTCTGGCACTGCAAATGAAAACTCGAACCAATCATAAACTACGTTTTTCGTGACGTGAAAAAGGGCGAAAAGAAGATGATACAAAGCAAATCAAGTGCTGGATTTTCTACCAGCTGTTTGTTTGTTTGTTTATTTGTTTTTCATATTTTTACCCTGCATGGCGAGAAAGCGGACTTGAGCGCTATGCATCGGTGTGCGCCTTCTGACGTACACCTGACCCACGCTGCAGCCGACGGCAATGTCTGTTTCCGGTTGTCTACTCTACTTATGACTTAAATTTGGTACTACCCATTACTCGAAATCGATCACTGAGTAGAGGCAATTATACTCATAGTGAAGTTTCTTCCCCAGAGAAACAACAGCAAGTGCGGGGGGGTGGAGTCGAACATGCAGGCTCTCGACTGCGAGCCCAACACGCTAACCACTCGGCCACTGCTGCCGACTAAGTTGGCAGCTGGTTGGCTTTTTAGGGGTTAGGGTTAGAAAGTAGTCATTTCATTGACGTGGGTTCGATTCTCACAACTGCTATTGCTCTTTTTTCTTCTGTAATTACCAAATAAAGTTCAAAGCAAAGATTAACTCTCTGGCTAAGTGCGAGAAAGTCACAATTGGACGGTAGCCTCTTATAACATGTTCTGATTGGTTGGCGGTGTCATTCTAGTCATTTGCAGTGGCAGAATTTTTTCTTGTTAAAGTGGCTACCAAGCAAGTTAAGTTAAAACACAGTGTAAACGCCTGGCTCGTAGTTCAGGGTTGCCAAACCAAAAAATCATATTGAAATGAAATATATATTCATATTGATAAAAAATTCAAAATGTGCCAACAGCGAAAATATATTTTTCAAAATTTGATCAATAAAATATCACAAAACCTTTTCAAAGCCAAATGAGTGGGGGGGTGATTTTGCATTGATCACCCCCCCACTCCAATTAGTGGGGGGTGATCACCCCCCACACCCCCCCTTGGATAGAGCCCATGGAAGCAATAAATCAACCTGTTTATTGTTGCTTTTACTTTCATCAGATGAACGTTGCAACTAGTGCTAGAAACGATTTAAGCTAATTACTTATTCTCCACTTTGATTTGTTGACTTATAAGTCACCTTATAACTTACTTTTGCGAATCCTTCTCTTGTATAATGGGCAGGGCCGTTGAGAGAATTTATAGGCCTGGTACCAATGAGATCTTTGGGGCCCCAAATCAAGGCACTTATAAGAAAAATGCATCATATTTAAAGAATACGCGGTAATTTCTTCAAGTTTCCACCCTCTTAGGGACCGTTCAAATATTACGTAACGCTATCGAGGGGGAGGGGGGTTTATGAAAAGCGTTACGTTAGCGCCACATCGGGGGGGAGGGGTTCAAGCAAAACGTTACGTAACGCTTACGAGTACGGTAGTTTATTTGTGCTGGCTGGTATCGTCGTTTGGATACTAAATTAAGCTGAAATCATATCCATCAGCACCAACAAAATCTCTATCAAGTATCAACTACGGTACTGTAATTCCATACAGGTTCTAAGTCAGTGGTTCTTAAACTTTTTGAGACACGCCTCCCTTTGACAATTCAAACAAAATTCGCGCCCCACCTTGTTTCAAAATCATTAAACATTAAGCAGAACAGCAATTTATTTCCAGGTAAGTTGCATTAATGCGAAGGATGTAACTTTTTTGTGGATACCTTCACTTCAATTTGGTGTTTTCTCAAGGACAGTCAGTGGCGTAGCAACGCAATATGCCGCCCTTGGATTTTTGCACGAAATGCCGCCCCTCCTCGCCCCTCTACACCGCTGTAAAAACTGACTAAAGTTCCACACAACAGAAGAATTAAAGCAGTATTTGTTTAGTTTTATTGAAAGTTCAAAATTCAATACGTCCAGCTTTCCTTGAAGTAAATTCAGAAATTAAATCGTCAAAAGATAATGTCTCGACTAAATATCTTTCTATGGACAGTAGGCTATTGCTAGCGCAGACAGCCTGCTTTTTCCCACAGTCAATCTCAAGTAAGATTTTTTCAACGTAAGTTTTGAAAAACTTCTTGCACAGCTTGCGATAAAAACGGCAACAGTGAGGTAAACTCATAAATAAATAGGGTGTTGATTCACATTTGCTTCCGACCATCCCACTGCGTGAACTTCTGCAAGGATAAGTGAGTGGTTTCCACATGGGATAAACAAGGCCTCAGGACTAATGTTTTTTATTCTGCATTTTACTCTAGTGTGGACTCCTGCCATGGTGAAAGCATTGTCGTATGCTTGGCCTCTACATATCATTATGTCTAAGCCATTTTGCTGGAAGCTCATTGAGAATAGACTTAATAATTTCGTCTGCATTTTTTCCGTGCAGTGGAAAAAAATTCAGAAAGGATTCCTTTATTTGTACCTCGTTATTGCTGTCGCTTTTGAGGTACCGGTATCTAACAGTAACAGCCAATTCATCGATATGAGAGTGGTTAGGGGTACTGTCAAGTAAAATTGAGAAATACTTTGCTGTCTATCTCCTCCAGCATGAGATCTTTTACCTTTTTACCAAAAAGCTCAATTAATTCATTTCGGATAGCTGGTGAAAGGTACGTTGTCATGCTCTTTTTGGAGAGTTTGGTGCTAAAAATGTGCTCGTAAATGACTGTAGCCTACTGTAATTTGCAAGGAGTTTTAAAATTTCAATAAATTTTTTCTGGTTCTTTGAATTAGAATCTTCCCGATGACCACGAAAAGGAAGATTTTGTTTACTGAGAAACTTTATGACTGCGATTACGCTCTGCCAGATTTCTCTCCATTTTTTTTCCCCTTATTTATAAGAATTTGGATTTCTTTGTCAGTTGTTTGATCAACCTGAAGCCTCAGTGCGAGCTCATTCCATTTATCAAAGCACTGCTTGTGAAGTTTTGTGTTTTCATGACTAGAAATGCATGGATTAAGACGCCAAAAATTTACAAAAGGTTTGAAAACAAATGGAGAATTATCATTTCTCGAATCTTCTACTTTTTTTCTCAACCTTTGCTATTATATTGACGTGTATTGTTTTTAATATGATGGTCAGAAATAAAAAACAACTGAACTGAAATAGCCTAATCTGCAACAAAAGCAATAATAATCCGGAGTGGCTATCCGAATATAATAGCCATGATCTGAAAACTTCATCACCATTCTTTAGCGTCTTATAAAACCACTTTTTGCTCAGAAAGCTTTAGGATTCCTTCTCTTTGTCTCCTTCTTTAACTACTCTAATCGCCGGCTTGAATGGCCCTTCCTTGTTTTGAAACCTTTCGGGCCCTAGTTTGATTATCTCAACTCTCATGTTATGAGTTAATATTTCTGGCCAAGTAGCAACATCGTTATGAGAAGAATAGATATCATCTGTTTTATCTTTATCTGAAAATGTTTCATTGATAGGTTGACTTCTTTCAATGATCCCTTCGTTATTGTTTTGCTTGAGGTATGCTACACTTCTTCTTCCGTCTCAACTTGAGGTAGCGGTTTACTGTGGCTGCTAACCTCTTCTGTTTCTTTAGCAGAGGAAATTTTTATGAATTTTAAAATGGCTCCTTTATTCTTTTTTAGTTCCTCTTCTCCAGCTTTCTTTTTCTTTCTAAAAAATGGCTCCACTTTCTTTTACTCTTTACATATGCAAAAATTACCTAAAAAAATGTGCAACCTGTCATCACATTTTGCCGCCCTCCAGCAACGTGCCGCCCCTGGATTTATCCACAAGATCCAACGGGTAGTTACGCCACTGAGGACAGTATCAAGGTTGGAAAATGAAGCTGCGTTTCCTTTTTGAACTTGTCGATGCCACAGCCCCAGTTTTGCTATGAAAGCATAGGTGGCATCATAATTTTTGATGCGATTTGTATTCTTGCCCTGGAAGAGCAGATTTAAATTATCATAATAAGGGCTTCGAAAATGTCCACGAGGTAGGCCAACTCGACGATGCCAAATTCTAAAAGACGCTTTTACAACTTCCGCCGACGACGATTGGCGAAAGCACTCGCTACTTGCAATCTTCATTTTTATAAAAGAGTCTTTCTTGCATTGGAAAATAGCTAAAGGTTTACTTTGGTAGTCAAGGTGTTTTTTTTTTCATGATGACGCTGCGAACGAGTTGGTCTCAAACCGTCGTTGCTCAGATTTTAAAAACATATGACGCATTGTGGTACAACTTGGTCATTTACTACAGCATCTATAAAGCCAAACTTCAGATAATTTTTATCATACCTTTTCTTTTTCCCCGCTCATTTTATGTCAATAGAAGTGATTAATTAAAAATAAACCTAATTAAATCAATGCTAAAATTAAAAAATATAATTTTCGCATGGTAGGCCTACTATCAGAGTTGGGGATACTGTTGTACTTCTAGCCTCTGTCACTTGTTGGTCAGTCGTTGCCATTATTATTACAACAAAGCTCGAGGCTGCTGTGTCAGAAAGCCGTTGTGTTACGAAAGAGGTGTCGCGCAAACATTTAGCAACGTCTAAAACATCACAAAGAATGCGAGATGTGACAACAACACGCTCTACAAACACTGTGCCACTGTAACACAAAGTATCATCTTCAACAATTGACTGTCCACAGTGTCCAGCGTAGTTGTGAAGACATGTTTAGTTATAATTTATGCAGAGTTTTTCAATTTCTTGCGCCCCCCTTGTAAGCCTCACACGCCCCCCAGTTTAAGAACCACTGTTCTAAGTGCTCAAAACCTCGCATTGCGAAATTGCAAGGCAGCATTCTTACATCACAAAGCTTGCTTTGATGTGAGTGAACATTAGGGTTGCCAGATGGCCTTTTTTAGGCCAAATTCCAAAAATCTGGCCTTTTTTAATCGGCAGCCGTGGCCGAGTGGTTAGCGCGTTGGGCTCGCAGTCGAGAGCCTGCATGTTCGACTCCAGCCACCCGCATTTGCTGTTGTTTCTCTGGGCAAGAAACTTAACAATAATTGCCTCTACCTAGTGATCGATTTCGAGTAATGGGTAGTACCAAATTTAAGTCATAAGTATAGTAGACAACCGGAAACAGACATTGCCGTCGGCTGCAGCGTGGGTCAGGTGTACGTCGGAAGGCGTACACCGATGCATAGCGCTCAAGTCCGCTTTCCCGCAATGCAGGATAAAGATAAACAAACAAACAAACAGTTGGCTTAAAAAAAATTGATGCAAATAAGGCCAGAAAATCTGCATACTAAATTGGGGGCAATCCGAGTCGCGAACCCGGCAGCTCCACTTTGTTTTAGCGTAACAATTTCTAAGTTACTACAATTCACTCCATAACCTTACAAGCTAGATCCGCGTCTGTCATTACTTTGATGAAATATTGTTGTAGCAGGCAATGGCAAAAGACAATGTTAGCCTATTGAGTTATTGCTGTTGAATGTTATACAAAAAAGTACACTCTTTTCGGAAACTATATTATTTTGATAAGCAGTCTTGTAACATTTCATTTGGTAACATTTTCATTTGGTAAAAAATAAGACTAGATAAATAATCTAAACTTAGCCACTGTACCATAATGAAATGGTGCTCGATAGTCGACTATAAGAAAATGCGACCTAAACTTTTACTGACAACTGGATAGATCTTTTGATCAGTAAAACAGACCCGCTTACAAGAATGCGTAAATAAATTATAATCTGTTATGTCTCAGAAAAACTTAACAAATTTGCAAAACTTACAAATGGCATCAAATCAACAACATCTTGAATCATTGTAAAAATAAGGACGTCTGCAGAAGTGGAATAAATATTGGCTGTTTTTAACTTGGCGTATTGAACTAAAAAACTTCATGTTAAGATGCAATCGTGCAATACCCGTGCTTATGAATGTGTTTTAGAACATCAGCTACGCCTTTCGCTGGGATTAAAGGCTTCATACGATTCGTATTATTGCAAAGAAACTTTCGTTTTGACGGTAAAATTCGCAAATCATCTTGATTAAAGACTTTGTGATTCCATATTTCGTTGGCAGGATCCTTCTGGCAGTGGAGTGACTGTGATGCGTTGTTCCTGGGCAAAATATCAGACGTAGGAGAAAAACTGAAAACACGCCTTTGCGATGCGTTGGAGTTGAAACATGCTTTTGGAGGAATGTTGACGGGTGGTTTTCCGCTGTTATTATCAGGCGAAATCTAGAACATTCCCATAAATTAAAATAAAGTGTATTAAAATAAAATTCAACACCATACATGTAGGCTAGCCGCTATAGGCCACGTGCTATCGCATGCACTAAAAATCATTTAATGTTATGCTTCCAATAAACAAATCCGGATATTCGAATTTCGGATAGCCGCACAACAATTTTTCCCTATAAGATTGGTAATTCAGGTGTGTTCGCAGTGCTTCTTTAAGAGCCAGAGTTGTTAGTGTGATGTGATTACCAACTGTTTGATATTAAAGATACGTATCGACTTAATTTCCTGGAATTGAATTCGCGAGGCGCTATATTAACCTACATTTCTCAAGCTGATTTGGTAACGTAATTTTCAAATAGAATAACCATAAAAAACTTGCACTCACACTCTTGAGAAAAGCGGAGGTCCCGAACAAAGGTTTTCTTCGCAATATGTGCAATAAATATCGCCAGACAATGCCTGCACCCAAAACCATGACGCCAGAAACGTACCAGAATGCGGTCGTGTTCTGCAATTTAAGCACAAGTTATGGTTACAAACGTTCCGTCCGTTCAACTTCTCTGGCTGTGGAAGTGGTACTGCGCTATTTTCATGATCCATAGGTAGCCGGTTTGAATCTCTAATGCATCACCCTTTTTCTATTTCAAAACCACACAAAAAAAACATTGTTATACACTTTCGATAATCTTTACAGCAAGAGCTCAAGAAGACGTCGATTCAATATCCATCGATGTCTTTGCAAGATACTTAAAGTATACCAGACGGCGAATCAGGTTTGCTTTCTTGCCTTCCCGTCCAATTGAACTCTCAACCACCGGGCATACACCTAAACATAACAAAAATGATCTTGGATATAAATTGACCAGCTCTGACCTCTTCAAATGACGACTCCAGATTCATACCAAACGCCATTCCAATCAAACCGAACAAGGTGCAAGAGAACATTCCTATGGTCAGTTCGAGCTCGAAACGTAGCAACAAGTTACGATGACTGTGCAAATGACAACAAATTGTAATTAACAACTTGAAAAGTATTTTCAGAGATAAATTGTTTGCATGGGATGAAGCTTTAAGCACTTTGACTAGAAAACCGCAAGGTTTGTAGTAGCTTCTTGCCTATGTGTTTGCTCATTATGCATTTGACTTGTAATATTGAAAGGCAAGTAAACAATCTGTCTCTGTCTGTGGGCACATATTTTACTGAACTTACTTTCAACGGTTTTGTTCAAATTAGTACATTTGCGAAATTATTTTATAGCTAGTCTCTTTCACGTTGATGCAGCGTTTGCAAACGTTGAGCAAACGTAAAGAGGATTTTGAGACGTTGTAATACGCAAATCACGTTGACTCAACGTCTGCAGGCGTTGACTGGGCTTGTTTTGAAGCTTGCGTTGCATTCCAGGTAGCTAAAAAACAAACCTGTCCAAGTTGATGAGAATGGCTGTGTTGGAGGTTTCGATTGCTTCTTTCAATTCTCTTGCCTTGTTAGCGATTTCTTCAGCCTTGAAAATACCATAATTTTCCAAGTAGATAACAGTCTCATGATTGTTATAAAACAAAAGTAGTTGTGACAAAATCTAAATGTTGCATGTCTTTATTAAGCAATTAGTGGCATTGGATATAAAAAAAGTGGCAATATGCACAATTCGCGAAATACTTTTAAATGAGTCTATTTCTCACAATGCGTACTAGGCTCCATGCCGGAGTTGTTTATTTCCTTCTCAAGCATACGAAACTCACGTCTTTCAAAAACGAATCCAACACGGTTTCCATCTCATCTTGCAAATTTATTTTGTACTTATGAAAGGTGGTGTGAGGAAAGTTTAACGCAAATTCTCGACTTGCAGATAGCGATTCGTCGCCATGTGGCGATGATGATGATGCGTCGTCCATTGAAGATGGCGGGTTGAAGATGAAAGCATCAAAGTATGATCTACAAAAAGTCCGCTGTGATTTGGTTGTTGTAGGTAGGCAAAGATTTTTTTATAAGTCCACTAACCGGAAAGTTACGACTAGAATGTAAAAATTTCCACTGCAAAGAACCAATTTTTCACATTTTGTGATTGTGAGGTAATCCGATGTTACTTAGCCGTTTTAAAAATGTATTTTGTAACCTACTGTGTTGTCACCTGCTATTGCCATCAACATCAGTGCTGATGCAAAGTCTTCGGATATCCTCCTCACAGTCAAGAGCCTCTTCGAGCACCTCACAAAACTCGTTCACTTCCGTTGAAAACGTTGTTAATCTAACGCAATGGAAAGGTTTAAGATATAATGGACATGAGGCAATGTTCTTGCTGCATTGCCACATGCATTTTGAACAAGTGACGTAGGGCACATGGAGAATCTTATTATGAAACATTTAAGCCAAACAATCGGTGTTTTTTCGCATTGATCCGATGTCTGCTGAAGTTGAACCAATGTATAAAAGAACACTTGTTGAATGAGAAGTGAAACACAACCAGACAAGAAATTGCTTTGAATAAGGGCTACAAATAAAATGATGGCGACCTTCTTTAAAATACAGTAATACACATTACACACCTTGCACTGTTTTTGAGTAAAACATGGATCAGGGATCGATCCACTACAGCGTTGGTCGGGTCTGTGAGCGTTGTCAGCAGGTTGTTTATTTCGGGTTCTAATTTGGCAAGCGTCAATGAAAAGTTGCACAACTGAAAATCACAAGACACATTAAAACTGTTTTGTCATGTGGTGATCTGAACTTCTACAAGTATTTTAACGTAAACAGACAGCAACTGAACAATTCAAAGTAAGCAATAAACCCGACAGCGCGAAATACTGATGGTAACTAGCGTCACTTATTGCTGCTTCTTGACCAGTGGCTTATGCAACATAAACCACACGAATAGACGTAAACAACAAAGCCATTGAATAATTGAATGACACTATTCACCAAGCATTTGATTGTAAAACACAGCATGTTCTTCTGAGGTCACTAAGAAAAACTATCACTGGATGTTGCTGACCTATCTTCCTGAAGAAGAAAGTCATGGCTAAGTGACAAGGCATGGCTATGAAAGTAGATTATATCATTCCTTGTAGCTTTGTTTCATTACTAACTGCCAATGAGCTAAACTATTCTTGAGCTTGAAATTAAGCATGAAAAACTATATTTTAGTATTTCACAAGGCAGTGGAGCAAGATTATTGTTGTTTAGCGACGACAGCAACATAACCAACTATTTAACTGCAACATTTATAACCCTTTTTATTGCGACATGTTAGCCCAAGCATCATATCACTGCAAAACGGTTAAAATAATACACAAATGATATCACTCAACAGTATAGGCATCAAAAGAAAGCAGTTACAACAAGTTTACAAGCTACTTTATTTCATTTTATAAATTTCTTACCAAAACTACTATGGAACGATTTAATACACAGAATTACACCGACAAAGGTTCAACATGCGGATTGCGACCCTTTGCTGTTGCCAGGAAGTATGCAACATTCAACTAAAATAGAAACTGCGCCCAGACAACAAAATCCGTCAGTTAGCATTGATTCAACGTCTGCAGACGTTGAATCAATAAAAAATGGTACATTTTGCTGTCTGGGTGACTGCAGCTGTTGCAGTAAAGTTCAATCTAAGCTAAAGCAAAGAACTCTATTGACAAACGTTACAATTAGTGATACTAACCGCATGGGTGAATACAGCCTCCAAAGCACGATACTCGATGGGTAAATTGCTTGTATAGAGGACAGATCCATCCAGCAATGAAGGCAGTGAGTCACAAAATTCAACAACTTTATTATTATCAGTATTAGCATCATCGGATGGCGGGTCTATAACAAAAACAGCATCTGAAGAGATGACTGCTTTCAGTTGCTGGAAAAGAACAAGTGCTGTATGTGAGTGTGCAATGTGCATACAAGAAAATTGTATACGGTAAAGGCAGGGTTGTGGACCTGTGGTGCCAGAGGGATTTGGCGTGTCCGGAGTCGGCCAGTTCTAAACGGAGGAGTCGGAGTCGTATATTTTTCGCCAGACTCCACAGCCTTGGGTAAAAGTATCACCTACACAGTACACACCCTATGATACAATTATGTAGTGCATATATATATACATAAGATTGGCTGTAACTCTCCAAATAAAACCTTCAACATATAAAACCAAAAACATTATATTATACAAATTGAATTGTCCAAACCTGAAGTCTCAAAATAATTCTTTTATTACGAACAGAGAGCATCATTGGATGTTGAAAGCGAAGGTCTCGAACAGTCAGGCCTAACTCATTACACAGCGTCGACTTTGATATTTCTGTAAAAATACATTGCTATTAATTTGGAATAACATTAGAAACAGAACCTCAAAAGTTAAAATCTTACCATACGTAGATCTATTGCCTTTTACATCTGTGCAGAGCTGAAACAAAGTACTTTCATTATAATGATTAAAATAAACAATAACACATAATCACAAATCTAAAAATTCGATAATTGCATTGCTGTGTCATTATTGAGCAAAGAGCTTTGACACAAATCAATCAAAAATTCAATATTGTTTTACATCAATAATAACACAGTAACACAGCCACAGTGGTGGAATATTCTGATATCTTAAAAGAGGTTGCATAGCCGAGTGGTGAGAACACTGGAACGGCAATCGAAAGTGCGCCGGTTCGACACCACTCAAGAGCATGTGGCTGTGTCTGTGACAGGACACTTGAAGGCATGCCTGAAGGTGGACACGAAGATTGGCTTCCTTGCCTTCCCGTCCACTTAATCTAAATCTTCAACCACCGGGTGTAAGCCTGGATAGGACAAAAAAGAGGTTGATCTTCTAAGATAGTTTAGTTACTTTATCATAACTTAAGATTGGGAAAAAAGTTGATTGCACTGCCAAGTACTAATAGTGACACAAAGATAACATGACAAGCTATAAATAGAGGTGTTGATACTTGGTTGAGCTGGCTTACATCTCACACACTGAACAGCAAGCATGAGCAGGAGTATTAAAAAATAACCCAAATGACATCTTTCTAGATTTTTACATTTGCAAAAGATAAACGTGCTTAACCTATGCTTTCAAATTAGAGAATCATAGGCTTATTGAAGCATCTAACAATGTTTCAACACAGGAAAAAAGCAGTAGGCTTTCTCAGATTATCGTGGTTTAAAACCAGCAAGACCATGAAATTATAACAAGTCATCTTACCACTCTGAACTTGCCAGCTTTGTTTGATCGCAAAAGGGAAGGATTTTCCACATTTATAGTGGAAAAAAAAGCTGTGAATTGTAAAAAAAAATTGTAAAATTCTACAGCTATGTGTTACTATAGGTAAGTACTAAGTAGCCTAACACAATTAAACCTTAAGGTATATATATCACAATCACATATCAATACAAGTTAAGTACAATCTTGTATCTTAAAACGTTGGTCAAAAATACCGACTTTAGGTATGACATATATACTGATATAATTTAAAGCAGTGGTTCCCAACTAACGAGGAATTCCTCACCATGGAGGAATTTCGTGAGTTTAGCGGAGGAATTTTCACTTATAATATACTTAATAGCTAAGTTATTGGTTATAACTAGGCGGTTGCCTTTAAGTTGCTCTTAAATTGACATGGGTTCTTTCAATTTATTATCTCACTGTGGATATGTGGATCCACCTAGATCCACATCTACCACCTTGGTTTTGTGGATCAAAGTTGCAAGATGGTTAGGAAAATCTTTGAATTTATAGCTTTGGTAGAGAGATAATCCTTGAGTACTGGGGGGGGGTTTTTTGGTCATTTATCGGTCATTGACCAATTTTTTAGCAAAATGTTCGAAAAAAATATAGTCAATTTGGTCAAAATGTCCGAAAAAATATATAGTCAATTCGGTCATAAAGGAAATACTTTTGTCAGAAAAAATGACCGAAATAAATAAAAAATGACCGAATTTTTTCAAGTCATTTCGGACAAATGACCAAAAAGTCTCAGCAAAAAAAAAACCAGCTTGAGTAGACAGATGATTAATAACAATTTGGTAAGATAGAATTGCATAATTCAAAAACAAAACATAAAATAAAGTAACAAAATACTTAATTAAAACATTTTCAGTAAGACTTTCTGTCCTCTAATTAACAGCTCAACTTATCAAAACAACAAATATATATTCGTAAAATGACAATAGTATTATTATTAGGTTATTATATTATTATTCTGATTTCGATCAATTTATTATTATCATTTTACAAATATTTGTTCTTTTGTTTTGTTTAGATGAATTACGTTATTTCCTAACATGGCAGAAAGTCTTGCAGAAGATTTTAAAATTGAATAGCCTAGCCTATGTAGTTGGTTTGTTAGTTTTGTTTCAGAATTATGCAATTCAATCATATCAAGTTGTTATCAATCATCTGTTTTTAAATTTATGTTTTAAAATCTAGATTTTTGCATGATAGTCAACGAATTTAGGTTGCATACGGTAGTTGGAAAGACAATTCTGTGTCCTATTTCAAGCAAGGCATCACGTGTTGCGTGTGATAACATGCTCATGCCAAAGCGTGTTTCCAAGTATCAAGCTGACGTCTTTGTAACTCAGCAGTACGGCCAAACTGTAGTAGTAGTAAGCCAGTTTTAATCTGGTGATGTCTCCATTATAGAGGGTGGCCTGGTTCACCACCACATGTTGCAATCGCCTTCACATCCTGCCTCCACATTGATCTGTCTAAAGCGTCCTCTTGCCAAGCCGACCTTGCTGCTTTCCTCCACAACTTGCCTTTTCCACATTTTCTTGGTTCTTCATTGTTTCCTAATTCCTATGTCCCTCCACTCATAACTCTAGCGCTCTTCTCTAAACATCATCTTCATCCCTTCTCAAAACATGCCCAAACCACGTCACTCCACTCGCCTTCACCAACATTCTCATTCAAGTTCAACCCAAGCAAGTTCATAAGTTCCTTGGTATTCCTTTTGTCCATCAGCTTTACACCACACATTGCCCTCACCATCGCTCTCTCAATTCTTCTTAAAATCACCAATTTGTTTTCTCGTAAGTACCATGTCTCACTTTCGTACAGTTTTGCAGATCTCACGAAACTAGCATAAATTCTTCTTCTCAATTTCAGTAAAAAATGATAAAAGAAAGATAATGTTGAATGGTTTTGGGTAGCAAATATAAATGTTGTGACTTAGATGTTCTCAACATTTGCTTCTTCTATTTTTGTACCGAAAACGCCACACAATTTAAAAATAGCTATGCAAGTTACTGTAAACGATGAATATTGCCGTTGGTGGAGGGTGTGGTATCGCCTTCACCTTTTCGAGCATTTTTACTTTATTTTCTCATGTTTTGTTCTGTAAAACTGTTTTTGTGTGATTAGTTGCCTGCATTAATGACGTCTAATACCACTATTATTACCTAGCCCAGTGTTTTTTCAACTTTTTTTGAGCCACGGAACACTTTATACATTAAAACATTCTTGCGGAAAACCAAACTAAATTTTACAATAATGAATACAATAATGAATAATGCAATAAAGTAAACAACACAAAAACTACTTCACTTTCGTTTTGTCAGTGCTATATCTGGGCCTGTTTGGATAAGCACAAAGTTGATATATATATGGGAAAGTTGATATAAAGAAAAACTCGAAGCTCTTGTGATTCACACTAGTTAACAAGTTTATTGTGGAGCATCTGACAATCTTTTACGGAATACCGGTTACAAATCACGGACCTAGCCTGCCAACCAACATCATTGTTTTAAGATCGACTATAACTGTCATACAATGTGACATAATGAGAACGACATATGCAAAAATTAAAAAAATGATTGCTTAAAACAGCTCTTTTTGCTTCATGCTTATACTATTATCCAAAAAGCAGTTAATTTGTAGGAAGTGGCTACTTTTCCATAATCAGGTGTTGCCAGAGTTAGGATTAAAGTTAGGAAGGGTTAAGGTAAGGGTTAGAGTTAGGAATAAGATTAGGGTTTAGATCTTCCCAGGATTAAAAAAATTTCCAAAATACAAGTTTTTGTTTTCAACAGCTTTAAACTTTTCTAAAATTAGGGCAGAATTCCTTATCTGGCAACACTATTGAGGCTATTATTACAATATAGCCACAGCCTAATTTGTAACGTTAGCGACTGAGCGTTGCATATTGAACAACCGTATATTATACATATATAATAAGGTTTAAAATCGACAAGAAATCATTAAATTTGAAAATGCAATTTGAATCAAGGCAAATCATCGTGTTCAAAGTTTTTACTTTGGCAATTACCGACCCCATTTCAGAATTTGTAATTTTACACTGTCACTCAAGGTGATTTGCTATTAAATTCAATTACGTCGTTACTCAATGTTAAATAGACGAGCTAAAATTTCCACAGCACGATCTGTTTACAACTTTTGTTACAAGACATCTGGCAAAGCTAACTTTGGAATTTCAACACAGGTAACTTGTGCATTCGCATAAATAAATCAAAACTGGTAGTTTTCTGACAAAGTTGTTAATGTTGACAAAAATCGACAAAAACAGGTCATTTGTATGGAAATAAACAACAATCATGCTGCAAAAAGCAATCTATTATTCATTTAACTGTGTCGCAACATATATTATATACCCGGTACCGTAGTATGTAAAAACCACAAATACAATATATATACATAACAACAATACTAAATTACCTGATACAGTTTGTGGTAGATTCCATTTTACTTTTATTCCTTGTTTATATACTCTTTTTGAAACTTTTAAAATAGTTGCTGCCACATTCATTTCTTTATTATGTTATACATGATGAAAATAGCCTACAGTATTGGAAGCAATTCTAAACAAAATCACATTTCAGCTCAGTTTTGGTACGCATGGGCTAGATAATTTAGAAAAAAATTGTTATGCTGCAAAACATGGCAAATGTTTTATAAATCTGCTTTTGCACAACATCATATCATCTGATTATTGTGTATGGGCTCCAATCTGCCTTGAGCCAGCATGGAAGCAGTACCGCTCATAAAATCACATGGAACCCTGTCAAGTAAACCATGTTGATGCGCAATCTGCTGCAAGCGGAGATAGCGAATGATTATATATCATCTGATTGTTATTATAACTTCATATTTTTTATTCATTATCAGTTATCACGGTATTTTATATGTTGATTGATGGGTGCTCCTTCACAATTCGACCTGTTGCCAGGGTTGCCAGGTGGCCAACTGAGGAAATAGCCAAACTACTTCAAAAATATAGCCAAATTATAGCCAAGCCTTAATTACAAAATTTAGTCAAATTATAGCCAAACCTTAATCACAAAGTTACAATGATAAATCAATCTAAATGTCAAAAATGTCTACAAATGCATCACTTTCACCACCATCAGCATACATATTGTCTGTTGTAAAGAGTTTCAATATTTCTGAAGTAACCTTAAAATTAACACAACACATATTTTGAAAGAGCAAAGGTGTACGGATTCTTAGTATTGCATTCAATGTCTCATTACCAATCAAATTTCTGCTTTTCTAAAGAAAAGACCTTTTCCCCCACTGCATTGCTGTCTGGAGTAGCAAGGTACGATGGACAGTGTAGGCTACGGTATATCGTGCAATTCATTGAAACTATGTTGGATGGGTAATTGGATATCCTTCCGTATTTCGATAACATTAGGCTATCAATCAGATTAACAGCTGGTTGACACCCATTCAACTGACTTCAATTCAAACTGAAAGCACAATACCTGATCGTGTTTTGGTGTCAACCTCAACGACTTGTTCACCTGATTGATAATCGTGGAAAATGCGAGAGGTTTTTGGCTTCATTAACTTCTGCATATCGCCGGTTACAAGTAAGCGGAAACGCAGATAAACTTTATCATTCACCAGTAGAACTTTTGATATGTCTTATAGAAAAGCATATTTCTGGCCAGCAGGTCAAAAAAGCCAAATATAGCCAAATAGGCTTGGCTATTAAAAAAAAATATTCAATAGCCAAGTCACATAAAAAATAGCCAAATTCGTGAAATTTGGCTATGAAAATAGCCAAGTGGCAACCCTTCCTGTTGCTGTTAGTCAAGGTAGCCACTTTAACAAGTCGAAATTCTGCCACTGAAATTGACTACAATGCAACCGCCAACCAATCAGAACGTGTTATAAGAGGCTACCGTCCAATTGTGACCCTTATAGCACTCATCCAGAGAGTTAATGCTTGTTTTGAACTTTATTTGGAAATTACAGAAGAAAAAGAGCAATAGCAGAGGTGAGAATCGAACACGCGTCAATGAAATGACTACTTTCTAGCCCTAACCCTAACCCCTAAGCCAACCAGCTGACAAAAAATCCATCACTTAATTTGCTTTCTATGATCTTCTTTTCGCCATTTTTTACGTCACTTAAACCGCAGCTTATGATTGGTTGGCGGTTTCATTCTAGTCAATTTCAGTGGCAGAATTTCGACTTGTTAAAGTGGCTACCGTTAGTCAACTGGATGATGATGTCAATACGTCACACATGTTGGGATGGACTATGATAATGGAGGAAGTGCGGGGTGGAAATGCGCTTCATTCATTAATAGCTTGTCACGCCAGTGTCGGAGCCAGGTAAGAGCATTGTTTGTGATGTTTTTGAGGTCGTTGTATGTTGTAGTATTTGCAATAATATGCTGGAAGCACTGCTTGTTGCAATCAGCGCGAGGAATGTCCGATTCTCCAGAAGCTACATTCTTGCGCTGACTGCAACGTGTTTATGTTAAGTTTAATCAGTTCGACTTAAGCACTGGTAGAGAGCACACGTGCATAGGCGTAGCCAGGGGGGGGCAAAAGGGGCCATGGCCCCCCCCAAATTTTCAAAGTTTATATTCCAAAGTTGATCCCTTTGTTGAAAATATAATAAAATTTGTAGAAACTTACAAAGTTTTCCAAAAGATCTGGCTATTAACACCCCCAAGGACTTGTTTTAGACACACAGAAAGACACCAATAAATTTTGCAAATCGTAAATCGCGCAAAATTTACGCGGTTTACGTTTCTTTTAACTAATTTGTGGAAGTAATTTCAGAATGGCTTACTCTGTTGGGTTTTTGTGTAGTTATTGAGTTTTTGTGTAGCTGAGTTTTTGGTGTTCTCAAAGTTTAGCCGTAGTTTTTGCCTGTTCGTGTGTAAGAGCTACCTTCAATAAGTTAATAGCTTTTTATCTGCTAATAAATTTCATACAAATATTACCTTAAACGTGTTTCTAGAATGCGCTATAATCCATTATTTGAGGGTAATTTTTCAAAAATTTTCCGGGGGGGCATGCCCCCGAACCCCCCTAGAAAACGCGTGCCTTTGGCACGCTCTAACCCCCCATCAGCTTTATTGCTTCTCTTGCTCAACCCACCAGGATACGCCACTGCACATCACATGGCAATGGCTCAAATCAAACACTTTGTCGTTCTCTTCAATTCATCAAATATTTGGCCCCCCCCAAACTTTTTTCCTGGTTACGCCACTGCACACGTGTAGTTCTTTTCCTTCAGTTTTCACAAATAAAAGGTATCAAACATGGCGCTGCGAACAGGATAAAGATCCTTTTAAAAAATAAAGTGAAATGGCTTACACGTTTAGAAAAAGCGACGTCCTTAGGCTAGACCTGGAAGTTGACAGAGGCGCTTCTTTCAACGCTTGGGAAGAAGAATGGAACGCTTATATAGCAGTGTCTGGGTTAGCCGCCAAAGATAATCTTACAGTTTACAATGTACTAAGACTTTCGTTCTCAAGAGAAACCGCCAACGTCGTTAGCAACTTGGGGTTGAGAGAAGACGAAGAGAAAAATCCTAGACGTATCATAGAAGCATTGAAAGCCCATGTAAAGGGGTCTATAAACGAAACTGTGGAGCGCAGAAATTAAAAAAAAACGCCTGCAGGGACCGCAAGAGTCTTTCGATGACTATTTAGTATCGTTACGTGACTTAGTGAAAACCTGTAATTACTGCAATGAAGAATGCGCAAACAAAGCCTTGAGGGATCAAATCGTGGAAGGAATTCACGCTAAAGAGACCGTCGAAGAGTTATTGAGAGAAAAGCCTTTAACACTAGACAGATGCGTAGTAATTTGTCGAGCTCGCGAATCTGCCCGTCGGCAAAGAGCAGATCTTACAGTAGATTGAGTAAACCACGCTTCGGCCTACAAGCGGAACAAAAGAAATTTTACTCAGACGGCTAAAGGGACAACGGCGAGTAAAGAAAGCTTAACTTGTAGCATGTGTGGCCCCCCGTGGCATAAAACTTTAAAAGACTGTCTACCTCGCAATAAAACCTGCTTTAAGTGCGGCAAACTTAACCATTTCTCGGCTCAATGTAAGAACTACATGGCAAGATCTGGTAATAAATTGCAGTTACTAAGCACTGATAGGAAGGCAGATAAAGTTCTAAAATTGATGACGTTTCAAGAAACGACGCGTTCACTACGTGGAATCGGTAGCGCACCACGAGTAAATTTGGAAGTTAGGTCACCTAATGGATCGGCGAAAATCACCGTGCTGCCGGACTCAGGAGCGGATATCTCGGCCGCCGATGAAACGACCTTACGTTTGCTCGGAGAAGACGCACGGAACATGGGCCGTACCACGGCACCAAGAACTATATACACAGTCAATGGATCACCACTGAAGGAGATTGGACAGCTCAAGGTACAGCTGAAGCTGGGTGAGGTAACTACTGAAGACACTTTACACATTTTTCCTTCTATTCCAGGCGGCATGTTAATCTCGTGGAGAACAGCTAAAACTTTACGAATTCTCCCATCGTTTTATCTTAAGCAGATTAATAGTGTATCACGGAAAGCAACGACGAGCACTACACTGGATGACTTGGTCGAAGAATTTCCAACCGTCTTCGATGGAAAGATCCGGGTAATGAAAGGGGAAAAATTTCGCATCGACATAATGGATCAAGCGCAACCATTTTGTGTGAGTACCCCTAGGGTGGTGCCTTATGCTTATCGAGATAAATTAAAAGAAGAGTTAGAGCTTTTGGAATCTCAAGGCATTATAAAGGCCGTGACGGAACCTACAGAATGGTGTGCACCTATCGTGGTCGCACCAAAAAAAAATTCGGATAATATTAGATTGTGCGTTGATTTCTCCAAGTTAAATAAATTTGTGCGACGTGTACGTTATAGCCTACATCTTCCTCGCCGGCTGAAGCTGTAGCCGACATTGATGCAGAATAGGGTGGGCCAAAAAAACCGACTTTGGAATTTCGTTCCAATAAATTGGAAAAAGTTGCCATTTTCTATATGATTGGCGGTGGTAAAAAAAATTTTTTAATTAAAAAACTTTTAAGGGTCCCGCAAACGTCCCAAAGTGTCCCATTTTTGTCAAATTTCGCAAAAAAACGACATAAAACGCCAATAAGACTTTCTAAATTACCACCAATCTTCCTCATATTTGATACGCGTATGAAGCAACTGGATGCGCAGCATATTAAAAAAATTTGATGAACATGGCTCAAATACCTTGTGAGATATTCATGTGGAGAAGATGTTTGAATATTGAAAATGTCAACCACTTGGTGGCGCTGTATTTTATATTTACTTTAGTAACTGGCGACACACTGAAGCTAGCGACACATTCAAGGTATCAATGGAAAGGTAATTAGCAAGGCTAAGCGACCATGTATTAAACTTGGCCAAACTAATATTTGATGACGTCACTATGACATCATACTATTTAAAATTGCCTTTCTGCAATTAATCAATAAAAATGTATTAAAAGAAAACTATGGCTAATTAACGAATCACCTTTGCTAAAAACCACAGATGCTATAACTTACATGGTCAAGAAGTTGACAGACCGATATGAAAAATGAATAAATGCAAACAAAGAGAAGGAAAAGAGAAAACAGAAAGACATTTTTAGATGATCTGCAAGATACGCTATGGGTTGTTAAGAAAAACGTGGAAGACGATTTGAGAACGTCTACCAACCCCAAGAAAATGAAGGACTGGAATTATCTTGAAGCAATCCGGGGTAAAAATCGAAAAGCCACTTTGGGTTCTTTGGATATTCAAGAGCAAATAAAAATGAAAAGAAAGAAAACGAGGCAAGATCAAGGTATAAAACGTAAACTTAAAGATGCTTTAGATACACCACTTCCGCAAGATTTGTTGCAATCCAGTACTTCTTCAGAAGAAAGTGGAGAAGATCTGGATCAAACCTTTGTGGGGGATTTGTCGGCAAAAACAAGCAAGACAACGGAAACCAAGAAAAAGCAAGTTCTTACACCCCAAGTTTGCAGCCTGGCAGCCAAATATTCTTTGTCAAACAGGCAAGTGTTTGAAATGGTAGGTGCTGCGACAGCAGAAAATAGTCTTAATAACAAAATTCTCTCTGTAAATACTGTACGCCGAAAGCGGATGAAATTTTCTATTGAAGCAGAAAGAAATCTCTTAGCTAATGAACTTGCTGCAGCTATACTGATTTTTTCACACTTAACTGGGACGGGAAAATATTCAAAGCTCTCCCCTCACTGTGCTGACAAGGAGGAGCGAGTGGCCGTGCTACTAACCACTTCTGAGTGCGACGAGATATTACTCGGAATAATACCTGTGAAAAATGGATCTGCAGCTGAAGAGCACTCCAAAATTTTTAATCTGCTAATAGAAAAGGACATAGAACTAAACAAAATAATCGCATGCGTATTTGACACTACCACAGTTAATACTGGTGTAAAATTTGGCATTGTGAAACGCTTGGAAACTTCCTTATCTCATGCACTGTTGGAATTAGCCTGCCGGCATCATGTTTACGAACTGCTTTGTGGTGCAGCAAGTGAATCCCGTCCTCGAAAAATTGTCTACAACTGGAGATAAGAAGAAGACCACAGCACCTTATGAACCACTTTTTAGGAAGCTGTGTTCTGCTTGGAATGATATTAATACAGATACACAAAATCTCGAACTCTTGGATGAGAAGAAACTTTCACGCACTTTATTCCGCCACATTGAAGAAGCTAAACAATTTTTGAAAAGTTGGTTGGAAAATGACACAGTGTTAAGGCATGATTATTTAGAAATGGCCCAACTTTGCTACGTGCATCTTGGTGGTATTCTTCCACGAAAATATATGCCATGCTGCGGGCACCGTCTGCCTACCATCATGCAAGATGGATGTCTAAAGTTCTCCACGTTATGAAGTTAGCAATGCTTAAGCCATATTTTGCCCATGACATAGACTCTATCACGATTTCTTTCTATCTCTTACCAGGAAAAAGACTTGGAAAGGTTTAATGACGTAGTTTAATGGGTTAAACCGAAAAGCAGTCAATTAAATTCACGGATAGTTCTACTAGTGAAATAATATATATGAAAACGCTTGAAGGACTCCAACGATTGGTTCACCACTTCCAGCAATTAATTAAAGTAACAGTAAACAGCAATAGATTCCAACGCTTGCGGCTTTTGATCGAGTCTAACGTGATCCACTCACAGCTTCTCATACGATTCTAATTTCAATCAGAAATTATATTAGCATCAACTTTGCTTTACTCGTATTCAATACTTCAACTCTCGATCAACAATAATCTTTGCGTCTATTAACAGCTGCTACTACTACAACAATGATCTCTCATCACCAACTCATAATAATAATAATCAACTCATCATAATACAACTCCCATAATAATCATTATACAATATACAAATTGCACCACTATTTATAGAAGATTTGTTCGGTCTAGTAACTTCGAGAAAGTTACGTAATGTTACATCATAGGACTCATGGTTCTGTCAAGTTGCATTAAATCGTAAACAAGCCGAAGCCTGTAGATTGTCACGTAGGGAAAAATGATTCTAGAAAATAATGATTTCGCAATCAGAGATCCATTGGTAAACATCCTTGTGACGTCATGACAAACCATACTTGGTGATTGAGAAAACAACAGAATGTTCGAGGTCGCATCTTACATAATGATCTAGAATTACGTTACAACAATTTTACAATCAAAGTTTACTTCAGGTCATAACCGATAATAACACATCGCACCAGAATTTTACAATCAAAACAACACGCTCGTAGAAGACACAAAGCAGTCCATCGCGAGGCCTTGCACGTTGATTGTGACAGACTCGGTTCGGAGTTTGGCAACATTCTACAGTGTTTACTATGCCAAAGCGTGGCTAACATGCATGTTTGCTTCCAAAGCTCCCTCGAATGACTTGGATTTCATCAAAGCACTAGCACTGCAGGTTTCCTCTAAAGGAATATTGCCCTATGAGTTTTTAAAGATTGTCCAACCTGCTCTAGATAAGATTCAAGATCACACTTGGTACTTGAGTGAACGGCTGGTAGGTCTTGCTCTTTTCGATGCATCAGCGGATAACTCAACCAAAGAAGCAATGCGCTCAGCTTTGGTGAAATACAAAGGAAAACCTCTTCAAAAAAGTCAGGAGATGCCACAATGCTCTTCATTTTCCAATAATCAATTGAAAGATTTTGTTGGGGCCGACACATATAGACTTTTTGATCTTCTACATTTCAATGAAGAGTTGCTAAAACTGTCAGCGTTTAAATGGCTTGAATCACCAGACTATTAATATAGGCTACCGTAGCTTATCTGTTGTCAAGAATCTGTCAGTGGTAAATGATTGTGCCGAAAGAGCACTTGGCATGGCAACATTTCTTCATGGTTCTACAAAGCCAAAAAATGAAAAGCAGCTACAAGCAACATATAAAGTGATTGATGCAGTTAAAAAATTCCAACGATCTGCAGCTACTGCATCTGAACGAGTAACCAAAAATGTCTGATTTCTTGACTTATAGTGTTGTGCATTAGTATCAATTACTGTCTGTATAAGTGTATAATTACAAACCACGTACTTCCGATTACCTGCATCCAAAAGAAAATGTTACTTTAAACTTGGAAGAAAATATCACTAATTAAAAGTTGTAGCCTACTTTAAGAATTCGATATACTGTAAAAGGCAAATGAATCGTTCATCTGCTCAATTTCCAATATATTACATCATAATGACGTCATCAAACATTACCATGACCAAGTTCAATACACAATCGCTTAGCCGTGCTAATTACCTTTCCATAGATATCTTGTATGTGTCGGTGGCTTCAGTGTGTCATCAGTTATTAAAGGAAATATAAAATTATAGCGCCACCATGTGGTTGAAATTTTCAAAATTTTAAATATGAGTATCTCACTAAGTATTTGAGCCATGTTAATCAATTTTTTTTACATGTTGTGTATCAAGTTGCTCCATATATTTGTCAAGTATAAGAACAATTGGCGATAATTTAGATGGTATAATTGGCGTTTTAAGTCGTTTTTTTGCGAAATTTAACAAAATTGGGACATTTTGGGGCGTTTGCGGAACCCTAAAAACTTTTTTATTTAAAAATTTTTTTTTGCCATCGTTAACCATATAGAAAATGGCAACTTTTGCCAATTTATTGAAGCGATTGAAAGATAAATTTGAAAAACGCCCAATTTTGGCCCACCCTAATGCAGAACAAGCACGTTTTTTCACAACATTTGATGCTTTAAAGGGTTACTACCAGTGTCCTTTAGAAAACAATAGCCAACTGCTAACAACCTTCATCACTCCATTTGGCCGGTACAAATTTCTACGTGCCCCATTTGGTATTTGCTCAATCTCTGAACATTACAATCGAAGAATGGGTGAAGCTTTTTCTGGATTAGACAACTGTCGAAAGGTAGTAGATGACGTTATTATATTTGACTCTGACGTAACCATGGGCTCTATCCAAGGGGGGGTGAGGGGGGTGATCACCCCCCCACTAATTGGAGTGGGGGGTGATCAATGCAAAATCACCCCCCCACTCATTTGGCTTTGAAAAGGTTTTGTGATATTTCATTGATCAAATTTTGAAAAATATATTTTCGCTGTTAGCACATGTTGAATTTTTTATCAATATGAATATATATTTCATTTCAATATGATTTTTTGATTTGGCAACCCTGAACTACGAGCCAGGCGTTTACACTGTGTTTTAACTTAGTTTGCTTGGTAGCCACTTTAACAAAAAAAAATTCTACCACTGCAAATGACTAGAATGACACCGCCAACCAATCAGAACATGTTATAAGAGGCTACCGTCTAATGGTGACCCTTCTAGCACTCAGCCAGAGAGTTTATCCTTGTTTTGAACTTTATTTGGTAATTACAGAAAAAAAAGAGCAATAGCAGTTGTGAGAATCGAACCCACGTCAATGAAATAACTAATTTCTAACCCTAACCCCTAAAAAGCCAACCAGCTGCTAACTTAGTCGGCAGCAGTGGCCGAGTGGTTAGCGCGTTGGGCTCGCAGTCGAGAGCCTGCATGTTCGACTCCACCCCCCCCCCCCCCGCACTTGCTGTTGTTTCTCTGGGGAAGAAACTTCACTATAAGTATAATTGCCTCTATCCAGTGATCGATTTTGAGTAATGGGTAGTACCAAATTTAAGTCATAAGTAGAGTAGACAACCGGAAACAGACATTGTCGTCGGCTGCAGCGTGGGTCAGGTGTACGTCAGAAGGCGTAGGCCTACACCGATGCATAGCGCTCAAGTCCGCTTTCTCGCAATGCAGGGTAAAAATATGAAAAACAAATAAACAAACAAACAAACAACTGATAGAAAATCCATCACTTGATTTGCTTTGTATCATCTTCTTTTCGCCCTTTTTCACGTCACGGAAAACGTAGTTTATGATTGGTTTGAGTTTACATTTGCAGTGCCAGAATTATTTCTTGTTAAGTGACTACCAGTTTGCTTACCCAAAAATGCCCTTTCCGAAACATACTTTGTGAAACGACTTAGAACCCCTATGTTTCGATCAGAAAGAAGCTGATGCTGCAATGGGGGGTCTGGGGGGCTGTGCCCCCCAGAAGTTGAAATGACTATGACGATTTTAGCCCACTGTCCAAAAATCACCCCCCCGAATTCTAAAAGTGGATAGAGCCCCTGGACGTAACCGATCACATCAATAGAGTAAGAAAATTTCTTCAAAGATGTGCAGAACGAGGGATCTCTCCTCATAAGGACAAGTTCAAATTTTGTCAACAACGCATTAAGTTTGCTGGATTCGAACTATCCCAGCAAGGCTATAAAATTGATAGCTCCTTGTGTAATGCACTTAGTGACTTCCCAATACCTGCTAACGTCACTGACTTACGTTCGTTTTTTGGTCTTGCTAACCAGTTGTCTAGCAAAAGCAAAACTGTAAGCAAGTACTTATTGCCTTTAAGACCTCTGCTTAGCAGTAAAAACGAATTTATCTGGACTCCGGAATTTACTGAAAGTTTTAAACAAGCGAAAAAAGCGTTGTCTGAAATCCCTCTTCTTGCTTTTTACGACGTTAACAAACCAACGCGATTGCAGACTGACAGCTCGAACAGTGGTCTAGGCTTTTTACTTCAACAATGCAGTGGCAGCAACTGGCGTACGGTTCAAGCCGGATCGCGCTTTCTGACGGATACAGAAACTAGGTATGCCACAGTCGAAAAAGAAATGCTGGGTGTCACCTGGGCGATAAAAAAATGCCACAAATTTCTTGCAGGCCTACCTCATTTTGACGTCATAACTGATCATAAGGCTTTAATTTCGATTTTAAACCACAAGCGTTTAGACGAAATTGAGAATCCACGGTTACAGCACATGAGGATGAAGGTCATGGAATACAACTTCACTGCTCACTGGCAAAAAGGTGCATCGAATCAAGCCGCTGACGCCCTGTCTCGAAGCCCCGTGTCGGACCCTACACCAGATGATGAAATAGCAGAAAACGGTATCCAATCTATGCACAGGTTTGCAGAACTCAACGCTTGCGTAGATTTAAATTTAAGGCTTGTCAATCTCAAAGAAGTCGCATCAAACGACCAATGTTATCGCCAACTAAAGCAGATCATCGTCGATGGATTTCCCAATTATAAATCTCAATTGTCTAATACGTTAAAACCCTTTTGGAAGATACGGCATGAATATCAGTTGACAATGACTTTATTGTGTATGGTGGTCGATTATTCATTCCGAAAAAACTTAGAAGTGAGATACTTGCTAATTTACACGAATCTCACCAAGGCGTTACCCGTACCAGGGAACGCGCTCGTTTGGCCGTTTATTGGCCCGGCATAGACCATGACATTGAAACCGTAATTTTATCGTGTCAAAAGTGTCAAGATGACCTCTCCTCGTTGTGCAAAGAGCCAATGGTGTTGAGAAATCAACCCATTCGCCCTTTTCAGGAACTAGCGATTGACTTAGCTGAATTTAATGGACAACACTATCTAATCATGGTAGATTGTTTTACAGACTGGCCGTCAATTTATTTCATGAGGCACAGCACTACGTCTATTGTGATCATCAAAGCTTTACGTGATTATTTTACTCGCACTGCAATACCAGATGTTATTTGGTCTGACAACGGACCCCAATTCAAGTCTGAGAAATTCACCAAATTTCTTCATGAATGGTGAGTGCGGCATCGTACTTCTACTCTAACCTATCCGCAATCTAAAGGGAAAGTTGAAGCAACCGCAAAGAGCATGAAAAAGTTAATTCGTCGTTTATGGAGGCATCGCTACCTCGACGAAGATCAACTAGCAAAAGCTTTGATGCAGTATCGAAATACGCCATGCAGGAAGGACGGATTGTCACCTGCTCAGAAACTGTACGGACGACCGACTCAAGACACCCTTCCAGTACACCATCGGGCCTTCTCTCATAAATGGAAGAGCGAGATGCAACAAGCTGAAACGCGAAAAGAGATGTCCGTTGAAGACACCAAAGCCTACTACGACAATCGTGCTCATCGTCTTCCTGAATTCCCAATCGGAACTCACGTCGCAGTACAAAATGCGAACACCGGACTGTGGGACATTTATGGGAAGATAGTCGCTGTGGACGACTACCGGAAATACACTGTTAAAACTGCTAGCGGCCGATTGTTAATTAGAAACCGCAGATTCATTCGACGGAGAGTATCTGCGTTTATCCCCTGGCCCATCGAGCCGCCGGACAATGTCAGACCTTCCGCAAGTGTCAACGTGGACTTGCCTGCTCGACCACGCAGACAGGTTAAGAGACCGAATCGACTTATTGAAGATTCGAGTTGGCCTTAACCTACCTGGTGGAATGTATTAATTTTGGTGTTGTATTTTTTAGTGTCATTGAACTTAAGGGGGAGGTGTTGTAGTATTTGCAATAATATGCTGGAAGCACTGCTTGTTGCAATCAGCGCGAGGAATGTCCGATTCTCCAGAAGCTACATTCTTGCGCTGACTGCAACGTGTTTATGTTAAGTTTAATCAGTTCGACTTAAGCACTGGTAGAGAGCACACGTGTAGTTCTTTTCCTTCAGTTTTCACAAATAAAAGGTATCAAACAGTTGTCATCACATGAAGGGCTAAGGGGGCAGTTGGTGAGGTTTGAATTGAATGCACTGAAAAACACCTGAAGAAAATTGTCTTCCATTTATTCATTTGTTGTTCAATTTCAACAAATTTGCTATCGTTGGAAAGCACAAGCATAGATCTAACCAACTAAGTTAATACCAAGTCCCAAAATAGTACTAGCTCCATCTGGTGGCCACCTAAACTTGACCAAATTCAAACCATTATCAAAAGTTTACTTTAAATGATAAAAACATTAAACGACAGCCAATTAAAAGAACATGTGACTGTGTACTGCGTTACTGTGTTACTACCCCTAAACCATGCCTAAACCTTAACCCTAACTCAATGCATTTTCACCCCACACTTCCTCCTTTATAATAGTCCATTCCAACGTGTGTGACGTATGAAGACGTCATCATTCAGTCATCACCTTGCCAAGTCATCTATAATAATTAATTGGACTGACTGCACGCTTCCTTGCCTTCCCGTCCACTTAATCTAAATCTTCAACTACCGGGTGTAAGCCTGGACGCGACAAACAAATAAACGAAAAGTGTGAATCTGTCGTGTGGTGGAATACTGTACTTTTATAATAAAATTTCAAACATAAAATTAATTCGGATACCGTACTGGGATATCTTGAAATTGTTAGATCGGAATCAGATCCGGATCCCAAAAAGAAAAACAGGATCCTAAAAATCATGGATCCATACACCTTCAGGTATGCCTTTAAGTGTCCTGCCACTGCCAGAGATAGTTAATGATATCCATAGTGACGCCATATGTGTCATGACGTCATCAATTACGTCATCAAGTACCAGCATGATGTTTATGTTTGGAAAGTACATCAATTCATTATCAAATAACTTAGAGATGAAGCATGTAAGATGATCAGTTTTATCGCTATTTGCAAATTAAAGACGTCATTGACGACGTCATCATTTTTCAGAGTCAGCACGCCATGAATTGGATTCTCCTAATTATATTGAATCTGTTGACGCATAAATCATCTTTTTACAATAAGAATTAAGTAAGTTATGTCGTTTTCAAATCTCGTGAAAACAACTCCCTATTAAAAATAATGCATTTTCAAGCCTCGAAAAAATCGCTTCAGGTAAGGCTACTTTTATAAATCGCGATTTTTGCAAATGAAGACGATGTCCGGTCAAGCTCAAACTTTCCGGAATGTATTTTTATGACTATTCGCAAGAAAAAAAGTTTGCAGCAATGAAATCGGAGAAAAAGTCCAACTTTCGACCCACCTGACCCTAGTTAGTATGTTTATCGGTTAAAAAATCTCAAAAACGTCCGGTAGGCTACATCTGTCCACAACTACAAAGTTTTTTTCATCATAAGCGACATGACGTAAATACATTTTGAGCCCAGACTGGAGCAGATAATGTTTCCGCGGCCGCACTTTGGACACCCCTGTTATAGTGCATAGAAATAGGCTATAGGCCTATATTTGAAACAAAACATCAAAATTGGACAAATGGTCAATATTAGCCTACATTTTTCATTACACCCATTAACTGTGAAAATTTGCCATTCAGATCGTCAGATGACACATATAAAATCGTTCATGCTTTCAGAAAATTCCTCATATTAAGTTGCGAAGTTAAGATTTCGTCTATCTAGGTAGAAGGATGTTAAATAATAATTTGCTGGTACGTTACAATCTAAAATAAGGCAAAATAGTTAAATGAATAAAAACAGTCATGTTTGGTAATAAAATTTATATAGGCCTGTAACTCTAGATTAGAGCTTTCGCCGCTGTGTAAGAAGCTTCGTCAGTATTTTGGACAAGCGCAAATAGAAAGCATAAGTCAAAATCTTTGGTGTTTGCTCGTCATAAAACGCGGTTGTTGTCTTCAGAAAGAACTACAGCCAATAACATATTTTCAACGTTGTATAACTAGTTTGAATATGAGTGAAAGTAGCCATGTTCCAAAATGGTCTAACTTTTAGCTAGAGTGAAACTATTTTGGAAAACCTGCGCATGTAACGCAAGAATCAACCGTCATTCCGTCAAACAGACAATTATGCTTGCGGGCTCGTTTTTATTGCTCTGGGCATTTTAATTAGTTTTTGTATATTGCTTACTTGTGTATAATGTTGGGTGGTGGGCTAGGAAAAAGATTTGATCACTGGACTATAATTTATTTGACTAAATTTAACCTTTTACGACTATTTTTTATTCAGAGGTAGACAAAATTGCAATTGCTATTTCTAACGAGTAGGCTATTCGAAAACGTTCGATAAAAAATTTGTTTCAATGCAGTTTTTCTGTGAATGTTTTAAAATAAATATGTTAAATCTGGCAATGCTACTCGACTTTGTGTGTTTATTGAACAGTAGAGCTTGCAAACAGATTCATAAGTAATAGTATGCATTTCACCTCATGCAATCGTGTTTTCCTTACAAATGCTTAACGTAGGGTACAGACGAACAAGAACGTTGAGTTGACACAAGCTGGAACACATTCCAAGAAATATGACTTTGGAAGTTTTGTTTGAGGGATTCTAGAATGTAAAGTCAGTGCCAAACATGTTTAATTTGTTCAGTTTTTGTTTTAATAATGATTTTGAATGTGTTTAATAAAGTTTAAGAAAATTCCCTGGTTTGCTGCAAATCTAAAAAAAAGTTAGTTGGATTTAAATATATATTTTTCCCTGTGGTCACCGTACATTTTCTATTGCGTCAGAAAGATTGGTTGCAGAATTGCACAGAGAGTTGCAACTTTTACATTATTGAATCTTATAAGCTATCATTAATACGAACTACCTCATCATTAACGGTCATCTCTCAACGGACTAGCCTGTCCCCTATTCGGACTGAGGAGCGGATGGGTTGCGTCTATGCTTAAAAATTTGATCGATTACAAAAAAACTACTGGGTTAAACTAACTGAAATTTTATGACTTTTCCTAAAAATTATTCATCTTTGTTTTGGTAATAAATTGACGTTTTTGTGTTGCATAATTTTTTAGTTATCAGCAGTTTTTGACACGCTACTCTCCAAATTTTCTGCAAAACTAGTGAAACATCAATCAGCGCGAAATTGAAGAGGGATTAAAAGAAATTGACTCCGCCGTTGGGTTTTGCGTCAGAGATTGTCGAAAGAATGTAGGTCACGATTTGCTTTGCTTGATATCAGATCGGTGGCAGTGGCACTGCATTGTTTAAAAAAGTCAGTGAACAAGAACAAGTAAACTGGCATGGCATTCATAAACAAATGCAGTTGAAATTGTCTCATGGGAATTGAATATACTTTGATTTTAAATGATTTGTGAAAAAAAATTTTTTGTGGCCAACTATAAAACTTTGACACTGGTTCTACTACTCAGAAAGTTACACTCTATTCTTTGTTATTGTTTATTATCCTTTCATAACTGTTTGATGCAATGACCGAAGTTTAATTCTGAATAAACGACATAATTATTAGGCTATGCTGATCAATCCTTTTCATTTACTTGTTTGTACAGTATTTCCATCAAAGATGCAACAGCTTTTCCTCAGAAAGTTTCCGTAATTTATCGGAGTTGGTTCAGCAATGTAAAGCTTTTTGTTTGTTTTTTGTAGCGTCTAGTTTATTAACATGCATGCTCAATTAAAATTTTTTTAGATCAACCATGGACTTCTAAATAGTAGCATCTGGACTGGAAACTCAGTGGGCAACATGAGGCCAAACAGTTGGTACAACAGTTGGCCAACAGTGGGCCAACAGCCAAGTAACTAACCCTGTTGGCCCACTGTTGGCCAACTGTTGTACCAACTGTTTGGCCTCATGTTGCCCACTGAGTTTCCAGTCCAGATGCTACTATTTAGAAGTCCATGGATCAACCCTTTGATTTTGTTTGCTGGCAGGTAGGTGAGCAGTATGTTAGGTAGGCTATGTCCGTAATCAATCGGGAAGTTACCTCAGTTTGCAAGTGGATAAATCAACTTTCAACAACGGGACAGCAAACTCTCCAGACAGTCAGACGTTTTTTACATCGATTCAACGTCTGCAGGCATTGAATTGATGTAAGAAAACGCCTTTAGTGTGGACGAGTTTGACAAAAGTGGTAGTAGCCCACTGTCCTCAAACTCGACAACTGCGGTTGAAATTTTGAGGCATCAAGTTAAAAAGTTTGTTTGCAGTAGCCTATAATTTGGACCCCATGATTTGGACCACACCGAACTCTATCGATTTGTAGACGACTCTTATCGACTTAGGATTTATAGACATTTGTCTGTGGTTCAAGAAAATTACCCCTTTACCAAAATTGTTTTATCGATTTGAACATGAAACAAACAAATGCAATAAAGCACGCCGTGTAAATAAAGCACGCCGTGTAAAGCACGCCGTGTAAATGTATTTATTTTCATTTTTGCCATTCAGCGATACCGGTAATGCAGAAAAAGATTGAAAATTTGGATCCAAAACTAAAAAACTTTGCATTGATAAAACCAATTTCTTTGACAAATATTCTTGCTAAAGAAACATTGTTTTACGTTGAAAGATCGTCGCAAACTGCTGTCGTACTGATTGCTTCAGGCTGTAGAAATTTTTTATAACGCAGAATTAGGTCAGCGAGTTAGGTTAGAAACGCAGAATTAGGTCAGCGCGTCATAGTCACCACTGTTGTATTGTGCTATTGTATGGAATATATCCAGCTGCGATCACGTTAATCCGAAGTGCTAATTTACATCGGCTGGCCATATTGTCGTTTTTATGTCGTTGTTAAAAAGAACTAGGTTAGTTGACATCCGAGGGGAAAACACGCGTCTTCGTAGTTGAGAAGTGTTCCCGCTGTGTGTTAGTGACTTCACACCCTCAATGGGGACATCATAACGGTATAAATGGTCAGGTTTTGTGAAAGGCGGTATGCAGTTGAAAAAATTTACTGAGCAGCGCAGAGACAGTTAGCAACACAAAATGCAAATTTTTATTTTGTATTTTGGCCTCCAAGCACGCAGATTTGGCCGCCGAGAAGGAGCTCCCGGTAGGCCACGATCGCAGCCGGAAAAAAAACGAGTTTTAAGGCTTGAAATTTGATTTTTTGTTGGTTATTTTTCTCGGACATGTTGTTATGTGCAAATGTGTTAATATGTGCAAATTAAACAATATCTGCTACCGTAATATTCGTTTTACTTTAGATATCACCGTTTGCATTTTATGGTAAAGTGTTGTTAAATTAAGAGTTTTTGAAATTCTTATTGCCTTTAAATTTAGGCCAAGGAAGATGTCAATTTAGTTATTTTTAATGACCAGACAAACTTAAAACTTTCTTACAAATATACAACTGCTTTACAAGAACAAAGACCTTGCCAAAAACAACAGTAGGCTATTAATAGGTCGCGCGACATTTTATAGCTAAAAATATATTAATTTGTTTGCTAAGAATTTGCTAAATAAATTTATTGTCAAAAATCTTTTTAGAGCACTTTAGTATCACCATTTGAAAAATGTTACACCCTACTAAAAAGCAATCAAGAGAAGAATGGCGAAAGCAAAAAGAGTTGGATGAAGCAAGAAAACTGGGAACTGCACCAGCAAAAGTTGATGAAGAAGGAAAGTAAGAATTGCTGTAGTGATGTTATAAATAAAAATAAATATGATACAAAAGTCTCCGCCTATTGAACTCACTTCGGGACCGGACTATTTTGGGCTTATAAGCAGGGAGAGGATTCTTTGCCACTCCTATGCATTCAGTCATTCTTGTGGGACCAAACTGGGCTTAAACGGATGGACTCATTAACCATGGGATTAATAAGCGGACACTACTGTATTAAGGTATATTAATAACATCATTAATCTAAAAGATGTTATAAATATTTTCTTCAACAGATTAATTACATTTAATTAGCTGTGGCCTCTCATATGAACTGTTATAATATGTGATTTTAGTTGTCAACTACATAGTCTATTTCTATGGTTGATACCAGTGTTGTACGTTGACGCCGTCAATTTGACGGCGTCATTTGACGGCGTCAAGTTTTTGTTGACGCTGAGGCTAGCGCCGTCAGTTTATTTTTTAGTTGACGGAAGTGATAGCGCCGTCAATTATTTTGTCGATTTTAAGCGTCAAGCGCTATGCGTCATTTTTTGTTTTCATGGAAAATCTCGTTTCACAATGAGAGTTTCACAATGTATTCTGGCCAGCGCGACTCATCGGGATTACCCGCTTTTGCGTTGGTTGGAATAGCTACCTGGAATACAAGCGGAAGAAGTTTGTCAAATGGTGATCACTCATATCGTGAGCAGTATCGAGAACGAGGGATCAGAGAGAGAAAGCGAAAAATCAATGAATGTCATCACGGTCGTTGAAGAAACTTTATTTCAAGAGCTCTATGCCTCTGAAAAGAGCGATGCTGGTGCAGTGAGTGGACCTCGTTAAAAGATTTATAACTTATATGCTAAGCCATCACAGCACGCTTGGAACGATGATAGGCTACCTTTTCAAGTAAACGTTTTCAAGACTGTTTTTGAAATACAACACACCAATACCCAGGGCCGGATTTAGCTGATGGGGGGCCCGGGGCACTTTTAGATGGGGGCCCCCCGTGCAATAAAAATTTTTGCGCCTAAAGCGCGAAAGAACACCTCTACGTCTACAGTAGCATTAATCCAGCACAGCACTGTATTTTGTAGATACTTCAAAGGCTGAAAGAAAAAATAATAATAACACAAAATCACATTTTTTCTACGTAAGGGGGCCCGGGGCACCTGCACCCTCTGCCCCCCTAAATCCGGGCCTGCCAATACCATTCAGCGCTGCTGTGGAACGCATGTTTTTACGTGGAAAGGACATTATGCGTCCCAAACGCAGCAGATTGTCAGACAAACGTTTTGAAATGCTTGTGTTTCTACAAGGAAATAATTAATAAACTAAAGCAGTTAGTTACAATACAGTCTCAAAACATAAAACCCGCTCTTTATTTATAGCTATTGTTAGCCTAAACTTGGTTGAAATACTTCCGTTTTGTGAGACCCTGGCTAAAATAGCGCTACAAATTAGCGCTGACGCTGACGCCGTCAATTTCTTTAAAAGCTTACGCAGTACTTTACGCCGTAAAGTTTTTGGGCAATTTGCGCTGACGCTGACGCCGTCAATTTATTTCATTGACGCGTACAACACTGGTTGATACTGATTTTAGATGCATATTGTAGAATTTTTTTGCAGTTTCAGGCTAATTTAACTGTATCAGGTGTTCACAAAGCACAAGCTAATCATTTTGGGTAATTTTTAAACTTCCATGATGTTGCAAAACACATCAAGTCTTATATTGTTTTTAATTGCAAACTGCAATATTGTAGCTTACAGTGACAAGAAAGCCGGGAATTTAATAGCTACTTGTTATGTTGATTAAAAAACAACAATATATTTTATAATTTGAAATTAGATTTATAATAGTAAAACTAATATATTGTATATACAGACGAAATCGGTTAATCGTATCATTTATTTGCCAGACGTTTTGATACGATTGATACGTTTAACTAATTTGCTAAAAAAAAGGTTTATCGTGAACGGGCGTAATTGTTGAGAAGGTGTCTGCTGACTAGGCTACAACGGGTAGCCACTTTAACAAGTCGAAATTCTGCCACTGCGAATGACTACAATGCAACCGCCAACCAATCAGAACATGTTATGAGAGGCTACCGTCCAATTGTGACCCTTCTAGCACTCATCCAGAAAGTTAATGCTTGTTTTGAACTTTATTTGGTAATTACAGAAGAAAAAGAGCAATAGCAGTGGTGGGAATCGAACCCGCGTCAATGAAATGACTACTTTCTAGCCCTAACCCTAACCCCTAAGCCAACCAGCTGACAAAAAATCCATCACTTAATTTGCTTTCTATCATCTTTTTTTCGCCATTTTTTACGTCACTTAAACCGTAGCTTATGATTGGTTGGCGGTTTCATTGTAGTCAAGTTTAGTGGCAGAATTTCGACTTGTTACAGTGGCTACCGCTACAACGCACATTACAACTGGTACTTCCTACAACTGTTTACGATTCTGATTTAAGTTCACTAGATATGTGTTACATAACACTATGCTGTATTCTCAGCGATGGTCCCAGCCAGCAAAACTGGTTCTTTTTACATTGACTTATCGTCTGTATACGTTGAATTAATGTAAAAATTGACCAGCTTTGCTGACTGGGAGAGCATGTACGATCAAAGCATTTTTCTGCAAACTGCCCCAATCGACTTCTTTCCATCTCACCAATCTCTGTGACGTCACAACGCGAACTTTGACCGTTAGCATTTTTTTTCAAGCTTGTTATTTTAGCTCCATACCTGCTGTGTAGTCTTGAGTATGGAACGTGGCCTACGAAAATAGAGGTATGGTAGAAAAACACCGCTCACACTCACTGTTTGTTTTGAAATCGCAAAAGTTTTTTTTCAAGTCTTTTGCGCTGTTTCGTAAAATAATTAATTTGCAATGTTCTTCAATTGAACGAAACTGCACAAATGAAATTGCGCACTACATTTCACAGCAGTAGGCAACTTTTATTCAGCAATTTTAAAAAAATTCTCGAAACTTTTCTGGTTTAAACTTTTGAACATGCTTTCCAACACTTCCCTCTCAAGCCGAAATAATTTGTCCGCGTCCATTCCTTGGAAGGCCGGTCGCCAACGGGTGACATCAGAAGCATTTAAACTTCTTTATTGGGAAGTGTAATTATTCCTTTTGTCTGCTCTTCTGTTTTAATGAAGCCCAGCTGTGCGAAAATTGGTTGTTTGCAGTGCGATGTCTAGCACAGAAGACTATGACCTGGGATTACAGACACTTGTCTTGGTTTTGATCGCACGCGTCTGTCTCACCTTTGCTTCATTTCGCCTTTGAACATTGCAGACAAATATGCGAAGCAAAAAAGAGACATTCTCTTTACGCTTACGAGTACAATTATACGATTAAATGAATGAAGTATGCAAACTAGAAGCAAATCCTTGTTATCCGACTTAAGGTGGGTTTAGACTACGTGCGTTTTCCGTACGTTTTTGTGGCGTTGCGATTTTCGTGCGTCTTGTCTCAAGCAGCTCGCGTTTACACTACTTGCGGTTTTCTTGCGTACTGTGTTACGTCATTTTGAAAATATAGGGTATTCCCCTACATTGCTGTCAATCAGCTGATCCAGTTGACATCTTCTGTCAATGCGATCATTGCAATACATTTTGAGTTTTACTTCCTCTGCACAAATGACTTTTACAGAAAGAAACAAGCTTATAACACAAGTAGGCCTACAGTAATGAAACTCTAGCCTACACTAGCTATCAACACACTATGATATCAAAGTAGAACACTTTTGAGGGTCATATATTGCAAATGGAGAAACCAAAAAAAAAAATTTTTGCACCGAGTGGGTTCTTATGTTAAAATAAACTTTGTTGCCTGTGGACCAACACCAAGACTGTAATTTTTGGACAGGCTATGCTTTTAGATCTTTTTTTTAATAACTTTGGATTCTAAACTCATGTTTAGAAAACATTTCGAACACCAAACTGTCTATTTCTTGGCTATATATTTTTTGATTAGATTAACCTCGCATTCCAGCCATTTTGCTCCTGGCCTTGGTATCTTTGTTCAACAACCTTCCTTGTTTCATGACCTTTGTAAAATAACTTTGAATTCTTTGTTCGCTTTTTAATAGATTGGTTTCTTTATTTAAACGTTAAAACTATACCACAAGCCCGCTACTTTAAATGTGGCCTTGTTCATATACTGTAGTGCCTACATTTAAGTCAGTGAAAATGGCAAATAGCCTACCTCTTGGGGTCATCAAAAACCTTAGAAAAAGTGCTTTCCTACTTTGCACTCAGCATAAAGAGCACTGAAAATGCCTGCATTCCAAACCACTGAGCAATGCATATTTGTGATGTACATATAGCCTACAGTACATGAGTACAGGGCGTATGAGGCTCACAGATCACTATCACTTGTGATGGACTAAATTCTCTGATTGGTAGGCTATAGTTCAATAGCTGTTTATTTTCTGCTTTTATAAAATATTATTAGGCTAATGCAAAAAAAAAACTGAATGCAATTCAATTTATTTGTTACCAGCGAATCAAAAAGATAGAATTTTTGCATGTTGGCAGTTTCTGTATAATTGTTTATAGGCTATGCACAAATAATGAAAAAAGCAGATGCTACAAATTTGGTAGAAGCAAATAAAATAGCACTAACAGAATTAAAAAGGTTGCAAATTCATAGCAATGAAAAACATGGACAATTAATTTTTCGTAATGACAATGTTGACAATGATAAACCACCATTATAGTTGTCAATCTATGGCTGTTTATCAACAAATGTATAGGCCTGCAAGTGCAATGGCAGTTATTCACAACAACAAATCATTTTCAGCAAACAAATGCTCTTCCATTAATCTGTCTAATGATGGAAATTACAATTTTCTATATTAACATGTTTGTGTGACACACGTATGGAATAATGTCAGTTAATATTACACTTTTGTCAAAACAATTCTTGATGCCTAAGAACACATGATATGTTATATGTGTGTTCTTACCATTAAATTCCTTTTAAGAATGATTGTAATGAAATACACAGCCAAAGTAATCATAAAAACTCCTGACTTCAGAATAATTCATTTTAAGAGTGATTATAATAAAATGCATAGTCAAAGTAACCATAAAAACTTATAACTTCAGAACAATTGAAGGGTATTATACAATTTCATTTAATATATCAATGAAATAGGCTATAAGCAAAAGTTTACATGTATACTTTTGGAATTTTGTTTGTTTATCTTTATCCTGCATTGCGGGAAAGCGGACGTGAGCGCTATGCATCGGTGTACGCCTTCCGACATACACCTGACCCACGCTGCAGCCGACGGCAATCTCTGTTTCCGGTTGTCTACTCTACTAATGACTTAAATTTGGTACTACCCATTACTCGAAATCGATCACTAGGTAGAGGCAATTATCGTAAAGTTTCTTGCCCAGAGAAACAACAGCAAGAGCGGGTGGCTGGAGTCGAACATGCAGGCTCTCGACTGCGAGCCCAACGCGCTAACCACTCGGCCACGGCTGCCACATATTGCACCATACTAGAGTAGGTGTAATGTATTAATTCTGATATAGTAGCCTATATGCCCATGACAGTACAATGATTATGTAGTTCAAATCCTTTATCAATATCATGGACTTTGCATTGATGAAGTAGAAGGTGTAAGATTTCAAATTTCAACAGCAGAAGAATCATCATGAGTCCGATGAGACCACAAACATATCTGCAAAACAAATCAAATTGCGATCAACGAAGATACACATAAATGCAGTTTTTATGCTCATAGCAAAATGTGACTGAGAGACATAGCCTGTAAACCCCCTGTATAAACCTCTGAAAAGGAATATTACTTTATTTTGTCTACAAAGTAGGCCTACAATGGACAAGCCAAAACAGTGTTCGGTGATGGCAATTGTATCATGCACACTTTGTTTTTATGCAGTATATATGATCAAGATATGCATTAAAGGAATAAGATCATCGTCGTATGAGGTTCTGGGGTCGAGGGTCCATCCTAAAACAAACTAATGTAAACTAGGTTGTATAATAGGAACGGTATAGTAGCAATCTACAAACACATTGCTCACTCAACTAGTTGACAATTAATTTGGCCTATTTCAATGTATGAGGTGAAATGTGCCATGTAGGCCTACACTAAGGGAAGTTTGGACCACATTAGCAAATTTTTAAAATTATATTGAAAGCCAACACAGTATAGCCTACTATACAAACCTTTAACAAATCAATCATTAAAATCTCTTTGTGGCCATGATAAAAATAAAATGTTTAAAACAAAGCTTTAATTTGAAATCAAGATTTGTGACGCAAACTTCTATAGAAGTCCAGTTTGGTTAAAATATAAAGTGTGTGTCTTGATACAAAATTTACATTATAAAGTGTGTGTCTTGATACAAAATTTACATTATTAGGCCTTCAAGTGTACGAAACGTCACCAAAGCAAGGTAAAGTTTTATGGGGGGCAAGCATCCTAGACCCCCTCCCACTCTGTTTGTTTCTTAACAACTTTTGCATTGTCTATGTTGTATTACATATTTCCTTTGTTTTAAACTTTGGTGCACCCCCAAATGTTTTCATAGATCCACCACTGGACATGCCTAGCATGTTTGTGTGTTTGCGATGACTTTTGAATGTTAAATATGCCTTCAATTGAATTCATTTTTCTTTGTTGAAATGCAAATCAAGCGATATTGCGTCAAAAGCCTCTACAAGTATGCGAAACTACCAGGATTAACCTATCAAGGATTTTTCAGTCAGAGGATAAAGATACAAAAACCAAACTAATTGTAGAAACAAAATACAGTAATAAAGCCAACAAAAGAAAAGGTGGCAAAACCATAATGGTTTTAAGTGAAATAATCAGCACTTCCAAATATAAAATAGGAAGTGGCTACGTTTACGGCGCCGTAAATACAGCCGTTCCATGCCTTTTTTTTAATCTTTACGTCGCTTTTACTGCGCATGCGCGCTGGTGCGTATCTTTTCTTTTTTCACCTTCTCTTTGAAAGAAAAAGTGAATATATAACTTCTAAATTCAAGAGCCTTTGCCAAGGGAGTCAGTGGCGCGTGCGATTGCCGATTTTTGTCTGACTCTTACTCCCAAGGATATGAGTTCGATACCACCAGGAGGTGATTCCTTTTTTAAACTAAATTCTAACCCGAAGTGACTCAATCGTTAGGCTACGCATTTTTGTGGCCGTTCAGTTTAGTTTGTTTTTAGTTCTGACCATCACAACGAAAAAACAGTACATGATAAACACAGCAGAGGTCTAGAAAAAGGTAGAAGCGACAAAAAACGGACGTTATAGGCTAGCGTGCATGATACCGAAACAGGACAATCCAGTAGCGTAGCCAGGAATTTTGAAAGGGGGGGGAGGGTTGACCACCCGGCGGCGGGGGGTCTGGGGGGCCTCCCCCAGAAAATTTTGAAAAATTACTTTAAATTTGGTGCATTCTGAGAACATTTTCAACAAAAATGTGGGTATGAATATTCCTGTAAAATGTTGCTGTCCGGTAGCATAGCAAAAGGATAAGATCATGTTTTCTTCGGCATTTTTCGGAAATAAAGCTATAAAGTCTCTATGTTTTCTTGTTGCTAATTCCTGGCTGAGATGTTTGAATGTTTGGTATTGGCAAAACTCGCTCTTTTAATGCAGTTTTGTATAAAATTAGGCAATTTTTTTTTAGACTGAAAGCATCATTCTCACTATCGTGACGTCACACGCGTGCCAAAGGGGGGGTTGTAACCCCCAACCCCCCCCTCTTGGCTATGCCACTGGGACAATCAGTTTAAATATGGCACGGCCGTAACACCTTAATAAAATTTTTATAAATTTAGAACGAAGAGGAAAAAAAGCTAGTGATTTTTTCTAAATTCATAAAATTTTTGGGTGTTACGACCGTGCCATATTTTAAACTGATTGTCCTGCTTTGCTATCATGCACGCAAAAACCAGTGGCGTAGCCAGAAAAAAAATTTGGAGGGGGCCAAATATTTAATGAATTGAAGAGAACGACAACGAATTACTGCGGGACCATCTAACGACACTCGCACGAGAGTCTCCAATGTGGCTGATTTTAAAGAAGTTCGTCACTCCCTAGAATTCTTTTTAGCAACGAAAAACAACGCTCCACATGAGTGTGTTGACGATGACGGCGAGGTAATAAAATAAGTATTTCAATAATGTGAAGGACATTACTAAAAGAAGCATAATTTTTGCAAAATATGATTAAAAAATGTTTTCTCCTTGGATGTCAACTAACCTAGTTCTCCTTTTTAACAACGATTCAACGTCCGACAACATCGAATCGACATAAAAACGGGGCCATGCCCCCCCCCCCAATTTTTCAAAGTTTGGATTCCGAAGTTGAACCCTTTGTTGAAAATATAAAGATATAATGTTTGTATCAAAAGAGAGCGCTCAACTAGCTCCTAATATAATTTGTATAAATTCATATTGTTTTCTAAGACATCTGATTATTAACAACTCCCAGGACTTGTTTTAGACACACAGAAAGACACCAATAAATTTTGCAAATCGTAAATCGCGCAAAGTTTACCCGGTTTACGCTTCTTTTAACTAATTTGTGGAAGCAATTTCAGAATCGCTTACTCTGTTGGGTTTTTGTGCAGTTTTTGTGTAGCTGAGTTTTTTGTGTTCTCTAATTTTAGCCGCAGTTTTTGCCCGTTTGTGACTGTGTAACATCTACCTTTAATAAGTTAATAGCTGTTTATCTGCTAATAAATTTCACACAAATATTACCCTGAAAGTGTTTCCAGAAAGCGCTATAATCCATTATTTGAGTGTAATTTTGCAAAATTTTTCCGGCACGCTCTAACCCCCCAACAGCTTTATTGCTTCCCTTGCTTAAGCCAGCAGGATACGCCATTGCACAGGTGGCGATGTCTTAAATCAAACACTTTGTCGTTCTCTTCAATTCATTAAATATTTGGCCCCCCAAATTTTTTTTCTGGCTATACCGTAGGCCTACGCCACTGGTTATAGCATGCATGATAGCAAAGCAGGATAATCAGTTTAAAATATGGCACGGTCGTAACACCTAAAATTTTTATGAATTTAGAAAAAGTTGCTAGCCTTTTTTTCCTCTTCGTTCTAAATTTATAAAAATTTTATTAAAGTGTTATGGCCGTGCCATATTTTAAACTGATTGTCCTGTTTCGGTATCATGCACGCTAGCCTATAACGTCCGCTTTTTGTCGCTTCTACCTTTTTCTAGACCTCTGCTGTGTTAATCATATACTGTTTTTTCGTTGTGATGGTCAGAACTAAAAACAAACTAAACTGAACGGCCACAAAAATGCGTAGCCTCACGATTGAGTCACTTCGGGTTAGAATTTAGTTTAAAAAAAGAATCACCTCCTGGTGGTATCGAACTCATATCCTTGGGAGTAAGAGTCAGACAAAAATCGGGTACCCGGTCATTTGGTCGACAGGACGTTTGGTCGACAGACATTTGGTCGACAGGACGTTAGGTCGACAGAACGATTTATTTTAGGGTTAGGGTTAGTTAACTAACCATAACCCTAATCTAACTCTAACCCTAACCCTAACCCTAAAATAAATCGTTCTGTCGACCTAACGTCCTGTCGACCAAACGTCCTGTCGACCAAACGTCCTGTCGACCAAATGTCTGTCGACCAAACGACCGTGCACCAAAAATCGCACGCGCCACTGACTCACTTGGCAAAGGCTCTTGAATTTAGAAGTTATATATTCACTTTTTCTTTCAAAGAGAAGGTGAAAAAAGAAAAAATACGCACCAGCGCGCATGCGCAGTAAAAGCGACGTAAAGATTAAAAAAAAGGCATGGAACGGCTGTATTTACGGCGCCGTAAACGTAGCCACTTCCTATAAAATAGGTATTTGGTATGATCATTAGCTTCATACTTTAAAATAACATTTGGGTAGTAGGAACTTGATAGTCAACTAGTCATTTTACTCACCTTCTGGTAGCCTCTCATAAGCAATAAGCATGGTGATCACTGGTTGGTTGGTTTTACTTCATAACTTTCATCATTCATAAGTTTTACTTCATACTTCACTGTTACTTCATAATCATAGATTTTTTTAAGTGTACCAATCTATCGAACATAAAGTTCAAAACGGTGGCCTAAACCATGAAGAATGAAAAATAAATTAAGTGTGACCAAGAAAAACACTACTGAGAGGCATCTATCTTGCTTAAAAACACAATAAAACCCTCTCAAAAAGTCTAAACTTCAGCAGAATCTGCCCAACAAGTCACTTTTGATGTGAAAAGTAATTTTTCTATCAATACTTCACAAAAAACTAACCTACCTCGGCGTTTTTTCGCAAAACTACCTTAGACTGACTTAGCAAATACGCGACCTAGGATCGGTTGCGTCAGCTTCAGCTTGCATTCAGATGGATCGCTTGCAACGGCTTGCGATTGTCTGAGTGCAAACGCACGAAATACGCGAGCAATGTAAACACTCTCATTCACTTGTGTGTATTGGATCGAGCGATACGTTTTGTCGGAGTGCTTACGCAAGAAAAACGCATGTAGTCTAAACGCTGCTTTATTCTTTTAAGCGGTATACGCTTAACCGATGGTTTTACTTTGACATTAGATTACATTTGGTTTGGGATTTCAGGTTTTGATTCAAATAAACGATTGATACGTTTAAGCGGTATACTAATAACCGATTTTGTCTGTATTTATCTTTGCACGATGCAGCATCAGATTTTTTTTGTTTATTTTCGTTATAGTTTGATTTATCTGTTTAAAAGGCACATTTCAGTTAGCCATTTGTTTTCTAAAGTGTTTTTTTCATGTACGATACTGTAGGTTTCATAAATGATTATTTCTTGATCATCTTTCGGAAAGTATGACCGCATTCTGCGATGGATACAGCGCTATATAAAAACTAACATTATTATTATTAGCCTATTATTACTCCTATAAGATAGTGACGATACAAATGTAATTGGTTGATGAAAAGGAATCTTGAGTGTTCTGATATATTTATAGATGAAAATTGTTACGAATTGCACTGTAAATTAATCTATTTTTGCAGGGACATCAATCCTCATATTCCGCAGTATATTTCAATAGTACCATGGTACGTTGACCCCACACAACGTGCATCGCTCAAACATCAGAAAGCGCAACCTGAAAAAGTTATTCGCTTAGATGAATGGTACAAGCGGGGAGTGTCAAATAAGAAAATTGCAACTAAATATAGAAAAGGTGCTTGCACTAATTGTGGTGCAATGACCCACAAAAAGAAAAACTGTATGGTGGTGAGTTGGATTACTTACCTGCAGTTTTACTTGGCCTGCACTTTTAAGTACTAATTTTTAATATTTGCAATCTACTGTGCAACAGATTTATTGCAGAAAGTCATAATGAAGAAAACCGTGAACAAGTTGCCTCATGAGGTCTTGCTATAGATTGCAGAATCTTTATTTGTGTTGTTTTAATTTCTAATGTTGTTTTTTACTTTGAAAGATATCAAATCAATGTCACATTTTTCAATGCCAAACAAAGCATTCACTGTGCAGTAATTTAAAAGAGAAAACGTTCATTAGGACTTTTCTATTTTAGTGATTTGCAAACCTTTATTAAGCCTTGTTAGCAGTGATGTCATGTGCGACTGTTTTAATTCTATTTGCAAATCCGATAGGCTACATGGATTTTGGATTAGTTTTAGTTACCTTTGCTTACACGCTTTCATTATAAAATAGTTTTAGCAGTGACGATCGGTGAGGGAAAGCAAGGAAAGCAGTGCTTACCTGAGCGAAAACTATGCAAAATATAATGACTGAATTCTAGGTTTAACTTCTTATTATTTTTATCAAGTCTATTTTAACTTGAAAATTACTGTGTTCGTGACTAGAATTACTCGTAACTCTTGTGAGTATCTAAGTCCTCACCAAACCGCATTTCTTGCCTATAAATGCCAATTAACGCAAACGCTTTTGTCAGAAACCATCACTGAAGCTCCAGGGAAATCAACTTTCAAAAGTGCTTACCTTACATTGAAAAACGCCTTCGTTTTATCCAATCCTCAATCGTTTTGCAAAACGACACCAGCTGCTTAGCCAATCAGATGTGTTATCTGGTGTTATGGTTAAACTTGCTTTCCCAGTGACGTCAATGCGTATCTCATAGCGGCTGTTTTTGGTTTCAGGCGAAAGTAATACAGCCTCTACGCATGAGTGATTTTCGGGCTTGTAACTATAGGCTACTGAGTACGCTGAAAATAAAGCTGGTTCTCTTACCAAAAAAAACATAGATTCTACAATAAGACATGCAATTCCAAAGGGTACATTAACCAACCAGTACTGAAACAGCACAAGTGTTTTTTAAATTCTTTGGGTCAATAGACTGACATCACAAGTTCAGAGCAAACATACTTGTGTTCTTCAAGAATGGACTAGCTTAATTTATAGGCTAAATGTGGCTAATTATTTGCTCTTTACTAGTGCACCAGTCCAATGCATGTTGTAAATGCTTACAGATGACATTGACAATAAGTTTTTGTGCTCAGTCTAAAAAAGCAGCCAACATTCTAGACTAGTCCCAGTTTGATTGATTGATTGAATCTTTATCCTCGGGCTGGGAAAGTCCGAAGATTTTGTTTTGGAAATGCTCTCAGAGCGCACCAAATTGGAAGTGTTTTTCAAAATTTTCTGGGGGAGGCCCCCCAGACCCCCCGCTGGAAGTGTTGCCTTCGGCAACACGCCTTCGGGCTTCGCCCGACGGTTACGCCCCTCGTGCCTACTACCTTGCTGCAACATATTTCCAAGTTGCTTTCCCAATGGTTTAAGCCACCGAACGTCACTGAGTTTTAGTTACGCTACAAATCATTGTGGTTACTGTGTAAGTTTTTGAGCTCATTCAAATTTAACTTTCGCAGAGGCCACGAAAAATTGGAGCTAAGTACACGGGTGAAGATATAGCCCCCGATGAACATGTCCAGCCTGACATAAAATTAGATTTTGTTGGGAAACGAGACAGATGGAATGGGTAATTTTTGAATCATTTGCATTGTCCGCTGCGTTGACATTTTTTGCTAAACAGTGCTAGGTCTAATGAAGCAGCTGCTTTGATTCATTTAGCCTCATAAAAATAGTTGCCATTGCATCTATTATGCAAACCTCGGTGCAAACTTAATCAGGTAAAAAATTCAAATCTTAGTCTCAAGCTCAGTGTTCTTCAATTCTTTGTAAAAAAAACACCATCATTAAGCCTGCTTCTTTCAGGTTACTTTTGCCTAAGTTACTTTTTGCTGTGTGTAGATGGTTATACATTAAGATCAAAGGTCCCAGTCTCCCAGATATCTGATATCTATCCCTGATGTGCCCGGGCTTGCTTAAGGACCAATTTTGCCAGATGGGAAGTTAAACATTCTCGGCAGCCGAGTGTAGCAAAAATTGACAGCAATAATGTTTCGCCCATGAGGCTGGGCTCATCACTATCATTGTGGTATTAATACTGCACATTATGTTTTGTCTGAACCGTTAAGTTTTCCACCAAAAGCCACTTGCTGTATTATCAGTTTGAAGTTTTGCATAATTGTTGCAGATATGACCCTGAACAACATTAGGAGGTGATTGAAGATTACGCCAAAATCGAGATAGCAAAACAAGCTGTGAAAGCACAAAAGTTGCAGGAAGAGTTGCTGACAGGAAAAATGGCTGATTCAGAAGTACGATAGAATGATTTTATATTTATTTTTATAAAAGTTCTTAATTTTTATTAAATCTCTACATGTTTTGGTTTCAAAATGTATATATTTCTTCACTCCGAAAAATTTTGTTTCACATTTGGTAACATTTATAATCATGAAAGCCAACCAAGAACACTTTGGGATATTGCACCACCTAGGAAGCGCTGGAAAAAATTACAAACGAAGTATCTAGTTCATCAAAGGCCGCATCCACTTTGATGCTGTAGTAGTATAGTAGTAATATATTCATGAAAAGTTTAAACTGATCATATTTTGCAGGATAAACTTGAGTTTTCTGGCATCACAGTGCAAAACTTGCGCATTCGAGAAGACACTGCCAAGTATTTGAGAAATCTCAACCCCAACTCTGCTTATTATGATCCTAAAAGTCGAGCCATGAGAGGAAATCCTTATGCCGAGGCTGAAAAGAACGTGTCAGAGTAAGTTTATGTTTTTATTTGAACATGCAGTTAACTTTCATCACATAATATAAATTAGTTTTCTACTGTAGGCTATCCTGTTTTATAACGTCGCACATCAATCCTACCGATGGGCCATATTATATCGAAGTCAACGCCTTTGGGTTGCTGCGTGTTCACCAAATGTGTCAGTGTGTACCAGGGCCGTAGCAACAAAGAACGTGGCCTCCTCCGAACATAAGTCCGGGGCCCCTTCCAACGCAGAAACTGGAATGTGGTATACACAACATGCAGTGTTCATATTATGTATATACAGTAGAGGGCACATTTCCGCTAATTAGCGAAGCTAACGCTTTGGTTAGCGGATTAGCATTTTCGCTAATATTTAGAAATTTTAGCGGACTCGTAAGCGAAAGTAAAATTATTGGAAATCCGCTGATTTCTTTGTTGAAAACTAACTTTTACATTAGCTGCGCCCACCACTGTGTATAGCCTACATAGGTCTACAGTGACAGTGTGGACATATATTCCATAATTACACAATGCGCTTCTTTCGAGCCTTGTTCTGCGCAAATTGTAATGGGTCATAGTCCACTAGGGATTTGGTAATCTTGTTTTCGTTGGTAATTGCAAGAGCAGAAAGCCTGTCATCTGTCACGGTTAAGCGCAGAACATTTTGATCACTTTCATTCTACTGAAGGTCCTTTCAGCACTGGCGACAGTAACTGGTGTGGTCGGTCAGAAGAATTCTGGTGCAAATGCCAAGATTCGGATATATCTCCTGAAGGCTGTTCTTGTACGTTAAAAAATGCTTGCGTGACAAGTCTTCTCTCTTTCTCGATGACATAAATAAAACGATTCAATTCCATTATTAGTTCGTTGGCATCAATGTCTCCCATTTTTCTTTCAAATTTTTTTTGCAGTAATTGTCCAGTTTGATTGTCCGCCCCATTAGCTCAGGGGTTACGTGCCCGCTCAAGACCACGCGGCGCAAGTTCGACTCTCGGGGTGTGCGCTTGAGCAACGCATTTCAGGACTGTTCTCCATTCAGCGGCACCCAGTAGGTTAATGAAATAATTTCCTGGCAACAACACTTCAATAATCGGAAAATTTCACTCTGCCAATCTCGGTAACCGGCCCAGCGTCAACTCAAGAGCCTCTATACAAGTATGCGAAACAGGGATATCTATAACTACAACTGGGCGAAACTACTAGGAATAACTAATCAAGACTTTGTCAGTCCGAGTATAGGCCTACAGATTCAAAACCAACTAACCCAACCATTTTCTCTGAGACACTTCTTCAGGCTGCTAGCGTTGTACAGAAAATCAAACAACTTGTACCACTCCACGAGTTGGTCAAAGCGCGAAGAAACAGAAGACATGGCCTGATTAGTGAGAACAAGAAAAAATTGCGATTTGAATTTTTCTTTGCGATTTGAATTTTGAATTGCGATTTGAATTTTGAATTTTTCAGAAAGACGACTCGAATCATCAGCACATTCGTAACCAAACATTCTCTTCCTACGTCGCACCGTGTTTTTTTAAAACACCTGCTCAATACCAATACGCTCTGCTATTTCTCGTGCATTTGTGACCACGTGGTTATATATCCTGTGTTTCGATAGTCTTCGAAAAACTTCGGCGGAGGAGCCCTCATTCCTTGCAGGGGCCCCCTCTGATCGGAGGGCGGTTGCTACGCCTCTGGTGTGTAGCCTACTACTTTTACTTTTGTCATTTGTCTTGATAATATTCGCACTTGCGGTCTGTTCTGCCAATACAAAGAAGGCAAGGTTTTATGTTTTTCAACCATTGGGTACTGTGGTGTTTTAGACCAGCCACTGAGAAACTGTTGTGTCATCCTTTGACTTTTCTTTCGGCGTGACATTTTTGTTGATCTTGAACTACGGTAACAATTCACAGTTTGGAACGTTATTCTTTTCAGAGTGAGCTACGCCGGTGATAATTTCGTGCGGAACACCGGAGATACGCACGACATGGCGAAGATACAAAGCAAGTTTGAAGTAGCGCAAAGAGCGCAAACATTGCTTCATGTTAGAAGATGGTTATTTTTTTTTTTTGTGAGGAAATTTTCAACTCATTTTGGCAAGACAATTTTTTTTCTATTGGTTTTAAAGCTTGCTGTTTACACATTACAACAACTGAATAAAACATTATTGTATGGTGAATATCTGTTGTTATGAAATTTCTTAACGATCACAGGTAATAAGTAAGGTTAATGGCAATGCGTATATCTTAAGCTGTTGTTATTGGAACTTGTTTTTTAGATAACAAGGTCATTTTCAACCTTTTTTATTATGTTATTTGAACTGACAGTTTTGTACTTCTTTAGTGACAGAAAAAGTTTCTCAACAAAATAGTGTTTAGAAATGCTATTGTTGAGCCCAGATATTTTGATTTAACTCCGGTCCTATCACACAAGCTGCTTATTAGATCTACCTGTTATGTGTGATTGTTACCTGTTTGTTAATAAGATGTACCATTTGGTCGCAACCACCATGCACCAAATAAAATGCACAATTCTCGAAATAGCACCTAAATTATTTAGCACCACAGTGGAGGCGCCAACCAGTCATCTCATGCACCCTCTTAAAGGGGACCTGAAATGAAAAATTAAAATTTTTTTGGTGATTCTTTAGTGTTTAAGTATTATATTTTTCAAAAAAATTTTTTGATATGCTTTTTCGTTTGGGAGATATAACCAAATGAAAATCGGCCACCTGATGGCGCTATATGTCTTGTGACGTCATCGGCTGGCAACCAAGTAAACAGCTTCATGCATTTGCCTTAGAAACGTCGCATAGGTCATTGTATATTGAGCATAAACAAGATGTCTGAAACAAGACAAGGATTTCTCTTTGAACCAAAAAGACGGCGACTTGACAGCGAAGAACATCATTCTGATTCGTGCTCTGACAACACCAGTTCAGACAGCAGTTGGATGGAAAATTTACATTGAAAAAAATGCAGGAAAATAATTTGCTTGAACCAAGTGGTTTATATCAACTAAAAGTAGCCTATGTATTCAGAGTTGCCTAATATGCCTTTGCCTACCCTGCCAATGTTTTACTGTCCTACTGACCTGTTTCAAAGTCTTGTTGTTTTCTCGCTTTGCTATTCGATCCAAACGCCCGATCGTACTCACAGACCTGTACCTAGGTCGATCGAGTTTTGTGGGTACTGTACTGTATTGACAGTGGCTTTCACATATCTTGAAAAATCAAAGACAGAAGAAACAGCTTCAGGGATGAGCAGGTGTTTGGACTTGGTGCCTTGTAGCTCTGCCTGTAGATCGCGTTGGTAATCGTTGGCCAGAAAATGATTGGTGCACACACGGCAGTGCTTGTTTACAGGTTGGTTTTTGAGTTTTATCGCTGAGATCCATTTCTTCAGCTTGTCATCATTATTCAGAGGTAAACGATGAAAGATTTGACGATTTCCCGGTTAGTACAACCGGGAGCCATACAAGTAGCCACCATTTTAAGGCTGTAAAAACTCCCTTAGCACAAAATTGTTCGCTGTTTCGGTAGCCTACGCGATTTGTTCCTTGTGTTTGTACGCAAAGCAATAGACCATGGACTTCTATATAGTAGTATCTGGACTGGAAACAGGAAAACGCGGGTGACCAAATTGAGGCCAGCTTCAATTCTGCATTCTTTCCATTGATTGTTGATTTTTAATATATTTCTCACTGTTTGAACTCAGTGGGCCCAAAAAACTTCTTAAAGTGAAGGAAGTTTCAGTTCAAAAAATAAAACTACGAATTTCTTCAAAATACTATTTGGAAAAAAATTTTTGAACTAACTTGGTGGCAGTTCTTACGTTACATTTTTACATGAAAAAGTAAATATTTAATATCTGTATGATACACTTGTAGCCTTTTCATTAACTCATAAAGTCAGCAAATTCATTACCATATACTACAATACAATTTATTAGGTTTAAACACCCAATTATTTCACGCAATATTCAGCGGTCTTTACAAAAATTCGAAATTAACAGATACACATACAGTACAACAGTCACTACCAGAAAGAACTAATTCATCTACGAGAATCACTCAGTAGACCTATCAACTACAAATTTAAGTGAAACTTCAAAATAAAAATACCAAACGTTTTAGCATACTGCTAGTGATATAGCACGATATGATACGCAAAAATATGAGTGCAGATATTGTTAAAAGTTAACAACTTCCTTGACACCAATCAAAGTAGTTGACTGCAACAAGGCAACACCAAAATTACACCAACAAAATACATTCTACACATACATCCTAAAACTGTACAGTGTACAGGTGTGAAAAATTACAGTCATCAGTATACACACACACAACCAGGCAGCCATAGCTGTTGTCCGAATAATGCAGCACTGACAAAATTAAACATCATGTAAGCCTATAAACAATATACACAGGAGTGAAAATTGCAATGAAATGTTGGCACACACATAATGTGGATGTCCACAATAATGCAGAACTAAACGTATACATTATACAATACACATGATAAACAAACAATACATATTGGAATACTCTCACACACCAGTTACATACCAAGTACGATGAGAGAGTGAGTTGTTTGAATGGTTACATGTAATCCATTTTTATATTTAATTTATCCACATAGAAGTATAATATGCACTTCAATTTCTTTTCCCAGAAAGTTTTTTTTGTTTCCGCTTTGCTCTGGCGGTCTCATTTTCTGTTAGATTTTTAACCAAATTTTTGCACATGCAATTGAAAAAGCGAATTGCTATTCCATACAAGATGTTATGGCCTTTATGGCATGCTATGCAAACAGACCAGGGAGAAATTACTCGTCCTTCATAAAATGAAATGGTTACTATTTCTGTGAAAATAGCTCTTTGCTCAAAACCACCACTTAAACCACTCAGAAATTCGTTTCTCAATTCGCTGGCACTGCAAACTTCAGCAAATACCCTCCAGCAGAGGGAACCGATGCCAAACAATTCTGGAGTGGGTCTCCACAGTCCACCTCGATTAACTTCATCAAAGAAGCTGGCAGCACTCGCAGGTAAGGTTAAAGTGGGATCTTCAAAATCCTGATCAACAGATGCAGTTGTCACGTCTTTGCAAGCATCACATTTAGTGCGCCTGACCAGCGATCGGCAGCAGTACCCAGTTACATAATAAATAATTGCAGCATCATTCTCCGTAGGAATGATGTTCAACATTAATTCAGCCTGGAGAGATTCAGCTTTACAACTTATCTCCTGTGCAGTGCTGCTTCTTTCATTTGCTGCTTCATTGATCGCTTCAAGTGAAATGCCTGAATACTTCAGCAAGGAAATTGCACGAATCTTTCGGTCACTCTCCAGGAGCTGCCTCATGGAAATGAAGTAATTTGCTCCACTGAGTTGCCTTATTCTTCCAAAGCGTCCCTCAATGTTGTCGGACTGAATTTTTCCCAGTAACACATATTTAAACCCACATACATTGAACAAGTGCTTGGCAAGGCCAGTAATGGCAACACAACTCTGCCGCAGAGCCAAAAATGTTTCTTTAGTTAATCCGGGCAACTGCAACAAGAATTTCAAAATGTTCAATTTCAGGTAGGCTAATAAATATAATATATGTGTTTCATGCAACTGGGCGCTATTGAGAAATATTCGCTATCGATGGATCGTAAGCCTAAGCATAGGGTTAGATTGGGGTTCGAGTAATTACCCTCATGATTTATAACTTATCCATCTATGGTGCGGCGTGACTGATAGCACAAATCACTTGATCTCACCCAATATAATTATATATTACTGGTGTACAATGTTCCCTCAGTGTATAATATATGTTATAATGCCTGTCTTATGATGTCATAGCGTAAGAGGCCAAGTTGTAGTTTTATTGTTATTTTTGTCATAATCATTGCTTAGTCTATATTATGACAGCAGACAAAATCTCAAATTCAAAGCATTGAACAACCTTAAACTGCCATAGCTTTTATAAAACCTGAATGTAGGTTGGAATCATAATGATGTCACAATAAAAAAAAAATTTTTTTGGGAACTCTGTAATTTGTTGTGGTGACATCATAAGCAAGCATCATTCAAATATTGCATTAATAGATCACATAACTTCTCATGCAAGTCTTTGATAAAAGGTTGCATTGTGCAAAAAGGACAAAAGTCTTGTAAAAAAGATTATATTATCATGAAGTATATGCAAGAAACTTTCAAGAAGAATTTTTTTTTTCGGGATATCTCGTTACCCACATAAAATATTTAACATTTAAATGCCCCATAACTCCTTAGCTAATGCTTGTAGACTAAAATTGAAACCATTTTTGAATTCTGCATCATGAAAAATGGTGGAATAGACACTTCAACCCACTTTCTACCTCCAATATAACCCTAAAATCAAAAAACATCGGGCGCATCAACAGCGCCACCTAGTGGCATCTCAAAAATTTAAAAACGCAATATCTCGAAAATCGCTTTTCCGATTTAAAAAAAAAAAAAATTTTGCTTAAGTTCAAATTTTGTGAACAACAAACTATATCTCAAAACCAACACCTTTTGAAACCTAGTGGTTACATTTCTTAAGTAAAGTTTGTTGAAATATGATGGAATGCCTCTTAAAGGTAACACTGCTGGCGAACTTTCACTTTCGCATAGGAAAAATCATTTAACTCATCATTTCAGTAACGGCAACAATTCAGTAGCATAACTCAATGGGGAATTTACATCTCAGTCAAATGTCGAAGCAGGACATTAAGGCGCAAACAAAACGGCGCGAGACAAAAAGGCGCAGAAAAAACGGCGCAGAGGCAAAACGGCGCCAAAGTCAATGTATAGAACGATAATACTCTGCAACCATAACGAAAGTTTATGTGTGAATAAGGATTCTTGGAGCTGGTATACAAGTCCCCCCCACCACCCTTGGCAACTCATGACAAAGAGGAATTGACCAAAACATGTGAAAAAAATAAGGAAAAGGTTCTGAGCTTGTTACGTTGACTTTGGCGCCGTTTTGTCTGTGCCGTTTTGCATCTGCGCCGTTTTTTCTGCGCCTTTTTGTCTCACGCCGTTTTGTTCGCGCCTTAATGTCGTGGACCGGTCAAATATAAACATCAGGATAAACAACTTTACATATCAATAAGATACTTATAATAGTAGCTTATCACTAATTACAAGTTGGACTAACCTTAGAATTTTCCCACATTGTCGTATAATTTGCAATATTGATCAAAAATTCCAGTTTCCAGTCCTCTGGCGACCTCACAGGGTCACGGAATAGATCTCGCTTATGTTTTCCGATGGTACTGGTAGATACATTTAATATTGACCACAGTTGTATGAATAGTTCAATTGTTCTGGCTGTTTCTTCAAAACCATACTGCTTCAGAGCATTAACAGTTGACTCATGAAACAATGAGAGGGCTAAGTTTACATTAACTTTTTCAATTGTTTTAGGATTAAGCACAGTCTCACTCAAGCGATGGGCAATTTTCAACGGTTTCCCACACTCAATGTCGTACACTGACTGAATGTCAGAAAATTTTGCTGTAATGGGATGAGGTACCAGAGGCAGCAAGCTTGGTAGTTGAAACACTTTTCTTGTTAAAAAGTTGTTGTAAATGTTCTTGATGACATGTGTCGGATCAAATATTAGGAACATTTTACCACCAGAGAGATTGTTATCGACAGAGGCTTTCCAACCCTCATCACCAAGAAATTCTTTAAAAAATTTTCTGTTTGCAGGAGCATTGTCAACAGATATCCCAACAACATTAAACCCCACCTCATTCAGCAAAACCATTACTTTTTCAAAGCAACTTTTTTGTGTTTCCGCTCTCAAATTTCTTACTGGGTAGATTCCCACCATATCTCTTTACCCACTGGAAAGAGATTTGATCATGAAGCACAATGCCGTAGCAGCAACTTCACAATTGTCTGTCAGGCCATATACCTGGCCCCCACTTGATTCGACACGCTTGGCAAGATAGATCTCATCGATCATCAATAAGACATTTCTGTCAAATGCATTCAACTTTGAATATCGCATGTCCAAATACTTAGCATCATCCAGTCCAGTCCTTCTGTCAAGGTTAATAGTAATTTTTCTTAACGTTTTCACTGATGGTAGCATCAGTACCTGTTCCTCCAGCAATCTTGCATAAGTTGCTGCACTTGTGGCATTAAGAATATATGTTATCAACAACAGTTCAACAGAATATCTCCGCTGGTACTTGCTCTTAAATGCCAACTCCACTTGTTCAAGCATAAAGTTCAAAAAGCGAGTTTCTTGATCATCTTCTGTCAACTCTAACAAGTTTCTCAACAAGTCCATTAATTTTAACACACAGATGGGCAATGACATAGAGCTGTCATGTTCCAAGTTTTTTATGAAAACCAGCAAGTTGCTCACTTGTGATAATAGGGATATTTTATTGTCAGAAGACATAATGTGACTGTAGTAAGATGGCGGAAGGAGTTTTTCTTCATGGTATACACTGAGTTCCATATCCTTGCTTATAAATACAGTTGCTAAAGCAGTTGGCGGTTGTGCATTTGACAGATAAATCAAATTGGCACCTGTTGTAACATAATGGACAACAAATCTTTCAGGTAAAACCTCTGTTGTTAGAGCATTAATTAATGCATCAAAGTTTTCCAACTTATCTTTTGACAAAAACTCTTGTGATTGCATTTCAAGTTGTGCTGCTTCATTTGCATTCCGTGAGGACACCAACGACCGTCCACTTCTTAACAGCACTTCCTTAGGTGTATAATAGGTGGGAAGGCCTTTAAAAATGGTTGGTATGGCACCTGGTTTAAGCCGCCTATTAGATAAGACAAATGATTCTCTTTTCTTTTTACGCCTGAGCTGTTGATCAGAGGAGTGTTCAACAAAATCTTTTTGCTTGAAATGCAGGGAGCACAACCTTGAATATTTAGTAAGTGTGAAATTTTTTCGAGCGACCACCTTCGACCAAGCCCGTAAAAGGTCATCGTTGTTTAATGGGAATGAATGAAATGTGACATTTGGATCTGCCTTTTCTCTACAATAACCAGATTTACAGTTGAAAGCAGAACATTTGTTAACCATTATGATAAAATAGTGAGCTGCAAAAATACACATATACCGGTATTATGAATTAGGGGGATTTAGGCATCGTATCCCAATGTGGCATGGAAAAGTAAAACAGTGCCCAGGTTTTTCATACCGGTGTAGCGGTCCAGAAGTTATTGCGGTCCGGTATGCAAAAAAGTTCGGAAAGGACGCTTGAAGTGGTTAGGGATACCTGAGTAAGTACGAGATACACATCTAAGTTAGACTACGGTACTTTTAAGTATTGATAGTCTTTCATTGAGTCTTTCTCTGATTCTATCTGAATAAGATTTCCTTGTCAGGTTTTTTATTCACAATACACAAGGTGTTTAGTTCAAGTTCATTCAAAAGTAAGTATTGATACATAAGAATTACCAAAAATATACATGCAGCATAATGTACCAATAGCGATTAGGTCTGCCAACAATTGGTTTCATCATCTAACTTACCAGAAAGCGGTAACTTCAGCCACCATTCATAAAGATAGGCCTACTTTACCAACAGTATCCCTTGCCTAATCTGCATTATTCCATAATAGGTAGGCTACACCTTATAATACATTAACCTTTAACCAAAAAGCTGTTTCTAGCAGTGTCTGGTTATTGCCCAAAGACTGCTGATGACTCAAAACCTCCAGAGCTTAGAAATACTGGCCTCATGTCGGTCAGTGACCCGGATTTTCACCAGCAGTGTTTCCAGTCCAGATACTACTATATAGAAGTCCATGAATAGACCTTGGATGCCGCTTTGCCAGCCAATGACGTCATCAAAAATTTTGACCAATCAGAATCATTCAATTCAAAAAAGGCTTTTTTAGGTTTTTTAATTAATGGTAACACAAAAAATAAAAAAATTGTTAAAAAACGTAAAAAACGTTTGTTTTGCAGTGTTTGCGTGTGAGGCTGGAGACAAAGGCGTCGATGTTCTCTTACAAGCCGACCCCACTCGCTTGGAGATGCTACAGAAATCGTTAGATGTCAAAAAGGACAACTTCAAGAAGTCCCAACGTGATTCCGTGTTGGAGAAGTACGGAGGCCTGGAACATCTTGACGCCCCTCAGGAGGAACTACTTCGTGCTCAAACTATAAGGAAGTTTCAAAACAGATCCTCAAACGTTTTGTTTTAAAATTTATTGCCTACGTTTTGTTGTGTTATTGTCGAAGTTATGTGCGCAGGTCCGGTCGCTTAGGTTGACAGAGTTAAGTTTCTGTTAATTAAAAAAGTTGTTTTCTTATGAATTATTCCATCCAGTAGATATCGTACCTCAAAATGGAGAGCGGTCTTTACAATGTCCGCCCCGGTAGCTCAGTGGTAACGCGCCCGGCTCAAGATCACGCGGCGCTGGTTCGACTCTCGGGGTGTGCGCTTGAGCAACGCACGTTAAGGACTGCTCTCCATTCAGCGGCATCTAATGGATGGGATAATTCCCCGGCAACAAGACTTCAACAATCGGAAACTTCACTCTGTCAATCTCGGTGACCGGGCCTGCGTCAGTGATTCAAAGCCTGTACAAGTATGCGAAACTGCCAGGATTAAGCTCTGCAAGAAGCTTTCCCAGTCTGAGGATAAAGATTCAATCAATCAATGTGTTAAATGCACACCCAGCACTCACATTGAAGTGAAAGTTTAAAAATACAATATCTTGCCAATCTAAATGCTCATAACATATTTGCTGTTTTGTGTTGAATCTGTAATCATCAGAGGTGGGCATCTGCTATTTTCAAAGTCATCATCATGTTGTTCCTTCCTCGTGTGGAGGTTTGGATACAATGCGCCATTGTTCTCGACCATGAGCTGTGCGTACTGCACTTTCATAAGTTAATTTTGTCCATTTTGTGATGTTTGTTGTCCAAATCATTCTTGGTCTACCTTTACTTTTACCGTTTATCTTCCCTTCTATTAATGATCTTTGTAACGAGTTTTGCCTTATTGTGTGTCCGAAATACTTCAATTTTCTTCATTTGACTATTTGTAAAAGTATTTTGCTTGAATTGAATTTGGAGAGTACTTCATCGTTAGTGATCTTTTGTTTCCGTGAAATTTTTAACATTTGCTTGTATGTCCAGAGCTCGAAGGCATCAATCCGTTTCTCCATTTTTGGTGACCTTGTCCAAGTTTCAGAATTGTATAATAGGGTTGACCAGATATAGCATTTTAAGATCCTGAGACGAATTGATAAATTTAAACGTTGATTGGTTAAAATATTTTTCATTTTTCCAAATGTAGTTCTAGCAATTTCTAATCCGTCTTAGAATTTCATGGTCACACCTCCCATCTTCAGTTATAAAATGTCCAAGATAGGAAAAAGATTTTACTTTTTGTATAATTTCATTGTCAATTATAATTTGGAGTACTGGAGTGTCTGGTGATTTTGAGATTATCATTGATTTGATCTTTTTGGCGTTAATTTTCATATTAAATTCTTTACCAATTGAGTTAACATTATCCAATATTTCTTGAATATCTTGTTGTGATTCAGCCAACAGAACAGTATCATCAGCATAGAGTAAATTTGTTATGTTCAAGCCGCCAACTTTTACCCCTTTCATATCATCAATGGGTCCAAAAATCATTTCTGTATATAAATTGAAAAAACATGGAGAGAGTACACATCCTTGGCATACTCCACGCTTGATATCCATTCCTTTAGACCAGGGATGTCCAACTTTTTATTATAGTGGGCCGCATTGTCATTTGAAATAATTCAATGGGCCGCAGAACCTATTAAATTTCAAGAAAAATGGATACATAAAGTATCAATTAAAAACCATTAATTTCATCTTAGAAAATAGGAACACATAGAAAGAAACAAAACTTTATTTCTGCAATATTTTTGACGTTGTTTTTCAGCTAAAATGTTATCAACATTTGCATTAAAGGACGTTGTCTTGATTCTTAGGATGTTTGCTACCACAAACTAACTACTTTATTAAACTCATTTCATGAATGTAATTCTTTATAAAATAAAGGAAAAGTGTCAAGTGTGTTCTATGTGGAAAGTTTTCAAACTTTCTCGACTTTGCAGTTCAATCAGATCAAATTGGAATTCGAGTGGCGCTTTATCACACTGAAATGAAATTGGGTCACTGAATAATTTTAAGTCAATTTCAATCTTTTTGAAGTCAGAAAATCTGACTGTAAATTCTCCAAGCAAATCTTCAATTCTACAAGCAAACCAGTAATTCACATAACTTAGCATACTTTTCATAATTTAAAGAACAGTCTTGAGCTTTTTCAGATAGACTACGAAAATATACAATTGCGCCAGCTTTCAGTTGTGCTATGAAAAATTTAAATTTTCTGGTAAAGCTACTTATTCGCTCGAACATTGAACTACACAACTGACCTTTTCCTTGTAAACGCAAATTGAGCTCAGCTAGCATTTCTGTGATGTAACTAAGAAAGACAAATAATTCAACCATTCTTCATTTTCTTTCAAGTTCACATTTTATTTCTTTTTCTCCATGAACTGTTTTATTTCGGGTAACAATAATTGAAATCCTTTTAAGGTGGCTGCTCTACTGAATCATCGGATTTTAGATATAATCGGACTTATGTATAATCCTGTTGCTACTATACTATTACTACGCCCATAAAAACTGATTGGTACGTTTTTATTAGGCTAAGATTCAAAGTTCAAAATACTACTTGGAGTGAAAATGATTAGCGGGCCGCACTGCGGCCCGCGGGTTGGACATCCCTGCTTTAGACAAATCTTTTTCCATGCGAATAAATGCTTTTTGATTCCAGTACAAATTGATAATAAAACGTAAGTCTTTGCCATTCATACCAATATTGGATGGACCAACAGCATAGCCGTACGAGCCAGGGGGGCAGGGGGGGCAGCCGCTCCCCCCCTGTTGTTTCAAAACGTCGCGAATTCGGGCAAAATCTTGCAATTATTAGGGCAAAAATTGCTATATAAAAGGCTACAAAATTGCATGAATTAAGAAAAACTATAAATTAATATCTTTTACCTATCAAACTAAGTACAGCCTCTTATTTGCACAAGAAATGTGCCGCAAAATCTTCATTTGGCCACACAATATTGATGTATTGTATTGCATGGTGATCAAACTGTAGTACGAAATGCATTTAACCAACAGCATCATGCCAATTTGGGCAGCCACCAAAATATGTCTCTAATACTTTTGTGAAACCGCCCAAATCAAAACGCAAAATTTGCTATATATATAGCTAATTTTATTAATTTTCACAAATGCATCGTGTTGATTTGGGCAGCTCAAAACATAAAATTATTTGATAAAACTGATTAGTCTGTTGATGCAACTGCCCAAATTAGCGTGAGGCAGTTTCCCCAAAATGAACAAATTCATTAATTTAAGGCATTGGCTTTTTCGTGAACAACCACAGTAATGTACGGTAGGTTATATATGATATCGGTCATATAGTGTTTCAGATTGAAAGACTGGAGCCGGTTAAATAGTGTTTCAGATTAAAAGACCAGAGCTGGTTAAATAGTGTTTCAGATTAAAGACCGGAGCCGGTTAAATAGGGTTTCAGATTAAAAGGCCGGCGCCGGTCAAAAAGCCACTGCCTTAATTTTTCCCATTTACATAACTGTATCGTTTAGATTTGGGCAACAAAAAAAATATGAAATTATCTGATCATAGTCTATTTATAAAACTGCCCAATTGGCATGATACAGTTGCCTCGCATCAAAATTTACAAAGTCTTTAATTTTTTTCATAATATCCATAAATGCATCATCTTGATTTGGGCGACTACAAAATATGAATTTATATAAATCTGGTGAACACTTTTATAAAACAATTCGGGTGGAGAGGTTACAGTAGCCTACTTTTTCAACCATAAACAGACATAGCTATTAGCTAAGCAACATCACAACATTTAACAAAAAAATGTTATAGCCTACCTGTTAAAAGTAATGTTAAGGTGTAGCTTAGCTTTGTTTGGTTACTTTTATAAAAGGGTCTGCTACTATTCGGCGATTTTTTGAAAATCCAACGACGCCAGGGGCGGCGCCAGCCAAAAATGAGTGGGGTGGACAAAAATATTTCGAGGTAAAATGCTACCGTAAAATATGGTCACTTAGATTACCAATTGCGAAGTGATTCACTGCAGCTCGGTTGTGAAATTTATTGAAAAATAAACAAAGGAAATTGAAAGGGGGTAAAAGCTTGTCTTCCATTGAGCGCACTCTAAATTATGAACAAAAGAATAGAATGGGGCCAAACGCTACTATACATTTCCTATGCGGTCCATGGAATTTCCGACTACGATCTTGATTTTAGCAAGCTTGTCGTTATTTTATGTCATGGAGCTGCTGCAATGATAGGCGGCCTCATAAAAATTTATTGGGTGGCCCCTTAAACAGAATTTTAAAAAACTTAGCTATTACCTACCCAATAATACCCATAGCCATAGGTTAAGAATCACTGCACTAAAGTTTTATTTTGCGCTCCCAGGTCAGTTTAAAAGCTTTCACCAATTTTTGAAGATCAGTGTTATCGGCAATGTCTCGCTCACTGCTGATCTGCACCAGATGTTCAAGTCTTTGTGATGACATGGCAGCTCGTAGATAATTGTTTATTATCTTAACTTTGCTGTAGATACGTTCACAAGATGCCGAGTCATGGGCAAAGTAGCAATAATTTGAAACAAATCGCTGTACAAATGATTTAAGATCGTTTTGTCAAAACAATTATTTTAAAAGTGAAGGCAAACACAACCACGCGGTCTTGGTCAATCCATTTTGGTGCTTTTTAAATTCTAGTTTCCACTTGTGACAATTATAACTTAGCTGACCTCAAAAAAAGAAGATCCTATTGCTGCCCAACCTGATTTTAATCGAAATTATAGAATTTGACTAAATATTCAACTTTAGGCAAATTTGATAGAGACGTGTGCGTGAAATAAAATGCAGCTGCATTTGACATTAATTCACATGCTTGATCCGAGTAACGCTTTTTAAGTTCATTTAGCATTCTGTCAAAGGATAAAGAAAAATCTCTTCTTAACTTTTCTGTAATGGATTCAGATTCACTCCACGGCAGACTGTTGCAACCTATCAATAATATCGGACCATCTCGGAAATGGCTTGGTGGGTAGCGGCATCGCTTAGCCGGTGTGGTGGTTTCATTGGTAATTTGATTTCGATCCGCACACAGCGATGAGTTGAAAACCAATTTGTTAAAATCTTCCTCTGAACGCAGTGAGTCAAATGCTCTTGTCAAGTCGTTGATAGCAGCAACCCCAGTGGTGAGATCCATTTCTTCACTTTTTAAATAATCTGAAGCCTGTTTATTTAACGAAAATCATTTATGAGGAATAAGACTAGCAGTAACAAATTCAGTTTGCTTGATGCGGAACAACAAACCATTAGCTACACTATTAGTTACCTTTGTTTGACATTTGTTGGAACATTGACAGCAGTGCTGGATATAGGCTACATTAATAACAACATCCAGATCATCTAAACCTGCAGACCATCTAGTAGCCTATCAGATAACGAGTGCAATGCAATTTTTCCAGACATGATTCCCTCTTTTTTCAAATGCTCTTTATAGCCTACTGTACAAAAAATGTCTCTTGGGAGAACAGTCCATAAAGTGGTAGATGTTACCAATTGTTTCAAAAATTGTTTTGACTGTTGCTACGTTTTCAACACTGTGCTCAAGCACAAGATTTAATCGTTGTGCAAAACAATGAAAATATACCGACAGTTTGGCACCCGCTGCAACTAGGTGTTGCTGTGCGCTTTCAATCCTTGCCTGACATGTTGGTGGCCCCAGCAAAACCTTTGTCTATTAGGTCTTGCAAAGCTTGTGTCTCAGCTGTGATAAAAGCCATCACCTCAAATTGGTAAAATTAGACTACAATCAATCAATACAACAGAGCGATAACAATGAAGATTCTTCATTTCTTCTTATGTCAATGCTGCAAAAGTAATTCATATGTAAGAAGTTGAAATTAATTTATGACGAAGTCACTAGGCCCCCCTAACCCCCTGCATACACCCCCCAAGTTTTCTCATCGGATCTCGACGAATTACAAAATTGACCCTAAATAGGAGTGGGGTGGACATGTCCACCCCAGTCCACCCCGTGGCGCCGCTACTGAACGACGCCTTCTGCAAATCCGACGATTGAATATTATTCAATATTCAGACATTGAAAATGTAAATACGAACTGTTTGACTAATTGGGTTCTTTGAATCCTACGTCACCGTCTGTATGCAACCTTAGAATATATTAGTTAATTTTTGTCATCAAATTACCTAGCCTAACTATCTTTTTAGAAGTAGTGCTGCCAGACCTTTTTATTTTTTGTACTAAAATTCGTATCATCAAAACTACTTTAATTGATTTCAGAACAAAGTTTATTTGAACAGAAGTAGTATGTCTGTGTTTTATTACATTTAATTAAATTTCTCTATTGTTATGTACTTTTTTCTGAATCCGTATGGTCACACTGAGCAGGTTTCCTGCAATGTTTATTTTTCTGAGTCTTTTATGACATCGCAACTGAATATTTAAGTGGGGTTGTTTTTTATTTGTGGTGTGTAAAACAATATTTGTTACTCCTATCTACCATGCCAAAGTGCAGAAGCATCGAGCAATGCACATGCACAGGCAAGGTATCTTCAAAGAGGAATTCAGTTCTTCTATCTTGATTCCTTTGGTAAGAAATTCTAGGTAGCTGGTGGCGTAGCCAAGGGGGGGGGGAGGGGGGTTGGGGGTCACACACGTGCCAAAGGGGGGTTGCACCCCCCTTTGGCACGTGTGTGACGTCACGATATTGAGAATGATGCTTTCAGTCTACGCCTCTGAAACAAAGTTTGCCTAATTTTAAATGAAACATGCAAAGAGCGAGTTTTGCCATTACCAAACATTCAAATATCTCAGCCAGGAATTAGCAACAAGAAAACATAGAGACTTGTAGCTTTATTTCCGAAAAGTGCCGAAGAAAACATGATCTTATCCTTTTGCTATGCCACAGGACAGCACCATTTTACAGGAATATTTATACCCATATTTTTGTTGAAAATGCTCTCAGAATGCACCAGATTCAAAGTAATTTTTCAAAATTTTCTGGGGGAGGCCCCCCAGACCCCCCGCCGATGGGTGTCGCTACAAGCGAAACACGTCATCAACCCCCCCCCCTTTCAAAATTCCTGGCTATGCCACTGCTGGTGATCTTGTTATGTCAGTTTTTCACTGTTATCATGCATCGCATACATTATAGCCTATTTGGGCAATTTCTATAAAAGCGTGCACATTTGGGCAAATTTACGTTTTGCCCCCCTAAAATGGTTTGGTTTCGTACGGCTATGACCAACAGTGAATTTTCAAAGTACTGCGACAATATATCAAAAGCGCAGCGCTACTCGCCACCTGTTGTGTATTTTGGTTTGTTTTCGTTAAAATCAACGCACCTTGCTTTCGTTCCCCTTAGGTTTTCTCTTTTGCGTTTTGTTAATCAGCGCTTCTAGTTTTATTTCACAATATATTTTGGTTGCACGCCTATGGATCATTCATAATTCTTTATTCCTTTGCGATTTTGAATACGAGTAAGAAAACCTTTATATTTGAAATATTGCAGGTTTAGCTAATTAAAAGCATTCCATTAAAAGTCTACAACAATTGTTAAATGTTTCTGTTTTTTTTTACAACAACACCAATCAAAGAATGTTTTCACGTAGCCTATTGAAATAAGCGGGGTCTTGATAAGTCATACTACTTCGGCTTACAAGATTAGCATCGGTGAGTGTTTCAATTAAAAAATAAACTGTTTACCGCAACTTGGAAATAATGGAGGCTAATTTTTATTATAATTACCGGTATCATCTTTTCCAGTTTCATTATGATTTGTTTTGACGAGCTAACAGCAAGGACTGAGCCAGCCTAGGTTACTCATGTAGTCAAAGATCATATGATTATTCATCTTGTTTTTATTCGTCCACGTGTCGATAAAGCATAGGATGACACGAACTCATCAGAGGCGGCTTTGGTTGTTATTTTGGAGGAGGTTGTCATTGTAAACACTATCTCATCCCTCCACTTCAAATCATCTATTTTACTTAAAAGGCTGTAGCCCTACGTTAGATGTATGGAGGTCTTCATTTAAACAAAAGTAACACACCTGCTGCAACCTCCCTTAAGTAAGTCTAGTGACCGAAAATTATTGACGAAATTATTGGTATTCTTGTTTTACTCCGACTCCATGATATGGTTGTTCTGTATGCTTATCCGTAGTGGCTAAGTTAGGTTTATAAGAACTACAGGTGGTTTCTAAAGGGAGCCATGGGTTCAAGAATAGAAACTTGCTTGCCATGAGACTGTGGTAACTCGCGAATTCCACTTGTGGCAGTCAAACTCCAATCAAAGAAATACATCAACGCTGTTCAAAGCTTTTATATAGGTCTATCCTATTTTCATCGCCTAAAAAGAAGACACGTTTCGCCAGTAAGTAGAATTTTACGCTTGAAGAATCTTTTACATGTTTTTAGATCATTTCAATATAGGCCTACGCAGCAAAAGTTATAAAAAAAAAAGAAAACAGATTGACTGAACGTTTAACTTAGTTTTTCTCATCTCTAGTGCTTCCTTAAGACAACAAATGATTTTATATTTTTAAGAGTCAGCAAAAAGTGAATAAAATACCTAGTTTTTAGACAGTTTCAGTCAGACAGCAATGATCGCAAAAATCTGCAAAATGTGACAAATCAGGCACGACCTCCAGGTCAAGCCTTAACTTTTTTTCAACAAGGAATGGTCAGCCTTCACGAAATTGTTAAATTATTTGCAAGAAATATGACTAAAACAGTAGGCTGCACATAACCGTTAAGATGCTAAAAACGGCGTGAACTGAAAGGCTGTTTCTTTCTTTGCAAAGCTGTAGGCCTATCTATGCCACGATTTCCTTTGCTGTATGTTAGGTGTTATATACATTCATTTCAGTTTGTTTCAAGTAACAAACGAACCAAACAGTTGGGAACCAACAACGTCTACAAGCGTTGTATCAATATAAAACGTATGAAGGTAAAAGAATAATTTTTTGTGAAAGTGTGAGCATGGCCTTTAAAATGTCGTTTAATATCTTACAGTGAACCAGCCAATGAAGGTTCAACAACAGTTCCATAAAATGCGCCAATTTTTTGTAGAATTTATAAATCAGCATGTTACATTGGTAGCCTATACAAAATGTTCAGAAAACAAATAGCCTACAAGCCGTCGCAGAAACGTCATCAAGCAATATGATCCCGTTGAAAATATAGGCATGAAAACCCAAACTGTCAAAAACGAGGACATTTGAGCATTTTTTAGTGTCCTCGGAGGACAATTCATTTTTCTTGAAAAAAGAGGACAAATCCTCTTAAGAGGACGTATGGTAGCCCTACTTTATATGGATTTATAAATTACTTCTCTTGTGATTTCACGATTTGAACTAATAAAAGCTTGAATTTATTCTAAGTTATTTATATTTAATAATTTTATGTTTGTAGCTCAGAGTAATTGGCTTGTTGCTGTCTAGGCCGTATATATCTTTACCAGTGGCGTAAGTTATTATAGTGGGTTGAGCAAGGAAAGCAATGAAACTCGTGGGGGGGTTAGAGGGTGCTGAAGGCACGCGTATTCTAGGGGTGTCCGGGGACATGCGATTCAGAAAATGCTTTCACATATTATTATTTAAAAGAAATGTACGCGCTGCTTTTTTTTCTTTTGTTTCTGACTTGTTTCTTTGTATGGCAAAAACGAGAGCAAGAGCTGCGGTACGAATCTATGCTTCCGCAAGCTTCCAACTTTTATTAAATTAAAACCGAGCTGAAGTCATACGGAGACATTAGTTAGAAGCTGTTTTTATTCCTATTCAGGTAAAGAAATCACAAAATCGTTTTACTGAAAATGATCATCTTCTCTTTTTCATTTTTAACCCGGGACTAGGCTACAGAGAAGTCTGTAGTCCCGGATTTTAACAAGGGAAGCAATGCTTCCCTTACTTGCATTGAGGATACGCCCCTGGCTTCGGCTTTCTTTACGTCGACTTTTGATTATTATCAAGAAGCTTCCTCTAGCGTTTGCTCGGCTTTCTGCTGTTACGAATAATCCTGAATCTGCTGTGACGTGTCGAACAGATGTATCGTATGGCGAAGATCTCGCTCGGAAATTTTGCAGCAATATAAGTTTAACGTTATATATAACAGCCGCTTTTAAGCTTCGCACTCTTCGATGTGCTCAAAAACCACATGTGAGACACAGTTGGTGAGGAAACCTTCGATGTAGCTGTCAAATGTCCTCGACCTGTGATGTCGAAGCCGTAGAAGAATCACGTCAATGTCCAATCGTGACGGCTGCATCAACCGATCCATCATTCATCACAAGATTGAATTTGTTAATTGAAATGTTATTTTAACAAACTTAAAACGAAGCACCTATAAAAGCATTGGAGTTAAATAACACAACAAGTGTACAACCTACCACTGAACGAGACTGAACAACGTGCTGATAAGAGCAACGCGAAAGGAACACAGGCACAATGCAAAAGCAAAGGAAACATGTGGCAATTCGAAAAAGTTATACAACAAATGCCGAATACAAAACAAAATCAAAAAATACAAAACTAATAACGAATATCAAATGGACACAACTAATTTAGAGGCAATTCACAACTTGCGATATAATGATAACAGAACAGTAGTCTATCTACTGTGCAGTTGTATATTTCTGTTAAAAAATCATGATTGCTTTTTATGCTCACCCTCACAGCTATAAGCGGTAGGCTATGCTTTGCTATACAATATCACATATTCTGCAAAACGCAAGTCAATATCTGTTTTTCTTTTTATCAAATCGATTCTTGAAATCAGCATTAGAAATACTTTAGGAAACCCATCAAGCTATTTCTGATTAAGTTTTCTGTTCACCAGAACATGTTAAATGTTAAATAATAATTTGCTGGCATGTTACAATCTAAAACAACGGTGGGCAAACTGCGGCTCGCGAGCCGCATGCGGCTCTTCAACATAAATTTTGTGGCTCTTGCATTGAATCGTAATATTACAAAAAAATTACGATTATACTTTATAAATATATTATCTCGGACTGTCAACCAAGCAGTGGCGTACCTAGGGTATCGCAGGTATGGCTCGAGCCATGGGCGCCACATTGATAGGGGCGCAAAAATCGGTTGGTATAAATTAAAATTTGTGACTTAGCCCAGTGATTCTCAACGTGGTCCAGGTGGACTACTGGTGGTGCACCAGGAGTTTCTGTTGGTCCACAGAGAGTTCTATAAATCCTTGATAAAACGTTCTTTAAAATTGTATCATTTACTACAATAGCTTATGTAGCATATTGCAGTGGCGGATTCAGAACGTAATTTCAGGGTGGCCCTCGGAAATATCTTGATGGGCCTTCACAAATAATGCCACGGCGGGCCAGCATACAAAAACTTAGTGTTACCGAATATCTCTTACAAATTCTGTGAAATAGTGATTCCACAGACAACTCAGTGCCACTTGGTTGTTCTAGTGTTAAACATTAATAAGTTTTTTTCATGAATCTGATTTTGGGTGGGCCCACTGTCAATCTGGGTGGGCCTGTACCAATCAAGCCAACGCGGTAGATCCGCCCCTGGCATATTGTTTGATTGTATGTCAGCGTGACGAAATAATTATATTTACTTCGTGATTTATGATCGATTTTTCTGGAAGTGCTAGATAAGCATAATCTCAGCAGTTTTTGAACTTATTTTACCAGTTGACGAGTAGACTATTAAACTGTTCAAACCATGACAAACTGAGACATTACCAGACATTGCCATTCTATTGAAGCAATATATGTGCATGATGTTTTGTTAGAATAAAATTTGAAATTAAAATTATGTGTATTCAAGGTTGAGTGTGCATATTAAGAGGGTTTGCTTAATTAGTTAATTACGTATTATTTTATTAAGCACTAAGATTGAACACGCCCTTGAGTTTTCTGACCTATGTGCAATACAGTTTCGACTAGTGGTGTTCACGAGGCGTCAACATAGCAAAGTGGTCCATCGGATATTTTTTTTTTTAAATATGGTCCATGACCAAAAAAGGTTGAGAATCACACTGACTTAGCCTATATTGTCTTCAAAATCTAATTTGCGGCCAATACAACACAAAGATCAAAAAAGAGTCTCTCTTTTACTGTAGCCATTGCAATGGAATTGTGACTTTGCAAAAGCAACATTGTGCTTCTCCTGGCTCATTTTGCGTTCAGTCAGCAACAATTGGAAGTTTAGTAAAGTCGCTATAAGCAGCGAATAGTTGAAGCTTAGAAGTAGTGCCAGAACTTACTTATTCATTTTTACAAGAATTTATAACTTTGTAAAATCAAAGCATCGTGCAACCTTGACAAATGAACACTTGGAAGAATTAATTCGCACAGCATCAACAACTTATCGTCCAAATTTTCAGAGATTAGTGAGTCAAGTAGGCTACAAAACTCATATGGATAAACAACCATTGTGTTTTTATTGCTGTTATGTTATGTCAACCGATTTTGCGGCTCGCTGGTGTTTATGGTTTATCCGCGAGCGGCTCTTTCTTTGAACAACTTTGCCCACCCCTGATCTAAAATAAGGCAAAATGCGAAATAGTTGAGTGAATAAACACAGTAGTGTTTTGTAACAAAATTTATATAGGCCTATAGCTCTAGATTAGAACTCTTGCCGCCGTATAGGAAGCTTCGTCAGTATTTTGGACAAGCACAAATAAAAAGCATAGGCTAAGACAAAATCCAAAAAATTATTGAGAAATTACAGTATTTTAGCACAGAGTATCATATCGAAAGGGAAAAATCAGAACCACAAGTACTTAGTAATCCAAATAAAACTAAATGTAAGCATAAGCTATGAGCTTCTATTGGTTCGAAAGTCAACCTTTTTGCTCTGATAACAATCTAATTTGACTAGAGTAGCTCAGCAACATTAAAGAGTATCGTCAAAATGCAATGAGATAATGTCGCCATTTAGTCGATTAATAGGTAGCCTACAAAAGTTATATGCAAAATCGCAAAAATGCATTAAAAATTCACATAGTTAAAAGCTGAAGTAAACAGGAGAAAAATATTTTGAAACAGCAAAACACAACATGGTTACAAACGCAGGTGAGGAAATGCGATGCCCAATATGTATCGAGGCTTTGCAGAAGCCCATCCGCATGTTGGTAAACCATTACACATGACCATAGAATTAAGTAATTTTAATTTCTCGTTTTCGAAACTAGGGATTTCGAAAAACCACACGTTTTCTGTCTTACAGCTCATGCTTCTCTTTGTTTCTTTTTAGGTTTGTGGCCATGCGTGATATGGTTTACTCTCATGTTTGCATGAGCGCATTTGTCAGAATATCTCAAATAAAAGGTAACCACAAAATTGTTGTCGCTAAATTTTCTTGTAATAACTTCTTGCTTGCGTTCTCTATGTGTTACGTGTCTGTTTGGCTGATGAATATGTTAACACACCGGCATCAAATTACTGTAACTTTTGGCGTTTGCTCGTTAGAAAACGCGGTTTTTGTCTTCAGAAAGAATTACCGCCAATATATTCTTTAATTATATTTTCAACGTTGTAGGCTATAGGCCTAACTGGTTTGAATACGAGTGAAATGAGCCATGTTCCAAAATGGTCAACTTTTAGCTAGAATGAAACTATTTTGGAAAACCTGCGCATGTAACGCAAGAATCAGCCGTCAAACAGACGATTATGCTTGCGGGTTCGTTTTCATTGCTCTGTGCATTTTAATTAGATTTTGGCTGGTGAGCTAGCAAAAATAATTGATCACTGGGCTATTTTTGACTCCAGTTTTGACTAAATCTCATCTTTTACAATTGTTTTTTGTTCAGAGGTAAACAAATTTACAATTGTTATTCCAAACGAGTAAGCCCTATACGATGAGATGTCGAAAACGTTCGATATAAAATTTGTTTCAATGCAGTTTTTCTGTGAGTGTTTCCAAATAAATATGTTAGATCTGGCAATGCTACTCGACTTCGCAAGTTCTACTGTTCAATAAACACTAAAAATATTTGCTATTAAATAGTTCCCAACTAACAAGCTTTCAAACCTTTTAAGAAAAAAAAATTAAAAAGTTAGCTGAAAACGCAATACAACTTACCAGTCGTGCTGTACAGCCTAGAATGTGTAAATTGGACATCATCAACAATGAAAAAAACTCACCACCTTCCAAAATCACATCATGAGAAGCATGACCAACAAAAGGCTACTTGACCACACGAAAACAGAAGATCTTTTAACTATGACAAAACCATACATCCAATTGCAGCAATAATAAAATCAAAAGTTTTAAAACTGTTCGGCCACACTAAAAGATCACAATTCGGAATCAGCAAAGTTTGCACAGAAGGCAAAGTAGAAGGAAAAAGAAAACGTGCCAGACAACTAAAACGATGGCAAGACAACATCCAATCATGGACCGGACTCAACTCGGCGACACTGGGCGAGTTGGCTCAAAATCGCCATTCTTGGAAGCAAATAACCCATGTTGATGCGCAATTTGCTGCAGGCGGAGATGACGACTGATGAATGATGAAATATTATTGATGAGTTTAGGGGTGACTGTTTGACTTGAAGCTTTTGAATGGTCACTTCGCAGCCTCTTGTTGCTGTGATGCTATTATCATTTTCTTTTTTGTAATTGTGATCTTTTTAACAGTTTTTCTGTACATAGTGTTGCATTGTACTTTGTATTGTTGCATTGTTGGATTGTACATTGTGAAAAAAAATATATCGCACATATTTTTCGCAGCAGCCAATAAACATCTATCTGCTCTTCTCTACTACACCTCATGCAATCATGTTTGATGCTAAAGTAAGAAACTCTACAGATGCCATGCAAACGAACAATTACGTTGCCTGGAAGCAAGTTGGAATGTGACGTTTGGCTTCGATCACCTCAAGCCCGTGCGAGAAACTAAATTAGTCTCGCGCTTGCCTTCAGATGATCTCACATTTTTTGTAAGTTACACGTTTCATTTTTGACTACGTTGAGCAAAAATTCATCAGTTTTTAGTTGGGTTGAAGTAAAGTTGGTCGTTTGTTTGCTTGTCGATAGAGTTTTTGAGAAAAGGAAGAGAATAAACAAAACGTGCATAGTTCTCTCTAAATTTTGAAAGCAAGCTGAGAAGTTGTCACGATTGTTGTATGTTCCAACAAGTTGTATTTTACACAGCAATCTGCAGAGACTTTAAAGGCTGAAAGGAAAAAAATAACACAAAATCACATTTTTTTCACGTAGGGGGGCTCTTCAAAAGTCGGGGGTCCCGGGGCACATATTGTAGTTGTCTTGAACTGGCCTTTAACTCAATAACCTTCAGCTCTTCTTCGGGTTCTGGAGGGATTATCAAAAGAAAAGCAAGTCCGGCATGAACGCCAACCAGCGGAAAGATTGTGGCTAGACGAGGCGGCTCACCAATTAGAGGAAGCGATCGACCATCAATGGAGAGCCACTGAAGAGAATGAGATGTGTTACCTGTCTCAAATTGATGATCTTAAGTTGCAGGTACTTTGATGTTGTGTCTAAGCTTATTGTTGGTGGCTAAACTTTTGTAGAGAACGAACAGGGCGGCCAATCTTCGTTCATTCTGTCAATTACGTCATTAAGTGACTTCAAGGGGAACTTGGCACCTTTTCCTTGCAAAAATGGTGCTGAGGAACAGACCGCAGACCACATCATCAACGACTGCACCATCTTCAGCCCGCCTAATGGAGTGGAAGGTCTGCGTGTATTGGAGGATGAAACCAAAGACTGACAGCTCTTTAGTAGCCTTCCAGTGTAGTCCGGGATCATCTGGAATCTGGGGTAGTAACAGGATGGCCTCTTGGTCCCAGGAGCTCATACGATTATTTGGCAACACACAACAGCGTGCTGTGGACAGGTGTCGAACTGACGTCCATTCGCTCTTTGAATCTATTTCAGACATCCACTCAGGCACGACGACCTTTAATAGTACTGACGTCGTCTTCTATCTTCCGGTTCTTGTGGTTTTATCACTTTCATATTTCTAGATCAATGCGCTGACGAAACAAACGGAGGTGAAAACCCGCTTCGCGGTTAATCTAATCTCGGACTGGGAATCGGAGAGGACGCAGATTGACAAGGAGATGAAAATGATGCGGAATGAGATAGACCAGGCTAGGAATGCCGCCAAGACCGAAGCCATGTTGGCCGAGAAGGTGAGAGAGTGACTTAATGTGTTTCAATCATCGTTCATTTGTATGCCAGTATATTGCATCTTGCAGGAGGTACTTTGTTATCGTCTCCTAATATGTTGATGAAAAAACTGAAGTCTAAAACTCCAGACAATTGCCGTTGCACCAATGCAGTATCTCGATATTGATGTCTTATGGTCGGAACATTGATATACCTTTAGCTTTGAGGCTACTACCCATCTATTGAAGATTTTCATTACTATGAACAAGTCAAGGAAAACACTTTCATTTCCATCTGCAGGCATATCTTTCAGTGTTTTACCATGCGCAGTCCTTGTGCTCTAGGCAGGTTTCGAACCGAGGTCTCCTTAAGTCTAAAATGTCGAGCTTACCACTTTGTCGCAACATGTCATCTTCATTTGTTGACGACGATTACGTCATGATCATCGTTGTCGTTCTTTCAGCGACGACGCCACAACTCGGCCATCTTTTCCGACATTGAAGAGGTGCTCAGATTAGATTGACGAAACATTTGTTCAATCAATCGTTCGGTTCATCCAACGAACCAATGATCATTAGTGCTAAATTGTAGATTACAAGATTGATTTCCATTACATGATCGTTCAAATCCATTGATGGCCGTTAGACTGATATTTTTATGTTGTTTCGTTATAAAAAGCACAACTTGGGCTAGTTGGCGAACAAGAAGTTTAATTATGTAAGTGGTTCTAATACCACCCACCCATGCTAACCATGTTAACTGCCACCAGCGCAGCACACGCTCTGGTTGCCAGTCAACGAAAAAATGCAAAACAGGTGATAAAAAGTACATGGGATATGTTTTAAATATCTGGTTACTCGAGTTACCGCATTACGCAGTTGCTGCATTATTAGGGTGGGTCGTAGTTTGGACTTTTTCTCCGATTTCATTGCAACAAACTTTTTTTTCTTGCGAATAGTCATAAAACGACATTCCTGAAAGTTTGAGCTTGATCGGACATCGTCTTCATTTCCAAAAATCGCGATTTTTTCGAGGCTTGAAATACATTGTTTTTAATAGGGAGTTGTTTTCACGAGATTTGAAAGCGTCATAACTTACTTAATTCTTATTGTAAAAAGATGATTTATGCGTCAAGAGATTTAATTTAATTGGGAGAATCATTTGATGATGACAGATGGATGATGCGGATGATCATCATGATGCGTCTTTGCCTCGCGTAATTTAAACGTCATGTGCAGGGCCGGATTTAGCTGATGGGGGGCCCGGGGCACTTTTAGATTGGGGGGCCCCCCTGTAAAAAAAAAATTGCGCTTACGGCGCCAAAAACCACCTCCACGTCTACAATAGCATTACTCCAGCACTACACAGCAATTTGCAGAGACTTTAAAGGCTGAAAGGAAAAAAATAACACAAAATCACATTTTTTTCACGTAGGGGGGCCCTTCAAAAGTCGGGGGGCCCGGGGCACATGCCCCCCCCTAAATCCGGGCCTGGGTAGATGGAAATATCAGACCTATGAACTAGAACAAATATTTTGAAACAGCAAAGTACAACATGGCTACAAACGAGGACACTATCAGGTGTCAAAAACGTTCGATACAAAGTTGGTTTTAATGCAGTTTTTCTGTGAGTGCTTCAAAATAAATGTGTTAAATCTGGTTACTATACTCGACTTTGTGTCTATTGTACAGTAAAACTTGCAAACAAACTCATAAATATGCACTTTAAAGTAAAATACAATAAAAACTAAATGCACAATAAAAGCTACTTTAAAAATTGCAACGAAATTCACAACTTGACTACTCGAGACTTGACCAACCTAGATTATTATTGATACACAACCACTAAACTACAATGCTTTATAAAATACTCTGGTGCAAAAATTTGGAGTGCCAATTCAAATTCACAAATCCTCTTTCACAACTTTTGAAAAATGTACAAAAAGAAATTTATTGACACATATTAGGCAAATGCTAAATTACTAATCACTAATCAGACTTGCAGTTGTAACATAGGTTACGTCATCTCGGACAGCTTCACTGTTATTTATTTATTTGTCTCAATTAGATAAAAATTATTATTGGAAAACAAATTGAACAAGTACCAGAATTCATATATCTTGGCCACAGACTATCCGCGACCAACGATGGAAAGACTGCAGTGTAACACCGAATTGGCTTATTAGGCTGGGCAGCATTTGAAAAGAACAAAAAGATTCTAACATCCAATAGACTCTCAGTCAAACTGAAATCAAAAATTTTCAACACCAACGTTTTACCAGTCGTGCTGTACAGCCTAGAATGTGTAAATTGGACATCAACAATGAAAAAAACTCACCACCTTCCAAAATCACATCATGAGAAGCATGACCAACAAAAGGCTACTTGACCACACGAAAACAGAAGATCTTTCAACTATGACAAAACCATACATCCAATTGCAGCAATAATAAAATCAAAAGTTTTAAAACTGTTCGGCCACACAAAGAGATCACAATTCGGAATCAGCAAAGTTTGCACAGAAGGCAAAGTAGAAGGAAAAAGAAAACGTGCCAGACAACTAAAACGATGGCAAGACAACATCCAATCATGGACCGGACTCAACTCGGCGACACTGGGCGAGTTGGCTCAAAATCGCCATTCTTGGAAGCAAATAACCCATGTTGATGCGCAATTTGCTGCAGGCGGAGATGACGACTGATGAATGATGAAATATAATTGATGAGTTTAGGGGTGACTGTTTGACTTGAAGCTCTTGAATGGTCACTTCGCAGCTTCTTGTTGCTGTGATGCTATTATCATTTTCTTTTTTGTAATTGTGATCTTTTAAACAGTTTTACTGTACATAGTGTTGCATTGTACTTTGTATTGTTGGATTGTACATTTAAAAAATATATATATCGCACATATTTTTCGCAGCAGCCAATAAACATCTATCTGCTCTTGTCTACTACACCTCATGCAATCATGTTTGATGCTAAAGTAAGAAACTCTACAGATGCCATGCAAACGAACAATAACGTTGCCTGGAAGCAAGTTGGAATGTGACGTTTGGCTTCTCACCGCAAGCCCGCGCGAGAAACTAAATTAGTCTCACGCTTGCCTTCAGATGATCTCACATTTTTTGTAAGTTACACGTTTCATTTTTGACTACGTTGAGCAAAAATTCATCAGTTTTTAGTTGGGTTGAAGTAAAGTTGGTCGTTTGTTTGCTTGTCGATATTTTATACCGTCAAAACTTAGAACAAAGAAAAGAAGTAGAAGTAGCCCGTTCGCGCACAGGAAAACATTCCAAGAAATGTGACTCTGGAAATTTTGGTCGAGGGATTTTAGAATGTGAAGTCTGTGCCAAAAATTTTGATTTATTAAGTTGTAATAGCTTACAACTTCACAAAAGCGATCGAACTCCTGCCAATAACCATCGACCACGTTGAAGGATGGGGTAAGTTGCAACCAAGCATCGAAACAGCGGAATGCTTACTAGAATTGGGGAAAAGATCGGAGGCAAAAGTTGTTTGTGATTTAATTGTTTTCATTGTTGATACAAATCGATCGTCACGCTTGACTGATCAGTCGATTCAGATGATTAAAAATTTGATTTGGATATTTTTGAATATGGAAGAAGTTGATTGCGCAATCTCATTGGCTCATTGTAGATTTCAATTCATTGAAACTATTGGTTGATTGATGGAGGAAACATCAGACTTCTCAACTAGAACAAAGTATTTTGAAACAATAAAGCACAACATGGCTACAAACGTGAGGAAATGCGATGCCCGATACGCATCCAGACTTTGCAGAAGCCCATCCGCATGTTGGCGTGCAAGCATAAGTTTTATTACCAATATCAGGGGTCCCACTCGGCATAAAATCATAAAAAATCATAAAATTTTGCTTGATTTGGTAAAAATCATAAAATAGCATAAAATTTAGACACAATCATAAAAAATCATAAAATTTAGTTGTGATGGAGAACTGAGCATGTAAAAATCAATAAATTGATATAGTGTAATGTGTAACAGTTCCAACCATGATAACAGAATAATTATTCGTGCAACGATTGTGACGCCGTCTGTTGAATGCACTGACTTAGGATAACATGTGGTTGCGTAATCAAGTCCAGCGTTGCCTGTGGAGCTGGAATTAGAAAAAGATCGTAGCTAGATACTTTCATTGCATGTTTTAAACGTCATTAGACATAGGCTAGACAAGTAGACGCTGACAAGATTTCAAGACATTGCAGTTATTGTGGGAGAATGGTGAAAGGATAATTTGACAGCAATGTTTTGGGAAAAAGCGTAGGGTTAGGCAAGGAAACTATTGAGGCCATTTGCAAGCAATGTGTTACTCAGGCCTCGAAATTCATGGCGGACATGTCCTTAAATCTTGAATGGGACTTCTGACATTATTTCCTGCAGTTTTTGCCTCAACAAAAAAACTTCAAGTCAAACATTGCATCCACCCAGAGATACAAAAGGATTTCAGAAGCATTAAAAGATCCTTTGATTGAATATATTTCATTTGTATCATTTGCTTCTGGTGACTTTGAACGGTTTTTAGTCCTATTCCAATGTGAAGAGCCACTGATTCACATGCTTTACTCAGCAATCTGCTATCTGATCACGGCTTTGTTTGGTAAATTTATCAACAACAAAAAAAACATCATCCACAGAGTCAGAAAATCTTTTGCTTGATGTCACAAAGAACTTCAGAAGCCGTTGAACTTGATTGATGCTGGAACACGAGCAAAAATTTTAGTCAGTGATATTGCAGTCCTTACTGAAGCTGACAAGAAATTTAAATCTGACTGTCTGAACTTTTTTGTGGTTGCTACAAGTTACCTTTTACATCATTTGTCATTCCAATTATCTGTTCTTAAGCAGGCACAATTTTTGGGATGCAATCTCGATCTTTTCAGGAGGAAAATTTTAAAATTGCCGATACTGCGATCAGCCACTTCGGCTTTTTTTAAATTTTTTCTCTTGATCTTTTCAGGGTACGAAATGAGGGTACGAAGTGTTTAGAGTACGAATTAGGTTGCACTTAATTTTTGTGCCCAAAAAAATGAAATAATGTTGGAGCTACAACTTCTATCGTCAATCTAACTTGGACAGTCTCCAATTGCCTTAAAAAGTGTCCTGCAAATGCTTTTGCAATTGATGTACATCTGTTTTAAGAGAAGAGCTTTATGATAAGGCAAGACTGCAGTGGTTATGGTATCAATCTAAGGATATTCTAGATGAGTTTTACAAAAAGACTGATCTTGAAAGTAACAAATAGCTACACCAATTCCCAATCTTCTTACTGGACTCAAGCACTAATCAAATATGGTTTAACAGTAACACCCCTACCAAAAGTGTCTTCCTACAAGAGAATTGACTATTATTGGACAAAAATTGGAGGCCTGTTAGATGATGCTGGGATAAAAAAATATCCGCAACTATTTTGTCTTGCAAAATATGTTCTAACATTAAATCATGGTAATGCCAGTCCTAAAAGAAGTTTCTCCATTAATAAACATTTGATTGATTCACATAGAAGTTCTCTTAAAGAAATCACAATTGTTGCACTGAGAATGGTGAAAGGTGAACTAAATCGGTATGATGATGAGGTAAACTTTCCCATTAACAGTAAACTTTCCTTTTAGTTTCAGAACTAAAAGGGTGCTCATGCAAAGTATATGGCTGACCTTGAGCAGGAAAGAGGTCTTGAAGAAAAATTCAGAAAAGAGAAAGAAAGTGCTCAGGCTACTGTTGAAGCCAACAATATGGCAGAAAAACAAAAGGAAATCGAAAAAATTGAAGATGAAATTAAAAAAAACTGAAGCAAGCATTAAAGCTGCTGATGAAATTATTGGAGATGGGCATGCAAAGCTTCAGGAGGCATTGTCAAACAAAGCGTTGGATCGAAAAGTTTTTCAAGCAGCTGAAGCAAGAATTGACATCGCCGTAATCGTAAAAGAAAATGTGAGAAAGTGCTTGCTAATGCTATAGGCTCCAAACTGAAATTAAAAAGAAAAGATCGTAAAAGGGAATTCTTTACCAATTAACTTTGTCTCAACAAGTTAAGTTGACTTTGAAATTGAACGAACGCCATTTTCAGTCTTATTTCTTTTATTTCTATTTTGTTCGTGTTTCAACTGCCTTGCTGTGAGTGTGAAGTAGCCTAAATTATGCTGACTTGCAATCGGTATCTCTCTTAGTTTTTGTTTGCATTTTCTTGATCTAGTATGGCTTAGGTTTTTTGTACTTCAGAATCAGAAATTTTATCATCATCATCCTATCAGAAATTTTATCATCATTATCCTATCATTTTTCAATTCAGTGTTGTGAAGAGGCTGCACTATACTATGAATGGCCGCTATAGTTTTTCATAGGGTCACTTTGGCCACTAGTCGAGTAAGGATCATTGGTTATGATACCTATGGAGGTTTATTTTAAGTTTAGAGTTAAGCCTGAACTTATTTAAAGTAAGGTCATGACTCGGTTCGAGATCTGAAATAGGGCTAGATCAGCTTTGGGTTGCATTAACCATATATAGTGGCCACTCATATTTTAGAAAAGCCCCTATTAGTATTAAAATATAGGTCTGTAGCTATTTGAAACTAGGTATTCTACTGTTCTTGCATTTAATTAAGTGACATGGTAGCCAACTAGCCATGTTCTACACTATGGTATTGCAGCTTCCTGAACAGTTGTTTCGTTTATTGTAAAGCACTATTGCATCACATATTTCACTTTCTTCACACATTACATATTCATTTTCTTTATTTTTTAGGCTGGTTGTAGTAAGAGTATAATAATATAATAACTGATTTACGGCACTCAGCAAAGCAGGGTGATCTAGACATTCAGTTTGACCATTTGAGTACCGGTAATGTTACTAAAAAGTTGGTTTACATGAGCCATGCTAGAAAGATCAAGCCACAGCAAATACTGATTAACAGGTCTGTTCCAAAGGAATTATGATAAGTTAGATTTCTGCAGAACCTAGCAGTAGCCTACTGGTTATTCCCAATGTCTTCGCAAGTCTGTTGTTGCGTTGATTTGATTTTTAAAGTGCAGCTTGCTCTGAACTGAGCTAAACAATTTAACCATATTGAAATAATGTAAAGAATAACAAGTTTACAGTATATTATTATATGTTTTGTACTTCCACTTAAAAGCTGTAGCCTATGTTGGGTTTGACGTGATGACTTGCATTGATTGTTTTTCCGTAATCGCTTTTTATCCTTAAATTGTAAAAAGAAATACTTTAAAAAATTGAATATAACAAAACATCGAGCTCTGATGTAAAATCATAAAAAAAGCATAAAATTTTGATGAAAAATCATAAAAAAATCATAAAATAACCAAAGAAATTCATAAAAAATCATAAAATTTTTGGCTTTTGTGGCATAAAATCATAAAAAAAATAGGAAACTTTTGAGTGGGACCCCTGCAATATCTGGACAGGCTTTGTCGGAATAATTCATATCAAAGGTAAGCACAAAATTGTTGTCACTAAATTTACAATTGTGCGTTCTTGTAATAACTTATTCAAACCTAAAACAGCGGAATGCTTACTAGAATTAGGGAAGAGATCGAAGCAAAAGTTGTTTGTGATTTGTTTCCATTGTTGATACAAATCGATCGTCACGCTTGACTGACCAATCAATCGATTCGGATGAGATTAAAAGTTTGATTTGGATATTTTTGAATTTGAAAGAATATGATTGCGCAATCTCATTGACTCCTTGTAGATTTCAATTCATTAAAAAGACCCAATTTGATAGAAAAGCGTTTCGTGAACTTCTCAGTATTGGTTGGTTGATGATGGAAATATCCAGAGAATTGATAAAGCACGGTGAAGAAAATCAACAATGTCATTTCATTGAGGAAATATTCGAAGTCGTGCTTAACTGCGATTGTGCTGATTTAAGGGTTAAATGTAAACAAATTTGTGTATTGTTGTATTGCTTTGGCTCATGTTGCATTGAGGTAGCTGATTGGGACAAAGCAATAGTAGCCTACTTTACAAAAACGCGATTATATTAATGAAGACGGCATTCCACGTTGAGGCGAGTCGATATCGTGTATTTGTAGAGTGCCGACATGAAATGTGAGTTGCGTTTCAAACACCTATCAATTGTTTGCAGTAAAAACTGACTACACAAAAGCTATTAAAATCTACAACGCAGCCGCCAGCGTTTGGTCGAGCGAAGAAGTGAAATCTTTAAACTTTTATTTGTGTGAAATATTTGAAACATTTTAAAGAATGACCTAATACAGAACAAATCTTATTGCTGATTCTTACCTCTTCTGTTTGCTGTGTTGGGTGTAGATCATGTTTATGTTAAGTTTAACAACTACTGCAATATTTTCTGATTTTAGGCTATGTATAACTTTTAATAGTTATTCTCGTCAGATGATAATAGCATTGGAGTAAAGTCCTAACCAGCGAAATATAGCCTACCAAGAAACAAAAATTGAAAAAGCACAATGTTAGCTTAAATTAATTAATCGATTATCATGCATGACTGGCCAATCACTTATTGATGATTCGGAAAAGAATATAAAAAATTTGAGTTGGATATTTTTGAATAATTATGAAAAAAATTGATTGCGCAATCTTATTGACTCGTTGTAGATTTCAATTCATTAAAAAGACCCTATTTAAAAGAAAAGCGCTTCATAAACTTCTCAGTATTGGTTGGTTGATGATCGAAATATCCAGAGAATTGATAAAGCACGGTGAAGAAAATCAACAATGTCACTTCATTGAGGAAATATTCGAATTCATGCAAAACAGCGCTTGTGCTAATTTAAGGGTTAAATTACATACAAAACAAAATATCTAACATAATGAATCAAACGTTTTCGACACGTACGTGTGTTCTCATCAAGAACCTTATTAGTATACTCTTTCTAGGAAAAGATTTAACAAGTTTTGCAAAAATCCTAGTTAAACTTATAAGAAATTTTCATGTGACATTCATCCTGTGTATAAAACATTTAAAGTGCACCAATATTTTCAACTGAAGCCACTTAACCCCTTTTCTCTTTCTTCGCATATTGTGTATACATTTAGTTGTTGGCGTGACGCAAACCAGACATACATTATGTCAACCAGACATTTGTTGACAAGGGCGGGGAGTACGTAAACCCAAACCTTACAACCAAAAGTGCAATCAAAGAGCGCATCATCTCCTGTGCAACGTGCACTGACAATGTCTCAATCGACCAATGTTGGTTGGTTGATTGAAATATCAGATCTTTGAACCAGAGCAAATATTTTGAAACAATAAAGCACAACATGGCTACAAACGTAAATGAAGAAATACGACGGCCAATACGCATCGCCCATTTATGAAAAACAAACAAACAAACATCGAGACTTTGCAGAAGCCCATCCGCTTGTTGGCGTGCGAGCATAATTTCTGTCACCAGTATCTGATCGGTCTTTGTCAGAATAGTTCAAATGAAAGGTAACCAAAAAAATTGTTGTCGCTAATTTTACAACTTCGTGTTCTTGTAACCATTTCTACAAAGCTACGTGTTTGCTCTTGCTTGGGTCTCTTTGTGTTAAGTGTGTGCTTGGCTGATGAATATGTTAATGACATCAAATTAGCTTCTAGCTCTTGTTGTTCAGACGTCAATCTTAAGCTTTGAATTAATAAATATCAAACTTTGATTGTTTGATTTATATTTTACTTCTACACAGCGAGTTTATTATTGATTAAAAGTTGGTTTTCTAATTGATAAATTTTTGCATTTAGGTAAAATCAACTCTAGAAACTTAAACAAACAACTTCAAGCGCCTTGACTAAGTTATGTTTTGGTAAATCATTTTCTGAGCTTAGCTTTAAAATAGACCAACACTGAACGAAAGTATAACCTGCAAGGGGCCAAACATTTAAAAAGTCAGTACAAGTCAGATAGGTCTCGTTTTCAGCTTTCTTTTTTATTGCAACTTATGTTTAGGTCATATCACAACAAAAACAACTCGTATCTAATGTTAATATTGGCAAAAACATCCAAAGGTTGCTGTGCCAAAAAAAAACTAAACGACCAACGCAATGCAGCCATAAAAAAGTATTCAAAAACTAAGATGTCAAGTTCAATAGAAAGTGGTTTTACCCCCGAACTTCCACCCTTGCGTGCATCACTGCCACTATTCTGTAGAGGGCGACCATTATCTAGTGACTATTTAATTTGGCTTTAGAATTGCTTTCGGTTTATGACAGTGGCGCCGCCAGACCTTCAACATTGGAGGGGAAAAATATTGACAGTGCAAGACAGTGGCGTAATCAGAAATTTTGAAAGGGAGGTGTTGACGGCCGGCGGGCGAAGCCCGATGGTGTGCTTGCCGAAGGCGACACTTAGCGGTGGGGGGTCTGGGAGGCCTCTCCTAGAAAATTTTAAAAAATTACTTTCAGTTTGGTGCATTCTGAGAGCATTTTCAACAAAATTGTGGGTATGAATATTCCTGTAAAATGGTGCTGTCCGGTGGCATAGCAAAAAGATAAGATCAAGTTTTCTTCGGCATTTTTCGGTACCGTAATAAAGCAAAGTCTCCATGTTTTCTTGTTGCTATTTCGGTACCCGGTCAGTTGGTCGACAGACATTTGGTCGACAAGACAATTGGTCGACAGGACGTTAGGTCGACAGAAAGATTCATTTTAGGGTTAGGGTTAGTTAACTAACCTTAACCCTAACCTATCCCTAATTCTAACCCTAACCTTAACCCTAAAATGAATCGTCCTGTCGACCTAACGTCCTGTCGACCTAACGTCCTGTCGACCTAACGTCCTGTCGACCTAACGTCCTGTCGACCTAACGTCCTGTCGACCTAACGTCGGTCCTGTCGACCAATCGACCGTACACCGCTATTTCCAGGCTGAGGTATTTGAATGTTTGATACTGGCAAAACTCGCTCTTTTAATGCAGTTTCGTTTAGAATTAGGCAAGCTTTGTTTTAGAGACATAGGTTGATTGCTTTTTTTTGCGAGATTATTACAGTTTTTAAGTTAATTGTTATTACAGTATTAACAAGTTTCACTGAAAGTAAAAATAAATCAATTACAACGCCAACCCCAGCAAGCTAAATCTGCTGATTTTACATCGATGCAACGTTGTAGGGCGTTGAATCGATGTAAAAAATGTACAATCTTGCTGGCGGGGACGCAAATCTTCCAATTTAAAAGCAATAAGCAGTGCAATATCCTTAGAAATAAAAGAATGAGAAAAGAATTTTACTACAACTGAAACGTATTTTAACGTCTAATAAACGTAGGAACATGTTGACTTTAGTTGGCGTCATACTGCAGTTTTGCATCTTAATACGTATATAATATAATTGTTCGCTCATTTTGTGTTTTAAACTTTATCGTCATTATATTGCGCATGAAACCTTCGTGGATATAGGATAAAGAAACATTAAGAATAAAAAATCATTTAACACCGGTGGAGCATAATTGCAGTTTAATAGAATAATAAACTTTAACTAACTTACGTTGAATGGTAGCCTAACTATATTTTTAGAAGTGCTGCCAGACTTTTTTCTATTTTTTGTACTAAAATTCGTATCATTAAAACTACTTTACTTCTGTAGCTTTAATGTTTTATACAAATTGTTGCAACTATAATCTTTCTCCTTCATTTGCTTTTGACTACAATTTTTTTGCATTTTTATCACTACCTTTTTAGTAAAAATATAATTGCATTTAAATCGCAAGAAAATTACTTCCCTTGTAACTTTTGTAAAACCTTTCGAAAGTGGAATTGATTGAACAAAGTTTATTTGAACAGAAATAGTATTATTATATTTAATTTTATCTATATTTTTATTTACTTTTTTCTGAATCCGCATGGACACTGAGCCGGTTTCCTGCAATTTTATTTTTCTGAGTCTTTTATGACATCACAACCAAGTTTTTGAATGCGAGACTCTCAAAGTAAAAACTTCGGGAAACTTGTCACTTTTTGAATTTCTATTGTGTTGAATCGCCCTTGTTGCTCTTGCAAGTGTTAATTGTATAGGTCTATTTTACAATCGACGAAATAAAAGTTTTCTTTTTTCGCTTTCTTTTCTAGGTTTGGTGGCTGTGCATTTTTAAGATTAAGTTTTTCAAACACTGTTTTATTGATGCACATTTTAAACCTTTCGGTTTCGTCATCTTTTCCTTTTGTTGGTGTAAAATTCGTGTGTTCACTTTATCGTTTTCTACATGTTCGCGCCAGCAATGAAAAATAAATTGAATTGAACTAATATTAACAGGACTATAACATATACCAAGCTGTTGAAAACTCGACAGGGAAAGCAAAATGTGGCATCCTTAGCTTCTGAATACTCCAGCCAGAGATAGTCATCAAACCACTGGTTAGGTACTGCATTACTTTAGTAGACTTCGTTGAGTTAAATCTACATTATATCCTTGAAACATTGAATGACGCACTGCTGTATGCACTGCCACCACTCAAGAACCAAACAAGAGCCAATCTGTTGAACAGCCGGTATTGTTACGTGACAGGTAGCAGGAGAAGTACGTGAATAGAATCACAAAATCGTAATAACAGCAGCAAGAAGGGCAAGTTTAAAATATCAGAGAAAGCAACCAAACACTGGCTTTCTCTCTTCTCTTAAAATATTTAAAGTGCCCCAATATTTTCAACTGAAGGCACTTAACCCCATTGCTCTTTCTTCGCATATTGTGTATAAATTTAGTTGTTTGTGTGACGCAAACCAGTAATATATTACTGTATGTCAACCAGACATTTGTTGGCAAGGGCCGGAGAGCACGTAAACCCAAACTTAACAACCAAAAGTGCAATTAAAGAGCACTGTACCTCTTGTGAAACGTGCACTGACAATGTCTCGATCGACCAATGTTGGTTGGTTGATTGAAATATCAGACTTTTGAACTAGAACAAATATTTTGAAACAGTAAAATACAACATGGCTACAAATGTAAATGAAGAAATACGACGCCCAATTTGCATCGAGATTTTGCAGAAACCCATCCGCTTGTTGGTGTGCGAGCATAATTTCTGTCACCAGTATCTGATCGGTCTTTGTCAGAATAGTTCAAATGAAAGGCAACCAAAAAAATTGTTGTCGCTAAATTTACAACTTTGTGTTCTTGTAACCATTCCTAACCATGTCGAATGTAAATAGCTATATTGGTGCAATCACTAGAGGAGGATTGTTATACCTTGATGATAAGATTATAAAGATTGTTCAAATAAATTATCTTATTATGGAGCAACTATCTGCAACTAAACAATTTATATTCTCAAAGAACCAACAGCAGGTGGTTTTACAAACAACGTTATGTGCTATACTTTGGATTGCGATGTTGATTACTTGTCAACAAACACTTGTGAAAATGGTCACAGCATTTCAACAATAACAAAGATGACTTGCTGGGCATCCACAAATTCTTTACTCAATAATTTTTGTCGCAAGGAAAATGTAATTGTTAAACAAAGACTGGCAAAGAAACGTAAACTGCAAACTGTTAATTCGTAATCTGCTGTCATTTATATGGCATTTAGTGATTGTGCAATTTATGTAGGCCTACTCTGGTCTGTTTACAATGCTGCCTTTGAATAGATTAATTGATTTATGTTGTTATATGAATTTCAAAATCACTTACAATAGCACTAATCATGTGTATGATGTTGATCGCCAACTGTGATAGAATTGTATATAAGTACAACATTTAATGTGTGATAATGATCTTTTCTCAAATAGTTTATAAAAAAATTGTAATGTTTATCAATTGTGCGTATCAATTTTTATTACAGTATTGTGGCGTTTTGTGTTTGAATACAACAATTATTTGTTTATTGTTGCATGATTTTTGACAGCATGTTGATTAATCATTAAATTTTAAATGAGATCTGACTTTCATTTGTAATCGTGGTTCATGTTTCAATACAATAGCATTATGTATGCTATCGCTTGATCTAGTGTATTTGTTTGTGTGCGTGGAACTATGGTCATGAATATTTAAAATAAAAGTGTTGATTTGTGGTACCTACAGTTGCTTACAAACACAGAGATCACAATGATTTCTTACATTCGTGTGACATTAAAACACAGATTGCTGGTTTACTACAACAAAACACAATGAAGCAAGCTTAAAAGCCATTGCAGAACTCTATTCACCATACCCGCTTCACTGACAATTTGAACTACTTTAATATTGACAAAAACATCGATAGGTTGCTGTGCCAAAAAAGAACTAAACGACCAATGCAAAGCAGCCATAAAAAAGTATTCAAAAACTAAGATGTTAAGCTCTAAGGGTAGTGGTTTTTTACCCCCGAATTTCCACCCTTGCGTACACCACTGACACCATTCTGTAGAGGGCAGCCATTATCTACTAGTGACTATTTAATTTGGCTTTAGAATTGCTTTCGGTTCATGATAATGTTTACTATAGTGAACTACTTCAATTATTAAATGCGTCTGAATGTATATCAGGGATATGTATATCTTATATATTTTCGTCAGATGTAGCATTGGAATATAACACGCAATAGGCTACTTCATAATAGCGATGCAACTCCTGCAAATAATCATCGACCATGCTCAAGGATGGGGCAAGTTGCAACCAAGCAACGAAAAAGTAGAATTATTTTTGGTATTGAAGATATCAAAGCAAAAGGTGTTTGTGATTTAATTGTTTGCATTGTTGATACAAATCGAGCGTCACGCTTGACTGGCCAATCACTCGATTCGGATGATAATTAAAAATTTGATTTGGATATTTTTGAATTTGAAAGAATATGATTGCGCAACCTCTTTGGCTCGTTGTAGATTTCAATTCATTAAAAAGACCCAATTGAAGGAAAAGCGTTTCGTAAACTTCTCAAAATTGGTTGGTAGATGGAAATATCAGACCTACGAACTAGAACAAATATTTTGAAACAGCAAAGTACAACACGGCTACAAACGAGGACACTATCAGGTGTCAAAAACGTTCGATACAAAGTTGGTTTTAATGCAGTTTTTCTGTGAGTGCTTCAAAATAAATGTGTTAAATCTGGTTATTATACTCGACTTTGTGTCTATTGTTATTGTACAGTAAAACTTGCAAACAAACTCATAAATATGCACTTTAAACTAAAATACAATAACTAAATGCACAATAAAAGCTACTTTAAAAATTGCAACGAAATTCACAACTTGACTACTCGAGACTTGACCAACCTAGATCATTATCGATACACCACCACTAAACTACAACGCTCTATAAAATACTCTGGTGCAAAATGTGAAATAATATGCCAGTTCAAATTCGCAAATCCTCCTTCACAACTTTTTAAACAATGTACAAAAAGAAATTTGTTGACACATATTAGGCAAGTGCTAAATTACTAATCACCAATCAGACTTGCAATTGTAACATAGGTTACGTCATCTTGGACAGCTGCACTGTTATTTATTTACTTATTTGTCTTAATTAGCCAACAATAATTATTATTGATGAGTTTAGTTTAGCCTCTTGTTGCTGTGATGCTATTATAATTTTCTTTTTTATAGCTGTGATCTTTTAACAGTTTTACTGTACATTGTGTTCTGACTTGTCGCACATCTTTTTCGCAGCAACCAATAAACAATAAACATCTATCTGCTTTTCTCTACTATACCTCATGCAATCATGTTTGATGCTAAATTAAGATACTCTACAGATGCCGTGAAAAACGAACAATAACGTCGCCTGGAGACAAGTTGGAAAACATTCCAAGAAATGTGACTCTGGAAGTTTTGGTTGAGGGATTTTAGAATGTGAAGTCTGTGCCAAACATTTTGATTCAAGTTGTAATAGCTTACAACGCAATACAACTTCGCAAAAGCGATCGAACTCCTGCCAATAATCATCGACCACGTTGAAGAATGGGGCAAGTTGCAACCAAGCTTTGAAACAGCGGAATGCTTACTAGAATTGGGGAAGATATCGAAGCAAAAGTTGTGTGAGTTAATTGTTTCCATTGTTGATACAATCGGTCGTCACGCTTGACTGACCAATCGCTTGATTCGGGTGACAATATTAAAAATTTGATTTGAATATTTTTGAATATGGAAGAATTTGATTGCGCAATCTCATTGATAACCAGAAAAAAAGAGAGCCAAAGCCCACTGCTTTTCGCAGTCGATTTTGTTGAAGATTATCTTAGAACAATTGACGCTCATTTGTGCTGCGTACAATGCACGGCTGCTGTCACGTGTTGATTCTACGAAGATCAAGTCTGGCCAGGTAGTCAACGCGCGCTGTTCGTGATTTAGGACACGTGTAACTGAAACGTTTGTCGTTGCAGGCCAGATGTAAATTCCTGGAAAATCAATCGAAGTCATTGCAATCCCAATTTGACCAAAAGACGAAAGAAAATCAAGAACTAACAAAAATTTGCGACGAACTCATTGAACAGCAACAGCAACATTAGCCCCACCGAGGCGTGGTTTTTATTGATTTTATTTCCACAAGCTGCTGATGTATCGTTGATGTCGCCACTTGCTCTGTATGTCTTCACATGCATAGCAAGTCTTGTTCAATCAATCGACGCAAGTTGGGAGCCCCGTGCCGACTTGTAGTTTTGAACTTCTAGTGCATTGTATAAAGTTTTGATCATAACTGCCTGAAAACGAAAACATTTGATGATGTCTTGAATTGAATCAACTATGATTCCAATATTCATTATTCCTACTGATGTCACTTGATTTGATATGATTATTAACAAACTGTTCGTTACCAAGCGGCCGCAACAGACACAATGCTAGTTGCAGTGAATACATCAGAGTTGTAGCCAACTATATAGGGGGGGAGGGAAGCGGGGTTTACTGTCATAAGTTATTTACATGAAAGTTTTTATCGTTTTTATCGATTGCTTTAAAGATGTTTTGAATTTTTCGCTTTTGGTTGTTTCTGCACATCCATTATATCTGTGATTCGCGTTAACGGTGAATAAAATGACACCCTCAACAAATCATTCAAAGAAATCAAAACCAAATCCACTAAAAAGCACAGATTTTCAAAGTTCTCAGCCATGAAGTCATCAACTTTGAAAGTCCCGTGCAGCGTATGTGGAGATCTATTAACAGTCGCTGTTTTAAATGAATCGCTGTCGTGTGGTCGCTCTATTGACAGTCGCTGTTCTGACAGTCGCTATTTGGAACCCGAGCCGCTTTCACTATGGTATTCATTCAGGTGAAGGTTGTAAGGGTTTCTTTCGACGAACACTCTTTGAACTTAGGCTATGATGTAGAAACAAATGCGAGGACTGCCGTTACGAAAATGCTTAAAGGCTGGAATGTGGCAAAACGCGATACGATTTGGAAAGATGCCAACAGAGGGAAAAAACGCATCATATCTGGCCCACGAAATCCCACATTAAGTTGTCATTCGGATCTGGCTCATAACGTTAATAAATTTAACTCAACAAAAACTACATGCAGACGAAATTAATTTTCTATTGAAAGTAGAAGTTAAGACGTCGAGCTTCAACTTTGAATGAATAAATATCAAACTTTGATTGTTTGCTTTATAAGTTAATTTTACGTCTGCATTCCAAGTTTATTATTGATTTAAAGCTGGTTTTCTAATTGGTAAACTTTTGCATTTGGGTAAATCAACTCTGTAGAAACTTAAATAAACGAAGGAACAATTTCAAACATCTTGATGAAGTTATTTTTTGATAAATCGTTTTCTGCGCTTACTTTCAAAATAGACCTACACTAAACAAAAGCATACCCTGCAGTGGACTAAACATTTGATACCATCCAGGTAAGCACTTCATCCACAGCAGTAACTCTGTGAAACGAAAAAATTTATAAGATTGAAAACTTCAAAAACCCATGGTAGTTAGCCTACTAACCAGGTAAATTTGTTGTCAGTTTGTTGTTAAGCGGAATGCTTATTGGAATTAGGGAGAATATTTGAGTGAGAGCTGTCAGTCCATTTGGAAACGTTTCCTAAAAGCTGCCCGTCAAAACGAAGCCTGCCGCGATCAGTGAAAAGTGCGGCATGCGGGATGGTGACGATGTTGATAATAGCAATCATCATCAGTGTATTGTCCGTAACAACCGTCGCATTGCTCACAACTGGAGTGATCGCGTCATCTGATTCTTCAGACGATAGCGTTCAAACTCAAATGAACAAAATCCAAAATGAACTGAACATCCTAGTGAACTTGCAAGGTGAGAGAGAAGAAGCCCAGAAGCTTGTCTTGTATACCAACATGATTGACGAGTTGAGCAATCGCATTGACCAAGTTACCGCTAACAAAAGCTCAGTCAGAATATCGGAGATACAAAGCCAAATGACTGAAGCGATTCAATCACTCAGCCCTGATGAAGTTCAAACCATATTTGGAAATTTGTCAGGCACAGCGCTGTCACGATGTAGTCACGAGGAGGGTTCGATAGGAAGCTTCACAAATCAGGACAAGACAGAAAGTGGGAAGTACTACACTGGTGAGAGTTACGTCATCACTAGAGTGACGTGTTCTTTCAGCCTTTAGTTTTAAGTTACGTTGGATCGCTGCAAACGTGAAAAGAAAATGAAGGCGAAAACTTGCAAGTTGTGTACAAATGCAATTGTCTAAAAATCGCTCGTACAAACGGGCTCATTAATGAACGCGTGGAGTGCAAGATAGACGACTGGGCATTGCCAGTAGTCTCTCTGGGATAAACCACACAGTGAGGCAGGAGCTCTATCCACTTTTAGAATTTGGGGGGGAGGTGGGGTGATTTTTGGACAGTGGGATAAAATCGTCAGTTATTTTAACTTCTGGGGGGCGTCGCCCCCCAGACCCCCCATGGTGGCGTCGGCTTCATTGGTCATCAGGTTTCCAAATTTTTCAAAAAGGATGTGTCAGAAGGCAGTGGTGCCGAAGTCGGGGGGAATATATCCCCCCCAATTTTGGCAGCATCCTCTCCCAATAAATCAGAAAAAAATTATGCTATAAAGTTGTACTTCAATTTAGTTGTTTGCAAGCATCTCGAATTGCTGTTGTTTTTCTTTTATTGATGTTTGATCAGTTCTAAATTGTCTTGGATTTGACGCTAGACAATGACGGACCTTCATTGAAGGTATTAAGGACGAGTTGGACCAGGCCACTGGCCGTAATGAAGAAACTGCAAAAACATATTTGAGACTTGTGCTGATTTTGAAGCCTTTGGCACTTACACTATAGAGCAATTTAGTATCACGTTGCAAGGAGAAAAGCTTGACATTGACTCTTGTGATGAGCTGTTTCAGACCCTAAAAATCACTCGAGAAATATCGTGATTTGGAGTTTGAGAACAATTACAAAAATGCAGTTTCACTTCCGGAAAAATTTACTGCTAATTTTATCACGCTTTTGCAAGCACCACGCAAACAAGAGTCCCTGAAAGATTGGGTGGAGGCTCCATGGCAACTATACTGCGGACACTCAACTGCATTATAAAATAAGTTACTTTAGAATCAGTTCATGGACAGAGTTATCTCTGAACTGACCGAACGGTTTGAAAGTAGCCTGAATTCCGATTTGGCAAAGTAGGCTATAAAAAACTTGCACGAATTTTCAAGAACGGCTTAGTTCCTGAAATGATCAAAAATTATCCGAGCTGAATAGACAATCGATGAGTTATCAAATTGATTCATTCAGCAAGGCAACAGGAGCAAAATCTCTGTAGGCTACGATGCTAAAAGAGCTTACCAGGCATTGTCCGAGTTGGAAAAACCTCTCTATTCTCAAATACTCCAGCTGATTAAGATCCTCTTAATTTTCCCAGTAAGCTCTGCTGCTTGTGAGAGGTCGTTTTCCAATCTTTGTAGATTGGAAACCTGGCTGAGAATTACTTTGGGACAGGAAAGGTTGAATGCTAGCATTGTTTGCAACATTCACCAAAATATTCTTTAAGACATCAGTAGCCTATAAATGACAGTGCTAATGAGTTTTCAATGCCCACTATCGTAAGACGCAATATGTTCGATTGTAACAAGTTCTTGTGATATGTTTGAAAGTTAGTATTTTTGTAATGAATTTGCTATTTTGTATTCTAGTGAAGGAGAGGGCAAGAAGAAAAGTATAACTTCTGTTGTTTTTTTTTTGGAAAAACTAAGTAACTTATTCATTGGAAGGTCATATAGCTTACAGTAGGTTCGAATCCCGCTGGGGGTAGCCTACCATTTTTTTCTTTGCTTGTTTCTTAATCATGCAGCAGTCATTCTTAAGAGCACTGGTAGCGCTTTTATCTCCATGATTGCTTGTCTGTATATTATGCTGTTAGAAGCTAATTTACCCAGGTCCGGTGATTGTTTAATAAACTTAATAGGCTACCAGTAGCCTACCACTAAAAGTGTGTATAAAAGTAGGCTATGCATCCCTCCAATGTTCAAAATCGTCTACAATTTGATAAAATTTTGATTTATCCCTCCCAATCCTCAACTAACTTCGGCACCACTGTCCGAAGGGCATTTTTGGGTAAGCAAACTTGGTTAAAACTCCAGTGTTAAACGCCTGGCTCGTAGTTCAGGGTTGTCAAATCAAAATTCAAAAAAGTGACAACAGCCGAAATATTTTTCAAAATTCGATCCATAAAATATCACAAAACCTTTTCAAAGCCAAATGAGTGTGGGGGGGGGGTGATTTTGCATTGCTCACCCCCCCCCACGGTGATCACCACAGTGCCACCGTTATATAGGGGAGTTGCGTTTTGACAACACCAATTAATTTTTTGAAACAAATCCGCCCACACAAAAATCTGCAATACAGCCAGTGTTTGGTCGAACGAGGAAGTGAAATCTTTAAAAACTTCTATGTGTAAATCGTTTTAAACGTTTTAATATATAATACAGATCAAATAAAATTGCTGATTTTAACACCTCTGTTTGCTGTTTTGAGTGTAGCCTAGTTCTTTCATCATCAGCTTTAAAAGTTAAAAAAAAGTAATTCTGTTAAACGTAGCGTTAAAGTATAAAACACAATACAACTTCACAAAAGCGATGGAACTCCTTCAAATAATCATCGACCACGTTGAAGGATGGGGCAAGTTGCAACCAAGCATCGAAAAAGTAGAATTATTTTTGGTATTGAAGGTATCGGAGGCAAAAGTCGTTTGTTATTTAATTGTTTCCATTGTTGATACAAATCGATCGTCACGCTTGACTGGCCAATCACTTATAGATGATTCGGATGAATAAAAATGTGATTTGGATATTTTTGAATATGAAAGAATTTGATTGCGCAATATCATTGGTTAGTTGTAGATTTCAATTCATTAAAGACCCAATTTGATCGAAAAGCGTTTCGTAAACTTCCCAAAATTGGTTGGTTGATGGAAATATTAGAATTTTAAACTAGAACAAACATTTTGAAACTGTAAAACACTTAAACACAACATGGCTACAAACATAAGTGAAGAAATGCGATGCCCGATATGCATCGAGACTTTTCAGAAGCCCATCCGCATGTTGGCGTGTTTGCTTAATTCTATCACGAATGTCTAGTCAGTCTTTGTCAGAATAATTCACATCAAAGGTAAGCACAAATTGTACAAAATATGAAAGAATTTGATTGCGCAATATCATTGGTTGGTTGTAGATTTCAATTCACAAAAGCGATGGAATGAGAATTTGGATGAGAATATTAAAAATTTGATTTGGATATTTTTGAGTACGGTACCAAAGAAGTTGATTGCGCAATCTCATTGGCTCGTTGTAGATTCATTCATTGAAAAGGTTCAATTTGAAGGGAAAGCGTTTCGTAGACTTGGCAATGTTGGTTGGTTGATTATGGAAATATCAGATTTCTGAACTAGAACAAAATATTTTAAAACAATAAAACAAAACATGGCCACAAACATAAGTGAAGAAATGCGATGCCCGATATGCATCGAGGTTTTGCAGAAGCCCGTCCACAGGTGGGCGTGTTCGCTTAATTGTATCACAAATGTCTACTCTAGTCCAACGGTCGGAAACCTAATCTAATATCAGAAAGCTTCGGAGATTTGGGTGAACAAGTTCAAGTGGCTGAATGAGGGTTTGGAAAAACTTGCACGACAGCAGCTTGCTAGCAGCCACAAGCGGACAGAAATGTAAAAACTTCAACCCGTAGAGCAGTTGATTGTCAAAGTCTGGAATGAGTCACGTATCACACACTGCAGAGATTGTGTACTGCTGTAATGACCATGTTTGGTTCCACGTACCTATGTGAGCAATCGTTCTCGCACTTAAAAAACATCAAGACCAGGGGTCGGCAACCTACGGCCCGCGGGCCAGGTCCGGCTCGCCAGGGCTTAAATTGGCCCGCGGCTCAAAAAGGTTGCCGACCCCTGATCAAGACCAACCTACGATTTCATTTGACTGATGGAAGTCTCAACGCTTGAATGAAGCTTAACTTCACCAAGTATCAACCAGACTACAAAGCCATTAGTAATACCATGCAACACCAGAAGACGCATTAACTGTAAAAAGCGTGTTACTGAAAAATAAAGAGTAAATAGCTCTGGAACAATTAGCACAAATGCTATAAACAAAACTTTTCCTGTTGGAAACATTGCCTCTTTTGCATTACTACTGGGTAAAGACAAAGCACGTAACAACGACATTGCTTCACGAAAAACAGCGTTTGCAAAAGTAGATTCATCCCAAATCAACCACACTAATTTTAAGTTGAAAACGCAAACAAAGGTATCTGACTCTGTTACAGAAGCAATGAAACCGATCATTCAGAAACAAGCTGCTTTAATTAAACTTGCAAGTTTGCAAAAAGAATTAGCCATGCATAAGGAACAAGGTAAAATATTTCAAGTGATTAAGACATTCATACTCATACTGCCCATTATTCTGGGTATTATTATTTACTTTTTTTAAATCTTAACAAGAAAAACCAGCTGATTGTTCATTTAACGCATTGAACATTGCGTGACAAGACTTAAATGTTATCAAATGGTTACAAACGTAAGTGAACAAATGCGATGCCGGAAATATGCATCGAGATTTAGCAGAAGCCCATCCGCTTGTTGGCGTGCGAGCATAATTTCTTTCACCAGTGTCTGATGGGTCTTTGTCATAGTGCAAATAAGATAACCACAAAAATTACAATTTTGCGTTCTTGTAATAACTTCTTCAAAGCTACGTATTTGCTCTTGCTTGCGTTGTCTGTGTTACGTGTCTACTTGGCTGATCAATATGTTAATAGCATCAAATTAACTTTTAGCTCTTGTTCTTCACAAAAACGCGATTTCGCCACCTTTTACTTTTGTCATTGTATTTTATTTCTACAATATCGTTTCTTTCGCATTCCGACAAAAAAAAAACACTTACTGGAATGAGGGAAAATATCAGAAGCAATCAAGAGGAATCACAAGCAAAAGTTGTGTGATTTGATTGTTTCCATTATTGATACAAATCGTTCGTCACGCTTGACTGATCAATCATTTATTGATGAAAATCGGATTTGAATATTTTTGAATACAAAACTTGATTGGGCGTAGATTTCAATTAATTGAAAACACCCAGTTTTTTTATTTTATTTCTAAAATAAATTCTATTTGAATAATGCACTAATGATGCTCTAGCGAAATGCATATGCCATAAATAGGGCTCTGCTGATTCTCCATCTACAGTATTTTAAATATAAAAAATACTTGTCAGTATTGGTTGGTTGATGATGGAAATATCCTGAGAATTGAAAAAGAAAATCAATTTGAAGAACAATATCAATTTATTGAGGAAATTCTCGAATTGATGCAAAACTGCGATTGTGCTGATTAGGTTAAATGTAAACAAATTTCTGTATTGTTGAATTAGTTTGGTTTATGCTGCAATAAGGTAGCTACCTTATTGCAGCATTAGCTGATTGGCACAAAGCAATAGGCTAATACTTCACAAAAAACACAATTGCTTTAGTGAAAACGGAATTCCATGTTATGACGAGTCCTTATCGTGTATTTGGATGGTGCCACCATTAGAGGAGTTGCGTTAGACAAAACCAATCAGATTTTTGAAGCAAGACCTCTATACAAAAGCTATTGAAAATTTATTATGAAATATTTTAATAAGCTTTTGTACAAGTATAGAATTTATACTTTGCGCAATCAAATAGGTAATGTAATTACTGTAGTTGTGCAGTTACAGAAATGGTAGTCTATTATAATATGTGATATGTCATGCTGTTAAGTTATTCGATTTAAACTTCTGGTGTACATTGTATAAAGTCTTCATCATAACTGCCTGAAAATGAAAACATTTGATAATGTCTTGAATTACTTCAACTATGATTCCAATATACATTAATCCTACTATGGTGTCACGCGATTTGGTATGATTATATATACTGTTTGTTACCAAGCGGCCGCAACGGACGCAATGCCAGTGGCAGTGAATACATCAAAGTTGTAGCTTAGCACATGGGGGAGGGCGGGTTTACTGACGCAAGTAATTTACATGGAGGTTTTATCGCCGCGATTGCTTCAAAAATGTTTTGAATTATGTTGCTTTTAATTATTTCTGCACATCCATTATATATTTGTTAAGAGTTAATGGTGAATAAAAGGAAACTGAAAGAATTAGCAACAAAACACACTTGCATCTTAGGCTACGTTGCACCATGTTTCACGTATACACTTACATTAAAATGTAATAGACCTACTTATGATGTATCCTAATAAGCTTACGTTAAAACTTTAACGCAAATTTTGATTATTCTTATTGCTAAGTGTTGCAACAGTGGCCTCTTCCGATACTCATTTTCTTAATGACATTCATATACTATTGTGTAAAAAATATGAAACGAACTTATTACTTCATCATAATGGCAACATCAGTACATCACTATTGAAATGTTACCTTTATTTAATTCAAAGGTTTAACTTTAAAGAGAAGATGTGTTGGCCGAAGCTAAAGCCAGCGCACACCAACTTTATGAAATATCAAAATATTTTTTTTCCACCACGTAATTGCTTCATGAACTGCGCACAACGTTACAATAGCACTTGTGCCCTGTCGAACTTTAGACCGGTAAACGTTAGCAAAATGCCCTTTTCTTTAAGACTTATAACGGAATTGCTACCAGGACATACTGTATAGGCTACCAGTTCTCTTGCGGAATGGGCGTCCACAAACAAAGCACAGTTTACTCACACTTGAGGTAATTCCTGCGCTTGACGTAGACTTTGGTTCTTGAGAAACTTCTTTGATCGCTTGTTAGGCCTTGGATGTTGCGGATAATCCTGAATTTGCCGTGTTCTTGCTTTGAAGTCGCGATCAGGTGTCTAGCGAAGATCTCGCTTGGAGTATTTGAAACATAAGTTTTTCAACGTTGTAACAGCTGCAAGTTTCGACTCCTAGATGTGTTGAAAAATGACATGCGAGACACAGTTGGTGAGAACCTTGAGCTTTTCCACCCTCTGCAATTCAGTGAGTGTTTCAATCAAAGCTTCAATGTAGTTGTCAAATGTCCTCTGCCAGTGACGCCAATGCCTTGCCATAAGAGAATTTAAGTCAATGTCCAATCGTGACGGCTGCATCAAACGATCCATCATTCATCACAAGATTAGTTTTGTTAAATTGAAATGTCACTGTTAGTTAATTCGAAAGCTTAAACTAATTTAATACGGAGCATCTAAAAACACAGGAGTTAAATAATACATACAAATGATAGCAGCATCAGCACCCAACTTAGAACTGCACAAACTACAACTGAACGAATTTGCAAAACGTGATGATTAAGTCAACCTAAAAAACACGCAGGCACAATGCAAAAGCAAGGGAAACAAACGTGGCAATCAACGAATACAAAAACGAACACAGGCAACCTATGCAGTACAATCCTTCAATTTTAGCTTGATTCAACTCCTGCAGACATTGAATCAATGTAAAAATAACAGATTTTGCTGTCTGGGAATGTAAAAGGCATTCACAACAACTGTGCTACCGTATGCAATCAATTGAGATTTGCTTTTAGCAGCATGATGGTAAACTATTTCACAAGTGCAGATTGAACTTTTTTTTTTCAGCCCAATGCTGCGGGTTCACTGTGGTAGTAGCGGTTTTACACGAGCTTTAGGAACACTGGTCTGTTCCCAGTTATAGGCAAATTACATTGGGCTGAAAAAAAAAAACGTTTAGCCTAATCTACAGTTGTGAAGACCTGTTCTGAGGGGTAACGCCTATAACATCACACAACTAAGGCGAAAGAGAAAATTGAATTGAGTCCTGTCTTTGTCATGAGTTACCATCGGGTGTGGGGGGGAATTGTATACCTGGGACTGGTATATAAGTCACCCCCCACCCCCTTGGTAACTCATGACAAAGACAGGACTCAATTCAATTTTCTCTTTCGCCTTAGTTTGTCATTGATCATGTCATTCATCATTGTTTGTCATGGATCCTTTTTCGCCTTAGTTGTGTGATGTTTTGGTCTTTACCGTTCTGAGAGGTAACGCCTAGAACATCACACAAGAAAGGCGAAAGAGAAAATTGAATTGAGTCCGTCTTTGTCATGAGTTACCATGGGGGGTGGGGGGGGACAGGTTATACCTGGGACTGGTATATAAGTCCCCCCACCCCCCTTGGTAACTCATGACAAAGACAGGACTCAATTCAATTTTCTCTTTCGCCTTAGTTGTGTGATGTTCTAGTTTTTTCCGTTCTGAGATCGCTTGGGGGTTTCTATTTAATTTTTTTACGAATTGAAGTCTGAAACTCTCTGGATATGCGCTTCAGCAACGCATTTCAGAGACTGATCTCCATTCAGTGGCAGCTAGTGAAATTGACATAAAAATTTACGATGGATCAGTGGTGTAGTGTAACTCATTTGATTGGGAGAGGGGGAACTCCAGAAGCAAAAATATTTAAATTGACATAAAAATTTACGTTACGGCAATTTTTTGTTTCGTCCTAATGGCATTTGAAATTTTACCCATCATCCAAAAAAATAAAGCCATTTGTAATAAAACCTTGCCAGTTTCACTTTTCTAACTTGACCTATTTACAAACTCATGGTAACCTATATGCACTACACGAAAAAGATTTATAACAAAATAGAAGACATATGTGCAATGCAGCCAGGGATTCTTGATTTTCATAAAATCGGCAAACGGCTTTGAAAGCTAATTATTGAAATTAGCTTACAATTCCTGCTATATTGTCAAAAAGATAAAGTAGACTACTGAACATTCAACTCGCCAGTAAGCCAATGTGGCTACGTCATAAACCTTGGGGAAAAATTAAACCAGTGGCGTAGCCTACGTAGAAAATTTTCATGAAGGGAAGGGGCATGAACATAAATTGCATCAAGTTAAGTAAACAGAACCATGGTAACCTACTTTTACGCTACGCCAGAAACAAAACTGGGCTTATGAAAGCATAGGCGTAGCCAGGGGGGGCGAAAGGGGCCATGGCCCCCTCAAATTTTCCAAGTTTGGATTCCGAGGTTGAGTCCTTTGTTGAAAATGTAATACAATTTGTAGAAATTTATAACGTTTTCCAAGACATCTGGCTATTAACACCCCCCAGGACTTGTTTTAGACACACAGAAAGTCACCAATAAATTTTGCAAATCGTAAATCGTGCAAATTTTACGCGATTTACGTTTCTTTTAACTAATTTGTTGAAACAATTTCAGAATGGCTTACTCTGTTGGGTTTTTGTGTAGTTATTGAGTTTTTGTGTAGCTGAGTTGTTGGTGTTCTCTAATTTTAGCTGCAGTTTTTGCCCGTTCGTGTGTAAGAGCTACCTTTAATAAGTTAATAGCTGTTTATCTGCTAATAAACTTCATACAAATATTACCCTAAAAGTGTTTCCAGAAAGCGCTATAATCCATTATTTAAGTGTAATTTTTCAAGGTTTGGTGGCTGTGTATTTTTAAGATTATGTTTTTCAAACAGTTTTATTGATGCATATTTTAAACCTTTTGGTTTTGTCATCTTCTCCTTTTGTTGGTGTAAAATTCGTGTGATTACTTTATCGTTGTCTACATGTTCGCGCCAGCAAAAAAAAATAAATTGAATTGAATTAGCCCCCCCACAAAAAAAAATTTTGGCTACGCCACTGTATGAAAGGTTAAAAAATGTAGGCTTGTAATTCTATTCATGATCAGAGCTGCAAGATTGTTCCATAAAGGATTTCCTGTGGAGCATCTTACACGAGATCAAAATGAAAGGCGAAGTAGCCCATTTTTCAGTCAAAATGAAACAAAATTCTGTGGTGGGCCTGAAAGCTTTTTCACATAAAATCAATAACCAACTCATCAAAATCAAATCTCATTGAAAACAGTTGGTCATATTAAAATTAAAGCAAGCACAGTATTCCCAATAGGCCTACATGTGAAAATTGTAAGCCAGGCCACAGAAAATAAGACTAGCCACAAGTGAAAAATAGACCTGTTATTCAAGTAGGTGGTTTTCCTGGGTCGGTAGTAGCCTAGTTTTGCTTTTACTACCAAACTAGCCTAATGAACAAAAAGCTTTACCAGTAGGCAAAAAACTTCGAAATTTCAGTTCCAGCTACACATTTGTTTCCGTCACATAACTTTCTTGGCTATGATTGCTGTTATGAGGTCCGCCCGATAGCTCAGTTTATTAGCATGTGACTTCGAGAACGAAGAAGCTTCAAGATAAGCGGCGCTGGTTTGACTCTCGAACAACGCATTCTATAAAGACTGCTCTCCATTCAGCGGCGTCTAATGAATGGAATAATTCCCCGGCAACAACACTTCAACCGCAGTCAAAAACTTCACTCTTGTCGATATCGGTAACTGGCCTTGCGGCAGTGGTTTATGCTTTTACAAGTATGCGAAACTGCCAGGAATAACTATCAGATTCAGAGGCTTTGTGCGACTCTGGCCGAGGATAAAGATTTAAACTAACCGAAGATGGTTAGAAGTTAAGTCAGGGTTAGAAATTCTCAGTGATGTATGCGCATACAAAAAATATTGACGCCGTCAGCGTAAACGTTCGAAAAACCATACGCCGCATGCGTCAACGTAACTTGTAAAAAAAGCTGTCAGCGTCAGTGCATACACTAGCGTAAACTCATTTTGTTTGCTAGGTGCCAAACATTCACACGGTATAAACCGCTCGAAACAAAAAAGTTTTATTTTGAATTTCCACGAAGATACACAAGCATCTGAAAGTGTCCATCTGACATTTTGCTGTGTTTTGATTCCAATATGTCTTTGCCGATTGAAAACATTCTTTCAACTGCAGCGCTGGAAGGTATTGGCGTGTTGTAGCGAAAAAAATACATTAAAAAGTATGCGTTGGCGACTTACTTTAATGATTTTTCCTACGAAATGGACAGCTGGAGGGTTACTAAGAAGTTCAAAAATTAGCAGAATTGCACAACATTTTCTTTGCTTTTAGGTAAATTTATTCTCATCAAATGAATTGCTATATTTGGTTAAAATTTTGGGTGCTACAAAATCTGCAAAACCTCACTAGGCTACAGCAGTTTGAGGTTACCTACCGTTACCGGTGTTGCGTGAAGTCTACCCTTGCATTATCATGACTTGAATACTATTAAATGAACATGATATCACAAATTTCCTACATTTATTTTGGAGATACACAGTTTGTACACACGTGGACAGGTCATATAAACTGCACCTGAGTATGAAAGTAGACCTCAAGCTGTAGTTGCATCAAATTTTGTCATAACATGGTGACCCTCCAGTTGTCCACCTTACTTTTGAGTGAGCAATCCCCTACTTCTACCATCCCTAGTTGACGCTATGCGCTAAAAACCCGCGAAAACTTTACGGCGTAGCCTCAAGCGCAAACTATCCAAAAAAATGTGGCCGCAAGCGTTAGCGTAAACAAAAAGTCTACGTATACGCCGCAAGTATGCCTACATCTCTGGAAATTCTCAATGAAATATTTTATTGTTCTTAGTAATGGTCGGTATTTTCTGTTGCTACTTATTCTATTGCAATGTTTAAAACGGTTGAGAGGATAATTTGGGCCCGATACCAGTGGTACCCGGTCAATTGGTCGAAAGATATTTGGTCGACAGGACGACAAGACATTTGGTCGACAGGACATTTGGTCGACAGACATTTGGTCGACAGGACATTTGGTCGACAGGACATTTGGTCGACAGGACATTTGGTCGACAGAACGATTCATTTTAGGGTTAACTAACCCTAACCTAATCCTTAACTAACCCTAACCTAACCCAAATGTCTTGTCGACCAAATGTCTTTCGACCAATCGACCGGCCACCGTACCAGTGACATCCTCAGGACACAAATTAAAGACGCTTCTGAAAAAAAAAACGCACTATATCCAAAGAACACGAGGTGGTTTCTTCAAGTTACGGGTTCCTCAGAAAGGTTATGGGCCCAGGAATAATCCTGGTCCAGGATCCAAATACCCTCTGGACTCTTCTCGCAGCGAACATTCATTGTTAGGCCAACGTTGGCTATTTGCTGGGTATGTTGGCAAATTTGTCCAACAGCAGCTAGGCCAACAATTAAGCTTACAATTTTTCTAATTATTTCACGTTTACTTGTTTTCATCTTTGAAAATACCAACACAGACTACTTTTTATGCGGTTTAGTTGAAAATCACAGTTGTGTGACTGGCAAACATGAATCTGAAGTATTGCCAACGTTGTGCCAATTCTTAACAGTTTTGGTATTTTCTTTCAAATTACCCAAATGTTTGTTGAATGTTGGTTTAGTTGAACATCATCATTTGCTATGATTTTAAATATTAACAGCAGGCAATCAATGCTGTTATTGTTTTTTTGATGCAGTAACCTACAATTATAGGCTACCGGTTAATGTGAGTGTGAATATTTAAAACCAGCGTTGGGCAGAAGTGTTGCCAACCTAGTAATTTTTTGATGTCAAATCTCAGAAAAGTGTAAACTGCTGCTTCAGTTTGTTTATGCCAAACCGAGCAGAGGTCCAAAAATGCGAAAAAACGCGAACATTATCACGTGCTGGATATACCGAAACAGTTTAAAGTTTCTTTCTCCCAAGGTTGCACAAAATAAACAAGTGTAACGTTGGCTATTTTCTGGATGGGTTGGGACAAGGTTGGCAATTTTGTGCAACGTTTTGCTAACAATTGTATTTTTTTATTCGATCAAAAAGGACTGTGTCTGCAACCAACTCCAACGGAGTTCTTACCAATCCTTGCATGCATCCAACTCGCCGGGCTTCGCCGAAAGGGAGCCATTATACGCCTGGCTCGCCGGACAGAAGATCTAGATTCTAGACCACTTGCTCTAAGCATAACATCAACGTCCCACCTCAGGAATCTCTCCGGTAATTACAGTCAAGACATCTCTTTGTACTAGCTGCCCTTGATTTATCACAACCATTCAGTGATCATACCACCAGTGCAACACATTCCTACGAAGGCATTGAAAACATAGCATGATGTGCCAACGATAATATATAGACTTCAAGTTTAATAAATAAGTCGTGAGGTCTACGAAACATGATGCAAAGCATAAATGCAGCGCAAGATCGCAACAAATGTCAAAGCTGTTTCAGACATGATGCACAAATAAACTACAACAGGGAGCATTGAACTTTTTTTGCAAATAACTACGCATATATTCTATATAGGCGAAAAATTGTAGGTGGATTTACATTATTTCTTGCTCTCTACTTTGCAAAAGCCAAGTAAGGCTGAAAACCACAAAAAATAAGAAAAATAATAAGACGAATTGCTTGTAAGGAAAATTGAAATTCAAAGGACAAAGGATTCATTTCACTTCACCGTTCAAAAACTTGAAGTTTTTGCCATCGCTGTGACGACACCGTTTGTCTTATCACAAACTGGTGTCAGCTGCATAGCCAAATGGTGACACCTTTGGTACGTCACTCCGACGAAGAGCTGTGTCTTTGGCACGATACTTAATGACATGTCTGAAGATGGACACGAAAACAGGCTTTCTTGCCTTCCCGTCCACTTAGTCTAAATCTTCAATCACCGTGTATAAGCCTGGATTCGACAAACTGGTATGGCATCGGCTTCTCGGGAGATCTACTTTCGAAAGTTATAAAGGATAGCACGATGTTGCTATGAATATGGCTGTCTTTGGTCAATCGATACGCTCCAACGCGGCTGGATTAAATGTCCAAACTGGAGCTTTATATTGCAAGCCTTTCAACAAACGCTTCTCGTAGCGGACCTGCACGTCTCCATTGCCCGATATCTGGTACACACGGCCCTCTTTTCCGATTAGCTACAAACAATATAAAATTCATCGGATGATTTCAAGTTGCTGAAGTAAGTTCAAATCTTTACTCGCTGATTGATAAAACGCGCGTCATTCAACACCTGTGGCGGCAGGCTCTTGCGTTGCCTAGGCTACAAACCTCTGTTGAAACGTGCAAACCGATTTCAGAATTTTGCCATATACACAGTATGACATTGGACACACAACTGAAAAACATGTCATTTTCGCTGAGTACTTAATACTTATCTAAAGTGAGTACTCACTACTCAGCCTTATGACGACGGCAGGTAGATCGTTCCTTCTACACAACCTACATTCTTGGCGACAGCTGGTTTGGTTATTTTTTTTTAACAACAGTAAGACTTCAATTGACTTGCAAAAGCAGCGGCCGAAATCTCTGTGGCATGAATTAGTGGTGCGATACTGATGAGCACAGTCTCATGGCCGAAACAGGTGTCTATTCTTGCCACACTCGGCAGCTGAAAAGCATTAAGTTGATATTAAAATGACGTTCAAAAACATTACTTGTGACATCGCGGAGCTCCAGCCACCGTGGTCATTCTGAAGAACTTTCAAATCGTCTGCTTCAAGGGAGATTCGAACAAGCTCACCGACTCGAAACCTTGTATCCGTCCTGAGTGGCTTCAATTGGGGCAATTGCTTAGCCTCTTTCGATTCCTCTGACAAAATATTGTTCATGTTGTTCACGGTAATCACTCAAGTCTGTGGAATTTTTATTTTTTGTATTCGGTGTGATCATCAGCTCTCAAGCCTGAATCACACAGCTGGAATAGCTTGAAAGGTTAAAAAAATGACATACGCTTTTAACTTACAAGGCTGGTATTAGTGTATAATATTCACGGCGTACATTCATTTAATAAGGAACAATAAAGCTTTGGTAGAGATTTTGCTTTGTTGAAACATAGAAAACAAAACAAAGTTTAGCGGGTTTAACATGTTTTATTACAAAGAGATACAACGTAATTGAAAAATCAACTCAAACGTTTTCGACACGTAGCCTACGTGTGTCCTCATCAGGAATTACTTAAATCTGTAATATACATATAATGAAAATTGTAAGATAAGATAGATAATTATAAAAGGCTTTTCAGTCCGGAGTATCGTTACAGTTATGGTGCATAATCAGATTCCTGATGAGGACACACGTACGTGTCGAAAATAAGTTGATTTTTTAATTATGCTATTTCTCTTTGTAATAAAACATGTTAAACCCGCTAAAGTTACTTTGTTTTGTTTGTCTAATAAGGAACAATAAAACAAACTGTTTTGAACATTCGAAACCAAAGACAAATATGAATAAACTTACAGAGGCGATTCTGCAAATCAGCTACTGTAAAACAAAGGGGATATGTTTTGCGGTAGTAAAACAATATACTTACCGAATTTCTTTATTTTCGGCTCTTGCGAAATTGGTGGAGGAATATTGTATACCATGGGCGAGTCTGTAACATAAAGTTTGATGTTGAATGAAAAAATTTTATGCGATAATGAAAAGCAAAATTACAATTTTCCATTTCCAAATTTTTGTCTTCGACAAGGGAAAACACAACACAACAAAAAAAGTACATACCAATTTTATTTATTTTTGGGTCTTGCAAAGTTGGCGGAGGAATATTGAGCACCATGGGCGAGTCTGCAAATTTTAATAAAATTAAAAAAAGTTTTTGTACGACAATAAAATACAAAACGGCAAGAAAAGTGTTTCCAAATTTTTGTCATGTACTTTCTACTTCCCCACAATGGATATGCGTCTGACACCATGCTTCGATGAGCAATGCAAGGTAACAAGTTACAACAATACATTAAAAAACAAAGCTATTATTGTTAATGTCTGGTTCCTGTGACACGAAGAGTGCACGGGACAGCCAGCAGAGAGCCAGGCACTCTATCTACAAGAACAAATATTTATTGGATAAACTGAAGGTTCAACGTAAAAAAAATCAGCAGAAAAAACAATCAAGCATTCGCTCCAAAACTTGTATGAAAAAACTCTAGTAAGATAATTACTAGTAAGGCATTAACGAACATAGCAAAATTTCAGGAAGAAGAACTACCGGCAATACGATACAGTGATACATGACATGAAAAATGTCATTGAAAGGCCGCATGAAAAACATGGCAGTGCCATGTTTGTCAGAGAAGGACTGATTGTGCAATCAACATCAAAGCTCAATCTGAAGGACATCGAAGCGCTGTCTGTTGAGCTCACTCATGTCAACATCACCTCCATTTACAAACCGCCACCTACCCAATTTGAACTTCCTCCTTTCTTAACTACAGAGAAACCACATGTTGTGATTGGTGATTTTAACAGCCATAGCACCCAGTGGGGATACAGTGAAACAAACCTTGATGGTGAAGCTGTTGAATTATGGGCTGAAAACTACCAACTCAAACTAATACATGACGCTAAACAGCCCCACTCATTCAATAGCAGAAGATGGAAATCTGGTTACAACCCCGATATTGCATTTTCAAGCAATAGAATTGCAGGAATGTGTAAGAAAACAGTCTTGAATGCTATCCCAAGAACACAACACCGTCCAATCAGCATAAGCATCTCTGCCGCAATCTCACCATCAAGTGTTCCTTTTCAACGACGTTTCAACTTTCAAAAGGCAAACTGGGCATGTTTCACAGAAGAACTTGAAAACAAAATAAAATCAGTTGACCCAGCGCCAGAAAATTATGAATCCTTTGCCAATCTTGTGCGCCAGATAGCCAAGAGAAACATCCCACGTGGATGTAGCTCAAAATATATTCCCGGTCTAAACTGCGAAAGTGCCAAACTGTTGCAAAAGTACCAACAACTGTTTGAAGAAGACCCTTTTGCGGAAGCTACCATCCTTACCGGCGAACTCCTGATGATCTCCATCTCCGAAGAACGGCAACGAAAATGGCAAAACACCATCGAAGCAACAGATATGTCGAGGAATAGCAAGAAGGCATGGAGTCTAATACGAAAATTAAGTAACGATCCATCAGAATCAAAACAGCAACACTATCCTATCACGGCTAATAAAGTTGCCCACCAGCTGCTGGAAAATGGTAAACCAACAAAGAAAATCCCCAGACCGAAAATCAAGAATGTGGAATATACTGAAAATACTGGTTTAACAAAACCCTTCTCACCAAACGAACTTAAGGCAGGTATTGATACTCTCAAAAATGGCAAAGCTATTGGACTAGACGGCATTTTCACTGAAGAAATAAAACATTTTGGTCCTTTGGCTAGAAAGTGGCTTCTAAAATTGTTTAATTGTTGCATGGCAAAGAAACACATCCCAAAAATCTGGTTGAAAGCACGGATCATTGCTCTTCTGAAACCTGGAAAAGATCCATCTCTAGCAAAAAGCTTCAGACCAATTTCTTTACTGTGTCACCTTTACAAATTGTTCGAGAGGTTAATTCTTGGCCGACTATCACCTTCTGTTGAACCACAACTAATTCCCCAACAAGCTGGCTTTCGGCCTGGAAAGTCAACAACAGGTCAATTGCTGTGTCTAACGCAACATATTGAAGACGGATTCCAGAAAGGTATGATTACTGGTGCTGCATTTGTTGACCTATCTTCGGCTTATGACACAGTAAACCATCGTCTCCTGCTGAAAAAGATCTTGCAGATGTCCAAAGATGCTGCAGTAACAAAGCTTATAGCAACGTTACTCCACAACAGACGATTCCAAGTTATCCTGAATTCAAAAACAAGCCGCTGGCATCATCAACGGAATGGACTTCCTCAAGGAAGTGTTCTAGCACCGTTACTGTACTATATACACCAACGATCAGCCGATAGATCAACACACTAAGCGGTTTATATACGCCGATGATCTTTGCATAACATCACAAGAAAAGACCTTTGTTGCTATAGAACAAAACCTTACAAAGTCGCTCGAGGAGTTAACACAATATCACACCAACAATCACCTCAAAGCTAACCCTTCAAAGACACAAGTATGTTCTTTCCACCTAAAAAACAGAGAAGCTACAAGGACCCTCAAAATCTCCTGGTCGGGAACAGAGCTGGAACATTGCCCTAACCCCGTCTACCTTGGAGTGACACTGGACCGTACTCTCAGCTACAAAAAGCACATTGAAAACACAAAGGCTAAGGTTAACACCAGAAACAATATCCTGAGAAAGCTTACCAACTCTGGGTGGGGCACTAATCCACAAACCCTCAGAATGACCGCATTGGCTTTGTGCTACTCCACAGCAGAATATGCATGCCCTGTTTGGAACGGGTCCTGTCACTCATCGAAGCTTAACTCGGTACTCAATCATTCTTGTCGTCTTATTACTGGGTGTCTGAAGCCCACAAATACCAACAAACTTTATCTGCTTGCTGGTATTGCACCACCACACATAAGAAGAGACGTTAACAGTCAAGCTGAAAGGCTAAAGCAAACATGTGATGAAAAACATCCTCTATTTGGAAAAACTGCTGCACAAACCCGGTTGAAATCAAGAAAAAGCTTCCTAACAGACGTTCAGCCACTAACCTCAACAAAAGAAAAAACAAGACTTAAGCAATGGAAACAACAATTCGAAAATGAACCACCATACAGTGAAATGAAGATCCCACCATCAGAGTCCCTCCCCCCAGGAGCAAACGCTCCTTGGGCAAAGTGGAAAACACTAAATCGACTCCGAACCGGTGTTGGACGTACTAAGTCTGCAATGGTGGAGTGGGGCTACGACACGGGCCCTGTTGTATGTATCTGTGGCACCGAGCCCCAAACAGCGGACCACCTTCTTGTTTGCCCTCGGCTTGCCACCCGGTGCAGTAGGTGGGACCTGTCAGTGTACAACTCCGTTGCGGAAGAATGTGTCAATCTGTGGTGTATCAACAAACTTTAGAAGACTCGATAGAAGAAGTAAGATAATCCACGCACCAGCATTGCTAAGCTCTGTTTCATGCTCCGTGTAAGTGTGAGAGACTGTGGCAACCTCCGTGTTCGTTTCATCTACATCCATATCCTCCTTTGAAAAAAGTTAAATTTATCCAAAATGTACCAGCACGAACGTTGTGAATACTAAATTTACCACTACAGTAGACCACAACTTTTGCCATTAAAAATTTGTAGGACACAATTTGAGACAGATTGAAATGGTCAAAAGATAATGCCTTGTACAATGAACCCTTGACGAGAACGAAATTACATAACAAGCAAAAAAACATGGTGTTGACACAATTCTATTCACAAATGCAAATCAGCCGAAAGCTTGCGTGCAAGATCTAGTCGCAGGCCTACTTCTTCACACAGCATGTAAGCTAGCCGATAAATCCCGGTGAAGCATCTTAACAGCCTTAACTTATAAGGCTTAACCAAACGCACAACAGCAATAGCAAAATGTCATGCGCAGGGAATGGGATGTTGGGATGGAAGACAGATTTTGGGATGAAAGATGGAAAATGTCAAGGATGGAAAGGAATGGAAGATTTCGGTGATGGGATGGAAGACAATCTTCCATCCCAATTCCATCATTAACTTTCTAACGCTTTATCAAGACATTCAAAATATTACGTTGTTTGCAGAAATAATTCGATTTTCGGTTTGTATTAAACCCACGTGACTGTTGCCTGACGCGTAACTTCGCGTAGCCTATTTGTCAAACCTACTGTCGTAAGGCAGAATTGACCAAACAGAAAGCAATAAACGATTTACACTTCTCCCAAGAGGAGGAAACTTCTTGACGTTTGACAGCATTCCATCATACGACACTTGTGTTCTATGTTTGGAGATTCTCGTGGGTTTTGTTTCGAGAAAGCAGTTAAACAAGATAGATTTTTGTACATTTCGAAACGAAAAACTACAATTGCAAAGTTGATGGAAAACAGAAGGAAACAAAACAATACGTAATCCTTAGGAAAATATTGCTGTTAAATTTTTAGCTTAAATTTAGCCTATGGTTTTTAGGTTTATTTGTGGCATATTCAACGTGGAGATCACAAAATGTGAAGATGGAATGGAAGATGGAAGAGATTTCTGAGATGGAACGGAAGATTTCTAAGATGGAATGGAGATGGAATAGAAGAAAATCTCGGGATGGAAGATGGAAAAAACGTCTTCCATTCCATTCCATACCCTGGTCATGCGTCTTGAGAACAATTAAATCAACTTGTTCTTGACGGATTTTTAACCAAGTTGTGGAAAGGAAAGTAACTTTACTGATACATGGTGAATAACAATGAGAAATATTGGAATTTAATTGTAGAAATATAACTCTGAGAAAGCCCTTTCGAAAGTTTTATTCTGGCAGCATCGCTCATGATTAAATATTTAAACATTGACAGGACAAAACACACAGTCAGAGTGTCATAAACGTTTATTGCTGTAAGTCTTCGGCAATGCTGTTATGCACGCTCGTTCGCTCGTTGTGAAATAGTCTGGTAACAAAGGCACTCTAACAATATATACTCACGTCATTGTCTTTATCAGCGTCTGCAATAAAAAAAGGTGGTCAGACCATTCGGCATGTGGCAACTCAGCAAGTTCATTTCAGCTACTACTAAGTCAGCAAATCAGATTTACTTGCTCAGTTTTTTTATCATTTGTCAACTTTAGCAGCAACTTGCTGAAGTGTGGTTAGCCCAGTTGTCACTTGCTCAAATGCGATATGCTCGGCTCACAACTGCTGACTAGGAAGCTCACAACAAGGGTATATCAGTGAATCTATTGATCTATACAGACAACAAATCAGTCATTTTTTACATTGATTTAACGTTTGCAGACGTTGAATCAATGTAAAAAACCCGACCGATTTACTGTCTGGGTACAGTATACAATTATACATACATCATATACATGACGAAATAATGTTGTTCGAAAATTGCACTACTTTTCTTTTGACTTGCAAATGCAAAGTGAAAATTTTTGTTGATGAAAACAAAATAATAGTTTAAAACTTTGCATGCGCGACGACGTACAATAACGCAATCAAAATTCATGAAGCAAAGTATGTCTCGACGATGGTAAAAACTTAAGCTCACCAAAATCAAAGTATTCTTGAAGAGCATCTGCTAAAGTTGTTCGTGCGGAATCACCATCATTATATCGTCGCTCTCTCACATGCTCGTATAGTGTTTTCAACCATTTTGGGTCTTTTCTTTGCAAGTAACGAAAAATCCAGAACAAACCTATTTCATTTCCAACATTTTTCAACTTGTTTCGCAAAAAGCACCTGAAAAAGTGTTGTGTACAAACTCCAAATTTACAAAGTAAGCTTTGCTAAAATGAAAATACAAATTTAAAAATTAACACCTTCAGGACAAATTAAAGAAATAATCAAGAACTTTCCCTTTCATGTTAATAGTTTCTACAGATTTATAAATAGAAAAATCAATCTTACGTTTCTTTAGAATCAAGATAAACAGACATGTCATCCAATAGCTCTTCAACCAATTTAATTCCTTTCAGCTGTGGCTTAATAATGGCTAATACTTGTTTGATAGAATTTATGTTTTCCAGATGATAGAAGTATTTTTGTATATCTTCATCAGGTACTTTGCCAGTCACCAATTGATAAAGCCATTCCTGATCTAAAAGAAAGTCAAACCTATTATAGAGTTTTTCAATATGTGCTTTAGATTTAAAAAGTGGCATGGTTTGACAAAAAGTTTTGAAAGCTTCTATTCAACCGACAGGCTTAATTCAATAATTTCTTTGCTTAATTTTAACAGACTACTACTGGTATGACTTCATTAGCCTGCTATTGCGATAGTAGAGTATATTATTATTGTGACCAAGCAAGAGGCCAATACAGTCAACCTGGTTAATCGAACTACGTCGGAACCAAGCCAATATAGCTTGATTAAATACATAGAACAAAGTTTACTATATTTTCATTGCATTGCCTATTTTTGACATCAGCAGTCAATTGTATGGGCCAGGCCTGGCCACCACTCAGGTCCGGATTTAGGGGGGGTAGAGGGTGCAGGTGCCCGGGGGGCCCCGACATTTAAAGGCCCCCCCTACGTGGAAAGAATGTGATTTTGTGTCTTTTTTTTTTTTCTTTCAGCCTTTGAAGTTTCTGCAAAATGCTCTGCAGTGTTGGATTAATGCTACTGTAGATGTAAAGGTGTTTTTTCGCGCCGTAGACGCGAAAAATTTTTTTGCAGGGGGGCTCCCCATCAGCTAAATCCGGCCCTGCCACCACTCAATGCGAGTTTATAATGGTTCAAATGCAATGTACCTGGAGTTGCACGCAATGCATCTAGAAAATACTGGAGAGTACCCGGCTCATTGGACTTTCCCAATTCATCAAGAAATATTTTCACTTGTTCATCTGGAGATTCAACCGCTTTGTAAATCCTGGCATGAGCTGCAATCATAACAATATCAATCTGAAAAAGTATGTTGTTGTATTAATAAGTATAATATATATAAACTATAAAAATCCCATTACACAGTCAGGGCTGCGATTTTTGCCTTTTTTGGTGACGAGGTCACTCGACACGCGCCATCACTATTCGACAAACGCCGTGCCTTACGGAAAAAAAAACAAAAAAAAAGGAAAATAAAAAGGCAAAAAACTGAGAGAGGCCTAAACGTCGTCAGGTCGAGGAACAATCGGGGGGGGGGGGCATCACGTGATGCAATCATAAAAGTGCTGACTTATGTAAACTTTCTTGCGCCAGGTACTTCAAAGCAAGGTCTAAAAGCGACGCTTCACACGAGAAACTCCCAAAGCGTCAGCGCCGCCATTTTGAACACTGCTGGAGAATGCTTTGATCGAAGTTCCAACGCCTGGCATCAAACATTTTGCAACACACATAATCGTGCTATTCGACACAACGGGTTTCTTTTATAGATGAAATAACCTAGGCTACATTGAGTTGTCAACGTCTATGCCAGTTTGTATTTCGCCGTTTGAGCCAATTAATAATATTGCTCTGGTAAAATGACTGTTGGATACTTGCTATGAAAGTTTTTCACATGTAGAAAACAGCCTAGTTTCCGACCAGATGTTCAGAAATACGGATGAAAAAAGCCGCTATTTTTATGAAAAGGACTTCACTTCCAGAACATTTTGAACACTGCGAGAAAATGCTTTGATCGAAGTTCTAACGCCTGCCATCAAACATTTCGCCACGCACGTTTTGTGCTTGTCAACACAACGGGTTTCTTTTATAGATGAAATAACCGAAGTAGGCTACTTTTAGTTGTCAACGTGTTTGCAAGTTTGTATTTAATAACCGAAGTAGGCTACTTTTAGTTGTCAACGTGTTTGCAAGTTTGTATTTATGTCTGACTTATGCACTTGTTGTTCCAAGATTGCAGAAATGTTTTGCAATGTGAATAAAGAATAGTAGATAAACACGGTTGCAACTCGACTTCTTTCCACTAAAAGAGTTTCTGTGATTACGTAACGGGCGATTTTGCACATTCACAAAAGCACACAACCCAGCTAGCAAAACCCGACGTTTTTACATTGATTCAACGTCTGCAGACGTTGAATCACAATGCATGACATGTATAAACAAGTTTGTTGGCTGGGAAGTCTGGACATCTGCAGGAAATTTGTCTCGCACCAGGCGAGATGCCATCCTTTGAAAGATTTAACAATTATGGATTTATGTAGCCAGTGCATGATGACGAAAACAAATTTAAGATTTCCTTTCCGTTATATACAGTAGAATTCGCCTATAACGGCACCTGTAGGGGATTGCAAAAACTGATGTTAGGCCTATAGCCGAATTGACGTTATAGACGAACAACCGCAAACTATTTCAAAACTGTTTTTTGATTAAAGAAAGAGGTGTATAATCCAGTCAGGTTTGCTGTATACCACCAAACTGACAAAAGTCACGCAGAAAATACAGTAAACAAAGAAATTGTTTAAAAAAAAAAACCTACAGCGAAAGATACACTGATACAGGTAATTTGCGCAACATGGCTCGTTATATACAATAGTATATAACGAGATCTCTTTCGACAACTGTGATGATGATGATGATGTTCGCCCTTCGTTTCCGAAGATGGCCAATGAGACTGAGATCAAGTTTCTTTTTTCTTTTTTTAGTGTTGACTTTGGTCAGTGTAGGCTACATGAGTGCGGAGATGGCTGATGAGGCCTATCTGTGCGGTGAAACTTCTGCTGCAGGATGGACATTGGAAGGATGGTTGGCTAGGGCCAGGGTTGTTTGAGGCTCGGGCCTTGCGATGTTCTCGTTTTCTGACAGCAGATAGCGTACGGTGTTTCTCAGCTGATTCTGCGCCTTTATAAATAAGACTGCGCCATATTGGTCGTTCTGCGGCTAAATCTTCCCACGAATCTGCGTCGATGGCGAATTCTTTCATGGAAGCTTTTAAAGTGTCCTTAAAGCGTTTTCTTTGACCACCTACATGACGTTTGCCGTTAGTCAGTTCTCCGTAGAGCAGTTGTTTAGGAATGCGGTGGTTCGGCATCCGGTGGACATGGCCAGCCCATCTTATTTGTGCCTTTTTTACGAGGGTAAGAGTGCTGGGCATGTTTGCTTTACTGAGAACTTCGGTGTCTGGGACTTTGTCCTGCCAGTACCTTTTTCGACAACTGTACTGTGTAACACTCATTGCGGCTGCTAGTTTATACAGTACAGCACGTACAACTGTTGCTTTGAGTTGTTTAAAGGTCAGCTGTGGAGCTGCTTTTTACACGTGATAGTTTTTCACGCGGGAAAAAAGTTAATTCAGTTAATTAAAGTCCCTGCTGCGAACGACGTAGCAAAATAAAGGGAAGACATTTTGTAAGCAGCAGCGATAACTAGATTAAAAGACTGACCGTTCGTGGTGAAGGTGATGGCTTAAAGCAGTGATTCCCAAACTGTGTGCCGCAGCACACTAGTGTGCCGCCATGGATTCTCAAGTGTGCCGCAAATCTTTTTGGAATTTTGGAGAAAAAAAACTGTAGCTTATAAATATTTATAATAAGGTATGCAGACATGCATATGCGAGTTAATTAATAACGAAACATTGGTATATGAATGTTTGTTTTGCAACGAATTGAAGGGCACAACCAAAGGAGAAGACATATTCCAATTAATAGATGAAAATATTTTGATTTCTAAATTGAAGTGGAGTAACTCCGTGAGCGTTTGTACTAATGGTTGTCCTTCAATGCGGGGCAAAAATAAAGGATTTGTGGCATAGCCTACGTGCTTCAAAAAAATCCAAACGTGATAGTTGTACATTGCATGATCCATAGAGAAGCTCTTGCAGCTAAATCTTTGCCTGCAGATTTAAAAGAAGTTATGGATCAAGTAAGCCATGTGGTAAACTACATTAGATCTCGCCGCTACAAAATCGACTCTTTTCTCAGCTTTGTAAAGCCATGGATTCAGAGTACGAGTGCCTGCTGTATCACACTGAAGTACGATGGCTTTCTAAAGAAAAGGTGTTAAAGCGCATGGTGCATTTGAAAACTCAAGTTATTTCTTTCATGGAAACTCAAAGAAAAGACTTTGCATTTTATCTTCTAGATAAAAACTGGTGGGTGACAGTTCTATTTCTTTCTGACTTGTTCGATAAAAACTGAACAGGTTGACTTCTAGTCTCCAAGGTCCATTTGGAAACATTATTACAGCAACATCAAAACTACAATCATTAGACGAAAAGTTGACGTTGTGGAAAACCAAGGTCTCGAAGAAAGTCTTTGATTCGTTTCCCGCTCTTAATGAATCAACTCATAAACAAGAAATCATTCCGCAATTCATGAGCAGATTGTTTGGACTTCAGCTTGCACTGCAACATTACTTCCCAGAATTTGCTGTTAACAACTTTAGATGGGTAATTAATCCATTTGGAAGCAATGAATCAAGCAATCTTTCTGCAGAAGAAGAACAGCTTATTGATTTACAAAACGACCTGTTTTTAGAAACGCTGTTTCCACAACAAAACTTGGATGAGTTTTGGCTGTCTGCTTCCAAATCCTATTCCATGATTGGTGCAAAAGCAATTAAAATTATGTTCCCATTTGCATTTTCATGGCTATGTGAACAATGAACATAGCTTTTCTGTTTTGACTGAAATTAAAAGCAGTAAACGAGAGAGACTGCTTGGAATTGACGACGAAATTCGGGTATGTTTGTTAACAATGCAACCTCGTTTCAGACGTATAGGCTATTATTATGTTCGTATAAACAAGCACATCCATCGCATTAACACATGAAAATATTTTTTTTAAAACCAACTTTTCTTCTTTTGTAGGCGTGCCGCGAGCGTTTTATAATTTTTTTAGTGTGCCATAAACTGAAAAAGTTTGGGAACCACTGGCTTAAAGTGACGTTATAAACGAACAAAAGACGTCTGGGGACCAATAAAGGGTGCTGTTACATGCGAATTGACGTTATAGGCGATGCTGTTGTAGCCGAACTACAATGTACGTAAAAGATAGGAATTCTGCCAGGACCGAGCGAAATGTGACGTTATAGGCGAATTGACGTTATAAACGAAGCCGTTATAGGCAAATTCTACTGTAACTTACAGCAAGTGATTGATACAGGAGAAAATAATCACAGAAGCACACAATAAAAGAACACAATAAAGCCTACTTATTACGCAAGTTTTTTACATCAGAAAATAGCCTAGTTTTCGACCAGATGTTCAGAATCAGAAACACAGATAAGAAAGGTCGCTATATATAAGAGTTCGCTTTTAGAAGAATAGTAGGTAGTCACTGGGAGTGGACAAGGCAAGTTGTAAGAACAGCATAGCTTTGCCCAATTACAGATAGGATAGTCTTCAGTTAGTCAGTATCCTATCATGACTAAAAAACGAAAGAAGCCTCCGACAACACGGATGGCAAAAGCTTCGGTCAGTCTTACCGAGAAGCGGTTTAGATTCAGCAAACAGCGAGTGAAGTGCGGGATCTGTTCGAAGGAGCTACCGAGAGAAGCATTGCCACGTCACTTTGGAACTTATCATTCAGGTAAACTTCCGGCTAATAGCGTTTAATAGCTTAACGTCGCAAAGCATTCTCAATTTTGAACATGTTTAATTTAATAGTGGTAAGCAAAAGCATGTTAAGTAAAATGCGCCTACTACGTTTTCACTTTTCAACAATAAAATTTTATGTTTCTGAGTTTGCACAAGCAGTTCGGCCGGTGAGCTACCATCTGCAAATACAAGGTCAGGCCCTGGCGATAGCACGGCTTCACTAGATGTTCAAACTCATCAGGAAGTTGAAACGACCTCTCATGTTGAAATACCACCAACAATCGAAAGATCTGGATTTCGGTCTGAAGTTGCAATGTTGTATGAAGGTGAAGGGGCTTGTTTGCCATCTCGGCACACCTTAAACGCTGTAACATTACGCCGTTGTTTCGTATTATCGTAGTATTGTTCCGTTTTCTTTTATCTGCAGTTTATTTTTCGCTATATCTTCGCTGTGTTTCTTGGTAAGTTGCATATTTCGCTCCAAGCTGTGTTTGCGTGCGGGTACGGGCCTAACCATTTACGTACTAAGCGAGACTAAAGAGATGCCAAAGGAAAAATTCTCACTTTAGGCTACGCTAGGTGTATAGTCTAAGGAATTTTTTCTTTTGCGATCCTCAGTTTCGCGTTTACAACAGTTCTCTTCATGGAGCAAAACAAATAATATACATGTCCGGTAGGTAGGCTACATAACTTAGCGCTTGATACTCCTTTGCAATCACTCAACCAGCGTGCAATTAAAAACTTCAGTAAGTGACTCTGATACCATTCAACTTGTGTGGTAATTCGCGGCCAAACGCTTATAATCTGACTCTTATGACGTCATATTACTATTCGACAAACAAACGCAGAATTTTTGGTCGTTCGACAAGAAAGAAAAAATCGCAGCCCTGTACACAGTGAGGAACTTTGAAAACACCATCCTAGTGTTCAACACGTTTAAAGGCATAATCTAAACATACTTAATAATTTCTTTGTTGACATTTCAAAACTTTGTTACAAACTCCTGCTACAAAGTCCATCTAATAATGTTGTTCTTTTTAAACCCCAAATAGATACGTATTTTGTAGTATTGTGTTTAGAAACATTGGGCTACATTCAGCACACCAAAAGCCATTTTCACATAGGCCTACAACATGATAACCACCAAATAACTGCAGTATATTAATGCAATCTACAAACGTAATGGTTATAGGCAAATTCTTCGTAAACAATTCTTCGTAAAGCAATTCTTCGTAAAACAATTGTTCGTAAACAGATGTTGGTGAAATGAAATCTGTAAAAGAATTTTTCGTAAAGCATTTCTTCGTATACATCAAATCTCCATTGCATGCACGAATGAATGCTTTGGGAAGAATTGTTTTACAAAGAATTAACTTTACGAAGAATTGTTTTACGAAAAATTGCTTACGAAGAATTGCTTTACGAAGAACTGTTTACGAAGAAAACGTCGGACACCAAACGTAATTTAGCAAAAATAGTACATGACATAGATAAATCAATTTCACTTTCATACCGTCACTTTCCTTTGCAAAATACGGCATTTTGTCAAGAAGGGGAAGAGGGTTTAAGAAATTTATTAAAGTTTTATCATGGTCTAATAAGAACTTTCGTAGCCTCTTCTTTTCTTCTACATTCATTGCCAAAGTGAGTTCAAAATCAAAGCCACATTTATTTCTGACCAAACTGCACAAACGCTGTATGTGGACAATGGTAATACTGAAGGCTAAAAACGAGTTAAACCCAGAAGGCTAATAATCTGTTAGATTGATTAAAAGAAATAGTCAAATAAACACCTCTATTAGACATGAGAACTTTATCGTCGAACTGAGAAAGACTTCTTGGAAGCTTAATGTTGGCAGTTTTGCATACTTGTAAACAAGGGTCTGCTACTATTCGGTGAGTTCCTAACTTCTAACCCCTAAAACGGCAATGATAATTAGGCTACGGTACCCGATAATTTAAAAAAAAAAATTGAAAAAATCCCACGTTAAGGGATCGGACTCACCGAAACGGGCCATTCCGTGTAAACAATGTAAAGGTTTTGAGCAACTGGCTTAAAGCCTGGACACCAAGATTGACAGGGTGAAGTGTTCCATGTTTTAAATGTTGTGGTATGTAAATATGTCACTAGGTGCTAGAGATGTGCTTAACTGTTATTTTTAAATAACTGCTATTAACAGTTACATCGAAAATCTTATCTGTTACTTTATAACAGTTAACAAAAAAAAAAACATGAAAATAGCAGAAGGCCACAGCAAACCTCAGACAACTTGTTTGTGGCACAGTGCATCCCTCTAACTAGATTATTCTTTCTTATTCACTACACATGGTTGAAAGAGCATCTGCATTTGGATTTATCACTCATGCATTTATCGGGTCTGCTACTATTCGGTGAGTCTGATTCGGTGAGTTCCTAACTTCTAACCCCTAACCCTAAAATGGCAATGATAATTAGGCTACAGTACGGTACCCGATAATTTTAAAAAAAAATTGAAAAAATCCCCTGTTAAGGGATCGGACTCACCGAATCGGACTAACCGAATCGGACTCACCGAAACGGGCCATTCCGGCATTTATCACTCAGTCAGTATTGCTTGAATCATTATTGCTAAAAATTGAAGAAACTACATGACTTTGCCTTGCGAAGTTGTATGATGCCACAATAACAAATTGAGATGATGCAAAAATAAAAAATAATTATGTCAGCAAAGAACCACAGTTGCCAGGTAGCCTAAAATTCAGACAAAAAAATAAATTGGCCTTATTTTATATGCTGTGTCAGAAGGCTAGCAAATCATTCAAACACTTCTTTGTGCTAATGTTTAATTTCCTGTCACATCAGTAAAGTGTTAGACTATAAAAAAACATAGTTTTATTATTTGTCCTTAAAATGTCCCACATACGCACCGACTCCCAGGGGGCGGCGCTCCCCGTAAAATTATAGTTGAGGGGCAACAAAAATGGCTATTACAATTTAAATTGTAAATTTGTATTACAATTTAATTATTAACGTTTAAAGATAAAATATCTTCAAGTTTATTACATTTACATAAACATAAAACTACGCAACAAATTAAGTATCGAACGTTTTCGACATCACAAGATGTCCTCCTGAATTTATAAACGACATTAGAACATAGAGCAAAGGGCGTAGGCGACTTCAGCTGCAAATATCTGCTTACTTTGAACGTTCTATATACAGGGTAAATGTCACAATCAAATTTCTTTTTGACAATTTTAGCTAGATTTTTTGAAAATCTTACCGAATCTTTTCCCAAGAATGGTATATCAAAAAAGTTGCTAAAATCGTCTTCTTCGGGTTTATCTTTCGGTTTCGTATCCAAAAAGCCTGACATACATCGGTATGTCAACAAGACATTTATCGACTAGAGCTGGGGAACACCTCAATTTGAATTCTATACAGAAAAGCGCAATTAAAGATCACATTTTTAATGTACAGAATGCCAAAATAACGTTTCTATCAAGCAGTTTGAGATCATGTCTAGAGGCAAGTCTGAGTATCAAACTAAGATCTTGGAAGCCCTGTACATAAAACGTCACAATCCCCTTTTGAACAGACAATTGTATGCTTGCGGCTCGTCTTTCTTGCTCTCTGTATTTTAAAATTAGTTTTTTCGCACCTTGCCTTTTTACCATATCATGTAATCTGTTTAACACCTTTTGATGCAGTTACCTTTGATTCTCGTGGAGCCTATATCGTTGAGTTTGAGCTAGTCAGAAGTACTGTACAGTTTTTTGTCTTTTTCTTTTTATAGATTTAGTTAACCATTGTATTTTTTTTCAGATGTAGTTAATTTGTATGTATATTATTCCTGAAGAGGACATCTTGTGATGTCGAAAACATTCGATACTTAATTTGTTGCGTAGTTTTATGTTTATGTAAATGTAATAAACTTGAAGATGTTAAACTTAATCACGTTGCTCGGCTTCGTATGCCTATGGTTCAACAAGACAAACTCTCCACCGAAGCTCTAAAGATAAAATAGTTTGCGAAAGAGATTTAGATCATTTAAACGGACTTAACGCCGAAAGCGAAACAGCCTACGTTGCTCTTGCCCGCAAAACAGCAGCTGATCGCATAATAATAATCGTGTTTTTATTTGCGCCCATTGCGATAACATACAGTACACTGCGATCACAGATGCGATACAACAGACGACAGGAAGCAGCCAAGTGACATATAGTCTTCGAGTCAGCTGCTCCCCTTATTTTGGCTTGCCATTAAGTGTCTTTGCCGAGACACAGCCGCATGCTCTGAAGCAGTGTCGAACCCATGGCCTTTTGAACGTCGCACAGACGTTCTCACCACTCAGCCGACATGGCTTTCTCCGGAACGTGAATTACTACTTAGATGCGCAGGGCACGCACGCTCACAGTCACACATATCTTCCCGCGCGTGAAGAGCAACTTCAAAGTCAAAACGCGTGGTAGAGAAAAAGCGAATGCGAGGTTGAATGTTTATTCTCATTTCATGGGTTATCTAAACGTCCCTTAGATTTTTTGTGACTTCAAACATGAAATCGATTTTAGCATACTTTATCGAGTTGAAACTACGACACAACGAACAATTACGTGAATACAGATTAAAGAAAAAATGCCATTTTCAAAACTGTGATCCCTGTTATGCTTCAATAAGCACTGTATTGATGTATAATATTATGCAAATATATACATGGGACTCATGTTGCCAACCTCCTCGTGGTGAGTCCTGGTAATTCAAATTAATGAAGCGAGTGGCAACAATCACAGACCGCAACTCATCTATTCATCAGCATAACACAAGATATCAAACAAGCAACCACTATTTTATAAATGGCAGTGGCTATTTGACCGGCTCCGGGCTTTAAATCTGAAACACTATTTGACCGGTCATGACGTCACTACATAAGCACTTCTTTCTTTTTCTCTTTCAAAGAAAAAGACGAGCAGCGCCGATATAAACTTCTAAATTAAACACGTTTTGTTCAACTCAGTCCGTGGTGCGTACGTTACGTCTCGGGCTGCCATGCTAGAGGGGATGAGTTCGATACTATCTGGAAGCATTCTTTTTTCATTTCTTTTTCATCTAAATTTTGACCCGAAGCGCATTTTTAATAATAATAATAATAATAAATATTTGATGTTGTAAGCACCGAGGTGCTTTTTCATCATTCTGATATACATAACGCATTTGCTGTTAATTAGGTTAACAGCTAGTTTAATAACTAATAACTCTATCCGTCAATAACATCTGATAACATATATAAACTTTTAGAAGACATATTAGTGGGACCAGAAAACAATACGGTGATATATACATGAAAAATACATACACAATAGTACTGTCACTTAATACATAACATCATAAGATGATTTCAAGGTAAATTTCAATGGATTGCTGCTCCAGTGCTTGTCAAGCCTTGCCTTGAATGCATTCAAGCTAAGTGCACTTATGACTGTTGGTGGTAAATTATTCCAGGCATTTACTACACGCACTGTGAAAAAGTTGCTTCTCAGCCTTGACATAGTTTGTGGCTTATACAATTTTAAGTTATGGCCTCTTGTATCATAGGTATTTGGATTCATTTGAAATAATACAGTATAATTTACATCATAAAAACCATTTAAATATTTATACACTTGAATAATATCATGGCGAAGACGTCGGAATGCTAGAGTAGGCAAGTTTAATTTTTCTAATCTTTCAGAATATGACAAATGCCTTAATCCAGGAACCAATTTGGTTGCACGCCTTTGAACATTTTCTACTACAGCTACAGAGTACTTATATGTTGGGAACCAGATCAAATTATTGTATTCCAAAATTGGACGAATTAATGCATTAAAAAGAGTGACAAATACTGTGGTATCAAAATTAGATATAGAACGTCGAATCAGTCCTACCATACTGTTAGCTCTAGAAACCATTTTTTCTATGTGTTTTCTGAATGATAAGTCCTGATCAATAACTACACCAAGGTCCTTGTAGTCACTCACAAATGTCAATTCCTTTCTTGAGTTGTCAGTATAGTCTTGAATCATGGTATACTTGAATGTTGGTGGGTTTTTTCCCATTCTTAAAATACAGGACTTTTCTGGGTGGAATTTCAATTTCCATTTTCTGGACCACTCATTCAGTGCATCAAGATCATTCTGCAGTTTTAAACAGTCACTTTTGTCCGTTATTTTTTGATATATTTTTGTGTCGTCTGCAAATAACTTAATATTACATTTTACACTTTCGGTCATGTCATTAATATAACATGCAAATAATGTTGGTCCCAATACACTTCCCTGCGGCACACCACTTTTAACACTTCTCCAATCTGAGTAGTGTCCATTCACAACAACTCTTTGCTTTCTTGATGTGAGAAAAGATTTTATCCACTGCAGTACAAACTTTTCTATGCCATATGCCTCAAGCTTTGTCAACAACCTTTTATGAGGCACAGTGTCAAATGCTTTCTTTATGTCCATAAAAGCAACATCTACATTACCACCTTGGCCCAAAATTTCAGTCCAGTTGTCTAGTGCTTCAACTTGTTGAGTCATACATGACCTACCAAGCATGAAACCATGTTGGTGTTGAGAGAAAAATCCATTTTTTGTCATGTGCAGTGTAATTTGATTTCTCACAAGTGATTCCAGAATTTTACCAACTACTGAAGTGAGACTAATTGGTCTGTAATTTAATGGACAATGCCTGTCACCCCCCTTGAAGATGGCTGTTACGTTAGCTTGTTTCCATTCATCTGGAAGTTGTCCTGTTTTCAATGATTGATTAAATATTTTTTGTAAGGGATAGGTGATTTGACACCAAGCTTCCTTTAACAGTCTGGGATGCACTGCGTCAGGTCCCATCGCTTTGTTAACATTAAGTGCTTTGAGTTCAGCTCTTACTTGCTCAATAGTTATATGGATTGTTTCCATCTCATGAGTGAGTGATTTAGTGCTGAATGAAGGAAAATCTCTTTCATTCCTATTGTCCTCTTCATTTACAAATACACCACAAAAGGCACTATTCAGTTCAGCAGCTTTGAGACTATCAGAATCTGTTCTTCCATAAGCAGTGTCGATGTCTGCAACACCTTCTTGATACCTTGTTTTAGATTTTACATAGTTCCAGAAACCTTTGGGATTACAAGATATATTTGCTGCTAGAGTTTTTTCATAATTTTTAACTGCATTACGTATGACTTTTGTACAGGCATTTCTCTTTTTGCAGTAAAATCTGTAATCTTCATTTGTTCTTGATTTTAGCCATTTTCTGTATGTCTTATGTTTTGCTTGTATTGCAGTTTGGGCTTGATTGCAGTACCATTTTGGCCTTTGTCGTTTTTCAGATATCTTGACATGAGGTACAAATTTGTTACGAGCCTCAAATATTTTATTCTTGAATTTTTCCCACATCTCTGGTACCGGTATGTCTAAAGTATCACTCAGTATTTGATCCCAGTCCACCTTTTCTAAGCTTTCCCTTAAACCATTAAAGTCTCCCTTGGAATAATTGTAGAACCAGTTAGACATTGTGGTGGTGGTTTTCTGCAAATGCAAGTCAAACATTATTGTGGCATGATCACTTTTAGCTATTGGGGAACCTACAGTAACATTTGAAATTAGGCCAATTTGATTTGTCATAACCAGGTCAATTAAACTTGGTGTAGTTCCGACTCGTACGGTATCCGTGTTGGTTGTTCGACATGTTGATCAAGGTATGCATTCCTAGAGGCTTCCAAAAATAAATTGGCTGGGTGGGTCACAGCTTTGGTACAGATTGGCACAGACCAGTCAATCTCAGGAAAATTCCAATCTCCAACAAGTAAAATATCATTGTTTTTTGATCCTAGGTTATACAATAAGTTGTTTAAGTTCTGATTGTGAGCATCACTACTATTTGGACTTCTATAGACAATTCCAATCACTACATTTACTCCAAAATTATCTTTTATTTCAATGAACAATGCATCAGGAAGATGCCAGCAAGGATCTCGCCATTCAGCTGCTTTTAAACTTTTATGTGTATAGATGCATACGGTACTCCTCTACCGGTGTCATCAAGTTTGCAAAAGATATCAAATCCTGGTATTTCCAGTTCTTGTTGTGTAAGACGGAATTGAAAATTTTTTGGTTTTATTTCTACCAGAGCAATTATATCAGCTTTGGAGGTGATAATTCTAGCAAGGAGTTCATCTTTCTTATTTGTCAAAGTGTCCATATTTGTGTACAGGACTATGGAGTGTTTTTTATCCATAAACTTTATTTTCCTACTTTTACCACTTTCATTCCCCTTATTTTCCAAGATAGTTTTTCCTCGTCGCTTGTGCAAGCATCTCTTTTGGCATTTCTTTCTTGTATCAGTTTTTTCCAAAGCATCCTCTCTTGTTTTGTCCGATCCACATTGAATTGAAACTTTTTTGATTGACTGATTTTATATCCATTTTTTAGTAACTTATGTTTGTCATCCAGTGATTGCAGTGTGACTAGTATTGGACGTGTCTCTCCCTCCTTTTTTTTCCCCAACCTTTTGTTGTTAACCATACAAATCTTGTGTGAGATAACCTCTTCCACCGCAGCAGAAAGGTTGTCTCCTTCAGACTCACGCCGCTGTGATTCAGTTTCATATGTTGATTCATCGACCCCAAAAACCACTACATTGAGTTGCCTTCTTTGCTTGTGCATATCTTCCTGAACATCCAGCTTTAGCTTTTGCATTTCATCATGCAATTCAACAACTTGAGAGTTTTTTTCACAGGGTTTTTCTTCAACAGTTTCTATCAGCGAATATAACTTGGTTACTTCACATTCTAGCAATTCTATTTTTTGTCTCTGCTCCTGTTGAATGTTCATAAGCATGGTTATATGATCCATAATCTTTTTTGAACCTCTCTGGCATCCAGGACATAACCATTGTATGACCCCATTGCTACCAGTTGCACTGCTGCTGTGACTTGACAAAATTTGCAATGCATTTTTTGTCAAGCTCACACATTTAGCATGAAACCAACAGTCACAAATGTCACAAGCAATTCCATCCACTGTAACTTTTTTACTGCATTTCGGGCAACTTTCTTTTTCTTTATTCATTTTCTTTATTCAAACACTTAGACAATTTCAATGATTCAATTACAAAACCAATTTGAAATCTTATTCAAATAGAATCGGAAAATTACCCAGTGAAATTCTCAAATTCCAGCAAATTAAAAAAACTCTAACTTTATTACTCACATTTCAAAAGACATAAAAAAATGGGCTGTAGGCTACTCAAATTAAAAATTGACCACAAAAATGCGCTTCGGTTCAAAGTTTAGATGAAAAAAAGCAATGCTTCCAGATAGTATCGAACTTATCCCCTCTAGAATGGCAGGCCGAGATGTAACGTACGAGCCAGGTACTGAGTTGAACAAAACGTGTTGAATTTAGAAGTTTATATCGGCGCTTCTCGTCTGTTGCTTTGAAAGAGAAAAAGAAAAAAGTACTTATGTAGTGACGTCATGACCGGTCAAATAGTGTTTCAGATTCAAAGACCGGGGCCGGTCAAATAGCCACTGCCTTTATAAATAGATCAAACACAGAATTTGGCAAAAAGTCCATGCAGGTATTGGGACCAATGCTCAGGTCAGAGGTTCCAAGTAGGCTAAACAACTTATCATTTCATTGTTTCAAAAAAGAGATCAAAACGTTAATTTTACAAAGCTACAGTGCATCGTAAGTGATATATATGTTATAGGGTCTACTGGGGTAATACGGGTAGAATTTTGGCTAATTTTTTCTTTTAAATCTTGTAAAATCTTAACAGATGAAGTATTATAATATTTAAAAAAATTTTCCAATGTAACATTTGATATGTGTAGAATATGTCATATTTATGATATTCAAAAATATTCACTTATATACCTTGTAGGCCTATCATTTTGAACCTGCATTTTGGTACCCATTTTAGCCAAGCCTCGGGGTAAAATGGGTATATCATACATATACTCAGTATTACTTGCTTTATTGTTGTATTATAGAAAAATGAAGACCATGGAAAAAGAACTACAAACACAAGCATACAAAATAATACAGTAACAAGTTATTTAACATCAAATATCAACACAAACACAATACTGCCATACAAATGACAAGAAGTTTATTGGTGGCATTGGCTGCAAATGCACTACCGGTATGTGTCTATGTTAAAGTCAGAAAGAAGACAAGAGACACAGGTCCATTCATCACACACATCACAGTCATCACATGCAACCCAATTTTCTTTATTTTCTGAAGTATCCATCTCCAACTGGCCATTACATGCGATGCAATGAGTTATATCATCCTCAGACTCTCCTGATTGATGACTGGAACAAGCTTCATTCGACTTCTGTTTCCTTGCCACTGCAATTTTTTATTCTTTCTTTGTTGCTCTTCCATAAATAGGCATTTCTCAGCAGTATCTGCAGTCAATACTTTCCTAGTCTTGACCTGTACTCGTTTTCTCTTCCTTTTGGAGTTGGCTAGAGCACCTTACATTTCAGCTAATGCAGGAGGAGTAATTGTATTAATGATGGATTGTCGAAGCAGCTTTCTTGGAGACTGAGATGATTGCTGAAGAAGATTCAACTCTTGAGTGCTGTTACAATTCGAGGTGTACTTTAGTAGGATCAAATGTATGGAGCCCACTTCCCACAAATCTTCAAAATCACTTCCTACAAATCTTTTTGTAGGTCCGTGGCACTTCTTCTTGCAAAGTATCATAAGCATACCCATTTTACCCCGTATTCTACAAATACTGATTTCCAAGTAAACTGTGCTTGGAAAGCAAAAAATATTGACAGAAAGATGGTCTAACACCTTCTAAATGTGATCAATACAATATTTTGATGCCTACTATTGAACTTTCCAAGAAGCATAAAAGTTTCACTTTCAAACAATACCCAAATAAGCGTCTTGCATAAAAAATACTTCAAAATCAATAAATGGATTAGTTAAACTCTTCTTCTCACTTTTTTTTGTGCTAAATTATAGCAGTTGGTATAAATAACTATCACTGAAAGCAGCTCTACATTTTAACAACAACAAATGATGCACTCATTAAAATAATATAATTACCTGTTTTACCCCAGGTACCCATTTTACCCCTGCAGACCCTAGAAACCAACTTGTCAGTTTCTTTGGAATTTGGAAACTTGATTATTCTCTGCTTGCTTCATGGAATTTTGTGTTTAGGCCTACGTTATCATCAATATGTTTTTTTTGTGCGTATGTTGTTGAAGCGCGGGAACGTTTCAACGTTTATTTTATTTTTTCTCTTGTAAGCTTATTTTAAATGACAAAATCGTAATTTCCATAGGGTGGCAATTGACTAGTAGATCGTATGGTCGTCTCGTTGTCTCCCTGTCGGTATGGGAACTTGTGTAACTTTTGTATTGTATATATATATTGCATTTGCATATTTCAAACATGTACCTATGTTCCTGTTGCTGACAAATAAAACATTGATTGATTGACTCACAGGGCACCTGGGGTCAGGCGCGGATTTATAGGGGGGGGCCCAAGGGACCCCCAAAATTTTGTGAGAAATTGTTGAATGGTTTGATATGCTTCTAAACAGCTGATATTAGTCCCACAGCGGACTTAACTTATCCCGGAGGGGAGTGGGAATTATTTTCGTTATTATTAAGGTTGAAATTATCCATCGATTATATATTTTAATGGCAAACATTTGTTGGAGCTGGCTCAGCTGAAACCAACGCTGAACCAAATGACGTCTGTTGAAACAATCTGAAACCTGAATTGTTTTATAGTTTTTAGTCTTCATCATAATTTCAATCAATTACTGTAGGCTATATGTCTGCAAACCTATAAATATCCAATTGGTCATGGACACTGCATACAGGGTTTCAAACCAGATTTCAAGTTTACTTTGCATGCTTAGCAATTTTTATTCCAGCAAAATTTATTGATGAACATGGCTGTTTTAATGTCTATTTTATAGCATATCGTATATGTCGTAGTATCATTGTTCACAGTGGCGTAGCCAAAGGGGGGTTACAACCCCCCCCCCCCCCCTTTGGCACGCGTGTGCCGTCACGATATTGAGAATGATGCTTTCAGTCTCTATCTTTGAAACAAAGTTTGCCTAATTTTAAGCGAAAATGCATTAAAAGAGCGAGTTTTGCCAATACCAAACATCTCAGCCAGGAATCAGCAACAAGAAAACATACGGTAGAGACTTAGCTTTATTACCGAAAAAATGCCGAAGAAAACATGATCTTATCCTTTTGCTATGCCATCGGACAGCACCATTTTACAGGAATATTTAAGCCATATTTTTGTTGAAAATGCTCTCAGAATGCACCAAATTCAAAGTAATTTTTCAAAATTTTCTGGGGGAGGCCCCCCAGACCCCCCGCCGTTGGGTGTCGTCTTTGGCGAACACGCCGTCGGGCTTTGCTCGCCGGCCGTCAAACCCCCAAAATTTCCTGGCAACGCCACTGATTGTTCATATCTGTTTCATCTTTTTAATTTATTTTCAAATTTTCTGGCCCCCCCAAAAAAAAATCCTAGATCCGCGCCTACTTGGGGTGGTAAAAGGATAAACGATCTTCTCACAACAGTCAACATCAATTTATTTTGACCTGAATCAATTTTAGTGTTGCCACAAACACAATGGTTCAAAACTTACTCCAGGTTTGGCAATGTTGCCAGGAGCTCATTAAAATTTTGTATCTTTGTGAAACAAAATCTATAAAAAAAAGTTATAAAAATTTAGGATCCAGATATGAGTAGCGGATGCAGTAGCGGCGCTATTATTTTTCCAAAGTAGCGGGAGCGGGAGAGGCGCTACTTTTTTTCTGTCGCACTCACGCTACCCGCTACTTTTTAATTTAAAGTGAAAAAAATACTCGTTTTTTTGCAACACTGGCGTGGTCAAGCAGTTATACAGTAGAATTCGCCTATAGTGACTTCGGCTATAGTGACACTTCGCCTATAGTGACACCTGTTGCAAAGTCCCGTTTGGAAACCATATAATAATAATAATGTTATGGTTTTATTTATTGTCGCTCTACAACAGCTAAGGTCTTTTAGCGACAGGGCTCATTTTTAATTTGTATCAGGTTTACGATGTTATCACATTATTACCCGACTCATTCTCACTGCGCTATGCAGGATAGAACACAATCGGTACCGTTTTTAAAGTCTTCGGTTTGACCCGACCTGGAATCGATCTCAGATCTACCAGCACCAGAGCCGAAGGCGAAACCACTCGGCCACTGAGCTGGTTAAGGGAAACCATATGTTTTGCATAGGGACAGTAGAATACCGGGACGACTTACTTTAATGATTTTTCCTACGAAATGGACAGCTGGAGGGTTACTAAGAAGTTCAAAAATTAGCAGAATTGCACAACATTTTCTTTGCTTTTAGGTAAATTTATTCTCATCAAATGAATTGCTATATTTGGTTAAAATTTTGGGTGCTACAAAATCTGCAAAACCTCACTACAGCAGTTTGAGGCTACCTACCGTTACCGGTGTTGCGTGAAGTCTACCCTTGCATTATCATGACTTGAATACTATTAAATGAACATGATATCACAAATTTCCTACATTTATTTTGGAGATACACAGTTTGTACACACGTGGACAGGTCATATAAACTGCACCTGAGTATGAAAGTAGACCTCAAGCTGTAGTTGCATCAAATTTTGTCATAACATGGTGACCCTCCAGTTGTCCACCTTACTTTTGAGTGAGCAATCCCCTACTTCTACCATCCCTAGTTTTGTAGCTAACTGCTCTTGGCTGATGCTGAGCTGCGTCGGAGTCTGCCTCGCATTCTGACCTAGTCTTATTCTGAAACGATCCCTGTTCCATATCTAGAAAGCTAAAACCTCAATTGCTAAGGTAACAGGGATCAGTTGTCAGTAGATGTTACAGAAAATATATTTTGCACTTATTCAGTGCATCGTCAGTTCAAATATAGATCCCTAGTTTTGCATAGAAATGACTTCGCCTATAGTGACTTCGTGTATAAGAACACTTTGCTTACAGTGACACCACATTTCTGTCCCTTGGGCTCAAAAATTTCCGTATAAGGACACTTTATGGTGTATTTCCAGTTTAAGTTGGAATCATATTTTGTTCTTATCAGCATTTGCCAGTTCCCAGCCAGCAAATTTATCTTTTTACATTGATTTAACGTATGCAGAGGTTGAACCATAAAGGATTGATTTGCTGACTGGGTTTGAATTAAACCAACATGGGATGCGCATGCGCAGATACTACACAAGTGAAGTTATCAACGACGTCATCATTCGTCTATAGTGACACTTCGCTTATATAGTGACACTTTTTCCGCGGTCCCTTCAGGTGTCACTATAGGCGAATTCTACTGTATTATATAGCCTATATAATCAGTTTGGTTGCAAAGTTTCGGTCTTTTTGGAATCTCGTTTTCTGGTGTGGAGCTGCGATCCTGCGATCAAGGTATGAAATCGATAATGTTCATTTTAATTTTAATAATAGCCGAAGTAAAGTTGTATATGGTTTATAGAATATAGACTAAATGCAGTCAGCATTGCCTCATCAGTCATCACTTATGCTAAGATGTCCAAAAATAAGGTTTTATCGCATTGGTTAAAGCAAAACTGTTGACAAATGGTTAGCTAAGATAGACTAATTGTTGCTGAGAAATTTTTCTGACACGATGGTTTTTGTGAAGAGAGGGGCGTTCTTCCCGGCTATCAGCACAAGGCTGAGCACTCGCTAGTACAGCGAGCAGCTACGATTCGCTAACCATAACGGTGTAGCTTCCACGCAAGCCATTCAGACTTTCCAATCAACGATATGTTTCTCGGCAGCCGATTTGTAGCAAGAATTGACAGCGATAGACACCGTGTTTCGCCCATGAGGCTGGGCTCGTCAGTATCGCACCACTAGTGTTAAACTGTTTTATTTGCATCAACAGCGCACGGGTACAAATAATTGACACGGCGAGAGAGCACAAACAAACATAGCCAGGTCGAAAACTTTAGAAAACCGGCCTGCCACACCCCGCGGCGGCGGGGAGCGGCGTGATTTAGGGGTGACGATGCACCCGGAGGGGTAAGTCCACCAGCTTAGGTCGCGGGGGCCAGGCTGGGGAGTCGAGGCACCTGTGGAGGGAGAGTGTGGATCGAAAACGTTACATGACCCGTCCGCAAATTTAGAATGGCGGAACGGGCCAGGGAGACAGGCTCTTTCTGCATTGCCCAGAAAGATGGCCTGCGACGGGCCGGGCGACCCGTCGCGTGTGGACGCTGGAAGCGGCAGTAATTGACCGCCGGGCGGCGCCCACGTCTCCCTCACGCGACCTCGGCGCAGGTACTTGACTCTTATACCCGGTCTGCCAGTAGGCAGAGCGGATAAAATTGGGGTCTACCACGAGGAAGAGAGTCAACTATTTAAGGATAATTTGGTTCTCGTGGCAAACAAAATTCAAATAAAAATGTGGAGCAGAGGCTCGATTAATCAATAGAAACAAAAAATATAGGTGGGATTGTAATACATACTCACTGGAGAAGAGTAAGCTTTGATTCGGCGAGCACGGATGTGCACTGGCCAGACGTTGACGCAGGTTCGCCCAGCTGGGTCAGGGAGGCTAGCGATTGAAACTAGAGGCACTGATAGGCTACATTACCAGGAAAAAGTAGAAAATTGGGGTGGAAATTTTGAGGCTGCATCGAGTTGATCAATGCGTTGAAAGCAGAGCGAGGTTGATCCGAGCGGGCAAGAACAGCGTTACAAGGCGAAGGCAGCATAAGATAATTCGAAACAGTGTTAAACTGTTTTATTTGCATCAACAGCGCACGGGTACAAATAATTGACACGGCGAGAGAGCACAAACAAACATAGCCAGGTCGAAGATGATGAACTGTTTTATTTCGATCAACGACGCACGAGTACAAAATAATTGACACGGCGAGAAGAACACAATAAACATAGCCAGGTCAGAGACTTTAAAGAACCGGCCTGCCACGCCCCGTGGAGGCGGGGAGCGGCGTGATTATGGGGTGGCGATGCACCCGGAAGGGAAGTCCACCAGCTTAGGTCGCGGGGGCCAGGCTGGGGAGTCTAGGTACCTGTGGAAGGAAAGTGTGGATCGAGAATTTTGTGCGACTCGTCCGCAAAAGTTAGAATGGCGGAACGGGCCAGGGAGACAGGCTTTGCTTTCTGCAAACGCAAAAAGGTCAGCTCACGATGGGCCGGGCGACAGAATTTTTATAAAGCCAGGCAGCGCCCACGTCTCCATCACGTGACCGTAACACAGGTACGTTTAACTCCTATACCCGGTCTGCCCGTAGGCAGACCGGATAAACTTTGGGGTCTCCCACGAGGAAGAGATGCTTAGCTACAAGGACGATTTGAACACTCGTGGGAGACGAAAATTATATAAAATCTGGAGCAAAGGCTCAATTAATTGGTGTAAAAAAAAAAAGATGGTAAGTGGGAATATATTGTATGCTTTACCTACCGAAAAAGTGGTTACGTTGAACCAACGAGCACAGATGTGCACTGGCCAGACGTTGAGGCAGTTTCGCCCAGATGGGTCGGGGGGACTAGCGATCGAAGCGTAGATATGACTAGGCTACGTTACCAGGAAAAATATAGAATAGTGGGATGAAACTTTGGAGGTTGCATCGAGTTGATCAGGAAATCATGTTTATCGATGAGTTAAAAGCAACGCGAGGTTGATCCGAGCGGGAAAGAGCAGCGTATCGGGAGAAGGTAGTGTGTGATAATCTAAAATATTGAAATATGAAAATACAGATCCAGTGTTGTTAATGATATTACGTCATTGATAGATGATATGAGTCCATTCACGATATGCAATATATACTTAATTCATATATTGCTATTTTATTTTATTGATGATGATTGTATTCTTCATTGAGCTGCAGCATGCTGATGAAACAACAATTGTTTACAGGTAAATTGATAATGAAACAATGGATTTAACATACTATGACGTCACACAATTACTGGCGGGTTTTGAGGTTTGCTGTCTTGCGCGCTCGGATGCTTACTGCAGAGCTTCTGTTGTTGGGGAATTGAGCTTCTGATCGCTGGAATCGTCTTTTCTATGACGTAGCCCCTCCACGAGTGAGCCCGGCGTTCCAAGCTTTCCAGACACGGAGGGAACCTTCGATTGAGAGGGAGGCCACTTTTCTAGCCACCTCTGCTACCCCACGAGCAGGAACACCCAAGGCCGCCAAAGCCCGAGAGCTCAACGGAGCATAGCTCCCGAGGGAGCCTACGACGAACGGAAGTGACAGGACCAGGGATATCTATAACTACGGGATTGGAAACTCTATTCAGTGCTATACATCAGTAGGGTCATCACATTACTACGACTACAGAAAGATTAACAAAATAAAATGCCGACTAAAAGGTATACAAAATTCGATTTTACAATATTAATACAAAATATACACTCATATTAAAACTTAATTGAATATAAAAGTACATTTGCGCTGCTAGAAAAAAAACAATGAATCCAAAAAATGAATAAATGCAACAAGTCCAAACCGCCTACTGTTGTTCTTTAGCATTTTGCGTACTGCAATTCGGATCAGAAGTACGTAAATGAGGAGTGTTCAGCAATCAGTGAAATATGTTGTTGTATCATCAACTTGTTCACAGACCAATCCAGTACGAAACCAATTCGTTTAAGATGTCATCAGAACTATAACCAATAGTCAGTCTGGAAATTTTTTAAGCAGCAAGCAAAATACAACATGACCACTAATGGAATACAAACAAATAAACAAACCAGGCAAGAGTATAGACCTTACAATTTACAGCAGGTGAATTGATTGTTACACTTTTGGTTGTTCGTTTAGCCTACTACTTGCTGACCTTTGAGATCAATTTATGTGATTATTTATCACAGCAGCGCACAAAGAAAAGTGACCCTACTGGTGTATAAAATGGTTTTCAGTTCCATAGAGTTTCCAATCCCGTAGTTATAGATATCCCTGGACAGGACGTCCCTGCAAGGGCGCTTCCTGTCTTCCAATATGTTTACACATAACTCGCCGTAGCCTACTTGTCGTGTTTCCTGTCGGCGGCTTTTCGAAGGGAATCCGCGCCGTAATCGAACGGGCAAGTGACGTCACATACAACCGTGACACCGTCAGGGCGTTGCAGGACAATGTCAGGGCGCAGATCAGCACCGCCCGCTTCCACGTGTTGTGGAACCGTACTATCTATGGTAAGCAAGGGTTGCCATTCGGCAGGTACATGCTTCACGATCTCCCACAATACTGAATTGTGTCGTTCCGTGACAACAGGCATCACGGTAGGGCAGTGGTTCAATATATGAGGAAGAGTCTCTTCCGCTTTCCCACACGCGCGACATATGGCAGGTTTATATGGGTGGCCATGGCTTGGTTTTGATTTCAAGGGAAGTAGGTTTAGGCGGGCTTTATAAGCAAATGCACGGTTCGCGTGATCCAGGAGCTCCGGTCGCCGAGTCCAAGAGTTCGAAAATCCGGACAGACAGTGGGCACTGACCGTCTTGCCTTGGTCAGGTTTGGATTCCCACTGTCTCCTCCACCACAAGTCATTGTGTTGGTGGAGGGTCGGAACCACTTTTTTTCTTAGGGGAGGAGTGATTTTGGAGCTCCCCGCGGTCAACTCGAGACCGCCATCCGGGCGTGCGGACCAACGTACATTTAGACGACGGGTAGCCGCCGGGACGCGGCCCCACAAGCTTTCGCCTGTTGGGCACGGTCGAGAACGGGCACCTTCAGGAGGGGGGTCCTTATTCAAGTAACTGGCTAGCTGGCACGGGGTAGGATCTGGAGTGCCGAACCTCAGACTGGCACAACGCCTAAGCTGCCCGAAAGCGATGGCAGAGACACGGTCGTCAGGAGACGTCAGCATCTTGAAGGCCTGGGCTATCGAAAGCGTGTCGCTTTCGCGACACAGATTCAACACACCAAAGCCCCCCCAATGCAGGCTTACAGTAAAAGAAAGCGCTGCACGCCCACCTGGGAAGACGCCACGCCACCTTCAAACACTGCAATACCAGTCGATCGAGCTTCAGAAGCTCATACTGTCTGAAGCGCCGCACTCGCAGATGGTATGACGCGGACGGAAGAATGATAGAATTAAGTGCCAGAAGTTTCTGGCTTGGAGTAAGGAAAGATTTCATTAAAGAGGAAATGTGTTTCTCCAGGGTGGAGATGAAAGGTTGGGTAAGGGACGCATCCGAGGCGTAACCGGTTCGAGCGCCAAGATATTTGTACGTTTCGCCTTTGGGGATGACTCGGATTTCCTCCCCGGCTAGGGAGAAAGGTTCCGGGTCGACCCGCAGACGGGACGCCGATGGTTTCCTATAGGATAAGGTGCCACACTTGCGTGGGTTGAACCGTAGCCCGGACCAGGAAGAGAAGGGATCAGTAGTAGATAAGAGGGAGATCATCTGCTCGCGATCGGAAGAAACGAGACAGATGTCGTCCGCATATGCCATACAACGTACTTTGATGTCTTCTTTAGCAGGAAGGTTGTAGCCGCAATCCGTTTTGTCACGGACGCCCCTGAGGAGCACCTCGATGACCAAGTTGAATAGCAGCCCAGACAACGGGCAGCCCTGACGGACTCCCCGCCCCACAGGGATACGGTCGGTTTCACCATTGCCACAGCGGACGGTGCAGGTGTTAGCGACGTATATGTCGGAGATGCACTCAATAAGGTCTGTGGGGGCGTCGAAATGACGCAGGACCTCGGCTATGCATTCGTGCCGGACACTGCCAAAGGCGTTTCGAATGTCCAGAAACGCAACCGACACAGGCCTTTTGCGTGACTGTGCATCCGAGAGGATGGTGTCGAGCATGAACACATGCTCGTAGACGCCCTCCGTGGGCATGAATCCCTTTTGCTCTCGGCTGATAACATTCCCCTCCACCGCCCATCGCTGCAGGCGTCGGGCCAATACGGCGGCGTAAATCTTATATATGTTTCGGCAGATGGAGATGGGCCGCCAGTTGCTGACGTCGTGCAGATCACCCTCAGGGTCTTTGCATATGAGTGTGATCCTGCTGGTTCTCCACTGGTCCGGTACACGACGGTTGATCCGGCAGGTCTCAAAAAGGCTGGCCAAGAGTCCCCCTCTTGGGTCCAGGGTCTTCCAGAAACCGTAGGACAATCCGTCAGAACCAGGGGCGGAACCGACATCAAGCGACTGGAGGACCGCCTCCACCTCCCGGGCCGTAATGGGACCTTCACCGTCATCGATGAGGGAGAGGTTTACATTGCCATACTCGTAACGGTGGGCGTTCATCCACTCAGGCATCCGCGGGCAACTCCCAGCTTTAGGAGCGGTCATGTCACGTCGAAATCTCTCCTCAATTTCTTGAGGGGGAATTTCGCAGTGAAGGTCGCAATTTTTTCCTTCAACAATCCGACGGACCGTTCCCTTCGCGTCCCGCGAGAAGGCGGCTCGCAACTCCACTCCCCTACGATATCGGGCTCCGTTCCCGCGCGAACCCCCGCCGTCCGACCGAGGAGAACCCCCGTTCGAACGACGGCGAGCCGCGCGAGCCCGGGCGCCACGATTGAAGCGTGGTTTGCGAGGACGTGTCCTCTTGGGCGGCGAAGTGCCAGCGGTCCACTCTTCCAATTCAATGCAGAACTGGTCGAAATTTATGCCACCCGCTAAAGTAAGGTTCACTAAACTGCAAAGAGCCCGCCTGGAGCTCTTCGTCTTACTTTCCCTGACCGGTTCAACAGGGTCTTGGATGGATCGTTGAGTGTTGGGTGTGATGGACATCCCTGGGGTAGTCTTTGGGAGTCCGGGGTCATGCGTGGCTTGGTTGCATGCCATGGTGTCGCTTCGGGGTCGAGTCAAGGTTTGGGAAGAGATAGTTAAATGGAATTCATTGTGGGTGGTTTGGGTAGGTGGGGTAAAGGGTCGGGCTTCGGCAGACAGCGTCGAGGTACAAGATTGTATAGGACAGATGGAAACAGGATTAAAAGATAAGGAGGATTGAGATGGGTAGTGTTGAAGAGACTTGGAAGAAGAGGTCTGCATGGGCGGCTTGGAAGAGCTGATTGAGTCCCCAGCTTCAGCTCCGGTGGTAGCCGTCCGAGGCAGGGAAGATGGGCGCGAAGCCGGCTTGGATAAACCGAGCGAGTCCACTGCCACGGCTCCGGTGGAGGTCGGCTTGCGCAGAGGTGCATATAGAAAAGGATTCGCACTGACAGTAGGGCCGTAACCGTCCGTGGTTGGGCTATCAGGCGAGGAAGTGGAGGAAGAGATTTGCTGTTCGACGAGTCGGAAGAGTCCCCACTTTCCGACCCAGGTCCGGCCGAAGACAGGCGAGGAAGAAACAGCACATCTAGATCAGGCAAGCTGTCAGCATCAGCTGGGCTGAGCGAAGTCTTGCCTGAATGGGATAGAACAGTACGGAAAAGTTCTGGTATAAAGTCAGGTGGGGGGGGCAAAGTGGAAGTGCTATCCAGGCCTTGGCGCCAGAAGACTTGAGAGCGGATGACAGAGGAAGGAAGGGATGACATTCGACCACCGCTTTACCAGTCAGTTTAACTCTTATTGTTGTGGAAACAAAGAAAGAGCCAACAAAACCAGCAGGCGCCAGGGCAGAGGACATGTGAAGAGAGGGGCGTTCTTCCCGGCTATCAGCACAAGGCTGAGCACTCGCTAGTACAGCGAGCAGCTACGATTCGTTAACCATAACGGTGTAGCTTCCACGCAAGCCATTCAGACTTTCCAATCAACGATATGCTTCTTGGCAGCCGATTTGTAGCAAGAATTGACAGCGATAGACACCGTGTTTCGCCCATGAGGCTGGGCTCGTCAGTATCGCACTACTAATTCTGCCACAATGATATTCGACCACCGCTTTACCAGTCAGTTTAACTCTTATCTTTGTGCTCGCTGTACTAGCGAGTGCTCAGCCTTGTGCTGATAGCCGGGAAGAACGCCCCTCTCTTCACATGTCCTCTGCCCTGGCGCCTGCTGGTTTTGTTGGCTATTTCTTTGTTTCCACAAAGATAAGAGTTAAACTGACTGGTAAAGCGGTGGTCGAATATTCCGTCCGCGTCATACCATCTGCGAGTGCGACAGAAGTGAAGAGAGTAGCCTACGTCAGCTGGATCAGTGGACTCTGCAGTCCAACGCAAAGAAATCAAAAGTTGAAAAGAGATTAGTAAGTGAGTCAGATGATTTAGTTGTTATTGCGAAAGTGCTGAAATAAATAAAGAAAAGGCTACAAAGAAAGCTTAAAGTTAGATTCAGATCACCGTTCTGTCGTGCGACTGCGAATAACTGGATGCTTAGTTCCAAATCTCAGTCAAGAAAAGAAAGAATTTAAAGAAAAAGTGAGTTGTTCTGAAAACCCCCCCCCTTTTTTTTTATCCCCACCCCCATCCTAGTTAACTATTTCCACCCCAATCAAACCCTGGGATCTGCAATTCCAGCCCGGGCTTGGTATCCCTATCTTTTCCCCCGAAGAACAAGGTTTAAGAAGAAAAGGAAAAACATTTCACAAGAAAGGAATCATATAAAACTGTAATTATCTATGTCGTGTTAATTGTGTACTACAGTAATTGCTATATGTTCATTGTTTAACCTAAATTTAGCTTTATCGAGTTTTAAATTAATTCCTAGCCTATTTTTTCATTTCACTTTGTTGTTTCATTTTTTAACCTTAATTCTAATCAGTTAGTATCTTGCTACTTAAATTAATTAATTCGTAGACTTGTGCCTCTATTGCAATAATAAATCCATCCGAAAATCCTTTTTTTTACCCAAATTAAACACCCTTGTTCAATTAATTTTCGAAATCTCGGCATTCAAACTCCTGCATTGGTAATCTAGTGTTGCCAGTTGTCTGCCAAATCTTCCTTTTCTTGCATCTGAAACACGCATCTTCCATTACTTCCTTTCTCCTTGAAGTGTTCACTTGAATCATAACCTTATCTTGTTAAAATTCTATACCGTATAATTTGAACAATAATCCTCTCTTTATCTTTAAAGTCTTTTGAACAATTGTTTATATCGATCCTAACTAATCGTACTTCAAATCAAAGGGTCACCCTATTTTTTGGTTTAAGTTTTCAGTAGTGACGTCACAATTGACTATTTAGTCAATTGTTCTCAAAGCATTTTTTTAACCTCCTAGCTCATCAAACTTATTTGCAGTACCGTAATTAACTGATATTCAAAGCCTAATTGCATTTAGTAACGTTGAGTCTATGTAAAAAAAATAATTATCAAATTTTAAGTAGTAACCTCTGATTCAACCCTCTTGTAATCCGTCAGTAGTTCTTTGTTTTTGTAATCCGTTACCTTTAATTTCTAAACTTTGAGCTGTCGCTGTAAACTCCGAAACATCTTAAACTTAACCAACTTTTTATATATTATATTTATACATTTTCTACTGATTATGTCACGCCCTTTAAGTCGCACAGGTTCAAAGACTTTTCAAGATAACCTGGCCGGTGTTGATTTTACCTCCCCGTCTGCTGAGTCCACTAGTTTAGGCTGGCCGACGAGGAAGCAGGTTCCTGTGAATGGGCACTCAGTCCCACTCAACCCAGATGGTGAAGCCTCACCGGTAGACTCTATTGCTTTCACGAACTCGTTGCTTCGTCGTGGCGACGAGTGTCCGATCCGTGATCCCACACCACACAGTGGCTTACCTGTCGCATGCCACGAGTCAGCTCCACTATATCTGAGGTCGAATAGACTGCAGTCCGTCTGCCCTATTCGCCTCACCCTCCCCAATCTATTCCCCCTTCTCTGTCCTTTCTCCACTTGCAGGAGGGCATCTCGACCTTACCGAGATGTGCAGGCGTATCAGGACCATATGCGAGCATTCCATGGTTCGCGCGCCGAGTTCCTGATCACCTGTAGCAGGTGCTGCCGTGTTCTCCCTCGAGCTTACAAGCTGGATGGGGCCTTAGAGCACTGGCGATCCTGCCCCAAGGGCCTTCAATTGCCAACCTGCCTTCCCTGGCCGAGCAATGACCCGACGCCGTCGGAGAGCCAAACCAGGCCCCCTATGATGACCAAGCCTGGGCCTTCCTACGTCTCTGTTGTTAGGCATGGAAGGCGCCGGCCCTCGACTGCAGGCGCATCGGTCGAGGGGTCATCCCTTCCTTCCTCTTCCTCTGTCATCCGCTCTCAAGTCTTCTGGCGCCAAGGCCTGGATAGCACTTCCACTTTGCCCCCCCCACCTGACTTTATACCAGAACTTTTCCGTACTGTTCTATCCCATTCAGGCAAGACTTCGCTCAGCCCAGCTGATGCTGACAGCTTGCCTGATCTAGATGTGCTGTTTCTTCCTCGCCTGTCTTCGGCCGGACCTGGGTCGGAAAGTGGGGACTCTTCCGACTCGTCGAACAGCAAATCTCTTTCCTCTTCCTCCACTTCCTCGCCTGATAGCCCAACCACGGACGGTTACGGCCCTACTGTCAGTGCGAATCCTTTTCTATATGCACCTCTGCGCAAGCCGACCTCCACCGGAGCCGTGGCAGTGGACTCGCTCGGTTTATCCAAGCCGGCTTCGCGCCCATCTTCCCTGCCTCGGACGGCTACCACCGGAGCTGAAGCTGGGGACTCAATCAGCTCTTCCAAGCCGCCCATGCAGACCTCTTCTTCCAAGTCTCTCCAACACTACCCATCTCAATCCTCCTTATCTTTTAATCCTGTTTCCATCTGTCCTATACAATCTTGTACCTCGACGCTGTCTGCCGAAGCCCGACCCTTTACCCCACCTACCCAAACCACCCACAATGAATTCCATTTAACTATCTCTTCCCAAACCTTGACTCGACCCCGAAGCGACACCATGGCATGCAACCAAGCCACGCATGACCCCGGACTCCCACAGACTACCCCAGGGATGTCCATCACACCCAACACTCAACGATCCATCCAAGACCCTGTTGAACCGGTCAGGGAAAGTAAGACGAAGAGCTCCAGGCGGGCTCTTTGCAGTTTAGTGAACCTTACTTTAGCGGGTGGCATAAATTTCGACCAGTTCTGCATTGAATTGGAAGAGTGGACCGCTGGCACTTCGCCGCCCAAGAGGACACGTCCTCGCAAACCACGCTTCAATCGTGGCGCCCGGGCTCGCGCGGCTCGCCGTCGTTCGAACGGGGGTTCTCCTCGGTCGGACGGCGGGGGTTCGCGCGGGAACGGAGCCCGATATCGTAGGGGAGTGGAGTTGCGAGCCGCCTTCTCGCGGGACGCGAAGGGAACGGTCCGTCGGATTGTTGAAGGAAAAAATTGCGACCTTCACTGCGAAATTCCCCCTCAAGAAATTGAGGAGAGATTTCGACGTGACATGACCGCTCCTAAAGCTGGGAGTTGCTCGCGGATGCCTGAGTGGATGAACGCCCACCGTTACGAGTATGGCAATGTAAACCTCTCCCTCATCGATGACGGTGAAGGTCCCATTACGGCCCGGGAGGTGGAGGCGGTCCTCCAGTCGCTTGATGTCGGTTCCGCCCCTGGTTCTGACGGATTGTCCTACGGTTTCTGGAAGACCCTGGACCCAAGAGGGGGACTCTTGGCCAGCCTTTTTGAGACCTGCCGGATCAACCGTCGTGTACCGGACCAGTGGAGAACCAGCAGGATCACACTCATATGCAAAGACCCTGAGGGTGATCTGCACGACGTCAGCAACTGGCGGCCCATCTCCATCTGCCGAAACATATATAAGATTTACGCCGCCGTATTGGCCCGACGCCTGCAGCGATGGGCGGTGGAGGGGAATGTTATCAGCCGAGAGCAAAAGGGATTCATGCCCACGGAGGGCGTCTACGAGCATGTGTTCATGCTCGACACCATCCTCTCGGATGCACAGTCACGCAAAAGGCCTGTGTCGGTTGCGTTTCTGGACATTCGAAACGCCTTTGGCAGTGTCCGGCACGAATGCATAGCCGAGGTCCTGCGTCATTTCGACGCCCCCACAGACCTTATTGAGTGCATCTCCGACATATACGTCGCTAACACCTGCACCGTCCGCTGTGGCAATGGTGAAACCGACCGTATCCCTGTGGGGCGGGGAGTCCGTCAGGGCTGCCCGTTGTCTGGGCTGCTATTCAATTTGGTCATCGAGGTGCTCCTCAGGGGCGTCCGTGACAAAACGGATTGCGGGTACAACCTTCCTGCTAAAGAAGACATCAAAGTACGTTGTATGGCATATGCGGACGACATCTGTCTCGTTTCTTCCGATCGCGAGCAGATGATCTCCCTCTTATCTACTACTGATCCCTTCTCTTCCTGGTCCGGGCTACGGTTCAACCCACGCAAGTGTGGCACCTTATCCTATAGGAAAGCGTCGGCGTCCCGTCTGCGGGTCGACCCAGAACCTTTCTCCCTAGCCGGGGAGGAAATCCGAGTCATCCCCAAAGGCGAAACGTACAAATATCTTGGCGCTCGAACCGGTTACGCCTCGGATGCGTCCCTTACCCAACCTTTCATCTCCACCCTGGAGAAACACATTTCCTCTTTAATGAAATCTTTCCTTACTCCAAGCCAGAAACTTCTGGCACTTAATTCTATCATTCTTCCGTCCGCGTCATACCATCTGCGAGTGCGGCGCTTCAGACAGTATGAGCTTCTGAAGCTCGATCGACTGGTATTGCAGTGTTTGAAGGTGGCGTGGCGTCTTCCCAGGTGGGCGTGCAGCGCTTTCTTTTACTGTAAGCCTGCATTGGGGGGGCTTTGGTGTGTTGAATTTGTGTCGCGAAAGCGACACGCTTTCGATAGCCCAGGCCTTCAAGATGCTGACGTCTCCTGACGACCGTGTCTCTGCCATCGCTTTCGGGCAGCTTAGGCGTTGTGCCAGTCTGAGGTTCGGCACTCCAGATCCTACCCCGTGCCAGCTAGCCAGTTACTTGAATAAGGACCCCCCTCCTGAAGGTGCCCGTTCTCGACCGTGCCCAACAGGCGAAAGCTTGTGGGGCCGCGTCCCGGCGGCTACCCGTCGTCTAAATGTACGTTGGTCCGCACGCCCGGATGGCGGTCTCGAGTTGACCGCGGGGAGCTCCAAAATCACCCCTCCCCTAAGAAAAAAAGTGGTTCCGACCCTCCACCAACACAATGACTTGTGGTGGAGGAGACAGTGGGAATCCAAACCTGACCAAGGCAAGACGGTCAGTGCCCACTGTCTGTCCGGATTTTCGAACTCTTGGACTCGGCGACCGGAGCTCCTGGATCACGCGAACCGTGCATTTGCTTATAAAGCCCGCCTAAACCTACTTCCCTTGAAATCAAAACCAAGCCATGGCCACCCATATAAACCTGCCATATGTCGCGCGTGTGGGAAAGCGGAAGAGACTCTTCCTCATATATTGAACCACTGCCCTACCGTGATGCCTGTTGTCACGGAACGACACAATTCAGTATTGTGGGAGATCGTGAAGCATGTACCTGCCGAATGGCAACCCTTGCTTACCATAGATAGTACGGTTCCACAACACGTGGAAGCGGGCGGTGCTGATCTGCGCCCTGACATTGTCCTGCAACGCCCTGACGGTGTCACGGTTGTATGTGACGTCACTTGCCCGTTCGATTACGGCGCGGATTCCCTTCGAAAAGCCGCCGACAGGAAACACGACAAGTAGGCTACGGCGAGTTATGTGTAAACATATTGGAAGACAGGAAGCGCCCTTGCAGGGACGTCCTGTCACTTCCGTTCGTCGTAGGCTCCCTCGGGAGCTATGCTCCGTTGAGCTCTCGGGCTTTGGCGGCCTTGTGTGTTCCTGCTCGTGGGGTAGCAGAGGTGGCTAGAAAAGTGGCCTCCCTCTCAATCGAAGGTTCCCTCCGTGTCTGGAAAGCTTGGAACGCCGGGCTCACTCGTGGAGGGGCTACGTCATAGAAAAGACGATTCCAGCGATCAGAAGCTCAATTCCCCAACAACAGAAGCTCTGCAGTAAGCATCCGAGCGCGCAAGACAGCAAACCTCAAAACCCGCCAGTAATTGTGTGACGTCATAGTATGTTAAATCCATTGTTTCATTATCAATTTACCTGTAAACAATTGTTGTTTCATCAGCATGCTGCAGCTCAATGAAGAATACAATCATCATCAATAAAATAAAATAGCAATATATGAATTAAGTATATATTGCATATCGTGAATGGACTCATATCATCTATCAATGACGTAATATCATTAACAACACTGGATCTGTATTTTCATATTTCAATATTTTAGACTATCACACACTACCTTCTCCCGATACGCTGCTCTTTCCCGCTCGGATCAACCTCGCGTTGCTTTTAACTCATCGATAAACATGATTTCCTGATCAACTCGATGCAACCTCCAAAGTTTCATCCCACTATTCTATATTTTTCCTGGTAACGTAGCCTAGTCATATCTACGCTTCGATCGCTAGTCCCCCCGACCCATCTGGGCGAACCTGCCTCAACGTCTGGCCAGTGCACATCTGTGCTCGTTGGTTCAACGTCAACACTTTTTCGGTAGGTAAAGCATACAATATATTCCCACTTACCATCCTTTTTTTTTTACACCAATTAATTGAGCCTTTGCTCCAGATTTTATATAATTTTCGTCTCCCACGAGTATTCAAATCGTCCTTGTAGCTAAGCATCTCTTCCTCGTGGGAGACCTCAAAGTTTATCCGGTCTGCCTACGGGCAGACCGGGTATAGGAGTTAAACGTACCTGTGTTACGGTCACGTGATGGAGACGTGGGCGCTGCCTGGCTTTATAAAACTTCTGTCGCCCGGCCCGTCGTGAGCTGACCTTTTTGCGTTTGCAGAAAGCAAAGCCCGTCTCCCTGGCCCGTTCCGCCATTCTAACTTTTACGGACGAGTCGCACAAAATTCTCGATCCACACTTTCCTTCCACAGGTACCTAGACTCCCCAGCCTGGCCCCCGCGACCTAAGCTGGTGGACTTCCCTTCCGGGTGCATCGCCACCCCATAATCACGCCGCTCCCCGCCTCCACGGGGCGTGGCAGGCCGGTTCTTTAAAGTCTCTGACCTGGCTATGTTTATTGTGTTCTTCTCGCCGTGTCAATTAGTTTGTACTCGTGCGTCGTTGATCGAAATAAAACAGTTAATCACGTTCTCCTTTCTTTGAAAAAAAAACAAGATCCAGATCCGATCCGGATCCGGTGAAAAATAGCAAGATCTGATCCGAATCGGGTTCTTGTACATCTCTAATTCATGAGCTAGAAAGCAGGAATCCCAGTTGAGGTGTTGCGAACGTGCCATATTTTAAATTGATTGTTCTATTTTGATATCACTCACGTCGTAACGTTCAACTTTTGTCGCTTCTACCTTTTCCAAGACCTCTGCTATGTTTGTCATGCATTGTTTTTGGTTGTGATGGTCAGAAATAAAAACAAACCATAACTGAGTTGCAGTTTGCATACAAATTTGCTACAGCTTATACAATTTTCCAGCCAAAAAAAGGTTTTAAACCGTCCAAAAATTGCAAAAAACAAGTGAAATTTTTTACAAGTAGGCTAAGTTAATTAAAAAATGATTCAAAGCATATAGGTATTTATTTACACTTAAAAAGAACAAAGCGCTATATTTGTGAGTTTTACTCTTTGTCAGCGGCTCGGTTTCAGTGATCAGTAAACTCACTCAACTGTGGTCTGAAAGAGGGACTATTGAAGGTTGACAACCTGATTATTGTGCAGTAGGCCTACTGTATGGTATAAGTCTCAACCTTCAGCACTTAATGTTTCAATCAGGTTGACCATAAAAAGCATTGTTTCAAACAGATTTAAATTAAAATTGACTATGGTTAACAAAGCAAATATTTTGAAAGCTTGTTATGGATAAAAATGCAACATAAATACTTTGAAACTAACATTTTAAAAAGAAACCCGAAAACCGCCAAACCGAAAAATAAAACGCGAGCCAAGTCAAATGGGGCCAAATTAGCTGAATTTGTTAGCGCATGACTTTTGGAACGAAAAAACTTTAAGATCACACGGCGCTGGTTCGACTCTCAAAGTGTGTGCTTGAGCAACGCACGTTAAGGACTGTTCTCTATTCAGCGGCACCTAATTAGATAGAATAATTCCCGGCGACAAGACTTCAACAATCGGAATATTCACTATGTCAATCTCGGTGACTCGTCAGTGATTCAAACTACAAGTAGACTACCGTACACGTATGCGAAACTGCCAGGATTAAGCTCTGCAAGATGCTTTCCCAGGGCGAGGATAAAGATTGAATCCGATTAATTATTTGTTTGTTTGTTTTTCATATCTTTATCCTGCATTGCGGGAAAGCGGACTTGAGCGCTATGCATCTATGTATTTCATCCACTAGGTGCCGCTAAACGGAGGGCCGTCCGTCATCTGCTATGTTTGGCATATATTGTTTATCTCTGCGATGGTTAGAAATAAAACCAAACTGAACTGTCCATGAAATGCGTTGCTCAAGAGCACACTCTGAGAGTCGAACCTGCTCTGCTTGAGCATAAAGTTTCTTCGTTTATAAAATCAGGGGCTCAACCAAACGAGCTTCTACATTTCTCAAGAACTCTGCTTCGTTTGGCATATATTGTTTTTTGTTGTGATGACCAGAAATAATAACAAATTGTGCTATCGGGGCTGATATAGAACTAAAAATGTTTTTTGCAAATGTATGTCATACCAACAAGAGACACCAATCTGGTACCAATTGTAGATACCAGTTCTGTCCTTCTGACAAAACAATTCCAAAACTTTGGACTGCTGTGTTAACGCCAACCATTTATTGGCTGTCAACGCTGAGCACTATTTGATACTAATATAGTTGAAATAACGTAATTTTTCAATTTTGAAAAGAGAACATCAAAGTTTCCATGTGAAGAATAAATTGTTGAATCAACTTGTTCATTGTTGCCAGATAAAAGCGTTCTTTCCCAATTTTAGGAAATCTGAAACTTTGAAGATAAAAATTATTGAACATTTTATATAACAATTTTATAAAAAAAATGAACAAACTCAAATTTTTTAAAATATGCCAAATCAGCTATTTAAGTAAATTAAAGTTTTAACTTGATTTGAAATTACTTTGGAAATTGGCAACTCTGGTTTATCAGTCTTTTTGCTTTCAATGACTTTCTGTGTGTGGAAATTTCAATTCAATTTATTTTTCTTTGATGGAATGTAGAACAAGGGATATTGTGGAAATAAAGTACAGTAACAAAAGGTATCGTTAGCTTTTCATGGAAGAAATAACTTCTCAAATTTTCATATCACCAAAACTGAATGTGCATGATTCCCAGGATTGAATTCACTTGTAGGACCGAGTGGCGAATCAATAAGTACCGGTACCGTAGTGTACCGTAGTAAGGTAGGTATTTATGCAATAGTGAACCACGGCTTTTAAAGATTCATTGTCATTATTTGTGTGGTTTACATATTATTAATAGTAAACAAAACTTCTGTTGCAACATTAGGAACATAACTCATAAGTAACTGCACCAATTTGTACCTGTGGTATTATATTTGGCAGGTTTATTGTTACACTGTCACTGTTTTATCAGTCTATCTGGATCAATGATCTCCAAGTGGGGTGCAACCTAGTTCGTACCCTGAACACTTTGTACCCTCAGTTCGTACCCTGAAAAGATCGAGAGAAAAAATTAAAAAAAGCCGATGTCGCTGATCGCAGTTTAATAGCACAAAGCCGAAGTCGCTGATCGGAGTTTACGCATAAAAACTCGAGGGTTAGGATTAGCGGAAACTGCGGAAAAATATGTGCGGAAACTGCGATCAGCGAGGGTTAGGATTAGAGAGCATAAATTACTCGATGGTTAGAGTTAGGGTAAGCGAAAACTGCGGAAAAATATGTGCAGAAACTGCGATCAGCGAGGGTTAGAGCATAGATTACTCTATGGTTAGAGTTAAAGTAAAGGTTAGCGGAAACTGCGGAAAAAAGTTTGCAGAAACTGCAATCAGCGAGGGTTAGGGTTAGAGCATAGATTACCGGTACTCTATGGTTAGGGTAAGGGTTAGCGGAAACTGCGGATAGCGGGAACTACGGAAAATGTTTGCGGAAACTGCAATCAGCGAGGGTTAGGGTTAGAGCATAGAGTACTCTATGGTTAGAGTTAGCGGAAGCTGCGATGACTGAGGGTTAGGGTTACGGTTAGTGGAAACTGCGATCAGCAACTTCGGCTTTGTGCTATCTTTCTCTCAATCTTTTCAGGGGGAAAATTTAAAAATGTTTGCGGAAACTGCGATCAGCGACTTCCGCTTTTTTAATTTTTTCTCTCGATCTTTTCAGGGTACGAACTGAGGGTACGAAGTGTTCAGGGTACGAACTAGGTTGCATCCCTCCAAGTGTGGTATGGTAAAGCTGTGGATAAGCCTGTGGCCCTGCACATGTGCTTGAATAAGTCAAACAATTTAGGGGCGTGTTTGCATGGAACCTAATTATCTGATTAGGTTCCATGGGTGGTACAGTAGCTGACATAGATGACCTTACAGGTCTTTCGTTGCCATCCTGTTGTGCTGATAGACACTCAATTTGTATGTACTTTTTGTTTCTTTATCACCAGCAAAACAATAAACTGAACTGATTAAAGTGTGGTTAGAATTGCCAGTTTTAAGAACTTTACCGGTATATTCCTTGTCTTTACAAACAGGACAACAAATGTCTAACTTTCAAAGAAGGCATTGGGCATGCTGTGATTAGAAGGCAGCTTTTATTAGGATGTTTCTCGGCAGCCGATTTGTAGCAAGAATTGACAGCGATAGACACCGTGTTTCGCCCATGAGGCTGGGCTCGTCAGTATCGTACCACTAGTGTTAAACTGTTTTATTTGCATCAACAGCGCACGGGTACAAATAATTGACACGGCGAGAGAGCACAAACAAACATAGCCAGGTCGAAGACTTTAGAAAACCGGCCTGCCACACCCCGCGGCGGCGGGGAGCGGCGTGATTTAGGGGTGACGATGCACCCGGAGGGGTAAGTCCACCAGCTTAGGTCGCGGGGGCCAGGCTGGGGAGTCGAGGTACCTGTGGAGGGAGAGTGTGGATCGAAAACGTTACATGACCCGTCCGCAAATTTAGAATGGCGGAGCGGGCCAGGGAGACAGGCTCTTTCTGCATTGCCCAGAAAGATGGCCTGCGACGGGCCGGGCGACCCGTCGCGTGTGGACGCTGGAACCGGCAGTAATTGACCGCCGGGCGGCGCCCACATCTCCCTCACGCGACCTCGGCGCAGGTACTTGACTCTTATACCCGGTCTGCCAGTAGGCAGAGCGGATAAAATTGGGGTCTACCACGAGGAAGAGAGTCAACTATTTAAGGATAATTTGGTTCTCGTGGCAAACAAAATTCAAATAAAAATGTGGAGCAGAGGCTCAATTAATCAATAGAAACAAAAAATATAGGTGGGATTGTAATACATACTCACTGGAGAAGAGTAAGCTTTGATTCGGCGAGCACGGATGTGCACTGGCCAGACGTTGACGCAGGTTCGCCCAGCTGGGTCGGGGAGGCTAGCGATTGAAACTAGAGGCACTGATAGGCTACATTACCAGGAAAAAGTAGAAAATTGGGGTGGAAATTTTGAGGCTGCATCGAGTTAATCAGGGGATCGTGTTGATCAATGCGTTGAAAGCAGAGCGAGGTTGATCCGAGCGGGCAAGAACAGCGTTACAAGGCGAAGGCAGCGTAAGATAATTCGAAACAATTGATTGATTAATACATAGAGATATAGTGATGATTGGAGTTACTTAATTGCTGTTAAACCATGTACATTAGACATTTTATTCCTTTCCTTTGTTCATTTTTGAATGCTTGGGTTTGATGAGACTGGAGCGTTATAAAAAAAGATGACACTGGTTTATAGACATAAGTTGATGATATAAGGTGATGATGATGAACTGTTTTATTTTGGTCAACGACGCACGAGTACAAAATAATTGACACGGCGAGAAGAACACAATAAACATAGCCAGGTCAGAGACTTTAAAGAACCGGCCTGCCACGCCCCGTGGAGGCGGGGAGCGGCGTGATTATGGGGTGGCGATGCACCCGGAAGGGAAATCCACCAGCTTAGGTCGCGGGGGCCAGGCTGGGGAGTCTAGGTACCTGTGGAAGGAAAGTGTGGATCGAGATTTTTGTGCGACTCGTCCGCAAAAGTTAGAATGGCGGAACGGGCCAGGGAGACGGGATTTGCTTTCTGCAAACGCAAAAAGGTCAGCTCACGACGTGCCGGGCGACAGAAGTTTTATAAAGCCAGGCAGCGCCCACGTCTCCATCACGTGACCGTAACACAGGTACGTTTGACTCCTATACCCGGTCTGCCCGTCGGCAGAGCGGATAAACTTTGGGGTCTCCCACGAGGAAGAGAAGCTTAGCTACAAGGACGATTTGAATACTCGTGGGAGACGAAAATTATTTAAAATCTGGAGCAAAGGCTCAATTAATTGGTGTAAAAAAAAAGATGGTAAGTGGGAATATATTGTATGCTTTACCTACCGAAAAAGTGTTGACGTTGAACCAACGAGCACGGATGTGCACTGGCCAGACGTTGAGGCAGGTTCGCCCAGATGGGTCGGGGGGACTAGCGATCGAAGCGTAGATATGACTAGGCTACGTTACCAGGAAAAATATATAATAGTGGGATGAAACTTTGGAGGTTGCATCGAGTTGATCGGGAAATCATGATTATCGATGAGTTAAAAGCAACGCGAGGTTGATCCGAGCGGGAAAGAGCAGCATATCGGGAGAAGGTAGTGTGTGATAATCTAAAATATTGAAATATGAAAATACAGATCCAGTGTTGTTAATGATATTACGTCATTGATGATGATATGAGTCCATTCACGATATGCAATATATACTTAATTCATATATTGCTATTTTATTTTATTGATGATGATTGTATTCTTCATTGAGCTGCAGCATGCTGATGAAACGACAATTGTTTACAGGTAAATTGATAATGAAACAATGGATTTAACATACTATGACGTCACACAATTACTGGCGGGTTTTGAGGTTTGCTGTCTTGCGCGCTCGGATGCTTACTGCAGAGCTTCTGCTGTTGGGGAATTGAGCTTCTGATCGCTGGAATCGTCTTTTCTATGACGTAGCCCCTCCACGAGTGAGCCCGGCGTTCCAAGCTTTCCAGACACGGAGGGAACCTTCGATTGAGAGGGAGGCCACTTTTCTAGCCACCTCTGCTACCCCACGAGCAGGAACACCCAAGGCCGCCAAAGCCCGAGAGCTCAACGGAGCATAGCTCCCGAGGGAGCCTACGACGAACGGAAGTGACAGGACGTCCCTGCAAGGGCGCTTCCTGTCTTCCAATATGTTTACACATAACTCGCCGTACTTGTCGTGTTTCCTGTCGGCGGCTTTTCGAAGGGAATCCGCGCCGTAATCGAACGGGCAAGTGACGTCACATACAACCGTGACACCGTCAGGGCGTTGCAGGACAATGTCAGGGCGCAGATCAGCACCGCCCGCTTCCACGTGTTGTGGAACCGTACTATCTATGGTAAGCAAGGGTTGCCATTCGGCAGGTACATGCTTCACGATCTCCCACAATACCGAATTGTATCGTTCCGTGACAACAGGCATCACGGTAGGGCAGTGATTCAATATATGAGAGAGAGTCTCTTCCGCTTTCCCACACGCGCGACATATGGCAGGTTTATATGGGTGGCCATGGCTTGGTTTTGATTTCAAGGGAAGTAGGTTTAGGCGGGCTTTATAAGCAAATGCACGGTTCGCGTGATCCAGGAGCTCCGGTCGCCGAGTCCAAGAATTCGAAAATCCGGACAGACAGTGGGCACTGACCGTCTTGCCTTGGTCAGGTTTGGATTCCCACTGTCTCCTCCACCACAAGTCATTGTGTTGGTGGAGGGTCGGAACCACTTTTTTTCTTAGGGGAGGGGTGATTTTGGAGCTCCCCGCGGTCAACTCGAGACCGCCATCCGGGCGTGCGGACCAACGTACATTTAGACGACGGGTAGCCGCCGGGACGCGGCCCCACAAGCTTTCGCCTGTTGGGCACGGTCGAGAACGGGCACCTTCAGGTGGGGGGTCCTTATTCAAGTAACTGGCTAGCTGGCACGGGGTAGGATCTGGAGTGCCGAACCTCAGACTGGCACAACGCCTAAGCTGCCCGAAAGCGATGGCAGAGACACGGTCGTCAGGAGACGTCAGCATCTTGAAGGCCTAGGCTATCAAAAGCGTGTCGCTTTCGCGACACAGATTCAACACACCAAAGCCCCCCAATGCAGGCTTACAGTAAAAGAAAGCGCTGCACGCCCACCTGGGAAGACGCCACGCCACCTTCAAACACTGCAATACCAGTCGATCGAGCTTCAGAAGCTCATACTGTCTGAAGCGCCGCACTCGCAGATGGTATGACGCGGACGGAAGAATGATAGAATTAAGTGCCAGAAGTTTCTGGCTTGGAGTAAGGAAAGATTTCATTAAAGAGGAAATGTGTTTCTCCAGGGTGGAGATGAAAGGTTGGGTAAGGGACGCATCCGAGGCGTAACCGGTTCGAGCGCCAAGATATTTGTACGTTTCGCCTTTGGGGATGACTCGGATTTCCTCCCCGGCTAGGGAGAAAGGTTCCGGGTCGACCCGCAGACGAGACGCCGACGCCTTCCTATAGGATAAGGTGCCACACTTGCGTGGGTTGAACCGTAGCCCGGACCAGGAAGAGAAGGGATCAGTAGTAGATAAGAGGGAGATCATCTGCTCGCGATCGGAAGAAACGAGACAGATGTCGTCCGCATATGCCATACAACGTACTTTGACGTCTTCTTTAGCAGGAAGGTTGTAGCCGCAATCCGTTTTGTCACGGACACCCCTGAGGAGCACCTCGATGACCAAATTGAATAGCAGCCCAGACAACGGGCAGCCCTGACGGACTCCCCGCCCCACAGGGATACGGTCGGTTTCACCATTGCCACAGCGGACGGTGCAGGTGTTAGCGACGTATATGTCGGAGATGCACTCAATAAGGTCTGTGGGGGCGTCGAAATGACGCAGGACCTCGGCTATGCATTCGTGCCGGACACTGCCAAAGGCGTTTCGAATGTCCAGAAACGCAACCGACACAGGCCTTTTGCGTGACTGTGCATCCGAGAGGATGGTGTCGAGCATGAACACATGCTCGTAAACGCCCTCCGTGGGCATGAATCCCTTTTGCTCTCGGCTGATAACATTCCCCTCCACCGCCCATCGCTGCAGGCGTCGGGCCAATACGGCGGCGTAAATCTTATATATGTTTCGGCAGATGGAGATGGGCCGCCAGTTGCTGACGTCGTGCAGATCACCCTCAGGGTCTTTGCATATGAGTGTGATCCTGCTGGTTCTCCACTGGTCCGGTACACGACGGTTGATCCGGCAGGTCTCGAAAAGGCTGGCCAAGAGTCCCCCTCTTGGGTCCAGGGTCTTCCAGAAACCGTAGGACAATCCGTCAGAACCAGGGGCGGAACCGACATCAAGCGACTGGAGGACCGCCTCCACCTCCCGGGCCGTAATGGGACCTTCACCGTCATCGATGAGGGAGAGGTTTACATTGCCATACTCGTAACGGTGGGCGTTCATCCACTCAGGCATCCGCGAGCAACTCCCAGCTTTAGGAGCGGCCATGTCACGTCGAAATCTCTCCTCATTTTCTTGAGGGGGAATTTCGCAGTGAAGGTCGCAGTTTTTTCCTTCAACGATCCGACGGACCGTTCCCTTCGCATCCCGCGAGAAGGCGGCTCGCAACTCCACTCCCCTACGATATCGGGCTCCGTTCCCGCGCGAACCCCCGCCGTCCGACCGAGGAGAACCCCCGTTCGAACGACGGCGAGCCGCGCGAGCCCGGGCGCCACGATTGAAGCGTGGTTTGCGAGGACGTGTCCTCTTGGGCGGCGAAGTGCCAGCGGTCCACTCTTCCAATTCAATGCAGAACTGGTCAAAATTTATGCCACCCGCTAAAGTAAGGTTCACTAAACTGCAAAGAGCCCGCCTGGAGCTCTTCGTCTTACTTTCCCTGACCGGTTCAACAGGGTCTTGGATGGATCGTTGAGTGTTGGGTGTGATGGACATCCCTGGGGTAGTCTGTGGGAGTCCGGGGTCATGCATGGCTTGGTTGCATGCCATGGTGTCGCTTCGGGGTCGAGTCAAGGTTTGGGAAGAGATAGTGGAATGGAATTCATTGTGGGTGGTTTGGGTAGGTGGGGTAAAGGGTCGGGCTTCGGCAGACAGCGTCAAGGTACAGGATTGTATAGGGCAGATGGAAACAGGATTAAAAGATAAGGAGGATTGAGATGGGTAGTGTTGGAGAGACTTGGAAGAAGAGGTCTGCATGGGCGGCTTGGGAGAGCTGATTGAGTCCCCAGCTTCAGCTCCGGTGGTAGCCGTCCGAGGCAGAGAAGATGGGCGCGAAGCCGGCTTGGATAAACCGAGCGAGTCCACTGCCACGGCTCCGGTGGAGGTCGGCTTGCGTAGAGGTGCATATAGAAAAGGATTCGCACTGACAGTAGGGCCGTAACCGTTCGTGGTTGGGCTATCAGGCGAGGAAGTGGAGGAAGAGGAAAGAGATTTGCTGTTCGACGAGTCGGAAGAGTCCCCACTTTCCGACCCAGGTCCGGCCGAAGACAGGCGAGGAAGAAACAGCACATCTAGATCAGGCAAGCTGTCAGCATCAGCTGGGCTGAGCGAAGTCTTGCCTGAATGGGATAGAACAGTACGGAAAAGTTCTGGTATAAAGTCAGGTGGGGGGGGCAAAGTGGAAGTGCTTTCCAGGTCTTGGCGCCAGAAGACTTGAGAGCGGATGACAGAGGAAGAGGAAGGAAGGGATGACCCCTCGACCGATGCGCCTGCAGTCGAGGGCCGGCGCCTTTCTCTTATCTTTGTGGAAAGAAAAGAGCCAACAAAACCAGCAGGCGCCACTCATGCCAGGGCAGAGGACATTGGGAAGAAAGGGGCGTTCTTCCTGGCTATCAGCACAAGGCTGAGCACTCACTACTACAGCGAGCAGCTGCGATTCGCTAACCATAACGTTGTAGCTTCCACGTTAGCCATTCAGACCATCCAATCAATAATATGTTTCTCGGTTGCCGATTTGTGGGAGCAAGTCTTTTAGGCGCTGACAGTTAGGCGCTGGTCTAATAGGCGCGCACACTGTGGCGTCTGGATATTTAGGTGCGGAGCACTGTGGCGCCCGTTCATTTAGGTGCTATTCCTAGTAAAGTCTGTAGATTGTATCAGCTTGGCAGCTTGCCACAAAATTATATCATGGCTTCAGTGAGTGAAGCTGCTAAAACCGGCAATGTTTTTCACACAAAATGTTACATTGAACAGAAAAATATATTGTTGTTTTATTGATTTATTATTGTTTTATTTGTTGTTAGTCAAGGTTTGCTTTGGTGAAAGCTTTATCAATAAATTATTGAAGCTTCCAACATTATTGAGTTCATTTTTAGTTAACTCTTTCGCGACCATGGACGTATACACACGTCTTGGGATTTTTGCCATGATGACCAAGGAAGTATCCCTACGTCCAAGGTTAAAAGGTAGCCTATTTCAAGCAAAAAAATAATGTAAATGATGGCAGATCCATAGTCTTTGCCTGTCCTTTTTTGGCTAAGTAAAAAAAAAATATTTTGGCGGTGCAGTTATCAGATGAGGACTTCTTAAAGATGGGGACACAGTGGATTTTTTTTCTTCACTCATTGGAATTGGCAGTCAAAACTGGCTAGGCAACCCCTTACTTTGGAATGTCTCGATCAAAAAGACTGTAGGCTAAATTACGTAAACTTTTTGCTTAAAATTTTTCAAATTTCTCCATAATCATTCTGCTGTACCTCCTAACCTAAAGCATTGCGCGCAGAAACAAAGTAAATTTTTTCTCATGTGCAGAATTGTTTTGGCATTCGATTAAACTACATATATTTTCATATTATTGTATCGTGCTTGGGTAGTAAAAATTATAATGAAGTACACTTTTCTGCCGATTTTTAATTTTTTTAGAAATTAGAAAAAATACCTTTTGGAAAGTTGCTAGTTGTACATAGAATGTTTTAAATTTTATTGCAAAGCTTTGCATCTTTGGATAGCTGAAGATGTATGCTTTCATTTGATGTCAAGATTGTGCGTCTACGTCGATCACATGACATGTTTTTACCGCGTAAATACAACAGATTTGTGTGAAAAATGTCTGGTAATTTAGATTAAATATAAATTACTTCTGTTCGGGATGGATTGGCCATGTGACGAGAACGCGTAAGACGCTCTACTACTGTTCACATGAATACATTTCTACAGGGCATATAGGCTACACCTTGGCTACAAGTTGCAAGCATAATGGTGAGACTTCGCTCGTTATTAAACCTAGTCCGGGTTTTGACGGAAAACTAAGTTACTCTTCACTCAAGCCTACCGCCCGCTTGAGTACAGCCTACGGTACATTTTTTACTGATGTTTAGTTATTATTTGACCTAACTAAAAGTGAACTCAATCTCATACATTTTCGGAAACTTGAATAATTTATTGATAAAGCTTTCGCCGGCGCAAACCTGGACTAACAACAAATAAATGCTGAACACGCGCATTATAAAAACATCATATTTTTCTGTTCAATATAACATTTTATGTGAAATCATTGCCGGTTTAAGCAGCTTCACTCACGGAAGCCATAACATATTTTTCTGTTCAATATAACATTTTGTGTGAAAAGCATTTCCGGTTCAAGCAGCTTCACCCATATATTCTTCTGTGTAATATAACATTTTGTGTGAAAAAGCATTGCCAGTTTAAGCAACTTCACGCACTGAAGCCATGACCAACAACGCACACGCATTAACAAAACAATATATTTTCCTGTTCAATATAATATTTTGTGTGAAAAGCATTGCCCTACGCCCCTACCTGCCAAGCTGATACAATCTACAGACTTTACTAGGAATAGCACCTAAATGAACGGGCGCCACAGTGCTCTGCACCTAAATATCCAGACGCCACAGTGTGCGCGCCTATTAGACCAGCGCCTAACTGTCAGCGCCTAAAAGACGTGGACCCCGATTTGTAACAAGAATTGACAGCGATAGACACCGTGTTTCACCCATGAGGCTGGGCTCGTCAGTATCGCACTAACTTTTAATAGATTAAATGCTAGTGAAAAGACGTTATTTGGCAGGGTTGATCGGTTTAAACCGGGCAGTTTTGACCACCTATTACTGGTCAAAACCCCTTTAGTGTATGAATCAAGTTGCTTTTCAATTGAATTAAAAATATTACCCTCCATGTTTAGTAATGATGTTCAACTATATTTTGTTTTGATCAACAATAACCTAAATGCTGGATTTTGAACAAAAAAATATTCAATTTCTCCGTTTATTTTTGTTATTTTAATCAGTTGGTTATTTTAATTATTGAGAAAATTCAAATTCTAAAAATAAGTTTCTGATGAACCACAATATGCTTGGTAAAACGATGAAGAATTTGCACAGCCAACTGAAGTACAAGAATTTATTCCAACAATATTTTATTTTTCTAAATAGCCCAGGTAGCCGACCATTCACTACCGGTACATAAAAATATTTTTCTGGGTTTTGACCGGTTTAAACCTAGTTTTCACCAGTTAAAACCAGGTTTAAACCGCTTAGTGGTCAAAACCAGTTTTGACCACTTTAGAGATCAACCCTGTTATTTGGTTTGTTATTAAGACTTTTGCTAATTATTTTTTTTTGATTTTTGCGCAGTTGGTTGTATCCTCAGTTGAAGCATACTGTTACAAAGCAATTATAACTTTAAACAAGTTTAAAAATAATAATTTGTGTTAAAAAATTAATATGAATGATGATGATGGTTGGGTGGAAGATTTGGATCAACTGAATGCAGCTCCACAGCAACAGTACAACTCGTACAATTCATATTACAACCAATCACATGAATTTGATCGTAGTGATCGAAGTTACCAAAGAGGAAGAGGCCGAGGAGGTAATCAATCTAATCAGGAGTGTTAACATTTTTTACCTTACCATAGTTATTTTCAAAATGTTTTTTTTTGCGTAGCTTACATGTACTGGTATGTTTTAAGCTATATATGTGCTCTGAGACGGATACACTTATTAAGTCCCCTGAAAAGATGAAGAGAAAAAATTCATTAGCGCCGAAGTTGCTGATAGAAGTTTCTGTAAACAACTTTCACTTTTTCCTTGCAAGGATTAAGATAGAAATTCAGCAGCGTTGAAGTCTCTGATCGGAGTTTGGCAATTCTAAGATTGTAGCCTACGGTTTATTTCTAATGATCATGAGCTGCCACTGAAATGCTGTATTCACCACCAAGTAACATTTCTTGGCAAACTTTCAAAGTCACAGAGAAAGTCATGCTTGTTTTTTTGGTGGGTCATGAATACTTATCAATTGATTTTCAACTGTTTCTGACAATTAAAAGATTCCCAATACTTTTCAACAACATTGAACAATTTTTGCGAAAATTTGATTAGCAACTCGCGATTGTTGTTGCCTAAAAAATACGCAACTGATGTTACCCAAAAAATATGCGCATATGTTGTTAGCTGTAAAATAGTCTGCCTCAATAACTCAAGTGCTCAAATTTTATACACAAAGAAACTGCATGACTGCTAGTTCGACTCTTGCAGTGTGCACTTGAACAATGCATTTCAGGGACAGCTCTCTAATCTATGTATTTCAGTGGTTCTTAAATTTTGAAGCGTACCCCCTTTAGGGGCCGTAATGATTCCCTAAAGGTGGTACAAAGGCGGTAGGCTGTTGCAATAGCATGCTACTGTATTGTACAAGTCGTAACCAGAAATGTTGGTCACATTTATGTAGTTTGACATTGATTTATTAATTTACAAGAAAGGGGGGCATAAAATTTTACAAGTGACGTCAAGGGAGGTGCAGCCAAAAAAAGTTAGGAACCCCTTATCTATTCAGCATAATTAATGCCACTTAAAATAGGAAAATTTTGCAAAAACTTTGATCAGCGACTTGGCGCTGCTGTATTTTTAGTTCAATCTTTTCAAGCAAACATTGAAAAAAATGCCTAAATTCTGGTCTATGAAATCGACCTGCTCAAGGAAAAATGCCAGAATGTTTGCTCAATCTCTTCAGGGAAAATTGAAACCGTTTGCAGAAACTCTGATTGATGACTTCGGCGTCGGACCTGCTGTATTTTTTCTCTAGATCTTTTCAGGGCACCAACTCGGAGGTCAAGTGTGCAGGGAATGAGGTAGGTTGCAAGCTGTAGCGAGTCACGTACCCTATCTTAGTCACATACCTAGGGTTGTAAAGGGGTGGAAAGTTTCCGGGAATTTTGGAAACTTTCCGGGAATTTTGAAGGACCCGGGAATATTGGGGAATTTTCATTTGGCATTTATTATGTTTAAAAAATTTGTTAAATATTTCATCAATTAGAAAAAAATATCAAAAACCTATCTTAAGCATTTCTTATTTTCTTTAATTATTATAAATACTAATTTGGTGTTAATTAAGAATGAGGCTTACGCATACTTTTTCAATATCTAAAAAAATACTGATCAAGTGATCATATTTGGGAACACTCACACCAAGGTCCGCAATAGGCTCGCAAATGAAAGGATGGACAAACTAGTATCAGTCAGGACAAACTTGGCATTGTTTGAGCCCTGTGAAGACAAGTCAACTCAAATTGAAGTTGACTCTGAAGTCGATGACGCTGCCAGAACAGTCATTAGTACGGTACGTACATCATCTGAAGTAGCCGAGCAGGAGGAGATGCTAACCGGTAGGGTTGCCAGATTGGGCGCTTTTACGCCCAATTGGGCTACTTTTGATTTCTCCAGGCGCCAAAAATTCGCGTTGGGCGCGCTTTTTTGGCTGGCGCCCAATTGGGCTACTTTTTTTTAAATGTAATATAACTTTTTATGTAAAAATTGTATCATGTTTAATATTTTTACCTAATTCGTAGTTAGGCCTATTTCATTGAGGAGCAGCGTTTTTGGAGGTCTCGGTCAGGCAGGGTTACCAATTTGGTATAAAGATGCCAATTTTCAAAAATATGCATGTTTAGGCTTTAATATCTGGCAATCCTGGCAACATAAGTGATCCAGGTTTTCATGAAAATGCAGTGGACATCAGTTGAACTGATTTGAACTGATTCAGTTCAGCTTGTTTATATTTCTGACCATCACAACGAAAAACAATATATGTCAAACATAGCAAGGGTCTAGAAAAAGGTATAAGCGACAAAACACGGACGCTATAACGTGCATGATGCCAACACTCAGTTATGGCATGGTCGCAACACCTTAATAAAGTTTTTACAAATGTAGAAAAGTGAGAAAAAAAAGGCTAGTGAATTTTTTTTTAACAATTTATATGAGTAAAAACAAAAGACAAAAAAGATAGTTTCTACGTTGATCGACCTTGGTGGGTTATCAAAACTGTTGATGGTCTTGAGGGGAACACTCTTGATGCGTTAGCTCATCACGAAAACCAATTAAACCATTTTTTGTGTTACTTGGTGTGGTACCGGTAGCTAGGGATGGGCAAAATAGAATAATTGGCTATTCTAGAATATTCTAGAATACTGAAACCGAATATAGAATACAGATATCTATTCTAGAATAATTGACCGTTTTTACCATCAACACATTTTAATGATTTTACAAAAACAATGAACATCACAAAATTGCTTATTGCAGTGTAACAAATTTAGGCTTTTTAAAATTTTCGATACAATACGATATCTTTTCAATATCAATATTTATTTCAATTTTGTTCAATGTTTTAACTATCACAGCCCTAACTCGTAACTGCAAACCCTTACCAAAACGTTGCCGAGGCCAAACGGCAAAAGTTGAAATTGCCTCGGCAATTGCTTTCAACGTTTATTACGAAAAAAATTATACCAAAATATGTAAAACAAAAAGCGAAAAATACACTAGAAACTAGTCCATCACGACTGCACTGTTTGATTTGTTGTGATGTAATAATGCCAAAAGTAGCGATAAAGCGAGCAACGTGATACGCACACTGTTACGGTAATTCACGTTAAATAACTCACGGGGAGGAAAAGCAAGTTAATTTCGCGTTAATTCAACGTTCGAGTCAGCACAAATCGATTTAGTTTTCCCGGCGGGTTATATTGCGTAACATTCCGTAATAACAATGCCCAAAAAGAAATTTACATTTATTTCACATTAATTCAACATCTAGCGACGTTGAATTATCATAAAATAACGTTAATTGCTCAACCAGGTACCAGTAACAAATTAATAGCTCCCTGCGAGCAGATTGCCTCGATTTACGTATGCACTAACATAGTTTCGGCACAATTGGGATACTGCAAGCAACACAAAGTCTATTTGATAAAGAACTAGCTGTCAGAATCATCAGATGCTGTATCGGAGGATGAGGTTGTCGCGTCATCACTGGAATCAGACACATCAAGAGGCTCATCGCTTGGCTGTAAATCTACACTGTCTTCGTCGTTCGCAATGAAGCGTCCACGTTTTTCCGCTTTTGTGCTTTGATACCCATCCACACGCCTCTTTCGCAGAGCTCCATCAGGGTATTGACTAAGGAACAAATCTATGGCAGTGGCATAACGACTGGCAGGAATGTCTAACCTTTACAAGCGCTCGTGTGGCCTCGGCATTTTTATTGCTGACAAGGCTAATTTCAAAGACTGAGAAACTCTTTTCTTAATTAGAACAAAAATATCGAAAAGTATTGAAATATCGAGTATTTTTTCAAATATTGTATCGTTTTGTTTTTTTCGATATCGCCCAACACTAGTGGCAATTTAACCTGCACTTGAAAAACATCTCTCTGAAGAAGCAGATGTGGCAGTTACACAAAAATATTGCGCTTAACAAGAAAGATTTCTTTAATGTGAACACGTACGTTTTTCCTATGCTGGATTGCACTAAATCGATAAACAATTCTACTTTCGCTGCAGCGAATTCGTTGCGACCAAACGGAGCGGTACGGAGTCGATCGTTAAAGCGGTTTTAATTATCCGATTTCATATGCATTTTGAAACCGGTTAGGCTTCACAACCGGTTATTCTATATTCGGTATTCTGTTTTGCCCATCCCTGCCGGTAGCCTACTTGTTTTTAGTTATTTTAACAAACAGTTGAGTGAATGCATGGTTGCCAATCAGTCTGAAAGGTGTGAAGAACTAGAAAAACACTTATAATTTGGAACTGATGATCAAGCGCTCTGAAAATTTTTGTATAATAGCCTATTTCTTTGCTTGGGCTCCAATTTGGGCTCCATTTTAGAACCCCCAAAAAATTAGGCTACTTTTTGCATAAGCTTGGGCTCTTTTTTATATTAACCTCTGGCAACCCTACTAACCGGCAGCAACTAGAACAACGACTTTGTAACTGACTCAGTATTGTTTTTCTTTGTAAAAAACAGATTGGTGATGATTCATTTTTGGAGTTATTAAACTAAACCATGTGTTTGTATGTTCTTAAGTATTTTAGTTATACATAGTACTTTTATTCTAAACAGTATAAGGCCATTATTTTCCTGTTTCAACATCAAATTAAGATTGTTTTGAATGTTTCCGAAAATTCCCGTTAATTCCCAAAATTTCCATGGAAAGTTTCGGCTCTGAAAATTCCCGGGAATTTTGCAACCCTACACATACCCTCCAAAAATTACTTAAATTTTATATGCTTTTGCAATTTCTGGCTCGCTACGCTCACCTCCCAGATCTTCTGCTAGACAGTTTTCCGACCTCAACTTTTGCAGTATATTGTCTATTTTATTTTTCAAATCTTGCTTAAAGTGTGTTTAAACCGCTATAAATAATTGTCATATACATATATTTCGTTTTTCATATCGCTGGTTTGCGAAGTTATTTTTATTTTAAAACCGATCCGTGATAGAAAATAGATTCTTTTCTAAGACACCTATTTTGTTTTCTTCAAAGAGAACACTTTAGACGTCTCAGCATAGGTACAAGCAATTTAAAGTTGTCGTTGTTCTTTCAATAGCCTAACATTGTTCTTTAAATATCATTGTTTCATTGCTGCTGTTGTACAAGTTGTTTGTTTCCCTAAAAAAAGTCTGTTTATCAGTTGGTTGCATCGCTGAGTAATGAAAACCCTTGCAAGGCCATGCATGACTCTTGAAAAGGTGTCAGAGAATGTGGTTGTGTCTCATAAGTATTGACTAGCTTGAATTGACTTCCTTGCCTCTTTTGTATATACGGAAGAAAATGTATATGCTGTCTACATTTGCTGCATAAGTATCACTTTTTCATGTATTGTGTTCAGGAAACCAGAGATTTCAAAGGTCTTACGACAACAGCAGCTATAACAGAAGCCAAAATGGCTACTCAAGAAACCAACGTCAAAATTATGATGATGGTATGTTTTTATTAAGAACTATTTTTATTTTAAGTAGTTCAATAGATTTACTGTGATGCGTTTTGAGTATTTTAACTAGATTTTATGTTTCACAAAAGATTAGATCAGTGCAGGCAAAGCAATGGTAAATGCATAAGGTTTTGTGCATGTCGTTGCAATCCACAGTACACATTTCTATATTAAACAATTTGAGTTTATCAAGAATTAACAAGTTGGAATCTCAGTTCATTCAGTTTAATATGTTGTGGCCCAGATGTTCTTTTCTGTGCTTCTTGCAATTTGAAATACGATTTATGCCATGAAACAGTTGTCCAATTGTTGCTAAAAAGTCATGACAAACCATAACTGCAGGTTATTTTTTGTTTTCAGCTGAGAAAGTCATGGTGCACCACAGCATTATAGGAAGGATTATCGGTAAGTTGGAATTTTATTTAAATAGAAATTCACAAGCAATATCATTGCCTTTAAATTGCATCTAGTAATCATTTGCAGTAAGTTACATTCCAATCACTTCATGTGGATGTCTTTCTACAGGAAGTGGAGGATCCAATATAAAAGATATGCAAAAGCAATCCGGTGCCCGAATTAAAGTAAGTTATGTAGTAGATTGAATTTCGCTTTTTGCAGCATAATCGTTGTTATTTTACAAACGACCTGTTTCAGCCTGATGCTGCGGGTTCGCTGTTGCAGACTGCAGTCATTGCACAATGCACATGACTAGGGATTTTAGGAAACTGTGTTCCTAAAGCTAATAGCAAACTGCCACCACCGCAGCAAACGCGCAGCATCAGGCTAAAACAGGTCGTTTGTGTCAATGTGTCTACACTTGTGAATTAAAGTAGGTTGTTTCCATTGTTGAAATTAGAAGCTCCATAGCTTCTTTCCAAAGCTTGAGACTATATTTTTTCTTACCGTTTGAGTCGTTGCTACGTAGGAACGGCCGTCGCGTTTCGATCCACTGCAGAGCAGTGTTTTTTGAGCGTCGGATTAATCTAAGTACAATATTTTGAATATGCGATGCTTTTCTCGATAGTGGTTTCAAATTGGTACTTTGACCTATTTGCTATTATTTTACTTTCAGATTCTCCAGGACGAAGGGGGTGGCAATGCAGTTCCAATTGCCATTAGTGGCAAACCTGAATGTGTTGAGTCAGCCCGAAAATTAATTCAAGAAATCTTAGATGAAACTGACAAATACTATGGCAAGACCAGGAGCGTAGCCAAAGGCAAGTATACTAGTATAGCCAGATCATATCATGTTATTTAGCTAAATGCTTGGTGAATAATCTTATTCAATTTTTAATAAAATAAAAGTGTTGTCAGTTTTAATGAAAGTTGCCGTTTCAATTTCAATTACAACTTAAGTGAATTTAAATTAAAAAAAAAAAAAAAAACGAAAAAGACAAAAATGAAAAAAAATCTGGCAACCCTAAAGTCGGAGTCGGCCAGTTATAAACCGAGAAATCGGAGTCGTGCATTTTTCGCCCGACTCAACAACCCTGCATTTCGCCAGCACCCGTCCTGATATGATAATTAATCATTGCCTCCCATTGAAGAGTCCTGGGTTTGGCCCATGGTTGACTTAACGGTAAATAATTTTCCTCATCTCAATTTACTTTGCTTCTTCAGACGAATCAACAAACAATGAACAAGACAATGGCCAACCCCAGACAGGCTTCCTTGCAAAGTGAGTAGGATTCTATCTATAGTCTGGTCTTTTTAGTAAACAGAACAGTCTGGATCATGTTTGTGTTGGTTTTACGCTGTAGTTTTTGAAATACAACAAGTTAACTGGATTAAATGACACTATTTAAAAATCAATACAATAACTAACAAAGTAACATACGAATTAAACTCTAACGTTTTCGGCAAAACTCTTTATACCCTTATTAGGAAATAACCTACTACATCAAAACAAAAATTAAATAACTGTGAATAATTAATATTGAATAACTGAGCAATAATTACAATTTTTACCACTTAGCGAGCTGATTACAGACAAACTGTTAGTGTTACTACTTGATATTGTCAACTTGTTAGTACTGTAATACAAGTTGTTCAGTGTTGCTTTTATAATGTGGTTTACTCACTGTTCTTGTTACTACTCAGTATGGTAAATTATGAGGTCCACTCCATGCATGGTTTTGTAAATGTGTCTTCATTTCACAAGTCTATGAATGTGATGTAATTCTTGCTACTTGAGTCTAAATAGTTAAAATGGCGATGTCGCTTTGCAGTGGAAATTTAGACTGGGATGCTATACTGAGCGAAGGGAAAATCTTCTCTGAAAAGAAGTGGGGCGCCCTTCCTGCGATACGGAAGAACTTCTACGTTGAAGATCCCGACGTTGCTGATATGTCCGACCGCGAAGTAGCCCAATGGAGGTGTGTGCTTTTACTTTGTTTTTGCATCATATAAGAAATTTTATCTTTTGGCAAAAAAACATTGTGTTGTTTGAAGATTTCGTTTATGGTTTGCTTTGGAAATGAAGCTGCTTTGCAAACTCCACAACTGAAAAGAGTGAAAATGTTATATGGGCTCAAAATTCACCGATATTATTACTTGCTCTTCAGGGTGGACAACTTTGACCTGACAATCAAAGATCTATCTGGTTTAAACAGGCCTATTCTGAATCCAGTGCTCACTTTCGAGCAAGCCTTTTCGCAATATCCTGAGGTTCTGAGAGAAATTCGAAAGCAAGGTTTTGTAAAGCCTTCCCCTATCCAAGTACGGAAAAAAGTTACTATTATCTGCATGTTCTGCGTTATCTTCTTGTTCCCTGATCCAAAGCAAAAGTAGAGTAGCACGTCTGGTATATCAAAAGATCTTTTACAAGTAGCTATTCATTGTGCTGGTATTCTACGAAATACTTAATTTGCCTTGTGTCAAATCACCGCCAACTTACTTGTGGGTCTGTGCATTCGCTACAAAGGTTTTCGGCGCCCAAAGTGCATGCCCAACAGGTGTGCCTTCTCGAAACCTGCTAACTCAAGTTTTGTTGCAGTCTCAGATTTGGCCGGTCGCCTTGCGGGGTTACGACGCTATTGGCATCGCACAGACGGGCACAGGGAAGACACTGGCTTTCTTACTTCCGATCATGATCCACATCGATCTACAATCCACGTAAGCAGCCGACAATTTCATTCGCTCTCTCTCAACCGCTGTTTGACCCTTTGCGTCTCATGACTTAAAAATTGACGCTACATTGTCAAGTAGCAAAAGCGCCTGACCAGTCGTTTGTGAACATGTTTTAACGTAGCTAGTGTAGAAGACTTTTCCAAGAGACTTTTTCTCAAATTTTAGTTAACTTTCAGGCCACGGGAGGAGAGATCTGGTCCAAGCGCGGTTATAATCACACCGACTCGTGAACTTGCCCTTCAAATCGTCGAAGAAATAAAGAAATACCGGTACAAAGACATGAGATGGTGAGTCACATCTTCAACAAACAAGCCATTTTCTTTGCGTTGATATGACGTCGCTAGACGTTTAACCGACCGAATTTTTTCTGGCAGCGTCTGCATCTACGGAGGTGGCGACAGACGACAGCAGGTCGACCAAGTACGAGCCGGTGTGGAGATAATCGTCGCCACTCCAGGCAGACTCAACGATCTCCTCGCTTGTGAAATCATTGACATGATGAGTGTGACTTTCTTGGTAAGGATTGGCTGAAGCCTGTACACCTTTTTTTTTTATAGTATTTGTGCTTGTTTCAGCTACCGACGCAGAACGTATCTATCCCAGCCATAACGTCGCCAGATATTGAAACGTTGTGAAAACGGCAACTATTTCCTGCTGAGAATATATAGCATTAACGTTTTGGTGTAATTTTGCAGTGTATCAAAAGAAGGCGATTTATTTCAGGTTTTGGATGAAGCCGACAGAATGCTCGACTTGGGATTTGAACCGGAGATCAATAAAATTTTGATTGATATCAGACCGGATCGGCAGACGATCATGACGTCGGCAACATGGCCACCCAACGTGCGCGGCATGGCCAGCAACCACTTGAAGGAACCTTTTCAAGTAAACGTCGGATCTCTGGATTTAGCGGTAAGAAAAGAAAAAAGATAACTTTTTAGTGTAAATTGTTGTGAAAACTGTTTACGTAACCGGCGTTCTGTGATTATCTTTTCAAAATCAACTTGAACATGTGACGTTTAAGACGTAAACAGCAGGCCATATAAACAAAAGCTACCCACTGTACAGACTATCCCATGTTGTGAGAGGCTAATCTCCATTGACAAAGACACCAATCAGTGGCTAACCGACGGGTGCCCCAATGTTTAGCAACAAAGCGAGCGAAGAAGACCTTGGGTTACATTTGTGAATTATGTTTTTATTTACCTGCATGCTAACGGAGGGTCCATCCCAGGCTTTTATGATTTGAACGATTTAACTTTTTCTCAATCTGAACGGTTTGTTTTCTGTTTGCAACTTTTTTCTGTAATGCGCTTTTTGTCTTCATGCAGGCAACCCACACAGTGGAGCAAATCATCGAGATTGTGGAAGAAGTGGAAAAACGAGAGCGGTTGCTTCGTTTCATAGAAGAGATGGGCGATGAAGACAAAGTCTTGGTGTTTGTCGGACGAAAGTCAACGTACGTTCTTCTACGTCTGTCAATAAGTCTTAAAAACTTTGCCGGTTCGATTGGTTCAATATAACAAGTGATGGAAAGAGAAGCATTGGGTTTACACATATTTTTACTACTGGTTGTATGACTCGTTCGCATTAACATTGCCCAATATAACCTGTATTCTTGTGATGGCGCTGGAGCTGTTACTTGTCCAATGTCACATCTTAACTGAATTTAAATGGATAAATCTTTTTATCAACAGAACAGCGTGGGTTAAACAGTCTACTGCAGTAGTCGGTCTAGTTTGGTGTCATGGTCATTGCAACAGTAGAATTGGGTTTGTGTCGATAAATAGTTGTTGTGCGTCTTTTCAAATGCAAGTCTTATCTTATTTTCGGTCAGTCTGCAATCGAGTTTCTATCTTTTAGTTGTGACAACGTATCCGCCGATTTGTTCCACATCGATATCAACTGTCAATCAATACACGGAGGTCGGGAGCAGTACGACAGAGAGCAAGCCTTGGATGAGTTCAAAACAGGTTAGAATGCACTACAACTTGCTACTACTGGCCGCTTGTACATTTGTGTAACTTTTGTCTTAAAATTGTCTTAATGTGCTCGGCTGTTGTAGACATACACTATGATGTGTGTCGCCGTTAATTTGGCTAGACTAGCGCGCCTGGCTTATGTCGTCTCAAGCAGAGGGTTGTACAAAGCGCTAGGGTTGGTATGTTAACAAGATGGAAAATAAAATACAGTCACTGATCATTTTCTACACCTTTCGTACGAGCTTTTTATAGTAGAAAACGCCTTAGAAAGCTCCATTGACGAAGAATTTAGTGTCACCAGAAGTTTGGTTTGAACTGTGTTTACTTGAGTGTGCTAAATCGCCCCAACTTGCAGGTGCCACACGCATATTGATCGCCACTGACGTCGCATCACGTGGTCTTGACGTGCGTGACATCACTCACGTATTCAACTACGATCTTCCACGCAACACTGAGGAATATGTTCACCGGGTAGGAAGGACAGGTATGTGCGAGTCAAAGCTTGTCAAAAACTTGTTTGATATTAGATTTATTTGTGTATTTTCATTGTTATCACTACACCTTTCATTAGATAACCCTACTAACGGGAACAAACTTCATGTTTCACTTATTGGAGATAAGATGAACGAATGATGATGACTGCTACACCTTCTTTAGAGCTAGCCGGTTTTGCTTGTTTGTTCGCTTCTGTCATTGTCTTCTATGCAGGTCGCGCTGGCAGGACTGGAGTATCTATTTCACTTGTCACAAGAGATGATTGGGGAACAGCGAAGGAGTTGATTGCCATATTGGAGGAAGCGCAACAGGTGACTAAATGGGTCTTGTAATTTTGACCGGATGGTTCTAATCTAAAATTTATTTAAAATAAAATTCTGTCCAGGAAATTCCAGCCGAGCTTTATCAAATGGCTGATCGATTTGCTGCAATGAAAGAGCGAAAATCTATGCAGAGGCGTGGTGGTGGGGGAGGAAGAGGCGGCCGAGGAAGATCTCGCGGAGGATACCGTCGCGGTGGCTGGTGAAGTCCTGTCCAACATCCGAATCATCATCTTGCTGCTGGAACAGCAATGTGGCTCAGATAATGTTACTTTTTTCTGCTTTTATACTGTCCAGTGTCCATGTTTTCTTTCCTGCCAGTGATGTAGTCATCGATCAGGGATAGTCTGATTACAAGAGTTGACGTAAGATCGGCACAGACACATTGCAAGTCATGCTACGGTAGTGCAAAGCACGCTTGAGAAAGTTGTTTGCCTTTATAATGTCACATTTTTTTCTTGGTAGGCTAATTTGCAGACAACTTTTTGGGAAAAAGTGATGAAGCACTCGTAAAATTAGCTTGGTTTTTGACATCACTTTTGCCAAAGTCGTCACTATCCCAGTTAAATTTTGAGCGTTTTTATTTACCACTGTGGTTAGTTTAATACAGACTTAAATATGTCACTTCGAACAGCCAAGAGTTCACTCCCTTCAAACAGGGTTGAAATGAAATTCTTTTAGCTCTTCCTTTTTTCACGATTAAGGAGTGTCACATTGATGTTGAACTTTGGTTCAAATACCATACGTCGCCTATTTATTGCTGTTTCTCATCCCACCATATGTCGTTTACTGATATAACGCGATGGGGTGGTTTTCCTCCTAAAGGGCGTCATGCGGTATTTGAACAGACACTTCATTTGTTCAGATCGTTTGCGCGCCAAACGTGATCCCAGCTCTCACAACTGCCTTTTGATATTTGAACTGGTTTTGTTGAGCATACGAAAACAAGGGTGGCTGACGACATCGGTATTTGCATGGACTGAAATAACCTTGCTGGTAGTGACGGCCACCCAGACAGCAAAATCCGTTATTTTTCCATTGAGTCAATGTAAAAATGGCAGATTTTGCTGTCTAGGCACCAATTCCACAGGAAGAGTGTAGCCGAACATCGTACATGACGCTGCGACACGTCGCAGCGTTCACAAGTTTTGTTTGAATCTTTATGTAAAGATCAATCATTGCTATGTGCATTATTTTTCTTGTTAGCTTGGCGTACAATAAACACACTGACATTTTCCCTACACATTCTTTCACAGTTCTGTTGGTCTTGGTGTACCATTAACTTATGTGCTAGCCACGTTCCATACCTCACAGCAATTTAATTTCAGCTTCGAACTAGTTACCTCCTGGTGCTTTTGAGTTTTGTAGCTAGGACTGCACACGTTCTCCTTGCGGTGACGCCGCCGCAGGTCACGTTGTTATATCCTGGCTGTGTGTTCATCGAGCGTTGTCAGGTCCACGTATTTATTCTGGGGTCGGTAGGCTATATAGGACATTGGTAGACGATGTGATACTGCACGCGTTGAAACGAGCTTGCAAGAGTTCTCCAACAGAAAAAAATTTTTGTTATCCATTTCCATTTCTTGTTATCGACGTAACCTTCGAATTTAGACTGCGATGAAGTAGAGATCATTCAGAGCCCGATGGGAAAAGGTAGTCACTTTAACATAGGACAGTTTTCCGTGCGAACCAGCTACCACCATTGCGCCGCGGCGCATTGGTTAAGAAAGGTAGGACAATTTTCCTTATAAACTCGATTGATTACAGTCATTAAGAAGAAAAAAGAGCATTAGCAGAGGGTGGGAATGGAACCCACGCAATCGAAATGACTATTCCCTTGCCCAGTTCCCACCATGGGAGAAAACGTTTGTAAATTTGATTTTTTTTTATTGTGAGCACCGTAGAGTGAAAGTCGACAATGGTACTTCGCTCATCGAGACAAAAAGCAAAATAGTTCGATTGCAAGACAGTGATTTAGACAAGAATTAATTAGCACACATGATTCTACTTCAACAAATTTAGAAACAAGTAAAGTAAGGATTGTTTATAATGCATTTGGCTAATAATATACCGTAATCATCGTTCTGCAAGTCTTTGCAAGCGTAAAAACGCAATTGAGAAAGAACCTCAAATTTTCTTCATGAGTTAGCACTTGGAAAAAGAACAGATGTTAGCTTTTTCATTGCATCCTGGATTGTAAGTGGTGGTTGACAATCTCCTTGACGCAAACAAGATAATTTTTGTGTCCATTTAGAAGAATGGCATTATCTGTCTTGCCAAGACAAATCTGTGCTCTCCAGTCTCCATAGATAACTTCTTGCTGCATTTCAAATTGAAAACAAAGAATTGTTAACAGTGAAGGATTGAAAGTACCACGCGATGAGCAAAGCGACTTGAGTTATAAAAAATATTCCATGATTGCTTCTGTGAAACCTTTTGCGGTTTAAGAAATGTGCAAATCGGTCAATCTACAATAGTCAATAACATGATATACACTTATACAGGGTGGGCCAAAAGTAGGCTTACAGTTACAAAAAGTAGGATTTGGGTCTAAAAGTAAATTTGTTGTTTTCATGTGGGTACTTTTAAATTTAACCACATAATTTGAAGCAAGCTTCATCTGACCAAAAGATTTTGTCCAACATTTCAACTTGTTCTCCAACAAATTGGTCAAAGTTTCATAACTGTAATCCTACTTTTGGCCCACTCTGTACAGTAAAACAAACCGTATACAAACATTCATCGTTGAATATCAGTAACTGGCACCATTAATTAAAGTATCCAAACAATGCGAGAGGTATGAAAACGCTCAGTAAAATTCAACTACAATAGCTTGACCTTCTCAACATTATTGGGGTGGGTATTGCTACGCATTTGTCATTTTTTCGATTTTATAACCACAGAGTGGGCACCAAGAGATGCGAAATAGAACTAGAGACCAAAAAGATTGGTATCACTTGGATGCGAACAGTGAAAAACAAAATGGTCTGGAAATGTAAATGGAGGTCATCTGCCAGCAGTGGTATGACCGGCTGATGACGAAACTACTCGGCGCTGATTGGCTGGTCAGCTACTGTTTTACTCAGAGCACACTAACACGGATCCTGTTGGATGTCCTAACTGAGGTGTGCGTGTTTATAATGTAACTTTTGTAAACACCTCGTACGGAATGGATGCAGCAAGAAAAAATAAAGCAATTGCTTTCGTGGCAGCAAAGGAACAACAAATTTCCCACGGTAGACGAAACCTTGGCACCGTCCAGCAAAACAAAACTTAAAGAATTTTATCATTTTAAACCCCAAGGGACGTCACAACAACGCAAAGACGACGTGCTTGCCAGTTGTACAATTACATATACAAAAATACAGAAAATGACGCCAGGTGTAGGACAAGGAATGACAAGTATAAAGACAGCGGAAAAGCCAATACAGCACCACGAAGGGGCGAAGCACCGGAACAAACAAAAACTCAGTTTATTTTACTGTGCAGGAGGCTCATTGTCAAGCTGAATCTTGTTCAGAGGAGTCTTGGGAAGTCTTGATGTTTTTTTGTTCGCACTTTGCATTTTCACGAAAGCTATCTTTGCGGGTCAGGAAGGCAATAGCCGCAAAAACTATAAAGGACAACATCTGAAAAAGAAGTAACAAATTGATATTCAATGACTTTAGGAAAATGTATAAACGTTGTACTTCTCTCACCAGACTGGTAACTACATCAGCACATTCTTGGCAAATGAGTTGGAAATATGGTTAAAGCCTCACGTGGTGTCATAAACATGTTTCAAAAATTAAAAGTGGCCAACTGGCTAAGCACGGCAATGTTAAAATGTAATTAACCGTGTAGTGACCATGTGGATCGTCACAAAATTCCACAACGAACAAAACACACTGCTTCTGTGAGCACAAGCCAACAAAGAAGCGGTCACAAAGAAACTTGATTAATGTTTTGGCAGCAAAGCGGTTATCTGTCATACCTTCAACGTAAAAAGCATTGTACCAAAGTAGAGACGGAAAAGAGGAAGGTCATACAAAACGCAGGCCGCACCTCCACGTAAGCCTCTTGTTTTGCAGGCCTCGTCTATAATGACACCGGCTATTATAGGAGCAGGGATGGCACCTGAAGAAATTCTACATTGTGACAAAATATCAAAATGTAAATATTGTTTCAACATGATTTAGACATCGTTCGACATTGAATGGAAGTAAAATTAATAATTTAGCAACCACATACCTAAAAACTTGTTGCATACCAGCGTTATACCGAGACCAAATGATTTGTTTTTGTTAAATAAGAGTCTCATGATCACAACGAGACTGGCGGAACAAAGACTCCCGAACATCACAGCCCCGAACCCGTTGAGCACCATGAAGTAAATAACAGACGAGACGCAGTTACTGCTGCATCTGCCTGCGATGGCGGTGCCACTCAGAATGCACGAGCAGTTGGTGAAATTCTGTTGTTGGAAACAAAGGCGTTACATTGAGCGAAGGTCGCGTAGCGGGTTTACGCACTAAAAAGTTTACATTTTTGCATGGAACAATCGCAATTCTATTGAAGAACTAACGTGCATTATATATAAGATCAAGATACGGCCAGTACAAAAGCCAGAACTTCAAAATTCTTTTGAGTTTTCATCGTGTGAAAATGTCTTCAAGACGCAGAGCTTTGCGCAGGGTGCAAAATTTGCAAAAAAAAAATCGAAAAGATGTGCGAAATTTGACATAAGATTTAAATCTTAAACAAAAATAATTTCAAAACCTTACACCATTGGTAAACAACAGTTTTGCGTGGCGCACAAAGTTTGTTAACAATATAAATTAAGAAGACATTTCATCTGTACAACGTAGGCTACTTGTACATACAATCACAGAAATGTCATGTGTTTACTTTTGCTGCATAGTGTCTCTGCTATTATAAACTACGCTGGATGTTTAAAATCTGTATACGAAAGAAAGTTTGAAACAAAACCGTCTATGGCATCTTACACGTTTCATGAGAGCGCAGACTGTTGTCAATTTAACAACAAAACGTGTTATAACATAAAGGTAAGTTTGGTCATTTTTACTCATGACATTCTCACGGGTGATCAGTGAGATATGCGGGATGAACCGGAGTGATATAATCTTTCTATGAAGCTGACAAAATAGGTATCTTAGAAGGATTCAATAGCGTAGTCAATGCAGTGACATGCCATATAAAATAACGTGCTAACTGTCTAATATTAAGCATGAGGATAATTTGCGTTCATACCAATGTCTTGTGAAGAAAATCAGGAGCATAAGCTTTGCAACCAATCAAGCAGGAAGAAAAATACGTCACACCGCCAGCGCAAACAGGTTCAAAGCGGTTCATGCAGGTGCAGTTGTGAGAACATGTGCGCTGCCTGCAAGTGAAAATAAACATAGCACGACTCCCAAAGGTTTATATCAGTGGCTTCTTATTCTGTATAACGCGTGCACATACTGTAGATCCTTCAGGTGGTTAAAACATTTTTATTACGGTACCGCACATCATTTTTTCCATAGGGTATATGAGAACAATTGAAACCGCCTTGTTTAAACTTAGAAAATCGAAAACATCTTGGCTGCAGGCGAGATAGTTCATGCATCAATGACGTCACAAGTGTTGTCACCACACACACTTGCTTTAAAGTTACACCCAAAGAGAATTTGTTTCAACCACTTTTCTTCAGTCACGTCAGTTTAAAAACATGTTCAAAAAATTCATTTCGATTAGTCTAAAACTCGCCAGTTGTAAAATAACCGCACACAGTTTTGTAATTGTTATTATTCCAAATTCATCACAACAAAAAAACTGCTTCTTGTTTTTTTACCCAAAGAAAACTTATTCAAAACAATCCCATCCCACCCAATTAGCTTAAAAAAACATTCCAAAAATTCTTATTCGCCACTAAGCTAAAAGTTACAGTCTGGTTACAGGACAGCCGCACGTAGATGTTCTGATTCAGGCTTGTGCAATGCCACATATCCGCAAAAACAAGTACCATCAGCTTAGCAAGAGGGCTCTTATACGTAAAACCAAAGTGTAGTTTACATGAACATGGTGCCTAAACCAAAATGCACAATTTAAAGCACATGTTTTGCAGTTTACTGACAAAAATGGATCGTTTTGCTTTGATAAAAACAATATTGTTTTGCAAAGAAACCTTAAAAAAATTGTCTGCATAAATAAAACAAAACAACAATTTTTGTTTATCTTATTCAGTGTTTGTATATGTTTTTGAGGTCGCTGGTGCCGAATTTGGTGCTAGTTTTTGCCTACTGTCAATGGTTTGAAGGATATTTGAGAAAAGTGTTTTTACTGATATTTGAAAATTAGTCGAAATATTGTGCATTAGTTGAGGTTACAATTTTCTTTGAAGTGCTGTTCGATATCACGCAACTTGCTTTAATCATTTATTATTCCTTTTTATCACTTGCTAGATGATTGTGAAAAGCTACAAACTAGCAATGTGAAAATTTTTAACACGTGATTGGTCAAAGTTTTGGCTGTTTACAACTGGCCACATTTCCTGGAGAGTTGGGCTAGTGGCAAAGTCTTTGTTATTTATTCAGCCATTGAAGGCAAGTAGACGAGTCAATATACGGAAAAAAGGCACCTAACCCCAAAAAAATTGATACAAAAGGTTTTTCAACGGATTCTGTTACCTATGGGCCTACTAAATAACATACTAAAAGTCTACCAAAATCGGACCTCCAGAAAGGGGTCATTTTCAAGATGGCGTCCAAGATGGCCGCTGGGATGTTATATTGCCTATATCTCAATGGCTATTCAAGCTAGAAAGGCGGTTTAGGTGTCTATCCCTAGGTTTTCGGGGTCAATAAATCGAATTAAATAGGTTAAATTACGATAGGCTGATTATCTACTGAGATACGTATGATTTGTATATAATATACGACCTGGGGAGCCCGGGGACATTTCGGACGCAGCGATAGGCCAACATCAGACAGAGCAGAGCACGATATTAGCAAATTCACTTGAAGCTTGAGATAAACCGCAAACAAAATCATCTTGACTTCCATTATGTAACACGAGCTTGAGAAAAGTGGTTTTCCAACATTTCAGTTTCTATACTTTTGGCAGCTTGATAAGCCGAATAGTGGTAAAATTTTCAGAGATAACTCCTCACTTTTCATCTGAATAAATTCCATATGTATTAGTGCAAAACGGTTTCCAGTACACTTTAAAATAAAACATTTTTTCGAAAACAAAACACTCGAAAATCCGTCCGTAGTATCCCCAATCTCCCCTAATAAGATGAAATTATCATAGCAGCATATTACATGCGGCATAACAGGTACTATCTATACAGGCATCTAAGAAAAACTGCAACCAACAGGAGGCTCATACTTGGCCTCCTACAGTAGATGAATACAGGGGATTGATCTGTTCTGAAGAATGGCGTACCATTAAAGTCTGGACACAGACACATTCAGAAAATCATCGGAATTGCAACAGTAGGCTACAAAGGTACATCGTAAACCAGGGTGATCAACTCGTTTGTTGTCTTATTGCCTACGGCTGTCTCTATTCATCATCTTCCGACTTGTCTAGAAGAAACTTGTTATGTAGATTGTCACATTCTTGCAGTTGGCATGGTCCACATGCAGCGGTACATGGTAGTCCGTATTCTATACAGGAGCAGCGGAGTGTCTTACAGGCAGTGGAGCAGTTGCAATGAATGACCTTCAAGAGACTGTCTGGAGCAGCCTTCATTTTTGACAGAAGTGGGATGAGCCGATTCTTTTGCAGGTTCCACCCCCAATTCATGACATCCATACTCTCTGCTTTTCCCACCCAGACCATTATCTGGTAGTAAACTCGACGACAGTGAAATCGGGTATAGCAGATTCAGTTGGTGGCAGACGCTTAGGCGTTACAAATGATGAAGCAGAGACAACTTTCTTGCTGAAGGTGTTGTATCATATTGTCGCAACGGAATCTGTGCTCTGGCCATCAAAGAAGACAGCCATTACTTGGCACCCAAGGTCATCGAATCTCTGTGGTCTGGTTTGAGGCAGTGAATGCTTTAGCACAAGACCGAAGAACAGGATCTCCATGCACAAGTTTCCGAAAAGCAGTCTTCTTGCCAACACCGAATATCCGAGGCGTAGTGTCACAACCAGTCATGGCATGGATAAATATCAACTCAGAACACATGTCATGTCCAAAGATTTTTTTCAAACGGTTGATGTTGTATACTTTGGTACTGCCATCAGCTTTGGACTTGTCTGACCTGAAATAAAGGCCCTTACTATCTTCTTGTGCATAGTAAACAATTAACACAAGGAGATCTATATCTTCTCCAATCAGCGTTGTTGTATGGATAAGAGATGTCTCCACTGCGGCCTTCACAAATTCTACATCAGCATCCCCAGATGCATTTACGACGGTGCAATTTTGTTCCCGAAGTTTACCACTTATCATCCAAATCAAATTTTGTTTATTGGCATCTTGTGAAAGGAACTCCTCCTTCTTGCCTGTGAACATAGTCTCCGCTGTAAAGTTGACAACGGGATGAAGATGACGTCCTCTTCTTTGATGCATGTTGTCTTCAATGGTCGACCCTTCTTCATAGCCGTCAAACACAAATAACACAATGCTCGTACCGGATCCATATTGCCGGATGGTGAAATCAGCATATGACCGTGCTATTTCACTATAGCTTTGTCCACGCTGCCATGGTATGCGGTGAAGGAGTGAACCGCCATCAAGTACGTGGCACTCCGTTTTTGGCACAGAATGTAGGATTGCATTACTTGCGTGATCACAGATCGCGTGTGCTAACTGTGACTTATCAGCTTTTCAAAATACATGTCTCGATTCAAAGAGAGCAGGAGGGAAAGAACTAAGCTCGTAACACATAACTTGCTCCAGTGATAGATGTCCAGCTTGGGAGACCACCATGAAACGTTGAAAAGGAAGTGCAGTATCAATGATTCGATCAGGAGCGACCTTGATAGCAGATTTTTGCCCAAGGGTCTTGGCTTTATCCTTTCTACTGAATGAGTATGCGAATGCAGGTTGTCCTGTCATTTTTTGTAAGATTTTTTGTCTAACAGTCTCATATTCGTACACGTTCACACTATTATCGGCTACAACACCAGTGACAACGTTCCATAACGAAGCATCTTGCAAGAAAGGTGAACATACGACAAGTTTTGAACTGATCTTCTCCAGGTCAGCAGCGTCCCTTTTCATCCTTGCCTTTGTTGAATCCTTGTGCTGTTCAGATGTCGTGAATGATAAGTTTGTAAACTCCTGCATAGAGATGTTGTACTCTGATGTTATGGACCTGGACTGGACATGGTCCAAAGGGCTCTCTGCTTTTCATCCATTCCACTTCCGCGCGTCATACCCCCAGTGGTTTTCAACGACCTCATCAATGTTGTCTCGATGACGAGATCTGAGCTGAGGCCTGCCCAGAACTGGCTGCTGCGACGGATAACATGAAAACCCTTTTCAAACTTCCTGAATACACCTGGGTGGTTAATGTGAAGCTGTCCCATCTGTTGGATATAGAAGTATGCCGATTTCAAGTAGTTGTAATACCCAGCTGCGGCAAATATCGGCATGCAGTCACTGACAGCACGTAGGTGCATCTGCCAAGAACCTATTCGATCTGCCTTTATCAGTGACCTGGAAACTTTTACCATGCTTTGGAAATTCAGCCACAATTGACTTGTCTTGGATCTAGCACCCAGTTCTATCCTTCTTTTCTCCAGCTGTTCATTTATCTTCCTGAGGGTCGCTGATATCAATACAGTTTCTAATGCCATCTCACCGTTTGATAGTGCAATATACATCCTTTCAGACTCTTGAACAATCAATGCGAATTCGGGACTAGCATCTTCCATCTCTGATACCATCATTCGGCTAAGACATTTGTCCACAAGCAGATGACCATGGAATGCTCTCTGAACTGCTTTGCCTGTTAGCATATGGGCTACAGAATTTTCACAGTAAACTACCCCTAGAATGTCCTGAAGTCCTGTGCCGTTCATCAGTGTTCCAATCGCTCCTAGCAAAGGAACAGATTAATCCCCTGTATTCATCTACTGTAGGAGGCCAAATATGAGCCTCCTGTTGGTTGCAGTTTTTCTTAGATGCCTGTATTGATAGGACCTGTTATGCCGCATGTAGTATGCTGCTATGATAATTCCATCTTATTAGGGGAGATTGGGGATACTACGGACGGATTTTCGAGTGTTTTATTTTCGAAAAAATGTTTTATTTCAAAGTGTACTGGAAACCGTTTTGCACTAATACATATGGAATTTATTCAGATGAAAAGTGAGGAGTTGTCTCTGAAAATTTTACCACTATTCGGCTTATCAAGCTGCCAAAAGTATAGAAACTGAAATGTTGGAAAACCACTTTTCTCAAGCTCGTGTTACATAATGGAAGTCAAGATGATTTTGTTTGCGGTTTATCTCAAGCCTCAAGTGAATTTGCTAATATCGTGCTCTGCTCTGTCTGATGTTGGCCTATCGCTGCGTCCGAAATGTCCCCGGGCTCCCCCAGGTCGTATATTATATAAAAATCATACGTATCTCAGTAGATAATCAGCCTATCGTAATTTAACCTATTTAATTCGATTCATTGACCCCGAAAACTTAGGGATAGACACCTAAACCGCCTTTCTAGCTTGAATAGCCATTGAGATATAGGCAATATAACATCCCGGCGGCCATCTTGGACGCCATCTTGAAAATGACCCCTTTCTGGAGGTCCGATTTTGGTAGACTTTTAGTATGTTATTTAGTAGGCCCATAGGTAACTGAATCCGTTGAAAAACTTTTTGTATCAATTTTTTTGGGGTTCAACCTTATATTGACTCGTCTAAAGAACGTTAGTGACTAGAGGAGTTTGCAATGAACAGTTGATAGTGCTGGCTTGCTATTAGATGATTTAATTTGGTAAGAAAAAGGAGAAAAGCAAATGAAGCGCCCAAACGACCCAAGTTGCATGGTTTAAACTACTAAATTGCACTTTCTGTTCCAATGAAAGATCGTAAATCAGTGAAAATATTGCTGGACTTGACACAGTACAAGAACCACAATTGAGACGTGTGTGGAGAATTTGAAATGATTGCTTTCTTGTGGGGTTTGCAAGAAGGCTATATCAAACATTCTTGCTTTCTTTATTTTGTGGAATAGCAGAGCAGATGAGCAGCACTACTTGATAAAAGACGGGCCAGTACGCGAAGAACTCACCCCGGGCTTCTAGAATGTCAAAAACGTACCCCTCATTGAAAAGAGTAGAGTATTACTTCCACCTTCACATATAAAAACTTGGGCTTGTTAAACAGTTTGTAAAGCATTGGGTCCAGCAAGTTGTGCCTTTCAACACATTCGCTCAATGTTTCCAAACCTTTCTGAAGCTAAAGGGTGGGATATTTGTTGGGCTCAAACAAGGAAAATGTTGGCCTCAAAAAAAACTGGACGAATCAATGACTGCTGTGGAAAAAAGGGATTAGCAAGCTTTTCGAATGACGGTGGAAGGATGTCTTGGTAACTATACAAGAGCAGACCACGTTATGGTCGTGTCAAATTTGATTGGAAGCTACCAAAAGCTTGGATGCCGCATGTCCTTAAAATTGCACTATTTGCATTCTCATTTGACAGACAGACAGACAGATAGATAGATATATAGATAGATAGATGTTTATTGGCTGCTGCGAAAAAGATGCATAACAAGACAAAACACAATGTACATAGCAAAACTGTTGAAATGATTACAATTAAAAAAAAAGAAAATGATGAAAGCATCACAACAGCAGTGGACTTTTTCGGTGTAACTAGGGCGATGTAAGAGAGGAGCAGGGTGAAAGGTTTCAGCAAGGTTTCATCAAGACATTTTAGTTACGGAAAAAGGATACCACGGGAGGTGGGATGAAGTCATGATGGGAGATTACATTTGGAGTTTGGTACGGGATGTAGATGTAGTGCGCAACTTTTTTGCCATGTAAGAGCTATTTGTGAGAAATATTAACTTGAAATCATGATTTTATTAAATTATAAATTGTGACAGACCCATTAACATCACAGAAATTTTAACGCCATTTTTAAATTCAGCGACCCAAAAAACATACAAAACACTCTAAAATTATGATAAACAAAATTGTTAAAAAAAAATGTTGTCCAGTGTATTTGACATCTCCTTTTTCTCCGTACGTAAACGTGTAAAAAATAACTCTGCTTGCTACCAGCCAAAACATCTGTCCTTCAAACCAACGTAAGGAAGAGCGCTTTGCTGTCACTACAACAACAGAAACGTTTCAATATACCGTCTCAGTGTGGTGACAACTTTGTCTGGGACACAACGCTAATTTAAATTAATACTTTAAAACTTCAACTTCACAGAAAACAAAACAGCACTTACAAGTCTGTGACCACTTCAGCGTTGTCGCAGTACACAAGAAGATAACACACGCAGTGTACCACAAGCCCTAAGCCTGATACCACCGCGAGGTAACGGTATATCCCAGCCAAGGAGAACTTATAGCGGTTTATGATCAATCCGCCAAGAATTGTTCCCATCACAGTGAACGGAGATGAAACCAAACCTGTTAGAACACACCTTTTATACGTCTTTAAAACATTAAATTTTCAAAAAAAGATGAGAACTCATGAATTTCCGCTAAAAAAGTGGTGAGAGGTAACATAGCGTTTGCTTCCTGAATAGTACTGTATTGCTCACTGACCTAATGAAAAGGGTGCCTACTTGGTAAATGTTGGCATTCGGTTTATACTAAAGATCATACATAGGCTACGAGGTAGTGTATTTTGTTCTTGCTGAGCACACAGAATAGAGCGTGAGGCTAACAATGTACAAAGCTGCGCCTCAATACAATCGTGTTGAAACTGTTTGCTTTGTACCGAATGAACAGAAGAGTAAAAGAACTGAAATCTACACACGACTATGGATTATGATGATTGGAGACCTTTGATTATGATTTTGACCGAAAGTCAACTGTTCTGTAGTAAATTTTCCATTATCTGGCATGCAATGTGAAAATGCACACTTAGCTCCAAAACTCAAGGATGAAATGTTTTAAATTGTAACTATCTTGATGCTCACAACGTTCTGTTCATTGCACGGAGACACAAATACTTCGGCAATAGCAAAATAGACCATATAACCACACACTACTTGACATTTCATGAACTTTCAAACTTGAACGAAATGAAGTGATAGAACCATTCGTCCTCTCTGAACAGAAAAATGCGCATTTTGACGCTTTAATTCTGTACTTAATTTTGTTTTTTAAATGGAAAATAGCGGGAAGGCTCAAGAAGACCCTTTCGTTTCAATGAGAGTACACAAAACTTACCAAAAAGAACGTTGGAGCGAGAAGTAGTCAAAGAAAATTGCTGTTCGATGTATTTAATGACAAAAACGCTGTAAGCCACAATGTAAGCCCACAAGAAGACAGATCCAATCACAGTGAGAATAAAGAGTTTATTCTGCAACAAAAAAATAATTGTTAATTTGAAACTACAGCACAGTGAGCTCATAAGTCGAATAAGTCAATTTTGATCTAAGTGTGATGTTCCTTTGAAGACATCTCATATCAAATAAGCAAAAACAGTTTTCATTTTACTTGCAACAGTTTTCTCATTACAGATTACAGGAAAAATAACAATAGTAATACTAAACGCAGGATACATGCGCAAAGGAGACACTATGGTACAAGAATATAATGACATAGGCTATAGCTTTTCTGGTAGAGACGTGGATTTAAAAAAAGTGACGTAAATATACAGCTGAAAACCAACTACGGGTGCGCATCTAAATTCTACGACGACCAACCTCCAAAAGACTTTTTCCTGATGAAAGTAACTGCTGCAAGTGCTCCCTGAAAGACATGTTAACGTTACTATCACAGCGCCTTTCGAAAAAAAGATTTCCCGACCAATTGGTGAGATTTCGGCGCAATCTCTCATCACCGTTGTAGAGGTTATTTTGAGAGGTTTGATTGGTGGCAGATTGGTCACGTGAAATGTCGTCTTTTATGAACAGCTGACGTTGCGCATCATTGGTTTCTGAAGAACATTCTTTGCTTTCTCCTAAGAATAGACATAAATCAATCAAACGCAAAAAGTCGCATTGGGTCAAACTTTACAGTTGTTAGCCACGCCTCAAACAGGAAAGTGAAACAACCCAGACAGCAAAATCCGTCATTTTTACATTGATTCAATGTCTGCAGACGTTGAATCAATGTAAAAATGACGGATTTTGATGTCTGGGAAGCCTTCAACAACAAACCTCCAAAGCATGCAGACTCTGTGCAGAGTTATATAATCTTTTGAAGCCATAACGGCAGTACAACCACACTACACCATAAACCGTTTTATCGCGAAGGTTCCTAAATCTCACCACAAAATATAAGTGCACAATCTGATCCAGATATCTCGCATATAGCGGTTAAAATGCATATAGAAGCTAGATAAACTGACTATGCGATTATCCGGCTCAGTTCGCAGTGCAATTCTGAGAGCAAAAATCGTTCATTTTAACGTTACAATAGGGTGCACTACGTGTGACGTGTACGTGGTTAAACAAAAATTCCCAATAAATGAACCACTTACAAGCGGATTCACAAAGAAAAACTTGCATACCTTTGCTCTCTCCAACGGACTTGGAATCATACGGAACTCCAAAAGTCTTACCACGTATTTTTCTGAAGAAAAGAAAACAAAGATAAAGAACAGGTTTGTTAATTTTGCTTACTAAAATAAAATAGTAATAAATGATCTGAAATATGAAATTGGGCTAAACTTACAAGGACAATATTAGCTAATTCCGCACGGGAGTAAACACTAAACAAGTCTTTTATCAAAAACAAAATTTGCCGTGATGAAGCAATAACTGACCTTGGAAAGCAGAAGAACATCACACCAACCACTGCGTTTACAGAAGCAAAGATTAAGAACCCAAGCCACCATGCGGATATCCAGGCCGGGTTACGAGGGTCCATCTTTGTAGGGGGGTCAGTGAGGTCCACCCACAAAAAAGTTGTCCATGCCGAAAGCAAAAAGCCCAAGACAGGGCCACCAAATTGAGTACTGATAAGGACACCTGGTGAAAAAAAAACGAAAAAGGAAGAAAACATGCTTAAGTCGATATTTTGTGATAGCAGTGCTACAAACATAACCAAACCACTTGTTTGTGGTACGAAAAACTCAACTCCATTATCGAACTACAAAATAAAATAAACAAAGTAATAGCAGTACAGTTTGCTAGGGGCCACCCTAACTAGTAACTACGCGATGATGTATTATTGCATATAATAAATTAGTAGTAATAAGCAGCAGTGGATATAAAAGCTATATACTATAATAAAAAATTAGCAAAATATATATTCAGTAAAACTTCAGCCCAAATAAAAAACAAACTTAACACGGGATTGGATTTATTGAACCAATTCCACCCCAAATTGCTTTCTTTCAATGAGAAATATGTTTAAGTTGTAACATGAATCAAGGTGGCCGTATTTTCGGAGTTTTTGAAGGACAAAATTAAGCTATTCAACTGAATCAAGAGCACTGAGAGAATTTATCAGACCTTTAAAGAAAGACAATCGCAATTTTTATGCAACTTACTTTGCTGAATATTGTACCAATGGGCCATAAGCGCCGACTTTTATTTTTGCACGGGGTGGCGGATAGCACAACATGGCAACCTAAAAACTTTCAAACTGCATGTTTTTGTTTGATCTTTACTAAGCGTGTTTCGTAGATGCAACTGTCTTTCACACCTGATTTGTAGCTCGATAATTTAATAATAATAATGTTAGTTTTTATATAGCGCTGTATCCATCGCAGAATGCGTTGCTCCACAGCGCTTTACATAACAGACAGTGTCAATGCAGCCGTATAGAGGCGCAACTGAGTACATTATTACCCGAATCCACTCCATTGCTCAGTGCCAAGCAGGAATTAGATTCAGTACCATTTTTAAAAAGTCTTTGGTATGACCCGACAAGGTATCGAACCCATGCCTACCGCTTCAGAGACGGGCGCACTAACCACTAAGCCACCGAGCCGGCAATTTACAAAGCAATTTTAAAACAAAGCACAGGAGGTATGTCGTGAATTTTATTGTTACGTTGCTGCTCTGACACTTGACATTTGGCAAAAGTATTTTTGCGAACAGCAGCTCTGTCAATCCAACTGTTAATCAACTGGTCAAGTTGTAACCGTGAAGCTTCAGCTTGATAAACATTTAAAATTAGGACGTGGTTCAATCGCTGTTGCGTCACGGTAGATCGCAAGTAGGTTTTTATGCGCCTGAGTGCACTAAACGATCGCTCCGCCTCGCAGGTGGTGGAAGGCAACGATATATTTTCAGTATATTTTCAAAGGCAAAGTATATTTTCACAATGCAGACCATGTTTGGAAGCATTAATGAAATTGTTTCATTGCTTGCAAATAGATCAAGCAGTTGCGACATAGTTGCAAATCGGACAGAATGCTCTATCTTTGCATCTATCGTATTCTAGCCACGGGAATTCACTCTCCCACGATTTTTGACAGCTTCTCCCTTCAATAACGATTATCCTGCTCGTGCTCGGTTCTTCCACCTCCCTGATCGTGCTAACGCTTTTTAGCATTGGCACACTTTCGTTTCGTTCAGGCTTTGGTCACTTTCATGCTGGCTGAAATCCTGACTAGACGCAACAAAAAATGACTCAATGGAGGGCTGCAATTTTGAACGCGTTTCGATGGCATCTTTAAGCTGAATAAAACTGGAATGTCGGCGAAAACTTTAACTGGACGACTTTTCGTAATTTTTTCTATGGTGTAACAAGCAACTCCTATGTCAGACCAATAAATTCCCGCCTCAGACTTTTACAGTACGACGTTTCGTAATTTTTTTTATGATTTAACAAGCAACTCCTATGTCAGACCAATACATTCCCGCCTCACAGTTTGCCACGCAATATTAACTTACTGCATGAAGTAGATAACAAAGCAGAAATTAAAGCATGAAGTAGATGACAGTACACTCCAATTGAAATCGGAAAATAATCCAAAATGCAAAATTTTAAGTAATTGAAAAAGGTTGCTTTTATTATGGGAATTGGCAAGGAGTGTAGCTTTCCTCGAATAGAATCATGTTAACGTGCAAATTTGCAGAACGTTAAAACTGCTGTGACTTTGCTAAGTGCACTTTTTAAATAAAACTCAATAAGTTTCAAAAATTGCATTTTTTTAATGAAATTTGAAAATAGATATTCATTTAGGGCAGTGATTCTCAAACTGTGTGCCGCCACAGATTCTCAAGTGTGCCGCAAATCTTTGAAATTTTGGAAAAGAACTGTATAAATATTTAAAATAAGCCATTCAGACAAGCATGCGACTTAAAAGCGCTTTAACTCCTTCAATAAATGATAAATAAGCACATGTGACGATGAAGCCAATTATGGCATTGCCGATACAGCAGGGTAATTGCCACGTCACTATTGGGCTGCTATGTTAGCTATTGCTAACAGTACTTCCCACCATTTGGAAGCAATGAATCAAGCAATCTTTCTGCAGAAGAAGAACAGTTCATCGATTTACGAAACGACCCATTTTTTCAAACGCTGTTTCCACAAAAAAACTTGGATGCGTTTTGGCTGTCTGCTTCCAAATTCTATTTCATAATCCGTGCAAAAGCAATCAAAATTATATTGCCATTTGCATCTTCATGGCTATGTGAACATGGCTTTTCTGTTTTGACTGAAATTAAAAGCTGTAAACGAGAGAGACTGCTTGAAATTGACGATGAAATTCGGGTATATGTTTGTCAACAATGCAACCTCGTTTCAGTCGAAGCTTATACTGATACAAACAAGCACATCCATCGCATTGACACGTAAAAATAATTTTTTTAAAGCAACTTTTCTTTTGTAAGTGTGCCGCGTGCATTTTATATTTTTTCTAATATGCCACAAGCTGAAAAGGTTTGAGAACCACTGATTTAGGGGGTGGAGCTATCAATCATCGAGATAATTTTATTTCCAAGTATTTTATAGTTGGCATAATTTATAGCGACATTATGAGCAGTTTAAAATGTTTCAAAAAAGATTTTTGAGGGAGGCAATGGAAAGATCGTATTTTATTGATTAATAAATTTCATTGCATACCTAACAAATGTAACAATGACTTATGACAAGTAACAAATAAAACGATCGCAACAACAAGGAAAAAACTCGTAGCCACGTGTTGCGTAATCTTCACGTAGCTTGCTTGATGTTACGCGAGTATCATGCTTGTGACAAAAACAATCATTAATTTTTCTTCGCAATACTGTATTGGTTTACCTCTTGCTTTACGTTGACTTGAAGCGAAAACCAATGATCAAAAAAAAGATTTAAACGTCCGTTCAAATTACATTTATTTGCAGTAAGTAATGTAACCTAAACGGGGTGGCTGCCACCCCTCCACAGCGGTTACGGGGTGGCGTGGCCACCCCGTAACCCCGTAAGTCGGCGCCAGTGCCAATGGGTACAATATTTCCATTTTGTATATGGTAAACTATGTCACTCATGCACCATTTACGACCACTAATATATGATGTACCAAGATAGAGAGCTGATCTGCTTCTGGGCAAATGGTCGTCCATGTATGAAAAACCAAGTGGTTTCAAAGGAGACATTCCAAATCCAAATACAATTTGCCCAATCAAAATTATAACATAATAACCTCCGCCCGTGGAGATCTGAGCAACAGTGGTGTTTAAGCTATACCTCAAGGTTATTATAGACCTCCAATCATTATCATAATGTCGTAGCATCTTATACCAAATACCACTATCGTATTATTTATAATCAAAAAACACGTTTGTTATGCCGTTTCAGGTTTTATCACTGTGCTCATTGTAAAAATCTTCATTGGCTTAACAAAAAAATTAAAAGAAAAAGTAACCTGATGAAAATACTTTTGATAATTCAAACTCCTGTTTGCTATGTATCATTGAAATATTATATAATCTAGTTTAGAATTGTCATAATCTAAAAATGCCAAATCTTTCAAAGTGAAAATTTGTTCATTTTTAATGGAAATTTTATGCAGAAAATAAACTTAAATGAAACTTAGATTGCAGCAGATTGATTTAATGCCACCGCTAAATGAAGGTAAAAAGGACTAATTTTGCTGATCTAGCCTGCCCAAAATTGCAACACGCGGTCATTGAGACTTGTTTGAATCGAGTATTGTGCAAAAAAGATCATGAAGAGCATTTGGTGATGCACACAATTATGATTACTCCTGTATTATCTAAAATACTGCCAATAAGCACAAATTAGTGCTTATTATATAAAATATCCTGAATTGTTTACACTGTGTCAGTGCACTTTAAAGTAATCAAGCACAACGCGAACATTTCTGGAGGCATTTTTTGACTGAATGAATGCAATGGAACAAAATCAACGCTTTCCTGATGGATGTTTTCAATGGGTTTGAAGTGCAGACTATCTTTGAACAGTTCTTTTAAGTGTGCTTTAAAACTGAAACGACACACTTACTAGATAATACTACAGTGTAAGAATGTAGTTGGAATTATCCCGTACTATGCACAAGGTATTGAAATTATAGCTGAATGGCTTTCTAAATTATTATAGAAGATCAAGGAAAGACTGTGAACTCAATAAGAGTACTCGGACAGAACATATCTTAAACCTCATTTATTATAATTTAGAAAAAATGTGAAACTCACACTTACATATTTTTACTCACTTCTGTTTTGCCTGAACTGGGCATGGTGAGATTAAATTGAGGAAAGATCTTTCCACATAAAGCTGGGGTATGACCTGCAGTGGTTTGAAAAATAAGATCAAAAGGAAGAAGCGGCAAGTAGTTATGCGCTTTAAAATGTTGTACAGTATTCTATAGTAGTAACGTGGCATCTCATAAATAGATGAAGTCTAAAATAATCGATGTTATTATGAAATATGCAAATGTCATGTACAAATATCCACCACAAATGTGCCACCGATTTTTGTCAAGCTCAGGAAGCAATGCTGAGATCAATTGAGAATGTTATAAGCCTAATCATTTTCTTCAGATGACCACGTGACTGAACACTTATTAGCGCTTCAACTACATGTGCGTTTTGCTAACCTTGACACTGCAGCATGTGCAATGCCTGTACCAACCTGTATAGTTTGACACCACATCATGTTTGGGCATCAAAAAGTGAGGAAATGCTGATAGAAGCATCCCGACTGTCATCAACAGACATCCTACACCAAGTATTCTAGGTCGATGGCGATATCCACCAAAATAACTCACAAAGAGACAAATCGAAAGGTCACCAATCTGAAATAATATTAAAAACAGTTCAGTTTGTTTCCAGAAAAAATGATCACTAGGCTAGTAAAAGTTTACCGTATTTTAATTCGCAATAAACATAAGTGTGGATAAGTGGTTAACACTATCTCCAGATTTGTAGCAGTGGCTCAAATTGTTTGCAGACAGGCCAAGCCTGATTGAATCAGCATTTGAAGAGTTATTGGGAAGAAACGCATTTCTATCCATCATAAAAATATAATCCAGATTGCTTGGTATACAGAAAAAAGAAAACAATTTATTGTTTAAGCTTTAAGGGATAGTGTATCATGTTACAAGTTTGTGTCCACACAAGAAAATGAACACACTTTTTAATTTTAAAAAATAAACTAACTTAAAATCCCTTATTAGCAAATACCATTTATGTTTAAAAGCATGAGATCACATATTATATATATAAGTGAAGTTACAATACATAGTTTAGCAACACAGCAATAGATAAAGGAACTTAATCTTCTTTATATAATACTCTATAGATAACAAGTAATAAAGTGTTTCTGGTGTGTCACTCTTAAACCTCTGTTCTGGCTTCTCGTTGTTGAGACAATTGCAGATTTAAATTTTATTAGGATCTTTATGTTAAAGAATATCAGTCGAACAAATAAAACAAACAGGTTTGGCAACTAAATAAAATTTATTAGTAAAGCTTTCGCCACCGTAAAGGCGGCTTCATCAGTACTCTTACTCAAATAGAATCATAATATATCTTAATATTATTCTATTATCTTAATAATATTATATTAATTATTGTCTTAATTGTGATATGTTAATAATATTATAGTAACTTATTTATGAATAAGAGGAAAGCTCTACTAATAAATTTTATTTAGTTTCAAAACCAGCTTGTTTTATTTAGTGTATTATATTACGGAATGGCCCGTTTCGGCGAGTCCAATTCAGCTAGTCCGATTCGGCGAGTGCCCTGTTTGGCGATTTTTTGAATTTTTTTTTTAAATTATTGGGTACCGTACCCTAATTATCATTTCCATTTTAGGGGTTGGGGTTAGAGGTAAGGGTTAGGATCTTATTTCAACGTTTAGCGACGTTAAAACGATGTAATAGCACCCAATAATTAAAAAAAAATTTTAAAAATTGCCGAATAGTAGCAGACTCATTATATTAGGTGTTGAAGTTGAAATTACCTACCTGTTGCGCAGCACCTAGAACACCTAGTTGCTTGTTAGTGAGTTTTAATTCTCTTTCAAGTGAAGTGAGAATACTTTTGGTGTATCTGGAACAGCCCATCTCTACCAACAAGACAGTTGACAGCACCACAAAAAAAACATTGATGTTATGCCACATCTTGACTTTCTTAAAGAACCAAACGTAAAACTGATTCAACACAGGACAAAATGCTACATGACTACAATGGTATTTAAAGATAAAAAAACATACGCTAATCTAATTTTTCAAAAACCATATAAAAATTATGCTGTAATGAGAAAATAAAGAAAATTTCACCACAAGCAATAATAACATGAACCCATCTAAACAATGGTGATCAAAAATACACAAAAACGCATTAAAATTGTTTAATATTTTGCAACAGCAATAATTCAATATGCAAAAGATACAATATGGTCAGCCATACAAGTTATATATAGTTTCATCATTGGTTTTGGTTTAATATATGAATAAATAAATTAACATAATTACCACAACATGACACTGTAATGTTATTTGTATATATTTTTTTTGTGGAATGTTGTTCATTTCAAAGCATGTTTAAAGCATGTCTTGAAATGACCCAATCCGTCTAAACATGTCGAAGTTTTAAATTCTTAAATGGTACTCTGACTTGATGATGGTAGTAAATCAAATGGTAGTTAATCAATGGTGGTTAAAAGTTATCAAATTGCGTCTTAATAAATATTGACAATTGCATAAATAATCACATTGTATCAAACCCAAAATGCAACTTAGTCATGCCTTGATGATAAAATTGCTTTTGAGTATGACAAAAAAGCTTTATCAAGTATCATTTAACGAGAAAAATAATCCTCTGCCTTGAAGTATACCCAAACACAATATGGCCAGGCAAGCAAACTGAGCTGGTTCAATATTTACACTTGTGTGGCGGGTAGGTTAGACATTTAGACAATGAGTAAAAATAATTTCTAAATAAACAGAAAAACGCATGACAATAAACATTAATATAGTGATCACGAAATTTAGAAGGCAAATCACACAATCAGAAAACTCCAGGTCAAGGGTTTTTGAAGAATTAGTTTCACATGAAAAAATAATAATAACTTCCATACGACAGTAATGTTTTTGATCCTATTCAAAACTTCATACTTTCCTACCATACCATGCATTTCAGTGAAACACATCATGCAAAGGAGCACATGTTTAGTTTGAAACTTTGGTATTTTAAAGTAACCAGGTGAGAATTATTTGGTTCAACCGTTGATTGAACAATAATAGATAAATTCAAATTTTGTTTCAGTTGCTAGCAAACTGACTCCTCATAAACCTGCAGATATATAAGAAAAACTAAAACAATGAAAACTATTAATACTACAAAAAGTGCTCAATGCTAAGCAAGAAAGCAAAGCAGAGCGAATTAAATCAAATATAGTTATTACTATCTGAAGCCTTTACAGACTGTTTCACCTAACGGATCATCAGAAGGTCTTATTCAAATAGAATCTATGTATAATGTCACCAAGGATACAGCTTTTTTATATTGAAATGAGATACCTCAAAGACTATTACCATAGCACATGCACATTTTCAACTGACAAAAAAAGTATTGAAAAAAACTTCTAGTTGCTTCTTCAGAATCTTTTAGCCTTATATTTTAAATCTCAACATTTAGCGACAGATAATTGTAGCATGTTTATAATACAACTGAACCAAAATTCAATTCAAAACGCAATTCATTCTTCAGGAAAAATAAACTAAAATACAACAAGATCTTGTAATCAAAGTACATGCTGAATTGCTGATGATTAGTCAGACATGATGTATTTCAAGAAGCCAAATCAACCGGTGCCTACATAGCCGGGTCTGCTACTATTCGGCGAGTCTGATTCGGCGAGTCCGATTCGACTAGTCCGATTCGGCGAGTTCCCTATTCGGCGAGAGCCCTTTTCGGCGAGTGCCCTATTCGGCGAGTTTTTGAAATTTTTGAAAGGAAATTATCGGGTACCGTAGCCTAATTATAATTGACGTTTTTACATCGTTTTAACGTCGCTAAACGTTGAAATCGTGCAGAAAGGAATAAAAAGAAAATGTTTGAACTATTAAATTAAAATTCTTCATGTCAGTTTAGTTGCTTTTATTTTTGACCATCATATCAAAAACAATACACGTCAACATAGCAAAGGTAGAAGCGACAAAACGCGAACGTTTAAACGTGCTTGAATTCGTCATGTCAGTTCAGTTGTTTTTATTTCTGATCATGATATCAAAAACAATACACGTCAACATAGCAAAGGTGTAGAAAAAGGTAGAAGCGACAAAACGCGAACGTTAAAATGTGCTTGTGACCGAAGTAAGTTATTGAGTTGAAAGAAATTTGGCACGGTCGCAACACTTTCAGAAAAATTTAAGATGTAAAGGGAAAATAACACAAAGAAAATGTTACAAAAAAAAAAAGATCATGTTTATTTCTATAAGTTAGTACTTTTGAATAGTTAAAATGATTAGTTTGGACCAACAAATGTGTGGCCTACAGCTTAGATTGAAAGGAAGTTATCGGGTACCGTAGCCTAGTTATCCCGACCAGCAAAAATTTGTTCCAAGAACACAGTTCATTTTTACATTGTAGTAACAGAATGAAAAGGCTAAACAAATGTGTGGCCTATCGTGTTAACGTCGCTAAACGTTGAAATCGTGTAGAAAAGGGAGCTTTTGCTGACTAGGATACTTTGAAACTGAGAAACATTCACAGAAGCCCTACGATTTGTTCCAAGAACCCATTTAGCATAACATTTCATTTGTACATTGATTCAACGTCTGAATACATTATCTTAAAAATGCAACGTATCGTAGGGCTTCTGTGAATGTTTCTCAGTTTCAACGTATCCTAAGCACCCTTTTCTACACGATTTCAACGTTTAGCGACGTTAAAACGATAGGCCACACACTTGGTTAGCCTTTTCATTCTGTTACTACAATGTAAAAATGAACTGTTAGGCTAACTGGGTTCTTGGAACAAATTTTTGCTGGTTGGGATAACTAGGCTACGGTAGCCTAACCGATAATTTCCTTTCAATCTAAGCTGTAGGAGTGTAGGTCACACATTTGTTGATCCAAACTAATCATTTTAACCATAGGCGCCTAAGCCGTGGGGACCAGGCCCCCACGCATATTTCCGCGTGGGAGCAACTTTTTATGCGGCATTGATACATAAAACAATAGATGAACTAGCGATCGGCAGCAGGAAAACATTTTTAAATGCAAACCGCAACAGCTTCGCAGTAAATAATCACTAGAACGAGTAGCGATGCTACAATCCCACCCCCGACAAAAAAATCTGTCATTTTTACGTTGATTTAACGTCTGCAGACGTTGAATCAATGTAAAAATGAATGATTTTGCTGCCTGTGACATAGCAAAAATCTACCATTTTGCGTCGATTCCATGTCATCAGATGTTGAATGCACTCAAAAACAACATAATTTGCTACGTTGACGCAGCGTGCGTTTAACTTAATGCGCTTGCAAACTGCCTCGCTGTCGCTTTCGAAAGTCGAAACCTCTGCAGAGAATTGTCGCGGCAGTGAATCGCTTGCTGTGAAAATGAACTTGAAGTCTCGGCCCGAGGTTACCACTAACCAACGTAACAAGGGCTGGTACAAACCGCATTGCCCACAGTCGCACAAGCGGCATAATCAACACAACAACGGCCTCGAGCAAACTGCATGGCGCACACACGTCCGTTGCCATGGAAACCCGATCAAAGGCGGGGAATATGCGCATCTTTTGTTTTCATCTTTACAGCGAATTGGAACTTGAAAGCTGGTCAGCCATAAGTTGCGATATTGTAGTGAAAAGGGAGCAATGTCAAGTCGAAAACTTAATCAAACGTCTCTCTGTAACTATTTTTCAAGGGCTGTTTACGGATGTCAGCAACTTTTAAATTTATTAAAGGTGACGTGCTGTTGAATTGATGCAAACATGAATGATTTTGCTTTCAACAGGTATATTTTCAAGCATATGATCAAGTTAGTATTTTCATTCCATTTACAGTATACCTTTTAGTAAACCTTTTCGTCTCTTGTTTCATGCTAATAAATCTAGTTCGTTGCTAAACTTTATGTTGTGCTTAGCTTAAAGAGTCGCAGTCCATCAACCGCTAGCCAACGCAGACGCATAGCATGTGTTTTGGTCGAGCTTTGTTTATAATAATTAACGGCAGGTCGAACGTAGCGATAACTCCGAGTGTGGCAATAAAAGCAATCCTAGTGTGACGACATAATTACGTCATCCATCTGCGTGACATTTCGCTGAATTTACGTTGCTGCTGATGAAACACGCTTTCGCCCCCACGGCCAATAAAATAGTTAGGCGCCTATGATTTTAACTATTCAAAAGTACTAACTTATAGACATAAACATTATTTTTTTTATGACATTTTCTTTGTTTTATTTTTCCTTCATATCTTAAATTTTTCTGAAGGTGATGCAACCTTGCCAAATTTCTTTCAACTCAATAACTTACTTCGGTCACAAGCACGTTTTAACGTTCGCGTTTTGTCGCTTCTACCTTTTTCTACACCTTTGCTATGTTGACGTGAATTGTTTTTAATATCATGATCAGAAATAAAAACAACTGAACTGACATGACGAATTCAAGCACGTATTAACGTTCGCGTTTTGTCGCTTCTACCTTTGCTATGTTGACGTGTATTGTTTTTGATATGATAGTCAAAAATAAAAATAACTGAACTGACATGACAAATTCAAGCACGTTTTAACCTTCGCGTTTTGTCGCTTCTACCTTTGCTATGTTGACGTGTATTTTTTTGATATGATGGTCAAAAATAAAAATAACTGAACTGACACGACGAATTTTAATTTAATAGTTCAAACATTTTATTTTTATTCCTTTCTGCACGATTTCAACGTTTAGCGACGTTAAAACGATGTAGCACGATTTCAACGTTTAGCGACGTTAAAACGATGTAAAAACGGCAATTGTAATTAGGCTACGGTACCCGATAATTTCCTTTTAAAAATTTCAAAAACTCGCCGAATAGGGCACTGGCCGAAAAAGGCTCTCGCCGAATAGGGAACTCGCCGAATCGGACTAGTCGAATCGGACTCGCCGAAACGGGCCATTCCGACATAGCCAGTACCATACTTTGACAATGACATGTTATAGGAAACACCTTAGCTTTAGTTTAGGTAAATGATTGCAAGAAATCTAATGTGAGTTGCACCACTCACCAAAATCAAAAGGCCAATCAGCAGATGAGTCAAAAATAAAGTAGATTGGATGAATGAAACAATTATATAAACATAATCTGAAAAATTTTACTGCGATGCAAGATCAGCCGCTTCACAGCCATTGAATTTATGTTTTTTACAAATTGAACATTCGAAAGCAGCACTGCCAAAACAACAACTTTAGCAAAAGAGTTAAAGATTTCAACAACAAAAAAAACAGTGGGAAAAATACTGTAAACAAACATAGATTTCCAATAACAGAAATTTTGAAAATAACAACATCATCACAAAGTCAATTCAATGTTTCATCAATTATATACATTTAAAAGCTGTCATGTTGTTATTATAAACCTACTGGCATATGCAGCACACAAAAAAGGGGCATTTAGAAAATACTATTTCGATGGCTAGAAGTTCTAATGTGACTTGCCTTATGCACTATCATCTTATTTAGACACTATAAATTTTTAGTCTATTCAAGAAAGCACTGTTACAAATGGATATATAATGTAGTATTTTGAAATTATTTTGTCAAGTATTATACAACATAAATATATACTTTTAATTTTACCAACAGTAAGAAATATATTTACATAGAGTAATTCTCACATGCAGTCATCTATACACATACTATAGTTTTTCTAAATCTGATAATATATAACCATGAAAGATGACGCACTTGCAAGCTATTATAGAGCAGAAAGGTGGACTCTTGTCAGCTTATGCATACCAGTTTGAAGCACACATCTCTTTTTTTCTTGTATCTCACACAAAGAGAGCTGGACAACTTAAAGCGCAAAAGTTCTAAATGACTGCAATAACTGAATGCTGATTTACAGCTAACAACTCAGGCAAAACAAAAAGGTAGGTAACGTATTCTATTTATTAAAATTTTCTTGGTACACATGACTGGTTCTGATAATGTTAGTCAAGTTAAAGTCTTCCAGTTGTATAAAGTTTATTGTTAAAACAAATAACAATGTTTAAATGTGGATTTAATAAAAAAAAGAAAGAATATCTATATTTTTCAACAGTTGGCCATGCATTCAGTGTGCTCATGTCTAGAGCTGCCAAGAAAAATGGGCCTCTCATTTAAAAAAATTGACTCTTAAGAAAATGAACTTGAAAGAAGGATCATGAGAACAGCCATGAAACATTAAATTAAAGTTTGCTGTAAAAAAAGAAACAATCTTTAATGCATTGCGAAAAAATGAGGCCAACCTGTATGCAACACACTGCATTACAAAGGCTTCTGAAGTTAAGATCTGCAAATTTGCAAAAACAACATTTACCAAAATCACAACTCATATTTGTTATGATTTATGCAAATACATGTACAAAGCAGTGTGTTTGTAAAAGTGCATAACAAAGTGTACAAGCATCAAGACTGTAGAGTAGACTAGCCTACTCTAAAAAACATTCCTATGTCATTTCCACATCTTCCTCACCCTGTATGTTTTCATTGCTGTTGTTAAGTCGACGAGGTTGTTGTACAGGAAGTTCTGACATCAATATAGCTGGAATGCGAAGTGCGCAACATGATACGCTGGTCAGAGGTTCAGGAAAGTCAGTGGCCTTTTCCCAAGTGTCACGCTCGGGGTCATAACATGCAACAGTGCGTACATCTTTCCGTTCCCTCCAAGTGTGCCCGCCGACAACATAGATCTTCCCATCTACAACAGCAGCTCCAGCTTCGCTCTGTCCAGCAAATAAAGGGGCAACTTCAGTCCATTGTGAACTCTTTAAGTCAAGCATTTCAGTGGTAAGGACATCGCGACGTGCTCCATTCGTTTTGTTGTTGCCACCAATGCAGTAGAGCCGTTCTTTGTAGTCGACCATGCAATGCAAGCCTCGCTCAGTTTTCAGCTTTGGTTTAGCTTCCCACTTGTTTTCATGAGGATGATAACAATACACTTCCCTTTGAAAACCATCAGATGCAAAGCCACCAGCAATATACATCATCCCGGAGCAAGGTGCACCAGAGTGAGCACACACAGCATGAGGAAGATCAGCAATGGACTCCCACTTATTCTGATCAACTTTGAATCGTTCAGCTGAACTAAGAGGACCGGTGTCATTTCTTCCAGCAATAGCATACAAGTAGCCATTAATGGCACTGACATGAAAATCTGTGCGTGTCTCCAACATGTTGGCCATTTTCATCCACCGGTTAAATCTGGGATCGTACCTGCACACATTAGACATCGCTGTGCTGCCGTTGTTGTCAAACATCTCTTGCCCACCAACTACATATAAAAAATCATTCAATACAGCAACACAATGACAATAAGCAGGCAAATCCATTTCACCTAAATGTAACCACTGACTTGCTTCTTTATTAAACAGCTGTACTTCTCGAGACACATGATTTGTTGATTCTTTACCACCGATGGCAACCAGGCAAGGCATAACTGAACGAACCTGCATGCGAGCAGACTGTAGTAATGGTTGTTTGTGTGGCAACATGTGATACTTGGTTGCTTCAAGCAAGAGTTTGAGACATTCAGCATCTGTTTGCATGTAATGAATGTTGTGGACTTTTTCATCAATGTCATCAGGAGAGATAAGAGGAAAACGAATATGTTGCATTACAGAAAATACAGATGATAATCGAGAAGATTCATGACTTAACCAACGATGTGCTGCTTCAAATAAGTCTAATTCAGAATGACCTCGAATCTTATTGCTCGCTAATAAAGCACAGATGTCTTTTTCCGAAAGACGGAGAAACTCATCAGTGCGAACAAATTGTGTGAAATTTGCAAGGATAAAAGTTCTCACACACTCTTCAACTTCAGCTAAATTGAAAAACTTTGCAATTTTGCTTATATCAACACAATTTTGTGCTGACAATTCAGACTGTAAAAACTGACAACAAAACTCCAAGACAGACATAATTTGCAAATGATTGGCAGCTGAAAGAATATCTTGCATGTTCTGAACAGTCAAATTCACAGATGATGTATAAATAAAATCAAGTACAGCTTGCAGACCAATTGAAGATACTCCGTGAAGTTCAATCACATCTTGCTGGCGTTCTTTCATTTCAGAAGTAAACATTGAACGAAAATAAGGACTACATGAGGCCAATATAGCACGATGAACACTAAATTTCTTCCCTTCCACCATCAGATGAACATCGCACAAATACTCAGATTTTCGAAGCTCATTTAGTCCATCAAGAACTAATGATTTATGACCTGTTGAGGTGTATGAGCAACCATCTGCATTAGATGAAACAACAGCCAAACTTGATGGTAAGGCATTAGTTACACTTGGGTTGGATGAATTTGGATGTAAGTGTGGAAATTTATTTGTTTCCATGGACGTATCTTCAGTCATCATATTGCTGAACAAAAACTTGAGGCAAGCTTGTTTAACAGGCAAAAACTTAAGCTTATTAGTCTCAATTTTTCACGATGGTGAATAATGTTAAACACAGTTCCTGGAAAAAATACCCCACTAAAATTTAGTTCTGATAATTTGCAATATTACGTTGGTTGTAAAATCAGTGCTTGTATGGATATGACACTCTTGTTTAACTAATAGCCAGGCTATAACTGTAAGATTACAAAAACAGCTAGTCGCATTACCCATGATATGCATCTTAAAATCAGTAACCATTTTGTTAAAAATAGACAATAACATGCTTTTGCTTATTATTAGCTATATTTCACCATGTCATGGTACCACACTTTTAACTGAAACACAGAAGCTTGCAATAAACCGCAGATACTTATGTGCTTTGATTTTAAAATAAACCATAATTATGTACAGACTGTAGGGCGTAGGCTATATTTTTATCATCATAACTTCATTCCTTTCTCTTGTCGAAGATTAGACAGAATAAAAGGCCAAATTTTTCTGCTGTAAAATATTTCAATTGCAGTTTTGTAGTCAAATCTTGTCCAGCCTTCAACATTATTAATCTAAATTTTTGGTTGTCTGCATTAAGTATTTCATTTTCCATTCATTTTTCTTTCTAATAGTTGTCTTTGAATACAATAACTTTAAATCATTTAGCCAAAATATATATACATTAGTTTTCTTATTACAACTGTTTGTAGAATTTCTATTTTGGTGTGCATTCTCAATAGCGCACTTTCATTTATACTGTTTTTCGTCTAATTCTATGAGAATTTTAACATTTTCTATCAATTCACATTTTAAACGAGTGAAATCATTTTGCCATTTGTGATGACAATGTCCATATTTTGTCATTGTACAGTAAAATAGTTAATATACGGTAGGCTATATAATTTTACAACTCGTTTTCAAGTGTAGATGTCTTGGATGTTTTTATTTTCACAAAGTTACTACCGTATTTGCTATTTTTAGTTGTCTCAATATTTCCATATTACATCTACCACTTTCAGTAGCCTAATGCTTAATGTTATGTATCTCGGTTAAGAAAAGCAATGGTGAATTGACTTGGTTAACTACGATATTTTCAATAGTTAATCTTAATCTCTATTCTTGTAATTTAATCACCATTTGTGTGATTATTTTAATGTTATATTCTTTTCCAATTAGCTATAGTATAGTTTATTTTTTCCATTATTGCTTGACAAGCTTTCTCTGATTCAACCTACAAGATATTGTTGACAACAGTGTCTGCATACCACAGGTTTAGAACAATTAAGTAGGCCTACAGGCTGAAGCAATATCAGAATCAGTCAATCGAGACAAACAAAACATTTAAGACAAAATTAAATTACAATAACGTTTCAAACTATGCCAAAATAGGCATGAAGCCTACCCTGTACTGAATTGTTTTGGCCTGCACTGAGTTGTTCGAAAGTTTTATTTTATCTAATGTACCGTACCGTATATACGGTAGCCATTAACCATATGCAAACTACACAATCATATGTATAATCTAATCTAAACTAGGTGATCATTCTTCCATTTTTTGTTGACTATTTGAAATACGGTAATGTATTTTACACTTTTTTCTCTTGCCTTATAACCACACTGCATTAGGCTACGCTAGGGAACCTATATAATTTTGATGTTTTATTTTTTATGTTGTTAGCTCTGATGATGCGCCTTGTCAGTGTGCATGAAACGTTAGCGAAGCAATAAAACAACTCATGTGTTTCTACTTTAATCCATTGTAAGAAAAATTGAATATATGCTGAGCTGACGGTGCTGACCTGGAGTTAAAAACATCGAAATTTTTCACTTTTTAGTATTCAGTATTTCAGTCAGAATTCAGATCAGACATTACAAAGATATTGTTGGCAACTCTGGAAAAAAAAGTCGGAATCAGTAGGGTACAAAAACTGTACAATAGCCGGAGTCAGAGATGGGCAAGATCACCAGTATTGGTGATCTTGAAGATCAAGATCAAGATCACCAAGAATAGGTGATCTTGAAGATCAAGATCACCAAACTATGTGATCTTGAAGATCAAGATCGTGATCTTGAAGATCAAGATCACTTTCAAGATCACTTTTTGTGTACTTGAAAAAAAATGAATTTTTTGATCAATGATGTTGCAAAAAATAATTATTATAAGCAACCTGGGTAAAGGTATATAGTTGGTATTGCTAACTTTTACTTTTTACTACTCGATCGCTGGCCTAAGAATTGTAATAAGTTAGTGACTGTTGCTATTAGGCCTATCAATTGTTGACGTACTTTGCGTAGAACTGCAACGTCACACCCAAGACCGAGGTTAATTACAGGAGTACTGAAAAAGTCGCAAAATTTGCAATTAGTTTTATACGTTTTATTTATAATAAATAAATAAAAAAAACTTTGAACTGCATCATTTTTTACCAAATTTTTGTCTGGTTCATGTGGGAGTTTTTATTCGTGTTACTAAGCAGTTTTAACTTTCACTGCATTATGTCAATGTTTATTGCACCATTTACCCATCTGGCAACCTTGATGCTGTTGTCTGCTATCAAAAAAGTTCAGAGGTTTGCGGTCAGACAAACCGCTCCATACTCAGACCCTAAACAAGTCTTGGTCTGGTTGATTTGCTGCAATAAACCACTTTACATGACCAAAGTCGGCGTCCTAGAGTCCAGATTTTTTAACACCGCCATTCTAGAGTTTTGAAACATCTAAAATTGGGTCAAAGAAAGAAAAAATTTCTTTAAAATTCACACATGGAAATTGTGAACAAAGTTAACTTATTTTTTATTATACGTCAACATAAAGTACACGGAAGTTGACTTCTTTATTACGACCAACACAGAAAACTTTTCAATTTTGAAATGGTAACACTGACCAGATTAGATGGAGACTTTAAATCGTCTTTTGTTGGACACATATCATATTAACAGTGGCTTAATGTTAGTAGTTGCCACTAACTACTTTGTACAGTACGAATTCTAAAAAAATGCCTCTATCTAGGAAGTAAAATTCAATGTTAAGGTGATCTTGATCTTATTGTTCTTCAAGATCAAGATCACACAAAAAAAAGTGATCTTAGATCAAGATCAAGATCACCAAAAAAAAAGTGATCTTGAAGATCAAGATCAAGATCACGATCTTGATCTTCAAGATCACTTGTGATCTTCAAGATCAAGATCACGCCCATCTCTGGCCGGAGTTTTGGAGTATTTCTAAAAGCCGCAGTCAGAGTGGAGCCAGACTCTGCCAGAGTCTAAAGTTCTTTGCAAAAACAGGAGCCGGAGTTTGATTTTTTTACCAGCTAGTCTAGATCCAGATATAGTGGCAGATATGGCAGCAGTGGCCGAGTGGTTAGCGCGTTGGGCTCGCAGTCGAGAGCCTGCATGTTCGACTCCAGCTACCCGCACTTGCTGTTGTTTCTCTGGGCAAGAAACTTTACGATAATTGCCTCTACCCAATGATCGATTTCGAGTAGTGGGTAGTACCAAATTTAAGTCATAAGTAGAGTAGACAACCGGAAACAGACATCGCCGTCGGATGCAGCGTGGGTCAGGTGTACGTCGCAAGGAGTACACCGATGCACGCCATGTAGCCTAATCGAGCAATCTCATTGAATTAAAACATTCATGTTTTAAACCCATTTTTTGGGAAAAATTAAACATTTTCGGAAAGCAATTAGGCCTACTTTCCCACGCCCCCTGGCTATAGTCTACGTCTTTGGTTTCCAATGTTACTCATTATGTTAATGGGATTTTATTTAATGGGATTTTAACATTTTAACAACCAGCGTAACAATAATTATGAGAGAGCTAGAAAATTTTGCAAAATTGATGAAAATTTACAAGTTTTTTTCGATGTTTTTGCATGACTGTATTTGGTGCATGGCTGAAGCCTGCAAGTATTTTCACCATATCCTGATCAATTTATTTTATAGCTGAGTACTTTCAACCAACTCGCACTCTTAATGACCATTTACATGTAGGCCTAGATAGAGTGTTCTCGCGACCCGGTAGTTGGGATGTGGCACGAAACAGCTAAATGCTTTATTTATCGGTAGGCCTGTCCCAAACCTAAGTTGTTTCTGACAGAACACAAGGGTCGACTTGCCTTGCTGAGAGACCTAACATCATGAGTTCTTGCCCATTAGTGACCTCCTGCCCCCCGATGTCCAAAACAACACAGGGCACTCTATCTTTGTGTGTTTCGGGCGAACCAAGCCCACTGAAGCTGATGGGGTGGCACGAAACAGCTAAACACATTTTCCGCACACACACCTAAGTTGTTTTTGACAAAACACAACAGTCGATTTTGTCTCTCTGGAAAACCCAACATCAAGAGCTCGTGTGCAACAGGCAGGGGCTCCGAGAGGGAGGGGGTCAGTCAAATTTTCCTCCAAGCATAACATTGTAACGGAAAAACGAGTAGTTTTTTGTATTTTCACTTTTGAGAGGAGCCCATTTTAGTACTACAAAAGTAAAACTGTATAGGCCCACCAACTTAAAAATAAACAAATTTTTGAATGAAATGCGTAAAGTTCCAAGTATTTTTCGATCATTGTAGATGTATGTCACAATCAAGGTGCAATGCCTTGCGATGGCTTGCTTTGTATCTTCAACAAGCGTGTTGTTTTCATTGTGGAATTCTTGAGCGGTATGTTATTATCGGTTATGACCTGAAGTAACCTCTGATTACGAAATCTGTATTATGTAAAACGTGTTTTCTGGAATCATTTTCCCTACGTGACTTTCTAGAGACTTCTGTTGTTTACATTTAAATGCTACGTGACCGACGATGAGTTCGTGTGATGCAACACTACGTAACATTCTCGAGGTTACTGGACTGAACAACCAACTATATAAATAGTGGTGTAGTTTGTATGATGATATTATTATGATGATTATTATGAGTTGATTATGAGAGGTGTGCTATGAGTTGTGGATTGGTAGTTGATGCAGAAATTAGAGTTATTTGAGAAGCCGTTCGTTAAAGTTCTTCAAGAAGTCAGATTATCATTTCACTAGTAGAATTATTCGACATTTAATTGACTGCTTTTCGGTTTGACCCATTAAACTACGTCATTGAACCTTTCCAAGTCTTTTTCCTGGTAAGAGATAGAAAGAAATCGTGACAATGTAACTTCAGATGTTTCTCACCAATAACAAATCATTCTCGTACTATGGTATAGGCTAGGCAATGTAAAACTTCTTCCAGACGTAAAATCTGATGCAGTTAAGCCTAGCCTACTGATTTCCATATCACTGAACGATTTCTGTTGTTCTGACTTAAAAACTGGTGCTGCTTTGGCTAAGCCTGTAGCCTACTGTTTTTGCTTGACCAATTGAATCTTGACTTCAAAAACTGCGTTGGCCAGGAATACGATAAAAATAATGGATCCAACGTAGGCTACCGGTATCTGGAAAGGTGTGCAAGCAAAATTAAAGTAAGTAAACCTCTCCTGCGTTTTTTTTTTAATATGATGTCATTGCATAAATCTAGTTGGAGTTTATGGTGTGTGCAGTATTGTCCAGATGTGATATCGCTTTTAAAGTAGCCTAATTGATCGACTGTAACCTTGCCTAATGCCTACGTTGCTTTCAATTGTAGCCTAGCCTGACAAGAAATTCTAAAGAAAGCTGTCCCATTGTAGCGATCCATTATTTCAACATATAAGTTTTCCTGCCGTTTACTAAAGTTTCTATAATTTTCCATGCAACTGCTCCCAAAGAAAATAGAAAAAAGGGCGCACACAATAAAATGGTTTGTTCGTCCTTTGACGAGAGCTCTATAAAATCGGACGAGCTCTATCACATTAAACCAGCTCAATTAGACAAAGAGCTCTATCAAATCGGACTGGCTTACATCAAACCAGCTCAGTTAGACCAGTTCAGCTCTCAGAAAAACATTAAAATGATTGTTTACTTAAAATGTAATAATTCGTGATAATGTTTTACTGTTCTGCAATTTCACTATTCTGTAATGTTTAAATTCAAATTGTGTTATAGACCTACAACATTATATGAACACCTTCTGATAACTTAAAATTATAATTCGAATAACAATAATTGTGTGGAAATTATTTCATGGAGTCAGATAGCCAAATTAGATAAAGGAGTCAGATAGATAAATTAGATAGATAGAAATTTTCATCACCCAGTCAGACAGCCTTCATCTTAATTCAACTTATAAACTTATACTTAAATATAATAATAATAAAATATGTTAATAAACACTAAACATACCTATTTCATACTATGTCTGTTAAAATTGTGTTAGCGTTTTTAACTCCTTAAATTTGAGCTAAACTTGGTACCCTTGGTTCCAATTTAGCCCAAATTTGGGGGGGCCTCTGTAGCGATCCATTATTTCATCGTATAAGTTTTCCTGCCTTTTACTAAAGTTTCTGTAATTTTCCATGCAACTGCTCCCAAAGAAAATAGAAAAAAGGGCGCACACAATAAAATGGTTTGTTCGTCCTTTGACGAGAGCTCTAGCTCTATAAAATCGGAAGAGCTCTATCACATCAAACCAGCTCAATTAGACAAAGAGCTCTATCACATTAAACCAGCTCAATTAGACAAAGAGCTCTATCAAATCGGACTAGCTTACATCAAACCAGCTCAGTTAGACCAGTTCAGCTCTTAGAAAAACATTAAATTGATTGTTTAATTAAAATGTAATAACTCGTGATAATGTTTCACTATCCTGTAATTTCATTATTCTGTACTGTTTGAATTCAAATTGTGTTATAGACCTACAACATTATACGAACACCTTCTGATAACTTAAAATTATAATTCGAATAACAATTGTGTGGAAGTTAGATTTCATGGAGTCAGATAGCCAAACTAGATAAATTAGATAGATAGAAATTTCATCACCCAGTCAGACAGCCTTACTATTAATTCTTATCAACAACACTTTTATAAGTTACGCTAAAATAAATATTACCACACCATTATCCAAGCAGCCTAGAGCAGTTTCAAACCTATTCTTCTTTGAATTATGTGGATTACAGTCCTAAACGAGATCACTCCACTAACCTATACACATTGGCGTAGCCAGGGCGGGGAGAACGGGCCATGCCCCCCCAAAATTTTCAAAGTTTGGATTCCTAAGTTGAGCCCTTTGTTGAAAATAAATTAAAATTTGTAGAAATTTATACCGTTTTTCAAGACATCTGGCAATTATTAACACCTCCCAGGACTTGTTTTAGACGCACACAAAGACACCAATAAATTTTGCAAATCGTAAATCGCGCAGACTTTACGCGATTTACGCTTCTTTTAACTAATCTGTGGAAGCAATTTCAGAATCGCTTACTCTGTTGGGCTTTTGTGTAGTTTTTGAGTACCGGTAGCTGAATTTTTGGTGTTCTCTAATTTTAGCCGCAGTTTTTGCCAGTTCGTGTGTAATGGCTACCTTTAATACGTTAATAGCTCTTTATCTGCTAATAACTTTCATACATATATAATATATTACCCTAAAAGTGTTTCCAGAAAGCGCTATAATCCAATATTTGAGTGTAATTTTGCAAAAATTTTCCGAGGGAGCATGCTCCCGGACCCTCCTAGAATACGATACGCCACTGCAAATCACGTGACGATGTCTTAAATCAAACACTTTGTCGTTCTCTTCAAGTCATCAAAATTTGCCCCACCAAAATTTTTTTCTGGCTATACGCCACTGTCTACACATACAGCAATAAAGAACTGTAGCCTACATTGGACAATAAGCTGATGAATTTAATGAAATTAAAGGAAGATGTAATAAAAGTTAAAGAAAACTGGGAAGAGTAGGCTACTTGCAAGCTTTAGTTGTTGTACGAACTATGATTTTAAAAGAAAAAGATTCTCTTTTTCTGGTGATTTAACGCTCCAACGACTCCGCTTCATTAGCTCAATCATACAAACGAAATTTATTCTAGCCTACAGTACTGTAGGTATATTAGGCCGTAGCCAGACATTTTCAAGGGGGGGTTTCCAAATCAAAAAATATGGACCGTTTGATAACACTTTCTTCTTTGCGTGTCCACAAGCAAGCAATTAAAACATTTGAAGTGGCAGTACATAATATGTAGACCAACAAACAAAACAAACTTCAAATTGTCAACATTACAAAAACGAAATAAATAAATAGGCTACAAACAATTTTCACATTAACAATAGCACATCCACAGTGGAACCGACAGGGGCACCGGAAGCGGGGAGCAGAGGGGGCGGATGTCCTTTTAAGGTCATGTAAATTGTAAGCTACTGCACATTTTGCGATATAACAATTTCTGCTAGTCGCTTTTAGCCTAAATTGTCTACGATATGCGAGACTCTGAACCAGGGATCCACAAATAGTGGGTCTCGACCCAAATTTGGATCGCGAGACCATCCACAGTGGTTTGTAAAAAGGTTTAAACTTACTATAAATAGGCTATAACTTGTAGGGCAAAGTGGGGCGTGTTGTCACAGGGGCGTGTTGTCACAGCACGATTTCCATGTGATAACCCAAGCGTATAACCACGAGTTTTCAATGGAAGGCATAGTTTTCAGTTCTCTTTCGTATAAGCAGTGAAGGTTAATAAATTTGTCACCACAGCAGAAATTATGAGGAGTGCCATTGAATTTTGGGCAAAATCAGGTTTTATAACTAAACTAAAAAATAGTCTGGCAAATTAAGGTTTGATCATAACTGATCAGGAAAGATACCATTCGTTAGCTTTACGCCTGCTTTTTTCATCATACCAAACAGATAAGACATGCAAGTAGAGGTGTGCACATGGTTGTTGAAACCACGTGATTTCATACTACAGGGCGTGTTGTCACAGCTGTGACTACACGCCCTGTGGTGTGCATTTTTAATATTAAAAAACATAAAAAATTATTTGTGCTTATACAACGAGGTAATATGCGTATTTGTTAAAATACAACGCTTTTTTAGGAAATAAAAGTTAATATTAGATAATGATACACACATTATTCGATAGTGACACATAATTCTCAAGTTGACATTTTTATTGTTTTTGATAATGGGCATAAAATTTTTACCAATATGTTGTAAATTAAATTTTTTTGCATTTTGCATATTTTTTTATTCGTTTAGCCTGTATTAAAACCATTTTTTGTTGGTTTCTGTCATATTTTAGTCATTAACCATGTGCAGAAATTTTGTGACTACACGCCCCGGGGTGGGGCGTGTTGTCACAGCCCATTTACTTGCATTAAACATGCATTTATGTAAAAACAAAATAATCCAGAAAAACTTTAGCTGTAGCTAAAAGAAGTCGAATGATACCTCTTTCAATTGCACTATCAAGCATTTTGATACCATTGGTACAGAACGAGATATATGCTGATTTGTAAAAATTGTGACAACACGCCCCACTTTGCCCTACGTCAAAAATAAATACAATCGTATACTCTTTGACACTGAGTTTCGTCTTTCCACCTAAAAAGTCGAGAAGCTGATCGTGAGCTACATGTTCAGAACAATGGAAAATTTATGTCCTTCTTCCCCCACCTAAAATATCTAGGGGTGATACTGGACAGATCGCTCACATACCACCGCCATCTGGTGTCACTGCGCAAAAAACTGACATCCCGCGTTGGGCTACTCAAGCGCCTGGCAGGCTCCAGCTTGGGGGCGAGACCTGACACTTCGTGTATAGCAGCCCTAGCCCTTGTCTACTCTTCATCCAAGTACTGTGCACCTGTTTGGTGCTGCAGCGCTCACTGCCACAACTTCGACACAGCCATAAACAGCTCCTTATTGCGCACTGTGACTGGATGCCTGCGTCCCGCACCATTGGACGAACTCCCCAGTCTCGCTGGCATCCAACCCGCTAAGCTTCGTCGTGAAGAAACCACTCTGTCTCTCGGTCGACTGGCATTGGAGCCTAACCATCTTCTCCAAGACAAGGTTTCTGCTCTCCCAAACTAGCACCGACGTCGACTGAAATCAAGACACACATTCGTGCAAGCCGCTCAACTTCTGGTCAACGAAGCTGATGAACAAAACATCTCTGCGGCTGCTTGGGCGGACCATCAATGGAATTCTGAACGGAAGTCCGGTACCACCAGACTCCATGCGTTCATTTCCTGCGCCGACACATGCTCCATAGGCCTGACATTACAAAGATAGGCATGGGTGCGCCTCAACAGTCTTCGTACGGTCTTCGGAATTTTCCGCTCAACCATGCACCAATGGTGAATGGCCTCTTCCTCCTCCTGTGAATGTGGTGCCGAGGAACAGACCGTAGACCACATCATCAATGACTGAGTAAAACGGAGTGGAAGGTCTGCGCGTCTTGGATGATGAAACCAAAGACTGGCTACTCTCTAGTAGCCTTCCAGTGTAGTCCAGGAACATCGTGAATCTGGAGTGGTAAAAGGATAGACCCTCGGCCCCAGAGGCTTACACGACGACGACGAAGCCCACAGTTAGTAGGTCCACTCGCTTATTAAGCCAAATTTGGTCCATTCCTGAAGGTATAGGAGTGGTAGAAAATTCCCCCCATCAACAAGCCCAAAATTGTCCGGTCCCAATGTGGGCTTAATAACAGTGATGTACGCGCATACAAAAAATATTGACGCCGTCAGCGCAAACGCAAACGTTCGAAAAATCATACGCTGTATGCGTCAACGTAACTTGTAAAAAAAGTTGGCGGCGTCAGCGCATACACTAGCGTAAACTCATTTTGTTTGCTAGGTGTCAAACATTCACACGGTATAAACCACTCGAAACAAACAAGTTTTATTTTGAACTTTCACGAAGAAACACAAGCATCTGAAAGTGTTCATCTGACATTTTGCTGTGTTTTGGTTCCAATATGTCTTTGCCCATTGCAAACATTCTTTCAACTGCAGCGCTGGAAGGTATTGGCGTGTTGTAGCGAAAAAAATACATTAAAAAGTATGCGTTGACGCTATGCGCTAAAAAACCGCGAAAACTTTATGGCGTAGCCTCAAGCGCAAACTATCCAAAAAATGTGGCCGCAAGCGTTAGCGTAAACAAAAAGTATACGCCGCAAGTCTGCGGTGTAGAATTTTTGGCGTATACGTACATCTATGCTTAATAAGCGGGGACGACCGTATTGAAATTAATATTAAATTGCAAAGTATTTTGCGCAAAATTATATGCTTCTGAAACGTTTGGGCCGCGAAGATTTCGAACGATTGTTTTTTGGGTCGCGCCAACAAGTATTTGCGGACCCTTGTTCTAAACAAGCAACAAAGACTATTTTTCGGAAATACACAAACTTTTGTGCATTTATCGAACAATCGCACTCGTCTCGGTCAATGCTGAACGTAGTTTTAGCTCCATGAGAAGAGTAAAAACGTTGCTTCGTACCACACTGACAGACAACAGTTTAAACAACCGAATGTTTGCGACCAGGGCCTCCAAGAGCCCTGCCGGGCCCCGGTGCAGATAATGCTGCCGGGCCCCCCACCACGACATGTCGCGTGATATCTCACCAATCACAATCAAAATTTGCGGTGCGCGTTCTTACAAAGGATAAATTAGGTTAAAGTATTAACACTCCATTATTTCACAAACAATGCACTATTGTAAATATAACTTTAAATTCACAGATAGGCTACACACTAGTTATACACAAAGATAAAATACTGTAAAATGCTAAAACACTACATAGTGTTAATATAGCCTCAATCCTCAATAGCGTTGTCAGATATGGAATTCTGCCCTAATTTGAGGAAAAGTTTATAGCTGTTGAAAACAAAAATTTGTATTTTGGAAATTGTTTTTAGTCCTCGGCAAAGATCAAAACCCTAACCTTTCCTAACTCTAACCCTTCCTAACTTTAATCCTAACTCTGGCAACACCTGATTGTAACCATGCCAACAAGTGGGTAAAATCAGCCATTTCGAAGATAAAAATTGCAATACTATCCCAAATGGCTGAAATAGCATTGCATATGTGTGCATACAGCTTTACATTAACATACAATACCATTTCTGACCTTGAAATCTGCAGAGACTAGGGGAGCAAACTGAGGATGAATGGATTGCCATTGTTCATGACATTAAGAAATACCAACTTCATATAAGAAATACCAACTTCATATAAGAAATACCAACTTCAAAATATAAAAAAGCATTTTATGCAAAATTGACCTTAACACGCAAATTTAAACATTTTATCGGGCCCCTGAACGCAAAAAAATGAGCATTTTGTTGTTCTAAAAAAGGGCATACCCATGAGGGGGCCCAATCAAAATACAAAACCAATATAAAAAACAATATTTTATGCAAAATCGACCTGAGCACGCAAATCTAAACATTTTGTCGGGCCCCCCTAAACTCAAAAAATTGAAAATTCTGTAATTTTAAAAAGGGCATAGCCTAGGCTACCCATAAGGGGGCCCCAGTCGACATACGGAACTAATATAAAAACAATATTTTATGCAAAATCGTTGAAATCAATCTTTTTATCGCGTGATTTTAGACATTTTGTCGGGCCCCCTTGAACTCACCGGGCCCCGGTGCAATGCACCGGTTGTCCCCCCCTCTTGTGGGCCCTGTTTGCGACTATTCACAAACAGGTGTTGGATAGGCCTACCATTGAAATTGCAACACAAGGCATTATGGCGCAGCAATGATCAAAGTTTAATACTTTACTATTGTACATTTGTACAATCTTCCAAAAACCTCTTATTCAGAACTATCTGGAAGGTTTCAGCTGATCATAGGTAGCTGATCCTGTGATTGTATGTACACTACACCTTCTCCAAAATGTGGACCTTTTCGGCTCAAGGGGGGGGGGGGGGGTTCCCGGGAACCCCGAGAACCCCACCCCTGGCTACGGGCCTGGGTATATAGGCTATGTTGCAAAGGATTCGACAAACTCAAATATTTTATCGAAAAGTTTGAAGGTCTATGAAAATTTTATCATATGTCTGATGTGCAATTGAAGGCATGTAAAACAAATTTAAATTGGCTACGACTGTATTAGCCTACAACGTTTGCTGAAGATGAGTTTTATATCTACGTTTTGGACTCTTTATTTTTTTATTAGATTAACCGTACGTTACAACCATTAGGTTCCTAAATTTAATTATGTTGTACAACAATGACATTTCCGATAAGTTTTGATTGATTAATTGAATCTTTATTCTCGGACTGGGAAAGCTTCTTGCAAAGCTTAATCCTGGCAGTTTCGCATACTAGCAGAGACTTTGAATCACTGACGCAGGCCCGGTTACCGAGATTGACAGAGTGAAGTTTCCGATTGTTGAAGTCTTATTGCGTGGAATTATTCCATCTATAATTAGATGCCGCTGAATGGAGAGCAGTCCTTAACGTGCGCTTCTTAAGTGCACACCCCGAGAGTCGAACCAGCGCCGCTTGCTCTTGATGCTTCTTCGTTCCAGAAGTCACGCGCTAACCAACTGAGCTATCGGGGCAGACAGAGTTCGAACTTTTGAAAAGCTAGACAGAAAATTTGACCTGCAAACCGGAACGCCCCATGATTGACTGCAACTTTCGAAACACTTTTCCAAATATTTTTGTTGCTTTGAGAATTTGTTCCTACACCCGCTAGTCTACCTCTAACGGTTACAAATTAAAAACGTGGTTTTAGCTCACAGAAATTTGTAATGGATTATTTACGCTCCACCTTTGCCTGTATTGTGTGTTACATTTTGTCCCCTCTAATATTAAAAATACCAGCTATACAACAATTTCGATTTACGTCATGAATGGAACCAATACTATAGCATGCAGACTTGTCAAGGGGAGAAGGCGTCATCACCAACCTCTTTCAAGATTCCTCAACAAACAGACAAGAATGGATACCAGCTAACAGAATCACCTGCAAACATCCCCGCACTGCTCAAACACTAGATCGATGAGGTACTCTCAGGCTCAGCAGCTCTGGATGCTAACACTGCAAATCCAGCATTCAAAATGTAGATTACCTGGTCAAGAATTGCCAGTCACCAAAATCAGTGGCGGATATGAAGCAGTACACGCATGTGGTGACATTTTTACAATGGTTGAAGCGCCATCACATATGAGGTGTGCACACCATACGACTCTACTACATTTTTTTCTAAACAAAATATTGAGCAACAATGGCAATTTGCTGCAAGTGTAGTGGTGATTTTTGTTGATTTTCATATTGAAAGAAGTTTTTTCATATCGATATGTTGTCAAAATCAAAACTTTAAAGGAATTCAATTTCGCGCTAACGAAAGTTGGCTATACGTTTAGCTTGAGACACATGATACAACGCATGATACAAATTCGTTGTTTTTATTTTTGCAGAAATTTGTTTTTTTGGGGGCCAACTTTCGTATTGTTTCCCGACCAGACCTGATTTCTCTCGAAGCCCCTGACAACAAGCAACGTTAATACCTAAAAATTCAATTATCTTGTATCCCACTACACTACTGTATGCAATGTTTCGATGTAAAAAGAGTTTTCGAAATACAACTTAAACATTAGGCTAACTAGCTGTATTCAGGGCCGGATTTAGCTTATTGGGGGCCCGGGGCACTTTTAGATCGGAGGGCTCCCGTGCAAAAAAAATTATGCGCGAAAAACCACCTCATACGTCTACAGTAGCATTAATCCAGTACTGCACTGCACAGCATTTTGCAGAAACTTGAAAGGCTGAAAAAAAAACAACACAAAATCAATTTTGCCCACGTCGGAGGGCACCTGCACCCTCTGCCCTCCTCCTAAATCCGGGCCTGGCTGTATTGCATTAACAATTGGTAATAAAGGTTAAACCACGCTGGGTGAGCCACAATGTACAATCAAGTTTCTTGACGTTTAACCTTTTCCTAACCAAGTGCTCTGTTTTACAGTTTCAATTGCACTTGAACAGCGCGTGGCAGACAGTGGCATCATTGTAAACATTAAAGAGCCTATGGAAAGTGGAAATCCTTTTAGAAAAGTTGTGTCGCCAAAGCTCAGCATAATAAAGATAAGATCACACGAAGCAGCGCAGGAGTTCGTTTTTCACAATCAAATGAAAAACTTGAAAGCTTCTTACTTAAAAAGCAAAAATTAAATTAAGTTAGTTAATAAAAGTGCCGGGTTAGGCCTATCTTTGACAATAGTCTAACAGTTATGAGTCGTTTTGTGAACCTAAATTTAGTGTAGAGCAGTCAGAATAAAAATGCTGAGAGTAGAATGCTTATTGTTAGGGCTACGGTACTTTAATTTTAACCTGATTTTTTTTTCGTTTTTGATTTTATTTTGACATAGCGATTTTTGTAGTCTACATCAGCGATCCCCAACCCTTTATCTATGATGGACCGGTTTTAAAATGACAATAGCCTCGCGGACCAGCATAGGAAAAACGAAATTAGACATCTAGGTAGGCTATGGCTTTAGGTCTGATTTCTTACAGTGGTTTAAACACATTTTCAACAAGATTTGTAACACATAATAGACCAGGGCTACTCAACTAATGTTAGCAAAGGTCCATCTTGACAAGTTGAATATTTTTGTGGTCCGGTCAATATTTCATATGCAACCACGAAAATTAAACAACCAGTAGCCTACGAGCACCGAAACACTTTTCAGGTAGTATGTAACACGACTTTGATTTTTGTCTGACACAAAGAAATAAAAAAGGAAAAATGTATTGTGTTTCTTTGTAGTAGGCCTATAGCTGTGTGGGTCGCACATCAGAGAAGACGGCAAAGCGTTGAGGGGTCTGGGAGCGAAGCCCCCAGCTCCTTGGACAATTGCAAAAATTGCTTTTCCCTAGTGGAAATCTGTTTAAAGAGGCCCTAAAATGTGGGGTGTCCGACAAATTGTTCGTAAGCAATTGTTCGTAAAGCAATTCTTCGTAAGCATTTGTTCGTAAAACAATTGTTCGTAAAATTAATTCTTCGTAAAACAATTATTCCTAAAGCATTTTTTCGTGCATACAGGTAAAATTTGATGTATACGAAGAAATGCTTTACGAAGAATTGTTTTCCGGATTTCATTTTACGAAAAACAGTTTACGAACGATTGCTTTACGAACAATTGCTTACGAACAATTTGCCTATAGGCTAACCAAAATGTGACAATGAGGTTATTCTTCCAGAAGCCCAAGGTCCACCTTCAACACCCAGAAGGTCCGGATTCGGACCACGGTCCGCCAGTTGAGTAGCCCTGTAATAGACCATGGTTGGTTTTAGAATGTTTATCTTCGGACTGACATAGCCTTGATAAGTTATTTCTGGTAGTTTGTAGAGGCTTTTGACGCAGGGACAATGTAAACATCGAGGTCGAAAAAGCCAACTAGTTGGGCAGGGTGTCTGGGAGGATTGCTATCCAGAATATTTAGACTAATTTAACGTTGTTTTGATCGCTTTTTGTGCAGTTTTACGCCCAATAACCTACGAATTTTTTGTTAAGGCGCACACCCTTATTTGACTAGTATCAATCATCAAATTAAAAGTGAATTTCTTCAGTTTAAGTGACAAGTTTTGATTTAAAATTGAAGTTACTTTTTTAATATATTTTCTATCACGACTGCAAGTAGCCTACAACTACGAAGGATTTCAATAATTTGTTTGTTAAAGGTTTGTAGGCCAGTAGCGCACCCAGAAAAAAAGTTTGGGGGGGGCTAATTCAGAAATGTCGGACGAGTGGTTTGCGACAATAAGGACAGTGACAATAGGCCAATGCCCATCCCTTTGATTAATATTTAAAGGCACTCACAGCTAGTGGCGTAGCCAGTAATTTTGAAAGGGGTGGTTTGACGGCCGGCGGGCAAAGCCCTATGGCGTGTTCGCCTAAGACGACATCCAGTGGCAAGGGGTCTGGAAGGCCTCCCGCAGAAATTTTTGAAAAATTACTTTGAATTTGGTGCATTCTGAGAGCATTTTCAACAAAAATGTGGGTATGAATATTCCTGTAAAATGGTGCTGTCCGGTGGCATAGCAAAAGGATAAAATCATGTTTTCTTCGGCATTTTTCCAAAATAAAGCTGTCTCTATGTTTTTTCGTTGCTAATTCCTGGCTGAGATATTTGAATGTTTACTAGCACCATCAGCTTCCTCATCCCTGCGTCCACTCTTGCAATCTTCTATAGATCTCGACGTTTTCGTCATGTATGACAAAATAGAATTAGCTTTCCGTTTGCCAACACAAATAAGTGCGAAAACAACAACTAGCACGAAAACAATTTAAAACAAAACACTAATTTTGTAAAAAATAATATTGATGTGGACGTTTTTTCTACTTACAAAACATTCAAATTTAGTTCGTATTTTCAACTAAAGTCCCAGATGCCTTCGTTTCTTTGCTCAAACATCATATACAGTTTTACATGTCCGTGTGATTCGGCATTGATGTACGGTACATCGGTACGTATGTTCACCAGACATTTGACCACAAGAGTACAGGAGTATCTAAACTTTAGGGAGTTAAAGAAAAGTGCCATTAAAAACCATATCATGGAGTGTTCTTTTTGCTCTGATCGAAAATTCTCTGCCGACTCATTTAAAATTCTACGCAAAGACAAATTCCAATTTGACGCAAAATTTAGGAAGCACTGTTAATCAAACGCTATAACTCAAATTTAAACAAACAATTATTTGCTGGAGGCGAGTCCATTCTCTTCAACATTTACTGGATATCACCTTCCCTGTGGAGCAAATTTTTTCGTAGTTATTTATGTAGTTGCTTTTTCCTAATGTAATTTTACCTTCAAAAAGCTGGAATATATTGCATTTTTATAAATATTTTCAGATTCCTGATGAGGGCTTAAGTTAAACCGAAAACGTTCAACTGTTAAAACTATTTGTAAGTTAAATATGTAAAATATATTGTTATAATGCTCAGCCCTGTTGTATTGTTGTGTCTTATTCATACCTAACCTCTAAGCAAAATGTATAAATGAGGAGCATACAAAAACTTCATTTTTAGTGGCGGGTTTGGGGGGGGCTTGAGCCCCCTTAGCCCCATGCTGGGTGCGCTACAGTTGTAGACTATAGCTAGTATTGTGCAAGCTCAAATAAATATTTTGAAAATCAATATGAGGTTCCCTCATCTTTCGTATATAGCTCATACAAGGCACATTTCTTTTAATCGTTACCATAGGTATAGTTAGTGAGCAAGTTAATTACTTTGGAATGTGTCATTAGTAGGTTATCTTGGTTCTTGAGGGGTCCTTAAAACTTCACCAGTATTCTTCAAGTTGACTGCCGAAACCATGCGTTTCCTATGCCACCTTTTTAGGTTAATGACATGGGATTGAGCAAGCAAAACGAGTGAGAAAATTGGTAAAATAAAGAAAATTTATGTTTTTTTTTCGATGTTGAAGAGAAGTACGTGACCAAATACCCAGTCCTTGGATCCGTCACGGTTTCGATAGACATAGCCTATGCTGGTTATAGGTAATATTCATTTTTAGTATTTAGTCTTAGTGTATTGTATGGCTGCAACTGTTTTCTCTCCAGTCAATTTATATTATGACTAACGACATATTTTCATGCAACTTGCACTAAAAGACAGCCATTTTGGACGTGTGTTTTTATAAACCGGTAGCAACTTTTTTGCAACCCAGTGTTGGGTAGCGACCAGGGTTGCATTCCTGGGAGGGGGGGGGGAGTCGGGGGAGCTCAGGCACCCAAAATATGAAAAAGCTTGATGTTAGGAGGGGCTCAGGGGGGCTCATTCAAGCTTTTACTTTTCAGATTTTCTGGCCGAACAACAACTTATCGACTGAACAAGTAACACTTTAACAGCTTTCTCCCAACAGAACTGCAAAAATACACGAACATAAGTTGGTAGCAATCGCCGTTTTCCGTGATTAGGTCCCGTATAATTCGCATAATTCTATCATGCAATCTACATGTATATACAGCAAATCAAGGCAATAAACAACGAGATAAAATTTTTGTGGCTCTTTTGAAATTCTAGATGTCTGCGTGTTATGTGACTTTTGCATTGAATAGCCTTTCCCACCCATGTGCCTTAAAATTTAGGAAAGTAGGTAAAATTGTCAGTGTGTGTTATGTTGCGTCCTCACATAGTGGTATCAACAGTGATGTACGCGCATACAAAAAATATTGACGCCGTCAGCGTAAACGCAAACGTTCGAAAAACCATACGCTGTATGCGTCAACGTAACTTGTAAAAAAAGTTGGCGGTGCCAGCTTCGGCGCATACACTAGCGTAAACTCATTTTGTTTGCTAGGTGCCAAACATTCACACGGTATAAACCACTCGAAACAGACAAGTTTTATTTTGAATTTCCACGAAGAAACACAAGCATCTGAAAGTGTTCATCTGACATTTTGCTGTGTTTTGGTTTCAATATGTCTTTGCCCATTGAAAACATTCTTTCAATTGCAGCGCTGGAAGGTATTGGCGTGTTTGTAGCGAAAAAAAAATACATTAAAAAGTATGCGTTGACGCTATGCGCTAAAAAACCGTGAAAACTTTACGGCGTAGCCTCAAGCGTAAACTATCCAAAAAATGTGGCCGTAAGCGTTAGCGTAAATAAAAAGTATACGCCGCAAGTCTGCGGCGTATCATTTGACAAGTTGAATATTTTTGCGGTCCGGTCAATATTTCATATGCAACCACGAAAATTAAACAACCAGTAGCCTACGAGCACCGAAACACTTTTCAGGTAGTATGTAACACGGCTTTGATTTTTGTCTGACACAAAGAAATAAAAAAAGGAAAAATGTATTGTGTTTCTTTGTAGTATAGCTGTGTGGATCGCACATCAAAGAAGACGGCAAAGCGTTGAAGGGTCTGGGAGCGAAGCACCCACCTCCTTGGACAATCACAAAAATTGCTTTTCCCTAATGGAAATCTGTTTAAAGAGGCCCTAAAATGTGGCAATGAGGTTATTCTTCCAGAAGCCCAAGGTCCACCTTCAACACCCAGAAGGTCCGGATTTGGACCACGGTCCGCCAGTTGAGTAGCCCTGTAATAGACCATGGTTGGTTGGTTTTTGAATCTTTATCTTCGGACTGATAAAGCCTTGATAGGTTATTTCTGGTAGTTTTTAGAGGCTTCTGACGCAGGGACAATGTAAACATCGAGGTCGAAAAAGCCAACTAGTTGGGCAGGGTGTCTGGGAGGATTGCTCTCCAGAATATTTAGACTAAGTTAACATTGTTTTGATCGTTTTTTTGTGCACTTTTATGTCCAATAGCCTACGATTTTTTTGTTAAGGCGCACACCCTTATTTGACTAGTATTAGGCCTATTCATAGGCGTCGAAATAGGGTGGGCAGGGTGGGCGACGCCCACCCTGCCGTGAAACGAGGGTGGGCAAAATATGTTTCGCCCACCCTGTTTTCATGCCACTTATGAAGTGTTCGTTACAATTATTTCCGTTTTTCTTAAACGCTGGACTATCCAACCAACTGCAGCGCAACTTCTTGTTTTACGCTATGTCTCTCGCTAGGTATCCGACAGAACAAAGCAATTCCGTAACAACGCTGCGTGGAAAAACGGCGGTACGCACTGCATTGTTGTTGCTACGGCAACTGCCACAGCTGGCAATTCCTGGTGAGAGAAAGCCACGTTTGATCTTTTCTCCAAATTTGCGTCGGCAATTTGATCTTTTCTCCAAATTTGCGTCGGCAATTTGATCTTTTCTCCGAATGGTCTCACTTTCGTTACGTCACAATCAAACTTCAGTTCCCGGTCAGCGTAAGGGAATGTGAATATGACATCATAATAAACATGACAATAAAATAACCGATACAAACTAAAGACGTACTAAAAACAATCGCTTTTACAAATGCGGCAAATCCGAAGGCGCCACTTTAAAGATAACAGGTCACGAGTCACGCGCTTTTTAGGTCGCAAAGGAAAACATAAAAGAAGTTTGTTTAGTTTAGCAGCGCTCATAAGATCGCAAGATGCAAGAAAGAAAACATCCAACCTATTAAAGCTTAATTGCTGCAGCGACGCTAAACGCAGTCTTTGTGAGAAAGACTAACCACACTTTTCGAAATTAGCGTCGGCAATTGCCGAGGTGATTGTAAGGACAACAAGATTACAAGAAAAAACTAATTTTCTTAGACTACACCAGACTAGAATGTTGATTCAATCTTACGATTGCTGAATGTTTTATTTGGGTTACTTCCTACTTCGCCGGCGCTTAGACACGTGCCCAGCTGGGAGAATCTTTTATAAAAATATCACCCTATAATTCAGGCCTCGAAACTGAAGGCGGCCATCGCCGCGATTAACCTACAAAAACCGACATTTTGTCCGCCGGGTCTCGCCCTTCCGTCGGCCGCATTTGTCCGCCATAAAGTTCCGAGAAAATTTTACACAAGCGGCCTTGTAAATAAAGTAGTAGTACTTTGCCACTTATAATCACAAAGGACTAGAAAAGAGTTAAAGCACTCGATAAATAACAATACACCCTGTATATGCTTGAATTGTTAACATTATTGAGTGATCAAGCAGCTGATGTCTGACGATAAGCTGGATGCAAGTGACACCACAATACACTTTATTAATGCGATAAATTCAGTCTTCAAAATTAAAATTCAAAGAAAATGAAGGGGTGTACCAGCAAACATCTATAGGATTGGCCCATGATACAAGAGAAGGATCCCCAGAGGATACAAACTGATATGAATGAATCAACAAGTGAATAAAAAAATAACAGTTAACCTCTCAAGTACATGTAGCTCCACACAGAGTGAAATTTACATGCCTTTTGACTCTTTTTTATTTCTTTAAAAGTATTATTGACTCAAAAAGAATGTCTAAAAAGACATTACGAAAAGTAACTACGGACAAAGGCCAGTGTTTCGATCTTCCGATCTCTTCAGCGTAGTAAAGTGAAAGTTGTCTTGAACTTGAAGCGTGGGTTGAGATGATGATTTGAAACTTGAGTGATTGTTGTGAGACAATGAGCCTGGATTTAAGTTTTAACTTTGGACCTCAGCGAAACGTAGTTTTACAGCCTATTAGAAAGTGTGATTTTTTTAAAACTTTTAAGTAATCAAAAGTAATCAAAAGTAATCAAAGTTCAAAATTAAAGTCGGCAAATGGCGCATTAGCGTCAGCAATGAAAATGCCGAGGCCACACGAGCGCTTGTAATGTTAGGGTTAAACATTCCTCCCAGTCGTTATGGCACAGCATAGATTTATTTCCTAGTCAACACCCTGATGGATCTTTATGAAAAAAAAGAGGCCTGTGGAGTGGTATCAAAGCCCGAAAGCCGCAAAACGTGGACGCTTCATTGCGAACGGCAAAGACGATATAGATTTACAGCCAAGCTATGAGCCTCTTGATGTGTCTGATTCCAGTGATGACGCGACAACCTCGTGCTCCGATACAGCATCTGATGATTCCGATTCTGACAACTAGTTCTTTATCAAACAGACTTTGTGTTGTTCGCAGTATCCCAATTGTGCCGAAATTATGTTAGTGTATACGTAAATCGAGGCAATCTTCTCGCAGGGAGCTATTAATTTGTTACCTGTATCTGGTTGAGCAATTCACGTTATTTTATGATAATTCAACGTCGCTAGATGTCGAATTAATGTAAAACAAACGTAACTTTCTTATTGGGCATTGTTGTTACGCAATATAACCGAGCGGAAAAATTAAATCAATTTGTGCTGACTCGAACGTTGAATCAACCCAAAATTAACTTACTTTTTCCCGTGAGTTATTTAACGTGAATTCCTGCAACAGCGTGCCACGTGCGTATCTTGTAGCTCGCTTTATCGCTACTTTTGGCATTATTACATCACAACAAATCAAACAGTGCGGTCGTGATAGACTACTCTAGTATATATTTTCGCTTCTGCCGAAGTAAAAATGTGTGTCGAAGTTCCGATGGCCGCCGAACAGCTTGCTTCAGTCGGACACGTTTGGCCACCGGAAAAAAAAGGTGTTTCAAGGCCTGCTATTTGCATTGATTTAACTCCAGTAGACGTCAAATTATTGTAAGCATCTACTCCTTGTTGCGCCTCGCTTTCCGTTATCTCGTCCAGCTGATACAGCATCTGATGATACCGATTCTGACTAGATCATCAAACAGACTTTGTGTTACTCGCAGTGTCCCAATTGTGCCGAAATTATGTTGGCTTATAAGCTTACGTAAATCGAGGCGATCTTCTCGCAGGAAGCTATTAATATGTTACCTGTACCTGGTTGAGTAATTCACGTTATTTTATGATAATTCAACATCGCTAGAATGTTGAATTCATGTAAAACAAAAGTAAATTTCTTATTGGGCATTGTTGTTACGCAATATAACCCGCCGGAAAAATTAAATCGATTTGTGCTGACTCGAACGTTGAATCAACTCAAAATTAACTTACTTTCCCCTCCCGGTGAGTTTTTTAACGTGAATTACCGTAACAGCGTGCGTATCGCGTTGCTCGCTTTATCACTACTTTTGGTATTATTATATCACAACAAATCAAACAATGCGTTCGTAATAGACTACTCTAGTATATTTTTCGCTTCTCGTTTTACATGTTTTAGTACAATCTTTTCCTAATAAATATTCACAGTAATTGCCGAGGCAATTTCAAATTTTGCCGTTTGGCCTCGGCAACGTTTTTGCCGAAGTAAAAGTATGCTCATTTCGAAGACTGAACCATTGCGAATTTGCAAACACACATTCAATGAAATCTGTTTGAAAACTCTTGCCCACCCAGAATTCCTCTCTTCTAAGAAAAAATCGACGCCTATGAGCCTATTAATCATCAAATTAAAAGTGAATTTCTTCAGGTTAAGTGACAAGTTTTGATTTAAAATTGAAGTTACTTTTTTAATATATTTTCTATCACGACTACAAGTCAGTGTTAGGGAATTGCTTGTTTTAGGGATATATTTAGGGAAATTTAAATTTTACAAAAGGAAATCACTTTTTTTTATAAATTAGAATTTGGCTGGTAATTTTTGAAAAAAAAAGTTTTAAATTTAGATTTTTAAATTTTATTTTAAAACACTGGAGGTTCACAGGAAATTTTTCATGCCAGGTCGCAGTCTGAGTCAGACAGTCAGTAATCAGTAGCCTATAGTTGAAAATTTAAATTGCCTTGCGCTGTTTCGCTACGGTACAGAATTTATCGAAGCTGGCTGCTGCGAAGTGCCTTCAAAAGTTCAAATTGTGTTTTAGGCAGCCCATCTTTGACAAAGTGTTTGTTTAAGTATCACATGTATTTTGTTGAATTATAATTTTTTATTTGGTGGAGTCTTGGTGGAGTCTGGTGGAGTCTGGTGAAGTTCAGAAAACTTGTTATCTTTTTAATTTCTTTTCAATTTTATGTTTCATTGCTGGCGCAAACACATATTGAATGGCAAAGTAACAAAAGGGAAGCTAGAAAAATAACAAAACGTAATTTGCCGATGCTTGACATTTGTCACATTAAAAACAGGGAAGCTGACTCGATGACTGATATAGTCTTTTGCTGTTTCCTGTTTGTTGTGGTATCTAGATTGCTATGGTGCTATCTTATCCATAAATATGAATAAATACACAATATTGTGTATATATAATTGTACCGTGCTATTCTCGCAACAGATAAGTTAAAGTTTTCTGTCTCTGTATTATCAATGAATTGATATGACATGGCTTCACACAGTATGAAGAGGCAAGAGAACTCAGAACAAAATTTTGACTGGTTTGTAATTGTGTATATTGTAATTTTGTAAATGCATAATTGTGGCAGTAGAAGATCCAGAAACAATTGGATAATTATAGAAATTTCTGTTGATTGAGCGAGAATCTTTTGTTGTTTCATTTTTTGCCATTTTTTTGTGTGCTTATCAAATTCTCATGTGTAAGCTATCTATCATTCGATTTTTTTTTATCTGTTACCGGTATACTACATATAGAAACCTGTTTTTTTATGCTTTTTCCAACACATATTTGTTCTTTTATTTTAGGGAAATTGTTAGGGAATTTCAAGGTTTGATTTTGGGAAATTTAAGCAAACTGTACACTAAATTTAGGGAAATTAAAAATTTGAAAGTGGAAGCACTGCTACAAGTAGCCTACAACTACGAAGGATCTCAATAATTTGTTTGTTAAAGGTTCGTAGGCTATAGCTAGTATTGTGCAAGCTCAAATAAAAATTTTGAAAATCAATATGAGGTTCCCTCATCTTTCGTATATAGCTCATACAAGGCACATTTCATTTAATCGTTACCGTAGGTAGTTAGTGAGCAAGTTAATTACTTTGGAATGTGTCATTAGTAGGTTAGCTTGGTTCTTGAGGGGTCCTTAAAACTTTACCAGTATTCTTCAAGTTGACTGTTGAAACCATGCGTTTCCTATGCCACCTTTTTAGGTTAATGACATGGGATTGAGCAAGCAAAACGAGTGAGAAAATTGGTAAAAAATGAAGAAAATTTATGTTTTATTTCTATGTTGAGGAGAAGTACGTGACCATATAACCAGTCCTTGGATCCGTCACGGTTTCGATAGACATATAGCCTATGTTGGTTATAGGTAATATTCATTTTTAGTATTTAGTCTTAGTGCATTGTATGGCTACAATTGTTTTCTCTCCAGTCAATTTACATTATGACTAACGACATATTTTCATGCAACTTGCACTATAGACAGCCATTTTGGACGTGTGTTTTTATAAACCGGTAGCAACTTTTTTGCAACCCAGTGTTGGGTAGCCACCAGGGTTGCATTCCTGTGGGGGGGGGGGCTCGGGAGAGCTCAGGCACCCAAAATATGAAAAAGCTTGATGTTAGGAGGGGCTCAGGGGGGCTCATTCAAGCTTTCACTTTTCAGCTTTTCTGGCCGAACAACAACTTATCGACTGAACAAGAACACTTTAACAGCTTTCTCCCAACAGAACTGCAAAAATACACGCACATAAGTTGGTAGCAATCGCCGTTTTTCGTGATTAGGTCCCGTATAGTTAGCGTAATTCTATCATGCAATCTACATGTATATACAGCAAATCATGGCAATAAAGAACCACATAAAAATTGTGTGGCTCTTTTGACATTCTAGATGTCTGCGTGTTTTGTGACTCTTGCATTGAATAGCCTTTCCCACCCATGTGCCTTAAAATTTAGGAAAGTAGGTAAAATTGTCAGTGTGCGTTATGTTGCGTCCTCACATAGTGGTATCAACAGTGATGTACGCGCATACAAAAAATATTGACGCCGTCAGCGTAAACGTAAACGTGCGAAAAACCATACGCTGTATGCGTCAACGTAACTTGTAAAAAAAGTTGGCGGTGTCAGCTTCGGCGCATACACTAGCGTAAACTCATTTTGTTTGCTAGGTGCCAAACATTCACACGGTATAAACCACTTGAAGCAAACAAGTTTCATTTTGAATTTCCACGAAGAAACACAAGCATCTGAAAGTGTTCATCTGACATTTTGCTGTGTTTTGGTTCCAATATGTCTTTGCCCATTGAAAACATTGTTTCAACTGCAGCGCCGGAAGGTATTGGCGTGTTGTAGCGAAAAAACTACATTAAAAAGTATGCGTTGACGCTTCTTTTATTGTCGCACTTGATTCCAAGCATTGACAGCCTCGTGTATGAAAAGTTTCCAGGATTCTCTGTTGTTTGCTTTGTGTATTAGGTGTATGTTGGTGTTAGTTTTGTCGGTTTGTTGGTTTAAGTATGTTAATCTTTGTCTGCCTTGGGCACGCTTCCCTTCAATTTTGCCTGTGAGGGAGATATGTTCTAACTTTCCTTTTCGCAGCACGTGTCCTAAAAATTGAAGTTGTTTTTTTTTGATATTTTTTAGAAGATTGTTCGTTTGTTTGACTTGATTTAAAACAGTTTGTTTTTTACCGCATAGCGTTCACACTATGCGGTAAAAAACCGCGAAAACTTTACGGTGTAGCCTCAAGCGCAAACTATCCAAAAAAATGTGGCCATAAGCGTACCGGTAAGCGTAAATAAAAAGTCTACCCCGCAAATCTGCGGCGTAGCCTATACGTACATCTCTGGGTATCAATGCTCTGTGGAATAGTTTTCCAGCATTGTATAAACACTTCACAACTCTCGCAGGAAGGAAGAATATTAAAGAAACAGATCAGGCCATGTTCAGAGCTTCAGAGGTTTCTGCATCAAAATGACCATCAAGGAATTCGTAGAAGATCTGGCGCTTTTAAAAGATTGTCTTCGGAAATTATCACTTTTGTTAGAAACTCTTCAGATTGAGAAAATCAACTTCGTAGTAGCTAATCGTCATGTCAAATGGACTGTTAATTCTCTATTTCAAATAAAAAAAAGTTCAAGAGGGAAAGTATTCATTTGATGAAGTTGTTAACTTGAGTCCTGGAAGTACAAAAACTACTCATTTAACAGCATAACGTTGGACCAGTTCAAAGCTCGCCGTAGAGACTATCCTTCTTTCGATCGTAATCGGTTTATTCAAGCTTCAGTTGACAACATTGGAAGCAGGATGGTGGACACCAACAATGAAAATTCTGTGAAGAGCTTGGAACTTATTGTACCAGAGTTATGGCCCGCTGTAATCGAAGTTCCATGATAAAAAGGGGAGCAGGTATTACGGAAAATGGAGGAGAGATTTCATGTCACCACTCTTATTTCCGATTGTACGTTGACAATCCTTGCCATATAGGCTACCAGATACCAGGGGCGGCGCCAGCCAAAAATGAGTGGGGTGGACAAAAATATTTCGAGGTAAAATGCTACCGTAAAATATGGTCACTTAGATTACCAATTGCGAAGTGATTCACTGCAGCTCGGTTGTGAAATTTATTGAAAAATAAACAAAGGAAATTGAAAGGGGGTAAAAGCTTGTCTTCCATTGAGCGCACTCTAAATTATGAACAAAAGAATAGAATGGGGCCAAACGCTACTATACATTTCCTATGCGGTCCATGGAATTTCCGACTACGATCTTGATTTTAGCAAGCTTGTCGTTATTTTATGTCATGGAGCTGCTGCAATGATAGGCGGCCTCATAAAAATTTATTGGGTGGCCCCTTAAACAGAATTTTAAAAAACTTAGCTATTACCTACCCAATATTACCCATAGCCATAGGTTAAGAATCACTGCACTAAAGTTTTATTTTGCGCTCACAGGTCAGTTTAAAAGCTTTCACCAATTTTTGAAGATCAGTGTTATCGGCAATGTCTCGCTCACTGCTGATCTGCACCAGATGTTCAAGTCTTTGTGATGACATGGCAGCTCGTAGATAATTGTTTATTATCTTAACTTTGCTGTAGATACGTTCACAAGATGCCGAGTCATGGGCAAAGTAGCAATAATTTGAAACAAATCGCTGTACAAATGATTTAAGATCGTTTTGTCAAAACAATTATTTTAAAAGTGAAGGCAAACACAACCACGCGGTCTTGGTCAATCCATTTTGGTGCTTTTTAAATTCTAGTTTCCACTTGTGACAATTATAACTTAGCTGACCTCAAAAAAAGAAGATCCTATTGCTGCCCAACCTGATTTTAATCGAAATTATAGAATTTGACTAAATATTCAACTTTAGGCAAATTTGATAGAGACGTGTGCGTGAAATAAAATGCAGCTGCATTTGACATTAATTCACATGCTTGATCCGAGTAACGCTTTTTAAGTTCATTTAGCATTCTGTCAAAGGATAAAGAAAAATCTCTTCTTAACTTTTCTGTAATGGATTCAGATTCACTCCACGGCAGACTGTTGCAACCTATCAATAATATCGGACCATCTCGGAAATGGCTTGGTGGGTAGCGGCATCGCTTAGCCGGTGTGGTGGTTTCATTGGTAATTTGATTTCGATCCGCACACAGCGATGAGTTGAAAACCAATTTGTTAAAATCTTCCTCTGAACGCAGTGAGTCAAATGCTCTTGTCAAGTCGTTGATAGCAGCAACCCCAGTGGTGAGATCCATTTCTTCACTTTTTAAATAATCTGAAGCCTGTTTATTTAACGAAAATCATTTATGAGGAATAAGACTAGCAGTAACAAATTCAGTTTGCTTGATGCGGAACAACAAACCATTAGCTACACTATTAGTTACCTTTGTTTGACATTTGTTGGAACATTGACAGCAGTGCTGGATATAGGCTACATTAATAACAACATCCAGATCATCTAAACCTGCAGACCATCTAGTAGCCTATCAGATAACGAGTGCAATGCAATTTTTCCAGACATGATTCCCTCTTTTTTCAAATGCTCTTTATAGCCTACTGTACAAAAAATGTCTCTTGGGAGAACAGTCCATAAAGTGGTAGATGTTACCAATTGTTTCAAAAATTGTTTTGACTGTCGCTACGTTTTCAACACTGTGCTCAAGCACAAGATTTAATCGTTGTGCAAAATAATGAAAATATACCGACAGTTTGGCACCCGCTGCAACTAGGTGTTGCTGTGCGCTTTCAATCCTTGCCTGACATGTTGGTGGCCCCATCAAAACCTTTGTCTATTAGGTCTTGCAAAGCTTGTGTCTCAGCTGTGATAAAAGCCATCACCTCAAATTGGTAAAATTAGACTACAATCAATCAATACAACAGAGCGATAACAATGAAGATTCTTCATTTCTTCTTATGTCAATGCTGCAAAAGTAATTCATATGTAAGAAGTTGAAATTAATTTATGACGAAGTCACTAGGCCCCCCTAACCCCCTGCATACACCCCCCAAGTTTTCTCATCGGATCTCGACGAATTACAAAATTGACCCTAAATAGGAGTGGGGTGGACATGTCCACCCCAGTCCACCCCGTGGCGCCGCTACTGCCAGATACGATAAAGTTGCTCAAGAATGTAGTAGGCCTACTAAACATGATTGCTATAAGTTCTGCTGAAGCCGAAAGTGGATTTTCGCAAATGAACTTGGTCATCACACCGCTACGATCACGGCTGACCAAATCACTCGTTTCAGTAATGTTGTTCATCGGCATCAATGAACCACCTCCAATATATCTGGAATGGCACTGCGGCAACTCAGAAGTGGTTGCGGACTCATCGATCCGCTGTGGATACTCAGGTTAAGCATTCTAAGCTGCCCACATTGAATGAACTCAGATGTGTGCAAAAACTGTTTGCTGGCTAAAATCAAAGACTGGCGTGGAGCTTATCACTTAGCTTAGCCCATAAAACCAAAGAGCTGACAGACAGGCTATTTGTTTTGTAGCCTATAATCTCGTTTGCACCAACTTGAATATGCTATTACACTACTGTATTTGGAGTTGTACTGTTCGTTAGCTAAATGAGATTTTAGTGTAACTGTCACTTTGGCAGCTTATTGGTTCTTACTCGCAAAGCTGCAAACACAAGCGCTCATTTCAGGAGATGCATTTCCTCACTTTCCTACAGTCAATTTTTTGCAAGTTTGCTTAGAATTGGGCTGGCTCATTCAAATAGGTAGCATACGATTGAATTAAGAGATTGGAATTAGCTCATGCAAAGCGAGTTTTAAGTGTAGCCTAAGCCTACGCAGTAAAGAAAAAGCAAAGGAGATTGCAGTGTAGCAACCAAGCCAAATTTCAAACTTAAAATTTTATTTCGGATTTAACCACGTTTTCACGTTTTGCTGCTTCTACCTTTTTCTGTACTTCAAGCTATGTTTTAGCGGGGTTGTTTTTCGATATGATGTTCAAAATTAAAAGCAAACTAAACAGTGTTTCTTTTTAAAAAAGGTAAAGATTGTTGGCTCACCTACACCGATTACTTATACTTTGTCTATAACAACACAGCTAGGTGTTAATAGAGCCCTCCCAAATAAAATGCTAGGAATAGGCTACACCCCTGGTCGCGACCCATTATTGGGGACCCCTCTGGCTTACATGGTTGGAAGATTTTTGTGTCAAGGTTTTGGTTAAGCTGTTGTAGAAAACGCTAATTGTGCTACACAAGTTTTGCGAAGTTCCAAATCACATTTGGTAGTCAATAGTTTGATACCAATGTCAATTTGATTACGTAACACCGCGCACCTTTCCAGCATTATAGCCTGTGATGCTTTATATCACGTTACATTTTAAACTGCGTAAGTTGCGCTTCCCGGTACGCTCTGAATTTCCTGATTTATAAAGCTTTCCAAACTTTAAAGGTTTAAAGTACACAACACGTTAAAGTCAAGTAGCCTATGTGTGCTTTTTGGTGGGTCTACTAACCTGTTACCTATTAGAAAAACCTTCCAATTGGAAAGAAAATGTTTTGAGATCTTACCATGACAACCACTATAGGATATTTGTTTTGGTGGAAAGGCAAATACTGATCACTAAAGCATCTCACCAAAAGCAAACAAATTTACAATGTTGTCACAAAAAATGTTGTAAAATTTAAAGATTATGGGAGAGATGTTGAAGCTGTAGTTAGGTTGCATTTCGATGAAATGGTTTTTGTAGTTATTGCAATGATTGGGCCAGGCTACTTTAACTTTAAAGCGTTGATAGGCTATGTTGTGAGCTGTTATGAGTAGGGGAAGACTGAGCAACGAGGGACACAAACGCAAAAAAAACAACCGTAACTCTAATTGTAAAGCAAAACTATACAATTTTTTGCACTGGGTAATGGGTAGGCCTATATCTGTATTGAAGTTGCAACTCACAAACAAAAATATCTGGCCAGATCATTCGCGTTTAAGAAATAAAGCAAAACATATTTTTTTATTTTGTCCTTCACTGATCAGCGTGTGGGGCAAGAAAGGACACTGCTCTTCTTTACCCTACTGGTGTTTTCTGATTGTTTCTTGTAGCCTACCTCTTTTAGGAGTTTTTGTATTTTAAAACATTTAAAGAGTAGATAAGGCCTGCAACTGTTGCTTCTAAAGTATAGTCCAATAGTTATAGTGTACTGTAGATGTATTATAATATAGTTTTATAGTTAGATCAATAGTTATAGTTGTATAAAAGCATAGATCATAGAACAAACCTTTGTAAAAAAAATGTTTGCATCAAGTAACTACAAGAACCTGAAAAGTAACTATCAACCAAAACATAGTAGCCTACTACTTAGCTAATTGAGAGTCTTCTTTTGGTCGAAAGCTATTGTTCCTATTTACCCCATTTATGATGCATATTTTATACACCTGTAGGATGAGTAGCTGACTCTCATAGATAACAGTCAGCAAATCAGATACTCAATATTTTATAACTTCCAAGTCGCCTAAGCTAAGAAGTATGTCACAAAAATAAAAGAGTTCTTAAAACTGACTTGGTTTCCAAGAAATTTTCAACATTTTGGACCACCAGCTGGTTAAACAAGGAAACAAAAACAGGTAGGCCTAATCCTCAATTGCAACCACACCACAACATTGCACAGCTCCAAATTTTTTACCTCAGAAAGCCTCTACAAGAATGCGAAACTACCCGGAATAACCTATCAGAGGTTTTGTCAGTCGGAGAATAATGATTCAAAACCAGCCAAATCGACTCATCATAAAAATTGCAAAACTTGTCTAATTTGATTTTATTTGAATGAGACTATACTGAAGAAGCACTTGTGTGGCGAAAGCTCTATAAACAAACTGATTTTTCTGATTTAGTGTGATACTGTCTAGTAGTGTCTACTTTGTTTTAAATATTTTATCACACTACACATCCTAATCGGATCAACAGTTAAATCATCATAAGATTTGATGAAAAGTTTGATAACGAAGTTTTGTTTTGGAATCCTGTCTAATTTGTTTGTAAAATAGCAAATTTGACATCCTTGATATAGATAAATCAGGGATTCTTAAACTGGGGTCCGTGGACCCCCAAGGGGTCCACGGACTAGTTTTAGGGGGTCCATGCAGGCTCAATGGAAATCTTAGTATAGCCTATAATTTCAAAAATGGAATAAATTTTTCAAAGAAAAGAGATTAAGTTCAAACAGTGCTGATGATTTCTAGTTTGGCGCTTCCAGATAAGTGTTATCGCATTGTATTGTTTTTTTGTTAAGTACGTTTATTAGACCATGTCACTTTCCACGTTGTTGTTTTTGAAATTATTTGAACATTGCAAAATTTTATCTGTTGCAGCTAAGCTAGACGTCAGCTAGGCTAGGTTATGATTGTGAAAGGTTTATGCATATCCTCTTTTGGTAAAGAAAGCCATGGCTGCTATAATCCCTTTTGCGACTACATATTTATGTGAGTCAGGATTTTCATCCATGGTAACTATCAAAACAAAGAGTCGAAACCGGTTGGATGCAAAGGATGACATGCATGTTGCTCTATCAAAGACGAAGCCACAATGTCATGTTCTTGTTGAAGACAAACTACAGCATCCTTCACATTAATGAAATTAAATCGAAGATATTGAAAAACAATCTGCATTTGCTATTTCTTAAATTTAATATAACATAAATTTTGTTACCTCAAATCAAATATAGTTAGGCCTACTAACTCTCTACACCCTTGACAGCCTGTTTCACCTTAAAAGGAGGTTCATCAGAAGGTCATTATTCAAATAGAAATAAATTGTGTTACCAATCCATTTTAATTTTATTGCGTTATGTTCAAATGTCCAATTCATGCTGATCAAAAAAGTTTCTCGGACTAGGCCATAAAGGCGCTCCACACAAACCAAATTTCTTTTTAAGGGGTCTGCGTTAAAAAAAAGTTTAAGAACCCCTGAGATAAATGTTCGGACAAAAGCCATGCATACAATAGATGAATAGGCCTATTGGTTTATAGCCGCGGTTCTCAACCGAGGAGCCCGTGGACCCTCAAGGACTCCACAAAAGTTTCCGAGTTTGCAGCATGATTGATAAACTACGACATTTAAAAAGTGGTTATGCTTTATTGTGTTGTGCATTACAGTGTTTCTCAAACTGTGCGTAGTTTGAAATTTCAAAGGACATCGCACAAAGATTCGGTTTCCTAACTAAAAATAAAATTGACATAAAAAGTTTATTATTGTTATAAATAAGGCTATGTAGCTATATCCAACTTAATCCTTTTTGAGACAGCAGATCGTTGATCAATGCTTAATTCAGAAATGCAAACGTTGGTCAATGGTCTATCAGCACTCACAGATTTGCAAGGACTGTGCTGCGATTCCTGTAGGTTACAACAAAATATTGATTACAAATGTAAAGAGAAATTCGTTATAAAGGTTGTAAAAATTCTATTAATTTTCGATAAAATGTATAAAAAAACATTAAATCAGCATATAGATTACTGATTTTTGACCCTGTGTGCCAACATATAACTCATAACATAACTTCGTCAATGTCGTCAATCGTCATAAGTGTGTCGCGAGTTCAGCAAAGTCTTCTAAGCGTTTCGTTTCAAAACTCATAGAACATTTTTTTTCATAAAGAGACGCGATATACCAAACATTAAAATGAAAATTGTTCATTGGCCGCGACCGCTTCAAAGGCACCAAAAGGGGTTCGCCAAGACAAAAAGGAGGAGAACCACTATGTTATAGATTTAGCTTTAAGCAGTTTTTTTATGCGTTTTTAAGTTTTTTGAATTGTAGGCTATGTGATCAATTGCACCTTCGGCTCTCTATGGGCTGCTATCCAAACACAAACAAAGTTGTTTGTTTAAACTTTAATTATTTAAAAATAAATAAGGGGAGAAAAGCATGGCATCGCCCTAGCTCAATATGTCGTTTCCTTTATCTCCTTCATATCACAGTGAGCCGATCATCTGCATGTTTGTTAACGTCTTGACCGTCTTAAGTTAAGAATAATAATACAACATTTATTAGTAAAGTGAAGTGTCTGATGCAAATAAATAATAATTAATCATTGTATTATTTATCTATTAATTTAGAATTGAATAAAGTATAACTTTGTAACACAAGCAATGCCTAGTTCCGGCTTAGAATATGCCAAAAGCAAAGAAGGGATCCTCCGAGCAGTGATAATAGTTTGTGGGTGTATTACCTTTGCCTTAGTCGCATCGAGAGGAAACTATGGAGGACGAGGAGACGCGGTATCATGGGTTTTAGCTGCTTATATCATCTCGTGGTGTTTTTCTCTTCTATCCTACTTCTTTATTGTGACTACTTTAGCATCAAAAATGGAATGTGGAGTTTCATACGATGTGAGTAAATTCATTCAATAATTTGTTATGACTTTACAAGAAATTCTTTCTTAAAACCGATCATTTAAAGCAGTCAACATACAGTAAATAGTTATCTAATTACTGATTAGGCTAGCCAAGTTGCCATTTTTAGGTCAAAAGAATAGTTAAACCGATACCTTTGACTTAAAATATAGGGGCAATAGCCTACACATATTTATGATAACTTCCTGCCTTTATCCAATATGTTTCAAACCATAAGTTTGAGTAAAAAATTAAAAAGTTTTGATCTAGGAATCCTTGCTTCAGATGCTTCATTTGTTTTGTTTGATACTGTGCTTTCTTTATGTTTAGGTTGTTATGATTTGCAGTGCTATTTATAATAATGCTTGAGTAGTGGTTGAGCTAGGTAATATTTGGTAGCCTACTTTGCTGCTATCTTTGTTAAACAAACCGAATGTTTATCATTTGTGCATGTGTAGGCGGGTAGCCACTTAAACATGAAATTCCCTGTAAGACCTATAAGACACCGCCAACCAATCAGAACATATCTGTAGCGCACCCAGCATGGGGCTAAGGGGACTCAAGCCCCCCCAAACCCGCCACCAAAAATGAAGTTTTTGTATGTTTCTCATTAATAGCCTACCTTTTGCTTACAGGTTAGATATGAATAAGACACAACAATACAACAGGGCTGAACATTATAACAATACATTTTACATATTTAGAAATAGTTTTAACAGTCGAACGTTTTCGGCTTAACTTAAGCCCTCATCAGGAACTTGAAAATATTTATAAAAATGCAATAAACTTCAACTTCTTGAAGGTAAAATTGCATTAGGAAAAGGCTACTACATGAATAACTACAAAAAAATTTGCACCACAGGGAACGTGATTGTAACGTTTGATTAACACTGCTTCCTGAATTTTAGTGTCAAATTAGGATTTGCCTTCGCGTAAAATGTTAAATGAGTCAGCAGAGAAGTTTCGATCTGTACAAAAAGAACACTCCATGATGTGGTCTTTGATGGTACTTTTAAAGTTCAGATGCTCTCGTGGTCAAATGTCTGGTGGAAATACCGATGTAGGCTACCGTAGGTCAATGCCGCATCACACGGACATGTAAAACTGTACACGAAATTTGAGCAGAAAGACGAAGGCGTGTGGGACTTTAGTTCAAAATGCGAACCAATTTTGAATGGTTTGTAAGTAAGAAAAACGTCCACATCAAATTTACTGTTTACAAGATTAACGTTTTGTTTCAAACTGTTTTCGTGCTAGTTGTTGTTTTCGCACTTATTTGTGTTGGCAAACAGAAAGCTAATTCCATTTTGTCATACATGAGGAAAAAGTCGAGATCTATAGAAGATTGCGAGAGTAGACGTAGGAATGAGGATGCTGAAGGTGCTAGTAGCATGGCCGTGGAGTTCACTATAGGCCAACTTGTAAACTGATTGAGAGAACAAATCCTGATGTATCGGCAGCTGGTGGGTTGTGGGCCGTGAGTGCCTTTAAATGATCAAAGGGATTGGGTATTGGCCAGTAGCGTAGCCATGAATTTTGAAAGGGCGAGGGTTTGACGACCCAGCGGCGGGGGGTCTGGGGGGCAAATTTTGAAAAATTACTTTGAATTTGGTGCATTCTGAGAGCATTTTCAACTAAAGTGTGGGTATGAATATTCCTGTGAAATGGTGCTGTGCGGTGGCGTAGCAAAAGGATAAGATCATGTTTTCTTTGGCATTTTTTGGAAATAAAGCTAAGTCTCTATGTTTTCTTGTTGCTAATTCCTGGCTGAGATGTTTAAATGTTTGGTATTGGCAAAACTCGCTCTTTTAATGCAGTTTTGTTTAAAATTAGGCAATTTTTTTTAGACTGAAAGCATCATTCTCAATATCATGACGTCACACGCGTGCCAAAAGGGGGGTTGTAACCCCCAAAACTCCCCCTTGGCTACGCTGCTGTTATTGGCCTATTGTCACTGTCACTATTATAGCAAATCACTCGGCCGACATTTCTGAATTAACCCTTCCCTAATTTTTTTTCTGGGTGCGCTACTGGAACATATGTTTAAGTGACTACCGTCCAATTGTCACCCCTCTAGCATTTAGCCAGAGAGTTGATCCTACTTTGAACTTTGATTGGTAGTCCCAGAAGAAAAAACAGTTATGACAGGGGTGGGAATCGAAATGTATTCCCTAGCCTTAACCCACCAGATCACGCTGAATACGGCGGAACGTTCACTGATTTACTTTCTATTAGAAATATTCGTTTTTTTTCTGTTTTACTTGTAACTTTCTGATTGGTGAAAACGTTGTTCCTGTAACTTCTGATTGGTCCAATGATTCATTTGTCTTACTAAATATTTTTATGTTTAATTAGGCTACCTACCGTGTAGACTAATTAAGCTAATACAATGAAATTGCAGTAAGTTAGGTATTTGCAGTCCCTGAGATAACCCCGCCCCAATGGTCCATTTATTTTGTGGTCCATTTGGTCCAATGGTCCATTTTCTTGTGCCCTGATGGTCCATTTTAGCCAACAAAATCAAATGAACTAAACTGTTCCAGGTCTAGCTTTTGTTGAAAGGAAACTCTGTTCTCATTAAAAATGTTGCTTGCTATTTAAACATAATTTCTCACACTAACTGTAGGCTATCTAAAGTAAATGCTTCTCAATGTAGGTTAAGTTGGAAAGCCTAAAGCTTTAATCAGATTTTTTTGTAGGCTGTCGACGTATGCCTTTCCATTTTCTCTTTCTTTAACTGCTTTTTGGCCAGCATAATTTTGGCCATGTACGCAAACGAATACGTGGAAGAATGGATCGCTGCCGATGTGTTTGGGTTTATCTTGACCATCTTGTATGCTGTAGAAGTTTATTTTCTGATGGATAATGCTCCTGGAAATCTGAGTAAGTTGAAGTAGGCTACTTCGCGTTAAGGAAATAAAACAGAACATATTTTTTTTATTTTGTCCTTCATCACTGCCCAGCGTGTATGGCAAGAAAGAACACTGCCCTTCTTTACCCTACTGGTGTTTTTCTGATTATTTCTTGTACCTCTTTTAGGAGTTTTTGTATTCTAAAACATTTAAAGCAGGGGTGGGCACTGGGCAACCTTTTTAAACAAAGGCCAGTTACGAAAATGTAATGTTTACAAATAATGCTATTTTTTAATTTAATTTCACTTAAGTTGTGATCGTAATTTAAACGGCAACTTTCACAAAAACTGACAAGAAGAAGCACTTCTGTTTTCTGGTAAAGTTTTAGAGCGCAATAAGAAAAACAAGAAAATATATTTTGAAAGAAAATTGCAAACAAAACTTTTATTGTTCATCGTTTTGTATCAAGATGGAGGATTGGAGGCGGAACCTACCTTTTGTATTTTTAGGTTTTTTACTGACTCCACACGGAATCGTGAAGGCTGCCATCTTTATCCTCGGATGCACAACATTTGCGCTTTTGGATGCTTCTGGGTACCATTGTTATTACGAAGATGGTTGCGACTCTGCAAGGACTTGGGCATTTGCTGCATTCATATACTGCTGGCTTATTGCACTTATTCTTCTAATTATACGCTTGACTGGCTTCCACTCAAAGATTTCTGTATTTGAAACGGTTGATTTTGTTTGGTCGATATTTTCTGTGGTCAACTATTTAATAGCTTCAATAGTGTTGGCCTGTTATCTGCAGTGCAGCAACTTTGAATTTAGAGCCTGTTCCTTGCGCTTAGCTTCCGTTATCTTTGGCTTCATCACAACAATTTTATTTGCTGTTGATGTTTTTTTGTTGAAGAAGTCTTCAGGTGGCATAACACCTGGCGGAGGCGACAGCTCAGGTGATCAGAATAATGGCGGGAAGGCCAAGAAGCAAAAACATAACAAGGAAAAAGATATTCCAACTGCTTGATGCGCTAGTAAAAGTCGCGTTTTGATGTAGGCTAATGTTCGCATACCACTGTCAAAATCTACTGCTCTTTTAAAATTTGAAATTTTAAAATTTGCGATAGAGCAGATGTGCCTTATGGTGTCTGCTTTTATGATCAATGTATGAAACAACTGTTGCCTAAGATTCAAAAGTGTTCTTATTGCATTAAAACTGACCAAATCAATCTAGGTAAATTTGAAAAAAATGGTTTGTTATTAAACAGAAATCATGTAAAAATGGCAGTAGATCAATTGTAACGGCTGTTCCTACAAGTACACACGGTAAAAGATAATTTTTACAAGTCGGACAAGGTGTGTTTGATCTCTCTTTTACATCAAACGTGTTATAATTGTTACATTTGTAGCCTGCGGATACATTGCATCTGCTTTGAAGTAACTGTTACGCCGCCTAGCCGAAGAACCTCTACCATGCTTTCTCAAACTTGTTAAGTTATTTATATTAAAGTATCTTCCTTTGGTTATTTATATTTTTGGGTTTTCAGTTTTTTTTAAGCACTATCTACCATATGTTTCCAGAACATGAAAACATTTAATTTCTTTTAGTGTAATTGTAGCTGACGCCAAGTCTGATGTACATAGCGTGGAGATGTTTTATTTTTGATAACGTCTGCTGTTTTTTCAAGCAATGCACATTGTACATATGATATTTGAATTCACTTGCATTGTGTGATTAGAATATATTTTTGAACTTTGCTTGTACTTTTTGTATAGAACTGTGTTAGTAGACTAAAACATAAATTGGTGATAACTTACTGTAGCTACAACCTCCTGAAAGATTTGGTGAAAAAAGCACAATCAAGCATATCGCAGAAACATACATTTTTAATAACTTAAAACACCTCTCCAATTTTGCAAAAAACAAAAAAACTTTAGTTACAAACGAAAATTTTTTTTTTTTTTAAATTGCCATCTTTGCTCTGAGAGCAAATAATTCTGTAACCTAATCACTTGATCAGATAAATCGGACGAAAAGCAATAACTTAGTTGTTTTGAAATATGTGGAATTTATTGGTTTTTAGCGCAACATCTGAATATATTCTTAAAACACTTCTATGAGTTAAACAGTTGTGCTCTTTTACAGAAAGTCTGCAGGCTAGGCTATACCTTATTTTGTATTTGAGCTGTAATCACAACTAATCACCAATGGACAAATTGGTTGTTTGCAAATATAAAGAGTCTCCGATCCAGGCTAGATCAGCAAATGAATTCGTCTATAGCCAACAGCAGGGGATGGGGTGGAATAGAATGGAAGATTATTGAGATTAATTAATTACATTATGGATTCGTTCAACGGTGTTCAACCTGCGGCCGTTAACACGTAATTTCATAAGCATGTGTTGGCGGCCGTGCCCTGTTGTTCAAATGAAAAAAAATTTCATTAAAAAAATGAAATGTATTTTAAATATTATACGGGGATATCTAGAACCACTGGGTATATCCTTGTAATTATAGGCCTATATAGTATTTCACATTTTAGAGCTTGAAAAACATTTTCATCATAAGTTTTTGTAGGCTAGGGTGTATTGTTAAAATCGTTTAGAGACAAAACTTTTTCCTCAGCCCAACTTCATTGTAACATCAGCCTACATTGCATTATCTTAAAAAGAACACTAGCAGAGGAGAAAAGGGTATTCAATTCCAAATGGGAGTTGGATTATTTCATGATCGAGACGGCAGCGCATGATGTGTCTAACATGCAGTCAAGTAGTTAAAACTGTTAAAGGAGATAATGCAAAGCAGCATTTTCGTCGACATATGTCACACAATTACGCAAAATTAGGCAAGTTGAGGAAAATCTGTGTTGAAAATGTGGAAAAGTGCACTTGATTATCCAATGTTGCGAGAATTGGCAAGAAAAACTCTTGTTCTTTTCGAAAGCACAGGCTCTGTGTGTGAGTCTGCCTTTTCACAAATGAGGTAGCCTACCTGAAAAACGAGTGGCCTACCAAACGCGATTGTTGGACGGAAACCCGGAGTCTCAACTAAGACTGTATCTCGCGAGGTTCCCAACTTAGCAATTTTATCTGCTCGTATGCAAAATCAAGGGAGTCACTAGTTGCAATGTCGCAGACGGAATAAATCTATTTCAAAAAGTGTTTGATATTTCATGGCACTATTAGGTATAAGTATGATAAGTTTAATAGATATTAACGAATATTCTTCTCTTAAATAACTCAAATTAAAAAAATCATTTAAAACTCCCTAGCGGCCGTGCTTTGTAGAATTAATCTGAAAGCGGCCGGCAATAGCAAAAAGGTTGTGCACCCCTGGATTCGTTCAAAGTCTACAACAGTCTCCGCTACCTCACTCTCTTTTGTTTTTTTTCAGATGAGAAACCTCCGCTACTTAAAATACACGCCTAAAACTCAAAATACAGTTTTAAGAGAAACAAACGAAACTTGTTCACCGAATTAATCTGAGGCAAATATGGTAATATTTATCACGCAATGCTTGCGACTGTAATATATGACGGTTGCATAGAAATTGAAACCTGAAAATAAGTAAATTCATAGTAAGCTATAAATTCAAAATTTATAAAAACGGTTATGAAGACTCCTGGCAAGTTGCTTAAGAACTGAAGGGGGTGTCTGAGAGCTGACTGGAGAACCACTGCTCTCGGTAAAAAGAACTAACAAATTGATTAAAATGACGTGAATCTTCGCCTTGACAAAAATCGATAAAGTGTGCTTTCATACATTCTAATTTCATATTTCCTAACAAGCTTTCATACATTAAATTACAGAGGATGTTTTAATTTTCAAAAAATTATTTTTTACGTTTTCGAAAATTGTCGAAATTTAACACATCGAAATCTCATGTGTGGCACTTGGTTTGTTTCTCATTCTTCGTGTTTTTTTTTTTTAAACAAAAAAACAAACGTTTTTGACGTTTCCGAAATTATAAAGTGGAATATATGATTGATTTCGATAATCTTTATCCTTGGACTAAGAAAGTTTTTTTTGAGAGCATAATCCTGGCAGTTTTTTCATAATTGTGGAGGCCTTGAACCTTTAACGCAGGCCCGGTTATCGAGATTGAAGTTCCAGGTTGTTGTTATGTAAGAATTATTCCATCCACCACGTGCCGCTGAATGGAGAGCAGTCCTTTTTATGGATTGCTCAAGTGCAAGCTCCAAGAGCCGTACCAGCACCGCTTGACTTGACGTTTCTTTGTGCACAAAGTCGAACACTAAACCAACTTAGCTATCGGGGCTCATGTGGCATTTATATTACGTCATTTTATTGTTTAAATTTGTTTATATTTTGTAGTTTTATGATGGACTTTTATTCAACCGCTGAGGGGCGATAATGAGCTGGCTATGTGCGATTTACCAATCTGAGCTGGACAAAGATAACTAAAATAACTACGGTGCAACCTGCCGAAGCCTTTTTCCCTGCGCCAGAGCATGCCGCTATGCTGCACAATTTCATAACCAATGTGGCCTTTCATTCACAAGCCAGGTGCTGAGCTCGTAAATCTCACGAGCGCTTATGTTGACATGCAATGTCCCAAGGAGGGATCAATTGATGTAGGGATCAACTACCTGCCAAGCGAAGAGTTTGTCAAACCAAAATGTAATTCGATATTTTTCACACTTTTTAGCGAAATAATTAGTTTACAGTAGCGGTAACCTAAAAATTTTCGGTGAAAAGCTACAGTACTAGACATAGACATACAGACATAGAGATATAGATCCTCATATCTTTTGTTTCCGACAACGTTATCCAAAGAATTTAAACTCTCCTTAGGTTAATTGGTTTACAGGTTTCTTGTATTTTTACATTCGTTTAAAAACTCCTACATAAGTAGCCTATAGGCCTAACATTGTCTGTGTATGGTTCATTTACCTCCAGGGCCTTGTTAACCACCCACCCAGCTGGGGGCACGGTTGTTTAAAGGCTCACTCATACTAGTTCGTGTAATGGTTTTTGGCTATTTGAAATTAAAAAGTGATGTAAATACTACTGTAGAATCTCGATAGCAAGTACTGCCACAGAGCAATTACGTAAGGCAGTATTTAGGTTACTGCTTCCAAAACCCCGGTTTGAGGGGCCCAGACCTGTTTAGAAACTCACCTATATTTAGTTGGTCCAGGGTTTTTCGGCTATTTAAAATAAAAAATGTGACTATACTGCCACAAAAGCTTCACATTTATAGCTTAGGCTGCGTCAATCGGGTTTTAGGCTGTATCCTGGACCATCATTTGAAATTGGAATGGCTATTTCAAATCAACGAAACCAGTTATTCTATGCTTTGCAACTTATGGTTTGAGAAACGTTTTAGGCACCGGCACTAAAAATAAGGGCCCACTAGTAGATTTCAGGGGGGGGAGCAAGATGGTGACCACACGGCTCTGTTTATTCCCATTTAAAATTAAAACTCTTGCTTGCACCCGATCTATCTTTGCTCACTAAACCCTGAACAAATATTACGAAAGTATTATTTTGAAAGTTAACGATTTCATCTGGCTTATGGCTATATGTGGAGTTATATTGTAAATTAAATTTTGCCATCTTCTCCAACTTTTTTTACTGTATCATTAAAACAAGAAACATTGTCGAAAAGTTGCTGTTGAGTCTCAATCGTGCTTGTACTGCAATCGAGACTTTCTGTTCTATCATGCACAGATGGAAAACTGTAGCCTACTGTTTCTATTTCACAATATTCTAAGAACGACATCACAGACTATAATAAAAAACACTGCATAATTTGAAAAAGTATGAAAGAGTTCTTTTTGTTTGAAACGTTTCATCTTCCTCAAAAGTTACAAAATTGAACAATGAAAATGTAATAAAGACAAAGCGACATTTTAGATGTATTACAAAGTAGATTTGTAATTAACGTTGTCAGCTGCGAACATGGATTAAGATGACGAATGTTCCAATTCCAGCTGATCTAATATCTATACATGAGTATTTGGTCATTTCAGCATTTATTTTATTGATTTATGTTGAAACAGTGGTCGTTAGCTCTGAGATGACTCAACAAAATCAGGCTTTTAACTCAGGCTAGTTCCTTTTTGTATTACTATAAGACGTGAAGAAACTACAGTATGAAGTCTATAAACCTTTTACCAACCTTTTTATTACTTTACAAATGTTTGCTATATGAGAGGTCCACTGGCGTGATTTCCTTTTTTAAATTGTTTATTTTCACTTTCTGCCCATTCGTCAGCAAACACAAAAAAAAGATTGCGAAACACCTGCTTGTTCGCCAGGAAAATAAAGTTGTTTAAACACTGAGTCTGAATTGTGAACAAGTGGCTAGATGGATTTTCTTTGATCAGCAAATATAGAAATGACAATGATATCTCGTGCCTTTTGCTCAGTGATTTTTAGTTTCCTGACTTTTGTGATTAATTTTCCTTTGCTCAACTGTAAACTTCCCTTTATAGCAGTGTAAACATCATTTTTCGACTGCTAACTCGCGCAGTGGCAACAACAATATGGCAGCTGGGACAATTTCGTGGCTCACCTCGTCTGATACAGTCTTGCTGGGTTCACATCACATCGAGCCAAAAGTTAATAAACTGAAAACACAAGGAAAGAAACAAAGTGTTCAAATCAACATAACATGAAAATTAAAGAAGAATTCATTTTTAGCATCACTATAAAAAAAAAGTGAAATTTAATCAAAAAATAAAAAGCCTAAACTGTAGATGCTAAACCTCTGCCCAGCAAACGTTTCCAAAACTATACTTTCTTCATCTTCAGTGCCATGAATTTACTGAAGATGAAGACAGTCAGCTATGGTTTTCGAAACGCTTGCTGAACATCAGTTTATTACCTACATTTTGGGCTCTTAATTTTTTATTAGTTTAACTAGGCGCTCCAACCATTTTGCTTTCCAGTGAAATTCATTTCCTATAAAATATAGGTAGTGTAGCTAGCTTTACATGACTAGGCCAAGTTGGCCAATTGAAACCTTTGTAAGGTGTAAGCAAAGGCAGAAGTCTGATGGACAGAGCATGAACGTACACGACAAGTGCTAAAGTTGAAACAACACATGAAAACTGCATAATCGTTTGTTGAAATACTGTAGCTACCCTACAACAAATTTCTCGAAGTTGCAATCAAAGTGATGTTGGATTTACATAAAAAGTATTTTCATCTTTTCGGTAGTTTTTCGTCACGCAAAATCATAAGGTCTTTTTCTTTCAATTGTTTATGAATGGTTGGATGGGAAACGCTTTTCAGAATCTAGCAATTTAGGCTACTCTAGGCCAACAAAGTTGAGCTCCAATATCCCTCCGAAATATTGATGGAACATAATATTGCCAGCGCACTTTTACCAAAGTTTCCAAAAAGTCACTTGATTTTATTGTTAGAAAACTTTTTGTATAGCCAAATTTTCTTGTTGTTGTCAATGATTCACAAAATGTCAGCGTCGTACTAAATGTTTATTCAACGCCAACATACTGAAGAATTAATGTCAAGCACAAATGAAGCAAGTTTTCAGAACTAAATACAGCCTATATGCTATCCATCATACAACATAAAGCTGCAGTAGCTGACAGTAATACATTCCAAAAACACATGAAAGTATCATAATACAACGTTTATTTTTGATTTTTGCTCTTGCATTTAAAAAAATAAAATTACTGTGGTGCCAATGCAATTTTCTGCAGGCTAGGCTATACAATATACTGTACATATCACTTGTGAAATTTATATAAACTAACCAGGAAACAATGTGTTGGATTAACTTTTGTGTATTTTAATCTATGCAGCGTATAGAACACAGCCACTAAAGGGATTGTTAATTTCACAATAGATCTCAGATAGCAAAGTCTGCAGACGTTGAATCAATGTAAAAATGACGGATTTTGTTTTCTGGGATGTGGGCATGATTGTAAGCAAATGCAAACACAATATTTGTTTATCTTGGTTTACAACAGAAACATGACGCTGCTTCAACTTCTATTGTGTAGTAGGTGGAAAAGTTCGAGAGCTTTCTCTGGAAACAACTAAATACAAGCAACAGTCTGCAAACTGATGTCGGAAAATTTGCCGAGAAACTTCTTGCGCGGTAAATTTCCAAATCTGATGAAGCCATTTTTCTCATTTCTACGCTAAATCCCCTCAAGCGAGAAAAGCACTTTCCGGGAGTTTGTCAGATAAGTTTTCAGTGACTTGAAAGCCTGGAAATTCAGTTCTAATTTTAGCTAGACGAAGAGATCCGTTTAGTTGAGACGAAAGATTTGTAGGTTGAACTCTACGGATAGCTTAGCATGTGGACGTGTAGTCTACATTATTTTAACTGTAGGCTACCAGCAGTTTCAGACAATGGCCAAATTTTATAGCATTGTGAGATCAATTTGAAAACACAGTGGCTTACGATACAATGCCAATGTTATGAAAAGGTGATTATCGTTTTCAGATGTTATGGTAGCATGAGGGTAGCCAAAAATCTCCCGAAAAACACAATAAATCTTACAATGTTGTTGTGAGTTACTACAGCCATGCGGTAATCTATTTTTGAATTAGGTTAACTCCGTCTTCTACGGTATTAGGGTTTGAATAAATTTAAAAAAATTTAACATAAATCGTTATTGAAATTGAAGCATGGTTTTTGACATGCTGTCAATTGTGATTTTCCGATGTGGTTTTAATGAAGTCATTGCAACTGTCTACAGTGCAATCTATAAAAATAAAAGTTCCAATCGATTTTACAGTACAATTAACTTGCTACCTCATTACTTCACGGAAACAGATGACATAAAAAATCAATGAAAGTTTTTATGTGTTTAGAGTTATTTTAAACAGACCGTTTTCGGTTGAATTTTTAATTACATCCTCCATCTTTAATAGTCATATCCATTAACCAGTCTGGCAAGATTTTATTCAAAAAGGAAAGAAATTTTCTGCTAGGAAGGTCATTACAAAGCTCACTAATACGAATTGAGTTTTTTAAACTGATTCAACTCAAATTGCCCAAGCTCCATAGACAAAATTTAAAAAACAACTTAATTTTTAATAATGTAAATATTGATAGGTTAATAAAACATAAAAGTGATCTTAAACGGAAAAATATTTCCATTCAGACAAAAACTCCAACCCTTTTCTTGTTGAAGCGATTGTGACGTCACGACAACTGAATCAAGAACAATAATAATAACAATCTTATTGTTGTTTACCTAATTATTATAACGTCACACCCGTCTCGAAAGTAAGGGGTTGAGATTCACCCCTCTCGCTACCCAAACAGCAAAATCTGTCATTTTACATCGATTCAACTTCACCTGACGTTAAACCAATGTAAAAATGACAAATTTAGCCCTCTCGCTACGCTCCTTTGATAAGACAAATTTTATTTTTATTGCTGTATCAACGTAGGCTGCGTTGTAGCCTACGCAAAAGATTATGAAACAGCCAGAAATAAAAACCAACTGAAGTGTACTGAAAACGCTGCTCTCTTTGTATTTAAAGGGTGAAAGCGTGGGCTCCGATTGTCAAAAGTAGGCCTGCCGTGTGATAAATAAAAACGCAACAATAAATAGCATCATAAGGATGCTGGATTTATAGCTTATATTGCAGTCTATGTACACTAGCATTTCATTTTTGTCATCAATATTTAAACACACTGTGTAATTGATTGCACCATCATACGACAGGGATATGTATTACGCAATAAGCAGCACTTTAAATTTTAGCAGTTGAGAATATTCAAAGATATTTTTTAATCAGTTACACTACATTTGCTTTTTTGTTATAAAAAAATTTGCTCCTATTCACCGCGACGCACTGACTTTTGTGAAAGTGACCAAATTTCATTCTTTAACCACGTGAGAGGTGAGAAAGACCTTTAAACGGCATAACTTCATCAAACACACGTTTCTTAGACACAAGATATGACTGTCTTCATGCACCATTCATGTGTCATCCATGTGTGATGAATGACCGCATGCCAGCCGACTTTAAAAGTAATAGAGAAATAATATTTTTATTGGTTGCATAGAAATTGTATCACAAAGGCTGGTTGTATTACGCCATAACAAATCAATATATTACTTCAAGGAGTTTCCGGTTAGATTTAATGACGTCGTTTTTATTTCCGAGCTTTATATTTACATCTATGACGTGACACGCGACGAAATGAACTGGACACTTTGAAACGGTCGCTCACGTGAGCTTCCACTGATGACGTATGTGCGGAGAAAGTTCAGCACAGAAGAAAAAGGCAAAATATTGAAATTTGAGAACGCATGAGAAAAAGAAAAAAATTCTGGTATAAAAACGCAAAGCAGATCGTTTCTTCGATCATTGTGCTTTGAATCAAATAAACTAAAAGTGCCAAATAAACTTATCTAAAAAAAAATGGCTTGCAACTCCGTAACTGCAGCTCAAGTTGTCGAATTATTAAAAGAAACACCTGATAACCTTATTATTGACTGTCGGTCATTTCTCGTTTTCAACAAAGGACACATTTCCGGGGCAACAAATGTGAGATGTAACAGTATTATGCGACGAAGAAGTAAAGGGTTATTTTCTCTTGAAAATGCAATAACAAACAGTGAAAAACGCGAGGAGTTTTTGTCAGGGAATATATCAACAGTTATTCTTTATGATGACCAAAAAGAAGCGCTAACTATTGAAGAAGTTTCAGCTTTAAAATCAAGACGTACAATGGGAATGGTACTGGAAGTATTACAACGCAACTTAGTCCCTTCAACCAGCATCGTTTATTTAAATGGTAAGTAAACTACTGAATAGTTCATTCTTTAAAATAAAAGAAGAAACTTAAGATGGCAACTGCAAAGAAAAATTTTTGTTAACACGGTTTCATAAAGTGTCTAGGCAAGGAAAACTTAGTAGGCTAAAACATGTTTTGAACGACAGGTAGCTACAAAGAGTTTTCCACCCAATATCCCGAAAGTTGTGAAGGAAACACTCGACTGTCATCGTCATCTATTGAATGTGATCCACCGACAGCCTCAGCAACACCAAGTACAATGTTAACTCCGATTTATGATCAGGTAAATATCTATCTCTGTTTTAAACATTAGATGTGTGTAATGAGTTAAAATTAAGTCAAATTACGCTTTTGGCTGCATTGTACTGGTACATTTATTGTTAGAAAATGTTCAAAATTATCTTTGGTCAGAAAAAATACCGTGATTCGTTTCAAAACTTAACAGGGCACTAAACGTATAGAGAACAATTGAAACTGCGTGGGATAAGAAAGATTTAAAATAAATTAAGTTCATTTTGTCTAAAGGCTGCATTGTTTTTTAGGGCCCACCTGTCGAAATTCTACCACACCTCTATCTGGGTTCTGCGCACCACGCCTCTCAGAAGTCCCAACTTCAATTCCTGGGCATCACAGCCATACTAAATGCAAGTTCTACTTGCCCCAATCATTTTGAAAAAGATTTTGAATATAAACGCGTTCCAGTCGAAGACAACAGTCAAGCTGACATCAGCGTGTGGTTCAACTCCGCCATTCAATTTATAAGTAAGTAGCCTACTGTGCTAGTGTGCTTGGAGGTCATCGGCTTCTGTTAGTTTATATTTATACTGTAGGACATAACTTTCGTGTTTTTATTGGCATAAACTTGAGGCAGGTGAAAAATTCATCACATTAAGGAGAAGTTTAAAAAAAAATTTCATTGATACAAGAGAGGGATTTTTTTAATTTTAGTCATATTCGTAAAATAGTCATATGCTACATCATAACAGGATGCTTTTACTTTAGTGATTAGTCCGATTATTATCACTAACTTAATTAAGTAAGAACATACTCAGCTTCTAGACATTATGATTCATGTAGTATAGGGAAATGTTGCCGATTCTCAAAATTTTACACTGTGATAAACGATGACTTACCAAAACTGACGTATTATAAAAGGACTTTCTTTTATGGTTTTCTGTAAATGCTTAAACTTCACCGCAAAGCAAAGGTTAAAGAACTCTTTCACTCTTGTCAATATTGTAAATCTACCGAGCAACTATAGCAAAGTTGCGTACGGTGCGTGCCATTCCGCATGCGTAAGCATTGCGTCACGATGAGGCTTTTCTTCACATAGCGCTATCTGGCTTTCATTGGTGACAAGGTGGCTTGTGACCTCACAAAAACAAACACGGAAACGGTTCGATGTATTGATAGATAGAAGATAGGATCGCTATTGCTGATAGCTTGTGACTGTAAACAAGTTGTAAACTTATTGTTCCTTAAAAACTTTAACAGATATTAGAACGACATTTGTCAGCATTGAAATTACAATTCGTAGCTTAGTGGTTCGTTGCTTTTAGATGTTTTGCAAAACCGGCTTTGCAATAAATCAATATCAGCTTTTCACAAAGCTATAAAAACAAGCAGGTATAAGCAAATGTTTAAACAAAAATTTAACAGTATAACTGCGTAAAACACAAATATAGACAGAAATCTTTTACATATTGTTTTTTATATAAAAAGAAATTGCAGCATTTTTTTATTATGAGCAGCTGAAAGGTGACCTGTCTCAAAGTTTATGCCAATTATCCCATCATTTATGCTCACTTACATCTACCCAATTAAATCGTCTGGGTAATTTTCTCACACTTTTATCTTTGATTTTACGTAGACCTACAATTACAAAATCCAATTAGCTTTAACGCTTTCATCATATCCAAATACTTACAAATAATTTTCTTTTTACAGATGGTGTAAAAGAAAACGGAGGAAAGGTTTTTGTTCATTGTCACGCTGGCGTTAGCAGGTCTGCGACAATCTGCCTTGCTTATCTCATTATGTGCCACGGAATATCTTTAAGTGACGCCTTTCGTTATGTCAAGCGCAGAAGAAATGTGATTTCTCCAAACTTCAACTTCATGGGCCAACTGTTGAAGCTTGAAACCGACATAGCTTCAAGAAAGAAAGACGACTGCAAAAACAAACTCACTTTTGACTTTTCAACTTCAGTGCCAGTTGTTTCTGAAGAAATGGAATGGCAGAACGAAAACAATCTTCTAGAAACGAACAAAAATACGGCCATTGCTTGCACCAACAGTAAACTTCACCATCGTCGGGCACTAGCATCAATGGCTCCACTTACTTCCATAGACAACAACCAATCTAGCGATCACCCGCCAAAGTTGTGCTTAACTGCACCACCAAGACAGAAAGACTTTACATTTTTCTCAGACAATGGCAAAAGTTGTAGCCAGCAATCGTCGCAAGTTCATCGACAAAGGCATTCTCGCACTGTCACACTGTCTACCTAACTTATTTGCTTGTGTTGTCTATCAGGAATTCCTATTATTTTTTTCCGCCACCACGCATAAAAATATTGCTATTTTTGATTGCCATGTGAAACCCCAATTTTGATACTGTGCTACTTCAAACGTTTCCCATTATTGCACTTTTTGTTTTGTTTAATATTTTTGCAGAGAAATGAAATTAAAATCATATTCTTTTTACTGTTGTTCTGCTTGCAATGAGAAGAGAGAAAATAGCATAAGCCTATTGATAGAAATAGTAATATATTTGCAAACATCCGATTAGCTAAACTATGCCGGTGCATTCTTTGACAGATTATGCGCAAAATTAGTTAGTTGCTCAAACAAATAACATACCTTTTAAAAACAGAAGATCAATTACAGTATAGCATAGCTATTACACGTGAGAGAGCAAAAACAAAATTTAAAAGAAAAAATTTCAGTTAACTCAGTCAGTGAAAATAAAAAGAAATTTTCTAGAATCTAAACCATACTTCGGGATTAAACGGCTAGCTTCTGAACAAGCCTTTGGTGTAACGAAATACCAAAGTAAATTTGATTAATAGCTACTACTTTCATAACGAAGACACACAAATACCTAGATAATATGTGCTAATCCTTCATCTACGGGCCAAAAACCATCGAAATTTGCATCACTTCAATTGCTTCAACACAGTGAAGTACCGGCATGGAAATGTTTTGAGTGGATGGGTATTTCCAACTTAACCCGCGATAAACTGGTTTGGCATTTAGCAAATGTTCCGACCACGTCAGGCTGCCCTCCATACTAAAGAGAGATGACGCATCGTGCGGCTATGGAGCAAACCACATCTTTTCATTAACGCAGTCTGGTTATTTGTACGTTAATTCAACATCAGCAGCAGTTGAAACAATGCACAAACAGCTGTTTTATCAGCTCCGAAAGACTGCATGACAATGAAGCACGTCAGCAGCTAAGAATAGCTCGGCGTGCTTACTGCATAAAATAATTAACAAAACATGCTTGGTGGACGAGCTTGATTGAAAAGCCAAAAACAATGAGGTAAACTTTGCATTTATTTTATTGAAGCTGTTTTCTTCACGAGTTCGTTACATAACTGAAGTATTCGGCCAAATGAAGCCAATCAAATCCAAGGAGCTGAACTACTAAGTTGATAACCAGCTGTAAGCCACCTCAGCTTCATTGAGAGTCAAGTGAAAATAACGAAGAGGAAGGTTTTTCTCACCAAGCACAAAACAAAGTTGTTTTTTCGATGTTGTTATCAATGAGTATAGCTTATCTATGTCTGAAAAATAATCGTAGTTCAACTTTTTAATGATTCCGCTGTAACGGAGTTTCGCTTTTTCTGGATTAGAAAAAGTGGAAATCGGATACGTAGGCTACTTAAATAACAATAAACTGTGGCCTATAAATGAGCCAGCGTGATGGGGTTTGGACTACCCAGCTACTAAAGGCCCTCATGTGATATTTCAAGTTTTGAGTAGTCCCTCAGCATAGGGCTAAGCACGGTACTTTTATAAAAGGAGTATCATTTTTTCCACATTCTCGAATTTTTTTAAAATCTATTTATTGCGTTCAATCCTGCTATTTGACAAGCAAATTGTGGGGGTGAAAAACATTCTTTTCAAGTCAGATTCTTTTAGTGGCCGAAAAAAAAGTACCAGAAAAGGTTGCATAGGTGGTAAAAATGCTATTTTGGACAAGATAATAACCCCTGACTACATTCCTGATTAGCCTAACTCAAAGATGTATGACAAATAACTTTTTTGCATTCATGCAAAATAATGCAGTAAAAAATTGGCTTCGAGTTGGATAGACCAACAGCGGAAGCTATTCTGCTGACTGATTGTTTTCCACCAATGACTGTCGCATAATCCGATTCTCAATTAACGTCATCGGCCGCTTAAAAGATCCGCTGTTGGTGCATCTATTCTATTGCATCCTTACGTCTAAACCCATTGAATAAAGAAAAAACAATTTTTAGCGCCAGAAAGGTCAACTTGTCAGACGAGCCAATGAAACTGAAACGAAGGCAATCGAGTTGTAATAATTGGTTTGACCTAACCGCAAATCAATGTCACAAAAATAGCTTATTTTCTGACTGCAGATAACATTCCCTAATAAAGAGATCAAGTTTATAGAACTGAGGGTCAATTAGTGTTATGAGAGTCTGCTGTCAAATTTTAATGACATTTCCTTTCAGTGATTGCTTTTGGTACGAAATCATATCAGATTGAGGTCTTAAAATAAATCAGCGGCTGGCTTCAAGAGTTCACGTGAAAACACACTAGCCAAGCAAGTAGTCGTTTTTGGTCAAAATTACATTTCTCAAATTAATGATAGGCTCATGACAACAGGAACTTTTCAATGGTTCGAGAAGGATTGTGGCTTCAAAAACTTAGCACAGATGAGTTTGTCATCAGGTCGTAGGACTGGCGGGTCAGTTTTGTTTGTTGTCGATTGGCAACTAATTAGATTGATTGAATTCTTAGCCAAGAAACTTTGTTTTGCGAATGCTGCCAATACACGATAGGTCAAGGAATCAAACAGATAGGCTACATAAGTATAGGCACATTTTTACTTTGCTTATATGCAGATAGGCTAGGTCTATCAGCATTTACAACAATATTTCCGAAAAAATCTTCTATTCTGCTAACAAACCTGTGTTGACAACTAAAAACAGGGAAAGATAAATTCTTGGTTTCGAAGTCGGCTAACTAAGATGAAATAGCAGCAGTCGTTTCATACTGTGGCCCTGTGAACCCCCAATGCAGGGATATCCTGTTAATCACAAAGCAACCTCTTTATGCATTAATGCTAACCTTATTTATGTTGTGGGATTGACAACCTTGGTGCGTTGAAACCGATTCCTTTGTAGCCTAAAATTAGTAGGCTATATTGTAAATTTCTATTAAAGTCGTCAAAACTGAACAAACAAGAATCTCCATCGTATGAAGCACGAGGTATTGTAGCAGATTTGCATTTGATGGTCGAATTCGCCAATGCTCACGGTTGATCATCAGGACACAAATAAGTATTTAGGCTACGTAATAACAAAACTAGGGAACGAGAGTTAAAGAATTGGGTGGATCTAATAAGGCAATGCTTTCAGCTGGTTTGGAGAAATTGCGCCTAATTTTGTTGTTGATGCATCTATTTTGCATGGATTCGTAATAGACTTTTAAATCGTTCATCGAGCAAGTATGAATAGAATCCGTGTGCACTTTCACATATCAACGCCGTAAAAGGAAATCAGTAGTGATCTGCTCGTTATTTGACGCAAACCTCCGACGTTTGTAATCCTGCGTTGGTTCCACGCTATTCCCGTTTAGTGCTTTATACATATCGTGCGTCACTGGACGCAGATCAAACTTTTGACGTTTTTACGTTAGAATACAACGTAACGGAAGCAAAAGTTATTTAAAAATTAGACACGCTGTTTTCTAACCGGCTTTTCATTCTGAAAGCTTTATTGAGAAATTCAATAGTGTCTTTCGCCAGTTTATTCTGTCATGCCAAAATATACCGTGAACTATGGTGCAAATGTTATCAAATAAAGAGATAAAGCATGTTTGTCTATTTCTAAACTCTAAATTTAGACAAATCAAGGGAAAGCCTGTAAAAAGCGCAGTTTGTGAATTTGACACGGAAATAAGAAAAACTTGGGCATTTCATGAATTTGGTTACGTAATACGTAATGCTCAACAATGTACGATTGCCGAGTCTATCACAGTCAATGAGATATTTTTCAGGCAAAATGGGGTTCAATTCAGCCAAGGAATTAGTCCTATTTTTACATTGATTTACTATATTCAGACGTTGAATCAATGTAAAAAGGACGTTTTTTGCTGGAAACCAGATGATGCATGGATTCTTGGGCTTCGTAAACCTTCAGGGTGGAACGAATGTTAAATATTGCTTGTAGACATCTAAATTCCATCCTCGTCTATCCTATATGCAACGTCATAGCACACTGTGGGAAAAACCAGGTGGGCTTAGATCTCCTCCAAATGCCATGTATTCACAGCAACTTTATTGTGACGCATTTTCAACGTAGAACCGGCAGTTCTTTTGTGTTTTCATCTAACAGCATGTTTTAAGCATTCCCGTAACAAAATTTAGAATAAGACAATGCTAATTATTTTGTGCCAAAAAGCGGTTGTTTTCAAGGTCTTTCCTTTCACATAAGCATGTGGTTATGTGTAATTGAAGAGATACGAGAACAAAAGAAGTTTCAGTCGTTGTTATGCCAACACACGTACTTGTATGGAAATAGATAAATTCAAGGTTTGCAAGCATTGTTTTTGAGAATTGAGTTGATTTGGGAAACCGTTTATTCCAATAGAGGAAAAAATCACATCATTCTTCGTGAAAATCTCGGCTATTTTCATACAAGATTACATACAGAGACTGGGCGTTACCAAATAACGAGACAAACACTGCATTGAAACACAGCAAGAAAACATCTAAATGTACAACCTGCAATTGGGGGCTATGATTCTTTGTTAACATGCTCGGCCCTTTAGAAATAATGGCAGTTACAATATATAGCGTCACTGGTTATTCTTAATTTCTATAGCCACCTTAACATGGCAGCCAAGGAATGAGGATGATGTCAATTTGATTGCTAGAAGCACCGTGTGAAGTCAGTAAGCCGGGAATGCAATGCAATAAGTGTGCGATAAGTAATAGGAAAATAGTCGTTTCGCGGCACTGAGTGAAAATAGGTTAAAAAGTTTCTGTAAATCCGTTTTTCTACAAATTCAGGAGCGGATTATATACAAAATAAATTGCATGTTATGCTATTGTCAACTTTGATGAGGCAGTGTGGCCATGAGGCAGTGTATTATGAGCATACCAATTGTAGTTTTAAAAGCCACACGTTATATTTTTTAAACTATGTTTGCAGTGAGGTACAAACTTAAAAATATTTTTTACAAATTCCCAATGCATCGTTATAAAAACAACGTTTCGTCAGTTGGAGATGGTTTGAAGAATTCATTTTTCACACGTGAACAAAAAAGCTTTAGCATTTACAATTAAAAAACTGGCAACGGTGAAAAGGCACTGTGTGATGGAAAGGCTAACACTACCTAAGTAGGTGGATCACCTTCGCAGAGACAATCGTCTTCTGGATTTGTTCTGGTTCAAGTCGCAACCAGCAAACTTCAATTCTTGCTCGAAGCAGTAGTCGTTTCAAATGTCCAACTCGTATAGAGTTCAAACAGTGCAAACCTTCGCATCAACCAGCAAGATTGGTCAATTTCACATTGGTTCAACATCTTCAGACGTAGAATCCATGTGAAAAGAACAGATTTTGCTTGCTGACAAAGCTATCCATCATGCGGCCTCCATTTCCCGCTCAATTCCTACGTATTTGATGGCGTCCGATTGGCTGTAGCGATAATCGAAGAACAATTCCTCTCCGGCTTGGATCGGTCGGTTTGAAAAAATTCCAATCCGATGATCACCGTTAACCATCATGACCTGAGAGAGAGAGCAAAGAAACAATGACGCTTGTCTTCATCTGCTGCGGTTGCCACTGTTACTTATTTTTCAGTGCAGAAATAATGTGGTTCGTATAATTGAAATGACAATTACAGAAACGAGGTAAGCAAGCAGCCAATAACGGCCAGAAAATCAGTATTTTTTGCATTATTTAACGCCAGCAGACGTTGATTCAACGTAAAAAGACTGATTTCCTGGCTGGAGAATAACAGCAATTAAACAGCCACTTTGAACCCGTCATTAGACTTAAGCATAACATGAGATAAAACGAATGAAAATGAGCAGTCTTAACTCTTAACTCAAGGAACGCCTGTCTATTAACAGCCCGATATAAAAACAGGTCAAAAAAGTATTTTCTGTTGTTATGTCTTTGCTAAGCGGAAAAGAATTTTTTAATCACACCTTTGCATAGCAATTGGGATTGACGGAGTGATTGGCAAAACGGATCTTGTTTCCTTTGCGAGTTGCGTCAACGACAAAGTCGTTATTGAGATTGAAAAGGAAACTGCACATGTATTTATCGTAGACTTTCCCACGTCGATCGGCCTCGTCTTGGGAGATGATTTCCCCACAATACTCTGTGTTGCATTGGAGAGTTAAAACAGCAATAAGCTTTAGATAACGCATAGTTATGAATCAGGTTCTCAATATCTAAGAGCCGTTTTTATGCTTTGTAGGTGTTGACGGTCCACTACTACAGTGTTTTTCAACCACTGTGCCGCGGCACACTAGTGTGCCGTGTGAGATCGTCAGGTGTGCCGTGTGAAATTATCCAATTTCACCTAATTGGTCTAAAAAAATTTTTGAAAACAAATTAATTATTATCTGCAAATAATACACCATTTGCCGAGTGTAGCCTACATGCTACAGTAGTGACTGATAGCGTAATCATGTAAAACTCTTACATAGCACTAGTGCTAGATGACAGTAGGTTTGTCTGGCTTTTTTCATGTTTCTTCGATTTTTTTTCAGAACAATAAAAAAGCCAAGATAATAATGGCTTTATTTGTTCTTTCCCGAATTTAACACCGGTCGAAAATCAAAATCACAACAGCTTCGCGTTTGTCTTCTGCAATTTCTGCGCGAATATTAACTTTGTGATCATCCGAACAGGCCCAGATATCGCACTGACAAAAACTAAAGTAAATGAACTGTTGTTGTGTTGTTTGTTTTATTGTATCATTATCAGTGTTGTACGCGTCATTGAGATAATTTGACGGCGTCAGCGCGAATTGCCTAAAAACTTTACGGCGTAAAGGACTGCGTAAGCTCTTGAAGAAATTGACGGCGTCAGCGTCAGCGCTAATTTCTAGCGCTATTTTTTGCCAGCGTCTCATAAAACGGAAATATTTCAACCAACTTCAGGCTAACAATAGCTATAAATAAAGAGCAGATATTATGTTTTGAGACTGTAGGCCTATTGTAATTAGCTGCTCAGCCTATTAGTTATTTCCTTGCAGAAAAACAAGCATTTCAAAACGTTTGTCTGACAATCTGCTGCGTTTGGGACGCATATTCAAGGGAGCCGGAGCGATTTTTGACTGGAGGGGCAAGAGTATGAAAAAAGGGCACTTTTGTTGCTGAAAGGCCAATTTGTTTTTAAGTTTTAAGATAAGATATAGCGATAATGCTCATCTATCAGCTCATTATCGAGTAATGATACAAGTGTCCGCTATACAAACAACAATGGCACGGAAGGGCATCATGCTATTTTATAATGATGTAATATAACTTACTGTGATGTAGAATTTTGTGTCTTGAATATTATTTTGAGGCAAAAATAGAACATTATAATTAGGCTAAAAGCGAATAGCATAAATTGTTATATTGCAAAGTGTGCAGTAGCTTACATGACCTTAAAACGGCACCATTGCCCCCTCTTCCCTCCCTATCCACAGAAATTTCAGGGCAGGGGGGCATCCGCTCCCCCCCCCCGCTCCCTGCGCATATTGTCCTTTCCAAGTGAAAACATGCGTTCCACAGCAGCGCTGGTTGGTAGCCTATTGGTGTGTTGTATTTCAAAAACAAGTTGAAAACGTTTAGTCGGAAAGGTATCACTGTTCCAAGCGTGCTGTGATAGTTTAGCATGTATAAATCTTTTAACGAGGTCCACTGCACCAACATCGCTCTTTTCATTGGCATAGAGCTCTTGAAATAAAGTATATTCAACGTCCGCGATGCCATTCATGGATTTTTTGCTTTCTGTCTCTGATCCCTCGCTCTCAATACATGGGTGATGATCACCATTTGGCGAACTTCTTCCGCGTGTATTCCAGGGAGCCATTCCAACCAACGCCAAAGCCGGTAATTCGGATTAGTCGCGATGGCCAGAATATATTGTGAAACTCTTATTGTGAAACGAGATTTTCCATGAAAACAAAAAATGACGCTTAGCGCTTGACGCTTAAAATCGGCAAAATAGTTGACGGCGCTATCACTTCCGTCAACTGAAAAATAAATTGACGGCGCTAGCCTCAGCGTCAACAAAAAGTTGACGCCGGCGTCAACGTACAACACTGATCATTATATAATTTCGTTTAGTGTTCCGTCAGATTGTTTTAATACATAAAGTGTTCCGTGGCTCAAAAAAGGTTGAAAAACACTGCACTACTAAACTAAGCAAGTTGCTCTAAGTTGTAAAGGTGCATCTACACGAGAAAGTGTTCTTGCTTAGAAATTCTTGCTTAAGCTAGTGATTAAGCTCGTTTCGTCTACACTGGCAACCTCGACGAAGATTTTGCTCGCTTGAATCGCGGTCACGTGAGTATCTAATCCTTAATGACGTCACGTTTTAAAAAGTTCGCGCCAAAGCATAGCAGTTCGCGCTAAAGTACAGCAGAGTAGACCAAGCAACTGACTGTTCTTTAACCATTTGAAGTTGTTGCAGTCTTTCAGTCATGGCTTCCCAGAAGTTGTGTAAAAAATGCTGCAAAAAGCGAAGGATGCAAACCCGCAATTTACTGCTTATTGAAGCATTCAGACACCTCAGTGAGGTTGAAATGTTGGAAACAGAATTTCGTGTCAGCGTGGGTGACTGGTAACAACCAGCAAGATCATTCCTCCGCTATTTTTATTACCCAGTGTACAATGGCAATGGTTTTCTGCTGAGATCCTGTTTTGAATTTGAAATTGGAAAATATTGTGCTTTCTATGGGCTATTTTGAGTACGGTCACCGCCAGTTCAGCCCGCAACATTAATAAGAACGGGTTGGGATCAAAACTTAACGAAATCCTTTAACGATACTGCCCTGCCCTGTTTGGATACTGAGCTGAGAGGAGACCTGAGATTTTGGCGGGAAAAACATTTCTAAGCAAGAGAACTCACTTAAGCGCCCAGTTTTTCGCTCTGGAGCGTATTTTTTCTCGACGGCTCGCTTACTCGCCCATTTTCTTAAAAGTAAGCGGCACAAACTGCGATTAACTTAAAGAAACAAGAAGTTTGTCTAGCTTAAGCAAGAAAACAGTCGTCGTGTAGACGCACCTTAAGTTGTCATGCCGCGTGGTTTAGCGTTCAAATAGTGAAGCGCATACGCGCCGACTTCCGGGGGGGCCGGTGCCCCCCGTAAATTTATGGTTGAGGGGCAACAAAAATGGCTATTACAAGTGGTGTTTCAAAGACAAAATACTTGGCGAAGTAGATTTACATCATTTATTTTAAATGGACAAAAGAATGCCAAAAGCGAAAAACAGCCTACGTTGCTCTTGCCCGCAAAACAGCAGCTGATCGCATGGCTTTCTCTGAAACGTGAATTACTACTGAGATGCGCAAATTGCGCATGCTCAATGCTCACAGTCACAGTGCTTATCTTCCCGCGCGTGAGGAGCAACTTTAAAGTCAAAATGCGTGGTAGCGAAAAAGCGAATGCGAGGTTGAATGTTCATTCTCATTTCACGAGTTATCCAAACGTCCGTGAGATTTTCTGTGACTTCAAACATGAAATCGATGTTAGCAAACTTTATCGAGTTGAAACTACGACACAACGAACAATTACGTGAATACAGCTTAAAGAAAAAATGCATTTTTCAAAACTGTCATCCATGTTTTGCTTCAATAAGCACTGTATTGATGTGTATATTTTCATATACATCAACCAGTAGCGTAGCCAGGAATTTTGAAAGGGGGGGTTTTGCCCACCCAACGGCGGGGGGTCTGGGGGGCCTCCCCCAGAAAATTTTGAAAAATTACTTTGAATTTGGTGCATTCTGAGAGCATTTTCAACAAAAATGTGGGTATGAATATTCCTGTAAAATGGTGCTGTCCAGTAGCATAGCAAAAGGATAAGATCATGTTTTCTTCGGCATTTTTCGGAAAAAAAGCTAAGTCTCTGTATTTTCTTGTTGCTAATTCCTGGCTGAGATGTTTGAATGTTTGGTATTGGCAAAACTCGCTCTTTTAATGCAATTTTGTTTAAAATTAGGCAATTTTTTTTTAAACTGAAAGCATCATTCTCAATATAGTGACGTCACACGCGTGCCAAAGGGGGGGGGGGTTGTAACCCCCAAAACCCCCCCCTTGGCTACGCCACTGACATCAACAACTATGAGAGAACTGCACTACCGGTATTCAATAATAGACTATTAAGACATACGATAAAAAAACAGAAGAGAAAACACTTCGCCGTTGTTAACGCTTTGAAGGTAAGTAATTAGCAGAACGAGCGAAACGAGGTAAATAAAACCGATAGCGGGTTTCCACTCTGCTTGAAATCATGATTTTTTGCGTTTTATTTCGATAACTTCACTGTCTTGATCGTTGTTATTCACTCGCACGAAAAGGAAATGAATCGGCTTGTTTTCCAACTGTTCCAATTATGAGCTAACAATATCAAAATGTTTACGATAAGGCGTACTGCATGCGTAAAACTTTGAATCGTTTCAAGCAGCGGCTCTAATAAATTCGGTTTGCGACCTAGGTGTCAATATAGACAAGACAGTAAGCTTAAACAAAGACTATTTTAATTGAGTAATATGGTTAAGACGTCATCACCTTTCTCGCCCCCCAAGGTTTTTTGAAAAGTCGGCGCCTATGGTGAAGCGTTAACAATACAAATTGATTAAGAAAATGAATTTTAAGTTGTCAAAGTTTCAAAACTCCCTCTACCACTTAAATGAATCATCAAACAGAAAAACTGAGACAATTGGATAAAACGACAACATTGTGTTAGTTTGAGTATCAAATTACAAACAACACTTTTAGATACAAAATATCAGGCTAGTAAAATCCTTTGAAAAACGTAGCTCTTTAAGCAGCATTGAATTCATATTTTCAAACTGCAGATTAAGGTTTTTTTTCCGCTTCAAAGCTAATTACCTGAAATAAATTCATTTTTATTGGCGACGCCTTCTTTGATGTATATCCCCCACCCGGCGACATCTGAGGGGGCCAAAAGAAGATGCTTGTGCATTCCACGTTGTATTAGAACGTTCTTGCATGAACATTTGGACGCGTTCTCACCAAACTGATCGGCCCCACAATGCTGAAAGTCAATGATAAGTCAATCATTGGACAAATGGCAAAAAGTGCTTTAATTTCCGTCTTACATCAACGTGTATCTGATGTTGAATGGACGCAAGTAACATGTAGCTTCACGACTGTGGAAGTGTGGTCAGCGTTTAAATATCGTATAGGTGTGAAACTGAGTGCTCATCCACAACGTATATGAAATGAATCAATGAGTACAGGTTTGTTGGCTGAGAATATGACAAATGACAAGGCAGACACTGATAAAATATTCGTGTTCTGCACATGCGTGAGAATTTATTGAAATTTCCTTGAAGTGAAGGCAAGATTCGGGTTAAGAGATTAAACAAAGCGGCTTGAGAGGCCAAGTCGGTTTACTGCACACAATTGGCATTTATGTAATGTTGCAGTAAAAAACAAACACTTAGGATCAATTCATATAAAAAGTTCTTTTTTCACAATAAAACGAGCCGTGACAGACACAGAGCAAGTGCTTCAGGAAAACTTTTATCACTGCAGAAAGATATTGTGTCAATTTGTAGTCTTTGTAAACCCGTCGCTGTGCTGCGAAGACATAAAGGTTTGTCTGATTATGAATTATTTTTGGCACTTGCCATACAATTTTGAAGTAATTGCCATTGTACTGTGAACTACATTTACGTGATGTGCTGGGATATGTAATGATACGAAATTCCAAAGTCACTCCACAACCATAACCACACAACTCCAGCATCATACAAGAGGTTGTAGTCAATTACTCAATTGTAACTACGACGACCAAAACAGAGGGTTTGGTGGGATTTTCCGTGAGTGTTTTCCAGAACTACTTTGCCCTGTGGTGAAAAGTGTTGTATGAAACGGTAAATCAATGTCACAACAAGGCTAATCAATTAGACTTAGAGTATGGAGTTTCAACCAGCACTCAAGTAGTAATCTGAAATTGTGGATCGAAACTCTTTGAACTGACATCATCAAATGACACGCTTCAAATTGCGCAATTAAAATGATACAATTATGAAATTAAATGTTTGAAGGTGAAGTGAGCGTTCTGTTAGAGGTGGTGAAACTATTTAAAGTTGTTTATGAGAGTGGGAATTTTTTTCATGACACCAATCGCGCTTTTGTAATACAGGTGGCGATCATAATAGGGCGACAAAATTAATGAGACATTAGTATATGTTCGTCACACGAGACGCACTTGTAGCTACGGTTTGATCGCAAAGATAAAAGACGACTTTTTATCGCGTCAAAAGCAACCAGCAATTACAGAGATAAAGAGTCTAAATTAAAAGTTTATGTTTTAATTGAAGCGCTTCACTAACCTCTCGGTGAGATTTTCACCTCAATGAAATCACGACGTGTTGTTATTGTAGCACAAACTCAAATGCATTGAAATTGACGTCAAAATAAGAAATGCGTCAAAGCGTCAAAAACCACATTAAATCATCTTTTCAAATGTGACGTTGGCGTGACGCAAAGTACGTCGGGTTTGGTTCAGAATGTCAGAAGCAGAGTTTGACATTTCACAGTTTGCGCATGAAACCGCATGCGCCGCGGAAAGCACCTCGCAGATGGACGTATCTGCCGCTCACACTTTCACTCACACGTCTATTTACACTGCTGCGTGACATCACATCTTCGTGAAATAGAAAAACAAAAAGCAAACCACCACAGTCACCCAGGAAACGGCTTACATAAAAGTTTTGCGTACGAAAGATATCAACCGCATCTGCCAACAACTGACTACGTAGTTCTGCCACGTTTTTCACGCCACGGGGGGTGGGTCTAATAGAGGTAACACGCGTTCATCCGTGTGCGGCTTGTAGACTGTGTCTTGTGTTTGGTTTCATGCCAAAGCGGTAATAAGCGATGTGATGTTTTTTAGTTAAAAATTCTTCCAAGTAGGGAGTTAAATTCCGCAAACCGATAACACTTTAATACACATTACACATTCTATTAAAAGGAGTTAATAGATATATTTTATGACGTTATGGTTGAAGAGTGAGTAGAAAAGTGAAGCTGTGGAGAGCCTATCGCGCTTCAGTTATAAACCAACGCTTTTGGTTCTCTGCTTTACAACAAGCAAAGACAATTAAAACAAACAAGGTAAAATCCAAACTACTGGAAAACATGGCGCGAAGAATCGAACACCATGACGCAAAGAAAAAACGAAACTAGACAGTTTTGAAAAAAACGTTGGAAGCCCTGCAATTTTTACAAGTGCAATAAACTTCTACAATGAGTGTTAGTCTGATCCATCCGCGACTTTGAGATTGTTTCATGGTGAAATGTTTAAGGTGGTAACGTCGCGACTTTTCTTATGACGGAAACATCAAGCTTGGCGCAACGACGTATTTGGACAGGACATAACTTGGCTAGTGCCTGGTGCACCGTAGTGAGGCCAGGGCGGCTAAATTTGGATTGATATTATCTCTATGACTGTTACACGTGGATACGTCAGATTAAAACGAGAAATTGCCTATATCCGTTAATAGTGTCCTTGTAAAAGCAATAACAGTCCACACTCGATGATATTGCGGCTCATGATGTTAGTTTTGCGTAAAAAAGTAAGTTTTAGTTTCTGAAATAAGAACAACAGTCTACGGAGTTTGTAATTTTGAAAGAAGGCTTTGAGAAATAACCAAATCGGCGAATCATCATAGAAGTTAATAATCCGTTCGTTGGACACGACAGTTGTGATAAGGTGATTCATATTTAAATTCACATTCAAAACACTATATACAACAAACAACACAACGCTTTTTATGGCCCATTGCAAGCTTCACAACTTTTGAGAGAAGCAACTTTAGGCGTAATTGAATGGTGTTTTGAGTCAGAAACGGTTGTGTGTTCACAACGATGGTTATCTGCCTTGAGACGACAGGGCTTTGGAAAAGTGTTTTTAAAAAGCGTTAATGGCTGTTGTCGGAAATGAGATAACAAAACTCTATTATTTAGACTATTGGTGAATATAGTTCTGACTAACAAACAACTCTGTAAAGTGTATCCGAAAAAGGACTGCAGAAAACACACACACACACACTAAAACCGTTATCGAAAATTTCACTTGGAAGATTGTTATTTCTGGACAATTAGCTTAACAGTGGAAACGGAGATAATAACATACATTTCAAGTTAGACAATTGTGCCTTTGTATACTGACATCAAGAAATCGTAAAACTCGATGTTCAACGGCGTAATGTATAAGTTGTATGGACTATACTGTAGACTGTATGGAGCTTTTGAATCAAATCGGCCAAATAAAACACATTTCAGCGTTTATAAAGTTCACAGTAACTACGTGGAAAACATAGTTTAACTGCCTATAGCACATGTAGACGCTGAACCAATGTAGTAGGGTACGTACTGTGCATAGATCCGAGTCGCATTCCCGAACAGCAAGATAGCAAGGGCACTGTTTGGTGTTGCACTGTGCCTTGCAACGGCACCCAGGAAATCTGTTGTGGCAATCCGAGGCACACTGGCAGAACTTCTCGCAGAAGTTTCCCAAGGATACACATTGGCAACTGCTATCGCAAGATTGGCCTTTGAAAACAAGATTATTAAATAAATCAACATCTCATTCTCAAACGTTCAAAGAACGGCCAAGTACTAAAGAAACGTCATGCAAAAAAGGATTTTTATTAGAGGGAAAAATACCGCGTGCGGTATACATATATTATTAAAGTTACTAGATAGATTTTCTTCAGTTCAGAAATTAGTGGCATCAGGCTTTCTTTAGTTTATAGTGCACGAAATGTCAATAAAACGTTAAAACACGTTTAAGAAAATGTTTTCCGAGGCCGTAATTGATGCCAAGGTTTGTTAAACATGATTTGGAAGATCGGCATCTTACCTGGATGATTACAAGGCTGGTAGTTGTAGACATGGCTGCTGGAGTTGTCTCGTTTTTGCTGAACTCTTCTGGCGTGCAGTGACCACAACCGATGCTTCCTCTTCTTCTTTGGAGGAGATAATTCAGTAGCTTCATTGTCTATGGACATGACTGTGTTCAGAGGCTTGGTGGAGAGAGTAACACTCTCTCGCAAAGCGAAGGCAAAAACCTGTTAAAACGAAAAATAAAACCATGGAATTTCTGATGTTAGTGCTGGTCAATGTTAAATACTAAAACATTTGGGTATATTAGGATCATTATCTTTTCTAGCAATAAGTAGTATATAAAAGGTGTCAGTGATAGTACTGCGACTGAAAATCCGGTATGCATCCAGCTAAATTAAAAGCTACACTGCTTAACCCTTTTCTTCATGCTAAAACCATGACTTTTATTTTTTATAGAAGGTTTATGGCATAGACACATGATAAACAACATTGTGTTTACTGTTTCAGGTAGTACGGTCAGTAAAAGAAATTTTAACGTTTAGAATGGATATGAGATGGCTACTGCAATGTTATGTCATCCCTTACATATTTTTTTGCGTTTATTTAAAGCAAGCAATTATGAAATGAAAGTAACTAATAATGACATCATTCGTTCTCGCAATGACATCAGTTATTAGCACACAAAGAAGTCTTCATCCAGAATGAGAGACACTCAAGACCACTTGTTAGCGCTTTTTCAATTACAACAATTCAAGAACAAGCACGCTTCTAAACGTATTATCCAAAAAATCCAGAGCATTCGCCTGATACGAGCAACTATATAAAATAAAAGACACAAAACTAATGTAAAAACAAGCCGAAAAGAAACGCTTGGTCATTGTTGTTGTTAAAGTTTTTTACTTCAAAAGAATGGCAATTATTTGATTCGATCAAAGATATTCTCGTGTTCAAGATCGAGACGAATTGAGGCTAAATTAAGAACGCGGTTATTGTAATTAATGACCAGTACACGGTGTGCTTGTAAACACCGCCTATTGATATGAAAGTCATCGTCACTTAATCGGTGATGAGTGAGCAAGAGGGGATGTACTTTTGCAACTAAAATAACGAAGTTGCAACACGAAACACGTTAAATTACACCCCGTTTTCATGGAAAGGAAGGATTACCTTCAAACAGCTTAACAAATTGCTATTTTTTAACAAACAACATCGCAACATAACTTTAAACTATCTTTTTCTTACACTGACTAAGCTTGATGGGACAAATGTTAACATAAAATGTGATGTCATATTCATTAGTAAACAGTGTTAGTGAACATCTTTTGAATGAAATCTTTTGAGATTTGTTAGACAATACGCAACCGAAATGAATGGTTTGAATATGCAAAACCAGACGCATTCCAACTGGAAACAATCAAGAAGCTGATACGCAACCAGCAATTCAGTACTTTTTTGCATTGGTGAAACGTCCACAGGCGTTGAATAAATGTAAAAAAACTGATTTGCTGATTGAGTAGCAGTACGCACAAATGACAGCATGGGTATGGTATGTCTTCATGAAATTAACTTGTTACATCATTGTATAAAAATAAACAAGCAAACTACACTTAAAGACCTTCTTGGCGTCAAATTCCAAGGGAGTTTCAACGGGGATTACAGCACAACGCCCTGCCGCGTGAGAATATCTTACTACAGAAGCAAAATTCGTCATTTTTCAAAAAGTGAAAATGCGAAAAGATCAAAAAGTGGCGGATTTTGCTGTCCGGGACGCAATAGCCATGACCAAGCAAGAGACAATTTTAGAAACAATTTTTGTTTGTTTAACAACTAAAGTAAAACACAATATATACGTTAAAAAAGTGAAATATCTAATATAAACACATTGAAAACAAAATAAGTCTTCACCGATCACAATCACGCATGTAAGATTAAGGTATAACAGTAGTGCTATTATCACTTTTATCACTACTAAAAGTACAAAAGATGAGTGAAACCAGCAACTGCTTACCTCCCAGTTTAGGTGCAGAAAATGCTGAGCCACTAAAAAGCCCCCTTTGATGAGGCTTACATTTTCGACATTAGCTGCATTCAGCAAAATCAACCCATTTAGACATCGATTCAATGTAAAAGAGGGGACCGATTTGCTGACTGGGAATCAAAACAGGATTGGGCAAGATAGAAATGATGAAAACTGCAGGGTGGTGAAAGTAAAATCGACCTTTGTATTCATTATAAAAGGATAGATTTTTTTGTTTGCGCGAATTGGATCTGTTGTTTTTCATAACATGACACAACCACTAAACTAAGCAATTACCTCATACTGAAATTGCTCAACTTGACGTGATGGCTATTGTCACAAAGCTGATCAATTAACTCATAATGCAAAGTGTGTCAAATTGAGTTTGCAAGCTGTTTTTTTTTGACACACAACTCACGAGTGGCAACGTTGAAGTGATGTAAATGACCAAACCGGGACATGCTGACTTGCAAGCCCGTGAGTCACTGCTGAATAAGAGCTTGCATGCAAAGCGAGGAAAACGCACTTTTGTCGTGGGTTTAGTCACGACGACGCAGCCACATGCCAATGAACGATCGGGGGCTGAATGACTCGATTGTTCTCTGGGAATTGTTGTTCTATCGGGCGAGCCATAATCACCGCGTTTAAAAATTCCGCAATTGGCGGAAAATAACAACCACTATGCACTGCAAGCAAGGCGTTTGTATTTACAAAAATAACGGACAATGTCGCCACACATTTTTTTCCGTTAAATGTCACTCATAGTCGCCCTCTTGGGGTGAAATTTTCAAAGTGACCTCATCACACGGAAATACACGGGATAGTGTCAATGATAGGTAACAGCAAGCCCAACATCACGACTATACATGGTGATGCTTAGTTTAGTGGAGGCTTAAAATGACTAACTTCACGAAAATATGCAGGAAAATGAGAACAGAGTTGGCTTGAGATCAAATTTAGCGATATCATGCTTGTAACAAATGATGGATTGTTTCCGCGTGCTTGTGAAACAAAACCGTTGTGAGAATTGCGTCACGTTCGTGATGTCCAAAGCGAGCAGATATGGGACGACTGAAATACGTACTCACACCATAAGTGGAAACACATTCATATATTTATGTTTTATTGGCAGTTTTGTCACGCGTTGAATGCATTTCACCTTTAAATTAACATTACTTTAACGAAACATGACGCAAAGTAAAAGATCTCTTTATTTGAAGCGCTTAATTTTTTCTTTTCAAGTATATTTAGTGAATTTAAGTTACGGTAACGCCGGTCTTGAGTAGAGGCTTATAAATAGAAATGGCGCAATGACCAGTACGGGATGGTCAAATAGGTGTGGTGTTGAACAATTCCAACTTCGTCTTTTGAGCTAACAAATGTTTCGATTCATCCACACAAACGATGTTTAAGTTGCGGCGTTAACCAAATATTTCCATCGTCTGCAGGTTACACGAGTGTTGCGAATCTGTTCGCATTCATTTAACCTGTAGCTGGTGCGCTACGAGAAGACCTTTGGTTGTCACATAACATAAAAACGAGATAGGCGGAGAACATGAAACGAACCGCAGATATAACCTGTGTTCATTCATCGTTTCTCAGACAGCAAAATCCGACACTTTTACATTAATCGATGTAAAAAACGATTAATTTGTTGTCTGAATAGTATGTTACTGTTGCAGAAATTACGTGATGGGTTTAAAAAAAAACGAAAAAACTACTTAGAAATAGGACAGTTTATTCAGGCAAAACACTCGCGTGCTGGTTTAACAAATCGGCACCGGTTTTGGCTCAAACCTTTTCTTTAAAGCTGTTTGTTCACGAATGAACTCGAGATGTTGCGTCGTTGTTCACAAGATTAAACTTTTAAAAACATATGTGCTATCAAAAGTATTAGTGGATAGATTCAAAATACATTTATTGCTTCAAGAAAATGAAGTACTGCTATCAAAAGTATTTGTGGATAGATTCAAAATACATTTATTGTTTCAAGAAAATGAAGTACTGCTAACACACGAGTTAAAAAATAATGCTACTAGCAGCAATACATGAAATGCCAACGGAATTAGTTGAAACTCTTGCATTCGGAGAATGAGTAAATTATCATGTGATGCAGACAATAAAGTAAATAAAATAAAAATCATAACAAGCGACGTCTGAAGCTCAGTAGATCTGTGGAAAAGAACTCCAAACGAATATTTGAAGTATTGCGTAGTTATATGATTTTTACATTTTTTGATGTAGCCAAGTGTGATATTAGAACCGATTTGTGAAACGTAGGTAAGACGACATATGTCACTCAAGACAGGCAGGAAAATAACCAAGAGCTTCAACGGGTTCCCCCAAGGAAAAAAGTCACAGAAAAACTCGGTTTGAAATACCGACGGCATACACTGCAACACTGACGACAAGTTAGATCACTCATTAATCTTTCAATGCAAAACTTAAGCTTTGCGAAATTCACTTGAGTACGTTAGAAGGCACTTTGGGTTTAAGTGATTACGTCACTCCAATAAAAGATTTCAAGCAGAAGTTACGCAATCGTCATTTCCTGTTGACTAATCGCACTGTTAACATCGTAATGAATTGAGCCGAGATGGCGAAAGGCCAGTGCGGTGTGCACACACTTGAAGCCTCGAATAAGTCAATAGATTTGTACGAAAAACATCATGCCACTGATCACGACTACATCAAAGCTGCGACAACTCGCGAGCACCACTTCACGGAAACTTTTGATTAGAGCGATCGACCGCAAGTTGGAAAAGCCAAAATGGTCAGGACCTGCGAGCCACTTTTTTCTCTTAGATGCATATTGCATAATCTACCACGTTTGTTAATTTTTTTCGTTAAAAATTGATGTTGCAAAATATCTTGTTTTCTAAGGCATGTTCACATGACTTAGAAAACTGCATTGAAAAATGCACCTGTTTTGATTTATAAAAACTTATTTGCAAATACAAATACAAGATTCAGGGTTGTATTTGCATCAAGGCAAAAACGGACTTATCAGTTACGTACCTCTTGGCACGTTTTAGTGCCAATAAGTTGAGAAATGGCACAGAAGTTGTTCATGTACGTTTCATGCAGCACGCGAAACAGTGTGGACTCAGCTCCGTCGAACTGCACGTTCCGCAAGTTTTCTGGTAAGTCTTCCAGCTTTATTAAGTTGGAACTGTCACGTTCTAAAACGACAAATTACAAATATATCCGCAAAAATATAATATAAAAACATCTGCAATCATTGACTGAGTCTACAGTTTAAGAGTTTCAGCATTTGTCAAGTGTATGAGAGAGTACGACGTCGTATTTAAATCGGTGGTGAGGGTCTTCTGTGCACGAAGCTGACAGCAAAAATTTTACTTTTAACAATGTAATTAACAAACTATGTCTTCAATTTGCCTTCACCATGTAGCGAATATTAAAGATTTAGAAAAAGAGAGATTTTGAAAAACAGTAAAGAAGGCTAATAAAGTTCTACAGTTTACACAATACACATATGCACAAAATCAAGCAGCAATTGTAAAAATGTTGCTGTGCTAGTTCACAATACACCACTAACCAATAGATGAAACACTAAAATACCTTCATTTGTCTCTGTCTCACTTTCACTGGGAGTAGGAGTGCCAGGTCTACTTCCGTTGTTGCTCCCTGTACCCCCCATTCGCTTCCTATGCTTTGCGACCGACGATTTGTAATGGAACTGTAAGTACACCACATCAGATAACAACATCCCGTTAAGAGTATATGTAGATGATTAAATTTAAATTAAATATGGCGAGAAGGTTTTTCTTTGCTCGCAGAAGCAGTACTTTTCGTCTGACAACGCAAGTCCTTTTTCTCGCGATATTCAAGTTTTGTATCACAAATCAATTCTTTAAATGTAACATAAACAGTTTCTTGGTAGACAATCTCACTGTTCGAAAACCCATTCTCACAAATAGTTCGCTTTGACGCCGATTTCATTGTCTTTTTTGCTTCGAAATTCGTTTTATTTCGGATTACAAACCATTTCGTTTCGTTATAGCTTCGATTCGAAGGCAAAACGCACGAGAATATGACACAGCGTCGGAAAATCGTAAACTCCAATTTACCAATCGTTCAGTCGTGTAAATCTTTAAGATAAAATAGTTTGAAAAAAAAATTGTTTGGACGAAACCACTCACAAGTGTGAATTCCGAAGCGCCATCCAGGGAGAAGTAGCAATTGTTCTGACATGGTTCGTTTGATACTCGGACGTCATGTGTCTTTCTTCGATTCGCCCTGATGGGAGGACGATATGTGTGACTGTGCTGAAAACAATCGTACTTGTAGCACCTGAGAAAAAAGAAAATGATATTTGAATCCACATTTCTGGAGTGTTTTGACGTGGAGTAAATAATATTTTGAGAAGGTATAACCATCAAGTGAATTAAAGCATTAGATACAAATTGAATTGAGAAAATTAAGCATTAAAACAGTAACTGCTGATGCGTCGCCAAACATTACGCCAAAACTCCTCCCCAAAGTGTTTAGCCATTTGTAGTCTTGCAGTACCGCTTGGCGTTACTGTACATCTTGTTCCATGTTTTTCATTTACAAAAATAAAGGCCGTAGATTTGAAATGCTTAGCGGAACCCCTAATCGTATGGTAGACAACGGCATTAGCAAAACCAGCGGTTCTTCTGCTCATCACGACTAACGACCTCTAGATTTTTTTTGTAATTATGATAACAAATAAAATATTTAACAATGCAATTTATAAGATTGAATGAAAGAAATCGTAATGTTGCATTTCACTGGAATCAAGTTCTTTTTTGTTTGAACCTCTGACTCCGAAAGTTGTTAATTTTACCAGGAGCAAGGTCTTGAAGTTTGTCGGGATTACATTGAGAGCCTACGTGAGAGCAACCGATCTTTGATTTCATCATCCAACATAACATGGAGACCAGACTTTAAGATTACGACAAAGTAGAAATTACATTACAAGATTCTCTTTATTAAAGTACCTTCTGCAGAACAACTCGTGAAACGAATGCAAGGCTCTTTCCCGTGGCACAGGCTTGGCGTTAGGCCCATCAATGTTCGGTGTACAATCTGGCACCTGAGTGTCAGGGTCCAAGACTTCAGTTAGTTCCTTGTATTTCTCTTTCAAATCGTCAATAGATCCTATGAAAAGTGAAAGAAAAAGACAGTTACAGCAACTGGAGTTTGGTGAAACGTCAAATGCTTCGGGAATTTCCTAACTTTATGTTGAGTTCTACCTGCCACATGCTATTGGTAATTGCCGGTGTTTCAGATTTTTACATTTAATACTGGTAGGCTACTGTTCAATGATTAAGTAGTATAACAATCTATTTTCAGATCACCAACTAAACATTACCCAGACTTCCAGAGTCATTGAAAAAAGACAAGTAGACACAAAGTAAACGTAAATTTCATAAAAGTTTATTCAATGAATAATAGACCTTTATCTGGGAAAAGATCTGCAATGGCCGAGAAGATTTCATCACACGGAAAGAATTGGTTGGAGGAGTCAACATCACCAGACGAGTTATCATCGGATGTTGCCATCTCTTCCTCCTCCGTGCTGGACTCAGCTGCCTGCAAATTTAGTTGACGTGATGGATAAAAAAAATTCTTTTGTGAATTGTTGTATTGAAAGCATTTTTTGAAACGAAAGATATTCGAAACGGCCGTCTTTAGTCGTCATAGAAATATGCCAGATTTAATATAATTAGTTGGTATCAAAACATACATCAGATGAATCTTTAGCCTTGTGAGCATCGACTGTGCGTTTTCTTTGCGGTCTCCGGGAGCTGAACAAAAAAATGTTATGATGACAAAGAAATTGAAGTAGTGATAGTGTATTAATGTAAAAGTCTCGTCGTACAGCAGGCAATCACAGAACGATGGCTTGCATCCGTTCGAAGAAATAAACCCTTTTCGAAATTATTGATTATCAGGATTTCTCTCTTATATTTAAAAGCACACTTGACTTACAGTTGGAGAAAAACCGACAAGCTTTGCCAAGCAAGGCTGCCTGCAGTTTTCGAACGTCATCAACAAAAGCCTACAGAAAGTTAGCTCGAGTTCTTCTGGAAGTAAACTTCTTAACAATCATAAACTTATGCAGCCATCTGAAGCAGAGTTCATTGATCAAATTTACATCAAATTAGTATTACAAGTGTCTTTATCACAATAGCATTGAACACAACATAAGCCAATTTATCTTTAACATACCGGCGAACTACTAGACTGTTGAGGGAGTCAACCAGTTCTACAAATATCTCGTCGTTTATAAAATCTCCTTCTCGATCGCCATGGACCTTTCCGTCATAATTCTTAATTAGTTCCTCAATGAATGCACCATCTTCATCTAAAACCTGAGAAAGTAATATGCGTTTGGATATCCTTGTTGTTGTGTGGTATTTCAAAATGTAAGGAATGTTATATAGGAATTCAAATGAAAGATAGAATTCCCGTATGCATAGGCGTCGATTACGCGGGGGCATGGGGGGGGGGCGGCGCCCCCTCGGGTCTGAGACATGTCTGACCACCTCGGTTTTTTGTCAACACAAACAGCTTTGTCAGAAAACTGCTTTGGTTTGTTTACGTGAATACACAAGCTACCTTTGTTGAAATTCCAAAGTTGGCTTCGCCAGATGTATTGCGACAATGGTTGCAATCGGATCGTGCTGTGGAAATTTTAGCTCGTCTATTTAACGTTGAGTAACGGTGTAAAATTACGGATTGTGAAATGGTAATTGCCAAAGTGAAAACTTTGAACACGATTATTTCCCTTGATTCAAATTGCATTTTCAAATTTAATGATTTCTTGTCGATTTAAACTTTATACGGTTGTTCAATATGCAACGCTTACGTTACAAAACAACTGGTTTTTGGAAAATAATTTAAGCATTAAGCAAAAAGAGCTGTTTTAAGCCATCATTTTTTACGTACATCGTTCTCATTACGTAACATTCTATGACAGTTACAGTGATGTTGGTTGGCTAGGTCAGTGATTTGCCACCGGTATTCCATGAAAGATTGTCAGGTGCTCCACAATAAATTTATTAGTTTGAATCACAAGAGCTTCGCATTTGTCTTTCTGCCATTCCTGCCGAAATATCAACTTTGTGCTCATCCAAACTAGCCTTCTCGCCCCCCCTCCTAAAATTGTTTTTTGTGAGTGGAATTTTGCAGACTTTAATAAAATAACTTAATGAACACTTATGGCTGCTGTTAGCAAGACACTGGCTGCTAAAAGCAAGACACGATTACCTCATCGCCCATGTATGGGATGTTGTGAAGAATTGTCTCGTCCTCCACCATAAAGTTTTGCTGTACTGGAACCTAGAAAAATATTGAGTAAGACCCAAAAGCCAATGACACAAGACTTTATTATTGGTAGGACAACAAAATTAATATCATTAAAATATTAGTCAGTACTTTTTTGGAAGGATCAACAGGCTTTCCAAACGATAAAAAATTTCTAAGAAAAATTACGTACAAATTTTAAATAAAACCTTAAAAATTTGGACTTGAAATTGTCTGTGCTTCTGTTTTTTTAATTTACATTCAATAAATAGTAGGCCTTGCATTGAAAGGTGTATCATGTAACCAATTCAACATGAGATGCCAGTTCAGTGTGTTTCTGACCATCAAAGCGAGAAGTAATACTGTATATACTTGCTATAATTCAGCATGAGTTTGGAGTAAGTTGCAAGGTAAGCAACAAAACACAAGCCCCGACAATGTTATGACACAGACAAGCGGACAGTGACTCGCATCATTTCGAAATGACTTTAAGTGCTACCTCTCAACACTGCAACCTAAATATCAGAAGAGTTGCTAGTTTCGCAGTTTTCCCCGCTGAATTGGGCTACTTTTGTTTTGGATTCGCGGAAACATTTTAGTAGTCGCAGTTTGTTTTCGTTCCATTTTCACAATAAAATTTTTCGATTTTGACTATATTTTGTGCAAATTTGTGATATTTTAGACTTGTTTCATCACTTATGAGGAGTGGGCTGCTTTTCAGAAGCAATTGGGCTGGAAATTTTAAAAACATTTGGCGATCTTGAGTGTCAAACACAATAAATAATTGAGACTGCAGGAGTCCAGGGATACGAATCGGGTTATTCAGATTTGAGGCATTTGAACTACGTCATAATGTCATATGCACAGCAGATCCAATCACAGCATGTTGATTATTGAAAGTAAAAAACGAAAGGGGCTTGTAGGTTTTAAACCGCCCAAGATATTACGAGAAACATAAAAGAGACGTTGCCGACCATCGGGCCCGTGAAAACCCACAAGCGCCAAAACGTATAATGTGACATGTTTCAGCAAAAAAACAGATGAATCTGAATAATCATGTAATCATTATAATCCATCGTCGGTTTGTTCCCCACTAGTGGGGGTGGCCGATTGTTTCCGCGCAGCAATTGTTTTAATCCCTTTTCTCCATTTCACCCTGTCCCTTGCATCTTCCTCCTTCAGTCCGACTTTTTTAAATTCATTCTTCAGGTAATGAGTTTGTAATCTTTTTATATTTACATTCTTTGTGCAAAGTTACATTTTAGAATTGTATATATGCATTAAAATTAAACAGTGTGCATTTCTTAAACATAAGAACTGCAAAGATCAAATTTTTTATATCAGTGTCATAACACAGTAATATTCATCTATATAACCATTAACACAAGTAATGCTCTCACCCATGTATAGCAGATTGGAAGACTTGGAACTGAGTTCAATGTGTAGAGGGGAACAGCCTGATCTCGATAGGCATTAACACTGCTCTTCACAGTGCAAGACCTTCAAAAAGCATTTGCTTGGGGTAACAACATAGTAAGTGCGTTTCTTTAACACTTTATTTCATGGAAAAAAAAACATCAAAAAAATAGTAGAATGACAAAGCTTGAGTTTCATTGCTATGTTAGTTATATACATAATGTTGTTGAGCAATAATAGTTCAAGGGCAAGGGCAGTTCTCTAAACAACAAAACCCGGCAAAATAGGTACTCACAAGAAGACTTTCACTGAACAGGCTTGCAAACTTAAATACACTGCCAAGGATTAATCTTCCAGAAACTTTTTCTTGTTATTATATGATTATTTTACTGAAACAAAAATACATCACCAGAGTTCACTTCACTTAAAATATGATTATGGGAATCCTTATCCCCAGAAATAGAAAGCTTGTTTGAGAGCTTAAGCCTCGTGGCTTTGCATACTTGGAGAGGCTTTGAACCTCTGAAGCAGGTCAGGTCACTGAGATTAAAAAAAGTTTCCACTTGATTTTGAAATATTGTTGTATGTAAATTATTTCATCTATCAGATGCCGTTGAATGGAGAAGAGCTGTTCTTATAAGGTGTAACCCAAGTGCACACTACGACACTGAAACCAGCGATGCTTGATCTTGTCATTTCTCTGTACAAAAAGTAATGCACTTAACCAATTGAGCTACAAGAGCAAATAAACAAGCATTTTTCTTACTTGGTCATTGGGTTTTGGTCAAAGGAAGAGTCTGTCGCCATTGGTTGGGCTTGCACATCAGCGTTGAGTGCATTCAGTTGAGATAAGTTTTTTGCAATTGAAGAAAGGTTGTTTGCAAATGCAGCTTTAATTTTATCACTTCTTTGAACATTCTTAAGTTGACGAAGTCTACAGTATTCATGACGAACCCTCTTCTTCCAATCAATTTTTAACTGTGACTGGGACATTTTGGCATAAATTACTATCAGGATTTAATATATCAATCAAGCTGACAACACCTACAAGAACAAAGTCATTTATACACAAAAATAAGTGATATATTACTGAATTTACGATAACTAACAGTCTTCTTCAACAAAAGCAAACAGTGTGTGTGTGTGTGCACTATGCAGGGACAGATTCAGCAAGTAGTTTCAAAGGGGCGATTTCAACAAAAAAAAGGGCCATTCCGTGTCAATTCACACAGTCAAGAAAATCAACCTCTTCGATTTTCTTTAAATTTTACACATCCTTTTGCTATCCTATATAATGAACAACTGCAAAATTTGAGTGAAATTTATTGTGAAACACGAGAGTTATGAAGCATTTAGTTTGGGGGGGGTCTGCCGAGGGGGCACATTTTTTTAATTTTTGGCCATGTTTGAGGCCCTATTACTGCTAAACTAAATTAGGTAAGAACCCAAATTTTTTACATGTGATAATACTTCTGCCAAATATTGAAAAAACAACATCGTTCACATTGTCACTCTAAAAGGTCAAAAGTTAAAGACATCCAAAGTTGGTCGTTTCCAGCTCTCGGCTAAAATTTTCCAAAATTTTAAAACCTTGCCAAGACCCTATTTTTGATTGGTTTTGGCTGAAATTTAGTAGAAATGTTGCTTATAGGATTTTCTATGAACTGAGAAAATTTCAGTATAAAATATTAAAGGGGTTGGGAGGTATTTAATGTGAAACATGGGTCAAAATGATAAAAAGCAAAAAGTGGGGTCCTTTTAATACCCTGGTTACCCTTGACCCCAGTGAAAATTTGCACTGAAATTTTTTTCACATATTCACTAAGATATGACAAGTCTACCATGCAAAATTGATCCATGGTTCTCAATGTTTTCTTATAGAAAGTATTCGTCAAAGTTTGGACAAAAACGCTAAAAATTAGAAATGAAAAATTCAAGGGGAGTAGGGGTGATCATTATTTTTTCTTGTTATTGGCTATATAAAGTGTTCTTGATGACAGTAGCAATATTATGTGCTTGACAAATGACAATTGCAGACCTATGGATAATTTTTGCAAGACGTTTTATGCAAAAAGTTTATAAGACATTATTGTCTTTATGTGTTTTAGCTACACTGTCCGATATCTTTTTGTTCGATCGTTTGGTATTAAATTTTCTTTAATTGCATGAAGAAGAAGAAGTATATAGCATCAGAATGCCAAGTTAATGCAAGCCGTAGTACCTGATAAGCTGACATACACAGCAACCGAAATTTTGTTCACAAATTCACTAAGATGTGACAAGTCTACCATACAAAATTGATCCATGGTTCTCAGTGTTTTCTAACAGAAAGTATGTGTCAAAGTTTGGAGAAAAACGTTAAAAGTTACAAATGAAAAATTAAAAAAAAAATGTAACAATATTGAACTATATACACTAGAAAACATTTGAAGTGTATTTTTGATTGTGTTTCTAGCAATTGTTCACAAAGCAATTGTTATACATTTGACAACTGTAATGTACCATGTGGACGTGGTCCTCATTGTCAGTGGACAAAATGGAAACTTTTGTCATAATCTTCATTGCTCAGTTTGTACTGTTGTCCAGAAGAACCATGGATACTCGGCACAGCAATTGAACAAACAATGTCATGAAATGGAATCCAGCATGGTTATTGATGTCTGAGCCAGTTTAAACATTTGTTGCTTTTGTTAAGTATCATAAACAGAACGGTGCACGGTCGATTGGTCGACAGACATTTGGTCGACAGGACAATTGGTCGACAAGACAGTTGGTCGACAGGACGTTAGGTCGACAGGTTAGGGTTAAGTGCGTAGGGTTAGGGTTAGAGTTAAGGTTAGTTGACTAACCCTAACCCTAAAATGAATCGTTCTGTCGACCTAACGTCCTGTCGACCAACTGTCTTGTCGACCAATTGTCTGTCGACCAATTGTCCTGTCGACCAACTGACCGGGTACCAAACAGAACATTGAAGTCTTGCTTTTCATAGCCTTTTTCACTAATAATGCCAATGTACCAATCAGAATCATATCTGCAAGCTACACATTGGCCTATACTTGCATCATCTTCTTGGAGTTGTGATTGACCTCGTGCCACATTCACAAGGGTATGTGAAATATCATTTGACAGTCGACGCATTTTCAAAGACTGAAATGATTGTGGAGTAAAACTATGATGTGATCTCGTGCCTGTTATTGTTTTACACAATGCATATTCGATTCAAATTTTGTGTTGAGGTCTTGAATTTCAGTTGAAGAAACCCAAATATATTCAAACCCAGAAATGTGATCTTGCTCCCATTGGAAAAGATCTTGTGGTGTGAGAATTTGGTTGTTGGTTGCTGCGTGAAGACTTGCACGACTGCACTTGCAGCTTATCTTTTGGTGGTTTCACCAACTCCATCACATGGACTTTTGCCAAGAGATGTAACAAAGAAATGCCACTCAGCATCAATTTCAAAATCTGATGAAATCAATTCCAAAATCAGATGGCAAAGATTGATAAAATTTTTACGGTTTTTGTATTGTGAAGCAGCACCATCCCTGAAATAGAGTATTTTTTTCACATTACCAAGTGATTTGATAATTGGAATTATTTGGTTAATGAATGCATGCACTGTGCTTGTTGAATGTTCCAAGTGATCTGATATTGCAACCAAACTTTTTAATGTTAAAGCTCCATCTTTTTTGTAGTATATTACAAAAGGGTGAAGGGTTGCCTGAGTTTTGTCCCAATGGAACCCTTGCATGGCATCTTGGACAATAAATGAGTAATTCTCAGCAAAATCAAGCAGTACTACGACTTCATCATCAGCTTAATTTTGTTTTAAGTAACTTGATTGTGATTTGCTAATGAAGTAATGGGTCTTCAAAGCTGTATTTGGTACATTACAACTCAGCTCTACGGAGTTGAGTATCTGTTTCTACTTTTTATGTTTGATTGTAATATTGACCATCTTGAGTTGAGCCTGATGCAAATAAATAAAAGCAAGAAAGGTGTCACACAATGATTCGATAAAGTCATCCAGGCCTTTTAGCTGCTCAGTTAATTGTCGTTCTATCAGTATGAGCCCATTGCTTGTCCCTTATAGTATCATCAAGATCATATTCGTTGCTGAATGTATCAATTAAGTAGCTCTTCAAACATTCTCTGCAAGAGCAATTATTGCACAAACTCATCATGCATTCTTTGTTAGAATTATGGAACACACCAATTTTCCAAATAGTCTGTGTATGTCAGCTTACCAGGTACTACAGCTTGCATTAACATGGCATTTTGATGTTATCTACTTCTTCTTCATGCAATTAAAAAAATTTAATACCAAAAGATCGAACAAAACGATATCGGACAGTGTAACCAAAACACACATATAAAGATAATATTGTCTTAAACTTTATGCGTAAAACGTCTTGCAAAAATTATTCATAGGTCTACATTGTCATTTGTCAAGCACATAATATTGCTACTGTCATCAAGAACACTTTATATAGCCAATAGCAAGAAAAAATAATGATCACCCCCATACGCGCCGACTTCCGGGGGGGCCGGGGGGCGGCGCCCCCCGTAAATTTATGGTTGAGGGGCAACAAAAATGGTGATTACAGGTGGTGTTTTAAAGATAAAACACTTCGCGAAAGAGATTTAGATAATTTAAACGGACTTAAAGAATGCCGAAAGCAAGAAAAGCCTACGTTGCTTTTGCCCGCAAAACAGCAGCTGATCGAATGGCTTTCTCATACGGTATTATGGTATCGAAATTTCAAAGTAGATGGTAGAGTAACTTACGCTGCTGGAATACGTAGTCACGTAACTATTCACGGCAATATTCAGTAAACCAGCTAACTTAGACGCGCTATTTTCAACGAGGTCTTCCCGCTGTGAGATCAATTATGATTCAACAGAACGCAATGTTTTCTTCGCAATGTGTGAGAATTAAATCGAAAACTGATAAAAGAAAAGGTGTTTAATGGTCTTGGCTCTTGGTCGCAGATATTGCCTGCATTAACGACGTCTCTTACCGCTATTATCACCTAGCCAACCTGACATCATTGTTTTATGCGGCCGCTAAGGTTTGACATCGACGTTAATGTTACGTAATAATGTTATGGAGTATAGTAATGTCATGGAATGTTACGTAATAATAAGAACGATTATATCCTACACGCAAAAATAAAAAAAAATGATCTCTTAAAACAGCTCTTTCTGTTTTGTCTCGTGAGCTTTGCATATTGCTCAACAAGTGCACAAAGTTTAGAATTGACAAGAAATCATTGCATTTGAAAATTAAGTTTGAATCACTGCAAATAAACGTATTCAAAACTTTTACTTAGGCCGACGCGATTTCACACTCCGTAATCTACGTCGACAATGATTTTTAGTACGTTCATTTTGAAAACTGCCGAGCTGGAGACAACAGCATGTCCCGTGTTAGTTGAACTTGCCTTTTTGAGGTGAAAATCACTTGCGAACATCTCGACCTTTACTCGAGTATATAGCCTACTGTATTCAATAAAAGACTACAAAGACTTTCGATAAAAAAAACAGAAAAGAAAACACTTCGCCGTTGTCAACGCTTTGAAAGTAAGTCAAGCCTTAAAGCAGCCGGCGGCCATGGCCGCTAAGTAGTGCTTGAATGACCGCCTGTGCTACCTCCTCAGTCGGTCAAGTTTGGCCGCCGGTTTCTTCTAGCCAATTATTTAATTTCGCAATGGAATGATCGTGGATTAAATGTCGAAAATATGTTGTATCAAAGAGTGATGCAGCATAGGGGGGGTGAGGGGGGTGATCACCCCCCCACTAGTTGGAGTGGGGGGGTGATCAATGCAAAATCACCCCCCCACTCATTTGGCTTTGAAAAGGTTTTGTGATATTTTATTGATCAAATTTTGAAAAATATATTTTCGCTGTTAACACATTTTGAATTTTTTATCAATATGAATATACATTTCATTTCAATATGATTTTTTGGTTCGGCAACCCTGAACTACGAGCCAAGCGTTTAGGTAGACTCTTTAACATAGGACAGTTTTCCGTGCGAATCAGCTGATTTCAGTCATGTGACTCAGCACGTGATATTCCGATCTTCTCCGATCTTCTCGATCCGATCTTCTCCAAAGATTTTTGATACAAAAAAAATTAAGTGAATGTATCGCCACAGCAGCGTGGCCTAATAGGTTAGGGTTAGGGCAAGGGAATAGCCATTTCGATTGCGTGGGTTCGATTCCCACCCTCTGCTAATGTTCGTTTTTCTTCTGAAACTGAACTGAGTGCAAGAAGGATCTTAAAGACTGCAATCAATTGAGTTTATTAGGTTACAATCATAATGGCGTGAGTCACATGACTGCAAACAGCTGATTCACGAGGAAACCTGTCCTACGTTAAAGTGCCTACCAGGCGTTTACGGTAGGCACTTTTACATCACCCACTTGTCGAAGAGTGCCTGCTTTTCAATGTGAAATTGCTTTGTGTTTTAGTCACAATTTTCCTTATAAACTCCATTGATTGCAGTCATTAAGATCCTTCTTGCACTCAGTTCAGTTGCAGAAGAAAAAATAGTATTAGCAGAGGGTGGGAATCGAACCCACAAAATCGAAATTACTACTCCTCTGCCCTAACCATTAGGCAACGGTGGTTGTGGTGAAGCATTCAGTTAAATTTCTTTGTATCAAAAATTTTCAATCAGAATATCACGTGTCGAGTCACATGACTGAAATCAGCTGAATCGCGAATGAACATGTCACGCATGATTGCGTACCTTTTCGACTAGTGGGTAATGTTAAAGTGCCTACCGGCGTTTACACTGTGTTTTAACTTAGTTTGCTTGGTAGCCACTTTAACAAGAAAAAATTCTGCCACTGCAAATGACTAGAATGACACCGCCAACCAATCAGAACATGTTATAAAAGGCTACCGTCCAATTGTGACCTTTCTCGCACTTAGCCAGAGAGTTAATCTTTGTTTTGAACTTTATTTGGTAATTACAGAAGAAAAAAGAGCAATAGCAGTTGTGGGAATCGAACCCACGCCAATGAAATGACTACTTTCTAACCCTAACACCTAAAAAGCCAACCAGCTGCCAACTTAGTTAGCAGCAGTGGCCGAGTGGTTAGCGCGTTGGGCTCGCAGTCGAGAGCCTGCATGTTCGACTCCACCCCCCCGCACTTGCTGTTGTTTCTCTGGGCAAGAAACTTCACTATGAGTATAATTGCCTGTACTCAGTGATCGATTTCGAGTAATGGGTAGTACCAAATTTAAGTCATAAGTAGAGTAGACAACCCGAAACAGACATTGCCGTCGGCTGCAGCGTGGGTCAGGTGTACGTCGGAAGGCGTACACCGATGCATAGCGCTCAAGTCCGCTTTCTCGCAATGCAGGGTAAAAATATGAAAAACAAATAAACAAACAGCTGATAGAAAATCCAGCACTTGATTTGCTTTGTATCATCTTCTTTTCGCCCTTTTTCACGTCACGGAAAACGTAGTTTATGATTGGTTCGAGTTTTCATTTGCAGTGCCAGAATAATTTCTTGTTAAGTGACTACCAGTTTGCTTACCCAAAAATGCCCTTTCCGAAACATACTTTGTGAAAGTACTTGGAAACCCTATGCTTCGATCAGAAAGAAGCTGATGCTGCAATGGGGGGTCTGGGGGGCTGCGCCCCCCAGAAGTTAAAATGACTATGACAATTTTAGCCCATTGTCCAAAAATCACCCCCCCGAATTCTAAAAGTGGATAGAGCCCCTGGGTCAGCGCATCATAGTGACTACTGTTGTAGCCTATTGAATATATCCAGCTGCGATCACCAAAGCTGTAAGTCTTGTTTGCAATTTCCGATGTTTATTTTAACGAAGTGTTAATCCGAAGTGCTAATTTACATCGGCTTCAAAGTTGTCGGACATTGAATCCTTGTTAAAAAGGAGAACTAGGTTAGTTGACATCCGTGGGTAAAACACGTGTCTTCATAGCTGAGAACGCTGTGGGTTAGTGACTTCACACCCTCAATGGTGACATCATAATGGAATAAATGGTCAGGTTTTATGAAAGGCGGTATGCAGTTGAAACAATTTACTGAGCTGCGCAGTCAAAACAATTTAGGGTCGTTAGATCGTCCCGCAATACCGGATTACAATCCCGATAAAGCATTTAATGCGTGGTACAACGATTCTATTGCAGGACGTCGCCCAGACTTCAACAACGCTAAGTGATTATTTTAATATTGTTGCAAGTTTAATGCCATTTACTTGTGCTATCGTTATTGTATTTTGGCCTCCAAGCACTCAGATTTGGCCGCCGAGAAGGAGCTCTCGGTAGGCCACGATGGCTGCCGGAAAAAAACACGAGTTTTAAGGCCTGTAAGTAATTAGCGAAACTAGGTTAATAAAACTGATAGCGGGCTTTCACTCTGCTTGAGATCATGATTTTTTGCGATTTATATCGATAACTTCACTGTCTTGATCGTTGTTATTTACTCGCACGAAAAGGAAACGAATCGTCTTGTTTTCCAACTGTTCCAATTATGAGCTAACAATATCAAAATTTTTACGACTGGGCGTACTGCATGCGTAAAACTAATCCTTTCAAGCAGCGGTTCTAATAAATTCGGTTTGTGACCTATTTGTCAATATAAACAAAACACTAAGCTTAATCAGAGACTATTTTAATTGAGTAAAATAGCGTTACGGTTGTGACGTCATCACATTTCTCGCCCCCCAAGGTTTTTTGAAAAGTCGGCGCCTATGATCACCCCTACTCCCCTTGAATTTTTCATTTCTAATTTTTAGCGTTTTTGTCCAAACTTTGACGAATACTTTCTATAAGAAAACATTGAGAACCATGGATCAATTTTGCATGGTAGACTTGTCATATCTTAGTGAATATGTGAAAAAAATTTCAGTGCAAATTTTCACTGGGGTCATGGGTAACCAGGGTATTAAAAGGACCCCACTTTTAGCTTTTTTTCATTTTGACCCATGTTTTACATTAAATACCTCCCAACCCCTTTAATATTTTATACTAAAATTTTCTCAGTTCATAGAGAATCCTATAAACAACACTTCTACTAAATTCCAGCCAAAACCAATCAAAAATAGGGTCTTGGTAAGGTTTTAAAATTTTGGAAAATTTTAGCCGAGAGCTGGAAACGACCAACTTTGGATGTCTATAACCTTTGACCTTTCAGAGTGACAATGTGAACGATGTTGTTTTTTCAATATTTGGCAGAAGTAATATCACATGTAAAAATTTTGGGTTCTTACCTAATTTAGTTTAGCAGTAATAGGGCCTCAAACATGGCCAAAAATAAAAAAAATGTGCCCCCTCGGCAGACCCCTCCAAACTAAATGCTTTATAACTCTCGTGTTTCTCAATAAATTTCACTCAAATTTTGCAGTTGTTCATTATATAGGATAGCTAAAGGGTGTGTAAAATTTAAAGAAAATCGAAGAGGTTGATTTTCTTGACTGTGTGAATTGACACGGAATCGCCCAAAACAAAACAATGATGTGTTCTACCTTGCAAATAAACCGTTACTATAGTTACTTTTCTGTGTTTTAGGGGCCGATTGCCCCGATGTTTGTATGTGGTACAGACGAGCATGTTATAGCGAGCCTTAAAGCAGCCGGCAGCCATGGTCGCTAAGTAAGGCTTGAATGACCACCGGTGCTACCTTCTCAGTCGGCCAAGTTTGGCTGCCGGTTTCTTCTAGCCAATCATTTAATTTCGCAATAGAATGAGCGTGGATTAACTGTCGAAAATATGTAGTATCAAACGCAGAATTAGGTCAGCGCGTCATAATCACCACTGTTGTATATATGGACTATATCGAGCTGCGATCACCAGCTGTACCCGCGCATTCGCAAATGCGTGAGCACGTTAGGCCAACGCGTGACGCGCATTCATCCATTGTGCGCGAGTAATAGCATTAATTACCGTGATGCGAAACCACAAGTCGCAAGATTGCGATTTTTGCACGATTATAGAGCAGTAGCCTACTAGACGAACATAATTGAACAAAAACAAGACAAATTTTCCGCTTATTAAATGATCTAGAATAAAATTTTTTAAAAACCTTCGCGCATTTGCCTGTATGACTATTGACTAGTCTTGTTGGTAATTCCCGATGTTTATTTTAACAAAGTGTTAATCCGAAGTGCTAATTTACATCGGCTGGCTTCGATGCAATGTTGTCGTGCCGGACATTGAACCGTTGTTAAAAAGGAGAACTATGTTAGTTGACATCCAAGAGGAAAACACGTGTCTTCATAGTTGAGAAATGTTCCCGCTATGGGTTAGTGACTTCACACCCTCAATGGTGACATCATGACGGTATAAATGATCAGATTTTATGAAAGGCGGTATTCGGCAATGCAGTTGAAACAATTTACTGAGCAGCTGAAACAATTTAGTGTCATTCACTGGCGCCGACTTACGGGGTTACGGGGTGGCCACGCCACCCCGTAACGCTGTGGCAGGCACCCTGTTTAGGTTACATTACTTACTGCAAATAAATGTAATTTGAACGGACGTTTAAATCTTTTTTTGATCATTGGTTTTTGCTTCAAGTCAACGTAAAGCAAGAGGTGAACCAATACAGTATTGCGAAGAAAATGATTGTTTTTGTCACAAGCATGATACTCGCGTAACATCAAACAAGCTACGTGAAGATTACGCAACACGTGGCTACGAGTTTTTTCCTTGTTGTTGTTGCGATCGTTTTATTTGTTACTTGTCATAAGTCATTGTTACATTTGTTAGGTTTACAGTGGGATATATTAATTAAAATACGATCTTTCCATTGCCTTCCTCAAAAATCTTTTATTGAAAATTTTTAAACTGCTCGTAATATCGACATGGAAACAGTTCTGCTTGCCAAGGATCAAGCATCGGAAGAAAACAGAGCTGCTTTTGAAAATGTCGCTGCCACATATAAAGATGACACAAACCCAACGCATCTGCGTCTGGAATTGCAACAGCTGGAAAGTTTTCAACAGCAAAAATAGAATTTTGTTTCAACTATGTCGCAACTGCTTGATCTATTTGCAAGCAATGAAACAATTTCATTAATGCTTCCAAACGTGGTCTGCATTGTGAAAATATACTGATCGTTGCCTTTCACCACCTGCGAGGCGGAGCGATCGTTTAGTGCACTCAGGCGCATAAAAACCTACTTGCGATCTACCATGGCGCAACAGCGATTGAACCACGTCCTAATTTTAAATGTTTATCAAGCTGAAGCTTCACGGTTACAACTTGACCAGTTGATTAACAGTTGGATTGACAGAGTTGCTGTTGGCAAAAATACTTTTGCCAAATGTTAAGTATCAGAGCAGAAACGTAACAATAAAATTCACGACATACCTCCTGCGCTTTGTTTTAAAGTTGCTTTGTAAATTATCGAACTACAAATCAGGTGTGAAAAGACAATTGCATCTACGAAGCACGCTTAGTAAAAATCAAACAAAAACATACAGTTTGAAAGTTTTTAGGTTGCCATATTGTGCTATCCGCCACCCGTGCAAAAATAAAAGTCGGCGCCTATGGTGTCATCAGATGGTCGCAATACCGGATTACAATCCCGATAAAGCAGTTATTGCGTGGTACAACGATTCTATAATTGCAGGAAGTCGCCCAGACTTCAACAGACGCTAAGTGATCATTTTAGCATTGTAGCAAGTTTAATTCTATTTACTTGTGCTATCGTTATTTTTATTTTGGCCTCCAAGCGCGCAGATTTGGCCGCCGAAAAAAAATACGAGTTTTAAGGCCTGGTATACCAGGTATAGTGCAGGGTTACTCAACAAATGTTAACAAAGGTCCGGTTTGACAAATTGAATAATTTTAGCATCTGGTGAATAAGTTATTTCACACGCAACCATCATCATCGTCATCATAATCCATCGTCGGTTTGTTCCCCACTAGTGGGGGTGGCCGATTGTTTCCGCGCAGCAATTGTTTTAATCCCTTTTCTCCATTTCACCCTGTCCCTTGCATCTTCCTCCTTCAGTCCGACTTTTTTAAATTCATCCTTCACTTGTTGTTTCCACGTTCTTCTTGGACGCAACCGTGAAAGTTAAACTACTATCTGTACCAAACTACTTTTTAGGTAAATTGTAACTCGACTTGGATTTTTGAGAAAATGTTGGGGAGTCCGGGGGTCGAAGCCCCCAGCAACTAGGATAATCACAGTAAAAATTGCTTTGTCACAGTAAAAATATGTTTAAAGCCCTGAAACGCGACAATGAGGTTATTCTTCCAAAAGCTCAAGGTCCACCATCAACACCCAGAAGGTCCGGATTCGGACCGCGGTCCGCCAGTTGAGTAGCCCTGGTATAGTGTGTTCAAAATTTTATTTCAGACAGGACTCTCCAAAGTGCATAATGAATAACTACAATACAAACAAGGTAGCTTAGGGTCCGATGGGATCTTATGGGTCTTAAGCCATCATGATCCAATACTGCTTTTTTCTAAGCTTAAAACCTGCAAGACCCAGACTCTATTACTAGCAAGATGATCACAACCTCTGACAATAACATTTCAAAAGAATGTCACATTATGCAATATGCATGGATTGTATGATGCATTATTAGGGTGCAACCTAGTTCGTACCCTGAACAGTTCGTACCCTCAGTTTGTACCCTGAAAAGATCGAGAGAAAAAATTAAAAAAGCCGAAGTCACTGATCGCAGTTTAATAGCACAAAACCGAAGTCGCTGATCGGAGTTTCCGCAAACAAACTCAAGGATTGGGGTTAGCGGAAACTGCGGAAAAATATTTGTGGAAACTGCGATCAGCGAGGGTTAGAGAGCATAGATTACTCGATGGTTAGAGTTAGGGTAAAGGTTAGCGGAAACTGCAGAAAAATATTTGCAAAAACTGCGATCAGCGAGGGTTAGGGTTAGAGAGCATAGATTACTCGATGGTTAGGGTAAGCGGAAACTGCGGAAAAATGCTTGCGGAAACTGCGATCAGCGAAAGTTAGGGTTTGAGCATAGATTGCTCGATGGTTAGAGTTAGGGTAAAGGTTAGCAGATACTGCGGAAAAATGTTTGCAGAAACTGCGATCAGCGAAGGTTAGGGTTAGAGCATAGATTACTCTATGATTAGAGTTAGGGTAAGGATTAGCGGAAACTACGGAAAAATGTCTGCAGAAACTGCGATCAGCGCGGGTTAGGGTTAGCGGAAACTGCGGAAAAATGTTTGCGGAAACTTCGATGAGCGAGGGTTAGGGTAAGGGTTATGGTTAGTGGAAACTGCGATCAGCGACTTCGGCTTTGTGCTATCTTTCTCTCGATATTTTCAGGGGGGAAATTTTAAAATGTTTGGGGAAACTGCAATCAGCGACTTTCGATTTTTTTAATTTTTTCTTTCGATCTTTTCAGGGTACGAACTGAGGGTACGAACTAGGTTGCATTCGCATTATTATACATTGTACAATGAACTTCACAACTTTTTGCATGTCATAGCATATGACTAGGGAACTTTGATTAGCAATGATTAGTCAATTTTTTTACTGCTGATTGTCAAGCATTTTCGGGCAGTGTCAGGGTTGCCAGTTCCAATCGAACCAGTTTTGGGATTACAGTTTGGGTGATTACAGTACCGGTACCTTTGATATCCAATTATTTTGAATCGACTTCAATAAAACAAATAATATTTTTAATTAAAAAAATCTTGCAACACCGACAATGGGTATTTAGAGGTACCCACCTAATTTGACAGCAACTGCGTTATGTATGGTACATCAGAAAGATGAAAAAGCATGGTGCTTTTAACACCTAATATTGTTATTATTATCACATTAAATGACCCTATAAACTGAATTAACACCCTTTGACGGCTAAACTATTCCAATCACAATAATCTAACCGAATTTTTCCAAAAAGCAAAATTTTAAACTTTCTTGATTAAAACTGGCAACTTTGCTACAGTCATTAGTGCTCTCACAAATGCAAACCTAAAAAATTCCCTTAATCTGCAAAAAAACAAGAAGAACTTGGTTTACTGTTACAGCAGGATTGATCCTAAGGTCAAAAATGTTTGACCACATCACACACAAAACTTGATAAGGGCAACTAGAAAAGCTCCAGCTCTACTGCAGTCTTAACTGTTACTCCACTACAATACAGAGTTCACTATAGTACAATCAAGAGTAAAAATTGATAAGGGAGTTTAAGGTGGATGAAAAAGTTTAAAATACCGTAATCTAAAAGATTAAGTGCATTTTAGCTGATTTTGGCAAAAACTACACCATACGCAATCAGTGCAGTTTGTTTGGTTTCTTTTTCAAAGCGGCTATTTTTACCCACTTGTTGCCATGGTTACAATTAGGATTAGGCTTAAAGTAAGGGTTAGAGTTTGGAATAAGGTTAGGGTTTTGATCTTTGCCCAGGACTATAAAAAATTTCCAAAATACAAGTTTTTGTTATCAACAGCTTTAAACTTTTCTCAAATTAGGGCAGAATTCCGTATCTGGCAACGCTATTGAGGCTATATTTGCACTATTTTTAAATCAAATATAGTTATTACTATCTAAACCCTTGACAGCCTGTTTCACCTAAACGGATCATCAGAAGGTTCTTATTCAAATAGAATCTTCAAATTCGCTCTGTTTTGCTTAGCATTGAGCACTTTTTGTAGTATTAATAGTTTTCATTGTTTTACACTATTTTTATATGTTGGCGATAAACAAAAACCACAAATAATTCGCACAACAAGTGAACCAAGGCATAAAAATACCTTAAATTGCTCATTTCTGTAAATGTGTCTTCAAATAAGCACAAAATTCTGAATCTAGGGAAAATTTTCGTAAAAATTACAATACTGGATCACTGGTATGACTGAGTGGCTGGTGATCATGGCCACTGTTGCCACTCTCTTGTCATGGAAAAGTACTAGATTTGACTGAAAAAAACACTAGATTCACAAAAAAAAACACTAGAATCATAAATACACGATCATTTACATGCACAATGTACAAAAATGACAGCCAATGGCGTTAGTGAGTGCTAAAAGTCCTTAAAATTTCAAAATAGAACTGAATTTCCTTGAAAGTGAGAGCCCTGAAGTCATAGCCGTAGGGGAGTAAAACATTTTGGGGGGGGCGAACAAAATTTTCCAAAATTTGGCCTTTGCAAATATATTGTCAAAAACGCAGTATTACTCACAATCATCTCTGTGGTAGTGTAGTCTAAGAACTCCACACTCATCAAATGTAAGCTGACGAAATGCAAGCCTACTATAAGGTAGGCTACGCTACCTACTTTAGTCTACTTTGAACACTTTTCACAGTCATTTGTGTGTATTTTTTAAAGTATTTATGCTAAATATCTCAAATTTGGTCATCATTGGGTGTAACTAGTGATCAAAACCCTGACACATTCTTCCGCAACGGAGTTATACACTGACAGGTCCCACCTACTGCACCAGGTGGCAAGCCGAGGGCAAACAAGAAGGTGATCCGCTGCATAGGCGTAGCCAGGGGGGCGAAAGGGGCCATGGCCCTAGGGATGGGCAAAATAGAATACCGAATATAGAATAACCGGTTGTGAAGCCTAACCGGTTTCAAAATCCATATGAAATCGGATAATTGAAACCGCTTTAACGATCGACTCCGTACCGCTTCGTCTGGTCGCAACGAATTCGCTGCAGCGAAAGTTAGAATTGTTTATCGATTTAGTGCAATCCGACATAGGAAAAACGTACGAGTTTCGTTGTTCGCATTAAAGAGATCTTTCTTGTCAAGCGCAATATTTTTGTGTAACTGCCACATCTGCTTCTTCAGAGAGATGTTTTTCAAGTGCAAGTTTAACTGCCACTAGTGTTGGGCGATATTGAAAAAAAAAACGATACGATATTTGAAAAATACTCGATATTTCGATATTTTTGTTCTAATTAAGAAAAGTGTTTCTCAGTCTTTGAAATTAGCGTCGGCAATAAAAATGCCAAGGCCACACGAGCGCTTGTAACGTTAGGGTTAGACATTCCTGCCAGTCGTTATGCCACAGCCATAGATTTGTTCCTTAGTCAATACCCTGATGGAGCTCTGCGAAAGAGGTGTGTGGATGGGTATCAAAGCACGAAAGTTGCAAAACGTGGACGCTTCATTGCGAACGGCGAAGACAGTGTAGATTTACAGCCAAGCGACGAGCCTCTTGATGTGTCTGATTCCAGTGATGACGCGACAATCTCATCCTCCGATACAGCATCTGATGATTCCGATTCTGACAGCTAGTTCTTTATCAAATAGACTTTGTGTTGCTCGCAGTATCCCAATTGTGCCGAAACTATGTTAGTGCATACGTAAATCGAGGCAATCTTCTCGCAGAGAGCTATTAATTTGGTACCTGGTTGAGCAATTAACGTTATTTTATGATAATTTAACGTTGCTAGATGTCGAATTAATGTAAAACAAGCGTAAATTTCTTTTTGGGCATTGTTGTTACGCAATATAACCGGCCGGAAAAATTAAATCGATTTGTGCTGACTCGAACGTTGAATCAACCCAAAATTAACTTACTTTTCGGTGCAAGTATAGAATCCGCCACCTTGGTCAACATGACGTCACAAAACGGACGCAACTATTACATAAGGGGTGAAAAAAAGGATGCTGAAAAGCGGCGGAATGAAGGTGATAAAGCGGAATGGATATGGATTTTTTGACAATTTTACTGTGTTTTTACAATAAAAACATTAAACCAACGTCGAGTGTTGAATATAACCAGGGATATCTAAAGAAGGGGATACGAAGGCTTTTATTATGTCTGACAATAGAAGGGCTTTTGTTTATCTTAAATCTTGTTATGATAACTTGCATTGCGCTATTAGAATCAGGCCTGGATATTCACAGCATGCTCATGGTTGCTTGTTAATTCAACTACCCATATACTTGCTTTACATCTAGCCTACTGCAAAGGCTTTGTTAAAAAAAAAACAGCTTACTGGTAACTTTTCAACTGTCTTTGTAAACAAGTATTCTTTAAATATGCTCTACGTGACATTTGCTAACTGTCTTCTGTAGCTCATTGTACCAGCTGCACTACAAAACTTTCTGCAATTCCAAAAAGAACCGCATTTTTAACGTGCTACAAACTACCGCCCTGGTAGTGTCATGAGAATAAGGCAATCGCTGCGAGCCTTCATATCCCCTTCTCTAGATATCCCTGAATATAACTACCTAGAATGACATAAAATTTACCAAATTGCATCAATTCAGCTAAAAATTTACCCAATTAAACTTTAAAAATAAAAATATGAAACGTTTGCAACTAAATGTGTTGTAGCTATCTAATTTCAGCTCGCACTTTAATTTTTACAATAAAAGTACCAATCTAACGCAACTGCAAAGAGTATGTCTTGCTTTATGCACCTGGAAAGTTTCAGGTTTATATCTTATCTACAAAACGGGCAATCGTCGTTCAAACGTAGACGCTCGGCGACACTTTTTTCCAATGCATTGTAAAGGCGAATCGATCCTTATTCAATAAAAGCCACCCCCTGTTTGCAATGATCGGTAAATAGTGCTTCCACTAAACTTGCTGTAGTTTTCTCGTTTCTTCTCGGATTTTAACAACTTTGCCATCGTTGGAAAGCACGATCATACATCTACACGAATCAATTAAACAGTAGCACAAAATAGGTACTAGCTTTATCTTGTGATAACTTAAACTTCACCAACTTGTAACGATTCTCAGCAATTTAATTTTTGCAATAAAATCATTAAATCTTTGCAAACTAAAAGAATATGTCTTGCTTTATTCACCTGAAAACTTTCAGGTTTATATCTCATCTACCAAACGAGCAATCGTCGTTCAAACTTAACCGCCCAGCAAAGCTTTTTTTCAATGCATTGTAAAGGCGAATCGATCCTTATTCAGTATACGCCACCCCTGTTTGCAGTGATCGGTAAATAGTGCTTCAACTAAACTTGCTGTAGTTTTCTTGTTTCTGCTCGGATTTGAACAATTTTGCCATCGTTGGAAAGCACAATCATACATCTACATGAATCAATTGGCTACAAATCCAGAACAAGTACAATCTTTATCTTGTAATAACTTAAACTTCACCAAATTGTACCAATTCTCAGCAATTTAATTTTTACAATAAAGTCATTAATCCTTTACAAATTGAAAGAGTATGTCTTGCTTTATTCACCTGAAAAGTTCAGGTTTATATCTCATCTACCAAACGAGCAATCGTCGTTCAAACTTAACCGCCCAGCAAAGCTTTTTTTCAATGCATTGTAAAGGCGAATCGATCCTTATTCAGTATACGCCACCCCCTGTTTACAGTGATCGGTAAATAGTGCTTCAACTAAACTTGCTGTAGTTTTCTTGTTTCTGCTCGGATTTGAACAATTTTGCCACCGTTGGAAAGTACAATTATATATCTACCCGAATCAATTAAACACAAGCACAAAGTAAGTACTAACTTTCTCTTGTGATAACTTAAACTTCACCAACTTGCACCAATTCTCAGCAATTTAATTTTTACAATAAAATCATTAATCCTTTACCAATTGAAAGAGTATGTCTTGCTTTATTCACCTGAAAAGTTTCAGGTTTATATCTCATCTACCAAACGAATAATCGTCGTTCAAACTTAACCGCCCAGCAAAGCTTTTTTTCAATGCATTGTAAAGGCGAATCGATCCTTATTCAATATACGCCACCCCCTGTTTACAGTGATCGGTAAATAGTCCTTCCACTGAAAGTGCTGTAGTTTTCTCATTTCTGCTCGGATGTAAACAATTTTGCCATCGTTGGAAAGTAAAATTATATATCTACCCGAATCAATTAAACACAAGCACAAAGTAAGTACTAACTTTATCTTGTGATAACTTAAACCTCACCAAATTGTACCAATTCTCAGCAATTTAATTTTTACAATAAAATCATTAATATTTTGTAAATTGAAAGAGTATGCCTTGCTTTATTCACCTGAAAAGTTTCAGGTTTATATCTCATCTACCAAACGAGCAATCGTCGTTCAAACGTAGACGCTCGGCGAAGCTTTTTTTCAATGCATTGTAAAGGCGAATCGATCCTTATTCAGTATACGCCACCCCCTGCTTGCAGTGATCGGTAAATAGTGCTTCCACTAAACTTGCTGTAGTTTTCTTGTTTCTGCTCGGATTTTAACAACTTTGCCATCGTTGGAAAGCACGATCATACATCTACACGAATAAATCAAACAGTAGCACAAATTAAGTATTAGCTTTATCTTGTGATAACTTAAACTTCACCAAATTGTACCAATTCTCAGCAATTTACTTTATACAATAAAATTATTAAGCCTTTGCAAATTGAAAGGGTATGTCTTGCTTTATGCACCTAGAAAGTTTCAAGTTTATATCTTATCTACAAAACTGGCAATCGTCGTTCAAACGTAGACGCTCGGCGACACTTTTTTCCAATGCATTGTAAAGGCAAATCGATCCTTATTCAATATACGCCACCCCTGTTTGCAGTGATCGGTAAATAGTGCTTCTACTAAACTTGCTGTAGTTTTCTCGTTTCTGCTCGGATTTAAACAATTTTGCCATCGTTGGAAAGTAAAATTATATATCTACCCGAATCAATTAAACACAAGCACAAAGTAAGTACTAACTTTATCTTGTGATTACTTAAACTTCACCAACTTGCACCAATTCTCAGCAATTTAATTTTTACAATAAAATCATTAATATCCTGCAAATGGAAAGAGTATGTCTTGCTTTATTCACCTGAAAAGTTTCAGGTTTATATCTCATCTACCAAACGAGCAATCGTTGTTCAAACTTAACCGCCCAGCGAAGCTTTTTTTCAATGCATTGTAAAGGCGAATCGATCCTTATTCAGTATACGCCACCCCTGTTTGCTGTGATCGGTAAATAGTGCTTCCACTAAACTTGCTGTAGTTTTCTCGTTTCTGCTCGGATTTGAACAATTTTACCATCGTTGGAAAGTAAAATTATATATATACCCGAATCAATTAAATGCAACCACAAATTAAGTACCAGATTTATCTTGTGATAACTTAAACTTCACCAATTTTACCGATTCTCAGCAATTTAATTTTTACAAGAAAATCATTAATCCTTTACAAATTGAAAGAGTATGTCTTGCTGTATGCACCTGAAAAGTTTCAGGTTTATATCTCATCTACCAAACGAGCAATCGTCGTTCAAACTTAACCGCCCAGCGAAGCTTTTTTCAATGCATTAAAGGCGAATCGATCCTTATTCAGTATACGCCACCCCCTGTTCGCTGTGATCGGTAAATAGTGCTTCAACTAAACTTGCTGTAGTTTTCTTGTTTCTGCTCGGATTTGAACAATTTTTCCATCGTTGGAAAGCACAATCATACATCTACCCGAATCAATTGGCTACAAATCCAAAACAAGTACTATCTTTATCTTGTAATAACTTAAACTTCACCAACTTGTACCGATTCTCTGCAATTTAATTTTTACAATAAAATCATTAAACCTTAGCAAATTAAAAGGGTATGTCTTGCTTCATGCAACTGAAAAGTTCAGGTTTATGTCTTATCTATAAAGCGAGCAATCGTCCTTCGTATTTGGACAATACTGATACATCTCACATCTAGGAAAAGAGCAAGATGCTAGCCGTTTTTGTCATTCGTCCAGTTCAAAGAACACGCAACACAATTTAAACCCTTTGAATTGGGATTGTTTGGAGGGTAGCTCATAGCCTTCCTACCAGTTCTGTAGCCAAGGGGGGGGGGTTGGGGGTTACAACCCCCCTTTAGCACGCGTGTGACGTCACGATATTGAAAATGATGCTTTCAGTCTTTACGTCTCTAAAACAAAGTTTGCCTAATTTTAAACGAAACTGCATTAAAAGAGCGAGTTTTGCCAATACCAAACATTCAAATATCTCAACCAGGAATTCGCAACAAGAAAACATAGCGACTTAGCTCTATTACCAAAAAGTGTTACGTTTGAACGACGATTGCCAGTTTTGTAGATAAGATATAAACTTGAAACTTTTCATGTGAATAAAGTAAGACATACTCTTTCCATTTGCAAAAGTATAATAATTTTATTGTATAAAGTAAATTGCTAAGAATCGGTACAAGTTGGTGAAGTTTAAGTTATCACAAGACAAATATGGTACTTGTTTTGGATTTGTAGCCAATTGATTCGTGTAGATGTAGGCCTATGCTCTTGCTTTCCAACGATGGCAAAATTGTTAAAATCCGAGCAGAAACGAGAAAACTACCGCACGTTTAGTGGAAGCACTATTTACCGATCACTGCAAGCAGGGGGTGGCGTATCTGAATAAGGATCGATTCGCCTTTACAATGCATTGAAAAAAGCTTCGCTGGGCGGTTAAGTTTGAACGACGATTGCTCGTTTGGTAGATAAGATATAAACCTGAAACTTTTCAGGTGAATAAAGCAAGACATACTCTTTCAATTTGCAAAATATTAATGATTTTATTGTAAAAATTAAATTGCTGAGAATTGGTACAAGTTGGTGAGGTTTAAGTTATCACAAGATAAAGTTAGTACTTACTTTGTGCTTGTGTTTAATTGATTCGGGTAGATATATAATTGTACTTTCCAACGATGGCAAAATTGTTAAAATCCGAGCAGAAATGAGAAAACTACAGCACTTTCAGTGGAAGGACTATTTACCGATCACTGTAAACAGGGGGTGGCGTATATTGAATAAGGGTCGATTCGCCTTTACAATGCATTGGAAAAAAGCTTCGCTGGGCGGTTAAGTTTGAACGACGATTGCTTGTTTGGTAGATGAGATATCAATCTGAAACATTTCAGGTGCATAAAGCAAGACATACTCTTTCAATTTGTAAAGGATTAATGATTTTCTTGTAAAAATTAAATTGCTGAGAATCGGTACAAGTGGGTGAAGTTTAAGTTATTACAAGATAAAGATTGTACTTGTTCTGGATTTGTAGCCAATTGATTCATGTAGATGTATGATCGTGCTTTCCAACGATGGTAAAATTGTTAAAATCCGAGCAGAAACGAGAAAACTACAGCAAGTTTAGTAGAAGCACTATTTACCGATCACTGCAAACAGGGGGTGGCGTATACTGAATAAGGATCGATTCGCCTTTACAATGCATTGAAAAAAAGCTTTGCTGGGCGGTTAAGTGTGAACGACGATTGCTCGTTTGGTAGATGAGATATAAACCTGAAACCTTTCAGGTGAATAAAGCAAGACATACTCTTTCAATTTGTAAAGGATTAATGATTTTATTGTAAAAATTAAATTGCTGAGAATCGGTGCAAGTTGGTGAAGTTTAAGTTATTACAAGATAAAGATAGTACTTGTTTTGGATTTGTAGCCAATTGCTTCGGGTAGATGTATGATTGTGCTTTCCAACGATGGCAAAATTGTTCAAATCCGAGCAAAAACAAGAAAACTACAGCAAGTTTAGTTGAAGCACTATTTATCGATCACTGCAAACAGGCGGTGGCGTATACTGAATAAGGATCGATTCGCCTTTACAATGCATTGGAAAAAAGTGTCGCCGAGCGTCTACGTTTGAACGACGATTGCCAGTTTTGTAGATGAGATATAAACCTGAAACTTTTTATGTGAATAAAGCAAGACATATTCTTTTAGTTTGCAAAGATTTAATGATTTTATTGCAAAAATTAAATTGCTGAGAATCGTTACAAGTTGGTGAAGTTTAAGTTATCACAAGATAAAGCTAGTAGGCCTACCTATTTTGTGCTACTGTTTAATTGATTCGTGTAGATGTATGATCGTGCTTTCCAACGATGGCAAAATTGTTAAAATCCGAGCAGAAACGAGAAAACTACAGCAAGTTTAGTGGAAGCACTATTTACCGATCACTGCAAACAGGGGTGGCTTTTACTGAATAAGGATCGATTCGCCTTTACAATGCATTGGAAAAAAGTGTCGCCGAGCGTCTACGTTTGAACGACGATTGCCCGTTTTGTAGATAAGATATAAACCTGAAACTTTCCAGGTGCATAAAGCAAGACATACTCTTTGCTGTTGCGTTAGATTGGTACTTTTATTGTAAAAATTAAAATGCGAGCTGAAATTAGATAGCTACAACACATTTTGTTGCAAACGTTTCATATTTTTATTTTTAAAGTTTAATTGGGTAAATTTTTAGCTGAATTGATGCAATTTGGTAAATTTTATGTCATTCTAGGTAGTTATATTCAACACTCGACGTTGGTTTAATGTTTTTATTGTAAAAACACAGTAAAATTGTCAAAAAATCCATATCCATTCCGCTTTATCACCTTCATTCCGCCGCTTTTCAGCATCCTTTTTTTCACCCCTTATGTAGTAGTTGCGTCCGTTTTGTGACGTCATGTTGACCAGGGTGGCGGATTCTATACTTGCACCTTGCCGAGGCAATTTCAACTTTTGCCGTTTGGCCTCGGCAACATTTTTGTAAGGGTTTGCAGTTACGAGTTATCGCCCAACACTAACCGCCACCAAGATGAGATCCCGTTTGACTGGTGAACATTTAAAAAGCCTAAATTTGTTAGACTGCAATAAGCAATTTTGTGATGTTCATTGCTTTTATAAAATCATTAAAATGTGTTGATGGTAAAAACTGTCAATTATCTAGAATAGATATCTGTATTCTATATTCGGTTTCAGTATTCTAGAATATTCTAGAATAGCTAATTATTCTATTTTGCCTATCCCTACATGGCCCCCCCAAAATTTTTCCAAGTTTGGATTTCGAAGTTGAGCCCTTTGTTGAAAATATAATAAAATTTGTAGAAATTTACATGTTTTCCAAGACATCTGGCTATTAACACCCCCAAGGACTTGCTTAGACACACAGAAAGAAACCAATAAATTTTGCAAATCGTAAATCGCGCAAAATTTACGCGATTTACGTTTCTTTGAACTAACTTGTGGAAGCAATTTCAGAATGGCTTACTCAGTTGGGTTTTTGTGTAGTTATTGAGTGTTTGTGTAGCTGAGCTTTTAGTGTTCTCTAATTTTAGCCGCAGTTTTTGCCCGTTCGTGTGTAAGAGCTATCTTTAATAAGTTAATAGCTGTTTATCTGCTAATAAATTTTATACAAATATTACCCTAAAAGTGTTTTCAGAAAGCGCTATAATCCATTATTTGAGTGTAATTTTTCAAAAATTTTCCAGGGGGGCATGCCCCCGGACCCCCCTAGAATACGTGTGCCTTCGGCACGCTAACCCCCCTACCACTTTTATTGTTTCAACCCACCAGGATACGCCACTGCACATCAAGTGGCGATGGCTTTAAATCAAACACTTTGTTGTTCTCTTCAATTCATCAAATATTTGGCCTCCCCAAAAATTTTTTCTGGCTACGCCAGTGGTCCGCTGTTTGGGGCTCGGTGCCACAGATACATGCAACTGGGCCCGTGTCGTAGCCCTACTCCACCATTAATTTTTAGCGAAAAATGTCACTTGATAAGGGCCCCCACTTTCAGCCCAGCCCAGGGCCCCATAAACCCTTAATCCGGCCCTGATCGCAGCAGCACATGATTTCTTTTCTTTCATTAATATTACTGAACATCAGCCTATCTTGTTTCAACGTAGTTTGCCGATGTTTGGCATTTGTCACAATAAGAACTGGGAAGCAGCTGACTCGATGACTGATATAGTCTTTCGCTGCTTCCTGTCTGTTGTGGTATTTAGATAGCTATGGTACTATTTTATTCGTATTGTGTATAATTGTACCGTACTATTGTCGCAACAGACAAAATAAAAGGTTTCTCTCTCTCTCTCTCTGTCACTAAACAAAAAACTCGAGTCCACTTTGAAAAGCACTACAAATACATTGATGCAGCCAAACAACAATAGGTGAGGGCTACTTTGAACACTGTCCAAACTTATGCACACCAACATAGCGGTAAATCGCTAAAAAAACACTAGAACACTAGATCTAGTGGAAAAACACTAGGAGTGGCAACACTGATCATGGCTCAGCCGCTTATGCTCATGGTCGCTTGATGACTTCATGTGCCCGCACTTTTTTGTAATAGAGTTGCCAAAAAACAATTTTGTTACCATAATTTGGTGAAATTTCAAGGTCGTTGAGAACAAAAATTTTAAATTGGGTAAATGTCTTTACTCCGGAAAACTGGAACAAGCTGCAAGACTTCTCGAGAAAATAAGAAAACTTGCATTAAAAACACGTGAACACTCCTTTAGGTATAATCAGTTTCAGCTCGATACAAGTGGAAGATTGGTCTTCTGTCGAATCTTCTCAGGTTGGTTGATACATCACAGACCGACACACCTCCCCGCGGCGGAGTTGTAGGCTACATTGAAATTTCCCACCTACCGTAAGTAATGGATGACAAGCTGAGGGCACAGAAGAAGATGCCTGTGGCATCAAACCCCGCTGCGTGGGGCTTGGTGCCAAAAATAGCTTACATGTTAGGCTACTGATATGGACTCACGTTGTAGCTTTGCAAACCTGGTACGGCTAACACTGGTTCGGAGTCGATTGAATGTTTTCCACTTTCCTCAAGGGGCGTTTTCTTTTGGGGGGGAGGGACTCTGATGGTGGAAGCTTTATTTCAGAGTGTGGTGGGCCACCTTCGAGTTGTTTGTTCCATTGCTCAAGTATTGACTCCTCTTTTGTCAAAGTCAGTGGCTGAGCGTGTGTTAGGAAGCCTTCTCCCGATTCCAACCCGGTCCGTGCAGCAGTCCGTTTACAAAAAGGATGCTCCTTTTACATGACGTACTTGCTTTAGCTTAGCAGCTTGACTTGACTGATAACATGTTTGTCAACACATGTGTGGTGGTGCAATACCAGCAAGCAGGTAGATTTTTTTGGTATTTGTAAGCTTGAGACACACAGTAATAAATTAAGCGACATGACTGGTTAACGAGGTTGGTGACAAGAAGTTAATTGTGGTTGTGGAAATTGCTCGGCGGCAGTGGAGAAATTTATCCTACAAGGTCTGGCAACACTGTTTTTGTGGTATCCTGGATTTGTCAGTTGGCCTTTTGTTGTTCTTATGTCCAACTTGTTTGACCAGTAGCCTAGGCCTAGGCACTTTAACCAGAAATGCTTTAACCATTAAACATAGGTTTTTCTCGCAAATCAGATGATTGCAGTCAAGTGACTCAGTAGGGGTATTCAGAGCGTTCTTCTGCAAGGATTTTTGATACAAAGTAAATTAAGTGTACGTATATAGGCTATCGCCACCAGCGGGAATAGTCATTTCGATTGCGTGGATTCGATTCACACCCTCTGCCAGTGATGTACGCGCATACAAAAAATATTGACGCCGTCAGCGTAAACGCAAACGTTCGAAAAACTATACGCCGTAGCCTATGCGTCAACGTAACTTGTAAAAAAAGTTGGCGGCGTCAGCGTCAGCGCATAGCCTACACTAGCGTAAACTCATTTCGTTTGCTAGGTGCCAAACATTCACACGGTATAAACCACTCGAAACAAACAAGTTATATTTTGAATTTCCACGAAGATACACAAGCATCTGAAAGTGTTCATCTGACATTTTGCTGTGTTTTGGTTCCAATTTCTCTAGGCAAGAAACTTTACGATAATTGCCTCTACCCAGTGATCGATTTCGAGTAATGGGTAGTACCAAATTTAAGTCATAAGTAAAGTAGACAACCCGAAACAGACATTGCCGTCGGCTGCAGCGTGGGTCAGGTGTACGTCGGAAGGCGTACACCGATGCATAGCGCTCAAGTTCGCTTTCCCGCAATGCAGGATAAAGATAAACAAACAAACAAACAAACAATGTCTTTGCCCATTGAAAACATTCTTTCAACTGCAGCGCTGGAAGGTAGGCTATTGGCGTGTTGTAGCGAAAAAAAGACATTAAAAAGTATGTGTTGACGCTATGCGCTAAAAAACCGCGAAAACTTTACGGCGTAGCCTCAAGCGCAAACTATCCAAAAAAATGTGGCCGCAAGCGTTAGCGTAAACAAAAAGTATACGCCGCAGGTCTGCGGCGTAAAATTTGCGGCGTATACGTAGGGAGACTGGGGTAAAGTGTGCAATGGGGTAAGATGAGCAACCCCTGTTTTTGGTAAAACGAGTCGGCGGAATTTTTTAATTTTTATTTCGGATATATCACTCATAATGCCACTTCATTCAATGTATTTGTTATGTCCACTGAGAATTGCATTTTACAATGGCACGCAATTATATTGTTTATGTCGAAAATTCGAAGAAAAAAATTTTTTTGCCAAAAACTGAATAACTTTATTGTTACACTATGTAAATCAAATCTGTTTTTTTGTATTGGTAAGTATAAAGTGTGAGGATATTCAATAAAACGTTCAGGTTGATTAGTCTTGTAGTTTTTTAAATATTTGTAATTTTGTCACAAAAATCAGGATGGGGTAAAATGTGCAATGCTAGTTGAAGTATCTTGGAGCAGTTGCTCAACTTACCCCAAAAGAAATAGCCTTAGCTTATTTAATGTTTGAACTGTTGAATTTGTGTCTTTTTAGGTTCGTATTGGATAAAAAACAGTGCTGTGTTTAAAGCATAATGCTTCGCAATTATACAAACAAACTGACAGGGGAATGCTTCAACTTAATCGAATTGCTCAACTTACCCCAGGTCATTGCTCAATTTACCCCATACAATTTATGCCGGGGTAAGTTGAGCAACACGCAAATAAGCATCAATATAAAAAAATATAAAAATCGCAAAGTGATAAAACTCAATCTAAAATGTAGTTGATTCACTAGTGCTTCAAGTTCACCCTTTTAAAAATTTCCAAAACAAACCGTTCTTTTGTAAAAGCGACTTAAGCAAAAAGGTGCTCATCTTACCCCACTCTCCCCTACATCTCTGCCCTCTGGCAGTACTCTTTTTTTATTCGGTAACTGAATTGAGTGCAAGAAAGATCTTAATGACTACAAGCAATTGAGTTCATAAGTCTTATCTTTTTTAACTAGCCTACAGCCTAATTCGCGGTGACGCAATGATGGCAGCTGGTTCGAGCGGAAAACTGTTCTACGTCAAAGTGTCAACCTGCACTTTATTTTCAATCAATCAGTCAATCAATCAATGCTTTATTTATCAGCAACAGGAACATAGGTAGGCTACATGTTTGAAATATGCAAATAATATACACAATGCAAAAGTTCCCATAGCCTACCGACAGGGAGACAACGAGCAGGGGCGCCGGAAGCGGGGGGGCAGGGGGGCGGCCGCCCCCCCTGCCCTCAATTTTTTTGCAGATGGAGGGGCAGGGGGGGCAAAGGTGCCCTTTTAAATTTATGTAAGCTACTGCACATTTTGCAATATAACAATTTCTGCTATTCGCTTTTAGCCTAATTATAATCATTCATTTTTGCCTCAAAATAATATACCCTATACGGCACAAAATTTTGCAACACAGTACAGGCCTTAAAACTCGTTTTTTTTCGGCAGCCATCGTGGTCTACCGGGAGCTCCTTCTCGGCGGCCAAATCTGCGTGCTTGCAGGCCAAAATACAAAATAAAAATAACGATAGCACAAGTAGCCTAAATAGAATTAAACTTGAAACAATGCAAAAATGATCACTTAGCCTTGTTGAAGTCTGGGCCTGGGCGACGTCCTACAATAGAATTGTTGCACCACGCAATAAGTGCTTTATCGGGATTGTAATCCAATACAGCGGGACCATCTAACGACACTCGCATGAGTGTCTCCAATGTGGCTAACTTTAAAGAAGTTCGCCACTCCCCTAGAATTCTCTTTAGCAACGAAAAATAACGTTCGACATGTGTTGACGATGACGGCAAGGTAATAAAATAAGTATTTCAATGAAGTGAAGGACATTACTAAACGAAGCAAAATTTTTGCAAAATATGATCAAAAAATGTTTTCTATGCGGATGTCAACTAACCTAGTTCTCCTTTCTAACTAACCTAGTTCTCCTTTTTAATGTCCGACAACATCGAATCGACATAAAAACGACAATATTGCCAGCCGATGCAAATTAGCACTTTGGATTAAGACTTTGTTAAAATAAACGTCGGGAATTACAAACAAGACTTACAGCGCTGGTGATCGCAGATGGATATATTCCATCAATAACAAATATTCCTGCACAATGCAACAGTGGCGATTATGACGCGCTGACCTAATTTTGCGTCACTCTTTGATACTACATATTCTCGACAGTTAATCCACGATCATTCTATTGCGAAATTAAAGAATTGGCTAGAAGAGACGGCGGCCAAACTTGGCCAATTGAGGAGGTGGCACCGGCGGTCATTCAAGCGCTACTTAGCGGCCATGGCCGCAGGCTGCTTTAAGGCTCAACAGTAGGTGACATCATTATAACATAACATGATGCCCTTCTTTGTATACTGGACACTTGTAGGCTATCATTACTCAATACATAGTGAGCTGATAGATTAGCGTTGTCGCTATATCTTATCTTACAACTTGAAAAAAAATTGGCCTTTTAGTAAACAAAAGTGCCCTTTTTTCGTAATCTTGCCCCCCCAGTCAAAAATCGTTCCGGCGCCCCTGACAACGAGACGACCATATGGTCTACTAGGCCTCTATATTTTCTTATAGTAGACCGTAAATTATATTATATTTTCTTTGCTGTGATACTTTTTACTTTTTCATAAGCGGAGGAGCCAGGGATGCAAAGGTGCGACCGCACCACTAAACTTTTTAATTTGTCAAAAATTTGGTAAATACTTGAGCAAGAACTTTCAGTATGTTTCAATAATTTCATTACGATATTTTTATGTTGAATTTAATGCATGTAAAATTTAAAAATTCCACTGAAATTGAGCAAGATTTAAGTTATGAGAGTTAAGAAATAAACATGTAATTTGTTGAGAGCTCGAAAAATTTAAGCAGAAAATATCCAGATGTTTACAAATTTTATGAAATGTAGGCTATATCTCAATTGATAATGTGCTCCAATATTGAAAGTAATGCTTCAAACGTAAAACTTGCAAAATCAACATGCTCAGCTGAAATAGTAGCCTGCAAGTTTAGTTCATAAGACTTGAAATAACTTTTCAGCTTACTTTCAACATCTAAAAATGTTCTGATGCTTGCAAATTTCATGAAAATTTGTTCCAATATTCACTTTCCAACTGTGTTCAAGTAAGCATGAAACACAGTTGGAAACGTTATTGTAATTTATTTTCGTCTCGAATTTCTGTTGGTCTTCATTGCTTCGAATTTATGTTTATTGTTGGAAGTTTTTACGTAAGTTAATGTAACGTGGAAAGTAACCGCTCACACATCATTGGCCAATCTAATATTGTGTGTTTTATTTTTTCTTGCCTTCAATCACACTACAGTATAATAAAGCTTCGTAAATTTTGTTTTATATGCTATTCGCTCTGAGGATGCGCATGGTCATGATGCTTGTTTGTTTTATCTTTATCCTGCATTGCGGGAAAGCGGACTTGAGCGCTATGCATCGGTGTACGCCTTCCGACGTACACCTGACCCACGCTGCAGCCGCTGCAACCCAGATGCGCGAAATGTCAGTGAAGCAATAAACCTACCTGTTTATTGTTGCTCTTACTTTCACTTTCATCAGATGAACGTTGCAACTAGTGCTAGAAACAACGAAATGACAAGTTAAACATGTTTATACTTTTTAATTTTTATAAAACATAACTTATTTGCGAAACATTCAAGACGTGATGTTTGCTTGGCGAAGATACGAGATATAGCCTCCGGTAGCCTACCGATACGCTTGATATAAATTACTCAGTTACGCACACAGACGCAATTTTTTCAAAACTTTTTTCGGGTTTGAAAATGTTGTCAGGACCTTATGTAAAATTTACGTTTTGTGTTGAATATTTATGAAAATTCATGCGAATTTAGGATCCAGTTTTGTCTAAAAACGAAATCTGGATCCAATCCGTAAAAAAATAGTAAGATCCAAGTCCGAATCTCATTCTTGTAGGCTACACCTCTATAGGCTCTATGTAGCTTACAACTCTGCAAGAAACGCGGATCAGTGTAGCCTACTTCCGTCAAAGCTATGTCGGAAGCCTTTCGTTACAACAATAAATAAGGAAAACGTGCGTTCCTCTTCATCGTGTGTCACACAACCGTAGCCCAGAGCATCATGCAAGCACTTGCTCTATCGTTGAACGCGGCTAAATCCTGTGCAGAGCATTTTGCTTTTAGGAAGATGAATTCGAGGAGATGTTGCATCGTTTGTTCCTGTCCATATTCACAACTTGTGCTTCCCAAAGAATATCCCCTGTGTCGCATCAACGTCTTAGATCAGTGGTTCGCAACCTGGGGGTCGCAGAGCATTTTATAGGGGGTCGCGAAGCTGTTGCTCATGCAACAACAAAAGTGAATGTAAGTAGGACGAGGTACCGGTCCGCTAGCCATTTCATTTAGATCGCTTGTAGCACAACATTATTGCATCAGTATGCGTCCACTGTGATGTAATAAGCGTGATTGTAGGTCCTACAGTCACGTTTATTACATCACAGTGGACGCATACTGTGTAAGACTATTCGCTGTAAAAGTGTAAATTGAAACTCTATTAACGAAGTAGCCTTGTATCATCTATGCTTGAATAATGTATAATAGACAACAGAGATCAGTCAATACTCGAGATTGCTAAAAAATAGTTAAAAGGAGCACCGTTCCATTGAGAAAAAACGAAAATACGTTGAAGAGTACATTCATCATCAGTCGTTATCTCCGCCTGCGGCAGATTGCGCATCAACATGGCTTATTTGCTTCCAAGAGTGGCGATTTTGAGCCAACTCGCCCAGTGTCGTCAAATGAAGTCCGGTCCATGATTGAATGTTGTCTTGCCATCGTTTTGGTTGTCTGCCACGTTTTCTTTTTCCTTCTACTTTGCCTTCTGTGCAAACTTTGCTGATTCCGAATTGTGATCTTTTAGTGTGGCCGAACAGTTTTAAAACTTTTGATTTTATTATTGCTGCAATTGGATGTAGTTTTGTCATAGTTAGAAGATCTTCTATTTTTGTGTGATCAAGTAACCTTTTGTTGGTCATGCTTCTCATGATTACATTAACCTTGGCTTTACTTCTGTATTGACCAATGGTGTTGAGAAGCCGCAGTGTGTTCTCTGCAACGTTGTTCTTAGCGCAGAATCATTGAAACCATCAAAATTGAAACGCCATTTAGAAACCAAACACCCTCAACGTGCTAAAAAGGATGCAGCATTCTTTAAACGCCATGAAGCTGGTCTCAAGCGGCAACGGCTTGACGCTACTGGAAACTTTCATCAGGAAAATGTGGCTGTAATTCAGGCGTCCTATGAAGTCGCACTGGAAATTGCCAAAGGAAAGAAACCTCACACCATTGGGGAAACACTTGTGAAGCCATGCTTGTTAAAAACGGTAAAGCTGGTTCTCGGGGATGCAAGTGCGGCGAAAGTTAAACATTTTTAGTGCTGCCTTTTGTTGTATTATTTGTTAATAGTAGGAGTAGCTTATACTTGTATTTAGGAAAAAATATAAGCGGGGGTCGTGTTATCTACGAAAATTTTTAAAGGGGTGGTCACAGCGGTAAACCATAATCTCTTTGTGGGAAAATTGTAACGTAAGATTCCCGAATCCGTTCGTCTGAATGTAATGACCGAAAAAACAAATACTCTTTTGAAACGTCTTTTCAAAAAGTGTATTCTTGTAAAATTAGCCCGCGGCTATCGAAATCGAGATGCAACGCCGTACACCTCTAAAAAACTGTCACTACAGAACAAACTACTTAGATAAAAGACGGAAAATTTGTCCAGCTAGCAAGCACCAAGCAAACAGTTAAACTTGCGACTGACTTCCAACAAACAATTTTACGAATGACTAGAATAATTTGCGATATCTCAAATGCACGTACACAGTAACTGTGACGCAATAATGAAAGACATTGTCACGCAATTCAAACCGGTGTTCAAAGGTAGTGATGCAATATTTCATCAGGTCTTACGACCGATGGTGCAATATTTGGACATTTTCTAGCAATTTCCATGACGTAAGATGCCAGCTAGGTTAAGTAGACCAGAACGGTTTTTATATGACGTTTGATTTGGTGAAAATTGTCGGGAACATAGCGGCCCCTAGTTATGACAGTCTGACATGGCATAACTAAAAAGAATTGACGACAATTGTGAGCCAATGAATAAAAACACACAATACACAAATTGTTTGAATCACTCACGTTTAAGTTAATACGTAAATACAAAGGGCATGCAAAGAATGAACAACAATACGGAATAATACACGACGATACATGAAATTGGTACCATAGGTACACGCTAAAATGACGCTATATACAATGGTTGCGATAATAACCGACTGTTCTGGGCTCAGACAAGTGTCGGCCACCGCAGACAAAACCAGGCTCAAACCCTAACACTTAGGTGTTCTTTACGGGGGCGAGGCACGAAATATCCTCAACACGTAGTCTACTTTCACTTTCCCCGTACTCTCATCATAGTTGCAGACGGCAACTTTAGCTCTACGAACCACAGGCTTCCCTTTCCTAATTTGTGGGACCACCTCATGCATCCTCCCAAGTTGATACTTCCCACGTTTACCAATGTCTTGGAGAGAACCCACCACTACAAGTTGACCAGGCTCCAAATTCTCGGCCATTTTTAACCATTTTTTCCGGCCCTGAAGCCCTGGCAAGTAAAAATCGATCCATTTGCTCCAAAACTGCTGAGAAAGTGACAAATTGAACCGATAGTCCCTTCTTAGTTGGTCACGATCATGTGGTTGCCCAACAGCACAGTATGGGTCTAAGTATGGGGTCAAAAGTGAGGCAGGGGTGATGACAGTAAAATCCCTAGGGTCGTCACTCAAAGGTACCAAAGGGCGTTCGTTCACGATCTGAATGGCACTGCCTGTGTACGTAAGCAGTTCAATGAAATTTGGCTTACGTAGTGAAGAGTCCAAAATGTGAAAAAAGTACTTGGTCATATCGGCCACGAAACCAAATCTACTCAGCCGAAATCTAGCCAAGAGATCTGCCAGAGGGTTTAACAAATCAGGACACGAAAACATTACATCATTAACACAAGTTCCTCGAAATTCAGACTTGCCGTCGTAAACAATGCGCTTTTTTAATTGTGACGTCACAAAGTATGGTAAATACCACTGAAAGCCCTTTACATTTCCTGCTTCACCAGCACGCTCAATATAACCATTAGATTTAAGATCTTTCATGGTGTCGGTAAGAAAATCACGAAGTTCAGGTTGTTTTAAAGCCTTCTTCCTTAAAGCAGCAGCTCTATCTGACGCCAACACAAAATTGTTAGGTAGATCAATATCTTCCTTCAACGGAACAGGTATCTCAAATCGACCATCTTTCAACTCAATATTCGGTTCGACAAGTTCTCTAGCCAAAATATCATTGCGAGACAATTCACAGGTTTCATTTTGCAAAGTCAAATCCTGAATTACTTTATTCAGGTCTGCTATTTCCATGTCACGAGACTCAATTTTACGCTGAAAGCCAGAGATGACATCCGACTCTGAAGACGTCTGCACTCTGCACACGTTAGCAACGCTTTCATCTAAGGGTGACTTACCACCACAAGCCAACCAACCGAGAGGAGTGAGCAAAGCATGCGGTTCACTACGATTTTCACCAACACGCTCCTCTATGGCCCACATCAAATAAGCGTTGTCGTTGCCAATCAGTACATCTACAGTACTACAATCATTCAAATGAAACATATTCACGTCATGAAAATGACGGAAACCAGTTAAATCCTGCTTGTGCGGTAAAGTTTTAACATCGTCAGCCCAAGCTGGGTTAACCACCGAAGTTATATCACAAAACAGTTCATTCGTCTCTAACGACTGAATATTGAGTTTAACAAGGTCAGCACAAGTAGGTTTCTGACCAGCCAGGGTATCCATTTTAAACGACGCTTTGTCATACGGTTTAAGACCAAGTTCGCACACCAAATCACTCGAAACAAACGTCAACTGCGAACCACGATCATGCTGACAATACACCAACTTCGATTTGCCAGTCATTGGATTCAAAACACGAGCAGCAGTAACGCGGTTAAAAGCTGCTTTAACATTTCCAATCTTAACATTACGCACAGGAACTCTGGCACCAGCATCATCTTTACCGACCGAATCCAGAGAATCACGTGACGTCACATAAAAATCATGCAGAAGAAAATAGTGTTTCCTATCGTTGTTAGGGCCACATTGACGACAGTTGTTTGCATGAACGCAATCCCTAACCATATGCTGGCGCAAACAATTCAAGCATTTGCCAGCTTTCACAATGACATCTCTCCGATCTTTAGGTGTCAAGCGCAAAAATTCTTTACAATTAGACAAAAAATGATATTCAACTTGACCACGTGACGAACAATAAAAACATGCCGGTATGTCTCTACGTCTGGCCACACCACCGCGCGGTGCGCCAACAGCAGTCGAGTACTGCGAACTACCTGAAATCACATTATCATGGGGTTTTACCGACGTCTGCCTAACCGGACATGAAGGCAATTTTCCTTTGCCAGACTTTTTAAAATGCTGCGACTCACCAGAATCGCCCATTAGCATAATGCTAAAATCAGTCGACTTGCGCGTTTCCTCCCGTACTACAAATTCAAACAAACTCTGAAAAGTAGGCTCATCAGTACCACCATACTGATCACCTAAAAAGTCAAGATAACGCTGCTTAGCGTCAAACGGGAGTCGCTTAGCCAAATCCAAAACAAAACGTCCTTCCAATTTGTCACGCTGACCATAAGCTTGCGCGTAAAGCAAACACTGCGACAATTTATCTTTAAACTCTTTCAAATCACTGGGAAAAATCGAAGTCAATTTGCTACCATAGCGATACTTTCTAATTTCTGGTTCGGCGAAAAGACCTCCACGAACCCCAAAACGCTGGGACAAGCGAGCTAACGACATTTCTATCCTGTCTTCTTCTGACAAGCCAGGAGTGTCGGAAACCAAATTAGCAATCGTTTGCGCAGCTGTTCTAACACAAGCTGCTTGTAACAAAGTCAAACGAGTTCCTTTGAAGGGTGAAGCTGCCATTAAGGCCGTAACACGATTTTTAAAGAAGATAAATGGCATATTATTACCATCGTAACCAATCAAGGCCGCCTTATCGAAAAACGTCCTACTATTTTGGTATTCAAAAAAGCAATCTTGTTGTTGAGAACTCGACTTAGCGGGAGAAGACAAACTATATCCCTTAAGGGGCTGGTGGGGCTCAGTCACATGCACAGCCCGATCACGATCCTCACAAACGTTAAAATCAGGAGACGCGATACGCCTCTCAGCTCTCACAATCACCCAAATTACGTGTAGCTGGGCGATCAAAAACTAGCGGCGCAGAAAACTGTGAAGGGGGCAAGACATTACTTCTGATAGCGGCCCCGTGACCTGTACGCCCTGGGGGAGGAGTTAGGTTATAATTCACAGGCCTTGGCTCTACAGCCTTCGGAAGACCCTTAGCCGCGGCCCCGAGACCTCCTGAAACAGCTGGAAAACGTGTGGATTGCACTGGTCCACTTACAGATTGAACAGGCGTCTGGAAAAGGTTATGTAAATTAAACTGTGATTGATGTTCACTTCTGGAATGCCTAGAAGAGCCCTTCTTAGAGCTACGCCGGGAGCCCACATCTGATCGATATTCAGCCAAAGCTACCTCTTTACGTTGTTCAGCCCTCAACTGTGCGTCTTTGAGTGCAAACTCAGCAGCTCTCGCGGTGGCCTCAGCAGCTCTCGCTTCAGCCTCAGCTCTCGCGACGGCCTCTGCTCGTACGGCCTCAGCTCGTATGGCATCAGCTCGTATGGCATCAGCTCTCGCGGTGGCCTCAGCAGCTCTCGCTTCAGCCTCAGCTCGTATCTGGAGCTCCTCTCGTCTTAGCTGCAGGTTAATTTGTGCCACTATCCGAGACGAACTCGTAGACATCCTAGTGCTTACATTTGAGGCGCTATCCTCAGGATGTATGTCAGCATCCAACATATCTGAGAACTCACTTTCTTTTTGTTCGAAGTTATTTTTTAACGAGTTAAATTCGGGATCTACCCTTTCACGAAGTTCTGCCAAGATTGCAGAGTTAAAAATTTTAGTCAAAAGAGCATGGAAATGCCGTAAATCTTCTTCCAAAGTAGAGAACTTAGATCTAAAAATTAACAGTTCCTGCTTATCACTCAAAGAACCTAGGGCTACAGAAAGTTCCCCAATTTGAGTCAAAATATCCCTTCTAAGATGCCGGGCCTCTCGAACTGACTTAGCCTCATCGTTACTGGGTCCCTCTCCAGAATGGCCTGCCCGACCGCAAAGAACATCATCAGGCTTAAACTCAGTCGAGTCGACGGCGGCCGAGTCCCTGTCGCCACCGAGTGTGGACATATTAAATGTTGGGGCTAAATTTAACAATTAAAAAATTAAGTTACACAAAATTATTACAGTAGTTATAAAAAACTTAACTGCAAAGACCGTAAAAATACAAAAAAGAATTTAAATGCACGATACCGTAGCTGTACGAGTATATGAAGTCCAAAAGTCCACAAAACTTGCTTGGATTCTTCGACTTGAATCTTCAAGCACAGATCGATTGTCTTTAATCTTCTTTCTTGCCAATGAATGTCAAAGTTATTTTTCGTCAGTACCAAACTGAGAAGAAATGTCTTTAATTTTCTTTTGCTTCTGTAGACTACCAACCAACAAGATCTTCTTTTATTATTTCTTTGCTTCTGTAGCCTACCAACCAACAACTTCGTCTTTTATTTTTTATGGTCACAGCGGTAAACCATAATCTCTTTGTGGGAAAATCGTAACGTAAGATTCCCGAATCCGTTCGTCTGAATGTAATGACCGAAAAAACAAATACTCTTTTGAAACGTCTTTTCAAAAAGTGTATTCCTGTAAAATTAGCCCGCGGCTATCGAAATCGAGATGCAACGCCGTACACCTCTAAAAAACTGTCACTACAGAACAAACTACTTAGATAAAAGACGGAAAATTTGTTCAGCTAGCAAGCACCAAGCAAACAGTTAAACTTGCGACTGACTTCCAACAAACAATTTTACGAATGACTAGAATAATTTGCGATATCTCAAATGCACGTAGACAGTAACTGTGACGCAATAATGAAAGACATTGTCACGCAATTCAAACCGGTGTTCAAAGGTAGTGATGCAATATTTCATCAGGTCTTACGACCGATGGTGCAATATTTGGACATTTTCTAGCAATTTCCATGACGTAAGATGCCAGTTAGGTTAAGTAGACCAGAACGGTTTTTATATGACGTTTGATTTGGTGAAAATTGTCGGGAACAAGGGGGTCACCAAGACAAAAAGGTTGGGAACCACTGTCTTAAATCTTCCAATACCAGTTCTTAAGCGGTTGAGGCATCGCCAATACTTCCAGGGTTTGCGCATTCCGGGAGAAAGGTCTTCTATGGGAGAAAGCTACATATTGGCTGGTGTCAGCCCGGCTTCCAGCTTCTCCTTCCACAGTCGGACCGGAACATTGGTGGCAACCTCATCTTGACCCAGTGAGACAACTGAAGCAAGGAAGCTTTTTTTTTTACTTCAATCTGAATAGCATAAGGCTAAAGCAGTGGACTGCATTGTGTCCGCAAGGGCGCCCTAATCAGAGTTTCCTAGTTTCTGGAACTATTTCGAGAAGCCACCTTAGCCCTTATTTTTTCGATATGGGACTTGTATGCAAGGGACCTATCTCGTGCTTTGAAAACCGGGGGTTCAAAATTACCATCAATGACAAGATGTTGCTTTTCAGTGCAAAGCAAACTACAGCCCACATAGGCTACGTTAAACCTTTCACAAGTCATACAGCTCTCTCGTTTGTGGGCTGTGGTCATTATGGACGAGCCGCCACTAGTGACAGTCCTACTGTTTGCTATATAAAACTTTGACTAGGATAAATGGTAACAGTCTATAGCCTTATTTGAATCTTTGGTTTTAGCTGTAGAGTCACTCAAGAATGCAGCTTGGGTTTAACATAAGCTTAAGCTGTGGCTTTCCAATCGGTTTGCGGCTCATCCACGATTCACTGCACTATCAGGCGGGCTTACTCATGTTTAACGAAAGCGTGGCCAGGTGTCATTTTACTGATCAAAGAATAATCTACCCACCACCAGCATTTTTGGAACGGGACCACCGTAGGCTACGATTTTAAGACACTTTTAACTATGAATTAAAAACTCACGGTCAATTAGTCAAGCAATACAATTTATTTCAATTTTCATATTTCATTTGAACACAAAAATTTCCTTTTTCCCTAAAGTAGGCTAATGTAACTTGTCCGTTAGCCTACTTGCTCAATCAACATAGCGCTGCATTTCCATTTCCCACATGTCAGCAGCTAGGCCGAGTGGTGACTTTAACGATTACAAAAGAGGAGGCAATTATTGTGCCATGATGCATCTGATAGCTGAAGGCCTAATGTGTCGTGGACTTTAACAAAGTGAAAAGCATATTTTCTACAGAAGATATCAGGGACCAGTTGGACAAAAAGAGCTTTTTCGTAAATAACTCAAATAATTTACGAACAATGTGATGGCCTACCAAACCACAATTTTTATAAAGTTCCATCTTTTGCTTGCATCTTCAAAAGATAATTTTTGATATTTTGATGTTTATTTTTGAGTTTTAAATGCCGCATTGAAGTGTCCCACTGTTGCCTAACTTAAGGGAGCAGTGGGACACTTTAAAAATGCATTTGGTCATTTTAGTGCAACAAGAAACCAGGGATTCCTAAACAAACCGGTTTGTCTAGGAATCCCTGCAAGAAACTAGTAGAAAATTACAAATAGAGATTTTACATTGCTTTTATCCATACAGTACGTGTATGTATTAAGCAAAACATAAAACACAATGGAGTTGTGTAAATGTCACATGACTTTTTGTAGAGAGGGATTTGTCAACACTACCATATTATGTCATATATGTATGTAGCCTACTAGGCCTATATATAGTTTATGCAATTATGCATACGTCTCACAGGTTCTTGAACAAAATATCCTGCTGGTGCCTGAATTCTATTTTGAAATATTTTTGCCTCTTACTGGAAAAGTTCATTATTATTAACTTTGGAGTTTTTGATTAATGGAAGTATAGCCTACAAGTAATAATGAATAACTCAACCTAGAAACTACTTCCTACAAGGTCACTGTTAAATCAAAAACACAAAAGAAACCTGACCACTCCTGTTTACTTCAACAAGTGAAAAAAAAATCTTTGTGGTGTCATGCTTCAACTACAAAAATTTCACCATCATACAACATTAAACGACATTGACCACTATTTCAGTTCCACACGCAAAATTTTAGTCATTTACGTTCACCACAGTTCAAGATAACAGTAGTGTTTCACTGGTCACCGATTTCCCCTACATTAATTATGCGGTGAATCATCATTTATCGATGTAAAAGTGATCGGATTTTGCCATCTAGATGAAGTGAGAGCTTAAACAGAAAATTACACTTTTTCGATGGATACCCATACTTCTCGCGTTGTGGCTAGAAGTATTCTTGTTGGATCAGGCAGATACTATACGGCAATGGCATACGCTATGTTTGTACTCACACTTTCAAGCCTGTAACGTCTTTATTTTGATTGGAACATTTTGTAAATCTGGTAGTGAAAATTTAAGCTAGAATGCACCGGATTGGCAACTGACCAGAGCTCCATAAGTCAAGCACTGGGAGGCTGTAACTTTCTGGAGAAAGTTTTCATTGTAGGCTATGACGTGTAACGAAAAAGTGACATAACAAAACTGTTTTGCAACGTAAAAGTTTTCAAATCAGGCTCTTGGCCTTGCTGAATCCTGCAGTCGCCCTCTAAACAAACTCCTGAGAGTGTAGGTTTGTGCTGCGACTACTAATACAATCGTGATGGTCAGAAGAAACGAACATCTGAAATAAAAAATGTAATTTAAAGGCACTTTTTGTTCTGACTTAATCTGATTTTTCAGCTCAGCATTTAACCCAAGATATGAATTGATAAGCTGTTTTGTGCTACTGCATCAAGTCTTGAAAGGTTTAACTCTTGAATAGATCACGAGCCTGTGATGTCTGGGATCACAAAAATTCGAGAACATGAAGCTGAATAGCTAACTAAATCAAAAGTAAATAATGAGCAGCAGAAGCGTCATAAAACTTTTTGCGTAAATGATGGGATAGATGTAGGCAAATACATTTGAAAATGCATTTTTAACCAAAAACGACAACAAATTGCGCAATTAAACAAGGGGAAGACCCTTGGATTTCAATCATACGTTGTTGTTTGAAATCTAGAAAGCTGGATGGAGTAAAATACTGGATCGACAATTTCACTTCAGGAGCAATTTTTATAATAATAAAAAAAAAACTACATTTGAAAAGTTTAGGCCACATTTTGTTGCTACAACGTTACCTGCTGATGAATGATTGGTTAGCCTCTAAGAAGGAAAGATTCGCATGATCCAGTCTCCTTTGAAAACTCATGAAATGGGTAACAGGGAACACGTTGGACATTATTGATGAGATCTGCTCCTGATGGTTAATGGGGGATGTATATTTATGACTTATGGTATTGTTAAACTTATCATTATCCGAAACATATCAACACCATGCACATTGTAGAGTATAGGTTCTTGGTCGTTTGAACTTTGTTCTTGGTCAATTCAAGGATCGAGGTGCTCTACCTTTCACCACTCTCGATCAGTGACAGAGACTCGGGTTAGATGCTAGAGAAGATGTTGAGCATCTATTGTATTGATTTGATACAGATGCGGTCATGTTTATCTCATAAGGCTGCAGTTTCAGTCGCATCGCCGAATGAGAAAGGTATTTCAAACGGTGATGTTTCAACATCAACTTACAGCACGCGGCTTATTTATAGCAAAGTGGCCTACTCCGTGCTATTACATAAAAATGGTAAATCTCAAGCTTTTTCTATCATTTACTTGCAATAGAATATTACAATTATTGTATGATTGGTTACATGTTGAACGCCTGAACAGCTGGACAAATCAGTAGAGTGATTAAATGATTTCATTTAAGTTATAGGCCTATATGCTGATTTTTAACCACAGAAAAAGTTTACTGCCGGCTTCTGTAAGACGTGTGTTCTTTGTTAAATGTGGCACAAATGCAGTGTTTAGCTATCAAACTAAAATGAGAATCATGGCTAAAATTAATTTGTTAACGCGTGACTTCGTGAACGAAGAAGCTTCAAGGTCAAGCGGCGCTGGTTCGACTCTCGGGGTGTGCGCTTGAGCAGCGCATTCTAAGGACTGCTCTCCATTCAACGGCACCTAATGAATGGAATGATTCCCCAGCAAAAAGACTTCAACCATCGGAAATTCCATTCTGTCAGTCTCGGTAACCGGCCCTGCGTCAAAGGCCTCTACAAGTATGCGAAGCTGCCAGGAATGACGTATCAAGGCTTTGCCAGTCCGAGGTTAAAGATTCAAAACCAAACCAAACCATTTGTTAAAAAAAACGTTGGAATTGGCTTCAATTTGTGAACTGAGTGTTACAGTTTGGCTACAGTTTCTAGTCTATCGTTTCGCTACCTATAACTTATCAATACCTTTAGCGTAATAACTATGTGGCCAATTAAATTCTAGTAAAAGATTATTATCATTGCATGTCGGGATCTATTAAATAGTAAGAAGATTAAATGCAATGTCACTTACAGTTAAACTTTCGTATGCTTCCACTGTTGCATTTGTATTAGTTTTATTGACCTGCTTGTCATCCAAAATGTGTGGGGGGTTTTTAACTCCAATGTACGTATCAATTGTCTTTCCAAGAAACCTTCCGTGGAAATTGTTGAAACAAAATTCATAATCGCCTGAGTAACGCAAACAATATTTTTATAGTAGGTTTGGTCTAATTTACGGCATTCAGCAGAAACAAACTTTATTTCAAAATAAATTAGTAAATGTGCTTTAGTATTGTTGACTAAAGATTTTAATGGCTAACGTCTAATTATAACTGTAGCCTACAGGCCCTTACAGGGCCGTTGAGAAAACATTTTGGGCCAGGTACCAATGAACTCCTCAGGCCCAAATTGAGACATTTCTGACAAAAACGCATTATAAAGAATGCGTGGTGGTTTCTTCAAATTTCCCGGCCCGTTGGAAACGTTGCGGACGCACAAAGTTATCCCGGGTTCTGGTCCAAAAGTACCCCCTGTCAACGGTATTGTAACTATAGGCCTAACATTTCAAAACGATTACCGTGACAGAGAAAAACAGCCATAACACGTTCTTCTAGACTCGGATAACTTAGCGAAAAAAGTAATCTTGCTGTAGGCTACCTTGAGCGGATAATTGACAACATTACTCAAAAAATAACAAAGACCAACTAATCAGATAGGTAGCCTACGCCGAAAACTTTCTAATTTGTTGTCTTGTTATTTTATTTACTAAATTAGCCTATGTTTCTACTCAATTGGTAGCCTACTTTTGCCGTGGTGCACTACGCTACAAAACAGACTACATGAGCATACTACCTGAGTTGTTTATATCAAATACAGGTATATCAGCTTCGTTCTGCATGTGAATTTCCAATATAACTTCCCGTCCCGGTCCCCGAATGGCAACATTAACGTGATTATGAGAAATTGTAGTGGGAGACGTCAGCACCTGCGTTTCCAAATGCAAAGCTTAGCTTAACATTGTGTAGCATAGTCTGCTCTTCAAAACATATATTGAAAGATTGGTAATAGGCAATAGATTTCCAATATTAATTTAGTATAGAGCCTACCTTTGTGGGCTAAATTATTTAACAGAAGCTCCAGCTTTTGAGTTGAAACTAGAGGCAGCAAATAAGTTACTGCTCCCAGGATTAACCTATTACTTTACAAGGTTACATCGCGGTTATTACTGGCTACTGCTATTTAAAATTCAGCAGTCGAACACACTTTGCATGCTGATTAGCCTACTACATAAACCTACTCTACAATCAATAAAATTTCATGCAAGGAAGTGTTTGCGGGCAACAAAAATTGAAGTAACATGCCGCAGTTTAAATCACTTAGGCCTATTTTGCACCAATGAATATTATTAAGTTCTCTGTGCCGCAAAATAGTTTGTTTTTAGTGGTAGTATAAGATTAGCGTTAGCTTGATGGACAAAAAACATCATAAAACAAAAATAGATGTGACGTACCCCCGCACTAGCCAAACTAGGCCTATAATTAGAACACAAATTGTTTTCTTTTTAATCAGATATCAATCGTAGCACAAAAGGGGTGGATGGAAGTTTCAGACTATTTTTACCAAGGTTTTATTATATCGTTTTAACAATCTTTAGATAGATACCATTACTTGCCTTGTAAGAAAATTTTACTTGGGATCCCGCATGGAGATCTTGGTAAAAGCAAGAGATTTCTTTTGGTGCCAACAGAAACGCAAACTCGTAGGTGAAGAACGATTCATCTCTTTCAAATTGTGCTCCAGTTGAAACATCTAGTAACACTAACAAAGCTATGGCTTTCCAAATCATCTTTGACCACCCTAGTTCTGCAGCCTAACTGTCAAAGAACTGAACCTTCACAAGTCGCTTCTTCTGCGATGATTTCTGTGGGAAACTGCGCGATGCGCCCACCTGTACTTCGGTGACATCATTTTACACACAAAACTACAGCCCGGCTTAAAAAAGTTTTTTTTACATCACGTCAATGTCTACAGACGTAAAAATATGCAAATAAGCAACTTTTTCTGGGTGCTTACAGAATTTCACCTACGTTGAAAATTGACGTTGCATTCGCAAAAAATATAATCGTAGTAGATTCCTCAGAAAGTAGATTTTTGAAAAGACCATGGCTACTGTATTTAAATAAGTGTTTGCAATAAACTATAAATGAGCGTTTGCAATTGCAATACCCTAAACGTAAATTTAGTAGACTGATATGGAAACGCATTTCATGCAAACCCAACTTTAAATTGATCGAGAGCCATCGAGACTTAAAAATTGAAAAGGATTTAAAATACAAAACATGTAGCTGCTAAGTGAGTGAAAAAATTATCCAGTTAAGGTGAAAACGTTTTATGCCGAGGACGGTAGCAGCTGCCTGTGCTCAAAAGAAGATGCAGTTTTTAAGTAAAATAAAACATTTCCTCGCTTAACTGCGTCAAGTGGTTAATTCCGACTATTCTACAAGGACAAGCACGTCCGCAACCAGGAGGGGATCTCAAACACCACTACTTGATCAAAAAAAAAAACAATTTTCTATTCCGATGACATTGGCCAGAATTACAGGTTGAAATCGGATCAAGACCAGTCCAAGTAAAGAAAAACCAATCAACCAACAAACACTAATTTGGTATCTTGCTATGATGAGCATGCCCAAGTAACCCACATATACACTAAATGGAGAGTGTTTTTATCGGAGCAAGACTGCTAAGAAAAGGAGATGTTTTGAGGGTCAAGCCCTATATTCATTTTCGCCTAATTGGGGTTTATCTTCATGCAATGCTCTCGTACAATGTTTGCTAAGACTCATGCATTGTTTCTCTAGGTCTGCGACAAAATCCTACTATTTCCGAAAGTTTTTTTTACTTAGATATGTTGTAACTATGTTAATACAAAGATTGAAAAAAACAAAACATTCTACACAGTGCTGTATTCGTAAAAAAAGCATAGGGTATACTGTCAGTTATGCCAAAATGATAAATACATAACTTGCAAAATGCTAATCTTAACTTGGAAAACCAGAGGGCATACTATGAAAAAGCAGAGGGTATACTGCGTATACCCTCGAATACAGCACTGATTCTACAACACAACCAATCCTTATCTTAATCCATATTATGACCTTGCAAAATATAAAACAAACTCATGCGATTTGTCGTTTAATAAAAATTTCTTTCAATCAGCACAGTACTACAACTAAATCGAAACTGCCTAAAAAAAGCAATTCATGGTCACGTGACCTCGGAATCTGAGCGAAAGGATCATCCATTCCAAGGAAAATTAATCGTTTTTATATTGATGCAACGCGTCTGCGGAATGAAAAATGATCAATTTTGTTAGCCGGAACACAGAAAGTCTATCACTAACCTTCGTCACGACATAAACATTATTAAACAATACAATCTAACATATTACATCGAAACGATGTTGAAAAAAGCATGTTAGGTAACGTGAAAATGAGTTAAATTTGGCCTTGCAAAGAGCTACAGAATAGGCTACGATTTTTAACGGTTGAAGCTTGGACGTCATTGCTTGCTTTGGTGCATGTGTCGTGTTGACAACGTAGCAGCCAGACAAAAACCGGAGGGCACCAAGCAGCAGGGATGGGCTACGGTCACAAAGTTGGGAGAATTTCTCATACCATGGACATTGGACATATGCTAGCGTGGATACTGGACAAACGCCATATCTCAACCAGTAAAATGGATAATGATATGGCTTTGTACACCAATAGAAAACAAATACCAGACTAGTCAATTTCGGAAAAGCGTTTGCAAGTTATGCCACGGATAGCAAGATAATATGCTGGGTTTAGGGAGGCAATGGAATCGTCGTGTGTTACATCCGGGACTGCGAAATATGAGGCAAACCTGAAGTTTTTATTAACGGTCTACAAGGTAATAAAACCGACAAAAGAGATCACGAAACTCCGCACCATGACAACAGAGGCAACCTAGACAGCAAAATCCGCCATTTTTACCTTGGTTTAACGTCTGCGAAAAAATAACGGATTTTGCTTTCAGGAAATTAACAAATATGCGCCACATGCAAAAAACAATATTTTTTTTTTATTAGAATTGCTGATTTATTCCTGACAAAGTGGTAGGGTTATCTGCTAACTAGCAGATAAAATCTGTCCTCTTTACATTGATTCAACTTCAACAGACGTTTATGATGAATTAATATAAAAAAGATGGACTTTATCTGACGCTGAAGTTGTTCTGTTTGGGAACAGGCAGGGAGCAGTCAAATAATTTTCAAAAGCTTCTGTGGCTGAAAAAAAAACAAAATTTGTGCTGTTTAACAAAAGTAACTTTCACTATTCTGTGAAACTGCTTTCTCGCGCAATAGTTCACTAAAAATCAAATTATGTTCTTTGGACAGCTTGCAGTTCTCTGAACTGACATAAATGATTGGGCGCAAGTGACAAACACTTACTGTCAACATCAAGCAAAAACATAACAGAAAGAACGGGGGATAGATACGAAAGACAGCAATGAACACAACCTAGACAGCAAAATCTGTCATTTTTTAAATCAATGTAAAAATGACCGATTTTGCTGTCCGAGAATACACCAAAAGCAAGCACACGAGTCGGTCGGTGGTTCGCCATCGTCCATACTTAGCCAGCAAATAAATCATTTTAAAGTTGATTCATCGTCTGTAGACGTCGCTGTAGAACGTTGAATGAAAAAATCCAGATGATTAGCGTTGTTTTGAAATCGCTTTCGTTAATTTCTAATCGATATCACAAGGGGTAGACAACTAGACATGCTGTAATAAACGTAGCAGTTCAGAACTGTTGTTGGAAGATTTGAAAAGTTAAACTTCACAGATCGCTCCATCGCGTAACGTGCAGTTTGAGATTCACTTTGGTTTTGAGATTGTGAAATTTTCGACAAGTGGTTTCGCTTTAATTTGACGTTGCTTTTACGTAAGAAATTAATAAAACGCAAAACGAAAGATATTCAGCAATACAGCAGCACAGTAACAGCCACGTAGAAAAAGAGCAGCAATGCCTGAATCGGAGATCTAAGACAATAGAAAAGACTTCTGTCCCTCTCGCGTGGCCTTGCTTAACCTTTGTCGCATAATAGTTTCGCTTGAATACTCTGGCAGTTTCAAATAGTTAACACAGGTCATGACTGAAGGTAGGTACTCATCAGGGCTGTGTCCTTCTTCGCTTGATTTCCGAACGATTGTTAATTGAGGATGCAACGCTTTGAAGCCTTCAAAAATATATAAAGCAAACTTTTTGTTGATTGATGAAGTGCAGTCAGTGCAATAATAATGAAGATATCACGAACTTTTCAACTCGGTTACACACAGCCAGCTCTTCGGTTCTGTTTTTTATATTGGCAACGTTAGCGTACTGACTTGCTGGCTGAGTAACTGAGTATGCAATGAACATACAGAATGCAAAAAACAAATTAAAACAGGTCTAAATCCACATTATGAAATGCTGTGGTTCTTTTATTATTATTTTATCTTCTGACGAAAAAATCAATCAGTCAGACCGATAGTAATTTTAGTAAACCCAACTTGTAGTTATTTATGCTAAATGAATTACAAAACATGAATTTATAAAAAAGCTTGTTGGCACGCAGTATTGTCATGAAAGAAAACTCTTACAATCTAAAATAAAACAGAGCCTTACCCCCGACTGGCAAATGAGGGCTGCCAGTGACAAATTGCAAGAAAGCGCGTTGTTCAGCGACATCGTATTGTGACAAGACACGAAACAAAGTCCTTACAGTTTCGCTGTCGTGGTTGTAGCCGTGATCCGTCCGGCAACAGTCGGCAAGTTCGCGTTCGCTCCACGGCTGGTATCGGGCACCGCAGAATAATTCGTCCAACTAAAATATTTTTTGCTCATACAGTTTTTTAATTTTGTAACGCAGCAATTCCATATCATATTTCGTTAAAAAAGTTCAAAAACTTCGTTTTATAGCATCACTAAAAACTAATTCGCTCCAAGTACACAGTACACGCGACTGTGTGTGAAATCTATACGTACTTCTTCCGGGAAGAAATAATCGATCGTTCGCAGTGAAAATACGGAATTAAAACCTTCCTTCACAGCGTCCAGTTGGTGGCGTACTCCTTCTATGAGCGTCCAATGAGCGATCAGCTGCGAAACACGTGGATGAACAGATGTAACTCCATCTTTGCACAGCGCTCCAACGCGAGAAGCACAATATGAAGGTAAGTGATATTGCGGTGAGCGTAATAAAGCAGTTTGATGATATCTACCCTTAGCGATCGTATCTTGGTTGGAAATTGTGGTGTAGATTTGATTACACGACAGGAAGATAGTCGGCTTTCAGTTTAAAAAGAGGGAATCTTGTGCTTGACGTGACCCGGGGGTGACAGCCAAATACATGATTCCAAAACAGAAAGCCTTCCAATGTCGGCTAAACGTCCCCGTATTAATTTAAGCAGCTGGTAGCAGAAGCCAAGTTATAAAATATGCAACTTTTCTAGGCTGCAATTGCAGAATTGGTGAAAGATTTAAACCGATATGACCAACAGCCACTCACACAAAGGTACTTGTCAATGTTGTTTATAGAGAGGGATGTTTTTGTTCCTCCTTTCATTAATTCAATGTTTGGGAATCCGGGAAGCAGAAAATCGAGTCCAAGATCTTCTAAGCTGCATCCGTCCATTGTGATAGATGCTCTTTTCTCCTCCATGTCAACCTGGAAAGTTTTACATCGGTTGGATGATCACTGACGTTGAATCATTGAAAAACTTCAAACGTATGTTTCACATAAAAGCTCGGTCTATGTAACACTTAGACGACAAAATTGGCCCTTTCTGCATTGATTTAACGTCTGCAAACGATAATTAATTTTGCTAGCTGGGGACAGGGGCGGATCTGGCAAGTTATCAGAGGGGGTTTCAACAAAACACAATGATGCGTAGGTCTACATTAATCCGACCTTGCAAAACACCTTGAATAATATTATTTTTTGTGTTTTAGATGGGCCAATTGACCCAGTTGCCCTCCACTAAATCCGCCACTGGCTGTTGAAAATTGCAAGCCATTAACATAGAATATCGTACCGATGGTTCATTTTCGAGCGCTGTCCGTTGATGAAGAACGCTCTTGAGTTTATTAAAGGTCAAAGTGAATCCAGGATCAACTTGTTCGAGGTCAAACCACGTGATTTCGTTTTCTTTCCCAAGTAGCCACTTGTAACAGACTATGCTGAGTGGGATATCCGCCTGCGATGAAACTTGAAATGTTATGTTTAAATTATTGATATCAAGTAGTAATAATGCGGGCATGGCGGATCTGCGCTGCTCTCAGCGCTTCATATGGCAGATAGTGTTAGCGCAGCCGAATAGAGACACAGCACAAAGTATTATTATTCTGAATCCATATCTTCAATGCCGAGTGTTGAGCAGAAGTTGGATTTAGCGCCATTTTGTAAAGTCTTCGGTATCACCCGGCCAAGTATAGAACCTGTGTCTGTTGACTCATCCCAACACAAAGTCATTGAAGAAAGAAACAAATTCATTATCAGATAGTTCGTTTGATCTGAAGCTCTTTGGGTTAAAGCAGCATTGCTGCATGCTTGCGGATCAACTTACCAATCTTCCATCCATTGCACTTTTGGCCAAAAACTTTCCCAAAAACGAAAACTTTGATTTCGGTTTCGCGATAGAGCTCAACTTTGTGGTTCGGCCAATGGGTAAGGGATACAAACCGACGGGGGAGTGCACGAAGCTCGTTTCTAAAGGCATCGGCGCCACTTCCTCGGTATCCACTATTTCTGTTAATTTTTTTACCATTTTCTTTAGTGACGGCGGTCCAGCATTTCTGTTTTCTGTAAAAAATTATCAAAACTTGTTTTTATGTCAGAACGACAAAAATAATACCAATAGATGAAATCGTTTTAACGTGAACCCGCGCGTCATCTAAATCTCATACAAAATAACTAATAAGAAAAAACACAACTTTACCGACTGAGCTGGATTTTTCATCTGATCTCCATAAACACAAATCTGCCCTCTGAAGTTCATGGCTGGCTAAAGTATAAAACTCCAGTGTCGGTCCCAAACCGGTTCCAACCTCTCCTTCATATTGTATCTCGAGCAGCGAGCGAGCATTGCCGTGATCGTGCAGCAATTTCTCCGCTTGCTGAAGAAGGTTCTCACGTTTTACGACGCACTGGAACGTCAAAATGCGTAACGTAAAAAACGCGTTGCGTCGAATAGTCGTAAAGTGATCTTTTAAAGAATGCGTCACTTTAGAGAGTGACAGACTTTCAAGTTTTACCTTTTTCTTTTCAATTTTCGGGACAAAGCGGTTCGCAGCGTCGTGTGAGGATGACGCGGCGCCGGAGGAGGGAGAGGTCAGTTCAGGCAGCGCCCCAGTGTCCAAGAGATACTGCATGGCCCGATCTCGGTCGAAGGAGACGATGCGGAAGAATAATTGCCTGGTTTCGAAGGGAAGGACGAACGGGCAGGAATGCGTCAGCTCGCTCAACCAGGGCGGGAGATCCCCCGTCATGATCATAAGCGGGTCTGCAAGTGCAAGAAAAAAAGTTGAAGTTTACTGATGACCTGCTCATGATAAGTTTCTGAAAAAACTTATCACGAATAAAGAGTTCCAAGATTTTGAAGTTCTACATTGCAAAATTTCAAAGAGAGCCAAGTTTGTTGTACCGTATGGTGCGTTATCAAACGAGATGTTTTTCATTCGTTTTTTATGTTGATAAAGTGATTTAAGTTTATTGCGTTCAAAAAGTCACCTTGCAACTGCCGGTGAGCTTTTGTTGATAGTTTATTGTTGACAAAGTCGCTTTTACTGATTAGCTCCCTGTCGTTCTTTAGAGCACTAGGATTGTAGAGGCTGTGCCAGTGGATTGTAAGCCCAAATACTATCCTCAGCAAGCACAGCACCTGGAACAATGGACGTCAGTGACTAAAATAGAAACACGTCGTCGCTTGGTGGTAAAAACATCAATTCTACGTCGTATTCTTCATAGTAGAAAATCTGCCGTTTTCTTCAAAGGAAAATATCGTGACAGTAATGGAACACCTTACCTCTTTACTGGGGTCGCTGGTGACAAAAGAAGATGGGAGGTGGTCGACCAAGTATTTATCCAACGGCCTGGGTAACGGTGATACGATTCCATCTGCACGTGAACAGATCGCTTAAATTTTAAACATATTACACAAACTGCAAAAGTATTCATTGTTTGAAATCCCAGACAGCAAAATCCATCATTTTTAAAATGTAAAAATGAAGGTTATTGTTGTCTGGGAGATGAACGTTATCGATCATGTTGATACCTAAAATGACGTTTTTCTTGTGACAACAGCAGGGTACGGGCACTTCGCTATACTGTATGTCAAAGTTTGACATTGAATTAACGTAAAATGGCAACTCTTGCTGGTTGGGCACGGATTTGTTGACAAATTGCATGTTTGAAATGCTTTTTAGGCAAATTTGATGTTGCCGGACGCCCCTTATGCCAAACAGCTAATCATGGAATAGGTCTCTGATAAAGTACAAGAATGGTCCGTGAAACCACGCACAACCACGAACACTTACGCAAGAACAAACTGTCTTGTTTCTTTGAAAGTTTCGGGGAAATCTTTTGCGTTCCTTTCTTCCCACTTGCTGTGGTTACCGATGAAGAACCGGAAGTGTCGGAAACTAACTTGTAACTGTCAAAAAATAACAGTTCGAAGTGTTTTTGTTACACTGGTCAACACAACTTTTGATGTAAGATAAGAGGAGATTTAGGGGGTTTTCGAGGGTTGGGGATCCAGTCACCACACGTTCATTTTCAAATTTAGAGACCCAAATTTACATTAAAAACAATTTTTTTGTTTATGCAGCTTTAGAAAATTTAAATAAAAATCGATATAGCGTTGAAGATTAAAGAAAAGAAAATCAACTTCCTATCAGCGTAGGGGACATTTCATCTCAACATCGAGTAATAAAAAAACAGCAATTTTTAGTCACACAATAGAACTTGGTGTTAAAGTTTAGAGCTCAGTAACCTGATGTTAAAAACCTATGTAATTTTAAAACCAAACAAGAATTGACGAAGTTGTGTTAATTTAAATTTGTCGATATTTTGGCTAAATTTTAAAGAGATTTCTTTCCAAAATTTTCATAATTACACTTGTAAAATTGTATTTAAAATTAGAATAACTTGATAATTTCTAAAGCCATTGACATTGACCTTTTGAAAGAATTGATATGGTGCACAAAACTGTGCAATAAGTTTTTCGAATCTGACCTTTAAACTTTTTAAAATGTGGTTTGAATTCAACCCATGTTTGAGTGCTCTCCTGTGCAACAAACTTTTCAATGCCAATTTTTCAAAAGAACAATTGATGCCGGCGTATTGTTTAAACAATTGTGAAAAATTCAGGGAAAATCTTTTTGAAATTTAACCTGAATATTGACAAATTCAAATTGTCAACTTCGTCAAATCTTGTCCAATTTCAAAAATATTATTAAAAAAATTAAGATGGTGAGTTTATACGCTTCGTCCAGGTCACGTTCACTCACTGTATAGTGTGAACCTCGCTCCACAGACTGGCGTTAGAGAGAGACATAGATTCGTCGTCCGTGTCTCGGTCGGATGACGTCATGACCAAGGAGGACGACTGGGCGCTGTTTTCACTGAAATGCTTTACAGCCTAAATACAGAAAGCGACAGAAGTTAAAAACAAATTAAATGAGAAAAATGTTTTTAGTAAAGATTTTAACCCTTACAATCTGTTGAAGAGCTGGAATCTATATTTCCCAAACACAGCAGAAAGAACAAAACTGCAATAATTTATCAACCACATACCTGATAGACAGTCATGTTATATGGCAACTTGTTCGTTCCTAAGTATAGCTCCAGTCTGTGTTTGTTTGTTGATGATGGTGATGAGGATTGGTCTTGTGTTGAACCACCTACAAAAACGGTTACATTAAAGCAATTGATGTTGATCCGATGCAATATAATCTACTCTGATGCGGTGATACACGGATATCTACGATGAGATACAGCGATCATGGAGTTGTTCGTACCCGTGGGAAGATCTGGAGGTCCTACATCCTCATCATCAACTTCTATTTCATCTTCAGAATCGTCATCATCACCCATCATCATGAGAGCCTCTCTTCTCTGCGGAGTGTCGTTACCATCAGAGGAAGATGCCGCTCCATAACCACGAGAGATGAGATGTCTTTCGATAGCTTGCACCAATGCTAGAGGATCAACCTGTGGAAGAGAAAAGAGTCGTTTCATCAAGTTACTAAAAAATGCAATAAGGCAACAAGGGTGTGAAGTGAAGATTAGAAGTAAAGGCATCAAAAGAAGTCAAATTCAGACCAGTTCTTGTCCCGGGTCTGATCATAAATCAGACAGCAAAATCTTTTATTTTTACATTGATTTACGGTCTGTAGACGTCGAATCAACGTACAAATGACGGATTTTGCTGTCTGGAAAACAACTCGATAGGAACTTGTAAAATATTAAAAGTATAACGTTGCAGTTCGCAAACATGATCGAGGTCAAAAAAGCACAGTCAGTATGTGAAGCCAACACTCACCCGAACTGGACCTCCGTACCACTGCTTCGACTTGTTGCAGTTGGGGCTACGTTGCAGTCGGCACTTGAGCTGATGCCTCGAAAAGAAGTTGAGCGCTTGTACGCCACTGCGGGAAAAGTGGCAGTTGAGGTTGTTTGATGTTGAAATTAGTATTACTAAATCGTAGCGAAATAAGATTACAAAATCTTTTTAAGGCTTTATGGCAATGTTGCGCTGACGCAAGTGTACAACATAGTGTCGGCTAAATTATGTTGTGCAGTAGAATTCCGCTGATATGACATTTCGCTATAATCGTATCGTATCCGTTGCAAAATCCAGTTTTTAAACGACAGCTAGAGTTGTGCTATGGTAACACTTTTTCAAGGCCCCTTCAGATGTCACTAGAGGCGAGTTCTACTATGATCGAAGTTTTCACAACTAAAAGTTTCAATTGCTACTCGACGTATTTATCAAAATCAATTCTCACCGTCCCGGTGCGCTTGGAAGATCCTGAAACTTGACTGAAAACTGCTCCAGTTGGTTGATGCAAAGATTCAACTTGGAAACTAGGTTGCGTAATGGTTCCACGTCACTGCTGTCAGTGGCTGATATCAGGTTGTTGGAGAATTGAGTGTCCTAGAAATTGAAAGGTTTTTAAAATAAATTCCAGCGTGAAAAATTGTAAGCTGTAAGCTTACAATAATTACAACAAATACTGCAAAAACATAATTGCAAGCCAGTCCCAGTGCCGGATTTACCTTTAGACTAGAAAGGCTGAAGCCTAGGGCCACAAGATTTAGAGGACTCAAAATTTAAAACGTACCACGTATATTTAAAAACATTTAAACATGGCTTATATATTTGGAAAAACTTTCACTAAGTATTAACGTAAGATTTTCTGGCAACTAGTTCTAATAAAGTAAAGTATGTATTTATAAACAGGTCGTAATGCAAATTAAATTTCTGGTGTGTTTGTTATGGGAAGGAAATATGACACAGGTTAAAAGTTACATTTTTAACTGTTACTTTGAGAAAAAATGTGCAATTTCAAGACATTTTATTAAAAAATTTTGGGGGGGGGCACGCTGCTGGGCTCACTGACAAGTGCACTAACAGCCTACTCATTTACTCGCCCCTCGAAATTATGTGCTGGCGACGTCTCTGCTTGCGTGCATATTTTTTCATCACTAATAAATAATAATTCACTGTGGAATCAGTGATTGTTTGATATACACGTCTCGATGGCTGTGAGGGGCACCTAAAATGGACCATAGCCTAGAACCTTTCTATCTCTAAATCCGTCCTGGCCTGGTCAGCCAGCCATTTATATTCTTCCCAATACAATCATAAAAACCAATGAAAAAAAATGTTCGTTTAAGCTCCAGTTTACTATCTTTCCAATCGATGCATTAGTAGCAGTCCTATTGAAAGGTACTTGAATTGCAGCCAAGCATTAAAAGGTGACGTTTTGAGAGCCAAGTACTACCAGTCTACCAGTTATGTAAAATTATACACATGTGAAATTGTCCATATTGCTTGTAGTCTAGCAACCGTTTTGAAACACTAATGGAAAATACAAGACTCCCTGGTTGGGAAACACGATAGAATTTAAATGTTTAACATTTTTTTGTGGCTACTGACCGGCAGTCCAACGAAGACATTCAGAAAATTTCGAAGTCGTTCGTCTCTGTCAAGTGAGATAAAGGGAGCGTTCCACTTTGGAGCCTTCTTCGCTGTATCAGTTCCAGAAGCTTCGATCTGTGCGGCTTCGTCGCCGTGCACTTTCAAGCTTCTTCGAGTCAAGCGGCTTGCGTCGGTAGATGACGCCGAGTCGGCACGGTCATGCTCCATCGCGCTCACTCTATCAAGATCCGGTGTTTGAGCGCCGGGGTCGGGCTTGCTGCGCCTGCGGGTGATCATAGGCGGTGTGGGTGGCGACTTTCGCTTTGACGAATCGGGCTGTTTGTTGCTCTGCTCAGCTTCTTGGGTGAGAAAGGCTGTGAGTGACGTCACAATACCGCTGTGTTGAAGTTCAAACGAAGACACATCCGAAGTGCTGATGATGTCACAAAAAGCACGCAGCGTGTCGCAGGCGTCGGAAATAGTCTAAAAGAAGCAGATTGGGAGGTTATCTAAGGATGGGTTGGCTTTTACAAAGAAAGCATTTTGCGCAGTTAACCACAAATAAGTTATTAAATTCAGTATGAATACAAAAACTAAATGAAAATATAACATCATCACATTCATCAGTAAAGAACTGCAAAAAGGCAGTGACTCATACAAAGAAAATTCACTCTAAACTTACACTTTTAAACCATTTAATGACAGAAATCAAACTATAAAAACTCAATAAGTTGTGCACAAGGAACGAAACATGTAAATGAGAAGGTTCATCATCAAAGACAAACAAAGTACATTGTTGTTTTAACCAAGATGCATGTGGAAATTGTGATGAAAAAAACACTGTATTTCGACTTTAATGCCAAAGCGACTTACCATGGAGGACACGAGAGATTGAGCGATGTTGGTCAGTTGTTTGATGAGAGACGCGTCTTCTGCGGCGCCCTCGTCGCTCAACTGTTCGCTGATGTCTTCTAACGCGAAGTATTTGTCCAGGAACAACTTCGCCTGTTCCCGCACCCACTGCTTCACTTGTTCTCTGAAGTGACAGCTATTTATGAAACTTTGTTAAAGAGATACGTAGCTTTGCTGAGTGATAAACCTAACAACATGGCATTAATCGTGTTACCAACAATGATGTAGACAACATCACAAACTAGACACAATTAATTGACGAAAGTGCTCATGATCGTGAGCATCGCATCTAAGACGAGGATATGACGATCAACATATATACGATGTTGTTCTATGGTGTTGTGTGCTTAGATATTGAAAAAATCTTCACAAATACGTAATCTAAAAATATCCGGTCAAAACTCAACCCACTTGTTTTCCTTTGAACCGGTATTCTTCTGCAGATTTGGAAGAGTTAGGTTTTCACGCATCGCCCTCGCCGCTTGAGCAGATGAGGAGGTGAGAGCCAAGAGAGATTGTACGTGAGATGTGGTGGTGGGAGATGCACTGACAGATGCGGAGGAAGGAAAAGACCTCCTCCATCTCGTCGGATTCAAGTTAAAGAAAAATGATGACGCGGAAGAACGGGAGTTACTCCCTGGATCATGAAAATTCAAGTTCAATTTTAAAACCGTTTCCAATCACAGCAAACAAATATAACGAGACAAAAACAATCAACAACAAGTTTTAAACACGTAATAGTACACATATCACAAAAATCTATAACCATTGACCGGATTTCGACTTGGGTCCAGTCGGTGTGTCGGTAGCGCCATCGGCAGTCGACATTGCGGCGGCAAACGCTTTGGCCTTGGTCAGGGGTGGCGAAATAACTCGATCGGTGGGCGATGACAAATCGCCGCGATGTCTGTAAGTTAGATTGCAATTAAAGTCAATGTTAAATAACGCCATTCAATTCTTTCAATGTCTAAGTTAACTCTTTTTAAAGGAAAGCCCGTGGTTGCAACACTAATAGTTAAAGCAATGTTTTAGGCTATCCTTTTGAACTGCAGTAGAGGGCGTTATACCAACAAAAGCATTTTAGTCGCTTTCTGTAGTATCTATGCCACGGCCAGTCACTGCTGTAATCGGAATTTGAGATAAACTTCTTAAAAAAATCGCAAGTACTTCCCCCATGACAAGTAAATAAAGCATGAAGTAGTTATGCGATTATTCTTTTCCCTACCTGCCAGAGACTTGTCTGTTGTCTTCCGGGGTAGGAGTAAGAGAAGATGAGGAAGAGAGTCTCTTTCCAGCACTTTTTCTCGGAGGATACTTTCTTCTCAATATATCCGACAAGCGCCTGAGATGTGGCAACTTCAATTACAGACCAGTTCGAGTGTTTGGGAATAATTTGATATTAATTTTGTGCAACTGTGTAGTTACAACCAGTGTTGGTGAGATTCAGCCGGTTTACGCAAACCAGTTGTGGGAACGAAACAAGTTGTTGTTGCAGGCTATATCGAGTAAGTGTTCATATATGTCATGACGAAAAAGAACTGGTTTGAATAAATTCACAACCGCACCGCTGGCTATAGGATTTAACAACATGGCATTGACGAAAAAAGTAAACATTATTCTGGGATAACGAAACCGTTCATAGAATAAAAAGAACAATGTTTTCTCCACCTGAGTCTGGTAGTCCATACCAAAAGCAGCACAAAAGAAAAACAAAAAGTCAGTCAAGCTAATGTGCACCGGATGGAGAGCTAGAGTTACTACAACATGCTTGTATAGGAAACAACCACCTTTTGACCGAAGCACAGCATTTCGTTCAAACGGTGAGTTCAAATCAGGGAGTGTAGATAGCTCGAAAGAGTAAGAGCCAAGCCTCAGTCCGTGCCACCAATTGCAGAACTTGCCAAATCATAAATAATGATATACGTAAACTAGATGACAATGCAATGTGATGGCAGGGCTGTGGAGCCACTGCAAAAAAGCATAGGCTCCGGCTCCAGCTCCGGAGCTATCAAGCATTCATCCACTAGCTCCAGCTCCGGCTCCGGAGCTATAAATTTTTAAACAGCGGCTCCGGCTCCATACTTTATCCGACTTATTCTTTTAAGCGGTATGCTATGCGCTTAACCGATGTTTTTACTTTACAGTGCCGGCAAAAAAAATCTTTACATTCAGTCGGCAAAAAAAAACTTTACATGTAAAATCTGTAGAAATTCTTAGCTTACTGTTCCCGCCAAAAACATTGCGTCACAAAAACGCTTATAGTTACATCATTACCCACTCTCTGGCAACACTTCGCCGTAAAGCCATTGCTCTGCGTCCGTAGTGTTGCTTTCCAGCTTCGTGAATAGTAAGGGAGGTGAAATCGCACAATATGTTTCATTTTCTCAAAGTTTCGAGATCTTGCAAAAAAAATTTCAAAATCTAAAATGGGTCGAAAGAAGAAGCAAATGGAAGAAAAACCTCGTGCCTTGACTTTGTGAGAGAAGAGAGATTCTTTGATTGCTGTAGCCAGAGATATTGGGGTCTCAAGAGAGGCAATTTATCAATTAAAAAGGTGAAATATTCACTCATTGCAAAGATTTTGGTGATACATTGCCTCTCTGGAGACCCCAATATCTTTGGCTACAGCAATCACAGAATCTCCCTTCTCTCACAAAGTCAAGGCACGAGGTTTTTCTTCCATTTGCTTCTTCTTTCAACCCATTTTAGTTTTTAAAAAATTTTTTGCAAGACCTTGAAACTTTGAGAAAACGAAAAATTTTGTGCGATTTCAGCCCCCTTACTATTCACGAAGCTGGAAAGCAACACTGCGCACGCAGAGCAATGGCTTTACGGCGAAGTGTTGCCAGAGAGTGGGTAATGATGTAACTATAAGCGTTTTTATGACGCAATGCTTTTGGCGGGAACACAGTAAGCTAAGAACTTCTGCAGATTTTACATGTAAAGTTTTTTTTTGCCAACTGAATGTAAAGATTTTTTTTGCCGGCACTGTACATCAGATTGGATTTGGTTTGGGATTTCAGGTTTTGATTCAAATAAACGATTGATACGTTTAAACAGTATACTATTAACCGATTTCGTCTGTATTCAATACTGGAGCTGGAGCTGATAAATATTTTGTAGCTCCAGCTCCGGCTCCACATGAAATGTTTGAAAAGGCTCCAGCTCCGGCTCCAGAGAAAATGCTTGGCTCCAACGCTCCAGCTCCGGCTCCCCAGCCCTGTGTGATGGTCACTGATACCTGGCACAATGACCAAACCAAGAACTGGTGATCCATGGAGCTTCACAAACAACAATTTACAAAAGTACCATTATTCGAGCTAAACATCAAATAAAGGCAAATACCAATGAGCTCACCCTGTTGAGGGGTCAGAAGGCGAAGGGTCAGTGCTGCTTGGAGCTCCTTCAAATATCGGGGTCGCAGAGTTCGAAGGGGGTTGGTCTGCAGGGACGGTTGGAGGGGAACCCCCGCGATCAACACCAACTACTTTGTGATTTTTATCAAGGAGTTGCTCAACCTGATAAAACAGATTCGGTAAACGACGTTGCCTTTTACGATAATTAACGTTGAATCGAAGTGAAAAACCGAACCTTACCTGGTGTGTGACACCTTGACGGCGGAAATACACCTCGAAGACCTCAGGTAGCTTGTTCATTAATATCATTGCCATCTGCAGGGCTCCGACGATGACCTTTAGGTCGGTACTTGACAACATGGAAGCGATGTGGCTGGAAAATTCATTGTTGTAGTTAAGGTGGCTCGTGTTTCAATAACCCAGATAGCAAAGCAATCAATGTAAAATACGATTGCTTGGGTGTCTGGGAAGCTGATACCATAATACAAAAGCGATTGTTTTATGTATCACTTTGTATAATACAACTAATTCCACCTTGCAAAAGTGGTTCTTTTTACATTGATTTAACGTCTGAAGCTGAGGATAGAGGAACTCGAGTGGCTTAAAACATTTCTTTAATCCAATTTGGGTAGAAAGGTAACTTTTTAAGCCATAAACAGACACAACTCAGCAACAACACTATATTTGACATTATAAAAAAAAAACAATAAGCGAACGTTTTCGGCTAGTCATACAGCCCTTTCAAGCCTATTAAAAAATATTTTACAGGAAATACTACAAAATCATAGAGTATTACAGCAAAAATGTGGTCAATTCTAAACATTTGAAAAACTGCTGAACTTGCTCACACAAAAAGATAACTGAGAAATTACGCAGCACAACGGGTCAAGTATTTGAGAGGTGAATTTAATTGTTCAGAGAAGGACTCAAGCAGATTACGCAAGATGGACAGAAGCACAACACGAGATAGTGGCACAACCAAAGCAAAATATGAGAAGCACAACACGTGACAATTTAATCAAAAACGGTTAAAAGATAGGAGGCTCCGCCAGCAAAAAATTGCTTGTTGAGCCCTGGGTTGAAAGATTTGATGATCTATGCCTCGTGAATCTTGGTCTAGAACTCCGACAAATCGGTCGCTTATTGCTTCTTTGATTAAAGTCTGCACAAGAAAAAGCTGTAACTAAATAAGAACTTTAATATGGCGCATAAGTTAGCAAGCTTATTAGCCAAAGGCGGTCTTCGCACCAGGCCAGAGAGCCGGTACAACAGGGGCAATTTATGTGAAGTCACTCCATCAAAAAAACATTTGTTAAAACAGTCAGAAAAGTTTTGCTTCAGGGCATTGCTAAGAGCTACCTTGATACAGAGAGGTTCTTTAGGACATCTCTAAGGAGTTCCGGTTCAGCGTAGTATATCATCCTCTGCACAGCGCGCAGACACTTGTGTCTGACAGCAGGAGATCCAGCAGAAGACCCATATACCTGGAAAGGAGTTGAAACATATTTTACTAACTCACTGTGTGTCGATATGATTGTCGATATGATAGTGCATGTGATGGAATTGATGGTAGTAGAGACTGTAGACCTCGGTTAGTCTGCTGACTGCGTAAATCTACTTTGAGAGGTTGTAAAACTTTTTTAAGTAAAAAAATAGAGAAGTTTTGTTGAAATAAAAACGACGCTATAATGCCCCAAATACAATTTTGTCTTGTCGGATTGACTTATGATCTGCTTTTGGTCTTTCGCTACTCTCCTGATTGCGCCATAATGTAACCTACAGTTATACAATGCATTGTTTTGACAATCTCATCCACTCTGCTTGTTCGTTATGTGGCGCTAATGAAGCAAATAAATTGACAAGACAAACTAGGAACAGCCACATAAAGTATGATAATTCATTGTTCTTATGCGCTATGAACACAACGAGTTACCAAGTTTGTAACAATAGCCTGAACTGATGACAGAAGATAGCAGTGGTCGCTCATAAATGCAAGACAAGTACCTCGTACAAAACCGTGAAGAGAGAACGCACGAATCCCGAAACGACCTCACGATCATCTTTGACGAGAGACACCCTTGCGTCGGTCATGCTGTTATCCGACTCTGTCTTAACCACAGTCGGTTTGTCTGCAAACAACAAAAGCCAACATCAGTTTAACTGTATTTTTAAAATTCGTCATTTTTACAGTACATTACACGTCTGCAGGAGTTGAATCAATGTAAAAATGACGGATTTTCTTGTCTGGATAATTACTGAAAGCATGCAAAAATATCAAATTGTGGTGAAGAAGATGGACTTACTTTCTTTTGCATCAGTATATCTTCTTATAGCTCTGCTGTTACCAGTGTCCTCATTGATCTGCTGCATCACAGTGAAGTCAAGCATGTAGACACGGCTCTGTATGAGCAAACTGGCTTCGTTGTCGCCACTTCTATGAGCTTCCTCAATCATTCTGGACAAAAGGAGAGGGTTAAACAACCCAGCTGGTAAACCGATCCTTTTTTACAATAATTCAACGTCAACGATGGCTAGAATTGTGTTAAAATTGCAATGTTTTAGAATCTAAAAGCGGAATTTAACCAAGTATTACATCTTACCAAAAATGAATCTGGAAACAAAAGCTGAACAATCTTGTATAATTTAACAGTGATGATAAAAACCATGATGCTTGGGGATGAGGTTGAGGACCCTACTTCTTTGAAGTTAAATGACGAAATAGAGTAAGACCTCGTTGGCAAATTTTGCCTTTTTACATTGATTCAACGTCTACAAACGGCATTTGCAGCCAGCATTGGTCATCGAACTGAGTTGAAAGCCAGAGAGAGCAGATGGAGTGTAACAATCCAAGTTGTTGTGATGGCAGCGCGGTGCGTACCTGTTGTCATGCTTCGAGTATGGATGCCACGATCCTTCGTCACCTCGCCACTGCCAGGTCGGGTGATGATGGTCCGACTTCTTCGAACTCTGCTTGAGGAGCCGATCAACGCTGAACATCGGATCATCCAGAGGAAGACGAGGCATCAGTTCACTGAGGAAGAGTTAAGAACATATTGCAAGGACTGACAAGTCAGGAAACAGATGTTTAATCAGATATCTTTAATAAACAAATGCGAGCATTTGATGAATGCAAAATAGCAGTACTATCTTTAATCAACAAGAAAAAAACTAAGTAATGTTTTAAAGCGATAAGTACTTCACGAATTATCAAGTGCTTTTCAAGTCGATAAATGTACCCGATCAAAGACGTGATCTCGTATAACTCCTGAGGTCCCCGTGGTACCAGCTCAATGTCTTCATTATCTGCAGCTGTGCCGCACAATAAGTACCGTAAAGTGTCCGCAATATCTGCAAAGCGCGAAGAGAAATGAGCGACAAAGCAAAAGGTAAGCAAAAAGAAGCTATTTAGCTCAGTGTCCAATCGGCTGATGTGGAATCAAAGATATAGCATCATGTTCGTAAGACCTGGCAAAAATTGCAGTTTCTACATCGTTTTAACGTCTAGCAAAGATGAAACGATGCAAAAAAGCAACTTTTTTCCGTCAAAAAAGAATCAATTGTTGCTTACTGTGCTTGACTAGTTGAGTAGCGAGATCAGGGCAAGAAGAACAGAGAAGGCTCATTGTTCGGATCACCATCACAAAGGTGTTGCTCCCGATTAATGGAGGAGTCACCACAAGAAGATTCTGCGGCAAGATGTGAAATGATATCAACAATTCAAAATGGCAGAGAGTGCAAAAACTTAGTGTTTTGCAAAAAGTCACGGTTTTAGGCGGTTTACGATGGTAGTGGAATCAACGAATAGTTACTTCAAATAATTCAAGATCAAAAGGTTCAAACCTGAAAGTTTTTCAGCAAACCATCATTGGCGATATTCTGCAGGATTTCGGGTTGGTTGTGAAAGTTATCGACTAAACGGGCGAAACACAGACATATACTCTCCACGCATTTCTTGTCCTGCGTGAAACAAGCAAGCGTGTATGTATCAGATACTGTATTCAATTTTTATAAAAAAAAAACTACATAAATAAGCTTCAATTTTATATCGCTTGGTATCCAAATAGGTTGAAATCTTAAATCACTCACATGGTGAGAAAGTCTTTGCGCCAACAAGGAAATGGAGCTTCCGTAATATTTATCGAACTCTGAACGTTGGTCACTTGGTGTCAATACAGAGCAGCAGTTTGCCGCCACGGTCAGTGCGTTTCGTTGGGCAGGCAAGGAGAAGAAATCAAGGTACAAAAGGCAGGAAGAGAGCCCGTTGGCTCTCAAAATAGAGGCACCGTGTCGGCGAGACAGCATCTCAAGAGCAGTCAGTGATTGTTCGGCAACGTCCATGCATTGGATGCTTTGCAACTGCAAATGAAATACCAATATTGACAAATGTTGTTATATGGGCAAGCAACCTGTGAGTTGGTGAGGTAAAAGTGCTGATTCTGAAATAAGTAAATCCCAGACAGCAAAACCATCATTTTTACATTGATTGAACGTCTGCAGACTGACGCCTGAACGTTTCTAGGTTAATCCCACTGAGAACACACAACTGTGTATTGGCAGGTGACCTCATCTCATCAGGCAGATCTCCCATTCTTAGATTGATTCAATGTCTGCACTCCGCAGACGTTGAATCAATGTAAAAGAGTACTGATTTGTAGATCGGCTTGACAGACAAAAATTAATTGTTTGTCTTTTGGTCTACAGTAATTACTCCAAAATCTGCACCATCAGGCGAAAGTCTAGATAACCAAACAACAGCATTGCAACGTTACATAATTACTTGAGTGCAATTGATATTGAAATGAACAGCACCTTGGCTATAATTTCGAACAACGAAGCGTAACATTAACGTCTGCAGACGTTGAATCAATGTAAAAGACGACTGATTTGCCATCTGGGTATGTATGAGCAGTCCCATACAACTGTGTGCAATCTCAGCCGTACATCCCTGCAGCTTTGGAGAATCAAAACAACGAAACAAAAATCTCGGTAACGAACACGAAGCACATACTTTCTCCAAGAACGCAGGAACAGCATCTACCACCACAGAAGCAGAGCGTGGCAGCGCCTCCATCATGTATGTGAGCGCCCGACACGCGTGGTTCATCATGTCAAAGTTGTGTTCCATCTGTTCAAGCAACAGTCAAGTTAAACGTTATCCGGGTGAGAAAAGAAAAAATTTCGTTTGGGTTTGAAGCGTCAAAGCATGGAAAGCGTCAAAAGTTTCTCTGAAGTAGAAAGGAGACGCCTCAAACCACGTTGTGGGGGATTCACAGCTACGAATGTAAATGCAGTAACAGTAACATAGGAGCTCTTTTTTAACATTCACAATCAACAGCCATAACAGGGCGGTTCATGTGACACTTTTGGACCCGGGATGATTTTAAGGGTCCAGAATCTCTCCAGAGGCACGGGGAATTAAAAACACTGCGCATTCTTTTAAAGGTGTTTTATTAGGTGGTCATGAAGGCCCAGACATTTTATTTTTACTGAGCCCAAAATATTTTCTCAACGGCCCTGTTGACACAAGGTTATTTAACAACAGAAGCTTTAGCAATTAATCTCGTTTGCAAATTGAGTTAATGACAACATACCTTTAACAGAGTAATTAAAGCTGGAACGACCATCTTGGTCGGAAAACCACTCAAAGTGTCCTCATTTCCCATGACGAGCAACTGACACATCTCAATGACAGACTGGAGCTGACAAGACTCGTCCCCTGTGGCTTGCATGCCTTGCAACAGAAGTTGAGCTTTGGAACCTACAAACAAAAATGCTGGGTTGAAGCTGTGGAACAAAGTTAAAGTGTTCACACTATCACCGCTTCACCTCCTGTATTAAGCTCTTGCGCACTGGATGAAAAAGAATTGTGCACTGGCCAGCTGCCGCTATATACTAAACCGTGATACATAACAGTAAGTAAGCAGTGACTTATTTGCTTCTGCAATCTCAAACACTAACACATGGAGATAGTCAGCTGAACTGTCAAATCAAATGTTTACATTCAGGTCGTCTTGCATTGTTTTAAGTGCAAATTGCCTGAACAGAATAAAACCAATCACTACTTTCATATATTGTTTAAAATCGCCTCTAGCTCTATGATATTAACTAGCACAGCTCGTCACAGTGAAGCTCGACTAACAAAGAACTGGCTTGATATTTGGCAAGCACGTGGGAAGGATAACAGTGCCACTGAGTGGACAATCATTCAAAGCGGCGAAGATAATGAAACTCGGTTAAAACTGTGATAAAATTTGCCGCATCAGCCGTTTCTACCCAGACAACAAAATCTGTCATTTTTACACTTTTGTCATTTTTACAATTAAAATAACAGAATTAGCTGTCCCAGTAGGCAACGCACAGCTCGCATTCCAGATTGATAAAATTGGTCTAAATACGTTGATGCAACGTCATCAAATGCTTGATTAACGCAAAAAAGACTAATTTTGTTGGATGGTTGTTTCATGTACTCAAAGTCTGGCAATGAAAACCGACGCTCAAACGATCGTTTCGAAACAGATTAACAAACTAATTGTTGACTCAATACGTTTGCAATTGATGCAATGTTAAGGAAACGTTATTTAACGTTTGAAACTTACTTCGTCCATTGTTCATTGATCGATTAAAAATTTGTTGGACGCGCGGTCCCAGCGTTCCAAAGAAGTGGGTAGGCAGCCCACGAGCTTCCAAGAGTGCTAAAGAAACAAAACGCATGACAGTGATATAGCCAGCGTCCATAGAAATCCAGACAGCTAATCAGCCGTATTTTACACTGATTCAACGTCCGCAGACGTTGAATCAATGTATAAAACAGTTGATTTGCGCACAAACTATATTCTTTGCAGTAAAATCAAAAGTCACGTATTGTTTTTGATCATTTGATTTACCAAATCGCCTTTTATGCTAATTTTGTCAAGCAAAGATGCGTTGTAATTGCGGCAGATCAAAGTTAAAGACAGAATCGGCACGGATGTTCGTCACCTTGAAATCGAGACATATCGGGGTCATCAAATTCTACATCAGGACTCGAAGCATTATCCGCAGGCACAGCGGGAGCGGCTGGTGAACCACCTGTTCAATGCGAGGTTGGTTAACTGAACAATCAATACAATCGAGAGAGCAGTGGACAGAAGCTACTTGACAGATGTTGCCGCATTGTTTGATAAAAAGTAATTTGACTGCGTTTATCGATTGCTCGTTTTTGTATAGTATTTGAAATGTTTCAGTCGTTAAGCGTTGAAATACTTCAATTTTTTGGTTTATCAATAATCAATTAACTCAAGAACATTAGTCCTTTTTACATGGATTCGACGTCCGCAGACGGTAAAATTATTAATGCAAACGATCACTCGCTTGATAATGACACAAGAATGAAAGAATTTACACAGCGTCTTGTTACTTTGAAAATCTCGTGTTGATGTTCGTGATTAACCAGAAAGCACATGTCAGTTACGTAGAGTAACCGTTGAACATAATAATAGACATAACGTTAAATTAGTCGTCGTCGTCGCGTGAACCTCTGGGGCCGAGGGTCTATCCTTTTACCACCCCAGATTCACGATGTTCCTGGACTACACTGGAAGGCTACTAGAGAGCTAGAAGGCTACTAGTTAAATTAGTGTTTTGAGAAACTCAAAAGGAACCAAAAAACTGCTCAAAATTTCCTCACTAGCATTTTAGCTTTAAAAAAATCTTCCGCTCTTACCTTGATTTTCAGCAGCAGGATCTTGAGGCACGTTTCCTTGTTCGTCTCCTGAAGATCTTGCTGCGTCTCTGGACATTACAGGAACCGCCGGCGACGGCTCTTCCTGTTCTCGTGGGTTCCCACTGGATGGTTTGCCCCTTCCCCTGCGACTGGAGGAGAGTTGCTTCAAACCATTGCTCAAAAAAGTGAAAGAAAAGCTAACTAATTCTTTATTGACATGAAAAATTAAATCAAACAATTCTCAAGCAGCAAAATCCGTCATTTTTACATTGTTCAACGTCTGCAGACATTGAATCAATGTAAAAATGACGGATTTTGCTGTCTGGGTATTGGTCCAGTATTGCATTCTCATATACGACCTCTCTATCATTCCTAAAACGATTGTTGTTGATGCAAGAGCCTGCCTCAATTTCTACACTCTCAGCAATAGACAACAAAAGTTTTGAAGCAACACTTCAACGTATGGCTTCACGAACGTAACAAACAGGGTGGTATGCGCATCTGCAACTCAATAGTTCCGGCAATCGTATTGTAGTCGGACAAAATCAAACACTGCATACTGATAAACAGATTTCATGTCAAAGCATACTGTCAACTAAACTTCTCATAAGCAGCTACTCTCAAATCGCTGACTGTGACCTAGTCTGTTTATAGATAAAAACGTAACCACAGAATAGTAGGCCAACTGAATGATTAACCTTGCAAACAGCGGATAGTGTGAGTCTGGTAAGTTCTCTACTTAAATCGTTTGTCAGGAAAAGGGCTCAGCCAGCACACAGTGCGAACTTATCTGTGCGTTTTGGTCTATCTAGTGATTGTAATCTCATCAGCTTTCCTCAGGCGCCATCTGGAGTAGCTACCACGCACCGAACAGTTAACAAAGCCAGCACTTTTGTTGGCTACTAATAACTTGGCGGAAGAAGGCTACATTTCCATGTAGCAGCTCGAAAGACAAATATTTGCAAAGTCTGTTTCATCAAAACGCAATTTTTATAACAGTCAAATGGTGGAATATAGAGTTTTGCAACAACAAAATATAATTATATGAGTACAAGGCAAACTTTCCATAGAAGCTCTAAAAAAAGCATAACGTTCAAGCATAGATTAGCACTTCAATGCAAATGTTTGATGTTATTGTTAGCCATTTTTGCAACTACATTGCCTGAATGCAAATATTCATTTTTACAAAAAATCACTACTGGTCAGTGCATGACGTGCGATGTACATTGCTATTAACAAAAACAATCCTTTTTACATAAATACATCACACGCTGTCTGAGACAAACTATACTAGATCTGTAAAAGTGGCATACTGTTCTCTGCTGCCAGTTTCCTGCTGCTGACGCTTTGGAAAGTCACCATACAATGTCATGACGTCACGTCACGTGTGTTTGTAATGGCCCAATGACTTTCCACAATCTTGACAACAAACTGATGCAAAGCGAAAGATTGCGCAGCGGATAATATCCGGTGACAAATCGCAAGTTAATTCTTCATCATAAAAAAAAAACTACACAAGCAGCCAGCGTATTGACTTGAGAGAAGTTAGTCATTTTCGGCGTTCCCAGGCAGCAAATCAGTCGGCGAAAAACAACTGATTTGCCGTCTGAAAGGAAACTTAAATTCAGAGATTCCAAAAGCAATGTTTTACGCATGTCAAGTGCTTCATATTTGTCACAGTAAGAAATACAATCGAAACTTTCCGAGTACTAAGTCACATCTGCTAAATTCGGTGGCTTCCCAGAGGACAAAATTTGTCATTTTAACATTGAATCAACGTCTGCGGACGTTGAATCAATGTTAAAATGACGGATTTTGCTATCTGGGTTACTATACAGCAAAATAGAACTACTTCAGTAACTTCAAGCCGAAAGCAATGCAAAAAAACAAAAGGAATAGTTAAAGGTCAAAGGTTAAAACAGTAAACTAAAGATCCTAATGTTTATCCGAAAAACCACTTTCCGAAATGGCTGCTGAGTTGCAGTGTTGAACGGAGGTTAGGTATGGCAATAAGCTCAAAACAGTAAAGTCAGCTGCTCGAAAAGTGCTATATATTTGTGGTTTCACCGTGAAGTTAACAAATAAGTCGTGGACAATTCCAAAACAAGTCGAAAAGAGAAACGATCTGACTATTTTTTGTTACAACAACCAACAAAATTACGTTGCAGCTACATACCTTGCACTGGCACACGACCCCGTCTTGGTTGAGGTAGTAACGGAGCTTCTGCTGTAGAGTGGGTGGTTAGGCGGGGATTGGTAACGCTTGCGACTTTTTGACTTGTTTTCGTCGTCTCGTGACTTCCCTGAACTTTTGCCTGGTTTTGCAAAAAAGCAGTTTCATGTCAATAAATTTACGCACATGTTTTGTAGCTAAAATCCGTCGTCCATTTTAAAAGTAGATCACGCTTGTAAACACAAACTCATTGCAGCTTGTGTAAGTTATATAGTAAGTAAGAGAAAACTTAAATGCGCAGGATTGCAGAAATACGACGACTTATAAATATAATGAAATCTTTTGGTAGAATCATTGTTACTACAATATCACCTTTAGCAGATTTAGAATGTTTTGAAATCGCTGATCTTGTTCTCACACCGCTCTGCGACGATGAGGAAGATTGCACAGAACTTTGGCTGTTGCTTCCTTCTTTGGTTGTTTCTAAATTGGACAGTGGAGTCACGTCAGATATATAAAGAATGTAGGTTAGAAAGATTACAATACGGTGACGGAAATAAAAAAATTTTGCCGAAAAGAACCAACAGGCTTAGGTTGCATGCCAGTGATATGAGGTTGATGACTTCGGTTTGAAAGAATCTTTTCGAGATGTTGATGATGATCCTGATGCCTGAATTTTTTTTAAGTGAAAAGAATTTCCTTGAAGTTTCAATATCTGGTGACACTGAAAGGATTAAAACAGAAACGTTTGCCAGCTGAGTTGTTTCTCATAGACTGAGTCACAGAGTCACAACATTTGCACTTCTGGCTGGTTAACTTTGAAGGTAAAACTTTACAACTAATCGAAACGTATTCGTGTGCAAGGTGTCTTTTCACCAACAAAAGAATACAGGTTATTTTACCTGCTTTGGCAGACTCAGATTTAGAAAATCTTCCCAATGAAAAACGGCCAGTTGACTTTGAAGCTGAAGGTTTAGGTTGACCTAAGCAATAAACAACTTGAAAATGAATTCCATTTTTATCTGTATGTGAGCTTCATAGATTCACTGTGAGACTGACAAAACGTCTTTCCACCACACAAAAGCATCACCTTCATTTCAATTCTAAGTTTAACACTGAGCTTTACTATTCAGTTTCCTAAGAGAGCACTGCTCGGAAGGAGGAAAGAAAACCACTTTACACAAAAATTAAAGAGCCCAAAATATAGATACTACACTCATGTTCAGCAAACGTTTCGAAAACTATACTGTCTTCATCTTTAGTGCTATAAATGCTAAAACTACTCTTGTTTCAATTCTACTGTTTTGAAAAGTCATGCAGCGTAATATGTTGTAAGTGAACCGTACCTTTAGATTCCGAGTTGGAAGATAATTTAGTGGTAGACGTGGAAGGCAAAGCACTGCTTTCTTTTGCGCTGCTTTTGCTAGATTTGGACCGCGACGCCAGTTTTTTTGCCGAGCCTGATGTAGCAGAGGAGCTACCAACAATCTATGAAGTTAAAAAAATATTGACTCGCACGTTCTCATACATAAACGATTTGCTTGGTTCACAAAACAAGGATAAAAACAACTGGTCTGTACGTTCAAAAAGGAGTTAGTAAGATAGGCAAACACAACTACCAAAACAACAAGTTTCATGTCAATGTTTTGTGAAATACAGTGACAAATTCAAATATGTAGTTTGCAAATGTACAAAGTTACAGTAATTGTAACCCAATCAAACCAACACTTTAATGTTGTCACTGTATAATAGTTTTCGAAATTGCGGATGCCTTACATTTCTAAATTCTACTGATCAAAATTCCCCATCACCTTAAACGCACCCAGAAGGTTTCAAAAAAAAGTTAACATGAAAATGAACAAATGAAAAAGCTAATCCGCAATAATAAGAGTTACAACCTCTTGAAAGTTGTCTTCTTCTTCAGATTCCGATGATGTCCCAGGAGGAATGAACGGATACCACAATTTGCTTTGAATCTCCTTTACCTAGGAATGCAAACACTCATGAATAGTATTGACTGTTATGAACAATAGAAAAGCTCACTTCGTGATTCAGAAAAGTTATGAAATCAAATATCTGAAGATAACGATTAAGCATATTGCATATTAAAAAGATTATTATTGTTTCGTAGCATATGTACTTTTCTAGCCAGGTTTAGCAAACATAACCTAACCAGCAAATCTACTCTTTTTTGCACTGATTCAAGGTCTGTAATTTCGTTTTTTGGGAATCCGTTCAAATTACAAAATGAACATCGCTGATCCGTGATCCGTTACCTAACTTTTGGAATCATAGGCAATATTAAAGCAACCAAGCAAATGTGAGCAGCATTTCAAGAGTTCCAGTTGTTGAGTTGCCAACGTTTGTACCGTACATTAACAAATGGTGTCGCGTAACAGGACTAGGAGACATTGCAAGAAACAGTTCATGTTTTCTATATCAAAAAAATCACAAGAAAATAGCTACGGTACAAGACGGAAGTGGAAGGTGTTAAAGTTCATCCTAGCTTAAGTTGCTTTCATCGTTATGTAGTGCTTAAAAAAACAAAGTGAATGCACAAGTTTACTTTTGTAGTTTCTTCTTGGTTACGATGTAGACTTTCCTGTGAAACGGCTTTTCTTGGATTCCTACATGTACAAAGAAGACACTTTGAAAAGTTAGCCATACTAAATTAATTATTAAATCTATCATGTAACATATAAGCAACTGCTTGTGTAAGTTGTGTTTGATGATTTAGACTTTAGAATAACAAAACCATTCAGGCCGATACCATGGATTTATTCAACGTATGACACCAATTCGAACTGAACACTTGCTAACACCACAGCTGACACAAAACCACCCAGCAGAGAAAACACGCCCGTTTTGCAATGATTCAACGTAAAAGAAAAGAAGGTAAGCTGATTTTCGTAGCTGAAAACATATGTCCGTTTGCTTGGAAATGATAAACCTACTTTAGACTGATGCAAATCAACGTTACTTTTAAGTGTTTCATGAAGCTTGTCTGACGACAAGTCGATTGAAAACGACTGCCTCAAAAACGCCTTGATGTTTGTTTTCTACATAAAAAGGTTCGCAGGACAGTAATAATACAACATCAAAGTTGTTTGACGAAAAAAGAAACAAACGAAACACTCCTGCAAGAAACTTAAAGGAAAACAACACGAATTTGAACTCGGTACTGAACTAGCTGAAAATATTGTATCGCATTTGAGATGATATGAAACGCTTTAACAATAAACCACTCAAACTTTCCATCAATCAAATGATTTTTGTATCCGCTAATGCAAAATTAGTTGTGGTTGACATGAAAAATTACACAGTGATTTTGTAACCTGTAATTTCTTCATTTACTGTACATCTAAGACTGGCTAACGATAAAAAGTGATATTCAGTTTAAGCTAGAAAAAGTGAATGCAATAAATTTTAACAAAAAGTCATTGTATAACAATAAATCGAATGTTTTAACAAATAAAGCTTAAACGAGAAAACATTAAGTGAATTTTGGAAGCCAGTAGGCAATGCAACATTGTTCACAGAAAATGACACGAAAGATCTGAAAAGCGAAGATCTTCAAAGAAACCCGACGCCACTTTCTCATCTGACTGCACTTACTTGTTTGCTTTTGATGAGTAAGAAACTTTGGAACGGGCTCTTTTTGCTGCAAGTGAAGGCTCCGAGCTGTTCAGATGTCGTTTTTCTGGAAGACTTGTTGTTCGACCTGTGCATAGCAAGAGTACGTGAACCATGGCGACTTTTACATATTGATTTGAACAATAGGTTTGTATTCAATCGCTGCTCATCAGAAAAAAGCGCTTGTTTAATGTTTATATTGCAGTGGTGACACAAAGCAGTGATATTTTGCAGGCAAAAATACACATTAGGTTTTTCTGATAAGACCGAGTTTATTGAAAATGTTTCTTTTGGTGCAAGTCTATCATACCACTTACCGTTTACCGCTAGAAACGATAATTGTCCTGATGAACACCCAAACTTTTCAGTATACCACTTACCATCAGATGATATTATTCCTAATCTATTAATTTTTTTGTATTTTGACTTATTATCTACAGTATCTGTCATGGCCCTCCAATTACTTTAGTTTAAAGCAGTAATTCTAAATGATTCGACATAGACCAAAATAAACGTATTACCAGAAAACATACTTTTTGGCCTATTTGCTGTGAGGGATGTTTCGCCCACTACATTGTTTGATACGAGTATAGAAATAGGAGTGTATACCAAAGCACATTCATACCATTTTGAAAAATAACCAGTGATTTTGAGCAGTAATTCAATATTACTATTATTTACTTAGACAAACATATGCTTATACTATACCTTTGCTTGTGCTTGCTAAATTTGCTTGTTCACGTAAAAAGCTAGCTCTTGTTTGACGGACTGCAGGAACAGGAACGCTTCCTACTATGAAATATTATTAGACACAAAGACTTAGGATAAATAGACTGAAATTTGTAAATCGAGGATCATGTTCGATTGTTATATATACTGTAGTAATGTTGTTTCAATAAAACACAAGCTTATGAGTTCTGTAGACTCTAGTATTTTTTCCACAACCAAAAAGAGTAAAGCAAAAGTTATCCATAACTTTCATAGAGCCTATTAAATCAAAATAATTATTTCAATAAGCAAGATATAAAAACAAGGTGAATATAGATGTAATTTGAAACGACCTTCTACAAGTACGATAGTTAGATGGGGAAATCATTTGTACGTGATTCAAAACTACAGTTAATATATAATAACTGGAATTTCAATGAGCAGTTAGCTGCAAAGTTGGAAAATGGGTGTTTGTTGCCAGCTATTACCAGGCAAACCACTGGCAAATGAGATCTGTAGAAAGCATCTTCTGTAGTTCAGTTTCCTGGAATATTGCAATCAAAACATCGAGGCTGATCAAACTGCGGCGGGTCTGCTACTATTCGGTGAGTCCGATTCAGTGAGTTTCTAACCTCTAACCCCTAACCCTAAAACGGCAATGATAATTAGGCTACGGTACCCAATAATTAAAAAAAAAATTTAAAAAAATCACTGAATAGGGATCGGACTCACCAAATCGGACTCACCGAATCGGTCTCACCGAATCGGACTCAGCAAATCGGACTCACCGAAACGGGCCATTCCGAACTGCGGCACCGCACATAATTTTCTGTGGCCCACAAAATGTTTATTTTAAATAAAAATTACCATTCAAAAATATTATCTAAAGTCGCAATGGCGCAAAGTACCTAGGTCCTAGGTGCTACATGCTTCAAAAACAGTTTTGTGGTGCACGAAAATGTAGTTGAGTAACGCATTTTGAACCACCATATACAACATCTTATACACTTAAGTGCCATAACTATAACCATAATTACTTGATAGGATAGGCTCTGAAACACTCTGGTGGGGCAACAGATCTGTATTGGAGAGTATCTTTCGCTTTGAAGCAGGGGATCTATAACACACTATGAAAGTTAAAAATTGTGGATTTGGTTAAGCATGATTTTATGTTGGCTTACAAGGAGTGGCAGCAAAATCAAGACAAAGAAATTCAAACCACTAACTTAAAGTTTATTGTGTATTACCTATGTATTACAATTGGAATAAATTCTCCAACAATAATCTGCTTTACTATTGTTTACTATCTTGCTTAAATGCTTTTTTGATGCAACAGTGATGTTAGGCTTTGACAGACAAGTTAGTGTAACACAGAAATAAGACCAAAGGATGTAGTCAACATTAAGCAATTTCTCTGTAGCGTATTTTTAAACAAATATTTTTAACCACTCCTCGTATTGTGCATTGACAAAAAAATTAAAAAAACTTTGACTCTGAAGTTTATTTTCTGTATCGCAAGCTCATGAATATGGAAATATCAACAAATAACAGTAATATGACATGATATCTTCTTAAAAAAATGAAAGAAAGTACAAAAACCTATTTCAACAAAATCGAATTTCAACAAAATGATGGAGTGATATAAAATTCTTCAACAAATGCTATGATACTGGTGTAAACTAGTTACTCAGTGTGTTAAAGTAAAATTATTTTATAACCTGAAATATTCAGTTTGACGAGTAGGTCTTGGTCTCAAACGAGATTTATAACTGCAATAAAAAAGACAACATTGTAAACAGAATTAATTTCTGAAATTAAGCCCATGGATACACACTTTTGTTAATTTGCTACAGAAAATGTTTTTGTAAACACAAGTTGATATTTATACTTGGTCATTTTGTTGTGCAATAAAAGTTGAATTTAATTGTGTAACATTGCATTCATGCAGCACTTATGAAAGATGTGACATTACTTTTGTTGCAAAATGCACAAAAAATCGATCAAGTTTTGCTGAGCTGACCGCAGTCCATTGTATCTGCCAGTGTTTGTGCTACATTGTCTTCTGACTACTTTTGTGCTGCGGCTGTTTGTGTTAAATTGTAGGCTATGCCATTTATTTTTTGAATTATTAATACAAATATGGAAATTTTTGTCTGATGCAAATAAATAATAATAACAAAACCAGAAAGAAATGACTTTACTTAGCTGACTCGTGTTAATAAATTTATCATCTAAATCATTTCCACTTTCTCCACGTTTAGTTTGCTCAACTAGTCACTAGGCCTACAGATATTGTACTATCAGTTAAATTGATAATTTCACAAACATGTGTCGATCCTTATGTCACTGTACAATGAATTATTGATGAGTTAGTCATAAAATACTAAGACACCTGAACTCTGATTAAATTTGTCTACTGATTGCATTGCACTCCACATAGAATAGGGGAGTATAATGGTGGCAAAAATGCTTAAATTCATGCAGCAAACGTTGCAAAAATTTTTATATACCGATATAGGCTACATAAAAAATTTCGCACGTGAAGCAATCTTCCTTTTCCACAAACTATGTTTAATAAACAAATATCTACAAATTTCACATGTATCTTTAAGGTCTTGACTCTTGATTCTCAAAAATGAAACAATGACAGGAAGCAATCACAGCAACACTCTGATTACCTATGTGCCTACAATCTGAAAGATTCGTTGATGTGATGATTTTATTCATGATAGGGCCGCTATACACAAGTTGATTACCTTGGAAAAACGTTTGAATCATCATTAAATTGATATTTTACAGTGGCCTGGCAATTAGTCACACGTGACCCAAATTTAAAATGTCTGGTATTTGAGAAACAAAGAGTCAAGGTGTGACAAAGCAATATTTAGCACTTAAAGCACATAAAATATGATGTGGATGGCCAAACCATGGACTCTATATTCTTCACAGCCCTTGCTGATTCCACATCCAAAAGAGTTAAGTAGTGTTTAGTATCAAATATAGGGTTGACAAAGTATCGATCGACCCAATGACACATTTCGATGACATCAATAAGTACTAATTATAACATTCTCATTTTATTATTTGTGATGATATTTAGTAGTTTTGATGGAAATATTTTTGCAAGCATAGACAGACACTGATAATATTCATCATTTAACATACCCAGCTTTGGATGCTTTGCCTGCTGCACTACTAGAAGGTAGAGGATCGTCGAGGATGGAAGGTGAGCTTGGTTCTGACCCCCCGGCAGAGTTTTTACAGCGAATGGACATGTGAATAGGCCTTAGATAGGTTCATTCCCTTGTGGTATAACACAACCTAGATATAAACAATCAATTAATGCAGATTTTCATTTTCATAAAATAGGAAAAAAATAAAGTTTAAACAGGTTGTAACAGAAAAACTTAGGTGTTTTTAAGGCATATGGTTGAACAAAAAAAGCTGTCCTCACAAAACCATTCAGTTTGTTCTTTCAAAGTACTGATAAAAATATGAGTTTAATCTTCATCTTATATTATAGCAGTGGCGTAGCTAGGGGGGCACGTCTGGGGACGGCACTTTCAGACTACAATTTTTGATTTTGATTGTATGTAATCTGATAAAAAACGCATTTCATTTTCACATGCTTTTTCTTGAAGGGGCAGCAAAATCTGAATCCGCCCCGGGTGGCACATTCCCTAGCTACGCCACTGTATTATAACAGTTGTTTTAAAGCTGTATTAGTTAGACTTCTAAAAAAAGCTGTTGTATAGCACTTTTAACTAAACATGGTCACACGGCTTAAGTCATACACGTTTGCAAAGACAAATTCATTGCAGCATAAAGACCCAAAAGTGGCTATACTGTATTTCTGAGTTAGTCAATCGTAAGCTTGTAAAATTGCCTTTATTTTAGCTCCGTGAGCTGTCTATTTGGCAAAAATGAATGAAATCAGTTTTAATAGCATTATAATCTGGCCTATTTCTACATCCACTTGTATCGCTGAATGGTACATAGCATTTGTGAAAAGCTCAGCAGGACTTTAGTTTGACATATTGCTCAGAAACGTTTTTGGCAAATCAGTTAATTCAAAACGTGAGCAGCTGACTCAATAATTGTATTTTTTCACAGTTTTCAGCATTGCATTTTTAATTGTACTACACTACTACAATGACACATGATGGGCATCAAGTAAGATTATTATATTTTTGTTTTACAATTTCTTCATCAAAACTACTTTTTCTGTCCTATTTTTACATTGTTGGAAACAATAATCAAAGAAATTTCACTCAGCAAAAAAGATCTGGTCAAAATTGGTTCACAAAATTGTATGCAAATCTTGACAGCACAACTGTTTGTCCTAGTTTACTCGGCCAATTTTTTTACAATTATCTAGTTTTTTGGGAATGGCTTATTGTATGCACTATGTTCTCAATTGAAACACATAGCTTTTGTGGCTTTAGAAATTAACTATGCTTATGTATAGAAATTTTTTATAAATGTGTATTTCTATCTTGTATTGATGTCGAGTTCTTGTTTTAAATATCTTAATGCCACATGCGCAAACTTATGTATAACAAAACTATACACTTGAGCACATATACTTCATGTTCAAGTGCAAAGGGGACCATTGCCTCAGAAGCTATAGTTCCCTTGTATGGTAATTATAGCTTCTGCCATTAAAAAATGTTTGGTTTCTTAAAATTAACATAAAATCTTCCAATTAAAAAGTGTTCAAACTGCATTTCTTTTGAACTTTACTTCTAAATAAATCTTAGCAATGGAAGCTTGTCAACAAGGACTGCAGTGGCTGCACTCTCCAATCGGTTTGGAAAAAGGAGCAGTTTAAGTTCCACAAATTGGCTTAAATTCCACAAAAAAGTTGACTCTTTTAGTATTCAAAAATGTGTCAATCTCAGTTTCTGTGAATGATATTTGTTATATTATGACCTAACTTGAACAGAAATTGTATTTCTTTTCGTTATTATAATCGTATTCAGTATGTATTTCTCTAGTTTTTTGCTTGAACATGGGGAATTTTCAGCAGTTCAAAATGCTTCTAGTTTTTATTGTATGTTATGAGCTAAAACTAGGCTGATGTGATTACAATAGTTACTAGGGGGCTGGAAAGTTGAATAAATCACACAATAAGTTTAATGTAAAGCAATTAGCTTAAATCTAATTATTTTGAAAAAATATAATTTTTATCAATATAGCTTATTAGTAGACACAAAGTCTCGTCATTTGGTCCTATAAATTAGGGTTACAGTACTGAAAAGATTTTAGCCAACCTACAGTATATGTGGTTACCAACACTAACAGTTCACCAATTTCATGTATTATCACCCAATTGAATCAAGATTGCAGCCCCACAAATGATCATGAGCCATCACTAAATTTCATCATTGGCCATAATTTAAGGCAGTCAGCTTTTTTGGTAAACTTCGTTGAAAAAACCAACTAACGTTACAAGCAAATAAATGTTTAAAAATCTATCCTATTTCAATATCTTCTGCTGAGTTGCTGACATGATGCAAGCAAAAATGCAGACCAGATTTAGTGACATCAAATTTTTTCTCCACATGAAAGGACGCAGTGATGAGGCATAGGCTAGTCGTGAAACAATGTACAAAAAGATGTTGAAAATTTTACAGTTTCCAAAAAACGATGAACAAAATACAGGGTTTCACTTAAAATTTGCTGTGCCCATGACAAAAAACATCGAAAAGTGAGCTACATCATGCTGATAAAGAATCAGCTGTAATCGTCGATTTAATCTCAAAGCAGTAGTTTTCAACTTTTGCCTGACAAGAAAGATCACGGTGTGGTTGCTTTTTATCAGAATCCCACAGACACAGATAGGCATATTAGCAAAAGCTTGCCATACGTTCGGCTTTATTTGAAATAGTCGTTGCCTCGGTGTCCTACTGAAGCGTTGCTTCGGTGCCTTACCAAGTCTACCGGTTCTTCTTTCGGTGCCTTACCAAGTCTACCAGTTCTTCCCGGAATGGTAGCCTATCCTCAGCCAACGACCTCATTCTTCAGTGTTCAAAAAACGGCAACCGCCACAGGTATTGCCACCACTTCTCTTCAACATCTATAACTACGATATGGCACTTATAACATCTGACAAGCAGGGCCGTTGAGAGGATAATTTGAGCCCGGTACCAATCAGATCATCGGCCCTAAATTTAGACACTTCTAAGAAAAACAATCCAACGAATTAGCCGACGAAGTAATTTCTTCAAGTTCCCAGCATCCTAGAAAAGGTTACGGGCTACTAAATTTATCCTGGGCTCGGGTCGAAAAGTATCTCCTGGAACCCCTTGTTAACACTACTGCTGACAAGCAAGCATTTATCGATGACCCGGCCATATTACTTTCCACAAAAGACTGACAATCATAGGAAAGGACGTTGAGCCAAAGCATGACGATTTTATCAAGACGCGGCACCTCCATCAATGGAAAATTATAGCTCTGCAAAAGCTTTCCATTTCAACAATATCGAAGCAAATGTGAGTTGAAAGTGGTCACAGCGGTAGGCTAAACCATAATCTCTTCGTGGGAAAATTGTAACATAAGATTCCCGAATCCGTTCGTCTGTAGGCTATGTAATGACCGAAAAACAAACACTCTTTTGAAACGTCTTTTCAAAAAGTGTATTCCTGTAAAATTAGCCCGCGGCTATCGAAATTGGGATGCAACACCGTACACCACTGAAAAATTGTCACTACGATACAAACTACTTAGATAAAAGACGGAAATTTTGTCCAGCTAGCAGCACTAAGCGAAACAGTTAAATTTGCGACTAACTTCAAGCAACAATTTTACGAATGATCATAATACATGGCAATATCTCAAACTCACGTACGCAGTTATGTGACGCAATAATCCATATGCATTGTGAAGTAATTCTCAACAGGTGTGATACAAGTCTTACGAACGATGGTGCAATCTCTGCTCATGTTTTAGGAATTTCCATGACGTAAGATTCAGTAGACCTGAACGGTTTTATATGACGTTTGATTTGTACAGAGATTGGCCGTAACAGAAAGTAACCACTGATGGAAAGATTTTGTTGTGTTACCCAGAGCCCTTGCAAGCTATCATGGAGTAATCTTCTTCTTCGTGTGAATCTTCTTCGCCACTCCAGGGGTCGAGGGGCTCTGCCCTTCTCCACTCTTGGGCAGTGGCAGCAATTAGGTCTAGCTGTTTGGGCAGGTGTCGAGCAGCCACTAAATAGATTTGTCATCCAGTTTATGCAGACCACGCACATCATTTGGCGCTTGGTAAATGGCGCAATTGCAGATAGTGTGGTCTGCGGTTTGTTCCTCCTTGCCACACTCACAGATCGTGGATGGAGTTGTGGCACGATAGGCCTACAGCTTAATCGGCTTTTGGGAGCTCCCACTCTCGCATGTAGGCTAAGGCAACGTCGACCTACGGGTGTGCTAGTTACCCTCCCCCGCAGAGCCATTCCCCATTTGTGCATGTTGGAGCAGAATAGTCCAGCGCCAGTGCGCAGGCGGTTGAGCTGCACCCAGGCCTTCCTTGGCAAAAGCATTTTGTTTGTATGGGGGCCGCTGTCGGAGTCTTGAAAAGCTCTTCTACTTCGAGCTCCATTGGTGGTCCGTCTAGGTAGCCGTAGCCTACTGATGGATTGGTCTCAGCGCCGGATTAACTATAGTAGTAGATGTAGCAGCTGCTACGGGCCCCGCACTTCACAAGGCCCCGAGCTTGGCTAACAAAACATTTTTTTTGCAAAAAAATGTCGAACATGGCAAGTAGGCTAATTTTTGTGGCTTGCAAACTGGAATGGCATAGAAAAATATTATAATTGTACGGTAGGATTAAATTACTAGTCTCAACGTCTTGTCCCTTCCTATATTACTCTAAACTTAAAAAAACCGGTAATTTCCGCTGGAGGCAACTGCCTGTTCGGAGTGCCTAAGAAGCTTTCTGGAACACGATGGTCTGCAAGAGCTGATGCCATTAAGGTTATTAACCCATTAAAAGCCGCCACAAGTTCCCGTTGCTCTTTTTAGGAAATATTTCAGCCACAAAGTTGTATTGTCATAACTTTTGAATTAGTTTAAAAAAATTTGATCATTTTTGCTTTTTTGATGCATTTTTTTGTTTGCCTTAAAAGGACACCGGCCACATAGTCAAATGTAAATCTCGCGATACCTTAACATAAGAAGGTGTTTGTTTCGGTAGAAATTTGTCAGATCTTTCTTGAAGGACGTTTCAACGTTATTGTATGAACATATTGTATTCACGGTAACCATCGGCGTAGCTAGTGGGGGGGTGTCCCCCCCAGTTGGCAGTCTCCCCCTCGGTCGGAAGCTTGTGGCATTAGAATATTTTTAAACGTAAACGAAAAAGCATAGTAAAAATCTTTTTTGAAATGGATTTGGCTCGTATTCTATTTGCTGGTTCCTACTTCACGCGTTCAGGGGTGCAAAATCATAGTCCGCCGCGGGCGGCACAAACCATAGCGATACGCCACTGACAGTCATCGGCTCCAGCTCGTGACCGAGCATTGGTTTCGTCAACAAATCGAATTTGGCTTTGGATGGTGATGTCATATATAGCTTTGGAGGCCAGTGTATGATGGAAAAGACGTGGGCAAAAGTCACATTGTATGGGGGGTAAGGATTGTATGGGGGGAGGGACGTGGTAGTTTTAACTTTTCTAGTGTTCGTTTTTCTTGTGCTTTTTGTAACTTATCCTTTTTTTTCGAAAATTTCCGTGCCTTCCATAGATCTTTTTCTCCAGAGTAATCTGTCATTAACAAGGTTTTCCCATGAATCCAGATCAATGTTTGCATGGTTGAGGGAGACTTTCAGCTGATCTTTGTATCTCATTCTTGGTCTTCTGGAGGGGGGGTTTCCTGTCTCTAGTTGTCCCTCCTCGTTGTTCCTTCTCATGACATGTCCTGTCCAGCGAAGGCAGTGTTGCAATATGGTGGCTTCTGAACTGGGCAACCTAGCGCGATCAAGGATTGCATCTTTGGTGAGACAATCTTCCCAACGAGTGCCTAGCATTTGACCCAGTTTCCTCTGCTGAAAATTTTCAAGACGTTTGATGTAACGGCGGTATAATGTCCAGGTTTCACAAGCATAGAGAAGAGTGGATAGAACGACTGCCCGGGGGACCATAATTTTTGTGCGGATAAATATAGCATGGTTGTTGAAAACACGATGGTTAAGTCTTCCATAGGCACAATGTGCTGCTTGGTCACAGCGGTAAACCATAATCTCTTCGTGGGAAAATTGTAACATAAGATTCCCGAATCCGTTCGTCTGTATGTAATGACCGAAAAAGAAACACTCCTTTGAAACGTCTATTCAAAATTGTATTTCTGTAAAATTAGCCACCTGGCTGTCGAAAATGGGATGCAACGCCGTACACCACTAAAACTTGTCACTACAGAACAGATTACTTGGATAAAGACGGAATTTTTGTCCAGCTAGCAAGCACTAAGCAAACAGTTAAATGTGCGACTAACTCTCAAGCAACCATTTCACGAATGACCAGAATAGATATCAATATCTCAAACTCACGTACGCAGTACTGTGACGTAATAGTGAAAGACATTGTCACGCAATTCAAACAGGTGTTCAAAGGTGGTGATGCCATGTTTCATGTTTAAACAGATTTGACACAAGTCTTACGAACGATGGTGCAATTTTGGCTCATTTTTAGGAAAAATTCCATGACGTAATACGCTAAGATTCAGTAGACCTGAACGGTTTTTATATGACGTTTTTTTAGGTGAACAATTGTCTGGAACATAGCGTCCCCTAGTTATGACAGTCTGACATGGCATAACTAAAAAAGAATTGACAATTGTGAGCCAATGAATAAAAACACACGATACACAAATTGTTTGAATCACTCACGTTTAAGTTAATACGCAAATACAAAGGGCATGCAAAGAATGAACAGCAATAAGAATAGTACACGACGATACATGAAATTGGTACCATAGGTAGCCTACACACTAAAATGACGCTATATACAATTGTTGCGATAATAACCGACTGTTCCGGGCTCAGACAAGTGTCGGCCGCCGCAGACAAAACCAGGCTCAAACCCTAACACTTAGGTGTTCTTTACGGGGGCGAGGCACGAAATATCCTCAACACGTAGTCTACTTTCACTTTCCCCGTACTCTCATCATAGTTGCAGACGGCAACTTTAGCTCTACGAACCACAGGCTTCCCTTTCCTAATTTGTGGGACCACCTCATGCACCCTCCCAAGTTGATACTTCCCACGTTTACCAATGTCTTGAAGAGAACCCACCACTACAAGTTGACCAGGCTCCAAATTCTCGGCCATTTTTAACCATTTTTTCCGGCCCTGAAGCCCTGGCAAGTAAAAATCGATCCATTTACTCCAAAACTGCTGGGAAAGTGACAAATTGAACCGATAATCCCTTCTTAGTTGGTCACGATCATGTGGTTGCCCAACAGCACAGTATGGGTCTAAGTATGGGGTCAAAAGTGAGGCAGGGGTGATGACAGTAAAATCCCTAGGGTCGTCACTCAAAGGTACCAAAGGGCGTTCGTTCACGATCCAAACAACACTGCCTGTGTACGTAAGCAGTTCAATGAAATTGGGCTTACGTATTGAAGAGTCCAAAATGTGAAAAAAGTACTTGGTCATATCGGCCACGAAACCAAATCTGCCAAGCCGCAATCTAGCCAAGAGATCTGCCAGAGAGTTTAACAAATCAGGACGCAAAAACATTACATCATTAACACAAGTTCCTCGAAATTCAGACTTTCCATCGTAAACAATGCGCTTTTTTAATTGTGACGTCACAAAGTAAGGTAAATACCATTCAAATCCCTTTACATTTCCTGCTTCACCAGCACGCTCAATATAGCCATTAGATTTAACCCTTTGCTTTTCAACGTTTTTTTGGAAGTTAACTGCTCAAGGGGGGGCCGTTTTTGGATCAAATTCAATCAGCTGTTACGTGTTATCCGCTGATGCTATTTGAACAGAAGTTGCACTGGTGTGAAAGCAAATCATTTGTATATAAGTTTGAAAAGTCATTATTTTAAAATTTTATATGTTAAACTTGATATTTCAATTTTTGCAAAGGTACCCAAAAACGACAATTTTGATTTAACTTGCCGCTATTTAATTACCGTGCTAATCCGATTTCATGCAAACTTCTGAATAACAAAGAGCTCGATCGAACGCACGAAGTGTGTGTGCGGTGTGCCGAATCATTGCATTGATTAGAATTTACGACTTGCGAGCAAATCTTATTGTAAGCTACTCACTGATTCTAAAATAGTTACAATCAAAGTAACATTGTTACACGAATTTGAAAAAAAAACAAAACTGCGTTTGTTGTCTTACATTTTTATCCTAAACTAATGCATTCCCAAACTCATGGCTAGCTTCTAGTTTTATGGAACCAAATTTCTCATAAGTAACACCTTAGCCTGCTTGAATAGCTGTTTACATCTTCGTTTGTGTATTTAGGTCTACAATTGAGTTTGTAGTATGAATATTTTTAGTAGAGAGAAGACAGTTGAACAAGTTGTTGAAATTATCTGAAATTTCTAAGTTCAAATTAGGTGCTTTTGAAATTGTGGATTTGTGTCAAGTCGCATCACAAATATCATGCAGGCCACATCATAAGTCATTTCGCTTACGGGTGTTTATAAACATGACTCATAAATTACATCCACAAAAAATACAGCATTTATATCAACAAAGCTAAGTTCGAAGCTCACTTTTTATTGAAGATTGTGTCAATCAATTCGAAATAATGCAACAGCGAATTGCCGCCAGCGTCGAAATAATGCAACAGCGAATTGAGGAACGTGCGTAAACAAAGGAAATGTGAAATAACCCACAGTCAGCAAATCTACATAAATTTAACGTTTACAAATGTTGAATCAATGTAAAAGGACTGGATTGCTGACTGGGTCCTTATTGTTTGAAGCACTAAAAATACGCGTAATATCGACAACATCAGCAAGGCAGTGATTATGTTTCTGGCCAAAAAAAAAAAAATAACTTTTGACTTCAAAGATAAAAATGATTATAACGAAGCTTCAAAGTTTGTCGTAAAACATTTTACAGAGATACAATAAACATAATCATTTTGTGCCAGATTGTGAGAAGACTTCCTAGATTCTTTCCAACCATTTGCATGATTGCAAATTATTTTCTATAACTCTATATTGCTAAAAAATGGCTTCTTTGTTGAAACAACGTGGCTACAATTCTATAAGAAATTCTTAGGCCTACTACATTGAAGTAATGAAATTTTTTTTGTGATTTTGCTGATGACGTTTTACAATATCCGAGAAGTAAAAAATAATAATGATGAATTATTTTATAAAACCGTGGTTTGCAAGTGCTTCACAAAAAATTGTTGAGGGAAAATTTACTATTAGACGTAAAACGTTTGTAAAAGAAAATTGTCGGTTTACGTATTTATAATGTTTATTGCGCTGTTATCGAATTATAAACTGCCTGTATTGTCTACCTTTGTGGTTGCCGGCCAGCTTAGAGCAGCATGCAAACCATGCGTTTTTGGTATTTGCATCGTGTTATGATTCTCGAAAATCTCCCACAAGGTCTTTATTTTTATCGTGATATTTTTGTGCCTTGTCTGTCCTGAACTTGAAGTCATTGTGCAGCACAATCCACATCGGTTTTTAGACTCAGTCTTCATTGAAAATCTTTTGTGTGGTGCATCATTTCAAGTAGTGTCTTCCCCTAAACTGTTACACAAATCGCCCAGAACCAGAACCATCGTGTTATCTTACAGCAGTTGAGAGCCCGTTATTGTATGTGTGGAATTATTACTGTAGATGTCTGACTAAATTCATGCCAAAGTTGAGCAAATTCTGCTTTCGGGATCCTTGCCGTTATTTACGGTATTTTTTGTTGATAAGTTTGGGCAGCATTTTTCCAAGATAAATGAAGACATCGGTATTGTTCGTCACTTAGATTTAGTTTTCTCAGCATTGTTTATTCATTCTTTGATCCACTAGTTTGTCCCACTTTTGGTATAATCGGATCGTTTATAGCCTAAATGGCGGGTCTTCACAATAGCCGGCCTCTTATACATTGGCGCAACGTATTCAGATGTTGAATCAATGATGAAGAAAGCTGATTTGTTGTTTGTCTTATGTGACGCCTAACTTTATGCCTCGTCTACAGTACAAAATATTTTGTAATGTACATTGTGTACATTGTACATTTTGTTTGTAGGCCTACATTACAAAATATTTTGTAATGTAGATGAAGCATTATCATCTTTATTTTGCGCTCTTTGGAACAAAACACAGTGCACTGTGAAACAAAAATACAGGACATAACAACAAGTAGGCGACATAAATCAGTGAAGGGACGCCATCGAGTTAGCTGCTACGTGTAAATGAAGCCTATCTCATAATTTTGAGTATCTCACAATTACTGTTTGCAAAAACGCTATTTCTCCGGCTTCTCCCAAAAGCATTTGCAGTGATACATTTCCTCAATTGCAAGTTTTGTCAATGAGAGCATTTCCATAGAACGTTTATTTCGAAACCAAGTTTTCGTGTCTTTATCCAAGAGAAGATTTCTTATTGTAACGTTTTTTATTCGTCAATGAATATTATCTGCTTGAAACAACTGTTTTGAATAGTTTGTGGCCTCCATAGTCTACTATTTTGATCGTGGATTGCTATTCTTCTTTGTAGAGCTGATAACGCAAAAAACGTTTGCTATTATTGTTTCTAATTAACAGCTTTGCGATCACTGGCTTTTCTTTGTAGCATAAGAAATAACGCGCTTTGTATTATTGAGGTCAAACCAAACAAAAGAAAGCAAGAGAATGCTTCTCTCTGCTCGCGCATATCGATGCACGAAGCAATTATGAGCTTATGGCTTGTCATCGCAATGTAATCCATTTCACGCTTTGCTGGAAGTTAGCTAGAAATAGCAAAAATTCACCAAAATCTTGAATTTACAAGAAAACTACACAACTTTTAGCATCAAATTTAATATCATCAGATCCGCCTGGCAATTTTAGGAAAAGTCAAGAAAAACCAAGTGCATGGCGTTACTGTGCTTCAAATAATTAAAGGAAATATGAGGGGGGGGCCAAATCCGGCCTCCCTTTGAGGAGCAAAGTGTTAAGATCCTTCATGGTGTCAGTAAGGAAATCACGAAGTTCAGGTTGTTTTAAAGCCTTCTTCCTTAAAGCAGCAGCTCTGTCTGACGCCAACACAAAATTGTTAGGTAAATCAATATCTTCCTTCAACGGTACAGGTATCTCAAATCGACCATCTTTCAACTCAATATTCGGTTCGACAAGTTCTCTAGCCAAAATATCATTGCGAGACAATTCACAGGTTTCATTTTGCAAAGTCAAATCCTGAATGACTTTATTCAGGTCTGCTATTTCCATATCACGAGACTCAATTTTACGCTGAAAGCCAGAGATGACATCCGACTCTGAAGACGTCTGCACTCTGCACACTTTAGCAACGCTTTGAACTAAGGGTGACTTACCACCACAAGCCAACCAACCGAGAGGAGTGAGTAAAGCGTGCGGTTCACTACGACTTTCACCAACACGCTCTTCTTTTGCCCACATCAAATAAGCGTTGTCGTTGCCAATCAGTACATCTACAGTACTACAATCATTCAAATGAAACATATTCACGTCATGAAAATGACGGAAACCACTTAAATCCTGTTTATGCGGTAAAGTTTTAACATCGTCAGCCCAAGCTGGGTTAACCACCGAGGTTATATCACAAAACAGTTCATCTGTCTCTAACGACTGGATGTTGAGTTTGGTCAGCACAAGTAGCTTTCTGACCAGCCAGGGTATCCATTTTAAACGACGCTTTATCGTACGGTTTAAGACCAAGTTCGCACACCAAATCCAGGGATATCTAGAACAACGGGATTGCTGACTCTGTTTTGAAGTGGACAATAGGAGGGTTACTGCATCAGACTATGTTGCAGTGCATTTAAGGAAGAATAAATGTTCCTCAACATGCATTTAGTGACTGGCTGGTTTAACGCTTGCTTTTCAAGATCATGATTGAATGGCACTGGTTCAAGTCTCACACCAGATAAAACAATTAATAAAGCAGTATACAACATTAAATTCAGCAATTTAAAAATCAGAGAAATGAATGTTAAGTACGGTATTCACAATTTAAATGAATATTCCTACAATTTATTACATCGATAGGAGTTAAACACATTGCTACAAATGCAAAAGTGCATAAATATAAAAGAATATTAATTTAAACAGCAAATAGATAAACAGCGTTGAATTGAAACACAAAATGGGGTAATTTTCATTTAGTTTATTTAGCACTTTTGGAGTTCAGTTTGCGAATAGTACGAGACATTTTGCTGGTGGTTCAATTTCCACACGATTCAACCGTGTCAGTTCATTTTTCGCAAAGCAATTAAATGAGACTCTTAAAATTAAATCGAAATTGTTATGGCCTGAAGTACATGTTTGCGAAAATAAAACATTGTAAGACTCTGAGTCCTTCGCAAATTTGGCAGCAGCTGCAACAAATGAACCTCGCTGATTGCTGGTAGCAAGCAGCTTTTTTCGAATGAGCTCATCTGCTATTACTGCGGCATACAGCTGGTTCGCAAAGCTACAGAGAGTAAAACAGTATTCTGTTGGTACCGATAATCCGCCACGATTTGCCATCGCAAGTAGTTCATTTGGATTACTTTTTAAGCATTCGTCGGTTATGGATGGATCAGTGTTTTCTTGAACTAACATATCTTTGCACGGGGTGCATTTCCTTGTCCGTGATACACTTCTGGCAATGTATCCACTCACGTAGCATGTGATGGAAGAATCTGTTTCGGAAATTTCGTCTATGGTTGCAGTTTTAAAAAATTCCAAAAGCCAATTGTCTTCCGTAATTTCAACATAGTCCTCATGTAACGGTGTATTTTCACTTTGAAGAACAAGGTTAGATTTCTTAAAAATGGACACTTTTTCGATTAGGCTTAAGCAACGGATTTTTTTCTCAGCTTGAAAAAGTTGATTTATGGACATGAAAAAATTGCCGCCATTAACTTGGCGGTACCACCCAAATCTTCCCTCAATCGGATCGGAGCAAAACTTTCCAGGGAGAACGTAGAAAAAGTCGTGGTGGAATATTAAATGCTCAGCCAGAGACACCATTGCTTGAATACTTTGAATGCATGCTAAGAACGTTTCTTTAGTTAGTCCTGCTTTGCCTGATTGCTTCCAAGATATCAAAATATTGGCAGCCGTGTTCAGAAAAGTGAACCTGCTGTCCGATTCGCTTTGCGTCAGTTGAAGAGGCTCGCAAGCGGCATCCCTTTTTCTGTAGCCTGCATACAAAAACAGCAACATAATATTGTTTACACAATATATAAATATAAAAGTCTTGAAACTCAACTTATAATAAGTATTAACAAAAATCAACCACTCCTGATATTTTTCACGTAAACAGACAAGTCAAAAGAGGACAAAGAGACAAATGATTGAGGCATTGAGTTTGAAATAAATTAATACAGTAGAATTCGCCTATAACGGCTTCGTTTATAACGTCAATTCGCCTATTACGTCACATTTCGCTCGGTCCCGGCAGAATTCCTATCTTTTACATACATTGTAGTTCGGCTACAACAGCATCGCCTATAACGTCAATTCGCATGTAACAGCACCCTTTATTGGTCCCCAGACGTCTTTTGTTCGTTTATAACGTCACTTTAAGCCATCACCTTCACCACGAACGGTCAGTCTTTTAATCCAGTTAGCGCTGCTGCTTGCAAAATGTCTTCCCTTTATTTCGCTACGTCGTTCTCAACAGGGACTTTAAGTGAATTAACTTTTTTCCCGCGTGAAAAACTATCACATGTAAAAAGCAGCTCTACAGCTGACCTTTAAACAACTCAAAGCAACAGTTGTACGTGCAGTACTGTATAAACTAATTAACTTTTTTCCCCGCGTGAAAAACTATCACGTGTAAAAAGCAGCTCTACAGCTGTGTCAAATCCGTGTCAAAACCGAAACAGCTCAAGATCAATGCCTTTTTTGCTAATAAACAATGAACTTTTCTACTACTGTATGTAACGAGCTAGATTGCGCAAATTTCCTGTACCTTTCGCTGTAGGTTATTTTTTTTAAACAATTTCTTTGTTTACTGTATTTTCTGCGTGCCTTTTGTCAGTTTGGTGGTACACAGTAACCCTGATTGGATTATACACCTCTTTCTTTAATCAAAAAACACTTGTGGAATAGTTTGCGGTAGTTCGTCTATAACGTCAATTCGGCTATAACGTCAGTTTTTGCAAATCCCCTAGAGGTGCCGTTATAGGCGAATTCTACTGTAGTTTTCAGTTAAACTTTATCATTTTGAAATAATTCTTCAAAATTAAGCTAAATTTAGTGGAAGCGGTGGTGCTTAACATTGTGCAGGTCATTACATGAAACAATAACTGCAGAGGTCAAACAAACAGACACACAACATAATGTAAAATCATAACACAGATACGTTTTCTGTCATGCCAGAGCTTTTAGTCTGAGAATTGAACTTTGGGCAGTCCATACATGAGGTGGACGTTTTAACTACGGTAATCAACCATTTCTACTGCTAGCAGATTGAACTTTGCAAGCGTAAGATATATGTACTAGCAAAAACTAAAACCGTACTGTCACTTTCAAACTCACATTTGCTCGGTGTTTTCAAGGACATTATTTTCCAAATCTCTAGTACAGTACAAATTTTAAAAATCGAGCAGTCCCCAAAAAGTCTGGATTGTCTTTCGCATAATACTCCAAGGCATTGATTGTTGGCTCACTGAATACACCTGAAAAGTAATAATTTTTAAATTAAAACAAGACTAAACATAAAATTTACAGTCAGTAAAAGTTGCACAAATTCTAGTTCTGCGATCAGCAGCAGGTGTCATCGTATACAAACGCATACAAGTACTTCTTACATGTGACTTGTAGTTGTAACCGATAAGAGTTAGGCTAATCAATAGAAAATTAGCATATGTTTTACTGTTTCATGAAACACATGCACCATCTTCTCCACGGAAAACAAATAGTTAAACGGAATTGAATGCTGTACGTTAGGTATTCTATTGCAAATTAAAACTGTTTTAAAAGCGACTTACACAAAGCATGTTGCGGAGATGTTCGTGACACATTGCTGGGATTTAGCGCAACTTTCTTCAAGGTGTGGGCAACTTCTAAACATTTGTGTTTTTCAATTGCGTAAAGACGTTTAATGTGGTTGAAGTTGGCATGGCACGACTCCCCAAGTACACTTTCAAAACCTGCATTTGGTATCGTCATGTAGCATTTAGACATAAAATTATTGAAAATGTTCTTGAAGTTGTGCGTGAAATCAAACAGAAGAAAAAGTTTTTCGCCAGATCTTGTAGGATGATCGATAAATGGTTTGAGTTCCCCTCCACACAAATCAACCATCATCTTTCTATAACAACAAAGAAAATACATAAGAATAAGTACTTCCAAAAGATCCTGCTTGGCTCTTTCCCACAATAACTACATAATTAGTTGTTAAAACTCTCGTATTTGTGCACGGTAATGTTGTAGGCTATTTAACTTCGTGCAAACTACTAAAAATAAAAACAAAGATACTAGAAATAAACCTTGATACACAGAGTGGAACTTGCTGTAGGTGAAGTAGAACAACCTAACATAAAACAAGATTTGAGTCTTACAAGATGTAGACCGAAAGAGCAAGAACACAACTGTGATAACACATATTCATACAGAGCGCCAGACCTGGAATTCAGATCTGATAAAAATTGCTAACAATTTATCAACGCTACGACATTGCGCTATGCGTGCAAGCAGCGGCGCTTGTAAAATCCGAGGAAAAGGACTGTAAACAAGTATTAATTTTACAAACGTTATTTTGTTTAAAACAAACCACATGCGAATGCCAAAATACAGCCTATTGCTACTAAGCAATTTTAGTTTACAATAACTCACGAATGCTGAAAATGATGAAACATAGTCTTGCAACCAGTAACCATGGCCACCTGGAGATGCGGCCTGATTTGTCACATTTTGCAGATTTTGATTACAGCTACTGCTAGTGCTTGACTGATATTTGTTGAGATGTTTTTACTTTGTGCGGTTTCCTAATGACAAAAAACTTTTTTGTTGCCTTGGGGAAGCAGTAGCAAATGAGAAAAAGTAAGTTGAAAAACGCAAAATCAGACTGTTATTGAAAATTAACAGTCTGACTAAAATTTACAAAATCAAATTTTCTTTGTTTTTTAACATGTGAGGATGTTAAAACCTATTGTGTCATCTGGGGAAAAGAATAAAGAAAGCGTAAAAATCTAACTTTTAAAAAAATTTATTTAAACGTTCGCCCAAAGTTAGAAAAACCTGGAAATTTCTGCAAAATGTGACAAATCAGGCCGTATCTTTAGGTGGCCATGCAGTAACTTAATAGAAAAAACATAGCCTACCTGTTGCAAACATGATTGTCTGTAGAAACTGCAACCACAAAAACTAAATCATTAAGGGCCGCCATCACTTTGTTAAACCAAAAGTGCAGTAGTTTTGTGTCCAGTTTGTTTACAGGAATCAGACATACATCACGAAATTTTGAGCATGAAGATTGAATCATAAATGTAAGAACCGTTTTAGCAGGAGCTCTATCTTCAGTGATTCCTACAAAAGCTCCATTGCTGTATTCGACTCTGCGTGCTGTGTAGACTTCATCAATTAAGAGAGTGACAAACTTTTCGTGCTCTGTCAAATCAGAAATCCGTTGCTTCAAGTAGGCTATGGAAGGTCTAGTTGGCCAGACTCAACGGTACGTCCACTGGAATATGAGCGAAGCGTGCTCAAGGATGGCAAAAGAAAAACAGTTTTCAATTTTTTATATAGCGATGTACTGGTCAATTGCCACAAAAAGGCCATTGTTATTATTGTAGCAGAATATCGCCGACCTTCTTTTGGTTTAAACAGCAGTTGCAATTGTTCAATTATGAAATAATAATGCAGCATTTGCTACATTTTCACCTCTTTCAGCCACGACGCTGATGTAGTCTTGTAATGCGCAAACAGCTACATCAATAAAAGCAGCACTAGTGGAAGTGCTCTTATCAGCCACAGCTTTGCAGTGCGCTAATAGATTGCTCAAACCAGAAAAGCTTTTGATGTTTTTGCCTTGCAACAAGTGTTGATAAGTACTTTGAGGCAAGCGGGAAGATGACGAAAAGGCCGAAACAGTCAGGTTGTCAAATACAAGCACTGAAGCAAGCAATTCTGGGGCTTCTTTCAACTTAGCATTGTCAATCAGGGGAAAAGAAATTTGGTTTTCTTTAGTTTTGAAAATATATCCAAAAGGCAGTGTTACTTTTTGAAGTGCAAAAAAGTCTTTGATTTCATCGACTGCTAAAAACTCCATATTTCCCTTTTCTATTTTTGCGTTTTGTTTCTCGGCTCTTTCGGCTGCAGTGGACGCAGACGATCGTTTGATAGTTTGAGCTGATGATAAATATTTAGGAAGTCCTGGAAACACTTTTGGAATTACAGTAGGTTTTAGCCGTTTTCGAACTAATTCGGTGGTTTCTCGTTTTACTTTTCGTCTTTTCTTTTTATCAAAGAAAACTGTTTGAAAGTCATTAGCATGAAAATGCTTATCGCAAACTCTATGATTTTTACTTAAAGTCCAGTTTACGACGTAGGAGAACCTATAGCCTAATAGTCCCATGCAGTTGTTGTAGCTATTTTAGATTTAAGCGAATCTTACACCTCTTTTAACAACGCTTTTTTACAGTTTAAAATGTTGACTCCAAGCTTGCCTCTTGTTTATTCAATTCAAACTGTGACCTACCAGAACCGATGCCGTACTAAAATGTATCAACATACTGACAGTAGTCCAGCAATCGTGTAAAGCAGTGCTCTTCAACCGGTGTGCACGGTGCACCCTAGGGTGCACCAAAATATGCATGGGGTGCACCAGTACGAAAAGGTATACACGGGTGCATCACAAACTTGTCACACTAAACAGATACTTTTTACAAAAACTTTCTGTGAGCAAAAATGAACCATTAATATTTGACTTTCAGGATATTAGAAAAAGATGTAGGTTTCAAGTCATTTTGCAGCAACTGAAGGACTATATTGAGTATTGACTGTGTATTTATAGACCGCAATGCTACTACAATCCTCTGTATTTTTTTAAATGTTGATGTCTAATTTGATTTTTGTTTTTTAGGTATAATATTATTATTTAGTTAACTATTTTGTCTGTGATGTCTCTATTCAAATATTGTACGAAAACTTCAACTTCTGTATCAACGAGCGAGGGCAGTGTCTTTCAGCAAAACGAAGGCAGTGCAAGGCATGAAGATAGCCAAAGCTGTGCAACGGAAACTGAAACTTCTCTGACGTCTATTGCTTGCAAAGGCGGGAGAAATGTGAAACGCAAAAGTCAAACAGTGTCCACGCCAAAACGAAGAAGATGGAATGAGGATTATGTGAAGTACGGTTTCCATCTTTCAACAGATGATAAACACAATCAGTATCCATCGACTAGTTGTCTGATTTGTGCAGTCAAGTATGCCAACTGCAATCTTGTTCCTTCCAAACTCGAGCTGCATCTTCAAAAACAACATCCTGAACACCAGTAGGCTACAAGTCCAAGGAGTTTTTTGAGTCACAGTTATCATCAATTTGTAAGCAACAAAGATCCTTTGAATTGCAAATGATAGGCAAACAGAGTAAAGACATTGTGTTAGCTTCGTTCAAGATGGCTCATGTTGTTCTTAAAAGCAAACGTCCTTATAGGCTACAGAGCTAGAATCAGTGGTATTACCATGTCTTAAAGTAGCAACAGATTTGATTCATTGTGGTAAAGAAGCAGTTGATAGAGTTTCAAAAATTTCTCTGTCTGATACCACAGTTTATCGCCGATGTCAAAGTATATCAACAGACTTGGAGGATCAGTTGATACAAAAGTTGAAGGAAGCGCCTTCGTTTGCCATCCAGGTAGACGAAACAACTGATATATCTTCAGAAGCTCAACTCATTGTGTTTTGTAGATTTGCTGATATTTCACATAAAACAATTACAGAGCATTACTTATTCTGTAAACCGTTGGGAGTGAATGCAACCGCCAATTCTATTTTTGAGAAATTGGATGATTATATAAAGGAGAAAGGACTCAGTTGGGAAAAATGTAAATCAGTTACCACTGATGGTGCAGCTGCAATGACAGGATCCATCAACGGTGTCGTAACAAAAATAAAAGAACTTTCTCCTGAATGCGTCGGTGTTCATTGCATCTTACATCGTGAAGCTCTTGTCGCAAAGAAAATGAAAAGAGGAGGTAAACAAAAGAATATTGGCGAAAATGATGCCGGTACCACTTTTGCAGAGGTAATTCAGGAAGTTGTTGGTATTGTTAACTATATTCGAAGCCGCACAAAAAAACGCAGGATGCTCACTAAGTTGTGTGCACAAATGGACGCGTCATTCACAGAATTGCTCTTGCATACGGAGGTACGGTGGCTCTCCAGAGTCAAAGTTCTTAGCCGTATCTTTCTGCTTAGAGAAGAATTGGGAGTTTTTTTAACAGAGGAACATAACCAACAAGCTAGCAAATTTCGTGACAATTTTTGGTTGGCAAAAGTTGCGTATATGGCTTCCATTTTTAAACACCTCAATAAACTTAATCTGATATTTGCAGGGGAAGAAAGGGGATGTTTTTGAAAGCATGTCCAAAGTCAATGCTATAAAGAAGAAACTACCACTGTGGCAGAACCGAGTTGCATCATACAATTTCTCTGATTTTCCGCTTTTCCACGACTTCATGGAAGAACATGGAAGCAATTGTCAAGAGCAACTGTTGCCACTTATTCATGCCCATCTTAATTTGTTGCAAGAAAACTTTGAGAAATATTTCAATGCTGAACAGAATGCCACACTTAATGCCAGTTCTTGGATATTACAACCTTTCATTTATGACGGGCCTACTAGGCCTACAGAAATTAGATTTGATTGATCTCCAATCGGATTTTGGTATGAAAGTATTATTTAAAGAGACACCATACACTGACTTTTGGGTGCACCTGTTTAATGTGCCAGAATACAGAAGCATAGCAGAAAGGGCACTTTCCGTACTTATTCAAATGCCAACAACGTATTTATGCGAAAGCGGCTTTTCTTGTTTGTGTGAAATCAAATCTCGAAAGAGAAATTCAATCACACACATCGATCCATTGATGAGGGGAGCAATTGAAAAAGATATCATACCTCGGTTTGAGTTGTTAGTTAATAATGTGCAACAACAAAACAGTCATTAAATAATGATTTTTTATATCGCTTTTACCTCAGTTTACCTTTTAAGTAAACAGGGTGCATGAGTTCGTCACAACAACTTTAAGGGTTCACCAAACCAAAAAAGGTTGAAGAGCACTGGTGTAAAGTACAAAATGTACATTTAAAGTAACGCCAACTACCGATATTCTTCGAAGTCTGTAACAATACTAAACTTAACTGACTATGTTCTATATAACTAGCCAATTGAATCTTAACTGCCAGTGTACTGGTACTAAAACGCTGAAACTATCACACTATCCTACATCGTCAGATTCTCTACTTTACACAGCTGCAAAGCAACGACTGGATTTCTTTTTCTGTCATACAGTCACGAGACTTGCTTCACAGCAGGGATATTGCAGTGTTTCGTCATAGAAACCATTGTTATATTTCACTATCGTTTTGTAATACGTGTACAATAAAGTGGTCTGTGTGTAATCTATTAAAGTGTGGTGTATCTAAGTTAATCAAACAGATATCTAGAAAAGGCGACTTCTCAACAGCGTAATTGACACGCGCTTTCGTCTTTTTTATTTTCGGGCGTTAACAGCGCTGACCCTTCTAGTGTCCATCGCTTTATCGAAATTTGCAAAGTCAGCAATCCCGGTGTTCTAATATCCCTGACCAAATCACTCGAAACAAACGTCAACTGCGAACCAGGATCATGCTGACAATACACCAACTTCGATTTGCCAGTTATTGGATTCAAAACACGAGCAGCAGTAACGCGGTTAAAAGCTGCTTTAACATTTCCAATCTTAACATTACGCACAGGAACTCTGGCACCAGCATCATCTTTGCCAATCGAATCCAGAGAATCACGTGACGTCACATAAAAATCATGCAGAAGAAAATAGTGTTTCCTATCGTTGTTAGGGCCACACTTACAACAGTTGTTTGCATGAACGCAATCCCTAACCATATGCTGGCGCAAACAATTCAAGCATTTGCCAGCTTTCACAATAACATCTCTCCGATCTTTAGGTGTCAAGCGCAAAAATTCTTTACAATTAGACAAAAAATGATATTCAACTTGATCACGTGACGAACAATAAAAACATGCCGGTATGTCACTACGTCTGGCCACACCACCGCGCGGTGCGCCAACAGCAGTCGAGTACTGCGAACTACCTGAAATCACATTATGATGGGGTTTTATCGACGTCTGCGTAACCGGACAAGAAGGCAATTTTCCTTTGCCAAACTTTTTAAAATGCTGCGACTCACCAGAATCGCCCATTAGCATAATGCTAAAATCAGTCGACTTGCGCGTTTCCTCCCGTACTACAAATTCAAACAAACTCTGAAAAGTAGGCTCATCAGTGCCACCATACTGATCACCTAAAAAGTCAAGATAACGCTGCTTAGCGTCAAACGGGAGTCGCTTAGCCAAATCCAAAACAAAACGCCCTTCTAATTTATCACGCTGACCATAAGCTTGCGCGTAAAGCAAACACTGTGACAATTCATCTTTAAACTCTTTCAAATCACTGGAAGAGATCGAAGTCAATTTGCTACCATAGCAATACTTTCTAATTTCCGGTTCGGCGAAAAGACCTCCACGAACTCCAAAACGTTGGGACAAGCGAGCTAACGACATTTCTATCCTGTCTTCCTCTGACAAGCCAGAAGTGTCAGAAACCAAATTAGCAATCGTTTGCGCAGCTGTTCTAACACAAGCTGCTTGTAACAAAGTCAAACGAGTTCCTTTAAAAGGCGAAGCTGCCATTAAGGCCGTAACACGATTTTTAAAGAAGATAAATGGCATATTATTACCATCGTAACCAATCAAGGCCGTCTTATCGAAAAACGTCCTACTATTTTGGTATTCAAAAAAGCTATCCTGTTGTTGAGAACTCGATTTAGCGGGAGAAGACAAGCTATATCCCTTAAGGGGCTGAGGGGGCTCAGTCACGTGCACAGCACGATCAAGATCCTCACAAACGTTAAAATCAGGAGACGCGACACGCCTCTCACAACCACCCAAATTACGTGTAGCTGGGCGATTAAAACCTAGCGGCGCAGAAAACTGTGAAGAGGGCAAAGCATTACTGCTAATGGCGGCCCCGTGACCTGTATGCTCTGGGGGAAAAGTTCTGTTGTAATTCGCAGGCCTTGGCTCTACAGCCTTCGGAAGACCCTTAGCTGCGGCCCCGAGACCTCCTGAAACAGCTGGAAACCGTGTGGATTAGACTGGACCACTTACGGATTGAACAGGTGTCTGGAAAAGGTTATCTAAATTTAACCGAGATTGATGTTCACTTCTGGAATGCCTAGAAGATCCCTTCTTAGAGCTACGCCGGGAGCCCAACTCTGAACGATATTCAGCTAAAAATACCTCTTTACGTTGTTCAGCCCTCAACTGAGCGTCTTTGAGTGCAAACTCAGCAGCTCTCGCTTCAGCTTTCGCAGCGGCCTCAGCAGCTCTTGCTTCGGCCTCAGCTCTCGCAACGGCCTCTGCTCGCACGGCCTCAGCTCTCGCGGCGGCCTCTGCTCGTACGGCCTCAGCTCGTATGGCCTCAGCTCTCGCGATGGCCTCAGCAGCTCTTGCTTCGGCCTCAGCTTGTATCTGGAGCTCCTCTCGTCTTAGCTGTAGGTTAATTTATGCAACTATCCGTGACGAGCTCTCAGACATCCTAGTGCTTACATTTGAGGCGCTATCCTCAGGATGTATGTCAGCATCCAACTTATCTGAGAACTCACTTGCTTTTTCTTCGAAGTTATTTTTTAACGAGTTAAATTCGGGATCTACCCTATCACGAAGTTCTGCCAAGATTGCAGAGTTAAAAATTTTACTCAAAAGAGCATGGAAATGCCGTAAATCCTCTTCCAAAGTAGAGAACTTAGATCTAAAAATTAACAGTTCCTGCTTATCACTCAAAGAACCTAGGGCTACAGAAAGTTCCCCAATTTGAGTCAAAATATCCCTTCTAAGATGCCGGGCCTCTCGAACTGACTTAGCCTCATCGTTACTGGGTCCCTCCCCAGAATGGCCTGCCCGACCGCAAAGAACATCATCAGGCTTAAACTCAGTCGAGTCGACGGCGGCCGAGTCCCTGTCGCCACCGAGTGTAGACATATTAAATGTTGAGGCTAAATTTAACAATTAAAAAATTAAGTTACACAAACACACAAAATATTAAGTTATAAAAAACTTAACTGCAAAGACCGAAAAAACACAAAAAGAATTTAAATGCACAATACCGTAGTTGTACGGGTATATGAAGTCCTAAAGTTCCACAAAACTTGCTTGGATTCGTTCACTTGAATCTTCAAGCACAGATGGATTGTCTTTAATCTTCTTTCTTGCCAATGAATGTCAATGTTGTTTTTCTTCAGAACCAACAAAGAAACGCCTTTAATTTTTAGCTTGAAGTTCTTCAGTACCAACTGAGAAAAGTCTTTAATTTTCTTGTGCTTTAATTCTTCTGCACCAACTGAGAAGAAAACGGCTTTAATCTTTTGCTTCTGTAGACTACCAACCAACAAGACCTTCTTTTATTACTTATGTGCTTCTAAGTTCCAACTGACAACAACATCTTTATTATTTTGCTTCAGTACCAAACACTAGACAGAGTATCGTCTTTTATTTTTTTATGTGCTTCTAGTGCTTCTTGGCCTACCAGCTAACAAGTCACGTCTTTTATTTTTTATGGTCACAGCGGTAAACCATAATCTCTTCGTGGGAAAATTGTAACATAAGATTCCCGAATCCGTTCGTCTGTATGTAATGACCGAAAAAGAAACACTCCTTTGAAACGTCTATTCAAAATTGTATTTCTGTAAAATTAGCCACCTGGCTGTCGAAAATGGGATGCAACGCCGTACACCACTAAAACTTGTCACTACAGAACAGATTACTTGGATAAAGACGGAATTTTTGTCCAGCTAGCAAGCACTAAGCAAACAGTTAAATGTGCGACTAACTCTCAAGCAACCATTTCACGAATGACCAGAATAGATATCAATATCTCAAACTCACGTACGCAGTACTGTGACGTAATAGTGAAAGACATTGTCACGCAATTCAAACAGGTGTTCAAAGGTGGTGATGCCATGTTTCATGTTTAAACAGATTTGACACAAGTCTTACGAACGATGGTGCAATTTTGGCTCATTTTTAGGAAAAATTCCATGACGTAATACGCTAAGATTCAGTAGACCTGAACGGTTTTTATATGACGTTTTTTTAGGTGAACAATTGTCTGGAACACTGCTTTTACACGATGTTCAATATTCTTTGACAGTGTTACAAACAACCAAAAAAATGTGGCCATGTGGCCGATGTCCTTTTAAAAGGCAACAATAAACATAAAGCAAAATAAACAAATAAAAGAAGCAAAACCTTACACAAAGTAGAGTGTAGTAGGAAGCACAATATTACAGAGTGTCAAACTATGAAGAAACATAATTCATATCTATTACCAATAGGCAATAAAACATGCATGTTCCTCCTCACTTCACTTTATCGGGCTCTTCTCATTTTTCAACAATTTCCAAACTTTCACAAAATTCAGAAAAAGTACGTTGTTCGCAAATATTTATCAACACCTTCCAAAACAGACCCTAAACAACTACTAGCAAGTCCAAAATGATTCAATCAAAATAAGATGATGCAATACTGATGCATTCAAAACGATGTCCTTTTAAAAGAACACCGGCCATGAATGGGTTAAAGAACGTTTTCCTTTCATAAAGGAGGCACGGCACCAAGAGCAAAAGGCAGAATGTCGACAGCAGGCAAATGGACTCCTCGAGAGAATGGAGTTGCTCGAAATTGGAATCTTAGTGGTTTTTTGAAATAGCTTAATTAGGCCTACTCGATTGCTTCCAGGCAACTCAAACCTCTCTTCAAGCAAAGCAGCAAAATCTCAACATTGCTTCAGCGTTGTGTGCCTTTTTGGCAGGATCTTTACAGACTTTCAGAGAATAATTCGCTAAGTTTGAGTCAGAGGCGCAGAAGCTGACTCAAGTGCCAGATTACCGACCAGGGCCTCTGAGAGAAATTTTCACTAGGGGTACGAAGAGTCATTTCTGGCCCCCCCTCTCACTCCAGGCCCCTTTGTCTTGGGCAAAACGTGTGATGTTTGCTTAGGCGTATTGCACACCGTACAACATTTTGCTGCAGAATTGGACATCTGTGTGCAATAATAGTATCAAGCTGCAATAAACTATTCTTTAATTTTAATAGGTTATATGTACAATAATACTGAATATGAAAGAGGATAAATATGCAATTTTCCTCATGATATAGGCCTACCCTGCCCTGCTGCCAGATAGGCTACGATAAGACTGAGCATCATAAAATACAAGTTTATAACAACAGAGAATGGCATTGGCCTACCCTAGATTAAATTCCATTCCCATGCATCTGAATAATGACATAATGTAAGGTGTCGCTCCGATAGCTCAGTTGGTTAGCGCGTAACTTCGTGAACGAAGAAGCTTCAAGATCAAGCGGTGCTGGTTCGACTTTCGGAATGTGCGCTTGAGCAACGCATTCTAAGGACTGCTCTCCATTCAGTGGCACCTAATAGATGTAATAATTCCCCGGCAACAAGACTTCAACAATTGGAAATTTCACTCTGCCGATCTCGGTAACTGGCCCTGCTTCAAGAGCCTTTACATCTAAGTTTACAAATATGCAAAACAACCAGGAATAACCTATCAAGGCTTTGTCAGTCCGAGGATAAAGATTCAAAGCCAAGTTTGCCCCTTTTTTCAAATAGTTTTTAGAAAAACACAAAAAAGCCCAAAAACATCCGGGCATTAAAAAAAACTATCGGTATCTCAACCCTGCTTTTGCTACACTATGCCCCCCTCGGACAGGAGAATAACCAACTTTTATGATTTAATTTAGGGTGCTTTTAACAGAACATGTTTGCACGTAAAGCATTAGCCTAAGTCACCGCTTTGGACGCCTAATTTTTTTCCGGGCCCCCAAGGACTAACGAATAACAAATTTTATACTTGAATTTAGTCGTTTAGGATGGTATTAACCAAACATTTTTGCGCGTAAATTATAAAATCACAATTTCGGGCCCCCCAACAATCACAGGCCTGGGCCCTCAAGGGTACGCCGTACCCTCCGTACCCCCCTCTCGTAGGCCTTGTTACCGACCAACAAGCACAAGAAGAATTGTTCGAAATCGAAGGCGCGATGAGGATGTAGGCTAGGCAGCGGCCGTTCAGTTCTAGAATGATGCAATGGATAATAATCAATCACCTAAAGAGTAAAAACAGATTCCGAGTGGAAGTTTTTCTTGTAGTATTGGACAGCCTACAATCTGCGCTGGAGCAACGGCGCAAGGCATAGGGGAGAGTGGGGTTAGTCGGAAAGTTTTTTTTTTAAAGTGAAATTTAAAACAATTGGTGCATAACCTGACAACTTGAAGCGGCTTAAATTATTATCTATGCTGTCCTCTATCATACAACCAAAAATAAGTATTGAGTCAATTAAGCTTTTAATGAAAATTTAAAATAAACAAACATGCAATTGACTTTTCAACGTACCCCATGTCTGGGGTTAGTTGAAAAACGTCAGTTTAATGCCCACTAATGAACTGGATACTCATTTTTCAACCAACAAACATTTACATGGGGTGGTAAGTAAATATGTTTACTTGCTTTAAAATTAAAATGCAATGAATTCTACACCTCATCACCGTAAAACCACTTTTCAATAAACGCATTGTTGAAACTTGTGCTGGCGTAGGCTATATATAGCACTTTCCAAGTTATTCAAATTAAAATTTTACAATGTATGTCTGCTTAAAACAAGTGCATTGGAGTTTATACTACTTATTATCATACCACGACGATATACTCGTATCATACTACATAGTCATATCGTTATCAAACCATTTTTCAACTAACCCCACCCACTATTTTCCAACTAGCCCCATTAGCATATGACAAACTATTTTCCTAAAATATTCAAGCATGGTGCATTGGACTAAAATTTGTTTATTTCTTAGTGTTGCAGAACACCTACAGCTGACACACACCAAAAAACTTCTGCCTATCTTTAACGATATCGACGCATTAGATGTTTTTTAATAAGCCAAAAATTTTACTTTGAAAGTAAGAAAATACAAAATTGTCAGCCAAACAGGTATACCTTGACTCAACAAATCGAAACTAACATGGATTATGTGTTTTTATAAACTACTTCACATGTTGGCAGTAAATATTTAAAAAAGTTATCGAGAGTTAAAAAAATGATCATTTTTCAACTAACTCCGCCTTCCAACTAACCCCACTCTCCCCTACACCCAATTGAACACACGGTTTAGTTTTTTTGCGAAATCTGCGTGACCTAACACCTGCGCAGATCCAAGAAAGTGCTGACATACTTTTAGAAGCATATTCCCAGGATTTAAAAGACGGATTGAAAGATGAACTACCTCAGTTTTCAGAATTCATAAAGCACATTGCTATTGATTGCTCCTATCCAGAACTCAACTATTTCACTTCAATTAAAGAAAACAATATTGACACCACATTTCCTAACATTGACAATTTGTTGCGCATTTATCTATGTATGATGGTAACTAATTGTAGGCCTACTGGAGAGAGATCATTTTCAAAATTGAAGTTGATTAAAAACTATCTGTGAAACCACGGACATGTGTGCGAAACACAATGGGGCAAGAGCGGCTACACTATGTAACTCTATTGAATATTGAAAATGACATTCTGAAATCTGAAGTCACTGAACTCATCTGAAATAATTGCCAAATTTGCCGAGATCAAAACGCGTCAAAAAGATCTTTGAATAATATTGTTGAAGTTTTATATTTCTCCTTGCAAATAAAACATTAGCCTACATTAGACTTTTGTTATTTTTGTTGTTGTAGAATGTAGAATGTAGAATGTAGAATTGTTGTAGAATGTAGAATGTAGAATCTATAAAATATTCAATTACTTCCCGGGTATTATCTGTCATCATCAGTCGTTATCTCCTCCTGCGGCAGATTGCGCATCAACATGGCTTATTTGCTTCCAAGAGTCGCGATTTTGAGCCAACTCGCCCAGTGTCGTCAAGTGGAGTCCGGTCCATGATTGAATGTTATCTTGCCATCGTTTTGGTTGTCTGCCACGTTTTCTTTTTCCTTCTACTTTGCCTTCTGTGCAAACTTTGCTGATTCCGAATTGTGATCTTTTAGTGTGGCCGAACAGTTTTAAAACTTTTGATTTTATTATTGCTGCAATTGGATGTAGTTTTGTCATAGTTAGAAGATCTTCTATTTTTGTGTGATCAAGTAACTTTTTGTTGGTCATGCTTCTCATGATGTGATTTTGGAAGGTAGTGAGTTTTTTCATTGTTGATGATGTCCAATTTACGCATTCTAGACCGTACAGCACGACTGGTAAAACGTAGGTGTTGAAAATTTTTGCTTTCAGTTTGACTGGGAGTCTATTGGATGTTAGAATCTTTTTGTTCTTTTCAAATGCTGCCCAGCCTAAGCCAATTCGGTGTTGCACTGCTGTCTTTCCATCGTTGGTTGCGGATAGTCGGTGGCCAAGATATATGAATTCTGGTACTTGTTCTATTTGTTTTCCATATAGAGTGAGATTGAGTGTGTTGTTAGTTTTGTCGGTTGTCATACATTTGGTTTTGGACACATTTATTTGGAGGCCGTATTTAGCAGCATTTTTTGACAGAGCATCTAGGTATTCCTGCATTTTCAGTTTAGAATTATTCAAAATGGCCATATCGTCTGCGTAGCTTAAGTTGGATATTACATATTATCTGTACGGTACATCAAATCAATCTGCTACAGGCCCCGCACTTGGTACGGCACTGATTGGTCTTCAGCGGTTTTCATCAGGAGTTGTGCGGCCTGTACAAATGTGTGTCTTGATTTCAGTCGCCGGGGTTTATCTTATACAGACTTGTAAGAGACTCAAGTGGAGCAAGTTGTCCAATCAATCAATCAATCAATCAATCAATCAATCAATCAATCAATCAATCAATCAATCAATCAATCAATCAATCAATCAATCAATCAATCAATCAATCAATGGTTTGTTTGTCAATAACAGGAACATAGTCCGGTGGCCTACATGTTTGAAATATGCAAGTGATATAGCTACACAATGCAAAAGTTACACAAGTCCCAATACCGACAGGAAGACAACGAGACGACCATACGGTGGTATAGCCTACTAGTCAATTGCCACTCTACGGAAATGACGGTTTTGCCATTTAAAATATAAGAAAATATAAATGAAACGTTAAAACGTTGCCGCGCTTCAACATACGCACCAAAAAAGGTTTGGTTTGGGTTCATAGCGCTGCGAGAAAGAGACAGAATGGCTTCTTTGCGACGAAGCTCAGCTGGTGGTAGACTTTACGATGGTGTTGGTCGCAGGCATCCAGTCACGACACACAAGGCGTCATTTATGGCAGTGTCAATTTGATTGCAGTAGACATTGTGACTCCAGACGGGTGCACAAATTGCACAGTACAGTATTCTGCTGGAGCGTAAACTATCGCAATGGTAGCAGTGCGCAGAGTGTCAACGCCGGCTTCCCAGCCTGAGCCGACCAGGCGCTTTAGCAAAGCTGTGAGCGTTGGGATCTTTTTGTGTAGTGACTCAAGTATTGATGGTAAGTGAGCGACCTGTCCAGGACTCTCATTAGATATTTAAGGTTTGGGCAGAACGATAGGGTTTTTCTACCGGTGTTGATTTTGAGCTCACCTTCGCTTCCCGGTTGTTTAAGTGGAAAGTTGTCGTCACTGTTTTGGTTTCGCTGAGCTTCAATCTCCATCTCTGGAGGTATGCCGAAAGTGTCGACATGTCCTGGTTTAAAGTCCCTTGTAATGTTTCCCAATCATTCGACAGGTGTAGAATGGCCAAAGTCATCGGCGTATTGCGTGGATGCCGTATTTGGCAGGTCGTGGATGCAGATGTTAAACAGATGTTAAACAGATGTTAAAGATTTTGTTGGAGCCAGGACAGATCTCTGGGGACGCCATTTTTAAAGCGTCGTAACCTGCTTAGTTTATCCCTTCCGGTACCGATAATGGGAGTAAAGCTTCTGTTGTGCACGAGCTCCATGATCATGCGGACCATGTGCCTGTCTGGGAGCAGTTTGCAGGTGAGACCTGGGTGGAGTGTTCAAACAATAAACCCTCATTGGAGTCCTTCGAAATTGTTCGTAGGCTAAGTGTTTGTCCGAGTTCGACACCAAGACTCACGAGGCATTGATCATCAAATCTTTCAACTTAAGGCTCAACAAGTTATTATTTTCTGGCCGAGCTTTCTATCTTTTGACCATTTTTGATTGAATTGTCTCGTGTTGTGCTTTTCGTATTTTTACTTTGTTTGTGCCACTGTGTTCGTGCTGTGCTTCTGTCCATCTTGCGTAATCTGCTTGAGTCCTTTTCTGAACAATTAATTAATTTTACCTCTCAAATACTTGACCCGTTGTGCTGCGTAATTTTTCAGTTATCATTTTGTGTGAGCTAGTTAAGCAAGTTTCTCGAATGTTTAGATTTGTCCATATTTTTGCTGTGATAAGTGTATTATTCTTAAGTATCTCTTTTAAAAATATTTTTCTTATAGGCTTGAAAAGGGCTGTATGACTAGCCCAAAACGCTAGCTTATTGTTTTTATATTAAATGTAGTGTTGTTGCTGGATTATGTCTGTTTATGGTTTAATTCTAATTTAGTTTGCGAAAACTTAGCTAACTCTAATGTTAAGTCTAGTCTAACTTGTAAAAACTGAAATAGCTGTAATTATAATCTAATTTCAAAAAGCTATAAAAATTCTAGTTGTCCAAGTCTGGCTTGTACCTGTATCACGTCAACTGTGTGTGCTATTTGCATTTACGTTCGAGCCTGTTACATTATTGTGGTATTCGTGAGGCTTTTTGTTTCAGTGGTGTTCATTTCTGCGCACCCATGTGTTGGCTATAAGCGTGCAATTAGACTTCTTGTTATGAGCGTTGACGGAGTCCATGACCGCTTACGGCATTTCGTTATGTTTGTTTTAGGATTTTATTAACCCGCTATTTTGCATCGTGTTCTTTTATAGCCAGGACACTAACTCTGATCTAGCTTTCACTCATCTGTCGTTTTAATTTTCGCTTGTTCTGACATGCACATCTCTCCGCTGAATGTTTGTGTGCACACGGTGTGCAGCGAAGTCATCCATATAATTTTTTGCAGCCAAACGAATCAATCTGAGTCATTCATTGCTCCTGCCTAATTAGATTGAACAAGTATAACAAAGCGACGGCCATCAAAGTAGATTGTTCTCGCCCATCGCTGCGATAACTGATAGGCCAAAATAAAGTTCCCAATTGATGACTCAACAAAACTCCGAAATGTTTTATGCTGACAAAGTTTCTGCAACTCGATGATGACTTTAATGTATAACACGTCCCTCACGAACTATTTTCACTTTAAGGTTCATAAAAAAATATTTAGGAAGGCCATAACCTGGAATGTTGTTTAAGTCAACATAAAATCGTGGATTTGGGAATGAATAAGCATTGTAACTGCAAGTCCATGCCGTGACTTTTGACGCAAAATGTGAGAAGGCCAATCGATTCCATCAGATGTGACTTTTCCGAAACATTGAACACATTAAGATACTCCAATCACGGTTGAACCGTTTTGCAAAGTAGCTAACTGCATGTGTTTCATATTGAAAAATCGTCTTCGTCGTTCTGTTTAAGGTAAAATAATTTCAAAAGTGAAGAAATATTAAACGCCTCGCTTAAACTTGTGGAACAGGCTTCATGTGGAAAAAGCTGGTTGTGCTCAGACCCTACAGTTTGAGTCAACTGAAGATGTGAGATTTTGTTTAGTTGCCTGTCCAAGAGTAGCTGCTTGGAGCCTACAGTTTGAGTCAACTAAAGATTTTGTTTCGTTGGCTGCCCAAGTGCAGCTGCAGTGAACACAAAGCACACTCGACATAATACACAAATAAAATTGTACTTCGCTATGACGCTTTTACTTCTGCTGCAAATCACGCTCTCAAATAGTTTTAAGAATAAAATTTTGCAATGAACAAGCGGGAATAAAAATGAATGATCAGCCGAACATAATCTTTTGCACAACGCAGAGTCGATCAAAAAGGTTGCATTCCATAATCTTTACGTACAGAGATGTAAAAAAAACTACCCATTTTATATGTTAAAAAACTTTTTATTTTGCTGCTTAGTACTACCTAGTTTAGAAAGATGACGATGTAAGGTTGAAGTTAGTGTGAAAATGATAGAACTTTAAGAACAAAGGGTATTGTTGTTTGAACAACAGCGCTATGCAGCACATGGCGGAGTACATGCTTCACAGAAACCTTTCAAAATCAACTTCTTCAAATATGAGAGAACCGACGAGGTCCCTCCACGTATTATGTGTTCTCGATGACGACATCTAAAGTCGGTGTAACTCAAACAGCAAAATCTGTCATTTTTGTATAGATTTTACGTGTGCAGACGTTGAATCAATGTAAAAGTGACGAATTTTGTTGTCTGCAAAGTTCACTATAAACGAAATCGGATCTTAAAATCTGAAATATTTACAAAACTATGGGACATGTCCGATGTAACGACAAAGCATATTCGACAAATTACCTGGTACATTAAACGGTTACCGACGTCAATATTGCGTACTTCGAAACACAAAGTCCTTTGATCAACAAACAACAACGCATGGCAAATTCTGTGTTTCAAGACGCTTCGCTATCTGACTGCTGACCGAGATACAAAAACGACAGAACCTGGCATCTGGTTAACATTTAGATATTTTCAAAAAAAGAAAAATAGATAAATCTGAGTCTCTTGAAAACCGAACAAGGCAGGGTGACGAAACAATTAAGGCACAATCGCATATCGGCGTCTCTTCTTTTGTGTGAAGAAGCCGTAGCAGAATCGTCGAGCCATCATCGCCTCAGTGTCATACTTGCGCTACTGCATTTTCGAAACAGCGTTGGCTTCTACGCATCGATTTTCGGCTTTTTGTTTGCGGACCTGCGGCAGAATGAACATTGTTCATGAAAGATATCAATCACCTTGGAGGTCGTAATAAATGTTATATTGTTTAAAACTTTAAGTCCACAGGCAATGCCAAGACTGTGGCGCAGTTAACGACGAGAAGCATTACTAATAAGGTTGGTCTCGTGTACCAGAATGGTTTCGGGAGGGATAGGAACTTTTTAACTGACTTTTGATGACGTTATGAGATAGCTGCCAGAATGTCACTTTCGAAAGAGGCTTTGGTCGAAAAAGCAACAATCTGAGTGATTTCGAAACTGCACCCCTCGAAACCAATCACCGAAAAGAATTAATGAGTACAAGTTAAACGTTAGAGCTCCGTCGGTGTTCGATTTCGAAACGTTTTAAAACATACACTCCCTAACATGCTTGATGTGTTTGTCAACAACGCTGCCCAGCAAAGCACCCAGACAGCCAATCAGTCATCTTGTACATTGATTCAACGCCTGCAAACGAATCAATGTAAAAAAACGACTGATTTGCTGTCTGGGCAGAACTTTCCATAACTACGCTGAAAACTTTAACTGATGTTGGTCGGGATAGAGGAGTTACAATGAGTTTGCTTTCACAAGCGCTTACCCATCACCGGCGGCAGGAATGCGTTTGAAGGCTTGTCGCTGCGCGTCCACTTTCGAGGCATCTGAACAAGCAGACATCATCATATTATGTCACATTATGTCCAATCAACGTCTCTATACCGAAAAAGCGTTACAAACAACCCAGCTAGCAAAATTCGTTTTTTACTTTGATTTAATGTCTGCGGGGGTTAAAGAATTACCAAGAATTTTACATTGATTGTAAAATGACGGATTTTGCTGTCTGGGTAGCGAAGTATTTTCGCAGTACGTACCTTGTAGCCAGCGAACTTGAGTGGCGGGACCGTAGCCTTTCTGGTTCTTAGCGGCGATGCGGAAAATTATTGCCGGTTTTGTCGTGCAGTCGATGTGGGCCGACCCGAGGTGGGCGTGGGGCACGGTACACTTTGGTTGCTGGCCAAGATAAACCCTAAACGGTCGACAAGTTAATCAAACACTGCGATACTTTGATGCAATTAGACGCAATTGCAACGATAAGGCGTTGCAAACATGAATTTTAACGGAACGCCTCAAAACAAAACCTTTCAAGGTGGTGATTTGAGGACTCAAAAACGTTAACTATTGGAACATTTTTAAGAAAATGTAGATTACAATTCAACAGATAAGTAATATATCTTTTAGTCCAGGGCCTAGGCGCGATGTATGACGACCAACATACCTCACGAATTGCATGTTCGATGGGTTTTGTCTGGCCGAGGCGCTCTTCACCGCAAGGTAAACAGAATATTCGAGAATGATGCCGTTCGTGCTGGCAGGTGGTTCCCAAGAAATCGAGGCTCCCTCGAGAGTCTTACTGATCTTAATTGCCGAGGGAGCGCCAGGAAATCCAGGCAGGCAGGTTTTGAAGGCGGACAACTCTGAGAAAGGACCGCGACCGCATTCGTTGATGGCGGCGACGCGGAACTTGTACGCGGTGCCAGGCTCCAGCATCACCTTCTTCAAACACCCACTCTGAAAAAAAGATGTAGATTGCAAATCCGATTAGATTTTAACAAAATAGTAGTTTGCGAATTATTATTATAAAACAGGCTATAGCATAACAAATGCTGTTTTCGACTCAGGTAGTTCAGTATTTATTTTAAGCTAAAAAATAAAATTTATAAAAAAGCGAATAACTACTTTGTCTGGTACTGTGATCACATCCACGGCATCCGATTCCACTTCGTCAACTTTCTCCATGTAGTGATTGACAGTGAATGAAGTGGATTTGACAATTGAAACATCAAACCAGACATTCTCCGGTTTCACCGGATCAGCTTCTTCTGGAGTTGTTTCAGGAGGAATGTCTTGTTTTGGTTTTAACTCATCTTTTACGTTTTCCGATTTTTCGTCAACATCCATCTTTGTCGGAAGATCTTTATCCTCAATTTTAACTGCAAGAGCACTCGGAGGAGGCTCGTCGGTAGCTGGAGGATTATCTGCTGGAGTCGAGGAATGTGCAGAGTTGACACTGGCCGTCATGGCTATGTCCGTGGATGAAGTGGTTTCCGTGGAAGAGCCACCAGCGGACACAGTCTTGGTGGAGTCCGTTTGATTCGTGGTTGTTGTTTCATGAGGAGGAGTTTTGCATTCTCTGAATGAAGAAGAATGGAGAAGCTGTTGATTATGACAAGATGCATTTTAAGAACTTACAAAAGGAATTCTTTAAACTTTAGTTTTGAAATCAATGAGCCAGCATTTATGGGCAATGGGCATCAATATAATTAAATTAGCGAATAAATAAGCTATCAGTAACCTTTCAAGTACATGTAGCTTACATTTACATTTGAAAAAACTAAAAAAAATGTCAATACGTCATGAAATTTTCACTTTGTGTGGAGCTTCATGTACTCGAGAGGTTACTAATACTTTTTTATTCACTTGCTGATTTATGTACATCAGCTTGTATGCTCTGTGGATCCTTCTCTTGTATCATGGACCAATCCTGTAGATGTTTGCTGGTACAACCGTTTTTTCTTTGAATATCAACAATTAGGTTTGCATTCTATTTACAAAAAGATGCAACTTACGCAGTTGTAGTTGCTATTTGTTCTGTTGCATTTGCTGGTTCTGCATCATTCGAGGCTTCGGCAGCAGACGCTGTGGTAGACGTAGCTTGGTTACTGTCGGCAGTGGCGGTGATAGGTGTGTCTGTTTGATTGGTCACAGTTGTTTCGTGGGGAGGAGACTTCGGTTCGGATTGGCTGGTTGCGGTGTCGCTGGAACGAAAACATCCAAATGACATTTAATAGCAAGCGAAGAGTAAAACATGTCAAAGCTGTATTTCAAACTTCGCTCGCAAACTTAAAAAAACAAATTTACAAGCTGGCATTCTGTCAATCCAGCTTTTCTTTTTCGTGACCTTCATTAAGCAAACGTGTTTCAGTTAGATATTGAGTTATCTTGATCATAGTGACGTAGTCTTGTATTTGATACCTCGGTGTTGACTCTTGCTTTGGTGGTTCAGACTTCACTGGTTCGGGAGCATCAGTCTCCATGGGCTCCGGATCTGAAGTTTTGGGAGGAGCAGTGGGAGAAGAGCCATTCTTCACTGTCGACGACAGATCTTCGGATGTAGAGCTGGAAATCATTTCTACTGTCATTGCAAGGAAACTTTGGAAGAGAGTTAATTTTCATACACAAACAGATAAAACTAGGTAGCCCAACGTGGTTCAATAAGACGTTTATTTAACACAAAAAATACCGAACTATTCTCGGTTTGCTTGGAGCACTCGCCACGACTATCAAACGCCCAACAAAAGACAAAATTTTGCTTTATGAAAACCACAAACGATACTTCTGAGCTGTACAAATTAAGGGCAAGAAACGAAAGACAAACATTGCACCTGTTCGTGAAAAAAACACGCAAGGTGTCTGAAAATAGGCAAAAACTTAGTAGAAAATCTTCTTCCTGTTTTAGGTCTCATTTCCTAGAATCAGGGTAGGACGGGGTCTGGCAAGGCACATCCTCAGTCTCCATTCATCACGATCTAGGGGGCTAGTGTTCCACACAAAAAAGAGCAGCAAGCGTACAATCGCTTATTTGGAGTTGCGGACCACAATATTAGAAATATCGCTTGTAGTTCTACAACAGGAAAGTTCTTCGAACTGTCACTTCTAATGCATATTCGAGATGGTCTGATTTCTTACTGAAATAACCAATTGATTTGCAATGAAAACAATTTATCATGCTTGTGCATTTTACGCCTTTTTTGACCAAACCATCGCACCATAAAATGTCAATAAAGTCGTCTAAATTTTAACCTTTCTTTCGTATCAGCTTGCACGGGCGGGGGTTTCATAGAACTCTTTGTAAATGTCGTAGAAGGGGTTGTGGTTGTCATGGCGCTCGCTTCCACGTTTGTCTCCTTTGCTGCAAGATCACAAGTTAACAGAACAACTTCAGATATGGAATACAAAGTTCAGTTGCATAATACTAAATTAGTTGCAACTTGCAACTATGGCGACCGGTACATAAATTGCGATGGTTACAACCTAGCTGGAAAAATCTGTCTTCGTTGCGTCGATTCAACGTCTGTAAACCATGCACAAAAGTTGGGTTTTGACAGCTGGAATGTGACTAAGTCTGCACAACCAAACACACAAGTCTAGTAAGGACGTCCACAGTGCTCTTTACGTTTAGCAAGTTCACAAACCCATGACGCAACGTCGCGATTAAAAATGCAGACAGATAACAAAGCATAGAGAATTAGAGATACTTCGACGAGGCATTTACGCCTCCAGAACTCATAAAAACTAAAGAGATATCTTACCAGGAGCGATGGTGGGTTTAGGCGTGACGATGATACGCTGCATACCGGAGGTGTTCGATATCAGCTTCAGTCCCTACATGAAAAAAAAAAGTGCAGTTAAGTGGATATTGGAAGAGTAGGTATAATATATGAAAACTATATGACCTACCTCGATAACATAGCCGGGCTGTATGACGTCTATGAATGAGAGTCAGGGTTGGCTGATTTAAATCAAATGATTTAAATCATGATTTAAATCAAACAATAAAAATCAAAAAAATCAATTAAAAAAATCAAATGATTATTTATTTGCTAAAATAAAAATAAATACATCAACAAACGTTTCACTGCTTCTCTGTAATACAAAAGTTATATTTAAATACTTAAGGCTATGCATGTTTTGAAAGGCAACTTAGTTTACTTGGCAGTTCACAAACAGTGTTGTTCACTAAACATAGCTTTTGAGCAAGTTTTTTCCACTTTTGGTCTGCTTCAATCAGAAGTTCGAAATCGATTGGGCACTGCAAAAGCTGGCGAGCTTGTATTTGTGTACAAACTTCTCAATGCAAAATAAACTGCAATTTTGTGTCATCTGAACTTTTATTGTTTTGGTATGATACGTCAGTAACATAATTATATTACACAGTTAAACTGTCTTTGCAAAAAGTCTGGTTGTAGACTATGCATCAGTTGAGCAAAAAAGCAAAGTAATGTGTGCTCAAACGTAAAGAAAGATTTTAGTGTAGTGAGATGACAGTCTGAGACGTACCTCAATCTCGATATGCACATTATGGTTTAGTATAAAGCAACATATCACACCTACTTAAAAATATGTGCAATAGCGTGACGCGACAATTTATCAAAAGACAATTTATCGAACGACAGTTTATCGAAAGACAGTTCATCGAACGACAATTCATCGAAACGACAGTTCATCGAAACGACTGTTTATCGAAACGACAGTTCATCAAACGACTGTTTATCGAAACGACAGTTTATCGAACGACGAAGCACATATGCAATGGAACACTCAGGGGCTAGGGGATAATGGTTAGGGGTTAGGGTTACTGGTTAGTGCGTAGTGGTTAGGGGTTAGGTTTTCGATTAACTGTCGTTCGGTTAATTGTCGTGGTACCGTGCAATAGACACTAGGCAGGCTAGCCTACAATGTGATAATAAACACTTGCAAAGCAAAGCCTTTCAATCAATCAAGGGGTTAAAAATAATTCTGCTATCTTACTAAAATGATCTCTTCCCCCAAGTAGACTCGACGCTTTTTATATAAAAAAAAATCAAAAAAATCTGATTTAAATCAAAAAAATCCGATTTAAAAAAAATCCGATTTTTTTTATTTTTTAAAAAAAATCATGATTTTTTCCAACCCTGATGAGAGTATACTTATTATTGAGCATGAGCATAATTATTTCTCTTTTAAAATTAAGAGTGATTTTGGACTGAATGAAGCTGTATTGTTTTGCCAAGTTCATATGAAAAAGATAGACTTTGTGAAACACGTCAACTGCAATTCAATATTTGCATTAAATTGTCCATATAAAGATTACCGGCGGTTGGAGAAACACATAGCAAAATGCAATGCGAGGTTAGGGTACAGCTGGTTACAAGTATCTTTGCAGAAACGTCAACTCTAACCATTCTTGTAACAGTGGTTCAAAACCTCCACTAGTATTCCAAACATTCCCTTTATCTGCAATTATTCTTGCCCAGAGTGATGCAAACACGATTCTGCCACCAGTTTACCTCATTTTCAGCACGCCCATCCTACCTGGGTGTTCGAAGTGATGATTTTGGTTCCTGCTCCAGGCGTGAGCACTTTCGTCGTTATGGCAACAAGTTTCGAACCGCCTCCAGATTTATTGATGAGTGGAATCGTCTTAATGACCGGCGCCGATGAGCCAGTGCTATTCAATTGAGTTGTCATCACCGAAGCTCCACTGGGCACTAGCTTGACCACTGGACGCCCCTGTGTCTAAAAAGAGAAAGGCGCAATTTATGACAGTGATCAGATCAATGTGCTCCAGCTGTTGTAAAGTTTGTGCGTGCACAGAATTCTGCCATTGTTCAGTGACTCTAGAGCGCAGGACACAAAAGAAATCATTCTCAAGGCTAGATAGGTAGATTCACGTTAAATATGGTTCAGTAATCGTAAAAATAATTACCACCCTACCAATAATTAATATGACCAGAGTTTAGCGTTCTGCATCAGTGGTCGGGCAAAAACCGTAAACTAAAATACACAGTTCTGGATAAAAACCACTAATCAGTTTTGTGGGTGGTAACTACCTTTGAAACTGTTGTCATGGGGGTCTTTACTAAAGTGATGGTTTTGGTAACCCCTCCTATGACTGTTGTCACGACTTGAGTGACCGGACCTGAAAAGCAGAATCAATTTTTTCAACAAACCTGATAAATAACCCAGACAGCAAAATTCGTCATTTTTACATTAATTCAACGCCTGCAGACATTGAATCCACGTAAAAATGACGGATTTTCTGTCTGAGAATGCACACCATTTCTAAGCCAAGGAATCGAACAACCGGCTACCTTTCTTGACGGTGATGAGTTGCCTTGGTTGCTGGGCAGGCGTCGACTTGACTACGGTCAATTGTGGCGTGGATGGGTGGCTGGTCTTCGGTTGTGTTGAGTTCTGCAAAGTGCAAATAATTTTATGATTTCTGCTTAGGAGGCGGAAGCGTCGAGAGAACGTTCCAACCAGCATTGAGGGCAATAGCATCAACATGGTGTCTTCAAAGTTTCAGGTTTTCTTTTATTATGCAAAATCATCCGTTGCTCAGTTATTAAGATTAAACTGCACTCTAACATACAAGTAAAGCTCAGTCACTTTATGTAAGTCACTGTCTAACACATGCGCACACACACACACGCATTGCATGAATAAAATTTATCAATCTTAGCGTGTACTCTGACACGGAACGCTGGTGACAGTTGAAGCTTACAACGTCAGCTGAGGTGTTTGTCGGAGTTGCAGATGCGTCTGGAAAGGTTGGCGTGTCGGGTCCTTCACTAGGTGGCGCTGCTGACACGCTGAAATAAAAAGCACAATCGTTTCGTTTACTCGATTTGGAGCTGAGCTCAAAAGCGCAAGGGAATCTTAGAACGTAGAAAGTGTGGCAGAGTTGTGTGGGCATTATCATTATTTTACAAATATCTAGTACTTTTCTATTTAGAAAAATGAAAACAAAATCCATTGTGATGTTTCTTTTATTTTGAAGTGAATGCCTTACCGAGCAATTCCGTTTCACAAGTACAACAGAATCTATTTGATACCTCATCAACTCCGATAAATACGGCTCTTTTTAGCAATATCTCATCTTAAATTAAACCCAGTACCGGTATGAGTGTACTGTAGAATATTTGGTATTTGTGCCTAAATGAAGAAACCTAGACCCAATACGATAATACCTTGTCTAGTTTAGAAATCGTATCTAGCATCAATATTTATGTTTTTAGAGACAAAGTTTACAAGAATCCGTACCCCGATGAAGGGATTTTCTGCTTCGCCGCAGCAGCAGCTGCCAATGCTGCTATACCGGTCATGTGAGATTGGGAAGTGACAGATGAAGAAACAGGTAGCGGTGTAGCTAGACGTGGAGCCGTGTTTACGAGTTGAGCTGCCGACGTCTTGGCTTGGGCTTCTGAAGCTGCAATGGTAAGATGGTCTATTAATATTGTGCTGACACACGCAGACTATAAGAAATCAAATGTTATGTGTAAACTTTTTCTTGTAAAAGCTGTTTGAATATTGAAAGCACACGACTTGCCTTTCGAAGAGGTAGTTTGATTTTTGGGTAACATTTCGTATTTTTGTATTTGAAGCAAGTAGGCATCTGCAATATTGACGGCTCCCCACGATACTTCTAACGTTGTCGTTGATGCTCGAACCAACTGGACCCGAGATGGGGCGGGCGGCTTTTCTGCATGAAAAAATGTGTAAAGGTAGGCCACAGATGTGTACTAGGATGTTTCATTTTTTCCACACTTCGAAATTAAAAACGTTCGGATTTGGGTATGATGGGATTTTGGACACTGATTTGAAAAAGTGTAATTTTTATTCCATTATGACGTCATGTAGCTGTGGCACCGCGTACATGAAACTCGTAAGGGGCTAAAACGGAACATGGTAGAGAGACGAAATTGGTGTCAAAATGCGCAGAATACCGGTTTTCCCATACTTTTGTACATTGCGCACTGTGGACAATGGACATGAATAAAGTTGAGCAGAGCAAAAATGAAAAACCACAGTCTTTCACATATGTTTAAAAAAGGACAAGTCAATTAGTAGCTAAAATACAATTACCCAAACTTATTTTTGATGTTAATTTATACTTGCACCAATGCGAACATTAACCAACTGATTTTTCAATCTTTTACAGACCGGTCTCTACCAGGTTGTGCATAACGCCAGAAAAAAAACACCATTTTACTTGTTTCAAGAAACCACAAGTCCTTGCAACAGACTTGATTGTTCCAAGCCTTCCTGTAGCCATCTCGTCCGCTCCATAAGTACAAGCGCGAGTTGATGTTAACAGATGAATGTCCAGCCCGAGCACGGGGAGCGGAGTCATCATAAACCTGATAAAACCGGTTGAAACAAGTTTGATTATAAAGCAAGTTAACAAGAAGTCAATCAATCCTGTATTATACAGATACAAAATTTGGCTTTACAGCGATTCGTATGTGAAACGAACATTGAAAAAGCATGACTAAAACATTAAAATGTTAGAGTTTTAGTCAGGTATATTTGCTTACCTCTAATGACAAAGTTTCCCACGTCAGCGTTTTAAGGTTATAACATGCGAGGGTGTCACTACATTTCCATTCCTTCTCATGAATTGCCACTTTATCGTCCATGACAAGTGGGACCCAGCCGCCAAACACATACATGCGGTCGCCAATGCAAGTTGCGCTGTGCAAGCTCCGAGGTAGAGGAAAGATGCCCGAACTCTCTGGGCAACTCCATTGCATGGATTCTACAAACATAGCACATACGTGAAAGAACGTAAAAAAAACGCTCTTCAAACATATTTTGTAATTTAAGAAAAAAAGGATGGAAATCTGTGAACCAGCTGTCATAACTATAATATTACCAATATCGAGTATCCATAAGTCTCCAAGTCTGCAGCCATTCATGCCTCCGTATATGACAAGTTTATCTTGCCCGCTAGAGTTTTTCCAAGAGACTGCAGTGTGTGATTCTCTGGGAGGTGGTGGAGATCCAAAAGTGGCTGGGACATTCCAACCAACAATTCCAGAACCAGGGCGCAATTCCAAAGTGTACAAATCATTCAAGTACCTGAAAGTTAATATTTAATGGAAAGGAAATAACATATATAATATAACTCTTTTATTATTTGTTATTAACGTTATAATCACATCAACCTACATAAATTGCAAGAATAATAGCCTACCAATGATACTAAACTTAAATCAATAGACCAACGATTCTAAAATCAAATGTAGACACATTTTGTATATATGACATACTTTGCATCAAAGCATCTAGATCAACGGTGGGCAAAATGTGGCTCGCGAGCCGCATGCGGCTCTTCAACATAAATTTTGTGGCTCTTGTATTGAATCGTAATATTACAAAAAAATTAAGATTACATATAATTTATAAATGTATCTCGGACTGTCAACCAAGTAGTGGCGTGCCTAGGGTATAGCAGGTATGGCTCGAGCCATGGGCGCCACATTGATAGGGGCGCAAAAATCGGTTGGTATTATATAAATTAAAATTTGCGACTTAGCCTACACTGTCTTCAAAATCTAATTTGCGGCCAATACAACACAAAGATCAAACAAGAGTCTCTCTTTTACTGTAGCCATTGTTAAACAATTTGCAAAAACAATCTGCAAAATTGTGACTTTGCAAAAGTAACATTGTGCTTCTCCCGGCTCATTTTGCGTTCAGTCAGCAACAATTGGAAGTTTAGTAAAGTCGCTATAAGCAACGATTAGTTGAAGCTTAGAAGTAGCACCAGAACTTACTTATTTATTTTTATAAGAGTTTATAACTTTGTAAAATCAAAACATCGTGCAACCTTGACAAATGAACACTTGGAAGAATTAATTTGCACAGCATTAACAACTTATCGTCCAAATTTTCAGACATTAGTGAGTCAAGTACATAACTTATGGATAAACAATCATTGTGTTTTTATTGCTGTTATGTTATCTCAACTGATTTTGCGCTCGCTGGTGATTATGGTTTATCCGCGAGCGGCTCTTTCTTTGAACAACTTTGCCCATCCCTGATCTAGATCAACAGAAGCTATAGGCTATTTAACTCACCAGACTAATAAGCTTTGAAAACTCTGTATTTAATGGCAAAATAATACTACCATCGATGAAGTATCATCACCGATTCACCGGTTTTTCCCATAACAAAGCAAAACACTCTTACCTTGGTATATTTGTCTTGGGATCATCGCTTTCATTGGCTAATCCACCAAACAAGTAAATCTTGTTTCCAACCAAGGTAAAACAATGTCCTAGTCTGGCACAAGGAGAAGGCCCACTGATTGGAGGACGGGGTGACCACTTCTTCCACTCCCATCTACTTGCCTGAATAATTCAAATTTCTTACATCATTTGTCTTAAAAATACATATTCTGAAGCATTCAAAAGAAAAGAAATTTTTAAAGGTGTCTGGTCTCTCCATCCTTCTCTATTGAAAGGCTTTACCAATGTCCAATGGTAGCATCAAATCATAAAGTAAGCATACGTTGTTTGAAATATTTTGTAAAAGATAGGTTTACCTGAGCAACAACACTTAACACTAGAGTGGTTTTAGTCTCAAAACTTTTAACCGTACACTCGTACAGGGTGCCAAAATGTGACAATTTGCGAAAACTCTACCTGTAAATTTTCTAGAAATTATTCAAACTTTTATAACTTGCACATTGCACAAGAAAGATGACAATGATAGAGGACAAACAAGTTATTTTGAAAAAAAAGAAAAGAAAACGAAGTAAAAACTTTTAACATCCTAATGATTAAGTCTGTTGCAGCAAACATTTCAGAGCTAAGTTATTGGCTAAACTTTAATTTCCTTGCGAAAGGAGTAAATGTCTATGGATTTGAATGAAAATTGGTGAGAAGGAATCTTTTACCAGATAAAAAAGAATAATACCCTGTGCAATGGTGAAAGTTTTTTTCTATTACATTAAAAATACCTTACTTATTGACAGTCATACATAATTTTGGTATGGTACTTTACATAAAATGGAACACATCATACAATTGGTACACAAAATATGGCGTCATTTAAGTTCAATATAGCGGTATACAGGCCTCGAAATTCGTTTTTGTTGACGGCGGACAAACGTGTCCGGTCTGAGCAGCTATCTCGGCGGACAAATTAAGTCTCACGGCGGACACACGAGTTTTAGCGTCGATCGTCATGCTTCATCAGTTTATCTTGATAATTCTTCGCCATTTGAGAAGACCAACGACGTGCGCTTGAAGAGTCAAAGCGCCGTGTGGCTGCTTAATACGCCGCATAACTGATTAACTTCCACCGAACGAGGTCGTCTAGCTTTTTGCGTCACAATGCTCTGGGCACGAGTCGGAAAAATTCTACACTAACGCTACTATTTTCTGCTGAGCAAAGTTTCACTAGGATTTTTTCTTTAGGTTTATTTTTGCGTGTCGTGTGAGCGAAAGTGAATTATTTTCCCTTGACGTTTTCTTTCTTACTGTAATACCAAAACTTAACAAATTTTGCTGCATCTTGCTGTAATAGCCTACTCGTATGATCTAATTTTGTAACCAACCTTGCCTTATCAATATTACTCGGAGATCAAAGCCAGACATTGTGACGTAAGACTTGAACCAAGTTGCGCGTGATTGCTGTTGAAAAACCGTACTCCCAATCTCCCACCGATTCTTAGCGAAGAATTCACCTTTGTTACGCTGATTCGATGTCATCAATCGTTCAAGCAACGTAAAAATCGAAAGTTTTCCTGCTTGAATGGAAGCTAAGGATATCATACAGTATTTTCATTTTGTAGATGCGCGCTAGAATGCGCTGGAAATTATATTCTCGCAACAATTGTTTGTGTTATGCAATAACGATTTGAATCGCTAGTCCCTGTGTTATTTCTCGGCGGACAAATATGACCGATCTAGATGGTACTTCTCGCGGACATCACGAGCTGTGACGGCGGACATGTCCGCCGTGAATTTCGAGGCCTGGGTATGTATATAAGAGATTAAAAAAATACTAATTGTGGAGAAAGACTAAAGTGTTTTACTTAATTTTTTTAATACGTACTGTTTTATCATGACTCCATGAGAAAGTACTAAACGTTGGAAGAATTAAATGATATTTTACCACACATTCTAATTCATATATATAGTCTAACCATTCAAACAATAGAATAAAAATTGCATTTATACCGTACGGTATGTACACTAGTGCAACGGTGGGCAAACTGCGGCTCGCATGCGGCTTTTCAACATAAATTTTGTGGCTCTTGTATTGAATATTACAAGTATATACATAATATAATATTACAAAAAAATTAAGATTATATTTTATAAATATGTTCTCTCGCGAATTCAACCAAGCAGTGGCGTACCTAAGGTATGGCAGGCATGGCTCGAGCCATGGGCGCCACATTGACAGAGGCGAGAAAATCGGTTTGTAAAAATTAAAATTTCTTACTTACTGTATACTTTCTTCAAAATCTAATTTGCACCCAATATATAAAAGACAAAGATCAAAAAGGAGTCTTTTACTGTAGCCATTGTTAAACAATAGAATTGTGACGTTGCAAAAGCAACGTTGTGCCTCTCCCGGCTCATTTTGCGTTCAGTCAGCAACAATTGGAAGTTTCATAAAGTCGCTAAGCAGCAAATTAGTTGAAGCTTAGAAGTAGCACCAGAATTTATTTATTCATTTTTACAAGAATTTATAACTTTGTAAATTCAAAACATCGTGCAACCTTGACAAATGAACATTTGGAAGAATTAATTCGCACAGCATAAACAATTTATCGTCCAAATTTTCAGAGATTAGCGAGTCAAGTACAAAACTGGTATGGATAAACAATCATTGTGTTTTTATTGCTGTTATGTTAGTATGTGTCAACTGATTTTGCGGCTTGCCGGTGTTTATAGTTTATCCGCAAGCGGCTCCTTCTTTGAACAACTTTGCCCACCCCTGGTCTACTGCAAAGTATGGAGCAAAAAATTGCTAGCTACACATTTCAGGGGTCTGCTACTATTCGGTGAGTTCCTAACCCCTAACCACAAAACGGCAATGATAATTAGGCTACGGTACCCAATAATTTAAAAAAAAAATTGAAAAAATCACCGAATAGGGATCGGACTCACCGAAACGGGCCATTCCGCATTTCAGATGCAGGTTCCATTTCACGTAGGCTATACTTTTCAGCCACTTTCATTAGAAATAAAAAGGACCTTCTCCATTTACACGACTTACTGCAATAAATTGTTAAAAATATCCTTAATGCTTAAACTTATTTACCTGTAATTCATACAAATCATCAGAGTATCGGCCATATTCAATCATGCCACCGAACACCAACAAGCGTGTTCCATCACACACAAAGCCATAAGCAGCACATCCTGGTGGAATGTCACCACGAACAGCCGGAATAAACCATTGATTTGTTACTGTAAAACAATGACTTGATATAAATGATATATAATATGGTTGCCTAAATACTAAGTATTATACAATTTTAGTAAAGAGGTGACTTTCTTCAACCACAGACAGATAATGGCCAAACAGTCTTATCTCGAACAAAAACCTCTACAAAATATGCAACAGTGAACCATTGTCAACAAAATATGCAACAGTGAACCAACTTTGCCCACAGCTACCTTTTTGGCTATATTTTACACATTTAGTTGTGGATCAAGCAATTTTAACATGGTACGGTATCATACAACTTTGCCCACAAGCAGTGTTTTTAAAAATAACTTACAGTAGAAAAATAACTTTCTGCCCAATTGGTAGGGACTAGGGACTTTATATAATTGCAGGCCTTAAAACTCGTGTTTTTTTCCGGCAGCCATCGTGGCCTACCGAAAGCTCCTTTTCGGCGGCTAAATCTGCGTGCTTGGAGGCCAAAATACAACAATGATAGCACAAGTAAACAGCATTAAACTTGCAACAATGTTAAAATGATCACTTAGCGTTGTTGAAGTCTGGGCGACGTCCTGCAATAGAATCGTTGTACCATGCATTAAATGCTTTATCGGGATTATAATCCGGCATTGCGGGACCATCTAACAACCCTAAATTGTTTTAACTGCTCGCAGCTCAGTAAATTGTTTCAACTGCATACCGCCTTTCATAAAACCTGACCATTTATTCCGTTATGATGTCACCATTGAAGGTGTGAAGTCACTAACCCACAGCATTCTCAACTATGAAGACACGTGTTTTCCCCAAGGATGTCAACTAACCTAGTTCTCCTTTTTAACAACGATTCAATGTCCAACAACATTGAATCCATATAAAAACGACAATATTGCCAGCCGATGTAAATTAGCACTTCGGATTAACACTTCATTAAAATAAACATCGGGAATTGCAAACAAGACTTACAGCGCTGGTGATCGCAGCTGGATATATTCATTATTCAATACAACAGTAGTGACTATGATGCGCTGACCTAATTCTGCGTCACTCTTTGATACTACATATTTTCGACATTTAATCCACGATCATTCTATTGCGAAATTAAATAATTGGCTAGAAGAAACCGGCGGCCAAACTTGGCCGACGAAGGAGGTAGCACAGGCGGTCATTCAAGCACTACTTAGCGGCCAATCCGCCGGCCATGGCCGCCGGCTGCTTCAAGGCTTGAATTGGCTACCCTTATGGTCGCGATTAGCCACACCAGGCTTAATGATCGTATATTGAAATCAACTTGTTTATTGAATAGAAATTGCTAACATAAGTAGTAAAGAAATATGAACAACTACTGAACGACAGTATCATCAATCATGCACCTTTCTGTGACACAGCGGCAACAATGGATGTTACAAAAATGAATTTTTGGAAAGCAGCAGCAGAACGATTACAATATATACATGTTTTACAGTTTGTGACAAATTACACAAAAATGAAACTATTGTTTCGTTGATTAACGATTGGTTATGGAAGAACGCGAGATATGGCATCAAAGACCACAAAGGTCTGATCCTCATTCAAGGGCCATGAGTACTTGTCACAAGACAAATTGTATGGGGGCCTTAAGAATTTGACTTCATAAACTGAATTGGAAACTTTTCTTGTGATTTCGCCCGCATACAATTTGCTATTGTCACCCGTTGTGTTTCGGGAGGTTGAACCAATATTAAATTCCACCCAGGGGCGCCGGAAGCGGGGGGGCAGGGGGGCGAATGCCCCCCCTGCCCTCAAATTTTCTGCAGATGGAGGGGCAGGGGGGCAATGGTGCCCTTTTAAAGTCATGTAAGCTACTGCACATTTTGCAATATAACAAATTCTGCTATTCGCTTTTAGCCTAATTATAATCTTTCATTTTTGCCTCAAAATTTTTGGGGGTTTGGGTTTTTTTGGGGGTTTGGGGGTTTTTTAGGGGTTTGGGGTTTTTTAGGGGTTTGGGTTTTTTTGGGGGTTTGGGGTTTTTTGGGGGTTTGAGGTTTTTTGGGGGTTTGGGTTTTTTTTGGGGGTTTGGGTTTTAGGGTTTTAATTAGGCTACGGTACCCGATAATTTTCAAAAAAAAATTCAAAAAAATCATCGAATAGGGCTCTCACCGAAAAAGGCTCTCACCGAATCGGACTCACCGAATAGTAGCAGACCCTATTTAGAGAGTTTGCGCAAACACTTTATTAATTTTTCAGAAACCCCAATTGTGATGTAATGTTTCTTCCCTTATACCCCAATTACGGTGGCCTTTCATTACTAAAACCTACTATTATGACACAACAATGCGGTTGAGATTTGATTCTTGAATCTTTAATAAATTATGCCAATTGAAAGCTTTTTTTAATAGTTTTATGCAAATAAGGTAAAACTTAGCATTTGATATAATTCCTTGCAAATACAGTACCAAAATTGCTTCTTTTTGTAACACCAAAGTATCGGCCAAAATATCGGTATCAGTATCGGCCTAAAAAAGTGATATCGGTATCGGTATCGGCCAAAATATTGGTATCGGTACATCTCTAATTTTAACCAATCACAGCAATGTGTCTCTTAGTGACCTGTAATCAAGTTCATGACCTTACGTACAAACTTTATAAAAGTTATATGCAAGAAATAGGCAGTTTGTGTTCGCTGGAGTGATCATGAGTGGGCAAAGTTGTACCAAAAGCACAAAATAAGAGGTCACAACCACTAAAATGCCTAAAAAAATATCAAATTTCTTTGAATTTAATAAAAACTAAAACTCATTTGCACAATGCACATACTCATGAATAAATATAGAAGCTTTGCATATGGAAAACACTCTGCATGGGTAAATGACCTTTGACCCCCATGTGAAATTTCCGACACATAGTTTTTGCATTTTTTCCTCTTGTATTTTCATTTGGAATTAACTTAATGAAAATAATCTTAACAAGTTATTTTTTTCTGCTGAAACAATTGATAAAATATTCATATTTAACAATATCATCCATTAAACAAAACCAAAAGTCAAGTGGGGTAAAAAAAAAGTGGGGTTATTGGGGTAAAAAAAAAACACTTACCATCTCACATCTAAAATGAGTAGATATTCACTTAACTTTTTTAGTGTTTGTTTAAGTGGTCTTTGGAGATTACTTTGAGGGGTAGAGGAAAAAGATTGGATTTAACAAAGAAGAGCTATGTTAAATAGAGTAAATATTGCCAGCAAAGGGTGCAAAAAAAGGTTCGGAGGAGTTTATTAAAGGTTTTTGCTAAATTTTAGTGATAGGTAGTATGAATGTTTTAATGTTATATTGTGAGTACTATGTTGTGAGGCTACTAGATGCAACAAAGACTGGGGCCTCCAAATGTTTGTGTAAATTATTATTGAGGTGTTTTTTTTACCCCAATAAAATTCGTCGATTTGGGGTAAAAAAAAACAGTGCATTTTATGGAATGTTTTGGCTTTGTATTGGTGTTATGTCAACTGCCAAGCAGTATATCACCAAAAAATACAAAAACAAACTTCTGGATGCATCAGTGCCAATGTATGCATGATTGCATGTGTTATGCACAATCAATTGATGTTTTCTGGAGTTGGGGGTCCGAGGTTAAGGTTAGTGTTGCGGGTTAGTCGATCAATAGCGCAGATTGAGAGTACAGAGCGATCCATTGATTGATAGTGCACAACACATACAATCAGACATACACAAACTGTTGTTTTATTTCCTGTCTGTTGTTTTTTAGTTGTATGTTCATTCACAAACTGCAGGTTGACTTTTTAGGATTCACGATCCGCGAAATTTAATCGTCCACTTGCTTGTTCAAACCAGAGCTGCAGATAAAATTCAGGATGGCGTGCATAAGTATACTAGACACAATTTTTTGTCTTGCTGCTGTTTTTATTACAGTAATGAGACTTTGCGATTTCACAATGTTTATTTTAATAAAAAGTGCATACAAAAATTGTGGGCAAAATCGTTTACATCATCATCATGACCCATCCGGTCAGTTCTGAGTATGGGTTCAGCATCTCTCACAGTCCTTGATTTATGAGTTACACAAAGCTTCTTTCCTCTGGTGGAGAATCCTTTATATTGCATATGAAATCAATATTATAATAATAAAGAAGAAGAAGCTGCTATACTAACAGGTGTTTTTTTTTACCCCAAAGCTGGGGTAAAAAAAAATTCAGATATTTTGGGATAATCTCCAAACCAGTTAATGGATTTAAAAAATTTCATTGAGGGATGATAGACATACATGGTCTGCATATTGTGACCAACTTGAGTGGTCATACTTGATAAGCTAAAAAATCTAGGACAACCTTTCTGAAAAATTTTTTTTTTACCCCACTTGACTATAAATCATGAAAACCGTATTGTGGTCGGATATATATACAAGTCACAAATTTCGGGCAAAGTTGTAAGGTTTCACGGTACCGTAACAAAAAATAACTGATTTTACATCTACATTGAAGTAAATAATTGATCTACACAATGAATTGAAAACGAAATGCATAAGACTGAAACGGCGAAGCAGGGGAGAAAGGCACATCACATGCGGAATGGCCCGTTTCGGTGAGTTCGATCCCTTAACGGGGGATTTTTTCAATTTTTTTTTTATTATTGGGTACTGTAGCCTAATTAACATTGCCGTTTTAGGGTTAGGTGTTAGGAACTCACCGAATCGAACTCACCGAATAGTAGCAGACCCCATCACATGGCGGTTAATTACGCGTAGCAAACACACATCGGATGAAGAATTAAAAAAAGACGTTAAGCAGATAGGAAGCGTCTGCGGCAAACAACTGCACATTGAGGCGAGGATTGCAGGATTTTATGAGCAAAGCCTCGTGGATTTTAGTGTCAAATTCGGTGAAACATTTACGCACAACTCTAAGACTCCAAGGATGGTTTGTTGTTTGAACATGATTGGCAATTGAATATATGGTCTTTAACAGGGCTGCGATTTTTGCCTTTTTCGGTGACGAGGTCACTCGACACGCGCCATCACTATTCGACAAACGCCGTGCCTTACGGAAAAAAAAAACGAAAAAAAGGGAAATTAAAAGGAAAAAAAACTGAGAGAGGACGAAACGTCGTCAGGTCGAGGAATCGGGGGGGGGGGGGCATCACGTGATGCAATCATGAAAGAGCTGACTTACGTAAACTTTCCTTCGCCAGGTACTTCAAAGCAAGGTCTAAAAGTGACGCTTCACACGAGAAACTCCCAAGGCGTCAGCGCCGTCATTTTGAACACTGCGGGAGAATGCTTTGATCGAAGTTCCAACGCCTGGCATCAAACATTTCGCAACACACGTTTCGTGCTATTCGACATACAACGGGTTTCTTTTATAGATGAAATAACTTAGGTTACGTTGAGTTGTCAACGTCTATGCCACTGCCAGTTTGTATTTTGCCGTTTGAGACAGCCTAGTTTCCGACCAGATGTTCAGAAATACAGATGAAAAAAGCCGCTATTTTTATGGAAAGGACTTCTCTTCCAGAACATTTTGAACACTGCGGGAAAACGCTTTGATCGAAGTTCTAACGCCTGCCATCAAACATTTCGCCACACACGTTTCGTGCTGTTTCGTGCTATTCGACACAACGGGTTTCTTTTATGGGTCTGCTACTATTCGGTGAGTCCGATTCGGTGAGTCTGATTGGTGAGTTCTTAATCTCTAACGCCTATCCCTAACCCCTAACTGTTAACCCTAAAATGGTAATGATAATTAGACTACGGTACCCAATAATTTAAAAAAAAATTAAAAAAATCACTAAATAGGGATCGGACTCACCAAATCGGACTCACCGAATCGGACTCACCGAATCGGACTCACCGAAACGGGCCATTCCGTTCTTTTATAGATAAAATAACCGAAGTAGGCTACTTTTAGTTGTCAACGTGTTTGCAAGTTTGTATTTATGTCTGACTTATGCACTTGTTGTTCCAAGATTGCAGAAATGTTTTGCAATGTGAATAAAGAATGGTAGACAGATAAACACGGTTGCAACTCGACTTCCTTCCACTAAAAGAGTTTCTGTGATTACGTAATGGGTGATTTTGCACATTCACAAAAGCACACAACCCAGCTAGCAAAACCTGTCGTTTTTACATTGATTCAACGTCTGCAGACGTTGAATCACAACGCATGACATGCTGGGTTTTTTTTTTGGGTCATTTTTCGGTCATTGACCAATTTTTTAGCAAAATGTCCGAAAAAAATATAGTCAATTCGGTCAAAATGTCCGAAAAAATGTATGGTCAATTGACTATATATGACCAAAAATGACTAAAAATGACCAAAATAAATAAAAAATGACCGAATTTTTTCAAGTTATTTCGGACAAATGACCGAAAAGTCTCAGCGAAAAAAAACAACCCAGAATTGACATGTATAAACAAGTTTGCTGGCTGGGAAGTCTGGACATCTGCATTCTGCAGGAAATTTGTCTCGCAACAGGCGAGATGCCATCCTTTGAAAGATTTAACAATGATGGATTTATGTAGCCAGTGCATGATGACGTAAACAAATTTAAGATTTCCTTTCCGTTATATAACTTAAAGCAGGTGATTGACACAGGAGAAAATAATTGCAGAAGTACACAATAAAAGAACACAATAAAGCCTACTTATTACGCAAGTTTGTTTTACATCAAGAAAATAGCCTAGTTTCCGACCAGATGTTCAGAATCAGAAACACAGAAAAGAAAGGCCGCTATATATAAGAGTTCGCTTCTAGAAGAATAGTAGGTAGTCACTGGGAGTGGACAAGGCAAGGTAATATTTTAGGCAAGTTGTAAGAACAGCATAGCTTTGCCCAACTACAGATAGGATAGTCTTCAGTTAGTCAGTATTTTATAATGACTAAAAAACGAAAGAATCCTCCGACAACACGGATGGCAAAAGCTTCGGTCGGTCTTACCGAGAAGCGGTTAAGGTTCAGCAAACAGCGAGTGAAGTGCGGGATCTGTTAAAGAGATGCCAAAGGAAAAATTCTCTATCACGCAGTAATTCGCGGCCAAATGCTTATAATCTGACTCTTGTGACGTCATACCACTATTCGACAAACAAACGCAGAATTTTTGGTCGTTCGACAAGAAAGAAAAAATCGCAGCCCTGGTCTTTAATGGCACTTTTTCTGTTGAATTAGTTAAATCTAAGTGCTCCCTCACTCTAGTGGCCAAATGCTGTGTGGACAAGTATGTACAGTTCGCGTCATGCAAACAAGTGAACTTGTACAGGACATTTGAACACAAGCAGGAGGGAGTCCTAGATTTAAGCTGAAAATAAGGATGCAACCTAATTCGTACCATGAACAATTCATATCGTCAGTTCGTACCTTGAAAATATCGAGAGAGAAAATTAAAAAAAGCCGAAGTTGCTGATTGCAGTTTCCGCAAACATTTAAAAATTTTCCGCAAACAAACAAAAACTCTTAGGATCATTACCAGAAATATTAAAATTTGCGGAAACTCCAATCAACCCTAACCCTTTTAAAATGTTTGCGGAAACTCCGATCAACCCTAACCCTTTTAAAATGTTTGCGGAAACTGCAATCAGCAACTTTTCGGCAAACTCTTTTTTTTTAACTCAAATTTTCCGCAAACAAACAAAAACTCTTAGGATCATTACCGGAAATTTTAAAATGTTTGCGGAAACTGCGGAAAAACAGAAACTGCGACTAGCGACTTTCTTCTATTTTTTCTCTCGATCTTTTCAGTTTGTTTGCGGAAACACCCTAACCCTTTTAAAATGTTTGCGGAAACTGCAATCAGCGACTGCGGCAAAATCTTATATTATTACCGAAAATTTTAAAATGTTTGCAGAAACTGCGGAAAAATGGAAACTGCGATCAGCGATGTTCTATTTTTTTCTCTCGATCTTACCTAACCGATACTCCAATACCCTAACCCTTTTAAAATGTTTGCGGAAACTGCGATCAGCGATTTCAGCTTTTTTTAATTTTTTCTCTTGATCTTTTTAAGGTACGAACTGACGGTATGAATTGTTCATGGTACGAACTAGGTTGCACTCGAAAATAATAACTCACTTTAAATGTATTATATACGGGAATAATATCCACATTGAACTTCATCTTAATAAAACTTGACATGTTACTACTTGACATGACAAAACCTTTCGATGGTTTACCAATAAGCGGATGAGCGTAAGTTGAAAAACTTTCTAACAGTTCCCTACAAGACATCGACTACTTTGGTGGAAAGTGCGAGTCACCACGAGGACCGGCAGCGCGCAATGACGCAACCGGTCCGACAAATGTACCAGTCAGCTTGTGCATTACAGTGTTTATACCCCTCAGTTGTGTTAAGCTGGTATAGAAGTCAAGAGTAATTATCATAATTAGTAGGACTTTGGATATCGAGCATTATTTGTTAGCTGCGGCAGTGCGACAAGCGATCATAAAACATTTCAATCAACTGAAACTAGGTCTGTAGTCTTCATTTTTCTAGTCTAAATCAATAAATAAAATTTTTTTTCGGTTGCAGTGTTTTACCACTCTCAATCTCGCACTCTCCACCCAAGTAGCCGATGTCTTGTAGGGCCGAAACGTCAGGACAAAACATCTGGCACCCGTGGCTCATAGTGACCGCATTGATTTCAGATTCATCTTAATTTTACTTGGTGACGTCCTAAGGTCTTTCGCTTCCTTCCTCTCTCACTTCTATGTAATGTACCAGTGTATTTGTCATGATAATTTGAGAAAAAAATAAACTAGTGATTGATTGATTCCAAAGGGCATTATTTTGACACTGCCTAGGAGCGTTTTTTTTAGAAGTTTATCGATAAGAGTGTTTTTTTGTTGCTTCCAGCTGTAATAGTATGAAAAACCAAGATTAGTTGTTAGAATTTTTTAATTTGCTAAAGTTGGAGAATTTCTCTAGTTAATTTTCGTTTGCCAATGAAGTTGACCATGTTTGCCGAACGAACTTGCATGCAATCTTTACTGCACATCTGTTTGCTCGAGGTCAATGAGTCAAATTTCTTTTCATGTTATTTGCTAGCTAAGGTTACAAAAATGACCAATTTTATGCACTCAATTTTTACTGTCTTTGAGTAAGTTTGGTGGCTGCAAAAATTAATAGGCTACTTACTTTAAAAAAAGAGTTTTATCAAATGTATCATTTAAGGGTTTTAGTTTCGCCATGTTTTCAATGCTGCCACTTTCATACGCTCATTAACCGTATCTATCACTGCTTCCTTTTGGCGGCAAGAGTTACTGGCCGAGACCATCAGGTCTACGTCTCTCTTATTATTGCTAATTACTCCGTCGGCTTATAGCAAATAACGGGAAAAAGTATGCCGTTGGTCAAAAGCCTTATCTATCACTTCAATCAAATTTATTTCGCAAAATATATTCGTGATTGTGTATTTTAGGTAGAAAAGGTGATCAAGACTCGGTTTTTGACCTATTTTCGCCATTTCTTGGTCAAATTTCTCAGTTCACATTTTATTTTGAAAGTCCTCTTGCATAGAACACAGAATTTCATCAATTTTGTTTTTCCGTTTCCGTGCAAACAGTATTCCATGCACTTTTTGCACTACAAAGCAATTTACGCAAATAATAAATTACCTACCTAATTGATGTCTGCCAGCAAAGAATGACTCATATCGCGTCAAAGACCAACTCCCTACCCAGACAGCAAAATCGGCGTTGAATCAATGTAAAAACGACGGATTTTGCTGCCTGGGTAGAGAATGGAATTTTAGCGCCGTCGTCGTGTTATGACTGACAGACACAAAATGAAACCGCACGCTAATAGTAAACTGTCAATCAAGCTATTGAATATCAGGAAATTTCTTGCATTTTATAACTGGCTGTGACAAAAGGTTTATTGTGAACTTCACAATTATCCGATACCAACATAATCGGGATTAAAAGTTGGGGCAAGAAAAAAAAGTAAAAGTCAAGAAATCTCAGGTTTCTAGCGTCACTGCTTCTATGTGAAATTGCTGAATTAGCAGAGGGCGAGACCATAAGGTCTACGCCAGTAACAGATACGGTTAAAGCATGCACGACATGTTTTGCAGTTAGCGCTATGGTTGCGCAAAAATACGAAGCTTATGTAATGTATATTATACAAAACGCTTGAAAGCACAATTGTGATCATCGTCTTGCTTGAGAAAAGAGGGGAATGTAGCCACAGAGGCTACATTCACAATATATGGTAAATATAACCTCTGCCTAAAAAAAATGGATGCAACCTAATTTGTACCATGAACAATTCGTACCGTCAGTTTGTACCTTGAAAATATCGAGAGAAAAAATTAAAAAAGCCGAAGTCGCTGATCGCAGTTTCCGCAAACATTTTAAAATTTTCCGCAAACAAACAAAAACTCTTAGGATCATTTAAAGAAATTTTAAAATGTTTGCGGAAACTCTGATCAACCCTAACCCTTTTAAAATGTTTGCGGAAACTGCGATCAGCGACTTCGACAAACTCTTAGGATCATTACCGAAAATTTTAAAATGTTTGCGGAAACTGCGGAAAAAACGAAAACTGCGATCAGCGACTTCGGCTTTGTTCTAATTTTTTCTCTCAATATTTTCAGTTTGTTTGTTTGCGGAAACACCCTAGCCCTAAACCTTAACCCTTTTAAATGTTTGCGGAAACTCCAATCAACCCTAACCCTTTTAAAATGTTTGCTAAAAGTGCGATCAGCGACTTCGGCAAACTCTTAGGATCACTACCGAAAATTTTAAAATGTTTGCAGAAAAACGGAAACTGCAATCAGCGATGTTCCATTTTTTATTCGTGATCTATTCAGTTTGCGGATACCGATACTCAGATACCCTAACCCTTTTAAAATGTTTGCGAAAACTGCGATTAGCGACTACGGCTTTTTTTAATTTTTTTTCTCTATCTTTTCAAGGTACGAACTGATGGTACGAATTGTTCATAGTACGAATTAGGTTGCACCCAAAAAATTACTTGAATAAACCTTTCTAGTGTCATGTTGAGACAAAAGTAGGAGCTTGTTACTTTTTATCGACTAGTAGCAAGTAGCACTGTTCTTTTGGCATATTGTAGTGGTAAAGCGCTACTTTTAAACTAGTGGAAGTCTGCTACAGCAACTGCTTTTATCGTTGCACACAATTTGGATATTTATAAATGCTTGCCATTTGATAAAGGGGCTATATACCGTATAACACTCAAAAACAACTAAAAATGAGCACACAAGCATTTGAGTTTAATTAAAAAGTGTAATTGCAATGGATAAATACTTAAATTAAGTCATAACTAGTTTATTTTTATCATAAAATGATACAAATTATAAAAACAGAGAAAAACCATTTTGGTTATGCCAATAGTGCTGCCACTTACCGGTATTGTACACATGCAATTCGTCCACAATACCTTCATTTCCACCTCCAAATACAACCATAAGTTCTTTAATTGCAACAGCTCGATGTCCATGGCGGGGCCTAGGTATGGGTCCACTAGAATTTAAAACCCTACTCCATTTTACACTGGGGGCCGCCATCTTTGATTCTCAGTGTCCCACAAAACACATGTAACCAATCACAACGCGTCTCGAAAAATTTCCCGGATGTGCGCCATAACAGAGAATCCTCACGAAATTTCATATATATTATAGACCAACATATGAAAAGCAATATAGTGAACTTTAACAAGAAATTTCCCAAGTTGAGCTAAATTTGAAAGTTGCACACAAAATTTATCATATTTTTAATTTTGCATACTTTTTAATACTTGTAGTTTATATAAAATACTTGCAACAAACTGAATATTGGTTGATTTTTTAGACTGAAACACCAAGTGGCGCAAGAGCAAATATATTTTTACCGATCGAAAAAACAAAAAATGAAACATTTTTCTTGACTTTGTATTGAGTAATGATTTAAAAAAAACAAAAAAAATCTGGCAAGTAGCCTAAATACATTAATAAGCATCTTTACAAAACCCACCAACTGACAAATAGACAAATGCGAAACAAAGTAAAAAAACAAACTCCAAGCTGCACAAAAATTGTGAAATGAATCCGATAATCCGTCCGGCCCGATAGCTCAGTTGATTAGCGCGTGATTTCGTGAGCAAAAAAGCTTCAAGATCAAGCGTCGCTGGTTTGGCTCTCGTGGTGTGTGCTTGAGCAACGCACGTTAAGGGACTGCTCTCCTCCTCTCCATTCAGCGGCATCTAAGTAATGGATGGAATAATTCCCAGGCAAAAACATTTCTACAATCGGACACTTCACTCTGTTAGTCTCGGTGACCGGGCCTGCGTCAGTGGTTCAACGCCTTTAAAAGTATGCGAAACTTCCAGGATCAAGCTCTCAAAAAAGCCTTCCCAGTCCGATATTAAATTGATTGATTGTCCGCCCGTTACCTCAGTAGTTACGCGCCCGGCTCAAGATCACGCGGCGCACGTTCGATTCTCGGGGTGTGCGCTTGAGCAACGCATTTCAGGACTGCTCTCCAGCTCTTTATTCGAGGGTATACGGCGGTATACGCAGTAGTCCATACTCTCTGCCTTTTCGAGCAACTATAGTAGCCTATATATAGGCCAACCCTCTGGTTTTCTAAAAAGAGTGCCTATCCCTAGGCTACTGTTTCTTGACAACTAGGCTACCTGGCTACTATACTAACTAGCCTACTTAATCCTTTGAGGATCAATGATACAGGGGTGTACCTTAAACTTAATTCCGTTCTGCGAGTTTTATTCTTGGACGTTATTCTTTGAACTGCCCCTTATCATGAATGTTTTTCTTTGAACTGCCCGAATTGTCTGTAGAAGATTCTATAAAAGATGTGCGTGGTTTGAACCATTTTAAATCTTTTCTAGAAAAATTGTGCTGTTTATACTTGGTCTGAAGAAAAAACTGGAGAGTTTAGAACTTCTCCTAGATTTAGGCTTAATGTAGGCCTATAACGTTCTGCAACAATCCATTGAACTTCAGTCTCGAAGTAGGCTACAACTTTACCTATAAGAGCCGAACTTTTAGTAAAGCAATCGGCAGCAATGGCGAGTGGTTAGCGCGTTGGGCTCACAGTCGAAAGCCTGCATGTTCGACTCCAGCCACCCGCACTTAATTGCTGTTGTTTCTCTGGGCAAGAAACTTTACGATAATTGCCTCTACCCAGTGATCGATTTCGAGTAATGGGTAGTACCAAATTTAAGTCATTAGTAAAGTAGACAACCGGAAACAGACGTTGCCGTCGGCTGCAGCGTGGGTCAGGTGTACGTCGGAAGGCGTACACCGATGCATAGCGCTCAAGTCCGCTTTCCCGCAATGCAGGATAAAGATAAACAAACAAACAAACAAAAAAGGACAATACAAATTATTGAGAGTTTCAAGAAAATCCGGGAGAAAACACAGTTGGCTTTAGCAGTGAAGGATAATTTAAGGTTCAGAAATATTCCTCTGATACAGAATTCTAAAATGGTGCCAATTAACGCGAATTAGTTCATTCAGAGCATTGTTTAGCACAGGGGTCACCAAACTTTTTTCTCTGAGGGCCGGATTGCTGCGAGATTAACAGCTGCGGCCGGATGCATATTGCGAAAAGATATTGGCTACAACTATTTAGAATCTCCATTGAAGTGAATTGAGCACAATAAATAACAAAGTCGGCGGTGGAATAGCAAAGTTGTGATGAAAATCGAATAGTTGCTGGAAAAGCTATCTCCTGCTGTGATACATTACAGGGCATCGTGCTCTTGAAACAACATTACATCTTTCTAAATTTGGCCTAGGCTGTCACCATTTGTGGTGGCCTAATGATAAAAACAGAACACCAACATGTAGGCTGCCTGGTGGAAAAATGTACAAATTCAACATACAACAACGAACTATAAGAACGAACAATTTTAACAAAGAAGTCTCTATTAGGCTACACAAAAAGGCAAAGCCAAAGACAGGTTACGTGTAGATCAATAGCAACGTCCAAGCAACGTCTAATAGCCTACGACACTGTATGGCACAGCGGCCTTACCTGCAAACTACTCCGTCTCCTTCCTGACAGGCACATGGTCCATATGATTATGGAACTTGTGCAAAACCGCAGCTTTACCCTTTCCACCGGTAGCGGCCGACGAAGTAGACTACGTCGACTCAGGGACGGCGTCCCACAGGGCTCTGTCCTGGCTCTCCTCCTCTTTAACACTTACATCTATGACCTCCCTGACACCATCTCCAGGAAGTATGCGTACGCAGACGATCTGGCTCTCCTGCATCCAGCCGGAGATTGGCAGTCAATGGAGAGGAACCTAAGCCAAGACATGTCAACTATATCAACATATCTCCAGAAATGGAAGCTACAGCTCAGCAAGGCAAAGACAGTGTCGGCGGCCTTCCATCTAAACAAAAAGGAAGCAAAACGTGAGATCAACATTACCACCGATGACGAACACCTCCCCTATTGCGCCGAACCCACCTACCTCGGCGTAATCCTGGACAGGTCACTCACGTACCCTACCGACGATACCTGGAGTCACTGCGCAAAAACTATCTGCGCGCGTTGCACTTTTGAGGCGGCTGGCGGGTTCCGGCTGGGGAGCTGATGCGAAAGCCCTTCGCACAGCTACCTTGGCCCTCGTCCATTCTACCGCCGAGTACTGCGCACCAGTGTGGTGTCGCAGCTCTCACACCCGCCACATTGACATCTCCATCAATGACGCACTACGCACTGTGACTGGATGCCTGCGTCCCACTCCAACGGACTGCCTTCCCATCCTTGCAAGCATCCAACCCGCTGAGCTTCGCCGTAAAGGAGCCATGATTTCCCTTGCTCGTCGTGGGCTGGACCCCGGCCACCTCCTCCACAGTACACTCCAGCGCCTACCTGGAGGACAGCAGCGACTGAAATCAAGACGCCCATTTGTGTCCGCCGCACGACAGCTTCTGAACAACGTTGAAGATCTTGGAATAAGTGCGGCACACTGGACGAACTACACATGGAACATGGAGTGGCAAAACAACACCTCCCGACTCCGTGATTTCCTACCCGACATCGATCCCCACCCTCCGGGAATGTCCCTCGCAAGACTTGCATGGGTCCGGATTAACCGCCTACGAACCGGCGTCGGTCGCTTTCGTTCAGACATGGGCAGATGGGGCCTGGCTCCCTCACCGGGATGCGAGTGTGGCGCCACAGACCAGACAGTAGATCATGTCGTCCATGACTGCCCAATCCATCAACCACCACATGGAACGCTTGGACTGAAGGCCCTGGATGACGAGACTGTCGAGTGGCTGATGACATCATGCCCAAACATATAGTCCGGAAGAACATCTCATACGACGAAGAATAGCAACGTCAGTCCTTTACAAAAAGTTTGGTAACTTTTTTCCTTAACAGTTGTAGTGCAGCTATTATTTCCGCAGCACGAGGCGGGCCGGATGAAACCGCGGACCGTAGTTTGGTGACCTCTGTTAGGAGAATGCAAATGAGACTTTGCGCTAATGCCGATACCGTAGCCCAGGGGTAGCTAATGCCGATACCGTAGGGGGAGGGCTAATTGAGAAATGCAGGCCGAGTGATTTGCGACAATAGTGACAGTGACAATAGGCCAATGCCTAGACCTACCATATACGTCCCGGTTTAAACGTCCGTTCCGATGTCCCGTTCCGGTTAGCAAAATGTCCCGGAATTTTACTCTAGAGAAATTTTCAAAATTAACTCCAACCTGATGCAAAATTATGAAATAATTCCGTCCCAAAAGGCATAACTTTGCTTTAAATCGAGGCTTATTTTAATATCTTAATTTTTTTAGCTTATTAGGTTGAGTAAAATATCGCGCATAGCTTGAGAAATCCTTTAGTTAGGGAATAATGAGTGACGTTTATTGCGTCATTATTCTATTGACTTCAATGAAGCCAATGGTTTCTGAATGCATCCCCCCTATAAATGTTTGATTTGTGAGTTACTGTTAGTGTTATTTCTTTGTTCTCAGTGTTTGTGTTTGTGTTTGTATGTCAGTGTTTGTTCTTATAAATGTCTGATTTGTGACTTAGTGTTGCTTAAATTAACATGTATTTTCCTTTAAATAAAGTAATAAAATTTTTTATTCAAGCTAAGTAGAATACTTTATTATGCAATATTAAAGCTTATAAATATAAACATGGAATAAAAATTTGCCAAGCTCAGGCCTTCGGCCTTTCGTCCAGTTATTTCATTCATAGTTTTGAGTTTGTCCCGAATTATGCCCAAGAAATTATGGTAAGTCTACGGCAATGCCCATCACTTTGATTAATACAGTATTTAAAAGCACTTACAATCCACCGGTTGCCGATACATCAGGATTCGTTCTCTCAATCAGACCAGAAGTTGGCTAAGTGAACCCCATGCTCAGGCGCGGATTTAGGAGTTTTTTTCGGGGGCGGGGGGGGGGGGGTGCAGAAAACTTAAAAATTATTTAAAAAGAAAGAAAAAGATCAAACAGATATGAAAAATGATACTACGACATATACGATATGCTATAAAATAGACATTAAAACAGCTATTTTCATCAATTGTGAATGTTTAAAAAATAAATTTTGCTTGAATGAAAATTGCTGAGAATGCAAAGTAAACTTGAAATCTGGTTTAAAACCCTGTAAGCAGTGTCCATGGCCAATTGGAAATTTGTAAGTTTGCAGGTTTATATGGCAATTGATTGAAATTATAATGAAGACTAAAAAGGTAAAGGTGAGTCCCATACTTGAATCTAAGCATCGGGGGATGAGAAGATAAGGTTCTCATTATACTAAGCCTTCGGCACTAACGAGAGTAGGGTGGCCAGTTCCTTTCTCTCGGCCGCCTTTACTTCAGCAACTACGCGTATATATGACAACTCATGTATGACAAAATAGAATTAGCTTTCTGTTTGCCAACATAAATAAGTGCGAAAACAGTTTGAAACAAAACACTAATTTTGTAAACAGTAAATTTGGACGTTTTTCCTACTTACAAAACATTTAAATTTTGTTCGTATTTTCGACTAAAGTCCCAGACGCCTTCGTCTCTCTGCTCAAATGTCGTATACAGTTTTACATGTCCGTGTGATTACTGATTTGGCATTGACGTACGGTACATCGGTATGTCCACCAGACATTTGACCACGAGAGTACGGGAGCATCTGAACTTTAGGGAGTTAAAGAAAAGTGCCATCAAAGACCATTACTATGGAGTGTTTATTTTACACTGGTCGAAAATTCTCTGCTGACTCATTTAAAAGTTTACGCAAAAGCAATTCCCAATTTGACACCAAAAATCACTGTTATGAAAGGAAGCACTGTTAATCAAACGCTACAATCCAAATTTAAACAAACAATTATTTGCTGGAGGTGCGTCCATTCTCTTCAACATTTACTTGATGTATCACGTTCCCTGTGGTGCAAATTTTTTTGTAGTTATTTATGTAGTCGCCTTTTCCTAGTGTAATTTTACCTTCAAGAAGTTGAAATTTATTGCATTTTTATAAATATTTTCAGATTTCTGATGAGGTCTTAAGTTAAATCGAGAACTTTCGACTGTTAAAACTATTTGTAAATATGTAAAACATATTGTTATAATGCTCAGCCCTGTTGTATTGTTGTGTCTTATTCATATCTAACCCGTAAGCAAAAGGTATAAATGGGGAACACACAAAAAATTGATTTTTGGTGGTGGGTTTGGGGGGTCTTGATACCCCTTAGCCCCATGCTGGGTGCGCTACTGTCGCGAGACCATCCACAGTGGGTCGCAAAACAGTTTAAATTTGCTATCAACATAACTTGTATGACAAAAGTAAATACAATCATACACTCTTTGATGTGCTGAGTTTCGTACAATTTTGTACAAAAAAAAATTATACTTTCGATTGTAGTATAGTAGTCCCCGCTTATTAAGCCTACTGTTATAAAGTCGAAAAGACACCTTGAGCCAGGACATGAAAACTCTCTCAGCTTATCTCCAGAACTGGCGACTGAAACTCAGCGAAACCAAAACTGTGGCAGCAGCTATCCACCTACACAATCGGGAAGCTGATCGTGAGCTACATGTTCACAACAATGGAAAACCTCTGTCCTTCTGCCCGAACCAAAATATCTTGAGGTGATACTAGACAGATCGCTCACATAGGCCTACCACCACCATTTAGTGTCACTGCGCAAGAAACTGACATCCGCGCAGTGACATATTGAAATTGATATTAAATTGCAAAATATTTTGCTCAAAATTATATGCTTCTGAAACGTTTGGGCCGCGAAGATTTCGAACGATTGTTTTTTGGGTCGCGCCAAAAAGTATTTGCGGACCCCTGTAGCCTACTGACAATGGTCAGCTACTGGTTGATATTGCAAACTTGAAACCTGAAAAAATGATAGAAGGAAATTTCAACTTTACGGTACCTTGTTCGATAGCAGAATGTGAACGTGTTCTTGCAGAGCTTAATCCTGGCAGTTTCGCATACTTGTAGAGGCTTTGGATCACTGACGCATGCCGTCTCCGAGATTGACAGAGTGAAGTTTCCGATTCTGGAAATGTTGTTGCCGAAGAATTATTCCATCCATTAGATGCCGCTGAATGGAGAGCAATTCTTAACGTGCGTTGCTCAAGCGCACACCCCGAGAGTCGAACCAGTGCCGCTTGATCTTGAAGCTTCTTCGTTCCAGAAGTCACGCGCTAACCAACTGAGCTATCGGGGCGGATCAACAGATCAAATCAATTAATCTGTCAATAGAAGCTATCAATTTTGGCAGCCACTCCACAAAGATACTTTTGTAATAAAATTTTTAGGCTACGTTTAGATTGAAAGAATAATAAAATTAAAAATTGTTTAAAACAGTTTGTTCACTCAAAATATTTGCATAAATCTTATAAAAGTTTGAACTTTAGTTTATGTTTCATTGGATATTTGAAACTGCAGCTCAACAATTTTGCAAAATTACAGTAGGCTAAGTAGGCTACAGTAGTGATATTGATTAAGCTACTTATAAGTGTAATAGCCTGGATATTAATGTGATTGCATTTTTGAAGACAATTTTTCAAGGCGTCGGAGATATAGACTACGTCATAAAGATATACAACCTACCTTAGTCTTGTTGTGAAGATTGTTCTTGTAGCCAGTTACATTTCGCTCTTATTGTTGTTGGCTGTGTCGTTTTAGGCGTCCCAGTTGTGGAACAGGTTTAGATTGGTTATTTGGTTGGTTAGTTTGGAATCTTTATCCTCGGACTGACAAAACCTTGATAGGTTATTCCTGGTAGTGTCGCATAACCTACTTTTACTTGTATACTGTAAAGGGTCTTGACGCAGGACCGGTTATCGAGATTGGCAGAGTGAAGTTTTCAGATTGTTGAAGTGTTGTTGCCGGCGAATTATTTCATCCACTAGGTGCCGCAGAATGGAAAGCAGTCCTGAAATGCGTTGCTCAAGCGCACACCCCGAGAGCCGAACCAGCGCCGCGTGATCTTAAGCCGGGCTCGTAACCACTGAACTAACGGGGCGGACTTTTATCTTGGACATAGATCTTTCAGTTTATAGTCAGACCAAGGATTAAGGTAGACGAGGATAGTTGTCGGTGAAATATAAACTCTCATCACGGTCTTTAAGTAGCCTATGTCACTGTACTTTTAGATGGAATTATTAGATATGTGAATATGAAAAGCATGATAGTAGGCCTAAACGGATAAGTAAAAACTGTAGTCTAATAGTTCGATTAACAGGCAATGTCCTAAGATTAGCCTAAAGTATAAATCGAACGTCTCTGTGAAAGTTGAATATTGAATGCAATTTATTGGAGTTTCGTTCCCCATGTAATGTAAGCCTTCCCCTTCTAAAATATTTTTGAATTAAAAAAAATCATCTCGAATGCAGAAGTAGCCTACACGCCGGATAATGTTTGTCAAGGCTTCTGGATGCTATTATATTGAACAACTTTGTCTTTTCATGAGTACTAAATTTTGGACAAGTCTTGTGCTACCGACTGTTGAAACACATTTCCAAGTAAGCGAGAGCGCAGTAGGCTATTATTTCTTTTGTAAATTCAACAAAATAGTATAGATTTACTGGTTTCGTTGATTTAAAATAGTCATTCTAAATGATGATCAACAATACAATACCGATGGATGCAACGTAAACCATAAAATGTCGAGTTTTTAAACAGTAGGCTATATAGTAGGCTTAACATTGTTTATATTAGGCTACAATGTCGTCGTCGTCGTTCGTATGAAGCAGAAAGTTTGTGGTCAGCCGAATGGAAGGACTTGGAGCCAACTTTTCGTCAAGTCATCTAGTGTACGGAGGCCTGTTATTCCATTGGGAGGGGAATAGATGGGACACCCAAAGATGATGTGGTTAGCTGTTTGCTCCGTCGCACCGCACTGACAAGCAGCAGAGTCCCTTATGCCCCAGCGTGTCAAGCAAGCATTGAAGCGGCCAACTCCCGTTCTTATTCGGTTCAGTGTCACCCACTCCCTTCTCTGAAGCTCAGAACCAAGTGGGAGTGAAGAGGCAGGAGAGACATCAAATAGAACGAGGCGAGACTTTATTTTTGGCACAGTGCTCAATTCCTCGGACCAGGCATCTGACGTGCTGAAATCAGCGAGCTGGAGTTTTGCAGCATGCCTTACAAAAGGGCGCCGTGATGGTAGGCGTTGTATGATTGGGACATTGAGAGTGGATACGCAATCGTGTAGTATGTGGTTCGGATCAGCGCAGGCTTTATTTACCAACGAAGACACCATCGCTTCTCTGCTACAATGTCGAAAAACGCTTTACCAACTAAATAGGAATTAGGGTGAGCCTCTAAACAGAGATGTGGTCCCACTAACCAGGGTTTTAGAAGCAGTAAACAGGGCCTTGCGTAACTTAAACCATAGTATCGAGCTTCTGCAGCCAGTGATGGGCATTATCGGCGATAATTTATCGGCGATAATTATCGGCGATAATTATAATTTATCGGCGATAATTATCGGCGATAAATTTTTATCGCTTGTCGTTATCGCTTAATTATTTTTTCAGTTATCGTTTATCGTTATCGCCAAAGGCAATATTTGATTATCGCCGATAATTAATCGCCGATAAATTTTATTTCGGATCAACACACAAGTGGAAAGACAATGAAAAGTAATATTTTTACTAGCCACCTAGTTCATGAAACTAAAATTAAAACCAGTTCTTCTTCAGTGCCTGAAGTGTGTGTGCACAGGTCGTTGTCATGGGAAGGGCACACCCCCTGCAGCGACGGCCCTGACAACACAATAATTTTTAGAGTTGCAAATTGCAATGCAATGAAATGCATGCAACAAGTCTCTTGTTGTTTTGCTGCAATCGGCAATCGCGAGTGAATTTTACAATTAAAATGTAAGCGCACAGGCGGTACAGATTCCTTTGAAGCGAAGCGAAAAAATTTGGAAAGTGGTTTATGAAAGTGTCGCAATACGAGGCCGCTTTTACATCGGAAACATGGTCTTTCGCGCCACCATCACTGAAACAAGTCATTGCAGAATATGATATTGCTTGAAGCATTTGACATGCAGACCGACATCACACTTTTTCCATCTTGTAGTAGTTTTTGCATGACAATAGGCGCATCGAGTTCGAGTTGCGTGGTAAAATTATGCTAAATACAGTATAACCTTTCTCATTTACCTATGCTGCATAGACGAGTGGTGAGAGCGCTGGAACGGCAATCGAAAGGGCGCCGGTTCGACACCGCTCATGAGCATACAAGTTGCGTATCGAGTTGCGTGGTACAATTATGCTAAATACAGTATAACCTTTCTCATTTACCTATGCTGCATAGCCGAGTGGTGAGAGCGCTGGAACGGCAATCGAAAGGGTAGGACACTTAAAGGCATGCCTAAAGGTGGACATGAAGATTGGCTTCCTTGCCTTCCCGTCCACTTAATCTAAATCTTCAACCACCGGGCGTAAGCCTGAATACGACGATGATTTACCAATGCAACATAGCCAACGCTCAATCAAATATTTTTATTTCCACTAATAATACAGTGCCTATATTGTAATTCTTATTTCAACAACTCAGCGTTCTGCCATTGCTTGATGGTGTTCACAAAGAAAACAGAAAAATTTATCTGAAATTATCAGTAAATTAGGATAATTATGTTATTGTTCTTGAACAAATACGACTAATTTGACAAGCTTGATGGATTTTACAGTATGCATATTTTTACTACCAATTGCGCTTAAGATTACTGATAAATTTTCAAGCATTTTGCGTTTTTTGGAATTTTTTCAATTATTGCTGACTTTGCTGTAAACAGCCCGTAGAAAGCAAAATACAAAGTTTGGAATTTTTTATGGTATTTTCATTTGATTTAATTATTTTGCCTACTGCACGTAAGCGGCAGTGTAACTCAATTGATAAAAGCATCCAACTGGTATCTGAAGGTATAATTATAAGCACGGCGGTTACCTCAGTGGTTTGATTCTGGATCAAGAGGTTGAAGATTGATACTTACTGCCGCTGTTGCGATTCTATTCATGCAAAACTTACAAAAAGTTTTGTCCCTTTACAGTATATTATGTTCGATTTTTCGTCATGTTGATGAAAACAGTTCGTGCTGCATGGGATGGGACAGCGCTAATCGAGAAAAAAAATTATCGTTATCGGACATTATCGGCGATAATTTATCGTTTATCGTTATCGCTTAACTTTTTTTTGATTTATCGTTTATCGTTATCGCTTTAGGCATTTTTCGTTTATCGATTATCGTTATCGCTTAACTGAAAAATGAGTTATCGCGCCCAACACTGTCTGTAGCAACATATAGTCTAGAACATTATTTTATTTCAAATAGCCTCCCCCAAAAAAATTAAACAAATTGATATGAGTGAGCCTCTAAACAACCTTGCCCCTCAGGGGGTAGGAGGGGCGATTAATACGGCTTTGCTACCCAAGACCATTTGTGAACAATATCATGTTCGCACTACACAATCACAACAACGCTAAAAAAATGAACATTCCGACAGTTGTTTAAATGTTGTTGCCGAAAACTATTCCTTCCACTAGGTGCCACTGAATGGAGAGCAGTCCTGAATTGCGTTGCTCAGCGGTACACCCCGATAATCGAATCAGCGCCGCTTAATCTTGAGTAGGGAACTTAACCACTGAGCTAATGGGGTGAACGCTTTGTTTGAGGCTTTGTTGAAGAAAAACATTTTTCTTTTATCAATCGTTGCACTCACTCCTCAAAGCGCTTTATATCAGACCTTGCATCATCCGATTGTTTTTATCGTTCTGAATATTTTCAATTCATTGTAGCCTATTTGAATTTGTTTGTAATTTGAAATTGTAGGCTATGCTAGATGTTCAGTGAGCTCTTAAATTGACAACATCAAATTAAGTGGTGTTGTGCATTTGCAGTTTAGGCTATGTCGTTTTGTTATAAAAGTTATTGTAAAAGTAGAACACTGAAGATAAAGACAGCGTAGTTTTCGAAACGTTTATTTAATGAAATAATTATTATATATTTATTCGCCCCTTCCCTAAAATTTTGTGCTGGCTACGTCCCTGCACCCCTGATGTATGCTAACTACAAATCCAAGGGCGGAGCACCAAGCCTTGCACCAAGAGCGGGCAAACACAGAGTTTTTAACACTTCACATAAACAGCTGGCTTATAACTATATAAAATAGAAGGTTGACTACGATATCTTTAACTGAGCTGTAAAATTTGTGGTAGGCCACTCAGCTCAGTTGTTTTTATTTCTGACCATCACAGTGCAAACAACACATGTCAGCGTAGCAGAAGTCTAGAAAAAAGAAGAAACAAAACTCCAACGTTAAAACGTGCTTGATACCGAAATAAGTTATTTGTGTATCAATTATAAGGTTATCTTTGAAGGAACATTGTAGGCTACCGTAATTATTTAATAGATGGTTGCGCCTTTTTTTGAATCTCAAAAAGTAAGCTTGATACAATTGCAAACAAGAAAAATAACGGGTGCTCAGCATGTATTTTGCTATTTCTCGGTTTTAACACCTTACAAAAAGATTGCGTTCGATTTGGTTTGGTGTAAATAGCTTCAACCTCGTAGCAACAAAGGTTTTTTGGAAGTTCTCATAGCCTCCAAATGAAGGTTTTAAACTATCCACACATCGGCCTACTTAGGTACTGAGATTGACCGAGTAAACCCATACAGCAAATCAGTCGCTTTTACATTGATTCAACGTCTGCAGACACAGAAGAGATAGTTGCACTTGAAGGGAGTTGCACACTCCAACACACACTTCGAGAGGTGAACCAGCTTTCTAGCAGTACTCTCTTAGTGGGACCTCTATGCAGTAGCTTTGACAGGGAGGTTCAAAGAGTGCTTTTGGACCCGGGCCCGGAATAATTTTAAAGGCACGGAACCTTTTCGAGATGCCCGGGAACTTGAAGATACCACCTCGTATTTTTTGGATAGGCTACAATGCGTTTTTCATATAATAATTTGATTTGGAGCTCAAAGATCTCATTGGTACCGGGCCAAAGTATCTTTTCTACGGCCCTGCCTCTTTGTAGCCTGCATATACCGTCATTGTATCTTCACCAGAATGAAGTAGCTTGTAGTTTAACATTTTTTTTATTAAAAACATCAGGTCACGTCACAACATGCACTCACATGAAGAAAATACAAAAGGAGATTTTCAAACCCGTGATTCGGTCATGGCTGTTGAATAGAAGGTTTGAGTTTCTGTTACTATTTTTGATGAGCGTATGGGAGGAAGAGGTAACAAGGAAGTGACTGCATCTTCGTTTGAAGATCTTAACGTCTTCTTTGCATTTGGGTTTCTATTTCTAATTGTTCTTCCGAATTTACTAGGGCCGCATATCTTCAAAAATAAATTGTGCGCTTTCGTTTTTAAATGTTGCAAAGCGTTGGAATAAAATACTGGATTCAAAGCGCTATTTATAGGAAGCAGTACAATTGCAGTAAATGCGTATACACCGTCAGACACCCCAAAGCCAGAAAAACAAAGAAACGCTATAATGCAAATAGGCATCCAGCACAAACAGTCTGTGACTATAAGAATAGCTATTCGTCTCTGCATGCTCCTTGCCCCTTTACTCGCAATGGAAGTTTTATTAACTTGTCTTGGCTTCCATATGACTGTATATGCAAATACAATATAAAGACAAACAACAAAGTTATAAATTGTTATTCCAAGTGAGTATTCCCAAGCAGAGTCCTCTCGCGTAAGAAACATTTTTGGAAGACAAGTTGCGTGTGTACCATAATAGCCCAACAGGCCTTTGATTTCATGAGTAGTGTTGATGCGTTCAATGCTCTTAATTGCATTATCCCAATCCGAACAATACTCCACACTTGTCATGTTTGGCAGTATGGCAGCCCAAGAGTTATCGTAGCCCAGAACACGATCGCAAAAATTTGAAAGTTCACCCTTTGATATCAAAACTCTCAAAAAGTAAGGATTGTTTTGCATCCACACATCTGATACAAAGTAGTTTTTAAAATCTTCCTGAAAAGGCAAAACTGCAACAATCACAGCAAATGCCCACACGCAAACGATTAAAAAAATAGCTTTGTACAATTTTAGCCCCCGGCTTTCGATAGGTCTCATAACGCAGTACATCCGATATGACGATAATAATGCCAAAGTGGTGAGTGACACCTCTGCAGACAAAGTAGCCAAGACTCCAAGCGCTGCACAGGCAGTTCCTGTTCTCCAAGATCTATCCCTCAAACAATACTTTCCGGACATTAAGGCATTGCTTGTACCAAGAGCAATAAGAAAAATACCCATCAAGAAATCAGCAAAGGATAAATTTAACACAAGTGTATTATACACAACCGCCACTTTCGTAAGCTTGTGGCGACCGGATTGCTTGAGCAAGCTTATAGTGTGGATGAACACCAACAAGTTCCCGACTACAGCAAGTAGGCCCATTATCCAAACCATCCCTTGGAGAAAAGGACTTTTTATCATGAAATCAATGGACGAAAAGACAGAATTTCCAAAGAATTCGTTTGGACATTCGTCGCTTCCATCCGAACAATCATCAACACCATCCATGACGTCACGGCGACGGACAAAAAATGGATCCTTTTGATTTTCGCAATAGAAATGGGTATTATTGCAGCCAATTTCATCACTTTCGTCATCACAGTCGATGATAAAATTGCATAGTTTGTAATTTTCCACGCTTAAAATTCTTCCTGACTTGCATTTGGTTCGACCAGGGCAATTCAATTCATCACTTTTATCGTTTGCCGAACAATCTGCAACACCATTACAAATCAAACGTCCTGGCAAAATTTTGTTGTTCGGACAATTAAAAGTACCACTAGGTGATCGCATAGAGCAAAATGTTGGTAAAGGGTCACAGTCATAGTCGCATTCATCCTCCATGTTGAAACACTCAGGGTTTCCATCGCAAGGAATTGCAAATTCTGGGGTCCACATGTTGCCTTTTTGAAACTCAAAACAATGCATTTGCGAAACGCCACTTGAATTTTTACCACTAGGATCCTGAGTTGTTTTATTTTTTATCAGCATGAAACGGTCTAATAAAACATTTGAATTTTCGCTAGCATCACAGTAGATTTCATCAGCGTAGTTGTCGCAGTCTGTTTTTCCATTACAAAACTGAGTCGCATGGATGCACTGTGTCCCATTGGCTTTTTCAAACTGCCTGCACAAAAACGGATATGTGCCGCATACGTAATTCTTGGTGTCTTCGGCTATCAAACATGGTACCATTCCAACAGAGCAAGGGCATTTTACTTCGTCAGGTTTGTCAAAGCAGATGTGCTGACAAACATGAAGTATTATGTTGTCCTGGCATAGACATTCGTCAGATAGATCTGGGCAATCCACTACTCCATTACACAATTGCCTGAAACAAAAATGAAAATAGTTTAATGACATGAATGTAGTTTAGGATATATCATTCTTCAAACCTTATTGAAAGTGCAATTAATTTGGGAAAAGTAGCGTACATTAGTACGAATGAAGTCTGCGGCACAATCAACAACAGAAACCACATTGATTACTACAGTTAGCTGCTCTAGATTGTAACCAAAGAATGTGGTTTTTCACAAGAACAAGCATTTTGCAATAATCGTAGTTTCGACGTCGGTTCAACAACTTGTGTGCGCTGGATTTGTGACTTTTCTGAGTGGCCTATCTCAATTTTTAAAAACGCATAATTTTAGTAATTTCTTCTCAAAAGTGGTTATCTTTTAGACCAATTGTCTGTATCCAATTTGTTCAGTAAACTCAATTACCGTATGTTAATTTCAGCTTGGCTGTTTGAGGAAAGCCATGAAACGTTGCTCATAAAATCTTGCAAATTTGTGATGACCGTAAGATGTCGCAAACAGGAACAGAAAGCGGATTCATACGTCGGCCTTGCACGTCACAATTCATTACTTGTCAAACAGCGAGGTAATGTCAACACTTTGAAATTTACTCTTTGGGCAGTGTCTTCATAAAGTAATCACTCAGTTGGCAAGGTTAAATCCACGACTATAACAAGTATTTTCCTAGAAATTTATTATGTCAAAAAGTTGTCATCAAATGCTAAATCAACATAAAAACATTGTGGCCGCTTCCTGATGACTCTGGAGCTTAACTTACTCTAAAAGATGCAAAATTAATCAAATTTTTTGCTTCAGGTCTTTCAACAGTATGACTTATTGTGCCAAAAAGCTCATTGTAGAGCGTATTTAAAGTTTAAAGCTACTGTAAACTATTGGTCTTAGCTTTTCAGTAAATTAATTTTGGAGTATCTAACTAGTCATTGATCATCATTACGTTCCTTCCTCTCGTCAAGAGTTGGAGGCAAAGAAGCACCGAATTTCTCTGTTGTGAGATTTTTCTATTGCAGTTTTGTAATAAAAATAATTCACGTGCGGAAGTGAAAGAAATGCTTAGGTGTAGGGGCAAGTAGGCTACTAAGACGTGACGCAACAACGAAGCTTAGACATTACATTTTTGACACAGTGATTCCCGTTTCCTTCAGACACGTGGTGCATGTGCTGGCGTTGTTGTAGATGTTCTCGGTAATATTGACCACGCAAGAATCGATGCTGTCCACACAGTCGTCATTCAGGTCACCCACAAACTCCTGTGCATATCGAAATAAGAATTAATTCTTAAGATTAAACATAGTTATTCTAAAAACATTTCAAAGTGAATTGGAAAAAGTTATAGTTGCACTATTTATCTTAAATCCACTTAACTTGACACTGCTCAATTTTAGATTTTATAAAAGATCGCAAAGGAGTGTATGAAAATACTATTAGAATTTTGCATTTTATTGCAAGTATCAGATACAGATAATAAATAACAAATTATTGAGATTAAGTAGTATTATTGAATAATAAAATCAACATAGCCTACATAACAAATTCAAATGTATTCGGCAAAACAGGTACCGGTACCTACACAATTGCTACAAATATTTTAGAGCTTTGAAGAACATGCTTTTTTGAGAACGATTGCAAGCGAAATATTGCAAAAACAAATAGCCATACTGTTAATTCTGCTACTACAGAAACTTGTGAAAGTCAATTGACTGTGACGCTGTTAAGAACTCACACACACAATTGCATTATCTTCTCATGTTTAAATGTCACTGCACTTTCAACAAGCAGAAGATAAATGCGTCACGTCAGAGGTGATAAAGCTTTTATGTGAGCTATGTAGGCCACGAAGCAGCCGACAAGGCAGCACTATTCACTGCTCTCATCACAAACTATAGTCTCCTATCACTTTTTCTGTCTTCTTATCATTTAGTACAAAAAATGTAACCCTATCTCATTTACAGAAATAACTTTTTTTAAAGTTGACCCACATTGTTGTGAAGATCTGAAAGAATAATGCGACACATAATCTTGTTCTTTATACACAAGCGATGAACAGGATATCCTGCTTATCCTATGTAGAGGAGTGCTGATAATGAACCCAAACTATATTGGTTTATAGTTTACCTACATATTGTATGGCAGTTAACTTTTTGCTTAGACAAATTATAGCAATAGAAAAGCAGTTGCTTAGCGCAGTGCTTTTTAATCGTTTTTGAGCAAGAGAACACTTTCTGTATTAAAATAATCTTCCGGAACACCAAACGAAATATTATGACGATGCAATAAAATAAACCACAGAACAACAATTTATTCATTTTCCTTTTTTTTTTCAGTGCGATATGCGGGCCTGTTTGAATGAGCACAAAGTTGATACTATAGAGCAGGAATTGCAGAAAGACAAACGCAAAGCTTTTGTGATTTTGATTTTCGAATGGTGTTCCATGGAACACTAATCAAACTAATAATTTTTTTGCGGAATACCTGATGATTTTTCACGAAACACTAGTGCTCCACGGAAAACTGGTTGAAAATAACTGGCTTAGCCGATTCTTGCATTGCAAATTAACCTAATTTTGCCAAGTGGTTTCTATGTTCCGCATTGATTCCACCACAAGAAAATTAGCAAAAACAGATTAGAATTTCGGCAACAATTTTATCGGTATAAATAAAAGATTTGAATTATTTTATTATTTATAAATGTTTGATCAGTGGCAGCAGTGGCAATCAATTTGATTTGGAGTTGTGTTGATGCCGTCGGGACAAAACCAAACTTGTCAACTAAAACATACCATAAATAGGACTGTCTCATCTTACAAGACATGTTTGTATATCAATCGGCACCCCTTGGTTTCGTTTCAAGTTTTGTTTATGGCAGTGATCATGAAAGGCATACAACCTCTTTACCAATCTTGGCTTTAATACAATGAGATGTTTTGTGAACTTCGTAAAGTGTTGTTTGTCGACTCATGTAACAACAGAAGTAAGCTAAGTCAAGTGATTTGTTGCCGTAAAGTTTGACAACATTGTTTATTTGATTGTCTGTATTACACTCGCAGTAGTTAACGCAGGAGGTTTTAAACAAACTTTTTTTAACATGTACCCCTATATTTTCTAGCAAAACAGTAATTGTAAGGTTGATCTAGTGAATGTGAAAGTACAAGCAGAAAAAAGACATTTTTATTGCTTCACTAACGTTTCGCGGACCATGACAATGCGCATCTTCAGAACAAATAATGCGCAAAATAACCAATTAAATTTATTTCGAAGAAAACACACTATTGTATATCCAACGAATACGAAGCGGTTTCGTCAAGTCCCCGAACCTTTGGGAAGTTGTGGCCTGAGTCCCGAATGTCATCCCGGCTTGCGTACAAAAGTAAACCCCTGTCAACGCTACTATCCATTTGTATGTTAAGTTTCTCACCTCTGGTAGAATGCACTCTGTACGATCACCACTTCTTGGCAGCATGCATTTGAATCCTCTTTGAGCGGAGAGCGGGCCATTCAGCAATGGTTCATCAGTCAAGTCTCTGGTATAAGAATACAATGTAAGAAATACTTCATTTACAAACGTTTCAAATCCTACCTTAACTTGTTTAGTAATGTGCAACATAGATGGGGTCAATAATTTTATCATGGTTTGTTTTTATAGCTGGCGTGATGTTGACACCGACATAAACCTTTTTGCGCATTTGATTAACGCTAAGCAAAAAAGTTATATCAGAAAAATAGGCCAATAATTTGGCTGGTTTGATTTTACCGTAGCGTAACGCATGAAAGTAAGCCGTTTAGATAAGATATGTGATCTAACGTATATTATGATTGCTTTGCATTGTTTAACAAAGCACCATGTAATTCAAAGATGCATGCCACGATGATGGGTTCGATTGAAATTTGTCATATCTTACGTCAGGGATTTCCCTATTTTGGTTGCACTTCTAATCACAGTCACTAAAAAAATCATAGTCAATAACACTATAACTCTACATTTTAATTATTTCTTGACGTTTTAGATGGTTTGACGAGTAATGTAGCAGATGTTGCTCAAAGCTGGGACAAAAGTCACGATAGATGAGAAAAAGATTACTATTTCCTTTAAAATGGTAGCTAAGTTCTAAGAAAATGAACAAGTAAAATAATCCTCAAGTAAAAATCGTTTTTGTAATTGAATTTGCCTAACTTACTTGCAGTCAGCTACGCCATTGCACAAGGCTTTTCTTGACACACACTGAGTAGGAGAATTTTCTAGTCCCTGGTCACAAAAAAAGGAACTTTTGCAGCCGGGTCTGCACTCGTCAGTTCTGTTCAAGCAGTGGTTGATATCGTCACATACGTAGCGAGGTGGAAGAAGACATTCCTTTTTAAGTGATGTTGTATGTGACCTCTGAATGCTTGAGCAGAAAAACCCATCTCCTGATAATAATAAAAAAAATTATAGAACCCATTTTCGTGTTGTTCAACAAATCCACTTTAAGAGTTTAGAGTTTTTAGACAATGATGATAAGTTGCTTATGTGCGTGGTCTGGTAATACAGGCATTAGTGATCATGCATTCATAATCTCTTTCAGATAAAATAGGTTTTATTAAAAAACTATTTCTACGTATTGGAAAGAGGCGGCTGTTTTACACTTCCTTGTTGCTTATTAAAATGAAAAATTACCTTGCCCTTTTTAATTAGTTTTTGATGCGTTAGCTTTTCATTATGCATGTATTATCAGGATATTACTGTTTGGTTGTAATTTATTAATTTTGATTAGCTTATGTAAGAGTGTTGCTATTTGCAGATATGACAATTTGTTTCCAGGACATGCGTAACTTGGTATGCGTCACCATATGTTTTATTCCCTCACAGTTATCACCATATGTTACCACCATATCAGCTAGAGTTGGATAAACATGATATGAAGGCTTAATATAAAGTGCCCCATCAGGAACACAGTGTAAGATAAAATTAAGTTTCTTCAAACAAAGTCATTTGGTCAGCTACGTAAAGGATATAAGAGCGCAGGTCATTTGTTGTACAGGGTCTTTTTCGTTTTTACATCTAGAATATTGGTATCGCTGCTCTGACACAAAAGCAACGCTGTATACTGAAGATTGTTTTATAAATTCATAAAACATTAAATTTGTAACTATTCTCGTGTTCTTTAATCACAAGAAACCTTAAATTAATAAAACAGGGTGTTCATATTCAAGCCTAGTGTACGTTTACTGCACTGATGAGACCGAAACAGTGACGTCCTGCCTGCAGTTATGTAATGCTCTTGGTTCGCCAATTGAGCACTCTGCTACCAAACATCTTGCTGCTGCATTGCGCATAGCTCACCGCTTCGGCAGTGTGAGCACTCTGACAAGGTGGGTGAAAGTATCCAAATGTGGTTCCTTGTGAACCTCAAATGGAAAAATCACCATGCTGAATTACTCATACAGTGATAAGGTGTTCGATTCTAGTGTACGTTTACTGCACTGATGAGACCGGTAGAAACAGTAACGTCCTGTCTGTAGTTGTATTGAATATATTCTTCATGATGGATACAAACGTGTTTTGTTTTTACTGGTGACGCTACACAACATTTCAGGGCTCTATTATCTTGACTCTACGTACCACGAAAGTAAAAGCAGAAAAATATAAATTGTTTTATTGCTTCACTGACGTTGCACGCACTATCACAACGCACATCCTCAAAGTGAATAAGATGCGACACAAAAAGAGCGCCGGTTCAACACTGCTCAAGAGCATCCGGCTGTGTTTTCGGCATGACACTTAATGACATGCTTGAAGGTGGACACGAAGATTGATTTCCATGCCTCCCCGTCCACTTAATCTAAATTTTCAACCACAGGGCGTAAGCCTGGGTACGACAAAACACATTACTGCACAGAAAAACTTTAAAAGTAAGCCTACTTACTCTCAACTACTCATTAAATATTTTCAAAATCTAACCTCAATACCCAAAGGGTAAGTTGAAAGAAATTTTATGGTTTGTAGATTACCTGGTCCTGTTTCTAATTCATCTTCCCCATTAGGACAGTCTGGTGTCCCGTCACAGAATCGATTCAACGCCAAACAAGATCCATCATCGCATTCGAATCTTTTTTTCGAACATTGTGAGTTGCACTCATCGCTCATATCACCGCAGTCATCCCAGCCGTCACATTTTCTCGCATCCACAATGCATTTCCCGTTTGAACACAGAAACGAAAAGTCGCAGGAGGACACACATTCATCTTCACGGTTCACACACTGCTCGTGGCCGTCACAAATGTATCTGGGATTGAGCGGCAATTAAGAGAAGAAATGACAGTTAGGTTGAAGGTTATTTTGTAATGGCAGTACGTTTGGGAACACTAGAAAGACGTAGAGAAAACATTATCTGCTGCAATATTTTTAAATAGTTTCGTTACAAATGCAAGGCAGTGCGCAACTTCTGTCATTTGGGCTCTTTTGTTTTAGCAATTTGCTCAACATTTTTATCTTTAGGATCCGGCTTTGTATGGATTTGGGATGCTTCCATTACATTACTAATGTGCCATTTGGTATTTCTGACAGGTAAACCACAGAAAAAAACATGTTTGAATACGTAGCCTAATGTTTGTATTACAAAGCTTTACCTTTTACTTTCCATTTATCTTTGTAACCATTGTTAAATGTTAATGAAAGCCTTAAAAAATCGTGACATAAATTTACCTAAAGTTAATAAAACTGTAGTTGCAGGCATACCATATGCCCTAAATTTGATCACCAATATTTCAGGTACGGTAAACACAGCATAATTTGGTTTTACCCTGTTTTGTGTTATCTTTGATATTGTTTTACCAGACGTAGGCTCTACTTACCTCTGCGGCAACACACATTGCAATGAAGCAAGGTTGTAAAAGTTGGAGCAAATAATTTGTGAATCATTTGCGTTTTTGCCACTTTTACTCTTGTTTTGAAATGATGTAAATTCATCACTGCCGTCAGGACAGTCCACGATGCCATTGCAGAAATGGTGAAATGCGATGCAAGTTCCTAAAGATAATACACAACAATAATAAACCTAAAGCGAAACATTCATAACATTTTGTTTGCACAAGTTTGAACCCACATTTGAAGACTTCAGGACATGAATGTTCTACAGTTGTTTTAACAAAGTCAAACGAAATGTATGTCGTGAAAAAAAGGGTGTGTAAAAATTACGAATAAGTGTGAAAAGGCAGATGTACTATTTTTAAGCGTGGAGCAAAACTGAAGCAGATGATGCAGTATAAAAACTACTAATAAAACGGTCTACTGCTGGTCAACGATACTTTTAGAATTTAGATATTTGGTAAATACCGATCAAGATATAGAATATGTAATTGGGAAGCTATACTCGATGTATGAATGTTGATCTAAAAAAAAATAAAAATGAGGCCTCTATACTACAATTAACAAACGAGACTGCTTAAATCGATTCAGTTTGATTTTTTTTGTTTACACGACTTAACAACTTGTCTTTGACTTTTAAAATTGATGGGGAGAGTGTGCATCTGGCAAACAGAGACAAACCTATATATATATATCAGTTTAACGACAAGGTAAAAACGATTGTTCATAATCCATATAAACTGAAAACTTTTTCTACATATATTCGGATGAGTGTGTCAAGGCCTGGTTAAGACGTGGCAAATGGCAAAGATTAAACGATCGTCCAAACTTTTAAATATATAACCAATAACAAAACATTGTGGTCTTTTTCTTGATGCAAGCCCTTGTCACTTCTTTGCTCAAACGGTACAAAACAGGTAAAATTTTATGGAATGTCACTAAACTTTCTTCCAAGAAGCAGTAAAAATGTGTTACAAAGTTAATAAAGAACGCAGTGCTTGAATTTATTGCACAATCACATAATATAAGCTTACTGTAGACCAAAATTGCAAGCAATAGACAGATGTCGTATTTTATTCTAACATTTGCAAAAAAGCAGAGACAAGTTTTAAAATGTAGGCTATATGTTGGAAAATTGTACCAAACCTAATGCACTGATTGAGTGACAGCTTAATTAATCATTCTGGCATCCGATCGTCCAGGATTTTAGCAGAGATGTACGTATGCGCCGCAAATTCTACGCCGCATACTTGCGGCGTAGACTTTTTGTTTGCGCTAACGCTTGCGGCCACATTTTTTTGGATGGTTTGCGCTTGAGGATGCGCCGTAAAGTTTTCGTGGTTTTTTAGCGCATAGCGTCAACGCATACTTTTTAATGTCTTAGTTGTTGTTTACAATTTTTTTTGTCAAACTGCGAAATGTTGACGTCTTGCAATTGCCCATTGTTCTAGTGTTGTGTCACAGTGTCATCTATTGTTCAACCAGCTGGAGTTCGTTTGTATATCGCACTACTGCCTTTGACGCTAGAGTCCCACGTGGAGACTGAAGTCTTGCAGAAAAAAAGAAAGAATTAGTTAAAACAACTTAGGCCTACTGAAAAATTACTTAGTAAATTACGGGTCAGAACAGGAATGTAATGTAAGCAAGCAAGTAGGTACGTTGGTAATGTCGCTCCATGTAAAATGTAAACAATGACTTGGCTTCGTAGTGTGAAGTTTTTTTAGTCAAGCCGTGTTGAAGGCGTTTGTAAGCAATTGTGAGCACCATATTAGTTAAGTCTTGCATTTTGGGGCAAATCAGAAACTTCTCAGGCAATGAGCAGTGCAGCCTATGTATCTAAACAAACTCAAATATTTGGTCTCCGACCGTGATTGCTTGCATGATGTTGTAGGCCTACTCACTATGTTATATGTAGCCTACATTACTTTGCCTTTGCCGGTTATTCTTGTTGTAGGCTATGTAGCGTAGTAATGTGTAGGCCTACATACAGTAGGCTATCAAGCTAAGGTAATTTTTACTTGACAATTTATACATTCTGTTGCGTAAGTAAGTAATTACATATGTTTTGTAACTTGATGAGCAGTTTAGCAAAACATGCATCCAGAGGCCAATTGTGAGAGGCTTTTGAGTAGCCTACTGCTAATAACACTAGTAATGCTAACTATCCCTGAATGCTAATAACAAAGAGTTGTGCAGTTCAGAATCTAAACTTGCTTATGTCTGGCAGTTTTGTCTTCCATTAACCCACTTTTTAAAAATCTTATCAGAAAAAAACATAAAGCTTACTGAGGGAATTATGGCATTAAAAGCAACATTAGTCTTATTCAAACGGAATCATTTTAAAAATAGTGTTTTTTATAATGGATTTTTAGGGAGCGATAGTTAGTATAATACTAGAATTTTCTTGATAGGCATATGCTACAGTTTCTTACACTACACCATTGTATTCAGGGAATAACTTACGGTAATACTAATCTCCAAGTGAAATGGAGCATGATAATACAAATCCATGGCCCTACATGGAAAGTATTTTAAGCTCTCTTCTTCGAAAGGCAAAAACTTATATTTTCAATGCCAGATGTGCCTTCCGGCCAAAAAGATAATTTCTTGTAACGAGAAATCGCGAAGTGGCTTGAAAAGTGTGTTGTTTCGAGTGATTTATACCGTGTGAATGTTTGGCACCTAGCAAACAAAATGAGTTTGCGCTAGAGTATGCGCTAACGCTGACGCCGCCAACTTTTTTTACAAGTTGCGTTGACGCATGCGGCGTATAGTTTTTCAAACGTTTGCGTTTGCGTTGACGGCGTCAATATTTTTTGTATGCGCGTACATCACTGGATTTTAGTATGTTCTACTAAACAGTCACTAAAACATTTAGATATTGATTAGGTTGTAAGTACAGCACATGTTTTTGTTCAGAAATGCATTTAATATTTAATCTCCTACGTTAAATTAAACTTCCAATGTAATCTTTTAGGTTAAACTTTAACATTCTTTGTTCTAAGACTCGGGAAATGCATTCGTTTGAAAATCCTTTCTTACTCTTTGAAGATATCATTTGCATTGGTAAGCATGTGAGGAATTGACGACATATTACATGTAAATGTAGTTAATTGAAATAAAGAGTGTAGTTGTGTTTTCGAATTGCAGTCAGCATCAAACTATTTCTTCCTTGTGATGTTTATTACTAAAAAACTTTAAACTGATCAAGACTTTTATTCTAACTTGAAAGATATAAATAGATTGCACTCCTTTGGGAACAGTAGCAAAGAAGTACAATGGTTATTTTGTATATACAGTTTTCTAAACATTCAGCATAGGAATTATTCGAAAATCGATACCTCAATGAGTGAATGACGGAGTCAAGCTTCTCTTGTTTAATTACATAAACAATAACACAAATATAACGGACAAGGTATACGTTGTATATTAATATATCGATTTGTGTGAAATTGAAGGACATAAAGGCGCCACAAAAATAATTTATGAAGAAATGTGTTTTGTATACAACACGGCAAGGTTTACATAGGTTGATCAGTTTGAAAACTTGTTTGGAAGTCAGAAGCATAAGTGCTTTGTTTGGTTTGCACTAACCTGATCAACAATTATCAAATCACATACAAGGAAAAAGAAACCAGGCATACCAGCACAAATGTTCATGCGAAGGGTTTGATCCTTCACCTAGTACAGCCCGAAAGAACTGCTACAGTTGGCTGAAAATCGCCAACTATGGACTCATAATTTACGTTATTTTGCACCCAATTGGCGTGAAATAATTATTATTATTAGCCTGATATTACTTTGGCGTGTTTTAAGAGTTATTGCACAATAGCTATTTGTTCTCACCATCATTGCACATGAAATTTTTAGTACAATTCCCGCATTCGTCGCTGGAATCCCCGCAGTCATCCACACCATCGCAAACATGCATCTTTGCTATGCATCTAAAGAATGTTGTTTTTGATGTGAGTAACAACACCGTTAAACAAGCACTAACAATAAAAGCATGTCAGCTTGGACGAAAACTCAGCTTAAATCATTGTGACATCTAACAGACTGTTGCTTGTACTGAACCAATACTGGAAAACAACTACAGCAGGGCAAGCATGTTACAAAGCTGACAGATTTACTTGATCGATTTCTAAAGGTATAAAATATGAGAAAATATCAGTTTGCGTCGGTAGTCATGGAAATGGCATTAAAACGAGAACAGTATCAAAAGATTGATTCAGGTTGTAAAACATGTCAACAACCAATAAATAAGATACGTAAACTGCTGGGCTACTGGGTGAAGGAGTTGCGGCTTTGAACTTTTTTAAATTAACTGAGAAAATACTGTTTTTCGAAGTTCTTATCTAAAGTTTTATCAAACTGAAAAGGTGAATGTTTCATTGACCTCTGTGGCAATTTTTAAAATGTGCAAACTGCATCGAAAGATTAGTTAGGCGTCTCAAATCAACAACATCTCAATTTTTTAAAGCCACACTAAAGAATTGCAGCAAATAAAAAAGTTAAGCATGTGGCAAGTCACATTAGTTGATTGGTGAAGACTTCCTTCACAAGACATGCAATGTTTTTATAACCTACACCGAAGCTTTCTCTATGTGCATGTTTATCAGTGAATGATCTGTGAATATCAGTGAAAGAAATAATTCCCCGGCAACAACACTTCAACAATCGGAAACTTCGCTCTGTCAATTTCGGTAACCGACCCTGCGTCAAGAGCCTCTACATACAAGTATGCGAAACTACCAGGAATAACCACTTAAGGCTTTGTCAGTCCGAGGATAAAGATTCAAAACCAACTAAACCAAACCTTATCAAGAAGCTTAAAGAGCGGGGAAACCCAAATTAACTTTGCGAGTTTTTTGTTTCAGCGTGATGTCATTGTGTACAACATGCGTTTTAGCAATAAAAAAATCCAAATTTTGTTACCCTCGTCTCGCTAAGGCCGCTTTTGTTTGATACCTGTTTGCGAGGTCTCGTTGCGCATCAAGCTGTGATTCTGTTCACTGTGACGTCACAAGGTACATATAGTTGTGGCCAAAAGTTTAAGACCAGACTTGATTTATGACGATTTTTGCATTACTTCAAAATACTGCATCAGATATAAGATGATGCATAAAGATGATGCAGCTGAAACAAATAATTGGCCGAGTAACAGCAAGTTTTCATGCTAACGTCTTTTAAAAGAAATAAGAAGCTATTGTAAAGATTCACTCACTTTCAGACTTAGGTAAAGATTGGACAATGTTTTCATCCAAAAGTCATACAACTCAGTTGACAGTGGCACGGAGGGATGTAGCAATGTCTGGTTTTAAATGTGGCTTTGAGTTGCAAAAATTTAAGCAGGGTGCCGTACCGGCTGTCATTATTTTCCCGAAAAAAAGTACAAACAAGCGTAAAGTCATTGCAAAAGAAAAGAAACCTATTCCACACATAGCAGCCGTGTGTGGAAGTTACTAACTTTCAAATTACATCAACAGAGAAGTTTTTTCGGTGAAATGTCGCGCAAGTGCAACACAGACAAGTCAAGCGTCCAAAGCATGTCTCAAACAACCTACACGTGCTGATAAAGCTCTTACCTGTTGTTTTTGCAAATAAATTTTTTCTCTTTTGGGCAACCGGCTTCGGGACTGCATTCATCAGAATGGTCCCCGCAATGATTTATTCCGTCACAGACCAGATGGTTTGGTAAGTAGCATCTTGGCTCAACCAGCATCGCGCTTTCAGCGAAAAGATCTCTAGCACAAACATTTTTCGACACTCTCAATTCCTTCCAATGTAAGTTAATATTGGGAATTTCCATTGAGACTCTCCAGCCATTTGCACACGAGAATCTGAATAAAAAAAAGGACTAATTGTGATGCGCTGTAGGTAACGTTGAAAATAAACAGCTTTTGTTTCAAGACACGTGACCCATGGAGTGCTTAGTGATTTGATTTTCAATTTTGCTTCAATATAAAACGAAGAAATGTAATCAAATAAAAATATATCGATCGAAAAAACTGATTTGAAGCAATCTTATTGCCTGAAGTTGCAAATCAACTGCTTGAATTTATTGTTGCTTCAGCAACAGTTGTACTGGAAAGTGAAAAGCACAACTTTACTTTTTTTCATTGTCACTGGCTGTGATTTCGTCGCTTCCGTCCGGGCAGTCTTGTTTCCCATCACAAAACATGTCCATGGCTACGCAAGTTATGTTATTGTTACAGCGAAATCTCTGTCTGCACATACTCTCACATTCATCGGTAGAGTCGCCACAGTCATCATGGCCGTCGCAAGTTTGCTGCAAGAAATAAGCACTTCGCATGTTATTGTTAGCTTCAATAGTACAAAGGAAAAAGTGATCAGGTGTAGGCTACATCATATCGCTATTGTGGCAATTAAGGCTTGTGCCATGAGGAAATGCAACAGAAAGGAACCGAATGCTTGCGCTTTTAGTACAAATAGTGCATGTTGACTCAAAGACCAGAAAACCAATAATACGGTGATACAAACGTGAGCCATCTTTTACTCTTGAAGAAAAATGATTAAAATTGATCCATATCTAAACCGTTAGGTTGTAAGCAGAATCTTTGAAAAAATATTTGCTCATGAAAGAGACAAATGTGCGAGAATAATTTTAAAAAATGTGTAGGCCTACTTGTTGCAGTACAAGTGGTTGTATTAAAATTTTGAATTAATTAAAAACGCAAGAAAGCTTCTGTCTAGGATTTGTAGAAGTATGTATCCCTGGCTTTTGTACCTGCAGCGTGAAGCAGTTTCCATTGCGGCATTTAAACACGGGCCAATTTTCAGACGAACAGCTCATATGTTTCTCTGAAGTCAAAGATGTATTCCATTTTAGGTGTTCAAGGCTTTGAGGGCAGTACCCAGACATCAATCTATCTTTGTCTTTTTCTGCACCTGTTTATAAGTACCAGCTTTAAAAATTATTTCGCTTAATTGGCTGAAAAAGCAATTTGTATGTCACTAGAATTCTTATCTTTTGTTTAGCTACAGCAAAGCACGCCTTTATTCTATAAATTATTGTACTTGATTGTTCTAATTCAGTGGTTCCCAAACTTTTTCTATTCGCGTACCATTTAGCAGTTTCATACAGTGCTCGCGTACCACCAACCGCTACAACCAAAAAATCTCAAAAATATACAATAAAAGGCAAGAAAATTTTAACAAATATTAGCACAGCGCTTCAAGACTAAAAGATTTTAATATTAGTCTAAATATAATTACAGTAAGCTGTTGAGCTGTCGAATTGATAGAAGACCAATAAATAGGGTGCACTACTGCTGCTACTATCAGTAGCAACATTGAACACTGAAAAGTTTTGGCTTTTCTGTTAAACAACCCTGGTCAGAGGTTCTCAAACTGTACGTTGCCACGCTGTTGGTGCGTAGTCTCAATTTTTAAGAGCGTCGCACAATGATTCCGCTTCGTATCTAAGCTCCATTGCATGATAAAGCGCTCACAGATATTGTTATTGCCTGACATGCGCATGAGAACTCATCATTACGAAACTGTTGCAAATGCTTATGGTTTAACAATCACATAGCGCAATTCTAAATTCATTTCGTCGCGCGACAAATAAAGGCTACAGAGACACAAATAAATAAAAATGACTGAAATTTCTATCGCTGACGCTGAGTGCGTTGCAAGTCCAACAATTTTTTTAAAAACGTCGAAACGAAAAGTTTAAAAGCCACTGACCTACATGTTGCGTAATAAATACTTGAATCTCCTACGAATAAAATTAATTATGACACAATAATGCACATTGAGTAATCAGAAAGTTTGCGCAAAATCGCAAATTGTATTATTTTATTTTAACTGCTGTCAACCATGGACATCCACGTGTCAACTTCAGTGAGTTTCTCGCGTACCATCTGAAAGACCTTCGCGTACCACTAGTGGTACGCGTACCACTAGTGGTACGCGTACCACAGTTTGGGAACCACTGTTCTAATTAAATCTTATTTGGTTGCTTTAGTAGAAGCTTAAGCAAGTGAAAAATGAATAGCTGGCCACATCTGTTTGCGTTATTACTTGCTTTGCATAATGCATACAATTTTGTCAAGTAGCCTATTATTTTATAGCACTGAAGATGAAGACAGTATAGTTTTTGAAACGTTTTTTGCTGAATATGAGTTTGTATCTACATTTTGAGCTCTTTATTTTTGGATTAGATTTTTCAAAATCTTATCAGATTTATAGTATCTGCAAACTAGAAAGAGCTAGCAATGTTTTGATTTCGGCTTGAATGCGGACAGAAGAGCACGACAATATGCTTTGAGGTCTTGAATTTCAAGCACCAGTGCTGAAAATTAGAGGCCAAACGAATTACCGATGATATTCCAAAAAGTTCTGCATTTCAACCGTTTAAATGCTATTCTGCTATCATTCTAGCCTAGATTTTTAGTTTCTTGTAGCTTGTATAATTTCCCTTGAAATAAGATCCCAAGATGAAACTTTTTCTCAAGGCAGAGTTGCCACACATTCAACAAACGTCGACTTCCAAGTAAATCTGTATGAACGACACTTTTGATTTTAATTTAGAAAGGTTGTGGTTTTCTGTTTGATGTTATTATAAATAAAATAATCGAGTGATGTTTGTATCATCTTGACACCATTTCTAAAGAAACAGTGTTAAGTTTTAAAGGTATTTATGATGTTCTAAATCCAGCAACCACCATAGTTCACAATCTCTACACGTCGAACATCCTATAAAAGTAACGACAAACAGCGCTATCTGTGTAAATAAACTTGTGATTTTAAACTTTTATCTCTGTAATCTACATAGATTCTGGTTTTTGTAACATTTAAATGATGTTGTACGCTGACAGAAGTGTGCAAGGTAAGATAATAGTAAACAAACTACAAACACCAGAATCTATTCAGTTTTTGTATTTGGACAAGAACTTCTAAGCTATGCTTTGTGATGTAATGTATACCTTGCATCTATTGCTTGCAGTTGATAGAAACAAGTTTGTTTGTGGCCGATATATATTTTGTCATTGTCTTTTATGCATGTAGCCTAAATGATGCAGTCTACTAAACATATTATGCAGTAAATAATCTGTTTAAATAAACTCAATGCCCAGTGCCCAGACTCAAAAGTTCAATGCCCAGACTTAGCTCAAAAGCTCAATGCCCAGACTAAGCAAGATAAACGCAACGATTTTGCTTTTGCTCAATCCTTGACTACTTTCTAGATATTTTACCAGAATCACTTATTTTTGGATCAGAATCCGAATAATTGTCATGTTTGTCGCACTTCATGGTTAAGAACCCATTAAGCGTTGCGATTTCTTATTCAAATAGAAATTATTCTTGTGACAATTTTATTTGAACCTCAGCTGAAAACGCTTTAGTTTTTTTTTTTTATATAAAAACGCATACACATCACACATTATTGAGTGTAGTGATTGGTAATGGATGTAAGTTTAGTATTTTGGTTTATAAAAATTCAACTTGCTTCTATCAAGCAAATACTAGTCAGCCTGAAGTCAACAGGTTATACTGCTTACCTCGTCAAGAAAGCTTCTGTACGTATAAAGCAAATAAGGCTAAATTTGTGCTAATAATAAAAATCCTCCAATTTAATTATCTAATTTTCATACTAAATTTTAGCAGATATGAAATATTTATAAAGGTGCCTTGCTACGATTAATGTGCTTCTCAATAAAGAAGGCCAAATCGAAATATCAGCAGAATACATTAGCTTTTTTTGTCCGGTACACACAACATGTCATGAGCGTCCGAGTTGGAAAGAAGATACAAAAAGAGGCGGAAAATTTTTATTCAGGAGGATACAAAAGTGGTGAAATTTCAGAAAGAAGATGCGAAAGATTGCTTGCCATTGATAATGAGGTTCTGGAACGGTGATCCCACATGGGTTAGAGTAAAGCTGGAAGAAGAAAATCTTTGGCTCAATGTTGAAGATAAACTATACGTTGTTCAGAGTGAGCTTATAAAATAGCTTGTCCTAAGTTATTTTTAATTTGTTTGTGCAAAAGGATTGCATGGATTTCATTGGTTTATTGTTATTCTGGTTTCATATGTTACAAGTATACATTTCAAATTAAAATCTTTGACATTTATAGGAAAGTTATAAATATGATATGAAATGGAAAAAAACAACACTTGCAATGTATTTTAACGTAGTTTTTAATAAAATTACATACGTCACAGTAGTAATTTGTTCAAACATAAAACAGTTTAATTCAATAATAGATTCGATTTCAGTTTTAAACAACGTCTTTCTATGTAAATTGAAGGAAAATATGAGACTTGCGTGAGTGAAAATAAACAAGCCTAAATGCAATACAGCTTGCCCTGTTTGAATCACTCATGCTGCATGTACAAGCCTGTTTGAATGACATTTTTGTGTTTCCCCTTGGGAAGACGCTGCTGTTTTCATCATACACACTTAGCTGGCTTATATCTACTGAGTAATATTAAAGAAATGTGAAAAATGCAGAAATGGTCTTAATTGCTTTACATTTAAATAGCGGTGATTAGTTTACTTTGCATTCCTTGACCAAGAGGGAATTTTATTTCATGAAGCTAAGTCCACTTCCTCTGAAAACTGTATTTATCAAACTACAGTAACTAGCCTACATGGAATAATTTATTCAAAAAGTCAACTAGCAGTGAAAACCCGACATTACTGGTGAAAAATTAGAACTATTTTCATTTGCCAAATAGTCTATGATTTTAACAGATTGGCCTGCCTGTTGCAGTCAATATAATTCAAAAGAACTAGGAGTGTAAACAGAAAGAGTGTCACAAAGCTTGTCATCTATTTCATAGCAAAATCATGCAGATCACAATGAAACGGATATAGAAATATCATTACCATCATATACAAATAATTCAAAGCAATGTATTCACCATTTCGCAAATCAAACCGTCAATGCCCAGAGTCCATAACTTTTGATGATGTTATTTAGTGTTAAAATTGACCACAGTTAACGTTTTAACTTAATTTTTTCACCAAGAAATGTAGTAGGATAATTATTTATTCATTTTTGAATGATCTAACCGTGATATAAATTGTTTCATCTACTTGGACTAACAGCATTACTAGATCACAACTCATGATAGCCTGCTGTAGTTCTAGTAAAACAAAATACCTCCTAGATAATGGTTTAATGTTGGCCTGTCTTTGAGTTATATCAGAGAAGATTTTAAAATAATATTGAAAATAATCTCACGATCTTCACGAACAGCAGATAACTCTGCTTAGGCTTGTTCATTACGTATAACATGTAAGGCGCAGTGTTAGAAACTGCTTTTTGATGCAAAAGATAACATTTTGAACAAGTGTTTCTCACCCAAACAGCAAATCAGACTTTTTCCATTGATTCAAAATCTGCAGACGTTATATCAATGTAAAAACGGACTGATTAGCCGGTTGAAAGTTTATCTGTTGATGGTACAATCCACGTAGATAGCAGGTAACAGAAAACAATTTTAAACTTATCAAGATGGATTAAAAAAAGTAAAAATAGTTAAGATACGACGTCGATAAATTGCTGTTCAAGGTTGTTGTCTTTTGTGTGTAGAGACAAGCCAAAACATATCAAGCTTGAACCTAAATTGTCGACGTGATATCTTAACTATTTTTACTTTTTTTTAATCCATATGTTCTACGTAATGGTTGCTGAAGATAAAATATCACTGTGTGATTAACGTACTGTAAGAGTATAGTTAATTGACAAATAGAAATGATAAAATATTTAGGCCTACTTCCCCACAAAGTTTCTATGAAAGAAGAATATGTTAGCAGTTTTGCAATGTCATGAAAGAAAGTTGTCGGTCAGGTTAAGTCTTGCTTTTATGTGAAGTCCATTAAATTACTAAAGTTTGAAGTGTAATTTTTACAAAGCTCTCGCTCTATTCAACAGACTTTTATTAGTGAAGTAGTAAACGTTTATGCTCAGAGGCTATTCACAAACAATTAAAACGAACGCTAACATTGTAGGATGTGTGATCTAGTAGTAAAGTTATGAATGGTTGTTTTTCTCGAATTCCTAGAATTTTCCTTTCATTGCAATTGCAACGCCCATGCTAGTTATGGCCAGGTTGAAGCAAGGCTTGCTGCAAAAATAGTATTTTCAATGTTTTTTTTATCTTCATGATCAAACGGCGATTTTGCTATCCGACAGCATGGTCTATTTAGAAATTTAGATCAATAGTCTAGTACTCTACAGTAGTTACACATGATGTATTTTCACATACGTCGTATGAAAGCCAAAATGAGGTGATACGCCTTTGCAGTGTGCTTAAAAAAATGAAAAAATTAAGATTTACAAGCAGTGGTAAATTGATATAAAAAAAAACAAAAAACAAATATAATACAACTTTCATTTTATTTTTATAAAACTGATCGCTACTTACTTGCTGAAGATTGAAGAAAAGCGACAGGCAAAAGCAGTATCAAAAAAATAAGCTCCACAACTGAGGCTTTTGACATTCTCCTGTACTGCCATTGCGGCAGTACTACTTGCACATCCATCATTGGTGGTTTAATTTGAACTTGAGAATTACAAATTCAAGGACAAGCTTTTGAAGAAATGGTGGTTACTGGTTAGGCTAGTGAACTACTTGAGGAAGCTATCAAAATCTATGATTATTCATTGAAGTGGCTTACCAGTTACCTAAACGACAAGCAAAAGGAAACAAAATCAAAAATCAATGAACTTACAGAAAAACATAAATATTTCTGTTATGCTATTTTTAACTTTCTCTAACTCATGCATGTCTTCGCCAGGCCCGGATTTAGGGGGGGGCAGAGGGGGCAGTTGCCCCGGGCCCCCCGACTTTTGAAGGGCCCCCCTATGTGGAAAAAAATGTGATTTTGTGTTATTTTTTTCCTTTTGACCTTTAAAGTTTCTGCAAAATGCTGTGCAATACTGGACTGATGCTACTGTAGACGTAGAGATAGTTTTTCGCGCCGAAGGCGCGAAAAATTTTTTTGCACGGGGGCCCCCCAATCTTAAAGTGCCCCGGGCCCCCCATCAGCTAAATCCGGCCCTGGTCTTCGCACATCCATTTGTAGAAACAAAATATTCTTGTCTAACACGGATGTTTGTCCGTATGCTGCCTAAGTCGTTTCCCAAACAGATTAGGCCACAAAGGTTTTTACACAGAATGCTTTTTTCAAAAAAAAAAGGTTCAGTGGGAAAAAAGAAAGCAGATCAAATCTTTTTGCACCTCACAAATTCGTAAGGTTGCAAAGGTATTGAAATGGCCTAGCTACGACAAAGCAGTATCTGCTGTTGGTTCAGGTTTAAACCACTGTTGATATATTTGCACACAAGTGATCTACTGCACAGCTACGTGTACTAAATGCAAAACGATGAAAAATATCAACAAAGATAAATTGTACTGAGAGAAACACCTTGATGCTTACCTAAAAATCTCTTAAGAGGTTTAAAAATTTCATTATGATCATTATAGTAAATCACTAATTTGCTTTTCAAAATTCTAACGCCACCCAACACCGGTCACGCATCAACGCATCCTACAAATGACAATAGCACAACAACGACATATCTTACGTTTTGGAACTGTTATGCAAACCGTAAAATGTAAACTGAAAAATAACCTTGCTTTTCAAGATCGTAGATAATGGGTGTGAACGGTACCAATAAAGCATTATTTATTGAAGATCAAATATTAGCTCAGCACTTAAAGCGTATATTAACGCATGTGCTTTATTTCCGGGTGGCCGCGAATATCAAAATTAACAACATCGAGTTATTTCGTTGAGAAAAGAACTTTTCTTGACTGAGAAAGCTTCCCTGAAAGGGTTGCCCTGATCGCTCAAGGTGTTTGTACAGTAGCCCTTTGAGTCAAAGATACAAAATCTTGTCAGCGAAGATGACGGTTTGAAATATGAGTTTGTACTTGTTTTCTGTACATTACTACACCCCTCTGCTGAAGCTGAACCAAGCGACTTCCATAAATTGCAGTTGAATTGCCTACTTTGGGTATTCTTGGTTTTGCCCATCTTTTCCTGTGGCAGTAAAGTGTTTAAACTTTTAAACTGAGTTTTTGGATTACATTTGGAGGCCGGTCGAAAAATATAAAAATTTAACTTGTATATTAAAACTATATTTATTTATACAAACACATTTAAGCTCACGGTAGTCTTGACCGTGCCAGATGTACTCTAAACGGGTACTAGATGGACTATCTCATCTCAATGTAGACCTATTGTTTTGTAGACTTATCCACCTTTCAACTGTTTTATGTTCTTCCGGTATGATGTCTCAATGAGTTTAAAAAATGATAACCCTAAATTCTGGAAAACGGTCCCGTGTGCTATGCGCCAATGCAATAACCATGATGTTACTCTGCAACGAAAACAGTGCTGATTTGCTAGCTGAACAATTAATTCCGAACCTAAGCAGAATCAGTTCACAAATTCAGACCTAGCTTCCAACTTACAATTCTAAACTGGTCTCACACAACTGTTGAGTTCAGGGCGAGGAAAATTTTAGTGCTCATATGTTCTACGTTTTTTTATGACACAAAATTCTCGCTCTTTTGCGACGTGTTTTAGTAACAATGCTGTAACGTTTTTTGGCTTTCGTATTTGGACTGAGCAAGCGACAACTGAGCAAGTGACAACTGAGCTAGCAACATTTCAGCAAGTGGCTGAAGTTGGTAAATGATAAAACTGAGCAAGTAACAACTGAGCAAGCCATAACTTGGCATGTCACAAGTCAGCAAATCAGTTTGACAAGCGATGACCAAGCACGTCCGACGTGAGCACGTAAATCTCATTTGCTGACTTGGCAGTAGCTGAAATGTAATTGCTGAGTTGAAGCACTTGCTGAGTTGTCGCATGGCGAGTCGTCCGGCTACCATTTGTCTTAGACAAAATCATGACAAATGTGTCAATGTCATAAGTTTATCAAAGGTTTACCGACATGTTTGCACAGCCAGGCACTTTTCACAATTGTTGCTGATCCAAGTTTATAGTTGGATGACAGAAAAGTCTTCAACAAACAGATTATTTGCTTTTCAATTTATTTCGGATACTTTTCTACTTTATTCTTTCCGATTCCAATTTCACTTTCAGCAAACCGCTTGACGACTTTAGCAAATAAAAGGATTTATTGACACTTTGCCACTAGACTTTGTCGAGTGCAGCCTGGAAAGACATTTTGCCTGTCCATTAATCAGTGACAAACCCAATAAATACTGAAACAAATTTTCGCTTTAAATTAAGGCTACGAATTGCTTAGCATAGAATCTTTAACAAAGATTTAGTGTATAAAAGTTCAAATAGTGAAAAAGCAAGCCACCAAGGAATAAATTGTAAACTTACTTGAATTTCTAAACAATTTCTATACGTGACACACAAAAAAAAAGTAAACTCGTGGATTTCGACCTCATCGATCGGACGTGGAAAAAACAGTCAACCAGGTACAAAATGTCAAAAGCCATGTTCTTCAAACGTGGGTGTTCGAATTAGTAACTACATGTTACTAATGGAATTCACAAAATCCCTCGTAGGCGAAAATTGCCGCTTAATGCAATTGCTGATGCAGCATTATCTTGCCTTCAATCGATCGAAAGTTGTTCAATATTGAATATATCGACCAGAGTTTCCCAACAATAAATAAATTATTAGACAATAGAGACACTGTCACTGCAAACAGCGCACTCTAAGTACATTTGCTGAAAGCAACAATACAAGAGTGCTGGTAATACTGCATCTGTGAGCTGAGCGTCACTAAAAATTGGCTTTCAAAGCACATACGATATTTTAAAGTTTGTTTGAACTGACAACTTTTAAAAATTTTCTCTTTTAATGCTTTTTTTATTCATTCTTTTTATTGTGAGTGGCAACTAATTGTCGGTCAGAGATGTACGGGATCAGGTTTTCTGGACTCCTGCTCCACTCCAACTCCGAAATCTGTGACTCCAAAGCTACTCCTGCTCCAAATGTTTTGGAAATATTTACTCCAAACGCAAACCATAAACTACAATCTACATTTTTTACGCTATTAACTTATACCTTCTCTATTCCCTGTCACACACACTTCCATAGTTCTCTATTCTGTTAAAAGAAAAGCATGTTTTGAAATAAAAAAGGTGACTTCTTGGAAAATGAAACCATAGAATTACACAAACATAATAACTATACCAACTACAACATAAATAGTTGTAGGCTACGCCGAAAATATCAATTGCCAAAAAATCAGACACTGGCTCCAATCTGGATCCGGCTGAAAACCAAGACTCGTCTCTTAAATGCCTAAACACTCCAAAACTTAGGCTCTTGTTTACTAAGTATACCCGTCTGGTGTCGGTACAGTCGCGCAGTTGATGAGGCACTCGCTTTGTGGTGATGCGATTCTTGTCCAACATTTTCCGGCTTTATCTCCATGTTGAAAAAAACACCATTCACCTCCACCAAAGGTGGAATAAGTTGACCAGGCCTAGTTACTGAAAAAAGGCTGGCCGAGGCAAAGAGATTGGCCACCTTACTTTCGTTAGTTTGTCGTATCCAAGTTTACCCCGAGTGGTTGAAGATTTGGATTGAGTGGATCGAAAGTCAAGGAAGGCCATATTTTGGTCTGTCCATCTTAAAAATAATGATTTGATTAGGGGCAAAATCACTAGCACTTTATGCTAACCATTACCTTATTGCTTAATCTAATCTAATGCATAACTCACGTAGCTGGCTGCCGGATCAATAGGTACGAAGTCAGTAACATATTGTTTAAACTTTGTTGACATGCTCTGAGCTTGCTCCTCATGAGATGCATTGTCAAACTGCGTCACATCTTCTTCTTCTGCCCCAATGGACGACATATGTAGTTGACGACAAGATCGATAGATTTAAAGTCAATAAAAAACTTGCCATGCTCTGAACTAATAACGCCATGCTCTGAACTAATAACGTGCACTGTCAAGTCCTTGATTTTATCCATCAGATCAGTTCGTTTTACTAAAGATTTGTGTCGTTTCCATCTACTTCCGTGTGAAGGAGCAGATCTGTGTGCGCAGCGCAACATATTATTTTAGCTCAAATGAGTTAAAGTTTGTTTTAAAGCTTAGTTTTCAATCCAAGATGAAAATGGTAAATCTTGGCTTGTTTTCTATCAACAAGATTAACGTATCGGAGTGCATAATCGCTGTAATCTCCAATTGATAGTAGGCTATAGCGTTGCCAGAAAACAGATCTTACTGACGAAAATATCTATTGCAAAACTGTCACTTGCAAAACAAAAGTCCAGTAAAAAAAACTGACTTTTTAGCCTACTAGTCTTTATGCAAAATTTATCTGTCAACAAGCAAACAGACACGAGTTGTTGCAATTGTAAAAATGTTTTTTTTTGTTTGTTCCACCTTTCACGGTCTTGGCTACTTGAGAACACTTTGCGATCTACCTGCAGACCGCGGACGACTAGTTGGGTATACTGGGCTTGAAATGTTGATAGGCTACGGTACATAAAAATCAAAAGGTAGGCTATCTACTCTGTTGAAGTAAATTTCCCCTTTTTTTTTTACATACTATGGCTTTGTTTCGCATTTTCCTCTGCCTAATGACTATGGACCTACTTGCATTTCATTTATCGTTCCGCTGACGTGTGTTCCCATAGGGCTGAATACATTAGAAGTTAATGTATAATCTACAGTATAATATTGCTTTTCTTAAAAACTAATTGTTATTGAAATGGATGAAAGTAAAAAAAAAAAAATTGAACAGTTTAAGTAGTTGAATTTTTATTCCTTGTATATTCTACTTAGCTGGAAACAAAATTTTGTTTGTTGCTTTCATGTGAGTGAACCTATTTTTCATTAACTATGGCAAATCAAAAGAAATATCTACAGCCACAGAATTTGAAAGTAAAGCTACAAAAGCGCTTAGAAAAGCACGAATTCAAGTTTTCATCTGAAATGTGAAGCATTGCATTCTTACAAATAAGTTTTTCGTGCACCAGTTGTGGGGTCAACTCGTTGAGATATTTATTGCCGCAACATACCACTGTGATCATATATGCAATTCAACAGGAAACAATGACAGAAGGGACATAATATAGTCTTCAAGTGAGCTGCTACCCTTATTTTGGCATGCCGTTTAGTGTCTTTGCTGCAACACAAAAAAATCAAACCGAAACGTGATTTTGAGCGATATCGAACCAACGTTCGGTTCGACAGCGCTCAAAAGCACGTTCCGGTTTGATTTTTTTACCAACGTTGCGCAGATGTTCTCACCAGGGCTGCGGAGTCTGACAAAAAATATACGATTCCAACTACTCGGTTTATAACTGGCCGACTTCAACCAACGCTACGACTCCTGTTTCAGTGTTGCCAGAATTTTGATGGTTGTCATTTTTTTAATTTTTCTAGTTGATGAGATACAATAGTCCCCGCTTATTAAACTCACCTTGGGTCCGAACAATCTTGGGCTTAATAAGCGGGTGGGCCTATGAAACGGGGGACATTTTTTATTACAGAAATATTAATTCTACTGATAAACCACTATTGCAATTTAATGGAAGGTATGCATTACTTCAAAACATTTCAAGCTAAGCAACACAACCAAAAATTATCACCACAACTGGACACATAACATAGAGATCTACAATCTGAAAAAGAACACTTCCTTAACATTCTGTTGAATAACTTGACTGAGCTGTTACATCACACCATGTTATTGCGCGGGCAAAATCATTTGTTTTCTGTTGCTCAAACGGTTCACGAACACTACCGGTAGTGCCAAGAAGCTTGTTCAACATTCTTTCAAGCTTATATGCTTCTAATACCCGACGATTGGTACATGTGTGAAAAACGTAATTTGCTCTCTCGCAAGTTTACTGAACGTAAATTTAGAAAAAATCCGTCATAATTTCTTTCAGCAACACCTCTCTATCCTTGTACAAAGCATGATTAGGCTTCTTTACTTTTGCAAAATCTTCGGCAAAGAACCAACGTTGAGCTACTAATTAATTAATTTCTTAATTTATAAACTACTTTTTCAACAAACTACTTGTTTATTTTCAACATTTTGTGGTCGAGTTTTTATTGGATCTGATGCTAGAGCAATAATTTTCCTTCTACAGAAGTCACTGCAGAATTTTGTAAAGTAAACTTTTTCAAAGAGTAGCCTACTTTGTTTTCATAAGTAAAGAATTAATTATATTATCTAATGGTACCTATCCCCTCGGTAGATGTAGATAATTGAACCACAATAACAAGAATTTTGATATTTTTTATACAAATTGGCCTTATGTAACATTTATGAGACCATCTGCCGTCATGTTTAATTAATCATGACAAACAGCTATAAAGATAACGCTTTCTTTGAACCTCAGCATTAAATGACAAATAAAGCAGATTGGTCTAAGTGTACCCTACATTGACAATAGCTTTCTTCCAATATATACGGACATTGATTTAGAGTTTGGAGAAAGTGATAGTGGCCAATCTGCTTCAAGATATCAGTTTTCACTGCTGATATAAAACTCGTTTATTGGTTTTAATGTTTAAATACTTTTTACTAAACAATAGCTCTAGACCCCCAGAGTCGTAATAAAACATTTTTCGCACCGTACTTTTAAGTTTTTGAAATTTTAGGATTACACAGAGTACGAGATATTTTTAGTAATGGAAAAGGTTAAGTAAAGTCTATATTGATTGAAGCAACGTTGGTTTATAGCATATAGTTCACCGCTTGATAAATTTGTTTTGTACGACAAGACGTTTTCTGTGAAATAAAATTTTATTAAACTCGTCTTCCTCCTGTTTTGTATCCTCGCAAGGCGTCGTCAATAAATTGATAAATTCATGGCCACTGGTGTGTGTTGCAGTAGTATGTAACGTTTTGTTCAAATCGAATTTTAATCCAGCTTGTGTCACTAAAATCACTGTTAATAACACATTACTTGAATCTACTGCAAGAAAACTACCCGAAGCTTTTTTATGAAAAGATCCTTTCATGCTGAGGACAAAAATTCTTTCATTCAATCTGAGGACACCAAACCACCAACCTCGAGCCAAATCAGAGTCTTGACGTCAAAAGTTCGGGCCAACGTGCACTATCACTTGGCAAAACAGATGAAACACTTTTTAATTATTTTTTTATAGATTACTAGCCCTTCATAAGCAAGAAAAAAAAAGTCCTCCATCGTCGAGGTCACATCAGGCTTAACTCTATTCCAGCAGTTACGAGCAGGGTCGTTAAGAGGATGGTTTGAACCCGGTACCGATGGGGTCCCTGGGTTTCAGATCAAGACACTTCTAAAAAATGCACTATTACCAAAAAGTAATTGTTTTGTTTAGTTCTCGACCCCTTGGAACGGTTGCGGGCCCCTAAAATTATCCCAGGCCCTGGTTCAAAAGTGCCTTCTGGACGGCCCTGTAAACTTTGCTGGTCTCGAGTGTGAGAGTTGTGAAAAAAATTGGGTCGTCCAGCGTATGAGTCACAAAAGGTTTGTTGAATATAAATGAATGCAGAGTTTTTGTTCCGATTTCTAAGTATTCGATATAATGATCATACAGTCAGCCATGGTCAGCGCTCGTCTATCCTTCATGCGGTAAGTTTTGAAAAAAATGATGACTATTATTCTCCACACTGTCAAAAATGTTGTTGAAATTTGACCTTTAACGGTAGCTTTTGAATTAAAAAGTGATGGTTCAATAAAACTATGACTAAATGGCGCATCTTCAGGATGATCAGCAATGCAGCCAAAACGATCACTTCATCGAATTTCACATTGTTTTACAAGTCACCCGCCATTCTTTTCCAACGGTCATCTAAAGGTGCATCAAACCAACGCAAGGATTTGTAAATATAACTTACAAGATTTACTCCTCTTTACCATGGCGACTGCATAATCACAAGGAAAGGCTTAGATGTCTCATTTGTATTTATTGTTATCTTGCAGCAATCTGCATAATTTATGTTCTTACAAAAAAAGTAATTTCAAACAGTTAAAAGATTTAATTTCTTTCAAGGTCATAAATTATTCAATCACAATGCTTAGTTTTTCTGGTTTATTTGATTTACTAAACAAACAGCAAAAGCTAGCTCCACTAACTGCATAATGTCAGACAATTGATTTTATTAAGTCTTTCTGAGAATGAAGTTACAAACAGAGCTCTAAAAGAAGAAAGTGTATTGATACTAGGTCTATGTCTGGAGAAGTTATAAAAAAAAATATCAAGAACGTAGATCACACATTTACAGTAGTTTGTGTATAAATTGTTACTCCTCGTCTTCTAAATTTTATATTTCAGAAGGAAAAGTAATTTTGCAATACCACACACAAATAATAAACAACAAATTGATGGTATTGAATAATGCTATTCACATAATACAAAAAGATCTTGCAACAGAATAGTTCTAGAAACTTTTGTGTATTTCTAGGGTTGTTATGCTCAACATGGCAGTTGGGTTCTTGATACTGTATATCTCTCATAGTTCTTTTAATGTTATTCACAGCCTTACAGGGAGAATTTTTGTTATTCAGACATATTAATAAATATAGTCTGAATTTAAAACAATGAAAACTATTAATACTACAAAAAGTGCTCAATGCTAAGCATAAAAGCAAAGCAGAGCGAATTAAATCAAATATAGTTATTACTATCTGAATCCTTAACAGCCTGTTTCACCTAACGGATCATCAGAAGGTCTTATTCAAATAAAATCTGTTTCAGTCTGAATTCACATTATTTTCATTGCAGGTTTGAATTTGTCCTTCAGGAACTGTTTTGCTTCCCTTAGTTGAACGAATGACAGCGACTTATTTTTCTTTTTTGGACATCGTTTTCAATATTATGTGAAGTCGTTTTTTTTAAAACTAAACATTGATATCATAGAAGAGTTTTTTTTAATGTAGCCTACAATTTCTGGATCACTATCTGTCACCGATCAATAAAGATTTTATCTTTGAAGTTCACATTCTTTTAGCCAAAAATAAATAGTTTAATAGCAATCACAACACGGGTGGTGATTGCGAGATTTAATAACATTGGAAGCCAACAGCCCTGGCAACAATACCAGAAAAAAAAAAACAATCAAACACTGTGTTTTGTTTTCAGGCTAGACCTAAACTCTGATTATGGTTTTTGAGTATATTGCTTAATTTTAGTTTTTAAAGATTCTCCCTTTTGAAAAAAAAACTTTTGTCTTGGTAGGCTACAACGTGAAACGGTAAAAGCAATAATTTTTGGTTATGGTCAACTCTGTTTAGACCGCAAACGCGTCTTAATATTCTGGCTGAAAAAGTGGCAACCGAACATTGTGCTGTTTACACAACAAGCATTCGCCAGACTGCTGGAGCCTATAGATGTCGTCGGAAAACGTAAAACAAAAGACTGATTTTGATATAATGTGTGGTATTTCACGCTAGTGGAAAAGTGCTATGCAGTCGTAACAAGCACAACAACTTGGTTTTGCATGATTTGTAATTATTGAAAACCTTCTTGCAAAGAAAATAACCTGACCAGTGGCGTAGCTAAAGGGGGCGGACTGCCTCGGGCGGCACGTATGGGGGCGGCACGTATGGGGGCGGCACTTTCAGACTACGATTTTTGATTTTGATTATAATCTGATAAAAAACACAGTTCATTTTCACATGCTTTTTCTTGAAGGGGCGTCAAAATCTGAATCCGCCCGGGCGGCACATTTCCTAGCTACGCCACTAAACCTGACCTCTGCACACACTTCATCTACATTCTACATTGCAGATATCAAGAGACAACAATACGACGAAATCACGAACATGTTAATGCTCAAACGGTCACTGAATCTTTTAAAAACCATGAGACATGTTACGCAAGGTAAGAAATTAAAATGTAGAAAACTTTGTTGTTTTAAGTTTAAAGAAATGGTAATAAAAGCAAAACGACATCTCTGCCAAGTGAAATCTTTTCATTTCGCTGCGATGGATCAAGGTGGGAAATGATTATCAGACCGCATAGTCATATCGTTGTCTCCCTGTCAGCATGGAAACATTTTAAAAATATTCTACATATTTGAAAAGTCTATTGGTCATGTGTCATTAACTACGAGCGAAGAAACGACAAAACCAAACAGCGATAGATAAACTTATTAAAAAAAGATGTGTAGGCCTACATGAGCGACGTACAACTCGTAGCACAACCCACTGCAGTGGCGTAGCCAAGGGGGGGGGAGGTTTGGGGGTTACAACCCCCCCCTCTTTGACACGCGTGTGACGTCACGATATTGAAAATGGTGCTTTAAGTCTAAAAAAAATTGCCTAGTTTTAAACAAAATTGCATTATTTTTTTTTTTCTTTCGCGCAAATTGCATTAAAAGAGCGAGTTTTGCCAATACCAAACGTTCAAACATCTCAGCCAGGAATTAACAACAAGAAAACACAGATACTTTGCTTTTTTTCCGAAAAATGCCGAAGAAAACATGATCTTATCCTTTTGCTATGCTACCGGACAGCACCATTTTACAGGAATATTCGTACCCACATTTTTGTTGAAAATGCTCTCAGAATGCACCAAATTCAATGTAATTTTTCAAAGTTTTCTGGGGGAGGCCCCCCAGACCCCCCGTCGTTGGGTGGTCAAAACCCCCCCCTTTCAAAATTCCTGGCTACGCTACTGCAATTATTCCAATCAGTGGGACCCACTGATTGGAATAATTGACAGCAAGCAACATCTTTGCACTGGCAACTTCGATGGTCTGTCGCCTCAGTGGTTCGTATCCTCTACAAGTAAGCATATGCCAAACTGTTAGCATAATGCTCCCAAAGAAGCTACGTCCGAAGATGTTTTGTACAATCCTTACAGTCATTAATTTGTCCGCCCCTTGTTTGTTTGTCGTATCCAGGTTTACACCTGGTGGTCAAAGATTTGGATTAGGTTGACGTGAAGGCAAGGAAGCCAATCTTCATGTCCTTATTCAGGCATGCCATTAGGTATCCTGTTAAAGACACAGCCGCATGCTCATTAGCGGTGTCGAACCGGCGCCCTTTCGGTTGCCGTTTCAACGCTTTTGCCGACTGTCCGCCCCTATAGCTACGTTATTTAAATTCCGGGCTTGATTGATTGAATCTTTATCCTCGGACTAAGAAAGCGTCTTGCAGAGCTTAATCCTGGCAGTTTCGCATACTTGTTTGGTAACAAGCAAACAGCAAGATTACGAAACGGTGGTTGAACTGCGCTTTTGCAACGCACTAGGGACACCTAGAAGATAGAAAAATTGACCGACAACAACACTTTTTAGTTTTAAAAGCTATAGCTTATTTAGGTTTCGAACAAAGTTCCCATGCGTAAACGTGAAGCGTCTTGCATAGACAGCAATTTAAGGTACAATATTTGTAACTTCCTTAGAAACTAGTCGTTTATTTTTGCAGTAGCTAATATTTTGAAGCGTGACAAACAATGTGTTTAAAGACATTATTTTTGATGTTATTTTAGTGTGAAACAAAAAATTTCCAATTTTATTGAAAAAAATGTGGACTTTATATTCACTAAATCTAATTACTCTAAGGTCTACATACAACCGCTTGTTAAACCACATATTCAGGAACTAAGTTAGGCCTATTTATAGTTGATTTCATGTAATCTATTAGTCACGAAGCCAGCTTGCTAGCAATTCCAATCATGTAACTGACCGCATTTCCTATTATAGATAATTTTCTAACGCTTGGCATTTTGCTGCAGTTTTTCCCTGCCCCACTGCTCTAGGAAAAGTTTTATATTGCTTACTAATCTGAAACTAAAATTTCCATGCCAAAGCAATGCAAAATGGCAGTTTCAAAGAGTATGTATACTTGTATAGCTTCAACATTTCTAAATACCAAAAACAGCACAAAGGTTTTTTTTTTCAGAGAATTTTAATTTGGTATTTTGCTTCATCGTAAAGCTGCTGCAGGTTTACACGAAAACGTAGATCGAAAGTTTTACGCAGATTTCAAACATTGCGTTAGATTTTATAGACGTAGAAAGGCAATTTCATACAACCGATAAATAGCCCATTTGAAAAATTGTAACGAAAGACAAAAGCGTACAAGCAAGCGTAAGGCAACGAAGAAAGTGGTAAGAAAGTGTGTATTCGAGCAGGATTAACTGCCAGGATTTTTGCAGGTGCTGATGCAACAACCAACAAGAACATAATAAATTTAACACCAAGAATGAAAAGCATTTTGAAGTCTGTCCCGTTAGCTCAGTGGTTGCTCAAGATCAAGATCAAGCGGCGCTGGTTCGACTCTCAGGGTGTGCGCTTGAGCAACGCACGTTAAGAACCGCTCTCCATTCAGCGGCATCTAATGAATGGAATAATTCCCTGGCAAAAACACTTCAATAATCGGAAAAATTCACTCTGCCAATCTCGGTAACCGACCCTGCGTCAAAAGCCTCTACAAGTATGCGAAACTACCAGGAATAACCTTTCAAGGCTTTATTAGTTCAAGGATAAAGATTCAAAGCCAACCAAACCAACCAAACCAAGCAACATAAAAACGTTTGGTTTATTACAGAACATAATGGTTTGAACAATTCAACAATATATATATATTTTTTTAAAACAATGAAAACTATCAATACTACAAAAAAGTGCTCAATGCTAAGCAAAAAAGCAAAGCAGAGCAAATTAAATCAAATATAGTTATTACTATCTGAAGCCTTTACAAATTGTTTCACCTAACGGATCATCAGAAGGTCTTATTCAAATAGAATTCTATTTGAATAAGACCTTCTGATGATCCGTTAGGTGAAACAATTTGTAAAGGCTTCAGATAGTAATAACTATATTTGATTTATATATTTTTTTAAATTTACAGCTGAAAACTACATTTACTGCAAATTCAGTTTAAATTTAAAAAATCCTATATGCTTGTTGTTCAGCTACATCTTCTAAACTCAATAATTACGCTTTGATTATGTCAAACATCGTATTTCAACAGGGCTTGTATTTGTAATTTCAATGTAATTTCTCGTGATAACTGATTTCGAATACAAAACTTCGACAAGTTTATTTTTCAAGACCAATGTTTCAAAAAATGAATTTAACAATACCCACCAATTCATCAGAGTGAGTATGCTTTCTGAGAATAATATTGACTGATTTTAAACTAATCACTTTTAATGGTCTGAAAATTTTACATATATTTTGCTTTTTTTCAGAATTTTTGAGCTTCCATTTGGAACAAAGGAAATAGTGATAGTGGCGTCCATTGTCCTGACTTTGTGCGTTTTTGGAATAGTCGCTAACACCATCACCATTGTCGTGATAGCAACATCCTCCAAACTGAAGTAAACCTAACAACTAGACTACTACTACTACTACAGTATCAGAGCCGATGCGGCCTTTGATGAACTAGATGGTCAGTTCGTAAATTCTTCCAATGTTCCCTTTGTCGTGCAGTGTCCCAAAGTGTTCTTGGTTGGCTAATTGATGTAGGGGAAGGCGGGGCAAGTTGTGCAACGGGGCAAGTTGTGCAAGTCTCCGTTTGAAAGAAAATAAAGAGCGTAATGAATCTTTAACGCCATTATTATATTTTATTTATAATGCCTTTGAAGCACGTGAATTGCAGTTATCAGTTTTTTGAACAAGTTAGGCTTGATCAACGGTATAAGGTGTTTAGGTCTTAGGATCTAAATTCGGATGCAAACAAAATTTTGATTTTTTAGATGCACAGTAAAACTAGCCAAACTTTAGCAGTAGGGGTCAGTAGACATATGATGTAGGCTAGTTGTATTTTCGCAGGTAAAATTTTGTCGTACATTTGTTGGTTTTCTTCAAATTTTTTGTTCTTTAAAAAAAGTGTGAATGGGGCAAGTAGTGCAATTGATGACGGGGCAAGTTGTGCAACTGTTCCTGTAAACCGCCTTTGTTAATTTACAAATGTTCTAGCCTATTAACCATTTTTACATAGTTTCAAAGTCTTCCACGTGAATAAATGTAAAAAATGACAAGTGAATGAATGTAAAAATAGCTGATTTGTTAAATTGTCTCTACTTTTGCTGGCCGTAATATGTTGCTCAACTTGCCCCTAGTAAAAACGAACGATTGTTGTTGCTCAACTTACCCCATGGTGCTACACAGCTTGCCTCATGGTGCTGAAAAAGTAATCCGGGCAAGTTGTGCAATCGTTACTTAAATTTGAATACAGTGCAAAATAATAAATAAAACCAACCAGTTTTTGTCTAAAAACTTGGCTTCTTAGCATGGATTTGAAATGCAATACTTGAGTCTTCGAAAAAGTTAGTGAAAAAAAAAAAAGATTTAAAAAAAAAACCTGCTCAACTTGCCCCGCCTTCCCCTATTTCGTTGAAAATTAGATATAGATGTTGTTCGTTGCCTGCCACGAGCACGTCTCCCGAGAAAGCGACCGCTTAGACAAAGATTTTCGAATTCTTCTTTTCTGATGATGTGACCGAGAAATTTGAGTTGCCTTTGAGTTATGTTGTTCAACAACTAGACTACCGGTAGTTAATTAAGAAAAGGAAAAGTTTAGATGAAGAGTAAATTTGTGGTACAAAACTTAAATATTGCGAAATGCGGTTTCATAGCTCGAAGGTGCAATTCTTTTTGTCCTACTCTCTCCAGGAGCTTCTCGTCATAATTAACTCTGACGACAAGCTCTTAAAGAGAGTCAGACAAAAAGAACTGCAGTTTCCAGCTATGAAAAACTTTCTCTTTGTAATATAAAACTTTACATGTTAAATAGAATGCAGTAGAATTTACATGTTTTAAATGTCAGTTTGTAGGCCTACTTTGAAATACTTTTGCGTCAAAGGGGAAAATTTCTATACTGTTGTATTGGGAAGCCGCCAATCAGGAAAAGATGCGCCTGCAAACTTAGCTTACAAAAATAAAATTTTGCAGTTTAAATTTATACACGACTTTTAATTGAGACCAACACATTTACGCTAACGTAAGAGTCCAATTTAAAACTAGATTCTTGACAACAATTTAGTCTGGAAAAAAGTGAACATCTGGTATATTTACATTAAACAAAATAGGGTCTTTCTTGTTTTTCTTGCAAGGTAACGCGATCTAAAATAGACTTATTTTCTTACAAACTTGTCACGCACTAGTTAACTTTTTCTTGTAGATATTTTTTTCTCGCGCAAGTCTGGGAAGTTCAATTAAGGAAATAAAGTGTTTGCTTTGCAAATATCATATAAAAATCGAATAATGAAATATTGTGCAACAGTCGATAAATGTCTCGGCCGTTGTATTAGACAAGTAGAGCGTTAAAAGCAAAACTATATAGCTTATAAAAACATTGCAATAGCAGAATTTGCTGTGGTGCCCACCACAGGTGGTACATATTTCAGTGAGCTTGCCTAGTAAAGTTTTAAAACTAACACAAAAAAAAACAGTTTTAACAGAAAACCATTTTCGTTTCAGCTCTTACTATGCAGAAACCTATTTTCGGCTACACACATGAAATATACCAAATTAAATCACTATTGTCAACACATCTTTACAACCTGTATCTTCCAGAGACGAGTCAGCTTATTTAGAAGTTTTCTTTTTTTATATAAAGCAAGAACAATTTTGAAGGAATTTTGAAACAATAGTTATTTTGATAATAATAATCATTTTATTTACTGCTAAGTAATAATTCGAACCAACAGAGCAGTTCTCCAACAGATGGGCCAGGAGCAGCAGATAATGAGATCTATAGAAATGCGGCAACTGAAGTTCTTGGGTCACACCATGAGGAAAAGCGAACTTGAAGATTTATCTTAAAGTGGAAAAATACTAGGAAAACGGTCAAGAAGAGCTCAAAGATTCACATTTTTGCACAATTTTCAACCACATATGAAAAACCCTACTAAAATTTGGCAAAACGCACGAGATCGATCAAACTGGAACATCATTGTACATCGAGGGCTGTATCAGCCATGATACCTAACAGAGAGAATAATACGTTACATTAGTATGCTTTGTATAGCATTATGCTTGACATTTCGCACTCTTTTTTTGGTTTTACAGTAGCCTACTAGGCTACTATAATTCATAGATCTACATTTAATTAATAGATATAAAAATAAGAAACTTCAAAAGTTTATCACGTTTCTTTCAATTCAGAACGACATTCTACTTGCTAATTCTGAGCCTGAGCATATCCGATCTAGTGTCTGCTACAATCAGTCCCTTGGCTGTTTACCGAATTACATGGGGATTCGATGAGTGGAAATGGACCGGATTTTTGTGTACTGTAAGTAGGTTACGTAAACTACACTACTATGCAGTGTTGGGTACTATAGAAAGTGACACATTATATAGCCTATGTGTTTGTGTAAACGTTATCATACTAAAACTAAATCCTAAATCATATCTCAAAGAGCATTGAAGACAAAATTGTTAATTTCTTCTAACAAAGCCCGTAACACAGTGAACTTTTGAAAGCTAACATGAAAGTCAAAGCGTATACACCTGTCCCATGCGACTGGAGTAATCAACGCGACAAACTTATAAGTAAAATTGGTTTGATGCTTTCTCAAGTGTCAGACCTATTCTTCAAAAGTTTCACCCAAGCCATAAAATTTCACCTCACACATACGTACTGTAGTAGCACTATTTAGTAGCTTACAATAGTAGCTTGGATGCATAGTACAGTAATAACAGTAATACCTACATCTACAGACACATACATGCATGCATACATACTCATTAGCCTACATAGTCACCTACTGTAGACCTACAATAGCCTACACACATATCACACACACACATACAGATATAATTAATCTATCCCAAATTCGATTTGAGTACGTTTGTTCATTGTTATGCACTTTTTATGGCTTCTTGCCTAACCAACTATTAACTTTTTGTCATTTTTTTGCTGTTTTTAGATGTATTGAGCGATAAATGAAATGCTTTTATTAATTTTTCAGATGTACTGGGCAATCGATATTTGGACATCTTTTGTCACAGCTTTGCATATTCTCATGTTTTCTGCATTTCGGTTCATCTCAATTCAGTGGCCTCATCGTTACAGTGCGTTCACAGCAAAGAGAACAAAAGTAAAGAAAACTATTTTATTTCAATGTTTAGCTTGTGTCTTGAAAGCATTAGCATAAATAGTTTGAGCTTGTTTTTGACAAAAAGTATAAAAGTATAAACTAAGCAATAGATGTAACATTGCTTACAGCAACAGTCAACCACACGCACAATACAAAACAGACAGAGCTTTGATAAAAACGAGTTTTGTACGTCAGAGAATATCTGTTTTTCATTTTGAAGTTTGGAGACAAACTATATAATGTATGAAGAAAACTATAATGACTACTCCAATAACAAAAAAAATGGGTAGGATAAACCACAACAAACTATAAAAATATTTCATTTTGACAAGAATGCACTCAAATGATTATTATCATTAATATTTGCAGATATCAATATGCTTTGCTTGGTGTATAACGTTTGGTGGTGGATTTATTCCTTTGTTATTTTGGTTTGGAGCAAATGAGCGTGTCAGAGGCACAGGCTTACCCGGATCGAACTTTCCATCTTGTTCAGTTAATCTTCCAAGGTACCGAATCTTTAAGCGGTGTTGCGGTGTTAGGATGACTTGGTGTGGAAACAAAATGCTAGTAATCTTAATCAGAATAAAAAAGGCATATTTCAGTCGGCTACCAGGCCTAACACGTCAATGAACATAGCTGTTTGTTTGTTAGAGAAATGCCAAAGTGTTGCCTTGAGGCTTTGCCTAAAAACAAACCAGCAATCCAGCATAAACGTTTTTTAAGTTCACATAAACTATTTCTAGTATAACTTTGATAAACTTGTCCAGAAATTGTAAACGCTGTTTTTCTCATCTTCAGTAAACACATGGCCTCAATTTTACAACTCATCATCTGCCACTACATTTTAGTTGTAGCCTATTAAGTGAGTATTGTATGGTTCTTACAGAAATACATTTACAAAAATGTAACTTTTATGGCTCACTTGTGAAAAAAAGGTTCCCGACCCCTGACCCCTGTATTAGACTATACACCACCTCAGATATTGCTAGTAATGTTACGTTTTTGAAAATATATTTGCAAAGACAAAATCTGTGCAAATTTTGTTCGCCCCTCCCAAAAGATTTTATGGCTATAGCCTATGAGTATTAAATTAAACATTTCTGGGGCAGCACTGCGCTTTTGAAAATATGTTTTTTTTTAAATTTGTTATCTTGTAATTTCAATAATGTTTTTCAATCAAACATGTGTTTTGTTGATTATATCTGTGGATGCTATAACCTATTATCAACAAGATTGTACATTTGTTAAACTGTTGCTTTTCAGCTTGCTTCAAGTTCGGGTTTACACCAAAATTGCCTACCCAATATTTTTCTACATCCCATTCATTTTGGTTATCATTTTTTCCTTGGGAATAGCCTTGAAGCTGTATTTGAAACGAAAAAAGCGAGAAACATTGAAAGGTGACATGTTGTGAAGAGTTATTTAACAAATTTGCAACGTCAACACAACACAGATTTCAGAATAACTCTTTTTATCTCTGTAAAGGAAAAGGCAATAAGCAGGAGATTGACACAACAGAAGTTAAAAGAAGAAGGAAGGAACGACAAATTCTCCTACAGCTCGGTCTTATTGTTGGTTCCTTTGTGCTCGGTTACGTTCCCCGAACCGGTAATTTAATAGCCTAGTGGATATGCTATTTTAAATGTAGGCTGTGTGTATGCTGTTTTAAATGTAGGCTATTTTAAATGTAGGCTACTAACTGTGTGTAAAATTGTGTTCTTGTGAGGTATTGTTTTTGTTTGTATACACGGATTATCACATGCAGAATTAGACAGCTTTGGTCCATACTTTTCACGCGTTGGAAAGCCATTGGTAGAAAATGATAAAAATTAGCTAATCAATTTCATTTATATATAGGCTATGCAATATGCATACTGTATAAGTGTATATGCGGAAAAATACGCTAAGTTACAAAATTATTTGTAAACTGTAAGCTCAACAGAGTTTAAACTTCATGCGTTTTAATGAATAAATCAATAATCTCTTCAAACAATGGGAGTTTCAATATATTCTCCAAAAATATAAACATGATACAATGCTAGAAATAAGTACCAATTTAATATTTTGATTTGGGACAATTTACTGCACAGCAAACAAGTGCTGATGTTTCAACATGTTTTACTATTTTAAACTTGATCTCAGCTCACCACTTTTTCAATCTCAATGCGCCCACAACCCCAGCTGAAGAGTATTGGCTTTTCTCCTTTCTGGAATACTTAGCTTTACGTGTGAGCGAATGTTTCAACCCCATATTCTACATCATATCTTCAAGGTTAGTGTGAACGATGATTTGCATGTAACCTGGTTTGATAGCAGCAACCAATATTTCAGCATTGATTCTTTGAGTGAATTTTAATATTACGTAACCTTTTGAATAAAGCAGAATTTGCTCAATAGAAAATCAGTGCATTCAACTAGTTGCAGGTACAAAATAGGTATGAATTATTAAAAAGCTCAAAATAATTAATTTACAAAAGCTTTGAAACTGCAATGCAGTATCTTTGCATGTGATTATTCACATTAGTACAATGCGCTCTTGTGTAAAATGAGCCAAGCTATCACGAGATGCTTCAGGTTATAATCTGCACTTTTTTTATTTTCAAAGCAACATGAGGAAAGAAACTAAAAAAACATTGATGTTTATTTGGAGAAAAACATCATGCATCAAAGACCAACTCTCATCATATTCGACCACAACTGGAATGTCCAGCCAACTTTAAAGGTCAAAAAAGTTTCATTATTCTGGAAGATCGTCTTCGATGTTTCAACTATACCACTTGTCTTACAACAATGGGAGGTATAGTAACAAACATCATGGATGACAAAAAGGGAACGTCAAAATCTTCAAGATAAAAAACATTTCTCGAGCACGCAAGAAAGGAAATTCTTTTTGTGCTAATAAACAATGTTGTAGCTAACATTATCTTACTACAAACGAACAGAAGTCTGTGTTTATGAGGTTAAAGGTTTTATCCAAACGATTTTACTGCATTCACAATTCAACGGCTATGAATGTAGCCTACATCAGATCTTTCAGTAATCCTACCATATATGGTTCTCAGTCTATACGCGACCATAAGCATCAAGTTGTATTCTTTGTCTCTGAACAGGGCCGTCCTGTTAGCTCAGTGGTTACGCGCCCGACTCAAGATCAGGCGGCCCTGGTTCGGCTCTCGGGGTGTGCGCTTGAGCTAAGGTACTTCAGGATTACGGTAAGGGTTTCAACACTTCGTACTGTCAATCTCGATATCCGGGCCGCGAAATTTCGAAAAAAAATTCGCGTTTGGTTCTGCCTCAGTGGTTGAAAGCTTTTGCAAGTATGCAAAACATATTAATTATTAATAATAATATATTAATAATAATACTTTATTACTATATATTAATTATAATACTAAGGATAGCATAATTAGCTTTTCTCCCACGACACAAACAGCATAGCCTACTTTAGGGCATGAATAATTTTCAGCACAACATCGGATTTTCCAAAACATTTTTCTACCGTTGGAAATTAAAAAAAACACAGTCATGTAATCATCTTGTATGTTGCATGTTGTATCATAACGTTACGTTTTAGACACTGTGAAAAGTTTAATGCCAAGGTCCATTGTAGGTCATGCCCTAAAATTAACCTACCGTTTGTAAATTAGTGATGGCAATCGTCTACTTGTAATTATAAATCAGATTAAAATGTGCATCCATAGAATGGAGTCAAGCTGTTTTACAAGTGTACAGGTAGGCTAAGCCGTGAATCCAAAGCTCTCCATACCACGCTTATGGGTCACACGCACAATCGGAAATTGGTTTCAAGAATAAACAATTTATTCACTGATATTTCCTTTTCTTGTCTGTCTTGTAATGCTGCGCATTGTAAATGCTTTTTGAAGAAAAAGCTTCTGACAGTTCACATCACAGTTGGTGCATTGTCTAATGTTCATTTGATAGAGCTTTTCTTAACAACTACTACACGTACAAAAACATCCACGACAAAAATCTCACTCTCAATGTTGGAATTTTTATCATCGAACTGACAGACTATTCCTAGCAGTTCGAAAACAAAACTTCGTTCCTAAACTTTTCATCAAATTTTTCTATAGCCTACTGTAATTCAACTGATGATCCACTGGGATGCGCGGTGCGACAAAACATTTGATTCTATTTGAATAAGATTATACTGAAGAGGCCATACTTGTGTGGCGAAAGCTTTATGTTTTAATAAATGGATTTTTCTGATAGCCTATGGTGTGATATTGACTATTGTTTACTTTATTCCTAGCAGTTTTGCATACTTGGCTTTGAACCACTGACGCCGGGCAGGTTACAAAAATTGGCACAGAGAAATTTCCGACTGCTATCGAAAGTGCTCGTACTTGTCTGTTAATTATTCCATCCACTAGGTGCCGCTGAATGGAGGGCAGTCTTGAAATGCGTTGCTCAAGCGCACAGCCAGAGAACCAAATCAGAGCCGTGTGATTCGGCGCTTAAACTCAGTGAAGTACATTGTACGCGCATACAAAAAATATTGACGCCGTCAGCGTAAACGTAAAAGTTCGAAAAACCATACGCCGTATGCGTCAACGTAACTTGTAAAAAAAGTTGGCGGCATCAGCGCATACACTAGCGTAAACTAATTTTGTTTGCTAGGTGCCAAACATTCACACGGTATAAACCACTCGAAACAAACAAGCTTTATTTTGAATTTCCACGAAGAAACACAAGCATCTGAAAGTGTTCATCTGACATTTTTCTGCCTTTTGGTTTCAATATGTCTTTGCCCATTGCAAACATTCTTTTAACTGCAGCGCTGGAAGGCAAGGCCTAGGGGGTACGGCGTACCTTTGAAGGCCCAGGACTGTGATTGTTGGGGGGCCCGAAATTGTGATTTTATAGTTTACGCGCAAAAAGGTTTGGTTAAAATCATCCTAAACAACTAAATCCAAGCATAAAAGTTGTTATTCCTTAGTCCCGGGAAGGGGGGGGGGGGGTGGCCGTAATTAAAAAAAAATAGCCCGGAAAGGTAATTGAATGCATTGCGCTCAAATTAGGGGCTCAAAGTGGTGATTTAATGCTTTATGTGCAAAATTTTTTTGTTAAAAACACCCTAAACTAAGTCATAGAAGTTGGTTATTCTCCTTTCCTGGGAAAAAATCCCAACCCGCTAGGTTTATTATTAAAAAAGCCCGGGCATGTTTGGGCTTTTGTGTTTTTTAAAAACTACTTGAAAAGGGTAGTTTCACGCTTATTTCACTTCAAAATGAATTTCTGAGCAGGGGCCGAAGTGAATACTTTTGGAGCAGGAGCGCAGTCGGAGTAAAAAAAAGTGACTTCGTTCACCTCCGCTAGGCATGTGGTGAATGCAAAAGTTAATGAAGGTTATTGGTCAGGTGATTAATTTGATTATGCTTTAACAAGATGTTATGTTTGAGCCTTGGTAGAGAGCTTGACTTGTTGTACTATAGATACATATAACACTCACTCAGTAACGTCAACGGATTTAACATTTTTTTATTAAACACACAAAAAAAACAAGAAAAAAAATACTGAATCCAACGTTTTCGATACCACATATTGTCCTCATCAGGAATAATTACAGGCTACATCTAAGAGAAATAAATAAATGAATTCGAAAACTTTTACATTAAAGCTCTAGGCTACAAGTGACACCTCTCAACAGCACCATCAACAACTGACACACGAATTCAATGTAGGATACACAAATTGGTGAAGGACAGATCACATGTTATGCACGACACAAAATACTAAATAATAGTTCTATTGCTGCCTGATACTATTATTACGCACAAATGTCCAATTCTGCAGTAAAATGTTGTAGGTCTATAGTGTGCAATACGCCTAAGCAATCATCACCCGTTTTGCCCATGAAAAAGGGAGCCCGGAGTGAGAGGGGGGCCTCGAATGACTCTTCGTACCCCTAGTGAAAATTTTTCTTAGAGGCCTTGCTGGAAGGTATTGGCGTGTTGTAGCGAAAAAAACCTACTAAAATTTGGCAAGACGCACGAGATCGATCAAACTGGAACATCCTTGTTGGCTACATCGAGGGCTGTATCAGCCATGATACCTACAGAGAGAGAGAGAGAGAGAGAGAGAGAGAGAGAGAGAGAGAGAGAGAGAGAGAGAGCGAAAAAAGACATTAAAAAGTATGCGTTGACGCTATACGCTAAAACACCGCAAAACCTTTACGGCGTAGCCTCAAGCGACAACTATCCAAAAAAATGTGACTGTAAGCGTTAGCGTAAACAAAAAGTCTACGGCGTATACGTAGCCTACATCTCTGCTTCAACCAACGAACTATCGCACCAGTTGTTAGCCTAAGGTTTTCTACTAGTTCTTGCAGCAGAAGCATAGCAGAAGCGAGTCAATCTAATCTAGCAAAGGCTATAAACTGAAGCCGGCAGATGAAAGACAGCAAAATGAAATTCGGATCATGAGGGCTTGAATCGAAACTGCAAAGTAAGGTTTTTGCTGACAGAAATTAATAAACTTTTGGAGATAGGTTTGGTTGAAAATTTTTATTTACGGCAGTTTAAGTATAACCAGTTTTATCACACTAACTATTTGCATTTATGTCACGCATTTACGCATGCACGCAGTCACGTACACAAATCGTAATGACAACACATAGCATTTTACTACCAAAACTAGACCAAACAACTGTTGCGGCTGTCTGGCAGCATGTTGGTGAATTTTGGTGAAGTATAAACCAGCTCAGTGGCCGAGTGGTCATCGCCAGCTCTTGTGCTGGTAGATCTGAGATCGGTTCCAGGTCGGGTCATACCGAAGACTTTAAAAACGGTACCGATTGTGTTCTTTCTTGCAAAACGCTGTGAGGATAAGTCCGGTAATAATGTGATGACGTTCTAAATCTGATGCAAAATAAAATAAAGAAGCCCTGTTGCTAAAAGAGCTTAGTAATTGTAGAGCGACTATAAATAAAACCATGACATTATTATTATTGAAGTAGCATGCAACATTAGATAAAAATGACATAAGCAATATGTGACATGTGACTTGAATAGAATGCCAAGCAACGTTTGCTACGTGCTAAGTAGCTAATTGTCCTTTTGAAAAGTAATTTTTAAGATTGAGGGAGTTTTTGGACAGAAATTTCAATAAAAATTTGCAAGAGGTTTAAGAATATTTTCTTGTATCTTAACATCAGGGCTAAAGTTGAATTTGAAATTTTTGCCATACAAGCTTCACCTAATATTAATCCTTGTAAAAGATGATTGGACTATGAGCGAAAAATTAAGCAAAGCTATTTAAAAAGCATGATTTTGAACCATACAAAAATAGATTAAAACCAAGGGTAAAACACAACACACTTAATTTCACGTTTTTTACCCGCTTGGACAAATTCTTCCTTCCACTGTGTAGTCGCTCTATTCAGAGGTGGGACGTAACTATTATTAGAACAGTGGCAGTATGTCAGCTACGTGCTAAAGTGCGTGCGTTAATAGGTTTTCGTTGCATTTTTGATGTTCCACGATAATTGGGAAACACCAAGAAATTGAAACCGAAAATCACTGGGAAACTTTAAACTGGATCACTAGAAAATAAAAGAAAGACAAAGGCAAGAAGTATTAAGGACAGTGATCGGCTAGGTAGAAGTTAACCACTTTGTTGAGAAAAAATAGTCTGTTTTTTGCTTCAATGCATGCAGTTGCGTAGTAGGAGAAGGCGGGGCAAGTTGAGCAGGTTTTTTAAATCTATTTTTTTTTTATTTCACTAATTTTTCGAAGACTCAAGTATTGCATTTCAAAAACATGCTAATAAGCCAAGTTTTTAGACAAAAACTGGTTGGTTTTATTTGTTATTTTGCACTGTATTCAAGTTTAAGTAACGATTGCACAACTTGCCCCGGATTATTTTTCCGGGGCAAGTTGTGCAGCACCATGAGGCAAGCTGTGTAGCACCATGGGGTAAGTTGAGAAACAACAATCGTTCGTTTTGACTAGGGGCAAGTTGAGCAACATATTACGGCCAGCAAAAGTACAGACAATTTAACAAATCAGCTATTTTTACATTCATTCACTAGTCATTTTTTACATTCATTCACGTGGAAGACTTTGAAACTATGTAAAAATGGCTAATAGGCTAGAACATTTGTAAATTAACAAAGGCGGTTTACAGGAACAGTTGCACAACTTGCCCCATTCACACTTTTTTTAAAGAACCAAAAAATTTCAAGAAAACTAACAAATGTACGAAAAAAATTTACCTGCAAAAATACAACTACGTCATATGTCTACTGACCCCTACTGCTAAAGTTCGACTAGCTCTACTGTGAATCCAAAAAATCAAAATTTCATTTGCATCCGAATTTAGATCCTAAGACCTAAACACCTTATATCGTTGATCAAGCCTAACCTGCCCAAAAAACTGATAATTGCGATTCACGTGCTTCAAAGGCATTATAGGTAAAATATAATAATGACGTTAAAGATTCATTACGCTATTTATTTCCTTTCAAACGGGGACTTGCACAACTTGCCCCGTTGCACAACTTGCCCCGCCTTCCCCTAGGTCATAGTAAGTGTGCTACAGTGGGCGCAACAAAACCGGGAATAACGTAAGATACTCTATATGTAGTTTTACTTTTGTGACGCCGGTCATGAATGGATTCAAAAGACTCCTTTTAAAAAATCTTTCTACAAAACTTGCTTCTTGAAAGTGAATATGAGAATACAAATAGCCTACTCTTTAAAACTTTCCATACACGAGCTCAGTTGGTTTATTTTGGCCTCTATTTTTTTCCCAGACTATTATTACAGTATTTAGATTTTAAATTAAGCTTCAGCTTTACAAAAGAAACGTTCCACCTGTAGGTTTACTTGTTTATCTGCAAATAACGACTCGCATGTGGAAATATCGAAAATGACAACAGTTTTGTACTCACACTTAAACAAAACAACGAATTTCAGCACAATGGAACTGAATGCTTCTTGGTAAGTACTTTTCTTAACTAAAGTTATTTTGTTTAATTGTGGGCAGTGTTTTTTTAAGGTGTTTTTTTTAATTTCTCCAGCGGTTTCCCAAAATTTGGACTTGCAACTACAGTAGAAAAGTAATGGCTGTTTCTCGCTATGTCTTGTCGATAATACGAATATAGCCTACGATCAATAGTTCACGTCCGGAAAAAAGAATAAGTGGAGGTACAGCTAACAACTGAATCAAAGAGTTATTCACAAAAGAAGTGCACCTTCGACACTCGTCAATATTTATTTCTGATTTATGGCGCATAATGATCAGTTTTTACGTGTAGAAACATAACAAGCAGAAGTCAACAAGCACACTTTGTTTGATTGTGCAGCAAACTTGTTTGGCGGCCGTGTTGGGCAGGCTGTTTGGTCGCTGTCACAATTATTTAAGCTGTGCCTTGTCGAATAATTCATTTTATGTTGCGTTGATTGTATGTAGTTATGGCTATTTTTTGGCTATTTTTTGGTATTTAAATGAAATACTTGCGGTCTCTTAAAACTACTTAGCGGTCACCCAAACCAAACCTTAAAAAAAAAACTGATTGTGGGTAAAGTAACGTGGCCTAAGATGTAATTTGAAAGCAACGCGTAGCAAGTTCCGTTCTTCATTTGGCTCCCATAAAACTGCTGTGTCTTGTAAGCTTGCGATAAAATGATATTTTCAGGTAGTATATTATTTTGTTTAGAAACTACGTTGATACTTTTGCACTGGGAGTTTTTGTGTGTTTAAAATAGATTAAAACCCAATGAAAAGAATAATTCACCCAATTTTTCAATTTAACTGTTCCTACTGCAAATAAGCTATGGCGCGTGAAAGTCCCTGCATCTAGTTGGTAGTCTGAGGTAACTGTATGTAATTATACCACTGATACATGTGAATAAAGCTATCTGATGTAGTCAGCAGGCTACTCATAAACTTTTTTACCAAACACAATAACCTACGTCAGTTTGGTTCAAAGCTCAAAGAATTGATTGGTCCGAGGTCTTAGTGCGCACCAAGAGCACACAGTTGTTTGTCTGCTTGATGCTTAATATAAGCTATAGACGCCTGAAAGAGGTAGTGTAATTTTTACTCACCAGCATGTCTGGGTATCACAAAAATAATTTAAAGAACAATAGAAATTGTGCAATGCTAAGGAGTTTTTCAAAATCAACTTCTAAACAATGGTGTAGAAAGGAGCATTCTTCGTGGTTACTAGCACAAGGCTGAGTACTCAATAGAATGGGCTAATTTTTTCTTTTTGTTTCTTTAGTATTGATCAAGGTCCATACAACGAACCAGGAACTATAGCATTGGTAGCATCCACCATCTTCACCTTATGCATATTTGGAGCAGTGACTAATATTGTTACTATTATTGTCATTGCAAAGTCAGCGAAACTCAAGTAAATACTAAATTTCAGAACTTCAATTGTCAGCATTTTGTTGTTTAAGAAACGATTGAAACTTTGTTTTTATCAAAGTATTCGTTCGTATTTAAACCAAGATACGTAGCCTGGTTTATAACTACTTGGGTTACACTTTGGAAAATAGTAAACAACAGAAGAAGACTGGACTGTGAGGTTGACTTGCTCAAAATGAAAATCCAGTAAAAATAAAATTTTGTAACAATAAAACTGTTTGCAAGTTTTGTTTTTTGGTGGCATCTTGACTTGGGATCCGAAACTACCTTCCCAGTGTAGGGTGGGCTGAAGAAAAAAGTTGCCAGATGTTATTTCAGCAAACAATGTTTTATACTATTTTCGGTAACATCTTAACATTGACAACCGCATTTTTCGTGAAAAATTAATCTTTTTTTTTAAAAGAAAAAAAAAATGAATTTTTCTCTATGATTTTGTAGATTGTATCGAATATAGAAATGAATGTACACTCAAATAAATTTGTGTGATTGTGTGATGCAGAACTACGTTTTACATTCTCATACTGAGCATGAGTGTATCTGATCTTATTGCTGCGATCATTAGCCCATTGTACGCTTACCGCATTACTTGGGGATTCAACTATTGGGCTTGGAGTAGCGTCTTGTGCAAAGTGAGTAAGTAAATGCGACAAGTAAAGGTTGCATTAAAAATCTTCTTCTTCAACAAATTGATCATATTTGATCAGCTGTGATCTCACATATGAACTGCCTCCATTTTGTTCTGTCTTCTGTTTTACCTGTGTAGTGCTTCCGGCATGCTTTTCATTTCCGTAATTTGCCAGATATTGTCAAAATACTTCATTTTTTGTAGATGCAACAAGCTAGAACCTTTATCATTAATTTTTCGATGTCCAATTTTTTAACAGTTTTACAATTTGAGGCTATATTGAGAAACCTAATCCATGGGTACTTTTCGTGATACCTTAACCATAATTTAGCCAAAACCATTGTTTTTCCAGATGTACTGGGCAATCGATATTTGGACATCTTTTGTCACAGCTTTGCATATTCTCATGTTTTCTGCATTTCGGTTCATCTCAATTCAGTGGCCTCATCGTTACAGTGCGTTCACAGCAAAGAGAACAAAAGTGAGTGAATGGTGCACAATTTGTGCTTACTATAATTTGACAACTTATTTTAAACCCGAGACAATCGTTTATCAACTAATCTTTTAGGCAAATTTAAATTTGTTGCAGTTTGCAAGTTCAATTCATCAGGCACTAATGATGCTCTACAGTTGTAGAGCGAAATGCATATGCCATAAATAGGGCTCTGCTGATTCTCCATGCATTTAAAGAAATAAAATTCTAATTTGATACTTGACAGAAAATCGCTGGCCTGCTGCTTCTTAGTCAGGAGATCCCCTATCCTTAATGGAACTCAATAAATACATAAGTCTACGTTGAATTGACGTATAGTTTAAGAACTTTTCAATTAACTGTGCCGTGAGAAAGAGCAAGAGAAGTTTTCAAAGCGTACACTGACTGACTGCGTCGAATTAATTTTTTTTTTAGGGAATTAAATTTTTGATGACACCGACTTCTCAAACGTTGGCGTTGACTGAAGCAAGTCACGAGAGCATGTGGTCAAGTTTTGGCGGCTCTGTAGGCTGTCATGTCATGATTTTTGGTAGGGTAGTGCGCTGTTAAAAATAGAAAAGCACTATAAGAAAAATTGAAAAATACTAAGAATGGAAGCATTAACTTTGATGTTGCGGCCGTGACTGTTTTTTCCATTCTCAGCGTTGGATGCTGCATCCGTAGCAAATTATCATACTGTATGATTGTACTGTACAGCATAATATATATGAATAAGTGAGTTTCTTTTAAATCTTTTTTGTCGAAAGCAAAAGCAAGATGCAAAGATACCAGATAATATTTAAATAACGTTTTTTTTCCCCCTATAGATCGCAATATGTGGTGTGTGGGTGATGACAGTGTTCACCGGAGTAGTGCCAACCTTGTTCTTCTTTGACGCATTGGAGCGCAAACGAACATCTAACAGTGTTGATGCCAATTTTGCTTCGTGCTCTCTAAATCCTTCAAAGTAAGATATTGATTTGAGAAGTTTTTATTCACCATCGGCGATAATTATATTTACGTGCTGGGAGACCGTAAACGATTCATACATAGTGCCAATGTAAGAAACAATAATTGTAAGATGATTTCATTTCAAACCTTATTTCACAAAATAAATGTCATTTCCATATAAAAATTTTGTTTTTGACTTTAATTTGTGCAAAATGTCAAAGTTTAGTCTACTGTTGGGATTGCTTCAACCTTTAAATGGATTGGGATACTTTTTAGTTGCAATTAGTGTAGGCTGAGAATATAAAATGTATCTGGCAACCTTGCCACCAATAGCTATGTGAGAACATACAGTAGCACGATGGCCATCATCAACTTTCGACGTGTTGTTTTACTTTTAAATTGGTATATATCACTTGTTGTATTCTTGGTTTCAATTCAAAACATTTTAGGACAAAGGAATCCAGAAGTTACACCAAAATTACCTATTCTATCTTTTTCTATGGACCATTTCTTCTGATTTTGACGTTTTCAACCGGAATTGCTATAAAGCTTTTTGTCATGAGAAGAAAGCGAAGTGCAATGACAGGTAAATCAACAATCGCTTTAATTTTAAACTTTTAACGGTGATAACTTTAATATCTGTGTTTTCCAGCTCTTGAACATGATTCTTTGTTTGTAAATTCTTCAGAACTTTGTATCAATCCGGTTGCTTGATAAAAATAACAAGATTCAAACCAGGGATTAATTCTGGTCTGACAAGCATGACTATGTGGTTTTACATTCGCTAAGCTGCAAGTCATAAGTTTATCTACTTGCTTCAAGATGTTAGTTGCATCTTATTGACGAAACGTCAAATTACATTCAGTCCATCACCATGTTTTGTGATAACTTTGCATACATTATACATTAGAAGAACGCCTCATGCATGCAGTATTTTTTTTTTAAGTAAAAATGTAAAGTAATGCATTTTTTAAAAGTAATGCAGTAAAATAGTCTAAAATTCACTTTTCTTTGAAACTCTTATGGACAGCGATAAAAGAGAAATAAAACAGAGTAACCTTAGCGGGTTTAACATACTTTTTTACACAAAAATATAACATAATTAAAATAAACTCAAACGTTTTCGACGCGTACGAGTGTCCTCATCAGGAATTAAATCTGCAATATACATTTTATGTATATTGCAGATTTAATATACAATATACATAAAATATACTGTATATTGCAGATTTAATTCCTGATGAGGACACACGTACGTGTCGAAAACGTTTGAGTTTATTTTAATTATGTTATATTTTTGTGTGTAAAAAAAGTATGTTAAACCCGCTAAGGTTACTCTGTTTTATTTCTCTATGGTTCAACAAAACAAACTCTCTACCAAAGCTTTAACAGCGATAAAACTTGAAACAATAATCCTGCTACTGAAACAACATTTAAAACACCTGACTGGACGAAGAGTATACCCAGCAATCTTGTAAAATGGTATATAGGCTGCTGGGGCAGAAGCTACTAAACGTTTGGCAAGCACAAAGAATGTGACTATCCTTGGCGTATGAGTTTTTTTGAGTCAGACCTGCCAAAGGAAACGACTAAAAATTAAACTAAAATAACGACTAAAAGTTAGCCTAAGCGGTCACCCACAAATAACAATGTGAGGTTCACAACGTGATAAGTCTGCAAAGTCGTGTTTGGCAACGCCGATTCCAGTCATGTTGCATCGAGCTGACATTTTTTAAATCAAGCACACTTGCCAAAGTTGTTGCACAAAAAAAATTCTACAACTATTACTGATGAAAATTTTAGAAGTTTCGAAAACAAACCGAGGTAATTCCCAGCAATTCGTTCACGTTTCAGCTCCTTGTGCTAATTTTAATTGCTCTTTAACTACCATCAGGGCCTTTTTTACAATGATCCAACGTCAAGCAAACGCTAAATAAATGTAAAAATAGACTGATTTGTTAGCTGACAAGTTTGGCTCACAATTTTTCAAGAACTCGCATTTGTTCAATATGAAACCTATTCTCACATCAGACGTACGTGTAACATATTCAACTAGTCAAAGAATGCCACGAGTGCGTTTCCGTCGCCTTTAATCTAAGGACAACTTAAACTCGAATTTGCTGAACAAATTAGGCCTACGTAATAAAGCGACACAGCCAAAACATAATCTAGCACAAAAGCGCAGAAAATTGTAAATAGGCCAATGCAGCATAAATTGCAACGTCTAGTCTACCAGAAAAAAACACCAATTTTTAATGTGGTCAAGGGCCGGATGCATAAAGCAGTTGTGAATGTTGTCGTGAGCCGCACAAAAGCTGCACGCGGACCACAAGGTTGTATCATCCTTGTTTTATGCCAAGTAAAGAAGCTTATTTAACTATCACATTGCAAGTCACATGTTGTTGGTCGTTTCAGAGAGTTTGCGTTAAATGGTTTGACATCTAGGTTGTAACGACAAACAAGAGACGAAGTTGTGCGAAAGTAAGAGGATAAGAAAAGAAAACAGAATTCTTTTTCAACTTGGACTCATTGTGGGATCATTTATTATCGGCTACGGTCCTCGAACAGGTAGGATTTGTGCTTTTGCTGCACTCAGTGATGTAGCTACAAAGAAACTTTATTAGAAGGCAAAACCAACTGTTGAAGGGGCAAATATTTTATATTTAAAATGAAGAGTTTGTTTGAAAATATATCTATTGAATGCAGCTAAACATTTATGAAACGTCAAGATGTAATTCAATGTCATTAAAACGTTGTAATAGCTTTAAGAAGCCATTTGTGGAGGGGGGAAAGATAAAATTTTGGAGGATGATTGCTGTGCTAACTGCCTAAAATTTTAATCTACACAGTTCGTAGCCTACATTACTTATTATTTTAATTTATTCGCAATGCCATGGAAATAGTAGCCCTTTGAAGTTAACGTATCGATAAAGGATGGTACAGAAAACAAGCCAGTTTCAAGCGTTGTGTTTATCTACAACTTATTCTCATCCTCACCCTTACCTACTAAACACAATGAATCTAAAAAACAAACATGAAATTATTCAGTCCATGCGTTAAAGTTATTCAGTTTATTAAATTTTATCAAAAAAAGATTGTTTTAGACCCAATATTAGCAAAACTATAGCATACTTTCATCGCACGAAAAAGTGACATTAGCAGAGGGCCACTTCATCTATGCCATTTTCTAATTCAGGTTGTTTCATTGTTTTGCAGCTTATCATTTCTACAGTTTAAGGGAACCGACGGAAAATCCAGCATCTAAAGCTCAACAAATTTGGTGGTTTTCGTTTATTGCTTACTTGATGCTTCGACTTAGCGAGTGCTTCAACCCCATCTTTTACAACATCTCTTCAAAGTACGTAAAAAACAATAAATAACTGCTTTAAAAGCTTAACTTTTATTTACTGAAAAAAAAAAAGTTCCATTTAGCAATTTTTGCATGACTAATTTAAAATGCGGAATACTGGTTGTTGTTTCATATTACGCTATTTTATTACAAGTTTAAGCAGTTGTAATTTAGACTACCTGTTTGAATAAGAAATTTGAGTTTAAAATACCGGTTAGCAGGGTTGTTCAGAGGATATGGGCCCGATACTAATGTGATTCTCAGGCACTAAATTAATACATTTTTAAGAACAACGCACAATATCTAAAGAATGCGAGGTAGTTTCTTCAAGTTTTTGGGCCCCTGGGAAAGGTTATGGCCCCCTAAAATCATTCTGGGCCCAGGTTCAAAAGTTCTCTTTGATCTCTTTTGTCAACGCTTCTGATGGTAATGTAATGTAATGCCATGTAAAATAATAAATTATAATACTGGTTTGAATCCAGCATAAAAATTGCACATGTTGTCTTTTTTAAAGACATAATCAGTGTCATGAATCATGATGTATACGTGACACCGCAGAGAAAACAGTACACCCTTTTTACTTGTTTGGCTCACAGCCATCTCGGTAAAACTGAGGAGACTGACTAAATGCTCACGTTCTAACAACAACAAGAAGGCAAAAAAAAATCAACAATTTTAAAATTAACCATTGAATTTTATAGCAAGTATATTGGAAAGGAGTATTGATGGATCTAGGTCCTAGATTCTAGGAGACTGGAATTCTAGATTAGATTTTAGGAGACTAGATTCTAGGAGAATGGAAACTAGGAATATTTGAGACACAAAGAAATTATTTTCCCAAAATTTTAATCCCACAACCCCATAATCCCTTAAAATTTTATTACCTCAATCCCCAAAGTTACAATCTTCTAATTTCTCTAAATTACAACCCTCCAAAACCTCAATCCCTCAAAATTCCCATTCCACAAGTCATCCATGGCCCCCAATTTCTCATTCTTTCAAGACCCATGTCGTTCTATGATTTGTTCGATGAAATGTCGATTGATTCATTGTTGCAATGCCACATTCGAGAGATCGATCATGTACCACCACCAGAAGGAGTTGCATTTTCGAAAATTGGCCTGCTGCATTGAGGTTTTCTGAAAATACTGTTTGCTGAAATGCCCCATTGCAACCTTCTCATACCATCACCCATATTTATTTATTTACTGGTGCTCTTATTTCTTAACAATGATTCAAGCAGTTTTAGGAACGTGTCTGTCCCTGAAATCAATGCGAGTTTAAAGATATTTTCAATAAATGATTGAATATGTAACATAAATTCAAGATAAACAAAGCTGTCCACAAACACGAAAACAACAACAAAAACACTTAGCTGACTACCGTACTGCAATCAGGTAAAAAATACAAACCGAAGAAAGGGCTAAAAGACGGAAACAGTTTAGTTTGGTATCGAGTCACTCCATGACTTGGAAAGTAGGTAGATGACATCATCACTCACAAAAGTAACAAGACGGAAGTTCATTGGAGTTCAGCGGTTGAATAAGGGTTGCTGTATAGACTTGTCATTTCTTGCGTGACCAAGGGATCACTAACACTACGGCCCGCAGGTTGAATTAGGCCCGCGATGTCAGTTTCTCAGGCTCATTCATGGTAGGCTATATCATTGTATATCAACTTCACTGACAAGACGAATTAAACACGAGACGTATGCAGTTTTTATATTTTTTTAATGTTTTTTGTATACATAACTAGCACATCATGAACAACGGAGTTGAAAAAATTACTCTCCGGTTAAGGAGCTTAAGGGGGTAATGTGCCTTAATTTTGACATATTTCAATGGCATAATTTTGAGACTATAACAAAATGGACATTCGTTTGCTATGCATATTATTATAACACAAGGTAAGTACATTTGAAATATATCGTTCATAATCATTTGGTTGCCATGGTAACCAACGGGGGGGCCATAGTAACAAAAAACAATAACAAGCATAACTCAAAAAACAATTAAGCAAAATCCATCAAACTTGCAGAATATGTTCTATTGTTAATTGGGCACAAAACTATGTTTTTGTATTTAATTTTGGTTGCCATGGCAACTTAGCAACAGCCAATCAAATTATTTTTAGCAATATCTCCATTTTGCATAAATAATATAAAAAACGCTCTCATGATTTTGTAGATATAGTTGTTCTTAATATATATTCCCAATTTCACACCAATGTGATGTTTGGTCATGGAGTTATGCTTGTTCCCGTGGGGCCACATGCACCAAAACACTAATTGGAGATATTGGCCTCCAAAGTTTACAATTCAAAATAGCCAAAAGGTTAACACTTTTGAGAAACTATGTGAAGTATATACGACTGGAAATAGATAACAAGTGAACATGCACAGTCAGCTTTTCTGTATAAACACATTCAGTGCATTATGGGAAATTTTATTAAACTTTATTCTTTTTGAAAGGGGACAAATAACGATAAAACAACATGCAAAGTTAGCAACAAAATGCTAACCAAACACAATAATTCGGTTGTCAAAGTAAGAGTGGCTTTTGTAAAAATTGAATTTCAATGTCTTATAGGCCACATATTCCAAGTTTTATGGGTTTATTTTATAGAAGACTTAACCTATCCAAAACCAACAAAAACAGAAAATTGAAAAAAAAATATTTTTTTAAAATTATTTGAGCACATTACCCCCTTAATCGAGCTTACCTCTAAGTCTAGGCCAGTAGCTTCTTAACTTAAAGATGGTGACCCATGACTAGGTTGCCAATACCCACTTAAATGAGCCGTCAAGGGTTCATGTTATTCAGTGTTGTACGTTGACGCCGTCAATTTGACGGCGTCAACTTTTTGTTGACGCTGAGGCTAGCGCCGTCAATTTATTTTTCAGTTGACGGAAGTGATAGCGCCGTCAACTATTTTGCCGATTTTAAGCGTCAAGCGCTAAGCGTCATTTTTTGTTTTCATGGAAAATCTCGTTTCATAATAAGAGTTTCACTATGTATTCTGGCCAGCGCGACTCATCCGAATTACTGGCTTTTGCGTTGGTTGGAATGGCTCCCTGGAATACATGCGGAAGAAGTTCGCCAAATGGTGATCACCCATGTATTGAGAACGAGGGATCAGAGACAGAAAGCGAAAAATCCATGAATGGCATCGCGAACGTTGAATATACTTTATTTCAAGAGCCCTATGGCCCTGAAAAGAGCGATGTTGGTGCAGTGGACCTCGTTAAAAGATTTATACATGCTAAACTATCACTGCACGCTTGGAACAGTGATACCTTTCCGACTAAACGTTTTCAACTTGTTTTTGAAATACAACACACCAATACCAACCAGCGCTGCTGTGGAACGCATGTTTTCACTTGGAAAGGACAATATGCGCAGGGGCGCCGGAAGCGGGGGGGGGGAGCAGGGGGAGCGGATGCCCCCCTCCCCTCAAATTTCTGTGGATGGAGAGGGAAGAGGGGGCAATGGTGCCCTTTTAAGGTCATGTAAGCTCCTGCACACTTTGCAATATAACAATTTATGCTATTCGCTTTCAGCCAAATTATAATGTTCTATTTTTGACTCAAAATAATATTCACGACACAAAATTCTCCATCACAGTAAGTTATATTAAATCATTATAAAATAGCATGATGCCCTTCCGTGCCATTGTTCTTTGTATAGCGGACACTTGTATCATTACTCGATAATGAGCTGATAGATGAGCATTATCGCTATATCTTATCTTAAAACTTACAAAAAAAATTGGCCTTTCAGCAACAAAAGTGCCCTTTTTTCATACTCCTGCCCATCCAGTCAAAATCGCTCCGGCGCCCCTGAATATGCGTCCCAAACGCAGCAGATTGTCAGACAAACGTTTTGAAATGCTTCTTTTTCTGCAAGGAAATAACTGATAGGCTGAGCAGCTAATTACAATACAGTCTCAAAACATAATACCTGCTCTTTATTTATAGCTATTGTTAGCCTGAACTTGGTTGAAATATTTCCGTTTTATGAAACGCTGGCAAAAAATAGCGCTAGAAATTAGCGCTGACGCTGACGCCGTCAAATTATTTCAATGACGCGTACAACACTGATGTTATTGACAAGTGCAACCAAACAAATCGTTTAAATTTGTATTCGATCTGACTTCTTGAAGCGTAGACGCTTATAAGCAAAACAACAATTTTGTGTGAATGATGTTAAATACAATGCGTGGCGATTACCATCGTTTGAGGTGTTTTTCATTTGTTCAGCTTAGGCAAATCCTGCACGTTCTAACCCGGGCAAGTTTATTATAACTTAAAAATCGTACAAAAAAAATTCTTTCTGAAACGTATCTTTTTCAGTGCATCAAGTTAATGCCAATCCTCACGATTACCGATTCGTCTGTAAGCTTTTATATAATGTTGAACAATGACATCTCAAACATCAAAAAAAGCAACTCTCACATGGAAAAAAAATTAAGTTTTTATTTATCTAAACTCTACATGTACTAATTAGCATGCAAGTACACAGTACAGTTTCGGTTGTTTACTGTAGCCAAGTGGTAAAAGTCATGGTTAGACCTGCTGAACTGAACAGTACAATTTCAGTTATTAACAAAAAGTAGCTTACATTTAACAACGTTTTCTTTCTTAATAGCGGGTTTTCTACTTTATTAAAAGACTGGATGCAGAGATATTAGCCAACACCTTAAAGAGAGCGATTTTAAAAAGTAAGCCTATCCTTCCTCAGAGTCCGTGACACATCAATAGATTATCATTTACAATACAAAATGACATTATACGACATATGATGTAAAACTTAGGTTTGTAGGTTACACTAAGTGTATGTCCATACACAAAGCATGGAAATGATAATAATTTCAAGCTTTCTCTTCTCATTGCACTAATGCACTGACTGCCATTGTCAGCCATCTCCATTGAGGAGCTAATGTCACCAAACTCCAGGTGCCACGTTGCTGTACACAGTTAGGAGGCGACCGGCACCATCAATCCGCGGCCCGGCACTGGTCTGAAAGATATTTGTTCCCGGGCTATATAACATAAAAAATTATTATTCTCTTTATAGACAATTTGGACAGAGTTGTATTAACTTTAAGTGCAATAAACTTTGTTAGTTTATTTATGTTTATTTTATTATTTTGTTTATTTTATTTTATGTTTATTTTGTTATTTTGTTTATTTTATTTTATGTTTATTTTATTATTTTGTTATTGTTATGTTTTATAATTTTGTTGAGTTTATTTTTATTATTTTGTTATTTCTCACATTTTTATGATCGATCAGTAGAAGTAACACCCGCCTTCAACTGGTCAGTAAGGAAAAATGTGTCTAACCCTGCAATAGGGAATGGAAATATTCAAATAGTACTTGGGCATGTTTTTTAATTATAACAATACTACTTTCATAAGGACTACTTTTCTATTGCAGAAAAATTCAAAGAGAAACCAAACGAATTCTTCAAAATGCTTTACAAAGATTATTATGTAGAGAAATACAATTTTCTCCCCATACTACGACAACAGGAACTACTAGCCATTTATAATCAGGGTATTTTCGTACTGTCTAACGTTAGTTATAATGCTGACAGCATGGGCAAACCAATCTTAGGAGATGTCACACACGTCCCAAATTTGCAGCCTTAAGAGTATTGAACTCGAAAAACTCTTATTCCAGTTGAAATTCGAGTTCGATTCTATTTACTTGTAAAGTGAAGAATTTAACCGTTTGTTGAAGTGTTAAATTTTCCGAATCAACGTTAATATGGGTAAAGAATATTGTGTTCGATATCGGCGAAAAGAAAAATCCCAAACGGCCATCAAAAACCAGAAAAGACTAATTCTGAGTTGACAGCCCTGAACACAACACTGCCGATTGCCGGAAAAGAGTGATTCTTGTGTTCTTTGTTTTCGTAGTCCGCATTGTTCTTATTTTTCTCGTACTTACTTTTTATTCACCGTCCTCATCGTATCGTAAATCTACTTTTTTGTAATAAATAACTTTTGAGCATTGTTTTGAAATTGTTCAGGCCGTTTAACTTGCTTATTCTATGCACGTTTTATGCCATTCTCCCTCATCTCTTTGTAGCACCCGAAAGCTCTCAAAAAAAATATACCCAGTCCCAGGATGAAAATTCTTACAATCAATGACACTAAACCAAAACTTGGTTTAATCAAAGCTGAGAAGACTGCTTCATATAGCTGTAATCCCAAGTAGACCTCAGCTACACAACTCTTGAAGCGACAACAATTATAGGGTATTTGCATATAACAAAAGAGAAAAAAAACACAACATCAAGCATGAACCAAATTAACACTTAAAGTGTAGGACGGAAATATATTGTCTAATCTACAATAATGAAATCATTATTAAGTAAATATAAACTGAAAAATATAAGTAAAATATTTCTGCAAAGTTTCTCACAGGTGTCATTCCTAGAAATAGTGGTGATATCTGTAAGAAAAAGTGCCACTGCTAAATTATTCATAAATCCTATCGACACATGAAACATAATTAGGCTAATATTCGCTTATACGAAATGAAATGTACTTGCACGTGATAAGAATGGAGGGCAAACTAAAGAGCAGTTCAGCAGAGTTCCTTAAAGTGTAAATTGTCTGTTAAAGAAAACATTGGGAAATGGCACCTTTCTACAATTTTATGATAAATAAATACATAAAACATTGCTTTTCAAAAATACTGTTACTGTTTCATGAAAAAATCACTCCTCACTTTCTTCCAACATTTTCCACTCTATCAAATTTTATTTTAACTCTTTAAATAGCTTGTGTATGTTGTTGATTCTTTGGGCCATACGTAAGTGTTCTCTCTAAACCGCTGTTTGATCTCAGGTTGCACCCTTCCGGAATACAGTCCGAACAATCCACCTGTGCAAAACGTGTAAATTGACCAATTTTGAGTTTGAATATGTCAGAAGGCTATGTGTTGAAATAGCCTATACCTAAGAAACACATGCTGAAATAACATCAAGATTTTCTGTAGGTATCAATGTTATTTTCTTGAGGACAGTTTGTGCTGGTGCAGGTCGTTGGGATCGTGAGATGCAAATGTGGCGTCTTGAAATAAACTGCCGATACGATTCTTTTTGTGCCCCATTAAAAGCAACAAATGGAAAGTAGCCTATGGTGTAGCAACATTAGATAAAGCTACCAAGATCTGACTTTCCATCACTTGCCCTGAACGTCGAATAGCTTTTTAAAACAGAAAAAAAACATGTAGCTAAGTAGAAAACAAGGCTAAACACTATAAACAGTGTTGACAGGCGAACGTCAACTGGTGAAGAAAATAGTAGAAAACATACTGCAGTAAACTGACAAGTGACAATGTGTTCAATATACTAGCAGAGGACTCGGTAAGCTCACAGGGACCTTAGCAGTTGGGCTATGGTTTATTTGGTCTATTTTTGCTTTACAACAGCGAAAATCTTTTCTACTCTTTGCAATTTTATATGATGTTGAGGTCACCGGATTATTACGCGACCTAACCTTAATGCGTTATGCAAGAAAACATATAATCGGTACCGTTTTAGTCTCTGGTACGACCCGACCTGAGATCAAATCCACACCTACCAGAGCTAAAGTCAAGAGTGATCACCACTTGGCGAATGATCTGGTTGGTTGGTTTTAAATCTTTATCCTCGGACTGACAAAGCCTTGATAGGTTATTCCTTGTAGTTTCGCATACTTGTAGAGGCTCTTCACGCAGGGCCGGTTACCGAGATTGGCAGAGTGAAGTTTTCCGATTGTTGAAGTGTTGTTGCTGGGGGATTATTCCATTCACTAGATGCCGCTGAAAGGAGAGCAGTCCTGAAATGCGTTGCTCAAGCGCACACCCCGAGAGTCGAACCTGAGCCGCTTGATCTTGAGCTTAACGCGTAACCACTGAGCTATCGGGGTGGCTCACCTTTAAACAGATACACACACAGCAGGGGAAAATGTTAATTTATATTTGAAATTAAAAACTTTGAAAAACTTTAGAATAGTGCTGCGCCACTCAAACATATAACAGACAGGACGTCACTCACGACTTGAAAGTTTCACTACGTTTAATTCACGCCTATACCTGTGTGGATGAACAAAATTTTCTTTCCTTTGAAGCGAGTTGGATTGTTTTTCAGTTCTGACAACATGCCTTTGACAGCTTTTCCAGTGTAGGAAAGATCACATATTATTCCTGTGGCACTGGCAATCTCCAAGTAAAGCTCTGCAAGCATTCAGTTGTACAAGACGACGACGTTAACATTGCAATATAGACTAAAAAACGCTATCGTTAAAACTGAATTAAAACTGAGAATATCAAAAAAAGGGATACACTCATGGATGGATATCACACGTAGCACTCATGTTGGTACGAGAAGGCAATATTAAACCACCTAAATGTATAGCAATGTTATAAGCGCTGGTAAGTTGACTACCTGACGTGTTTAGACTAATTAAGCCAAGTCTTATCTGACTGATTCACAATAATTGTTGTAGTGAAATGCGAATGATTAAAAGATCTGTTATAACTTAGAGCTACCATATGTCCTCTTATAAGAGGATTTGTCCTCTTTTTTCAAGAAAAATGAATTGTCCTCCGAGGACACTAAAAAATGCTCAAATGTCCTCTTTTTTGACAGTTTGGGTTTTCATGCTGATATTTTCAACGGGATTATATTGCTTGATGACGTTTCAGCGACGGCTTGTAGGCTATTTGTTTTCTAAACATTTTGTATACCAATGTAACATGTTGACTTATAAATTCTACAAGAAATTGGCGCATTTTATGAAACTGTTGTTGAACGTTCATTGCCTGGTTCATTGTAAGATATTAAACGACATTTTAAAGGCCATATGCTCACACTTTCACAAAAAAAATATTCTTTTACCTACATACGTTTTGTATTGATACAACGCTTGTAGATTAGGCCTACCAACTGAGTTTAGCTCGTTTGTTACTTGAAACAAATCGAAACGAATGTCCAAAAGTGCTCCACTCCACAACAACGCTGTTCGTTTAGGACAGGGGTGACGAACCTTTTTGCGGTCGCGGGCCACTTTGTCAATTACACATGAGTTATCGGGCCACACAACTTTTTAATCGTAACATACTATGAAATCTTTTAGAAGCGACTCAAGATATTATTCATGAAAAGTAACAAACGGCAGGTGAAAGAAATAAAACCCAAACAGTTGAAATTGTTTTACGCAGAATCGAAACATACAACAGCAAAAAATAAAAACAAATCAACTTGAGCAAAAAGGATAGAGCAACAGTACTTGCACTGATAATGAAGGCAGTTTAATTTTCGAAGCGTTTGCTTTCATATGAGTATGGTTTCTTCGTTTTTTGGCTCTATCCTTTTTGCTCAAGTTGACTAAACGTTTCGACCATTATGCTCCGAAACAACAAATCAGTTAATGAAATTTCTTTTTCAAATAACAAACAAAACCCTATGCAAATCATACAGCTGAAGCTATCTAATGCAACATTGAAGAATAAAATATTAAAAAATAACATTGATTTTTTTGCTTAGTGGGATTTTTGGAATTTTTTTGCTTGACTAAGCGTTCAATATTCGGTAGAACAGACGATGTGGCAACTCTCAACTGCATACTAAGATTTTCATCTGTCAGCCTCGACCTGTAACGACTTTTTGTAAAGTGCATTTTATAAAAGAACTATTCGCATAGGTTCGTGCTGCTAAAAACAGATGACCCTTTGAGATTGTCAAGTTGTTTTGCGGGCCGCACAAAATTCTTTGACGGGCCGCATGCGGCCCGCGGGCCGTAGGTTCGTCACCTCTGGTTTAGGAGCAACTCATGAGTAAACGAATTTACAGACGCCTTCATTTCTACAAGCAGAAACTTAGCTGTCAACCTCAGTGACCGGGTCTGTGTCAGTGGTTCAAGGCCTCCACACAGTGCAGCCTACTGTTTTAATCCTATTTCTTGCAAATAACTTAACAATTTCGGGCTGACCATTCCTTGTTGAAAAAGTTAAGGCTTGACCTGGAGATCGTGCCTGATTTGTCACAGTTTGCAGATTTTTGCAATCATTGCTGTCTGACTGAAACTGTCAAAAAATTAGGTCTTTTTTTCACTTTTTGCTGACTTTTAAAAATATAAAATCATTTGTTGTCTTAAGGAAGCACTAGAAATGAGAAAAAATAAGTTAAACGTTCAGTCAATCGGTTTTCTTGTTTTTTTTGGTAACTTTGGCTGCGTAGGCCTATACTGTAATGATTTAAAAACATGTAAAAGATTCTTCAAGCGTAAAATTCTACTTGCTGGCAAAACGTGTCCTCTTTTTAGGCGATGAAAATATGGTAGGCCTATTATAACTGGAAAGGTGCTTCGGCCATACCAATTGTTAAACTTATCAATTATCTTATTTCGGTTTGAAGCAGGTCGAAACGTTCGCGTTTTGTCGCTTTTACCTTTTTTGTAGACCTAAGGTTTGTTGGCACGTTAGGCTTAACGTTTTCTCTGTAATGGTCAGAAATAAAACCAAACTGAACTGAACCCTGAGACAATCTCAACGTTTGTGGCAACTGCTGGGTCCAGACCAAGAGTTCTAGTTACAAAATCAGACGTTTTATACAGAGGTTGGCCTGAAAATCAATTCTGATGCAATGGATAAAGCGGGAAATGTATTGTTGCACAAACGTAAGATTTTTATGGGCATCCATTCATAAACACAATAGCTGTGTCTCTTGAGTTAGAATTGAGTTGTATGATGTGAAGATCTCGTACTGTCTCAGATTTTGTCATGAATTAACTCGTCTTCTTGGTGCAGAGTGCAAACTTAATAATCGAGTCGCCTGTTCGTGGACTTGACGATTTCCCAACTGTTTCTATGACTCTTGGTCTTGGTGCTTTTCCTTTGACGACCCCCTTTTAATGCGTCAGAAGTTTGCAATAGACATATTATACCGAAGCATGAAAGCGATTTGCAAGACACTACTTTCTTGTGTTTTAAGCATTACCTACCAATGAACAATTGTTATAGGCGGCAGAACTAGACTATAGGCTTCCGTGGCATCGTATGTTTTGGACGCACGGAAAAAGTTTCAATCTTTGTGCGTTTTATTGTTAGCTCATGTGTGTGAACGTCCATTAGCAATGTATACTAAGTTTTTAACTACCGGTAAGAGTTTTAAGATTAGATTTAACCTGAAAAGCAGAGAAATAATTTTTGGAGCACATGGTAATTAACTATCAGAGATACCTCTGTCTTCACTCGTACTGGTAGCATAGCCTTCCCCCACATGACTGTCAAGGATATCTGCAATATCTTCAGCTTTCACGTCTGTAATTCCCACTTTTGTTAGGGTAACATTTACGTTGTCGTACAAGAGTTCCTTGTTGCTTGCTATGCTAATGCCGTGAATTCTGTAATACAGTTTAGTAGGACCTTTCAGTTTAAAATATGATTTGGAATATATAGTCAATCATCAATCACTTAGGAAAGAAAAAGTCTTTGATCATTGAAACTTCGATGGTTGCCTGAAATATTTGACAGCCTTTTGCAATCTACAGTAAAACGTAAACTTTGGAAGATTAAATTGCTAGCAATTTAGGACAAGCTAATGCAACGTGACAAAATAAGAAAGTAAGTAAGAAAGTAAGAAAAGTAAGAAAAAGAAAGAAGATTTTATGCCGTATTTTCTCGATTATAGGCAGCACCTTCTATGATCGCCATTTGCTTGAACTTGTACGACACGTGCTAACATTCGTTTAAGCTTCTGTTAAACAAAGAAAGAGAGAAGATGGAATTCACTTAGCAACAGCCTTTGAAGATAAACTTCATATGCCGCGGCTCACAATCAAACTAGCACTCGTACTTCAATCTTTGTCCTGTCAAGTAATTAGCGATCGCCAAACCAGCAAGCACGCCTCCTGTTCCACAGGTCACTACAATGTCTTGGAATTCATCCAAAAGATTGTTTTCATTTATCATTTCTTCCCATGCGTTGATGTAGCCAAACAAGCCAATTGTACTGGATCCGCCTCCGGGAATGAAGTATGGCGCGTTTCCTGTTTTTTCTCTGTAAAAAAGCACAGCACTTCACCAAATCAACGAAGCTAAATTGTAATTAAATAGCAATTTCTTGTGTGAGTTCACATTTAAGTTTTTTGTTTTATTTTTAAATACTTCGGGATATTGTGTATATATATTAGGATATACAGTAGGCTACTTCAATTTAATGCTCAGTAAAATGTCAAGTATTTTGCATCAATGTTGAAAATTGATTTTCACCAAATTCAATAAGTTGATATGATCATTTTGCAAATGCTCTTTTCAAAAATTACTAATTCAAAGCGATATTTTTAAGTTTGAGTTAAATGATTTTAACTTTATTTCAGTTCAAGTTTTACTTTGCCAGGAGAGATTGAATCTTGCAGTTCTTTAATTGTATTAAGCCACTACATAACCAATTTTGTTGTTGATATGTTTTATAAAAATAAGATTTCACTGCGAAGGTTAGCTGCGGTTCCCTTATTCTCTTCGATACAATCTTCTTCTGTCGATTCTTCTAAGTTTGATTGAATACTCCAAAAATTGTCTCATTCTTCTGCAATAGAGTTTTGCACTGAAAGCTCCCACTTGCTGGCCTGTTGGTAAGTTGAGGGCAGGGACGTAACCAGCACAAAATTTGGAGGGGGAGAAAATAATTATTTTTGTACACGTGAATGAGCCCGGCAACAAGCTACCGAAGGTGGAGTACCCACAGGGGGTGTGGGGACTTCCCTCAAAAAAATTCGAAAAAAAACTTAATATTGCGCATTCTGAAGGTACTTTCAGCCTAAATCAATAGTAAAACTATGTCAAAGGCTGCTGTAACAGAGTGTAGAATTTTTCTATAAAATACAGTATTTTGGAAGGGCAATTGCCCTTTTTGCTCTCCCAGGCTACGTCACTGGCTGAAGGTACTCAAGTAAATGGTCCCCTGTTTCAGACTAGGGGCCGCAGACACTGCTCTTCGATACATTAAACACTTGAGATGGCTCACCAATGTTCATGTAGCCCAGCTATCACAATTAATGTAAATTGTTAGTCAAGCCTGAGCAGTACTTTATAACCACCCACGTCATTTTAAGTGCAAGAAATTCACATGCTTCGTTTTTGTGGAGTGTTCTGTAAGAGAATTGGTTTGCTTTTATTATCATAAATCTATGTATTGGAAACACTTTTAATTATTCTCGAAGTACACACCTTTCAAAGCAAGGTCTACAATGTCATTTCGAGATTCAATTTTTCTGGTTTCAGTTGCGTTTACAGTGTCAGTATTGTTGATCAACTTTTGTTAAGGGTTTTCTTATTATGCATTTTTTATGGAATGGACGACCAGCTTTTTAAGTTATAGCCTACAAATGCACTTTGACACTATGTCATAAAGACTGTAATCTTTAGTAAATTACCTTATCAATTTTGATAAGTTATCTGCCTTTTCTTTTGCAATAGGTCGTGTAGCCTTTGGTATCATGTATATTTTACTATTGCTGTACAATACTGGAAGAAGATTTCCGGGATGATCAACAACACCTTCGTCCTGCGTAAATAATGCGTTAGTTTCTAAACAACAATGAATAGCGCTGTATGTCGCATATGGAATACATTCTTGATCCATCACTCTGTCCATTGCAGATGTGCGTTCTCTTAGCGCTTTACAAGACATACAGGTTCAGTGCAGCTGTAGCCCATTAATGCGTAGATGAGTAAATAGCATACGGTCTATTAAGGCTTTAGACCTACCATAGTACCATATTGTCATCGCCCAAAAAGAAGACAAGTCTCGTCACTAAGTAAAATGCAAGTAGAGTTTTACGTTTGAAGAATTTTTTACACTTTCGTGGATGATTGTCAGATTCCGATTCAGGATATTGTACTGTAACCTTCACCTTTTATCAGGATCAGCTTAACAAGACCACAAAATTGCTTACACAAGATATGATTAAAATTATACACAAGAGTTAGATTCAAGATGACAGAAACGGACTCAACGAAAGGCGCTCTCATTTTTGCTCCTTGTGGCTGCATCATCAAAGATAACCAAATATGGGATAAGTAAAGTTAGTAAACTAACATTTTTTAGAAAACTTTTTCGTGTATTGACTACAAATTGTCACTTTTGAGTACTATTATAGGTTGATTTCCATTTTGGTGGCATAGCAAGTAGTACAAGTAGCCTAGTCTAATTTAAATTTGATCTTTAAAAGAAAATGAGTTCAAACAATTTAAATTCAATAACTTTGTAGAAAAAATTATTTTAAGGAGGTTAGTCTCTCTAAACAACTAGCCTCAATTAAACCACCCTCTTGAAGAAACTAGGAATTGACATGCCAAACACAAGCTGTCACCGAAGAGAAGGCATATAAGTCTATAAGCAAAATCCTGTTGAAAATTTAAACAAAAAAATTTAAAAGGAAAAAAAAGGAGGTCGTTTGAGCATTTTTGAGTGTCCTCCGAGGACAATTTATTTTTCTTGACAAAGAGGACAAATCCCCCAAAAAGACAACATATGGTAGAGTTACGATATATGGCCTACCGTAGCTATACAGCCTACAGTAGGCCTATGTGAAAAAATAAATTACCGGTTTTTGTTCTTTGATTAGGCCTATTATGAGATGACAATCCAAGTTCAATTCTCTGGCAGCCACAGCTGTGGCTCGGCAGTGATTAGACTGAGTTAACCCAAGTGTTATAACGGATTTGCATCCTTGTGCAATGGCTTGACCTAATAAAAATTCCAATTTTCGGACCTAAGAAAGTAGAGATACTTTTAAACAGGAAGATATAGTTGCAATGTAGGATAATTGTGAAGTCAACACTTATCATGTCAGTTAATAATTCTATTGTATAATACAGTAGAATTCGCCCATAGTGACTTTGGCTATAGCGACACTTCGCCTATAGTGACACCTGTAGCAAAGTCCCGTTTGCATACGCAACAGTTGAGTAGAACTCGGCTATAGTGACACTTCGGTTATGGTGACACTTTTTCCGCGGTTCCTTCAGGTGTCACTATAGGCGAATTCTACTGTACTACAAACCAATGACAAGAAAACAGTAACTGGGTTGAATAACTTTATTTTAGCATGACAAACTAACTTTGAAACAAATTCTAACCCGAACAACACTTGATTTGGTAAAGGTCTCGTCAGATCAATATCCGATATGGTAAAGATAAAGTGATTGTCTGGGAACGTTTTCGGCACAACTCGGCTCTCGTCAGAAGAATAATAAAGCAAAAGAAAACAGTACAAGTATCACACATCACTACAAGCAACTTTAGACTTACTTTATTTCCAGACAAAGTGTTTCCAGTCATATCATCTCGCTTGATGAATATTTCAAACTCACTTGGAACGTTCGGAATATTCCATTGGTGTAATGGTGTCGGTAAGGTACCCAGCTGTAAAAGTGATACATTTACTGTGGAAATTTTATTCCTCAGGTTGAGACAGGTTCTTTGGAATTTGAATCCTGGCAGTTTTGCACACGTGTAGGAGGTTGGGATTCCTAACGCAGGCCCGATCACTAATATAAACAAACCTCTATGTTTGTTGTGGCATGTAAATCGTTCAGCCGCCAGATGCCACTGAATAGTGAGCTGTCTTTGAAAATAGTTGTTCTAACGCACACCCTAAGAGTTGGAGTAGCGTTGCTTTAATTTGCTCTTATACAATTGAACTATCAAGAGGAGGAGGGAGAGTTATTGTCAGCTATGCCAAAAACGTGCGCGGATGCTACAGACTATGCTTTAAACAAAAGATCTAGAGATTCTCCCGTTCCAACAGTTTAATTTGAGAAACATCTTGCGTTAGGGAGCTTTCCCGATCTCTTTTTGGTAGACATATCACTTGGCCAGTGGTTTTCAAATGGGGGCCACTTGGCACCTAAAGTAAAAACACTTGGCGCTGTGGTGATACCTTTAAACACCATAAATCTGCAACACTTTTGCCATAATCTAATTAATGATGAGAAACATATCTTGCTCGTGATTTTATTTTAGATGGAAGAGGGCTGCGTAGGACTCCAACCTCACTTTCTTATCTCAGGTTTCAGGGTCCAATGGCAAGCAATAGTCGAGACGATTGGGTGAAACATAGATGCAATAAGATGACCATAACGACTTCGCGTCACGTCATGCTCTTGGGCACGTCCTGCAACTATGATACTGGGTGGTGCCTTCCTGTCCGTTGAGCTACATCCAATGATGAGCTTCTTCCGCACAGTCTATCACACATCCAGGTTTCGATAGGGTGACAAGCCGGAGTGGTGCTACTTAACCCATAGCTGGGGCCCTGACAGGTGCGGCTGCTACGGGCAAGAGCAGACCTGAGAGCAATAGACAACTAAGGGGTAACTCCATATTCCCCATTACTTCAGAGTTCCCACACTGGAGTCTTTCCCACCAGTTGTAGTTTTAACGTCATGCCAAGGATAAAATCTAACTAAAGGCAAGCTGACATGTCTGATATATTGTAGATATTTAACAATGACAAGCCTGTGGGATGCAAGTATTAATTGAAACGACATGTAGTCTAGAATAACTATTGAGATGCAAGGAGTGAAAGTTCTCAAAGTGACCATAAAACGAGGGTTTTTTGGATGTAAGGGTTGGATAAAGTGGGAAGTTTTGTGATGAAGTATCAAAAAGCATTATCTGACAATCTCAAAGGATTTTAATGACGGTTTACTGTTATAGCACGATCGACAAATTAGTAGACCATAGGATTGTTAAAGGCACTTTTTTATTGAAATTGGATAAATTTTTGATGACATTTTCTATTTTCCTACAATGTAAACTAGTCTTTGAAATGCTTGAAGAGAGCAGGATGATACACCGCAGTAGCCTACAGCCGGAAAGGTTTGCATTTTTTTTTGTAACATGACATTCGCCATATTGTTGCTTATATATGAATTTTTCATTAATACAAAAATTGGGCTAATTTATAATTTGACATCATAGCACTCATTGAAAATTCGGTTACGGTATGGATTTTCCTTTTTTTGAAGATTTAAACATGGGTTTATTTGGAATAGTGTTATTTTGTGATAGGTTCAGTAGTGGGCTTCGATCAGTTGGTTTTGAATCTTTATCCTCGGACTGGTCAAAATCTTGATAGGTTATTCCTGGTAGTTTCGTATACTTGTAGAGGCTCTTCACGCAGGGCCGGTTATCGAGATTGACAGAGTGAAGTTTTTTGATTGTTGAAGTGTTGTTGCCGGGGAATTATACCATCCACTATGTGCCACTGAATGGAGAGCAGTCCTGAAATACGTAGCTTAAGCGCACACCCCGAGAGTTGAACCAGCGCCGCGTGATCTTGAGGTGAGCGAGCAATCACTGAGCTAACGGGGCGGACTGTTTTATCACTGACTGATGTTGACTGTTTGCAAACACATTGCAGTAGCATGTCATTACTTTCAACTTGCTCCTTGTTTGTTTGTTGAAAATTTATTGCTTGTCCCGATTGTCTGCTATCATCATCATTACGTTTCTTCCTCGTATTGAGGGTTGGATACAATGCGCCATTGTTCTCGACCATGAGCTGTTCGTACTGCATTTTCATAACTTAATTTTGTCCATTTAGTGATGTTTGATGTCCAAATCATTCTTGGTCTACTTTGTTTCTTTTACCGTTTATCTTCCCTTCTATTAATGATCTTTGTAACGAGTTTTGCCTTATTGTGTGTCCGAAATACTTTAATTTTCTTCTTTCGACTATTTGTAATAGAACTTTGCTTGAATTAAATTTGGATAATACTTCATCGTTAATGATCTTTTGTTTCCATGAAATTTTCAACATTTGCCTGTATGACCAGAGCTCGAAGGCATCGATCCGTTTTTCCTATTTTTGTGACACTGTTCAAGTTTCAGAGTTGTATAAAAGGGTTGACCAGACATAGCATTTTAATATTCGTTGACGAATTGATAAATTTAAACTTTGATTGATTAAAACATTTTTCATTTTTCCAATATTGTTCTTGCAATTTCTATCCGTCTTAGAATTTCATGTTCACACCTCCCATCTTCAGTTGTTAAATGTCCAAGATAAGAAAAAGATTTAACTTTTTGTATATTTTGATTGTCAATTATAATTTGGAGTACTGGAGTGTCTGGTGATTTTGAGATTATTATTGATTTAGTCTTTTTAGCATTAATTTTCATATTAAATTATTTTCCAATTGAGTTAACATTGTCCAATATTTCTTGAACATCTTCTTGTGATTCAGCCAAAACACCAGTATCATCAGCATAGCGTAAATTTGTTATGTTCAATCCGCCAACATTTACCCCTTATATCATCAATGCGTCGAAAAATCATTTCTGTATACAAATTAAAAAGACATGGAGAGAGTAGCCTACACATCCTTGACGTACTCCACGCTTGATATCAATTCCTTTAGACAAATCTTTTTCCATGCGATTAAATGCTTTTTGATTCCAGTATAAATTGATAATAAAACGTAAGTATTTGCCATTCATACCAATATTGGCCAAACAGTGAATCAGTTTCTCATGGTTAACTCTATCAAATGCTTTCTTATAATCAATGAAACATGCATAGGCTATACATCTTTATTTACTGCATTGTAACTCTCACAAATCGTTCTGAAATTAAGTATACCCTCTCGTGTTCCTTTACCAGTCATAAATCCACTTTGAGTCATGCTAACCTCATTCTCAATAGTTTTACGATTTATTAACAAAATTATTTTCAAAAAAATTTTCAGTACATGACTGATCAAACTTAATGGTTCTAAAGTCACTGCAGTTCTTTGCTTTGGATTTCTTTGGTAGTCTGACAAAAACAGTTTCATTCATTTCTTCAGGTATAAATCCAGTCATATAAATTTCATTACATAATTTGTGTATGCGTTTGACACTTACGCCATTGAGAGCTTTTAGCATTTCTGGATAAATGTTATCCTTTCCTGCAGCTTTATTACATTTCAGATCTTGAATGGCTTTCTCAACTTCAGATATCAATATTTCTTCACCTTCATTGTTGGTAATGTCTGCTATAAACTATAAACTGTCTGCTATAAACTTGTAATAATAGCCTTATTGATTTTCTGTTGTAGCGAAAAAGTGTGAATTATTATCACTGAACGCTTTAAAAGTAATTAAAGTTTAAATTTTTTTTAGTACGGTATCGGCTAATACCAAAAGCTGTAAATCGATAATATAATCAAATCAACTTCGTTTGAGCAGAGCGCTTATACAAAATATTGGACCATAAAAGATCACATTTTCGGTTTATGTGACTTTTTTGTTTGTACTTCAAAATGTAAATGTCTAACCGTAGAACTTTATAGATAGCCTATACAATTTAAAGAGTTGTTTAACAAACATTATGTAGTGAAGATAAAGGTGGGAAAATTGCCAAAAAAGTTTAATGGTAGTAATGTATCCTCTTGGAAATTTTTCATACAAGAGGCAGCCAATGCTTGGAATCAAGTGCGACAATAAAAGAAGAAGAATGTATCCTCTTGATTAATGGCTTGCAATTAAGCATTAGTGATAAATTATTATACGATAAATCGTTATCAAATTATTTCTTTCCTTTATTTATAAAAGCCATTTTATGGAGAAAAAAAAGTGCAATCATTTGCAAAGATAAAACACTCTGGCAGACCTTTGGACTGTCACCAAAGCCTTACTGTTAGGCTACATCGACAATTAGTTAAGCCTACCATCGTTGTAAAATACAAAGTAATTTATATCTTGTCCAGTTGTCATTAGCAATAAGAATTCTTGCATAATGTTGTTTGTTATAAGTGAGATTTTATTTGAAGCTTTTTTCCTCTTCTGAAAAAGCTGCTTTCAAGAAAAATTGTTCTCTTGTAGTGTTGGCTGATGATGTCGCCTATAGAGAATATGCACTGAGTGAAAAGCACACATGGGCACGATTGACTGGTCAGTAGCCTACTGTAGATGTGGTTATGTCCGGCAGGTTTCTTGAAGTCTCTGACATGGCTATGTTTATTTGGCTCTTCTTGTAGTGTCAACCTTTTGTCTCGTAGGTTGTTAAGGAAAATAAAACCGTTGAACAACAAAAAGTAGGCTACTGTAAAAATATAAAAATACAAACCACAACTTTTTCTTTTGGAATCCCTTTCAATTGTCTCGCCCATTCTGGAGCTTCATAAGGCACGAGAGATAAATACTTGTTCATTTGACTCGGCATGCTCCACAGATGAAGCTCATTAAAGTTAGCACTTTTTGAACTCCACCTATGAAACTAAGATAAGGGTAACGTTATGTAAGAAACTTACTTTTTATAAATTAATACAAAAAGTTCCACTGTATATCGATCTTATTCTTTCTATTCATTCAACTATAAGCGAAATATTCTGTTGCGTTGCCAAATTAATGACGAAAACGTCTCCCCTGGTAAAAAAAATCCGTGACTCGAGTCCCTGTGAAAGCACTCGGTGTCTTGGTCAGGGCGTGTTAACTGTTTCCCTGTATTCCCTGCCAGGGGTGCTACCGACATCTAAGCGCCTACTCAGTTTTAGACTGTCAAATTTTTGTCGATTTATTTAAAAATAAAGATGAAAATACTGCTACGAAAGTTCTTTATTCAATGGTTCACACCACACAAAGCCATATTTATCCGAACCTTCAGCCGAGAATCACGCAGTATTGTTTATCTGTCTAACGTTTTTTTGGCTATTAGAAATAAAAGACGTAACAAAACTGTTGCATAATCTCAACATTCAATAGCTTCATCATAGAATCATCTATATTCTGGGTTATCAGTTGGTATAACTAGGCCTACTTCAAATCAACGAACTGTAGGCTAGTCTTGCAAGCTAAGGCTCTAAAGCAGCGTTTCTTAACCGGTGCGTGGAAATGTCGCCAGATGGGCTGCAGGAAAACTAAAAAAATATTGAAAAAAATGTGTAACATATTATTTTAGAATTAGAGATAGAAGGTATATTGTCGGCTGCGTAGCCGAGTGGTGAGAACGTCTGCGCGACGTTCGAAAGGACGTGGGTTCGACACCGCTCCAGAGCACGCGGCTGTGTCTTGTCAAAGACACTTAATGGCAAGCCAAACTAAGGGGAGAAGCTGACTCGAAGACTATATGTCACTTCGCTGCTTCCTTCGTCTGTTGTATCCCTACTGTGATCGCAGAGTACTGTAGAGCCTATGTTATCGCAATGGGCGCAAATAAAAGCATGATTATTATAATATTATTATTAGGTAGCCTATAGGCTATAGGTGTTCTCTGAATTTGGGGCAATGAAATAGGGAGTTGAGTTTATTAAATAGGATACTTTGTTGGTCAAAACTTTTTTTTCTACCAAAGGTTGTGCTGTGTGCTTATTATTTGAAATTATTTCAATATAAAGGCTTATTTTGGTCTATTTCGTAAAAAACTTTTTCTTTCTGTTTTAGCTTATCCCATTGAGCATATAGGCCTAGTACGGTTCTTTAAACATAATGTAAGTAAGTTATGAGGCTTTTGCAATAAAAACTTACAAGAAAATCAAGAGAAATACAGGTACCGTAACCTATAACCAAAAAGTTTTGCTCTCGATTCGCTCGCCTGGTGCGCAATCACATTCTCAATCAAAGGTATGCAAGTGCACCCTGAAGGTTAAAAAACATTGCTCTGTGTAAAGTGTGTCTAACTTCATGTTATTGTAAGCTACGGCACAAAGACACTTTCTGAAGTTATGCCTGCTAGTTTGGCCTACGACTTTTAGTGCAACAGCAGCATCATCTGTAAAAGGTACGCGCTATTGTTCTCATTTTAAAATGCACGTTTGAAAAGAATGTCAATATTGGTCGTTTGCACAATAACTTTTTCACAAAGCATAATATGCTTGGAATTGTTTAGCTGGCAGGCAACACGTTGAAAAAATCTGCACGTAAAAAACTTGTTTTTAAGCACCGGTAGGCTACTGTTCGGAAGGCTCAATTGCATCATGGCATGTACCTGTAGCTTTACGTTGTCACAGGATTTTTGCCAATTCATGACGTCATAGTCTTTAGCTCCTTCTGTCATTAGAAAAATGACGTAGCTAAAAACAGTCGGGAAGGGTAACGCTTTTCATTCGTTTATTTTGTGAAAATAACTTCAGTCTTCTTTTAATCCTTTTTGGTACCGTACTTTATGTTGCATGATTTTCAATAAAAATGGCGATTTCTACATGAAATCAAGTTCAGCAGAAACGGATAAGAAAGCGACTCAGTGAGTTGTCCAAGAATAAATCAACGGTGTATCAAAGAGCTTCAAGTATAAAAGAGCTACGGTACCTCCTAGAACTTAGGCGGCAAACTTGTTCAACAGTTTCACGAATATTCTAAAAAAGATGCTTTCGCAGTTGCCGAAGTTACTTCAGCAAACCAATGAGTTTACCATCACTTTCCTTTCTCATAGAAACAAATCGAAAATGCTTATACTTTGCAAACACCTTACCACTCCTCAGAAGAAACACCACGAAGTGCAAACACTATTTTACTGCTGGTGCTTTATGTGACATGTGCGAAAACAAATGGGCAGGCATGGAAGAACCACGTGGGCCTGGGCCCACCTACTTTATTTTCTGGGTGGGCCTACCCACCCACTTTTGAAAGCCAAATTTCTTTGAAAAGGTAGCGAAAACGGCAAATCAAAGAGGGACTTCTAAAAAAAGGTCTTCACTCATTTGATACACACTAGTTTGATTATCTTTGATAGCTCAGTAATGAAATCCATTCTTCAAACTTTTCTGTTGAGCCTACTATTGATGGGCAGCACGTGTGAGTGTGGTTGAATGTGATTGGTGGAGCAATCTACCAATCAATATAATTATTCTCTATGGTCTCTATCGTTAAAACAATGATACCATTAATCATTACGTATGCACGTACTGTATAATGCTGTAGATTATTAGGCCTACTCCCAGGTGGTATTATAATTGTGTGTGTATTGTTGCCTTTTTATTTATATGTACATCGCCATATTTTGTACAGCGTTATAGAGCAATTTAACTTTTTGTAATTTTTTTGGCCAAATTGTGCTCAAAAATGGAAAAATTTTCACATATTGGCACGAAAGGCAATCATGAAAACACATTGTACAAACAATTTCAAGTATTAGGAATGCAACAATGAAATTGGATTGACTTTAAATGACTGTTGCGCTTCTGGGCCCACCTACTTATAAAATGGTTCCTCCATGCCTACAAATGGGCTTCACTGATCAAATCTTCGATTAACATCAAGAGAATGATTTTGCCTCTTGTCAAGTAGAGGTTTCTGTTCACTGGTCCTGCTTTTCCAGTTTCATTTCATTATTCAGTTCAGTTCAAATTGTTTTTATTTCTGACCATCACAAGGAAAAACTATACCAATGATAACAGGAGGTCTAGAAAAAGGTAGAAACGACAAAACGCGGATGATTTTTAATAAAAGTGGCGATCTCTACATGAAATCAAGTTCAGCAGAAACGGATAAGAAATTGCGACTCAGTGAGTTATCCAAGAATAAATCAACGGCGTATAAAAGAGCTTCAAGTATAAAAGAGCTACGGTACCTCCTAGAACTTAGGCGGCAAACTTGTTCAACAGTTTTACGAATATTCTAAAAAAATATGCTTTCGCAGTTGCCGTTGCATATTTCTGTTCACCTCGTTATCACCTTAGTGGAGCCTGTCTGACCACTTAACACTTAGGTCATGGGCCCATTGCCTTTTAGCATGTTCTGTCGCTTAGTTCTTTTTTACCGCCCGAACTTTACACAGTTTCACTATGTCACTTATTGCTTTAGCCCAGGGGTGGGCAAACTTTTTAACACAAGGGCCAGTTAGGAAAATGTAATGCTTACAGGAGGGCCGCACATCAAATAAACACTAATTCATATTTTCAGCAATGAAGTTTATCTTATTGAAATTTTGTACAAGAAGGTCATTTTCCTGCAGTGAATTCAATTCAAGCTGGATTTCTACAGGCGCAAAACTTATTTCCCAGGTAGCCTGCGGGGGGTGAAAAGACGGGCATATCACTTCTTAAGCTTCGAAATTGTGTAAATCGAGATGAAAATAGCCTTAATTTAAATAGCCTTATTTGGGGAAAAATAGCTGGAAGAAGATGAAGGGCCGCATAAAAAATGGAAAGGAGCCGCACGTTGCCCATCCATGCTTTAGCCATTCGACTCTTAACCTTGCCTTTGCTCATTGTCTCTCATCATTATTTTGTCATAGTAGTTAGGTTCATGTAGCTTGAACATAAACTATAAGCTACAAACGTTTTCGGCCATACACACGTTAGCCCTTATCAAGTAACAAAAAATAACTGCTTATCATATCTACAATGAAAATGAATGACTGATCTAAACACTGAATTGAAAAACGAAATGCAAAATGAAACGGCAGAACAGAAGAAAGGCACATCACGTGGCGTTTAAATTACACCAGGCAAAGACGCAACATATGACGTATCAAGAAAAGACGTTGAGTAGATAAGAAGCACCTGAGGCAAACAACTGTGTATTGAGGCGAGTGTATATACTGTGTATCTGTGTATACTGTGTATATATTGTATATATGTATATATACTGTGTATATATGTGTGTATATGTATATATGCAACTGTGTATATATTCTCGCCTCAATACACAGTTGTTTGCCTCAGATGCTTCTTATCTACTCAACGTCTTTTCTTGATACGTCATATGTTGCGTCTTTGCCTGGTGTAATTTAAACGCCACGTGATGTGCCTTTCTTCTGTTCTGCCGTTTCATTTTGCATTTCGTTTTTCAATTCAGTGTTTAGATCAGTCATTCATTTTCATTGTAGATATGATAAGCAGTTATTTTTTGTTACTTGATAAGGGCTAACGTGTGTATGGCCGAAAACGTTTGTAGCTTATAGTTTATGTTCAATTTTAATCCATTATGTTAAATGCCGTGTGGTTGTATATGTCTGTGGCTGAAGAAAGTAACCTCTTTACCAAAATTGTATTCATGTAGCTTAGTTTCAATTTGCTGTAGCTTGTAGCCTATATTTTTTTACGCCCAGTATTGTGCCACTCAGTTTTGGCCTGTAGGGTATCCTAGTTTGGCTACTGCAGATTTATATAATAATCGTTTTTAGGTAATGCTTCCGTATGTTTGCTTTTTAGGCACTAATGATGCTCTACAGTTGTAAAGCGAAATGCATAATATGCCATAAATAGGGCTCTGCTGATTTTTAATAATACTGTAAAATACGATAACAAGATGGCAACAGTGGGTAACTGTTACGTCACACACGAATACCACACCTGGTAAGTAAACTACTTTCCTACACCAGCAAACTGAGTCTCCGCAATTTTTCAGTCTACTTATTTTGCTTTCAAAGTAGGCTACAGAATACTTGAATCATAAAAATGCTCGCTATGCTCATTTAGGCCTATTTTAAAAATATTAAATTAAATCATTTAGGCATATTTTAAAGTGCTCATTTAGGCCTATGTGTATCCCATATGGCACAAAATTTGAATTTACCTTTCAGCTTCACTGCAGTTGTTTTCAAAACCAAAGACTGAGAGAGAGAAACCTTTTATTTTGTCTGCTGCGAAAAATAGTATACAGTACCGTACAAATATATTCAACAACAGACAGGAAGCAGCGAAAGACTATATTAGTCATCGAGTCAGCTGCTTCCCGTGTTTTTAACGTGACAAATGTAAAGCATCGGCATTACGTTGCAAACAAGATTAGCATAAGTTCCGCAAAATGTAAACAAAAAAGTGGATTCCTGTGGTTTCATTGTAACATCAAAAAATATCATGCCCTACAAAAGTATGAGAAAAAAAAACACCTATGCAAAAACAACAACTGTTAACTGCTAGCATAAAGGACGAAGCAAAAACACTAAAAGTAGGCCTATCTTTATAAATTCATACTTTAACAAAATCAGTCAGTTTATAGGCCGACTTGAGTAGCCTACAGTTAATAAGATTGCAGATTTGCAGTCGTTAATAAGTAGTACGTAGCACAAGTTTGTGAGTAGTAAGCCTATACATATAGTACTAACAAAACAATGAAAACTATTAATACTACAAAAAGTGCTCAATGCCAAGCAAAAAGGCAAAGCAGAGCGAATTAAATCAAATATAGTTATTACTATCTGAAGCCTTTACAAATTGTTTCACCTAACGGATCATCAGAAAGTTTGAAAAAACATGCAAACAGTAAAGAATCGATAATTCTGAAAAGATATTAAGTATTACAACTGTAATTTAATCTGCCAAAAAAAAATCTCTAAACCTGTACTTCCTGAAAAGATATTAAATATTACAGCTGTAATTTAATCTGCAAAAAAACCTCTAAACCTGAATTCCTGAAAAGATATTAAATATTATAACCGTAAACCAATCTGCAGAAAAAAAACTTCAGAATTACTAAGGACAACCTCCATCCGCCACGACAAAGTTTCAATTAATTTGTCCCAATGGAAACCAAGCAACATGATGGTATAACAAGCAAACATGCAACATGATGATATAAAAATAAATTTTAATATTTTTGAGTAAAACAAATTATTTATTCACCTAGTGAAGTTCATAAATAAATTAACCTATCCCGGTGAGGATACCATAAAAGGTGAAGGATTTTATGAACTACAATCAAAATGAAAGCTATTCAGATCCGCAATTCAGTGGTATCATGCTGAAGACATTGTGGGCAGTGGCTTATTCTTTAATATTTTTCTTACAGTATCAATCGTCTACGTGTAGCGTATAATAACAGCTATAGAATTTTATTTCATCTTCCGAGACGTATAAGTATAAGCTCTGTGATGGTAACTAACAAAATTACGACGTTTCATGCTCTCCTTCGTAAAAGTATATATCAATTTACTGATCGCTGCCTTAACACATCGAATACGTGGATTCAGCATTTGATGAATTCCGAGTGTTATTATCAATCTGCTTTCTTCCAGCATCATGATCGTGCTCTCCAGTCTGAAACTTGTGGTATTTGTGTAGTACCGATAGCTGCTACTCGTTCTCTGTGTGGTGTTGTATTTTGTTTTCTTTATGTGTTTGTATCCTATGGACCAATTCTACTTGTGTCTGAAACAAAATCCAAATAAATAAATAAATAAGTTCCAAATAGTTATTTATGATGAGTGTGAAATTAAGCTGAACTTATAAGTGTAAAAATTTAACATTTTTATCAAAACGTATTGATGCTTTCTTGATATTGATATTTATTGATATTCATTTACTAAAATTACAATTTGTGGTCACGACTCACGACCCATGGTTTGAGAAGCCCCACAGGTCAAGTATTTGAGAGATGAATTCAATTATTCAGAGAAGGACTCAAGCAGATTATGCAAGATGGACAGAAGCACAACACGAGATAGTGGCACAAACAAAGCAAAATGCGAGAAGCACAACACTTGACAATTCAATCAAAAACGGTTAAAAGATAGGAAGCTCCGTGTGGCTTTATGAGCAAGTTGAGCGGTCTCTCAAATGTTTGGATTTCACCATATTTTTGCTGTGACACTGTATTGACACTATGGTTCTTTAGTATTTCTTTTAAAATATTTTTTGTTATTGTTCCAGACAATTGTTCACCTAATCAAACGTCATATAAAAACCGTTCAAGTCTACTGAATATTACGTCATGGAAGTTGCTAGAAAATGTGCCAAAATTGCACCATCGTTCATAAGACTTGTGTCAAACCTGTTTCAGTTTGAAACCTGTTTAAACATGAAACATTGGATCACCAGCTTGAACACCTGTTTTGAATTGCGTGACAATGTCTTTCACTATTGCGTCACAGTACTGCATACGTGAATTTGAGATATTGATATCTATTCTGGTCATTCGTGAAATGGTTGCTTGAAAGTTAGTCGCACATTTAACTGTTTGCTTAGTGCTTGCTAGCTAGACAAAAATTCCGTCTTTAACTAAGTAGTTTGTATTGTAGTGACAGTTTTTAGAGGCGTACGGTGTTGCGTCCCATTTTCGATAGCCGCGGGCTAATTTTACAGGAATACACTTTTTGAAAAGACGTTTCAAAAGAGTGTTTGTTTTTCGGTCATTACATACAGACGAACGGATTCGGGAATCTTACGTTACAATTTTCCCACGAAGAGATTATGGTTTACCGCTGTGACCAGTTATAAGCTTGAAAAGGGCTGTATGACTAGCCGAAAAACGTTCGCTTATTGTTTTGTTTTAATAATGTTTAATGTACAGTAGTGTTGTTGCTGAGTTACGTCTGTTCATGCCAGCTAAACATAGCAAATTTGCCAATGGGTTATATTGCCTAACCCAGTGGTTCCCAACCTGGGGGTCGCAGAGCACTTAAAAGAGGGTCGCGAAGCTGTTGCTCATGCAACAACAAAAGTGAATGTAAGTAGGACGAGGTACCGGTCCGCTAGCCATTTCATTCGGATTGCTTGTAGCACAACATTATTGCATCAGTATGCGTCCACTGTGATGTAATAAGCGTGACTGTACTACAGTCACGTTTATTTCATCACTGTGGACGCATGGCCTTATATGTTGCATTTTAGAGGCAAAAATTAAGAGGCTGATTGATGCATTTAGCTTTCCTGACAAAAGTGTGTTTTTTAACCCTTCAAAGGTTAATATTTATTGAGGGAGGCATTTGCTGAATATTTCCACAACAAAAAAATCTGCAATATTGCTTCAACGATATAACAACTCAAAGATCTTGGTTCAACTTGCACCAAAGTCGCCGTTGTTGTGTCCTCGGATAACACTTTCAAGTACAGGTTCTAAATATTGTCCCTCCCTCTCTTTGTCGTGATAGGATGGAAAATGCCACAAACGACCAAGCCAATCAGTTTTCATAGTGTTTATCCTAAAATCCTACGTTATTACATTTTTAACATCTTTTTGCACTGTAAACCAAAAACATCAAAAGCGCAAACGATGATTTCACATTGAAATGAACACTGACATATAGAATAATACTCAATGGCCAAAAAGGGTATTAAAGCATTTCTTTTTAGAACAGACAATACTTGTTAATGACTGAATGTTTTGGGTTCTGCTCATTCCAAGTCACGAGGTTGCATCACTGGGAAAGACGCTTTTCACAACTTTCACAAAGTATCTATGCATGCTTGACATAATTTATCAAATCGTACTAATTGGGAAGATATCAAAATCAATTGGAAAACTTAGATTAAAGGCTTCAATGGAGTGATTCGTCTTATATATAGCACCAACCGCTCTTATTTTAACAGAAGAATAACACGAGATGGGACAAACAAAAAAAGAGTAAAGGTGAGTGAGTCTCACACTTGAATCCAAGCATCGGGGATGAAAAAATAAGGTTCCCAGTGTACTAAGCCTTCAGCACCAACCAGAGTAAGGTGGCCAGTTCCTTTCTCTTGGCCGTCTTTACTTCAGCAACTATGCCCACCCAATTTATTACACCCTGGGTAGAGGTGAGTGGTATTTGTCAACAACCAGCATAAGCCGGGAGTCGAACCAGGATTGCATAATTGGAAAGAGAGTGCCTTACCCGCTGCGCTATCCCACCGCCTCACATTTATAAGTCTTTCGTTCTTAGCCGCTTTTTGTGGTTTTCGTAATTCTGTAGGAGTGTTTAATGTTGAAGGCCTTTCGAAAGAATTGGGTGAATGAATAGAAGGTATAGGGTTTAAAGACGAAATCAGTGTTTTCCTTTTCCATCGCTTATAAGTTTATCCTCAAAATGTTTGCAGCAAATAACAGAATAGAAAGATGGGTCCAATTAGCACGATTAACAAACTGAATCTATTTGGCTATTAAATCGTCCTTTTTAAAAGGAAAACGAAATAATGCAACATTTTTGCCTGTGTCATAACAAGACTTGTATCTGAAAACAACACATTTATTTATCATTTGATATCCAAGTTGAATGCTATATTGTATTACTTCAGCTGCAAAAAATAAAAATAAATGCAATTTGCAGAATGTTGGCCTATAAACTATGCATCCGCCAATATTTCAAACTGTTTGTCATCTTTCTTCACTCTCTGCAAGACTTGTGCAATCAAATGATCATCTTGAACTACAGTGCAGTAGTGTACAGTACACATCATAACATAACTGTTTTCTATACTTTCTACAGTAGCCTATAAGCTATAGGCTATTATGCTATGACATTATCACAAGAAGAAAACTGAAAATTAGTGAAACAAGCAAGTTGCAATGCTGACGAAGTGCAATTAAAAGTTTTTAAATTTTTAACCATGTATAAATATGAAAGCACTGAACTAATAATGCCAATATTTCAAACTGTTTGTCATCTTTCTTCACTCTCTGCAAGACTTGTGCAATCATATGATCATCTTGAACTACAGTGCAGTAGCAGTAGTGTACAATACATATCATAACTGTCTTCCATACTTTCCACACTACAGTATATGCTATAGGCAGAGATGGGCGTGATCTTGAGCTTGAAGATCACTTTTTTTTTGGTGATCTTGATCTTGATCTAAGATCACTTTTTTTTGTGTGATCTTGATCTTGAAGAACAATAAGATCAAGATCACTTTAAAATTGAAGTTTACTTGCTGGAAAGAGGCATTTTTTAGAACTCGTACTGTACAAAGTAATTAGTGGCAACTACTAACATTAAGCCACTGTTCATACGATATGTGTCCAACAAAAGACGATTTAAAGTCCATCTAATCTGGTCAGTGTTGCCATTTCAAATAGAAAAAAGTTTTCTGTGTTGGTCATAATAAAGAAGTCAACTTCCGTGTAGCCTACTTTATGTTGACTTATAATAAAAATGATTTAACTTTGTTCACAATTTCCATGTGTGAATTTTAAAGAAATGTTTGCTTTCTTTGGCTCAATTTTAGATGTTTCAAAACTCTAGAATGGCGGTGTTAAAAAATCTGGACTCTAGCCGACTTTGGTCATGTAAAGTGGTTTATTGCAGAAAATCAACCAGACCAAGACTTGTTTATAATGTTTAGGGTCTGAGTATGGAGCGGTTTGTCTGAACGAAAACCTCTGAACTTTTTTGATTACAGACAACAGTATCAAGGTTGCCAGATGGGTCAATGGTGCAATACACATTGACATAATACAGTGAAAGTTAAAACTACTTGGTAACACGAATAAAACTCCCACATGAACCAGACAAAAATTTGGTAAAAAATGATGCAGTTCAGAGTTTATTTTTATTTATTTATTATAAATAAAAAGCATAACACTAATTTGGCGACTTTTTCAGTACTAGTGTGTGTAACCTCGGCCTTGGGTGTGACCTTGCGATTATACGCAAACTACGTCAACAATTGATAGGCCTAAATAGCAACAGTCACTAACTTATTACAATTCTTAGGCCAGCGATCGAGTAGTTAAAAGTTAGCAATACCAACTATATAGGCTACCTTTACCCAGGTTGCTTATAGTAATTATTTTATGCAACATCATTGATCAAAAACTTGATTTTTTTTTCAAGTACTGTACACAAAAAGTGATCTTGAAAGTGATCTTGATCTTCAAGATCACGATCTTGATCTTCAAGATCACATAGTTTGGTGATCTTGATCTTCAAGATCACCTATTCTTGGTGATCTTGATCTTGATCTTCAAGATCACCAATACTGGTGATCTTGCCCATTTCTGGTTATAGGCTATTTTGCTATGACATTATCACAAGAAGACTTGATAGCAATTATTTAAAGTGTTATTGTGAAATGAACAAGCTCTGAAGTTCAACGGTATTCTGCATCTCTCAATTAACCTAGCAGCAAAAACTAACTAGCAACTCCAGCAAACTTAACTTGTAATATGTTAAACTTGAATTCTTATTTTTTAGCTATGTAAAATAAATGACAAACCTTTCCTTTTTGACTATCATCAAACGTGTAGCCTACTATAGGCTATTAAAGTTAGCAAAAACTAAGTTATATGCTTAATAAGTTCAGCAAAACTAAAAGTGATCTATACTAAGTTAGTTCACTCTTCACAACACAACTTTGCTACTGCAAGCATTTCAAAATAACAAACTGAAATCATTTTCCCTCCGAATTAAAGTTAATCCTCTCTGTCGTCGAGTGCATGCTAAACGATTAACCCAATACGTGTCATCTTGGTGCTCGTGCAGAACACACGCAGCGATTCATTTCAATGCGAAATCATTGTTTGTGCTTTTGATCTTTGATGTTTTTGGTTTACAGTGCAAAGGTGTATCAAAAAAGTAATAAGGTAGGATTGTGAAGAAAGGGGCGTTCTTCCCGGGCCCCGGCTATCAGCACAAGGCTGAGCACTCACTAGTACAGCGAGCAGTTGCGATTCGCTAACCATAACGGTGTAGCTTCCACGCTAGCCATTCAGACCATCCAATCAACAATATGTTTCTCCGCAGCCGATTTGTAGCAAGAATTGACAGCGATTTTGAATAAACACTTTGAAAACTGATTGGCTTGGTCGTTTGTGGCATTTTCCATCCTATCATGACAAAGAGAGGGAGGGACAATAATTAGAACCTGTACTTGAAAGTGTTATCCGAGGACACAACAACGGCGACTTTGGTGCAAGTTGAACCAAGATCTTTGAATTGTTATATCGTTGAAGCAATATTGCAGATTTTTTTGTTGTGGAAATATTCAGCAAATGCTTCCCTAAACAAATATTAAAGTTTGAAGGGTTATAAAACACATTTTTGTTTGGAAAGCGAAATGCATCAATCAGCCTCTTAATTTTTGCCCCTAAAATGCGACATATTAGGATTATTAGGGTGTAGGACTATTCGCTGTAAAAGTGTAAATTAAAACTCTATTAACGAAGTAGCCTTGTATATTAGACAACAGAGATCAGTCAATACTCGAGATTGCTAAAAAATAGTTAAAAGGAGCAGGCCCGGATTTAGGGGGGGCAGAGGGGGCAGGTGCCCCGGGCCCCCCGACTTTTGAAGGGCCCCCTACGTGGAAAAAATGTGTTTTTGTGTTGTTATTTTTCCTTTCAGTCTTTAAAATTTCTGCAAAATGCTGTACAGTGCTGGATTAATGGTAGTGTAGACGTAGAGGTGGTTTTTTGCGGCGTAGGCGCAAAAAATTTTTTTGCACGGGGGGGCCCCCCGATCTAAAAGTGCCCCGGGCCCCCCATCAGCTAAATCCGGCCCTGAAAGGGAGCATCGTTCCATGGAGAAAAAACGAAAATACGTTGAAGAGTACATTAACCTTGGCTTTACTTCATTATTGACCAATGGTGTTGAGAAACCACAGTGTGTTTTCTGCAACGTTGTTCTTAGCGCAAAATCATTGAAACCATCAAAATTGAAACGCCATTTAGAAACCAAACACCCTCAACATGCTAAAAAGGATGCAGCATTTCTTAAACGCCATGAAGCTTGTCTCAAACTGCAACGGCTTGACGCTACTGGAAACTTTCATCAGGAAAATGTGGCGTCCTATGGCGTCGCACTGGAATTTGCCAAAGGAAAGAAACCTCACACCATTGGGGAAACACTTGTGAAGCCATGCTTGTTAAAAACGGTAAAGCTGGTTGGTCACAGCGGTAAACCATAATCTCTTCGTGGGAAAATTGTAACATAAGATCCCCAAATCCGTTCGTCTGCATGTAGGTGACCGAAAAATAAACACTCTTTCGAAACGTCTTTTCAAAAGTGTATTCCTGTAAAATTAGCCCGCGGCTATCGAAATCGAAATGCAACGCCGTACACCTCTAAAACTGTCACTACGATACAGATTACTTGGATAAAAGACGGAGAATTTGTCCAGCTAGCAAGCACCAAATAAACCAGTTAAATGTGCGACCGACTTCCAACAAACAACTTCGAGAATGAATCAGAAAAATTTGTGATAACTCAAAGGCACGAGAGCAGTTCGTGTGACGCAATTTCATGTCCAAACAGGTTTCAACTGAAACAGGTTTAAACAGGTTTGACACGAGTCTTACGGACGATGGTGCAATTTTGGCTCATGTTTTAGGAATTTCCATGACGTAATATTCAGTAGACCCGAACGGTTTCTACATGACGTTTGACCAGGTGAACAACCGTCTGGAACATAGCGGCCCCTAGTTATGACAGTCTGACATGGCATAACTAAAAAAGAATTGACGACAATTGTGAGCCAATGAATAAAAACACATGATACACAAATTGTTTGAATCACTCACGTTTAAGTTAATACGCAAATACAAAGGGCATGCAAAGAATGAACAGCAATAAGAATAAACACGACGATACATGAAATTGGTACCATAGGTATTAGGTACACGCAAAAAATGACGCTATATACCATGGTTGCGATAATAACCGACTGTTCTGGGCTCAGACAAGTGTCGGCCACCGCAGACAAAACCAGGCTCAAACCCTAACACTTAGGTGTTCTTTACGGGGGCGAGGCACGAAATATCCCTCAACACACAGTCTACTTTCACTTTCCCCGTACTCTCATCATAGTTGCAGACGGCAACTTTAGCTCTACGAACCACAGGCTTCCCTTTCTTAATTTGTGGAACTACCTCATGCACCCTCCCAAGTTGATACTTCCCACGTTTACCAATGTCCTGGAGAGAACCTACCACTACAAGTTGACCAGGCTCCAAATTCTCGGCCATTTTTAGCCATTTTTTCCGGCCCTGAAGACCTGGCAAGTAAAAATTGATCCATTTATTCCAAAACTGCTGAGAAAGTGACAGATTGAACCGATAATCCCTTCTTAATTGGTCACGATCATGTGGTTGCCCAACAGCACAGTATGGGTCTAAGTATGGGGTCAAAAGTGAGGCAGGGGTGATGACAGTAAAATCCCTAGGGTCGTCACTCAAAGGTACCAAAAGGCGTTCGTTCACGATCCGAACGGCACTACTGGTGTACGTAAGCAGTTCAATAAAACTGGGCTTACGACTTGAAGAGTCCAAAATGTGAAAAAATGCAATTTTAAATTGTTTAACCATTGCCTCCCAGGCGCCACCTTGCGCCGGAGCATACGGAGGTATAAATTCCCAGTTTATCTCTCTCTGTCTCAGGGCGTTGTGAAATTCAGCTGATCCTATCAACTCGGGTAACTTTATTTGAAAGAAGCATTTAGTCACATCAGCCATGAGACCAAATCTACCAAGCCGAAATCTAGCCAAGACATCTACCAGAGGGTTTAACAAGTCAGGACCCGAAAACATTACATCATTAACACAAGTTCCTCGAAATTCAGACTTGCCATCGTAAACAATGCGCTTTTTTAATTGTGACGTAACAAAGTATGGTAAATACCATTCAAATCCCTTGACATTTCCTGTTTCACCAGTACGCTCAATATAGCCATTTGATTTAAGATCTTTCATGGTGTCAGTAAGGAAATCACGAAGTTCAGGTTGTTTTAAAGCTTTCTTTCTTAAAGCAGCAGCTCTATCTGACGCCAACACAAAATTGTTAGGTAGATCAATATCTTCCTTCAACGGAACAGGTATCTCAAATCGACCATCTTTCAACTCAATATTCGGTTCGACAAGTTCTCTAGCCAAATTATCATTGCGAGACAATTCACAGGTTTCATTTTGCAACGTCAAATCCTGAATGACTTTATTCAGGTCTGCTATTTCCATATCACGAGACTCAATTTTACGCTGAAAGCCAGAGATGACATCCGACTCTGAAGACGTCTGCACTCTGCACACTTTAGCAACGCTTTCATCTAAGGGTGACTTACCACCACAAGCCAACCAGCCGAGAGGAGTGAGCAAAGCATGTGGTTCACTACGATTTTCACCAACACGCTCTTTTTTTGCACACATCAAATAAGCGTTGTCGTTGCCAATCAGTACATCTACAGTACTACAATCATTCAAATGAAACATATTCACGTCATGAAAATGACGGAAACCATTTAAATCTTGTTTATGCGGTAAAGTTTTAACATCATCAGCCCAAGCTGGGTTAACCACCGAGGTTATATCACAAAACAGTTCATCTGTCTCTAACGACTGGATGTTGAGTTTGACAAGGTCAGCACAAGTAGCTTTCTGACCAGCCAGGGTATCCATTTTAAACGACGCTTTATCGTACGGTTTAAGATCAAGTTCACACACCAAATCACTCGAAACAAACGTCAACTGCGAACCAGGATCATGCTGACAATACACCAACTTCGATTTGCCAGTCATTGGATTCAAAACACGAGCAGCAGTAACGTGGTTAAAGGCTGCTTTAACATTTCCAATCTTAACATTACGCACAGGAACTCTGGCACGAGCATCATCTTTCCCAACCGAATCCAGAGAATCACGTGACGTCACATAAAAATCATGCAGAAGAAAATAGTGTTTCCTATCGTTGTTAGGCCCACACTTACGACAGTTATTTGCATGAACGCAATCCCTAACCATATGCTGGCGCAAACAATTCAAGCATTTGCCAGCTTTCACAATGACATCTCTCCGATCTTTAGGTGTCAAGCGCAAAAATTCTTTACAATTAGACAAAAAATGATATTCAACTTGACCACGTGACGAACAACAAATGCATGCCGGTAGGTTTTTACGTCTGGCTTCACCACCGCGCGGTGCGCCAACAACAGTCGAGTACTGCGAACTCCCTGACATCACATCATCATGGGGTTTTACGGACGTCTGCCTAACCAGACATGAAGGCAATTTTCCTTTGCCAAACTTTTTAAATTGCTGCGACTCACCAGAATCGCCCATTAGCATAATGCTAAAATCAGTCGACTTACGCGTTTCCTCCCGTACTACAAATTCAAACAAACTCTGAAAAGTAGGCTCATCAGTGCCACCATACTGATCACCTAAAAAGTCAAGATAACGCTGCTTAGCGTCAAACGGGAGTCGCTTAGCCAAATCCAAAACAAAACGTCCTTCCAATTTGTCACGCTGACCATAAGCTTGCGCGTAAAGCAAACACTGCGATAATTCATCTTTAAACTCTTTCAGATCACTGGAAGAGGTCGAAGTCAATTTGCTACCATAGCGATACTTTCTAATTTCCGGTTCTGCAAAAAGACCTCCACGAACCCCAAAACGCTGGGACAAGCGAGCTAACGACATTTCTATCCTGTCTTCCTCTGACAAGCCAGGGGTGTCAGAAACCAAATTAGCAATCGTTTGCGCAGCTGTCCTAACACAAGCTGCTTGTAACAAAGTCAAACGAGTCCCCTTAAAGGGCGAAGCTGCCATTAAGGCCGTAACACGATTTTTAAAGAAGATAAATGGCATATTATTACCATCGTAACCAATCAAGGCCGCCTTATCGAAAAACGTCCTACTATTTTGGTATTCAAAAAAGCAATCCTGCTGTTGAGAACTCGATTTAGCGGGAGAAGACAAGCTATATCCCTTAAGGGGGTGAGTAGGCTCAGTCACGTGCACAGCCCGATCACGATCCTCACACACGTTAAAATCAGGAGACGCGATACGCCTCTCACAACCACCCAAATTACGTGTAGCTGGGCGATCTAAACCTAGCGGCGCAGAAAACTGTGAAGGGGGCAAAGCATTGCTACTAATGGCGGCCCCGTGACCTGTACGCTCTGGGGGAGGAGTTCGGTTGTAATTCGCAGACCTTGGCTCTACAGCATTCGGAAGACCCTTAGCCGCGGCCCCGAGACCTCCTGAAACAGCTGGAAAACGTGTGGATTGCCCTGGTCCACTCACAGGTTGAACGGGCGTTTGGAAAAGGTTATGTAAATTAAACTGCGATTGATGTTCATTTCTGGAATGCCTAGAAGAGCTCTTCTTAGAGCTACGCCGGGAGCCCACCTCTGATCGATATTCAGCTAAAACTACCTCTTTACGTTGTTCAGCCCTCAACTGAGCGTCTTTGAGTGCGAACTCAGCAGCTCTCGCTTCGGCTTTCGCGGCGGCTTCAGCAGCTCTCACGGCAGCCTCAGCTCGTATGGCCTCAGCTCTCGCGATGGCCTCAGCAGCTCTTGCTTCGGCCTCAGCTCGTATGGCCTCAGCTCTCGCTTCGGCCTCAGCTTGTATCTGGAGCTCCTCTCGTTTTAACTGTAGGTTAATTTGTGTAACTATCCGTGACGAGCTCTCAGACATCCTAGTGCTTACGTTTGAGGCGCTATCCTCAGGATGTATGTCAGCATCCAACCTATCTGAGAACTCATTTTCTTTTTGTTCGAAGTTATGTTTTAAAGAGTTAAATTCGGGATCTACCCTATCACGAAGTTCTGCCAAGATTGCAGAGTTAAAGATTTTAGTCAAAAGAGCATGGAAATGCAGCAATTCCTCTTCTAAAATAGATAACTTAGATCGAAAAATTAACAGTTCTTGCTTATCACTCAAAGAACCTAGGGCTACAGAAAGTTCCCCAATTTGAGTCAAAATATCCCGTCTAAGATGCCGGGCCTCTCGAACTGACTTAGCCTCATCGTTATTGGGTCCCTCCCCAGAATGGCCTGCCCGACCGCAAAGAACATCATCAGGCTTAAACTCAGTCGAGTCTACGGCGGTCGAGTCCTTGTCGCCACCGAGTGTAGACATATTAAATGTTGGGGCTAAATTAACAATTAAAAAAAAAATGAAGTTACACAAACACACAAAATTATTAGGCTACAGTAGTTATAAAAAACTTAACTGCCAAGACCGTAAAAATACAAAAAAGAATTTAAATGCACGATATCGTAGCTGTACGAGTATGAAGTCCTAAAGTCCACAAAACTTGCTTGGATTCTTCCACTTGAATCTACAAGCACAGATGGATTGTCTTTTAATCTTCTTTCTTGCCAATGAATGTCAAAGTTATTTTTCTTCTGTACCAAACTGAGAAGAATTGTCTTTACTTTTCTTTGCTTCTGTAAGAGTGTAGACTACCAACCAACAAATCTTCTTTTATTATTTCTTGTACTTTTAAGTAGTTCTTCTGCACTAGCTGACAACAAACACGTCGTTTATTTTTATGCCTTCAAGTGCTTCTTGGCCTACCAGCTAACAAAAATCTTCTTTTATTTTTAGCTTTAATTTCTTCTTGACCTACCAACTGACAAGAACTCGTCTTTTATTTTTTATGTTTTAATTTCTTCTTGACCTACCAACTGACAAGAACTCGTCTTTTATTTTTTATGGTCACAGCGGTAAACCATAATCTCTTCGTGGGAAAATTGTAACATAAGATTCCCAAATCCGTTCGTCTGCATGTAGGTGACCGAAAAATAAACACTCTTTCGAAACGTCTTTTCAAAAGTGTATTCCTGTAAAATTAGCCCGCGGCTATCGAAATCGAAATGCAACGCCGTACACCTCTAAAACTGTCACTACGATACAGATTACTTGGATAAAAGACGGAGAATTTGTCCAGCTAGCAAGCACCAAATAAACCAGTTAAATGTGCGACCGACTTCCAACAAACAACTTCGAGAATGAATCAGAAAAATTTGTGATAACTCAAAGGCACGAGAGCAGTTCGTGTGACGCAATTTCATGTCCAAACAGGTTTCAACTGAAACAGGTTTAAACAGGTTTGACACGAGTCTTACGGACGATGGTGCAATTTTGGCTCATGTTTTAGGAATTTCCATGACGTAATATTCAGTAGACCCGAACGGTTTCTACATGACGTTTGACCAGGCGAACAACCGTCTGGAACACTGGTTCTCGGGGGGATGCAAGTGCGGCGAAAGTTAAACAAATTTCTCTTTCTAACAATACCATCAAGAGACGCATATCGGATAGGTCCAAAGATGTAACAGTGCAAGTGATACAGGAGATCAAGGCTTCTCCGGTGTTTTCATGTCAGGTAGACGAGACTGTTATGATATTGCAAAACAAAATAAACCAATCAATCAATCAAAAAAAGAAAATTCCGGTGACTTCAAAGAGGAGTTTCTGTTCTGCAGTGAGCTGGAAACTATCATAAAAAGTGCCGATGTTATGAATAAGATGACAACTTTTTTTGAATCTACCCAATTTGAATGGACAAATGTTGTGGAGTTTGTACCGATGGCGTCAAAACATTTTTAGTGCTGCCTTTTGTTGTATTATATGTTAATAGTATACTTGCATTAAGGAAAGAATATAAGTGGGTTTCGCGGTATCTACGAAATTTTTAAAGGGGGTCACCAAGACAAAAAGGTTGGGAACCACTGGCCTAACCTAAAGCATTGATGCCTTTAATTATAAATTAACCATTATAATATAGCCTATTAGTTCCTTCCTACAATAAGTGACATCAAAGCTTCTTGTTTGGTTACCTTACCAGATGGTAGCCGACTGACTTTGCTATGACAGCTTCGTTACAGCTGAGTGATCAAGACGACATGCGGAAAGGGAAGTTAGCGATTTACAGTACGTAGGCTCCACCCTGAGGCACACGTTTATCTGTTTGTCATGCAGTAAGCGCAGATTTAACATATGTTTGGCAACATGCGGAAAGGGAAATTAGCGATTTACAGTACATCCTGTGGCATCAGGGTTGCCAGATGGCCTTTTTTTAGGCCAAATTCCAGAAAACTGGCCCTTTTAAATTGCAGTTGGCCTAAAAAAATTGATGCAAATAAGGCCAGAAAATCTGGCCTTATTTGGCCCTTTTTATGGCTGCAAATTTTGACCGGTTTAGAAAGTACTATTTTAAGGAAATTTAATTTCAATTGTAATATAAAAGTATCACTTATCATCACTCAGACTTTAGAGCCTGACCTATATTCGTTTTAATTTTAATTAGTGAGTAGAGACATAGGTAGAGAGTAGAGAATATGTTAGCGGTGGACAAGGTGGTTCTATTAAGTTGCACCTGCCGTAAACCGTAAAGTATACACTTGCCTTGTTTGTTAATGTGATGTGTTTGCATTCCATTTGTTCAATTTTGTCGTATTTTGTTTGCTGCTAAATAACTTCAAAGCCGAGTATTAGTTTTAGTTCTTATGACATCTTAAACGTATTGATTTCGTACTGGGTTGGTCTGTGAATAAGTTTATTATAAAAGCCTACGACAACACATTTCACTGATTCACCATCTTGTGCGTGTGGCTCAGATTTTCAAACTGCACACCACATTATCTATCAATGTCCTGTATACCGACCACAAGATAGACATGTGGACCTAACAATGCTCGATGAATACACAATCCATTGGCTGCTGTGCCTGGATGTAACAACGTGATCTGTGGCGGCCTCAAACGCAAGAAGAAAACTGATTGTTGAACACTCCACGTTTACTTCTGATCCGGTTTGCAATACGCAAAATGCTACAGAACGACAGGGAATCTTTGCATTCGTTTATTTCTGATTTTTTAGATTCGTGGTTTTAAACTTCTGTAGGCTACATCAAATAAGTTTTGATGTGAGTGAAGGCTATATTTTATATTGTTATTGCAAAATTGAATTTTATACATTCTTTAGTTGATACAAACGGTGTTTTATTTTAATAATTCTTCTGTAGTCATGTATAGCACTGAAAAGAGTTTCCAATCCTGTAGTTGTAGACATCCCTGACTACATATACTCAATAAGACAAATTCATGCTTATTGCTTAGCTAGATGTTCCGAATTGCACTGTTCATGAATTGAAGTAATAATGGTTTCTAGTTTATCTGCTACTACAGTAATTTTTCATTAATCAAATTATGCAAACGAACCGGTCATTATGCTCTGACAGTGCTAAATTATTATCTGTCATATTTGATCGTAAAATGGCATTTTCAAAAAATTATTTCAATTAAGTTGTTAGCGTTTATTTAGCCTTAGAAGTAAATAAAAAATCTGGCCTTTTTTTGGCCTTATTTTATAATGGATTTGGCCTTACTATAGCTTGAGTATCTGGCAACCCTGTGTGGCATACGTTTCTCTGTTTGTCATGGAGTCAGCACAGATTTCATGTATGTTTAGTTTAATTCAATCGCAAACTTGTTTAAGATTTTATAAGAAGTTGTTTTTAGTTAGACTTCGCTGCAAGCGAACGATTTTAATGCTACTGTATGCTCCAAGAAGAGAACTTTAAAACTCAATGAAGCGTTTCTCTAAGTTTGTGCATTATATGTTATTGTGGTGTAAGAAAATGAAGGTATCGCTCTCTTTTTGGTGCAATACTGCTTAGTGACACTGTGTTATTGATAGCCTGCTTTGTTTAGCCCACTTAAATGGTCAATTGTAACCCTTTCTTTCTTCGTGTTGTTCAGGAACAACGGAAAGTAAAATGACGTACAAGCCGCATAACTGTTTTTCAAACAATTGGCATTGTGACGACTTAATGCCTGACGTTCCATGGCTACGTAGTTTGTGCCAATATGAAAATATATTCTACTCAAGGGCTAAATCAATACTCAAGGGCTATGTAGCAATGAATAAACCGAAGATATCAGGGTTTTCAAAAATTGTAATGGGGAAAACCATTAGATGTTGTTATTTAGGCAAAAAAATTGATTTTAAATTTAACAAAAAGTACACATAAGCAGTGAAAGCACTGCAGAAAGCAACTGTAATAATTGTTTTCATTCATTCAGTTTATTCCAATTAACTCCGACCTTAATTTTTGTTGCGTTGTTCAGGCACAATACCATGAATAAAGGGATAACAAAATCTCTGACTTCATCAAATGGAGTCGATGCATTGCGCTTTTCTTGTGAGCTGTGACTAGGCCATTTCATTTTCCGTTGTTGATAGAGTTTGTTTAACTTATAAAAACATTTCGGGAATTTTGATACCTAGAGTGTTCTTGGAAGTTTGAAGATTTATCCTCTTCCATGTCCAACATCTTCATAGGTTTGATCCTCAATAAATACTCACTGTAATAAGTTACTTATTTTTTCATTTCCCGTTGGTACAAAAGTTTGGTCAGCGTAGGCTAGTTTACATTTTTGTAATGCATATTTTCTGCATCAGTCAGCTTGTTTAGATAAGTAAATGACGAATATGAGGAGGAGGGGAGAATATAAGGATGAATATGAGAAATCATAATCTTATTTACATTTAAACAGCAGAAAGAATGCTGGACTAAAATCCTCATCGTAGATTACCCAGTGATGAGGTATGAAGGACTAGCAAATACCACGGAACTAGGTACAGCAATGTAGGCCTATATAGCCATATTTGAGTGGATCATGGCTCCCTCTAGTGTCAGTAGTCGGCCATGAATGGATCAAACTAGGAAGAGGCAGAAAGATAAAATAAATATAAACATTAGTAATGCTCCAGAAGAAAGTGTGCTTTTAGAAGTTTTTTAGTGAACACAGCAGATGTAGCTACCAAGGTTATTTTTACAAGCGTTCACTTCTACCTGCCAAACAAGTTTATGATGTCCGTTAGAGAAGTTGGTCTACTTGTCAAACAAATCAATCGATATTCTGTTTTAAGTCTGGAATCCAGCACTTTCTGATTTATTGAGAAGATTGAAAAACTGTCACTGCATTAACAACCATAATGTTCTATCCTATCTTCTTCTTGCGTTTGAGCCCGCCGCAGATCACGTTGTTATATCCAGGCGCAGCAGCCAATGTATTGTGTGTTCATCGAGCGTTGTGAGGTCCACATACCTGTCCTGAGGCCGATATACAGGACAATAGTAGATATTGTGGTGTGCAGTGTGAGGATCTGAGCCACATGCACAAGATGGTGAGTCGGCGAGGCCCCATTGGAACATGTTGCTGTTGGAACGGCTCACCCCAGTCCGCAGGCGATTGAGCTTCACCCATTCCTTCCGAGGTAGTTCTGTTCTGGGTGGAGTGTTGGTATTGGCAAGGGCTGTGAATTGGGTTGGTCTCGTAACTTCTCTCCATTCACTCAGTTCAGATCACTTCTATCCTGTATTGACTCAAAGTGACAGCTAAATGTGATGTTAGTTGATTTTGTATGATTTCAAATTAAAATCAACCTTCCCATGTATCATCCAACTTGAGAGCAAGAGGACGTTTGGTGTTAAGCCGGACTTTTAGATTTTCGAAACAAATCGGTTATGAGGTCACTTTGGATAAATTTTTTTAACTCCATTCCCTTTCTGAAGCATTCAAAAACAAACTGTAGCAAATCCGGTCAGTTGTACAAAAAACAAAAGATTTTAGAAACTAACCAAGAAGTAGGCTAATCTATTTATTGTTTAAGAACTTCTGGGTGCTGAGGGTTTATCCTTTTGCCATCCCAAGTTCACGATGCTCCCGAACTTTACTGGAAGGCTAATAGAACGCAGCCAGTTCTTGGCTTCATCATTGACACCAGGCCTTTCGCTTGGTTGGCGGACTGAAGATTGTGTAACAGAATATTGTCTTTTTACGTGTGTGTTTGCGCACCTGCAAGGATAATGCAGTTCACTCCATAGAAGTGTTATCATCAATCCGTGCATTCATCAATACCAAAAGCTTTGCAGGCAAGAGTGTATCTCCCCACACGTTTGTTACAAGAACATCGTCGTTTCTGGCCGGTTGTAAATGTTGTTTTTATGTTTTGAAGTTGCGTGGATAGTGCAGAAAAGTAGATTCCACACGAGTACTAGCAGATGACATCCGTTAGAATCTGATTGGAAATTGAGTTTTATTTAGTGACAAGCAAAAATAGTTGTTGTCTTTTCCTTGAGGGTATATTCACGTAACCCGCTTCCAAGCACAACTTTGTATTATGTTTGATAAAGCAAAACATCGCTTTGCTAAATCATACCCAATGTAAGAATGCTTTCATGCTTTGCGTGAAAGTATTTAAACCAGTGGTACTCAACATTTTTTTTGGCGGACTCCTTTTGGTACCTTCGAAGCGGTCGCGGACCCCTGAAAAAAATTTGTCGGAAATTTTGGTAGCCTTTACCGCGTTTCCTAATGGAATCAAATATTTCATAAGTTTTGAAGCGACACACTTACACTTATGACAATTGATGATTATGTTGGCACACAGGATCACAAATCGGTAATCTATATGCTGATTTAATGTTTTTCTATAAATTTGATCAAAAATTAATATAATTTTTGCGACTGTTGCAAAGGACTTATCCCTTTTTTCATTTGCAATCAATATTAATTCGTTATAATCACAGTCATTGCAAAACTGTGAGTGGTGATAGGCTGCTGACTAACGTTTGCATTTCTAAGTTAACCCTTTGAGGACCGCTGGGACATATGTGTCCCATGCACTTAACCGATCACCCTGCAGTTAACTTTAAAAAAATTGCCACTGCTGATACCCTAACATAGTATTAGATGTTTATCCTTCAAAATAAATATAAAAATTGGAAACTCTGAGTCATTTTTCTTGGTGTTATTTTAGTATGAAAACAGTGAAAAGTTGAGGTTACAAGTGCATTTTTTTAGTGACTAAATTGAGAAATTTTCATATCATTTAAAAAAAAATTTTTGGTTGCAATGTGGTCTGTAAGACCTCTTTGTTGTTGTATGCCAGTTAGAATTAGGATAAGAGCGAATATTATGGCATGAAAGGATATTTTGTTTGCATGGGACATATGTGTCCCATCGGTCCTCAAGGGTAATTTTTTATGTTTCTTTAGAGACTGTGTATTCGCTATATTCCAGGATTGAAACACAATTGTTAGGCTAACTGAAAGTTCTGCAGACTGTTAAAGATGATAATTTTTTGATTAAAAAACATTAACAGCTAAATTAGGCCTATTCACTATTTTAAGCTGCTAAACTGCAAATAACTAGCAAGCATTATCAATGCAAAAAAATATCTCTTACATCCACAAGTTCAATTCTCTGCACACCTTTAATCAGTGCATTTGCCCAAATAGCCCACTAAAGTTTGTACAGTTACATGCTAAAAGTTCTGCCCTTGCACACACTATGTTTTGTCAAAAATAGGCTATCTGTATATTCCAGGGTAGTCTGTTATTATGCAGTTTACAAAGCTGTTCTTATGCTGTTGGCCAATAATGTGCTTATCTTTCATATGATTTAGCCTATTTCAAGTATATTTCAGCTTCATTCAGTACCGTATCTATATTTTGCGATTTATTTCAGAAATTTATTATACATAATTGCATACACAACAGCTAACTGCTAAAATGCTATCTATTGCTCGTACAAAAATGTTTCATTTGGATGAAGAATCGATTAGTCAACTTCAGTATTGCGATGATAGCGATGATGAAGATGTTTTGGTGCCTGATGAAGAAGATATTGCCTTCTTGGAAGATGATTTTAAAAATGTTGTCAACAATGGTGGTGATTGTCCAATTGAGGTTGTTATTGAACCTCTAGAACAAGTTCAGCTGGTCACACATCTCAAGCTGAACCTCATGTGGTAGACCATTCTTCAATGATGTCAATGAAAGCCAGTCACTGACAAGAGAATGTTCAAGATCCCAATTTGTTGACATGGAAGAAGTCTAGGCCTACTGGTACACCTGTAAACCTAAACTATCAATTATCTAGTCTAGGCCTACTGTGCACAAGTAAAAAGTTGGAAAACAGGACAAACAATAAATGTGAAGAGTGCAATATTTTCCTTTGCAATGTGAATGGCAGGGACTGTTTCAGAATGTACCATCAAGTATAAGTGCATGTTACAATAGCTTTCAATGATACACTGTTAGACCCTAAGGCCTAAATGTTCTTCATTACAATGTACTGTTTTGTTGTTTTGTGAAATTACAAAAATTTGCATACATAGTAGTACGGTACGCATCCTAAAAGTTACTTCTTCTGCAGTAAATGCTGTAGGTGGTAGGCTACTTCAGGTTGGTAGTGGTGGACATCCACTGCAATACCATATAATACAAAGCCTGCATATGAAACAGAAGAATTTGTTTTGTAAAACTTCTGTCTATTGTGTTTTTAGCCATGTTTTTTAGTCACTGTAAGAGCAAAAATTAAAAAAACAATGTTTAAGTATTGCGGATAAAAAATTACCGTTGAGGACCGATGGGACATATATGTCCCATGCGATATCTCCGGCATGTGAAATATTTTTTTAATTTTTTTTTGATAGATGTTTTTTATATGACATATGAAGTGTAAACAAACAAATTCTACCTAAAAAATTTGTCTGGAAAATTAATGGTCCTCAAAGGGTTAAGCATTGATCAACAATCTGCTGTCTCAAAACAATTAAGTTGAACATAGCCTTATTAAAAAAATTAATTTATTTATATGAGATTTTTTTAGTTAGGAAACCAAACCTTTGTGAGATGTCCTTTGAAATTTCACACGACGCACCACTTCGTTGCTACGCACACTCACAGTTTGAGAACCACTGCAATACATCAATAAAGCACAGCCAATTTTTAAATATTGTAATTTATCAATCATGCTACAAACTCGGAAACTTTCACAGACCCCTTGGGTCCCCAGAACCCCGGTTGAGAACCACTGATCAAAACAAAGCCTTTTAAAACTTATTACAAATTTTTTACCCCTTTTTTCATGAAGTTGTTCATGAACAACACTTTGTAAATATGTTATGACGTCATGATGACAAAAAAATCCAGTGACAAAATATTATTTCTTATGTAGTAAGTTTTACATTTCGGTAAGAAAAATATTTATCCCTCGCTTAAAACAAATTCATGAATGAAAGGGATATCATAATCCAGGTGATACAGAAAAGCAGTAATATTTGAACCATTGATTTGTTATAGGCTACTGTACAGCATCATGTCTTTTGCTTCTAAAGTAATCGTTATCACAGGTAAGACTTGAAACAACTTAAGTAGGCCTAGCTATACATAGCAGAGATGTTCGGATTTTAGAACTTAAAATTCAAATCCATTTCTGGATTTCAAGTTAAAATCAAAATTCAGATTATAAGCATTGTAAAGATATCATGTTATAGATTTGGCAATAAACTAACATAATAAACTTCACAGTGTAGATTCAAACGATCTGTTATAGCCTGATGCTGCGGGTTCTTTTTGGCAATATCAAATTACACTAGCTTTCGGAACACAGTTCCCTAGTCATGTGTTATGACGAATGGTGTTGAAGTCAGTGAGTGGTTTTTTAAAGTGGCTCTTTGTTTTAGCTTGAGGCTGCCGGCTGTTGAGTTTCTGTGCTGTTAGGCGTTATTGCTGTGAGATTTTGTTGGATCAGTTGATTAGTAGATTAGGTGACGTAGTTCTTCCCTTTCGGCGCGGTTGTTGATTTTAGGATTTTGTTTGCTAATGAATATGGCCTCTTTGAAACGTAATTGTACCGCGTCATTTTCTCTTCCAATAATTTTAAATTCAAAGTCTGCTTGGCATTGTTGTTGGTGATCAAATACCGAACTTTTATCCGAGGTGAGATGTTCTTTGAGGCGGGAATGGAGTGGGCGGATCGTGCTGCCTATGTAGCTTTCCTTGCATTTTTTACATATAATCTTATAGACACAGTTCTTGGTGTTGCACATGTTGTCGTTCCGTAGTTGGCAGTTTTGCATCCGGCAGGGTTCGGGTTTTTGTGGTTTTTTAAGTGCGTTTCGGAGGGTTCGGGAGCGCCGAAAGAGGCGGACTGGTAAGTCCAGGTCTTTGAAGATTTTCTTTATTTTACGGTCCAACAGCATACGGTCCAACAGTCCAACAGACTCACAGCAATAACGCCTAACAGCACAGAAACTCAACAGCCGGCAGCCTCAAGCTAAAACAAAGAGCCACTTTAAAAAAACACTCACTGACTTCAACACCATTCGTCATAGCACATGACTAGGGAACTGTGTTCCGAAAGCTAGTGTAATTTGATATTGCCAAAAAGAACCCGCAGCATCAGGCTATAACTGTATAACAGATCGTTTGAATCTACACTGTGAAGTAAGCAACGATCATGCTGCTAAAAGCGAAACTCATTCAACTACATAACATAATAAATCTGAAAGTAAAACTTGTCGAAGTGAAAGGATCACTATGGTGAGAGGTTTTTAAGCAACTAGTTTATTAATACAAAATAAAGAAAAATCATTTTTCTGGTAGTTTTTAGAAAGATATTAAAGTACAATTTGTGAAGAGAAATTTCTATTTAACCATAAACAATACTTAGCAACACAACATTTAATATGATAACAAAACAAAAATAAATTGAAATAGCGAACGTTTTCGGTTATTTATGTAGTCCTTTTCAAGTCTTTAAAAGAAGAAAAAAATTTACATGTATATGAAATATTAGAGACAAATAATAATATTATCTGATATTTATCTATAACATTAAAGTGTAATATCCAAATTAGCAGATCCAAATCCGGATGCTGAAATAGCTTAAATCCAAAACCGATCCAAATTCTGTCGCTGACCTGAAATCTGGCCGGATTTAAATCTCTCAGGCTCTGATAAATTGTTTTCTATTGTTTTTTTTTCGCTCAACACTCAGAGCTCAAGGTTGGTAGGCCTATACTCCGTTATGCGCATTTGTAATCCGCAGGTCGCTGCAGCAGATGAGGTCTATTAACCAGTCAGTAGGCAAGATTTAACCCAGCTGAGAATAGTTTCGCTGTGAAAAGTTTAAGAGATCAAGTTGCTTGCAGCATTATTTCTTAAAATCGAATTTGAGAAGAACCAGGGCGAGTTTTAAATGAAATTTGCAACAAAAGCTTTGAATGCTGGCTAGCGTGGATGCTAGGCCGTTATAGTTAGCGAATGCCCGTTGTTTCAGTAGCCTAAGTGCTCAGACTTGTGCTGATAGCCAGGAAGAATGATCCCTTCTTCACAAAAGTTTAGTAAATAAGGTTTGCGTCCTAATTTTGGAATGCTAACTTTTCAGGTAGGCTACTTGTCAGATTTAGCCAACCAAGTGTGTTGCTGGCATGCTTATGGAAATTTCGAGATCATACGCAAATGTTGCGAGTTGTGAGAAACCTGATTAACTAAACTTTTCCTCATAAAATTTCAGCCGCGTTAAATCTTGCCTTCTGACTGGTCAAAACATCCCATTTGCTGCAGCGACCTGCAGATTACAAACACGTCTCCGGGGTGAATATTTACAAAAGGTTCCCTAGTGTGTGTTACGGCCAATCTCTGTACAAATCAAACGTCATATAAAACCGTTCAAGTCTGCTGAATATTACGTCATGGAAGTTGCTAGAAAATGTGCCAAAATTGCACCATCGTTCATAGACTTGTGTCAAACTTGTTTGGACTTGTTTGGGCCTGTTTAAACAGGAAATATTACATCAGCTTTAAACACCTGTTGGAATGACTTCATAATTGTCTTTCATTTATTGCGTCACAGTTACTTTCTACGTGAATTTGAGATATTGATATCTATTCTGGCCATTCGTAAAATGATTGTTTGAAAGTTGGCCGCACATTTAACTGTTGGCTTAGTGCTTGCTAGCTGGACAAAAGTTCCGTCTTTTATCCAAGTAATCTGTTGTGTAGTGACAGTTTAAGTGGTGTAGGCGTTGCACCCCCTCGTTTTCGGTAGCCTCGGGCTAATTTTACAGGAATACACTGTTTGAAAAGAAGTTCAAGTGTGTGTTTCTTCGGTCATTATATACAGACGAACGGATTAGGGAACTTTATGTTAAAATTTTCCCAAGAAGAGATTATGGTTTACCGCTGTGACCAGTGTGTGCCCTATCTCGAAAATTGACCAATCATAAGCTGTATCGCTTTGATACGTCATTTCACTTGCAAATTGTTTTGCGTTTTGGAAAAAGAATTTGTAGGTTTACTCGCTGTCTAACAGGCTGGTAGGTTAACTTGGTGAGTGAGAGTTAACTGAAGCCTGAAGTTAAAGTTAGTTAGTTAACTGATGCAAATCTGAATAAAAAATTATTCAATGTAGCTTGCTGCAGAAACAAGTTTTTCTCAGGCTGTGGATATCAACTAGGCTACAGCAAACAGCTATGCAAACTGTTGGAAAAAGTTATACGTCAATAACTTATGCAGTTTGGTTAAGAAGTGGACAATTAGTTACCATAATGTAATAAATGACAATGATCCAACCCAAACATTCCTCATTTGCGATACACTTCCACTCAGGGTCGTTGAAAGGATAATTTTGGCCAGGTACCGAGAAGATTCTCGGGCCTCAAATCAAGACAATTCTAAAAAACAAACCAACCCTAGCGGAGTATTAATAATAATTTAAACGACTTTTTGTCTCTCAGGTGCAACGTGCGGTATCGGCGAAGCTACAGCAAAATTATTTGCCAAGCATGGAGCCATGTTGACCATCACTGGACGAAATGAAGCCAAACTTTTAAAAGTTTCTCAAGAGTGCAAAAAGCTTGGAGCAGAGGAGGTGCGTCTCTCATATAAAAAAAATCTGAAATTTTTTGTCACTAACGCACGAAAGTTTTTCGAAAGAAGATGCTGTTGATATTAGTGGAAGGTGGACACAAACGTTGGCTTTCTTACTTTCTCGTCCACTCAATCTAAAGCAGGGCTACTCAACTGGCTGACCGCGGTCCGAATCCAGACCTTCTGGGTGTTGATGGTGTACCTTGAGCTTTTGGAAGAATAATCTCATTACCACCTTTCAGGGCTTCTTTAAACATATTTCTACTTGGAGGAAGCAATTTTTACTGTGATTATCCTAGTTGCTGGGGGACTTGAACTTCCAGACTCTCCGATACTTTCTCAGAAATGCAATTGAAGTTACATTTTACCTAAAAAAGTGGTTTGGTACAGATACTTTAACTTTCGTGGTTGCGTGTGATATAGCTTATTCACCCGGACCGTTACAAATATTCAACTTGTCAAACTGGACCTTGGTTGAGATTAGTTGAGTAACCCTGATCTAAAGCTTCAACAGCTGTTGTTGGAAATATTATTTTTTAAAGGTATTGAAGATTATTGCTGACCAGAAGAACATGGAAGATCTCGAAAATATTATTAAGAAAACAGTCGAGAATTTCAGAAAACTCAATGTCCTTGTGAACAATGCCGGATTTATAAAGGAAAAATTTGGCGTTACGCTGGAACGCGTAAGTTATCTTCTTGCTTGTTCAAGTGTGGACTTCGTCGATTGAGATATCAATTCAATAATTTGTTTCAAATATTGATCAACACAACAACACATTTCTTTGGATCAATTTTGATCAATTGTCCTAATAAACACAGAAACACAGAAAAGTAATTTCATTCATTCTTTCTGTTTGTAACGTTGGATTAATGAAGACATACATATCATTGTGTTTAGTTGAAATCTCCCTTCCCCCTTCTTAAGGCTACTGGCTGGATCCGCCCATGCTGAACTCTATGAATTGTCATTCTTTGTTTGTAATCTTTGATGACGGTTTCTTAGATTGGGTGGCTTGCCTTCCCGTCTATGCATTAAACTGATTCTGCTTGGCACAAATGCCTATGTCTTGATATGACAAAACGAATAAGGCTAAACTGGCATGATCTAAGTTGATAAAAAGTTGTATGTGCAGGCTCCGATTGAAATGTTTGATGAAATCTTTCAAGTGAACGTCAAATCTCACTTCCACTTGACGCAATTGGCGATTCCACATTTAGAAAAAACCAACGGTGCGTAAGTTAAGAGCAATGATCAAATGAATGAATTATAACAATGTGTCAGTTTCATGGTTTCTTTTTGGAGTTTCACAGCTGCAAGTGATTCTGCAGTAGCCTAATAATTTTTTTTATATTTTAGCAATTAGCATTGCTAGGCGTGAATGACGAGCTCGATTTATTATTGCTCAATTTACTTGGACTGTTTTCTCATAGAAGTCTTTGTGTGGCTCGGCCTAGATTTGAACGTAGGTTCCAGGTCTACCATTCCAGTTGCCAAAACTCCAACCAGTCGGCCAAAAAAATAAGTAAACGAAAAACATAAATCTTTGACAAGCATTTTAAAATTGCAAGCGTACAATAAGAAATTTGAAACATTTGTTTACCAAATTATCATTTCTCTCAAACGTAAACGTCACAACAATTGGAATTTTTTAACAAAATTAGCAGCCTATACAAGAAAATATTGATCAATTTCAATTTATATAAAAATTGGTAACGTTTAGCGGAGAATTTAGTCAAAATATCCTCTATATGCGACTATTGGGCACTTTTTTAGTCATCATAATGCCTCCATTACTGTGTAGATTTTTAGTTACTTTAGTTTTATAATAAATGAAACAATCCAGTTTGGCAACTAGATAAAATTTATTTGTAGAACTTTCGCCGCCGTAAAGCCGGCTTCATTCAGCACTCTTATTCAAATAGAAACTTAGGTTTTTAACTGAAGAAAGAATAACTTACAACTGCACCAATTTGTAGGTAGCTTACTGGTTTTAGCAGAATTCCACTTGGCATCTAACCTAGACCTTTCACAAGCAGTGGTGCAGATAGTCTACAAACTCAGACATTGCCTTATCCTTCACAGCTAACATTTGAAAATAAAACAAGGAAACGCTTTTTTTCATAGGTAGCGTGATCAATATCACCGGAATCATGGGATCGACAGTGGGGAAATTTTTTCCAATGTATGCGATGGCGAAGAGCTCTATGGAACAATTCACTAAGCTCGCTGCTTTAAGTGAGTCAAGGAAAATGATTTGTAGCCTACTTTAGCCCTCACTGGATTGTAACTAACATTTTATCTTACTGGATTGTAACAGACTGGCCTGCACTGGAATGTAACTTACTCTTTACCTTATCAGGCTTATGCCAGGTTAAGACCTATTTTGAGGTCCAAACACTCATACATGTTGTTTACTGGGCCTTATTTCCAGAGGTGGGCATCCGCTACTTTAAAAGTAGTGCGCTACCTACTACCACTACTCGAGCTAAAGTAGCACCCTTACTCTAGCTGAGGACGTACTCCCAGAGTCCCAATGTGGCTTTAGACCTTCTCGCGGCACTGTAGATATGATCTTTTGTGCTCGACAACTCCAAGAAAAGTGTCAAGAACAACAACAACCTCTTTCATTTATCTTTTGGAACCTGAAGAAGGCATTTGATCAAGTTCCTCGACCTGCTATGTGGTCTGTTCTTGCTCGATTTGGATGCCCTGACGACTTTATTACCCTGATTCGTGCTCTCCATGATGGCATGCTTGGCAGAGTCTGTTACCAAAACACCCTCTCCGACCCATTCCCCGTTACAGGTGGACTCAAACAAGGATGCGTTCTTGCACCTACATGTTTTTCACTGTATATGGCTGCAATGCTTAACGAGGTCCCACAAACCTCTCCTGGTATCAACATGCGCTCTCGCATGGACGGAGAGCTTTTCAATCTTGCTCGCTTCCATGCTAAGTCGAAAACCTCTGCTCATACAATTCATGAGTTACAGTTTGCCGATGACAATGCCACACCTGTTTGGACTCCTAAATTAGGAGTCCAAACAGGTGTGGAGGTCATTAGGAGTCCTAATGACCTCCAAACGATAGCCACCATCTACAACAACTCTTATGAGCATTTTGGAATGGAAGTTAACACTGATAAAACTAGGATACTCAACCAAACGCCACCTGACCACACCTTCCCAGAGATCAATATCAACTAAAACCCTTTAGGTGAAGTAGACTACTTCTCTTACCTTGGTAGCATACTTTCAACAGCACCAACATGTGCAAAGGATATTGAACAACGTATAAAAGCAGCTCACTGTGCCTATGGAAGACTTTACCATCGTGTTTTCCACAACCATGCTATCCGTACAAAAATTATGGTCTTCCGGGCAGTCGTTCTATTTACTCTTCTCTATGCTTGTGAAACCTGGACATTATACCGTCGTGACACCAAACGTCTTGAAAATTTCCAGCAGAGGAAACTGAAGCAAATGCTAGGTACTCGTTGGGAAGATTGTCTTACCAACGATGCAATTCTTGATCGCGCTAGGCTGCCCAGTTTAGAAGCCACCATATTGCAACACCGCCTTCGCTGGACAGGGCATGTCATACGAATGGACCCAACGAGGCTTCCACGAATAATGCTTTATATGGTGAACTAGAGACAGGAAAGAGACCCCCGGAAGACCAAAAATGACATGCAAAGGTCAGCTGAAAGTCTCCCTCACCCATGCAAACATTGATCTGGATTCATGGGAACTACTTGCTAGTGACAGACCACTTTGGAGAAAAATAATTAGGGAAGGCACGGAAATTTTTGATAAAAACAGGATACAAAAGGCCCAAGAAAAACGAAACACTAGAAAAGAAAAGCTAAAACTACCACGTCCCCCATCCTCCATACAATGTGACTTTTGCCCACGTCTTTTCCATCATACACTGGGCCTCTAAAGCCACCTACGACATCACCATCCAAAACGAAATTCAATTTGAAGATAAAACCAATGCTCGGACACGAGCTGGAGCTGACGATTTCCAGAGGTGGGCATCCGCTACTTTAAAAGTAGTGCGCTACCTACTACCACTACTCAAGCTAAAGCAGCGCCCTCTTCCACTACCAATCAAAAGTAGCGAGCAACCCGCTACTGCTACTCGGGCTAAAGTAGTGCGCCCTACCGCTACTTCTCCTGCTACTTTTCTTTTAAACGGACACAGAAAGCACTTCATTGTGACGTCAAAATAACCTTGAAAACGAATGAGATCATTCGTTTACATTGCCATACATATACAGTACATTTCAACGTTGTCACAGTAAACACGTTGTAGGTAAAATTTAGTGTTATGCATCTTTTAAAAACCTGAGTCGCTGCGAAATGTGTGTAGCTGAGGCCAGACCGTTTAGGCTTCGGTACTTCAACAGAAAAAAGTCTCTCCACCACAGCATCAAAGGGGATGGCAAATAGGAATGTTGTATTTAATGAACAGACGTTTTAAATAGGCACAGGGAAAACTCAAGGACTTGCTTCTGTCTGAAAAAAGGCCTCCGTAATTGACGTTTCTTTATGTACCGACGTATCATGTAATGGCATTAACACATCAAAAATTCTTCCTCGGAGTCGTGCCTGGTGTTGGTGTCAAGCTTGTCGTTATCAACTTAGCTTGATATTTACCGTAATAGTCGAATGATTTCTACCTTGATTATTTCCCACATTGTTGCCATGAATATCTCCAAAAACGAGTCATTTTTTTAAACTTTAAATCGGAAAGTAGCAGATAGCGTTATTACGACTGAAAAAAATGTAGCGCTTCTCCTCTGCCGTTGCACTGGCAAAAGAGTAGGCCCGCTACTGCAGCCGATACTCCATCAAAAATATAGTGCCGCTATCGCTACAACTACCAAAAAAAGTAACGGCACTAGCAGCGGCGTTACAAAAGTACCGCGCTATACTGCCCACCTCTGCTTTTTTCACAATAGTTAAGCAGCAACAACAATACTATTAACAATTATTACTATGCTCATTAAATTCTCTTGACGTGATGTGATACAGGCATCAAAGGGGTTGACGTTCTGACTGTGTTACTGAGGTTATGTGAATGCGTTAATGATCATTTATTGTCACAAGTCTGGCTTCAAAAGGGATCAGAGTAAACTCAGTCGCGTAAGTACAATTCTTCTTCTGAAATAAATGAAACAAACTTGCTGTTTTAATCATGAGCAGCCAAGCGCAATGCACGAGACTGAAAACCTCGATAAAGTAAAAAACCGTCCAGCAAAATCATCCTATTTTTTACTTGGATTAACATTTCGGTCACGAATGCTGAGCTTAAAAACAGTTTTTCTAAAGAATCTTTTTTCGAAAGGAAACAAAATCAAGAACAGAATCAAGAACAAAATAAATGTTCGACAGAACACAAATTCCAGACAGAAAAATCTGTGATACAGTCTTTAATGTAGGCTACAATGTCATAGCCTACTTTACAATGTAAAAATGATGGATTGTATTGCCTGGGATGTGTTTGCTAAGTTGATTGATTTTGAATCTTTATTTTTGGACTTAGAAAGCTACTGATAGATTTTATTCTTAGCAGTTTCGCATAGGTCACTTGTCAAGGGTTTTTACCACCGAGGCAGACCGGACGGGTTACTTTGAATACATGAACATAGATGTTGTGTTCTAACAGTTTGTAAATCGATCAAAAACTTATAGCGAAAGACCATAGATTTTGCAGCTCATTTTGGTTCAGCCATTTTGAAGATTTCACGGTTAAGACAAAAACTAGGGGACATAATCGGCTTTTTTTTAAATCCAACTTTAGCTCTGGTTTAAGAATACAGCAGGACATTCTAAGACCTCTGGAATTTTTTTTTTTTTAATTTTCGTCCAACACCTCCCCAATACCCTAAAAATTACTTTTTGCGTTTAGTATCCTAATATTGTATGGACGTCACTTTTTGTTTATGCCATTTAATGTTTAAATATTATTTGCTACTGTACTAAGCACATTAAATATGTTGCAACCTGCCACAAACATTTTTCTGGTTTTGGTTTCATCGTATGTGCGTAAAAGCCCGAAATTAATGCAAACAGTTTGTATGATATTCCAAAACAAAAGTTCATACATAGTTTGTATGAAGCTAGTTGTATTAAGCAGCCGCAAATTGATCAAAACCTATGTCCAAAAACTAGTTTTCAAAAAAGAAGTCGCTATAAGCTTATATTGTTATGATAACTGATTTAACTGATATAACGTCTTTTGCTTTTGTCAGGAAAAACTTACTTTACATCTTTGATTCAAACCCTTATTCTGAGATTCTCTTCCACCTACCTGTCCATTTTATCTGCTAATTTTAGTTTAATCACTTAAATTGACTTGCGTTTGGTATGCTTCTGCTGCAACAACCAATTGAAAACTTCAAGCTGACAACTGCTGCTCAAGATGCTTCTCAACAGCAAGATGTTGTGCTCATAATGCGTGGTTGTCGACGCGAGGTGGTTGTTCAGAACGCTCTATCAAAAGGACAGTATAGCCAACGCACTAATCTTGAAGTGAACTGTCAGAAGGTGTTTCCTTAAATTCCCTTACGATGCATGATCTCAAGAAAAGGCAACATTAATGAATGAACTCTTTTTTCTTTAAGCCTACCGTGTCCCCCCGATTATTTTCTGACCTACAAGGCATTTATGGTGGAGAACTTTAAGACCACGGTTTTTGGTTAACCTGTACACCGGTGAAAGCCTAGCCAGCTTGATTGATTGATTGAATTTTTATCCTCGGACTAGGAAAGCTTCTAGCAAAGCTTAATTCTAGCAGTTTCGCATACTTAGAGGCTTTGAATCATTGACGCAGGCCAGGTCACTGAGATTGACAGAGTGAAGCTTCCGGCTGTAAAGTGTTATTGCCGGGGAATTATTCCATTCATTAGTTGCCGCTGAATGGAGAACAGTTCTTAACGTGCGTTGCTCAAGCGCATACCCTGAGAGTCGAACCAGCGCCGCTTGATCTTAAAGCTTCTTCGTTCCAGAAGTCACGCGCTAACCAACTGAGCAATCGGGGTGGGTAAATCCTATAACCATAGCTCAGCCAGCCATGAATATTGACTACCTTGACCCTATACAGTGTCCATAAATGCACATTATAGACTTGTTTTATGGTAACAAGTAGGTGATTGCAATCACTGTCTGTTCTAGCAACAGTAGCAACCACCACTAATTTACATACATTAGGCTTACTTCAGGACATGGCCTACAACTATGGGCTCCGAGAGGGGGGAGAAGTCGGGAAAATATTCCCCCTAGCAAAACATTGTAAAGCAAATACGAGTAGATTTTTGTTGTCTTATTTTTGAGAGGCCCATTTTTACTACTAAAATGAAAATATGCCAACTCAATAATAAACAAATTCTTGAATGCAGTGCATAGTTCCAAGTATGTTTCAATGATTAAGATGTCACTTTATATCTAAAGTCATGGCTTAAGTTGAAATCAAAATTACCCCCCGACCCTCTACTAATAGGTCTACATTGTTTGTTGATATGTTACATCATATGGAGAAGAGCAAACTACAGCTTTTATCTAGCACAATATGCTTTATTCCAATCTCAAGATCTTTGTTTTTAAAGATATTAGTTTGGAAGCCACTTTGTTTACGCAATAGGCTATATAGCCTAGGCCACAAAGGCGGTGCCTAATGAACTAGCAGTTTACATTGCTTATAGCCTAGGAGCCTCCAGATATTTTTACTGGCGATTCTATTAAGTATCACTAGCTTAGTAGGCTACAAAATTGTTGTTTTTGAAACTGGTTTAATTATGTTTCAGCATTATAAACTGTTTGCTACGGTATTTTTGATGTTTACTTAACTCAGGTGTCCTTACTTCTTGTTTTAGGCCTGGAAGCGTCAAAACGAATATTTTTGTCAGTCATGATTGTCTAAACGAAAAAGATTCTGACGAGTATTTTGTAAATATGACAAAACAGCATCCTCTCGGAAACAAAATTGTGGAAGCGGATGAGGTTGCGAGTTCTGTTCTATTCCTCTCTTCTGATGACGCATCTGCTATTACTGGAACGTGCATGTATGTTGACAGAGGTCGGAAGATTGCAAAAAGTTAGTAGACTACAGTACGCAAAAAGAAGATGAAAACTTCAACAAAATGAATGAACATAATCTTGCGACATCAGAGGTGGTACAACTTTGCAAAAGAATCAAACCACAGCCAGTTTTTCCTCAGCGGTTGTTCCAATATGGTATGGCGAATTTTATGGCCTATATGAGGGGTTGTCAACATTTGTTGGATCATGTGGTCAAAATATTCAATTTTGTTGTTTCAATTATTTGTAGAATTTCCAATGTTGATGTGCTTTCTAAACAATACAGTTGTGTTTGTGATTTTTTTTGCCATGAAACTTTAAGCATATAGGCCCATTTCTATGAATCCACATTTCAAATGCCTTCAACCATATCTTAATACGAGCTGTTTTTGTACGCGGAAAGCACGTTACGCGCTATCTTAGCTCCGTGCTAATTAATCGCTAATACCGGAAGCTATGAAAATCACAGAACCAAAATATTTTATAAGGTAATAGCCATGTGTATTGTGCGTATAGAAATTAAATTTTTACCCAACAACTTTATTAAAATAAAATGTTTGAGATGAAACAACGTCAGAAAGTCGGTTTTTATTTTAATTTCTCAAAAATTGCTTCAAAATTGAAATTTTTGAATTATAACACAGAATAGTGCTAAACTAAACAAAAATTTACTTTTGCTCATATAAGGCATTTCTGATCGTTTTTACATTTCAAAGTAATTGCACTAACATTTATATTGCACTAACAATAAATTATATATACTGTATCTAGCATTGCACGAAAATGTCTAGCCACCTGAGACGAAATGCTTATTGTGAAGGGCAGGAAAATAGAAAAATGACCAATGTAGGTTTAGAAAATTCGTAAAGAATAAAAACTAAAAGTCAAGAAATGTCACATTTCTAGCATAGGCTATTTCCTTCTGTGAAATATTTCACTAATAGAGTGGGGCGTTCTCATAAAACCCTGTGTCGCTACAGATAGGGTTAAATCCTTATAACTTACCATTTGTAATGACAATGTCCATGTTTCTGCATTGAAAATAAACGTAGTCCAGATATAACATTTCATAATTCGTTTTCGAGTGTTAATGTTCATTTTTAATAGCCCTTTTTATGATTTGAAAGAACACATGATTATAAACCATTACTAAATAGTCTACATAGCACATAATCATGTAAATTGGCATGAAAAGGGGAAGGCTTACGCTCTGCAGTGGGTTCTCACAGGCTGAAAATGATGATGAAATAGGCTACTAACTGTCAGACAAAAGTCAATTGTTTCGATCTTAGGGAACTCTTCAGTGCAGTGAAAGAAAGTAGATTTGGATTGCTTTTGTTTTTCTTTCTTCAGATTGGATTGTTGTTTGTGACGTAAGTTATCAAAACGTCGAACAGGACAAATTTTAATTTTTAAATTCAAACGCTAGCGAAGTGTTACTATTTTGCTAATGAAAGGTAAGATTTTTTTTAGAAAAATTGTGCCGAAAAACGATTGGAATATGTCACAAATAAAAAATAAATGTAAAAAAGGCAAAATATTGTCACAAGGCTGAAAACAAATGTCAAAAAAGATGGATCCAAAACTGGCTAAAAGAAATTGGGTGCTGAAGGTACAGTATAAATACGAATAAAAATTGTGGGAAGGGATGGAGTGGACCTGCAAACATCTGTAGGATCGGTCGATGATGCAAGAGAAGCATTCGCAAAATATAACAAACTGATTCATTGGCTATAGGTTCAACAAGTGAAAACAAAAAGATCAGCAACTTTTCAAGCACATCTAGCTCCACACAACGTGAAAATTACTTGACTGAAGCTCTTTTTCACTTCCGTCACAAACGACAATCCAATCCGAAGAACGAAAAATTAAATTTACTCCAAAAATGATAAAACTAAAGCAATCGAAATCTACTTTTCATTCACTGTAGAAATCTCTTCAGTTGGCCTCTTGTCTGCAGTTGGTAGGCTATAGTTAGTGATGAAAAATTATTGTACACTCCAGATATGTAATTTACACCAGATTTATTTTTTTATTTTTTAATAATTTTAGTATTTGTGGTAATTTTTAACCGACACTAGGTAGATATGCTACGTAGTGGCATATGTGTAGCCTACCTGCAACTAAAAATAAAAAAAGGAAAATAATTTTGTGGAAACATCATTATTTTCTTCTTTTGGGTTTCAAATTACTTAATTTACATAGCGCATAGTATTATCAATGCTATTTACTTGAATTTTTGCCGGTCATCTGATTAGCAATCGCCAATCCAGCAAGGATTCCTCCTGTTCCACAGGCCACTACAATGTCTTCAAAGTTTTCCAAAAAGTTGTTTTCATTTATCATTTCTTCCCATGCCTTGATGTAGCCAAACAAGCCAATTGCATTGGATCCACCCATAGGAATGCAATACGGTACATCTCCTGTTTCTTCTCTGTAAACGATTACACCACCAAATAAAGCAGTTGCATCACCATCATTATGTATTTATTTCCCACCATCAACGCAAATAAACAACATTCCTTGCTATAACATGGCAGGGATCTGGAGAAAAGTTCAAGCGATAAAAACGCGAACGAAGTGGAGAGAGTTTTTTTTTAAATGTAGGCCTAACTTTAACCCTGGTTTTAGGTTACAGCAGTCCATCAAGACCTTTGGTAAAACAATTGAAATTTTTGTCCAAAACAGATCTTGTCATTAAACTTTTCACAGTGTTTAAAAATTTGTTTTATGATACAACAAAGAACACAACTAAACGGCTGTGGTTTCAAAAATTTCCACGAAAATATTTCCATGAAAAATCCGACATTATTGTACGGAAAATTATGTAAGGTCCGAAAGTAGGCTATTTCTATTGTGGGAAAAAGGCTGCATAGTGCATATGCTAGGCCTATTATTAGTGACATGAACAGTTACTGTCAGGGACTTCGTCTCCCGCTTAATACGCCCACACTTTTAAAAAGCCCAACTATTCTTAGAAGTTCAACCCTGTTGTGTTGTGCCTTACCTGTCTGTTGCACAAAAAAGCAAACTCTCTTTGTAAACTATATTGTAACTCCGAAGCGCCTTCCAAAAACAAACAAAATTTTCAGAAATTTTTATTAAAAACAAACGGAATATTTAGCTGAAGGCAACAACGTGTTGCAAATTCGCAACATTGAGCTATAAAGGGTTCATAGAATATATTTTTTTTTTTTTTTTTGAATATTGAAGATTTTTTTTGAAGATTCAATTTTGAAGATTCTATTTGAATAAGGCCTTCTGATGATCCGCTAGGTGAAACAATTTGTAAAGGCTTCAGATAGTAATAACTATATTTGATTTTTTTGTTTCATGTTTTCAAAAATATTTATTCTAATCTATCAAAGTTTTGTGGGCCTACTTTCCAATTTCTTGAAACTTTTCGCAATACCTAACTATAATGTTTTTAAATGTGTAAAATATATTGTTATAATGCTCAACCCTGTTGTGTTGTTGTGTCTTGCCTGTCTTTGGTACAAAAAAAGCGGACTCTCTCCCAAAACTATATTTTAATAAAACGTTTTGCAATACCAATACCTAACTAGTGTTGCCTGAAAATGCATTGACAGTTGTTGAAACAAATCCACCAGCTTCGAATACAGCATGTGCTTTATTGAAAAACGTGTTTTTTTATCAATCCGACAAACAAAATTTTTCTCGATATCTTCAACTTTTCCAGACACACATTGTGAATGACATGGTCTTGTTTTCTGTCAACACAAACTGTAGAAGGTTGGAAATTTTCTTAAATCCTTTAACCAGTTTTATCAGTATACCGTAGTTATATTGCAGAGTGCGAAAATGATTTCCATTTGCAAATCTTCTTTTCCATTGTCATTCCAATTTCTGAAGAAAACATACATTGCCATTAAATTTTGAACTAAAAATATGTTATTGTTATCAATTTTTTTTGCCCATTTGTCCACAAAAACGTCATGCATGACACTTGGCGGCGTCTATAGTGGATGAAATAATTTACAGACCAAAAGAATTCCATCAATCTCAGTGACAGAGTGTGTATCAATACTTTTCTAGCACTTCAAAGTAGCCTATGTGAAGTTGCTTGTGGGATGACGTCTCTAAAGAAACGTTTTCGTCTCATGTTGAGCATTCTAAGAACCCATTTTGTTAACTTAAGAGACTAAATCTCAACTTAACTTTTTCCTTTCACATATTTTGTTGAGGTGAAAGACCAGTGTGACATCATTGTGACGTAATTACTATGACATCACAGTAATTTATCAACTTTCTTGCTTTCTAAACATCCGTTAGCTCAGTGGTTAAGCGCCCGGCTCAAGATCAAGCTGCGCTGGTTCGACTCTCGGGGTGTGCGCTTGAGCAACACATTTCAGGACTGCTCTCCATTCAGCGGCATCTAGTGAATAAAATAATTCCCCAACAACAACACTTCAACAATCGGAAAACTTTACTCTGCCAATCTCGGTAACCGGCCCTGCGGCAAAAGCCTCTACAAGTATGCGAAACTACCAGAAATAACCTATCAAGGCTTTGTAAGCTAGAGGATAAAGATTCAAAAGCAAACAAACAAACATAGATCTAAATATTCTTTTTTTTATAGATCTAAATATATATACAGTTGATAAACTTGTTTGAGGCTTTTACTAACTAATAATAATTCAGGTCAGTTTTCCATAAAAAAACAATTTTTGAAAAAGATCAATGATGTGATTAAATATTTGAAACAAGCTGTTTATGTCCCAATTTTGTCTTATTTGGATAAAATAATACTTTCACTATTCACTATTATGTTCTTAAAGTCAATTATAGACTTCGATTTCCGTCCCAACGACGAATTCATGAAATACCTTCATAATTTTTGCACTGATATTATTGCCACCTAATTATTGGTACCAGAAAACAGTTTTGCCAACTGTAGATCTTCTCTACTCTAGTTAAGGCTTATTAGGACACCCTCAAAGGTTGGAGCAAACCGTGTCAACAGGCCCACGTAAGTCACAAAATCTTGAGAAAGTGAGTAGAAAATCGATAAGTGCCAGTGAAATCACTAATTCCACATGTAGCCTACCGCTCTAGAGGCCATACAGGCAAAAAGCAGACCCTAAGCTTTTTTGTGACTACTTTCCTCCGCATAAATGCAAGGACCCAAATAATCGATGCCGCAATTAAAAAAGGGTTTGTTGTTGGCGGTCGTACGAGATTGCGGCAAGCCAGACATAGGCTAAGTTGTCTTATGAGTTTCGCCCACTGTTGGGCGCGATAACTCATTTTTCAGTTAAGCGATAACGATAATCGATAAACGAAAAATGCCTAAAGCGATAACGATAAACGATAAATCAAAAAGAAGTTAAGCGATAACGATAAACGATAAAATTATAATGTCCGATAATGATAATTTTTTTTCTTGATTAGCGCTGCCCCTTCCCATGCAGCACGAACTGTTTTCATCAACATGACGAAAAATCGAATTTAAGTGGCACGTGTTGCGGATTATAGTTTTATTCGAAGATGTTTGAAGAGGTGTCAATTATGCAAAAATCGTATTATTTTAATGTTTATCGTAAATATATCCTCCATCTCTGAAACGTTCTGCTGGGAGTTCCTTCCAAATGCCCACCTATTGGTGCACATCCCTGGAAAGGTAATGTAATACTGAAATCGATGCATGTAAAATTTAAGTGGCACGTGTTGCGGATTATATTTTTATTTAAGATTTTTCGAACGTATGTCAGGTCGCATTTTATGCCTCGCACTTATTCACGGATAACTTTTTTAGGCGAAAAGCGGAAAAATTATTCTGCCAGAATCAGTGCTTCCACTTTGAAGGATTTTATCCCGAAATCGGGATTTTTCAACGCTTCGAAGGATAAATTAAAAAGGGATTTGAAGAAAAAAAGGATTTTTTAGGGATTTTTAACAATTTTACAAGGAATTTTTGCCTTAAAAAGGGATTTGTTCTTTTTAGCAATTTTAAAGAAAATTTTATTCATATTCCCTTTCAAAAGTTCTAAAAACGACTGGAATAGCGATGATCAGCTGGTTTCCATCGTCACTCGCCATCCGGAACCCCTCTTACTCCCTGTCCCATCCTCGCCTTTCTATCGCTTGATTTCTTTTATCGCCACTTTGGGAATTGGATGTGATTGCAGACTGTAGTGAGAGAGTTAGTTTTCAATTCTTTGAGTTAAAATTAGGTAATCCGTTAATTTACAGTTGAAGTTGAGTAGCAATGACAAAGTTCACTGAGGTTCGACCCGGTTCGACGTACAGTTAGGTATGATAAGCTTTTAAAAAAGTTAAAAGGTTTAGAAAAGTTAGTTTTTGCCTATGCTAACTGATGGTGTCATAATAATAGAGGCTATGTAGTATGTATACAACATGTGTAGTGTACACAGTCAGACTGAGTCAGTATCATGAATAGGCCTATAAGTAGGCTATCCTGGAGTTTTTCGTCAGTCTCAAATGATTGTGAAGGCATTACTGACAAGGGGAAAAAAGAGATAGCCAATAATGTTAAGTTAGCGGCTTAGCGCATCAAGGAAAATTAAACTAAACACAAAAATAAATTTGTTAATGGATGGATAATTCGTTGAAACTGGACATTTACCACCTGTACATTTTTGCTGTTGGGGATAGCCGGATAGGTTAGGAACTCCGGGTAGGAAAGATGAGAGTGGTAATTGGTAAATGATGTCCAGGACTCCAGGTGGTAAATGTCCCAGAACCTACTAACTGACAAGCAGTTTTTTGGCTGGACAGTGAACAAAGGAAGTAAACCATGTTATTGTAAAATATGGGCTGCTTTTGTGCAGCCTACTGTTCTAATAAAACAACGTTGCTTCGACATACCGATGCTACTGAATAAAATCGAGATTAAAATAGCTTTAACTGAGATTATAATAACTTTAAAGTTGTATTAGCACTTTTTTTAACCTAAATAACGTTAAAAATAACCTCGCCTATGAAGGAAATTTTGAAAGATTTCCAACTGAGGAAAAAGGGATTTTTCAGGACAAAAAAGGAAATTGAAGAGGATTTATCAATTGTCAGAAGTGGAAGCACTGGCCAGAATGACGGTGGTCTATTAGGAGGTAAGCACTTTAACGGCAAAATTTCATTAACTGTCGAGAAAACCTCGAGCCAATCAGAAGCTACGTTCTGTGTGACGTGAATCATAAAAAACGCGCGAAATCCCAAATGGAAGACATTTGCAAAATTGCATTAGTTTCATAGCTGGCGGTGTGACGACATTTGCATTAGCTGACATTTGCATTACTAGCTTCATAGCAGGCAGCGTAGTGCAGGAAAACGCAAGTAGCCCACATCATGAATGATCATCCTGAAACTCAGGTAAGGTTTGTTTCAGTTAAGTCAGATCTATTCTTCAGGGTAAACTATTAATACTACAAAAAGTGCTTATATTTGATTTAGATCTTACAGTATGAGTACTGAGTAGGCTATATATTTTTACTAAAGTAGTGGTATTTGAAGTTCAACAGTTGTCAGCTACATGGCATGTGGTTGCACTGTGTTGATTTGCCAGTGCATACAATTATTATTATTGTTGTTGTAGTGGTTCACTTCTGTGGAAGATGGCATGAAGTTCATTGAAGAGTATGCAGAGAAAACTGCAACAAAACTTCTTGTTGCACAGAAACGAGCATATGGTGTGTATGTTGTTTGCTACATAACATCCTACAAAATTCATACTGAACTGTAGAGGTTTACCTTTGTTGACAGTAGAAATTTTGGGTGCAACCTAGTTCGTACCCTGAACAGTTCATACCCTGAAAAGATCGAGAGAAAAAATAAAAAAAGCTGAAGCCACTGATCGCAGTGATCGCAAAGATCAAGAGAAAAATTGCCACAAAGCCGAAGTTGCTGATCGGAGTTTTCTTTTTTCCGCAAACATTTTAAAATTTCCGGTAATGATCCTTAGAGTTCGCCGAAGTCGCTGATCGCAGTTTCAGCAAACATTTTAAAAGGGTTAGGGTTAGGAAAAGATCAAGAAGAAAAAATTAAAAATAGATGAAGTCGCTGATCGGAGTTTCCACAAACATTTTAAAAGGGTTATGGTTGATCGGAGTTTTCGCAAACATTTTAAAATTTCCGGTAAGGATTCTAAGAGTTTTTGTTTGTTTGCGGAAACTGCGATCAGCAACTTCGGCTTTGTGCTATTTTTTTTTTCGATTTTTTCAGTGTACGAACTAGGTTGCATCCAAAATTTTAAAGTTTATTTAGCCAGGCTATAATGTTATCATAACTTGTGTAAATGTTATCTTTTTACGGCAATTCGATGTATTGGTTTTGAAGTAACGTTTTTAGAAGTACTCAATTTTTTCAAAAAGTGGTATCTTCACTTTCAAGTGGCATAAAAATGTAGGCTAATATGTCAACGAGAAGTGCTTTTATCAGGATTTGAGTGTTGCTACTATCACCGCATTATGTATATACCACGAGTTTTTTGCAGATTGTTTTATGAAGTAGATTGTGCAGCATCCACTAGGTTCTGCTGAATGGACAGTTGTCCTTTCGATGTGTTGCTCAAGAACACATCTCAATAGTCGAATCAGCGCCGCTTGGTCTTAGTAGGGTGCTTAACCACTGAGCAAATGGGGCGGACAGATTTTTGTGGCCACTGGCCATGTCACCTTTTCATTTACATACTGGGGTATTGACTACGGTACCTCAACTAATGGTATCGTTTTCATTCCGGATGCATTAATGACAAAAAATAAATTGATATGATAATTAAAAAAGCACTACCGGGTGTATTGATAAGCAACATTTTGATTTTGCATATTGTTTAACATGCCAAACACACGTGTGTGGACATTTTGCCGAAAGGACTAATTGCAGAAAGAACTGATCTGTTTGCGAATGATATTTATGTGTTAATGATAATACATTTGTATAATTTCAGCAATTTGTCTTTTCGGCAAAATGAGTTTCGGCAAAATGTCCGGGTACCCAAACACATTACTACAATTATTGCAGAAATCTCAAACAGCATGATTTATTGGCGAGGTGATACGCCATATATTAAGCTGGAATATGTCCAGTTCAAATGTCGACCAAAAGAAGCTTTACAGCAAAGTACTCAGGTATGTAGCAAAATTATGTAGTGCCTCACGCTTACATTACTTCAGGTAAAATCAACTTATCCTATGGATTTTATAACGATTCATGACAGATTGTTTAACAGGTCATGGTGACGGATCAGTGCAATGCCAAAGTTAAACTTCTGAAAATTGCTGAATTTCCCGATTATAAGGTAACTTATACTATTGTGGGATTTCACCAGTAGGCCTATCTTTAAATTCTTACATTTTTTGTATCATTGCAAAGTGTCTTCAACTTATACACTCAATGATATTGGTTTTCTACAGCTTAAATGATCATGTTAACACGAAGGAAATTTTTTTTTAAATTTTACCATCCAGTTTTTCTAGTGTGTTCTACCTTTACTTTTTTAAGGTATCCACACAAACTTCCACAACCAAAAAGGACTTAAACAAACAACTCCGAGTGGCTTTAAAAACAAACAAAGCAAGTTTAAGTACGACTAGATGTTGCATCACCTTTCCTAAACTAGATGCACAGAGCCATCCCTGTCAGGTGAATGTCCATAGTAAGATTAAAAAAGAGCATAATTAAAAAGTTTAAAAAGATATTGTGTCATTACAAATGTTCTTTGTGATTTTCAGAGCTCTGCAGAAGTTGAGGAAAGTGATGACACTGAAAGTCATGGACTGGTACAGGTTTGTAATGTAGTTGCTGCAATATACTAGGGCCCAACAAGACCTTCAACAGTTCACCAACCAATTCTCAACTATTTTACTGTTTCCAACTTCACACAATTGGTAGCCTATACGTTGAACTCTTCTATAATAGTAAATGGTAGTACAGAACTTGAAAATAGCAAGTAAAAGGTAGCTCGAAGCTGCAGTTTTTTTTTTACTGACTCATCAGGAGCTGTCATCAGAATAAAACAAACCTAAATGTGGTGAAATAGTCTATTTATAGTAGAAGGAAAGAAGAAAAACTGGAGCTTCAAACTATCAGCTACCTTATACTCGCTAAAGCATGATCACTTATCATAATTCGGTTTTAGCATGATCACTTATCATAATGTTCGTAGTACCCTATTACTCTGTCCATGATTTTTCGTTTTAAGGTAATTGCAATTTTTTAAGTATTTCTATATCATACTCGGTTTTGACAATATGCCACATTTACCTCTGGTTTTGTTAAGGTGTCTACACCAACTTCCATGACCAAATGGGACATGAGCAAACAACTGCAAATAGTATTGAAAGGAAATACAGCAAGGCTAAGCACGACTGGATGCTGTGTTACCTTTCCCAATCTAAATGAACACAACCATCCATGTCAGGTGAATGTCCACAGTGAGGTTGAAAAGGAGCGTATCGGAGATTACTTTGTGTCATAACAAATGTTCTTTGTAACTTTTAGAACTCCGCAGAAGTTGACGGAGGCTACGATACTCCTGAACGTGATACGTTTGTTCGGGTTTGTATTTACAATGATGTATCGTGTACATAAAACTCAGTGATTCAATGTGATTGGTTTTGTATATGATTTTGTATTGTTCCTCACGTAGCTACTTTAATTGTGTATTATGTTGTGTCGGTGTGTCTACTGTAGGTTAGTATTGTCAATTCCTATTAAATATCTTCCAGCAGAACTTACCTTCATTTGATGAGGTTCAATCTTCAGTGCTGCAGTTTGAAACTTCCACATCCACCAAGTTCATCACATACAGCAAAACTACTTGTGGTAAAACTTGACATGACTGTGTAGTTTTTTAGTTTATTTTTGGCAGAAAGAAAGCAGTACAATTTACACCACTTTTTCCATATTTTATTACAACAAATTCTTTAGAATGAAAAGTTGCGTGTGATCCACTGCCACAAAAACGTGCGAAACCAAACCCCTACACTCACCGTTATGGAGAGCATGCGGATACAATGAGGGCTGCTTATGGTGCAACAACTCTGGACGCAATGAGGAAAGCAACTACATAGAATTGACTTGTTTGCAATCAAACCAGGCGACAATGAGCGATTGGCAAACGCGATACCCCCCAATTCAGGGATAATATGCGTGTCTGTGACCGCAGGGGACCTGGAGCCGAGTTGTTTTGCACGTTGGTAACACCGTGCAGTTGCAAGCACAGTTCTGTGATCTTCACACCAAGGTTTTTTTCAGTTGCTAACACGGTCACAAATCGCAACACATATGCGTGCTTAACTTAACGTGCTAGTGTTAAATAACAGCCTAATGGAAAGTGTTGTGGACTGAATTTGTTAGTTCAAATATATTGATTTCGATGACCAAAGCCTCAAATGAATTCACAAATGTCGCAATTGTTAACGACGACATATAATTGAGGATGTTAATGCACACACAAACTAGGGAAAGCATTGCTTGAAGAGTTAATTCCTGGGACAAAAATTGAAAACTGTAGGCTATGTTGAGCAGAAGCTGGTTTAGTGTGTTAAGGTGGTAAAAACTGTTAGCATGCGTCTACTTACATCCAACAAATAACGAAACTCTAAACTTCTCAGTTTGGTCGGGAAAAAAAGGGTTGCGAGGACAAATGGCAGGTCTCATCTAGGCAAGGGGAGGAGAGACACATGGATGATGATCTGGCCTAACAATAGTGGAAGTGCCATAGTGCATTGGCTATTTACAAAAAGTTAATACCGCACATGTTAAACAAAAATTATATATTTTGGGTACCGCAGCGGCAGAAAAAGTTGAGAAAAGATTTAGACAAAGGCAGTTGGAGCTAATTGAGCTAAACTTTTAAATGTGGCAGAGTGCAGACTTACACATTTCAGCTAGAAGTATGTTTGATTAAAGTAATTTCACAAAGTTATTGGGATTTATAGTACCGAAGATGAAAAGCAGTTTTTTTGTCGTATCCAGGCTCACGCCAGGTGGTTGAAGATTTAGATCAGAGGTGACGAACCTGCGGCCCGTCAAAGAGTTTTGTGAGGCCCGCAAAACTCTTTAACAATCGCTCATGCATTAAAGACATCTCAAAGCTGTTTTATGCATTCACTGGTACACCTTTCCTTTGCTATTTTCTTGCCCTAAACACTAACTTTCAAGGTATACAGTTAGAAAAAGGAAAGCTATAAGGCAAAGTTGTTAAAACACTATTCACCAACTTCACCTTGTATTTTTGGTCGATTCCAATATGTGACGTCATAGAATTTTGACAAGCGCTAAGTTGTGTGGCCCGATAACCATGTGTAATTGACAAAGTGGCCCGCGACCGCAAAAAGGTTCGTCACCCCTGATTTAGATTAAGTGAACGGGAAGACTAATACGACCATATGCTCGTTTCTGTGCAACAAGAAGTTTTGTTGCTGTTTCTCTGCATAGTCTTAAGTGGACTTCATGCCATCTTTCACAGAAGTGAACCACTACAACAACAATAATAATAATTGTATGCGCTGGCAAGTAAACACAGTGCGATGATCATTCATGATTTTGACGTTCTTACGTCACAGACAACGTAGCTTCTGATTGGCTCGAGGTTTTCTCGACAGTTAATGAAATTTTGCCGTTAAAGTGCTTACCCTATTAGGATGGGTTTAGACTACGTGCATTTTTTATATACATACGTTTTTGTTGCGTTTTTGTCTTGTCTAACTGTGTGCCATATTTTTTACAGCATTCTATGCTTATCATTTGAATTGACATGTGAGGAGGTAGTTTTGTTCATATTTTATTTCATCTTCATTTCAAAAGTGGAAGTAAACAGACCAATTCTTCTATTCAAAGTGATTCAACTATAAGATGCCAAGCCAAATGAGCAAGTATTTGTCTGTTGTGTCATATGAAGCTCCAGTATGGGCAAGGCACCTGACGGGGGTTCCAAAAGAAAAAATTGTGGTTTGTTATAGCAAAACCGTTAACTAGGCTACTGAACTGTAATTTTGGCTACGACAGCTACCGTAACGTATATATATATATTGTTAAATCTCTATTGTTGGAATTAAAACATTTGCAATAAAGAAATGAATTAAAACTTATAGAGATTGTTATAAAAACTTAGTACTTTACCAGGGGACCGTAATTGAAATGAAATAAATGTTAATAGCTTAAAATCAACAATCAGAGTAGCCTAATCGAATGAATGAAACAGTTTTCAAGCCATTCATAGACCATTGAATGGAACAATTAATGTTAAAATATGATATATATATACCTAATTTTCCTTCTGTGTATTGTACAGTACATTGCATATATTTGTCAGTTACTTTTTGATTTTACTTGGTTGGTAGTGTTTGTGACATGTGGAAGGGAGAGTTACATCTGGTATGCTAAACACAAAAACTCGGCTCGCTTATCGTTTAAATTTCTTTCCAATTTGCAGAAGTTACTTTAATAGGGATATCACTAACACTAATAAACGAAATCTAAGTACTAAAATCTACTAATAAACAATAGGGTATAATGGGGTAATTCCGGACATGAGGTAATTCCGGACAGCCTGGGGTAATTCCTGTTCTAATCGTATTATCAGTTTATTTTATTTCAAAACAGAAGTATAAAGAATAAATGCGCACGTAAATACAAAATAACAAAGTAAGTGAACAACACAACGCAAACAAAATACATTAATGCATTCATAAAGTGACTTCCCCAGTCCGAGGATAAAAAAAACATTCAAACACAATCTTTTTCAGAGTGAGCAAAATGTTCCTTTTTTATATAGGCTATATACATATAATTTAGCTTTCGAGCGCCAAATGTGGTGAAAAACTGAAAAATTAAAGTTTTCGTGCTGTCCGGAATTATCTGTAACGGTAAGGCTACGGGAAATTCTGTTTTTTGCATTAAAAGTGTGCATGTCCGGAATTACCCCACAGACGGGGTAATTACGGACAGTTAGGCACTGAAAATGTACCATAGGCCTCATCTTGTGGCCATCTTAAAATAATTTTAGAAAATTGCTGTAGCATACTATTAACATATGCGTGAATGTCTTAAATTTGCATTGGGGTCGATTTAAAAGCAACACGTGAGCAATGGTAATCCGAAAACGGAAATTCTGTCCGGAATTACCTCGTTATGCCCTACATAATAGGTTACTAATATCACTAATAAACATGTTTTTGTTTATAATAATGATTAAATGGGCGTTTTATGTCGCAATGGGTGTTAAACATTAAAGGAACATCCTGGTCATTGAGTCTGCTGCTCCAATTATGTTAGCATGTGATTAAGTGCCTTGCTGAGACACAGCCGTGTGCTGAGGAATGGTGTTGATCTGACGTTCTATCAATTGTCTTGCAGAAAGATGAGCAAAGCACTAAAGCAGGCTTTAAATCTTGCACTGATGTCTGTTTTTTTTTTTAGTTTCTTTTATGAAATTACAAATATGACCACTTGACTAAGAGTATTATAGCTTACTATTATTAGCATCCCTTAAAATAGTCTTTCTACATAAATATCCATTATCCAGCAAGTTGTGAACAAGAATATACTCCCTCCAGTGGCTGCAGATAAGTTAGATGGGTCTGCTACTAGGGTTGAAATATCCGGATATCGGTTAACCAAGGCATTTTCACCTATCTGATATCCGGATAGTTTTTTGTCGGTTAACCGTGTAATAAAAAAGTATTACTGTGTGTTGAGTGTTTTATGCCTGTTTTGCAATTTTGAAATCCGATATTTTAGCTATGGGTGGCCACTGGCCAATAGCATCCCGCAGTTATCTACACTGCGATAAACGTGGTGCGGTGACTTCCCACAAGAGGTGAAAACTGCGAAGTCGGCAACATTAGAAGAAATATATCTTAGAAGTTTTGATTGATCTAGATGGCGGCTTTTAGCGCTGTTATGACGTCACTGCAGTCTGCAAATTTTTCTATTAAGTTACCACACGTACTCACCTCACAGTCCAAAAGTTAGATAGATGCAAAACGCAGTGAAAGAAGCGTGAGATAGAACGGTTTGTAAAAGTGGAGAAATGCATAACATTGGCTCTTGTTGAAGTTAATTCTCCCATTGCAATCACTGAGAGGGAAACAAAGATGTGGTTAATGTCCTTGAACCTGTCAAACACGCAGTAGATGCACTTTGCAGAAGAGATTCCGCGCTGCTGACAGCTGAACGAATTCACAATTTTGTAGGCCTACTTAAAACTCTTTCTGATACTGATTCTGCGTTTGTAGAATGTCTCAGATCTTGCCTTCAGACCAGAATCAAAGAAAGGCGAGACACATGTCTCACTCACCTACTTGAATACCTGCATGATCCCAGATTTCTGATGGATGATAAACTTGACACGTTTGGTAAATTCGGAAAAAAGAAGCAAGGTATACGCTCTTGCAGCAACCCTATTGCAAAGGTTACTTGGAAAGGTTGCAAGAGATCCTGAACCTAGAGTAGAAGATGAAAGCAACTTGGTATCAACTACTTCTGCAAGGGTAGAAAGAGGGCCTACATATTTGAAGGAACAACTAGAGCAAGCCATCATGTCAACATCTGTTGCTGCTACTGCAACTCCACCTTCCAAATCCAATACCATAGAACTTAGCAGAAGGACAATCCGAAAAGAATGTGAAGTCTATAAAGCAACAGCGAAACGGCCGGCCAATCTTCAAATTCTTTATGAAGCGCTGCTTACCATTCAGCCCACTTCTGTGGAAGCAGAAAGAGCATTCAGTGCATGCGGGCTTTTTGCTACAAAACTCCGGTCTCGTCTAAACGATTCAACTATTGATGCGTTGTGCTTTATTCGAAATGCATTACAGAAAAAATAAGCATTCAATAGTTTTTGTTTTATTGTGTAAACATGAAACAGAGTTGAACCATTAACTTGTAACTGAGTTGCTTGTAAGATAACATGTGTATTTTAGTGATTAAAAGACTAGATGTGCTGCGACAGGGTAGCTTTCAGTGTTCCTTCCAATACCCGGTTAACCGGATAATAAAATTGCCATATATCCGTTATCCGGATATCAAGCTTTTACAACTATCCGTTCAACCCTATCTGCTACTATTCGGCGAGTCCGATTCGGCGAGTGCCCTATTCGGCGAGAGCCCTTTTCGGCGAGTTCCCTATACGACAATTTTTTGAATTTTTTTTTTTTAAATTATCGGGTACCGTAGGCCGTAGCCTAATTATCATTGCCGCTTTTACATCGTTTTAACGTTGAAATAAGACCCAACCCCCAACCTCTAACTCCAACCCTTAACTCCAACTCTAACATTTAACCCTAACCTTACCCCTAACCAGGGCTGCGATTTTTGCCTTTTTCGGTGACGAGGTCACTCGACACGCGCCATCACTATTCGACAAACGCCGTGCCTTACGGAAAAAAAAAAAAAATGAAAAAAAAAAAAAAAAAAATGAAAAAAAAAACTGAAAGGGGACTAAACATCGTCAGGTCGAGGAACAATCGGGGGGGAGGCATCACGTGATGCTATCATAAGAGTGCTGACTTACGTAAACTTTCCTTCGCCAGGTAGGCCTACTTCAAAGCAAGGTCTAAAAGCGACGCTTCACACAAGAAACTCCCAAGGCGTCAGCGCCGCCATTTTGAACATTGCGGGAGAATGCTTTGATCGAAGTTCCAACGCCTGGCATCAAACATTTCGCAACACACGTTTCGTGCTATTCGACACAACGGATTTATTTTATAGATGAAATAACCTAGGCTACGTTGAGTTGTCAACGTCTATGCCAGTTTGTATTTCGCTGTTTGAGCTAATTAACAATATTGCTCTGGTAAAATGACTGTTATGATGCTTGCTATGAAAGTTTTTCACATGTAGAAAACAGCCTAGTTTCTGACCAGACGTTCAGAAATACAGATGAAAAAAGCCGCTATTTTTATGGAAAGGAACATTTTGAACACTGCGGGAAAATGCTTGGATCGAAGTTCTAACGCCTGGCATCAAATATTTCGCCACACACGTTTCGTGCTATTCGACACAACGGGTTTCTAACTTTCTTCGAAGTAGGCTACTTTTACTTGTCAACGTCTATGCAAGTTTGTATTTATGTCTGACTTATGCACTTGTTGTTCCAAGAATGGAGAATTTTTTTGCAATGTGAATAAAGAATAGTAGACAGATAAACACGGTTGCAACTTGCAACTCGACTTCCTTCCACTAAAAGGGTTTCTGTGATTACGTAATTTTGGGCGATTTTGCACTTGCATTCACAAAAGCACACAACCCAGCTAGCAAAACCCGTCGTTTTTACATTGATTCAACGACTGCAGACGTTGAATCGAAAAAACGAGAAGCGAAAAATATACTAGAGTAGTCTATCACGACTGCACTGTTTGATTTGTTGTGATGTAATAATACCAAAAGTAGCGATACGCACGCTGTTACGTTAATTCACCTTAAATAACTCAGGGGGGAAAGTAAGTTAATTTTGAGTTAACTTTAAAGTAAGTTAACAGCACAAATCGATTTAAATTTCCTGGAGGGTTATATTGGGCAGGCTACCCAGACAGCAAGAATCATCATTTTACATTGATTCAACGTCTACAGACGTGAAGTCAATGAAAAAATAACGAATTTTAATGCCTGCGTATCAATGACCAAGAAGAAATTTAGGTTTGTTTTACATTAATTCGACATCTAGCGACGTTGAATTATCATAAAATAACGTTAATTGTTCAACCAGGTACCGGTAACAAATTATTAGCTCACTGCGAGATGATTGCCTCGATTTACGTTTACACTGACATAATTTCGGCACAATTGGGGTACTGCGAGCAAACACGAGTCTGTTTGATAAAGAACTAGCTGTCAGAATCGGAATTATCAGATGCTGTATCGGAGGATGAGGTTGTCGCGTCGTCACTAGAATACTTGAAGACGCAAAACTGCCTGTTCATGAACGCGCGATGCCATATGATCGGAAGCATGACTTTACTGCCAAAGAACCATTTATCGAATTTCGTACTACTTTTTTAACTTGACCCCGTAGCTTTTCTAATTTCAATTTGTTTCCGTCATAAAATTCTTTACAAATTTTGAAAAATACCACACTAACTTTTCCTTCTGTTTGATAATCTATAGCAGGTAAAATTCTACTTTTTAACTGTATCTTCTTTCACCATGATGTATATTCGCAACGACACCAGTAAATAATAAGCATTCGATGAAAAAATAACTTTTGCGTAACAATAAACCGGTATTTATAAGGTTGCAAACTTTTTACAGTTCACAAGAGCATTGTCAGCGCATAAAATAGCTTGCGTGATGCTCTGGGCTATCGCCGTGTGACACGCGACGAAGAAACGCATAAAATATCATTTGATTAAACATTAAAGCATACGGCAATTGCCGCCCTAATCCAAGGTTTGTTGATTTGGCGATGTCAATGTTTTTGCCGTCGTAGATACAAGCTAATTTCGAGGGCTGTATACATGTCCGGCAGGTAACTTAGCGCTTGATACTCCTTTGCAATCGCTCAACCAGCGTGCGATTAAAAACTTAAGTACACAACTTGTGCGGTAACTCGCGGCCAAACGCTTATAATCTGACTCTTGTGACGTCATATTACTATTCGACAAACAAACGCAGAATTTTTGGTCACTCGACAAGAAAGAAAAAATCGCAGCCCTGCCCCTAACCAATAACCCTAACCTCTAACCCTAACCTCTAACCTTAATCCCTAACCCCAACCCTTAACCTCTAACCCTAACCCTAAAACGGCAATGATAATTAAGCTACGATACCCGGTAATTTAAAAAAAAATTCAAAAAATTGCCGAATAGGGAACTCGCCGAAAAGGGCTCTCGCCGAATAGGGCACTCTCCGAATCGGACTAGCCGAATCGGACTAGCCGAATTGGACTCGCCGAATTGGACTCGCCGAATCGGACTCGCCAAAACGGGCCATTCTGAAGTTAGATACGGTAGTGGATATCACAAGAGAGTACTAACGTTCCAATAGACAAATACCAAAAGAAAAACAGTGATAAAAACAACTGGGTGCCTTATTTATGATAATTGCAGATCTGAACATCATATGGATAGCCCTATGCAATGTTCCACAGTTCTTTCATAACAATTAATCTCTTTTCTTTACCAATTGAAGTTGAGGTGGTAGGCTGCAATATGCAAAAGTATCGCAACTTGTGAACAGAAGATTATAAGTGAAAAAAGCATTAAATATAATAACACAAACTTTGTTTTGTAATAAGCTACACTGGCTGCCTCTAAGCTCTTTTCTTACGGCAATCAAGTATGGCCTACTAGAGCTTCTTCCCGGCAGCCAAATTATTGCCCCTGGCAGCCAAAAGAAAAAATCCGTTAAAAGTTTGTGCTTTTAAGAATCCGTGAATATCGTGTTTTTGCATTTACTGAGGTAAGAACATCGTAAACAAAGCCCTGAAAAATATTTGCAGCTGTATTTAAACACAGTTCTTCCCAAGTAGGTGGATAGGTAGTTTTCGAGTTTTTATAGATCGACGCTCAGACTTGTTGCGAAACTTTAATAGGCAATATTTTTCGTCGGTGTATGAGACCCTTTTGACTTATTTGTGAAAAAAGGTTGCGAGTAGAGAGAAAAAAGTTTCACGTACAAACACAAGTGGAAAAAAGTTTAAAATACTAACACCAGTGGGGAAAAAGTTTAAAATACAGTACCAACAAAGTTGAAAAGTGTTGGCTGTGGGGAAGCCGACGACCAAACATGGTCTGGCAGCGTGGTAGTTTCCGAGGTCATTTAATGACTTTTCGGCGGCCATGGCCGTTGGGAGCTTACAGGCTTGACTGGAATAAAATTTACAGAGTAATACATGTAAGGTGATGTAAGTTAGACGAAAAAAACATGTGGAAGTATTTTTTCAGCTGGCTGCTTTGCCGACACCTGTCCACAAATGGAATATTCCAAATTTACCAAATGGATTTGAAATACATATAAAGCGAGATGATATGACTGGAAGTACCATGTCTGGTAATAAGGTATTGTAAATATTTGATGGTTGTTTGTAAGGACTAAGGAATATAGTGCAATGCTTTTGACTTGCAAGGCAAATTAACATTTTGGATTCATGAGTCCCTAGGTACTCGAAGTACCTTTCCTTGCATTAAAGGTAATAAGACTGCAAGTAACAACAGTTTTACTGTCTTGTGACCTGGCTGAGTTGTTGAGAACGGCATACTGGACACCGTAGGACAGTTTCGAAGGACATTTGATTCCCGCTCAAATCTAAGACGTCCACAATTCCCATCAAGTTGGAAGGTTCAGTTCCCGCTCATGACACATGGATGTGCATCCACTTCTATTGCTAACCACTGATATTGACAAAACAGTGCTATGATATGCAATAGCACTTGGCATGTGGTTTGCAATAGAAGTCTACAAGTTGCTGTGGACAAATCTTTGCAGTGAAATTGTTAATAATTATAACAATAATTTCAGGTGCGCAAACTGGAATTTTTGTTTGCTGAGGCGATTGCTCAAGGATGCAAGTCTGTTGTAACATGTGGAAGCATTCAGTCTAATCATTGCAGAGCTACAGCTGTGGCTGCAAGGGAATTGAACTTAGATTGTCATCTTCTGCTGGCAACAAGTTCTACAGTAAGCAATAAGCATGCATTTGCTTATTTCTTTCAGCGTTTGTGACTGGGATATTTATTTTTCGCATTTGTTGAGCCTGAGAAGTATTCAACCAAGTGTGGAAGACCTTAAGTGTAACTGTGTAATGCAAGTGTAACTGAAACCACAAAACTCGGAATGATGCAAAAGATGTTGCATTGCATCCCTTGAAACGTGTTAACTGTGACGGAACAGTAAACCAAATTAACAATGCTTAGTTGTGACATAACAATAAACTATAGAGTATAGACCCTTCATAACAAAATTTCAATAAGATAGAATCATTGTGTGTGCATTAGAAATAATAGTGATGAATTGGGTTAAAGCAATCGTTTCCGCCAATATCAGGCGGGCCAAATTAAATAACCCATCAGGCCAGATTTTCCCATGTCATTGTCTGCTATAGATGATGTTACTCTGGCATTGGTTGCTCGATTTTGACTCACTAACGATTCACATATTTTTATTCTATGGTTCAACAAGACAAACTCTCTACCGAAGCTCTATGTTTTTATTAGTTACCAAAAAAATGTGTAAAATGAGATTGAATGACAGTTCTTCGTTTGTCAAACAGAGCTTGATTGTAATTAGATCAAGGTAACTGGCGGTAACATAACGCTCACGTAAAATGACATAATACTACTAACAACTTTTAAAGCAAAAGTTGTTTTGACTGTGCTTAGCAATCTGAAGCTAAAAGATTCCTCGTCAACATCAAGAAAAAAAACAAAACACAATAGAACATCACTAAAAGACTTTGATTTAAAAAGGGCAAGACTACTTTTTTTTTCTCCAATCTACAATCTTTCTTCTTCACCTAAAATACTTTGGTTCAAGTTTTTATGATGATGTCTCTGCTCCAGCATCAATGGGGATGAAGTGTTTCAGATGTTAACATTGTTACAGTGCTGCAGTCTTTCAAAATAACAGAATTCTCTTGCCACAGTTTCGAAGCTTAACAAGCAATGTAACGTCCGCTTTGTTTATTTTGGTTGCGACGTTACAGTGACGAATTTTATTTATTGTTGACCTTTGCTCTATTGAACTGCCTGGTCAGTTTCTTCTGCCTAGATTGCTTCCAACAACACGACACAGGTAACTTTGAGATTTAGTCTTACTTTCTGACCGTCTTGAGAATAGCAAATTTTAGAATGACGAATTCCCTTTCTCTAAAGATTGACAAATGTTGAAAAACAAATACGTCATAAAGGTTGTAGAAGTCAATGAAAACTGACGTTATATCATCGAGAAATAAGTTGTTGGTTTAAACGAAAACGAATGCAGGTGCAAAACACAGGTGCACAACCGAGGCCAAATATAGACAAACAAGTCACGTAGTCACTTGAACATAAAGGGAAAAGCATTGATTTGAAGTAAAACTGCTAATTATTCTTTAGAAAACGTCATGCAATGCACAAATGAATGCAGAGGGCTTAAGTAAAATATTCGGCAGTAACAAGCAATATTGATGCTTTTGTAAAGTGTGATTATATTTTTAGGCTGAAGAAGCAGTACAGCATCCGGGAAACCTTCTTCTTTCTTTGTTTTCCAACAGCAATCTTTATGTCTTTCCGAAACGGCCACAATTCTACACAGACCTACAATCAAAGCAAGATATTTTAGTGAAAAAAATAAGGTAATACTTTGAAAAAGCAAACGCATCGACTATTCAGACTAAACGCACGAGTTATCAGCTTTCTTGGCTGATTGGACTTTCTGTGAACGTGTTGTCGCAGCCTCTAAAGCAGGGGTTCTTAAACTGGGGTCCGTGGACCCCCAAGGCCAAGGGGTACGCGGACTAGTTTTAGGGGGTCCATGAAAGCCTAATGGAAATCTTAGTGTATAGCCTAATTTCAAAATAGAATACATTTTTCAAAAGAAAAAAGATAAGTTCGAACAACTATCCTATCAGCCCTATCAAACACGAAGCCACAATTTCATGTCCTTGTTGAAGACAAACAGCAGCATTCTTCACATTAATGAAATTAAATCAAAGATATTGAAAAATAATCTGCATTCGTTATTTCTTAAATTTAATAAAACATAAATTTTGTTACCAATTCATTTTAATTTTATTGCGTTGTGTCCAATTCATGCTGATCAAAAAAGTTTCTCGGAATAGGCCACAAAAGGGGTTCACGCAAACCAAATTTTTTTTAAGGGGTCCGCATTAAAAAAAGTTTAAGAACCCCTGCTCTAAAGCAAGGGTGACGAACCTTTTTGCGGTCGCGGGCCACTTTGTCAATTACACATGAGTTATTGGGCCACACAACTTTTTAATCGTAACCTACTATGAAATCTTCTATAAGCGACTCAAGATATTATTCATTAAAAGTAACAAACGGCAGATGAAAATAATAAAACCCACACAGTTGAAATTATCTTTCGCAGAATCGAAACATATAACAGTAAAAAATAAAAACAAATCAACTTGAGCAAAAAGGATAGAGCAACAGTACTTGCACTGAAAAATAGCAAAGGAAAGGTGTACCAGTGAAGGCATAAAACAGCTTTGAGATGTCTTTTGTCTTTAATGCATGAGCGATTGTCAAATTGATTTGCGGGCCGCACAAAATTTTTTGACGGGCCGCAGGTTTGTCACCTCTGCAGTCCAAAGTCACAATGGATTTACATATTTATTGTTGCATGCTTGTATTGTGCAATTTTAATACAGGACATGAGGAAAGATTGTATGATAAGTTTGTTTATCTACAGCAGTTTGTTACCTTTATTTTATGTTTTATTTACCTGAGCTGCGACTGAAGTGTACTGAAATCTGTTTGTTATATACTTTTTGTAGAGAAGAGACCGGAATTTCACCGTTTTCCATTCCGATCGGTGGATCTAATGGCATTGGCATGTTCGGTTACATTAATGCATGGGAAGAAATGATAAATGAAAACAACATCCTTGACGAGTTTCAAGACATTGTCGTGGCTTGTGGGAGTTGTGGAACAATTTCTGGCCTGGCAATTGCGAATTTGTTAACGGGTCAAAAATTAAAGTAAGGCTTGAGGTTTGTTTTCAGCTCTGAAATCATTTCGCTTTGGCACATTGTATTAAATGCGCCCGAGTTGACACACAACAAATTGTAAAGTAAATTGTTGAGATTGTGCTACAAACTACTGGGTCACCAATAATTAACGTTACAACTTCAAACAACTGTATTTAACATCAATATTTAGCGTTACAATGTTAATAAATTGAATATTTCTCGATTTTATATTTTTAGGCCTAAATTTTATAGGCCATGAATGAAAATTTGAATGAAAGAATAGCTATAGAGCTCTTCAAATCGGGCAAGTCAAGGAGTGATATTTGCAAGGACTTAAAAATCAACAGAATGTTGGTCTGGAGAACTCTCAAAAGGCACAAAGAAACTGGAAATGTCAAAAATTGACCTTGCCAAGGTCGCCCTCGAAGCGCCAGAACTTCAAAATTGATAAAAGCAACCAGAGAAAAGGTACGAAGCAATCCCAAGAGATCCATTCAAAAACTGGCAAAGGAAGCGAACGTGGCCTATGGAACCATGTTCACAGTTCTCAAGAAGGATTTGAAGATGAGCCCATTCAAACACGTGAAGAAACAGTTGCTAAATGCCAATACCATTGAGAAACGTCTCTGCAGAGCCAGAATTTTGCTCTCATACATTGCAGGAGGAGGCAATCTGCCAAACCTTGTCTTCCGCGATGAGTAGAAATTTGACGTCCAGCATCATTTTAACAGTCAGAATGATTATGTTTGGTCAAGAGATGGTGACATGGAACCCCTAGGTAGTCACTCGGAGACAAGTGGTGGCATCAGTGATGGTGTGCGCCACAGTCAACGAATCAGGAAGGAATCCATTGATTTTTGTGGACCAAAGAGTGAAATTGAACCAAGAAAACTACCGAAATGATATTCTTGAGGGTTCATTGTTGCCTTGAGAAAAGAAACACTTCGAAAAACGTAATTGGTCATTCCAACAAGATTCTGCCCATTCACATGGAGCTAAGAGAACGCAAAGCTGGCTTTCAGCCAATGTGCCTTCTTCATTTCCAAGAAAGAATGGCCTCCTTCATCCCCAGACCTGAACCCCCTATACTTTGTCATCTGGTCTTACCTGGAGAGTGTAGCGCCCTGCGTTTCACTTTAGGTCTTTTTAACGTTTGTTACCGTCGTGAAATTTACAGTTGTGCTTCGGGATTTTCACCTTAGGTCTTTTCAACTTTCCTTAGGTTTGTTACTGTCGTGAAATTGTCGTTCTTTTGCATATATGTAACGTTACCCAGTAATTCAAGTAATTTTGTAGTTGTGCTTCGGGATTTTGAAGCGCCATTAGAAATTTGCGTGCCTCAAGAAATCGCATGCCAATAAGCCAAAGCATTCTTGCAATCGGCAGTTTCAATCGCATATGCGTAGTTTTTCGTCTCTTCAACGTTTTAGCCTACAGAATAGATGCTTGATCCCTCAGCGACTATGTATATCGCGTTCTGGCCTACAATTCGACAGAAAGAGAGTTTTACTTTTGGTGTAGGGAGTATATATGTCAGAGTACGGTATAACTTTGGTGCAGTTCTCTATAATATGATTTTGGTACAGTAGTGAATGATATTACTTCTGGCTCCGTCAGTTTGCAGTTTCCGGGGTTGGACTTATGATTTGAATTATGTTCTGTTGTGGAAAGACGATTGCAATCTTTTAAATTATGTGGTGACAATAAAATCATACATGTAGTAAAGAAGCACAGACCTCGTTCTCGGATCATTTCTGCCACATTGTTGTGCCCGAAATGTCGCTGTAGACTAGTATTACAGCTAGGTATGAGCGGATGAGTTAAGTTACCTGCTGTCCGCTACAAGAGCAAGGTTTCGACTAAACACCGCCAAAGTTTGGAAGCGCTGACGGCTAAACTGAAAAAAGAATGGACCAAAATACCTCAAAGAGTTATTCATTACTCTTGCCTCAGGTCCTTTTCGAACTTGCGTCTCCGACTTGTTATTGACGCAAAGTTTTTCCTAAATATTTATTTATTTGACAATAATATTATTATGTTTATATTGTTTATTACTCAAAAATTGTCTTCTTCTTCAATTGCCTTGCCTGAACCAGGCATCGACGGCCTCAGATGAATAATTAGACCAAATATTCCTATTACTGTATATGTTGCATGGATGATTGTTTCTGTCTTGTCGTTAAATTGTTTCAGATGTGTTTGTCTTTGTCTGCCAGGTGCCCGCTTTCCAAAAATTTTACTAGTTAAAGAGAGATGCTCCAGTTTTTGATGTTACACTTTCTTATTAGGGTCTGCTACTATAAACCTATAAAAAACCTATAAAAAACCCAAACCCCCAAAAACCCAAATCCCCAAAAAACCCCAAACCCCTAACCCCTATAACGGCAATGATAATTAGGCTACGGCGCGCAATAATTTAAAAAAAAAAACTCACCGAATAGGGCTCTCACCGAAAAAAGCTCTCACCGAATAGGGAACTCACCGAATCGGGCCATTCCGTTCTTATTACATGGCCGAGAAATTTATATTGTCTGGTTTTCATACTTTTTAACAGAGTTCTGGTTTGGTTCACTTGGTGTAAAATTTCTTTATTTGTTTTCTTTGCCAGCCATGAAATGCGTTGCATTCTACGGAAACACCACATTTCAAAAGCATTAATTTTTTCAGCCATTTTTGTTGAGATTTTCCAGGTTTCAGAGTTGTAATGAAAAACAGGATAAATGTAGCATTTTAAAACTCTAGACCTTGTCTTAAAGGAGATATTTTTATTGCAAAGAATTGGTTTCATTTGTTGGAAGCTTGCTTTTGCTTGGGCTGTTGTTCTTATGTTGAGCTCTGTTTCGTCTCTTGCATCCCAATTCACCATAGTACCCAGGTATTTGAATTTTTGGACCTGTTTAAGAAATGTTCCAATCCATTAACTGATAAATTACAAATAGGAGTTTCGGCTGCTTTTTTCTTTGTTATGACCATGTTTCTGTTTTCTTTTTACTTAATTCCATGCCAAATATCTTGCTTTTCGTACACACGACAATATCTAATATGTTCTGCAGTTTTACGTCCGCGTCGGCTATCAAAACGGTGTCGTCAGCATATCGTATGTGGTTAATGTTGTTTCCTCCAATACTAATACCTCTTTCATCTTCAATATGTCTTTAGCACACAACCTTGTCTTACTCCTTTCCGAAAGGGCATGTAGTCACTGCAGTCATCATTAATCCTGATAGCAGCTGATTGTTCGTAATATAAATTTTGAACGATTCTTAGATCTTTGTCGTCAATTCCAATTCGCTCGAGCATGCATAACATTTCATTGTTTTGAACTCTATCAAAAGCTTTTTTATAGTCGATGAAGCACAAGTACAGGTCTTTTTGCATTTCGATTGATCTCTGAGCGAGGTTTTTCAGAATGAAGACCGCATTCCTTGTTGCTTTATCAGGCATAAACCCATATTGGCATTCGTTTATTTCTGGGTGTAATTTGTTTCTAAAATTCTAACTCTGTTCATGATGACTCTCAGGCTCGGCAGTAGTTTAATAATATTGGACATCAGACTAATTGTGCGATGTTCTTCGCATTGATTCTCTTGTGTCTGGTTTCTTCGGGATTGTAATGAAAATAGATTTTGCCATATCAGTTGGAATTTCACCGGTGTCATATATTTTATTGAAGAGTGCGTGGAGTACGTCGATGCCAATGTCATCTAGTGCTTTTATCATTTCAGTGCTTATTTTATCTGGGCCTAATCCTTCGTTTGTTTTTGTTTCACTTAAAGAGGCAGTTCTACTTAGAAAAAAAAAACTTCAAATTTATTTTATTTTATACAAAATCTAATAAATCTAAATCTAATACAAAATCTTACAAAATCTAATAATGAATAAGCTAAATAGCGCCACCTTTTCAAAAGGTGAACTCAGTAATTTTGTTATGTATTTTGTATATTTTAGTTGTTGTGAATGGACATAGAAGAAAAACAGTCACATTTAAAGTCAAAGGCATAAATTTACCTAATTCTATTTTTCAAATGCGATTTACTCAAAATCATGTTTTTGTGCACTAAAAATGTTTCTTCTAGAAAACTACTTGTCAGAATTGGCTAAAATTTTTAACAGATGTTCATTGTACAGTAGACCCTTACGGACATAATGATTGAGTTTTGTTTCAATATTCAGAGTAGCCTATAATATATAATAAATATTTTATTACCAAATCCTGAAGTTAAATTTGCTCTCGATGCATAGCAATTATGAAATTTTTTATATTTAAAAAATAAAAGAGTTAAAAGAAATCCCCTCTATCAATTTATGGCTAGGATACCCTACTAGATCACCATGCAGTTTGAAGCCCCTACCTCTAGCCATTTTCGAGTTTTTAGGGCTGCAATGGAGACAATCGGTTGATTTTATGTACAAATTCAAAATGGTATAAAGTAAAACCCTTAATGCCCCAGCCTAACAAAGTAAATATTTTTGGATAGCTTGTTTCCTCCTTTTTCCAGCAATATATGGTTTGTGGGTGAACTTTTGTGTGTAGATTGTTATTTATGACAAGTACGAAAAATGCGATTCTAAGTAGAACTGCCCCCTTGCAAATGTTATTTCACTTTTTAAAATGGTTGGTCCTGAAAGTGGCTCAGAGAATTTAAATGGTTTTGTTGTTCTTTCTGGGTCCCCATATAACTCTTCAATGTATTCTTTCCATCTGTTAAGGATTTTGTCTTCTTCCAAAAGTATTTCACCTGATTTAGATTTTAAACACCCAGATTTGTGTACTGATTGGAATTTTTTTGTTATATATGCATATTGCTTTAATCTTTTGGTGTGCTTCACTTGGTGTGAAATTGTAGCTTTTTTTAATAGCAGCACATTCGTTTTTGAGAAAGTTTTCTTTTGCTTCGTTGCAAGCCTTCTTTATTTTGTTGTTTGAGCGTTTGTATTCTAAGTCATTCTTGTTCTTATATTTTCTTCTCTGATCATATCTAGAATTTCGGGTTTCATCCAATTCTTATGCTTTGAGGCTTCAACCGTGGGCAAAATTTCAGCTGCTTTGATTAGAGAATATTTAATCACGTCGAAGTCTTCCTCTGTTGATGTTGTGTTTTTGTTGATTTTTGAGCTGATCATTTCATTTTCGAATTTTTGTTGATATTCATTTTTTAGGTTTACGTTCTTGCAGAAGTTCCAATCAATTTTTTGTTTCTTTTTAAGTTTCTTAACTTTTTGTAGTCTAAGTCTGAACTTGGCAACCAGTAGGTTGTGATCGCTGTCGCAGTCGGCTGTAGGAACTGTGGAAGCATCTGTGATAGTATTTCGAAATTTTTGAAATGTCAGAATATAGTCAATTTGATTTCTCGTATGATTATTAGGACTCTTCCAAGTCCAAAGTTTTTCAGTTTTTTTTATAAACCAGGTGTTGGCAATATACAAGTTTTGTTCGTGACACCATTCTTAAATCAATGTTGTGCCTTTTTCATTCATGAATCCTAAAACGTTATTTCCAGTTGTTTTTCTATGAGCAATATTTCCGACCTTAGCATTGAAGTCACCCATTCATCATCATCATAATCCATCGTCGGTTTGTTCCCCACTAGTGGGGGTGGCCGATTGTTTCCGCGCAGCAATTGTTTTAATCCCTTTTCTCCATTTCACCCTGTCCCTTGCATCTTCCCCCTTCAGTCCGACTTTTTAAAATTCATCCTTCACTTGTTGTTTCCACGTTCTTCTTGGACGACCGCGTTTCTTCTTCCCATCCACCTTTAGATCTAGTGCCTTTCTAAGAAAACTTCCTTCCTCCCTCCTTATCACATGTCCATACCATCTTACTCCATTTGCCCTTGCCAGTTGGTCTATGGTCTCTCTCATCTCTAGCATATCCAACAATTCTTCAGTCCTTTTTTCCCTTCTCGTTTTCACCCCACACATTGCTCTCACCATTGACCTTTCCGTTCTTCTCAGGATTGCCAGTTCACTCTCTCTCAGTACCCATGTCTCGCTACCATATAGCATTGCAGGCTGCACACAGCTCCGATATACTTTTCCTTTTCCATTGGCCATTATAATTGGTATTTCGTTGTGTTTACAGTTTTGTAGAGCTCTTTCAATGTCGCCGTAAAATGTGGTAATTTCTTCATCACAAGCAGTACTTGTTGGCGCATATACTTGTATTAGACCAGTGGTTCTCAACTGGGGGTCCGCGGACCCCTTGGGGTCCGCGAAGCGATTTCAGGGGGTCCGTGAAAGCTTGCGAGTTTGCAGCATGATTGATAAATTACGAAATGTAAAAATTGGTTGGTTGTGCTTTATTTGTGTATTCGGCTACCGTGATTTTCACACTGTACTTCCCAACGAACCGGTGCGATGTCCTTTGAAAGTTCAAAGGTTTGGTTTCTAACTAAAAAAATATCATATATATAAATGAATTAATTTTTTAATAAAGCTATGTTCAACTTAATTTTTTTGAGACAGTAGTCTATTAGTCAATGCTTAACTTAGAAATACAAACGTTGGTCAGCAGTCTATCACCACTCACAGTTTTGCGATGACAAAGATTATAACGAATTAATGTTGATTAGAAACGAAAAAAGGAAGAAATTGTTTGTAACGGTCGCAAAATTCTATTGGTTTTTGATAAAATTTATAGAAAAACATCAAATCAACATAATTATAGATTATATAGCCTACTGATTTTTGATGTGCCAACATAAAGCTCATAACATAATTTCTCTAATGTCATCAATAGTCATAAGTGTGTCGCGAGTTCACCAAATTCTTTTAAGTGTGTCGTTTCGAAACTCATAAAACATTTGATTCCATTATAATTATAGGAAAAGCGATATACCAAAATTTCAGATAAAATTTTTTTGGGGGTCCGCGACCGCTTCGAAGGTACCAAAAGGGGTCCGCCAAAACAAAAAGGTTGAGAACCACTGTATTAGACTAATAATGTCATGTTGTAAGTTCTTTAGTTTTACGAGAAGAACACGGTCTGAAATTGCGGAATGGCCCGTTTCGGTGAGTCCGATTCGGTGAGTCCGATCCCTTAACGGGGGATTTTTTCAATTTTTTTTTTAAATTATTGGGTACCGTAGCCTAATTATCATTGCCGTTTTAAGATTAGGGGTTAGAGGTTAGGAACTCACCGAATCAGACTCACCGAATCGGACTCACCGAATAGTAGCAGACCCCTGAAATTGCCCAGAACCCAGACAAATTAGCGCAAACTTTGGGGTGTAGTATTAATCCAACTCCATTAGAGTGTTTTTGATTTCCTGAGTAAATTACATTGTAACCATTCTTCTTTACTAGCCCACTATCGTTCTAAAGCATTTCAGCCAAACCAAGAATGCTTATCTTCAATATCTCCATTTCTTGAATGATATTATCAAGTTTTCCTTTTTGGTAAAGTGTTCTAACGTTCCATGTTCCAATTTTTAATGTTTTGTTTTTCCAGTTTTTTCTGAGTTTCTTTTTCTTTTGTTGCTGTGTTGTTTGTGGGGCAGTAGCATTGTGACGATCTGGTCCAGCCTGCCTGCAAACTGGAGTCCTACCGAGCGAGGAACCTCCCAAAGCGATTGTTCCCTTTACGCTGTTCTTGTTATACTTTATCTTTGTAATATTCATGAGGTATGTTGAGCCATGATTTGACTAGCACAGGCCATTGCTAGTGCCAGAGCTCCATTGGCCTACTAGGGCTTTGCCCCAGCGTTTCCCGATCCTTACTACGAGGAAGTGGAGTTGGTCTTCAAGTATCTTGGTCTTCAAAATTTCAAATGGAGTTGATTCAATTTTTGAAGACCAACTTCAAATGGAGTTGGTTTTCAAGAATTGTTTACCATTTGGTAAATATGTACAGTTGTTTGAAGTTGTAACGTTAATTATTGATGACCCTGTATACTGCTACTGTTGTTGAATATTATACGCTATGTCGAGCTGTTATTGAACAGAAACTAAAAACAACTCGGTGCACTGATTCTTTAATTCATCACACCAATCCGGTTCATGCTTATTGCTTATGTGCCTTTACCGAGGCAAACATGAGTAGACGTTCAAACGCACACGTTATCACAATTTTGTTACGCAACCTCCTAAGTCAGAATGTGACGTCATGCATGCCAAATTTTAAGTTATTAAAAGTTCATTTCAGAATTCATGGCATATCGGTGTCACGAGATAAAGACCTCATCTACGGACGCATCAACAAAATGTTGACAAACAGTGGAATACTTCATGTAAAAGCTGAAGAAATCGCAGATATCATTGATGATTACAGAGGTTCGGGTTACGGAATCAGCACCAGTGAGGATCGAGGTAGTCGGTTGTACTTTAGACACATTCCATAATAGCGTAATGACCAAAGTCGATTGCTGCTTGTAACTTCACTTCTTTTATTTCTACCATCAATTTTTATTGACTTTGATAACATCATTTGTCTACAGGATTTCAGAACAATCAAGTTTCTGTAGGTGTAGTCACAGTCTTGGTAAGCAGGTGCGATTGCGCACATAGCGAACCATTTCTTTTTTATAAAATAACTTAAAAATTTAAGTTATCTCTTTCAATGCTTGCAGAGCTTTACATTCGGATCGCCAGCACAACAGGAATAATATGTGATCCCATCTACACTGGAAAAGCTGTTAAAGGCATGTTGTCGGAGCTTGAAAAGAATCCAACTCGATTCAAAGGAAAGAAAATTTTGTTCATTCACACAGGTAGCCTACAAGATTACTTGCCACATGTCAACAGTGTTGTACGTTGACGCTGAGACTAGCGCCGTTAGTTTATTTTTTAGTTGACGGAAGTGATAGCGCCGTCAACTATTTTGCCGATTTTAAGCGTCATGCGTCATTCTTCGTTTTCGAGTAAACGTTTTTAAGACTTGTTTTTGAAATACAACACACCAATACCATCCAGCGCTGCTGTGGAACGCATGTTTTCACTTAGAAAGGACATTATGCGTCCCAAACGCAGCAGATTGTCATACAAACATTTTAAAATGCTTGTGTTTCTACGGCAAAATACTTCCGTTTTGTGAGAATCTAATTTGTCTAAAAAGCCTTGGCAGTTTTAAAATGTATTGCGGTAATGATTTGAGAATTAGTTGATAGTGAACGTATCACTTTAGAGTCCTTTTTAAAAGAAACTCTTTATCTTCTTTAATGTCATCTGTAGGTGGAATTTACGGTTTGTTTGATGGAATAATTCAACCTGAGATCCAGCAGAAGTTCAGGAAGAACACTTATCTGTGGCCCAACGATTCAACAACATATACCAGTTTACTTCAATAAATTGGAGAAACGTTGTAGTTTTAAACGACAGCATATGTTGCATAAAAATCTTTAACAAAATCATATTTTATCGTGTACAAAGACATACATAATAGCCTAAGGTGTAGGCCTAAGAACTTGTATTTAACTACCAGCTGCAAATATTTGTAGAACATTGTATACATTGTATACATTATAGAATGTAGAATACATTACATACATTTGCATACATTGTATACATACATTGTATATACATTGTATACATTGCAAACATTGTAGAATGTACCTTTTATGGTCTGTAGGCAAAATTTTGAAAGCTCAAATCGACTTGCTCCTCACGTCATTTTTAGCATGAACGTCACATCCACATAAACTTCTGTTTGTTCATTATTTTATTTTGGTAAACAATTTGCGAGAGGTTTTTTATCGGTCGTCCTTAGCATGAAGAGCAGCTGTTTCAATGCTTTGTTTATTGGTGAAACAAAAAGTTCTAATGGACCACCAGGAAGACCATTACTTGTTGTAGTCAATACAGTTTATTGTGGCCTATTTAAATCTTTAGTCTGTGTATAAAACCTTCTTGTTATACAGCAGTAGGTGTGATCCCAAATTTTTATTTGTAGTTTTATTGCAATCGATGTCACTGCTTTTAAAGTTTACTTTTTTATTAACTTTTGTCTTACTGTGGAAGTGGGCTGAAACGGCTTGCTGTGATCATGTGTTATATTGTTAAAACGCATGACTGGACAGCTCATAGCAACCATTGCTTACTATCGAAAGGCAATTATCAAATGACGAGAGACTTGATATACTCGTCAATGGACACAGCATGACGAGTAAACACCGCTTTGTATATTTAGCTCTGAATAAAGTAAACGCCCAGCAAAAATTGTCTGTTCCCCATTGTCGTGTCGTAGAAGAGCTATTTAAAATTAATAATTCTACGACGTACTGAGTTTTATCTACTGCATACTAAAGCGGTGGCAGAAAGGAACAGGCTAAACTTGCGATAGAAAACCAAAGATTTGCTAAGGGAACGTTCAAATATTACGTAACGCTTTTTTTCCGAATTTTTGACCCCCCCTCCCCCATGTAACGCCAACGTAACGCTTTTTTCAATCCCCCCTCCCCCATGTAACGCTTTTTCACTACGAATTCAGCACAAAAAACTACCATTCCGTACTCGACAGCGTTACGTAACGTTTTGCTTGAACCCCCTCCCCCCGATGTGACGCTAACGTAACGCTTTGCATAAACCCCCCCCTCCCCCTCGAAGGCGTTACGTAATATTTGAACGTTCCCTAACCACATAGAAACTAAGCTTTTTTCTGTTCAAAGGCATTTTTTACGTTGATTCGAAACAAGTATCTAAATAAAGGTTTTGAAGCTACTGCTTTAGATTGCATATTAGTCCACCTTAAAGTCCTTGAAACTAAATTGCAAAACTGGAAGGCCTATTAGATTTCAAAAGTTAAAACTAGCCTATACCACTTTATAGAGGCAGCTTTGTTATTTACAAACCTATGCCCTAGCACAGGGGTCACCAACCTTTTTTTGCATGCGGGCTACTTTGGCACTAACGAGAGCTGTGGTGGGCCGCACTAATGAAATTTTATGTAGGTTGACTCTTGTGCTAGAAAAGAACGCATTTTGTACCCAGTATCCAGCGTTCTCTCTCTCTGTAGGTATCATGGCTGTTACAGCCCTCGATGTACAATGATGTTCCAGTTTGATCGATCTCGTGCGTCTTGCCAAATTTTAGTAGGGTTTTTGATTTGTGGTTGAAAATTGTGCAAAAATGTGAATCTTTGAGCTCCTCTTGACCGTTTTCCTATTATTTTTCCACTTAAAGATAAATCTTCAAGTTCGCCTTTCCTTATGCTGTGATCCAAGAACTTCAGTTGCCGCATTTCTATAGATCTCATTATCTGCTGCTCTTGGCCCATCTGTTGGAGAACTGCTCTGTTGGTTCGAAAAACTGTCCATGGAATTTTAAGAATTCTTCGGTAAAACCACATTTCTGCAGCTTCAAGCTTTTTTCGGGTTTTTGTTGTTAGCGTCCAGGTTTCACATCTGTACATCAAAATTGACCAAACAAAGCATTTTAACAAACGAATTTTTAAGGTTTTGGAGAGCTTTCGATCTTTAAAGATTTTTGTCATGGTGTTGAAACTCGACTTTGATAATGCAATGCGATCCAGCGTTACATGTTAATATTTATCTTAGAATACCGCAGCTGCCAGGCCAAGCTCCTTTAACAACACTTTTGACTTCTTTAACAATGCCTAATAAACGAGGCCACTTGTTTTGCGCACTTATAGCGAGGCGAGCGGTTTCATCAGAATATTCATCGCCAAGCAAGAGTGGTGTTGTCACTTTGCTTCACAAAAGATATCTTGCGATTAACAGTTTCAGTAAACAAGGAAATGTTTGATACTCGCAATAGCTTACAGGCAGAGGTGGGCACCCGCTACTTTTAAAGTAGCGCGCTACCAATTTACAAAAGTAGCGCATTACCGCTACTCGGACCAAAGTAGCGCGCGCTACCGCTACTTTTGTCTAAAATGACACTAGGAAACACTCTTCAAGTCCCTAGTGACACAAAAATGACCTTGAAAACGAATGTTATCATTCGTTTAATCTGTCATTTTAGCGTCGTTATAGAAAACACATTCTAAGGGAAATTTATTGTTACGCATCTTTCAAAAATAACACGAGCATTTCAAAATGAGAGTCACTAAGTCCTGCCCGCTTTGGCTTTAAGCACATCTTTTCCAACAGAGAAAAGTCTCTCCACCGCAGCACTGGAAGGAATGGGGGTGTTGTATTTAATGAACAGATGTTTTAACTCGGTATTCGAAAAGCTTAAGGACTTGCTCCTGTCCGAAAAAAAGGCGTCCACAATTGCTGTTTCCTTCTGCACCGACGTTTCACGGGATGGCGCCAACACACCAAAAAATTCGTCCTCGGAGTCTGATGTCACTCTTCTCTGTATCAACCTGTCTTGATGTCTCCGGCAACAGTCGAATTACATCTGTCTTGACTTTTTCTCGCAGTGCGTCAGCATTATCCGTGGAAACGTAGTGCAGAAATTGTAGCCACGACGTCTTGAAGGAGGGATGACGACATGATGCCATAACGCATTTCATGTCATTGAAGCACTTGTTGAATCGTTTCTTCACCCCTTCAAGGACTTTCACTCTCAGCTCCTCACAGGTTACAAGATCACTGATCTCGATGAACTTCTTTGCGCAAATTGTAATGGTTGGATACAAGACTCCGTAATACGCCTTGAACTCGCCCTGGAGAATGTCTAAAGCCTGGCAGATAGGCTTCATCACACGGAGATATTCGCCGAAGAAGTTGACGTCAGCTAGAAATAAATGAGCTGTTTAGAAATAAGATAAACTATGTTGTAACTTCTAAGTTTTAAAGGGGACCTGAAATGAAAAATGAAAATTTTTTTGGTGATTCTTTGGTGTTTAAGCATTATCTTTTTCAAAAAATTTTTTTGATATACTTTTTTGTTTGGCAAATATAACGAAAAGAAAATCAGCCACTGGATGGCGCTATGTGCCTTATGACGTGTTTGGTTGTTCACTCAGTTGGCAGCTTCATACATTAACACTGGAAGCGTTGCACAATAGAGATGCAGCGAACCCAAAATTTTTATCCGCACACCGCACCGCAACTGACTCATCTATCCGCGCACCGCACCGCACACCGCAATTTATCTGGAACTTTGACACTGCACCGCACCGCACACCGCAAATTACAAAATTAAAAAAAAATATTTTAACGAGTTATTGTTTAGAAAGTCAATTGTAGGAAAAAGCATCCATGGCATATAACTGGTAACCTAGTACCAATACAGTTGTGCACTAATTGGCCAGGCTAACCAGATCATATTCTCTTATCAGCAATGCATCTAAGTTCTAAGACATAATACAAACTAAGACAAATAGAATGTTCCTGGATCCAGTATCAGGACTTTTGAACACTTTTTGTAAGCAATAATGCAATTATAATGCCAGTGGCTATATGAACTACACACACAAGAGTAAAACTTATAGCCTGAACTCACTGGGCTAACTGATATAGTAAATAATGCGGTAGTTGCGCTAGGCCTATAGCCTGGTAACTGAGCTTATCAGCTAGGCTACTAACCAAAAACATTCGTACAGCTTCCCTGACAAGCAAGCCCTAAAACCCTGTCAACTGCAAGCCATTTGCAATTTGCATTTGCATAGCTTTCCATCTTAGGGTTTCCGAAGGGAAAAATAACTGATCCGTGTTTCCAATTTAAATTTGAAGTTTCATAGCTGATTCTTGAAAAGTTGAAAGTTTACGTTTACGAAAGTTTAATTTCTTGAAAGTTTACGTTTACGAAAAATTAATTTCTTGAAAGTTTACGCGGCAAGCGGCGCGGCGCGGCTTTGTCATTTCAACCTTCCACGCGGCGCGGCGCGGCACGCGGCGAAAAAGTCAAAAGCGGCCGCGTACGCGGCGCGGCGCGGCTTGCATCACTATTGCACAAGTCGTAATTTTTAAAGATGTCTGAAATCAGAAAAGGATTTTTGTTTGAACCAAAAAGACAGCGCCTTGACAGAGATGACTGTGATTCGGATTCGAGCTCCGACAGTGCCAGACCCGACAGCAGTCGGATGGAGAATTTGAAATGGTGTAGGTGTGGAAATTGTGCCATCATGCCAACAATGATGGAAAATGAATGTTGCCAGGAGATTGACGCCGTGGTAACCAAAACGGACATAGCCCGCCTATGCATAAACCATGTCGGCAGCTTTGAAAAGATGTGCCTGGATACAGAAGTGTTAGAAGCAATTATGGCTGCACTAAAGGATGTGGTCGGCGAAGATCTCCGAGATCCAATGTCAAACAGGTCAGTTTAGATAGTTGTAAAATATTATCCAAATTTTGCAGTTTTAGAACCCACTTGGTGAACTTTGTTCTTATATATGTGTGTTACACATAGCCTATGGTAGTGTAAAAAAATCCAAAGGCCAGAGTTAGCTTACCGGTACCATCGTATAATGTACTGTACATGCACCCTTGCCTGGGTCACAAATCCCAAGGTTTCCAACTTTCCATTCTTACTCTATGTTGAAAAGTTCTAGCCTAGGGCTTTTCTACATTGTGATTTACTGATAATGTTGCAATGAAAAAAAATGATGATTTTACACTTCTCGGTAAATCACATTTTCTTTTACAGGTCGTACAGATATGTTGCTTATCGCAGCTTCAACTTCTGGATATATGGAAAATTGGGTCGAAAGAGCCGTAAAGTAATTCCTGCCTGTGCACTGTGCAGTCCTTGCAATCCGCAACAGATTTCCTGAAGAAGATGGCCAGTACGAAGGATACAAGGAAGCCATTGATAACCACTTACCTGATGATTTTTAATGAAAATTATCTTGCTGTTTATTGTATTCCGGTTATTAATAAAAATTCTTTTGTAAATACAGTTTTCACCTCTCCAGAATTTTGCTTGGGACAGTATTTATATTCAAACTGTCAGTCAGATAAATGCCTGTCATCTCTCCAAAAAAATGTCAATAGAGAAATAGGAAAAATTGATGTGTGGATGAAATCCAATAAACTTTCATTAAATTATAGTAAAACTACTTACCGGTATATGATCCTCTGCAACAAAAAAATGCAGCTGAAAATTTTAGTCTGTCCATCAGTGGCTGATCCATCGAAAGGAAGAAAAGTATAAACTATCTAAGTGTAACTTTGGATGAGCGATTGACATGGGATAGTCATATTATTAATCTTAGAAAGCAGCTTGCAAAGGTCTGCGGCATAGCATTTAAGCTGAGATACATTGCCCCATTAACAATATTACAAACTTTATATTATGCTTTGTTTCAATCCAAGATCCAGTACCGTACTCAATTATAAATTGGGGAAGAGCAAACACTACATTGCTTGCTCCACTTCAAGTGTTACAAAACAAGTTCATCCGATCCTGCCTATTTTTGCCGAGGTCCACAAATACAACTGTTCTTTATCACCACTGTTGCCACTCTCTTGTCATGGAAAAGTACTAGATTTGACTGAAAAAAACACTAGATTCACAAAAAAACACTAGAATCATAAATACACGATCATTTACATGCACAATGTACAAAAATGACAGCCAATGGCGTTAGTGAGTGCTAAAAGTCCTTAAAATTTCAAAATAGAACTGAATTTCCTTGAAAGTGAGAGCCCTGAAGTCATAGCCGTAGGGAAGTAAAACATTTTGGGGGGGCGAACAAAATTTGGCCTTTGCAAATATATTGTCAAAAACGCAGTATTACTCACAATCATCTCTGTGTTAGTGTAGTCTAAGAACTCCACACTCATCAAATGTAAGCTTACGAAATGCAAGCCTACTATAAGGTAGGCTACGCTACCTACTTTAGTCTACTTTGAACACTTTTCACAGTCATTTGTGTGTATTTTTTTAAGTATTTATGGTAAATATCTCAAATTTGGTCATCATTGGGTGTAACTAAACAAAAAACTCCAGTCCACTTTGAAAAGCACTACAAACACATTGATGCAGCCAAACAACAATAGGTGAGGGCTACTTTGAACACTGTCCAAACTTATGCACACCAACATAGCGGTAAATCGCTAAAAAAAACACTAGATAGCAGAAAAAAACACTAAAACACTAGATGCAACCCAAAAACACTAGATCTAGTGGAAAAACACTAGGAGTGGCAACACTGTTTATCACCAATTTAATGTGCTCAGAATTAACGATATTATTAAATTAGAGAGTGCAAAATTTATGTACAAATATGTGCACAAAATGCTGCCCTGGGCCTTGGCTGCTTTATTTTTGTAAACAAAATTCACCATCATAAAACCCGTCAGAACCAAAAGAATGATTTATATTTGCCTTCTGCAACGTCAAACTCTGGTAAGAAGATGCTATGTTTTAATGGAGTGAAACTATGGAATCAAATACCAAAAGAAATACCGTACAAGAAAAGTCTTATAATGTTTTTAAATTTAAATATAAAAGTTTATTAAAAAATTTATACAATGATCACTCCTAAAACATATCATCTGCTTATTTCCCTGCACAGTTTTTTTTATGTTGCCCTGTGTTATTCCGCTGTTAATGTATTATGTAAAGTGCTGGTATTGCATATGTGTTAATGTTCTTAATTGTGGGTCTATTGTTTAAATGTTTGGGTGGCAGCTGACTTTGGTGACCTTTTGGTCTTTCGCTGCCATCCTTGTTGTGCGAATTATTTGTATATGTTTGTTTGTTTTTTTTTCTTTCTTTTTCGCCAACAAAACAAAAATAAACTGAACTGTTGAAAGAAATGTACACCAGTCTTGTTTGACAAGGAAATAATAGTTGAAAGATTGAAATGTCCTTCCATTCGTGATGAATTCGCTATGAAACAGTATGATACATGGTTAACAAACTTTTTTTAGTCCTGGGCAAAGATCAGAATGCTAATCTTATTCCTAACTCTAACCCTTATCTTAACCCTTCCTAACTTTAATCCCAACTCTGGCAACGCCTGATTGTAAGCATGGCATTAAGCGTGGAAAAATAGCCACTTCCAATTGTGTATATGGTGAGGAAAAATGTGCAAACACTGATAAAATGTAACTTTAGTATAAACATTTCACTTATAACATTTAAAATCATAAGGCTACGGTACATGGAATCGCCAATATTATAAGACCGTATTCATTTTTTTGGAAAATTAAACAAACATGATTAATACTGCTGCAACGCCGACATTGTTAGGCGTATGTTTTTCCCGGGGCTCCAGGTCCCCTGCTGCCACAGGCAAGCATATTAACCCTTCAAAGGGGGGGTTTCACGACTGCCAAGTCGCTCATTGTTGCCTGGTTTCGGAGGATGTTTGAAGTTCCCTGATTGGGGTAGGATCTCTACACAAACATGTAGCGCAGTCGAGCATATGTAGGAGCAGATAAACCTCCACGAACAGCTAAATCAAACAACTGGGCATATTCCTCTGGTACACAGTCTTGGATTTTATTCTTTGCAAGCAGAGCACTTTCTTATTACACTATATAGTGTAAACATAGCCATAGCCTAATTATAAAGTGTAAAAACAGCATAACCTATTTAACCCACTTGTGTAAAATTCCTGTATCCAGTCTGTTAATAGGAACGAGACAAACAACATCCTTATAACTGCCATGTGCAGACAGGACCGTGAATGCTAACACTGTCTTTGCCGGTACCGTATGCCATCTTCTATATGAAACAAAACTACGGTATGTGTTTATAGTTACGGTATCTACCCTGCCAATGTTTTACTGACCTGTTTTAAAGCTTTGTTCATTTCCTTCTTTGTAATTCGATCCGAACGCCCACTCTTACTCAGAGATTTGAACCCAGGTCGATCAATTTTTGTGGCACTTCAGTAACAGTGGCTTTCACATACCTCGAAAAATCAAAGACAGAGGGGACAGCTTCAGGGATGAGCAAATGTTTAGGTGTGGTGCCCTGTAGCTCTGCCTGAAGATCACGCTGGTAATCGCTGGCCAGAAAATGGTCGCTGCACACACAGCAGTGCTTGTTGACTGGTGGGTTTTTGAGTTTCATCGCAGAGATCCATTTCTTCAGCTTGTCTTGATTATTCAGAGGTAAACGGTGAAAGTGTACCCCTTTCACGTTTCTTCCATTACTACAACCGGGAGCCATACAAAAAAAAACATCTCAACGCGTAAAACTCAAGTATAAAATTGTTCTCTGTATAATATGTAGCCCAATTGTTTATAGTTTGTTTGTATACAACCTAGTGGTTCTGAATTATTCTGCACAACCAAACACGTCATCAAAGATTTTGACCAATCAGAATCCTTTAAATCAATATCCCTTTTATTAGATTTTTGAGCTAATGACAAACTCAAAAAAATTTTTATTGTTACAAATCGCTTTTTCTCATAAAGATCTATGAATACAAAAGCTATATATTTTCGTTGCAGTGCACCTTTAAGCAAAACAAATCACACAAAATTGCCCTGTAGGCTAATGATTTCTTTTAACAAAAACCATCGTAAGAAAATTTTATCAGCAACAAATATCTTAGCTAACCATTTGTCAACAGTTTTACTTTAATACGTTTACCAATACGATAAAACCTATACATCCTTTTCCTGAACCATACAATTACTTCTTTTTGTATCTCAAGTACCCCAAACTTGGTGTTAGGCTACTGTTTATTTTGATTGTCTAATTGAATTTCAGCTGACATTGCAATGGTTGAGTGAGCTTGAATTGGAGACTTTGAAAGAAAAATTTACCTTACAAACATGAATTGTACAGCAAAAGCCTGCAAACCGCATCTATAAAAGCGTCGCTTATTAAGCAAATGAACTGCTATTTACGCCTAAATCTAATTATAGGGCACTGTAACTGATGCAGAAATTCTCACCCAGGGCTGTTGAAAAGATAATTTGGGCCAGGAACCGATGGGATTCTGGCATCCCAAATCAAGACACTTTTCAGAAAAAGCCGCTATCCTGTTAAAATACAGTAGCCTACGGTGTTTTCTTCGTTCCCGGGCTCCCTTGAAAGGTTAATAGCCCTTAAAATCATTTTGGGCGCGGCTACAAAAGTAAGTCCTAGACCCCCCCCTTTCAACGCTGTTGTTTAAACCTGAAGGCCGAATATTTTCAATATTACACTAGCCTATAGCCTAATTTGTAACTTGTTAGAATGTAATTTTTTTAACTGTACCCTACCGTTTATTGCTTGCGTGCAAGCGAGCAAATATTGTTTGTTTACTCTGTAGACTGCTTCTTTTTTCGTCATGTGAGCCTCTGGGGCAGAGGGTCTATCCTTTTACCACCTTAGATTCACGATGTTTTCGGACTACACTGGAAGGCTACTAGAGAGCAGCCAGTCTTTGGTTTCTCCATCCAAGACGAGCAGCCTTTCGCTACGTAAGAATTGAAAATGGTACATTAATCGTTGGTGATGCTGTCTACGGTCTGTTTCTCGGCATCACATTCACATGACGAAGAGGCCATTCCCCATTGGTGCATGGTTGAGCGGAAAAGTCCGACGCCCGTGAGAAGACAGTTGAGGCGCATCCACGCCTGTCTTCGGAATGTCAGGCCGATAGGGTATCGAATCGGGGATGAACGAATGGAGTCTGGTGGTGGGGCGAATTGACTTCCATTCAAAATTTAATTTGTGGTCCGCCCATTTAGCCGTAGAGATCTCTTTGTCCATCAGAAGTTGAGCGGCTGGCTGTCTTGATTTCAGTCGACAGGGTTGCTCGTTTGAAGGAGCAACGGACTTTGGTATAAGAAGATGGTTGGGTTCCATTGCCCGAGTGGCATAAGCTCACCAGGTTGGATGACACTAAGAATGAGGAAATTGTCCTATGGTGTGGGACTCCTAGAGCAGGGGTCACCAACTGGCGGGCCGCATGCTGCTCGTGAAATAAGGAAAGCAGAACTTGAAGCTGAAGAAAAGCGAGCACAACTTGAAGCTGAGGAGAAGCGAGCACAACTTGAAGCTGAAGAAAAACGAGCACAGCGTGAAGCTGAAGCAGAAGAGAAGCGGGCACAGGGCGAAGCCGAAGAGAATCGGGCGCAACGCGAAGCTGAAGAAAGAAAAACGCAATATGAATTGGAAAAGTTAAAACTTGATTTAGAAAGACAAAAGCTGGACATTGGTGAGCGATCTAATTCTACTAATGATAATGCTCGAGATGTTATTGTGGCGCAAGTTAGACGTCCAGATTTGCCATCATTTGTTGAAGAAAAAGATGAGTTGGATAGTTATTTGTTAAGATTTGAACGATATGCTACAATAGCCAAATTGGAGAAGTCGACGTGGGCTACCCAGCTAAGCATGTTATTATCGGGACAAGCTCTTGATATATATTCAAGACTTTCGCAAGAAGAGGCCATGAACTACGACAGATTGAAGTTAGCTCTGTTAAAGCGATACAATTTTACCGAGCATGGATACCGTCAAAGATTCCGTGAGGCAAAGCCTGAACGACACGAAAGCCCAGGTCAATTTATTGAACGTTTAAGAAACCTTTTGTTAAAATGGTTTGAACTTTCGGGGGCGGAACAATCATTAGACGGATTGGCAAACCTTATAGTTAAGGAACAATTCACAGATTCATGTTCAAAAGATCTATCTGTTTATTTAATGGAGAGAAGTCCAAAGACTCTAGAAGACATAGCCAGTGTGGTGGAACAGTATTTAGTTGCTCATGATGAGAAGTTATCGACTAAAGAGACGTTGTCATGCGATGATGACGAGGAGCAAACAAATAATTCTAAAAGAGGTGCGGTTCCAAGAGAAGTACGTTGTTTTAATTGTAATGGCTTAGGTCATAAATCTGTTAACTGCCGGAAGAAGACTAACAGAAATCATCAGGAATCGAGGAAGTGGTGCAATCGTTGCAATAGGCAAGGACACGAAGCGAAGGAATGCAAGGACAAGTCGTTTTCTCTTTCCAATCAGTCTGGAAAGAATGAGAAAAACACAGAGGACGTTTATCGATGCGGTTGTGCGTTAATGATTCCTGAACCCACGCTTAGGGAGGAGAAACCGGATGAAGATGTTTGCGGAAAAATAATACCTGAAGATTACCTGCCAGTAGTGGATGGAAAAGTTGGAAACAAAAAGGTAAAAGTTTTACGTGATTCTGGTTCTACGGGTATAATGGTGAGGAGAGATTTGGTTAAAGACAGTCAGTTAACGGGAAAAACTGGAATTGTGATGTCAATAAATAACACTTCAATCCAAGGACCGTTAGCAAGGATATATATCGAAACTCCATATTGTAGTGGGACTGTGAAAGCGTTATGTTTACAAAACTCTTTAGTTGATCTTATAATCGGAAATGTTATTGAGAGAGATTCTGAAGTTACTTGTTATTCTTGTGGCAAGAATGGTCACTTTGCTCGAGATTGTTCTGCAGATAATCAGCAACGATCTCACGATGACGGATATTACGAGCGCGAAGAACCGGGAAGAGGCAGGCGACGACTATTTGGAGTTTGCTATAGATGCGGTAGACGCGGACACTTCGCCAGGGAGTGCGTTGCTGACGGCGGACATTCGGAAAACAGACGTTGCCGTGACAACCACTGCTACCGATGTGGAGAGATTGGACACATAGCCAAGAGCTGCCCTTTTGATGAAAAGGCTTGCTACAACTGTCACAAAGAAGGTCATCTCGCCAAGGACTGTCCGGAGAGGAGGTGTTTCCGATGTAGGAAGATGGGTCATCTCGCTCGCCGATGCACTGAAGTTGTTGAGGACGTTGGAAACTTTCGCAGTAAACGTGACTATTGTTTTGAAAAGCTGTCGTTGGTAGATCATGCAACGATGGACTTATGAGAATTGATTATTGAGTAATTAATTGTTTTGTGGTGTGTTTTGTATTGATTGTGTTGTTATATTGTTTGCAACAATATTCTAAAGGGGGCGTATGTCACAATCAATGTGCAAGGCCTCGCGTCGGGCTGCTTTGCGTCTTGACAGAATGTGCTGTTTTCATTATAAAATTCTTGAGCGGTATGTTATTATCGGTCAATGACCAGTAGTAACCTCTAATTGTGAAGTCGTTGTTCTGCAACGTAATTCTAAATCATTCTGTATCTGGAACGTTCTGTTGTTTTCACAATTGCCAATATCGTTTGTCATGATGTCACAAGGTTGTTTACGAATGGACCTCTGATTACGAAATCTGTATTATGTAACAGTCCTCTACTCCTACGTGACATTCTTTAGACTTCTTTAAACTTGCTTGTTTATGCCGCTCAATGCTACGTGACCGACGATGAGTTCGTGTGATGCAACACTACGTAACCTTCTCGAAGTTACTAGACCGAACAAACCTTTTATAAATAGTGGTGTAATTTGCGTAATGGATTATTATGATGATTATTATTGAGTTGGTTATGAGAGTTGTGTTCTGAGTTGTGGATTGGTAGTTGATGCAGAAATTATTGGTGATTGAGACTTGAAGTAATTGAATACATGTAGATGAAAATTGGTGCTGATATAAATTGTGTTCGAATTTAGAGTTACTTGAGAAGCCGTTCGTTAAAGTTCTTCAAGAAGTCAGATTATCATTTCACTAGTAGAATTATTCGACATTTAATTGACTGCTTTTCGGTTTGACCCATTAAACTACGTCATTGAATCTTTCCAAGTCTTTTTCCTGGTAAGAGATAGAAAGAATTCGTGACAAGGTGGCTAGGTGAAAGCTACTATGATATAATTTGCTCTGCTTGGTATTGATAACTTGTTATTTTATTTCTTGTAAAATCATATTGTATTGAAATTTTCTATTTGAATAAGAACTTTTGGATGATTCCAAAAAATATAAAACAAGTTGTTAAAGTTTTTAGGTGAATAGTAGACTAGCTGTATTTAATATAATATATTTTACTTTAAAAGTGCCAAAACTACATTACCTTTTGTTAAAACTTGTAAAAATATGGGCGACAAACTGACAGCACTGCATTACAAAAAATTCCACACAAAGGAACAATATTCTGACAACGGCGCAGTGGCGAACGCAGTTGGGTTGAGCAATGGATTTAGTATTTGCTTAATTTATGACAATATTGTTATTTGCTTTGACAGTAGGCTACTATCCAAAACCGGAATGGCCGTTTCGGCGAGTCCGATTCGGCGAGTTCCCTATAAGGCGAGAACCTTTTTCGGCAAGTTTTTGAAATTTTTGAAAGGAAATTATCGGCGATTTTTTGAAATTTTTCAAAGGTTATCATTGTTGTTTTTACATCGTTTTAACGTCGCTAAACGTTGAAAAAAAATAAAAATAAAATGTTTGAACTATTAAATTAAAATTCGTCATGTTTATGTCATTCGTCATGTTTATGTCTATAAGTTAGTACTTTTAAAATGATTAGCTTGGATCAACAAATGTGTGGCCTACAGCTTGGATTGAAAGGAAATTATCGGGTACCGTAGCCTATTTATTCCGGACCAGCAAAAATAAATTTGTTCCAAGAACCCAGTTAGCCTAACAGTTCATTTTTACATTGTAGTAACAGAATGAAAAGGCTAACCAAACGTGTGGCCTACAGCTTGTAAAAATTTGTTTCAATAACCCAGTTAGCCTAACAGTTCATTTTTACATTGTAGTAACAGAATGAAAAGGCTAACCGAATGTGTGGCCTACAGCTTGCAAAAATTTGTTCCAAGAACCTAGTTAGCCTAACAGTTCATTTTTACATTGTAGTAACAGAATGAAAAGGCTAACCAAATGTGTGGCCCAAAGAAATTATCGGGTACCGTAGCCTAGTTATCCCGACCAGCAAAAATTTGTTTCAAGAACCCAGTTAGCCTAACAGTTCATTTTTACATTGTAGTAACAGAATGAAAAGGACCTAACAGAATGAAATGAACCAAATTGAGGTTGTTTCTTTTTTTTTTAAAAGAAACAACCTCAATTTGGTTCAACAAAAAAGCTTAAAGAATCTAAAACATCTTATAGAAAATAAAGTAATTGTAATTTGTCAATCTGATAAAGATGGTAAAATTATTATAATTGATTGGGAGGACTATGACCAAATTATGAAGGCTGAGCTGATGAAATTCGACCAAATCCAGCTCAATTCTAAACAAATAAGTTCATCTCTTAATCAAATTAGATACACTTGTGAAGAGAAAATGAAAGTCCTGCATAAACATGGCATTGTAGACGACAGCTTATTGTTTTTAACCACCGGCATAAAGAGTGAAAGCCAACTGTACTACAAAATAACAGGACCCAACGCCAAATACTTTGCAAATAACCAACCTGCCTACGCTTATCCACTCTTTAAAACTCACAAACTTACACCACAACAAGTCAAAACCACACACCCACAAAACATTTCTGTACGTCTCCTCCAATCAGCTGGCAACATTACGACATCCAGAATTACAGCCTTTTTGGAACACTTGCTACAACCCATCAGCACATCATTCTGCAAAACTGGAATAGATGAATATTGCAAAGACAGCAAACATTATTTGGAAATGCTCGTCGAATGGGAAAGCCGACTAACCCGGAAAAATACAAACAAGGATCTGTTATATTTGGTAGCTGCTGATGTAAAAGCTCTTTATCCCAGCGTGAAAAGACAACTCGTAAAAAATGCTTTGACCTACGCCATTGATCAACATGCCAAATTTCCCAAATCTGCCACACAAACACTTGTAGATCTTATTTTATATTGTTTAGATAACGTTATCGTCCAATACCAAACCAAATTCTATCGTCAAAATGAAGGCATTATCACAGGAGATAACCACTCAGTCTCTCTAGCTAACATCACATTACACTATGTCCTTTTGCCCATCGCTGAAACACTTCAGCAAGCTGAAATTTTCAAACGTTTCATCGATGACATCATCTTTTTTTCATTCGGCGATCAAAACACAAATCAAATTGAATTGGCACTGAAATCAAAATTTGAACAGAACAACTTGGAACTAACATTTCGTAGAAAAAACACTTCTCAAACAAACATGGAAATTGAATTTTTAGACGTAAACCATGTCATTTCAAATCACTCCCCAAAAGGTTTTATCACCACTAATTATGTCAAACCCACTGCTTTGGATCGAAATTTTATCAATGGAACTTCACACCACCCCCCATCCATTTACAAAGGCATTGTGTTTGGAGAAGCGACAAGATTACGTAGGTTAAATGAAAATCAACTTTTGTATGAAACAGCATTGGAAAAATTAAAAGGAAAATGCATCAATTCAGGATTCCACAAAGGTATGATGACCAAAATAATTCAATTGGCCAAAACATGGACAGAGCGATTTGGAACTAGTCAACCACAGAAAAACATGGAAAAAAAATTCGACGACAAAATTGTATGGGCTACGTCATTCCCTGATAAACTGAAACTTACCAATAAAGAACGCAAACTAAACCACACTTCTATGATTGTATACAAAAAACCTACCACATTGACTCAGATACTGACAAATTTTAAAAGCCTTTCATTGAACACAAGCTCTAAGATTGGATCATCTCAACCCTGCGGAAAATGCTCCCTTTGCGGCAATCGTGGCAAATACGGCAGTATGGTCACTGCTACAAATCATCTCATCACAAAATTAGGAAAAACTATACCACTGAAACAAAATTTAAACTGCGAAAACTTTGGCATATATGTTGCCACATGCAAACTGTGTAAAGAACAATATGTCGGCCAAACAATTAATTCATTTTCAAAAAGATGGACAGGTCACCGAACAATGTGGAAAAACTACTCTAAAAACTTGAATAACACAAAAGCATCCCTAATACAACACTACTCCAAATTCTACAACGACATTTTACAAACCAGACCCAAGCTAGAACATTGCTTCGACGTCACCTTCACAGAACAACCATCCACTGATTTACTCAACCTACATGAAAACAAATGGCAAACAATTACCAAAGCAAAAATTAATATTCAAAAAATGATCACACCTTTTGTTAAATAAACCCTGTCACCCCTTCCGTTTTTCAACTTTTTGGAGACTGCTTAGTTGTAGTCTATTCATTTACTTATGACGTAACAATTAGTTTTTACAGTTCTGCATTTTGAATTTATCTTAGTTTAAACATTAGTTAATTTTGTCAGTAATTTTAGTCAGTAAGTAATTTAGTCAATTTTTTCAATAGTCTATATTTAGTCAATTTTAGTCAATCAGTAAATTTAGTCAGTAAAAAAATTTTGTGCAGGGAGCTGTCAGGTTACTACTTCGATATCGCTTGATGTAGTTAATTCTGTAGATACAGTTCTAGGTAATTTTACATGAAGACGAAATAAAATGATGTACGGTAGTTAATTCTTTTCGTCATTATCGGTTTAAGCCCAGTCTTTATACGATTTGTCATTTTAATCAATACTTTTTCGTATTGTTGAACAATGTGTTTCTGGTTAGGCTTATGATGGTAGGCCTTACAATTGTACACCATACTCTTTCGTGCAATTTTCCTTTTATTTCGTCTTTGATTGTTAGGTTTTTACATTAATTCTTTAATGTAGCTAGAGTAAAACGTTTTTTCATTTCTTTGCACTTTCATCATTTGAATTTTGTACTGTTTGCTTCCAGCTTAGCTTAACTGAAGATGATCTAGCTTCTAGCTGATCGAAATCGATTTTTAGCAATATATGATTGAACTGACTCGTGTGAGAATAAATTTCTTTGCATTACAAGACATGTAACCGAGTCGTTCATATCAAGCATTGTTGTGGGTTTGACACCTGTCAGAAGATACTTCATTTTCTTGATCAGAATGAAAAGGCTAACCAAATGTGTGGCCTATCGTTTTAACGTCGCTAAACGTTGAAATCGTGTAGAAAAGGGAGCTTTTGCTGACTAGGATACGTTGAAACGTGAGAAACATTCACAGAAGCCCTTCGATTTGTTCCAAGAACCCAGTTAGCCTAACAGTTCATTTTTACATTGACGTAGTAACAGAATGAAAAGGCTAACCAAGTGTGAGGCCTACAGCTTGGATTGAAAGGAAATTATCGGGTACCGTAGCCTATTTATCCCGACCAGCAGAAATTGCCATCTTTACATCGTTAGGTAATTTGGTGTCCGACGTTTTTTTCGTAAACAGTTTTTCGTAAAATAACACTGGTCTACACAAAATTTCAGGTTTGGGCTTTGACAACTCATTTTAGCTAATTTTGGGGTGCTGAATCCGAAAATGAACTCAGATTTTCTCTATCACATCACGTTTTTGAGATATGAAATATCCCTAATTTTTGTTACCCTTTTATTGTCAAAACAAGGAATTCTGATGCAATAAACACTGTTTTACCTGCAATAATCTAGCTTTAATTAGCAAACAAGCATTCTATATTATATTCACACAAATTTGCGTTGTCTTTATTAAAATTTCATGCCTTGGAGTAAAACATAGGCATGCAAAAGAGCAACCATAATAACATCAAACGTTACATTATGCTGACGAACATGTCAATAGGACAGTGACAAGGTATTATCTGAATTATAGCCTACAGTTCACACAATATGCACACAGACATTCCAATGGAGTGCAGAAATTCTGAAGACACACACAGAAATAGCAAAGTGCCAAAATAAAGATTGACTCAAAGGGACTTGGGCAGGGCGAGTTCAGAAACAGTCAAAAAAGAGCTTTCATAAAATATGAATTCTTCACTTATAAGCTTAAAAATGCTCTTTTGAGGGACTTTCTTTTATGAGCAGCATCTAGAATTTCTCTTTTAAAACTCCAGCAATAGTTGGCCATCATATGACAATCCCACCGACCTTGATAACGTTCCTCCATAATTTTAATATCCTGGTGGAAACGTTCACCTTGTTCTTCACTAACTTTCCCAAGGTTTTCTGGAAACTCATCCGCATGGCTCTTCAAATAGTGAACTTTGATGCTCATCCTGCATCCCAAATCTTCAAAACTAAGCAGTAGCTCCCTTAAGAGATCTTTATAATTTTCTGCTTTTCTGTTTCCCAAAAAATTTCTCACAACAGCACCGAAAGCATTCCAAGCTCTAGCCTCGAATGGCAACATTGATTTTACAAAATTTTCATCTTTTAACAATTGCCTGATTTGTGGTCCATTGAAAATCCCAGCTCTTTTTTTCTCTTCACTGAGACCAGGAAAAGCATAACATATATACTTAAAACACTCTCCTTCATGATCCAAAGCTTTTACATATTGTTTCATGAGACCAAGTTTGATGTGAAGAGGAGGCAAGAGGATCTTTTTGATATCAACTAACTGATCACGTATGATATTTTTGTCTCCAGTTCTTCTCGTTTGCGATAAAATGTCACGCTTGTACCAGCTTTGAGAAGTTTCCTTTCCTGTAGCCTTGATGACAATAACTCCGCAGATTGCTTAGGCAAATACAAATCTCTCACTAAATCATTTAATTCCATCTGATTAAACTGGGAAGGCTTGTCTGACAGATCCTCGGGTGCTGGTTAAAAAATTTCACTTTCTCCTTCACTAAACGATGCTTCTGAAAAAGAAATAGCCTCTTCGTGTAGTTCTGGAAGTGATGTAAATACTGGCAGTGGCTTTTCATCACTGTGAGGAACTGGGCGCAATTCCAAATCCAGATTTGGATATTTCAAACGATGTTTACTCTTTTTGTTATACCCTTTCACACCAACAAGACAAAAATAACAATCGTCAAAATGATTTCGTTGCTCTCGCCAAATCATGGGTATTCCAAATTTCATTTGTGAACCTTTTCCTTGCGACCAACTTCTCAGACATTCAACTCAGGTCTTGCACACTTTATGAGGAGCCCAGTTTTTGTCCTGGTCCCTCAACTTGACTTTAAAGTAAGCAAGATATGCCCTTTTTACAAACGTGGTAATATTGCATTGTTGAGACTTCAACATGAAGCATCCACAAATGTAACGAAATATATCCGGATCATTACAACATTTTCTTCTTTTGCTGGAAGCAGACATAGCTTGAGATCAAATATAACCTTTCTTTGTTAGTAGTTTTCTAAGAGCAAGTTTTTCCACAGAAACACCACTATACCAAAAACTCTAACCGACTTGAACTCAAACTTATAAAGTATGAAAATACCTTTTCCTTCTACAAACCACTTTTCACCTTGAACTCTGATGTTGGTCTGTACAATGTACATGTGCTTTATGAAACTTTAAAATAAATCTTCTTTACTAAGCAAGAATTTATTACTAAGTCAAATCTACTCCCACCAGCTGTCTTCCTACGATATTCCATCTGCACAGTGCACAGAGATAGCAGCTGACCCACAGATAACGCCTGAGAAGCCAAGACAGGGAGTTCAAGCCAGCATGGAAAAACTCAACGCTACCAATCTTTACTATGTCCTATTACGATTATCATAACAGGAATTTTTTTTATTTTAGAGGAAATCTGAACCAATTTATGAATTTAGTGTAAAAATATCTCTATGTTTGAAAGTTTATAGCTGTCAGAAAATAATTATATTTGACATTTTACTGCACTAAAAAGGGCAAAATTGGTCAATTTCACAAAATAATGGCAACGATAGAAAGAAAACTTGATGTGATAGAGAAAATCTGAGTTCATTTTCGGATTCAGCGCCCCAAAATTAGCCAAAATCAGTTGTCAAAACCCAAACCTGAAAAAAAAAGTTGAAATTTGTAGACCAGTGTAATTGTTCGTAAGCAATTGTTCGTAAAATCAATTCTTCGTAAAGCAATTCTTCGGGCATGCAATTGACCGTAATACTAATTGTTCGTAAACAAATGTTCATAAAATTTAGGCTACAGCTTTTTTTTCAAAAAAAAAGCTACAATTGTTTACGTGTGTAGTGGCCAGTTTTATTAAAAAGATTATAGTGCACTTAACGCACAAGGGCAAGAAACTACTTATTGGAAATGTGAGCATTTTAATAAGAAATGTCCTGCACGAGTAACAACTGCTATGGCAGCCATTGTACAATCCAGAGGTGAGCACAATCATGCTGGAGATGCTGGTCATGTCGAAGCAGCAAAGGTTATAGAAAATATTCGTTGTGCAGCAAAAGACAGTCGTGATGCCCCAAGTTACCTCGTCTCAGCAAAAACTATTGGACTCAGTCAAGCCATGGCAGCAAAACTGCCAAGTGTGCAGAGCATGAAAAGGGCAGTCACCCAAGTGCGTTTGAAGGAAAATGCAGGCCCGGCAATCCCACATTCTCTCCGTGACATTGTGCTTCCAGTAGAGTACAAGCAAACGTTTGCTGGTGTAACATTCTTGGCCTATGATTCTGGGCCTGGAGATAACTGTATGGTCCTCTTTGCCACTGAAAGAAATCTGCAGCTCCTTGCCCGTTCAAACCACTGGTATGCTGACGCACCTTCAAGACAGTGCCTTCATTGTTTGAACAGCTTTACACAATACACGGACTGAAGGAAAACACTTCAGTGCCTCTGGTGTATGCCCTGCTGGGGGACAAAAGGAGAAAGACATACATTCATCTGCTGCAAAAGATCAAGAAGTTGTTACCTGCTGTTGCTGTTACAGAGACAATCATGAGTGACTTTGAGGTGGCCATGGTTAATGCAGTGAGCAGAGAGTACCCACTTTCAACTCACCGTGGCTGTTTCTTCAATTTGTGCCAGTGCATTTGGAGAAAGACGCAATCAAGTGGCCTGAAGGAGCAGTACGAGACAAGTGCAGAGTTTGCTCTGAGGCTGCTCATGTTGTCGTCTCTGGCCTTTGTGCCTATTGATGAAGTCAGCCGGGCCTTTGACATTCTCATTGATGGGAATGTATTACCAGATGTTGCTCAGCCAGTAATTGACTACTTTGAAGACACTTGAGTCGGGCGCCCAGATCGTCGTCAAGGGCGCCGTCCTCCAATGTTTGCAATTCAAATCTGGAACTGCTATGATGGCGTCCTCAGTGGCCTTCCCAAAACTAATAATAGCATTGAAGGATGGCACAGAGGGTTCATGTTCCCGTATATGCAAATCATTCAGATATTTGGAAGTTCATATCTGCAATCAAGCGAGAGCAAAACCTAAATGAGGTTCGCATTGAACAGTATGTCAGTGGCCAGGCAGGACCCCCTCCAAAGAAGAAGTACAAGGACAGTGCAGAAAGACTAACTAGAGTCGTCCGAACTTGGCGTCAAGACTTTCAAGATGATGAAATTTGTGATTACTTGCGTGGAATTGCACACAATACTTCATACTAAACTTGGCTCGTGGACAATTTGTACGAAGTTACTCAAAATAGTATTGGTAGTGTAAGCAAAGAATTGCTAAACACAGACAATTGTTGTATTCCAATAAATAACAAAAAATGCGCTTTTTCATTGTGCTTATTTCTTTGTGTCGTCGTAACTTGGTTATTCAGGAAAATTTGCATTACGCACCTTCATCGGAAATTGCAAGACAAACCTTGCTGTTGCGAAAAATTGTTCACGAACAATTCACCTATCACCTGTTTACGAACAATTCACCTATACGAAGAATTGATGTATACGAAGAATTGCTTTACGAAGAATTGCTTTACAAAGAATTGATTTTACGAACAATTGTTTACGAACAATTGCTTTACGAACAACTGCTTACGAACAATTCACCTATAACCAGGTAATTTGATGACAAAAAATAACTAATACCTATTCTAAGTTTGCATACAGACGGTGATGTAGGATTCAAACAACCCAATCAGCCTAACAGTTCATATTTACATTGATTCAATGTGATTCAATATTCAATAATATTCAATCGTTGGATTTTTAATAACTCGCCGAATAGGGCTCTCGCCGAAAAAGGCTCTCGCCGAATACGGAACTCGCCGAATCGGACTTGCAGAATAGTAGCAGACCCATCCAAAACATATTGAATGCCGTCTCTACTTCGTTAAATTACTGAAAACTTTTTTAAAACGCGAGGAAAATCTCCATGTCCCCCCCCGCCTGCATGCGCCACTGACTGTAGGCTATCTCACTAAACAACGTAAAGAGATAATTCAAATATAATTACAGCAGATATTATTGCGCATACAGTGAACAAACGCGTACAGATCGGCATTGATCTATGAGCTTAAATGATATGATACAGTATCGCTCCTTCATTGTAGTCTCATAAAATGGCGTCAACTTTCAGTCCTAACGTCGGTAGGCAAAACCAACGTCAATTAGCCTCAAATTTGGTGGGTAGCTTTGAAATGTCATGTACAACCATGCAGTGCCGGTCTTAGAGTATTTCGGGCCCTGTGCGGAATATGCTTTGCGGGCCCCAACGACAATGATCCAATTCAGTAGCGTAGCTAAGTATTTTGAAAGGGGAGGGGCTGGTTTGACGGTCGGCGGGCGAAGCCAGACGGCGTGTTCGCCTAAATCAACACCCAGCGGCAGGGGCCCGTCTGGGGGGCCTCCCCAGATAATTTTGAAACATTAATTTGAATTTGGGGCATTCTGAGAGCATGTTCAACAAAAATTTGGGCATGAATATTACTGTAAAATGGTGCTGTCCGGTGGCATAGCAAAACGATAAGATCATGCTTTCTTAGGCATTATTAGGAAATAAAGCTATGTCTCTATGTTGATTCTGCATGCAACCTATTTCGTACCCTGAAATTGGAGTAACAAAATCAGATTTCCACCAATTTCGTCCCCTGAAAAGATCGAGAGAAATTTTGAAATGTTTGCGGCAACTCCGATCAGCGACTTCGGCTCTGTTGTTTTTTTCTAGATCTTTTCAGGGTACAAAATGTTCAGGGACGAAAAAGGTTGCACCCGTTGAGTCTCTATGTTTTCTTGTTGCTAATTCCTTTGTTGAATTTTTCCATTGGAAATGACAAAAATTAATGCATTTTCTGAGTGAATTGCGGGCCCCCTAATTTGCGGGCCCTGTGCGACCGCACGGTTTGCACACCCCAAAGACCGGCACTGAACCATGCGACAACCGATCACTGAAATGTGTAATAAAAATGCTCCCTATTGTTCAGTCAACTAATTAAGAGATTGAAAAAAGATGTTTTGTTACTTTGTTTAAATAAAAATTAAACATATTTGAATGTTATAACGATTCAGAAAAGCTAAAAAGTGTCACAGCTTTTCTGGCATTGGTTGATCAACTTTGACTCACTAACGAATCACATATTTTTATTACTTACCAAGAAAAATGTGTAAAATGAGATTGAATGACAGTTCTTCGTTTGTCAAACAGAGCTTGATTGTAATTAGATCAAGGTAACTGGCGGTAACATAACGCCTACATAAAATGACATGATACGACTAACAACTTTTAAAGGAAAACTTGTTTTGACTGTGCATAGGAATCTGAAGCTAAAAGATTCCTCGTCAAAATCAAGAAAAGAAAAAAACATAATAGATCATCACTAAAAGACTTTAATTCAAAAGGGAGCAAGACTACTTTTTTTTTCTCCAATCTACAATCTTCTTTACCTAAAATATTTTGGTTCAAGTTATTGTGATGATGTCTCTGCTCCAGCATCAATGGGGATGAAGTCTTTCAGATGTTAACATTGTCACAGTGCTGCAGTCTTTCAAAATAACAGAATTCTTTTGCCAGTGTTTCGAAGCTTAACAGGCAATATTGATGCTTTTGTAAACTCTGGTTATTAATTTTTTAGGCTGAAGAAGCAGTACAATATCCGGGAAACCTTCTTCTTTCTTTGTTTTCCAACAGCAATCTTTATGTCTTTTCGAAACGGCCACAATTCTACTCAGACCTACAATCAAAGCAAGATATTTTAGTGAAAAAAGTAAGGTACTTTCAAAAAAGAAACGCATCGACTATTCAGACTTAACGCATGAGTTATCAGCTTTCTTAGCTGATTGGACTAACCGTGAACGTGTTGTCGCAGCCTCCAAAGTCACAACGGAGTTACATATTTATGGTTGCATGCTTAGACTGTGCAATTTTAATACAGGACATGAGGAAAAATTGTATGATCAGTTTGTTTTTCTACTGCAGTTTGTCACCTTTATTTTATGTTTTATTTGCTTGAGCTGCGATTGAAATGTAGAGAAATCTGTTTGTTATTTACCTTTTGTAGAGAAGAGGCCGGAATTTCACCGTTTTCCATTCCGATCGGTGGATCTAATGGCGTTGGCATGTTCGGTTACATTAATGCATGGGAAGAAATGATAAATGAAAACAACATCCTTGACGAGTTTCAAGACATTGTTGTGGCTTGTGGGAGTTGTGGAACAATTTCTGGCCTGGCAATCGCGAATTTCTTAACGGGTCAAAAATTAAAGTAAGGCTTGTGGTTTGTTTTGAGCTCACCATTTCGCTTTGGCGCATTGTAATTATTAAATACGCCCGAGTTAACACACAAAAATTGTAAAGTAAATTATTGGGATTGAGCTACAAACTACTGTTACTGTTGTTGAATATACGCTATGTCGAGCTGTTATTGAACAGAAACTAAAAACAACTCGGTGTTATTCATTAATTCATCACAACAACCCGCTTCATGCTGACGTGTCTTTACCGAGGCAAATGTGAGGTGGCGTTCAAACGCACACGTTATTACTACTTTGCTACGCAACCTCCTCACCATGGACGTTGACAGGAGGTCTAGGTGGTACTTTTGTACCCGGGCCCGGAATATTTAAGAGACCCGGATTTAAAAAATTATTCGCGACTTCAAACATTATCAAGATCTTAATATAATCAGATCTAAAGGAATTGCCATCAGAAGTTAAAACAGCCATTTCAGCCATCAGATGGTAAAGTAACGGGGCCCCTTCTGGCTACCGGGCCCACTTCAGCTTTCTGGTGGTAAAATAGCCAGTTCAGCCACCAAACAGCAAAAATAAGAATTTAGTCTAGTAGAGTGATTTCCCTACCACGAATATTACCCGAAACACGAATTTCAAAATAAACAGGCTAATATTTGTTCAAACTCAAAAACTGAAATGGCACAGGTAAGAAGATTGCTATCCCTATTTCTGCACTAAAAATTAAATCAAAACCGCTTTTCAGATTTCAGCAATCAGCAAATGTTTGACCGAGGACCAAACACCTTTTCCAAAAGTCAAATTGAAAACTTTCTGACTGTCTGCACTTTATTTATTAAACGTTTATTTCAGAGTTCATGGCATATCAGTGTCACGAGATAAAGACAACATCTATGGATGCATTAACAAAATGTTAACAAACAGTAGAATACTTAATGTAAAAGCTGAAGAAATCGCAGATATCATTGATGATTACAGAGGTTCGGGTTACGGAATCAGCACCAGTGAGGATCGAGGTAGTCGGTTGTACTTTTGACACATTCCATGTAAGCGCAATGACCGAAGTCGATTGCTGCTTGTAACTTCACTTCTCGTATTTCTACCATCAATTTTAGTGACTTTGATAACATCATTTGTCTACAGGATTTTAGAACAATCAAGTTTCTGTAGATCTAGTTAAGTCTTGGTAAGCAGGTGCGATTGCGCACATAGCAAACCATTTCTTTGTTATAAAATAACTTAGAAATTTAAGTTATCTCTTTCAATGCTTGCAGAGCTTTACATTCGGATCGCCAACACAACAGGAATAATATGTGATCCAGTCTACACTGGAAAAGCTGTTAAAGGCATGTTGTCGGAGCTTGAAAATAATCCAACTCGATTCAAAGGAAAGAAGATTTTGTTCATTCACACAGGTAGCCTACAAGATTACTTGTCACATGTCAATTTATGAAGAAGTAGCTGACTTTGTTTAAATATTATACTTGTGTATTTTTTGTCAAATTTTTGTGTCATGGACGAAAATTGCACTAATAGTTAGCCTACAATATACCAAAATTCAAAAAAAAAACTGCAAAATTTATGACATGCACTGAAAAAAGTACAGACAATTTTAAAATGTGAATAAAAAAATAACAGGTGGATAACAGAAAAATAACATAACTTTGAAATTTTGGAAATTTCACTCTGTGTGGAGCTACATGTACTTGAGAAGTTAACTGTTATTTCTTTATTCGCTTGTTGATTCATTCATATCAGTTTGTATACTCTGTGGATCCTTCTCTAGTATCATGGGTCAATCCTATAGATGTTTGCTGGTACAACCCTTCATTTTCTTTGAATTTTAAAATGCATTGCGGTAATATTTGAGATTAGTTGTGGACGTATCACTTGTCGTTTTTGAAGGAAACTTTTCATCTTTAATGTCATGTGTAGGGGGAACTTACGGTTTATTTGATGGAATAATTCAACCTGAGATCCAGCAGCAGTTCAGGAAGAACACTTATCTGTGGCCCAACGATTCAACAACATATACAAGTTTACTTCAATAAATTGGAAAAACGTTGCAGTTTTGAACGACAGCAGAATATGTTGCATAAAAATCTTCAAAAAAATCATGTTTTATTGTGTACAAAGACATACTTAATAGCCTCAGGTGTAGGCCTAAGAACTTGTATTTAACTACCAGCTGCAAATATTACATGACAGATATTATTTACAAAGTATTATTGTAAATAATCACAGGTTAGCAAAATTTGAAAAAAAATTTTAATTGAGAATGGGAGTAACTTTTCTTAGACCACAATTTGCTGCTGATTTCAAATCTGGCGCTAGTTTTGCTCTAGCACATCAGGTTTGAAGTTATTGGTCTGAAAATTTTTGACCAGAAACGTCAATATTGCGTTCAAATTCCGATTTTGTCGCTACAATTTTCAAATTTATTAGCTTCAGAGAGCAGAGTGTTTCCGATTTGTGCATTGCTTTCACAGATTCAACACTATTTAGTTGCATATGTATGCATAGACACTAGTGTGCAAAAAATGCCTCTTAAACCTTGTCTGAGGTACTAAATACTTGAGCTAGCACAATACTGAAGTGTCAGGTTTTTAAGCTCCCTGTATTATATTTCAAACAGTCATGGTTGACGCTGAATGTGCGCTTCAAACAAGCTACACAAGATCAGCTGCAACACCTTGTATACATCAAATAACCAACAAACAAAAACACAAGAAAAACGCTCAGCATGATACCAAAGATAGTGTTTAGAATGTTACAATGACACTTAGACATTGCTGCATTAAAATCGCTGAGCATATGATTTTCGTTTAGGTGTACATGTTGGATCATCGCGATGCAGCATCCAGCAGTAATCACCCATCATCCTTTCGTTCCAAAACCCTTGATTGCGTGCTTCCATGCTTTGGATGTCTTGGTGAAACCTTTCACCTTGTTCATCACTCACTGCACCAAGGTTCTCAGAGAAAAAGTCCAGGTGGGAATGAAGAAAATGAACCTTGAGGGACATGCGGCAGCCCATGTCATTGTAAGTTGAGAGCAACCTTTCAACACTTTTTTTGAAGGAAGCAGCCTTGAAATTTCCCAAAAAGTTAGAGAATAACCATTTAAAGGATTGCCATGCTCGACATTCTGATGAAATGAGTGATTTTTCAAAGTCAGTATCTTTTAAAACTTTTCGAATCTGTGGACCAACAAATATTCCTTCTTTAAGCTTTGCATGACTTAGTTTTGAAAATTTCTTACAGAGGTACAGAAAACTGTTTGAATTTGATTTGCCCATTGCTTTCACAAAATTCTTCATCAAGCCGAGTTTGATATGTAACGGCGGCAAAAGAATTTTGTCAGGATTAACTAGCGGGACATTTTGGACACTTTCTCTTCCAGGATTGTAGGAGCTTCTTGTTGGCCAATCCTTTTTCTGGTAGTGCTCAGTAGTAGCGCGACTATCACACAGACACAAAAAACAACAGTACTTTGTAAATCCCCCTTGCATCCCCATTAAGATTTCAATCATTTTCAGATCTCCACAAATACTCCACTCATAATCCCTGTAATTAATAGCATTGAGAAGAATTTCGATATTTTCATAAGATTCCTTTAGGTGCACCGAGTGTGCTATGGGAATGGATGGCTTTTCATTTCCGTTATGTAAAAGAACAGCTTTCAGGCTTCTTTTCGAGGAATCGATGAAAAATCGCCACTCATGAGGATTGTGAACTTCTCCCAATTTGTGAAAAAGTTCTTCAATACCATGACAAAAGCACAGGGGGCCATCAACTTCAGGAGGCCAGACGTAAGGACCTATCGGCATGTATTTATTGTTCGTCACGGGGTCAAGTTGAATATCATTTTTTGTCTAATTGTAAAGAATTTTTGCGCTTGACACCTAAAGATCGGAGCGATGTTATTGTGAAAGCTGGAAAATGCTTGAATTGTTGCGCCAGCATATGGTTAGGGACTGTAATCATGCAAACAACTGTCGTCAATGTGGGCCTAACAACGATAGGAAACACTTTTTTCTTCTGCATGATTTTTATGTGACGTCACGTGATTCTCTGGATTCGATCGGCAAAGATGATGCTGGTGCCAGAGTTCCTTTGCGTAATGTTAGGATTGGAAATGTTAAAGCAGCCTTTAACCGCATTACTGCTGCTCGTGTTTTGAATCCAATGACTGGCAAATCGAAGTTGGTGGTCACAGCGGTAAACCATAATCTCTTCTTGGGAAAATTTTAACATAAAGTTCCCTAATCCGTTCGTCTGTATATAATGACCGAAGAAACACACACTTGAACTTCTTTTCAAACAGTGTATTCCTGTAAAATTAGCCCGAGGCTACCGAAAACGAGGGGGTGCAACGCCTACACCACTTAAACTGTCACTACACAACAGATTACTTGGATAAAAGACGGAACCTTTGTCCAGCTAGCAAGCACTAAGCCAACAGTTAAAAGTGCGGCCAACTTTCAAACAATCATTTTACGAATGACCAGAATAGATAGCAATATCTCAAATTCACGTATGCAGTACTGTGACGCAATAATGAAAGACAATTATGAAGTCATTCCAACAGGTGTTTAAAGCTGATGTAATATTTCCTGTTTAAACAGGCCCAAACAGGCCCAAACAGGTTTGACACAATTCTTATGAACGCTGGTGCAATTTTGGCTCATGTTTTAGGAATTTCCATGACGTAATATTCAGTAGACTTGAACGGTTTTTATATGACGTTTGATTTGGTGAAAATTGTCGGGAACAGTTGGTGTATTGTCAGCATGATCCTGGTTCGCAGTTGACGTTTGTTTCGAGTGATTTGGTGTGCAAACTTGGCCTTGAACCGTATGACAAAGCGTCGTTTAAAATGGATACTCTGGCTGGTCAGAAACCTACTTGTGCTAACCTTGTTAAACTCAACATCCAGTCTTTAAAAACGGATGAACTGTTTTGTGATATAACTTCGGTGGTTAACCTAGCTTGGGCTGACGATGTTAAAACTTTACCACATAAGCAGGATTTAAGTGGTTTCCGTCATTTTCATGACGTGAATATGTTTCATTTGAATGATTGTAGTACTGTAGTCTAGATGTACTGATTGGTAACGACAACGCTTATTTGATGTAGGCTAAAGAAGAGCGTGTTGGTGAAAATCGTAGTGAACCGCATGCTTTGCTCACTCCTCTCGGTTGGTTGGCTTGTGGTGGTAAGTCACCCTTAGATGAAAGCGTTGCTAAAGTGTGCAGAGTGCAGACGTCTTCAGAGTCGGATGTCATTTTTGGCTTTCAGCGTAAACTTGAGTCTCGTGATATGGAAATAGCAGACCTGAACAAAGTCATTCAGGATTTGACGTTGGAAAATGAAACCTGTGAATTGTCTCGCAATGACATTTTGGCTAGAGAACTTGTTGAACCGAATATTGAGTTGAAAGATAGTCGATTTGAGATACCTGTTCCGTTGAAGGAAGATATTGATTTACCTAACAATTTTGTGTTGGCGTCACATAGAGCTGCTGCTTTAAGAAAGAAAGCTTTAAAACAACCTGAACTTCGTGATGTTCTTACCGACACCATGAAAGATCTTAAATCTACTGGTTATATTGAGCGTGCTGGTGAAGCAGGAAATGTAAAGGGTTTTGAGTGGTATTTCCGCCCCGATAGCTCAATAGTCCGCCCCGATAGCTCAATTGGTTAGCGCGTCACTTATGGAACGAAGAAGCTTCAAGATCAATAGCGGCGCTGGTTCGACTCTCGGGGTGTGCGCTTGAGCAACGCACGTTAAGGGCTGCTCTCCATTCAGCGGCATCTAATGGATGGAATAATTCCCCGACAACAAGCCTTCAACAATCGGAAACTTCACTCTGTCAATCTCGGTGACCGGGCCTGTGCCAGTGATTCAAAGCCTCTACAAGTATGCGAAACTGCCAGGATTAAGCTCTGCAAGAAGCTTTCCCAGTCCGAGGATAAAGATTCAATCAATCAATCAAATCAATTTACCATACTTTGTGACGTCACAATTAAAAAAACGTATTGTTTACGATGGCAAGTCTGAATTTCGAGGAGCTTGTGTTAATGATGTACTGTTTTCGTGTCCTGATTTGTTAAACCCTCTGGCAGATGTCTTGGCTAGATTTCGGCTTAGTAGACTTGGTTTCGTGGCCGATATGACCAAGTACTTTTTTCACATTTTGGACACTTCAATACGCAAGCCCAATTTTGTTGAACTGCTTACGTACACAGGCAGTGCCGTTCGGATCGTGAACGAACGCCCCTTTGGTACCTTTGAGTGACGACCCTAGGGATTTTACTGTCATCACCCCTGCCTCACTTTTGACCCCATACTTAGACCCATACTGTGCTGTTGGGCAATCACATGATTGTGACCAATTAAGAAGGAATTATCGGTTCAATTTATCACTTTCTTTGTGGTTCGTAGCCTGTGGTTCGTAGAGCTAAAGTTGCCATCTGCAAAGGAGACTACGGGGAAAATGAAAGTAGACTACGTGTTGAGAGATATTTCGTGCCTCGCCCCCGTAAAGAACACCTAAGTGTTAGGGTTTGAGCCTGGTTCTGTCTGCGGTGGCCGACCCTTGTCTGAGCCCGGAACAGTCGGTTATTATCGCAACCATTGTATATAGCGTCATTTTAGCGTATACCTATGGTACCAATTTCATGTATCGTCGCGTATTATTCTTATTGCTGTTCATTCTTTGCATGCCCTTTGTATTTGCGTATTAACTTAAACGTGAGTGATTCAAACAATTTGTGTATCGTGTGTTCTTATTCATTGGCTCACAATTGTCGTCAATTCTTTTTTAGTTATGCCATGTCAGACTGTCATAACTAGGGGCCGCTATGTTCCCGACAATGGTTTACCAAATCAAACGTCATACAAAAACCGTTCAAGTCTACTGAATCTTAACGTATTACGTCATGGAATTTTTCCTAAAAATGAGCCAAGATTGCACCATCCTTCGTAAGACTTGTATCACACCTGTTGAGAATTACTTCACAATGTTTCACTATTACGTCACAGTAACTGCCTACGTGAGTTTGAGATATTGCAATGTATTCTAGTCATTCGTAAAATTGTTGCTTGAAAGTTGGTCGCATATTTAACTGTTTGCTTAGTGCTTGCCAGCTGGACGAAAATTCCGTCCTTATCTAAGTAGTTTGTATCGTAGTGACAAGTTTTTAGTGGTCTACGGTGTTGCATTACAATTTCGACAGCCAGGTGGCTAATTTTACAGAAATACAATTTTGAATAGACGGTTTCAAAAGAGTGTTTCTTTCGGTCATTACATACAGACGAACCGATCCGCAAAACTTATGTTACAATTTTCCCACGAAGAGATTATGGTCTACCGCTGTGACCAGGTAGATGCGACAAAACGCGAACGTTAAAACGTGCTTGTGACCGAGGTTGAGGTCTACAGCTTGAGGTCTACCGCCATACCTAAATGCCGTGTATGTGGCCTGTCTACAAGTGTATAAAGTGTTTATTGACAAAATACATGTAGCCTACAGAAATACGTGATATCATTTTTATTTTATACTATTCAAATATAAAAGCAGCGGTAGACTTCACGCTACAGTAGTACAAAATTTAAAGTAAAATATAGCATTTCATTAGATGAAAATGAATTTATGTAAAAGCAAAGAAATGATTCTGCATTTCTGTCAATTTTTTGATTTCGCAGTGACCCTCCAGCTGTCCAAATCGCAATAAAAATCATTAAAGTGAGTCGTCCCGGTATTCCACTGTCTCTACTGAAGACTATAAAAAATGTTATTCACAGCTTCCCTGTTTGATTTTCAGCTATAATGCCTTGTGGAAAAAAGTAAGAAGATCGCTTGTTGTACGTGCCTTTGGGAAAGGCGATTAACAATAATAGGCTACATTCAGAAATCACACAACCCTTACCCGATAGCTCAGTGGGTAGTTGGAGCCCATTGTATTAATATTGCCACTTTGATACTCAAATCGGCTAAGTCGTCATTGTTTTCTGGGTAAAGCTTTTGAAACTTATTCTGAGTTTTAGTGATTTCAGTTTTACTAAAGTTCCAAATAACCCCGGTCTCCCCTACACCATGGCGAATCCACCATCTTACAGCATTTCCGCTCCCAAGCTGCTGATTCAACTATTGCATACGGTACAAAAATTATGGGTCTGCTTTTAACAATTGCAGTTTATCAAAGTAGTCAATCCGCAATGTTAGCTCAGTGGTTACGCGTCTGGCTCGACCACACGGCGCTGGTTCCACTCTCGTGGTGTGCGCTTGAGTAACACTTTTCAGGACTGCTCTCAATTCAGCGGCACCTAGTGAATCGAATAATTCCCCGGCAACAACGCTTGAACAATCGGAAAACTTCACTCTGCCAATCTATGTAGGCTACCCGGCCCTGCGTCTACAAGTAAGCGAAACTACCAGGAATATCCTATCAAGGCTTTGTCAGTCCGAGGATAAAAATTCAAAAACTAAACCAAACCTATCTATCTTCCTAATTAATGGCAACAGAATTGGGAGCAGAAGTCGGTCTACCACTTTTTGATACTCACATTGAGAAATTGCCTTCTGTTCATCATGGAATTTATTTAATTAACCTCGACCTTGTGTTGCAATGGCCACATGGGTTACCCAGGATGTAGGCCTACTTACAGTAGCCTACTTTTTGACCGAAGAGCTGTTTTAATAAGCTTAAAAAATTCAATATCAACTCTTTATTTCTGCCGAGATTGCTTTGGAGCAATTATGCCAGTTCATGCCGGAGGTAACTTATACTAACTTATAACTTACAGTAGGTAGGCTACTGGTAGCTAAACTAGGTGGGCTAAGGTAGAAGTATCTAAAACTTTTCTTTTGTTTAAACAAAATCTGTGTAGCCTACCTTATAACCTACAGTAGTAGGCCTATTGCAGTTTATAGGTTACTCTGTAAAATAATTAATTAATCAGAAGTTTGTTAAGTATAAGCAAAAAAACAAATCATTTGCATTTTTTCCTGGAGTTTTGGCTCGCACAAAATAATACACTTGTTTGTTTTGTTGTTTTTAAATAAAAAATGTAGGCTACTAAATAATACGATTGCAACAATATCACATGAGTCAGAAAACTACTGTAGGCCACGTACTGAATATTACCAAGGATGTAATTTATGTTAAAACTTGCTTTAATAACTAATGGCTGGGTAGCCGAATGGCGAACATACAACGTTTGGAAGAACGTTGGTTTGACCCCAACGGAGAGAACGTAGGCCTACTGTAGGTTAGTGTTTGGCATGGTAGGATACTGAGACATGAAGGTTGGCTTTTTTGTCTTGCTCCAATTAAATCCAAATCTTCAATTATTGGTATTAGCATGGACAGGCTAAACAGAGGTGACGAACCTGCGGCCCGCAAAACAATTTGACAATCGCTCATGCATGAAAGCATTAAAGACTAAAGACATCTCAAAGCTGTCAGATGTCACTAAGTATTTAAACGACTTAAATGTACAACTTCAAGGGCCAGATCAACTGTTGCACTCGATGTTTTCCAAGATCACATCTTTCATGTCAATGCTGAGCCTTTGGGGAAATCAGTTGAAAGAAACAGTTGCACGCATTTTCCCACATTGAAAAAACACAATCCACATCTTCATGAACTCAATACGCTTTGGAATGTTCAAGTCTTTTGGAAAGTTTTAATGTAAGATTTCAGGATATCAAAAGCAAAGAACTGGAGCTTGATGTCTTTTTTATCCCCTTCAACGTTACACCTGCTTCTGCACCCTATGAGTTCCAACTCGAACTCATAAAACTACAGAGTGATGACACGCTAAAAGCAATGTATGTGAACAAGCCGTTGCTTGAATTTTGTCGTGTGTGTTTATCAAAGAAAGAGTTTCCAAGCTTGAGAGCTCACGTTCTCAAATGGTAATCTGTTTTTGGCAGGACGTACCTATGCGAACAGTTCTTTTCTAAAATGCACCATGGCCACCATGGCCACCTCCACAACCTTGAGGTGGCCATGAATGCACTTTACAAAAAGTCGTTACAGGTCGAGGCTGACAGATGAAAATCTTAGTAGCCTATTGATTGATTGATTTTATTTCGTTGTAGGTAATTATAATAGGCTACAATAAATACAGCAATAAAAAAGGTATTTCCAGCAACGGGAATCTGCGAAGAGACCATGGGTCTTCAAGTCAAGCAGATACCCCAGATTCTAATAGAAGTTCTAAAATTGCGATAAGTATAATTCAATAACGAAAAGTTGAGAGTTGCCACATCGTCTGTTCGACGTAATATTGAATGCTTAGTCAAGCAAAAAACTTTCCAAAAATCCCACTAAGCAAAAAAATTCAATGCTTCAATGTTATTTTTTATGCTTCAATGCTGCATTAGATAGCTTCATCTGTATGATTCGCATGGGCTTTTGTTTGTTGTTTGAAAAAAAAATTTCGTTAATTGATTTGTTGTTTTGGAGCATAGTGGTCGAAACTATTAGTCAACTCGAGCAAAATGGATAGAGCCAAAAAAAGAAGAAATCATAGGATACTCATATGAAAGCAGACGCTTCGAAAATTAAACTGTCTTCATTATGATCAGTGCAAGTACTTTTGCTCTATTCTTTTTGCTCAAGTTGATTTGTTTTTTTACTGTTGTATGTTTCGATTCTGTGTAAGATAATTTCAACTGTGTGGGTTTTATTACTTTCATCTGCCGTTTGTTACTTTTCATGAATAATATCTTGAGTCGCTTCTAAACGATTTAAAAGTTGTGTGGCCCGATAACTCATGGGTAATTGACAAAGTGGCCCGCGACCGCAAAACGGTTCGTCACCCCTGGAAGACAAACTAGCCTAATTGTTTTTCTTTAAGGAAAAACCTATAGGCCTACAGATAAAATTTTGGTAGACCTGTAAAGCTCTTGGGGTGGCTGGTTGAATGCTTCTGACTAAGGGTGGCTGACAACGATACTAGACTGTTGAGATCAGGAAGTACATCTTGTATTACACCACGTGTTGAAGCGATCAAGGCGGATTCAGAAACGTCACGTCATTCCATCAGAGGTGTGTTGATTGAAAAAGGAAGAAGATTACCACACCAGTCTAGGGTTGCCAGACTGAAATTTGAAAAAAAGGCCAAACTCACAAAAAAAAGGCCAACTTGAGGCCAAATAGATAAAAAAAAAGCCAAAAATAAGCCAAACTCAAACAAGATAAAATAAGCATTGTAAATCGTGACTCAATGTGCCAGAATACGAGTTTGGATTTGTTCTTGTTCAATATCAGCATTTAGAAGCAGAAATGCCAGACTATTAAAAGGTCTTAAACTCTTAAAGCCAAAATAATAGTTTGATTTTTGGTTTTGAATCTTTATCCTCGGACTGACAAAGCTTTGATAGGTTATTCATGGTAGTTTTGCACATTCTACTTGTAGAGGCTTTTGACGCGGGCCGGTTACCGAGATCAACAAAGTTAAATTTTCAATTCTTGAAGTCTTTTTGCCAGAGAATTATTCCATCCATTAGGCGCCTCTGAATGGAGAGCAGTTCTTAACGTGCGTTGCTCAAGCGCACACCCCTAGAGTCGAATCATCGCAGCTTGATCTTGAAGCTTCTTCGTTCACGAAGTCACGCGCTAACCAACTGAGATATCGGGGCGGACCAAGAAAAAGCCAAACAAGGAAAATATTAGATAAAAAAGGCCAAATGGATATTTACCTGTTTCTATCAAAATACTGTCTATAATATTCATATTTCTTGATATTTTATGACTTGTAGCAGATTTTAATAAATTGTACCAAAATATTTCTGAAAGTAGACCGAAAAATAGCAAGTATAAAAGATCTGTAGCGGATGAGTTTAAATCCGCTACAGTGGTGAGATTTGGCACCACTGGCTGGCTTAGAGGTGAGCTCAGTTTGACTCGGCGCCAGCGTCACATTACGAGTATTAAACAAATAGCCTATAGAACATGTCTTGAACAATGGTGAGGATGGTTTTCATCTGGTAAGGTTACAATAAATGAGAAATATTGATTATTATGCATTTTGAAGAATAAATTTAAAAAAGGCCAAATTTAAGGCCAAATCTAGAAAAAGGCCAAATGTATAATTTCTAAGGCCAACAGACTTTAAAAAAGGCCAAATTCGAGAAATTTGTCCTTAAACAGGCCAATCTGGCAACTCTGCACCAGTCTGTTTTATAGGCGAAATCAGTCACCCTTGGCGAGTGCTGCCAGACGCAATGCTAAAAATATTAAAACTTGAAAGTAGGCTAAACAGTACAGAATTATAAGAACGTTGGACTGCACCGCAGAATACCGGCTGCTGACGAATACGAGACAGCAGTTGGTACAGACCTACTGTACTTCAGGTCCAGTTGGTAGCATAAATGCAAAGTATGTTGTGACTTATTCGAACACACTGTTATTAATTGTTTTTGTACATCACATTCCAACTGCTCTGTGACATTTTTCATTGCTTCAAATCTTGACAACCTTGTCATTTAAATGATCTTGTGTATGTTGGTGAATCTATCGGCCATACATGAGTGTTTTTTCTAAACTTCTGCTTGATCTCCGGATGCACTGTTCCAAAATACCATCCAAACAATCCACCTGTACGTTTAAATGGTAAATCCCACGTTGGTTCAATCAAGTTAAGGCTTCACTGAAAGGTTTAAACATCTCTATTTTTATTTGATTTTCAACGTTTGTCTTGTAGTAATTTTGATACTGATCTAACCTAACCAGTAGTGTTTACAAGGGAGGTCCAGGATTTATTTTTGTACCAGAGAGACTAATTTTAGGGGCCCGGAACTTTTTCAAAAGGCCAGGAAACTTGGAGAAGCTACCGTAGGCTATATGTTTTGAATGTATCAAAAGTGGAAAAAACTTTGCTTTGGATGTAGCGCGTTTTTCTTAAAAGTTCCTTGATTTGGGACCCGAGGATTTCATTGGTACCACAGGCCCAAAATATCCTCTCAACGGCTCCAAACCGAACCGATAAGTTTATAAGTGATGTCACATTTAATACAACAAATTAGCGGCTTCTGTTACAACCGTTTAGTTAGTAACATGCTCATGCAGTTTCCTCTCTTTTAGTACTATCGACCGAAACAACATCAAACAAAAATCTAAACATTTAACAATAGTCAATAGCCCACCTGTATGAATATACAAAATCTTCTTTCCGTTAAATCGAGTTGGATTCTTTTCAAGTTCTGATAACATGCCTTTGATAGCCTTTCCAGTGTACACTGGGTCACATATTATTCCTGTGGCACCCGCAATCTCCAAATAAAGTTCTGGAAGTAAGTAGGCTATTGAATTTTCAGTCGTACCCTTAGCCTATAAAACAAGTAAATTAGACCGAGACTAATTTAGCATTATTTGAAAAGTCTTTTCTCATTCGATTGAAACTTGCTGATGACAGGGTAAGCCCACCAGCACTTGGTCTATGTCTATAAAGTGCTTTAAGTTTGTGTTAACTTTAACAGGAATAACTTTTTTGATGTAGTCTTTGTAATTTCCAATCCAGGCAGTGTAAAATATATTGCAAATTAGGCCTAACTTATAACAAATTTTCTTAAATTATATATTGTAATGTCAGAGAAATGTGTTTTTCAAAAAGTGCCCCTCTGTGATGTGTTAGTTTCCTTTACGTGAGAAATGTATTGAATTCAGAGAAAAAGAATCGTCTACACCTCAGGTCGATTACGAAACAAACATTGTACAGTAGGCTAAAAAAGATAAAATAAGTAAACTCTAGCTTTACAGAAGCTACGCCGTGGCTCAGAAAAGGTTTGCTTGGTAAGTATCTAAAAAATATGGAGAGTTTTGTCTTATGCACTGACACAATGCAGTACATTTTTCAATAAGTTATTTGGAAGGTAGCTCGTGAACCAGTTCTAACTAAGATTCGCTGATGCATGAAAAGGGTGTGAGTGATTCTCTCAATAAAACCATTGAATGTGTAAGGAACAACTGAGATTTTTCCCACGTTTTGTTGTTCTTTAGTCGCATATGAAAGTGAATCACGTTATTACGTCATTGTTTGGATTATTATCAAGAATTTGAATATGCCTATTGGAAGCATTCTACTCAACACAAACAATCTTGTGCATTGCTTTCTATTGCTTAAATTAATTCAAAAGAGGAACTTGATATACCTCTATCTTCACTGGTGCTGATTGAATATCCTTCTCCCACATAACAGTCAATAACATCTGCAATATCTTCGGCTTCTGTATCGAGAATTCCTAATTCTGTAAGCATGTCATCTACGTGCTCGTATAAATGTTCTTTCTTGTACGCTATGCTTATGCCATGGATTCTGCAACGCAGTTTAGTTAGTATTTTCAGCGTAGTGAATAACCAAATAATTGAGTTCAACAATTGTATTTTTAATGTCAGTCTGTGTATTATCTTAAAAAAGCCATAAAAGTCTATGTTTGCAATGTATGAAGTAACGCCGACTCATTGAAGAGGGTGTGAAACGATTCAGAAATGGCTATGGAGAGGCACACTGGTAGCAGCTTTCATCTAGCAGAGGAAAAAAACAACTATTTTTTTCTTGTGCTTTGTAATCTTGCTCATTTTTTTTATTTCTTTTTATTAATTACTGTAAATGAAATATTGTTGAGACCTTGAATACTTATGGCCTTACAAATAAGTTATATTTATTGATATTGGGCCAGAAAAACAAGCAACAAAACTTTGTAAATATTTGTTGCATTATCAAACGTATACAAATGTTCTTGTGGTTTCTGTCAAGTAAATTTGATGTGTGAATATGAAGTTATTGGTTTGAAAAAAATTGCTCACCAAAACCTTGAAGTATAGCCTACACGTAGCGTAGGGGAAAGTTAGTTTTTGGGGTGCGACAAAATTCTTGCCCAAATATAATTAATTGAGCCCAAATATTTTTTGCGACAAAGCATAGACCACCTGATTGAAATCTTTACATTGCTCCCAATGGTCTCCTATAATTTTGATTATTCAACCAAAAATCAAAAATAAATTAAATGTTAATGAAACTTTTGAAACATGCGAAAGTTCTTGCCGAAACTTTTATTAAATTTTGCCAAATTTTTGAGTAATTGAACAGTTTGAGGGTGCGGTTTCACTTTATTTGACATTTGCATAGCCATTATCTCAGCATAGAAATCAAAATAAGGTCAATCTTAATAAAGTTTTTGAAACATACTGAAGGTTCTTGCCCAAATTTTTATCAAATTTTCGACTAATTGAAAAGTTTAAAGGTACGGTTGCATCCCTTGCACCTATAGCTATTACGCCTAATGCTTTGAAACAAATATTTTCGGTTGCGCAACTTCACAACTTTACTCTGACATTGGTTCAAAGGGTAGGCACTTTAACGTGTTCTTCTGTGCCAAAGCATCACTTTCAACGGTGTGGGAACAGAGGTCAATTGGTAAGAAAAAGTTAAAATTATTGCGAACTCTCGTTTTTCCAATTGCCACGGATGGATGTACGATTGAGACATGCAAAAACATTAGGTCTACTTCAAAATGTTAAAAAGCTTTGAAATTGTTGTTACGGACAATCGTTTCCCAGATAAAACATAAAACCTTTAACGTCATAATTTACCTAGCGTCCCACGTCATGGAATTTTCTGTAAACGATAAGGTCTTGCATCATTTCGAATTATGAAGTATTGCATCAGCCAGATTTAACTCGTGTGAATTATGAACTATTGCATAAACAGTTCTGCTTTGCGTACTAGCTAGACGAAATTTCCGTTCTTTATCCAGAAATTTGTTTTGTGGTGAGAATTTGTTTTGTGCGTTAGTAGGCTACGTACCGTGTTACGCTCTACTTTTTAACAGCCTGTGGCTATTCTTCGCTGAAATATAATTTGCGAAAAGACTTTTTCAGAAAAGTGTTTCTTTCGGTCATCGCATACAGACAAAAGATTTGGGAAGTTTATCCTACAACTATCCCACGGAGATATATGGTTTACCGTTGTGACCAAATGTGTTGCTGCAGGAGGCTATTACGCATCAGCTGGATGGAAATAAAAGCAAACGACTTTTTTTCCTAACAAATAAAAGATAAATGGAGTCTGATTAATAATATTAACTTCAGAAAATAAAGATATTTTGGACATATTGCAAGAACCAACTCGTTGGAAAATTTAATGTTAACTGGAATGGTACAAGGCAAACGAACAAAGGGACGACAAAAATGAAATATTTTGGCAATATCAAGCAAATTACGGGAATAACAAAATATGCCAGAAGTAGGCTACACTAGCAAAAACAAAAAACAGAGCAACATGAAGGGAGTTCATATGGGAGGCCACAGCTGATCAAATATTAATCTGTTAAAGAAGAAGAATCATGCGTGACATATGACATCACAGTCATGTGATTCAGCACGTGATATTCTGAGCATTCTCCTGGAAAGAATTTTAATACAAAGTAAATTAAGTCATTGTATCACCACCAACAGCGTGGACAACGGGTTAGTTAGGGTAAGGGAATAGTCGATGGAGTGGGTTCGATTCTCACCCCTGCCTTATTCTTTTTTCTTCTGTAGCCTAACTGAACTGAGTGCAGGAAGGATCTTAATAACTGCAATCAGTTGAGTTCATAAAGGAAATTGTCCTACCTTTCTTATTCATAATTACAACATGGCGCTAAATAGTCACGTCATTCTGTGATGTCACATAAGTCACACATGATTGCGTTATACTGCTTTGGCACAGAAGAATGCCTTAAAGTGTCTACCGGTTCAAAGCCTCTACAAACATGTGAAGATTGACATTCAAAAAAATTCTTAATTTGAATAGAAGAATTTCCCACAAACAACCAATCATAATTAAATGCATATAATATACCAAATAAGCCTCCTAGCTTCCTGTAACTAAATACGGGTTAATACAAAGTAAACAGACAAAATGTAACAAGCAGTACAGTACTTCAATTTTTGCCCGGTCATGTAATTAGCGATCGCCAACCCAGCAAGCACTCCTCCTGTTCCACAGGTCACTACAATGTCTTGGAACTCATCCAAAAGATTGTTTTCATTTATCATTTCTTCCCATGCGTTGATGTAGCCAAACAAGCCAATTGCATTGGATCCACCTTCTGGGATGCAATAAGATTTGTTTCCGGTGTCTTCTCTGCGAAAGAGTCGATCACGTCACAGTATTTCAACAAACAAAGTAGTCATTCGATGACTGCTACAGCCTACATTGACTTTTTTATATCACCACAGATCGAACACTGTATCAGCACAGGCTAAAAAGAACAGAAGACCGGGAAAGGTATTGCTGGTTGGTTTTGAATCTTAATCCTCGGACTTACAAAGCATCTGATGGGTTAGATTATTCCTGGTAGTTTTGCATAGCCTACTTTTAGAGGCTTTGATGCAGAGCCGGTTACAGCGTTTGGCAGAGTGAAGTTTCCAATTATTGAAATATTGCTGCCGAGGGAATTATTCCATCCACTATGTGCCCCTTAATGGAGAGCAATAATCCAACGTTTCGCACAAGAGGAGCGTCAAAGCTTTAAATGAAGTACAACAATGGAAGAAGAGAGAGACTTTTTTGAGCATCATCATTACCTAACAGAAGTAAGAAACAATTAAGAGCGACAGAAGTTCAATACAGATGCGCAGTAGAGATAGATCTACTTTACGCGTTGTTTTAGCATAGAACAACGGTGGGCAAACTGCGGCTCGACAACATAAATTTTGTGGCTCTTGTATTGAATCGTAATAAGCTTATTACAAAAAAATTAAGATTATACTTTATAAATGTTATCTCGCGCTGTCAACCAAGCAGTGGCGTACCTGGGGTTATAGGGTATGGCAAGCAAGGCTCGAGCCATGGGTGCCACATTGATAGGGGCGCAAAAACCGGTTGATAAAAATTAAAATTTGTGACACTTTATTCAAAATCTAATTTGAGCCCAATACAATAATCAAAAAGGAGTCTCTCTTTTACTCTAGCCATTGTTAAACAATAGAATTGTGACGTTGCAAATTTACAGGAGCTAAAGCCATGCATTGCATTTCCTTGTAAATCCATTCAACATCATCATCATTTTGTTTTTCGTCATTAACGCGTCCGGGGCAAAAAATATACTAACTAAAAAAATCGATATAATTAAACCTACCAGCACGTTAATGAATGGGAAAAGGTGGCAAAACCTTAATAGGTTTAAAACGTGCCTGAATGTAAAATCATGTAGTGGGCTAGGCAGTTATATCAGTAGTTAGCACGGCGCAAAACCCAAAAAACAATAACCGTAGCAAAAAAATTCAACACTTTTCCCAAAAACATGTGTTTCTCGGCAGTCGAGTGTAGCAAGAACTCAGCGATAGACACGTGTTTCGGCCACGAGGCTGGGCTCAATTACATGTTTTTGGAAAAAGTCTTGATGGCTAGTGTGGAGGCTACACCGGTATGGTTGGCGAAACACAATGCTCACTGTTCTATAGTTTAGTTTATTGTTGTTTATTAGCTGCTGCGAAAAAAGATGCACAACGAATCAAAACACAATGTACATAGCAAAAGAAAGAAAATGATGAAAGCATCACAACAGCGGGAGGCTGCGAAGTGACCACTCAAGGTCTTCAAGTCAAGCAGCCACCCCTTAACTCATCAACGATAACTTAATTATAACACTGGTCAACACGAATTTTTTGGCAGACAAAGTTAGAGTGTTTTTGGGGGTTTTGAAGGGCACTGATTCCGAATATGGCCTTAGTTTTCCCGAATTGGCTCTAGTTTTGGAGGTATCGCATAGGGTCATTTTGACCAAAATCCCATATTTGAGCCTTATGCGCAAGATCAAAAAAACAGTTTAACCATATTAGATATTTCAGAAATGCAATTTAATGGTCAATTGTGAACAATAAAGACAGTTTTAAGTTTAAATACAGCAACATCACGAGATTTTTAAGGATTTTATATTAGATTTGTCATACTTGAAAACTTGATGTTACCCATGTCATATACACAAAATACACAATCATATAGCCTACCCTACCGTGCAGTAGTGTAAGTACATAAAACACTAAAAAGTGTTGCATTAAATCAGTCAATCAACCTTGTATAATATAAAATTTAGATAAAAGGAACCACATTATCTTTTTCATTGTAAATTGAAAATAATGGTATGAAATACAATAAGATTAAAACTATTAACTAAATTTGCCCCGAAAAAATGTCTCTTGTAAGATTTTCGCTTGTGAGAAACTTTTGGGCAGTTTCTCAACAAGTTCCAGCAATAGTCTGCCATCATGTGCTTATTCCATCTGCCCTGATATCTTTCTTCCATTGTCTTGATGTCTTGGTGGAACCTTTCCCCCCGCTCTTCACTGTAATCACCAAGATTATCAGGAAATCTGTCAAGGTGGCTGAATAGGAAGTGAACTTTAATGCTCATGCTAGCTCCAAGTTTTCCAATTGCAGATAACATCTTCCGAACTAATTCTCTGTAATTAGGTGCTTTGTGATTCCCCAAGAAGTTTTGTACTACATCCTTGAAGGAGTTCCATGCAGTGAGTTCATTGCTGTTCATGTGACTGGTGAAATCCGAATCTTTCACCAACGTTCAAATCTGAGGTCCATCAAAGACACCAGCTTTAAGCTTTTCATCGGAGAGTCCTGGAAATTATGACTGCAAATGTACTTGAAGCAATTCCCCTCCAATGCTTTGACGAACTGCTTCATTAACCCTAATTTAATGTGCAGAGGAGGAAATACAATTCTATCCCTGGGAACTAAAGGTTCATTCATTACATTGGCTGTCACAACTTGAAGACTGGTGCGTTCTGGCCAGTTTTTCTTGCGCCAGTGCTGGGTTCTCGTCCTGCTGTTCCACAAACACTGGGAGCAAGGATACTTGGTATATCCACTTTGTTGACCAATTAGAAAACTGACCATTTTTATGTCAACACAGGTGAGCCACTTATAGGTATTGTAGTCAAGCTTTTCAAGGACAAGTTTGATGGCATCATACTCCTCTTTCGTCTTGGGAGAATGTCCAATTGGTACAGGAGCAAAATGTAGGACGGAACGTAGGACTTTACAGTAATTTTTAAATTAGCTTTCGTTACTAATTATTATGCCATATCAAACAAAATTGATAAGATTTACGTACTTCTTGGTGAGACTTTTAGGGGGTAAATACAGGTAAATACACTAATTTGGGCTAATCTAAGGGTATAGGTATCTTCTAAACTAGAGTCAATCTGGCAAAACCAATGTCATATTCGTAATCAGCGACCTTGAAAACCCCAGAAAACAATCTTAGATGTCCTGCCAAAATTTTTTTTTCTCATTTAGTTGACCAGTGTAATTGGCTAATTGAAAAAAAGACATACTAATAAATAAATAACAGTGAAGCTGTCCAAGATGATAAGAAATTAAAAAAAAATTTCGGGTAGGCCAACGTAGCCTGTGTTACAATTCCAAGTCTGATTAGTAATTTAGCATTTGCCTAATATGTGTCAATACTTTTCTTTTTGTACATTCTTTTAAAAGTTGTGAAGGCGGATTTGCGAATTTCATCTGGTATATTATTCCAAATTTTTGCGCCAGAGTATTTTATTGAGCGTTGTAGTTTTGTGGTTGTGTATCGATAATAATAGTAATCTAGGTTGGTCGAGTTTCGAGTAGCAAAGTTGTGAATTTCGTTGCATTTTTTAAAGTAGTTTTGAAAAGTGCCGGGTAATGAGTTAAAACTAAACTGGTACATAAATTTAGCAATATCAAAGTTGTACAGATCTTTTAACTTTAGGATATTGAGTTGTTTATAAAAAGGTGTGACATGGTCAGCCCATTTGCCTTTCACAACAGCTTTGATTGCCTTGTTTTGCAAAACACCAAGCTTTCCAATATGTGTTTTGTATGAGTAGTATGACGACCTCCAAATTGTAGTGAGTATAGTAAGGTAGTGCCGACTCCAAGAAGCTCGCTCCTTCTCAACAATCCATTCAACGTTAATGTAGTCAGGGATGGCTGTCCGATTCGCCAACCTTTCGCCATTAACATGTCCGCTATAGAAATGGAACTGACTGACATGCAAGAAGATGTGGTTCTAAAAAAATTCAGTCAGTGTCACTCTACCATTGAGTACTACCACAGGTTCCAGAGAATAAATATCCAGAACTCAAAAAGACCAGTGTACGACTCATTTCAGTTTTATCTACGACTTATTGTTGTGAATCTTTATTTTCTGCAATGAACTTTGTAAAATCAAAACATCGTGCAACCTTGACAAATAAACACAATTTTGAAAAATGACTTTGAATTTGCTGCATTCTGAGAGCATTTTCAACAAAAATGTGGGATGAATATTCCTGTAAAATGGTGATTTCCGGTGGCATAGCAAAAGGATAAGATCATGTTTACTTCGGCATTTTTCGGAAATAAAGCTAAGTTTCTATGTTTTCTTGTTGCTAATTCCTGGCTGAGATATTTGAATGTTTGGTATTGGCAAAACTCGCTCTTTTAATGCAGTTTCGTTTAAAATCAGGCAAACTTTGTTTTATAGACATAGAGACTGAAAGCATCATCATTAAGCATCATTATATCACCCTTGGCTACGCCACTGGGTGATATGTTATTTTGTGTCAACTGATTTTACGGCTCGCTGGTGTTTATGGTTTATCCGCAAGCGGCTCTTTCTTTGAACAACTGTGCCCACCCCTGGCATAGAACATTCAGGATTTATGTTATGACACGAGCAATCTACAGTAGGATAACAACAGTGTGTTTTTATACAACGCTGCATTAATTTTAGAGGCTATTAGAGGCAGTGCAAGATATAGGCTATAATGAGATTGAATATTTTTGCTGTGTTTCGTTTCAAAATATGACAAGCTTGTTTCAAAATATTAGTTTCATGTATTTCCTTTCCCCAAGTATGTGACGTTTTAAACTGCAGAGTTGTTTCTTGGCAAACGTTTTGGCATAGCCTACTATATAGGTGACTAATAAGAGCTTTAAGATTTCCCGTCCAGAGACTCCTGATTGTTCTTAAAGGCGTTTACAAATGCCATACCAAAATTTACGAATCCTTACTTATCAAATCTTGTAATCCAGGGCTCGATTGCCAGTTGAATACTGAAGTACTAACTTTACATCTGTTAATTACACATTTTTAATGTAAATGTTGCGTGCTGTGGCTTTATTTGTGAATGTTTTGCTAAGAAACAGACCGTAAACAACATCATAAACGATTGTACCATTTTCAAGCCATCTAACGGAGTGGAAAGTCTGCTCGATGGATGAAGAAACCAAAGACTGGCTGCTCTCTCGTAGCCTTCTAGTGTAGTCCGGTAACATCGTAAATCTGGGGTAGTAAAACGATAGGCCCTCGAGCCCAGAAGCTCATACGATGACGACAAAAAAGGTTTGTTTTTTTAATCTGATCTGTTCTCACTATAGCATTTTTTATGACAGCGTATTGTGAATCAATCTTTTAAACATTTTTTGACAAAGGCTTTGTAGCCGAAAACACTTACATTGGTGCATTTTAATGATTTACGAATGACATGAGTGTAACACGCTTTCATAGGTAGGGTATATAGGCTACTGTAATCATCAGCAATTACCTTATCAATTTTGCTAAGCTTGGTTCTTTTGGTTTAACTTCAGCAACATAGTCGAAAGCGTTTGGTATAATGTACAGTTTAGCATTGCTGAATATCACAGGTAGAATATTTCCTGGATTATCAACCACTTTGTCATCCTGTATAAACAATAAGTTATCGTAGGCTCTAATTGTAAACATCAAACGCGATTTTTAATCTACCTGAATAAAACAGGCATGTTGAGCAGTTTTATTAATCTTAGTTAGTTGGTTGGTTATGAATATTTATCCTCGGACTAGACAAAGCCTTGATAGGGGATTCCTAATAGTTTCGTATACTTGTAGAGGCTTTTGACGCATAGCCGGTTACCGAGATTGACAGAGCAAGTTTTTCCGATTGTTGAAGTGTTGTTGCCGAGAAATTATTCCATCCGTTGGGTGCCGCTGAATGGAGAGCAGTCCCGAAATGCGTTGCTCAAGCGGGGTTGGTGTTGATTTTAATTTTGAGCTTTGGTGCCTATATGCATGTATTGAAGTAGCCTAGCTGCATGTGGTCATGTACTTTTTTTAGAAACTTTCTTGCTCTTTATTTACCTTTTCTATAGCCTAGAGCCCTAGACCGACGTGGATCTCCCACAAGTCAGCAGTTGTGAACTGAGCAAGTGACAATTGAGCTAGCAACATTTAAGCAAGTGACTGAAGTTGGCAACTGATGAATCTGAGTAAGTAACAACTGAGCAAGCTAAAACTAGGCATGTCACAAATCAGCAAATTCAGTTTAGCAAGCGATGACCAAGCAAGTCCAACGTGAGCATGTAAAATTCATTTGCTGACTTAGTAATTGCTGAAATGTACTTGCTGAGTTGAAGCACTTGTTGAGTTGACGTCGGCCGATTGGTCCGACGACCAGCCTATATGTCTAGTAGCATATCCAAAAGAGAAAACGTGTTGCAGCCTACTGATGTTGATATACCATTAGCAGTGGTCTATCAATAGCAGTTTTTGGTGTTGTTTTTTAGACATAGACTGAAACACAATCACAAAATGGTGGGAAAAATATGAAACCATCACCACTTTTTGTTCTTCTTTTATGAGCAAGTGACAATCCAAGTTTAATTCTCTTGCAGCAATCGCTGTAGCTCGGCAATGGTTGGATTGAATACTTCCAGAAGTAATAATGGATTTGCAGTTTTTAGCAATGGCTTGTCCCATTAAAAATTCCAATTTGCGTACCTTTTAAGCAAAAAAAAGAAGTTGTATTTAAATATTAAATCAGCGTAACGTTAAAGTAGCCTACTGTAATTTAGGTTACTACTTGATTTTTATCAATTACTGTAGGCCTATGTAGTTGGTCGGCGAGGGAAACTGCACGATGCTGGAAAGAAAGTTAGTTCAGCCTGTAGCGCTACAAGAAGAATCGAGGAGCACTTTTGGATCCGGGCCCAGGAAAACTTTGTGGGCAACCTACTTTATTTCCAGACAAAGTGCTGCCTGTCATATCATCTCGCTTGATGAATATTTCAAATCCACTTGGTACCCTTGGAATCTTCCACTCCTGGACTGGTGTCGGTAATGTGGCTAACTGCAAAAAAAACATTTGCACTTAGTTTTCTAGAAACATATCGACTTTTGTGAAAAACTGCATTCAAGTGAAACTAAGTCTTACAATGTAATAAAGCGTATGCCCACTGTTAGGTGAGGTTTTCATAACCCCCTTTCGTGTAGGATACGTCAAGAAGCCGATGTCATCTGAGGGCATTTGAAATGTTCTTTTGTTTGCATTAGCCTACAAAGATTTACGGTCACAAAACAGGCTAATACAGGCCTATAATTTTTCAAGGCTTTAAGTGCATTATGTAAAGTAGGCATTATACTGTTAGCTATAACCCCCAGTAACTTTTTTTCGGTATCTGTTTCCTGCAAACTTTTAGGAGTAAGAAATCCGTTACTAAAAATTAGTTCAAATTTTTTTCGGAGATTGATAAATTACCAAGGGAAATTTTCACGAAAAGGATATTTACCGAAACTGTTGTAGGCTACCAAGAAAATATTGTGGCTGCAGAAAGTTGTAGTTGGAACAGTTTGAGGCATTGTTATCAGATGAATTCTATTGAAATGTAATGTTTTTCGATAAGCTGTCGTTCTTTGAATTGTAGATCGAGTTTGTTTATTTCAAATGTCAAAATCTATGTCTGATTTGAAAAAACAGTTTTTTTCAAACATGGTGAATCACCTCTAATAGGCTACATAATGTATAGAATATATTTTTGATCAGCCAGGAACAAAATTCTTATGGCACGTTTAGTACCATATTAAAGCTGCTTTAGATTGTGAGAATATTCAGATGGCGTGACTTTAGCAAACGTGCATTAAAATTGCAAGTTCAAAAAGCAAGCAAATAAGTTAGCCTATAGGCTATAGCCCACCAAAGAATTTCAAAATCTACGGCGACACATGACTTAGCCTTCCACCGAAACGTTTTATCGAAACATTGTTTTTTGTTGACTTTTTGATCGAAGCTGTTACGCTGAGCAATTAATACATGATAGAAGTTACTTAAATCTACCATAGCTTCAGTTAACAGGTGCGCCTACTTTTGTGCACTATCGTCTTGACATCTGTTTGAAACGGTCTGATAAACAAGCGTTGTAGGCGGTTAATTGTCTGTTTATTGTAGCCTATAGCACAAAATCAAGTAGCCTATAGACTACTCCCTTCTAAACTACTTTGACACTTTGCAGTTTTGCGCTATGGCTGCAACATTTAGTCAGCCGACTTTCGCGGCACACTTACGACCTTTTTCCGGCACACACTTTGAGAAACTCAGTGCTTAGGTACATCTCTCACAACGATTTTTATGCACATTGTTCACAAAAGTTAAAGATTTGGTTTTACAGGTAACATCACAAATCCTCCAAGTTTCTAGCAAATCTATTCATTATGAGCATATTGAATTCAGCATAGCATAAAAGCTTTGTTAAATTTTATATGAAAATTACAAACCACAATTCTTTCTTTTGGAATTCCCTTCAATTGTTTTGCCCATTCTGGAGCTTCATAAGGCACGAGAGATAAATACTTGTTCATTTCACTTAACATGTTTTGCAGATAGAACGCTTACCTGTAGCCTAAGTGATGGATATCATCTACTTAATTTAGCCTTGGCAACGAAAATAACATTTGCTCTGTTTGTTTGTTAAGTGTTTTAAATAGCTGATAGTTTCCGAGCCTTACCGCCTGTAGGCCTGTTAACTTTAATTCCAACACAAGTTTAAATGTTTATTATATAATTTCAGCGTGCTAACATGCTTGAGGACTTCTTCAGGCATTTGTTTTTGGTATATATTTTTTGACACATTCCATAGGGTACTAAAAAAGTAACTTGTCGACCCTCATCTACACTTGGTCGTATAGCCCAGGGGTGGGCAAACTTTTTATCTCGAGGGCCGCATTCAGAATCTGAATTTGTTCGAGGGTTGCAGTATAGTAGGCTATAATTAAGATTATAAGCCAAAGTATCAAATCCAAAATAGTCAAAACACAACCTTTTATTTATTTTTAAAGTGGCGAAAGAAACGGAGATTTTATATACAGTAGGAGAGTGGGGCTAGTCGGAAAGATTTTTTTTTAAAGTAAAATTTAAAACAATTGGTGCATAACCTGACAACGTGAAGTGGCTTAAATTATCATCTATGGTGTTCTCTATCATACAACCAAAAATAAGTATTGAGTCAATTCAGCTTTTAATGAAAATTTAAAATAAACAAACATACAATTGATTTTTCAACTAACCCCATGCCTGGGGTTAGTTGAAAAACGTCAGTTTAATGCCCACTAATGAACAGGATAGGCCTACTCTTTTTTTAACCAACAAACATTTAAATGGGGTTGTAAGCAAATATTTTTACCTGCTATAAAATCAAATGCAATGAATTCTACACCTAATCATCGTAAAACCATTTTTTAATAAACGCATTGTTAAAACTTGTGATGCCGTATATGGTATATATAACACTTTCCAAGTTATTCAAATTAAACTTTAACAATGTATGTCTGCTTAAAACAAATACATTGGAGCTTATACTATTTATTATCATACCACGACGATATACTCGTATCGTACTACTATAGTCATACCGTTATCAAACCATTTTCCAACTAACCCCACCCACTATTTTCCAACTAGCCCCATTAGCATGTGACAAACTATTTTCCTAAAATATTCAAGCATGGCGCATTGGACTAAAATTTGTTTATGTCTTAGTGTTGTTGAACACCTACAGCTGACACACACCAAAAAACTTCTGCCTATCTTTAACGATATCGACGCATAAGATGTTTTTTAATTGCCAAAAATTTTACTTCGAAAGTAAGAAAATAGAAAATTGTCAGCCAAACAGGTATACCTTGACTCAACAAATCGAAACTAACATGGATTATGTGTTTTTATAAACTACTTCACATGTTGGCAGTAAATATTTAAAAAAGTTATCGGGAGTTAAAAAAATGATCATTTTTCAACTAACCCCGTCTTCCAACTAACCCCACTCTCCCCTACATGTATTACATAAAAGATATAAAAAATGTTTGTCTCAATTATTTATTTGAATACAACTCACATCAAGGTAACACTTTGCCCGACGAGCTTTGAGCGAATTAAACAGAACACATCTGTGAGCGAATTAACATACAGTAATTAGAAAAACTGTCGCAGTCGCCGCTTTTCTCTACCAACACCAAGAGTCTTGGCCTTGATCCAAGACTAAAACGAAGAAAGTCTCATGATGCAACCGGCCGAATTCAGAAATTTCGATTGTGACGTAATCGACTGTTTAGCAATGGCTGCTTTGACACTAATAATAGCCATGCATTCATGCAAGATCACAATGTGGCTGGGGAAACAAACCCCTACGATGCTACAAAAAGACTATAATTTATCTTTATCATGATGAAATATTTGAAGAAAAAGTTTAATTAAGCCATTGTAGGCTAGTAATTAAAATTTTCAAGCAATTTTAGAATTATTTTATTATACATTTGCTTCAGGCTTTCGCGGCCGCATGCGGCCCGCGGGCCGTAGTTTGCCCACCTCTGGTATAGCCTACTATCATTAAACTGAAGATTGGTTATTGGTGATAAGTTGTTGGTTATCAGGCTTAGCCTATAGCCTACAGGCCTATTAATTTTGATTGCTACTCTGTTACTGTTCATATGTAACCTGAGTCCGGCTTTTACTTCTATGAATAGCGTGTTTATTGCATCAAAATAAACTGACCTTTTAAGGGTAATATTTTTTTAATACAAAAATTGTTCAGCCAATTTTGATCCTGAGGCTATGTCAGCCTACCAAATTTAAGTAAGAACTTATATTAAAAGCGGTTGGTGCATTGTAACCTAACCGTTGCATCAAACTAATTACGTTACTCCCTTCACGAGACGGCTGCTTCTCTACCTGAATGCACCTCAACGTGCATGGCTGAACAGACACTTACATTCCATTCTATTAAATTAAATGACCCGACAAGATTTGTTAGGATTACAGTAAACTACTGTAGACGTAACAAAATGTTATTATGCTGTTGGTGGTAAACCTACAGTAGGCTATGTTGTGAGAAAATGTCTCATACTGTTGTCACTCAACTTTTAGAAGCCCACAACAAAACGTCTTGTAAAACTGTGACTTGTCACATCATTGGGCAAGTGATAAGACTTTTACAGTATCTAACAGTCGTGAAAAAACACGGTTTCTTTCTTTGTCAAAAACGCTGGATAATTATGATAATTATGTTTTGTTGTCGCTCGGTCTATATTTCACTGTAGTAAAAAGTTTGTACTGTAGGTTCATGCATTGTGTAAATCAAGTCTGCGTTTTAACCGGAGAGCTATTTCGGTGTTATAAAACTCTAGTAGACAAAGATTTTAACACCTGCAATAATTAAGTGCAGATCTATGCAAAATGTGTGAAATTAAATCTCAAGCATCCTGACAATGTAAAAAATGTAATACAGATCTTCACACTTTGTTGGTTGTTAAAAACCTATATAGCTTTTTCATGAACCATAAAATTACTGCTTTTTGTATCTCAAGTACCCAAAACTTAGTGTTAGGCTACTGTTTATTTTGATGATCAAATTGAATTTCTGCTGGCATTGCAATGGTTAAGTGAGCTTCAATCCAAAAAGAATTTTTTGAAAATAACTCACTCAATAAAATGTCATTGAAACTCTTTCAAAATACCTTTTGATCCGCATTCAGTGGCGTAGCCAGAAAAAATATTTGGGGGGAGGGGCAAATATTTGATGGATTGAAGAGAACGACAAAGTACTTGATTAAAGACATCGCCATCTGATGTGCAGTGGCGTATCCTGGTGGGTTAAGCAAGGGAACTGGTGGGGGGGTAGAGCGTGCCGAAGGCACGCGTTTCCTAGGGGGGTCCGGGGGCATGCTCCCCCGGAAAATTTTTGCAAAATTGCACTCAAATAATGGATTGTAGCGCTTTCTGGAAACACTTTTAGGGTAATATTTGTATGAAATTTATTAGCAGATAAACAGCTATTAACTTATTAAAGGTAGGTCTTGCACACAAACGGGCAAAAACTGCGGCTAAAATTAAAGAACACTAAAAACTCAGCTACACAAAAACTCAAAAACTACACAAAAACCCAACAGAGTAAGCGATTCTAAAATTGCTTCCACAGATTAGTTAAAAGAAACGTAAATCGCGTAAACTTTGTGCGATTTACGATATGCAAAATTTATTGGTGTCTTTCTGTGTGTCTAAAACAAGTCCTGGGAGCGTAAATAGCCAGATGTTTTCGAAAACGATATAAATTTCTACAAGTTTTATTATATTTTCAACAAAGGGCTCAACTTCGGAATCCAAACTTTGAAAATTTGGGGGGGGGGCATGGCCCCTTTCGCCCCCCCTGGCTACGCCTATGTCCGCATTGTGCCAAAAACATTTCCTTTTTTTCTCTTAAGCATTTTCTGTACAGTCCAGTTTATTTCAGTTAGAGTGGCTCTATAGTCTGTCCACCATTCATAAATGCAATGTATTGGACTGTAGAGTGTGTTAAGCTTGTGAATCATATGCAAGGTCAATAATAATCGAAAATATACGGTAACTTAAACGTTTTTCCAACGTGGTTAAGTAAACGATGTTGAACAATCTCATTTATACTTCTTTTCAAAGTTTAACAACAACTACTTCAAAAATCTTAATTTTGGACACTGTTTAAAAACAGAAATACTGGCTGGTTTGTATGCTCATTGCTCAAGCATTTGTGGTTATATGAAAAAAAAACACTTCTACCATTAAGCGGTGGGATGACGCACTGAATAAAAAGCTCGCTGTCCAATCATGCGATCCTGATTCGACTCCAAGCTCAAGTTGGTTTTTGAAACATATTTCTCGTTTCTACCCAGGATGTAATAAATTGAGTAAGCGTAGTTGCTCAAGGAAAGGTGGCCGACAGAAAGGAACTGACCAATGGCTGCCCTACTGTCATTAGTTTCGGAATATAATACGAACCTCTTCTTAAAAGATAAGTTTTTGTAACAATGATGATTTTATTTTCTAGGAAGATTGTTATTTCTTTCTCCAAGGTGGTACTGTAGCATACACTCTTTGCATCCAGTAGCAGATCCAGGGGGGCATGTAGACACGTGCCCCCTCAATAAACAAAAAGCGTAGACCTATTACTTTAGTCTATTCAGTTTTTGCACAATTTTCTCGCTTGTAGGCCTACAATCATATTTCATTAATTTTTTTTTTTTTTTATAGTGACATAAAGAAGTTGTTTTTAACACTGTTCTGTGTTTTAACAGTGTAACAGTATTATGTGTTTTAACACCTTACGTAGGCCTATGCCTACGTAAGGTGTAGATATTTTTGTGCTCCAAAAAACTAAAAAAATAGCACAATATTTCTTATAAGTAAACACATTGCTCAACTCAACTGGTAGGCTAAAAAGTTAACAATTAAATCACCGTAACCTAGGCCTGGCAGGCTCTAGCTGGGGGGCGAGGGCTGACACTTTGCGTATAGCAGTATTGGCCCTTGTTTACTCTTCGGTAGACTACTGTGCAGTGTGCACCTATTTGGTGCCGCAGTGCTCACTGCCATAAATAGTGTCCTGCTCACATTGACCGGATGCCTGCGTCGCACACCATTGGACAAACTTCCCATTTATGGCATCCAACCTGCTGAGCTTCGTCGCGAAGAAGCCATTCTGTCGCTCGGCCGACGGGCACTGGAAGCTAACCATATTCTTCACCACAAGATCTCTGCTTTCTCAAGCAAACACCTTTGTCGAATGAAATCAAGACACCCATTCGTGCCAGCAGCTCAACTTTTGATGAACGAAGCTGATGAATAAGCATCTCTGCGGCTACTTGGGCGCACAATAAATGGAATTTTGAATTGAAGTCAAGTACCACGTCTAGACTACATTCGTTCATCTTCGACGCCGACACACTCCCCATCGGCCTGACCCCAACTGTCAGTACAAGCAACCTTGTCGAAGAAAAGGTTATCAGCAAATTGTTCGTAAATAGTTGTTCGTAAAACAATTGTTCGTAAACAGTTGTTGGTGAAATGAAATCAGTAAAACAATTTTTCGTAAAGCATGTCTTCGTATACATCAAATCTCAATTGCATGCACGAAGAAATGCTTTGGGAAGAATTATTTTACAAAGAATTAATTTTACGAAGAATTATTTGCGAAGAATTGTTTACGAAGAATTGTTTTACGAAGAACTGTTTACGAAAAAAACGTCGGACACCGAAGAAAAGAAAAACTTTTGTAAGAATACTATTTTCTATTTTGTGAGAATGTTATATTCCAACTGTGCATTCAACACATTTAAAGTTTCAAATTTAGATACATTTAAATGTCGAAACAACTTGTGTATGTTGTTGATTCTTTTGGCCAAATGTAAGTGTTTTGCTTGAACCGCTGCTTGATCTCTGGCTGCACTGCCCCAAAATACAACCCAAACAATCCACCTGCACAAAACGGGTAAGATGATAATTTTTTTTTTCTAATCAATAAAAGTTTATGATAAAGGTTTTTCTATTCTATCTGCGCTGTTTATGTTTACGCATTAAACACGCGAAACATACATTATAGCAACATATCACAAGATAAATAAAGTGACTTGCGTTCTTTTGGTGACTATGGGCTACTAGGTTACCTCCTGATGAGATGATATCTATATAGCTTTTATTACCGCTCATCATCCTTAACATCAGGAGATAACCTAGTAGCCCTTAATCACCAGAAGAACGCAAGTTATTTTATTTATCAAATACCTGGTGAACAGTTTCATTCTGTCTTTGATATATCACTAGATGTTATATCTTTAGTTTTTAGATAGAAATTGCATGAAAAATACAGTCAATGTTTGTTTCACCTGTATGGACATACAATATTTTCCTTCCTTTGAATCGAGTTGGATTATTTTCAAGCTCCGACAACATGCCTTTGACAGCTTTTCCAGTGTAGACTGGATCACATATTATTCCTGTGGCGCCGGAAATTTTCAAGTAAAGCTCTAGAAGCATTTTGTTTTATTACACACAAAAACTCATAATGCACGCTAACCACTTTTTAATGCACTTTTTAGGTTAACTCTCTAATCAATCAATCAATCAAGTTTATTTCGGTATAGCTCCACATTCATTTTCAATTTACACATCAGTAGATATAACAAATCGCTTTTTTGATATGGAAACTACACCATGGAGGCACCGAAAAAACCATGCGGTTATCTAAGTCAAGGTGCCCCCACATGAGATACTAATTTAAAAGACATGTGCTTTTAAAGTCGGCTACTGCTATTTATGAAGTCTTCCACTGCTATAATCAGATCGACATAATCACAAAACGTTACATCGTTTCGCAAGTTCAACATTAATTTCAGAGTCATTACGCTAGCCTATTTGTTTTTTTCTTTTTATAGGAATGTTGTCAGTATGGTCTCTAATTTTTCTCATAAACAGTTACTTTGTTAATCGATTTTAGATTAAATGTCCTTCAGTTTGGTTGGATTAAATCAAGAATCATATAAATACCTCTGTCCTCACTCGTACTTATAGCATAACCAGCTCCCACATGACAATCAATAACATCTACGATATCTTCAGCCTTTGTATCCATAATTCCAACTTTTGTCAGCATAGCATCCACGTGGCTATGCAAGAATTTCTTGTCGTGTATGACGCTTAGACCATGAACTCTGTAACAAAGCGGGCATCCAAAACTGATTTGTAGACACTATTGCTAACAATTGTAAAATTAATTTTCCTAAACAAACAACGCAATATGAAGCCATTCATGCATGACAACTGAATAAGGCTATTCAAAATAAGGCTATTCAAAATAAGGCTATTCAAAATAAGGCTATTCAAAATAAGGCTATTCAAAAACTACGTTACACATACTATATTTCGACACCACGTTAGTACGGACGGTTTTTTCACTTGAATAGGAAAGAACGCTGAACGAACCTAACAGTTTAAACGAAAAAAAAACATTGCTTAACAAAATATTAAGTTGTTTAAAATATTGTAATGAAGTTTCTAGGACGTTAACAACCAAACGCTTCTTGACGGACGAAATACCCTTGTATTAAAAATAAAAAAACGGTCAACATGAACACTTACTACTAATGATAAATGAAAAGATTGGGTTCATGTGGTTTGTGCTGACACTTCTGATCCATGTTATATCATTATGATCATTGTATGCAGTAAGTAATTATGTATTATTATATTGTAATTATTCGGTAATGCAATTACATGAAAAGAAATCTGTTAATTATTGAAAACTTGACAAACACAATTTTATAATTGACATTTTTTGTGGTTGATCCAAATTGCAAAACCTTCTGGTACAAATTACTCTAGACTCCAGATAAGTAACTGGAACCAGATTTATTGTTTCCTTTTTAATAATTTTAGTACGTGTGGTAACTTAATTTTTGACCGACACTCGGTAGATATGCTGCGCAGTGGCAGTGTATACCTGTATTAAAAAAGTAAAAATAATTTTCTGGAAACATCATTATTTTCTTCTTATGGACTTCAAATTACTTTTTATGCAGTACAATAAAAATATGCTTTCATATTATCAATGATATTTACTTCAATTTTTGCCCGGTCAAGTGATTAGCAATTGCCAATCCAGCAAGAATTCCTCCTGTTCCACAGGCCACTACAATGTCTTTAAAGTTCTCCAAAAGGTTGTTTTCATTAATCATTTCTTCCCATGCGTTGATGTAGCCAAACAAGCCAATTGCATTGGATCCACCCATAGGAATGCAATAAGGTACATCTCCTGTTTCTTCTCTGTAAACGATTACATCACCAAATAAAGCAGCTGCATCACCATCATCATGTTTTTATTCATCACCATCAACGCAAACAAACAACACCCCTTGCCTGCTTGCCGTAACATGGCAGGGATCTGGAGAAAAGTTCAAGCGACAAAACGCGAACAAAGTGGAGAGTTTTTTTTTTTTTTAATTTAATTTTACCCCTGGTCTTAGGTTACAGCAGTACATCTTAAGGCCTTTGGTAGAAACGTTTGACATTCCTGTCCAAAACAGATCTTGTCATTAAACTTTTCACAGTGTTTAAAATTAGTTTTATGATACAACATAGAACACAACTAAACGGCTGTAGTTTAAAAAAAAATTTAGACGTAAATATTTCCAGTGGAAAATCCGACGTTATTGTACGGAAAATTATGTAAGGTCCGAAAGTAGGCTATTTCTATCGTGGAAAAAAGGCTGCACAGGCAAGGCCTATTATTATTGGCCTGAAGATGTTACTGTCAGGGACTTTGATCTGGAGTAGATTTTTACATGTAGCCTACCGTACTGTATTCGCTGGAAAATAATTACAAAAATATTAATGGTCTTCACTGCACGAATGGGCAAAAAGCCTGTGAACGTATCGAAATGGTTTGGGTTTAGACAAAAAAATACAGTAATGTCGTCCAACAAGAAATAACGATCGTTGTGTACAGTTGTTAACAAATTTAGCAACTTTCAGCCATAGTCAATTGTGTGTATTTATAGGAGTAGCAGAAATTCGTCTCCCGCTTAATACGCCCACCCTCTAAGAAGCCTAAATCGTCCAGTTCCGAGATAGGCTTAATAAGCCGGGTCTACTGTATTAGCAAGTTACCTTAACAACTTTGCTAAACTTTCTTCCTTTGGCCTGATTTCAGAGAAATAGTCCACTGCGTTTGGTATGATGTAAAGTGTGCTGTTACTGAATATCACTGGAAGAAGGTTTCCAGGATTATTAACAACATCTTCATTCTGCGTTCATAATGAGTTACTTTTTCAAACAGATAATGCAATTAGCATTATGATTCTCATAGTAACTAATTTGTTATGAAGGCCTACTTTTTGAGCATTTGACATAAAGTGGCGGGTCCAGAAAATTTTAAAATTCTAAAAATTTGGAAAAAACACAAAATTTCTCTCCGTTTTTACAAAATTATCTCGCTCTCTCAACAAAATATCCTTGATCTAGTTAGTGGCATACAATACTCGGGTTTTCAGCAGTAAATATAAGGGGGGCGTAAATGTTTGTGCCTCCCAAAAACTGAGAATATAATGCAATATCTCAAAGTAAAACTCATTGCTCACTCTAGTAGTCCGTAATAAAATTAACGTATTTCAGGGTTTTAGAAGTATGAGGTGAAAAGTGCCTTGAGTTCATCGGCACAAATGATAAAATGGGGTACCGGGAACCGATTTTTGAAATTTTGCTGAAAGGCTATTGGAAACCTTCGATTTTAAGCCTTTTGGCTCTAACTTCTACTGAAATCTAGTTTTTAATTGAATAATAAATACAAAGTTAGAATCATAAGCAAAAAAGACAAAATACGCAAAAATCGACTAAAACAATTATTTTGGGAAAGCCCCACCAGACAACCTTTACACTGCTTTTTTTTATCTTAACACTTAATTTGTTTATTTCGCTTGGAAGTTTTGTGTGGACATGTTGGTGCCCCCCAAATTTTGCTTCAGTGTGTACAGTAAAAGGGAAAATTTAAGGATAGTGTTGCCGGTAATGGATGTTAATTGAATATATATTTTTTATTTCACACAAACTAATCGTCACAAATTGTATTATAGTAGCTTATAATAGCACTATTACAAGGTTGGTTCCATTGAAATTTGGAAAAAAATTAAATAAATTACCATTTTTTGCTCTCGGCTGACTAAAATGTGACAATCTAAGTTCAATTCTCTTGCAGCAATCGCTGTAGCTCGACAGTGGTTTGATCGGATGCTTCCAGAAGTGATAATCGATTTGCATCCTTGGGCTATGGCGTAACCCAATAAAAATTCCAATTTGCGTACCTTAAAATAAACATGTTCAGTGGATGTACCCCAATGCTTTCCAATCGGGGTCTACAGTTTTAAGAGTGTCAGTAAATTAATTAAATTTTGGAAAAAAGTTTTAAGCTAAAATTTCAGCAGCAACATTCATATATTTAGTAGCCTACCGATGTTGTAACAGTTTCTTTCATAATCGCTCGTAGGCTATAGATTTAAGGGTTTCCAAGCTTGATACAAATTTTCTAAAAAGATTTGTGTTAAATACAAACAAACCGTTAAAACTACTGTAATAAATTATGGCATCCCAAGATAGCAGCTGCAAAACGTTATTAAACTATTAATTGATTGATTAGCAAACTAATAATATTTTCAAGGTTTGTAAAGAACTTACTTTATTTCCAGACAAAGTGCTTCCAGTCATATCATCTCGCTTGATGAATATTTCAAATCCGTTTGGTACGTTTGGAATATTCCACTGGTGTACTGGTGTGGGTAATGTTCCCAACTAAAAAAGATTATAAAATAGACTATGGGTACAACCATGTTAATGGCATGCAGTCCCTCCAGGCCGCGGAGGGAAAAAACGACCGTTTACGGGCGCATCAATAGCTCAGCCCCGGTAGCTTACAGTAGATGGTAAGCGTGTGACTTCATGAACGAAGAAGCTTCAAGATCAAGCTGCGCTGGTTCCACTCAGCTAGCGGTGTGCGCTTGAGCAACGCATTTCAGGACTGCTCTCAATTCAGCGGCACGTAATGGATGGTATAATTCACAGGCAACAACATTTCAACAATCGGAAAACTTCACTCTGTCAATCTCGGTAACTGGCCATGCATCAAAAGGGTTTACAAGTATGCAAAACTACCAGAAATAACCTATCAAGGTTTTGTCAGTCCCAGGATAAATATTTAAAACCCAACCAAACTAACAATACGAACAAAGATGGAAATTCTGCAAAATCCTCGTGGATGGAAAAAATTCACAAACAAACACATGTCGACAAACGGAAACTTCACTGTCAATTTTGTTAACCAGATCTTCATCAGCACTTCAAGGCTTTTACAAGCATACCAAACTTCTAGAATTAAGCTTTCCAAGAGGCTTTCTCAGTCCGAGAATAAAGATTACAAAGCAACCTATTAGAAATAACTTGTTAAAAGTTTAAATGATTAAAAATTTTAAGTACTGTGACTATTTGATGCCAGAGATGCAAGAGTTTGGTAGACTGCAGGCAATGAAAAATATTTTTAAACCTATCACTGTGACTTGTTTAAAGTACGTCGAGGGTGAAAACATAAAAATATCACATAATGTTGAAGGCCATTCCTCGTATCCGAAGAGGATGAAATCTTTGCAAACACATGTATTTCTTATACTGAAGTATAATACAAACCACAACTCTTTCTTTAGGAATTCCATCCAAGTGTCTAGCCCATTCAGGCGCTTCATATGGTACAACAGACAAATACTTGCTCATTTGACTCGGCATCTTTAGGCAGGTAAAACTGTTACGTAAAGAACAGGCATATGATCTATACTATAGGTAGATATAATATATGTCCTATAGCCTTATGAAGTAATATGAGTATGGCGCTGTAAGTCGAAAGCTTATTTAATGGGAAAAGTAAAACAAACAAAAAAACAAGATGTTGCGCTCAAGCGAAGACAAGATTACAATCAGGCCAAAAACATGCTTCACACTTTGGAGGCTCACCCGGACTACATACTGGAGGAGTGTCGACCAGAATTCTTGGAGAAAATCAATAATTTCTACGACTACAAAGCAATCATATCCAGAATAACTCCAATAAGCGATGAAGAACCCTCCAAAAACTTCTTCAAAGCAAAACAAAATTAGAGAAGCAGCTCTATCACTGAGATACACAATGCAAACAATACAACTCTCATCAGGAAAGCCGACATACTCAAAGAAGTACACAGCTTCTATCTCTCCCTATAAAGTGTGGAAGACGATATCTACTCTCAAGAACAGACCAGACACCTGAACATTTTGGGAGAGGCCAAAATTGATGAAGGCACAGCTGAACAAGCGGAGCAGCTGATAACTCTAAAAGAAGAAAAAAACCGCTATCGACTCTCTGTACAGAGATTCTGCACCACAAAATTTTGCTAATTGTCTACTGTATCTTACACCGCTGTCTACAAAAACACATCTACAAAAGCATTCAGTTACAAATGTAGGTCTACCACAAACATAGTATTTGCAAGAAAATTTTTGTCCAAGCAATGATGAAGCTTCAAGTAAATTATAAACTGGTAATTTTGTCATTATGAAAAGCTTGTGAGTAGCCTACAATCAAAATGCCATAAATTTTGAAGTAATAGGATGAACAAATTTTATAAAATGTTTTCTCATCCTGACTGAACGGATAAAGAGGTGAGATTTGTATCCTTCATAAGCAGCATCAACTTAATACTTTATAGATGCAGCTCATTAAATCAATCGCATGTTTTTTTCAAAGGAAACTTGATTGAATTTCCTGTTGGCAACAGCTGCAGCGCTACGGGTTGTCGCAGGTTCGGTATGTTCAAATGTTTGTTTCGTATTTTCCGCGAAAAATAGAACCAATTGCTTGAGAGACAGAAAATTAAAATTGATATAACGCAGCCTTCCTGCGGTAAATCCTACTGTACCTGCACCACAAGGTGTAAATTGGAGACTTTGAAAGAAAAATTTACCTTACAAGCATAAGTTGCACAACAACAGCCTGCAAACCGCATCACTATAAATGCGTCAGTTTTTATACAACAAATGAACTGCGTAGGCCTAATCTAAACTTAACTATAGGCTATTAAAACCTGATACAGGGATTTAGACCTGGCCGAATATGTCCAATCTTGCACCATAATTTGTAACTTGTTAGAATATAATTTTTTAACTGTAGCCTACCGTTAATTGCTTACATAGGCTACTAGCTAACAAATATTGTCTTTGTTTACTTTGTAGACTGCTTCTTTCTTCATCGTGTGAGCATCTTGGACCGAGGGTCTATCGTTTTACCACCCTAGATTCACGTTATTCCCGGACTACACTGGCAGGCTACAAGAGAGCAGCCAGTCTATTGTTTCGTCATAGAAGACGCGCAGACCTTTCACTTCGTTAGGTAGCCTACCTAGCTTGAAGATGGTACAGTGGTTGATAGTGAGGTATGCAGTCAGTTTCTCGGCACCACATTCACAGGAGGAGGAAGAGGCCATTCCCCATTGGTGCATGGTTGAGCGGAAAAGTCCGACGAAGACGGTTTAAGGCGCACCTATCCTGTCTTTGTAGTGTCAGGCCGATGGGGAGTGTGTTGGCATTAGATCTGGAATGAACGAATGGAGTCTGGTGGTAGCCTACTTGACTTTCATTCAAAACTCTATTTATGGCCCTCCCAATTAGCCGCAACTGATTGACTCAATTATCCATCAGCCTCGTTGATTAGAAGTTGAGCGGCTGACTGTCTTCATTTCAATCAGCGGGTAGGCCTACTCGTTTGAAGAAGCACAGAATTTGGAGTGAAGAAGATGGTTAGGCTCCAATGCCAGTGGACCGAGAGGCTTCTTTGCAACGAAGCTTAGCAGGTTGCCACCAAGAATGGGGAAATTGTTCAATGGTGTGGGACTGCTATAGCATAGGTTTGTACATAGCAAAACTTCCTCTATAAAGTGGTCTAGTTTTAACTTTTGAAACCTAATAGGCTTACCAGTTTTGCAATTTAGTTTCAACGACTTTAGGGTGGACTAACATGCAATTTAAAGCAGTACCTCAAAACCTTTTTTAGATGCTTGTTTACAGCCAACGTAAGAAAAATGATTTTGAACAGAAAAAAGCTCAGTTTTAATGTTGTTAGCAAATTTTTGTTTTTCTACTGCAAGTTCAGCCTGCTCCTTTCTGCCACCGGTTTAGAATGCAGTAGATAAAACTCAGTGCGCCACAGACTTGTTAATTTTAATTGCATATAGCCCTTCTAAGACACGACCATGGGGAACAGACAATTTTTGCTGGGCGTTTACTTTATTCAGAGCTAAATATACAAAGCGGTGTTTACTGTTTACTCGTCATGCAGTGTTCATTGCAGATATGTATTGCTTTCAGCGCTTTACAAGATACACAGAAAACTTTACTTTCCTCAACCCATTCTTCGTTGCTAAGTGTCAAGCAAAGGCAACATTTAGAGCAGGCTTTAGTTTATAACGTCATTGGTATGACCTGACAGAGTATTCTATCACTATAGCTACCCAACCAAAGTATTTATTTATTTACATTAAAGTATTCTGTTTCACTTTCACCTAACAGAGTAAAATTTTGTTCATCTATCATTTCACGAAAAACATGATAAGTAATGCAATTAAGTTAGTATATTGTTTATGATTAACTTGATTTCAATATAAGAGTAATTCTCTTGTTTACTTAAATCCATAACTGTTGCCATCATTTCACTATTGCAAAACGCGTCGGAAAAAATTAAAAGCGAAAAATGAGAACATTATGCAGCCTATTTGTTTCGAAATGAGGTAGGCTACCTATCTTAGATAGCAAAAGCTGTCATTTTTACATCATTTCAATATTACTATTTCAGTTGATTAAAATCACAATTTATCGTGCGAAAGCAGCATTGGGAAATGTGAATTTGACTGATTAAGAATTTGGAGGACAGGGGATACATACGGATAATTTTTCCTAAAGGATATTTCTGTAATATATTCATAGATAAAAAATTCCCTAAACCCCAATCTCATTGAGGACCGATCTCTTAGATTCACCAAAAACCCCATTCCCAAATCTCTAATAGCCTATTCTAAATCCCATGATCTTCCAAAGTCCTATTTCTAACCCCAAACCAATCAACCTCTCAAGTCTCCTGTCATTTGATAATTGCCTTTCGATAATAAGCGGTCGCTGCTTTGAGCTGTCCAGTCATGCGTTTTAACTATTCAGGGTGGTCCAAACCCTGGCACGCGGGCAGCATGCGGCCCGCGAACACTTTGTGCATGCCGGAATTATCAGTGCTAAATCCAAGGTTTAAAAATACACCTACGTTTTATAAATACAGTAGAACTCGGTTAATCCGGATTCGATTTGACCGGCAATTCCATCCGGATTAGGCGAAGATCCGGATTAACCGATGACGGTTCTATCAAGCCTGACGTTACCTAGATAGAAGGGTATCGTTAAAAATCACCGAAATTGAACGCATTAGTGTGGTCATCTGCCAATTCCGAGACGCGCGATCACCACATTAGCGATAGAATTCTTTTGAATTGCAGTATGCATGTAAAACGAATGTATTTGTAGACTCTGCGTCTAACGCAAGAACACACTGGCAAAAGTTATATCTTCAGACATGCGTGTCGAAATAATCTGTAGTCACTCAAAACTTTTGAAAACAGTTTCGGAAGACGAGTTTCTATGGAAAACTTACAAAAAATCACGGTCAAACAAAGTCTTCTATTGGAAAAACGTCACCGACATACCGCCGAAAATTTCACCGACATCTTTTCAAGTTACATTACGAGTTTGGGCATTTGCGCACGAATTTTGCGTTAGGAGGGATTACTGTTCATCAAAGGAAGAAATCCGTAATAATTTATTGCGTCACATTAACGGAACAATAGATAAGAAATTTCTCGCAATAAGCCACGTTACGTTTTAGCATAAAATGGCAAAACTGTCGGACAAATCCGGATAAAGCGATAGAGAAAGCGCAACTTTTGTCCGGAATAGGCGAAGATCCGGATTAAATAATCCGGATAATCCGAAGCTGTTTCTCAAGAAAAAGATTACAAATCATTTTTACTTCCAGTTTTATCCGGATTAGGCGAAGATCCGGATTAACCGAGTTCTACTCATTACAATCGCCACAGCCCTAAATAAGTCTCGCATAATCGGGTCAATAGGTAACTTTGAGGGAACAATGTCGGTTTGTGACGACACAAACGTGCGTTGATATTTTGCTTTTGTTGCTAGTACTTTCTCCGTTATGAAGGCACTTTCTTCGTTATGAAGCCAGTGTTGTCAGATTGGGCGATTTACCTGCAATTGGGCTACTTTTAGTTGGGCTTGGCGCCAAAAAATGTTGGTTTGCGACTTGCGCTTTTTTGGGCTACTTTCAGTCTCTTATTTGGCGCGATACGGCGCTTAAATTTGGCAGAATTTTAAGTTGTTTGGCAATGAATTTTGAGTTGGCAGAATTGAATAATTGGTAGAATCCGACGAGCCTTTGAAAATGTTGGTAAAGTTTCGGTTTATTACGAAAAAATGACGTTATTTTTATGATTTGGCATGAGGATTGATTTTACCGCTGACCATGAGCAGCTTTGACTGTTGTTACATTAATGCTGTATTCATTTTCATCCGGGAAAATGGAAGGACTGACTGGCGAGTGGCGAAAGCGAAATTGCACTTGTATCGAATATCGGAAATTATAGTTATGATCTTGGTTTAGTGCCATAATGTTTGAAGCTTTTATTGGTGTCTAAGCTATAAATTAAAGTTGGAAAAATTGAATGTCAGTGGAGAAATTTACTGTATGTAAACTCGTCTTCCTTGTATGATGAAAAAACAATGATAAATTGTTGTAGGCTACTTTTTGTACCAAGGTGTACGAGTTTAGAAATGCTGCAGTGCAGGGGAGTATAAATTTAGAGAAGTCACTCAATTGGCACTGACAATGTATAGGCTACCAATCAGCAATGCATTGGTTGAGCGAGCCTTTTCGAGAGTTTCTGCAATCAAAACCAAACTGCGAAATCGTATGGGACTTCAACTTTTGTCAGCGATTTTGAGGATCAGAACTCTGCTGCAACAATTGGAAAAATGCCGTTTGATCCTCGGTCATCAGAGCTGAAGTATGACAGCTCTATTTATGAAAATGAAGCTTCAGCAGTTGATGATAGAATGTTGTCGGGTCTTGGTTCTTAGTAGTTCATCTGAGTTGAAGGGCTTATGCTATGCGTTAGCATCTACTATGGAACCATTTGTATCTTGAATTTGAAAATAGGAATTTGTAGGAAGTCTGTATATATAGCATTGTCCCGTCTAAGTTTTTTTCTATTGAACAATGCTTGATTCAATATTGAACATTCTACTTCTTATATGTTGTAACAGTGTATGCATTTTGTATCTACACAATCAGCATGATGGACAAAGATGTTGCTTTGTCCATGACTCTTGGGGGCATGCCCCAAAACCCCCCTAGAAAGCTTGCGCCTTCGTCGCTCGATCGTCGAAGTCGCGACGACAAATTGGGCTACTTTTAAATCGCTTTGGCTCATTTTTGGGCTCTTTTTTTTCAAAAAATCTGGCAACACTGTATGAAGCGATTAAAAGCGACACACGGAACGGAATGGCGGATGAAACCCTGGATGCCTGCTTACGTCTGTCGACCACTGAATTTAAACCAGAGATTGACACTATATGCAAAAGCAAAAAACAACAAATTGTTTTGGTTTGCTAATTTGTTGACGTGTTATGAATTGTATCGTATCTTTTTTACTAGCTGAAAATCACTTTTTGAGTCGCAAGCAGAGATTAAAAAGTGAGTTAGGCGTGCAGCAAAACATCAGGTCGATCAAAACAGCAAACTCAGTCCTTTCATTGCAACTGTATTTTGTCAGCAACAAGATTTGTTAATGTTCATAGCCTGCTAACGCCGAACAGTAAGAATGTAGATAAAACAGATCGAAATCTATAGAAAAGAAGTTCAAAATAGCAACCTAGTTAAGTTTTTATTTAACAACGTTTCTACTTTCAGCAACGCGTTATCATTTCTCACTGTGCGGCCCGTGAAGTTTTTCTCAGACCCTATAATGTGGCCCTTCATGTTCGCAGTCTTGGACCACCTAATATGTTATATTATAACATATGAATCTATGCTTATAGTGTGTCACAGCAAGCCGTTTCAGCCCACTCCCAAAGAGAAAAGTTAATAAAAAGGTAAACTTTAAAAGTAGTGGCATCGAACGCAATAAAACTACCAACAAATATTTGTATCACATCTACTGCCAGGGTTGGAAGTAACGACTAGTTGTCACTATTCGATAGCGTTATTCGTTGCTTTCTGAATATCGAATGCGCGTTATTCACTGTTTTTTATGCAAGCAACAAAATCATTATTCGTTTTTTACTAATCGACATTTAGAAGAACTGCTGAATCATTTTTTGTTGTTCACTTACTTCGTTGTCAAAACAAATCTACGAGATTTAGTTTTCGGATTACTATCCGACCTAGTTTCCTTTCGGTTTTCGAACTTTAAAGGATTAAGCAAAGTTTTGCCGCAACACAGTTTAGAAAAACCATGCCAGTGAGAGCCGTTAACAGTGTTGCCAATCTTGCGGTTTTCACGCATGTTTGGGCTTGTTTTTTTCGAGTTTTCGTATTTTTTTTTTATTTTGCGCGTTGCTTGTTTTTGGGCTTGTTTTATTGGCCAGTCAATTTTTAGTAATTGCTATTCATTGCTTTTTTTAGGTATCGATAGCGGAAAATCATTGCTTTTTTGGGCACTATCAAATCGTAAAATAGTCATTGCTTTTTGATTAACGACTTCCAACCCTGTCTACTGTTGTATAGCAAGGAAAAGGTTTTATACACAAACTCAAAATTCAAGTAGGTTACAATAAACTGTATTGACTACAACAAGTAATGGTCTTCCTGGTGGTCCATCAGAACTTTTTGTTTCGCCAATGAACAAAGCATTTAAACAGCTACTTTTCATGCTAAAGACGAATGATAAAAAACCTCTCGCAAATTGTTTACCAAAATAAAATAATGAACAAACAGAAGTTGATGTGGATGTGACGTTCATGCTAAAAATGACGCGACGAGCAAGTCAATTTGAGATTTCAAGATTTTACCTACACACCATAAAAGGTACATTCTACAATGTAATATTTGCAACTGGTATAGTTAAATATAAGTTCTTAGGCCTACACCTTAGGATATTAAGTATGTCTTTGTACACTGTAATATATAATTTTTCTAAAAATTAGTATGCAACATGATTATGCTGTCGTTCAAAACCGCAAAGTTTCTCCAATTTATTGAAGTAAACTTGTATATGTTGTTGAATCGTTGGGCCACAGATAAGTGTTCTTCCTGAACTGCTGCTGGATCTCAGGTTGAACTGTTCCATCAAATAAACTGAATATTCCACCTACAAATGATATTAACCCTTTAAAAGTTGGGGGGGAGCTGTCAATTTAACTTTTTTGTATCAACAGTTGTATCTCTAAAACCACTGAGGCTGCGACTACGAGATTTTTTGACTTTTCCTAACTTTTATTCACCTCTATTGAGCTGAAATTGTGAGCGAATAAAGGTTATAAATTGAGAGATAGCCTATAAGGCATTTCTCAGCACATCCTCTGAAATATTTCATATTTTATTGTTCAAAATGTTCCCACCAGCTGGATGAAAGTAATTAATTTGGCCCTCCTAACTGTTTCACAGCGTGAAGGGAATTGGCTGTATGTAAAATTATGTAAAAAAAATTAATCACAACATTGCAATGCATGTTCTTCATTACTCTACCAAAAAATAATGTGTTAACTCACGCTACAATACAGTTAGGCTATAAGTCACCTCAACATTTCAACTATATAAGCAGTTCTAAATTTCACATAGTTTTAATTTTTGAATATGCTCAGCGTGAATAATTTTACAAAGTGAATCCCAAATTTTGAAACCGTGCCTTAAAAAATAACAGAGATATTACTCCTAAAGCATAAGAAGAATCGACAGCCCTCCTCCCCAAACCGAGCAAGACTCCAGGAGTCCAACCTTCTAAGGGTTAAAGAAGATAAAGAGTTTATTTTAAAAAGAACTATAAAGTGATACGTTTATTATCAATTAATTTCAAATCATTGCCGCACTACATTTTAGAACCATCAGTGCTTTTTGAACAGATTAGATAAACTATCATAGATATTGCAGCTTTTTTTAATTTTGGTATGTTGTAGGCAAACTATTAGTGCATTTTTCGTTATTGATGCAAACATTTGACAAAAAATAAACAAGTAACGTTTAAACAAAGTCAGCTACTTTTTCAAAAATTGACATGTGGCAAGTAATCTTGTAGGCTACCTGTGTGAATTAACAAAATTTTCTTTCCTTTGAATCGAGTTGGATTCTTTTCAAGCTCCGACAACATGCCTTTAACAGCTTTTCCAGTGTAGACTGGATCACATATTATTCCTGTTGTGCTGGCGATCCGAATGTAAAGCTCTGGAAGCATTGAAAGAGATGTTAAATTTTTAAGTTAATTTATAAAAAAAAAAAATGGTTCGTTATGTGGGCAATCGCACGTGCTTACCAAGACTTAACTAGACCTACAGAAACTTGATTGTTCTAAAATCCTGTAGACAAATAATGTTATCAAAGTCACTAAAATTTAATGACAGGACTACGAGAAGTGAAGCTAGAAGCAGCAATCGACTTTGGTCATTACGCTTATATGGCATGTGTCTAAAGTACAACCGACTACCTCGATCCTCACTGGTGCTGATTCCGTAACCCGAACCTCTGTAATCATCAATGATATCTGCGATTTCTTCAGCTTTCACATTAAGTATTCCACTGTTTGTTAACATTTCGTTGATACATCCATAAATGTTGTCTTTATCTTGTGACACTGATATGCCATGAATTCTAAAATAAACTTTTCATAGCTAAAAATTTGGCATGTATGACGTTAAGTTGGTTGTTTTTAGTTTCTGTTCAGTAACAGCTCGACATAGCGTATATTCAACAACATCCGCCCTATATCCAACTATCCGCCCCGATAGCTCAATTGGTTAGCGCGTCACTTCTGGAACGAAGAAGCTTCAAGATCAAGCGGCGCTGGTTCGACTCTCGGGGTGTGCGCTTGAGCAACGCACGTTAAGGACTGCTCTCCATTCAGCAGCATCTAATGCAGAGGTGGCGGGCCGCATGCGGCCGTCAAAGAATTTTGTGCGGCCCGTAAACAATTTGACAATCGCTCATGCGTTAAAGACAAAAGACATCTCAAAGCTGTTTTATGCCTTCACTGGTACACCTTTCCTTTGCTATTTTCTTGCCCTAAAGTCCAGTGGTTCCCAACCGGGGGAGAATTCCCCACTAGGGGGGAAATTTTCAGGGGGAATTTGGTTTTAGGATTGTAAACCTTTTAAGCCTAGTAAGTTGGCCTAGATTAGAGCGTTAAAGAGGAAATTATTATTAGATTAACTCCCGATTATTTAAGTGCACTGACAATCTGACATGGATGCAATCCATCACGTAGGCCTACTCCTTTTTCATTTAAATACTGGATGGCTTTCATGAGGAAACGTAACCAAACGAGTGTTTGAGCTCATAGACAAGCTTAAATTATTTTTTGACTTTTAAATAAAATTGAAATTTGTTTGTGGATTGCTGAATGATGACAGATGGATTAGATTCCTTTCTTAATTGGTTGATATGTTTGGTCCATTGAATAAACTAAATCTGAAAATGCAAGGGAAAACACCAATATACGGTATATATTCAATTGCCATCTCTGTTTAAAGCAGATTGCTCATCAACATGGGTTATCTGTATCCATGAGCCATTGACATATTGATACAATGGAAATTTACAAACTGTAGGCTACTGCTTCCATGATGGTTCAAGGAAGGTTGGAAGAGAGTGATTGATTTATGTCATCGTCATTTGGAGATTGTCGGTACTAGAAGGCTCTGCTGTCTTCTTCGCGAGGGGAGTACGTTTTGTCTGGCCTCTACATTTCGACCAGGCTGGTTTGGGTGGCCCTTCCAGGAGTAGATACCAGTACCGTTCAGCATTTAAAGATGCTTTGGAAGCTTTCACCAGCAAGCTTGATAATAATTGAAAGAGAAAAGTTAGAATGAACAATTGAACATGTTCCCATGTTTAAAGAATTATCATTGGTGCTGGTTGTTGATGGCAAAGAACAAGTTCTTCCAGAGTTGGAAAAAGAATTGACTTTGCAACATCTCACAGCATTAGAATTAGAACTGGAATTCATTCGATATTTTCCTAAAATTTATGACGATGAGCTTGATTTAATACAAAATTCATTCACATTGCTGGTGGAAAAACTTCTCGATAAATTGCAGGATGAAGTTTTAGAACTCAAAACGGATTCTTGCGCAACAGACTTATTCAGAAAGATATCAATCAATGGATTTTGGCCATTGATGTGTAATTCCTATCCCAAAGTGGCAGAGAAAGCTACTCGAATTATCCTTCCATTTGCTTCCACTTATCTATGCGAATCAGATTTTTCAACTCTTGCAAATGAAAACAAAACAAAGAAACAGATTAGACGTGGAGAATGATAATCGTTGTGCTCTTTCCAATACTCTTCCACGACATTCATGAGTTATCGAAAAAAAATCACAAGATTCACACAGACTGTTAAATGCATTGACTCTTAGAATTTTGAATGCCTATTCTTTGAATAAAATACTTTTCAGCTACGTTCTTCTTTAATTAAATTATTTTAGTTTGAAAAGGAATATTACCAGCTAAAAAGGTAATTACTAGTGAAAGTTTAGTTTATCTTCCAAAACTTAGATTAAAATATTAATGTAAACGAGTTTTTAACAAACTAAATTTATAGGGGGGGGGGGGGGGATTTAGATTTGAATATCGACCAAAAGGGTCCACCAGGTAAAAAAGGTTGGCAACCACTGCCCTAAACACTAACTTTCAGGGTTTAAAGTTAAAAAATAGGAAAGTTATAAGATAAAGGTGTCGTCGTCGTCGTGTGAGCGTCTGGGGCCGAGGGTCTATCCTTTTACCACCCCAGATTCACGATGTTCCCGGACAAAGGTGTGGTGTGTAAAGGTGTGAAAACACTATTCACCAATTTTGGTCGATTCCAATCTATGACGTCATGGAATTTTGACGATTAAAAAGTTGTGTGGCCCGATAACTCATGTGTAATTGACAAAGTGGCCCGCGACAGCAAAAAGGTTCGTCACCCCTGTTATAAACGAAGCCGTTAAGGCGAATTCTACTGTAGAAAAATTAACAGTTTGACTAAAATCTTGGAAGTCAAATTTTCTTTGTTTTTTAACATGTGAGGATGTTAAAACTTATTGTGTCATCTGCGGAAAAGAGTAAAGAAAGCGTATAAATGTAATTTTTAGAAAAATTTATTTAAACGTTTGCCCAAAGTCAGAAAAACCTAAAAATTTCTGCAAAATGTGACAAATCAGGCCGTATCTTTAGGTGGCCATAGTTGGCCCAACTGCCACGAATGGTGCAAGATACGTTGGGTCAACAGCGGAGCACTATTTTACCAACTGTCACATTAGCCTACGTTCGGCCGAGCTACAATGCTTGCTGGGAACCTACTTTGAGACAAAACTAGCCATTTCAAAAATAAAGACAAACTACGGTACTTTAATATATTTGTTATTGATGTAAGTGCTTTGAGATGAAAAAAGCCAATTGATATCAAAAAAAATCAATCTGTGGTGAATGTACTCTAAATAGGTTGCAGGTTATGAACAGTTGTACACTGTACAAGGTTGGTAAAACCACCTTTTGTGACCTAAAATAGTTTCGTTAAATTCAAAAAAGAGTTCCTTGTTTACCTGGTTGTTTAACTCAATGAAGCGCAACAACGTAGCACTTCTAGAATCGCTTGTGAATGGAAACGTAAACAAAACTTAGATTAAAATATTAATGTAAACGAGTTTTTAACAAACTAAATTTATAGGGGGGGGGGGATTTAAATTTGAATATCGACCAAAAGGGCCCACCAGGTAAAAAAGGTTGGCAACCACTGCCCTAAACACTAACTTTCAGGGTTTAAAGTTAAAAAATAGGAAAGTTATAAGGTAAAGGTGTCGTCGTCGTCGTGTGAGCGTCTGGGGCCGAGGGTCTATCCTTTTACCACCCCAGATTCACGATGTTCCCGGACTAAGGTGTGGTGTGTAAAGGTGTGAAAACACTATTTACCAATTTTGGTCGATTCCAATCTATGACGTCATGGAATTTTGACGATTAAAAAGTTGTGTGGCCCGATAACTCATGTGTAATTGACAAAGTGGCCCGCGACAGCAAAAAGGTTCGTCACCCCTGATCTAATGGATGGAATAGTTCCCCAGCAACAAGACTTCAACAATCGGAAACTTCACTCTGTCAATCTCGGTGACCGGGCCTGCGTCAGTGATTTAAAGCCTCTACAAGTATGCGAAACTGCCAGGATTAAGCTCTGCAAGAAGCTTTCCCAGTCCGAGGATAAAGATTCAATCAATCAATCAATCAATAACAGTCGTTTGTAGCATAATCCCAACAATTTACTTTACAATTTTTGTGTTTTAACCCTATCTTAAGAGCTGCTGTTTTCGCACTCGAAAACGTCACAGGCTATCTTATCCGCGCGCTAATTAATCGTTAACGGGAGCTATGAAAATCACAGAGCCAAAATATTTTATAAGATAATAGCCATGTTTATTGTGCATATAGAAAATAAATTTTTACCTAACAAATTTATTGAAATAAATTGTTTGAGATGAAAAATACGTCAGAAAGTTTGTTTTTATTTTTAGTTTCCAAAAATAGCTTCAAAATTGAAAATTTGGAATTACAGTATAACATAGAGCATGGCCACCTGGAGATGCGGCCTGATTTGTCACATTTTGCAGATTTTGATTACAGCTACTGCTAGTGCTTGACTGATATTTTTTGAGATGTTTTTACTTTTTGCGGTTTCCTAATGACATAAAACTTTTTTGTTGCCTTGGGGAAGCAGTAGCAAATGAGAAAATGTAAGTTGAAAAACGCAAAATCAGACTGTTATTGAAAATTAACAGTCTGACTAAAATCTTCGAAATCGAATTTTTTTTGTTTTTCAACATGTGAGAATGTTAAAACCTATTGTGTCATCTGGGGAAAAGAATAAAGAAAGCGTAAAAATCTAATTTTTAGAAAAATCCATTTAAACGTTCGCCCAAAGTTAGAAAAACTTGAAAATTTCTGCAAAATGTGTCAAATCAGGCCGTATCTTTAGGTGGCCATGCATAGAGTAATGCTAAACTAAACAAAAAAAATTACTTTTGCTTATAAATATAAGATATTTTGGGGCGTTTTTACATTTCAAAGTAATTGCACTAACATTTATATTGCAATAACATAAACATTATGTATAACTTAGCATTGCACGAAAATGTCTAGCCACCTGAGACGAAATTCTTATTGTGAAGGGCAGGAAAGTAGAAAAATGACCAGTTTAGGTTCAGAAAATTGGCAAAGAATAAAAACTAAAATTCAATAAATTTCACATTTCTAGCATATTTTCTTCTATAAAATATTTCACTACTAGAGTGGGGCGTCCTCATAAAACCCCGTGTCGCTACAGATAGGGTTAACTCTGGCGTATTTAATAATTACAATGTGCCAAAGCGAAATGGTGAGCTCAAAACAAACCACAAGCCTTACTTTAATTTTTGACCCGTTAAGAAATTCGCAATTGCCAGGCCAGAAATTGTCCCACAACTCCCACAAGCCACAACAATGTCTTGAAACTCGTCAAGGATGTTGTTTTCATTGATCATTTCTTCCCATGCATTAATGTAACCGAACATGCCAATACCATTAGATCCACCGATCGGAATGGCAAACGGTGAAATTCCGGTCTCTTCTCTACAAAAAGTATATAACAAACAGATTTCAGTACACTTCAATCGCAGCTCAAGCAAATAAAACATAAAATAAAGGTGACAAACTGCAATAGAAAAAAAAACTTATTATACATTACAACCTTTCCTCGTGTCTTGTATTAAAATTGCACAGTCCAAGCATGCAACAATAAATATGTAAATCCATTGTGACTTTGGAGGTTGCGACAACACGTTCACGGTAAGTACGATCAGCTAAGAAAGCTGATAACTCGTGCTTTTAGTCTGAATAGTGTCGCTTGTTTTTTTAAAGTACCTTATTTTTTTCACTAAAATATCTTGCTTTGATTGTAGGTCTGAGTAGAATTGTGGCCGTTTCGGAAAGACATAAAGATTGCTGTTGGAAAACAAAGAAAGAAGAAGGTTTCCCGGATGTTGTACTGCTTCTTCAGCCTAAAAATATAATAACCAGACTTTACAAAAGCATCAATATTGTTTGTTAAGCTTCGAAACAGTGGCAAAAGAATTCTGTTATTTTGAAAAACTGCAGCACTGTAACAATGTTAACATTTAAAAGACTTCATCCCCATTGATGCTGGAGCAGAGACATCATCACAATAACTTGAACCAAAGTATTTTAGTTGATGACGTTGAAGATTGGGGAAAAAGAAAGTAGTTCTGCCCCCTTTAAATCAAAGTCTTTTAGTGATATTTTGTTGTGATATTTCTGAATCGTTATCACATTCAAATCTATTTGATTATTATTTAAACAAAGTAACAAACATTCTTTATGGATATCTTATTTAGTTGACTGAACAGTTCTCTTATTACTAAAAATTGTAGAGATTTTTATTTGTTGTTGTTTATCAACAGATATTATTTTCTTACAACTGGTTTTAAGAAAAGTTTAAGTATTTACTATCTTTTGGTGAAGAATGGCTAGACAACTTTTGAGAACAGCTTTTGCTATTTGTTTACACGCCCATGCTTAGAACTAACCTCTGCAAATAAGGTAAACATAGGTGCAGCCCCGGATTTAGGGGAGGGCAGAAGGTGCAGGTGCCCCGGGCCTCTTTTGAAGGGCCTCCCTACGTGGAAACAATGTGATTTTGTGTTGTTTCTTTTTTCTTTCAGCCTTTGAAGTCTCTGCAAAACGCTGTGCAGTAGGGTGGGTCGATTTTCACACAAAATAGTCGGATTGTCACATAAATCGGTATTTAGGTGAGGCTTGCCATACTAAATAAAATGGTAAAATTTAAATGTGATGGTGTGCTCCTAACCACTTACCCCAGGTGGTATGGAAAAATACAATTTTTTACTTGACGGTAAATTATATTCAATAGGTAGGCTACATGAGTTAAAACCACACCTGGATGTTAAAATAAACAACACAGTCTTTCTTTGATTCAAATATAGGCCGTTGCTTCCTTGCATCTAAGATAGAATGAATCATAGAGCTCCTTTTCTCCTTTCCGACAGTTTTGAGACTGACCTCAGCAACTACACGAATCATTCTTTCAACGGCTTGAGTCTGTGGTGTGTATAATGATTTTACTGGGACTGACTTTACTGCATCCCAAAGTTCATCTTTAGTTCTTCACTTTTAGATGATAATAATGTTGGTTCAGTAACATCAATCTGTGTCCAGTCGTTCATATCTATATAATCCATTGCATTAAGATTAAGTTGATCAGCAGGGCGATGGAATCTTCGTATTATTGTAGATGAAAGCTTTCGTGCTTTCAGAATTCGCCTAACAGCTAGCTCACGAATGGCAGGTCTACCTGTAGTCATGAAACATGGCAGGTAGCAAGTTTTCGGGGTGAGCTGCATAACAATTTTGCTTGACCGATTTGTCAATGACAGAATGCACTTCTACTGGCTCAAGTCCACGACTGAGTTGTACCATAAGGAAAAGTACTGCTGGAGCATCGCTGATATCTGTGACCATCTTAGTGGCAAACCATACAGGCCCATATACAGTTGCAATGAATCGTGTCAATGTCTTAACAGCTCCTGGTGGATGGGTTTGAATAACATAATAGCGGCACATTCGATTTGCTCCTGTGAATGATTATATTTCCCAGGATTTCAGTGTAAGAGTGTTTCAGAGCATTCCCCAGAACTGATTGCATGGCAGATTTCCAAAAGGTACATCTGGTCTGTGCTTAGATCCATTGAATTGTCCAATTTTGGCAAATGGAAAGTTTCAATTTTATCAAACAATGCGATCTCCAAGGTTATAAGTAGGGCAAGTTTTTGCAACTTTTGCAACTTTTTTTTACAGCTTCCGACAGCTTGCTAAATGCTCAGAATTTATGTAATATGATGTTTTAAGCTGTTTGTAGGAATTTTATATTGCAACTTTTTTATATTTTTCATGCAACTTTTTACTGCAACTTTTATCAAGTATTGCGAAAAATGTAAAGCAGTGATTTAAAAAACATGCTATAAAACTATTTCTAGTATGGTTTTATTCTCTTTGATTTGCATAACAAAGAGCTTTGTGATGGATTATCTGCATCTCAATGTTATCTATGACGCAACAGTTGGCTTGCAAGCTGGAAGTTCAACCACCCCAGCCAAGCACTACAGTGCCCGAACTAAATTAGTAGGGCAAGTTTTTGCAACTTTTTTTACAGCTTCCGGTGGCTTCCTAAATACTCAGAATTTATGTAGTATGATGTTTTAAGCTGTTTGTAGGAATTTTATATTGCAACTTTTTTCTGTTTTTCATGCAACTTTTTATTACAAATTTTTTTTAAATTAAATGCAACTTTCTTACGTTTTTAGTGCAACAAAAACTTGCCCTAGTTATAAGGTTTGACCACAGAATATCGCCAGTTTCACCAATGAATGTTTCTGGACCAGATGTCTTTCCAAATAATCCAAATAGATGACGCAATGGTAACTCATTGATGGGCAGCATAGGCCAACATGTATTCCACTGAACTTCATACTGGATGATAGATATGATCATCTATTCTAGCAATTACTCCATTACGATTCTCAGTGTTCACTGCTGTCCCGTCACAATCTGTTATTCGAATTCCATCCATGTTCATATTCTCGTCGATCATACATTTAAAATGTCAACTGAACGACCACTTGGTGTTGTGACATGAGAGATGTAGATGTCACCAAGTTGTGTCATTAAAACGTAATGGTCTTCTTTTATTATTCTCCTGTGGTGGTAGTCATCAAAGACGTTTGATTCATCCTTTCTCCCATCGAAATAGAGCGATAAAAAATTATTGATTGGTTTCAATCCAGTAGCCTACGCCTCTTGACTCGGCTATCGCACTTTTCGTGGGTCAATAATGATGTCTGTAGAGAAGTCTTTTCCTAACACATCCTGCAAAGTAGCAGTGGCAATAGCAGCAACTGTTTCGTGAGAAACCATCTTTCGATCGGTTTCCCTTGCAACACAAGGAATTGGGATGGTATTGTACGCACTACTTGTTGAGACACTCTCCATGAAACTGGGATCATTATCGGATGAATAAGATAAAGAATCAGTTTCACAAAGTTTTTCGTGGCGTGTTAAACCGCACAACCATTAGAAGTTCGCTCACTGCGCAGGATTGCTGGATTGGGAGAAAAGATGAGGTAAAATGACAAATTGTTGCCCAATCTGGCAACCCTGTTATAGGAACAGAGGGTCATTGGGGTAATGGGTTGCTGTGCACGAAACGATTTTAAACTTTGAGGAAATGTTTAGAAGGTAAAGCCACACCTATGTTCAAATTTATACGATAAATGGAGAAATCGACCCACCCTACGTGCAGTGCTAGATTAATGCTACCGTAGACGTAGAGGTGGTTTTTTGCGCCGTAGGCTTGGAAACAAATTTTGCACGGGGGCCCCCCCATCAGCTAAATCCGGCCCTGCATGGGTGAAATAATTTCTAAAGTATACAACCATTAAAAACTGTTACGCCAAAAAAGTCAGTGAATTAATAACATTAACCCATACCACTAGATCTACAACTAGTAAATTTGGTAAGGAAATCTGAGTTAATAATAGGCTAAATATGCTTTCAAAGAATGAACATCAGAAAATTCAGTGGAATCACACGACGATACATCGCCGACAATGCTGTTGAAACATCGTTTGTTCGATGCATCTTCGATTGAAGATTTGGTCAATTTTACAGCGTATCATTATCGGTTTGCTGTAACATCATCACAGTAAACCAAAGCACACACTTTTTAATTGATGCAATGCAATGTCTTTTGCATCATTCCGAGTGTCGTGGTTTCAGTTACACTTGCATTTTTGTCAAATAATGCCTATCTTTTGATAAAGTTTTCCACACTTGGTTGAATACTTGTCAAGCTCAAAAGATGCTAAAAATAAATATCCCAGTATCAAACGCTGGAAGAAATATACAAATGCATGCTTACTGTAGAACTTGTTGCCAGCAGAAGATGACAATCTAAGTTCAATTCCCTTGCAGCCACAGCTGTAGCTCTGCAATGATTAGATTGAATCCCTCCACATGTTATAATAGACTTGCATCCTTGAGCAATCGCCTCAGCAAACAAAAATTCCAGTTTCCGCACCTGAAATTATGGTTATAACTACTACAGTTTTACTGCAAAGATTTGTCCATGGCCACTCGTAGACTTCTATTGTAAACCGAATGCCAAGTGTTACTGCATGTCAATGTCATAGCACTGTATTGTCCATGTCAGTGGTGCATCCATGTGGCATGAGCGGGAACTGAACTGTGCAACTTGATGAGAATAGTGGACGTCCTTGACTTGAACGGGAATCGAACCTCCTTCGAGATTGTCTTACGGTGGTCACTGGCAGGGCCTCCAAGAGCCCTGCAGGGCCCCGGTGCAGATGTTGCTGCCGGGCCCCCAGCGCGACATGTCGCGTGATATCTCACCAATCACAAGCAAAAATTGCGGTGCGCGTTCTTACAAAGGATAAATTAGGTTACAGTATTAACACTCCATTATTTCACAAACAATGGCACACTATTGTAAATAAAACTTTAAATTCGCAGATACACACTAGTTATACACAAAGATAAAATGCTAAAACACTACATAGTGTAAATATAGCCTCAATAGCGTTGTCAGATATGGAATTCTGCCCTAATTTGAGGAAAAGTTTATAGCTGTTGAAAACAATAACTTGTATTTTGGATATTTTTTTTAGTCCTGGGCAAAGATCAAAACCCTAACCTTTCCTAACTCTAACCCTTCCTAACTCTGGCAACACCTGATTGTAACCATGGCAACAAGTGGGTAAAATCAGCTATTTCGAAGATAAAAATTGCAATATTATCCGACATGGCTGACATAGCATTGCATAATGCATATGTGTGCTTGCAGCTTTACATTAACATACAATACCATTTCTGACCTTGAAATCTGCAGAGACTAGGGCAGCAAACTTAGGATGAATGCAGGGCCATTCCGTGTCAATTCACACAGTCAAGAAAATCAACCTCTTTGATTTTCTTTAAATTTTACACATCCTTTTGTTATCCTATATAATGAACAACTGCAAAATTTGAGTAAAATTTATTGAGAAACACGAGAGTTATGAAGCATTTAGTTTGGGGGGGGTCTGACGAGGGGGCACATTTTTTTATTTTTGGCCATGTTTGAGGCCCTATTATTGCTAAACTAAATTAGGTAAGAACCCAAATTTTTTACATGTGATAATACTTCTGCCAAATATTGAAAAAACAACATCGTTCACATTGTCACTCTAAAAGGTCAAAGGTTAAAGACATCCAAAGTTGGTCGTTTCCAGCTCTCCGCTAAAATTTTCCAAAATTTTAAAACCTTACCAAGACCCCATTTTTGATTGGTTTTGGCTGAAATTTAGTAGAAATGTTGCTTATAGGATTTTCTATGAACTGAGAAAATTTCAGTATAAAATATTAAAGGGGTTGGGAGGTATTTAATGTGAAACATGGGTCGAAATGAAAAAAAGCTAAAAGTGGGGTCCTTTTAATACCCTGGTTACCCATGACCCTAGTGAAAATTTGCACTGAAATTCTTTTCACATATTCACTAAGATATGACAAGTCTACCATGCAAAATTGATCCATGGTTCTCAATGTTTTCTTATAGAAAGTATTCGTCAAAGTTTGGACAAAAACGCTAAAAATTAGAAATGAAAAATTCAAGGGGAGTAGGGGTGATCATTATTTTTTCTTGTTATTGGCTATATAAAGTGTTCTTGATGACAGTAGCAATATTATGTGCTTGACAAATGACAATTGCAGACCTATGGATAATTTTTGCAAGACGTTTTATGCAAAAAGTTTATAAGACATTATTGTCTTTTTGTGTTTTAGCTACACTGTGAGATATCTTTTTGTTCGATCGTTTGGTATTAAATTTTCTTTAATTGCATGAAGAAGAAGAAGTATATAGCATCAGAATGCCAAGTTAGTGCAAGCCGTAGTACCTGATAAGCTGACATACACAGCAACCGTAATTTTGTTTACAAATTCACTAAGATGTGACAAGTCTACCATGCAAAATTGATCCATGGTTCTCAGTGTTTTCTAACAGAAAGTATGTGTCAAAGTTTGGAGAAAAACGTTAAAAGTTACAAATGAAAAATTAAAAAAAAAATGTAACAATATTGAACTATATACACTAGAAAACATTTGAAGTGTATTTTTGATTGTGTTTCTAGCAATTGTTCACAAAGCAATTGTTATACATTTGACAACTGTAATGTACCATGTGGACGTGGTCCTCATTGTCAGTGGACAAAATGGAAAATTTTGTCATAATCTTCATTGCTCAGTTTGTACTGTTGTCCAGAAGAACCATGGATACTCGGCACAGCAATTGAACAAACAATGTCATGAAATGGAATCCAGCATAGTTATTGATGTCTGAGCCAGTTTAAACATTTGTTGCTTTTGTTAAGTATCATAAACAGAACATTGAAGTCTTGCTTTTCATAGCCTTTTTCACTAATAATGCCAATGTACCAATCAGAATCATATCTGCAAGCTACACATTGGCCTATACTTGCATCATCTTCTTGGAGTTGTGATTGACCTCGTGCCACATCCACAAGGGTATGTGAAATATCATTTGACAGTCGACGCATTTTCAAAGACTGAAATGATTGTGGAGTAAAACTATGATGTGATCTCGTGCCTGTTATTGTTTTACACAATGCATATTCGATTCAAATTTTGTGTTGAGGTCTTGAATTTCAGTTGAAGAAACCCAAATATATTCAAACCCAGAAATGTGATCTTGCTCCCATTGGAAAAGATCTTGTGGTGTGAGAATTTGGTTGTTGGTTGCTGCGTGAAGACTTGCACGACTGCACGTGCAGCTTATCTTTTGGTGGTTTCACCAACTCCATCACATGGACTTTTGCCAAGAGATGTAACATTAACAAAGAAATGCCACTCAGCATCAATTTCAAAATCTGATGAAATCAATTCCAAAATCAGATGGCAAAGATTGATAAAATTTTTACGGTTTTTGTATTGTGAAGCAGCACCATCCCTGAAATAGAGTATTTTTTTCACATTACCAAGTGATTTGATAATTGGAATTATTTGGTTAATGAATGCATGCACTGTGCTTGTTGAATGTCTCAAGTGATCTGATATTGCAACCAAACTTTTTAATGTTAAAGCTCCATCTTTTTTGTAGTATATTACAAAAGGGTGAAGGGTTGCCTGAGTTTTGTCCCAATGGAACCCTTGCATGGCATCTTGGACAATAAATGAGTAATTCTCAGCAAAATCAACCAGTACTACGACTTCATCATCAGCTTAATTTTGTTTTAAGTAACTTGATTGTGATTTGCTAATGAAGTAATGGGTCTTCAAAGCTGTATTTGGTACATTACAACTCAGCTCTACGGAGTTGAGTATCTGCTTTGTTTCTACTTTTTATGTTTGATTGTAATATTGACCATCTTGAGTTGAGCCTGATGCAAATAAATAAATAAAAATAAATAAAAGCAAGAAAGGTGTCACACAATGATTCGATTAAGTCATCCAGGCCTTTTAGCTGCTCAGTTAATTGTCGTTCTATCAGTATGAGCCCATTGCTTGTCCCTTATAGTATCATCAAGATCATATTCGTTGCTGAATGTATCAATTAAGTAGCTCTTCAAACATTCTCTGCAAGAGCAATTATTGCACAAACTCATCATGCATTCTTTGTTTAGAATTATGGAACACACCAATTTTCCAAATAGTCTGTGTATGTCAGCTTACCAGGTACTACAGCTTGCATTAACATGGCATTTTGATGTTATATATTTCTTCTTCATGCAATTAAAAAAAATTTAATACCAAAAGATCGAACAAAACGATATCGGACAGTGTAACCAAAACACACATATAAAGATAATATTGTCTTAAACTTTATGCGTAAAACGTCTTGCAAAAATTATTCATAGGTCTACATTGTCATTTGTCAAGCACATAATATTGCTACTGTCATCAAGAACACTTTATATAGCCAATAGCAAGAAAAAATAATGATCACCCCTACTCCCCTTGAATTTTTCATTTCTAATTTTTAGCGTTTTTGTCCAAACTTTGACGAATACTTTCTATAAGAAAACATTGAGAACCATGGATCAATTTTGCATGGTAGACTTGTCATATCTTAGTAAATATGTGAAAAAATTTCAGTGCAAATTTTCACTGGGGTCATGGGTAACTGGGGTATTAAAAGGACCCCACTTTTAGCTTTTTTTCATTTTGACCCATGTTTCACATTAAATACCTCTCAACCCTTTAATATTTTATACTAAAATTTTCTCAGTTCATAGAGAATCCTATAAACAACACTTCTACTAAATTCCAGCCAAAACCAATCAAAAATAGGGTCTTGGTAAGGTTTTAAAATTTTGGAAAATTTTAGCCGAGAGCTGGAAACGACCAACTTTGGATGTCTATAACCTTTGACCTTTCAGAGTGACAATGTGAACGATGTTGTTTTTTCAATATTTGGCAGAAGTATTATCACATGTAAAAATTTTGGGTTCTTACCATATTTAGTTTAGCAGTAATAGGGCTTCAAACATGGCCAAAAATAAAAAAATGTGCCCCCTCGTCAGACCCCCCCCAAACTAAATGCTTCATAACTCTCGTGTTTCTCAATAAATTTCACTCAAATTTTGCAGTTGTTCATTATATAGGATTACTAAAGGGTGTGTAAAATTTAAAGAAAATCGAAGAGGTTGATTTTCTTGACTGTGTGAATTGACACGGAATGGCCCTGCATTGCTATTGTTATACCAACTTCAATATAAGAAATACCAACTTCAAAATAGTAAAAAAAAAATTTGCAAAATTGACCTTAACACACAAATTTAAACATTTTATTGGCCCCCTGAACGCAAAAAATGCAAATATTGTTCTAAAAAAGGGCATTCCCATGAGGGGGCCCATTCAAAATACAAAACTAATATTCATATAAAAAACAATATTTTATGCAAAATTGACCTGAGCACGCAAATTTAAACATTTTGTCGGGCCCCCCTAAACTCAAAAAATTAAAAATTCTGTAATTTAAAAAAAGGGCATAGCCTAGGCTACCTATAAGGGGGCCCCATTCGACATACGGAACTAATATAAAAACAATATTTTATGCAAAATTGTTGAAATCAATCTTTTTATCGCGTAAATTTAGACATTTTGTCGGGCCCCCTTAAACTCACCGGGCCCCGGTGCAATGCACCGGTTGTCCCCCCCTCTTGTGGGCCCTGGTCACTGGTCAGTGTGCCGTACTCAACCACTCGGCCGGGACTCAAGACAGTGAAACTGTTGTCACTTGCAGTCTTATTACGTTCAATGCAAGGGAAGGTAGGCCTATCTAGAATAGATTTTCTCGAGTAGCCTACAGAGAGACGCATGAATCCATAATGCTAATTTGCCTTGCAAGTCAAAAGCATCGCACTATATTCCTTAGTCCTTACAAGCAACCATCAAATATTTACAATACCTTATTACCAGACATGGTACTTCCAGTCATATCATCTCGCTTTATATGTACTTCAAATCCATTTGGTAAATTTGGAATATTCCATTTGTGGACAGGTGTCGGCAAAGCAGCCAGCTGAAAAAATAATTTCACACGTTTTTTCGTCTAAATTACACCAATCTGTAAAACTTTACCCCAGTGTAGCTTATTACAAAACAAAGTTTGTATTATCATTGAGTGCTGTTTTTACTTATATCCTTCTGTTCACAGGTTGCGATGCTTTTGCATCTTGCAGCCAAACGTCTCAACCTCAATTGAAAAAATGAATTAATGTCAAAAAAATAGATTAATTATCATGAAAGAACATTGTATTTGGAACTTTGCATAGGTCTATCCATATTATGAAGTTCAAACCTGTAACTGTCATAAATAAGACACCCAGTTTCAGATAGCCGGTGTGCCTATTTTGGTTATAGGCAAATTGTTCGTAAACACTTGTTCGTAAAACAATTGTTTGTAAACAGTTGTTGGTGAAATGAAATCCCTAAAACAATTCTTCGTATACATCAAATCTCAATTGCATGCACGAAGAAATGCTTTGGGAAGAATTGTTTTACAAAGAATTAATTTTACGAAGAATTGTTTACGAAGAATTGCTTACGAAGAATTGTTTTACAAAGAACTGTTTACGAAGAAAACGTGAGACATCGCCTATTTTTATGCACAATCGTCTTGACACCAGCCAGGAGCTATCTAATGAACAAGCGATGTAGGCGTTTAATTGTCGGTCTATTGTAGTACAAAAGCACGTACGTAGCCTACTCCATTCTAAACTGACACTTTCCAGCTTTGCGCTATGGCTGCAACATTTGGTCAGCAAACTTTCGCAGCACACTTGCGAGTTGCGACCCTCGGACACAATTTGGAAAACTCTTTGCTAAAGTATATCTCTCACAATGATTTTATGTTCAATGTTTACAAAAGTTTAAAATTTGGTTTTACAGATAATATTACAAATTCTCCAAGTTTCTAGCAAATCTACTAACTAAATTTATTTGTGAGCATATTAAATTCAGCATAACATAAAAACTTTGCTAAATTTTATATGAAAATTACAAACCACAATTCTTTCTTTTGGAATTCCCTTCAATTGTTTTGCCCATTCTGGAGCTTCATAAGGCACGAGAGATAAATACTTGTTCATTTTACTTGACATGTTTTACTGATAGAACGCTTAAGTGATGGATATCATCTACTTAATTTAGTTTTGGCAACGAAAGTAACATTTGCTCTGTTTGTTTGTTGAGCTTTTTAAGTAACTGATAGTTTCAGAACCTTACCACCCGTAGGCCTGTTAATTTTAATTTCAACACAAGTTTAAATGTTTATTAAGTTATATAATTTCAGCGTGCTTACATGCTTGTGGACTTCATCGGGCATTTGTGTTTGTATTTTTTTTTTGAGAAACTTCATACGGTACTAAAAAACCGTAGCCTACTTTGACTGTTAATCTGTTACTGTTCATTCATAACCTGGGTAGGCTACACGTTTTGCTCCTATAAGTAGCGTATTCGTTGCATCAAAATAAACTGATTTTTTGTGGGAACCAAAGTTTGATCCTAAGACTATGTCCGCCTACCAAATTTAAGAAAGAGCTTATAATATAAGCGGTTGGTTAATGCATTGTAACCTTACCGTTGCATCAAATACAATGCATGTAATTTGGAACTCATTGAGTTACTCTTTCGAGAAATGTTCACGTTTCTACCTGAATGCACCTCAACGTGCACTGCTGTGCAAACGCTTATACATTCCATTCGATTAGTTAGGTTTTGGTTTTGAATCTTTGTCCTCGGACTGACAAAGCCTTGACAGGTCATTTCTGGTATTTTCGCATACTTGTGGAGGCTTTTGACGGAGATCTAATTACCGAGATTGACAGAGTGAAGTTTTCGAATGTTGAAGTGTTGTTGCCTGTGAATTATACCATCCATTTAAATGCCGCTGAATGGAGAGCAGTCCTTACAATACATTGCTCAAGCGCACGATCCGTGAGTCGAACTATAGTGCAGCTTGCAGTGTTGTACGTTGACGCCGTCAACTTTTTGTTGACGCTGAGGCTAGCGCCGTCAATTTATTTTTCAGTTGACGGAAGTGATAGCGCCGTCAACTATTTTGCCGATTTTAAGCGTCAAGCGCTATGCGTCATTTTTTTTTCATGGAAAATCTCGTTACACAATAAGAGTTTCACAATGTATTCTGGCCAACGCGACTCATCCGAATTACCAGCTTTTGCGTTGGTTGGAATGGCTCCCTGGAATACACGCGAAAGAAATTCGCCAAATGGTGATCATGCACCTATGTATTGAGAACGAGGGATCAGAGACAGAAAGCGAAAAATCCATGAATGGCATCGCGGACGTTGAAAATACTTTATTTCAAGAGCTCTATGCCCCTGAAAAGAGCGATATTGGTGCAGTGGACCTCATTAAAATATTTATACATGCTAAACTATCACAGCACGCTTGGAACAGTGATACCTTTCCAAGTAGCCTAAACGATTTCAACTTGTTTTTGAAATACAACACACCAATACCAACCAGCGCTGCTATGGAACGCATGTTTTCACTTGGAAAGGACAATATGCGTCCCAAACGCAGCAGATTGTCAGACAAACGTTTTGAAATGCTTGTTTTTCTGCAAGGAAATAACTAATAAGCAGGGCCCGCAATAGTCAATAAAGTCAAAATTTGTTAAGGACCTCGTTTATCCACAAATCAAAGAATAAAGTTGTTTTCAGCACCTAAGGGACTGTTTCTAACAAGTTTATAGGTCAAAATAAAGTCAAAATTGATAATAAAGTCGAAATTTGTCAAATTATGGCTTTTAACAAACTTAATTCTGTGTTTCTAGAGAGTAATTTTTGTCAAAATCCTCGTGGAAGCATTGCAAATCAGGAACTGCGACACAATTAAACCATATTAACCCATAAAAGCAGGAAATATGTCACAATGACCACGGATCAGCAGTAACTTTTATCGCAAATTGTCCTTTGTTTATTCATTGTTACGACGTTATATAATTTTTATAAAACACTTCCTCTTCACAAATATGGTCTTTTCGAAGATCAACAGTTTTGATTTTAGGAATAGCCTACTGACATTCTGTAATACAAAAATGCCTAAGCAAGCTAAATCGTCTTCTGTCTTCAGCAAAAGTTAGATTTGTGGAGATTTTCCTATCGCTATAAACCACAACAAACTTTTTATAATCCATAAAACTCCTTGACTTTTCGACAAAGTATTACGTTTGGGTCTGAAATCGACAAAATATTATGTTTTGGTAAGTGGTATCAATTCAAGAAAGAACTGTACCCTCTATAAATAAGCAATTTCGTTAGGTCAAAATAAAGTCAAAATTTGATAAAAATAAAGTCAAAAAATTTTTTTTTTAGGCTAAGTCAAATTAAAATGGCCCTACTAATAAGCTAAGCAGCTAATTACAATGCAGTCTCAAAACATAGTAGGCCTACCTGCTCTTTATTTATAGCTATTGTTAGCCTAAACTTGGTTGAGATATCTCCGTTTTATAAGACGCTGGCAAAAAATAGCGCTAGAAATTAGCGCTGACGCTGACGCCGTCAATTTCTTTAAGAGCTTACGCAGTACTTTACGCCGTCAAGTTTTTAGGCAATTTGCGCTGACGCTGACGCCGTCAATATATTTCAATGACGCGTACAACACTGGCAGCTTGGTCTTGAATCTTCTTTTACGAAGGCACGCGCTAACCAATTGAGCTATCGGGCGGCAATTTAAATTAATGATAAGGCAATAAAAACAGAGTGAAACTGTTCACCAGGCATTTGATAATTAAAGTAACTTGCGTTCTTCTGGTGACTATTTACTAGGTTACCTCCTGATGTTAAAGATGATAACTAGCTTTTTGTATTTCCGACGTTTTGTCAGTCAGCACGACTGACTTTATCAAGGTGGCTAAAACAGGCTAAAACGGTGGTTAAAACAGGTTGTGTTAACCTGTTTTAGCCACCTTGATAAAGTCAGTCGTGCTGACTGACTAAACGTCGGAAATACAAAAAGCTAGTTATCATCTGTAACATCAGGAGGTAACCTAGTAAATAGTCACCAGAAGAACGCAAGTTACTTTAATGATAGGGCAATACTTAGTAGGATTAATCTACTGTTCACGTAACAAAACGTTGTTATGCTGTTGGTGATAAATGTACTGTATGTTGTGAGAAAGAGAAGATATCTCATAATGTTGTCACTCAACTTTTAGATCACAACAAAATATTTTGTAGCCTCGATCTACCACATCATTGGGCAAGTGATAAGACTTTACAGTATCTAACAGTCGCGAAAAAACACGGTTTCTTTCATTGTCAACAGTGCTGAATAATTATGGTACAGTATGCAGCACAGTGATGCAGACTTGCAAACGCCTGTCAAAGTTTTGCTGCTGCTCCTTCTATATTTCACTGCAACTGAATACAAATCTGTTGCAGTAAAAAAATTGTGCTGTGCGTTCATGCATTGTGTAAATCAAGTCTGCGTTTTAACTGGAACACCTGCAATAATTAAGTGCAGATCTATGCAAAATATGTGAAATTAAATCTCAAGCATTCTGACAATGTAAAAAATGTGATACAGATCGGCACATTTTGTGGTTGTTGAAAACCTATATAGCCTTTTCATGAACCATACAATTACTGCTTTTTGTATCTCAAGTACCCCAAACTTAGTGTTAGGCTACTGTTTATTTTGATTGTCTAATTGAATTTCTGCTGACATTGCAATGGTTAAGTGAGCTTCAATTGGAGACTTTGAAAGAAAAATCTACCTTACAAACGAAACATGAATTGCACAGCAACAGCCTGCAAACTGCATCTCTATAAATGCGTCGCTTATTGTAGGCCACAACAAAATAGAAGTTTTCGAATGTTTGTCGGCTGCGTAGACGGGTGGTGAGAACGTTTGCGCGACGTTCGAAAGGACGTGGGTTCGACACCGCTCCAGAGCACTCGGCTGTGTCTCTGCGAAAGACACTTAAAGGCAAGCCAAAATAAGGGGAGCAGCTGACTCGAAGACTATATGTCACTGCGCTGCTTCCTGTCGTCTGTTGTATCACATCAGTGATCGCGGTGTAGGCTACTGTATGTTATCGCAATGGGCGCAAAATAAAAGCATGATTATTATTATTATTAAATGAACTGCAATTTAAGCCTAAATCTAGTTATAGGGTACTGAAGTTGATACAGGAATTCTCACCAAGAGCTGTTGAGAAGATAATTTGGGCCCGGTAACAATGAGATTCTGGGACCCTAAATCAAGACACATTTCAGAAAAAGCCGCTATCCTGTTAAAAAATACGGTGTTTTTTCGTTCCCGGGCCCTCTTGGAAGGTTAATAGCCTAGCCTTTAAAATTATTTCGGTCGCGGGTAAGCCCTGGACCTGAGCCCTGGATCCAAAAGTAAGCCCTGGACCCCCCCTTTAAAAGCTGTTGTTTAAACCTGAAGGCCGAATATTTTCAATATTACACTAGTAGGGTATAGCCTGATTTGTAACTTGTTAGAATGTAATTTGTTTAACCGTAGCCTACCGTTTATTGCTTACGTGCTAGCGAGCAAGTATTGTCTGTTTACTCTGTAGACTGCTTCTTTCTTCGTCGTGTGAGCCTCTGGGGCTGAGGGTATATCCTTTTACCATCCCAGATTCACGATGTTCCCGGACTACACTGGAAGACAGCAGCCAGTCTTTGGTTTCTTCATCCAAGACGAGCAGCCTTTCGTTCCATAAGGTGGATTGAAGATGGTAGGCTACACTAATCGTTGATGATGTAGACCAATGGTTCCCAACCGGGGTACCGTGGCACTCTGGGGTGCCATTTACAATACTCTGGGATGTCGCGAGCTATTTCGCATATTAATTTTTATCTGTCTTCAAATGGTTAACCGGAAGCATTGTTGCTGATAAAAAATTTCATGCACGATTGTTTCTGTTTTGTACCGTACATCATTAAGGGTCATTTATTTTGTCGTAGCGTATACGATGTTTAGTAATCACAAATTAGACCAGGGCTACTCAACTGGCGGATCGCGGTCCGAATCCGGACCTTCTGAGTGTTGATAGTAGATCTCGGGCTTTCGGAAAAATGACCTCATTGCCACGTTTTTGGGCCTATTTAAACAGATTTCTACAGGGAAAAATTTTCTTCTGTGATCATATCAGCCCCCTCCCAACACTTTGGCAAAAATCCCAGAAGAGTTATATTTTACTGAAAAAATGGTTCGTTACTATCATTACTGCTTTAACTTTCGTGGTTGCGTATGAAATAATTTATTCACCGACCGCTAAAAGGATTCAATTTGTCACACTGGACCTTTATTAACATTGGTTGAGTAACCCTGTACTAGACTATGGCACTTTTAGCCTGTATTGCAGTGGCTTTGTGACATCAATATCTGTGGGCACCACTACAAGTTGTGCTTATTCGATTGTACTTCAGTAGGTAAATGCTGTGCATAAAAAGGTTTTTTTCTCATTTGTCTACGAAGCGAAGCGCAATAAAGCAAAAGTAGAAACTTTGCTTCTTTTCATTTTTTATCAAAATGCAGTTTCCAAGTAAAATTGAAATGTTACCGTACTGTTGGTTGGTTTTAAATCTTTATCCTCAGACTGACAAAGCTTTGATTGGTTATTCCTGGAAGTTTCGCATATTTGGAGAGACTTTTGATGCAGGGCCGGTTACCGAGATTGACAGAGTGAAGTTTCCCGATTGTTAAAGTTGTTGCCGGGGAATTATTCCATCCATTAGGTGCCACTGAATGGAAAGCAGTCCTTAGAATGCGTTGCTCAAGCGCACACTCCGAGAGTCGAACTAGCGCCGCTTGATCTTAAAGCTACTTGGTTCACGAAGTCACGCGCTAACCATGCTGTTGTGCAAATTGGCTGCCTAGACTGAACCCACATGAGATCTCACATTGACCCATTGCATTAATTAATTCTTGGCAGCATAAAAACAACACTAACAAAGTTGATTTTGTACAGCCAATAAAAAAAAGTTGTCTTGTAAAATCATTGTTTTAATTTATATATTAGGCAACCCACTTACCACCCATGTTTGGATGATATTAGCCTACAATTGGGCTACCCAGATTCAACCCCCATTAGAGCTCATATTTTCTATTTTCTGTTTCAAACTAAAGGAAAATGCTAGTAAGTTGAAATTAAGAGATGAGGGTTGGTTTAGAGCAATTATTTAAACAAACATAAAAAATTGGACTTGTGTTAACCCATTTTTGACCCATAAATAACCCACATGGTATAGCCTACCCACAAGCCAAGTGCCCACTTGAATTTTTACTGAGACCCAGTTGGGCTTGCTGGCTGGGTATTTGGAGTGGCATTAGACTACTATGTTGTACAAATTATGACAAAAGATTGAACAAAAATTTCCACAGGTTTTTGCACAAATTCAATTATTTTAGGCATTCATCACATGTTTCAACAAATTCCATGAGCGGGGTTTGTTAGAGCACCGCACGGGTTGAGTTGGAACATACAACGATTTTTTTATATCTTGCCTACAACATTCAAATGTGTCTGTCAATCGATGTCAACTATCAAAAGGGTTTAATGTAGATGAATCTATATTGTGAATTGGAGCTTGACAAGTTAACAGAGAAGACATAACCTGCAGAGATTTAATAAGTTATATGCAGTCTTCAAAATTGTTTCTCAATCAATGCCAAGAGTGTTTATCAACCTATTGTGAGCAATAAAATCTGTTCCAATTAACATTATTCAAATTGCTTTAAATAACCCTATATGTTGAAAGTGGAAACATATAGGCTACTGCCATGTAGCTATACGAAACCAGGTAATTTAATGTTTTTGCTTTTTCTAGTACAATGGTACCTGGAGTCAATACAAACCAATCGACTTCCACTTATCGCTCTAAATCATTACGATAGAATCAATTTTTCAACAAACAATTTTGGTTCAAAGCATAAAAATCAGAAAAACCTTTAGCATTGTCACACATCTGCTCGGATCCCAATGAATTTAACGTGGCTGGTAGATACCATTGTTATCAATCGCTAAAGGCAGTAAAGATTTACAAGTATGATCGGGGAGTTAAAAAAACGCAATGTTTCAACTTAACCCGGTGTTCCGATAAATCCCGGTTTTTCGTACCTTGTGTTTGAAAAGTAAGTATCATGAAAGCTCAGTAAAGTTTATGAAAAAATATGTCTCACAACCCAATAGGCTATAGGCAGCAGGTATCTTTCACTGGACAACACTTGAGCATCCGCCATATCATCCTGGTTTGGCTCCACCTGACCTAAGTTTGTTTCACCCATTAAAGAAAGTTTGAAGAGGTTGACATTTCTTCAATGAAACATAGGTCAAAATAACTGTCAACTAATGGATCAAGTGATTATCCTAAATAGGTTTAGTGCACATGGCTATACTCTCTTAGGCTCTCTATCTATGAATTTTACCAGCTATGAATGGTAAAGTTTTACTGTGATGTAACTTAATATGTTGGCTTATAGCCTACCCGTGAAATCCGTTGTTCGAGCGCATATCCCGCAAGTCGAACCAGCGTTGCTTGACTTTGAAGATTCTTCGTTCATGAAGTCAGGCGCTTCAACCGAGTCATCGGGGCGGAAAATGTTTGAAAGCTTAGTGAGAAGTCTTGCAGTTCTTTGATGTCCTCTGACTCTTTGTATTAATCGAAATATTTCTAACACTGTAATGACATGCTTCATGTGCAGACAATGTGATGTTTATTTCTTTGTGCTTACCTTATTGCTTTAATTCTTAAAGAAGAGTCTACCAAGTTTTACGGAGCCGATCACAATGTCTTGTATCAATTTGTAATTGTGCTAAAATTGTTCTCTACTTACTTTTGCACTGCTACTGTTTGTGTAGGCCAGGAGTTCCCAACCTGGGGGCCATGGCTCCCTAGTGTGCCATAAGCCTTTTTCAAGGGGGCCATGGAAAAATTTAAAAAAAACATATTTTTTTTAATTTAGTCAAAGTCCACTCCAACACCAGCCTATATAACAAAAGAAATAAATTAAAATTTAATAAAAATACTAGTACATTCTAACTACTGGTTACTGTATAAACAAGTTTTTTAATTAAAATGACGTTTCTTAATTTTTTCGAAAGGTTGAAAAAAATAGGGGGCCATTGATTTTTCAAAATTTTCAAAGGGGCCACGGTGAAAAAAAGGTTGGGAACCCCTGATCCTACCTTTTATTTTTGTGTATTTTTTTTGTTCCAATATGGACATTCTTATCTGTCGCAAATAAATAATAGTGAATGTTCGACCTATATCTGTAAGTTAACTTGTAATTTTTTCGCGTAGACAGAAATAAAAAGAATATGTTCCAGCCATTGACGTTACTCATTTTTGTATGTCTTTGGTTCTTTGGTACGACAAAGCGAACCCTCTAAGCTCTAGCAGAGTTTTATCATAAAATAATTTGTATCAAAATTTTGACTTTCACAAACTTCATACCAGTAGTTCTTAACCTTTTTTGCAAGAATAGCCAAACAGACAACGTAAGCTAAAACTGAAACACTAGACATGTGAATGGCTAAAAAGGGGTCGTTTAACTGGTTTTTAAGTTAAAGAAACAAAGGCAGTCGTGAAATGTAGGCTACTGCAGAAACAGTGTTAAGCATACAATGATACAATATTGCTTGATTGGTTTGGGACTATATAAAAATAGGAGAATATATACATAAAACGGTATATTAAAGTAACTTATGAAAAGCGGAATCTACAAGTAAAACTACTCAATTAAAAAGTACAATTTGTAAGTTTGCTTTTACACATGACCCATGAAGAAAAGATAAAAAGAATGATTAACTTGTTACCGTACGCACTTTCGAGTACATCGAAACATCATTTTTCTAATAAAGCACCGATAACTAGAAACAAGTCGCAATGATAAATACGCCAGTTTGCCATAGATAAAGTTTATACTATGCATATAAGCTCACATTAATACAGGCTACATCAAATACTAGATGTATCACATACCCTGTGGCGTGAATTATTTTGTAGTTATGTAGCCTAGTTACCGTTTGTTTATGTAATTTGTTTTTCTGTCTATTTTCCACACTATTGCTTTTAATCGCTGCGTATTTCTAAATGCTTATAGTCATTTAGCTAGTTACCTTCAAGAAGTTGAAATTTATTGTATTTTTATAAATAGTTTCCGATTCCTGATGCAGGCTTAAGTTAAGCCGAAAACGTTCGATTGTTAAGACTATTCGAGTATTCGTAAATTTGTAAAATATATTGTTAAAATGCTCAATCCTGTGGTATCTGTGTCTTAGCTGTCTTTGATACAAGAAAGCAAACTCTCTCCCGAAATTATATATTGAGATAGCTCCACACGAAGTAAAAATTGCATGACTTTAATAGGCTATTTGGTCGACAGGACGTTTGGTCGACAGGACGTGATGATGACAGAACGATTCATTTTAGGGTTAGTTAACTAACCTCAACCCTAACCTAACCCTAACTCTAACTCTAACCCTAAAATGAATCGTTCTGTCGACCTAACATCCTGTCGATCAAATGTCCTGTCGACCAAATGTCTGTCGACCAAACGACCGTACACCAAATATAATGACCCGTGTTAATGCGCAATCTGCTTCAGGCGGAGATGGCGACTGAATAGGCTATAATAGACCTAAAACATCACTAACTACCCTACTAACTGCAGACAAGAGGCCAACTGAAGAGATTCTTATGATCGATTCCTACAGTGAGTGAAAAGTAGACTTCGGTTGCTTTTGTTTATCATTTTTGGAGTGAATTTGGCTTTAATTTTCCTTCTTCCGATTGGTTGTCGTTTGTGACGGAAATCCTGAAAAAGAGTTTCAATCAAGTAATTTTCACGTTGTGTGGAGCTACAGTAGATGTGCTTGAAAGGTTGCTGATCTTTTTTGTTTTCACTTGTTGAACCTATAGCCAATAAATCAGTTTGTTGTATTTTGCGAATGCTTCTCTTGCATCATCGACCGATCCTACAGATACTTGCAGGTCCACTCCATCCCTTCCCACAATTTTTATTTGTATTTTTACCTCCAGCATCCAATTTCTTGTAGCCAGTTTTGGATTCATCTTGTGTGACTTTTTTGTTCCAGCCTTGTGACAAATTTTTGCCTTTTTCACGATTTTTTTTGTTTTTGACATATTCCAAACGTTTTTTAGCACAATTTTTCTAAAAAAAAAAACTTTTTATTAGCAAAATAGTAGCGTTTCGCTAGCGTTTGAATTCAAAAATTAAAATTCGTCTTATTTGACGTTTTGATCACTTACGTCACAAACAACAATCCAATTTGAAGAAAGAAAAGCAAAAGCAATCCAAATCTACTTTCTTTCACTGCACTGAAGAGCTCCCTAAGATCGAAACAATTGACTTTTGTCTCCAGTTAGTAGCCTATTTAGTAATGCTTTATAATCATGCTCATGCATGCTTTCAAATCATAAACAAGGCTATTATAAAATGAACACCAACAGTCCAACACTCGAAAACGAATTATGACATGTTATATCTGGACTACGTTATTTTAAAATGCAGAAACATGGAGATTGTCATCACAAATGATAAGTTTTAAAGATTTGAGGCATTTGAAATGTGGATTAATAAAAGTAGGCTTAAGCCTAAAGTTTCATGGCAAAAAAAATCACAAACAAAACTGTGTTGCTTAGAAACCACACCAACATTGGAAATTCTACAAATAATTAAAACAACAAAATTGAATATTTTGACCACATGATCCAATAAGAATTGACAACCCTTTATATAGGCCACAAAAACGATACTTGAACAACCGCTGATGAGAAACTGATTGAGGTTTGATTCTTTTGCAAAGTTGCACCACCTGTTGTGTAACAAGATCATGTTCATTCATTTTATTGAAGTTTTCATCTTCTTTTTGCGTACTGTAGTCTACTAACTTTCCGCAATCTTCCTGCCTCTGTCAACATACAAGCACGTTCCAGTAATAGCAGATGCGTCATCAGAAGAGAGGAATAGAATAGAACTCGCAATCTCATCCGCTTCCACAATTTTGTTTCCGAGAGGATGCAGTTTTGTCACATTTACAAAATATTTGTCAGAATCTTTTTCGTTTAGACAATCATGACTCACTAAAATATTCGTTTTGACACTTCCAGGCCTAAAACAAGAAGTGAGGACACGTGAGTGAAGTAAACATCAAAAATACCGTAGCAAACACTTTTTATTGCTGAAAAATATTTTAAACCAGTTTCAAAAATAACAATTTTGTTCTAAACTACTACTAGTAATTCTTAACAGAATCGCCAGAAAAAACATGCCAGAACTTTGGAGGCTTCTATAGGCTACAAGCAATGTAAACTGCTAGTTTATTAGGTATAGGTTCTTTGTGGCCTAGGCTATATAGCCTATTGCGTAGGCCTACCATATTTTCATCGCCTAAAAAGAGGACAAGTTTCGCCAGCGTATAAAATACAAGTAGAATGTTACGTATGAAGAATTTTTTACATCTTTTTAGATAATTATAAACCTATGCAGCAAAAGCTACAGCAAAAAAAAAACAGACCCAGAAAAACCAGACAAATTTGTTTTTCGCAAGCCGATTTGTTAGATTTGTGCGATAAAATAAAAATGTGATGTGGTAGGGCTGGCAGGCTGATGTCATAAAAATGTGACAAATCATGCAGTATCTGCAGGTAGCCATGCCTTAACTTTTTTTAGAAAAAAAAAAAGATCAGCTTTAACGAAATTATAAAATTACTTGCACGAAATATAATTGTAGTTGTAGGCTACACGGCCGTTAATGAGATTCCAAGGACAGACTCAACTAAAAGGCTGTTTCTTTCCTTGTACCATTGTGGCTGCATCATTGATTAAAGTCATTCTACATTAGCACCCACATAAGTTGAAAGTATCCATACCCCGATTTATTTTGAAATAGGTTATATGTTATGCATAGTGCACTTTGGATTAATTATTTTTTCAATTTGCTTTGCTTGACAAATTAGCCAAATTATTAAGTTGGTAATCAGCAGCGTTTACAAGCGCTGAGTCAATAGGCTACAAAATAGATCTGGGTAAAATAATAATTTATTGTAAAACTATGAGAACCTTAAAATGTACCCTAAATATCTCAAACTCTTTTGCAAGTTTTTGCGTTTTTTAATGGTTTATTTCGTTGTAATTTGCTTATTTTTTGATTTTTACAAGTTTTTTTTTATTTTGTCCCAATTTTTCTTTTTCATAAATTTGTTGATCAGATCTCCTCAAAAGAGGAAATTTCCTCACAAGTGGATTTGCAGTTCCACTCGCTCTCATCGCTGACCACTATTTGGCTACTATAAGACAATCGCAAAGCAATGCAGTAGCCTATGTTTCAATGAACGTCTAAGATTGTTTACAACAGCCATGGCCACCTGGAGATGCGGCCTGATTTGTCACATTTTGCAGATTTTGATTACGGCTACTGCTAGTGCTTGACTGATATTTTTTGAGATGTTTTTACTTTTTGAGGTTTCCTAATGACATAAAACTTTTTTGTTGCCTTGGGGAAACAGCAGCAAATGAAAAAAAGTAAGTTGAAAAACGCTAAATCAGACGGTTATTGAAAAATTAACAGTCTGACTAAAATCTTCGAAATCAAATTTTCTTTGTTTTTCAACATGTGAGGATGTTAAAACCATGGCCACCTAAAGATACGGCCTGATTTGTCACATTTTGCAGAAATTTCCAGGTTTTTCTAACTTTGGGCGAACGTTTAAATAAATTTTTCTAAAAATTAGATTTTTACGCTTTCTGTATTCTTTTCCCCAGATGACACAATAGGTTTTAACATCCTCACATGTTGAAAAACAAAGAAAATTTGATTTCGAAGATTTTAGTCAGACTGTTAATTTTCAATAACAGTCTGATTTTGCGTTTTTCAACTTACTTTTTCTCATTTGCTACTGCTTTCCCAAGGCAACAAAAAAGTTTTATGTCATTAGGAAACCACAAAAAGTAAAAACATCTTAAAAAATGTCAGTCAAGCACTAGCAGCAGCTGTAATCAAAATCTGCAAAATGTGACAAATCAGGCCGCATCTCTAGGTGGCCATGTTAAAACCTATTGTGACATCTAGGGAAAAGAGAAAAGAAAGCGTAAAAATCTAATTTTTAGAAAAATTTATTTAAACGTTTGCCCAAAGTTAGAAAAACCTGGAAATTTCTGCAAAATGTGACAAATCAGGCCGTATCTTTAGGTGGCCATGGAACAGCAGATCAAATAGTAGGCTACGTCAATGTTTTTTTGAAAATCTTTTAATCAGAATGTTGCATTGGTACAGAAATGGTAGGAAATTGCGAAAAAGTCACATAACAATGAAATCCTGTTGAAAATATGAGCAAGAAAACTGAAAATGTAAAAAAAGAGGACATTTGAGCATTTTTTGGTGTCCTCGGAGGACAATTTATTTTTCTTCAAAAAAGAGGACAAATCCTCTTAAAAGAGGATATATGGTAGCCCTACTATTGCGTAAATAAAGTGGTTTTCAAACTAATATCTTCAAAAACAAAGATCTTGAGATTGGGGTAAAGTATATTGTGCCAGATAAAAGCCGCAGTTTCCGCTTCTCCACATGATGTAACATATCAACAAACAATGTGTTAGTAGAGGGGGGGAGGTTAATTTTAATTTCAACTTTAGCCCTGATTTTAGGATACAACAGTACATTCTAAGACCTTTGGAAAAAATTTGAAACTTCCGTCTAAAACTCCCCCTATCCTGAAAATTACTTTTTTGCATCAAATTGCCTTGTATTGCATTGACGTCAATTTTTGTTCATTGCATTTAGAGTTCAAATATTATATGCTATTGTGCTAAAACATATTAATAATGTTTTCGACACGAACGTGTGTCCTCATCAGGAATTAAATCTGCAATACATAAAATGAAAAATCGTAAGATAAATTTGACTATGCACTGTAACTGTAACGACACTCTGGACTGAAAGCACAAATTGAACAAATGATACGAGAATGATTGCGAGTAAATTATGCGGTGGGAAACAGATCACGTGAGGTGTAGACTACAGGCATTGGACAAAACAATTAGAACACACACAAAAGGAACGATGAGCCACAGGCGAATAACACATGGAAGCCTTAAGAAGCAAACGTAACAATCCATCTCTCAACCGGCAGTTATTCGCCTGTGGCTCATCGTTCCTTTTGTGTGTGTTCTAATTGTTTTGTCCAATGCCTGTAGTCTACACCTCACGTGATCTGTTTCCCACCGCATAATTTACTCGCAATCATTCTCGTATCATTTGTTCAATTTGTGCTTTCAGTCCAGAGTGTCGTTACAGTTACAGTGCATAGTCAAATTTATCTTACGATTTTTCATTTTATGTATTGCAGATTTAATTCCTGATGAGGACACACGTACGTGTCGAAAACGTTTGAGTTTATTTTATTTAATTATGTTATATTTTGTGTGAAATAAAGTATGCTAAACCCGCTAAAGTTACTATGTTTTATTTCTCTATGGTTTAACAAAGCAAACTCTCTACCAAAGCTTTAATATTAATAATGTTGCAACACTGTCGCAAATAGTTTTTCTCGTTTTGGTTTCATCGTAGAACACCGAAAAGTAGTTGTCAGTTTGAGGTTTTCAATTGGTTGTTGCAGCAGAAACATAAATCAAAGGCAAGTCAATTTGCGTAATTAAACTGAAATTAGCAGATAAAATAGCCACTAGCCAGGTAGATGGAGGAGATTGAGCAGAGAATCTCATAATGAGGACTTAAATCAAAAATGTAGAGTAAATGTTTACAGACAAAAGCCAAAGACGTTTTATCAGTTAAATCAGATTCAATTATCATAACAATATAAGCTTATAGATTGATTGATTCATTGATTGACGTTTATTTTTTTGAGAGTATAGAGGTCTATTGTGAGTATAGAGCTCTTAGAATGTCCTGTTCTATTCTAAAACCAGAGCTAAAGTTGGATTTGAAAAAATAACACAACATCTATGTTCAATTGTTCAAGTGTTCAAAGTAACCCGTCCGGTCTAGCCTACGTCGATGGTCCTAACCCTTAACAAGTGGCCTGTGCAAAACTGCCAGGAACAATCTATCAATGGCTTTCTAAGTCCAACTCCAAGAGTAAAGTTTCAAAACCAATCAACCAAGCAAACACATCGCAGACAACACAATCCATCATTTTTATATTGTAAAGTTTGACATTGTAGTCTACATTTAACATTTTATGACAGATTTTGCTGTCTGGCATTTGTGTTTCGTCGAACATTTATTTTGTTCTTGATTTTGTTTCCTGTCTAAGAAAGATTCTTTAGAAAATTTGTTTTTAAGCTCAGCATTCGTGACCAGAATGTTAATCCAAGTAAAAAGATAGGATAATTTTGCTGGACGGTGTTCAGTCTCATACATTGCGTTTGGCTGCTCGTGATTAAAACGCAAGTTTGCTTCATTTATTTCAAAGGAGAATTGTACTTACGAGACTGAGTTTACTCTGATCCCTTTTGAAGCCAAACCTGTAATATAACAAATGATCAATCAACGCATTCACATATTCTCAGTAGTACAGTCAGAACACGAACCCCTTTGATGCCTGTATCACGTCAGAATAATTGAATGAGGAATAGTAGCCTAATAATTGTTAATAGTATTGTTGTTGTTGCTTAACTCTTGTGAAATAAGCAGAGGTGGACAGCAGTGGCGTAGCTAGGGGGGGGGGACCGCCCCGGGCGGCACGTCTGGGGGGCGGCACTTTCAGACAGGACGTTTTTTTGTTTTGTTGATAATGCAAAAGTACACGGAAAATAAAAGCAAACAGAATGGTAACGTTCAAAACAGTGGCGTAGCCAAGGGGGAGGAGGGTTTTTGGGGTTACAACCCCCCTTTGGCACGCATGTGACCTCACGATACTGAGAATGATGCTTTCAGTCTCTATGACTCTAAAACAAAGTTTGCCTAATTTTAAACGAATCTCCATTAAAAGAGGGAGTTTTGCCAATACCAAACATTCAAATATCTCAGCCAGGAATTAGCAACAAGAAAACATAGAGACTTAGCTTTATTAAGTTACCGAAAAATTCCTAAGAAAACATGATTTTATCCTTTTGCCATGCCACCGGACAGCACCATTTTACAGGAATATTTATACTAGGGGATTTATACCCACATTTTTGTTGAAAATGCTCTCAGAATACACCAAATCCAAAGTAATTTTTCAAATTTTTTGGGGGAGGCCCCCCAGACCCCCCGCCGCTGGGTGTCGTCTTTAGCGAGGACGCCGTCGGGCTTCGCCCGCCGGCCCTTAAAACCCCCCTTTCAGAATTCCTGGCTACGCTACTGGTTCAAAACATACAATAATTCCACTTTAAGTCAATTTACGCTCCACTTTAAGTCAAGTTACAATCCAGTGCAGGCCAGTCAGTTACAATCCAGTAAGCTAAAATGTTAGTTACAATCCAGTGTAGGCTAAAGACTAAAGTAGGCTACAAATCATTTTCCTTGACTCACTTAAAGCAGCGAGTTTAGTGAATTGTTCCATAGAGCTTTTCGCCATCGAATGCATTGGAAAAAATTTCCCTACTGTCGATCCCATGACTCCGGTGATATTGATCACGCTACCTATGAAAAAAGAAGCGTTTCCTTGTTTTATTTTCAAATGTTAGCTATGAAGGATAACGCATGTCTGAGTTTGTAGGCTATCTGCACCACTGCTTGTGAAAGGTCTAGGATAGATACCAAGTGGAATTCTCCTAAAAGCAGCACTTACAAATTGTTGTAGTTGTAAGTTATTCTTTCTTCAGTTAAAAACCTAAGTTTCTATTTGAATAAGAGTACTGATGAAGCCGCCTTCACGGCGGCGAAAGCTCTACAAATAAATTTTATTTAGTTGCCAAACCATAGTGTTTTACTTAAGCCTAAAGTTACTAAAATCTACACAGTAATGGAGGCATTATGGACGTTATGGTCACTAAAAAAAGTGCCCAATAGTCGCAGAGCATATTTTGGCTAATTTCTCCGCTAAACGTTACCAATATTTTAGCCAAATTAAAGTTGATCTATAGCCTACTTTCTGGTAGGCTACTAATTTTGTTGAAAATCTCCAAATGTTGTAACGTTTACGTTTGAGCGAAATGATAATTTGGTAAACAAATGTTGAGCTGTTTCAAATTTCTTTTTGTGCGCTTGCAATTTCAAAATGCTTGTCAAAGATTTATGTTTTTCGTTTACTTATTTTTTGGCCGGTTGGCTGGAGTTTTGGCAACTGCTTATGGTAGACCTGGAACCTACATTCAAATCTAGATCGAGTCACACGAAGACTTCAAATATAAGTCTGTGTATTTCTATGAGAAAACAGTCTAAGTAAATTGAGCAATAATAAATCGAGCTCGTCATTCACCCCTAGCAATGGCAATTGCTAAAATGAAAAATAAAAAACTTATTAGGCTACTGCAGAATCACTTGCAGCTGTAAAACTCCAAAAAGAAACCATGACACTGACACATTGATGTTGTTATTCATTTATTTGACCATTGCTCACGCACCGTTAGTTTTTTCTAAATGCGGAATCGCCAACTGCGTCAAGTGGAAGTGAGATTTGACGTTCACTTGAAAGATTTCATCAAACATTTCAATCGGAGCCTGCACAAGTGCACATACAACTTTTTATCAACTTAGATCATGCCAGTTTAGCCTTATTCGTTTTGTCATATCAAGACATAGGTATTTGTGCCAAGAATAATCAGTTCAATGCATAGACGGGACGGCAAGGCAGTCAACCTAAGAAACCGTCATCAAAGAATACAAACAAAGAATGACAATTTATAGCGTTCAGCATGGGTGGAACCAGCCAGTAGTAGCCTTAAGAAGGGGAGGGGGGAATTTCAACCAAACACAATGATGTGTATGTCTTCATTAATCAAACGTTACAAACAGAAAGAATGGATTAAATTACTTTTCTGTGTTTCTGTGTTTATTGGAGCAATTGATCAAAATTGATCCAAATAAATGTGTTGTTGTGTTGATATTTGAAACAAATTATCCAATCGATAACGATATCTCAATCGACAAAGTCCACACCTGACCAAACAAGAAGATAACTTACGTGTTCAAGTGGAACGTCAGACTTTTCCACTATAAATCCCGCATTGTTTACAAGGACATTGAGTTTTCTGAAATTCTCGACTGTTTTCTTAATAATTTTTTCGAGATCTTCCATGTTCTTCTGGTCAGCAATAATCTTCAATACCTTTCAAAATAATATTTTTCTACAAACAGTTGAAGATTTAGATTGAGTGAACGAGAAAGCAAAAAAGCCAACTTTTGTGTTCACCTTCCACTAATATCTATAAGTCTTGTTACTCAATGCAACAAACAGTGTACCAGCCTCATTTTTAATAATAGATCGATTTCGCTATCACAGCCTCCACGGTATGACTAATTGACTATATCAAGAGCAAAAATTATAATATAATTCTTCGAAGATTCCTCCACAAACGTGACTTCAAAACAGTCCGGTAAATGAAGTATCTTTATTGAAATACCGGTATAAGTATGCTTTTTTTGATAATGTCGTAGTAGTGCCGCTTTGCCGGTTTGTCTGAGAAGTTGCGCAGTTACCTGAATTCCAAATGGAGCGATGGTTGTTCCAACGTGCAGAGAATGAATTTTTTGTTTGGCCAACATACTCTAATATCAACACCATTTTCTTTCGAAAAACATGCGTGCGTTAGTGACAAAAATTTTCAGAATTTTTTTATATGAGAAACGCACTTCCTCTGCTCCAAGCTTTTTGCACTCTTGAGAAACTTTTGAAAGTTTGGCTTCATTTCGTCCAGTGATGGTCAACATGGCTCCATGCTTGGCAAATATTTTTGCTGTAGCTTCGCCGATACCGCCAGTCGCACCTGAGAGACAAAAAAGTCATTTACATTATTGTTATACGCTGTTCGAGTTGGTTACTGGAGCAGTACCGTTGACAGGGGGTCCAGGGAATACTTTTGGCCCAGGTTAGGGATGATTTTAAGGGGCCGTAATTTTTCAACAACCAGGAATTTTGAAGCATAGGCTATGCTTTGGTATGATGCGTTTTTCTAAGAACCATAACGGCCTAGCTTGCACGCTATAGCCAGCATATTAAACTTTGTTGCATTTTTTTTTTTCAAAACTCGTCCTGATTCTTCTCAAATTCGATTTTAAGAAATAATGTAACCTGATCTCTTAAACTTTTTCCAGTGAAAGTTATCTCAGTTGGGTTAAATCTTGCCTATTGACTGGTTAATAGAACTCATCTGCTGCAGCAACATGCAGATTACAAAATATACGCATAGGCTACCGCCTACCGAAATATCAACCTTGAGCTCTGAGAGTTGAGCCAAAAAAAAATTACCAATAAAAACTATTTATCAGAGATGTACATGGACTTGGATTTGGATTCCAATCCGCCCGGATGTCAGGTCAACATCTGGATTTGGATATAAATTTGGACTTCTGCTAATTTGGATATTTCTTTAATGCTATAGATAAATATTAGATAATATGATTATTTGTCTCTAATATTTCTTATACAGTACGAGTACATGCATTTGGTTTTCTTTTAAAGGCTTGAGAAGGTCTGCATGAATAAAATCGAAAACGCTCGCTATTTCAATTTATTTTTGTTTTGTTATCACTTTAAATGTTGTTGTGTTGCTAAGCATTGTTTGTTTATGGTTAAAAAAGCAACTTCTTTACAAAAAAATTGATTTGTGTTTATTTTGTATTAATAAACTGGTTGCATAAAAACCTCTCGCGATGGTGATCCTTTCATTTCGACAATTTTTAATTTCAGATTATTTTTATGATGTTAACTTGCAGTATTGTCAAATTTATAACATGATATTTTTACAATGCTTATAATCTGGATATCAATTTTAACTTGAAATCCGGGAATGGATTTGAATTTTAAATTCTAAAATCCGAACATCTCTCCTATTTATAGCTACCTTAAGTTGTTTCAAGTCTTACCTGTGATAACGATTACTTTAGAAGCAAAAGACATGATGATGCGGCCTATGTACTGTATAACAAATCAATTGTTCAAATATTATTGCTTTTCTGTATCACCTGAAATATAATATCCCTTTCATTCATGAATTTGTTTTAAGCGAGGTATATATAGTTTTCTTACTGAAATGTAAAACTCACTGCATAAGAAATAATATTTTGTCACTAGATTACGTCATGATGACGACATAAAGTATTATTATACAAAATGTTGTTCATGAACACTTCATGAAACAAGGGATAAAAAGAATTTGAAATAAGTTTTAACAAGCTTTGTTTATATCAGTAGTTCTCAACTGGGCTTCCGCGGACCCCAAAGGGTCCATAAAAGTTTCAGAGTTTGTAGCATGATTGATAAATTACGATAGGCTATTTAAAAATTGGTTATGCTTTATTTATGCATTGCAGTGATTCTAAAACTGTACGTAGCAACGGACTGGTGCGTCGTTTGAAACTTCAAAGGACATCGCACAAAGGTTTGGTTTCCTAACTAAAAAAGTGTCATATAAATGAATTAATTTTTTTAATAAGGCTATGTTCCACTTAATTCTTTTGTGACAGCAGATTGTTGATCAATGCTTAACTTAGAAATGCAAACGTTAGTCAGCAGCCTATCACCACTCACAGTTTTGCAATGACTGTGATTGTAACAAATTAATATTGATTACAAATGAGAACACAGAGAAATCCTTTGTAAAAGTCGCAAAATTTCTATTAATTTTTGATAAAATTTGTAGAAAAACATTAAATCAGCAGATAGATTACTGATTTGTGATCCTGTGTGCCAACGTATAACTCATAACATCACTTCGTCAACGTCATCAATCGTCGTAAGTGTGTCGCTTCAAAACTTATGAAACATTTGATTCCATCAGGAAACGCGATAAAGGTTACCAAAAATTCAGATAAAATTTTTTTAGGGGTCCGCAACCTCTTTGAAGGTACCAAAAGGAGTCCGCCAAAACAAAAAGATTGAGAACCACTGGTTTAGATAATTCACACAAGGCATGAAAGTATTCTTATATTCTAATAATATTCTATGATTTAGCACAGCGATGTTTTGCTTTATCAAACATAATACCAGGTTGTGCTTGGAAGCGGGTTACGTGAACATACCCCCGAGGAAAAGACAACAACTATTTTGCTTGTCACTGAATAAGACACAATTTCTAATAAGATTCTAACGGATGTCATCTGCTAGTATTAGTGTGGAACCTACTTTTTTTGCTGTTTGACCATGAAATGCCGGAAGGTACTTATTATTCTTTTTTTTTTTATTTCACAAAGAAGTGATTGTAGGCCTACATAGTATTGAAATATTATGAAATCTGTCTAACCTGTAGGGGATACACTTGCTTGCAATGCTTTTGATATTGATGACCGCACGGATTGGTGATAAAACTTCTATGGAGTGAACTGCATTATCCTTGCATGTGCGCAAACACACACTTAAAAAGACAATATTGTGTTACACAAGTCGACTCTTCAATCTTCACATGAGTATTATTGCATCCTTGGATCACAGTTTTACCTTAGACCTACATAAACTTTTTGTCATACAGCAGTGATAAGAAGCTTGTCATACAGCGGTTATGCCACTGTTAGCATTCACTCTCCAGTCAGCCAACCAAGAAAAGGCCTGCGTGTCTTTTTTGTACAAGTGACCGGCTTTTCTATCAGTTTGTTTTGGGATGCTTCAAAAAGGGAATGGAGTGGAAAAAATTATCCAAAGAGACCTCAAACCGATTTGTTTTGGAAATCTAAAAGTCAGACTTAACACCAAACTTCTTCTTGCTCTCATGATAGCCTACATGAGAAGGTTAATTTCATCTTGAAATTGTAAAAAAAGCACTGACATCACATTTAGCTGTCACTTTGAGTCATTAAGAGATAGAACACTATGGTTGTTAATGCATTGACAGCTTTTCAATCTTCTCACTCAATGAATCAGAAATTGCTGGATTCCAGACTGGATGCCTGCGTCCAACCCCCACAGGCTTATCACCAGAGGTTTCAGGCATCACCCCCACCAAAATTAAGCAGAGAGAGTTCCACCATGCGGCTTGCATTTAAAGTAAAGGTCAATGATTGCGATCTCCTACACACTGTAGTCCTTGACGCACAACAGCTTACACGTCAACGCCTGCCTTCCAGGCGCCCTTTTTCTCGACACATTGTGGCGCTTCATGAAGGTCACTTCGAGCCTATGAAGTCATGGAGAGACTGCTGGGAAGTCATCTCACGGCCTAACCAGTTCCAAGTCACACCAGACACTAAAGTAACCTACCACATGGCTCAGACCTGCCAAGAAAAGCATGGGTGACTTTAGGGCCTCTGAGAGAAATTTTCACTAGGGGTACGAAGAGTCACTCCGGGCCCCCCTCTCACTCCGGGCCCCCTTTGTCTGGCAAAACGCGTGATGTTTGCTTAGGCGTATTGCTCATCATACAACATTTTACTGTAGAATTGGACATCTGTGAGCAATAATAGTATCAGGCGGCAAAAAATTATTATTTAATGTTTTGTGTTGTGCATATCATGTGATCTGTCCCTCGCCAATTTGTGTATCCTGCATTGAATTCGTGTGTCAGTTGTTGATGGTGCTGTTGAGAGTTGTCGCTTGTACAGCTTTAATATAAAATTTTCAAATTTATTTATTTTTCTTAGATGTAGCCTATAATTGTTTCCGATGAGGACACTATGTGGTGTAGACAACGTTGGATTTAGTAGTTTTTTTTTGCTTTTTTTTCGTGTGTTTAATAAAAAATGTTAAATCCATTAACGTTACTGAGTGTTACATTTGCGGTATCTGGTACAAGTCAAGCTCTCTACCAAGGCTCAAACATAACATCTTGTTAAAACATAATCAAATTAATCATCTGACCAATAACCTTTATTCATTAACTTTTGCATTCACCACATGACTAGCAGAGGTGAATGAAGTCTTTTACTCCGGCTCCGCTTCTGCCCCGAAAGTATTGACTCCGGCTCCTGCTTCAACTCCGAAGTTTATTTGAAGTAAAATAAGCGTGAAACTACCCTTTTCAAATAGTTTTTAAAAAACACAAAACACCCGGGCTTTTCTCAAAACTGCTTTTGCTACACTATACCCCCCCTCCCCCCCCCCAGACAAGAGAATAACCAACTTTTATGGTTTAATTTAGGGTGCTTTTAACAGAACATTTTACACGTAAAACATTAAATCACCACTTTGGGTTCCTAATTAACTCGCAATTCACTCAATTAGGCTACCTTTCTGGGCCTTTTTGCTACATTGCCGGCCCCCCAGGACTAAAGAATAACAACTTTTATGCTTGAATTTAGTCGTTTAGGATGGTTTTAACCAAACATTTTTGCGCGTAAACTATAAAATCACAATTTTGGGGCCCCCAACAAACACCGGCCAGGGCCCTCAAGGGTACGCCGTACCCTCCGTACCCCCTCTCATAGGCCTTGGGTGACTTTGAATCGCCTCCCTACTGGTGGTCGCTTCAAACACAATATGTATTTTTGAGGTTTGTGTGTCTCACCAGCCTGTGTTTGTGGTGAACGTCAAACAGCATAGCATAGCATAGCATAGCATCTTTTCACAAATTGGGACTAGGTGGGCAAATTTTAAAAAAAGGGCACTTTTAGCGCGAGAGTTATGTTAAAAAGGGCACTTTTCGCGCGAAAATGATGGGAAAAGAGCATTTTTTCCCGAGCGTAAACTATGCAAGCTTAAAAATGTAGATTTCTCAGGCAAATTGTGGGTAAAAAGGCATATTATACCTAGATTAAACATTTGAGACCCATACTTGATTCCTATATTCATCCCTGCCCACAATATTTTATAAATAATAACACAAGCCAACACACTTTTTGTGTCAGCATAGTAAATGTCATTCTAGGGTATATTTTGGGTGCTGAATTCAAAAATCACATCAGATTTTTTGTATCACATCAGGATTTCATGATATCTGAATGCTTTTTTGGTAAAAATTGGTAAAATCAACTTCTGATCTGTATTGGTAGACTATGGCGTTTCATGGAATTTGAACCCTTTTTCGTCAACAAGGTCTGCGATAAAGTCTAAATTCATCACGATAAAGTCTAAAGTCTACACAAGACATACAAATATAATATTAATGAAAACATTGAGGTATTTCAAGACCTGTTTTATTTTTTTATATTTTTTATTTTATTGACGTCTGGTAACTTGAACCCAATTCTTCAAAGTTTATCTGCTAACACTAAACGTTCAACGTTCTTTTTTTTACAAGAGTAGGCTACATTGTTATTTTTTTCGTGTTAAGAAGTAGGTTTGGTGGCTGTGCAAATCTCCAATGCATATTTTAAACCTTTTGATTTTGCCATCTTGTCCTTTTGTTGGTGCTACAGTTGTGTGTTTGTAATGTCATTCGCTATAATTATGTTTGCGCCAGCAAAGAAAAATAAAATTGTAGAAATTGAATAGAATAGACACTTAAAAATAGGTTCAGTTCTACAAAAAAAAGGAAATTCACATGCAGTTTTGCAAACGTTACTCTGGGACAAACTTTCGCTTGCATGATTTTCGTGAATGTTGTGAGTTGATTTAGGATTTCCATTGATCTATCGTCTTAGGTTTTCCACACAAGCTTTACATGCAGTATGTGGAGCCTATGATTTGTCCTGATCACCCAGGCGAATTTTGAAGTATGCAAGATATGCTTGTTTCACAAAATTTGTTATGGTTTGCCTTTGATTAGGAACAGTATAACTGCCACATATGTAACAAAAAACATCAGGGTCATTTTCACATTTTCTCCTTGAAGATGCCATCATGCTATTTATTCACACCACAACAGAATTAACACCTTGATAATATGAAAAAATCTGAATACATGAAAATTCAAAAAAGAATGAGTTATAGACAAGTTTCACATAAGCTTAAATCTCCACGTTCAGCAAAAAAAATATAACCGATGTTATATATCAAAAGTGGAGTGGTACTGACAACGCGAATGTAACCCTGCCTGTAAGGGGTGGTTTATGGACAGTTCTCAGAAGATACATAAGTTGGATGGTCTACCATAGACATTAGACAGATGGTCCACTAGCCAGACGGTTTATGTGACTTTTTTGACCAGTGGACTATCTAGCTAGGGGGTCTTCTGACTAGTGTACCTTCTGAAGATAGGTCGGTCACCCCAATGGTCATGGTGTCATCATACATCTCCAAATGTTACAAAATAAAATCATTTTCATGATTATGACAAATTTTCAAACACTATTGGCTCATAAAGTCTTTACAAAACGGTAACAGTAAGAGAAAATTCGGCCCAAAAGCCAAAATTATGAGAAAAAATATCATGCAAAAATCTCCAAAACTTGATGTGATGGGTAAAATCTGTGATTTTTGAAATCAGCAGCCTCGATATACCCCAAATCACATCTTACATTGCAGACACAAAATTTTTTATCTTTTTTGTTGGACTGTGTAATCTAATAAAATTTAATCTAGTGACATTTAGTTGCAAAGGTCTCTTGTACTAAAGTAAAAAGAAACAACTATGATAATAGCGATAAAAGAAACAACGATGATAATACTATGAAACACAACTGCTAAGATAGTACAATGAGTTGAATCTTTACAGAATTAGATGATTCTAAAGAGCTGATGGTATTTTATTTTAATGAAAATCAGGAAACAAACTTCATTAATTCAGACACTTAGAATCTCACACAAAATATGAGGTACTCACAACACAAATTGATAATAATCAATCTGCTTGAATGGAACATTAAGGATATTATAAGTAAAGTCAAAGGTAGGCTGATAAGTTTTAAATGTATGCTGAAGCTTTCCATTTAGCTGTTCATTCTTTAACTTGGATCTAACTTAAACAAAAATTAGGTCTTAAAAATTGCCCACCTAGTTTCAAACTAGGTGGGCAAAGAAAGGACTAGGTGGGCAAGCAAAGGGACTAGGTGGGCAATTGCCCACCTAGTTTATATGTGAAAAGCTGCTATGCAGCATAGCACATCATAAATCACTGTCCAGTGTTTTAACCTGCAGAATATGTGGATCTCATAGACCTTGATGTGAAGACATTGCACTGGTTGCAACAATAGGGAGACGTTGCTTGAATTGCCTGCCTCATAAACAAAAAGAACCTGATTAGCTGCCTGAAATTACCATTTAGTCAGCTTCTTCTAAACGTGTGGTGTATGACTGTATATCTAAACCTAGTTAATCGGTGTTGCTGAAACAGACCAATGTCAGTCCTAATTGAAAAGCGTAAACGATGAAATCAACTCGTTGAGTTTAAAAGTTCTTTTCTAGGAACATGCCGTAGCATTAAAATCGTTCGAATGCAGCAAAGTCTAACTGACAAAAACTTCTTATAAAATTTTAAACAAGTACTGCGATTGAATTAAGCTAACATATTTGAAAGCTGCGCTGACTGCATGACAAACAGAGAAACGTATGCCACAGGCTGTAAATCGCTAACTTCCCTTTCCGCATGTCGCCTTGATCACTCAGCTGTAACGAAACCGTCACGGCAAAGTGTGCCAAAGTAGTAGCGCAATCATGTGTGGCTAATGTGACAGTATAAAATCACGTCTTTTTAACGCCAGATTGTGATTATGGTTGGTTATTTCAGCATTATTAAGATTATTGATACTTCAGCATAAAATTTGGGCAAGCTTGATAAAAATTTGGGCAAGAACCTTCAGCATGTTTCAAAATCTTTATTAAGATTGAACTTATTTGGATTTTTATTCTGAAATAATGATTATTATGCAAATGCCAAATAAAGTGAAACAGTGCCCTTAAACTATTCAATTAAGTGTCGTTACAGTTACAGTGCATAGTCAAATTTATCTTACGATTTTTCATTTTATGTATTGCAGATTTAATTCCTAATGAGGACACACGTACGTGTCGAAAACGTTTGAGTTTATTTTACTTTAATTATGTTATATTTTGTGTGAAATAAAGTATGCTAAACCCGCTAAAGTTACTATGTTTTATTTCTCTATTTAATTAAGTTAGTCAAAAATTTGGAAAAATTTAATAAAAATTTGGGCAATTTGTATAAGCAAGAAGTCTAGATATTGTTTTCTGGTCATTCTCACCGCACTCGAAATGTTGCTGTAGGCTAAATACTTACCTTACAGCTAGGTACGAGTGGATAGTCTGGATTACGACGTCCGCTACCATGGACTTCTAAATAGTAGCATCTGGACTGGAAACTCAGTGGGCAACAGGAGGCCAAACAGTTGGTACAACAGTTGGCCAACAGTGGGCCAATAGCCAAGTAACTAACCCTGTTGGCCCACTGTTGGCCAACTGTTGTACCAACTGTTTGGCCTCATGTTGCCCACTGAGTTTCCAGTCCAGATGCTACTATTTAGAAGTCCATGTCCGCTACAAGCTACATACAATTTATGTTGCCTGCCGTTAGGGGCTCCAGACACTTCCTGAGAGTGGGGGGGGGGTAATTTCAGCAGGGGCGGGAACGATGTTTTGACATCGACAGGGGGCTTATTGGATTATCGCATCACATATAGCCTACTTCTGGGAGGTCGCCACCCAGACCCTCCTTTGCATTACTGAAAGCTTCAGTTTCTTATACAGCGTCTTAGGCGGCATGTTTCGCGCCGAAGGCGCAAAATTTTTGCCTTTTAGCACGATTTAAAATCGAAAAATTATTTCAACGAATCTGAAATCGCGAGCAAAAGCTCTTTAACATTTGCCACAGTTTTTGAAGTTTTGAGACAATTTTGACTGGAAGAGGCCAAGAGGGGACGTACGCAAAAATCCCTCTCTGTATTCTTCCTTGGCTCAAGTCATCCAAATTTTGCACTTCAGACGCCAAATGGTTAGATTTAAAAGATCAAAAGCGTTAAGGTCAAAGCTTTCTATAACTTAATTTACAGTTGCATGAATACAACACGATAACTTGTGCCATAACATCCGCAGTGAAAGAAAAAGTTTCAGCATCTAGGCTAGGATCTATCTATAACACTGGTCAACACAATTTTTTTGGCAGACAAAGTTAGAGTGTTTTTTGGGGGGTTTGAAGGGCGCTGATTCCGAATATGGCCTTAGTTTTCCCGAATTGGCTCTAGTTTAGGAGATATCGCATAGGGTCATTTTGACCAAAATCTTATACTTGAGCCTTATGCGCTAGATCAAAAAACCAGTTTAACCATATTAGATATTTCAGAAATGCAATTAAATGGTCAATTGTGAACAATAAAGACAGTTTTAAATTTAAATACAGCAACATCACGAAATTTTTAGGAATATTAGATTTGTCATACTTCAAAATTTGATGTTACCGATGTCATATACAGTAGGTTACACAAAGTACACAATCATATACAGTAGTGTAAGTACATAAAACACTAAAAAATGTTGCATTAAATCAGTCTATCAACCTTGTATCATAAAATTTAGATAAAAGGAACCACATTATCTTTTTCATTGTTAATTGAAAACAATGGTATTAAATACAATAAGATTAAAACTATTAACTAATTTGCGCCGAAAAAATGTCTCTTGTAAGATTTTCGCTTGTGAGAAACTTTTGGGCAGTTTCTCAACAGGTTGCAGCAATAGTCTGCCATTAGGCCTATGTGCTCATTCCATCTGTCCTGATATCTTTCTTCCATTGTCTTGATGTCTTGGTGGAACCTTTCCCTCTGTTCCTCACCGTAATTATCAAGATTGTCAGGAAATTTGTCAGGGTGGCTGAATAGGAAGTGAACGTTAATGCTCATGTTAGCTCCAAGTTTTCCAAATGCAGATAACATCTTCCAAACTAATTCTCTGTAATTAGGTGCTTTGTGATTCCCCAAGAAGTTTTGTACTACCTCCTTGAAGGAGTTCCATGCAGTGAGTTCATTGCTGTTCATTTGACTGGTGAAATCCAAATCTTTCATCAACGTCCGAATCTGAGGTCCATGAAAGACACCAGCTTTAAGCTTTTTCATCGGAGAGTCCTGGAAATTGACTGCAAATGTATTTAAAGCAATTCTCCTCCTTGTTTAATGCTTTGACGAACTGCTTCATTAACCCTAATTTGATGTGCAGAGGAGGAAATACAATTCTATCCCTGGGAACTAAAGGTTCATTGATTACATTGGCTGTCACAACTTGAAGACTAGTGCGTTCTGGCCAGTTTTTCTTGCGCCAGTTCTGGGTTCTCGCACTGCTGTCCCACAAACACAGGGAGCAAGGATACTTGGTATATCCACTTTGTTGACCAATTAGAAAATTGACCATTTGTATGTCAACACAGATGAGCCATTTATGGGTATTGTAGTCAAGCTTTTCAAGGACAAGTTTGATGGCATCATACTCTTCTTTCATCATGGCAGAATGTCCAATTGGTAGAGGAGCAAAATGTAGGAAGGAATGTAGGACTTTATAGTACTTTTTAAATTAGCTTTCGTTACTAATTATTATGTTATATGAAACAAAATTGATAAGATTTACGTCCTTCTTGGTGAGATGTTTAGGGGGTTAATACAGGTAAATACACTAATTTGGGCTAATCTAGGGGTATAGGTATCTTTTAAACTAGAGTCAATCTGGTAAAACCAACGTCATATTCGTAATCAGCGACCTTGAAAACCCCAGAAAACACTCTTAGATGTCTTGCCAAAAAAATTTTTTTCTCATTTTGTTGACCAGTGTAATAGGCCTAGCCTACATTCAATTCAGAAAAAATAAAAAATAAAAGCTAAAATGCATTGACTTTTACAACAACCGAAAATATGAAGACATTGAAACAGTGCAATGCAACTGTAGTGGTTTCGTTCGTGAGTGGTAAAAGCGAAATTAAGCAGTTTGTAGCAGTGAGAAACTATGACGTCACACATAGCCAGTGATGGGCATTATCGGCGATAATTTACCGGCGATAATTTACCGGCGATAATTATCGGCGATAAATTTTATCGCCTATCGTTATCGCTCAATTATTTTTTCAGTTATCGTTTATCGTTATCGCCAAAAGCAATATTTGATTATCGCCGATAATCGCCGATAAATTTTATTTCGGATCAACACACAAGTGGAAAGAACATGAAAAGTAATATTTTTACTAGCCACCTAGTTAATGCAACTAAAATTGAAACCAGTTCTTCTTCAGTGCCTGAAGTGTGTGTGCACACAGGGGCGCCGGAAGCGTGGGGGGCAGGGGGGCGATTGCCAGTGTTATCAATTATTACAGATTATTGTTATCAATTTTGATTATCATTGAATTACTGTTTGAACGGTTCAGAGACTTTCTGATAATTAATTAATCAATTCACATCAGGATTTGTTTGTCAAGCGCAGTCTCGTTTTGTTTTTTTCATCGTCCATTAACAGCCCAAACTCACGAAAATAAAAGAATTGAGATTCATAAGCTATACCTTTCGTCAGTGGCGTAGCCAAGGGGGGGGGGGGGGGTTTTGGGGGTTACAACTCCCCCCTTTGGCACGCGTGTGACGTCATGATATTGAGAATGATGCTTTCAGTCTAAAAAAAATTGCCTAATTTTATACAAAACTGCATTAAAAAAGAGCGAGTTTTGCCAATACCAAACATTCAAACATCTCAGCCAGGAATTAGCAACAAAAAATCATAGAGACTTAGCTTTATTACCGAAAAATGTCGAAGAAAACATGATCTTATCCTTTTGCTATGCCAGCTGACAGCACCATTTTACAGGAATATTCATACCCACATTTTTGTTGAAAATGCTCTCAGAATGCACCAAATTCAAAGTAATTTTTCAAACTTTTCTCGGGGAGGCCCCCCAGACCCCCCGCCGCTGGGTTGTCAACCCCCCCCCCTTTCAAAATTCCTGGCTGCGCTACTGCCTCTCGTCATCGAAGCAATTGTTACGCCAGCGGCGGTTCTACTGTTCTCAGGGGCATTCTTCATATACCAACAACCAAACATCTATCCATCAATTCAATCCTTTTTCCATCAAAATTAAAGAATTGAAATTCATTTAAAACCCTGCACGCGTAGCCTACCTCTAGTGCAAGGGTCACCAACCTTTTTGCATGCGGCCACTTTAGCACTAAGGAGAGCTGTGGCAGGCCGCACTAATAAAATTTTAGGTACGGTAATAAAATTGACTCTTATGCCAGAAAGGAACGCATTTTGTATCCAGCGTTACATGGTGTTAATATTTGTCTTAGAATACCGCAGCAACACAATTAGTCGAACAACGCTACTGCCAGGCCAAGCTCCCACTTTTGACTTTTTTAACAATGCCTAATAAACGAGGCCACTTGTTTTGCGCACTTGTAGCTAGGCGAGCGGTTTCATCAGAATATTCATTCATTCATCAGAATATTCATTGTCACTTCGCTTCACAAAAGATATCTTGCAATTAACAGTTTCAGTTAACAAGGAAATGTTTGACACATCGCAATACATGCAACAATTAGTGACCTGCAAACATATCAGCGAAAAATAGGCTCCAATAGCAGGGAGAAAAAAAACAGGCACCATGAAACAAACGCTTGTGGAAATCACCAATAAAAACGTTTCTATCGTAACTCATGAACAGTGAGTGTTTCATCTAAAAAAGCATTGAGTTGGTTTTTTATCTTTTTTGTGAGAGTCTATAAAACCGTCTTTCTTTGATTATTAGACAACTGTCACTTGCGGTGCTTATCAGCATGGCAAGAATTGTTGATTAACAATATTTTGCAGCTACTAAGCTAAATATTTTCATAATACTACCAGAAAAAGTCTTTAAATTTATATATAATATTTTTCCCATTTATTATGAATTGAGTTGGCACACCGACCTATTTTGCCAACAAAAACTTGCATAAAGGGTACACTGCTCGTGAAACACAAGAATGATGAAGCGCACACTAGTGTTTAACTTATGTAACATTTACAAACTTAAAATAAGCAAACCTATGCTCACAGTGTGGCTGGACATCGCATTGGAATAACTTTAAGCGACCCCCACCTAGAATTACAATCTGATTGGTCGGTGGAATCGTATACAAATATACAAAGCGAAAATATGCTTCCAAGAAAGTATTTTTTGCCTTCATGCTATTTAACTCCTCAAGAAAAGTATTTTTGGTTATATTTGTACGCTGATACCTTCCGCGGGCCGCACATAACAGCGTGGCGGGCCGCATATGCGGCCCGCCAGTTGGTGACCTCTGCTCTAGTGGTACGAGGAAGTCTTCCAGATGGTACGCGATAAACTCACTTGAGTTGACAATGATTAAAATGAAATAGTTTAATATTAATAGCGCTTTCAAATGACACAATGTGCACTATATAGTATCATAATTAACTTTATACTAAGAGGATTCAAGCGTTTATAACGCAACATCAAGGTCTGTGATTCTCAAACTTTTTTGTTGCGACAGTTTTGGAAAAATTTGTTCGCTTGCGACGCACCCAGCGATAGTAATTTTAGTCATTTTTATTTATTTGTTTGTGTCTTCAGCTTTTACTTGTTTTGCGACGAAGTGAGTTAGAATTGCGCTATGTCATTGTTAAATCATAATCAAATGCTAAAGTTTCGTAATAATGACTTCTAATGCACATGTTAATTAAGGAATAATAATTAATAATATCTGTAAGCGTTTTATTACAGCAATTGATTTATATACGAGAGGAATCATTGTGCGACGACTTTTTTGAACAGTTAAAACAACGCACCAGTGCGTTGCGACGCGCAGTTTGAGAACATCTGACTTGGGTTGTTCAACAGAAACGCCAAAACTTTGCAGTTTCAATGTTGCTACTGATGGTAGCAGGCGCAGCAGTAGTGCAGCCTATTTACTGGTCTTCTACTTATGCGATAGCTCAACAGTTTAATTATATTTAGTCTCATATTAAGAATCTATTTGTTTTAGAGTCCTCTGCCGATATTTGTTTATACTTTCTTGCTCTTTATTGCGTATTTTTGAGATTCTCTGGATATATGTGGTACGCGAACAGTGTATGAAGCTGCTCAGTAGCGTAGCCAGGAATTTTGAAAGGGGGGGGGGGGGGGGGTTGACGGCCGGCGGGCGAAACCCGTCGGCGTCTTCAGCAAAGGCGACACCCGGCGACGGGAGGTCGGGGGGGCCTCCCCCAGAAAATTGTAAAAAATTAATTTGAAGTTGATGCATTCTGAGAGCATTTTCAACAAAAATGTGGGTATAAATATTCCTGTAAAATGGTGCTGTCCAGTGGCATAGCAAAAAGATATGATCTTGTTTTCTTCGGCATTTTTCGGTAATAAAGCTAAGTCTCTATGTTTTCTTGTTGCTAATTCCTGGCTGAGATATTTGAATGTTTGGTATTGGCAAAAGTCGTTCTTTTAATGCAGTTTCGTTTAAAATTAGGCAAACTTTGTTTTAGAGACATAGAGACTGAAAGCATCATTCTCAATATCGTGATGTCACGTGTGTGCCAAAGGGGGGGCTGTAACCCCCAACCCCCCCTCCCCCCCTTTGGCTACGCCACTGAAGCTGCTAAATGGTAGCCTACCCGAATAAAAAAGTTTGGGAATCACTGCTCTACAAGTATACGAAACTACCAGGAATAGTCTGTGGGGGCCAGTCGGGCTTTGTCATTGTCAGTCCGAGGCAGGCTTGCCAGATTGGCCTTTTTACGGCCAACTTTGTCAAATTTGGCTTATTTTGAAGTGGTTTGGCCGACAAATTTTTGTTTGGCCTTTCAGCTTTTTTTTGGCCTTTTTTAAATTTCCTGATTGCCACAATCATTTTGTTTAGATTTTCTATGAAAACTGCAAGGAAAAATATTCAGGCAATAGGTGTTAGTGATGTAAGCCGCGCCGTGCCGCGTACGCGGCCGCTTTTGACTTTTTCGCCGCGTGCCGCGCCGCGTGGAAGGTTGAAATGACAAAGCCGCGCCGCTTGCCGCCAGGGCCGGATTTAGCCTAAGTGCTGCCCTAGGCAGATAAGAAAAGTGTCGCCCCCCAAAAAAAATTTCGATGGTGCGCTACGATTTATATTTGCAATTCCTTACAAAAAAGTTATTTGCACTGTTTATTTGAATACATCAATGAATATCATTGTATAATGAACTAATTGTTTAAAATCGCTTCCGGCGGGCTTTTTCTCTTGCAAACAAATCAATAATTTCTTCAAAGTCTAGAAAAAAGTAAAGATGAGTTAATGCTCAAAAATGTGAGATCATTCATGTGATCATGCTTCAACGTAGACCGCCGTGCATTCTTGATCAGCTTCAAAATAGAGAATGATCGCTCTGCACTGCAATTGGTGACCATTGTGCAAAGAACCATTTTAATTGCCACTAGAACATTTGAGTATACTTCCTGCAGTCGCCTTTTCACAATAAAATTCCCCAGCACAGCAAAAGTAATATTTCCAGCAGTAAGTTCATCCGAGGAAAGGGATCGCGAAAATGAACGGAGATGTATGCACTCACTTTCAAGATTTTCAAGGTCATCAGAGTAGGCTAGTAGCCTACTCCTCCAGGTCAGTAGCCTTTTGATTGATGTCTTCAACAGATAGTGTCCTCAATTGTTCAATAAATGCAAATTTGGTGTAAATGACCTGGTATGCTGTTGATCGTTTTTTCAGTTCAAACTTGTATCGTGTCTGCCTTATGATATAATTGTCAACATACAAGATTTAATTAGCGCCGGGGCAGACTATGATAAATTAAAGGAACGCTTACTTCAGCGTTTCGAACCGACGTTGAACGAACGTATGGCTGACGTCATGTCACTGTCTGAAATCGGCGATCGACTGCCTTCCGAAGTGCTGGCCGAGATGCGAGCAAAACTTCCTCAAAATGTCGCATCGACGGAATTAATTCAGGAATTGTTTGTAAATGTTTTGTTTGTTTGTTTGTCATATCTTTATCCTGCATTGCGGGAAAGCGGACTTGAGCGCTATGCATCGGTGTACGCCTTCCTACGTACATCTGACCCACGCTGCAGCCGACTGCAATGTCTGTTTCCGGTTGTCTACTCTACTTATGACTTAAATTTGGTACTACCCATTACAGTACTCGAAATCGATCACTGGGTAGAGGCAATTATCGTAAAGTTTCTTGCCCAGAGAAACAACAGCAAGTGCGGGTGGCTGGAGTCGAACATGCAGGCTCTCGACTGCGAGACCAACGCCCAAACCACTCGGCCACTGCTCGGCCAACTCCCGAATCAAATCAAACTTGTTTTGGCCGGAAATCTCGAAATGTCATTAAACGAATTAGCAAAAGCTGCCGATCAAATGTCAAAACTAACAAACGTTTCCTATGCCACTGTAAACGCAGTGCAGCATACCACAGAACAAAATCCCAATGCCCAACTAATGCAACAGATTGATCGCTTACAACATCAAATGGAACATCTGTCGGCAAGTGTGTCTAATCTTCAGTCTGACCGAAGCCGTCAACCTGTTAATTCCTTCCCAAACCGATATCGCACATCATTTCAGACGCCCAGATCAAACGTTCCCCAAAGACAACAACCTACTTGCTGTTATCATCAAAGGTTTGGCCACGCCGCCTTTAAGTGTCAATGGCCATGCTCATGGAACACAGCACGGCCTAACAATCCCCATTCGATGCAAAATAACAGACAGAAACCAAAAAACGAGGTGTCGGCCCTAAGGTAGGTATATCACACTTAGGGCCAGGTTTCAATAACAACATGCTATTTCTTGAAGATCTAAATTCCCAACAGCTATTTCTTTGCGACACCGGTGCTGCTGTGAGCTGCGTGCAACCTACTCGATTAGAAAAAAATTCTATTTCATTTTCCAACGACATCTTGTTTGCAGCCAATAATACTAAAATACCGACTTACGGCAGACGTACCATGGACATCAAAATTGGGTACGATCAAATAAAGACTTGGACATTTATAATCGCCGATGTAAAACAAAATATTATTGGTCTAGATTTTTTACAGCATTTCAATTTGTCAATTAACCCGAAGAATAAATGCATTATTGATGAAACCACGAAACAACGTCACGCACTGCAACATTTACGCAAACAAGCTAGTGTCGCACCTATATCACTGACAAAGTACAACGAGTTTTCAGCAATATTGGACAATTTCCCCGAGCTAACAGCACCACGAACCGCTGAATATGCCGCACGCGTTCCGGTGAAGCATAAAATTGTGACGTCGGGATATCCATGCTTTGCGAAGTGTCGACCGCTACCGCCGGAAAAGTACAATTGGGTGAAGTCAGAAATCAACAAATAGTTTACAGATGGAGTACTGGAGGTAAGTGAATCAAAATATAGCAGTGCACTTCACCTCGTTGCTAAACCAGCCGGCAGCGCTGATCCTTACAGATTATTATGTGAGCTACGCAATTTCAACAAGCAAACTGTCCCCGATCGCTACCCTATTCCAAAAATAGAAAATCTGCTTCACCGTCTTGGAGGTTCACACTATTTTTCCAAATTAGACTTTTCCAAGGGTTACTGGCAGATCCCACTCGACGAAGAAAGTAAAAAGTACACTGCCATGATTTCACCTTTGGGGTTGCATCAATTTAAAGTAATGTGCATGGGTCTAAAAAATGGTTCGGCCACTTTTCAACGTTTCATGGGTTTCATTGTTCAACCTCTACCCCACTGCATGGCCTATTTAGACGACATTATTGTGTTCTCGAAGTCTAAACAAGAACACGCTCATCATTTGCGTAAACTTTTCGCTCGGCTGAGCAAGTACGGTGTTACCCTAAATCAAAGCAAATGTGTCCTAGGCGCGTCTGAAATTCAATTTTTGGGTCATAAAATAACACCAGACGGCATTTATCCACTGAGTGAAAAAATTGATGCTATAAACAAGTTTTCCTTACCGAAATCCATCAAACAACTTCGAGGTTATTTAGGATTGATCTGTGATATATCCGCTTCTACAAATAATTGTTAGTTTTGTCTCTCGTTGCCGACCCCCTTTGATTTTTTCTAGTTGCGCCGCTGCCACTAGTGGTACGCAAAGGTTTTTCAAGTGGTACGCGGGTAGCTTACGTTTTTTTCACAACTTTATATTTTGTTTATCTGGTTTTGTTTACAAAAAAAAATTCCCGAAGCCTATTATTTTTGTTACGTAACTATTCCCTGTTGTTTCGTATCATTACGATCTTCAAAATACAGGTCATGTCAATTGTCAACAAGGAGCACAGTTGCTACGAAAAGCCGTACAACGCTGCGGGGCAGTGGGCGTTCATTATGTCAAATGATTGCCCTTGATCAGGGGTCACCAAACTTTTTTCTCTAAGGACCGGATTGCTGCGAGATTAACAGCTGCGGTCCGGATGCAAATTACGAAAAGATATGCAGTAGATCTCAGTTAATCCGGATTCGATTTGACCGGTGATTCCATCCGGATTAGGCGAAGGTCCGGATTAACCGATGACGGTTCTATCAAGCCTGACGTTACCTAGATAGAAGGGTATCGGTAAAAATCACCGAAATTGAACGCATTAGTGTGGTCATCTGCCAATTCCGAGACGCGCGATCACCACATTAGTGACCCAGTGATAGAGTTTTTTTGAAATGCAGTATGCATTAGGGTGTTGCAGGCGCCCCATGAAATTTAAATCTTGGTTTCACCATGCTTACCTTTTTTGTGGTACTGTGTTTAGATCAGTAGACCACAAATATGAAGTTTCATAAATTTTCATCGACGTTTACCTCCACCGCCGAGGCCATTTTGAGGCCCACTTTTTGAATTTTTTCATGTTTTTTGCCACTAGAAGGCAGTGTATAAGTTTTGCAATATTGGGGGTATATTTAAAAGATGCTCTATGATGTTCTGAATAATGTTTAAAAAAAATTGGAGAAATGGGATAAGTATATCCTAAAATATTCAAGTTTTGTCCCTAATTGTTTGCACAATACTGCCCCTAGTGGTGAAAAGAAAAATTAAAATATCTTAATAACTACTCGTCATATTGTTATGGAACTTGCATGCAACCATAGGCGTAGCCAGGGGGGGGCGAAAGGGGCCATGGCCCCCCCCAAATTTTCAAAGTTTGGATTCCGAAGTTGAGCCCTTTGTTGAAAATATAATAAAGTTTGTAGAAATTTATAACGTTTTCCAAGACATCTGGCTATTAACACCCCAAGGACTTGTTTTAGACACACAGAAAGACACCAATAAAGTTTGCAAATTGTAAATTGCGCAAAATTTACTCGATTTACGTTTCTTTTAACTAATTTGTGAAAGCAATTTCAGAATGGCTTACTCTGTTGGGTTTTTGTGTAGCTGAGTTTTTTGTGTTCTCTAATTTTAGCCGCAGATTTTGCCCGTTCGTGTGTAAGAGCTACCTTTAATAAGTTAATAGCTGTTTTTCTGCTAATAAATTTCATACAGATATTACCCTAAAAGTGTTTCCAGAAAGCGCTATAATCCATTATTTAAGTGTAATTTTGCAAAAATTTTCCGGGGGGGCATGCCCCCGGACCCCCCTAGAATACGCGTGCCTTCGGCACGCTCTAACCCCCACCAGTTTCATATCTTCCCCTTGCTCAAGCCACCAGGATAGACCACTGCACATCAGGTGGCGATGTCTTAAATCAAACACTTTGTCGTTCTCTTCAATTCATCAAATATTTGGCCCCCCCCAAATTTTTTTCCTGGCTACGCCACTGCATGCAACCCTCCATTTTCATGGGTAAGGAATTTGATTTTAGCAATATTTTTGCAAAATATTACCACTAGAGGGCGGTAATTCTAATTTTGAACTATTTTTCTATAAAAAGGCGATATTGTTGCATTTCTTAAGCTGTGCTATCTGAAGAATACAATTTAATGGCTTATGCACAATAAAATTTATTCAATTGTAAAGAAACTGCATCATGCATGCACTATATCAATAAATCCAAACAGGCAATGTGAGTCTTAGTTAACACAATTTCCGCAAAGGCAGTTGTACATCTTCATTGTGCTGATAAACGACATTTTCTAAGATTTGATATCTTTCTTCGATCCTCCTCCGCCACTTGAATATAGTTTTGCGGATTTTTTTTTCTTGCTTTGCTAGATGAAGAAAGTCGGATACCAGTTTTACCCCTCTGCTAAATCATTACAGACTCTGAGTGCACTTATGATACCATTAGCAGAAGCATAGCCATCATCTATTTCCCACTCTTTCGGGTGTTTGGCAAGAAAAGATGTTAAAATGTGCAAAAGTACAAAAACATTTTTCTGCTGGCATTTGCATAGGAGCACAATGACAATGAGTTATCATTAACAATGTCTGGCAGCTCTGGCTTACTGTATCCATTACAGAACCTGTTTGTAACCTGGCCATGGAAACTTGCATTTAAACGCAGCAGAGTTCCAGCCAAAGCTTCCTTTTCATCCATAATGACTTGTTTGTCCCATAGAACTAAGGGGATCAGCTCCCTGGTCACAGCGGTAAACCATAATCTCTTCGTGGGAAAATTGTAACATAAGATTCCCGAATCCGTTCGTCTGTATGTATCGACCGAAAAAGAAACACTCCTTGAAACGTCTATTCAATAAGTGTATTCCTGTAAAATTAGCCCGCGGCTATCGAAATGGGGTGCAACGCGATACACCACTAAAAACTGTCACTACGATACAGATTACTTGGATAAAAGACGGAGAATTTGTCCAGCTAGCAAGCACCAAATAAACCAGTTAAATGTGCGACCGACTTCCAACAAACAACTTCGAGAATGAATCAGAAAAATTTGTGATAACTCAAAGGCACGTCAGCAGTAGTGTGACGCAATATTTCATGTTTAAACAGGTTTCAACTGAAACAGGTTTAAACAGGTTTGACACAAGTCTTACGAACGATGGTGCAATTTTGGCACATGTTTTAGGAATTTCCATGACGTAATATTCAGTAGACTTGAACGGTTTTTATATGACGTTTGATTAGGTGAACAATTGTCTGGAACATAGCGGCCCCTAGTTATGACAGTCTGACATGGCATAACTAAAAAAGAATTGACGACAATTGTGAGCCAATGAATAAAACACATGATACACAAATTGTTTGAATCACTCACGTTTAAGTTAATACGCAAATACAAAGGGCATGCAAAGAATGAACAGCAATAAGAATAAACACGACGATACATGAAATTGGTACCATAGGTAGTAGGTACACGCAAAAAATGACGCTATATACAATGGTTGCGATAATAACCGACTGTTCCGGGCTCAGACAAGTGTCGGCCACCGCAGACAAAACCAGGCTCAAACCCTAACACTTAGGTGTTCTTTACGGGGGCGAGGCACGAAATATCCCTCAACACATAGTCTACTTTCACTTTCCCCGTACTCTCATCATAGTTGCAGACGGCAACTTTAGCTCTACGAACCACAGGCTTCCCTTTCCTAATTTGTGGAACTACCTCATGCACCCTCCCAAGTTGATACTTCCCACGTTTACCAATGTCCTGGAGAGAACCTACCACTACAAGTTGACCAGGCTCCAAATTCTCGGCCATTTTTAGCCATTTTTTCCGGCCCTGAAGACCTGGCAAGTAAAAATCGATCCATTTACTCCAAAACTGCTGAGAAAGTGACAAACTGAACCGATAATCCCTTCTTAATTGGTCACGATCATGTGGTTGCCCAACAGCACAGTATGGGTCTAAGTATGGGGTCAAAAGTGAGGCAGGGGTGATGACAGTAAAATCCCTAGGGCCGTCACTCAAAGGTACCAAAGGGCGTTCGTTCACGATCCGAACGGCACTGCCTGTGTACGTAAGCAGTTCAATAAATTTGGGCTTACGAATTGAAGAGTCCAAAATGTGAAAAAATGCAATTTTAAATTGTTTAACCATTGCCTCCCAGGCGCCACCTTGCGCCGGAGCATACGGAGGTATAAATTCCCAGTTTATCTCTCTCTGTCTCAGGGCGTTGTGAAATTCAGCTGATTCTATCAACTCGGGTAACTTCTTAGATGCTGCCTGAAAGGTACTTCCATTCTCGGAATAGATAGCATTAACCTGCCTACGTAAATCTGTAAACCTTGTAAAGGCAAGTAAAAAATCACTCAGCGACAATGACGTAACCAGCTCAACATGAATAGCGCGAGATGCCATACATGTGAACAAGAGTCCCCAAGCTTTTTTGTGACTTCTACCTTCAACAAAGGTTAAAGGTCCAAGATAGTCTAAGCCGCAATCAAAAAAGGGTTTCCTATGCGCAGTTGTGCGAGACAAAGGTAAATCAAACATGAGCTGCCTTATAGGCCGTGCTTTCTCAATCGCACATACACCACAATCATTAAGATACCTCTTCACGGAGGCATTACCATTAGCGATCCAAAACTTCTGTCGCGTAGACAACAAAGTGTGCTGTACTCCACAGTGCGCATTTCCATTATGATGCGACAGTACAACAAGCCTAGTGAAGGGGTGCTTCGAAGGCAAAACAATCGGATGCTTTGCTTCAAGAGAGATCTCGGGAGAATTACTTAAGCGCCCTTCAATGCGGATTACACCAGCGTCATCTACACAAGGTCTGTACTTTTTAAGTGAACGTAATTCTTTCAAGCGTTCCTTCTCACGTTGCGAAGCGCCAACACTACCTCGCTTTATCACTTCCTCAAGGGCATCCGGCGATCGTTTGGTCATTAAATGTACCACCTCGCCATACACGCTCTTCTGAACAAACTTCACAGCCAACTCTGAAGCACTGTTAAGATAAGATGCATCCAGTTTTGGCTTCACAAAGCTACGCTTTCTCGTTTTACAGCACAAAAATTCAACAAAAGCAACCAAATAAGCGATTCTCTTTTTCATAACATACTAAGAAGGTGCGGCCTCGATCAATCTGTGAAGACCACCCTGTCCAACGTCAAGCGACTCCTCTTCGTCACGAAGATATAGGCTACGGACAGGTACTGGAGTGGCATTTTCTACAGATGGAATTTCCTCACACTGGTAGAGAAGACTAGAACCATTTAACCACAACTCTCGAAATTCTTTCTTTGTAATAAGATTTGGCCTTGTGCCAACATCAGCTGGGTTCATATCGGTAGGGCAAAAACGCCAATCCTGGGCTCCAGACAACAATAAAATATGCTCGACTCGACGCGTAATAAACTTATTCAAACGTAAATCAGGGTTTTTAACCCACTGCAACACAGTACGAGAATCACACCAAAAATACTTAAGGCAGTCGGGCATCTTCAATGCCTCGTAGGCCTGCTTCACGAGTCTTGCTGTATTCAAAGCGGCAATAAGCTCTTTCCTAGCTATCGGCCAAGAAAACTGATTTTTTACAACAATGGTAGATTTACCCAGAACGAAAGACACACTCGGAACTCCGTTAACCAGTCTACGTAAGTAAACAACAGAAGAGAAAGCTTGATTCGAAGCATCACTAAACCCATGCAATTGATATGAAACAATATCATCCGGACTGCACACGCCAGAGTTTGCAAAATACCATCTCGGTAACGAAAAATCCTTAAGCAGGTCCAAAGAGCGAAGCCACGACTCCCACTCTTTAACAAAGCTATCAGGGACCTCGGTGTCCCAATCAAACTTGTCTATCGCCAATTGCTGAAGTATAAGGCGTGCTTTTAGAAAAAATGGCGCTCCAAAGCCTAGCGGATCAAAATTTTGTCCAAGCTGACTGAGCATACTTCGGCGCGTGTGTTTAGATAAGGGGTTTAAGGAACATGCGATACGCATCTCGTCAGACTCGGTTTGCCACACACAACCCAATGTCTTTGCTGATGGCAAAGTCATATTTTCAGTCTGAAAGTCAATGTCACGAATCAAAGGTGAAAGCATCTCATTATCCAAATTTGACAAGACATTCATAGCCTCCTTGTTAGCACTCCACTTACCAAGTTTAAACCCACGGCTATCAAACAAAGCAATTGATTCATGAGTGATTTGCTGAGCTTCCTCTAAGCTATCAGCCGAAAATATAAAATCATCCATGTACATATTATTTGCAATATTGCAGAGAGTCAATTCACCAGCACTGCTGGGATTCTGCTCGATCATTTTGTTTATAGCCAAGCAAGCGATATACGGGCTACTCTTTATTCCCCAAGGGTGTACACAAAAACGAAATGGTACCATCCTACCATTTTCAAGGTCATCATCTTCAAACCACAATATACGAAACAAATCCCTTTGCGAGTCAGGTAACTTTATTTGAAAGAAGCATTTAGCCACATCAGCCATGAGACCAAATCTACCAAGCCGAAATCTAGCCAAGACATCTACCAGAGGGTTTAACAAGTCAGGACCCGAAAACATTACATCATTAACACAAGTTCCTCGAAATTCAGACTTGCCATCGTAAACAATGCGCTTTTTTAATTGTGACGTAACAAAGTATGGTAAATACCATTCAAATCCCTTGACATTTCCTGCTTCACCAGTACGCTCAATATAGCCATTTGATTTAAGATCTTTCATGGTGTCAGTAAGGAAATCACGAAGTTCAGGTTGTTTTAAAGCCTTCTTCCTTAAAGCAGCAACTCTATCTGACGCCAACACAAAATTGTTAGGTAGATCAATATCTTCCTTCAACGGAACAGGTATCTCAAATCGACCATCTTTCAACTCAATATTCGGTTCAACAAGTTCTCTAGCCAAATTGTCATTGCGAGACAATTCACAGGTTTCATTTTGCAAGGTCAAATCCTGAATGACTTTATTCAGGTCTGCTATTTCCATATCGCGAGACTCAATTTTACGCTAAAAGCCAGAGATGACATCCGACTCTGAAGACGTCTGCACTCTGCACACGTTAGCAACGCTTTCATCTAAGGGTGACTTACCACCACAAGCCAACCAGCCGAGAGGAGTGAGCAAAGCATGTGGTTCACTACGATTCTCACCAACACGCTCTTCTTTAGCACACATCAAATAAGCGTTGTCGTTGCCAATCAGTACATCTACAGTACTACAATCATTCAAATGAAACATATTCACGTCATGAAAATGACGGAAACCATTTAAATCTTGTTTATGCGGTAAAGTTTTAACATCGTCAGCCCAAGCTGGGTTAACCACCGAAGTTATGTCACAAAACAGTTCATCTGTCTCTAACGACTGGATGTTGAGTTTGACAAGGTCAGCACAAGTAGCTTTCTGACCAGCCAGAGTATCCATTTTAAACGACGCTTTATCGTACGGTTTAAGATCAAGTTCACACACCAAATCACTCGAAACAAACGTCAACTGCGAACCAGGATCATGCTGACAATACACCAACTTCGATTTGCCAGTCATTGGATTCAAAACACGAGCAGCAGTAACGCGGTTAAAAGCTGCTTTAACATTTCCAATCTTAACATTACGCACAGGAACTCTGGCACGAGCATCATCTTTCCCAACCGAATCCAGAGAATCACGTGACGTCACATAAAAATCATGCAGAAGAAAATAGTGTTTCCTATCGTTGTTAGGCCCACACTTACGACAGTTATTTGCATGAACGCAATCCCTAACCATATGCTGGCGCAAACAATTCAAGCATTTGCCAGCTTTCACAATGACATCTTTCCAATCTTTAGGTGTCAAGCGCAAAAATTCTTTACAATTAGACAAAAAATGATATTCAACTTGACCACGTGACGAACAACAAATGCATGCCGGCAGGTCTTTACGTCTAGCCTCACCACCGCGCGGTGCGCCAACAACAGTCGAGTACTGCGAACTCCCTGACATCACATCATCATGGGGTTTTACGGACGTCTGCCTAACCGGACATGAAGGCAATTTTCCTTTGCCAAACTTTTTAAAATGCTGCGACTCACCAGAATCGCCCATTAGCATAATGCTAAAATCAGTCGACTTACGCGTTTCCTCCCGTACTACAAATTCAAACAAACTCTGAAAAGTAGGCTCATCAGTGCCACCATACTGATCACCTAAAAAGTCAAGATAACGCTGTTTAGCGTCAAACGGGAGTCGCTTAGCCAAATCCAAAACAAAACGTCTTTCCAATTTGTCACGCTGACCATAAGCTTGCGCGTAAAGCAGACACTGGGACAATTGATCTTTAAACTCTTTCAGATCACTGGAAGAGGTCGAAGTCAATTTGCTACCATAGCGATACTTTCTAATTTCCGGTTCTGCGAAAAGACCTCCACGAACCCCAAAACGCTGGGACAAGCGAGCTAACGACATTTCTATCCTGTCTTCCTCTGACAAGCCAGGGGTGTCAGAAACCAAATTAGCAATCGTTTGCGCAGCTGTTCTAACACAAGCTGCTTGTAACAAAGTCAAACAAGTCCCCTTAAAGGGCGAAGCTGCCATTAAGGCCGTAACACGATTTTTAAAGAAGATAAATGGCATATTATTACCATTGTAACCAATCAAGGCCGCCTTATCGAAAAACGTCCTACTATTTTGGTATTCAAAAAAGCAATCCTGCTGTTGAGAACTCGATTTAGCGGGAGAAGACAAGCTATATCCCTTGAGGGGCTGAGTGGGATCAGTCACATGCACAGCCCGATCACGATCCTCACACACGTTAAAATCAGGAGACGCGATACGCCTCTCACAACCACCCAAATTACGTGTAGCTGGGCGATCAAAACCTAGCGGCGCAGAAAACTGTGAAGGGGACAAAGCATTACTACTAATGGCGGCCCCGTGACCTGTACGCTCTGGGGGAGGAGTTCGGTTGTAATTCGCAGACCTTGGCTCTACAGCATTTGGAAGACCCTTAGCCGCGGCCCGAGACCTCCTGAAACAGCTGGAAAACGTGTGGATTGCCCTGGTCCACTCACAGGTTGAACGGGCGTTTGGAAAAGGTTATGTAAATTAAACTGCGATTGATGTTCATTTCTGGAATGCCTAGAAGAGCCCTTCTTAGAGCTACGCCGAGAGCCCACCTCTGATCGATATTCAGCTAAAACTACCTCTTTACGTTGTTCAGCCCTCAACTGAGCGTCTTTGAGTGCGAACTCAGCAGCTCTCGCTTCGGCTTTCGCGGCGGCTTCAGCAGCTCTCGCTTCGGCCTCCGCTCTCGCGGCGGCCTCAGCTCGTACAGCCTCAGCAGCTCTCACGGCAGCCTCAGCTCGTATGGCCTCAGCTCTCGCGATGGCCTCAGATTGGATCTGGAGCTCCTCTCGTCTTAGCTGTAGGTTAATTTGTGCAACTATCCGAGACGAACTCTTAGACATCCTAGTGCTTACATTTGAGGCGCTATCCTCAGGATGTATGTCAGCATTCAACATATCTGAGAACTCACTTTCTTTTTGTTCAAAGTTATTTTTTAACAAGTTAAATTCGGGATCTACCCTATCACGAAGTTCTGCCAAGATTGCAGAGTTAAAGATTTTAGTCAAAAGAGCATGGAAATGCCGTAATTCCTCTTCTAAAGTAGATAACTTAGATCTAAATTTTAACAGTTCCTGCTTATCACTCAAAGAACCTAGGGCTACAGAAAGTTTCCCAACTTGAGTCAAAATATCCCGTCTAAGATGCCGGGCCTCTCGAACTGACTTAGCCTCATCGTTACTGGGTCCCTCCCCAGAATGGCCTGCCCGACCGCAAAGAACATCATCAGGCTTAAAATCAGTCGAGTCTACGGCGGTCGAGTCCTTGTCGCCACCGAGTGTAGACATATTAAATGTTGGGGCTAAATTTAACAATTAAAAAAATTAAGTTACACAAACACACAAAATTATTAGGCTACAGTAGTTATAAAAAACTTAACTGCCAAGACCGTAAAAATACAAAAAAGAATTTAAATGCACGATACCGTAGCTGTACGAGTATGAAGTCCTAAAGTCCACAAAACTTGCTTGGATTCTTCCACTTGAATCTACAAGCACAGATGGATTGTCTTTAATCTTCTTTCTTGCCAATGAATGTCAAAGTTATTTTTCTTCAGTACCAAACTGAGAAGAAATGTCTTTACTTTTCTTTGCTTCTGTAAGAGTGTAGACTACCAACCAACAAATCTTCTTTTATTATTTCTTGTACTTCTAAGTAGTTCTTCTGCACTAGCTGACAACAAACACGTCGTTTATTTTTATGCCTTCAAGTGCTTCTTGGCCTACCCGCTAACAAAAATCGTCTTTTATTTTTTTTTGCTTTAATTTCTTCTTGACCTACCAACTGACAAAAATCGTCTTTTATTTTTTATGCCTTCAAGTGCTTCTTGGCCCACCAGCTAACAAGAACTCGTCTTTTATTTTTTATGGTCACAGCGGTAAACCATAATCTCTTCGTGGGAAAATTGTAACATAAGATTCCCGAATCCGTTCGTCTGTATGTATCGACCGAAAAAGAAACACTCCTTGAAACGTCTATTCAATAAGTGTATTCCTGTAAAATTAGCCCGCGGCTATCGAAATGGGGTGCAACGCGATACACCACTAAAAACTGTCACTACGATACAGATTACTTGGATAAAAGACGGAGAATTTGTCCAGCTAGCAAGCACCAAATAAACCAGTTAAATGTGCGACCGACTTCCAACAAACAACTTCGAGAATGAATCAGAAAAATTTGTGATAACTCAAAGGCACGTCAACAGTAGTGTGACGCAATATTTCATGTTTAAACAGGTTTCAACTGAATCAGGTTTAAACAGGTTTGACACAAGTCTTACGAACGATGGTGCAATTTTGGCACATGTTTTAGGAATTTCCATGACGTAATATTCAGTAGACTTGAACGGTTTTTATATGACGTTTGATTAGGTGAACAATTGTCTGGAACACTCCCTAGTTACATACCATGTGTGCCTACCTAAAGCTTTTAAAGCAGCAACACTGATAATTTTGTCTACTGCATCATAGCTTTTGATGTCACTTACCAGTTGCAAATCTTCTCAGGGTGCTGATGCAGCAATCGGACAGAATCACTATGTTAAATTGTATTTGTGACTTGGAAATGATTCCTTGTGGTAGTAAGTCTTGTAGCATTACTATCTTATAGCAATGGAGCTGCTTTCCCATCCACAATGCTCGATGGACTGCACCGCATTTCATGAAGTTGTACTGTCCACTGTTGATTCCAATGTACACCGCCATCAGGTCTAAAAGTTCTTTGTAATCACCCCTCTGATAATTTTGCATGTCTCTCTCAAAATTTGTAAGTGCTTCCACTTTTTCTGCTTTGAGTTGTTACAAATTTTCCCAACTCTTGAGGAACTTTGGTATGCAGTACAGCTGCAGCGTGTGGGGTTGCATTAAATCCTTTGTTTCGGAATCTTTTGAATAGTTCAATGCCTGGAGAGCATGACGTTTCGACTTTCAGGGCTTCCCACACATGAGAAAGTATAACTCCTCCAGTATGTTTTCTGCATGCTAGGCAGAGAAGTGGTTTGTCTAGCTTTATTTGAAGAAAAATGCATGCAGCAGAAAGATGGCTTGAAAAAAGGTTTGGGTGTTGTTGTTTTAAATTTTTCTCGTTTTTTCATTCCATCTCTATGCCGCATGCATTTCTCTTCAAATGAAGCTAGACAAACCACTCTGCCTAGCATGTAGAAAACATATTGGAAGATGTGGTGCAGTCCATCGAGCAAGGTGGATGGGAAAGCAGCTATATTGCTACAAGATGGTAATGCTGCAAGACTTTCTACCACAAGGAATCGTTTCCAAGTCACAAATACAAAAGTTAGAGTGATTTGTTGACTTTTGCAGTTAATGGATGGTGGTTCAACTGTCCAATTGCTGCATCAGTACCCTGAGAAGATTAGCAACTGGTAAGTGACATCAAAAGCTATGATGCAGTAGACAAAATTATCAGTGTTGCTGCTTTAAAAGCTTTAGGTAGGCACACATGGTATGTAACTAGGGAGCTGATCCCCTTAGTTCTATGAGACAAACAAGTCATTATGGATGAAAAGGAAGCTTTGGCTGGAACTCTGCTGCGTTTAAATGCAAGTTTCCATGGCCAGGTTACAAACAGGCTTGATAATGGATACAGTAAGCCAGAGCTGCCAGACATTGTTAATGATAACTCATTGTCATTGTGCTCCTATGTAAATGCCAGCAGAAAAATGTTTTTTGTACTTTTGCACATTTCAACAACTTTTCTTGCCAAACACCCGAAAGAGTGGGAAATAGATGATGGCTATGCTTCTGCTAATGGTATCATAAGTGCACTCAGAGTCTGTAATGATTCAGCAGAGGGGTAAAACTGGTATCTGACTTTTTTCATCTCGCAAAGCAAGAAAAAAATCCGCAAAACTATATTCAAGTGATGGAGGAGGATCGAAGAAAGATACCAAATCTTAGAAAATGTCGTTTATCAGCACAATGAAGATGTAGGCTACAACTGCCTTTGCGGAAATTGTGTTCACTAAGACTCACATTGCCTGTTTGGATTTATTGATATAGTGCATGCATGATGCAGTTTCTTTACAATTGAATAAATTTTATTGTGCATAAGCCATTAAATTGTATTCTTCAGATAGCACAGCTTAAGAAATGCAACAATATCGCCTTTTTATAGAAAAATAGTTCAAAATTAGAATTACCGCCCTCTAGTGGTAATATTTTGCAAAAATATTGCTAAAATCAAATTCCTTACCCATGAAAATGGAGGGTGCATGCAAGTTCCATAACAATATGACGAGTAGTTATTAAGATATTTTAATTTTTCTTTTCACCACTAGGGGCAGTATTGTGCAAACAATTAGGGACAAAACTTGAATATTTTTGGATATACTTATCCCATTTCTCCAATTTTTTTTAAACATTATTCAGAACATCATAGAGCATCTTTTAAATATACCCCCAATATTGTAAAACTTATACACTGCCCTCTAGTGGCAAAAAACATGAAAAAATTCAAAAAGTGGGCCTCAAAATGGCCTCGGCGGTGGAGGTAAACGTCGATGAAAATTTATGAAACTTCATATTTGTGGTCTACTGATCTAAACACAGTACCACAAAAAAGGTAAGCATGGCAAAATCCGAGAGGGTCGGGGCGCCTGCAACATCCTAGTATGCATGTAAAATGAATGTATTTTTAGACTTTGCGTCTAACGCAAGAACACACTGGCAAAAGTTACATCTTCAGACATGCGTGTCGGAATAATCTGTGGTCACAGCGGTAAACCATAATTCTTCGTGGGAAAATTGTAACATAAAGTTCTCGAATCCGTTTGTCTGTACGTAATGACCGAAAAATAAACACACCTTCGAAACGTCTATTCAAAGTGTATTCCAGTAAAATTAGCCCGCGGCTATCGAAATGACTGGCGCAATGCCTACACCTCTAAAACTGTCACTACGATACAGATTACTTGGATAAAAGACGGAGAATTTGTCCAGCTAGCAAGCACCAAATAAACCAGTTAAATGTGCGACCGACTTCCAACAAACAACTTCGAGAATGAATCAGAAAAATTTGTGATAACTCAAAGGCGACGCAACATTTCATGTTTAAACAGGTTTCAACAGGATTGACACGAGTCTTACGGACGATGGTGCAATCTTGGCTCATGTTTTAGGAATTTCCATGACGTAATATTCAGTAGACCCGAACGGTTTCTACATGACGTTTGACCAGGCGAACAACCGTCTGTAACAATCTGTAGTCACTCAAAACTTTTGAAAACAGTTAGCCTACCGAAGACGAGTTTCTATGTAAAACTTACGAAAAATCGGGCAAATCCGGATAAAGCGATAGAGGAAGCGCAACTTTTGTCCGGAATCGGCGAAGATCCAGATTAAATAATCCGGATAATCCAAAGCTGTTTCTCAAGAAAAAGATTACAAATCATTTGTACTTCCAGTTTTATCCAGATTAGGCAAAAATCCGGATTAACCGAGTTCTACTGTTCAACTATTTAGAATCTCCGTTGACTTGAATTGAGCACAATAAATAACAAAGTCAGCGGTGGAATAGGAAAGTTGTGGTGAAAATCGAGAGGTTGCTGGAAAAGTTAACCCCTGCTGTGATACACTACAGGGCATCGTGCTCTTGAAAAAACATTACATCTTTCCAAATTTGGCCTAGGCTGTCCCCATTTGTGGTGGCCTAATGATAAAACAGAACACCAACATGTAGGCTTCCTGGTGGAAAAAATGTACAAATTGAACATATAACAACGAACTATAAGAACGAACAATTTTAACAATAGGCCTACACTTTTTCACTTTTCCGCAGCACGTGGCGGGCCAGATGAAATCAGTTCGCGGGCCTGTTCCGGCCCACGGGCCGTAGTTTGGTGACCTCTGCTCTTGATAGGTATCATCTACTGTTTTATCGCTTAAGCTACAAATAACGTTGAATAATGCTAGTTGTAAGCTAAAAATAGATCGGAATAATATGTTCAATAATGGTTACAAGGAAAGTTCTCCAGTAAACTTCTGGCTCAGCATGGCCTCTTCGTATTCAACGCCAGCTTCCCATGCTGTTCCACAGCTACTGATTTTCCCTTCCTCGTGGGAATGTGAGCAGGGATTTTCAGTCATGATGAATATCAAGCCAAAGAATCGAAACTGACTAGGTGCGCCCGGAAATGACTTTCGATGCGCTGTTAGCAAATTTACACCGTACATCGACCAATTGGTGGACAGTAAACAAAAATCTCATTAAATTTAGTTGTGATGCTTTAGCGTTATTTTAGTAGGCCAATATTATTCTTCGGAAGAAAATATGATTCGATCAAATTAGTTGTTCTGCCAAGTGGTACGAGATCGTAAAAAGGTTGGGAACCCTGGTCTATACTCTATAACAGGGGTTCCCAACCTGGGGGCCATGGCCCCGTAGTGGGCCATGAGCCTTTTTCAATGAGGCCATGAAAAAATTAAAAAAAAAAAATTATTTTAATTTATCATCTCTAAGTACGGTACTCCAACACTATATAACAAAAGAAATAAATTGAAATTAAAAGAAATAAATTAAAAGCGAGCTCTTGAAGCTGCAAGGAAAAACAGCAACCTGATTGAGCTTTGAGAAAGATAGTTTGACCACATTCAATTCAATTTATTTTTTTTGTCGGAAAACAACAGCAATGATAAAGTTACCAACAGTTTACGGGAATAAAACCAACAAAAGGAAATGGCGGCAAAACCAAAGAAGTTTAAAACGTGCATACGATGTAAATTTAAAGGATACGTCGATGAAAGTAAATTTAAGCACGGCCACCAAACCTAACAGTTTAAAATAGATGAATTAGTTGAAAGAATCAGTTGGCTCCACATACCTAAAGCAACGGGATATGTAATAACTAATTAATAGGTAGGCTACTATCATATTTATATCATTTCATCATTCTAACTATCGGTTACCGTAGGCCTACTGTAAATATAAACAAGTTTTTGATTAAAATGACATTTCTTAATTTTGTCAAAAGGTTGAAAAAAATAGGGGGGCTATTGATTTTTCAAAATTTTCAAAGGGGGTCACAGTGTAAAAAAGGTTGGGAACCCTGCTCTATAACAACCAGCAAAAACCTGTTTTCAAAAATTTAAACCAAGTAGCCTAATATTAAAGCAGTATAAAAAAATATAAGAATTTTTTTTAGATCAAGAAAAAAATTGGGCAATAAGGGGATAAAATGCATTTCTAAGTGTTTAGGAAACAAAAATTCAAAATTGTATGAAAAGAGAGAGAGAGAAGTTTTTTTATTTGCATCAACAGCACATGTGGAAAAAACAATAAAAGATTACAATGTGAACTAGGTTGTTTTAATGTTTGCTGACGATGATGGGAGTGGCAGAAGGACCGAACTGGTCATCAAGTCTGCCACACCCGTGTGGTGTCATAGCTTATTTGACATGGAACGGTGTCGGAGTTGAACGCAAATATATATTGTATATATACATTACAAAATAAAAAACAATACACACATGAAATTTAACAGTACAATATAAAACAGGAATACAAGAAGCGATGCAGAAATACAAAATGGCATAGGCTATACATACAACACAGCATAGGCTACTGGTAAGGAAAAAGCGAATATACAGTAATTAGCGAGATACGGTGAGAATAAGTAAAAAAAGTTTGATGGCACTATATCAGTTACTTAATTTATACCCAGACATTAAGTGCAGTTTTAATTTTTTAGAAAACATACTAATTGTTTGAATTTTTCTTAGCTGTTCCGGTAATTTGTTCCAAGTGTTTGTTCCAAGAAATTTAATTGAGCGTTGACCAAGCTTTGTATGCATTCTTGGTTTAAAAAGTATACCTTTCTTAGCACCTCTGGTATTATAGTTATGAGTTTCATTAGAAGGACGAAAGTACTCAGAAAAAATTGCTGGTAGATGTCCTTTATTGCTTTTATAAACAAACTTACATACTTCTATTAAAAACATGTCTTCGACTTGTAGCAAGTTGCTTTTATTGAACAGAGATTTGGTGGGAATTCTGTCCTTAATCTTGGTGAAGTTTAAACAGCGAATTATGCGATTGTGTACCAGATTTAAAGGATACAGTTCCGTTTTAGAAGCACGACCCCAACATATGATACCATACATTAGGTGGGAGTGAACTAGAGCATAGTAAACTGCTTTTAATGTCTGGGAATTTACGCACTTTCTTAATCGATATAGAGCACCACAGCTTTGAGAAAGTTTTGTTGAGATTATATTGATGTGCTGTTTCCATGATAACGACTCATCAAATGTTATTCCTAAGTATTTGTAGGTGTTTGTGCGTTGCAAACTGGTATTTTGAAAAGTTATTTCTAGATTTGAATTTTCTTGAACAAACTTTGACCCAAACAACATAATAATAATAATAATAATAATATATGAGATGTTGTAAAGCAGAGTGCTTATTCATCTTTCAATCACGTACAGTAAACAACTAATAAAGATAATAACAATATTAAGATTAACAGAGGTATCAACAGTGATACACACGCAAAAGTAAACAGCTATATAAGGTAAAAAGACACACAAAAACAATACCAAAATTTTTGTTATTGTACTAAAGCAATATTGGTATGCATCAATTAGGCAGTGACTACTGGAATGCCTAATGCTAACAGTGTAATTGAACACTAGTGTTGGTACAGTAATAACAGTAGGCTACACAATCACAACAATAAATAGTACACTACAGTATTAGATATTGGCAACAACAGTATAAATAGAAGGTAACGTTAAAAATTTTGGAAACAAAACTTACTGTGGTAAGCTTGCACAAAACACAACATAAAAATTAGAAACATTGTGGGGTGTACACAATATCCCGGTTTTGGAAAAATTTATCTAACGAAGCTTTGAACGAATTTACACTTGGCGAAGTAACCACATGTTCAGGGAGACTGTTCCACCCATTGATCACACGGCAAGTAAAAAAGTTACTAAAACATGTATTTGGTTTTGCTTACATTAATTGTTAACTTGTTTGTATGCATCCAGTTTTGAATCATTAGGAGGTTAGAATTCACTTTTTCTTGCAATCTAGTAGGGCTTTTATCCTTAATACATAGTAGTGTATCATCAGCAAACAAACGAGTCTCAAATTCAGAAGCGTGATTAAGGTCATTAATGTAGATAATGAACAACAGTGGACCAAGAACTGAGCCTTAGGGTACACCACATTTGATTTCTTCATATTTAGAATTGTAGTACCAATCTGCACAAACTGGTAACGGTGATTTAAGTAAGACTTTAATAAATTATAGGCATTTCCTCTGATGCCATAATAATCCAGTTTCTTTAAAAGGATTTCATGGTCAACAGTGTCAAATGCTTTGGCAAGGTCAATAAAGATACTAGGCATGTAGTAAAACCATCATCGCAATTTTGTAGTAATTGTTCATAGATATCCGTAGCAGCTAATGTGGTTGAATGTCCACCTCTGAAACCAAACTGTTGTTGGGACAAAACATTGAATTTTTCAAAAAAATTTACTAACCTTTTATGAATGATTTTTTCAAAGATTTTGGAGAAACATGTTAAGATGGAAATAGGCCTGAATTGATCAACTTTGTTTTTTACTCCCCCTTTATGAAGGGGTATCACCCTTGCAATTTTATAGCTATCAGGTAATTTACCAATTGTCATAGATTCATTTATTATAGAAGCTAAGATTGGGCTTATGACATACTTCAATCTTTTTATTGTTTTAATAGTGATGCCATCTGGACCAGTTGCTTTTTTGTTATCTAAGCTGTTGACAATGCTTAAAATTTCCATTTCATCAGTATTTGCTAGGTGCAGGGAATTAAGAAGTCTGCCTCTCATCAGGGACAATGGATTAGAAGTGGTTTTTGGAACTTTGGCTGCAAGTGAAGGTCCCACTTGAGTAAAATATGTGTTAAATGTATTACTTATTTGCACCGGGTCGGTTGTAACTTCATGACCATTACTTAATGAAAAGTTGTTTGCGTATTGTATATTATGTTTTTTGTTTGTATGGCCAGTAATTTCATTTATTATTTTCCATGTGTTGCTAGAGTTGTTTCTTTCTTTGTTTATTGAGGTTTTATAATAATTAGACTTCGATTTCTCTTTCACATGAGTAAGCAGATTACTATATTTTTTGTACTTGGTGTATAAATCATTACTCTTAAAGTTAGTTTTACATAGTTGCTTGAACATTTTATTCCTCGTTTTGATGGAGGATAGAATACCTCTTGACAACCATGGCCTCAGATATAACCGACTCTTTTTTTTGCTAAGTTTAGTATATGGCATATGCTTGTTGGTTTCATCATTAATAATCTGTTCCAAGGTTATTACCGTACTTTCTCTTGTGGTGTCATATTGAATGTCATGCTGTTATTAATAGATTTGGCAACATCATTTACAAACTGGTTTTCATTAAAGAGAACATTTCATTAAAATTTTCATTAAAAGAACATTAATTGTTAATCAGAAGTAGAAAGAGGGAGTTCTTTCGAGCTTTTAAGCAGCTTAGCACTGTAAGCTGGATCAGCAGGAAGTATGATTGTGACATCATCATTTCCTTGTGTAGCATCAAGGTTTGTGGTTGATGGCAATTTGTAGTGTAGGCCTATCCATATCAACCGACAGTTTATTGCTGGTTGATCTCAATAGAGAGTGCATGTCGTAGCTTTAATCATGTCAATAGCCAAGTCTTCAATGCAGCAGTAACTCCTCACTCCTCAGGGTAGCAAAGCTATTTGAAAAACTACTTAATTAAACTTAGTTGAGTGCAAGGTTTTATTTTATTTTTTCATTCTTGTTTGGAATTTCAAAGGGCGTGGTACAAAACAAAGACTCAGCTTTCTAACTAATGATGGCCTCCACATATGTTTCCACACCATTCTATCTTTCGCTGTTCTCATCCAGGTGATGCCAATCTTTACTTCAATGTTATTCCGCCATATTCGTTTCGATCTCCCTCTAGTTCTTTTTGCATATCTTGATTATTTTGGCCCATCTGCTGTTTGTTATTCTTGCAACATGTCCCAACTATTGCCATTTCAGATTTGTTGCTGTTGCCATGACCATTGGCGTAATTTTTTGTAAAAATTTGTCGAAATTAGGGGTGCTCTAAGTTATTACATGAAAATTGTCAATATAGGCTAATCAATTGAAAACTTGACCGATGGAAAATGTTAAAACAAATAACTCAATCTAATAGTAAATTTAACCATGTTTAGCCTACGTCATGAAACGTCGAATCAACATAAAAGAAGATAATTTTGTCGTATGTGTAATTGAATAGACTGCAGCGGTATGTCAAACGATCAGATAGAAATGAAAACAAGTTTTACATGCAAGGCAAAAGTGATCTTACATTGAATATTGAAATATATTCGACTTTAATTTGTTCACGTCTGCCTTATAATGCGGCTTGCTATAAATTAATCACATCCAAATTTGTTTCTGCGTGTCGTTGTCTTGGAAACAAACTCCGTGACAAGTTCTTCCATGTTTAATTTCTCCGCCAATTCGCGATGACTACCTATAACGGCCAAATTGTTCAGTCGTTGTTGCGTTTGAGTGCTGCGAAGGTAGGTCTTCAAGCGTCGTAATAACGAAAAGGAACGTTCGGCTACACAGGAAGAAGTCGGCATAACAATGTAAGTTACCAAAGCTGCATATATATTTTGCATTATATCGACCATTGATGGCTGTGCAATGAATTTCTGACGTAGCGTATTCACTGTCACAACCAGGGTTGAGAAAAACCCGGGTTTTTTAAAAAACCCGTTTTTTTTTGGGTTTTATTGGGTTTTTTAAAAAAGATGCAAAAAAAGGTAGATTCATGCTTATTTCACCTCAAAACTACTTTTTACGAATGAAGTGCCTTTCACTCACAGTACAATGCTTGCATAACTCAATAAAATAATGCACTAAGGCTGTTGTTGCTTGAATGTTGCATCATCCATTAATTTCAAGATCAAGTTGGATGTTGCATATCCACTGATTTCTATACCAAGTTGATGTTACCGTGGTAGAAATGACATTATTGCATCATTTGCTTTAGATTTGAAGGCAAGGAGCATTTATGCCATCATGTTTAAATATTTTTTATCATTTATAAATATATTATATATAGTAATGGATGAGCAATTGAGCGATTGCGTGGCCAATGGCCATTTAGGAAAATGCTCTGAAACAGCCAAGCGTTAGAATCCAGAATCTGCGGTCCACGACATTAAGGTGCGAACAAAACGGCGCCAAAGTCAACGTAACAAGCTTAGAACCTTTTCCTCATTTTGTTAACATGTTTTGGTCAATTCCTCTTTGTCATGAGTTGCCAAGGGTGGTGGGGGGGGACTTGTATACCAGCTCTAAAAATCCTTATTCACACATAAACTTTCGTTATGGTTGCAGAGTATTATCATTCTATAAATTGAACTTGTTGTGTTGACTTTGGCGCCGTTATGTCTGCGCCGTTTTGCCTCTGCGCCATTTTGTCTCTGCGCCGTTTTGTTCGCGCCTTAATGTCCTGCTTCGCAGAATCTGTAATTGGTAAATAGCCTCCTAAATTGCATTTCACATCATATATACAGACTACTGTAGAGTAGTACTTTCACCAGTTTAACTATAAGGCCTTCTTGCATAAATGAGTTTTAGTGTAGTATACACAAAGGGGTATTACTTGATTTTTGTGTACTGTACAATATCCACTGCGTTTTCAGTTTATTCTTGGAAAGTTACTTCACAATCACATCCTTAAGTCCTAATTTAAAGTTTGTTTTAAGTGCCTTGTAGTGTTTTTGTTCATTTTTTCAATTTTCTAGTAAAAACTGGACAAAAAGGGTTTTTTTTGGGTTTTTTTATGGGTTTTTTTGGGTTTTTTTAAGTGGGTTTTTTTGAAAAAACCCGCCCGGGTTTTTTTGGGTCGGGTAAAATACCGACAACCCTGGTCACAACATCACCGTCACGTTTGCAACAAGCGAACCACTGTTTGCGTTCACGCAGCAAATCCTTGCGTTCCCAGTCACCATCATAAAATTTGCTTACTTTCGTAACATCGGCTTCTTTCATTGTGGGAATCTCTAGCAGCTCTCGTAGCAAGTCTGCCATTTTCTTCGAGCCAGACAAATTGTTTTCTCTCGAACGGCACTTCTTGATGCAGTGCGCGTGTTTGTGCTTAATTGTTACGCAATAGTACAATCATGTCTGCCCTTGATATGTGTGGCGCTGCGTGCCACACACAAATGTAAAACACTGAAAATATTGCGCTTTGGTGAAACGACTTTCAAGAAAGAAAAAAAAAACGTTATTTAGCAATACAAGTTTCCATTTGAATCGGTGTATTTTGTATGCAAACCAGGGCCCAGGGGTGCTCTCGCATTTATGTTGTTACCTCAGATTTTCATTTTGGGGTGCTCAAGCACCCTTCGCACCCCTGAAATGATGCCTATGGCCATGACATCTTTGATATGTGTTTTGTTTCTAATAACTTCATTTCTAATCTTGTCTCTTCTATTTATACTTAACATTACTCTTTCCATGTTTTTTTTTGTACTGCTGCCAGTTTTCTTGGTTTGTGAGTGACCACATTTCTGCTCCATATGTAACGATACAACGATGAAATGGTTCGGTTAAGTGGTGCCTCACTCCACTAAGTTACAGGGTCTAAAGTGGTGTTGCTGATTGCGTTTGCTGGCTAACACTCATATAATGTTATAGAGTTTAACATAGATATTTTTATTTTCAATCTCGACATGATGATATATTTCGATGATGTACAGCAACGGTCCCAAATCTTTTTCCTCTCACAAACCGGTTTTAATATGAAAATAGCCTCGCGAGTCGATGATAGGAAAAACGAAGTTTGATGTTCATTGTTCAGGCTACCAATACTTATTCGATCGGTCTACTTATTTCTAGCGGTTTATACATGCTAGATTCATAAAATAAACAGATAAAACTCAAGTTCAGAAAAGGAAACTGGGTTGCATAGAGTCTGGGAAGATTGCACCCTAGAAAGTTTTCACTAATTCAGCGTTGTTTTGATCTAATAATAATCACTTTTAGGTCCAATAAAAAATTTTGATTAAGATTTTCTTTAAAAGTTTTCAAGGATTTTCAAAGATTTCTTTAGAATTTTGAATAAAAAGTTTTGATTTAAATTTAAGTTATATATATACGTTTTAAACATTTCTATATCATACAAGTTTCTTCTGCACTGGATCAGATTTCATAACTCTTTTGTCAGTCAGGGATTGGCAAACTTGTTGCTCTAATCCTTTTATAACTTTTTAATGTAAGATCATACATTTTGCGATTGTAAAATGGATGTATAGAATATAGCTATAAATGTGGCAATGTTAGTTTTTGATAAAATAATGCATGAGGGGTGACAGTTGTAGTGCTAAGAACAATATTTGTAAATCACAATCAAGATAAAACAAAGTTAATGTAAGATCATACATTCTGCGATTGTAAAATGGATGTATAGAATATATATAGCTATAAATGTGGCAATGTTAGTTTTTAATAAAATAATGCATGAGGGGTGACAGTTGTAGTGCTAAGAACAATATTTGTAAATCACAATCAAGATAAAACAAAGTTCAGAAACTAGCATTTTTAGTATCAATCCAAACATAAAACCTAACCACTTTGTAAATCGATTTAACGTCTGCGGTCGTTGAATATTTTTTTGTAAAATTTGTTAACCACCAAACAAGTTGCTAGGAGGCTATACAGCAGCATTGAATGAAGCTACCAGGACATGACTTGTCAATATCTGTGGCTTGATTCATTTATTTTTTATTCCTTTTTATAATAAGACCAATGATAATACAAAATTTTCTGCCACTAGGCCAGTGTTGATTGTCTGATTAATGAAATTAGAAAATGTTGATTGTGAAATTTCTATAAACATTAATCAATCTGTTTTACAGAAAATAATTGAAGTTATTTTAAATGTTTTCTATCCTTTGAAAGGAATTATTCCAGATTTTTTACTGCGCTAGAATAAGATACAATGGCGTCCAGTGTTGCCGAAGAATTCCAATGTGCAATATGCGTTGAACCTCTGAAGAGGCCCATTCGTGTGCTAACGTGTGGGCATAGCTTTTGCCACAACTGTCTAGCCAGACTCTGTCAGAGCAATCAGGATAAAAGGTATCAAGAAAATTTTGTACAAATTGGCATATTTTGCTTTCATCGCAATACACAAGAACTTTATTTTATCTTTTTTACCTATAAATCATCGTCAATCTCCCAGTAGAATAACTTGTGACAAGTCGTTCCCACATCAGTGCTTCCCACATCAGTGGTTTCCATATCAGTGCTTCCCATATCAGTGGTTCCCACATCAGTGGCTTCTAAATCAGTGGTTTGCACATCAATGGTTGCTCATCAGTGGTTTCCCCATCAGTGGTTCCCACATTAATGGTTTCCACATCAGTGGTTTCCACATCAGTGGTTCCCACATCAGTAGTTCCCACATCAGTGCTTCCCACATCAGTGATTTCCACATCAGTTGTTCCCACATCAGTGGTTCCCACATCAGTGATTTCCACATCAGTGGTTCCCACAACAGTGGTTTCCACATCAGTGGTTTCCACATCAATGGTTTCCCACATCATTGGTTCCCACATCATTGGTTCCCACATCATTGGTTCCCACATCAGTGCTTCCCACATCAGTGATTTCCACATCAGTTTTTCCCATATCAGTGGTTCCCACATCAGTGGCTTCTAAATCAGTGGTTTGCACATCAATGGTTTGCTCATCAGTGGTTTCCCCATCAGTGGTTCCCACATTAATGGTTTCCACATCAGTGGTTTCCACATCAGTGGTTCCCACATCAGTAGTTCCCACATCAGTGCTTCCCACATCAGTGATTTCCACATCAGTTGTTCCCACATCAGTGGTTCCCACAACAGTGGTTTCCACATCAGTGGTTTCCACATCAATGGTTTCCCACATCATTGGTTCCCACATCATTGGTTCCCACATCATTGGTTCCCACATTAGTGGTTCCCACATCAGTGATTTTCACATCAGTTGTTCCCACATCAGTGGTTCCCACAACAGTGGTTTCCACATCAGTGGTTTCCAAATCAATGGTTTCCCACATTATTGGTTCCCACATCATTGGTTCCCACATCATTGGTTCCCACATCAGTGGTTCCCACATCAATGGTTTCCACATCAGTGGTTCCCACATCATTGGTTCCCACATCAATGATTTCCACATCAGTTGTTCCCACATCAGTGGTTTCCACATCAATGGTTCCCACATCAATGGTTTCCACATCAGTGGTTCCCACGTCAGTGGTTTCCACATCAATGGTTCTCACATCAGTGCTTTCCACATCAGTGCTTCCCACATCAGTGGTTTCCACATCAATGGTTCCCACATCAGTGGTTTCCACATCAGTGCTTCCCACGTCAGTGGTTTCTACATCAATGGTTTCCACATCAATGGTTTCCACATCAATGGTTCCCACATCAATGGTTTCCACATCAATGGTTCCCACATCAGTGGTTTCCACATCAATGGTTCCCACATCAATGGTTCCTACATTAGTGGTTCCCAAACTTTTAGTTCGTAACCAACGCACAGCTAAAAACAGAACCCGTTGAAGTGTCAGGTTGTGAAAAAACACAAATATTTTACTTTAAGTTGGATGCAAAGTTGTCTTCTTTCTACAATCTTAAAGGGCGGGGAAACCCAAATTCACTTTTTGCGAGTTTTTTGTTTCAGCGTGATGTCATTGTGTACAACATGCGTTTTAGCAAAAAAAAAATCCAAATTTTGTTGCCCTCGTCTCGCTAAGGCCGCTTTTGATTGATACCCGTTTGCGAGGTCTCGTTGCGCATCAAGCTGTGATTCTGTTCGCTGTGACGTCACAAGGTACATATAGTTATGGCCAAAAGTTTAAGACCAGACTTGATTTATGACCATTTTTGCATTACTTCAAAATACTGCATCATATATTGTTTCAGTTGCATCATCTTATATCTGATGCAGTATTTTGCGAGACGAGGGCAACAAAATTTGGATTTTTTTATTGCTAAAACGCATGTTGTACACAATGACATCATGCTGAAACAAAAAACTCGCAAAGTTAATTTGGGTTTCCCCGCCCTTTAAAGCTGCAAATAAAATACAATGCGACAATATAAGTTCAACAGTTTGCCAAACTGTGCAATGCAAAGTGGTGCAATTGATTTACAAAGCCAACTCTACTTGAAAATAAAAACGTCTTTTTGTCATATCCAATATTTTAAAACACAAAACTTACAATTTCTTTTCCACCATTGCAGATGTCCAACGTGTAGAAGTCCCATTGCGTTTCCAGGCAACGGAGTGGATGGAGTGTCCCGAAACATCGTTTTAGAAAACGTCATTGAGAGATTAGGAAATGTATATTCACTTTTTCTGTTCAAATTGATAAATCTATGATTTTAAATTTGACACTAAATCGAATTTGATTCTAAAATCTACGAAGCTTTGCTAATAAAACCCTGCAATCCTCGCCTCAATACGCAGTTGTTTGCCGCAGGCGCTTCCTGCCTGCTTAACTTTTTTTTATAATTCATCACATAATGCGTTTTTGCCTCGCGGAATTGACCGCCATGTGATGTGCCTTTCTCCCCTGCTTTGCCGTTTCCTTCTATGCATTTTGTTTTCAATTTCTTGTGTAGATCAGTTATTTATTTTCAATGTAGATGTTTTCGTTACTTGAAAAAGGCTAACATGTGTATTGTGTATGGCCGAAAACGTTCGTAGTTTATAGTTAATGTTCACTTTAATGTATTATGTTAAATGCCGTGTGGTTGCTTGGTTTTATCTGTCTACGGTTGAAGAAAGTCACCTCTTTACCAAAATCGTTTAATAAAGGCATAAAGTTTCCAAATTGAATAAACTTTTTACGTTCAGATGAAAGTTATTTCGCACACTGTCAAGAAAGAAGTTTTCACTCCTGCAACAGCCAAACAATTGCAAGGTAAGTAACACAAACGCTTGGCTTGTTATGGAATGCTACGTGATTTGAATACGGTTGTCCTTACTCCTTACTTTTACCGGACTAAATGGTACACAAACAAGTACTGGTGAAAAAATACTTGCATTACGCAAAAGTTAAGGATATTGCATATCTCACAAAGTTTATTAACTTGAAAAAAAAAGAAATCTCTCGCATGAAAACGGACATTCCAATCGTACAGCCAAGGTATAATAGCTCACTGTCCTTAACAAGCCCGTTTTTATGGTATCCCGGGATTGAGGTAAACTTTTGAGATTTTACCCCGAATTCTTTCAAAACCGTGAACTTGGAAACTTTATGCTCACTGCTAGAACATCGACACTGCCATCAGCAACGCACAGTGACGGGATGCCTGCGTCACATATCATTGGACAATCTCCCCATTCTCGCTAGCATACAAGCTGCTGACCTTCATCACGAAGAAGCCACTCTGTCTCTCCACCGACGAGCATTGGAGTCCACCAATCTGTTTCACTCCAACGTCTCTGCTCCTTCCAACGAGCAACCCCATCAACTGAAATCAAGACATCAACGAAGCAGATGGACGAAACATTTCTGCGGCTATTTGGGCGGACTATAAATTGAATTTTAAATGGAAGTCAAGCACCAACAGACTCCATTCGACGACGACACCTGCTCCACCGGTCTGACACAACAAAACCTGGCGTAGGTGCGCCTCAACCCTCTTCGCACGAGCGTCATGCTTTTCCGTTCAACCGTGCACCACTGGAGAATCGCCTCTTCCTCCTCCTGTAAATGTGGTGCAAAGGAACATACCGCAGGCAACATCATCAATGACTGGACCATCTTCAAGCCACTTAACAAAGTGGAAGGTCTGCTGCGTCTTGAATGATGAAGCCAAAGACTGGCTGCTCTCTAGTAGCCTTTCAGCTATTTCCAAGAACATTGCGAATTTGGCGTGACTCAAGGATTTGCCTTCGGCCCCAGACGCTTACACAACGAAAAATTTTCTCCATCAAGCAGTTAATTACTTCCTTGCCTGGTTTTAACACGGCTCTGTCAACAACAATAAAGCTTTCAAAGGATAGTTTGGTCTTCTGTTAAAATCAACGAAAAGACTGTCATCAACGCGCATCACTTTTGAAACACAAAAATTAAACACACGAAAAAAAATGACATAGTGTTTGTCTTAAAAAATGAGATACTGGGGTGAATGCAAACTTCTTCAACACAACATGATAGAACTAAAAAAATGTCGTTTTGGAACTTTCTGCCAAATACAAGTCCACTGAAAAAATTTACAATAGCTGGCTATTAATAATAGCGGGTATACCATAGCTTACCCCACACCATCCCTGTCAACTCTACTGGCTGCCGACATCGTCGCAATTTCAATTACTAATCCAGGGCTACTCAACTAATGTTAGCAAAGGTTCATTTTGACAAGATGAATATTTTTGCGGTCCGATGAATATTTCATATGCAACCACGAAAATTAAACAACCAGTAGCCTGCGAGCACCGAAACTCTTTTCAGGTAGTATGTAACACGACTTGGATTTTTATCTGACACAAACAAAGAAATAAAAAAGGAAAAAATGTATTGTGTTTCTTTGTAGTGTAGCTGTGTGGATCGCACATCAGAGAAAACGGGAAAGCGTTGGGGGGTCTGGGGGCTAAGCCCCCAGCTCCTTGGATAATCACAAAAAATTGCTTTTCCCTAATGGAAATCTGTTTAAAGAGGCCCTAAAATGTGGCAATGAGGTTATTCTTCCAGAAACCCGAGGTCCATCTTCAACACCCAGAAAGTCCGGATTCGGACCGCGGTCCGCCAGTTGAGTAGCCCTGTACTAATCTATCAACTGTTAAATCAATATTTCAAAGAAAACGAGAGGGTTTAATGTTCTATTTTTATGAATTCTAACAAAAAGGCATTGATTGGTTTTGATTTGGAATGGTCATCCCAAATAATGACCGACAATATGATACGAAAACCCCATTGATATAAACTACAGTATTAACCATCGAGCATATGTAGCAGTATTTTTACATTTTCCTATGTCAAGTAGCTGGAAAACGCTCAACCAATTGAATATGAGTGACCCTTTACCCAAGGGTGTGGGGAGTGGTAAACACGGCCTTGCGTGATTTAAGCTATTGATTGAATATTGAGCTTTGGCAGCTACTTTTACATTTATTTATTTTCTCAACATGACAATCAATATTAGACAGACTAAAATAAATGGCTCCCGAAACAGCTGTGGGACATTTCAGCGAAAGTGGGGGGGGTAACATTGCTTTTAAGCATCGACCACGATGAAGCGTAAAAGTATCGACCGAATACATTTTAACTGTCTGCCGCCACCTGGCGGAAAATACAAGCGCTACGTAAGATTCAAATACGCTTCGGTTGAATCCGTTACATCCATGAAGTGGTTAATCAATTAAAACCACATTTAAGATTTATTAATCCAATTAATTACAAGTTCAAAAATTATTAAAAAGTTTATTTCCATTCCAGTGCACAAATTTCATCTCTGATCGTTCGATCGTTTTACAATTTCATGATTTAACAGGTTCTGCAGCGACATGTCAGCAACAAAATAACTTCAAAAAAGCGGTGGAAACTGTGCAAATGATCATCGACTATGTCGAAGGATGGGACAAGTTACAACCAAGCATCGACCAAGCAAAATGCTTGTTGAGTTCGGAGAACATTCCAGAAGTAGAATTTGTTTGTGTTTCGATTGCATCCATCGTTGATGCAAATCAATCGTCACGCTTGACCGATCAATCACGTGACGTTTATGATGAGAACATTAGGAAATTAGTTTTGAAATTTATGAATGTGAAAAAATGCGATTGCGCAATCTCTTTGGTTCGTTGTAGATTTCAATTTATTAAGAATCACTACGACGGGGAAAGTAGGTCAGATAAGCTTGAAAATATTGGTAGGTTGATGATGGAAATATCCTCTGAATTGTCCAAACAGCAACAAATTAAACAACAATGTTCATTCATGGAAGAAATACTCGATTTTATGGAAAATATGAGTAATGTTCATTTAAAACTTAAATGTAAACAAACTAGTTGTTTTTTGTTTCGCTTTAGTTTCTGCTGCCTCAAAGCAGCTGATTGGTACAAAACGATCGCAAGAAACGAATCCGCAATTACATTAATGAAAACAGCATTCAATGTTGAAGCAAATCAATATTGTATATTTCGATCGTGCCACAATAACATCGGAGTTGGGCTTCAAAAGACAAACCAACTATTTAAAGCAAAAGCCGCTTTCACAAAAGCTATTGAAATGTACAACACAACCAGTGATTGGGCGAGTGAGGAAGATAAATTGGCGAGTATTTCTTTATCTAAGAACAATTTGGATATAATTGAAAGAAAAATTTCGCAAATTTAATTTTTTTTAAGGATTGCAATTAGAAAACAAGTTGTTTTAAAATGACTTTCAATAAAAGCTTTCGTTTTGAAAAAAAATTCATGAACTTGATCGGTTGCTGATGAATTGATCATCCTGACTTGTGACGTAATAAAATATTTTTAATGTTGATGTTTCACAAATAACATTGGTTGCGTCATATTTGACTAAAAACACTCGTTTGTAAAAGAACAGCAGCCAGCCACTACCGATAATTACAATACGGTGCACATCGAGTGCCACGTTTATGACAGGAACATAAAATCATAGCCGTACGAGCCAGGGGGGCAGCCCCCCCTGTTGTTTCAAAACGTCGCAAATTCGGGCAAAAATTGCTATATTATGAAAAGCTACAAAATTGCTTGAATTAAGAAAAACTATAATATCTTTTACCTATCGAACTAAGTACAGCCTCTTATTTGCACAAGAAATGTGCCGCAAAACTTTCATTTGGCACACCCCTATTGATGTATTGTATTGCATGGTGATCAAACTGTAGTACGAAATGCATTTAACCAACTGCATCTTGTCAATTTGGGGAACCACCAAAATATGTCTCTAATACTTTTGTGAAACTGCCCAAAACAAAACGCAAAATTTGCTATATAGCTAATTTTATTACTTTTCACAAATGCATTGTGTTGATTTTTGCAGCTGAAAACATGAAATTATCTGATGAAACTGATTAGTCTGTTTATGCAACTGCCCAAATTAGCGTGAGGCGGTTTCCCCAAAATGAACAAATTCAATAATTTTTTCCATTTACATAACTGTATCGTTTAGATTTGGGCAACAAAAAAATATGAAATTATCTGATCATAGTCTATTTATAAAACTGCCCAAATTGGCATGATGCAGTTGCCTCGGCATCAAAATTTACAGTCTTAAATTTTTTTCATAATATCCATAAATGCATCATCTTGATTTGGGCAACTACAAAATATGAATTTGTATAAATCTGGTGAATACTTTTATAGAACAATTCGGGTGGAGAGGTTACAGTACTTTTTCAACCATAAACGGACATAGCTAAGCAACACCACAACATTTAACAAAAAAATGTTATTAATATCTTGACTTCTGTTCTGTGGAGACAAATCCAGTTGTTTGCATTAACTTGACCTGCTTTTTCTGGTTGCAAAAAAATGTTGGCAAGCTGCATGCATAGAAAGTGTTTCTTGTGATGATGTAAAAAGCACATTTTTATAGTTTTTAGCTCAAGCATTCAACAGTTACTGCTGCACGATGGCATGCATCAACCAAATCAAGGCTTCAATGTATTGTCGTTTCCACGCTCCTCCCGCAGACGAGAAAGCATCCGATTCCTTTCTGTTTCGAAATCTTGCTGGAATTTTGCTCACTCGGGGATCCTTTCGCGTCTTTAGGTTATTGGCAGACGCAAAGACGTTCGCTGCTTCCATAAGCTTGGAAACGGATCCATGTTTTCTGAGTTTTTGATCCGTTCGCGGAGAATGGTGATGGATTCCAAAGCTGAAGAAGCAGAGATCTTCTTGTTTTGGACCTGATGTCTTGTGACGGCTTCTGCAGGCTGAAAAACTTCACCGCTGTAGGTTCACCCCTTCAACCGCAAAATAAAGCAGCATCGTGCGTGCTTGTCTTACCAAGCCGAATATCTTTGCCCATGCGTCTCCTCTCATTGCACTAACGAACAAAACGAGACGAAAAAGCAATAGCATGTATTATTGTCAAAGGTGGGCAAAGTTACTTTCAAAAGTAACTGAGTTACAGTTACTTGGCCAAAATAGTAACTGAGTTACCGTTACAGTTACCGATTTTAAAAAGTAACTAGTTACCGTTACTAGTTACTTTCCGTTACTCACAATTCTGAACATAAAATTCTACACCTGGCCAGCTCTGCATGCAAGTTCAGTTTAACCGCAATGTTTGATATATAGTGTTAGAGCTATCTATGCTAACATAACAGCACAAATACAAAAATGTTTCATTCAAAAAAAAAAATAGCCCACTCAGTAGCCTATATGTTTATTTCCTTTGAGAAATACGAGTATTTGAAAGTGATCGCCACTTAGGCCTGCCCTTTTGGGCTTTAAAATGTTCTTGCCCAATCGTCGTTGTCGTGTGAGCATCTGGGGTCAAGGGTCTATCATTTTACCACTCCAGATTCACGATGTTCCCGGACTACACTGGAAGGCTACTAGAGAGCAGCCAGTCTTTGGTTTCATCATCCATGACACGCAGACCTTCCACTCCGTTATTTGGCTTGAAGATAGTACAGTCTTTGATGGTGTGGTCTGCGGTCTGTTCCTCGGCACCACATTCACAGGAGAAGGAAGAGGCCATTCCCCATTGGTGCATAGTTGAGCGAAAAAGCCCGACGCCCGTGCGGAGGCTCAGGGTCCGCTTCCAAATACTCCTGTTAACAGATTCAACGTGCATTGCTTTCTTTTCTTGGTTTTTGCTTAAAGTGGTGCAAAAAAGTCTACTGTGGCTCTACCACCATCCACTTTAGTATCGCTGCTACTCCTCTCTTCAGCAGAGCAGGTTGCTTGAAGCATGTTCTGTTTTATTTTGGTCTTCAATTCAGCAGTGTCGCTTTATTGTCAGCCATTAAACACAGGTAAGTCTAAATTGTGGATGGAATGCAGTCGCAAGCTGAAAGTCGCTGTCCTCGAACCAATGACCAAATCTAGTTTGTATTGCTTCCACAAGAACGTCCACCAACGGCAAGCGAACAGCAATGCTGTTACTGGTTTTAATGTCAGACAATCTTTTTAGAGGCATTGCAAGCGTTACACTAAATGCAATAAATTTCAACTTCTTGAAGGTAACTAACTAACTGACTATAAGCATCAAGAAATTGCTTTTAATCGTTGCGTGTTTCTTGAAGCTTACAGTCAGTTAGTTAGTTACCTTTAAGAAGTTGAAATTTATTGCATTTTTATAAATTAACTTATTTTCAGATTCCTGATGAGGACTTAAGTTAAACTGAAAACGTTTGACTGTTAAACTATTTGTAAATATGTAGGTAGGGTTGCCAGATGTTTACTATTTTAGTGGACAAATCACTATTTTAAGAAAATGTTCACTGTAAACTATTTTGCTAATAGTGATAGTGAACATGTTCACTATTTTGACAATTAATTTTTGTCTACAATTCTGTCAATATATTTTAGCCAATAGCCATGGATTAACTATACACTTCTGCTGCTTAGAGAGTAAAAGCACATGAGTCTGGTGCTTTGAGGAAAAACCCCTAATATGCTACGCCAGTGTAATTTCACCAAAGCCAGGCTTGGCCAGCACGAAGTCCAACAGTGGAAAAAAAACAGTGCACCGTGTACAGTAGGGTGGGTCGATTTTCACATAAAATTTTCGGATTGTCTCATAAATCGGTATTTAGGTGAGGCTTGCCATACTAAACGAAGTGTTAAAATTTCAATGTGATGGTGTGCTCCTAACCACTTACCCCAGGTGGTATGGAAAAATACAATTTTCTACTTCACGGTAAATTACAGTATATTTAATAGGTAGGCTAGGCTACAGTGAAAATGAAACACAATTCAAAAGTAATGAGTTAAAGCCACACCTGGATGTTAAACTAAACAACACAGTCTTTCTTTGATTCAAAAATAGGCCGCTGCTTCCTTGCATCTAAGATAGAATAAATCATAGAGTTGCTTTTCTCCTTTTCGACAGTTTTTTGAGGCTGACCTCAGCGACTACACGAATCATTCTTTCAACGGCTTGAGTCTGTGGTGTGTATGACAACTTTATTGCATCCCAAAGTTCATCCTCACTCTTAGTTCTTAAGTTAGATGATAATAATGGTGGTTCAGTTACGTCAATCTGTGTCCAGTCGATCATATCAATATAATCCATCGCATTAAGATTAAGTTGATCAGCAGGGCGATGGAATCTTCAAAGTATTGTAGATGAAAGCTTTTGTGCTTTCAGAATTCGCCTAACAGCTACTTCACGAATGGCAGGTCTATTGTCATGAAACATGGCATTGGCATATAGCAAGTTTTCGGGGTGAGCTGCATAACAATTTTGCTTGATCGATTTGTCGATGACAGACTGCACTTCTACTGGCTCAATTCCACGACTGAGTTGTGTCGTAAGGAAAAGTAGCCTACTGCTGGAGCATCACTGATATCTGTGGCCATCTTAGTGCAAACCATACAAGCCCATGTATACAGTTGCAATGAATCGTGTCAATGTCTTAACACCTTCTGATGGATGGGTTTGACTAACATAATAGCGCCACATTCGATTTTCTCCTGTGAATGATTAGGCTAGCCTATATTTCCCAGGATTTCTGTGTAAGAGTGTTTCAGAGCATTCCCCAGAACTGATTGCATGGCAGATTTCCAAAAGGTACATCTGGTCTGTGTTTAGATCTTTGAATTGTCCAATTTTGGCAAATGGGGAGTTTCAATTTTATCAAATAATGCGATCTCCAAGGCTATAAGGTTTGACCACAGAATATCTCCAATTTCACCAATGAATGTTTCTGGACCAGTTGTCTTTCCAAATAATCAAATTAGATGGTTCAATGGTAACTCATTGATGGGCAGCATAAGCCAACATATATTCCACTGAACTTCATAATGGATATGATCTTCTATTCTCGCAATTACTCCATTACGATTCCCAGTGTTCACTGCTGTCCCGTCACAACCTGTTATTCGAATTACATCCACGTTTACATTCTCGTCGATCATACATTTTAAAATGTCAACTGAACGACCACTTGGTGTTGTGACATGAGAGATGTAGATGTCACTGTGTGATATGGCAATCCTGTAATGTCATGGTCGACTGAACTGCATTGTCTCGTCTCCAGTTCTACCTAGTAACCCGATGTGTAAGCTGTTTATCTGTTCGTGAATAAAAATGTTGCATAGAAACATAACATGGCGCTGCGAGTAATTCAAATCTGTTATTTGAAGTGAGCAGAAGTATGCCTTTCACTTTTAGAAGAAGTGACATTCCGAAGTTAGATCTTGATATAGATCGAGGGAGTGCATTTACAGCTTGGGTAGAAGAATGGAATGCCTATTCTTTAGTTTCAGAATTAACGAAAGAAAATGGCACTACCCAGTACAATGTCTTGAGACTGGCTTTCTCAAGAGAAACAGCGTTAGTCGTCAGTAACCTAGGCTTACCAGACGATAAGAACAAAGACGTCAAAAGCATTATTCAAGCTTTGACTGAACATGTTGAAGGAACTGTCAACGAAACGGTTGAGCGTAAGGCGTTTCGCAAAAGAAGACAACAACCAGGTGAATCTTTTGATGACTACCTAGTTGCCCTACGCGACTTAGTAAGAACGTGTAACTACTGTTCTGATGAATGTTCAAATAAAGCTATTCGTGACCAGATTATTGAAGGAATTTTTGATGGCGATACTATAGAAGAGCTTTTACGTGACCAAAAGTTGACTTTAGATAAAGCAACAGCCATATGCCGCGCCCACGAATCTGCGAAGCAACAGAGAGCCGACATTAAAAGTCACGTGATCAACCGTACTTCTGCGCGCGCACGTTTTCGAGACAGAGAAAAGGCGACGTCATTCTCACCACGTGCGCAGACTGAAAACAAGAACCGAATGAAAACATGTGGTAAATGTGGCCGACCATGGCACAAGGACATAAAAAACTGCCCCGCCAAAGGTAAAACATGTCATAAATGTGGACAACTGGATCATTTTGCGTCACATTGTAGAAGCAGTGGCTCTGAACGCCGCCCGCCTCGTACCACTCCACCTGCTCACAGGCTTGGGCAGATCTCTACAGATGCCGGTTCCCTGTTGAAAATAGGATGCGAGCAGTCTTCCATTTGTAAGATAAATAACAAAGCTCCTACCGTTACGGTTCATATCACTAGTCTTAACGGGTCCAGCACCATTGACGCACTACCTGATTCTGGTGCAGACGTGACGGCGGCAGATGTTTCCATTCTACAATTGTTAGGAGAAGATGTCGAGAATCTCCTCCAGCCATCCCTCAAAGCAGCTTCGTCAGCAGATGGAACACCCTTGTGTGCGATTGGAGAATTACCAGTCACCATAACGCTTGGCAAAATGACAATGGAAGAAACGATCTAGGTATTTCCATCCATTCCAGGAGGACTCCTCTTCTCGTGGAAGTTGGCGAAGGATCTACGAATATTGCCAAAGGACTACCCAACACAGATCCAAAGTATCTGTCAAACTGACACCGGTCTCACAAGAGTGACTGAAAATGACCTCATCAAAGAGTTTCCAAAAGTTTTCGATGGACAAATTCGAACAATGGATGGCGAGCAATTTTGTATTAAACTGAAAGACGATGCAAAACCGTTTTGTGTTACCACACCGCGTTTTCTGCCGTACGCTTATCGCGATAAATTACGGGAAGAACTATCCTTACTTGAAACGCAAGGCATAATTGAGCCTGTCACAGAACCCACCGAATGGTGCGCGCCAATTGTGGTCACACCGAAAAAAGATTCGGACGATGTCAGACCTTGTGTAGATTTTTCAAAATTGAACAAGTATGTGTCGCGCGAGTTTTATAGCTCATGTTCACCGGCGGAAGCCGTTGCTGATATTAACAATGAACATTGTCACTATTTTACCATGTTTGACGCCCTTAAAGGCTATCATCAGTGTCCTTTAGACAACGATAGTCAGTTGTTGACCGTTTTTATTACCCCATTTGGAAGGTACAAATTTTTGAGAGCCCCTTTCGGCATATGCTCTATTTCAGAACACTACAATCGACGTATGGACGAGGCGTTTTCAGGCCTCCATAATTATCGTAAAGTTGTCGATGATGTGTTGATTTTTGATCGTGATTTTGATTCGCATGTCACTCGAGTACGCCAATTCCTAAAACGCTGTGAGGAATGGAACATTTCCCTTAAGAGGGACAAGTTTAAATTTGGGCGAACGTCTGTAACATTCGCTGGTTATGAAATATCTGAGAATGGGTACAAAATGGATATGTCTTTAATTAAGGGCATTAGCAACTTCCCTACCCCTCAGAATGTGACTGATTTGCGATCATTTTTTGGTCTTGTTAACCAATTGTCTGGTAGCTCCGACAAAATTGCCACTTGTTTGGAACCACTCCGACCTCTCCTCAGCACTAAAAACGCGTTTTTGTGGGGACCTGAGCATGAGGAGGCCTTTCAACAATGTAAATTGGTCTTGTCACAATCCCCTACATTAGCCTTTTTTGATCTCCACAGGGAAACTAGGCTAATGACTGATGCTAGTGGGAAAGGCCTTGGTTTCATCTTACAGCAATTGAACGGAGATACATGGTCAGTTATCCAGGCTGGCTCACGATTTTTGACCAGTGCGGAATCGAGGTACGCCACTATTGAAAAAGAAATGCTTGGCGTTGCCTGGGCAGTTAAGAAATGCCACCGATTTTTGGCGGGACTGTCCCATTTTGAGATTATCACTGACCACAATCCCTTGCTTTCGATATTGAATTCGAAACGCCTAGATGAAATAGAAAACCCGAGGCTACAGCGTCTCCGGATGAAAATTGTGTCTTACAATTTTACCGCCAAGTAGGTTAAGGGTACCTTAAATGCTGGCCCAGACGCCCTGTCACGTTACCCCACTTCGGAAGCGGAAATGGCCGAGGAATCTCCTATGTCTATTTTTGCCATTGCTGCTCAAGCGGAGCAGACGGAATTAAATATGAGACTTGCTGAAGTCTTAGAGGCCGCTTCTAATGATACTGTTTATCAGAAGTTAAAAAAAGTGATCATAGAAGGTTTTCCTGAGTCGAAAAATCAACTTCCTAACTGCTTATGTGAATTTTGGCGTGTTAGAGATGATCTCACCATTGTTGGTAATTTGATTTTGTATGGATGTAGATTGTTCATACCACGTAAAATGCAGAATACTGTTCTGCGCAAATTGCACGACTCACACCAGGGTATTGTGAGAACCCGTGAACGAGCTCGTTTAGCTGTGTACTGGCCTGGTATTGATCAGGACATTGAAAAAGTAATCACTGCATGTAAAGTATGTCAAGATGAATTGCCTTCGTTGGGTAAAGAACCCATGATTGTACGCACACCAGCTGATCGCCCATTTCAACAGCTAGCTATTGATTTTGCGTATTTGAATGGCCAAAATTTTTTAATTATGGTCGACTGCTATACTGACTGGCCATCAATTCAATTGATGCGTCGTGATACTACCGCTAGTGCTGTAATTTCTGTTTTGCGCAGCTATTTTGCTCGTACTGCTGTGCCTGATGTACTGTGGTCAGATGGGGGGCCCCAGTTCGTATCCCACAAAGTAGAATCCTTTTTGCGGGAATGGGGGGTGGAGCACAGAGTATCCTCACCGTCATACCCCCAGTCTAATGGTAAAGCTGAGGCCACTGTGAAGTCAATGAAAAAGTTGATCAGACGATCGACTGAGCGATTTGCCCTTAACGACGACAAGCTGGCAAGAGCGCTCCTACAGTATCGAAACACTCCATGTAGGAAAGATGGTTTGTCCCCTGCCCAAAAGCTATATGGCCACCCCGTGCAGGACACCTTGCCGGTTCATTATAAGGCATTTGCCCCCGAATGGCAAAAGAAAATGAAAGCCTCCGACATACGGCGCTCTATGTCCTTGGGAGAGACCCAGAGGAGGTATGATCAGCACGCTGTACCACTACCCGAAATACAAGTGGGCAGCCACGTTGCAGTTTACAACAATGAGTCCAAAAAGTTTGATGTTTATGGTGTTATAGTCGAGATTAACCAATTTCGTAAATACGTTGTAAAAACTATAAGTGGTCGACTGTTGTTACGTAATCGCAGGTTTATACGTAAGCGCATACCCGCTTCAATGCCTGAACATCAATGTACCAGTTCTAACGATTCTGTGGTACTCGACAATGACAGAAATGTACGACCACGTAGAAATGTTTTCAAGCCACGTAGGTTGATTGAAGACCCTGATTGGCATTCATGATTGTACAAATTGTATGGCTATTGGTGATTTGTTTGTGGAAGTCCATTTCATTGCAATGTACTTAAAAGGGAGATGTGTGATATGGCAATCCTGTAATGTCATGGTCGACTGAACTGCATTGTCTCGTCTCCAGTTCTACCTAGTAACCCGATGTGTAAGCTGTTTATCTGTTCGTGAATAAAAATGTTGCATAGAAACATAACAGTCACCAGGTTGTGTCAGTAAAACGTAGGCCTAATGGTATTCTTTTATTTTTCTCCTGTGGTGGCAGTCATCAAAGACATATGATTCATCCTTTCTCCCATCGAAAATAGAGCGATATAAATTATTGACGACATGTTGGGTTGGTTTCAATCCAGTACTCCCCTTGACTCGGCTATGTCTCACTTTCCGTGGGTCAATAATGATGTCTGTGGAGAAGTCTTTTCCTAACACATCCTGCAAAGTAGCAGTGGCAATAGCAGCAACTGTTTCGTCAGAAACCATCTTTTGATGGGCTTCCCTTGCAACACAAGGGATTGGGATGGTATTGTAGGTAGGGCCGGATTAAGACGAAACTAGGCCTGATGCTGCAGCGCAAAAACAGGCCTATTTTTTCTAGGCATTGGTACATATGCATTCGACACTCTGACTCCACCGTACACGCGTAATCAGACCGACCAAAGAGCCTTTATTGCTTTCGACGCAGTCAGCCAAATTTTAATGAACATGAACAATAATAACGACGTGTTATCGTAAAAACTCGAGAGTAACATCAGGCTATGTAACACCAACACAATTCAATACCAATATTGCCTGAAAAGCGGAGTTAATGAAGAAAAGGCTAATCCAGATCAACTTAACGTTGGCATATTGTCAATGCTGCGCTAGTGCTGCTTACTTATACTACTGTTTTTCGAGCCTTAGCAAGCGCGAAATCTTCGATCATGTCAGTGCAGTCAAGGCTGCTCAGCACCTCATGTTCAATGCTCATAAGCGCCAGCATGTTTAGCCTTTCCTCCCTCATCGAGGACCGCAGCTCTCCTTTGACTATTACCAGTTTTGAGAAGCTCCGCTCGCCGGAGGCATTAGACACCATCAAGCACAGATAGATGCGCAAAGCAATCTCGACGTTTGGAAATGTTTGAGAAAGGTTCAACGACGACAAAAGCTTGTACATGGTAAGCTCTGCTGACTCGTTCACACTCACCGATTTCTGGGTGCGCATAAATGCAGCAAACTGTATGAGCTCAGCCACCAGCGTGTCTTCCAAGTCATCTGGATACGAGGAAACGAGATTTTGAGCTTTATTCTTGATCTGCTTTATGCTCAATGACGTTAGCTCCGAAAGAAATCCGAATGTTGTAAATATATCCTCATACGCCTTCATTCGCTTTTCCAGTTCAGCTAACAGTCTGTCGATCATGACCAGATATATATGGGTTTTGAATGTTTCCCTAGGGGTGAGGTTTTCTTCGTTTGCAGCTCCTTCATCAGGCATTCGCTTTCGCTTACGGCCTCGACGTTCTTCAGCCTTGTATTCGCCGTGAGGAACCTTTTCGATCGCCATCTGCTCATACACGTCAAATCTGTCCCGTGCAAATTGAATCGTGTCGACCAGTGATGCCAATAAACTAGTTGCCGTATTCAGACTGACTGTAGGGTCTTGGAGGCTAATGCTCGTACTGTTGAGACGGCATAGGATATCGTTCCAGGCAGTCGCCATAACTGCTGTCTCAAGTTCGTCCATCCTGCGCGAAAATCCGTCGGCCTGGTTTCTCGTATCGGCCTTCTGCTCCTTATCTGCCGCAAGCTCATCCAGGACTTCTTGAATGCTCTTCCACCCTTCTACTAGCGCTTTGACAGCATCTGCACGTTCACACCATCGGGTTCCAGACAAACCTTTGAGCGTTAATGTGCAAACCTTTGTTTGGGTTCCAGACAAACCTTTGAGCGTTAATTATTTGTGGGTTAATTAAGCAAAGGAAAACTGTTCAGCGTCCGGAAAATTCACGTCTGTTTTCGTCTGGGCCTATTTCAGGAATGGGCCTAATGCTGCAGCATCAATAGCATCCACCTTAATCCTGCACTGATTGTAGGCACTACTTTTTGAGACACTCTCCATGAAACTCGGATCATTATCGGATGAATAAGATAAAGAGTCAGTTTCACAAAGTTTTTTTGTGGCGTGCTAAACCGCACAACTATTAGAAGTTCGCTCACTGCGCAGGATTGCCGGATTGGGTGAAAAAATGAGATAAAATGACAAAAATTTCTGCAACTTTTCGCCCAATCTGGCAACCCTGTTATAGAAACAGAGTGTCATTGGGGTAATGGGTTGCTTGTGCACAAAACGATTTTAAACTTTGCGGAAACGTTTAGAAGGTAAAGTGGCACCTATGTTCAAATTTATATGATAAATGGAGAAATCGACCCATCCTAGTGTACAGTGTACAGCCTAGGTAGCTGACATACTGAAAGCCACTAGCCTGAGCAACTAACACCCTAGAAGTTTGGCCATTTAACTGTTTGTTTATAGACTGTGTAGGCCAGCTACCCAATCATGTGTGATGTGGCTAATAAGTTAAGATCATCGCCGGAAAAGTGGACTAACTTCTTTCAGAAAGAAACTGCACCTAAATTGTTAAAATTTGTCCAGTATGCAATGTCTATCCCTGTATTTAATGCCAATGTTGAGAGAATTTTCAGTGTTATGGGTAACATATGGACAGATGAGCGCAGTGGCGCAGCCAGGGGGGTTTGGGGGTTACAACCCCCCCCCCCTTTGGCACGCGTGTGACGTCATTATATTGAGAATGATGCTTTCAGTCTCTATGCCTCAAAACAAAGTTTGCCTAATTTTATACAAAACTGCATTAAAAGAGCGAGTTTTGCCAATACCAAACATTCAAATATCTCAGCTGGGAATTAGCAACAAGAAAACATAGAAACATGGCTTTATTACCGAAAAATGCCCAAGAAAACGTGATCTTATCCTTTTGATATGCCACCGGACAGCACCATTTTACAGGAATATTTCTACCCATATTTTTTGTTGAAAATGCTCTCAGAATGCACCAAATTCAAAGTAATTTTTCAAAATTTTCTGGGGGAGGTCCTCCAGACCCCCGCCGCTCATCGATGTCGCCTTTGGCGAAGACGCCATCGGGCTTCGCCCGACAGCCATCAAAACCCCCCCTTTCAAAATTCCTGGCTACGCCACTGAGCGAAACCGTTTAGCTGATTATTCTGTTAAAAGTGAATTGTGTGTATTCTTTATTGAAGGCAGCAGTCGCATGAAAAGTATGTTAAGTAAACTAAGTTACATAAGCAAGTAGGAGTGTTCTAATTAGGTAGGAGTGTGAGTGTAGGAGTGTTCTTCTAATCGTGGGTCTCTTTTCTTGCCATTTTAGCATCAGTAGGTATATGCTGTGTACAACTGTACACTGCAAGATACTGGCTAGCCAATTATATGAATTCAACCCGTGATAAGTAGAGCACTATACTTGCTAAAGAAGATCAAGAAAGTAAAATTTAATTAATTTTCATCTGTGGTATCACTTATGAACCAAATAGTTGTGTCAGACAACATCACATTGCAACAATTTTTGCATATTATTTATGCAATAATTCTTTGCATATTTGGGCGTGGTTGCACTCATTTAGGCGTGTGGCTTGCGTTAGAGGGTGGAATTGCGCGTATTTTGGGCTTTGGCATGTGTTTGAGACAGTGGCCTAGCCAAGAAGGGGGTTTTGGGGGTTGCAACCCCCCTTTGGCACGCGTGTGACGTCACTATATTGAGAATGATGCTTTCAGTCTCTATGTCTTTAAAACAAAGTTTGCCTAATTTTCATGCAGTTTCGTTTAAAAGAGCGAGTTTTACCAATACCAAACATTCAAATATCTCAGCCAGGAATTAGCAACAAGAAAACATAGAGACATAGCTCTTTTACCGAAAAATGCCCAAGAAAACATGATCTTATCCTTTTGCTATGCCACCAGACAGCACCATTTTACAGGAATATTTATACCCACATTTTTGTTGAAAATACTCTCAGAATGCACCAAATTCAAAGTCATTTTTCAAAATTTTCTGGGGGAGGCCCCCCAGACCCCCCGCCACTGCTTTGAGAACTTTGAGGATGCGGTCGCGCGCTTTCAAAATATTTTGAGGAAAAAAATCTGGCAACCCTATATGTAGGCCCAAAATATATTGTTATAATGCTCAACCCTGTTGTACTGTTGTGTCTTGCCTGTCTTTGGTACATATTAATTAATCGCCAAAAACAATTAATTTAGCCACATCAGTTATCAAAAATTGCCAAAAAAGAGCCAAACCATAAATATGAAGCCAAACGTCTTAAAAAATCGCCAGATTTCTGGATTTTGGCGATAAACTCGCCAATATGGCAACCCTACTCCACAAGACCACAAAACAAAAGTAGCACCGCGCATGCGCAGTGCTGCGCCGATACAGCTGCGAGAAAAATGCATTATTGCGCAAAGCGCAGCAAACACGCACAAAGCAAGACACAAACACGTGCAGAGAAATAAACGGCATTTAGAAACTGAAATTTCAATGCCAAAGTAACTTGTAGCCTAATTGTTGAAAAAGTGCTAAAATAGGAACTAGTTACCGCGTTTCGTTACTTTTGGAAAATAATAACGAAGTTACCGTTACAGTTACTCAAAAAGTAACTAGTTACTGCCCACCTTTGATTATTGTATTGTTCAGAAGTACATCGTGAAATGTAGATATTGCAGAGTGGTGTCCAATAAACCAGTGGCGGCTCGTGCCATGAAAGAAAGAAAGAGAAGAGAGAAAAAATATTTTCCTCTGTGTTTGTCCGACCCGGTTACTTTTTTCACTTAAGAATTGAAGATCGAAAATTAAAATATTAAAAGTTTTGTTTGGCAACACCGATTTTGGGCAAACTTCTTTGGTAGGCACTTTAACATGCAGACCACATTGGAAAGTTTGGCCTGCGCGGGGGATAAATCCCCCGCGCACTTTAAATTCCAGCCGCGGTTTCAGCCGCGCAATTCACGAAAAATCACAAGCGCAGCCGCGCAATTCACTAAAAATCACAACCTCAGCCGCGCAAAATCGCTCCGGCCAGCCGCGAGACTGCAACTAAATAATGGCAACAATGGTGCTCCATTGCTTATGCTCGTATAAAATCCGCTTCTTATGTCAATATGACGTCACAAAACGGACGCAACTATTATTGGGAGGGTGAAAAAAAGGAATGTAAAAAGCGGCGGAATAGAGGTGATACGGCGGAATGAATATGGATTTTTTGACAATTTTACTATTTTTTCACAATAAAAACATTACACCAACGTCGAGTGACTATTTTTTTTACAATTAAAACATTACACCAACGTCGATTGTTCGATATAAGGCCGTAGGATAACTTAAAGCTTATCAATTTGCATCAACTCAACTAAAAATTTATCTTGGGTAATTAAAGTTTAACATCAAAAATATGAAACCTTTGCCACTATGTGCTGTAGCTTTCTCATACTGCTCGGATTTTAGCAATTTTGCCATCGTTGGAAAGCACGATCGTAGGCCTACATCTACCTGAATCAATTGGCTACAAACCCAAAACAAGTAGGCTACTATCTTTATTTTGTGATAACTTAAATTTCACCAACTTGTACCAATTTTCAGCAATTTAATTTTTACAATAAAACTATTATTTCTTTCCAAGCTAAAACAATATGTCTTGCTTTATGCACCTGAAAAGTTTCAAGTTTATGTCTCATCTACAAAACGGGCAATCGTCGTTCAAACTTAATCGCCTGGAGAAGCTTTTTTACAATGCATTGTAAAGGCGAATCGATCATTCATCAGTAGCCTCTAAGCCACCCCTGTTTGATTCAGTAACAAGACTTTACATTGCCTGGTTTTGATCGGAAAGAAAAGAAAGGTTACTCAGCCTGCTAAACTCTAAGTTATGACAACAGTTTTGGGTCGAATTCTTTCAGGTAAAAATCCTCCTTGGTAATTGCTTAGCGGTTAAGTCCAGCGAACGCAGTTAGTAGCTATGACAATTAGTCAATATCTTGTTGTCCATATTAATTATTAGGCTACTTGTAATTTGTAGACAATGGACTATGATATGTCAATAAACACTCTGTTTAAAAGGAGTTTTAATTCCAGTGTTTTGTTGTTTCATCACACTGGTGCCGCGCCGGGACCGAGCTACTCTCGTGGCTGAAATTATACTCCACATTGCTCCCGGCACCGAAATTCATTCCGATGAATGGGGCGCATACTCGAATTTATCCAGTGAGTGTTTGTTTATCTTTCAGTTTTATCGCAAACATGCAATAAAGCAACGAATAAAGTCAGTAGGCTTGTGTTAGCCTACTGTCCCTGATAAATAGCCTAACAAGTGACTGCATTTAGTCATCTGATTGCAGCTCTCGACACGTAGGCTACCCACAACTTTGTTAGTGTACCGTATCTGATGGAAAGTATCTGATTTTGAAGAAGGTTTTATGACAGCAACCAACAACCAATCAGTAACCCAGCGATTGATACGGGTTTATGGGTATAAACGAATTATGCCAACACAATCATTTACTAGGCTATGCCAGTTTGCAGGTGAATGAAACGTTTTGTAGCCAACCAAAGGTTACTACTGGTCATTGACCGATAATAACATACCGCTCAAGAATTCCATAATTAAAACAGCGCGTTCGGTCAAGATACAAAGCAACCCATCGCGAGACATTGCACATTGATTGTGACATACGCCTCCCCTTAGAATATTGTTGGAAACAATATAACAACACAATCAATACAAAACACATTACAAAACAAATAATTACTCGATAAAACAATTCTCATAAGTTATCTTCAACGACTCATTAGTCCATCGTTGCATGAATTACCAAGGACGGCGTTTTTCAAAACAATAATTACGTTTTCTGCGAAAGTTTCCAACGTCCTCAATGTCTTCAGTGCACCAGCGAGCGAGATGACCCATCTTCTTAAATCGGAAACACTTCCTCTCCGCACAGTCCTTGGCGAGATGACCTTCTTTGTGACAATTGTAGCAAGCATTTTCATCAAAAGGGCAGCTCCAAGCTATGTGTCCAATCTCCCCACATCGGTAGCAATGGTTGTCACGGCAACGTCTGTTTTCCGAATGTCCGCCGTCAGCAACGCATTCCCTGGCGAAGTGTCCGTGTCTACCGCATCTGTAGCAAACTCCAAGTGGCCGTCGCCTGCCTCCTCTTTTAATTGAGTCTTTCATATTAACAAACTTCTTCAGTGTCAGGCAGTGACGCCGGCGGGGGGGGGGGCAGGCGGGGCAGCTGCCCCCCCAATGTTTTGGGCATCATCTTTCTAATTTTTTTTTTATTAATACATATTAATATTACTTTTTTAATATTTGGATCCCAACCTCAAGTTGCAAGGGGGAGGGGGGGGGGTAAAAGCTCTCTCTTTAAAAAAAAGAATGGAAAACCTTGATGACTAAATTGTACAGTTACAGTAGATAAAAAGATTTTCTACAGAAGCAAAGATATAGATTTTTTAAAGTTTTAACTAACGTCACATATTGATGTAGAAAAATAACAACCTGTTAAATTTTTGATACCTCACACTCCCATGACTTCTTCCGCGCGCATTTTGGCATTGGTTGCTTGCAGTGATTCTTTCACTTAAACAAAACGTTTTGTTTCAGCAGTTTTGAGTTGTTCGATTCTTAAGTTGTAAAGGAGACTCAATTTCTCCAATACTTATTATTTATGTTTCTTCTTTAATCTCAGCAGAGTATAAAACTTGTAAAAGTTTTTCATCCATACGACGTCATGAATGAAATTACAAACCGGCGTAATGACGTGATATCATCTAAACATTTTACCGAATAATAAATTAACAAATTCGATCGTCAAAAGTGGTTTGGTGGTGGTAAATATTACGTAATGAAAAAAATGTGATAAGGTTGGAAGACATTACGTCATGTATTTTCAATACAAATATGAAGTTTAAAATTTATTCTTTTGTTCATAGTCGTAATCCACATTCAAAGCGGTACTACAAAGAACAAATGTCAATAAGGGGGGCATCAAGAATAAGTCGACATGACTTTTAATCCTTAGAAGTTTGGGCTCCTGGAGTCTTGCTCAGTTTGGGGGGGAGCTGTCAATTCTTCTTATGCTTTAGGAGTGATATCTCTGTTATTTTGGCACGGTTTCAAAATTTGGGATTCACTTTGTAAAATTATTCACGCTGAGCATATCCGAAAATTAAAACTATGTGAATTTTAGAACTGGTCATAGGCCTATAGCCTACGTTGAAATGTTGAGGTTACTTATGAATGTAATTTGTAGCGTGAGTTTACACATTATTTTTTGGTAGAGTAATGAAGAACGTGCATAGTGATGTTGTGATTAATTTACATAATTTTACATACAGCCAGTGCCCTTCACGCTGTGAAACAGTTAGGATTAACGAGACATGGGCCAAATTAATTACTTTCATCCAGCTGGTGGGAAAGTATTTCAGAGGATGTGCTGAGAAATGCCTTATATCTTTCAATTTATAATCTTTATTCGCTCAAAATTTAAGCTCAATAAAGGTGAATAAATGTTAGGAAAAGTCAAGAAATCTCGTAGTCGCAGCCTCAGTGGTTTTAGAGATACAACTGTTGATACAAAAAAGTTGAATTGACAGCCCCCCCAACTTTCAAAGGGTTTGAATTGAGTTAACAGATCTATGCCTTAAGGTTTACGTCAGCTCTGGAGATCAGTAAAATATAAGGTTGTCATCTTCAGTGCAACAAGACCATTAATTGATTGGTTTAGTGAGGATTCGTAGTCCCATTACTTTCATTTTGAGTGATTATACTGATTTTCAATTTATTCCTACAAGACGTTACATAATGAAAAAATATATAACTAAGGTTGGAAGACATTACGTCATGTCTTTTCAATTCAAAATGAAGTTTAAAATTTATTCTTTTGTTCATAGTCGTAATCCTCCTTCAAAGCGGTATTACAAAGAACAAATTTCGATAAGGGGAGCATCAAGAATATGTCGACATGACTTTTAAGGTTTACGTCAGCTCCGGAGATCAGTAAAATATAAGGTTCTCATTATCGTGATTGTCAGCCGCGGGAAATTTTTTCTCTAAAAAACAGATTCCCGGGAAGCTAAACATTTTTTCCAGCCCTGGTAGAAAACAAGAGAAATTAAATAATATACCACTGTCTTGCACCAGTGGCGTAGCCAAGGGAGGGGGGTTCGGGGTTTCAACCTTTCAAATTGAATCTACGGATGTTCTACATTTTTTGTTTGTTTGTTTGTTTATCTTTATCCTGCATTGTGGGAAAGCGGACTTGAGCGCTATGCATCGGTGTACGCCTTCCGACATACACCTGACCCACGCTGCAGCCGACGGCAATGTCTGTTTCCGGTTGTCTACTCTACTTATGACTTAAATTTGGTACTACCCATTACTCGAAATCGATCACTGGGTAGAGGCAATTATCGTAAAGTTTCTTGCCCAGAGAAACAACAGCAAGTGCGGGTGGCTGGAGTCGAACATGCAGGCTCTCGACTGCGAGCCCAACGCGCTAACCACTCGGCCACGGCTACAAGAAAAGTTTTAGCCTATGATGTACTTTCTCGTCAAACTGTGCAAGGATGCAAGCCATCTGCAACTGCTGAGATCGCTTGTTCGATCTAGATTAACCTCTAAACAGCTATTTGTTATACAAAAGTTGAATATATCAGAAATAGCCTAAAGTAACTTCATTGTCTCAAAGCTTTTTGTTTGACACTCATCAAGATGTAGCCTATGACCTCTATGACGTTACATTTTCTAAACTTTGGGTTGACTTTAGAGCATAAAAGTTAGTGACTTACCGGAATAAGATCATTTTTTGAATCAACCAAGGAGAAAATTGATAAATAATAAAACTGTAATAATCTCGCAAAAAAAAAGCAATCAACCTATGTCTCTAAAACAAAGTTTGCCTACTTTTAAACCAAACTGCATTAAAAGAGCGAGTTTTGCCAATACCAAACATTCAAATATCTCAGTCTGGAATTAGCAACAAGAAAACATAGAGACTTAGCTTTATATCCGAAAAATGCCGAAGAAAACATGATCTTATCCTTTTGCTGTGCCACCGGACAGCACCATTTTACAGAAATATTCATACCCACAATTTTGTTGAAAATGCTCTTAGAATGCACCAAACTGAAAGCAATTTTTCAAATTTTCTGGGGGAAGCCCCCCAGACCCCCCGCCGCTAAGTGTCGCCTTCGGCGAACACGCCATCGGGTTTCGCCCGCCGGCTGTCAACAACCCCCCTTTCAAAATTTTTGATTATGCTACTGTCTTGCACTGTCAATATTTTGCCCCCCCAATGTTGAAGGTCTGGCGGCGCCACTGGACTGTCAGGTCGTTTTCCTGAATCTCAGCCAATTTATTCCTCGTAACGGTTAATTTAGACTGTACCTCAGCTATTCTTAGAGGCTTTACATTATCTTCCATCTTCTTTACCTGTGCCCTCGTAACAGCGGCAGCACATATACCCCACTCCGGATCAGGTTCACTAGGTGGCCTTGCTTCATCCACATTACCAATTACTAAATCAATGTCAAACAAACACCTTTCCAAACACAAGGCTTCCACCATTCCGGTAAGGTAAGGAGTATCGATATGCACTCTGGCTAAAGGTTCTTGAATTAAAGTGCTATCAATTGCCCTGGTACGACCCGTTTTACCAGTCAACTGATCTTTACTGACTATAGTGGCAAAGGTTTTATATCTTTGATGTTAAACTTTAATTAGACAATTTTTTAGTTGAATTGATGCAAATTGATAAGTTTTAAGTCATCCTAGGGCCTTATATCGAACACTCGACGTTGGTGTAATGTTTTTATTGTAAAAACATAGTAAAATTGTCAAAAAATCCATATCCATTCTGCTTTATCATCTCCATTCCGCCGCTTTTTACCTTCCTTTTTTTCACCCTCCCAATAATAGTTGCGTCCGTTTTGTGACGTCATATTAACCACGGAGGCGGATTATATACAAGACGATCCCTATAAGACGATAGAGATCGCCTTGATTCTAAAGGAGCACGCTTAGCGCAGTTATTAAGCTGCTGCTGTTATGCTATTTCCAAAAGAAGCTCAACGAGGCAGGACAGCATTGCAATTGCAAAGTTAAGGTTTCAGTTAGCATTTTCCTTACGTTTTTGTAAATAATTTTCAAACGCGCAATTTCCAGCGTTTGATATTGACAACCGCGCAATTTCCAGCGTTTGATGTTGACAGCCGCGCAAATGCAACACCTGAAACTCTTCTCCCCCGCGCAATGTTCAAACTTTCCAATCTGGCATGCAGATATCCAATCCACCACGAACCAACCAGATGTTACGTTGTCTGTCCAATTGTGACCATTCCAGCATTCAGCCAGAGACTTGATTATTACTTTCAACTTTGTTCGGTAATTACAGAAGAAAAAAGAGCTATAGCAGTGGTGAGAATCAAACCCACGTCAATGAAATGACTAGCCTAACACCGCCCTAACCCTCTGCGCCAAGCCAACCGATGGCAAAGCGATGACTTAATTTAGCTAGAATTTGAGTTTTTCTTTTGTTCTTTCTCAACGCAACCTTGATGAAGTCATGAACAGCGTAGCTTCTGATTGGTTCGTGCTGGATTGGATATTTGCTGCTCACAAACAGCACCAGCTGCCACTGCAATAAACGATGGACCGCCGTGTTAGTAGGGAGGGTGGCTAGTACCGCTACTGCGAGGTATAGCTTCCTGTGATAGACGACTCTTTATTGCGAATGATGAGCGCGACCCATGGGCTCCGTTAGAGGGGGGGCCGCGGGGGTGATTACCCCCCACCAATTGGAGTGGGGGGGTAACTAATGCAAAATTACCCCCCCACTAATGTAGAGATAAAAATTTCATTTTTAATATATTTTTTACTTTTGTGTTTTATTTTCATGTTTTTATTTTGTTGCACAACTTTTGAGGTTTTTGCTTGGAAACTCCGACTCGCAAGACAACGCCAAGTCATCTATGGCCAATCTATCTTGTCAAAAATATACGTATCACAATGGGTTATGTGTGACGTCATAGTTTCTCACTGCTACAACCTGTTTAATTTCGCTTTTACCACTCACGAACGAAACCCACTACAGTTGCACTGTTTCAATGTCTTTATATTTTCGGTTGTTGTAAAAGTTAATGCATTTTAGCTTTTATTTTTTTCTGGATTGAATGTAGGCCTAGACTCCAGATGCTGAAACTTTTCCTTTCACTGTGGATGTTATGGCATAGGTTATCGTGTTGTATTCATGCAACTGTAAATTAAGTCATAGAAAACTTTGGCGTTAACGCTTTTAATCTTTTAAATCTAACCATTTAGCGTCTGAAGTGCAAAATTTGAAGGACTTGACCCAAGGAAGAATACAGAGAGGAATTTTTGCGTACGTCCTCTCTTTCAGTCAAAATTGTCTCAAAACCTCAAAAAATGTGGCAAATGTTAAAGAGCTTTTGCTCACGATTTTAGATTTGTTGAAATAATTTTTCGATTTTAAATTGTGCTAAAATGCAAAAATTTTGCGCCTTCGGCGCGAAACATATCGCCTAAGACGCTGTATAAGAAACTGAAGCTTTCAGTAATGTGAAGTGGGTCTAGGGGTGACCTCCCAGAAGTATATGTGATGCGATAATCCAATAAGCCCCCTTTCGATGTCAAAACATCGTTCCCGCCCCTGCTTAAATTAACCCCCCCCCACTCTCAGGAAGTGTCCGGAGCCCCTGGCGCGACTACACGTAACAGGAACTCGATTCTTTGAAGCAATTATTGTTCGAATAATTTTCTGAAAATATGTTCCGTACCTTAAATTGTCAGAATTTTCTGGGGGGGGGGGGGCGAAACAATTTTTGAAAATTCCAGGGGGGCTAAATTAGCTCTAGGGAGGCTGCAGCCCCTTGAGCACCCCTACTTCCCGCGCCCCTGGGTTACACAAAGCAAGAGCTTGCAATGCAGTTCTGAAAGGTGTTTAAATTAAACAAGAAAAGTTTTCAATTCAAGCATTGTCCGACCACTTTCTAAAAGATTGCCGAAGAAGACGTAGCCTATAAAGTGATCTATGCACAGATTAGCTGAATAAAAAAATAATTGGGTCTAATAAAATAGAACACATAATGTGTGTTTGAAAAGGGTCATTCTTTGTGAAGCCATTCAGACTTATCCCATTTTGTCACCCATATTCACGGATTTTTATGAAATTTATGCGTTTAGGCTATAGAGCCAGTTTTCTGAGCAAAGTGGTGCTAACTTGAGACAATTTGGGTTAGTACTTTTTGAGTTATTGCCCCTCGGAAAATTTAAAATTTCTGTGATCACTCAAGCATGAGATTAAAAAAAATCAAAATAAGTTTTAAAAATGTTAAAACAGACGGAGTTTTTAACATCTAAGGATGGAATTTGATTAAGGGAACGTTCAAATATTACGTAACGCCTTTTCCCGAATTTTTGACCCCCCCTCCCCCATGTAACGCCAACGTAACGCTTTTTTCAATCCCCCCCCTCCCCCATGTAACGCTTTTTCAGCACGAATTCAGCACAAAATACTACCATTCTGTACTCGAAAGCGTTACGTAACGGTTTGCTTGAACCCCCTCCTCCCCAATGTGACGCTAACGTAACGCTTTGCATAAACCCCCCCTCCCCCTCGAAGGCGTTACGTAATATTTGAACGTTCCCTAACTTGTTGGTAATGCATCATAATTCTTGTATGCAACTTTGGTCACGCTTGAGTGATTGATTAGATACTTTTCCAAGTCTGCATTCATGTAACCACTCAACCGTGACGCAACTTTAACAAATTATCAAAAAAAATTGAAATTTTTGAGTAAAGTATCATATGAAAGGTTTTACCGAACTCTTTTCAATGGCAAAAAAGTAATGTTCATTTAAGTTTATTACACCAAATAAAGTGAAAACGTAATCACAACATTTTTAAGGGTTATTGATACGTTTTCAATTTGGTTATCACGTTATAAATTTCAGGTCAATTTTGTTTTTATTTCTGACTATCACAAGGAAAAATAATTATGCCAAACATAACAGAGGTCTAGAAAGAGATAAAAGCGACAATACGCGGACGTTATAACCTATCTGATGATACCAAAAGCAGGACAAACAGTTTAAAATATGTCAATAAGTTGTATCGATTTGAGACGCATCCAACGCACATCAACTGGACCCTGTTAAGGGATCAAACAATTGAGTATGAAGAAGTGAAGGCGTTGGCGAAGCAAAATTGATCTATCAATGGCAATGGAGGATGAGTTGTTTGATGAGGTCTCGGCTAATAATGCTCTGCTCAAGAACATGCATGATAGGTGCCACAAACTTGTGTCCAAGTACCAGGCTCTTAGTGCCAGTATTTTACGATCTATGGCGATAATCGTGAAAAATGGTTCAACTTACCCTGTCCCCCTACGAATCTACGATGTTTGATTGGTTTGGGACAATATACAAATAGCAGAATATATACATAAAACGGTATACTAAAGTATGAAAAGCGGAATCTACAAGTAAAAATACTTAATTAAAAAATACAATTCGTAAGTTTCTTTTACGCATGACACATGAAGCAAAGATAAAAGGAATGATTAACTTGTCACGCATGTTCGACATACATCGAAACATCATTTTTCTAATCAAGTACCGATAAATAGAAACATGTCGCAATTATAAATACGCCAGTTTGCCATAGATAAAGTTTATACTATGCATATAAGCTCACATTATTATAGGCTACTATCAAATACAAATGAAGTTACTATTTTTCAATCTGTTTCACGCTTACTCGGGATCAACAGAACAGTCGTATTCAAATAGACTCTATTCTATTTCAAAAAGGACCTTGGATATAGAAAGTAGCAACTGTACTTGATGGAATTTGCTCCGCTTGGCTTTTTTTTGCTTGCCATTGAGCACTTTTTGCAGTATTAATAGCATTTATTGTTTTATCATACGCTACATAGTTATGAGCACCCTGCAAGCTATGCAACTTATGTGAATGAATTCGCCACCTCTATGCTTGATTTGAAACTTCTAAAATGCGGGTCATAGATTCCTAACATTCTGATAAGTTCCGAAACAAAATAATAAGTTCTGGTTATAAAATGGAGGTGTCGGATACAAAATAAAAAGCTTCTAACAAAGTTATTGAATTTATTAAATTCATTGAAGTAAACTTGTATATGTTGTCGAGTCGTTGGGCCACAGATAAGTGTCCTTCCTGAACTGCTGCTTGATCTCAGGTTGAACCGTTCCGTCAAACAAACTGTAAATTCCACCTACAGATTATATTTACAAATAAATCTACATGTATTTGGATAAACTCAATCAGTAGTTCAATACACGCAATAAAAAAGTGTGCAGTTTACAAAGTAAACTTCACCATTCACTCAGCAAAACCAAAAATAAACCTTTTGCTTAAACGGATCAGACGTAGAGCAGTCAAAACTACAAAGCTTGAAAAATACCGGAATGGTCCGTTTCGGTGAGTCCGATTCGGTGAGTCTGATTCGGTGAGTCCGATTCGGTGAGTTCCCTATGCGGTGAGAGCCTTTTTCGGTGAGAGCCCTATTCATGATTTTTTTTTAATTATTGGGTACCGTAGCCTAATTATCATTGCCGTTATAGGGTTAGGGGTTAAGGGTTATGAGTTAGGGGGTAAGGGTTAGGGGTTAGTGGTTTAGGGTTAGGAGTTAAGGGTTAGGGTCTTATTTCAACGTTTAGCGACGTTAAAACGATGTAAAAGCGGCAATAATAATTAGGCTACGGTACCCGATAATTTTCAAAAAAAAATTCAAAAAAATCACCGAATAGGGCTCTCATCGAAAAAGGCTCTCACCGAATCGGACTCACCGAATAGTAGCAGACCCGAAAAATACGACACCCACGCTGAAAACCACTGGTTTCATGTTTGAACAGACAACACAACTCAAACTTTAAAGCTAAAAACGATTAACCCACTTAGCTTGGAAGTACTGTAATAGAATAACACTGTACATTGTTAAACATTACCAAAACCTATCACCAACTTGTTGACCTGCAAGAACTTTTTCAACAGGTTACTTTTGTTACGTCTAAAATCAAAAATATCATCATGTACCTGTGTGAATAAACAAAATTTTCTTTCCCTTGAATCGAGTTGGATTTTTTTCAAGCTCCGACAACATGCCTTTAACAGCTTTTCCAGTGTAGACTGAATCACATATTATTCCTGTTGTGCTGGCGATGCGAGTGTAAAGCTCTGCAAATAACAAAACAATATGACCACCTTGTTAACAAGTACCCAAAATTTTAACTTACATTGTGCATTGCACGCACACCAATAATGTTTCTGCTGGAAATTCTTTTAAGAAAATTTATAACTCGTATAAAATTACAAAAAGTACTCGTCATGTTTTTGCACTCCCACTACCGGACCAATTACTTTTATAACGTATGCAAAACAATAACTACCTCGGTCTTCAGTTGTACTGATTCCGTAACCCGCACCTTTGTAGCCATCAATGATATCTGCGATTCCTTCAGCTTTTACATTCAGTATTCCATTGTTTGTTAACATTTCATTAATGTGTCCATAAAAGTATTCTTTATTATCGCTCACGGATATGCCATGTATTCTGCAACAAAAGCACTTTGGCACCTTATTTTATAACCCAAATATCACGACCTGCTTAATTTCAAGGTGTCATGTGCGATTGCAGTCTAGATGGAAGCTAGTTTCACCTGTATCGATGTGTTTCTACGAGTAGAAAAGCATATTCTGGACCCACATGTAACAATTTTTTTGGGCACGTCATAAAGTGTCTTGTCTAGAACTCTATCAAACCAAAGTCCTTTCGAGCATTGTGTAAGGACGGGCGTTCATCACTCGGCGATAAACTTAGTTAAACAAGGGTTAACAACTTAACATGGTTAATAATTACACATCAAAATAGAAGTTAAACAGCTCTAGAAAAGACAAATTTGAAATTCTTACTTGACTTTTTGACCCGTTAAGTAATTCGCTATAGCTAAACCAGCAATTGTTCCACCACTTCCACAAGCCACCACAATATCTTGAAATTCATCAAAAATATTCTTTTCGTTCATCAATTCTTCCCATGCTTTTATGTAACCAAACAAACCGATGTCATTAGATCCTCCAACGGGAATGGGAAACGCTGAAATTCCAGTCTCTTCTCTGCAAAATGAACGACGAACGTGCTTGTTATCATTCAGGAAGAGCTTGCATGGTGGAGTGGAGAGTAGGCACCAAAACACACACAATAAAAAGGAATCTGTAACGCCCACAAGGGGAAAACAATCCGATTTCTGTTTTGTTGAAGCAGTTCGGTTCCTAGTCATCGCATAACTGCACTGATGAGAACCAGAAGGTCAAAAAGGATTATTCTATTCGAAAATTATTTGATATACAGAAATTGATTATCTTTGGTTATGCTATAAATAAGAACAAATATTTTTGATATCCGTAGGATTAAAGTGCACTAAATGTTAAAATTGAGACCTTCAACCATTCTGGTACATACATTTATACGTAAAAAAAGGAACTATTTAAAACAAAATAAAAAATTTCCACATATAATTATTAGGGTGGTCCTTATTTGAGGGTAAATTTTTTTTTTGTAAAAGTTTCAGGTCTGACCATGCCAAAATGTTCTCATCGGCTTAAAAACACTCTGTGTAAAATATGAAAAAAAGATACATATACATAGAGGTTGCCCAGAGCCGTTGAAATTTGGAATTTATAGCGAAAAATGTGCATATACTAGATGTCAAAGAAGTAGAGCACAAGTGTTTTTTACATCACTCCATGATTGTATAGCAGGCATCAGTCCATGCTATCTGTGCTAACGATGAACGGCAAGTAGCAAATTTTGGGAAATGAGTATGCCTGGCTAGTCACATCACCTGTTCTGACTCAACATTTTGAACTTTAGCCTCTCTTTATTTACTGTGATCATAGATTTTCATCAGAAGAACATCAACCATCACAGAGTAACACAAAATATTTATTGATTGACTATACAGTGTTCAACAAGTTTTCGTTCAGTTTAAAAATCGTACTGATAACACAGCAAATAATATATATAGTTATATACCGATATTCTATATTTCTAATACCCTTAATTTAGGATATTATACTGTACAATGTCCATGTCTTTAGTTAGACAGTATACTCAATATGCCAACCAAGAGCCATGGTGACCAACCAATCATTGTTGCATTAAGGTCTTTTTGAGGGTTTGTGGATATTTCTTGCGGTGATCACAAACGACTTAGAGGAGAAATTGTAATTGTTCTTCATTTTTTGTCCAACATCCAGAGAAATCTTACACAAGAGCAACTCCTCTTTCAGCATGTTTGTTTGTAACAGCCAGAGACTTTACAGTTGCTTTAGCGGTTTGAAAATTATCATCTTTCTCCCACTCTGTTGCTGGATGTTGAAAGACAGAGTCTGGTATGTTCAGTTTCTTGAAGAGTGACCATGTGTTACTGTTACATTGTGTTAGTTGTGAAGAATGATCATAGCATTTTTCCTTCAAGGTTACCCAATACTCATGTAACCTGTTTTACCCGGCCTTCTCCTGCATTGCTTGCACCATCTCATCTTTCAGATCTGTTGAAATGTCATCATCAAACAGGAAAAGACCCACTAATTCTTCCGAAATACCGCAAATGGGCAGCCATCTTCTTAGCCGTCACCATTGAAATGCCTTTCATCATCGTCTTTGACATCTTTGATACAAGTTTTGTTTCTGATGACTTCACAAAAAAAAAACTTGTATCAAAGATGTCATAGAAATGCCTTTATTGATGCACTTATAATCAACCAAGCTCTTCAAAACACACAGGTCACTGTTGGGAGCTTTAACGGCAAGTGGAGCAAGAATCCAGGCTTTTACGTAGATTCTTCATTCTTACAGTAGTTCATTCATTCTTACAATAGTTTTTGACTTTTTGTAAACCTGCATCTCGCTCAGCGGCTTCAAAAAGTTCACTCATGCGAGATGACGCAACACACTTGACGATTGATGAGATTGACGAAACTATGTTATGACTTATGAGCTATATGTTGGCACTTTATGTTAAGTTAAACATTGAACAACAATCGGCTGTTTCAAAAGAATTAAGTAGGAGATAGCCAACATAGCCTTATTAAAAGGTTTAAGTCATTGATATGATATTTTTCAGTTAAGAAACCAAATCTTTGTGCAATGTCCTTTGCAATTTCAAATGACGCACCAGTGCATTGCAACTTAAAGTTGAAGAATCACTGTAGGCTAATACAGAAACAAAGCACAAACAATTTTTAAATTTTGCAATTTATCAATCATGCTGAAAACTGGGAAACTTTCACGGACCCCTTGAAATCGCTTCACGGACCCCCGGTTGAGAACCATTGATCTAGAAGGTACACCTTTTTTCGACTTTTAGACACACTTGCCATTATTTTCTACTGAGCTTAACATTCTGTTTAGAAAATAAGAAAGCATTGTTAGAAATTCAGTTATGAAAAATAATGGTGTAAATTAAATATGATGAACCGAACAACATTCCGTCTATTGGGGTGGTGTATGGTGATTTTTCATTGGTCTTGGGCAACCTCTAAACATCAATATTTTTTAAAAATATTTCACACACAGTGTTTTTGTGCCTAGTAGCACATTTTAGCAGGGTCAGACATTGAATTTTCCAAAATTGAAAAATAAGGACCACCCTAATAATTATCATTAATCAACCACAGCTAGACGAACACTGTTTGAGTAGTTTGACATCCTTTTTAACAATTTATGCTAATTTCAAACCAAAATGTTTTTTCAAAAAATTCCAATACAAGGCTTGGTTTGGAAGGGTATAACCAAGCAATCAAAAAAGAGCATACATAAAGCGACCAATGCCTTACAATACTTGCATTAGGCCTGAGCAATGAGTATTGAGCATGCAATTAATTTCTTACATAAAAGCACCTTAATTTTCTCACTAAAATGTCTTGTTTTGGTTTAATATCCCTGATATATTGTGAGCTTTTTGGAATGAAATAAAGATGGCTATCACATAACAATGAAGTGAGTAGATTCCCAGGATGATGAATGATTTCTTCACTCTAAAAACACTCAGTAGGGTTTTCTTGAGTTCTACAGTAGGCCAATATGGTTACCTCTGTAACAAAATAGCACTTAGTATTTACATTTTAGAGTAAGCGCATTGCTTGGTTTAATGTTAAGCTAGCAGATTTTAGAGAGCGCTTAATGCTCACAAAGGTTCAAAATTTTTCTTAAATGACAGCTTGATGTTAAAACTGGATACTGGTGATTATCCAAAATTTTATCTCTTCCTGAAACAATTGGATAGGTTCATAGGCGCCGAAATAGGGTGGTCCGGGTGGGCGGTGCCCAGTGCCAAAATATGTTCAGTGGGCAAAATATGTTTCGCTTATGAAGTGTTCGTTACAATTATTTCTGTTTTTGTTAAACGCCGAATTAATATCCAACCAACTGCAGCGCAACATCTTGTTTTACGTTAGTCTCTCGCTAGGTATCCGACAGAACAAAGCAATTCCGCAACAAAAGCCACGTTTGATCTTTTCTCCGAATGGTCTCACTTTCGTTACGTCACAATCAAACTTCAGTTCCGGGTCAGCGTAAGGGAATATGAATATGACATCATAATGAACATGACAATAAAATAACCGATACAAACTAAAGACGTCCTACTGAGTGAAACAATCGCTTTTTACAAATCTTTCCTCACAAAGTTGTTGCTGGGTATGAATTGGGGCACCGCGCGATGTTGTCATTTCATTATTGAAAAGTTAAACATGAAGCAAAGTCAAACATCTATTCGCGCATTCTTAAAACCAGCTTTCAAAAGGCGTCGAGATGATAACGCTGAAGAAGCCACGTCCAGCACGAATGAACGTAGAGATGACATTGATGAAGAAAGCAGTGCTTCAAGGATGGACAGTGGTGAATAGGGTGGATCAAAAAAAACGAATTTTTAGGTTCAGCTTAGTGCATCTGCCAAAAGATGCAGTTTGGGCTATCTTTTACATTGGTACTTGAAAAAACATTTTTTGACCCCGTTTGACCCCTATCCAAGAGCTCTCTAGTGACCGCCGAGGCAAAATTCCTTAAATTGACTATAATTTTTTTTCTAGTGGGTGCAGGCTAGTGGTTTTGGTGTCTATCCCCACTAAATCAAGTCTTAGGAAGTCATTTCTGCAGTCTAAAATCATCTATGGGCTAGCAAAATGACATCAGAGCCTTTATTCAGCAAAAATGCTTGAAAAAGTTGGAAATTTATTGTTTTTTTTTAAAAAGAGCAAAGAAAAACAAATTCATACTGCTTCTAAAGGTATTGCTGTTAATACACTGAAGCAAACATATAAAAGCAAACAATTACCGTATGAAGTTAATTGCAAAAATGTTGCCTTTAATTTGTGCATCCAATTATCCATAGCATTACAGTAATGGACACAAAATGCATGACAACGGGTTCAGGCGAAATCAGTATGTTAGTGTTTTGTTGAGGAGCTTATATCAAATCCTGCAGACATATCATTCTTAAAAGGAATGATGACAGACAGGACAGCCACAATAGCCGGATTTGACTCTATTTTGTTCGCACGAGTCAGAAGGAAAGAAAGTAGGATTCTTAGTGCAGAAAAACGACAAAAACACTCTAAAAAAAGAAACGCAAAAACTGCTTCTACTGTAGCTCTTAAGATAAGGAACTTCTCTGGTCAGGTTGTTTACATCACTTTGGTGAAATCGTTGTGTCATGTATCTTTGAAGATTTGAAGCTAAAGGTTTTAAAATAACCAGAAATGAGCATCTTCATAAGACTCCGCAATAACTGGGGTTCTATTCCACAGTGGCTAACTGCTAAGTACATTGGATATCAACAGCTTTCCAGTAACAACACACGATCTCATTCAGAACCTCAAAGATGACGTTGTTCAACTTGCACAAAGCAAATACAAGTTCATTTGAGGCGACTATAAATAACTTATGAACTTGTGCAATGTGCATTGCTTATATCAGTCCTGGTCTACAAAATGTGAAATTCTACCGTTCTGGGGCCACACACAAGGCCAGATGGATGGCCAAATTGATTCATTCCTATTAATTGGTGCTACTGGAAAATCAAATAGCTAAGTTACCTAAGGGAACTATCACATCAGGTTCACAAGTGGCTAAACTGAAAGATCTCATGAATTTTATTTCCCTCTTCTACTGTATATGGGTAAAAACAAATGAAATCAACACAGCACCGAAACCCGAATCTCTCAGATTTTAATGAAAATTACATGATATGAAGCCCTGTAACAAAAAATCATTTTCCCAAAATTTCGTCTTTCTACGTCGAGTACTTTTCGAGATAGAGTGATTTGAAATTTTAGTCATTTTCACCACTTGATGGCGCCATGTTTCACAGTTTTAACCATATCTCGGCCAATTTTCATCGTAGACACACGGTTGATAGCTCATTTGAAAGATAATTTTAAGCTCTATCAATCTATCTAAAAATAATGAAACTTTTTTTAATAATGAAAGAGGAATGTTGTGTTCTTGGTTGTAAACTTCCGACAAGCATAGCAAAAATATATATTTTCAAAATCAAAATTTTTTTTATTTTTTTTTAAATTTGATTCTTCTTCTACAGCCCAGCAAAATATTGTGTTGTGTTTTGACCATTCTGTGTGTTTTTTAGTCAATTCATTTTCCTTGCTCTAACAATTCACCATAGTTTGCTCTGCATAACATTGTAGCCTATTAGGATGAATTGTATACCCTATCTTGTCTGTACTGTAGCTATCTTGAAAGGACACTAGGCAAGGTGCATGCATGGTATGTGGATTTCAGGTTGTCATATACTGTACAATGCAGTGTGCCTTCTAGAATCTTGATCTACTGAAACAATGTTTGCTTTCTACTACAAAACTATCAGTCATATGTGAAAATATATATATTACCGTACATATTGGCTATTGCATAGTTTGCGCTGGTTAAGCCAGCATAAAATCGATAGCCATGATGTTTGGCAGCACATTAATACGGTTGTGTTCTTTCCATGCTTCAAAAGTTAATTTGAATTACTGTATTTCTTTACAATAGTTAGCTACAAACACCTACTTGCCCAAATGCCCGCTTAGCTTGCAACCCTGTTCAGTATTCAACCAAAATGTTTTCTTGGACTAGCCTATGCGATAAATGTAGTCATATCAATGACCTAAAACGTATGATCACGGAATATGAAGAAAACCTGCTCGTTGATTCAATCACATACAAAGCATGGGTGTCTGTTGAAATAAATAAATAAAAACAACTGAACTGTTGACCGCACACATTTGGAAACCTTAATAGGCCCCTAGACAAGTTTGTAGAGAGTCTGTTGGAAAAACTATTGATCCTTCAAAGACATAATTTTATAACTAAGCAATAACCTGCAAGTTTGAATCGAATGAAACAACAAATTGATGGCTCTGTTAAAATTTTGGGTGTTTTTGCTGAAAATTACTCTTTTTTTGTGCAAGATGCTGCTCAAAGTTATCATTGGACATGGACAAATATGCAGGCTACCATTCACCCATTGTAATTTACCACAATTTTCCTACTGCTCAAGATCCATCTACTTCTTTGAAACACATTTGTTTGGCCATAATTTCTGATACTCTTCAACACAATGCTGAAACTGTTCACACCTTTCAACGTCATCTATTCAAATATTTTCAATCTTTTAAGTTTCTTGTAAAAAAGGCAATCTATTTTACCATCACATAGAAAAGGCCGCTGTGATGGAGTAGGAGGTACCATAAAACACTTGGCTGCCAAACCAGCCTACAAAGAGTGTCTGATGACCACATTCGAACACCAACGCAAATTTTTGTTTGGGCAGAAAAGAGCTTAACAATAAGTGAAATGTTTGTATGTTGAGGATGAAGAAATTAAACGACATGCATCGGACCTTGAAGAAAGGTTTTCCTATGCAAACCCGATTCCAGGTAGGCTACACAAAAATTACATTTCTTTGAACCACTGACGAAATCTACTGATTACTGAGAAGCTGATATGAATGAATCTACTGAGAAGCTGATAGTCAAAGAATATTCATCGTCATCCAATTTTTCCACCGTAACAACAACACAGTTCAAAATTTTACAATGGGAAGAAATTACCTCATATGTTACATGTGTGTATGAGAAGAATTGGTGGCTAGCATATGTTTAGAAGAAGTTCATGAATAATGACGAGCTTGAACTAAAATTTCTGCATCCATATGGTCCTGTATCATCATATTCATTGCCAAGAAAAGATGATGTTCTGATAGTGCCACGCAATTCTCTACTTTCATCAGTGGATCCTCAAACTACTTCAAGCTCTGGAAGGACATATTCCCTCACCGACAACGAGTTGTTGCATGCCGAACAGATGCTAGCTTTAAAAGTTCAATTGCAACTTGAACAGTGAACTAACGTGTAATGCAGTGTTCCCACCAAAGTCAGTTATTTATGTAAAATATGTATTTTAAGCAATTTTCTAGGACTACATCTAAAAGTTTTTAAGGTTTTGTGCAACTTAGAACTTTCATTTGAAATCAATCAGCATATCAAATCTGTTGATTAGGAGGTGTGTCTACGTCATTTGGTGGGTATAGTCCTATACAGTACCGGTACTTTCTACTTTGCATGCAAATTAACAGTACGATCACGACAACAAAGATTCAGTGTTCATACTTTTGGCATACTGGTACTCAATTTTCGTGGTTTAAAATGAAAGTTAATTCATTGCTATGAAATGGCTGCTGCTTGGAATTTGTGCCAGAACTTGCGTTTTCGCGATAATGTTATAATTTTGCATGCAAAGTATAGAGCTATGCCCACCCAATGACGTAACACCTCCTAATCACCAAAATTGATTTAATGATTGCTTCCAATCAAATAAAGTTGCATAATTTTCATTGGCATGTTTGTAAAGTGTGGATTTTTTGGTATTTTATAAACTACAGTTAGCTTTGAGTGGATTTCCCCTGTAACAGAAATTAATATTATTAAAACCTTGGAGGGAACACTGATGTAATGTATGTATAATTGTATATTGTATATTTTTGACTTGTTCAAATAAAGTGACCAGCTTTTACTGTTTGTATATTTTATTAGTAGTCTAGTAGCGAGTTATGTCCACTAAAATTATTTATATTTGCTTATAGTTAACCTCTGAAAGTAACGGTCGACAATGTCATTGCTTAATCATGAATTTTTATCATTACATCTTGGCTATTGGATTTCATCTTTAGAACCTACAAAAAGCTATGTTGTATACCTACTATTATTTAAAGATTTCCTGACACACGCAATACAAACTGCTACAGTAGCCAACTTTATTCCTCAAGCTGAATTTGTATTTTTTTAAATGTTGCAGCATTGCGAAAATATAGAAATAATTTAAATCATCTGCCTCTGTATAACTCCCGATCTCTTCTTGCTTAATTATAGTCAAGTGGGGTAAAAAAAAATAGTGGGGTTATTGGGGTAAAAAAAAAACACTTACCATCTCACATCTAAAATGAGTAGATATTCACTCAACTTTTTTAGTGTCTGTTTAAGTGGTCTTTGGAGATTACTTTGAGGGGTAGAGGAAAAAGATTGGATTTGACAAAGAAGAGCTATGTTAAATAGAGTAAATATGGCCAGCGAAGTGTGCAAAAAAAGGTTCGGAGGAGTTTATTAAAGGTTTTTGCTAAATTTTAGTGATAGGTAGTATGAATGTTTTAATGTTATATTGTGAGTACTATGTTGTGAGGCTACTAGATGCAACAAAGACTGGGGCCTCCAAATGTTTGTGTGAATTATTATTGAGGTGTTTTTTTTACACCAATAAAATTCGTTGATTTGGGGTAAAAAAAAAACAGTGCATTTTATGGAATGTTTTGGCTTTGTATTGGTGTTATGTCAACTGCCAAGCAGTATATCACCAAAAAACACAAAAACAAACTTCTGGATGCATCAGTGCCAATGTATGCATGTGTTATGCACAATCAATTGATGTTTTCTGGAGTTGGGGGTCCGAGCTTAAGGTTAGTGTTGCGGGTTAGTCGATCAATAGCTCTGATTGAGAGTACAGAGTGATCCATTGATTGATAGTGCACAACACATACAATCATACATACACAAACTGTTGTTTTATTTTCTGTCTGTTGTTTTTTAGTTGTATGTTCATTCACAAACTGCTGGTTGATTTTTTGGGATTCACAATCCGCAAAATTTAATCGCCCACTTGCATGTTCAAACCAGAGCTGCAGATAAAATTCAGGATGGCGTGCATAAGTATACTAGACACAATTTTTTGTCTTGCTGCTGTTTTTATTACAGTAATGAGACTTTGCGATTTCACAATGTGTATTTTAATAAAAAGTGCATACAAAAATTGTGGGCAAAATCGTTTACATCATCATCATGACCCATCCGGTCAGTTTCGAGTATGGGTTCAGCATCTCTCACAGTCCTTGATATATGAGTTACACAAAGCTTCTTTCCTCTGGTGGAGAATCATTTACATTACATATGAAATCAATAGCAAAACATATGAAATCAAAATTATAATAATAAAGAAGAAGAAGCTGCTATACTAACAGGTGTTTTTTTTACCCCATGAAAATTTTTTTTACCCCAAAGCTGGGGTAAAAAAAAATTCAGGTATTTTGGGCATAATTTCCAAACCAGTTAATGGATTTAAAAAATTTCATTGGGGGATGATAGACATACATGGTCTGCATATTGTGACCAACTTTAGTGGTCATACTTGATAAGCTAAAAAATCTAGGACAACCTTTCTGAAAAAAATTTTTTTTTACCCCACTTGACTATATATTAAAGACACACTGTCTGAAGACCTCCTCTTCATCGAAACTGTACTTATTTATAATTAAGTTATCTCAGCATTTAGCTTGTTACTAATTCCCATGTAAGCTATCCTGCAGATACGTATAAAAAATTTAGTATCGATAAACAGAAAATAAAAAAAAATTTGAGTAAGGAAAATAAAATTATTAAAAACACACAGAATGGTCAAAACACAACACAATATTTTGCATGGCTGTAGAAGAAGAATCAAATTTAAAAAAAAACAAAAAAAATTTTGATTTTGAAAATATATATTTTTGCTATGCTCGTCGGAAGTTTACAACCAAGAACACAACATTCCTCTTTCATTATTAAATAAAGTTTCATTATTTTTAGATAGATTGATAGAGCTTAAAATTACCTTTCAAATGAGCTATCAACCGTGTGTCTATGATGAAAATTGGCCGAGATATGGTTAAAACTGTGAAACATGGCGCCACCAAGTGGTGAAAATGACTAAAATTTCAAATCACTCTATCTCGAAAAGTACTCAACGTAGAAAGACAAAATTTTGGGAAAATGATTTTTTCATACATTTTTACTAATGATGTGATTTTCATCACAATCGGTGTCGTCGAGGTTTTAAAATGCAAAATTTTGTGTTGATTTCATTTGTTTTCACCCATATATTGGTTTCGGTGTAGTGTTGCTGTAGATGCTCCTTGGAACCGTTTGACTATGTACAAGAACATTCTCAGATATGGAGCAGTGCATAAGTTGATATCAGATGCTGCTGAACGTAGCTTCAAACGTCAATTTTGGTATCTCTCTGCTGAGATGGTACCACTGGACTGGCACTGTTCAGCTCTGAAGTTCAGGAAGAGGTAAACATCAGATGGCTGATGAACTTATACATGTAAAACCTACAGATCCTGTTTTTACACCAGCAGATCGGTTTGGCACTGGCCAGCTACGGACCACGTTTTCCATCAGAAATCAATCTGGAATCAAAACTGACAGATTTTATCACAAAGGACTCTCGGTTCTTTTTCTCTGTTTTAGAGATAAATTATGATTTTCTTCCTTTATCAGTAGAGAAATGGTCTGAATCAGAGTCGTACCAGAAAGCTGTTTACAATGTGGCTGAACATGGAGTTAAACTGAGCACCGATTACCTACATTGTGCCAGAAACGAGGAACACTATCAAAACACTTTACAAATAGTCGAAGCTAACAGAAAAAACACACCTAATTTGAGAAAGGAAAAAAACTAATATCCTCTTGCACAGATTAGACTAGTCGATCACATTGCCTTCTGTGACAAACTGTGTTAGTAAAAGTTTACAGTTACTGTATATGATACATACAGATTCAATACCAGGCTTTCATGTAGCAAACTTACTAGCCTATATTGGTAACTTTCTATGGTATTTGATCTATATCGAGTGTGAAATTAGAATTTTAGACCACTTCCGCTCACTGGAGTTGTATTTTTAGCTAATGTTCCAACTGAACGCGTAAAAAATGTGAATTCACAGACAACTCGTATAGACAAGCATGTTCTTTTAATTCCCTGTACAATAGATAGTCGAACAGGCAAAAGTTTTATGCATATCATTTTGTTGAAACATACAAATTCTGTTGAGAAGCGTGAAAATACCGGTAATTCAATATTTACTTAATGGCAAACCTAAAAATTTGAATGGGATGGTGCCTGGTGGCCCACATAAACGTGCCCCAATTCTACTGATTTTTGGACCAGCAAAGATTCTTGGCTAGTGGAACAATCTCACAAATCTACAAGTCAATAGTACAAAAAAAAGTAAAAAACAAGGGGGTTGAGTGCACACTACCCAGGATGTGTTCAATGGTAAAGCTTATTCAGAAGCCAAATGCAAGTTTTGCCTCTATTAAACATTATATAAACTCAATTAAGTTAAGTGTGATCAGATACTTACAAACATTGTCAAAATAAACAATATATATCTAAAGCTGTAATAAATGCAATAGTTAAGTTTACACTATCAAATATATATATATGCGGCATGCAGCTGCACAATCGTATGCTTCTGTAGTCTATTGGACCTCATATCACCTCAACCACCTCATTGGACTAGAGGCCAGTTTGCACACAAATGGTCACATCCTCGTGTGTTTTACCTAGGTTACACTTTTTTTAGTATTTCATCCATAAAACTGCCCAAAATATCTAAAAATGCCATTTCTTTCCCATAAAATGCCTTTTTTAGAGCAAAAATGTCATTATGCAATTTTGGCTGCCCATGCATCATTTTAGACTGCAGAAGTGACTTCCTAAGACTTGATTTAGTGGGGTTAGACACCAAAATCATTAGCCTGCACCCACTAGAAAAAGTATTATGGCTAATTTAAGGAATTTTGCCTTGGCGGCCACTAGAGCGCTCTTGGATAGGGGTCAAAAAATGTTTTTTCAAGTACCAATGTAAAAGATAGCCCAAACTGCATCTTTTGGCAGATGCACTAAGCTGAACTCAAAAATTCGTTTTTTTTGATCCACCCTAGTGGTGAAGTCAACGTCTCAGGCAATGCACCGGTAGATGTAGAAGACAGCATGAGCCATGGAAATCTACCTGCTTCATTTGACGTTAGCATGCTGCCGGATCAGCTTCCGGCTCGGGAAGATTCCGTCAGCACAGTCAGCAGTCACCTGTCCGAACATTTTGCGGCAAATCCGAAAGCGCCACTTTAAAGATAGCAGGTCACGAGTCACACGCTTTTAAGGTTGCAAGAGAAAACATAAAAGAAGTTTGTTTAGTTTAGCAGCGCTCATAAGATCGTAAGGCGCAAGAAAGCAAACATATTAAAGCTTAATTGCTGCTGCGACGCTAAACGCAGTCTTTGTGAGAAAGACTAACCATTGCAAATTTGCGAACATACACATTCAATAAAATCTGTTTGAAAACTCTCGCCCACCCAGAATTCCTCTCTTCTAAGAAAAAATCGACGCCTAAGGCTATGGATAGGTTACCTACTAGTGTATAATATGGCATTTATATTTAATAAAATGCATTATCAGTATGGGCATTTCTGCAAATGTAGGTTACTTTGCTTAACAAATGTCCCATTCAACAGCAAACTAGAGTATGTACCGTACCGTGTTACTTGTGCGCAACAAGAGATGACAATCTAAATTCAATTCTCGAGCAGCGATAGCTGTAGCTCTACAGTGATTTGACTGAATGCTTCCACAGGTGATAACAGATTTGCATCCTTGAGCAATCGCTTCAGCAAACAAAAATTCCAGTTTTCGCACCTACAAGAATATAATCAAATAAATCACACCCGTCAATACACTTAAAATGAAAGAAACTTTGCTTCATGCACTTTACCTAACCAAAAGGGGATAATTCTTTATCAAGATATGGTACACAATTTATTGCAACTGTATTGTAGGAAAATATTAGTACCGATAATTTTAAATGTGACAGCAAGCTGTAAGAAAAAGGCTCACAAGAGTTTGGACCTAATTTTCCACTCCTGCATGATCTATGTTAGATTTTCAATAATTACCAGTCTGACAAAACTGGTGTGATAAAAACTACATAAAGTATGCGCTGTGCATATACCTTATTACCAGATAAACTACTTCCAGTCATATCGTCTCGCTTTATATGTATTTCAAATCCATTTGGTATGTTTGGAATAATCCATTTGTGGACAGGTGTCGGCACAGCTGCTAACTGAAAAAATATATGAAAACAAAACTCAATTGTATTTGTACAAACAGAGATGGAACAATTGCCATAAACAGTTGTGTAATTATAGCAAATGTTTTGGAAATATATGGACAAAAAATTCAAAAAGCTACATCAAGACTAGCTAGGATACAGATCAATAGGTTTATTAAAATCTAGCACTGCCCATTATTTTATTTCTTCTACGTTCTAGCAATTATATATAGCCAATTCTGTAATACAGCAAACACTAAACAGACCACATAGACATATAATTAGCTTTTACACAAAAAAAACACACTTTGGAATGATTTCAACCAACTGTGTTTGTTAGCATTAAACCTCCAAGCAAGATGCGCTGGCTCGACTCTCGGGGTGTGAGCTTGAGCAACGCATTCCAAGGACTGCTCTCCATTCAGAGACACTTAATGTGGATAGAACAATTTAAGGACAACAACTTTAACATCAAGTGGAAACTTCACTTTGTAAATCTCAGTGACTGGGCCAGTGGGCCTGCGTCAGTGGTTCAAGGCCCCTACGGCATAAAAGTATGCAAAACTGCCTGGATTAAGCTCTCAAAGAAGTTTTTCTAGTCTGAATATAAAGATTAATTTTAAGTTAATTTTAAATCAATTTTAAAAATTATACAACTTGGTGCAAAACTATAAAGTTGCTGCAATTTACAATCTTATGATGGATAGGCTGTGGTATGTGTTATCTATAGTAGGCTAATTACTAAAAAATTCATAGGCCTACAGAAAATATCCACAGAGAAATATCCTTTAAATCTGTAGGCCAACTATCAGACCGGATATTTTTCAAGAGAGGGGATATTTTCCTGGTGGATGTCTCCCAAGTGGATATTTTTCAAAATTTTGTGTGTGGATTTTTACTTACATTTGTATTCTACGATGCATGTTATATACCTATCTGTCCTATGTACTGTGGTGCTGTAGTCTGTTTTAAAGTAAACGTTAGGTAGTACGTATGAGCTATATATTCTTTATTTCTATTCTACTACAGTTGTTTAATAATTTTTTAACCTTTGTTACTTAGAACCTCACCCATTAACCCAAGCAAACTGTCAGCTTGAAGCAGTTGACTGCCTCAGTATCAATTGGGCTAGTATAAAACGCCTTGTTGAAGACGTCACAACTGAGAAAAATGCCGAGTGGTGAGAACATCTGCGTGATGTTTGAAAGGACGTGGGTTCAATACCACTCCAGAATGCATGGCTGTGTCTCGGCAAAGACACTTAGTGACATGCCAAAAGCAGCTACTAGAAGGCTATATGTCTTTTACTGTTTCCCATTGTATATATCCCATCTGTGAGTGTAGTGTAGCCTACTGTATGTTATCGAAACCGGCACAAGTAAAAACATGATTATTATTATTATCGTTACTCATGCAACAACAGTTTACCAGTTTCATTTTTTAAATTCAGAAATTGATTTCGCTATAGCCTACTGCTATAGCATCAGTCTAACAACAGCATGACTTGATGATGATTTGTAGTAATTTGGCTAGGCCTAAACGTTTAGGCTGTGACTATATTTACACTATATAGTGTAATAATAGCCTCAATAGTGTTGCCAGATAAGGAATTCTGCCCTAATTTGAGAAAAGTTTAAAGCTGTTGAAAACGAAAACTTGTATTTTGGAAATTTTTTTAGTCCTGGGCAAAGACCAAAACCCTAACCTTATTCCTAACTCTAACCCTTACCCTTCCTAGCTTTAATCCTAACTCTGGCAACACCTGATTGTAACCATGGCAACAAGTGTGGAAAAATAGCCATTTCGAAAGATTTAAGCAAGAAGAACAATTTTAAACTATATATATCTGGTGAACACTGATTAAATTTTAAATACAGTAGAATTCGCCTATAACGGCACCTCTAGGGGATTTGCAAAAACTGACGTTATAGCCGAATTGACATTATAAACGAACTACCGCAAACTATTCCACAACTGTCTTTTGATTAAACAAAGAGGTGTATAATCCAGTCAGGGTTACTTTGTACCACCAAACTGACAAAAGGCACGCAGAAAATACAGTAAACAAAGAAAAAGGTAGGCTACAGGAAATTTGCGCAATACAGCTCGTTACATAGGCTACAGTAGTAGAGAAGTTCATTGTTTATTAGCAAAAAAGGCATTGATCTTGAGCTGTTTTGGTTTTGACACGGATTTGACACAGCTGCTTTTTACACGTGATAGTTTTTCACGCGGGGAAAAAAAGTTATATAATTAGTTTATACAGTAGGCTACTGCACGTACAACTGTTACTTTGAGTTGTAGGTCAACTGTAGAGCTGCTTTTTACATGACTTTGTGATAGTTTTTCACGCGGGAAAAAAGTTAATTCAGTTAATTAAAGTCCCTGCTGCGAACGACTTGCAAAATAAAGGGAAGACATTTTGCAAGCAGCAGCGCTAACTGGATTAAAAGACTGACCTTTCGTGGTGAAGGTGATGGCTTAAAGTGACGTTATAAACGAACAAAAGATGTCTGGGGACCAATAAAGGGTGCTGTTACATGCGAATTGACGTTATAGGCGATGCTGTTGTAGCCGAACTACAATGTACGTAAAAGATAGGAATTCTGCCGGGACCGAGCGAAATGTGACGTAATATGCGAATTGATGTTATAAACGAAGCCGTTATAGGCAAATTCTACTGTAACATTTTGAGATACAGAAGGCTATAAGGTACAGTACATTAATCTAGACCCGGGCTTTTCAAACTATGAGTTGCGACTAGAGATGTAAATGCAAAAAAAACGAACCGTTTTTTTAAAAAAAAACGTGTTTTTTTTCAAAAAAAACTTGAGCCAAAAAACACTCGTTTTTTGGTTTTTTTTGTTTTTTTTATATTTTTCTGAAAAAGTTGCAATTTTTTTGCATTTTACAGCTTAGTTTCATTATAGTGCTCTTGAAAAACATTAAATTACTAAAAATAGTTTTATTGGTGTGCTGAAATTCCTAAGTGTTTGTGTTTGGCAGCATATATTCTTGCATAGTCCTATGAGGACCTATGTTGTTTCGCTTTCTTCTTCATTCTCTGGCATGTTTGTGGCAGTAGACCTGACAAACATTGAATTAATGAAATTTGATACATGACATAATGTAGATGAGTTAATTTCTTTTTCCTTTTATGTAAGTTAGCCTATGATGTTAGTATACTGTGGTACTGGTTATTCTTGTACACACTCAATGGGTTGACGAAATTTTGACAAAACAAGGTGGCAGTATTCAGTACACACATTTACCTTGTTTGTGGACGTGGTAATTTACTAATGCAAGCTATTGCCAATAGCTTGTTTAAACATGTTTTGTAACTGATAGCTTGCCAACGATGTATATGCTTTATAAATGTTGAAACAGAAGTATTCTTTTCATGTGTTGTAAGATCTTGGATTGGACACTTCGTCATTGATGCTTCTTGCAGATTATTTGGGACATATAATGCAAGAGACCTTATCACTGATATTTTTAGCTGTCAAAAGTTAGTGCATTTGTCAGAAAAGGTTTAGGTTAATGTTCCTTTCAAATGCCCACCACCCATGTTGACTATTGCTAGTAACTACCATTCTACCAACCTTGAATGAAGAAATTTTTCCTTTAAAGTGGAGTTTTTCAGCACTGCTCAGTGCTCAGTGTTCACATAGTGAATAAATGCTTTATAATGCTTTTCCTGACAAGAATAAAGTTTTACCCATATTCCCACAATGCAGGATAAAGATACAAAACAAACATCAAAGATGAAAACTTATTTTATTTGAGAACTAGGCCTACTGTTTTTTGAGATAAAAAGAAATTGACCTCTTGTCGTTACGCACCAATAAAACCATGATGCAAACTTTAATTTTTTTTATTGGGCAGAGGAAAGATTGACGAAAAGTTAGGCAAAAACAAAAAAAGTGCTAAAGTCTCAAAGTTCTGCAAACTAGTTCAAATTGGATGGATTAAGTGCAACCAATAACCATACTTCTTTTAAACATGTCTATGACAGCACAATGGTGTGATTAAGGGAAAACAAACATGACTATGACGTCACAAAGGATTATTGAATCTCTTCAGGGAAAATAAAAAAACATCAAAACGTTTCCATCTTTCACTACATTTAAATGTGATTTGGGCTAAAAGTTGGGACTTTAGCACTACACTGCTTTTGCCAAACTTGTCATCAATCTTTCTTCTACCCAATTATTTTTTTTTTAAATTTACGCACCATGGTTTTATTGGTGCGTAACGACAAGAGGTTAATTTCTTTTTAGCTCAAAAAGTAGTAGCCAAAACTTGTTTTAATATTCATAAACAGATAGCCCACCCCATAAAACATGGGGGTAGAGCTAAAACTTATGTAAATATGTTGAGCGGTTCTTGAGATATGGCCGTTTTTCTATTGCTCCTTATCTATAAAGCCACTTAGTGGCTAAGGTTATTTCACTTATAACTCGAGAACCGCTTGTGTGATTTTCATCACGTTTGCACCAAATGCACATCAACTGGAACAATCTCTTGACGTTGTACTGGTAATGGTGTGCTGGTGAAAAGTGCCTTTGTGAAGTACAGAAACAGGACCCTGACCACCTGGTCCTAACGTAACATGCCCATTAACCAAAATCCCAGGTGGCTTCGAAACTGTACACGAGTGTGGTACTGCATTTAACAACTGGCTGAACCAAATTACAGACAATACTTGAGATGTGCCAACCATAGGACACTGTGTTACTATTTGAGACGATGAGAAACCTTTATGGCTCGTGTGTTGAGACTTGAGAGACATATTGTCTCATTTGAAAGATGTTATACGAGTTATGAGACTATTTTTTTGTTGAAAAAGACGCTATTGCAATGAGTTTACCCTAATTGCTGCATATTGCGACATTTAATAAAAACATAGGTAAAAAAAACAAAAAAAAAGAATAAAAAACAAAAAAAACGATAAAAAACAAAAAAAACGAGCTCGTTTTTTTTAAAAACAAAAAAAAACGTTTTTTTACATCTCTAGTTGCGACCTTAACCAGGGTCACAAATTGTAATGATAAAGTCATCAAATAATTTGAAAAAGGGCCAAAATCAAATACTTTACACTGGAAACTGCCCACAAAAGGGTCACATCAAAATTTATTGTTTGAAATGGGCCGCACAACAAAAAAGTTTGAGAAACCCTGCTTTAGACTTGTATAGGCTAGTACAGTGGTTCCCAACAAGGGGGGAATTCCCCACTAGAGGGAAATTTTGCAATTTTCAGGGGGAAATTTGGCTTTAGGATTGTAAACCTTTTTAAGCTTAGTAAGTTGACCTGGACTAGAGTGTTAAGGAAGAAATTATTATTAGATTAACTCCCGATTATGCAACTGTGCACTGATATAGATGCAGACCATCACGTAGGCCTACTTCTTTTTCATTTAAATCAGTGGTTCCCAACCTTTTGGTTGTCACGGACCCCTCTAGACAAATTATTAATTCTGCGGACCCCTACCTAAATTTTGCCTCAACTACTGTACTGTGTCATATTGTATTGTCGCTATGACTCCTGCGGCAAATATCAGGTTAAACAGTTGCTCAAATAAGAAAATGAATGAATTGTTCAAGAAATGTCAGCAGTATTTGAATATTAAGGTGACCCAAAGTGCCATGCCGAAACTTTTTCAACGTAAGCAAATTTAATGAGAGGGCTGTTGTTGCCTTTCCTGAACTAAACGACTGAACTGTGGTTGAGTTTGACAATGCAACACGCATGTCATCTTCAACGTTCAGGCGATTTCGATGTTTAGTTTTTATTGTAACAAGAGCTGAGAATCCTGCCTCGCAAAGGTTAAGTGGTTATGAATGGTAACAAAACAATAATCGCTTGCTTTGCCAAGAATGGGTAGGTTTGCAGTTGTGAGCACCAAAATTCTTCCACAGTTTTTGAATGAAATTCAATGCGTAATAATTCTTTTAATCTCAAATCAATTAGGTCATCTTTACTGAGATCGTCATCGCTAATGTCGTTCAAGTCAAAAAGAAAAAGGATTTCGAATCCATGTTTCAACTTCAATCGGCAGGTGTTCTAAATAAAAATAACGTCGAAATGACATTTGCAGGGTTTCCAAGTGTGCGCAAAATTTTTCTCCCATAGAGATCAAAAGAGTACATTCTCTTTGAGTTTCATCCATCAAGATAAGATCTTCTAACATTGGAAAGTTAGCGTAATTACCTGCTTCCAATCTGCGTTTTCAAACCGGCAACTTGGCTAAAAACGCCTTCAGTTTTTCAGCTGCATCAATTATTGTCACACCTGGTCCTTGATTATGCCATGCAATGCCATGATTAACACTTTTAATATGACCCAAAATATCGGCTAAGTAGGCCATGCCGTACACTTCCTTTCGCTTTCAAAAGAGTTGATAGGGTCATGCGGGGTCAAACGGGACACTTTTTCAGTTTTTTGAATGCCACATAAAACCTATGATGAAATTTAAAAAAAAAATATTTACCACAGAGCATTACACCTTTCAGCAATGAAATAAGACATTTTTCAAAAAAATTGAAAACTTGCAAAAACATAAAAAAATGTGCTAAGCTGGGGTAGGTGTGGCCCGTTTGACCCCATCAGCTGTGGGGTCAAATGGGCCACAACTTCTAAACGTCTAAATGGTAAGGAAAGAACTTTAATTTTGCTGTTTTATCACATACCTGTTGGGTGGCATGTATTTTGTTCAAGTGATGCTCAACAATTTTAGCAATAAAGGCCTTCTACGCCTTTTTCAGATAAAGGTAGAACACATAATTTGCACTGCTCTTTTTTGCAACTAAAATTGAACGATATGAATAAGGAAACATTTTACAAATGTTCAATTTTAAACGGGCAGTCATAAACAGAGTAAAAAGGGCCAAGTCAAACAGCAGGGTCTATAGTTGACAATTGAAATAGGATACTATACAATAGGGTGATTCATAAATTGGGGAAAAGTTAAAAGTTTGAAATTCAAGTCTGACACCCTCTCGCATCGTGTCAATACCTGAAAAAATAATCCTGTCAAATTTTTGGGGCAACTGAAAACATTTTTAAGGTTGCTACCTACTTTGAAAGCTTCACCGAATACACTAATAGCAACACGGGATTACATGATAGGAATATAATGACAAAATTACTCAAAATTAATTAGTTCAGTGTTGACAGATGTCCAGAATGTTACTAGTTATAGTTATTGCATCAGTGTAGACTTATTCCTATCTGGATACAGCTGTCTGAAGGTTTAGACTGTCATGAGGAGGAACTGCTTTTGCTCTTTGTCATTGGTGTGCAGAAAATTGTATTCGCACATCATGCTCAAATTTGTATTCGCCACTCCACATTCAGTTATGTCATTCACAACTCTCATGCCAAGTAGAGTCGATTTTGTAGCAATGTAGGTGTCATTGGGTTCCTAAAGAGTTGGGTCTTGACTCAAAAAGTCAAAATGCAGTTCAATAATTTTTAAAAATCGTGTGTTGTTTGCTGTGATGAAGTCCTGCAGTTCTTTCCTATTGACAGTTATCAAGTCCACAATGGCACGTTTAGAAGGGTTCTCAAATCTTGGACTTTTCAAAGCCTTTACCACTTTCAGTTTTATGCTTTCTATTTTCTTTTTGCTCAAGAAGAAAAGGCATGTCTAGAGCTAATCATGCAACCAACAGCTAAGTCTAATAGTAATAATAGGCCTGTTTACCTAAAAAAATACCATATAAATTAAATAGAATTAAAAAAGTTATGCAAGTGAGCTATAACTTGTCAAAAAGCCAATGTGGCCCATTTGACCCCATTTTATTTAAACAGAAAAATTACAAAAAGTAAAAAAGTGGGACTATTAATATTTTCAACATACTAATTCAGCATTCTGGGGTGTATGCTGTTCAGTAAATTTTCATTGCAGCTTAATTAGTTTTTGTGGTATACCAAAGTTTTTTTGGTAAATTTTCAAATTTTAATATTTTCACATTTTTTGGCCACTTTTTGCATCATCTAAAGTATATTTTCCAAGTGTAGATCTGTGTTTGTTTTACATGATGCAAATCTATGGGAAAGCAGCTTTAAAATGAGCTATTAACTTCCGATTTTAGAAAAGAATAAGTAGGAAAAAAATGTGATAAGTAAACAAAGTAACAGAATGGCCCGTTTGCCCCCGCGTCCCATTTGACCCCGCTTGACCCTACCTCATTTTTTAGCTGCTGCAGTCGTTTTAAAACTTCTCCTCTAGATAACAAACGTACCTCAAAATGATACAAAAGTACTTCGTAATCTGACCCTACTTCTTGACAGAGCGCTTTAAAAGTACGGTGTACTTGACACATTTGCATTTAAACAGAGAAATGAAAGTAAAAAGAACGATTTTCTTTTTTTTCCCGAAATTCATCAAGGTAATCACGGACCCCCAAATGCTTTCTCACGGACCCCCAAGGGGTCCGCGAACCGCAGGTTGGGAACCACTGATTTAAATACTGGATGGCTTTCATGAGGAAACGTAACCAAACAAGTGTTTGAGCTCAGAGACAAGTTTAAATTATTTTTTGACCTTTAAATAAAATTGGAATTTGTTTCATTGCTGAATGATGACAGATGGATTAGATTCCTTGCTTATTTGGTTGATATGTTTGGTCCATTGAATAAACTAAATCTGAAAATGCAAGGAAAAAACACCAATATATGGTATATATTCAAACGCCATCTCCGTTCAAAGATTGCGCACCCACGTCCCACATGGGTTATCTGTATCCATGAGCCATTGACATATTGATACCATGTGAATTACAAACTGTATATACTGCTTCGTTCTGGCTCAAGGCAGGTTGGAAGAGAGTGATTGATTTATGTCACTGTCATTAGGCTCTGCTGTCCTGGTCGCTGGGGAACTACGTATTGTCTCGCCTCTACTTTTCAAACACCCTGGCTTGCGTGGCCTTTCCAAGAGCAGATGCCAGTACCGCTCAGCATTATTTAAAGATGCTTTGGAAGCTTTCACCAGCAAGCTTGATATAATAGAAAGAGAAAAAGTTAGAATGAACAATTGAACATGTAACTATGTTTAAAGAATTGTTATCAGTGCTGGTTGTTGACGGCAAAAAACAAGTTCTTCCAGAGTTAGAAAAATAATTGATTTTGCAACATCTCACAGCATTAGAACTGGAATTCATTCGACATTTTTCTGAAATTGATGACGATGATCTTGATTTAATATGAAATTCATTTACATTGTTGATGGAAAAACTTCCCGATAAATTGCAGGATGAATTTTTAGAACTCAAAACGGATTCTTGCAAGAGACCTATTCAGAGAAAATCAATCACTGGATTTTGGCCATTAATGTGTAATTCCTATTCCAAAGTGGCTGAGAAGTTTCTTTCCATTTGCTTCCACTTATCTATGCGAATCAGGTTTTTCAATTCTTGCAAATGAAAGCAAAACAGAGTAACAGATTAGACGTGGAGAATGATATTCGTTGTGCTCTTTGCAATACTCTTTCAGCATTCATGAGTTGTCAAAACAAAAAATCACAATTTTTACAAAGGCTGTTAAATGCAATGACTCTTAAATTTTGAATGTATTCTTTGAATAAAATACTTTTCCGCAACGTTCTTCATTAATTAAATTATTTTAGTATGAAAAGAAATATTACAGTCTAAAAAGCTTTTTACTAGTGAAAGTTTAGTTTATATTCCAAGACTTAGATTACAATATTAATGTTTAAACGAGTTTTTTACAAACTAAAATTATAGGGGGGGAATTTACATTTGAATATCGACAAAAAGGGTTCACCGGATCAAAAAGGTTGGGAACCACTGGGCTAGTAGAATAGTACAAACCACAACTCTTGTTTTTGGAATCAATTTTAGCTTCATAGCCCATTCCGGTACTTTGTAAGGCACAATGGACAAGTATTTATTCACTTTGAATGACATTTCAGTTAGAATAGCCTAATATAACAGCAAACTCAACCTAAAAATCAGCACCCAACAAGTGCAGTAGGCTATAAATTCCACCACTCCCAGGACAAGAAACAATAACTTAAACTGGATCTTGAACTTCAATCGTCATAGACTACTGTGTGATGTGCAATCTGACCTTAAAAGGAGCTCAACACCTTGCTCTCCTGTGCCACATCAAAATGGGCTTTTGCCTGAAGATGGGTTTCATTTATGCCCCGTTTTCTTTTCCCACCCTATCATTATTATGATGACTGCTCATGCACACAACTGGCAAATTCAATCCACAACACTTTTCATTAGGTTGTCATTGTATCGACGCCACAGTGGTTGCGTAGTAACTCCATCACAGAATCATTCATTACCGTGACGGTATCTTCGCCAACTGGATATCTGCCATGACCAGGGAATCTTTTTAACACCTGTTCGGTGTTTGCGGTCTAAAGGATGGAGTCCAGTGCCACGAAATCCCGCTACCAGGTTTTCAACCGGAAGGCTATCACATAACAACTTCAACATCCCAAGAAACTGACTCTTAGGAATCGATCCCTTGATCCTGGTCTCTTTTTGCCAGTTTTTGAGCATCTTACTCCAGGTTTGCTTGGCTGGTCCAAATACCGCTGCATTAAGTGGCTGACAAAGATGGGTTGAGTTGGGTGGCATTGTCATAAACCTAATATTTTGTTCTTCTGCTTTTTTTATGACAATTGGGGAGAAATGAGATCATAAATTATCACCAAATATTGCTTTACTTCCATCTTTGCTTCTTACATCAGGAAGGAAAACTTTACAAAACCAGTTTTCAAATGTTCTGGAATCAAACAAGCCACTGGGTGTTGCATAATATCCCGCTCCTTCTGGACCCCCCTCAGTCCAAGAGGAATATATATTTTTAGCCTTATACATATACAACCATTGGAGGAAGATACTCTCCAGCAGCATTTCCACAAAACATCACACTAATGGACTGTTTAGAATGATCCATTTTTTGCTGGATTCGGCAGAGACCTCTGGGCACAATCACTGTTTTCGCTCCTGGATCATCACTTCAGTGACGTTTGTTTTGTCATAATTGTACAAATGGTCTGCATCAATTCCTTGCAATGTAATTTCTAGATTATTAAAATACTTGTTCAGTATTTCTGCTGACAGTTCAGCACGCTTGCTTTTTACATTGTCCACTAATCTTTTCGAAAGATTGTGGCATTTAATACACCCATCTAGCCAATCTTCACCAGGTAAATTGTTAGTGAATTTGGCATCAACAATGCCACGAGCATACAGGTAAGTTTTTACTAAATTGTGAATGTCCATTCCTCCAAGAGGAACTTTCCATTCTGTTAAAACAGAAATGGTTTTTATAATGTGACACTCACATTCAGGCGCGGATCTAGGAGTTTTTTTTGGGGGGGGCCAGAAAATTTGAAAAGGAATTAAAAAGTAAGAAAAAGATAAAACAGATATGAACAATCAGTGGCATAGGCAGGACTTTGGGGGGTTTTGACGGCCGGCGGGCGAAGCCCGACAGCGTGTTCGCCAAAGGTGACACCCAGCGGCGGGGGGTCTGGGGGGCCTCCCCCAGAAAATTAAAAAAAATTACTTTGAATTTGGGGCCTTCTGAGAGCATTTTCAACAAAAATATGGGTATAAATATTCCTGTAAAATGGTGCTGTCCGGTGGCATAGCAAAAGGATAAGATCATGTTTTCTTGGGCATTTTTCGGAAATAAAGTTAAGTCTCTATGTTTTCTTGTTGCTAATTCCTGGCTGAGATGTTTGAATGTTTGGTATTGGCAAAACTCTCTCTTTTAATGCAGTTTTGCTTAAAATTAGGCAAACTTTGTTTTAGAGACATAGAGACTGAAAGCATCATTCTCAATATCATGACGTCACACGCGTGCCAAAGGGGGGTTGTAACCCCCAACCACTGTGAACAATGACACTACGACATATACGATATTATATGCTATAAAATAGACATTAAAACAGCCATGTTCATCAATAAATTTTACTGGAATAAAAATTGCTAAGCATGCAAAGTAAACTTGAAATCTGGTTTAAAACCCTGTATGCAGTGTCCATGACCAATTGGATGTTTGTATGTTTGCAGACATATAGCCTACGGTAATAATAAATTGATTGAAATTATGATGAAGACTAAAAACTATAAAACAATTCAGGTTTCAGATTGTTTCAACTGACGTCATTTGGCTCAGCGTTGGTTTCAGCTGAGCCAGCTCCAACATGTGTTGCTATTAAAATGTAGCCTATAATCGTATAATCGATGGATAATTTCAACCTTAAGAATGACAAAAAATAATCCCCCCCCCCCCAGGATAAGTTAAGTCCGCTAAGGGACTAATATCAGCTGTTTAGAAGCATATCAAACTATTCAACAATTTCTCACAAAATTTCAAGGGGGGCCCGGGCCCCTTGGGCCCCCCATAGATCCGCGCCTGCTCGCATTCGTCACTCAATCGTTTCTGGCCACCAAGCATTTTTGAATGAAGTCCTTTCATCTTGTTCCTTGAGGTACCAAATGGTATATTATTTAGCTTGGAAGCTTTTCGGATAGAGAGAGCTCCACTACGAACTTCTTGAAGTGCTTTGGATAGCATTGCTTTCGAATAACCTGAGCTGTACGTTCTCGATCCAAGTTTTCGCTTGTAGTTTCTAGGCATCTTCTGAATTAAATTAGCAGCTATGGACACAATAATTAGTCTAAATCTGCATTAATTAAAAATAGGCAGTGGCTATTTGACCGGCTCCGGTCTTTGAATCTGAAACACTATTTGACCGGTCATGACGTCACTGCATAAGCACTTTTTTCTTTTTCTCTTTTAAAGCAACAGACAAGAAGCGCCGAGATAAGTTCTAAATTCAACACGTATTCTTCAACTCAGTCCGTGGCGCGTGCGATACGTCTCCGGCTGCCAATCTAGACGGGTTGAGTTCGATACCATCCGAAAGCATTCTTTTTTTTCATTTATTTTTTATTTCAATTTTGACCCGAAGCGCATTTATGTGGTCAATTTTTAATTTGAGTAGCCTACAGTCCAAGTTAGTTAATAGTTCTCAAGTATAGTTCTCAAGTTAGTTATATATATACAATACTTCTTTTAAAAGAAATGATAATGGTAAAACCATTTTTTAAAGAAGTATTGTATATAACTAACTTGAGAGAAAAATGTAGGGTCGTTCGGCAACACACGTTCACTTATGACAATCGGAAAACTACCAAGAGAAATTCTCAAATTCCAGCAAATTAAAAAAACTCTAACAGTATTACTCACATTTGAAAAGACATAAAAAATGGGCTGTAGGCTACTCAAATTAAAAATTGACCACAAAAATGCGCTTCGGGTCAAAATTTAGATAAAAAATAAATGAAAAAAAAGAATGCTTCCGAACTCATCCCCTCTAGATTGGCAGCCGGAGATGTATCGCACGCGCCACGGACTGAGTTGAAGAATACGTGTTGAAGTTAGAACTTATAAAGGCGCTTCTCGTCTGTTGCTTTGAAAGAGAAAAAGAAAAAAGCGCTTATGTAGTGACGTCATGACCGGTCATATAGTGTTTCAGATTCAAAGACCGGAGCCGGTCAAATAGCCACTGCCTTAAAAATATCTGTTATTAACAAGACAAACTGACTGTTATTAACAGGACCAACAAGCCGGCAAAAGAACTGCTTTATTATTGGAATTGCTCAAGTCACTGGCTAACCTTACTTTAGCAGTGTAACCTCGTGAGTCATTGTGTGCCACTAAAAGCACGTGATCTATCCATATTTACCGAATATAAGTGATCTATTACCGGTACGATATCAATAATAAATTTCTGACAGATGGAAATTGGCCTTAACACAAATGTTAAGTTTATGGTCCAAAAAGTGAGTACATTGTCAAATGTTAACTATTAATTCAAAAATATTTTCTTCCCCAATTTTTTGGCCTCTTGGAAACTCCGATAAAAATTTTTTGTTGGCAACACTGCTGAATCAAATTAAAAGTACTTCAGATCTCATCCTTAAAACTTGAGCAAAGTCTATGATTTGAGCGAAGTACAGTTGCTCAAATTGGCGATTACAAAGCTTAAACAGTGTCTGATCAAAGTCACCCCATCCAAATCAAAGTCACCCCTGGAGGTAAACAAAGTCACCCCGGTTGATGGTACATCATATCTACTATTCAGGCACGTTTTAAATTTTTTTAAAGGTTTTGGCACCTTTTCCCGTTCATTGACGTGCTGGTAGGTTTATTTCGACTATTGTAATTTTGTAGTAATCTTTTTTGTCCAGGGCGTGTTAATGACGAAAAATAAAATGAATGAATGAGTTATTATTTGGCAGTGGCTATTTGACCGGCTCCGGTCTTTGAATCTGAAACACTATTTAACCGGTCATGACGTCACTGCATAAGCACTTTTTTCTTTTTCAAAGCAAAAGACGAGAAGCGCCGACATAAGTTCTAAATTGAACACGTATTCTTCAACTCAGTCCGTGGCGCGTAGGGTTCGTCTCCGGCTGCCAATCTAGAGGGGATGAGTTCGATACTATCCGAAAGCATTCTTTCTTTCATTTTTTTTTTATCTAAATTTTGACCCGAAGCGCATTTATGTGGTCAATTTTTAATTTGAGTAGCCTACAGTCCAAGTTAGTTAATAGTTCTCAAGTTAGTTATATACAATACTTCTTTTAAAAGAAATGATAATGGTAAAACCATTTTTTAAAGAAGTATTGTATATAACTAACTTGAGAGAAAAATGTAGGGTCGTTTGGCAACACACGTTCACTTATGACGATCGGAAAATTACCAAGAGAAATTCTCAAATTCCAGCAAATTAAAAAAACTTTAACATTATTATTCACATTTGAAAAGACATAAAAAATGGGCTGTAGGCTACTCAAATTAAAAATCGACCACAAAAATGCGCTTCGGGTCAAAACTTAGATAAAAAAAAAATGAAAAAAAAAAATGCTTCCGGATGGTATCGAACTCATCCCCTCTAGATTGGCAGCCGGAGACGTATCGCACGCGCCACGGACTGAGTTGAAGAAAACGTGTTGAAGTTAGAACTTATATCGGCGCTTCTCGTCTGTTGCTTTGAAAGAGAAAAAGAAAAAAGCGCTTATGTAGTGACGTCATGACCGGTCAAATAGTGTTTCAGATTCAAAGACCGGAGCCGGTCAAATAGCCACTGCCTTATTATTTTGTTTACAAAATAAAAAGTGGCAGCAGTGTTGCCACTTGCCAGAGAAAAACTCGGGTGTTTTGCTTAGAAATGCATCGAAAGCAACCTACTGTAACCTACTCTTTGCATGTTATTGTTAAACCTAGCTTTGAAACTACATGCTTTATAATTCTTAAAAGGGGGTGCACAACCTAGTTCGTACTCTCAGTTCGTACCCTAAAAAGATCGAGAGAAAAATTTAAAAAAAGCTGAAGTCGCTGATCGCAGTTAAAAAGCACAAAGCCGAAGTGAGTTTCCGCAAACAACTTGAGGGAAGGGTTGCCAGACTGAAATTTGTAAAAAAGGCCAAACTCACCAAGAAAAAAGGCCAACTCAAGGCCAAACAGGCAGAAAAAAGGCCAAAAATAAGCCAAACTCAAACAAGATAAAATAAGCGGTAGGCACTTTAACATTACCCACTCGTCGAAGAGTGCCTGCATTTCAATGTGAAATTGCTTTGTGTTTTAGTCACAATTTTCCTTATAAACTCCATTGATTGCAGTCATTAAGAACCTTCTTGCACTCAGTTCAGTTGCAGAAGAAAAAATAGTATTAGCAGAGGTTGGGAATCGAACCCACGAAATCGAAATTACTACTCTTCTGCCCTAACCATTAGGCAACAATGGTTGAGGCAAAGCATTCAGTTAAATTTCTTTGTATCAAAATTTTTCGATCAGAATATCGCGTGTCGAGTCACATGACTGAAATCAGCTGAATCGCGAGTACGCTTTTTCGACGAGCGGGTGAAGTTAAAGTGCCTACCAAAATAGGTAGACTCTTTAACATAGGACAGTTTTCCGTGCGAATCAGCTGATTTCAGTCACGTGACTCAGCACGTGATATTCCGATCTTCTCGATCCGATCTTCTCCAAACATTTTTGCTACAAAGAAAATTAAGTGAATGTATCGCCACAGCAGCGTGGCCTAATGGGTTAGGGCAAGGGAATAGTCATTTCGATTGCGTGGGTTCGATTCCCACCCTCTGCTAATGTTCTTTTTTCTTCTGCAACTGAACTGAGTGCAAGAAGGATCTTAAAGACTGTAATTAATTGAGTTTATAAGGTTACAATCATAATGGCGTGAGCAGTAGCGTATTTAGGGGGGAGGATAAGGGGCGATGGCCTCCCCCTAATGATCAGGTAAAAATCATACAAATTTTGCAAAAAAAAAAAGTTGTAGCGCAATAATTGCTTGGATAATTCATCCTAGCGCGGGGGGCGGAGGTATACTTCTTTTTGCAATGTAATTTGTCAACAGTTTTTCTTCCTTTTATTGACAAATACATGGAACAAATTCACGAGATTCAATGAGCACTGCTCGCTAGCTTTTAAAGTCAGCACATTTCTGCCTTCATTGATTAATGAAGATGAGGACTGCACGATCGACGAGATTTTCGACTTCTACCATGAAATGCTGGATGTTGAACCAAGCAATTGCTTTGCAGCTACTATTGAATTGCGAAGATGGAGAGCGAATTGGCTTGGAGATGGAGAGCGAATTGGCTTGCAGTTTCTGTGGATAAACGACCTGCGACTCTTGTGGATGCGTGTCAAGCGGCTGAACAACTCGGCACTTATCTGATTATCCATAAATTAGGCTACTTCGAATCTTTGCTACGCTTCCAGTTACAACTGCCTCCAGTGAGCGATGTTTCAGTTCACTAAAGTATCTGAAAAATTAGTGCCGCACGACCATGACCGAGCCACGTTTGGATGGTCTAGCTCAGATGTATTTAAACAAAGATATTGTACTCGCGTATGATGCAGTCATTGATATATTTGCCAAGCGCAGCCATCGCATTAAACTGTAAATTGTCATTGCGAATCGCCGAGAATGTTCTAATGGTAAGTTATTCGAGGTCGGAAGGACCAACTTATTGTTTATGTTCTGAAATGTTTGATATCTTTTGTTGGTTCATTGATTGGAACAGTAACTTGCACTTTGATTGGAACAGTAACAGAACACCCCGGCGGCAGTACGGTTTCAGTTTTCGGTTTCAGTTAACCCCTTCCCCCGTTCTGACGCATCAGCATATGACATTTTGGTATACCCCTGCCCATTCCTACTTAAAGGGTCAAACAAGTCTAATTTTAACCCAAGTAGAAACAATTTGAACCAATTAACAGCCATTTTCATCAAATTTGAGCTTTCTGTGCACTACCGTTGACTACCCCGTGTGTACTACCCCCAGGCCCCCATTGGCCTCCAGCCGCAGAGTCAGCCGCTACGCGGCTGACTGACACAATGTCTTGGCCTCACCCTAACAAACTTTCTAAATACGCCACTGGGCGTGAGTCACATGACTGCAAACAGCTGATTCACGAGGAAACCTGTCCTACGTTAAAGTGCCCACCACCAAAATAAGCATTGTAATCACGGTTGCCAGACTATGCAGGGTTGCCAGATAGCCAAAATAAAAAAAGCCAAACTTGCCTTTAAAAAAAGCCAAAAAAAGCCAAATCTGCTACAAACTCTAACAAACCTATGTTTTTTCCTTAAAAGACACAAAACTACCTATAAACTAGCTTATAAGAAACAAAATCAGTCGCGACAAGACACTAAAAGACAAAAATAACAGTTTAACAATATCCTAAAGCGACTGGGTCTGTAGCGAATAGACAAACATAGCAGTCATCTAGTAAAAAAATTTAAATGGGATCATCGTCTTCTTGCAGCAGCCACAAAAGACCTTCTTCGTTTACTGAACCTTCGTCAACTTTGTCAGTTTGATACATGTTCTTTGATGTAAACAAAGATAGCATCCTTGGTGTTTCTTTAAAGTGTTTACAGCATTGCTTTGAGGAATGCAAATGCGGTTTTATTCTCAGCAATGAGTCCAACATTTGCAACCGCATTCTATTTCTCTCCTTTGTTTTGGTCAAAGTGACGGTAGAAGTAATCCCTTCTACAACTGCATTGGAGGTTGGCATGGTTAACCTTTTTCTAGACCTCTGCTATGTTTGTCATAGGCCTATATTGTTTTTTGTTGTTGTGGCGGTCGGAAATAAAAACAAACTGAACTTAACTGTTAAACAAGACAAAGCATATGTGGCCAAGTTTGTAAATCCATGTGTACTTGCAAAATTTGTATATGTTTTGACAACAATCCAAAAATCTGCTGTATCTTTTGGGATTTTTCCAGCTAATAAGCTACTTCAGTTTCAGATGACCAACCAGTCAATAAAGCCTATCTTCCTGTATTGTTGCTCTATTTCCTGTACATTATCACCTTGGAGAAATCTCATTGGCAACTGATCAAAAAGGACTCGAGCAGTTTGGGAAAGGACTTTGAATAAATGCAAAGCACTTAGGCCTTGAAAAATCATCGTCATCCCATCACAGCATGTTACGTTAGTTCAGTTCAGTTCTAGTATTTATTGAATTAGCACTTCAAGGTTTTCAAGGCAATTCTTCTCTTTTTGTGATAGTTTGATCTCTTCTTAACATAATACTCATGAAATTTTTGAATGAAACAAAAAAAAAGCCTAAAAAAGCCAAATTTCATTTGGATTTTTTTTTAAAACAAAAAAATCCAAAGTGGTTCAAAAAAAGCCTAAATTTTCAAATTTGGCTTTAAAAAATCCAAACTGGCAACCGTGAAACTATGAAAAGGTCTTAATGCAAAATAATACAAAAAAAGACCAAAACAAGGAAAATATTAGATAAAAAAGGCCAAATGGATAGGCTATTAACCTGTTTATATTAAAAATAATGAAATATACATAATTACATATATTTAACAAATTTACTTATATTTTATTGGATTATTGAAGAATTTTTTCTAAATAGCCAAGTTGGTTTATTCATTTTCTGATGAAATATACAAATTCTCATTGTTGCAGGCCCATAGCCAGCCGGGGGCCATGGGGGCCTCGACTCCCCTGAAAGAAATTCTCCCCCCCCCTGGCAAAATCCCAACGCTCTCGAGCAACAGCTACAATTATAATGATTTTGCCCATCTTTCCCGTTTTTTCTTTTTTTGCCCCCCCCCCCTAAAAAAGTTGGCCCCCCTTGCTCTGCGGTCTGGCTACGGCCCTGCACTGTTGTGCAATTCAGTCATATTTGGAGTGCACTTGAAGTCTTTGCAACACATTTTGTGGTCCAACAGGTGAGAATAACGAATTCTTATGAAGAAGAAGTTCTTTTATTTTTGCATCATCAGCACATGCGAAAAAACAAAACAATACAAGATTACAATGTGAGCTAGGTTGTTTGCTGATGACGATGGGAGTGACAGAAGGACCGAACTGGTCATCGAGTCTGCCACACCCGTGTGGTGTCATGGCTTATTTAAAATGGAACGGTGTCGAAGTTGAACGCAAATATTGATTGATTGATATATTGATTGATTTGATTGATAGATATATATTATATACAACATAAAAAAAACAATACACATACGAAATTTAACAGTGCAGTATACAAAAACAAAAAAAAAACAGAACTACTAGAAATGATGCAAAAATACAAAATGGCATATACAATATACATACAACACAGCATACTGGTAAGACAAAAGCAAATATCCAGTAATTAGCGAGATACGGTGAGAATAAGTAGAAGCAGTTTGATGGTACTTGGTCACAGCGGTAAACCATAATTCTTCGTGGGAAAATTGTAACATAAAGTTCCCGGATCCGTTTGTCTGTACGTAATGACCGAAAAATAAACACACCTTCGAAACGTCTATTCAAAGTGTATTCCAGTAAAATTAGCCCGCGGCTATCGAAATGACTGGTGCAATGCCGTACACCTCTAAAACTGTCACTACGATACAGATTACTTGGATAAAAGACGGAGAGTTTGTCCAGCTAGCAAGCACCAAATAAACCAGTTAAATGTGCGACCGACTTCCAACAAACAACTTCAAGAATGAATCAGAAAAATTTGTGATAACTCAAAGGCACGCCAGCAGTAGCGCGACGCAACAACATGTCCAAACAGGTTTAAACCGGTCTGACACGAGTCTTACGGACGATGGTGCAATTTTGGCTCATGTTTTAGGAATTTCCATGACGTAATATTCAGTAGACCCGAACGGTTTCTACATGACGTTTGACCAGGCGAACAACCGTCTGTAACATAGCGGCCCCTAGTTATGACAGTCTGACATGGCATAACTAAAAAAGAATTGACGACAATTGTGAGCCAATGAATAAAAACACATGATACACAAATTGTTTGAATCACTCACGTTTAAGTTAATACGCAAATACAAAGGGCATGCAAAGAATGAACAGCAATAAAAATAAACACGACGATACATGAAATTGGTACCATAGGTAGTAGGTACATGCAAAAAAATGACGCTATCTACAATGGTTGCGATAATAACCGACTGTTCTGGGCTCAGACAAGTGTCGGCCACCGCAGACAAAACCAGGCTCAAACCCTAACACTTAGGTGTTCTTTACGGGGGCGAGGCACGAAATATCCCTCAACACATAGTCTACTTTCACTTTCCCCGTATTCTCATCATAGTTGCAGACGGCAACTTTAGCTCTACGAACCACAGGCTTCCCTTTCCTAATTTGTGGAACTACCTCATGCACCCTCCCAAGTTGATACTTCCCACGTTTACCAATGTCCTGGAGAGAACCTACCACTACAAGTTGACCAGGCTCCAAATTCTCGGCCATTTTTTAGCCATTTTTTCCGGCCCTGAAGACCTGGCAAGTAAAAATCGATCCATTTACTCCAAAACTGCTGAGAAAGTGACAAATTGAACCGATAATCCCTTCTTAATTGGTCACGATCATGTGGTTGCCCAACAGCACAGTATGGGTCTAAGTATGGGGTCAAAAGTGAGGCAGGGGTGATGACAGTAAAATCCCTAGGGTTGTCACTCAAAGGTACCAAAGGGCGTTCGTTCACGATCCGAACGGCACTGCCTGTGTACGTAAGCAGTTCAATAAAATTGGGCTTACGACTTGAAGAGTCCAAAATGTGAAAAAATGCAATTTTAAATTGTTTAACTATTGCCTCCCAGGCGCCACCTTGCGCCGGAGCATACGGAGGTATAAATTCCCAGTTTATCTCTCTCTGTCTCAGGGCGTTGTGAAATTCAGCTGATTCTATCAACTCGGGTAACTTTATTTGAAAGAAGCATTTAGTCACATCAGCCATGAGACCAAATCTACCAAGCCGAAATCTAGCCAAGACATCTACCAGAGGGTTTAACAAGTCAGGACCCGAAAACATTACATCATTAACACAAGTTCCTCGAAATTCAGACTTGCCATCGTAAACAATGCGCTTTTTTAATTGTGACGTAACAAAGTATGGTAAATACCATTCAAATCCCTTGACATTTCCTGCTTCACCAGTACGCTCAATATAACCATTTGATTTAAGATCTTTCATGGTGTCAGTAAGGAAATCACGAAGTTCAGGTTGTTTTAAAGCTTTCTTCCTTAAAGCAGCAGCTCTATCTGACGCCAACACAAAATTGTTAGGTAGATCAATATCTTCCTTCAACGGAACAGGTATCTCAAATCGACCATCTTTCAACTCAATATTCGGTTCAACAAGTTCTCTAGCCAACTTATCATTGCGAGACAATTCACAGGTTTCATTTTGCAACGTCAAATCCTGAATGACTTTATTCAGGTCTGCTATTTCCATATCACGAGACTCAATTTTACGCTGAAAGCCAGAGATGACATCCGACTCTGAAGACGTCTGCACTCTGCACACTTTAGCAACGCTTTCATCTAAGGGTGACTTACCACCACAAGCCAACCAACCGAGAGGAGTGAGCAAAGCATGTGGTTCACTACGATTTTCACCAACACGTTCTTCTTTTGCCCACATCAAATAAGCGTTGTCGTTGCCAATCAGTACATCTACAGTACTACAATCATTCAAATGAAACATATTCACGTCATGAAAATGACGGAAACCATTTAAATCTTGTTTATGCGGTAAAGTTTTAACCTCATCAGCCCAAGCTGGGTTAACCACCGAAGTTATATCACAAAACAGTTCATCTGTCTCTAACGACTGGATGTTGAGTTTGACAAGGTCAGCACAAGTAGCTTTCTGACCAGCCAGGGTATCCATTTTAAACGACGCTTTATCGTACGGTTTAAGATCAAGTTCACACACCAAGTCACTCGAAACAAACGTCAACTGCGAACCAGGATCATGCTGACAATACACCAACTTCGATTTGCCAGTCATTGGATTCAAAACACGAGCAGCAGTAACGCGGTTAAAGGCTGCTTTAACATTTCCAATCTTAACATTTCGCACAGGAACTCTGGCACGAGCATCACCTTTCCCAACAGAATCCAGAGAATCATGTGACGTCACATAAAAATCATGCAGAAGAAAATAGTGTTTCCTATCGTTGTTAGGCCCACACTTACGACAGTTATTTGCATGAACGCAATCCCTAACCATATGCTGGCGCAAACAATTCAAGCATTTGCCAGCTTTCACAATGACATCTCTCCGATCTTTAGGTGTCAAGCGCAAAAATTCTTTACAATTAGACAAAAAATGATATTCAACTTGACCACGTGACGAACAACAAATGCATGCCGGTAGGTTTTTACGTCTGGCTTCACCACCGCGCGGTGCGCCAACAACAGTCGAGTACTGCGAACTCCCTGACATCACATCATCATGGGGTTTTACGGACGTCTGCCTAACCGGACATGAAGGCAATTTTCCTTTGCCAAACTTTTTAAATTGCTGCGACTCACCAGAATCGCCCATTAGCATAATGCTAAAATCAGTCGACTTACGCGTTTCCTCTCGCACAACAAAATCGAACAAACTCTGAAAAGTAGGCTCATTAGTGCCACCATACTGATCACCTAAAAAGTCAAGATAACGCTGCTTAGCGTCAAACGGGAGTCGCTTAGCCAAATCCAAAACAAAACGTCCTTCTAATTTATCACGCTGACCATAAGCTTGCGCGTAAAGCAGACACTGCGACAATTCATCTTTAAACTCTTTCAGATCACTGGAAGAGGTCGAAGTCAATTTGCTACCATAGCGATACTTTCTAATTTCCGGTTCTGCAAAAAGACCTCCACGAACCCCAAAACGCTGGGACAAGCGAGCTAACGACATTTCTATCCTGTCTTCCTCTGACAAGCCAGGGGTATCAGAAACCAAATTAGCAATCGTTTGCGCAGCTGTTCTAACACAAGCTGCTTGTAACAAAGTCAAACAAGTCCCCTTAAAGGGCGAAGCTGCCATTAAGGCCGTAACACGATTTTTAAAGAAGATAAATGGCATATTATTACCATCGTAACCAATCAAGGCCGCCTTATCGAAAAACGTCCTACTATTTTGGTATTCAAAAAAGCAATCCTGCTGTTGAGAACTCGATTTAGCGGGAGAAGACAAGCTATATCCCTTAAGGGGCTGAGTGGGCTCAGTCACATGCACAGCCCGATCAGACGCGATACGCCTCTCACAACCACCCAAATTACGTGTAGCTGGGCGATCAAAACCTAGCGGCGCAGAAAACTGTGAAGGGGGCAAAGCATTACTACTAATGGCGGCCCCGTGACCTGTACGCTCTGGGGGAGGAGTTCGGTTGTAATTCGCAGACCTTGGCTCTACAGCATTCGGAAGACCCTTAGCCGCGGCCCCGAGACCTCCTGAAACAGCTGGAAAACGTGTGGATTGCCCTGGTCTACTCATTGGTTGAACGGGCGTTTGGAAAAGGTTATGTAAATTAAACTGCGATTGATGTTCATTTCTGGAATGCCTAGAAGAGCTCTTCTTAGAGCTACGCCGGGAGCCCGCTTCTGATCGATATTCAGCTAAAACTACCTCTTTACGTTGTTCAGCCCTCAACTGAGCGTCTTTGAGTGCGAACTCAGCAGCTCTCGCGGCTGCCTCAGCTCGAATGGCCTCAGCTCTCGCGGCAGCTTTCGCGGCGGCTTCAGCAGCTCTCGCTTCGGCCTCCGCTCTCGCGGCAGCCTCAGCTCGAATGGCCTCAGCTCTCGCGGCAGCCTCAGCAGCTCTCGCTTCGGCCTCAGCTTGTATCTGGAGCTCCTCTCGTCTTAGCTGCAGGTTAATTTGTGCCACTATCCGAGACGAAGTCCTAGACATCCCAGTGCTTACATTTGAGGCGCTATCCTCAGGATGTATGTCAGCATCCAACATATCTGAGAACTCACTTTCTTTTTGTTCAAAGTTATTTTTTAACGAGTTAAATTCGGGATCTACCCTATCACGAAGTTCTGCCAAGATTGCAGAGTTAAAGATTTTAGTCAAAAGAGCATGGAAATGCCTTAATTCCTCTTCTAAAGTAGATAACTTAGATCTAAAATTTAACAGTTCCTGCTTATCACTCAAAGAACCTAGGGCTACAGAAAGTTTCCCAATTTGAGTCAAAATATCCCGTCTAAGATGCCGGGCCTCTCGAACTGACTTAGCCTCATCGTTAATGGGTCTCTCCCCAGAATGGCCTGCCCGACCGCAAAGAACATCATCAAGCTTAAACTCAGTCGAGTCTACGGCGGTCGAGTCCTTGTCGCCACCGAGTGTAGACATATTAAATGTTGGGGCTAAATTTAACAATTAAAAAAATTAAGTTACACAAACACACAAATTTATTAGGCTACAGTAGTTATAAAAAACTTAACTGCAAAGACCGTAAAAATACAAAAAAGAATTTAAATGCACGATACCGTAGCTGTACGAGTATGAAGTCCTAAAGTCCACAAAACTTGCTTGGATTCTTCCACTTGAATCTACAAGCACAGATGGATTGTCTTTTAATCTTCTTTCTTGCCAATGATTGTCAAAGTTATTTTTCTTCAGTACCAAACTGAGAAGAAATGTCTTTACTTTTCTTTGCTTCTGTAAGAGTGTAGACTACCAACCAACAAATCTTCTTTTATTATTTCTTGTACTTCTAAGTAGTTCTTCTGCACTAGCTGACAACAAACACGTCGTTTATTTTTATGCCTTCAAGTGCTTCTTGGCCTACCAGCTAACAAAAATCGTTTTTTTATTTTTCTTGCTTTAATTTCTTCTTGACCTACCAACTGACAAGAACTCGTCTTTTATTTTTCTTGTTTTAATTTCTTCTTGACCTACCAACTGACAAGAACTCGTCTTTTATTTTTTATGGTCACAGCGGTAAACCATAATTCTTCGTGGGAAAATTGTAACATAAAGTTCCCGGATCCGTTTGTCTGTACGTAATGACCGAAAAATAAACACACCTTCGAAACGTCTATTCAAAGTGTATTCCAGTAAAATTAGCCCGCGGCTATCGAAATGACTGGTGCAATGCCTACACCTCTAAAACTGTCACTACGATACAGATTACTTGGATAAAAGACGGAGAGTTTGTCCAGCTAGCAAGCACCAAATAAACCAGTTAAATGTGCGACCGACTTCCAACAAACAACTTCAAGAATGAATCAGAAAAATTTGTGATAACTCAAAGGCACGCCAGCAGTAGCGCGACGCAACAACATGTCCAAACAGGTTTAAACCGGTCTGACACGAGTCTTACGGACGATGGTGCAATTTTGGCTCATGTTTTAGGAATTTCCATGACGTAATATTCAGTAGACCCGAACGGTTTCTACATGACGTTTGACCAGGCGAACAACCGTCTGTAACAGTACTATAGGCTATCAGTTACTTATACTCAGACATTAAGTGCAGTTTTAATTTTTTAGAGAACATACTAATTGTTTGCAGTTTTCTTAGCTGTTCCGGTAGTTTGTTCCAAGTGTTTGTTCCAAGAAATTTAATTGAGCGTTGACCAAGCTTTGTACGCATTCTTGGTTTAAAAAGCATATCTTTCTTAGCACCTCTGGTATTATAGTTATGAGTTTCCTTACTAGGACGAAAGTACTCAAAAAAAATTGCTGGTAGATGTCCTTTATTGCTTTTATAAACAAACTTGCATACTTCTATTAAAAACATGTCTTCGATTTGTAGCAAGTTGCTTTTATTGAAAAGAGATTTGGTGGGAATTCTGTCCTTAATCTTGGTGAAGTTTAAACAGCGAATGATGCGATTGTGTACTAGATTTAAAGGATACAGTTCCGTTTTAGACGCACGACCCCAACAGATAATACCATACATTAGATGGGAGTGAACTAGAGCATAGTAAACTGCTCTTAATGTCTGGGAATTTACGTACTTTCTTAATCGATATAGAGCACCACAGCTTTGAGAAAGTTTTGTTGAGATTATATTGATGTGCTGTTTCCATGATAACGACTCATCAAATGTTATTCCTAAGTATTTGTAGGTGTTTGTGCGTTGCAATCTGGTATTTTGAAGATTATGACAACTTCCAATAGTTGAATTTGTGTTCTGTTTCTAGGCACTCACTTAAGTAGGGGTTTTCATTGATGAAAACCACAAAGCGATCTATTTTGACCCTTTAGGACTCCATCCAATGTATCGAGAAATCTTTCTCTTCCTCCGAATAAACGCGACCTCAATCAAGTTTAATGAACAGACAGTGCAAGGTTTAATGGCGACATCTTGTGGTCATCACGTTTTGCTGTTCGGTATGCTATCTGCAAGAGGGTATAAGTTGAAAGAGATCTTGAAAATTTACTCTAATGATTTATCAAAGAACGATGAACTGGCAAAAAAGTTTATCACTTCACGGTTCAATCGTGTTTTATAAGCAAACGCCAGGCTATTTATGCTTCAGAAAGAAAATGAGTCCTGAAGAGAGTGCACGTCCAGCCTCTGAGGGTCTTGGGGTCTGTTTGGGCAAAAAGTTCCACGCAACGAAATTGTGTTCATTTGTCAAGTTATCATTGTGTATGCTGTCATCATAGCAAGTATTTATAATCTCTCGACTGGTGTTAAACAGAAAGATCTTTGGATTTCCCTGCTCAGCTCATGCTTAGGTTATTTATTACCGAATCCAGTCATCAAGTAAACATGTATATTACTCTCCCTTCAAATGCCTCCATGAATGAATTTTCAGACAACACACTCGCAAATTTCAAAGTAAAGCTTCCCCATCAAGTGAGATTGGATGGGGGGATGGGAGATGGGGTTATCAGAAATCCACTTCTCAATCAACTTCAACAACATCTCAGCAAAATCCTGTATTATCGTGGTAAATTGCATGGGTCAAATGCTTCACCTCTCTTTCCCTGATGGCACAGACCAATAGAGTACGCGGACGAGAAAGCTTTTTCTATCGTAAGAGAGAAGTGACATTAGTAGTCTCGTTCCATCGCTCGTCTTTATCTAGCGCGCAATCGCAAGAAAAGCAAGTCTTTCGCAAGGTTCTTTACGCAGCGTTAGCTATGTTTTTGCTTTGGAATGAATATTGATTGGTTTTTGTCATTAGTTGACCTGTTTGATTTAGACAGGCTTAAGGCTTGGAAAGTGAGTTTTAAATAGGTCTTCAAAAGGCCTTTGTTTTAAATCGCTAAACAAGTAGGATAGGCTACGGTATTTTGCAACGTAAAAAGTTTGGATAACATTGTGAAATAAAGACAGGCAAGATACAACAATACAGCAGGGTTGAGCATTATTGCAATAGATTTTACATATTTACAAATAGTTTTAACAATCAAACTGTAAAATACATTGTTATAATATAGTGATAATGCTTAACCCTGTTGTATTGTTGTGTCTTGCCTGTCTTTGGTACAAGAACGCAAACTCTCTCCCGAAACTGTATTGTGCCATAACGTGAACAAAAGACATTCAATTCAGTTGGTTTTGCTATAGAAGCATGGCAGCTAGCATGGTCTTCGGATAGGTTTTCTGTGTCTTAATTTTTTACCTGGAGTAGCCTGGTCAGGCAGTATTTTATTGTATAAAGAGTTTCAGTTATTTTTAAGGTTGACTTGTTTCAGGGGGTGCAGCAGGTGCATTCTGGTGAATTTTTTGGCTAATACGATGGTAACAATATGATTTGAAGTAGCTCTCCTGTCTACTGAACGGAAAGTTTGACTGTGGGCCTGGCCTATAGCTAGGGTAGGCATGCCCGAGTTATATGCCAGGAAAAATGTCACATGTTGAAGTAAACAATTACTTTGAAACAATTTTTTTTTAAATATGCAGAGATTCTTATTAACCACTGCGCGCCGGCGTTTTCGCTAACCCACGCAGCGGCGTTTTTTATTGCGAAAATCTGTGCCGGCTTTTGGTCTGTACCAACTACCAAGGTTTTGTAAACCGATATAAAACTACTTCAAATGGCAGATATTGTTCTTCAAACAGTAAATCAGCCTCTTTTACATAGATTCAACGTATTCATGTCTTCAATCAATGTAAAATGACTTGTTTAAAACCAGTTGTGAACAAACAAGCTTTTCTTCAATTTTGAGACTCCTAAAAAGCATGTGAACTCATGTGAAACGATTTCCGCTGGGTAATCTAGCCGGTGTGGAGTAATCAGCATTTTTTACATGGATTCAACGTGTCCAGGCCTTGAATCAATGTGAAAAGGCTCATTGAATGTGAATAGCCAGTTTGAACAGACTTTTCTCGAAACTGCTTGTAAGCAGACCTGCTTTTCGCTGAGAAAACAAAATCATAACGATGATTTATTGAAGCCAAACTATTTCTGATATAGATAACAGAAGCTTCAGGGAATTCACCAAATCATACAAGCTGTATACGACCAATAACGCTGTTTCAACGTTAAGCAACAAAACGTTGCGTCGTGCTTACCGTACTGAAAACGCGCCGCGTCGATCAGCGCTTGCGGGGGCAAAGTGGTTGATATAAGCATTGAAATGAAAGAATAGAAATAAATTGCCAGCGCAGCTCAGTGGCCGAGTGGTTTCGCCTTCGGCTCTGGTGCTGGTAGATCTGAGATCGATTCCAGGTCGGGTCAAACCGAAGACTTTAAAAACGGTACCGATTGTGTTCTATCCTGCATAGCGCAGTGAGAGTGAGTCGGGTAATAATGTGATAACATCGTAAACCTGATATAAATTGAAAATGAGCCCTGTCGCTAAAAGACCTTAGCTGTTGTAGAGCGACAATAAATAAAACCATAACATTATTATTATTAAATTGCCAGCGATAATGCTACGATACACATAGAAGCATACAAACTGGTATGGTAACCTAGTGGCAAGGGCGGACCTGAACTTCAAATTGGCCCTGCACTTAAAAGAAAAACCGGGCCAAATAATTTTATCGGCCAACATTGCGAAAGCAATGGCCCACAATTGTTATTAAGCGGCACATTTTGACCAATAAGCACCCATTTCAGCATTTTACTAATTGGATGTCATTTTACTCATTGGTGGCATCCAGTTTAGATTAGGTGCTCCGACACAACTGATAGGATTAAGTTTTCTATGTGACTTTCAGGGTCTGAAAGACACATATGAACAATTTTACATATAATAATTAGTAGTATGTACATTTTATTTCTTTCAGGCTAATACTTTACTGCAAGTAAAATGTCATATTCTACTTTGAAAACAATACCTCCCTTCTGAGACTATGGGGTTTAAATGTTGTGTGCCTGGTTGCAAGAGTGGTTACTTCTCTACTATGAAAGTTGATCCACTAAAACAACGGTACCCGGACATTTTGCCGAAAGACATTTTGCCGAAACCCATTTTGCCGAAACCCATTTTGCCGAATGGACATTTTTCCGAAACTCATTTTGCCGAAAGGACTAATTGCCGAAAGGACTAAATGCCGAATGGACAAATTGCCGAAATTATACAAATGCATTTTATGTATTATCATAACCTAATAACACATAAATGTCATTCACAAACAGATTTCACTCACAAATTATGTGCGACAGCGCGTAAGTATCCGACAGAAGTGTTATATGTATAAGCGAACGTCTAATACTGATCTCCAAAACCTGTGGAGACTGCATAAGCCTAGAGCCTATACTTATAGATGAGACTTGGTGTCACTTCAAACTAATACTGATTTCCAAAAACTGTGGATACTGTATATAAAGCAATTTTCAGGCAAACAACAGTAGCAAAGTAATTACTACAGTATTTCAAAGCCACTGCTTGCATGGTAACGAGACTTGGTGTCACTTCAAAATAATTATCAGTTCAAAGGCATTGCTTGCATAGCAATGAGACTTGCGACTTGGTGTCACTTCAAAATAATTACCAGTTCAAAGGCACTGCTTGCATAGTAACGAGACTTGGAGTTGCTTCCAAGTAATTTTTAGGCAAACAAACAGTAGCAAAGTGATTCTATTTCAAAAGCACTGCTTGCATAGTAACGAGACTTTGTGTCACTTCAAAGTAATTTTTTTCCAAATTGTTTCGGCAATTTGTCCATTCGGCAATTAGTCCTTTCGGCAATTAGTCCGTTCGGCAATTAGTCCTTTAGGCAAAATGTCTTTCGGCAAAATGTCCGCGCACGAAAACAACATTATTTGGATTTCCCAAAGATGCAGCATTACGAGAAAGTTGGGTTAAAGCTGTTCCTCGTAAGGATTGGATTGTGTCAGATACACATAAAGTGTGTGCAAAACATTTTCACGAAGAGGATTTTATACAGGTTTCTTCAGATATTCGCAAAAATAGACGTCTTGCCAGAGACACGCAAGAGTTAAAGCGCTTACGCATAAAATCCACTGCTGTTCCAGAAGTATTTCCAGAATTGCCAGGAGACCTTTCGAAACCATCTTCTTCAGCCCGTGCTACTTTTGCTAGTACTGCGTCAGCAAGGCGATATGTGGAAAATGAAAGAATCCAGCAGCAAAATCAGCGCTTGCTTCAGCAAGATGTTTTTGATAACTTTGCATCACTTAAAGCCAAACTGAAAGATGCGCATCTTCATCTACCTTTTGGATTTGTAACTGTTTTTAAAGAAACCACAGTTGTCTTTCATTCTGTAAAATATGCTGAGGATTTTGCAAGTGCCCCCCAGCTGCTTGGATCTGTTATAGTGACTGAGAGCTGGAAAGTTACTGCATTTGTTTCTTTGGCTGTAGTGCCACCACATTTGTATAAGCATTTGCTGCAGTCTCAATCATTGAAAACCACCTCTGAATTGGCGAATATTCTAGCTTTCTGCAAATCTATTATGGATGAACAAGATTCTAAAAATACCAGCAATCGTATAAATTTTGTTAGCATTGCTGTATCTGCATTACAAAACTATCTCTCAGCGGAGACACTGCCTGACTGCGGAGATGATGGCCATTCAGATGCATCACTAATTCTGTTTATATGTGAACAGCTTAACCTGCTTCTAGTTGCAAAACAAGGACGCAGTTACTCCAGCAACTTAATAACTGTGTCTTACTTGTGGCAGCTGACGAGCACTTCTTTGTACAAGATATTAAAGAAGTTTTTTATTTTGCCTTCTATAAGCCGACTTCAACAGCTTTCTGTTTCAAACACTGTGAATGGTGGACAAATTGATGTGCAGTACATAAAGCAACGCACTGCTTCCCTACGGAACGAAGAGCGAATTGTCACTTTGATGATAGATGAGGTTTATACAGCGCAAAGAATAGAGTACAGTAATGGAGCCTTTGTTGGACTTGCGGAAGATGGGACTCTTGCAAAGACGGTTCTCACATTTATGGTGCAGTCAACATGTGGAAAATATAAGGATGTCATCTGCTTGATACCTGTCAACAAATTGGAAACTAAGTTGCAGCGCTTCTGGTTCAACAAGATAATGGTGGCACTGCATGACATTTTGGTCGTGATAGCTGTATCTGTTGACAATCATGTTTGTAATAGGTACGTAAATTAATTAGGCCTACTGTATATATAATAGTTAATTAGAAGGTCTTATTCAAATAGAATCTAATTTGAATAAGACCTTCTGATGATCCGTTAGGTGAAACAATTTGTAAAGGCTTCAGATAGTAATAACTATATTTGATTTAATTCGCTCTGCTTTGCATTTTTGCTTGGCATTGAGCAGTTTTTGTAGTATTAATAGTTTTCATTGTTTTAATAGTTAATTATATAATAGATACATTAACTTTGTTGGTTGAACTACAATGCATGTAAAGTAGACTAGACCAGTGGACAACATTAAAATATTATCAAATATCCTCTATGGTATGAACTTTTGAACGGGTAATTCCATCTTTGATTTAGAATTTTTTTAAATTTGACATAAAATATGTGCCAGAATTGTTTGCTTTTTTGAACAAGGAAAAAAAAAAGATTTCTGTTGTATGTTTTTGCGGATGCTAAATTGTTGCGGCAGTTTTATTTTTTCTACAACTTCCTCAATTGTTATGTACCGTATAGTAGCCTATAGTACCAATATAACCGTAATAGTTGTGCTTTGCTGCTATTCTATATTATTTGTTTTAACAAACTGTCATGGGTTGTATTAGACTGTCACAATTTACTAGTGCTGTTGATAAAGTACCGTTACTAAGTGGAAAATGGTAGGAGGGTGCACATTTTAAAGATACATGTAGTGTAACATCTAACCATCAATGGTTGGATGCATCCGTCGTCGCATGGTGTATACCTTGACTGGTAAGAAACTGTGGTTGTGGAGCACTAATTGCAATTCATTTGTTTTAGGAAGATGTTCATGGACTTGTGTGGAGGCAAACTTTCACACAGTATTGTTCACCCAACAAAGCCGGACGAACGCCTCGATCACATGAAAAGATTGTATTCTATAGAAGAGCACAAAACATTAAAGATTGCTCACACACTGGAAAAAGCATCTTTAAATCCAAGCAATCTTCCAAAGATGCGCCTGCCACACTGTCAAGTAACCGTAAAATTCGCAAATTGACAGGAAAAGGTTCTGTTAGAAAAGAATCGTTGTAATGCCTTTTGTTGTTTTCTGTTTTATTTTTGTAGGATGTTGGAAGAATTTTTGGCTGTAAACTGTTTTGAAAGTTATAAGCTTTCGATTTCTTGCAGTAAGTTGTCTACTGCTGGTCTACTTATGCTGTTTATTGACAAGAGGTTCATCCTCTGATGTTTCTACATACTTTGCTTTTGTCGTGTCTTGCCCCTACCTGGTATTTTTTGAACATTTTTTTGTCTAAATGTTCCCCGATAAACTTCAAAAAAAGTCAGAAGATATCAGCTTCTTGCATGAACCGTTTTTACGTGGTAAAACATTTATCGCAAAAGGAGGGCCGGTATGCGCGCCGGGTGGGGTATGTATTAACCTCCGATGAACCTTTTATGTTTTACCAATTTACAACGTCCAGGTTGCTATTGTTATGCGTTTAATATACTTTTGTGTTGCTTTGTGAAGCACCATAGAGCTACCATAAATGCTGTTTTCCACTGTATAGATCTGGTTGCAATACTGCATGACATCATTGACTTAGGATCTATGCTATGATATCCATTTGTTTAGTCACAGTTATTGTCCTGTACTATGCTTTGTGCTGGCATGATTTACCTATACCAGTATCAAGTTATTCATGCCTTGTGTTTTTGGTGTATAAAGCGTCTTAGTTTTTGTTTACCATATTGTCACTTGTCAGGTTTGGTAGTTTATCAAGCATGAAACTTGCTTTGTTGGGTTTAATGTTGTTAAGAAACTGATCTTTTTAAGATCTTCTTACGTTGATTTAACGTTTAGTGACATTGAATTGATGGGAAATATGACGATTAGCTGTTAGGTTTGTATAGCGTACACTTCTGAAACATAGATCAAGCTTTACTGCAAGCTATAGCCTATATGGATTTCATTGTACATATTAAATTTTACGTTGAAATTACGAAAATAAACGTTTAATTAACGTTGATATAAGTCTAATTTGTATTCACCTGGTGACCATTATGCTCAAAACCAGGTGTAGAAGAAAGAATTGCTTTGGTTTTACTCAAATACTATTTTGACTAAGTAGGACTACTAATGACAGGGCTAAAAAAGCTTTCGCGTGCGCGTACTCTATTGGTCTGTGCCTGATGGTCACTGTGATTCACCTAAAAAGCTTGTTTCGATTTTGAATTCGTTAAGCCAACAACTTTATCGGAAAACAATTGAAGCAGGTGTTTCGCGTGAAGATATTGATGCTCTTTGCGTCAAACCAGCTCATGTGTTTCAAGCGCATTATGATAATTTTACAAGAAAACTTACATTTGAAATCATGGAAAGAGCTGTACCGACTGCTGTCTCGTATTCGTCATCAGCCGGTATTCTGCGGTGCAGTCCAACGTTCTCATAATTCTGTACTGTTTAACCTACTTTCAAGTTTTAATATTTTTAGCATTGCGTCTGGCAGCACTCGCCAAGGATGAATGATTTCGCCTATAAAACAGACTGGTGTGGTAATCTTCTCTCTTTTCGATCTACGCTCTCACCACGGGAAGTCAGTGACGTTTCTGAATCCGCTCTGATCGCTGCAACGATTGCCGCAATAAAGATGAATTCTCAAATCTAGTGTTGCGTTTAAGTCACCTCAACCCAGCAGCGTTACAATGGTGCCTTGATATCAACAGAACTCACGACTTTGGAACAAGACCTCACTCCATTTCAACAAAACTGACGACTTTGGACCAAGATCTCACTCCATTTCAACGGCGGCTGGTAATGCTACCATGTGTTTTTTTATCTTTCTTTAAGTAATGGCAATTAACTACGGTACTTGTAATTATCTAGCACTGTAGCCTACATTCACTATTTTCAACTACTTAGGCTACAAATTCTATTTTCACGGTACCTTTTCCTTGTGGTTGCTACAGAAACCATTGCATGCAAACTTTTTTAAAAATATCTGTAATCATCTAGTAGCTTACTGCAGCCTACATTTATCGTTTTCAACCACTCATGAATAACTTTTATTCCACGGTACCTTATCCTTGTGGTTGCTATAAAACCACTGCATAAAATTTTTTTAACTAATTGCAAGTAGCTTATTGCCGCCCTTATTCCTCATTAATTTCCCCACTATGCCTCGTTTCCCTACAGTTTCTCGTGGCGTCACTCCCCATACAACGGTATTCGTCATACTTACATTGCTTCAACGTTTGCTGACGTTGCATCAATGTAAGGGTGACGGATCCACCTCTGTGTCTTTATAATCAAGTTTATCGCCTTCATGACGTAGCCTAACCACTGCAATGTCAACTAACCACGTCATGATGTCTCATTGTGCGCTGGTCAACTGCCAGCGCAAATATTTCTGTGTTTACATAAGCAACCGCCATACACCTACTGTATTGTTTCACATGCTGCAAACCCAGTTGTCAGCCTACCGATTGTATCTCGGTATGTAGCCTACATCACAGGCTCGCACACGGTTTCAGCTTGCGCTTATCGCTACTTTTATCACAGCAATATACCGTCCTGGGCAAGACGTCAAAACTGCATCCACTCTACAGCAATTTACCGTCCTGGGCAAGACGTCAAAACTGCATCCCTTCAGTAGCTTATGTCCTGGACAAGACGTCAAAACTGCATCCATTCTTCCATTCTATAGTCGCTCGTTTAACTACAGTCACGTGACGTTGCAACATCTTTTTATGCTCGTGTTTGTCGCTTTTTTTTAATGAGTGCTGAGCCTACTCAGTACCTGTACTACGACTCTCATAGTTTCATGTCTAGTTTCCTACCTATCATCAGCCGGCATTGCCTTGCCATGCCTTGCCAATTTAATAACTTGTGTGCCTGCATGTATCGCCATTTTTTTTTGTAAAGTGTCTGAACTGCTCATGTGTCATTTTTTTTAGCGGTCGCTACTCTGTCTCAATTTCATTTCAGACGCGCCCATCAACACGGTTGCTGCGAGACTTGATGCGCGACTTCAAGGGACTTCAATACAGCACCACGAGGATGTCACGACAAGCTCACTGATGAGACCACTTCAACATGGCACCACAGCACCCCATGTTCTCCACGACTTGCACTGAGTTGAACAGTCCCTCATCACATACCTCAACCATGAGATGCCTCCACGGAGATGACCTTCAATACGGCTATCCACAGCCGGCGACGCAACCAACATGGTAAACCCCATGTCTGCCGCTACTTCCTGCGACACACCTTCGACGTGCAATTGCTGCATCGTTCATCATTCAAGCCTTCTCTGCGTCAGAAGCACACCACGACGTTTCAAGCCTTCTCCACGTCAGAAGCACACCGCGACGTCAACCCAACCAGTGTCGCTATTTTGCGCCACTTTCGACATGCAATGGCTGCATGTCACACAGCTTGCAATTATACAAGCTGGCCTCCTTCGTGTCATATTCGGCACACATCAACGGACTCACAACTCAACAGCTGTCGTGCTCGTCATCCATCAATGGACTACTAACTGAACTGCTTATCACCTGCTGTCGTGCTCATCATTTATCATCGAACTTCCACATCAACTGCTGTCTCGTCCTCATCAAAATACTCGAACTAATAGTATGACTTTAAAACATCCTGTCTCGCACAACCGAGCGTGCAACGTTAGGCTACATACATTTTTTTTACCTTTCTGGTTTGCTTCCATGGGTGTCAGGTCCTATCTCTTCGGAGGCAGGACATGGACAGCCATGGACGCTTACCTGTTTGTATATATGCTTAATTTTTCTCTAAAAAAACGCTTGTAAATTTTTTTTCTCATGGCTGATCTTACAGTTGCGCCCCAGTATTCAATTTCAGTTTCTAACCCTAAATCATAACTTACTGTTTTCGTCATTCACGACATCTCTCCTACATTTCAATGTCGTTTTGACTGGGGCCAACGTATGTACCGACTGCTGTCTCGTATTCGTCATCAGCCGGTATTCTGCGGTGCAGTCCAACGTTCTCATAATTCTGTACTGTTTAGCCTACTTTCAAGTTTTAATATTTTTAGCATTGCGTCTGGCAGCACTCGCCAAGGATGAATGATTTCGCCTATAAAACAGACTGGTGTGGTAATCTTCTCTCTTTTCGATCTACGCTCTCACCACGGGAAGTCAGTGACGTTTCTGAATCCGCTCTGATCGCTGCAACGATTGCCGCAATAAAGATGAATTCTCAAATCTAGTGTTGCGTTTAAGTCACCTCAACCCAGCAGCGTTACACATCAACTCAGAAGCGTTACAGAGCCACCCTCATTTTCTCTCCGCGTTTGCGTACAATACTCGGCATTACTGAAGAAGATTTTCTTTTACCTGGCAAACACACACTCAAAAATCCTGTAAACCTCAAGTCAGGTTTTTATTCAATGTATGTTTATTGTGATTTGCTTAAATCAAGCATGGTTGGAGATGTTTATGCCCCGCTTCTGCGTGTGATTCCACTCGATCGAAAATGGGGAGAGTAGGCTATGTATCAAAACAATATGAAAAATCGCAGTACTATCCATTACATCACAAGAGCTTTGATACCATAGAATTGGATTTAAGAACAGACACTGGAGAAAAGATGCCATTCCTTCCAGGACGTGTTGTCGTGATTGTTCATCTCAGAAAACCACATCATGCATCAGTCTGATCCAGTATCCTATGAAAAATATTTTATTGATCAAGCTGGAAACGGTCTTCCGGTGTTTCATGGAGCTGAATTTCAGCGAGGTCATGGTCTTGCAAATATATTCTCTTCAGCTGCAAAAATGGTGATGCCCTTCCTCAAAAAGATAGGAAAAGCCATTGTCCATCAAGCAATCCGTTTCGGCTCAGAGTTTCTAGGAGATGTTTTAGAAGGAAAAAATGTAAGGCAGGCAGTGGTGAAAAGAAGTAAGGAGGCTGGCTCTAGCCTCCTTCACTCGATGATGAATCACACAAATAAAAAGCGCAAGCAACCCTCAAAGACATTCAAATCCAAGAAAGCAAAGAGGAAAGCAAGAGATATATTTTCTTCAATGGCGTTGGTTCATCCTTTGTCTTGTGAGTGCTTGAAGTCAGAGTTGAATCTTTTCAGTGTGAATCCGAAGCAAACCAGCGTTGAAGATGGAAAATGGATAGAATTTCAATCATTAAACAACATATCTGAACGCGGTTCTATTGAATTTACCGTGAATTCCTCTGGAAACACTTATTTTGATTTGTCCAATTCCATGCTTTTTGTGAAAGCACAAATCGTTAAAGGAGATGGGACGAATATTGTCGCACAGTCGGCTGTGACTGGTACAAATTATTGGATGCATTCGATGTGTTCTCAAGTGGATCTTTATCTCAATGATAAACTCATTACAGCTTCCGTGACGCGACAATTTATCGAAAGACAGTTCATCGAACGACAATTCATCAAAACGACAGTTTATCGAAACGACAGTTCATCGAAACGACAATTCATCAAACGACAGTTTATCGAACGACAATTCATCGAAGGGGTTAGGGGCTAGGGGTTAGGGGTTAGGGTTAAGGGGTAGGGGTTAGGGTTAGGGTTAGGGGTTGGGGTTAGGGTTAAAGGTTAAGGGTAGGGATTAGGGTGGTCCTTATATGTAGTCAAAAATTTAAGTTGGAGGAAATTGTATGGGCGCCCCTTACATTGATTCCACTTAATGTAAAAACACTTAGTGTAAAATATTTTCTATTCTAAACGAAAATTAAGGTATGCTCAATGCAAACGAAATTTCACGTGGCTGAATCCAATTAATACGATACCGGTAACACAAAATGTTAGCGGTTATCAAATGTTCTACAAAAAAACAATATGACGAATGTCTCTTTACTCTTCTACAATAGTCTGTCTTTCTCATTCTCAACAAGAGCAGCTTAGTTATGTGAGGCAGTTTCTTTCGGTGCTCAGCCACTACTTGGAGGATAAATTGTGTTTGTTCCTCTGATTTTGTCCGCAACCCATTATATTCCTGAATGAGGGCTACACCCCTCTCTGCTGTGTCGTTCGTAACACGAAGTGTTCCAACAGTTTTCTGGGCCTCAATGAATGCTGGCAAACTGGGCCATAAATTAGGATCTTCTTCTAGAAATGAAGTTGAAATACTCAAAGTCTCAAAGAAATTTTTCGTGTTTTTTGTGACGAAGTCAGGGATCTCCTTCGTTCGTATGTCTTGGTCTGACAAACTGACTTGTTTGGCTGGATGTTCTACTCCTTGTTCAACTAATGCCTGAACCATCTTTATCTTGTCTTCTAAGGAAATGGAGGCATCAAAGAATGAAAATCCAATAGCTTCTTCAGACAGGTACCAAAAGTGTCGTTTCAGTTTCTTTAGGGCAGCGAGTGATACTTGGTCACCAGATGCCAACAATTCTTTAGCTAGTTGGAGGTCATTCTTTGGAGCTGAAATTCCAAGAGGAGAAGAAAACCAGCTTTTAATATAGAACTTCACTGCAAAGATACATAGGTCTTTGAGACCCTTTAGCTCACGCGTAGTCAGGCAAAATCCACTGTTTCGGAAGATGAATATCTTCATGGTGTAAATGAGACGAGACATAAATCTTGCTCGGTGCATGGCTCCAGGCTTCATGAATCTTATCCCTTCAGGTGGAAATCTCCCTAAGAAGATAATCGTGATTTCGAGAAGTTCTCTGTAATCATCTCTGGGATGTTTGCTGTCTAGCTGCTCCTTGGCATAGGACAGCACCCTCTGCTGAGTTTCAGTATCCAATTCAGCCAGTACAACTTCATCCTGAATTCCAGGAGTGTAGTCATGATGCTTAACCTTAGGCCAGAACTGCTTAAACCTCTTGAAAAGCTGTATTTCTGGGGCAGATGAAGGGCCAAAGCAAGACGAAAATACCTCCTCAAGTATAATCTCATGAATATGGTGGCGGCATGCCAGATACAGAACATCATGTTCAAGTTTTGCTTCAAGAAGTGCACAAGCTCCTTTAAGTCGCCCAGTGTTGGCTGCTGTGGTGTCAAAGCTGAAGGCCTTAATGTCTTCCCTGATATTCCACTCATCAACAGTCTGGATTAAGGCATCACATATGGCCTGTCCTGTTCCAAATGGAAGTTTAGGTACTGCTAGAAGCTGATCAACGCCATCAGAAGAAACTATAATGGGCAGTCTATCAACTTTCTCATCTCCTGTCAAATCAAGCATCAGCTTTCCATCCCAGTGAATTGTTAGTGGTTTTCCATAACTCTGAAACGCTGCTTTCAGGTCCCTTGACCTATCTTCACGATACTTTCTGCGATATCGTCGAAGAGTAGAGCGGTTAATAGCAAATTCTGATAGATTCAAACCTGTTGCAGATAGCACAGATGCTACAGTGTGAACTGCATGCCTATCGCTGATCCTACCTCTGTCAAGAGAAGCAAGGACATCTGGTTTAAAAATTTTCTTTCTGCCACGTTTTTAAAGAGGTGAAGGTCTGAAGTCAGACGATGAAGGTCGTATGAAATCTTCGTCTTCTTGTGAATCCTCTTTACTTGAAGAAGAGCTGTTCTCCAGAACAACTTTATCAAACAGTTCCTTCCTGGCTTCGTCACTAGCAATTTTCCGTTTCTTCATTTGTTTCACTCTTGTTGCCTTTTCATTCTCTCTTTTCTTCAGCTTCTTGTCCAATCCTGCCATATACCCTCTCCTGCCAGGTTCCCGTTGAGCAACCAAAAATTCTATGTCCTCTTGAATGTCAATCATTTCGAGAGCATTGCCATGAGAAACATCAAACAAATTTGGATATTCTGCAGTGAAGATTTCTTCATTCATTTTCTGCGTGTCGGTCTTTCTATTCTTATTCTTTTTTAGGTTCTCCCATGCTGTGATAAGACCATCCAACTTCTTAATTGCTCTTCTTTCATCCCGTACTGGAATCTTTGCTCGGCTCCAGTATGCGAAAAGTCTCTGGATAGTATGCTTGGCTGCCTCCCTTTTTGTTTCCTTCATGATCTTTAGCCGGTAAAAGTACACGGCGAGAGCATCATGCACAGATGGCAATTTTGAGCCAGTAAATTCATCCTTCACTGGCCCAACTAAGTATATCTCAGACTGTTTTCTTGTAGATTCTGCCATTAACGCTTACAGTACCTGAAAAAACAAGACTATTATATTATTATTAATCAGGCTGCTACAATATTCAGTAGCCTACTCAGCAGGCAAAACACGGCGCAGAGTGCAGACATAGCATTGTGACATCACTCAGTACGATTTGGCTGCACATGTGTTCGGCGTGTCTATCTCGTGATCACAGCGTGGAAAAGAAATGCCAAAACTTTTTATAGTTTGAAAGATTTGAAATAAGGATCCCCCTATAATAACTATCGTTATTAACTTCTCATTTGATATATGCGAGCCCACAGTAGAATGAAAGTGCAGTAACACATGTGCACACATGCCTCAATGCTATTACCGACTTAAGCCGTTATGCGTAGAAAGTTTAAGCTCTTTGAGCATACCTTAGACGTCGATGATTTTTTTTTTAAATTTGAGGTTGTCCATTTTGGAACAGCTTGAGAGGGCGCACGCTTTAAAATTCAAAAGTTGACAAATAAGGACCACCCTAGTAGGGATAGGGTTAGGGGTTTGGGGTTGGGGTTAGGGTTAGGGGTTAGGGGTTTAGGGTTGGGGGTTAAGGGGTAGGGTTAGGGGTAAGGTTAGGGGTTAGAGGTTAGGAGTTAGTGGTTAGGGGTTGGGGGTTAGGTTTTAGGTTAGGGGTTAGGTTTTTGATTAACTGTCGTTCGATAAATTGTCGTTCGATAAACTGTCGTTCGATAAACTGTCGTTTCGATAAACTGTTGTTCGATGAATTGTCGTTCAATAAACTGTCGTTTCGATAAACTGTCGTTTCGATAAACTGTCGTTCGATAAACTGTCGTAGTACCACAGCTTCAGACAACACTTATTCCTACAGAGCTTATCTCGAGACATTACTCAGCTTTGGACCAGCTGCCAAAGACTCTCAACTCTCTGCATCAATGTGGAGTAAAGATACCCCATCACACATGTCGGATCTTGATCAGAACAATACTAGTTTCACAAAAAGAAAAGGTTTGACTGCCACTAGCCATCAAGTCGGAATGCTGGGAAAACTTCATTTGGACGTTTTCTTTCAAAATCGATATTTACTGAGTGGTGTTAATATGAAATTACGTCTCATTCGTTCCAAGCATGCTTTCAATTTGATGGCAGCTGCTGCTGCTGAGTTTAAAACTGTCATAAAGAAGTATCTCTCTTTATTCGACAAGTGAATTTAAGCCCAGCTGTCATCACAGGGCATACAAAAGCATTGCAAGTTTCCAATGCAAAATACCCTATTCGTCGTGTTGTTACTAAAACGTTTAGTATTCCACGTGGAGATATGAGTTCAACGCATGAGAATGTTTTCATGGGTCAGATGCCGAAACGTGTTGTTATTGGGTTTGTTAAAAATACGGCTTACAACGATGCATACAATCAAAACCCATTTAATTTTGAACATTTCAATATCAACTTTTTATCGTTGTATTTGAATGGAGAACAGATTCCTTCAAAGCCTCTAACTCTAAAATTCTCTGACCCACCACAGTATGTTCGTTCATACAGCACCCTTTTCACTGGAACAGAATCTTTTTTTAAAAATTTGGGCAATTGCATTGACTACTCCGATTATGCCAAGGGTTATTTTCTATTTGCTTTTGATTTAAGCCCAGATTTGAGTGCTGGTGGTTGGTCACAGCGGTAAACCATAATCTCTTCGTGGGAAAATTGTAACGTAAGATTCCCAAATCCGTTCGTCTGCATGCAATGACCCAAAAATAAACACACTTTCGAAACGTCTATTCAAACAGTGTATTCCAGTAAAATTAGCCCGAGGCTATCGAAAATAGGTGTAACGCCTACACCTCTAAAAAAACTGTCACTACAATACAGATTAATTGGATAAAAGACGGAACTTTTGTCCAGCTAGCAAGCACTAAGCCAACAGTTAAATGTGCGGCCAACTTTCAAACAATCATTTTACGAATGACCAGAATAGATAGCAATATCTCAAATTCACGTATGCAGTACTGTGACGCAATAATGAAAGACAATTATGAAGTCATTTCAACAGGTGTTTAAAGCTAATGTAATATTTCCTGTTTAAACAGGCCCAAACAAGTCCTAACAAGTTTGACACAAGTCTATGAACGATGGTGCAATTTTGGCACATTTTCTAGCAACTTCCATGACGTAATATTCAGTAGACTTGAACGGTTTTATATGACGTTTGATTTGTACAGAGATTGGCCGTAACAGTGGTCACTTTGATCTTGTGAGGCACGGCACACTTCGTTTGGATGTTAAATTTACTGACGCCCTTGCTCATTCTATCAATGTTATTGTATATGCTGAATTTGATAATGTGTTGGAGGTTGATAAAAATCGAAATGTGATGTTTGATTATTCCGCTTGATAAAGAGTTGAAAAAAAAAATAAAAAAGGAAAGAAAAAAGGTGGTGGTGGTCTATAAAAGCCAATAACTGCATAGAAAAATAAAATCATGACGAGCACTGTTGAAACCGATAATCGAGGGATATTTACGTGTCAAGAACCCGGCTATCCATCCATGCGACATGTAGGAAATAGCTTGCAAACATTTTATAGAGGTGGAAGAGCTTGGTTCAGTCATGACTTTGGCCCTTCTTGTCTCTCCCTCGCAGAAGCTGGTTTATATTACACTGGAGATCGCGATAGAACAAATTGTTGGTATTGCGCTGGAGGATTGCAGAATTGAGTTGTGACTGATAATAACCCTTGGGAGGAGCATGCAAAGCACTCTCCTTTATGCGAGTACGTGCTATGCTGTAAAGGTCCTGAATATGTTTACCGGGTGGTTTCTCAAACCCCTTCTATAGAGCGAGTGCGGATCCGAAACCCACGCATCTCTAATCTAACACGAAGAATCATGAATTTGGTGCACATGAGTACTCCGGCTGGGGAGGTTTTGATGAGAGGAAAGTCATACCACAAAAGAGAATCACAGGACTTTCAAATTCCCGAGAACAAAGTCCGAGAGAAGAGATTGAAGAAGTTCATGACAGAGGAGAGTGTAGTGTCTGTTTGACTGCTCATGTTGATACGTTATTTTTACCATGTGCTCATTTATGCTGTTGTACGCCTTGTGGTTCTGCTTTAACAACGTGTCCTATTTGTAGACAAGATATTGATCGCAAAATAAAAGTTTTTCGAGTGTGATTTATATTGTGTTGCAATGAGGTATTTTGACAGTTATAGCAATGGATTCGCGCTGGAAGTACCCCTTCAGTTGCTTAATAGCAGGTCCAAGTGGGTCTGGAAAATCCTTCTTTACAAACAAATTTATTAAACAATCATCTCATTTAGTCAATCCTCCCCCAGACAGAGTGATATGGTGCTTTTCAGAATGGAAACCGTTATACGAGACTATAAACAATGTGGAGTTTGTTGAGGGCCTCCAGATCTGTCCGGACTTGATACTTCTAAGAGAACACTACTCATCATTGATGATTTGATGGGAAACCACGATGAAGCGATTTCTGATATTTTTACTAAGAAGTCTCACCATAAAAATTTAAGCGTGATCCACATTATGCAAAACTTATTTCATAAAGGAAAGGGTCATAGGACTGTGAACTTAAATGCTCATTACTTAGTTCTTTTCAAAAACCCACGTGATGTCACACAGATTCGACATTTAGCAAGCCAGATGTACCCTTCAAAGTCGAAATTCATGGTTGCAGCGTTTCGTGATGCAACATCTCCACCACACGGATATTTACTTGTTGACCTCAAGCAAGACACACCGGAAAGATTACGATTAAGAACGTCTATATTTTCCGGGGAGCAACAAACTGTTTATGTTCCAAAGTGATAAAAAGAGCTGAGTGAACACTTTTCGATTCATTTTCTCATGATGTCAGCGAGGGCTAGACGTCACGCTAGAACGTTTCACGTTCTTACAAAAGCAAAACCCAGTCCACGAAAGGCAATCATCAAAAGCGCAGACAAAGACTTGGTTAATACTTTCTGTGAGTGCGCTCTCAATATTTTAAGCCTTACAAGGTTGGGCTCCCTGGAGTCTTGCTCAGTTTGGGGGGGGGGGGGTTGTCGAATCTTCTTGTGCTTTAGGAGTGATATCTCTGTTATTTTTTAAGGTACGGTTTCAAACTTTGGGATTCACTTTGTAAAATTATTCACGCTGAGCATATCCGAAAATTAAAACTATGTGAATTTTAGAACTGCTCATAGACGTTGAAATGTTGAGGTGACTTATGACTGTTGGATTATTTTGCGATTAAAGCAATTGTAGCGTGAGTTTACCCATTATTTTTGGGTAGAGTAATGAAGAACATGCATTGCAATGTTGTGATTAAAATTTTTTTACATAATCTCAATTTGAATCTATATTTTTCATGCAAAATAATAACTTTTCCCACGCTCAAAAATAAGGTCGCTCCTTGACTAAAAGAACAATGCTTCATCAATTACATGCAGTAATGAGATTTCTGAACGCGTGTCACACCAATTTGGATTATGATCTTGTGACCTCGGTTCCAAGAACAGCAACTCCTACGCTTTATTAACAAATGTAGACCAGCTGAAGAAGCAGGGTGGCGTTCATCAAATACTATTATGTAATCCACGAAACGAATGGAAGATCATGCAACAAAAAACGCGGTATAAATGCAATGTATTGTAGTTGCAACAGCGTCTCTCAATGTAAGTTCAATGTGAACTCGGCTACATACAAGGCTAGTACTAGGAGTAAGATTACCCGATAAAGTCGATGATGCTCTACGACGTAGAGTCTACGTAAACAGAAGTCAGAAAGAAATTCAAAATAAAACAGTTACGGTTCATTGATTAACAGATCGTCACAACGCTTTTCGTCAAAAGGAAAATCTGTAATGCCTCGGGTCATTTTCTTGTGGATTCAATAAGCTTTCTAAGATTCATACGTCACACACTAAAATCCAAACAATATTTAGATTTATTCAAAGTAGTATTTATTATGCGTCAAATCATTGTGAACCTGGAGAAATACTTTACAAAGAATTAACTGCCTAATGGGCGTTTGTGCGATAAAAATGTCAGTTTGGCAGCAAAATATTGATAAGTATTTTGATTTGGTTACAGTAATACCGGACTGCAGCAATTGGCACAAGGCTCTTGCAGCAACGTATTTCAACTTGATTCAATGGTAAAGCAACCTGTGTTCTGTCAGGTTATGTACACACAAGTTCAGAAATATTTAGGAATATGCAATGAGGCACATTGAAATTACAAGTGGCTGCACATTTACAGTTTGATAATACGAGGAATTGAATACAACGCTAATACAATCATTTCGACGTGGATTCAACATTGCAAGACGATGTAAACATGCGCGGGTTTGCAATTAGATTACTTCTCTTCTGTCCTTGTTTGTATAAAAGTCATAAAATCAGTCGTTGTATCTGTGCTAAAATTCAGCTATGTTCAAACCGCATTACATTGATATTTTCTAAATAGAAAATGGATTTATAAAATATGAATACAATACTGTTTCAGCATATAAAAATGCTGAATTTTACATCGAGTATTACGATTAGTTTTATGACCCACTTTTTATACAAAAAAGGATAGATGATTTTGATAAGCAATCTAATTGCAAAACCGCGCATGTTTACAAGTATTCAACGTCTTGATATGTTGAATCAACGTAAAAATAGCTATCTGTCTAATGAAAGGAAAAAGGAAAATCTTTCATTGAGCTCCGCGTTTTATTTAGGCTTTGGTTGAAGCCAATGTTTATAAAACCGCAATCATTCAAATAGTTTATTCTGCGCAAAAGCAAGCTTGACATACTCGTATGGAATGTGCAGGACATAAAGGCTTTTACTTCACAAGGTAGATTTAAACGATCTGTCTTAGCCTGATGCTGCGAGTTTGCTGTGGCAATAGTAAGTTGCGCTAGCTTTCGGAACACAGTTCCCTAGTCATGTGCTATGCTATGATTCATCATAGCACATCACTAGGGAACTGTGTTCCGAAAGCTAGCACAACTTACTATTGCCACAGCAAACTCGCAGCATCAGGCTAAGACAGATTGTTTAAATCTACCTTGTGAAGTAAGCGACGATCATGCTGCTAAAAGCGAAACTCAATCAATTGCATAAAGGCTTTTCACAGCACTGACATTGGCCACGGTTTTTTGGTAGTTTATTTTTTCTAGCTTTGGCACCTTCTCCCATAATAGCGTGTTTGCATACGTCGCATCTACGTCGTGTCGACGATAGTTGGGGCAGAGTGGCCCTTCTGCAGCTTGGAGTTGTTGTTGAAGGTTGTTTCCCTATTACTGCTTCAATCTTATGTATGGTGTGACAGTTCAGGCCCTGGAGAGATCGCGACTTTATGAATGGCTTCACGAGTTCCATGGCCAGTTCCCAACCGAAGTCGAAGGATTTTCGCTTGCGTGGATCAGTCCCTTCATTTAGTGCTAAAACTGTAGATGCGTTGACGCGGCAAGTATCCAAAAAATAAGCAAACGCAGTAGTTGTCCACCGTGGGGACTTCGCTTTGCACGTGAATGAACCCATCCTTTGGTCGATGATATCGGTGCCACCCTTTGTGAAGTCGTAAAGCTTATACAAACCTGGCTTCTTTTTGCCGTCATCCTTGGTAATCCCCAATAGAGGTTGCATGGTCGTCAACATCAACACATTCCGCATGCCAGAACTCTTCGTTTTTACTACATAAGAATGTAGGCTGAGATCAGCCTCACTCGTCTGCCAATAAGTTTCGTACGAAAATTCCTCCCTACCACTCACTTGCTTCACTTCCAGGGGTATTCCTCTACGTATAGCGTTGAGGGTTCCCACTGACGTTATACCCCTGTCAAGCAACCACCATTCCTTTTACCACTTCTTCTGTTCCACGAACGTAAAAATGAAATGGCTCTTTCTTCGGTTTACCTGAATAGACCGATGCCGTAAATGTGTATGGGAATCTGCTGGCGTTTACCGACTTGCACAGAAGGCCATATTTCCCAGGCTTGTTTGGATTATATTGCTTGAAGGCAATTTGTGTCCTCATGGGGTATAGCGTTTCGTCCAACGACAAGTAGTCACCTGGAATGACATGTTTGCCGCAGTTTTTGTTAAACATTTCGAAAACGACTTGAAATGCGGCAAACCGGTCATTCTTCCAACGTTGCGGCCTAGTATTTTGGTCGTCGAACGAAATGTTCGAAAATAAAAATTTAAAGCGGTTCTTGCTCATTGTTGCACTAAACACGGGATGCCCTTGCAGTTGATTGAACAATACATCCGTGGAATGACCAGCCTGTCCTAAAAGCCCCCGAAAATACCCCAATCCAACAAAGGCCAGCATCTCCTCGTTGTTGGTTGGGCCAAAATAGCAGTACCTGCTGTCATCTAAAATTCGCTTTGGCAATTGAGAAATGAGTGTGGCAATTTTTCTATTTGTTTCTTGAAAAATAATGTTCAAAATGTTTAAAGAAAAAAATAGTTACCATGCTTGCCGAGGAGTCTTGGCTTCTTTGGTTTCTCCTCTAACACCAGTCGGGCCAGATATAATGTTAGCCCGGCCCCTTCTCCCATTGTGCACCGGTCTCGCATTAGACCAAGTAATGCTGACGCCGCCCTCTTGTCTGTTCTTTGGCTTTTCTACAAAAGTTGTATAAGACTTCAGTGTGTCGGGAAACTTAACATTATCGTAGTTGTTCATGTCGAGAGAGGAATCTATGCTGTTCACCAGTCTTTTCGATGTTATAATCCGTCGTGGTGGCGCAAACTCCGGTTGAACATCGCCCATGGAAGGTAACTGGTCGTCAATCTCGATCGGAATCGCTGTTGCGGAAGTTGACGGTGAAGAATCCGCTTCTTCATCTGAATCGGAGTGCCATAAATCCTCCAAATCATCCGCCTGGCTTTCGTCGTCAGAATCCAGTAAAACATGTTGCAATATTTCTTCAGCACTGAATCCTTGCCTTGCCATGTTTTATTTAAAAGTGACAAGGACGTAATTTTTTTAATAATGGCGTTGAAATACTAAAGAAAATGTATAATGAAACAAATTGTTAGTCACATAGAAACTAGTTAGAAAAACACTGTTACACAGAATTATAAAAGTCAAGAATAAACCAAAACTTTGCAATATAATAAATTGTCAGACCGTTGTCAAAAATTGTGAAGTGCACTTTACATATTTACTGATGATGAAACTATATGAATGTTATGGTTATCTATGGTGATTCAGAAGATTAGCTTCTTGAGCAATGCTTCACGTTTATGATAAACTACACGTAGAAGGGAAATCCAACAGGCGTTTGCACAATTTCGTCGTTTAGCGACGTAGATTCGACGAAAGCGGCGTAATAATTAGTAGGCCTACCTGGTATCAATATTGGCTGTTTCTGCAATGTTGCGTTACGACCATCAACGCCACGTGGCTTGAAAAACAATATTATAACGCTGAATGAAACCATGTGCATGAAACTGATAATCTATCTAATAAAATTATCTCTGATGTAAATTCAACGATTGGGCAATGGTATGTCTCAACAAAATTACCAAATATTCCATCATTTTGACGGCTAGAATGCATTGTTGAACCTAAACCGAAAAATATAGATGCGCTGTTCATCCATAATTTTTGATATTTGTTTATATGTTTAGTGAAAATAAGCTGTCATTCTTGTTATTATATTGAAAATGAAAAGAGCAGTTTGCAAAACGTCTATATTACCATGAATGCGGTTGTTACGGCCAATCTCTGTACAAATCAAACGTCATATAAAACCGTTCAAGTCTACTGAATATTACGTCATGGAACTTGCTAGAAAATGTGCCAAAATTGCACCATCGTTCATAGACTTGTGTCAAACTTGTTTGGACTTGTTTGGGCCTGTTTAAACAGGAAATATTACATCAGCTTTAAACACCTGTTGGAATGACTTCATAATTGTCTTTCATTATTGCGTCACAGTTACTTTCTACGTGAATTTGAGATATTGATATCTATTCTGGTCATTCGTAAAATGATTGTTTGAAAGTTGGCCGCACATTTAACTGTTGGCTTAGTGCTTGCTAGCTGGACAAAAGTTCCGTCTTTTACCCAAGTAATTTGTATTGTAGTGACAGTTTTTAGGTGTACGGCGTTGCACCAGTCATTTCGATAGCCTCGGGCTAATTTTACTGGAATACACTTTTGAATAGACGTTTCGAAAGTGTGTTTATTTTTGGGTCATTGCATGCAGACGAACGGATTTGGGAATCTTACGTTACAATTTTCCCACGAAGAGATTATGGTTTACCGCTGTGACCATAAAAAATAAAAGACGATTCTCTGTCTAGTGTTTGGCACAGAAGCACTTAGAAGCAAAGAAATAATAAAAGAAGATCTTATTGGTTGGTAGTCTAAAGAAGCAAAAAAAATTAAAGACATTTCTTCTCGGTAGGCAACTGAAGAACTTTAAGCTAAAAAGTAAAGACATTTCTTCTCAGTTTGGTACAGAAGAAAAATAACTTTGACATTTATTGGCAAGAAAGAAGATTAAAGGCAATCCATCTGTGCTTGAAGATTCAAGTGGAAGAATCCAAGCAAGTTTTGTGGACGTTTGGACTTCACATACTCGTACAGCTACGGTATCGTGCATTTAAATTCTTTTTTGTATTTTTACGGTCTTTGCAGTTAAGTTTTTTATAACTACTGTAATTTTGTGTGTTTGTGTAACTTAATTTTTTAATTGTTAAATTTAGCCCTAACATTTAATATGTCTACACTCGGTGGTGACAGGGACTCGACCGCCGTCGACTCGACTGAGTTTAAGCCTGATGATGTTCTTTGCGGTCGGGCAGGCCATTCTGGGGAGGGACCCATTAACGATGAGGCTAAGTCAGTTCGAGAGGCCCGGCATCTTAGACGGGATATTTTGACTCAAATTGGGAAACTTTCTGTGGCCCTAGGTTCTTTGAGTGATAAGCAGGAACTGTTAATTTTTAGATCTAAGTTATCTACTTTAGAAGAGGAATTAAGGCATTTCCATGCTCTTTTGAGTAAAATTGTTAACTCTGCAATCTTGGCAGAACTTCGTGATAGGGTAGATCCCGAATTTAACTCGTTAAAAAATAACTTCGAACAAAAAGAAAGTGATTTCTCAGATAGGTTAGATGCTGACATACATCCTGAGGATAGCGCCTCAAATGTAAGCACTAGGATGTCTGAGAGCTCGTCACGGATAGTTGCACAAATTAACCTACAGCTAAGACGAGAGGAGCTCCAGATCCTAGCCGAGGCCGAGGCAAGAGCTGCTGAGGCCGAAGCGAGAGCTGCTGAGGCCGCCGCGAGAGCTGAGACCATACGAGTTGAGGCCGAAGCGAGAGCTGCTGAGGCCGCCGCGAGAGCTGAGACCATACGAGTTGAGGCCGAAGCGAGAGCTGCTAAGGCCGCCGCGAGAGCTGAGGCCGTACGAGCTGAGGCTGCCGCGAAAGCCGAAGCGAGAGCTGCTGAGTTCGCACTCAAAGACGCACAGTTGAGGGCTGAACAACGTAAGGAGGTAGCTTTAGCTGAATATCGTTCTGAGTTGGGCTCCCGGCGTAGCTCTAGGAAGGGCTCTTCTAGGCATTCCAGAAGTGAACATCAATCGCAGTTTAATTTACCTAACCTTTTCCAGACGCCTGTTCAATCTGTAAGTGGACCTGTACAATCCACATGTTTTCCAGCTGTTTCAGGAGGTCTCGGGGCCGCGGCTAAGGGTCTTCCGAAGGCTGTAGAGCCAAGGTCTGCAAATTACAACCGAACTCCTCCCCCAGAGCGTACAGGTCACGGGGCCGCCATTAGTAGTAATGCTTTGCCCCCTTCAAAGTTTTCTGCGCCGCTAGTTGCTGATCGCCCAGCTACACGTAATTTGGGTGGTTGTGAGAGGCGAATCGTGTCTCCTGATTTTAACGTGTTTGAGGATCGTGATCGGGCTGTGCATGTGACTGAGCCCACTCAGCCCCTTAAGGGATATAGCTTGTCTTCTCCCGCTAAATCGAGTTCTCAACAGCAGGATTGCTTTTTTGAATACCAAAATAGTAGGACGTTCTTCGATAAGGCGGCCTTGATTGGTTACGATGGTAATAATATGCCATTTGTCTTCTTTAAAAATCGTGTTATGGCCTTGATGGCAGCTTCGCCCTTTAAGGGAACTCGTTTGACTTTGTTGCAAGCAGCTTGTGTTAGAACAGCTGCACAAACGATTGCTAATTTGGTTTCCGACACTCCTGGCTTGTCAGAAGAAGACAGGATAGAAATGTCGTTAGCTCGCTTGTCCCAACGTTTTGGAGTTCGTGGAGGTCTTTTCGCAGAACCAGAAATTAGAAAGTATCGCTATGGTAGCAAATTGACTTCTATCTCTTCCAGTGATTTGAAAGAGTTTAAAGATGAATTGTCGCAGTGTTTGCTTTACGCGCAAGCTTATGGTCAGCGTGATAAATTAGAAGGACGTTTTGTTTTGGATTTGGCTAAACGACTCCCGTTTGACGCTAAGCAGCGTTATCTTAACTTTTTAGGTGATCAGTATGGTAGCACTGAGGAACCTACTTTTCAGAGTTTGTTTGATTTTGTAGTACGGGAGGAAACGCGCAAGTCGACTGATTTTAGCATTATGCTAATGGGCGATTCTGGTGAGTCGCAGCATTTTAAAAAGTTTGGCAAAGGAAAATTGCCTTCATGTCCGGTTAGGCAGACGTCGGTAAAACCCCATGATAATGTGATTTCAGGGAGTTCGCAGTACTCGACTGCTGTTGGCGCACCGCGCGGCGGTGTGGCCAGACATAGTGACATACCGGCGTGTTTTTGTTGTTCGTCACGTGGTCAAGTTGAATATCATTTTTTGTCTAATTGTAAAGAATTTTTGCGCTTGACACCTAAAGATCGGAAAGATGTCATTGTGAAAGCTGGCAAATGCTTGAATTGTTTGCGCCAGCATATGGTTAGAGACTGTAATCATGCAAATAACTGTCGTAAGTGTGGACCTACCAACGATAGGAAACACTATTTTCTTCTGCATGATTTTTATGTGACGTCACGTGATTCTCTGGATTTGGTCGGTAAAGATGAGGCTGGTGCCAGAGTTCCTGTGCGTAATGTTAAGATTGGAAATGTTAAAGCAGCCTTTAACCGCGTTACTGCTGCTCGTGTTTTGAATCCAATGACTGGCAAATCGAAGTTGGTGTATTGTCAGCATGATCCTGGTTCGCAGTTGACCTTTGTTTCGAGTGATTTGGTGTGCGAACTTGGTCTTAAACCGTATGATAAAGCGTCGTTTAAAATGGATACTCTGGCTGGTCAGAAACCTACTTGTGCTGACCTTGTTAAACTCAACATCCAGTCGTTAGAGACTGATGAACTGTTTTGTGATATAACCTCGGTGGTTAACCCAGCTTGGGCTGACGATGTTAAAACTTTACCCCATAAACAAGATTTAAGTGGTTTCCGTCATTTTCATGACGTGAATATGTTTCATTTGAATGATTGTAGTACTGTAGATGTACTGATTGGCAACGACAACGCTTATTTGATGTGTGCAAAAGAAGAGCGTGTTGGTGACAATCGTAGTGAACCGCATGCTTTGCTCACTCCTCTCGGTTGGTTGGCTTGTGGTGGTAAGTCACCCTTAGTTGAAAGCGTTGCTAAAGTGTGCAGAGTGCAGACGTCTTCAGAGTCGGATGTCATCTCTGGCTTTCAGCGTAAAATTGAGTCTCGTGATATGGAAATAGCAGACCTGAATAAAGTCATTCAGGATTTGACGTTGCAAAATGAAACCTGTGAATTGTCTCGCAATGATAATTTGGCTAGAGAACTTGTTGAACCGAATATTGAGTTGAAAGGTGGTCGATTTGAGATACCTGTACCGTTGAAGGAAGATATTGATTTACCTAACAATTTTGTGTTGGCGTCAGGTAGAGCTGCTGCTTTAAGGAAGAAGGCTTTAAAACAATCTGAACTTCGAGGAACTTGTGTAAATGATGTAATGTCTTCTTGCCCTGACTTGTCTGACTTGTTAAACCCTCTGGCAGATGTCTTGGCTAGATTTCGGCTTGAAAGATTTGGTTTCATGGCTGATGTGACCAAATACTTTTTTCACATTTTGGACTCTTCAATACGTAAGCCCAATTTTATTGAACTGCTTACGTACACAGGCAGTGCCGTTCAGATCGTGAACGAACGCCCTTTGGTACCTTTGAGTGACGACCCTAGGGATTTTACTGTCATCACCCCTGCCTCACTTTTGACCCCATACTTAGACCCATAGGCTACTGTGCTGTTGGGCAACCACATGATCGTGACCAATTAAGAAGGGATTATCGGTTCAATTTGTCACTTTCTCAGCAGTTTTGGAATAAATGGATCGATTTTTACTTGCCAGGTCTTCAGGGCCGGAAAAAATGGCTAAAAATGGCCGAGAATTTGGAGCCTGGTCAACTTGTAGTGGTAGGTTCTCTCCAAGACATTGGTAAACGTGGGAAGTATCAACTTGGAGGGTGCATGAGGTAGTTCCACAAATTAGGAAAGGGAAGCCTGTGGTTCGTAGAGCCAAAGTTGCCGTCTGCAACTATGATGAGAGTACGGGGAAAGTGAAAGTAGACTACGTGTTGAGGGATATTTCGTGCCTCGCCCCCGTAAAGAACACCTAAGTGTTAGGGTTTGAGCCTGGTTTTGTCTGCGGTGGCCGATACTTGTCTGAGCCCGGAACAGTCGGTTATTATCGCAACTATTGTATATAGCGTCATTTTAGCGTGTACCTATGGTACCAATTTCATGTATCGTCGTGTATTATTCGTATTGTTGTTCATTCTTTGCATGCCCTTTGTATTTACGTATTAACTTAAACGTGAGTGATTCAAACAATTTGTGTATCATGTGTTTTTATTCATTGGCTCACGATTGTCCTTCAATTTTTTTTTAGTTATGCCATGTTAGACTGTCATAACTAGGGGCCGCTATGTTACGACCAATCTCTGTACAAATCAAACGTCATATAAAACCGTTCAAGTCTACTGAATATTACGTCATGGAACTTGCTAGAAAATGTGCCAAAATTGCACCATCGTTCATAGACTTGTGTCAAACTTGTTTGGACTTGTTTGGGCCTGTTTAAACAGGAAATATTACATCAGCTTTAAACACCTGTTGGAATGACTTCATAATTGTCTTTCATTTATTGCGTCACAGTTACTTTCTACGTGAATTTGAGATATTGATATCTATTCTGGTCATTCGTAAAATGATTGTTTGAAAGTTGGCCGCACATTTAACTGTTGGCTTAGTGCTTGCTAGCTGGACAAAAGTTCCGTCTTTTACCCAAGTAATTTGTATTGTAGTGACAGTTTTTAGGTGTACGGCGTTGCACCAGTCATTTCGATAGCCTCGGGCTAATTTTACTGGAATACACTTTTGAATAGACGTTTCGAAAGTGTGTTTATTTTTGGGTCATTGCATGCAGACGAACGGATTTGGGAATCTTACGTTACAATTTTCCCACGAAGAGATTATGGTTTACCGCTGTGACCAGCGGTTTCATCTATTTTGATTGTCCCTTGCTGTAGGCCTACTCAGGCAAGTTGTAATTATCACAATCTAACTTTTCCCAACTATGAGCACTATATGTCGATGCGCATTTGTGTATTGTGTGAAAATTTTGATGGTGTCCAAAAATCAAATATTATTTACAAAATAACTCGGTCTCTTAGAATATCCTCATATGTCACATCAACAAATACTTTCCTGACTTACCAATAGGCCTAACTAAGGTAATAAAGAAACATTCTACTAACGGACAGTTCAGTGATAAAAAAAAATCGAAAACTTTGATATTTCTTGCAAATGCAAACAATATAAGTTTTTCATAACAAGATGAAGTTCAATAGCATTACAAGAATTCCATCACCATAATTCAAAAAGAACCTTTCCATTACTTGGGTTGACCCTTGCGATTACTCCGCATATGGGTTATGTTATGTACCACTATAGTTCACCGTACTGCCGATTGCCTAAAGCATGAAAAAAGTTGCATCTGTCTGCGGTTACTTATAAGTTATATTTTTTTCTAAATTCAACTAAAACAGCTATTTGCATTATGAAACAGTTGGATAAGTGCCATAAATCAAACTATGGAATAAGTTTGTTTTCCTATAAAAACGCCTGCCTGCAAAATGATACCATGTTCATAAAAATTACTAGATGTACATAACGCAATATACTTTATGATATTATATTTTCTGATTATTGATTCGATTGGCTCAATATGAGATGGCTACTTCTAAACTACACTTATGAAGGCAGAGTCTGCAATTACTTGAATTTTTGCAGGTGTTACCTACAATAAATAATGCGATTAATCGAATACAATTCTCACACAACTCGTGAATATGTCTAGTCAATCAGCGCTGACATAATGCTGGATGATGCATTATTGTTTATTGAATAATTTAGTAAATATGCGTAACTTCATCTGTTTGTTATTGTGAGACGAAACTAGGAAGAATGGAAATAGAAATGGATAAAATAAAGGTATTTTTATTCAATGTAAACGCGCTGCCGCGTGTCATTATCTAACTAAAATATCTCTCACCGCTAGCCTATGTCGATTCATCGTTTTCTGACGTCACGTCCATTCGACAATAAACGATTTTTTTCATGCATTCTCAGTTCAGGTTGGCAGTTACCCGCCTTTCCGTCGATTCAACGTTGCAAGACGTCGCATAAGTTCATATCTTTAGTTTGGTAAACGGAGATAAGATTTCATTGTGACATTGTTATGTAAACTTATATTTCACATGAGACAACTTGACAAGTAAATACACAAGTTTTCACAATTTATGACGAGTTATAGCACATGGAATGTTACGCTACAATTGCTTTGCGAGGTACTGCATTGCGGTTTAGTTTATCAGTGACAGTGAACCTGGTACAAGAAGCCTCGAATATATTGATTCAACTAAGCCGCATCACGTATAAACGTGGTGGAACGATCGTCCTTTTCACAAAAGCGTGATGTTCTGGTTTATCCTACACAAATGAGAAGCGTATTGCATTTCAAATCTTTAGGCCTACATGTCGACTTGGAAATAAATGTTTACAAGTATATGTGAGAAGCTTTGGGAACATTGACGCCTTTTCTGCTTTTGATAGTGTGTCGGACAAAAGGAAAGATTTGAAACCAAAATCATAATATGTTACAGCGCAGCTTCTACAGTAGGTAAATTTCTAATTATTCAAAAAAGCGTTGTGGCCCAAACAGAACAATCTAAAAACAGTCCACAACGTTGAATATGTCACGAGAAATGAGAGTGAAACAAAACAAGTCGATCACTTTCAATACTTATCTCACATTTTACATCAAATCTACTCCAAATGACGCTGAGTCATTGCAATAACGTTGTAGCCTATGCTTTGTTTGATTGAAAGGACATCATTGTCTGCGAAAAACAATTCTCGCTCTAGATGCATTGGCACCAAGTCTTATGTTTAATTTTACGCAATTTCAACCGCAAGCGACGGTAACTCATCATATTAAAGTTGAAGCTTTTCTTGTATCGACGTCGCTTATAAGCCGTGGTGAAAACAAAAGGTCAACGCATACTGCCAATTTCCTTCACGCTGTGAAGCAGTTAAGATTACCGAGATGTGGGCCAAATTAATTACTTTCATCCAGCTGGTGGGAAAATTTTGAACAATAGAATATGAAATATTTCAGAGGATGTGCTGAGAAATGCCTTATATCTCTCAATTTATAACCTTTATTCGCTCAAAATTTCAGCTCAATAGAGGTGAATGAAAGTTAGGAAAAGTCAAGAAATCTCGTAGTCGCAGCCTCAGTGGTTTTAGAGATACAACTGTTGATGCAAAAAAGTTGAATTGACAGCCCCCCCCCAACCTTCAAACAGTTAAAAGGGAACGTGAGTCTCACACCAACCCAGAAGCAAAAACTCTATCGTCATAAAAACAGCTTGAGAACTCTTGTAAGCAAACGCACTGCACTTTCTAAAAAAAGGAAAATTTTATAAAACGGTGGTTTTCCCAGAAGTTTAATTGCACCACTTATTGGGGCTGTCATTCCTGCTATAACAAGCCTTTTCACAAGGAAGTGATGATGCATGCAAAAAAGATGGTTTTGGTGGATCCCCGAGTTTTGAACAATCCTGCCTCCAATCCCACCTCAAAAATGCTTTCGAATTTAGACGAGGAAATGAATACCATCTTAAAGCGGTGATTTACCGGACGATGAAAAAGCGAAATTATATCAGCAAGTTTTGCAACGTTACTTAACCTACCAAGAAAAGAAAAATCAACCTATCCGGATTCGAGTTGAAGAAGAATTACCAAAACCTAACCATACATCCACCCCAGCGATTGAGTTGAGAATATTAGATAGCGTCCCTAATTCAAAACGAAAATCAGCTCAAGATCTTCTTCAATTAATGAAAAACTCTGACACCATAAGCTGGAATAAGTTGGGCGAGGTGAAAATAAACGATAAAGTGCTCTCTGGTTCAAATGTACAAGATTTAATCAATGATGTATTGAGAAAAAGAAAAAATTTTGAACCGATAGGTTGGAAAGAATTTGGAAACGCTTTAGCAGATCAACACCCCACAAACGTTAGTTGGAAATAAAGAACGGTGGGACTACATGCACCCTTCTGTTCCAAGCAGCTCTCTCGGACCAGAACAAAAGCAAACCAAACCTAAAGAAACACCTAGTCGATCAAGAAGAAAAAATTCCAAACAAAAATTGAAACAATTCGTTTGGTCGCCATATTAAAATATGTCTTTAAAGGAAATTTATTACAACCCCGTAACCCTGGGAGTTTTGGTGGCGTCAGTGCTTTGCAAAAATACTCAAAAAAACCTATAAAGAAAGTGAAAGAATGGTTAATGGGACTAGACATCTACACATTGCATAAACCAATCAAGAGAAAATTCAAGAGAAGACAAGTGATTGTTGGAAGCATCAACCAACAGTTTCAAGCAGACCTGTGTGATTTATCAAAGCTGAAAAAATACAATAGAGATTATAAATACTTGTTGACATGTATTGATGTGCTTTCAAAATACGCCTTTGCTGTCCCTTTGAAAGATAAAACTGGAAAGAGCCTAGTAGAAGCTTTCTCTCACATCATCCAAGATCGAAAATGCGATAGTCTGCAAACCGATGAAGGAAAAGAGTTCACCAATCGCCTATTTCAAGCGTTTCTAAAAGAGAACAACATACACTTTTTCACAACAAGAAATGAAACTAAAGCTAGCATTGTAGAAAGATTCAACAGGACGTTGAAAACAAAGATGTGGCGATACTTTACGGCGAAAAATACGCTAACCTACATCGATGTCTTGATGTCTTGAATGATTTATTGTGGAGCTACAATCACAGTTATCATCGCTCGATCAAAAGGACTCCTGCCTCGGTTAATAAGGAAAATCAGGAAGAAGTTTGGCAGGTTCTATATGGAAAGCAACGACCCATTAAACGTTTCGAATTTCAGGTTGGAGATAAGGTTCGCATCAGCAAGGTGAAGCAACTGTTTGAGAAAGGTTATATGCCTAACTTTACTGAAGAAATTTTTACCGTTTCAAAACGATTCATTGGAAGCCCTACTCTTTACAAACTAAAAGACTACAGCAACGAAGAACTCCCAGGTCGTTTTTATCCTCAAGAACTTCAAAAAATCATAAAGAATGATGATGAGTAGCCTATCTAATTAAAGCTATTGTCGGAGAACGAAAGCGAGGAAGGAATAAACAAGTACAAGTGAAATGGTTAGGTTATCCACCTGCATTCAACACTTGGATCAACGAAAAAGATTTAATTGCTGTGTAACTTCGCTTACAATTTCTTCGCTTGTGCAATCCAATAAAACAAACTGTTGACAATTTGTGTGTGGTATATTTCGATAATGCAGAACACAAGACAGATGCTATAATATTTATTTAAACGATTTATGAACGTTCCAAAATTCATCACTAAACAAATCGATTGGTGATTGAGGTGGTGTTTCATCCTCCTTAAATGAGTTAAAAATGTCGCAGAGACATTGGGCGTCACAGCCTCGATGTTCACATCTTCTGATATCCCACTCATCTGTAGGATGATTTGAATAGAGGTTAAGTGAATCCCCGATAGGATGATCTTGGCTCCACACCCAAGAAAGATCGAATTCTTCAATTACTTTCCTTAAAAAAAATAAATAAAAAAAATAATACAAAAAATATGGAATACCCAACAAATCTTTCTCACTGTAGCAATCATATACAAACTGGTAAGACAAAGTTAATTTTTTTTTCCACAAGGTGAATTAGACATGGGCTAAAAATAGTGAATCAAACATACTGCAGGCTTACCTCCAATCTTCTTCAAGTCCTTCCATCTGCGAGTCGGAATAAAAGAAATCCACCAAATAACTCTCTTCTAATACTTGAAGTTCTGAGAGAGCTTCCTCATGATGTTCACTACAGAGATTGGCCGTAACAACTATTTAATAAATATTTCATCATAAACACAAGCTTAGTCTTTTAACTAACATTGTTTTAACATTTATTTCGACTTTAAAATGATTAAACATTCTAATTGAATGTTTTTAAATATAATTTCTCCTATTTTTCAAAATAAAATTAAAAAAACGTGTTTAAGACACAAAAACACAGGCTCACAAAAGTTAAAATAAACCCACCTCTTTCTGTTCTGTGACAGTTTCTCCGCAACCTCGTACATCTCTCCATCAGAAACATTCCCCCTGCAAATCATTTTTATTACACTCCAGAGGTATGCTTAGTCTTTTAACTTACATTATTTTAACATTTATTTCGACTTTAAAATGATTACAAATTCTAATGGAATGTTTTTAAATATAATTTCTCCTATTTTTCAAAATAAAATTAAAAAAAACGTGTTTAAGACACAAAAACACAGGCTCATAAAAGTTAAAATAAACCCACCTCTTTCTGTTCTGTGACAGTTTCTCCGCAACCTCGTACATCTCTCCATCAGAAACATTCCCTCTGCAAATCATTTTTATTACACTCCAGAGGTATGCTTAGTCTTTTAACTTACATTATTTTAACATTTATTTCAATTTTTTTTTTAAGTATTTTGTATTTAGAATAACCCACAAGTTTATCATGCGAGAGGGGAGGTTCTCTCCTCTAAAAAAAAAATTTGCTTAGTTTCAAGAAAATAAATGACACTAAAGCGAACTTTACCATATGAGACACTCTCTACAAAAAAAAAAAAATTAAAATACATATTTACCTGTTCCAGACAATTGTTCACCTGATCAAACGTCATATAAAAACCGTTCAGGTCTACTGAATCTTAGCGTATTACGTCATGGAATATTTCCTAAAAATGAGCCAGAGTTGCACCATCGTTCGTAAGACTTGTGTCAAACCTGTTTGAACATGAAACATTGCATAACCACCTTTGAACACCTGTTTGAATTGCGTGACAATGTCTTTCATTATTGCGTCACAGTTACTGTTTACGTGAGTTTGAGATATCGCAAATTATTCTAGTCATTCGTAAAATTGTTGCTTGAAGTTAGTCGCAAATTTAACTGTTTCGCTTAGTGCTGCTAGCTGGACAAAATTTCCGTCTTTTATCTAAGTAGTTTGTTCTGTAGTGACAAGTTTTAGTGGTGTATCGCGTTGCACCCATTTTCGATAGCCGCGGGCTAATTTTACAGAAATACACTTTTTGAATAGAAGTTTCAGAAGAGTGTTTGTCTTTCGGTCATTACATACAGACAAACGGATCCAGGAACTTTATGTTACAATTTTCCCACGAAGAGATTATGGTTTACCGCTGTGACCATAAAGAATAAAAGACGTTACTCTGTCTAGTGTTTGGTGCAGAAGCAAAAGAAATTAAAGACATTTCTTCTCAGTTGGTACTGAAGAACTTCAAGCTAAAAATTAAAGGCGTTTCTTTGTCGATTCTGATGAAAAAACTACATTGACATTAATTGGCAAGATAAAAGATTAAAGACAATCGATCTGTGCTTGAAGATTCAAGTCGAAGAATCCAAGCAAGTTTTGTGGAACTTTAGGACTTCATATACCCGTACAACTACGGTATTGTGCATTTAAATTCTTTTTGTATTTTTACGGTCTTTGCAGTTAAGTTTTTTATAACTTAATATTTTGTGTGTTTGTGTCAATTTTTTAATTGTTAAATTTAGCACCAAGATTTAATATGTCTATCCTCGGTGGCGACAAGGACTCGACCGCCGTCGACTCGACTGAGTTTAAGCCTGATGATGTTCTTTGCGGTCGGGCAGGCCATTCTGGGGAGGGACCCAGTAACAATGAGGCTAAGTCAGTTCGAGAGGCCCGGCATCTTAGAAGGGATATTTTGACTCAAATTGGGAACTTTCTGTAGCCCTAGGTTCTTTGAGTGATAAGCAGGAATTGTTAATTTTTCGATCTAACTTATCTACTTTGGAAAAGGATTTACGGCATTTCCATGCTCTTTTGAGTAAAATTGTTAACTCTGCAATCTTGGCAGAACTTCGTGATAGGGTAGATCCTGAATTTAACTCGTTAAAAAATAACTTCGAACAAAAAGAAAGTGAGTTCTCAGATAGGTTGGATGCTGACATACATCCTGAGGATAGCGCCTCAAATATAAGCACTAGGATGTATAGGAGTTCATCACGGATAGTGGCACAAATTAACCTGCAGCTAAGACGAGAGGAGCTCCAGATACAAGCCGAGGCCGAAGCGAGAGCTGCTGAGGCCGCCGCGAGAGCCGATGCGAGAGCTGCTGAGTTCGCACTCAAAGACGCTCAGTTGAGAGCTGAACAACGTAAAGAGATAGTTTTAGCTGAATATCGATCAGAGGCGGGCTCACGGCGTAGCTCTAAGAAGGGCTCTTCTAGGCATTCCAGAAGTGAACATCAATCGCAGTTAAATTTACATAACCTTTTCCAGACGCCTGTTCATTCTGTAAGTGGACCAGTACAATCCACATGTTTTCAAGCTATTTCAGGAGGTCTCGGGGCCGCAGCTAAGGATCTTCCGAAGGATCTAAAGCCAAAGCCTCCGAATTTTAGCCGAACTCCTCCCCCAGAGCGTACAGGTCACGGGGCCGCCATCCGAAGTAATGTTTTGCCCCCTTCACAGTTTTCTGCGCCACTAGTTTTTGATCGCCCAGCTGCACGTAATTTGGGTGGTTGTGAGAGGCGAATCGTGTCTCCTGATTTTAACTTGTGTAAGGAGCGTGATCGGGCTGTGCATGTGACTGAGCCCCCTCAGCCCATTAAGGGATATAGCTTGTCTTCTCCCGCTAAATCGAGTTCTCAACAGCAGGATTGCTTTTTTGAATACCAAAATAGTAGGACGTTTTTCGATAAGGCGGCCTTGATTGGTTACGATGGTAATAATATGCCATTTGTCTTCTTTAAAAATCGTGTTACGGCCTTAATGGCAGCTTCGCCCTTTAAGGGGACTCGTTTGACTTTGTTACAAGCAGCTTGTGTTAGAACAGCTGCACAAACGATTGCTAATTTGGTTTCCGACACTCCTGGCTTGTCAGAGGAAGACAGGATAGAAATGTCGTTAGCTCGCTTGTCCCAACGTTTTGGAGTTCGTGGAGGTCTTTTCGCAGAACCGGAAATTAGAAAGTATCGCTATGGTAGCAAATTGAATTCAATCTCTTCCAGTGATTTGAAAGAGGTTAAAGATGAATTGTAGCAGTGTTTGCTTTACGCGCAAGCTTATGGTCAGCGTGATAAATTAGAAGGACGTTTTGTTTTGGATTTGGCTAAGCGACTCCCGTTTAACGCTAAGCAGCGTTATCTTGACTTTTTAGGTGATCAGTATGGTAGCACTGATGAGCCTACTTTTCAGAGTTTGTTCGATTTTGTAGTACGGGAGGAAACGCGCAAGTCGACTGATTTTAGCATTATGCTAATGGGCGATTCTGGTGAGTCGCAGCATTTTAAAAAGTTTGGCAAAGGAAAATTGCCTTCATGTCCGGTTAGGCAGACGTCCGTAAAACCCCATGATGATGTGATGTCAGGGAGTTCGCAGTACTCGACTGTTGTTGGCGCACCGCGCGGTGGTGAAGCCAGACGTAAAAACCTACCGGCATGCATTTGTTGTTCGTCACGTGGTCAAGTTGAATATCATTTTTTGTCTAATTGTAAAGAATTTTTGCGCTTGACACCTAAAGATCGGAGAGATGTTATTGTGAAAGCTGGAAAATGTTTGAATTGTTTGCGCCAGCATATGGTTAGGGACTGTAATCATGCAAACAACTGTCGTAAGTGTGGGCCTAACAACGATAGGAAACACTATTTTCTTCTGCATGATTTTTATGTGACGTCACGTGATTCTCTGGATTCGATCGGCAAAGATGATGCTCGTGCCAGAGTTCCTGTGCGTAATGTTAAGATTGGAAATGTTAAAGCAGCTTTTAACCGCATTACTGCTGCTCGTGTTTTGAATCCAATGACTGGCAAATCGAAGTTGGTGTATTGTCAGCATGATCCTGGTTCGCAGTTGACGTTTGTTTCGAGTGATTTGGTGTGCGAACTTGGTCTTAAACCGTACGATAAAGCGTCGTTTAAAATGGATACTCTGGCTGGTCAGAAAGCTACTTGTGCTGACCTTGTCAAACTCAACATCCAGTCGTTAGAGACAGATGAACTGTTTTGTGATATAACTTCGGTGGTTAACCCAGCTTGGGCTGACGATGTTAAAACTTTACCGCATAAACAAGATTTAAGTGGTTTCCGTCATTTTCATGACGTGAATATGTTTCATTTGAATGATTGTAGTACTGTAGATGTACTGATTGGCAACGACAACGCTTATTTGATGTGGGCAAAAGAAGAACGTGTTGGTGAAAATCGTAGTGAACCGCATGCTTTACTCACTCCTCTCGGTTGGTTGGCTTGTGGTGGTAAGTCACCCTTAGTTAAAAGCGTTGCTAAAGTGTGCAGAGTGCAGACGTCTTCAGAGTCGGATGTCATCTCTGGCTTTCAGCGTAAAATTGAGTCTCGTGATATGGAAATAGCAGACCTGAATAAAGTCATTCAGGATTTGACCTTGCAAAATGAAACCTGTGAATTGTCTCGCAATGATAATTTGGCTAGAGAACTTGTTGAACCGAATAAATCATTTTTCAATCATTTTATTTTCGTCATTAACGCGTCCGGGACGGAAAAGATACTAACTACAAAAATCGATATAAACCTACCAGCACGTTAACGAACGGGAAAAGGTGGCAAAACCTTGAAAGGTTTAAAACGTGCCTGAATGAAAAATTATGTAGTAGGCTATATATCAGTAGTTAGCACGGCCACAAAACCCAAATATTGAGTTGAAAGATGGTCGATTTGAGATACCTGTACCGTTAAAGGAAGTTATTGATCTACCTAACAATTTTGTGTTGGCGTCAGATAGAGCTGCTGCTTTAAGGAAGAAAGCTTTAAAACAACCTGAACTTCGTGATTTCCTTACTGACACCATGAAAGATCTTCAAGCTAATGGCTATATTGAGCGTGCTGGTTAAGCAGGAAATGTCAAGGAATTTGAATGGTATTTACCATACTTTGTGACGTCACAATTAAAAAAGCGCATTGTTTACGATGGCAAGTCTGAATTTCGAGGAACTTGTGTTAAAGTTGTAATGTTTTCGGGTCCTGACATGTTAAACCCTCTGGTAGATGTCTTGGCTAGATTTCGGCTTGAAAGGTTTGGTTTCATGGCCGATGTGATTAAATACTTTTTTCACATTTTGGACTGTTTGCTACGTAAGCCCAATTTCATTGAACTGCTTACGTATACAGGCAGTGCTGTTCGGATCGTGAACGAACGCCCTTTGGTACCTTTGAGTGACGACCCTAGGGATTTTACTGTCATCACCCCTGCCTCACTTTTGACCCCATACTTAGACCCATACTGTGCTGTTGGGCAACCACATGATCGTGACCAATTAAGAAGGGATTATCGGTTTAATTTGTCACTTTCTCAGCAGTTTTGGAGTAAATGGATCGATTTTTACTTGCCAGGGCTTCAGGGCCGGAAAAAATGGTTAAAAATGGCCGAGAATTTGGAGCCTGGTCAACTTGTAGTGGTGGGTTCTCTCCAAGACATTGGTAAACGTGGGAAGTATCAACTTGGGAGGGTGCATGAGGTGGTCCCACAAATTAGGAAAGGGAAGCCTGTGGTTCGGAGAGCTAAAGTTGCCATCTGCAACTATGATGAGAGTACGGGGAAAGTGAAAGTAGACTACGTGTTGAGGGATATTTCGTGCCTCGCCCCCGTAAAGAACACCTAAGTGTTAGGGTTTGAGCCTGGTTTTGTCTGCGGTGGCCGACACTTGTCTGAGCCCAGAACAGTCGGTTATTATCGCAACAATTGTATATAGCGTCATTTTAGTGTGTACCTATGGTACCAATTTCATGTATCGTCGTGTATTATTCGTATTGTTGTTCATTCTTTGCATGCCCTTTGTATTTGCGTATTAACTTAAACGTGAGTGATTCAAACAATTTGTGTATCATGTGTTTTTATTCATTGGCTCACAATTGTCGTCAATTCTTTTTTAGTTATGCCATGTCAGACTGTCATAACTAGGGGCCGCTATGTTCCAGACAATTGTTCACCTAATCAAACGTCATATAAAAACCGTTCAGGTCTACTGAATCTTAGCGTATTACGTCATGGAATATTTCCTAAAAATGAGCCAAAATTGCACCATCGTTCGTAAGACTTGTGTCAAACCTGTTTAAACATGAAACATTGCATAACCACCTTTGAACACCTGTTTGAATTGCGTGACAATGTCTTTCATTATTGCGTCACAGTTACTGTTTACGTGAGTTTGAGATATCGCAAATTATTCTAGTCATTCGTAAAATTGTTGCTTGAAGTTAGTCGCAAATTTAACTGTTTCGCTTAGTGCTGCTAGCTGGACAAAATTTCCGTCTTTTATCTAAGTAGTTTGTTCTGTAGTGACAAGTTTTAGTGGTGTATCGCGTTGCACCCATTTTCGATAGCCGCGGGCTAATTTTACAGAAATACACTTTTTGAATAGAAGTTTCAGAAGAGTGTTTGTCTTTCGGTCATTAGGCTACATACAGACGAACGGATCCGAAACTTTATGTTACAATTTTCCCACGAAGAGATTATGGTTTACCGCTGTGACCACTACCAAATATCTGGTTTCTGGGTTGTTTCTCCCACATCGGGTAGAGAAGGGCGGTGTTTAATTCTCCAATGTTCTTGGAGTCCTTTCTTCTGTTTGTAGATTTGTCCGCAAGTCGGACATTTGTGAACAGTTGGGAAGTGTTTATGGTTGATCTTCTCCTCTCGACTGAAATAAAAAATAAAAAATAAACAAACAAAAAAAAATCAACCCACATAATCATAAACTATATCAAATGTAAACACACAACCCACCTCTGAAAAGAAACATATTGCATCTCCGACACACTCCACACGTTTTTTCGTGTCTTTTGACTCTCCAATTGGATGCCAGTTGTTTTTCACAGAACCTACATCTTTTACATGCATGGTTGTGTTGGTCCTTGCTTTTAACACTATCAACAAAACAAAACAAAAAAAACTTATTATCACCCACCCACAATTTTATTTTCATGAAAAGACTTGAAACTGACCAAAATTTCAGGGAAAATAAATAATGATACACACACACCCTAATCCCAACAAACATCAAAACAAGGAAATAAATACTTTCCAAACATTACCCCACAGATTTGACAGAAAACACACGATAATTACACATGAGAATGGAGAAAACTCTCTTCTTTAAATGTCTTATGACACTTCTCACACTCATAATCTCGCAAGCATTCATCTAAAAATCTAACGAAATGAATGTTTTAGAAACCCACTGAATTCGAATAGAGAAAAAGCAAAAAATAACATTCACCTGTTCAATGAGTTCGATTCAATAATTTCGCATCAACTTCATACAATTTCGCATCAACTTCACTTCTTTCAAGGCACCCATACAGCCGGCATGAAATCTACTCGCTTTTTATAGAACTCTTCATACAATCAATGTTTCCTTTTGCAACTTCCTGGTTTAAATCAACCGTTATTGCCGCTCAAATCGGTCGAAAAATGCGTTCACTTTGATATAGCGTTAACCTTCAATGCTTGGCAAATCGGCTGAAAAATGAGCTGTCTTTAAAGCTTCCTTTTGCTGATTGCAACTTCCTGGTTCAAATTAACCGTTACTCTCACCCGCTTAAATCGGTTGAAAAATGAGTTGTCTTTGATATAGCGTCATCAAGCGAGTCGTTCACTTTGATATAGCGTCATCGGTCGAAAAATGGACTCACAATCTAGCCGCACTACATTTTGTCACTACATTTACTTGTTGTATTTGACATCAGAGACTACTTACGTATAGAAAGGTTGATTTTATTTTGAAATCGTACAAAATCCACTGACATCACATTTAGCTGTCACTTAGCTGTTAATGTAGTGACAGTTTTTCAATCTTCTCACTCAATGAATCAGAAATTGCTGGATTCCAGACTTTAAAACCGAATATCGATTGATTTTTTTGACAAGTAGACCAACTTTGCTAACGAACATCATAAACTTGTTAAGCAGATAGAAGAGAACACTAGAAAAATAACCTTGGTTGCTACATCTGCTGTGTTCACTAAACAACTTCTAAAAGCACACTTTCTTTTGGAGCATTACTGATATTTATAACTTTTATATCTTCCAGCCTATTCTTAGTTTGATCCACTTCATTAAGCTATATAGACCTACAGTGCTGTGCCTAGCTCCGCGATTTTGCTAGTCCTTCATACCTCACCACTGGGTAATCTGCGACTAGGATTTTAGTTTAGCAATCTTTCTGCTGTTTAAATGTGAATAAGGTTATGATTTCTTATATTTATCCTTATATTCTCTACTCCTCTTTATATTCATCATTTACTTATCCAAACAAGCTGACTGATTCAGAAAATATGCATTACAAAAATGTAAACTACGCACACCAAACTTTTGTGCCAACGAGAAATGAAAAAATAAGTAACTTATTACAGTGAGTATTTATTGAGGATAAAACCCATGAAGATGTTGGACATGGAAGAAGATAAATCTTCAAACTTAAAAGAACATTCTAGGCAGAAAAATACCCGAAATGCTTTTATAAGCTAAAAAAACTTCATCATCATTGAGTTTTAACGTTCTTTTCTAGGAGCATACAGTTAAAATCGTTCGCCTGCATCGAAGTCTAACTGACAACAACTTCTTGTGAAATCTTAAACAAGTAGGCCTACTGCGATTGAATTAAGCTAAACATATGTGAAGTCTGCGCTTACTGCATGACAAACGGAGAAACGAATGCCACAGAATTTACAGTATATCGCTGACTTCCCTTTACACATGTCGCCAAACATATGTGTAATCTACGCTTTCTGCATGACAAACAGAGAATTGTATGCCACAGGATGTAAATCGCTGATTTCCCTTTCATAATGTCGCCTTGATCAAGCAGCTGTAACGAAGCTGTCATAGCAAAGTCAGTTGGCTACCATACGGTAAAGTAACCAAACAAGAAGGTTAGATGTCACTTATTGTAGGGGGGAGCAAATAGACTATACTGTAGTGCAGGGCTTCCCAAACTTTTTTGCTCGCGACCCCTTTTAATCTCCTAAAACTTTCCGCGACCCTTTACAGTTGACATGATAAACAGTGCGAAATATACGTTTGTGATTTATTAAAAGGCTTAATTTGAACCATTTCGAACGAAACTAGAGTAGCATCAAGCTACCGATACTCGAAACCTGCTACTTTACACGTAACCCATTGGAAACAAAACACAACCGAAAACACATTTATTTAGTTTTAGTGTGATGAGTGCGACTGCTTTCTGCTGCAAAGCGAATCCAGTCGGTGCTCAATGTTTGTTACTGCTGGTCTCAAGGCGGTTTCAATCTTGCTTAGTCTGGAACGGTATTTTCTTACGATTGTCATTAACTTTGATAATGTTGACTCGCACAGAAGCGTGAACACAAACACCAGGAGTGCAGTCACTGCTGAGTGAGATAATTAGGCCTATAGATATTCCGCTTTAACCAGCCAAAAAGTGTGAAACTTTTTCCAGAAAATTCAAGCCGCAACGTAGAATCAGAAAATAGATGAGCATGTTATTCCTGAGATTTGGAAGAGAGGTGCTCGGTATTTTGTATTTGTATTACAAATAAGTTTAAGATCCAATCAAATTTGGCATTGTTTAATTCTGGAAGAAAATACTTTTAAAACTGTTTCAACAGATTTGAGAAGTGGTCGATAACCACAGGCTTAAACATTTGGTTCCCCATCATCACTGTTAGTCAAAAACTCTACAGTAGATGAAAAAATTTCAAATGAATCATTTTCAACTTCTTCTTTCTTGATATTTAAATTTTTAACAAACTCTTCAAGTTTTTGATTTCTTGATTTCAATGTAAAAATATTGGTGTTTTTTCCTTAGATGGATAAATTAAGTTCTTTCCATTTTTCAAGCAAATTTTACAAATAGCATAATTTTGAAAGTCAGATGTCATTGCAGAAATGATGGACCAATTAAGTTTGATTTTTTTCCCTTGGAAAAACCACGACTTCATTTTTCAACGTTAATAGCGTTTTTAAAGTTTTGTTTTTGAGAGCCCTCTTACTTCACAATGCAGTAAAAGGGATTTAAACTGAACTCTCATTACATTTTACCATATAAACTTGCAAAAATATGGGTATTGAGTGCGCGACTCAAAGTTAATATTTTTATAGCATCTTGCACAATAGCATTTCGATGAGGATAATTCTTTTTAGCTATTGAGGTTTCGCAATGAATCATAGCCCATGTATACTAACTTAGTGTGTTAATACAATATGTGTAGGCCTAGCCTATCACTCGCAAATCGCACTTTTGCATGAAACCCAAGTGTATGTCCTCTCATTGCAGAAGCTAACACAGTCATGACAACATTGCAGAAGCTAACACAGACATGCCAACACAGTCCTTTCAAAATCGCCCACTTCCGTGCAAAAATTGACGAAATTGTCGTTACCGTTCGATTTTTTTTAACCAGCTTTCGATTAGTTTTACTTTTTCAATATTTAGCTATATTAGCATGCAGTCCTCACGCTAGCCCACTACCAGGGCTAGGCCTATTTACGCAGAATCTACAACTCAGTTAAAAATAATGTTTTGAACAGTTATATCAGTTTTAACAACTGCGTTATAAAATAAACGTCTGAAAAGTATCATAGGATAATATGCATTACTTTATGTAAAATTGGTGTACTCTCTGCGACCCCTGAAGTTTGTTACGCGACCCATTGCGGGGTCGCGACCCCCAGTTTGGGAAGCCCTGCTGTAGTGTATATATTAGTTAATGTAGCCTATATTAAATGCATCAATGCTTTAGGTTAGGCAATATAACCCATTGGCAAATTTGCCGTGTTTAGCTGACATGAACAGACGTAACTCAGCAACAACACTACATTTAACATTATAAAAACAAAAAAACAATAAACGAACGTTTTCAGCTAGTCATACAGCCCTTTTCAAGCCTATACATATGAAAAAATATTTTAAAAGAAATGCTAAAGAATCATACAGTGTCACAGCAAAAAATATGGTCAAATCTAAACATTTGAAAGACTGCTTAGAGTGGTTAACTTACAGTACTCATACAAGCCATACGGAGCCCATCTTTTAACCGTTTTTGATTGAATTGTCACGTGTTGTGCTTCTCATATTTTGCTTTGTTTGTGCCACTATCTCGTGTTGTGCTTCTGTCCATCTTGCGTAATCTGCTTGAGTCCTTCTCTGAACAATTAATTTTAACTCTCAAATACTTGACTTCTTGTGCTGCGTAATTTTTTCAGTTATCATTTTGTAAACGAAAATGTTCTATTATTGTTGTTGTTTTTAGAATGTTAAATGTAATGCTGTTGCTGAGTTACGTCTGTTTATGGTTTAAAAAAGTTACCTCTCTACCTAAATTGTATTAGCTGACATGGTCTTTGATAAGGCTTCTCAAACTATGGATCGTGACCTCAAATGGAGACGCAAATTGTAACTTTAGAGAAACAAATTGAAAATGATTTTACAATGAGCAGTTTACAGTACACTGTAAACTGCCCACCAAAAGATCGTGTAAAAAAAAATTCTGAAATGGGGTCGCACAAAAAAAGTTTAAGAAATGCTGGTCTATATTAGTCTATATACTCTCCCAGACAGAAAAATCCATCATGTTTGCAATAAATAAAAGTCTGCAGACGTTGAATCAATGTAAAAATAGCGGATTTTGCTATCTGGGCCTATGGTAGTCTAACAGGGAGGCACGTTAAAAATTTGCGAGATCAAAATATGATGACAAATCCTGATCAATAACTTATTAGTCTATACTCTCTAAGACAGCAAAATCCGTCATTTTTACATTGATTCAAAGTCTGCAAATGTTGAATCAATATAAAAATAGCGGATTTTGCTGTGTAGGCCTACGGTAGCCTAGCAGGGAGGCAGGCTAAAAGTTTGCGAGACCAAGTGATGACAGCGCCTCCCTGATGATCGTAAAGACGTTGGTTCAATACCCTCCAGAGCACCTGTTTGTGTCTCGGCAAAACATATACTGTAAATTATAATCATATTGGTATGGTTTGTTTATTGTTGCTTTACAACAGCTGAGCTCTTTTTACGACAGTGCTTTTTACAAGTTTATATCATATTTACGGTGTCACTACATTGCTTTCCAAACAATTTCCACTGCTTTATGCAAGAAAGAACACAATCGATACCGTTTTTCAAGTCTTTGATATGACTTGACCTGGAATCGAACCTAGAACTATCAGCACTTGAGTCAAAGGCAATATTACACAGCATACTAAAATAATGAGAGCACAACTGACTCGATGACTATATGATCGTCCCTTTGCTACCTCAACGTATTCAGACCTTGAATCAATGTAAAAACGACTGACTGATTTTCTGTCTGGGGCTTCCTGTTGTTAATTGCATTGCATTTGTGATGGCAGTGAAGGCTTCTGCCTGTTGACGTAATAGCCTCAGCCTAATTACAAATCACTGTTATGTCAAACTGGCTGTTAATAAAGTATCTCAAATAAAACAGCTGTTAAAGACAGAAAGCACAAAGCATCAGTAAGTTTTGATAAAAATGTTAACTTTTTACACCCATAAGTTCAGCTTAATTTCACTCTCAAAAGTAACTACTGTATCTGGAATAAGCCACTGCCCACAATGTCTTCAGCATGATACCGCTGAATTGCGGATCTGAATAGCTTTCATTTTGATTCTAGTTTATAAAATCCTTCACCTTTTATGATATGCTCACCGGGATAGGTTAATTTATTTATGAACTTCACTAGTTGAACAAAGAATTTGTTTTACTCAAAAAGATTAAAATTTATTTTTATTTTTTAAGTTTTAGGTTATGTGACCAAGGTCCTTCCCCTCGTCTTAAGTCTATCACAGACTTTGATGCCACATAACTATCGGTAAGTTAGTTCAATGTGATTGAAGAGTGAAAATCTTGTTTGAAATAGAAAGACTGGATTGTTTTATAGGGTAGGTGACCGAGTACTTTCTTTGGAAAAGCTACTGCACATTGCACAGCACAGGTGGGGATCTTGTTTTAACTTCTTGATGACGACATTTTTGTCTTTTTTGTTGAGTCAGTCTTATATATTTGTTCAACGGCTTTCCAACGTCTATACTGCAAGATGCAAAGGTTCTTGAAATGTATCCTTGTTTGCATTACTTAAATGACAATTTCATGACCTGCAAACATATCAATATAAGGGCTGGATGCACCAACAACGAAAATTCTAAGATGCAGATTAAGCTATTGATCGAATTACATAACCGTGGATTAATTTCCACGACCGTCATCTGTGGGTCATTAATCGGCGATTTCCAACAACGAATTGTTATTGTTGTGTACATGCAAAATAATCCGCTTGTTAGCTGCTTAATTTGCTGATTTTCTTTATCGGTAGATGATTCGATGCCGGTACATCAAACTTTAAAAGCTATATCAGGTCAAAACACATTTCAAAAGTTCAATGTAAAGTTTATGGTAAGAGCTGCATTAGCTGTTCTTAGCCTTTGGTTTTGAAAACAACTGCAGTGAAGCTGAAAGGTAAATTCAAGTTTTGTGCCATATGGGATAAACATAGGCCTAAATGAAATAAATATAGCGAGCATTCTAATGATTCAAAAATTCTTTGTAGCCTGAAAAAATGCGGTATCTTATTTTGCTGGTGTAGGAAAGTAGTTTACTTAGCCTACCAGTCAAGCCGTTAATATAATTTATATCTTTCTTGTAGGCTACAAGAGGCCAGTAGTGTTGACAGGGAAGGTTTATGGGGTACTTTGACCCTGGTTTGAGATCATTTAAGGGGACCTTAATCTTGGCAAGGGGTCCGGGAACTTAAAGACGCTGTCGGGTATTTTTTGGATATAGTGCATTTTTCTTAGAAATGTCTTGATTTGGAGCCCAGGAATCTCATTGGTACCGGGCCCAAATTATACTTTCACCGGCCCTACTTTTTGCTTAAAAGGAAACTAATAAACCTCAAAAACGATAAAGCTAAAAATACTGAATGCAATTTTTATATTTTTACAATTTCCACTCAATGTTGAATACATCGAAAGCACAGAAATATGTACGCTAGTGGTTTCAAAAGAAAAATAAAGCTTTTGGCAAGCGTTTTTGGATTTAAACAGTTAAAAATAAAAAGTAATACCGTACACTGTATTTATGCAATAGCGTAATAAAGTATGAATAGCGTAATACTAATGTAGGCTAATACCGTATGATTTATTTATACTGCAAGCAATTTAAAATCAGAAACAAATGCAAGTTTAACAAAATCGTGCAAACAAAGCAAGCAATAAGTGGTTTATGTACAGTACAGAATAAGATAAAAAAAAAAAACGAAACGTTCAGATTTTTTCAGATTTTTTCAGTTCAGATTTTCAGATTTTTGTGGACATTATTTCCACGACATGCTTGTCTTTGTAAAATTCCCAGACGGTAAAATCCGTCATTTTTACATTGTAAAAGTAATCAATGTATGTAATTGGATTCTATTTGAATAAGACCTTCTGATGATCCGTTAGGTGAAACAATTTGTAAAGGCTTCAGATAGTTATAACTATATTTGATTTAATTGTATACTGTATGCATTATCACAAAGCCTCAATTAAAACGTTAAAACTGAAAATCAAGCAGATTGATTCCAACACCTGTGACGTCACAAAGAAGCAAAATGCAATTCAGATGAGAAAACCTGTAGTAACCTGTAGAAATCAAATAAAATTTATTTTTAAATTTATTTTGTTTTGAAGTATTTGAGTTTAAATTTGTTACGATGACGATATTTACCCACCAAGTCAGAACGTTTGTTAAGAAGGTGGTTACAATCGGCCTTTAGAATGGCCAGTTTTTCAGCGAGACAAAGGCCACAATTACTGTGACCACCTCCACTGGCCGAGCACAGCTATGGATGGATCATGTTATTTTGGGATCAACACTCCTGTCCTTAAGGTCTCAAACTGCTTTAGATAGTTCCGTGCTGTTTTGTTTAGACCTATCCATGAAGGAACATTTATGGTTGGAGAAACGTTTTTTAAAAGTAGTTTCACAACAACCAATGTAATTAAGAACCTTCGGGCCGTTATCAATGGTGACTTTGTAAACAACGGCCTTCCGCAAGCATTGCCCATTTAAAGGACAATCTGGCTTTACCCTGCAATTGCAACCAGGCTGAGATGGTTCATTATCAGCCTGCAATATTGATTTATTGTGGGTGGATACTGGATATGATGCTTACAACATTCGGAGAACAACTGTAGCTCAGCTTAATAGTAGCCTATTACGGTTGAATATTTTATGCAATCTATGATGGGGCGGAAAGTGGATGGAAATGAGTCTAAATTTAAATTTTATGCAAAGCTATCGATTTTGCCAAACCATTTATGGATTTAGATGATTATATTATACAGACAATTTTCCATGCTAGGAAGTCGTTGCTTTTCGATGGAGGTGATACTTGGGCTAAGAAAGATGGATTGTTTGATGTTACTATGGGTTCATTTGATGGTGCAGGGGTTTGCGAGTTGGTTGGTTTGTTTCTTTTGAACGAACTTTCTGCTATTGTTGACAGAGAGATGCTTGGGTTGTAACTTGATGATGGTCTGGCTGTTTTGCGTGATTTGTCCGGCGCAAAAGTTGATCGTTTGAGGAAAAATGTCATTCAATTATTTAAACAACATGGCTTAAGTACTACTGTAGAAACTGGCCTAATTGAAATTGACTTTCTTGACGTGACTTTGGGTTTGGTATCTGGTAAATTTTGGCCTTACCGAAAACCCAACAGTGATCCAATTTACATCCATGCCCAGTCCAACCATCCACCTAATATTAAGAGACGAGTCCCGACCATGATTGCAAAGCGATTGTCCGCCACATCATTTGGCCAGAATGAATTTAATGGGACCGCATCTGTTTATAATGACGCCCTTTTGAAGGGTTGTTTTACGGAGAAAGTTTATATCAACCCTGCTAATAACTCGCGCACATCTAGGAAGGGGAGTCGGAAAATGTTATGGTTTAATCCTCCTTTCAGCTTGCAGGTCGACAGCAACATCGGTAAAGAATTTTTCAGACTTATTTCTATCCACTTTCCGCCCCATCATATAGATTGCATAAAATATTCAACCGTAATACTATTAAGCTGAGCTACAGTTGTAGTTGTTGAGCTAAAGTTCACATTTTCAATGTGAAACTCAAATGTAGATTTTGCTCAATAGCTATCTTCAAGGCATAATCGAGCACAATAATGAACACATATGGTGCAAGAGCGTCCCCTTGTTGTACGCAGTGTGGATTCTAAAAAAGTCTGTTTGGCCATCTTTGAGAACAACTTTTGCTTTAGTATTTTGGTAGGCCTAGAAGACTTTAATTGCAGAAACCATCTTTTGTGGGATACCATATGCTTTTAGAATGTTATAGAATGTGACTAGTTTTAAAAAAGTGCATGTGGTGCTTTTGATTAAGTTATCGTTGCTACTGAAGTGCTTCGAGACTTTGTCTGGCCAATTTTCCAAGGCAATCTTTCTGCAAATATGTTGAGTGTCCTTGCGGTCTCATTTCTCATTTTTCTGCAACACAAAAAAGCGCGCATCCGGACGGTGTATCTCATGAATAGAAGCATCACTTCGAAACAAAACGTAAAGTAAACACAATCAACTGTAACGTGTAACAATCAATAGCAAATCTAGAAAAACATTTAGGGGAAGGCATTGGAGTTTTATGAAAAAAATCCAAGAGAAAATAGACAATCGAAAATTTGATATCTCAAGAAAATAGCTTAGCGGATGGGGAGATTACAATTTTAGTAAAGAGGTCACTTTCTTCAACCACAGAGATATACAACCAAGCTACCACACGGCATTTAACATCATTGTAGATATGATAAGCAGTTATTTTTTTTGTTACTTGATAAGGGCTAACGTGTGTATGGCCGAAAACGTTTGTAGCTTATAGTTTATGTTCAATTTTAATGGATTAAGTTAAATGCCGTGTGGTTGCTTGGTTGTATATGTCGATGGGAAGATTGTTTGCAGAAAATTGTGGAAGATTTTTTTTTGCTCACTTTTTGCGTATTTTGTAATTCAATAGCTTGATGGTTTTTAATTAAGATGTATGTAAGCTTACACTTAGAACGGCTAAAGAGGTACGGTTTTTTGAGTAAAGGTGAAAATAACTACCTCACTATTTTTATGACATATTTCACTTGGTAGACAACCTTTATTAAGTTAGAAACATTTCAATTTAATTTTTAACTAGTTTACTGAGAAGTTTATTCACTTTGGATTATTGCATTATTTTCTTAATTGTTGATGGGCATGTGAAAAACTTTCTTCCTTCTAGATTTACCGCCAAAAGCATAAGTCCTCGTTGCAACCGTTAGGTTGATTACTTGATTGTGGGAATCTTTATCATCGTACAGAGACAGTTTCTTTGAAAGCTTAATCCTGGCAGTTTCGCATAAGCTACTTGTAGATGCTTTAAGCCACTGACGCAAGCCCTGTCACCGAGTTTGACAGGTGAAGTTTCCAATTGTTGAAGTGTTGTTGTCTGTGAATTATTCCATCCACTAAGTGGACCTGAATGGAGATCAGTCCTTGAAATGTGTTGCTCAAGCGCACACTACTAGAGTCGAACCAGCACCACTTGTTCTTAAAGTTCCTTCGTTCGTAAAGAGTGGCGCTTAACTAACTGAGCTATTGGGGAAGAGCTACCAGGTTAATGAAATGTCAGTGAGTTAGAAATGTCGCAAATTGGCAGAAAAATTATATCTTTTTTTTTCGGTTTTTGGTAGGCACCTGACCCGGTGATGGGAAAGCGCAAAATTTTGTTTATATTCTAGTCTGCTAAATTGAAAATAGTCAAATTAAACAGCAAAATTGAGTGTTTGCAGCAAAACATATCACGGCTAGTTTGAATATGGCGAATATGTTGTTATGTAGATCAATTCTTAAGAGTCTTAGCCTATATATTGCTTTTTGCATACTTTTGGAAATGAAAAAAATGACAGGTTTGTTATGGCTATGATTGTAACAATTACGACTTTTAGAAATTAACTTTCATAGTAACATATCCGGCCGTGTTCAAGTAATCTATAAACACTAAACAGTGAACATACTAATTTTAATAATATTTATTTCAAACTCACCATCAAGCGCAAATAGTTTACTCATTAAAAATAGATCTATTTAAATTATATTACGGTAAAAAGGCAAAAGTGGCAAAAGAAGGAAAAGATCGCTGTCATTTACTTTTGAAGAACTTTGCATAATTGAAGAAAATGACAGGTTTATTTCAAAAACCGGTTTCAAACATGTTACTTTGAGTTACTCAACAGACGTAAAGAAACCGCATGCAGTTAAGTGTATTTGGCTTTAGATTTGCTAGCCTGACTTACCTTGAGGAAACGTTGTAAAATATAGGGTTGAAACATTCACGAAGTTGTAGCATCATGTATGCCAAAAAGGAAAACCACCAATGGCTGTTAGGTGTTAAGATTGGAATTCCTGTGTACGCCACTTTCAAGCTAGATATTTCAAAAGCTGAAATACAGTAGAAATAAATACATTATAAATTTTAATTTATGGTAGGCTATAGCCTAATTAGCTTATGCATGATCGTTACAAAATTAAAATAAATTTATATGTAGCGGCACTATTTAAGGGTGCACCGCCCATACACAGCTGTAGTTAGTACAGCAACATTCCGAGCGCGGTAGTGCGGTGGAAATGACCAGAGAACAGCGTCTATATCCACTATTGATTTGTTTTATTGACTTGTTTCAACTGAGTAGCGTCGAACGACAGAATTCAACCACAGAACACCAAATGAAAGCACCAGAACAACTAACGATTCCACCACCAGAACTCAGTACGGTATAATATGCTGTCGTTCTACATTTTTAACTTAACCTCAGAAAATTAAGAACGAGTCAGAAATTATGGTCAAAGTTTCTTTAGAAGGATCCTGGTTTTGATGTGGAAGGCGCCGCCGTAAGGCATTGCAAACTCTATCCACGACCATATAACGCAACACAACGGTAAATCTACGTGTCGATGAAGTACTGGTCGGAATGCGGCCAGGCATTTTACAAAAATTGATTGCTAGATTGAATTCCGAGACGCGGACCGCGCCTTATCCTCTGCGCCATCCCATCGCCATAGCTTGTAGTAGTAGATAGTAAATTATAATACATGTTAGATGCATCAACACGTAAAGACACGGTAGCCACTCGTAACAGCTTACGTAAGAGCTTGTAAGACAGGAACCAATCAGAACATAGTTTAAAAGGCTACCGTCCAATTGTGACCCTTCTAGCACTCAGCTAGCCAGAGAGTTAATCAGTGCTTTGAACGCTGTTTGGTAATTACAGAAGAAAAAATAGTTATGACAGGGGTGGGAATCGAAACCATGTCATCCAAATGTATTTCCTAGCCCTAACCCTTAGGACATGTTGGCTTCGGCGGAACGTTCACTTAATTTACTTTCTATCAGATACGTTTGCGTTTTTTATCTGTTCTTCTTCTTCATTGTGTGTCTTCATCGTGTTCTTCATCGTGTGCGCTGCGCTACTCAAGCGCCTGGCAGGCTCCACCTCGGGGGCGAGGGCTGACATTTTGCGTATAGCAGCCTTAGCCCTTATCTACTCTTCAGCAGAGTACTGTGCACCTGTTTGGTGCCGCAGTGCTCACTGCCACAACATCGACACTGCCATAACCAGCGCCCTGCGCACAGTGACCGGATGCCTGCGTCCCACACCTTTGGACAATCTCCCCAGTCTTGCTGTCATCCAACCTGCTGAGCTTCGTTGCAAAGAAGCCACTCTGTCTCTCGGCCGACGGCCACTGGAGCCTAACCATCTTCTCCAGAACATCTCTGCTCTCCCAAACGAGCACTCCCATCGACTGAAATCAAGACACCCATTCGTGCCAGCTGCTCAACTTTTGATCAACGAAGTTGATAAACAAGACATCTCTGCGGCTACTTGGGCGGACCATAAATGGAATTCTGAATGGAAGTCAAGTACCACCAGACTACATTCGTTCATCTCCGACGCCGAGACAGGCCCCATCGGCATGCCACTACAAAGACAGGCATGGGTGCACCTCAACCGTCTTTGTACAGGCGTCGGGCTTTTCCGCTCAATCATGCACCAATGGAGAATGGCCTCCTCCTCCTCCTCCTCCTCCTGTGAATATGGTGCCGAGGAACAAACCGCAGACCACATCATCAATGCCTGTACCATCTTCAAGCCACCTAACGGAGTGGAAGGTCTGCGTGTCATGGATGATAAAACCAAAGACTGGCTTCTCTCTAGTAGCCTTCCAGTGTAGTCCGGGACCATCGTGAATCTGAGGTGGTAAAAAGATAGACCCTCGGCCCTAGGGACTCATACAACGACAACGACGATCGTGTGTTACACGGTCGTAGCCCAGACCATCACGCAAGCTCTTGCTCAATTGTTGAAATTGGCTAAATCTTGTGCAGAGCATTTTCCTTTTAGGACAGGGCATTCGAGAAGATGTTGCATCGTTTGCTCCTGTCCGTATTTACAACTTGTGCTTCCAAAAGAATACCTTCAGTGTCGCATCAACGTCTTACATCTTCCAATACCAGTTCTTAAGCGGTTGAAGCATCGCCAATACTTTAAGGGTTCACGCTTTCCGAGAGGAAGGCCTTTTGTGGGAAAAAGCACCATGTTGGCCGGTGTCAGCCCTGCTGCCAGCTCCTTCTTCCACAGTTGGACCCGCACATTGGTGGTGACCTCATCTTAACCCAGTGGAACAACTGAAGCAAGGAAACTTTTTCGTGATTTCAATCGCCTGCGTGCTGGGGTTTGGCCATATAGTGGATGTCTCAAATCCATGTCCTGACAAGATCTTTCTTTTCTGCTAGTCACGCTTCGTCTGATGTTGGGAGGAGCAATTCCAGATAGAATGTGAAGCGACGTGATGTTGGTTGGTTTGAGACAGCCTGTAATCAAATGGCAGCTTTGGTTCAACATAGGATCGATTTTCTTGGCATGTGTTGAGCGTTTGCAAGTGGGCAGGCATATTCTGTAGCCGAATAGCATAAGGCTAAAGCAGTTGACCTCATTGTATCCGGAAAGGCACCTCAATCAGAATTTCCTAGTTTCTGTAAAATATTATTTCTCTGTTCTATTTCTAACTTCCATTTACATAATGACGTCACGACAACGCAGCTTCTGATTGGTTCATGCTTTACAGGCGCTTACGAAAGTTGTTATGTTGAAGTGGCTACCTCAAGACACAAACCCCACCTGTTCGAGGAATGTAGCCGATAACGAATGTCCCCGCAATGAGTCCAAGTTGAATGACGATTCTTTTTTCCCTCTTTCTATTTTTGACTTCGATCGGATCCTCTTTTTTGTTTAAACTAGGTCCTAAAGTTTAATGCAAAATATAGCACCTCAATTTAGCACCTGCGTTTATATGGTAAACTCATCTCTCAGATTATTGACTAATGGTAATTATTAAATAAAATGATGTTTGCCAAGATGTTGTTTGCTCTAATATATTTCTCTTTAGGTTAATGCTGAACTGTGAATTACCATAGCAAATGACCGATTGTTGTAAGTGTAACCCCTATCAGTAGCCTAGTTTGCAGTAGTTATATTGCATGATTTTGATAAACAAAAGTCTAAAGTCACTGTGTTTTTAAATGCTACTAGTAGGCTTGGTGAAATGCTAGAATCGTTTAATTTTTAAGCTACGGCTAGTAACGCATATTAACATATTGACCTCACCTCTCATTGCCCGTCGCTTCTTTCTTAACACTGTGAGCTTGAGAAGAATTCCAATGGAAAATCCCAGCACGAAAATGAATGGGATGTAGAAAAACAAGGAAAATGCAATGATACTGTAAGTTCTGTAGTCAAATACCCTGAAACGAGTAAGTTATTTTGTCTCAGTAAACGTCTATTGCGGTATTTTTGAGTTGTCATTGTTTTTAAACCAAGCATCTTACTTTGAACCGTCAAGAGAACATGAGGCAAACGTCGCATCAACCTCCAATGAGAAGCGTTTGCGTTTGTACGCACCAAAGAAATATACCCCCGGAATAAAACCAATAGCGAATATTGCAATCCATACGATGTAAACAGGTATCTGTAGAAAAAGTGAAAGTGTAAGTTAAATATGCTAGTAGTCTCATTTATATTAAGCTACATTGTTGTCCATTTGAACGAAAAAAGTTTGAAAGCATGAAAAAAAGTGCAAGATATTTACTTTTGTTGCCTTGAACGTGTAGGAACGGTACCGATGAGGCCATTGTATAGAGATGAACCGATAGGCAGAAAACATGAGAATATGCAAAGCTGTGACAAATGTGATCCAGATATCTGTAGCCCAGAAAAACTGAAAATAGACAAACATCCGCTTTTCAATTAAAGACCTGAGTTTAAAAACTGCTTAAGTAACATTTTGTGGAAATTGAGTTATCACCAAAAATATGTTGTATAATGGTCAATGCATGTCTCCACGCAAAACCTGATTTAAAAAATGACTTAATTTCGCTGTCACACACGCTGGTGTTTGTACAGAAATAAGAGATTTAACAACTTAAAAAAGCTATAACTTACTTTATCTAAAAAGTTGTCTTTTGTGACTCAATTAAATATTTCTTTAACTCAGGTCTTCAATTGCTTTTTTTAATACAGTATGTCAATGAACAAAACCATTGAAATCTCGTTATTAATTTTCGAGAAGAATTTTTGTTTACTTACTTTGCATAAAAAGTCACTCAATTTCCATTCCTCATATCCGAATGTAATGCAGTAAATGAACAATGGGCTGGTAAGCGAAGCAATGAGATCTGATACACTTAGACTCAGCATAAGAAAGTAGAATGTACTTCTGCACCAAATAGTAAAAAAAAAATGTTAAAAAAATAGTAAAAAAAAAAACAATTAAGAAATACATGTTTGAGTAATAGGTCATCTATTGATTATTAAAATAGTTAAATAAAATATTATCGTTTTTTGTAATACCATTAACTCATGGCGTAAGCGTACTATCGCTTGAAACCATTCTGTTTGTAACTCATGCGTTAACGTAAGCGCTATGAGTATTGAGTAATGACCTTTCGATTCCACCAAAGCGAAAATAAGGTACCTACGACGAATTTGATTTACAAACGAACAAATTTGTTCAACTTTAGTATTGCCATTAACGTGCACGCAAAAAAAAACGAAAGTACTGGCCACTATTTGTGATAAAGTAGACTACTAGTACGAGAATGCAGTGACGTTGCCAGAAAGAAGATTTTTGATGGACCAAAGCAACTTTTGGAGGGCCAGCGTCATTCAATATGAATTACAATGGTATCAAAACATCCGTTTTTTTTTTTAAATGGCAAAATAAATTTTTGAGGAGGACAACCCCGTGGCTACGCCCTGCGCAAATGAATCGCAAATGCGACAAAAGTCTAAGGTAGGCTACTTTTGCTACTATGCGCATGTCTATATATATGCCTGGACCACAAAATAGTTGTGCCTAGAAAGGCCACAAACCCTAAGGTAAGGGCGTAAGACCACCTAAGATAAGAAGTTGTATCAACAATCAACTCATCATAATCAATTAATCAACTTTGATCGGATAGAATTTTTTATGATCTTAATTCAAAGTAAACCTTGGATTGCATCCACAAGAAATTAATTTCCGAAATATATTATTATAAATTATTAATTGGTGATTTTTTAGATGTCACGCACATGGTTATGAGTAAACAAGCCACTCACAATGATTCCCAAAGTTTATACGATGAATCTTAAGTTATGCAACCTTAGATTTCTTGCCGAGGTTAAAGTGATGAATTTACGAAGTTGGCCAAAAACGATTAAGTTATGTATACTGCAAATCTAAACCTGGCGAGATTTTCATGAATAAGTCTAGACTTTGTTTCTCGCAAAACCACCTTTTTTGTCAAAGATGATAAGTCTTGTCTTAATAAAACACTTTCCCTCAGGATAATTGATGCTGTAAGCAGCATTGAACCAAATTGCGTGAGAAAAACCGTTTTGTGGTGGCAATAATATCAGTGCAAAAAGTAAGAAGGTATTTCATGAAATTGTTGTTGGGACGGAAATCGAAATCTAATTGACTTTAAGAACGTAATAGTGAATAGTGAAAGTATTAATTTATCCAAATAGGGCAAAGTTGAGACATAAAAAGGCTTGGTTTAAATATCTAATCAGATCACTAATCCATTTCAAAAATCGTCTGTTACGGAAACCTGACTGGGCAAATTTATATAAAAAAAGTTATCATGTTAAATAAGGCTTCTTCGGTTTATTAAACTCAATGATAAAGCTTTGGTAGAGAGTTTGCTTTGTTGAACCATAGAGAAATAAAACATAATAACTTTAGCGGGTTTAGCATACTTTATTTCACACAAAATATAACATAATTAAATAAAATAAACTCAAACGTTTTCGACACGTACGTGTGTCCTCATCAGGAATTAAATCTGCAATACATAAAATGAAAAATTTATTTCATTTTATTTTATGTATTTTTTTCATTTTATGTATTGCAGATTTAATTCCTGATGAGGACACACGTACGTGTCGAAAACGTTTGAGTTTATTTTATTTAATTATGTTATATTTTGTGTGAAATAAAGTATGCTAAACCCGCTAAAGTTACTATGTTTTATTTCTTTATTAAACTCAGTGTACAAAATTTCAAGGTGCTCAGGCTTTCGCAGTTAGCTCTATTAGCTCAATGGTTAAGCGCCCTACTCAAGATCAAGCGGCGCTGGTTCGGCTCTCAAGGTGTGCGCTTGAGCAATGCATTTCAGGACTTCAACACTTCAAAAATTATTAAAAACTTTAGCCTACTCTTTCAATCTCGCTAACCGGCCCTGCGTCACTGGTTCAAAGCCTCTATGAATACTTCCAGAAAAAAAAAAACTATCAAAGGGTAGGTTTTGTCAGTCCGAGGATAAAGATTCAAATACCAACCAACTAAACCAGTTCTTTCAGTTTACCCATCATTACCCAAGCATTACCCAAACAAAAAAATCCTACAGTTGACACATTGATAACTTCTTCTTGCGTTTGAGGCCACCGCAGCGCAGGTCACGTTGTTATATCCAAACGCAGCAGCCAATGGATTTTGTGTTCATCGAGCGTTGTTAAGTCTGCATGTCTATCCTTGAGTCTGTAGGCTTTACCGAACATTGGTAGAGAATGTGGAATGAAGACTGAAAATCTGAGCCACGTGCACAAGATGGAAAGTCGGCGAAGCCCCATTGGAACATGTTGCTATTGATATTGAAACAGCCCACCACAGTTCGCAAGCCATTGCGCTTCATCCATTCCTTCCGAGTTATTTCTGGTCCTGGTGGAGCATTGATGTTGGAGAGGACCGTGAATTGGGTTGGTCTTGCGACTTCTTTTCATCCACTGTTCCAAACTTCCGAAATGTAGAAGTTGGAGCTGCAGATAGCTGCAGCATGGCGGGAAAAAAGGCGTCAAGATTTCCAACGCTAGGTTTTTGTAGGTGCGATTAACTTAACTCAGCCAAACAAAGTCTAATTAATTTATGCTTGAATATGAAATACCGACTAATGACCCATTTCAGAATGATATGTACAGGCGTATGTTTTAAATAGATTAATGAATTATTTATTTTTTCATCATTTTATAATTTAACTGTACATCGTAAAATATTAATTGTCACATATCACAAACAGCAAATCAATTGTTTTTACATTGATTCAACGTCTGCAGACGTTGAATCCATGTAAAAAACAATTGATTTGCTGTATAGGTATTTGTTAAAGTTTAATTATTCTTCTGCGTCCTTCAGATTAAATATTGAAAAAAAAACATTTACGTGCAATTTGCAAAAATCTACGACTAACAGCATCCTGTGTTCAATGAAGTCGCCTAAAAAAGCGTTAACATTAACCTAATTATTACAAAAAGCAAAATTTTATCAGCTTCCAATAATGCTTCTATTAGAGTACTTATTGTGCAGTGACAGATTACAGCGAAATCCTTTCAAGTCATTATTTGCGTTTACTTGAGTTTGGGCGACAGTGTGATGACGGCAATGGTAATGGAGTTTGCAACAGATCCAAAGACACTCAGTGTGATGCTGATTGACACCACTGTTATTAATTCCGTTTGGCTAAATCGTTGCTGATATAGACCACTGTAAAACAACTGAAATTAAAACGCTGAAAAACTGCTTTAACATGTAGTGGTGTTCGCATATAGTGACACCTGAAGGAGCGCTTGAAAACATGACTTATAGCAAAATGTCATTGTGGTCGAATTCTACTGTATTTGATTTGTAGTTCAAAGAATATTTTCTTGCTTGTGATTTATTTACTTGAAAGTTAAAGTGTTCATAGAAGTTGCACATGCTATGAAAAGCACAGTAATATACACCACTAGGCCGAGTGCTACAATAACAATACTACTTAATATTTCTTGATTGATCAGTTTTCATCATTTTTTACAATATTTTTGCCGACACTCAATTTGTGAAAATGCTAATGCGATAAAACAAATGCTGTTGTGTTAATTGTGGCTGAGAGCGCCATATTTCCTCAACGAGTAACCTATTCATTTTCATGTTTTACTTGGTAAATCTGTTCATCATTTGTAATAGAACTTTTAAAACTGCAGTGAAAACAGAAGAAATAGCGAGAGTTGAAAAAACAGTTGACCAACTTTTTTTAAAGTTACACCCCATTTTAAACATCATTTGGTATGTAAAGCTGCTAAAACACACACAATAACATGCACACCACATTAGATTTTCCTGTTTAAAGTTTTCCAATAAGTCGTGAATCGGCTCAGTGGACGAGTAGTAAGTGACTCTACCGCTGGTTTGACTCCGAATCGGGTGATATCGGAGTCTCAAAAAATGTTAATAGCGATGGTACTAGTCAAATAATGATTCAAGATTCTATGTGCATATTTCCAAGAAGTCACCGATGAATGGTTCAGGAGAGACAAGTGGTTAGGCTATAGCTCAGTTCTTGCCTTTAGTACTTTCACATGAATGAAAAACAAAATATTCTTGAATGGTATTCTAACCCGAAAAATTGATCGTTATTGACGTGTATTCAACATTTTCAAACGTTAAATCATCGTAAAAAGTACCAACTTTGCCAGCTCGGGTTGTGTTTTTATCTCTGACAAGACAAGAGGTCTAAAACTACATTACTGGACGAAACCTGATCGGAATCGAAACCCAGCGAAGATGACAGAAGCTAGATAAATCAGACAGTATTTAACACAATCACATAACAAACGACATTGAACTTGAAAGTCGAACTTTTCGTTACCGATTGCAGGAACAATTTTTAAGTCGACGCTTGCTAAGTAGACTGGCTCAAAATCACAAAAATTTTTTTTTTTCTTTTGAATCTTTCGTCAGTTTGTAATAATGTTCCTTTTGGTAAATGTATCTCCTACACCAACTTTCACAAAAAATATTAACATTTGACCCTGGTTCACCTGGTTTGAAACTTTTCAAAATATCGAATTTTCGCTTATCCCTGAAACTGCTCACTCGCTATCTTCTAATGCACTCTAGCATCTTAATGGACACAATAAGAGGCAGTAACACAAACTTGTGGCAAGAAAGGTGGTTTAATTACCAACTCCATGAACACGGACACGTGTATTACTCTCAAAATGTCGAACTCCACCACATTTCAGACCTGATTTTCTTTGTGCACAGTTCTGAATTCGGTTTCGGGAAGAGGCTGTTTTGTTTTTCACGGAAGTCTTTCACCACCTGATCAAGAAATTGTTTTTGATCTTGTGATTTCGTTACTGCAGACTGATGGTAGTCTGTGACAAGCCCAAGAGCTCGTTCTGAAGACTCATTCCCAACCTTGAGATGAGAAAGTCGTCCTTTGATGAGGTTATAATCCTCATCTTTTTTTCCCAGAGAGAAGCCCGTTTAGACAGAAAGATAGGCTCCTTATTAATAACGCTGAAAAGCAACCAAGACTGTGGGCCAAATAAGTCTTTCAGCTGCGTGGAAAATGTAATGGCAGGTATCTGCTGCTCAGCACTTTTCAAAGAAGATTCTTTGCTGTATCTCTCCAAGCCCTACTTTGCTTTTGTTGCACACCAGCGGTATTGTAAAGAAAAAGGACGACCAAACGCTCTGTCAGATACCAAAAGTGGTTTTCGAATTTGCTAGCCATGGCTTGGCTGAATTGTGGAAATCTCTCCGATTTATGCTCTTTGACATTGGTGAGCAACATTTTGTATAAATTGATATCCTCGACAGGAGCTTGAAAGGGTAAAGCTGCTCTTGACCATGCCTTGACATAAGTTAGAACAGGCATACGAACTTAGCAAGGTCCATAATTTTCATCAGTTGAGACTGTGAAATATCTTCTTTCAACTGGTGCTGCAACATGGAAATCTTAATGGTGTAGATTGCTTTAGCCAGCCAGTATGCATGCCTTGCACCAGGTGCCTTCATTCTAAATACCTTTCCTTCTGGTAACACTCTTCCTGCAATATCAATTAATTATCATCCATAAGCTAATTACCACAAAAACAGGATATTTCCGCGATAATGTAGAATCTACAAAGTAAAAATAGGATTCTTACCAAGAAAGATGAGAGTCAGCTTCAAAATTTCTTGATAATCTTTTCTAGAAGTATCATTAATTAATGCAGCTTGACAAAATAAATGGTGTTTTCACATTTAATTTTTGGGAAATCCCCTGTTAAGATACTGCTAAACCACTTCGAAAGTGACTAATTTTTTGGAAAAATTCAGAATTTCTCCTCGGGTGAACCAGGGTCAATGGTCAAAACCTAACAAAAATTTTTGGTTTGCAAATATCAGTAAGCAAGTGGAACATTATTCCAGACTGACAAACATTTTAAAGAACATCAAGAAAAATGAGCCACCCTATTGCTAAGACATGAAATTCTTCAGGCATAAAAAAACATTGCATTTTTAAAATACATTTAGAATTCATTAAACACAGTTCCCGTTATGTTTTGTTACCCAATTGCGTGTGACTTCATACGCCTAAGAATCTTCTCACCTGGATGCGTTTTGCTGCTCTGTGCTGTTGTTCATTCTCACCACAAAGTAAACAAATTCGTGTTAAGTCGTTCAGTTATTTCAAGCTAAAACAAATGTAATATTTTGTAATACCATCTAATCTCCTCCGTTTCTGAAATAAACACGTGCAGATGAAATATAGAGAAAACGCACCACTGCGGTTGTCTAATGAGGTTTATCATTTATTCATCAATCATCATACCTATCTCGACTTAAAACAGACGAATTAAAAAACACACCTACATGAAGCGTATAGGCCAGCAATAAAAAAGCGATCTTGTGATTTCTATACAGCTTCTCACTTTATAAAATATCTTCTTTTTAAAGACTAGTTTAGCATAACCACAAATTTGACTCTCAAAATGAAGTACGGCACGTACTTCACGTTTAGCTAATACACTACTTTCGCGTCGTTACACAGCCTTAGGCCTGGCACAAAAACTATAAACCAATTAGTAAGACGGTACGACGAGTACCGAGGAAGTTGGAATTTGTTGTTTTGCTATTTTTTCTTGTGTTTAAAAAACGTTATTTCATCCAATTACTTTGTTGTTTATCATATAATTGCACGTTTATCTTTTTAATATCAATTCATATCTGACAATAACGCAAGCTTAAGATCGTATCAGATCTGAATCTCCTGCAAACTGGCGATCAGAGGTTACACGAGTTTCAGTGCACGAAGAAAATATTTTTCTTCATGTTATGTCACAACAACACGTATTTGCCTAATCTTAATATCTATCCCCCGCTTTCACAATGCTCTGTCTTGATTACCGTCCGGATTATTTACTATATGTTGACAAATATTCAAACTTAGGCTACAGTATAGGACGATTGTGCATTTTTTTGTCCATATCCTATACCGATGCAGTTATTTGTAAAAATATTTGGGGAAAATACCCAGTTATTAACGTAACGATGAAATTGAAAGAGCATTGACAATGATTTCATTGTAATGCAAAGGAATTTGTTTTCACACTAGTCAGTTCAATCTTAAATAGCTAAAAATCGATTTCGATCAGCTAGCAGGTAGATCATCTTCGGTTAAGCTAAAGCAAACAGTATAAAAAATCAAATGATAAAAGTGCGAAGGAGTGAAAAACGTTTTACTCTTGCTACGTCAAAGAGTTGATGGAAAAAACAACAATCAAATGCAAAATAAAAGGAAAATGGCATGAAAGAGTATGGTAAAGCATCGTACCATCATAAGCCTAAACAGGAAACATCAACAATACGAAAAATATTGGTTAAAATGACAAAAAGTATAAAGTCTGCGCTTTAAATGATATTTATGCGACGTCGAGTGTTATATCACATTTTTTTGTTTTCAATACAAAATTTATCCAAAAGAGTAAACTAGTTGCTGCAAACTAAAAAATTATCGTCAGTTCAAGCTGAGTATGGCAGGTTAATCTTACAAAATATGACTTGTGTTTCTCGGCAGTCGAGTTACTGGTTGTGATTAGCAAATGAACGTTTTATCAATTCGTTTTCGTTTCGAATGGCCAACCCCTTGAGAAAATCCTGCGTACGCCACTGTATGTAAATGACTCGTCAAAAACTGTGCTTTTTTAGCTGTGCTTAGTGAATGGAGTAGGCTACAGTGCTTCCCAACCTTTTTCAGTTCGCGACCCACTTTTAATGCAAGTTTTATTGCGCGACCCACAATGAGATATGACATCTTTATTAATATTATGGCATCTTTACTACTGGCGTACATACTGAAATAGTTAATGCGACACAACACATCTAATTGTTACATATATTTGTTACATTGTTGTATAATTGTTGGTAATCAATTTAGGGCAATTTTTTTGTAACCTAAAAACCTCAAAAAAGTGACTTTAATTTTGCAAAAAAGTAACCAAAAAGTAACTTTATTCAACAAAAACAAGAAAGCGAAAGAAATTCAACAATTCAACATAAAAAAGCATCTAAATTAGTTTCAATTTGTACTAAAATCATAATTACACATATGAAATGTTTTTAAATCAAATATAGTTATTACTATCTGAAGCCTTTACAAATTGTTTCACCTAACGGATCATCAGAAGGTCTTATTCAAATAGAATCCATTAATTAATTAATAATTCATTGCTTGAAATGTTTTTACGTTCTCTGGCAGGAAGTTTCTGTCGATCAAACACTTTAGCTGTTGCAAGGAAAACAAGTGGTTAAATATAGTTTATAACACAATTTGTTTCATCGAAAAAATTCTTTACGAGTTTTCGGGAATACACGTGATACGAACAAGCATGGGCTCGTGCAAACCTAAAATCCGCACCATAGTAGAAGATATATTAAAAGTCTTGGCATTACATAGAATGTAAATTCATCTTTCCAGTATAGCAATGAAAGATAAATAAATAGGGGAATTAGGCAAAAAAAGTATACAAAATCAAGTGACCTAATAAATGAAAAGTAACCTAAAAACACAAAAAAATGACTTTTGGTAACTTGATAACTTCTTAAATATTGACCCTTCAACCATGAAATTTTGGTTGTACCGGTACATTTCTTTTGTTAGTTGGTACAACCAAAAAAAAGGAACTTTAGTGACAAAAAATCCCCCTGGTAATCATAATGCAATAATTTCCCGATCTAATAGAAAACAGGGTGCACAAATTCATGAAAATGGAAAGTCAACAAATGAAGTGAAGATAAGAGTAACGATGGCCAAGGCGCAGTACTGTTCAAAACCAAACTGCGGCCGTGACTGCGACTTGTGAGATCCATAGTAATGTCGGTATTTTTTAGAAAATTTTAACATTCAATAACATTTAGAAATGCTTCGCGACCCACCTGAAATAGCTTCGCGACCCACCGATTGGGAAGCACTAGCTACACAATTTTAACACTTTTGCGCGCGCTTGCCGAAAAGGAGAAAGTGTTGCATTATGAAGTCAGAATTATATAAATGGTTTGTTTCACAACAAGTGACTATTCTGCATTTATAATTGCCTAAACTGAAAATTCAATTTAGATGAACAAATCAAGGAAAAACCGTATTTTTAAATTATGTAGAAACTACACATTGGTCAAAGCGTTAAAAACTGATAAAACGTTTCACAAAAATAAAAACCAATTCATTTTTCTATACCGGTATAGTTCCAAATCTTTTTAAGTTTACCACACCATTTTGTGGCACCATGTGGCAGACATACGATTTTTTATCTGGAATGTATCAGGTTGTTGAAACAAACCTTTATCCGTTTCATACCAAAGACTTTCAAAAAGGATATATATAGCTGTTCTGCTTGACTTTCAGCTTGCAATGTGGAGTAGGCAAGTTCGCTTGTTGTGCGTGCCCTTAGGAAAAATAATTAATTGTCCGCCCCGTTAGTTCAGTGGTTAAGCGGCCGACTCAAGATCAAGATCAGGCATGCGAAACTGCATGGAATAACCTATCAAAGGCTTTGTCAGTCCGAAGATAAAAATTCAAAACCAAACATTTTTAGAAATCAACATAATAGTAACACTTCAATTTTACTTTGAAATTGAATTCCACTTTAAAATGACAATTTCATAAAAAAAAAAAAAAAAAGTAAAATTTACTTATTTCGAAGTCAGTGTGAAACTTGATATACGGAAGTGCTCTTGCTTTAGCAGACGAAATGGGCAAACACCTCCCATGCACAGCATTCACCTCCTGAACTATAATCGACAATCAGCACAACAAATAGCTGACAGCAGTGGCGGCTCGTCATGAGGGACTGCGGGACTGCAGCCCCCCCAACATTTTTGTGCATATGTGAATTATATTACATATAGATAGTTTTGCCATGTTTTTTGATTTATTTTGCTTGAAGAATTAAAAAAACTCTTAATATTATTTTTTTTTTGTAATAAAAAAAAAATTGTGTTACAAAAATTAATTGGCAACTCTGGGTCTGCAAATTCTGCAGGTCCGGTGTTGCTTGTTTTATGACGTAGGTTTTTCAGAAAAAAGTTTTCTAGCGTCACTAAACAAGCGCTGTAGGGACTGCAAATAGAACAGACCCTGGTCAGGGATTCCAACCTTGGTTCTCGTAAATCTTTAGGGTAAGCGTGTGGAAGCTATCGGTGATTAGGTGAAGGGATCGTAGGTTACTTTACTTGATCTGTGTTTTGAGAAGTCACTGAGACAGACTAGTTTTGATGTGAAGTAAAGCCAATTACTGTAATTATTGGTGCTCTTTCACAATTCGTCCTTTTGGGATCAAGACGTCTTGATACGTCACACAGGTTGGAATGGACTGTTATAAAGAAGGAAGTACGGGGTGGAAATGCACTGAAAAACACCTGAAGGAAATTGTCTCCCATTTATTCATTTCTTGTTCAATTTCAACAAATTTGGTATCGTTGGAAAGCACAAGCATAGATCTAACCAACTAAGTTAATACCAAGTCCCAAAATACTACTAGCTCTATCTGGTGACCACCTAAACTTGACCAAATTTAAGCCATTATCAAAAGTTTACTTTAAATGATAAAAACATTAAACGACAGCCAATTAAAAGAACATGTTACTGTGTTACTAACCCTAACTCAGTGCATTTATAACTCAATCTGGTACAGGTTTATAATTATTTATATTAGGTTAGTCTACTGGTTGATGCAGCCCCCCCCCCCATGTTTTGAGACCACGAGCCGCCACTGGCTGACAGACATTGACATTACAAATCCACAACATAAGGATGCCACACTAAGAATTTGTGACCTCGAAACATGACATACAGTGTGACAAAAAATTGCCCTTAATAATGTAACAAAAACAATCGTGCAGGAAAAATTTTATCAGCAACAATAATCGTAGCTAACCAAAGACAGATTAAAGATGAATATGAGAAATAGCTTGCGGCACCCCAGAGTATTGCAAATGGCACCCCAGTGTGTCGCGGCACCCCGGTTGGAAACCACTGACTAATACGATGGAAACGTTGAAACTGATTTTTAATATTTTATCGCTAAAAAAATACTAAACATGAGATAAAATACGACTTTCGTTTTTTTGTAATAAAGTGTTTCTACCAATGTAATGCTTGCTACTGTCAACACGTGTTTGTAGTTAAGTTAGAAAGACACACTTCTAGGCGATTGGTTAAGCTAATTTTTCAGCAAGAACTCATTCATCTGATATACTAACCTCAATCCAAGCAAAGTAGTAAAATGTTTTAAAAAAATTAAATTGCTGTTGCACTCAAAGCAAAGAAAACGAATTAGCCAATAAATTGGAATGGTCACTTTTTAATAGTGTCTGCATGCCGAGATGGGTGATTTAAATTATTCATAGATCTCAAAAACGTTTAAGACAACCTTTTATTTCCTGCACAAACGCCATAATTCACCGAACTAAACCAATCAGGAGACTATACAAACAAAAAAGCTAAAAATACTCTAGAGCCATCTACAATTTGCACGCAATGCGTGCTGTAGATTCTCATGCATATTTACACAAACGTGTTTAGTCACTAGTCAGTCAGTAAATTAATCCTTTTTTCAATGATTTGACGTCTGCAGAGGTCTGTAGGATTTTAAATTCAACAGACTTTAAATCAATGTAAAAACAAACAATGCTCGTTGAACCTATCTCGCGAGATTATTGCGAAGTAGGCTAACAATATGGCGGCAACTGGCAAAAATACATTTCGGCTTACCGTCTTGCAAGTCAGTGCAAAATAATTAGCTAGAAATTGAATTCAATTCAAGAGATAAATACCGTATAACGAAGCGCTAGAGTTATAATGATGGTAAGTTAGTGATTTTTTTTAAACAAATATGTCTAGCAGTAACAGTTCACCGGTAAACAGTTTTACCAAATAAAGTAAAAGTTGCAATACTGGCAGAACCAGTCTAATGACCAAAGTACGCCGCGTCTATGGCTGATCTTGCTTTATGAACTCGAGTGCCAAAAACAAGAAAATGCGTATTATTTATCCAACCAAATCATCAATAACTTAAAGAAGGAATATTGGTGATTGCTGGTGCATTAAATAAATAATTCAACCTAGCGCAAGTTATTTCTACTGCTTTTCTTTTTGATTAAATCAAAATAGATGTTTCTGAGAATCCATCGCAGTTTTCTTGATTCCCTCTTAACGTTAAGCATTTCAATGCCCTATCGCTTTGCGATTATATATTTGTTAATTGATATGGTAAGCAAGACCTGAATCAGGGGCTCCGTACACTTCCTGAGAGTGGGGGGGTAATTTAAGCAGGAGCGGGAACGATGTTTTGACATCGACAGGGGCTTATTGGATTATCGCATCACATATACTTCTGGGAGGTCGCTTCCCAGACCCCGTTCGCATTAGTGAAAGCTTCAGTTTCTTATACAGCGTCTTAGGCGGCATGTTTCGTGCCGAAGGCGCAAAATTTTTGCCTTTCAGCACGATTTAAAATCGAAAAATTCTTTCAATGAATCTGAAATCACGAGCAAAAGCTTTTTAACATTTGCCACATATTTTTGAGGTTTTGAGACAATTTTGACTGGAAGAGGGGCCGTGAGCAAAATACCTCTCTGTATTCTTCCTTGACTCAAGTCCTCCAAATTTTGAACTTCAGACGCTAAAAGGTTAGATTTAAAAGGCGAAAAGGGTTAAGGTCAAAGCTATAATCTATAAAACTTAATTTACAATTACATAAATACAGCACGACAACCTGTGTCATCACATCCACAGTGAAATGAAACGTTTCAGCATCTAGGATTAGGCCTACATTCAACTCAGAAAAAAGGAGAAGCTAAAATGCATTAACTTTTATAAGAACTGAAAATAAGGAGACATCTTGATCGATAGGCTACTACAAGAACTTCAGGAAGGTCTACCATCTGCGGCAGGCCCGCAACCAGCAAATATTTTCGGGGGGGGCATTTAATTTTTATCAAAGAACAAACATTAAAATGATGCATTGTGACATTTTTATGTTAATGTCCACGCCCATTGATAGAGTGTGTGACACTACCATGTTACGGTTCAGTGGTCATAACTTATGTCAATCACGTTTTTGTTTAGTAAGCTTATAGCATTAAAGGAAACTAGCCTTTGTAACCTTTTCACATTTAGGTATGACTACCCAAGGAAGAAAATTATGATAATACAGTAGGCCTAATGTGTCGGAATGGCCCGTTTCGGTGAGTCCGATTCGGTGAGTCCGATCCCTTAACGGGGGATTTTTTCAATTTTTTTTTTAAATTATCGGGTACCGTAGCCTAATTATCATTGCCGTTTTAGGGTTAGAGGTTAGGAACTCACCGAATCAGACTCACCGAATCGGACTCACCGAATAGTAGCAGACCCCTAATGTGTTCAGTCGATTACAAATAAAATACAACATCTGTAGGCTACGAACTGCATTGGCACGACTGGAGTCATAAATTAATCAATAACATATATTTACATCAACATACACAAACAGATACATATGAATAAACTCAACACGGTAATTAAAAATTACAATCCTGAAACATTTTGTTGGCTCAACAAGTTTTTATGTTTGTAGGCCCAAAGAAGTTGACTTTGCAAATGCAAAATGACATTTTAATTTAGAGCATAATGTCTAACTTTCTACTTGATTTGGCAAGCTCATTTAACACCAATTAGGCGCTTGGAATTTGAGTACGATGGATTTGCATGAGAGTTTATCGAACAAAATCGTTAGCATGGCTTCCAACCAGCGTAGCCTACTTTCGGTTTCGATAGTCTACACGCTCTACTCTCAGTATGGCCGGAATGGCCCGTTTCGGCGAGTCCGATTCGGCGAGTCCGATTCGACTAGTCCGATTCGGCGAGTTCCCTATTCGGCGAGAGCCTTTTTCGGCGAGTGCCCTATTCGGCGAGTTTTTGAAATTTTTAAAAGGAAATTATCGGGTACCGTAGCCTAATTACAATTGCCGTTTTTACATCGTTTTAACGTCGCTAAACGTTGAAATCGTGCAGAAAGGAATAAAAATAAAATGTTTGAACTATTAAATTAAAATTCGTCATGTCAGTTCAGTTATTTTTATTTTTGACCATCCTATCAAAAACAATACACGTCAACATAGCAAAGGTAGAAGCGACAAAAGCGAACGTTAAAACGTGCTTGAATTCGTCATGTCAGTTCAGTTGTTTTTATTTCTGATCATGATATCAAAAACAATTCACGTCAACATAGCAAAGGTGTAGAAAAAGGTAGAAGCGACAAAACGCGAACGTTAAAACGTGCTTGTGACCGAAGTAAGTTATTGAGTTGAAAAAAATTTGGCACGGTCGCAACACCTTCAGAAAAATTTAAGATATGAAAAAAAAATAAAACCAAGAAAATGTTACAAAAAAAAATCATGTTTATGTCTATAAGTTAGTACTTTTGAATAGTTAAAATGATTAGTTTGGATCAACAAATGTGTGACCTACAGCTTAGATTGAAAGGAAATTATCGGGTACCGTAGCCTAGTTATCCCGACCAGCAAAAATTTATTCCAAGAACCCAGTTAGCCTAACAGTTCATTTTTACATTGTAGTAACAGAATGAAAAGGCTAACCAAATGTGTGGCCTATCGTTTTAACGTCGCTAAACGTTGAAATCGTATAGAAAAGAGAACTTTGCTGACTAGGATACGTTGAAACTGAGAAACATTCAAAGAAGCCCTACGATACGTTGCATTTTTAAGATAATGTATTCAGACGTTGAATCAATGTACAAATCAAATGTTATGCTAAATGGGTTTTTGGAACAAATCTTAGGGCTTCTGTGAATGTTTCTCAGCTTCAACGTGTAACATCCATTTATTGAGTTTTAAAAAACTAAGAAACGAAGTGTACCTACAAAACACAAACCATAAATATAAAGCGAACAAAGTAGATCTGTTTCACACAATGAGAAAACTGAGAACTGAGCGCTAACCTGAGAACTGAACGCGTACTGAGAAAACAATCAACGTGAAGCGCTCTAGGCAAGGAAACCAGAACGTAGGAACATAATGTAGACTAAACGTAATTTTACAACACAACGTATCCTAGTCAGCAAAGTTCTCTTTTCTACACGATTTCAACATTTAGCGACGTTAAAACGATGTAAAAACGGCAATTTTTGCTGGTCGGGATAACTAGGCTACGGTACCCGATAATTTCCTTTCAATCCAAGCTGTAGGCCACACATTTGGTTAGCCTTTTCATTCTGTTACTACAATGTAAAAATGAACTGTTAGGCTAACTGGGTTCTTGGAACAAATCGAAAGGCTTCTGTGAAAGTTTCAAAGTATCCTAGTCAGCAAAAGCTCCCTTTTCTATACGATTTCAACGTTTAGCGACGTTAACACGATAGGCCACACATTTGTTTAGCCTTATCATTCTGTTACTACAATGTAAAAATGAACTGTGTTTTTGGAACAAATTTTTGCTGGTCGGGATAACTAGGCTACGGTACCCGATAATTTCCTTTCAATCCAAGCTGCAGGCCACACATTTGTTGATCCAAACTAATCATTTTAACTATTCAAAAGTACTAACTTATAGACATAAACATGATTTTTTTTTTTTTTTTGTAACATTTTCGTGCCAAATTTCTTTCAACTCAATAACTTACTTCGGTCACAAGCACGTTTTAACGTTCGCGTTTTGTCGCTTCTACCTTTGCTATGTTGACATGTATTGTTTTTCATATGATGGTCAGAAATAAAAACAACTGAATTGACATGACGAATTTTAATTTAATAGTTCAAACATTTTATTTTTATTCCTTTCTGCACGATTTCAACGTTTAGCGACGTTAAAACGATGTAAAAACGGCAATTATAATTAGGCTACGGTACCCAATAATTTCTTTTCAAAAATTTCAAAAACTCGCCGAATAGGGCACTCGCCGAAAAAGGCTCTCGCCGAATAGGGAACTCGCCGAATCGGACTAGTCGAATCGGACTCGCCGAATCGGACTCGCCGAATAGTAGCAGACCCCAGTATGGCTGTACGTGTACGACGTACGTGTCTATTCATAGTACATTTCATACTGCATAGAACGCTTAAAAATTTTTCAAAAAATTTCGGGGGGGCAAATGCCCCCAATGCCCCCCCCCCTGGTTGCGGGCTTGATCTGCGGCGTATAAGAAATAACACTAAACAAAAAATGCCATAACACCCAGGTAATACCTTGTGTCAAAATCTCACAAAAACTACAAAGAAATAACATTATTACAAACGAACACCTCAACTCAAACAAAACACTGTGCGCACTCTACTTCTATTTTAAGCAGAACAATCAGAAGTCGCTAAAGACTTTAAATCTTTGTGCATTGTTGAAAAAAAAATTCTTTGCAGATTTTATCTACACTTAGTTCATCCATGGCCACCTGGAGATGCAGCTTGATTTATCACATTCTGCAGATTTTGATTACAGCTACTGCAAGTGTTTGACTGACATTTTCTGAGATTTTTTTGCTTTTTGCTGTCTCCTAATGATATAAAAGCTTTGTGTTGCCTTGGGGAAGCAGTAGCAAATGAGAAAAAGTAAGTTAAAAAACACTGAATCAGACTGTTATTGAAAAATTAATAGTCTGACTAAAATCTTTGAAATCAAATTTTCTTTGTAATTCAACATCTGAGGATGTTAAAACCTGTTGTGTCATCTGGGGAAAACAGTAAAGAAAGCGTAAAAATATAATTTTTAGAAAAATTTATTTAAACATTCGCCTGCCCTAAAGCTACCAAAATCTGGAAATTTCTGCAAAATGTGACAAATCAGGCCGTATCTTTAGGTAGCCATGGTTCATCCAAATACACTTAATGGGAATGGCACATGGCAATGAAATTGAGTCTTGAAGCAGTCATTGTGCTTCGGAGCCATGTTTTTAAGCGGCGTAGCGAGCTAAACGATCTTTCAGCTTCTGCAGAAGAAGGGCCATTGACCAATAGCAATTTTACAAGTTTTCCACACTGGCATAAAACTCTTTGGCAATAGTAGGCCTAAATCCTATTAACTTGTTTCGATCATCGTACACATAGCCTACTTAATCGGCCCAAATTTCTGATGGAAGTGGCTTAAATCTTGGCCCAAAATTTCCACATCGAAGCCATATCGTTCTACTGTAAAGCTGTAACAGCACTGTCGTTGACTGTGCCAGATACTAAAACTTCAAGTATTTGGTGAGTTTTAATTTCTTCGCCATTGAAGTGGTGGGTGAGGCCTTGCACTATGCTGTCAATAGATGCATAGAACTGCCTTCTGTAATGAGAAGCGTGACCCGACAGTTTATCGAAAGACAATTTATCGAACGACAGTTCATCGAACGACAGTTTATCGAAAGACAGTTTATCGAACGACAATTCATCGAAACGACAGTTTATCGAAACGACAGTTCATCGAACGACAATTCATCGAAGGGGCTAGGGGCTAGAGGCTAGGAGTTAGGGGCTAGGGGCTAGAGGTTAAGAGTTAAGGTTAGAATTATGGGTTAGTGGTTGGGAGTTGGAGTTTAAGGGTTAGGGGTAGGGGTTAAGGGTAGGGTTAGGGGTTGGGGGTTAAGGGGTAGGGTTAAGGTTAGGGGTTAGTGGTTAGGAGTTAGAAGTTAGTGGTTAGGAGTTAGGGGTTGGGGGTTAAGGGTTAGGGGTAGGGTTACGGTTAGGGGTTAGTGGTTAGGGGTTAGGGGTTGGGGGTTAGGGTTAGGTTTTAGGGGTTAGGTTTTCGATTAACTGTTGCTCCAGGCCCCTAGCCAGCAGGGAGCCAGGGAGGCCTCGCCTCCCTTAAAAACAAATCCGCCCCCCCCCCCCCCTGGCAAAATCCAAACATTCAAGAGCAACAGCTACATTTATAATGATTTTGCCCATTTAAATTTTTTCGGCCCCCCTTAAAAAAAGTTGGCCCCCCTTGCTCTGCGGTCTGGCTACGGCCCTGTGTTGTTCGATAAACTGTCGTTCGATAAACTGTCGTTCGATAAACTGTCGTTTCGATAAACTGTCGTTTCGATAAACTGTCGTTCGATGAATTGTCGTTCGATAAACTGTCGTTTCGATAAACTGTCGTTCGATAAACTGTCGTTCGATGAACTGTCGTTCGATAAACTGTCGTAGTACCAATGAGAAGCGAGGTCATGGGAAGCACTTTGCTCCTTAAAATTTGGACTTTAGCTATGCCTATAAGCTATCTACTTGCTACTGAAATTCCTTGCATAACTTGTTCTTCATTTCTAAGACTCTGGTAATTAACTTTTGAGTTGTCAACCAGCTCCATCATGTCGCTGATGGTATAAGACTTGATCTGCAACAGGCCAGTTATCTTTTCAAGTGGTTTGAATAAAAGTTGGCAAAACTGCAATGCAAAGTGTGTGTTGCCTTGCAATAATTGGGAATAAAGGCCTAATGATTTCGCATTGTTGAAATTTTGAAGTGTGTTTAGCAAGGCTTTGTAGTTTGACACTGAAGAAATGGCCGGTACACGTGTCAGCCATCTTGTTTGGCGCAAAGTGTGCAAGCCGTGGTAGGATTCCTCCCGCAGGGCGATTTTGAACTTGCCAGACTGATTTTGCAAACTACTTAGCTCCTGAACAATTCCCATAGCATTATGCAGGTCTATTGCATATCTGCGTTGTCTTGCGAGTCGGAGTTTCCAAGCAAACAACTAAAAAGATGTGCAACAAAATAAAAAAATGAAAATAAAACATAAAAGTAGAAAAAATATAAATATTAAATTTTTATATCTACATTAGTGGGGGAGAGGAGTAATTTTGCATTAGTTACTCCCCCACTCCAATTGGTGGGGGGTTAATCGCCCCCGCGGCCCCCCCTCTAACGGAGCCCATGCCTGAATGCATTAATTTACACAATTGATTGATTGATTAATTGACATTTTATTTGTTGCGAGTATAAACACACATATTCAACAAAGTCGGATAAAACAAACGATAACGTAGAATGTATTATGTGTGGATACTGCAACGGGTGGCTGCGAAGCGACCTGGAAGGTCTTCTAGTCGAGCAGCCACCCTCAACAAAAGAAAAAGCAACAAATTAAACATCAATGAAGCGAGGCAAAAGAATCTAAAACATAAATTTACGGTATAATTGCTTGAATGAACACAAAATACATCATCTAATAAAAGTTCTACATAGTCCTTAGGCCATTATCATTGGTAAAATGATAGTACTGTAGTAAATTTTTATAAAAATTTTTAAATGAGTTAGGTGATTTTTTTCTTATTTCCAATGGGATTGAATTTCAAATTTCCACTCCTGTATACTTGAAACTACGTTGAAGTTTTGAAGATGAATATTGAGGAACATAAAAATTATCCTTGTCAATTGCATTTCTGGTATTGCGAGAATGAACATTTTTTGCTTTTTTAAAATAATTAGAAAAAGTACATGGTAGTGAATTGTTTTCATATTTGTGCATTAATTTTGAAGTTTCGAGTTTGAACAAATCTTTTATTTTAAGAACATTTAGTTGTTTGCAATATGGAGTCACGTGATCCGACCATCGACCTCCCGCGACTATTTTTATTGCTTTGTTTTGGAATGTTTGGAGTTTGTCGACATGTGTCTTAAAAGTGGAACCCCATATTGTTATAGCATATTGTATATGAGGATGCACAAGCGAGTGATATAATTGAAGTCTTGTTTTCGGAGGAATGAAAGATGCTTGAGAAAAAACATCTTGATATTTCAAACGATTCATGTAGTTTTAAACTGAGGTTAAAGAAAAACGTATTTTATACAAAATATCAAGCCAAAAATAACATTGCTGTGAAATCAATTTAAACCATGTAGTCAATGTATAACTTATTCTTGTGTAAACACAAACCAACCGTGCAAAAACAAAAACCTGTTATCTAATGCTCTTAAAAATCGAATGCGTATAAAAAATTTGGGTTTATTTTAAATAGTCTGCCTTGAAGCTTATTATCAAAGCTGAAGACTGAAGACTGAAAAATCAATTTAAAACAAAAAAGTAGCCTACAGTACGACTGTACAACAACATCAAAAACTGACCAAGTATCAGGCTGGTACTCTACGCAAGAAAACAGAATGTAAAGTGAGCGAAACAGCTCTGGGCAAGAAACACAAAAGCAACAGACATTGTGAAGAAAGGGGCGTTCTTCCCGGCTATCAGCACAAGGCTGAGCAGTCACTAGTACAGCGAGCAGTTGCGATTCGCTAACCATAACGGTATAGCTTCCACGCTAGCCATTCAGACCATCCAATCAACAATATGTTTCTCGGCAGCCGATTTGTAGCAAGAATTGACAGCGATAGACACGTGTTTCGTCCATGAGGCTGGGCTCATCAGTATTGCACCGTATTCTAGCCACAAATTTATTCGACCGCCGCTTTTTACGGTGCGATACTGATGAGCCCAGCCTCATGGGCGAAACACGTGTCTATCGCTGTCAATTCTTGCTACAAATCGGCTGCCGAGAAAGCAACAGACATAGTTGCGGTCAACACTGAAGCTAACACTCGCAAAAAGCAAAATTTTGACAGCGAGAAAATAAGATATCACCACGTGCCCGGCGCGGATCTATGGGGGGGGCCAAGGGGCCCGGCCCCCCTCCCCAAAAAAATTTTGTGAGAAATTGTTGAATGGTTTGATATGCTTCTAAACAGCTGATATTAGTCCCACAGCGGACTTACAACCCCTTTCTTTGGCACGCGTGTGACGTCACGATATTGAGAATGATACTTTCAGTCTCCATGTGTCTAAAACAAAGTTTGCCTAATTTTAAGCAAAACTGCATTAAAAGAGCGAGTTTTGCCAATACCAAACATTCAAACATCTCAGCCAGGAGTTAGCAACAAGAAAACATAGAGACTTAGCTTTATTACCGAAAAAATGCCGAAGAAAACATGGTCTTATCCTTTTGCTATGCTACCTGACAGCACCATTTTACAGGAATGTTTATACCTATATTTTTGTTGAAAATGCTCTCAGAATGCACCAAATTCAAAGTAATTTCTCAAAATTTTCTCGGGGAGGCCCCCCAGACCCCCCGCCGCTGGGTGTCGCCGTTGACGAACACGCCGTCGGGCTTTGCCCGCCGGCCGTCAAATCTCCCCAAATTCCTGGCTACGTCACTGGTTGTTTATATCTGTTTTTTTTTTTTTGTTACTTTTTAATTCATTTTCAAATTTTTCGGCCCCCCCATAAAAAACTCCTAGATCCGCGCCTGCCACGTGCCATGATATTATCTGATTAGTAATTTAATTATTTTGTTATTTGCATTTCTGATACAGGCAATATAAAATTTGTAAGTTCAATATTTCGTTGAAGAACATAATAGCATTAACAGTAACGTGCAATTATTGCGTTTGACTAGCGTTTCAATTAAATTACAAACTTTGGTTATCTTCAAATGGTTAATTTCAACACTTACGTGCATATTTCTCCATCACCAATAATAATTCACTATCGTATTAGTGGTTGTTTGTTTGAAATACTCGTCTCTATGGCTGTTTCAGGCCTCAAAAATGGAGGTTGCAAGCCTCAAAAGGGAAAGAGCCTAGAGCCTCTTTTTATCTAAATCCGGCCCTGAATGCCTATACCCACCGAAGTTAACCATCTAAAGATTTTGCTTAAACATTGCTCCTAATTTTTTACTGGTGCTACAATTTATTATTTTTCTAAAAGATAACATAATTTGGACTTAAAAAATATTTGACTACATTAACCGCAGAAAACCATGGTTATGATCTATTCTAGAAGTTAGAGTTGTTGAAAATGAAATGATAGTTGCTTTATTTATTATTTATTTATTTATTTTAATTTTCTTTTGTAGGCTACCTATCCATTATTTACAAAGGATAGTTGTGTGAGCACGTTTTCTTCAAGATGAAGTAGCCTAAGCAGTAAATCTACCGCAAAATCAAGGCGGCCTGAGACTCGCCTTGATAATTTCCTGAGTCTTACCGCAACAAGATTCAAGTCTAATATTATGAGACTCGTGACAAGCACTACAGAGTATCACATGGTACACAGCTGCTCAATTTTAGTAAGCAAACATTCTTGTAAAGCAATTAGACAACGCCCTTGATGTAGCCCTTAACAAAACAATGTTGAAGATGAAGACCAAAATAACAAGATGGAATAGCTTTGATAACTTTCTAGGGCTAGCGTTTATCAGTATAGTCTACATACGAGGAGTGTTATGGGTGCGAGATTGAGTGATAACTGCATACCTTTACAATCATTTTCTTTTTTCTATCGTGTTTTAGCTTTTCTTTGGTGAACGCAAGGTAGGCTACGCTTGAGCAAGTTTTTACAAGGTTCGGTTTTTGTTTTACAATGCAATTTTTATGTTTAATGTTTCCAACTTTGTTTTTAAGTGGGAAAAACGCGTTTTGATAAAGCCTTATTTCCTTCCACAAAATTTTAACACAAGGAGCAGTCCATAGTATCATAGCAACCTGCTTGTTAAATTAATAAAATACGAATCAACTTTAGCCTATATATTTCGCTGTGTTTGTGTTAGCTTACAATCCTTGTTAATTATAAGGTGTATAGGTTGTTGTTGATACTAAGTTAAGGATACAAGTCAAACACACACAACCCCTACCCCATTCTTTGCTACAAAGAGCGAGAGGACTTTTTAAACATTTAATTATTCGGTTTTAAAAACTTTGTAATCTTTTTACGAAGTAGACTAACAAATACTAACACGGTTAGTGCAGTGGTACGTTTTATGACAGGCTGGGTTGTTTGACTTTCTGGATGCTGCAGGACTTATTTAAATGTCAGAACAAATGGGCAGTAGCCTAATTAGCGCAGTATATCCCGTTAATTTTGCGCGATACGTTCGTCCTCATCAAATGAAAAAGATTATTTATTTCAATGATTTTTGTAGTCAATGCCACTTCATAAAAGACTCTGAAACAAGACTGTTCAAAATAAAGTATTTTAGTCAGACCTCAAAGCAATGACAGCAAAAATAGCAGCTTTAGATGTGAAAAGCATTAGGGTATTCATAAAAATTAAATCATTGTGTCTATCTTTATTTTCTGAATTTCTAAATAATGCGTAGCCTATACTAAATACAAAGTCTCAAAAAGAAATTGAACTGTACTGATGTAGACCTACCAGCTTTGGATTTTTTGAATTTTTATTGTCAAATATTTTCACTGCTTGCAAAATTGTAGTTAAGTAAAAATCACTTTGCAATTATCAGGGCAAACAATAATGAATTTAAGCTGCCTTTTTTCCTTCAAAAACGGTGGAACAGGATACAAGCCAGCGCTGCTCTTAATATACACTTCCTGTCTTTTGTCATTGATCGTAGGCTTGTATATTCCTGATGAGCACGTTTGTTTTATTGTAACCTATAATTATTCTTTTTTAGTGCAATGGGTGTGTGATTAATAACTTAGCCTACTGTCTTTTTATCATTAGTTCTAATCTTCTTCTTTCATTGTCGCTCTTAATTCCAAGCATTGACTGCCTCTTGCATGAAAAGTTTCCAAGATTCTCTGTTGTTCGTTGGTATTAGGTGTATGTTGGTGTTGGTTTTGTCGGTTTGTTGATTTAAGTAGGTTGATCTTTGTCTGCCTTGGGCACGCTTCCCTTCAATTTTGCCTGTGAGAGAGAGATGTCCTAATTTTCCTTTTCGCAGCACGTGTCCTAAAAATTGAAGTTGATTTTCTTTGATATTTTTTAGTAGATTCTTTGTTTGTTGGACTTGATTTAAAACACTTTGGTTGCTTTTTCTGTCAGCCCAGGAAATCCTCTGCATTTTTAGGAACGCCCACATTTCAAACCCATGTAGGCCTATTACTTTTATTATTAATTAGTTCTAATACACTGTCTAAAAGATGCCCTGGTAAAGTTTCAGAAGAATATCAAAAAACAACAATTATTGTAAGAATACGGCACCTCGAAAGCCGATCACCAAACTTTGATATTACAAAATTGCTTTCCCGTCTTGATAATCTAGCTGGGGCTTCTCGGATGACATAGTAACTAATTTGTTCACAAAATTTTTAACAAAAACGAAAACAAAAATACCACAAACTTTGAAGAAAATGTAAACCAGGCTAAATTTTTCAAAACATAGCATCAAACAATATAGTGTAGGCATGTAATTTCGTGTTTTTTTTTTGTTAAATGCAAAAATTCACTTGTTTTTGAAAGAAAATGTGATAAGCTTAAAAAAAAATTAGGGTGGCATTTTTTCTGAACATTTGTGGGCCACGAAATCCAAGATGGCGTCCAAAATGGGGCACAACAATAATTATGCAATATTTTTCGCAAGTATATAGACTACAATTACAAATAAAATATCTGAATATATGTTTTCTGAGCCAGGAAATCTAATGGGATCATCGAATTTAGGTTTCCTATATGATATACATGTGCCAAACTTTAAAATGTTATTCAAAATACCCCCCGCGCACCCGAAACGTATGCTAAGCTACCTACGTAATTTTGTAATTTTACCCAAAGGACTGTATTAACTTAAATGCATGCATTCTCACAAAGAATACGCAACTAGAAAGCCAATAAACTAATATAAATACAATGAAACTTGAATTAATGTTCGATCCTTCAAGTCGTATTACACGCGAAAGATGTAAGAAGTCTTAGGCCTTCTGATTAAATGGCAGTTATCGTTAACAACCGACATCTACGGAATTTAGAATATTTATTGAATGTCAAAGAAAGCAATTCATCTTCAAATTTTTAGTCTTCTCTTATCACTGGTGGATAGTTTTGTTTTTACAGCTGAGACCACAGCCACAGACTTCTGTACATGGAATATTGTTTTTGTGGCAGCTGCACCTTCCTTCGCATCTACGTTTCCTTCGCATCTTCGCATCCAAGTCTTTGGTTCTGCCAGAAAATCTCCCAGTCATATCGGAACCAGTCAGAGCATGAAAACCTAGAAGTGCAGAAGCACACTTTGGTCCCCAGTTGTTGTATATGTTTCGCACACAAATGTCCCTCTTTAATCTGCCCTTTCTCGTAAGGAAAGTTTTAGACCCGGGTAAGTGTGGATACATGTAGATGAGCATTGAGCAACAACAAGATGTCCGAGTCTGGGGAACTGACAACCAGTTCTGTTTCATTGGGAACAGTTAGAGCGCGCAGAACAATCAAAGTGTCTGCCTCTTCTTGGCTGTGAGTCAGGAGCGAGTCTGGAATATTAACATTGCCCTTGGTTTGTGATTCCGATGTCACCAGTAGTTTTTTCAGTCTGTTGTTGGAGCTCTTGCTGTGATGTACAACCTTTTCAGCTAAACACTCGGTCAGTTCTCCTTTGGAGCGGATGTCTGACAGAAAGTCTTTCAGGGAACTATTCTGGATTAAAGTGTTGTCTTTCACGTGGTAATTAGGGTGGCTCATTTTCCTTGATGTTATTTAAATTTTTTGTCAGTTTGGAATAATGTTCCATTTTGCTCACTGATATTTGTAAACCAAAAAATTTTGTTGGGTTTTGACCTTTGACCCTGGTTCACCCAAGGAGAAATTCTGAATTTTTCTGAAAAATTAGTAAATTTCGAAGTGGTTTAGCAATATCTGAAGAGGGGATTTCTCAAAATTTGACCACGTGATTTTTACGTCACTTCCTCTGTTAACTTCCACATGGAACATCTTCACCCTACTCCAAGTCTGAGAGTCACTAATAGTGCATGCTTTTAGTGTCATTTTAGTTGATTTTACAGCCTTTTCGCAGTCAGTGAATTTATAACACAGACCAACAAAAAAAATTTGGCACAAAAGATGAGAGTCATTATAGAGTATTTCAGGGCACCTGATTGCGAAAATGCACTTAGTTTTTTCGAATTGGCTCTAGTTTTCGAGATATTCGACAATGAAAATATTTTTGAAATTGTTTCTCAAAAGCTCTCAATTAGCAAATCACTTATTTTCAGCCCTGTTTACCATTATGATGTCATAGTTCCACTTGTCTAGTTCAATTGGTTCATATTGCAGGAAAGTACAAAACGCAAGCAAAGGTTGAAATGAACTGTGTTTAACGTAAGGGAGACATAAATATTCAATGAAAACAGTTGTGAATCAGTAGGCCTACATCACAAGAAAAATATCCCGAAAGTCATGTGTTTATGAATGCAGCTTTATATTGAATAGGTAGGCCTACTGAAATGGATACTGTACAAATGAAATTTTATTCTAAAGCGTTTGCTAAGGCCAAGTCTTTGCTGCAAGCAGTTTTTTTCTGGTCTATAAGCTAAATAAATGGCATATAGGCTAATAAAATATGCCTTTGACAAGTAGGATGCTGTACAAACAACCCAGATATATTTTGCTGCATGAGGCAACGCAGAGGAGCAACGCATTCTGCGATAGATACAGCGCTATATAAAAACAAGCATTATTATTACTTTGACATGAAGCTGGGTGATCAAGATAAGTCCTGGGTTCCTCCTATAAAGTATGCAAACATTGCACGCAAACCCGTTTTTGGGCTCAAGGCTAAGAAGTTCAGAAGAAAGCCGTGGCATCACCATGAAAATTGATACTTCTGCACGGTGAGGATGTTCGAAAGAAGTTGGAACATTATGTTTACATGGAGTGTGCAAGGCAGTCATTGCATGGACGTTGCTATTTCTGTTTTTTGTTTGCCCTCTCTAGTTTCAAGTGGTGATTTGCTTGAAACAATAGGAAAACGGGCATGACTGAGAGTAACCTCAATACCTTCAGTAGTGTTTTGGAGCAAGGTCAAGTTTTTTTCTCAAAACCATTTCTACCACCTACTGTAGTAGTTAAAGATTTAGTTATCAAAAGTGGTAGCTGGAATCTTGGCTCTTCATCTCGATCAACATGGCATTCTTGACTCCAAGGCCAAGATTACGTTTTTCCGCAGCAAGGATAAAATTCTAAGCAGCTACTTTACTGAATAACATAACTTTGTATTCTGTAATTATATAAATGGCCTTCATACCTTGACGGATGTTGCTCAGTAGGCCAATCATAATAAAGAGTTGCGTTTGTTCATCGATAGCGTTGTTTTGCTTATTTGTCTAGTTTGTTAGCAAAACAATGTATGCATTTTGTTTGTACTTAGTAGCTTATACTTAGTAAGTCTGATACTGTTGAAGTCAACAAATATATTAATGCAAAACGAAAGTTATATATTCTACATCTTGTATCCTCAGGCTTACTTCACATCATATTTTGATTGTTACTAGGCCAGTAAACGTTAAATAGCTGTTTGTTTGGGTTGTAATCAACGTGATTGGTTCCAAATAGCGTTTATACAACTCAGAAATGTGCCTGGGATTACTTCCAGTTTTGTCTATGTAATAAACGACACGACGTTAAATCTATAGGGCCTCAAAATTACGAAAAAAATATTTTTGCTGTAACTCAAAAACTAGAGCCAATTCGAGAAAACTTAGTGCATTTTCAGAATAAGGGGCCTCGAAATACCTTAAAATGACTGCCTTTATATAAAAAAAAGTTTTGTTGGCCTGTGAAAATCGATAAACATCGTCAAATGATTCAAGAAACTGAAAGCAGTATATATTTACTACGGTGAAGGGTGCACAAAGAAAATCATGTCTGAAATGTGGTAGAATTCGATATTTTGAGAGTAATACAGGTGTCAGTGTTCATGGAGTTGCTAATTAAACCACTTTGCTTGCTACAAGTTTGTGTTACTGCCTCTTATTGTGTCCATTAAGATGCTAGAGTGCATTAGAAGATAACTGGTGAGCAGTTTCGGGGATAAGCAAAAATTCGATATTTTTAAAAAATTCAAACCAGGTGAACCAGGGTCAAACGTTAATATTTTTTTGTGAAATTTGGTGTAGGAGATACATTTACCAAAAGGAACAATATTCCAAACTGACGAAAAGTTTAAAAGAAAAAAATTTTTTTTTCGAGATTTTGCGCCAGCCTAGTGGTAATATATTGACTTTCCCTTGGTCCTCTTTGTCCGCATCTGTTGCTTGAGTGATGTTTCGATGTACCGGTCAAACACCAACCTGATCTCGTCATGCTATGTACCCATGTTACAAATTATCTGAAGAAAGGCTTCGGCAAAGTCTTGGCATGTTTTTATTTGTTCCGTTTTGGTAACTGCGTTTACCATAGCCCTCCCATCAATGATGATCACTTGGTGAGTTGTCAGTTCATCTGGTAGGTCCACAGTGGTATATTCAACTGCTGTGTCTGTCATCTTTAAAGGTACTTGGAATGAATGGTTATCAGACCCCTGAGTAACAGTTACCTCATTCCTGTCAACTTGTACCCGTTGTCTGTTACTACCGGTATCCAGCAGCTTCTCAAGATGACTGAGTATTGATGCCTTATCATATGCCAGCAGGAGGGATCCATCTGAAGCAAACAGGGATCGGGGCACCACACCAAACTCATACGTTCCGATGCATTCCTTGATGTCCATCTCCGGTCGACTTCTTGATATTACAATGAAACGCTGCAACAGTCCTCGCTCTTCTTTAATTTTGATTACCTTGTCTCCCATGCTGGTTTTTGCAATTGCATTGGCACTTTCGAATCAGGGACCTTTCGAATATAGACAGTTTCTTTCTGGTCATTTTGTCCCACACGGAAAGTTTTCCTTCTACAAGACGTTCACTCGTTCAGTGACGAAACTTTCGAAAATCTGTTGCTCAATCTCATCACGCCGAAGGATGTCGTTGGTAGCAGTTTCATTCATAACTGCTTTGGTGAGCAAATTGTAAATTCCATCTTCGTCAGAGGATTCAAATGGGTTTCTATGCTCGTGAAATACTACGCTGAGTTAGATAGCATTTTGCGCTATTCGGGAGAATTTTCCTCCTGTGAGCTCATGGTGTTGCGTTCTCTTTGCCTTGCTACCAGAGTAGTACGTTTTCTCAAAGTCATGCTGCAAATTTGAGAGTTTGGGTGCGATGAGAAAGAATTTGTCCAGTGACTTTTGATTCTATGTAATTCCAACTATGCCTCCAATAACCTTGAGTTCACGATTTTCTTGTTCAATCCCGTGGTCTGCACCTATTGATGTGAATCCAGCAACACCTTTGGTTACGCAGAAATTCCCTTTCATGAACTCTGCCAAGATCTCTGGGTGCTCCTATTCTGCTTGCTGCATTGTAGAAATGTAAAGTGGTAAAAGGCGTGCATAATTTAAATGATCATGGGCAATAGTGGTTTATTTGTGCATCACATGTTATCATTAGACACTCTGGCTACTCGCAGACTGTTTGCTTCACAGATCATCGCCAGAAACTATTTCTACATAAAAAGCAGCCACTATGAGTTCTTCAATCTATTAAAAATCTTTAACAGGCTGTTTCGCCCTTTACTCCAGCATCACTTCTTTGTTATTTTTATCCATCAGCCTGAGTAAACCTGTAAAAACCGTTATACAAGCTTGGGTTCTCTCTGGTAGCCTACTGTCATTCATCTATGACGTCACAAATTATAAAAAACAGCTGATTAAAATGATTCAATAAGCTTGCTGTATGTGCGTCACAAAGTAACTTTGTTACAAAAATTTACGTCATAAAGTACTTTTGTAAATTTTTACTGTTAATGAATGGGGCCAAAATTTCATTTTGGCCATTTTGATAAGGGATTTCAGGTCATTAGAGTGCACAGAAAAAATACCACCCTAATTTTTTTTCATCTTTATTGTAGCATCTGACAAAATCAAGAAAGTTTTTGCTTTTAACAAAAAAAAAACACGAAACCTTTTTTAATGACACATGTGCCGAGTGCCGACACAAATAGCCTAAACCAGGGGTCACCAACCTTTTTTGCATGCGGGCCACTTTGGCAGTAAGGAGAGCTGTGGCGGGCCGCACTAATAAAATTTTAGGTAGGTTGACTCTTATGCTAGAAAAGAACGCATTTCGTACCCAGTATCCAGCGTTACATGTTGTTAATATTTATCTTAGAATACCGCAGCAACAAAATTATTCGAACAACGCTACTGCCAGGCCAAGCTCCTTTAACAACACTTTTGACTTTTTTAACAATGCCTCATAAACGAGGCCATTTGTTGTGCGCACTTATAGCGAGGCGAGCAGTTTCATCAGAATATTCGTCGCCAAGCAAGAGTGGTGTTGTTACTTCGCTTCACAAAAGATATCTTGTCGGCAGCAGTGGCCGAGTGGTTAGCGCGTTGGGCTCGCAGTCGAGAGCCTGCATGTTCGACTCCAGCCACCCGCACTTGCTGTTGTTTCTCTGGGCAAGAAACTTTACGATAATTGCCTCTACCCAGTGATCGATTTCGAGTAATAGGTAGTACCAAATTTAAGTCATAAGTAGAGTAGACAACCGGAAACAGACATTGCAGTCGGCTGCAGCGTGGGTCAGGTGTACGTCGGAAGGCGTACACCGATGCATAGCGCTCAAGTCCGCTTTCCCGCAATGCAGGATAAAGATAATAAAACAAACAAACTTGTAATTAACAATTTCAATAAACAAGGAAACGTTTGACACATCGCAATACAGGCAACAGTAGTGACCTGCAAACCTATCAGCGAAAAATAGGCTCCAATAACAGGGAAAAAGAAATCAGGCACCATGAAACAAATGCTCGTGGAAATCATCAAAAAATCGTAATTCAATTTCTTCCCTCTAATAAAGCAATGAGTTGGTTTTTTATCCTTTTTGTGAGATTCTATAACACTGTCTTTTTTTTTATTATAGACAACTGTCACTTGCGGTGCTTATCAGCGTGGCAAGAATTTGTTGATTAACAACATTTTGCAGTACTTGCTTCGGCAGTACATATACTGTACTAAAATTAGAACGATACAGAGAAGATTAACATGGCCCCTGCGCAAGGATGACACGCAAAATCGTGAAGCGTTCCATATTTCTTTAAAAAAAAACATTTTGCAGTACTAAGCTAAATATTTTCATAATACAATCAGAAAAAGTCTTTAAATCAATATATAATATTTTGCCAATTTATTATAAATTGAGTTGGCACACCGACCCATTTTGCCAACAAAAACTTGCATAAAGAGAACACTGCTCGTGAAATACAATAATGGTGAAACGCACACTAATGTTTACATGACATTTGCAAACTTAAAATAAGCAACCCTATGCTCACAGACAATTTCAAAGTTCGAAAACAGACGTTTTAATCAACCACTGGGACAGTGTGGCTGGACATCGCATTAGAATAACTTTAAGCAACCCCTACCTAGAACTATAATCTGATTGGTCAGTCGGTGGAATCGTATGTAAAGCGAAAATATGCTTCCAGGAAAGTATTTTTTGCCTCGTGCTTTTTAACTCCTCAAGAAAAGTATTTTTGGTTATACTTGTACGCTGATACCTTCCGCGGGCCGCAGCGATACAGCGTGGCGGGCGGCCAGTTGGTGACCCCTGGCCTAAACAGTGATGAGCATTATCGGCGATAATTTACCGGCGATAAATATCGGCGATAAATTTTTATCGCTTATCGTTATCGCTCAATTATTTTTTCAGTTATCGTTTATCGTCATCGCCAAAGGCAATATTTGATTATCGCCGATAATCGCCGATCGATTTTATTTCGGATCAACACACAAGTGGAAAGACCATGAAAAGTAATATTTTTACTAGCCAGCTAGTGAAACTAAACTTGAAACCAGTTCTTCTACAGTACCTGAAATGTGTGTGCACAGGTCGTTGTCAGGGGAGGGGGCACGCCTTTCCCTGCAGCGACGGCCCTGACAACACAATAATTTTTAGAGTTGCAAATTGCAATGCAATGAAATCCATGCAACAATTCTCTTGTTGTTTTGCTGCAATCGGCAATCGCGAGTGAATTTTACAATTAACATGTAAGCGCACAGGCGACTTTGCTGTAAACAGCCCTTTAAGCAGAAAGCAAAATACAAGTTTGGAATTTTTTATGGTATTTTCATTTGATTTAATTATTTTGCCTACTGTATGTAAGCGGCAGTGTAACTCAATTGATAAAAGCATCCAACTGGTATCTGAAGGTATAATTATAAGCACAGCGGTTACTTCAGTGGTTTGATTCTGGATCAAGAGGTTGAAGGTTCGATACATACTGCCTCTGGTGCGATTCTATTAATGCATACCTTACTAAAAGGTTTTGTCCCGTTACAGTATATTATGTTTGATTTTTCGTCATGTTGATGAAAACAGCTCGTGCTGCATGGTATGGGGCAGCGCTAATCAAGAAAAAAAATTATCGTTACCGGACATTATCGGCGATAATTTTATCGTTTATCGTTATCGCTTAACTGAAGAATGAGTTATCGCGCCCAACACTGAGCCTAAATATCCTTTGAACTCTCAAGGCAACAGGATAAATCGTAAGCATAAGTAAATATGAAAATACGGTACTAGACAATGAACTCTTGATCTGTTTAAGTACGTACTGGCAGTTCAAATGCGCAAACAATATTTTGCTAAAGCATGATAGTGAATGTGCAAGCATAAAAAAGCACACATAACAATCACAGATACAACAGATAGCTGGAAGCTGCGATGGATAATGACGTCGTCGAGTCTGCTGCTCCCATTGTTGACGTACTATTGAGCTCATTGTTTTGCAAAGACACAACCGCTGCTCTAGAGCGATGTCAAACGGACAACCTTGGAGCATCGATAAGGAGATGTTCTCATTATTCGATTACGCTTCCGACCAATTGTTGCTTTAAATTGAAAGATTAACCAGAAAAGGTTTATCAGAAATGTAAATGCAACAACTTCTTCGTCGTATGAGCCTCTGGGGCTGAGGGTCTACCATTTTACCGCCCCAGATTTGCGATGTTCCCGGACTACACTAAAAGGCTACTAGAGAACAGCCAGTCTTTGGTTTCGTCATCCAAGACATTCTTCGTTATTTAGTTTGATGATAATAGTCGTTGATAATGTGGTTTGCGTCTGTGCCTCAGCGCCACATTCACAAGACAATGAAGAAGTCATCCCCATTGATGCGTGCAATGCAACAACTATGGTGGATGAATGATTTTTAGATATGACTGAGATTTTGTGATGTAATCACAGGCAAAACTACTTTTTGCTTCTTCAAAGAAAGTTTATAGAGTTCAGTTCAGTTTATTTTTTCTAAAAGAGACTTTGTAATGTTTGTTTAGTTTCTTTTCTCATCTTTCTGCAAGAGAAGAAAACGCTAAACTTATTTTTGAATGTTTCTTTGTGTGTGATTAAAGTAATAATAAGTTTGTTTGACGTGCAACTGAACTTAGTAATTTTACCTTGACGAGATATTGTAGAATGTTGGATTGCAGCATTTGCTAAACTGTAATGCAAGTACAATGCAATAAAAAATCTCCAGAGTAAATTATGTTGCTTTGTAGGCTATATAGCTACATTTGGATCCGTTTCTATCAGGCTGTAGCCTAATATTCAAAGACTGAAACAAAATTGATGGCAGTATAAAAAAATCTTCATAGTACTGTAGTCTCAGTGTAGTCTACTACCTTTCAATATATTTTTCTCACGCCTAGCACATATACTTTTCTCAGAGACTATAGAATCAAACTAAAGAATTTCAAGATAATAAACCAAAAGCATGTGGTTTACTAGCTTTCTTCTTCGATAGTGTCATAGGCCTATTCCATGTGTTCACAGCATAGCTTCTTGAAGGCCCAATTACTAAGTAACGCCATGCTGTTTCCAGGCAACTACTTGTCAAGACCCAGTTACCAAGTTGTCAAAAGTCTTATTAAAATTTCTAAACATAAAACTCATTCTATTTTCACAGACAGGTGATGTTTTAACCCGCTATGTTACAGTAGGGAGACAGAAGAATGAGAAAATGTGATATTTAAGAGATTTCACAAAAAATTAACATCAGTCGGTGGCATTTTTCAGTATCCATGATTAAACGAGATCAAGACACCTTTACAAAGCGTCATAGTGCGTCCTAATGAGAGAAAGAGTGTCTGAAAGTTGTATGTGGCGAAAAATTATCTAGGTGTTTATCTAAGCCATGTATTATGCTTCAAAAATCACATTGAAAAGAAGATGGTATTCAGTGACCTCAGTTCATATGGTTTAGTATTTCAGTTCATATGGGAAGCTTTTAGTCGTATTACTAAGTATTTTCAACTTTTACTGGACTACTGTATATCAATGTTTACTGCACGATTTACCTATCTGGCAACCTCGATACTGTTGTCTGCGTTCAAAAACGTTCAGAGATGTGCAGTTAAATAAACGCTCCAAACAAAAATAAAAAAGCTATTCAACAAAGAAGCGGAATATGTTTTCACATTTAAATATATTTATTTATACTCAAACCCTAAACAATTAGCCCCTTTGGTCAGGTTGATTTGCAACACTAAATCATAGCATCTTTTCACATATAAGCTAGGTGGGCAATTGCCCACCTAGTCCATTCGCTTGTCCTCCTAGCCCTTTCTTTGCCCCTATAGTTTGAAACTAGGTGGGCAATTTTTAAGACGTAATTTTTGTTTAAGTTTGATCCTAGTTTTATCTTAAAACAGCAAATTTGTAGTTTTTCTACATTCGTATGGAACACTTTACTTTTGCGATCTATCAGCGCTACCGAACGTGAGAATTCGTTGTATTTCATTGCAGTTATTTTTATATATTTATGCTATAGCAACATAGGGAGGCATCACTAGATGCCTGCATCATTTCTGAGAAACGAAACCTGCCTACCAACGCAACTACTTCGCGATTCTCACAGCTTTTACCATTAATGATTCATAGACCCAGGAAGCTGACTTGAGAGTGTAGCCTAACCCTACCCTTATGTCATCAAAATAGTCATTTCCAATTTTGATAAAAGTGAATCGGACTGTGTTTTGGTACGATGGGAATCGTCGTATTTTTATATTTTTGGCTAGGACTAAAATTGAGTACAGTTTCCCTTTAAAGTAGATTTCGTTTTGTAACTCTGTTCATTTACTTCTTTCTGGCTTAAACCATAGAAAGAGCTCAACACCTGCTCTTCTGGGCCACATCGAAACGGGCTTTTGCCTGAGGATGGGTTTCTTTTATGTCCGGTTTTCTTTCTCCATCCTATTATTATTATTATGACTGCTCATGCACATCAATATTGGAACTGGCAAATTCAAACCACAACACTTTTCATTAGGCTGTCATTCATTACTACATGTGTGCTTCTCTCTGTTTTTGTTTTATTTTTTGCTATTTGTTTTTTGGGTTTTGAGGTCGTGCTAACAATTGATATATAGCCTACTACCAGTGTTGTACGCGTCATTGAAATAAATTGACGGCGTCAGCGTCAGCGCTAATTGCCTAAAAACTTTACGGCGTAAAGTACTGCGTAAGCTCTTAAAGAAATTGACGGCGTCAGCGCTAATTTCTAGCGCTATTTTTTGCCAGCGTCTCATAAAACGGAAATATTTCAACCAAGTTCAGGCTAACAATAGCTAAAAATAAAGAGCAGATATTATGTTTTGAGACTGTATTGTAATTAGCTGCTTAGCCTATTAGTTATTTCCTTACAGAAAAAGCAAGCATTTCAAAACGTTTGTCTGACAATTTGCTGCGTTTGGGACGCATAGCCTAGGCCCTAGGCCAGGGATGGCCAAATAATTTTGGCCATGATCCACTACCGGCAAATCTGAGAACTTAGTGATCCACAATGAGCTGAAGACGACACCCAGCGGCGGGGGGTCTGGGGGGCCTCCCCCAGAAAATTTTTAAAAATTACTTTAAATTCGGTGCATTCTGAGAGCATTTTCAACAAAAATGTGGGTATAAATATTCCTGTAACATAGTGCTGTCCGGTGGCATAGCAAAAGGATAAGATCATGTTTTCTTGGGCATTTTTCGGTAATAAAGCTAAGTCTCTATGTTTTCTTGTTGCTAATTCCTGGCTGAGATATTCGAATGTTTGGTATTGGCAAAACTCGCTCTTTTAATGCAGTTTCGTGTAAAATTAGGCAAACTTTGTTTTAGAGACATAGAAACTGAAAGCATCATTCTCAATATCGTGATTCGTGACGTCACACGCGTGCCAAAGGGGGGGGGTTGTAACCCCCAAAACCCCCCCTTGGCTACGCCACTGGCTGAAGATGTGCATTTTTCCTTTTGTATCATACAAAAAAGATGGAATTATTTGGGTACATCTAAAACAAGGCGTCAAGATACGATATATACATAATTTGATTAAAAATCAGTGAATGAGTGTGCTGTAATGAACAGGTCTGGTATTAGAGAGAAAAATGATGAGTGGGCTTTGATTTTACAATACTATCGAAACGTGGTTTCCTGTTACTTACAGCGATTTTTACGAGTTCATGAAGATGAATATTTAAAAAAAAAGTAAAAAAAATTAGCAATTTTTAAAATAAATACTTTGAAGTTTTTTTCAGAGCCAACTTGAAAGATCCACAAAAAAAGTTGAAAAGATCCGGAACCGGATCGCGATCCGCCATTTGGCCATGCCTGCCCTAGGCTATTGTCCTTTCCAAGTGAAAACATGCGTTCCACAGCAGCGCTGGTTGGTATTGGTGTGTTGTATTTCAAAAATAAATTGAAAACGTTTACTCGGAAAGGTATCACTGTTCCTAACGTGCTGTGATAGTTTAGCATGTATAAATCTTTTAACCAGGTTCACTGCACCAACATCGCTCTTTTCAGAGGCATAAAGCTCTTGAAATAAAGTATCTTCAACGTTCCGCGAAGCCGATCATGGATTTTTCGCTTTCTGTCTCTGATCTCTCGTTCTCAATACATGGGTGATCACTAGGGCCCGCAAAAGTCAATAAAGTCAAAAATTTTTAAGGACCTCGTCTATCCACGAATCCAAGAATAAAGTTATTTTTAGCACCTAGGGGACTGTTTCTAAGAAGTTTATAGGTCAAAATAAAGTCAAAATTGACAATAAAGTCAAAATTTTCAATAAAGTCAAAATTTGTCAAATTATGGGATTTGACAAACTTTTTGTGTTTCTTGAAAGTAATTTTTGTCAAAATCCTCGTGGAAGCATTGTAAATCAGGAACTGCGACACAATTAAACCATATTAACCCATAAAAGCAGGAAATATGTCACAATGCTGACGGATCAGCAGTAGGCCTAACTTTTATCGCAAATTGCCCATTGTTTATTCATTGTTACGTATTTAAATATTTTTTATAAAAAGCTCCATCTTTACAAACGTAGTCTTTTCGAAAATCAACAGCTTGGATTTTAGGAATAGCCAAGCTAAATCGTCTTCAGCAAAAGTTAGACAGATTTGTGGAGATTTTCCTATCGCCGAAAAACACGACGCACTTTTTATAATCCATAAAAACCTTGACTTTTCGACAAAATATTACGTTTGGGTCTGAAATCGACAAAATATTATGTTTGGATAACTAGTATCAATTCAAGGAAGAAATGTGACCTTTACAAATAAGCAATTTCGTTCGGTCAAAATAAAGTCAAAATTTGATAAAAATAAAAATGGCCCTAGACTGATCACCATTTGGCAAACTTCTTCCGCGTGTATTCCAGGGAGCCATTCCAACCAACGCAAAAGCCGGTAATTCGGATGAGTCGCGCTGGCCAGAATACATTGTGAAACCATAGGTGAAACTCTAATTGTGAAACGAGATTTTTCATTTTTTTTCCATGAAAATAAAAAATGACGCATAGCGCTTGACGCTTAAAATCGGCAAAATAGTTGACGGCGCTATCACTTCCGTCAACTGAAAAATAAATTGACGGCGCTAGCCTCAGCGTCAACAAAAAGTTGACGCCGTCAAATGACGCCGTCAAATTGACGGCGTCAACGTACAACACTGCCTACTACACGATTTTCCATTCAGGCACGTTTTAAACCTTTCAAGGTTTTGCCACCTTTTCCCGTTCATTAAAGTGCTGGTAGGTCTATATCGATTTTTGTAGTTAGTATCTTTTTCTTCCCGGACGCGTTAATGACAAAAAATAAAATGATTGATTGATTGATTGATTGATTGATTGATTGATTGATTAAAGCAACTGAATTTTTTTGTTCTTTCTAGGTAGGCCTATGTGTAATGATGCATTAGAATTAGCAGGTTATGCCTGACTGAGCAATAATGTTTTATCACCTTGTTGATGTCTCGCTGCTAGATTTTCATTATTGTTATGGTATAATATGTGCGGACTGCTCTGAAGTTTGACAAAACTGCAACATGATCTTCTAAATTTCCAAAAGACATGGGAAATGATTTGCAAGACTAAACAACAGCCAGGTACCTAAACCTTAGTCATCAATGACAAAAGAACAAGAAAAGTGACAGGGCAAGCTGCATAACAGGTTCTGCACTATTTTTTATTTCAGCTTTTAACGTTTGTATAGCTTATAGTTTATGTTCAATTTTAATGGATTATGTTAAATGCCGTGTGGTTGCTTGGTTGTATATGCCTGTGGTTGAAGAAAGTGACCTCTTTACCAAAATTGTATTTTTTATTTCAAAAAAAAATATTTATTAGGTAGGCTATAACAGTTGGGAAAAAACTTTGCAGCTTTTTCCGATTGAACTTTTTAGATTAGAAAAGTGATCAAGTAACGTTTTTGATACTCTTCACATTTTGAACCATTATATTTCTTTGGCAGAGAATGAACAGCTAAATGGAAAGCTTCAGCATACATCTAGAACTTATGAGCCTATCTTTGACTTTACTTATAATATCGTTAATGTTCCATTCAAGCAGACTATCAATGCGTGTTGTGAGTAGGCTAGGCTACCTCAAATTTTGTGTGAGATTTTAAAAGTCTGAATTACCGAAGGTTGATGCCTGATTTTCATCAAAATGAAATAAGCTACCAGCTCTTTAGAATCATCTAATTCTGCAAAGATTCAACTCATTATAATATCTTAGCAGTTGTGTGTCATAGCCTATATTATCATAGTTGTTTCTTTTTACTTTAGTACAAGAGACCTCTGCAACTAAATGTTGCTAGATTAAATTTTATTAGGTTACATTATTATTCATAAAATATTGTGGGTGGAGATGAATATAGGAATCAATTAGCCTATAGGTCTCAAAAATTTAGCCTAAGTATAATATGTCTTTTTACCCACAATTTTCCTGAGAAATCTACATTTTTACTTGTTTTACGCTCGGAAAAAATGCCCTTTTTCCCATCATTTACGCGCGAAAAGTGCCCTTTGTAACATAATAGCGCGCTAAAAATGCCCTTTTTTGAAAATTTGCCCACCTAGTCCCAATTTGTGAAAAGATGCTATGCAATAAACCACTTTCCATGACCAAAATCGGCTATAAAATCTAGTTTTTATGACATCGCTATTCTAAACTTTTTAAACATCTAAACTTGGGTCAAAAAAAGCATTTTCAAATTCACAAAACAGAATTGTGAACAAAGTTGAATCATGGTTGGTTGGTTGAATCATTTTTTATCATGGGTTGCAGCTTGCAATAAACGATATATGGAGCACAAACTATGCCCGCCCCGATAGCTCAGTTGGTTAGCTCGTGAACGTGAACGAAAAAGCTTCAAATCAACATCAGGCGGCGCTGGTACGACTCTTGGGGTGTACGCTTTAACAACGCATTTTACGAACTGCTCTCCATTCATTCAGCGGCACCTAATGGATGGAATAATTCTCGGTAACAACACTTCAACAATCGGGAACTTCGCTCTGTCAATCTCGGTAACCGGCCTTGCGTCAAAATCCTCTACAAGTATGCGAAACTACCAGGTATGACTTATCAAGGCTTTGTCAATCCGAGGATAAAGATTCAAAACTAATCAACTAAGCTGACTTATTTATTATGACTAACACAGAAAACTTATTAATTTATAAAATGGCAGCATTGACTAAATTAGATCGAAACTTTACATCAAACTATGCCATCACAAACAGAGACTTCAATCTGTTCATTTCAGAAACTAAGCGTGCGTCTGTGAAGTCTATACAAATATGCAAACTGCCAGGATTACCTTTCGTAAGAGGCTTTCTCAGTCTTTCCTTCACTTTTTGAAGGAAACTGCAAAGCAGTGGACGTTTTCAGTAATTTTACTTTCACTCAGAAATTTCTTCTTTTGTTGCTTTACTACTCGGTAAAAAATTATAAGAAAGAAGAGAAAACATTGAAGCCAAAGTTGTGGTTTATTGAACTATCGTCTGAGGAAAAGGACGGCACTTGTAGGCTATGTAGCCTACTACATGTTAGGCCTGATACGGCCCATATGACTAAACCTTTCCTGCCATTTGGATCAAACTCAATGGAAGACGAACAGAATTTGAACGATACACCAAGGACGTAAAATGGTGTTCGGCTTCCCCAGCGGCCTTTAAATGTAGTGCTGAGGAGCTCTTGACAATGCTCTTGTGCCAAACTTCGCGGCACCAAGGGGTTGCATAATATAACAGTATTCGATAAAGCTTTAGGCTTGTTTAACTTGGATTTCAACCGCTTGCCCTACATTTCAGGAAATTCTATCTGCAAAAAGATTGAACTTTGATGATAGCACTCTATTGCAGGGTGTATTTGTGATATGTAGCCTACTCGTCATAGAAAACAACAAAACAAACTTACAAGAATAAGCTCATGTAAACCAAAGCAGCCGTTTAATCAGTTCAAGGCGGAACAGGGGGTTTTGAAACGATTTCATTAGTCTAAGTCGAGAAAGAATAAAACACAAATTCAAAAAAAATGCAACAACACGGAAAGATTGTTCAGCTGTTTTTTGGCTAAACTAAAAAATTCAATATATCAAAAGCTAAATGATTGATAAACCGTCTTTCGTATACACAGATTCTGTGCTAGCGGTTACGAATCAGATTCTGATACCTTTTACAGTAGGCCTACACGTTTTGCATAGAAATAACTTAAAACATAAGACGCCTTGATTTCTTATACCATACTAAGATCTTGTTAAATAATCCACTGGTATAACATTGCATTATAAAGAATGTTTAAATAGCTATTGTAAGGGTTTCCAATACTAGACTATTTGTTATTAGAAACATAGGTTTTTACAGTTTTTTTTCTAACGCCAAACTCTTGCAAACGACTGGTACTTCGCATCGTGGCACCAGAAACAAATATGTTTTCTTTTCTGCATGATAGTTTCTTCCAAAATTTGTGAAAGATTTTTTTACTTTCGTCCCGCATTTTCCTGCAACATTGAGAAAATGTAAGTTAAATCTTTTCATGAATATAGTGACGTAAATAAATCGAAAATATAACTGTAATTCCTTGCCGCCAGTCGCGTATAGTGTAACCTAACTACGCAAAAAGAAAACAGAAGAAGGGTTTCAGAGCCGGGAAAACCACCCACCGTAGCCTGACCCTCCAAAAACCGAAAAAAAAACTTTCATTTAGCAGCTTTTTCCCAAATAATTGCATTTTTTTTTCAAAATTTGTGATTTTTTTAACAACAGGCCAGTTGCTCTTGCTTCCCTGTCTCGTAGGCTACGTTTAGGCCTATGCATTCCCGCGTGGCAGCATTAAAAAGGTTGAGCATAACAGAGATTATTAGTTCATTAGAGATGATGCATAATAGGTCTAACTAAAATTATAAAATTTAACACAGTATTAATTAATCACTGTTATTTTACCTTGAGGATAAATTGTAAAAAATTGGATTGCAACATTTGCTGAATTGTGATAAAAAATAAGAAGCAACAGAAAATCGCCAGTGCATATGGCGTTGCATCCATTGACCAGCTTCATCAGAGGTATGTACATTCGGTTTGATCAAACTTGTAAACTCAAAAGCTGTAACAAAGTTGGTTTCAGTTTAAAATTACCACAATTGTATGCTCTTTCAACAGCTGTCAAATAATAAAATCACAGCACGACACACAAGAAAATAAAAAGAAAAGGTTGTGTAAATGTTTGTGTTGGCAATCAACTCTTTTTTAGAGTGTTCTCCTGTGAATTCGCAGTCAATGATTTGACAACTTGCCTGGTCATAACAAACACTTTTAAAAACGGTTTCAAGTCTTATTTTGTTTGCCACCTAGCAAAAGCATGGATTCAGGATATTAATTTCATACATGTTGCATTTAGGATGTAACTTCGACAAGATAGACTTTTATTTTTTTATTCAAAAAATACCTTTACGTAGAAAAATTGATAAAGGCCATGGGACAAAGTCTAAGGCAGAATTTAGAAAATAAGCTCCGTTTTTTTTGTCAATTCATACTTCAATTCCAAACCATGATTCAAACTACTCAAATTAAAAGATGCAAATTAGTGTACCTGTCATTGGAAGATATCCGATACAAAACGATCCTACAATGAGTCCTAATTGAAGAAGGATTCGCTTTTCTTTTTTCTTCCACTTTTCTTTCACAGGCCTTCTATTGGATGAAAAGCTTTGGTCTGGAGTGAAATAAGAAAAAGTTCAATTTTACAGTAAAAGAAGGCTTATCTCTATCAAGTAATTTAGCTTTCGTGACTCTCAGACATCCCTAACAACGATGGATTTGCTGCTTTGCAAAACAAAATATTATTTTCTGACAGAACAGTTAAAGCAGTTAGACTGTTAGCGAAAACAATCTCTTCGCACTCTTCTGTTGAATCAAAGATGCTCAGCAATTGGACTTCAAACAAATCCTGGCTATATTCAAGCTACCTACTAACCATGTGTCTTTTTCTCTTTAACAGACAGAATCAAACAAGCGTATAATCTTTTCACAAGCAATCTTAATGTTTATGCTGCCAGCGTAATCGAGTGTATAGGCCTATATATTCTACACTCATCTACAGTCTTAAAACAATGAAAACTATTAATACTCCAAAAAGTGCTCAATTCTAAGCAAAAAAGCAAAGCAGAGCGAATTAAATCAAATATAGTTATTAGCCTACTGTCCGAATCCTTAACAGCGTGTTTCACCTACACGGGTCATCAGAAGGTTCTTATTCAAATAGAATCTACAGTCACAGTCTTATATAGTATTTAGGGCCTATACGGTACTTGATGCTCGCTATCTTTTTGTTTTTGTTAATTTGTATCAATTAGGCTTTTCTACAAATGCAAGTAAAGAGGCAAAACTTTGAACTACTGCAATTGAATTGTAATATCGGCATAGCCTCTGAAGTGCATTGTGCATTGTCCGCCTGGATAGCTCAGTTGGTTAATAGTTAGCGCGTGACTTTGTGAACGAAGAAGCTTTAAAAGCAAGCAGCGCTGGTTCGACTCTCGGGGTGTGCGCTTGAGCAACTCACGTTAAGGACTGCTCTCCATTCAGCGGCATCTAATGGATGGAATAATTCCGCGCGACAAAACTTCAACAATCGGAAACTTCACTTGGTCAAGCTCAGTTACTGGACCTGCGTCAATGGTTCAAAGCCTCTACAAGTATGCGAAACTACCAGGCTGAAACTCTCAAAGAAGCTTTCCCAGTCCGAGGTTATAGATTCAATCAAGTGGTGCGCATCTTCTTCAAAGACTGAATTAAGTCTTGCTTGAATTAATTAATGTTTGGTATTGAGACAAAATGATGTACGAGTCATTAATCACAATATTTTTAACTAAACGACAATCTTTGGCAGTCTTTGAAATAAAGCTTTAGGTTATTTTGAAGTAATTTCCATAAAACTATTCATCAGCTACATTGCATAATAAGATAACATCAGCTTACAAAAGCACACCACTAGAACATAATTAAAACAAATAGAAATTAGCCAACGAAACGAGCGCGGAAGTTCATGAAGGGAATGAAGATAAAACTCGTTTTACTGAGTGTGTTGGCGCAGCAATCATTATATGTGTTACAAAAATATATATGATTGATAATATCAGTTGTCGGTTGTCAAAGAAAATTAATCCAGATTGAGCTGAAATGTTATCCACAGCTACTTTACCTCTTAATGCGTTGTGTTCCTTCCTTATCAAAAAAAGCTTTGAAGCTATTCCAATTGAAAAAGCCATTATAAGAAGACACGGCATGTAGAAAAAGATCGAGAATATGATGACGTGAAATCTTTTGTATTCAGCTATCCTGAAACGTTCTATCATGAGAAACAACCAAAATGGAGAAATAACCTATCATTTTTCACTATTTTTGCAACATTTTCTCGCTCGTTCCTATTTTATTTACCTACATGTAGGCTATAACCAGCGACATAAAAATCGCGTGTTTTTGCAGTAGATAGAAAGAGTGCAAATTGTTGTGCCCATCAACAACTGGGAATATATTACAAGACTCCAAAGTAAAACTCATTGCTCACCCAACTAGTCAACAATCAAAATTACTTATTCTTGTGTTAATAGAAGTATGATGTGAAACGTAGCATGCCTTGTGTTGGCTACCTATTTTTTGTTGTAAACTGGTGACATCGTAGACGGATAAAAAAAAAATTTTAAGACTATGTGATAAGACACCAGAGTAGGCAAAATTTCGTCAAAAACAAATCAATAAAATCCTTCTGTGGCCATGAACAACAAATGATTTTTATACTTAACTTCAAGTTTAAACCTAACCCTGTAGCTCAAACTTTTAAAGAAATTTAGTTCTTGATTGGATGAATTTGGTCAAACACAAAGAGTTGGTCTTGGGCAGGAGTACAAAATCAATCAAAACAAGGTAATAACAAATTACCAAAGCAGCGGCTAAAATCAAGAAAGCCATTTTTACGCTCTGCACAAGACCTTCTGGCAGCCTCTGATGGAAGCCCTAGCAAACAGTGGTGCCACGCGGCGTGGTGTAAACAATAGTCAAGCAGCACATCCCCACTTCGCCAATTATTCAGATCCCCGTCCGAGAACCAGCTGGGCCACGGCCTCTCTATACTTGCCTCATCAAGGCGTAACCGTTTGCTCACTGGTGTTGAACGCTATGGCGCAGATATGTTGCGCTGGGGCTTGGTAGAAAGTGCTGCTTGTGAGTGTGGTGAAATGCAGACGGCAGCCAACATTATTAAGGATTGCCGGCTATACAGACCACCTCATGGTATGGAAGGCCTAGTTTCTATCGATGACGACACCAGGCAGTGGCTAACCAACGGATGCCCTGACATATAGCGACAACACGAGAGAAGAACAAATTACAAATGTTTTTTTGGGGGAAAGCAAGCCCTCGAGACCCATTGTCAACATTTTCCCTTTTTAAGATCTTAGTATTTACATTGTTCATTTCTCTTGGAATTTTTCCATCGATAAAATGATGATGTCTCCAAAATATTTTTTCTAGATCAGTTACTGGATCGAGTGCTAAAGGCGTTTGTAGGACGGTCGAAACTCGAGAGGACGTCTGTTCGACACCTGACTAAAACATGTGACTGTGTGTCTTAAATGTCATTCATTACAATACGATTCAACCCAATGATCTTTTTGTAGTTGTCTGCTTCTAGCACATCAAAATTGTCCAGTACTTATTTTTAGAATATCTTACCTTGAAGGATCAAGTGAACAGGAAGGAAAATCAGCATCAAAAGCATTACTTTGCCTACAGCGCTCGAAAACACCAAAGAAAAATAATGCAGGAATGAAACTTGCAATTAAGGTGATTGTCTACACAGTATAGACCGGAATCTGAAAAAGTTCAGCATTTCTCTTATCACCATTCAAGGTTATGAGTGCTAAGCATCAGTGTTTGGAAAGTGTTTAGCCTTGGACACGAATGCATCAAACAACCCATCGAAGGTCATATCTTAACTAACAGACAGATCTGATGTCATGTGGACATAGCTAAGCCTTTGAACTTTACTTCTTTACATGTATTTTATGTGAAAATTAGCAAAGTTATTCTCATACTTTGTTTTAAGGGAACGATATTATCTTTGGGAATTAAGCAGAGGTGGGCAGTAACTAGTTACAAAAGTAACTAGTTACTGTAACTAGTTACTTTTTGAGTAACTGTAACGGTAACTTCGTTACTATTTTCCAAAAGTAACGAACGCGGTAACTAGTTCCTATTTTAGCACTTTTTCAACAGTTACAGTTACAAGTTACTTTTGTATTGAAATTTCAGTTTTTAATTGCCGTTTATTTATCTGCACGTGTTTGTGTCTTGCTTAGTGCGTGTTTGCTGCGTTTTGCGCAATAATGCATTTTTCTCGCAAATATATCGGCGCAGCACTGCGCATGCGCGGTTCTACTTTTGTTTTGTGGTCTGGTGGAAAAGGGTTGCCATATTGGCGAATTTATCGCCAAAGTCAAGAAATCTGGCGATTTTTTAAGACGTTTAGCTTCATATTTATGATTTGGCTCGTTTTTGGCGATTTTTGATAACTGATTTGGCTAAATTAATTGTTTTTGGCGATTAATCAATATGTACCAAAGACAGGCAAGACACAACAATACAACAGGGTTGAGCATTATAATAATATATTTTACATATTTACAAATGAGTTTAACAGTCAAACGTTTTCGGTTTAACTTAAGCCCTCATCAGGAACATGAAAATATTTATAAAAATGCAGTAAATTTCAACTTATTGAAGGTAACTAGTTAACTAGCTGACTATAAGCATCAAGACACACGCAGCGATTAAAGGCAATTGTTGATGCTTATAGTCAGTTAGTTAATTACCTTCAAGAAGTTGAAAATTATTGCATTTAGTGTAACGCTTGCAATGCCTCTAAAAAGATTGTCTGACATTAAAACCAGCAACAGCATTGCTGTTTGCTTGCCGTTGGTAGACGTTCTTGTGGAAGCAATACAAACCAGATTTGGTCATTGATTCGAGGACAGCGACTTTCAGCTTGCGACTGCATTCCACCCACAATTTAGACTTATCTGTGTTTAATGCCTGACCATTAAGCGACACTGCTGAATTGAAGACCAAAATAAAACAGAACATGCTTCAAGCAATTGAACAAGCAAACTGCTCTGCTGAAGAGGGGAGTAACAGCGACACTGAAGTGGATGGTGGTAGGTAGAGCCACGGAAGACTTTTTGCACCACTTTAAGCAAAAACCAAGAAAAGAAAGCAATGCGTGTTGAATCTGTTACAGAAGTATTTGGAAGCGGACCATGAGGACAAGTTAAGCGGATCCAGATTCACAATTGGACCGATGAAAAAACTGTTTTAAAAACATAACACTCCCATTCCGTCAAGTGCTGCAGTAGAAATATTGTTTTCATTGGAGCACTTGTTCATCACCAGACTTTATTCGTTCATCCCCGACGCCGACACACGCTCCATCGACCTGACACTACCAAGACAGGCATGGGTGCGCCTCAACCGTCTCTGTACGGGCGTCGGGCTTTTCCGCTCAACCATGCACCAATGAGAAATGGCCTCTTCCTCCTCCTGTGAATGTGGTGCCGAGGAACAGACCGCAGACCACATCATTGATTGATTGATTAAATCTTTATCCTCGCCCCTCGGACTGAGAAAGCTTCCTGCAGAACTTAATCCTCGCAGTTTTGCATACTTGTAGACTAAAGGCTTTAAATCACTGACGCAGGCCCGGTCACCGAGATTGACGGAGTGAAGTTTCCGATTGTTGAAGTCTTGTTGCCGGGAAATTATTCCATCTATTAGATGCCGCTAAATGGAGAGCAGTCCTTAACGTGCGTTGCTCAAGCGCATGCCCTGAGAGTCGAACCAGTGCCGCTTGATCTTGAAGCTTCTTCGTTCCAGAAGTGACGCGCTAACCAATTGAACTATCGAGGCGGACATCATCAATGACTGTAACATCTTCAAGCCACCTAACGGAGTGGAAGGTCTGCGTGTCATGGATGATGAAACCAAAGACTGGCTGCTCTCTAGAAGCCTTCCAGTGTAGTCCGGGAACATCGTGAATCTGGGGTAGTAAAAGGATAGACCCTCGGCCCCAGAGGCTCACACAACGACGACGATTGGGCAAGGACATTTTAAAGCCCAAAAGGGCAGGCCTGAGTGACGAGCACTTTGAAATGCTCGTATTTCTCAAAGGAAATAAACATATAAGCCACTGAGTATTTTTTTTAAATAAAACCTTGTTGGTTTTGTACTTGTGCTGTTATGTTAGCATGGATGGCTCTAACACTATATATCAAACATTGCGGTTAAACTGGGCTTGCATGCAGAGCTGGCCAGGTGCAGAATTTTATGTTCAAATTTGTGAGTAACTGAAAGTAACTAGTAACTGTAACTAGTAACGGTAACTAGTTACTTTTTAAAATCGGTAACTGTAACGGTAACTTAGTTACTATTTTGGCCAAGTAACTGTAACTATAACTCAGTTACTTTTGAAAGTAACTTTGCCCACCTATGGAATTAAGTGACACAATCTTTCTCAGAAGGTTACATAAGACCTAAGATTCGTGCAGCCAGCAAAGCATCTAACCAGCAACAGACGAATGAAATCGAAATTTGATTAACTGAAAGTTTTAAGTCAGTTTAAAATTGTTTAAAACCAGGAACTTGTTTACATTTAACTTAATTTAGATTATCGATTAGGCCTATATGGTTCTAATTTTGCCCTTTTGATGTGATACTTTGTGCTGTAATAATTTTGTAATAATTCTGTTTTAATGTTTTTTATTTGTGCTTTTCCAAAATACTGGTGCAACAGCCTTCATGGCGGCGATAGCTTTACAAAAGTTTATTTAGTTTGCAAAAGATGATCACATACAGCAAAAACCAAGACTAAACATTATCGTTTCTAACACTAGTTGCAACGTTTATCCGATGAAAGTGAAAGTAAAAGCAATAACAAACAGGTTGATTTATTGCTTCACTGACGTTTCGTGCACCATGACAATGCGCATTCTCAGAGCGAATAACATACAAAATAAAATTGACAAAGTGATATACTGCAGTGCGATTGAAGGATTGAAAAAGTGAAACGCACATTATTTCAAATGTTGACCAAAAGATGTTTGAGCGGTAAAGCCTTTGAGGCCAGTTTTTAATATGACTATTTTAAGCGTCAGCGGTTTTTTAATATTAACAATCTCCAGCTATCTTAAGTTGCACGTCTCTTCGTGGCATGAGGAAACGATGTTATTTTCTCAGTTTTTAATTGACATATTGCAAAGTCAAATGGTCGATGGTTTTACTGTGCTTACTCGTTATTTGGAAAACTATTTGAGAGATATCTGCAGATTGTTTGTTCATCGAATAGAAACCTTCTAAAGAAGTAAATAACTCTATACCATGCAGTGAATAACCCTACCATGCAGGATTACCGAAGTTACTCACACATACAGTACTGCATATACATTTTGCTTTTGTACATTTTGGTCCCAGTGGCATTTTTGAGACGTAGATTCTCATATCAATTACAAAGTCAGGCGTCAAAAGAAAGTTGTAGCCTATGTGGCAAAGAATTTGAGCAACAAAATCATGCATTCATACACGAACAGTTGTAAAATTTTAGTTAATAGGTCACATTCCATCATCATTATGTTTCAACTTGGATACAAAAGGTTCTTCAGCATAGTTACTTCTTCAAACACTGTAATTTTTCTACACCTACGATTGCCATGGTATAGCCTACTGTAGGCTATACGGTGCTGTATAGGAGAAACTCCCTGCTTCAACAAATCAGAAAACGTCAACCTCTCTGATTGGGGCGTACAATGCGACAACCAATCAACTCAATTCATAATGAAACTCTCCCATTTATCAACACTGTAATTTTTCTACACCTACGATTGCGATGGTATACTGTATAGGCTATACGGTGCTGTATAGGAGAAACTCCCTGCTTCAACAAATCAGAAAACGTCAACCTCTCTGATTGGGGCGTACAATGCGACAACCAATCAACTTAATTCATAAGGAAACTCTCCCATTTATCAAACTAATCACAGTCAAACGAAACCAAGGAAGACCAGTAGGCTACAAACTTTCATGCGAATGGTTTGATCCTTCACAGAGCACAGCTCGGAAGAACTGCGACAGTTGGCTGAAAATCGCTAATTTCGGAGACTTTTTATTGACGCTAATTTGCACTCAACTGGTGTGAAACATATTATTATGATGATTGCAATGATATTGCTTCATAACGACTACTTTTCTAAGACACAGAAATACACTAAAAAAAATGATTCGTCTTTACCTTTGTTCTTTTGAGAGTGAAGGCACGAAAACGTAGACTCCACTGAATTGAAACGAATCGGTAAAAAGCAAACAATAAAATGTGGAAAGCGGTGACAAACGATGTTGAAGTAATGGTGGACCAAGAAATCTAAAATATGTTGGAATTACTTCGCTTAGGACCAAAATAGTTGGAACGTCTGGTCAATCAAATAAAAATAAATAAAAAGCCTAAACCAAGATACTAAAATAAATAAACACACGTTCAGCACACGTTTCGAAAACTATCCTGCTTTCAACATCAGTGCTTTTGAATGAAAACATTTTTTATTGACTGTATGAAATATAACTTAACAAACGAACTGACAACTATGGAAAAGCAAGTTCTCCCCTCTTTTGCTACTTTATAGAGTCTTATAGACTATGGTTTCATAGGAGGCTTTGCTTTTGGTAGACCGCTACTTCTGTTCACTGCTGAGTTGATTGACATTGCAAAATTCTAAGTTGAAGCACTGCAAATCTTGGCTTATATTACGCAATTTTTGTTTATTTGTAGAGTTATTGATTAGGTAGCCACTTTAACCTAACAACTTTTGTAAGAGCTTGTAAGGCATGAACCAATCAGAACACGTTTAATTGGCTACCGTCCAATTGTGACCCTTCCAGCACTCAGCCAGAGAATTGATCAATGCGTTGAACGTTGCTGGGTAATTGCAGAATAGAAAAGAGTTATGACACTGGTGGGAATCGCAACCATGTCATAAAAATGCATTCCCTAGCCCTAACCCTCCAGGACACGCTGGCTACGGCAGAACGTTCACTTAATTTATTTTCTACCAAAACTGTTTGGGTTTTTTCTCTGTTCTACCTCTAACTTCCATTTACGCAATGACATCTTTGCTTGCTTGTGTTATTTTTGCACACACATATAAGTTTAAAAAAATTAACAATTCTACAATCGTCTTTGTAACACCCTGTGTGAGCTGAACTGTGTGAGTATACGTTCTCGGGTAGGCCAATGAACTTGAACTGTAACCGCTTGAGGTCAAAGCTGGCGACTCCTGCCTTTGTGAGGTGTTACGCTTGTCTATCACTAACCTCAAACAGACCTGACCTGGGCTACAACAAAATAATTAAACAAGCATATTTTTATATCTGCATATAAGCCTTGCTTGTTTGTATTAAAATAACATTAAATAATACAATATTGCTGCATATGCATCTTTCTTTACGCAAAACAAGATTGCCATAAGTTATTGGCCCGCGGGCACTTGCGCATCATCAAATCTGGCTCGCCTGGTAAATAGTTTGTGCGCCACTGCTCCACAAGTGTGCGAAACAACCAGGAATAACCTATAGGCATTGTCAGTCCGAAGATAAAGATTCAAAACCAACCATTCAGAATGTTTTATTATCGATACAGTTTGCCAAAACATTTGAAATACGACCAATAATTAATCAAATCTTTATGTACTCACCTTGCATAAAACGTTGCTTAGAGTCCAGACTTTATAACCCCAAGTGATGCTATAAACAAACAAAGGGCTGGTGACTGCAGAAATGAAATCGGACACACTGAGGCTCAGAATGAGGATATGAAATGTGCTCCTAAAACAATAAATAAGCAAATAACTTTTGAGACATATTTATGCTTATGTATATTAGTTGGTAGGCTACATATTTCCAATTAATGCGGAACACTTGAAGATAAAGATTATACAGTACTGCAATTTTTAATTAACTAAATTTAATAAAAAAAGCTCATTTTCGAATGTATCAAACAGTTTATGAACAAGCCCAGATTTAGGGGGGGCAGAGGGTGTAGGTGCCCCGGGCCCCCCGACTTTTGAAGCTACGTGGAAAAAATGTGATTTTGTGTTTTTGTTTTTTTTCCTTTCAGCCTTTAAAGTCTCTGCAAATTGCTCTGCAGTGCTGGATTAATGCTATTGTAGACGTGGAGGTGGTTTTTCGAGCCGTAGGCGCAAAAAAATTTTTGCAGGGGACCCCCGATCTGAAAGTGCCCCGGCCCCTCATCAGCTAAATCCAGCCCTGTTTATGAGTGCAGACGTAAAATTCAGATAATCAAATTCGTGCTCATGAAGTTGCGAGAGAGGGTGACTAGTCCTCATACTTGTTGGTCGACATTGCTTTTATTTTTTTATTTCGCGCAACGCTCAGAGTTCAAGATGGATACTGTTCAACTGTTTTATTCGCATCAGCAGCGCACGGGTACAAAGGATTGACACGGCGAGAGAGCACAAACAAGCATAGCCAGGTCAAAGACTTTAGTAAACCGGCCTGCCACACCCCGCGGTGGCGGGGAGTGGCGTGATTTAGGGGTGACGATGCACCCGGAGGAGTAAGTCCACCAGCTTAGGTCGCGGGGGCCAGGCTGGGGAGTCGAAGTACCTGTGGAGGGAGAGTATGGATCGAAAACGTTACATGACCCGTCCGCAAATTTAGAATGGCGAAGCGGGCCAGGGAGACAGGCTCTTTCTGCATAGCCCAGAAAGATGGCCTGCGACGGGCCGGGCGACCCGTCGCGTGTGGACGCTGGAACCGGCAGTAATTGACCGCCGGGCGGCGCCCACGTCTCCTTCACGCGACCTCGGCGCAGGTACTTGACTCTTATACCCGGTCTGCCAGTAGGCAGAACGGATAAAATTGGGGTCTACCACGAGGAAGAGAGTCAACTATTTAAGAGTAATTTGGCTCTCGTGGCAAACGAAATTCAAATAAAAATGTGGAGCAGTGGCTCGATTAATCAATAGAAACAAAAAATAAAGGTGGGAATGTAATACATACTCACTGGAGAAGAGTAAGCTTTGATTCGGCGAGCACGGACGTGCACTGGCCAGACGTTGAGGCAGGTTCGCCCAGCTGGGTCTGGGAGGCTAGCGATCGAAACCAGAGGCACTGATAGGCTACATTACCAGGAAAAAGTAGAAAATTGGGTGGAAATTTTGAGGCTGCATCGAGTTGATCAGGGGACCGTGTTGATCAATGCGTTGAAAGCAGAGCGAGGTTGATCCGAGGGGGCAAGAACAGCGTTACAAGGCGAAAGTTACTAAATTGCTGTTAAACCAGTCTCGATTCACAATGTGCATGAGACATTTTATTCCTTTCCTTTGTTCATTTTTGAATGCTTGGGTTTGATGAGACTGGAGCATTATAAAAAAGATGACACTGGTTTATAGACATAAGGTGATGAATTTTAAGACAATTGATATAAGATTATGACGTCTAAACGGTTTGCTGTCTTGCGCGCTCGGATACATACTGCAACGTTTCTGTTATTGGGGAATAAGTTTCTGATCGCTGAAGTCGTCTTTTCTATGACGTAGCCCCTCCACAAGTGAGCCCGGCGTTCCAAGCTTTCCAGACGCGGAAGGATCCTTCGATTGAGAGGGAAGCCACTTTTCTAGCCACCTCTGCTACCCCACAAAAAGGAACGCCCAAGGCCGTCAGAGCTCGAGAGCTCGTCGGGGCATAGCTCCCGAGGGAGCCTACGACGAACGGAAGTGACAGGACGTCCCTGCAAGGGCGCTTCCTGTCTTCCTTTATGTTGACACATAACTCGCCGTACTTGTCGTGTTTCCTGTCGGCGGCTTTTCGAAGAGCTGTAGGGCACGGTCTAGAACGGGCGCCGTCAGGAAGGGGTCACTATTCAGATAACTGGCCAGGTGGTCAGTCGTGGGATCTGGAGTGTCAAACCTCAGAAAGGCATGACGCCTAAGCTGCCAGAGAGCGACGGCAGAGACAATGCTGTCACGTGGCGTCAGCATCTTGAAAGCATGAGCTACCGAAAGCTTGTCAGTTTCGCGACACAAGTTAGTGATGCCCAAACCTCCCAATGCAGGCTTACAGTAAAAGAACGCGCTGACTTGCAGTGGGAGCTTCCGATGTTGGGTTGCTCAGCGAAGGCAAGGCGATCCTTGTGTTCTACCAGAAACAACTTAGGTTTGTGGTACCAAAATAGAGCAAAATCCAGAAAGCGGATTAAGCTGTTTCGTGCCACAAAGTCTTAATCATTGTTGGCTCCAAGTGATGAGAGCGTCTGCGCGACACTCGAAAGGACTTTGGTCCAACACAGCACCAAGCGCACGGCTGTGTTTCGACGAGACACTCAATGGCAGGCCAAACTACAGTAATGGGAACAGCTGGCTGGAATAGATCACTACATGTCTATTTGCTGCCTCTCATTGTCTGTTGTGTTGCGTCTATGATTGCGATTTGTTGTGTGTTGTCGCAATGGGCGCAAAATAAACCATGATTAATTGTTATACTTGCTCATCTGGCACCGACGCTAGCATGATAAGTTCTGACAAATCACTTATTAGCAGATGCTACCAAACTGTAAATTATTATCGTTGCTCAAAATTGGATAATTCAATTGAAACCGGCTCTGCGAAAACAGGAACTCAAGTTGAAAATGGTGGGAAGTGGGGCAACTGATTAAATTTGCAGTTTTTTGTAAAGAACATTGTATAGGCCTACCTCAGGGATATCTAGAGAAGGGGATACGAAGGCTTTTATTACGTCTGACAATATAAGGGCTTCTATTTATCTTAAATAATCTCTGTTTATGGTAAAATGACAATTGGCACATATAGTAATTTAATAAACTTTGTTAATGCAACCTGCGTTGCACTATTACAACCAGGTATGGATATTCAATAAATGCTCATAATCACTTGTTAATTCAACTACCCGTATACTTGCTTTACACCTAGCCAACTGCAAAGGTTTTGTCAAAAAAAACCAGCTAACTGGTAACCTTTCAACTGTCTTTTCAAACAAGTATTCTTTAAATGTGTTGTACATAACACTTGCTAATTGTCCTGTGTAGCTGAGTGTACTAGCTGCACTACAAAACTTTATGCAACTTTTAAAAAAACAGCATGTTTTTAACGCTGTGCCAACTACCGCCTTCTAGTGTCATGAAAATCAGCAATCGCTCTGAGCCTTCGTATCATCTTCTTTAGATATCCCTGGCCTACCAGTACTCGAATTTACTGTAGCTAACGCTGATTTTAATCCGTAAACTCGACCACCCAGTCATCACACGTATTTCTTGGTTTATGTGCTCCCTTTTAAAAAACAGCTCAACTTGCACATTTTTATCGTTATAACTTTTATGTAGCTTATTTTTCAGGATGACTTTCGGTGACTTTGTTTTCCCAGCAATGTGTATATCACTTCCAATTTAATGGATCTTCGGTCGTTTTTAACTAATTGAGCTTAACAAAAGAATGATCGGATATTTTCGTTTCAAGTGTCTTTTCTTCAATCGAAAGGTCAAAAAGTTCTACTTTGATATAAATTCAAGAAACTAATCTTCGACAGGACTTACAAATGTATAAATATCCTCTTTACGTGATTAGCACTATTCCGGTAGGCTACTAATGAGCAAAAGTTAATGGCACCGTGTAAGCTACCCAGTATTGTTCACTGCGGGAAGATAAATATCTAGTTTCGCTCGTTTTTTTATTAAACTGTGTAGGCTAATTGGTATATTTGGTGTGAATGCTTTCGATTTTGTTGTTACGTTACCAAAAAGAATAACGCGTTTACTTTGTTTTGAAATAGGCCTAACAAGAGAACAGGCTATGTGGAAGGGTCTACTCTACACCTTCGCAGAACTTTGCAAATTTCGTTCTTCTTTCGAAAGTTGAAAATATGGCATCAGTCTCTAATTAGCGAGCGGAAAAACAAACCTATCGTTTTCTTATTCAGCCTATCTGATAGGTTTGAGTAGTCTTGCAGTGGTAAAGCGCGGATTTTTAAAACATAAAAACTCCTTTCTTTTCAAAAAGCATGTTCTGATGATAGTTATCCCGCGGCACACCTAGCATCGCCTCGCGGCACACCGGTTGCGGAGCACTGGCCTATCTGATAGCGGTAGGCACTTTGACATGGGACAGTTTTCCTTGCGAATCAGCTGATTTCAGTCATGCGACTCAGCACGTGATATTCTGACCGATCTACTCGAAAGATTTTTGATACAAAGAAAATTAAGTGAATGTATCGCCACAAGCAGGGTGGCCTAATGTGTTAAGGTTAGGGCAAGGGAATAGTGGGTTCGATTCCCACCATCTGCTAATGTTATTTTTTCTTCTGTAACTCAACTGAACTGAGTGCAAGAAGGATCTGACTGTAATCAATTGAGTTTATAAGGAAAATTGTTCTATCTTTCTTAACCAATGCGCCGCGGCGCAATGGTGGTAGCTGGTTCGCAAGGAAAACTGTCCTATGTTAAAGTGCCTACCATCTGATAGCACACCAAAACTATTCACTGAATTTATTAAATCAGCTTACTGAAAAAAACTTCATTTGATGTGCAATGGTAGGCCTACTTACTTGAGATCTTCAGACATCGCTATAACAATAATAGTCATAACATTGGCCAGGACTCCAAAAATGGTCATTGCAAAGCTTACAGATGCCGCAATTATGATATCCGTTTCTCTGAAAGGAGTTTGATATTCACTGAAACAAAATCATAACCAAAACTGAAATCAGAAATTTGTTTAGTTATAGCAAGGTAACAAGACCAATCTTCTTACAATTTATTCAAAGTCTGCATAAAGCACAATGTAATTGTAACACATTGCTATGTTTTACATGTCGGAAAATCAATTTTGTTTGTTAGTTGTTATTAAATTAGCTGCAAATGGTTGAAATTCAACGTTCAGTTTAAAAAGAATTTCAATTTCCTATGTAGGATACTTTAAAGGTTTAAATAGGAGTAGATGAATTGGTTGAATGAACCCGTCATCCCCACATGGCAAATAGACGTGAAGATTCTCCAGATAAAAGTCTTCCAGGTAAAATCCACCCGAAAAAATTGACCCTCGCAAATAGGGTAGTCTTAATAAGTTTTTTGATATTGAGTTAACACCAAACACACCCAATAGAAATTTACTTTCATAAATAACATACTGTTAAGATTTGTCTAGCAATAACCTCATATACATAAACAAAACTTACATTGATGCATTTTGTGCGGCTATGCAGTTGTTTGAAGTCAGTTTAGTATTTGTTGGCAGTGTAGAGTTTATTACCAGTGTAGAGATCATGGTCTTGAAGGGTTACACACGTTTGTCAATAAGAGTTGAAGTATACTTCTGAGTTGATATAAACAAAGACTTATACAATGCATATTCCCATTTAAATATGGAGAGTTTGTAGGCTATCATAATTCAAGATGGTATGTACTCCTCACACAAAACACTTTTAGATAGAAACGAACAGTTATTCCGGTACACAAATGAACACTGAACTGTCTGTCGCTTATTTTTACAAACGCTGGCCACCGACCGTTCATAACTACTTAAACACTCTCATCAAAGTTATATTTCTGACCTAAACCAATTCCCATCGTATTTTGTTTCGCTTCAAAACTGTGTATCCGGTTTCGACTCCGGTTTCAAGTCATCAAGTTTTCTATTTTCGTAGTAGCTTGGACTTGTTTAGTTTGAAAACTCAGACTAAGTGGAGTGTTCGTTTTTTACACAACAGATTTGTTGTACGTCGACGAATTCGTCAGAATGCAACTTGAAAGCACCCCAGCACTCGTTTACATGATTTCAAGCGTCTTTGCTTCTTTTACACTTTTGGCTGATTACAACATGTTTCGCCAGAGCACATTTTTGATTTAAAAATTACTTGGTAATTAAAAGCGAATAAACTTCTTTTAAAAACTTTACCAAGCAAAACATAGCGAAACTGTGGTTTCAACATTATGATTATGTTGGGAAATCCCAGCAGTTTCGCTGCGCTGTGCAATTGAAATGAAATACAGTGCTGGAGAGCTTCAAAGCGCAGGAAGCGTTACGTTCACCAGCCTTACATTATAGCCTTCAACAATTTAGTTTTGAATAGGTCTTCAAACTAAAACTTCTGATACTGCGAAACAAAATCCTGTATTAAGTTTAGTTACTTCATGATGAATTTCGTTTCCATTCGCCCAAACTAAATTAGTTTCGAATACGAAACAATTCTGTTTGTCACATTCCCATATATTAGTAATGCTTATTGCTTATATTTTCAGATTCTTGAGGAAAAAAGTGTTATAAAAAGTTTAGCAATTTTAAGTTTGTTGATTTTTTTTTCTTACATTTAATCACTTTCATTATGTTTTCATGGCACATGATAATAAGTATTTCATTTTCTAACAGTTGCTTGTAAAATAACTTGGATTGCTAGATCTTTGTAAGATCTATTAACAGCTCCGATCCAAAAATCAGCGTGTTTTCGACGGTAAAAAACGCTCGTTAAAAATAAATAAAAGCTGTTTTTAAAAATATGACTCAAAGGTCTCGGAGGGTAATCTATTGTTTGCAAAAGTCTTAAAAATCCACATATTTGATTCTTATTCTGATCACTGGGCTGGGAAGACAAGCTGCAAGACTATCAACCAGAATGTAGAAATATGAACTCGCTGCCTTGTAGACTGCTCCAGAGTTTGTTCTATTTTTGTTAACGTGAATGTCTGGAGGGTCTCAAACTTCTCAAGTTGTTATTGCAAAACTTTTCTTCCAAATTTGAATTTTTTACTTAAATCATGGGATTTTGGATGTCGGCTTTAACTATATCAACTAAACATCTTTCTAGAGTAATGAGCTCATTAAGCATACCGTATATTTCAATACCGCAAGGATTTCGCGCACAAAGACACCGCCAGCAGATAGAACAAATAGTGCGGTAGCGATGGTTTGGTTCTCGGGGTGTATTGATCACAGGCATCAACGACACACGGCCATCGTTGGCAATACATTACTTGAATCATTTAAATCAATGCACATAACAAAAGCAAAAATCAGCCAGAATTCCCATCCGCCTCATCCGCATCACGTTTGTCATTTGCATTACGACTTTTTTCATCCGCACAAGTCTGTACTGTCTCACTGGTTGAAAAGCACTGTATTAAACTAATCTTGAAGAGCACCAAACTAAATTTTATAGTGATGGAACAAAAAATAAAAATAAACACAACGACAATTTATTCACTTTCAGTCTTCCTCGGTGCGATATCAGGGCCTGTTTAGAGGAGCACAAAATTGATATTTAAGCAGGATTTGCAAAAAAGACAAGCGCAAAGCTGTTGTAACCTTTATTTCCGACCAATGTACCATGGAACACTAGTAAAACTAATAAATTTCTTGCGGAACACCTGACGATCTTTACCGGAACACTAATGTTTCGTGGAACAACGGTTGAAAATCACTGATTTAATACATTCGAACTGATTTGAATGCTTTGTGTTTCGTAAAGGGAAATTAAGAACGTGGTTTTGTTTTTGAATTTGCTGCGAATGGTTTTCAGAAATATTAATATTCAATTGGGTACTTTGTTTTCTTTGCATTACTGACAAGGCCAACCTCTTGAAATAGTTTTTGCGCTTTTTCACGGTGGCTTTGGACAGTTTTTTGTTGTTTTCATCAAGAAAAACAAAACAGCATCAGGAAATACAACAACATGTATGCAAGAATTTTTGCTTATTTGAAAATCATTTAGACTTACTACATTTAGAAATTCAATCAACATTTAATCCACAGCTATGATAAAATACGTGTTGAGGTCAACTAGGTTTTTATTTCTTTATTTAGGTGATTTAAGCTTTTATTTCCCCGCACATTGTTTCAATCATTTTTTCTCTGTCATGTTCATATGACACGCTTATTGCTTTATTAAATGCTTCGGATGTTCTAGAAGTGAATATGCACAAATAGGAATATTGCGAATTGTTTTGTGATAATAAATCAATCAGATGGTAATGAAATGTGATAAAAAATCTTCAATAGTAACTGAATGCTAAAAGTGGTCATTTAAATTATTTATCTTCAGTGAGTAAGTTTGAAATGAATCTTTAATTTATTCAAAACAATCGCTATTTACTAAACACCATCGGCCAAAGCAAGCGAATAAAAGACAATTTATTGATCTTTCATTGCATTGACCATCTGAACAAGTCGTCTAGCTTATTTGACAAAAATATAGATGGGTGAAAGTACCCAAATGTGGTTCCTTGCGTACCACAATTGGAAAAATCTCACGCTGCATTACTTATATAGTTATAAGGCGTTCCTGTTTGGTGCACGATTTAGGCTACTGCACTGAGGATATCTTAAGGTCGAAACAGTGACGTCCTGTCTGCAGTTGTATTCTTGTATCAGTTGTTTATTATCCTAAATGCAAGTTTTGACCAGTTGAATAAACAAACCAACGCCATCCAGTTAAAGCTAGTCAAAATGTTTCTAAAGCTGTAAAAATTAATGTGATGTTGCCTTTTCTTTTCTCCTCATCAACGAAATCTAAGTCTGGACTAGAAAAAAAAAACTTATGTTACCTACCGATAACTTTTGCTACAATTGAACGTTGAACCTGTGGTAGCCTTATCACAACTTAAAAAGAAATAATAAATTCAATAAGAATTTCATTTGCATGAATTTGGCTTTATTAGCAAAGCTATCTTTTCATAAATTGATTGTTTTTTGTAGTAGTAGGCTAGCTTATCCCTACCAACAACACAGCGAACTCTCTACCAAAGCGTTTTCACATTTGTTGGATTTTGCAATTTTCCAGATAGATTCAACTAGAAGCATCGGTTTAGGCCTACTTCTGAGCTAGCCAAGAATATCCTACCATTTTTTGCTGAAACAACAACTGGTAACGTTTTTTCTTAGCGCACTCTATTTTAAGCATGTAATTTTACATCTCGTAACGTAGTCTACTTTTAGAATTCCTTTGCTTAAAAGAAGGCTAATATCGTTTGAGCTTTAAACAATAAATACTATTAATACTACAGAAAATGCTCAAGGCCAAGCAAAAAAGCCAAGCAGAGCAAATTGCATCAAATATAGTTATAACCTTCTAAAACCTCTACAGCCTGTTTCACCTTAAAAGGGGTATCATCAGAAGGTCCTTATTCAAATGGAATTATAGTATATAAATCGTTTGAGCTTTACATATTTGCTGAAACGATGGTAACACCTGATTCTATTTTTTTATTCTGATTTCAACCTCTTTGCACAATGCAATTGCTAGAAATATGATTTTAAACTTTCTGAGCAGCTTATATCCTTTCTTGCACGAAACTCAATTGTCATAATAAGGATGTAGACAAATTGATCTATTCGTGGAAAGCATTACGCAGGAAGTCATTATTCAAAACATTATTTCACCCAAGCAGACTTGGACAACTAGATACAGTAGTTCTAGTTGTCTAATTCAGTGGTTTTCAACCAGGGTTCCGCGGAACCCTAAGGTTCCGCCAGTAAGTCTGGGGGTTCCGCAAGTTTACATTCAAATCCGAGAGTCTATTTTATTATTGTTTAAATATAATCAAATATTGATTAGGTTTGCCACTATTAATAAATTTGCTACACTTTAACACGTTCGCTGTGATCCCGAATTTTCGTTGTTTTCTTGTGGTGCGTTTCACCTTAGGTCTTTTCAACGTTTGTTACCGTCGTGAAATTGTCGTTTTTTTGCAAATATGTAGGCCTAACGATTATAATCAAGATGGTTGCAACCTCCGAAGTTATATGGTGACGTGAAGTGCCTTTCTACAATAAAAGCCTACTTATAACCAAGAAGTCTAGACGTTGTTCTCGATCATTCCCTGCGATTAGCCCACTGCGCTCCGAATGTCGCTGTAGCTTAAGTTTCCACAGCTAGGTATGGGCGGATAATCTAAACCAGTGGTTCCCAACTCGTTTCTAAGGCGACCCATTTAAAAAAAAATTCAGTTTGGTAAAATCTTGCGACCCAAGCAAATTGTCGTAGTATTTTAAAAGCCATACAAGATGGCGTTGCAAACAAACAGCACTATACAAAAGCAGTAACTTTTTCCGAAAATAATATGTTTATCAAATTACTAATCTTCTTCTTCGTCGTATGAGCTGTCTTCTTCCAGGCTATATGTTTGGGCATGATGTCATCAGCCACTTGACAGTCTCATCATCCAGGGCCTTCAGTCCAAGCGTTCCATGTGGTGGTTGATGGATTGGGCAGTCATGGACGACATGGTCTACTGTCTGGTCTGTGGCACCACACTCGCATCCCGGTGAGGGAGCCAGGCCCCATCTGCACATGTCTGAACGAAAGCGACCGACGCCGGCTCGTAGGCGGTTAAGCCGGACCCACGCAAGTCTTGCGAGGGACATTCCCGGAGGGTGGGGATCGACGTCGGGTAGGAAATCATGGAGTCGGGAGGTGTTGTTTTGCCACTCCGTGTTCCATGTGTAGTTCGTCCAGTGTGCCGCACTTATTCCAAGATCTTCAACGTTGTTCAGAAGCTGTCGTGCGGCGGGCGCAAATGGGCGTCTTGATTTCAGTCGCTGCTGTTCTCCATGTAGGCGCTGGAATGTACTGTGGAGGAGGTGGTCGGGGTCCAGTGCGCGACGAGCAAGGGAAATCATGGCTCCTTTACGGCAAAGCTCAGCAGGTTGGATGCCTGCAAGGATGGGAAGGCATTCCGTTGGAGTGGGACGCAGGCATCCAGTCACAGTGCGTAGTGCGTCGTTGATGGCGGTGTCAATGTGGCGGGTGTGAGAGCTGCGGCACCACACTGGTGCGCAGTACTCAGCGGTAGAATGGACGAGGGCCAAGGTAGCTGTGCGAAAGGTTTTCGCGTCAGCCCCCTAGCAGGAACCCGCCAGCCGCCTCAAAAGTGCAACGCACGCAGATAGTTTTTTGCGCAGTGATTCCAGGTGTCGTCGGTACGTAAGTGACCTGTCCAGGGTTACGCTGAGGTAGGTGGGTTCGGCGCAGTATGGCAGGCGTTCGTCATCGGTGGTAATGTTGATCTAACGTTTTGCTTCCTTGTTGTTTAGATGGAAGGCCGCCGACACTGTCTTTGCCTTGCTGAGCTGTAGCTTCCATTTCTGGAGATATGTTAATATAGTTGACATGTCCTGGCTTAGGTTCCTCTCCATTGACTGCCAATCTCCGGCTGGATGTAGGAGAGCCAGGTCGTCTGCGTAAGCATACTTTCTGGAGATGGTGTCAGGCAGGTCATAGATGTAAGTGTTAAAGAGGAAGGGGGCCAGGACAGAGCCCTGTGGGACGCCGTTCCTGAGTCGACGTAGTCTACTTCGTCGGCCGCTACCAGTGGAAAGGGTAAAGCTGCGGTTTTGCACAAGTTCCGTAATCATATGGACCATGTGCCTGTCAGGAAGGAGACGGAGTAGTTTGCAGGTAAGGCCGCTGTGCCATACAGTGTCGTAGGCAGCCGTGAGATCGACAAACACGGCGCCAGCCTTCTTTTTTGCCGAAAAGCTATCCTCGATGTCTTGGGTCATCAGAGTGACCTGGTCTACGGTTGATCTTCTGTGGCGAAAGCCGGCTTGTTCCCGAGGGAGCTGAGGGTCTATTATCGGTTCGACACGGGCGTAGATAAGTCTCTCGAGTATCTTGAAGGGGATACAGAGCAGAGAGATGGTACGGTAGCTCTTCGGATCCCCTGGGGGCTTCTTCGGCTTTGGGACTGCAACCACTAGGGCTCTTCTCCAGATTCTTGGGATGCGCAGGTGACGCAAGCAGCAGGAAAGGAAGTCTTTTAACCAGGACCTCATAGTGGGGGCAGCTTGGAGTATTAGTTTCGGGCATAGGTGGTCAAGGCCCGGGGATTTGCCTGGCTTTAGGTGCTGGAGAGCGTAGGCAAATTCCTCTGGGGTAAACTCACCAGAGATGTTGCCCTCGACAGGTGTTGGGATCTTACAGAGGTCCGTCATTTCCTTGAGGACGGACTTGTCTGATTCACGGTCTCTCGTTCTGTGCACTCCATTTTTCACTCCAAAATTACTAATGAGATAGCTGTAGCTGTGCTGGCTTGCTGTCATTGAGTTTTTGAAATCGAGGCGTTATTTTGCTTAGCCACTTGTCGGCTTTAGCTTCCAGCCGGTTTCGCTGTTTAGTTTTCAATACACACATGGCGCTAAATTCAGTCTCACAAAGCCAAGTTGTTGCAAATGGAATCTGTTTTTGAATCACTAAATTTGAAACTGTAGGATACACTTTGTACATGGAAGCCCAAAAGTGAATGTTTGCAGAATCTTTGGGGAATTGGTCTTTGAAGGACGCAAAAGAAATACGATTTGCTGCTTCTGTCGGTATGTCTATAAACTGTTCTGCAACATGGATGGGAAGTTGAGGCAGATCTTTTCCAACAAATGGATCAATTATCCAATCATTTTGGCTATTAAGTGTTAGAAATTCTCCATAGTAGTGCACAAACTTTTTGGCAAACTGTTCTAGGTGTCCAATTATGGTTTGCTTAATATCAACTTTCTTGTCACAAATATATTGCGTTAGCTGAGGAAATATATCGTACTCATCTCTAGTGACATAACATTTCCAGAATATGAGTTTTTTGTCGCAAGCAGAAACTTTGGCGGCGCGATCAATCACCGCTAAACCGTTGCCTTGCATAGATATAATAAATTTAGAGAATTCAGAGAGTCAAATATATCGGCAAGGTAAGCAACTTTTGCGTTGAAATCTTCTTGCAAAAACTTCTCGGCTAATCTCACAAGTTCTGTTGCTTCAGGAAGATAGCAATCTCCTCCCACAAATTACAAACTCGCTTCAGGACACGACCTCGTGACAACCATCGCACTTCTGTGTGCAGCGGCAATGCTTGATAATAATCAAAATCCATGTCAGTGCACAAAGACGAAAACAAACGCCGACTTGAAAACAAATGGACTTGCTTGCTTTGATGAAGTTTACACACTTCACAACATCATTCAACACTTCGTGCTGCTCTTGAGACAGCTTTTTTGCAGCAAAGGCCTCACTGTGAAGAAAGCAATGAGGCCATACAGCACTTGGGGCTTTGTCTTTGATGCGTTTTACCACATCAGACTATGACATTGTGTGGTCCAACGTGTGGAAAAATTTGTCATGGTTTATCCTACATAGTGTTCGTGACATATAGTGCACGTTACAATGTAGCCTATATCCCGTAATTTTGGCAAGTTAATTTATGTTTGAGACTGAAATTTTTGTTGGGTTTACATTTAATAATAATATTAACAATAATAAAAACGAAAACTGTTAAAACTTCTTGCACTACGATCATGCTACAAAGCTTTCCGATGTCTCGACATGAAACGCTTCATGACTTGTGTCTTTACTGTATTTTCCAGTTTTGTGATCGATCTCTTCACGTTTTAATATTTTTTTATTGTTATTTTTTCGTCGAAGATACAATATGCCTGAAAAACAAGCGACCCAAAAAAATAATCAGGCGACCAAACTTTGGGTCGCGATCCATGTGTTGGAAACCCCTGATCTAAACTATATAGGCTACTGTCCGCTACAGGTGTGATTACCTTTAACAAAACGATGTGTTTTGCATAAGGCGATTAAATCATAAAAATAGGGGTTCCTTGAGCTTTTGGAATGTTTCATTGGATCCCGTTTCACCAAAAAGGTTGAAAACCACCGGTCTAATTCGAATGGATGAACTAAAGCGAAATGTCGGTAATTTTAGTTCTAATCTAGTTTGGCAAAAACTTGTTTAGCCTACTCCATGGCTACCTAAAGATACGGCCTGATTTGTCACATTTTGCAAAAATTTCCAGATTTTGCTAACTTTGGGCAAATGTTTAAATAAATTTTTCTAAAAATTATATTTTTACGCTTTTTTTACTGTTTTCTCCACAATTCAGGCCCGTAGCCAAGGGGGTTCTCGGCTCCCGGGAACCCCCCCCCCCCCTTTGAGCCGAAAAGGTCCAAATTTTGGAGAAGGTGTAGTGTACAACTGTACATGCAATCAGCCGATCACAGGATCAGCTACCTATGATCAGCTGAAACCTTCCAGATAGTTCTGAATAAGAGATTTCTGGAAGATTGTACAATAGTAAAGTATTAAACTTTAATCATTGCTGCGTCATAATGCCTTGTGTTGCAATATTAATGGTGTTCATCACCTGTTTTTGAATAGTCGCAAACATTCGGTTGTTTAAACCAGTGATTCTCAACGTGGTCCAGGTGGACCACTGGTGGTCCACCTGGAATTTCTGTTGGTCCACAGAGAGTTCTATAAATCCTAGATAAAACGTTCTTCAAAATCGTATCATTTGCTACAGTAAATTGTGTAGCATGTAGCCTATGATTGTATGTCAGCGTGACGTAATAATCATGTTTACTTCGTGATTTTTGATGGACTTTTCTGGAAGTGCTAGATAAGCATAAGCTCAGCAGTTTTTGAACTTATTTTACTAGTTGACGAGTAGGCTATTGAACCGTTCAAGGCATAAGTGAACTGCTGGTAGGCCTAATCAAGAAATCATACGTTGCTTTTATAATTGTTGTCGCTGCTCGAAAATTGCGCTTGTTCGTGGAACAAAGTTTCTTTAGGGAGAGTGGAGCTATTCGCTGTTTCACTCAATGTCAATTAAATTATTTTATGAATGTCACATGTTATATTTTTTCAGACGTTAAATTAAGTACTGTATTCTGCAGTGCTTTCAAATTAACAATATGTTAGAAGCTCCTGTTGCTAAGAAGGCAAAACTAAGACATTACCAGACATTAGTGACATTACCGGTACCCTTCTATTTTAAACAATACGTGCATTGTGTAATTGTGCATGATGTTTTATTAGAATAAAATTTGAAACAAAAATTATTTGTAGTAAAGTAGTTAAGTTTGGTTGTGTAAATTAAGAGGGTTTGCTTAATTAGTTAATTACATATTATTTTATTAAGGACTAAACTTGAACATGCCCTCGAGTTTTCTGACCTATGTGTAACAGGCACAGTTCGACTAGTGGCGTTCATGAGGCGTCAACATAGCAAAGTGGTCCATCGGATATTTTTTTTTAAATATGGTCCATGGGCCAAAAAAGGTTGAGAATCACTGGTTTAAACTGTTGTCTGTCATTGTGGTACGAAGCAACGTTTTTACTCTCCTCGTGGCGCTAAAACTGCGTTCAGCATTGACCGAGATGAGCTCGATTGTTCGATAAATGCACAAAAGTTTGTGTATTTTCGAAAGATAGTTTTTGTTGCTTGCTAAGAACAGCTGTTCGCAGCAAATACTTGTTGGCGCGACCCAAAAAACAATCGCTTGAAATCTTCGCGGCCTAAACGTTTCAGAAGCATATAATTTTGCGCAAAATACTTTGCAGTTTAGTATCAATTTCAATACGGTCTTCCCCTCTTATTAAGCCCACATCGGGACCGGACAATTTTGGGCTTATTGAGCGGGAAGGAATTTTCTACCACTCCTATACCTTCAGTAATTCAGCAATGGACCAAATTGGGCTTAATAAGCGAGTGTCGTCGTGTAAGCCTCTGGGGCCGAAGGTCTATCTTTTTTCCACCCCAGATTCACGATGTTCCAGGACTACACTGGAAGGCTACTAGAGAGCAGCCAGTCTTTGGTTTCATTATCCAAGACTCGCAGACCTTCCCCTCCGTTCTACAGGCATTAATGATGTGGTCTGCAGTCTGTTCCTCGGCGCACATTCACAGGAGGAGGAAGAGGCCATTCACCATTGGTGCATGGTTGAGCGGAAAAGCCCGAAGTCCGTACGAAGACTGTTGAGGTGCACCCATGCCTGTCTTTGTAGTGTCAGGCCTATGGAGTATGTGTCAGGGTAGGAAATGAACGAATGGAGTCTGGTGGTACTTGACTTCCGTTCAGAATTCCATTGATGGTCCGCCCAAGCAGCCGCAGAGATGTTTTGTTCATCAGCTTCGTTGATCAGAAGTTGAGCGGCTGGCACGAATGGGTGTCTTGATTTCAGTCGACGGGGGTGCTTGTTTGGGAGAGCAGAGATTTTGTGGTGGAGAAGATGGTCAGGCTCCACCGCTCCAGTGCCCATCGACCGAAGGACAGAGTGGCTTCTTCACGACAAAGCTCAGCAGGTTGGATGCCAGCGAGACTGGGGAGATTGTCCAATGGTGTGGGACGCAGGCTTCCGGTTACTGTGCGCAAGGCGCTGTTTATGGCTATGTCGATGTTGTGGCAGTGAGCACTGCAGCACCAAACAGGTGCACAATACTTTGATGAAGAGTAGACAAGGGCTAAGGCTGCTATACGCAAAGTGTCAGCTCTGCCCCCCAGCTGAAGCCTGCCAGGCGCTTGAGTAGCCCAGCGTGGGATGTCAGTTTCTTGCGCAGTGACACCAAATGGTGGCGGTATGTGAGCGATCTGTCTAGTGTCACCCCAAGATATTTTGGTTCGGAGCAGAAGGACAGAGGTTTTTCATTGTTCTGAACATGTAGCTCAGAATCAGCTTCCCGCTTTTTCAGGTGGAAAGACGAAACTCAGTACGTCAAAGAGTATATGATTGTATTTATTTTTGACATGCAAGTTATATTTATAGTAAGTTTAAACCCTTTTGCGACCCACTATTTGCAGATCCCTGGTTTAGAACCTCGCATATCGTAGACAATTTAGGCTAAAAGCGAATAGCAGAAATTGTTACACCGGTATGGTATTGCAAAATGTGCAGTAGCGTACATGACCTTAAAAGGTCATCCGCCCCCTCTGCTCCCCGCTTCCGGCGCCCCTGTCAGTTCCACTTTAAATGTGCTATTGTTAATGTGAAAATTGTTTGTAGCCTATTTATTTATTTCGTTTTTGTAATGTTGACAATTTGAAGTTTTTTGGTCTATATAGGCTAGTATGTACTGCCACTTCCTATGTTTTGATTGCTTGCTTGTGGACACGTAAAGAAGAAAGTGTTATCAAAAGGTCCATATTTCTGGATTTGGGAACCCCCCCTTTGAAAATGTCTGGCTACGGCCTGCCCCACATGACACATAGGTTTTAACATCCCCAGATATTGAAAAACCAAGAACATTAATTTGATTTCGAAGATTTTAGTCAGACTGTTAATTTTTCAATAACAGTCTGAATCGGCGTTTTTTAGCTTACTTTTTCTCATTTGCTACTGCTTCCCCAAGGCAACAAAAATCTTTTGTATCATTAGGAGATAGCAAAAAGTAAAAAAATCTCATAAAATGTCAGTCAAACATTAGCAGTAGCTGTAATCAAAATCTGCAAAATGTGACAAATCAGGCCGCATATCCAGGTGGCCATGTCTACTCTAGCTGTAGTTCTAATCTAATCTACACTTTTGCCAAAAACTCTGGTTTGTCGAGTGGTATTTTTCAGCAAATGAAAGGAAACTGCGGTCTTATCAATCTCATGCCGTGAAAATGCAACAAAAACAATCAAGATTAAAGTGTCATTTCATCGCTTAAGCAGCGTCATAACGTTTCATCTCCGTCATAACGGTTTTTTTTTTATGTAACTTAGGCCTAATTGTTTTTTGATGTTGTGATGGTAGAATGACACTTTGATCTAGAATTGCCATATTGGCGTTTTTAACTATCCAAATAGAAAAAGATATGTGACAAATGCGTCAAGCTAATTTTCATCTAGTTTCAATTCATTTCTATTTTGTGAAAACTTGGGCCAGCTCAAATTCTAAACGTAGTCTAATTTGTAAAAACTTGAATAGCTCTAGTTATAACTCTAATCTAATTTCAAAAAGCTAAAAAATTCCAGTTCTCTAAGACTGCACGTGCACACCTAAGAAACAGTATTAGCTTTCGACCTGACGTTTGAAACTGTTTAAACTTTTAGTCCGCGATTTATTGCAAGAAATTAATCGGCCTGAAGCACAACTTCATCACAGTCGCCTATATATCGATACAAAATTAGTAAAGATCTGAATGCTCCCTACCAAAAGAGTATGTTCACAATAAAAAATTTGAACAGAAATGTGAAATAGCAAAGTGAGAACAACGTTTATCAGCAAACGTAACATTTCTTGGCTACCGTCAAGAACGTTTGCAATTTTTTTTTTCATTATGATAAATAGCCTACCGTGGTTTTGCCTGGACTCGTTAACTTATGGTTAAAACAGTAACCTCCCCAACATTAATTTTTTATTTTACCATTAAAAAAGAGATTTGTAGTTCAAATTTCGGAAATTTTTTAAACATATGAAACTTAAAAGCTATTCTTGCTTGATATCAATATCACAAGTTTTTACAAGGTTTTGTTGACCAATAGTCGCTCTCTCTTTCTAATATCCTGGTTAATATATTGATTGATAGAGAGGCTATAAAAATTACTGACTTGTGAACACCTGTGTTTGGATCAAAACACGTTTACGATTTTTACATGTAGGCTGGGTGTAATAATATACGCTGACGATATTTGTTGTTTTACCCAAGTCTGAAAGGTCTCCAAGTCATTTTTTCAGCTTGCTTTGAATATGCCAACTTTCACGATTTCATGTTTAATGGATCAAAGACACACTTCATTTGCTTCCCTAACAAACGCATGAACTTGGAGTAGGCTATGATTCCGTAGTGACCCTTCAAGGTAAACACGTTGAGTTTGTGCAGTCAACTAAATACTGTATCTTAGATTCTTGGTGTGCTTATTGATAACATGTTGTGTGCAGTGCTGTATTCGAGGGTATACGGCGGTATACGCAGTATACTCTATGCTTTTTCGAGCAACTAATAGTATACCCTCTGGTTTTCCAAAGAGAGTGCCTGTGCTATTCTTACTGATTCCTAATGTATGATGTTCTGCAAGAATTATCACTGGTCTACAAATTTCAACTTTTTTTTTCAGGTTTGGGTTTTGACAACTGATTTTGGCTAATTTTGGGGCGCTGAATCCGAAAATGAACTCAGATTGTCTCTATCACATCAAGTTTTCTTTCTATCGTTGCCATTATTTTATGAAATTGACCAATTTTTACCCTTTTTAGTGCAGTAAAATGTCAAATATAATTATTTTCTGACAGCTATAAACTTTCAAACATAGAGATATTTTTACACTAAATTCATAAATTGGTTCAGATTTCCTCTAAAATAAAAAAAAATCCTGTTATGATAATCCTAATAGGACATAGTGAAGATTGGTAGCGTTGAGTTTTTCCATGCTGGCTTGAACTCCCTGTCTTGGCTTCTCAGGCGTTATCTGTGGGTCAGCTGCTATCTCTGTGCAAACACGTGCACAGTGTGCAGATGGAATATCGTAGGAAGACAGCTGCTGGGAGTAGATTTGACTTAGTAATAAATTCTTGCTTAGTATTTAAGATTTATTTAGAAGTTTCATAAAGCACATGTACATTGTACAGACTAACATCAGAGTTCAAGCTGAAAAGTGGTTTGTAGAAGGAAAAGGTATTTTCATACTTTATAAGTTTGAGTTCAAGTCGGTTAGAGTTTTTGGTATAGTGGTGTTTCTGTGGAAAAACTTGCTCTTAGAAGACTACTAACAAAGAAAGGTTATATTTGATCTCAAGCTATATCTGCTTCCAGCAAAAGAAGAAAATGTTGTAATGATCCGGATATATTTTGTTACATTTGTGGATGCTTCATGTTGAAGTCTCAACAATGCAATATTACCACGTTTGTAAAAAGGGCATATCTTGCTTACTTTAAAGTCAAGTTGGGGGACCAGGACAAACGCTGGGCTCCTCATAAAGTGTGCAAGACCTGCGTTGAATGTCTGAGAAGTTGGTCGGAAGGAAAAGGTTCACAAATAAAATTTGGAATACCCATGATTTGGCGAGAGCAACGAAATCATGTTGACGATTGTTATTTTTGTCTTGTTAGTGTGAAAGGGTGTAACAAAAAGAGTAAACATCGTTTGAAATATCCAAATCTGGATTCGGCATTGCGGCCCGTTCCTCACAGTGATGAAAAGCCACTGCCAGTATTTACATCACTTCCAGAACTACACGAAGAGGCTATTTCTTCTTCAGAAGCATCGTTTAGTGAAGGAGAAAGTGAAATTTTTCAACCAGCACCCGAGGATCTGTCAGACAAGCCTTTCCAGTTTAATCAGATGGAATTAAATGATTTAGTGAGAGATTTGTATTTGCCTAAGCAATCTGCGGAGTTATTGGCATCAAGGCTACAGGAAAGGAAACTTCTCAAAGCTGGTACAAGCGTGACATTTTATCGCAAACGAGAAGAAGAAATGCTTCCATATTTTGCTTCCCACAATGATTTCGTTTATTGCAACAATATAGAAGGGCTTCTTCTAGAAATGGGACTACCACAGTATGATGCAGACGAGTGGAGACTTTTCATTGATAGCTCCAAACGAAGTTTGAAGCGTGTTCTACTTCACAATGGTAACGTGTACGGTTCTATTCCGATAGGACATTCGGTGACAATGAAAGAAGAGTATCAGAACATCAAAACCGTTCTTGAAAAGTTAAAGTACTATGAGCATGGTTGGCTCATCTGTGTAGATTTAAAAATGGTGAACTTTTTGCTGGAGCAACAAAGTGGCTACACCAAATACCCATGTTTCCTATGCTACTAGGACAGCAGGGCCAAGGATCAGCACTGGAACAGAGAAGAGTGGCCTCCAAGGCTCACCTTGACACCTGGAGACAAAAATATCATACGTGATCAGTTAGTTGATATCAAAAAGATCCTCTTGCCTCCTCTTCACATCAAACTTGGTCTCATGAAACAATATGTAAAAGCTTTGGATCATGAAGGAGAGTGTTTTAAGTATATATGTTATGCTTTTCCTGGTCTCAGTGAAGAGAAAAAAAGAGCTGGGATTTTCAATGGACCACAAATCAGGCAATTGTTAAAGGATGAAAATTTTGTAAAATCAATGTTGCCATTCGAGGCTAGAGCTTGAAATGCTTTCGGTGCTGTTGTGAGAAATGTTTTGGGAAACAGAAAAGCAGAAAAATATAAAGATCTTTTAAGGGAGCTACTGCTTAGTTTTGAAGATTTGGGATGCAGGATGAGCATCAAAGTTCACTATTTGAAGAGCCATGCGGATGAGTTTCCAGAAAACCTTGCGAAAGTTAGTGAAGAACAGGGTGAACGTTTCCACCAGGATATTAAAATTATGGAGGAACGTTATCAAGGTCGGTGGGATTGTCATATGATGGCTGACTATTGCTGGAGTTTTAAAAGAGAAATTCCAGATGCTGCTCATAAAAGAAAGGCCCTCAAAAGAGCATTTTTAAGCTTATAAGTGAAGAGTTCATATTTTATAAAAGCTCTTTTTTTGACTGTTTCTGAACTCGCCCTGCCCAAGTCCCTTTGAGTCAATCTTTATTTCGGCACTTTGCTATTTCTGTGTGTGTCTTCAAAATTTCTGCACTCCATTGGAATGTCTATGTGCATATTGTGTGAATTGTAAGCTACAGTATAATTCAGATAATACCTTGTCACTGTCCTATCGACATGTTCGTCAGCATAATGTAGCGTTTGATGTTATTATGGTTGCTCTTTTGCATGCCTATTTTTTATTCCAAGGCATGAAATTTTAATAAAGACAACGCAAATTTGTGTAAATATAATATAGAATGCTTGTTTGCTAATTAAAGCTAGATTATTGCAGGTAAAACAGTGTTTATTGCATCAGAATTCCTTGTTTTGACAACAGAGGGGGGGCAAAAATTGATTTTTTTCAAAAATTAGGGATATTTCATATCTCAAAAACGTGATGTGATAGAAAAAATCTGAGTTCATTTTCGGATTCAGCGCCCCAAAATTAGCTAAAATGAGTTGTCAAAACCCAAACCTGAAATTTTGTGTAGACCAGTGATCCATTGAACTTCAGTCTCGAAGTACAACTTTACCTAGGTTAGAGCCGAATTTTTTTATAAAAAGGACAATACGAATTATTGAGAGTTTCAAGGAAAATCCAGTAGAAAAAACACAGTTGGCTTTAGCAGCAAAGGATAATTTAATGTTCAGAAATATTCCTCTGATACAGAATTTTAAAATGGTGCCAATTAACGCGAATGAATTCATTCAGAGCATTGTTAGCAGAACGCAAATGAGACTTTGCAATAATGCCAACACTGACAATGGTCAGCTACTGGTTGATATTGCTAACTTGCAACCTGAAAAAATGATAGAAGGAAATTTGCGTCATGGAGAAACAGGGGTGAGAAAAATTTGTAGACGCTTTGACATTGATGAAATACAGTCAATCCAAGGATTAAGAGATTTTAGTGAAAAAGTTGAAATTGTGCCCAATAATTTGAAGTCTCTCTTGACAGCTATTTCAACTTTACCTTGTTGACAGCAGAATGCAAACGTGGTTTCGGTTTAATGAACAATATTATCACAGGTTTAAGAGCATACAGGTATTTGCTCATTGATAATGTGAGCTGTTTGGTGTTTATTAATTGCAATGGACCACCTGTGGCTCAATTTACCTCTAAAAAATATGTAAGATCCTGGCTGCTAAACCACCGATCAGCTAAGGATACTAGATCCCAAATTTGTAAAGAGGATAAAGATGTAGGCCTGCTGTAGATTCCTCTCGGCAGGCTGTTTGAGTGTTTGGAATGTATTCATAGAAAAATAAACAATTTGGTACCTCTAGTCCAATTTTGATGTTGATATAATTCATGCTATGATAGAATAAAGATTATTATTTTGCAAGTTGTGTATTATTTATCATTTTGGCAAATCGGACAGTATACCCTGTGTTTTTTTTTACGAATACAGCACTGGTTGTGTGACGATAGTGATGTTAAAAGACAACTAGAGCTTTGTATTGTACCGCTAGTAATGTGCCGTCGTTTGTCAAACATTGTAGTGTGGATGTAAAACGAGTTGTGCTCGAGCTTATTGTATAGGCCTACCTCTTTATAATTCACACCTGTAAAAATTTTAAAGGAAAAAATTAAAGGCGGAGAGCAAATAGGCCTACTTAAATGTATGAATAAGAAAGTTTGTTTAAAAACATAGGTATTGAATACAGCCAAACATTTATGAAACTTCATTCAACATGTCATAGCCTACAATGTCATTAAATCGTTGTAATAGCATTAAAAACACATTTTTTGTAGGGCAAGGTAAAGTTTTTAGGGGAAGATTGCTTCTCCAAACCCCGTCTCTGGTTACTGATATAGTTTTCCATCAGTTTGCTTTCACTCTGCTTGATTACTGCTCGGCTAGTGACAAAGCTTCCTTCGCTGCCTTCTTATCCTCGCAATCTAATTCATTGCTGATGCTTACGCGTTGACATGATATTGATGTCGCCTATATGCATTATGCAATGATGAATAAACTGTTCCTGATCTTGTATTATGATTCGATTTGAAATTTGTTTCTCATCAGTTCTTTTCTACGAATCTTTTTTATTTTCTAATAAAGTCTCAGATAAATTGCTGACGTTTCTGAGTTTGTTTTGACAAATCCTCTTTGAAAGAACATTTGCTCTTTGAAATCCTTTTTAAATGAATGAACATTTGCCTTACGGCTCATAGATATTATTGAAGTATCAATCGTAAGAAAAAGCCAAAAAATAAAAAAAAATCTTTTGAGCATATTGATCTTATAACGCCGGTGGACTGCTGTAATAAAACGACATTAAATCACACAGCATGCAAGCGATCCGCCCCCTTAGCTCTGTGACTACGCCCTCAACTCAAGATCAAGCGGCGCTGGTTCGGTTCCCCGGGTGTGCGCTTGAACAACGCATTTAAGAGCTTTTCTCCATTCCGTTGTAGGCTACCTATAGTGGATGGAAAATTTCCCCAGCAACAACATTTCAACAATCGGAAAACTTCACTCTGCCAATCTTGGTCACCGGCCCAGAAATCCCTGCACCGGCCCTGCGTCAAAAGCCTCCAAACTACCACTGCAACACGTGTTCGAAAAATTGTACAGCCTAATCGCACTACCATGTGAGCTACAGCTACCACAAGCTATAGCAGCTTAGGTGTACTATATTGATGTTCTGCGGCACCAAGATTCTGACATTTAAGAAAACTTCAAGATTACAAAATTTAGAAAAAGGCTATGACTAAAACATAGATATTGTTTCAATATTTATAGCCTACTTTCCAGTGTTCATGAATTGTACGACTGTACGTGTTGTATATGGCTCTGTTGGGGATATCGTGGTTTATTATTGATTGAAATCTGATTGGGGCTGGAATTAATCAATTGTCATCTTCATCTAAAAAACAAGATTTAAATTGCTTGAAGTGGTGGGTAAACATATTCACCCACATAAGAGGTTAAAATATTTTTTGATAGGGATAACATTAAAGTTTGTAGTTTTATTGTAGGCTACCAGAACGCCCGATGTTTCTCATGGGCTACATTTCTACATTGCAGTTGCAAAACTGTAGTTCTGTCGCAGGGTGTGACGCGGTTAAAACTTATCAACAGCTGTCGGACAGAGAACCTTCTATCTGGTTGGCAAGCTTCGAGAAATAGGGCTATAGCCTACCAGAGACTGTTGTTTACAAAAGCTCTGGTAGAATTGAGCCCTTTTTAATCAAAACAAGAACCGAAAACCGGACATGAGCGATTTAAAAGTATGACGCTCTTTCCAGCTGTGTCATTGTTGAATCATCATAGCCTAACATCACAGATTTTCTATGAACTTGGTTGCCAGTGCACATTAACTTTTGGCCTAAGTTGACAGTGAGTTTAAGGTTTCTAAATTGCAAGCGAAACAATTTGCAATAAAAATTTTTGGTCTTGGCAATGCTTGCTTATATTATTTTCTGAACTTGACATAGATTGCCTATTTGGCTATAACGTCATAGGCTACAGAAAATGAAATAAATAAAATAAGGTATAGCCTGCACTTCAAATAACTATGGAAACTGCACTCAGCCAAGCTTTATAACCGACCCCGCGTTAATGGTTCAAAGCCTTTCTAGGCCTATTCCAAATTACCAAGAATAGCCTACCTGTCAAAGGCTTTCTCGGTCCCAGGATAAAGATTCAAAAACAAAACGTCTCCGAAATCCAATTATTGTTAAATCGCTAACCACAATCATGGACGTAAACAAGTTCCACGTGTAACTCACATTTCAAAGCCAAGTAGCCTAAGCTAAGACCTTCTGAAATATCCAAAATCGCAAAGTTTCAAAATAAAACAGTAGGCAGTGACTTTGTTTTTGCAGTACCGTATCCTAGCCTACAAAACCACTGTTGACAATTTTTTTTAGTCTATGCAAAAAAATGTTAAAAATGATGTCAATTAATCAAGAGCATTGACGAAGAGTCCGTAGCCTACTTTTGAACCAGACCTGACATAAGCCTATTATTTTGGGCGTAAAAACTTTTGAGGGGCTCCGGATTCCGTAAGCCTATGTGCAAAATAGGTTACTTGGAAAATATACAGTCTGTTTTGATATCAATTTCAGGTAGGCTAGCATAGAAACAGCATAATTCACAGGTAGCCTTAGGTTATTTTTTATTTTTTAATTTTTAATTTGTGAGAAAACAAAATATTAATGCACGTAAAGACATTATTCAATTTAAAGTCAGTGGCGAGTTTACTGTTCCTCCTTCAACAATATCAGAAATAGCTGCTAAGAAGTTTTAGAGGAACAAAGCGCTGCATCAACATCTCGTCGATTTTTTGTTTCTTTTTCATTAGAAATAGTGCGGAAAAACTTTTTTTCGCACCAATATGCACTCGATAATTCTCTAACAACGTGATCATTTGAAACTGATAAAGGGATAGGATATCCGCTTTCAAAAGATAGGACACATTATAAAAACATCACTGAGACAGTGATTGCACTTGCACAGAAGCGTTGACAGAGAAGTCCAGGGGGTGTTACTTTTGGACCCGGGATGTATTTAGGGATCCGGAACTTTTCTAAGAAACCCGGAACTTAAAGAAACTACCTCATATTCGGATAAATTCCTTTTTTTTTTAAATGTCTCAATTTGGGGCTCTAGGATCCCCTTGGTAGCCTACTGGGACCTAAGTATCTTCTCACAGGCCTTGCACTTGCACATCATCCTTGATCAATACGCTACTGTGGCATCGCATGATTCGATGAAACGATGTTTATCACACTCATTGCATCTTTCGTAATCTTTAAAAGAGAGATTCCTCACCAGGTGGATCTTCATAGGCTAACGTTTGAGGAAATACGGACCAAAGGCCTAATTCCCTCCTTAAGGTTAACTTATAAACAAAATATAGGCCTATAGCCTAAGTTCTATTGTAATAATATATAATATTTTACGTGTAAAGATGGCTTCATTGAGATTTTAAATGTTAATTGGCTGTCTAATGAAATTCTATCTGCCTGATGGATATTCTAACTAATTTGACTATCCAGCTTCATTAAACTATTTCCACACAATTGTTACTCGAATTATAATTTTTAGTTATCAGAAAGTGTTTGTATAATATTGTAGGTCTGTAACAAAAATGAATTTAAATATTAGCCTATAGAACAGTGTTTCCCAACCTTTTCAATTCATGGACTATTTTTGCAATAGCCCAAGCTTTTGCGGACTCATGTTACAGCTATCACAAAAGAACTTGTTTTAGCGAAATTTGCAGGCTTGTCCATGGGAATGGGATTCCCACGGGAATCCCATGGGAAATGTCCCATGGGATGGGATGGGATGGGATAGCACGAATTGCATTTCCCATGAGCACAGTGACTCGGAATATGAGTGCCAATGATAATGAATTGTCGTAGATAGACAACTTTTCTGAACTTTAAAGTTAACAAAGTCAATAAATTTTGTCGTTTTGTATCTCTTTTTGTACATTTAGTCCTATCTAGTACACATTAGACTTAAATTTCCATAAATTTAATAACATTTATTGAATTGTATTTTGAGGGGAATCCCATGGGATGGGATGGGACGGGACAGGCATGAATTGCTATGGGATGGGATGGGACAGAAAAAACTGTCCCATGGACAAGCCTGGAAATTTGTTTATTGCTCACATTCTCAAATTTCAATGGGAACCTTGTCCCTGAACTTGCTTCACCAGTTTATGGAAATTGGGGTTGATGGTCGTCTTCGCATTGATGTCGTCTTCTGGTTGTAGTTGGTTGCGGTACTTGGTTTTAAGTAGGCCTATAGCTAGTGCTGAAAAACCAGCTTCACAAAGATATGTTGTCGGAAAGGACAAAAGAGCTCTTGTTACCTGCAAACATAGTTCAGATAGATTGGGTTCCATTACTTGGACTTCGGCCCAAAATTGAGTCAGAGAAACATTTTTGTATTTCTCTTTCCGCAGCTGTCGACTTTGCAGCACAACCAATTGTTCACCAATGCAATCTATTTCCAGATGAACCTGTAGTGCTGAAACCTCGAAGGGATTTCGCACCCACTTAAACTCTTTGTTGAAATTGTTGGAAGGAATATATCTGTCCAGCTCGAACATAAATGAAGTAAGATGCTCAAGAAAGATTCCACCAATGCTCTTCAAATCAAATTCTTCTTCTTCCAAAAATGCGTTGAAAGCAGGAAAAGCAGCTATCTTCCCACTTTCCATTCGATGCATCCACAGTTTCATTTTACCTTTAAATGCGACAATGTCTTCCGATACACTCGAAAAGATTTTATTTCTTCCCTGCATAGTAGCCTAGTGTTCATCTGGTTTAAATGGCTGAAAAAAACGGATAAGAACAGCAATTTGGCAATCCATTCGTTGTCGCTTAATCGCTTGGCAAGTTCATGATTCTGCTCTTTTAAAAAAGCACCGATTTCATTGCGTAGGCTAGCCACTCTCTCTAACACTTTTCCTCGTGACAGCCAACGGATGTTCGAATGAAATAAAACCCCAGTGTGCTCCGCACCCATCTCGTCACACAATGCTCGAAATATACGGGTACATAAAGGGCGGGATTTGATATAATTAAACACAGATACAACCTCATTGAAGACTATGGCTAGGTCTTCTTGAATCTCTTTTGCTGTCAGGTTTTCTCGATGAAGAACACAATGAATAACTAAAATGTCTTTGTTTTCCATTTTCACGAAACTCATAAAATCTTTTTTTGTTTCCATCATAGACGGAGCACCATCGGCACAAACAGAAACACAGTCAGTCCATGACAGTTGATGTTCTTTAAAAAAAGAATCTACTTTCTTAAATATTTCTTCTCCTGTAGTGTGTTTTGTAAGTTGACGGCAAAAAAAAAATTGCTCCATATAGTCCTCACTTGCACGATATCGTATAAACACCATAAGCTGGGCATCGTTTGCTATATCGGTAGTTTCATCCAATTGTAAACTAATTAATTAAACAAATAATTCCGTTGAGTTACATCAGAGTTGCATTGAAACACATATTGCTTACATACAGTGACGTACGCAGGGGGGGGCCATTGGGCCATGCCCCCCCCCCCCTTAAAATGTTTTAGTAGTTAACGACGTAGATTAAGGCATTTAATATGTTTTGCATTGCTCTGTCAAAGCAATTGCTGTAACAATGTTGTTTTATAGACTAAGCCAATACGAAATACATGGCCCAATCCACCTACCCCACCCCAGGTATGCCAATGTAGCATAGTGTTCTGTAAGCCTATTGCAGTGATCAGTGAGAGAGAAATGGATATAGTCTAAACTAAAACCATACTGGGATATCATGAAGACGTCTGGGATATCAATGGCCAGTGGCGTAGCCAAGGGGGGGGGTACAACCCCACTTGGCACGCGTATGACGTCACGATATTGAGAATGATGCTTTCAGTCTTTTTATGCTTGGGAATGATGCTTTCAGTCTAAAAAAACTTGCCTAATTTTAAACAAAACTGCATTAAAAGAGCGAGTTTTGCCAATACCAAACATTCAAACATCTCAACCAGGAATTAACAACAAGAAAACGTAGAAACTTAGCTTTATTTCCGAAAAATGCCGAAGAAAACATGATCTTATCCTTTTGCTATGCCACCTGACAGCACCATTTTACAGGAGTATTCATACCCACATTTTTGTTGAAAATGCTCTCAAAATGCACCAAATTCAAAGTAATTTTTCAAAATTTTCTGGGGGAGGGCCCCCAGACCCCCCGCCGCTGGGTGTCGTCTTGAGCGAAAGCGCCGTCGGGCTTCGCCCGCCGGTCGTCAAACCCCGCCTTTAAAAATTCCTGGCTATGCTACTCTCAATGGCCCCCCCCTTGAGAAAATCCTGCGTACGCCACTGCTTACATATATGATCTTAGTTGATGTGCTTGCGGACTCACCCAGAGCCTTCCGCGGACTCATTTGAGTCCGCGGACTCGGGTTAGGAAACACTGCTATAGCATAACGAAACAATAAAAGGTTACGAATTATCAGATTTCACCAGTCATCCAAATTGTATACGTTCTAAGTTTTATTCTCTCTCGAGTCTGTTCGTCTCTCCCGCCAAAAGGCGAGTGCGAACAGTTTTATTTTATCTTTTTTCTAAGTTATTTAGAGCAGCTTAGATGGAAAAATACAACATCTTTAGGAAATGACGTATGGGTTAAAATGGTTCACTTGTTAGGAAGGAAAACGTGCTTGACATGATATTGGATTGCTACAGTATATCTTTCCTGTTGATATTCACACTAGAAAAATAAAACCGTGTGCAGATGTCGAAACATCTGTTGAGATAAGCTACATCACCCGTCTACACATGGTTATTTCCAGAGAACTGACTTCCTTTTCAAGCGTCGATCTGTAGGCTATTGTTTATGAAAACATAAAAATGTTCCTAAAAAACTTTGAAGTCATAGTTTTGTTAAACAACAAAATATTTTTGCCAATCATGCATGCTTAGCTTAATTGTGTGCTTGTGGACCAGCAAAAAATAATGCAGACCGCCACCGGTGGCCAACTTTTTATGAAAAAGGTTTTAAAAATCCATCATGTTAGATCAGAATACGTTGCACTTACAATGTGATAACTTTCTTTTTACTGGAGGTAAAACCTCAACCTATGATGGGTCACAAAATGCAGGCGTATTTGGTACTTTAACTTCCTGTTTATTGAGCTCACTCCTTTCATAAGAAGTCAGCAATTCTATCAGATCATGCTCACAAACTTTTTATCCCATTGATAGCGAAAAACCTTACCAATTAGCTACAAGTCACGAAAAGCCTATGTTATCCGCCCTTTCTATTTCCCTTAGCCTAAATATGTCTACAACATCCAATGGGTAACTACGCCACTGTTACTTACTATAGGCAGGCTGGCAGGGGTTCCCAACCGGGGGTACTCGTACCCCTTGGGGGTACGAGATTGATCATCAAGAGGTACGAAGATCCTTGGGCCACAGAGCATCTTTTCAAACAGATTTCACAGTGACACGAGTCACAGAATTTCTCAATCTCTTTGTGCCGAAATTGAAAATCAACACGACATTCTGCTGCACCACACTGAAGTAGCTTAAGGTAGTTATCTCGAGGTCGAGTGTTGTCACGATTTTTTGAACTTCGAGAAACAATCAAGTTGTAGCCTACTTACAACATCGAAATTCTAATCTAGCTGCCTCACTTGAAAGTGATGAATTCGTATAAAGTGTGGCTTATATTTCTGATGTCATGCATCTCCTAAACCTGTCGCTTCAAGGTCAACAGATAAATGTGGTTACAGTTTGTGAAAAAATTCAAGCTTTCAAGCAAAAACTATCCCTGTAGTCTCGAAGAATTGAAAACGTAAGCCTTGCTAACTTTCCTTCTCTTGACAAAAGTGCATTATAACTCTTTGGTGCAAAATGTCAAAAATGAAGGTAGCCTATTTCCCATTTAAAGATGCTGGTTGATTCTTTCGATGGTTACTTCTCTGCTGTTGAATTGAATTATTTCCAGCAGTGGATTATAAATCCATTTCTTTTTGATTCAACAAAAATGTCGGATGATGATAATTTGAAGGAGAACATCATCGAAATAAAAAGCTGCCAAAAATTGAAACTGCTTTTTGACAAATCAAAGTTAAAAGATTTTTGGTGTATTGCTATAAAAGCCTTCCCAGGTCTTGCTATGGAAGCCATGACAGTGTTAATTCTCTTTTCAACAAGTTATAAGGCTACTGTGAAAGTGGCTTTTCGACCATGATATATATCAAGAATAAGTACAGAAATCGTTTGTAGGCCTACCTGGAAGATAATTTACGTGTTATTTTGAGTAAAATCGAACCATCGTTTGAGCGAATTTTATCAATGAAGCAGCAACAAATATCTCAATGAGAAGTGACAAACAAAATAACTGACATTTAATTTCTTTTTGTAATTTTTGCATTTTTGTATGAAATACCGATTTAACGTTTAATTGAGCTATAAACGCAATTTAATTTAGCAATGTATATCTGAAAAATTCAATCAGAATTTTTAAGGGTACGAAGAATGCTCTGACCTTACAAAGGGGTACGAGCAACAAAAAAGGTTGGGAACCCCTGATATAGAGAATTATATTTCTCTATGGTTCAACAAAGCCAACTCTCTACCAAAGCTTTATCATTGTTACTTACTAGTTACTACAAAATAACAAATAGATTACGACCTACGATTCGACACTTGCGGTGGCTATTGTTTGATATTACTCGGATCTCGGGAGGAAAATATATTTTTGCGATGATCGTTGACAACGTAAAAAAACATCATCTTCAGCGAGGTATCGTTATGCTCTGGGAGTGACGGACTCCTATGGTAAATTTATAACTTACTTAACTCATGCTATAGAGCACTGCGTTGCTTGCATATTTCCGCTCAATCAGTGCTCCGCGTTTGTGTTTTCCTTTCTCAGTTCTACAACGCCAGCGTTCTGTAGTGTATCTGGTTAATTCTTGTAGCTGCTAGTGTTAGCTGGCTTAATTTTTGAGTGGCTGTCAAAACAGTTAAGTAAGTTATATACCGTATTTAGTTTTATTATCTCTTTCTTATTTTCAGAACTGTGTTATGGATGTGTCAACTCTAAGTTTATTAAAGTCTGATTAATGTGACCCAGATAGCAAATCAGTAATCTTCTGCATTGCTAAATTGCAATGTAAAAAATGACTGATTTGCTGTATGGGATGTTTCTCTTGGGCTTGTTATGGTCAGCTCAATTCCATTTGGAAGTCAATGTCATGGAGGTATAAAGTACGCAATCATTATACGACTGCAAGTTCAAGTGACGCTGGTTCGACTCTCGGGATGTGCGTTTGAACAACGTATTTCAAGGACTGCTCTTCATTCAGTGCCGCTTAATGGATGAAATAATACACGGACAACAACTTTTCAACAATAGGAAACTTCACTCTGTCAACGGGCATGCGTCACTGATTCAAAGCCTTTACAAGTAGCCTATGCCAAACTGCCAGGGATAAGCTCTCAAAAAACTCTCAGTCCGCGGATAAAATTTTCCACAATGTATCAATCAACTACTGTTTATCACAACGCATGAGCAAACACTCGGCATACCTCAAATACAGTACTGTATTGCAATTTTATTTGGACTTCACATTACTCTTCAAGAAGAGGAAATAACTGTTGATATAGTAAGTCTGACAAAAGAAATTTACGTTGACAGTCAATATGTTTTATCGCCACGCCATCTGTTGACAGCAGCTTCAATACGGTCAGTACAATACCGATTAGATAACACTACAAAGATGCACCATGTCATTTACTGTACCGACATATTAGGTGATGCCATGGCCCGAGTTACTTAGGCAACAAATAAACTGAGTTTCTAACATGTAGCGATATATGAATCCAATGAAACAAGTACGGTAATTGTTTCAAGAAAATACGTGCGATTGGATTCTATAAAGAAACCTGCAGTTAAAAATGTTGAAAGCTGCTCAGAACAACAACGGAAAATATCGACAACACAAAACGACGCTGCAAAGTATACACATTCAACCTGGTGTGCAGCAAAGGTCATGAAATGATGACAAGCAGGCAGTCCAACGTTTGTGAAGGCAAGTTATTGTCATAGCATGCATATCAGGAAGCCCTGGCAGCAAACCAGTCCTTTTTTACATTGATTCAACGTTTGCATACACGATCACTGTAAAAACAAGATTGATTTTTCTGGCAGGGGACATGGAAAGATGATCTATAACATTACTTGATTGCTAAAAATCGATAAACATGCAACGTACTGTAAAGATGCGTTTTAATTAAAAATAATAACACCGGTTTTGCAATGACCTAACAGCGAAAGTGACCAATTTGTTGCGCATAAAGGAGCAGTTCATATAACGCCATTCAGGAGGTAAGGGGTTGAAAAAAAACTCATCTTTTACGTCATATAGAGAGGTAATAAAAAGTGAAAACATTTGTATACATTTGACAATCCCATGCGCAATCCATTAGTGTATTAAAATGCACAGCTTTCTGATCCATCACTTTCTGAAAAATATGTTCAGCCTACTATTGAAAAGATTATGTTATCGTGTAAACAAAAGTGAAAGTTAAACGAACAAGTGAACAACTATACAAAAGTACAGGCTATAAAAAAGTATGGGCAGTAAAACAAAAATATATATGGTCTGACTCTAAAACTTTGTATTCACAAAATCCTGCTATTGTATCCTTAAACGAAAATAAATCACCAGCGCATATTGCCACCAGGCAGTCAATGTAATGGCTAAAGCATGAATCAAAACATACGATCTGCATTACCACAGTGTGGTAACTAATCACAGCTCATCGACAAGATAAATCAGTAATTTTTAACAACGCCTGCCGGGGCACTCTCAACTAATCTACAACGTCGTTGCTAAATAGATTTCCCCTTCAGCGTTAAGTTTAAACTCACGCTTTAAGAAGAATTGTTGGGGAAAATGTTTTAGAATTCGTCGACTTTAAGCTTTTAGGAGAATAGGATTGTGTTTTAAAGTTGGCCTTTCTACCGGACAGCAAATACTGTCTTTATCACGTGGCTCACATACTCTTGCATCTTCGATCTAAAAGTCTTTGAGGGTAGCCTATATGCTATAACTCAGCTAGCAAAAGTCCACGTTTGCTGGCTGAGAAGGTATATGACACACTGCGCAACGTTGACATGGCACTACTCAGCTTTTAGAATCAGTTCTCTTTGCATGTCATAGAGTCAAGTCTCCAGGAATCAATGCAAAAAAAGACAGATTTTTCAAGATGGGAATACTTATAAATGGCAAGTCATTGAAGAGCGGTGAAAATGACAGAACAGCCAATATGCAATATCTAGTACGTACAACAACGATATTTGACAAGAACTTATAGCAGCAAGGAAATTTCAAATTCACAGCGTATTTTTGACAGACAGCAATGATGTAAACATAGCAAAATCAGACAGTATTAAACCTAGCAAAATCTTGATGGCAAACTCTGGTATGAATGTGCGGCGTGCGCCAAAACTGAAAGTAGATATGATAAATTAAAAAGCAATTGAACGACTTGCTCTCATTTAGCAGTGCTAAATTTGCATTTAATTTCCTGACAATTTTAACAAGTCACGCTGAGCTAGGAAGCGACGTGATGATAGCACGTTGGTGCTGACCACAATACAAACAAAATAAGAGACAACGCAGCTTTATAGTGAAGAACATAAAAATACATCTATATAAGTTAGAGAACATAAACCTATATATATACAAAAAAAACGTATTTTTAAACAAGAAGCAACAAACAAGTAATACAATGATTTTATCTCGCTATTCTTTTATTGCTGTCAGCAGCCTGTATATAAAACGGATATTGCAGAATCCCAAGTTCGAGTATATAGTCTGCACACACAGCTTGGTTGTCTACATGCCAAAACTATCAACCAGTATCCACCTACATTTTAATGTGATTAATGACTAATAGGATATGTCTGATCCTGACAGACATTCTTATAAGTTGAAGCCAGCCACCAGATAGGTCTACAATTCCCTTGGTGCATTGACATCTTTGTTTATAAATGTTCGTAAAATCAACTGTTTAATGATGAACAATTTTCACAACTACACATTTGACTAGGGATTCATTTAGTAAATACTTGAAAATTGAAATGGCAACACAGCAACGCTAATAAAAACAATATTTGCACTTTTAAAAACAAAAGTTAAGTCTATACACCAAGCGTATACAATAATACACACTAGTACAGTATCCAGGTAAAAAAAAGTAGTCAAAAGTTCGTACATATGTCGAATCAATGTGCACAAAGCTGATCTGCTAGCTGAGTAAGAATAAAAAAATAAAGTAACAAGATGAAGAATGACATGCAATTAGTGAAGCCAACTAAAGATACTACACCTAACCCTACCTGTGTGAATGAAAGTGTTGAAAAACAGAAAATGATACTGATGCTATGAAATTGCACATTACCTTAAAATCTGAAGTCGCTTTAATGCTTACACGTCATGACACTAGACAACAAGTTTAAAACAGTTTCAGTAATTGCCTTGTTAACATTCTGACAATCGCCTGTCACTTGAGATGCTCATCGATTCCTGTTGAGCATTAAGTTGAAACGTCGCCATTGCTGATATAAAAAATATTAAAAAATACAAACGTAGCAAGTCACAGCAGTTGTGCATTAATGATGATTGATGACCTAACATTTTTAAGTCTTGTTACGCATTGTTCATACATTGCGTTAAATGAACAAGCTGGCTTTCCTTGTTAAGATCTAAATAAAGTAAATGATAATACCCAGAATAATGGGCAGTGTAAGCATAAACGTCTTAATCACTTGAAATATTTTACCTTGTTCCTTATGTATGGCCACTAATTCTTTTTGCAAACTTACAAGTTTAATTAAAGCAGCCTCTTGTTTCTGAATGATCGGTTTCATTGCTTCTGCAACAGAGTTTGATACTTTTGTTTGTATTTCTAAGTTAAATTTAGTGTGGTCTGTTTGGGATGAATCTGCTTTTGCAAACGCTGTTTTTCGTGAAGCAATGTCGCTGTTACTTGGTTTATCTTTACCAAGTATCAATGCAGAAGAGGCAATGTTCCGAACAGGAGAAGTTTTGTTTATAGCTTTTGTGCTAATTATTCCACAGCTTTCAAACTGCTCAATATCATTCAGCATATCCCATGGCCTTGCGTCCATGTGCCTGTAATCATATTCATTTGTTTCCAGGTTGTACTCAAAATATTTCGGAATCCAAGCTTGACAATTTTCTTCACGGAATTTTGCACTTTCTCTCTGTCTGGCCTCAAGCTTCGTTTTCTCCTCAGTAGCTTCAACTTGATCCTTCCTGACAATGGCAGCTGTCACATGTTGCCACAATTTTTCTGATTCAAAATCTCCTTGTTCCAAAGGGTCAACTGTGTAACGCAGGAGTCTTGATTTTTTTACTTCTTCATTAGGGCACCAAAACTCTTCTACAGTTCCATTGTTCAAATCAGTCATAAGCACTTCTTCATCCCAGCAACCACTCAAAGTTGCCAACACTCGCTGACCGAGTGAAATACGGCCATAAACTTCATTAACCTTTGTGGTGCTTGCAAACAGCTTTTTGAGTTTGAAATCCAACTCGGCAGCATAGCCAGTCTTTTCACATTTGATTTTTACTTTTCCACCTAATTCCATTGACATTTTTCCATAAAGAATACCTTTGCAATGAGCATAAGGTAACGTGACACAATAATCTTCTCCAAGATTGAGCAAAGACAAGGTAGGTTCACCTTCCAAAATCGCCGACACTGAATTTCCATAATACTTAGATTTGGCAAGGATAGTTCCACGCACAGTAAATCCAGCTTTTCGGTTGATAACAACAAAGGCTGATATGGGTGGATGATGAGATACTTGCTCTGCAATGTAAAAGGTTTTACTGCCATCACTTGGGTGCTCCCATTTGCATCGAAAAGTTTCACCCAAAATTGGATTATACGGCTTTTTTAATCCCTCAGGCTTTTTGTAAAATCCAGACAGATACCAGCGAGTGACAGCTTTAATACGGTCATAAGCATTGGCTTCAGCAGCTGCCATAGTTAAAAGATCTGCATGATAGTAATAATCTGAAAGTTTATCTAAAAAAGACCTTGGCTCTAAAATAAATGTGGGCAGTACAACTTTTGATAAGTCCATTCCAGGCCTGATTTGCTTTAATAATAACCAAAGAAGGTTTTTGTTTTCACCAGCTAGTTCCTCAACCTGAGAGCTTTCTCCTGCATCACCAAGTTTTTCCAAAGTGTTAGGAACATACACAGTAGAATCATTGCTGCAAACTGGCATTACTGACTTGTTCTTGTCTAAACCGTTATCAGAAAGACCACTGTCAGAACTGGATGACTGAAAATCTTCTTCGTAGGTCATATTTGAGTACGTGCGATTTCTTGTCTCCTTGCTTTCTTCAGCAAAGACAGGAGCAAACTGTTTGCTTGAATCATAAGAACAGCGAACAGACTTTCTGCCATCTTGTCCACTTTTATCAGGCAAAGAAATATTTGACAATGGCGAATTTAAAGAAAAAGGTTCTATTGAGAAAATTTCATTACCGTCATTTTTCTCAGAAAGTAGACTGCTAGCACTACTTGTTTCCTTGATAAAGTGTCTGTTTTTATCAATTGCTAATGACCCTTTAATCAGCTTTGAGCAATTTTTTGCCAGTTCAAGAGCATCTATCCAGCACTGTCCATCCGATTCTGTCTGTGCTCGAAGTATAACATGAGTGCTTGGCAATGAATTTGTTAAAAATGAAGTGGTCTCACCTTTTGGTCCTTTGGGTGCCCAAATGCATTGGTCCATGAGGTGATATATTTTGAAACACATACCTCGTTTTTTTGAAGGACGCTCAATAATTTCAACGGATGCTAACATAGCTGTGCCAATCCACTGTTTTTGTTTCGAGTTTTTGTAAAATATTAGCATTCCGGGATTCACGACACACCACATTCTAGTCCAGTTTTTTAACGTGCTTCGAACTTTCAGCCAATCTGATAACACAACAACAGAAGAATTGCGTGAAACCATTTTAAAATCATCACCGGCTTTTTTCTTTTCAATTTTGTAAGTTTGCTTTTGAATCTTCAAAGATTCTTTTTTAGTCAGTTTTGCAGAAGATGCTGGCAACAAAGTTTGATTCTTTGAAGTTATGGAAGGTGAATCCATCTTTTCACTGCTACCCTCATCGATTGACATGTTGTCTTTTTTTACACAACAAAAAGATAAAAGATATATGTAAAGAGTAGCTGTGAAACTAGGTAAAAAATCGTTTCATCTTTAAAATAGCCTGTTTGATGTGAAATTAAACTAATCTAGTAAACACTTCAGAAAACACTGGTTATGTTACCTAAACAAGTAAAAAGCTTTATAAATTTTTATCAACCAAAAATTATATATGAATCAGGGTGGCACAACTTTATCAACATCCTAATTAAAACCCAACAAGTTTGATAGTGCAAACTGAACAGCCACAAACACCAATTTAATCCGGTACATGACTTAATGCTGCAGTTCGAATGACACATTACACGTATGTCGTCATTCCTAGACCGCAAGGCATGGATGACGCAGGGCCCAAATGCAGCAAGGCCTGAATGTTGCAATACATGAATGACGCGAGACTTGGTTATTTCTTACTAAAATTAATTGTTTTTATGAATAGTTCAAATGCATTAATTATATAATAATAGGCAAAAGTGGGTAGTAGCGTTGTAGTGGGTAGTACTTTTGTAGCCTGCTGCTCTTTTGGTAGAAGTAACTGTGCCTCTAAACTTTTATTGAAGTACGGTAGCGGCTACAGTAGTGCGCTACCTTTTTCAATGTAATAGTAGGGAGAAGCGCTACATTTTTTCAGTTGCACTCCGCTACTTTCCAATTAAGTGAAAAAATAACTTTTTTTGGAAAGTTTTTTTTGAAAACCATGCATGAAAAAATCAAAGCAGAAATCCTTTAGACTAAGTAGGTTATAGCAATAACATGTATATACTGGACCAGAATATAATACAATAATAATAATCAAGCCATGTTGATACCGACAAGAGTGACACCAACACCAGTCACGACTCCGAGGATGAAACTTTTGGTGTGTTGGTGTCATCGCTTGAAATGTCGGTATGGTACAACTAAAACTATATTTAAGTTAATGGATTGGATACGCAGTAGAAAGACAATGTAGAAAGGCTGTTTTGCAGTCTTGTGAAGATTTCAGTTGAAATCTGAAATATTTCACACAAGATTAGGCCTACCTAACAATAATGTCGACTGCTTGTGCTGTACTTTTATGTTTGTAGATATTAACAGCAAACGCAACACTCCATAACGGACACGGCATCATCACAAAAGAGGATGAAAGCATTATCAACACCATCAGGACATTATCGTCTTATCTACCAGCTCATACATTCCATCACCCACCAGGACAAGAAACAATACTGTAACCTAAACTGGATCTCAAACCTCAATCAGCGTAGGCTACCGTACTGTATGATTAGCAGTCTGGCCATAGAAAGAGCTCAACACCTGCTCTCCTGGGCCACATCGAAACGGGCTTTTACCTGAGGATGGCTTTCTTTTATGGCCGGTTTTCTTTCTCCATCCAATTATTATTATGATGACTGCTCATCCACATCAATATTGGAACTGCCAAATTTACTCAATCCACAACACTTTTCATTAGGCTGTCATTCATTACTACATGTGATGTGTGCTTCTTTTTGTGGCCGTGCTAACTACATATAGCCTACTACATGATTTACTATTCAGGCACGTTTTAAACCTTTCAAGGTTTTGCCACCTTTTCCCGTTCATTAACGTGCTAGTAGGTCTACTACATCGACTTTTGGGTGAATCAGCCGCCTTGGTCGGTGACGTCATAAAAAGTGTGACGTCATGCAAAAAAACGCAATTACTTTTGAGAAGGGTGCAAAAACACGGAAAAGAAGTGAAAGCGGATTGGCTATTGATTTTTAAATATTTATGGTGAATAGTGCCTCCAGGTTTCTCATTTCTGCTTAGATCGTCGGAAAGCAAGTTGCTTCATCTACCCGAATGAATTAATTGCCAAAGCGATTCGATGATTGTTCATTATAAGCCGCCCCCCGTTTGCTGTGATCGGTGAATAGCGCCTCCACCAAATATGCTGTAGCTTTCTCATTTCTGCTCGGATTTTAACAATTTTACTATCGTTGGAAAGCATGATGCCTCATCTACCCGAATGGATTAATTGCCAGTCTAAAGTATGCATTATATTTACGTAGCGCTAACTTAAACTTTACTATATTGCACCAATTTTCAGCAATTTATTTTTTACAATAAAAATACCAAACCAATACAAATTAAAAGAGTATGTCTTGGTTTATTCAACTGTTAACTTTCACATTTATATCTAATCCACAAAACGAGCAATCGTTGTTCAAACGTAACCGCTCGACGAAGCTTTTTTTCAATGCATTCTTCAAAGCGATTTGATCATTGTTCATTATAAGTCGCCCACCCGTTTGCTGTGATCGGTGAATAGTGCCTCCACCAAATGTGCTGTGGCTTTCTCATTTCTGCTCAGATTCTAACAATTTTACTATCGTTGGATGGCATGATGCTTCATCTACCCGAATAGAGTAATTGCCAGTCTAAAGTATGCATTGTATTTATGTAGCGCTAACTTAAACTTTACTATTTTGTACCAATTCTCAGCAATTCAATTTTTAATATAAAGATACCGGTACCGAACCAACACAAATTAAAAGAGTATGTCTTGGTTTATTTACCTAACAACATTCACATTTATAGGGGAAGGTCGGGGCCTATGAGCATATTGGGTCCTATGATCCACCCCTTTATTTTTTTAAATAAAAAGTTTTTCCACTCCGTTTCAGTCGAGATCTTTTCTTCATGCTTAAATACATTTCTCACAATTCCCAGGACAATCTCCTGTGAGAATTCGAGGCGAAAAGAGAGTTTCTTTGTTTTTATGTTGAAAAAGTAAATTTTGAGGGGTTCTTAAATTTTACTATACCTTCTTAGTTTTTCAACAGATATTCAAATGGTTTAATTTGGTGAGAAGTAGTGTCCTTTTTAAAGGAATAATGAAAGAAGTGCACTATTAAAGTTAATAGTTTAGAGTCAATAAAAGTGAACTTGTCAATATGGAGAGTTGGAACCTATGAGCCACCTTGTGTGCTGATCCTATGAGGCCGGCTCATAGGATCCTACTTGGTGGAAATTCATATCACAATTAGTTATTGTTAGAAAGTTGTTTACTAATTTTTTATATTTAAGCTAATTAAGATTACAGTGAATTGTTTATGTTTATTTTTCAATTTTTGTTTAACAGTTTAAGATGCGTTTGTAGGCTATATCTGTACATAAGAAATTTCAAAAATTAGTTCACAAAACTGACCATAATGCCTCGAACAACTGCTAAAAAAAATCATTGTGGAAAATCGCTGTTCCAGTTTCCTCTGTAGTCCACCCATCACTACTGGGTCAACAAAAAGAGTGAAGGGAATTAGAAAATTTTCGATTGACTTTTCTGCTTTTGACCTTGTGTAAATAGCCAGTTAATAGCCTATATTCGATGGATCGGTTTTGTAAGCTTGTGATCACAAAAATGATGGCACGGTTGTGGCATGCTTAATTTGTTTCATATTTTCTAGCCTTCTAGGCCTATATGATCTGTCACTTATAAAATATGACCTGTCACTTATAAAATGTAGGCCTAATGTGATTATTATAAACTATTATCTTTTTATTTAAAAATTGTGGAAATCTTCCAGTTTCACGATCACTTAAGCCTCTATTTTCAACTTATCACGTCCCATCATCTTGTAAATGTGTTGTTGTGTATTCATGTAAATGTATCCATCAATGTATTCATGTAAATACGTTTATTCTTTTGATTGTACTAGTGGCTCATAGGACCCCACGCGTTGGATCCTATGAGCCACTTCAACAAATTTACATTTTTTTCTCCACATTAAAAATCTGAAAAGATACGAATTTTCTCTTTGGTGATTGAACAGGTTATATCACAAGTTATGCTAGTATGAAATATGAAGTGAAAATATTCAGAAATAAAAAAGTTATGGGGCTAAATCAAAAAGGGGGATCATAGGCCCCGACCTTCCCCTATGTTATCTACAAAACGAGCAATCGTTGTTCAAACGTAACCGCTCGACGAAGCTTTTTACCAAAACAATGCAAACACAGAGCGATCAATTTCGAGTGTTCATTATATGCCGCCCTAGGGATTGTAGATCATAGGGGTGCGAAGCTACATCCGCTTTTGGCTTATCCGCATTCCGCAACACTAGAAGGGTTACGTTTTTTTGTAATTTACAACATAATGTACTTTTTATGGGTTATATAAGAAGAGTGGAGTCGGTTTTAAAGTAATTTAAGGTTTTCAGTTGAAAGCAAGCCAGCAGAAAAGCAAAAAAAATGTTAAATTGGAAATTGACCCTTCTAATGTTGGCGGAACAACGTAGTTGCGCGTCTCGTAATAATGCCGCCCCGTTTGCTGTGATCGGTGAATAGTGCCTCCGCCAAATATGCTGTAGCTTTCTCATTTCTGCTCGGATTTTAACAATTTTACTATCGTTGGAAAGCATGATGCCTCATCTACCTGAATAGATTAATTGCCAGTCCAAAGTAGGCATTATATTTATGTAGCGCTAACTTAAACTTTACTATTTTGTACCAATTCTTAGCAATTCAATTTTTACAATAAAAATACCAAATCAACACAAATTATAAGAGTATGTCTTGGTGTATTTACCTAACAACTTTCACGTTTATATGTTATCTACAAGACGAACAATCGTTGTTCAAACGTAACCGCTCGACGAAGATTTTTTCCAATGCATTCTTCAAGGCGATTCGATCATTGTTCATTATAAGCCGCCCCTCGTTATCTGTAATCGGTGAATAGTGCCTCCACCAAACGTGCTGTAGTTTTCTCATTTCTGCTTGGATTTGAGAAAATTTACCATCGTTGGAAAGCACGATACTGCATCTACCCGAATTAATTAGTTGCAAGTTTAAAGTAGGCATTATATTGATCTAGCGCTAACTTAAACTTTACTATTTTGTACCAATTCTCAGCAATTCAATTTTTACAATAAAAATACCAAACCAACACAAATTAAAAGAGTATATCTTGCTTTATTTACCTAAAAACTTTCACGTTTATATGTTATCTACAAAACGAGCAATCGTTGTTCAAACGTAACCGCTCGACGAAGCTTTTTTCCAATGCATTCTTCAAGGCGATTCGATCATTGTTCATTATAAGCCGCCCACCCGTTTGCTGTGATTGGTGAATAGTGCCTCCACCAAATATGCTGTAGCTTTCTCATTTCTGCTCGGATTCTAACAATGTTACTATCTGTAGTAAAAACAGGTTTCAGGCATTCACTGCATTCAGTTTAACCTTTAGGTATCTTGTTGCGTGTTTCAATGCTGATTCTTGCTGCTTTACTTTATTCATTTTATCAGTATGTTTTTGTGTTGTGCCATGGACTTCTAAATAGTAGTATCTGGACTGGAAACGCAGTGACCAACATGTGGCCAAACAGTTGGTACAACAGTTGGCCAACAGTGGGCCAACAGGGTTAGTTACTTGGCTGTTGGCCCACTGTTGGCCAACTGTTGTACCAACTGTTTGGCCACATGTTGGTCACTGCGTTTCCAGTCCAGATACTACTATTTAGAAGTCCATGGTTGTGCCATCGTTGCTGAACAGGTTGTGTTAACCTGTTTTAGCCACCTTGATAAAGTCAGTCGTGCTGACTGACGAAACGTCGAAAATACAAAAGCTAGTTATCATCTTTAACATCAGGAGGTAACCTAGTAAATAGTCACCAGAAGAACGCAAATTACTTTTACTAATTTTACTATCGTTGGATGGCATGATGCTTCATCTACTCGTTAACATATGAATAAACCAAGACATACTCTTTTAATTTGTGTTGGTTTAGGTATTTTATTGTAAAAAATGAATTGCTAAGAATTGGTACTAAACAGTAAAGTTTAAGTTAGCGCTACATAAATATAATGCCTACTTTGGACTAGCAATTAATCCATTCGGGTAGATGAAGCATCATGCCATCCAACGATAGTAAAATTGTTGGAATCCAAGCAGAAATGAGAAAGCTACAGCATATTTGGTGGAGGCACTATTCACCGATGCATTGGAAAAAAGCTTCGTCGAGCGGTTACGTTTGAACAACGATTGCTCGTTTTGTGGATTAGATGTAAATGAGAAAGTTAACAGATGAATAAACCAAGACATACTCTTTTAATTTGTGTTGGTTTGGTACTTTTATTTTAAAACTTGAATTGCTGAGAATTGGTACAAAATAGTAAAGTTTGAGTTAACGCTACATAAATGTAATGCATATTTTTGACTGGCAATTAATCCATTCGGGTAGATGAAGCATCATGCCATCCAACGAGAGTAAAATTGTTAGAATCCGAGCAGAAATGAGAAAGCTACAGCATATTTGGTGGAGGCACTATTCACCAATCACAGCAAACGAGAGACGGCTTATAATGAACAATGATCGAATCGCCTTGAAGAATGCATTGGTGAAAAGCTTCGTCCAGCGGTTACGTTTGAACAACGATTGCTCGTTTTATAGATTAGATATAAACGTGAAAGTTTTTAGGTAAATAAAGCAAGATATACTCTTTTAATTTGTATTGGTTTGGTATTTTTATTGTAAATTTGAATTGCTGAGAATTGGTACAAAATAGTAAAGTTTAATTTAGCGCTACATAAATATAATGGCTACTTTAGACTAGCAATTAATCCATTCGGGTAGATGAAGCATCATGCTTTCCAACGATAATAAAATTGTTAGAATCCGAGCAGAAATGAGAAAGCTACAGCACATTTGGTGGAGGCACTATTCACCAATCACAGCAAACGGGTGGGCGGCTTATAATGAACAATGATCGAATCGCCTTGAAGAATGCATTGGAAAAAAGCTTCATCGAGCGATTGCGTTTGAACATCGATTGTTCGTCTTGTAGATAACATATAAACGTGAAAGTTGTTAGGTAAATACACTAAGACATACTCTTTTAATTTGTGTTGGTTTGGTATTTTTATTGTAAAAATTGAATTGCTGAGAATTGGTATAAAGTAGTAAAGTTTAAGTTAGCGCTACATAAATATAATGCCTACTTTGGACTGGCAATTAATCCATTCGGGTAGATGAGCCATCATGCCATCCAACGATAGTAAAATTGTTAGAATCTGAGCAGAAATGAGAAAGCTACAGCATATTTGGCGGAGGCACTATTCACCGATCACAGCAAACGGGGCGGCTTATAATGAACACTCGAAATTGATCGCTTTGTGCTTGCATTGTTTTGGTAAAAATCTTCGTCGAGCGGTTACGTTTGAACAACGATTTCTCGTTTTGTAGATAACATATAAACGTGAAAGTTGTTAGGTAAATAAACCAAGACATACTCTTATAATTTGTGTTGGTTTGGTATTTTTATTTTAAAAATTAAATTGCTAAGAATTGGTACAAAATAGTAAAGTTTAAGTTAGCGCTACATAAATATAATACCTACTTTATACTGGAAATTAATCCATTCGGTTAGATAAAATTGTTAGAATCCGAGCAGAAATGAGAAAGCTACAGCACATTTGGTGGAGGCACTATTCACCAATCACAGCAAACGGGTGGGCGGCTTGTAATGAACAATGATCGAATCGTCTTGAAGAATGCATCGGAAAAAATCTTCGTCGAGCGGTTACGTTTGAACAACGATTGCTCGTTTTGTGGATTAAATATAAATGTGAAAGTTAACAGATGAACAAACCAAGACATACTCTTTTAATTTGTGTTGGTTTGGTATTTTTATTGTAAAAAATGAATTGCTGAGAATTGGTACAAAATAGTAAAGTTTAAGTTAGAAGTTAGCGCTACATAAATATAATGCATACTTTAGACTAGCAATTAATCCATTCGGGTAGATGAGGCATCATGCTTTCCAACGATGGTAAAATTGTTAGAATCCGAGCAGAAATGAGAAAGCTACAGCATATTTGGTGGAGGCACTATTTACCGATCACAGCAAACGAGGGGCGGCTTATGATGAACAATGATCGAATCGCTTTGGCAATTCATTCATTCGGGTAGATGAAGCATCGTGCTTTCCAACGATCTAAGCAGAAATGAGAAACCTGGAGGCACTATTCACCACAAACATTTAAAAATCAATAGCCATTCCGCTTTCAATTCTATTCCGTGTTTTTGCACCCTTCTCAAAAGTAGTTGCGTTTTTTTTTGCATGACGTCACACTTTTGCATGACGTCATTGACCAAGGCGGCCGACAAGGTTGCCAGGTCCGCGGTTTTCCCGCGGAATTGTGCTAGTTTGGTTGAAGAGTTGCGGGAAAAATAGAGCAGTCGCGGGTTTTTGGGCTTGTTTTTGTTTTTTACTGCGGGTTTTTGGGCTTGTTTTTGGAGCAATATTAAGCATAAAATAGCAAAAAATTACAACACTTTTCCCTGAAATTCTATAAATTTCGCTTTACAGTGAATGAATAAGAGTGAATTTTAAGTGAACTTTTTTTCTGTTAAACTGGATAAGCGCATTTAGCGCCTTAGCGGAAAAGTGATGGAAACGTCACGTGAAGGAGGAATGGTATGGCTGCTTGTTTGATCTATTAATTATTACCTGCTCTCCTTTAGGGGCGCTGGAAGCGGGGGGGGGGAGAACGAATGCCTGCCTGCCTTCAATTTTTCTGTAGATGGGGGGCAGGGGAGCAGTTGTGCCCTTTTAAGGTCATGTAAGCTACTGCACAATTTGCAATATAACAATTTCTGCTATTTGCTTTCAGCCTAATTATAATCTTTCATTTTTGCTTCGAAATAATATTCACGACACAAAATTCGGGATCACAGTAAATTAGGTCCACCCACATCATTATAACATAGCATGATGCCCTTCCATGCCATTGTTCTTTGTATACCGGACACTTCTATCATTACTCGATAGATGAGCATTATCGCTATATCTTATCTTAAAACTTAAAAAATGGCATTTCAGCAATAAAAGAGCCCTTTTTCATAATCCTGCCCCCCCCCCAGTCAAAAATCGCTCCGGCGCCCCTGCTCCCAGTGCTCTGTCTTACTGTCTACTAAAGTGTCTAGTAGAGTTATATACCGTAGGGGTCATACTCATATTGTTCACTGGCTTCCCACTATGGCTAGCGATTTTCTGCCCTACCACGGTATACTATAGATTAATGCTGTAAACCAGGTAGAACGCTTAGTAAGTTAATAAGATCTTTAATGATTGATCGTGTTTCGTCAATTTGGACTGATTTTGTGAACGAACTTTTCTCATTTTGGGCTAGTTTGTACAAGCAACAATATTGGGCTATTTTGGGCTGGTTTGAAATTGCTTTTGGGCTGGAAATTTTGAAAATATTTGGCAACCCTGGCGGCCGATTCTATAGGAGTCTCGTCCTGTTGCTCAACACAACAAACCGGTCCCACGAATTACCCATAAGCAGAGGTGGGCAGTAACTAGTTACAAAAGTAACTAGTTACTGTAACTAGTTACTTTTTGAGTAACTGTAACGGTAACTTCGTTACTATTTTCCAAAAGTAACGAAACGCGGTAACTAGTTCCTATTTTAGCACTTTTTCAACAGTTACAGTTACAAGTTACTTTTGTATTGAAATTTCAGTTTTTAATTGCCGTTTATTTCTCTGCACGTGTTTGTGTCTTGCTTAGTGCGTGTTTGCTGCGTTTTGCGCAATAATGCATTTTTCTCGCAGATGTATCGGCGCAGCACTGCGCATGCGCGGTTCTATTTTGTTTTGTGGTCTGGTGGAGAAGGGTTGCCATATTGGCGAATTTATCGCCAAAGTCCAGAAATCTGGCGATATTTTAAGACGTTTAGCTTCATATTTATGATTTGGCTCTTTTTTGGCGATTTTTGATAACTGATTTGGCTAAATTAATTGTTTTTGGCGATTAATCAATATGTACCAAAGACAGGCAAGACACAACAATACAACAGGGTTGAGCATTATAATAATATATTTTACATACTGTATTTACAAATGAGTTTAACAGTCAAACGTTTTCGGTTTAACTTAAGCCCTCATCAGGAACCTGAAAATATTTATAAAAATGCAGTAAATTTCAACTTCTTGAAGGTAACTAACTAACTGACTATAAGCATCAAGAAACACGCAGCGATTAAAAGCAATTTGTTGATGCTTATAGTCAGTTAGTTAGTTACCTTCAAGAAGTTGAAATTTATTGCATTTAGTGTAACGCTTGCAATGCCTCTGAAAAGATTGTCTGACATTAAAACCAGCAACAGCATTGCTGTTTGCTTGCCGTTGGTGGACGTTCTTGTGGAAGCAATACAAACCAGATTTGGTCCTTGGTTCGAGGACAGCGACTTTCAGCTTGCGACTGCATTCCACCCACAATTTAGACTTATCTGTGTTTAATGCCTGATCATTAGGCGACACTGCTGAATTGAAGACCAAAATAAAACAGAACATGCTTCAAGCAATTGAAGAAGCAAACTGCTCTGCTGAAGAGGGGAGTAGCAGCGACACTGAAGTGGATGGTGGTAGGTAGAGCCACGGAGGACTTTTTGCACCACTTTACGAAAAAACCAAGAAAAGAAAGCAATGCGCGTTGAATCTGTTACAGGAGTATTTGGAAGCGGAGCCCTGAGGACAAGTTAAGCGGATCCAGATTCACAATTGGACCGATGAAAAAACTGTTTTAAAAACATAACACTCCCATTCCGTCAAGTGCTGCAGTAAAAATATTGTTTTCATTGCAGCACTTGTTCATCACCAGACTTTATTCGTTCATCCCCGACGCCGACACACGTTCCATCGACCTGACACTACCAAGACAGGCATGGATGCGCCTCAACCGTCTCCATGCGGGCGTCGGGCTTTTCCGCTCAACCATGCACCAATGGGAAATGGCCTCTTCCTCCTCCTGTGAATGTGGTGCTGAGGAACAGACCGCAGACCACATCATTGATTGATTAACTGATTAAATCTTTATCCTCGGACTGGGAAAGCTTCTTGCAGAACTTAATCCTGGCAGTTTCGCATACTTGTAATTTTATGTTCAGATTTGTGAGTAACTGAAAGTAACTAGTAACTGTAACTAGTAACGGTAACTAGTTACTTTTTAAAATCGGTAACTGTAACGGTAACTCAGTTACTATTTTGGCCAAGTAACTGTAACTGTAACTCAGTTACTTTTGAAAGTAACTTTGCCCACCTATGCCCATAAGTACCCATAAGCCCCATAAGTCGCTGTACACTGGTACACTGTTTGTTGTGTTGAGCAACAGGACGAGACTAAAGATTAGAGACAGTCAACCGCTTCAAGTGGACAGTTTGCTGGGTGGTTCACTAAAAACAGAAAAGTTTTATTAGTCGATTCTTTAGGAGCACCGACTTTTGTAGTTAATAGTATATTTTTCGTCCGGACGCGTTAATGACGACAAATAAAACGATTGAATGATTGATGGTACGTTCAGACAGAAGCAACCCCTATTGGCTTTGAGTGCTTTATGAAATACAACATTTCATTCTATCTGGGGGGAAGAACAAGCACCTTCTCGTGGTCCCTCCCGTCAGTACCATATCTTTAAGAAAAAAGATATGCGAAGCGAAGCTTGTCACACTCGAGCAAACCAGGCCAAGGTTCAGCCCAGGGTGGATAGGGAAACGCCCTTCTCAAGGCGCGGCAGCTCCTCTGTCGAAAAGTACCGACGACCCACCGTACTGCAGCTGTACACAGAGGGCATTACGGCCAGCAAGCTCAGCATCATCGAGTATCTGGCTACAAAACATCAGGCCCTCGTTATTCTCTTCCAGGAGACCCACTGCACATCTGTGGATAAGTTGGTATTACCCAACTTCACACTCGCAGGCGCAACCATCAGCACGAAACACGGCCTCGCCACGTTTGTCCATGAGCAACTGTGCTGGACGCCAATAGACCAGTCCAGTGCCCAATCGGAGATAGAGTGGTTATGCATAGACATATCAGGCTATCATCATCATCAATGTCTATAAGCAGTGATGGGCATTATCGCCGATAATTTTCGGCGATAATTATTGGCGATAAATTTTTATCGCTTATCGTTATCGCTCAATTATTTTTTCAGTTATCGTTTATCGTTATCGCCAAAGGCAATATTTAATTATCGCCGATAATTAATCGCCGATAAATTTTATTTCGGATCAATACACAAGTGGAAAGACCATGAAAAGTAATATTTTTACTATAGCCACCTAGTTAATGAAACTAAAATTAAAACCAGTTCTTCTTCAGTGCCTGAAGTGTGTGTGCACAGGTCGTTGTCAGGGGAGGGGGCACGCCCCCCTGCAGCGACGGCCCTGACAACACAATAATTTTTAGAGTTGCAAATTGCAATGCAATGAAATGCATGCAACAACCCAGCAAACATTGATTGCTGGGCCAGCATTGGCTATATGCTGGGTATGTTGGCACAAGGTCGGCAATTTCGTCCAACATTTTGCCAACATTGCCAACAATACGCCAACAATTTCAATACTTCTTATTGAACGTTGAAAAAGGTCTCAAAGATTTTATTTCAGGTTTATTTGTTTTAAACTTGAAAAATACTAACACAAACCTCTTTTCATGTGGTATTGCTGCAAAACACTGTTGTGTGATTGGCCAACCTCGGTCAGAAGCATTGCCAACGTTGTGCCAATTCATAACAATTTTGGTGTTTTCTTTCAAATTAAGCAAATGTATACCATCATTTTGCTATGATTGTAATAATAGGCTATCAATGCTGTTATTCTTTTTATGATACCGTACAAATATAACTTACCGGTACTATGAATATTTAGGACCAGCGTTTTAGTTGGTTTATGTCAAACGAAGCAGAGATCTTGAAAATGGTAGGAGCAACAAAACGCGAGCGTGATAACGTGCTTGATGCCGAAACAGTTTAAAGTTTCCATTAGCCTACACGTTTCCACAAAATAAACAATTGTAAGGTTGGTTATTATATGCTTGATGTGTTAGCACTTCATTTCAGCACTTGTTTTATAATTTAAAAATACCAATAGCCTAAATGACTCTTTCATGTGGTTTAGTAGAAAAACATAGTTTTTCCAGCATATTCTGGCACCAACAACATTATGATATAAATCGTTTGTTCATATTCAATTGCTTCAGATAATTTAGTGCAAGAGATATCTTGTGATTCAGAGGGCACTTCCAGGAAGTTTACGCTTTGGCGCCACCAATATATTGTTAGCAACAGCTAACAAATAATAAAAATAAAAACGTGGTTGCAAATTCAAGTTGCCAGGTCTTCATTTTTTTTCCTGGAGTCAACAACAGCTTTATTAACTTTCACGTTTAACAATACTATAATGTGTTTTAATATTTTGTCAGGAGCAGTCATGTTGCGTCGAAATCTCTCCTCAATTTCTTGAAGCGAGATTTCACAAAACGATCGCTACTTTTACTTTCAACGATCCGGCAAATCGTTTTTTCTTCTCTCGCGGTGCATAGAACAATACTGCAGGCACAATAATTGTTGTGAAAACTCCATTATGACGTCACTACTTAAACTTTGACTGGGCAATATGACGCGTTGAAGTGAAATAGGCAACAAAGCTTTAGAATGCGGCGATGTGTTATATCAACGTGAGGAGACGCAATTTAGAAGAAGAACTTGTTTTTTTTTATGAAGGAAGACAAAGGCCATGACTTAATCCTTTGCTAAAGGGATTATGACGTCACTCGATTCACTTCGACTGTTCAAGCATGGCGGTTGTGCGCAATACACAATTACGTGGAGAGCCGAAAGCACAATGTTTATGTGAACAGCGCTAAGAGGAATTTTCGCTTCTTGCATCGAAAATATAAAAAAATCGAATTCAATTGAAATATTACGGCCGAAAGGAGTTTTAGAAATGATCAAAATGAAACTATAGGAATGACTTACTACAATGTTTATGAAAACCTGGTAAGTGAATGTCTTTTATTCATTGAACCTGAAATAATTGTGTAAAGTCGTTTTTGTCACTAGGCTACGTTTACTCAGTTTAAAGAAAGTTATAAAACTCAATGACCAATGGAAAACTTTCATATGAAATATTCTCGTGACAAATTTAGTGCCAGTGCTCTTAGATGAGTGCTAAGAGCATATCAGCAAAGTAGCAGAGCTTGTGATGCCCCACAACATGTGTTGTGTAGGGTTTTACTCAATCTTTGATTTTGCTGCTCCGGCGGTGTTTGCCTGACTGCTTGAATGTGTTCGTATTTTTATGTCGTGTGGATAGGTTTGTGATGGTTGTAGAGTATTTGCAAATGTAGCTTTCATTGCAGTCAGCTGAATAATAATAATAATAATATGTTTTATTTTGCGCCCATTGCGACAACATATAGACTACAGTAGCCTACACTGCGACCTACATACGCAACACAACAGACGACTGGAATCCCAAAATAAACTTTAAACGTTGATTGTCATTTGTAACAGTCGAAAATGTCTGTAACAAGTGCTGAAGCTTTTTAATATGATGGATGAAACCCCTGTCATTACATTCGATTTACATTTTGCAGGTCGCAAATTTAAGTCAAGTTGTTGGCAAAAATGCAAGCGATTGTATCAGTGAACTTATGTCAACTATTATTATCGAACACAACACAGTTCAAGTCATGTCGAGAACAAAGAAAGAAAAGAAAAAAACATCGTGAAGTCTAAGCACTCGTTTGATTGTTTAAAAAAGAATCTGAAAAAAGTTGTTCTTGGTGAGTACGGATAAATGTTTCTACTACGACTAAATGATTATGTCATAACTATGCCATTTTGCTCTTTTGATTAATGTATGATGTAATTGTGAAGAGTATTGAGTAATGTATGAAAATGTTTTAGTGGTGTACTCGCATTGATGTGAACAACGAACATGGTGGTTAGTAGGCTATGTCGGCATTTATACACTGATTTAACACTTCTTTTTTTACTTTCATGATTAGACATGGTGATGGCGCACGACAAAGCTGCTGCCGTGCAGCAAATTGATGAAGAGTTTCAGAGTGATTTCGAAATTGCAAGGACAGGCAATTGGTGGCCGAAAAGGGCAAAAACTAACTTTTGGTGAGCTTGTTATATGTTTGAAAGACAACAGCGAATGTGTTGCTTTAGTTGTTGAATAACTACTGTACACGCAATTAGAATGTATTGGAACTTGATTATTGCTCTGCGTGGCGCAGAATCGAATGATAAGTTTTTTGTCACGCACGTTGGAGAGAGGGATATTACATTGATATTGCAGATTGTCAATTAACTTCGTATTATCCTGGACGACAACTGATCAAAATCCTACACTGTTGCCAAACAGCCCTCTTGAATTAAATATTTTTGTTTCATTTGCAGGAATTCAGAATGATAAAGATACACAAGAAAAAGCTGCTGATGTGCAATGAATCTCCATCTATCAATACGATTTGATGTGGCTTGTTTCTAATAAATGTGAAAATATACGAAGCTCGGCTGTTACTTTGCTTTGTCACAAAGGGAGTAGTGTTGCTTATAAATCCCTGTTGCTGCTGTTCTTTCGCCCAAGGATTAGCTAGGTTCAACAATAAACTTTTGGTGATGAGCGAGGTTTAGGTACAGAGACGTTTGGCAAATGTAGATGCCAATGCTGTTCAGATGTTTTATGCACCAGCTTGCTTCGCATGTCCAACCTTGGTCAAAGCGCGGGCATCACAATAGTCAATAGGTCAGAAGCAGCATCATGGTGCATAAAAGTCAACCAGAATTTAGGCGCCAGATGAAGCAAAATGGTGCACAAGCCATCTTGCCAACGTTGGCCAGACACAGATGCCAACGTTGGCAAGATGAAGCAAAATGGTGCATAAAACATTTTGCCAACGTTGGCAAGATACAGAAGCCAACGTTGGCTAGATGCAGAAGTCGACGTTGGCTAAATGCAGACGCCAACGGTGGCAAGATGCAGACGCCAACGCTGGTCAGATGCATCCAAATGGTGCATAAAACATTTTGCCAATGTTGGCAAGATGCAGAAGCCAATGTTGGCAAGATGCAGAAGCCAACGTTGGCAAGATGCAGAAGCCAGCGTTGGCAAGATGCAGACGCCAACGCTGGCCAGATGCATCCAAATGGTGCATAAAACATTTTGCCAACGTTGGCAAGATGCAGAAGCCAACGTTGGCAAGATGCAAATGCCAGCGTTGGCAAGATGCATAATCCAATGTTGGCAAGATGCAGAAGCCAACGGCGGCAAGATGCAGACGCCAACGCTGGCCAGATGCATCCAAATGGTGCATAAAACATCTTGCCAGCGTTGGCGTCTGCATCTTGCCAATGTTGCGGCCAACTTCTTGCCAATGTTGCCCCAACAATCAATGTTTACTGGGAAGTCTCTTGTTGTTTTGCTGCAATCAGCAATCGCGAGGGAATTTTACAATTAAAATGTAAGCGCACAGGCGGTACAGATTCCTTTGAAGCGAAGCGAAAGAAATTGGCAAGTGGTTTGTGAAAGTGTCGCAATACGAGACCGCTTTTACATAGGAAACATGGTCTTTCGCGGCACCTCACGATCAACTATTTTATTCTTGTGTTTTCTTTTTTCGTTGGAAGTTTTAGTTTTTAGTAATTGTAGTAAAAAAATAAAATCTCTCTCGTCAAAACATGAAACTTACTGTTTTAAGCGCATTAAATCTTTTATAGATGAGTAGATTAACTAAAATTGCAAGAACTTGCCTTGAGACGTGCGGTTACGTCACAAACTCAGTTTAAAAGACAAAATTCACACACAATAACAACACAAGATCGGTTATAGACTGTAAGATCGATTTTTTTCTAGCTTGGCGATATAACTTTAATCCAAAAATAATAACCGAATGCATAAGTGCCATTTAACTTAAAAAGTTAACCCATTTGTGCCGAAAGTGAAAATAGGGCCTACTTAAAAAAAATTTCGGAAAATTTAAATATTGCATAATTATGACCTAAAAAATATATCACACTTATTTTTTTCCTAGTTATGTTTGTACTTTTTGAGAAAAAAGCCGTCCTATATAATAAGACGCTAGGCAAATCCGTTATCAAATTTCACAAGTTTCTTGTGCGTAATGCTTAAGCGTTATTACATTTTACTTATCAGTCAAAGTGATATATGGGAAATGTCTTGTCATGTCATTATTGTCATCAAGCATTTTATTGAAATGAAAGTTCAAAAAATATGAAGATGAAAATTAGCAAAGTAACACAACATCACTGAAACAAGTCATTGCGGAATATGATATTGCCTGAAGCATTTGACATGCAGACCGACATCACAGTTTTTGCATTTTGTAGTAGTTTTTGCATGACAATAGGCGCATCGAGTTGCGTGGTAAAATTATGCTAAATACAGTGTAACCTTTCTCATTTACCTATGCAACATAGCCTACCGGCTACCTCAATCATATATTTTTATTCTCACTAATACAGTGCCTATTCTTATCTCAACAACTCAGCGTTCTGCCATTGCTTTAATGGTGGTGTTCACAAAGAAAACAAAACAAAAATTATCTGAAATTATCAGTAAATTACGATAATTATGTTATTGTTCTTGAACAAACACGACTAATTTGACAAGCTTGATGGATTTCACAGTATGCACATTTTTACTACCAATCACGCTTAAGATTACTGATAAATTTTCAAGCATTTTGCGTTGTTTGGAATTTTTTCAATTATGGCTGACTTTGTTGTAAACAGCCCTTTAAGCAGAAAGCAAAATACAAATAAGTTTGGAATTTTTATGGTATTTTTATTTTGATAAAAACATCCAACTGGTATCTGAAGGTATAGGCTAATTATAAGCACGGCGGTTACCTCAGTAGTTTGATTCTGGATCAAGAGGTTGAAGATTCGATACCTACTGCCGCTGTTGCGATTCTATTCATAACTACAAAAAGTTTTGTCCCTTTACAATATATTATGTTCGATTTTTCGTCATGTTGATGAAAACAGTTCGTGCTGCATGGAATTGGACAATGGACAGCGCTAATCAAGAAAAAAAAAATTATTGTTATCGGACATTATCGGCGATAATTTATCGTTTATCGTTATCGCTTAACTTTTTTTTGATTTATCGTTTATCGTTATCGCTTTAGGCATTTTTCGTTTATCGATTATCGTCATCGCTTAACTGAAAAATGAGTTATCGCGCCCAACACTGTCTATAAGCCACCACCCTCACGCTTAACACCAACAGCCATCCCAGTGTTCCCCCAACGCAGCCTCTATGCTGGCAATTTTAATTGCCACCACGTTGACTGGGGCTACAACACCACCAACACCGACAGAGAAAGCCTGGCCTCATGGTCAGCCAATAATAACCTCACCCTACTGCACAATCCCAAGGGTGCAGCAAGCTTCTTCTCCAGACGCTGGAACACTGGTACAAACCCCGATCTGGCTTTCGCAAGTGATGACCCCGATAATTGCCAACCGGACAGACGTGTGCTAGAGAAGTTCCCCAGGTCCAAACATCGACCCTCGATTATCACGGCTCCAACGCTCATAATGCCTGTCCCGAGCAAGCCTGTTAATCGATGGAACTTCAGAATGGCTAACTGGGAGTACTATAGCCTCGTCACCAATGAAGCCACACAGTATCTCCCATCCCCTCACACCAACAACGTGGAAGAAGCCTACCAGGACTTTTGTGATGCAATAACATCAGCGGCAAAACAATCCATCTCCTGCGGCCGACGAAAGACCTACATACCGTGCTGGGATAAGGAGTGCGAAAGCCTCTACTCCGACTTCCTCCACGCCCCTCAGGGCAATGACACCAACAGCTCAGCCACAGCTCTGCTGGCAAGGCTGGACTTAAAGAGGAAGGAGCGCTGGACAGAAGCCGTTAAATCAATCGACTTCACGCACTCCAGTCGCATAGCATGGAGTACACTGAACAACCTAACTGGCAGATCACGTGCCTCTCGTCAACAATGTCCCGTTTCAGCAAATTCCATCGCCTCACAACTTGTGGAGAACGGGAAATACAAATCGAGAGACCGTGAATCAGATAGATCCGTCTTGCAAGAAATGACGGACCTCTGGAGGGTAACAACCCCAGACGGGGACAACATCTCGGGTGAGTTCACCCCGGAAGAATTTTCCGCCGCCCTCCAGCATATAAAGCCAGGTAAAGCCCCGGGCCCTGACCACATATGCCCAGAGTTGATACTCCATGCTGCTGCCTCTTTGAAGTCCTGGTTAAAAGACTTCCTTTCCTGCTGTTTGCGCCACCTGAGAATTCCCAGAATCTGGAGAAGAGCCCTTGTGGTTGCAGTCCCTAAGCCGAAGAAGCCCTCAGGGGACCCGAAGAGTTACCGTCCAATCTCACTGCTCTGCATCCCCTTCAAGATCCTCGAGAGACTCATCTACGCCCGTGTCGAACCAATAATAGATCCGCAGTTCCCCCGTGAACAAGCTGGTTTCCGACACGGACGATCAACCGTAGATCAGGTCACACTTATGACCCAAGACATTGAGGACAGCTTCTCGGCTAAGAAGAAGGCTGGCGCCGTGTTTGTTGATCACACGGCTGCCTATGACACCGTATGGCATAGCGGCCTTACCTGCAAATTACTCCGTCTGCTCCCTGACAGACACATGGTCCATATGATGATGGAACTTGTGCAAAACCGCAGTTTTACCCTCATAACCGGTAGCGGTCGTCGAAGCAGACTACGCCGACTTAAAAACGGCGTCCCACAGGGCTCAGTCTTGGCTCCTCTCCTGTTCAACATATACACCTACGACTTGCCTCCCCACCATCTCCAGGAAATATGCTTACGCTGACGACCTGGCACTCCTGCACTCAGCAGGAAACTGGCAGTCAGTGGAGAGGAACCTCAGCCAAGACATGCAAACACTATCAGCATACCTCCAGAAATGGAAGCTACAGCTCAGCAAGTCATAGACAGTGTCGGCGGCTTTCCACCTTAACAATCGGGAGGCACGGCGTGAGATAAACATCAAGATTGATGGGGAACGCCTGCCCTACTGTGCCGAACCTACATACCTCGGCACAACCCTGAACAGGTCACTCACGTACCGCCGGCACTTGAAGTCACTGCGCAAAAAACTATCTACACGCGTCGCACTTTTGAGGCGATTGGCGGGTTCCGGCTGGGGAACTGGTGCTAAAACTCTTCGTACAGCTACCCTAGCCCTTGTTCATTCTAGCGCTGAGTAGCCTACTGCGCGCCGGTCTGGTGTCGTAGTTCTCACACCCACCAGATTGATACCGCCATCAACGACGCACTGCATACTGTGACTGGATGCCTGCGTCCCACTCCAACGGACTGCCTACCCATCTTAGCAGGCATACAACCCGCTGAGCTACGTCGTAAAGAAGCCACGATTTCTCTCGCTCGCCGTGCTTTGGACCCGGACCATCTCCTCCATGCAACATTCAAGAGACCACCACCTATAAAGCAGCGGCTGAAATCAAGACGCCCCTTTGTGCCTGCCGCACAACAACTACTTAAGAACGCAGAAGAACTTGGTTTAAGTGCGCACACTGGACGAACCACATGTGGAACACGGAGTGGCAAAATCACACCTCCACGCTCCGTGACTTCATACTCGACGCCGATCCCCGTCCACCAGGAATGTCCCTCGCAAGGCTTGCGTGGGTCAGGCTTAACCGCCTGCGAACTGGCGTCGGCCGCTTTCGTTCGGACATGCACAAGTGGGGTCTGGCTCCTTCATCAGAATGCGAGTGTGGTGCCACGGAACAGACCGCAGACCGCAGACCATGTCATCCACCACTGCCTAACCCACCGGCCTCCACACGGTGCGCATGGTCTGAGAATCCTGGACAACGAGACTGCTGAGTGGCTGAAGATTTCCTGCCCTCCAATCTAGCCTGGAAAGATCGCTCATACGCCATCATCATCATTCCTTCTAGTGCTGCCATGGACAGATTTTTCTGTGTTAGAAATGACGTGATAAAGCGGCAAAACAAACCGATTCGCATTTTAAGTTTCTCATAATTTTGAAAGATGCGTAAATTGCCTGCCAAACATATTAAAAAAAAAACGCCAAAATTCTCGAATTTGTCGTTTTTTTTAATACGTTAATAGTTAAAAATGCTAATATGGCAACTCTGCAATCAATATGGTAACTTTGAGTAATTTGACCAAAATTGCCGGATGTTTTTAAAATTTCCGGCTTAATTGTTACTGAAAAGTAGCCCAATTGTCACACGTGATGAGGCAAGTCCAAAAGTAGCTCAAAATATGACAAATTTGCACAAAATATAGTAGAAATTCAAAAAAATTGTTAAAAAGGAAACGAAAATAACCTCGACTGCAAAAAATTTCTGGCGACTGTTAAAACTCTCTGAACTCCAAACAAAAACTAGCCCAATCCGCAAGAAAACCGAGGAACTGGCAACTCTTCATTTGAGTCTGAATGAGCATCAGTGTTGCCAGATATTTGAGAGTTGCCAGATTTTTATTTAATTTTTGTGTTTTTTAATTTCCAATAAATTTATTTTCACTTCTTGTGATTGAAATCTAAAGGCGACTTTCACAAAAACTGACAAGAACAAATAATTCTATTTTTAGTGAAGTTTTAGACCGCAATGCGTAGAACAAGAATCAATCAATCCTTTTATTTTTTTGTCATTAACGCGTCCGGAAAAAAAAGATAGGCTACTACAAAAGTCAAATACTCAAAATACCAGCATGTCAATGAACAGGAAAAAGTGGCAAAACCTTGAAAGATTTAAGACAGTGGTTCTTAACCTTTACTAACCTGCCGAACCCTTACGCTAATCTGCAAGGTTTCGTTGAACCCCAAATTTTTGCTGAATCAGAACAACAAGAATCTACCATATTTAGTAATAAGACTTCTGTTGTTGTTTTCCTGAGACCAATTCAATTAAATTTATTTTTTGCTGCTGGCGCAAACATGTACAAAACGGCAAAATAAACATACGAGTTTGACACCAACAAAAGGGAAAGATGGCAAAACCCTATGGCAAAACCCAAAAGTTTAAAATACACATTGATAAAACAGTGTTGCCACTATCTTAAAATTGCACAGCCACCAAACCTAGAAGCGAAATAGAAAAAAAAACTTAACTTTTTGGGAAAATAGTCCTACAATTACAATTAACACTTACAAGTGCGATTAATAGTGACCAATAGTGAGATTCGAGGCTTGTCTCGGAAACAGCAATTCTCATGTCACTTTCGTATGCAAGCCGGTTTCGTTTTTCTGTTTTAACATCCACAAGAATAGAAAACGCAAGCTCGCATAAATAAGTGGTTACGAATGGCATAAGAACTTCAAGGGCAACTTTTGTAATAAGAGGATAACTTTCAATTTGTTGTATTGAAGTTTCTTTTTTGCACCTGGCTTTCTTGAAGCTTGATAATGTCAACCAAGTATGGACTGTTTATATCTGCTGTTGCAGTATCATAAGCAAATGTTTGACGTAGGCTTATCCAGTACCCATGCTGGATATTGCGTTTGTTCAGGACAGTACCGGTAGTAGGCTACTGAGTTCCATCAATCAATCATTTTATTTTTTGTCATTAACGCGTCCGGGACGGAAACGATACTAACAACACGTTGATAAATGAGAAAAGGTGGCAAAACCTTGAAAGTTAGCAAAGCCGTACAGCACATAATTCTCTGACCACTTTCTTTTTTTGGCAGGCATGTTAGGCTAAAGTTAAACAACAGATGAACATAACATTAATAAACAACATATGCCTGGCGCATGAAATGAATACTGTTAGAAGTGTGCTGTCTTCGTGCTTACTTTTATCATTCTTTGTTATTAAATAATATGTTAAAGGACTAACTCGTATGTTTACTTTGCCGTTTTGTACATGTTTGCGCCAGCAGCAAAAAATAAATTTAATTGAATTGGTCTCAGGAAAACAACAACAGAAGTCTTATTACTAAATATGGTAGATTCTTGTTGTTCTGATTCAGCAAAAATTTGGGGTTCAACGAAACCTTGCAGATTAGCATAAGGGTTCGGCAGGTTAGTAAAGGTTAAGAACCACTGTCTTAAATCTTTCAAGGTTTTGCCACTTTTTCCTGTTCATTGACATGCTGGTATTTTGAGTATTTGACTTTTGTAGTAGCCTATCTTTTTTTTCCGGACGCGTTAATGACAAAAAAATAAAAGGATAAATAGCATTGCAGGCCGCACAAAGTATATCGGAGCTGTGTGCGGCCTGCAATGCTATATGGTAGCGAGACATGGGTATTGAGAGAGAGTGAACTGGCAATCCTGAGAAGAACGGAAAGGTCAATGGTGAGAGCAATGTGTGGGGTGAAAACGAGAAGGGAAAAAAGGACTGAAGAATTGTTGGATATGCTAGAGATGAGGGAGACCATAGACCAACTGGCAAGGGCAAATGGAGTAAGATGGTATGGACATGTGATAAGGAGGGAGGAAGGAAGTTTTCTTAGAAAGGCACTAGATCTAAAGGTGGATGGGAAGAGGAAACGCGGTCGTCCAAGAAGAACGTGGAAACAACAAGTGAAGGATGAATTTAAAAAAGTCGGACTGAAGGAGGAAGATGCAAGGGACAGGGTGAAATGGAGAGAAGGGATTAGAACAATTGCTGCGCGAAAACAATCGGCCACCCCCACTAGTGGGGAACAAACCGACGATGGATTATGATGATGATGATGATGTTACATTAAAAAAGGTTGCATTTAAAAAGGTGTGGCAATCATGAGCCCTTCTTTTTTCTAGCATAAATATCTGTGTCTTAATACAGTGAAGAAAAAAATGTAGGCCTACCGGTCCGATACTGACTGATGGCTGACTACTGAACACTACCGCCACTCCGCCAGTCAATACAAAGCCTTAACCAAACCTGCTTACAAAAAAGTACAAATACAATAAAGTAAGCGTAGGCTAAAACCTTTTCTTCGATTTCCTTACAAAAAAGAATTTCCTGAAAAATTGAAAATAGAACTAATATGCAAAAAGCAAACGTAAGGAAATTCATGTTTTGAGAAAATCAAGTTTTTCTTACCGATCGTTTTTACAAGGTTACGTAATGAGATTTACATGCAGATGGCACCATTACATCATGCGTCAAATACACAGATGTTCATTGTTCATTAACCATCACGCATGCCGCAATTAAGTTTCGGCTGGACAATATTTTCCAAAAAGATTCGCTGATATATCATTCAGTAGGACATGTGTTAATGTTTCAGAGGACGTTCGCGCCGAACCTCTGAAATAGCTTCGTTGAACCCCAGGGGTTCGATTGAACCCTGGTTAAGAACCACTGATTTAAGACATCTCTGAATAGTAGTATAGGTATGGTATGCGGTACGGTATGTCTGTAGCTAGCACGGCCACAACCCCCCCCAAAAAAAAAAATGTCATAATTGGTGCCTTAGTAATTTTTTGAAAACCATCTCTAATCAAAACTTTATTTTTCTGTACGATTATTAGTTGAAAAAGTCTCATGATGTTGTTTGGTTCAAGGCTAGTACGGTATCAGCACAAAATGACAATAGAAGCACTGGTAGTAAAACAAAAGTACAGCTAAGATTCCATCTGCACAAAACATGTTTAAAGATCTGAGAAGAATGTCCAAACATTATTATACGCCAAATGAGGAAATACCTATTTGTTAATATGTCGTTTTTGAAGTAATCACTGAAAAATTGATAAGGATAATAATTCTTCTAGTCTGGCTAGGTTGACATAGTTTTAATATGATTCTGCGCTTTCAAATTGTTTGTTGATTTTGAGCCGATGATCTATTCATGTTTTTATGCAATACATCTATGTGCTTTAATGATATGGACTAGGGTGGCCAAAAAAAATTGAAATTTTTTATTTTTGTTTGCACACCCTCTCATTTGAGGAGGATTCATGAAAAAATGACACTGTGAAAATTTGAAGTGAATCCGACAAGAGGAAGTGCTCTCCCACCGACCTCAAAATTTGCTTTCTTTGGCATAATTTGTCAAAATTCCTTGAATATGTGACGTAATTCTTTTTTGACTTATCTACATTGCAGTTGCAGCATTTTTGTGTTAACCATTGTTTTACTTTGAATTTATGATACAAGTGTTTCCACATGCAGAAAAACAGAAATAATACACAAAATAAATCACATTAACAAGCGTTTGGTATGAAATTAAATGCACTAAACTTTAGCGAAAACCGCATATAAGTATGTTCACCAGTCACGATCGCAACGCTTCATGTGACAACACATTGCCCAGAAATTGCAAGAGAAATGTTTGTAAAGAGTCAAGCTATTGGTTGACTTTATTGCACTTGTTGGAAGCAGCTTTCTGTGGTGCTTGACCACTTGATAGAGGAGCTGGCGCTGTTGTTCACTTTTTGTAAGGACTTCATTGAAGTCAGTAGCTAATTTGACTGCCCGCTCTGCACAATCATTGACAGCTTTGAGATGACCCCAAACTTTGCATGCTTCTTTATAATCATCACGATCACGCCATGTGTCGACAGAAGCAGTGACTCGAAAAGGTTAAGTGAACGCTGTGTTACAAACTGTGCCAAAGAGAGACATTGAAACTTGACAATTTTGTTAGGGGCAATACGACGAACATCTTCGGGAAATGGGTCTTTCTTAAGAGCATTAACGATTGCCTTCTTTTCATCATCTGTTTTATTATCACTGAATAAAGGCAGTGCAGCAAGATCCTCACTGATGTACCACAAGCGCAACCTCAGCTTTTTTCTGCCACTTGGGAAATTGCATTGTCAACCTCTTTATAATCCTCTGTGAGCTGTAACATTGCTAGGTCATTGGTAGGGGCAGATATTGATGAAGGTGCTGCAAACCAAAAAGTGGCATAGATGGTAGTAGTTAATATTACTTCATCTGCAACTGTACTGCACGCAAGTGGCAGTGTAATCTTATTGACCTTCATCTCGTAGTAGAGACAGCGAAGAACCACACCCCATATAGGCAGCTGACATGGCCCTCAAGACAGTCAACAAATGGACACCCACTCTCTAGTGTTGACTCTCTTGAGGGGCCATATCAGCTGCCTGTATGGGGTGTGGTTCTTCACCACCTCTACTACGAGATGAAGATCTATAAGGTTACACTGCCACTTGCTTGCAGTACAGTTCTTGTGAGTGAAAGCTAATATCGCTACCACTGCAAAGACTCACGTTGTTACCAAACTAAAACGCATCCATCAAGAGCATATAGGAGAATCAAAGCACAAAGGGAGGCGAAATTCTGCTTCCCAGCTGACCTCAGAAGCTGACTTCACCCAGAAAGTGCATTATTTGATATTGCACATGCTAACTGGGAATGCCGCACAACAATACCAGAAGACGGCCAGTTTTTGATAGACCAATGTGGTGCATGACAGATACTGATGGCAACAGAGGACCCAATGCATCGGCAAGCTGCTGCAAAGTATAGAAAGCGCAAAGATGATGAACAGAGACGCAACAGAAATCGCATTGATCCAGTACCATCAGGTGCTGCTGCTTTCTCATCTGAAAATGATCAGCAGATGATGAAGATTCTTCCAGTGACCCACTGTTTGCACCGTAAATCCAAATAACACCAAAACAAAAGAAAACCTACTAGGAGCAGCCATTACCAAAACGCTGCATTATCGATAATCCACTGTTTAATGCAGCACTGAACAGAACTATAACATCAAATTGTCAAGCATTGATGATCGTCACTCCTGCTCTTGCTGCAGCTGGAATTGATATAAATGAATTGACAATGTCACATTCCTCTGTCATGAATGCTCGAAACACCTCACGTGAAAGCCTGGCAGCTGCAGTGTGGCAAAAATTTAAACCAACAGTTCCACTTGTTGCTCATTTTCATGGTAAACATTTGACTAATGCTAATGGCACAAAGTGCAACTCTTTGGCCATTGTAGTTTCTGGTATGCATGTTGTTGAGATACTGCTTGGCATTCCGAAGCTGCCTGTTGGAACGGGATCACTAATGGGCCAAAAAGTAGTGGAATTCATACACGAGTTGTAGCAGAGCATTTAGCTGCACTTTGTTTTGACACGACATCACGCAATACTGGAATCCACACTGGAGCTATCACTGTCGTGCAGCAGGCATTTAATCGAAGGCTGCTATTTCTTGCATGCCATGATCTCAAAGTCGTCAATGATTGTGCAGAGCGGGCACTGGGCAGTCAAATTAGCTACTGACTTCAATGAAGTCCTTATGAAAAATGAACAACAGCGCCAGCTCCTCTATCAGGTGGTCGAGCACCACAAAAAGCTGCTTCCAACAAGTGCAAGTAAAAGCCAACATGCCAACAGCTCCATTAAATAAAATCAATGGCTTGACTCTTTACAAACATTTCTTTTGCTTTTTCTGGGCAATGTGTTGTCACATGAAGCGTTGCGATCGTGACTGGTGAACATACTTTTATGCGGTTTTCGCTAAAGTTTAGTGCATTTAATTTCATACCAAACGCTTGTTAATGTGATCTATTTTGTGCAGTATTTCTGTTTTTCTGCATGTGGAAACACTTATTATATCATAAATTCAGAGTAAAACAATGGTTAACACAAAAATGCTGCAACTGCAATGTAGATAAGTCAAAAAAGAATTACGTCACATATTCAAGGAATTTTGACGAATTATGCCACATAAAGCAAACTTTGAGGTCGGTGGGAGAGCACTTCCTCTTGTCGGATTCACTTCAAATTTTCACAGTGTTATTTTTTCATGAATCCTCTTCAAATGAGAGGGTGTGCAAACAAAAATAAAAAATTTCAATTTTTTTTGGCCACCCTAATATGGACAGTAATGTTTTGATTGTGTTTTTGAGCTGGGTACAGTAGCCTACCATAGTAATTGCAAAATAATTAAAAACAATTTTTTATTATAAACTTCTTGTGTTTCACTTTGAAGTCTGGGTAGGCTATTAATTAAAAACTGTATATATAAGTCTAGTGCACTCCTGTGTGACATCACTTAACATTTAAGCAAATGGCGAATTTATTTTAAATCGCCTATGTTTTTAGGCTGTGGCTATATTTACACTATTATAATGTAATAATAGCTTCAATAGTGTTGCCAGATAAGGAATTCTGTCTTATTTGAGAAAAGTTTAAAGCTGTTGAAAATAAAAACTTGTATTTTGGAAATTTTTTTTAGTCCTGGGCAAAGATCAAAACCCTAATCTTATTCCTAGCTCTAATCCTTCCCTTAACCCTTCCTAACTTTAATCCTAACTCTGGCAACACCTGATTGTAACCATGGCATTAAGTGTGGAAAAATAACTACTTCCATGTTTTTAAGCAATTAGGTGGTGACAGAAAATCAACTTCCTTTCTAAGGTACCGGTAGGCTAAATAACCTAACGGAAAACCAAAAGAGCAAACCTAAAGCCATGCAGTTTGAGCTTTCAGTGCTTTTCGTCACGCTGTGTAAATTAGCAGTTTTACCTCTACAGTTTTGAAAAGCATTGAAATCTATTGATAAGAAATTAGATTTATGTTGTCATTATGAATAAAGTCAGTGGCTATATTTCCTGCAGTAGTGTTGCCAAATAAGGAATTCTACTTAACTTGGGAAAAAATGCTGTTGAACATGAAATTGTGTGATTTAGAAAATTTTGAAATTCTGGGCAGGTGCAATTTCAAGAAGCACTAGATAAGCATGCACCACTTAGAAATATGCCGAGAACTGAAATTAAGCTCTCGAACAAACCATGGACAACAAAAGGCATTTATAAATTTATTTTCAACTAAAAACAGACTATTTATATGTTAGATTGAAAATGAATCAGCAAAGAGGAAATGCAAAACATATTGCAATATGCTGAATAATTTGAAGCAATTATTGAAAAATCAACATTATAAAAAAGTTTGAAGAAACAAAAAGTGACTCCAAGAAAACATGGAAGATCATTCAGGTGATGATAGAGAGGAAAATTAACTCAACAATGAAAAGCTTCCTTCACCTATGACTATGATAAAAGATAGAAAACAGATTCTGTTGAATTTATTGATTTATCAAATAATTACTTCACAGATGTTGGTACTTCAATGGCAGCTAAAATTCCAAATTCAAACGCAAAGTTTGAATGATTCATGTTAAACAGCAAGTGTTCTTTATTCAGCTTTCCTGGGAGCTGGTATACAAGTCCCCCCCACCCTGGCAACTCATGACAAAGAGGAATTTACCAAAACATGTGGATTGAAGTGTGTGAACAGTAAAGCAAAGGTAAAGTAGTTTCACCCTATATGTTTGGTTGAGTCCTGTCTTTGTCATGAGTTACCAAGGAGGGGGGGGGACTTGTATACCAGCTCCCTTTCTTGATATAAATGAGATACCGGAGCAGTATGTGATGGTATAATGAGTCTCAAAGAAAATAAAGGTTCAGGCATTTTTGAAATACGGTAGCCCACCTTCCAAATTTATCAAAATTGAGGCCAAAAGTTTAACTGTGCAAAAATTTCATCATACTTTTTGAAATCTTTTTGTTGACAAACTATGGTAACAGGAAAGCTTGAAAAAAAAAACTACAAAAAATTCTGCTTTTATATAGACAACTGTTAGACATTTTTTTACACTTACTTTCTTCAGTTGAGTGATTGAGTCATATAATACATGGTCGATAATCAAATTTAATGTCACACACTTGTTTTTTTCAGTTTTTAGTAATACATTTAGTTGAATAGTAGGTTTTGCACATTAGGAGCAAAATAATGTCTGAGTATATTAATTCCGAGTTTCCCCATCAAAGTATGGTCCCAAAACTTGAGACGGGTGCAGCAAACTTTCTAAAAAAATATCCTGAATATAATGGAAGAGGAATAACCATTGCTATCATGGACACTGGTGTTGATCCAGGGGCACCTGGACTTCAGGTAATTGTTCAGTTTTAGATGAAAGCAATTAACATTAAATGAATAGCATAAAAATGTTTTGCTTAATAGCCATGGTTTCATACTATATAACTGCAGACAGGACATCACTGTTTTTACCTTAAAATCTCATCAGTGCAGTAAACGTACACTAGACTTGAACAATTTATTACTATTTATATAAGTAATTCAGCATGGTGACTGGCTCAGACATTGAAGATTGACGACGCAAAGAAAATGCAGTAGTAGCATATTTACACAACATGTGGCATCATACTTTGTCATCAAATTTAAAACCCAAGCAATACTAAACACTTGTTTTTCATGTTTTACTTATGCCTGTGAAACATAGAACCCAAGGTTAAAACATCAAAATACCATTGGCACATTCCACAGTCCACACGCAAGCATTAAGAAGAATTTTTAAAATTTCATGGACTGAACGTATTCACAATGACTTGTTATATGGTGCTGCTGAAGAAATTTCTCTGCTTCAACAAGTTAGCAAATGTCATTTCTCTGGTTAGGACATAGAATATGACATCCAATAAACTCAGTTTATAATGAAACACTCCTGTTAGCAAAATTGATCAAAGGCAAACGAAATCAAGGAAGACAAGCAGAAACATTCATGCAAAGGGTTCGATCTCTTACAAGCACAGGCCAGAAGAACTGCGACAGTTGGCTTAAAATCGCCAATTGTGGAGACTTTATTGATGCTATTTTGCACCCAACTGGTGTGAAATAAATTATTATTGTTTGGAAAAAAATTGTTTTCAACAGGTGACACCAGATGGAAGACCAAAAATCGTTGATTTGATTGATACAACAGGAAGTGGTGATGTGAATATGAGCTGCATTGTTACTGCAGACTCTGATGGATGCATCACTGGATTTACTGGAAGAAAATTGCATGTATATAACTTAATGTTGTATTAACATGGAAATGTTCATTTCTTTTGTTTTTTACATGCCTGGAATGAAAAACAAAAAAAAATTCAGAAATGTAGAAAAACTTTTCAAGATTTAAACTGTCTGTTTGTATTGTGTGGGCAGGTCAATTCATGCACGTCCTATAGATAGCATGTCCATTGTTTATCAAAAGCCAAAAAACTACAATTCTTCTTCAGAAAGAATAGGTTGCAAGCAACCACACTAACCGCCAGTGGGACACCAAGAAGTTTATTAACTGTTTTCATACTTTGGAAGTATTTAATACTTCAAGGTTCAAGGTTATTAAGAAGCATCATAGTCCAGTCAATCCGGCTCAAAATAGGGCTTGACCCACCACTAATTGCAAATGTTTTGACCCATACATTTTCTGAAAGCTTACATCATACAGAATAACATACTAAAAATCTGCTGCAAAAAATTTAGTGGAACACCCCTTTTTGGGGGTAAAAACAAAATGGCCGCCATGTGTCCCAAAAATCTTCATTTTAACGTATCTTTTCACCAAATTCATGTAATTTAGTTCTGTAAAAGAGCTCGTTCTATATTTCTGGTACAAGGAATTTATAAACAGACACTGGAAAGTTGAAAAATGAGATAAAAATGTGTCTTAATAAAATTTTATAACAAAGTTTAAAAATAAAATGGCCGCTGTGAGTCTCAAAAATCTTTGTTTTTCCTTATCGTTTAACCTAATTCGCACAATTTAGTTCTGTAAAAAACCTAATTTTATCAAACAATTAATAGTTCAAACCAAGGCATCATCATCAGAGTCAATGTCTTCCATTAGGCCTAATGACAAATTTGAACATGACCCATGACATTCACCACATGCAACTGTACATTCTAAACCAGATTTCCGGCATGTGCATCGAAGTGTAGAACAGCCGGTCTTGCAGTTGCAGACAATCATTTCCAGGAACTGAGATGGAGCTGGAGGTTTATTTGTCATCACAGACATCATCATCATCATCATAATCCATCGTCGGTTTGTTCCCCACTAGTGGGGGTGGCCGATTGTTTCCGCGCAGCAATTGTTTTAATCCCTTTTCTCCATTTCACCCTGTCCCTTGCATCTTCCTCCTTCAGTCCGACTTTTTTAAATTCATCCTTCACTTGTTGTTTCCACGTTCTTCTTGGACGACCGCGTTTCCTCTTCCCATCCACCTTTAGATCTAGTGCCTTTCTAAGAAAACTTCCTTCCTCCCTCCTTATCACATGTCCATACCATCTTACTCCATTTGCCCTTGCCAGTTGGTCTATGGTCTCTCTCATCTCTAGCATATCCAACAATTCTTCAGTCCTTTTTTCCCTTCTCGTTTTCACCCCACACATTGCTCTCACCATTGACCTTTCCGTTCTTCTCAGGATTGCCAGTTCACTCTCTCTCAATATCCATGTCTCGCTACCATATAGCATTGCAGGCCGCACACAGCTCCGATATACTTTCCCTTTCATCCTTAGTGAGAATTTTCTGCCATACAACATTTCCCCAACATCAGACATCAGACTGCCTTTACTAAAACGCCAAACCCACTGTTCCGGTGGCACATCTGTCTCATGACCCAGCCACACCTGCACTTGATGATATACCCTGAGACTGTGAAACCTCGCTGCTGATGACGTGGGAGGAAGAGAACATGGGTCTACTGCAGTCGTACTTCTTGCTGTCTTTCCACAGAAAATTTGATATCTTAGATCGTCAAGATTGTCATCTTGCCTTCCATAGAGCCGACTTCCCTGCTTTTACAACATCATTTGCATTTGCAGAGAATGACATGAAAGTTGCTGCAGCTGTTCTGAAGTTTTCATCAGTTCTTAGTTTTGTAACAGCTTTCTGTTTGCCTATTCCAAATACCCTTGAAGTGGTATCACATCCCAACAGTGCATGGGCAAAGAAAAGATTATTTGACACAGTGTCTCCAAGAAGTTCTCTGGTGACTGAAATTGATGTTTTTTAGTGCCCTTTTTAGATGCTGTTTGCAACCAGATGTGTGTGGTATTACTCTTCTTGTAATGTATGAGCAAAGTCAGAATGTCAGTATCACTTGCTAAAACTACAGTGTCTTGTTGCTGTGCAGATGACATCGCGGTTTCTACTATCAGGACATCTGCATCTCCTCTGGCATAGTGGACAACACATCCTGCTCTTTCGAGTCTGTCCCCTATCATATGGATTAGTCGCTGTCTATTTTTATGGTTAGCAAGAAAGTCTTCCTTTTTGGTTTGGAGCTTCATTGTTGGATCGAAGATTACTTCAGCCCCAATCCTACCAACAGTTCTTCGGAAGTGAGCACCATTTTTTGTGGAAGGTGAATCTGTGTAACCATCAAACACAACAATACAGGCTCCATATTTGGACATCGCATAATCAGTGTAGGCTACATCTGCATGATTTCATCCCATGCAGCTCCTTTTGTCCAAGGAAGTTTATGGAGCAGGGCACCTCCATCTAGTACATGCTGGACTAAGGGCTTAGATGGTTTTGGAGCAGACTCAATTGATGAAGACCACAAGAAGTCAACCAAGGAGGCCTTGTTGGCTGGTCTAATGATGGACTTTGATTCAAACAAGGCTGGTGGAAATTGACAAAGTTCATACTGGAATACCTAGTGGTAGCTGATTCGTTGTTGTGCCAGCACAGACTAAACGTTGAAATAGGAGGATGGAATCAACACTCACTTTCCTGTCCTTGACTTTGACGGATTCTTTTGCACCCATGGTGATGGCTTGGTGTTTCTTTTTGAAGGAATGCTCAGTCACCTTTACTCCAGGCATTAGTGCAATGTTCTCTGACTGCGCGACTCACTGCTTTTTCGGACAGCATGTGGACCACTGAATTAGGTGCATAAACTATTTCCAAGAGTTGTTGAAGTCCAGTTCCGTTCATCAAATGTCCAATGCTGCCTAGCATTGGCGTAATTTTTTTTTTAAATTTGTCGAAATTAGGGGTGCTCTAAGTTATCTTATGAAAATTGTCAATATAGGCTAATCAATTGAAAATCTGACCGATGGAAAATGTTAAAACAAATGACTCAATCTAATAGTAAATTCAACCATGTTTAGCCTACGTCATGAAACGTCGAATCAACATAAAAGATAATTTTGTTGTATGTGTAATCGAATAGACTGCAGCGGTGTGTCAAACGATCAGATAGAAATGAAAACAAGTATTACATGCGAGGCGAAAGTGATCTTACATTGAATATTGAAATATATTCGACTTTAATTTGTTCACGTCTGCCTTATAATGCGGCTTGCTATAAATTAATCACATCCAAATTTGTTTCTGCGGGTCGTTGTCTTGGAAACAAACTCCGTGACAAGTTCTTCCATGTTTAATTTCTCCGCCAATTCGCGATAACTACCTATAACGGCCAAATTGTTCAGTCGTTGTTGCGTTTGAGTGCTGCGAAGGTAGGTCTTCAAGCGTCGTAATAACGAAAAGGAACGTTCGGCTTCACAGGAAGAAGTCGGCATAACAATGTAAGTTACCAAAGCTGCATATATATTTGGCATTATATCGACCATTGACGGCTGTGCAATGAAATTCTGACGTAGCGTATTCACTGTCACAACATCACCGTCACGTTTGCAACAAGCGAACCACTGTTTGCGTTCACGCAGCAAATCCTTGCGTTCCCAATCACCATCATAAAATTGGCTTACTTTCGTAACATCGGCTTCTTTCATTGTGGGATTCTCTAGCAGCTCTCGTAGCAAGTCTGCCATTCGGTATGATGAAGAAGGGAAACGGCTAACGATTGCATCTGACGCCGTTTGCAGAATGTTTTTGTAGACGTTTGAGTAGAAAACAGCAATTTCGTCGTCTTTCATTGTGGGATTCTCTAGCAGCTCTCGTAGCAAGTCTGCCATTCGGTATGATGAACAAGGGAAACGGCTAACAATTGCACCTGACGCCGTTTGCAGAATGTTTTTGTAGACGTTTGAGTAGAAAACAGCAATTTTCTTCGAGCCAGACAAATTGTTTTCTCTCGAACGGCACTTCTTGACGCAGTGCGCGTGTTTGTGCTTAATTGTTACGCAATAGTACAATCATGTCTGCCCTTGATATGTGTGGCGCTGCGTGCCACACACAAATGTAAAACACTGAAAATATTGCGCTTTGGTGAAACGACTTTCAAGAAAGAAAAAAAAAACGTTATTTAGCAATGCAAATTTCCATTTGAATCGGTGTATTTTGTATGCAAACCAGGACCCAGGGGTGCTCTCGCATTTATGTTGTTACCTCAGATTTTCATTTTGGGGTGCTCAAGCACCCTTCGCACCCCTGAAATGACGCCTATGCTGCCTAGGTAGCTCATGGTGTCAAATCCTCCGAGTCTTATCACAGATGGTTGAAGTTCTGGCTGACTTTCAACCATGCTAAATGCCTTTAGCCACAATGGTTGATCAAGTGTGATGACAGGACACACTTTGCATCTGGTTGCACGAGACGAAATGAATTTCAGGGTAGAATAGATGCATGAGAGATCACTGGGGTCCATGGCAATCATGGGTAGGAACAAGACGGAAATTTTGCCTCCTTGGTGGATAAGTTGCATGAAGCCAGACCATTGAGGACGTGGTACCTTAAGAACCAAAGACGATTCCCATAATAGATGTGCCATTGCGTATGGTTCTTCTACACCAGGATCATTCAAGTTTCCATACTGCCTTTGATGTAAATTCTCTTTGTCTTGGTGGAAGTACTTAATAGAAATTCTGCCAACGTTAATAATGTCATCTGCTGTCACTTTGACTCTTGGTAGGCTATAACTAATGAGTGCTTTGCTGCCGGTGTCATCATGGAAACAATGCCCATTTCATGAAATGTTCCATAACCATCAATGCTATGCAGATTGTGGTCAACATTATCTGCTGAATATTGAAGAAATGTGCCCTCACTCATATCTTCTACAATGTCAGTATTTTGTGTTACTGCTGCACTTCTCTCAAACATTTGAATGTCACTGTAGGAGCTGCAAAATCCATGCTTGCTTAAAGAGTCAACAAGCATTTTTGACTGGAACAGATGATGCATCTGCACGCCTAAGCCTAACTGTAGGGGAGCAGTAATAGCATTTGGTCTTGCTGCTTGCATAATAGCTTGTCCAATAGAAGCTATTTTAGGGTCAGCATTCTTGCTACAAACCATAGTCTGAAGAAATTGAAGTAGGGACTGAGGTATGAATTGCAGTGCCGTCTCTGTTGACAAGTCTTCAAAGTCTGGGTAGGTGTCTTTTAACTGTTCGACTTGTTTTATGTCTTGCTTTATTAACTTTGCTGCTGTTTCTATTATGTGACTCTTTTCCTCATCTCTGTCTTGCTTTGATTCTTGATGAAAGTTGCCGATAATCTGTGAGGCAGTTGCATGCAGAGTGACTATATTCTTTTTTCCTTGCATGTCTGTAATTATTACCTTCTCATTGAAGTGCTGCTGCATCTCATTTTTCATATGAGTGAATCCATATGGTTCCATGTCGGTGCCCTCCAAAAATTCTTGCATTTTATCTCTCAAATCTTGAATTGACAATGTCTCATCATCATTGTTTGTGAAGTATTCCATTGTCATCAGGAATGCCTCGTGTCGTTTAACATCTTTGGCTCTTCCACTTCTAACAACTTTCTTTCGCTTCCCTGTAGTAGATAATGGGCAGGGTTGAGGAAAACCCGGGTTTTTTTGGGTTTTATTGGGTTTTTTTAAAAAAGATGCAAAAAAAGGTAGATTCATGCTTATTTCACCACAAAACTACTTTTTACGAATGAAGTGCCTTTCACTCACAGTACATGCTTGCATAACTCAATAAAATAATGCACTAAGGTTGTTGTTGCTTGAATGTTGCATCATCCATTAATTTCAAGATCAAGTTGGATGTTGCATATCCACTGATTTCTATACCAAGTTGATGCTACCGTGGACCGTGGTAGAAATCACATTATTGCATCATTTGCTTTAGATTTGAAGGCAAGGAGCATTTATGCCATCATGTTTAAATATTTTTTATCATTTATATATATATACATACTAACTGCAGACAGTGCACACCGTTTCGACCTCCCGGTCTCATCAGTGCAGTAGTTACACTGGAATAATGGCCATGGAGATATATATACCTCCATGTGACATTTTCCCATTTGTGGTACCTTATCAGTAACCAAAAATGGTACTACTGCCAACCTTGCCAAAGTGCTCAAACTGCAAGCAGTGAGCTTTGCGCAATGCATAGCAAGGTGCCTCCAGTAAAGTGCTCAATTGGCGTAAACCAAGAGCGTCAATAACTGCAGACAGTGCACACCGTTTCGACCTCCCGGTCTCATCAGTGCAGTAGTTACACTGGAATAATGGCCATGGAGATATATATACCTCCATGTGACATTTTCCCATTTGTGGTATCTTATCAGTAACCAAAAATGGTACTACTGCCAACCTTGCCAAAGTGCTCAAACTGCAAGCAGTGAGCTTTGCAATGCATAGCAAGGTGCCTCCAGTAAAGTGCTCAATTGGCGTAAACCAAGAGCGTCAATAACTGCAGACAGTGCACACCGTTTCGACCTCCCGGTCTCATCAGTGCAGTAGTTACACTGGAATAATGGCCATGGAGATATATATACCTCCATGTGACATTTTCCCATTTGTGGTACCTTATCAGTAACCAAAAATGGTACTACTGCCAACCTTGCCAAAGTGCTCAAACTGCAAGCAGTGAGCTTTGCGCAATGCATAGCAAGGTGCCTCCAGTAAAGTGCTCAATTGGCGTAAACCAAGAGCGTCAATAACTGCAGACAGTGCACACCGTTTCGACCTCCCGGTCTCATCAGTGCAGTAGTTACACTGGAATAATGGCCATGGAGATATATATACCTCCATGTGACATTTTCCCATTTGTGGTACCTTATCAGTAACCAAAAATGGTACTACTGCCAACCTTGCCAAAGTGCTCAAACTGCAAGCAGTGAGCTTTGCGCAATGCATAGCAAGGTGCCTCCAGTAAAGTGCTCAATTGGCGTAAACCAAGAGCGTCAATATATATATACACATACTATGTACCTTATCAGTAACCAAAAATGGTACTACTGCCAACCTTGCCAAAGTGCTCAAACTGCAAGCAGTGAGCTTTGCGCAATGCATAGCAAGGTGCCTCCAGTAAAGTGCTCAATTGGCGTAAACCAAGAGCGTCAATATATATATACACATACTATATATACATACTATATATAGTAATGGATGAGCAATTGAGCGATTGCGTGGCCAATGGCCATTTAGGCAAATGCTCTGAAACAGCCAAGCGTTAGAATCCAGAATCTGCGGTCCACGACATTAAGGCGCGAACAAAACGGCGCAGAGGCAAAACGGCGCAGACAAAACGGCGCCAAAGTCAACGTAACCAGCTCAGAACCTTTTCCTCATTTTGTTAACATTTTTTGGTCAATTCCTCTTTGTCATGAGTTGCCAAGGGTGGTGGGGGGGGGGACTTGTATACCAGCTCCAAAAATCCTTATTCACACATAAACTTTCGTTATGGTTGCAGAGTATTATCGTTCTATAAATTGAACTTGTTGCATTGACTTTGGCGCCGTTATGTCTGCGCCATTTTGTTCGCGCCTTAATGTCCTGCTTCGCAGAATCTGTAATTGGTAAATAGCCTCCTAAATTGCATTTCACATCATATATACAGACTACAGTAGAGTAGTACTTTCAGCAGTTTAACTATAAGGCCTTCTTGCATAAATGAGTTTTAGTGTAGTATACACAAAGGGGCATTACTTGATTTCTGTGTACTGTACAATATCCACTGCGTTTTCAGTTTATTCTTGGAAATTTACTTCACAATCACATCCTTAAGTCCTAATTTAAAGTTTGTTTTAAGTGCCTTGTAGTGTTTTTGTTCATTTTTTCAATTTTCTAATAAAAACTGGACAAATATGATGCTCTGGGTTTTTTTATGGGTTTTTTTGGGTTTTTTTGAAAAAACCCACCCGGGTTTTTTTGGGTCGGGTAAAATACCGACAACCCTGATAATGGGTAATCACCATCAAAAACTTTTGGAATGCTGCGGCCAGTGCGAAAGTTGACATTACAAGCAGTATGGTAGACTGCATCTGCAGCTGGCAAATCGTGTACATAGAGGACTCTCCCCTTGACAGCATCAGCCCAGGTTCCAGGAAAAGCATCACATGCTTGAAGTAGGGTCTATGTTCGATTTACAGTGAGTTATTAACATAGGTCTTTTGCAGAACTAAATTAGATGAAAAGATATAAAAAAATTAAAGATTTTTGGGACTTGTGGAGGTCATTTTATTTTTAAATTTTATAAATTTTAGAAAGACACGTTTTTGTCTGATATTGCAACTTTCCAATGTCTGTTTTTGGATTCCTGTACCAGAAATATAGAATGAGCTCGTTTACAGACCTAAATTATATGAATTAGGTGAAAAAATATGGAAAAATGAAGATTTTTAGGACACATGGCGGCCATTTTGTTTTTACCCCTAAAAAGGGGGTTCCACTAAATTTTTCGTGGCAGATTTTTATTATGTTATTCTGTATGATGTAAGCTTTCAGAAAATGTATGGGTCGAAACATTTGCAATTAGTGGTGGGTCAAACCCTATTTTGACTGGACTATCAGTCCAATGAATGTTCTTGTAATGTAATAAAGCAGAAATCTGAGTCATGTCACTGGTGTGATGGGTAGAATACCGTCCTATGTTCAATCAATAGTCTGTGGGTCACAAGTGACAATGAACTTATTATAACTATGGAGGGGAGATTTGCTTTATTAAAGTTTGCTGAATATTGAAGGAATCACTATTGAGTGAATGTATCTACTCTGTCAATTATTTCTTTGGATTATAGCTTTGATAAAAGCCTGTACTACTGTTATTCAATTGTTTGCGTTCAACTGTTTAAATATTTACTTAGATACCTTCCTCTTGGTCTAACCCTAGTGGGAAGTTCAACATTGGATTGAAAGATCTTTCCCAAATATTTCCAAAGGGATTAAAAGATCGCCTTCAAGTAAGTGTTCGTTTGCATTAACACATGGCATTGGCAATTTTATAAAGCTGCACCACTTGTGTATTTGCCAGGAAAAATTATAGCCACTTTGAAGTTTGGCTAACTATAAACACCATTTATGCAGTAGACCAGCACCCTTCAGGCGGTTCATCATAATCAAACACAAGGGTGCATGATTATAAAAGACTGCATGGGGGGGTTACGAAAAAGATTTGTGCATGGCAATGAGAAAGCTTGCAAACATGTGTCATGTCTATTGCCTACGCTTGGGTGTATGAACTGAAATCATTCCATTTATGATCACAAGAGTCCTTTCAAAGACCACAGCTCACATTAAACATAATCACAATTTATAAGGATATATGAAAAGAAAAACCGGTTGAAGAGCACTGCATTACATCAATCACTTCTGCTTGGAATTCTAGAAAGCTCGTCTAAATTGCGGTACAAAAACTGATCAGTCTTTTTTTTTATTATTTGGACCAACAACAAAAAGGTAGTTCGTTTTGTATATAAACGGTTTTCTCAAATGCATAGTTTACACAATGCTTTGATATTTGTCTTATCACATGGGTATAAGTCATGGAGACCAAAAAAGAATAGTGGCACGAGCCAATATCTACTTGATTGAAAAGATTTTCTAGGGCAGATGAGTAGCGGAGTGGCCAGAAAAAATTTTTTGATATAGCCTATAGGAAAAATGCTTAAGTGCTCCCTGCTTAACAACGACGGAAACCACGTCCTGCCAAGAAAAAGTGGAACCATGGATGCAATTAGCCAATATTTTTTTTCATTGTAGAAACAATACAATCAACAACCATACTCGTGGCAACAATGCAGAAGGGAAATTTTACTGCTTGTTTAACTTTTACAGCAGGTACACAAAGACAAAGTGTCTTTCGTTGTGTTCATAGCCATGGTTCATACTGGTGAAGCATGCATGATAGCCACGAAACGTTTATTGATACAGGATCACGCCAGAAAAAGTGCTATGGCACTAAAGTAGGCTACTTGCTTTGATGTTTTTCACTTTCTTGTTCTCAATATTCCAACAAATTCAATCACAATGCGTCACCAATGATTTTGACCACCGCCAGTGTAACAAACAGGTGACATACCATATGTCATTATTGAATGTCCAACTTCCAGTTGCACTCCCTGTTGTGACATAACAAAGATAGTGACACAGAAAGTGGAACAGTGGAAATTCCCACACCCTGCATGTGAATGATTTGAAAAACTGAAACCAAATCCAGGCCTTAAAACTCGTGTTTTTTTCCGGCAGCCATCGTGGCCTACCGAGAGCTCCTTCTCGGCGGCCAAATCTGCGTGCTTGGAGGCCAAAATACAATAACGATAGCACAAGTAAATAGCATTAAACTTGCAACAATGTTAAAATGATCACTTAGCGTTGTTGAAGTCTGGGCGACGTCTTGCAATAGAATCGTTGTACCACGCATTAAATGCTTTATCGGGATTGTAATCCGGTATTGCGGGACCATCTAACGACCTTAAATTGTTTTAACTGCTCGCAGCTCAGTAAATTGTTTCAACTGCATACCGCCTTTCATAAAACCTGACCATTTATTCCGTTATGATGTCACCATTGAGGGAGTGAAGTCACTAACCCACAGCGTTCTCAACTATGAAGACACTTGTTTTACCCACGGATGTCAACTAACCTAGTTCTCCTTTTTAACAACGATTCAATGTCCGACAAAACATTGAATCGATATAAAAATGACAATATTGCCAGCTGATGTAAATTAGCACTTCGGATTAACACTTCATTAAAATAAACATCGGGAATTGCAAACAAGACTTACAGCGCTGGTGATCGCAGCTGGATATATTCAATACAACAGTAGTGACTATGATGCGCTGACCTAATTCTGCGTCACTCTTTGATACTACATATTTTCGACATTTAATCCACGATCATTCTATTGTGAAATTAAATAATTGGCTAGAAGAAACCGGCGGCCAAACTTGGCCGACAGAGAAGGTAGCACCGGCGGTCATTCAAGCACTACTTAGCGGCCATGGCCGCGATGGCCGCCGGCTGCTTTAAGGCCTGCAAATCATCATTTTCCGACTTTTTAGCCAAAATGGACAAATAAAAATGAAACAACTTGAATAATTATGTATATCTGGATTGAGGCGATTGCTAAATTTATGCTCAATTTATTGGCGTTTTAGGCAAAAACCGAAAATGTATTGTAGCTTAGAGGTTTGACATGTTAGAAAAGGCAATGAACTTCTACACAGCCACACTATAGATTGACAAGTGCACATTTGTTCAATTAAAACTTTTTTTTTTCAGAAAGAAAATAAAGAAACGCTGTGGGATCATCATCACAAGAAAACGACGGCCCTGGCGTTAGCGAAAATTCACGATTATAATAAGAATGACCCTGACCTCTCTTACGTGAGTAGTACTACATTAATATTGTAGAAAACCGTGGAGTGATTACACTAAAGTGTTGTCGGCTGAGTGATAATTAAGAGCTTTGGTACAACGCTTGAAAAGAAGCCTGTTCGACACCACTCAAGAGCATGTGGCTGTATCTATGGTAAGACACTCAAAGCCATGTCTGCAGGTGGACACGAAGATTGGTCCCCTTGCTTTCCCGTCCACTTAATCTAAATATTCAACCACTGGGTGTAAGTTTGGATAAAAAAAAAAGCAAAGTGAAGGGAAACAAAAGTAACAGATGTCATTTCAATATAAAATAGATTGTCAGAACTTGTTGTAGGTGCCTGGGTAGTAGTTGCCATTGCAAGAACAAAGGTGTGGTAAAAACATGCATCTAATTGTTCATATTTAAACTTTACCTAACTGTATAGTGTATACATACTCTAAATTTTACAAATACCGGTAATAATAAACACCTTCATGCATCAACCCCAATCTCTGGGACTGGGTCGCTACAGCACTGAATAAAAATGACCGTCAAGTGCGTGACATAGTTGAAAATTGGTATGTCTAGCTCATAAATAGTTCATTACAGTGAAAATAATTGCAGTCACCTTTAGTTGTTGGTCCACCACATGAATCTGTTTAACTATGGATCAAAGTTGCTGACTAACGTTGAAATTGTTCTGGCATTGTGCGCTTTGAAAACAATTTGCTGTACAATCTCTTGATGCTGCATCGCAAATACTGCTTTTCGTTAACAATAAAAAGAACATTATATCTGACGTCAACTCCAATGGAGAGCCGGGACATCATGGAGCGAAAACTTCCTCACTTCAGGCCATGCAGAATATTTCATTACGGTCCGAAAATCGGTGTATATTTTAATTTCAAAAGCCAAGCTGATGGGCTATTTGAAGGGTGTTTTATCCCCAATTGAATAAATCCAGGCCCAGGCGACAATCCTCATGTAAAACTGATCCGTGTGAAGAGTGTGATCGGTCGGAGGAGTCTGCTACTATTCGGTGAGTCCGATTCGGTGAGAGCCTTTTTCGGTGAGAGCCCTATTCGGTGATTTTTTTGAATTTTTTTTTTTAAATTATCGGGTACCGTAGCCTAATTATCATTGCCGCTTTTACATCGTTTTAATGTCGCTAAACGTTGAAATAAGACCCTTAACCCCTAACCTTAACCCTAACCCCTAACCATATAACGGCAATGATAATTAGGCTACGGCACCCAATAATTTAAAAAAAAATCACCGAATAGGGCTCTCACCGAAAAAGGCTCTCACCGAATAGGGAACTCACCGAATCAGACCCACCGAATCGGACTCACCGAAACGGGCCATTCCGCGGTCGGAGAGCCTTGCTCAATGATTAGAATAAGGTTTTATATATAACACGAGCACAACCTTACTTTCGTCACGAGCATTTTTTAAAACCTTTTATGCTTGCAGGAAGAAAAACTATGCAAAAGTGATCTTCAAGCGCAAGTAGATATTCTTGATTCCCTCAATAAGTCTTATAAAGAAGGCGGGCCTGTGGTGGATTGCATTGTCTTTCACAATGGCGTCACATTTCAGTAGGTTTCAGTTGAAAATCAACATCACATACGAGATGACTTGTGTTTTAAAACTATGAACGCTGGTTTTCTAATCATGTTAGTGTACGACCTTGGAATTTCAACATTAAGTGCTGCGATATTTTTTATAGTTGAATCGACTTTTGTTGCCATTGGATATAATATTTATTTGAAAATTGCAGCTTATAAAACCACACGGAAAAGCGAAACATATTTTCAGTTAGAGTTCAAAGAAAGTTGAAGGAAATTTTGCTGTTGCCAAATTGTTGGTAGTAATGTCGTAAGGTTGTATGTTTGTTAAATGATCACATAACCTTTTCTATAGGCAGTAGGCACTGATCACTTTGGTTGAACTGCACGTCACTGTGATGTTTATTGTTATTTTGTTAGTAAAAATGTACAGCGTCTTGTTCTGGATCAGTCGTGTGAGGACATAAAGTTTTATGGAAATAAAGTCCACTTAAATTTAATAGAATCCAAAACTCACGGGATAAACATGGTTCAGATTCAGAAAAGGTTTCGGCAACTTGAACTCTATTCATCTTCAGCTTTAAAATTCAATTGATTTTTCAGATAAACCAACTTTTGCAATCACTTCACACTTTTCCACTATTGCTAATTTTCTAACATTAAACACAAAGCTAATCAAAAAATAAAGAGCCCAAAATGTAGACAGTAGATACCAAACTCATGTTCAGCAAACAAACGTTTCGAAAACTATACTGTCTTCATCTTCAGTGTTATAAATGTTTATAACACTGAAGATGAAGACAGTATAGTTTTCGAAACGTTTGTTTGCTGAACATGAGTTTGGTATCTACATTTTGGGCTCTTTATTTTTTGATTAGATTAACCAGGCGTTCCAACCATTTTGCTCCTAAACACAAAGCTTTTCTGAGCAAACCGATCTCGAAATTAATTTTCTGTTCTCAGAGCTTGTCTTGATCTAAGCTTGTGCGGCGATCTCCAATCTTGTGATCTCCTTACAAGCTACAAAGAATCCCAACAGCACGCCACTTTTCGAGGCACCGCCATGCTTAATTATTCTGTAAATATTTATGAGGATGGACAGGTCTTGTCTATTGTTGCCAATGGAGGTAGATGAAAATTTTACTTGTAATTTAATAATTGCGTCATGTCAATGTGTGAATGTTTATGTCTAGTTGTAGACGATTGGTCTTGACTTATTTTCGCATTGTTGTTTAGTTAATGTAGGTTTGCATCTAAAAATAAGATTGACACAATGAAAAATTCGCCTCTTTGAGATGAGAACTGTCCCTTGCCGCTATAACGTTAAACTAACTTTAGTAGCAGTATTTTTTCATTACATTTTTATAAATGTTTTGATGGTGTCAGTAAAGAGAATTATGAGCTGATGGTGTCGGTAAAAGAAAACCGTAGGTTGATGTGTTGTCTCTTCACACGCACTATTAACATTTTTTGCCATAATAATGTATCAAAGACAAAACAATGGTTTCACCACGTGAGCAACGTCTTTTCGTGATTAGTAGCTTGGTTTCACGAATCACTGCTCATCCATTTGTGACGCAATGTGGGCGTGGCATGCTCTGAATCTTTGTCCAATCAAAAAGGTTCCCACGGCACTCACGTTGCTGCGATCGCCGCCGGATACTTTGAGGATGAGCCGGATCGAAACGGAGTCGCGCCCGGCGCTCAGATAGTCGCTCTAAAGATCGGGGATTCCCGGCTCGCTACCATGGAAACGGGAACCGGTCTGATTCGCGGGGTAAGTGGAAATAACCGCGCTTCAGGTCGAGAAGCGCATTGTATTGCTTCTTGGATTTAACTTCCCCTGCTCTGTGGGTTTTATTTACTGAACACAGTTCGTGCACTTGCACTCACATAGCAAAATGTGACTTAATTGTTACGTGGGTAAAAAAGACAACTTTTGACAGCTGGGTACATCCAATAGGAAAAAATTTTCGTATCTTTTGCGTTCAGATAAACGAAGTTGTGAAGCATAACTGTCAACTTGCCAACCTGAGCTACGGGGAAGCAAGTCATTGGCCTGGTAGCGGGTAAGTAGAATGCTTCCATTTGATAGGGCTATGCCACTACACGTCGTGGAAGACTCTACTGGTTAAATATTTTAAAAGACTTTTTTTCATGAGTTTAGTTCATAATTGCTGAGGATTCTTTTTGTGCTCTTATCATTGCCTAATGCCTTAGGGTCGAATGCACCAACAGTGATTAACTTAAACAATGATTAAAGTTAATCATTGATTAACTAAACAGTGATTAAAGTTAATTCGTTGTTGGTATGCACCAACAAAATTTTGTGCATGATTAGCTAATCAATGATTTAATCAGACTGTTGATGGTTTTTGCTGAGTCATAACTCTAGCAATGAGTATTTGTTTGGGGTTCAGTACAGTTCAGTGGTAGAAAAAGGTACCTACGTCCTACATACATTATTTGTTCATAGCAATGGCAAAAAGCGTTATATTTGCTGATAAATTATTTGGTAGAAACGTAAGCTGGACCGGTATTCACAAATTTGCTCGAAATGATATCTGCTGTAATATGTACTGAGCCAGGTAGCCTACTAAGCAGCCCTTTTGTCAGGTGCCAATGAAACACCTTTTTAAAGTGCTCCCTGGTTTTAACTACTGAAGTTGGGGTGCCGTAACTTTCACTACATTGCAGAAGCAGCCTGAAATCAGCTGAATTTAGCAGATGCAGTTAGGCTACAAGGTTGTTCATCAGAAATTTGAAAGTGAATCTTTGAGACAATTCCACTTAGAACAGTGTTTCCTAACCTGGGATGGGAGAGGTGTTATGACAGTCTAATATCAAGAAACCATTTCTCATGCTTTTTAAGAAGTTTTGAAAGGGCATTTCAAGGGTCAGCGACGGTTGTGCAAGGTCGCTTTGCAAGTTGCTTTGCTTTTCAAAGCTTTGGGGGCCTGGATTTTTGCTTGGTACCGGGCCCGAAATGTTCTCTCAATGGCCCTGATAGAAACCGTTGCATTTTGAAAGAGGTTTATCTTGTTTTTGACCATTTTGTGCTCGAAATACTCAGAATGAACTAAATATAATGTAATTTTTTCAAAATTCTCTGAGGGAGGCCTTCACCTGTTACTGGGGTTGCCTAAGTCAACACACTGGAGGGGGTCCATCTATATGGATTGACTCCTTGCTGTTTAAACTCCTGGCAATGCCACTACAAGACTACAGGGTGCTAAACTGTCCAGACCAGTTTACAGTACGGTACTGCTCAGGCTATGTTAAAAACAACATGTTTTATTTTACACCCATTACGACAACATACAGTACACTGCAATTACACATGCAACACAACAGACGACTGGAAGCAGCGAAGGAACCATACAGTTATCGAGCAGACGCTCTCACCAGTCAGGCGGCTAGATGTTAAGGTGGATGTAATGGAATGCATTTCATCAAGACACAACTGCCAACTAGAAATTTATTTTCATAAACATTGGGCTAATATAAATTTTTCTGAAATGATTTGACTACATTATTTTACTGTTTTGTACTTCAGTGTAGAACAAATATTTCAACATTTTTTCTTGACTGTTAAATTTATATAATTCATTTATAAAATGTCAAAACAACGTTCGCAAAAGTTTTCTCCACACGAAAAAGATCTGTTTCTCACTTGCATTGCAACATATCGCAATATTATTGAATGCAAGAAGACTGATGGTGTGACTATACACAACAAAAATGATGCCTGGCGGGAACTCACCAAAGATTTTAATGGTGCCTCAACCTTGACAGTTAAAGAAGAGGGTACGCTTTGAAGGTTGTGGACAAACATGAAGGCCCAAGCAAAACAAGAACGCTTCACCACTGGCGGTGGTCCACCCCAAAAGAGTAATGACACCGAAAAAGAAAATTTGAATTAGCTGAACAACTGATACAGGCACAAATCGAGCAATGTAAAAAATAACAAATTTGAGCTTTGCTACTCTGTTTAAGTATTTATGTGATAACTAGGGTGATTTTTCGTAACCAAAGTTAATTTTTTATAGTTGTACCAATTAACAAAAGAAATGTATAACCAAAATTTCATGGTTGTGGGGGGTCAATGTTTAAGATGTTATAAAGTTACCAAAAGTCACTTTTTGTGTTTTTAGATTACTTTTTATTTGTTAGGTCACTTTATTTTGCATACTTTTTTGCCTAATTCCCCTATTTGTTTATCTTTTATTGCTACTGGAGAGATGAATTTACATTTTATGTACAGTAATGCCAAGACTTTTAATATATCTTCTACTATGGTATGGATTTTAGGTATGCACGAGCCCATGCTTGTTTGTATCACGTGTATTACCGAAAACTCGTTAATAAATTTTTGTGATCAAACAAATTGTGTTAACTATATTTAACCAATTGTTTTCCCTGCAACAGCTAAAGTGTTTGTTTTTTCCTGCAACAGCTAACTTGTATAAAGTGTTCGATTGACAGAAACTTCTTCCCAGAGAATGTAAAACATTACATTGTGTAATTTGAATGTGTAATTCTGATTTGAGTACAAATTGAAACTAATTTAGATGCTTTTTTATGCGGAATTGTTGCCATTTCTTTCGCTTTCTTGTTTTCGTTGAATAAAGTTACTTTTTGGTTACTTTTTGCAAAATTGAAGTCATTTTGGTTACAAAAAATCGCCCTAGTGATAACATTTTGTATATGTACAATTGAATGGTTGTAACTTTTCGCTGTTCGTAATTGTTATTCATACAGAACAATTTAGAAATAAACACACCAGGTAGCTGTAGCCATGGTTTCATAACTTCATTAAAACAGACAGAAAAAACTACTACCTTGCCAGCAAATCAACCACTATTTACATTGATTCAACGTCTGTAAACGTTAAATCAATGTAAAAAAAATGATTTGCTGGCTGTGTATTTATTCACAGATCCCTCATCAGGTGTACAATGAAAGAAAACAGCAACCGGCTCATTTACTGCACTGGGTGAAAATCAATCAATTACGTTAAAAATATTACTTTAGTTTAAAAATATTGACAACCCATGTCCTCCTGGTGACAAGATTGGTGTATGAGTTCCAAGACCGGATTACTTTAGAAGTATTGAGTGATAACTTGCCGTCTCATTGCGTTTCCACCAACTGTGGGCATGGGTTGCTGTTGGCTCTTTATGCTGGAGTTGGCGTGAGATGAAGATTCTTCAAAATTCACCACGGCGAACAGCAAAATTATGCAAACAAGCAGTTGCGACTATAATGGGAAGGGTGTTATCCAGTTTAGTTCGGAGAGGAATTCGCAAGCACCGAAACCTTTGCTTCCAAACTTCGCTTTGTGAGGTCTTCAGCATCAAGTTTAGCAGAATCCACTACATTCACTGCATCAACCATGTTGTTATTACTATTTTGTATCTAATTGTACACACTGGTACACATGAATTCCATACATGTAATGAAAATACAAAGTGATAGGTGTGCATGGTCACTGTGATTAGGTAAACATTAATGACAAGCAAAGGGGTTAGGGATGGACAATGTAGTATGAGTATCAAGTATGTACGGTATGTTGTACAACAACTCCTACCATAAAAATAGTTCTATATATATATATATTATATAAATCAAATGTAGTTATTACTATCTGAAGCCTTTACAAATTGTTTCACCTAACGGATCATCAGAAGGTCTGCAAAAAACATGTAAACAGTAAAGAATCGATAATTCTGAAAAGATATTAAATATTACAACTGTAAATTAATCTGCAAAAAAAATCTCTAAACCTGTACTTCCTGAGGAGATATTAAATATTACAACTGTAATTTAATCTGCAAAAAAACCTCTAAACCTGAATTCCTGAAAAGATATTAAATATTATAACCGTAATCCAATCTGTAGAAAAAAAACTCCAGAATTACTAAGGACAGCCTCCATCCGCCACGATAAAGTTTCAATCAATTTGTCCCAATGGAAACCAAGCAACAATAATGGCAACATCTATGACATCACAAAGAAGCAAAATGCTTGTTATGATCGGCGAATCCTGTAGTAATCTGAACAGAATGAACAAAAATTGTTTTTAAACCTGTAAAAATTAAATGAGTTTTACAACCTGTAAAAATGAAATGAAATTCAATTTTTTCAAAATTATAACCTGTAAAAATCCCAAGGAATTGTGATGATGTAACCTGTAGTGTCCTGAACAAATGAAATAAAATCTGTTTATAAACCTGTAAAAATTAAATGAGATTTATAGCCTGTAAAAATCAAATGAAATTTTAAAAACCTGTGAAAATCAAAAGGAATTTATTTTATTTTGAAGTACTTGAGTTTAAATTTGTTTCTATGACGACATTTGCCGACCAGTTCCGAACGCTTGTTCAAAAGGTGGCCACTATCAGCCTTCAGAATGGCCAGCTTTTCAGCCAAACATAGGCCACAATTGTTACGACCACCACCACTATAAGGCCGAGCACAGCTGTGGATGGACCAAGTTATTTTAGGATCAACACCCTTGTCCTTAAGGTCCCAAACTGCCTTAGATAGTTCGGTACTGTTTCGTTTAGACCTATCCATGAAGGTACATCATTGGGACCTTAAGGACAAGGGTGTTGATCCTAAAATAACTTGGTCCATCCACAGCTGTGCTCGGCCTTATAGTGGTGGTGGTCGTAACAATTGTGGCCTATGTTTGGCTGAAAAGCTGGCCATTCTGAAGGCTGATAGTGGCCACCTTTTGAACAAGCGTTCGGAACTGGTCGGCAAATGTCGTCATAGAAACAAATTTAAACTCAAGTACTTCAAAATAAAATAAATTCCTTTTGATTTTCACAGGTTTTTAAAATTTCATTTGATTTTTACAGGCTATAAATCTCATTTAATTTTTACAGGTTTATAAACAGATTTTATTTCATTTGTTCAGGACACTACAGGTTACATCATCACAATTCCTTGGGATTTTTACAGGTTATAATTTTGAAAAAATTGAATTTCATTTCATTTTTACAGGTTGTAAAACTCATTTAATTTTTACAGGTTTAAAAACAATTTTTGTTCATTCTGTTCAGATTACTACAGGATTCGCCGATCATAACAAGCATTTTGCTTCTTTGTGATGTCATAGATGTTGCCATTATTGTTGCTTGGTTTCCATTGGGACAAATTGATTGAAACTTTATCGTGGCGGATGGAGGCTGTCCTTAGTAATTCTGGAGTTTTTTTTCTACAGATTGGATTACGGTTATAATATTTAATATCTTTTCAGGAATTCAGGTTTAGAGGTTTTTTTGCAGATTAAATTACAGTTGTAATATTTAATATCTCCTCAGGAAGTACAGGTTTAGAGATTTTTTTTGCAGATTAATTTACAGTTGTAATATTTAATATCTTTTCAGAATTATCGATTCTTTACTGTTTACATGTTTTTTGCAGACCTTCTGATGATCCGTTAGGTGAAACAATTTGTAAAGGCTTCAGATAGTAATAACTACATTTGATTTAATTCGCTCTGCTTTGCCTTTTTGCTTGGCATTGAGCACTTTTTGTAGTATTAATAGTTTTCATTGTTTTTATATATTATATATATGTCATGAAATGCCAAAATATGAAGTCACATATATAAATATATATGTTCAAACAGCTTGTCAAACAATTTTTAATAGGCCTGGGACAATGTATTTTGGGACATCCCTAGAAAGGGGTCTAAAATAGTATGTATATCTATGTTATACAACAACTCCTACCATAGAAATAGTTCTATATAACATATCATTGAATTCTAAAATATGGACAGCCACATGCATATAATATATCAAATATAGTTATTACGGTATCATACATACTCCCTAAAACCTCTACAGCCTGTTTCATCCTAAAAGAAGGATCAGCAGAAGGTCCTTATTCGAAAACAGCTTGTTAAACAATTTTTTATAGGCCTGGGACAGTGTATTACAGGTATAAAGCCACACCAAGCTATCAGTAATAGAGCATATGCTACAATCAGGGGGGCCGGTAAGCTACTGCACATATTGCAATAACAATTTCTGCTATTCGCTTTTAGCCTAATTATAATCTTTTATTTTTGCCTCAAAATAATATTCACGGCACAAAATTCTGCAACACAGTAGTCAGTAGTTTACATCATTATAACAAAGCATGATGCCTTTCTTTGTATACCGGACACTTGTTCATTACTCAATTTAGTGAGCTGATAGATGAGCATTATCGCTATATCTTATCTTAAAACTTTTAAAAGAATTGGCCTTTCAGCAACAAAAATGCCCTTTTTTCATAATCCTGCACCCCCCTGTCGAAAATTGTTCCGGCACCCCTGGCTACAATAGCCAAATTTTGGTAAGCAACCCATAACCTCAGCTCAATCAGTTGTTGTCCATGAAAAGTGAAGAACCTTTACAATTACATTTTGGTCATTCTAATCCTATCACACATCACACCTTCCATACCGTAGTTCAAAAGGTGCAGCCTGATGTTGCAATTACCAAGAACTAATACAATACCAGTACTAGAAACCTTTGCTGGAAAGTTAATCAAGCTTTAAACCTACTCTAGAGCTGTATTAACTCTTTTACTTAACTTCCTAGTTAATCACAGTTTAATCATGGTTTAAATAGCCCTTGGTGTTGGTGCATACCAAAGTCTCACTTAATTGTAGTTTAATTTAAGATTAAGTTAAATACAGTTTAATCACTGTTGGTGCATTCGACCCTAAGACTGCTCAAATTTTCTTACTAGAGTATTATGTAGTTTTTTTTTTACAGATAAATCTGAGTTAAGCAAATAAAATGTACTTAATAAGAGCAAACATGACAAAATTTTCAACGTTATTTTGATATTGTTCTAAATCTTTAAAAAAAACAACGCCGAGTTGAACCATAAGTGCAATTTAATCGTCGTTTGTTGCTGCAATTCATAATGTTTGCTGAAGTCTTGTTGCTCAACATTAAGTTGCTGACTCTGCATCGCAATCATTGGCGATTTTCTGTGCAGAAAGATCTGCACAGCTATTCAAGATGCGGTGACCAAGTACAACTTGATTTTCGTGTCCAGTGCGGGAAACAACGGGCCGTGCTTATCAACCGTTGGCTCTCCGGGCGGTACAACGCAGCATGTCATTGGTATTGTTCTTAATCAACTTGCTTCGTAAATTAGCATGATGACCAAATAGTTGGTATACCGGCACGACACACATTTTGCAAACGCAACACATTCTGAAGAAATTCCAGACAGCAAAAACCGTCATTTTTACATTGATTCAACGTCTGCATACGTTAAATCAATGTAAAAATGACGGTTGTTGCTGTCTGGGAGTTCTTCAAAATGTGCTGCTTTTTTCTTGGCTATAGGGTAGAAGAGTGGTTGTAGTTTCGCTGGACAGTTTCATACGCGCGTGTTGTGATTTTTGTTTTTAAAGGTATTTCCGCGTTGGTGGACTGTATTATAGCCGCCAGGTAATGCTGAAAACTGGTAGTGGTCGTATAATGTAATAATTATGTTATGATTTTATTTATTGTCCCTCTACAACAGCTAAGGTCTTTTAGCGACAGGGCTCATTTTTAATTTTATATCAGGTTTACGTTGTCATCAAATTATTACTCGGTTTATTCTCACTGCGTTATGTAAGAAAGAACACAATCGGTACCGTTTTTAAAGTCTTCGGTTTGACCCGAACTGGAATCGATCTCAGATCTATAGATCTATCAGCACCAGAGCGTAAGACGAAACCACTCGGCCACTGAGCTGGTTGGCGTATAATGTGTTGATTTTCGTTCTGAGTATTGTCGGTGGTGGGGCAACGTAGCAAGCAAATCAGTCGTTTTTATATTGATTTAACATCTGCAGACGTTAAGTCAATGCAAATAAAAAAAAAACTGATTTGCTGGCCGCGATAATACTCTTTGTTCAGTTGCGCTGCAGAGACAAATTTGTCTGCGAAAAGTTTTGCTGATTAAACATTTCTGAGTTTCTTTCTTTTAACTTAACAAACTTTGTTATTTTCTAAGTCATTTGTGTCGTGCCACAAGCGTATAGCTGCTTTCCCTTAAACTCCAACACTCTGCTTCTATTCGCCAGGTGTTGGGGCGTGGGTGTCATCCGACATGATGGCTGCTGAATATTCTTTAACAGAGAAGCTTCCATCCAACCAATACACTTGGTCGTCACGTGGACCTTGGTAAGAGCCAGCATATATGCTGTGACCATGAGCAATATGCTGTGATCACTATAGTGATGTTAAAATTTGTCGAATTTTCTTTCATCTTCCAAGACTTAATAAAACACCAATCACTAATTGTAATTCTGACGACAGAATGAAGCCGAATGGTTTGAAACGAAATCAATTTCTAACATGTCTGCGTTCTTCCTTTTAGCTTTTTGCGCTTCAATGTATTTCTTTTGTAGTTCAAATGGAGCACTGGGCGTTTGCATAACCGCGCCCGGTGGGGCTATCACTTCCGTGCCCAATTGGACCCTTCAAGGTTCACAACTCATGAATGGAACTTCCATGTCCTCACCCAATGCATGTGGGGCTATAGCTCTCATCTTGTCAGGTGCGTTAACAGCAACGGTTGTTAAAAATATATAGTGACTGAATATTTTTGAAGGCAACGATTTCATATCTCAATGAGGAATTGGAGCTATTTTGGAGTGAACGCTATTCTAATGAAGATATTAAATTGACAATTTGACATGTTTTATTTCAAGCGCTTTTTCAATGATTTTAAAACAGTTCTATTGGAGAAAAAGACGAAGGGGTCATTTGAGATTATATTTTTTAGTTAGCCTCGAGCTATAAAATACCGTCTGGTCCGAATAACACATTTTGACGGAAAATAGCAAGTATATCATCGTGTGTGTTTGATTTCTTGTAGGTTTAAAGGCGCAAGGCATCCCTTACACACCATACAGCATCAAACGAGCTTTGGAAAACTCCGCGCTAAGCCAAGCTAACATCGAATCTTTTGCCCAAGGACAGGGTTTAATTCAGGTTGGGTAAATACTGTAATGTAAAAAGTTAACTTGTTTGTTGCCCGTCAAATTAAGGGGACACTCGTGATAGAAATAATTTTTTTATCAAATTTTTTGTATGTAAAAAGTAGTAAATTTTATTAGGACTCTGAATATGGTAAAATTTTGACTCTACTCAATGTCTTTGTGTGTCAAAACTTACAATGATAACTGTGAGTAATGTAGCTTGTGTTTTAACTAGTGTTTTTCAAATGCTGTTTTCTTCGAAAGTCATTTGTTAATGTTTTTAACTACTTATTTATTTCTTGTCAGAATGGCATGAAATTTTACAGGCATAATCAATATATACTGGAGAAGTGATCTAAGAGAGAATTTTGCTATTTCTGTGTAGTTTCACTTAAAATTAAACAACAATTGCAAATACAACAAGTTTTTCTAATTAGAAAAGAGCATGGAAATAACGTACTCAAGAAGGATCGCTCTTACGTCAACTGTTTCAAAACGATAGAAAAAGAATCAAGTTTTTCTAGTACATAAATTCAAAATTTATTTGTTCTTTAAATATGCACCTGTGGAAGAAAATCTCAAATGAATAAGCGATGGCGGCAATGCCAGCAAGAAGTTAGGAATGATATAAGTTCTCCCTTGAGACTTATTAATTTTTTTACCGGTGGTAAAAATTAAAAAAAAAATGGAAAAAACTTTTGCATTTACTTAAGTGCCATATTTTGATTGCAATTTTCATACTCTTTCCAAAGAAATATAATATGTAGAGTTTTCCACAAGTTAAGCACGTTTTTCGACCAATTTATTAAGGGCGGTTCTGAAATTGATATTCCATCAGGAGTGTTCCTTTGTTTATTGGCCCCAGTGTTTGATATTGTTTTCTTTTGCAATTTCTCCTTAATATTGCTTTTCGAAAATAGAACTGCTCCAGTCAGCAAATCAGCACTTTTCACGTTGATTGTTTTACAATTCAGTAATTTTTGGGTTTGCAGTCGTTGAGCCAATGCAAAAACGGACGGTTTGCTGGCTAGGGTAAAATAAATCGTTGCAACAAAAGCTTTCAACAGACGGAAACCTTGTCTTAATTTTTGCTTTACCGTTATCTTCGTTGAATTTTCACAACTGTCCAATTCCAAGAATATAAAAACTTCATTTTTGAAAAGCTGAACTGGTGGAAACAGGCCTTTTCTTTGGCAAGCGTGTCATTTTTAGGAGAAAACAAATTCTCGAGTTGAAAATGCTATGGCGAACTTTCATTTTTGCAGGTACCCGAATGCTTTGAATATTTAAACAAATACCACGAGCAGCCAGACAACAAAGTTAACTTTGATATTTCCCTTCCCAATGGAATGAAAGGTACGTTTTAGTTTTTGCTGTTTTGTTATCAGACATATTCAATTTTTTTAATTCTGGAGACGTTAAATTAACGTATAGAAAGACTAATTTGCTGTTTCGGTAAAAACTTTATTCCATTTTGCCTGTTTCTTTTAGATTCTTGCAACGAAAAAGTTAAAGCATTATTTTGCAATAACTCGCTGCGGTATTCATCCGCCATTTTTTGTAGGCGTGTACTTGCGCTCTGCTGACGACGTTTCTACGCCATGCACTCGTCTCGTAACCATCGAACCGAAGCATCACTCATCCTCAAGTAGGTGCTTTATCATACAACGCTTCTCGTCTTTTCTTTTTATTTATATATAAAACAGCACTATTTTCCAGTATTTGAAATTTTTATCTTGCGTAGTTTCATTGCTATTTCGGAACATCAATGGTGAGAACACAGTTATTCAACGGGGCGATATCCCTCCCTTGATTTTGTATATATGTCATGAGGACGGCTATATTGAGAATAGGTTGTTTCAAACCAACTATTTGTCCAGAATCATGCAGAACTGTATTGTATGTGCAGTAGCGTTGACAAGGGTATCCAGAGGGTACTTTTGGACCCGGCCCGGGATGATTTTAGAGACCCTGGAACTTAAAAAAACATCTTGTACTCATTAGATATGGTGCGTTTTTCTTAAGTGTCTGAGTTTGGGGCCGAAAGTCTCAATGGTACTGGGCCCAAAACTTTCATTGGTACCGAGTCCAAAATATCTTTTCAGCGGCCGCGTAATGGAACGATGAATCGATTATGCAAAAAAGTTGAAGGCCACCGGGTTTGAATAAGACTTTTCATTGTTTTCTTTGCGTTCAATAACTTGTGAAGAATATCACAGTATTTCCTTATTCAGGTCCTCAGGAGAAGATCCGATTTTCTTGCCACATGGCGATCTGTAGCTCTAAACCATGGATAGAGTGTCCTGTGCATTTTGAACTGATGAACACCGCCCGGTCCTTTAACATCAAGGTGACCCCTTGAGATTATATTTTTGGGCTGAGCAAACACTGAAGCGGTGATTACAGCGATTTTGACTCCAGGCAAATTATGATCTACGGCTGAACACAGCAAAAATGGTATTTTGACATCGATTCAACGTCTGAAGACATGAAATTTCGGTTTGAAGATTAACTGCCTTGTCTTCATATTCAGTTCACCACCGGATGCCTTGCTCTGATGACGCCATTTTGTTTTGAAGTGTATTGGTCGGACACAACGGAAAACTGCTTCAACTTCACTGGTTTTAAAATACTTTTTAAGCAAGGCAACCTATTGCTTTTTAGATTGACCCTCGCGGCTTACCCACTGGAGTCCACTACGCTCAAGTCCAAGGGTTCGATACTCAATCCCCGCAGAGGGGCGCATTGTTTACCATCCCTGTAACTGTTGTGGTACCGGAAATGTAAGAATCGATATAGAGATGATTTATTGTTTTTAGTAAAAGTCGCAGTTTTGTGGTTGTTTTTTACTTAAAAAAGTGATCACTCTTGCTGCTAATTTCTACAAATTTGGAACAATACTGTACAAAGGTTGCTTCTCATTATTTTTGCTGTTTTTAACACGAACATGAGATAACTGTTCACAGTCACCTACTTTTCTACAGAATTGATGAAGCAAGTGATTACACAAAGAACGTATCAGTCTCGTCATTCAAACCAGGCCAACTTTCTAGAAAATTTCTTCATGTTCCTGCTGGCGCTACCTGGGCAGGTAAGATTGCTGCTTCTTCAAGAAAAGAAACTTATTTTAAACCTCTTCATCAAGTTTCAAACCATGTTATTCTTTAAAAATTGTTATTTTTTGTCGCCAAACATGTATCATTATTGCTATATTAACGTTGTGCGAAAAAGCCAATTCCCAATCAAAAGTCTTGTTTTTATTAGAAAAACTAGATTGACGTTTTACACTTTCTTGAAATTCTTATTAGGAATGGAACTAATCAGTTCGACAGAAACTACCGCATTAGAGCAGCTAACTGATCTCGACAGTTAGTCCGATTCTGATTTTTCTGCATTCACGGAGATAACTTGCCCATTCACAAGACCAATAGTGTTGTCATGATTCGCTTTGTATAATGACAACTCCATTCTCTTTCTTTTCGCAGAGCTGAAAGTTGAGAATCATTCCACTGACCAATCCGCGCGTTTCGTCTTGCACGTGATCCAACTTCTTCCGCAACGCGCATTCCGAGAAACCCAATTTTACAAATTCGTTCATTTGGCTCCCTCGCAATCCACCGAAGTCTCCTTTCCACTTGTTGTGAGTGAAACTGCAGAAACGAAATGCGCCTTTTTCACGATAGAAAGTCGCTAAGCAGAACTGTGCTAATATTTTTCCCGAATAATGTGCAACAGAATTCTAAAGTAATCTTGTAATGTGATAGACACTTTTGGTTTTGACATTCCAAACAGCAAAAATCGTCATTTTTACATTGATTCAACGTCGGTAGACGTTGTAAAAATGACGGATTTTGTTGTCAAAGTTTGGATAAGTCAAGCACAACAGTTGTGACCAACATGCAGCTTCAGGCAACGTTGTTTTTGCTAATTAATAACGTTAAGTTAATGTAGAAAGAGCGTCATTTGCCAAACAAGCCTTTTCAGCACTTAACCATCCCCATATCCCCAACCAGGGCGGTACATGCATGGAGCTGTGCGTTGCGCGTTGGTGGTCCAACCCTGGTGTAGTTGAAGTCTCATACAATCTCCAATTCCACGGCGTCAAGCCGTCCAGTGACGTCACTACTATGGTAGGTATATATTTGCTTATTGTTTTTAGAAGTACACATGTTGAATTTTTAATTTACAGTAGTAATTTTGAAACTGTTATGAATAGTTTAAGAAAAATGTGAACACTATAATATAAACGACGACCTTTTAGAGTACATGCATAAAAGTGAGACAAAGTCCAATTTGAAATTCTTTTGTTGCATTTTTCCAGTTAGAAATTCTTATGTTGCATATCGCGCGATAAATATAAAAAATAAAAAAATAGAAAAAAAATAAAACTAAATGTTATGAATAGACTTGCGTATTTTTACAAAGCCGCTTGGCAGAAAATCGAACCGTTTGTCTTCACCGCGGCAAAGTGCAGTTGTGCACATATTTTTTACGATGCTTTTGTTAAACAACGAGCGTAGTGTAAAAGCTCAATATCGTATCAATCAAGTCACCAGCTGCAAGCACAGAACTGTAAACTACACCACCTTATAAGCACATAACTTAAGAAAGACCAGGTTTAAATCAGCCTACAGCCAGTCGTGTCGTGACACGAAGAAACAGGCTGTCAAGGGTTTAGAGACTAATAACTATATTTGATTTAAGCTCCATTGAAATGCGTTGCTCTACCTTTTCCATAGCATGCTGTGAACGGCATCTATCGTATGGAGATGCAGAGCCTTTTGCGTGAAGAAGTTTCACCTGCGATCACTTTCAAACATTTTGTTGTCCCACTCCGGCCCAGCGAACACAAAATCCGTCCGTTGACACCCCGGGACACGCTGTTTGGAGAGCGGCCGTTGTATGAGCTAGTGAACACTTACAACGTGCACATTGTGAGTATATTGTTACGTATTGGAAGATTAGGTTTATATGTTTCTTAAAAACTTTTAACTTAAACTGTCTTTGTTTTGTTGTGGACATAATTCTTACGCAAATTTGATGTTGGATAATTCGATGGTGGAGATTCACAATCTGACATTAACAAAGCTTCTTTTGAACTTTGAACGGCAACTTTCGATCTGGATAGGATTTGAACCTCTGACTCCCGTTCAGGCACCGAGGTTGAAAAGTTTGGAGTGTCTTTAAATGACGTCATCGAGACGGATACAGCAAGATGAAAAGTTATTTTGTAGCGCAACAGTTTACTCCGCATGCTACATTTTGAACTACTGTGTTATGGACTTCGTTGGTTTACAGCCCCGGCTGTCATCCTAGAGATCTGTGGGGTGTGTGGTTTTTTAACAAGGTCCGTTATTATTGTTTGCAGTCGAAATCGACAGAGGTCGTCGTTTCATTTCCCATCCTGTCGGACTTGCTTTATGAAAACGAATACAACAGCCAGTTATGGATGCTGTACGATAGCAACAAAGCCTTGGTCAACGCCGGAGACGCATATCCCAACCAGGTAGTTCATACACCCATCCAGAAAATCAGTCTTATTGATGTTGATTATAAAAAAAAGTCTGATTTTCTGATTGGTTAGCATCAGTTAAGGTTTGTATTTCAAAGGCTGTGTTCTAGTTTCTCCATTGACTTTTGAATAGAAAGATGACAGCTTTTTTACGTTGCTTTTTAGTATCCAATCCAACTAGAAAAAGGAAACTACGTCATTCGTCTACAAGTGACGCAGGAATCCAGAGATTCTTTGCAAAGACTGAAAGATTCTCCTATCTCTGTGAAACACAAACTCTCCTCCAACGTCTCACTGGACATCCACACCAACCACAAGGACGCCCTGATGGGCACCAATCGTATGTCCTCCACATTCATGAAGACCGGTCAAGTCCTCCCCATGTACATAGCTCCTCTAGCCGACGACAAGTAAGACCTATTTCATAACGTTGTTTAAGTTGTTTAGAGTCAATCTTTGTTGGAGTCTCCAACCAGCCAATGTCTTTTTTGCTTGTCTCTTTGCAACGTCTTGTTTACAATGTCCGCAAACGCTGAGTCAGTGTTTAAAAGGTTGAATTTGCTGGCCGGGTCGTTATTATAGCTTGTCGGCATGCTATTGCTTAATTTCTGCAGTATTGCATATTTATGAGCATTCGGCCAAGTTGGCGTCTTAAAAGGAAGTGAAATAGGAAGTTTTTAATTGACATTTCACGAACTAAATTTATTAGAATATATTTTATGCTGAATCTATGATAGTACGATCAGTTCTCCTGAAGACGTGGATTGCCGTTTTACACAAAAACTTCCTGACAAAATTTTGTTAAATTTTTTGTATATAATATGAAACCAAGGAAGTTTCCTGAAATATTTAATAAAACTACCATTTAACGTTTTATAGGCAGAGATGGTAGTTTTATTAAATATTTTTTGTATATCTTCAGATAAACACCTTATCGAAGCATATAATTTGTATGCGTTTAACATACATCAAATGTATTTACAGTACTAATCACCTAAACACCTTGACAGCCTTTTCCACCCTTATTGGGATCTTGAGAAGGTTCTTATTTAAATAGAATGTTATGTTTAACATATTGTGCACCATAATGCATTCTGCTGATATATGCTACAAAGGTAACGTCTACGTTAGTACATGACGATTGGTTACCAGAGATTGCAGCGTCTGCTTTCTAATGGTTGTCCCAGTGAAAGAGATTAACTCAGTGCTGGCTCAATAGCTAAACCAGGGGTCACCAACTGGCCGCATGCGGCCCGCCACGCTGATTATGTGCGGCCCGAGGAAGGTATCAGCGTACAAGTATAACCAAAAATACTTTTCTTGAGGAGTTAAAGAGCATGAAGGCAAAAAATACTTTCCGGGAAGCATATTTTCGCTTTGCATACGATTCCACCGACCGACCAATCATATTTTAGTTCTAGGTAGGGGTCGTTTAAAGTTATTCCAATGCGATGTCCAGCCACACTGTCCCAGTGGTTGCTTTAAACGTCTGTTTTCGAATTTCGAAAATGTCTGTGAGCATAGGGTTGCTTATTTTAAGTTTGTAAACGTCCTGTAAACACTAGTGTGCGTTTCACCGTTATTGTGTTTCACGAGCAGTGTTCCCTTTATGCAAGTTTTTATTAGCAAAATAGGTCTGTGTGCCAACTCAGTTTATAATAAATTGGAATAATATTATATATAAATTTAAAGACTTTTTCTGGTATTATGAAAATATTTAGCTTAGTAGCTGCAAAATGTTGTTAATCAACAATTCTTGCCATGCTGATAAGCACCGCAAGTGACACTTGTCTAATAATCAAGGAAAGACAGTTTTATAGACTCTCACAAAAAGGATGAAAAACCAACTCAATGCTTTTTTAGAGGGAACACTGCTCATGAGTTACGATAGAAACGTTTTTTCGGTGATTTCCACAAGCGTTTGTTTCATGGTGCCTGGTTTCTTTCTCCCTGTTATTGGAGCCTATTTTTCGCTGATATGTTTGCAGGTCACTATTGTTGCCTGTATTGCGGTGTGTCAAACATTTTCTTGTTTACTGAAATTGTTAATTGCAAGATATCTTTTGTGAAGCGAAGTGACAACACCACTCCTCTTGCTTGGCGATGAATATTGTGATGAAACCGCTCGCCTAGCTATTAGTGCGCAAAACAAGTGGCCTCGTTTATTAGGCATTGTTAAAGAAGTCAAAAGTGTTGTTAAAGGAGCTTGGCCTTGCAGTAGCGTTGTTTGACTAATTTTGTTGCTGCGGTACTCTAAGATAAATGTTAACAACATGTAACGCTGGATACTGGGTACGAAATGCGTTCTTTTCTAGCATAAGAGTCAACCTACCTAAAATTTTATTAGTGTGGCCCGCCACAGCTCTCCTAAGTGCCAAAGTGGCCCGCGTGCAAAAAAGGTTGGTGACCCCTGAGCTGAACTATTCTGTATCGTTCACAACAGCCATCGGTGTACCATTGTCTTCACATTTTGCGCTGTCATGGTTTTCTTTGTTTTTATCAGAGTTTCCAAACACGTAACGGCTGGTAACTACTTGACTGGCAGTCTCAACATGGCGAAAAGCGAACTAGGAAAACAGGCAGTACGTATGTCTTATCATTGCCACACTACACTGTTCATTGCTATTAGCTTGTCGTGCGAAACTGCATCTAGTGCGTGTTATTCTGGACAACCCAGTATTTTCACATCGATTGGTCCCTTATTTGAACTGTGTTAAATTTATTGTGATTGAAGTTCTGTGAAGCGTCTTCTGTCGTGCAAATTTATGGCTTTGGCTCGCTCTAGTGAATTCACTCATGCGGTATCAAATATTTAACAATAGTTGGCCAGTGGTTTTTTTGTGATAACTTTCATTTCATAAAAGCAAACCATTGTTAATTATGTTTCTGAAATTTGTATTGAAGAAAATAAGTAAAACTTGTTTGTGTGCTGTAATTTCGCTTTTCCAGTTTTCTAGCAATATGTGACGATGAAATCTGAATTTAAAGCCAGTTTTAATTGGGTAAAATTTCGTGAACAAATTATTGGCTTACTAAATACTTAGTTTTTGCATTTTTTGATTTTTGTATCTTTCTTGTAAACTCCATGTGTTCTTAATACCAGGAGAAAGTAAATTGGAAAAAATCAGGGAAGTTCTACCAGGTATTTTTGTTCATCTCTTTCAGTCTCTTACCTTTTGTCTAAGCCAAACTACATCCTAACACCCTTTGTGTGTCTCAATTGCGTTGTTTCATTTTCTGCACCGCTGTCGACTTTGCATGTTCGAAAATTTCAGAAAAACTCAGATTTTAATTGAATGCAAAAATGGAACAAAACCCGATTTTGTTCAGTTTATACTTCCGCCTAAAAATAAGTTAGATTTGCGTTTTTTTCCATATTTGCTTTCTCTTGGTTTTTTTGTTTGTGTTGCATGACTTGGTTAGTACAAATTTCTTGCTGTTAAATTTACATTGTATAAGTGTCAAATCTACTTTTGCTATGTTTTCAATACAGACATGCACGAAACTGCACGGTCGCGCAATGAGACAAAGTGTTCTTCATGTCAGGAACCTCAAACTGGCCACGATTGTATAGTGGTGTACCATGTGTTTGCCATTGCAAACATGCATTCATCTTTTCACAGAATGTCTACAAGTTCAACTACGTATTAATGGACCAACCCAGCAAGTCGAAGCCGAACAGTCGATCCGGCTCCAGGAGTAAGCGAAGTAGTTCAGCTACGTCACTGACTGATGACGAAAAAGCAAACGAGGAAATAAGAGACCTTCACATTTCTTGGATAACCAAGTAGGCGGCAACGGTGGTGCAAATGCAAAGTTTATTTACGTGCCTACAAGTTATTCGTGACCAAATATTCCCCAAACGTTTATTTAACAGTTATTTATGCCCACTCACACATCACTTACCACAATGATGTAAGTAGACCTTTTGGAAATTAAATACAAAATGTAACTAATTCAAGTGTATACCTAGCTAGCTAAACTTGACGTATATCCCCACAACTGTATAGGGCTACAAGCCATACTCTAATTCATTTTCCACGATGGTTTACTTCATGACTTTTTTAATACTGTACCAATCCTGCCATGGTCAGAGGAAATTTTGTTTCCACCCATCCCTGCCGTTGTTAAATGAATTCTTGCCTTGCTGTCTTAATGGTAAATCAGACGACGCATTATTATTGTTTTCAATGCTCCTTAATAGTGATGAAGCTATGTATCCAAGTCTCAACCACACAAGTACAAAACAAAACGAACAAAATCATTGTTTCCACTCAGGTATGAACGTTTTGACATGTTTGACACTTTGAAAGAAGATTGGCCAGACCACATTCCGCTTTATATGGCCAAGCTGCAGGCGTTGGATGCTTCTAAGGTTCGTCTGCCAAGAACCAAACGATGTGCTATTTTGAAAATTAAGATATTAACAATTAATCAGCAATAAATTGTTTACTGTTTATTCTTAGTTGCAACCATAACGTAATTATGTAAGCATGGAAGTTACATATCACATTCTTTCACGTATTTTTACTGGGCCATCGCCAAATAAATTTTACCACTTTGTTCTAAAATCTAAATGCTTGCGATCCAACCTGAGCTGAAAAGTTATAGTCACAATTTTCTTCCACAGACGAGAGAAAATCATTTGGATGAAATCGTAGACACCGCTGGCGAGATCATTTCACGGATCAACGTCCACAAGCTCTCCGCGAACCTTGGTTTGAAGTACGATCCCAGGCCCGATAGTGCTTTGCAAAAAAGGTGAAATGTTTGTTTTCCTGAAGAAACTGAAATGAAATTACTAACTACACTTAGTGTTGGGTCCAACATCAGCGGGTTATTTACCGATTAAGGCAATCTGTTGATTAGTGATCAGTATAACTAGGTAGGATACAACCAGTTCGTGCGAACCTGCTATTAGATCTTGCTGTTGACTTTTCGCAAATCGGCTATCAACAAGCATACATATCAGTATATGCGTCACTATATCTATATCGGGTCAATATGACATGCTACAAGTGAGAGAACGTTGTATCAAAATCTTTACTTGACAAACTCGCTTTGACAGTTTCAATTTTGTTTTCATTTGTGACCATCGCAGCAACACGTAGCAGATTTCCAGAAGAAGGTAGAAGCAACGAAACGCGAACGTTATAACGTGCTTGAGACCCTAAGGATAATAAGTTTCAAATTAAACAGTGAAACGGACAAGAACAAAAGCCATTTGATCAGCGCACTGGTGTTGAAAGGAATCGCCCTCGCCGATCAGATCATCAGCCACCAACGCGCCACCGCCGAATCCTGCACCACAAGGTCACCAGACGGCGCTTCTGATGGAGAGACATCACCTGAACAGAAAGGTAACAGTTTGCGATTGCTTTAAATTTGAGATGTGGTTTGTGCTACCAAATTAGCTTAGTTATCTCATGGCTTTCTCACAAACCCTTTCATCGAACCCCATAACTTGTTGTATGTCTGCACTGCAAGAGTTATTTGTATGAGTTAGATAGACGCATAAAAAATGTGTAAAATCTCAATTTGGCAAACTCGTTAAGTCTATGAATGAAGTCTTATTATTCGATTGCTGAACGATGCTCAATGGCAACTTATTTTCACCCTCTTTTGATTCACCATTTTCATCTAACCTTTACGATTTCAACCTTTATTGTTGATTCTTATTCACTGCAAGCTCTCATTCCAGCCAGGCGATTTTGTGTTGTTCCTCCACTGTTGAACGAACCAGGATCGAAACGCGCTCATTTTAAAGTACAAAAGAGTTGAAAGACAAGTTTTGCTGAGCTATGATTGCATAACAAGATTCTTTGCCTTTTTCAGACGATTTGCAATCATCTGCAGACAAGCCTGTTGGTTTTGATACCGATCGCGACCACAATCTTCACAAGTTAAAGGAGACCTATGAAACTCTTCAGATGTTTGTAGATATGACCGATTCCAAGGTGTGGGTTTATTTCCAGTTAGCTGAACTCATCCTTTTTACATTTGATTCAGCGCCTAAGCAACCAATAATTTTTGCGCCTTCAGTTGATTAACGTATGTCCTCCTAGCACCGGTTTAAACTGACAACGAAATAACAAGGATTTCTAGCATACTGAATACTGATGCTGGTAGGGGTCCAAGTTGTGAGTTGATTTGATGATAAAGTATCCAGCTAATTATTTGACTACTTTACGCAAACACTGGTATTAAGAACACATGGAGTTTACAAGAAAGATACAAAAAATGCAAAAACTAAGTATTTAGTAAGCCAATAATTTGTTCACGAAATTTTACCCATGGCGCAGCGGATAAGGCACTCGCTTTCCAATCTTGCAATCCTGGTTCGACTCCTGGCTTAAGCTAGTTGTTGAAAATCACCGCTCACCTCTACCCAGGGTGTAATAAATTGGGTGGGCGTAGTTGCTGAAGTAAAGGCGGCCGAGAGAAAGGAACTGGCCACCCTACTCTCGTTAGTGCCGAAGGCTTAGTATAATGAGAACCTTATCTTCTCATCCCCCGATGCTTGGATCAAGTATGGAACTCACCTTTACCTTTTTTACGCAAACACTGGGCTCCTTTTAGCATCAGTATGTTAGAAATGCTTCACTTTGCACCGTCAGTTTAAACTGACCCAGGAGGATACGGGTTAAATCTACTTTAAATAACCTCCTACAAGCCGCTGTAATATCTCAGACTGCAATGAAAGTAGCTTTATTTATTGATTTCAAAATAAGGGAACGTTCAAATATTACGTAACGCTTTTTTTCCGAATTTTTGACCCCCCCCCCTCCCCCATGTAACACCAACGTAACGCTTTTTTCAATCCCCCCCTCCCCCATGTAACGCTTTTTCACTACAAATTCAGCACAAAAAACTACCATTCCGTACTCGAAAGCGTTACGTAACGTTTTGCTTGAAGCCCCTCCCCCCCGATGTGACGCTAACGTAACGCTTTGCATAAACCCCCCCTCCCCCTCGAAGGCGTTACGTAATATTTGAACGTTCCCTAATTCAACAATTATTTTTGTTAAAGTTGTGTGTTCAGGTACTGCCTTTCACGTACAAGCATGCCTGTGCTATGGAATTGCATGGTCTAGCGTTGAAATCACTAATGAAGCAACAAGAAGATAAATGCAGCAAAGAGATTGAGAAGAAAATCGTTAAGGTACGTTTAGAATGATCAAGGCTACAAGCAACTCAGGTTGTTTCAAACTATTTATCGCTGTTGATCATCACATGAGAGTTCAAATGCTCTAACTGTGATTTTGTTACATTCTCTGACTACCACACTGTAGCCTACTTATGTGGCTCAACTGTCAAATAACCCATTTTGTATCACACAACACATACAAAAGCAACACAAAATCTCTGGTAAATCCAATAGAGATTGTTCATTTGTCCACTACCTTTGCTCAGTTGGGTTAAGCTTTCGACTTTGTGCATAAAGAAACGCCAAATCAAGTCGGCACTGGTTCGACTCCCTAACTGTACGTTTGAGCAACGTATTTTGAGGACATTTCCACATTCAGCGACACTGGTAGATAGAATTCACTGTTTACAGCATTTCAATCTGAATTACCAGACCTACATCATAGGTTTCAAACCTTTACAAGTATGCAAAACTGTCTTAACAAATCAAGCTTGCAAAGAAGCTTTCTCAGCCCGAGGATAAGCATTTCCAAAATCAACAAATATAAACATGGGTCACAAAATACAATAAACTTTACCATTTTATTCAAGTCCATGTGTTATTTCTTGTCAATCGACACTTTCTTATTAACCAGTTTTTTTCAAAGTCTGTTGTAAACTATTTCACAGTTGCAATAAACTGGCTATGGACATATTTTTATGTTTCAAAATAAGAATAAATGACATCGAGCAAAGGATGGGCTACCTATTGTGAAAGGAAACAGTTGCACCATCTCTTGATTTTTTATTTCAGCTTTTCCGTAGACTGGGGTGGGAGTACGCAGCGCTACACTACGAAAAGTATTTGCCAGTCAAATTTCCTCCTGCTTACTTACCGTTTTAAAGATGAGCATATTTCTATTCATTTTCTCGTTAGCATCTTGGAAAATCAAGGACATCACAGACGATGCCACATAATCTCGAACTTTACAGCTCGGTCTCAAAGAGCAAATCAGTGATTTTATACATTGATTCAACATCTGCAGACGTTGAATCAATGGAAAAAAAACAAATAATTTGCTCCTGGGTGATTCATGGATGTGATATTTGTTGGAGCTGAGGCCTTGAATTTCGCGTAGGCTTGGGACCTGCTTTTCGCTGACTGCGTATATAAGGTTAAAAAAAATTGAAAGTGATGCTGTTTCAACGTTCGCTAATGTAGAACCACTGCGATATTATTGCATTCACTCAGTTCTTTGAAAAGTTTAATCTGAGAATGTTTCGCACTGCCAGTTCATGAACATCCGAGCTTTGAAATGGCGTTCAACTTTGCGAATTAAGATCTAGAGTCAACTTGTGTTTTCATATAGGCTGTTTTCCCTATCTGTTGTTTCAGCTCCATCAGAATTGAATGTACAGTAGAATGTGGCAGCGATTTGCAACCAGCCTTAAGGTTAATTTGAATAGACAATTATAATGCGAAAATACATGTTGCTTTTTAATGCACTTGTTTTAACCATACCTTGATTCTGCTGTAGTAAATAATTGTGGTTCACTGCCGTTGTCATGATGCGTCAAGTCACTGTGAGTGCTAACCCATTGCCTGATTAAAAATAGCATAATTAATAATTATTATTCTACCTCTGAAAAACTCTTTCTACTAGCGGATTAATGAGGTTTGAGCGATAAGAATTCTAATTCTGTGCGTTTCAGCTGCGGTGAAATAATTTCTCGGATTCTTCACAACTACATAATAAATGAGGGCCTGCAAGATTTAACAATATTTATGCTGCTTGACTTTTACGTCATTGGTAGGCCTATGAAGTGACAATAGGGTAAGGACGATGGGTTTAGGGACTCAGATTGTCTGAATAGGCATTTCAGCTGAGATACTACAGTAGTTGACAAAAGCAAGCAAAAAAGTTTTTTTTCTACGGTGAGTTTACAGAAACAACCCAGCAATCATGAGAAAAACGGCCAAATTAAGCTCATTCAACAAAATGGTCCAGAATCTCAAATAAAGGAAAACAAATAAGCCACACATACTTTAGAACAGGGGTTCTTAACCTTTTTTGTCTCGTTTACCCCTTGCCGAATAAGACGAAAACTTACATCAAGCATAAATTTGAATCAAAATCGAGTGCAATAACTTACTACCAGTTTTTTAATAACTGAAAAAATGAAGTTTGCTTTAATTTGTGATTCTGTAAATTTACCCCCGGTTAAGAACCCCTGCTTTAGAACCAAAAAAATTTTGCATCAAGATAAGGGATTTCTAGAGGTTCTTAATTTCCCTAATCAAAATGAAGAAATAAACTGGTCTGTAGGCCTATCGCTATCATAGCCTACTCTACTAAATACTTGGCATATTTTCAATTCGTGTTTCGTTTTTTTTTTTCAAGTTTACAACAAAAAGAAATCCTTTTTGTTTAAGAGTCGAAACTAAACACTTAAAAACCTTTCATTATTTTCAAAATGCCATTGTTTCAAACAGTAGCCTACTAACCAAAAACTTTTCGAAAAAATATAAAAATTTGGCTACGCTGATGTGATTTCGTTACGATTAGCCCACGCCGTAAACCTTGTATTTTGGATATCCATTTGAACGGAGTTAACCCACGATGCAACCTGTAAGCCAAGTTTAATTTTATCGTAGGTTACACTGATGATCACACACGGAATTTCCACATTTTGTTTTTGAACAATACGGTACCAGAAAAAAGTAGTTTGTGATAAAACTGTTAGCCTATAGGCAAAATGATTCTGTTTGGAGATAATTATACAAAGTGAATTTAAAGATCACACACATGACTCCAAGAATAGCATAATATAATATATTTGAAGAGGCCTTAACAAGTAGATTAACGTTGTAATGTCAAAATTTAGCACCTTCTTGCAACTGCTTAGCCTACTTTAGACAGTGTAACAACCCAAAGTATTATTTCAAGAAATCACGTCAAAATTTATAACGTTTCAAGTTCAAACAAATCCGCAGTTGTAGCCTAAAATGACATGTAGTAAAAATTATTTCTTTAGCTCGAATGAGATCGTCTGACAACTTCCACAACGCATAAGGTTCGCTTATGCACACTTGTCATGCTGACTACTAGTGGTACGGTTTATAGAAAACCTAAGCCTACTACAAAATATAAAAATAAATAGGCCCACGCCTACTAAAAGTATTACAAATTCAAATAATACGCTACGTGGTAAAAAAAAACACTGGCGTACAGTAGCATACAATACATAGAGCATATGAGCAAATCATTTGAAAGAAAAAGCTGAAGAAAGGTGCTTTTGAAAGTACACTCTAATAGTCTATTGTGGGCGATTGTCTGAACAAAACAAACAAAATCCAAGTTGCGTAATTTAATCTGGTCGACGTTGATATCAATCTTTGGACGGATACACCGAACGCTTTTGGTGGCGTCGCATTTGCGCCTGTAGCTGTAACTTGTTGGTGAAGAATACCTGAAAAAAATGTATTAAAACGTTGTATCATCGTTTTATTTGTGAGCAGCTTGATTTATAAAGGACATAACAAAAGTAGCAACGCAAACGAAGAAAAAATGACATCGTGAACATGTACAAAAACACAGTGTCATTTTTTTGTAAAATTACAATAACAAATCGCATTCGATGTAATTTTCACATTTGGAAGCAATATATTAACATGGAGGAACACTCACATGTTTCCATCCCACTTCAGCGGCGTATTCCTTCATTTCTTCAGTCACTGTGTCACAATGAGTTTCCACAATATGCTCCCATAACTTCTCAGACTTGCAAAGCTGCCGAAGATCATCATTATAAGCCTAATGACACTAGGTAATTTTTTGTTAAATCATTCAGGCCATGTCATCCATGGTCACAGGTTTTGGTAAAATTTTTAATAAGTTGTAAAGTGTGCTTTTCTGACTGAAGTATGACCAATTTTAGAAAAATCGGATTTTTTTAAGTGACGCCCTTTGAAAATAGAATGTTTTGTGATCACTCAGGATGAAATTGTTTAAAAATTGTTAAAATAAATTTTCAAATATTTTGAAAAACTGTCAAATTGCAGAAATATACAGTACTTACTACTTAGCCTATTAATTTCGGTATTTTTAAGATCAATTAATCGTGACGCAATTTTGATGAACTATAGCAAAAATAGCCATTTGTGCTATTGGCTTGCTATTCTTCAAACAACGGCTCTTGTTTTTAAGAGTGTAGCTCATCAGTAGCTTACTGCGCAACAACAACGTTTGTAGCCTATTAAATCGAGGCAGTATGGGGGGAATACCTTTGTCGAAACACAATTTTATGGCAAGTTGTACCCATGCTCTCAACTTTTTCGAAATATTTAAAGCTAACTGTTTTGGTTCATACACTGCTGTTCGCTGTGATGATCAGAAAATAGAAATACAAACAAACTTAACTGACACGTTGTATGTTGGCCTACTAGCGTCTTTTACGGCTTCCTGCTATAAAAATGTACTGACCATCTTATAGTGATATGAATTCTATATCAGTTACAGTGCGGTACAATACTTGTGGCATCAAACAACAGAAAAGATAGGACGTTTCTCTGTTCTTGTTTTCAGCAGTAGAATAGCCTATATGTTTTTGCTGAAAGGATCCAGATGAAAAGAGAACAACTGCCAGCAATTCACGACCCCTGAGTCTTTCTGTTCGGCTTCAAGTTTATGCTACCAAAAATATATTTCATTTCAGTATAACTGTCCTCACCTAAGTAAGCGAAGTCCAAACATTGGGTAAAGGGAACCATTAATCAATATGGCACATTTTAAAAATGTGTTCACAACAATTTTTCAATTCTAAGATAGTTTACAGTGCATAAGGTAAAATTTGAACAGCGGCCCACTTCGGTACTCAGGTCAGTTGTTTTTTTATTTCTGACCATCACAGCAAAAACAGCCCTGAGCAGTGAGCATGCAATGCATGCTGACTAGCAAAGGTGCGGTACTGTAGCCAAAGATACTCTTGTAACATAACGTACACAAACCTCGTAAAAATGCTTGCTAGTCGTAGCAAGATGGGCAATATCTTCCAATTCCAAGAACGACATGATGTATATTTGAAGGTCGCTTGATATCCGCACAAAATAGTCAAAGTGTCCACTACAAAGCCCCTTCACATATTCCACCATGTTATTGCTAAAATAGCGTCGGACGTCGGCTAGATACAGAATGAACAACAATAAATTGGTAAAATTTTAACGTAAGACTCCATAAACGAAGGCAAAGCAATTTGCACCCAAGCATCAGGGCAGATAGAAAGCAATAGTTAAGTAAAAGAAAACGTTCATGTAAAAAGGCTTGAGTGATCCAAGTCTATATCATTGTTGCTTTTTAACAGGAAATGAAAACTACTTTGTTCATTGTGAAAAACGTATGTAGAAATTTCAAAGGCAAACAACTGAAAAATACCCTATAATTGTTTCACAGTAGGCTACAGTATGTTAATCTGTACAATATGTATTATGTAGTTACTCTACTTATGCAACAAGTTTTTAAAGAGTTTCATGCTTTGCAAAGACATACCTTGCATGTCAAGATCATGCAGAAAGTCCTGGTGGCTTTGCTTTTTTTCAACAGGTGCAACTCTAACATCCGGGTGCAAGCAATGGGGATTAATTTTCCATATTCTCCAATGGACCTACAGAAAATACCAAATAAAACTTTTTTCAAAAACTGCTTCATAAGAAATTTTGCTTATGCTGGGTAGTTCATATAAATATTCCATTGGCACGGAAGTAATCTTAGAAAAAAAATTATTGAAGTACGAAGAGAAATTGTAACAAAGTATGGAAAGAAAGAAACTTATCAGTACTTCTTCATATTATCTTCTATAAGTTAGTAATATTGACTTCATAATGTTAGAAGTTGTGCTGTGTCGATTTCTGATATTTAAAAATACAACATAAGACAATTAGCTTCACATTATGCAGTCTATTCTATGTGAAACATGGAAATTCTCTGTTGCGTGTCATCTCCTAGCCTAAGCAGTATCATTGTCTTTTTTATAGAAAATATACATCAAATACACTAAAAAAATAATTTTTGCACAAATTAACACAAAAAAATATGTCTTGCCTCTGTTTTGTTGACAAGTAAATTTACAAAGTCCTTGCTAGGAGCTGGAGCTTGTTCACTTGTGTCCAGAAGAATTCCCTCATGTTCAAGAGGAAGCATATTTCCAATAAAATATTTATTTTGGAATAGCACTTACGAAATAACTACAGAGTTTGCAGTAACTGTTAAAACAAGACAAATGTTACACCATGCTATTCAAGTAGAATATCAGAAAAAAAATTAGTTGATTGTAACTAATTATGTCAAGTTTAAAGCTGCATTAAATAATTCCTCAAACATAATTCATCCTCATCACCTGAAATCACCAAGCTAGGCTTGGTCACTAAGAAAAAGATTTAATTGTTATGATGATAATTGTGCCAATAGTTTATGAAACCAGTAATGATTCTTTTGTTCATTAAGTTTTGAAATAGAAAGCTGTTTTCTAAACAATTAGGCATGACATGAATTCAAAGACTAGTTAGGAATATTCACTTTGCAGAAGAAGTTAAAAATATCATTATCAACAGTTTTGTGCAATGTGCATTGACATGTAGGCTACAATTGTACATAGCTTCCAACTTGATCAAACTCCAATATAAGTGTATGGGGGCTTTATAGGTAGATATTTAGTTACCATCTCGTATATAACATTAAAAGTGTTCAAGGTTTTGCCAACCTTTTCCCGTTCGTTAACGTGCTGGTAGGTTTATATAGATTTTTGTAGTTAGTATCTTTTTCGTCCCGGACGCGTTAATGACGAAAAATAAAATGATTGATTGAAGTGGGGTTATTCAAATACCATATGGTGTCCTTAGGAAATTGCAACAACTGACCTATTATATCATGATAGTCGATCACACTATCACTGTCAATATGCAATCCATACTAGGCTACTTTGAAATTGTTGTCTTACAAAGCTGAGAGAAACGCACATCTGCAATGGCTTCAATGCTATATGAAAACATGGATTATGAAACAATGGCGGTAAAGAAAAGACAAACATGGAGTGATTGATATTTGAATAATAAATAACAATTCAGTGTGCTCAAAGGACATACCAAGAAAAGTTGGACATAAAAGAACAAAAGACCTGGACTGAAAAGAGTTGGGTGTCTAGGATAAAAACAAATAAACATACATACCCACTGACAATAAAAACAATAATTTTTCATTAACAAGTTAAAAAAGTAATATTAAAGTTTTAACAAAAATACAAATAGCGCAGTCACCTATTTACTAACATCAGAAAAAATACCATATGTCAGACTTAACAGATAAAACAGAGATGTTACAAGTGCAAAACAGTCAATGCTAAACCAATGCTTGAATGATTGTAAATGTCAATCGCAATGACTTACTGCAATTTCTTCACAATGCAATAAACTTGTTAATAACATTTATTAGCCTACAATCCATCCATCTGGACTATATTTTACAGTACAATCCACTGTCCATGATCTTGTACTGTGTGTTTTACAACCTGATGCAGGCCCAGTCACTGAGATTGGCAGAATAAAGTGTTCGCTTGTTGAAGCATTGCAATCGGAGAACTATTCCATCCACTAGGTTCCACTGAATGAAGAGCAATCCTAAAATGTGTTGCTTAAGCACACCCCGAGAGTCGAACCAGGGCTACTTGATTGAGTTGGGTGTGTAACCACTGAGCTACCAAGGAAAATTTATGAAGAAAGACTTTGTTCTCCATAGACAGGCCATACTTTCAATATGGGGATTAATTCATGGCCTTGAACATTATTAAATCTGAGATTTTGAGGCTGAACGTTTATTTATTTAATACCACGTGTTGACATTGTTTTCTGGACTAAACTGAGAGGTTATTAGAAAGCGGCCAGTCTTTGATTTCATCATCAAAGACATGCAAACCGGTTTCATGAGATACTACAATCGTTGATAACATGCTCTGCGGTTTGTTCCTCAGTAACATATTCACAAGAAGATGCCACTTCCTATTGGTGCAAGGTTAGGGAGAAAAACCGATGCCTATTTAAAGATGATTGAAGTGCACCCATGCCTGTCTTGGTACAAATGAACCAGTAAGGAAAGTGTATGCGATAAAAGAACGAAATCTGGTGATTAAGATTTTCATTTAGATTTTAATTAGCTGAAGAGATGTTTGTTTGTGAGCTTCATTAAGCAGAAGTTAAGAGTCTGAAACAAACTGATCTCTCAATTTCAATGAAGTTACTTATTTGTGTAACAGCAAAAACTTACAAAAGACAAAGCTCAGCGGGCTGAATGTCAGCAAAAATAAAAAGTTGGCAAATAGTAAGAGATGCAGATATCTGGTCAATGTATGTTGAATGATGTTAGTGGCAGTACGGTATTGATTTTGTAGCAGTGAGAACTGCGACACCATACATGATAGCACAGGGAGATCTGACAGTTCTTGCTTAATGGCATCAGGCAGTAGTGAGACGTGAACGTGAGTGATCTATTTAATGTTGCCTCAAGATACATGGGGGCAGAAAAACAGTAACTTTTCTTTGATTTTAACAATTAGCCTCCCGGTTAGTTGGAGGTCTGCTGTCATATACTGTATTTGGCTTCACTGAGTTTCAGCCCCAATTTATGGAGATAATTTGAAAATGAAATAAATTAATAGAATACACTCTGTTTGGCTACAAAAATAACAAAATGAAGGAAGTGTTAGAGTTAGTATTTTTTTATGACCTCTTTCCGTCTCAAAATAGGCTACGGTAACAACTGCACATCAACATGATATCATAACTAGGAAGCAAAAATCAATTCTGTTAACTATTCAAGCAGAAATATCTTATAGGTTATTGTCTTTTTCATAATTGTTGCTTCTTCACCATTCTTTGACAATACTTTCTACCTTAATCACTTTTTGAAATACAGTACAATATAAGACTGGGATTGAACTGTGCACCAGATCATACAACCGTTAAAAATGGCTTGTTGGTAACCAGGGATCGTCTTGAGGGCGCCATTCAACAGATCAGGACAAGAATTGTCAAACATTTTGCAAAAACTGAGAAACGTACTTTCCTGGAAAAGGTAAATCTTTCAAAAATATGGTTTGGGCCTTATTTTGTCAACTTTCCAAGTTTCCGATACGCAAAAGGCAGAAGCAAGATATGTGACTTCGAAAAAGTATGTGCGCATAAACAATGGCGTCGACAGAATTTTCTTGTGTGGGCAGTGGGCATTCCCCATTTTTTCAGAAAAACGCTTCAGTTTTGAGTTTGATGTCAATTAATTCTGCACTCTGTTGTTGGCTTAATTCCTAGGCATCAGACCGATCTTCTCTCCTTGTTCTGATGGTGTCAAGTTAAGTTGATTTTTGTTAGCATAATAAACTACTGCGCAAGAGTCTTCAGGTCATCCCCACCACTATCGTGCTCGGGGTGTTGCCGCACTAACCTCAGGGTTGTGAAAAACGCAAGGATGAACTATAAGCCCACAAAGATTGATATGTAATGTAGCAAAACTGTTTTTCCGCAGCCGATTGTAGCAAGAGTTGATAGCGATAGGCACCGCATTAGTTTTTGTTTGTTTTGAATTCCTTTGGCGCAGTTTGGCTCTGGCAACACTGATTTGAGATATTTTTCGCGTTGCCACCATTTTCTCGGTTTCGGATTCGGTTCGCGTCAGCGACCAGCGTAAATTTTACCCCAAAAACGAAGGTTTGGATTGTTTGTTTGCGTACAATATAACAACACGCATTCTAATGTAATGAACATAATGGTGAATAATAATGGCGCTTTAACTTTACAACAAACTGAAAGTAACAAGAAGTAAAACGCTTGTGGTGTCACTGTTAGATAGGTTGCCTTTCTTGAAGTCAGTTTTGTCCTATTGTCATAGCCATAGGTATCCCAGCCTATGTTGTAACTGCAGTGGTGGTTGTGGGGTGGCGACTGTGGAAAGGTAGGCATCATGGTTGTGTTGCTGTTCTAATCATTTTTTACTGTCTTTCTACAATCAAATGTACGGTACATATGTTAGTTGGTTGGTTTTGAATCTTTATTCTCGGATTGACAAAGCCTTGATAGTTCTTTCACATACTCCTATTGGCTTTAGACGCAGGCCAATCACCGAGATTGATAGAATAAAGTTTCCGATTGTTGAAGAGTTGTTGCTGGAGAGTTATTCATCCATTAGTTGTCGCTGAATAGAAAGCAATCCTGAAATGTGTTGCTCAAACGCACATCCCGAGAGCCAAACCAACACCGCAGGATCTTAAGTTGAGTGTGTAACCATTGAGCTAACAGTAAGGTTAAAGAAGATATTACATTACGCTAATAAAACTGTCTCTTCACTCTTAACGCTACTTTTTGGATTCAACCCTGAATTGCTCAGTGTAGCACCTAGCAGTGGCACTCTCTCTGACGTCATGCGCGATGGTTTCCACTTGATTTGTACAAATACCACAAACTTGTAGCTCAATCATGTGTCTCACTTAGAAATTTAGAGAATTACAAGCAATGAATTTTTGGAAGAATGCCTAATCATATTCTGGCTAGTGCTTCATGGACACATAGATTTGCTGTTATGTTGCATTGTGTGGTTGTGTACAGCGTTTGCAATGCTCACAGTTAGTGCTTTTCCAATCAAGACTAGGATCCTTCTTAAGCAACTACAGTATAAGCATGATTGCTGACTCACTTATTGTTACTTAGACTGACTTAACGGTATTCAGTTTTTCTCAGTATTACTCAGAAAAATTCTTAATTTTTGAAGTCAAGCTAACCATGTAGGACGACAGCGTATTGTAGCCTACTGAGTTCTGGTGGGGTAATCGTTGGTTGTTCTGGTGTTTTCATTTGGTGTTCTTGTTACATTCTGTCGTTCAGCACTACTCAGAAAGCTGTCGTTAAGTGCTACTCAGAAAAGTCAATAAACGAATCAATAGTGAAGACCTCATGTCCTGGTCACTCCTTGCTAATCAATGATGCCCAGGAGTGTGGCCGTCCTACGGACAGCTGTGTATGTCGGGCATGTTAATTGCTAAGAGCATTCATGTTTAATGCTCATTTGGGTGGCAAGCTTTTTATTTATGCAGTGGATATTTGACCGGCGCCAGTCTTTGAATTTGAAACACTATTTGACCGGTCATGACGTCACTATACAGTCACTTTTTTTCTTTTTCAAAGCAAAAGACGAGAAGCACGTATATAAGTTCTAAATTAGACAATTTTATTCAACTCGATCCGTGGCGCGTGCGATACTTCGCTGGCTCATATTCTAGAAGGTATGAGTTCGATACTACCCGGAAGAGTTTTTTTTTTTAACTACATTTTGACCCGAAGTGCATTTTTGTAGTCAATTTTTTATTTGAGTTGCATTACATTTACATACCTACCATTACCATTTTTTAAAAAGAAGCATTGTATATAACTAACTTGTTGAGAGCAAAAATGTAATGCTTTGTTCGGCAAACACGGTCACATCAATCAATCAATCATTTTATTTTTCGTCATTAACGCGTCCGGGAAGAAAAAGATACTAACTAGAAAAATCAATATATATAGACCTACCAGCACATTAATGAACGGGAAAAGGTGGCAAAACCTTGAAAGGTTTAAAACGTGCCTGAATGAAAAATTATGTAGTAGGCTATATATTAGGGTGGATCAAAAAAAACGAATTTTTGAGTTCAGCTTAGTGCATCTGCCAAAAGATGTAGTTTGGGCTATCTTTTACATTGGTACTTGAAAAAACATTTTTTGACCCTGTTTGACCCTTATCCAAGAGCGCTCTAGTGGCCGCCAAGGCAAAATTTCTTAAATTAGCCATAATACTTTTTCTAGTGGGTGCAGGCTAATGATTTTGGTGTCTAACCCCACTAAATCAAGTCTTAGGAAGTCACTTCTGCAGTCTAAAATGATGCATGGGCAGCCAAAATTGCATAATGACATTTTTGCTCTAAAAAAGGCATTTTATGGGAAAGAAATGGCATTTTTAGATATTTTGGGCAGTTTTATGGATGAAATACTAAAAAAAGTGTAACCTAGGTAAAACACACGAGGATCGAGGATGTGACCATTTGTGTGCAAACTGGCCTCTAGTCCAATGAGGTGGTTGAGGTGATATGAGGTCCAATAGACTACAGAAGCATACGATAGTGCAGCTGCATGCCGCATATATATTTATTTGATAGTGTAAACTTAACTATTGCATTTATCACAGCTTTAGATATTGTTTATTTCAATGTTTGTAAGTATCTGATCACACTTAACTTAATTGAGTTTATATAATGTTTAATAGAGGCAAAACTTGCATTTGGCTTCTGAATAAGCATCCCATTGAACACATCCTGGGTAGTGTGCACTCAACCCCCTTGTTTTTTACTGTTTTTTGTACTATTGACTTGTAGATTTGTGAGATTGTTCCACTAGCCAAGAATTTTTGCTGGTCCAAAAATCAGTAGAATTGGGGCACGTTTATGTGGGCCACCATCCCATTTAAATTTTTAGGTTTGCCATTAAGTAAATATTGAATTACCGGTATTTTCACGCTTCTCAACAGAATTTGTATGTTTCAACAAAATAATATGCATAAAACTTTTGCCTGTTCGACTATCTATCGTACAGGGAATTAAAAGAACATGCTTGTCTATACGAGTTGTCTGTGAATTCACATTTTTTACGCGTTGGAATAGCTAAAAATAGCGGAAGTGGTCCAGTGAGCGGAAGTGGTCTAACGTTCTAATTTCACACTCGAAATAGATCAAATACCATAGAAAGTTACCAATATAGGCTAGTAAGTTTGCTACATGAAAGCCTGGTATTGAATCTGTATGTATACAGTAACTGTAAACTTTTACTAACACATTTTGTCACAGAAGGCAATGTGATCGACTAGTCTAATCTGTGCAAGAGGATATTAGTTTTTTTCCTTTCTCAAATTAGGTGTGTCTTTCTGTTAGCTTCCACTATTTGTAAAGTGTTTTGATAGTGTTCCTCGTTTCTGGCACAATGTAGGTAATCGGTGCTTAGTTTAACTCCATGTTCAGCCACATTGTAAACAGCTTTCTGGTATGACTCTGATTCAGACCATTTCTCTACTGATAAAGGAAGAAAATCATCATTTATCTCTAAAACAGAGAAAAAGAACCGAGAGTCCTTTGTGATAAAATCTGTCAGTTTTGATTCCAGATTGATCTCTGATGGAAAACGTGGTCCGTAGCTGGCCAGTGCCAAACCGATCTGCTGGTGTAAAAACAGGATCTGTAGGTTTTACATGTATAAGTTCATCAGCCATCTGATGTTTACCTCTTCCTGAACTTCAGAGCTGAACAGTGCCAGTCCAGTGGTACCATCTCAGCAGAGAGATACCAAAATTGACGTTTGAAGCTACGTTCAGCAGCATCTGATATCAACTTATGCACTGCTCCATATCTGAGAATGTTCTTGTACATAGTCAAACGGTTCCAAGGAGCATCTACAGCAACACTACACCGAAACCAATATATACAGTAGACGAGGGAAATAAAATTCATGAGATCTTTCAGTTTAGCCACTTGTGAACCTGATGTGATAGTTCCCTTAAGTGTCTTAGCTATTTGATTTTCTAGTAGCACCAATTAATAGGAATGAATCAATTTGGCCATCCATCTGGCCTTGTGTGTGGCCCCAGAACGGTAGAATTTCACATTTTGTAGACCAGGACTGATATAAGCAATGCACATTGCACAAGTTCATAAGTTATTTATAGTCGCCTCAAATGAACTTGTATTTGCTTTGTGCAAGTTGAACAACGTCATCTTTGAGGTTCTGAATGAGATCGTGTGTTGTTACTGGAAAGCTGTTGATATCCAGTGTACTTAGCAGTTAGCCACTGTGGAATAGAACCCCAGTTATTGCGGAGTCTTATGAAGATGCTCATTTCTGGTTATTTTAAAACCTCTAGCTTCAAATCTTCAAAGATACATGACACAACGATTTCACCAAAGTGATGTAAACAACCTGACCAGAGAAGTTCCTTATCTTGAGAGCTACAGTAGAAGCAGTTTTTGCGTTTCTTTTTTTAGAGTGTTTTTGTCGTTTTTCTGCACTAAGAATCCTACTTTCTTTCCTTCTGACTCGTGCGAATAAAATAGAGTCAAATCCGGCTATTGTGGCTGTCCTGTCTGTCATCATTCCTTTTAAGAATGATATGTCTGCAGGATTTGATATAAGCTCCTCAACAAAACACTAACATACTGATTTCGCCTGAACCCGTTGTCATGCATTTTGTGTCCATTACTGTAATGCTATGGATAATTGGATGCACAAATTAAAGGCAACATTTTTGCAATTAACTTCATACGGTAATTGTTTGCTTTTATATGTTTGCTTCAGTGTATTAACAGCAATACCTTTAGAAGCATTATGAATTTGTTTTTCTTTGCCCTTTTTAAAAAAAAACAATAAATTTCTAACTTTTTCAAGCATTTTTGCTGAATAAAGGCTCTGATGTCATTTTGCTAGCCCATAGATGATTTTAGACTGCAGAAATGACTTCCCAAGACTTGATTTAGTGGGGATAGACACCAAAACCACTAGCCTGCACCCACTAGAAAAAAAATTATAGTCAATTTAAGGAATTTTGCCTCGGCGGTCACTAGAGAGCTCTTGGATAGGGGTCAAAAATGTTTTTTCAAGTACCAATGTAAAAGATAGCCCAAACTGCATCTTTTGGCAGATGCACTAAGCTGAACCTAAAAATTCGTTTTTTTTGATCCACCCTACTATATATCAGTAGTTAGCACGGCCACAAACGGAAAATTACCCAGAGAAATTCTCAAATTCCAGCAAATTAAAAAAACTCTAACTTTATTATTCACATTTGAAAAGACATAAAAAATTGGGCTGTAGGCAACTCAAATTAAAAATTGACTACAAAAATGCACTTCGGGTCAAAATTTAATTTTAAAAAAAGAAAAAAGAACGCTTCCGGGTAGTATCGAACTCATTCCCTCTAGAATAGAAGCCAGCGAAGTATCACAGGCGCCACGGATCGAGTTGAATAAAATTGTCTAATTTAGAACTTATATACGCGCTTCTCGTCTTTTGCTTTGAAAGAGAAAAAGAAAAAGGTGCCTGTATAGTGACGTCATGAACGGTCAAATAGTGTTTCAGATTCAAAGACCGGCGCCGGTCAAATAGCCACTGCCCTATTTTTATCATATATTGTGAATATAGCCTCAGAAGCTATATGCACCCGTTCACTCAACCATGGCATATTTTTACCGCTTTCCCTTCTCTCAGCAACAAAAACAAAAGTTCTGCATTTATAACCTGTGAACTTGACAAATTTTAGCGTAAATGTCATTGTCCGTGGCTCATAATGCCTGCACTGGTCTTAGATTTCAAAGGGTGTCAGTTTGACACTGTCCAGGAGCATTTTTTTGGAACTTTTTTAATAATAGTGCTTTTTTGCTGCTTGCAGCTGCAACAGTATGAAGAACCAAGTTTAGTTTTAGAATTTCTTTTAATTTTGCTGGAGTTGGAGAATTTCTTTTATGGTAAATTATTGTTTGCCATAAGGGGTTGACCATGTTTGCCGAACATACTTTCACATGATCTTTATTGCACAACTGTTTTCTCAAAGCAAGTTTTTTTCCTGTTATTTGCTAGGTAAGTTTACGAAAATGACTGATTTTATGCACTCTATTTTTACTGTAAACGAGTATATAAGTTTGGTGACTGCAAAAGTTGACAATATTTAATATTTATTTCAAAAAAATAGTTTTATCAAAAAGATACAATGCCCACATAACAACATGCCTGAGTGCATAGTTGAGATCATCATCTTGCTTGAGTAAACAGGGGTATATAATAATAGCCTCTGCCTATCATTTGCTTCAGGTTGTTATTTATTACCGTAGCGATTTAGGAGTAAAATATAAAATTTGTTGTTATATATATCATTTTCTTGAATGTCTAGACCAGTTTACCATGTCCAATCATACATTGTAATGATGTAGGATTTGGCTTTCATTTTTTTTGGTATAAACGCTATAATATGAACATAGATTTTTTCAATCAAATCATTTCAACTGTTTTCTAACTGTTAATTTTAAAACATTGTTCACTGATCACACAAAAATAATTTTGAACAATTGCAGGTAGCTTAAGCTGTATAATAATAATATATATATATATATTTGATTTGAACCAGAAAACAATTTCCAAAGTTATTGTTTTAATCAGGCATCATTTTAACAGTCTCTGGTTATAGGGGGGTATGTTAAAATTAAAAAAATCTCAGTACCCCCCAAAATTGTGCCACAGGGTGTAAAAAAATATATTATGAAAAAATTTTGGGTTGCCCCTCCGGGAACTCCCCGCTACCGGGGGGTCGAACGAGCGATTTCCAAAATGCATGGGATTTAACACCTAACTTTTGAACCGGTGGTCATAGAAAGCTCGGACTAGTCTCAAAAGTTTCGTCTTAAAAAGTTAAGATAGGAATGTAACAGTTTCAGAAGTGTCAGGTGTATAGTTTGGCCCAAAATGACCCATTTAGCCTACCGCGATGGTACAAAATCGAAAATTTGGCAATAATGGGCCTAAAATTTTTGATTAATAAGCTATGATAGGGTTGTAATATGTTTTCATGAGTCATATATGCTCGACTTGACTATGCTTCAGGCACATCATTTCCTGCAAACATCAGAGTGTGTTACTTCTTTTTTGTCAATTGATATGTTCAAATCGACTTTGCCTAAACCAGGGGTCACCAAACTTTTTTCTCTGAGGGCTGAATTTCTGCGAGATTAACACCTACGGGCCGGATGCAAATTGCAAAAAGATAAAGGCTACAACTATTTAGAATCTCCATTGACTTGAATTGAGCACAATAAATAACAAAGTCACTGGTAGAATAGCAAAGTAGTGATGAAAATCAAACGGTTGCTGGAAAAGTTATCCCCTGCTGCTGGTTTTTTTTTCCATCATTTATCGGTCATTGACCGATTTTTTAGCAAAATGTCCGAAAAAATATAGTCAATTCGGTCAAAATGTCCGAAAAAGTATATAGTCAATTGACTATATATGACCAAAAATGACCAAATTTTTTCAAGTCATTTCGAACAAAGGACCGAAAAGCCTCAGCAAAAAAAAAAACAGCCCTGCTGTGATACACTACAGGGCATCGTGCTCTTGAAACAATATGGAAAAATCGTTAGCAGGTTGCGTGTAGCTCAACAGCAACGTCAGTCCTTTACAAAAAGTTTGGTAACTTTTTTCCTTGACAGTTGTATACTAGTAGCCTACAGCTGTTATTTCCGCAGCACGTGGCGGGCCGGATGAAATCAGTTTGTGGGCCGGTTCCGGCCCACGGGTTGTAGTTTGGTGACCCCTGGCCTAAACCAACAATTCTCAGCTCGATCGATGTTTGCTTGCAAGAACACTGTAATGTAGTTAAGAACTTGCTTGCTCTATTCCTTCAATCTTTTGCAAAAAGCTTGGCAACTCAAAAAGGGTCTCTGTTTGGATTTGGTCCTGCTGCAAATGAGTACACAGGATCGCTGTTGAAAATTGGATCGGCAAATGATGATGTCCTACAGAAACTGGATAATCTGCCAGTCCACAACCTGGGTGAAGAACGTAGTGTCAAATTAGCGAACTACAAGACAAATATTTATGGTAAAATAAATCTTGATACAGTCTCCAGAAGCGTAGTTCTCAATAAAAGCACGGATTTACTTGAAAATATTCAGAAGATTGACAAAAAGAAATGGGAAAAACCAGTACGGAAATAAGACAGCAAAGAAATTAGACTGCAATGGAATGGAAAGATGAAAGCTTATGAAGAAAAAGGTTACTCTAAAAAAGAAGCTCTTAATATCAGAGCAGAGCAAAGTAAACTTGCTGATTTAGATTTCCTTAAAGCGCAAAATCCACCAGGGCCTTTTACCACTTCTGAGGAAGTGAGTGCTTACCTTCAAAGTGATGCTATAACAGATCACATAAAGAACAAAAGACTTTGCACTGAAGTTCGCTATGCAAAGAAGACATGCCTCTCCCTAAAATCAAGTGCTTCAATATTCCCACTGAAACGAGACTATAAAAATTCCAGATTTGAAGACTATGCCAACAACCTTATCGGCTAGTTAGATAATTCACGTTCATGTGCTATTGTGCAACTATAACAATGTCAGACCTCCAAAGTGTACTTTCTGCTATGCATTTGCTTACAGAGGCAAATTCTAGCTCCACATCAAATGACCAGGAATCTGATTTTGCAGCACCAGCCTATCAAGTTGGTGAGTTAATAGCTGCCATCTGGATTGAAGGAAGCTAATAACACTGGTACTTTGCTAACACTGTTGAAGTTGTGAATGATGATGCCTTACTACTTACATACTTCAAGAAGGTTGGCAACAGTAGAGATGGAGAAATATGGATGTCCCTGAAAATCCTGAACTTCTTGTTCCTGATACTTATCAGATCATTCATAATAGCGTGGATGTGTCGACTTGTGTCATATGTCAGATCTGCCAGAATCAAATGCTGTGTTTCAAATGAAATAGTTCAACTATTGAATGAAGCTCTTAATGAAAAGATAAAAAAAACACTAATTTGATATCTGGAACTACACATATTCCATAACATTGGTTCTATAACATTGGACCTTTGAAACATAACTATTATTATCACTTATTTGCGTCAGACAAAGCTGTCCATATCCAAAACAAAACAAAAAAATATATAATACACAAACTGCAAATGCACATAAAGCAAAATGTATGTATCTTAAAATATCTCAAAAATTATTCTCTCTGGTCAATACTTTCCTACATCCAAAATTATACATATTGCCTATTATTAAAACAATGAAAACTATTAATACTACAAAAAGTGCTCAATGCCAAGCAAAAAGGCAAAGCAGAGCGAATTAAATCAAATGTAGTTATTACTATCTGAAGCCTTTACAAATTGTTTCACCTAACGGATCATCAGAAGGTTTCTGATGATCCGTTAGGTGAAACAATTTGTAAAGGCTTCAGATAGTAATAACTACATTTGATTTATTGCCTATTATTATATTAATTATGCCTATTGCTTTTCGCATTCGCTTTAACTTATTTACCATATCGCATATTTTTCTTAACCATTGCCTTTAGTTTTCTTTTTTTACTCCCTTTCCTTTTTCAAAAAATTATATTTAATTTGTTATTCAGACGTCACAATGAATGATTGTCCGCTTTTCCTTAGTAACATCTTCAAAACATTTCTAAATTTTGCTTGATAAAAAATTGCCTTTGACGTATAGCTTTTAATTTTCTGCTTTATGTGTTTTTCAGTATGCGCCTGATGATTGTACCTCGCAGTACATGAAACCAATGGTAGCGCAAACTTTTGTAGTTAAATAAATAATGGTTTTATATGATACAGTATATATATTGTTTTAAAATTTATGCACTTCCTGAAAGGCTAACTTACACATTTGGTTGGATAGAAGCATTTTTTTAATGTAAACTTTTGGAGGAAAACATACATTCCACTAGAATCGTTTCAATATGTGGATTTAGTTTCTTAATTAATTCAGCTTACTTTGCAGAATTACCTTTGAGTTGCTTTTGTTAACTAAGAGGACTTTGCTGACTGTACTGTAACTGAAGATGTAGTAATTTGATATTTTCTATTATTTCGTGGGTCACTTGCTAAAGTAATTAAATCTTTTTTTCAGCCCTTAGGTCTCAGTCAGATCTTTCTGAATGGTTGCTGTTTATCTTTACGATCAGTAGTATGTATAATTTTGGATGTAGGAAAGTATTGACCAGAGAGAATAATTTTTGAGATATTTTAAGTTACATGCATTTTGATTTATTTTACTGATGTGTAGAAGTGGTAGCCTATTTATATCTATGTTTGAATCTCTTTTCAGCAACAAGTCTTCATCTAAGGTCTAAATCAATATATAATAAATATTTAGAATCAATTTTTGTCAATGTAATTTTCTAACCAGTGTGCTGTGAGATAGTGTCAAGAGAATTTTTTAAACTTCTGAATTCAGCAGGATGGTGGTAAACAAATTGAATATTCGTAAGAGCATTCCATTTATGCAGATTTATTACTTTGCATTTTTGAATCTGTGGTGATGTGCTGTGAAAGCGTTGTAAATGTAAAAAAGTTGTGTTGGTCAAAACAGGTTAAAACACCAGCTTAAGTGCTCATTATGTTTATATTGTGACTAGGTGGACAACATGCTTTTGGTAAAGAATGTGCAATTTTTTTGCCATTTAATGTGTGGAAATCAGTTTATTTACATAATTTATATGTGTACAACGATAAAATATTTTGCTCCTTGAACCTGTTGATTAGTTGATATTGTAAACTCATCAATCAATCATCCTGAAATTGCTGATATGTGCTGAAGTGGTATTATATATATACATACATCATAGTTAATTATATCTTCCACTACACATGACGTGCCTGTTAGAAATGTCACGAGTTTTCTGTCTGGTTTGCGACATTGCATTGATTTGTGATTGATTCCACTGCAAATTGTTGTGCGCTTGAGTTCAGTCACGCTTTGCACCAAATTACTATCACATGAGTATTTAAGAAATCTTTGATTCTTTCACCACTTCCGTTCGGCTCTTTTCCTTTTGGATTCGGGATTTTGCCACGTTTGTTCATTGTTGTATGGTAATGTGCCTGTCTTGCAGACTGCAGAGTAAGCAGCAGCCCAGACGACAAATCAGTCCTTTTTGCATTGCTTCAACTTGTGCAGATGTTGAATCGATGCAAACATGACTAATTTGCTGGCTGAGAAAACAATAAGGTTTGTACATTAGTTTTCCACTGTATAATGTAACCTTGTCGTCGTAGAATTGCACACCGAATATTATCCGAACTAGAAGGTTCTAGTGGTTTAAAACAATCCCAACTAATCTTGTAATAATATGCTGCAGGAAATAGTCTTGTGAGTGCGGCGTGGCAAAGCAGCCGGTTTCCAAACTGGGTTTTGAAACCAGCTTTTTTCATTAGCTGCCACTGGTTTCAACTGAGTACAGTATGTTTCTAGCACAGCAACTCAGCAATTATTGTACTCAGTTTGCAATTAGCTTCTGAGTTCAGCAGCAAGTTACAGCAGTGGTGTTTTGTAATACTGAAGCAAAATCTTGTCTATCTGTCGTCTTGTGGCAGTTGTTCACAAAACATGGTTGTGTTAATACGAGACCACGTGTGGAACAAGGTTTAGGCTTGCAAATGGCCATTTTTTTTAAGGGAGTGATTTCGAGTTGATGTTTGCAAAATTAGAGTAACAGTTTTTGTGCAACAGCCTAAGTTTGTTTACTATTGATACCACTTTGTGATTCGTTTTCGTTTATTCTCTGTGGTAACTTAAAAATTATCACAGTGATTATATTTTATTTTCATTGTTGATTTCATACGTTCAAGTTCAACTACAGTTAATTTTATTTGTATATTTTACAACGATTCGTGGAGATTAAACAGTCATTTATGAATGTTAGTCCACGGAACAAAACCACGTTCAATCGTTCATTTATGCAGTCACAGATAATATCAGACGATTATTTCGCTTCACAGGCTGAAAATGATAATGATGATTTCGTTTTTATTACTTATATTACTTTTTAAGCTATTTTAACATTTAATGCTTCTCACGCTTATGTCCAATGCTGTCTTAGTCTACTCTTATCTTGTATTCTACATCAGTCTACAGCCACAAAATGTTGCGAGCAACAAAACACGTTAAAGGATTGCCTTCCCGCAAAAATGCACAAAACAACATTCGACTTTTCTTCGTTGTTTTATGGTCAAAGTCAGCGCGGTTGTTTCAACAGCATGAATAACCCCAAGGCAAAATTTTTCAAACGTTAATTCCTGTCTGTTGGCTTAATCATTGACACGACGAAGATTGGCGTGTTCACGTTTCGAAACTAGCTGTTTGCCTTCACATGAAGTGCTTTTGAGATTCGTGCTCTTTCAAGAGTTTTCAAGCAGCAGCAAGGATAAAGTCAGTGTTATTGAATCTAAATACTATTTTTCAGCCAACAAAATCCATTTTTTTGCGCTGTTTCAGTGCAAGGTGCAAGCAATTGTTGTAAAGAGGATGGATTTTTGCTGGGTTTTGTTAAAAATAATAATTTTTTTCTTAAACTTGAGACCATTTACAAAAATATTTTGATGTGCTTTGACACAATTCGTTGTCCTAGTTTCGCTTCATTTCGAAAGAAATGCACTTTTGTTTTCGTGTGCATTTAAAACGAAAAAAAACTATTTGGTAGGCTAGTAATCTTTTGGGTCTACTAGTGTTCAGCACGAAAACACTTTAAATGTTACGATTTCGGATCTACTCTACATCCGTTGCTTTGAGCTTGCCTGGAATAAAGTTTTCTTTTCACTAAAAAAATAATTTTGAACCGCCCGTCATCCGAGTATCAAGTAACCAATCAGTAGCTAAAATTTGAATGATAGTGTTCAGTGTTTACCAGGCATTTAGTTAAATAACATGATATGCGTTCTTCTGGTGCAAACTAAACTGAACTATCACAAGATATATAAGGTGATAATCTTCTTTTATTCCGACGTTTCGTCAATCAGACACGACTGACTTCTTCAGGGGGCTAGGTCAGGCAGTGACTACGAGTCTTGCATGGCAAAACACAGGTCCATGTTGCTGTAAACCAACCAAACATGCAAAATGAAACGTCGGAATAAAAGCAGATTATCACCTTATACATCTTGTGATAGTTCAGCTTAGTTTGCACCAGAAGTATGCATATCATATTATTTAACGATCAGTAGCAGTTAGTTTTTTACGAATGGTGTATTGTAGAAGACTGCTAATGAACATGTAATAAGTCTGGATTTATGCAGTGTTTTTATGTGAGGTTAGTCTGAAATCTGAGTATGACCTTATTATGGTGTGATCCTAGCTTGTTTCATAACTTACCGATTACAACGGAGTTAAATTGAGTACAGCTGCTGCGAAAAATAGCTCTAAATTTCAGCAGCTGAATTACAATGTCAATGTGGCAGGCAGAATAGCTTTCCAGCCAGCAAATCGATTCTTTTTTTACTTGGATACAACACCTGTAGATGTTTTAGTCACTGTAAAACAGTACCAATTTGATGGTTATGGTTTACATTAGCAAAAGATTTTGTTTGAATTTGCATAGTTGTGTTGCCGAGCTCTTTTTTTCTAATTGCTATTCTAATGCTGGATGTCTTCAGAATTGTAAAAGCAGTGTTCAAATCTAACTCCATTTTACACCTGAATACTTGACAGTAACATAGTTTGGCAGCTGTTTGTGTACTTGCTTCGTAGTTCAGCGTACAGTATCTTGACCATGTTAAGCAGTTGCAGTAGCCTGGATGTTTTTAACCTTCCACCGTTACTTTTTCGCATTTGTTTGCCGTATGTTGACGTCCAATTCACATGACCATATTGTTTCCTGAATAAGAAACGCACGACTGAGGCCGCTGGAAATACTTCAAGTTATGTGAAATATGCAGCGTGGTCACACTGGCTGAGGCAGTTTACTTGTTATGGAGTTGAGCAGCAATTGGACAGCAGTACTGATTGAGTTGACCACTCGTTTTTAACATTGGTGTATTAAATCGTTGATTTTACTACCAGAAAAGGCTGCTGATTTTGAAGGCAAATGTATTACTATTAGTGTTTTCATAAAGTTGCTATACGATCGGGGTGTCTTTAACTTTAGTGCTGTTTTCATATCCTCTGTGGTATTGGATATGTTTAACAAGTTTTAGTTTGTGTTGCCTTCGGCTATAAGCGGTTTGCGCTCATGCAGTATTTGGCCGGATCAACGTCTGCACAAGTTCATCACACTACCTGATGTTGTGTTTCATAGTTTTATACTAATAATAGAAAAGCGAAAAGCAACTACAGTCATCGGACTACCAGTCAGCTTACTTCGTTTTTGTTTTAGTTTATCATGAAACCGCCCAGCCAACAAATTAGTTCTTTTTTACATTGAATCAATGCCTGTAGGCGTTGATTCGATGTAAAAATCAATGTAAAAACGAACTGAATTGCTGTCTTGGTGATAGATAGTTAGTCAGGCTGAACCGCTTCAGTCAGCAGTTGCTTCGACATTGCATTTCCATCTGCTTAGTAGCCAGGCAATTCTGTTTCGCTCCACCTGCGGTCAGAATGAATGTGTTTATTTTCTTCACGTGTTGGTGCTTGGTGGACTGCGTGCTGAGAAGGCTTATCGTGAAAGCAACGGTCGTTGGAATCTTCTTGAAATCTGATGCAATGGGTCACACAGTCCCACACGGTTATTGCAACACAATAGTCGAAGTCGTTTAGTTTTTATATAGACATTAGAGTAACAGCATGTAGTTTTCAAGTTTTGCACGAAGAACGCATTAATCTTTGGGTCTTTTGGTTTATTTTATTAGTCAGCAATATTTTTATAGAACTTGTTTCACTCTTTGTAACTGATGACTCAATTCTTGAATCTTTTTGTAGAGCTTTTGCTTCTGACCATGTTTTTGAGAGTACGGTAGTTAAAGAATCTGTATAAAATATCGCAGTCGCGCTAGCGGAGCTTGGCTAGTAGGCTACTTGTTTGTTGATTTAACTGATTTAAGTACTACAGGGAAAGATTTTAGTAGACAAGATAGTATGCTTTTGCTGGTGAGTCAAACGTGTGGTGGTTGTGAATCTTCCAAAGACCATTAAACTTGTTAATATTTTACTTCCTTGCTCACATGTGCCTAGTCAGCATTTTACATGTGTGTCTAGTAAAGCGTTACTTAATGTGTTAAAGCAGAATAAATATTGCTTCACATATTGCAGCATTTGAATATGCCACCGGCTAAAAATATTTTCAAATACTATAGGCTTTGGATTTCAGTACAAGTAAAACTGTACAACGCCAGGTTTTGTTTTCAGCGTCAAATTTACAAGCAATTGAGTAGTTTTATCTTCTAAATGGTTGTTAGTGGGTTTCAACAGCAATAAGAGAAGCTAGTTACACAAATTCTTACTTGTTCGTTGACAATTGTTTGCTATATCACTGGTACTTTTTATGTCGGCAGAAGTGTTAGTGAAAGGTTGTATTCAGTGAATTGAGATCAGTTTATAAAGCCAATGTAAATAGTAGTTGACTTTAGACTTTTATACTGCATTTGATCAACGCTTACAGCTAATCTAAGTTGCCAGAGGCGATTGGTGTTATTTCCAAGTTCTGAACTGCAAATTTTGCTTTTTTTGTTAAGTGTCAAGTCATCTGCACCGCTTTAACATCTCTTTGTTGATACAACATTGGCGGTACTGTAGTTGCAAAAATAGAAAGCTCTTGCAGGGTATCAAAGACTGGAGTCTGTAATTTACCACGGAAACAAAAAATATTACGTAACATTTAGCGGCATGATACAAACCAACAAAACCTAAGAGTATGATTGTCCATGTGGCATTCAAATGCTTTGTAAACATGTCATTTTGTTGAGGGTTTTAACATCCAGTTTTGTATCATATTGCGTAGTTTATTTGACTAGGTTACGTCAAAAATGCTACTCAGAAACCTTTTTCATAAAAGATCATATCCAATCAATTGAAGTATTTTCTAACGCCTAGCGACGATAACGATGTAAAAAGATACTTCTGCTGGCTGGACAAGCAGTCCTTTGAGTTTTAAAATTAGGTCCGGCGAGGAAACCCTAGAGGTGGCTCAGACAACACCTTCTCTGATTCATTTCTCCCAACTTGCTCAAACACTTGTTGAGTGAAAGATAAATGGTTTGTCTTGCTAACCCATTGTCAGGAAGAAATTTGTTTGCACGCCTGAACGAGCGCATTGTTCTTACACACACACTGTACATACAAGCACCTCATCTCTTATGGCCTACTGAGCAGAACAGGTCGACGCTCGTTTGCAGGTTTTAGTAGAATGGAATTTATTTGCTTAATGGCTTAACCTACGTGGTAAGTTTTTTTTCTTGAATTGAAATTTGTTATAAAATACCCGAAACAATCTCTCAAACAATTCAGATTTGAAAACAGTTTGCTGCATCCTGCATGTGCTGATGGCACAAGCTTTTAGACAGTTAAATTTTTCCAGTGTCTAATTGAGTGTGTGTGTGTGTGTGTGTGTATAAAACTGTTAGAAAAATCATCATTTTGGTATAATTTTCACTTCATTTGACTAAGTTTGTTTGTTTTAATTTCAGAAATATTACCTTTAACTTAGCGAAACGGGCAGACAAGCGTGACTAGTTAAATGATTGTAGTTTCAAACATTGTTGTGCTGGCTTCAAACTACATTTTGGCTGTTGAATAATAAGGCCTAGAATGGAAAAGTGATGGAGAACTACTCGCCATTGGACTTATTGAAAGAAGCAGCTAATTACGTGGAAAATCATCAGCCGAGCGTCAACAGCCTGCCTGGGCTCAACCACTCTGCAAACGAAGGCTCACCGCAGAAAAGTCCACCAGAGTCAGCTGTGCATGAAAATGGAAATCAAGGTAAGTTACCGATTCAACATTTTTCATTTGCTTTTTGCTGACTTTTACATTAAACAACATAGCTGTGGTGGCTTAATCCATGTAGTAGAGTTTAACTTCGAAATTAAAGTAGCTTCGTTGCTGTGCTGAATATGTTGAAATAATAGTAGTTCGCTTCGTCTTGCTAAGTAAGCAGGAATGCGTTGTTTACCACCTCAGTTTTACGTTTTTCCGGCCTAGAAACTGTCTTTTTTGAAAGTATACACAGCATAGATAATAGATATAGATTTGATATGAAGTGTGTTTTTTATCAGCTTAAAACACCTTACTTCCCATACATGATCGCTTGAGGTGTTTTTATGTAACGTGGCGGAAAAGCATTGCTTTTCTCCATTATGTAAGGGAGATTTCGATATAACAGTCATAATGAAATAGAACCTGAGTAGGTGAAGCGTATGGTACTTTGTATTGTATGTGATCAATAGGAACATACAGCGCTTACATTCAGTTACGAAGAAACTTTGTCCGGAGCTAAGGAAGTTAAGGAAACAGTTAAAGAGCTCTAAGTGCTTACATGAGGGCCCTTGTGTATGCACGCCTAGTCAAACTGCTGTAAGGCTGTGTGCGTGGAATGAAACGATGACAAAATGAAGCGGCTAAAGTTAGGATCTGGCTAAATCAAGCCTATTACTTACTACTTTATCCAGAAAATGAGCCGTCTGCTCGACACAACAGGGCTCGACCCCTGTCGTAAGCACGCGCTTTTGTCTTGACAAAGCAATTAAGGACATGCTTGAATGTTGAACAAAGACTGACTTTCTGACCTTTTTACATGATTCAAATCTTAACCACCAGTCATAAGCATGATAAAATATACAGATGGGTTGTAACTATGACTGATTTGTTCTGATAGTCATGCACTGGGTGTCATATAAAACTTGTTAGGTGTTATCATGCATTTCAGAACATAATGATATTTTTCCTGCAAGGAAGTTGCACTGTGAGGGTTTGTACCTTCAAATCTGACGTATTGTGTGCCAAACTAAACTTCAAGTTTCGTGTGAAACTGTGTATGAAAATATTTTTGAACGGGCGTCATACATGCCGAATTGATGCTTGAAGCTGTATGGTTAAGTTGAACTAAAGTATGACTGTTTTATCTAATTAATATAGCTCAGTTCGACTTGATCGGTCCCTGACATACCGCAAACACCTAGAACACTTATCGGAAAAGTGACAGCTCGCACTGCTCTCATGAAACGTCTTGCTGGTACAAGGTGGGGTGCTAGCCCCTCAGTGCTGAGAACAAGTGGTTTAGCCTTAGTTTACGCCCCTGCTGAATACTGTGCTGCTACTTGGTGCAGAAGTGCCCATACTGACCTTGTCGATGTACCAATCAACAACTGCCTGCGAACTGTCACAGGTTGCCTCCGCCCAACTCCAACTGACTGTTTGCCTGTCCTTGCAAGCATTGAGCCAGCTGCACTACGGCGCCAACGTGCTGTTCTTTCCCTGAGCCGTAAAGCCCTAAACCCTGGCCATCCGCTACACACAACCACGCTGAGATATCCACCAAAGCAGCGGCTAAAATCAAGAAAGCCATTTGTACGCGCTGCACAAGACCTTCTGGCAGCCTCTGGTGGAAGCCCTAGCAAACAGTGGTGCCACGCGGCGTGGTGTGAACACTGGTCAAGCAGCACGTCCCCACTTCGCCAAGTATTCAGATCCCCGTCCGAAAACCAGCTGGGACATGGCCTCTCTAGACTTGCCTCATCAAGGCGTAACCGTTTGCTCACTGGTGTTGGACGTTATGGTGCAGACATGTTGCGCTGGGGCTTGGCAGAGAGTGCTGCTTGTGAGTGTGGCGAAATGCAGACGGCAGCCCACATTATCAAGGATTGCCGGCTATACAGACCACCCCATGGTATGGAAGGCCTAATTTCCATCGATGACGACACCAGGCAGTGGCTAACCAACGGATGCCCTGACATATAGCGACAACACGAGAGAAGAATATAGCTCAGTTAAATGTTGTCATACTTTAAGGCACTTTAAGACAATGAAGGTTGAAATTGTCGAAATGGCCCGTTTCGGTGAGTCCGATTCGGTGAGATCGATTCCTTAACGGGGGATTTTTTCAATTTTTTTTTTTATTATCGGGTACCGTAGCCTAATTATCATTGCCGTTTTAGTGTTAGGGGTTAGAGGTTAGGATCGGAACTCACCGAATCGGACTCACCGAATAGTAGCAGACCCGGGTCTGCTACTATTCGGTGCGTCCGATTCGGTGAGTTCCTAACCTCTAACTCCTAACTCCTAACCCCTAACCCTAAAACGGCAATGATAATTAGGCTACGGTACCCGATAATAAAAAAAAAATTTGAAAAAATTCCCCGTTAAGGGATCGAACTCACCGAATCGGACTCACCGAAACGGGCCATTCCGAGTAGACCCGACCCTGAAATTGTAGAGATAACATTATTTTTTAGGTGTATTTTCTGTGAGTCCGATTCGGTGAGTCCGTATCAATTTCTAGTAAACAACCCATTCAATTTTCTTTGCCTGTCAGCGACTTTTGAGTTGGCTACTTAGTTTCACTCAATTGTATGTTTTTATCAAAATTGATGATCACAAATCGATGTTGTGAGCCCTTGTGGGTATTTTATGTAATGCATGTCTGTAGACAAGTTACCTTCTTGCTGCCAGGTAAAACAACGACCGGGTCTTCAAATGTCACAAAACAAAAGCTGTCTGTGTTCTCAAGTAACAGAAACAGTTTCCTTCTTGGCAACCGATTGTAGCAAGAATTAACAGCGATGAACAGGTGTTTCGCCAGTTTTGCCCATGAAGTTGGGCTCATCAGTGTGACGTGTCGCACCACTAAGTCATGTAACAAACTATCGATCACCGTTTTACCAGAATTGTTACCTTTGTCGAAGGAAAACAACCAAACCAACTAACACGTGTCTGTCTATCGCTGTCAATTTTTGCTGCAATCGGCAGCCGTGAAACATACAGTTGATTGAATAGTCTTTATGGCTAGCGTGGAGGCTACACCGTTGTGGTTAGCGAATCGCAACTGCTCGCTGTTCTGACGAGTACTCAGCTTTGTGCTGACAGCCAGGAAGAACGCTCCGTTCTGCACCCTGCAAAAGCAGTTTGTTTTTATTTATCGAACTGCTAGGAAGATTCAACTGCAGATAGAAAAGCGCTGATTTTGCTAGTTGGGTTTTGATGTACCGTTTTTCTGTGAGTTATTGACAAGTGGCAGTGCTTGATTACAACCTGAAAATCTTTTGTTGAAGTTCTACATTTAACTGTCTTGTAGTTTTGTATGCTTGTAGTCACCCAATTTTGTGGTGATGTGTGTAGTCTGTCACTTAATTTTCTCACCCAAATCCATTGATTTTAGGGTTTCTGTTAGCTATTGTTCTAGTTAATGCTAACCTCTAGCTGTTGTTTGTGACACAGGTTTTGAGATAAAGCTTTAGGATTATCTTATACTCACCTCATCCTGACTAAACTATGTATCTCCTCTGACCAAGCATAAATGAGAGGAGACAAAAAGAACGTTATTTTCTGCACTTGAAAAGCACTGCACTCATTGAGAGAAACAGTGAAACTTTATCACTGCTTTCAGTAATTTTCATTTATTTTTATTCCTTTGGCAGAACACCATAGAAATACTATGCAACAAACTCCACATGTTTCAGCTGATTCTTCTGCCCCAAAGTATGCGAGTCACAAAGAAATGAAGCACAGTCCTGATCGAGGTAAGAAAACAGAAGTTCCGAGATAACTCAACTATTTATTGCAGAATCTTAAAGTATTTAACTCGACGATCTCGGATTCGTTAAAGCTTGAAATGCTGTCTCTGCCAAATTTCAATGTTAAACCATGATTTTGCAACATAGTGTCGAAACAAGGAAATTAATGTTTTTGGAATGGAAAAGCTGACAGAAAATAAGTTACTTTTTTAACATTGCTTTAACACCAGATTTTGTAAATGTTGAATCAATGCAAATAGGAACTGATTTGCAAATAGGAACTGGAAAATGTGTTGTCTTGCCTTATCAATCACGCTAAACCGTAACAGCATTATGAAAATTTTGCTCAGTCTGCCAGAAGTTTTATTTTGACATCGATGTTTGAAATTTCACCTCTGAGATTAGATGCACATACAGTTTTAACTTTGGAGTTATACCTGTCGTACGCATCGCGACTGAGTTGTATACAGAACTCCAAATCAAAACCCGTCATTTTTACGTTGATTCAATGTAAAAATGGCGGATGTCGCTGTTTGGTGTTTTACACTGACTATTACAAAAGTGCTTGAGCAACAATGCGGGCTATTTGTGATAAAGGCTCGTGATTTAATGACGTAATCTTTATCGATGATGTGAAGAGCAAACATCGTTTAGTGTTGAAGTGAATCACGTCCTTTGCCACCAAAACATACTGTTTTTGGCAAGGCTGTCGCTTTTTGTTTTTCGCTCACAGTACATATGCAATATCAGGCCTCGAAACTGAAGGCGGCCATCGCGGCCATGGCCGCGATTAACCTACAAAAACCGACATTTTGTCCGCCGGGTCTCGCCTTTCCGTCGGCCACATTTGTCCGCCATGAAGTTCCGAGAAAATTTTACGCAAGCGGCCTTGTGAATAAAGTACTTTGCCACTTATAATCGCAAAAGGTTACAAAGCAGCCAAAGCACCCGATAAATCACAATACACACTGTCTATGCTTGAATTGTTAACATTATTGATTGACCAAGCAGCTAATGTCTGACGATAAGCAGGATGCAAGTGACATCACAATACACTTTATTGATGCGATATATTCAGTCTTCGAAATTAGCGTCGGCAATAAAAATGCCGAGGCCACACGAGCGCTTGTAAGGTTAGGGTTAGACATTCCTCCCAGTCGTTATGGCACAGCCATAAATTTGTTCCTTAGTCAACACCCTGATGGAGCTCTACGAAAAAGAAAGAGGCGTGTGGATTGGTATCAAAGCCCGAAAGCCGCAAAACGTGGACGCTTCATTGCGAACGGCGAAGACGGTGTAGATTTGCAGCTAAGCGATGAGCCTCTTGATGTGTCTGATTCCAGTGACGATGCGATAACCTCGTGCTCCGATACAGCATCTGATGATTCCGATTCCGACAGCTAGTTCTTTATCAAACAGACTTTGTGTTGTTCGCAGTATCCCAATTGTGCCGATATTATGTTACTGTACACATAAATCGAGGCAATCTTCTCGCAGGGAGCTATTAATTTGTTACCGGTACCTGGTTGAGCAATTAACGTTATTTTATGATCATTCAACGTTGTTAGATGTCGAGTTAACGTAAAACAAACGTAAATTTTTTATTGGGCATTGTTGTTACGCAATATAACCCGCCGGAAAATTAAATCGATTTGTGCTGACTCGAACGTTGAATCAACCCAAAATTAACTTACTTTTCCCCCCGTGAGTTATTTAACGTGAATTACTGTAACAGCGTGCGACGTGCGTATCTTGTTGCTCACTTTATCGCTACTTTTGGTATTATTACATCACAACAAATCAAACAATGCGGTCGTGATAGACTACTCTAGTATATTTTTCGCTTCTCGTTTTACATGTTTTGGAACAATTGTTTCGTAATAAACGTTCACAGCAATTGCCGAGGCAATTTCAACTTTTGTCGTTTGGCCTGGGCAACGTTTCTGCCGAAGTAAAAATGTGTTAATTTTGAAGACTGAATTGATGCGTGTCGGAGTTCCGCTGGCCGCCATGTGCTTGTGATTGGCCGCCGAACACCTTGCTTCAGTCGGACACGTTTGGCCGCCGGAAAAAAAAAGTTGTTTCGAGGCCTGCAATATGGCAGAAAAAAATGATCAAAAGACGGAAATATTATGTATGATTCTTTCTCGCTAATATAACTACTGAATTTTGGCAGCCTTGTGCATTTTTCTTTCTACTGTATGAGAAAAATAACGGTGTCATTTTGTATAAATTCCGGTCAGGTGTGTTTTCAACCTGCATTTTTGCATCGTCCGTCGACTTTATCACTACCGTTTTGTGCAAGTAATTTGCAAACTTGTTATTATCACAAGTACAGCAAGCATACAAGGAACATTGAGAGTTTGGCTTTTGAAACGATTTGAACGGTTTATGTTTTATTGATATATGGGATTTCCACAGTGCATACAGCCTCTCTTTCCCAGCTAAAAAATTACAAATCCAATTTTTTTCACAGCTTAAACTCACCGAATCAACACAACTGGATTTGTTTTGTTGCCTTTTTTTTGAAGAATGCGTCACAACATAATCAATAACATTCGCAACAACAAAAAATTTCAAGGTCTGGCGACTATTCGATGTGTAAGCTGACTCAGCAGCACCAAGCGGTATGACGTTGGTCGTTGAGGGAATTCGTTTGGTGAATGTCGCGCTGATTCAACGTCAGACATCGTCAAGCCACGCACGGCCTACTAGAACACGGCCAAATATGTTGCTATTTGAGGAAATTTCTAAGAGTCTGAATTGTTACAATCATAGCTATGACAAACCTATCATCTTCCCATTTCCAAAATAAGTAAAATGAGCAATATTTGCATCTAGACATATTTTTGGCTTGTTTTTCCAGAGATTAGATATGTATGTTAAGCACAACTTATGCAATAATAATGTAAAATATGTAAATTTTCCAACTACATCCTGGAGGTAGTCTCATCATACAGTCGTTAGTTTTTTTGTATAGCAGGATTTTTTGCCAATAGCCACATTTTACTTGCAAAATTAAACTTGGTGGAAAACAAAACGAACTAAAATTTAAATTAGCACATCAAATGAACCGCTTACAACATAGAATTCACAAAAAATCCTTGATATTTTAAATGGAACATGCAATTTCACCAAAAGCGACACACCAAACGATACTACCTCCAGGTTGCAGTTGGAAAATCTTACATATTTTACATTGTTATTGCATAAGTTGTGCTTAACATACATACCTAATCTCCGGTTAAACAAGCCAAACATATGTCTAAGTACAAATATTGCTTATTTTACTTACTTCTGGAAATGGTAAGATGACAGGTTTGTCATAGCTATAATTGTAACAATTCAGACTCTTAGAAATTCCCTCAAATAGCAACATATTTGGCCGTGTTCTAGTAGGCCGTGAGCCACGTCTATTTGCTTTCATATTATCTTAAATACTGAACGTCACAACGATTTTTCCTTGGTTGGCTTCATTTGCAACGTCACCTCAGACAGCAAATCGATCGCGCTTCACATTGATTCGATGTCTGCAAATGTTGAATCAATGTAAAAAAAAATAATCGATTTGCTGTCTGGGTCTGTCTCAGGACTCGTCAATTTGCGACCATTCGTGTCACCGTGATGTTGAATTGCGTTGAACCGATGTTATCAAGGTACAGCTTTCTGTTGTAAAAACTGCGACCTGTTTGGCTAAATTTTGGTTGATTAAAGGTGACTCAGCGTTATTGAAATAAACAAAATACTTACGAGGTATGCTACGTTGTGCTTCGTCGCGCACAAGAAATGTATCTCAAATTGGTGAAATGTGCAGTGCAACGCTTCGACTGTTTTTTTTTTTAGAACGTTTTTTAACATTAAAATATCAATATTGTTTAATTCAAATTTGCTTTGTTGCAAACTTTGTGTATTGTAGTCCTGTTGTGGACATCGTTAAAGCTAAAAATTGGTAATAAAGATGGATACGTAAATAGACCCAATGTATGAAATGTTAACGTAAAATGAAATATTATTTGCGCTGTCGAGTTTTGAATGACTCGATGTTTGGATCTCGGATTGAGTTGCAGGTTTCGGTTTTGTATGAGCTTTTTATGTTTCGGGCGCATATCAGTATTTGCAACTGTGGTATTAATGCTCAGTGTTTGTCATTATGAATTTCTTGTTTAAAAGAGCTGTGGAAAAGTTTAAGCGGTTTTCAAAATTGCATAAAACCTTGTGTGTTCAAATAACTTCCGTCCCTATGCAGAATTAACACATTACGCTGAAAAGTTGCTTTCCGTGTGGATAAATACTGGTTTAAAACCGTTCTGCAGTTTCCATTTTGATCCAAACAACTTGAAAGTAAGTTAATGAAATTAAACATACCGCTTGCGTCTTTCAAACATATCCTTTCAACAAAATTATTTTCTGACGTAGGTTGTGCACGGTAAGTGCTGCATGATCACAGTAAAGTGCATCTGTGTATCGATTTTATAATGCTAGGCCTTTATGTCAAAAGTAGCTTACTCCAGTTAGGAATATCAGCTGCATATTACTTCCGTTGTGACGATAAATGCATTGCAAACAAAGTTGGTGAGCTATGGCTACACTAAACCAAGCCGAACTAGTAGGTCACGATTTTCACTTTTTCATTATGGTCACCGTGTTTGGGCATAATGTCATCGATCTGGGAAATTGGACATATTCTTCAATTTGGCTGGATGTGCTGGCCTTATTCGATATTGTTTTGAAAGGAGTTTGAACATATTCTATATGCAAATCGGCGGAAACCTTGCACAAACATCTATCAAGCATGCAGTTATTTGTTGGCAAGATCTCCAGCTAGCAAAATCCATACTTTTACATTGCTTTTCTAGTTTGTATGTCTTGATATGTTGAATCAATGCAAAAATGAAGGTTTTCGCTAGATGGAGAAGAACATTGAACGATAATAGCAGGTTTGAAAATTAGCTATTAAACTTAATTTGAACTTGCGGGTAGTAAATTCTTGTTACCGTACTTTAATTGCGCAAAGTTTAGTTGAAGGATTTCACTGTCTCAACGTAATGTTTAGATTTTTACTTACAAATCTTTTTGTCAAAAGAAAGTAGTATTTTGCAAGGTGAATTTCACAAGTGAGATCTTCTTTCGTGTGAGACAGGATTGTTCAGATTTCAGGGCAGTTGATAAAAAGTCAGGTGAGTGTAGCTTTGTCCAATGCTGCTATACCATACATTCCATTTGTGTGCCTTGTAAATGAGACATTCAAGAATGACATGATCACCGGTTTTCTCCTGCGTGCCGCATTCGCAGGCCGATGAGGGAGCCAAACCCCACTTGTACGGACATGTTGGAATGGAAGCGGCAGACTGGGCGGTAGGGCACTGGAACAAACCCAGACATGGTCTTTCCAAACATTGGCAACAATAATCAGCTTCCGGGCAGACATGTGCTACAGAAGCTTCCTCGGTCTCAACACCGACCTTCTCTCATTACCGCAATACAAGTGAGACGTCTAAAGATAATTAAAAAAAAAAGATTTTGACATGATTTGCAATGCCAGTTGTTCACATGACAGTGAGTTTGTGATCAACTACAATGGAACAGCCTTCTAAGTGTCTTTCACTGACTCAAAATCTTACCGCTTTTGAGCATTAGATTGATGTAAAACAATTTTGAAAGTTTATCATATAAATCTCTTCAGAAATGCTGAAACCCTATCTTGTCAGCAAAGAGTTAAGATATCAAGATACATTTTTGTTAACATTGGGTCATTGGTTTTAATCTCTGAGTAAACAGGTTATTAGGTTTTTTGGTGGTTTCATGGTATGGTGCCTCTACTTTTCTTACACAGAACAATACCAGATAAACGTGAAACTCAAATGTTTCGTTTTTGTACGAAATTATGCTGTAAAAAGTTACCTCTCTACCCAAATTGAATTACGCTGTAGTTCTCAAATGTTCGATCTGTGAGATTGGATTGGACTGAAAACTCTGTTAGTTTTGTATTGGAAAGTGTGGAATCACTGAGGAACAGTATCAAATTTTGTAGCTGGTATCTAAGCTGATTTTATAAGTACCAATGAACGAATTCCATTTATCTGGTAAAGCAGCTTAAGTTTGCCGACATATTTTTCTGTAAAGTCACATTATTTCTTTAGAACTGTTAACCGCGCAAATGAGCTAAAGAATTGCCAGAGCATCTATTAATGGTGCGTGAAATTAGTTGGTCGTCATCAGCTCATGTGTTTGACCGCTTAGTGCAGTCGGTTATTCAAAGAAAAAACACACCGAAGAACGTCAAGCACAGGTTGAGAAAAATGCTTGTTTTTGTTCTAAGGCGTCAGCATGTCAAAATATTGCTGTTTAAATTTTTTCAAACATCGATTAGTAATTGCCACAGACGGCTTGAGCTTTTGTTTTAACATCTCTATTAACGAGAATGAGACTTGGTTAAGAAATGGACGAACTGAGTGAAAGCGACAGTAAAACAGGTAAAATATTTGTAAAGTGAAGGTTGTTGGAATGATTTTTCTGTGAGATTGCAATGTTATTTCGCAAAACATCACAGGTTCTTCTGTTTGTCGAATAAGGTTGTCGCCTTGCTGTATTTCTATGGACAAACTATGAACGAAACTTGTTTCAACAAAAGTTTAGCATATTTCTGGAACTGAAAATGTAAACGTGCAATATTAGTTGATGCCAATGAAACGTTTCTGTAATTTTATGTATTCTTCAAACTTGGTATGTTAAAAAAAGTTAGTAAAAAAGAAGAGATTAAGCTTAAGTTCTACAGTGCAAGTTGGTTGATCTGCTTTTGTTTATGGAAGACTCTTAGAGTAACTACTGAGGTGACGACTCAAACGAAAGATTTCAGTAAGGACATTCAGTCAAGGGAGTCTACTTTAACCAAAGAAAATCTTACTCGACGCACTTTGAATTGCTAATGTTTTCAGCTACACCATGTTAAAGATTGTATTGTAAGAAGTAGTCAGTAGTCTTGCCCCGAACAATCGCCTTGTGCTATCAGTTTTATGAAGTTTTAAAACTCTAAAACAATATTGTGTCTATGTTACTTTAAGCAGTTTTATAGTCAAATTTAATTGCTTTGAAACTAAAATCAAAATTTAATGTTTTCTGGAAAAAAATGTGCAGTGTTATAAAATACAAATTGATCACGCAGTAGCACGGTATTATCATCATCATCATACATCGGTCCTGCTACTGTTGGCTGATGACCTTCACAGATGTTTCCACTCCATTCTATTATTCACCGTTCTCATCCAGGTGATAATATTTTCTCTAATATTATCTTTCCGTATTTTTGTTACGGTACTCTCTGCAGTCTATTCTCTAGTTCTTTTGTATCTCTTTGTGTCCAGTGTCCACTAGGGTGCGGCTGGTGCCCCATGATTTTCAAAACTGGAATCGATTGACCCTTACTTTTTTTTGGTGAGGAGGTTAGGGGTATAAAACAATCTGTTAAAATTTCAGGAAAAATAAACAATGTTTAGGGGTAGCAGGTCACCCCCAAACTTTTGAACCCCCTCGCTCGCCCCGATAATCACGATTTTACAGTATCTACAGTTATACTTGGGCTAGAGAGTTGATTTATAGCTCAAAATGACCAAAAACCTCATATTTATATTAGTCTTTCTAACATTATATAGGTCTATACCCTTGAGAAATAAAGATAATGTGAAAAAAACTATTTTTCTCTTGTACGACAAGAATTATTTGGCATTAATGGTATATAATATACATAAAATTTATTTAATAAACTTGTTCTATAACCGTGTAATTGTGTAACTAATACCTACTTTTAAAATAATTGCTGACTATTGTAATTTGCATATTTAATTTCAGCAGAAACAAACATTCAACACATTGCAAGGTGAAGCAGTAAGGTAGTATTGCATTAATTTATAATGCTAGAAACCACGATGCTGATTTCAGATTTTTATTGATTTGGTAGCTGATGTCTGGCATTCTCAACCACTTGCAGAATATCTTGATGACGATCTTCTCTCTCTGCTGCCCCCAAAAAAATCATGGCATAGCTTTACCTCTCTCTCGGCGGCATCGTTGACCACATGAAGACTTTGTACAATAGTATTAGCTTGTTTGTACTGCTCATCTTCTGACCATTTTTTAATTGGTCGCGAGAGGAAGGTATGCCTAATCTTTAATGCCTAGAAAAACATCCACCAACCACTTCCAAAAATTGTATCAAATCCATGGATTCTTCAGTAGGCATTCTGGGAAAACACGGTCTGCCAAAACCTGTTCCATATCGGTTGGAAGCAGTTGTGGATCTTACCGAGAGCAAACAATCAGCCATTTTCAGCTTCTCTTCGGGAGGGACATGTTGACTGAAAAGAGCCAATGGCACCAGTTCTTCTGTGAGATACCAAAGATGGTTTGCAAAGCCTCTGAGGGCAGAAGTAGCAAGCGTTTGGTCAATACGAACATAATGCAATAACGAGTTATTTAAACCAAGATCATTCTTAGGTGCAGTGGCAGGATCAGTGGTTGTCAACCACCATGGAATGTAACAATAAACTACAAACTGGACAAATTGGTGGATTTTGGTTTGTTGCAGTGGTGTAACCACTTTTGCTTTGAGCAATTCCTTCACAATTTTAGAACTCATTAAGTCCATCTTCAAGCAATACAACAACTTCGACATCCAACGTGCTTTATGCATGGCACCTGGTTTACGAAATGCAAAGTTTTTGACTATCTCACTATCACCAAGATAAACCAGCGTCAAATGCACCAATTCTTTATAATCACCACATACAAACGATTGTGTCAATGCCTTGTTACATAGATCAATAATGCTATGCCTTCGATCCTGGAGATGAGTTGGTGTGATTGGAATATCCAAATTATCAACATCTCCATGGGTCAAAGAATCATAGTTTTCTTTGAATCTGGTAAATAATGTATCATGCATTCACTTTGGTAAATAAAATTTGTATACAGTACCGTACCAAACCATTTCCAAAAATTTAGACAAATGTTTCGTAACTGAAAAATCACTAAATGGAACACATAACTATGTAAGAAAGACTGCAAATCTGTCCAAACTTTTGCAAATCTATACCTGACTGACTCGTATCGGTAATCTTATCATCATCATCTTTCAGCCCTAACACAGTGATTAAGTTTTTTAACAGAAAGATATCTGACTCTGTACTTACCTTTTAAATACCATGATATCAGGACTTTTAGAAGCTTCCATGTTTAAAATATTCCATGAATGCGTTAGTACAACTTCGCCTATATGGTGTCTGCATGCAAACCACAGTAACTTTCGATTCAACTTCTTTTGAATAGATACACATGCTGCCGTTTGAGATCCTGAAATCAGATAATCTATATGCCTAGTTGCTGAACTTGCTAAGAAATAATATTTCTCTTAGATACTGCATTTGTTTTTGTACATCTATTTATATTTCTGTTATAATATGCATACTGTTTCATATTTTATTGTTACTTACTACTCATAAAATATAGCTTTACAAGAATAATTCATAATAATCTTATTAATCTGGTCTGCCTTCTGCAATTGTATAGATATTACTGTATTGAGTTAACCTTTCTTGAATTGTATTTTACTGAATTCTGATTATAAATGCCTGACTGAATTTTCTATTCTATATAATACTACCGTTGTGTCAAACACCATCCCTCCAACACACTCAGTGCAATTCCATTCCTTGAAATGTTCAATGGTAGCTTTTGAAATTAATTCTCCTGATTTTTGTGATGACTTATGTGGTAGTGCTGGAACTCCAAAGTTCTATAAAAACCCTAAAACACCATTTTTGGCAATATCTCTTTTTCTAACGGAAATAGACCTATATAATGTTAGAAAGACTAATATAAATGTGAGGTTTCTGGTCATTTTGAGCTACAAATAAACTCTCTAGCCCAAGTATAACTATAGATACTGTAAAATCGTGATTATCGGGGTGAGCGAGGGGGTTCAAAAGTTTGGGAGTGACCTGCTACCCCTAAACATTGTTTATTTTTCCTGAAATTTTAACAGATTGTTTTATACCCCTAACCTCCTCACCAAAAAAAAGTAAGGGTGAAACATCCATACAAGGGGCACCAGCCGCACCCTAGTGTCCACTTTATGGTTAATTTGTACTTTGGTATGTAGATGTTTTTGATAAAAATCTGTAATAAAAGCATTCCCGTTACGTGAAAAAGTTATCTTGCAATGGAGAAATTGTGGCCGGATTTTGAATCAGTGCCAAAGTTGATACAGGCAAGGGTATATTTTTTTGCTTTTGATGAGAAAACACTTTTACTTGTCGTGTCAGAAAGTTCGCTATGAAAAGTTGGTTAGTAAAGTTAGCTTATATGTGTGGTATTGTTTGGAATGTGAAGCAGTGTAGAAGAATCTCTGGTATTAAACTTTTTGAAAGTAATTGCACGTTTTCTTTCAAATTTCACTTCTTTGTTGTTGTAGTTTGCCTATTGTACTCAGACCCATACAAACATGAAGTATGAGATTGACTTCGCCTAATGTTTTTATTTTTGTTATGTAATTTAAGTAAAAATCATGATACCATCGAAAACTGCCAGTTTTTAACAAAACGTTTAGCATTCAATTTCCGAAATAGATGAGAGAAATTGGCACATCTGCCTCACTCGCTGAAAGAAAATCGATTCCACTTTAAGTGTAAGTCAAAGGTCAAACCGCAAAGGTGTGATTAATTATGCCTGAAGAAAATCATGTGAGTTTCCTCAGAGTTGTTGACAAGTGACTGGTAGTTCTTTGATTGTAATAGCCTAATAGGCTTCCTGCTTGCCAATGTAGTTGCTTCAAGACTACGGAACGGCTACATTATATCAATGTTATTTAAACGTCTTTTCAAGTTGACAATCCAAAGCAGACAGAGTCTAAAGCCACGGCGACTAGTGTGTTTCACTTTGTGTGTGTAGCGTAATCTGTACATGGACCGACGTAGAAGCAATTTTGCTGAACGCTTTTGACACTTTGCTGCAACAAGATTGCACACATCATGATTGCATGTATCACATCTGCATGGATTGTACTGATTGCAATGAAAACAAGTCAAAATGTGTGTTTTCGTGATTTGAATGGCTTTGCTAAGGAAGTGATTTGGCTATATATACTCCCTACTTCTGCAGATGCAAACCCCGTTTTGTTTCGTTCAACTTTTCGTGTATTTTTTACTACCGTAAAATCAAAAGCTCTTTGCTTGCAAAATCATGTTGTCCAACTGGCGTGCCTGCCAACTTTGTCTTAAAAGATTTTTTGTCGCAGGCAGAATGTTTAACTGCATATTCTTGGCCGTTGCAGTGTCCACATTACGACCTAATTGCCTGGTGTCAACACTCGGAATGGCCCGTTTCGGTGAGTCCGATTCGGTGAGTCCGATCCCTTAACGGGGGATTTTTTCAATTTTTTTTGAATTATTGGGTACCGTAGCCTAATTATCATGGCCGTTTTAAGGTTAGGGGTTAGGAGTTATGGTTAGGGGTTAGAGGTTAGGAACTCACCGAATCGGACTCACCGAATAGTAGCAGACCCGTCAACACTACCTGACTACTCACTATAGAACAGCGAGCATTGTGTTTCGCTAACCATACCGGTGTTACCTCCACACTAGCCACCAAGACTTTTCCCAAGAACATGTGTTTCTCGGCAGTCGAGTGTAGCCAGAATTGACAGCGATAAACACGTGGTTCGCCCATGAGGCTTGGCTCATCAGTATCGCACCACTAATTCATGCCACATAGTTCTCAAACTCTGCTTTTGTCAGTCAATTAAATCCTTACCTTTGTGGCAGAAAACAACCAAACTAACTGTCGTCAAGGATCCTTGGTCTCAGCCTCATGGGCGAAACACGTGTCAATCGCCGTCGATTCTTGCTACACTCGACTGCCGAGAGACCTAATTGGCTGCCGTTTGGTGGAGATAAAGATTTAATAATGTGGCAATGGTTCGACAAGTTGCTTGAAGGCTTTAGCAAAACGCAGTTACAACATTACTTTCATTTGAACAACCTGTGTTGCTAGAGATGTTTATTGATAATTTCAGAAAAGGCTGTTTGCTATGCAGGTGGTTTAAAGTTTACGAATCATAAGTAGCAAATGCACCAATTTTCGAGATTCTTGTCAGCCAGTAAAAAGAGACAGAATTGCTATGTTTGTGCCGGTACAGGTCTGATAAGGGAGGTAAGAATGTGCTGAGTGCTCAGAAAACCATCATAATTAAGCTGTGGTAAAATTGCCAGTCTTGTTTGTTAACTGAATGATTGTAAGCGCGTCAGTTAAAAGATTAGCAGCAGCTTTGAAAAGTTCACTGTTTTGTTTTTCATCTCGAGATTCCAATAAATTTTATATTCAGTTGGACTAGCCGCTAGTGTGAAGACAATGTTACTTTGAGTAAATTCTTTGTTTCACAAAATTTTAAAACGTATTATTCCGTCCGTGCCGTTCAGTAATATAGGCTAAAGATGTATTTTGTTCCTTGTCAAAAACTTTTTTATTAATCACACCTAGGGATGGTTAAAAACGTTTTTTAGTCGTCGTATTTTTTAATCGTTTTCTTCAACGTTTTGTTTGTTTTTCATTTGTTTTATTTGTTTTTTTATTGGTTTTTTATACTGTTTCCAATCGTTTCGTACATTTTTTTAAAGTAACAACTGTTTTCATTATCATAACAAAGAACTGCAAAGGAAAGTATTGATTTTGTAGGGTAGTGGTGAGCTAAATTCCGTAAGAGTGTTTGTTAATGTTAACAGAAAGCGTGAGTGACCCAAATTCCGTGAGAGCAGAATTTAGGTTTTGTATTTTCACAGTTGAAGTGCATTTGAAAATTGCAGTTCTCATAAGTTTCGCCCAACTGTTCTCATAATATTAATTTGTTAGTTAAAAACATGGTACATGTTACAATTTGTAGCTACTGAATAACTTATAAGTTCTGTCAGTCAGAAGTGTGGTGGCATGCTTAGCAAGTGGTACCAATGAACCATCCAACTTCAAGTGCTACCGAGGATGAGGACTGTTAGGTCCCAGCGGGGTGACTGACGATGTTAACTGTCAACATCCTTTGTTACGTCTTAATTTGTTTTATTAGTTTGTTTTATATCTTTCATTCCTGTCGATTTCTTCATGCATAGCTTCTTACGATGAGTATTATATGGAGTATTGTGTTCTTTTTTGAACTCTAATTGGTGAATCTACAATCGAGTCGACTGACACAGGTTAACTTATAGGTAACAAAGGTGGACAGCACCACACTAAATTGACAAATTCAGTTCAATTCAGTTCTTTCAATTTCAATTCAATAAACTCGAATTTGCCAATTTTAGTGTGATGATCTTTACTTTTTTTGATTACTTTATCACACTACGCATCCTTTTGGATCATTAGTGTAGTCATGAGAAGACTTTAATGAAAAGTTTAGTGACAAAAGTTTTATTTTGGTAATTTATCGATGTCCTGATTTATTCAGAACAAATATTTCAGATAAGCAAAAGTACAAATTTTGTTTTAACATTTCAATTTTTGACAGAGTGTTACTGCAAAATAAACAATCGTTTTTTTTCATTTTGTTTTTTTTTTTCAAAAAAAAAACATGTTTAAAAAAAAAACAAGAACAAAAAAACGACTCACATCTCTATCCACATCCGTTATTCAGATGGGCTTGTCGAACGAAAACTTTCACAACTAAACAATTAGGCTATGTTTCGTTTGGACACAAAATGCTCATTCTTTCGATTTCCTTTTGAATTAAATTTCTTAAGAGAATGATCTTTTTAACTTCAGCTGAAAAATGGTGCGACAGCTCCGAAATCTTTGTTTTTGTCCAAACATTTTACTTATTTACATTTGTGATTGGCTGTAATCGTTTGGAGAGTAATTTCACGTTACGAAAAGTCTACTGTTGTCGTTGAGGTGGAAATTCCAAAATGAAACCTTGAAGTGAGCTATTATAACTATTTTCTTAAGTACTGTAGTTGTTAAAGTTGTCCTTGAACGTTCAATCTTAATTTTACTCCAATTTTACTAGCGTAAACAAAAAAACGGTCTTTTACTGAGACCACCCAGATGAAATTGGAAGCTTTGTCTCAGGAAGTCTATGCTAATAATTGCTTGTTGAGCGCTCCAAGTACGGAATTGGCTTACGCCCAATGGTCAAATGCTAGCTGCATGATTGCTTTGCTAAAATCGAAAATTGTTTTTTCCCATCTGCACCTGTGTGTGAGTCGGAGAAACGTATTAAGTAGCGGCTCTAACTGTTACCGAGATTTTGGTAAAAACATTCACCTGTTTCCTTTGCAAAAGATTGCTGTGACGTTGTGTGAACTTTTTCGCTGTTTGTGAATGAGCACAGGCGTTCCTTCCTGGTGTCGCATAACCACAGAACGATTTTGTTAGATTTTCATTCCCAGCTAGCAAAATCTGTTCTTTTTACATTGATTTAACGTCTGTAGACCTTGAATCAATGCAACAAAGACAGGTTTTGCTAGCTGGGTTGCTTTTGCAACGTTGTATCGATGCAAAACAGGCTTATCTCTTGTTCTTCCTTCAGCACTACTGAAGTTTGGCTATCAAGATTTCAAGTTCGTTTCTAATCATCTTTATCTTGGTCAAAAACTAAGTTTAGAAGATCACACTGAAGATAAAAGTGCTTGTAAACGCTGTTAAGATCCTGAAGGCGGCTTTGAAATAGAAATCAGAGTAGTGAGCAGTCTTGAGAGAAAATGCACGTTTTAATGTGGAATTAAAGAACTACCACCGCTGCCAAGAATACAGTTGTTTGATTCTGTAAGTAAAATCGTCTGTCTATAAACCAGTCATAAATGCGAAAGTGAAAATTAGAATCAACGCTTTTTGCAGACAGGATATGTATTCGACAAACGCTCACTGCAGTTGAATTGCTGCTGGTGCTACTGTTTTAACGTAGTATGATGTATATACGATATATAAAGTATGGTGTGATGTAGCAGAAAGTTTTTCTAGCCTGGAAATCAATTATTGTTGTACAATGATCTAACGTTTTTTGACCAGTTTCCTTGATGGGTTGATGCGTGAAGTTACAATTTCAACCTAGCATTTAACTTCGCAGTGTTACAGTACTTTAATAAATTATTATTCTGACCTGAAGTCGTTTGTTTATGTAACAATTGCAAGTTGTATTAATGTAAAATGGTAGCAAAGAGCAGTGTAATTTTGATTTTGCTCCACCCAGTAGTGTATGGGCCCTTGGCTTGAAATCTGCTAGATTGTGTCCGGGTAATCACATAGAGTAGTACAAATAAGATATGTCGTCGCCAAGTGGCACTGTATCCCAGACAACAAAATCCGGCATTTTTACATTGATTCAACGTCTGCAGACGTTGAATCAATGTAAAAATGATGGATTTGCTCTCTGTGATGGACTTTCAACTTAATTACAGTCTGGAAAGTCTTGACATTGTGAGGTCAGCACCGGTGGTTTCATAATTGAAACGTTTCAACTGGTTTTTCATCACATTTTCTGGTGGAGTTGTTTACATTTATTTGACGTTGTCACACGTTTAAAGCTGCTTGCTCGAACAGCTTGCCATACACCTGTATAGCCGACGGATTTAATCATCTTTGCCTTTCATGTCTTGTACAAGTGTTTGACACACCCTCCTAATCCTTTCATCAACTTAATAAGTTTGAAAATTACGCTTTTTTTTATAACGCAAAGAGCTATTCAATCGGAATTCACGTTGATTATTTTAATGTTTCAACTTTTACAGTTGAACTGTTACGTTTTTTTTTTAATTTTCAATACTGAGAATATGTAGTTTCTGGAAAGAGTTCGCTGTTTGTACCACAGACAGGCAAAGAACAGCCATACAACAGGGTTGAACATTATAAGAATATATTTTGCATATTTACAAATAGTTTTTACAATCAAACGTTTTGTACTTAACTTCCGCCCTCATCAAGAATCTGAAAATATTTGTAAGAAATGCAATAAATTTCAACCTTTTAAAGTACCGGTTCTGCTATTTTGCATTCATTTGCACAACAACCTAACCTCTTAGTCTAATTTATTAAGAAGCGATTTCGCTATAGTAGGCTATTAGTCTTTTGAAGTAGAATTCTTCATAGCGCTTAGGCGCCTTGTGTGGTTTCCGTGTTCCTGTCACTTCGCATTGTTTCTTTGCAAAGATGTCGTTTGTTTTCTGGATTTCAGCCCTGTTTTGACGTTTTATTTGTGTACACGAAACGACAATAAGATGTCAATCTGCAACCAAGATGGCATTGATATTAAGCTGTCAACTTGCGAATCGGGCTTCATGACTCACATTACTGCGTGGGCAGCGTTTTGAACAGGAAAGCTGTGAATTGAATGGATCGTGACGAAAGATGTCGCTGCTCATTGATCCCAGCCAACAAATCAGTCCCTTTTGCATTGAATCAATGTAAATTGGCACTGATTTGCTGTCTGGGCTTATGTGTACTATTTTTAACACAATGATGTCATTTTACCGAGCTCTTGTAACTGAAGCGATATGTTTTATTAGAAAGCATGGCGGCGATTGGGGATCGTTTGTTCTCAAATGCCACCTTGGTTGAAACACACAAAGTTCAGACTGTTACTGACGAGACCTTTTCGTTACCCAATCAATAAAACTAGGTCTTTTTACATCGTTTTAACGTCACTGTAGTGGTTTATGTATGTGAATTGTGAAAGTTGTCCAACTTGTCCATGGATCTTTGTACATCTCCATATCTCTCTATAAACGTTAGGCCTGCAACAGTTTGAACCGAGGTTCAGTGAGCTTCGAAAGATAACTTGTCTGGCTTTTGTTAGGAGTGGGATTACTGTAAAATAGTTCACACTTTATCTGTCAGGAAAAGCTTGTAAAAGGAAACATTCTTAACATTTTTGACTCGACAAAAATCGTGCTGTTTTTGCTGCCTTCACCAGAGTTGCTGTAAACTTGATTTAAGGTTAGTTTTTTTTTGATTCACAAGCACATCCTTGATACATAAAAAAGAAATCTTTGCATTTCTTCTATCTTTGTTTCGCTTCAAAGTTTGTTCTATGCAACTCTGTACAATCAACATATTGAATGTTTTAAATCTTAACTTCTGATTGATTCTAAACACGAAGATTGGCAGAAAATTATGTCTTTGTTTAAATGCAAATGTTTAGTCACTACGCATAAGCTTGAAGATGGCAGCAATATCCCTGTAGTTTTGAATTGATGCGAGTTCATTGTGATGGCCACACTGTTAGAGCGGACTCGCATCAAGTTTCACTTCTTGGGGATTAGATACATTTCTTATGTTAATGTTAGACGAAATGTCGAAAAACGTTAAGAAGTTTTTGGATTACTTACTAGTCTTATCGTCAAAGTAGTAGATATTGCATCTGAGTTCTTATTTAGTCGGAAAGTGGTTGATTCTGCAAAGATTTGACTTTCAAACAAACTTGAACCGCAGTTGCAAGAGATTTTTCGGCTTTTAAAGCTTTATTTTGTTTCTTGGTTTTCAGACTAGCCTGAGGGCAGAGTGCAGCTTTTGACACTTGATGAATCTTTTTTCAATTGTATTTCGTGCTTTAGCATCACCTGCTGAACATGAATCTGCTGGTATTGAAATATCCTTTGCAACTATTTAACAGAATGTCAATAGTTGTTTGCACACAACGCTTACAGCTGTTGAACGATAACACCATAACAATTGGTTGCAGAAGCCCGAGTAAAAAAAATTGCTTGGTTTTCTGCTATTCGTCAACTTGTAACTACCAATTCATGCAAACAATGCATTGAAATTTTGTGATAAACTGTAAAAGGCATTGTGAAGAAGCTGCCTGTAACAGCAAATAAAACGTGTGGCCAACGCACCACTGGAATAGACTATTGTCATCAGTTCTCCAACGTAGCCTACTCCTTCCTTGTGTAACCGGTCTGTTTCGCTGACTCTGTCTACTAAACAAACCGTGGACTTACCACTCTCCAGTCCACGCTTCCTAATTACACACGCAAGTCGAATTGTGTTTGCCGCCACAATATCTACACGAACTGTAAGCTTTCGCACTCTGTTTTTTGTATGTTGTCACTGCGTGAAAGTGGTAATGTACACCACTACACCAGTTTTAAATATCATTAGATGTCGAATAAATGTCTCTGGAAGATTTTTTGTTTTGTCGTTTTGAGAAACTTGATACGGATGGATGTTATCTGAAGGCAGTTATACTTTATAGCCCATTAGAGAGATTTGTAGTCATAACTCATGTGAGTACTGTACTTGAATTTGCTCATAGGGAACGTTCAAATATTACGTAACGCTTTTTTTCCGAATTTTTGACCCCCCCCCCCATGTAACGCCAACGTAACGCTTTTTTCAATCCCCCCCCTCCCCCATGTAACGCTTTTTCACTACGAATTCAGCACAAAAAACTACCATTCCGTACTCGAAAGCGTTACGTAACGTTTTGCTTGAACCCCCCCCCCCCCCCGATGTGACGCTAACGTAACGCTTTGCATAAACCCCCCCCCCCCCTCCCCCTCGAAGGCGTTACGTAATATTTGAACGTTCCCATATTCCATTTTTCCACATGCCTGTATAAATAATGACATTGAGATAAACACAACTGAATGGCGTGCTAAGATCGGAATCTACGACGCGAAAATTCAACTTGAACTCCCGAGAATTTCAAAGGGCATGATTATTTCCACTTTGTATGAGGAAAAGCGACTGTGCGGTAGTTATCATGGATTTTCAGTTTAGAAATCACGTATACAGTAGTTTAACTTCACACTATATACGACTGTTATCCTGCAAGATTTTTCATGTTACTTTAGAGCAGTGGTTCCCAACCTGGGGTTCGCGGACCCCTTGGGGGTCCGTGAGAAAGCATTTGGGGGTCCGTGATTACCTTGCTGAATTTTTAGAAAAAAACTTTGTTCTATATGCACGGATGGAGCACCAGCTATGCTCGGGAACAAATCCAGATTTGCTGCTTTAGAAAAAACTAAGCTCCTCGCGTGGTTGTTACCCATTGCTTCTTGCACAGGTAGCCTACGCCTTAGCAGCAAAAACTTTACCAGCAAGTCTCGAAGAAATTCTGACGAATTGCGTGAAAGTCGTTAATTTCATCAAAAGCAGAGCTGTAAACCACCGTACTTTTAAAGCGCTCTGTCAAGAAGTAGGGTCAGATGACGGAGTACTTTTGTATCATTCTGAGGTACGTTTGTTATCTAGAAAAGTTTTAAAACGACTGCAGCAGTTAAAAAATGAGGTATCAACTCATTTGAAAGCAAAAGGAAGTCCCCTTTCAAAATTATTCGAGAGTAAAAGTTTTCTATACGGCATGGCCTACTTAGCCGATATTTTCGGTCATATTAACAATGTTAATCGTGGCATTCAAGGACCAGGTGTGACAATAATTGATGCAGCTGAAAAACTGAAAGTGTTTTAGCCAAGTTGCTGGTTTGGAAACGCAGATTGGAAGCAGGTAATTACGCTCACTTTCCAATGTTAGAAGATCTTGATGGATGAAACTCAAAGAGAATGTTCTCTTTTGATCCCTATGAGAGAAAAGTTTTGCGCACACTTGAAACCCTGCAAATCTCATTTCAATGTTATTTTAATTTAGAACACCTGCCAAACGAAGTTGAAACATGGATTCGAAATCCTTTTCTTTTTGACTTGAACAACATTAGCGATGACGATCTCAATAAAGATGACCTAATTGATTTGAGATCAAAAGAGTTATTACGCATTGAGTTTCATTCAAAAACTGTGGAAGAATTTTGGTGCTCACAACTGCAAACCCACCCATTCTTGGCAAAGCAAGCGATTATTGTTTTGTTACCATTCATAACCACTTAACCTTTGCGAGGCAGGATTCTCAGCTCTTGTTACAATAAAAACAACAGTGAAATCCCCTGGCCAGAGGACGTTGAAGATGACATGCGTGTTGCATTGTCAAAAACTCAACCACAGTTCAGTCGTTTAGTTCAGGAAAGGCAACAACAACCATCTCATTAAATTTGCTTACGTTGAAAAAGTTTCGGCATGGCACTTTGGGTCACCTTAATATTCAAATACAGCTGACATTTCTTGAACAATCCATTCATTTGCGTATTGGAGCAACTGTTTAACCTGATAATTGCCGCAGGAGTCACAGCGGCAATGCAATATGACACCGTACAGTAGTTGAGTAGCATAATTATTACAATAGTCAATAGTAGGTTAATTGAGTTTCAGGAAAAATTTAGGTAGGGGTCCGCAGAATTAATAATTTGTCTAAAGGGGTCCGTGACAACAAAAAGGTTGGGAACCACTGCTTTAAAGGTTACGATCCGATCGCTGTTGTGTAAGTGCGAATTAACGATGCATGGTGTACATTGGTATCGCGTTAGCTTTGAAACTACAGACGACGTTGGCGAACGACCATTTTCGTCAGTAAAGCCACTGAAGAAAGTGCTGGTATACCTTTCTTCCAACTTCAGTCACTTCAAAACGGCTTAATTTGCCCTTGGCGCTGACTTCGTCGTTCATTTCAGCCGCACCGCACGTATGTGCCTGCACGCGTGTATGCCTCCGTGCTTATGAGCATTTCCGTAACGTTGCGTGCAGTCTTGTAGCAATTGGGCGGCAAACTCAAGCCAAAGAGTCTGGCATGAGAAGATATTACTTTGCCTTTGACCCCCACGCTTTGACCCTTTAGCATTAGCGATAAACCGCAGTTTTGTGAATTGAGGTTAAAAGAGTAGCATTTTATTGAAAGCAGAAGCAGCTTGCGTTGGCTCAGCTGTGTCTTCGCTCTGTAGAACAAAACAATGGTATCAACTTTAGCACACAATTGTGTCTCAGCAAATGGAAGTTGCTTGCCAGTCAGAGCCAGTAATTTATTAGCGTTTAGTGGAAGTGTATTTTGTAGCATATTGTTAATTCTTCTTAGAAATGCTTTTCCTGCAATAGGAGTATATATAACTAATTTGCTCAGCTATGACTCAATTAGTCAGAAGCTGATTTAACAAATTAAATTATTACTGATTTTGCAACAGTGTCATTGCTGCTTGATTGGATTGCTAAAGCTTCCTTGCTACAAAAATCGCATACACTTGTTTAGCTTGTTCTTGAGATGGAAGGATTTATTGCATGATCGCCTATTCTCTAAAAAATATTTTAAAGGTTTTTCTTCATATAACTTGTGTTTGGAGCACGATAGTACAAAAGCCTAATTCAAGAAATATTCAAAAGTTTCTAAGAAAATAGTTTTGATCAATCTTGCATGCTTTGCTACATGGTGCCATATGGCATTTGTGATCGCACGATCATTCTCTCTTTATCACGTTCTGAGGAAGTTGCCGCAGAGTTATGGGGTTTACACTTTGGACGACCTTACTGTAAAATCTGTCGTTGCATAAGAAAAATAAACTTCCAATAGCCAAATTCTGTCTAGTACCCTTTGATACCTTGCTTTTAAATCTTACTATTTCCCACTACAACTCGACGTGCAACATTTCTATTTGATTCAGCGCCAGCACAATCCTGTTGTAAGATAAATTTTGCCGATAAACAGCAAGCATACCTTGCTCAGTGGTTCAGATGATTGTTCAACAGATGAGATGTCAGCTAGTAGATACTCTGTATATTGAGATTGTTTTTTAGCCTTGCTGCGTTTGGTGTTCACCTTTATAGCTTTCACCTCACCGTGTCTTAAGATTAAATAAATTGTATCACCAACGGAACAACAGTAAGTGCAATTAAGTTTTCTCCATGCGAAAAATGCACTTTGTATGAGACTTTGTAGAAGGTTACATAAGCGCATCATAGTTCGGTCGTAAGCCTTACATAATTTTTAGAAAGCTTACCTTTCACGGAATAACTTGACGGGCGAGTCAGTCATCGAACCGGCTTGTTTTTTTGTTTTGTTTAATTCGCGAATTTTTTGGTTATAAATACTGTAGTTTATATAGCTGTCAAGCCGTCTAACGATCACAACGCTTTTGTTGCCTGATCAGAACGATCTGAATTCATAATGCGGTTGAAGTTAAGCTCTTGTCCACAATCAAGTTTATTCCTAAGATTTTGTCTTTACCTATACAAGTGCAAAGCGCTTTTATATGCAGATCAAGCATGCGTTAACTGAACTAGTGTGGGGCGTAGGCTGCTTCCTATATTGCAACATGTGATTTAGAGGAGTGATCTGTCAATTAACTGTTTTTTGAAAATTGAATGAGGCTGTTCACCAGGCGCATTAAATTAAATAATATGAGATGCACCAGTAGCACCAGTAGAACATCTCATATTATTTGACTGTTTTTTATTATTGTGTCACACTCTTTTGCAGTGATTGCCATCAATTATGCCGCCATTGTAACTCTTTGACTGCCCCAATAGGGGGCTTGCCCCATGGAAAAAACGAGTTGGTATTTTTGAGACATAGCGTCGTTGTACTGTGACTACATGGGGCATCAGACATACAATTCTTTAAATGACGAAAGTCGCAATTTAGAGTTCCCGAGCTCAAGACTACTCGTTCAAAAAGCGATATCATTGTCAAATTACTGATTGTTGATTGCCAGCTTATTCTTCAATGTGTTGTTTTCTATTTGCAGATGAACAAGCTAGTGGTAAGAAACACGCAAACATGCGAATATACAGCGACTTGACTCCGTCGGACGAAACTGCGATGTCCCATCACAACAACATTCATCATCAAAGCAACGGACTACTTGCCCGTGTTTATGCCGATGATAAACAAGCCCTCTCGTGTCATCCTGCAAATTCGCCAGCAAAGTCATCACCGGAAAGAAAACGGACTTCGTCGTCTCATTCAGCAACAGACAGCGACCACAAATCCAGAGCAGCAGGATTGTCTCAACAACTGGGGGCTACCTTTTCTGGCTCTGTTACTCAACCAGCGACCCAGGTCCCTGCGGTCAATCCCATGATGCCCTTTATTCCTCCGCTGATGTATCAGGCTGCATTTGATCCTGCCTTGTGTGCCGATGTCTTAGCCCGTCAGGGCTTGGGTAACGTTAGTAATGACACACGCAGGCAAGCACCATCACCTGACCCGACACCTAACCCCACTTCATCGAGTGCTTCAATACAAGCTCAAGGACTTCAACGGCTAATGTATCCATTACACAATCCTGCGCTTTTCGTGGGACCCCGTACTGCTGCTGCACCGCCAAGCATTGGCCTCACTGATATTTCAATGGGCTTTCCTTCTCAGCTGGCGGCTTTGAACCAGACTGCTAGCATGCTGCCCCAGCAACTGGCAACCTACTCAGCGCTTTCAGACGCTCACAAACGCGCAATGGAGAATCCGACGCAGACTTTGCCAGCTCACTTGCTGACCAATCCGTATTTAAAGGCTTTTTCTCTTGATCCGGCCACGGGTAAAGACAGAAACGTTTCGACACCTACTCACCCTGCTGGGATTGGCTTGCCTGCAGGTTTACCGCCCCACGCAGCCGACTTGTTGCAAAAGTATCACGAAGCCTTTAGCAACGAGGCCTTGAAGCCAGAAAACGCTGCAGCCAAATCCCAATCTCCAAAGGTCCCTTGTCGCTCTGTATCACCCGAAAGTATCAAAAAGTCCAACCATGCCCACCCAGCGCACTTTCATGCTCCTTACTCCCACGGTTCCGCGATATCTCGGTCCAAGTCACCTATCTCCGAACGCAAAATCTCGACTCCAACGACTCGACCGCTCAAAAATGCAAATGACAGGTTCGAAGCTCGATCGTTGAACTGCCAACCCAGAGACAAGGAAAGTTTTCATCGCGACAGTCACGATCTGCGAGTAAATGGGGGGGAAGATGCTGGCAGACGATTAATGGCTATGGCTCAAAGGTAAGTAAATTCGTTAGTTATTTGACATTTTGGTAGACCATATTAAACGTTTAGGCTTATGTGCAGATCTTAATGAAATTTTTTTATAATTAGGGCACATACTGGTATTAGTTTTTACTCTTCTCTTCGGTATAATAAGATGTTGAGAAAGGCAGTTGATAACGAATGTCAGCTTACCACTTCGCTAATTAGCCGCTGAAATGATTTAATCTCACTGTTCTTATCTTTTATCCAAATCTTAAAGGGTGTTCTTGGTTTTTCGCGTTTGAGCTGCGTTTTAATCTGGTTAGCCGTATCGTGTGTGTCTTGCCAGGAAACAAAATCCGTCTTTCATTCATTGATGCTTGGCTAGCTGTTAAGATCACTACAGTATGTGCCTGCAGAGTGCATATGGCATATGGCAAGCTGAAACCTCAACGCAAATTGGGAACCTTCCATCGGAATTTTTTTCAATTATGTCATTAGTCAACCATCTATTGACGAGTCTACTACAGAACGAACCGGAATGTTCTAGTGATTTGCTTAGTTGGTTTAGCATTGGGCGGTCACATTCTAATGCAAATTGGCAATTCTTGTGAGGTTTGGTTGTTGATTTTTGGTGTTTTGATCCACAAGCAGTATCCTATTTAATGTCCCGAGATCCTGTTGCATCGCTAATTTATTGTGACGTCACCCGTCAGTGTTTTCTTGCGTTGTCGCTGTGCTACAATCACCCAACCGGCAACTCATCCATTTCCACGTTGATTCAACTCACGTAAACGTTAAATCAACCTAAAAAGGCTAATTTGCTAGCTAGGCGATAATCTTAGACTGCCCAGACAACAAATCAACCATTTTTTACCTTGATTCAACGTCTGCAGACTGTCTGGGTGGTTAGTGTATCTGTTGAACAAGAATTCGTTTTTTTTTAAACTCTGTCACTTGAAGAGCATTAGATCTTCAATTGAAATCGTAAGAATGGAAACCACAATGGCAATTTCGTGTCGATTGCAGCTCATATACAAAGAATGGTTAAATGATGCGTAAGTGGGTCTTGTCTAGACGATTTTCAACTTCAAATAAGTAGTGACCAATGCTGCCTTGTGTCATGTGCATACATGAATTTGCAAACCTTTATTGTTCACTGCCATACATATCTTTTCGTTCAAGTTAATATCACCGGAAAACTCCGCAAATCCGGCTTATCAACGTCGGTTCAATGCTGAGAGATGGCAAAACAACGCAGACGGTGAAGACATTTTTGTGACGTCTTGCTTGGATGCATGCAGTCGGTCTTATCACTCAAAACAAACACAACCGCATAATTTACACAAACACAGCAGCCTGAGGCATCTCTGGCTTGTTCAGAAGCGCCACGGTTTTGGTTTTTGTTATTTTCAACCATTTTTTTCTGTTGTGCGATAAGCAAAGGTTGATCTGACAGAACAAGGCCTATTCACTTATCACCTCCTTTGGTGTCATATCACTGGTTCTCTTTTTTCTTTGCGCGCATACTATTTTAAGATTACGTATCCCGTTATATTTAGAAAATCAACGCCTCATTGACTTTTAGTATTTTGTGAAGGCAAATTTTCTGTGAAAGCCCAATTCACGGTCATATCCTGTGTCGCTAGTTTTAATGGACCTGAGTTTCCCCTTGTTATGGTTGGGCTTGATTGCAGCACTGCACAACAACGTAATTGGTTTTGTTTTCCGTAACTTCGTGTCAACTTTTATCTTGATTGTATCTTTTTATGGCTGCAACTATTGCTGTGACTAAAACCTTGCGTTTGTGTAGCCGGATAGCTCAAAGGGACGAACTAGGTACTGTTTGACGCCAAATATGCGTTATGGTTCATAATTTTTTCACAAAATATAACGAATGGCGCACAGTTTATGCACTTTTTCTTTTCTAAATACAGCAGTAGTCCCCGCTAATTAAGCCCACTGACTTAATAGGCCAGGCCTACCCCCTTAATCAGCTTTAAATCGTCCGGTTCCGAGGTGGACTTAATAAGCGAGGCTACTGTACAACATGTCGGTTACATTCCAGGTTGCACAACGTCTGAAGTAATTGTATGTTGTAAATGACATATATAATATATATTCCAGCAAGCCTGCAGCTAAAACCGACTTAAAAACTTCAAAGAACTTGTGTCGGCTTTGTGTTTTTTAGATTTCTGAGTTGTGTTTGTCGTTGTAAGTCATATTGAAATGAGGAAGCGTTCAGATAAAGCATCTGGTTGTTTTTTAATATCTTTTAATCACCTCACGAAGAAAGAAACTTTAATACAGTTGTCTTTGCTTTCCAGTCCACAGAACGTACCGGCCGACATGTACGGAGTTCGTTACAAGAACTCACATGATCGAAGATCCCCATCTCCTTACAGAAACGATCGTTGGGAAGACCATCGGCGAACTTCAAGGGACTTTTCTCCACATTTATCCGCTTCAGTTGAAAAACCTGTCAAGAAACGTTCCCACGAACAGTTCGGGATTCCCCAAGATTTAATACCAGACTCGAAAACTCATAGCCCGGGTTCGCATTCTTCTGTCCCGGGGATGCGGTTATCCAAATCCCCGCCTCGTGGCAGAAGCAACAGTCCTTCTGATCGGTTGGGTCAACCCGCTGGTGCCGCTAATCCCTTTTCCGCTCTAGCGGGAAAAGCCGGTTTACCAATGAGTGAAAAAGAAGCCGCCGCGTATTTTGCCCCAAGCCACCCCTATTTGCTTCACCCAGCGCTAGGGGGCTTATCGGCCCTTCCATTCTCAGCGTTATCTGCTTCCTACTTGCGCCAGGCTGAGGCCACCACGTCTGCAGCAAACAACGCTCTTGCCGAAGCCATCGCCGGAGCATCCCCTCTTTTTCGTTCACAAATGTCTCCGGAGGTAAAATATTTAAAAAGTAATCGTTTTTTTTTTCATTCTTGCATTGTTTAACTTTTATCAGGCCAGCTCTTTGTTCAAGCTGTGTCCAGGTAGTAGTCAAATGTTTTATGTTGTATATTTGTCTGATGTGGCTGGAGTAAGATGAATGAACTAACACCATCATAACCAAGCAACACCACATCCAACATCACCAATAAAAACAAATAGTGCGAGCTCATTTTTTATTTCCTCTGCTTGTGGCTCATCAAACTGACATTTCTACCAAAATTGTGGGAAAAAATGTAAATCCTTTTAACAAGATGGGAACCAACACATACGTTTATCTTGAATCGAATGTCGGGGGCCTTTGTTATGAAATACTATTTGATGCCACAAAATCGTGGCAAGACATTTTTTGATATGCCTAAAGAGATTTTTGGTTTTCATCTCGAAACATCAGGTCATGATTCTCATAAAGCCAAAATTTATCAATGTTTTAACTTTTGTCTGCAGACCATGGAATATGCCCGCCTGGCAAATATGTCATCATACATCCCGTTACTGGCTCCACAGCACCAACAAGCTTACCTAGCAACCGGCATGGTGCCCACCACATCCGCTGCACAGGTGTGTATTGATTCATGACCTGGTTGTCCAAAGGGGCTTTAAAGCAGGGGCAGCGAGCTAAATTTCTCTCACAGTATGAGTTTGTTAATTTCCCACAATACATTTCGCCTTTGCTTTCGATAACGATCATCGGATGAAACCAGTGTTGTCGAAAAGAAAAGAAGATCCCATGGCTGGAGAGGAAGTATTGCGGAGACGTTTCTGCAAAAGCATATCTACACCCATCCCATGCAAACCTGAGTTGAAAACTATGTTATTGATTCAACGAGGTGTTTGGGTGTCATTTCCTTGTAGGAATTGATTGTTTTGTCACATGATCTCAATAATACGAAAAAAACATCTCGTTCATGCATAGTTTAATGTCGAGCAATGTGCTGTTGGGCAATGTGCTAAGAAGCTAAAGGCCGATGTATTGTTAATGCATCTTGCAACTCAAGATTTGAAACTTTTTCTTGGTTGTGAAAGTTTTCGGTAGCTTCAGTTTTCAAATAATTTAAAAGCAAAATCGATGGTATTAATGTGAAGTAATGTGTTAAGCTGATTGGTATGACGATTCAAAAGTTTACTTGTATTTCTCTGGTTCAGGATTACGCTGCGGCTTTCAAACAAGCTGCTGCCCTGCAGCAGTCTCTACTCTTGGAAACCAGAGAAAAGGAACGACTTTCAACTCCTCCTCACCCCCCTATGACCACCATGCGTCCATTCCTCCAGAATCCCGTATCCTATCCTTCAGCACTGGTTCGAGGCTCTCCGAATCCGAGTCACCAGAAACCCATGCCAAAACACTCATCCGCTTACCATCTTCCTCCATCTACACATCCATATAACTCTCACCCTAGGATTACTCCAGGTCATCCGGAAGCAGAAAATCGAGTCTTGAAACGTGATTTAAGTCCTTCTCCTGGAAAACGTACTCTCAATGCTGCACCAAGTCCTGTGCACTCCCTTTCGAGATCTTCTAACTCTCAGATGCGTCGTTTAGAAGAAGATAAAAGCAACAGATTGAAGAGGAGATCCGCGGAGGAAGACATGGAACGCTTAGCCTCTAAAGATGGAGCACTAAAACGGAAGAGAGAAGTTACAGCAGGTAATTTAAATATTCTTTCTACTACAATAAGTTATTTTAAACTTGTTTCTTAATGAAAGAAGTTCCGATATGTGTTTGACTTGTGTTATGCTTGGTCCATGTTACGACTGACAAAACAAATCACATCAAGTCGCCCGCAGTATCGTATCTTTCGGAGCGCTAAATTCATGTATTTTTGAGCTGTGACGTACCCCGTGTACATTGTGACGTAATTCTCACACTGAAGTGGCACTGTGAACTTTCGATAAGATGCGCTTCTAAAAATATTTTCAATTATCAGCGGTGGTTATTCGATTAGCCAAGCTTCCTTTAAGTGCCTGTCTGCTCACGCTGATATGATTATGCCCTGCCACATGCGAAGAGATTCATGTGCTAAAATCCGCTTCAAGTTTATTTTAAGTGACCAAAGATTGTTGCTAGCTTTCAGTTTCTGTTTATTTTAAGTGAAAGTGTATCAAAAGCTTTTTTGTCCACTTCGGGTTTGAGAAGTCGAATCGTGTCTTTATATTTATCCCTAAGATAAACATTACACAGTCTGACTTTGGTTAGCCCAACCAACGAGGTTTTCTCTGCCAGCAGAAAAGGCTTTTTTCTAATCTAATGGAATCTATGCGTGATGCTTGAAACGAAATTATGTCGTGATCGGTTTCTCAGTAACACAAAGATACCATTTTTATGCTTTGCTAAAAAAAAAGAAGTTTTAATAGGATTGTATACCAATATTGAAAGTTCTTATCTGTATTAAGAGCGGCAGAACTTTTGGTTTGACACTGGCATGAAATGATGAATTGGCAAGATTCAAGCCGAACTGAAATAAAAGACACGTTTAAGCTGAAGTGTTAAAATATTGAGCTATATACATCATCTTAAGGATTATAGATGATGTATTTAACGTGACAGTAGATCACAATTCAAATTGGTTCGCAATAGACGTCCACTAACATTGAATCTATGTAAAAGAGGATTGATTTACTGGCCGGGAGCAATATTACCCAGAAAGCTTCTGCATTCTCAGAACTTTCTGATTGCAGCATTGGCGCGTACGCTTCGGAAAGTCCCACGATCGACCGCTGTTTGATGTTGACTAAAATTGAAGCGGATTTTTCCGTCTAACAAAATTCGTTCTTTTTACATTGAATTAACGCATGTAAACGTTTAATCAATCTAAAAAAGACGAGTTTTTCTGGCTGGGTTTAAACCTTTATGACACTCCGTGATTTGGCATTGCACTATGCCTGGTGCGCGACTGACGTATTTCACATTGTTTCAATTTCTGCATTCTTCGAAATAGTAAAAAACACGTCCATGTTGCCATCTGGCGCCACTAGTGTTCAAAGTTTTGCAAACTAGAAAGCGTTCACTTTGTTTTGACATTTGGTCAGTTTGGATATGATTTTTGTTTTTGACTATTTGATAGTAAAATTTGGTCAGCTCCCAGATACCAATGCTTCTACTCTCTGGTTGGGTTTAGAGAAATACACCATGGCTCCAGGTTGGGTTTGCACTTGACAGTTTTACGGCTTGCGGTTTGAACAGCAACTTCAAATCCAGTTCGTCTGCGGTTTGTCGAGATCGTCCCACTGTTAGCAGCGATTTGAGTTCAGTTGGAAACTCAGCGTTGTAATTACTTCAAGCAAGGTTGAAACTGACGTTGAAACGATGTAAAAATGGCCAGAGATGGGCAGTTACTGGAACAGCGGGCATGTGTGTCGCTGTAAACCGAAAGCAAATTCCCCGTGTGTCTTTTAACCTTCTCAAGTTTTGGCTTTATTAGCTGTCGTGCAGAAGGTCTTTCATCATGTTGAACTTAGAGCCAGGCTGAACGGATTTGCCGTCTAGACTAGAAGCATCGACTTTGAAACGCTTTACACGTCGCCCTGTAAAAGAAATATTTAATTAAAAATCCAAAATAGCACCTTTCAGAGGTCTACTCTTGTGTGAGGACATACAAAATATGAATAGATACAACTTGTGAGCAGTAGAGTTCGGTGGAGTTTTTTCCTACTCTTCACCTTTTGAGTAATCCTAACTTGTCTCTTTAGTTTTTGGGCACAGCACAACTTTCGGTGCAATAGTTTTGGTACAACTAGTGTCACAACTTTCGGCAGCTTTTCTTGATGGTTTGCATTTGGCTTACTTGATTACAATTTCATAACTATCCCGAGTGAGCTACTAGCTGTTCGGTTTTCTAGGTTGTAGAGTTGTTAAGTTGTGCAGTTTTTGTCATCTTAAAATTTTCATGACAGGACATTTCAAGCACGATGTGCTTTCAATTTTTTGAGGATGCGCTTTGACACAGTGGAGGGAACGTAAATTAGATCTTTAAAATTAATGACCTCAATCAAATTCTGTGTCGAAACGAAACCAGTTTATCGAAGAATGTTTGTTCTAAATAGTCAAAATCCTGAATGTAATTGACCATGGTTTTGTTTCGAATTCACAACGAAACGAAATGGCTTACATTTGGAAACAAAACCAAGACCAACAGTTTTTTTGCCTAAACGAAATACTTCAAAATAATTTTGCTCCGTACAGCCTTCATCCATACCCTGACCTGCCGATGAACTTGACTTCTTTGCGAAGCGAGTGCGTGTTTGACTACAAACTCTCGAATCAGAAAGAGGAGGTGACCCGTTGTTTGTGTAGAACTGTACAATAATAAAGCATTGATTTGACGCTAGATGTTGGTTTTTTCAGACCCGAATGCTGCTGACGTGGATGAGCATTTCCGTCGCTCGCTTGGCAAGGACTACAAGAAGCCGGAACCGAACCACAATAAGGTCGTTGTGGCTGGAGACGTGGACGATCATTTTAAGAAGTCCTTGGGATCCGATACATGGAGCCAAGTACAATCTAACCACAAACCATCTTCTCCTGAACCCAATGACCCACTTGGGAATGACCGAGAAAACAAGGTTCGGTCAACCGCCCCCACCTCTTCATACCCCAGCCAGTACCCATATCCCAGCGGGCAACCCGCTTGGCAATACCCTGCCGGACCCAAAGCACGACAATACCCTTCGCTTCCGTACAACCCCAAGTCCTCCAGAAATTCTGCCGGAAATCGAACAATGAAAGCCCGTGGAACAGTTTACCCTGAACTGGCAGCTGACACCGCTTTAACAATATCTTCCAGCTCTTTAGTTGCTCGATCAAGCACAGGTCGAAGTGAGGTCAAAAGAGAGGCAGTGGAAAACAAATCCGATGCGACGGCTCTTTCTCTGGAAAGCAACCGACGTAGTGAAGCTGGATGTGAGCCTTCAGTAGCATCAACCAAGTCGAATGCGATCATTAAATCTGAATCGAAAAATTCAAGTGTAGCTCCTCCACCGAGCAACTCTCCAAAAGCGATTCCTCCTGAAAATGGAAAATCTCACGGATTAAATCTAACAAACTCTTTTCACGGTAACCCCATCTTGCCCACACAACCTCCGCCATACGGTGCACCTCCTTCAACGACCGGATCATATGTAAAAAGTCCCTCCAGACCCCCTCCTGCATATTCCCCGCGCTCATCCACTACACCATCATCGTCCAACCATCCTTCCGTTTCTCCACGTCGCCCATCTCCAGATGGAAGATCAAATGATGAGTCCGGCACAACGGCCACAATATCGCTTCAAACTTGATGCTATGAGAAAAGCATGAGTGAAGTCACGTATGGAAGCTGATCGACAAGGAGTCACGTGATCTGCGTTGTCCAATAGCAACAAGCTTCGAAAATTTTCAAATTGATTGTCAAATCCTTTTGATCGTGACAAGATCTGAGAATTAAGATGATGATTTGACAAGGAAGATGTTCTACCCCGTTATGAACTCAATACCCAGACAGCAAATCAGTCGTTTTTTACATTGATTCAACAACGTCTCGGGTAGTTTTTTACACGAAAGAGAAAGATGGAAGGGCCGCCGCTGTATTCGCTTTCCAATTTTTAATGCCAAGTTTCAATACTTTTGCTTTGCCTAACATGCATTGTTTTACCGTTCGCCAGTTGTTGCTGCTTTTGGTGTTTTATCGCTTGGTTCCGCTTTTGTTTTTGTGTGTTGTTTTTTTCCTTCTCAGCCAGCAAAGCAGCCATTGTTTACAATGACTCAACGTCTGCAGACGTTTGTAAAATGTAACATTTGAACAAGGTAAAATGAGGCTGCTTTGCTGACTGGGTTGCTTTACCGACATCGAAAAAGAACAAAACAGATACAGTGATTCACGCTTCGTGCAAAGCGTAATTTAACAACAACTCAGCTGCAGCAGTCCACTAGTTCAAAATTGTCGAAAAATTCCCAAGCAGTCGTGGCCTACTGCGACAAGTCTTGTTGGTCTGCAAACGTTAAACTAACGCAAAAATGACTTATTTTATTCTGTGTGACCAAGCTATTTTGATTGCTCTTTTGATCAATTTCCGCGTTAATTTGAGAGGCCAGGTGTTCAATTTTGTTTGGAATGTCTGTGTGATTGTGTTGATCTTAGTGGTGACCTTCACAAACAATCTTCTGTTAAACATATCACTCTATAACCAAACTATTTGCGATTCAACATCAAGATTATGGTAAATTTACACAGCACTAAACAATGTGTTGAAGCATGTGTTTTTGCTATGAAGTCAAATTTTTTTCAGTTTCTCACCGCTCTACATTCTACGATCTATGTTTACTCAACATAACACTGACCGAAATTTTTATTCTCCAGGTAGCAAAATGCATTTTTTTTACATTACTTTCAAGGTCTGTAGACATTGGTTCAACGTCAAAAGAACACATGTTGCAAGCTAGGCAATGACAAGTCCGGTCAGTTTATGTGGTCAGTGGCTTGGCGGTCAATGAAAAGCTTTTACGACTTTTACATAATCTGCGGTCGTCAGATTGAAGAAACAAAAACCAATCTCAAATGCGTCAATATAACATCACCCGACGATGAGTGGTAGTGACAGCACATGCCATCAACCCCAGTGAACATCACCCTGTTTGTTTTGAGTTAAACGGATTGATGTCTATGCCGGCCGAAGATCGACTTCTTCGATTGATCAAGCCGATTTGGCTGTACTTGTCGCCACAGCGCAAACATATCAGGCTACTTTTGATGGAAATATGCACCCAACAAGTTCAGTGCTGTACACTTTAGTTACGTAATACTTAAATATTAAACTGGTTTATATCAATTGCATTTTGTGTTATTTTGACAGATGCATTTTTTAATTTTTTTCTACTCCCACCGGCTTCTTCGTGTGCTCGATTACACGAAACTTTGTTGTTTTTGATCCGCGGTTTTATTTTTATTGAGTTCGTGGAACATCGTTTTTGAGCGTATGTCGCAATTTAGCGTTACGGAAACGTTAAGCTTGATGTAAATTTACTGCTTTTTGGATCACCTCGTCTGTGCCATCTTTCTGGAAGTTTTTTGTTTTCTATTGGTGACATTTCGTTTGAATATTTGGCAAAGCTTTTCCTCTTAAAACCCAACCTCAAAACAGTGATTTTTTGCATCAATTGGTTTAATGTCTGCAGACGTTGAATTAGTGCAAAAAAGACTGGTTTGCTGGCTGTGTGTGATGATTTATTCTGTGTCATTTGAGCTTAAATGTTGAGTTTACTCCTGTTCTAAGTCTGGTAGATCAACACAAGCATTGTTGGCTTGACTAAGAGTTAGATTTTGTGCCATTTTTTTAATTTTTTGATGTCATAACTCGATTGCACCATGTAAGATAGGAGTAAAATTGTCTTTAAACTCGCAAATTACGGTGTTTTTTTGTTCAGTCGACGTGTTCAAAACACAATAAATTAATCGCCAGCCAGACAGCATAACTCGTCATTTTTATATTGATTCAACGTCTGCAGACGTTGAATCAATGTAAAAATGACGGATTTTGCTGTCTGAGCATCTTCTTAGCACAGTGTCACCAACAGTATCTGCCATTTCTCTGAAACGGGTGTTGATCTGATGCAGAGATAATTTTGGTTAAGATTTTAAAGTTTTAACGCTTTTAAAGTTACATTTTGATGTTTCAGAGCTATTTGGGTGGCAGCTGCTTGTAGCGTATCACTTTTTTTGATTAAATCTCTGAATCTGGCCAAGTTTTTCCCTCGAAGTTGCGTTCAATCGGATAACAATTGAGAAACTGTGCCTTTTTGTATGTTGTACCGTACGAGGTTCCCGCAATAAAGTTGAAAACAGACATTTTGTCTGTTCATGCTTGAACTACAGAACTAGACATCGCCTGGGAAATCTCTAAACTCGGTCAAGCCTATTCGTTAACAAAAGTAGTTAAAGCAAACTGCAGTACCAAAACCTAGGTCAGTTAGCTAAATATGCGAAATAAGCACAAACTAACTTTGTACTGAATGGAATTAAGTTGAGCACATGTTTCTCAAGTACATTGAGGCAGGGAGACAACGAAGCGATAGCCTACACATAGTTTACGGGTCCGTTGCCACATGAAAAAAGCCCATTGCTTATCAGGCCACCAAGTGTCAAGAAATAAAAATCAACTAATTTAGAGTGGAAACGACATTTCAAACACATGCCTGCTACAGCAACCAAACCTTCTGGTGTGGTTCAGAACTTACTAATGAATGGACAATTGGTAGAATGGTAGCCGTGCAAATGTTGCCTAAAACAAGTCAATTTGGTTGGTTGGTTTTGCATCTTTACTCTCGGACTGACAAAGCCTTAATAATAGATTATTCCTGGTAGTTTCGCATACTTGTAGAGACTTTTGACGCAGGGCGGTTTCTGAGATTGACAGAGTGAAATTTCCGATTGTTGAAGTCTTGTTGGAAAATTATTCCATTCATTAGGTGCCACTGAATGGAAAGCAGTCCTTAGAATGCGTTGCTCAAGCGCACACCCCAAGACTCGAACCAGCGCCGCTTGATCTTAAAGCTTCTTCGTTCACGAAGTCACGCGCCAACCGACTAAGCTATCGGTCCAGACAATTTTGTTTCAATAGCGCCACATGAGGTACCTTCAGCTAATAAACGCCCATTTGCCCTATTTTCATAAATTGAACAGCACCAAATTTCATGGTGACTGTTTTTAAAAGTTTTACCAAGGTCACATCGATTGCTGAAATGAAGCTGGCCAAATTCCCAGTACTTAAATAAATACAAGAAATTCTGAGTAAGCAGCAAGAAAGTGTTGTTGGTTCATGATGTGCTTTTTAGTCTTCAACACTGTTCCTACTTTCAGGAAATAAAACTTAAAAATCTATAGGTGCAAACTTTTACCTTTTATGCATTTGATCACTTTCTATCAATTTCATTAGAGAATATTGAATGATTTCAAGCAAAAAGAGTTGTATTTCCAGTATGCCCTAACCAAAAATATGGTGGGCGGCGGGCCTTGTTGCCAACATATGCGAGTATTAAGGCCCGGATGCTCATTTTTTTGTATTTGCTATAAATTGAATTAGAAGTAACAAATTAACTTCAAGTTTAAGTATTGGGTAGATATCTACCAGCACTATATTCCTAACAAGTATGAACCAACACTATCAAAGCAATTGTTAAATATGAGCAATCAAAGTTAGGTGGGCTTTATTAGCTGAAGGTACCTTAGGCCTATAAACAAACAAGCAAAGTAGGCTACTGTTGTTCCAGACAATGGTTCACCTAATCAAACGTCATATAAAAAAACGTTCAAGTCTACTGAATATTACGTCATGGAAGTTGCTAGAAAATGTGCCAAAATTGCACCATCGTTCATAAGACTTGTGTCAAACCTGTTTGGACCTGTTTGGGCCTGTTTCAGTTTGAAACCTGTGTAAACAGGAAATATTACATCAGCTTTAAACACCTGTTTGAATGACTTCATAATTGTCTTTCATTATTGCGTCACAGTACTGCATATGTGAGTTTGAGATATTGCTATCTATTCTGGTCATTCGTAAAATGATTGTTTGAAAGTTGGCCGCACATTTAACTGTTTGCTTAGTGCTTGCTAACTGGACAAAAGTTCCGTCTTTTAACCAAGTAATCTGTATCGTAGTGACAGTTTTTAGTGGTGTATCGCGTTGCACCCCATTTCGATAGCCGCGGGCTAATTTTACAGGAATACACTTATTGAATAGACGTTTCAAGGAGTGTTTCTTTTTCGGTCGATACATACAGACGAACGGATTCGGGAATCTTGTGTTACAATTTTCCCACGAAGAGATTATGGTTTACCGCTGTGACCATAAAAAATAAAAGACGAGTTCTTGTTAGCTGGTAGGCCAAGAAGCACTAGAAGCACATAAAAAATAAAAGACGTGTTTGTTGTCAGCTAGTGCAGAAGAACTACTTAGAAGTACAAGAAATAATAAAAGAAGATTTGTTGGTTGGTAGTCTACACTCCTACAGAAGCAAGGAAAAGTAAAGACATTTCTTCTCAGTTTGGTACTGAAGAAAAATAACTTTGACATTCATTGGCAAGAAAGAAGATTAAAGACAATCGATCTGTGCTTGAAGATTCAAGTGGAAGAATCCAAGCAAGTTTTTGTGGACTTTAGGACTTCATACCCGTACAGCTACGGTATCGTGCATTTAAATTCTTTTTTGTATTTTTTTTACGGTCTTTGCAGTTAAGTTTTTTATAACTTAAATTTGTGTGTTTGTGTAATTTAACTTTTTAATTGTTAAATTTAGCCCCAACATTTAATATGTCTACCCTCGGTGGCGACAAGGACTCGACCGCCGTCGACTCGACTGAGTTTAGGCCTGATGATGTTCTTTGCGGTCGGGCAGGCCATTCTGGGGAGGGACCCAGTAACGATGAGGCTAAGTCAGTTCGAGAGGCACGGCATCTTAGACGGGATATTTTGACTCAAATTGGGAAACTTTCTGTAGCCCTAGGTTCTTTGAGTGATAAGCAGGAACTGTTAATTTTTCGATCTACAGTAAGTTCTCTACTTTAGAAGAGGAATTAAGGCATTTCCATGCTCTTTTGAGTAAAATCTTTAACTCTGCAATCTTGGCAGAACTTCGTGATAGGGTAGATCCCGAATTTAACTCGTTAAAACATAACTTCGAACAAAAAGAAAGTGAGTTCTCAGATAGGTTGGATGCTGACATACATCCTGAGGATAGCGCCTCAAATGTAAGCACTAGGATGTCTGAGAGCTCGTCACGGATAGTTACACAAATTAACCTACAGTTAAAACGAGAGGAGCTTCAGATACAAGCTGAGGCCGAAGCAAGAGCTGCTGAGGCCATCGCGAGAGCTGAAGCCATACGAGCTGAGGCTGCCGCGAGAGCTGAGGCCGTACGAGCTGAGGCCGAAGCGAGAGCTGCTGAGGCCGCCGCGAAAGCTGAAGCTAGAGCTGCTGAGTTCGCACTCAAAGACGCTCAGTTGAGGGCCGAACAACGTAAAGAGGTAGTTTTAGCTGAATATCGTTCTGAGTTGGGCTCCCGGCGTAGCTCTAGGAAGGGCTCTTCTAGGCATTCCAGAAGTGAACATCAATCGCAGTTTAATTTACCTAACCTTTTCCAGACGCCTGTTGAATCCGTAAGTGGACCTGTACAATCCACATGTTTTCCAGCTGTTTCAGGAGGTCTCGGGGCCGCGGCTAAGGGTCTTCCCAAGGCTGTAGAGCCAAGGTCTGCAAATTACAACCGAACTCCTCCCCCAGAGCGTACAGGTCACGGGGCCACCATTAGCAGTAATGCTTTGCCCCCTTCAAAGTTTTCTGCGCCGCTAGTTGTTGATCGCCCAGCTACACGTAATTTGGGTGGTTGTGAGAGGCGTATCGTGTCTCCTGATTTTAACGTGTGTGAGGATCGTAATCGGGCTGTGCATGTGACTGAGCCCCCTCAGCCCCTTAAGGGATATAGCTTGTCTTCTCCGCTAAATCGAGTTCTCAACAGCAGGATTGCTTTTTTGAATACCAAAATAGTAGAACGTTTTTCGATAAGGCGGCCTTGATTGGTTACGATGGTAATAATATGCCATTTATCTTCTTTAAAAATCGTGTTACGGCCTTAATGGCAGCTTCGCCCTTTAAACGAACACGTTTGACTTTGTTACAAGCAGCTTGTGTTAGAACAGCTGCGCAAACGATTGCTAATTTGGTTTCCGATACTCCTGGCTTGTCAGAGGAAGACAGGATAGAAATGTCATTAGCTCGCTTGTCCCAACGTTTTGGAGTTCGTGGAGGTCTTTTCGCCGAACCGGAAATTAGAAAGTATCGCTATGGTAGCAAATTGAATTCAATCTCTTCCAGTGATTTGAAAGAGTTTAAAGATGAATTGTCGCAGTGTCTGCTTTACGCGCAAGCTTATGGTCAGCGTGATAAATTAGAAGGACGTTTTGTTTTGGATTTGGCTAAGCGACTCCCGTTTGACGCTAAGCAGCGTTATCTTGACTTTTTAGGTGATCAGTATGGTAGCACTGGGGAACCTACTTTTCAGAGTTTGTTTGAATTTGTAGTTCGAGAAGAAACGCGTAAGTCGACTGATTTTAGCATTATGCTAATGGGCGATTCTGGTGAGTCGCAGCATTTTAAAAAGTTTGGCAAAGGAAAATTGCCTTCATGTCCGGTTAGGCAGACGTCCGTAAAACCCCATGATGATGTGATGTCAGGGAGTTCGCAGTACTCGACTGTTGTTGGCGCACCGCGCGGTGGTGAGGCTAGACGTAAAGACCTGCCGGCATGTATTTGTTGTTCGTCACGTGGTCAAGTTGAATATCATTTTTTGTCTAATTGTAAAGAATTTTTGCGCTTGACACCTAAAGATCGGAGAGATGTCATTGTGAAAGCTGGCAAATGCTTGAATTGTTTGCGCCAGCATATGGTTAGGGATTACGTTCATGCAAATAACTGTCGTAAGTGTGGGCCTAACAACGATAGGAAACACTATTTTCTTCTGCATGATTTTTATGTGACGTCACGTGATTCTCTGGATTCGATCAGCAAAGATGATGCTGGTGCCAGAGTTCCTGTGCGTAATGTTAAGATTGGAAATGTTAAAGCAGCTTTTAACCGCGTTACTGCTGCTCGTGTTTTGAATCCAATGACTGGCAAATCGAAGTTGGTGTATTGTCAGCATGATCCTGGTTCGCAGTTGACGTTTGTTTCGAGTGATTTGGTGTGCGAACTTGGTCTTAAACCGTACGATAAAGCGTCGTTTAAAATGGATACCCTGGCTGGTCAGAAACCTACTTGTGCTAACCTTGTTAAACTCAACATCCAGTCGTTAGAGACAGATGAACTGTTTTGTGATATAACTTCGGTGGTTAACCCAGCTTGGGCTGACGATGTTAAAACTTTACCCCATAAACAAGATTTAAATGGTTTCCGTCATTTTCATGACGTGAATATGTTTCATTTGAATGATTGTAGTACTGTAGATGTACTGATTGGCAACGACAACGCTTATTTGATGTGGGCCAAAGAGGAGCGTGTTGGTGAAAATCGTAGTGAACCACATGCTTTACTCACTCCTCTCGGCTGGTTGGCTTGTGGTGGTAAGTCACCCTTAGATGAAAGCGTTGCTAACGTGTGCAGAGTGCAGACGTCTTCAGAGTCGGATGTCATCTCTGGCTTTCAGCGTAAAATTGAGTCTCGTGATATGGAAATAGCAGACCTGAATAAAGTCATTCAGGATTTGACCTTGCAAAATGAAACCTGTGAATTGTCTCGCAATGACATTTTGGCTAGAGAACTTGTTGAACCGAATATTGAGTTGAAAGATGGTCGATTTGAGATACCTGTTCCGTTGAAGGAAGATATTGATCTACCTAACAATTTGTGTTGGCATCAGATAGAGCTGCTGCTTTAAGGAAGAAGGCTTTAAAACAACCTGAACTTCGTGATTTCCTTACTGACACCATGAAAGATCTTAAATCTAATGGCTATATTGAGCGTGCTGGTGAAGCAGGAAATGTCAAGGGATTTGAATGGTATTTACCATACTTTGTGACGTCACAATTAAAAAAGCGCATTGTCTACGATGGAAAGTCTGAATTTCGAGGAACTTGTGTTAATGATGTAATGTTTTCTTGTCCTGACTTGTCTGATTTCTTAAACCCTCTGGCAGATCTCTTGGCTAGATTTCGGCTTGGTAGACTTGGTTTCGTGGCTGATATGACCAAGTACTTTTTTCACATTTTGGACTCTTCAATACGTAAGCCCAACTTTATTGAACTGCTTACGTACACAGGCAGTGCCGTTCGGATCGTGAACGAACGCCCTTTGGTACCTTTGAGTGACGACCCTAGGGATTTTACTGTCATCACCCCTGCCTCACTTTTGACCCCATTCTTAGACCCATACTGTGCTGTTGGGCAACCACATGATCGTGACCAATTAAGAAGGGATTATCGGTTCAATTTGTCACTTTCTCAGCAGTTTTGGAGTAAATGGATCGATTTTTACTTGCCAGGTCTTCAGGGCCGGAAAAAATGGCTAAAAATGGCCGAGAATTTGGAGCCTGGTCAACTTGTAGTGGTAGGTTCTCTCCAGGACATTGGTAAACGTGGGAAGTATCAACTTGGGAGGGTGCATGAGGTAGTTCCACAAATTAGGAAAGGGAAGCCTGTGGTTCGTAGAGCTAAAGTTGCCGTCTGCAACTATGATGAGAGTACGGGGAAAGTGAAAGTAGACTATGTGTTGAGGGATATTTCGTGCCTCGCCCCCGTAAAGAACACCTAAGTGTTAGGGTTTGAGCCTGGTTTTGTCTGTGGTGGCCGACCCTTGTCTGAGCCCGGAACAGTCGGTTATTATCGCAACCATTGTATATAGCGTCATTTTAGTGTGTACCTATGGTACCAATTTCATGTATCGTCGTGTTTATTCTTATTGTTGTTCATTCTTTGCATGCCCTTTGTATTTGCGTATTAACTTAAACGTGAGTGATTCAAACAATTTGTGTATCATGTGTTTTTATTCATTGGCTCACAATTGTCGTCAATTCTTTTTTAGTTATGCCATGTCAGACTGTCATAACTAGGGGCCGCTATGTTCCAGACAATGGTTCACCTAATCAAACGTCATATAAAAAAACGTTCAAGTCTACTGAATATTACGTCATGGAAGTTGCTAGAAAATGTGCCAAAATTGCACCATCGTTCATAAGACTTGTGTCAAACCTGTTTGGACCTGTTTGGGCCTGTTTCAGTTTGAAACCTGTTTAAACAGGAAATATTACATCAGCTTTAAACACCTGTTTGAATGACTTCATAATTGTCTTTCATTATTGCGTCACAGTACTGCATATGTGAGTTTGAGATATTGCTATCTATTCTGGTCATTCGTAAAATGATTGTTTGAAAGTTGGCCGCACATTTAACTGTTTGCTTAGTGCTTGCTAACTGGACAAAAGTTCCGTCTTTTAACCAAGTAATCTGTATCGTAGTGACAGTTTTTAGTGGTGTATCGCGTTGCACCCCATTTCGATAGCCGCGGGCTAATTTTACAGGAATACACTTATTGAATAGACGTTTCAAGGAGTGTTTCTTTTTCGGTCGATACATACAGACGAACGGATTCGGGAATCTTGTGTTACAACTTTCCCACGAAGAGATTATGGTTTACCGCTGTGACCAACTGTATCATAAATGAAAAGTAAAAACAATGCACAGTAAGTTATTGGTTGCACAAACTCAAATCAAACGTATTTTAAAAACTCAATAAATTCAGGACTAGGCCTACTAGTCTACTACAAGCAGGGCCTCCAAGAGCCCTGCCGGGCCTTGGTGCAGATTTTGCTGCCGGGCCCCCCAGCGTGACATGTCGCGTGATATCTCACCAATCACAAGCAAAATTCGCGGTGCGCGTTCTTACAAAGGTCAAAGGATAAATTAGGTTAAAGTAAAAACAGAGAGAGACTGTTCACCAGGCATTTTATAATAAAAGTAATTTGCGTTCTTCTGGTGACTATTTACTAGGTTACCTCCTGATGTTAAAGATGATAACTAGCTTTTGTATTTCCGACGTTTCGTCAGTCAGCACGACTGACTTTATCAAGGTGGCTAAAACAGGTTAACACAACCTGTTCAGCAACGATGGCACAACACAAAAACGTACTGATAAAATGAATAAAGTAAGCAGCAAGAATCAGAATTAAAACACGCAACAAGACACCTAGAGGTTAAACTGAATGCAGTGAATGCCTAAAACCAGTAGGCTGCTTTCCAACAGCGTAAATTTATCTATCTATTGGGCCACCGTCAAGAAACATTGAAAAGTCATCAGACAAGACAGAAACCAAGGGGAATTGGCAAATTGGATTACACAAAAAGATTATTTACAGAAAAGTGGTACATAAACCAGAAAGCACAACATGCTCTCAACCAGAAAGATGGTCAGAATTTTCCCTCTGTGTACAAAAAATTACTTTAACTTTAACTTCACCTTTTCCATTCTCAGTGCGTCTTCTCTATCATTGTTATTGCCAATTCCCTTGGTTTCTGTCTTGTCTGATGACTTTTCAATGTTTCTTGACGGTGGCCCAATAGATAGATAAATTTACGCTGTTGGAAAGCAGCCTACTGGTTTTAGGCATTCACTGCATTCAGTTTAACCTCTAGGTGTCTTGTTGCGTGTTTTAATTCTGATTCTTGCTGCTTACTTTATTCATTTTATCAGTACGTTTTTGTGTTGTGCCATCGTTGCTGAACAGGTTGTGTTAACCTGTTTTAGCCACCTTGATAAAGTCAGTCGTGCTGACTGACGAAACGTCGGAAATACAAAAGCTAGTTATCATCTTTAACATCAGGAGGTAACCTAGTAAATAGTCACCAGAAGAACGCAAATTACTTTTATTAGGTTAAAGTATTAACACTCCATTATTTCACAAACAATGCACTATTGTAAATATAACTTTAAATTCACAGATACACACTAATTAATACAGAGTACAACATCATGCAAGCAATCACGGTCGGAGACCAAATATTTGAGTTTGTTTAGATACATAGGCTGCACTGCTCATTGCCTGAGAAGTTTCTGATTTTCCCCAAAATACAAGACTTAACTAATATAAATTAAAGTGCTTACAAACGCCTTCAACACTGCTCGACTAAAAATACTTCACACTACGAAGCCAAGTCATTGTTTACATTTTACATGGGTGACATTACCAACTTACCTACTTGCTTGCTTACATTACATTCCTGTTCTGACCCGTAATTTACTAATTTCTCAGTAGGCCTAAGTTGTTTTAACTAATTCTTTCTTTTTTTCTGCAAGACTTCAGTCTCCACGTGGGACTCTAGCGTCAAAGGCAGTAGTGCGATACAAACAAACTCCAGCTGACTGAACAATAGATGACACTGTGACACAACACTAGAACAATGGGCAATTGCAAGACGTCAACATTTCGCAGTTTGACAAAAAAAATTGCAAACAACAACTAAGACCAGGCCCGTAGCCAGCCGGGGGCCAGGGGGGCCTGGCCCCCCCCTGAAAAATATTTCGCCCCCCCTGGCAAAATCTCAACATTCTCGAGCAACAGCTACAATTGTAATGATTTTGCCCATCTTTCCTGTTGCAGAGCTCCAAACATTTAACTACAATTGTTTTGTTTAGTTAACAGCTAAGATGATTAAACAATTTCGCCCCCCCCCCCTACCCCCTCCTTTGGCAACCTCAACATGTTCAATTCAACCAAGGCCAACACGTGTTAGGTTGGTAGCAAAACTGTCAGAAACTGTGCAAAATGAAAATGTTTTTGGAAAGAATGATAACCTAACAAAGAGGGAATGGTTTTCCAGCAGGCCTACAAACCGGTACAAATTAGGCTATTTGATATCAGCTGTCGCTATTCTCGATACCATATCTAATTCTAAGGGTCAGTGATAACCAATTTGTGCAGTGATAAACAAATTTGTGAAGTGATAAATCGCAAAATGTGCAGTGGTAAAGCAAGTAGTTTTTGAAGACAACGCATAGCCTACAAAATATAAACCCGTAATCTTTTAAGCAGTGTTTATTTTTTCTCTTCAATCCAATCAGTGTAAATAAATTTTGTTTGTGAGTGTGAATTCTCAGTGTTAACAAGGGATGACGCTCCCACTAGACGGAGCATGTTACAACCAAGACAGGCAAACTTGGTGCTTATGGCCTTTGAACATTCTGTATCGAAATCTATCGATTTAGACTTGTTTGTGAGACGGTTTGCATCCAAACATCCGCGACTACAATTGCAATAGACTAGCTCACGGGTGTATAGGTGGAATGTAATCATATATATCAAAATCCTCGGCACTAGCTTCTTCGAGCCAGTTAAAGCTTTTGCTCATAACAAGTACCGCTATTTATACAACAAGTCAACAATTGCTGTGTTATGTTGGTCAATGTAATAACTATTATGGTTACCGTGATTTAACTAGCGGATAAAATAAGAGACCAGTGTTCAGTGGCGTAGCCAAAATTGCCTAATTTTATACAAAACTGCATTAAAAGAGCGAGTTTTGCCAATACCAAACATTCAAACATCTCAGCCTAGAATTAGCAACAAGAAAACATAGAGACTTAGCTTTATTTCCGAAAAATGCCGAAGAAAATATGATCTTATCCTTTTGCTATGCCACCGGACAGCACCATTTTACAGGAATATTCATACCCACATTTTTGTTGAACATGCTCTCAGAATGCACCAAATTCAAAGTAATTTTTCAAAATTTCCTGGGGGTGGCCCCCCAGACCCCCCGCCGATGGGTCATCAAAACCCCCCCTTTCAAATTTCCTAGCTACGCTATTGCCATTGTTGGTCTTAACACTAATCTGATATATTGCAATTTTTGTGGATACCGGTATTTAAGAGGTTAAAATGCCAAAATCATTTAAAATTTTTCGGCCCCCTCTAACAAAAAGTTGGTCCCCCCTTGCTCTGCGGTCTGGCTACGGCCCTGACTAAGACATTAAAAAGTATGCGTTGACGCTATGCGCTAAAAAACCGCGAAAACTATACGGCGCAGCCTCAAGCGCAAACTATCCAAAAAAATGTGGCCGCAAGCGTTAGCGCAAACAAAAAGTCTACGCCGCAAATATGCGGCGTAGAATTTGCGGCGCATACGTACATCTCTGCTGTATTTCAAATATCAAGTTCTTGATAATAAGAAATACCAACTTCAAAATATAAAAAACATTTTATGCAAAACTGACCTTAACACGCAAATTTAAACATTTTATTGGCCCCCTGAACGCAAAAACATGAAAATATTGTTGTTCTAAAAAAGGGCATACCCATGAGGGGGCCCATTCAAAATACAAAACTAATATTCATATGAAAAACAATATTTTATGCAAAATCGACATGACCATGCAAATTTAAACATTTTGTCGGGCCCCCTAAACTCAAAAATTGAAAATTCTGTAATTTTAAAAAAGAGCATAGCCTAGGCTACCCATAAAGGGGCCCCATTCGACATACGGAACTAATATAAAAACAATATTTTATGCAAAATCGTTGAAATCAATCTTTTTATCGCGTAAATTTAGACATTTTGTCAGGCCCCCTTGAACTCACCGGGCCCCGATGCAATGCACCGGTTGTCCCCCCCTCTTGTGGGCCCTGACTACAAGCACATAACGCTCAGGATATTACTACATATTCGACCATGGAGTGGTCGAACAGATGTCGATTTTTCGTCGGCTTAAAAAATGCACATTTTTTATTGCAAATTAATAGGCTAACGCGGTGTATGCTAGTATATCGCAATGGGCGCAAATAAAAACACGATTATTATTATTATCATGTGGGGAAATATTTTTTTTATGAAGATTTAAAAGTAAAATTAATTTGAATCTGTTTTGGATCTAAGATATTGTTCCAGACAATTGTTCACCTAATCAAACGTCATATAAAAACCGTTCAAGTCTACTGAATATTACGTCATGGAAATTCCTAAAACATGTGCCAAAATTGCACCATCGTTCGTAAGACTTGTGTCAAACCGGTTTAAACCTGTTTCAGTTTGAAACCTGTTTAAACATGAAATATTGCGTCACGAACTGCTGACGTGCCTTTGAGTTTGTTATATACTTGTCCTGCCTAGCACTAGACGAGACGCGTGCTACTTTCAACTGATCACAATTGTAATGAAAGGAAGCGCGGCAACAATACAGATAGAGCGAGTCAACGAGTCACGTGATTACGCCAGGACGTAATAGCATTCCAACACCTCCCCCTTAAGTTCTCAACTTCTGTACATGCAATTTACAAAGCGCACAAGCATATTTGGCCCAGGAAATCACAAACACGCAAAATATACACCAGTAATCAAGGCAACTACGGTCAGTCGGGGTCTTCCACTAAGCGATTGGGTTTTGTACGGTGACGACGTGTCCGGCGTGGAGCCGGTCCACCAGTATCAAGGTCATAGCTTTGTTGTTTTTCAATTGGTGTGTGCTCAGCGGGAGTTATTGGAACTCTTTTGCGCAAAAAGCGTCGATTACGATCCAGGAAGCGACCGCTGTCAGTTTTCACCAAATATTTTCGAAATTGATATGCTTTCACAACAACGCCATAACTATCCCATTTTCCAGAGCGTACGTTTTGGATGGCTACGTGTGTGCCAACCGGGAGGTCTGGTAATTCATGGGCATGGATGTCGTAATATCGCTTACTGGTTTCAACGGATATGGCTCGTTTGTTGTCGATGCTCTCCAACTTTTTCTGCCATTCAGGGGCAAAAGCACGTCTGTGCACTGGGATAGTGTCTTGCACGGGATGTCCAAATAATTTTTGAGCAGGGGAAGCACCATCTCTTTGGGTCGGGGTATTTCTATATTGCAATAGTGCACGGGCCAATTATTCTTCATCTAGGGAACGGGCGTTCCACGACCTGCGAATGAGCTTTTTCATGGATTTAACGGCCGCTTCGGCTTTGCCATTCGACTGTGCAAAATGTGGCGATGATATTACGTGTTTCACTCCACAATCACGTACGAACATAGTAAAAGCATGCGCAGTAAACTGTGGGCCACCATCTGAATATAACACATCGGGCACAGCAGTGCGCGAAAAATACTCGCGTAGCGCATTAATGACAGTAAACGAAGTCATATTTTTGCGAAACACATAAATCGACGGCCAATCAGTAAAGCAATCTATCATTATGAGATAGTTGTGGCCGTTGACAAAAGCCATATCTACAGCCAGTTCCTGGAATGGTCGAGTCGCCGGAGAGCGAATCAACATTGGCTCCTTACTCAATGACGGTAAATCCTTCTGACATTCTCTGCAGGATGATACCACAGTTTCTATGTCAGAGTCGATACCTGGCCAGTATACAGCAAGTCTAGCTCGCTCTTTAGTGCGAGTAATGCCCTGGTGAGAGTCATGCAATTTGGCCAGAATATGCGAACGGAGTTTCTTAGGAATGAACAATCGGCAACCATACACAATTAACTCATCATCTACAGCTAAATCGTGACGAACGTTCCAAAACGGTTTCAATTTATCAACTAATTCAGCTTTAGAGTGAGGAAAACCACTTAAAATTATTGATTTCAGCTCCTGATATATTTGGTCGTCGAGTGCCATTTGTAACACTTCACGAAGTTTGACATTCAACTTCTCATATTGCGACATCGCAGCTATTTTGTACGGTGACAGTAGGGGAGTTTCAGCCATTTCGTCACCTTCTACAGGGTCACTCACAGGGTTACGTGACAATGCATCTGGAGCATGATTTAGAGTGCCCTTTTGCCATCGCGCGGTGAAATGATAAGCCATGAGTTTCGTCCTCATGCGCTGAAGACGGGGGTTTTCTATTTCATCTAGTCGCCGGTGATTCAAAATGGCTAGTAAGGGACTGTGGTCAGTCACGACTTCAAAGTGTAGAAGTCCAGCTAAAAATTTGTGGCATTTTTTAATTGCCCATGTCACCCCAAGCATCTCTTTTTCTACAGTGGCATATCTGGTCTCTGTGTCAGTCAGGAAACGAGATCCTGCTTGGATCGTGTGCCAGCTTTCTCCATTTTTCTGTTGCAATACAAATCCTACTCCCGTATTGCAAGCATCGGTCATGATCCTGGTAAGCTTCGTGGCGTCATAAAATGCCAGGATGGGGACAGTAGACAACGTTCTCTTGGCTTCTTCAAAAGCGTCTGTGTGGTGGGCACACCACACGAACTCATTTTTAGAGCTCAAGAGAGGTCTCAAAGGTTGCAAAGTTTGTGACACTTGGTCCGTGTTCACGGAGAGTTGGTTAGCTAAACCAAAAAATGACCGTAAATCGGTGATAGTGCTGGGCAGGGGAAACTCACTGATAGCTGTTAGCAGCGTGCAGTCAGGCTTGTAGCCATGCTGCGACAAGTGATAACCAGCAAAGGTGACATCTGTTTGTCCAAATTTAAACTTATCTTGGTGTAGGGAAATCCCCTTTTCAGCACATCTAGTGAGAAATTGTCGTACATGAGCAGCATGATCACTCAAATTATCATCGTAAATCACAATATCATCAACAATTTTTCTATAATTGCTTAAACCATGCAATGCCTCGTCCATGCGTCTGTTATAATGCTCTGATATGGAACAAATGCCAAAAGGGGCGCGTAAAAACTGGTACCGACCAAACGGGGTCATAAATGTAGTTAAAATCTGACTTTTACTATCTAAAGGGCACTGGTGGTAGCCTTTTAGGGCATCAATGACAGTGAAATACTTTGCCTGTCGTTCCCTTATGTCAGCAATGGCATCAATAGGCGTGGGCGACGAATAATATTCACGTTTTACAAACTTATTTAACATCGAAAAATCCACACATAAACGAATATCATCGGAATTCTTTTTTGGTGCAATAACAATTGGGGCACACCATTCAGTCGGGTGCGTAATTGGTTCGATAATTCCTTGCGATTGCAAAGAATCTAATTCCTTTCGAACCTTATCCCTGTAAGCATATGGAATCGAACGTGGTGCACTCACACTGAATGGTTTGGCCTCGTCTTTTAAGTTTATTGTAAACAGTTCACCTTCCATTACGCGTACTTGTCCATCGAATACAGTTGGAAATTCTCGTTTTAAATCATCCGCTGTTATTTCATTTTGTACTTCTGGCTGTGCCTTTTTCACTGTATTCATTTGAGACGGATAGTCCGGAGGAATAATCTTGAGATTTTGAGCAGTCTTCCATGATATCAGCATGTCTCCTTGAATAGAGGGGAACACGTACACAGTATCATCAACTGTGACATCTCCCAGGGAAATTGAAATGGTCATTTGACCTAATGCGGTTAAGGGCGAGCCATCCACAGAGCTTGTTGAGCTTTCGGGTGATGGTAGAAGATTTTCTACATCCTCGTTTAATAGATGCAAACTTTTTACATCTGCTGCGGTGATATCAGCACCAGTATCTGGAAGTACTGTCGTTTTGGCTGATCCATTTGGACCCTTAATGACTACCGGTATAGTAGGGGCTCTCCCAACACCATTCACGTTGTTGATGGCAAATAAGCTGTGTTCATCGTCTTCAAACTGCAGTTCTCGTAGTCGTAAGCCTTTAGCAGAAGTTCTGCATTGTGAAGCAAAGTGTCCCAGCCTTTTGCATTTGTTGCAGGTCCTACCGATAGCGGGACAATTTTCGAATTGTTTATAAGTCGCTTTTCCACAACGCCCACACGTGCGCGAATTGATTTCACGGGTTTCACGGCGTGGCGGTCGATCATGTGATTTTTTCGCTTTGTACGCTGACGTAACGTGGATACTATTGTTCATTTGACCGCATTTAATTTCTTCGCGTTGTTTCTTTGCTGCCTCGTGAGCGCGACATATTTGCAATGTCTGCTCAAGCGTTAAATCCTTTTTTCTCAGCAGCTCTTCAACCGTGTCGCCTTCTATCAAACCTTCTATTACTTGGTCACGCAAAGCTTTGCTCGTACATTCTGTTGAGGACGATTCCTATCATTTCATGTTTGCCCCTTTTTGTTTACAATTTATTCTTACTTGAACCTGTGTGACAATGTAGCACAACGAAGTTGCTGATCTCTTGTGCTTTCTTTTCATGTGGTGTTCGGTCGCAAGGTGGACGGTAAGAAAACTTTAGTTTAAATTGCTTCCTATTAGTTAGTTACTGTTAAAATTATGCTGTTTATCACTTGTTAATTACTTTCTGGTCAAATTACAATTTTCATGTTGACTGTAGTTTTTACTTGTGGTGAGAGTCAGGCTAGACTGGTAGGTTAGCGATAAAAACCAGCCATCCACCGAGCGGGATGCTACATTGGATTTAAACTAAAGACCTCTTAATTTGTGTTGTGTTAAATTGGATTATTCCTAGTAAGTGATTTGTGGTGTCTTGTGTAACTACTAGTGTTTTTGCATTGCAAATTTCAATGCTAATTGTGTCGTCATAGTGCTGTTTGCACTTGGTCTTTAGTGAATTTGTTTCTTTGTGTAATCAGTTGAAAAGCTAGTCATTTTAACTTGCTTAGTGTTGATTAACTCTTGTGCTGTGTTGAGAAATTGTGTTGTGCTGTTAAACTTGTGTTGAAGTTGTGAGACATTGTTTAATGTTAAGGATAAAGTAAGTGTTGAACTTGTGTTTGCTGGTGGTGTAGCCTCATTAAGTGAATTTGGTTGAATGCACCAAAGTCAGCATAATTATTATCTTAGATCTCGTGTTACCAGTTGTAAGAAAATGTCTGAGCAGTCTGATACAAGTAACAGTGTAGCTGTAGAAAGTGACAATGGGGCCGTACTCGGTGTGAGTTCTGTGGCCAGTCATTCAAGTGTCAGTGAGCCAAGTGGTTCTGAAGTGACAACTGTGGTGAATAAACAAGTGTCTTCATCCAAGGAATTGTCCTTGCTGATGAAAGGATTTCTAAGCGTCGAGAGAAAATTATGCGAGTTCAAACATGAGATGTGGACTGCCATTGGTCAACCAGATGCCGATGAGTTGGTCAATGAGCTAATCGAAAGATGTGAGTTGGCAATGACAGATGCCAAGTTCTTGTATGAGAAAATCAATGCTGGTACTAGTTTTTCTGATTCGGCCAAATCTAGAGCCCAGAGATACTGGAATAGCTTGAATGTGACTTTAAGTCAAGTGAAGGAGTTAAGTGATTCTAGAATTTCAAATAACATGAGAGATGAGAATCAGTCCCATGTTCAAGTTGTCACTAGTCCTCAAGCGGTCGTAAATAATCATGAGGAGCCTAGGGCAACAGTGCATTTTCCAGATCCTAGTGCTAGTACTTCATACAGTATTCCACCAGTGCAATCCCCAGTGAGAGTTGAGAGTGAGCAAATCCCCATATTCCCAGGTGTCGCTGCCCCATACATGCGGCCTCCACATCTTGGTGTTGCTCCTCCAGTGACATTAGATAAGTTTAGTGGTAATGTGATGGACTACTTAGAGTTTAAACGTAAATTTACAAAATTTGTAGAGAATGTTTACCAGGATGATGATGTACGCATGTCATACCTGCAATCTCTGTGTGTTGGAGAGGCAGGTAGGGCAATTCGTGGCCTTGGTGGTCATGTGAATAGAAGTATGGCTTACCAGACAGCGTGGAATCGCTTAGACCAAAGGTTTGGCAGTCATGACCGTTTGATGGCACAGGTGCGTAATGAGATGCTTAACGGACCTGTCATCAAGGCATATGATTCGTCAGCACTGAATAGTCTAAGAGACAAATTGTTTGAGTGCGAACAGAGTTATCTCAGTCTTGGTTGTTTAGATAGTTTAGACAGTCATGAGGTAATCCATAAATTGTTCAGTCGCTTGCCTGAACAACTTAAAAGGGATTTTGTTCCCTTGTACAGAAAGGGACAAGGTAGTTTTCGTCAGTTAAGAGAGTTGGTAGATAGTGCTGCTGCGGACGCTGAGTGTGCTCTTGGAAAGAAGCTGTATCAGCTGGACCTCAAACCAGCTGGAAGAGCAAAAACTTCCAGAGACCAGCATTCCAGTAGTCATTTTAATAAACATGTAACAGTAAGTGATGTGAAAGAAGTCCACTCAGGTTTACCGAGGGCAGAAGGAAAATGCTACATATGTGATGGTGGACATAAACTGTTAAGCTGTGCTGTTTTTAAACAGAAGTCGGTAAATGAAAGAAATGATATTGTCAAAAGTCTCAAGTTGTGTTTCAACTGTTTGTTACCAGGTCATCGTGTGGGTGATTGTTATTCCAAACAGAGATGTCAAGAGTGTGGCAAGCGACACCATAGCTTACTGCACTTTCAGAGACATCAAAGAGAGGTGAGGAGTGTTGGTGACAGTAGCCCTGAAACTAATGACAATGTGTTAGTGGCGTGTAACTCTTGTCCAAGTTCTGTTGATGGACTGGGCAGGAAATTGCATAAGGTGGTTCCTGTAAGAGTGTGGCTGCATGATCCAGCAAAGGCTGTGCATACTTGGGCCTATATGGATGAGGGGTCGGAAGCAACTTTGTGCACCCGTGCACTTGCTGAGAAGCTTTGCGCTCCTTTGTCCAAGGCCAAGGTGAAAATATGCACGGCTAATGCTGTGTCAGAAGCTTCGTGGCAGATGAATAACCTGCATATAAGAGGAGTTGACGAGTCAGAGGTGTTTCAAGCGAACAGAGTGTTGGTGCAGGATTCCATCGTGAATGTAAGGTCTAGTATCCCCACCAATGAAGTTGCGAAAATGTTTCCACACTTAGAAGATTTGTCATTCCCTAAGATGGAGGTAAATGAAGTTGAATTGTTGCTTGGTCAGGATGTGCAAAACGCATTTCGTGTCACTGAACTGCGTTATGGTGATACTGACCAGCCATTCGGCATTCATACGGCCCTAGGTTGGGCTTTGTGGGGAGTTGACAAAGTGACACCCGGTTGTTACTCTGACCAAGTATGTGTTAGTTTTATCAGTGAGTTAAGCCTGCCAGATGAGTCTTGCCAGCAAGTCTTGCAAATAATGGACCAAGATTTCAAGGACCTTGACCTTCCCCAGAATGCTTGTCTTTCACGAGAAGACAAACGTGCGGTCAAGATTATGGAAGAGTCTGTGAAGAAAGTGGGAGATCACTACCAGGTAGCGTTACCATGGAGAAAGGACAGGGTAGATCTCAAAAATAACAGAAAGTTGGCAGAGAAACGTTTAGCTGGTTTAAAAAGAAAGTTAGAGGCTGATCCAGAAGTGTGTCAAAAATATTGTGAAAAAATGAACGAAATGATAGAAAATGAGTATTGTGAACTTGTTCCATTGACTGATTCGCCTCCAGAAGGAAAAATCTCGTATGTCCCACACCACTGCACATCATTGTTAACAAAGTTTCGTGTAGTTTTTGATTGCAGTCCGAAGTGGAATGGTTCTTCTCTTAATGATGGGCTTCTTCAAGGCCCAGATTTAACTAATAGTCTTGTAGGTGTTTTGATGCGTTTCAGGCAGGAACCCATTGCTGTTGTGGCAGATGTCAAAGGCATGTTCTTCCAGGTTTTGGTAGATGAAAAGGACCGTGATGCCTTGAGGTTTCTTTGGTTCCCAGGCCATGATCTGACTCAACCTCCAGCTGAATATCGGATGAGGGTGCATCTGTTCGGAGCGACCTCATCGCCATCAGTTGCTGCATTCGCCCTACGAAGGACAGCTGAGGAGAACTTCACAAACTCTGGTCAAGACACAGTTAAGACTGTTTTTAACAATTTTTATGTAGACGATATGTGTAAATCTTGTACAACTGTGCAAGAGGCAGTGAGACTAGTGAAAGAACTGCAAGAGCTTTTGAGTAGTGGTGGTTTTAAATTAACAAAATTTCTTTCCAATAACAAGCAGGTTTTAAGCTCAATTCCATCCAAGGACCATGCTTCAGGCGTTTTCGATTTGGAGCAACGTGAACTTCCAACCCAGAAGGCTTTGGGCGTCTACTGGGATGCTGAAAGCGATAGTTTAAAGGTGAAGGTAAATATAAAAGAAAAACCGTGTACTCGACGAGGGCTCCTATCAATGATTTCGCAGACATACGATCCTCTAGGGTTTCTCCAACCATTCATGTTGCCTGCTAGGAAATTGTTGCAAGAGGCCTGCCGCTTGAAATTGACGTGGGATGAACCTTTACCGGTCGTGGGGGGTGGGAAAGATAGTTGGGAAGAATGGGTGCAGGCACTCCCTAGTTTAGAGGCGGTGTCTCTTGCAAGGAGCTTCAAGCTCCAAGATCGTGTGGTTGACTACATTGAGTTGCACATTTTCACTGATGCTTCCACCACTGGGTATGGTGCATGTGCTTATTTACGTATAGTATATGTGGATAATTTCATTGATTGTGTTTTTGTGATGGGGAAGTCCAGGATAGCTCCCTTAAAACCCGTTAGTGTTCCCCGATTGGAGCTTACTGCTGCTGTTCTTGGTGCTAAACTTGGTAAAATGATTTGTAGTGAATTAGAGTATTCTTTGAGTAGTGTTGTGTTTTGGACTGACGCCACCGTAGTTTTAAGGTATTTGCATAATTCTACCAGTCGCTTTCAAACGTTTGTAGCTAACAGACTGGAATTATTACATACTCTTACGTCAGTGCAGCAATGGCGTTACGTGCCCACCGACCAAAATCCCGCTGATATAGCGTCGCGCGGTATGGCGCCTTCTAAGGTGTCTAATGCAGACATGTGGTTTTGTGGTCCCGAATTTCTACGCGCGCGCGAAAACGAATGGCCAGGACAGCCAGATTTTGTGAACAATATCGAACAATGTGATGCTGAAGTGAAGGTTTGTTCCACTCAACTGTCTGATCCATCAAGTGACTCGATCCATCGATTGCTGCGGTACTATTCAGACTTCAGTCGTCTTCGACGCACGTGTGCCTGGTTATTACGTTTTAAGAAGTTTCTGATGTGGAAAGCTAAATCAGCTCGTGATGCTCCCAAGTGTGGTCTGTTGAGCGTGGAAGAATTAACAGAAGCTACGTCCGTGATCATCAAAGCTGTTCAAGTTGAAGCCTTTTCCGACGTGATGCAGACGCTTCACAATCACCCAAGTTTTGATGCCCCGTTTGTCCCAGTAGAAGAAGCTCAAATAAAGAAATGTGCCAATTTGCGAACTGTTCAGTCGCTCAATCCGTATCTTGTCGATGGGGTGCTTCGCCTTGGCGGCCGTTTACAAAGATCTCCGCTGACAGATGAAGAAAAACATCCCATTTTGCTCCCAAGTGATCACCCAGTTACCGCTCTCCTAATTTTGACGTGTCATCAATGAGAAGGACACATGGGAACCTCTCATGTGTTGTCTTCGCTAAACAAAACCTACTGGATCCTGAAAGGAAGATCCACCGTGAAGAGAGTGCTACGTTCGTGTCTAAATTGCAAGTTTTGGGCGGCGAAAGCAGGTCAGCAACAAATGGGTAATCTGCCTGCTCACAGAGTGACGCCGAGCCCCCCCTTCAGCGCTTGTGGGACCGATTTAATGGGTCCATTGCATGTGAAAATCGGAAGAAGCTATGTGAATCGATATGTTTGTATTTTTAACTGTTTAGCCAGCAGAGCTGTTCACCTCGAAATAGTTCAATCATTGGACATGACTGCGTTCATACAAGCCTTTCGAAGATTTTGCAACAGAAGAACAACCAAGGTTCGTGATGTTTACAGTGATAATGGTGGCAATTTCGTTGCAGCTAATCGCGAATTGAACCAATGTATCAAGCTTTGGAAAAGCAAGAATTTTCAAGATGCCATGTTGCAAGAAGGCATCAACTGGCATTTCGGGCCTCCTCTGGCCTCACATCAAAACGGTTTTACTGAAGCCTTTTTCCGTATTGTCAGGAAAATCTTTCGTTCGGTTGTCGGAGAAGCTACACTGGAAGAATTCGACTTACTAACCTTGGCAACAGAGGTTGAAAGAATTTTAAACAACAGACCAATTACCAAGCTTGCCGCGACCCCAGATGATTTAGCAGCCTTGACCCCCAGTATGATCCTTACTGGATCGTTATGCGAAGGAGTTGCCCCAGGTGTGTTCATGAAGGCTGATGCGTACCGCAGATCGTGGAAAAAGACACAATACTTAGCAGATGTATTTTGGGATCGATGGTTACAGGACTATTTACCGCTGCTGCAGCCACGCCAGAAATGGTTTGGCACGTCTCGTAATTTGCGCCCTGGCGATCTTGTTTTAGTTGTGAACGAATCGGTCAAGCGTGGTTGTTGGCCGAAGGGTGTGGTCGAGGCCGTAATGCCTGACAGTAATAATTTGGTTCGAAGAGTGAGAGTTCGAATGGCTCACTCAACCCTCGTAAGAGATATTCGTAAACTTTGTTTGTTAGAGGGTTTCGCTGACGAACAGTAAGTTTCTCATTTCGTGTGCATGTTTGTTTAGTTTACTGGTGTATTTTGAATTGTTTTTTTTTTTTTGTTTAGAAGCAACAACGACGTTTAAGCATAATGTAGAGGCGCACTTGAGTTTAAGCCTTTCATTGATACGTTTAGCTACATCAAGTTTTATGTAATTTCAAAGTAAGTCGTTGGATAGTCTGTATTCGTACTCGATGTCGTGATCGCATTTGATTTCGACTTTCGTGCTCATGCACGGTCTGCTATTTGTGTTGTCTTCGCTTGCCTGTCGCCTACGGTACTGTTTGGCAGTTGCTCGTGTGCCAGTGTCAATTTATCTCTTGTGTGGCATCGTCCTTAGTTAAAAAACGTTCGTTAGCAACTTACGTTTTTGTGGGGAGAATGTTGAGGACGATTCCTATCATTTCATGTTTGCCCCTTTTTGTTTACAATTTATTCTTACTTGAACCTGTGTGACAATGTAGCACAACGAAGTTGCTGATCTCTTGTGCTTTCTTTTCATGTGGTGTTCGGTCGCAAGGTGGACGGTAAGAAAACTTTAGTTTAAATTGCTTCCTATTAGTTAGTTACTGTTAAAATTATGCTGTTTATCACTTGTTAATTACTTTCTGGTCAAATTACAATTTTCATGTTGACTGTAGTTTTTACTTGTGGTGAGAGTCAGGCTAGACTGGTAGGTTAGCGATAAAAACCAGCCATCCACCGAGCGGGATGCTACACATTCTTCCTTGCAGAAATTACACGTTTTCGCCAACTCACGAATGGCGATCACATAATCATCCACTGATTCGTGTGAATGTTGCTTGCGCCTACGAAAATTTCTTCGTTCAACGGTTTCGTTTACTGATCCTGCAACATGTGCTTTTAAAGCTGTGATAATTTTGTCAACCTTCTGTCGGTCTTCTTCTGGTAAACCCAGATTAGCAACGACATTTGCCGTATCTCTTGACAGGGCTAGCCGCAATACATTGTACTTTGTCGCTTTGTTTTCTTGGTCTAAACCAGATAGAGCAGCATAAGCTGACCACTCTTCCAGCCAAGCTGTAAAACTAACGCCTCTGTCGATTTCCAAATCTAAATTGGGAATGTCTCCTCGTCTAAATGTGAAAGGCATTTCTTTCGTTCGTTTATACTCGCAGCGCCATGTTATATACTTGTCCTGCCTAGCACTAGACGGGACGCATGCTACTTTCAACTGATCACAATTGTAATGAAAGGAAGCGCGGCAACAATACAGATAGAGCGAGTCAACGAGTCACGTGATTACGCCAGGACGTAATAGCATTCCAACAGAGTTATCACAAATTTTTCTGATTCATTTTTGAAGTTGTGTGTTGGAAGTCGATCGCACATTTAACTGGTTTATTTGGTGCTTGCTAGCTGGACAAATTCTCCGTCTTTTATCCAAGTAATCTGTATCGTAGTGACAGTTTTTAGAGGTGTACGGCGTTGCATCTCGATTTCGATAGCCGCGGGCTAATTTTACAGGAATACACTTATTGAATAGACGTTTCAAGGAGTGTTTCTTTTTCGGTCACTACATGCAGACAAACGGATCCGGGAACTTTATGTTACAATTTTCCCACGAAGAGATTATGGTTTACCGCTGTGACCATAAAAAATAAAAGACGATTTTTGTTAGCTGGTAGGCCAAGAAGCACTTGAAGGTATAAAAATAAACGACGTGTTTGTTGTCAGCTAGTGCAGAAGAACTACTTAGAAGTACAAGAAATAATAAAAGAAGATTTGTTGGTTGGTAGTCTACACTCTTACAGAAGCAAGGAAAAGTAAAGACATTTCTTCTCAGTTTGGTACTGAAGAAAAATAACTTTGACATTCATTGGCAAGAAAGAAGATTAAAAGACAATCCATCTGTGCTTGTAGATTCAAGTGGAAGAATCCAAGCAAGTTTTGTGGACTTTAGGACTTCATACCCGTACAGCTACGGTATCGTGCATTTAAATTCTTTTTTGTATTTTTACGGTCTTTGCAGTTAAGTTTTTTATAACTACTGTAGCCTAATAAGTTTGTGTGTTTGTGTAACTTAATTTTTTTAATTGTTAAATTTAGCCCCAACATTTAATATGTCTACACTCGGTGGCGACAGGGACTCGACCGCCGTAGACTCGACTGAGTTTAAGCCTGATGATGTTCTTTGCGGTCGGGCAGGCCATTCTGGGGAGGGACCCAGTAACGATGAGGCTAAGTCAGTTCGAGAGGCACGGCATCTTAGAAGGGATATTTTGACTGAAATTGGGGAACTTTCTGTAGCCCTAGGTTCTTTGAGTGATAAGCAGGAACTGTTAATTTTTAGATCTAAGTTATCTACTTTAGAAGAGGAATTACGGCATTTCCATGCTCCTTTGACTAAAATCTTTAACTCTGCAATCTTGGCAGAACTTCGTGATAGGGTAGATCCCGAATTTAACTCGTTAAAAAATAACTTTGAACAAAAAGAAAGTGAGTTCTCAGATATGTTGGATGCTGACATACATCCTGAGGATAGCGCCTCAAATGTAAGCACTAGGATGTCTAGGACTTCGTCTCGGATAGTGGCACAAATTAACCTACAGCTAAGACGAGAGGAGCTCCAGATACAAGCTGAGGCCGAAGCGAGAGCTGCTGAGGCTGCCGCGAGAGCTGAGGCCATACGAACTGAGGCTGCCGCGAGAGCTGAGGCCGAAGCGAGAGCTGCTGAGGCTGCCGCGAGAGCTGAGGCCATACGAACTGAGGCTGCCGCGAGAGCTGAGGCCGAAGCGAGAGCAGCTGAGGCCGCCGCGAGAGCTGCTGAGTTCGCACTCAAAGACGCTCAGTTGAGGGCTGAACAACGTAAAGAGGTAGTTTTAGCTGAATATCGATCAGAGGTGGGCTCTCGGCGTAGCTCTAAGAAGGGCTCTTCTAGGCATTCCAGAAATGAACATCAATCGCAGTTTAATTTACATAACCTTTTCCAAACGCCCGTTCAACCTGTGAGTGGACCAGGGCAATCCACACGTTTTCCAGCTGTTTCAGGAGGTCTCGGGGCCGCGGCTAAGGGCCTTCCGAATGCTGTAGAGCCAAGGTCTGCGAATTACAACCGAACTCCTCTCCCAGAGCGTACAGGTCACGGGGCCGCCATTAGTAGTAATGCTTTGCCCCCTTCACAGTTCTCTGCGCCGCTAGGTTTTGATCGCCCAGCTACACGTAATTTGGGTGGTTGTGAGAGGCGTATCGCGTCTGATCGGGCTGTGCACGTGACTGAGCCCACTCAGCCCCTTAAGGGATATAGCTTGTCTTCTCCCGCTAAATCGAGTTCTCAACAGCAGGATTTGTTTTTTTTGAATACCAAAATAGTAGGACGTTTTTCGATAAGGCGGCCTTGATTGGTTACGATGGTAATAATATGCCATTTATCTTCTTTAAAAATCGTGTTACGGCCTTAATGGCAGCTTCGCCCTTTAAGGGGACTTGTTTGACTTTGTTACAAGCAGCTTGTGTTAGAACAGCTGCGCAAACGATTGCTAATTTGGTTTCTGACACCCCTGGCTTGTCAGAGGAAGACAGGATAGAAATGTCGTTAGCTCGCTTGTCCCAGCGTTTTGGGGTTCGTGGAGGTCTTTTTGCAGAACCGGAAATTAGAAAGTATCGCTATGGTAGCAAATTGACTTCTATCTCTTCCAGTGATTTGAAAGAGTTTAAAGATGAATTGTCGCAGTGTTTGCTTTACGCGCAAGCTTATGGTCAGCGTGATAAATTAGAAGGACGTTTTGTTTTGGATTTGGCTAAGCGACTCCCTTTTGACGCTAAGCAGCGTTATCTTGACTTTTTAGGTGATCAGTATGGTGGCACTAATGAGCCTACTTTTCAGAGTTTGTTCGATTTTGTAGTACGGGAGGAAACGCGCAAGTTGACTGATTTTAGCATTATGCTAATTGGCGATTCTGGTGAGTCGCAGCAATTTAAAAAGTTTGGCAAAGGAAAATTGCCTTCATGTCCGGTTAGGCAGACGTCCGTAAAACCCCATGATGATGTGATGTCAGGGAGTTCGCAGTACTCGACTGTTGTTGGCGCACCGCGCGGTGGTGAGGCTAGACGTAAAGACCTGCCGGCATGTATTTGTTGTTCGTCACGTGGTCAAGTTGAATATCATTTTTTGTCTAATTGTAAAGAATTTTTGCGCTTGACACCTAAAGATCGGAGAGATGTCATTGTGAAAGCTGGCAAATGCTTGAATTGTTTGCGCCAGCATATGGTTAGGGATTGCGTTCATGCAAATAACTGTCGTAAGTGTGGGCCTAACAACGATAGGAAACACTATTTTCTTCTGCATGATTTTTATGTGACGTCACGTGATTCTCTGGATTCTGTTGGGAAAGATGATGCTCGTGCCAGAGTTCCTGTGCGTAATGTTAAGATTGGAAATGTTAAAGCAGCTTTTAACCGCGTTACTGCTGCTCGTGTTTTGAATCCAATGACTGGCAAATCGAAGTTGGTGTATTGTCAGCATGATCCTGGTTCGCAGTTGACGTTTGTTTCGAGTTATTTGGTGTGTGAACTTGATCTTAAACCGTACGATAAAGCGTCGTTTAAAATGGATACCCTGGCTGGTCAGAAAGCTACTTGTGCTGACCTTGTCAAACTCAACATCCAGTCGTTAGAGACAGATGAACTGTTTTGTAATATAACTTCGGTGGTTAACCCAGCTTGGGCTGACGATGTTAAAACTTTACCGCATAAACAAGATTTAAATGGTTTCCGTCATTTTCATGACGTGAATATGTTTCATTTGAATGATTGTAGTACTGTAGATGTACTGATTGGCAACGACAACGCTTATTTGATGTGTGCAAAGAAAGAGCGTGTTGGTGAAAATCGTAGTGAACCACATGCTTTGCTCACTCCTCTCGGTTGGTTGGCTTGTGGTGGTAAGTCACCCTTAGATGAAAGCGTTGCTAAAGTGTGCAGAGTGCAGACGTCTTCAGAGTCGGATGTCATCTCTGGCTTTCAGCGTAAAATTGAGTCTCGCGATATGGAAATAGCTGGTCACAGCGGTAAACCATAATCTCTTCTTGGGAAAATTTTAACATAAAGTTCCCTAATCCGTTCGTCTGTATATAATGACCGAAGAAACACACACTTGAACTTCTTTTCAAACAGTGTATTCCTGTAAAATTAGCCCGAGGCTACCGAAAACGAGGGGGTGCAACGCCTACACCACTTAAACTGTCACTACACAACAGATTACTTGGATAAAAGACGGAACTTTTGTCCAGCTAGCAAGCACTAAGCCAACAGTTAAATGTGCGGCCAACTTTCAAACAATCATTTTACGAATGACCAGAATAGATATCAATATCTCAAATTCACGTAGAAAGTAACTGTGACGCAATAAATGAAAGACAATTATGAAGTCATTCCAACAGGTGTTTAAAGCTGATGTAATATTTCCTGTTTAAACAGGCCCAAACAAGTCCAAACAAGTTTGACACAAGTCTATGAACGATGGTGCAATTTTGGCACATTTTCTAGCAACTTTCATGACGTAATATTCAGTAGACTTGAACGGTTTTATATGACGTTTGATTTGTACAGAGATTGGCCGTAACATAGCGGCCCCTAGTTATGACAGTCTAACATGGCATAACTAAAAAAGAATTGAAGGACAATCGTGAGCCAATGAATAAAACACACGATACACAAATTTTTTGAATCACTCACGTTTAAGTTAATACGCAAATACAAAGGGCGTGCAAAGAATGAACAGCAATAAGAATAAACACGACGATACATGAAATTGGTACCATAGGTACACGCTAAATGACGCTATATACAATAGTTGCGATAATAACCGACTGTTCCGGGCTCAGACAAGTATCGGCCACCGCAGACAAAACCAGGCTCAAACCCTAACACTTAGGTGTTCTTTACGGGGGCGAGGCACGAAATATCCCTCAACACGTAGTCTACTTTCACTTTCCCCGTACTCTCATCATAGTTGCAGACGGCAACTTTGGCTCTACGAACCACAGGCTTCCCTTTCCTAATTTGTGGAACTACCTCATGCACCCTCCCAAGTTGATACTTCCCACGTTTACCAATGTCTTGGAGAGAACCTACCACTACAAGTTGACCAGGCTCCAAATTCTCGGCCATTTTTAGCCATTTTTTCCGGCCCTGAAGACCTGGCAAGTAAAAATCGATCCATTTATTCCAAAACTGCTGAGAAAGTGACAAATTGAACCGATAATCCCTTCTTAATTGGTCACGATCATGTGGTTGCCCAACAGCACAGTATGGGTCTAAGTATGGGGTCAAAAGTGAGGCAGGGGTGATGACAGTAAAATCCCTAGGGTCGTCACTCAAAGGTACCAAAGGGCGTTCGTTCACGATCCGAACGGCACTGCCTGTGTACGTAAGCAGTTCAATAAAATTGGGCTTACGAATTGAAGAGTCCAAAATGTGAAAAAATGCGATTTTAAATTGTTTTACCATTGCCTCCCAGGCGCCACCTTGCGCCGGAGCATACGGAGGTATAAATTCCCAGTTTATCTCTCTCTGTCTCAGGGCGTTGTGAAATTCAGCTGATTCTATCAACTCGGGTAACTTCTTAGATGCTGCCTGAAAGGTACTTCCATTATCGGAATAGATAGCATTAACCTGCCCACGTAAATCTGTAAACCTTGTAAAGGCAAGTAAAAAATCACTCAGCGACAATGACGTGACCAGCTCAACATGAATAGCGCGAGATGCCATACATGTGAATAAGAGTCCCCAAGCTTTTTTGTGACTCCTACCTTCAACAAAGGTCAATGGTCCAAGATAGTCTAAGCCGCAATCAAAAAAGGGTTTCCTATGGGCAGTTGTGCGAGACAAAGGTAAATCAGACATGAGCTGCCTTATAGGCCGAGCTTTCTCAATCGCACATACACCACAATCATTAAGATACCTCTTCACGGAAGCATTACCATTAGCGATCCAAAACTTCTGTCGCGTAGACAACAAAGTGTGCTGTACTCCACAGTGCGCATTTCGATTATGATGCGACAGTACAACAAGCCTAGTGAAGGGGTGTTTCGAAGGCAAAACAATCGGATGCTTTGCTTCTAGAGAAATCTCGGGAGAATTACTTAAGCGCCCTTCAATGCGGATTACACCAGCATCATCTACACAAGGTCTGTACTATTTAAGTGAACGCAATTCCTTCAAGCGTTCCTTCTCACGTTGCGAAGCGCCAACACTACCCCGCTTTATCACTTCCTCAAGTGCATCCGGCGATCGTTTGGTCATTAAATGTAACACATCGCCATACACGCTCTTCTGAACAAACTTCACAGTTAAGTCTAAGGCTCTATTAAGATAAGAGGCGTCCAGTTTTGGCTTCATAAAGCTACGCTTTCTCGTTTTACAGCACAAAAATTCAACAAAAGCAACCAAATAAGCAATTCTCTTTTTCATAACATACAAAGAAGGTGCGGCCTCGATCAATCTGTGAAGGCCACCCTGTGCAACGTCAAGCGACCCCTCTTCGTCACGAAGATATAGGCTATGGACAGGTACTGGAGTGGGGTTTTCTACAGATGGAATTTCTTCACACTGATAGAGAAGACTAGAACCATTTAACCACAACTCTCGAAACTCTTTCTTTGTAATAAGATTTGGCCTTGTGCCAACATCAGCTGGGTTCATATCGGTAGGGCAAAAACGCCAATCCTGGGCTCCAGACAACAATAAAATATGCTCAACTCGACGCGTAATAAACTTATTCAAACGTAAATCAGGGTTCTTAACCCACTGCAACACAGTCCGAGAATCACACCAAAAATACTTACTGCAGTCGGGCATCTTCAATGCCTCGTAGGCCTGCTTCACGAGTCTTGCTGTATTCAAAGCGGCAACAAGCTCTTTCCTAGCTATCGGCCAAGAAAACTGATTTTTTACAACAATGGTAGATTTACCCAGAACGAAAGACACACTCGGAACTCCGTTAACCAGTCTACGTAAGTAAACAACAGAAGAGAAAGCTTGATTCGAAGCATCACTAAACCCATGCAATTGATATGAAACAATATCATCCGGACTGCACACACCAGAGTTTGCAAAATACCATCTCGGTAACGAAAAATCCTTAAGCAGGTCCAAAGAGCGAAGCCACGACTCCCACTCTTTAACAAAGCTATCAGGGACCTCGGTGTCCCAATCAAACTTGTCTATCGCCAATTGCTGAAGTATAAGGCGTGCTTTTAGAAAAAATGGCGCTCCAAAGCCTAGCGGATCAAAATTTTGTCCAAGCTGACTGAGCATACTTCGGCGCGTGTGTTTAGCTAAGGGCTTTAAGGAACATGCGATACGCATCTCGTCAGACTCGGTTTGCCACACACAACCCAATATCTTCGCTGATGGCAAAGTCATATTTTCAGTCTGAAAGTCAATGTCACGAATCAAAGGTGAAAGCATCTCATTATCCAAATTTGACAAGACAATCATAGCCTCCTTGTTAGCACTCCACTTAACAAGTTTAAACCCACGGCTATCAAACAAAGCAATTGATTCATGAGTGATTTGCTGAGCTTCCTCTAAGCTATCAGCCGAAAATATAAAATCATCCATGTACATATTATTTGCAATATTGCAGAGAGTCAATTCACCAGCACTGCTGGGATTCTGCTCGATCATTTTCTTTATAGCCAAGCAAGCGATATACGGGCTACTCTTTATTCCCCAAGGGTGTACACAAAAACGAAATGGTACCATCCTACCATTTTCAAGGTCATCATCTTCAAACCACAATATACGAAACAAATCCCTTTGCGACTCAGGTAACATTATTTGAAAGAAGCATTTAGTCACATCAGCCATGAGACCAAATCTACCAAGCCGAAATCTAGCCAAGACATCTACCAGAGGGTTTAACAAGTCAGGACCCGAAAACATTACATCATTAACACAAGTTCCTCGAAATTCAGACTTGCCATCGTAAACAATGCGCTTTTTTAATTGTGACGTCACAAAGTATGGTAAATACCATTCAAATCCCTTGACATTTCCTGCTTCACCCGCACGCTCAATATAGCCATTAGATTTAAGATCTTTCATGGTGTCAGTAAGGAAATCACGAAGTTCAGGTTGTTTTAAAGCTTTCTTTCTTAAAGCAGCAGCTCTATCTGACGCCAACACAAAATTGTTAGGTAGATCAATATCTTCCTTCAACGGAACAGGTATCTCAAATCGACCATCTTTCAACTCAATATTCGGTTCGACAAGTTCTCTAGCCAAAATATCATTGCGAGACAATTCACAGGTTTCATTTTGCAAAGTCAAATCCTGAATGACTTTATTCAGGTCTGCTATTTCCATATCGCGAGACTCAATTTTACGCTGAAAGCCAGAGATGACATCCGACTCTGAAGACGTCTGCACTCTGCACACTTTAGCAACGCTTTCAACTAAGGGTGACTTACCACCACAAGCCAACCAACCGAGAGGAGTGAGCAAAGCATGCGGTTCACTACGATTGTCACCAACACGCTCTTCTTTTGCACACATCAAATAAGCGTTGTCGTTGCCAATCAGTACATCTACAGTACTACAATCATTCAAATGAAACATATTCACGTCATGAAAATGACGGAAACCACTTAAATCTTGTTTATGGGGTAAAGTTTTAACATCGTCAGCCCAAGCTGGGTTAACCACCGAGGTTATATCACAAAACAGTTCATCAGTCTCTAACGACTGGATGTTGAGTTTAACAAGGTCAGCACAAGTAGGTTTCTGACCAGCCAGAGTATCCATTTTAAACGACGCTTTATCATACGGTTTAAGACCAAGTTCGCACACCAAGTCACTCGAAACAAAGGTCAACTGCGAACCAGGATCATGCTGACAATACACCAACTTCGATTTGCCAGTCATTGGATTCAAAACACGAGCAGCAGTAACGCGGTTAAAGGCTGCTTTAACATTTCCAATCTTAACATTACGCACAGGAACTCTGGCACCAGCCTCATCTTTACCGACCAAATCCAGAGAATCACGTGACGTCACATAAAAATCATGCAGAAGAAAATAGTGTTTCCTATCGTTGGTAGGTCCACACTTACGACAGTTATTTGCATGATTACAGTCTCTAACCATATGCTGGCGCAAACAATTCAAGCATTTGCCAGCTTTCACAATGACATCTCTCCGATCTTTAGGTGTCAAGCGCAAAAATTCTTTACAATTAGACAAAAAATGATATTCAACTTGACCACGTGACGAACAACAAAAACACGCCGGTATGTCACTATGTCTGGCCACACCGCCGCGCGGTGCGCCAACAGCAGTCGAGTACTGCGAACTCCCTGAAATCACATTATCATGGGGTTTTACCGACGTCTGCCTAACCGGACATGAAGGCAATTTTCCTTTGCCAAACTTTTTAAAATGCTGCGACTCACCAGAATCGCCCATTAGCATAATGCTAAAATCAGTCGACTTGCGCGTTTCCTCCTGTACTACAAAATCAAACAAACTCTGAAAAGTAGGTTCCTCAGTGCTACCATACTGATCACCTAAAAAGTCAAGATAACGCTGCTTAGCGTCAAACGGGAGTCGTTTAGCCAAATCCAAAACAAAACGTCCTTCTAATTTATCACGCTGACCATAAGCTTTCGCGTAAAGCAAACACTGCGACAATTCATCTTTAAACTCTTTCAAATCACTGGAAGAGATAGAAGTCAATTTGCTACCATAGCGATACTTTCTAATTTCTGGTTCTGCGAAAAGACCTCCACGAACTCCAAAACGTTGGGACAAGCGAGATAACGACATTTCTATCCTGTCTTCCTCTGACAAGCCAGGAGTGTCGGAAACCAAATTAGCAATCGTTTGTGCAGCTGTTCTAACACAAGCTGCTTGCAACAAAGTCAAACGAGTTCCCTTAAAGGGCGAAGCTGCCATCAAGGCCATAACACGATTTTTAAAGAAGACAAATGGCATATTATTACCATCGTAACCAATCAAGGCCGCCTTATCGAAGAACGTCCTACTATTTTGGTATTCAAAAAAGCAATCCTGCTGTTGAGAACTCGATTTAGCGGGAGAAGACAAGCTATATCCCTTAAGGGGCTGAGTGGGCTCAGTCACATGCACAGCCCGATCACGATCCTCACACACGTTAAAATCAGGAGACGCGATACGCCTCTCACAACCACCCAAATTACGTGTAGCTGGGCGATCAAAAACTAGCGGCGGTGAAAACTGTGAAGGGGGCAAAGCATTACTGCTAATGGCGGCCCCGTGACCTGTACGCTCTGGGGGAGGAGTTCGGTTGTAATTTGCAGACCTTGGCTCTACAGCCTTCGGAAGACCCTTAGCCGCGGCCCCGAGACCTCCTGAAACAGCTGGAAAACATGTGGATTGTACAGGTCCACTTACGGATTGAACAGGCGTCTGGAAAAGGTTAGGTAAATTAAACTGTGATTGATGTTCACTTCTGGAATGCCTAGAAGAGCCCTTCCTAGAGCTACGCCGGGAGCCCAACTCAGAACGATATTCAGCTAAAGCTACCTCCTTACGTTGTTCAGCCCTCAACTGTGCGTCTTTGAGTGCGAACTCAGCAGCTCTCGCTTCGGCTTTCGCGGCGGCCTCAGCAGCTCTCGCTTCGGCCTCAACTCGTATGGTCTCAGCTCTCACTATGGCCTCAGCAGCTCTTGCTTCGGCCTCGGCTTGGATCTGGAGCTCCTCTCGTCTTAGCTGTAGGTTAATTTGTGCAACTATCCGTGACGAGCTCTCAGACATCCTAGTGCTTACATTTGAGGCGCTATCCTCAGGATGTATGTCAGCATCCAACCTATCTGACAACTCACTTTCTTTTTGTTCGAAGTTATTTTTTAACGAGTTAAATTCGGGATCTACCCTATCACGAAGTTCTGCCAAGATTGCAGAGTTAACAATTTTACTCAAAAGAGCATGGAAATGCCGTAATTCCTCTTCTAAAGTAGATAACTTAGATCTAAAAATTAACAGTTCCTGCTTATCACTCAAAGAACCTAGGGCTACAGAAAGTTTCCCAATTTGAGTCAAAATATCCCGTCTAAGATGCCGGGCCTCTCGAACTGACTTAGCCTCATCGTTAATGGGTCCCTCCCCAGAATGGCCTGCCCGACCGCAAAGAACATCATCAGGCTTAAACTCAGTCGAGTCGACGGCGGTCGAGTCCCTGTCACCACCGAGTGTAGACATATTAAATGTTAGGGCTAAATTTAACAATTAAAAAATTAAGTTACACAAACACACAAAATTACAGTAGTTATAAAAAACTTAACTGCAAAGACCGTAAAAATACAAAAAAGAATTTAAATGCACGATACCGTAGCTGTACGAGTATGTGAAGTCCAAACGTCCACAAAACTTGCTTGGATTCTTCCACTTGAATCTTCAAGCACAGATCGATTGCCTTTAATCTTCTTTCTTGCGAATGAATGTCAAAGTTATTTTTCTTCTGTACCAAACTGAGAAGAAATGTCTTTACTTTTTAGCTTAAAGTTCTTCAGTTGCCTACCGAGAAGAAATGTCTTTAATTTTCTTTGCTTCTTTAGACTACCAACCAATAAGATCTTCTTTTATTATTTCTTTGCTTCTAAGTGCTTCTGTGCCAAACACTAGACAGAGAATCGTCTTTTATTTTTTATGGTCACAGCGGTAAACCATAATCTCTTCTTGGGAAAATTTTAACATAAAGTTCCCTAATCCGTTCGTCTGTATATAATGACCGAAGAAACACACACTTGAACTTCTTTTCAAACAGTGTATTCCTGTAAAATTAGCCCGAGGCTACCGAAAACGAGGGGGTGCAACGCCTACACCACTTAAACTGTCACTACACAACAGATTACTTGGATAAAAGACGGAACTTTTGTCCAGCTAGCAAGCACTAAGCCAACAGTTAAATGTGCGGCCAACTTTCAAACAATCATTTTACGAATGACCAGAATAGATATCAATATCTCAAATTCACGTAGAAAGTAACTGTGACGCAATAAATGAAAGACAATTATGAAGTCATTCCAACAGGTGTTTAAAGCTGATGTAATATTTCCTGTTTAAACAGGCCCAAACAAGTCCAAACAAGTTTGACACAAGTCTATGAACGATGGTGCAATTTTGGCACATTTTCTAGCAACTTCCATGACGTAATATTCAGTAGACTTGAACGGTTTTATATGACGTTTGATTTGTACAGAGATTGGCCGTAACAATAGCAGACCTGAATAAAGTCATTCAGGATTTGACCTTGCAAAATGAAACCTGTGAATTGTCTCGCAATGACATTTTGGCTAGAGAACTTGTTGAACCGAATATTGAGTTGAAAGATGGTCGATTTGAGATACCTGTTCCGTTGAAGGAAGATATTGATCTACCTAACAATTTTGTGTTGGCGTCAGATAGAGTTGCTGCTTTAAGGAAGAAGGCTTTAAAACAACTTGAACTTCGTGATTTCCTTACTGACACCATGAAAAATCTTAAATCAAATGGCTATATTGAACGTACTGGTGAAGCAGGAAATATCAAGGGATTTGAATGGTATTTACCATACTTTGTTACGTCACAATTAAAAAAGCGCATTGTTTACGATGGCAAGTCTGAATTTCGAGGAACTTGTGTTAATGATGTAATGTTTTCGGGTCCTGACTTGTTAAACCCTCTGGTAGATGTCTTGGCTAGATTTCGGCTTGGTAGATTTGGTCTCATGGCTGATGTGACTAAATGCTTCTTTCAAATAAAGTTACCTGAGTCGCAAAGGGATTTGTTTCGTATATTGTGGTTTGAAGATGATGACCTTGAAAATGGTAGGATGGTACCATTTCGTTTTTGTGTACACCCTTGGGGAATAAAGAGTAGCCCGTATATCGCTTGCTTGGCTATAAAGAAAATGATCGAGCAGAATCCCAGCAGTGCTGGTGAATTGACTCTCTGCAATATTGCAAATGATATGTACATGGATGATTTTATATTTTCGGCTGATAGCTTAGAGGAAGCTCAGCAAATCACTCATGAATCAATTGCTTTGTTTGATAGCCGTGGGTTTAAACTTGGTAAGTGGAGTGCTAACAAGGAGGCTATGATTGTCTTGTCAAATTTGGATAATGAGATGCTTTCACCTTTGATTCGTGACATTGACTTTCAGACTGAAAATATGACTTTGCCATCAGCGAAGACATTGGGTTGTGTGTGGCAAACCGAGTCTGACGAGATGCGTATCGCATGTTCCTTAAAGCCCTTAGCTAAACACACGCGTCGAAGTATGCTCAGTCAGCTTGGACAAAAATTTGATCCGCTAGGCTTTGGAGCGCCATTTTTTCTAAAAGCACGCCTTATACTTCAGCAATTGGCGATAGACAAGTTTGATTGGGACACCGAGGTCCCTGATAGCTTTGTTAAAGAGTGGGAGTCGTGGCTTCGCTCTTTGGACCTGCTTAAGGATTTTTCGTTACCGAGATGGTATTTTGTAAACTCTGGTGTGTGCAGTCCGGATGATATTGTTTCATATCAATTGCATGGGTTTAGTGATGCTTCGAATCAAGCTTTCTCTTCTGTTGTTTACTTACGTAGACTGGTTAACGGAGTTCCGAGTGTGTCTTTCGTTCTGGGTAAATCTACCATTGTTGTAAAAAATCAGTTTTCTTGGCCGATAGCTAGGAAAGAGCTTGTTGCCGCTTTGAATACAGCAAGACTTGTGAAGCAGGCCTACGAGGCATTGAAGATGCCCGACTGCCTTAAGTATTTTTGGTGTGATTCTCGTACTGTGTTGCAGTGGGTTAAAAACCCTGATTTACGTTTAAATAAGTTTATTACACGTCGAGTTGAGCATATTTTATTGTTGTCTGGAGCCCAGGATTGGCGTTTTTGCCCTACCGATATGAACCCAGCTGATGTTGGCACAAGGCCAAATCTTATTACAAAGAAAGAATTTCGAGAGTTGTGGTTAAATGGTTCTAGTCTTCTCTACCAGTGTGAGGAAATTCCATCTGTAGAAAATGCCACTCCAGTACCTGTCCATAGCCTATATCTTCGTGACGAAGAGGAGTCGCTTGACGTTGGACAGGGTGGTCTTCACAGATTGATCGAGGCCGCACCTTCTTTGTATGTTATGAAAATAGAATCGCTTATTTGGTTGCTTTTGTTGAATTTTTGTGCTGTAAAACGAGAAAGCGTAGCTTTGTGAAGCCAAAACTGGATGCATCTTATCTTAACAGTGCTTCAGAGTTGGCTGTGAAGTTTGTTCAGAAGAGCGTGTATGGCGATGTGGTACATTTAATGACCAAACGATCGCGGGATGCCCTTGAGGAAGTGATAAAGCGAGGTAGTGTTGGCGCTTCGCAACGTGAGAAGGAACGCTTGAAAGAATTACGTTCACTTAAAAAGTACAGACCTTGTGTAGATGACGCTGGTGTAATCCGCATTGAAGGGCGCTTAAGTAATTCTCCCGAGATCTCTCTTGAAGCAAAGCATCCGATTGTTTTGCCTTCGAAGCACCCCTTCACTAGGCTTGTTGTACTGTCGCATCATAATGGAAATGCGCACTGTGGAGTACAGCACACTTTGTTGTCTACGCGACAGAAGTTTTGGATCGCTAATGGTAATGCCTCCGTGAAGAGGTATCTTAATGATTGTGGTGTATGTGCGATTGAGAAAGCACGGCCTATAAGCCAGCTCATGTCTGATTTACCTTTGTCTCGCACAACTGCGCATAGGAAACCCTTTTTTGATTGCGGCTTAGACTATCTTGGACCTTTAACCTTTGTTGAAGGTAGAAGTCACAAAAAAGCTTGGGGACTCTTGTTCACATGTATGGCATCTCGCGCTATTCATGTTGAGCTGGTTACGTCATTGTCGCTGAGTGATTTTTTACTTGCCTTTACAAGGTTTACAGATTTACGTGAAAAGAGAAAAAAAGAGAAAAACCTTTTATTTCGTCTGTTGCGACAATAGTACGGTACAATTATACACAATACGAATAAAATAGTACCATAGCTATCTAAATACCACAACAGACAGGAAGCAGCGAAAGACTATATCAGTCATCGAGTCAGCTGCTTCCCAGTTCTTAATGTGACAAATGTCAAGCATCGGCAAATTACGTTGAAACAAGATAGGCTGATGTTCAGTAATATTAATGAAAGAAAAGAAATCATGTGCTGCTGCGATCCTCAAGTGAAGTCCTGTGGTTTTATTCAAATATAAACTTTATTCCGGGTGACTAAAAATAGGAAAAACTTTTGAAATCAATAAACTCTTGTAGCAAGGGCGTTTAAACTTCAGTGCAACCAAGAAAAGTTCAAGCCAATAAAATAAATAGTACAAGGCTACGAGTAAAAACATTTTCAGTAACAGTATTACAAAAACAAAAATAATCACAATTTAAAAAAAGGTATAGGCCTATTGTTCTGTCATAAAAAACATGGATGAGTGACTCTCAGTGTGACCTGTTAGGCTGCATGAAACTAGCGCAATGTGACCGTATAATTTGACAAAGAAATTGAATAGAATGTAAATGAGAAATAATTGAGTGTAATCGAATAACACAATAGGTCAATAATGTTTTCTTCAGACGAAATTTAACAAATCAAATCCAGACAACGTATATGTTCCAGACAATTGTTCACCTAATCAAACGTCATAAAAAACCGTTCAAGTCTACTAAATATTACGTCATGGAAATTCCTAAAACATGAGCCAAAATTGCACCATCGTTCGTAAGACTTGTGTCAAACCTGTTTAAACCTGTTTCAGTTGAAACCTGTTTAAACATGAAATGTTGCGTCGCGCTAACTGCTGACGTGCCTTTGAGTTATCACAAATTTTTCTGATTCATTCTCGAAGTTGTTTGTTGGAAGTCGGTCGCACATTTAACTGGTTTATTTGGTGCTTGCTAGCTGGACAAATTCTCCGTCTTTTATCCAAGTAATCTGTATCGTAGTGACAGTTTTTAGAGGTGTAAGGCATTGCATCTCGATTTCGATAGCCGCGGGCTAATTTTACAGGAATACACTTATTGAATAGACGTTTCAAGGAGTGTTTCTTTTTCGGTCACTACATGCAGACAAACGGATCCGGGAACTTTATGTTACAATTTTCCCACGAAGAGATTATGGTTTACCGCTGTGACCATAAAAAATAAAAGACGAGTTCTTGTTAGCTGGTAGGCCAAGAAGCACTAGAAGCACACAAAAAAAATAAAAGACGAGTTCTTGTTAGCTGGTAGGCCAAGAAGCACTAGAAGCACACAAAAAATAAAAGACGATTTTTGTTAGCTGGTAGGCCAAGAAGCACTTGAAGGTATAAAAATAAACGACGTGTTTGTTGTCAGCTAGTGCAGAAGAACTACTTAGAAGTACAAGAAATAATAAAAGAAGATTTGTTGGTTGGTAGTCTACACTCTTACAGAAGCAAGGAAAAGTAAAGACATTTCTTCTCAGTTTGGTACTGAAGAAAAATAACTTTGACATTCATTGGCAAGAAAGAAGATTAAAAGACAATCCATCTGTGCTTGTAGATTCAAGTGGAAGAATCCAAGCAAGTTTTGTGGACTTTAGGACTTCATACCCGTACAGCTACGGTATCGTGCATTTAAATTCTTTTTTGTATTTTTACGGTCTTTGCAGTTAAGTTTTTTATAACTACTGTAGCCTAATAAGTTTGTGTGTTTGTGTAACTTAATTTTTTTAATTGTTAAATTTAGCCCCAACATTTAATATGTCTACACTCGGTGGCGACAGGGACTCGACCGCCGTAGACTCGACTGAGTTTAAGCCTGATGATGTTCTTTGCGGTCGGGCAGGCCATTCTGGGGAGGGACCCAGTAACGATGAGGCTAAGTCAGTTCGAGAGGCACGGCATCTTAGAAGGGATATTTTGACTGAAATTGGGGAACTTTCTGTAGCCCTAGGTTCTTTGAGTGATAAGCAGGAACTGTTAATTTTTAGATCTAAGTTATCTACTTTAGAAGAGGAATTACGGCATTTCCATGCTCCTTTGACTAAAATCTTTAACTCTGCAATCTTGGCAGAACTTCGTGATAGGGTAGATCCCGAATTTAACTCGTTAAAAAATAACTTTGAACAAAAAGAAAGTGAGTTCTCAGATATGTTGGATGCTGACATACATCCTGAGGATAGCGCCTCAAATGTAAGCACTAGGATGTCTAGGACTTCGTCTCGGATAGTGGCACAAATTAACCTGCAGCTAAGACGAGAGGAGCTCCAGATACAAGCTGAGGCCGAAGCGAGAGCTGCTGAGGCTGCCGCGAGAGCTGAGGCCATACGAACTGAGGCTGCCGCGAGAGCTGAGGCCGAAGCGAGAGCTGCTGAGGCTGCCGCGAGAGCTGAGGCCATACGAACTGAGGCTGCCGCGAGAGCTGAGGCCGAAGCGAGAGCAGCTGAGGCCGCCGCGAGAGCTGCTGAGTTCGCACTCAAAGACGCTCAGTTGAGGGCTGAACAACGTAAAGAGGTACCCAGTAAACATTGATTGTTGGGGCAACATTGGCAAGAAGTTGGCCGCAACATTGGCAAGATGCAGACGCCAACGCTGGCAAGATGTTTTATGCACCATTTGGATGCATCTGGCCAGTGTTGGCGTCTGCATCTTGCCACCGTTGGCTTCTGCATCTTGCCAACGTTGGATTATGCATCTTGCCAACGCTGGCTACTGCATCTGGCCAACGTTGGCTTCTGCATCTTGCCAACATTGGCAAAATGTTTTATGCACCATTTGGATGCATCTGGCCAGCGTTGGCGTCTGCATCTTGCCAACGCTGGCTTCTGCATCTTGCCAACCTTGGCTTCTGCATCTAGCCAACATTGGCTTCTGCATCTTGCCAATATTGGCAAAATGTTTTATGCACCATTTGGATGCATCTGGCCAGCGTTGGCGTCTGCATCTTGCCACCGTTGGCGTATGCATCTAGCCAACGTCGACTTCTGCATCTAGCCAACGTTGGCTTCTGTATCTTGCCAACATTGGCAAAATGTTTTATGCACCATTTTGCTTCATCTTGCCAACGTTGGCATCTGTATCTGGCCAGCCTTGGCAAGATGGCTTGTGCACCATTTTGCTTCATCTGGCGCCTAAATTCTGGTTGACTTTTATGCACCATGACGCTGCTTCATCTGACCTATTGACTATTGTGATGCCCGCGCTTTGACCAAGGTTGGCCATGCGAAGCAAGCTGGTGCATAAAACATCTGAACAGCATTGGCATTTACATTTGCCAAACGTCTCTGTACCTAAACCTCGCTCATCACCAAAAGTTTATTGTTGAACCTAGCTAATCCTTGGGCGAAAGAACAGCAGCAACACGGATTTATAAGCAACACTACTCCCTTTGTGACAAAGCAAAGTAACAGCCGAGCTTCTTATATTTTCACATTTATTAGAAACAAGCTACATCAAATCGTATTGACAGATGGATATTCATTGCACATCAGCAGCTTTTTCTTGCGTATCTTTATCATTCTGAATTCCTGCGAATGAAACAAAAATATTTAATTCAAGAGGGCTGTTTGGCAACAGTGTAGGATTTTGATCAGTTGTTGTCCAGGATAATACGAAGTTAATTGACAATCTGCAATATCAATGTAATATCCCTCTCTCCAACGTGCGTGACAAAAAACTTATCATTCGATTCTGCGCCACGCAGAGCGATAATCAAGTTCCAATACATTCTAATGGCGTGTACAGATAGTTATTCAACAACTATAGCAACACATTCGCAGTTGTCTTTCAAACATACAACAAGCTCACCAAAAGTTAGTTTTGCCGTTTTCGGCCACCTTGCATGTCCTTCCAATTTCGAAATCACTCTGAAACTCATCATCAATTTGCTGCATGGCAGCAGCTTTGTCGTGCGCCATCACCATGTCTAATCATGAAAGTAAAAAAAGAAGTGTCAAATCAGCATAATGCCGACATAGCCTACTAACCACCATGTTCGTTGTTCACATCAATGCGAGTACACCACTAAAACATTTTCATACATTACTCAATACTCTTCACAATTACATCATACATTAATCAAAAGAGCAAAATGGCATAGTTATGACATAATCATTTAGTCGTAGTAGAAACATTTATCCGTACTCACCAAGAACAACCTTTTTCAGATTCTTCTTTAAACAATCAAACGAGTGCTTAGACTTCACGATGTTTTTTTTTTTTTCTTTCTTTGTTCTCGACATGACTTGAACTGTGTTGTGTTCGATAATAATAGTTGGAATAAGTCCACTGATACAATCGCTTGCATTTTTGCCAACAACTTAACTTAAATTTGCCACCTGCAAAATGTAAATCGAATGTAATGACAGGGGTTTCATCCATCATATTAAAAAGCTTCAGCACTTGTTACAGAAATTTTCGACTGTTACAAATGACAGCCAACGTTTAAAGTTTTATTTGGGATTCCAGTCGTGTGTTGCGTATGTAGGTCGCAGTGTAGGCTACTGTAGGCTATGTTGTCGCAATGGGCGCAAAATAAAACATGTTATTATTATTATTATTCAGTTGACGGCAATGAAAGCTACATTTGCAAATACTCTACAACCATCACAGACCTATCCACACGACATAAAAATACAAACACATTCAAGCAGTCAGGCAAACACTGCCGGAGCAGCAAAATCAAAGATTGAGCAAAACCCTACACATGTTGTGGGACATCACAAGCTCTGCTACTTTGCTGATTTCTTCTTAGCACTCATCTAGGAGCACTGGCACTAAATTTGTCACGAGAATATTTCATATGAAAGTTTTCCATTGGTCATTGAGTTTTATAACTTTCTCTAAATTGAGTTTTATAACTTTCTTTAAATTGTGTAAACGTAGCCTAGTGACAAAAACGACTTTACACAATTATTTCAGGTTCAATGAATAAAAGACATTCACTTACCAGGTTTTCATAAACATTGTCGTAAGTCATTCCTATAGTTTCATTTTGATCATTTCTAAAACTTCTTTCGGCTCATTTCTAATTGATCATTTCTAAAACTAATATCTCAATTGAATTCGATTTTTTATATTTTCGATGCAAGAAGCGAAAATTCCTCTTAGCGCTGTTCACATAAGCATTGTGCTTTCGCCTCTCCGGCTCTACACGTAATTGTGTATTGCGCACAACCGCCATGCTTGAACAGTCGAAGTGAATCGAGTGACGTCATAATCCCTTTAGCAAAGGATTAAGTCATGGCCTTTGTCTTCCTTCATCAAAACAAACCAAGTTCTTCTGCTAAATTGCATCTCCTCACGTTGATATAACACATCGCCGCATTCTAAAGCTTTGTTGCCTATTTCACTTCAACACGTCATATTGCCCAGTCAAAGTTTAAGTAGTGACGTCATAATGAAGTTTTCACAACAATTATTGTGCCTGCAGTGTTTTTCTATGCACCGCGGGAGGAGAAAAACGATTTGCCTGATCGTTGAAAGTAAAAGTAGCAATCGCTTTGTGAAATCTCGCTTCAAGAAATTGAGGAGAGATTTCGACGCAACATGACTGCTCCTGAAGCTGGGAATTGCCCACCAGTAGCGGTGTCAGGGGAGTTTAGGGAGTACTTTTGAACTCGGGCCCTGGATAATGTTAGGAGCCCGTAACTTCTTCAAAGTGTCCGGAAAAACAAACAAACTACCGCGTATATTTAGATGTAGTGCGTTATTTTTAAAACTGTTTAGAGGCCCAAAGATCTCATTGGTACCGGGCCCAAATTATCTTCTCACTGGCCTGGTCTGTAGCAAATGATGGTGTACATTTGCATAAATTGAAAGAAAACTTTAGAATAGTTGTTCAACTGGCACAACGTTGGCAACATTTCTAACCGATGCTTGCTCACAGAAACATATTTTTAAACAAAACCGCATAAAAAAGGTTTGTAGGCTATTGATATTTTTAAAAATGGAAATAAGTAATAAAAGCATTGGCTACACTTCTGACCAACGCTGGTCTTAAATATTCATAGTATACTTGTACGGTATCAGAAAATAATAACAGCATTGATAGCCTATTATTAAAATTGTAGCAAAATGATGGCATAGCCTACATTTGCATAGTTTGAAAGAAAACACCAAAATTGTTATGAATTGGCACAACGTTGGCAATGCTTCTGACCGATGTTAGCCAATCACACAACTGTGTTTTGAAGCAATACCACATGAAAAGATGTTTGTGTTAGTATTTTTCAAGTTTAAAACAAATAAGCTTAAACCTGAAATAAAATCTTTGAGATCTTTTTGAACGCTTAATAAGAAGTATTGAAATTGTTGGCGTATTGTTGGCAATGTTGGACGAAATTGCCGACCTTGTGCCCTCACATCCAGCATATAGCCAACGTTGCAATTGTTTATTTTGTGGAAACGTGTAGGCTAATGGAAACTTTAAACTGTTTCGGTATCAAGCACGTTATCGCGTTCGCATTTTGTTGCTCCTACCTTTTTCTAGACCTCTGCTCAGTTTGGCATAAACAAACTGAAATGAAAGTACTTTGTTGGCAAAGCATTGGCTACTCTTCTGGCCAACGCTGGTCTTAAATATTCATAATATACTTGTACGGTATCAGAAAATAATGACAGCATTGATAGCCTATTATTGAAATTTTAAATTGTAGCAAAATGATGGCATACATTTGCTTAATTTGAAAGAAAACACCGAAATTGTTTTGAATTGGCACAACGTTGGCAATGCTTCTGACCGATTTTAACCAATCACACAACTGTGTTTTGAAGCAATACCACATGAAAAGAGGTTTGTGTTAGTATTTTTCAAGTTTAAAACAAATAAGCTTAAACCTGAAATAAAATCTTTGAAACCTTTTTGAACGCTTAATAAGAAGTATTGAAATTGTTGGCAATGTTGGACGAAATTGCCGACCTTGTGCCCTCACATCCAGCATATAGCCAACGTTGCAATTGTTTATTTTGTGGAAACCTGTAGGCTAATGGAAACTTTAAACTGTTTCGGTATCAAGCACGTTATCGCGTTCGCGTTTTGTTGCTCCTACCTTTTTCTAGACCTCTGCTCAGTTTGGCATAAACAAACTGAAGTGAAAGTACTTTGTTGGCAAAGCATTGGCTACTCTTCTGGCCAACGCTGGTCTTAAATATTCATAATATACTTGTACGGTATCAGAAAATAATAACAGCATTGATAGCATATTATTAAAATTGTAGCAAAATGATGGCATACATTTGCATAATTTGAAAGAAAACACCGAAATTTTTATGAATTGGCACAACGTTGGCAATGCTTCTGACCGATGTTAACCAATCACACAACTGTGTTTAGAAACAATACCACATGAAAAGAGGTTTGTGTTAGTATTTTTCAAGTTTAAAACAAATAAACCTGAAATAAAATCTTTGAGACCATTTTCAACGCTTTATAAGATGTATTGAAATTGTTGGCGTATTGTTGGCAATGTTGGCAAAATGTTGGACGAAATTGCCGACCTTGTGCCAACATACCCAGCATATAGCCGATGCTGGCCCAGCAATCAATGTTTGCTGGGGTAGTTTTAGCTGAATATCGATCAGAGGTGGGCTCTCGGCGTAGCTCTAAGAAGGGCTCTTCTAGGCATTCCAGAAATGAACATCAATCGCAGTTTAATTTACATAACCTTTTCCAAACGCCCGTTCAACCTGTGAGTGGACCAGGGCAATCCACACGTTTTCCAGCTGTTTCAGGAGGTCTCGGGGCCGTGGTTAAGGGTCTTCCGAATGCTGTAGAGCCAAGGTCTGCGAATTACAACCGAACTCCTCCCCCAGAGCGTACAGGTCACGGGGCCGCCATTAGTAGTAATGCTTTGCCCCCTTTACAGTTTTCTTCGCCGCTAGGTTTTGATCGCCCAGCTACACGTAATTTGGGTGGTTGTGAGAGGCGTATCGCGTCTCCTGATTTTAACGTGTGTGAGGATCGTGATCGGGCTGTGCACGTGACTGAGCCCACTCAGCCCCTTAAGGGATATAGCTTGTCTTCTCCCGCTAAATCGAGTTCTCAACAGCAGGATTGCTTTTTTGAATACCAAAATAGTAGGACGTTTTTCGATAAACCGGCCTTGATTGGTTACGATGGTAATAATATGCCATTTATCTTCTTTAAAAATCGTGTTACGGCCTTAATGGCAGCTTCGCCCTTTAAGGGGACTTGTTTGACTTTGTTACAAGCAGCTTGTGTTAGAACAGCTGCGCAAACGATTGCTAATTTGGTTTCTGACACCCCTGGCTTGTCAGAGGAAGACAGGATAGAAATGTCGTTAGCTCGCTTGTCCCAGCGTTTTGGGGTTCGTGGAGGTCTTTTTGCAGAACCAGAAATTAGAAAGTATCGCTATGGTAGCAAATTGACTTCTATCTCTTCCAGTGATTTGAAAGAGTTTAAAGATGAATTGTCGCAGTGTTTGCTTTACGCGCAAGCTTATGGTCAGCGTGATAAATTAGAAGGACGTTTTGTTTTGGATTTGGCTAAGCGACTTCCGTTTGACGCTAAGCAGCGTTATCTTGACTTTTTAGGTGATCAGTATGGTGGCACTGATGAGCCTACCTTTCAGAGTTTGTTTGAATTTGTAGTACGGGAGGAAACGCGAAAGTCGACTGATTTTAGCATTATGCTAATGGGCGATTCTGGTGAGTTGCAGCAATTTAAAAAGTTTGGCAAAGGAAAATTGCCTTCATGTGGTTCGTAGAGCTAAAGTTGCCGTCTGCAACTATGATGAGAGTACGGGGAAAGTGAAAGTAGACTATGTGTTGAGGGATATTTCGTGCCTCGCCCCCGTAAAGAACACCTAAGTGTTAAGGTTTGAGCCTGGTTTTGTCTGCGGTGGCCGACACTTGTCTGAGCCCAGAACAGTCGGTTATTATCGCAACCATGGTATACAGCGTCATTTTTTTGCGTGTACCTACTACCTATGGTACCAATTTCATGTATCGTCGTGTTTATTCTTATTGCTGTTCATTCTTTGCATGCCCTTTGTATTTGCGTATTAACTTAAACGTGAGTGATTCAAACAATTTGTGTATCATGTGTTTTTATTCATTGGCTCACAATTGTCGTCAATTCTTTTTTAGTTATGCCATGTCAGACTGTCATAACTAGGGGCCGCTATGTTCCAGACAATTGTTCACCTAATCAAACGTCATATAAAAACCGTTCAAGTCTACTGAATATTACGTCATGGAAATTCCTAAAACATGTGCCAAAATTGCACCATCGTTCGTAAGACTTGTGTCAAACCGGTTTAAACCTGTTTCAGTTTGAAACCTGTTTAAACATGAAATATTGCGTCACGAACTGCTGACGTGCCTTTGAGTTATCACAAATTTTTCTGATTCATTCTTGAAGTTGTGTGTTGGAAGTCGGTCGCACATTTAACTGGTTTATTTGGTGCTTGCTAGCTGGACAAATTCTCCGTCTTTTATCCAAGTAATCTGTATCGTAGTGACAGTTTTTAGAGGTGTAAGGCGTTGCATCTCGATTTCGATAGCCGCGGGCTAATTTTACAGAAATACACTTATTGAATAGACGTTTCAAGGAGTGTTTCTTTTTCGGTCACTACATGCAGACAAACGGATCCGGGAACTTTATGTTACAATTTTCCCACGAAGAGATTATGGTTTACCGCTGTGACCAGATATCTAATAATTTTTGGATCCGGATCCTAAATTTGCAAGACTTTTTTCAAATTTTGAATACAAAAATATAAATTTAAGTAAGCCTCTGGCAACATTTTGCAAGTTTGGCTGCAGCTGTCATTAACCTATGCATTAACGGTAACCATAGACATCTTACTTATAGATCTGCAACTCAGTGGTGCGTAACGATGTTTGAAGGCTAACAGCGTAGCTATGGCTGTATGCATTGACTTCAAACTTGGCACAGCAAAACAACTTTATTTTTAATATATTTTTTTGGTTTTTGTTTAAATAAAACTTTCTTCGTTTTCAAGTTGACGTATGGATTGCTTGTGATGACGTCAGATTCTCGTTCCGCATGGACTGCTTTATGGAGATTCTGGCGATTGAAAACAAATCAGTCACAGAGGGTACCTCTAAAATTCTAAATACCCATTGTCTGGCATTGTAGGCATTGTCGGGCATTGTCAGGCATTGTCGGCTTTTTGGGGGGTTGTGGAGCATTTTCAGGGGTTGTCGAACATTTTCAGGGGTTTCAGGTATTGTAGAGTAGGCTAACTACTTTCAGGCATTGTTGGGAATTTCTAGGCATTGTGTAGGATTTCCAGGCATTGTCGATCATTATCAGTGGTTGACAGGCTTGTGAGGCATTGTCGAACATTTTCAGGCATTATCGAACATATTCAGGGGTTGTCGAACATTTTCAGGGGTTGTCAGGCATTGTAGAGTAGCTACTTTCAGGCATTGTTGGGAATTTCCAGGCATTGTCTAGGATTTCCAGGCATTGTCGATCAATATCAGTGTTTGACAGGTTTGGTAGTCATTATGGAACATTTTCAGGCATTGTCGAACATTTTCAGGGATTGTCGAGCATTTTCAGGGGTTGTCAGGCATTGTAGAGTACGGTAGCTACTTTCACGCATTGTTGGGAATTTCCAGGCATTGTCGATCAATATCAGTGTTTGACAGGTTTAGTAGTCATTATGGACATATCTATATGTAAGATATCTATGCGGTAACTCGGCTACCTCCTGTCCTGTCCCTCGCACATTCACAACAGGGCTGCCACTCCTAATGGTTTTCCACTAGATTTAGTGGTATTTGAAATAATCTAGTGGTCTAGTGGTTTTCTTGGAGAATCAAGTGTTTTTTCATAATCTTGAAATCGCATAATATATTTTAAGTTATTTCCTGGATACCATTGTTAAAAATGGTTGCTGAATGAGAAATTCCCTTTTTCAAACCAAATGTGGAAACCCTGTTCATGTTTGGTGATCGTTGATGGCTGGAGACTGGAGTTGGATGCTTGTTAATAATGACAATTGGCAAGACAAGTTGTTATACTGGTTACTGTCAGTAGTGTCAGTGACTCATTGTCAGGCAGTAGGCTTTATCTAGAAATTGCTACAGCTGCAGTGCTGCACGAAATCTGTAGGGTGGCCTATTTAGCCACCGCTGGTCAACTAAAGGGAGAAGAAGGAAATGAGAGGAAGGAGCAGGTCTAGGGTACAGTTAATGCTGGCGAATTAGGAGGCAAAATAAAAGGCAGTGGCTATTTGACCGGCTCCGGTCTTTGAATCTGAAACACTATTTGACCGGTCATGACGTCACTACATAAGCACTTTTTTCTTTCAAAGCAAAAGACGATAAGCGCGTTAAGTTTTAAATTCAACACGTTTTCTTCAACTGAGTTCGTGGCGCATACATAACGTCTCGGGCTGCCATTTTAGAGGGAATGAGTTCGATACTATCCGGAAGCGTTCTTTTTTTTTTTTTTAACTACAAAAGGATACAAACTGATATGAATGAATCAACAAGTGAATAAAAAAGTTTCAAAACAAATTAAAAAAGTTTTTTCTAGTCTTTATTTTTAACAAATTCCTTTCATTTCTTAGCACAAATTCTCTGAAAAAATCACACCTTCTAATAGGCTGTAAGATTACGTTTCGCTGAAGTCCGAAGTTAAAAATTAAATCCAGTCTCATTGTCGCACAACAATCAGTCAAGTTTCAAATCATCATCTCAACCAGCCCTTCAAGACAACTTTCCACTTTCAAAAATTTAGTTAAAAAAAAAAAAAAAAAAAAAGAACGCTTCCGGATAGAATCGAACTCATTCCCTCTAGAATGGCAGCCCGAGACGTTACGTATGCGCCACGGATTCAGTTGAAAAAAACGTGTTGAATTTAAAACTTAAGGCGCTTATCGTCTTTTGCTTTGAAAGAGAAAAAGAAAAAAGTGCTTATGTAGTGATGTCATGACCGGTCAAATAGCCACTGCCAAAATAAAAACTGCCTTTCCAAAAAGTCGGCCTCTTCGGAGAAATTTTTTTTGAAATCTCTGACTAGGACCCCCAGGATCAGTTATACGGTAATTATTTATAGTCGATAGAACTTCCCCCCGAGGCCCAAACCCAATTTTGTGAACTAGACCCGACCCTTTTATTCTACTTTACAGTTCGATTGATGTCATAGGCTATGTCAGATATAGAAAAATTTGAGGATGTTGTAAGTGGTGACAGAACTCCACCACGAAAAAAAAAGAAGTTTTTATCGCCAACCTTTTAACCTGAATTGGTTAAATGATGACAATTTTAAAGCTTGGCTGAAACCGGACAAGACTGGTCGATATACAGCAATATGCCAAATCTGCGATATAAAGTTAAAACAACCAAACAAAAGTGGCCTTTTAATGCACAAAGACAGTGTTAAGCATAAAAAGAATAATGCTGCCAAACCCAAAACCGCTGATGTTTCTACATTTTTTAAAAGTGCATAAGAAATATCTCAACTAGAGAAGGTGATAAAAGCAGAGCTTTTGTTAGCTGGATTTATGGCTGAGCATCACACACCGTTTCGGCAAAGTGACTATCTTGTGAAAACAATAAAAGCTGCTTTTCCTGATAGCGTAATTGCACAAAAGATAACTTTTGGAAAGAGTAAAGCATCATATCTTATGCAACTTGGCATAGCTTGGAGTGAAAGACATGACATTGACAGTATCTGCAAAAAAAAATTTTTTTCTCTCCTGATCGATGAAACTACGGACATAGCAGTTGAACAAGTTTTGGGTATAATTGTACGCTATTTGGATGAAAACTCTGCAACAGTGGTTGATGCTCTTTTGGATGTTGTGGAGGTGGTTGATGTTTCAGGTCAAGGACTGTACAACCTTATGAAGCAGTTGTTGTTGGAAAGAGGTATTCCTCTTTCCAACATAATTGGATTTGCAAGTGACAATTGTGCTACCATGACCGGATCTCGAAGTGGTTTTCAGGCCAAGTTAAAAGAAGACGTTCCTTCAGTTTTTGTAGTTGGGTGTGTTTGCTATTCTTTTGCGTTGTGTGCCAACCATGCATGCAGTCGCCTACCTTCTTGGCTAGAAAGTTTTCTTAAAAATGTGTGTTTTTACTTTTGTCGTAGTAGCAAAAGAAAACACGCTTTTATTCGCCTACAAGAAATGTGTGGAGCAGTCAAACATAAAATGTTAAAACTGAGTCAAACTAGGTGGCTGTCACGTCGGCAAGTAATTGCAAGAGTATTGGAACAATGGGAGCCATTAAAGTGCTTTTTTTGGGAGAATCCAAGACAGATAAGGTTGATGGTGCTTCGTCCACTTATGAAACCATGAACACTCCAGGTACAAAGCATATGCTTTTGTTTCTGCACTTTGTTTTAAAAAAAGTTGACAATATGAACTTAGAATTTCAGTCTGAAGAATTTTGATTGCATCAAGTCTTCAATACGGTTGCTGATGAATATCATTGCATTTTGAGCTTGTTCATGAAAGAAAATATTATGGATTCTTCACAACTGGGTGACATTAACCCTGCAAATCCAAATAATTACAAACGGTATGACGAGATTACTGTTGGTGGGCGATGTGAAGCCATGTTGCTACAAGAACCTTTGGGAAGAAAAGAAGAGAAATTCCGCATGGACATTTTGTCATTTTTGGTGGAATTATGTAACCAAATTAAAATGAGATTTTCATTCTCTGACAACAGTATTTTGGCCCAGCTGCGAGCAGCTGACCCAAAAATTGCTACATCTCGTTCTAGAAAGGTGAAATCGTTGGTAGCATTGGCTATCAACTTTCCTTCTGTTGTTAATGAAGAGGATTTAGATGATTTGCAAGAAGAATGGGAAGCTTTGCCTCAAGCATGTAATGCTCTCCATGATATTGATAACCTCAACCCACCAGAGTTTTGGTTAAAACTAAAAATGGTTAAAAATGGAAATGGTCAACCAAGGTTTAAAACTTTGGCAAAAATGATGTGCTGTCTGTTAGCATTACCACATTCTACTACATGTGTTGAAAGACTATTTTCTCAAGTTAACATTGTAAAAACAAAGTTAACCAATAGTATGCATGCATCAACTGTTGCCAACAGACTTCTTGCTAAACAAGCAATTACAAGGAATAATACAGAGTGTTATTCTTGGAAACCCACGAAGAATTTGATAGCTGATGCAAAGTCACACAAGCCTCATCAACGATATGTCAAGTCTTTACCAGAAAATGGAGGCTGTGATGCTGCTTATGATATTTACACCGAGCCAGACAAGCTTTCGTAATTGACTTTGTGAATCATTTATTTGTTGCTAATTCGTAAATATTGTTTATGATAGCAGCTTGTCAAAATGTTGTGCAGTTTACGCAGCCAAGGGCAGTGTAGTAAAGGATTTGTAAAGTATCACACTTTGTAATAATGTTTTCAAGTGCTTGTTATGCTTTGCCCCATATTAAGTTTTTAGACTGACTTTTTGTTGCAGCAAATGAAGTAGGATTGAACATCATCATCATCATCATAATCCATCGTCGGTTTGTTCCCCACTAGTGGGGGTGGCCGATTGTTTCCGCGCAGCAATTGTCTTAATCCCTTTTCTCCATTTCACCCTGTCCCTTGCATCTTCCTCCTTCAGTCCGACTTTTTTAAACTCATCCTTCACTTGTTGTTTCCACGTTCTTCTTGGACGACCGCGTTTCCTCTTCCCATCCACCTTTAGATCTAGTGCCTTTCTAAGAAAACTTCCTTCCTCCCTCCTTATCACATGTCCATACCATCTTACTCCATTTGCCCTTGCCAGTTGGTCTATGGTCTCTCTCATCTCTAGCATATCCAACAATTCTTCAGTCCTTTTTTCCCTTCTCGTTTTCACCCCACACATTGCTCTCACCATTGACCTTTCCGTTCTTCTCAGGATTGCCAGTTCACTCTCTCTCAATACCCATGTCTCGCTACCATATAGCATTGCAGGCCGCACACAGCTCCGATATACTTTTCCTTTCATCCTTAGTGAAAATTTTCTGCCATGCAACATTTCCCCACATTCCCTGAACTTTGCCCAGCCCAATCTTGCCCTTGTTGTCACCGCTGCTTCACATCCACCACTTCCATTTATCCGATCACCCAGATAACAGAAGTCTGTCACTGTTTCGATGCCATGGAAGAACTCATCATCATGGCCTTCCACTTCATTCCTTCCTTTACTGCATTTCCCACAAACAAAACACTTCGCCAATCTTGTTGCGGCTCTCTTGACATTAGCACATCTTGCATGTACCCACTTTCCACATTCCTTGCATTGCATTGAATTTCTCATCACTCTCTTGCCACATATTCCACAGGGATCTACTTTGCTCTCAACAACTGTTCCTTCTGCTCCACTCACCATCACTTTTGTTTTTTCAAGATTCACCTTCATACCCTTGGTTTCAAATGCTTCTTTCCACATGTTGACATTGACGTATTTAAAGTTGAACATGTTGACGTGCTTGTTGAACATGTTGAACAAGTTGAACATGTTGACGTATTTAAAGTGTTGGTGTAATAATCTATGTTAGAACTATTTTTGGATGAAGTCGTCATTGAATGAAATGAATTACAAACAGCAGCGGAGTAAAAACAATGCTATGTGGACTTTCCATATTGCGATTGTAATGTATATATTTAGCAAATAGTGGCTTTATGAAAGCAATTATGGCACACAGACATAAAAATCATCTATTTTTTCGTTGATTAAAGGTCTGGAGATACAAAAATGGCCATTTGTTGTCGCGATAACAATCTAGTGGTTTTTTTTCCTGATCTAGTGGTTTTTTAATTTTGAGAGTGGCAGCCCTGACTCACAGTACTCGCCGCACTTGCACACTTGCTCAGACTATGTTTAGATTAATTTTATAGAACAGCTAGTTGCTGTCAAACTGAGTCTGTTAAATCCAAATGTCCATTAAATCGAGAGATGACTGTACTTAAAACATACTAACCTTGTCATATTTTTTCTGCTGAAATGAGCTAGCAAATCTTAATGTTTTAAATATGAAGTGTATTTGTTTGGGCAATACATTGCTGAAATTTTGGGCTTTGCGAAGTTTCAATGTAAGATCTCAGTGGTACTCATCTTCAAGTTTCACTTCTCCTACAAAGACATGGAAACTAGAAGTTGAACCATTTTGGAAGTTTTCTGCACATCTGACTAACAGTTCCTTATTTATTGAATCATTTAATCCCAATCAATATCCAAATGGTGATTTATTAACCATAAGTGTTTTTAGCAACAAAAAGAGCAAAAACGGTTCGTCTTTTGTTTAATATTGCACTTTGCCAAGTTATAGACTTTTTGTTTGTTCCATATGTTGTTTAATTTGAATTTTTCATCATAAATGTTGGTAACTCTTCCATATAAATAGAAAACCATTTGAAAAAATACATGTCAAAATGATTGCTGAGATAAAGGTAGCCTACCGGTATTTTACAGAAGTTTATTTTGAGCCTGATTGACTGCATACCGGTAGTGTTTCACAGCTTTTTATTGTGTTGCACCTTCTATTTTGCTATCACATTGTCATCACAACAAATTGCTTTTATAAATCTGATTCCTGTAGATATATATGTTTTAAATTTAAAGTATATTTTTCTTTTTTAGGCATTCATGAATATAAAGTTTCGTCTGAGCAAAGAACAGTTTTTTTAGAAAATGTTCAATCTGATGAAGATGATTTTGTGGTGGTGAAAGTGCCACCAGTGTTTGGTAGGTATGTCAATCTGAAAATTCATAATCTGGAGTTAGTGTTATAGAGTCAGTCAGATTTATAGAGTCAAATAAATGTTTTTCACAGTTGCGGTTTTATTACTTAATCTGGATGTAATTACAAATATGCAATAAAAAGTGGGCCCAAAAATTCTCAATAAAACAAGGTATTGTCTTGTTGCAACAAGTCTCAGGCTGCCAGACTGTTGCCAAAGACTTTTTGCAAAGTATTCCTCAGACAGCAAATCAGTCGTTTTTTGCATTGATTCAGCATCTGCAAACGTTGAATCATTGTAAAAAACAACTGATTTGCTGTCTGGATCTGCTGAAAGTAACATACGGTATGTTGAGAAATCGCCGAACACAATTAATTAAGCCAAATCGGTTCTTAAAATAACCCAGATCGCCAAGTCACAAATATATCAACGGTCGAAAACAAAAAAGTTGTAAGTGCATTTTTACACTTTGGAGTAAAAGGCCAAAAAAACAATTCTTTTTTTTCTTTGTTAAATTTCGTTAATGCTTTTACTTTGAGCATTAATATCTGTAACTATAGTAGTAGATCAGTGACGTTCGGTGGCTTAAACTGTTGGGAAAGCAACTTGGAAATATGCTGCAGCAAGGTAGTAGGCACGAAGGGCGTAACCGTCGGGCGAAGCCCGAAGGCAACACTCCCAGCGGGGGGTCTGGGGGGCCTCCCCCAGAAATTTTTGAAAAACACTTCAAATTTGGTGCGCTCTGAGAGCATTTCCAAAACAAATCAAAAATAAAAATCTGTCAAATTGTGCTTCGCCTATGTCGTGATCATACATCCATTTAATGTTTAGAAGTCATGAACAATCTTAATTTTAACGTTGCAGGACCAAAATCCTGTGTTAGACATGGAATAATAGTTGTCTAAATGTTTAATTCGTCATGAATGGTCATTCTCAGATATTCAGTTAAGCCTACACTACAAAAACTAACACTTAGGCCTAAACATTACAACCGCAAGCAATTTGTACAAAAAGCTGGATAAGTTTCCCTCCTGCGTATAGAAGCTTAACAAACTAAATATTGCATCCGCACCTGAACGTTCATTGGCGAAGTAACGTTATATCAACGCTGTAAAAAGGGCAAAGGCATGACTATGAAAGCTAGTACAGTAGGCTAAAGTACATGGCGAGGAGACATCAAAAAACAGCAACAAGCTTATTGGCATTATGATGCTGTGCGTGTACCGTGACGAGATACCATTCTGACGAGTTAGTCTAGTCGCTCTAGCGAATGTACGCATTGACGTCACTGGGAAAGCACAACTAACCTACCATAACACATCTGATTGGCTAAGCAGCTGGTGACGTTTTGCAAAACGGGTGAGGATTGGTTAAAACGAAGGCGTTTTTTGACATTTTTGAATCTGGGAAAGCAAGTTTGATAGTTGCTTACCTGGAGCCTCAATGATTGTTTCTGACAGAAGCGTTTGCGTCAATTGGCATTTATAGGCAAGACATGCGGTTTGGTGAGGATTTAGACTACTCACAAGCGTTACGAGTAATTCTAGTCACGAATACAGTAATTTTCAAGTTAAAATAGACGTGATAAAAATAATAAGTTAAACCTAGAATTCAGTCGTTATATTTTGCATAGTTTTTGCTAAGGTAAGCAGTAAGCACTGCTTTCCCTCACCGATCGTCACTGTAGTAGATAGCCCTAAGTGCAAAGGTTTTGAAAACGCAAAAAAGGGAATTTCTCAAAATGTTACTTACGACTTTTTTGTTTTCAACCGTCGATATCGCCAAACGTCTTTGAAAATTGCCAGATTTCTAGAATTTGGCGATAAAAATTGCCAATGTTGCAACCCTGCAATGATTAGTTGCTATTGTTTGGCTAAATTGATTGTTTGAATGATGGTCTAAGTGTCTTACAAAGACATCTGTGTGTGCATGTAATAATTGTGTCTTTCTTAGGTAGATATCAATGTTGAAATTATTGGGAAGTCTTCCGTTGACATTGCAAACATTGAATGCGATTCAACTGTTGTTGAAGCTGAAGATGGAAACATTACTCTACACAACATTAAAGTACAGTACATGCAAAGGATATCATGCTGTGTGTCTCTGGCTTATTTAGTGTAGCGACACAAACCTAAAACATTGAGGTTTGGTATTGGACTACCGTATATCATATCTATTCACATATCACATACTGACTGCATTTAATCCATTGCCCTTTAGCAAGTATTCCAAGTGCCCCTAACATTGTTTTATAAATGTGTTATTGCATGGGTGCTAGTTACAGTTTAAGCATATCAAAAATGAAAATAAACATGTTTTTATGGAATCTTCCTTAGCCTACCAGCTGTTTTGACCACTGCGTATCTAAGTAGTATAATACAGGTTGTGATTTGTGCATACACACTACACAGCCTTTTACGCTTTAATTACTGAGCAAAAATGGTGTTTTGGCCTGCAGTGTTATACGTTGCATTGGAAGTTTTTCTGCTGTGATTGCCAACTACAGTATACGAAATCAAAGCAATTAATACTTGCACCCACTGTTCTATTTGTTTCAGGGCAAGACGGTGACATCAAACACCAAAACTGGAAACATAAAAGCAACTAAACTGCTGCAAGGAAATGTGAACTTGAAAGCTGAGAAAGGCACAATCACAACAGACAAGCTTCAGGGATCACAGATATCTGTGGACAGTGGTGAAGGAGGCCTGTGCTTAGTTGATGTGTATGCAGAAGAGTTCAAAGCTTTTGCAAAAAGTGGAAATATCAGGTACCGTGCGTGTTAAGTTGTTAACACTGGCTTCCTTTTGGTTGGTTTTGAATCTTTATCCTCGGACTGACAAAGCCTTGATTGGTTATTCCTGGAAGTTTCGCATACTTGTAGAGGCTCGACGCAGGGCCGGTTACCGAGATTAGCAGAGTGAAGTTTTCCGGTTGTTGCTGGGGAATTATCCCATTCACTAGGTGCCGCTGAATGGAGAACAGTCCTAAAATGCGTTGCTCAAGCGCACAACCCGAGAGTCGAACCAGCGCCGCTTGATTGTGAGCCGGGCGCGTAACGACTGAGCTAACGGGGCAAACTTTCCCTGTCACTAGAATCTCCTGAAGTGTCCTTGTCCGCCCCGATAGCTCAGTTGAACGCCCGACTTTGTGTAAGAAGAAACCACAGGCGCTGGTTCGGCTCTCGGGGTATATGCGCTTGAGCAACGCATTTTAAAGACTGTTCTCTGTTGAGCGAAAGAATTCACAGACATAACTCTCCAAGAAGCAGATACTTTTTTTTCGGTCACCGAGCCTGTGTCAGCCTCTGCCAAGTATGCGAAACTGCCAGGATTAAGCTTGCAAAGGCGCTTTCTCAGTCAAGGGATAAAGAATTCCACAATCAATCAAGTCTTGAATTTAAATGAATCGTTTTTCTCCACGACTATTTTAGTCAACTAAACTCCTATCTCGAGCAACTTCAACTCAGCTATGTTTAATACGGTACCGTGTTTTATTTTATCGAGACTTCCGATTTGTAGACACCCCTTTTGCATTTTTTCTGTGCCAAACGTTATCTCTTTTATTCGGGTCTGCTACTATTCGGTGAGTCCAATTCGGTGATTTTTTTAAATTATTGGGTACCATAGCTTAATTATCATTGCCGCTTTTACATCGTTTTAACATTGAAATAAGACCCTAACCCTAAAACGGCAATGATAATTTGGCTACGGTACCCGATAATTTCAAAAAATCACTGAATCGGACTCACCGAAACGGGAACTCACCGAAACGGGCAATTCCGCTTTTATTCAAATATATTTTCTTAACCACCCGTTTGTTGCAGTATTAAGAGCTTGCATGGCTCTTCGATTGTTGAGGCGCTCAAAGGAAACATTGTACTGGGGACAACAGAAGGAAATTTAACTGCATCATCAGAAAGAGGAAATATTAACACGCATATCGCTTCACCTGCTACAACTAATCTGGTCGCAAATCAAGGTGAGTTCTAAGAAATTGCCGTTTAATTTAATCTTGATTCGTCGATGCTGATACAGTTAGATTTCAGGAGATATTGTGTTATCGACCCCTCCGAACCTTTCTTCGCTACTGCGTCTAACTGCGAAAAGCGTCACGAACAACGCTTTACAATCGTTCGCCTTAAAAGAAGAAGTCAAGAATGATTCTGGTGTCGTTGTCACAGGTAGGCCTTGTCAAATATTGAACTTTTGTTACTCCACTTTGACAACTATATAATTTCATACGAACGACGACTACATAATTGGAATTACCCCGACTGTGGTGGTTAACTGCCATCTTTGTGCTAGCTGATAAAATAGTCAGAATGAAAATGCGATAAATTTATTGACATGCCGGTAATAATTTTATTGATTGCACACGGAAAATTAACAAGACATAAACATTATTATACGTAAACTATATTGATGACTGGCATCATGGCGGAGAAAGAACGTATACTGGATGCTCTATCCATGTTGTCATAAGTCGACAACAATAACAGTCAGAAACAAAAATGCGTATACTGTATTTTCAGGACATCTTGAATCTGACGGCCCTCTAGTTCAAGCCAATGCTGTTCATGGTAACATTGAGCTCCACACATCAACATGGTTAGAGCGAGTATCTAAGTACGCAAAGCTAGTCCAATCTTAGGTTGATTTAATTATTCCTGTGCACACTCCGTCGGTCATCTTGACGAGAAGGTTAGCGTCCGATGTCGAAGTCTTTCCTGTCGTCTCCAAAACAATGACTGGAGAATCCTGATGAACAAAGTTCAATCACTCATCGAAACACATCGTGACGTTTTTATATTGCTACTTATTAAAATAATGAATTACACAACGATAAATATTGTCTGTTCCCGAGTGTGTGTGGCTTATCTGCTCACCAGTCAGCTATTGCTTGAAGAGTATAAAGTTGAGGATGTTATTGGTTTAAACTCGAATGCAACAAAACAAAGATGTTAGGGACCACCATGGATGAAGAGTTTGCAATGTTTAATTTGGTTCCACGCGTTATAATTAAAATGAGGAGTGAAAAGATTGGTCAAGCTGTGGAGAAACGAATGAGGTGTGTCAAGTCTAGCTCGAACAACTTACCAAGGAGGCCCAGTGTTTGGATGCCTCATCACACAAAGCTGCGATTGGTCCAGATAGGTTTTCTGATGCAAGTCCCTTTCTCCCCATGCACAGCCCGCTCATGTTGGCGCAAATCACTCCTTGTACTTGTGGCTTTGTCATTGCTTCTTCCATCTTCAGTTCCAACTCAGCTTCCATACTAACTGTACAAAGGATAAACCTAGCTTACAATAACCTTAAGACACCTGCAAGTACAAAAGAATAGGTAACGCAAGGATTCAGAATCGAAATATCCAATCAAAAATAAATTCTAGTTGAAAGGAATGCTGACAGGAATTTAATAAAACCATTTCAATTTTATTTCAGGATAAAACAACTGATGTTGCATGTAAATAAGGAGCGAGAAGAATCGGTGGTTCAACTCTCCGTCAGTACAGTCCAAGGATAGCTCCACATTCAACAGCACCATACAAACTGCATGTTAAAGTGGTTAGGCGCTTTTTAGATATGACATGATGATGCTCTTGCTATTCAAGGGCCTTCTTCATAAGATATACACTACAGTACGTTACATAATCTTTTACTAAAATTTCTTGCTGGCAAATTCCAAACAAGCGGATGTATGAAAGCAAAGGGAAATAAAATACGTGTCACAAAAAACGTCATACAAGCTTGTGCTTCACTTTCAACAATAGCCCTGAAAACCTTCCTTTCCCGACAACGTAGGTGCTATTTTAGCACCTCCTTACGCCAATATTAGATCGTGCGATAGTGCATAACGAACCAAATACTTCAAGTATTCAAAAACGTGTACTGTAGGTGTGGAAAACACCTGGCAGCAGTGGCGTAGCAAAGGGGGGGGGGGGCTTGGGGGTTTCAACCCCCCATTTGGCACGCGTGTGACGTCACTATATTGAGAATGATGCTTTCAGTCTCTGTATGTCTCTAAAACAAAGTTTGCCTAATTTTAAACGAAACTGCATTAAAAGAGCGAGTTTTGCCGATACCAAACATTCAAATATCTCAGGCAGGAATTAGCAACAAGAAAACATAGAGACTTAATTTTGTTTCCGATAAATGCCGAAGAAAATATGACCTTATCCTTTTGCTATGCCACCGGACAGCACCATTTACAGGAATATTCATACCCACGTTTTTGTTGAAAATGCTCTCAGAATGCACCAAATTCAAGGTAATTTTTCAAAATTTTCTGGGGGAAGCCCCCCAGACCACCCTGCTGGGTGTCATTTTAGGCGAACACGCAGACGGGCTTCGCCCCCCGGTCGTCACCCCCCCCCCCCTTTCAAAATTTCTGGCTTCGCCACTGTCTGGCAGCAATCGTTCAAACAGTGATTGTGAACTATACAAAAGATCTGCTGATAGGAAAAAATCCTACTGTATTTCTTGAGATAAGTTACATGTCTTGAAAATCATACAAGTCTATCTTCACAATGTAGATACCAAACGACCTCTTTCAGCTTGATGCTGCGAGTTCGCTGTGGTAATGGCGGTTTGCACAAGTCAGGAAGCCGTACAGAAAACTTTGTTTGAGTTTAGCGAGTGTTACAATAATTTTGTCCAGCCCTTGTGTCTTGCAGTAAAGAATTAAAATAGTTGAGATAAAATCAAATCCATCAATTCACAAATGCATCTTGACAACTGTGCATCAACACTCAACCTCTAAAATCCTGGTAACTTCAACAGATGACTCACTTGATCCTCACAGTCAAATCGTTTGTATTAATATTTCCTCTCCAACAATTCTCTTAATGCTTCAACAACCATTCTCATTTTAGACCTTGCTTCAGCCATGTGTTTAGTCAATGCCTGAACACGATTATTTATAAACGAAGTTTTCTTGTCAATGAAATTTATCGCTTCTTGGTGAGTGAGCTCAGCATAAAATCCATATCCAATGCTAACATTGATCATAGAGGGATCATCACTGTAACATATGACAATGAATGTAAGCGTGCAAATTGCAAAAACCGCCAGGCTGATGCATTTCCCTTGAAGACTGAATGTAAACAGAACAGACACAAACTAAATATGACTTCAGTTGCATAGGCTATCAAATGAATTAAACGAATTGTGGTTGAACTAAATCAATGGTTTCCAAACTATGGGTTGTGACACAAACATGGGTCACAAACAGTCAAAAAATAAATCATGCAGGAACGATTCAAATCCACTAAAGTGGGATTGAAGAAAAAAGAGTGAAAAAAATGGTAGAGAGCTGAAATTGTGCATACAGGTTTTCCAAATATCCTAGCCTTGGGCCATGAGTTGTTCAACTAACTCAGAATGCGTTCCACATAAAAAAAGTTTAGAAAAAGTTAAGAAAGTTTGTTCTAATGGCCCAGTGAAATTTTTCACCACTTCGAATAACATATCTTGAGAGCAAGCAATGAAGATGTGCAGGTCTATATCAACAGTTAAACAACATTACATAGTGCTTCAAGGCAAACAATGCTAATAGCTCTGAAATATAAGATTTCATGAATACTTACACAACAGCCTGAACATAAAAGTTGCACCCGAGGTTAACTTGAGTTTGTATAGGTTTTTTCTCCGGACTTTCTTTGAGAATGTTTTCCACAACCACTTTTAGCTGGTAGTACTGGGCCAATTCTTCATATAAATCATCTCGTAATTTAGTCAGTTGCCTGAAAAAAAACTGTGTTACTTCAAAAGTACCGGTACATCATAATATTCACTGAAGTTATACGACAGGGGTGTCCAACCTTTTTGGCCAAAGGGCCACATGTAGTTTACGAATGGTTGCGCGGGCCACTTGAGTATTTACTGCTAATTTGAATCTTAAAAATGACGGTCTGATAATTTCTAATTAAAACCCTCACACCCAAATTCTAATCTTAGAAATGTGTTTGTACATTTTGTGGGTTATATAAGAAGAGTGAAGTTGGTTTTAAAGTGGTTTAAGGTTTTTATTTGAAAGCAAGCCAGCAGCAAAGCGTAAAAAACGTCAATTTGGCAATTGACCCTTCTGATGTTGCCGGAACAGCGGAGTTGCGCGTCCCGTAATGTATTGTCCGGCTGTCCCTAGGTTCATCCACGAAAAACTTGCTTGCACAAGTAGGTGCTGCCAAATAATGATGTCACGAAAACTGCCAATCTATGAATCCTCTGATCTTTTTCTTAAGAAACAATTTTTTTTGTAAAATTCTAGCAATAGAAAGTTTTGAACTTCTCTCGCTAAAAGCAAAAAATATTGCTGATTGACTGACTCTTGAAGCACCAGTACTATTGTGTGAAAAAGGGTGGACGTAACAATGTGGAAAATGTGATGCATAACAATGTGCATTGTGATACAATAAAATTAACTTGAACAGTCGCGCACCCCATGCACTAGGGATTATAGAGAAAGAAAGCAAACAATAAATGCCAATTTATCGGAATGTAAGTTCGCTATAAATTACGTTGGCGATTGAGTTGATTATATAATATATTATGTCATTTCGAAAAATATCACGCGGGCCACTCAGAACCTTCTCGCGGGCCACGGGTTGGACGCCCCTGTTATACGATGTATTTAAATATATTGCAACAAAATAAACATAAAATGAGAGATTATTTGACGAATAAAATGCAAAATAAAAGATGCAATATAACATATCAAAGAACAACTGCACACACAGCAAGCTGGTGCTAATGAGAAGCCCAATTACGGAACGGATTCATAGGATGCACTGCCTGGTAATTCTATATTCAAGGAAAACGTACAACAAGTGTAAACTACACCAAGTTATAGTGTTGCATATCGTAATTTCGCATATCAAATCCTCCTCAGTACAACTTTATAACAGGTACAGTAAAATTTTCAGTAGTTCAGTTGCTTTTTAAATACGAAAAAGAGTACCGTAACTGTTCATTGTAATAACAAAAGTATAAATTAATAGCTATACGAGATATATACTAGAAGCTTTGTAGGACTTATCGTACAGATAAAGCACACTTTGTTCTCCTTTGCTTGACAGAATGGCATCAGAATGATTTACTAACTCACATTAAGTGCTCTTTGTCAGCAAAATACATTTGAAACATTTCAAGCCAAACTGCTTGTTACTATATAGTTGATATATGTTTGAATTATCAACAACTAAGCAAGAAGCGGTGACAAGTTAGTAATATAACCTTACCAGGTCAGCCAATATTTTCAGGCGTGAGGGTACAAGTTATAACAGTCAGTCAGTCAGTCAGTCAGTTCATTTATTTGTCACAAACACAAACATGAAAAGAATACAAAGTATACAATAATTGGTTGTGTGTCATATGACGAGGAGACTGCGAAAAGACCAAACGGTCATCTAGTCAGCAGCCACCTCAAGGCAAAAAGCAAAAAGCAAAAAGCAAAAAAATAACTTCGACAATCGACACTTCAAAACAGAAATTTGTAATTTACTATTTATTTACACCAGAAAGGAATGTTGATATGATAAAGCTTTGGTAGAGAGTTTGCTTTTTCGAACCATAGACAAAGTAACCTTAACTGATTTAAGATAATGTAGGCTATTACACACAAAACAAAATGTATAATATAACTCTTGAAAACGTTTTCGACACGTATGTGTGTCGTGTGTACGAATGTTGATATATAAGCCAAAAAAAGACACAAAATTACAGCAGCTGTGCAAAACCAAACAAAAGACAATTCAACACAATTAGATTTATCGGAGCTGGTATACAAGTCCCCCCCTTGGTAACTCATGACAAAGACAGGACTCAACCAAACATATAGGGTGAAACTACTTTACCTTTGCTTTACTGTTCACACACTTCAATCCCCATGTTTTGGTCAATTCCTCTTTGTCATGAGTTGCCAAGGGGGGGGGGGGACTTGTATACCAGCTCCGATTTATCATATCATCAAGCTCATTGAATTCAGATTTATTTAAGGAAAAACCTACATTTTATGATAAAACTGTGCTTTAATAGTACACATTCAAGGTACTAAACCTCAGCAAAAAGCTTCAGACTAAACATCAGCACATGTTTAATGAACTTGTATTACAGTTGCAACAGGACGTCTTTAACTAGTAAATAAAAGCAAATACATCCAGAATTCTATACCGTTACCTCACCGTAATTCTTCTTTAAGTTCATCATTTAAAAAATGCTCATAGTGAAGAATTTTTGCTTGGTCTTTTCCTTCCATAAAGCCAGTTCAAATTTGTCACTGAGATGGTCTTGTGATGCAGCTTGCAGTCAAAATATTACAAAATATTGACAGTCAGAGTTGCCAGATGTTCTCGCATGCATTTCCGCGTTTCTTAACCCGTTAAGTGCGTAATTAAATTTTCGAAACTCTCCTTACTGTGCGTATTTAATTTGATCACTCGCAGTATTTTTCGTCGCATTATTGCTTGCAAGGATATTGGGGAACCCCCATGACGCAGCACAATACGCTTTTGTTCAATTTTCTTTTGTGTCTATTGCTTTACCTTTTCATCGACTTCCGCGGAGAAGTCTCCGGCTGGACTATTGTTTTCTGGTGTAATCGCATTACTCTCAAGTGATTATACCTTTCACCATTGTGAAATTATTCAACTAGTTGCTTATTATGGAGAAAAAAAAATCAGTTCACAAAACAGAATAATTTCTAAGCATTTATAGGATACTAAACAAAGTACACGTAAGTTTAGTTTGGAAATATTCAAACTGTATCATTTTCTGACTCTTGTTCTAACATTAGCAGCAACACAAAACCCTATTGTTTTGTTTACTATATGTTACAAAATATGTTTTCGAACACCAAAAAATATTTCTGAAACTGCTCGCAACATTACATCAAAAGGACTTCGCACTGACTGAACGCGTATAATGTGGTTCGAATTTTATACACCAGAAGGAAGCCATTTCAGAAAAAGAAACACATTTAGGATGAAATCGTTTTATTCTTGCAATTGTGGTTATATTGTAGGTGAGTACAGAAGCTACCTAATATTGTAATAGAGTGATTTAGGGATTAATGATTTCTGTCAGGCTTCAATCGTTATTGTAGTTTAAACAATGCATCTATGTTTCTTCACACGTCATAATTGCGCCTTCCAGACAAAGCGAATACAGGAAAGCGAAATTAAAAGTGCCATGAATAGCTGCGATCACGAAAACGACAATTGTCGTCTTACGCACAGCAAGAGCGACTGTCTCGGACGACAATTGTCGTCGTACGCACTTAAGAGGTTAAGAAAACTCAGTTGTTGTGCACCGGGATAATTTTGATGGATCATTTTTACTCAAATAACCTTTTACCGGCAGCTTTCCTCAAGTGATTCTGTTTAATGGCAAGTCATCGCTTTCAATCGTCTCTGCTTTAACAAAACGTTGTATCCGCAGTTCACCCCTGCGACGGAATCTCACCAGGAGTTCACTCCGGTTCTTAAACATTGTTGAAATTTGCCAATTTTTAAATTACGTAACTGTTTGCTTTTCCCTTTTTCTGAAAGTGGTTTATATATGTATATACCTCTGCACAAAACAAAAATTTTTAACTCAGACTCAGACAGAGACTCATAATATTACTGAAAATAGACTCAGACTCATAAGATTTCTTTTCAAATTCCAAATCTAAATTCAATTCGAACTCACGAATAAAAGTACTTGAGACTCATTTGCGTTACGTCTGTTGCCATCGAAGCTTTGTTACGCCAGCAGCGGTTCTGCTGTCATCAGGGGAATAAACATTATAAACCAACAATAAAACCTTCAAACCCCTGCATTTATCATCATAATAAACAAACTGTCGAAAGAGAAACTCATAATATAAGACTCAGACAGACTCATAATATTACTGAAAATTAACAGAGAACTCGAACTCACGAATAAAAGAACTTGAGACTCATTGTGTTATCTCTACGCCATCGAAGTTTTGTTACGCCAGCAGCGGTTCTGCTGTCAACAGGGGTCATAAACATTTTATAATCAACATTTGTAAAACATTCAAACATTCAAACCCCAATGGGAGTCTGGGGGTAGTAGCCTACACACGGGGTAGGCTAATCTCAACGGTAGGCTAGTACACAGAAAGCTCAAATTTGGTGAAAATGGCTATTAGGCCTAATTGGTTCAAACCCCTGCAGTTTCTTCAGTTATTACTGACATCACATTGTTTATTCTGGAAAAATTCCAGTTTATAAAATATGCAGGTGGGCCGTAGGGCGTAGGCTATAGGGTTGCGACTGTGAGCCAGATCTGGTTCGCAAGAGCTTTATGTTAACCACTACTTTTTGACTCTACAAGTAGCCTACAGTAGGCTATGTGAGCTGCTGGATTTAGCTTACGAAAGAGGCTTTCTCAGTCCCAAGGTCAATATTCTCATGATTTATTAACATGCTTGGAAAGCAATCACCAGTGATTCAATATTAAACAAGCAGACTTTTTTTGGTATTTTTATTAGCAGAGCTTCAGCGGCATGACAACAAGGAATCATGTGCGGCTCGATACTTGCGCTTACTCCGTGTCCTACGGTAGTACGTTAAGGCTATTGTTCCGTCGTACACCGGTTGAAAATCATGTAGCCTAATGGTTCTTTTGTCGAAATTTGCGAAAGCTGATAAAGGACAAACTGTTTTTAATTTGGTGAGGTTTGGAAAATCTAATAAGTTTAATTGCGAGATGTAGCCTAGTTCTTAGATCAACTTACATAGTAGCCAGTTAGTTCAAATGTAGCCTAGCCTACATGTAGCCTACTGTATATATAGCCTACTTTTTAAATTTTGAAAAATATAGGCTACAGTCAGACAACCTAATGCCTAATATAATAAACAAGATAACCTTATAGTCTACGGTACTGTCAAATACCAACTTTAGACTAAACTTATTAAAGCTTGCTCTGCTACAAATAATGTAGGCTACTCACAGTGGCGTATTTAGAAAGTTTGTTAGGGGGGAGGGGGGCAAGACATTGTGTCAGTCAGCCGCGTAGCGGCTGAAGGCCAATGGGAGTCTGGGGGTAGTAGCCTACACACGGGGTAGGCTAATCTCAACGGTAGGCTAGTACACAGAAAGCTCAAATTTGGTGAAAATGGCTGTTAGGCCTAATTGGTTCAAATTTTTTCTACTTGGGTTAAAATTAGACTTGTTTGACCCTTTAAATAGGGGGTAGCCTATACCAAAATTTCGTATGATGCGTCAGAACGGGGGAGGAGGTTAGGTGAAACCGTCAGATTGGGAGAGGAGGTCCAAAATCAAGAGCGAATCCGCAGAAGTAAGTTACTGTTCAAATCAATGAACCAACAAAAGATATCAAACACTTTAGAACAGTGGTTCCCAAAGTGGGCGCCAGCGCCCTCCTGGGGGCGTTTGCGACCATGAAGTGGGCGCTGGCTATAAAGTGGGCGATTTGGGAGCGCTGATGGTAAATCCTGGCAGTTACAAGAAGAGGATGGCAAAGCATTTTTTGTCATGTTTTGCTTCTAAGAAATACAAAAGACGGTGGCTATAAGAGCTTCTTGGCAGATATTGTGGCAATTATGTTGGCAACGTCGCTTCGCAGTACCTCACAAGTTAGTTGAGGTCGTAACATAACGCATGACAATTTGAAGCACTCCCATTACGAAAATCCGATCTTACAATCCGAGAGTATTTTGATTTAGAGTTCGTCTTAATCTATCTTGAAACACTGTCAGTCTGTCATCAAAGCAGTGAATAAAAATTAAATCGCACGCTCTGAATACACGCTTATTCAAACGATTGTGCAATGAGAATGATGAAGCTTTTGAGCGCTTACTACTCCACACCGAAGTAGGCTACGATGGCTTTCCAAGAGAAATTGCCTTGCACGATTTTATTCGCTGTTTGAAACTGTCGTGGAATTTCTACAGAGTTGTGATCTTGGCCTTGCGAATGACGTCCTGGTTGTGAGAAATGATATCGCCTACTTGTCAGTTGTCAGACATATTTTCCAAATTTAATGAATTGAAATTATCCCTTCAGGGTAACGAAATCTCGTGTTGTAAGCCTATCAGCGAAATTTAGCTAGACGAGAATTTTTCCAATTTTCCAGCTTGTATCAACTTGATACCAGTGACAAAGATATATCTGATGTTGATGTAGAGACGTACAGCAATCATCTTCAAGAAGTACACAAAGGCATGGGGGTTCGATTCCAGGATGTATTCCAGTTAGTAATCTATGACTGGATAATTAACCTATTCTGTGATATTTCCGAACATGGAACTCTTGAGGAGGAACTGATAACATTGCAAAGCGATATTGCACTCAAACCGAAGTTCAATATCTCGTATCAATCATTCTGGCTACAGAACCAAATCAAAGAGAAATACCCTCACGTGTGGAATCGGATCAAAGTTTTTATCATTGCCTTTTCCAGCTCATACTTGGTGGAGCGTGCTTTCAGTGCCGTGACAACGCTTCTGGATAACAAAAGAAACCGTCTTGACATAGTTAGACGGGGAGACTTAAGATTGTTCCTATCCAAACTGAAACTCGATATCAAGAAGCTGATGGCATTGCACCAACCTCATCTGTCTCATTAGAGTTGGACTTTAAGTTGTGATGAATGGAAAATAACTTTGGTTTTACTTTTTTTGTCGAAGGGGGCGTTTGATACTCTGTTTGTTGTCCAGGAGGGCGCGTTTGATACTCTGTTCGTTGTCCAGGAGGGCGCTATTAAAAAAAAGTTTGGGAAACACTGCTTTAGAACATAAACAATAAGTTAGTCCTTCCGACCTCGAATACCTTTTGAACAGTCTCGGCGATTCGCAATGACAATTTACAGTTTAATGCGATGGCTGCGCTTGGCAAATATATCAATGACTGCATCATACTCGAGTATCGTTGTTTAAATACAACTGAGCTAGACCATCCAAACGTGGCTCGGTCATGGTCGTGCGGTAATAATTTTTCGGGTACCTTAGTGAACTGAAACATCGCTCATTGGAGGCAGTTGTAACTGGAAGCGTAGTAAAGATTCGAAGTAATTTATGGATAATCGGATAAGTGTCGAGTTGTTCAGCAGCTTGACACGCAGCCACAAGAGTCGCAGGTCGTTTAGTTACAGAAACTGCAAGCCAATTCGCTCTCCATCTTCGCAATTCAATAGTAGCTACAAAGCAATTACTTGGTTCAATATCCAGTATTTCATGGTAGAAGTCGAAAATCTCGTCGATCGGGCAGTCCTCATCTTCATGAATCAATGAAGGCAGAAATGTGCTGACTTTAAAAGCTAGCGAGCAGTGCTCATTGAATGTGTCGTGAATTTGTGCCATGCAATTGTCAAGAAAGGGAAGAACAACTGTTCGTTTGGAACAGATCTCCGCAGTTTCAGCCGGAATATTAGGTCGATGTTGTTGTCTAGGTGCATTGCAAAAAACATACTCCCCCCGCGGTAGGATGAATCATCCAAGCAATTATGTCTTGCGCTACAATTTTTTTTTAAAAAATTTGTATTTTTTTACCTGATCATTAGGGGGGGGGGAGGCATCGCCCTTTATCCTCCCCCCTAAATACGCTATTGGCTACTCAAGAGTTGGTTTAAAAATTTACATAAAAAGTTTGAAGGATCTGTTTAAAATATGCATAAACCATAGCTTATCGATTCCACGGAGAGAGCCAGTATAAAGAAATCAATCGTTTCAAAAGCAGAATTGGTTTATTTACAAATTACAACATTTAACAAAAACACATTATTCGCATATTTCACACTGATTTCACACTCCAGAATATTCTTTAATCGACAACTTAACCGTCATTCTAACGCCAAAACATGAGCACAAAATCTACTTAACGGGAGTTAGGACAACGGATAAGCCCCGATGTTCTGGCAATATAAAGCTATGGTTCGTTGTAGGAAGACGTGACGCACACAATTTTCAGTAATACAGCCCATATCGTAAACATGGACTCACATGGAATACGCTTGGAATACGCTTGCCAACTGTAATAGATTAAAAAAAACGCAATTTCGATTCAAAGGGATCCGTTGGTGGGCTACAACAACGAGACAGAACGAAGTGCCTGAAGAAAAAAAAAAAAATTTTTTTCTGATTGAATTGAAGAAGCTACACAAAAAATTTTGATTTCGCAAAGTTAGCACAATTTTCAAATGAGATGAAACAAACCATTTTTTATTATTTTCACGTGAATGTGAAACGCATCGAAAAAAATTGGCTTCTATCAAACGGTTACACAATATGCCAGCTTATAAAAATCATCCATATTGTAGCTTGGTCAGTGAAGTCATTTGCGACATGTCAGCACAATTATGTTTTTGAAAGTAGAATAGAAAAAGGGTAACAACACTTTCCATTAAAGAAGATTCACCCGGAAAATCATTAAAAAAAAAACGATTTAATGACATGTAAAGCCAATGGGTGACTACAGAAAATAACAAAATCAGGGATCAATAGCAAAACTGTGCACACCGTTGCGCCGAATCAGCCTAGCATAAGTGCAATGAATGTTTTTACTTTGGTGAGATCCGCAAGCAAACAGTTGTCAAAGTTCAATTCACTTGGTTTGTGTTTGTTGGAAAATTGTTGGAACACTTGTGCAATAAAATACACAACCATCAAATCAGTCCTTTTTACGTTTATTGAACATCTGTAGACATTGAATAAACGTGAAAAAGACTGATTTGCTGACTGGGTAGTTTTCAGAACAAATTCACAATGACATCAAGTAAGAAATACACCATCGCGGCCATTCTTTATCATATAACAAACAATACAGTTGCAGGGCTCGGCATTATTCAGGAATGCAAACAGATAGGAAAACTACACCAAGAAACAAACTCATTATCCCGAAATAGCCTATTAAGCCCCGGGTGACCTTCACGACAAAACTAGGAGCGGAAAAATGATATTGAATCAACTGAGATATAAATACTAGCAAGAAAATAATAAAAATACGTGACTCATCGCTGTCGCACGTGGTCGGCTTGTCAAATAACGATCATAAAAATTCCAGGAAGCCGGTAGCAATTGGGACAGCTGATTCTAAAGTGGCCCAAGTCAAAACAGTGATTTTGAGATAATCGAGTTTGGAAATTCGTGCTGTGGTGGACGTTGTCGCTGACGGTTTGCAATCTTTATTAATCTTCATTAGGGCATGCAACCTTTATTAAAATAAAGATTGCAAACCTTCAGTGGCAATGTTTGTCGTGGCATGGGTCTTTGAACTTGATGATCTCAAATCCACTTTTTTAACTTGGGCCAATTTAGAATCAGCTGTCCCAATTGCTTTCATGTACAAGAAAAAATATGGAAAGATTCGTGAAACTAGCTAGCAGAGATGGATTTGTTTTGAATCTACTTTGTAGAACAAGCAGAGCATACTAGTTCAGATATTCAAAACAGAAACAATTATACTTCAGAAGCCATTACAGTAAATTACTAAACAGAGGTGCACTTGTTAGATCAAAGCAAAAATAATCATGAAACTGAGTGTACACGTGCAGGCCAACAACGTCATTTAGCGTCCAAATCAATCAAAACTAGTTTCCTGTTGGGAGCTTTCCTCTTTCACCCAACGAGCGTTCGAACGAAATCACGTTGGCAACGTTTCTTGGCCATCCACAACATACTTCCTCAGTTGGTACAGCTGCGTCTTCTCTCGAGAGAGCTTCAACCTATCTGAGAAATTCTTATCGAGGTACCGGGTTTGTAAGATAAATTTTGCCCTGGGCTTGGCTAGTGAAGATGGGGGCACGTTTATAATGCGTCAGTAATGAGTCCATCGAATCAAATTGCCTCTGGCCAATCCCGTATTGACCGTTGGAGAGGATAGTCACTTTAAAATGCCTTATTCGTCCGGGCATCCGCATCGAAATGGAAAACTCGCCAGGCTGAAAGAAATGGATCACAATCAACATATGTATGTTTTAGTAATTCAAAATTTCTTAACTAGTGGGTACATTGTGTATTAGTCGGGAGCACTTGCACCTGACTTGCACGCACAGCCAGTTGTTGGCACTCCGGGCAATTTATAAGCACTAGCAGATATAAGATGAAAAAAAAAAAAAAACTGAAGTCGTGGCGAGATTATTGAACAGTTGATTGGATATTTTCCTCAACTTGGACAATTCGAGCATTCAAAATGAAATCAATAACCCAGCGTACACTTTCACTGTAGCTTGTGCATTTTGATAACTTAGCCAAACTGAGATTAATTAGTAAACTACAGTGGGTTGATTGAAACATTGACGTTTGGAAACGAAACATAATTTCTTTCAAGTAGAAGTCATCATTCGCCGTCTCGTTTTGAATTGCATAGCTCAAAGAAAGATGCAGAAAAAGCAGGTAGTGCTCCAGGCACAGACGTAGACCATGAACGTAGTGTGAGGCGTGACGCTGATTCACAGAGTTTTTGCTGAGTCAGTGGCCAACGAATCACAAGAAAGCTACTGCTCACGTCACAATACGCGCATTGCACCCACGTAATAAAATGGTTGGTGGATGACTGCAGACGTAGAATCAAGGTAAAAAGGGACTGATTTGCTTGCCGCAGCACAAAACATGACACATTGCTCAGCAAGCAAAGGAACTTACTGCAGTCTCACAGTTCCTGACGAGAAATTCGCCGTTCTTAGCACGTTCATTCAGCAGCCGTTCAGCGTCAACGCGTCTGATGGGGCCAAAAAACCAATCTTTCTCATCGAGATTGTTGCTCGTTTGTTGTGGGTACGAAGGCTCGCTCTGTGAGAAAGCAAAATTGTAGCCAAACAAACTAACGTTAAATCGATGAAAAAAAAAATTGTTGAGCTTCAACTGGAAGACGAAAAGATGAATGTAGTCATTTTTGTTTTTGTGAGAAATCAAAATTGTAGTCAATCAAATTAACGTTAAATCGATAAAAAAATGGTCTTGCTGGGATTTTAACGCAATGACGCAACGATGAAGATGCGAAACTTACATCCACGGTTGGAATCATGGCGCCTCTGAGTGGAGTTACAGGATCGTAGCTGGGTTTGCAGACGGACTTTGCTCCGGGAACGGTCTCAACGTAGTTTTGAGGTACAAGGCCTTCTCTCCCTTCGCTGTTCCTTGCCAGCCACCATTCTGGGTCGTTGCTTGGCTGTTCTATGATGTCGAGCAACTCGTCCTTTTCAAAAGCTAACTCCTCTTCATTGCCAGAGTCAAAAGGATAAAGTGCGCGAACAACCATTAAGCAATCGCTGTCCGTGGGCTTCATAGAACCGGCAGAATTGTTGAACGCTGGGCCACTGCTCGGAGAAGCATGTGATTGCTTCGTGACGTAGTTAGAAGGAAACCAACCAGGGTTGCCAGGTTGATCGGCGTTCCTCCCAAACCACCATCCATCTCCTTCCATCTCTATGACGAGAACACGCATCCCTTTTGTTAAGCTCAATTCATCGTCTTTTGTTGCATCGTAGTTGAACTTGCTGACATATTCTTCGTTTAGATTGGCATGATTTGAGTGGTTGTTAGCTGCAGAGCCCGATGACGGATTTGGATAACCCGATCCTCCAAATGATCTTCCTCCGCCTCCAGCTCCGGATCCTCCAGCCATCCCTGTTCCTCCGGATCCTAACTTCCAGCTTCCAGGAAGCTTGTTTGCTGAAATATAGAAATAGTTGTTTAGTACATTAAAATGGCTACAAAACTCGGGTAGCTTTCAAGTTAGAACTTAAAAACCTTCAAAAAGCGGGGTAATCTGATGTGCAAGCTAAACAATCGTAACAAATTGCAACTGGAAGTCTGCATCATTTCAATGTTTCGTCAACCAAATATAATTGACTTTTTCAAGGAGCAAATCTGCCCTGCATATGATGAAGAACAAAGCCAAATTGCTATGCAAGCAAGTGAACACATAAATGAAAATCAAAACAATGTTTGTTACATTAACTTGAACCCAGCAACATTAAACGCCTTTTTTATTTGTAAGTGTAGCCTAGGAATTGCGTAACCAAGCACGGAGTTCAAAGGTAGATAGTTGCAAACGTTGCACGTTCCAAACCTTGCGTGTCACGATTTTGCCACATTCGAGACATTTGCTGTTGTTCTTCTGTCAGACAATAAACCAAAATGTTTTTAAAAAAGTATCACAACGCTTTCAAAACGCGACTGAAATGACAATCACTTAAATGTTTATTTTCTTTTCAGTGGGATGCCTCACAAAGTTAAACATGACTGATTTTACTGTGCAATGCAAACAGTTGATTGCCACACAAAACAATTTTTATTATTGCAAAGTAATAAAAACCCAAACAGCCGTCATATCTGGGTTTACAAAAGTTATAGCTAATCTACGGGATTGAAATGCAGCATCAACGTCAACCAGCAGCCAAAACTTTCTGTAAAATCATGATGCTAGTATTAATCTGCCCCTGAGAAAAAAATTTCAACCTAGCGCTCATGGTTTGTTATTGAATTGAAAATGCAATCCATTTAGTGTAGATTGCCTTTAATACGAAAGTTCATACTAAACAGATGGCCGATTTGGTGACCTGAAACAAAAACGACCAATAGAAGAAAAACCTGTTTTATAAAGCATACACTACAAGTTTAATAATGTAAAGCATGTGGCAAAGAAACACACGGAGCTGAAGGTGATTTGGTTCAATTCTTTTGTTTTTCACTTTTATTTTGAATCACCAACACCGTCAGAACAATGGTGCGTAGCGCAGCCGAGAGAAGGCTTGTTGGGAATGCAGGCAACGCTGTTTAGAAAGACATCTAGTCAATGATCCCATTTTTATGCTTCAACTTTCAGAGAATTACTATAGTTTAAAGGAGCTTTTGTGAAGTAAGGGATTGTACAGCACAAACGATCTTGTTTAAAATAAAGCCACAGCAGCATTGATTTATCTCAATATGTTTACCAATGTTTAGCTGCTATGTTAAATATGCGGCCAAATTTTATATATTTACTTTGTTAGGAAAATGGCTAGAGAGCGCTGAATGCCTTTGGCCCACACAATGAGAAACCGAGCTATTTGCTTGTAACAAAATTGCATTTAACTGACATAAAACTTAAAGGAAATCGGGCACATGCAGCAAACACAATTCCCAGACAGCAAAATCCGTCGTTTTCGCATTAATTTAACCCCTGCTTAATGTAAAAATGACGGATTTTGCTGTTTGGGAATGACCCAAACCTTAGAAGCAGTGAGACTGGCAATATATATACAACTTATACATATCAACCGCGATAAAATATTTTGAACAAAAAGAAAACTATCTCGCATTCTACATTCGCTGCGCGTACAGAGACACAATCGCTGCAGAAATGATAAAACTATATGAGCAGCATCGTAAAGTTTTTTTTTCGCTTAATACAGTGCTGCAAGACGCGTTGTCACAGCAGATTTTTCACATAGCTTCAAGGAGGAACTCTACAAGTCGATTTCGGATGAACGATTTTGAATGGAAAGCGCCAGTCGCACATATAGAGTAATACATACTAGATTTATCACAAAGATACAACTTTACTATTTAAATGCAGGTAGGCCAACTGTCTACAACAATTTTCAACAAATCAAATCATAACAAAGAAATAAAAATCCCACGATTTACTTCAACATCTGTTACAACAGTCTGCGCGTCATTTCGATTAAAATCATTGACGCGGAAAGTCTTGGGCATTGTACAAACCATTACTAAATTGTCTTACATAGTTCACCTCATCTGCTCACAGTCAGCACCAACTAACGTCTGAATATTATAACAATGGTGCTACGCTAACATTACGCAGCAAATATCCTGAAAAATTACCTGACTAAAATGCATATAATTAAGTCTAACTGAAGCACTTGACCAATTGCTTCAGCTAAACTTTTTTTAACTCCTTTCATAATGGTGATATCCAAAAGCAGAGCAGAGACGTTTGATATGACTCAGACCAGACAATGCAACACTGGTCCTGAGTGACTCTTGGTCTATATTTTGATCTATCGTTTCAAAGGGCACTTAACCTACAACCTATGCACTGAACAACAACGGTTTGCTTGTGCTCGATAGAGTTTTTTAACCGAATATCGACTGGGTTTACTAATGCGCAAGCACGCACACACGGGCAAGCAGCAGCGTAAACGGAAACTGTCATGTAAACCAGCACGTAGAGAACTACGCGCCATGCAGCACTTCCGCCAGTGGCACACCTCACTCGTCTAAGACGAAAAGCCAACTAGTCTGACTGTTGACATAGCAACGTAAAAGCCCCTAAAATTTCCCATGGATCTTTTGGTCTCGGGGTAATTTGGCTGTAATAGAGCCCTCATTATGTTTTTCTTAAATAGATTGTAAAACCAAGGTCTGTCCTAGTCAGGAAATTAGCAGAGTCATTACCCCTTTGTGCTAAAACAAAACATACCATTTTCACTGGTCTTGTAACAAGATTTTCTTGACAGAAACTAAACGAGCAGAGCTCATCAAACAAGACCTACCGAATAAGATGAAAAATATCCATTTAATTCAAAGGTATTTATGATCAAGCGTACGACTAAGTTTCAATTCTCTCTGTTGAAACTGAAATAACGTCAAGTTGTGCCATGCCATAGATTTGAGGTGATACTCGATATGGAACAAGGAAAAACAACTTATAATTCACTGAAACTGACCTATACATACACATAAAAATAGCCACTCAGTGAGTAGCTTTGTTTCAATGCAAAACGTTTGTTTTGCCCTTGAAGACAACGCTTAATGAAAAGCAACTTGAACTATATTTTACTGCACGTTAATGGATATTTCTCTCAAGGAACGCCGGGATGTCAAAACCGCGAGTAAGTGGTTGCATTACAACGCGCTATGTCTTCCAAAATGAGATGACAGACCGCAACAAAACCGCATCAAATAACGCATTAAACAATAATTCCTGCCAACTAGGTGAAAAATGGTTTGTTGACTTCGATTAGAGATTCAACCATGGCTGCACAAAGATAAGGAATGATTCGATGCATTTTCGTGCTGTTTCATGCTTTGTTTCTTCAAGATGTCATGTTGTCACATTTCGCAGACTTCTGTCGACTATTCATAACTCTGACTGTCTAATTGTCTTATCTTACCTGCCTCACCTTGCATAAGTTGTTATAACATTCCTTGGCATCGAAACACGAAATATAGCACTAGAAAGTTTCAACAAAAATGTTAGCAACAGGGGACAAAATCTGCAATAGTCTGCAGAATGCGACAAATCAGTCCGCAAATCTAAGTAGTCGTGGCTCTAAATCATTAAATCAATGCAACAAGTAAGAACAATATGGCACCACCAAGAAACAAAGTATAAAATAACACAAACTGCTGGCGTTTGAAAGATGTTATGAAAACCTCAAATCTGTGATTTCTGCCCATTTTTCGGCGATTTATTCAACCTTTATGAAAATTTTAATTTTTAGTGGATTACTAGTTACTTACTACACGTCTTTTTGATCAAATCAGACAACGACACAACATAAGAACCAAACACTTTTCAATTTTCATGCTTGCAAGGTAAAGCAATACAAAAATATTCTGGCAAAAAATTTCATCCACAAGCTGACAAGAAAAAGATTACTGAAAATGCTCGATAACAACCTAAGACGCAGTAAGTGACTCGTTCAACCATCCTACTTGTGATCTAAGCAAACTACAACTACTTGCTTTTGATACAAAACAAGACAGCACAGTAGAGCAAGTGGGCTCTGCGTGGTCACAGATAAAAAGGCGGAAGCTATGACAGTGGATAAGACAAGAGGCTTTGTTCCGGATATTTAAGCGCAACCTCGTGCAATGATTACATTGTATTAACATCATGGATCAATGCGAAAAAGTGCAGCTAAAATTCAGTGTGATGGGTCCTATGGTAAAGTCACATTCAACTGCACAATATTATCGCATTCGGATTGCCACAGTGTTTGTACATTTTTCAATCATAATGTCGAATCATTGTTTGATGTGTCAAGTGAAGTCCTTATTACTACTACAGGAAAAGCACGATATAAGGAATTCAAATCTATTAATCAAAAAATAAACTAACAGGTAAAGTTTTGTCCAAAAACGTCTTTGAAGAAAACGTATACTACTACAAGCAATTAATAGTCATTTGGCATTGCAAAACGATGTTTTTCACATTGAGAAAATGCAGTCTATTTTATTCATTCACTGACATTTTGTGTAGCACGTTCGTGTCCATCTTCAGGACGAACAACATTCAAAGATTAATTTTGAAAACTAGCTATTGTATGTACTACAAGCAAGTGCACAAATGCCTGCAGTTAGCATGCTTCCTTGATTACTTCTGCACTCCTTTTGTCACGTGTACTCCGCGAGGCAGTACTCTGTTTTATTCGTATCATTTCATTCTGGCAGGCTAGCGAACAACAGCTTCTTTTGTTCTAGTTCTAGTGTTGAGTTTAACAATCTTACGTTGTGTATTTTGTTGCAGAAATTGCGATTCGATCATTTTTCTTTTGTTAATACATTCAAGAAAAATAACCGTCTTTGTTCATGATCGAATCGCAATAGGATAAGGTTAATTTAAAGAAATTTGTGGAATGGTGGTGATAACATGCGCCTTTCCCAACTGTAATTTTGAAACAGCCGACGTGCCCGAAGCGGTTGCTTGTGTGGTGCTGCAAAGTCACACGTACAGTCATGCTGCTACGACGCGCAACGCTCCAGCGCCCGTAAACCTTGGCCCGAAGCTAAATCGACCTACTGTAGATATTGGAGTTTCTCCAGAAGAATGGAGCGTGTTCACCAGAAGATGGAAGGCTTTTAAAGAAGGTTGCAGCATTTCTGATGAAGCAGCTTCAGTCCAGTTATTTCAATGTACCGGCCAAGCCCTAGGGGACAGCCTTCTCCAAGCTGACGCTGAGACAGTGAGCAAACCTGTAGATGAACTTTTGCTTGCAATGCGACAACTGGCCGTTATACCTGTCGCCACAGGGGTGTTACGGTCAGAGTTTATGGCGATGCACCAAATGCGCGACGAAAAATTTCGCGCTTTTGCAGCTCGTGCTCGAGGAAAAGCGGATATATGTGCGTTCACTACGAAATGTTCCTGCGGGCTGAAAGTTAGTTATACAGATCACATGATCCGCGACACACTACTCAGTGGAATTTCGGACAGTGAGATTCGTCGCGAAATGATGGGAATGGACAAAGTATTGTCGATTCCCATCAACGATATCATCGCCCTTGTCGAGATTAAAGAAATGGCTCGCAATGCGGTACCATCTCATGACGTTTCGGCAGTGTCGACGTTCAAGCGCAAGAAAAGCCAAAGCCCTATTCCAAGAGACCGTGGACACATCCAGGCAGCACCTTCCTCTCCCAATTGGTCACAAAAAACTCACTGCCCTAAATGCAATAGATTATTCAATCGTTACAGAGAAGGCCCCAGAGGTTGGAACACTACGCCTTATTCCCTTTGTCTCGAATGCTTTCGGTCATCTCGTCATAAAAACAAATGGGGCGCTCCTCCTAAAGATGCATCAGTCGGAGCACTCTGTGTAGCACCTACTGTACCTCAAATAGGCACATTTGCCTCAACACAAACTGACATCGCAGCCCGAGACCCAATGTTCTCAACAATTCGTGGTCCTCACCACACATTCCAAAAAGGGCATTGGACACCATCCCGCATGCGAGAACATCCCACAGTTCGGGTAGACATATCTATGGATGACTCATGTCATCAAGGCAGGTACACTAGCGTGATAGCACAAGTAACAGCAATCGCAGATACTGGTGCCCAAATAAATGTATGGTCACTGAAGAACTTTGTGCAATCCGGCTTTGGACAAGAGACCCTTGTACCCGCACCAAACCTAATAGCTGCAAATCGCTCTACTATTTCCATTACAGGAGCATTTCGTGCCATCATTCGGGGTACAGCGCACGGCTGCAATGTTGAACGTCGGTGCATGATTTACATCAGTCCAGACGTTGACAAGTTATACTTATCTCATGACACACTATTGCATTTAGGTGCCCTATCCCCGAAGTTCCCAACTCTAGGGGAACATCAGATCAAGCAAGAAATGGCGCACAATCTTATCGAACCAGAAATCAACGTCATCAGACTTGTCAACGGTGGATGCACATTACCCAGCAAGCAACTGGAGTCGTGCACTTGCCCTCAACGTGGTGCAGTTCCAGCTCCCCCAACCAAGCTTCCGTTCCCATGCACACCTGAAAACAATGACAAGATGGCAAACTGGCTACTCCAGAGGTACGCCGCATCCACTTTCAACACTTGCCCGCACCGCGCGCTACATTGTATGGCTGGTCCTCCCATAGAAATACATGTTGACCCCAACGCGAAACCAGTGGCCGTTCATACACCAGCGTCTATCCCCTTGCATTGGCAAGAAAAAGTACACGCTGATCTCCTCCGCGACGAGGCTCTGGGAATCCTTGAAAAAGTCCCCCACGGCGAACCCACCACATGGTGTCATCGCATGGTTATCACACGCAAAAATGATGGCTCACCACGCCGTACTGTCGACCTGTCCCCCTTAAACAAATTCTGCCAGAGAGAAACCTTCGCCTCCGAAGCTCCATTCCAGCTGTCCCGTCGTGTCCCCGGAAACACTTGGAAATCGGTGACTGACGCATGGAACGGCTATCACAGTGTTCCACTGCGTCCTTCTGATCGGCATCTCACAACTTTCATCACTCCCTTTGGAAGATGGCGCTACACTAGGGCACCGCAAGGATTCCTATCCTCTGGGGATGGCTACAATCGCCGTTTCAATACCATATTAACTGATTTTGTGCGCAAAGAACGCTGTGTCGACGACACAGTGTTCTATGATAGCCAACTGGAGGAACATTGGTGGCGAACCATAAAATTCCTCACTTTAGTGGGACGGGCGGGCATTGTCCTTAACCCTGACAAGTTTCAATTTGCCCAACGCACCGTAGATTTCGCTGGATTCCGTATCTCAGAAGCAATGGTCGAGCCCCTCCCTAAATACTTGCTCGCCATCCAAGAATTTCCAGTCCCGAATAATATCACAGACATACGCAGCTGGTTCGGATTAATCAACCAAGTAGGAAACTATGCTCAACTGCGTGACCTAATGGCACCGTTCAAGCCGTTCCTTAGCCCAAAGCATAAGTTCGAATGGTCTCAGGAGCTGGATTCCGCATTTGCCGCCTCCAAATCGGCAATCGTTGATGCTATTCGCCATGGGGTAGAAATCTTTGACCCCTGCCGTCGAACATGTTTGCGCCCTGACTGGTCCAACAAAGGCATCGGATATTTCCTTCTCCAAAAACATTGCGTATGTGCTTCCACTATACCGGACTGCTGCTCATCAGGTTGGAAAGTGACTCTTGCAGGATCCCGATTCCTCTCATCGGCCGAACGACGTTATGCTCCCATAGAAGGCGAAGCCCTAGCAGTTGCGTGGGGCCTAGAACAGACAAAGTATTTTACGCAAGGCTGTGATAATTTGGTTATTGTAACGGATCATAAGCCATTGGTAAAAATATTCGGTGACCGTACGTTGGACGAAATCACTAACACTCGCCTGTTTCGTTTAAAACAGCGTACACTAATGTGGCGCTTTGATATCGCACACTTACCTGGCACAACCAACTGCGCAGCCGATGCTGCCTCACGTCACCCAGTATCATGCGATCTCATTGCTGTAGCGTCGTGTGCAGAAAATAATGTAGCAGAAATGGCGCTGGTTACTGCCATACAGGCAGATGCCGCCCATGCCTTTTGCTTGCAATGGCCTGAAATCGTTCGGGAAACAGCCGCCGATCCAAACCTTAGCAAGTTAATGGTAGCTATTGAAACGGGATTCACCTTTCCCAACACCGGCGACATTCGCCCATATCTCCCCTATCGTGACGGGTTCTTTGTTGAAGACGACGTTATTCTATATCATGATCGTATTGTTGTACCACCATCGCTTAGGCCTAGAGTACTCTCAACGTTGCATGCTGGTCATCAAGGTGTGTCTGCCATGGAACGCCGGGCACGTGCTATAGTATTTTGGCCCGGTATGACCAATGATATCCATGCTATTCGTGACTCGTGTACTTCATGTAATCGTAATGCTCCATCTCAAGCAGCTCCTCCCCCGACGCCATGTGATCCCCCAGCTACACCATTTGAGAAAATTTTTGCAGATTATTTTGACTATGGGGGCCGTCACTTTTTGGTCATTGGGGACAGATTCTCTGGGTGGTCGGATGTATTTGCCACGCCATCAGGATCGAGTGCCGCAGGAGCAGCTGCTTTGACTCAACTCTTGCGCTCGTACTTTGCCACGTTTGGTGTTCCTGAGGAAACATCTACAGATGGGGGTCCCGAATTTACGGCTGCCGTTACTGAACTCTTTCTTAAAAATTGGGGTGTGCAGCACCGCATATCGTCATCTTACTTCCCTCAATCTAATGGTCGAGCTGAGGTGGCTGTCAAAACTGTAAAACGCTTGCTCATGACTAATGTGAGCCCAAACGGAGACCTGAACAACGATTCCTTCTTACGTGCATTGTTACAGTTGCGAAACACACCTGATCCTGACTGTGACATCTCTCCAGCAGAGATCGTGTTCGGTCACCCTCTGCGCGACGCATTCGGTTTTGTAAACCGCCTAGTCAAGTTCTCCAATCGTCACATTCGTCGTACATGGCGGGATACATGGAAGGCAAAGGAAGACGCCCTTCGCCTGCGAGCTGGTCGAACCGATAAGGCGCTGTCTCAGCATACTCGTCCTTTACGTACCTTACAATGTGGAAAACGCGTATTTATCCAAAACCAAAACGGCAACTACCCTCGAAAATGGGACAAAGTGGGAATGGTTGTCGAAACGTTGCCGCATGACAAATATGTAGTGAAAGTTGACGGGTCGGGCAGAATCACAAAACGGAATCGACGTTTCTTGCGAGTAATTCCACATACTAAAGCATGTGCCGATCCCATCCCTCCTCAACCAAACATCATTGCTCACCCACAGAGCCTCCCATCATCTTCTTTTGCCCAGCCTCCTGAAACGGACTACTGCCCTCCCCACCCTCCGCATCACGAAATAGGCCCTAGCCCAGAAATTGGAGAATCTCCGATGTTGCTTCTCGATGCAGATCACAGTCCGCCTGCACTCACCTGCCCGACACCAGCCTCAAGCCCGAAGCTTTGTGAGCCACAGCACTCACCTGAACCTCCAAAGCAGCCGCTACCTTTCGATTCAGTGGAACCAACCGAACCCACAAGTGGAGTCCCTCACATTGAAAAATCGCCTGTTTTGCGCCGTTCCACGCGGTCCCGACGGCCGGCATTGGATTTAGACGCATCCTCTGGTCAATGGGTAATCAAGGGGTCGAGCTCGTAAATCTACAGTTTCGCCTTACGAGCTGGGGGGGATGCACAAATGCCTGCAGTTAGCATGCTTCCTTGATTACTTCTGCACTCCTTTTGTCACGTGTACTCCGCGAGGCAGTACTCTGTTTTATTCGTATCATTTCATTCTGGCAGGCTAGCGAACAACAGCTTCTTTTGTTCTAGTTCTAGTGTTGAGTTTAACAATCTTACGTTGTGTATTTTGTTGCAGAAATTGCGATTCGATCATATTTCTTTTGTTAATACATTCAAGAAAAATAACCGTCTTTGTTCAGCAAGAGCAAAAAACAAAAACGATTATGAAGAAGCATAGTTTGCGTTTCTTGTGGCTCACAGCGTTACTTTGATAAACTGGTAACAAAAAGTAACTTTGTATAAAGCAACTTCAAAGATAGAAAAACTTCAATTATTTTGTATGTGAGGAAGCATAGCTTTTAAAAACAATGCAATACTTCGGTGCTTTTTCAGACCTACGCTGAAATACGAAAAAATTAAAAAAAAAATTGAAAAGACATTGATCTCTGAGAAAGCAATTTTATGTGCGGAGACGTCTGTTTTCAAAAATATAATCAACCGACGTGGTTGCCGCCATTTAACAAGTTATACCGGGATTGAAAAAATACAATTTATAAAAGTAAACCATTCTTGGATGAATGATGCTAAGTTTCATAAATTACCTTTCTGGAGCTTTTGGTGCAAGAATTTACGATAACTTCTTTCGTGACATAAACGCTCTCGCTTCTCGAATGAAATCTTTCGTTTACCAGACGAGCTGTATCGGGAAGACGTTAGATTGCTACTTCCAAAGTGGTTCATACTGCGTATGCTGCCCAACAAATCACCGTGTGTCAATGCACCAGTGTCCATGCTGCTCGGACCGGATCAGTGCAAGACAAAGCAAACATACCCTAACTCAGTTGACCCTTAACAGAATCGAAAACAAGACTTAAAAAAAACTCGTACTGTCCAGACGTAAACGTCAACTATTCGACGACTGCATTAAACAGTTTGCAGAAGCAACATAGAACACCATTTGTAAAGAGTGAAAATGCAAACAGAGCGAAGACATGCCGAAACAGTCTTAGCAGAAAGTCATACCGGTACAAGAATTAAATCATTTTCAAAGTATGGACCTGATTACATGAACTAAAATACACTGATCTAAATCTAGTCATTTAGTTACGCTATCCACACAAGAAAACGGTGATATAATGCAAGTCGATCTCTTCGTTAAACCACATGTCTAAAATAGCTAAACAGGCAACCCCAGCTGGCAAAATTGGTAATTTTGCTAATTGGGTCGACACTTTGTCCTGGAATAACCGAAAAATTTACTATTCACCTTGCGGAGGAAATTACCAAATTGAACTGCGATCAACACGAGAGTGATCCAGGCAATTTGTCTTCAACACGTTTATATCTCTAAAGTTGTAAAATATTGCAGCTAGAAGCCTAAAGGCAACACATACATCGTTCGAAGTATGTAATACAAAAATATGTGGCCAATGGGTACACCTTGAACAGAATTTACAAGCAAAAACAACGCATTTATTGTTGAACGGTAAGCTGTGTTGTATATCGCTCTGTTTAGTGACAACCCTCGTTTACGACTCCTACAAAAATTAATGTGCAGACATCGGTGTGACCAACTTTTTCTTCACACACGCTTGACACTGCAAAGATATCAAAACAGTTTTCAGACACAAATATTACATATTTCAGTTTCGCCTTACATCACAACAACGGCCACATATTTAAGGAACAAGGATAACCGACATTAACCGTCTTAGGACATCTTATAACCAAATTTAAAAAATGTCCAAACAGCGAAGACCTTCTTTTTACATTGATTCAATGTCTTCAGAATGTAACAAGGGACCTGTATAATTGCTAGGTTGCTCAAATAATGAATATAGAATCCACTCGCCACAATGCGATGCCATATACCACGGCCTACTAGAAGTAGGTCATGCATATTCCGTAATTACAGTACAACTCAGAATCCACTTGCCACAATACGATTCCATACACCACGGCCTACTAGAAGTTAGTAGGTCATGCATATACCGTAATTATATATAGTACAACTCTGGTACCGTGAACCAGAGTATGCTTTGCGTTAAGGCATTTGGTTTCGTCACAAAATATGAAGTTCATGTTTCTATTCCGTACGCACCGATAGCTCAGTTGATTGGCGCGTAGCTTCGTGAACGAAAAAGCTTCAAGGTCAAGCCGCGCTGGTTCGGCTTTCGGGGTGTGCGCTTGAACAATGCATTCCAAGGAATGCTCTACATTCAGCGGCACCAAATGGATGGAAAAGTTACCCGGCAACAAGATTTCAACAATCAGAAACTTCACTCTGTCAATCTCGGTGCCCGGACCTGCATCAGTGATTCAAAAACTCTACAAGTAGGCTAAACTGCCAGGATTAAGCTCTCAAAGAGGCTTTCCCAGTCCGAGGATAAAGATCAAATCAATCATTCTAATCAGACAATGAAAAAGTTACTACTGTACCGCTGATTAGAGATGGGGCATCACAAGCACACAAACTTGATTAAATTGAGTTGAAGTAATTCCAAAACATGATTCTCTTGTTAGAAATTGTTCAGAAAACATTTACTGAAAAAAACGTACAACTGCGGGGTTAGCGATGTAAAAGTACACCCACTCCACATAGTTTGCCTATAAAATAAAATAGTTTGCCTGCTTGTCTATGGTTCGAAAAGCAACAATCCTAGTGACACGCCAATATAGTCAGGGAGTAGCACAGAAGCCAAGAACAAAGGCAACATACAAGCCCACTCACTGTAAGGTGCAGATTCAGTTGCGATGCAGTCCAGTCATTACAGGCCAAACAGCACAATCAAATACCAGATGGTACAATGGAAAGTATATATTTGATTTGAAGATTAAATCAACAATTTATTTGACAACAAAAGCCAAGTTTGGTTAATATTTGAAGTAAAAAAAGCAAAACAAAGATCTTGAAAGAAAAAGGATGTTTGACAGGTTAGATTGTATAGACCTGGGAGTATGTCTGTTCAATGTTAAACATTCATAATTAATATTGACTAGCTGAAATACGTCAGGATCCTTCACTGAAATAAGAGACTTCGAAATGCGTCACATTTTCAGAACCCGAATTGCAATGCCATCGCACGGATTACAATCAAATACTTTTCGGTTCGTGTTCTCAGACACAGTTTCTGTTGTTAACATTTCCAGTTATGGTAACGCTGCAAAATACGTAAATAAGCCTGTTCAACTGCCATGCTTATGAAAAATACTGGTCAAAAGCGAAAAGAAACCAACACGCTGAAAGAGAATTGTACCTTTTCAAAGGATTAATTCACATTCACAAAGCGGAAGAAATCGAGAAAATGCGGAAACAATTGGTTCCGATGGCACGGAAATGATTTACCTTTTTATCCGTTATTTCTGGCATACCGTGCGTCATCATTTGCAAGTGAACAATGCAATATTGCACAGAAGCCGTCTGTTACAAAACCTGTCGCATTTCTTAACATTTTTTTCGAGCAAATCTTCAACCCAAATCACAACACTTTTACAAGTTTGTATCAGTCTAATAATGGCTATTCCATGCACTTTTATTTTGTTTTTTGTTAAAAACTGGATGATAGAAGTCAGTAACAGGTGAGAAGTTGTAGTGCACGTGCACGACTCCGAAAATAAACGAAAAGTAGAAATGGGAAGCTCCAACCGCTTTGCTGGTGCACAAAATATGAACGCAAAGTTTTCAAAAGTAGTTTGCAAATTTAAAATGAAAGTACTACAGCAGGAAGAGGATGTAGGTGATGATCTTTTAAAAAGCAAAAAGATGATCTTTTTCCCTTTCTGTAATCATAGCATAAGCATAATAGTTACAATGGCTGCATGACTTTGAGACTTGACAGGAAGCAGTAAAAGGCTGAGCTACATCATCAGGATAGCCTTTCTCAGTATAATCACCACAAAATCACACCTCATTTACAGTTTCAAAGTTAACGGCAATGTGATACTTTGATACGAATTTTTTACGAAAATAAGCACTGGTCAGTTTTTACATAAATTATTCAGTGTTCTTTACATGTTAGAAAGTGCGATCTCATCTGTTAACATATCCAGTCTGCAAACATCGAATCAATGTAAAAAGATTGATTTACTGGCTGACAATAATAATCATACGATGGTGATGAAATTTCGCCTATCACTGCACAGCGCACAGCCGACCGACATGTGGACCTTGTGATAAAGGTTCTGTGTGCACACACGCTATTGAGTATACTGTAAGTGCATGGCAAGGTGCCCAGATATTTCCCACTCTATCTGAACCTGTAATTTACCGGACGATAAAGGAATATTTTCTCCGCTTCCGTTTTCGACCAGACAATGTGAAGTGTGAAGAATTTTGCAAAAGGCTTTTGGACAAGTTTCCTAACAGCAAAACACATCACAATCACACAGTTAGCTCGTCTCGCGCCACAAAAGTATACAACACACATGGAAGTTGAGTTAAATGTCCACAATGGACAGGTAGCCTACACTTGACTGGACGCCTACATAGAGAGTGATATTTGAACAGAATAAGAACTGTTGCAATGTTTACATGACAAAGAGCGTTGATACCTAAACGGCTAAAACTGTCCAAATAATGCCATGGTGCAAGGTTTTCTCATAAATCAAAACGAAATGCTAGTCTTCAAACACTCTCTCGCATGATAACAATTCACACGGTGCAGATATTTCCGTCACAAACGGCCAAACAAGATTTCATGAAATCACTGGTATAACAAATAGTGTTCTGCAGTCGGTTAGAAAGTATAGCGATAGACAACGTGATTTGGCTATTTTCACTTATTACATCACAAAACTCTCAACCAGCAGAATAGTGTCGGTCACTGATGCAAAGCTTTGAAGATGGCTGTGATCCAACACCCACATGATTAATAAGCTTGAACTAAATTATCCAGGTTGTACTCAACCGCTTTGTATGACTAAACAACAATTCGTTTTCCATTTTAAAAACCCTTTTTTTTAAAAAGCATGTCTTTGGCATGGACACTTTGGACAGGCGTATTTGAACACATAATATTACATCAAAGTGAGCGCCCGGAAATACCACCATTTTTTATGATTTATTATATTTAATATTTAGACGACCCATTGATTTAATCATACTCACCAAGACCTCGCAATGACTTTCGCAAGTGTCTTTCCATCTTTGGCAGGTTACGAATCGTATGAGAGAACCTTAAACAGTAAATTTCCAACTTTATCCGCACAAATGTATGCTTCCAACTACTTGAAACTAATCTTATTTGGTCAATCTAACACAGAAAGCTACGCTGTGGAAAGAAAATGAGCTGATGCTTCAAGTCTTTCTACGGTACAAACCTTTAAGTTAAGTTCTAGAAGCTGCTGGTCTTGCATGTAGCAACAAATCTGTTTTTAGCACATTAATGCTACCTTACTCCAGTAGCTTAAATGACGCATTGCATGAAAAAACTGTTTCATAGCGAAGCATGAAATTGTCACTAAATTCTTGTCAATATTCAAGTGATGAAACGCAAAAACAGTTAACTGGCATTGTTTTAACATTGGTTTACTGTGAATTGCGACCTAGAAAACTCAGATGCACAGCCACTCAACTGCCAACTGACCGTCAAGCTGTTTAAGTCAAGCGTGAAGCTACAAAAACTGTTTACTCATAGTTGTTCAGGAATGAAAAATCAAATAGATATATCTCATACTATGTGAATGCTTTAATTCACTTTTATTAAACATCAGTAGATGCTGAAATAATGTAAACAAACTGAATAGAATAGAGGTTTGTCAAGCATTCATACAAACATCATATGGGTAGAGGCTGGTCACGGGTTGAGATGGAACGCACAGGTCGATTGAAATCCAATTACCTTGTGATATAGAGCAAACAAAATCTCATCTCAAACCAATACAATCGCGGGAGACACATAGCTTCTGAACACAAGGAAGTGAAATTAGCCCTTTTTACATTGATTTTATATGTGCGAAATTGAATCACTGCAAAAAAACACCAATTTTGCTAGACGGACGGAAAGTTTACAACACTTTTCATAGCTCAGCTATCCTTTGCTTAACAAAACTGCACTGCACTGCACGTAGCCTCGATTGTGAAATTATGGCTCAACTACACCAAACGGGCAGAAACACTGGTACCCTAGTCACTGCACTCTGATGCCAACACTGGATTTTATTGCTGAGTATTGATGGAGCAATAAAATTTGTCTATTCTGTAGGAGCGTTTCTCATGTGAGTTATTGCACGTGCAGACCGCGCAACGCCCGTAAAGCATTGCGATACAATTGTGAAAGGAAACCTTCCATGCTTCAAAGACGAATAGTTCAGCCGTGCCACTTCCGTATTAAAAAAAGCAAAAACCCGACAGGCGGAATTAGCAAAAAACATTTTAGGTTGATGAAAAACGAGTGTTACATAACGTTAAAACAACAACTTTTAATCAACAAGCATTCTAAACAACTTTCTATAAATACAAGAAGCAGAGTTGACTTTGTTCCACGGCCATCATCACACCAGACAGGTCTGCAATTCATTTTGCAGGCAACACTTATGAACAATAGCCTAGACTTCCTGCACTACAAGTAATGAGCATTGATCACCGAGCAATAACGCTATTATCAAATGTGCGCGCTTGTTAATTGCAGCAATAACGTGAGGGACTGAGGGTACACCTACTTCAGCAAACCAGAACTTAACTTATCTGAAAACAGGGCCTACACTAGCCCAGCTGATCAATCAGGCCTTTTTTACATTGACTCAACATCTGCAGATTACAATAACAACGTGACATACATCATGCCCCATCTACAACAAAAGGACGAACAGTGCTCAAAGGTTCTGTAGTTGTGTAACATGACGAATCCCAAGCCAAACCATGTCGGGCCATTGCATCCGGGATAGGGATGCTGTGAAAACTACGAAGTTCAGGCACAATTCAAGAAAGAGAATTTTTAATGACAAATACGAACAACAAGCGCATAGTGTAGAAACTTTAAATCATCAGTTGGTCATTTTCATTTGTTTATCAGTATCACTATATAGCCCAATTCAGATCTACATAGCCTTCAATGAGCTCTAAAATGCAAAACTGCATTGGTACACCGATTAATTTCCTCATATAACGCAATCTGTGTCACAACAAAATATGTCACATGCTATCTCTATTCTCTACTGTATGATACTGTACCAATAAGGAGTTACTCACCAATTCTATTTACCAATGATTCTGGTTTTCCCTTATCCGTTTTTAAGTAGTTTGAAGGAACTAGTCCAATTTTTCCACCTCCATTGCGAACCTAAGATGAAACAAATAACAAATTTAAAGTTTAAATAACAATTTATGTAGGTACCGCTAGTTTTATTCAAGATCTAAGTGATAAATAGCACAAAAGCTTCTCATATGTTACCCTAAAAACATGTAAAATTTTTGTAATAATCTGATATACTGCATGTAAACTGTTCAAGTGTTCGTTGAATAATAATGCATTGCATGAGCAGAATTGCTTTTAGCTGAACTTAGTTCTGCAACCAACACGGTAATTAGATTTTTAACAACTGCATTTAACACAGCTGTAGAAGATGTATATATCCAAAATTAGTATTCGTATAGAGAGATGATTGTTTATTTGCCTTTCTAATACGAGTCGAGAAAAAGAAACACAATTACATACAAATCAAAATATAGCAATAGAAAGGTTTGGCAGCACCGAACAACCATACGGTTAACCAGTCAAGGTGCTGCCTGACATCAGACATCATAGGCTACATTGCAGCGTTAGACATTACAAGTTATACATTAGCTAAATCAATAAACAGCATGATTGAACAGTAGCTTCGAAATCGAAATGAAACATATGAAACGTATAGGATAAAAGGAAGCAGTTGGAAGTTAAAGTCACACAAATGTCTATAATCCCATTTAGCAATGTAATGCATAGTCAAATCTCTTAATCATAACAAGCTTTGGAAGGGATCAGTTTGATGACTTAAAGTTTAAGTCATCAAACTGATCCCTTCCAAAGCTTGTTGGGATTAAGATTTGACTATGCATTACATTTAAGTCTTAAACAATATATGAAAACAAACCGTTTGGATAGATCAAACCAGAAAATGGAAAAAAATTGGCAGATAATGTGTGGCTTTGCTGAAAAAGATTTCATACATTGAGGTAAAGAGGCAAGTACTGCCACAGCAAAACTAACCGTTTTGACAGTGCATTTGAATGTTTTGTGTTTAAATTTGAAACGAAAACAACCCAAAATATGAAACAAAAAAATTACCTTCCACCAAGTAAACTTGGCATCTAAAAGCACTAACTGTTCATTTTTTCGAATTGTTAATTCTTCTGGGTCTTTAGCAGTGTAATCATACAGCGCAATAACTATTTCATCAGTGGCAATAGCCATACCAACTACCTAGCTATAAGCTGTTATATTTTATATCATAGTCAGTTCTATACAAAAACAAGTACCATAATAAGTCAACAAACTTTACAGGCATTTCATGAATGTTGCCATAGTTGAGATGAATGTAGAAAACACCAAAACATAAAAAGTTAACACTGTCACTGTAGACATAAATGCTTCTGCAGTTAGCTAACTTGAAAAAGTGACTCAGTAACCAGCTTTCTCAAGGTTTCAGCTTGAAAGAATCCTTCGGTTACAGTAAGAAAAAGGCTAATTTACCAGAAGTTAAAAAAAATTCACTAAATACGGTACCTTTAACCCGTTTATTGTATAGCCTATATCATACCAGAATAAAGTTAAGCTTCATTGTGAAAAATTTTAAGCTTCAACTATATAAAAAATTATATATATAACCATACTGCAGTGAGTTAAAAAATTTAGTCTTCTGGATTTTTTTTTTACTTTTGATTAATATTACACCCCAAACCAGTTCACTATATGTAAAAGTCTGCTGGAAATTCAGAAATTTTGTTGTAAACATGGAGTTGAAGAATACACTCCAGAGTAGACATATTCTTGCAACGTTTTGTAAGATGGCTCTCAACCAGTGGTGTGTAAAATAAATTTGTGAATTTGTTGAAACCAATTTAAGACTTTCTTCTAGAAAAAAATACATTTTCACAATAGGGTAATAGGGAGCTGATGAAAGGTAATAATTTAGAAATACTTCCCAACATTAAGTGAAATTTTCTAAACCTAGATACTTCCCTCTCAACTATAATAAAATTTAACTGGAAATGAAGATTGCAGTGGAAATTGACCTTTTAGCTTTAAAACAGGAGTTTATATGCTTTCCCAGACTTGAATGAAATTTTACTGATAGAAATGGAAAACAAAAATTATAAAAGAAACTTCTGGTTAAACAACATTTTTTCTGATGAATAGAACAAGTAATTCATGAAAATACAATGCAATTCATCTAGATACAAGCATCAAATCGAACGTTTGAGTTATAAAACACATTGGCATCCTTCCTACTGATAAAATTAATTACAAGTATATACAGTAGAACTTGCATATAAAACAATTAAGCTAAGGTCAACAAATTTCATTCATATCTGTCCTGGGCGAACCTGCCTCAATGTCTGGCCAGTGCACATCAGTGCTCGTTGGTTCAACGTCAACACTTTTCCAGTAAGTAAAGCATACAATATATTCCCACATACCTTCTTTTTTTTACACCAATTAATTGAGCCTTTGCTCCAGATTTTATATAATTTTCGTCTCCCACGAGTATTCAAATCGTCCTTGTAGCTAAGCTTCTCATCCTCGTGGGAGACCCCAAAGTTTATCCGCTCTGCCTACGGGCAGACCGGGTATAGGAGTCAAACGTACCTGTGTTACGGTCACGTGGGCACTGCCTGGCTTTATAAAATTTCTGTCGCCCGGCCCGTCGTGAGCTGACCTTTTTGCGTTTGCAGAAAGCTAAGCCCTGGCCCATTCCGCCATTCTAACTTTTGCGGACGAGTCGCACAAAATTCTTGATCTACACTTTCCTTCCACAAGTACCTAGACTCCCCAGCCTGGCCCCCGCGACCTAAGCTGGTAGACTTCCTTCCGGGTGCATCGCCACCCCATAATCACCCCGCTCCCCGCCTCCATGGGGCGTGGCAGGCCGGTTCTTTAAAGTCTCTGACCTGGCTATGTTTATTGTGTTCTTCTCGCCGTGTCAATTATTTTGTACTCATGCATCGTTGATCAAAATAAAACAGTTCATCATCTATTATTAAATATAAAAAATATTAATATATAATATCACTTTGCAGATTAAATTAAGGTTATGATATTTAATATCTTTCAGGTATTACCGATTTATTACTTTTGCATATTTTTCAGGACCTTCTGCTGATGCCCCTTTTAGGGTGAAACAGGCTGTAGAGGTTTTAGAGAGTAATACTGTGACTTTTGTTTTCTCTTCAAAAATTTCTTATTTTTATTTATTTATGTTTTCTTATCAATTGTTATTTGCGAGTATGTTAATGTTTTTCTCTGTAGTACCATGTGTACTGGACCAGAATACATTATTATTATTATTATTATACCTATATTTGATATATTTGTTATACAAATTAAAACACATCACACACTGCACAGACTCACTGGATTGCTAAGGGTTATATTTCACATTCCAAAATCATCAATGCAAAACATTATTAAATCAAAAAAATTATATTATGATATATTGTTTGTGTATAGTAACAGTGAAAAAATAACAAGTGATTAAAATAAGCAGATTTTCTTGTGTGAGCCAGGGTCTATTTGAATAAGCTTGAAAATACTATTACAGTAGTCCTGTTTGTTAAGCTCACAGTTAACAAGCCCACCCAATTATATTAAACCAAATTTGGTCCAATCTGTAATAACTCCTATTCTTTCCTGTAATAAAAAACCTGCTTAATAAGCTTAATAATTACACTTGCTTAAATCTGTGTAAAAAGGCGTCACAATTTAATATTTTTCGTCTAGCTTCCTACAATTTTACACTTTGTTATGCTGCTTTTTTATGTTCTCTGATTGTTGGGTGGTACAAAAATGTGGCTGGTTGATGACACAAAAAATGTATGGCAAAGGCTAATAACAGGAAAAAACTGATTGTCATGTATACTTGTTAACAGATTTTAGAAACTTTTAGCCATAGTACTTTCGGCCACAGTCAATTAAAATACGTGTAGGAGTGGCAGAAATTTGGCTCCTACTTGGCGTCGTTGGATTTGGAATTTTGTAATAGTTGAGGATTCTAATATATTCTAAGTTTGCATACAGATGGTGACGTAGGAAACATGTCGATTTTATGTGAGCAAACATTTCAATTTAATAGTTCAAACATTTTGCGTGCTCTAAATTTCATTTCAATTTATTTTTCTTTGTCGAAATGCAAAAGAAACGGTATTGTGGAATAAAATACAAAATAAAATTCAAAACTGTAGCCGAATAGGGAACTAGCCGAATCAGACTAGCCGAATCGGACTAGCCGAATAGTAGCAGACCCAAAAAATGTAGTGGCTATTCTTACCATATATTGCAAACAGTGCTCCCATCCACAAATCTGATAAAAAACCTAGATTTTATCTAAAAAGCTAATTGTAGGCTATTTGAGTATTTGTGGTGTGTTAAATAGAGCATGAAAAAGTATGTCACTACAACCGTAACTCAAGTTCGCTAAACTGTGAGACTACATATTGCCAAAAGTCATACCTGTAGGTAATTGACATTTCAGACAAGACAAACGCGCTAAAATAGCCAAAGCATAATCCAACTCACTATGTTTGTTGCAAGACATTTGGTGAAGCCAACTGAACCACTCCTAAAAATCAATTATGTCTAGCTTATAAAGACAGCTCTCGAAATTAGATTCCATCTACTACGGCAAAAACATTGCAGTCGCCAAATCAAGATACCTTGGATTACGGCGGCAATTTCCGTATGCTTTTGCCACTGTTGTTCAGTAATTACCGTTGGTTTTCATTGAGTGTTTGAGCATGCTGACTGCTGACGAGAGCCTGCATGTTTGACTCCAGCCACCCGCACTTGCTGTTGTTTCTCTAGGTAAGAAACTTTACGATAATTGCCTCTACCCAGTGATCGATTTCGAGTAATGGGTAGTACCAAATTTAAGTCATAAGTAGAGTAGACAACGGGAAACAGACATTGCAGTCGGCTGCAGCGTGAGTCAGGTGTACTTCGGAAGGCGTACACCGATGCATAGCGCTCAAGTCTGCTTTCCCGCAATGCAGGATAAAGATAAAACAAACAAACAACTATGCTTGTTATACTTAAATGGGAATAGAAAGCGTTACTCTTTCTGGATGTAACCTAGTTTGTACCCTGAACAGTTCGTACCTTGAAAAGATCGAAAGAAAAAATTAAAAAAAGCCAAAGTTGCTGATTGCAGTTTCCGCAAACAAGCAAAAACTCTTAGGATCATCACCGGAAATTTTAAAATGTTTGCGGAAACTGCGATCAGCGGCTTCCGCAAACTCTTAGGATCATTATTGGAAATTTTTAAATGTTTGCGGAAACTGCGGAAAAACGGTTCTATTTTTTCTCTCGATCTTTTCAGTTTGTTTGTTTGCGGAAACTCCGATCAGCGACTTCGGCTTTTTTAAATTTTTTTTCTCGATCGTTTCCTAACCCTAACCCCTTTTAAAATGTTTGCTGAAACTGCAATCAGCGACTTTGGCAAACTCGTAGGATCATTACCGGAAATTTTAAAATGTTTGCGGAAAAACAAAAACTCCAATCAGTGACTTCGGCTTTGTTCTATTTTTTCTCTTGATCTTTTCAGTTTGTTTGTTTGCGGAAACTGCATTTTTCTCTCGATCTTTTCCGGGGGAAATTTTAAAATGTTTGCGGAAACTGCAATCAGCGACTTCGGCTTTTTTAAAAAATTTTCTCTCAATCTTTTCAGGGTACGAACTAGGTTGCACCCACCCTTTCTGCTGAAGATAAATCGTTATTTCCTAGGGTTCTTTCTTTTACACAAAAAATTGCCCGTTTATAGATGCATGTTCCTGCATGATCAGACACATTGTCGTTTTTGATCATTTTAGTTCTACCGATCCAGTTCTCTACTTGTTTTTTAACGTTACCTCTTAAGATGTTTAGTTCAGATGGATTACTTCCATAAAATTCCTTGCATAGTGCATACTTCACAGAAGATATTTGCAACTTTTCCTCCCTCAATTCAATAAGAAATGGCTGGGATACGTGTCAGTACCGTAGGCTATATAAACGTTAGCCGCGCTAACTTTATCTAGCCTACTACTTACAAAGGGCATTGTGGCGTATTCATTAGGATTGTTATTTGTTCGTAACAAAAATTTTAAAGAGTGATAATTTTTTGGTTAGTCATTAGTTGTTTAGAAGTTTGGATAGTTTGCCAATTTTACATCAATTCAACATTGTCGTACGTTGATTTAACATGAAAATGGAGAAGTTATGTGTCTGGGGCACGTGAGTGTTCACAGCAAGTAAAATAGTCCATGCTGACATCTTGGTGCGATGGTTCTGCTGATTAAAATCCCGCTGCGAGTAAATAACACAGGAAGAAATTTTGAACAATTTTTGTCCTAATTAAGTGCTCATTTTGCAATGGCATTTTTATTGCCGTAGCAGAATGGCCATTATGACGTTTACAGCAGCATTTACCTTGGCAATTGCCGTGTGCTGCCGCTAATTTCTAGGATTGTAAAGATATGTTCTTTTGACCTTGTTCAGTTATTTTACTGTTAGTGTTCAACTGTTTTATTCGCATCAACAGCGCACGGGTACAAAGGATTGACACGGCGAGAGAGCACAAACAAACATAGCCAGGTCGAAGACTTTAAAAAACCGGCCTGCCACACCCCGCGGCGGCGGGGAGCGGCGTGATTTAGGGGTGACGATGCACCCAGAGGGGTAAGTCCACCAGCATAGGTTGCGGGGGCCAGGCTAGGGAGTCGAGGTACCTGTGGAGGGAGAGTGTGGATCGAAAACGTTACATGACCCGTCCACAAATTAACAATGGCGGATCGGGCCAGGGAGACAGGCTCTTTCTGCATAGCCCAGAAAGATGACCTGCGACGGGCCGGGCGACCCGTCGCGTGTGGACGCTGGAACCGGCAGTAATTGACCGCCGGGCGGCGCCCACGTCTCCTTCGCGCGTCCTCGGCGCAGGTACTTTGACTCTTATATCCGGTCTGCCAGTAGGCAGAGCGGATAAAATTGTGGTCTACCACGAGGAAGAGTCGAACTATTTAAGGATAATTTGGCTCTCGTGGCAGACAAAATTCGAATAAAAATGTGGAGCAGAGGCTCGATTAATCAATAGAAACAAAAAAAAATATAGGTGGGAGTGTACTAAATACTCACTGGAGAAGAGCAAGCTTTGATTCGGCGAGCACGGATGTGCACTGACCAGACGTTGAGGCAGGTTCGCCCAGCTGGGTCGGGGAGGCTAGCGATCGAAACCAGAGGCACTGATAGGCTACATTACCGGTAAGTACTGTACCGTATCTACTATTTACGTTTTAGTAAACACAAAATTTTAGGCATCATTCATAGGAATGCTTAAGGTTTGTTTGTTTTGTTTTTTTGCTTGGGGTGACTGCAGACTATGGTGACTTTTTTTTTCTGCCATTCTTCTTGTGCAAACTAAAGTGCTTTTTATTTGTGGTTGTTATGATTGTAGAGTTTTTTGCCAACCGAAGTGTTGGTTTTTATAGTCTGAATCATGGTATTTAATTGATTTTTGGGAGCTCGTATACAAGTCCCCCCCCCCCCCTTGGTAACTCATGACAAAGACAGGACTCAACCAAACATATAGGGTGAAACTACTTTACCTTTGCTTTACTGTTCACACACTTCAATCCACATGTTTTGGTCAATTCCTGTTTGTCATGAGTTGCCAAGGGGGGGGACTTGTATACCAGCTCCGATTTTAGTTGTTAACCATGTATTCATTGCAACACAAAATCACTTCTTTGTCAAAGTTGTATTGCAATTTAAAAAGGTTAAAAAATTTGTTACGCTACGCAGTGAATGAAGTTAAGAAGTTTGCCAATCCATCAGAGTTGCCAAAATTATCAACCTGTAAACCTGTATCCAGTGCTTCCACTTCTGACAATTGATAAATCCTCTTCAGTTTCCTTTTTTGTCCTAAAAAATCCCTTTTTTCTCAATCGGAAATCCTTCAAAATTTCCTTCATAGGCGAGGTTATTTTTGACGTTATTTAAGATAAAAAAGGTGCTAATATAACTTTAAAGTTGTTATAATCTCAGTTAAAGTGCCCCTGACAGGTTGGATCCAAGTATAGTAACTTTTTAAAGCATTTCCTAGCGCAGAATTACACTTAGCGAACTTTTTAATCTTAACCTCGTAGCTCGACTGGTTAGGGCGTAATTTAATCAAACGACTGCTCCGCAGCGCCACCACAGGCGAAACTCCATATTTCACTGCTCTGAGACGACTTTGGTGGTATTACGTCATCCTAAGTGGACGTCGTTAGCAACGGATGAAACAAACGCTTCCTAGATGTAATTGGTGGATCACAGTTTGGTCGGAGTTGGTACAAGCGGTTGCTTGTTTCGAAGATTTATTGTTTTTTGCAGTTTAATAAAACTGTACTGGATACGTTCCTACAAAACCTAAAATATACTTTTAAGTGAAAAATGAAGAAATCGTACGAATCATCATTCATATTTAATTCATCATCACTATTCAAAAATAAATAAAAGTTCTCTCTCTCTCTCATAATGTGCCTTCAGTTGGCCATTGAAATCCTGTGTAACGGCCATCTGGATCTGGAAATTTTTTTCGGATTCGCCAAACAATGCATGACGGCATCACAATCCAATTGTTGCTTCCGAGAGCATCACCTTGTAGTAGGCTATAGGCTACACTCCAACACATGCCTGTAGGCATTTTTACTTTAGTGGTATTAACAAAATTATCTTCAGTGAAGTGAACATATACGACTAGTTTTGTATGGCCCATCCCACTTTCGAACACTTGAAGAAAACTTTGATCATTTTCTTCTCAGTAGCCTACCTTGTTTTGTGAGAAAGTGGGAAAAGAAAGCACACGGTCTTTGTCACTGACAATGTCACATAAACAGCAATTTGTAGGCATTGCCTCAACCATAAATTAAAGGTAGCCTACTGTTTGTGAGATACTGTTGTTACACTGCAAATGGCTATAGCCAGATTAGGACAAATAAAAAAGTATGAAAATTGTAGCTGTTTGATAAAAGTAAACTCAACCTATTTGATCGAAACCTGATAGTAATAATAAGTTCACTTTTTCATTTCGGTAATTCTTAATTTGCACATTCTTTATACCAACAGAGCCCCACACGTTCACGTTTTGCAGTAGCCGTACCATACTTTACCAAGTCATCACAGAGAAAGAATGTATTCTTTCCGCTTACTGTGACGTCACAGCGGTGTTGCCGTTTTTATTTTCGCAATTGAATGAGTGCCAGATTCGCCGATGTCAACGAAAGTTTGCAAGCGTGTAACTTAGTAGCCTGTTGATATTTTTTACGATTTGCTGGTCAGAGAAGTTTGTTAGTGTCATCTTTTTGGTATCTTAGGTAAATTTAGCGAATTTATTTACCTGTCAGAGGCACTTTAAAGCTATTTTAATCTCAATTTTTTTTCAGTAGTACCGGTAATCCGGTATGTCGAAGCAACGTTGTTTTATTAGAACAGTAGCCTAGGCTGCACAAAAGCAGCACATATTTACAATAACATAGTTTACTTCCTTTGTTCACTGTCAAGCCAAAAAACTTCTTGTCAGTTAGTCGGTTCTGAGGCATTTACCACCTGGAGTCCTGGACATCATTTACCACTCTCATCTTTCCTACCCGGACTCCTAATCTATCCCTAACACCGAAAATGTACAGGTGGTAAATGTCCAGTAACGAAATATTATCCATCCATTAACAAATTTATTTTTGTGTTTAGTTCAGTTTTCCTTGATGCGCTAACTTAACACTACAGTAATAGGCTAGCTAGGCTATCTCTTTTTTCTCCTTGTCAGTAACGTCTTCACAATGATCTGAGACTGGTGAAAAACTTCAAGATACCGTACTAGGCCTATTCAATATTCATGATACTGACTCAGTCTGTGTACAGTATGCTGTATACACATACACAGCCCAGCTAGCTATATTATTATGACAGCATAATAGGTTAGCCCACAAACTTTATCTGCTTGCTGCTATTGCACCACCACACATAAGAAGATTCGATCAATTCAATTTATTTTTCTTTGTCGGAAAACAACAGCAATGATAAAGTTGATTGATTGAATTTTTATCCTCGGACTGGGGAAGCTTCTTGCAGAGCTTAATCCTGTAGTCCGGGAGCGGGGATGGTTGACCCTGCATTGTTGTATTAAGTTTTTTTTACTGTTGATTTTGGTAGCCAAGGGTCTCTATTTTCAGAAACTGCTTGATGACATGTTGTCACCTTTGGGCAATTTGAGAAATTCAAGATGGCGTCCAAGATGGCCGCCATTACCTATAAATGACCATAACTCCCTATCCATTCACCTTAGGAAGGTGATTTTTGTCTCTATACCTAGGTTGTAGGGGTCAAGCTATCCATTAGAACTAAGTATTACGTTAATATCGTATTACATAATGGTAATTTCCAAGATGGCGTCCAAGATGGCCGCCATTACTTATAAATGACCATAACTCCCTATCCATTCACCTTAGGAAGGTGATTTTTGTCTCTATACCTAGGTTGTAGGGGTTAAGCTATCCATTAGAACTAAGTATTACGTTAATATCGTATTACATAATGGTAATTTCCAAGATGGCGTCCAAGATGGCCGCCATTACCTATAAATGACCATAACTCCCTATCCATTCACCTTAGGAAGGTGATTTTTGTCTCTATACCTAGGTTGTAGGGGTCAAGCTATCCATTAGAACTAATTATTATCTTAATATCGCATTACATAATGGTAATTTCCAAGATGGCGTCCAAGATGGCCGCCATTACCTAAAAATGGCCATAACTCCCTATCCATTCACCTTAGGAAGGGGATTTTTGTCTCTATACTGAAGTTGTAGGGCTAGTGGTCAAGCTATCCATAGAACGAAGTATTATCTTAATATCGTATTACATAATGGTAATTTCCAAGATGGCGGCCATTACCTATAAATGAGCATAGCATAACTCCCTGTAGCCTAAATCCCATGTAACTATCATATTGTAGTAGACGGGCACTAATAATTCACTATTGTCTTTTTAGGTGCTGCTCGTCAGGGCCCGATTAACCATGATGCACATGAGGCACAGGCCTCAGGCCCCCTGGTTTTAGGGCCCCTTATTATTTTACATTAGTATCGTATGCGTAGGTAGTGAAACTTGTTGTGCCAGTGTGTCCACAGTTGTTATTTTTGAGTAACAATTTCAAATTGTGTAACAATTTTGCTATAACAGTTGAGCACTCCTGCTCTGCATTGAAAGCGATTGCCAATAGGGGCCCCTAAACTTAGCTGTGCCTCGGCCCCCATCAGCCTTAATCAAGCCCTGCTGCCCGTAGCCTATAATATAGTATGACGATCACTAATAGTGAAACATGAATGGAGAACAGTGCCTTTTCGTGTCCAAATTTGGATGTGACAATAAGGCTGAACCGTTGAAAGACACTGGTCCTGTCAGTATTAAAAACTTTATCAAGCATAACAAAATCTATGGGGACAGGTATCATGAACTTCTTGAAGAAAAAGTTAGTGAAAATCCTGAATGCACAGTTAAATGTCACAGAAACTGTGCTTCAACATACACTTCAAGCCTCCAGGATCAAAGGCATAAAAGGAAGAATCCAGAAAGTTACTCGTTTTACATTCCGCCTAAGACCAGGAGACGGTCATCACTGCCAGGGTTTATCTTCAAAGTACATTGTTTCTTTTGTGGTGAAAATTGTGTGCTTGAAAAATATCCGAAACACCATAAACGTTGGCGACCAGCATATTCATGTCGGGAAATAGGCAGCGCAGGTGCTGGCAAGAAGTCACTCAAGCAAACTATACGTGAAGCCTGCGAACGGCGTCAAGATGAGCTATCAGAAGTTGTGCGACAAAGGGTAGATATCACTGTAAGTGACCTTCACGCAGCTGATGCAAGGTATCATTGTGGATTGCCGAAATAGCTTCTTGTCAGAAAAAATGTGGCTTCAGTTGCAACCAAGTCTGATAGCCAAACTAACATTGATTGTGCCTATGAATCACTTGTTGTAATGATCAAAGACTCGTCCGGCTTCTTGAATTCAGTTGAATTGCATGAAGCATAGGCTACAAAGAATTCGGGAGTGATAGTCTCACACGTCGTTTAACTGTCCCAAACCAGATTTACGCAAGGGTGATTTGCCTGCAGGTTATTGGGCGGGACAAGGTTGTGCTTGGTCATGAACTTGCGTCAGTTTCAACATCCATGTTTGATGATACTGGAGATATGAGGGTTGTGAAATCTAAATCTACCTTAAAGAAAATTCTCCAAGTTGAGGTGTCTGATAGAGTTGCTGGCAGCGCAGAAGGTTCTACTAACCTCTTCCAAAAACAAGAAGCAACTGATAGTTGATGATTTTGTCCAGGATAAGAAGTTTCATGAGGACAAAACACAACATCATAAGTTAGTGGTAACAGGAGCAGATCCGGTGCCAATCAAAATCAGTGAAGGTGGAATTGTCATCTCACGGGCAGATCTGTTAACTTCACACGAAGAAGCAGATAACGTCATTGTTCAACAGGTCTTGAGTAGTGCCTCGCAAAATGCAGAAAGAAAAATCACTGTCGTTGCCGATGACACTGACATCTTTGTACTGTTGCTGCATTATCATCACATGGCAAATCTCAAGAATGTTGTATTGATGGAGACCCAATCAAAGGAAGCGCAGTGCTTGATATAGGAAAAAAACTCCTTCACCTCAAAAAAAATCACCTTCCTAAAGTGAATGGATAGGAAGTTATGGTCATTTATAGGTAATGGCGGCCATCTTGGACGCCATCTTGGAAATTACCATTTTGTATGTAACACGATGTTAAGATAATACTTCGTTCTATGGATAGCTTGACCCCTACAACCTAAGTTTAGAGACAAAAATCACCTTTCTAAGGTGAATGGATAGGAAGTTATGGTCATTTATAAGTAATGGCGGCCATTTTGGACGCCATCTTGGAAATTACCATTATGTAATACGATATTAACGTAATACTTAGTTCTATTGGATAGCTTGACCCCTACAACCTAGGTATAGAGACAAAAATCACCTTCCTAAGGTGAATGGATAGGGAGTTATGGTCATTTATAGGTAATGGCGGCCATCTTGGACGCCATCTTGAATTTCTTAAATTGCCCAAAGGTGACAACATGTCATCAAGCAGTTTCTGAAAATAGAGACCCTTGGCTACCAAAATCAGCAGTAAAAAAAACTTAATACAACAATGCAAGGTTAAGGGAAAAAATGGCGTTTGGCTCCCAGACTACTGGCAGTTTCGCATACTTGTAGAATGTAGAGGCTTTGAAACACTGACGCAGGCCCGGTCGCGAAATTTTTGTTTCCCACGAGATTTCTGTCTCATTTAGCCTACATATTTTGGTAAAAGTTTGTATTAAAACCGTGTGAATGCAACATTTCGACGTTGGCACGGTTGGTGCAGTGGTTTCATCGTCTGCCTACTGATCGGCAGAACGAGGGTTCGACGCCGTCGAAGTCAAACTTTTTTTTTCTTTAAATTAATTTTTGCGGTGCACAAGAGCTTTTCAAAAGAAGTAGGGTTAGGGAAAGCTTATATTTTATTATCATTGCAGAATTTCATTGGCAAGATGGCAAAATCAACCAATCTCTCAAAACACTTTCGGAAAATCTTACTTTTAGAGTGACTAGAATCAATGCGACAGAAATGTCGTGGGAAAAAAATTTTGCGGCCCGGTCACCGAGATTGACAGAGTGAAGTTACCGATTGTTGAAGTCTTGTTGCCGGGGAACTATTCCATCCATGAGATGCCGCTGAATGGAGTGCAGTCCTTAATGTGCGTTGCTCAAGCGCATAACCCTAGAGTCGAACCAGCGCAGCTTGATCTTGAAGCTTCTTCTTTCCAGAAGTGACGCGCTAACTAACTGAGCTATCGGGCGGACCAATATTGTAAAGTAAGCAACGATCATGCTGCTAAAACCGAAACTCAATCAATTGCATAACCTTAGCGGGTTTAATATGTTTTGTTACAGAGATATAACATAATTAAACAAAATCAACTTAAACGTTTTCGACACGTAGCCTACGGTACCTTAAGTGTGTTCTCATCAGGAATTACTCAATTCTGCAAAATGAAAATTCTAGGATAAATCTGACCATGCACAAGGCCTACAACTGTAACGACACACAGGACTGAAAAGCACAAACTGAACACGTGATACAAGAATGATTACGAGTAAATTATACGGCTGGAAACAGATCACATGCGTAAAGTACAGGCATGGCATGTGACAAACAATTAGAACACACACAAAAGGAACGATGAGCCACAAACGAATAACTGCCTGTTGATAGACGGGTTATTACGTTTGATTCGGCTTTCATGATCTTACTCCGAAATTCAGATCTGCCTTGAGAGATGATTTTAAATTGGTCGATCGAAACATTGTCAGTGCACGTTTCACAAGAGGCGATGTGCCCTTTAATTGCACTTTTGGTTGTTAAGTTTAGTGCGTTGCTCAAGCGAAAACCCCGAAAATCGAAACAGTGTCACTTGATCTTGCAGCTTCTTCATTCGAAAAATCGGGCACTTAACCAACTGAGCCATCGCGGCGGTAATTCGTATGTTCTTTGGAATTACCATCGTTTGGTAATTTCATCATTTGTTGTCTGGTTTGAGTTATCTTTCGTCCTCTTTTTGGAGGAAATGTAGCCTACTTCTATTTAATGAAAAATGGTTTGTCCTCCGAGGACGTTCAATAGTGCTTATTAAACGAAGGCTACTTTTCTTTTCCATTTTAAACAATCAATAAAAATTCCACTTAGGCCCAGCTATGTAGTTTAGATTGAAAAAATATCTAATTAGGCTATCTATCATTGCAGCCTAAAAGTAGAACCATAAACTGGTTGAAAAATTGTAACAATCAACTTATTGTAGGGGAAAGCCGTGTATTATGAACCCCCTAACAATAAACGTTCCTAATTTTACAACTTCAATGAAAATATGGACAATATTTACAGAACAGCAAGCTAACGTGCATACCTATTCCCCATCAATATATTAGTAGGCCTATGTGATATTTTGCAATAAAAAGTTATTTCAATTTTATTAATTTACCAAAAGAGTTCATACTACACAACCCTCTGTGTAATATGAACCCCTGTGATGTGTAATATGAACCGCTTTGAATCATTGCTGAATAGACGTGGATTGACTACACAAAAACTGCACTAAAGCAAGCCACATTACATGTGCAGCATAACAAAATTTATTACCATAAGGTTTTCAAATAATTTACATCAATTTTAGTAAACATGCACTACTTTTTAAATGTAAGTGTAGCGGACGCTGCTTTCAGCATATCCACCCATACACAGCCATCAGTGGGATGGCAACATTCCTGGGCAAAGTCGGCAAGGAATGATAGGACACGAGGTCGATTACACTGCTGTATTGTTTACTAACTCAACTCAGAAGATCAATGCTTGCTCACAACGTAATTGTTTATAGTTTTTAATCTTCGATCCAGCAACACAGAAAGTAAAGGAAAACACCGGAATATTAAAGCTCCACCACCAACAACTGGATACGAAATGTCGTCGCTGCTACATTAATAATAAACTGATCCAAACGTCACCCTGGCAGTGCTGAAAATAGAAAACGGTAGCAACAACGAAACTGATATATTGCTTTAGAATTACCAAGACTGATTTCTTGATACTGGTTTTAAGTTCTGACTTTTGATATTGCATTCAACTGATTTCCACATTGAAAGAACCGACTTTTCATATTGAACAAAAACTCAACAAACTATTGATTTTCACATAGCAAAAACTTAACACACTCTAATTTTTACATGTTGCAGAACTCTACAAAAGACTAAATTTCACATAGCGAACGACTGATTGATTTTCACATAGCAAACGACTGATTGATTTTCACATAGCAAAAAACTGATTGATTTTCACATAGCAAACGACTGATTGATTTAAAATCATGAGTTTAACTTCTTTAAGAAGGTTCTAGTGTGAGATTGCGAGTTTTACATATGATCACACAACGCAACACGACTGCAATTCTACATAACGATGAACCAAGGTAGGAATTCGGCATAGTGACGTTGATTACAGAAGTTGAATTCCCGATTGCTGAATTGAATTCCCGAGACGTGCAGTTATGCGCTCAAGGCGTAGTCTTCTGGAAGATTCTAGTGACTTGTACGTGTGACGTCAGAGACGACAGAGCTCTCTGGCGCTACATAAGCATTAACTTCACAAAAAGATAAGCAACATTAATCGAATGACGTGCACTGCATTGAGAATGCTGGTAAAATTGAAGTCTGAACCCTAGTTTACAGAACCCAGAACCACCCCAGTTTACAAAAATTCGTTACACCATCATAAAGCACTTGGTAATATGAACCTCCTGGGTTCATATTACACATTCAGCTAAGGTTCATGTTACACACTTGTGGTGATTCCAGTTAAAATGCTGATAACCAACTAAATAGGCCTAATGCATTTTTTAAACAAAACTTGTTGTGATTTCCATCATCAAGTTTATTTGAGGCAGTGGCGCCGGCAGGGGGGGGGCAGGCGGGGCAGCTGCCCCCCCAATGTTTTGGGCATCATCTTTTTAATTTTTTTTTTTTTTTTAATACATATTAATATTATTTTTTTAATATTTGGATCCCAACCTCAAGTAAGTCAACTCAAGTTGCAAGGGGGGGGGGGGGGGGGGGGGGGGGGGGTAAAAGCTCTCTCTTTAAAAAAAAGTATGGAAAACCTTGATGACTAAAGTGTACAGTGGATAAAAAGATTTTCTACAGAAGCAAAGATATAGACTTTTTAAATTCTTAACTAACGTCACATTGATGTAGAAAAATAACAACCTGTGAAATTTTTGATACCTCACACTCCCATGACTTCTTCCGCGCGCATTTTGGCATTGATTGCTTGCAGTGATTCTTTCACTTAAACAAAACGTTTGTTTCAGCAGTTTTGAGTTGTTCGATTCTTAAGTTGTAAAGGAGACTCAATTTCTCCAATATTTATCATTTATGTTTCTTCTTTAATCTCAGCAGAGTATAAAACTTGTAAAAGTTTTTCATCCATACGACGTCATGAATGAAATTATATCTCAAATCGGTGTAATGACGTGACATCATCTAAACATTTTACCGAATAATAAATTAACAAATTCGATCGTCAAACGTGGTTTGGTGGTGGTAAATATTACGTAATGAAAAAAATGTGATAAGGTTGGAAGACATTACGTCATGTATTTTCAATACAAATATGAAGTTTAAAATTTATTCTTTTGTTCATAGTCGTAATCCTCCTTCAAAGCGGTACTACAAAGAACAATTTTCGATAAGGGGGGCATCAAGAATAAGTCGACATGACTTTTAACCCTTAGAAGGTTGGGCTCCTGGAGTCTTGCTCAGTTTGGGGGGGGGGGACTGTCAATTCTTCTTATGGTTTAGGAGTGATATCTCTGTTATTTTGACACGGTTTCAAAATTTGGGATTCACTTTGTAAAATTATTCACGCTGAGCATATCCGAAAATTAAAACTATGTGAATTTTAGAACTGCTCATATACGTTGAAATGTTGAAAGTCACTTATGAGTGTAATTTGTAGCGTGAGTTTACACATTATTTTTTGGTAGAGTAATGAAGAACGTGCATAGTAATGTTGTGATTAATTTTTTTTTACATTATTTTACATACAGCCAATGCCCTTCACGCTGTGAAACAGTTAGGATTAACGAGACATTGACCAAATTAATTACTTTCATCCAGCTGGTGGGAAAATGTTTCACAATAGAATATGAAATATTTCAGAGGATGTGCTGAGAAATGCCTTAGAGGGGGGCATCAAGAATATGTCGACATGACTTTTAAGGTTTACGTCAGCTCCGGAGATCAGTAAAATATAAGGTTCTCATTATCGTGATTGTAAGCCGCGGGAAATTTTTCTCTAAAAAACAGATTCCCGGGAAGCTAAACAGTTTTTCCAGCCCTGGTAGAAAACAAGAGAAATTAAATAATATACCACTGTCTTGCATGTCTTGCACCAGTGGCGTAGCAAAGGAAGGGGGGTTCGGGGGTTTCAACCTTTCAAATTGAATTTACGGATGTTAATACATTGTTTACAAGAAAAGTTTTAGCCTATGATATAATTTCTCGTCAAACTGTGCAAGGATGCAAGCCATCTGCAACTGCTGAGATCGCTTGTTCGATCTAGATTAACATCTAAACAGCTATTCGTTATACAAAACTTGAATATATCAGAAATAGCCTAAAGTAACTTCATTGTCTCAAAGCTTTTTGTTTGACACTCATCAAGATGTATGACTTCTATGACGTTACATCTTCTCAACTTTGGGTTGACTTCAGAGCATAAAAGCTAGTGACTTACCGGAATAAGATCGTTTTTTGAATCAACCAAGAAAATTGATAAATAATAAAACTGTAATAATCTCGCAAAAAAAAGCAATCAACCTATGTCTCAAAAACAAAGTTTGTTTAATTTTAAACGAAACTGCATTAAAAGAGCGAGTTTTACCAAAACCAAACATTCAAATATGTCAGTCTGGAATTAGCAACAAAAAAACATAGAGACTTAGCTTTATTTCCGAAAAATGCCGAAGAAAACATGATCTTATCCTTTTGCTATGCCACCGGACAGCAACATTTTACAGAAATATCCATACCCACAATTTTGTTGAAAATGCTCTAAAAATGCACCAAACTGAAAGTAATTTTTCAAAATTTTCTGGGAGAGCCCCCCCAGACCCCCCGCCGCTAAGTGTCGCCTTCGGCGAACACGCCGTCTTTCAAAATTTTTTACTATGCTACTGTCTAGCACTGTCAATATTTTGCCCCCCCAATGTTGAAGGTCTGGCGGCGCCACTGATTTGAGGGTATATTAATCAAAAAATTACAAGTCCATTGATATAGCTACTGATAAAAAAAACAACAATTTCTTCATCTGCAAAATAATATCACACAAGCTGGTCACAGCGGTAAACCATAATCTCTTCGTGGGAAAATTGTAACATAAGATTCCCGAATCCGTTCGTCTGTATGTAATGACCGAAAGAGAAACACTCTTCTGAAACGTCTATTCAAAATTGTATTTCTGTAAAATTAGCCCGCGGCTATCGAAAATGGGACGCAACACCGTACGCCACTAAAACCTGTCACTACAGAACTACTTCGATAAAAGAGGGAAATTTTATCCAGCTGGCAAGCACTAAGCAAACAGTTAAATATGCCTTCAACTTTCAAGCAACCATTTTACGAATGACTAGAATAATTTGCGATATCTCAAATGCACGTAGACAGTAACTGTGACGCAATAATGAAAGACATTGTCACGCAATTCAAACCGGTGTTCAAAGGTAGTGATGGAATATTTCATCAGGTCTTACGACCGATGGTGCAATATTTGGACATTTTCTAGCAATTTCCATGACGTAAGATGCCAGCTAGGTTAAGTAGACCATAACGGTTTTTATATGACGTTTGATTTGGTGAAAATTGTCGGGAACACAAGCTTTAAACCTTCGTAGGCCTACCCTCAAAACTTCAACAACACGCCAACTTTCAACAAGAACATTTACTGTCGAGTGACCAGCAAACTTACTTAATTCAAGCTGTTAAAAGTCAAACATTTTTATTGCCACGTTTTCTGAAAACAACAGGGGGTTCATAATACACGGCTTTCCCCTACCTTTGTAGATTATCTATGCTCCTACATCAAGTGTCTGGTATTGATTACGCGGTGCCAACCAAAACACAGCTTGTTTTATTTAAAGGAAAGAAACGCCATATTTTCAAGTAGACCGAGGGCTTTTGCATCTACCCAATGTCTTGGGATATCTTAAATGTTGTTTTCGCTTAACCCATTAAAAGCCGCCACAAGTTCCCGTTGCTCTTTTTAGGAAATATTTCAGCCACAAAGTTGTATTGTCATAACTTTTAAATTAGTTTAAAAAAATTTGATCATTTTTGCTTTTTTGATGCATTTTTATGTTTGCCTTTTAAAAGGACACCGGCCACATAGTCAAATGTAAATCTCGCGATACCTTAACATAAGAAGGTGTTTGTTTCGGTAGAAATTTGTCAGATCTTACTTGAAGGACGTTTCAAAGTTATTGTATGAACATATTATATTCACGGTAACCATCGGCGTAGCTAGTAGGGGGGTGTCCCCCCCAGTTGGCAGTCTCCCCCTCGGTCGGAAGCTTGTGGCAGTAGAATATTTTTAAACGTAAACGAAAAAGCATAGTCAAAATCTTTTTTGAAATGGATTTGGCTCGTATTATATTTGCTGGTTCCTACTTCACGCGTTCAGGGGTGCAAAATCATGGTCCACCGCGGGCGGCACAAACCATAGCGATACGCCACTGACAGTCGTCGGCTCCAGCTCGTGACCGAGCATTGGTTTCGTCATCAAATCGAATTTGGCTTTAGATGGTGATGTCATATATGGCTTTGGAGGCCAGTGTATGATGGAAAAGACGTGGGCAAAAGTCACATTGTATGGAGGGTAAGGATTGTATGGAGGGAGGGACGTGGTAGTTTTAACTTTTCTAGTGTTCGTTTTTTTGGGGCTTTTTGTATCCTTTTTTTCGAAAATTTCCGTGCCTTCCTTAGATCTTTTTCTCCAGAGTAATCTGTCACTAGCAAGGTTTTCCCATGAATCCAGATCAATGTTTGCATGGTTGAGGGAGACTTTCAGCTGATCTTTGTATCTCATTCTTGGTCTTCTGGGGGGGGGGGTTCCTGTCTCTAGTTGTCCCTCCTCGTTGTTCCTTCTCATGACATGTCCTGTCCAGCGAAGGCAGTGTTGCAATATGGTGACTTCTGAACTGGGCAACCTAGCGCGATCAAGGATTGCATCTTTGGTGAGAGGTGAGAGTGCCTAGCATTTGACCCAGTTTCCTCTGCTGAAAATTTTCAAGACGTTTGATGTAACGGCGGTATAATGTCCAGGTTTCACAAGCATAGAGAAGAGTGGATAGAACGACTGCCCGGAGGACCATAATTTTTGTGCGGATAAATATAGCATGGTTGTTGAAAACACGATGGTTAAGTCTTCCATAGGCACAACGTGCTGCTTTTACACGATGTTCAATATTCTTTGACAGAGTTACAAACAACCAAAAAAATGTGGCCATGTGGCCGGTGTCCTTTTAAAAGGCAACAATAAATATAAAGCAAAATAAAAAAATAAAAGAAGCAAAACCTTACACAAATTAGAGTGTAGTAGGAAGCACAATATTACAGAGTGTCAAACTATGAAGAAACATAATTCATATCTATTACCAATAGGCAATAAAACATGCATGTTCCTCCTCACTTCACTTTATCGGGCTCTTCTCATTTTTCAACAATTTTCAAACTTTCACAAAATTCAGTAAAAGTACGTTGTTTGCAAATATTTATCAACACCTTCCAAAACAGACCCTAAACAACTACTAGCAAGTCCAAAATGATTCAATCAAAATAAAATGATGCAATACTGATGCATTCAAAACGATGTCCTTTTAAAAGGACACCGGCCATGAATGGGTTAAGACAAGCCCTGCGTTATGTCTTTTCTTCTTGTAAATACTTTTTTGTTCGAAATTGCTGCGCTTTTAAATTTTGGGGCCAGGGCGTTTTGTCGGTTTCAAGCCAAAGTTATTTTTTGAAAAACGCCCCTGGTTGGTTTAGAATCTTTATCTCCGGACTGAGAAAGCTTCTTATAGGTCATTTCTTGCAGTTTTGCATAAATGTAGAGGCTTTAAACCACTGACGCAGGCCCGGTTACCGAGATTGGCAGAGTGAAGTTGACAGTTGTTGACGTGTTGTTGTCTGTAAACTATTCCATCCACCGGGTGCGGCTGAATCGAGAGTAAGCGTAGTTCTTAAAACGGGTCACCATCTCGTTGAGAAATAATTTAGAGACAGAAGTGCCCACTTGCAGCAAATTCAAATATTTTGCTAAACATTCAGTGAACAGCATTATATAGCGATGAATAGAATGAGAACTGACATGAAGACAAGCGCTGCAAAGAAAAAAAATCGGTCACCCTTACCAGTGGAGACAAAACCGAATTTGGATGATGATGATGAATGCAAGACAAGTCCGACTATCAACAAACACCCAACACATCTTGCATGGACATGAAGACAATGTATTCAAAATGAAGACAAGGAAATGATTTTTCATTGACAATATACAATGTTAAAAATGCTGATAAATGAAATAATGTCGTCAAATGCAATGTTCTTACACCGTAGACTGATACTACACCAGAATCTATTGAACGAGAATTACTGGCTATTTAGGTCAAAGCTTAACTGTGTTGTTGTAAAATATACGCTTAATAAAACATATACTGCACAATTATCTAACTGATTGGAAATAATAACACCGCTGGTAATGGCAAGATAAGGACTGCCACAACATGGAAGCACAATAGCACATATAGAGGTAGAATGCTTTGTAAAAATGATGCAAGTTTTCAATCAATTGCACAATGTTTGATTGCAGGTTTTAAACACTCGCAGAAAAAAAATGATTCTAATCACAGTTACAAATCCAGAATCATTAACAACTATTTTACAGCTAATCAGCTAAAAACTTGATTGGCATGATAGAAGCAATTGTGAAGCACCAGGGAGATCGACAGTGAACACAGAAAATGGGTAAAAACCGCAGTAACCACTTCACAGTACAGAGAAGCAAAATATTGGCAGTTTAGTAAATGACAAGTCAGTTTTGTACATTCCATACAATACATTACAAATTTAAACACTGGAAGAATGCAACCAAAAAACACAATATCTTAGAAATTAAGAAAAGAAGCATAACGAACTTTCGGTGGACTACAACAGACTGGAAGACAAACTTAAAGGGTTTGCAAGCAAAATGAAATCGTGGTGAGTTTATGGAATTGCAAAGAAAGTAAATATTCGTGTGTTATGATTGCAAGTTAGTCATTGATGCCTTCATTCAAGGTAACGGACCTTTCAAGAATCATGCGCCATTTCCTTGCCTCTTCTCACCATAAGAGCACCACTTAATACGATTGCTGTGTTTTCCTTAAAAATTCGGACAGAAAACGACAAATTGGCCTAATTTTACAAGCAGAGGGTTCATACGATTGCCCTATTAAGGCTATTTTTTCAGTCAATATAGCCTCAGCTTATAACTTAATTAATTTAAAATTAGGCTGATTTGTCGTTTCCTGTCCGAATTTTAGGTCACACGGCAACCGTGCAACTAAAATGCCAAACTGTCGTACGTCATCAACAGGTGTAACACCAAAGTGACGTTTGTCGCAGATCCTCAAACTCACCAGGTGATATGACATTCACTTATTCCGTTTTGTTCAATGAAGCAAATGAATAAAAATGATATTTCCTTGATACAATGATGGCAAGGCAGCATTTGACTTCAAGTGATGCTCCCGAGTTGAATATTGAATAAAACAAAGCAGGTCGGCTTCACGTGGAAATATCGCTCGTGATTTTATTCGTTGTCGCTGCATTGTAGCGCTGATCAAAAAGTTTGACCGCAAATTTGTACAACTCTACATCCTGAAAAGAACATTTAAAAGTGTTGGTTTTGTGATCAATACACCAAACACTGAAATCTTAAAACCCATTGAACCATGTAGAATCGTATTTGCGCGTCTAGGCTACCACTGTATGCTAATCCGGTAGTTAATACCTGTTCAAAGCTTCTTGGTAAAGTCTACAGTGCCGACTGTCAATATGTGATAAAGTTTATTATCGCTTTAACATTTTTTGTAGCCTAGACTCCGGACGTAACCAAACAATAATTGTCTGATTATGTTACAATTATTGTAATATAACGACACGTACTATGTTTAATTGTTTGTATATATTTTTATATTATATATAAGTACGAAATTACAACGTTATAGCTTCTGAAAATAGAAAATTAAAGGAATTTGAGATTTATTTAAACACATCTCGGCTACAACTGGGGAGGAGTCATAATGCTGCAACAGCTGATGGACAGTTGGGCACTTGCAAGTGCGGACTAATGTCGGGTTCCACCTACCAAAGAAGAGATGAACCAATGATATCACGTTTTTTGTGCACACCCAACATACACTACTACTAGCCACATGAAAAATTTACCAAGAAATTTTTTTCCTTTATGATTTTGAGCAATTCAGTTGTTAATCCTTTAACTGGCTTGTTTCTGTTCTTTTCTTGGCGGGTTTGGAAGTCTCTTTTAAACCGCCAATGAAAGGTACTTTCAAATATGAGTTTAGTTTCATTCAGTTTTTCCAATAATCCAAAAAACGCCATGTCCTGAAAATTTATTAAATAAAAATCGCTTGAGGTGACAGTTGAGGTACTTGGCAAAACCAAAAGTTTATTTTACCTCCTCAACTGATAGAGGAACAAAAGCAAAAGTACCAGGTACAACAGAGAATAAATTAGAAGATAACGAAGGCGAAAGCTTGTAGGGTTTTAAATCGGCGTCATAACTGTTTTAAAAAAAGATCCCTATATAACTAGAGCAGGGGTCACCAAATGGCGGGCCGCATGCCGCCCGCCACGCTGTATCGCTGCGGCCCGCGGAAGGTATCAGCGTACAAGTATAACCAAAAATACTTTTCTTGAGGAGTTAAAGAGCACGAAGGCAAAAAATACTTTCCGGGAAGCATATTTTAGCATTGCATACGATTCCACCGACCGACCAATCAGATTATAGTTCTAGGTGGGGGTTGCTTAAAGTTATTCCAATGCGGTGTCCAGCCACACTGTCCCAGTGGTTGATTAAAACGTCTGTTTTCGAATTTCGAAATTGTCTGTGAGCATAGGGTCGCTTATTTTAAGTTTGCAAATGTCATGTAAACACTAGTGCGAGTTTCACCGTTATTGTGTTTCACGAGCAGTGTTCTCTTTATGCTAGTTTTTGTTGGCAAAATAGGTCGGTGTGCCAACTCAATTTATAATAAATTGGCAAAATATTACATATAAATTTAGAGACTTTTTCTGATTGTATTATGAAAATATTTAGCTTAGTATTGCAAAACGTTTTTTTTTAAAGAAATATGGAACGCTTCACGATTTTGCGTGTCATCCTTGCGCAGGAGCCTTGCTAATCTGTATCGTTCCAATTATAGTATATGTACTGCCGAAGCAAGTACTGCAAAATGTTGTTAATCAACAAATTCTTGCCACGCTGATAAGCACCGCACGTGACAATTGTCTATAATAAAAGAAAGACGGTTTTATAGACTCTCACAAAAAGGATGAAAAACCAACTCATTGCTTTTTTAGAGGGAAAACTGTTCATGAATTACGATAGAATTACGATTTTTCGGTGATTTCCACAAGCGTTTGTTTCATGGTACCTGGTTTCTTTTTTTCCCTATTATTGGAGCCCATTTTTCGCTGATATGTTTGCAGGTCACTATTGTCGGAATGGCCCGTTTCGGCGAGTCCGATTCGGCGAGTCCGATTCGACTAGTCCGATTCGGCGAGTGCCCTATTCGGCGAGAGCCCTTTTCGGCGAGTGCCCTATTCGGCGAGTTTTTGAAATTTTTAAAAGGAAATTATCGGGTACCGTAGCCTAATTGCAATTGCCGTTTTTACATCGTTTTAACGTCGCTAAACGTTGAAATCGTGCAGAAAGGAATAAAAATAAAATGTTTGAACTATTAAATTAAAATTCGTCATGTCAGTTCACTTGTTTTTATTTCTGACCATCATATGAAAAACAATACACGTCAACATAGCAAAGGTGTAGAAAAAGGTAGAAGCGACAAAACGCGAACGTTAAAACGTGCTTGTGACCGAAGTAAGTTATTGAGTTGAAAGAAATTTAGCAAGGTTGCATCACCTTCAGAAAAATTTAAGATATGAAGGAAAAATAAAACAAAGAAAATGTTACAAAAAAAATAATGTTTATGTCTATAAGTTAGTACTTTTAAATAGTTAAAATCATAGGCGTCTAACTATTTTTTTAGCCGTGGGGGCGAAAGCGTGTTTCATCAGCAGCAACGTAAATTCAGCGAAATGTCACGCAGATGGATGACGTAATTATGTCGTCACACTAGGATTGCTTTTATTGCCACACTCGGAGTTATCGCTACGTTCGACCTACCGTTAATTATTATAAACAAAGCTCGACCAAAACACATGCTATGCGTCTGCGTTGGCTAGCGGTTGATGGACTGCGACTCTTTAAGCTAAGCGCAACATAAAGTTTAGCAACGAACTAGATTTATTAGCATGAAACAAGAGACGAAAAGGTTTACTAAAATGTATACTGTAAATGGAATGAAAATACTAATTTGATCATACGCTTGAAAATATACCTGTTGAAAGCAAAATCATTCATGTTTACATCAATTCAACAGCACGTCACCTTTAATAAATTTAAAAGTTGCTGACATCCGTAAACAGCCCTTGAAAAATAGTTAGAGAGACGTTTGATTAAGTTTTCGACTTGACATTGCTCCCTTTTCACTACAATATCGCAACTTATGGCTGACCAGCTTTCAAGTTCCAATTCGCTGTAATACGCCCGTTTTCGTGTTGCAGATGAAACAAAAGATGCGCATATTCCCCGCCTTTGATCGGGTTTCTATGGCAACGGACGTGTGTGCGCCATGCAGTTTGCGCGAGTCCGTTGTTGTGTTGATTATGCCGCGTGTGCGACTGTGGGCAGTGCGGTTTGTACCAGCCCTTGTTACGTTGGTTAGTGGTAACCTCGGGCCGAGACTTCAAGTTCATTTTCACAGCAACCGATTCACTGCCGCGACAATTCTCTGCAGAGGTTTCGACTTTCGAAAGCGACATCGAGTCTGTTTGCAAGCGCATTAAGCTAAACGCACGCTGCGTCAACGTAGCAAATTATGTTGTTTTTGGGTGCATTCAACATCTGATGACATTGAATCGACGCAAAATGGTAGATTTTTGCTATGTCACAGGCAGCAAAATCAGTCATTTTTACATTGATTCAACGTCTGCAGACGTTAAATCAACGTAAAAATGACAGATTTTTTTTTGTCTGGGGTGGGATTGTAGCATCGCTACTCGTTCTAGTGATTATTTACTGCGAAGCTGTTGCGGTTTGTATTTAAAAATGTTTTCCTGCTGCCGATCGCTAGTTCATCTATTGTTTTATGTATCAATGCCGCATAAAAAGTTGCTCCCACGCGGAAATATGCGTGGGGGCCTGGCCCCCACGGCTTAGGCGCCTATGGTTAAAATGATTAGTTTGGATCAACAAATGTGTGACCTACACTCCTACAGCTTAGATTGAAAGGAAATTATCGGGTAGGCTACCGTAGCCTAGTTATACTGACCAGCAAAAATTTGTTCCAAGAACCCAGTTAGCCTAACAGTTCATTTTTACATTGTAGTAACAGAATGAAAAGGCTAACCAAATGTGTGGCCTATCTTTTTTACGTCGCTAAACGTTGAAATCGTGTAGAAAAGGGTGCTTTTGCTGACTAGGATACGTTGAAACTGAGAAACATTCACAGAAGCCCTACGATACGTTGCATTTTTAAGATAATGTATTCAGACGTTGAATCAATGTACAAATGAAATGTTATGCTAAATGGGTTCTTGGAACAAATCGTAGGGCTTCTGTGAATGTTTCTCAGTTTCAAAGTATCCTAGTCAGCAAAAGCTCCCTTTTCTACACGATTTCAACGTTTAGCGACGTTAACACGATAGGCCACACATTTGTTTAGCCTTTTCATTCTGTTACTACAATGTAAACATGAACTGTGTTCTTGGAACAATTTTTGCTGGTCGGGATAACTAGGCTACGGTACCCGATAATTTCCTTTCAATCCAAGCTGTAGGCCACACATTTGTTGGTCCAAACTAATCATTTTAACTATTCAAAAGTACTAACTTATAGACATAAACATGATCTATTTTATTTTTTTTTGTAACATTTTCTTTGTTTTATTTTTCCTTCATATCTTAAATTTTTCTGAAAGTGTTGCGACCGTGCCAAATTTCTTTCAACTCAATAACTTACTTCGGTCACAAGCACGTTTTAACGTTCGCATTTTGTCGCTTCTACCTTTTTCTACACCTTTGCTATGTTGACGTATTGTTTTTGATATCATGATCAGAAAGAAAAACAACTGAACTGACATGACGAATTCAAGCACGTTTTAACGTTCGCGTTTTGTCGCTTCTACCTTTGCTATGTTGACGTGTATTGTTTTTCATATGATGGTCAGAAATAAAAACAACTGAACTGACATGACGAATCTTAATTTAATAGTTAAAACATTTTCTTTTTATTCCTTTCTGCACGATTTCAACGTTTAGCGACGTTAAAACGATGTAAAAACGGCAATTATAATTACGCTACGGTACCCGATAATTTCCTTTCAAAAATTTCAAAACCTCGCCGAATAGGGCACTCGCCGAAAAGGGCTCTCGCCGAATAGGACACTCGTCGAATCGGACTAGTCGAATCGGACTCGCCGAATCGGACTCGCCGAATAGTAGCAGACCCCACTATTGTTGCCTGTATTGCGATGTGTCAAACATTTCCTTGTTTACTGAAACTGTTAATTGCAAGATATCTTTTGCGAAGCGAAGTGACAACACCACCCTTGCTTGGCGATGAATATTCTGATGAAACCGCTCGCCTCGCTATCAGTGCACAAAACAAGTGGCCTCGTTTATTAGGCATTGTTCAAAAAGTCAAAAGTGTTGTAAAAGGAGCTTGGCCTGGCAGTAGCGTTGTTCGATTAATTTTGTTGTTGCGGTATTCTAACATAAATATGAACAACATGTAACGCTGGATACTGGGTACGAAATGCGTTCTTTTCTAGCATAAGAGTCAACCTACCTAACATTTTATTAGTGCGGCCCGCCACAGCTCTCCTTAGTGCCAAAGTGGCCCGCATGCAAAAAAGGTTGGTGACCCCTGAACTAGAGGACACAATAAGTCAAAACAAAAACCCTCTGTATGGAAAAAGTTTACTCTTTTACAATACTCCTCGTTTCGAGACGAAGAAGACTGGAACTAAAAGGTCTGAAACAGGTCTTGCGGTTATAATTCATACACAAAAAATCAAAGATCCGCTGAAAAACACACCAGAAAAATCCAACACCAGGCGGCCAAGTCATTGGAAATTCAAGAAATTAAGACTTAAGATCTTTATATACGCTGTAGAACAAGAGATGCTACAAACAATGTGCAAACTTCCATGTACTGCATCAGGTCTCACAAAAATTAATCAATGAATTATGATTGCTTTAACATCAAAACCCATCATGCTGCATTCTGACAAACTTTACTTGTAAGTTTCTTTTCGCACTCTCCAACAACTTTCGATCTCTTTCTAAAGGATCCATTGATTCTCCAGTGCAGTTGACTTGCCGCTTATCAGCCAGCATGTGAGTTTGTCTGTTGAACGCTGCGTTGTATGAACAATTCACGAACGCGTTTAGAGTGACCGCAGATGTCTCAGATGCTGTGAAAAGAAAACATGCCGCAATGAAAGAAGCTCTCACTTGACACGCAATAGGTGAAAATTTTCATTGCCACAAAGGGCATGCATAAAAGTTAACTACAACAGCAGATACAATCAAAGGCCATGTAGAATTTGTACAGCCTTATCTTTGCAAAAAACGATGGGAGATAGAGATTGGATTATATCAGGGTTGAGAAAAACCCGGGTTTTTTTGGGTTTTATTGTGTTTTTTTTAAAAAGATGCAAAAAAAGGTAGATACATGCTTATTTCACCACAAAACTACTTTTTACGAGTGAAGTGCCTTTCACTCACAGTACATGCTTGCATAACTCAATAAAATAATGCACTAGGGCTGTTGTTGCTTGAATGTTGCATCATCCATTAATTTCAAGATCAAGTTGGATGTTGCATCATCCACTGATTTCTATGTACCAAGTTGATGCTACTGTGGTAGAAATCACATTATTGCATCACTTGTTTAGATTTGAAGGCAAGGAGCATTTATGCCATCATGTTTAAATATTTTTTATCATGTATATATATATTATATATACATAGTAATGGATGAGCAATTGAGCGATTGCGTGGCCTATTAGGCAAATGCTCTGAAACAGCCATGCGTTAGAATCCAGAATCTGTAATTGGTAAATAGCCTCCTAAATTGCATTTCACATCATACAGACTACAGTAGAGTAGTACTTTCACCAATTTAACTATAAGGCCTTCTTGCATAAATGAGTTTTAGTGTAGTATACACAAAGTGACATTACTTGATTTTTGTGTACTGTGCAATATCCACTGCGTTTTCAGTTTATTCTTGGAAATTACTTCACAATCACATCCTTAAGTCCTAATTAAAAGTTTGTTGTAAGTGCCTTGTAGTGTTTTTGTAAATTTTTTTAACTTTCCAATAAAAACTGGACAAATATGATGCTCTGGGTTTTTTTAAGGGTTTTTTTTGGGTTTTTTAAGTGGGTTTTATCAAAAAAACCCACCCGGGTTTTTTTAGGTCGGGTAAAATACCAACAACCCTGGATTATATCACCATTCACCATGTACAGTTAGTTGCAATGTACACCTACAAACTATGGGCAAATTAACACAATTTTTTTTCATAATGTGAAGTTTAAAAACTAAATTATCAACGACGTAATTGTATATATCTTTTTCGCTTTTAACCAGTTAGACCAAACTTACCAGACCAACAACTTTTTGATGTGTAATAATAATTTCCATTGCAGATCAAGTAGCTCATCGACCAAGTAGCTCCGCGTTGAAAGTGCCTCCATTCGCTTAGAAATCGTGCTATGGGATCTCGCAGCATGGTGATGTAAAAAAACCTGTGAAAATTAATAAAAATCATTCAAAACAAGGCCTTACAACATGGTGGTTGGTCTGCCTGACATACTATATACTTGCATTAGACATAAACTTTGATGCATGGTGAAAGACGTGTAATCAATGACTATGTTTAAAGTTGAGGTTCACCATAAACACTTGGAACAACACCTATAAGGACCAGCTTGTGTAGTTGTGTAGTGTGTAGTGTGTACACAGCGGTACACGACAACTGGGCGAGACAAAGTGGGCGATGCCACCTTGGGCGAGACCAGGTGGGCGACGAGTCAAGTGGGCGACGGCCAAACTGGGCGACGGCCAACGTGGGCGACGTGCCAAGTGGACGACGGCCAAAGTGGGCGACGGCAGCGAAAGTTTAGCCGGTCGGAACGGTGGTGACATATATAATTTATGTAGTTGCTTTGTGGCGTCACGGTTTATCGTGAAGCTTAAGAGAATAAAGTCATATTTTCTGTTTTAGATCATAAAATATGACTTTTTATTTTTACTTTAAAATGCAATGATTGAACCCTAGTAACTTCCTAAATGCAGTTCAAACAGCTCCTGTAGACATTGAAATTTGATAATTTGTGGAAGAGAGGGGATGGGAGTTTCACGAAGCATGCTGTAATAGCGCTTGCTGTTTGATGTTAATTTGCATTGTGACATCATCTTGACACATTATTTTGCAACACACAAACTAGTCTCTGAGGAGTTTTTTGTTAGTTGTTCGAGTGTGTTATTGTTCAAAATACTCCCTAACCGTTATCGAAAGATGTAACTAAAAGTCTTTAAAGTCATATTTTTAAGTGGTGAAGAAAGTTGTCAAACCGATAACAGTGAAACAACGACGTTGCTGTTGCTACGGGGTCAATTTAAGAAGTTATAAAGTCATATTTTCTGTTTTAGTTCATAAAATATGACTTCTCATTTTAAATTTAAAATACAATGATTGAACCCTAGTAACTTCGTAAATGTAGTTCAAACAGCTCCTGTAGACATTGAACTTTGATAATTTGAGGGAGGCAATGAGAGTTCTCACGCTGAAGCTGAGTTTCACGAAGCATTGGAAGCAACATTTTCATTATTTTTTGTAGCCTAGTAATAGCGCTTGCTGTTTGATGTTAATTTGCATTGTGACATCATCTTTGTGACATCAGCATTGTGACAGCAAGGCAAGTCGTAGTTGTCATCACAATCGAAAGCGTCTTTCGAGTTTCGAACGATACTCAGCTACCGGTTCAAACAAGTCAGAAAAATATTTCGGTACGAACTGTCAACTGATATTTTTTAATCCGAATGTTCTAGTCTAGACGCTGCGTAGCCGCATCAGCAGTTTACGGAACACATTGTGACTGACAGTTCTTACTAGGGCCATTTTTTATGACCTAAAAATTGAAAAATATGACTTTATTTTTAGAGCATCAAATTTATGCTAATCTCCGTAGTTAATGATTCGTATGTAAGTTTTTACATGTAGGCCTATTTTGAACAATAACACACTCCAACAACTAACAAAAAACTTCGGTTTCGCTTGAAAATCACTGCCAAAATTCAAATGTCTAATGCACGTAACCAGCTACTTAGTAGTTAAGATCTCAGCACTGGCTGACCTAGTGACCTAACGCAAGTGTTTATAATATTCAGAGACTGGTTTGTGTAAATTCAAGACAAATGTACGACTAGTCCAATTGATGTCAAGTTATCTTGTTGTGTTTGTTTGTGGTTTGTGTGTTGCAAAATAATGTGTCAAGATGATGTCACAATGCAAATTGACATCGTGAAACTCCCATCGCCTCTCTTCCACAAATTATCAAATTTCAATGTCTACAGGAGCTGTTTGAACTGCATTTTAAAGTAAAAATAAAAAGTCATATTTTATGATCTAAAACAGAAAATATGACTTTATTCTCTTAAGCTTCACGATAAACCGTGACGCCACAAAGCAACTACATAAATTATATATGTCACCACCGTTCCGACCGGCTAAACTTTCGCTGCCGTCGCCCACTTTGGCCGTCGTCCACTTGACACGTCGCCCACGTTGGCCGTCGCCCAGTTTGGCCGTCGCCCACCTTGGCCGTCGCCCACTTGACTCGTCGCCCACCTGGTCTCGCCCAAGGTGGCATCGCCCACTTTGTCTCGCCCAGTTGTCGTGTACCGGTACACATTCAGTGACTTTTAAAGCACAAGTTAAATTTTGTGCAATATTTCTGCAAAATACATTTACATTCTCTGAAAACAATCACAAAAACCCTTTTATGAAGAGCATTTTTTAAAACTTCTTTAGTGAAACAAATTTGGAAATGCTTTCATACTACATGAACCGACATCAAGAACATGAGTAGTAAAAGCGTTTGATCTGTGTTTCTAAACATTTTTGAAAAAAATACTTTACTCGTCTAGCTGAAAATACTACTAATATAGAGAAATCAATTCTTGAATAAATTATGCCAAGAGATTAGATTGTTGTGGAATGCTAGCATTCGATGAATACAAATAAACAGAAACTTGCGACAGGAGGGTAACAATAGATGAAGGATGTGATACAAATGAAACAATGGAAATATTGGCCAATCAAAGTTAGGAGGAACAAACAGAAGATAATGACAACGAAGATGTTGTTAACAATTCCAGGTCTGTGGTACTACAAACCTAATTCTCTACCAGAATTACTATCTTACTTTCGTTCCCCGTTAGTGGTTGGTGTAAATTTTTTAGGTACACACTCCATCAAAGAAGTCCAGCTGGCATGAAGTCCACACAGCCAACCTGCAATGTAAGACAAGTTAAAAAACATATATTTTATAATTTTCGTTCTTAATAGCAATGTCCTCTATGTTGTGCTTAATATTATGGGCACATAGGTTATAACAAGACTTGCAAGCTTTTATGCTGTTCTCAACTTAATGCATCCAGTGTTCTTATCTTACTACTGTATAACATTTAAAATCTATGCTAATGGATTCTAAGACCCTCATGGCAACTGACAAGCATCCAACTTTGTAAATAAAGAAACTGCAAGATCAAGCAGCAATGATTTGGCTCTAGGAGTGTGTGCTTGAGCAATGTACTTTAAGCTCTTCATATAAACTTTACTCTGGCAATCTCAGTAACCGACTTGTGTTGTGGTTTAAAGCCTCTACAAGTAAGCAAACATGCCAAGTTCAAGCTCTAAAACATTTTTCTCGATCCAAGTATATATAAGTTTTTCCGCAATCAATTAGTCAATAATTACCTTCGATTGCAATGTGACTAGTATAATTACAGCATTGAAGTTACATGGTAATAAATTTTGATCGAACATTTTTAGTTTTTTAAGAAAATATTTAATCTGGAATGCCAAAGGAAATAAATACCAATTTTAATGTGCTTAAAATGCATTGACACCAAAACCTTTTTGAGAGTTCAACAAAAAAACTACTGTTCATTGTATAGCCTATATAATACATGAATAAAGATATTGTTTTGGGATACAAAGTTCTTTGATGGCTTTAGCCGCCAATAGTTTTAGATTCAAAGTAAAATATTATGACACTCATCAACTCAAAAAAGAAACAAAGACAAAAATTCTTCATTGTGTCTCTTTGAAAGTTATCTTACAATTCAATCTCTGCAATTAAGATATTTTAGGACGCAACCCACCTCCTGATGATTTCTTACTAAATAACCAAGTCGTGTTGTCATTCGGTCTATGGCAAATATAATTGCGCTTATTCGTATATTTACAAGGCTTTTTTATGTCCAAATACTGCACTAAATAATTGGTAAGCATTGTTCCTCCAGTCTTCTGGATGTGCAACAGCACGACGACATCTGTTCCATTAATGTTGAAACTTTTGTTGTTTTTAGAAAAGTTGGAAATTCGCATTGGTAGTGTAGGGTGTAGTTTGGATTCAGCTTTCATAGCATGGTGGACATTTTTCTTATTGTAGATAAACAGACTATTACCACTTTTAAACAATCTTGTTACAAATAAACCAGACTTCTTCTCAAGGTGGATCACTAGGTTCCTTGTTTGAATCTTTTTGTCAGTGAGTGTAGATGAATTCAAGAGTATAGTAACTCCAACAAACAAAATCCAAATCAAAAGTTGTTTCCTTTTTTTACAATAAAAGCATTTCCTAAACTTCCGCAGCTTCATCTATAGAAGAATTGCAATAAAATTAATAGGCAGAGGCTATATTTACCACATATATATTGTAAATATATCCTTTGAGGTTATATTTCCTTGTTTATTCAAGCCAGTCGATGACCTCAATTATGCACTCATGCGTGTTGCTATGTAGGTTTTGTATCTTTTTGCACAACCATAGTGCCACGTTCAAAATGTAAAGTCGCGCATGTTTTATAGCCTCTGACACTATTACGCTATAGTTGTTTAAGCATAAAATTTGGGAGCTGGTATACAAGTCCCCCCTCTTTGATAACTCATGACAAAGAGGAATTGATCAAAACATGTGGATTGAAGTGTGTGAACTGTAAAGCAAAGGTAAAGCAGTTTCACCCTATGTTTGGTCGAGTCCTGTCTTTGTCATGAGTTACTAAGGGGGGGGGGGGGGGGGGAATTTTATACCAGCTCCAAATTTTGTTAAGTTGCCTTTTTTCTTTTTTTAGCTACAAAAAAGTCAACTTATCAGCTTTGTAATTTGTCTTTTTTAAATTAACTTATGTGATACAGTAGTTTGCACTCTTGTTAATCTCTATTCTCTATGTAACCTTGGTGTCACAAAGCTCAGAAGCACTATTTTTAGCAAATTACTTACACATGTTCTTTTTGTTGGTACCACATTTGTGTGTTCTCTATTTTATTCTCTGCATATTAGTGACAACTTAAAATAAAAACCAAATATGTTGTACCTTACTCCATTCTCCAATGACTTGGGCACATGGCCTATGAAAATACTCCCAAGTTTGTGATAAAGAAAAACGTCACTCCCAAAGGAGGTTTTCCTTGCGATTGATAGAGTTGATAAAATATGTTTTTCTTTTACGTCGTTTCAACATCGGTAGACGTTGAAACGATATAAAATAGAAAGCTTTGCTAGCTAGGGCCTGCTGGGTGCAGTCAAGTGCAGCTTTTTACTGAATTCACTAGTAACAGAAGCTCAGATGCATGTAGCCTACAGATGCAAAGCAGAGTTTAAATCAGGGGTCAGCAACTTTTTTTGCATGCGGGCCACTTTGGCACTTCGGAGAGCTGTGGCGGGCCGCACTAATAAAATTTTAAGTAGGTTGACTCTTATGCTAGAAAAGAACGCATCAACAAACTTAGTCAAACAACGCTACTGCTAGGCCAAGCTTTTTTAACAACACTTTGGACTTCTTTAACATTGCCTTCCTAACTAGCTCCTTTAACGAGGCTACTTGTTTTGCGTACTTATAGCGAGGCGAGCGGTTTCATCAGAATATTCACCGCCATGCAAGAGTGGTGTTGCTTCACAAATAATAATCTAGTTTCAGTAAACATGGAAGTGAATTGACACATCGCAATGCCGGCAACAATAGTGACCTCCAAACATATCAGCGTAAAATAGGCTCCAATAACAGGGAGAAAGAAACCAGGCTCCATGAAACAAACGCTTGTGGAAATCACTGAAGAAACGTTTCTATTGTAACTCATGAACAGTGTTCCCTCTAAAAAAGCAATGGGTTGGTTTTTCATCCTTTTTGTGAGAGTCTACAAAACTGTCTTTTTTTGATTATTAGACAAATGTCACTTGCGGTGCTTATTAGCATGGCAAGAATTGTTGATTAACAACATTTTGCAGCACTAAGCTAAATATTTTCATAATACCAGAAAAAGTCTTTAAATTTATATATAATATTTTTCCAAGAGTTGGCACACCGACTTATTTTGCCAACAAAAACTTGCATAAAGCAACACCCGTGAAAACCAGTAAACGTGAAACCCAGTAACGGTGAAACGCACACTAGTGTTTACAGGACATTTACAAACTTAAAATAAGCAACCCTGTGCTCACAGACATTTTCGAAATTCGAAAACAGACGTTTTAATCAACCACTGGGACAGTGTGGCTGGACATCGCATCGCAAAACTTTAAACGACCCCTACCTAGAACTACAATCTGATTGATCGGTCGGTGGAATAGTATGCAAAGCAAAAATATACTTCTCGGAAAGTATTTTTTGGCTTCATGCTGTTTAACTCCTCAAGAAAATTATTTTTGGTTATACTTGTGCGCTGATACCTTCCACGGGCGGCACATAACAGCGTGGCGGGCCGCATGCGGCCGCGGGCCGCCAGTTGGTGACCCCTGGTTTAAATGATAAAGAATACCTGTAATGTGTTGGTATCTGGAAGCAGGATTTATGATTTAGAGGTTATTTTGTAGTCCTGAGAAGGTTTACAAGGAACTAGTAGCACATGACTAGGGAACTGTGTTCCGAAAGCTAGTGTAATTTGATATTGCCAAAAAGAACCCGCAGCATCAGGCTATAACAGATCGTTTGAATCTACACTGTGAAGTAAGCAACGATCATGCTGCTAAAAGCGAAACTCATTCAACTACAGAACTAGTAGTTGTTTCACGGTAGGAAGGGTTATCATAATATGCACTCAGGTAGTGACCTACTAATAGTGGGTGACTTCAATGCCAGTGATAACAATGCATTTGGTCCACATCTTGATACCTTCTGTGAAGATCTGGATCTGATTATGTCTGACAGAATACGGTTGCCTGGTAATACATTTACCTATATTAGTGATGCTCATGGTACGACTAGCTGGCTGGATCACTGTCTATCCTCACTCACTGTCCATAAAGCAATTAACAAATTATCAGTCCTCCAAGACTCATTCACTTCAGATCATCTACCTCTTGTTATCAAGCTTTCTGAGGCTTCTCTCACTAAGCTGGACTTCAATGATACTTGTACTGATGATGTTTCATTACTGTGGAACAACACAACTGATGAAGACAGGTCTGTGTATTATGATGCCACATACCAATTGCTCGCTCAAATTCCTCTATCAGCTCACTCCATTTCTTGCAGAAACTCTCATTGTAGTGATCAGAATCACCTAGATGATATTGATTTGTTCTATAACAGTATTACATCTGCATTGCAAAGGGCATCTATGAATATACCTAAGAAAAAGAAAAGAGCCGACCTTCACACTGCTGGTTGGAACGACAATGTCAAGTCAGCTCATAAAAAGGCTCGCGAAGCATATCACTCCTGGCTGAATTGTGAGAAACCTAGAAGTGGAACAGTCTACTCACAAATGTGTACAACCCGTCGTGCTTTCAAGTATGCACTTCGCAGGTGCAAGAATAAAAAAAGAACAACATCAAGCAGATGCCTTGGCAAAGGACTTTATTGCTGGCTGCCCATCTAATCAATTCTGGACACGCATTAGAAAACACAAAATTCACCCACCTCTTTCGTTAACAGTTGGTGGGGCAACAGGCAGTGCTGATATTGCCAGTATGTGGGGAAATCATTACAGCAAGCACCTCAACTCTGTGCAGCCTCAATACCATGCTAAAAATTTAGTTGAAAGTAACATAACAAATGCCTGTAAATATGTTGACTGTAATCAGTACTTGTGTAATGTGGATGTGGTTAAAATGCTGTGCAAGAAGCTATGTTTAAATAAATCTACTGGCCATGATAAGATTTCTGCTGAACATATTCTCTATTCTCATCCTGTAATTTTCCTGTATCTCAGTCTCTTCTTCAATATGTGTATTTTTCATGGATTTGTGCCTAACAATTTCATGTATACTGTGATTTTGCCTATGGTAAAAAGTAACAAAGGAGACATTACTAGCACTGCCAACTATAGACCAATTGCAATTGCTACAATCATATCAAAGATTTTTGAGTATTTTATTCTTCATTGTATCGAGCCACTGTTGAGTAGTTCTGACAACCAATTTGGTTTTAAGGCTAAGCATAGCACAGATATGTGTGTTTACCTGCTAAAGCAGACCATTTCTCAGTATGTTAAGCATGGAACCCCTGTGTATTCTGTATTTTTAGACTCGTCCAAAGCGTTTGACAGAGTGAATCACTCTTTGCTGTTTTCAAAGCTGATTGAACGGTCTGTTCCCATATTGTTTGTACGTCTATTGTTATTCTGGTACGCCAATCAATGTATGACAGTAAAGTGGGGAGGTCAATTCTCCCAGCCATTCCATGTGTCTAATGGGGTGAGACAGGGTGGTGTATTAAGTCCATATTTTTTTGCTTTGTACATGAATGATTTGTCGTGTGAGCTGAATAACCTTGCCGTAGGATGCTATGTTAGGAATTCCTGCCTTAATCACATTATTTATGCAGATGATGTATGTTGTTTTGCACCCAGTATTAAGGGCCTGCAAAGAATTATTGATGTGTGCCAGCAGTATGCTATGTTGCATGACATTATATTTAATTGTAATAAAACTGTTGGAGTTATGTTCAAAACTAAGTTCTTAAAACTTGATTTCCAACCGTTTGTTTATCTGGGTGATGAATGTATTCGTTTTGAAACGACAGTAAAGTACTTGGGCATTGTGATTAACAACATGCTGTCTGATGATGAAGACATGAAAAGACAGCTCCGGTCACTTTACTGCTCTGGCAATATGCTGAGAGCAAGATTCTCCAGGTGTTCTACCACTGTCAAAAACGTATTATTTCGATTCTACTGTATGCCAATGTATGGATCTCAGCTGTGGTGTAAATATTTTTCGTACAGTATCAATCGTCTACGTGTAGCGTATAATAACAGCTATAGAATTACATTTCATCTTCCGAGACGTATAAGTATAAGCTCTGTGATGGTAACTAACAAAATTACGACGTTTCATGCTCTCCTTCGTAAAAGTATATATAAATTTACTGATCGCTGCTTTAACACATCGAATACGTGGATTCAGCATTTGATGAATTCCGAGTGTTATCATCAATCTGCTTTCTTCCAGCATCGTGATCGTGCTCTCCAGCCTGAAACTTGTGCTTAATATTTGTGTAGTACCGATAGCTGCTAGGCCTACTCGATTTCTGTGTGGTGTTGTATTTCGTTTTCTTTGTATCCTATGGACCAATTCTACTTGTGTCTGAAACAAAATCCAAATAAATTAAAATTATTTGGAAAGCCCTAGTTGGCCAGATATTTCTATTTTGTACAATCACTATTTGTAGCCTACCAAAAATGTGTTCAGTGTCCTGATTATTCTTGAAAAGTTTTTAGCTGAACACAGTAACACTTAAGTGAGGCAGTAAAGTAACAAACAAGACTTGTAGTTAAATTAAGGCAATTCACAGTGTCTGTTTAAGGATAGCATCAAGTAAACTTTATGATAGGCCTGCATCAGTGTATCCCTTTTTGCTAATAAACAAGTATTTTTACAGATTACCCAATAAATAAATAGTGCCTCTTAAATGCTGTGCGCCTCACTGCAATTCAAATGATGATTCTTCCTAGATCAATGTATCTGTGTATAAATTTCCAAAAGATGATGTATAATGTATATATTGTAGAGAAACAAAAGTAGAAAGATAACATTCCAAGAGCCAAGTGGATTCTAACTAAACATAGTGCAGTTTGTGCTGGTCACTGGCCTGAAGATGAACCATTTTCTCCACACAATGGGAAACTGTGGCCGACAAATCCTCCTTCGCTATTTCCTGACATTCCAACAAGTTGTGTTCCCATGCCTCCAACAAAAAAGGAAAACTTTAGCTTCTAGTGAAAAGCAAGGTGTTATTCCTGATGAAATTAGTGAGTTTGTAAAGCAAGATACTTTACTTTTGGATGATTTGTGCAATGTTTTGAGTAATGAAAATGTCGTAGTTGGATAACTGGATAAATGAATAACAACTGGATAACTGAAAAAATTGGAGAGCTAATGTTTGTTCACAAAGAACACACATATGTTGCAAAATCCAGCTCTACAAACTCGAAGCTGAAAACCTTGTGAAACTGTCTCGCTTGACTGAAGCAGCAGTTTATCCCAAGCCAGTTGAACATCAATCAGTTTCGCTTTGCCTTAGAGTATTTTGTGACGAAACATTAACAGCACTTAAGACACATCCCTCACTCAACAGCAATGAAAGTAAAGGAACTATACTCTTTATAGAAAAAATTTTGCAATTCTGGAAAGTGGTCAGCACAAAAGTGCCTGGTCTTGATTTACGCAAAAGGGGCAAGCTCCGAAAAGCCATAGTTTCTATTGATGACCCACAGCTTCAAGTGCTTCAAGAAACTGCTGCTTTGGCTGCTTTCATGAAGCCCACACTGGTAAGCGAGTAAAGCAGCTAACTAGAAACACCAGCAAGGCACTACATCAAACATGAAATGGACACATCAATCTTTTGAAGTTTTTATTACAAACAGGCGCCAAATATGTCTTGCTAGGTTGGTTCACCACTGATGATTTGGAAAAATGCTTCTCAAAACTTCGCCAAGGCTCTGGGGGAGCTTATTTCATAACAGCAAAATCTGTCATTGAGAAAGTGAACATACAACGAGCAAAGTTGACACTTCAGCTCGATATGGAAGTTGAAGGTATTGATGGACAGTTGGACACCAGTGTGAATTCTACAACAGAGACTTATCTGACGCCGAAAAGGAAATTATTGACAATATTATTTCAGTTGAAGAATGTGTTACCACCAGTACAAACAATGCTATGATTTATATTGCTGGATATATTCAGCGAACGATTCCAATATTAAATGATGATAACACTTATAATTATTTTGAGAAATATAAACACTATTTTACCACCATTGATAGAGGTGTACTGACTGTCCCTGTTGACACCCTTGTCCAATGGTCTGTGTTTTGTATGATTTTTTTTCAAAGATTAACAGGGTCGTTCTGTAGGTCATTCTGTAAACAATTTCATGCTAATTGCAAAACAGTACAAGTTCAGTGGTATTACAACGAAACATTCTCGAACATTGTCTAATATATTCATTAAAAACTATGCCTTAATGAATACCCCGAGGAGTTCAAAAGAAACTGAACTGAAAGTGATAAAGCTGGGATAGGAATACGTTAGATTAAGTTTTATTATTTAAATTGAAAAGTATGATCAATCTCACTTTCCATTTTGAAAATATACTTTTATGTGTAGACAACAGTTGTGCATCGGAGTGAACAGACTGTAATTATACACAATTAAACCGTTCAAAAAGTTTGGTCTAATTATCCATTTCATGTATTTTTCAGTTTTCTTTTCGTTTGAAATCTAATGTTTACGCGTATTATTTGAAGATGCCCATACTTAGCACATTTAATCTGCAAACCCTTTTTGGAGAATGCGCTTTCACACCTAGTCGATTTTTTTGCAATCTGTATGTAAGCATATTGATAATGTGATAGTTATATCAGTAAAACTTCGGAAATACCAGTACATCTTAAGCATTCCATTCAATGTTTAAACTATTGAATTGTGTTTGTATGTTGTTTGATAAATGCTATGATATTTTTTTTTCTCATATTAAAGCTGCTTGTGATCAGAAAAAACACTAGGAAGTGGCTACATTTACGACGCCGTAAATACAGCCATTCCATGCCTTTTTTTTAATCTTTACGTCGCTTTTACTGCGCATGCGCGCTGGTGCGTATTTTTTCTTCTTTCTCGAAAAAACAAATGAAAAAAGGTGCATTAACTTCTAAATTCAACCACCTTTGCCAAGTCAATCTGTGGCGTGTGCGATCTTTGTCTGGCTCGTACTCCCAAGGATATGAGTTTGATACCACCAAGAGGTGTTTCTTTTTTTTAAACTAAATTCGAACCAGAAGTGACTCAATCGTTAGACGATCTATGGTTAGACTACGCATTTTTGTGGCCGTTCAGTCTAGTTTGTTTTTAGTTCTGACCATCACAACGAAAAAACAATATATGACAAACATAGCAGAGTAAGGTAGAAGCGACAAAACGCGGACGTTATAGGCTAGCGTGCATGATACCAAAGCAGGACAATCAGTTCAAAATATGGCACGGTCGCAACACCTTTAATAAATTTTTTATAAATTGAGAACAAACAGAAAAAAAAGGCTAGTGAGTTTTTTTATGAGTAAAACAAAAATTGTAAATTCATAAAAGTTTAAGGTGTTACGACCGTGCCAAATTTTAAACTGATTGTCCAGCTTTGCTATCATGTACGGTAGGCACTTTAGCAAGCAGATTTCTAATAATCCACGAACGTATCCAATCCAACCACGAACCAAGGAGATGCTACGTTATCTGTCCAATTGTGACTATTCCAGCATTCAGCCAGAGAATTAATTATTACCTTAAACTTTGTTTGGTAAATACAGAAGAAAAAAGAGCTATAGTAAAGGTGGGAATCAAACCCACGTCAATGCAATGACTACCACCGCCCTAACCTAATGTGCCAAGTCAACCGATGGCAAAACGATGATTTAATTTAGCTAGAATTTGCGTTTTTTCTTTATTCTTCCTAAACCAGGGGTTCTTAAACTGGGGTCCGTGGACCCTAGGGTGGCTCTTAAAATTGAGTTTTAGAATTTTGCTTGGGACACCCTTTCAAATGGTGAGGTTGTCAGAAAAAATAACTCTTGCAATTTTTTTTTTAATTTGAAGTTGATTTAGGGGTGGCCCTCCCCCCCTAAAGTTCTGTGCCCTCCCTCGAGATACCAAATCTACGTATCTCGAAAACCACTTGAGCTAGAGATACGATTTTTGTGTTAAAAGATGCAAAAAACATGGTTTTCTATCTGCTTTCTGAACATTGAATGCACCTATCTTGAGTAGAAAAGCAGTTATTTAGAAAAAACGCATTTGACCAAATCTTGATTTTACAACCTTTTTTGTGACCACGAAACCGTCTACAAAATTTCGTTTTTTTTCTTAATTTTTGCACCTTAGAGGGAACACTGGTAACTATATTCATTTCAAAATATAATTCTGGTCAGTACTGCAAGAAGTGATATTATCGACAATATTTTACATATTGCCTTGCCTATCGTGACAGGATGTCTGCGACCTACACCATCAGACAATTTCCCTGTCCTTGCAGGCAACCAACCAGCTGAATTTCATTGCGAAGAAGCCATCCTGTCTCCTTCTCGCCGCACTACGAACCCCAACCACTTGCTCCACTCAAGTCTCTACGAGTCTGTGAGCGAGCAATTGAGCATCCTCGGCAACTGAAATCGACACCCATTTGTATGTGACGCACAACTCCTGATGAAAACCGCTGAAGACCAATCCATCAGCGCGGCTACCTGGGAGCACAACAAATGGAGCTCAGAGTGGAAGAAGAACTCCTCAAGACTCTAAAGTTTTATCTCCGACACCAGCCCCCATCCAACCGAAATGCATAATTTGCCAAAGAAGGCCTGGGTGCGGCTCAACCGCCTGCGAACTGGACTACTGGAGTCAGACTATTCCGCTCCAAAATGCACAAATGAGGGATGGCTCCATCCGCAATCTGTGAGTGTGGCAAAGAGGAACAAACCACAGACCACACCATCTGTAACTGCGCCAAATGGTATGCGTGGTCTGCTTGAACTGGATGACGAATCAATGCAGTTGCTGCTCAACACCTGCTCAAGCATCTAAACCGCATCGCCACTGCCCAAGGGTGGTAAAAAACAGACCTCTTGACCCCTGGAGTAACAAAGAAGGTTTCAACGAAGAAGAATCGACAATATTGTTCTTGTTGGAATTTGGAAACAGTTTCCTGTGTTCAGTAACAACTTGCAAAAGAAACTGAAGTTGGTACTCATCTTCAGTTAAGAGTTTGTTAAAATCCTGGATTAGACTTAGAGCAACTCCTCTTTTTGCTCTGTCATCGACTGCTGAAAGTCGCTTCGCCATGTGTAAAGCTTGAATAAATGCACCATCTTCAGTCCAATGAGCAGGATCCTTTGAAAGTATAATCATTGCTTCATCTTCACCCAACAACTGAAGAAGCCATTTTGAATTAGAGGTGCAATACTGTTCTAGACCCTTATTGCTAAGAAACGCATTTACTTTGATGCTTGATCTCCTTGGTGGACGTTCTCTTGTTTCATCTAACATGGTTGCCACCATTAGCTTTTCACTTTCCACAGACAATCGAAAGTCAAACAAGGCTAGTCCAACCTTTTCTTCGGACAGATACCATAAATGCAGACCAAGCTTTTTGCATAAATCGCCTTCGCCATCCAACAAGTACGATGCATAGCACCTGAAGATTGAAAGCAGATTCCACACTCAGGAGTTTCTCCAAGGAATATGACAAAAAACGGGCATTTTAGCTATGTATGAATGCATAAAAGTTTAGGAATACTTATTTGGTTTATTGCTTTACCAGTTTTACAGGTTAGTTTATGAACTTTGTTTATTGAATAGCTTGGGCCACAATACTTGTTTAGCACTGTTTTGTGCTAGAATATCGAAAACGGGTTTTTTCTAAACAACTGCTTTTCTACTCAAGATAGACGCAATCACTGTTCAGAAAGCAGATAGGAAATCATGCTTTCTGCACCTTTTGACACAAAAACCATATCTCTAGCTCAAGCAGTTTTTGAGATATGCAGATTTGGTATTTTGGAGGAGGGCGCAAAACTTTAGGGGGGGAGGGCCACCTTTAAATCCATTTCAAATTCAAAAATTTTTTGCAGGAGTTATTTTTTCTGACAACCTCACCTTTTAAAAGGGTGTCCCACACAAAATTCAAAATTTTTTCATTTTTTGCCAAATTAGAGCCACCCTAGTGGACCCCCAAGGGGTCCGCGGACTAGTTTTAGGGGGTCCATGAAAGCTCAATGGAAATCTTAGTGTATAATTTCAACAATAGAATAAATTTTTCAAAAGAAAAAAGATTAAGTTCAAATAACGCTGATGATTTTCCTCAGGTCATCGTTACTCATTGCTTTTTACATCGCCATGCATTAGAATCGAAAACTCTCCCAACAAATTTGAAAGAAATGTTGTCAGGTAGTGTGAAAATCGTTAATTTTATCAGAGCTTGGGCTTTGAACCATCGAATATTCAAGAGGTTATGTCAAGAAATGGGAGCGGAACATGAAGTTCTCCTCTATAATATAGAAGCTCGCTGGCTGTCAAGGGGACAAGTTTTGAAGCACTTATTTGAACTTCGAATGGAAGTTTCTTTTTTTCTAAGAGACAAAAATATTGAACTCTCAAGGCAGTTTAACAGTGAAGAGTTTATTCAAGGGTTAGCTTACTTGGCGGATGTTTTTACTCATATGAATGAGGTAAATCGTTCGATTCAAGACCCTGCCGTTACAACTATGGATGCTTCTGAAAAACTTAAAGCTTTTCTGGACAAGTTATCTCTGTGAAAAAGGACATTGGAGACTAACAACTATTCTTATTTCTCAACGTCGGAAGAATTGATGCTTCAAAATAGAACTGCAGTTTGTAATGCTCTACCATCTTCTCTGCACACAGACATGTGCAGTCATTTGGAAGCTTTGCAAAACACTTTGTGAGGCCACTGCTCAGCCGCAGAGGATATTAAAAATACAGCATGGATACTTTACTCTTTCCTCGTTGAACTGGAATGTATCAGGATGAGGAGGACCTTGCAAAAGATAAGTTCATTGAACTAAGGGCAATGGAATCATTAAGAATGTCCTTCAATTCGAAAAGTATTGGCGATTTTTGGAGTGCGTTGACGCAAGCATATCTTTTTTTGGTAAAGAGTGTCATGGCTGCTATGTATAATCCCTTTGAGACTACATAGGCTATTTATGTGAGTCACAATTTTCATCCTTGGTAACTATCAAAACAAGGAATCGAAACCGGTTGGATGCAAAGGATGACATGCGTGTTGCCCTATCAAAGACGAAGTCACAATTTCATATTCTTGTTGAAAACTAACAGCAGCACCTTCCTTCACATTAATGAAATTAAATCGAAGATATTGAAAAACAATCTGCATTCGCTATTTCAAACATAAATTTTGTTACCAATTCACTTTAATTTTATTGCGTTATGTCCAATTCATGCTGATCAAAAAAAGTTTCTCGGACTAGGCCACAAAGGGGGTCCACGCAAACCAAATTTTTTTTTCAAGGGGTCCGCGTTAAAAAAAGTTTAAGAACCCCTGTCCTAAACGCAACCTTGATGACGTCATGTACAGCGTAGCTTCTGATTGGTTCGTGGATTATTAGAAATCTGCTTGTTAAAGTGCCTACCATCATGCACGCTATAACGCCCGCGTTTTGTCGCTTCTACCTATTTCTAGACCTCTGCTATGTTTGTCATGGGTACTGTTTTTTCGTTGTGATGGTCAGAACTAAAAACAAACTAAACTGAACGGCCACAAAAATGCGTAGCCTCACGATTGAGTCACTTCGGGTTCGAATTTAGTTTAAAAAAAAGAAACACCTCTTGGTGGTATCAAACTCATATCCTTGGGAGTACGAGCCAGACAAAGATCGCACACGCCACAGATTGATTTGGCAAAAGTGGTTGAATTTAGAAGTTATATATGCACCTTTTTTCATTTGTTCTTTCAAGAAAGAAGAAAAAACACGCACCAGCGCGCATGCGCAGTAAAAGTGACGTAAGATTAAAAAAAAGGCATGGAACGGCTGTATTTACGGCGGGTGCAACCTAGTTCGTACCTTGAACCATTCGTACAGTCAGTTCGTACCCTGAAAAGATCGAGAGAAAAAATTAAAAAAAGCCGAAGTTGCTGATCGCAGTTTAATAGCACAAAGCCGAAGTCGCTGATCGGAGTTTCCCCAAACAATTTGAAACAAACTCGAGGGTTAGCGGAAACTGTGGTTAGCGGAAATTGCGAAACTGCGGGAAAATGTTTGTGGAAACTGCGATCAGCAAGGGTTAGGGTTAGAGCATAGATTACTCTATGGTTAGAGTTAGGGTAAGCGGAAACTGCGGAAAAATGTTTGCGGAAACTGTGATCAGCGAGGGTTAGAGCATAGATCACTCTATGGCTAGGGTAAAAGTTAGCGGAAACTGCGGAAAAATGTTTGCGGAAACTGCAATCAGCGAGGGTTAGGGTTAGAGCATAGATTACTCTATGGTTAGAGTTAGGGTAAGCGGAAACTGCGGTTAACGGAAACTGCGGAAAAATGTTTGCGGAAACTGCGATCAGCGAGGGTTAGAGCATAGATTATTCTATGGTTAGGGTAACAGCGGAAACTGCAGAAAAATGTTTGCGGAAACTGCGATCAGCGAGGATTAGGGTTAGAGCATAGATTACTCTATGGTTAGAAATTAGAATTAGGGTAAGGGGTACGGTAACGGAAACTGCGGAAAAATTTTTGTGGAAACTGCAATCAGCGAGGGTTAGGGTTAGAGCATAAATTACTCTATGGTTAGGGTTAGCGGAAACTGCGGAAAAATGTTTGCGGAAACTGCGATCAGCGGACTTCGGTTTTGAGCTATTTTTTCTCTCGATCTTTTCAGGGGAAAATTTTAAAGCGATTGCGAAAACTGCGATCAGCGACTTCGGCTTTTTTTGTTTTTTTTTCTCGATCTTTTCAAGGTACGAACTGACGGTACGAACTGTTCATGGTACGAACTAGGTTGCATCCATTTACGGCGCCGTAAATGTAGCCACTTCCAAAATACTAATGTGCTTGAATGAACATTGTTGACAAATATCCAACCAAAGTACGCTTTTCATTAATAACAGACTTCAGCCTTCAGTTCTGAAGGCTTGTGCACGGTGTCCAGGCCATCTATTTTCGTAGGCCACGCTTGGGCACCATATAATGAAAGGCAATAGTTGCCTAACATGGCCTCTGCCGACTTTTAACTATTTCTGGAAAATGAGTTACTGCTTAAGTGCATTATTGTACTTTTCAGTATTGCTCAAATTCAATTTTTAAACTTTGTTTGGCGTAAATTTATCTGCTTTTGCTGAAACCATGAGAATTGAAATAATTCTGAACTTTGAACGAATCATGCATTCAACATTGAGAAACCAGAACCAACACACAATTATCTTTACCACAGAAGTCCGGCAACAAAAAAACCTTATCACAATGCACAACATTGTAAATGTAAAATACCTGCCGATTGCAGGTTGCAGCACTCAACAGTCAACAGTGCAGCTATTTTTTGCATCCTGAAAAACTGCAGAGTTGCCACTTGCCAGATCCAAATTTTGCAAAAATGCCAAATGCACTAAAAAACTGCTGAATTTTTGTCAGGTTTCAAATGTATTTTCATCGGTACGAAATCGTTTTGAAATTTGTTGGATTTTTAAAAAGTTTTTACCTTGTCTTTGGTAAAAAATTTAACACTGTATTGGATAAAAAATAAAAATGAATCAGCAAAGAGGAAATACAAAGCATATTGCAATAAGCTGAATCATTTGAAACAATCACTGAAAAATCAACATTATAAAAAAAAGTTTGAAGAAACAAAAAGTGACTCCAAGAAAACATGGAAGATCATTCATGAGAAGACAGAGGGAAAAAGAAATTCGAATAATAAAAAGCTTCCCTCAACTATGACTATAAATGATAAAAGCTATAAAACAGATTCTATTGAATTTATTAATTTATTAAAGGCATACTAAATGAAAATTTCAAACCGGAATTAAACATTAAAATGAGTAAACTGAGCATTCAAGAATACATTTCAAAAACAATTACCCAAAAAAAATTGTTTTCAATGGCGCTGGCAAGGCCCAAAGTCCAGTGTTTCATTTATTTTCATTTTTTTCAAAATGACCAAAACGTGCAAACACTGCTCGAAAATACGTAATAAAAGACAGCAATAACAAAAGCCACGTTACCACATCTGATGTTTTGAGCAAACTGTCTGCTGTTTTGATGTTGAAATGGGCTGTTTTGATGTACATACATACATAGCCTACAGTCAAATTGCCCGCAGTAACAATTATTGCGTGATCGGTTGATTGCTAGTCTTTTGTTACGTAGACTGTACAGTCGCACGCTTCGTTGCTCACGCCCAATCTCATTTTGAAAGCTCTGACAAAAGCACGCGCACAATGGTGGTCAGACCGCAATGGGGGCAAAATTTTATTGAAAATCGTTTTATGGTAGCATGTTAAACACAAAGAACGTGGAAAATCGCCAAGTCAGGTTTTTCCTTTAGTACCTCTTTAAATAATTACTTCACAAATATTGGAACTTCAATGGCAGCTAAAATTCCAAATTCAAATGTAAATTTTGAATCATTCATGTTAAACAGAAAATGTTCTTCTTTTGGCTTTCCTGATATGAATGGGATAAAAGTATCTGATGCTATAAGGAGCCTCAAAGCAAATAAAGCTTCGGGCATTTTTGAAATACCTTCTAAATTTATCAAAATGGCTAATGTAATTATATGCCCTTTTTTAACAAAGTACTGAATAAATGTGTTTTGCAAGAAATCTTTCCTGATGTACTCAAAAAGAGTCTGATAATACCTGTAGCCTACCACAAGTTAGTTCACCTTTACACTTTACAGATTTGCGACCAATTTCTTTATTGCCAACTTTTGCCAAAATCTACGAAATTTTTTTATATAAACAGATGATGAATTTTATTGACAAATATAATATTTTAACCCCAACTCAACATGGTTTTCGTAAAAATGATTCAACAAGCTTAGCGTTGACAAAAATTTATGATGAATTACTTTCTAACTTGAATGATCACAAATACACATGCTCGGTTTTTGTTGATTTAAGTAAAGCTTTCGATACAGTTGATCATGGCATACTTTTAAAAAAACATTACCATTATGGCGTTCATGGCAAGTTTTTTAACGTTCATCTTATCTAACAAATAGAATGCAAAGTACAAAAATTAACGGTAAGAATTCTAATTTCAAGGTTGTTAAATGTGGTGTCCCACAGGGGTCAATCCTTGGTCCTTTGCTTTTTCTTCTTTATGTGAATGATCTTCCAAATGCATCTTCTTTTTTAACTACACTTTTTGCTGATGACTCAAACTTTCATATGTCAGATAAATGTCTGTCATCTCTCCAAAAAATGTTAATAGAGAAATAGGAAACACTGATGTGTGGATGAAATCCAATAAACTTTCATTAAATTATAGTAAAACTACTTATATGATCCTCTGCAACAAAAAAAGTGCAGCAGAAAATTTTAGTTTGTCCATCAGTGGCCGATCCATCGAAAGGAAGAAATGTATAAACTATCTAGGTGTAACTTTCGATGAGCGATTGACATGGGATAGTCACATTATTAATCTTAGAAAGCAGCTTGCAAAGGTCTGCGGCATAGCATTTAAGTTGAGATACATTGCCCCTTTAACAATATTACAAACTTTATATTATGCTTTGTTTCAATCCAAGATCCAGTACTCGATTATAAATTGGGAAAGAGCAAACTCTACATTGCTTGCTCCACTACAAATGTTACAAAACAAGTTCATTCGATTCTGCTTATTTTTGCCGAGGTCAACAAATACAACTGTTCTTTATCACCAATTTAATGTGCTCAGAATTGACGATATTATTAAATTAGAGACTGCAAAATTTATATACAAATATGTGCACAAAATGCTGCCCCGGCCTTTGCTGGCTGCTTTATTTTTGTAAAAGAAATTCACCATCATAAAACCCGTCAGAACCAAAAGAATGATTTATATTTGCCTTCTACAACGTCAAACTCTGGTAAGAAGATGTTATGTTTTAATGGAGTGAAACTATGGAATTAAGTACCAATAGAAATAAAAGAAAAGTCTTATAATGTTTTTAAATTTAAATATAAATGTTTATTAAAGAATTTGTACAATGATCACTCCTGAAACGTATCACCCGCTTATTTCTCTACACAGTTTTTTTTATGTTGCCCTGTGTTATTCCATTGTTAATGTATTATGTAAAGTGCTGGTATTGTGCTATAGTCAAGTCAAGTCAATTTATTTTGTTTATATTATATAATGTGTTAATGTTCTTAATTTTGGGTCTTTTGTTTAAATGTTTGGGTGGCAGCTGACTTTGGTGACCTTTTGATCTTTCGCTGCCATCCTTGTTGTGCGAATTATTTGTGTTTATTGTGTTTTTGCTTTTTGTGTCTTTCTTTTTCGCCAACAAAACAAAAAAATAAACTGAAACTGTTGTAGCTCTTGCGAGCTTTACATACGTCGTTTCTACGTTTTCATCGACGTACCCTTTAAATTTACATCGCCATGCACGTTTTAAACTTTTTTGGTTTTACCGCCGTTTCCTTTTGTTGGTTTTCTTAAACGTCTTAAACTTCAGGCTTGCCAGATTGGCTCTTTTGGGGCCAAATTTGTAAAGTTTGGCCCTTTTTAGAGGTAGTTGGCCCCCAAAAAAATTGTTTGGCCCCTTGGCCCTTTCTTTTCAATATTTGGCTCTGTTTGGAAGCAGTTGGCACATACTATCAAACTAGCTATTTACATAAATGTCTTTTGGAAGTTGAGACTGAAAAGTGTAATTACGATTTTCTAGACAGTGTTTAGCTGACAATGTTTATGCCAATGCCAAAGATTCGAGTGGAAACACTGTAGAAGATGAAGATTTGAAATTGTTTTTGTAGAATGTGTTGTTGCAATGTTGTAACGTTATTGACGTTGTTAACGTTATTATGTTTTATTAGCAACGTTATTAACATTATTGAACAATTTGGCTGTTTTTACCCAGTTTGGCCCTTTTTTCGACAATGTTTGGCTTTTTTCTCAAAAGCTGTCTGACAACCCTATTAAACTTTACGTCTGTCGACCAAACGACCGTACACTTGAAGAACTCAAGTACTTAAATTACGCATCATTGTACAAAATGCTGTACAACACAGCTGCCGCAAAACAACCCATCAAAAATTTTACACATTTTGAGGTGTGTTGAGCACCACACCATATTAACCTAATTATTTCACACAATGACTTGTGATTCACAATAAGTAGGCTAGACAATGGGCCATTTACACCAGTATAAAGTAGGCTAAAAGGAAAATGTGATCTCATACTTGATTCAAGTGTTGGGTATGAGAAGATAGGTACTCATTGTACTAAGCCTTTGGCACTAAGGAAAGTAGGGTGGCCAGTTCCTTTCTCTCGGCCGCCTTTCCTGCAGCAATTATGCCTACCCAATTTATTATAGCCTACCCTAGGTAGAGGTGAGCGGTGTTTTCAACAACCAGCTTAAGCCGGGAGTCAAACCAGGTTTGGTTGGTTGGTTTTGAATCTTTATCCTCGGACTGACAAAGCCTTGATAGGTTGTTCCTGGTAGTTTCGCATACTTGTAAATGTAGAGGCTCTTGACACAGGGCCGGTTACCGAGATTGACAAGGTGAAGTTTTCATATTGTTGAAGTGTTGTTGCCGGGGAATTATGCCATTCACTTGGTGCCGCTGAATGGAGAGCCGTTCGAAATGTGTTGCTCAAGCGCACACCCCGAGAGTCGAACCAGCGCTGCATGATCTTGAGCCGGGCGCGTAACCACTGAGCTAGACCTAATAAGAAAGCCAACGCCTTATCCGTTGCACTATCTCTCTGCGCCAAAGTAGGCTGCAAGGTGTAAAATGAAAAATTCACTGACAGTGCAACCTCCACGACACCACGACAATGCAGTTTGTAAACAATTTTTGACCTAACGCTACAATTTTGATGAATTTTTGACTTTTTTTACAAGTAAAAAAAGTAATCGCCCTAATTATTACCAATTTTATATCAACAGGTGTTCATGTTGTCACTGTGTGGCAATGGATGAGCAACGTCAAGCTTTGTGCCAGTGTGAGATAGATACAGCACGGATGAAAGACATGCTAGAATCTAGATTCTAGATGATTGGACATGCATGATTACATTTACTCTGCTTGTTTGTTAATATATGGCGCTGTTGAAACAAAATAAATTGACTTGACTTGCTATCGCTTTATTTGTTTCCAAGTTAGCAATTCCGTTCAGTAAAAATAAAGTAAAAAAGAATTTTTTTAGGTTAAATTAAAATGGCCTTAGTAATATATAAGTCTGCACCGAGTGAAAAATGCACTAAACTATGAAAAGAAATTCAATGTCCTGTTAAATCTACATAAAATCGCTCATTTTGTTGGTCCAAGAAATGTAGCCTATGTGATCAGACGAGCGTGAATTTACATAGTAGCCTATGTAGAGTTGGTTGGTTGTGTAAAATCATGTGTATGCCATTTCTTTGAATGCAGTATTTGAACTAGACTAAACATTATTTCACTCTCCAAGTATAAAAACTACGGATTGTAATCATAGAAACTCTGGTTAATGAGAGAATCCATACAGTTAAATCGCCCGCAGTAAGAAATATTGCCCGATCAGCTGATTGCTTGTCGTTAGTGACGTACACTGTACAGTCGCACGCTTCGCTGCTCACGCCAATTCCCGTTTTGAAAGCTCTGACAAAAGCACGCGCGGAATGCTGATCAGGCCGCAATGGGGCAAAATTTTATTGAAAATCGTTTTATGATAGCATGTTAAACACAAAGAACGTGGAAAATTGCCAAGTCAGGTTTTTCCTTTAGTATTCCTTTAACAAACATTAAAGCATGACTATGTCTATAGGCCTATGCAGCGTAAAGAAACTATGGAGATAGATTAGAATTGCGTAAAAAATAAACCAGCGTTTAAGCTACCTATTGAGCGTGACAAAGTGCATTGGTTACGTTCATACTAAGTAATCATAACTTTATTGTGAAGGTAGAGCGCAGCGCTTTTAAACATAAAAGTAACAATAGTCTTTTAAGAGTCAATGTGAATATTTTCCTTCGTTAAAATAACGTTAAATTGTGAGAAAGCGATTAAAAACTTTGAATTTTACTTGAGCGGTGTTTTTATAATACAGAAGCTTGTTTCAACAAAGCCAAGCTCAAAGGCATCATTCCAACGAAAGTCTCAGATCAGTCATTTCTCAAGGTCTTAAACAGCAAAGTTTAAATAATTTGTCTTCACCATGGCCGTGTCAGGTCAGTTTAGTTTTTTTCTTAAAAAGATGGTGCCTCCTGTTCCTGCAAGCAATACGACTGAAGCAGATCACATTGTCAGAAGATCACTTGCTCTTCTTCGACTGTGCTACAACGAAGTGCCAAATGGGTTTGAACTACTAAATCAAAGACTGCAAGAAAGCATCGGAGAAAACTGGGAACAGGAATATGAGAGACGGAACAGCGAATCAATTCGCTACACTTAGAACTGAGTTAGGCGTAGGCAACTTGATGGAGAGACTGTAGAAGATTTTTGTAGATGGTTTTGTTAAACTAAATTGTATAGAATCTAAGTCGATCTCATAAAAACATCTCAAACAAGCAAACAATCGTTTTTTAGGCTGATTCAATATACTCAGGCATTGCTTGTATTGTATTCACTCAACGATAGCCTGCAGTAGCCTACTCAATTGCAAATTCAACCAAATTGTGTCAACCGTAACATGTATTAGACTGCAGATGTTAAGTAAAGGATGAACGTTAAAGCGCGCTTGCCAGCGAACCAATTACAAGTGACAAAATTGGAAAAACATAAATAACCCATTATTCATTTTTTGATGTTGTTGTCATCAGTGCCGGTCTTAGGGTATTTCGGGCCCTGTGCGGAATATGCTTTGCGGCCCTCAATGACAATGTTCCAATTCAGTAGCGTAGCTAGGTATTTTGAAAGGGGAGGAGGTGTGGTTTGACGGTCGGCGGGCGAAGCCTGACGAAGTATCCTCGAAAGCGACACCCAGCGGTGGGAGGTCTGAGGGGCCTCCCCCAGAAAATTTTGAAACACTACTTTGAATTTGGGGCATTCTGAGAGCATGTTCAACAAAAATTTAGGTATGAATATTACTGTAAAATGGTGCTGTCCAGTGGTATAGCAAAAGGATAAGATCATGCTTTCTTTGGCATTTTTCGGAAATAAAGCTATATCTATGTTGAGTCTGGATGCAACCTATTTCGTCCCCTGAAAAATTCGTACCCCGATTTCGTACCCTGAAATCGTGTAACAAAATCAAATTTTGACCTATTTCGTCTCCTGAAAAGATCGAGAGAAATTTTGAAATGTTTGCGGCAACTCCGATCAGCGACTTCGGCTCTGTTATTTTTTTTCTCGATCTTTTCAGGCTACGAAATGTTCAGGAGACGAAATTTGTTGCACCCGTTGAGTCTCTATGTTTTCTTGTTGCTAATTCCTTTGTTGAATTCACTTAATTGTTGAATTTTTCCATTGGAAATGACAAAACTTCTGCATTTTCTGAGTAAATTGCGGCACCCTAATTTACGGGCCCTGTGCGATCGCACGGTTTGCACACTCCAAAGACCGGCACTGGTTGTCATCTTCAAACATTGTTTTCATTACAAAAATTGATTAGTTAGCTGTGTGGCTGATTTCGAACATTGATTTTTATTTCTTTGAGTGAGCAACAACAGCTGGGCAAATTACAAAACACCCAAGTATACAGGATAGCCTACTTAAAATAGATCCAGACAAACCAAATGGTAGTGGTAGCCTATCCAGGCCATAATGTACAGTACGTCTCTCAGTTACACGCTGTTTTAAAACAGTGTTAGCCTACAATAAACAGTTTCTGTATTGCAAATCACTTTGAACTTTTGTTTTTTAAAGATTGATTTCAGATACATCAGTTTTGCTGCATTATTAGCTTTGCATTGTCGGTTGTGTTTTTTGCGTGTATTTTCAAAATTCACTACATCAATAAGATTTTACTGTAAGTTATTCAAAATGTCTCAATTGTAACGCTACTGCTCGTATGAGTCCTATCTTAAAACTAATAAATAATAATACAATTTTGGTAGAGAGGTAACTTTCTATGGTTAATAAATAGTAGTTTGAAATAGAAGCTTGAAGTCGTGTGGAGCTCTTCTTCCACTCTACGGTCCACCCAACTAGCTTTTCTTTTTTTTATTGCTTTCTTTTCATCATAGAGAAATCTGTGCTTGCGCAATCAATTTCAGTCAGATGTAGTTAATTCGTTTTTAAAATTTCCGCTGTGTGTCGCAAAAGAGCGTAACTTTTCAAATACCTTTGAAGCAGTTAGAAATAATCCTTTCTGTTGAAAAGGAGCGGTCTTACTGGCGTCAGCACTACCTGACTACTCACTATAGAACAGCGAGCATTGATGAGCCCAGCCTCATGGGCGAAACACGTGTCTATCGCCAGGGGCGCCGGAACGATTTTTGACTGGGGGGGGCAGGATTATGAAAAAAGGCCACTTTTTTAAAGTAACAAAATAAGATATAGCGATAATACTGGGCAGTTCGTTAATCGTTTTTTCCCTATTAACCATATAAATCGAAATGTGAGACAGATGAAGATAAATGAATGAAATATATTGAAATAGCTTGAACAAATGGAAAGGAAAAATAAATTTCACGTAGGCTACGTTCATAGCGTCACAATCTGCTGCAAAGTATAAAATGTCTCCACAGGATAATTTGTATACTGTGCTGTATATACCCAAATATCAAACCAATCCGAAGAACATTTTACGCGCGTCGGTTACTCGAATGAGCTCATTTGCAACAGCTTCCTAAGTCAATGGTGTCCATCACCTGTTTGTGAATATTCCCAAACATTCGGCTGTTTAAACTGTTTTCTGTCATTGTGGTACGATCATACGATGGCACATTTTTATTCGCCTCATGGCGCTAAAACTGCGTTCAGCATTCACCTTTCCTAATTTGACTTTATTATATCATAACGGCTTACTTACACTTTTACTTCTAAAAAATTTTAAACTCCAGGTTCTCACACTCTTTTGTTATGCTAAGACGTTTATAGGCTACCATTCCTTAACTTTCCTACAATTCTGTATCACTCAGGTCTTTTTTCTAACTAAAACCAAGACCACAAGGAACATTTTCTTTTCTCATAAGTCAGCCATCAACAACACCCGGCCATCCGGCCCTACCCGGCCATCCGGCAAAACGGTCGTTAGTGGTGCCTCGAATCATTGGCGTTTGATTTTCACAGCTGGTGGTAACATCAAACATAGTTGTGACAAAACCCTCTTTGAAGAAACATAGGAGTGGTAGAATTTCAAGAAATTATGTTTGTGACTTGCACAATAGCTCATTATCGAGTAATGATACAAGAACTATACATACCGGTATACAAAGAACAATGGCACGGAAGGGCATCATGTAACCTAGTGTGATATAGAATTTTGTGTGTAAATAATATTTTGAGGCGAAAATGAAAAATTGTAATTAAGCTAAAAGCGAATAGCAGAAATCGTTATATTGAGAAATGTGCAGTAGCTCACATGACCTTAAAAGGGTAACATTGCCCCCCTTGCCCCCCATCCAAAGAAAATTTGAGGGCAGGGGGCGATTGCCCCCCCTGCCCCCCGCTTCCGGCGCCCTTGACTATCGCTGAGTTCCTGCTACACTCGACTGCCGAGAAACACAAATAATCCTTTCCTTAGAAATAAAATATAGTCAGTTACGGGATGGTAAAACTGGAAAAAGACAGGCCCTAGGCCCAAAAGATTCAAAGGAAAACCAAGACAAAACTTTTTTTATTCAACAGCAATGTTTTTTAATGCTTCAAACAACGATTTACTTTTTAATATATAAAATTATGATTCGGCCTGCGGTAGGCTACCTAACAAGTTCCTGTTTAGGCTATAAAGAAATTTTTGCTTTACCTACTTCTCTTAGGCTACTCAAAAGTAAAAAAGCATCTAATCAAGTCGATTTATTTTCACTTGGCAGTGTTATTGTAGGCCGTAGTTTGCAGAGATTTAAATCAATGTCAATTTTATTAATCACGTGTAGAAACTCTTGTTCACAAAGGATACATAACTTCTCAAAAATGAAGTAAAAACCTGACTGAATAGTTGACGTTCGCAGCATACGTAGCCTAATGCGTCATGTTAAAAATTGTTCACGTTGTAGGCTACGTTTACGCTAGTGGTCATAGTTGAAAATATTTGTTGTGGCAGTTGGTTTGTTGTACAATGACGATAGCACATTGCTAGTGGTGCGTATGGGCAGCCATTCTTATAGTTTACCGAGGCAAAAACTGTTGTCTACGACAAACCAAATAGGAACAAAACAGGCCAAAGAAAACGTTACCTTCCACCGATGAGGAATGGCAACTCAATCTAACTATCCAAATCGCAACAAACCAAACAAGGTCATGGATCATACTACATTGAAATCTCTATTAACTTAGCTTTGAGGATGATGTTATACAGCCCACCAATCCAACACTACTTCAAACTCAAAGATTAGCTAAATGAAAAAGGACTTGCAATCAAATGTTTATTGAACGGGATACGTAACAGCAACAGCAGCAATAACGTTGAAGAATTGACCACCCTCATCAATGACCTAAAATATTTGCAACGTGTTTTTGTGATTTTGTTTTTTATGTTGTGGGGATTAATGTTTCTACACAATGAATTTTGTGGAAGTGTTAACTGCGGACAAGTCGCCTATAACACTGTGCAAAAGATTTTCAAGCTTTTTTAAGATTCCCGGACTAAATTGTAGGTTTTCCAATAATGAAAAGAAGAAGCCAGATTGTGGGTTTCACATTGTAAAGTTTCAATGTAAACCTTATTAGTATTATTTTCCTTTTACCTTTTAAGACATAGTAGCCTACTTTTCATGCAAATTATGTGTTTGTCTAACTTTGCGGTTTCAAGCTATACAGTCGACGGAAATACAAAAACTTAATGTGGACTTTTGTAACCAACAATTAAACTGTTTATCTAGTATACACAACGGCCACTGCTAAAATTATGAGGGAATCACTACTCCACATAATATAAATAGGCTACGTGGCAAATTGTCCTTAAACACAGGTTATAGATAAGCCTAGATACAACAAGCCACGTGTTTGGTTCGATAACATTTGTGCTTCGAGTAATATAATCAGGTCATTATTGTAGTGCATTCAGGGCCGGATTTAGCTGATGGGGGGCCCGGAGCACTTTTACATCGGGGGGCCCCCGTGCAAAAAATTTTTTGCGCCTTCGGCGCGAAAAACTACTTCTACGTCTACAGTAGCATTAATCCTGCACTGCACAGCATTTTGTAGAAACTGCAAAGGCTAAAAGAAAAAAATAACACAAAATCACATTTTTTCCACGTCGGGGGGCCCCCTTCAAAAGGCGGGCCCGGAGCACCTGCACCCTCTGTCCCCCTAAATCCGGGCCTGAGTGCATTATAAAGTTGAAATGTAAATCATGATCAAAACAGAGGGAAAACGGCTTAGATTTAGAATATAGTCGCAGTGCCACATGGACTATATTTTCGTATGAAGCGAGCAAGGGATTGTATCGGTATTGGCAGGGTCGTTGAAAGGATAGTTTGGGCCAGGCAACAATAAGAGCCTGGAGCCCGAAATAAAAACACTTTCAGGAAAAACGAGCGATATCCAAAGAATACGCGGTGGTTTCTTTAAGTTCTCAGACCCCTTGGAAATATGATAGGGTCCTTAAAATTACCCAGGGCTCAGACTCAAAAGTGTCTCCTGCGTTCCTTTGTCAACGCTACTGGGTGTTAACGTCTACTAGGAGAAGTTATATATTAGTTTCACACACTAAACAATAAATACTATTAATACTACAAAAAGTGCTCAATGCCAAGCTGAGCAAATTACATCAAATATAGTTATTCCTTTCTAAAACCTCTACAACCTGTTTTACAAAAGGGATCATCAGAAGGTCCTGAATAAGGAACTTCTGTGGATTCCTCTTTTAGGGTGAAACAGGCTGTAGAGGTTTTAGAAAGTAGTAACTATATTCGATGTAGTTTCAAATACTTGTGTTGACGCTGCGGTAGTTCGAAAGAATTTCGCTTTTCTTCTCCCCGTGGAATATTTCTCCTTAAATTAACAGAATTTGTTCAGAATTTTACAAGTGTTTACACTTATTCTTTCAATCGAAACGTTTTCAAGTAAAAAAGACACAGAATACGTTTCTGCGGCTCTAATCTAGGTCTTTGTTTAGATATCATCATGCATCTAAATTTTTGCATATTTGTTTCAATGTTTTGAAAAAAAATCAATTCTCTTATTCAATACAACACAAGATCTCCCATCATAATAGTGGCATGCGCTGATGAAATTTGTCTAATATTCATGTTAACATGGTTTGTGATTACTTGCTGTCAACACAGTTGTGATCATGGGAACTTTTTTTGTGTTGACTCTGTTGAGTACAAAATTCCAAACCTATAGGACAATATAGGTCATTAAAATTTTGAAGGTCAGCATGCTGATGACATCATATTCACACACCAAACAAAGCTACTCAGTTGATCTTGCAAACAAAGCCTTTTTTCATTATGTAATCAGCTTCAATCCATAAATAGGCTCTACAATGCTGCCACACCACCATCACTCAACGAAACTCAAGCTACCCATTGCTGTGCAAATTCGCTATATTTTGGCTTCGACCGAGTTGTGTTGAAGTTAAAGAATCGTGTTTCATTGGGCTGCCTTCGTGATAGGTAATAAGATACTAAAAGTGTGTCCTTTCAGAAATCCAAAGCAGATGTGGTAATCTAGAGTATCGGCTACTTTTTGGTTTATGGTTTTGTTCTTCAAGGCGGATTTTACATCATTAAAATGGTTCACGTTAACCAGAGTACAGTCGTTGACAATGGGCGTATGCTCAGCTGACGTCTCTCAGCATCGCACCCTTATGATGAAGAAGTTGTAGGCTACTTTCCGTTTATTTGTGATTGAGCGGAAAAGCTCGACGCCGGCGTCAGTAAAAAATCTGGAGGGGGCGATCACCTCCTAAAACGCAGAAAGTAATATTATTTACGATGCATTTGCAAAGTCGGATTAGTGTAGACCTACCTACACATCATTGTGTTTTGTTAAAATTACCCCCCAAAGGCTGCTTGCTGAATCCGCCCCAGGTTGCCATTGAAACTGTTGAACGTAATCTTGCGTGTCTTAGTGATGGCATTTTGATAGAGAGAGGATTAACGACAAGGGCGATGGATCGAGACTTGGGCATCACCAACCTCCAGTCTGTTTGCCGTTTGAAATATATCCAGTTCACTGGAGAGATGTTTCACTTCCTTGTTACATAAAAAATGTCAGCAAGTGAAAACAAAAATGTCGAGACTTTTATCACCGAGCTGCTCATATGAAGAAGAATGAGTGGAGTTGGTAACTCGGCTTCAGTGTCCGTTGGACAATGAATGCAGTGACTTTTCTTTGACAGAGCTCAGCAAGAAAAGAATAGTATAGTTTTCTTGCTTCTTGTCTGATAGTGTGAAATGAGTGTATCCTATCTTGTCTTGGGGGGCAAGACACAATTAATGACTACTGCCTCGTGGTGAAGATGTTTACGTAACGTGTCCAGTGTTAGTCACGAGATGTCTTGATTTAAAGAAGGAGCAAAAAGACAGGTTTACCTTTATTTTTACGATATGATCAAAGCTTCCGTCAAAGCCTTATTTTGTTAACTTTTAGTCGCAGCCTGGCCAAGGTCGCAGTTATTAGAAACAAGCAACAGTTGGATGGCGCAGCGGATAAGACACTCACTTTCCAATTATTCAATCCTGGTTCGACTCCCGGTTCGAATCATTAATTGGTTCTTGAAAAACACTGCTTACCTCTACCAAGGGTGTAATAAATTATGTGGCGTAGTTGCTGAAGGAAACCTCACTCTCGTTAGTACCGAAGGCTTAGTACAGTGAGAACCTTATCCTCTCATCATTAGAAACAATCTCAAAAGATTTTCATATTCTAGTCCAAGCTGTTTTTCGAATTTTTCCTCAAGAACGTTAAATTTCTTGAGATCTAATGTGATACGTCAACGAAAAAATGGAGCTACGTTCAATAAATGCGGGTCTCCTAAATTTGTGGGCCCTGAGCGGTCGTTAACATAATTGGTGCAACAAAGCTTTTCTATGCCAGAAGGTAGACACTGCTAATTGCTACAAGAAGTTGCTTGCCATTGACACGTCTGATGTCAGTTCTGTACCTGTTAAGGGGCAAGTCATGTTTGAATATTGAGCCTAATCATTACCATTAAAATTCATTAAGGTGGAACTCTGCTGATCGATTCTAACGAAAAGCAGTTTTTGACTAAGAACACTACTTTTGAAAGTGGGTGTTGGTTATCAACGTTGGAAAAGCTCTGACAAGCCAGGTGACCGCGGCAGAAAGGGCAAATTTCCCTTTGTGACAACAATGCTTTTTAATACCACTCTGCCAATTTCGGCAACCAAACTTGCGTCAGAAGTTCAAAGCTTCTACACGCATGCAAAACAGACAGGAATAACGTCTAAGGTTTTCTCACTCCAAGGATTTTTGTTTTTATTAACCCTTTCTTTCCCAGGGTTGCCATTTGGCAACACTGAATAAAATAAACAAACAAATTTTTTTTTTTCATTTTTAAAGTCATTTCATTACTACCCCAGGAGAGCTTTAGAAAAATTTTCCCGCTCAAAATAATAATTTGGGAAAGAAAGGGGAGGATAAAGATCCGTAAAACAACCAGAACCATTAACAAGGTGCCGTGAAATGCCAACCAGCCGTTTCACAAAAATTTATTATTTTTTTTATTTTACCGCAGCACAGAAAAAATTTGAGGCGAATTCAAAAGTGGGCTATGCATTTAAAAGGTTGCGTAGTTCAGACACGCGTATATCTAAATCAAGTTTTTTTGAACGTCACTGCAGAATGCAGATTATGCTTCGTTATGTAACTTCAAAGTTGACAGCTCTATTGTTGTTTACGCAGTGTATCGTTTTATCAGATGAAAACATCCTCGATCCTTTGTATGACCTTTTCTGGTGACTTGACTCTGTGACTTTGGCAGCAGCGAAGAAAATCAATATCTTGCGAAATCGATGACTCAGTCTTTGGTGAATTCCTTTTTTAAGTAACTGCTGACTAATCTTCCGACACATCCAAACTCGTATTTTCAAGTTGATCACCAACCGCCATTTTATTTTACACAAGAAAATAAAAAGCGTGAAAAACAAACAAAACAATGTACGGTGAAAATAATGATTAAGTATTCTCTGCACTGGCCAAAGTTATAGAACCATTTCATGCTTTAGTAGCATTTTGAAAATGAACAACGACTAACCAATCAGCTTCAAATTTCTGGTGCCTTAGCATAGAATCTGTTGCTCAATGTTAGGTACGACTAAAACCTCATCGATGATGTCACATATTAATGACGTTACAAAAACTGTTAACAGCTCGTTGATTATGACAAACGCAAGTGATGTCACTCCATCAATGCTTAAAGCTTAAAAGCGTAATCACTTCATCGAAGATGTTGATTTTACTAATAACATGAAAGTTTTTTGGCGGGCACGCTTTTTGACGAAAAAATACGTTTTGCGCCAACTGAGCCGAGCTGTGTGGGTTGTTGTTTTTGTTTATTTCGTTGCATAAAGAAATGCGCAATATCCAACATCTTGAAAGACCAGACAGCAACATAAGGAACACCAAACAGTTTTGTCGACGTTTGGTATAATAGCTCAAGATTGAATCAAGTAATTCAGCACAATTGTTGAGCAAAAGCTTAGTGGAGAAACGGTGAAAAGAATTAAAAGTAATTAGCCTTTTTCTTCGAAATTTGCAAGCACCACAACAATTTTGACATCCATGGTATGTTGAGAAAGTAAATATGGCATTTTTTCTGTTTCAACACCAAAAAAGGAACAGTACAAAAAACAAGGTCTGGCTTTTCAGTTAAGCAGAAAAGTATTTTCTCGTACAACACGTGAAGAAAAACAACAATAAATAATAAATAGAGCAAACAATAAATTAGTTGAGGGTCCAAACGCAGTTAGCCCCAACAAGGGAATAACAAAAAAGAATAAATAGTAAAATAAACCATTTTCGTGTTACACTCAATTTTTACAAGAATAAATTAACTGCAGCTTTTGAATGGTCATCGTCCTGGACAGGGTAAAAGCGCAAAAAAGATGCTTCTCAACATAGTTTTTGACAAACAGTTCTTGATCTAAAACGTTGCAGATCCGCTTGCATTTCTCCAGCGTTCAAACCCGTAAAGGATTCGAGCATTCACTCGAGATCATGAAACCACCAGAAGAGCTTGTTCCACGCTTGACACACTCTCTCAACGGTTTCTCTCGCCCACGCGGTCAGCATCGCATGGATTTTGCGGAGCGGATTTTCCGCAGGTTAAACCAGATCTTTCTCGTGTGAAAGGAATAAATTTTCTTTGATTTCCGTCGCGTTTCCGTCATCCGATGATTCAGAACTCAATCGTCTGTGATTTCCGACGGTTCCACAATGTCTACACACAAACAACATTCTTGTTATAAGACATAAAAAAAATTATGTGTTATTTCTTGAATGAATCATCACAAAGGTTGGTTTTGTTCTGACCTTGCCACCTCTAAGTTATGAAAAATAGGTGAGATAGCCAAAGTAAAACAAAATTACGTTTAATTTGAGCTCACCTTGAAATAAAATCTCCTTTCAGTATCCAAGGGTGGACCATTACTTGGTCAAGTGTGGGCCGATCAGCCGGACGATAGGATAATAATGATCGAATTAAATCCTCACATTCTGAAACATAAAAAAACATAAAATTAAATTAGAAATTTCAATAAATTTTGATTTCTAGTGAAAATTCACTTGGTGAAACATACATGTAACGTACAAGCTAGCAAGCCCAAGATAATGAAATTCGCATTTTCAAATTAATTCAGCATTTTCAGATGTTAAACTTATATAAAAAAACAAGTTTTCTCAACTGGTGCAAACATACAGGCCAATAAAATTATTCGGTATAAAAAACGCGAAAGGACATCCGAATTAGAATAGCCGCACTATCCACGTAATATCCTTTCATTAACGCCGCGTAGCGCTGATGATATCAACATAAACATAGGGTTTCCCCAAATATAAACTGGGATATTGCTGAGGTCATTCCGGTTGCAAGCACGAAAGAGACTTTTCTAAATCAGCAAAAAAAAATCGCAAAACGTGGCATCGTTGTACGTGATAACGCGGCCCTCGTGGAAAACGACAAATTATTCGTTATTTACATTGATTCAACGTCCGCAGATGTAAAAATCGAATGATTTGCTGTCTGGGGATGAAGACACAATAGTTCAACTCACAGAATTGCTGATTTGAGTTCAAACGGCTACATGCGAACGTCCGTTTTTACGTCATTGTTCCCGCCAACTAGCGCGGAAGTCGACAACAAAGACGGAAGCAAAGAGAAAAGGCGGCAACACCTCAACCAGCATGTCAGTTCATTTTTACATTAATTCAACGTCTGCAGACGCAACAAAGAACTAATTTGCTGGCAAGGACAAGGGTTATTGGGAATGAATCACTCAACAATGTGATAAAGGACAATGAAAGACCCACCTTTGAACAACACGGTATAGTACTACTAGCAATCAGCGAGAAGAAATCTACCAGGTTGCAATGTCCCAACATTTCTTTGAAAATAGTTTATCGTTGTATGTTTGACATTTAGACAAGTTAATTGAACGAAATTCAAAAGGCCCAATTGAAGTCTCGTTAATAAACGCTTGTGTTCGTGCAAATAGCATTTTGTGTTTCTCAAGATTAAGTCAAGTAGTATCTCTTGCGTGGAAACACACCAGCTTGGAATTGTCAATATTTTTGTTCACGTCTCTGACTGTGCACACATTCGAAGTCAGATATTCATATTTTTTACTCGATTGGTTTTTGCGTATATTTCCACCTATGTGGTCACTAGATAAAGATAAGAAAATAAACAAAAACGCATTTTAATTCAATTGTCATGCTGTGTGAAAGTATAAGCGCGTTGAAAACTGCATTACCCTCCTTATTAGCAACAAAATCGTAGAATTACAATCTAAATTAGGATATTCACTCTTAACAGCGGAGAAATAGCATTACGAAAATATCTCGATAAAAATAGAAGCAGACGTCAAACAGCCACTCTTGATGGCTACGTGCTCATTTGGTATTTACAAAAAGATTTAATAGGCGCAGCCGTAGCCTTCAACAATAACCTCTATTTCCTGTCTTGACCCCGCTTATCTAGCGACAGCAATCGACTGCGGTTGATTTTTAATCAAGATATTCTCAGTCTCTTGAATACATGATTATAGCAGGAGTGTTATAATATTAGTAGGGCTTATATTGTTAATGTACAAGTACAATAGTTCTTTTAGTGGTTATATGTTTTTCACTTTTTGCAGCTACACTTGCGTGTAGCCTTTGTTATTGCCTGGCTACTAGTTTTGTTCGGGAAAAAACACACAATCGCTACGGTTTTGAAGTCCGTGATATGACTGGACTTGCAACCGAATAAAGTCCAGTCAGGATCATGAGCGGATATTGACGAATCGACAAATGAATTGAAAATGATGTCTGGAAAATTACCTGGTGATACAGGACGAGTGAAGGTGACAGTTGCGTTTTCAATGTCGTCATCTTTTTCGAATGGAATGTCGCCGCAGACCATATCGAAGAGCAGAACTCCAAGGGACCATGCAGCAGCGGAGCGGCCGTGGTACCGGTGCTTTTTGATCCACTCTGGAGGAGCGTATACCCGAGTTCCTGAGGAGGAAAACAGAAAATATTAGTTGACAAGAAGCATAAATTTAATTTCACATACGTCACTAGACAAACATGTTGCAAATATCTTTTTTTACAATTCACGTAAGCACGCGGTTTTAGTAAAGCTATAAACAGTATCCGTTACACCTTGTAATAACCAAATTGGAGGTGTGCTCAAGTACCAAGTTGCTATTTATGCTGTTTTAAAAGCCAAGTGCAAAAGACTAGGATGCTTGAAAGATCCGGGTATCGATTATTCTGTATACCCGGATACAAAAAAATGTTAAAAAAAGAAACTTTTTTATGTAAATTTGACGTTCCAAAACACAAATCCTATGCAATTGCGTGTCGAGGTTATTCCGGTTCATTTTGTTAACACGATTTATAGTTGCAATGAAGATAGTATTTTGACATGCCCGTCTATGAGTGCACGCTGCTAGCAGAGTTGCTTTAATTGCCGCATAAGTAGCCTACACTGCAGCACCTCAACGAGCAACATAAAAACTAAGTCACATCCGAAAAAATTCCACCTCGCTCGCATGGCAATCATGCAATCGTTATGCCAAGCTGGATTGTTTTTATGATGATTTATAAGTTAGCACAATTTTAGCATTTTGTGTTCACTTTCTTTTTCTTGCAGCAATTAAAGCAACAATAAAAATCAAACACAACTTGCTGACAGAAGAATTTAATCCTTTTATGCTTCATAAGAATGCGGCTGAACGCAGTAAATACCTCCAATCGTGATCACCCCGTTTAACCCTGGCTACAACAACTATGAGCACGCGTTTTCAGTTTATACGAGTTTAAACTTATCACTTTAGTTTAATTGCGGTTGATTTCAAATAATTGCTTAGCCAATGAAAAGTCATACAGTTTTTATTATGCTGAGTTCAGCAACTGCTGGTTCAAGCTCAAAACCAGTTTCTCGGTGCCTTAGCAAACAGGTGCTCCGGTTTATTTTTCGTTGTTGAAATATTTAAATTATCAACATTCCATGGCAATGTCGTAAGCATGGTATGAAGAAACTTGGCTTCCAGACTGACTGCCATTGGTCGACAGACAACACGTCACAAAATATCTGCAAACCGCAATAATCGGCTGCTTTGTTAAAGCCACAAGGGCTAAGAAAGCTGGGATTCACTTCCTAGTGGTAACAGACAAAATTTCAGTTCGCTAGCGACCGCAACCAGACACGAAGTTTCCCGAAACGACAGCAATTTACTGAACTATAGATCACCCTTTTTGCAGACGCATCATTTCTTTTCAATCAACCACATGACAAAGACCACCTATGACTCATAAACTTAACCATGTGATTGCTCAGGCAAAGATTCACCCAGTCAGTGAGTCAATCCTTTTTACATTGATTCAACGTTGACTACACTACATAGTAGCCTACTGACATTTCCAAACCGAGAGTTGGGAGCGTTGCTCTTGAAAATTAAGAACTGCTCGTGAAAACGAGGGCTCATGGGCTGCTGCATAATTTATAAGCTTCCAGGTGGCGAGCGTACCTCAGACACGCAATTGTCCGGTAGCTCACCAAGGAAAAATACAACTTTTGCAAAGAATTACGTCACGTTTAGTAAAAAGAGAGAGATTCTTCTGGCAGTGGAAAACTACGCAAGTATTTTTAGCGCAAAGAAATCAATTGTTTATTCTTGGTCTCAGACAAGATGAAGTCGCACAATTACTACCAAAACTTTAAATGAACAAGTCTTCACGATCACAATTTGTTCACTCACTGGGCTAGTAGGAAAGGGTTGGAAATGTGAAATAGCGTAATCGGCTATATCGGTAACAACCCAGACTGCAGAAGGTCTGCGATGAAAGATAAACGAGTGCTGGTTGCTTTTCACTGCGCACTTCAAAGGTCTGGGAATGCTGGAATGTAATCCCTAAGGGTATGTTAACCAAGTTCAGAACCAGTTGAAGAGATGCGAGATGATCGAAGTCAACTTAAACTTTTAAAAACAAATCGGTAAGGCTATCCAAAACAATTTTTAAGTAAAAATGAAATTCGTCACAACCAAAATTCACTTGAAACTGCATACACCAATTGAAATTCAACCCGCACGTGCAAAGTCATTTACTAACTTAAATTTCCCTCTGAATTTGAAACTTAGTTCAAATGCGATGAAAATTCACCATTATGAATGCGACGTTTCCGTAAAGTTCGCAATGATGTACCAAACAGGGTTTCGTGATGGAGTGTAATAGACGCAAAAGTCTTTATCAAGAACATATTTCTTTATTGAAATACGTCAGTACGTGCGTCATTCGAGATTACATCGCTAGGGAATGTGCGTGGTTTAGTTTTTCAACAAATGCAATAAGATATCGGGTTTAGGCTACGGGCTTAAAGTTTTTAAAGTGTGTCCTGTTTCATTGTTGTTGCAATGCTAATTAATTAAGAAGACAGGCATGTACGAATTTCGCGTGTGCTTGAAAAATCTGTCTTTCAGCACGTACCGATAGACCTATAACCTTTCAAGGAAGTGCATACTTTACTCCTTGTGTCAATACAAGCATTTAAACTGCCACCATTAATGTACTTTTGTAGACCCAAGAAAAACACCCAGGTTTCTTTGGAAGAATCAAAATGGACTTCAATCAGCAGGGAGTGAAGAGCGCAATTGACAAGAGCTTACTGGAGCAACAATGTGGATTAAAATGCAAATTTTGGTGGTTGGAATGCATGCATCTCCGAAGACAAAGCGTTCGAGAGGGAAAAGTGGAAGTGGAATTTACATTGAGTTCAGTGAACTTAGATGGTTGATTAGCATACGTGTTTTGAATGCTTCGCTGCGCAGCAACAGATGAACAGCTTGACAGGCAGCAGAAGGAAAGTAACGCGGGCGGGCGATCGATAAAATGCAATTGGTTTCCACATTAGCCAACACAAGTGAAAGTACAGTAGTTGCATCGTCACTTTTAAGTCACTCGTTAGTGTTCTACTAGTTCTTTCCTTTTCACTCATAATTTGGGTTTTTAGCATTAGCGTGCACAATAATCTTGCATGAACAAGTTGTAGAGACGCAGTGAGGCTTGTACGGTATGTGGGAAAACATGCTCTCCAAATACGAGGACGTATTTTTTTTAAATCGTTGTTTATTTCGACCATACGTCTTTGAGAATGACATGGGAAAAGAATACAACGACAAGCTGTATTCCCGTGACTACCGAGAGATAGCTACATATCACAGGTTTTGTATTTGTTGTGATATGAATTCGTTGGAATCGCATAAATTCCGAAACCTTGAAGAATGTTTATCTTAGCGGTTCAATAGACACATCTATTTAATTAAGGTGAAACCGCAAAAAGGTATAATTTTCACTACACCCTTGCAAAACTAATGGGTTCCTAAACCCACGCAGAAACCAAGCATTGTCGATAAAAAAAAAAGAGCAATGCTGTCCTCGCAATTTTAAAGCAATCACTTTTTGTGATCTTTACGTCGCCCAGCGTAAAAAGATAACACAAGGGCTCAGTATAGTTGCTTCAAAATTTATGACGCCATCTATTCTAGAGCTCAGTTGGAGTGAGAATCGCTTCTCATGAAAAGGAAGCAAGCTGTTGCATTTTTGAGATAAAAGAAAGACATTGAGGACAATGAGCAGAGAGAGGCGCTCACGTCACGACACGTACCCAGCTCAGCAAATCGGTTCTTTTTTTACATTGATTCAATGTCTGCTTTCAGTCGTTGGATAGAGAACCCTTTGGGAACAAGGGGCACATTTTTCACTAAAGTACCCAAAGGTATTTGTGGAATGTAGTTCTGTTATAGTTTGATGTTCGTTATTTGTTTTAGCGTCCTGTACTTTAGATTTAGAAGGTATTTGGTGAGCAAGTAATGAATATATGGTGATTGGTATGCGGATTACGACACAGCAGCTCCAGGTCTAAGACAAAAAAAACAACTTTATGCTTGCTTTTTAAACATGACAAAAACTGTTTTGTTGAAATCAAACAAACCTCGAGTAATTTGTTGTTGCATATTATGTTACCAAGACCAATTTACAAACTCACACAAGCTTGGCCTCCAAAGAATTAAAAGTCGACCGTACTTGCCAAGCCCAAACGCCCCTCGTCAGCTATGTCCTATTGGTGGAAAAAAGCTCCACCCAACCTTGTACAAATTTCATATGTATGACTAAGGTGTGCGACAAAAACAACTCAATCGTGAGCGGCCAGACAGTCTTCCGTTCAAACTAATGCGCAAAAGCTCGATCGTTGGCTGCCTAGCCGAGTTCTGTTTACATTTCAGCCGAAATATTTATGAATGAAGCGTCCGCGGCTTCTGCAGCGCGTACAACTTCCTTTTTCGAGCAGATTGCCAGCAAACAAGCAAAGGGTTGTGAGCAGTGTCTGCGGTTTCGGCTTAACCAGGATACCATGCATCCGCCGATGCAGCAAATCATTTTCCACGAAACGACCTTGCAAAAGTCTTTCTTGAATTATCCTCAATGCAAACTGTATTCAAGCACATTTCTTTGTCAACCGAAACAACCGCTGTCAAAAAAGCACACAAATGTTTTCCAAATTTCCAAAAAACAAACGTTTCTTGTTGACAGTTTTTTAATGACATAATATCGTTCATGCCAGTCTCATAGCGTTCCAAAGTGTCACCAAATTAAAGTCTAAACACTCAACACACACCAAATACAAAACCTTATTCACTCATACTGTTAAATCAATAACTTATTAAGACATACAAACCGCTTAACACTGTCATTTTAGGCAACGCAATCTAACATTATTATTGTTAAAAGAGTTAGTTATTCCACAGCTCTTGGCACATATGGCAAGAGAGGCAAAAACGATGTCATAAATTATTGACCACCAGAAAAAGACCCAAGGTAACGCCACCGTGTGAGCGATTGTAAGATCTTTCCAAACACTGCGGGCTGTTGGTAATTTTACTTGATTAAAAACAAGCTAAATACATGGACAAGAGTGATAGAAAATATCATCGCAACGGTGTTGGTAATTTCGTTAATGTAAGCATGCGTTCATGGCGCCCGCCCTGGGGAAACGCGAAACTAACCTCGCCCAACATTTTAAGCGGATAAGGATGGCGGGAAAAAGTAAAAAAGAATTTCGATTGTATTTACTACGCGATGGTAAAATCTTCAATAGAAATGTCAGCAAACACGTCAATGGCATCAGGACAAAGACATCAAGTGAGGGCCAGTATTCTAATGACATTCTGCGTTAGCTACCTACGTACTTGAACAAACGCGCACGCTTATCAAAGATAAATGATAAAAGGGGTTGGCATTGTTGACAAGAAAAGCTCATTTATTTAAAATATTATTCTGCGGCAAGTCCTAGCTTGACAAATTGTTCGAATAAAACTTTCAAGTACAATAAACTTTCAAAACATGAAAGACTTTTTACGAGATCACCGCATCTTTAACTAGATTGAGTCATAAAAGCACACAAAGGTTGGACAAAAACTATGCTTGGGAAAATGAAAAGAAACGTGCTTTGGCGTCTGCAGAAATTCTTTTTTGTGTGTAGTAAAAGAGTAACAAGGCCAATATCCAAACACCAAATTGGTTGTTTGGAGAGATTGCTTTTCGAAGTCGGAGAACCTCTATTTTTCTTTTCAGGTGGCCTGGAATTCGACCGATCGTTTAAGTTAGGCTGAGTTGTTGACGAAAAATTTTCTGTGACCTTTGCGTCGCTTTATCGTAACACTTTTAATGATTAACCATTTACTAGAACGAGTTTTTGAATATGACGCATCCTACTATCCGTGCCTGGTAACCCTTTTCCCAAAACACGTTCACATTCTGTTATCATTACCCAGCTACCACTATCAGTCTTTTGACATTGATTCAACGTCTCCAGATGTTTATTCAGTGAAACAAAGACCGATTTTTGTTAGGCTGATAAGTACCAGACAAGAAGTGCCAGTAACAGCCACATCAAAGGCGCTGTTTAAAATGCATCGCAAACGCCGGTGGCCAAGTTATTTCAGCAACTGGGCAATTGGCGACAGTCGCGGAACGACATTCCAATAATACTTCAACCTTGTAAGTGCCACGTGATAGCTTTGTGCAAGCACGGAAGAGTGGTCGAAAAACAAGAATCGAAAAAATATTTTAGAATGCACAAATTAGGTAACAAACTATGACAAGCGCCTTGTAGCAAACTCTGCAGGCCCCGCACATCATATTTTTTATTACCCCTGAAGTTATTTTGTGCAGCATAAAAAAGGTAAAGTTATGCTTGACAATGGCATCAATAATATCATCCGTTGTTGACTTACAGTCTACCATCAATTCCAGAGTTTTTAAGGTCACATGATGACCAGGCAGAGTCAAAAAGCAGGCTCCATAGTAATTCAAACATTGCAATTTCGTCTGGGTAAACATATTTTAGCGATTAACTGTCTTATAAAAACAGTCGTACTATGCCCCAATTTGAACACGCAATTAATCGAATGCAGCCGCAATGGCATCCAAAAACGTTGTTCGCAAGTAATATCCAAAGTTAAACAGAACAACGTTGGAAAAGCAAAAACGCATTATTTGAAATTGCTGCAATCGACACTGGACGGGGCTTGATTGAAAATTTCAAGAGAAACAAATAAATAAATAAAGATTGACACAGCTGTATTTACTGGTAGGTGCGGTGCAAAGTCGACAAGACCAGCAAACATTGCTGCATGACATTGCAGAACAAAACATTAAGGCAGAGCGTAGGCGTCACGTGCACACACGCGGAGGTATTACGCAATGAAAAGGCTAGTTGTTGACAAGAAAAGTGACGTCAAAACTTTGAAACCGAACCTCCCCTACCCTAGAAGGACAAAGCAAAAATGTCACTTCATAGCCCGAAACAGTTTTTTATGATGAGACAAATCGAGAAAGAACCACTAACCCACCTGAGCTTAAAGTTGGATCTATTTGGATGCCGTTGGACGACCAAACATAATTTGCAGGGATCTATGTTAAACTATTGAAAGATCACATAGCGAAGCAATTGAATTTGTGTACTGTTGTTGTTTTGGTCTTTTGTTGGTTAAACGTAACATTTTTGTCTACAGGGTACAAACGTTTGATTTGATTACTCCCTTGGCGTTCCAATCAAATCAGCGCTTTGTACTCTTCACCTAAATTGCATTCTTGCTTTCTTTTCTCAGTGTAAATTGCGTGGGGTTTAACATCAGTTTCGGTGAGATATTTCACTTCAATTTATTTTGCCTGTCTTGCCTTATTCTGTATTTTATTAAATACAAGTCTAATAAGAATACAACAGTTGTAAAGAAAACCCTTTTTTTAGTGATTACTGTTGTTAATTTAATAATGACTATCAATGTTATGAGCTACGACTTCATTGTTTTTTGTTCACTCTACTTTCATGAAAAAAATGAGCATTCAAATGAGTACCAAATTTGTATTATTGACATACGTAATTGTGGAGTGCATGACAAGAATCTGTCTAATTTAATAATAATCTAAGCTTTCTAAAACGTGTAATCAAAAACACAAAACCCCATACCCACAATTCAATCGCATTTCTCCATACGAAAATGGCTTCAATTTAGAAAGTATGCCACCACATGCCGATAAAGATTTTACTCAAGAATTCATTGTTTTTCAAAAAGTTCACATCAAAAAGAAACAAAGGTGGGTCGCATACTTTGAGTGAAACAATTTTACTACGTCTTCTAGAGCGGTTATTGTTGTACGAGTTTTGCTATAGAATATCACTACAGTTCTTTGTTAAATATGTTTTGATAGCCCAACCTTCACTCCAAAAAGTGAATACCAAATTTCCTTGGGCGGTGAGAGAATGGATTGCCAGAACAACGCCCACACGAGAACACAAATAGTTGCTTGGCAACACAGACAGTAAGGTCACAGAAACAAAAGTTTGTTGATCAATGATGTAGTATAAGAGAAGACAAGCTTAAACCAGACAAAGCAAATTTACGGAGATTTGCATAATTTATAACCTGAAAAACCGAAGTAAACAAGACAGTTTATCGGGTTTGCGCAGCTTAACTTCCCTGAAAAAATGTCGCTTCACGCATCATTTTATGTGAGGCAATGACCTTTAAGGGCCTTTCTACACAGTAAGAAACAAATATCATTGGTATACGACCGATAAATCACCTTGGAAACATACTTGGAATTTCTGTTTCGCGTACACTTACTTTCCCTTCGAGGAACAAGAATTCGTGATTGAAAAGCCAAATAACAGAAGGTTTCGGGACCTGTTAGCCCACACAAGATCGCTTTTAAAAACAATATCCACTATTAGGAGCAAAATTGGTGATCGATTTTACCTGTAGACATACGACAGTTAAACGACACAATGCCATTGCTTGAAAAACAAGAAAGGTTGCGTTTCGGCGGGAAGAGCCTTTTCACTCAGAATAATGGTGAAATTGTCACTAGATATCTCATTTCCACAATCTAACAACGGAGCAATTCGGCGGGAAACTGGTCTACTTCAAACGCACAAAAGACATAATGCCATCGGCTCTTTGTACGGAAATCCGCAACAACAAACCATTTATTTACATGATGTAATGGCGTATGTAATAAATGTGTCGAGAATCAACAAATCAAAATAATTGAATGTACCATGAGTAGACGATCACAAAAGAAGGTGTAACTGCTAAGAAGTTCGTTATATAAGACAGTTGCATAAGATAAATTAGGCTGGAAGGTGAGACTTAGATTTTATCGCCACTGATAGAATGGCCACTTGGCAAAAAATTATTTTGAAAAATACAGACTAGTTCAGAAATACCAAACACACACGCACTGTGGTTATGCAAAAACATGTTCGCCTTTCAAGGAAAATAACTGCTGATCAGGTATTGCAAACCAAGCGTCACTCTCCACAGCATTAGCGTGTGAACAGACAGAACATCTCGCGACAGAAGTGGTCTTTCAAGAAAAGTTGTAACCCGGTCAGCTAACCACTGCTTTTTCACATTGGTTTGTTGGCTGAGAAGAGACACACAACAGCGATTAAATAGACCCATGAATAGACCTAAACCGAATGGAATTTGGACTTTCCGAGAGACAAAAAGAAAAAGGGAAACGTGTTCTGCAGACCGCGAGCTCGCAAACATTTGAACACTTTCGGGCTGGAAATTTTCTGCCAGAATAAAAGTAATTAATAGTCGAAACCTATTTCAAGAAATATTGATCGTAAAATTTTAAACTTAAAAATAAAACGATGAAAATAACAATTCATCTTTTTTTGAAGAATTGTGAAGACCACATTATTAACCTCTACGTTTTGTGAAATGTTATGCCTAACACAATTTCCATTGTTTTGTCAAATTTTTCACCATCAATAGCTACTGCGACAAAGACGTGTTATGCATTTGTTTGCAGACCTTTGCAAATGCAAAACGTTGATAGAAGTGTTACCCTTAAGTAAATAGCATTCCAGTGGAACAACAAACCCGGCAATTGACAGCAATAAGTACGGAAAACAAAACCAGTTCTGTAAAAAAGGTGACTTGTTGCAGCTGTCTGCTAAGAACTCAAGAGGTTACTTAATCACACATGCAGATTTCAAGAAATGCAAAGCTCTCGTTACATTAGAGTTACTGACGTTGTCTATGCACTACAGAGAAAGAATAAATCAGCTAGTCCTTGCACGATGCTAGGAAAATCGTACGGGATCATGTTTGAAGGGATTAAGAAAAAAAATCGAAATCCGTCACTCTTGTAGGGTTTAACCAAGTTCACATCAAAGTATTACATTTTAATCCAAAGATTTCAAGTAATTCCTCAACATGGCCTCCTAATGCTTACTCGAATGGTATTATGAATTGCTTTCTAAATTGAAAATACCTTGCATAGTTTTGACACTTTTTGAATTTAATCTTTCCACAAGAACGTCGTATTCTCGCTGGAATTACAACACTTTTGTGAATCCAAATCCAACTTCGTTGTTTTGGCGATAAATAGCTTCACAAGTTAGTGAGATAATTTTATCTGCGCAAGTACGAAATTTTACAAAACGAAATTATAAAGCCCACGGAATGTGAAAAAACAAAATGAAAAAAATCTAATACTGTAGTATGTTATTTTTCTGACTCATAAGCACGCAAAGGCAAAACGGTTAAGCCTAAATGCAGCTTTGTTTGCTTTTCCGCGTAGTAACAACAATAACAAAAAATATACAACCTTGGGCGTAGAGTTTATGGGCGTTTCCCTACTTGTGTATTCGCAGCCGCACCGCTTGTGGGGCGTGATAAAAAAGAAAATGAGGGCGGGAAATATTCACAATAGCTTACGGCCATGTTGCGTTGGTTGGCAAATCCTTCCAACAAGCCGCCAGAGAACGGAAATCAAAAATACTTGTAGGCTATTACTTTAAAAAATCAATGACGCTGTGGCACTGACGAAAGAGCGCAGTCGTTTCATTGCTGGTCAAATGCGCTTGCGATATTCACTGCTTTGAAGCAATTTGTTGCGATTTTCCCTAAGGAATCGAATTCACAACGCAAAGCAAGATTGCATCGCTTTCCTGCAAAACGTCAGTTACCGCCTAAGAAACCCAGATAGCAAACGTTGGAATTGTTGCATCGTTTCAATGTCTGGCGACAATGATACGATGTAAAAAACACAAACTTTCGCTGAATGGAAGTAGCTGGTCTTCGTTTCTTACCTTCGAAATCAATGTACACTGTGTCGCGGAGAATTGCACCAGAGCCAAAATCTATTAATTTCACGGTTTGATTTCGGAAATCAACCAATAAATTTTCGTCTTTGATATCGCGATGGACAACGCCGCATTTGTAACAGTGATCGACCGCCTGTAATACCTAAACATAACATTTAAAATCAATGAAAATATTGGTCACCACGTTAAATGTATCATGGAATAAAACTTGGTAAAAACCTCAGCGGCAAATCACCTGCCAAAAAAATGTTCTTGCCGTATCTTCGTCAAGCGCTTTGTGTTCGGTGATAAAGTCAAACAAATCTTTGCATGGTTCGGGGCGTTCGATGATTAGTATGAAGCTGTCTGGTCTGGCGAACCACTCGATCAACTCAATGACTTGAGGGTGAGGGGTAACTCTCTGCATCAAGATAATTTCCATTGGAACTGCCTGACCTTCCAGCTGCAAGGAAAAATACATGACTTGATTAGGAAGTAATAAGATGGCAAGCAATCATGCAAGGGTGCATTCATAAAAAAATTTAAGATCTCACACAATGGAGCTGATCAAGACAAAAGAAACCCAACAGTGAACTGTGCGACAATAGAGAAACTGCACTACTGTACGTAAATATTAATGAATTTGGTTTGCTTGGAGCATTTGCCTGATCAGTAGTTTACAATATCAGTGCTTTTAAGGGACAAAATAGTACTAAGATAAGTTGCCTGTGCACTACCATTTTAATATGCCGAAAACTTAATTGTTAAAAGAGACTTACTTGGCCCCAAGACTTGACTTTAGACCGGGGGACCTGTTTGATGGCAACTGGTAAATTATCTTCCAATCTGTGACCAGAATATACAACTCCAAAGCCCCCTGATCCCAACTTCTTGTCCACATGATAATATTTTTCAAACGGTTCTCGTTGACGCACTAAAAACAAACATGTTACAGGTCAAGCTAACTTTTAAAGTTCAAAATAAACGACTGAGTTCATTTTTAAGTCGTTTACCTGATTCAATGTCCGTACTTGAAATTAAAAGCACTTGAATAAAACAAAGAAGCCTTAAATTCAAAAATTCAATCATTTATCTCTTCACAGTAGCAACAAGACCCTTTCGCTAACTTGTCTTATAGGTATAACACTCATCAAACAAAGTCGTCGGTTTTAAATTAATTTGTAAATGTTAAGTTTGAAGCAAACCCATAGTTTTGCATAATTATTAAATAATTACACGTCATCTTCCTGTAACTAATTTGTAGTTACCTGATTTTGTTGGGATTTGTTGTTGGTGGCTTCCCTTGTGTATACTTTTAGAAAAAGACAACATATTTCTCTTGGTTTTGTAACTGGTAATCAAAACGAACTTTTTAGAAAAAAGATCGGCTGAAGAAAAACTTGTCGACCGAAGAGTAGGGTTCAAATTCGGCAAGTCTGCAAAATGCTTTCCGATGCTGACAGACAAAATAGAAATCGCTTCTTTTCAACGTTCAATAAGTCAGAAGTTAGGGTACTTTGTAATACAGTATCAACTTTTGCTTTAGGCGTACTAAAAGCAATCTAAAACTTAAACAATATTTTTGATTAAAACTAGCAAAATACTCTGCAATTGAAAGGGCACATCAAAGTCTCGCTCTATTGTTCCAAAATGTAAAAAGCTTGCAATAAATGATTTAGTAGACCAACGACTTTATCTAATGCCTTTATCATTACTAACCAAAGCTCTCTACTCAATGACAACCCTGTACAAATCTTCAACACCCCAGATCCAAATTTACCACTACGTAACATCAAACTATTTTGCCTTGCCTTGATAAACCGTTGGTCAGCTCTTATAAAAGCGCTGCAGACAAGCAGGAGACTGGCGGCTGCCTTTCATCTTTGTTGCTTTTTTCTCTTTTCGGATTCGCTGCTTCTCTCGTTTGGCTCTCAACTCATGGCGGAAAAATTCCACTTTGCGGGTTCAACTGTTGACTGTTGAAACCTCTCAGGCATTTTCACGCCATTAATCACACCCTAACAAGAGGAAATAACCAATATATCGAATGTTGTTTGAAGATTTTGATCTGTTTACTATAACGGAATTAAACCTTGTTTTGTAAAAAAGTTACGCCTGTTCTCAGCACAGCCCGTATTTGGGCTGCATGGAGACGAAATACGAGAGAGCAAGGTAATTTGGAATCCACAAAATATGATAATCATGGTAAAAGTAAATTTGTTTTCATCTTCATTGCACTCATGATTCCTTTCAGAAACATTACAAAAATTTTTACAAATGCTTGATGTGGTGACAGCCGACAGGGGCATTTCTATCATAAATTCCATTGTTTTTAGGAAACATATTGCAACAATTTACAATGGCGCAACGTTTTAAAACGTGAAATCGACATAAAAAAATATTTCATCAATTTGGTGCAATGTGCAACTGCACACGTTACAAATAATCGGAAAACGTCTTCTTTGTTTTTGAGTGTCATGTCCACTTTAAATGTTTCTTTTAGAAGTGCTGCCAGTGCCAATTTACAGAAAAAAAGTTGCCATCACTGCAATCTCTCATGACAAAAATTAGATATTCTTGCAAACACCTATCAATTCTATGAAGATTTGTTTTGTTTTTCTGTGATGATCAAATCTGAGTGATTCGAATGTAAAACAGTTTTGATTTTGACCAAAACAACTATAGCAGCGGTTCTCAACCGGGAGTCTGCGTATCCCATGGAGCCTCAAAGCGTTTTTAGGGGGTTTGCAAAAGTTTCTAAAATTAATGCATGATCGACAAATTAAGACATTTAAAACTTGATTGGTTGTGCCGCCATGGTTGTGCTTTATTTGTGTATTACAGTGATTCTTAAATTGTGCATCGCGACGCCCTGGTGTGTTTTTTGGAATTTTAGAAAGTGCCTCCCAAAGGTTTGGCTTGATAACTCAACAAAATTCCTACTTAAAAACTGAAATCTTTTTATACGGCTACGTGTGTTCAATTTAATTTTTTTGGGACAGCAGAATTTTTGATCAATGCTTCAGAAATGCAAGGGTTAGTTAACATGCTACTAGCCAAGGTTGCCAGATATTTTTTTTTTAATATTTCCAGTCCAATTGCTCGTGAAAAGTAACCTAAAAATAGCCCAATTGTCACATATGATGACTTAAGTACAAAAGTAGCCCAAAGTATGACAAATTCGAGCAAAGTATAATCAAAGTCGAAAAATTTTGGTGAAAATGAAACGACAAAAACCGCGACTGTTAAAATTTTCTCGTGACTCCGAAACAAATCTAGCCCAATTCCGCCGAAAAGCCGTGGAACAAGCAACTTTCTACTAGCACAGCGGTTCTCAACCAGTGGGCCATAGAAGCATTTTGAGGTGGGCCACAGACATGTATAAAAAATGGAAAGATTTATTGAAACATTTTGTTTCATTTTTGTCACTATAGTCAATTTTACACTTGTGTGTTTGTTTAGTTACAATGAATGATGCTGCTGTTTTTAGCAACAAAGTGGCAATCATCATTCTAATTATTGCAACATACAGTTTTACATCAACTCAGTTTTTACAACACTTTATGATGTAATAGACTAGTTTATGGTTACAATTAAGCCATTTTTATAAGCGGTAGCCTTGTTGAACTTCTGCAGATCTGCTTCTTGGTACGTGCAGCATTTTATTTTGTGGATTATTTTGGGGAGGAATTGACAATACTTGAAGCTTCAAGTTTGATGAAAATTACATTCAGTATGTACATCAGTTAGTCATCATTCATTGAGGCCATCAAAACTCAAACTTCACCTCGAAAAAGTTCATCTAAATTACAAGCATGAAGATGTGAATTTTTTTAACGAAAAGAAGATAATGTGAAGCATCAACGCCTGGATTCAATAAGGGGGATTTCTGCAACATTCCAAAGACAATGTTCTGCTGCTTTTTGTTTAAAAACCTTTTTTGTATTTTTTTTTCTTACATAAAAATTGAATGGGCCACAGAACTTTCATGCAAACAAAAATGGGCCACGAAAGAAAAAAGGTTGAGAACCACTGTACTAGCACAAGATCCTCGAAAGACTGATTTATGCCCGCGTCAACTCAATCATCGACCCGCTCCTTCCAAAAGAGCAAGCTGGGTTTCGGCGCGGAAAATCCACTGTAGATCAGGTCACACTGTTGACCCAAGACATCGAGGACTGCTTTGAGGCAAAAAAGAAGGCCGGCGCTGTCTTTCTAGATCTCACAGCTGCCTACGATACCGTATGGCATCGCGGCCTTACTTACAAGCTGCTTCGCCTGCTTCCTGACCGACATATGGTCCATATGATTATGGAACTTGTCAGGAATCGAAGCTTCACCCTCACCACCGGCAACCCACGGCGAAGCAGACTGAGACGCCTGAAAAACGGCGTCCCACAGGGATCGGTCCTGGCTCCACTTCTTTTCAACATCTACACCCACGACCTGCCAACCACGGTCTCCGCAAAATACGCTTATGCGGACGATCTGGCAATTCTCCACTCCACAAAGTCGTGGGAAAATCTAGAAGACACCTTGAGCCAGGACATGCAAACCATCTCAGCTTATCTCCAGAACTGGCGACTGAAACTCAGCGAAACCAAAACTGTGGCGGCAGCTTTCCACCTATACACAATCGGGAAGCTGATCGTGAGCTACATGTCCACAACAACGGAAAACCTCTGTCCTTCTGCCCCGAGCCAAGGTACCTTGGGGTGACACTAGACAGATCGCTCACATACCGCCACCATTTGGTGTCACTGCGCAAGAAACTGACATCCCGCGCTGCATTACTGAAGCGCCTGGCAGGCTCTAGCTGGGGGGCGAGGGCTGACACTTTGCGAATAGCAGCCTTAGCCCTTGTCTACTCTTCAGCAGAGTACTGTGCACCTGTCTGGTGCCGCAGTGCTCACCGCCACAACATCGACACTGCCATAAACAGCGCCCTGCGCACAGTGACCGGATGCCTGCGTCCCACACCATTGGACAATCTCCCCATTCTCGCTGGCATCCAACCTGCTGAGTTTCGTCGCGAAGAAGCCACTCTGTCCCTCGGTCGACGGGCACTGGAGCCTAATCATCTTCTCCACCACAAGATCTCTGCCTTCCCAAACGGGCACCCCCGCCGACTGAAATCAAGACACCCATTCGTGCCAGCCGCTCGGCTTCTGATCAACGAAGCTGATGAACAAGACATCTCTGCGGCTACTTGGGCGGACCATAAATGGAATTCTGAATGGAGGTCAAGCACCACCAGACTCCATTCATTCATCCCCGACGCCGACGCACGCCCAATCGGCCTGACACTACAGAGGCGGGCGTGGGTGCGCCTCAACCGTCTCCGTACGGGCGTCGGCCTTTTCCGCTCAACCATGCACCAATGGGGAATGGCTTCTTCCTCCTCCTGTGAATATGGTGCCGAGGAACAGACCGCAGACTACATCATCAATGACTGTACCATCTTCAAGCCACCTAACGGAGTGGAAGGTCTGCGCGTCATGGATGATGAAACTAAAGACTGGCTGCTCTCTAGCAGCCTTCCAGTGTAGTCCGGGAACATCGTGAATCTGGGGTGGTAAAAGGATAGACCCTCGGCCCCAGAAGCTCAGACGACGACGAGCACTTACAGTTTTGCTGTGACTGTGAACACAACGAAATATTGATTACAAATGAAAAAAAAGGAAGAAATTCTTTGTGAAGGTCGAAAATTTTTATTGATTTTCGAAAATTAGAAAAACTTTAAATCAGGATTAACATTACTAATTTTTGATCGCGAGTTTAGCAAATTCTTTGAAGTATGTCTTCTTAGAGCTTATGAAATATTTGTCTCCATCTTTGGGAGACGCAAAATGCTAAAAGTTCAGACAACTTCTTTACTGGTCCGCGACCGCTTCGAGCGTACCAAAAGGGATCCGCCAAGAAAAAAAGTTGAGAACCACTTAATTATATTTCATCTTGCAGACATTGAACTTTCTACAGCGTCTTTATCATGTTGGTATAGGCGTGGTCTCAACAAAATTAGAACGATCTTCTAGAAATTATCTCACATGGCTTTGCGCAGGGGCTGTTTGAAACAAACTTTTTTGAATGAAATTTCTGATAAACAATTGCGTTCGAAACGAAACAAATTACTTTAAAATATTGTTGCGCCTCTTCTTCATTTGAACATTTTTCGAAAAATCTTGCAAGATTTAATCTGAAACGCTCATGAATAGTTTTCAATAATAATTAATACACTGTTGCAAAATAAATAATTATGATGATCAGTTGTTTAGATGGTTGGTTGTTTTAGATTAGTAAAATAAAACTAATATTCAATTGCATACAATGAAATGTAATACTAATTCTTCTTCTTCTTGCGTTTGAAGCTGCTGCAGGTCACTTTGTTCTGTCGAGGCGCAGCAGCCAATGGATTGTGTGTTCATCAAGCGTTGTTGGGTCCACATGTATATTATAATTGTATATCCTTGAACAGTTTTTTCGCGCAAAGCTAAAGGTAGACTTGCACTCCACACAAACCTTAAGAATCCTTGTACCACGTGTTCTTGTTTTGTCAAAATAGTAAATACTTTCTCCCAGTGCAAATGAATGTCCTTAAAATGAATCACGAGCAAAGTCAGAAAAGCCCTTGTGGCAACAGCGAAAAGCGTTCCTTGTTACGTCATTCCTTCTGTCACATGACAATGATCAATGCTTAGGTCACGCAAGTCCACAGCGTCTCAAGTTTTCTAAACTATGTTTTTGCATCATTTTAACGTGTTTAGAAAGCCGCACTTAAGCAATGCTGAAGAGATTTCCTAATCCCTAAAGCTTTTATTGACTTTTTCAATGTCAAGAGAAAAACAAAAGACCACATGGTTGGACAAGGGTCTATCAGGTTCATGTTTTGTTGCAATCACAACATTCCAAATGTTACCGCTTCATGACATTTTTTTCCCAATCCAAAGACAAATTTCTAATGTGAATGTTAGCAGTGACTAATACAGGATACAGCAATGGTTCTCTATTTAAAAAATATATCCGTTCTTGCCTGTCAGTTGCCTACAACTAGGGCTACACTTGTGGTGCAGTAAAGATTAATTGTTTCTTTGCTGTCCTTCAAACTCTTTTGATGTCGATTCTTTTCATCTCCGATGTGGTGGCAAAATAAACAACCAGAAGAAATGCAATCTCTTGCGTACTGGTTGTAAACAAGAAAAAAAGTTGTTATTATTGCATCAATTTTCCACCACGAAGCGTTACTTTTAGACCAATTGGTAGTAAGTTTACTGCATTGTTTAATAAACAGAACACGTTTTGTGGAAAGCTTTGCGTTGGATTACCAATTCATCAACTTTTTACCACTAGATTGTTTGATGTTTCAAGACCACAGTGAATATGATGTGAAATCACTTAAATTGAAAACTCATCAAAAAAAGTATTTTGCGGTGTTGGCATAAGCTTTAAAACATATCTTGAAGGTTGTACAATGTCAATAACAGATGAAATTGCAATTTTCGATTTAGTGGCCAAAGTCTTAACTAAGCACTGCTTCGAAAGAGCATTCGAGCTTGCTAGTGTTATGTTACGGTAGACCTTACCACGATCGTGGTACTCTAATTGCATATATGCAGCGAGATAATGGGAATTGAGGTTAGTTTTGTAAAGTGCATCCAGTCATAAATTGTGACAAACGCTGGTTATTCAAACCTACGTACAAAATTGATAGGCAGGAATGTTAATATTTCAAAAACAAAACTAGTACATAAAAGCAATAATTTTTTGAAGCTTTTTTCATTACGTTTTTGGTTTGTTTGCCGAGTATAATTTTCCGAACACCTCCTACACATATGCCTGTTTTTTATTGTTTAAATACTGTAGTGAGTTTAAGAAAATACAAAGTTCAAACACTGAGTGACTAATTAGTTTATTATTTAGGCCGCTACTGTTAGTGACTGACAAAATTTAAAAGTTAAATAAAATGACGTCAAAAAATTATCTTAATAGGGTATATTACAACATACCATCAGTGCCGGTCTTAGGGTATTTCGGGCCCTGTGCGGAAGATGCTTTGCCGGCCACAATGACAATGGTCCAATTCAGTAGCGTAGCTAGGTATTTTGAAAGGGGAGGGGGGATTTTGACGGCCGACGGGCGAAGCCACACCCAGAGGAGAGGGGTCTGGGGGCCTCCCCAGAAAATTTTGAAAAATTACTTTGAATTTGGTGCATTCTGAGAGCATGTTCAATAAAAGTTTGGGTATGAATATTACTGTAAAATGGTGCTGTCCGGTGGCATAGCAAAAGGATAAGATCATGTTTTCTTTAGCATTTTTCGGAAATAAAGCTGAGTCTCTATATTTTCTTGTTGGTAATTCCTGGCTGAGATATTTAAATGTTTGGTATTGGCAAAACTCGCTCTTTTAATGTAGTTTCGTTTAGAATTAGGCAAACTTTGTTTTAGAGACATATTGGTTGATTGCTTTTTTGCCCGATTATTACATTTTTATTATTGATTAATTTTGTCCTTGGTTGATCTCACTATACTTGCTTGTGAATCGAATTGAATTTTTTCCATTGGAAAAGACAAAAATTACTGCATTTTCTGAGTAAATTGTGGCCCTCCTAATTTGCCGGCCCTGTGCGATCGCACGGTTTGCACACCCTATAGACCGGCACTGATACCCCATATAAGCCAAAAGGTGGACACCCAAAATTGCCAAATATGCAAGTTATCTGATCCAAAATAGAAATGTTACACAATGTCCACGGAAGCGACTGCGAAAGGTTAAAGAGAAACCGGAATTACTGTTGGATGTTACCTCTAATCGACAAATATTTACACTAACAGCGATTTTTACCATGGAAATTCCATCTCCTACCTACAAAGCCAACAAAGGCGAAAGACATTGAACTTTTGTTCACCTACAATCGATTGAACAGAGACATGCCATTTTCTAACCTTTTGACATTAGTTCTTTCTTCCAATTTTTAAAGTAAGCTAAAACATAAGTTAAGCAGTTCAGGTGGATGTAATTTTTAATGAACGTGGGGTGGCCAACAGAGCGAGTTTTGCTGATAACTTTCTGCATGGTTGAGAAGTACAGCAACGCCAAAATCACGTTGATAAGTAAAAAAATGGAAATGTGTCTGGAAGAATTTTTTATTTTACAAAATTTTGTTTACAAGTCTTGATTTATCTTTTGGTATATCGTAAAAACATAGAAATGTTATGAATAAAAAGTCAAATAGGCTTTTAAGATTTCTATTGCGGAATGTTGCAAACGGGAAATTTTTCATCAAACCTTTTTAAATATTTTTTTGCAAAAAAAAATATTATTGTTAAACTTTGTGATCGCACATAAAAACAAAGGTCGTACCAAAAATAACATCTTACTGTAATTTATTTATTAGATTTACCTTTCAAAACTACAAAATGCTTAACAGCACAGCACACGACAGGGCATTTTTGAAAATCTATTTTCCGAAGAAAGGCATGCTGCCTGGACAAGTGTACCGCCGGCAGTTTCAGATGACCGGTTTTACTGAAATTCTTGCACTCCGGCTTGATATTAAGTTTCAGGGCAAGTGAGCAGTGAATAAGATTACAGAGAAGATTGCAAGTTAAATATATTTTCTGATTCCAGCTTATAACCAACAAGCGAGAATCGTCTTTTTTGCATTGATTCAACGTCTGCAAACATTGAATCCAAACATTGAAACAATTTGAAAAGGATAATTTTTGCAAGTTGGGTATAGCGTTTTCACCAAGCTCAATTTTTGATGAGTTTATTTAAGCTACTCCAATACTATCTTGGTGCTTATGTGAAAAAACATTTTGTTAGGAAAGCATTACCAGGCAATACCGCATTATGACCTCTGTTGTTTTATTCACATTATCATTTTGAATTGTCGATTTTTCCTCTATTTTTTCGCATTCTCACTAATCTTTTACCTTTGAAACAACACATTAAACATGCTTTGTTTGTGCATGACAAAAATATAGACAGTTTAGCCACTTACATAAATTACTGTCTACTGTAGCTATATGCAATGTCAAATAGTAGCCTACACAAAAAGATCCAGATTACTTTCTAAAATTGAAAGTCAAACTTATTAAAAGAAATGCCTTGCCAAGCATGTGTTCATACACGTCAGCGGACTACAAGAGGTGAAATGTATGCACTCTTTGCACAGTCGGGTATCATATTTGCATTCCCTTCACTGAAACCAACCAATGGCATTTAAAAGGTATTGCTTCAAGTGCAGCGTGACTTCCACGTGTTAAAAAAATCACTTGCTAATGGATTTAGTTTGAAATCCTCTTTTCCTGCCACTTTAGAAATTTACCTTTTACCGCGTATCAGTGACTTTGCACAGTCTGCAATGATTTGACAAATATTGACTCTGTGACAACCGTTGTAGCATAAAAGTTAAATTTTGCATACAAGAAAGCATCACACTAAACTTTAACTTCTGCTGGTAAATCATGATTTAAGAGAATGACACATTTTGGATCTTTTTGTTCAATAACATCCGTATTAGAAATAGCCTAGATTTTCAAGTAGAACCACTAAAAACGATTCGGGATGATCTATTCTTTTCCGAAGATGTCCAGAAAGATTTGTTCTGCTATTCAATTGCTTAAGCATTATGTCGTTTGATGTATATATATTTTTCATGGCAAAGTGAACTATTAAGCACCGTACTAAAACTTTACTATTTAAAATTAAAATCTAAACAGTTTAAGCAATATTATTATTTAAAGTTGCATTACTTGTTTTGTTTTGATTGTATTGAAGAAACTGCGACAACAAATAGTTTTGCAACAGTGTTCATCGAAATTCTAAAGAATGCTAAAAGGGACCTAGGCTCGACAACCGTTTGTTATTTCGAGGCCTTCTTGTACGCTGTCTTGTTTGTGTGCAACTGTTTGTGTGGATGTTTTTTGCATGTCTGTTATATGCTGTATGTTCGTCCATATTATTATTTTTGCTCACCAAAATAAACTTCCTGACTTTATTCAGATCAACTTCGAAAGAGGTGTTGTTAGACTTTCTTGGGTTGCAGCAGTGTAATGGGAGTCCCTAGCCCAATATTGGTGTGTTTCTTCAGTTTAAAGTTTAACGGCACTTAAGCTACTTATTTGGGACTCATGTTGCCAACCGCCTCAAGGTGAGTCCCGGTAATTCTTGTTTGTGAAGCGAATGGCAACAACCAGAGACCGCAACTCATAGGGCACTCGGGACGGTAAAAGGATAAACTCTCGGCCCCGGTGTCCAACGAGAGGAACTCATTCAGCTCCATCTGTCGTAATGGTCGGAGTAACACTGTTGCAGCTGAGCGTGGAGGGCTTACCAAAGCCAAATGTAACATCTTGGAAGCTACTTATTCATTTTTTTTGCATTTAACCATATGTTTTAAATTCTGCATCATTTTGTTGTTTATATAAAGGCAATAATAAAATACTTAAAATGCAGCAACGCAAAATCGTCCTTTTACAAGCATGTGAGTATGACGCGGAATGACTAGACAGATTGCGAACATTCAAAAGGTTTTGTTCAAATATTGACTATGTGCCTCATTTAGCAACAATTCAAAGAACGCTCATGTGGCAAAGTAAACAGTCAAACTACAAAAGTAGGTGATGGCTTTGTTGACTAGCTCACTACCAGGGCTTGTTCGAAACGACTTTTTGTTTTCAAAAAAAAAAACATTTTACCTCGGGGAAACGGAACGAAATGAAACGAAACGCGTTACTCTTCGGAAAGAAATTCAATTCGAAACAAGAACAAAAAAGCAAAACGTTATTTTGTTTTCAACGACTTTCGAAATATTTTGTGCTGATTACATTTACGTTAAGTTTAAATAATTAATTAGTAGACTTATTCCCAAAAGAATGTGGCTCAAGGCAAGGCCACCAAGTTCAAATTTTAAAGGTGCTTGCTGCGTTTCGGGATTCTTGTTAATTTAGTTTTTGTTTCACGTTCACAACGAAACGAAATAGGCTTTGTTTGGAAATGAAATATTATTTAAAACAAAAATGATTCGAAACGAAACTAAGACATCATAATTTTGCTTAGAAACAAAATACTTTGAATTTTTTGCCTTTAACGCCGGTCCCAGATGGTAAATCAGTCGTTTTTTGCATTGATTCAGCGTGTGCAGGCTGGGGTGGCATTCTAAATTTTTTCGAATTTTGAACAATTTCTGATTAGTTGCATTGTTGTGGGCAGCAGAAGAATAGTTGCAATTAATTTTGCCTGAATGGTTGAGAATTTAGGTTGACTTTGCAAAATGTGACACATGGGTCGTCAATTCAACGCTTTTAAACGTTACATTTATGAATGCAAACCATACTGTAATAAAGCATAGAATCTTTCAATTCCTTTTCAATTGCACCATTTGTAATTAGAGCAAGAATTTGAGGGCAAAATAGTTTTCAAATTTGTTTTCCAAATCCACTGTGTCGAGCACAATAAGCTGAAACTCAGACAGCAAAATCCGTCTGCAGACTTTGAATCAATGTAAAAATGATGGATTTTGATGTCTGGGATCTTTCATGAACACTTCGTGGTTCACATTGCAGATGACTGCCTCTGACCGTGGTTTCAAATCGCATTGCATCCTATGATTTGCATTAAGCCAAAAAAAATCATTAAAAAGGTATTTGACAAATCAAGTGGATAACAAGATTAGTTTTGAATGAAACTGGCAGCATGAATCCAATTTAAAGCATGGTAGATATTTTAGTAAGAGGACGGTAGTAAAGGTTCCTAAGCTGTATTAATATTGTTGACGTATGTAAACTACATCACTTTCATTGTGTTGCTGCACAAACGTATTCGTTGTATTACAATCGTTTATGTTTGTTTAAGCCAAGTTTGCACCGAGGCTGCAATCTCGAACTTTGTGTTTTTTTAACAAATTCAAACTCGAACTGAATTGATAAAACGGCGGAGCGCAATGTTTTCGATTGCATTTCACTGGTCAGTAATTTTGAAAACAGAATAAAAACACGTTTCATTTACTGCAACAACAATGCGGTCAGCAACTGCATAAACGAAACAAAAACTCGAAAATTAATGTTGGAAAGGTATTTGTTATTTCCAGTTGTATTTTTCTATTTTTTTTACATTGAATGAGTCCCCAAGTTAAACAAAATAAATTAAAAATTTACCGAGTGGGAAACTCCAACTTATAGCCTACACACCGGAGTGACATACCATGCTGTAGTTCCGGCAGAGCGTTATAGCGGTTATAGCCGCCTATTCAATTTATGGCACCAATACCGGTTTTCAAACGTACAAGCCTTTTAAGAACAATCAGCGAACGATCGTATGACGTATTACAGATTCATTTATCCACGACTTCCCAATATATTTCTTATTTCTTACAGACAGGAGATTATTCAGTAGCAAATGTGCAATGTGCATCCTGCCATAAAAAAAGCGAGATCAATGTATGTAGCCTACATATGTTTTTAGCGGCTGTGCAGCAAAATGCAATGTTCACTTTATTTTGACCTCTATTTTTCTAAAGGTAGAATTCCAGATAACAACTTGTTTGAACCTTGTTCACAGAATACAGTAGGCTACATAAAAACCCTATGTACCTATCCCCCGATCCTTAGGAACAAGTATGGGCAGGGCCGTGTGAACACCATTTCGAATCACTCCAAAATAGCGAACCTCTATTTTTAGTGACTAAAATATTTTTCGATGTTATTTCTTAAACAATAGGTTTGTCCAAAAGTGGAGAGTAAAAGCATTTGGTTTGGGCCGCAAACTCTTTCTAAGTTAGAGACGTGAAAATTCACTTTCATCACTTAACAGTTAAAGTGGTCTGACTTTGAATAAGCAGTAGGAGTGTTTGGACAAGTTTTTGAACGAAACGAAGCCATAGCAAAGCAATTTTGCGATGAAACGAAATCGTTGGATTCAACTTACCTCTAGCAATCTAGCATCTAGGCATGCGGTTGTGATGTTTTAGCGTTGTTTGGTTTCTGAGGTTTTCGACCGTTTTATTTTATTTTTTGAAGGAGCAACGAAACAAAAACTCTTGCATTTTCAAATAATGAAAAAAAAAAAACAATCAAAGGATTATGGCGAGGGAAACAAAGTTTTACTCAGTTTTTCAACAAAAAAAGGAGGAAAGGGCAAGAAAGCTGGGTAATCAATTTTTACAAAAATAATTTTCTGATGACGAAACTAACTTCCAAAAGCAAAGTTTTGAAATTATTTATAGCACGCAAACTGCGCAGCCGGTTTTCTTGACATAGTTTTTATTGAATTTAAATATGTAGCATGGACATGCTTAAACATGACGAATAAACTACTCAACCTATTTATCTATAATCTATATTAAGAAATTGTGAAATCACTAACATATTCTTTTATGATGGCCCTCCTGTGTATAGCCAACCTATCGTCAGTAGTCAGTACAGGAAATTACCTGTATAGGTTTATTAACGATGTAAAACAAAGATCAGAAGAAAAAAAGAAAAATGATAAATGCGACGACACAATTTTTTCTTTGTGTGCATTCTTAACAGAATGCAAATTTCCGTTAGACTTCCACCCATGTTCCACCTTTTCTATTGAAAAGTAAACGTAGAATCCGTAAAGTCAACATTAGTTGTTGAACTATTACGGTTGGGAACCGAAGACCTGTTTCGACGATGACTCAGCTCGATAGTCAAACAGAAACTACCAGGACTCTCCGGTTCTGTAAACAGCGATAAAAAATTTTCACTGTTTTGTTTTCGCAAAAACGGACAATCTATCAATTTTGCAGTTGTCACACTACATCACATGCAGATTACATGGGGACACAATGTTTACGTCACATTACGTCAACCTGGAGGTTTACGTAATTTTCTGCTGTGAAATGCAGGAAATGCTTTCAAGGCAAGCAGGTGCAGTCAATGCCTCACTAGTTTGCAGCTTACTATGAAGACAAAAAGAAGATTTGTGATCGAAAAGGATACTTGTTTCAAAACTTTGATTGTGAAGTCTACAGCCTAGTGATAACCTACCACTCACTGCGCAAAATTTCTTGCAAGTCAACTTCGGCAACTGCGACATTATATTGTTGTATTAATTTTGGTCTTTGGGAATCCGAGCAAAGTGTCGGCAATTTCAATTTGGATCTAATTTAATTTTAAAGTTTTTGTGTGTTTTACTTTTAGATCCAAATTACTTCTCCCGATTTCGCTAAACATCCTAACTTGTCAAATAACTTTCGAGGGCTTTTGTAAAAAAAAGAAAATGCAGCCTACAAGTGCGTCCTTTAGGAACGCAATTTGTGCAGCAAGGAATGTATGTTGTTTTGGGACTTACCACATCTTGTGCAGGAATGTTGCAATGGCGATGACGTAACTGATTTTATGATTGCTCTACGAACTTTGTTTTGAAAACAATGTTGCTGAAATTTGGGCTTCAGACTTTGAAACAGACGTTGTGTGCATTGTGCTCGTTGCAATGTGACTCATTCACAGTGAATCGTTAGAAGTTAGCGTGGCTTACCTCCTGCTATCTTGCATAGGCCTAATCTTTAAATTTTTGCTTTTCACCAATAAAAGACACTTTGTTTCACCCACATCTGGAAAAAGTAAAGCTGAGTGTAAGATTTCAAGCCAACAGCCAATGATGTCCACTGAGCTTCCTTTATCATTGTTCCGAAATCTAATAGGCTTGTGATGTATTCCATTTTAATATTTATTTATTAAGAACGATAAAGAAATTGCAAGTTACATTATGTCAAGTGATATCAATTGCCAGCACACAAAGAAAAATAAGTAAGTGTGGTTGGGCTTAAAAAATGCATTCACAGTTTTTCGCGTTGTAGGCTGAAGGTGCGAGTCTATAAATTATATCATGTAATTACTGTAAGACCGCTATAAAAATTCATCTAATAAACATCATGATACCTCCGTTCACATAAATTACAAGCTACAATAGCCTATAGCAAACAAACATACCATATTTCACGTTGAATGCAACATCCTGTGTGTATCAGCCAGTGGTTCATAACCCTTTTCCTTGTTGGTACTTGTGCGCCAAGGCCTCCGAGAAAAATCAGGAGTGGTCGGGAAACAATATGAAAAATGGGCCCCAATAAAATAAGTTTTAGCAAAACTAAAAGCATGAAATATTTATTATGCGTTGAATGTTTGTCTCAATTAAACTTAGACTACTTTCATCGCTGTGTAACTGAATTCCTTTCAACATTTGATTTTAACAACGCATTGATATGCAAAAAAACTTCTTTCGATATGAAAATCTTCAAAATTTACTCAATTATAACCTAGGCCTACTTGCAGCAGAAAAAATACCATTCTTGCTAACTATTTCGTCTAGAAAAATTTTGAACAAACATTAGCCTGGACCAGTGGTTCTTAACCTTTAACACTGCCAGACGGTAAAAGTAAATCTTTTTGCCTACCCGTAACTATAGTATCGAAGGCACGATTTTTTTAGTAGAAGTGCTCTAGGAAATAAAAGAAAACTTACGCAAAACTATATTCTGATATTCAGTGTGGCCTAGGCAAATATTTTAGTGTGTGCTGGGATCAAATTTTTTTGAATGTTGCTTGTACAAAATATGTTGCGTAAATATCCATAAAATAACGTACTATTGAGACCGAAACAAAAATTCTTGGTTTGTACGCAAAAGCGGATCTAGAAAAAAACATGAAGGGCACCAGAATTTAAATGACGCAAATTTTTTTAGCAAAATAAACAACGTAAATTTCGAGATCCAAATTTTGCCTTGTTTTGGTCGCTTTTTGTAAAAAATGTATAATATTTTCTCTTTTCGCGTATGACTCACACTTCGTAGCTACTTGACTTAATGCATCCAATTAAAATCTAGATTTCTGTAGACGCTGGAGCAACAAGTTTGGTAAAATGGAAATTAAGTTTCAAATCAAAATTTGTCATGGAACATGATTTTAATAGCATTCCGTTGACGAAAGTTATGCTTAATCTTGTATAATCTTTGAGGGAAGTTTTGTATGTCCGTCCGCGCTGTCACCACCTTACTATAACTTATAGTATGTTGGCCTAGACATGACGCATTTTACTTCATATTTCTGCAAACACTGGAATAGGTTAATTGAATTGTTGACTTCGATGACCAATGTGTTCTGCTTGAAATTTTGTATTATTTTTTCAGTTTTTGAGAGGGACAAAAATTAATACCTTTTGTATCTAGGCTACTGCTAAAAACACGCGATTTCTATGCCGCTGGTTAAGTCAAGTAAATGATGGAGCGAGCAAAGCAAGCAATTTTTTTGTAAAACAGAGAAAAATTACACGTTTTTGTCGCAATTTTGGGTAGGGGCTCATGATTACACTTAGACTTCCAACAGGATTACAAAGCAGTGACTGCCCATCTAACTACTGTTAATTACACTGTAAGAATGTACAGTTACACATTTTTGAAGTTGTCTCAGGGGATCTTTCTGGCAGATGGTGCTGACCTGCTCGTTAGCACTGCTTGTTCACTGGTAGCAGCCCTGATGTGCTTACAATAGACAATGAAAATTTGCAAGTGATTTTGACTGGGTGTTGTATTTTTAACAAGCCGAACGAGGCAGTTCAGTTGGACACGTTTGACCACCACAAAAACTGCAAATTTAAGGCCTGCACACACTGAAATATCACATAAAATCTACAGTCCGAAACAGGCCTATTCACATTAAGCCTATACTTGTTAGAGGAGCTTTTCTGGACTTTCTGCCAGCAAAATTTCTGATGACTGTGTCAAAATCAATTGTTTTGGTTAGTTTTGATTCGATGCTTAGCCTGGCCAAATCAATGAGACCTTAGCACTCAAATTTAAACATTTTGTCGCCCCCCCCTGAACTAAAAAAATTGAAAATTCTGTAGTTTTAAAAAAGGGCATACCCATGAGGGGGCCCAATCGAAACACAGAACTAATATGAACACAATAACTTATTTTATGCAAAATCGTTGAAATAAATCTTTTTTGAGCGTGAATTCAGACATTTTGTCGGGCCCACTTGAACTCACCTGCCCTGGTGCAATGCACCGGTTGTCCCACCTCTTGTGGGCCCTGAGCATGACTATGCTAGAAATTAGATTGAAATAAGTCTATAGCTTCACAGAAGAACATTACAGAATAAGTGGAATAAAATTATGCATAGCCAACGTAAGGAAAATGACAACTCAACGAAGCGAAAAGTAATTCATTGAGCAAAGTGAACAACTGAAGCCAATTTTTTAGCGGACCGATACAAAAGTTATTATAGGCCAGGGGTGGCAAACTTGTTCAATAAAAGATTCACTTGCCGAAAACTACAAACATCCGCGACCGCGATCCGCAAAATGTCTAGTGCCAATAAAATAGGTAAATAACGCAAGCTTTACATTAATAAACGTAACAGAAATAAAAACCAACAAAACACAATATTAGATTTTAGTTTGTTTTGTTAATTTGGATGATGTGTTGCTGAAACTGTACTAATTAATTCTTCCAAGTGTTCAGTTGTCGGGATTGCACGATGTTTTGATCTTATGAACTTCATTTCAAAAAATAAAGATTCTCAACAATATATCCTGCTAAATACAGAAGTGTCATCCACTGGTGTTTTATTCTCTGGAACCTTTCTCCAAAACTCAATTGTAGCGTGACATCAACTAAAACATTTTAAAGCTACGTCTTCTTTCATTTCAATCAGCTCCCTTTCGAAAACAGACGTATTTGTAACAAACGGTTGGCGAATTGAGCAGTCGTATCGTTGACAACATTGTAACATTGAATGGATTTACAAGGATATCAGAACATGATTTTAGCTCCTACAAATCTGGCTTGGAACTCCTCCAGGAGTCCTTGCGATTTATTTTAGTTTTTTTTTTTTAATTTGTGGTCTGAACTACCAAACTGCAGCCTGATGTTTTGTTGTAATATCATAAATACCGCAAATTTATGTTATCATCTTACAAGGTTTTACACTGCTCAATGCTCATGTTCAACATCAATTACACGTTTGTGTAATTGCTGCATCTGTACAGTAGTATAAGACTTCTTAAAGTGATAAAGTTTTTAAACATGCTATTATAGCAACATTCGATTTTTTTATAAACTATGCTAAGAGATCAGATTGTTGTGCAAATGCCAGTATTTGAATGCAAGTGAACAGTAGCCTACATTTCGTAAGAGCAAGCTGAGTAGCCGACTGGTGCATGCCCTGGCTCGCCCTTCGAAAAGTCTTCTGTTTGACACCGCTCAAGAGCATGTGGCTGTGTCTTTGGCAAGAGAATTAAAAGCAGGCCTGAAGGTGGACACGAAGATTAGCTTCCTTGCTTTTCCGTCCACTTAATCTAAATCTTCAACTATTGGGCGTAAGCCTGGAGACGACAACAACAACAGGGCAAGCATTTATGGTTTAATTTTATTTTGCCGTTTGCACAACAATCCATTCTCGTCAGTACCTTTAGTAGGCTATCGATTTCGCAACAACAGCAGTGTTACCTTGTTCAAACAAAACAACATTTTCGTTTATGATTAATAGCAGTTTGCATGCAAATAAGCTGTTATATAGCGTTCAATATTTGATAATGTTTTTGTTTGCGTCGGGATAACGTTGTTCATAGACCATCAATTGGATGAGTTACATGTTAAAGTTCAACGTACACACAGTGAAAGCTTATTTGTAAGTGTAGTAAGTGTTAGTATCATGCTGGTTACATCAATTTTATTGTGACCCTTTATCAGAAAGAAGATTACTTTTCCTATTTAGGGCTACTTCCCAGATACAAAAAAATACTTTTTACTGATAATAACAGAAATTTCAACGTTTTCTTATGAGATACTAATTTCAACTATCTGAAAAGTAACCCGAATTGGAAAGAAATACAATACAATTTTCATCTGTTTTTTAGACTCTTAGTACTTACTGGTAGCCCAATTTTTGATTGACTGCTTATAAAAACACGAAAAGTAGTTCGTCAGTTTGTCATCCAGCCCCTCTCTTCTAATAATTAATTGAATAAAGCTAAAATACTGTTAGTAAGAAACTAAATTCACTTCCAGCCGTTAAATTCATTGACTAGCAAAAGCAGTAGGCGAGAGTCTGTGGCATGAGTTGGTGGTGCGATACTGGTGAATCTAGCTAGCCACATCGGCAAAACCAACAAAACACGGCGTCTACCGCCGTCAATTCTTGCTACAATCGGCTGCTAAGAATCAAAACATCGCAATCTGGGAATTGCGCATTAAAAAAAACATGGAGTTTGATGGTTTTTTGTCTTGGTTTCATGTCTTTGACTCTTTGGAAAAGAAATTTCGTTTTTTCGTGAATTTGAAACAAAACGATCTGTCAATATTATTCAGGCTTTTCACTTTTCAGCGAAGAAATTTCAAAACATTTTGTTTCGTTGAGTTAAATTCTTTGTGAAAAATGTTTGATCGTGACCAACAAGTAACAGCTCTATCATAACCAACGCGTCGAGTTTTGAGATAAATCTTTTGTGCAAAAATTTTATTGATTTAGTCTTCCAATCAAGAGCACGCTGTCATGCAGGCAACAAAGATTGATATCAGCACGAATTGTACAACCGCTATCACATAACGAAATTTTATGATATCTTTCATTTCAATTCCCCATATTATCTTGTTTTGCTTTTTGGCGAATTGGTTCACTTTGATGCTGTAAATTCAGTTGCCAGATGCTCTATTCCAAGCAGATGTTTTCACCAATAAACTACTTTTGCAAGAGTAGTAATTTTACGTTAAATCAACGTCTGGCGATTAAAAATTGATGTAAAAGCGTCGGTTTCCCAACTAGGTTGTAAGGTTACGGTTCGTTTGATGTTTTGTCGCAAAAGTCAATTATAGTTTACCCGCAACCAATTGTAAGCGAACTAATTAGGTTAAAAAGAGCTGAATGTAGGCTGGTTGAAGCGCACTGACGAATATTCTGGAACAGGTTGCATAAAATCAGCTAGTTACTGGAATAGCTAGTTGTTTTATTTGGTTTTGTGGTTTGTTTGTGTATTGATTCAATCAAAAGGCATGCGACAATTGTTGGTCTGCAGCTCAATTTTCTTGGTCTCACCTTGTCATTAGGCGCTGTTCCTTTAAAATTGCCAGCTGCTGCGTAGGAAACCAAATTACTTCACGAGAGAAAACAGTGCATTCTCTACCCAACTTTTCCCACCACGGTTTTGCCACCCAAGGATTCGGCGAATTTGAGCAAACCGAATTTTACTTGGTAGCCTATTAAAGGAAAAGTTATAATCGTTTGGCGGGACTTCTGGAGCGCTTTCGCTTGACACAAAGCAACACAGAGCACTAATTTTCTCTCTGGTCTGGAATTGAGTGAGAAATGCATATCAGTGATGAGTGATTGAGCAATATTCTCAAATTTACAATGCAGGCAAATAAAATTAACTGAGTTCGAAAACTTGTATAATCTATTAATAGAGCTTTTGACATGGTAAAGGTGCCTTCTTTATTACCTTATTCAAACACAATATTTGAACCCCAGTTAATATCATTTTTATTGTTCTTGAAGATTCGGAAAGCCTTGAAATGAAAACAAATCCAATGCGTGGTAAGAAATGTGCCGCACATTTTACAATATTGACCGACACCGTCGCCAACAGGCTGCGCATTTTGTTTTCCATGTGTTTTTGTTTGCCCCTTTCCGAAAAACTTTTCCACTTCTGTTTTCACAGAACGTCTGAGGAGTAAAACTAGCACAAGTTTTTTCGTAATTTCTCAAACGAATTTATGTTTCATTGAAATGTAGGATTTGAATTTTCACTAATCTTTCTATAGGAGTAGCAATGGAATCACCAGATGTACACTTGACATCGACATCTGCCAGTGAGCTGTGGCATGTTGCTTTGCGTTTTAGGTAACGTTGGAAAACGTAACGAACACTATTCAAAAACGAGGATCAACAAACAAGGTTATCTCAGAGCAGCTGCTATTTATAAGGCTACGCAACCATATCCTATCCTATCGTTTGTGTGTATCACCACCTCTCATAGATCAAGCAAGTCACTTGATTGACTGACAAATTTGTTGATTTATTTCTTTTTCAGTTTTGGGGAAAAGCCAACAACAATATTTTGAAAAAAATGAAGCTGTTAACTTTTACCAAGGCCGTTGAGAGGATAATCTTGGTTCGCGCCTCTCAAATAAGTAGAAATTGAAAAAATATGTGGTGTTTTTGTCTTTTCCATATCCACTGGAAAAAATTTGGGCCCTAAAATGATCTCGTGCCCGGTCAAAAAGTAGTACCCTCAGGATTTCCTTGTCAACGCAACTGAGTTTTGGTTAGCTGATTTTATTTGAGATTTTAAGTGTTAAAAATTAGATTGCAATCTCCTATGGCACAGCACACCCTTGCTTCAGATCTTCAGAAGATACGCAAGAAAAAAAAAACGAGAACACAGACAACAGATGCATTGAATCTTTATTGAAAACAAAGGGACCCACTGTGCTGGAAAAGCCATAGCAACTGAGCTCTAAATACTAAAAAGCACTGATCTGTGCTTATGTTAGTTATTGCAACACAATAGCCTACAATCCTATTCCTACATCTTAAAGTGCGGTATACAATTCCCGCATACATTTTCATGGTTTCAATCAGTGTAAAGTCCAAACACTATTGCCAAAGTCCACTTGATTGTGGCTGTTAGGGCATAGGTCACTGCGGCTGCGCTGTACAGTATAATAATAGTAATATTGGCCATAAATAGGATGAAGCACAGCAATATGATTAAGTTGTCTGTTTAAATAAATCTTTAGTAAAAGCAATTATTTTTGGAGGAAACAATTTACACCTAAACTTAAATGAAAGTGCATTCAGTAGCCTATTAGTGTACAATGATATTGTAAACAATCTAAATTGTAAAACCACTTACCTGTACAGTATAGCGGATGTTGCTTTAAAAAAAATCTCTACCAAAGTTCATTGATCGATGCTGAACAGGGCAATAGAAATATAAAACGCCCTGAAGCACCTTTGGTACTGGTAGGCTGGGCTACCTAATGATAATATTTACCCTCGATTCTTTCACTTTCATGTGACATAATACATAGCCTACTCTTACAAACAGGCCCGGATTTAGGGGGGGGGGGCAGAGGGGGCAGTTGCCCCGGGCCCCCCGACTTTTGAAGGGCCCCCCTATGTGGAAAAAAATGTGATTTTTTTCCTTTTGGCCTTTAAAGTTTCTGCAAAATGCTGTGCAGTACTGGACGGATGCTACTGTAGACGTAGAGATGGTTTTTCGCGACGTAGGCTTGAAAAATTTTTTTGCACGGGGGCCCCCCGATCTAAAAGTGCCCCGCCCCTCCCCCATCAGCTAAATCCGGCCCTGCTTACGAATGATACTTCGCCTCTTCTGGACGATACGTGAACTGGTTTCTACAAAAATAAATGCCCCCGAAAGACTTTGCAATCAACTGCAAAGTCCTGACGCTGAAGGGACATTCTGCAGTTGGCATCAAAATTTATTTTTCCCAGATTGGTTTTAATTAAATATTGAGCTAGTACTCACGTGTGGTGTCTGCGTAGCAGTGTAGTGAGAGTGCACACAATTCAATGTTTCGTATTTTTAACCAAGCCTACTTAAATTCACTTGAATTAATGTAGGCTACGGGTCTTTCAACAATTTGCTTTTTTTACAAAGCAAACACTTTGAAAAATGTTGCGATGCAGGCTACTTGACAACTATTCAAGTTTCGAGGCGCATGGTGGCAGAAGTGAGAACAAGTTGGCTAATCGAGACTGTGTGTTTTGTAAACAAACTTAGTAATTTTTCTGAAATTTTTTATAAGATGATGTAAGCCACGCGGTGTATCACGTTTTTCCGCATTACTGTCTCATGTGAGGTTTTGTCAGATCATGTAACTCGAAGTGTATGGATCACATGACGAGAGTTATTTACCATCGTATCTTTCGTGCTTACGAAACAGTAGCAACCGCTTTTGTTGTTGGGAAATCATCTGCGCCAATCAAATTTGCAATGCTTCAGCTAGCTGATTCATTTTTGAAAAAAGGGTCAAAGTTAATAAAATTAAAGTGACCATGCGCAGCTCGCAAAATTGGTCCTTTTATGTCGATTTAACGTCTGCAGTGGTTCAGGCTCGTAATCAATTTTATCAGTTAAACAGAAATCACCATAAGTGCTGAAAAATTTTATTGCTTGAAAATTACAAAATAATGTATTAAACATCTGGTGAACAGTCGTATCTTGTTTTTACTTACAAATTGTCAAGCTTATGATATGTAAATGAAGAGATTTAGCGATGATGCTAACTCACGACTTACAACATGCAGTTGAATCGGTCACTTACTCTTTTTCTTAAAGTGCCTCTGACAGGTAAATAAATTCGGTAAATTTACCTAAGATACCAAAAAGATTACACTAACAAACTTCCCTGACCAGCAAATCGTAAAAAATATCAACAGGCTACTAAGTTACACGCTTGCAAACTTTCGTTGACATCGGCGAATCTGGCACTCATTCAATTGCGAAAATAAAAACGGCAACACCGCTGTGACGTCACCGTAAGCGGGAAGGATACATTCTTTCTCTGTGGTGACTTGGTAACGTATAGTACGGCTACTGCAAAACGTGAATGTGTGGGGCTCTGTTGGTCTAACGCATGTGCAAATTAAGAATTACCGAAATGAAAAAGTAAACTTATTATTACTATCAGGTTTCGATCAAATAGGTTGAGTTTATTTTTATCAAACAGCATCTCAATTCAATTGAAATTGCAGTTTCATAGGGCTACAATTTTGATACTTTTTTATTTGTTCTAATCTGGCTATAGCCATTTGCAGTGTAACAATAGTATCTCACAAACAGTAGCCTTAATTTATGGTTGAGGCAATGCCTACAAATTGCTGTTGATGTGTCAGTGACAAAGACCGTGTGCTTTCTTTTCACGCTTTCCCACAAAACAAAGTGCTGAGAAAAAAATGGTCAAAGTTTTCTTCAAGTGTTCGAAAGTGGGATAGGCCATACAAAACTAGTCGTATTATGTTCTCTTCACTTCACTGAAGATGATTTTGTTAATACCACTTAACTAAAAATGGGCTTGAAGCCTTGAGCGAACTTTACATTTTGAAAAAATCTGCCATACCATCTATAAAAGTAAAGATGCAACCAGTTGCTGATGATGATTCCAGCACTTCTAAACAACAACGTTTACAAAAACGTACCCTTGCATAGGTAAAGTAGGCTTTTGCATGTGTAGACTCTGCTATGTAGGCTACGTAACCAGGGGCGTTGACAGGGGGGTCTAGGTGGTACTTTTGGACCCGGGCCCGGAATATTTAGGGGGCCCGGATTTAAAAGATTCCCCGCGACTTCAAACATTATCAAGATCTTACTATAATCAGATCTAAAGGAATTGCGACCAGAGATTAAAACAGCCACTTCAGCCGTCAGATGGTAAAGTACCGGGCCCCCTTCCGGGTAGCAACTTTTGAAAAGGTACCATTATAAAATCCCCTTTCAACTTGGTTTGGTAATTACAGAAGAAAAAAGAGCAACAGCTGTGGTGGGAATCAAACCCACGTCAATGTAATTACTAATTACTACCACCGCCCTAACCCAATGCGCCAAGCCAGCGGATGGGGAACGAATGACTAAACTGAGCTAGAATATTCGTTTTCCTTTGTTGCTCAGAGGGGATTTTTTTATGGTACCTTTTCAAAAGTTGCTTCCGGGTATAGCCTAGTGATTTCCCTAACCACGATTTTTTTTTTCAAAAGCACGAAATATTTTTCTTCACCCACTCTTTAATTCTGAATATAGATATTTTTTGGTGGTAATCACTTCTAGCTACTTGCATCTACAATTCATAGCCGTAGAAGATGGGGGGGCAGTCGCTCCCCCGCTGAAAAAAATGTCGCAAATTTGGGAAAAATATCCAGTTATTTGGGCAAATCAATCTTACCACAATGTTTCGACGTCTCACCTGTTTAGAAACTTTACATAATTGTTGTAATTTATGAGATACATTTATATTTTCCAATGAATGTAAATGTATTATCACCGACTTTGAAAACTGTTGCATGCGGTATTGCAATCTGGGCAGAATGATAAGTTTCGATTTGACAACTGCAAAATAGAACTGTAAAAAAGCACAGTTGGGAAACAGAGGTAAGCTTATTACTGATATTCACTAATATGTAGGCTGCATTTCTTCATGGGTAAAAATTAAAAGCCTACTGGTTACTGGTAACTTTATGCGATTGTTTGTTTTTTCTCAATATCCTACTTATGTAGTTGATTATATAAATTATTTGGGCAAAAATGTCTAGTTATTTGGACAAATCAATTCTTACCATAAGTTTTCAACATTCTACCAGTTTAGTAACTTTATAGTTTTGCATTTTGTATAAAAAACATTTTGCTTTGAATGTAAAACAGAGTATCAACAATTTTGAAAACTTTTATGTTTGGTATTAAAATTTGGGCAGAATGTTAAGTTTCAATTCAGTATTTGCAGAAAATAATGCTTCGACAAGCTGAGATAAGCTTATTACAGATGTTCATTAGAATATCATCACACTAGCCTACATTTCTTCGTTGGTAGAATTTTGAAACCTTGCTGGGTTCTGGTGAGCTTATGAAGTTTTTGTTTTTTCTCTATATCCTACTAATGTAGTTGTTCGTAAAAATATTTGGGTAAAAATATCCAATTATTGGATAAGTCAATTTTACCATGAGTTATGCTATGCTCGCAAAACTTGACTTAAATACTACAAAGATAGCTTATCATTTTTAGATATATACTGTATATACAAAATAAGCATTTGTTATAAACTTTAATAATAAATCAACAGTTGTGAGGCCACATATACACCACTTTTGTGAGCATTGATCCCGGCCACTAACTATAGTTATGTACAAAGTGAAAAAGTATATTAAATGAAAACAACTTGCGAATTTTCCTGTATTTAATTTCATGTTTTTGTGAGCTATGGTTTAACTGTTTTCAGCATTGAATTTTTTTGTATAAACTGCTGTTTGTCTTTGCCATTCCCAAGGTTGATATGCTCAGCTAGTTACTATCTATAACACAGTATTAGAGTAACAACAATCAAATATAAAGACACGTGTTATGTTATTTTGTCATCCAATTTATGCAGTTAATATATCAGGCAATGTAAACAGTGCTATTTTTGTGTCATGTTTTGGTAATGTCTATATTTTGTGGCAACAATTGAGTTTGAAGTTATTATCTGGGAGTGATTTTTCTTCAATGCTTGTGATTTGAGTAGGCCTAGCTGCTTCATTGTGAAGTAAGATTATCTTTGTAATGATCTTCTGAAAAAACATTGACTATGACTATTTCATTGTAATATAATATCAATATTTTTGGTATCAAAATTAGTTTTGTTCAAAGGTGGAAGTTTGATGCACATAGCATGGTAAACTGTCCAATTCTTTTCAGGCTGTAGTATTTGAAGCAGCATGGACATTAAGTAATGTTACTGGTTTGATAAGTAAACGGATTGTCATTTTAGTTTTTTTCAATGCAAATGTACAAATATTGAATCTTTGAATTGAAAAGATTGAGCTACTTTTGGTCAAGCCTTTTATTGAAGTTGGGCTGGAGATTTTCATATAATCTGGTGACATGAATATTCAGCAATTATTGTTATCCAGTTATTGCTGAAGTCTCAGTTCAAATTTTTTTGAATCCAGTTAGGCTTAATATTGAATATTTTTTTATGATACACAAGAATGTTTTAATTTGATGGTTTATTTAAATGGGACACAGACAGGTCTATGAAAGTAGATTAAAGTAAGTTCAGCCTTGTTGTATATACTTTTTTTTTGCTTGTGTTTCGTACATGGCCAAGTTGATGACTCTCAGAGATTGTGAGTAATTTAGTATTTTTGAAAATATATACGCCAAGACAAAATTTGGGCAAATTATGTTTGCCCCCCCCCCAAATGTTTTACTCTCCTAGGGCTACTTTACAAAGAATTAATTTTAGCCGAAAACTCCAACAATTTTAAACAGACTGACGAAGATCGTGATTGAGAGCAAGGATTTTGCGGTTTATGGAGAAATCCCTAATGCGTAATTGCACAGTTGGGGAAATTCGTGGATACAACAAATCTTTGAGAATATATAAATGACATTCCTCTTAATTTTCTACTTTGAACGACATGTGTCATCTTCATTTTAACAGTACATCAACAAACGTTTCTACACAACCTGATATTATTATATTCATAACATTGTGGATGAAGGGGGCCCGAAAACAAATGGGTACCGGGCCCGAGAAATCCTGTCAACGGCCCTGTACGTAACTGTATAACTAAGATTTTGTTAACACTGGCACTGACAACTTGCATTGCGCAAAGCTCACTGCTTGCAGTTTGATGCTCTCGGAAGCAACAATCGGATTGTGATGCCGTCATGCATTGTTTGGTGAATCCGAAACAATTTTCTAGATCCAGATGGCCGTTACACCGGATTTCAATGGCCAACTGAAGGCACATTATGAGAGAGAGAGAACTTTTATTTATTTTTGAATAGGGATGATGAATTAAATATGAATGATGATTCGTAAATGTCTTCATTTTTCACTTCAAGTATATTTTAGGTTTTGTAGGAACGTATCCAGTACAGTTTTATTAAACTGCAAAAAGCAATAAATCTTTGAAAAAGCAACCGCTTGTACCAACTCCGACCAAACTGTGATCCACCAATTACATCTAGGAAGCGTTTGTTTCATCTGTCGTTAACGACGCCCACTTAGGATGACGTAACACCACCAAAGTCGTCCCAGAGCAGTGAAATATAGAGTTTCGCCTGTGGTGGCGCTGCGGAACAGTCGTTTGATATAAATTACACCCTAACCAGTTGAGCTACGAGGTTAAGATTAAAAAGTTCGCTAAGTATAATTCTGCGCTAGGAAATGCTTGAAAAAGTTACTATACTTGGATCCAACCTGTCAGGGGCACTTTAAGTTTAAAGCAAGAACCAACTCTTTGGCTGAGTGCTAGAAGGGTTACAATTGGACGGTAGTAGCCACTTAAACATATTCTGACTGGTTGGCGGTGTCGTTGCTGCAATTGAGTTCTGTTGGGAATTGAAGTTGGGAACATGTTTAAGTGGCTGCCTACTGCAAGCTTCTACAAAACCGGAGTGTCGAGAGAGTTGACTTTGTTCAGCCCCCAGCCCCCCATGTCTATGGAGATGCCTCAACGCGGTGTAGAGGTGAACCCAAGCTGAAAACTAGACTCATTCCCAGCAACTTCCGGGGCTAATAGACACACATAAAAGTCCCCAACGGCAATCTTTTTTCGGAGAAAGGGGACAGTGTCTGACGGGCAGGCATCGTGTAAGGCCGGCCTCGATGAGCAGAGTACCCGGCAGCCCATTGCAACAAGTTCCCCTGAAGCTGCACGCTTCGATCTTATTGTACGCAGTGGACATGGAGCTGTCCAAGAGTGTATGCCAGTGCGTAGCCCGCGTAGTCACGACCACCATAAACAACCATACAAGCGAATAGCCTTTGTCTCAATTTGGACCTAACTGGGCCTCCAAAGCAACATACAACATCACCATCCAAAGCCAACTTCGTTTTGAAAACGAAACAAATGCTCCGACACTAGCTGGAGCCGACGACGACTGAACTGTGGGAACTTGTGTAACTTTTGCATTGTGTATATTACTGTACTTGCATTTTTCAAACATGTACCTATGTTCCTGTTACTGACAAATAAAAGATTGATTGATTGAAAGCTTACCCTCTAGCTCCACCAAGTAAATTAAATAAATCTCAAGCAACATTTTAATAAGTGGAAAGTTTGCGCTGTCAATGTTTAAAGCTTGATAGCGACAACAAGTAAATAAAAATTCCATAATTAAGTCGTTTCATAGAAAATGGATACCATACTCAATGAATGATTTATGCCAACACCCAACAAGTCACTACTTATTTGTAGTGAATGCAAAGTCTATAAGTGTGATTAGGCTACTTATTTGTCATTGTAAGATGATAGGTCGTAGACTATAGAATAGATAGATAAAGGTGTCTTGCAATCTATAGTAGTTAGATAACGATCGGTAAATCAATATATCGTTGTAAATGTTGATTATAAAGACAAAAACACATTTTTTTCGAGAGAGTATTGGTCACAGCGGTAAACCATAATCTCTTCTTGGGAAAATTTTAACATAAAGTTCCCTAATCCGTTCGTCTGTATATAATGACCGAAAAATAAACACACTTTCGAAACGTCTATTCAAAAGTGTATTCCAGTAAAATTAGCCCGAGGCTATCGAAATGGCTGGTGCAACGCCGTACACCTAAAAACTGTCACTACAATACAAATTACTTGGATAAAAGACGGAACTTTTGTCCAGCTAGCAAGCACTAAGCCAACAGTTAAATGTGCGGCCAACTTTCAAACAATCATTTTACGAATGACCAGAATAGATATCAATATCTCAAATTCACGTAGAAAGTAACTGTGACGCAATAAATGAAAGACAATTATGAAGTCATTCCAACAGGTGTTTAAAGCTGATGTAATATTTCCTGTTTAAACAGGCCCAAACAGGTCCAAACAGGTCTTATGAACGATGGTGCAATTTTGGCACATTTTCTAGCAAGTTCCATGACGTAATATTCAGTAGACTTGAACGGTTTTATATGACGTTTGATTTGTACAGAGATTGGCCGTAACATAGCGGCCCCTAGTTATGACAGTCTAACATGGCATAACTAAAAAAGAATTGACGACAATTGTGAGCCAATGAATAAAACACACGATACACAAATTGTTTGAATCACTCACGTTTAAGTTAATACGCAAATACAAAGGGCATGCAAAGAATGAACAGCAATAAGAATAAACACGACGATACATGAAATTGGTACCATAGGTACACGCTAAATGACGCTATATACAATAGTTGCGATAATAACCGACTGTTCCGGGCTCAGACAAGTATCGGCCACCGCAGACAAAACCAGGCTCAAACCCTAACACTTAGGTGTTCTTTACGGGGGCGAGGCACGAAATATCCCTCAACACGTAGTCTACTTTCACTTTCCCCGTACTCTCATCATAGTTGCAGACGGCAACTTTGGCTCTACGAACCACAGGCTTCCCTTTCCTAATTTGTGGAACTACCTCATGCACCCTCCCAAGTTGATACTTCCCACGTTTACCAATGTCTTGGAGAGAACCTACCACTACAAGTTGACCAGGCTCCAAATTCTCGGCCATTTTTAGCCATTTTTCCGGCCCTGAAGACCTGGCAAGTAAAAATCGATCCATTTATTCCAAAATTGCTGAGAAAGTGACAAATTGAACCGATAATCCCTTCTTAATTGGTCACGATCATGTGGTTGCCCAACAGCACAGTATGGGTCTAAGTATGGGGTCAAAAGTGAGGCAGGGGTGATGACAGTAAAATCCCTAGGGTCGTCACTCAAAGGTACCAAAGGGCGTTCGTTCACGATCCGAACGGCACTGCTGGAGTACGTAAGCAATTCAATGAAATTGGGCTTACGAATTGAAGAGTCCAAAATGTGAAAAAAGTACTTGGTCATGGCCACGAAACCAAATCTGCCAAGCCGAAATCTTGCCAAGACATCTACAAGAGGGTTTAACAAGTCAGGACCCGAAAACATTACATCATTAACACAAGTTCCTCGAAATTGAGACTTGCCATCGTAAACAATGCGTTTTTTTAATTGTGACGTCACAAAGTATGGTAAATACCATTCAAATCCCTTGACATTTCCTGCTTCACCCGCACGCTCAATATAGCCATTAGATTTAAGATCTTTCATGGTGTCAGTAAGGAAATCACGAAGTTCAGGTTGTTTTAAAGCTTTCTTTCTTAAAGCAGCAGCTCTATCTGACGCCAACACAAAATTGTTAGGTAGATCAATATCTTCCTTCAACGGAACAGGTATCTCAAATCGACCATCTTTCAACTCAATATTCGGTTCGACAAGTTCTCTAGCCAAAATATCATTGCGAGACAATTCACAGGTTTCATTTTGCAAAGTCAAATCCTGAATGACTTTATTCAGGTCTGCTATTTCCATATCGCGAGACTCAATTTTACGCTGAAAGCCAGAGATGACATCCGACTCTGAAGACGTCTGCACTCTGCACACTTTAGCAACGCTTTCAACTAAGGGTGACTTACCACCACAAGCCAACCAACCGAGAGGAGTGAGCAAAGCATGCGGTTCACTACGATTGTCACCAACACGCTCTTCTTTTGCACACATCAAATAAGCGTTGTCGTTGCCAATCAGTACATCTACAGTACTACAATCATTCAAATGAAACATATTCACGTCATGAAAATGACGGAAACCACTTAAATCTTGTTTATGGGGTAAAGTTTTAACATCGTCAGCCCAAGCTGGGTTAACCACCGAGGTTATATCACAAAACAGTTCATCAGTCTCTAACGACTGGATGTTGAGTTTAACAAGGTCAGCACAAGTAGGTTTCTGACCAGCCAGAGTATCCATTTTAAACGACGCTTTATCATACGGTTTAAGACCAAGTTCGCACACCAAGTCACTCGAAACAAAGGTCAACTGCGAACCAGGATCATGCTGACAATACACCAACTTCGATTTGCCAGTCATTGGATTCAAAACACGAGCAGCAGTAACGCGGTTAAAGGCTGCTTTAACATTTCCAATCTTAACATTACGCACAGGAACTCTGGCACCAGCCTCATCTTTACCGACCAAATCCAGAGAATCACGTGACGTCACATAAAAATCATGCAGAAGAAAATAGTGTTTCCTATCGTTGGTAGGTCCACACTTACGACAGTTATTTGCATGATTACAGTCTCTAACCATATGCTGGCGCAAACAATTCAAGCATTTGCCAGCTTTCACAATGACATCTCTCCGATCTTTAGGTGTCAAGCGCAAAAATTCTTTACAATTAGACAAAAAATGATATTCAACTTGACCACGTGACGAACAACAAAAACACGCCGGTATGTCACTATGTCTGGCCACACCGCCGCGCGGTGCGCCAACAGCAGTCGAGTACTGCGAACTCCCTGAAATCACATTATCATGGGGTTTTACCGACGTCTGCCTAACCGGACATGAAGGCAATTTTCCTTTGCCAAACTTTTTAAAATGCTGCGACTCACCAGAATCGCCCATTAGCATAATGCTAAAATCAGTCGACTTGCGCGTTTCCTCCCGTACTACAAAATCAAACAAACTCTGAAAAGTAGGTTCCTCAGTGCTACCATACTGATCACCTAAAAAGTCAAGATAACGCTGCTTAGCGTCAAACGGGAGTCGTTTAGCCAAATCCAAAACAAAACGTCCTTCTAATTTATCACGCTGACCATAAGCTTTCGCGTAAAGCAAACACTGCGACAATTCATCTTTAAACTCTTTCAAATCACTGGAAGAGATAGAAGTCAATTTGCTACCATAGCGATACTTTCTAATTTCTGGTTCTGCGAAAAGACCTCCACGAACTCCAAAACGTTGGGACAAGCGAGATAACGACATTTCTATCCTGTCTTCCTCTGACAAGCCAGGAGTGTCGGAAACCAAATTAGCAATCGTTTGTGCAGCTGTTCTAACACAAGCTGCTTGCAACAAAGTCAAACGAGTTCCCTTAAAGGGCGAAGCTGCCATCAAGGCCATAACACGATTTTTAAAGAAGACAAATGGCATATTATTACCATCGTAACCAATCAAGGCCGCCTTATCGAAGAACGTCCTACTATTTTGGTATTCAAAAAAGCAATCCTGCTGTTGAGAACTCGATTTAGCGGGAGAAGACAAGCTATATCCCTTAAGGGGCTGAGTGGGCTCAGTCACATGCACAGCCTGATCACGATCCTCAAACACGTTAAAATCAGGAGACACGATACGCCTCTCACAACCACCTAAATTACGTGTAGCTGGGCAATCAGCAACTAGCGGCGCAGAAAACTTTGAAGGGGGCAAAGCATTACTGCTAATGGCGGCCCCGTGACCTGTACGCTCTGGGGGAGGAGTTCGGTTGTAATTTGCAGACCTTGGCTCTACAGCCTTCGGAAGACCCTTAGCCGCGGCCCCGAGACCTCCTGAAACAGCTGGAAAACATGTGGATTGTACAGGTCCACTTACAGATTGAACAGGCGTCTGGAAAAGGTTAGGTAAATTAAACTGCGATTGATGTTCACTTCTGGAATGCCTAGAAGAGCCCTTCCTAGAGCTACGCCGGGAGCCCAACTCAGAACGATATTCAGCTAAAGCTACCTCCTTACGTTGTTCAGCCCTCAACTGTGCGTCTTTGAGTGCGAACTCAGCAGCTCTCGCTTCGGCTTTCGCGGCAGCCTCAGCTCGTACGGCCTCAGCTCTCGCGGCGGCCTCAGCAGCTCTCGCTTCGGCCTCAACTCGTATGGTCTCAGCTCTCGCGGCGGCCTCAGCAGCTCTTGCTTCGGCCTCGGCTTGGATCTGGAGCTCCTCTCGTCTTAGCTGTAGGTTAATTTGTGCAACTATCCGTGACGAGCTCTCAGACATCCTAGTGCTTACATTTGAGGCGCTATCCTCAGGATGTATGTCAGCATCTAACCTATCTGAGAAATCACTTTCTTTTTGTTCGAAGTTATTTTTTAACGAGTTAAATTCGGGATCTACCCTATCACGAAGTTCTGCCAAGATTGCAGAGTTAACAATTTTACTCAAAAGAGCATGGAAATGCCTTAATTCCTCTTCTAAAGTAGATAAGTTAGATCTAAAAATGAACAGTTCCTGCTTATCACTCAAAGAACCTAGGGCCACAGAAAGTTTCCCAATTTGAGTCAAAATATCCCGTCTAAGATGCCGGGCCTCTCGAACTGACTTAGCCTCATCGTTAATGGGTCCCTCCCCAGAATGGCCTGCCCGACCGCAAAGAACATCATCAGGCTTAAACTCAGTCGAGTCGACGGCGGTCGAGTCCCTGTCACCACCGAGTGTAGACATATTAAATGTTAGGGCTAAATTTAACAATTAAAAAATTAAGTTACACAAACACACAAAATTACAGTAGTTATAAAAAACTTAACTGCAAAGACCGTAAAAATACAAAAAAGAATTTAAATGCACGATACCGTAGCTGTACGAGTATGAAGTCCTAAAGTCCACAAAACTTGCTTGGATTCTTCCACTTGAATCTTCAAGCACAGATGGATTGCCTTTAATCTTCTTTCTTGCCAATAAATGTCAAAGTTATTTTTCTTCTGTACCAAACTGAGAAGAAATGTCTTTACTTTTTAGCTTAAAGTTCTTCAGTTGCCTACCGAGAAGAAATGTCTTTAATTTTCTTTGCTTCTTTAGACTACCAACCAATAAGATCTTCTTTTATTATTTCTTTGCTTCTAAGTGCTTCTGTGCCAAACACTAGACAGAGAATCGTCTTTTATTTTTTATGGTCACAGCGGTAAACCATAATCTCTTCTTGGGAAAATTTTAACATAAAGTTCCCTAATCCGTTCGTCTGTATATAATGACCGAAAAATAAACACACTTTCGAAACGTCTATTCAAAAGTGTATTCCAGTAAAATTAGCCCGAGGCTATCGAAATGGCTGGTGCAACGCCGTACACCTAAAAACTGTCACTACAATACAAATTACTTGGATAAAAGACGGAACTTTTGTCCAGCTAGCAAGCACTAAGCCAACAGTTAAATGTGCGGCCAACTTTCAAACAATCATTTTACGAATGACCAGAATAGATATCAATATCTCAAATTTACGTAGAAAGTAACTGTGACGCAATAAATGAAAGACAATTATGAAGTCATTCCAACAGGTGTTTAAAGCTGATGTAATATTTCCTGTTTAAACAGGCCCAAACAGGTCCAAACAGGTCTTATGAACGATGGTGCAATTTTGGCACATTTTCTAGCAAGTTCCATGACGTAATATTCAGTAGACTTGAACGGTTTTATATGACGTTTGATTTGTACAGAGATTGGCCGTAACAAGTATTGCTTCGATACTTTCAGGTAGGCTAATGGGACTCATGTCGTCAACCTCCTCGTGGTGAGTCCCGGTAACTGCACAAAACAGGCTAATGACAACAAACAGAGACACATCAGGGCGTCTCTGGGGTGGTAAAAGGATAAACCCTCGGTCCCAGAGTTCGAAGAAAGAAGCCAGAAGTCCCAACATCCTACAGCTTAACGTTGAAGGCCTTACGACTGCTAAAATCGACGTCGTACAAAGAATAGCTCAACGACAAAAGGCCCTTATCATCATCCTCCAGGAGACCCACTGCCACAGCGCAGATAGGCTAGTGATCCCAAATTACTCACTAGCTGGGTCAATCCTAAGCAGGACACACGGCTTAGCCACATTTGTCCACGAGAAGCTGAACTGGAGACTGGTTGAACAATCCCCTTCAGACTCAGAGATTGAATGGCTAAGTGTGGACGTCAACGGCTACAAAATCGTAAACATCTACAAGCCACCTCCCTCGCCATTCACTCCGACGGCCATCCCAGTGTACCCCCACCCCTGCCTCTATGCTGGCGATTTTAATTGCCAGCACGTCGACTGGGGAAACCGCATCACCAGCCCTTCTGGTGCATGTCTGGCTAACTGGGCATCAAATAACAACTATGCCCCACTGTACAAACCCAAAGATGAAGCCAGCTTTACATCCGGGCGATGGGGCACTGGAACAAACTCAGACATGGCCTTTGCTAGCACTGGCAACGACAATCAGCTTCCGGACAGACGTGTGCTACAGAAGTTCCCTCGGTCCCAACACCGACCTTCTCTCATTACCGCAATACCGCTCAAGACACCAATTCCGAGTGAACCAGTCAAGCGGTAGAACTTCCGTAAAGCCGACTGGAATCGCTTTAGCCTCCTTACCAACAAGTTCACAAATGAGTTACCTCCACCTAACTGTCACAATGTGGACGAGGCCTACCAGGACTTTTGCAACACCATCTTAACATGTGCCAAACAAGCCATCCCTCGAGGTCGTAGAAGTAACTACACTCCATGCTGGGATACAGAGTGCGAGCGCCTCTACCAATCTTTTGTTAGCTCTTCAGATGGTCAAACAACACCCTCAGCCGCCAAGGCTCTTCTGGAAAGACTCGATGCAAAAAGAAAAGAACGCTGGACAGAGACTATCCAATCTATCGATCTCTCGCACTCAAGCCGTACAACGTGGAGCACACTCAATAACCTTACGGGACGATCAAGACAATCACCCCGACAATGTCCCATTCCTGCTAATAAGATCGCATCGCAGGTAATAAAAAATGGGATATATAAGCCGTGTGATCGTACCTCCGATCGGTTTGTTACCAAAGAAGTGAAAAAGCTATGGAAGATCAACACACCCGACCAGGAGAGCATTTCTAGCTCCTTCTCACGGAGCGAATTTAATGCTGCCCTCAAGCACCTAAAACCTGGTAAGGCCCCTGGTCCAGATAGGATATGTCCAGAGCTTATCATGCACGCTGGTTATGTTCTAAAGTCCTGGTTATGCGATTTCCTGTCGTCCTGCCTGCGCCGCCTCAAGATTCCTAAAGTATGGAGAAGATCTCTGGTCGTCGCGATCCCTAAGCCAAACAAACCACTAGACGATGCAAAGAGCTATCGCCCCATCTCCTTGCTCTGCATCCCTTTCAAGATCCTTGAGAGACTGATCTACGCTCGTGTCGAACCAATAATTGACCCACTGTTTCCCAAAGAACAAGCTGGATTCCGACACGGGAGGTCAACTGTAGACCAAGTCACACTACTAACTCAGGATATTGAGGAGAGTTTCTAGGCAAAAAAGAAAGCGGGGGCTGTCTTTATCGACCTAACAGCAGCCTATGACACTTTTGGCACCGTGGCCTAGTCTACAAACTACTCCGCCTACTCCCTGACAGGCACATGGTCAAAATGATCATGGAACTCATCCACAACAGGAGTTTTACCCTTACCACCGGAAGCGGAAAGCCAAGTAGACTGCGGCGACTCAAAAACGGTGTCCCACAGGGATCAGTCTTGGCTCCCCTCCTTTTCAATGTCTATATGCATGACCTACCATCAACAACATCTGACAAATATGCATATGCTGATGACTTGGCCATCTTGCACTCTGCGAAAGACTGGCAATCATTAGAAATGACGTTGAGCCAAGACATGACGACCATATCTGGATACCTTCACCAATGGAAACTGAAGCTCAGCGAAAGTAAAACTGTGACGGCAGCCTTCCATCTCAACAACAGGGAGGCAAAACGTGACCTGAAAGTGACCGTTAACGGCAAAATTTTGCCGCCCTGCCCAAAACCTACATACCTTGGGGGTTACACTTGACAGGTCACTCACATACCGTCACCATTTACAGTCACTACGCAAAAAGCTGACATCTCGCGTCGCCCTGCTGAGACGTTTGGCAGGCACAACTTGGGGTGCAGGTGCTGACACCTTGCGCACTGCAACCCTGGCGTTGGTCCACTCCACTGCTGAATACTGCGCCCCTGCCTGGTGCCGCAGTGCCCACACCCGTCTCATCGACAGCCCAATCAACGACGCATTGCGAACTGTAACTGGATGCCTGCGCCCAACTCCAACAGAGTATTTACCAATCCTCGCAGGCATCCAACCTGCTGAGCTTCGCCGAAAGGGAGCCCTTATACACCTGGCTCGCCGGGCGGGGGATCCTAACCACTTGCTTCATGCAAAACTCAACATCCCACCTCAGGAATCTCCCCGGCAATCAAAGTCAAGACACCCCTTTGTGCCAGCTGCTGTTGAATTACTACATCCATTCAGCGATCATGCCATCAACGCAGCACACTTCATGGAAGACAATTGGAATGCAGCGTGGTGTGCCACCGACACCAAACTACATCGTTTTATACCTCACCCGGTGGCGCGCCCCCCTGGTATGGACCTGCCTCGGCCGACTTGGGTCAAGCTCAACAGAATCCGAACCGGAGTCGGTCGCTTCCATTCCAACATGCACAAGTGGGGTTTGGCTCCCTCACCGGCCTGCGAATGCAGCGCGGAGGAACAAACTGCTGACCATGTCGTTCTCGAATGTCCGATCTATAAGGCACCAAATGGAACGCATGGTATAGCAACGCTGGACGAAGCTACACTCACCTGGCTCTCCATCACCTGCCCTGAAATTTGATTTGATCTGGTCTCAAACGAAAGAAGAAGGTAGGCTAAAACTAGACTTTGCGTTGATCCGATATAGGCCTACTCTTTTCACCTCTTATCGATACGGATCAATAAAAAAAAAATTGTTTTTGATACAGATTATGAAAATAGGTGATCTTACCTGAATTTCGGCCGCTAAGCACAAATCTGAAGTCAAACTTCACGTCAAGGTTTCAAGATATCAGTAGCCTAAGCACCATACAGTATTTTGTTATTTTTAGCATAGGCTACAACAAAAATTCGAAAGCCAAAAACAATGATAGAAAGTCAACAAGAATGTTAACAAACAAAACAATGCTTTTAATATGTTCTCAACAGTGTCAGTGTGTCACTAAACTGCTCATTCTTAGATTTTTCAAAAGATTGTCAGCTACTGACTTTAATCCAACCTATCACTTTAGCATGAGAGGCTTAGCTATTCTTTGAAGCCATGGTCCAAAAAATATATATGTATATAAAAAAAAACAGCTTATGGCATCAGTTTTTCTAACAGTAAAGTTTTCTTTCAAATATACAAACCCATCTCCCTCTGAGCCCATTGTTTTCACAAGATTTTCATGAAGCCAAACTCAATACAAATCGAAGGCAGGTAGGCTATAGCTACTGGCCTATTTCTGGTAAATTAGACAAGTACGCTTCCTCTCGATTGTAGGATTTTCCTTTAGTGGCTGAACTTTTGCAGCATTGTAAGGATCTTGCAGGTTCATCAATCAGTAAAAGCTCTTCATTTCTAGACGTAGGCTAAGAAGCTTAATAGCTTCTTAGCTCCGATAGCTCAATTGGTTAGCGCGTCACTTCTGGAACGAAGAAGCTTCAAGATCAAGCGGCACTGGTTCGACTCTCGGGGTGTGCGCTTGAGCAACGCACGTTAAGGACTGCTCTCCATTCAGCGGCATTTAATGGATCTGTAGCGCCAGAGAGCTCTGTCGTCTCTGACGTCACACGTACACGTCACTAGAATCTTCCAGAAAGCTCCGCCTTGAGCGCATAACTGCACGTCTCGGGAATTCAATTCAGCAATCGGGAATTCAACTTCTGTAATCAACGTCACTATGCCGAATTCCTACCTTGGTTCATCGTTATGTAGAATTGCAGTCGTGTTGCGTTGTGTGATCATATGTAAAACTCGCAATCTCACACTAGTACCTTCTTAAAGAAGTTAAGCTCATGATTTTAAATCAATCAGTCGTTTGCTATGTGAAAATCAATCAGTCGTTTGCTATGTGAAAATCAATCAGTCGTTTGCTATGTGAAAATCAATCAGCCGTTTGCTATGTGAAAATCAATCAGTCGTTTGCTATGTGAAATTTAGTCTTTTGTAGAGTTCTACAACATGTAAAAATCAGAGTGTGTTAAGTTTTTGCTATGTGAAAATCAATAGTTTGTTGAGTTTTTGTTCAATATGAAAAGTCGGTTCTTTCAATATGGAAATCAGTTGAATGCAATATCAAAAGTCAGAACTTAAAACCAGTATCAAGAAATCAGTCTTGGTAATTCTAAAGCAATATATCAGTTTCGTTTAAGTTATTTTGGCAGCCGATTGTAGCATCGAATAGACAGCGATAGACACGTGTTTCGCCCATGAGGCTGGGCTCATCAGTATCGCACCGTATTTGTGTTAAACTGTTTTATTTGCATCAACAGCGCACGGGTACAAATAATTGACACGACGAGAGAGCACAAACAAACATAGCCAGGTCGAAGACTTTAAGAAACCGGCCTGCCACACCCCGTGGCGGCGGGGAGCGGCGTGATTTATGGGGTGACGATGCACCCGGAGGGTTAAGTCCACCAGCTTAGGTCGCGAGGGCCAGGCTGGGGAGTCGAGGTACCTGTGGAGGGAGAGTGTGGATCGAAAAACTATATGGCCCGTCCGCAAATTTAGAATGGCGGAGCGGGCCAGGGAGACAGGCTCTTTCTGCATAGCCCAGAAAGAAGCCCTGCGACGAACCGGGCGACCCGTCGTGTGTGGACGCTGGAACCGGCAGTAATTGACCGCCGGGCAGCGCCCACGTCTCCTTCACGCGTCCTCGCGCAGGTACTTTGACTCTTATACCCGGTCTGCCAGTAGGCAGAGCGGATAAAATTGGGGTCTCCCACGAGGAAGAGAGTCGAACCATTTAAGGATAATTTGGCTCTCGTGGCAGACGAATATTCAATAAAAATGTGGAGCAGAGGCTCGATGAATCAATATACTGTAATCAAAAAAAAAAAAATATATATATATATATAGGTGGGAGTGTAATTAATACTCACTGGAGAAGAGTAAGCTTTCATTCGGCGAGCACGGATGTGCACTGGCCAGACGTTGAGGCAGGTTCGCCCAGCTGGGTCGGGGAGGCTAGCGATCGAAACCAGAGGCACTGATAGGCTGCATTACCGGTAAAAATAGAAAATTGGGGTAGAAGTTTTGAGGCTGCATCGAGTTGATCAGGGGATCGTGTTGATCAATGCATTGAAAGCGGAGCGATGTTGATCCGAGCGGGCAAGAACAGCGTTACGAGGCGAAAGCAGCGTATGACAGTTCGAAACAATTGATTGATTAGTACATAGAGAATCTAGTGAGGATTGAAATTGCTTAATTGCTATTAAACCAGTCTCAAGTCACAATGTACATGAGGTATTTTATTTCCTTCCTTTTTACTTTAGAATGGTTGTTTTTGAAGAGACTGGAGTATCATATAAAAGAAATGGCGCAGGTTTATAGAAATAAGGTGATGACATAAGGTGATCAATTTTAAGCCAATATTGTTATAAGGTTATAACGTCTAAACGGTTTGCTGTCTTGCGCGCCCGGATACTTACTGCAACGTTATTGGGGAATAAGTTTCTGATCGCTGATGTCGTCTTTTCTATGACGTAGCCCCTCCACAAGTGAGCCCGGCGTTCCAAGCTTTCCAGACGCGGAAGGATCCTTTGATTGAGAGGGAAGCCACTTTTCTAGCCACCTCTGCTACCCCACGAGTAGGAACGCCCAAGGCCGTCAGAGCTCGAGAGCTCATCGGGGCATAGCTCCCGAGGGAGCCTACGACGAACGGAAGTGACAGGACGTCCCTGCAAGGGCGCTTCCTGTCTTCCTTTATGTTGACACATAACTCGCCGTACTTGTCGTGTTTCCTGTCGGCGGCTTTTCGAAGAGAATCCGCGCCGTTGTCGAACGGACATGTGACGTCACATACGACCGTGACACCGTCAGGGCGTTGCAGGACGATGTCAGGACGCAGATCGGCACCGCCCGCTTCCACGTGCTGTGGAACCGTACTATCTATGGAAAGCCCGGGTTGCCATTCGGCAGGCACATGCCCCACGATCTCCCTTAATACCGAATTGCCACTTGAGTAATCGACCGCCGCTTTACCAGTCAGTTTAACTCTTATCTTTGTGGAAAGAAAGAGCCAACAAAACCAGCAGGTGCTTAAAGCGGCGGTCGATTACTCAAGTGGCAAGAATGCGGTGCGATACTGATGAGCCCAGCCTCATGGGCGAAACACGTGTCTATCGCTGTCTATTCGATGCTACAATCGGCTGCCAAAATAACTTAAACGTTTAATTGGAGGTCTCAATGGCTGGCGTGGAAGCTACACCGTTCTGGTTAGCGAAGCGTCACTGCAGCTCGCTGTGCTAGTGAGTAATCAGCCTTGTGCTGATAGCCGGGAAGAACGCCTTTCTTCACATTGACCTACCCCTGGCACCTGCTGGTTTTGTTGGCTCTTTCTTTCCACAAAGATAAGAGTTAAACTGACTGGTAAAGCGGCGGTCGATTACTCAAGTGGCAAGAATACGGTGCGATACTGATGAGCCCAGCCTCATGGGCGAAACACGTGTCTATCGCTGTCTATTCGATGCTACAATCGGCTGCCAAAAAAATAACTTAAACGTTTAATTGGAGGTCTCAATGGCTGGCGTGGAAGCTACACCGTTCTGGTTAGCGAAGCGTCACTGCAGCTCGCTGTGCTAGTGAGTAATCAGCCTTGTGCTGATAGCCGGGAAGAACGCCTTTCTTCACATTGACCTACCCCTGGCACCTGCTGGTTTTGTTGGCTCTTTCTTTCCACAAAGATAAGAGTTAAACTGACTGGTAAAGCGGCGGTCGATTACTCAAGTGGCAAGAATACGGTGCGATACTGATGAGCCCAGCCTCATGGGCGAAACACGTGTCTATCGCTGTCTATTCGATGCTACAATCGGCTGCCAAAAAAATAACTTAAACGTTTAATTGGAGGTCTCAATGGCTGGCGTGGAAGCTACACCGTTCTGGTTAGCGAAGCGTCACTGCTGCTCGCTGTGCTAGTGAGTAATCAGCCTTGTGCTGATAGCCGGGAAGAACGCCTTTCTTCACATTGACCTACCCCTGGCACCTGCTGGTTTTGTTGGCTCTTTCTTTCCACAAAGATAAGAGTTAAACTGACTGGTAAAGCGGCGGTCGATTACTCAAGTGGCAAGAATACGGTGCGATACTGATGAGCCCAGCCTCATGGGCGAAACACGTGTCTATCGCTGTCTATTCGATGCTACAATCGGCTGCCAAAATAACTTAAACGTTTAATTGGAGGTCTCAATGGCTGGCGTGGAAGCTACACCGTTCTGGTTAGCGAAGCGTCACTGCAGCTCGCTGTGCTAGTGAGTAATCAGCCTTGTGCTGATAGCCGGGAAGAACGCCTTTCTTCATATCAGTTTCGTTGTTGCTACTGTTTTCTATTTTTGGCACTGCCAGGATGACGTTTGGATCAGTTTATTGTTAATGTAGCAGCGACAACATTTCGTATCCAGTTGTTGGTGGTGGAGCTTTAATATTCCGGTGTTTTCCTTTACTTTCTGTGTTGCTGGATCGAAGATTAAAAACTATAAACAATTACGTTGTGAGCAAGCATTGATCTTCTGAGTTGAGTTAGTAAACAATACAGCAGCGTAATCGACCTCGTGTCCTATCATTCCTTGCCGACTTTGCCCAGGAATGTTGCCATCCCACTGATGGCTGTGTATGGGTGGACATGCTGAAAGCAGCGTCCGCTACATATTTCTGGTGACCCCGACGTGATCTCCCCGACGTGATCTTCGACGTGATCTTCCCGACGTGATTCGTTTTGCTAACTGTGAGCTGTAACGACGTGATCTCACTGTGAATTAATTACTTGACTTAACTGTGAATTGACTGAATGTGAACTGATCACTGGATGCACTGGATTATTCTGGATTACATCACGGATTACAACAAGCCTGCCTTTCATCGGACGCTCCTTCAACGACGACGCCGTGGAACTCAAGTTAAGTAACATTAATTCATGATGTTTGAATACTCTTTTTACATTATCGTAGTAGCCGTAAGCCTTTTTATCTCCCTCGCCGTTGTCGTCCTTGGTCGTTGCCTCACGGGTTGCTCGCGACCGGGGCGTCTTTACAGCAGCGATGACAATGTGTTTCGCCCCCGTCTGGACTGTGGTGCCTGTAGGTATCTTAGGCTTTGTTGCACATTCACTGTTTAGTTCTCCGTCCTGGGCATGACGTAAAACTGCATCCATCCAGCCGTCCTGGGTACGACGTAAAACTGCATCCCTCCATCCCATCTTTCATCAGCTAGGTGCCGTTCTTGCATACAGTTACGGTATCGCATTAATTACAGCAGTCTCCGTCCTGGGTACGACGTAAAACTGCATCCATCTATCCATCCATCCCGTCTTTCCGTAGTTAGCGTAGCCACCGTTTTTGCATACAGTTATCGAATCATTACAGTAGCTCTTAACCACCTCTTAGTCCTGGGTAAGACTTGAAACTGCATACATTTCCTCAGTTAATCACTCTCTCGTTTAGTAGTTCCCTGCTCTGTAGTTGTCTTTAGGAGCTGCGCTTCTTCCATCTAAGCGTGCGACGCAACACATTTCCTGTATATGTTACTTGTTATAATCCTTGTCAGTTCACCGTTGTTTTGTTCACGTAGCGCCTCGTTGTTCACCCTTGTAGTCACTGTTGTTAGGTACTTGCTTGTTAAGGTGATATCATAGATGTAAGCCGACATGTTGCTTGCGGCTAGCTTGCCCGTCGCTTTCTGCTCTATAGGCATTGTCCTGCTCTTTTTGCCCAGCTGTCATAGATATAAGCCGACATGTTGCTTGCGACTAGCTTGCCCGTCGCTTTCTGCCCTATTGGCCTTGTTTCGTCACAGCTGCTCGCATTCATCTGTCCACTGCTTCCTGCCCTGTTGGACCGGTTCTCCGCGCAGTCGCTTCGCATAGCTATCAAGCTTTCAGTGTATCTATCGTTTGGTCTCTGTACCTGCAGCACTGCACACACGCATTAAATGCTTCCGCAGTGCTCACCTGCTGTAACCGTTGTGTTTAGATTGTACCCTTTTGTAGTTGTAACCTTGTTGTAGTTGTAGTTGTAACCTTGTAGTCGTAGTTGTAATCTTGTTGTTGTAATTGTAACCTGTATGTAATTGTAATTCACGATTGTTATCGCCCCTCACTAACCGCATTTTTGTTGCACAGAATAGTCTTGTCACTGGCCGGATGTCCGCCGCATGAGACCTCTGCTTCTACCAATCGAGAGCCGACCAGCCGCTCCCCGGAACCAGAGGAACTGTTAGCGCTCGCGCCGTGCGGAGGGGATCCGACCCCGTCTTGTTGTTCACCGTGTGTCTATGTTATAATACGCATCTTGTGCCTCGCCTGTTTCATTTCATGCTGCAAACATCTCATCAGAAGTCAAACGGCCACCCCGTTTTCCTTCTTGCGGGGGTGTCTGTAGCGCCAGAGAGCTCTGTCGTCTCTGACGTCACACGTACACGTCACTAGAATCTTCCAGAAAGCTCCGCCTTGAGCGCATAACTGCACGTCTCGGGAATTCAATTCAGCAATCGGGAATTCAACTTCTGTAATCAACGTCACTATGCCGAATTCCTACCTTCGTTCATCGTTATGTAGAATTGCAGTCGTGTTGCGTTGTGTGATCATATGTAAAACTCGCAATCTCACACTAGTACCTTCTTAAAGAAGTTAAGCTCATGATTTTAAATCAATCAGTCGTTTGCTATGTGAAAATCAATCAGTCGTTTGCTATGTGAAAATCAATCAGTCGTTTGCTATGTGAAAATCAATCAGCCGTTTGCTATGTGAAAATCAATCAGTCGTTTGCTATGTGAAATTTAGTCTTTTGTAGAGTTCTACAACATGTAAAAATCAGAGTGTGTTAAGTTTTTGCTATGTGAAAATCAATAGTTTGTTGAGTTTTTGTTCAATATGAAAAGTCGGTTCTTTCAATATGGAAATCAGTTGAATGCAATATCAAAAGTCAAAACTTAAAACCAGTATCAAGAAATCAGTCTTGGTAATTCTAAAGCAATATATCAGTTTCGTTGTTGCTACTGTTTTCTATTTTTGGCACTGCCAGGATGACGTTTGGATCAGTTTATTGTCAATGTAGCAGCGACAACATTTCGTATCCAGTTGTTGGTGGTGGAGCTTTAATATTCCGGTGTTTTTCTTTACTTTCTGTGTTGCTGGATCGAAGATTAAAAACTATAAACAATTACGTTGTGAGCAAGCATTGATCTTCTGAGTTGAGTTAGTAAACAATACAGCAGCGTAATCGACCTCGTGTCTTATCATTCCTTGCCGACTTTGCCCAGGAATGTTGCCATCCCACTGATGGCTGTGTATGGGTGGACATGCTGAAAGCAGCGTCCGCTACAGATGGAATAGTTCCCCGGCAACAAGACTTCAACAATCGGAATCTTTACTCTGTCAATCTCGGTGACCGGGCCTGCGTCAGTGATTCAAAGCCTCTACAAGTATGCGAAACTGCCAGGATTAAGCTCTGCAAGAAGCTTTCCCAGTCCGAGGATAAAGATTCAATCAATCAATCAATCAACCTATCACAGGATACCAATGCAATACACCTTTAATTAGCCGAACTATGTATATTATACTTGTTAAAAATACCTTATAACTAGGGCAACCAAAAGTCAATAAAGTCAAAATTTTTCTGCCTTGTTCAAAGTTTATAAAACGTCCATAAACAAAATTTTATGCTGACACGAAGAGAGGTTTCAAAGTTATTAAGTAAAAAAAAAGTCAAATTGTATGGTTAGGTCAAGATTTTCTTTTAACGTAGTTTTTCTTCTCTCTATTGATATTTCATTAAAGCTACACAGATACTGATTTTTTGTTGCAATTTTTGTTGCTATTCTGACTTAATAATCCATTTGTTGCAATTTCTAAAGTAATAATTTTGTTTCGCCCACTACTGACGATTGAATATTAAGTAGCCTAAGCTAGACATGGAAGGCAGGTAACATGGTCTTTGTTCTTGGTTAGGTGAATGCTCAAACCATTACACTGTAGCCTACATATAGTATTGAGTAGGCTATTTGCTTCCTGATGTTCTCAAACTTGTTTTTAGCTAGAAGTATAATACTGCAGAACCCTCTCAGCAATTTCGGGATATTTAAAGTGCCTCTGACAGGTAAATAAATTCGCTAAATTTACCTAAGATACCAAAAAGATTACACTAACAAACTTCCCTGACCAGCAAATCGTAAAAAATATCAACAGGCTACTAAGTTACACGCTGGCAAACTTTCGTTGACATCGGCGAATCTGGCACTCATTCAATTGCGAAAATAAAAACGGCAACACCGCTGTGACGTCACAGTAAGCGGGAAGGATACATTCTTTCTCTGTGATGACTTGGTAAAGTATGGTACGACTACCGCAAAACGTGAATGTGTGGGGCTCTGTTGGTCTAACGCATGTGCAAATTAAGAATTACCGAAATGAAAAAGTGAAGTTATTATTACTATCAGGTTTCGATCAAATAGGTTGAGTTTACTTTTATCAAACAGTATCTCAATTCAATTGAAATTGCAGTTTCATAGGGCTACAATTTTCATACTTTTTTATTTGTCCTAATCTGGCTATAGCCATTTGCACTGTAACAACAGTATCTCACAAACAGTACCTTTAATTTATGGTTGAGGCAATGCCTACAAATTGCCGTTTATTTGACATTGTCAGTGACAAAGACCGGGTACTTTCTTTTCACACTTTCCCACAAAACAAGATGCTGAGAAGAAAATGGTCAAAGTTTTCTTCAAGTGTTCAAAAGTGGGATGGGCCATACAAATCTAATCGTATATGTTCTCTTCACTTCACTGAAGATGATTTTGTTAATACCACTCAAGTAAAAATGCCTACAGGCATGTGTTGGAGTGGATACTCCAAGGTGATGCTCTCGGAAGCAACAATCGGATTGTGATGCCGTCATGCATTGTTTAGCGAATCCGAAACAATTTTCCAGATCCAGATGGCCGTTACACCGGATTTCAATAGCCAACTGAAGACACATTATGAGAGAGAGAGAGAACTTTTATTTATTTTTGAATAGTGATGATGAATTAAATATGAATGATGATTCGTACGATTTCTTCATTTTTTACTTCAAGTATATTTTAGGTTTTGTAGGAACGTATCAGTAGGCCTACAGTTTTATTAAACTGCAAAAAACAATAAATCTTCGAAAAAAGCAACCGCTTGTACCAACTCCGACCAAACTGTGATCCACCAATTACATCTAGGAAACGTTTGTTTCATCTGTTGCTAACAACGCCCACTTAGGATGACGTAATACCACCAAAGTCGTCCCAGAGCAGTGAAATATAGAGTTTCGCCTGTGATGGCGCTGCGGAGCAGTCGTTTGATTAAATTACGCCCTAACCAGTCGAGCTACGAGGTTAAGATTAAAAAGTTTGCTAAGCATAATTCTGCGCTAGGAAATGCTTGAAAAAGTTACTATACTTGGATCCAACCTGTCAGGGGCACTTTAAAGACACTCCATATTTATCTTTTGCAGTTTTTCGAGTGACTTTCATTACCTGTTCGTTAGCTGCGGTGTCGTTGAGTCTTCCACATTTTTCTTTTATTTTATTAGAAAAAGAAGTTATCCTTGATTTCTAATATGCTTTGTATTTCGCATGTGGGTTGCAAACGCATGAAGTTATTTGTCAAAATTTAGGTCAAAATTTGTAAATTATAAAGTCAAATTTCAAGTTTTTAGATCAAAAAATTGGTTGCCCTACTTATAACCATCTGTTATTTTATTGTGTAGATTTGTTTTACAAGAGGAGCCTATTACAACAATGAAGCTGTATCACTCACCAGTAGTTTGGTTGGAAATTCATTTGAAAAAACTCCAAAGAAACTCCTTCCCTCTCCGATACCGAAGTCACCTGCAGTCCTGCATGCTATCAAGACCATTTTTATATTATCTTCACTACATTTTTCATCATTCATGATCATCACTTTAATATCATGCTCAGATAAAAATGAATCTAAATTCTTGAACCCATCAGTTGTCGATTTCTATTTTAAAACCATTGCCTACCACTGTTTTTGCTGCGAACACTGCCCTTCATTTTATTTAAAACGAAACACTGTAGCCTACATAGTTTTTTGTATTATAAGCTCAGTACCGTAAGTTTATTCTTAAATGCTCGTGTTTTTGATTTTTCTTTTTTGTATTGGTTGTTAGGTTCAGTCATCTTCGCATGGCTTCATCAACTGGCACACCTCCAGTTGCTTTAGGTAGGCTATGTGGAGACAACTGGTTCTATTTTAAATTGTTAGCCTGTTAGGTTTGGTGGCCGTGCTTAATTTACTTTCATCTACGTAGCCTTTAAATCTGCATCGATGCATGTTTTAAACTTCTGTGGTTTTGCCATTTTTTCCTTTTGTTGGTTTTGTTCCCGTTCACTATTTGTAACTTTATCACTGCTGTCGTTTTCTGACAAAGAAAAAATAAATCGAATTGAACAGCAGTTTAATGATTAACACTTTTGATATGCCTAGAAATAACAACTTGAAAAAACTATTAAGCTGCATCAACACAAAAAAATTTTGCAAAATAATTTCATTTAAAAAATTTATTCTTATTCACCTTCATGTTCCTAATCACCCCTTTTTACGGCACCAAAACAGGACTATCACTTTAAAACATGGCACGGTCGCAACACAGTGACGAAGTTAAAAAGTAAATTGAGATAAAAGATATAGAAAAGTAATAAATTTGTTGTTAGATTGTTGATATAAGTAATTGTCTTTAATCTACAACTCAAAGTGTGGCGATTGATGATACTTCAATTTGAATTGTTTTTACTTAACATTGTTAGAAAATAAAATGGAAACATGATTTCAATCAGACCAGCTTGCCACTTTTGTGACATTTTCTTTCAGAAATTGCTAAATTGAAATCCGGACGCATCGAGGACTTCGTTTGTCATACAATTTACTAATCATGTCTGACGTCGAAGGAGATGATGTTCCTGCTCCCATTGAAGCCACCGGGCCTATGGACTTGCACACTGCTCTTCAGGAGGTTTTGAAAACATCTGTTATATATGACGGCCTTGCACGCGGTTTGAACGAAGCGGCTCGTGCGTTGGACAAACGCCAAGCTCACCTTTGTGTTCTCGCCAACAATTGCGATGAGCCAAGTTATGTGAAACTTATTGAAGCTCTTTGCAATGAGCATCAGATACCTTTGCTTAAAGTTGATGACGGAAAGAAACTTGGTGAATGGTCTGGATTGTGCAAAATCGACCAAGAAGGAAAACCCAGAAAAGTTGTGGGGTGCAGCTGTGTCGTCGTTAGGGACTACGGAAAAGAAGGTCAAGCTCATGATGTTCTTGCAGAGCAACTGAAGAAGCTTTAAGTCCTACTGCTATTTCACGTTATTTGCAGTTAATATTTTGTGTATTCTCTTGCAAATAAAAATGTGTTGGTGGTATTTGCAGATTGATTTCTTTGCTAGCCATAAAATAGCAAACAATGCTTAGTGACAAGTCACATTCAGGGCCAAAATTACATACCTTGATTTCCTAGTGCGTGTGCAGCCCTTTTAATCCTGTAAGCTTGCTAACCTAAAAGGAATAGAGACTTTTAAAGCGTTGAAGTAATGTGCAAGTATGGTATGCAAAATGTACATACAGTTTGTAGAGTAATCATGACAAAAAAGTATCGTTTTTGCATCTTAGGAAGAGGTTCTTGAACCGGTTTAAGCTGTCTAGGCCTTTGCGTCCTGTAAATAAGTTGATCTCTAAATTACAATCTGTGACACTCATTTTCTTTTGGTAGGAGCGTAAGTGAGCTTAGAAGTTGCAAATAGTACGGTATCATTGTACTGTTTTGATTACCTTTTAATATCGTACATTTGCTGTAATGTGTTGGATATAGCAAATCTTGGATTGTTTTTGCTATGTCACTGCTATAAAGCACATAGAACTCCGCATGTAAAACACAAATTGTAGTAGAAAATGTTTCAATCACCTTATGGGCTACATTTAAAAGGTTTTGCAGCCCAAGCCATTGTACCAGTGGTGCATGGTCACCATTTTTTGGGTGTTCACATTTTTTAAGCAGACTTTAAACACACACTACTAGGTTTGCAGTTTGCTCAATACGGTAGCTGTTCAGTGTTCATATATCAAAATAAACTGATGTAATATGACACAGAGTCACTGTGCAAATCAAGCACGTTTTTCAAACTTCCCAAAACATGTGAACACCCAAAAAAGTAATCACCGTATTTCACTGCATTGTACAAGCCTGTTTTAGTAGGACACAAGCAGATATCATTTTCAAATGAAAATCCACATGACAAACTCTTAAAGTGCAATGTAAGAAGCTCGTTTGCTTATCCCTTCGATTTTTTTCCTTTCGAGTTTGCAATCTTATAATGGTTTATCTTTCTGTCTAGTAGATACAGTGAGATTAGTAGCCACAAAGGAATTAATAACCAACGATACGGTACCCACTGAATGAAAAGGAGACAGCAATCGGACAAGTTAGCTGCTACATTCAATAAGGAAAAAGAAAGAAAAAAACAAAGTGAATTTGTGCAATAGATAGTGGAAAAATGACGCGTTAAATACAATGTCAACAGCACTAATATAGCCTAGGTTTTTGTGCTAACCGATCATAAACTTCACACAATGAAATGATGATACTTTGCTCTGACATACGTATGTTTTTGTAATGTTTAACCCTATCTGTAGCGACACAGGGTTTTATGAGGATGTCCCACTCTAGTAGTGAAATATTTCTTAGAGTCAAATATGCTAGAAATGTGAAATTTTTTGACTCTTAGTATTTGTTGTTAGCTAATTTTCTAAACCTACACTGGTCATTTTTCTACCTTCTTGCCTTTCACAATAAGCATTTCGTCTCAGGTGGCTACACATTTTCATGCAATGCTAGTTATATATTTGTTAATGTTAGTGCAATATAAATGTTAGTGCAATTACTTTGAAATGTAAAAACGCCCAAAATGCCTTATATTTATGAGCAAAAGTAATTTTTTGTTTAGTTTAGCATTACTCTATGTTATATATAATTCAAAAATTTTAATTTTGAAACTATTTTCAGGAAATTAGAATAAAAACCGACTTTCTGATCTTTTTTCATCTCAAACACTTCATTTCAATAAATTTGTTGGGTAAAATTTTTATTTCTATACGCACAATACACATGGCTATTATCTTGTAAATATTTTGGCTCTGTGATTTTCATAGCTCCCGTTATTAGCGATTAATTAACACGGCGCTAAGATAGCTGGTGACATGCTTTCCGTGTATGAAAACAGCTCGTATTGAGATAGGGTTAATGAGGAACAATTCAGATAATTAGATCTCTTAGATTGTTTCAGAGTTTATGTAATAAATTAAAAAAACATAATTATGGAAGCTTTGCCGAGAAGTACTTAATTAGAATATTATAGGTAGATGATAGACAACAACTAAATTGGATTAAATAACATACACAAAATAAAATAATAATGCAATACTAACAAAGTATGGTAACACATTTTAACTCGACGTTTTGTCCTGAATCAGGAAATAACCTGATACCATACATCTAAACAAATAACTGTAAAAAATGATAAATGACTAAGAAATAATTCCAATTTTCGACAAGCTGAGTACAAACAAAATGAGGACACAGATCTCAGAGCTGCTAACCTTCTGTTATAAGGTACCTACTAGAGTGTGGAGAAGATAGCGATCAGCAACAAACATCAAAAAATTTGAGCTAACGACTATAATACAAGTTAGGTTTATTTTGTTATGTTGGCAAATAAACACAATTACCGGTACCGTATACAAAGCACAAATAATTTACACAAGGATGGCAGTGAAAAACTAAAAGGTTACCAAAGTCACAAACAAATAAAAATAATATGTATCACTTCAACAGAGAAGATACCCCTCCAGCAAATAGTTGTTTGTTGACCTTAGGGCTGCGTTCTTTTATTGGAAGTGCGTCATGAATTATGGTTTTAAAGTTAAAGAGATACCTCTTTGGCTACAAGAAGGGTTTAGGTTTCGTGTCCTGCCAGTATTGTACAAGCCTGCCTAAAAACAGCCTCCTTTCACAATAAATCAATTACGGTATTCCATATTAAATGCTCAAGTATTGTCTACATGATCTCCCAAAGTCGTTTCACTATTTTATTTTCAGGATACGGTTGCTTTTTGCAGCTTCTGGTTTAGTATTGTAACGGAATGCTTCTATGTAAAAATGGCTGCAAACAAAGTTAAACTAGATTTGCAGAAAGAATTGGATGAATTGCAGAAGAACCAAAAGGGTCTCCAGAAGTGTGTTGAGACTCGACAAAAATTGGAAGCCCAGTTAACCGAAAACAAAGTAGTACAGGAAGAATTAGATTTATTAGAGGTAATGTGTTATGTTTTTTGATATGTTAATAAAATTGCTTTGTTTTCAAACATGATAATGATGTAGTTGAAGAGTACTTCACCTGACTTACTACTTACCAGTAGCATTACAATGTTTAGATTGTCAACAGGAGTGCTCGCTCTCCAATCCCAGCAACTTGTACTTTGATTGCTTGCTTAAAGACACACACACTGTAAGGGAAATGATTTTGGCCAACATAGTTCCTTTGACAAGGTTTTGAGAAAATAATGTGCACATCCTTTAACCGTCTTTACAGTTATCGATCCTGGTTTGAGATGCTTTGCTTTGAGATTTCAGTAATGTAGTGCAACATAGCGTTGTTATCATTAGTTTTTTGGTTTCGGGGCTGGTAGCCTTTAGTTTTGGTGTTCTCTGTTCAATGTTATAGCTCTTGGATTCCGTTATGCTTGCTGTGTTGCACCTTCGGTCTCATACCTGGATTTAGAATAAATGTAACACTGAAGACCACCGTGTCCTGAACACCTCTCGCCACCATCAGGCCCAGAGGTGTTGTCGTCTTAATGGCTGTGTACAGGCGCGGATTTATGGGGGGGGCCCAGGGGGCCCGGGCCCCCCCCGAAATGTTGTGAAGAATTATTGTTGAAATTCTATGTATCCGCATCAAATCGTTTAATATGCGTCTAAACAGCTGATATTAGTCCCACGGCGGACTTAAACTTATCCGGGGGGGGGGGTAATTTTTTGTTATTATTATGATTAAAATCATCCATCGATCAGACTCCTTTATTCCGTTATACAACTGCAAATACATTTTAATAGCAAAATTTGTTGAAGCTGACTCAGCTGAAACCAACGCTGAACCAAATGACGTCAGTTGAAACAATCTGAAACCTTGAATGGCTGTTTTATAGTTTTTAGTCTTCACTATAATTTCAATCAATTGCCGTCTATGCTTGCAAACATACAAACATCCATTTGGTCATGGACACTGCATACAGGGTTTTAAACCAGATTTCAAGTTTACTTTGCATGCTTAGCAATTTTTATTCAAGCAAAATGTATTTTTCAAACATTCACAATTGATGAAATGGCTGTTTCTTTTAATGTCTATTTTATTTTATGGCATATCGTATATGTCGTAGTATAGTGGCGTAGCCAAGGGAAGGGGGTGGGGGGTTGGAAGTTACAACCCCCTTTGGCACGCGTGTGACATCACGATATTGAGAATGATGCTTTCAGTCTCTATGCCTCAAAACAAAGTTTTCCTAATTTTAAACGAAACTGCATTAAAAGAGCGATTTTTGCCAATACCAAACATTCAAATATCTCAGCCAGGAATTAGCAACAAGAAAACATAGAGACTTAGCTTTATTTCCGAAAAATGCCCAAGAATTGATTGATTGATTGAATTTTTATCCTCGGACTGGGAAAGCTTCAATGCAGAGCTTAATCCTGGCAGTTTTGCATACTTGTAGAGGCTTTGAATCACTGACGCAGGCCCGGTCACTGAGATTGACAGAGTGAAGTTTCCGATTGTTGAAGTCTTGTTGCTGTGGAACTATTCCATCCATTAGATGCCGCTGAATGGAGAGCAGTCCTTAACGTGCGTTGCTCAAGCGCACACCCCGAGAGTCGAACCAGCGCCGCTTGATCTTGAAGCTTCTTTATTCCAGAAGTGACGCGCTAACCAATTGAGCTAGCTATCGAAAACGTGATCTTATCCTTTTGATATGCCACCGGACAGCACCATTTTACAGGAATATTTATACCCACATTTTTGTTGAAAATGCTCTCAGAATGCACCAAATTCAAAGTAATTTTTCAAAATTTTCCGGGGGCTGCCCCCAGACCCCCTGCCGCTGGGTGTCGTCTTTGAAGAAGACACCGACGGGCTTCTCCCGCCGGCTGTCAAAACTCCCCCTTTCAAAATTCCTGGCTACGCTACTGTCGTAGTATCATTGTTCATATCTGTTTTATCTTTTTCTTTCCGTTTAATTGATTTTCAAATTTTCTGGCCCCCCCCGAAAAAAACTCCTAGATCCGCGCCTGGCTGTGTACAGGCGCGAATCTAAGAGTTTTTTTCGGGGGGGGGGTCAGAAAATTTGAAAATCAATTAAAAAGAAAGAAAAAGCTAAACAGATATGAATAATGATACTACGACATATACGATATGCTAGAAAATAGACATTAAAACAACCATTTTCATCAATTGTGATGCCGAGGGACTAATATCAGCTGTTTAGAAGCATATTAAACCATTTGATGCGGAAACATACAATTTTTCATAAAATTTCGGGGGGGGCCCGGGCCCCCCCCCCCATAAATCCGCGCCTGGCTGTGTATGAGCGGGCGTCTCATCATGCAATACGCCATGTCTGCTACATAGATCTACACAATTTTGTGTTTTATTGAAGTTTTCCCCTCTAAGGCCACTTGCTTGATCTGCTCCTGATGCTATACAATAGGGGTTTCAGTTTGGTAGCTAAGTTTCATGAATTGATTATTATTATTTTTTTTTTAGGTGGATTCAAATATATACAAACTCACTGGCCCTGTGTTGGTGAAACAAGACCTTGAAGAAGCCAAGAGCACTGTCAAGAAGCGGATTGATTATATTTCTGCTGAAGTGAAACGTCAGGAAACTTCAATAACCGATTTACAAAAACAACAAGAAGTACATAAAGAGAAATTACAAAAACTGCAAGCACAGCTGACTTCTGCTTCAAAATCTTAAACTAAAAAAAAACAGATTTGACAGAAAGGATGAAGCAAGTAGACTACAGTTTGATCTGTCATTTTTTGGCAAAACATCCTTCATCCATGTTTCGAACTGTGTTGCAAGATTTACGTCAGACTTTTGAATCCAAGTTCTCTTATGGTGTACTTCTCAGCATTGCTTTAATTTACCATCAACAAGAAGTGAAAAGGACTTATGGTGTAAGTATATGCTTGTTTTTATGAACTACGGGGTTATTGATACTTGCTTGACCAAGCAAGTTTTGTTGTTAGCAGAGGTTATATAGGTATGGTATATTCCAAAGTAATGGAAGCAGATGACTCAATTCCTACGGCGTGTTCCTTTGCTGCTTTCTGTTTGTTGTGATGTATCTTTGATTGTAGTGTATTAACAAACTTTATACTATGTTTTGTTTCAATCTAATATTTAACACTCGATTATAAATTGGGAAAGAGCAAATTCTGCACTGCTTGCTCCAATTCATATTATTCTTCTCTTTATTCTGCAATCTGTTTCAGGAAAAGACTTCAGACAAGCGAGTTCAGCTTTATTACGATAAGTACGTCAGAGAATTATCAATGCAGCAAAAAGAGGGTAAGAAGGTCTATTTCAAGTAATGTTATCAAGGCTTGGAAGTGCGTTGCAATTTTCATTACCGGTTCATTTAGGATTTCTCCATCACCGTTACAAATTTCAATTTAGTATATATAAAATTGATCATTAGAATGCTGTTTTTATTTTCATGGTGCACCGAATGTTTGAAATGTAAATGTACCACGTAGGCTAGATTAGCTTTTTTAATTTCATCTTAAAATCGTGTAGTTTTGCTTGATCATAAGAATTTCCAACGTTTTTGCCACCGTTTTTCTTAGCCGGGTTTCATACCAGAATTGTGATGATAGAAGCCGAGCACCTCTAGCAAAATTTGTCGGTTTTCAGCTGGTTCAACGCCTGTGATATAAAACGACCACTTCCGCTGGTTGGCGTGCAGTCTTCATCAGAAGGTTGTCAGAATCATTTTTTAAAATCATAATGTGTTTTTATGTGGTGCTGTATCTACTGTCGACACGTGCTAAGAAAAGCCATGAATTATGATATTGATATTTGAATATATCCCAAGTGTCTATATTCACACATGATGTATTCATCTTTGTCATAGAAAAACCGGGAAAGCGGAAATCGATCTTACTCGGTATATCAGAAAGGTTCTCAATACCACCTGCATTACTGGCTCGTCTGCTGCTCAAGAAACATGTTTCGGTGCTTCGATCTAGTGAAGTCAATCCTTCAGAAGAAAACATAGTTAACATCAAAACTGGTAATGAGCAGGGTTGTTGGTATTTTACCCGACCCAAAAAAACCCGGGTGTTTTTTTTTTAATAAAACCCACTTAAAAAAACCCATAAAAAAACCCAGAGCATCATATTTGTCCAGTTTTTATTAGAAAATTAAAAAAATGAACAAAAACACTACAAGGCACTTAAAACCAACTTTAAATTAGGACTTAAGGATGTGATTGTGAAGTAAATTTCCAAGAATAAACTGAAAACGCAGTGGATATTGTACAGTACACAAAAATTAAGTAATGTCACTTTGTGTATACTACACTAAAACTCATTTATGCAAGAAGGCCTTATAGTTAAACTGGTGAAAGTGCTAAGTACTCTACTGTAGTCTGTATAAGTGTATATATGATGTGAAATGCAATTTAGGAGGCTATTTACCATTTACAGATTCTGGATTCTAACGCATGGCTATTTCAGAGCATTTGCCTAAATGGCCATTGGCCACGCAATCGTTCAATTGCTCATCCGTTACTATATACTGTATAATATATATATAAATGATAAAAAATATTTAAACATGATGGCATAAAATAAAATGCTCCTTGCCTTCAAATCTAAAGCAAATGATGCAATAATGTGATTTCTACCACGGTAGCATCAACTTGGTATAGAAGTCAGTGGATGATGCAACATCCAACTTGATCTTGAAATTAAAGGATGATGCAACATTCAAGCAACAACAGCCCTAGTGCATTATTTTATTGAGTTATGCAAGTATGTACTGTGAGTGAAAGGCACTTCATTCGTAAAAAGTAGTTTTGAGGTGAAATAAGCATGAATCTACCTTTTTTGCATCTTTTTTAAAAAAACCCAAAAAACCAGGGCGGGGTTAGCTTTTTTAAAAAAACCACGGGTTTTTCTCAACCCTGGTAATGAGTGATGTAATTTTGATAACTCGTATTGTTGGTTCAGGTACAAACGTTAATTAAATGCAAATTTAAAGACTGTAATGGCGCCAGAGTCAGTGTTTTTAAGCTATTATATGTTGTGGATTGTGGTTTAAGGTTATGCAAGTAGGAATCACAAACGACCCATAAAAACTTTTTCGTTATCTTCAGTTGCAGAAAATTTAATTCAAGAGGTGTATTTATATTTTATACAGTACAATGACTTTGTTTAGAGGTGTCGAAAATGATGAAGAATCCTTTCTTGATACCAGACGACAATTTATCGTTTGAGATTCGCCAGTGCGTGATATACGATGCCGGGTATGGAGCTGTTACAGATTCAATTCGACATATGATTGGCTTGGAATACGAACAAAAACTCGTGAACCATGTCAAAGAATTGAAAATTCCTTACTTGGTATGTATTGATTCGAAAGTGGTGTGTGTTAAGATCTTGTGGCCAGTTTCACGTTAGCTTGAGTAAATGTATCATCCTTTCCTGACTGCATCGAAAAGCCACTGGAGGACCGCCAAACTTTGATCTCGTTATTTAACGCATACATTCCTTGTCCATTTGGACAAAAAGTGAGGGTCATTGTTGATGAAATGGTCTGCAGTCCGCAGCGATACATTCTAAGGAAGGGTAAAATGCCACTACCTTGGTGCGTAGTTGACCGGAAAGCTGGAAGTCGGTGCACCAGTTGAGATGTACCTATTTTGCTTTTTCATGTACGGCCCGCCCGCCTTAACAGCTGCAGGCACTGGCGCCGACTTACGGGGTTACGGGGTGGCCGCGCCACCCCGTTTAGGTTACATTACTTACTGTAAATACATGTAATTTGAACGGACGTTTAAATCTTTTTTTGATGATTGGTTTTCGCTTCAAGTCAACGTAAAGCAAGAGGTGAACCAATACCATATTGCGAAGAAAATGATTGTTTTTGTCACAAGCATGATACTCGCGTAAGTTACATCAAGCAAGCTACGTGAAGATTACGCAGCACGTGGCTACGAGTTTTTTCCTTGTTGTTACGATCGTTTTATTTGTTACTTGTCATAAGTCATTGTTACATTTGTTAGGTTTACAATGGGATTTATTAATCATAATCAATAAAATACGATCTTTCCATTGCCTCCCTCAAAACTCTTTTTTTTTAATTTTAAACTGCTCATAATATCGCTATAAATTATGACAGCTATAAAATACTTGGAAATAAAATTATCTCGATGATTGATAGCTCCACCCCCTAAATTAATAAATCAATATCTATTTTCAAATTTTATTAAAAAAATGCAATTTTCGAAACTTTTTGAGTTTTATTTAAAAAGTGCACTTAGTAAAGTAGCAGTTTTAACGTTCTGCAAATTTACACGTTTACATGATTCTATTCGAGGAAAGCTACACCCCCTACCAATTACCAATAATAAAAGCAACCTTTTTCAATTACTCAAGATTTTGCATTTTGAATTATTTTCCGATTTCAATTGGAGTGAACTGTCATCTACTTCATGCTTTAATTTCTACTTTGTTATCTACTAATCTACTTCATGCAGTAATATTGCATGTCAATGCGTGACAAACTGTGAGGCGGGAATTTATTGGTCTGACATAGGAGTTGCTATTTACGTCAAAGAAAAAATTACGAAAAGTCGTCCAGTAAAAGTTTTCGTCGACATTCCAGTTTAATTCAGCTTAAAGATGCCACCGAAAAAGCGTTCAAAATTGCAGCCCTCCATTGAGTCATTTTTTGTTGCGTCTAGTCAGGATTTCCGCCAGCATGAAAGTGACCAAACGCCTGAACGAAACGAAAGTGTGCCACGGCCAAAAGGCGTTAGCACGATCAGGGAGGTGGAAGATTATCGTTGCCTTCCACCACCTGCGAGGCGGAGCGATCGTTTTGTGCACTCAGGCGCATAAAAACCTGCTTGCGATCTACCATGACGCAACAGCGATTGAACCACATCCTAATTTTAAATGTTTATCAAGCTGAAGCTTCACGGTTACAACTTGACCAGTTGATTGAAAGTTGGATTGACAGAGTTGCTGTTCGCAAAAATACTTTTGCCAAATGTTAAGTGTCAGAGCAGCAACGTAACAATAAAATTTACGACATACCTCCTGTGCTTTGTTTTAAAGTTGCTTTGTAAATTATCGAGCTACAAATCAGGTGTGAAAAGACAATTGCATCTACGAAACACGCTTAGTAAAAATCAAACAAAAACATGCAGTTTGAAAGTTTTTAGGTTGCCATATTGTGCTATCCGCCACCCCGTGCAAAAATAAAAGTCGGCGCCTATGGCTGCAGGCATGACTGATGTGTCAGATTTGCTGATTGAGAGTTAATTAGGTGCGAAAAAACCACCGAGTTCTCATCGCCGCGAATTAAACTTTAAACTTAAATTTTCCATAAACTTTTATAGTCTTGAAGCATTTGTATGTTTCATATCAAAGTTGGTTAATTGTAAATGCTTTGTTATAAACAGGATGAAACTGATTTAAGAAAGCTGGGCTACGATAAAACTCCCGATGTGAAGCTTGAGATTCCGATTGCCGTTGGAGGTGAGGTGGTGTCGTGGATCGAGAGCAAGGCCTCGTTTGGAACACCGGACGCTCACTCCAAGTATTTGAACGAGCAATATTACAGCTATTGGAACAGGTTTGTTGTATCCTCTTTACTTTATGCCGGACTTATGTTTTTTTAAGTGTACAAAGTTGACTAATGGTTTGCAAATTAAGCTAGACTAAACGGTTAGATTAACTTAGATTGTATGAACACATTGAACAGTTTTAAAATCAGCAATATCGATTCCTTTCGAGTTTTAAAAATCAAAATAGATCCTAAGGTGTGGAGAGGAAGACTTTGCTCCCGACACACAGACAGGCCACACGCTCAATATGAGGATCAAGTCATGGCCTGCATAATCAAAATCGGTTGATGATGAAAATCATCCATTGAAATGGTTGAGTTTCGATTTCCAGTGTTGCATTCGTTTTTTTGCATAAATAAGGGCACGCGATAGCCACGGGCATTTATCGGCGCGTTGGCGACCTGTCGAAACTTTTCTTTCTAAGGGCATTATATTTTTGGTTTTCAGGTTTGGCTCTGGCCTTGTAATATACTGGTTTGGATTTGTCGATGAGCTGGCTCCTGAAATGCGAAAGCAAGGAATTTTGTTGATGGACCACTTTCCCAATTCTTCAATCATCACACGATTTGATGCAATGAATATGCAAACAACAAAATCTTTTTAAACTCTGTAGACAAAATTTGCATGCATAGGCCTAAAGTTATGTTTTTAAAATCGAGCATGGAGTCTGTTGGTCGACTGACTTTTCAAATACCGTAATCTTTTTTCGGTTTCGTTCAACTTCGTATCCCCAAAAGCGTTTATATTTGAGTTGTTTGTTTAAGCAGCTTATGAGGATGTTTGTCAGATTTCCTTAATTGCGCCACGAATTTTACCGCATCTGCATTACATTGCTGTTATTGAAGCTTGTATCTACTGGTTATTTAATTTATGCAACAACAGACTAGTCTCGACAATTTGAAAAATTTAGGGATAGGCTACTGTCGCACTCCCAGCTCCTACATCTATGGCTGCCCACTTGTTTCATTATCAATTTATACTTTACAGTGCCGGATTAGCAACGATCACATTATTTCCACATCTGAAGGAACAGTTTTCTGTCCACCTTGTAAACAGTAGGCACGTCAGTGGCGTAGCCAAGGGGGGGTTTTAGGGGTTACAACCACCTCCCGTTTGGCACACGTGTGACGTCACGATATTGAGAATGATGCTTTCAGTCTCTTTATGCTTCAGAATGATGCTTTCAGTAAAAAAAAAAAAATTGTCTAATTTTAAACAAAATTGCATTAAAAGAACGAGTTTTGCCAATACCAAGCATTCAAACATCTCAGCCAGGAATTAGCAACAAGAAAACATAGAGACTTAGCTTTATTTTCGAAAAATGCCGAAGAAAACATGATCTTATCCTTTTGCTATGCCACTGGACAGCACCATTTTACAGAAATATTCATACCCACATTTTTGTTGAAAATGCTCTCAGAATGCACCAAATTCAAAGTAATTTTTCAAAATTTTCTGGGAAGGCCCCCCAGACCCCCCGCCGTTGGGTCCTCAAAATTCCTAGCTACGCTACTGAGGCACGTTACGCTACGTAGGCTGCAGCGTGACGACAACCACTTTGCGCTTGAGCAACACATATCAAGGACAAACTTTCCATTCAGCGGCACCTAGTGGATGGAATATCTCAAGACAACAAAACTTCACTCTATCAATCTCGACGACCGGTTCAGCGCCAGTTAGCTGATCGTATGTACACTACACCTTCTCCAAAATGTGGACCTTTTCGGCTCAAGGAGGGGGGGGGGTTCCCGGAAACCCCCCTGGCTACGGGCCTGAAGGTAACCTTGGTATTTGCTGATGTCAGTTTTTTTAAGGGTTTAGGTTTTTCCGCGTATTTAAAAGTTGATTGCAAGATTTTTACTCTCCAGGTCCGTCGTTTAATTTACCGGTACTTTCTTTTTTTTCTGTTTTGTTTTCGTTTTTTTTGCGTTTGGACAGTGTTTTTCTATCTCTTTGTTTTTACTGCTTTTTCTTGCGATCTAACCAGAGCCACTATATACAGTGACTCTGATCTAACGTTCTTGGTGTGTTCTTGCTACCTTTTTTATTGTGTTTTAACTATGTTAAATTACTTTGTTAATTGACTTTTTTTTGTGTAGCACTATTGCGGCGCTCTTGTTAATTTATTAGTGTTCATTTGGCTCTCAGAGCATGTTTTGAATAAAAACATAAAAAGCGATGAGAATTACTAATTATAAAAGGTGTTTGCAAATTTTGATTGCAAGGTCTATATTGTACATTTGATGAGAAGCTTGTCAGTTGAACAACATATCTGTTCTGGATTTCTATTTCATTTTTTTTGATAATCTTAGTAATATTATCAAAGGCAATTAAAGTACTATATTTCTTTTACTTTGATTCGTCTTGTTTTCACCTCACTTTTGTTCGATTTTCGTTGGAATGGTGCGGTGAAATGGTGCGGTCCGGTGGCATAGCAAAAGGATAAGATCATGCTTTCTTTGGCATTTTTCGGAAATAAAGCTATGTCTCTACAGTATGTTGAGTCTGGATGCAACCTATTTCGTCCCCTGAAATCGTGTAACAAAATTAAATTTCGACTTATTTCGTCCCCTGAAAAGATCGAGAAATTTTGAAATGTTTGCGGCAACTCCGATCAGCGATTTCGGCTATGTCGTTTTTTTTCGATCTTTTCAGGGTACGAAATATTCAGGCGACGAAATAGGTTGAATTCGTTGAGTCTCTATGTTTTCTTGTTGCGAATTCCTTTGCTGAATTCACTTGTTGAATTTTTCCTTTGAAAATGACAAAATTACTGCATTTTCTGAGTAAATTGCGGGCCCCCTAATTTGCGGGCCCCCTAATTTGCGGGCCCTGTGCGATCGCACGGTTTGCACATCCCAAAGACCGGCACTGGGTGTGGGACCCAGGCATCTTGTCACTTTGCGCAAGTTGCCGTTGATTGCAGGCAGGCAGGCAGTGTCGATGTTGCGCCACCAACAAGTGCACCGCTAATACTGTAGGCAAGGGCAAGGACGGCCATGTGCAATGTATCGGTCTTCAATAATGTCACCCCGAGGTACTTCGGCTTGGGGAAGAAAAGTAGTGAAACAACAAGTTTGTTATTGAACCCAGGTTTTATAAAACTTGTTTAGGTACCATGTTTTCCCAAAAATTTCATGTAACTCGGCGCAGAAGATAATGAACAATTAGGTTATAAAACCATCTTTTATTGGAAAAAAGTGAACTTGTAACTACGTAATTCATGGGTGCAACCTAATTCGTACCATGAACAATTCGTACCTTGAAATGATCGAGAGAAAAAATTAAAAAAAGCCGAAGTCGCTGATCACAGTTTCCGCAAGGTTAGGGTATTGGTTAGGTATCGGTAGTTAAGGTTAGGGCATCGGAGTATCGGTATCCGCAAATAAACAAACTGAAAAAATCGAGAGAAAAAAATAGAACATCGCTGATCGCAGTTTCCCGCAAACGTTTTAAAATTTCCAGTAATGATCCTAATTAAGAGTTTGCCGAAGTCGCTGATCGCAGTTACCGCAAACATTTAAAAAAGGTTAGGGTTGATCGGAGTTTTCGCAAACATTTTAAAAGGGTTAGGGTGTTTCCGCAAACAAGCAAACTGAAAAGATTGAGAGAAAAGATAGAACAAAGCCGAAGTCGCTGATCGCAGTTTCCGCAAATATTTTAAACTTTCCGGTAATGATCCTAAGAGTTTGCCGAAGTTGCTGATTGCAGTTTCCGCAAACATTTTAAAAGGGTTAGGGTTGATCGGAGTTTCCGCAAACATTTTAAAATTTCCGGTAATGATCCTAAAAGTTTTTGTTTGTTTGCAGAAAATGTAAAATGTTTGCGGAAACTGCGATCAGCGAATTCGGCTTTTTTAATTTTTTCTCTTGATGTTTTCAAGGTACGAACTGACGGTACAAATTGTTCATGGTACGATTTAGGTTGTATCCGTAATTCATTAGGCAACTATAAAAGCCTCATAAACTATGGTATACTATAACCATTAATTATAGTAAGGCATATGCAGAAATATAGCTATTAACTGCAAAGGTGGACAGTGAATGTGAATTGTGAAGCCAGCTAGCAGCAAACAACTGAGTGACTACTTAGTAGCCCATATACACATAAAAAGCAGTTATTTTCATTGTCAAAAGCTACTCATTAATATTAGTTAATAATAAAAAGATGTGTTGTGTGTTTCATTTCTTGTCATTGTTGTCAATTCACTTTAGAAATTGTTTTCTTTCAGCTGTGAAATTGTGGCTTTATTTGTGCTTCCTTTTTCAAAATGGGATTTTTTCGTATACTATTTTATACTTTAATGTGCTTATTTCTATACAATTATTTTATTGGCTTGCCTCCAATAAATTACACCTTCAAGGCAAAGGTAGTAAAAGAACTTGCTAAAAAACATTCAGGTAAGTTTGTTTGATGTTAGTACAATAGTACAATAGTACAATAGTACAATAGTACAATAGTACAATAGTACAATAGTACAATAGTACAATAACAAAAATTTTGGTATTGTTTTTGTGTGTCTTTTTACCTTATATAGCTGTTTACTTTTGCGTGTGTATCACTGTTGATACCTCTGTTAATCTTAATATTGTTATTATCTTTATTAGTTGTTTACTGTACGTGATTGAAAGATGAATAAGCACTCTGCTTTACAACATCTCATATATTATTATTATTATTATTATTATTATTAATTCGATAGCTCCAATAGCTCCATTGTCCGCCCCTCCATTGTCCGCCCTCCATTGTCCACCCCGTTACCTCCATTGGTTAACGCGTCACTTCTGAAACGAAGAAGCTTGAAGATCAAGCGGCGCTGGTTCGACTCTCGGGGTGTGTGCTTGAGCAACCCACATTAAGGACTGCTCTCTGTTCAGCGGCATCTAATGGATGGAATAGTTCCCCGGCAATAAGACTTCAACAATCGGAAACTTCACTCTGTCAATCTCGGTGACCGGGCCTGCGTCAGTGACTCAAAGCCTCTACAAGTATGCGAAACTGCCAGGATTAAGCTCTGCAAGAAGCTTTCCCAGTCTGAGGATAAAAATTCAAATCAATCAATCAATGTTAAAATTTTCTTATCTGGATATCTTTGCTTTAATATAGTACTGTACATAACTAAAAGAATTTGCACCTGCAACCAGTGCTGTCGCTGTAAGCCAAAGATGTTCATCGTTCACGTTAAAATATGTCAAGTTTAGAGGTTAGTAACGCAGTTTTTTTGTTGAGTAAAGAGAAGGTGAGAAAAAAATGCATTATGCTTGAGTGAACAGGTGCATATAGCCTCCTGACCTGAGGCTATATTCACCGGAATGGCTCGTTTCGGTGAGTCCGATTCGGTGAGTCTGATTCGGTGAGTCCGATTCGGTTAGGCCGATCCCTTAACGGGGTATTTTTTCAATTTTTTTTTAAATTATCGGGTACCGTAGCCTAATTATCATTGCCGTTTTAGGGTTAGGGGTTAGGAGTTAGGGTTAGAGGTTAGGAACTCACCGTATCAGACTCACCGAATCGGACTCACCGAATAGTAGCAGACCCATATTCACAATATACACTTATACAGTATGGTAAGAATAGCCACAGCGATTATTTTATTGTTTATGTTATGCTGAATTGTTCTGGCTAATCCGTTTTTTTTAATTTACATTTTTCAGGGAGCCAGTTTGGCATCACTAGCTTACGAAAAGAGCTTTCAACATTATATCCTGGATATGTTTTGAATGAGAATGATGTGGGATGGCTACCATGCCATACAGGTGTGTGTTAAATTTCCAAACGCACAATTATTACTTGTAAACAGATAGATGGCCAAAGGCGAAGAGTAACTGAATTGAAAAACATTTATTTTAGCAACGATAAAACCACCTGGAACAAAACAAATTTAAACGTTCAAACACAACACACTCTTCTGACATAAAATATAGATATGTTTCTCGGCAGCCGATTTGTAGCAAGAATTGACAGCGATAGACACTGTGTTTCGCCCATGAGGCTGGGCTCGTCAGTATGGTTAGCGAATCGCAGCTGCTCGCTGTACTAGCGAGTGCTCAGCCTTGTGCTGATAGCCGGGAAGAACGCCCCTCTCTTCACATAAAATATAGAGTTGCAATAACTTAATAGGATTGATTGTCAATCATCTGTTTATGGTACTGTATTTTAAAATTACTTCTATCCCAAAGCTATAAAATTCAAATTATTTTGGAGGAGCACTGTGCCCTGGCTGCGCTTGCCATAGAAAATAGTCACTTGTCACGTTGGTTTATCTTTATGTGCTGATTTTTCTGAACTGTTGTGTTTTTTTAATAATTTCAAAATGGCATGTATTGTACCGTACTCAAGTAAATATCAGTTCAACTTCTCAATAGGGGTTTGAAATATATATATACTGAGCCGGCAATTACAGTTAATTTTATCAAATTCATAGCTCTGGGAATGTGCATAGCGTTGGTAAGCGAAAAAATTGTGAAGCAATACAAATACTTATAAATTTGTTGTTTCTGCTTTTCTTATCAGTAAATCATCACATAAAGATTTCGATTATTGACTTATAGATGCAAATAGTCTTGATAATCTACCAAACTTTTTAGTATTCAACAACTTTGTTGCTTACAATTTTCAATGTTTCAGTCAAACGGTTTATATTTAACTTGATATTTTCCAGGAAACCTCCATGGTGCAGTATCTGTACTATATTCATCAATGACTGAGCTTTTGGTACTTTATCACACGCAAATGGAGAGCACAGGAAATTCAGGTAAATTGATTTTCTGGCATGTTAGCTTCACATGCCAAATTAACACTTTTGTGTGCATTGTGCAAATATGAGTTTCAAATCTATACTGCTACAACCTACAATACCACAAAAGCTACATGGATAATGTAGGCTTCTTTGAATTTGGTGAATAGATTTGTTGATATGTTACCATTTTTTTAAAGTTTGTCTAGCATCAACTCAAATAATGAATTGTATATAGACAAAAATTTTAGATACGGTAGTCGGTAGTGTTCAAAATTTGCTTTAAAAAGATGAATTTAACTGAAGAATTACATCAATTACGATAAATGAAATTTTCAATAAGATCTGTTGCTATACATAATAATGTATTCAAAACTACGTTCTGAAGGTTTGCATAAGTTTCCATATCTGTGATTTAGGACGTCACTTCATGAACGTGTCGGTCTCGGTGCTTCAGGGCAGAATGGAACACGTAACTGATTTCGGTGAAGTCCGGTCTTCTTCCTCAGTCAACCCAGGCAAGTTTTTTTTTGTTTAATTGCTTTATTAAGTAAGCTCAACGAACACCCTATCAATGCAGTACGGATAACATACTCGAAAACGGCCAAAATCTTTTGGTCTTTTTCACAACTCATATCAGTTCAGTTCAGTTGTTTTTTTATTTCTGACCATCATATCAAAACAATACACGTCAACATAGCAAAGGTCGAGAAAAAGGTAGAAGCGACAAAACGCGAACGTTAAAAACGTGCTTGTGTTGCATAAGATGTTTCGAATGAATTTGGGTATATTTAAATATTTAAAACATCCTTCCCAAACTTTTCAAAGGCTCAGCTATTTTCAGACGATTATTGTTGATATCACCTCAACAATTCTAAGTATTCCAACAGCTGAAGCTTTGCTGATTCCAAACTGACATGTTTGTACAGGTGAGAATCATGTTTTTCGTTCTGGTACATCATCCATGGTCAAGTTGTCTAAAGGAACAACCATGCTGATATATTGCAGAGGAATTGTTCCTCTAACATTCGGCTATTGGATATCGGAATCGTTGTTCGTCCACCACGATCCTTTACTTGCAATTGCTACAATTTGGTCTTTCGTCAAAGGTGTGGCATATGTCTGATAAATTAACGCGTTTTTACTTAATATTTTTATCTGCCTTCATAAAAACACACCACAGCATTATTTTGACGTGTAGAATTGAACATGACGAAGTATAAATACAGAATGGGACTGTTTGCCAAGCATTAATTATAGATTAATTTTTTGTTTTGCAGTGACTTTTAGACCAGAGCTATCACTAGATGTTTAAGCGATAACTAGCTTTTTATTTCTAACGTATCGTCAGTCAGCACATTGGGCGGCAATTTTGTGCATTTTAAACTTTTCTTCAAACAAGCACTCTCATTCTGTACGTAGAATTACGTTATCAGACATTTTTTACAATGTTTAAAGATATTTCAATCAACCTGGTCCTATTGCAGGCGCGTGTACAATTTTTTTTACTGCTCTCAGCTTCTCTGGATGTGTTTATTGTTGAATGTGTGTAATGACATCCTTTATCAGCGTAGAAATGTTAAAAGAACACTTCTGAAAAGCAGGTTTTGCATTTTGAAGCCTTGTGAGTTTGAGAATAAATTTAAAGGGCTTCATACATTATGTAATACAGGGCTATAGCCTATGTTAAGAGTGCGGACATAGGAATACATGCTCATTTTCTGATTCAGTGCATATTTTGGCACTTCGATCGATTATTTGATCACTAGACGCATTGCAGACAGATGTTATTTCTTATCGACCTACAATAATAAAACGCAAGCAGATGTTGCTTCTATTAAAAGTTGTTAAATGAACCTTTGATCGACAAAAATTCTTTCATAGCTTCCGTGATGAGCAAGGCGACCTTATGGAAAGGAGCTCAAGAGTTGTTCAAAACTCTTTGGAAATTGTCGTCAGAAGGAATTCAGCAGTTGTGGAAATCTGCGCATTACGGCATTACCCATTTACCCGAAGTTTTAGCCGACTTTATATCTTTCATTCAAAGCGTGGTTTACAGGTTTTGGGACGGACTCTTCTTAATGTAACTCTTTATTGAATTAAGTTGTTTTACGTGATATCTGTTCGTTGAGTCGAAGCAAGAGGGATTCTGACATAGAACTTTATTAATTTGCAAAGTTTTGTCGCGCACGTGTTCTGCACTGTTTGTAGTTAGATCTTTGTTATTGTTCCGGTCAGCAAGCACAACTCTCCTGGCAAGTACAATGCTAAACTTCCCTCATTGTATTTTATGCCAAAATATGTTCAGCCGACCCCTTTCAGTCTTACTTGCCACACGTTCAGTTGCTTTCACTACCCTACAATCACTGGCTTGAAAATGAAGATTAAACAAGAAATTCAACTAGCATAAGTTGATTTTTTTGTGTGCTTTTGTCACTTGCAGTACATCTTTAAGGGTTTGCAGCGTGAGCTAAAATCGCTCAAAAGAATGTTTTTTCTACAACATTGTGTTCAGATAAATTACAATTGAGCATACGCTTAAGCATGCTAAAATTAATAATGACCGCAATACACATTAACGTAGTCTCACCATGTCATCACTTGCCTTTTTGTAGAAAATCATTGTCGCTTTAATTGTTCATATAGTTTCTATATGATATCATTTCTCGCTTTAAAAGTTTAGATATGTGATGCATGTGATGTAACCATATTGGTGTGTAGTATTATTGAAATCATCTTTAATGGTGCGGTGAATATTGCAAATGATATTACGTCAAACGATACAACCTATGATATAAATTAATGTTCTTTAAATACCTTCAGCATCAAATCAATCATTTTAGTTTTGAAGGGGTTCTTGCAGGCAATGACATGATCGCAAAGTTGTTGGTATCAATTGATGTTTCTAATCACTGTTGTTTGTACTGTATACTATAGTGTATATGTTATATTTTACATGTCAATAGTGTGTTGATTTGTGAGCGCTTCAATCAATGAAATTGTAAATACCTGCTGTTTTGTTTGCGTGTTCTTCAATTTATTAAAAGATATCTTCAATCATACTGTTTTGACCACACACGCAAGACTAAAGACCATGGTTAACACAAATTTTATTTCTGATACGGCCCTGCTTTGTCAATCACCGAGACCGTCGCAGAATTTTCATCTCAGCCACTTGCTTTTCTTTTCCTGTGTCTCAGTCAGCACTCACGCATGCATTCCGTACAACATTGCTGGTCTGATCGTTGTTAGGCTATATAATTTTCCCTTCAGCTTTTCTTGCACCTTTCTGTCACACAGAACTGTTATTTTCTTTCATGCCTTCCATCCTGCCTGACATCTCCTTGTCACATCTCTGTTGCTTGTTCCGATCTCATGAATTGTCGAACCAAGATATTGAAACTTTTTTAGTTTTTTCATCTTTTCTAATAATTGTATTTTAGTCTCATTCTCTTCATCATCATCTGTTGATATCTGGAGTTGAGATATTCTGTCTTTTGCCTTCTTGTTTTTATCTCTCTTATTTCCATCGCTGCTCTCCAAGACCTATTCTTGGAATTTGTTGCTCAAGCGTAGGCCTACATCCCTTGAATTAGTCTGCCCCGATAACCAGTTGCTTGAAGGTCCGACTGTGCACGAAACAAAAACTCAAGATCAAGCAGCTCTGTATTAGTTCTCGGGACGTGCGCTCCTACGCTTTAGCAACGCACGAAAGAATAGCTCTCTACGCAACGGTAGGCTACTTGGTAGATGGACAAATTTATTGGCTACAATACTACATCAAGCAGAAACAGTGACACAATAAGCAGTATTTACACTGAATTTTTGTCCTCTGTTATTAGCAAGTTTTAGAGCAAAATACTTATTTTTCTGAGCTATAGCCCAACTTGTCGCCTAGGTGAAATCCTTTTGTTCAACCGACCAGGAGGCCTAAGCTGCATTGGCTAGGCTTATGACAAAAAATGCCGAATGTGATTGCAAAGGCTCACAAAATGCTTTTTATGTACATCGATTCCATATTTGTTTTTGTAAGTTTTTTTTTTGTTAAACATTTTTACAAGCAAGCTAGGTGTGAAGTTTTTTGAACTTTAAGTTGAGTTGAGGGTAAGCCGCATGGTTGGCAACACTGGTAATTGGTAAGTCACCACTGTCACCCAAGGTTGCCAACTTGGCATATTTGATGCCAAATTCCATTAATTTGGAATTCCATTAATCCAATTACATTAATTCCATTAATTTGATGCCAAATTCCATTGTTTTTTTTGTTGTTTGTCATGTAAATTTTGTGTTTGGCATATTTTTGTGCATTTGACATATTTTGAGTGAGGTAATTATTTGAATGAAGATTAATAATTTTGAGCTGTTTGTTCTGAAATCTTTAGTTACGCGAATAAATTTGTGTTCTTTTTAAAGTTGATTTGTAATTGGTGCAGTTTACACAATTTTTTTGATAGTTGTAAATATTTTGTTTGAATTTTCATTTTTTTAAATTTTGACCTTGAATTCTTGCTAGTTGTTCAACTCTTAATAATTGTAAACATTTGATTGATTGATTGAATCTTTATCCTCGGACTGGGAAAGCTTCTTGCAGAGCTTAATCCTGGCAGTTTCGCATACTTGTAGGGGCTTCGCATCACCGACGCAGGCCCGGTCACCAGAGGTTGGCACCCGCTACTTTTAAAGTAGCGCGCTACCCGCTACCGCTACTTGGGCCAAAGTAGCGCGCGCTACCGCTACCCGCTACCAATTTACAAAAGTAGCGCGCTACCCGCTACCGCTACTCGGGCCAAAGTAGCGCGCGCTACCGCTACTTCTTCCGCTACTTTTGTCTAAAATGACACTAAGAAACACTCAAGTCCCTAGTGACGCAAAAATGACCTTGAAAACGAATGTTATCATTCGTTTACGCTGTCATTTTAACGGCGTTATAGAAAACACATTCTCAGGGAAATTTATTGTTACGCATCTTTCAAAAACACGAGCATTTCAAAATGAGAGTCACTAAGTCCTGCCCGCATTCACTTAAGCACATCTTTTCCAACAAAAACAAAGTCTCTCCACCGCAGCACTGGAAGGAATGGGGGTGTTGTATTTAATGAACAGATGTTTTAACTCGGTATTCGAAAAGCTCAAGGACTTGCTCTTGTCCGAAAAAAAGGCGTCCACAATTGTTGCTTCCTTCTGCACCGACGTTTCATGGGACGGCGCAAACACTCCAAAAAATACATTCTCAGAGTCATGACTAATGTTGGTGTCACTCTTATCGGTATCAACCTGACTTGATATCTCCCGCAACAGTCGAATTACACCTGTCTTGATTTTTTCTCGCAGTGCGTCAGCATCATCCGTGGAAACGTAGTGCAGAAATTGTAGCCACGACGTCTTGAAGGATGGATGAAGACATGATGCCATAACGCATTTCACGTTGTTGAAGCACTTGTTGAATCGTTTCTTCACCCCTTCAAGGACTTTCACTTTCAACTCCTCACAGGTCACAAGATCACTGATCTCGGTCAACTTCTTCCCGCAAATTGTGATGGCTGGAAGCAAGACTCCGTAATATGCCTTGGACTCGCCCTGGAGAATGTCTAAAGCCTGGCAGATAGGCTTCATCACGCGGAGATATTCGCCGAAGAAGTTGACGTCAGCTAGAAAAGACCGAAACTTTGCAACCAAGACGATTATATAGCTGCTTGACCACGCCAGTATTGCAAAAAAAACAAACATTTGTTTCAATTTAAATTAAAAAGTAGCGGGTAGCGGGAGTGCGACTGAAAAAAAGTAGCGCCTCTCCCGCTACCGCTACTTTGGAATAAAAATAGCGCCGCTACTGCAGCCGCTACTCCAACTAAAAAGTAGCGCCGCTACCGCTACTTTTACCAAAAAAGTAGCGCCGCTAGTAGCGCCGCTACAAAAGTAGCGCGCTACTGCCCACCTCTGCCGGTCACCGAGATTGACAGAGTGAAGTTTCCGATTGTTGCAGTCTTGTTGCCGGGGAACTATTCCATCCATTAGATGCCGCTGAATGGAGAGCAGTCCTTAACGTGCGTTGCTCAAGCGCACACCCCGAGAGTCGAACCAGCGCCGCTTGATCTTGAAGTTTCTTTGATCCAGAAGTGACGCGCTAACCAATTGAGCTATCGGGGCGGACGTTTAAATTTTTAATTGTTTTTATCTAATTTTGACTTTAAATTCTTGCGTTTTTAATTTGGCAAATTTTTCAGAAAAATTTGGCATATTTGCTATTTAGGGCTTTAAAATCTGGCAACTCTTCTGTCGCCTGGCATGAGGCAATCGGTAGCCACTCAAGGAAAAATTCTGCCACAGCAATTGACTAGAATGCACCGCCGTCCGCCGCCAACCAATCATAAGCTACGTTTTCTATGACGTGAAAAAGAGCAAAAGAAGATGATACAAACCAAATCAAGTGATGGATTTTCTGTCAGCTGGTTGGTTTAAGGGTTAAGGCTAGAAAGTAGTTATTTCATTGACGTGGGTTTGATTCCCACCACTGCTATTGCCCTTTTTGCTTCTGTAATTACCAAATAAAGTTCGAAACAAGCATTAACTCTCTGGCTGAGTGGTAGAAAGGTCACAATTGGACCGTAGCCTCTTATAACATGTTCTGATTGGTTGGCGGTTGCATTGTAGTCATTCGCAGAGGCAGAATTTCTACTTGTTAAAGTGGCTACCGAGGCAATCAGGGTCAGGCTCAGGCATGTTTATTGTTTTTCATTAGGAGTACCGGTACAGTAGGACACTAGGACAGAATTCCCAAATGAAATGTTTGGACGACAAATTAGTGTAGCAATGGCATGTGGCTGGCCATTCGTGATTTTGACTGTGTGGCTAATGGTGTTGCAGTTTGTGACTTCAATACTGTATTTCGTCTTTGTTTTTAAATATTTATATTGCTGCATAAATTGCTTATGCCTATCTATGTATCATCATTCTGGTAGTAACTACTGTAGATTAACATAGGGTCAATAAGCGTATTTGCGACCATTGATTGCGTCCACTTCACAAATTTGTAAGTTATGCAATTGAAAATAATTTAACAGAAAAATGTTTAACAGTTTATTTATCCATAGTTTTATCACAACTTGTGGTATGCTTACTAGGCCTATGTGACTTGTTTTTTGGTTTTCAAATTACGTTTTTAGAAAAAAACTAAAAAAGGCATCGTGACTTTCAAGCGGCATAAAAATGACTATGTCAACGTGAAGAGCTTTTATCATGGTTCATGGCATGCGTTGTTGCTGTCATCCAGGCCTCGAAATTCACGGCGGACACGGCGGTCATGTCCGCCGTCACAGCATGTGATGTCCGCGGGAAGTACCATCTAGATCGGTCATATTTGTCCGCCGAGAAAGAACACAGGAACTAGCGATACAAATCGTCATTGCATACCACGAACAATTGTTGCGAGAATATAATTTCCCTCGCATTCTAGCACGCATCTAGAAAATGTGAATATTGTATCGTAGGCTAACCCTTAGTTTCCATTCAATCAGGAAAACTTTCGATTTTTACGTTGCTTCAACGATTGATGACATTGAATCAGCGTAACAAAGGTGAATTCTTCGCCAAGAATCGATGGGAGTACGGTACTTCTACACTATTCACGCGCAACTTAGTTCACGTCTTACGTCACAATCTCTGGCTTTGATCTCCGAGTAATATTGATAAGGCAAGGTTGGTTACAAAATTTTTTAAGCTTTGATGTTACAGTAAGAAAGAAAAAGCCTAGGGAAAATTCACTTTCGCTCACATGACACGCAAAAATAAACCTAAATAAAAAGCCTAGTGAAACTTTGCACAGCAGAAAATAGTAGCGTTAGTGTAGAAGTTTTCCGATTCGTGCCCAGAGCATTGTGACGCAAGAAGCCACACGACCTTGTTCGGTGGAAGTTAATCAGTTATGCGGCGTATTAAGCAGCTACAGGGCGCTTTGACTCTTCAAGCGCAGGTCGTTGGTCTGATAAAAGCCTTTCAGAGTGACTTCACTGCAATTTTAACAAGCCTTCTAAACCGTAGCTATAGTTCTCAAATGGTGAAGAATTATCAAGATAAAGTGATTAAGCATGACGATCGACGCTAAAACTGGTGTGTCCGCCGTAGGGATTTTATATTACGGGATACGAAGCCTCATCCGTTTTTTTCCTTATCCGAACACTAGAAGGGCTAGTTTCAGGATACTTCCTTTTAGTGATTAGCAGTAAGCTAGCTAGCGTGCAGCGTATCTGCAAGTGAGAAGTAACCAAAAGATTGTTGCTGTGGTACTTCAATTTGGAGAAGTTAAAGGAAATAAGTTGTTAACTATACAAATTTGTTAAAGTGCTTTTGAGAAGTACGTTAGCCCAAGGCAGGCTTATAGTTTGGTTGGCTTTGGACTTTGCTAAAACAAGTTATATGTCTGCATTGAATCTATGGCCACCTTTTGCTTATGGACTGTAGCATTCACTAGTAAAGCCTAACACGTTAATTTGGTGTGGGATATATCATATAGGTATCAACTGTGGCAACAATTTGTTGGTGTGACTATTGCACTTCAAACCAGTTCACAGTTTAGCAGTGGAGACTATTTTCAAACTTTTCTTTAGTCTTATAGTCTGCTCTATATTTTAGTCAGTCAGTGACAGTAGTCAATTAGTTTATAATAATGATGACATTGAAGGTATGTTGGTATTTGTTAAACCTTAGATGTCATGTCATGTAGGTAATAAATATTATTAGATGTCATGTAATGTAGGTAATAAATATTATTCATTTGTTCAAATAATAATAATATTTATTTGCATCAGACAAAGCTGTCCATATCCAAAACAACGAAATAATACACAAACTGCAAACATCGAACAACAACAACGAAAAACAACGAATAATACACAAACTGCAAATGCACAAAATCTCACTAAATATGCTATCAACTGTTACAAGTTTACAGACAATGGTACGGTAGTGTTACAAGTTAGAAGAACTGAAAGTATTCAGAACGATAAAAACAATCAGATGACATGGCAGCCATCAAAACTAAATAATAGAATACATAGAATTATTATACTGAAGACGGTAATTTGATTTACGATGGCAGTCGGACCTCATCAAGGAGGCAACAATAGAGTTAGACGATACTTCACATCTTCCAACAAAAGAAAAAACATATTTCCGAAGGAATGCATCAAATGTTATGATGTTGCACAAGACTTGATGTTCATTGTTCACGTACGCTATAATGTTAAGGCAAATTGTGTAAAATTCTAAATTCTATTGTGTAAAAATTGTAAAGTGTAAAAATTGTAAAAGTGTAAAATTCTAAAATTGTGTAAAATTCTAAATAAAGCAGAAATCCTGTTATTAGCAGAATGAAAACTAAGTGGATTACCCATATACTTTTTAATTGTTTTATTTACGTAAAATCTGTCACTTGTCTCAAATAAAACAGTTTTTATACCAGAAAATGCTTCACACATAAAACCTAGGCAAGGTATTGATGTCATAGGTAATTCTGTAGTTTTAACGTACTAATCATTCTTATACTTTTAGTACTATTTATGTATAACTATATAATGCATTTGACCATTAATTCATAAAATGGTTAACACTTGCTATGTACCCGGATGTACAACTGGATATAAATCAAGTAGCGAGGTTAAAACTTCTCTGTTCAAATTTCCCAATGATGTTGAACTGAGGAAAAATGGGTGCGAGCAATACCATGAAAAAATTGGAAGTTGATTGATTGATTTTGATATTCCAACTTCTTGCTTTGAACACATTTTGGAACACTCATGCAAGCCATGTTTTTCTGACACATGCTCTCAGTAAGTCAAAAAGTATGTTTACAGTATTTTTTGTTAATCTAAGTAACTGAAGTTACTTTGTTTTATTTCGTTTTGTTAATCGTAAACTAAAATTTTGACTTGTGCAGATAAAATTGATTTATCACATATATATCTTGATACAGCTTCGGTAGAGAGTTTGTCTTGTTAAACCATAGGCATACGAAGCCGAGCAACGTTATCAAGTTTAGCATATTTAAAGATTATTATATTTACAAAAACACAAAACTACGCAACAATTAAATATCGAACGTTTTCGACATCACAAGATGTCCTCTTCAGGAATAACATACATACAACTTTATGTATGTTATTCCTGAAGTTGTATGTATGTTATTCCTGAAGAGGACATCTTGTGATGTCGAAAACGTTCGATATTTAATTGTTGCGTAGTTTTGTGTTTTTGTAAATATAATAATCTTTAAATATGCTAAACTTGATAACGTTGCTCGGCTTCGTATGCCTATGGTTCAATATATATCTTGGTTAAATACACAAACCGTTTTATCGCATGAGATTCTTGAATACTAAACCATAACACAATTGGATAATCGCATGTATCATAAAAAATTTGACAATTGGACTATGCAATTATCCGGTTTTGTCTATTTTATATTGTAATCTAATATGCTTGTTTGCAATATAAAGAAATATGCTTGCTTATCAATTTTGCATGACTGTCATTTACATTAACTTCAGTGTTCTTGAAAGTTGCAATGTATTAACTCTTAAACATATGACACATTTTAAGACATTTTCCATGAATCAACTAGTCGAGGATTGGAATTTTATGCTGAGGATCACCCATCTTTTCTTGAAACCGCTCGATTTATCAAAATGGTGGAGAATTTGTTGAAAGTGATGTTTGTGAAACATCAGTTTAAAGGTTAGAGCAACTTCACATAAATATTATATAACATTTTGCTGCAAAGGCACACATGAAGAAGTATATTTGTTTATTCTTAATTGTTTAATTATTTGTGGAGACTGAAGCTTTCTGGCATGTTACCTCCAAAATTTGTATGACTGATTACAAAGAAAAAATATACATATTAGAACACATTATCTTCATAAAGTACTGTCATTACCCAAAGATTATGCTTATGCCGAAATTAGTTGAAGCTTCTTAGATAGATACTACATTTACTCAATGTTTCAGGTAATAAAATACAAGATGATGCTGTCTTTACTTCAACAAGAAGCTTTGCTAGCTGGAGCCAAATTGTCATCCTTAAATTTCCCAGCAATTACAGCAACAAAAGTTGCATTGTCAGTAACTTGGCTGGTTGATTTTTTTAGGATTGTGACATTAGATGACCTATCCACATCTGACATGAATGTGGCATACTATGTTGCTGGGTATATTGACAGAAGCATTTGTCCTCGTAGGAAATGTAATGCTTGCAAGGAACTTCTTGTTGCCGGTCAAGATGACACTTTAGTGGAAGAAAGCAATGAGTGTTGCAAGCTTCTTGCTTTAGCTGATCGTGGTGGTTTATCCAAGCCAACAGAACTATGTTTTATTGTAACCTCTCTTGCAGTGCACCATTATTATGCTGTGTTATTAGAGTGTTAGAGTGGAAAATTAAAAGGAATTTAAAAGGAAGACTGTTTACTATTGGAAATCAACGTAATATTTTTGTTTCCGCTCTCACGGAATGCGCAGTGTCTCAGTTTAATTACCTTCTTGTCATCGTATCTTTAAAGTGTGATTCTGGTCATGCAAGCTTTAAAATGATTGTAGAAACTGCTTTCAATTGTGTCGCAAAGAATGAACTTAACGTTTTGAAGACATTAAAAAAGATTTGGTTGCCAGTTTATCGCGAAAAATTCAAAAACTACCTTCAAAAAACTAACTGTAAGCAATCATTAAATATATATTGAGAAGAGGTTGCTTGGTTATAGAAGAACCATATTTATTATACATTGTGTAATTGTTTACTTATGTTATGTACATGACAATGTTTAATATGTGAATATTGTATACAATGCTCTGGTATGTGAAATGTATGCAACATAGCTTTATATAGCCTGTAGCATACAATATGCATAGGCCTATGTCAGTTTATTAATAAATGTCATATAAGCGTTTTGATACATTTATTACTTTATTAGAACGTTGTTGCCATTCTTTAGTGACAATACATTCATATGTTCAAAATTGATGGTGCTGTTCGATGTGACTGCGTATCTACTTAAATTGTGCAGTGACCCTTCTAGTGTTGGCGGATAAGCGGAGTTTCGCGTCCCGTAATATAAATCCCTAGTCCGCCGTGAGACTTAATTTGTCCGCCGAGATAGCTGCTCAGACCGGACACGTTTGTCCGCCGTCAACAAAAACGAATTTCGAGGCCTGGTCATCGTATTATTTACAGTACCGGGTACCGCACGTTTTTTATGGATTGTTTTATTAAACAGATTGCACAAAATTATTCTGCCAGAATGACAGTGGTGTCTAAACACTGTTTGAACCCACTTTGAAGTTAAAATGTGTTATTGTATATTATATACCCATCGGCCACCCCCACTAGTGGGGAGCAAACCGACGATGGATTATGATGATACATTTAATACACACAATAATATCACCAAAATATTACAATTATAATACATAGGCTACACACGTCAGAGTATGAAAATATCTTTCTAATAAACAAAAGAGTACCGGTAACTGTTTAAGTTTACAAATATGGTTTTCAGAGGTCCATGAAAAAAACATGGTTGCAAAGATGCACATGGACTACCGGTAACTGGTATAATATGTTGTGTAGTGACTTGTGAATTTTTCTAGTTGTTTGCTTATTTTCCTTAAGTTGGATTAATTCAGGCATCCTTTTGCTTCAGGTTTGGACATACAACTCATAGTATAGGCTAGAATGCCAGCTACAAGGCACATGAAAAAGCTTTTAAAGTTGCCAACTAACCAAGATGAGGTATGGTTTACAAGTGTCTAAGGTTAGGCGTACATGAGGTTATTGTCTTCATCTCTGCTTTATCCATGTAAGTGCACCCAGGCACCATTAGCATAATACCAAATGTCACTCTTAAATAGACTACGCAGTCTACATACCACCCCGATAGCTCAGTTGGTTAGCGTTGTAACTTCGTAAACAAAGAAGCTTCAAAATTAAGCACTGGTTCGACTCTTGGAGTGTGCGCTTGAGCATTTCAGTAATGCATTCTAAAGACCGCTTTCCATTCAGCGGCACCTAATGGATAGAAAAATTTCCTGGCAACAACACAAACAAACGAAAAACTTCACTGAGGCAATCTCGGTGACCGGCCCTGCTTCAAAGGCCTCTACAAGTATGCAAAACTACCAGGATTAACCTATCAAGGCTTTGTCAGTCCTAGAATAATGATTCAAAACCAATCACATAACTTTACCCTTTTCTTGTCGTCGAGACGACGACGGCGACCCTTTTCTGAAAATATAGTTGTGGCTTTGTAGTCTTATGCATAGAGTCTGCACTTGCACTGTAGTCAAACATGTTGAAAATTTATGCACATTGGTTTGGTTTATCCTTATATGAAAGTAATCTACCGATTTAAATCACCTTTATTCCTACAATGTGTCAATCGTTTTATTGCATCAAAATCTGAAATTCCAAACTAAATCACATTGGTAATTAGTGGAACCAATTATTTAGGTAAAACGGTTGATATATATATCCTATAGTAGGCTTATTCAAATAATAACTAAACCGGATGATTGTATTGTTTAGACACTTACGCAGTTTTGTTTTTTTTCCAATGTGTTGTCAGTTTTTATTGCACTTATACAGTACATTGATTAATTGCAGATTTCACATGATACTGACAAAACAAATGAAGCCGAATGCAAGAAAGAAATAAAGAGTGAATTGGAAACTATCCCTCAACCACTAGAAAATGATGCTGTTGGTAAGTGAGATTTGAATTATCACCAAGTTCATGCTATTTGTGCTTACAAATAAAATATTGTGATATAGATGCATGTAAACAGTTTTTTGTGATATTAGGGGTATGCCTGATTGGTTATTATTAGATAGACCTCTTATGGGTTGTTCAGTGTTCACTGTGATTGAGGCAGAATCATGTGGTTGTTAGGGCAGTTACTTAGCGGTTACAAGTGCAAATTTTCTGAATTTTGGTACCTATATCAGGGGTTCTTAACCTTTCTTTTTGAGTGGATGAAATGGAAAGAAAGATATTATCTGATATAGAGAAACCTTGGGCTTTAGGTAGAATAGAACATGGTGTTGTCTGATTGTAATAGGTCTGAAGGTCTCAAGGCAAGCCATTTACAAGCTAATGAAGACAACAAATAACGTTGTGTAAACATTTTATTTGCAGGCAATGTAGGAAAAGTTGCTTTCACCATATCCTTAAATTGCAGTGACACATAGTTTGTTTTCTATGATAACGTGAACTCAACAATGCTCAAATTTTATTGTTTATCTTTATCAAAAGTTTCCAAGGTAATTGATCGATTTTTTTGAACTTGTATTTTTTTACAGATAACGGAATCATTCACAGTGTATCTTCAGAAGAATCATCAGAAGCTGACAGTGATGATGAGGTTTCAATAATATTTTTTGAATTATTTGACCTAGGCCTACTGGTCAGTGGTCATATTTGGTAGAAATACCAAAAAAACCTAAAATATAGCGTTGCACCTTATACAGGTATGGTGGGATTCTAATGAACGTCTCAGCAGGGTTGCCAAATCAAAGTTTGATTTTTTGAACTTAGTTTACAACGTTGTCAGAAATTAAGAGACCAGTTGAATTTTTTTTCTTTATATTTTATTTTCGCAAACAATTATTTTTGAAAGAAAAAGGAAGGTTGTACCTCAAACATCTGTCAGATTGGCCCAAGAAGTTATTTTTGTGTTAAGTATTTTATAAACTTTACTTGTTATGTAAATATGTAGTATTAACAAATGCAGCATGTGGAGAAGAATCTATTGGTGTATTTTTTGTAAGGTTTAATTGTTCTTTGTTGTAGAGTCCAGGGGCGTCCAACCTGTGGCCCGCGGGCCACATGTGGCCCGCGAGAAGGTTCTGAGTGGCCCGCGTGATATTTTTCGATCTGACATATATTATATAATCAACTCAATCGGCAACGTAATTTATGGCGAACTTACATTCCGATAAATTGGCATTTATTGTTTGCTTTCTTTATTACTCTATAATCCCTAGTGCATGGGGTGCGCAACTGTTCAAGTTAATTTTGTTGTATCACAATGCGCATTGTTACGCATCACATTTTCCACATTGTTACGTCCACCCTTTTCCACACAGTAGTAGCCTACTGGTGCTTCAAGAGTCAGTCAGTCAGCAATATTTCTTGCTTTGAGCGAGAGAAGTTCAAAACTTTCTATTGCTAGAATTTTACAAAAAAAATTGTTTCTTAAGAAAAAGATCAGAGGATTCACAGATTGGCAGTTTTCGTGACATCATTATTCGGCAGCACTTACTTGTGCGAGCAAGTTTTTCGTGGATGCACCTAGGGACAGCCGGACAATACATTACGGGACGCGCAACTCCGCCGTTCCGGCAACATCAGAAGGGTCAATTGCCAATTTGACATTTTTACGCTTTGCTGCTGGCTTGCTTTCAACTAAAAACCTTAAACCACTTTAAAACCAACTTCACTCTTCTTACATAACTCATAAAATGTACAAACACATTTCTAAGATTAGAATTTGGGTGTGAGGGTTTTAATTAGAAATTATCAGACAGTCGTTTTTAAGATTACAAAATAGCAGTAAATACTCAAGTGGCCGCGCAACCATTCGTAAACTACATGTGGCCCTTTGGCCAAAAAGGTTGGACACCCCTGTTGTAGACCATGCGTCATAAATGTGATAATTTCTTCTGTGATTGCTAATTCACTAGATATCAAATTAATCTCATTGTCAAGTGACGTCAATTAAAATTTTAGCTTGTGCCAGGTTGCTGTTTGATTTTTGCGCAGTAGTCTCTGTTGTATGACAGTGACACTAATGTCGAATAATTAGTTCTAATAGATAACTCAAACTCTTACTTTACCTAACCCATTTTTTCTGCAATGCAGAATCTACACTTTAGTCTTGTGTTGTCGTTCAAGTTGCTCGTAAAGTTGAGGTTTTTACATTTACTTTCTTTTCCAGACTACTCATGCCAAATTGCTAAGAAAACGAAAAAAAATTCAGCACAAAAAGCAAGAGCTAATAAGAAGGCTAAAACTACATGAAACTGCGAATCACCTTAGGATGTCCTTAAGCTCTCCAAAGATTAGTTCAACCCAGAAAAGAAAGCTAGGTATGTTTTAATCATTACATACGCGCATGTGTTGTACTAAGTTTTGTAGCATATGTATTTTTGAATAATTTAACTTACTATAGCCTACAATAGCTTAAGCATCGCTCACAATGACAAATCAAAGATTTTTTTCTTTTTGTTGCTAAGCGAAATAGTTTCTTCTTCATATGAATCTTCTTTGCCACTCCAAGGGTTGAAGGGCTCTGCCTTTTGCGACCCTTGAGCAGCAGCGGAGATTCGGTCTAGATGTTTGGGCAGGTGTCGAGCAGCCACTGAATTGATTCGTCATCAGTTCACGCAGACCACACACACTATATGGCGCATGGTAATTGGCGCAGTTGTAGATGGTGTGGTCTGCGGTTTGTTCCTCCTTGCCACACTCTTATGCCTCAGCGATATTGTTTATTATGTGGTGAAGTAATTTAAAATTCTTAATCTGAAGTGACCGTGTTTTCATAAGTTGTAAAATACATAAATGGGGGTATTGCTGTCATATTTAGCCTAATCCTTATCACGCAAACGTAGTGTTTTTTTATTTTTTATTTTTTTTTATTTTAACGCTTGTACAGTAAATTGTAGCTGTAAAACGCTTGTACAGAGTTAATTTTATTCATTTGGGCATTTTCCAGTTTACAAAAAGTCCTCCGTTGGTCCAAAAAGAAAGTCATTGAGGCTGCAAAAAATAGAAGCAACTAATGATATCGACACCACGCAGTCAAACATCGAAGAACCTGAACCGGAGGTATAATATTAAACTGTAGTTGATTTTTGTGATATTTTTACCTTTGAAAACTTGAAATGTCTTATACCAAGGTGGTCTGAACCTCAGGGGTCTGCTACTATTCGGTGAGTCCGATTCGGTGAGTTCCTAACCTCTAACCCCTAACCCCAAACCCCTAACCCCAAACCCCTAACCCTAAAACGGCAATGATAATTAGACTACGGTACCCGATAATTTAAAAAAAAATTGAAAAAATCCCCCGTTAAGGAATCGGACTCACCGAATCGGACTCGCCGAAACGGGCCATTCCGGAACCTCAGACTACTTGTGCTTTGCAGAATCCATTTTTATATTTTTCATGTTGTTACTTGTAATGAAAAGTTATATTCGCACTCACATAATTGTGTTCAATTAAACATTTATGATTTTGTGAAGTTGTAACCTGTCAATTCAAGGAGGGAGCAAAATGTTTTGAAACTCGGAAGAAGACGACTCTTGAGCGATAATTGTGAAATGAAGCCAGAGTTTTAAATTTTGCATTATTTTTTTTCAAGACAGCAATGTCTTGCATTGACATCTTAAAGATTTTTTTACCAAATTCTTTGGTAAATATTGCTGAGGAATGAAATGCTCGGAATGTGTAAGCTGAATAATCACATTACAAGGTTACAAGGAAATATACTTCTAGGTTCGATTATCATCCCAAGAACATAGCATCCCGCCTCAGATTTTGGTCGAGTCCGGAAAGAACTCTGCAGGAGGCGGTGATGAGATCGTTGAGGACTACCATGACTTATCCACGGCATTTGAGAAGATAAATATAAAAATAGATGCCATTGAAGCGAGTCCTTTCAACAAGTGAGTATTCCTCACACTACCTCAGACTTAAGTGCGTCTTTTCACTATTTGCTCCAAACAAATATGCACAAATAGGAGCAGGTACACTCTACCATCGATCAATGGTGCTTGACAGGATATGCCACTGACCACAACGTTCTCACCCGCACAATTTGCGGTACCTCAAATGTGGCCTGATGGCTTAAATTTGATGAAATAACACCTTAGCTGGCTACGTACAAAAATAACACCTTAGCTGGCTACGTACAAAAATAACACCTTAGCTGGCTACTTACAAAAATAACACCTTAGCTGGCTACGTACAAAAATAACACCTTAGCTGTACAAAGGTAGCGATGGCAAAAGGCAGTAGAAAGTTTTTTATTTAACAGTATTTCAACTGACAATCCAAACTGTGTCAACATTATGAGCGTTTCAAACTTCATCAAAGGGAAACACAACATCACCTACGAAAGCAGTAGCCTACGTCACGAAATTTTGTCGTTTTCGAAACAATTTTGTTCTGACGTTCATTAGACAATCCATCATTGCATTCACAGGATGCTTCATGATTTCAAGACTGGGAACTGTAGATACAGGAAGGTAGTAGACAAACGGATATACAGCCTCACAGTGCATGGAAGGAATGATGTGATACTTGCCGCTGCTGCTTCAACATCTGGGATGATCGGTATTTGGAATCTTGTAAGTGTTCAGTGTTCACAGTTTTTATGACATCAACAAGCATAGGGTAATATTGACTCACGTTTTTTTAGTTAGTTTTGTATTGGATTAAAAAGATACGGTCTTTTTCTTGGTTCGAAAAATACAGAACATCTGAAATGTCTCAGGTCTTTGGAGTTTGGTTGGAATTAGCAAGCAACCCACTCGCACTGTATTGGAATTACTTTAAATTAGTATTTATTAGAGATGTACCGATGTATCGGTGATATCGGCCATTTTTTGAGTATCGGTATCGGCAAAATTTGGCCGATACTGTGGCCGATATTAAACACGTAAAAAAAGGCGTTTGCTGGGGATTTTCTACAGAAGCAAAGATATAATTTTTTTAAAGTAGTAACTAACGTCACATTGATGTAGAAAAATAACAACCTGTTCAAATTTTTAATACGTTACACTCCCATGACTTCTTCCGCGCAAGTTTTAACATTGGTTGCTTAGAGTGATTCTTTCACTTAAACAAAATATTTTGTTTCAGCAGTTTTGCGTTGTTCGATTCTTAAGTTGTGTAAGGAGACTCAATTTCTCCAATATTTATCATTTGTGTTTCTTTTTTACTCTCAGCAGAGTATAAAACTTGTAAAAGTTTTTCATCCATACAACGCCTTGAATTAAATTATTATATCTCAAATCGGCATAATAACGTGACATCATCTAAACGTAACAGAAATAGCGAAGAGCAAGTATCACTATAGAAAAAAACACAAAAATGCAACGCAAATAGGCAACATCAAAAGACATAGATGTTCTTTGACTTGTCAGCAACAAGTGGTGATAGCTGTGGCTGTGGGAGTTTGTTGCGCAGCCTACTTACTCTGACATTGTTTAAGCTTGATGAGTTTATTACAACGAAAGGTGAAAATTAAATCACAAACTGATAGAACCAGCTTACTAAAAACAACCAAGTTACATGGGTTTTTTAAACGTTTAGCAACGTAAAAACGATGCAAAATTATACATTTTTGCTACCTTGGTAGTCTTGGCCTGGCAAAAGCTTCTCAACCAAACGACAAGCGCCCTTAGGGGTAGGACCTTTGACATACTGATATCCCGTGGACGTCGCTATAATAGCATCTGGACTGGAAGCCAAACGCTGCCGTCCAAGATAAGGCCTGAAAAGGATTGCCATATTGGCGGTTTTGGATTTTCGTTCCAAATTTGTTTTAATGGATTAAAAGAAATATGGCATGTTAAAATATGGCACGATCGCAACACTTTAAGCTAACCAGGGTTAAAAAAAAAGTTGCCTTTTCAAACCTGATGTTTTGTAAATACGCTTCTGCGAATTGATGAAATATAGTTTTTAAAACTATTTAGAATGCTAAAAAAATTAAAAACTGCCAAAAATATGCCAAAATACCACCTCAAAATAGCCTGTTAAACGCACTACAATAAGTCCAAATTTCACAAATTTAGCGTTAAAACCGCCAATATGGCAATCCTTTTCAGGCCTCATCTTGGACGGCAACGTTTGGCTTCCAGTCCAGATGCTATTATAGCGACGTCCACGGATATCCAATTGCACGAACCCGAACCATCAGATGTTAGGTTGTCCGTCCAATTGTGGCCATTTCAGCATTCAGCCAGAGAGTTGGTTATTACTTTAAACTTTTTTTGGTAATTACACAACAAACAAGAGCAATAGCAGTGGTGGGAAGTTGCATTTTTTCTTTGTTCCAAGAAACGCAACTTTGATGACGTCATGAACACCGAAGCTTCTGATTGGTTGATGGCTCGTGATTCAATGGGATATCAGTATGTTGAAGTGCCTACCGCCCTTAGGTTGCACATTACTTGTCGAATAGTTTTTGTACGACTACACAAATTACTTGGTTTACATTTTACATCTTATTATCAATTATGATTGCTTATTTGGAGAGTTTGCGCAAACCCTTTATTAATTTTTCAGAAACCCCAATTATGATGTAATGTTTCTTTCCTTATACCCCAGTTCTCAACACGGTGGCCTTTCATTACTAAAACCTACTATTATGGACACAACATTGAGTTGGGATTGGATTCTTGAATCTTCAAGTACCAAGGACTTCCAAATCCGTCCATTGTCACTCATAATGACGTAATAATGCTCTCTTTGGCACCTAATGTTGCCCATTTGAAGTTCCCCTTGCTGCTCTATAAATTTCCAAATTTGGTTGGTTTTGTGGCGTATTTTGGAATTTATTTATTGTAAGCGCCAAACTTGAACACAACTAATTTTGAATTTAGGGGATTTTTTGGTTTTAGACTAATTTGTCACTGTGTCAGTCGCGGTGGTGCCACGGCTTGTGTTTTAGCACAAGATCTTGTGGTTTTACTTTTGATCTTGTGCTCTTGTGCTTTAAGTTTTACCTTATTTGCATAAAACTATTAAAAAAAGCTTTGAATTGGCATATTATGCCAATTCAAAGCTTTTTTAATAGTTTTATGCAAATAAGGTAAAACTTAGCATTTGATATCTCTCTCTTTAGGTATCATAGCTGATGCAGCCCTCGATGTACAATGATGTTCCAGTTTGATCGATCTCGTGCTTCTTGCCAAATTTTAGTAGGGTTTTTGATAAGTGGTTGAAAATTGTGCAAAAATGTGAATCTTTGTGCTCCTCTTGACCGTTTACCTAGAATTTTTCCACTTAAAGATAAATCTTCAAGTTCGCCTTTCCTTATAATGTGACCTAAGAACTTCAGCTGTCGCATTTCTAAAGATCTCAGTATCTGCTGCTCCTGGCCCATCTGTTGGAGAACTGCTCTGTTGGTTCGAAAAGCTGTCCATGGAATTTTAAGAATTCTTCGGTAAAACCACATTTCTGCAGCTTCAATTTTATTTCGGGTTTTTGCCGTTAGTGTCCAGCTTTCACATCCGTACATCAAAATTGACCAAACAAAGCATTTTAACAAACCAATTTTTAAGGTTTTGGAGAGCTTTCGATCTTTAAAGATTTTTGCCATGGTGTTGAAACTTGACAATGCCAAAATTGCAAATGCCAAAATTGCTTCTTTTTGTAACATTAAAGTATCGGCCAAAGTATCGGTATCGGCCTAAAAAAGTGATATCGGTATCGGCCAAAATATTGGTATCGGTACATCTCTAGTATTTATCATCTTTTCGTGAAGTTGAATGAAAATTAAGCTAGCGTTCAAAATGATAATATTGTGTGTAGATACCGCCAAATGAATTTTTTCCCAAATTTTTTTTACTATGTTGGGTAGCTTCAAAATTATTCAATACCAATGTAATAAGATGTTTTGTGCCGTTTCCAGGAAATTTATATGCGACGTTTTGCAACTTTATTTCTATTTTTAAATGCAACTTTTAACTGCAAATTTTCTGCAGTATTGTACCAAATAAAAAATTGATAAAGAAAAACATGAAGTCCACTAGCTTCAGTACAATGCAACGTGTTTGTGTTCTTAGCTTAAACTGAGTAGTAATTTAAAAGCGATTGTAGAAATGTTCTGGCCAAACATTAGTCCAGCACTATTTCTAGTATAGCTAGAAGTATATTTAATTATTTAATATGCTAACATGTTGCATTGCCAACCAATGTATCAGAATGTTGAGCGAAGCTTCAGCATTCTAGATAAACTGTTGCAACAGGTTGTCATTTTTCCACGGTGATTGTTTAAAAATATTTGCCATTGCTAGTGAATAAATTACACGACTAAAATACTGTGAAATGCTCTTGTACAAAACTACAAATGCAGTTTTTTACTCCAATCTTTACTAATACTGTAGTTGAATGAGTTTCGCTTTTAGCAGCATGATCGTTGCTTACTTCACAGTGTAGATTCAAACTAATACTAATACTAAATGAAGTTATATCCCTTTCCTACTACAAAACAGTTGCCCGTGATGACTGGTTCTTGACACTTTGAAAGTACGCCAAGTGTTCAGTTTGATTTATGTGCTCAATCATACAAAAAGTATAAAAATTTTATCAAGGTTAAAACTTCACCTTTTTTGAAGGGCTTTCATTGTAGCTTGTCTAAGTTTTTAAAATAAGGGACCAATTAATCATATATTCAATTTTTAAACAGTCGTCGTCGTCGTCGTGTGAGCCTCTGGGGCCGAGGGTCTATCCTTTTACCACCCCAGATTCACGATGTTCCCGGACTACACTGGAAGGCTGCTAGAGAGCAGCCAGTCTTTGGTTTCATCATCCATGACACGCAGACCTTCTACTCCGTTAGGTGACTTGAAGATGGAACAGTCATTGATAATGTGGTATGCGGTCTGTTCCTCGGCACCACATTCACAGGAGGAGGAAGAGGCCATTCCCCATTGGTGCATGGTTGAGCGGAAAAGCCCGACGCCCGTACGAAGACGGTTGAGGCGCACCTATGCCTGTCTAGGTAGTGTTAGGCCGATGGGGCGTGTGTCGGCGTCGGGGATGAACGAATGGAGTATGGTGGCGTTTGACTTCCATTCAGAACTCCATTTATGGTCCGCCCAAGCAGCCGCAGAGATGTCTTGTACATCAGCTTCGTTGATAAGAAGTTGAGCGGCTGGCACGAATGGGTGTCTTGATTTCAGTCGACGGGGGTGCTCGTTTGGGAGAGCAGAGATCTTGTGGTGAAGAAGGTGGTCAGGCTCCAGTGCCCGTTGACCGAGGGACAGAGGGACATATAACATTTAATAGCATTTTAAACAGTAAATGCTATTAAATGTTATATTATTTATTCAATTTACTATGTTTTTTCGTCAGGAAGAAAGCAAAGCAATGGATGATTGTGGATCCGTTTATACGTTTCCAACTTATGGAAGAAATATTTCAAGTCTAGTCTTTCCTCTTACAAAGCCAAACTTGCTCTATTTCTCTAGTTACGCCGGTGCTGTGAGAGCCTTGGATTTAGAGAAGCTGGTTTTTCGCCAGGTTAGAAACAAAATGGTTTCATTCCATGAGTGTTGGAATAATCTTCACAAAATTCACCAACATGGGATTAGATCAACAACCTTCAGTTTTGTTTTAATCCGATTTATTGTGCTTCTTTTTGTCCAAGCATCGAGAGATTCTTTGTTGCTTTTCAACTGGACGATATGTCCAGCTGCAGAAGTTAAAGACCGTGCGATCATTCAGAGTCATTTGTTTCTTTTCAGGCGAATAAACTAGATATTTTTACGAGTTTTTATGTCGTTCGTTGTTAAATACATTTATGCATTTTATAAGGTGTTCATTTTACTTTGATATACTCTTCATTGTGCCTCCTTCATAGAAGCGAAGTAAATTAGCCTTGAAATAAATGAGTCATAAAGAAAAAGCTATAGAAAAGTGTTATTGCAACTTGATGGTAGGCCCCTGTCCCGTTTTTGTGCAGTAAACTTTTCGCAATAATTTGCTTTTATTTTCTACACTTCGTTATGTCACTTCAGTGCATCATCGATGACGAACAGCTTTCTGTGTCAAGCTTCGATTTTCAAAATTTGACAAATGACGTCATAATAGCCGGTTCTTCTAGAGGTGACGTCATAGTATCCGACACTCGCTCACAGAGGTATGTACGGTACTCCGTGATATTCTTACCACATGTAACATTATTTCGACGTTTCTTGAAAGTAAAACTTGTAAGTATTTCAAGTCGAAGAAACTATTTTGCGGTAAAACAATATATTGCCTGCAGCTCAAAATTCGAAAAAGCACCTATAAATTTCATGTTACGTATCCCAAGTTGCACCCCTCCGTCGGAACCTTCTAACTGCTGAGTCTGTCCACTAATTGAGCTTACATTGGCATCACAACACATTTTGGTGATGGCACAAATTTTTTCAGAGTCCAATTAGTCAGTTATTTTCTGGTTATTTTATTAACAACTTGATGTTTATATCATCAGCTATCCCAACCAATACTTGATTTGGCATCAAAATAAAATCGACTTTTTTTCAGCTCAAAATGTGTTTACGATGCCCATGACCGTGTGATCAAGTCGGTTTCGGTTCATCCTCTACAACGAAATTACTTCGCCACTGCCGGCAACGACAGGTGAGCAAATTGTACGGATGGTCACTGGTTAGGAGAGCGTTGCAGACTCAAAAATATTTTTGTTTTCTGATTAGGGATGTACCATTGTACCTCTTTCACGGTAAAATAGTTGAAATTCTGCGTTAATATCAATCAATACAATGGACTTCGCTCTTTATGACTACCTGGAGACTAGGTGTGACCAGAATGCGGCAAAAATCGTCGCATTTACCATTCGGTGCATTTCATTTATTTTTGGTCGAAACCTTTCATGGCTCGGGCCCGTCCGAGACAGGCCTGGGTGCGTCTCAACCGTCTTCGTACAAGCTCTGGCTTTTCCGTTGAACCATTCACCAATGGGAGATGGCGTCGCCTTCTTGTGAATGTGGTGCCGCGGAACAGACCACATCATCAACGATTGTACCATCTTCAACCTTCCCAACCAAGCAAAAGGTCTACGTGTTTTTGGATGATGAAACCAAAGACTGGCTGAGAGTGGCTATTCTCTAGTAGCCTTCCAGTGTAGTCCAGCAACATAGTGAATCTGGGGTGGTAAAAGATCGACTTTTAAAGCTGACTAAATACCGTGTTGCATTTTTCGATACAGTTTTTGAAAACAAAATATTATTCAAACGTTATGCACGTTTAACTCATCAGTGAGTCATCACCCATACTTTCAGCAAAGTCAAAGTCTTCGATTTTCGCAATTTAACCAAAACCTTGAAACCTGTCTCCGTTCTCCATCAACATGTCAAGTCGGTGGATTCTGCTTACTTCTCTCCCCTGACTGGCGACAAGCTGTTAACAACGTCATTGGACAACAGAATCAGGTGGCCATTTAATTTTTTGCACGTGACCGCTAGTCGATGCTAGTAAGCTTTTTGTGCAGGTAAACTCTTTAACGTAGGACAGTTTTCCGTGCGAACCAGCTACCACCATTGCGCCGCGGCGCATTTGTTAAGAAAGGTAGGACAATTTTCCTTATAAACTCAATTGATTACAGTTATTAGGATCCTTCTTGCACTCAGTTCAGTTGCAGAAGAAAAAAAAATATTGGCAGAGGGTCATAATCGATCACACCCAATCGAAATGAATATTCCCTTGCCCTAACCTTAACCCATTAGGCCACGCTACTTGTGGCGATACATTCACTTAATTTTCTTTGCATCAGAAATCTTTCAAGAAGAACGTTCAGAATATCACGTGCTGAGTCACATGACTGAAATCAGCTGATTTACAATGAAAATTGCCCTATGTTAAAATGCCTACCCTTTGTGCAATGCTCTCAGCACAGAAGTCATGGGCAGAATATGAAGTTTTCACTGCATTTGCTATCTCTTTGCAGAATCTTCGACGCAACGAACACATCGGACGTCCGCATGACAACGTCCATCTCACATAACAACCACACTGGCAGGTGGCTCAGCAATTTCAAAGCAACGTGGCATCCCATTCGTGAGGACTTGGTTGTTGTGGGGAGTATGAACAGGCCCAGGCAGGTTAGTGGTTGCCATCAAATGATTTCACTTCTGATTAAGATTCATCAGAAAAACAAACGGAAGCTGAGTGTTAGAGTATTCGTAGAAGTATTAATTTTTTTTTCTTTGTGCTGCACTCATTGTTTCCGTTCATAAATAAGCGGAGTCTATCAAGTTTCTTGTATCCACTTGTGATTGTGCTAAAATGTTTTCTGGTTACACTTTTGCGCCACTACTATTTGTGTACAACTGTATGCCTTTTTTTTGTGTGTTTCAACCTTTTGATTCGAATATGGACATTCTTGTTTGATGCAAATAAACAATAATAAATTTATTTCCACGCACCCTATGGAGAAAGTTATCTTGAAAGCTTGATCTGACAGTTTCACATACTTACAGAGGCTTTGAACCACTGGCCCCGACCGCAACTTTCCAAAAGGCACCATTAAAAAATTCCCTTTGAAGTTTGTTTGGTAATTACAGAAGAAAAAAGAGCAATAGCAGTGGTGGGAATCAAACCCACGTCAATGAAATGACTAACCTATCACCGCCCTAACTCTCTGCGCCATGCGCCAAGTCAGCCGATAGAAAACCCATGACTTAATTTAACTATGATTTGCATTTTTCTTATGTTTCTCTAAGGGGATTTTTTAATGGTACCTTTTGGAAAGTTGCGCCCCGACCCTGGCTACCAAAGCTTACAATTTAAAGTTTTTGCATGTCTGTATATTCTTCTATCCACTATGTGCCACTGAATGGAGGGCTGTTCTTGAAGTTCGTTGCTCAAGCGCACACCTCGAGAGTTAAACCAGTTTTTCTGGATATTTGTTGATAAACTCAGAGACAGCGTTTATCAACTGGTGTATCATCGTAATTTGCATGTCTGCATACTTGATTTAGAATCACACAATGCACGTTTTGATTTTTCAGATTGATATTCTTGGTTCTAACTTGGAAACACTGTTGGAACTGACCAATGAAGAGCTTCAGAGTGTATGTTCGCTCACAGTCTTCCATCCCTCACGTCACGTGATTGTCGGTGGTAACTCAAGCGGAAAAGTTTACGTGTTTGGTTCTTGATGACCGATGCCGCCGAAGAAGACGCAGTGATTGACACAGAAATCGCTGAGTGCTATCCCGCTGTTACTAACCACACGAGTTCGCTGTTGAGCACGCACATCCAACGAAACGATCTGACGTCATTGCTTCTCGACAAAGATGAAACTTTATTATATTCGCTATTTGATTTGAAGAGCTGCCAATTCAAACTTATGTTCACTTACCGTTTATCAAACAAGGATAATAATAACGACACTATTTAAGTATTTATACAATCACTCACTTGAATTTTTATACGTATTGCCTTTTTCACAAGTTCAGCATACTACATTAGCCTACAAGTGCCACCGCCACTGTCTTCTTTTCAAAAAACTTGAAAAATCTGTAGTCAGCCGAATATTTGGGTCGAATATTGTGTAACAATCTGATATTCGGTCTGACACTAAAACTTTGTGCTCACTGCATTTCACGCGGTGCTCAATTTTACAAAATTTGATGCTTGTTTTCTACTCAATGTTCGCAAGTGTCACCAACATGGTTATTGGTTATGGTGAACTGAAACTTGCAGTACCAACTGAAACGCAAGCTGCGATGTAGATAAAAAGCGACCTGTTGCTTTGCCTGCTTGGTTTTGCATCCCACTCTCAATGCTGTCGCATTTGGATAAAAATCAGTGTGAAATTTGTTTTCCTGCACTGAGAATTCGGTGGCAGAGGTTTACTTCCGGATAACCATAATTTGTACTTTTCTAATTTGTAAGTTGTTTCGCTTTTTTTTGATGTAGTTTTCTGCACTCGTCTTTTGTAATCACACACTGATTCAAGATGTTTTGCCATCGTTATTCACCTTGCCGTTGTTTCTTTCTTTTTTAACCTAGCCTTAGTGTTGCTAACTATTTTTCTTGATAAACTATTTTCATTAACTGACTTGAATTTATTGACTTGGAGCTTAATCAGAGGGGAACAACGCCAGTCCATCCTACTTGCAGCTCAGTTTATCATGTCTAACGGTCATGTGTTAGGCTACAATTTGAGGTTAGCCACGGCAATCTAGAGTCTAGACGTTAGTGTGCTCCAGTGGCGTACAATGATTAGTTTTTTGAATGTTCACGTTTTTTAAAAAGTTTTAAACATATTCTTGATTTGCACAGTGACTCTTGGTATCACATCAGTTTATTTTGATATGACCTGAACAGCTATTGAGCAAATTGCAAACCTAGTCTATGTTTAAAGCCTGCTAAAACAAAAGTAAACACCCAAACTAATGGCCACCGTTCACCACTGGTGTGCTCGCCTTTGGCTTGATAGATGACGGTATTGCAGTCGGACTGATTTTGTTTGAAAGTCTACTACAAAGCACTAAGAGGAAAGATCACAACCTTATAAAAAACACATCAGCTTATAATCTGCATTTTCAGGTTTAAAATTCACAAAATCGATGTCCTAGTTAAGCTTGAAAAGCTAGTGATATGCCAATAAAGGTGTCAGGTTCACAATGAGCCCAATTGGTGGTAGTTTTGAACTGTTTCTCCACAAATCGTTGTTGTGGTGACTGACATATTTGTTGGCAGTTTTTTTTGTTTCCATGCAAGCTGGCGAATTATTTCGAAAACTCAAGGAAATTGAGCAATCAAATGCCGACAGCTGACGAGCATATAGCGACTGTGCCATCAAAACGTCGCTTTTACAGACTTGAAAATGACCGTTTTTGTTTGGCTGCTTCGCCACCAAATCCAGTCCTGGAACAATTGGCGGCTTGATGCCAATTCAATGTCAAAAGACAACGCGTTGGCGAAAACAACCCAACTTCTCTGTGTGGATGAAACGGAAATTTTTCATGTTTTATTTGCAAGAGCGACATAGTGAATTACAAGCAGGAAACATCCAAATCACCGGAACCCGTTTCCCCTGCTGGGACGAAGCCAACAGGCGCCATGATTGCTTGCTAACAAGCACCCATGCTTGTTTCTGGTAACAACCTATTAGGATACAATTGTCGCTTTCAGGACTTGTCTTGGCTCAATTCCTGTGAGAAACAACCGATTTTACACCTTCTGATAATGAGAAGTAAACTTTGAAATCTGGCTGATGTGTAATTGCTTGTAAGTGAAATGTCATGTTTAAATGACAGAAGTCATGATTTAACGAGAAAAAAGTGTCCAAAGATAGCTTAAGTTATGTCACCAGCAGTGAAAATTCTTTTTTGGAAACTTCCATAAGAAACTTTGATATGAACGCAATGTTGCCTATTGCAAAGCTATGTGCGAAATCAACCAAACGTGCACTCAAAATCTAGCCTGCCAGATTCATCTATAAACATAACTCTTCAAGTTACGTTTTCACAGACACCAGTTTAAGTGTATATCAAAGTAACAGACGCACGTAGTGCAAAACGATACTGAAACGTAACATTATGGTTTCTATGATGAAACAATACAGCCACATAAAGCGTTTTTTCCACTAACCGTTTCGGTAAAAGACAATAATGATTCGACAATTTAAATTAATGTTTGTTTTTATATAGCGCTGTACCCATCGCAGAATGCGTTGCTCCTCAGCGCTTTACAAAGCAGGCTGTCAATGCAGCCGTATAGAGGCGCAACTGAGTCCGTTATTACCCGAATCCATTCCGTTGCTCAGTGCCAAGCAAGAATTAGATTCCGTACCATTGTTAAAAAGTCTTTGGTATGACCCTGCAGGGTATCGAATCTATGCCTACCGATTCAGAGGCGGGCGCATTAACCACTAAGCCACCGAGCCGGTTCCTTTTTTTCATTTCGAGAAAAGTTTAACAAGCATAAAAAGATCCTCTTTTGAATAATTTGAATTGATCCTCTTTCTCTTGAATAGAATCTCGATTCTCGAGCGCTTTATTGACGCGATACTATTAAAACGACTCATCAATGCAAACCCAACCCCTTCCATGTCACTGTGTTGAGAAAATGGTCGATTACCATGGCTTCCCACAAGGGGTTGCGTAACGAACTTAAGGAGTCGCAAAAAATGTACCAATTTGCAAAAAGCACTGCATATTAACATTTCTGTGCAAGATGCTGCGACAGTTATTAACTTTATTAGGAGTCGTGCACTTAATAGGCTGCCCGTATTTTTGCAACTTTATGTGGTGAAATATATTAAGAGTTAAAAACTCTTTCACTGCATTGTGAAGTGAGGTGACTTTCAAAAGTCAAAGCTTTAAAAAGGCAAGCCAATTAACGTTGAAAAAACGAAATAGTAATTATAGATATAAAAATACAAGAAAATATAACCATCTACATTCTACAACAACTCTTATGAGCATTTTGGAGTGCAAGTTAACACTGATAAAACTAGGGTACTCAACGAAACGCCATCTGATCACACCTCCCCAGAGATCAATATCAAGAAAAGACTTCTAGGCAGAGATGGGCGTGATCTTGATCTTGATCTTCAAGATCACTTTTTTTTGGTGATCTTGATCTTGATCTAAGATCACTTTTTTTTGTGTGATCTTGATCTTGAAGAACAATAAGATCAAGATCACTTTAAAATTAAAGTTTACTTCCTAGATAGAGGCATTTTTTTAAAACTTGTACTGTACAAAGTAGTTAGTGGCGACTACTAACATTAAGCCACTGCTAATCTGGTATGTGTCGAACAAAAGACGATTTAAAATCTCCATCTAATCTGGTCAGTGTTGCCATTTCAAAATTGAAAAAGTTTTCGGTGTTGGTCATAATAAATAAGTCAACTTCCGTGTATTTTATGTTGACGTATAATAAAAAATGATTTAACTTTGTTCACAATTTCCATGTGTGAATTTTAAAGAAATGTTTGCTTTCTTTGACCCAATTTTAGATGTTTCAAAAGTGTAGAATGGCGGTGTTAAAAAATCTGGACTCTAGCCGACTTTGGTCATGTAAAGTGGTTTATTGCAGCAAATCAACCAGACCAAGACTTGTTTAGGGTCTGAGTATGGAGCGGTTTGTTTGACCGCAAACCTCTGGAACTTTTTTGATAGCAGACAACAGTATCAAGGTTGCCAGATGGGTAAATGGTGCAATAAACATTGACATAACACAGTGAAAGTTAAAACAACTTAGTAACACGAATAAAAACTCCAACATAAACCAGACAAAAATTTGGTAAAAAATGATGCAGTTAAACTTTATTATTATTTATTTATTATAAATAAAAAGCATAAAACTAATTGCTTTTTCAGTAGGCTACTATTGTAATTAACCTCGGCCTTGGGGTGACGTTGCGATTCTACGCAAACTACGTCAACAATTGATAGGCCTAATAGCAACAGTCACTAACTCATTACAATTCTTAGGCCAGCGATCGAGTAGTTAAAAGTAAAAGTTAGCAATACCAACTATATACCTTTACCCGGGTTGCTTATATACAGTATAGCAACTATTTTTTGCAACATCATTGACCAAAAACTTCATTTTTTTTCAAGTACACAAAAAGTGATCTTGAAAGTGATCTTGATCTTCAAGATCACGATCTTGATCTTGATCTTCAAGATCACTTAGTTTGGTGATCTTGATCTTGATCTTCAAGATCACCTATTGTTGGTGATCTTGATCTTGATCTTCAAGATCACCAATACTGGTGATCTTGCCCATCTCTGCTTCTAGGTGAAGTAGAGTACTTCTCCTACCTTGGTAGCATAGCCTACTTTCAACTTAACCATCGTGTTTTTAACAACCATGCTATATTCATCCGCACAAAAATTATGGTTTTCCGGGCGGCGGGCAGTCGTTATGTCCACCCTTCGCTATGCTTGTGAAACCTGGACATTATACCGCCGTGACATCAAACGTCTTGAAAACTTCCAGCAGAGAAAATTGAAGCAAATATTAGAGTATTAGACACTCGTTGTGAAGATTGTCTCACCAACGATGCAATCCTTGATCGGGCAAGGTTGCCCAGTTTAGAAGCCACCATATTGAAGCACCGCCTTCGCTGGACAGGACGTCGTGCGAATGGAACCAACGAGGCTCCTCGACCTATGCTTTATAGTGAACTGGAGACAAGTAAAAGACCCCCAGAAGACCAAAAATGAAATTCAAAGATCAGCTGAAAGTCTTCCTTAACCATGCAAACAGTGATCTAGATTCATAGTAACAACTTGCTAGTGACAGATCATTGTGGTAAAAAAGAACTATGAAAGGCACAGAACCTTATGAAAGAAAACACGATACAAAAAGCCCAAGAAAAACGAAACACTAAAAAAGAAAAGCTAAAACTACCACGTCTCTCACCTTCCATAATGTGATTGACTTTTGCTTACATCTTTTCCATCATAGACTGAGCCTCTAAAGCCACATAAGCCTACAACATCACCATCCAAAGCCAAATTCGATTTGAAGACGAAACCAATGTTCGGACACGAGCTGGAGCCGACGACGACGACATTGTCATTTGGTGAAAAGCTAGCGATTCCTTGTCTAACTGGAAGTTGATCTCAGCTCAGGCATAGGTTACATGTTTGCCAGACTCATTTGCGTGCTCGAAAAGAAGATGGTAAAACTAATCAAATGATGTGTTTCTGCATTATATTTCAACACTGTAAATGTGATTATACACAGTAGTTTGTGATACGTTGTGATAGATTTTAAATGAAGAGTTATATTTTGGTTTCAATCTCTTACCTGAGATGGAAAACGTTATGAAAGGGAACGGAAATGTTCCTACAAAAATTATGCATTGCAAAGCCTTACATTCAAAGGTCATAGGCCTACTTTTTACACTTTTAGCTAAGAACATAAGAAAATTCCGTTAATAAAAGTGCATAATTCTCGCTGGTAGCTTAAAATCTAAGTAGCCTAAGTTGAAGCAACGATAAAGTTCACAGGAGTTGTTCAAACTACCATTTGACGTCATTTTCTTACGTTTTGTCACTATCTGACTGGAAATCAAATATGACGTTTTTGACAATCTCTTTAACGCCATAACAGTTCTTCGACCTCACGGGGATGTCAGGATATATTGGGAGTGGTCAATTCGTATTGAACATCGTAGGACTTCTTTTCAAATGCTGAACAAATTATCTCAAATTTTAAATATCAGAAAACATCTTTAAAACTTTTCGGAATAAAACAACAATAAAGTTTGGAATTTGCATGGAAAATTTTTTTTCACCCCATAATATTCCATGATGTGCAGCGAAAATGCAATTTCCATGTTAATTTTTTGTTTCATTTCATCTATTCAACGCCATGCCCGCTTTGCGACTAACTTGACTTGCGTTTATTGTCGCTTTGTGATAATGCAGAAAGTAGCCAACGTTATGGTTTGAAATCGTTTTGGTAGAACGCATTGTTAACGAACATTTCTGTAAAAATCCACAAACATCATGTAATGTAATTAAAAGTACTGAAAAAACAACGTAAGTTGCACTGTTGTTTCAATAATAAAATCTTCCGCAAAGTTTAAGATAACCATCGTTACTCAGCTGACAAAATTAGTCTATTTTACATTATTTCAACACCTACAGACGGTGGGTCAACAACGAAACAAGCTTTTTAACTGGGTAAAAGTGCCAAAGTCTTGTCAAGATGTCAATGTTCTTTACGAGAACATCATTCATTCCTTCTCAGTCGTGTGTGGTCCATAGGCTAGGAGCAAGCCGTTATCACCTCATTCAATGTGATAGTTTACGGCGTTTTTTGCTTTGACAGGACCTGTAAATAGCACATTAATAATAATTAAGAATGCATTCACTTGATATTTAGTTACTATGATTCTTCAAGTATTTTGTGGCTGTTTTGATATTAATTTTTCATTAAATAATAATAATATTGTGTTCAACTTCAATTTGAAATTGATTTATTTCAGAAAATTTTTTTATTTGACAAAAACATTTTTTTTTAAGCGTAAATTTGATTAAAATGATTTTCAAGAAATTTTTTCTCGGAAGAGCATGGTAGGAATAAAAGTAATACTTTAGATAAATGGTTAAAATTACACTAGAAATACTTGAAACGATAAACTCACTTAGTTTCTAAGTTACTTGTTGACTGCTTGAACGGTTGGTGAGAGCGACGATCCAAGTACGTCGGTTCGACACCGTTTGCGAGCGCGCGTCTGTGTTTCGGCAAGACAATTATTGATAACAAGTCAAAATGAGGAACATCTGATTCGATGATTGTATAAATTGACTCATTTAATTTTTGATACATTATACTCAAGTTTTAAAGTAAAAAATCTCACCTTAAAACATCGTATTGTAATTTTGCACCTCGCTAAATTGACTAACAACACTGTCGTTATTCGTCTAAGAAATGATGTATTGCACGTGCGTGTACAGCTGTGTCTAATTTATATTTACAGATTTGTTGGCCTTTAATCTTTTCATTAGCCGGATAAGAAAAATTAAGACTAATTATACAAGTGACTTTAGTTATAACGGTTTCGTGAACATGGCTATATTTTCTCGTAAAACACTCATTTAGTCAAAAATGATTTAGGGCTAAGAATTTATTTCTAAAATTTCCGGGATTGTGAAAATGCTTTGCGGTTTGCCTGTTTCGCAATTCAGCGAAAAAAACTTATTTTTTTTGCTAGTCTGCCTGGTGCCCTATGTCAAGCCGTCTCAATCTGGCACGGCATCAGAAACAGAGCGATTCTCAGGCATAAGTTTCAAGTTGTTGTGATATTTGCGTAAAAAACCGGATATCCTTTAATTGACACACAAAAAGAAATGTTTCGGATGTGCTCCAAAGAAAGTCTGATTTATCATTGGATTAACTAAGCTAACCTTAATTGAAATCAATAATTTGTGATATTGACAATCACTGGGCACGGCATCAGCTAGGTAAGCAGCCCAAAAGATTTTTACCCTCGTTTGTGGATAGTTGCCGCTGTAATCTTTAATTTGTACATCGATCTCTCAAAATACAGTACAAATATATCTTTTTCACTGTTGAAACTGTAATAATCTCTTAAATGTAGGCTAATTGCCTATAGTATGTTTTTTTTAACGCAATTACTTTGTTGTCTTTGACAAAAGTACTTTGTTGGCTTTGACAAAGCAAAGTCAGCCTACACGTTATATCAAAATTAAAATCATAATTTTTTTATCCTAAATAGTCAGTTTCTAAACTAAAATTAAATGACTAGTCACAATAACCTATGATGACGTTAAAGAGCCTATGATGACGTCAAATTATTTTTCATGTTGAAGCTGTCAATCAAGTCAGAAAGTCCGTAATCGTTTGTCAGCGACAAGACAACAATTACAGAAAAATGTTTATAATCGATTAACAATCCGCCCTTGGTAGTGGCGTCTGTCGCCAGTCATACATTAGTTGTAGCACGGTGGAGAGATGCCAGTAGGTGTTAGAATATTATTGTTGCGTTAAAAAATCAATACTGAACGTTGATTGAACCCAAATCCTATAATACGATAGGCCTACTGTAAGATTTGTTAGGCGATTGAACCTTGGTGATAAATTATGAAGACTTATCAAAATGAGCCATCAAGACAAAGTGGGAGGTCTATTGATGGCTTAAATCTATTCTCCAAATGCAGATATTGAACGAAGATATTCGACGTAGAGCTGAAATACTTTGAGTCAAATTTTGATTGAACTCACTCAACAACAAAATGGTGGTAAATCTGTAAACTGTTTGAGATGTTTTTACTGATTTTAAATGTAAAATAGACTTTGTTTGGTCTTTGTTGTTTATAACATTACAGCATGTAAGTTACAAATGATATAACCTCAGATATTAACTTATACCGCACAAAAAGGATTCACGAATTTATGACACGCCAAAGTCGAAAGCAAGAATTTTATTTGTAGGCAGTCGCGTTGACAGGGGGTCCAGGGGTTTCTTTTGGAATTCAGAACCCTGGGATTTTTTAAGGGACCCTGAAAACAAATTAAACACAGCGTATGTTTTGAAGTTTTATTGTGTTTTAAGAGGTCGTTTGTTTAAGGGACCAGGGCTATTCTTTCACTCCTTTTACAGATTACATTTCACTAGTTCAAGTGTTTTTGGTTTTTGTTCCTTTCTTAATTTATATTTTCAAATAGGCTATTAAACTTATGAAGAGAGTAATATATACAGTACGTATGGGAAAAGCCTCTTGGTCAAGCATAGCATGTTTTGAGTGGTGTTTTAAACTTAGGTCAAAAAAGTTGCGGAGAGATGACATGCATTAGTTTCAGATTTTCACTTTCTGGTTGATGTATTTCAACCTGCTGAAGGTTGTTTTCTCATTTATTTATAGCCTTATAGCAGCCAAAAATTAGAAAAATGAATGGACAGTTGAAATTAGTTAACCATGAAACTAATACCAGCTTTTTAAATTCTCAAAAGAAGATAGGCAACGCACGATAACTTAGGTTTTCACAAAAAAACAAGACTTCAGTACCATGCACTTTATAAATTTTGTTTCTAACCCCGCAAATAGCCGTTCTTGCAATTGTTGGAGTCCAAATGGATAACAAGCCAGATGTGCTTGAAATAAATGCAAACATCATTGCTGTTAGCGCAATTTTTCGTGATCATAAATTCTTAACAAGCTTATATTGTAGGCAACTTTAAGTAAGAATTGAATTGCTTTTTAAGTTTCAAGTTTAGTACTTAGCCTAATGCACGTGGCTTGTACGTTGTCGGACTACAAATTTTAAACATGTCAATCTGGACGTTTTTCATGTGAGCTCAAAACTAAAAAGGCATGCGATAAGTAAGCACATGCTAATGTCACCTGACAAACGCTCTTTCCATCATTCAAAGGCTTTCTCATTGTGTGGAAAGTAGCGTGTATTCGAAGGCTCCGTACGGTCGGGACTTTTGAGAGCGAGCCGGAAAATTTGTCAAATATGAACTTAAAATTTGCAAAAAATCTAAAGTTATCTTACAAAAAGGACTAATCGTCACTAAACGGAAAACCCGTGTCACGGATAACTTGTTTTTCGTAGGCAAAAGCGAACTTTTCACCTTTAGGCACGAGCTATGATTTTAGCTTTTAAGCTACACGGAGTTTGCCAATTTTGACGCTTTCCAGATCGTTTTTTGATTTGCACCAACGAAATTTGTTAGTTTTTAATGTAGCCTATTAAAGCTGCCATATCTATGAATTAAAGTTTTGTAAATCAGAATGTTTTTCGTACTATTTTTAAGATGCTGCATTTACTAATGTGTTCAAGACAAAAAGCACTCAAATTAGATCTTGCTATGTTGTGATTCTGTTAATGTAGCATGATGATAGCACAGCAGAAAGAATGTCCTCATATTGTCACAAAGTCAAAGTAGAGCCGAAACTTTTGCATAAAAAACAGCACTTATGAGATGACTAGATATTTTGATCGTCCTTGCGTGACGTCACAATTATCGTGGAAGCAACTCTGGTTGCGAAAGCTAATGGTTAAAATTAAGCTCATTAGCTGGAAACAAACAAACAACACCAACGGAATAATGCCACACGCACTCGGAATGGCCTGTGACTCTGCGAGCACTTAACGAATGAGATTCTGATGAGCGCCATCTCTAAGCTGCGATGATTATCTTAATTTTTAAATCTGGAAGACATTTCTTGTCAAACACGAACTTCCTCGATTGATAAAAAGAGACTAAACGTTATTGGATTTTCTGACCAATTTATGATTTTTTTTGCTAACAGAAGTGTTTTATCACTTAACGTCCGTTGCGAGAAGCTGCATGTTTAATACGTGCAAAGTTGTTAGAAATTAATGCCGTGATGATCATGCTCCGACATAGAATTGGGCAGAAAATTCAAAAAACAAGCAGACAGCATTTTTTTCACGCAAAGCATTGGTTCGTCCCTATCTGATGATACGGTGATTTTGCGTTGGCCATTTGACGGCGTGTGGGCTTTAAGCTTACAAGTTGTTGGCAGTAGTGTGGAAATGGTCTCCTTGTGTGGTCTTGATGCACATTGTCTTTTGTTTACACTTATGCTATAGTGTGGTTTGCTTATCTACTGGCTGGGATAAGTCAATTTGATCGGATTTAAAAAAAATGTTTTTGCTTTGACAGTTAACTCTTCGGCGTTTTTTACCTGCGCACGCACGTAGTGACGTAAGCTCAAATCCAATAATTAAGTGGTTTGATCAGGGCTGTTGAGAGAATAACTTGAGCTCAGTATCAAGGGGATCCTTGAAACCCACATCAACACACTTCTAAAAAAACGGACTATACCCAAAGAAAACCCGGTGGTTTCTTCAAGTTTCCAGGCCCCTTGGAGCCCCTAAAGTCATCCCGGGTACAAAAGTACCCCTTGGCCCCTCTGTCAGCGCTACTAGGTTCGCTTGCTCCCATAACCTACCACCGAAAAATATTCTTTAAAACAAATTGATTAAGACCATGCAGGCGATTTTGACACAAAAGAAAACTTTTTTATTTTCTTTTGTGTCAAAATTTCAATCAAATGAATACGGAGACAAAGAATTGTTTCTACATTTGAGGAAAGAACACAACACATTTTGCTGAATAATTTTCGATTTTTGTGATGCTAAATATAAAAACTCGATTTCTTAGTTAACCATCAGTAGACTACAACAACCGAACAACAATGCTACAAGCTCAACCTTTAGGGAAAAAAATAAAGGTCTCTAAGTTTTAATGATTGGAATTTCGATTAGAAACCTGAACCTTGTTCAAATTCACTTGTTTAGTTTGTTTAGTAATTTTGAAGAGAAAAAGTAGCTTACTGTGGATTTGGAACAGCATAAAATACAATGATTGATGATATGAGAAAGATTCCATTTTGTCTTCAACGTAATTTTTTGAAACCACGCACAAATGCACAGTTTGAACGCTTTAGACCGGTTTTGATTAAATAGATTGCATTTTGCTGTTCTTTTTTGTATAAAAACTTACTGTAAATCTAGACATAGTTGAAGACGTGTTTATTGGTTATTTTAGGGTCAATGTTTTTTTAAATTGTACAGAGTGCACCCGGTACACCATGTTACAACTATACGTGAATCTGCCATGTATTGTGTTGTCTATTGTCTAAACCAATTGATTGCACATGTTTCAGGATAACCAAGCTTCAAGGGTGCAAGATCACAAAACCATTCTCGTTTGTTTTGGCAACATTTATCTGCATTTGCCAACGTTTGTTGAATACTTTCTACCTTACTTCAAAGTTAAAGGCAAAGCTTCGCTAAAAGAGAAATAATCTACGCTAATTTTCTTTCAATCTATTTTCATATCGAATCAGAATTTTAATTCACGCCGCAATAGAGCGTTTTTCGGCAGGCGAATCTTCATGGGTGGCCCGAGGTCGTCTCGCAAGTTCAAACTTTGTTTTCTAAGCGATTTTATCAAACACGTAATTCTCTTCACATCGTAATCGCACTTTGCAAGAAGGAAGCAATTTCAAAGAGAAGCATTTGGACACTTGGTATGTTGTATCAACGTTGGAAAAACAGTACTTCATAAATGGAAATTTTTATTTAGTCTTCTATTGTAGAAAGGTTGAACTTGATAGAAAGTTTTAAGAAGATAGTCATTAATCATTTTGTGGATGCAGACAATTGCATGAGTGGTCCTATTAGACATCTTTAAAAGCCCCAACAGCAAAAGGTGAAAGAAAAATATTCAAGTATTTTTTAAGTGTTTCCATTCAATCTAAATTTTAATATAATTTACTTAAATTTAGAAGCTTTGAATTCAGCCGCTCCAGAAAGTCTACAGTGCAGCCGACATCTTGAAGCACCACAAAAGTATAGTCACCGAGGTTGACGGTTTGAAAGTTCAATAACAGTTGGAGAGGCGTTGTCAATAGACTTTTCCATCTGATGAGATCCTTTGACGATTTTTCTAACTTCAGGTGGCCTTGTAGCTAGAAGGAGGATTAAATTCGACAGTAACTTCATCCTGTTAAGAGCTTTGCAGTAGATTCAAGGAGATTTAGATCGGAGGAGTTACTTTGAATTGAAAGAGCAATAGGCCTACTTTGCTTCATTTAGGTACTGCAAGACATCTCACAGCTGTAAAGTAGTGGTAATGCAATCACTTGTTAAAAATGGTTGACAACTGATTGGATGAATACTTCACAGATGTAGATACAAAAGACCTATTTTAGCCTGACCTGTTTTAGCAGCACCAGGCTAAAACAGGTAGTTTATATCTACATTGCCAAAGTTTATAACAAGCATGTTGTTAAAAGCGAAACTTAGTCTTTTAATCGAATGAAGTTTATATAAATTCTAAACTTGTTTCATACGAAAAATCTCAATCGGTTAAATTGACATCACTTTTTTTATGGTTTTTGGACATATCTGAACAATTACTCTGGTTTTTAAATAGAGAAAGAATGCCTTTTGAATTTAGTTTCTTTGTGGAATATGATATTGCTGCTTGAAAGTAATTAATAAGAGAATTTACTATTATAGGTTTAATATATTTGCATGACCAGTAAGTCAGTTTCATTTTTTTTCAATTTGATTGTGCATAAAGACCTACATGAAAGAAATTAACTTAAAAAATATATAAAAAGTACAGTTATTCTGCTTGAATATTGACACACTTCTTATAAATGTCTTGGGCGGGCACAGTTTTTTATTGATGATATCCTGCTGATATTGACTTTTACAAAACTGATGAAAAAAGAAAATAAAAAATATTAAACAGCAAAAGTGTGCCATCTTATTTGTTGTTAAAATTGTGAAAAGAAGAAAAAAGAAATTCGAATAATTGCTTTCACTTATATATTTCCTAAACAGCCTGTGTTACATTTAAGTGCAAACAGTCATATACTCAGGAGCATAACCACGCGGCAGTAAAGTCAAAAACCTTTGAATTTTCCATAAAGTTTAATTTATTTGTATTAAAATTAAAGAGATAAATAGAAAGTCTTTATGAAAGTCTCGGTTCATGACGTTTGGTAAGATAATGAACAAAACTTCAATGCTTAGCGTATGGATATAAACTCTCTAAAGTCAACATTGCAACGACATAAGAACAAAAATTTTGCTGTCAATTTTGTTGGTCTGTCTTCACCTCTAAGATGTGAGCTATGACTTTACAGCGATTTTAGAGAGTGATGACCAGGACAAAGGCAAGAAACTGAAGTAGCTTCAAAGCAAATTGTTGACTAGGACAGGTGCTTTCTTCTGGACCTTAAATATCTCAATAGTTTTGTTCCAATGAAACACTTAATTATGATGATTGGACCGAATGGAAGGTTATTTGGCAGTTACAAACTCTCTTTACCGACTGATCTTCAGCAACATGTTGTTGAGGTATCGTGGCATTGAGATTTAATGGATGACCAAGAAATGTTTTGTAAAAGAGAAATTACTGTCAAAAGTTTATCATAAATTGCAAACAACTTTCTTCTGGAGACATTGTTTTAAAATAATCATTTTTTTGCAGATTATAGGATGCATAATAAATCGTCGTTTAATATTGACAATATTCTGTCACAGTCATCTAAGAAAGATCAGAATATCCTTGACGGACAATCAGCATTTTCAAGACCCTTTCCACCATCGCCTAATAAGATGTGGACCAGATCTTTGTGGCTAGACCACAATATAAACTCGCAATTGGACTCGGTAATTTTATTTCCATTTTGCAGTTTGATAATTTATAAATAGAGTGCAAAACGAAGACTTTTATTTTCTTTTGTTCGATTTTGATCACTTGGTCTTAGTGATATATATAATTTTTAGACCATTTTGTATCATGAGTTCACTTTTAAGGTTGAATCTTCAATGCCAAAAATGACCTTTTCTTACAGTGGAAATTTTTATCTTGTATCTAGTCTAGAATATACTGTGGGATATAGCCTACAGTACATCAACTTTCATATAATAGCAAGCGTTTTATGCGGCATCACAGACTTATCCAACCTAGTTACATTTTGAGGTTGAACATGATTTTCAAACTAAAACAAAATTATGAAAAAGTAAAATAGACGTTTATCCTACTTTTATGGAACCCTTGTCAGGAAGTTAACTTCTAATAAAACTGTCAATAAAAAAGCTAGTTATGTTGCAATTCAATTCTGTTTAAACAAATTCTGTTGAAACTGAACAGCACAAGTCTTCATATATTTCATCCGTACATTTGTTACGTGTTTTTAACAACAGGCTGTTATCATTCATAAAAAGTGATATTTATTATTGCAGTGTCAATAGACACCGTTATATTCGTGTGGAATATCTGGCCAATAATAATTAATCCTCCCTGTTGATATAAAGTAAAATGTTCTTCTAAATATAGTAAATTAAATCCAATTTTTTAAAAGAAATTAATTCTCTTAAATCTTTGCAATGTTACAAATTAAAAAAAGAGGTTTCTATGAATAATAAAATTAATTTCAAAGGTACCGTACTGCCATATTTGAGTTGTTAATTTTAAACACAATTCAATTTTGAAGGAAAACTTGCAAGTAAAGTAACAAGTAATTTATTTATGTTAAAAAAGTTGAAACCTTTTAGTGATTGCGAATTGACCAACGTGGTTCTAACCAAGTAAAGCGTTTTAGGATAGAAATTTGTTGAAAATTATTGAAATCTTTATTTCAGAATGCGAGGTATCAAATAAAACTGTAAAATGAAGTGTGATGCAAGAACGACCGGACATCTTGATTAGATTGTTGTTCTGTGTCGCTTAATTAATTTCTAACTGCACAAAAAGTTAGTTATTTCTGAACACGAACAAATTGCTGTAAATTTATTTGATTCATTATCGTTGTGATTCTGGGAATTGATGTTTCTCTGTCAGACGTGAAACTTGCGCATGAAATCTACATAGAATCCATGAAGTTCCAGTTTTATCATTGAGGCATGACGTTTGTCTGCAGAGGATAAATCAATGTGAAAAGGAGCTGGTATGATGATTGGGTTGTCAGTCTCGTTATTTTATATTAAATAACTTTTAACTGAGTGCAAATTTACCCAGACTGAAATTAAACCAAACAAAAGAAGCTTTAGCAAGAAGTAGCCTATACTGCTACATAAGTCATGAGTAGCCATCGTCTTGCTACAGTATTCCAAAAAAAAAATCAAAACTGCTGTCCTTTGAATGCTTGTTGTTCAATTTTTTTCAATGCCATATTGTTTGTAATAGTTCTTGATCGTTGCCATGCTTGACCTTGTCGCAGGCTACGCAAACTTATTTATATTTTTGTTTTTTTAGAGTTCATTTACGAACGGGAAGAAGGATCTTGAGTTTTTGATGAAACCAGAAGCGTATTCAAATCTGTCGAAATTGGCTCGGCACCATAGCGTTCCAACTCACCCCTTGTCGATCGATGGGATGCTTAACGCAGAAAATGCTTGGCAAAGATTTCCGAAACCAACTATGCCCTTTTTTCAAAAATCAGGCTTTTCCAGTTTAATGTCCCCGTGGATGTTGCCGCCGATACAAAATATATCGAAGGGAAGCGGATATTCTGCAGGAAATTCTGGCTTCCCATTTTGGTCATCGCGCCTTCCAATTGCCGATGTTCCAGAAATGTTTAACCGCAAAGCTTGCTTTTCATGGGCACCTGCAGATCACGAACATAACGATCAAATGGAAGAGATTCAAAATTGTCTTCACTGCCGTCAACACATGGATAATCTGTTGTCTCACTTTCGTTCAAGACCTAGAGTTGATAACAATGCAACAACTGCATATTCGAAACTTCCAAGTTCGACAGCTTATTCCGCGTTGCCACCTTTCAATTTAAGAACATTAATTGAAAATCAAAAAGCTCTTAATGCATCTTTCGAGCACATACCGAAAAATTCGTTTAATGCATTTAATTCACGCAATGTACTTCCATTTTCTCAGCATCGCATGAGACGGTCAACATCAAATCATCATCACTTTTACGGAAAAAGACATAAGCTCAACGAAAATGTTCTGCAAGGCCAACGAACGAAAGAACGACTTTTGAATTCAAAAAATCCCCACAACTTTGTCGATTCGTTTACTCCAGAAATTACCTCTCCAGAGTCGGCGACGTCTCCAACGAGCGAGATCCGCCATATTGCTTCACCGAATGGAAGCTCAACCGGTTCAAGCAGCTGGTATTTTGCACCGTCTAGCGGAAGCGCTAGTGACAATAATCAGACTCGAATCGGTGACAACAGCTTAACAAAATCCAGCCAAAAAGCGCATGAACCCAAGAAGTTCTTGTACTTAAACCAAGCTTTCTATCACCCAACAAAGAAGTTATCTCATCATAAGTGCAACGTAAGGAAATGCAACGTTTTTTCGTTTTATTTTAATTAAATTATTTGATTACTTGGGGCAAGCAATCATTTTTGCCAAATAAAACGATCATGAATGCAGTTTTTTCTTTTTATTAATTAAGGTTCATAGCTTAATTTTTGGAAAACGTTGCTTTATTAGTCTTTTAAAGTCTAATGTTGATTGTTGAGGTTAAGCGATTAATATTTGAATGTAAATATATTTTTCCTGTTTTCGATAACTCAAACCAACTTGACAAGCTTGCTGTTATACACCAACCGGTTAAGTTTTTGAAAAAAATAAAAAATATAATGATAACAATCAAATAAGTAGGCCCTCTTCAACTGATCCATAAATATGACATCCCCTTTTCAGATTTGTGGAAAAGTTTTCAAAGCACAATACAACCTGACGAGACATATGCCTGTTCACACTGGAGCAAGACCGTTTCTTTGCAAGGTCTGCGGGAAAGGCTTCAGACAAGCCAGCACTTTGTGCAGGCACAAAATTATTCACACCCAGGTAGCGATATAAATTACTTTCACGTTTTTGTGGCTGTTGTTTTAAACTAAATATAGTTTCAATTGAGGATGATTTCAATATTCGAAGCATACATTTCTAATTGAAGAGTCCAGGTGCAAAACGATCAAACTGCCAAAACCAACTTTTCGAGTAAACTGAAAATTAAGTTTGAGATTGATCGTTTTGTGGCTGAACCCCGTTATTTTAAAGCCTTTTTTTGAGAAATATTGATCGTTTTGCCCCCAAAAAAAACTTCTACATAAAACTTTCAATATTAACACAACGGGAGATGATCAAATTTAAAAATCACACATAATGGAGTTTGATCGTTATGCACCTGGACTCTTCAATTATGTTCTAACTAAACACAAACATTTAACAATAGTTTTTCAAACACAAACCACATGTTACTTTTTGTTCGGAAAATTCCATTAGCCGTGCCTTAGAATAATGAAAACTAAAACTAAATAAATCAATAATTGAAAGATCCTGTTGTATCACTGTTTTTACATATTTAAGATTCTTGTAATTACCATTAGTATCAGAAAATGTTTTTCATTTGTTTTTCGTTATCTTTGAAAATGTAAGTTATACGCATTGTTGGGTTTCCTTGAGTTTGCATTGTTATTTTAAATGAGTGATTTCAGTTAAAAAACATGGCCTGGTGTTTTTCAAAATGTCTAACCTGCTACTTCCAACTTTTCATCAATTGTAAAAAGCTTAAAAAAATTTCTTGCTTTGTTTAGGAGAAGCCTCACAAATGCAAAGTGTGCAAGAAAGCGTTTAACAGAAGCTCAACACTCAACACACATATGCGTATCCACACTGGTGTCCGTCCGTACACGTGCGAAGTGTGCGGGAAGGGTTTCCACCAAAAAGGAAATTACAAAAACCATCGATTGACGCACAACAGCGAAAAGCAATACAAGTGCACAATCTGTAGCAAAGCCTTTCATCAGGTAAGAAATTTATGGAAAAAATGAAAGAGTTCACGTAGTTGCCAATGTATCACAGGGCTTAGATTGGACAACTATTAGTTTCATGTCATTGCTTATTGAAAGGTTTAGTCATTAAAAAAATAATCGTTCTTATCATGGCATGATTTTCAAAAAGTTATTACGTTGCTAATAAAGTAGTAAGTAAGCCTACTCTTCGTGTTTAAAAGATAAAAAAACAACGTTTGTTGACCGCTTATAGATTATGTTTAAAGCGCAACACTGTATATTTATAAATGTATTTACTTTCAGAGTCAACAAATTCTTTTTATTTGGTTTCAATGTTAATATAAAAAAATACAATAAGATTCATTGAAAGAAACAATAGAAAAACTAGGTTTAAAATGTTTCGCTTTTAGCATAACTTTAATGTGTGTTCTTAGATCTTTGATAGACGTATATGCTTGTTGAGTGCAACATACTGAATTAAAAATACCGAAGAGTTGTGACATAATCATTTATTTCATTCAGGTGTACAATTTGAGCTTTCATATGCACACTCACCAAGCTACCAAGCCGTATATTTGCAATAAATGCGGAAAAGGTTTTTGCAGAAATTTTGACTTGAAAAAGCATATAAGAAAACTCCACAATGCCTCAGCAGCAGATGAAAAAACTGAGATCTCTGTTGTTTAACATCAACATTTTATTGCATTTGTTCTTTGTATTTGCAATGCTTTGCTTTATAACAATCGTGACAATAGAATTTTAAGGTGATTTCTTGACCGATGATTAAACTATATTGCGAAATAAACTAGATTTTGTTGCAAAATTCTCGACTTTAACCATCGACGAGTAAATCATGTTGTATTTGACGTGTTTATACGACGGTCCACCCAAATTTTTTTTATGCGCTACCAAAAGTTTTAAGATACTTTATGAAACACGGTCAGAAGTAGCCTACTAGCAAGAAAGAAAACTTTTTAATCGTAGCAACGCAAGGTTTTTCCTGTATAGAGTTGCATACATCGCGGGTATGAGTTTCCTTATGAATTTCTCAAGGATAACAGTTTAAGCTCAGCCATAGCAAGTTTCCCCAAATACATTTATCACGTGCCGATTGCAAAATCCCAGCCAAACTCAGTGTCATTTTTATGACGTGTTTGACGTAACCTGCCAGAGTATCAAAACTGGTGCGTAAACTCTTAGTTTGTCACTGGCTTCAGAGTAGGATGTTTTACTTTTGTCTAAACTTCTCCCAGCACGTAGAGCAAATAAGGAAATTTGTACTTTATTTTAGATTTCCAAGTTTGATTTAGAAACAGCTCATAACCACGCAGGCCTCGCCAAGCTTACACAATTTCGAAGACGAGTGACAGAAGAAGTGCGCAGAAACCGCTACATTTAAGTTTTCTGCAGAAAGTCGGTGTGAACTGTTTTGGTTAAGGTAAACTTTTATATGGAATTGCTGGTCACAGTAGAGCTGTGTAGTTTAACATGTGTTTATAATCAAGTAAATGATCACTCTTTAAATAACCTGAACGGATCCCACACAAATCTCATCCGAGCCTCCTTGCTAAAGCTGACTGTAGCGTAGCCTATCAACTCCGCTGCAAGCCAACATTGTCAATGGCGATCATGTCATATTGTCATAAAGAAGTAAAATGTGCTGCACGATCATTGCTTGAACTTGAAACATCTAAATGAGTGTTCAAAGTGACAATGTAAAGTCTGTGGTATTTGACATTCGCTCAGTGGCTTAGCGCTCGATTCAAAATAAGCGGCGCTGGTTCGACTCTCGGGTTGTGCGCTTGAGCAACGCATTTCAGGACTGCTCTCTATTCAGCAGCACCTGGTGGAGGAAATGGCTCATAGACAATAACACTTCAAAACAACTATAGAAACTTTACTCTACCAATCTCGGTGACCGGTCCTGTGTCAGTGGTTCAAAGCCTCTACAAGTATGCGAAACTGCAAGAAATAACCTATCAAAGGCTTTGTAAATTTGAGGTAAATATTTAAAAACAAACCAAACCATACGAGAGTTCGAATTTGCTGCTGTGACGACACTTAGTCTACTTAGCCTTGAAGCGTGTCATTCAGGAATCATAAGCTGAGGTCGACTGGTCAAGCATAACTGCTGATTAATTCCGGTACTGAAAGATGATATACCACATTACCACATACCTTTGTCGTCACCTTTATCATTAAAAGAGAAAACCGTTTTGTTTGAATCTCAATCATTATAGGTCTACTTTTTATATTTGTTTGCACAAAAGTAATCGCGATTTGGTGTTAGAAGTGTTGATCAAAATCTATAAATCATAATTCAATATCACAAAAGCTATTAAGTGCACAAATTTCTTAAAAACAGTCCATGGTATTAAAATTCCTGTTGGAAATAAAAATTTTCAAATCTGTTAACTTTTAATGGGGTCAGCTTTTGCCACAGCAATAATGGTGTGTTTTTAATGTAGCCTACTGTACAAGGATTGACAATTGACGTTGTCGCAAAAACTCAATGCTTGTTAGTCACAACCAGAGCTGCATTACTGGATGAGGGTCCAGGTGATCCTGGCCCCCAAAATACAAAAAAGTCTAATGCTGAGAAGGAGGCTCGGAGGAGCGATGGTCACTGGGATAAATAACTCTTGTGAGATTATTACTCTGTCAATTATAATTCTGTCAAGCTGCAGATATAGGCCACAACGTTAACATTAATATAAAAATCAAGGGCACTCTCAGAAAATCATGCTTAGGGCAGTGAATTAGTCAAGTTTGCCGTGCTCGAGCTATCAGCTTCTGTGCGCCAACTTGTGCTCGACAAACGCCTCAGTAAAACGACACGAGATGTCAGCATTTTGCGTAATAGCTTCAGTATACTGTAGAGCAGGGGTCACCAAATGACGGCCCGCGGGCCGCATGCGGCCCGCCACGCTGTATCGCTGCGGCCCGCGGAAAGTATCAGCGTACAAGTATAACCAAAAATACTTTTCTTGAGGAGTCAACGAGCATGAAGGTAAAAAATACTTTCCGGGAACCATATTTTCGCTTTGCATACGATTTCACCGACTGACCATTCAGATTGTATAGTTCTAAGTGGGGGTCTCTTAACGTTATTCCAATGCGATGTCCAGCCACACTGTCCCAGTGGTTGATTGAAACGTCTGTTTTTAAATTTCGAAATTATCTGTGAGCATAGGGTTGCTTATTTTAAGTTTGTAAGTGTTATGTAAACACTAGTGTGCGTTTCACCGTTATTATGTTTCACGAGCAATGTTCCCTTTATGCAAGTTTTTGTTAGCAAAATAGGTCGGTGTGCCAACTCAATTTATAATGAATTGGCAAAATATTATTTATAAATTTAAAGACATTTTCTGGTTGTATCAAGAAAATGAAATATCTTCAGACAGGTGTTGGTTGAATTACTTGTGGTTGTATTAGGCCTATGGTTGTATTTTCATAAGACAACTTCTGGTTGTCTTATGAAAATATTTAGTTTGGTACTGCAAAATGTTGTTAATCAACAAATTCTTGCCACGCTGATAAGCACCGCAAGTGACAGTTGTCTATAATAAACGAAAGACGGTTTTATAGACTCTCACAAACAGGATGAAAAACCAACTCATTGCTTTTTTAGAGGGAACGCCGTTCATGAGTAACGATAGAAACGTTTTTTTCGGTGATTTTCACAAGCGTTTGTTTCATGGTGCCTAGTTTCTTTCTCCCTGTTATTGGAGCCTATTTTTCGCTGATATGTTAGCAGATAGCAGGTCACTGTTGTTGCCAGTATTGCGATGTGTCAAACATTTCTTTGGTTACTGAAACTGTTAATTGCAAGATATCTTTTGTGAAGCGAAGTGACAACATCACTCTTGTTGGCGATGAATATTCTAATGAAACCGTTCGCCTCGCTACAAGTGCGCAAAACAAGTGGCCTCGTTTATTAGACATTGTTAAAAGAAGTCAAAAGTGTTGTTAAAGGAGCTTGGCCTGGCAGTAGCGTTGTTCGACTAATTTTGTTGCTGCGGTATTCTAAGATAAATAGTAACAACATGTAACGCTGGATACTGGTTACGAAATGCGTTCATTTCTAGCATAAGAGTCAACCTACCTAAAATTTTATTAGTGCGGCCTGCCACAGCTCTCCTTAGTACCAAAGTGGCCCGCATGCAAAAAAGGTTGGTGACCCCTGCTGTAGAGTGTAGATAGTGAAAGTATGCACGTAACCTGTCTGTCAAGTGATATCCCAAAGTACGTTAGTTCTAAGAAAAACAACAAGCTCGCCCAAGGTGATCACTTTTATCTAGCGTTGAAATAAGATGCAGCTGTTACATTTTTCCAGTTTCTATTGATGCAGCCGGGGGATATTATCTTGACTAGGATTTCTTGTCTTCTTTTAAAGTTCTTTCTATAGATTAAAATTTAAAGCAGTGCAGAATGGCCAGGTTATAGGCATATGCATTTCCATACGTGTCAGATTTGGGTAGTAGATTGTAAATATAATTTCTGAAGACTAGGAGTGCCTCCTGATTCCAGAGGGCACCATTTTTGAAGCGGCGCAGCCTGTAACGTTTTCTGCTTCTGGCGATCAGAATAAAGCTCCTGATGTGAATAAGTTTCATAACCATTTTGACAATGCATCTGCCAGAGAGTAGACACAATAATCTGTAGGAAACGCCACGTCGGAAAAACCAGAAACAGCGTCACAGACTGTTGTTAGATCATGAGACACAGTTTCTGAAACGAGTGCATTGAGAAAAATTTTTTGGGAGGCACCACAGATCCGATAAAGCAAAACTTCAACAGTAAATGAGTAGGCTATAGCCATCCAAAAGTTGAAGTCCAAAAAAGTAAATGTTGTACTGTAGTAGAAGGTCTGGGGAGTTTGCCTATCACATAAAATCATAACTTGTCTTTTTGATTTCTTTTTTGCTGAGATTCTTGTTCAACAAAAGATTTTTTATGACCCACATTTTGTGTTTGCCAATATTCATCAATTTGAAGTTGAACTTTTAAAAATTTTGGGTTTAACTTTTTTTCACAATGTTTAAAAGGCACAAAAACCAAATTTGACCTTAAAATCCGATACTGACTTGAAACATGCTTGTACTATATCGAAGATAGTTAATGTGCGCTCAGTAAGATTGAGCAAGCGAAGCTAGAGGGGAAAAAATGGAGACAAAATGTATGATTTTCCTTGCTTTTTTTTTAGGAAACGTGACCACGTACCCTCTGAATCAGCTACTCTCTCTTGCTTTCTTCTTTGCAACAAAATCTCCTTAATGTCCTGAGAAAGTTGGGACTTAATCAACTGTCAATCTTTCTCGAGAGCATTTAGCTTGTTATTTTGAAAACAGTGGGCCTGTTGAGCTGATGCTTAATTTGGCAAGAGCGTAGGTTGTAGATCACTAGATAAGTCTCAGGAGAAGACTACACTGTCATAACCTGCTACTTTACCATTGACTATTCCATGCTGGAATTGCAATGTAGAATGTATTAGGTACTTATTAAATGTTGAATCACTGTATATACAGTATGCTTAGAGCAATCACGAAACAATCGATTGTACAATTCGATATAAGAAAATTTGAAAAATAATTGGAGTTTTAGTTTAATTAAGTCTTTTTATTTGTCAAGAGGTTTGGCACAAATATAACTTTAGAAATCATGATATCTTAGCAAATGAGATATTCCATTCGAAGTACGGCTTGGCTGTGTACTTGCACTACAGTTAGTCGAAAATACCGAGCTGTGATTGGCTGAGGAAACTTGTTGATGGCATAGGAATTTCTGTCAATGTTTCCTTGAAAGACCTAAAAACATTGAAAATCATAACCTTCGTGCTTTTCATGCAGTAAGTGTGATGTTTTACTTCATGGAAGGCATTATGTGTTGTTCAATAAACACCAATAAGGAATAAATTAAACATTGCATATTTTTCGTTAATAAATTTACTCCTTTGATCGATAAAACTTTCAACCTGGTTGAAAACTCTTGATATTGAGAATCAAATTAGTAAGCAGTAACAATTAGAAAAAAAAACTGCCAAACTACCGTACTCCACCTTGTCCTCTCCTGACTCATTCACGATTGTTTGCAACTGATTCGGTGAGTTTCCATATGATATTTTGTATTGCGTGAGCCACTGGTCATGAGAGTCACCTGGTGGCCTTCCTTGGGTCACAACACCAACAACTTGTATTTGCTTTTGTAAATCCACTTGAACCCATTGGCCAGGTACAGATTCTGTGAAATATCACACAACGCCCTTGAACACGTATAAAATAAAATTTCTTGTGAAATCGCTCTGTTCTAAACCTTACATTGCTATTAATCGATTTTTTTGATTGCCGCAATCGTTGTTTTCAGAAACTTGATTTTACTGTAGGAGTTTTGCATAGCCTACATGCAGAGGCTTATAACCACTGCCCCAGGCCTTGTCATCAAATTGAAAGTTCCATTTGTTTAAAGTGTTGTCGCCGATGAAATATTTCATCTAGTAGGTGCCATTGAATGAAGGGTAATTTGTTTAAGGCTTTCAAGTATAGATTTCTTTGTTTAAGAAGTCTGGTCAACATTCGGTTAGCTATCAGAGTAGGCAGACAAATTCTATTTAGCCAACTTCTCTTTTAGTCGTTTCTTTGTAGACAAACTTGGTAGACCACAAGTAGCTTTTACAATTTTTTAAAGTGTTTGCTGCTTCTAAAAAACTCTACCCTACATTTTTAGGAGATCAGTAGCTAGTAATGGCGTACGTTAGCTGAGTTAAAAAGTATCAATTTGATTATGAAAATGCTTTGCTTACGATCCCTTCCAATGTGCCAGAATCCCCGAGGATCCGTTGTTCTATCCAATCTTGCATATCTCGCTGCATAATTGTCGTCCCACTCAGAAGAAGCGGAAAATGCGCTATCGGGTATGCGACCATCTCTAATGCCAACTCCACACACATGAACTAGGTTGAAAAACAAACGTTATTTTGTATGTTGCGACCGTGGACACGGATAGTCTGGCACTCTTGCAAACCAGAAAACACTTTTGAAACTCACGAGTTCATGGTTAACTTGCGGAATAGGCAAAGTACCTGGAAAATTTTGCAGTTAAGAAAGCTTCAGAAATGCTTTGGGGATAAACAAATAAACTATTTGATAAAAGTTGAGTAAATAAATTGTTTGGCAAATGCAACAATGTCTCTTGTTTGCCGTTTATTGTTCTGAATCGTGTTTTTATGTTGTTTCATTTTTAAGCAAAATTATTTCTCTTTTAAATGTTTAAGGCCCTATTTCCGAAGGCTGAGTTGGATTTACGACACTATGTTTTTTCAAAAATGCTACCTAGTTGTCAAAGGTTTTGGAAGAGTCGTAAATTAATGAATTGAGTTGATGCTGTTTAATTGTAAAGTATTGCAACAACAATAGTTACAGTATTAGCCCACCTTTTGCTGGAGAGGTAGCAAGTCTTAAGTATTCCTTCAACGGTCGCATTTCTTCTCGGAGTTGTTCTACTTCATTTGGATCGCATTCACAACGACTAGGTGATCCCTTCTCTCCTTTTGATCCAGGAGGTCCTGCTACTCCTGTTGGTCCGATCTTTCCAGGACGTCCTTGTTGATTGACAGGAGCAGGATGACCAGGATCGTTGCCTAGGACACCACGACGCAATGGAAGACAAAGGTCATCACCTTGCCCGAAAACAACAACCAGAAAAAAGTGGAAAACGGAGCATATAATAAGAGCTTTCATCTTGTAGCTGAAAACAAATCATTAAAAGTTTAGATTTTTACCAGGAAAGCATCTGTTGTGCTTTGAACCTTATGCTTCCCTCAGACACCATACACTTCTTTTTCCACTTTCCTAGATTTTGCTTGCTTTACTACATCATAGAGTAGACCATAAACAAAAAAGAGATGATCTCAATAGCCTACAACTAAGCTCCATTCGTTTGTTCTCTACGCGGACACTTTCCCACCAGCAATGATGAACCATCAACCTCAGAGCCCCAAACAACAACAACAGCAACAGCGTAGTTAATGAAATTAAAATGCTCACAAAAACTTGAAACAAGTGATTTCAAATTTTAGAATCAAGTTTAGATATAATTTCTTTCTCTGAACAATGTTTAAGCCTGGTTTATTTTCGATGTCTACGAATGTAATGCACAAATAACTGAAATGTATGTGCTATGCTGGATTGCTGGCGTATCACTTGTTAAATGAAACTATAGCCTATCTTTAGTTTAAACTTCAACGACATATAGTTGCATCACATATAAAATAAAGCAACAAATCTACATTGAACTTCAAAATTGCTACTCTAAATGAAATGGTTTCTGGTATAGTAGAGCCTTAATCAGGAATGCAAAAAATAACTTATCCGATTCTTTATTTCAATTGATAAATTTTTCTTGTTTGTCACGTTGCTGTCGATCACATTAGAAACAGCATCCAGTTTAATTTGACAAATTCATCGATTGTATGTTTTGTGCAACAGATCTCTTGTCTATCAAAATCGCATTTCCAACTATGTTGTTTGCTTTGCTAACATTGCTTGAACCGTGATAGGCGAATGCACGCAAAAGTTTACAGGAAATTATGTTAACACATGAGAAATTTGAGATCATTAATCTTTGTCAAACTGATGGGATGAGAATCTTTGTCAAACTGCAGCATGTAATCATTCGTTGTGAAATGAAACTTACGCTTTTGCTATGAGTGTAGGCTACTGGTCACAGCGGTAAACCATAATCTCTTCTTGGGAAAATTTTAACATAAAGTTCCCTAATCCGTTCGTCTGTATATAATGACCGAAGAAACACACACTTGAACTTCTTTTCAAACAGTGTATTCCTGTAAAATTAGCCCGAGGCTACCGAAAACGAGGGGGTGCAACGCCTACACCACTTAAACTGTCACTACACAACAGATTACTTGGATAAAAGACGGAACTTTTGTCCAGCTAGCAAGCACTAAGCCAACAGTTAAATGTGCGGCCAACTTTCAAACAATCATTTTACGAATGACCAGAATAGATATCAATATCTCAAATTCACGTAGAAAGTAACTGTGACGCAATAAATGAAAGACAATTATGAAGTCATTCCAACAGGTGTTTAAGCTGATGTAATATTTCCTGTTTAAACAGGCCCAAACAGGTCCAAACAGGTCTTATGAACGATGGTGCAATTTTGGCACATGCTTTAGGAATTTCCATGACGTAATATTCAGTAGACTTGAACGGTTTTTATATGACGTTTGATTTGGTGAAAATTGTCGGGAACATAGCGGCCCCTAGTTATGACAGTCTGACATGGCATAACTAAAAAGAAATGACGACAATTGTGAGCCAATGAATAAAAACACATGATACACAAATTGTTTGAATCACTCACGTTTAAGTTAATACGCAAATACAAAGGGCATGCAAAGAATGAACAGCAATAAGAATAAACACGACGATACATGAAATTGGTACCATAGGTACACGCTAAATGACGCTATATACAATGGTTGCGCTAATAACCGACTGTTCCGGGCTCAGACAAGGGTCGGCCACCGCAGACAAAACCAGGCTCAAACCCTAACACTTAGGTGTTCTTTACGGGGGCGAGGCACGAAATATCCCTCAACACGTAGTCTACTTTCACTTTCCCCGTACTCTCATCATAGTTGCAGACGGCAACTTTGGCTCTACGAACCACAGGCTTCCCTTTCCTAATTTGTGGAACTACCTCATGCACCCTCCCAAGTTGATACTTCCCACGTTTACCAATGTCTTGGAGAGAACCTACCACTACAAGTTGACCAGGCTCCAAATTCTCGGCCATTTTTAGCCATTTTTTCCGGCCCTGAAGACCTGGCAAGTAAAAATCGATCCATTTATTCCAAAACTGCTGAGAAAGTGACAAATTGAACCGATAATCCCTTCTTAATTGGTCACGATCATGTGGTTGCCCAACAGCACAGTATGGGTCTAAGTATGGGGTCAAAAGTGAGGCAGGGGTGATGACAGTAAAATCCCTAGGATCGTCACTCAAAGGTACCAAAGGGCGTTCGTTCACGATCCGAACGGCACTGCTGGAGTACGTAAGCAATTCAATGAAATTGGGCTTACGAATTGAAGAGTCCAAAATGTGAAAAAAGTACTTGGTCATATCGGCCACGAAACCAAATCTGCCAAGCCGAAATCTTGCCAAGACATCTACAAGAGGGTTTAACAAGTCAGGACCCGAAAACATTACATCATTAACACAAGTTCCTCGAAATTCAGACTTGCCATCGTAAACAATGCGTTTTTTTAATTGTGACGTCACAAAGTATGGTAAATACCATTCAAATCCCTTGACATTTCCTGCTTCACCCGCGCGCTCAATATAGCCATTAGATTTAAGATCTTTCATGGTGTCAGTAAGGAAATCACGAAGTTCAGGTTGTTTTAAAGCTTTCTTTCTTAAAGCAGCAGCTCTATCTGACGCCAACACAAAATTGTTAGGTAGATCAATATCTTCCTTCAACGGAACAGGTATCTCAAATCGACCATCTTTCAACTCAATATTCGGTTCGACAAGTTCTCTAGCCAAAATATCATTGCGAGACAATTCACAGGTTTCATTTTGCAAAGTCAAATCCTGAATGACTTTATTCAGGTCTGCTATTTCCATATCACGAGACTCAATTTTACGCTGAAAGCCAGAGATGACATCCGACTCTGAAGACGTCTGCACTCTGCACACTTTAGCAACGCTTTCAACTAAGGGTGACTTACCACCACAAGCCAACCAACCGAGAGGAGTGAGTAAAGCATGCGGTTCACTGCGATTTTCACCAACACGTTCTTCTTTTGCCCACATCAAATAAGCGTTGTCATTGCCAATCAGTACATCTACAGTACTACAATCATTCAAATGAAACATATTCACGTCATGAAAATGACGGAAACCACTTAAATCTTGTTTATGAGGTAAAGTTTTAACATCGTCAGCCCAAGCTGGGTTAACCACCGAGGTTATATCACAAAACAGTTCATCAGTCTCTAACGACTGGATGTTGAGTTTAACAAGGTCAGCACAAGTAGGTTTCTGACCAGCCAGAGTATCTATTTTAAACGACGCTTTATCATACGGTTTAAGACCAAGTTCGCACACCAAGTCACTCGAAACAAAGGTCAACTGCGAACCAGGATCATGCTGACAATACACCAACTTCGATTTGCCAGTCATTGGATTCAAAACACGAGCAGCAGTAACGCGGTTAAAGGCTGCTTTAACATTTCCAATCTTAACATTACGCACAGGAACTCTGGCACCAGCATCATCTTTACCGACCGAATCCAGAGAATCACGTGACGTCACATAAAAATCATGCAGAAGAAAATAGTGTTTCCTATCGTTGGTAGGTCCACACTTACGACAGTTATTTGCATGATTACAGTCTCTAACCATATGCTGGCGCAAACAATTCAAGCATTTGCCAGCTTTCACAATGACATCTCTCCGATCTTTAGGTGTCAAGCGCAAAAATTCTTTACAATTAGACAAAAAATGATATTCAACTTGACCACGTGACGAACAACAAAAACATGCCGGTATGTCACTATGTCTGGCCACACCGCCGCGCGGTGCGCCAACAGCAGTCGAGTACTGCGAACTCCCTGAAATCACATTATCATGGGGCTTTACCGACGTCTGCCTAACCGGACATGAAGGCAATTTTCCTTTGCCAAACTTTTTAAAATGCTGCGACTCACCAGAATCGCCCATTAGCATAATGCTAAAATCAGTCGACTTGCGCGTTTCCTCCCGTACTACAAAATCAAACAAACTCTGAAAGGTAGGTTCCTCAGTGCTACCATACTGATCACCTAAAAAGTCAAGATAACGCTGCTTAGCGTCAAACGGGAGTCGCTTAGCCAAATCCAAAACAAAACGTCCTTCTAATTTATCACGCTGACCATAAGCTTTCGCGTAAAGCAAACACTGCGACAATTCATCTTTAAACTCTTTCAAATCACTTGAAGAGATAGAAGTCAATTTGCTACCATAGCGATACTTTCTAATTTCTGGTTCTGCGAAAAGACCTCCACGAACTCCAAAACGTTGGGACAAGCGAGCTAACGACATTTCTATCCTGTCTTCCTCTGACAAGCCAGGAGTGTCAGAAACCAAATTAGCAATCGTTTGTGCAGCTGTTCTAACACAAGCTGCTTGCAACAAAGTCAAACGAGTTCCCTTAAAGGGCGAAGCTGCCATCAAGGCCATAACACGATTTTTAAAGAAGACAAATGGCATATTATTACCATCGTAACCAATCAAGGCCGCCTTATCGAAGAACGTCCTACTATTTTGGTATTCAAAAAAGCAATCCTGCTGTTGAGAACTCGATTTAGCGGGAGAAGACAAGCTATATCCCTTAATGGGCTGAGTGGGCTCAGTCACATGCACAGCCCGATCACGATCCTCACATACGTTAAAATCAGGAGACACGATACGCCTCTCACAACCACCCAAATTACGTGTAGCTGGGCGATCAAAAACTAGCGGCGCTGAAAACTGTGAAGGGGGCAAAGCATTACTGCTAATGGCGGCCCCGTGACCTGTACGCTCTGGGGGAGGAGTTCGGTTGTAATTTGCAGACCTTGGCTCTACAGCCTTCGGAAGATCCTTAGCCGCGGCCCCGAGACCTCCTGAAACAGCTGGAAAACATGTGGATTGTACAGGTCCACTTACGGATTGAACAGGCGTGTGGAAAAGGTTAGGTAAATTAAACTGTGATTGATGTTCACTTCTGGAATGCCTAGAAGAGCCCTTCCTAGAGCTACGCCGGGAGCCCAACTCAGAACGATATTCAGCTAAAACTACCTCTTTACGTTGTTCGGCCCTCAACTGAGCGTCTTTGAGTGCGAACTCAGCAGCTCTAGCTTCGGCTCTCGCGGCGGCCTCAGCAGCTCTCGCTTCGGCCTCAGCAGCTCTCGCGTCGGCCTCAGCTCTCGCGGCAGCCTCAGCTCGTATGGCCTCAGCTCGTATGGCCTCAGCTCGTATGGCCTCAGCTCTTGCGGCAGCCTCTGCTCGTGCGGCAGCCTCAGCTCGTATGGCTTCAGCTCTTGCGATGGCCTCAGCAGCTCTTGCTTCGGCCTCAGCTTGGATCTGGAGCTCCTCTCGTCTTAACTGTAGGTTAATTTGTGCAACTATCCGTGACGAGCTCTCAGACATCCTAGTGCTTACATTTGAGGCGCTATCCTCAGGATGTATGTCAGCATCCAACCTATCTGACAACTCACTTTCTTTTTGTTCGAAGTTATTTTTTAACGAGTTAAATTCGGGATCTACCCTATCACGAAGTTCTGCCAAGATTGCAGAGTTAACAATTTTACTCAAAAGAGCATGGAAATGCCGTAATTCCTCTTCTAAAGTAGATAACTTAGATCTAAAAATTAACAGTTCCTGCTTATCACTCAAAGAACCTAGGGCCACAGAAAGTTTCCCAATTTGAGTCAAAATATCCCGTCTAAGATGCCGGGCCTCTCGAACTGACTTAGCCTCATCGTTAATGGGTCCCTCCCCAGAATGGCCTGCCCGACCGCAAAGAACATCATCAGGCTTAAACTCAGTCGAGTCGACGGCGGTCGAGTCCCTGTCGCCACCGAGTGTAGACATATTAAATGTTAGGGCTAAATTTAACAATTAAAAAATTAAGTTACACAAACACACAAATTACAGTAGTTATAAAAAACTTAACTGCAAAGACCGTAAAAAATACAAAAAAGAATTTAAATGCACGATACCGTAGCTGTACGAGTATGTGAAGTCCAAACGTCCACAAAACTTGCTTGGATTCTTCCACTTGAATCTTCAAGCACAGATGGATTGCCTTTAATCTTCTTTCTTGCCAATAAATGTCAAAGTTATTTTTCTTCTGTACCAAACTGAGAAGAAATGTCTTTACTTTTTAGCTTAAAGTTCTTCAGTTGCCTACCGAGAAGAAATGTCTTTAATTTTCTTTGCTTCTTTAGACTACCAACCAATAAGATCTTCTTTTATTATTTCTTTGCTTCTAAGTGCTTCTTGGCCTACCAACTAACTAACTTCGTCTTTTATTTTTTTATGCTTCTAGTGCTTCTTGGCCTACCAACTGACAAGAACTCGTCTTTTATTTTTTATGCTTTAATTTCTTGGCCCACCAGCTAACAAGAACTCGTCTTTTATTTTTTTATGGTCACAGCGGTAAACCATAATCTCTTCTTGGGAAAATTTTAACATAAAGTTCCCTAATCCGTTCGTCTGTATATAATGACCGAAGAAACACACACTTGAACTTCTTTTCAAACAGTGTATTCCTGTAAAATTAGCCCGAGGCTACCGAAAACGAGGGGGTGCAACGCCTACACCACTTAAACTGTCACTACACAACAGATTACTTGGATAAAAGACGGAACTTTTGTCCAGCTAGCAAGCACTAAGCCAACAGTTAAATGTGCGGCCAACTTTCAAACAATCATTTTACGAATGACCAGAATAGATATCAATATCTCAAATTCACGTAGAAAGTAACTGTGACGCAATAAATGAAAGACAATTATGAAGTCATTCCAACAGGTGTTTAAGCTGATGTAATATTTCCTGTTTAAACAGGCCCAAACAGGTCCAAACAGGTCTTATGAACGATGGTGCAATTTTGGCACATGCTTTAGGAATTTCCATGACGTAATATTCAGTAGACTTGAACGGTTTTTATATGACGTTTGATTTGGTGAAAATTGTCGGGAACAGCTACATGACCAACTATAGGCTAATCCGTTCTGTGTATGGTTTCTGCATTTCGAATGCACAAAGCAACCAAGACCGGATTAATTTCTTGGAGTGGGCGCGACCAAACCATTCATGAAATCTGATGTATTGATGCCTATAATTTCATTTTTCAGCGGAGAGCTTGCACACTTTCTAAGTTCGTGTAGAGTGTAGACCTATATGTCACTGCAGCGTGTGTTATTGGCCTGTCCATATATAAAAAGTAGAGTTTTCGGTTTGCAATTTGAAAATGGATTTAACATAATAGGCTACAGTATATGGAGGCTGCTTAGATCTTTTATTATTACCACAGTTTGCATGCCTTTAGATTTTAGAACACTTGCAAATCTAGTTTGATGTTCAAACTTAATGCAAACTGTGAGACATACTCCTTTGCTCCCAGGAATTGAAAGAATAGGACTCTTCTTTAGTGGGTCCTCTAGGCTCTAGCCACGTGACTATTTTAGTCCGACATCAAGTGGATAGATAAAGCTATGGATTGGAGAATTTTCTTCCATTGTTAGCCTACATATCTTGCACATTAGCACGTTTTTTAAAGAAGTAATTCAAGAAAGTTTGCAAGGCTTTTTTCTTTTTCCCAAAGATGATGCGATAACATTGGAATAAATCATGAAAGTTTTTTTTGTTATTATCATCGCTTGCACTTTGGTTTTTGAAGCGTTCTGCATGTTGCCATATGTTGTTATTGTTTCCTTGACTCTTTGATTGATTGTTCAGCGTTCACGTATTCACACAAGTAGAATCATTCAAGAGCGATGTAGTGAATTTAACTGATTGAACTGAAGTGAAACTATATGCTTCTCACGAAGTGTGATTGTTGTTGACTTCTCGTTCTCGAACAGTCGTTCCTAACAGCAGTCGCGCTGGTTCAATACAAACCGAAAATCGAATTACCGGTGTAGCAGTCCAGGAGTTACTGCGTGCCAGAAGTTACCAGGGTTGCCAAATATTTCATTTAAATTTTATTTAATTTTGTTTTGAAAAATAATTAAACTTTTAACTTCTCAAAAGGTCAGATTAACTCTTTCGCGCCCCGCGATTTTGCACGGTTTGACCGCAAAACCCAGGCACTTTTGCTATTTTTTTTCTCTAAGTTTAACGAGTTGACACGCGTGACACCGATTGTGTATTTTGACATGGAATATATCATTGGAAAGATAATTTACTGCTATTGTAAGTGGGTGTGCTTTTTCGAAATTCGTTGGGAAAAACTTGTAAATGGACTTAAAATTCAGCAATTAAAACTGTTTTTACATGTTTTAGATTTAGTCTAGCCCTATGTTTCATTTCTAGCATTTGTTTCATGGGCCTATGAAGGGTAATTTAGAATATTTTGTATTGGTACTTGAGAGTAGTCTATATGCATGCTGATAGTAACGTAGGAAAGGCTTTTTTCAAAGGATGTCTTAAAAATTACTCAAGTTATGTTCTAGCACTTTGTCGATAAGCTATTTTTATAACAATTCGGTGCTTTTTTATTTGATACTTGATCTCTTTGCTGGAATAAAAATTCTAGAGTTTGTAGCCTACCATTAAATTTTGGTAATTTACAATATTGGTCGGTCATCTAGTCAACCACCATCCCATGCAAATTTATTTTCCAACGCGCGTAAGGCACGGACACAACTTCAAATAGTATAGTACGAATGAATCAGGTTAAAAGGATACGTAAATGGCTTGTTACAAATTAAAATTTCATTCCAATACATGAATACAGCAACAATTTCTGGTACAAAGCTCATCCTTTAACTTTCATCTTATTTTTGCTCAGTCCAAATTACGTTTCTGCGGTAAACCATGTTGTTAAGATGCAATGGTGGATAAGTCTTCAACATGTTTCCAATGTTAAAATCATTTATACAAATCTGCTACAAGCGTCAAATCTGACAACCTTGTTTTAGTAACTTCTGGACTGGCAGTAGGGCTAACTTCCAGACCGCGTATACGCGGTCCAGAAGTTACGGTAATTTCCAGACCGCAGTAATTCCTGGACCGTTACGTCGGTATGTCAGTTAAGAAACGTAATTAAACAGAAACTTTTACTCATATTTTACAAATTTAATATCCTATGTCTTAATATACTGTGTTAGAAAGTTTATGATAGAATTGTGATGGAATGATGATTGGATGGAAAGAAAATCTTGAGATGGAAGGATGAATGACTGTCTTCCATCCCATCATCAAAATCTCCCATCCCATTCCATCCCTGACATTTTCCATGTTCCTTCCTAAATTTGCTTTCCATGCCATTCCATTCATATAGGCTTTTGCCCAAGCTAATAACAATTTTTTTTTTCACAACGAAAAGGCAAACTTTTCCTGACTCATACGCCTGGGCACCATATCTAAGGGCTTGTTCAAGAAACACAACCTTGTGAAATATGGTAGGCTATCTTTGTAAGAACGACTCGGGAATCGCCAATGAAATTTATCCAAGCGTCTTCTAGACTTGGAAAAACTCAGTAGCCTATTGCGTTTGATCTTGCAACAAACAAATATTGACTTTGATAAACTGATGTAAATTTTCAAAAGAATCGAAAATCCTCTTTGTTCATCAAAATTAAAAAGTAGGCTAGTCATAGCTCACCAAAACTAAACGTTTGAGGTTTCAATCAATGTTATGTAGTGTGGGCTATATAGTTACTGGCTGTTTACGAAAATAATTTTAGCCTGTTTGACGTATTTTACTGTGACCCGCTTTCTTTTTATTATTTCTATAGAGATGTTTGCCTTGATTCTACTGTATCGTATTTTCAAGTTTGCTTATTTTGCTTTCATATTACATTTATGATGTCATATGTTTATGTTTTATTGATCGGCGAAGGATGGATCCTATTTAAGTCGATTTTCCTCAATTAATAATGTTGTCGGATTCTCTAAACCCTTGAATATAGGATTCTCCGTAGATACAGGGATGGCCTATACTATAGTATACAGTAGACCATCCATGCGTATTCCCTATTAACTTGCACTGTTATGTTTGTATTTTATTATATTTAATTACGGTATAGGCCTATCTCTATTTTTATTTACTTTTTTTCTGAATCCGCACTCCGCATGGTCACACTGAGCCCGTTTCCTGTAATTTTTATCTTGCTAGGTCTTTTGTGACATCCCAACTACGTTTTTGAATGCGAGACTCTCAAAGTAAAAAGTTCAGGAAACTTGTCACGTTTCGACTGTCTTTAGCGTGTTATAAGATTTAAATTGCTCTTGTTACACTGCAAGTGCTGATTGTCGTAGGCGGAGGCCTATTTGTACAACCAACGAAATAAAAGTTTTCTTTTTCTTTCTTTGCTAGGTTTGGTAGCTGTGCATTTTTAAGATGATGTTTTCCAAATACTGTGTTATCGATGCATATTTTAAATCTTTCGGTTTTGTCATCTTTTCCTTTTGTTGGTGCCTTATTCGTGCGTTTACTTTATCGTTCTCTACAGTACATGTTCGCACCAACAATAAAAAATAAATTGAATTGAATCTTACAGTTAGAAGAGTACGGTAAGCTTGCTATGATAGGTTTACTTTATTGACTCATAAAACAATAGGTTTTTGTGAACCAACCCAGCAAATCGTCCACTTGAAGCGGTTGACTGTATCGTGTGATTAGTATAGTCCTGTTACTCAACGCAACAAACAGTGTACCAAGCCTCATTTCCTTTTAACATAGACCGATTTCGCTATCACAGCAACATCAGTGTGATTATGTCAAGAGCAAAAATAATAATAAAATTCTTCAAAGGTTTTAAGTTTAGGTATGGTGGCGTTAACAATTGCATGTTGCGCCACCATGGAAACAATTAAACAAATTATACGATCGACTACTACGTAATTACAAATGAAGAAACGTAACATGTAAATTTAAATAGAATAAAAACAAAGAGTCAATAACTTTTATCAATTGAAGTAAAAATATAACTAATAAGTTTCTTCACTGCAGATTCGTATTATCGACTCGCTGTCTAAGCACCATTTTAAACATGGCAGATGTCAAAATAAATTTGAAACTTTTAATGCTTTTATAGTATCAAAGATATTTCTCTTTTTGCTGCTGTAACGAGAAACCAGCAAAAAGAGCATGATTGGTCATCGTCATCATTCTCTTTCTTTTTGATAAAAATTCGTAAACTCATTTTCGACTTTTTTCTGACGAACTGAGAGAAATGTTGATAAATATAATCAAACTTTCTTTTTTGTTAATATTCGGAAAAGGAAAACTTTCGTGAAATTAGAAGTTTATATGCTGGGCGCTGGCTGATGTTCGTAGTCATGCCGAGAGCTAACAATTCGGATAAAATGTATAGAAAATAATTTCAGTTTTGTTTGATATTTTCAGGCATGTCATTAAACGTCATTTCAAGCATTGTGGTGTCGGTGGGAGTCGAACCGACGTCCTTCGTATCTTCGGCAGACTCCCATACCACCAGGCTACACATCTGCAGACAGGGTTGTCAGACAGCTTTTGAGAAAAAAAGCCAATCAATGTCGAAAAAAGGGCCAAACTGTGTAAAAAATAGCCAAATTGTTCAATAACGTTAATAACGTTGTTAATATACAGTAATACATAATAACGTTAACAACGTCAATAACGTTACAACATTGCAACAACACAGTCTTCTACATTCTACAAGAACAATTCCAAATCTTCACCTTCTACAGTATTTCCACTCGAATCTTTGGCATTGGCATAAACATTGTCAGCTAAACACGGTGAGTTTACCCCAGAGGAATTAGCCTCCGCCCTCCAGCACCTAAAGCCAGGCAAATCCCCGGGCCTTGACCAGCTATGCCCGGAACTAATACTCCAAGCTGCTCCCACTATGAGGTCCTGGTTAAAAGACTTCCTTTCCTGCTGCTTGCGTCACCTGCGCATCCCGAAAATCTGGAGAAGAGCCCTAGTGGTTGCAGTCCCAAAGCCGAAGAAACCCCCAAGGGATCCGAAGAGCTACCGTCCCATCTCTCTGCTCTGTACCCCCTTCAAGATACTCGAGAGACTTATCAACGCCCGTGTCAAACCGATAATAGACCCTCAGCTCCCTCGGGAACAAGCCGGATTTTGCCACGGAAGATCAACCGTAGACCAGGTCACTCTGATGACCCAAGACATCGAGGACAGCTTTTCGGCAAAAAGAAGGCTGGCGCCGTGTTTGTCGATCTCACGGCTGCCTACGACGCTGTATGGCACAGCGGCCTTACATGCAAACTACTACGTCTCCTTCCTGACAGGCACATGGTCCATATGATTATGGAACTTGTGCAAAACCGCAGCTTTACCTTTTCTACCGGTAGCGGCCGACAAAGTAGACTACGTCGACTCAGGAACGGCGTCCCACAGGGCTCTGCCCTGGCTCCCGTCTTCTTTAACACTTACATCTATGACCTGCCTGACACCATCTCCAGGAAGTATGCTTACGCAGACGACCTGGGTCTCCTACATCCAGCCGGAGATTGGCAGTCAATGCAGAGGAACCTAAGCCAGGACATGTCAACTATATTAACATATCTCCAGAAATGGAAGCTACAGCTCAGCAACGCAAAGACAGTGTCGGCGGCCTTCCATCTAAACAACAAGGAAGCAAAATGTGAGATCAACATTACCACCGATGACGAACGCCTGCTCTACTGCGCCGAACCCACCTACCTCGGCGTAACCCTGGACAGGTCACTCACGTACCGACAACACCTGGAGTCACTGCGCAAAAAACTATCTGCTCGCGTTGCGCTTTTGCGCGGCTGGCGGGTTCCAGCTGGGGAGCTGACGCGAAAATCCTGCGCACAGCTACCTTGACCCTCGTCCATTCTACCGCTGAGTACTGCGCACCAGTGTGGTGCCGCAGCTCTCACACTCGCCACATTGACACCGCCATCAACGACGCACTACGCACTGTGACTGGATGCCTGCGTCCCACTCCAACGGAATGCCTTCCCATCCTTGCAGGCATCCAACCTGCTGAGCTTTGCCATAAAGGAGCCATGATTTCCCTTGCTCGTCGCGCGCTGGACCCCGACCACCTCCTCCACAGTACATTCCAGCGCCTACCAGGAGAACAACAGCGACTGAAATCAAGACGCCCATTTGTGCCCGCTGCACGATAGCTTCTGAACAACGTTGAAGATCTTGGAATAAGTGCTGCACACTGGACGAACTACACATGGAACACGGAGTGGCAAAACAACACCTCCCGACTCCGTGATATCCTACCCGACGTCGATCCCCACCCTCCGGGAATGTCCCTCGCAAGACTTGCGTGGGTCCGGCATAACCGCCTACTAACCGGCGTCGGTCGCTTTCGTTCAGACATGTGCAGATGGAGCCTGACTCTCTCACCGGGATGCAAGTGTGGTGCCACAGACCAGACAGTAGACCATGTCATCCATGACTGCCCAATCCATCAACCACCACATGGAACGCTTGGACTGAAGGCCCTGGATGACGAGACTGTCGAGTGGCTGATGACATCATGCCCAAACATATAGTCCGGAAGAAAGCTCATACGACGAAGAAGAAGCTAAACACTGTCTAAAAAATCGTAATAACATTTTTCAGTCTCAATTTCTGAAAAACATTTATTTAAATAGCTAGTTTGATACTATGTGCCAACTGCTTCTAAAAAGAGCCAAATATTGAAAACAAGGGATCAAGGGGTCAAACAATTTGCTTTGCGCCAACTGCCTCTGAAAAGGGTCAATCTAGCAAGCCTGTCTACAGACGGAAGCAAGTCAGGAAGTTTTATGCAAGAAAAAAAAATTTATCTTGGTTTGAGAAATGCGGAAAAGATCTTGCCTTCATTGTTGCGATGGTTTCCTTTGCGGAAAGGAACAAAAGGAAAGCTAAAAGTTAAAATATTGGAACTAATTCATGTTTTAAAAGGAAGCGTGATTTTAAATCGCTTGTAACCCTGGTATTGCCAGAAAATTCTTTTTCTGTGGTGTTTTCCTAATGGTCAAAATGCAAAGAATTTGAAAACTTTCCAAAATGTTTTAATCTAGATGTAAAATTCTTCAAAACTAAGTTGTGACAATTTTGGGTCTCCAACTTACTACATTCCTATTCACGCAAGACAAATCCATTAATCTACAAAGTTTGATCGAAAGGCAAAAACTGCAATTGCAATGAACCAACATAGATCAATGACATCTTTCGGTCGCAATGAAACAATCAAAACGAAGCTCGACTAAGCTTTGGTTCATTGTAAAATAAACTAGGGCTATTCAGAGGATAATTTGGGCCCGGTATCAATGTGATCTTTTATGCTTTAAATCAAGACACTTCTAAAAAAAACGCACTGTACCCAAGGAATACCTGCTGGTTCCTTCTGGTTTCCGGGCCCCCTAAGAAGTTTACAGCCCTTAAATTCATCTCAAGGCCGGGTCCAAAAATACCCCCTGGTCCTCTCTGTCCAGTGTCCACAATAAAACAAATAAGTACTGTATATGACACTTTGTCAGATTAAGTGTGAGTTTGCTTTGGTTTGTATGGATTGCTTACTGGAATGTGACAATAATGAACCTTCGTTTGTTTGAAATGATACTGTCGCGCAGAATCAAAATCGCGAATTTGCATTCAAGAACTCAAATGAAACTTCCAATGTTTACGTTAAACTTTTTATTTTTTATTTTTAATTTTGTTTCTTTATTGTTTTGCAAAAACAAAAACGACGAAGTTTTTTAAACCTTCGAATGACACAAGTGATTTTCTTCTAACCTACTGGAAGTGATGATGACAATATTCAATACTGTAATAGATAAGTCAAACTACCAAGTATGTTTGTTGTGCAAAATAAATAACAAAGAACGAACATGTGTTGTTTGGCATGATATTGTTTATTGGCGACTTATTGCTACTTGATTTTCTGACAAACGCAGCTTTTTTGATTTTGTATTATGCCTGTGATATGACTGCATTGTTAGTCGACTTATTTTCAGTGGTTTACGCAAAAACAAACACAATTAGTATCGCTATAAGACAGTAGTAAGATTCAAATACTTTTCAAACAGGGTTACATTGGTACCGGCAGCATATCACATTGACCATTGACCCGATATAGATATGCATAAGCTAATAGGCTACATGCGCTTTTTAAGTTAATACAGGCATAAGCATAAGCTAATACAGGCATAACCTGTTTAAGGTCATTAAGAAATCGTGTGAAGTTTGATGAACATTTTCAGATTTTTTGAGCAATTTTAGAATGCATTTATCTTTCTAAATCTATAGACAAAATGTATACGATAAATGGTGTTAATACCACAAAAGAGTGCTCAATGCCAGTGCAATGCTAAGTAGATCTAATTCAAGTAAATTGAATCAATTTACTTGAATAAATATAAACTGTGGTGTAATTGTTAATCATTTCAAGGTTGAAAAATGCATCGCCGGCCGTACCAAAAGTCCTCGTGGGCCGCGTGTTTGAGACGCTTGCTTTAAACCATACCACATACATCCGCATTTGTTAGAGTCATCATTATAATGTAAATTTTCTTATTGAGTAATCGAGTATCAGTAATTCTTTAGTAATTGTTTGTCACTTTTTGCATTAATTTAACGTTATATTTATTGTGCCAAAAACTCACACATAACATTCGATGTCTTTGAAGGTCTCTAGTTTTAAACTGAGGGAGGAGATCTGCCTGACTACCTGAGCTGCTGCTATGCTGCGACGATCCTTTGTTCATTACTAGTTGATCTATCTGCACTGTCTAAGTATCAAAGGTTCGGTCAACAGTCTCATCATTTTAATAGAAATCGTTTTCATGAGAGGCAGCAGCCCTCACATCGTCGATGTTATAAGGGCTGCGGCCTCTTATAACATTCGATATTACAAATGCAAGCAGGCAGAAAAATCTACCGGAAAATGCTTTTTATTTTAGTAGGCGTTTTCCTTTACTTTAACTGTTAGGCGTTTCCTGTTACTGCAATTAAATTCTTAAAGTCTTCACAGCCCAATGCAAGACTAGATATAAAAAATAACTTAGTATTTTAAATAACAGCCTTCTACTGACAACTTAACAATAAAATATGTATTTTCTTGAGTTTGTATTCAAGTGCATGAAGAATTTTCTTGTTGTTGGTTAAGATGGTTCAACTTACACGCAGTGCGCTTACATTGATTTAGCAAAAGTTCAGACAAATTAGTGCAATGTACTAATGTAGTGTTGCTTGTAAGTCGTAAATGCTTTAGCACTGTTAAACCAATTATGTCGATCGCTAAGGTGGTCCCATGCTTGGTTCAAGTGTCGGGAATGAGAAGATAAGGCTCTCATTGTACTAAACCAGTAGTTCTCAAACTGTGCGTCGCGACGCCCTGATGCGTCGTTTCACTTTTCCAAGGGCGTCGCAAAATAGTTCCGTTTCTTGGCTGAACTCAGTTTATGATTATAAAAATGAGGTTAACCCTTTGAGGACCGCTGGGACACATGTGTCCAATGCACTTAGCCGATTAGCCTACACCGCAATTAACTAAAAAAATTGCCACTGCTGATACCCTAACGTAGTACTGGATGTCTATCCTTCCAAAAAAAATTGGAAACTCTGAATCATTTTCCTTGGTGTTATTTCAGTTTGAAAATAGTGAAGAGTTGAGGTTGCAAGTGCGTTTTTTTCCCTTCAAATTTGCGAAGCATATTTATCTACATTTGTCCAAGCTCGAGTCGAAATTTGCAAAATACTTCCCGGAAAATTTTCCAAACTACGAATGGACTCGTGATCCTTTCATAGTAGGAAATCCGGCAAATTTTTGGATTCAATGAATGACGATTATCCACTATCCAGGTTTGGTGAAAGAAAGCACTGCGAATTATTATCCCATTCGCCACGTCGTATTTATGTGAAGCAAAATTTTCTGCCTTGGCGGTGATAAAACCAAATATCGATCACGAATAAACAGTGAAAGAGAAATGCTGGTGGCAATTTCAAAAATTCTCTCAAGATTCAATGAGCTTTGTGAAAACAAACAAGCCCACACGTCACATTAAATAATATGCATTGCTTTTTGTTGTTGTATCAATAAACAAAACTTTAATCCTAAGTTTCTTCATTCACTTTTATTTGCTGGTGCATCGCAAGTCCAGAAAACTTTTTCAGAGGCGTCGCAACAAAAAAAAGTTTGAGAACCACTGTACTAAACGATCGGCACTAAGGGAGTAGGGTGGCCAGTTCATTTCACTCGGCCGCCTTTCCTACAGCAATTATGCCCACTTAACTTATTACACCCTAGGTAGAGATGAGGGGGTTTTCAACGACCAGTTTCGCTGGGAGTTGAACCAGGTTTGCATAATTGGAATGCCAACGCCTTATCCGCTGCGCCATCCCACCGCCGAACGCTGTTGCATAACTAAAATGAAATAATCAAAAAATGTTAAACATAATCTTAAACATTATTCGAGTTCGGTTATATTTTATCTTCCTTTAGTTGACCAAATGTGAGAAGACAGAATATACAAAACAACCAATGTGATTCGGCAAGCAAGTTGAGCTTTAACGCTACAGATCAATACAGCACTATCTGTTACCGAAATTCAGTGACTAACCAAAATGATACTTGTTGCGACAAAACGTGCGAAACTACCAGAAACCTTTCGTGTACACAGCTGATAGGACTTTTATTTCGTATTTATCTTTGCTCCAGAAGATTTAGAGATGCTAGGAATATAAACTTTATGTCCATCTTCAAGCAGTGACATTTTGTCTATAATCTTCTATAATCTATAATGAAGATTGTGATGAACGATTAAGTCTGCTCTAAGATGGGTTTATTTTCGAGAAAAAAAAAACACTTTTAACTCTTTCGCGCCCAGCATCATTTTAAAATGATTTGCGGTTTAATGCGAAAAGCCCAGCATCATTTTAAAATGATTTGAGGTTTACTGCGAAACGCCCAGCATCATTTTAAAATGATGCTGTTTGATGCGTGATATAAAACATTGTCTTTGTAGCAGAATATCCATAAATTTACTGGTCCCTTGTAAAATGCTTATGTTATTGATATTCTCGTGTTTTTAAAAAAAAAAATTTGCTCAAATTTGACAAAGTGTGGTTACTTTAGCCAACAGTCAAAAGAAAAGTATGTACTAAACTACTAAAGGAACAAGGCATGTTTGATTTTTCCTTGACACTTCATATCATTAGGAAGTCCAATAAAGAAAAAAAAATCTTTTTAGGTTCTACAGAAAAGGTGAGCGTATTTTTTTTGTAAGATGCTTCATTTTCACAAAATTTTTAACAAAACAAAAGTTAAAGTACACATTTTGAAAATACTGCATCTTCGAATATGTTGCATTAGAAAAGTAGGTTGTAACATTTATAGTCAGAACTTGAAATTATCTTTCCAATGAGATATTCCATGTCAAAATACACAATCGGTGTCACGCGTGTCAACTCGTTAAAGTTAGAGAAAAAATAGCAAAAATGTAAAGGTTTTGCGGTCAAACCGTGCAAAATCGCTTGGCGCGAAAGAGTTAAACATCCGCCGAACCCATTCTTAGAAGCCTACTTTGATTACGGAATGACTGTGAATAAGTGTCATAGAAGAACGGTGTTCGAAGATAAACATTGATAATTTTATTTTCATCAGTATTCAACTTGTTGAAAAAATAATGGCGGAAGCACACTGGAGGTTTAGTTGAAAAAATGATGATGAGTGAGAAGCATTGTAGTACTGAGTTATAAAAGGTAAAGATAGAGACTTGCAATCGTGGAGTGAACTTTTTACTTGCTTAATAGCCTAGTTAGTCCATTCATTTTAATTTGACAAATATAATTTTCACTTTCTTTTTTCTTTGTGATTATCATTGTTTCTGTTTTCTTTTCATTGATTTTCATTTCAAATTCTTTACTTCTTTCATTTCCTACTTTATTTAACAAATTTTGCAGTTTTGCTTCCGAATCAGCTATTAAGACAGTGTCGTATTCAATATATTGTAAGTTAGATTAAAAATGGAATGGCGCAGCGTATAAGGCGTTGGCTTTCCAATAGTGCAAACCTGGTCCGACACCCTGCTTGAGCTGGTTGTTGATAAACACAGCTCACCTCTACCCAGGCTGTAATAAATTGGTTGGACGTAATTACTGAAGGAAAGGCGGCCGAAAGAATTGAACTGACCACTCCACTCTCGTTAGTGCCGAAGGCCAAGTGTGATGAGAACCTTATCTTCTCATTCCCCGAAGCTCAGTAACAGAGTGTGAAACCACCTTTACCTGAGTTAGGTTAATTACAGGCAAGAGTCATATGTTTTCGTTGATTTTGCTTGAATATCACATTTGCGTTGAAGAAATCTTAATTGGGTAAAGAAAATCTGTTCTTGTGATCCAGAATTAAAATGAAAGAAGACAAAACAATTTTTATGCATGAACTGTTTTAGTAACGCACAGTGCACAAGTTCTTATTTACATGTAATTTCTAATAAAGAACGTGTCAAATACTTATGAAGCAAATACTGGTAATGTATTTTGTTTGTATGTGTTTAAATTAAATAGAATGTTGAACGTGGTAACGTTAACGTGCAGTTTACCTGTAAAGAGAGTTGTGGCTAAGACTGTCCATATCATTATGTTTACGATTTATATGCCGGACGTGTACAAAAAAGCAGTGTAAGTTCGGGGTGTCTAAAGTCCGGCTGCGATACATTTTTATATGGCCCGCGCCTGTTTTGCACAATTTGTTATTTTGGCCAGAAAGAAAACACAGACACACAGTTCAACTTGCATTTTTTAACTAATGAAGACAACATTTTCTCACACACAAGAACAAAGCCGAGCGAGAAAAGTTAGAATCGTTATTGCGTCATAATTGCAAAATCAACCATTATTGTACAGAAGAGTATACAGTAGAAAGGTGTGATACCGTGATACAGCCGAGAATTCATCCTTTCCCTTGCCAACGAATTCAACCACCGCTTTCAAGATTTCTCCGCAATTTAAAAGGACTTACTGCTGTTTATTACTTTTTGCATAAACTCTGATGAGGCTTCGGCTCATCTGCAGCTAATTGAGCTTCACTGTGATCCCGAGTGCCGAAGCCGACAACAACATCTTTCTATTTGTCTCTTTCCAGCAGCTAGATAAAAACAAATTCTCAGAAATGCAAACGTTTGCAAAGAAAATGTTGTGCTTGTTCGGCTCAACATATTTGTGTCAGCATACATTCTCGGTTATTAACTTAAACAAGAATCACTTGAGATTCAAACTGAGCGACTCCCACCCAGGGTCGTTAAGTGGATAATTTGAGCCCGGTACTAACGTGGTCCTCAGGTACCAAACCAATACATTTCTAGAAACAAAATATCTAAAAGATATGCTGTGGTTACTTCAAGTTTCCGGGCTTTCTACAAAGGTTGCAGGCCCCTAAAATCATCCGGGCCCAGATCTAAGAGTACCTCCTGGACCTCCCTGTCTACGCTACTGCTCCCACCTACTTGATATTTTGCGCTTGTTTACCACGAAATCGAACTAGACCTGATCTGGGGATTGAAATTAAGACGTTAATTTCATTCTTCACTTTAACAAAGCTGTGTTTTACCTGCATATTACTTTGTTGTGTGAAATCAAAACTGCAGACAGTGCACACCGGTGTTAAACTGTTTTATTTGCATCAACAGCGCACGGGTACAAAGGATTGACACGGCGAGAGAGCACAAACAAACATAGCCAGGTCGAAGACTTTTCGAAAACCGGCCTGCCACACCCCGTGGCGGCGGGGAGCGGCGTGATTTAGGGGTGACGATGCACCCGGAGGGGTAAGTCCACCAGCTTAGGTCGCGGGGGCCAGGCTGGGGAGTCGAGGTACCTGTGGAGGGAGAGTGTGGATCGAAAACGTTACATGACCCGTCCGCAAATTTAGAATGGCGGAGCGGGCCAGGGAGACAGGCTCTTTCTGCATTTCCCAGAAAGATGGCCTGCGACGGGCCGGGCGACCCGTCGCGTGTGGACGCTGGAACCGGCAGTAATTGACCGCCGGGCGGCGCCCACGTCTCCTTCACGCGACCTCGGCGCAGGTACTTGACTCTTATACCCGGTCTGCCAGTAGGCAGAGCGGATAAAATTGGGGTCTACCACGAAGAAGAGAGTCAACTATTTAAGGATAATTTGGCTCTCGTGGCAGACGAAATTCAAATAAAAATGTGGAGCAGAGGCTCGATTAATCAATAGAAACAAAAAATATAGGTGGGAATGTAATACATATTCACTGGAGAAGAGTAAGCTTTGATTCGGCGAGCACGGATGTGCACTGGCCAGACGTTGAGGCAGGTTCGCCCAGCTGGGTCGGGGAGGCTAGCGATCGAAACCAGAGGCACTGATAGGCTACATTACCATTTTTTTTTTTTTTTATCGCGCAACGCTCAGAGTTCAAGATGGATACCACTACATCTTGCAGGTTTACAAATTGTCCATTACTACAAATTGTCCAGGCTACATTACCAGGAAAAAGTAAAAAATTGGGGTGGAAATTTTGAGGCTTCATCGAGTTGATCAATGCGTTGAAGGCAGAGCGAGGTTGATCCGAGCGGGCAAGAACAACGTTACAAGGCGAAGGCAGCGTAAGATAATTCGAAACAATTGATTGATTAATAGTACATAGAGATATAGTGATGATTGAAGTTACTTAATTGCTGTTAAACCAGTCTCGATTCACAATGTACATGAGACATTTTATTCCTTTCTTTTGTTCATTTTTGAATGCTTGGGTTTGATGAGACTGGAGCATTATAAAAAAGATGGCACTGGTTTATAGACATAAGTTGATGATATAAGGTGATGAATTTTAAGACAATTGATATAAGGTTATGACGTCTAAACGGTTTGCTGTCTTGCGCGCTCGGATACTTACTGCAACGTTTCTGTTATTGGGGAATAAGTTTCTGATCGCTGAAGTCGTCTTTTCTATGACGTAGCCTCTCCACAAGTGAGCCCGGCGTTCCAAGCTTTCCAGACGCGGAAGGATCCTTCGATTGAGAGGGAAGCCACTTTTCTAGCCACCTCTGCTACCTCACGAGTAGGAACGCCCAAGGCCGTCAGAGTTCGAGAGCTCGTCGGGGCATAGCTCCCGAGGGAGCCTACGACGAACGGAAGTGACAGGACGTCCCTGCAAGGGCGCTTCCTGTCTTCCAATATGTTTACACATAACTCGCCGTACTTGTCGTGTTTCCTGTCGGCGGCTTCTCGAAGGGAATCCGCGCCGTAGTCGAACGGGCAAGTGACGCCCCATACGACCGTGACACCGTCAGGGCGTTGCAAGACGATGTCAGGACGCAGATCGGCACCGCCCGCTTCCAAGTGCTGTGGAACCGTACTATCTATGGAAAGCCCGGGTTGCCATTCGGCAGGCACGTGCGCCACGATCTCCCTCAATACTGAATTGTGTCGTTCCGTGACGGCAGTCATCACGGTAGGGCAGTGATTCAATATGTGGGGGAGAGTCTCTTCCGCTTTCCCACACGCACGACACATGGCAGGTAGGTAACGGCGTCCATGGCTTGGTTTTGATTCAAGTGGCATTAGATTCAATCTAGCTTTGTACGCAAATACTCGGTCCGCGTGATCCAGGAGCTCCGGGCACCGGGTCCAGGAATTTGAAAATCCGGACAGGCAGTGGGCACTGACCGTCTTGCCTTGGTCAGGTTTGGATTCCCACTGTCTCCTCCACCACAAGTCATTGTGTTGATGGATGGTCGGCACCACTTTTTTCCTTATAGGAGGGGTGATTGTGGAGCTCCCCGCGACCAACTCAAGGCCGCCATCCGGGCGGGCGGACCAACGTACGTTCAGGCGTATGATCCAACCAACGTATGACCAGTCCGCAAATTTAGAATGGCGGAGCGGGCCAGGGAGACAGGCTCTTTCTGCATTGCCCAGAAAGATGGCCTGCGACCAGTGCTGCCACAGCAAATTCGGAAAAAGCACAAGATATAAGAAAAAAAAAGCACAAGATTTGGATACAAAAGCACAAGATTGCAAAATTGAACCTTTGCGACCCATTTTGTGCCAATTTGAAAAACAACATGACTCTGAAATCAACAATTTAGAGAAGATACATGCTTACTAATCACTGTTCTCTTTCTATTCATGGTCTTTAATTTAGTTCAGTTGTTCTTATTTCTGTCCATCATATCAAAAAACTAAATATTACATATCTCACAAAAGGCTACATATCAATCAGTTTTGTCTTCTTGTATCGAACTTTTAAAATCAAGATAATCCAACCATTGACGATTAAAAGGCTGTTTAGTGTTTATACCACTTTTTCGTTTTGGGACTTGGTGAATGATTGTCATTATTTGATGTACTCTTTTCGCTGCTCTTGTTATCTAGTATCGAGCAACACAACCTCTGAGTTTGTCGACAAGCACATACTGTACTCTCTTCAGATCAAGTTTTTAGTTAATCTTGTCAGGCCTGATAACTCGAGTAAAATTGGTCAATATGCCTAAGTACCATACAAAACCGGAAACCTAGTTACCAAAACCTTTTAGTTCCAGTCCTTAATTCTCTACCAAACTCAAACCATGGTAGCAACGATTAATTTGACTTTGATCAAAAAGCACAAGATTTAGTCAAAAATCGATCGAAAATTACGAGATCAAAAGTAAACACAAGATCTTGTGCTAAAACACAAGCCGTGGCACCACTGCCTGCGACGGGCCGGGCGACCCGTCGCGTGCGGACGTTGGAACCGGCAGTAATTGACTGCCGGACGGCGCCCACGTCTTGGGATGGCCATGGAGATATATACCTCCATGTGACATTTTCCCATTTGTGGTACCTAAACAGTAACCAAAAATGGTACTACTGCCAACCTTGCCAAAGTGCTCAATCTGGCCCACCTGGGAAAAAAGTTTGGACACTCCTGGTGCAAATCAACAAACCACCATACTTATTGTTTCAAAATAGCACTGACTATTTTCGTAAACCATACCACATACATCCGCGTTTGCTAAGAGTCAGCGTTAGAATGTATACCTTGTTGTTGAGTAATCTTGTTGAGTAATCGCGTGTTATATCCTTTTTAGTGATTTCTCTGCCGCTTTCTACATTACAGTAGTTTTACATTTTTGTTCTGTTGTGCAAAGCTTGCATCAACAGTATCCGGCATTTCTAATCTGAAACCGTCTGTAGATTTTGCAGGAGAGGTTTCTGTGTCAGTAGGCGTTTTCCTTTAAACATAACTGCAAACAGACTATTATAGCCTACATAGCCAATACTGTACACGGTGAAATGAGAAGATTTTTTATTTGATAAACTACCAAGTATAGACTAAATACTTGATTCTACAAAGAAAAGTAATTACCTGGACTTTGTATTCAGTTACAGAATGAATGTACTTTTTGTAAGTTTAGTATTTTCTTGTTGTCTGGTTGTTGCTTTCGGACAAGGTGATGACCTCTGTCTTCCATTACGTCGTGGTGTCCTAGGCAACGATCCTGCTCATCCTGCTCCTGTCAATCAACAAGGACGTCCTGGAAAGATTGGACCAGCAGGAGTAGCAGGATCTCCTGGATCAAAAGGAGACAAGGGATCACCTGGTCGTTGTGAATGCGATCCCAATGAAATTGAACAACTCCGAAAAGAATTGAAACCGATGAAGATTTTTCTTAAACGGTTTTCATCACCAACAAGAGGTTTTGCTTAGTTTTTTTATACTGCAATACAAACATCACTTTGCAACAATTAGAAATTTGACAAGATGGGGATGTAAATAGTGTGAGAAATGACTGTGTATGTTAATGATTTACAATAAAAAAAACATTGCTTTGATTTTAAAATGTTTTTAATAAATATACTTTTTTTAAACAATGCTTTGTTTTTCAAAACCTGCTTTTCAATCTAGTTCAGGCTTGTGGGGCTGGCATCAAGGATGGTCACATACCTGACAGCGCATTTTCGGCTTCATCGATGTTTAGTGATGTGTATGCTCCGCATTATGCAAGATTAGACAACACAGGAGATCCACGTGGATTTTGGCATGTTGGAAGAGGACGTGAGTAATGTATTTTGTCAAATAAATCTGAAACAGTACGAGGTCATGCACACTCTTAGACAATATTCCCATTTTTTGCCATTTGCGTCAAATAAGCAATGTGTCTGCATGCTCTGGTTCTTTTAAAAATGATACATTTTGTATCAAAATGAAATACAAATTTTGCTCCACGGAAAGCGATTCGAAATGAAACAAAGCAATTTTTCACAATGTGGGTAACCAGAAACAAAACTAGAGCAATATACTTTTTAAAAATCCAACAAAGTCTCGTAATATTTTTGATTTAACATTTGTTGAAAAACCAAATAGCCTAGTCTATTTGACGAAGCTTTCAAAAACTATTCTCAATGTCATTCATGTTGGGCTTAAGGTGATTTCTAAATTAAAAGGTTTTATGCGATTCGCTTCGAGTTGATAATGAAAACAAAATTGTATGCAATTTGATAAAAGTTGCAAAGATACAGTCACTTTTGTATTTCTGCATGTTTTGCTGGTTAAAAAGAAGTATTGTGGAAGATAGACATTTTGTGGCATAGTCCAAATTAAGACTTTCAAAACAACCAGGCAAGGTCCAGAAGTATATTATACAGTATAAACTTTCCATTCCATATCATCTCAGTGTCAAAATATTTCAGCAAGCAATATAGCCTACTGAGTTTCGCTTTCAGCAGCATGATCGTTGGTTACTTCACAATGTAGATTTTAATGTAGATATTTCAGCAAAGTTACAGATCAAAAAATGAATAAAAAGGTAACAGTATCTTCTCAAGTACATGTAGCTCCTCACAAAGTGAATAACAATCATCTGAGATGGATCTAACATACAAGAAATTAGATACTAGCGGCACATATAAGTATTAAGATTCAAAGAAAATGAAGGGGTGTACAAGCAAACCTCTATTATAGAGGTTTGCTTGTAGTGGTTGAGATCAGTGGTTCCCAACCTGGGGATCGCAGAGCATTTTATAGGGGGTCGCGAAGCTGTTGCTCATGCAACAACAAAAATGAATGTAAGTAGGACGAGGTACCGGTCCGCTAGCCATTTCATTCGGATTGCTTGTAGCACAACATTATTGCATCAGTATGCGTCCACTGTGATGTAATAAGCGTAACTGTAGGTCCTACAGTCACGTTTATTACATCACAGTGGACGCATACTGTGTAGGACTATTCGCTGTAAAAGTGTAAAACTGTAAATTGAAACGAAGTAGCCTTGTATATTAGACAACAGAGATCAGTGAATACTCGAGATTGCTAAAAAATAGTTAAAGGGAGCATCGTTCCATGCAGAATAAACGAAAATACGTTGAAGAGTACATTAACCTTGGCTTTACTTCTTTATTGACCAATAGAAACTTCACACTATTGGGGAAACATTTGTGAAGCCATGCTTGTTAAAAACGGTAAAGCTGGTTCTCGGGAATGCAAGTGCGGCGAAAGTTAAACATTTTTAGTGCTGTCTTTTGTTGTGTTATTTGTTAATAGTATACTTGCATTTAGGAAAGAATATAAGTGGGGGTCGCGGTATCCAGTGTTTTTTTAAGGTGTTTTGGGGGGCCGAAACGGTCCTACAAATTTCTCCAGCGGTTTCCCAAAATTTGGACTTGCAACTACAGTAGAAAAGTAATGGTTGTTTCTCGCTATGTCTTGTCGATAATACGAATATAGCCTACGATCAATAGTTCACGTCCGAAAAAAATAATAAGTGGAGGTACAGCTAACAGCTGAATCAAAGAGTTATTCACAAAAGAAGTGCACCTTCGATACTTGTCAATGTTTATTTCTGATTCATGGCGCATAATGATCAGTTTTTACGTGTGGAAACATAATAAGCAGAAGCCAACAAGCACACTTTGTTTGATTGTGCAGCAAACTTGTTTGGCGGCCGTGTTGGCCAGGCTGTTTGGTCGCTGTCACAATCATTTAAGCTGTGCCTTGTCGAATAGTTCATTGTATGTTGCGTTGATTGTATGTAGTTATGGCTATTTTTTGGTATTTAAATGAAACACTTGCGGTTTCTTAAAACTACTTAGCGGTCACCCAAACCAAACCTTAAAAAAAACCCTGGCGGTATCTACGAATTTTTTTAAAGGGGGTCACCAAGACAAAAAGATTGGGAACCACTGCAGGATTGGCCCACAGAAACCATCATCTCAAAACTTCAAGGTAACTTTCTACTTTCATTTTACTACGCTGCAGAGATCGCAAGATCGAAACACTGGTCACTGTCCGTAGTTACTTTTAGCAGTTTTTCTTTAGACATTATCTTTAAAGAAGTAAATAAAGAGTCAAAAGGCATGCAAACTTCACTTTGTGTGGAGCTACATGTACTTGAGAGGTTACTATTATTTTTTTATTCACTTGTTGATTTATGCACATCAGTTTGTCTCCTCTGTGGATCCTTCTCTTGTATCATGGGCCAATCCTATAGATGTTTGCTGGTACACTCCTTCATTTTCTTTGAATCTTATTGCTGATCAAACTTTGGAAAATCAAAAAAGTTTAAATCAGTAGTTTTCCTGATCATGGAAAATTTGATTACTCAATTTTGAGAACTTCGAATTTTTTAAACATTGCTTAGGCTTACTGTAATTAACAAAAAGATTGTGAGATATTATGTTTTTGAATAACTCATAAATCAAATAGAGCATAAATTTGAGGTTCCCAAATAGGGTGCGTTATTTTACGTCATTTGCGTCATTGCAAGAGTGCAACAACTGCAACAAGCTTGCATTGACTCTATCCATATTTTGTGAATACAGAAACACATCTTCAAAATTGGAGTTGCCAGCTGTTGAAAATGTTTTCAAACTACCGCATCACTTTCTTTTAGTGTGTAAAAATATGATAATCGAGCTAGTACATGACGATGTGCATTACATGACGTGACGTGATAGTACATGACATGATGTTGTCGGCTGCATAGCTGAGTGGTGAGAGACTTGGTATGCACTCGAAAGGGCACTGGTTCGAAACCGCTCAAGAGCATGTGGCTGTGTCTTTTTTGCAAGACTCTTAAAAGCATGCCTGCCTTCTCGTTCACTTAATCTAAATCTTCAACCCCTGGGTGTAAACCTGGATACGACAAAAAATAACGTTTATAATGTTTATCTTTCAAGAAAACAACCATTTTAAGCGTTTTGGGTTTGTGCATATTGCTTTGAGCTATATTGTGCCATTTTAGTAAATTTGAAGTATTCATCCTTGTAAAATATAGATGCATCGTGAAATCAAAAAAACATGAAAAGAGAATATGAAATATAAACAAAAGTTAATCAAAAGCAGAGTTATCAAAAAAAAAATCAAAAAAGACTTGTGTCACCTAAATGAGCACAGTAAAAGATGAAACCGCGTATGGAAGCAAAGTAGATTTGCCAGCAGTGCCATGAACTATTGATGATAATGGTGATGGTGCATCATGCAATAGTAAAAACAACTTCAATTTAAGTCTGGTTTTAGGTTTACTTCCCAGCAATAAAACTTATGCTTTACACCTGTTAGAAAGTACGTTGTTGCAAAATTGAAAAAGCGTCTTTTGCTTGAACAATCAAGAATAGGCTACATTCAATCCATGAAAGTATATTTTCAAAATTTAATTGACAAAATTGTATAAATTTATGAAAATATGTGGCTTGGTACCGGTACTTAAAACATAGTCTTCCTTTTTTATTGTCGCACTTGATTTCAAGTATTGACTGCCTCTTGCATGAAAAGTTTCAAAGATTCTCTGTTGTTGGTTTAGGTTAATCTTTGTCTGGCTTGGGCACGCTTCCCTTCAATTTTGCCTGTGAGAAAGAGATGTACGTGTCCTAAAAATTGAAGTTGATTTTCTTTGATATTTTTTAGTAGATTGTTTGTTTGATTAACTTGATTTAAAACAGTTTGGTTGCTTTTTCTGTCAGTCCAGGAAATCCTCTGCATTTTTCGGAATGCCTACATTTCAAACCTATTTATTCTTTTATTAATTGATTTGGTAATTATCCAGGTTTCTGAATTATATTTAAAAATTGGATAAATGTAGCACTTCAATACTCTGAATCTGGTTGCGAAAGATGTGTTCTTGTTGCATAATATTGTTTTCATTTGCTAGAAAGAGGCTTTTGCTTGTGCAATACGTATATTGAACTCCTTATCTGCCCCAAGATATCGAAAACTTTTTACTTGTTTTATAGTTGTTCCATCCATTTTAATTTGACAGATTGGTATTTCACTTTCTTTTTTCTTTGTGATTACCATCGTTTCCGTTTTCTTTTCATTCATTTCCATTCCAAATTCTTTACTTCTTTCATTTACTTTGTTCAACAAATTTTGTAGTTTTGCTTCCGAATCAGCCACCAAGACAGTGTCATCAGCATACCTCAAGTTATTAAAGTTAGTTCCCCCAACATTTACGCCAACTTCATCATCAAGACATCGAAGGATGATCTTGCTGATAATGAAAAAAAGGCTTGGAGAGAGCACGCATCCCTGTCTAACGCCTCTCTTGATTGATAACCAATCGCTGATGTTATGATTGATCTTTATTGCTGCAATTTGATCAAAGTAAAGGTTTTGAATAATACGTAGATCCTTATCGTCAATTCCAATGTTATCTTATCGTCACCTTATCCAATGTTACTTTATCGTCAATTCCAATTGAATCAATGAAAGAGATGCACAGATCTTTCTTAATTTCAATTGATCTTTGAGCGATATTTTTTAATACAAATACAGCATTTCTTGTGCCGCGGTCAGACATGAATCCGTACTGTTCTTCAGCAATTTCATCGTTGATTTTGTTCTTGATTCGGTTCATGATAATGCGTAGTAAAAAGTTTTGTAATATGTGATGTCAAGCTGATTGTGCGGTGATTTTCACACTCCTTTGCTCCCGGTTTTTTAGGTAATGCTATAAAAATTGATTTGTTCATGTCGGTAGGCATCTCTCCTGAATCATATATGTTATGATGACGAATCAATTAAATGGCTGCTCGACACCTATCCAAACATCTAGACCGCGTCGCCGCCACTGCCCAAGGGTGGTATAAGGCAGAGCCCCTCGACTCTTGAAGTGGTGAAGCAGGTTCAAACGAAGATAAAGATATATGTTATTGAAGAGTTCATGCAATGCATCCACATCTACATGTTCCAGTGTTTTTAGCATCTCAGTACTGATCTCATCTGGTCCCACAGCCTTATTCAATTTAGTTTGTTTATGGCATGTTTAATTTCACTTTTTAGAATATTTGGTCCTGACAATGGTTCACTGAATTTGAAAGGTTTTACAGTTCGATCTGGATTGTCACATAAATCAGATAAATACTCTTGCCACTTTTTTTGTATTTCATTTTCTTCCATTAGTATTTCACCTGTTTTACTCTTCAAAAATCCTGACTTTGATGTAGAATTGTGCTTTACAGTTAACGTCTTGACTCTTTGATGTTTTTCTCTTGGACTGAGATTATACAATTTTTCGATTGACTGCACTCGTCATTGAAGTATTTTTCACAGGCTTTGTTACATGCTTTCTTTATTTGTTTGTTCAACTTTTGATATTCACTTTTATTGTGTTTCTTTTGTCTTCTTTCTTCCATCATCTCTAAGATTTCTTCTGTCATCCAGTTTTTATGTCGTTGGTATTTCATTTTAGGAACTATTTCATTGGCTTTATTAAAGCTTGTTGGAATTTTTCTTTAATGGTTTGTCTTCTATGTGTTCCAATTGAAGTGAATAGTTCTTTTCTTCCGTTTTCGTTTTTGTAATCTTAATCTGAATTATAGAGTTTCGGTAGAGAGTTTGTCTTGTTGAACCATAGGCATACGAAGCCGAGTAACGTGATCAAGTTTAACATCTTCAAGTTTATTACATATAGAAACACAAAACTACGCTACAAATTAAGTATCGAACGTTTTCGACATCACAAGATGTCCTCTTCAGGAATAATATACATATAACTTAATTACATCTGAATAAAATACAATGGTTAACTAAATCTATAAACAGGAAAAGACAAAAACTGCACAGTACTTCTGACTAGCTCAAACTCATCGATAGGCTCCACGAGAATCAAAGGTAACTGCATCAAAAGGTGTTAAACAGATCACATGATATGGTAGAAAGGCAAGGTGCGAAAAAACTAATTTTAAAATACAGAGAGCAAGAAAGACGAGCCGCAAGCATCAATTGTCTGTTGAAGAGTGGATTGTGACGTTTTATGTACAAGGCTTCCAAGATCTTAGTCAACCATTAATCTGAATTTTGCAACAACAGGATTGTGATCACTATCGCAGTCTGCCGATGGGAATGTACTTATATCTAAAATCGATGTTCTAAATTTCTGTGGTACGATGACGTAGTCAATTTGATTACGTGTTTGGTCATTTGGGCTTTTCCACGCCCAAAGTTTCCTGGGATGTTTTTCGAAGCAAGTGTTTGTTATGCATAATTTATTTTCTTGGCACCATTCAATTAAGGTTGTGTCCCTCTCTCATTTTGTTGACCGAGTCCGAATTTTCCTATACACTTTTGATCGATATCTATTTTGCCAACTTTCTCATTAAAGTCTCCCATAATTATTTCCAACTCATTATGTTTACATTCTTTCAAGACTTCATTCATATCGTTGTAGAAACAAGTAATCTCCTCATCTGTAGAATCTGAAGTTGGCGCATAAACTTGTATTAAACAGAGATTTTGGTCTACATTTTTTATTTTAACCATCAAAATTCTGTCAGAAACCGCACAGAATCCCATAATATTGTTTGTAAATTCAGGATTAATTATAACTCCTACTCCCTTTGAGTGCTTATTGTTTCCAGAATACATAATTGTGTAGCCATCTTTATTTATTCGTCCGCTGTTATTCCATCTCATCTCATCTGATATGCCTAAGATTTTGATATCCATTCTTTTCTTTTCTTGTATGATGTTGTCTAAAACACAGTAAGATATAGAAATGATGGATATTTTCATTTTGAGATAACAGCATAGCTGACTAGCGTGATGTGTTGCAGAATCCAGCTCTGGTCAATGGGTTCAAGTGGATTTGCAGAAGCAAGTACAAGTTGTTGGTATTGTGACCCAGGGAAGACCAAATAAGGATCATTTGAATCAATGGATCACTCAATACAAAATTTCATATGGAAACTCACCAGATCAGTTGCAAATGATCGCAAATGAGTCAGGAGGAGACAAGGTAGGCAATTTAGTGTAGCCTACTTTTACCAGTTTTCGTACTTGTAGGCTACCGTAGGCAAATACAAATCAGGATGTCTTTTAGATGACTTGCCAAGGACACAGCAACATGCTCTTGGTCGGTGTAATTCCGACGTCCTATCGAGCATCGTATCAGGAATCTCACCATTTTGATATGCAGCCGACGATTCGAATCTGACCTTGATCCTTTGGGAAGTAACATCAGAATCTGTAAAATTTATATACGTAAAAACCACAGCGACCAGTAAAATTATAGAATATCGATAAAGAACATAGAAACCATACCACTGACGACACAGTTTGTAGAGTTAAGAGAAGCTGCTCATACAAAATTAACGGTCTAATTTTGCAAAATTTTAATTGCTGTCACTTGGTTGCATTCCCTTTATGATTTATAAAACTTTTATTGGAATATGATCGAGCAGGGAATGCCCACTTGTCCACTTTAAAGTATCCTAGTTTTCATCATTTGCATCACAATGAAGCCCCTTTCTGTTTATTTATGATTATTGTACTTTATGTAAACGTTTGGAACAATATATAACAACGCATCCTTGGCATTTTTTTAATTAGTCATTTAATTTTTCAGATTTTTCAAGGAAACACTGATAGGCACTCGTACGCAATCAACATGTTTCCTCAACCAATCACAGCTCGGTATTTTCGCCTGACTGTTGTCGAAGTTCACTCTACAGCTGTACTTCGAATGGAATATCTCATATGCTGAAAAAATAATCTTTATCCGTCTTGAACCTGTGAGAGTTAACGTGGTTATAAAATGGCTTGATCCTGAACTATTCCTTTAAATCAAAAAAACATGATTGCAAAATATCGTGTCTCCTACAAGTCAGCAGTTGTGAAGTTAGCAAGCGACAACTGAGCAAGTAATAATTGAGCAACATTTCAGCAAGTAGCTGAAGTTGGTAAATGATAAAACTGAGTAAGTATAACAAGTAAGCAAGCCATACTTGGCATGTCACAAGTTAGCAAATTCGGTTTGGCAAGCGATGACCAAGCAAGTCCGACGTGAGCACGTAAATCTCATTTGCTGACTTGGCAGTAGCTGAAATGTAATTGCTGAGTTAAAACACTTGCTGAATTGTCGCATGCTGAGTGGTCTGACGACCCAATATATCACTATATTAAACCCATATTCACCAACTCATAAACGTGCATTTTTTTCTATTGGATGAGGTGTTGAATTGCAATGATTTTGAAATGATTATTTTTTGTTACCTTTCTTTGTGGAATGACTTGATTTACGCTTTTCTGAATAGTCATGTCAATACGATGCTTATTCCTGCAATCAAATAATCTAGATAAAGAACATCAACAACAGCAGTTGGTTCAATAAGAATCGTAACAGAACGTTGAAAGTCTGAACTGTCATAATCAAAATTTACGAAATTATATACTTGGCTGTTGTCTCATCTTTAGCAAGTTATCTTTAAACAGTTTTGGATGTTTGTTGAATTTTATGATGAAAATGTGTTTTAAAGTTCATCGTTTTAAAATCAACCCAATATACATACCTGCTATTATTCATTACTAATAAAATCTACTTTTCATTTACAACAATTTGTTGCAAGTTATAATAGTAGGCTAGCTGTATTCTAATAACTTTAAGATACTGGCTTATCATGGTGGGTTGAGCAAGAGAAGCAATAAAACTCGTGGGGGGTAAGATCGTGCCGCAGGCACCCGTATTCTAGGGGGGTTCGGCGACATGCTCCCCGGAAATTTTTTGCAAAATTACACTCAAACAATGGATTATAGTGCTTTCTGGAAACACTTTTAGGGTAATGTTTGTATGAAATTTATTAGCGGATAAGAAGCTATTAACTTATTAAAGATAGCTCTTACACGGACGGGCAAAAATGCGGCTCAAATTAGAGAACACCAAAAATTCAGCTTAACTGCTCAGTTGCAGCTGCCTACTGCTGTAGTAGCCAGGATAACAGTGTAAATCTAACATTAGGCTCAACCTTTTCCTTACGAGGCAGATATAACCCTAAAGCGCTAGATTAGATCTTCTCATTGCGCACCGGTGCAATACCCAACAGTAAGCAATTCTGAAATTGCTTCCACAGATTAGTTAAAAGAACGTAAATAGCGTAAACTTTGCGCTGTTTTTTTTCCTTTGTTTCTCACTTGTTTCTTCGTATAGCAAAAACGAGAGCAATGGATGCGGTACGAATCTCTGCTTCCGTAAGCTTCCAACTTATTTAAAATTAAAACCTAGCTGAAATCATACGGGGACATGAATTAGAAACTGTTCTAATTCGTATTCAGGTAAAGAAATTACGAAATCGTTTTACTGAAAAATATTATCTTCTCGTTTTTCAAATTTGACAGGCGAAGCAATGCTTCCCTTGCTTCCATTGAGGATACGCTCCTGCTTTAAGATTACATTTCAGCGTAGTAAGCATGAATATAGTTCAGCGTCCAGAGCAGGCGCGGATTTATGGGGGGGCCCAGGGGGCCCGGGCCCCCCCAAAATTTTGTGAAAAATTGTATGTTTCCGCATCAAATGGTTTGATATGCTTCTAAACAGCTGATGTTAGTCCCTCGGCATCACAATTGATGAAAATGGTTGTTTTAATGTCTATTTTCTAGCATATCGTATATTATTAAAAGAAATGCTAAAGAATCATATAGTATCACAGCAAAAATATGGTCAAAGCTAAACATTTGAGAAACTGCCTCGCTCACACAAAATGATAACTGAAAATTACACAGCACAACGGGTCAAGTATTTCAGAGGTAAAATTAATTGATTGTTCAGACAAGGACTCAGGCAGATTACGCAAGAAAGACAGAAGCACAAGAGATAGTGGCACAAAACAAAGTGAATGCGAGAAACACAAGACGTGATAATTCAATCAAAAAACTGCTAAAAGGTAAGAAGCTCCGCAAGCAAATAATTGCCTGTTGAGCCCTGGGTTTAAAGATTTGATGATCAATGCCTCGTGAATCTTGGTGTCGAATTCGGACAAACACTTACGAACAATTTTGAAAGACTGCAAAGACGGTTTATTGTTAGAGCACGATTGGCAGTTTCTAATATGGTCTTTAATTGCACTGTTTTTATTAAAATTAGCTAAATTCAAATGCTCTCCCACTCTCGTCACCAAATGTCGTGTGGTCATACCAACGTATGACGATCTCGCATCATGCGAGCAAGTGAACTTATACACGACGTTAGAACATAAGCGGAAAGGAGTTTTAGACTTCAACTGAAAATAATAACCAGCTTTAAATGTTTTATAAACGGGAAAAATCTTAACGTTAAACTTCAAGGCAATAAATCTGGACAAACTTGTGGCAAAACGTTTGGATTCCTTGCCAACAAACGGGATTGTTAGAAAGTTTTTGAAATCAGGTTCCTCAACTGGAGACGTAGTGGAAACCGAATTCAAAAATCCTCTAAGAACCTTGTTAAAAAACCAAGTCGGATAATGATTAGCACCAAAGTATGAGCGTAATTTATTCATTGTTGAAACAGTCATTGTTCGAGCAAATGTCGCGAGCTCGCGAGATAAGGCACTTGATCAAAGCAGATTTGTAATTAGACGGGCAAACAGCGCTGAAATTAAGGAAAAGATTAGTGTTTGTAGGTTTACGCCAGACCCAAGTATCAAATCCATTACCATTTATCTTGAATTCTACATCCAAAAAAGGTATAGTCTCCGTTGCTTTTTCTACAGTAAAATTTATGTTTTGATGTTGCGTATTGAAAAGGGCTTGAAAAGGGCTAAAAAAGGGCTTGAAAAGGGCTATATGACTAGCCGAAAACGTTCGCTTTTTGTTTTTTGTTTTTATAATGTTAAATGTAGTGTTGTTGCTGAGTTATGTCTGTTTATGGTTTAAAAGAGTTACCTCTCTACCCAAATTGTATATCGTATATGTCGTAGTATCATTGTTCATATCTGTTTAGCTTTTTCTTTCTTTTTAATTGATTTTCAAATTTTCTGGCCCCCCCCGAAAAAAACTCTTAGAGTCGCGCCTGGTCCAGAGACTATGAAAACAATGCAAAGTGATCAAACTCGACGTAAAATGTGACCCATTTTTCATCGAAACAGCAACAAATGACATCATCATTTAGCTGTCTTCACATGAAAAAAAGCTACCAGTTACCGGGATTGGAAGTTCAGAATGCGGATAAGTCGAATGACTGATGGAATGCTTAGATAGGAGATCTTACAGTATATCAATTTCTCTTGCCAACTCCCTTCGTGTCCAAGCAAAAATAGCAGTTATTTGCCTGATCTTAGGGTTCTTGGGCTGCTTTGTATTTCGGAAAACTTACATGATCGCACACATCCAGAGCTCCTTTCAGATACTTCTGTCAACATGTATGCTGCTCACTGCTCAGCCTTACAAACATGCCATGTTGATATCCTGAGTTGACTGATCTGCTAATATATAAAGGGGACATAAGTTATTGGAGCGTTTGTGACCAGAGATGGCACGCTGCGCTATTTGCGACTTCGAAACCAAGATAAAGATACCCACGTATAGCAATATAAGCATTCACGAACACGTTTTCATAAAAATAAGAATTTTCAAATTGCATGAAAACTAAAGCTTGTAGACAAAAACCGACTTCAGATTTGGAATCAGCGCAAAAAAAACAATCAACATTCAAGTACAAAATGTCATACAACAAAAAACATGATAAAATTGTTCCCCAGTGTTATTGATTTTGATAAAGTGATGTGAATTTTTAAGAATCGCAAACCCTCTTTGTTTATCAAAATTAAAAAGTAGGCTAGTCATAGCTCACCAAAACTAAACGTTTGATATGTATAGTGTGGGGTAGGGTGGGTCGATTTCTCCATTTATCATATAAATTTGAACATAGGTGCGACTTTACCTTCTAAACATTTCCTCAAAGTTTAAAATCGTTTTGTGCACAGCAACCCATTACCCCAGCAATGAACCTCTGTTTCTGTAACAGGGTTGCCAGATTGGGCAAAAAGTTGCGGAAATTTTTGTCATTTTATCTCATTTTTTCGCCCAATTCGGCAATCCTGCGCTGTGAGCGAACTTCTAATAGTTGTGCGGTTTCACACGTCGCAAAAAAACTTTGTGAAACTGGCTCTTTATCTTATTCATCCGATAATGATCCGAGTTTCATGGAGAGTGTCTAAACAAATAGTGCCTACAATACCATCCTCATCCCTTGTGTTGCAAAGGAAGCCGATCGAAAGATGGTTTCTGACGAAACAGTTGCTGCTATTGCCACTGCTACTTTGCAGGATGTGTTAGGAAAAGACTTCTCCACAGACATCATTATTGACCCACGGAAAGTGAGACATAGCCGAGTTCAGAGGCGTACTGGATTGAAACCAACCCAACATGTCGTCAATAATTTTATATCGCTCTATTTCGATGGGAGAAAGGATGAATCACATGTCTTTGATGAGTACCACCACAGGAGAAAAATAAAAGAATACCATTACGTTTTACTGACACAACCTGGTGACATCTACATCTCTCATGTCACAACACCAAGTGGTCGTTCAGTTGACATTTTAAAATGTATGATCGACGAGAATATGAGCATGGATGGAATTCGAATAACAGGTTGTGACGGGACAGCAGTGAACACTGGGCATCGTAATGGAGTAATTGCTAGAATAGAAGATCATATCCAATATCCAGTATGAAGTTCAGTGGAATATATGTTGGCCTATGCTGCCCATCAATGAGTTACCGGTACCATTGCAGCATCTATTTGGATTATTTGGAAAGACATCTGGTCCAGAAACATTCATTGGTGAAATTGGCGATATTCTGTGGTCAAACCTTATAGCCTTGGAGATCGCATTGTTTGATAAAATAGAAACTCCCCATTTGCCAAAATTGGACAATTCAAAGATCTAAGCACAGATCAGATGTACCTTTTGGAAATCTGCCATGTAATCAGTTCTGAGGAATGCTTTGAAACACTCTTACACAGAGATCCTGGGAAATATAATCATTCACAGGAGCAAATCGAATGTGCCGCTATTATGTTAGTCAAACCCATCCATCAAAAGCTGTTAAGACATTGACACGATTCATTGCAACTGTATATGGGCCTGTATGGTTTGCACTAAGATGGCCACAGGTATCAGCGATGCTCCAGCAGTACTTTTCCTTATGATACAACTCAGTCGTGGACAGGCCCGGATTTAGAGGGGGGCAGAGGGTGCAGGTGCCCCGGGCCCCTCGACTTTTAAAGGGCCCCCTACGTGGAAAAAATGTGAATTTGTGATATTTTTTTTTCTTTCGCCTTTTAAAGTTTCTGCAAAATGCTCTGCAGTGTTGGATTAATGCTACTGTAGACGTAGAGGTGGTTTTTCGCGCCGTAGGCTTGAAAAAATTTTTTGCACGATGGCCCTCCAATCTAAAAGTGCCCCGGGCCCCCCATCAACTAAATCCGGCCCTGGTCGTGGACTTGAGCCAGTAGAAGTGCAGTCTGTCATCGACAAATCAATCAAGCAAAATTGTTATGCAGCTCACCCCGAAAACTTGCTATATGTCATGTTTCATGGACAATAGACCTGCCATTCTTGAGGTAGCTGTTAGGTGAATTCTGAAAGCACGAAAGCTTTCATCTACAATAATGTGAAGATTCCATCGCCCTTCTGATCAAGTTAATCTTAATGCAATGGATTATATTGATATGATCGACTGGACACAGATTGACGTTACTGAACTTCCATTATTATCATCTAAGAACTGAGAGTGAGGATGAACTTTGGGATGCAATAAAGTCAGTCCCAGTAAAGTCGTCATACACACTACAGACTCAAGCCGTTGAAAGAATGATTCGTGTAGTCGCTGAGGTCAGCCACAAAACTGTCGGAAAGGAGAAAAGGAACTCTATGATTTATTCTATCTTAGAGGCAAGGAAGCAGCGGCCTATATTTGAATCAAAGAAAGACTGTGTTATGTTGATTAGTTTAACATCCAGGTGCGTATGGCTTTAACTTATTACATTTCAATTGTGTTTCGTTTTTACTGTAGCCTACCTATTGAATATAATTTACCGTAAAGTAGAAAATTGTATTTTTCCATACCACCTGGGGTAAGTAGTTAGGAGCACACCATCACTTTGAAATTTTAACACTTTATTTAGTAGGGCAAGCCTCATCTAAATACCGATTTATGCGACAATCCGACAATTTTATGTGAAAATCGACCCACCCTAGAGTGGGGCTGTGGGATATATAGTTACTGGCTTTTTACGAAAATAATTTTAGCCTGAAAACCCTACAGACGTATTTTATTGTGACCCACTTTCTTTTTATCCTTTCTGTGGTAATGTTTGCCTTGGTTCTAATGTATCGCATTTTCAAGTTTGCTTATTTTGCTTTCATAATACATTTATCATGTCATATGTTTATGTTCAATTGATCGGCGAAGGATGGGTCATATTTAAGTCGATCTTCCTCACTTAATAATGTTGTGGGATTCTCCAAACTCTTGATATAAGATTTTTCTTGGATACAGGCCAGTGATTCCCAAACTTTTTCCTTTCTCGTACCATTTAGAAGTTTCATACAGTGTTGGCGTACCACCTACATTTCCAAAAAATTTCCAAAACATACAATAAGAGGCAAGAGTGTGTAACGAATATCAGCTCAGGGCTCCGAGACAAAACGATTATTGTTTAACAATCACATAGCGCAATTTTGATTCACTTCACCGCGAGACGAGTGAAGACTGGAGACATAAACAAATAAATAAAAATGACTGAAATTGCGTCGCAAGTCTAATAAACTTTTCTAAAAGCGTCACAACGAAAAAAGTTTGAGAACCACTGACCAAAGTGTTGCGTCATAAACGCTTGAATCTCCTCAACTCAAAATTAATTATGATACAATAATGCACATTGTGTAATCTAAAACTTTTCGCAAGTTCTATTATTTTATTCTAACTATTGTTATTTGTCAACTTAAGTGAGTTTTTCGCGTACCATCGGGAAGACTTCCGCGAACTCCTAGTGGTACGTGTACCACGGTTTGGAAACCACTACTATAGGCTATCCATGTGTATTTTCTATTAACTTGCAGTATAATGGCTGTATTTTATCATGTTTAATGATATCTCGATTTTTACTTACTTTTTTCTTGAATCCTCCTTCCGCATTGTCACACTGAGCCGGTTTCCTGTAATTTTTTCCTTGCTAAGTCTTTCATGACATCACACTACGTTTTTGAATGCGAGACTCTCAAAGTGAGAGTTCAGGAAACTTGTCACTTTTTGAATTTCTTTAGCGTGTTATAAGATTTAAATTGCTCTTATTACACTGCAAGTGCTGATTGTCGTAAGCGGAGGCCTATTTTTACAACCGAAGACATAAAAGTTTTCTTTTTTCTTTCTTTGCTAGGTTTGGTGGCTGTGCATTTTTTAGACTATGCGTCCAAACTCTGTGTTATCGATGCATATTTTAAACTTTTTGGTTTTGTCATCATTTCCTTTTGTAGATGCCAAATTCGTGTGTTTACTTTATGGTTCTCTACAGCAGGGGTCCGCAAATACTTTTTGGCGCGACCCAAAAAACAATTGTTCGAAATCTTCGCGCAGGGATATCTAGAGAAGGGGATATGAAGGCTCGCAGCGATTGCCTTATTCTCATGACACTACCAGGGCGGTAGTTTGTACCGCGTTAAACATGTGGTTCTTTTTAAAATCGTAGTAAGTTTTGTAGTGCAGCTGGTACAATAAGCTACAGAAAACAGTTAGCAAATGTTGCGTAGAGCATATTTAAAGAATATTTGTTTGGAAAGACAGTTAAAAAGTTACCAGTAAGCTGTTTTTCTTAACAAAGCCTTTGGAGTAGGCTAGATGTAAAGCAAGTATATGGGTAGTTGAATTAATAAGCAACTATGAGCATGCAGTGAATATCCAGGCCTGATGCTAATAGCGCAATGCAAGTTATCTTAACAAGATTTATTAAACTACTATCGGTGCCAATTGTCATCTTGCGATAAACACAAATTATTTACAATAAACAAAAGCCCTTCTATTGTCAGACGTAATAAAAGCCTTCGTATCCCCTTCTTTAGATATCCCTGTCTTCGCGGCCCAAACGTTTTAGAAGCATATAATTTTTAGCAAAATATTTTGCAATTTAATATCAATTTCAATACGGTCGTCCCCGCTTATTAAGCCCACATCGGGACTGGACAATTTCGGGCTTATTAAGCGGGGGACAATTTTCTACCAATCCTATACCTTCAGTAATTCCGGAATGGACCAAATTGGGCTTAATAAGCCGGTGGACCTACTAACTGTGGGCTTCGTCGTCGTCGTGTGAGCCTCTGGGACCGAGGGTCCATCCTTTTACCACCCCAGATTTACGATGTTCCCGGACTACACTGGAAGGCTGCTAGAGAGCAGCCAGTCTTTGGTTTCATCATCCATGACGCGCAGACCTTGCACTCCGTTAGGTGGCTTGAAGATGGTACAGTCGTTGATGATGTGGTCTGCGGTCTGTTCCTCGGCAGCACATTCACAGGAGGAGGAATAGGCCATTCCCCATTGGTGCATGGTTGAGCGGAAAAGCCCGACGCCCGTACGAAGACGGTTGAGGCGCACCCATGTCTGTCTTTGTAGTGTCAGGCCGATGGGGCATGTGTCGGCGTCGGAGATGAACGAGTGAAGTCTGTTGGTACTTGACTTCCATTCAGAATTCCATTTATGGTCTGCCCATTGCCCAAGTAGCCGCAGAGATGTCTTGTTCATCAGCTTCGTTGATCAGTAGAGCGGCTGGCACGAATGGGTGCCTTGATTTCATTCGACAAGGGTGCTCGTTTGGGGGAGCAGAGATCTTGTGGTGGAGAAGATGTTAGGTTCCAGTGCCTGTCGACCGAAAGACAGAGTGGCTTCTTCGTGACGAAGCTCAGCAGGTTGGATGCCAGCGAAAATGGGGAGATTTTCCAATGGTGTGGGACGCAGGCATCTGGTCACTGTGCGCAGGGCGTTGTTTTTAATGGCAGTGTCAATGTTGTGGCAGTGAGCACTGCGGCACCAAACAGGTGCACAGTGCTCTGCTGAAGAGTAGACAAGGGCTAAGGCTGCCATACGGAAAGTGTCAGCACTCGCCCCCAGCTGGAGCCTGCCAGGCGCTTGAGTAGCGCAGCGCCGGATGTCAGTTTCTTGCGCAGTGACACCAAATGGTGGTGCTGGTATGTGAGCGATCTGTCCAGTATCACCCAAAGATATTTTGGTTCGGGGCAGAAGGACAGCTTTTCCATTGCTTTGAACATGTAGCTCACGTTCAGCTTCCCGATTGTGTAGGTGGAAAGCTGCTGCCACAGTTTTGGTTTCGCTGAGTTTTAGTCGCCAGTTCTGGAGATAAGCTGAGGGAGTTTTCATGTCCTGGCTCAAGGTGTCTTTTAGACTTTATAACCGTAGGCTTAATAAGCGGGGACTACTGTACTACAATCAAAAATATAAACTTTTTTGTACAAAATTGTACGAAACTCAGCACATCAAAGAGTGTATGATTGTATTTACTTTTGTCATACAAGTTATATTGATACTAAATTTAAACTGTTTTGCGACCCACTGTGGATGGTCTCGTGACCCAAGTTTGGGTCGCGACCCACTATTTGCGGACCCCTGCTCTACAGTACATGTTTGCGCCGACAATGAAAAATAAATTGAATTGAATCTTACAGTTTGAAGAGCACGGTAAGCTTGCTATCATAGGTTCACTTTAGTTAGCCATGGTGCTAAAAGCGAAACTTAATCTACTGCATAAGTTTACTTTGCCACTCTTTGTTGTAATTGCAGAGTAGATTTTATTGAAAATGAGTAATTGGAATTTTAAATCGTACAGTAAACATGTACAATAGTAGAGTACTGCCAAAACAATGCACTGTGAAATAAAGTTTGAGAATAATTATTCCAAGCTGATGAATAGTTGTTTCAGATGAAACAATAACATACAACTTCCCTTTGACTAATGCAGTTCAAACCTTTAACGTTCAATTGTTGCCATTTTCATTAAACCAGAAAATGTAATTATATTGATACAGTTCAGAAAAGTTGAAAAGCAAGTAACTCCACACTATAAGATAAAGAAAAGTAAAATGATAATTTTGAAATTACTTCAACTAGACACTCCATGGTCAAATCGACTAAATCCTCATCTATGAGCTGGTGAATAGGCTATAACTTTGATACAAGGTTGTAAAATTTTTAATTAATAATTTACTTGATGGATGATAATGTTCATGTGTTTTTGAATTTTGTACCAGTATAGTGTTGAAAATCGTGGCAGAAAGAACACCAGTTTAAGATTTAGACTTGCAGGTTTTGATTTTAATTTTATGTAACCATCTATTTAAAATAGAATTTTATGCATGTTGATAATATCGGAGTTTGCTTTATTTGTTCGTTTTACGTATTTTCAAATTTTCTTTTTTACATGTGCTAGCTGAAGATGCTATTACTATAGCGAAATCGATTCTTACTTAATAAATAACACTAAGAGGTTAGATTGTTGTGCAAATGCCAGCATTTGATGAATGCAAAATAGTAGTACCAAGGTTGTAATTACTTTTTAAGACTTTAGGAGCAATAATTCAGCATCATTGATTTACGATCAAAACATTTTATAGCAAAGTTAGCTTCCACACGTTGAAGATGGAGAATGATCATTTTTTAACAGATGAGATATTCCATTCGGAGAACAGCAGAGCCTTGAGATCGGACAACAGTCAGGCGAAAATACCGAGCTGTGATTGGTTGAGGAAACATATTGATGGCGTAAGAGTTTCTGTCAGTGTTTCCTTGAAAAATCTAAACAAAAATGACCAAAACTTGTTCAACGCATTTGCATGAAACTGAAGTCATATTGAAAGAAACAGGTGCTTTAAGGCAGTGGTTCTCGGGGTCCGTGAAGTGATTTCAGGGGGTCCGTGAAAGTTTCCGGGGTTTCAGCATGATTGATAAATTGCGAAATTTAAAAATTGTTTGTGCTTTGTTTATGTAATAGCCTATACGGTGATTCTCAAACTGTAAGTTGCAACGCACTGGTGCGTCGTTTGAAATTGCAACGGACATTGCACAAAAGTTTGGTTTTTTAACTTAAAAATATCTTAAAAATGACCAAACCTTTCAATAAGGCTATGTTGGCTATCTTCAACTTAATTCTTTTGAGACAGCGGATTCATAACATAATTTCGTCAATCTCATCAATCGCCAAGTGCGTTGCGAGTTCAGCTAATTATTCTAAGTGTGTTACTTCGAAACTTATGTAACATATGATTCCATAATGAGACGCGATATACCTAAATTTCAAATAGAAATTATTAGGGGTCCGCGACCGCTTCGAAGGCACCAAAAGGAATCCACCAAGACAAAAAGGTTGAGAACCACTGGTTTAAGATGATGAAAACTAAGATAATAATGTGGATAAGTGGGCAGTCCCTGAACGATAATATCGAAATAAAATTTTCTTTACTCATGAGAGAGACTGAGTTCAGTGATTACAATTACACAAAATTATAGCGTTGTAACATCACTTTGTGAATATAAAATTGTGCAAGTGAAATCAAAACTTTCTCATTTGGAAATTTGGTGGTCTGATTAAATTACACAAAAAAATTTATATTTTTCCTTTGTCTGTCTGCAATGCCAGAAAAAACAGGTCTCGGATTTTTTCAAATTGATTGATTATTATTGTAAACGAAAGCCATGTACACATTGGCATAGCGTTGTTTGACGTTGTGTCAATGCTAAATGAGTTTTGCTTGCTTGTGAATGTACTTTTTTGTACCAAATATGTTGCGTCATGGATTACTTAGCATTTAAGTTAACGAACGACTTACTGATGCTATTATAGCGTTTTTATTTTGAAATTAGAAATAGATTGTTTTCTAATTGTGAGTATAAATACCACAACATTGCATTATTTGTTGATTCAGCATGAATATAGCTCAGCTATGAGCAAACATTTCATTGCGTCAGTTTTACAGGTATTTAATGAATAAAATTACTTAGCAGTGTAGAAATATCGCACTTGCTGAATATGCTATTGAAAAGAACGTTTGGTCGCAATTTAAGAAAGGTTATGTTAAGTCTTTCTGGAGTATTTGTTACTTATAATTGTTTCTATTTCACAAACAATGTTTCTATTTCACAAACAATGCTCTTACCTGGCTCCGACACTGGCGTGACAAGCTATGAATGAATTGTTTCTATTTAGTCATGATATAATGCTTAAGCATATCACCTTGTAAATGTATTCTGTAAAAGAGGGTGTCAACAACCAATAAATATGATTTTTATTTTTATTCATAGCTTGTTTAATTTGTTAACCAGCTGTGCACCTCGTATAAAATTTCGTATACCGTAATGTAGGATACTGTGATGTCTACACTTTGCTGTAGCTGTTTTTATTAATGTTTTCGTATTTGTAAAATCATCGTTATTTTCCCCAGAGAAAAACCGTGATTTGACCAGAATAATATTGAGTGGTTCGACGAAACAATGGCGCGTTTTTCTAACAACATAGAACAACTCATTCAGCTTGGTGGTGGCATGCGGGCAGACAATTCAAATGGAATCATCTCAGTGTAGATTGAGTGTTTAACATCAGGCAACCCGCACAGCTATATGATCAAACAACCATTGACCTTATATTTGAGATAAACAGCTTGCTCATTACATTTGGATTCCTGTGGTTAATACCGTTTATCTACGTTTTATGTCTATGTGCTTTGATTTTACTGGTCGCTGTATTTGTCACCTTTCGCTGTTACTTTCTAAGTGACCGAAATCAAAATTAAATCGTCAACTGTGTAACCGAGTAGTGAGATTCCTGGAACTACGCTCGAAAGGGCATCGGATCGTATCGGTTCAAAAGCATGTTGCTGTGTTCTTGCCTGGTCTATCGTGATCTACATTTGCTTGAGAGGTCTATACAGAGTCAGGTTTTCTGGACTCCAGCTCCACTCCGACTCTAAATTCTGCGTCTCCAAACCCACTCTTGCTCCAAATATTTTGGGAATATTGACTCCAATCGCATTTATAGCCTTCCACGTGCAATATTTATACCTTCCTTTTCCTCTGTTGTGAAAAGAAAAGCATACTTTTAAATTAAAAAGTTACTGCTTGTAAAATAAAACCATAGAAGTACATAAAAATAGCAACTGTGCCAAGAGCAAGGTATGCTAAATATTTGCATGTTAGAAGTATCAACCGGTAAATATCAGACTCCGGCTCCAATCCGGCTCCTTTTTTTGCCAAGAATTTCAGACTCCGCCCTCAACTTCGGACAAAACCGAGAGTTTGGCTCCTGAATACTCCAAAACTCACGCTCATGTACACCTCTGATTTGTTTACGGCGTTACTTCTTAACTTTTTTTTTCAAGGCTCACCTGCAGACGTATGATAATATGGCAGCGCTCCTGGCGAGCGGGAAATGCTTTTTTGGTACACAGGTAGCTTACTGCATTTCTCTTGATTGCTGGTAAGTTTTTATTACATAGTTGCATTATCTTGAAAGTAATGTATGTTGAATGAGATAAGCCAAACAAAAGGAAACAAAATAAATTCTTCCATGATGTAATAATTTCAAATTACGAAATACACAGCACAACCTTTGGTTGAAAAAAAGAAGAAGATCTGACCAACAAAACATCACAACATTTAAAAAACAGAAATACCTAGCAAACAGAAATTAAATATTTATTTCCATCTCTTATTTTTAAAATAATACAGATTTTTTGAATATTTTCTCCTCTTCAATTGTCAACCTTCCATGGCGCAGCAGTGCGTCGCGGTGCGCTAGCTAAGAAACGAGGGTTTTTGTTATTGTTGCGAAAACTGTTAAAGCAGGTTTTGTTTAGTTGCTTACCTTGTCTTGTCTTGACTCATTCACGATAAATTGCAACCGATTTGGTGCATTCCCGTATGATATTTTGTACTGAGTGATCCACTGGTTAAAAAAATCACCTAGTGGTCTTCCTTGAGTCACAATACCAACAACTTGTATTTGCTTCTGCAGATCTACTTGAACCCACTGGCCAGAGCTGGATTCTGTAAAATTCAACGCAACACTTTTCAGTTGCTGTTATTGCAACATCGAAATATTTTTAATTCTATACTACTCTGTTTCAACTATTAAACATATGTTTCCATAAAATTATTGCACCTTACACTTTTGTCGGATAATTTTGAAAAAGATACTTCATGGATTGAATTTATTTTTAATTGCATGAAAGAAATACGCTTTTCAATTTTTCTACAACATACTTGCAAGCAGGCGGTTTTTATCGAAGTTAATTGAGAAAGTAGATTTTATGCCAGACTTAAGTTGAAGCTATTTTTATCACTGCATAAGCTACTGTATATTGTCATCATCATCATTATGTTCTATTCTCGTATTGAGGGTTGCATACAATGCGCCATTGTTTTCGATGATGTGCTGTTCGTACTGCACTTTTATAATTTAATTTTCTCCATTTAGCAATGTTTGTTGTCCAAATCATTTTTGGTCTGCACGATATATTATGTATAATATACACTATACAGAATACATCGTGCATTGATACAAGTTGTAGTATCATAAAATGGCGCCAATTGTCAGTTTTCAGTCCAAAGTCGCTAGGCAAAATCAACGTCGATTAGCCTCAAATTTGGTGCGTGGCTTTCAAATGCCATGTACAACAATGCGACAAGCGATCACTGAAATGTGCAATAAAAATGCTCCTTATTGTAGCCTATGTATTTTTAAGATATAAAATTTCCAAATTTTTCAAAATGCTTCACAACCCATCACACACTCTATGACCTGCACAGAACTGCTCAAAACTCAACCAACTAGAAAGCTAGTTTTGGCGGCCAGGAAAGGGCAAAACTTTTATTTCATCAGTGATTTCAGCTTGTAACATCCTTAAAATTTCAAATTGGCACAGCTCATTTGGGATACTCTAGTTTATGCCTAATGCTATTTATACGTGATTAAAAATAAATTTGCTTAAAAGTTCTCGAAATTGAGCAACTAAATCTTCCAAGGCTAAAAAGAAAAACTGATGTCAACCATGGCCACCTAAAGATACGGCCTGATTTGTCACATTTGGCAGAAATTTCCAGGTTTTTCTAACTTTGGGCAAACGTTTAAATAAATTTTTCTAAAAATTAGATTTTTACGCTTTCTTTATTCTTTTCCACAGATGACACAATAGGTTTTAACATCCTCATATGTTGAAAAACAAAGAAAATTTGATTTCGAAGATTTTAGTCAGACTGTTAATTTTCAATAACAGTCTGATTTTGCGTTTTTTAACTTACTTTTTCTCATTTGCTACTGCTTCCCCAAGGCAACAAAAAAGTTTTATGTCATTAGGACACCGCAAAAAGTAAAAACATCTCAAAAAATGTCAGTCAAGCACTAGCAGTAGCTGTAATCAAAATCTGCAAAATGTGACAAATCAGGCCGCATCTCCAGGTGGCCATGTGTCAACTTTTTTGACTTTCTCACTTTTAGTCAGTAAACTCACAACTGAGATGATGTGTAAAGTTACTTTGCGCTTCTGAATGTTGTGTGGTTCACTGGTTCTTAAGCCTTTTCAGTTCACGCCCACTTTTTATTGTTATTTGTTTATGCGATCCACAATGACATGTCATGACTAAACGCATAAAAACAAATTGATGTGCATGCGAGGTGAAAAACTACGTATCCACAAAAAAAAAAAATTCACTATTCATTCGACAGGTTTGCCCCCTCAGCATGCTCTACTTCACAATCTGTGCTGACGTGCTCACCCGACGCATAGAGAAAAACCATCTTATAAACGGTTTTCGCTTTTCCAAGCTGACAATCAAAATTCAGCAATATGCGGACGACACTATATTCATAACAAGAGACATACCATCTCTCAAAGAAATCAACAGAGAACTAGTCATCTACCAGAAGATGTCCGGCCAGAAAGTGAACCAGGGAAAGACCCAGATCCTGGCGTCCAAACCTTTTCTAGCCCAAAAAGCTCAACAGCTCTTTCCTGAAGCTGCGATCTTGAACAACATCAAGATCCTGGGCATCTGGCTAGGAACCAACATCCACAAACCACGAAGACTCTCCCTCTACGAAAAGATCTCCATCATCAACACTCTCATGGTATTCGTCACTTTGCATTTGAGTAGAGTACTGATGCCAACACAACAACACCTCAAAGAACTCAACAAAATCCTTTTCAACGTCCCCTGGCATCCTTCACCATTCGAACAACTCCAGAGAAGCAAAACACTTCCTCCTGTCAAAGATGGAGGCATCAGCATGGTGGACATCCAATCAAAATTTTAAACAAGCCGCATCGATAGAATTCTCCACCTCTTCTCACTAGAAGACGCCACCGAAATCTGGCACGAATGGGCCATGTTTAATTTGAGTTACAGAATGAGGCACATCAATCCTCTTTTGTTCTCCAACAGCATTCCGCATGCTCCAAATCCAAACGAAATGTATACGGACATCTTCAAGTCCTTTTGCAAACTCAAAGGCTTGAAACATGATTGGGATAATACTTCCTATGAAAACATCTACCTCATTCTGAAAACGCAAAATGAAAAGAAGATCAACAAGATTGACCAACACGGGAAAAAGATTCCTTGGAACGAAATTCTTCTAAGAAATAAAGAAATCAAATTCCTCCTTCCACCTTACTTATCCTCCACGTCCTTTCGGATCGCTCATGGAGGATACGAATGGGGAGAATTTAATAGATCAATACATTCCGATAGAATAACAAACTGCAAATTCTGCAGAAAACCTGAAGACAATGTGGCCCACGTCCTCACCAAATGCTCCTTTGCGCTAGGAATATGGGAGCGCCTGAAACAACAATATTTTGACCTAACCAACAAAAACATGGAAATAATAAAGGACATAATCCTCTACAATCAATTCCCTGACGGACAAAAGAACAACCCGATACTCTTAACCATGATGAATGTCGCCAAATACACCTTCATCCAAAAGAAGATATCTCTGGATATAGGTGACACATACATACGGAACACAAAACGGTCCACCATACAAGCCTTGTGGGTGATCATGACAAAAACAAAAGACATAACACAAAAGAATAACATTCCTTTGTCATCTGACATTTCTACTCCTTCTAAACCTCTTCCTACGGTCAGAAGAAAGAAGAACCAGTCGAGATCCTCTCTTCAACCGTCCTCTCAGCCGTCCTCGGTGGTAGGGATGACTGATTGCAGCGGTGGATCTCACTAGCACAGTACGGTCGTAGAACATCTTTGAAGAAGCGTAGACAACCCATCTTTAACCCGTCCCTCTCACTCATCTGAAACGGCCCGATGCCGGAAGAGTGATTGCAGCGGGAGATCTTTAACCGCCCCTTTCCGTTTACCCACTCGCCTTGGGATGACAGGATTGCAGCGGCCCATTCCAAGATGACTCTGAGGTCAGCGAAAGCTACCCTTTTTCTGGCCGCTCCTCTCTGGCATCTCCGCCAAATGAGATGTCAGACTGCAGTGGCCCGTTTCCCACAAGCAGGTGCCCTTCTTCAAGCGGGCAACAAGAAGAAACACACACACAAACAAACTCAAATAAAATTAAAATTAATTATCTACCAAAACGCGCTAGCTCTTGAGCTTGACCCGCCATCTCCTAGACTACTCCAAGATCAGCAAGAGGAAAGTCGAGACAGGCAGATCAGCTTGAGGCAGCCAATAACCCTTAATTTACATCCACAGATCACCATCTACCGCGGAGGGTCCCTTCGGTCGTAGTGAGTCCCTCACCTCCCTGGTAGGTATCTTCCATGTAAGTATGATGTGCCTGCTGAGTGTTTGGGTGTGTGGACGGCTCCCGGAGCGGACGCACTAATGATGAGACAGGAAACAAATCCATTTCATATGGAAAATTGTAAACCTGCAAGATGTAGTGGTATCCATCTTGAACTCTGAGCGTTACGCGAAAGAAAAAAAAATCACTATTCATTCAAAACTTCAGCTTTCATGTTGGATTTTATTAGACGAATTGAGACTTGACAGGAGACAAGCAGACACGCAACACAGCATGTCCCTTTTCACGCTGTTGCTATAGCCTTTGATTTAGTTGCATCAATGGTGTCTAACTCACGCATGCTGAACTGACCTGAAAATTTTTATCTTACATCTTATTTCCGGCCCAACGTTAGGTGTTTGGTCAATTATGTTTAAGTGTGAAGCAACATTGCAAAACCTTGCATGAAACACGTACTCAATTGTGGCAAAAACAAAGATTGATTTGGTTTTAGACTTTGCAAAATATTCTAAAATTTGCAAGGATCTATTAAAGTTTTTCGAATGGCTTTCAACGTCAAAATAACCAAGTGAAACATCTTTCCTTGTTTCAACGACCATACACTGTAAAAATAGAAGAAATGAAAACGCAGAACTTCAGTTTGAATGTTTAGATCTAAAGTCAATTGAGGTTATGAAAGACGTAGGCTTTGTCATAAACAATTAAAACTTTATTTTCACTTTCGTTTGGAGGAAGAAGCATATCCTGTTTTATTGAGGCTCGTTGTTGAATTACTTAGTTTAAAAGCAGTGTACATATCGTTGCGAATAGATATCTCTGTTATAAAACATGAAACTAAACTCGGCAGTCAGCTCACCAACGGATGTTTGGTGCAGTGATACGCATTGCAGCTAGGTCGGTTACAGCCGATCTTTTGAGTTTGGTTAAAGACAAACTTATGAAATAACTTTGGTCATCATGAATGACTTCCATGATTAAATAAATGCATGTTTTTTATATGTTAATAAAGGTTTTATCTCTTTGTAGAACTACACTCTTTTATTATCAGAAATTATTCGTTAAAAGCTTGAGTGCAGAAACATTTTTCTTCAGATCAAGTGTAATAGTTACTTTTTTCATTGAAATCGTTCACTAATCTTGAAACATTTGTACGGCCGTTTTTCTTTTGCTTATTGCTTCTGCACATCAATCTATAAAATGGTGCGAGTGCTTTATTGTACTGCACTGTACAGTGTCTCTACAACAGGGTTACTCAACTAATGTTAACAAAGGTGTTGACAAGTTGAATATTTTTAGCGATCCGGTAAATAAGTTATTTCCCACGCAACCACGAAAGTTAAATTATTGGTACCACACCACTTTTTTAGGTAAAATGTAACTCAAATTGGATTTCTGAGAAAGTGTTGGGGTGTCTGGGAGTCGAAGCCCTCCAGCAACTAGGATAAGCACAGTAAAAATTGCTTCCTCTCGGTAGAAATCTGTTTAAAGAAGCCCTGGAACGTGGCAATGAGGTTATTCTTCCAAAAGCTCAAAGCCCACCATGAACACCCAGAAGGTCCTGATTAGGACCGCGGTCCGCCAGTTGAGTATCCCTGGCTGTACAGTATAATAAATCATACAATAGCAGTCTAACCCTTTACAACTAGCCTACTATTGCTTTGTGTGCATGTCCAGATGGTCCTCATACAAAATAGAAAAAGAGATGGCGAGTTAGTGAAAAAAGACATCAATGTAAATAACTTAAACAGAATCAACTTCAACCACCATAAAGCAAGGCAAAAGGGCTGCAAAACTGGCAGACTCCTTCTCATGGAAACAAGCTCCCAGTTTCATCTACTAAAGAAGGGACAAATGGATGATGTTGCACAATTAGTACTTAATAATAATGCAACAATTTCTCGATCTAATCGTAAACTGTAACATTAAGAAATGGTTTGCGGCCCACCTGAAATAGCTTCGCGACCTACCAATAGGTCACGACCCACTGGTTGGGAAGCTCTGGTCTAGTTCTCATAGATTTAATTTAGGCCATGCCGTAAAAAGTCTGCCTTCCAAAATCCTTTTCATAAAATCTCACAAAAAAAATTGTTACAGTGCTTTTAGCTGATTACTGCGTTATATTGCTTTCATTGCCGACTCAAAACAAACCCAACAATAATCTATGAATTCCGAAATCATTATAAAGTTCAAAAGCAGGCATTTGTGCCTGATTAGATTTCAAAATTCTATTGCTTTGGTTTTGTTTTAAATTATTCTTTTGTGAAAAATTTCCTTTTGTTTATTTTGAACCATTTTTCACAAAATGAAATTTCATTTCACTGCATTTTGACAAAAAAAAAATCTTTTTGAAAAGGCATACGTATGAGGTCGGTTCTTTATTTCCTCACAATTAGCAATATTATTGCGGGTATGAAATATTGTAGAAGACATCTGCAATTCTGCACGGTCTTGCATCGTTTCCGACTTATTTGCCGAAATACATCACTTACGTCCTCTTCCAACATGCCAAAATCCTCCTGGACTTCCTGTATGCCTATTATCCAATCTTGCATATCGTGCTGCAGTCCCAGAGTTATACATCGATGAAGCCGAAAATGCGCTGTCAGGTATGCGACCATCTCTGATACCAACACCGCAAACATGAACTAGGGTGTAAAACATATGTTTGAAACATTTGTTTGAAACACTACCTAGCCTACTCATTAAAAATGCTTTTCGATTTTAACAAATCACATCAAAAAAATTTAGTTTGTTTATTGAAATCCGATCTGAATTCGGATTTTATAAAAAAGGTAGTTCGAACTTATAGCTGTGATATTTCACTTCAATGTATTATTATTATTAAGTAACCTCTTGCTGGTGATGGAATGAAATATTTAAAAAAAATCTTTATCGGTTCCAATTCCTCTCGGAGTTGCTCAATTTCATTGGGATCGCATTCACAAAGACCAGATGATCCCTTGTCTCCTTTTGATCCAGGCGGTCCTGTTACTCCTGCTGGTCCAATCTTTCCAGGACGTCCTTGCTGAATGACTGGACCAGGACCGCTACTAAACACTCCACGACGTAATGGAAGACAAAGGTCATCACCTTGACCGAAGACAACAACCAGACAAAAAGAGAAAAATGAACTTATAAATAGAACATTCATCCTGTAATGGAATACAAATTCGAGGATAGTTGTTTTAAGGTATTACAGTAATTATTTAGTCTATAATTGTTATTTTATCTAACAAACATTTTTCCTGTGATTTGATTTTATGTTGGCTGTGTATGCTGCAGTGTTCTATTAACGGTTACGTCTGAAACACAAAACTTTCCTGAAAAATTTCATAGACGTTTTCATGGTTGTAGTGCCGAATGTTGTCAATGTGAGTTTTTGCACGACAAAAAGAACATTAATTTAATGCAAAATACAACGAATGATAATTAATCAATAAACAATGCGACAGGAGATAATTTAATGAGAAAGTTCACATTATAATGTTGACCGGAACAAGCGCATGTGCATAGCACGATTTACAAGAAAAAAGTACACAATTAAGATGATAAGCAGTTATTTCTTTGTGTTTATGTTTCGTTTGTATTAAATGGCAAGCAGCCTATATAAAGCAGTAAAAACAATAAATGGACATTTTTAAACTTATATAAGTAAATTGCACATTTGCTAAAGAGCTTTAACTCATAAAAAAAGACCATGTTTCTGTGGCCTTCTTTTGCGCCTTCCAATTTTAAGATACCACACGAGATTTTCTTTTTTCATTTTCATCTCTCTTTTGCAACAAACACTTTGTAAAAATGACGAATTTTGTTGTCTGGGAAGAGACTGCTGAGTTTAAGGAAAAAGTAGCTGTCCATTACTTGAGTAAAATTTGATCAAGTCATGAATAGAATCCAAAAATTTTGAGCAAACGTGTCTAAGATTCTGAGAGTTAAATTGGGAAGAATTTTTAAAGTAGACTATGCTAGCTTACCTTGTCTCCTTCCGACTCATTCACTATCATTTGCAACTGATCTAGTGAGCTTCCATAATTACATATTGTATTGAGTAATTCACTGATTTTTTTTTGATCGTTATTTGGTAGTCTTCATGTATGCATAGACGTGCTTACAAATAGTAACGACAACTTTGCCGTAATTTACGGTAAATTGTAGTCCAAAATTTTGTTTGCTTCTGTCTTGCAACACGGTGAAGGGACTTAGTGAAGGAACAAATATTATTTGACCTTTGCCAAGCAAATGACGTAAACACAATATGAGAAATCTTTTCCGGAGCCGTAAATATAGTCTTTCCCGAAAATTAGTTTTTATGGTAGGTGAGTTTTTGGATAGAAATTTGAAAAGAAAAATTACAGAGGTTTACAATATCCTATCCTTTTGTACGGAATTATAGCTTCTCTGTTTAATTCCTATAGCAATTACAATGACGAAAGATTTGTTAGTCAAGTTACCTGTAATGATAATAATTAGCCTATACTCACATCTGTCACAATTCTTGTGTAGCCTACAGGCTACTATACATGCAATCAACCCATTGAACGTGTCAACACTATTAGTTTTCTGGGCATTTTGCTGAGCGATGACTTGTCATGGAAACCCCACATGCTATCTTTACTGAAAAAACTTCGCAAAAACTTTGGAGTTATCTGCAAGGTTAAGCCCTATCTAAACACCAACAATTTGATTTGCCTTTACCATTCCTTAATTGAAAGCAATCTCCGGTATTGCATAAGTGTATGGAACAGTGGCGTATCCTGGTCGGTTGAGCAAGGGAAGCAATAGAACTCGTGGAGGGCTAGAGCGTGCCGAAGGCACGCGTATTCTAGGGGGGTCCGGGGGCATGCTCCCCCGGAATTTTTTTGCAAAATTACACTCAAATAATGGATTATAATGCTTTCTGGGGACACATTTAGGGCAATATTTGTATGAAATTTATTACCAAATAAACAGCTATTCAGTGGTGGGCACCAGTTACTTTGCTCAAAAAGTAGCTAGTTACAGGTAACGTATTTTAAAAAGTAACTGGTTACAGTTACTTTTCAAAGAAAGTGGGTGTGGACTGACCTACAACTACTCTTCTTCGCATGAAGTACAAGTTGAAAAATACATGATAAAGGGCAAGATGATACTTTGTTCGTAGCTATTGCCTAACTACAAAACAGCGACCACTCTACTAGCTGTCCAGTGTCCACTTACTATAATGCTTCTAAAAATCCATAATCTACGCCCAAAACGTCCGACTACCGAATATAAAAAACGACATGCACAGGACACTCCGCATATAAGCAGTAGGGCGTGTCAATATGTTTATACGGGTATCTAAAATGAACGAAGAGGCACAACATCAATTTTTTTTCTTCGACCAAACGTCCTGTCGACCAATCGACCGTACACCTTTCAACAGCAGCACTGGAGGGGATAGGGGTAATATATTGCAAGAGCATACACCTCTGTGGTTCTGTAATAGGTTAACCATTCTGAGATACAGAGCCGTCTTAAATTCTTCACGTTTGTCAAGCCAAGAAAGTCTGAATTGTGGGTGAAACGCAGCAGCTAGCTGGCAGCCACTATCACGAAAAAACATGACCAAATCTGTTTCCCAAAGATTCCAACAATTGGGCAAGTAATGGCAAGCAAACAGCGACCCTGTTGCTGTCCCGAAGTTCTTGTAGTCTTTTCCGCGTCATGCCCAAGGTTGGTAGTAGTATACCCTTCTCTTCTGATTGCAGAATGTCCAGATATTGGCATATTAGTCGCATTACCAAATGGTGTTCTTTCAGGAAAGCCACATCAACTGAAATAACAGACAAAAGAGTTTTAGTGAAACTGTCGAGCAATTACCCGAACTCACTTTCGTAGAAATTAAGATAATTGCAGTCTGCTTGACTTGTTTATTAACTAATATATGGTTATAGCCGTAACTAAATTTGAAACTCCTGTTGCCAACCAGAGGTAGCTACCACAACATGCCTTTCCACGGGGGCCAGGGCACTAAACACATGACGCTCGCTCGGAGGTGAACCGTAGACCAAACAAATTTTCACTTATAGCCAAGCTACTGAGATATGCCACTAACATTGCACATAGCGATATTTTTTTTTGCAAATACAGTAGCAATGTATCAGTAACGAATATTCATCACTCACTTTTGGAAAAAGCTATTAAACCAAGATTGTTGCATGTTCGTTGAAGCCCATCATGTTTTTCTCGGCTGTGAAATACTGTGAGCAAATGTGCTAAAGCATCAAATACAGAGTTCCAGCGATTGATTGTAGGCACTTTGAGCAATATCCCAACTTCACTCTGAATCTCATCGCTACCTTGCTACTCCTGCAAAACAGGTCGGCCTACAGTAACAGTGGATCATTTCTTATTGAATTTCTCCAGTAAGCATACGGACGCACATTGAAACATTTGGTCAGTTTGTACGAGTGCATCAGCTTTTCTAACTATGTTTACAGCACATAAGAATGTTACAACTTAAGTTCGAGAATTATAGAAAAGTAAAGGCTTGCCTGGATTGTTCCACAAGTTTTGGGCTTTAGCAAAAGCACAACGTACGACATAGCTTTTTGTATATGCAGCATTTTCCAAGAGCTTTATCAGCATCGACTGTCACAACAAGCTTCAGTGTGTGAGCAGCACACCGCCTATGTTTTGGTAATGCAATTGCAACATCCTCACAACGACCCACTGTAAAACAGGAAGCTATAATACAGTACCGTACACTACCTTGAAGTGGTTAACTATACTATAGGCCTACTTGAAATTTGCAACAGTATTAATGTTCATACTTTTCAACGTGGATGTTATTTCTTCAACAACGTGATCTTCAGTAACTTTATCTGACACTTCAACTTCATCATCATCGTTGTTGCTTTCCAGCACTCCGAATGCACTACAAAGATCAAATATCAATGCTTTTTCACCAGAGTCCTGACTGTCACACAAGGATAAATAGTGTAGAATTGTACATTATACGATAATTCGATAAAGTACAATGGTATTAGTAGCAGATTGCAATGCTTTAAAAACTAGTTTTGGCCTTTCTTCAATTTTTATTGCAAGTTGTAACCAATATTTATATATATATATTCCTTATTTAAAAAAAAATTGATAAAAGCATGATATTTACTTGAATGCTTTTACGAAGTTGGAACCATTATCCGTTTTGGTTTTTGTAACTTTGTTTTCTATGTGGTAATTCCAGTGAATTTCAGACATCAAGCCGGCCAATATGTTGTAAGTGTGTGATCCTTTTAAGCGCTTGCAGGCCGGTACCCCTTTGTTCTCTGCAGAGTCACTTCATCAGTCCAGTGTACTGTCATACCCCCACGCATGATCTAAATATTTGGTTTAGAACAAGTGATAGTATCAATAGAATAGTATGTGTAAATGATTTTCTTCTATTTGGACTAGTTCAAATACACCTTGTGTGTGTTTGTGGAATATCTGAGTCTTTACAGCATAAGAGGCTTCAGACAATACAGGACATGGGAACACCAGTCGATTTAGCGAAAGCTAATTAAGGCTTAGACGTAACAAGTCCTACAGATAACACACGTAAAGTGGACATGGAAATGCAGTATTGAATGTATACATACAATTTAATACAAAACACCTATCCATACATGCCCACACATCTGCAGTGGTTGCCACCAACTTAACTTGTGAATGTTTTTTCTTGCAGACCTGTGGATTGCCTTCTCATGGTATATAAATCATAGTACAACTGTTTTACAGAATGCAAGAAACAACTTCCAGTAATATTTTCTCATACTTGTTGTCTTTTAATGGTATTCACACTAACAATTACATATATATGTATATATTATACGGTAATATATTTATGATGAGCGTGGCAAGAATACGGTGCGATACTGATGAGCCCAGCCTCATGGGCGAAACACGTGTCTATCGCTGTCTATTCGATGCTACAATCGGCTGCCAAAATAACTTAAACGTTTAATTGGAGGTCTCAATGGCTGGCGTGGAAGCTACACCGTTCTGGTTAGCGAAGCGTCACTGCAGCTCGCTGTGCTAGTGAGTAATCAGCCTTGTGCTGATAGCCGGGAAGAACGCCTTTCTTCACATTGACCTACCCCTGGCACCTGCTGGTTTTGTTGGCTCTTTCTTTCCACAAAGATAAGAGTTAAACTGACTGGTAAAGCGGCGGTCGATTACTCAAGTGGCAAGAATACGGTGCGATACTGATGAGCCCAGCCTCATGGGCGAAACACGTGTCTATCGCTGTCTATTCGATGCTACAATCGGCTGCCAAAATAACTTAAACGTTTAATTGGAGGTCTCAATGGCTGGCGTGGAAGCTACACCGTTCTGGTTAGCGAAGCGTCACTGCAGCTCGCTGTGCTAGTGAGTAATCAGCCTTGTGCTGATAGCCGGGAAGAACGCCTTTCTTCACATTGACCTACCCCTGGCACCTGCTGGTTTTGTTGGCTCTTTCTTTCCACAAAGATAAGAGTTAAACTGACTGGTAAAGCGGCGGTCGATTACTCAAGTGGCAAGAATACGGTGCGATACTGATGAGCCCAGCCTCATGGGCGAAACACGTGTCTATCGCTGTCTATTCGATGCTACAATCGGCTGCCAAAATAACTTAAACGTTTAATTGGAGGTCTCAATGGCTGGCGTGGAAGCTACACCGTTCTGGTTAGCGAAGCGTCACTGCAGCTCGCTGTGCTAGTGAGTAATCAGCCTTGTGCTGATAGCCGGGAAGAACGCCTTTCTTCACATTGACCTACCCCTGGCACCTGCTGGTTTTGTTGGCTCTTTCTTTCCACAAAGATAAGAGTTAAACTGACTGGTAAAGCGGCGGTCGATTACTCAAGTGGCAAGAATACGGTGCGATACTGATGAGCCCAGCCTCATGGGCGAAACACGTGTCTATCGCTGTCTATTCGATGCTACAATCGGCTGCCAAAATAACTTAAACGTTTAATTGGAGGTCTCAATGGCTGGCGTGGAAGCTACACCGTTCTGGTTAGCGAAGCGTCACTGCAGCTCGCTGTGCTAGTGAGTAATCAGCCTTGTGCTGATAGCCGGGAAGAACGCCTTTCTTCACATTGACCTACCCCTGGCACCTGCTGGTTTTGTTGGCTCTTTCTTTCCACAAAGATAAGAGTTAAACTGACTGGTAAAGCGGCGGTCGATTACTCAAGTGGCAAGAATACGGTGCGATACTGATGAGCCCAGCCTCATGGGCGAAACACGTGTCTATCGCTGTCTATTCGATGCTACAATCGGCTGCCAAAATAACTTAAACGTTTAATTGGAGGTCTCAATGGCTGGCGTGGAAGCTACACCGTTCTGGTTAGCGAAGCGTCACTGCAGCTCGCTGTGCTAGTGAGTAATCAGCCTTGTGCTGATAGCCGGGAAGAACGCCTTTCTTCACATTGACCTACCCCTGGCACCTGCTGGTTTTGTTGGCTCTTTCTTTCCACAAAGATAAGAGTTAAACTGACTGGTAAAGCGGCGGTCGATTACTCAAGTGGCAAGAATACGGTGCGATACTGATGAGCCCAGCCTCATGGGCGAAACACGTGTCTATCGCTGTCTATTCGTTGCTACAATCGGCTGCCAAAATAACTTAAATATTTATGATGACATACCGATCTTCAATTCGTCTTCAATGCATAGCTGGAATCTTTTGCAGGCATGTGGGTGACTAGACTGCACAAGTGCATATGTTTCTTTAAATTATTTAAAGTTGTAATACTAGCAGACAGCTTCTTCAAATTCGGCAGATTAGGCATTAAAGGTAGCTCTTACACACAAATGGGCAAAAACGGCTAAAACTAGAGAACATCAACAGTGGTAACACACCCCTCAGCAATGACCTTTTCCTTCACTGATACTGCAACTCGACGACGTATCCTGCAAAAAATCTCAGTAACACTGTTATAAAAAGTTTCAGATCTTGACATCATTTTTTTCAAAAGATCTTTTTCAATTGACATCAATGACAAGTTAGACAGCCTTTCTTGTCCTTGACTGTTTCTCAAATATACATATGTGTTGATCCTCTTGAGAGCTGAAAACGATCTCTCGACTGATGAAGTAGAATATGGCAAAGTTAGAATCAGCACTACCAATTTGTGAACTTCCTCAAATCCATGATATAATTGATTTTCAGTTAGAAACTTATGCATCTGCTCAACACTTTGCTTTCGGAAGTGTTCATGCGCATATAACACAGTGAGTTCAGATCGAAGACCAGAAAAATCAAATGTCCTAATAATGTTACAAAAAAGTCTAACTTGTGCTGTACCAGTACCGGTACTGGCTTAGCCTACCAAGAAGCAACATAACTGATCATTTGTTGTTGTGATTATTCTTTTTTTGTTTGTGTGCTTTTTTATTACTGTGTTACCTGCAACAGGCTAGGGTAGCAGCTGACATAGATGACCTTACAGGTCTTTCTTTGCCATCCTGTTGTGCTGATAGACTCTCAATTTGTATGTACTTTTTGTTTGTTTATTGCCAGCAAAACAATAAACTGAACTAACTAAATTTGTACCGCACAGACCTTAAAATAGGATTAACTTCCACTTTCATTGATTATTCAGCTGACTGAAATGTAATTTGTCATTTTAAGTTACAGCAATCACAAAAGCCTATAATTATACATAAAATTAACTGTTCAGCTACCTACTGCTGCAATAGCTTAAGTCAGTATTCATTTCAATCAAGTCCAGCCTATACCTCACATATCCTGTCTTATGCCAAAGTCTATCCTGCCAGGGTAACAGTGCAAAGCTAACATTAGGCTCAAACTTTTCCTTAGGAGGCTGATAACCCTGAAAGCGCCTTAGATTTTCTCATTAAATACCGTACCTGCGCAATACCCAACAGAGCAACGGAAGCGATTCAGAAATTGCATCCGCGGATTTGTTAAAAGAAACGTAAATCGCTTAAACTTTGCGCTGCTTTTTTCCTTTCTCTCTCACTTGTTTCTCCTTATAGCAAAAGCGAGAGCAAGGGAAGCGATACGAATCTCCGCTTCCCCAAGCTTCCAACTTTTTTTTTAAATTAAAACCGAGCTGAAATCATACGGCGACATGAGTTGGAAGCTGTTTTAATTCGTATTCAAGTAAAGAAATTACGAAATCGTTTGACTGAAAAATATCATCTTCTCTTTTTTCAATTTTGACAAGGGAAGCAATGCTTCCCTTGCTTCCATTGAGGATACGCCCCTGGTATGGAAGCATGGTCATGTAACTGTTTTAAAAAAGCTTCAAAAGATTTGCAACAAATTTATAAAAATGATTGCAAAACATGAATCAAATCACTCTGAATCCCATAATTTCTTCACAATTGACGAACTATACACAATAGAAACTGCAAAATTTATGTCCAAACTCAAACACAATCACTTACCCCAATGCTTTAATTCTCTATTTCTACTTAATAACAATTTGTACTCAATATCAACCAGAAGCAACAATCACTTTTTCCTCCCCTACTTCTCCAAAAGCTTGACTCAACAATCCATTCAGTTTAGTGGAGTTAAAGTGTGGAACCATCTCCCGAAAACCATCACTGAAATTGAAACCTTTTCAATATTTTGCAGTAATCTGAAAAAGCACTTGCGTTTTGAAAATTAACCTCTAACAACCTATGCTGTAACTCTTTAATTACCTGACTGTATTATTGATTGTTGCACCGTATCCTGGTATAGCATGCCTTTCCAAATGCCACTTTTGTAAGTTTATCCTATATATCATATATTACTATATTATACATTAACATATCTTACTATACGTATATCTTATATATTACACCCGACCGGATAAGGATGATGATTACTATCTTTACTCTTCCATGAATAAGCCACTATACCATTTCGTATAATTTAATACTTGCCAGATAAGAATATATCACTAAGTTACTACCAGCTGGCATCTAACTACTCCCTGATTATTATAAGCTATTATGTTCGTTCAGAGGATAGCTTGATATTTCGTAAGATTATTATTTAGGTTGGTTTGGAAAAGATGCTTGAAACAACTCAAACACTACAACATCCTTCATCGGCACTACCAAAGAATCTCCACCACTCATTAGCGATACCAAAAACACTCCATTCCTCATTGACGCTATAAAAGATGATTCAACTCTTATTAGAAATACCAAACACACGCTGCTATATCATCATGCTTCTTATGCTCTTACATGCGCAGGAAATTAATTTAAAAAACAAAGCTTTTTTAACTATTTTATCTTGATAATGAGCTGCCATATTATGTATTTGTTCTGCAATATATAGGCTACTTAATATCGTTGCTGCCAACACTTTTTTTCTGTATGAAATCTGTAAATAGTCCTTGTTTTGATAGTCCGTTACGTAAATTCATTATGTGTGTGTAACTGTGTATATTAGTTTGTTTTTGTGACGTTGGGTTCAGTCGTGTTCTCATTGCTTTAAGAATTGGTGCTCCAGTTGTTCCAGGAACGAGGAGGCGACTGATTCTTAACTAATTCATCAACTTATTTTAAAGTATCAGGTTTGGTGGCGGTGCTTAACTATATTTATTGATGCATATACCACAATATTAGATCCTTTCATGCACGTCTTAAACCATTAAGGTTTTGCCATCTTTTCCTTTTGTTAGTTTTGTTACTGTATTTCTTTTTCACAATATCATTTCTTTTGCATTCTGACAAAGAAAAATAAATTGAATTGAACAGTAGATTAATTGAACCTTTAATATAGAAATTACCAATAAACTGCTCTGCAAGAACTGATAACAACATTTTTGCAAAACATTTTTATTACGCTGATGGTGGCATTCGTTTTTATCCAGGCCTATCTCTACTTTTTAACTGATGCATTTGCATGGAAGTATTCCTGAATCTTGTTTAATCATTACTTTACCTTCAATTGATAAAAACACGAATAGGAATATCCACTACATTGCAAACTACCAGCCAATGGCTGTTGGAACTGTAATTTTTAAATTATTTAAACACATCATATTTAAGTCACATTTCACTATTGATATGTTGTCTATACTTACGATATAATCAGTTTACTTTTAAAAGAGCAGAACCGATATATCTGTTTTCCTTCTCAAACAAGCCTTATCTTTGTATACACTACAATAAATTCTTTTGTATTTTGTTTTCTTTGATGTCTCCAAAAAGTATTTGATAAAGTGAATTACCAAACCTTATTTGTAAAGTTACTTTTTGCGCCTTTGGTACTGGTATAGTCAGCAGCCACTTGAAGGAAAATGCGGATATTCCAGTTGTTTGAAGTTGCTGATGGGCTTTGACAAGGTGTTGTTCTTAATCTCCATCTTTCTGCTTTTCTTCGTGAGTTGTCTCAAAGGCTAAATTGTATCCGTGTTGGTTGTTATGTTGGTAATCACTGTTTAGATCAAGTGGTGTTTGCGGATGACATTTGTTGCTTTTTTTACCAGTTTGCATAACCTTCAAATCTCTTAACTGCAGTAGTTGTTGTATGATTACCGCAGTTTTTCTATTAAAAAGGTTGCTATTGAATACAATGATTTATACAGGTTTCTGCCTTGCTTACCTCGTTATGTCAATGCACGTGAATACCGGGTGCGTGTAGTAAACAATCTTTTGATGCCTTGTGTTTAGTACTGTTTGTTTGTAGTATTTGTACGGTATTTACCAACAGCACAGTATTTTAAATACTACAACACCTTTTAGAGAAAATATATTTATTCAGTTGTGTATCAATGCTTTCGATGAGAGAATAGTTTTACCCAACCTCTGATGTCATCTGACTCATTTTATTGCTCTGAATACTACCTATAGACTGTTGTTATTCTTTTTACAAGCTAGTGTATCAGTTTTAATAGTAACATTGTGTTTTGATTTTTGTTTGTTCGCTAGTGCTATATGAACTATCATTGTTTGAAATAAACCAGAAGCAATATATTAATGTTTGAGATATTGATCAACACCATGCGGTGGACTATAAATACTTGCTGCTTACGAAAACGATATCTTCAGTTCTGCGTCTTATTGTGACCGGCTATCTTTTTGTCATTTTTAAAGCGATGTTTGTCTTTTGCCAATGTATTGTATTATTATCAAGTAAGTTTAATACTTTTCAAAACTACATTCATGATATCATGTGTTGTTGTTTCGGTGACAAATGAATCACATTTTACGTCGAGTTTGGTCACTTTGCATTGTTTTCAGCGTCTGTGGACACTCAACTATGTTCATGCTTACTACGCTGAAGTGTAATATTATAGTTACTAGAGTACAGTTAGCCTGCTATTATAACTTGCAACAAATTGTTGTAATTGAAGAGCAGATGTTATTAGTAATGAATAAAAGCAGCTTTGTATATTAAATATGGATATTGGGGTGATGTTAAACTGATGAACTTTAAAATGCAATTTCATCATAAAATTCAACAATTATTCAAAACTGTTTAAAGAAAACTTGCTAAAGATGGGACTACAGCCAAGAATATAATTTCGAAATTTTTTCGATTATGACAGTTCAGACTTTCAACGTTCTGTTGTTACGATTCTTATTGAACCAACTGCTGTTGTTGATGTTATTTATCTAGATTATTTGACTAGAGGAATAAGCATCGTATTGACATGACTATTCAAAAAAGTATAAAAACAAGTGATTTCACAGAGCAAGGTAAAGAAAAGAAAAAATAATCATTTCAAAATCATTGCAATTCAACACCTGATCTCATAGAAAAAGATGCACGTGTATGAGTTGGTAAATATGGGTTTAATATAAGGTTATATACTGATATATTGGGTCGTCAGACCACTCAGCATGCGAAAACTCAGCAATTACATTTCAGCTACTGCCAAGTCAGCAAATGAGATTTACGTGCTCACGTCGGACTTGCTTAGTCATCGCTTGCCAAACTGAATTTGCTGACTTGTGACATGCCAAGTTATGGCTTGCTCACTTGTTACACTTACTCAGTTTCATCGTTTAACAACTTTAGCTACTTGCTAAAATGTTGCTCAGTTATTACTTGCTCAGTTGTCACTTGCTAAGTTCACAACTGCTGACTTGTAGGAGACTCGATATTTTACAATCACGTTTTTGTGATTTAAAAGGAATGGTCCAGGATGAAATCTTTTTATAACCACGTTCTCACAAGTTCAAGATGTATAAGGATTATTTTTTCAGCATATGAGATACTCCATTCGAAGTACAGCTACAGAGTGAACTTCGACAACAGTCAAGCGAAAATACCGAGCTGTGATTGATTGAGGAAAAATGTTGATGGCGTAAGAATTCCTATCATTGTTTCCGTGAAAAATCTGAAAAGAGTGAATCACTAATAGTAAAAGAAATGCAAAGGATGCGTTGTGATACATTGTTTCAAACATTTGCATAAACGAACTATAATTGTGCAAAACACAGAAAAGCGCTTCACTGTGATGCAAGTGATGAAAACTATACGATACTTTAAGTGGATTAAGTGGGCATTATCTGCTCGATCATATATCAATAAAAACATTTATAAATCATAAAAGGGATGCAGCCGAGTGACAGCAATTAAAATTTCACAAAATTAGACGTTGATTTTGTATCATGAGCAGCTGCTCCATGCTTATTACATGAGCATCTGTTCTTAACTCTACAAATTGTCTGGTCAGTGGTATGGTTTCTATGTTCTCTATCGATATTCTATAATTTTACTGGTCGCTGTGGTTTTTATATAAAATTTACAGATTCTGCTGTTACTTCCCAAATGATCAAGATCAGACTGGAATTCCTGATACGACGCTCGAAAGGACGTCAGATTAACATCGATCAAAAACCTGCTGCTGTGTCTTCGGCAAGTCATCCCAAAAACATCCTGATTTGCATTTGCATATACGGTAGCCTACAAGTGCGAAAACTGGTAAAAGCAGGCTACACTAAATTGCTCACCTTGTCTTCTCCTGACTCATTTGCGATCATTTGCAACTGATCTGGTGAGTTTCCGTATGAAATTTTATATTGAGTGATCCATTGATTCAAATGATCGTTATTTGGTCTTCCCTGGGTCACAATACCAACAACTTGTACTTGCTTCTGCAGATCCACTTGAACCCACTGACCAGGGTTAGATTCTGCAACACGAAACGCTAGTCAGCTGATGTTATGGCAAAATAAAAATATCCTTTCATTCTATAACTTAGCCTACTATGTTTTAACTGCCAAGCCACATATTTTGATATATTTATACAATTTTGTCAATTAATTTTGGAAAATATACTTTCATGCATTGAATGAAGCCTATTCTTGATTGTTCAAAGAAAAAACGTTTTTCAATTTTGCGACAACTTATATTCTAACAGGTGTAAAGCATAAGATTTATTGCTAGGGAAGTAGACCTAAAACCAGATTTAAACTGAAGTTATATTACTATTGCATGATGCACCATTATCATCAACAGTTCATGGCACTGCTGGCAAATGGCTGTCACATATGCTTCTGCGCGGTTCCATCTTTAGCTGTGCTCATTCAGGTGGCACAAGTCTTTTTTAACGTTATCCGCCATCTTGTTTTCATTTTCATTAAATTAATTTCATTATATTAATATCGGACTTGGGTAGAAGGTTTGGTTTGAAATTTAAGTTAGCTTTTATTTCATGAAAACTTCATTTACGTTCATGGAAGGATTTCAATAATAATTAATTTCTTGAAAATTTGTATAGCCTAGTAGGTTATAGTGTAGCCCTTTCAGGAAGCTAGAACTTCGAAAATCTATCTGAGGTGTCTTCACCTTCGCTTCAACTACAGTATTATTACGTCACATTTCACTTTATAATCTATCTCCAATAACGCTGAAATATATTAGTTTAATTGTTAATTAACTGGGCCATTTGTGTAAACAGTGTTTACTTCGTAATGTTACATTATTATATTAGTTTTTTGTGAGACACAAAAGCGTTTTACTCTTTTAATCCACTTTCCGAAACTACGCATGCCCAAGGTCGCTGGTTAGGTGAAAAATGTGGTTGAGCGAGCAAAGCAAAGGAGAAAATTTTGCAAAAAGGGGAAAAAAAATTACGTATTAAATATTTATGTAAAGTTACAAGCCGAAAAACGCTACACCAACTAAATATGCGTGGGCCCCTAGACGGAGGTGGGCCCCCAGGCCCCAGCCGGAGGTTTGGGAAGCAGTAAGTACGGCTCTGCATGTTAAGCTATTGATTATTATCACAGATCTGTAGCAGCTTTTTTTCGTTTACAGTAAAAAAACCCATTAAACAAACTAAAATGAGTGGGTGTCAAAACAGCCGTGGGCCCTTCCGGCCGGGGGGCGCTGGGAGCGGTTAACAGAGGGCTTTGCTTAGGATAAAATAGTTTCGATGCAAGTGATGTCGAAGAAAAGCGTCACCAAATTTCCTACTATTTTAACATAACAATTCATTGTTTGTTGCTCAGAATAAACCTAAGCTGCAAGTGGTTTTTGCTTCGGCAGGCAGCTTGCAATGCCACTGCTGCATCACTGTTATCGCACGTTTTGCGCATTGATTGCTTTTTGAGATCTCCAGAGCAGATGAATTCTGCTTGTAATTATTCGATTTCCCAATGACTTTGAAGATTTCTGTCAAGTTTTCAATATTTCAGCCATATTCTTTGCTATCTTCATGGTAGGGTACATCTGATCAGCCAACCCATAATCTGCGCAATGATAGCCTACGAAATAAATTTAGAGTTTTTTCCCAAGATCTTCCTTCAATGAGTGAGATTAAATAAAACCAAACAAGAATGGCTTTTGAATTCCACTGCGTATTATTTATGTTGGTGTTTTTCTGAAATTGCTTCTCATTTTTAGTGTGTCTTCTGGAACTTACTCAGTTATTAGTCCAAATATCCTTGTTTTTCCTACATTCATTATCACTACTTTCATTTTACTACGCTGAAGAGATCGGAAGATCGAAACACTGGCCACTGTTCGTAGTTGCTTTAAACAATGCCTCTTTAGATATTATTTTTAAACAAGTAAAAAAAGGGAAAAGTCATGCAAAGTTCACTTTGTGCAGAGGTAGGCTACATGTACTTGAGAGGTTAATGTTAGTTTTTTATTCACTTTTCGAACAGTAACCTTGCTGAAATATCTACGTTGAAATGTAGCTTACATTGTGAAGTAAGTAAGGATCGTGCTGCTAAAAGCGAAACTTAATAGTGCTTGCTGAAATATTTTGACACTGAGATGATATGGAATGGAAAGTTTATACTGTACAATTGTTCATGCTTCTGGATCTTGCCAGGTTACTTGCCATAATACTTTTTTTTAACCAGCAAAATATGCAAAAATACATAATTGACTGTATCTTTACAAGTTCTAGTCCATTGCATACAATTTTTAAAAATCAGCAGACATATTGCTTATTTGACGGAAATGGCAAGACATGGAAAGTATTGTCTAAGCGTGTGCATGACCTCGTACTGTTTCACATTTGTTTGACAAAATACTTTACTTACGGCCTGGTCCACGATGCCAAAATCCACGTGGATCTCTTGTGTTATCCAATCTTGCATAATGCGGATCATACCCACCCTCATGCATAGATGAAGCCGAAAATGCGCTGTCAGGTATACTACCATCTTTAATGCCAACCCCACATGCCTGAACTAGATTGAAAAGCAGATTTTGATTTTGAAAAATAAAGCGTTGTTTAAAACAAGTCCAAAAACACATTTAAATAACTTCATCAAAGCATGTTTTTTTATTGTGATTAATCATTAAAATACACAATCATTTCTCACTCTATTTACATCCCCATCATGTCAAGTTTCTATTTGTTGCAAAGTGATGTTTGTATTATAAAAAAAAAAAACTAAGTAAAACCTCTTGCTGGTGATGTAAACCGTTTCAGAAAAATCTTCAACGGTCGCATTTCTTCTCGGAGTTGTTCAATTTCATTTGGATCGCATTCACACCGACCAGGCGATCCTTTGTCTCCTTTTGATCCAGGAGGTCCTGCTACTCCTGCTGGTCCAATTTTTCCAGGACGTCCTTGTTGATTGACAGGAGCGGGATGACCAGGATTGTTGCCTAGGACACCACGACGCAATGGGAGACAAAGGTCATCACCTTGACCGTAAACAACAACCAGACAACAAGAAAAGACGAAACTTATGAAAATAAAATTCATTCTGTAACTGAATACAAAGTCGAGAGTAGTTACTTTTCTTTACGAAATCAAGTATTTAGTCTATGATTGATATTTTATCGAATAAAAATTATCCTTTTTATTTCATCTTGTACAGTATTGGCTATGTAGGCTATAATGGTCTGTTTGCAGTTATGTTTAACCCTACTTCCTGTGGGAGGGGGGGGGGTCGGTGGGGACTTGGTACTTTTCAAAGCAATATCATTAAAGAACTGCGCGATCCACAGCTTGGAAATTTCTTGACTTTTGTTTTGTTTTGTGTTTTGATTTAGGGGCTGAGGATCTCATTAGAATCGGGCCCAAATTATCCTCTCAACGGCCCTTGGGTGGGAGTTGCTCAGTTTTGATCACAAGTGGTTCTTGTTTAAGTTCATAACCGACAACGTTTGCTTAATATTAATATTAAGTCACATAATATTAAGTCACATAATATTAAGTCACACATAAACGTTGGTACTGCAAGGACTTTTCGTAGTGATGTTACAGTTACATCGTACAAAGCGAAGAATGTTATCAGGAGCCGCACTCAAATCTGTCAGAATAGGATCATAACTCCCATTGGATAATTTCCAGCCCCAATCGAGCGGATTTAGTTCAACGCTCATCAGTGTTTTCCATTCAATCACCTGCAGATGGATTCGAAGAAAATGATACTTTGCAGCATTTTTGGTTGGAGCGAGAGACTGACTGTGGCTTGATTGTCGTTTTAGATGTTGCTGCTGCCTTCATAAACTGATGGTAGCGCAAATCTTCCATCGCCCAGTTTTCGTTCCAACCATAGCTAAAAAGATAAAAATTGTATATTAAAACTGAACACACTTCGTAAACTTTTATTGATGATTTGGTGGTAGGAACTTGACATTATCATTATAATACTAATGTAACTTTTTAAGTTACCTAAACATTAACAATTTAAGTCCTTTTTGTTCTACTTCCTCTGCAGTGGCTGTTTCATCTTCGAATACTTTAGCAGTTTCTTGGAACACCTCCCTTGCCCCAAACTTCTTCAGGGTACTAGTTTTTCCTGTTTTTAATAGTTTTTTCCATGGTCCCTACGTAAAAGATCATGAACACAAACGAAGAACAGGGAAAATGAGTGCCTTTGTAAGTTTGGATAACTTAGAAATGATCCCAACATTCAACCAAGAAGTATTTTTGAAGAACGAGCAGAATAAATCACAGTTCATATCTTTCCTATCAGACGAGCTGGGAAAGAGAAGGTCATGAAATTCGAAACAGTTTGGGAGATGCGGACACTCAAATCGTTTCAGCAGCATTGGAGGGAACAGAAGATAACAACAAAGATGTGGTTGTAGTAGCGGCTGACACTGATATTCTAGTGTTGTTGATGTTTCACTGGAAAAATGGTATGCATCTCTACATCCTTTCTGATGCTAGCAACAAAGGTGACAAAGAAATCTAGAAAATTGAAGATTTGGTCAAATCAACTGGAGATGTCATTACAAGTCATATTTTGTTCATCCATGCTTGGTCGGGTTGCGATACTACGTGTGCATTGTTTGGACAAGGTAACCTTCAATTTGTTTTTGGCAACTAGGCACTTTCATGATAAACTTGGTTTTACTTGCTTGAATGATGTAAATGTTACTTTACGAAATATTGTATTTAGATAAGCCTTATCGTATTCTTTTTAATATAATTGTACACGATGAACATATTCGGAATTGCCTTCGTTCTTTACTAATTTTTCGGTTAAGCTATGCACAGGCTACTTATATCTATAATCTTTCAAGTCAGGAAAAACTAGTACCCTGAAGAAGTTTGTGACAAGGGAGGTGTTCCAAGAAGCTGCTAAAGTATTCGAAGACAAAACAGCCACTGCAGAGGAAGTAGTACAAAAAGAACTTAAATTGTTAATGTTCAGGTAACTTAAAAAGTTACATTAGTATTATAATGATAATGTCAAGTTCCTACCACCAAATCATCAATAAAAGTTTACGAAGTGTGTTCAGTTTTAATATACAATTTTTATCCTTTTAGCTATGGTTGGAACGAAAACTGGGCGATGGAAGATTTGCGCTACCATCAGTTTATGAAGGCAGCAGCAACATCTAAAACGACAATCAAGTTACAGTCAGTCTTTCGCTCCAACCAAAAATGCTGCAAAGTATCATTTTCTTCGAATCCATCTGCAGGTGATTGAATGGAAAACACTGATGAGCGTTGAACTAAATCCGCTCGATCGGGGCTGGAAATTATCCAATGGGAGTTACGATCCTATTCTGACAGATTTGAGTGCGGCTCCTGATAACATTCTTCGCTTTGTACGATGTAACTGTAACATCACTAAGAAAAGTCCTTGCAGTACCAACGTTTGCAGCTGCAGACGGCACGGGCTACCATATGTTTCTGCGTGTGGTAATTGCAATGGAGTGGATTGTGAAAATTATGACAAAGACGAAGTTTCATCAGACGAAGACAGCGTTGGAAGTGACGAGGAAGCGGATAGAAACATATTTGATGTTGAAAAATAAATATCAGATTCAAATTTGTTCAAAATTATTCAAAATCTAGCTTTTTTGAAGTGTTGGTTGCAAAAAAAAAAGCGATTTACAAGTCAGGAAAAAAAATCATGAAAACAAAACTTTTGAAACAATTTTAATTAATTTCAAACGCCTTCTACTGATATGATATGTTTGGTTTGACATGTAGATTATTGTTCATAATTATTTGCAAAGATTGATATTGAATTTTACTGTTTACCTTATAACAGTGATATTCGTGATCGTCCATAAAACATTCCTTTTAACCAGTGCATTATGACGCCATTGCTACTGCAAGTATTAAAATTTTTCATTGATTTTCTAAATGCTACGAAAGGTTTACTCAAGTAAGTGAACACAAAACAATATGCACAAACCAACGATTGCATTCACTGGAAATTCTCGATTGTCAACATTTACATTTTCTGCACTAGATGGCGCAACATGTGTTTTAAGTAGCCCATCACTCCCCATTAAACTTATTGTATTCAACAAAGTAAAAAACGAAAAGAAAAAGTGGCTTTACTGGGAGTATTCTTGCATTCCATTCATCCCCTAGTATTGAAGAGTAATTACGATATTCCAATTATTCTTGTGACGTCATCATGACGTCACATCCAGAATTTTTTACCAAACTGTTCTCACAAAGCTACAGATTGCGATATTTGAAAAAAACTAATCAGAAATCAGTATGGAAGTATTAGAAAAGATGATTATAGTTCATTTCCGTTAGGGGGCGCTAGACGCAAATTTCAAATGCTCCCCATTCCATTTGCTCAAAGCCGATTGAAGAGAATTTTGGATATGATGATCTACATAAAATTTTGCTTCTTTTGATACCAAATTTGTTAAGTTACGAATTTTTTCCGGGTCAAACCCTAATATGACTACACTAGTTTACTTGCTTGTTATGTTGAGGTGCGGTTCAGGTTGATAATCTTATTGTCTGAAGTACTAAGCTTAATTCATTTGTTTATATTTATTTAGATGTTCCATTTAGTTTGTTAAAGCTAATATAAGTTTGCGTAATAAAGTATGTATTAGTTCATGACAAGCCTCATCAAGGTTTAAGCAGAAGGTAATGAACAGCAAACAGTCATCCTAAATTACGGCGAAACCTCAAAAGCAGTCGTTGAATTCCCTAGCAAGGGAATGAATGAACCCTTGACTATACCAAGGTATCACACATTACTACTGCAAGTGCACACTCTTCAGGACAATAATGGTTGATTTTGCAGCTATGACACAATAACGACTCTGACTTTTTTTGCTTGGCTTTGTTCTTGTCTGTGAGATAAGGTCACAAACTGTGCGTCACAAACGCGAGTAGAGTGGTCAGTTCTATTCTTTCGGGCGCCTTTCTTTCAGTAATGACATCCAACCAATTTATTACAGCCTGGGTAGAAGTGAGCGGTGTTTATCAACAACCAGCTCAAGCAGGGTGCCAAACCAGGTTTGCACTATTGGAAAGCCAACGCCTTTTACGCTGCGCCATTCCATTGTTAATCTAACTTACAATATGTTTGTTACAACACTGTCTTAATAGCTGATATTGAAGCCAAAGTGCAAAATTTGGTAAATAAAATAAATGAGAGAAGTAAAGAATTTAGAATAAAAATGAATGAAAAGAAAACAGAAACAATGATAATCAAGAAGAGAAAAGAAAGCGAAATTCCAATTTGTAAAATTAAAATGAATGGAATAACTATAAAACAAGTAAAAAGTTTTCAATATTTTGTTTTGAATCTTTATGCTCAGACTGACAAAGCCTTGGTAGTTTGGCATACTTGTGGAGACTTTTGACGCATGGCCGGTCACCGAAATTGACAGGTTGAAATTTGCGATTATTGCCGAAGTGGTATTACTTCCATTAAGTGCCGCTGAATGGAGAGTAGTCCTTAGAATGCGTTGCTCAAGAGCATACCCCGGCAGTCGAACCAGCGCCGCTTAATCTTGGAGCTTTTTCGCTCGCGAAGTCACGCGTTAACCAACTGAGCTATCGGGACAGATATCTTGGGACAACAACAAACTGGGACGCAAAAGATGAAAAAATAATTAATCTATGTATTGCTCAAGCAAAAGCACTTTTCAGCAAATGAAATCAATATTATGCAACACGTACATATCTTTCTCAACTAGATGCGAAGTGTTAAAGTGTTACATTTATCCAATTTTTAAATATGATTCAGAACCTGGACAATCAACAAAAGATGACTAAAAAAACAAACGGATTTGCAATGTAAGCATTCCGAAAAATGTAGAGGATTTCCTGGACTGCCAGAAAAACCAACCAAAGTGTTTTAAATCAAGCTAAGCAAACAAAGAATCTACTGAAAAATATCAAAGAAAAACAACTTCAATTTCTAGGACATATGCTGTGAAAAGGAAAATTAAAACGTCTCTCTCTCAGGCAAAATTGAAGGGAAACGTGCCAAAGGTAGACAAATATTAACCTACGTAAACCAACAAATCCGAAAAAACCAACACCAACATTCACCTAATACGCATAGCAAAAGACCGACAATCTTGGAAACTTTTTTGTACAAGTGGCACTTGGCAGTCAATGCTTGGAATTAAGTACGGCAATAAAAGAAGAAGCATGTTTGAATAAATGATAGCTCTGTCTTGTTCGACAGCTGGGTGGATACACATTCGGTTCTGAGAGAGATGAAACCGCGAAACGACATATTGGCAAATAAATTCTCCCTGAATGCTGTTGAGCGACACACTTTAGTGGCAGCTTCCCCACAATGACACACAGAGTAGAATATGCATCGAAGAGAACAACGCTTCAGTAACAAACAGAAACTTTACTTTGTTAATATTGTTGACTTGGTCAGCGTAAGTACTTCAAGATCTCTGCAAACATAAGAAACTGGCAGGATTATGCTTTCAAATTTCTTTTCCCAATCCGATGATGTTTTTTTCCAAAACACCAGTGTTTGTAAAACAAGAGGTATACGTTTGTATAAAATTTGCTAAGTATCGCTAATTTATGAATTTTTTTTTTCGAAATTTCTGAAGTAAAATTGAAATACACTTTCCAAGAATCGACAGAATTAATTAAAAGGTTGGAATTAATCTTGAAAACAACGAAGAAGCCACGAAGAAGCAGATGCCTTTTTGAGTTTGCACTCTCTGTAGGGGAAGATGGGGCAAAGCGGGACACTTTTCGTAAAAACGTAATTTCAGCAACAGTGATGGTTGGATTTAGTTAATTTATTTTTTAATTGAAAGCCTTAGTTAGTCAGCATATTTGGTTCGAAGATCAAGCGGAATGTTTCTACTGTTATAGTACAAATCAAAACAGATTTTTTTTTAAATGTCCCGCTTAACCCCAGCGGTGGGGCAAAGCGGGACACTTCATTTTTGCATGATTTAGCACTGTTTAGCCGCTTTTCTCAAAGACAACTTCTTGCTTTTCACATCTTCTATTGCATTCTCAATGTTGATAGCCTATCCGTCCATTTACCTATTTCAGTTTTTCTCTTATAACGACGAACCATTGTCAGAATTGGCCTACCGGTACAATATAAGTGAATGCTGATAAATATTTTACAATCTTGAAGGCTAAAAGAGTCGTAAACAAAAATTCAATCAACAGAAGAACCACAGATACAATCTAGACTAGAGTCTCATGTTGCCCTAATGCACTGTCCCACTTTGCCCTAATACAGCTGTCCCACTTTGCCCCAAAGTATAGCCTTTAGAAAATAACAACTCTGCTGAAACCTGTAAAGTTTTAGGTAAAAGTTGCTTTTATTACCAACAAATACTGTCTCAATGTCTAAGATAAAAACAAAGCTACCAACAAATTCGCTTATGCTAACGAATGTGGTAGCTACTTTTCCATCTCTTTCTTATAACAAACTATGCCAAAACATATTTTACTTCATCACGACACGCGTTGTGTTCTGCCAGTCGCCATTTTTTCACAGCAAATACAGTTTTTAGTTGCCTAACTAGTGCTTCGGGTTAGAGGGAGCCAAAGAATACAAAACGTGAGAAATCGCGATGTCCCGCTTTGCCCCGTCTTCCCCTAATCGCAAGTTAATACAAATATCTCGAAGGCTGTGCCTGCTTGTTGCCAACAAGTTTCTCCACAAAGAAGTGGTAATTGCGTAATAGGCAGGGTCACGCAAAAGTCATGCTCCACATCAAGTACCTATCTTATCCGTAGAAATATTTTTGTAATTTCCCTTGTGGGTTAGCGAACTACAAGTTGAAATCTTTGCTCAAACCACTAAGCCACCAATCCGGTCTTGCTCAAACAGCCTTTTTTCAAAATCAACGTTTTTTGAAAGAGGGGAGGGGCATGGCCCGATGTCCTTCCCTGCGTACGCCACTACTACTAATTCCTATAGCTTCTTACAACCGAGACTAAATGCACCGATAGATGTGGGTAGTTCTTGAATGACCATGCTTCAAAAAATATCCAGATATTGCTCAACAAGCCATTTGTATTATTATTATTTACCACAGCTTACTTGTGCGAATCGGCATTTTCTGCATTAACCCTGGTCAGTGGTCAAACTCCGAATTTTGACTATTTGTGCACAAAACCATTACATCTTCCAGACTTCAGTAAAACTAAATGATTTTGCTGGTATACTGTATTTGATTAAAATAAAACTAAGTATTAAATATCGGTAACTTTTATCATGAATAGTTTGTTTAACGTAACAACTTCAAGCGATATTTCAAACAAACACGTTGGACGTAGTAAATTAAGTTGATGTGCAGCGGCTCTGTAAAATTTCGAAATATTTTGGTTTGGCGTAATCAAAAAATTTTGAGAAAGCCTGCTCTAGACAGCGGTGACCTCTCCAGCTAGAGTTGAAAGGAACGGTTAATATGGCCCCGTGTTTTAGAGCATATATAAACATGATGATTCTGCAGATTTTGATGTATGTTTCAATTTTCTATCTCAAGCGCTTATCAAAATATAGCAAGTTTAGTACAAATGCCTATAGGTTACCACAGAAAAGCCCACCGCTACCGTGTGACGTCATTATTTTTTTCACGTTTATATTTTTTATTGTCTACTACAACTTTTAGGAAAGTTAAAACATCCTATCTCAAAAATTAAATTTTTACCCCATTTTTGGCACAGCCTATTGCGCATGCGTTCGCTTTCGTATGCTAATTGCTAACTCGTAAAAACATTGATTTTCGTTGGGGTAATATCCAACAGCAACTTTTCGAAAAGTTAAAATCTTTGCTGTGCAATTGTGTTGCTTTGGGTTTTTATGACTAAAGCTAAAACTCAAGTAATTGCTCATGATAGTTCTTATAGCTTAGCTGAAGTCCTGGTGCAAAGCTAACATAGAAAAAAAATTATGCCATTAGTCAGTCTAGCCATACTTTAATCAAAATTAAATGCAAATATGATTTAATTAAAAAGAAGCTTTAATTATTGTATGGACATGCGGAAGATTTCACGTTTATTTGTGTGGGAGTAAGTTTGATTATCAACCGATCATTAAAGTTCAATTTCTTTCCTTCCTCCACGACTGATGTTATAATTAAATGCTGGAATTTAAAATTTATGTTTTGCCAAGTATGAAGTGAAGCATAACCTCGCAAGTAAAACATTGCCAATTGCTCATCTTGCTTGTTTTCTTCAAAAGCTCTGTGCAAAAACGTTGATAGTGCGCATGATGGTGTGCAAATTGTACCAAAAGAAGCGATACAACGTGCAACAATACATGATTTACCATATGCAAATAACTATTGATAACACTGCATCACAAAAATATAGCATGTCGGACACTCCTGATACAATTTAGAGCGCTTTTGTTCAATCCAGGCTCGGTTTTGCTCAATCACGCCAAGGTTTTAAGTTATTTATATTTTTTCATTCTTCCTAATTTGGCAAAATAAGCGATAGATCGGCAAATTTTGTTTGTTTCTAGAGGCCTCAAAGCGCTGTGATAGCAGTTTAATTGAACAAAGCAGTCATTAGCAAAAAAAGATTGAAGATATAGAACAGGTCGATGTGGTTCTTGATGCAATCTCTCATTCGGGTTGAGGAATATTAAAAGGTTGCTTAGCAGGTTCGTTTGAACAGATTTTTGCATTGTCATTAACGCAGTTTGATGTTGAATCAATATTAATTGGAGTTTATTGAAGTATAAATGCACTTTTTTGTATCAGTTCCTCCAAAAATTGTGGCTTCATAAAAGACGTTGCATCGACGACAAGGACATCTTCTTTATACAAAATTTTAATTTTGACATCGCACTATATAGTCCTTTTTTTTTTATCACGGTTTTGAATAGCACAACATGGCAAATATATACCGAATCAGCATTTTTATTAGCCAATGCGCGAACATTTCTTTGCGCAATTTCATGTATTAAAAAATAGAATTGCTTACATTTCGATATATTGTATTTTTGTTGAATAAGAATTCTTGATCGCAATTCAACAAAGGTTATATTAGTTTTTTTCTGGCTCCTTTCTATTTAGTCGTGATATAATGTAATGATGATGTAATGTAATGATATAATGTAAATGCATCCGGAAAAAATGGTTATGAACAAATTATACGGTTTGTTTTTAATTCATAGCTTGTTTAATTTGTAACCAACTGTACATGTGATGTAGAATGTAGCACGTCGTAATGTACAACTTTTACTGTACACTTAACTGTAATTATTGCATTTTTGTTTTCACATTCACAAAGTTGTAATGTTCCCCAGAGGAATACGCAATTCGACAATACTGAGCGCTTCTACAGCACCATTGCTCGTGCATTCAAACAGAACAACAATCCGCTTGGAGGTGATAAACAAGAAAACCATTTGTAAAATCATCTCAATGTAGATCTGAAGTTTTAACATTGGGCAACCACATCCTTCTACGATCTCATATCACGCAAGGAAACAGCCGTTTCACGTCTATTTAGCTAACAAACACTGCATAGTTTGGCTTGTTGTGCACCAACGCAACCTCTTCCACTACGAGGTCGTATTTGCTGTTGCGAGCATGACGTTTCAGATAATAATATTCTGGACTGATTGGTAAGTTGCTTAGTTTGAATCTTATCTTCGGGCTGGGAAAGCCTCTGAAAAGTTTTCCTGGCAGTTTCGCATACTCGTATTCGTAGAAGCTTTAAATCACTGACGCACGTCCGGTTATGAAGATTGGCAGAGTCAAGATTGACAAAGTGTTGGTGTATGTGAATTACTTCATCTACTATAGGTTCCGGTGAATGCAAAACAGTCTTTGAAACGAGTTGCTCAAGCTCACTGAGAACCGAACCATCGCCGCTTGATTTTGAGGTTTCCTCGTGAAGAAACTTAGGCGCTTAACCAACTGATCTATCAAGACTGACTACACAGCTCTATAAGCACAGACGTTCCAGCTAAAGGTTTACGCTTGTAGTTAAGTGGGCGATCGTGGTAGTGTTGGAGGCAGGGGGGCCTGGCCATTCAACTTTGGTACTTGGCCCATCTATGTCAGATGCTTGGCACACCATGTTCGATTCAAGATTGGCTTTAAGTTTTATCTTTGCATTCAATATTACAGTAGTTTCGGCAATGGCTCATCGGAGACGCTAGCCATGTTTGAGCGTAGCCTATCTGTACGCTCAAATACATTTATGCATACTACACAGCAGTGTCATCTCATAAGCAGAAGTGTACAACAAGCCTACTGTGATATCTTTACCTTTCCACTCATTGTTAAAGCGTAATTACAGAGAAGATTATATGAGTAATAACTAATAGCAGTTATGTTGGTTTTGTTGATATTTTTAGTTTCATTGTTTGAGTGGTAGAAAAAAGGCTGTTATATTGCCACAATTTAGATAAGTGGATAAACAAGTAATTCCATACGATAAGAGAACACAGAAAAAAGCAACACTTTTATAACTATTCCAACTTAACACTTCATACTTCATCGAATAAAATGCTCGTCTATGAGCTGGTTAATATAGGTTGATCATATACAAAGTTAAACGATAATAATTTGCAATCACGTTTTTGTAATTTAGGAGCAATAATCTAGAAGAAAATCATTGTTTGACCAAGTTGACATTCACAAGTTGGAGGTGTAAAATGACCATATGTTTAGCAGACGAGATACTCCATTCGAAGTACAGCTACAGTGTGAACTTCGACAACAGTCAGTCGAAAATATCGAGCTGTGATTGGTTGAGGAAACATGTTGATGACGTAAGAATTCCTATCATTGTTTCCTTGAAAAATCTGGATAGAATATTAAGCTACTAATCAAATAAATGTAAAGAATAAGTTGTAATAGATGGTTCAACGCATTTACATAAAAATGAAACGTACTTAAAAAACAGAAAGGCTTTTCAGCTTTTGAAAAACTAGAATACTGAAATTGACAATTGGGTATTTTCTGCGCAATTTCTGTATATTTCAAATGAGCAGCTAGATCACCATACCACAATTTTTGTGATCGGCATAGACTATTTTATTTTAGGCTGTTTGTCGATGTTCTATACTTTTACTGACAGCTTCTGCTGTTACATTGTACATGAACAAGATCAAAACCGAATTGTCAGCTGCGTAGAGGGTGGTGAAATAGTTTGACACTTTTCAAGAGCACACAGCTTTTTTTGAAGGTCATTAAATGTTATTGTGATCTGTATGTTTGCGGGTTATAGGTGAATTGTTCGTAAACAGTTGTTCGTAAAGCAATTGTTCGTAAAATCAATTCTTCGTAAAGCAATTCTTCGTAAAGCAATTCTTCGTATACATCAATTCTTCGTATAGTGAATTGTCCGTAAACAGGTGATAGGTGAGTTGTTCGTGAACAATTTTTCGCAACAGCAAGGTTTGTCTTGCAATTTCCGATGAAGGTGCGTAATGCAAATTTTCCTGAATAACCAAGTTACGACGACACAAAGAAATAAGCACAATGAAAAAGCGCATTTTTTTTATTTATTGGAATACAACAGGATGGATGTCGGCAGCCGTGGCCGAGTGGTTAGCGCGTTGGGCTCGCAGTCGAGAGCCTGCATGTTCGACTCCAGCCACCCGCACTTGCTGTTGTTTCTCTGGGCAAGAAACTTTACGATAATTGCCTCTACCTAGTGATCGATTTCGAGTAATGGGTAGTACCAAATTTAAGTCATAAGTTAAGTAGACAACCAGAAACAGACATTGCTGTCTGCTGCAGCGTGGGTCAGGTGTATGTCGGAAGGCGTACACCGATGCATAGCGCTCAAGTCCGCTTTCCCGCAATGCAGGATAAAGATAAACAAACAAACAAACAACAATTGTCTGCGTTTAGCAATTCTTTGCTTACTGTACCAATACTACTTTGAGTAACTTCGTACAAATTGTCCACGAGCCAAGTTTAGTATGAAGTATTGTGTGCAATTCCACGCAAGTAATCACAAATTTCATCATCTTGAAAGTCTTGACGCCAAGTTCGGACGACTCTAGTTAGTCTTTCGAGCAGCAGTCGGCAGCAGTGGCCGAGTGGTTAGCGCGTTGGGCTCGCAGTCGAGAGCCTGCATGTTCGACTCCAGCCACCCACACTTGCTGTTGTTTCTCTGGGCAAGAAACTTTACGATGATTGCCTCTACTCAGTGATCGATTTCGAGTAATGGGTAGTACCAAATTTCAGTCATAAGTAGAGTAGACAACCGGAAACAGACATTGCCGTCGGCTGCAGCGTGGGTCAGGTGTACGTTGGAAGGCGTATACACCGATGCATAGCGCTCAAGTCCGCTTTCCCGCAATGCAGGATAAAGATAATAAAACAAACAAACTTTCTGCACTGTCCTTGTACTTTTTCTTTGGAGGGGGTCCTGCCTGGCCTCTGACATACTGTTCAATGCGAACCTCATTTAGGTTTTGCTCTCGCTTGATTGCAGATATGAACTTCCAAATATCTGGATAATTTGCAGATACCTGGAACATGAACCCTCTATGCCATCCTTCAATGCTATTATTAGTTTTGGGAAGGCCACTGAGGACGCCATCATAGCAGTTCCACATTTGAATTGCAAACATTGGAGGACGGCGCCCTTGACGACGATCTGGGCGCCCAACCCAAGTGTCTTCAAAGTAGTCAATTACTGGCTGAGCAACATCTGGTAATACATTCCCATCAATGAGAATGTCAAAGGCCCGGCTGACTTCATCAATAGGCACAAAGGCCAGAGACGACAACATGCGCAGCCTCAGAGCAAACTCTGCACTTGTCTCGTAGGCTACTGCTCCTTCAGGCCACTTGATTGCGTCTTTCTCCAAATGCACTGGCACAAGTGGAAGAAACAGCCACGGTGAGTTGAAAGTGGGTACTCTCTGCATACTGCATTAAACATGGCCATCTCAAAGTCAGTCATGATTGTCTCTGAAACAGCAACAGCAGGTAACAACTCCTTGTTCTTTTGCAGCAGATGAATGTATATGTCCCTCTCCTTTTGTCCCCCAGCAGGGCATACACCAGAGGCACTGAAGTGTTTTTCTTCAGTCCGTATATTGTGTAAAGCTGTTCAAACAGTGAAGGCACTGTCTTGAAGGTCCCGTCAGCATACCAGTGCTTTGAACGGGCAAGGAGCTGCAGATTTCTTTCAGTGGCAAAGAGGACCATACGGTTATGTCCAGGGCCAGAATCATAGGCCAAGAATGTTACACCAGCAAACGTTTGCTTGTACTCTACTGGAAGCACAATGTCACGGAGAGAATGTGGGATTGCCAGGCCTGCATTTTCCTTCAATCGCACTCGGGTGACTGCCCTTTTCATGCTCTGTACACTTGGCAGTTTTGCTGCCGTGGCTTGACTGAGTCCAATAGTTTTTGCTGAGACGAGGTAACTTGGGGCATCACGACTATCTTTAGCTGCACAACGAATATTTTCCATAACCTTTGCTGCTTCGACATGACCAGAATCTCCAGCATGATTGTGCTCACCTCTGGATTGTACAATGGCTGCCATAGCAGCTGTTACTCGTGCAGGACATTTCTTATTAAAATGCTCACATTTCCAATAAGTAGTTTCTTGCCCTTGTGCGTTAAGTGCACTATAATATTTGTAATAAAGCTGGCCACTATACAAAAGTTTTGGCTTTCCTTTATCGCTGCTCACAAACTGTAATGCCATTCTGAATCAGGGACTCTACACTCTGTCTGCTCGTCTACACTCTACAGGTACAGCACGTCTTTAAGCACAATTAGCACATCTCTAGCATATAGGCTACCCTAATTGATTGTTCGTAAACAATTGTAACTGTTTTTTTTTTAAAAAGCTGTAGCCTAACTTTTATGAACATTTGTTTACGAACAATTAGTATTACGGTCAATTGCATGCCCGAAGAATTGCTTTACGAAGAATTGATTTTACGAACAATTGCTTACGAACAATTGTTTTACGAAAAACTGTTTACGAAAAAAACGTCGGACACCATCCAACTTGGAGGAGCCATTGAGGAGCCATATGGATCAACTAAAACCTCACCCCACATCTTTGGAAGATCAGGAGAGGAGAGATACTCCTACATCAACGGTCAACTTCTCCACTGTTTCCTTCTACGCTGGGAATGATTCGAACAAGACACCTAGTGTACCGAAATACGAGCCAAAGAATCCACAAATATCGAGATGTACAGAACTTGTGGTCGTGTGAGCTTCTGCGACCGAGGGTCTTATCTTTCACCAGCCAAGATTCGCCATGCTCTTGACTACACTGGAAGGCTAACAGGGAGCAGCCAATCTTTAGTTTCATCATAAGTCCAACACCCATACGAAGACGGTTGAGGGGTACCAACGCCTGTACTTACAGTGTCAGACTGGTGGTGCGTGTCGTGTGTAGGCTGTGTGTCGGCGTGTGTGTGGAGCGTGTGTCGATGGATGAACGAATAGAGTCTGGTGGTACTTGACTTCCACTCAGAATCCCATCTATGGTTCGCCCAATTTTTCGCAGAGATGTCTTGTTTATCAGCTTTGTTGATCAAAAGTTGAGCGGCTTGCACGAATGGGTGTCTTGATTTCATTCGACGGGGATGCTCGTTTGTAGGAGCAAAGACCTTGAGTGAAAAAGATTGTTGGGTTTTCATGTCCATCGACCAAGAGACTGAGTTGCTTCTTCACGACGAAGCTCAGCAGGTTGAATGCCAGCAGGAATAGAAAGATTATCCAATAGTGTGGACGCAGGCATCCGGTTAATATGCGCAAGGCGCTGTTTATGGCAGTGAGCACTGCGACACCAAACAGGTGAACAGTACTCTGTTGAAGAGTAGGCAAGGGCTAAAGCTGCTATACGCAAAGTGTCAGCATTCGCTCCCCAGCTGGAGCCTGCCAGGCGCTTGAGTAATGAGTATAGTGCAGCGCGCAATGTTAGTTTCTTGCGCAGTGACACCAAATGATGGCGGTATGGGAGCGATCAGTCTGATGTCATCCCAAGGCATTTTGGTTCTGGGCAGAAGGACAGATTTTCCGTTATTGTAGATATTTAGCTCACGGTCAGCTTTCCGATTGTGTAGATGGAAAGCTGCTGGCACAGTTTTGGTTTTGCTGAGTTTCAGTCGCCATTTCTGAAGATAAGCTGAGAGGGTTTCTGATACAGTTCAGTAACGTTGGTTTTGCGTTGTGATTATTGCCTTAGTGTTAATACATTACATCGAGTCACCTGCGCTTGGTTACGCCGTGCTTCCTGGTGGCTGTGAGTAGTTCGTAATTATTGCAGCAGGACTTGGTGAACACGCAATGATTTGTCACTTGTACACAAAGCTCTACTCGAGTTGGTCTCTTTTCAATTCCTTTACGTTTGTGGGTTTCTGTAGCTATTCTGCAGTACCTACAAGCGTAAGAGTTTTTATTTTTTGTCTCAAGGTGTCTTCTAGGTTTTCCCACAACTTTGTGGAGTGGAAAATTGCCAGGTCTTCCGCATATGAGCAACATATCCGCTCTAATACATAACTCAAACTTCCAATTGATACAATTTTGCTTCATTCTTGCACTGTTAATATCTCAGCATAAGTTTTATGCTTTGGAAGTATCACATGTTCCAGTGCACAAGTACGAGACATAGAAAAAATTGCAAAAATTGGAATCGAGTTACAAATGGTAGTTTAGTGATTAGCATAAAAGCACAATAACTACCCCATACAACCAATGTGGGAAAAATATGGTCTCTAGGTCACATTCAGCGCAAAAACACATTTCTTTTGGTCAGCATGAGATTGTTCTTAAGTCGAAACGTCCAGTAACAGAAAAGGTTTTATCCACAACAGTTATAAAGAAGCACAACACACAGATCAGGGAAATGCAAACATTAGTTAAACTACTCATTAAAAATTAGCCATGCCAGCCGCTCAACTTCTGATCAACGAAGCTGATTAAGACATCTCTGCGGACAATTAGGCTGACCAAAATTAGAAGTCAAGTACTTCCAGACTCCGTTCGTTCATCCCTGGCACCGACACACGTCCCATCAGCCTTCAGTGTAGGGTTTTTATTGTTCTAATTGTTATATTTTTTTGTTTATAAAATTAAAATTTAAAAAAAGAATATATTAAAAGGATATTGAGAGACTCTAAGTCTCTAATTAAAAAAGATAATAAAAAGGATAATTTAGGCTTCTGGCTGTCTAGTCTAGGGGTATGACTTCCTACAAAAAAGCAAACGAATTAAATAGAATGAATCATTTTTTATTAAATCAAAGTTTCAAATTTGCTATTCGGGAATTGAAAAATATCTCTAATCAATATAATTTAGTGCGACCGGTGTCAGAAGAGCGACATTCCCCAGTCGTGAATTTAACCTTCTTGTTCTAAAGTTCAGTCCGTTCCTTTGCTAGTCAAATTTCGAATTCCTGTCCTTTTCAATTCCCCGCTTACTTCATAATATACCGGTAGAGCCTTTTCATCAATAACAGCTATCGTAAGAATCAAGGGAAAAGCTATACCGGTTTCATAGTTATGTCGCTTTAGAAATACAGATGTGTTGAGCTAGATTCTGTGTGAGTGGCGTTTGTTACAGGAAGCTTGACTTATGTTCTGTGAGAACGTTAGGTTTTGAATTTGCAGCATTGAAATGCATTTTGCAATAATGATAAATTTCGATCAAATGTTAAAATATAAATTTGTTAGTTAAAAACATGGTACATGTTACATATTTATTGAAAATAAGTGGCTTTGAGCCATGCTCTGGAAAGAATTACAAATATTTCATGTGCGGTATCCAAAGTAAAAATACTTGAAAGTTTTATTACTTTTCATAACTCTACACGGTTTTAATTTTTTTGTGAAGGGTTTTGTTGTGTTGTATTTCCAATAGCGTTTCATAAAGCGATAGTTTGTTCTATTTCATTTTGAGATGGCATAAAAAAGATTGCGAAAAGTTTAAGACGGCCCACTTTTTATTTTATCCCAAACAGCAATTGCAGATAAAATTTTTGTTGAAAACACCTGTATTATCTTGTATCGTTTCAGCATTGTCTGTTAGCGCTTTACTTACGTTCTTTTCCAATATGCCAAAAATGCACGTGGATCTCCTGTGTTATCCAATCTTGCATAACGCGGGGCATAGTCATCGCCATAGCCGTACGAGCCAGGGGGGCAGGGGGGGGCACAGGGGCGCCGGAAGCGGGGGGCAGGGGGGGCGAATGCACCCTCTGCCCTCAAATTTTCTGCAGATGGAGGGGCAGGGGGGGCAATGGTGCCCTTTTAAAGTCATGTAAGCTACTGCACATTTTGCAATATAACAATTTCTGCTATTCGCTTTTAGCCTAATTATAATCTTTCATTTTTTTCTCAAAATAATATTTACGGCACAAAATTTTGCAACACAGTACAGACCTTAAAACTCGTTGTTTTTCTGCAGCCATTGTGGCCTACCGGGAGCTGCTTCTCGGCGGCCAAATCTGCGTGCTTGGAGGCCAAAATACAAAATAACGATAGCACAAGTAAATAGAATTAAACTTGCAACAATGCTAAAATAATCACTTAGCGTTGTTGAAGTCTGGGCTTGGGCGACGTCTTACAATAGAATCGTTGCACCACGCAGTAACTGCTTTATCGGGATTGTAATCCAGTACTGCGAGACCATCTAACGACACTCGCACAAGTGTCTCCAATGTGGCTGATTTTATAGAAGTTCGCCACTCCCCTAGAATTCTTTTTAGCAACGAAAAACAACGTTCGACATGACTGTGTTGACGATGACGGCAAGGTAATAAAATAAGTATTTCAATGATTAAAACATTACTTGTAGGCTTTAACTGCCCTTTATCAGAACTGACGATGCACTAGCAAGTGCGAAATATTTTTTCTGTTACATCTACTGACATCTGATCCCTGTTGCCTTAGCAATTGAGGTTTTAGCTATTTCAATGATGTACATTACTAAAAGAAGAATAATTTTGGCAAAATATGATCAAAAAATGTTTTCCCCATTGATGTCAACTAACTTAGTTCTCCTTTTTAACAACGGTTCAATGTCCGACAACATCGAATCCACATAAAAACGACAATATTGCCAGCCGATGTAAATTAGCACTTCGGATTAAGACTTTGTTAAAATAAACGTCTGGAATTACAAACAAGACTTACAGCGCTGGCGATCGCAGATGGATATATTCCATCAATAACAAATATTCCCGCACAATGCAACAGTGGCGATTATGACGCGCTGACCTAATTTTGTGTCACTCTTTGATACTACATATTTTCGACAGTTTATCCACGATCATTCTATTGCGAAATTAAATAATTGGCTAGAAGAGACCGGCGGCCATACTTGGCCGATTGAGGAGGTAGCACCGGCGGTTCATTCAAGCACTACTTAGCGGCCATGGCCGCAGGCTGCTTTAAGGCTTGACAGGAGGTTACATCATTATAACAATATAACATAGTATGGTGCCCTTCTTTGTATACCGGATTATCATTATCGCTATATTTTATCTTAAAACTTGAAAAAAAAATTGGCCTTTTAGTAAACAAAAAGTGCCCTTTTTTCGTAATCTTGCCCCCCCAGTCAAAAATCGTTCCGGCGCCCCTGGGGGGCAGCCGCCCCCCCTGTTGTTTCAAAACGTCGCGAATTTGGGCAAAATTTTGCAATTATTCGGGCAAAAATTGCTATATAAAAAGCTACAAAATTGCATGAATTAAGAAAAACTATAAATTAATATCTTTTACCTATCAAACTAAGTACAGCCTCTTATTTGCACAAGAAATGTGCCGCAAAATTTTCATTTGGCACACCCGTATTGATGTATTGTATTGCATGGTGATCAACCTGTAGTACGAAATGCATTTAACCAACTGCATCATGCCAATTTGGGCAGCCACCAAAGTATGTCTCTAATACTTTTGTGAAACTGCCCAAATCAAAACGCAAAATTTGCTATATAGCTAATTTTATTAATTTTCACAAATGCATCGTGTTGATTTGGGCAGCTGAAAACATGAAATTATTTGATGAAACTGATTAGTCTATTTATGCAAAGTTCTGCCCAAATTACCGTGAGGCAGTTTCCCCAAAATGAACAAATTCATTAATTTTTCCCATTTACATAACTGTATCATTTAGATTTGGGCAACAAAAAATATGAAATTATCTGATCATAGTCTATTTATAAAACTGCCCAAATTGGCATGATGCAGTTGCCTCGCATCAAAATTTACAAAGTCTTTAATTTTTTCATAATATCTATAAATGCATCATCTTGATTCTCGGCAACTACAGAAAATATATGTATTTATATAAATCTGGTGAATACTTTTATAAAACAATTCGGGTGGAGAGGTTACAGTACTTTTTCAACCATAAACGGACATAGCTAAGCAACACCACAACATTTAACAAAAAAATGTTATACCTGTTAAAAGTAATGTTAAGGTGTTGCTTAGCTTTGTTTGGTTACTTTTATGAAAGGGTCTGCTGCTATTCGGCGAGTTCCCTATTCGGCAATAGCCTTTTTCGGCGAGTTCCCTATTCGGCGATTTTTTGAAAATCCAACGACACCTTCTGCAAATCCGACGATTGAATATTATTCAATATTTAGACGTTGAATCAATGTCAATATGAACCGTTAGACTAATTGGGTTCTTTAAATCCTACGTCACTGTCTGTATGCAACCTTAGAATATATTAGTTATTTTTGTCATCAAATTACCTAGCCTAGCCTAACTATATTTTTAGAAGTAGTGCTGCCAGACCTTTTTATTTTTTGTGCTAAAATTCGTATCATCAAAACTACTTTAATTAATTGAACAAACTTTATTTGAAGTAGTATGTTTGTGTTTTATTGCATTTAATTATAATTTATCTATTGTTATGTACTTTTTTCTGAATCCGCATGGTCACCCTGAGCCGGTTTTCTACAATGTTTATTTTTCTGAGTCTTTTATGACATCTCAACTGAATATTTAAGTGGGGTTGTTTTATATTTGTTGTGTGTAAAACAATATTTATTACTCCTACCTACCATGCCAAAGTGCAGAAGCATCGAGCAATGCACAAGCAAGGTATCTTCAAAGATGAATTCAGTTGTTCTATCTTGATTCTTTTGGTAAGAAATTCTAGCTAGCTGGTGATCAGTGGCGTAGCCAAGGGGGGTGGGTTGGGGTTGCACCCCCCCCCCTTTGGCAAGCGTGTGACGTCACGATATTGAGAATGATGCTTTCAGTCTATGCTTCTAAAACAAAATACAAAATTTGCCTTATTTTAAATGAAACATGCAAAGAGCGAGTTTTGCCATTACCAATCATTCAAATATCTCAGCTGGGAATTAGCAACAAGAAAACATAGAAACATGGCTTTATTACCGAAAAATGCCGAAGAAAACATGATCTTATCCTTTTGCTATGCCACCGGACAGCACCATTTTACAGGAATATTCATACCCACATTTTTGTTAAAAATACTCTCAGAATGCACCAAATTCAAAGTAATTTTTCAAAATTTTCAGGGGGAGGCCCCCCACACCCCCCACTGCTGGGTGTCGCCATAAGCAAAACACGCCGTCAACCCCCTTTCAAAATTCCTGGCTACGCCACTGCTGGTGGTCTTATTATGCTAGTTTTTCACTGTTATTATACACCGCATACATTATATTTGGGCAATTTCTATAAAAGCGTGCACATTTGGGCAAATTTACGTTCTGCCCCCCCAAAATGGTTTGGTCTCGTACGGCTATGGTCATCGCTATATATAGATGAAGCCGAAAATGAGCTGTCAGGTATGCGACCATCTCTGATACCAACGCCACATGCCTGAACTAAGTTTAAAAACACAAAATGAAAATATTTATTTAACAACATATCTATTCATACAAATTAATCTGATTTTGGGTGGGCCTGTACCAATCAGGCTCACCCGGTAGATGCGCCCCTGCTGTGCTGTAATATTGTTAATCATTTCAAAGTTTAAAAATACATCACGGGCCGCACTAAAAGTCCTCGTGGGCCGTGTGTTTGAGACGCTTGCTTCAAACCATACCCCATACATCCGCATTTGTCAGAGTCATCATTATAATGTAAACTTTCTTATTAAGTAATCGAGTATCAGTAATTCTTTAGTAATCGTTTGTCACTTTTTGCATTGATTTAGCGTTATATTTATTGTGCCAAAAGCTCACACATAACATTCGATATTGCAAATGCAAGCAGCCAGAAAAATCTACCGGAAAGAGCTTTTTAAGTAGGCGTTTTCCTTTACATGTTCCTGTTAGGCGTTTCCTGTTCCTGCAATTAAATTCTTAAAGTCTTCACAGCCCAATGCAAGACTAGATGTAAAAAATAACTTACTATGTTAAATAACAGCCTTCGACTGACAACTCAACAATCAAATATGTATTTTCTTGAGTTTGTATTCAAGCACATGACGATTGTTCTTGTTGTTGGTTAAGGTAGTTCAACGTATACGCAATGCGCTTACATTGATTTAGCAAAAGTTCAGACAAATTAGTGCAATGTAATAATGTAATGTTGCTTGCTTGTAAGTCGCAAATGCTTTTGCATATCCCTGCACTGTTAAACCATTTATGTCGATCGCTAAGGTGGTCCCATACTTGATTCAAGTGTCGGGAATGAGAAGATAAGGGTCTCATTGTACTAAGCGATCGGCACTAAGGAGAGTAGGGTGGCCAGTTCCTTTCACTCGGCTGCCTTTTCTACACCAAGTATGCCCACCTATCTTATTACACCCTAGGTAGAGATGAGCGGGGTTTTCAACGACAAGCTTCGCTGGGAGTTGAACCAGGTTTGCATTACTGGAATGCCAACGCCTTATCCGCTGCGCCATCCCACCGCCGAACGCTTTTGCATAACTGAAATGAAATAATCAAAAAATGTTAAACATAATCTTAAACAATATTCGAGTTCGGTTATATTTTATCTTCCTTTAGTTGACCAAATGTGAGAAGACAGAATATACAAAACAACCAATGTGATTCGGCAAGCAAGTTGGGCTTTAACGCTATAGATCAATACAGAACAATATGTTACCGAAATTCGGTGATTAAATAAAAAAATCATACTTGTTGAGGCAAAATGTGCTAAACGACTTGAAACCTTTCGTGTACACAGCTGATAGGATTTTTATTTTGTATTTAACTTTGCTCCAGAAGATTTAGATGCTAGAAATGTAAACTTTGTGTCCATCTTCAAGCATTGACATTTAATCTATAATCTTCTAGAATCTATAATGACGATTGTGATGAACGATTAAATCTGCAATAAAAATGGGTTTTATTTTCGAGAAAAAAAAATATTCAAACATCCGTCGAACCCATTCTCAGAAGCCTGTTTGATCACGGAATGACTGTGAATAAGTGTCATATAAAAACAAAGTTGGAGGATAAACATTAATGATTTTATTTTTATCAGTATTCAACTTGTCGAAAAAACAATGGCGTAAGCAGTAAGCACACTGGAGGTTTAGCTGAAGAAATGATGATGAGTGAGAAGTATTGCAGTAGCCTAATGAGTTATAAAAGGTAAAGGTAGAGAATCGTAATCGTGGAGTGAACTGTTTTGAAAAGAACCTGGCCAGCTTTCGCACCAACGAGGAAAACCGGCTAAAAAATGAGAATATTGAGCAACATACTTCGATGTCTGTCAAGAAAACGTCGCTGTGCTTTGCTAAGCTACTTAATGACATGTTTGAAGTTGAACGAGAAAATCGATTTCATGCTTTTGCTGATCACCTGAATCTCTTACCAGAAAAAACAACCTGAGATGCAACAAAAAACTTGTTTGAAGCATCTGTGTAATGTATTTGAAATATGCGATTAAAAAACAGAAATATCCTTTTCAATACTTCGTTATAGCCTCAACATACAAACCAAAGTGCGATATTTTCTTTGTAACCCCAAAAACAAACATCCAATTACAGCTTCTGTTTTTCATTTAAAATCTCTAATTTACCTTTTCAACCGCAGTATTTTTGGAATTCTATGTGATGACTTGTTAAGGGTAGTGTAAAAACAGCGAGTCCAGATACTTCGAGCAACAAATTCTTTCAGTTAAATGTGTATTATTTACAAAAAGATAAAATGAACAATTTAAATACTTTCAAAATTAATTCCAAACTTTTCAATTAATTCTGTCAATTCTCGGGAAGCGCATTTCCATTTTACTTCATAAGTTTCACTAAAAATTAATATAATAAATTGGCGATGAGCTAATTTTATACAAACTGTTCACTGGTCTACACGATTTTTGCTTTATGAACTTTGAAAACTGATTTAGAGTAATTTTGGGGTGCTGAATCCGAATCTGACCTCAGATTTATCTTATCACGTCAGGTTTGTGAGATATAATAACAGCAAATTGTTACTTTTGCCAAAAGTGGAAGATTTGACGTTACGTTTATTACACATACACATTGTGCTACAGCCAGAAATCCAGGCCATGGGGTGCATAAATAGCTGAAATATACCCACAAACTACAATTTTGATACTAATTTGTTTGGAAAGCAACATTATTAACAAAGCAGTAATATCAAGCTAAAAGTGAAGCTAAAAATATAATTGACCCCCATTCTGTCCATTTTTTGCATAAAAACACAAAGATTTAAGCAGTCCTTTGACAATACTTGTCCAGTAACTTTATTGAAGCTATTTTGGCCTGTCTAACACTAACCTTTCGTTATGGCACTGCATATGTTGGGGGTAAATGCAACGTCGAAGCTTCCACTTTTGGCAAAAATAAAGTACTTTTGTTATCATATCTCAAAAATCTGATGTGATGGTAAGAATCTGAGTTCAGATTCGGATTCAGCACCCCAAAATTACATTAAATCAGTTTTCAAAGTCCAAACAGCAAAAAAAAATTATTTTTTTGTAGACCAGTGTTATCATACCTCCTGTTGTTCAAGCAATGGTGTTTTGGAAAAAATCATCGTCGGATCAGGAAAAGAAATTTGAAAGCATAATCCTGCCAGTTTCTTATGTTTGCAGAAATCTTGAAGTACTTACACCGGCCAGGTCAACAATATTACCAAATTAAAATTTATGTTTGTTACTGAAGTATTGTTCTCTTCGATGCATATTCTATTCTGTGTGCCATTGTGGAGAAACTGTCACTAAACCCTTTATCCTGTGACGTATTTTGGCCAGTTGACTTGCGGACGGGGGGGTCGGTTCGACACTATCACTTTGAGCTCGTGTAACTCAAAAACTACGCAAGATAGATCAATCAAATTTTCACATGGTGTAGATAATTTATCTGACAACATAACATCGAAACTCTTTTGCAATTTGTTCAACAGCGCAACTTGAAAAATCAAATAATTTGATGGTTGGTCATATTTTTTTATTTGACTTGAGAAATTGCTTCGTAATTAACTTATAATTGAGTGTGACGGATTAATTCCATTGTGTAGATTTTAATCTCTTACGCGGAGACGTCGTCCACGCTTCAATGAAATCGTAATTGGCGTCCAACTCGCGTTTGCTTGTTGTTTTGCCGGAGGCATTGTAAAAAAAATTTGCTTTGTTTCAACATTTACAGAGAATGAGACAAAATCACCACAAAAAAACTATTTCAAGTTCTTTTTGAGTCACATGTTTATAGTCTACACTTTTTCAAACGTACTGTCATTACTTGATATTGGAACTAAATCAAGCAAATTTTTTTTCACATTCACACTGTCGAATTTGGTTATGCATGATCAAGAAACACTTTGTATTTCACAGCACATCTCAGGAAGCTATTTATTCGTTTTTAACATTATTTCAACGTCTAAAAACGTTGAATCGATGTAAAAAGTGTCTGATTTGCTGTCTGGGTAGCGGTTGAATACAGAAAAGTAAGGTAGCCTGTGGTGTCACGTGGTATTTGAACAACAACCTATCCAAAGGTAGTGACTTGCTTCGATAGGAGCTTGTTCCATTTTAGGCCATCATGCACTCCAAAAACAAAGAGCGTCTAAAACTCCTGACTGATAAACTATGTCACGGTGCATTCCAAAGTGATATGTTTCAATACTTACCAACAATGATCACTTTGAATGAAACAATTTTGCAAACAGTTGTGACAAAATGTAGTGATAATAATCGTTTAGTCAAATCGTGTTGGTAGGCTATAGAACAGGTCGTTTGCCAAATGGAACTCCCGTTCTGCGTGACAAACTTAAAGTCGTGGTATAACGATACGAAAAATAGAAAAAAAGTATTTTTCAGGCCGAGTGCTATTGTCGTAAAAAAACAAAAAATCACTAAAGTGTTGACTTTTTCCTTGGGCAAAATTGAAGGTTATTGATATTTTAAAAATGCACGTTTGTGTCAATATGATTGAAGTGTTTTTTTTCATGTTGTTAATTAGATTTGCAAAATAACGTTTTCTACATTTTTTTTCTGATTTGTTGGACATGCATTTTGTGTCAAGTTATTTATTACGCATTAGAAGATTTCTTTCTGTTCAAATTTTGAAATAGCATTTTAGATGCAGTTTGCGGTTGATGGCGTTACTGCAAAAACCATCTTTTGTAATTGACACACCTCCAAAAACAAAAGACGCATAAACTACTGCTGGCTGATAGACCACGTCACAATACATCATAATGATGTTTTTCCGAACCGAAGACCCAGAAAACCAATTTTGTCGTATATTAGATTAGACGTCTGCAGACGTTGAACCAATGACAAAAAGTGATTTGCTGATTTGAAACAAAGTGATTGCTGTTTCCAATGTGCAAACATTTTGATAAAAAGTAATCAAGTTTTGGCCACAGCATTTTGGTCCATTTAGGCTACTATGGTCAATCAACTCACGTTGCAAATAACTTATTTTGTGTAAAGTCTTGCTTGTGAAAAAATCGAAGTAAAAACGCAAAAATGAAGTAAGCTATATTTACAAAGTATTATATTCTTGAATGAACCATAGTTTTAAAAAAATAGTTTGAACAGGTTTCATCTGATAGAAACTATAATTGATATCATCGCGAAGGATCAAATAGCTGCAAAAATCACTTCAAGCAACTCTTTGGGGTGATTTTCATTATGCAAACCAAGGTGAACCTCAATATACATATTTTTATGCCAAACGATAAAAATCGTTCTTTCTTTTTTTCAAGGACAAGGAAAACGATCCGTGTAAAATATAAATCAATTCAACATATTTCCCTTCTTTTGTCAGATATGCATTTTGTGTAACAATGCTTTAGAAAAATTGCTGAGTATGGCATAGCGTTTGAGATGCAGTCAGAGAATACAACTCTATGGTTGATGGCGTTATTACAAAAGCCAATCTTTTGTCACGGAAATGTATTCGAAAACAAAAAGGCGCAAAAGCGCTGACTGATAGATTACGTTACGATACGTTACACAAACGAGGCATTGATTTCAGATTCTTTCAACCCAACAAACAACTTTGCTCCAAATGACACAAACGTCTAAATTTATGGAGAAAAAGATGTAGGCCTACACCGTTTTGTGAAAATAAGCTATTGAAGACCAACATTTGAATGAAAAGTTTGAAATTATTGAGTTGGTCCTAATAGTGTTTCTGCTGAGATATATCAAAAATTTTCAATCCTCGTATAAAAAAATAATTTTGTAATCTCTCAAGCAACTGCAAAATTACCATTTAGGTAAAGATTCAGTGATGATACAATATGCACAATGCTTGTCAAAGCACAATAATTTAGCTGCGCGTGTTTTTCCACAAAAGCCAAGCAGTTTAGATAGTCTGTGTCAAGTTCTTTTCAATACCCATCAATCTCTCGTTATCATAAAACATTTTCACAACATTCATGTGAATATAAGTGTTCAGGTACATGGAAAAGTTTATTGGCGGGGCAAGAACGCACTCCTTGCTTTCCGACAAGAAATCAAGAAACTTACCACATCAGTCTGTTTGTTTTATGAGATAAACAGAGTTTTGGCAAGAATTTTCCGACTGCTTCTTGTTATAAGTTAGAAACAAAATGTATTTGCCATAGAAAACAACGTAAAATTACATTTTTTCAGTATAGCTTATCGGATGCTCTCTGATAATTTCAAAGCAACTCAGATGTAATTAAAAGATTAATCAAAGCAACTCAAAACTCGAGTTTGCAAACAAAAGGCGGACTCATTACGGTTGAATGCTTTACAACAAAGCCAACTCATGAGATATCTGCGTCGCAGTTCCACGCACGGCGGCGCTCAGTAATCCTGTTAAAAAGTTTTATGTCATTAGGAAATTTTATCAGAGTATGTTATGAAAATCATGCCATATCTCTAAAACTATAGACAATAGCAACGTCATTTAAAGCGAAATAAATACTTGAATAATTTTTAGGAAAAGTCAAGAAATTTTAAAGCTGTGGATCGCGTAGTTCTTTAATGATATTGCTTTGAAAAGGAGCAAGTCCCCACCGACCCCCCCCCACAGGAAATAGGGTAAAGTGCGTCGCTCAACAGCGTTTAGCGAGAATTTATTTGTCAATATTTCGTTTTGCAGTTTCGACTCTCTCAGAATCGCATGTGTATCCACCGAGCTGTCGAACAAGACAGAGCTATCATTTATTAAAACATACTTCTTCTTTTATTGCCGTACTTTATTCCAAGCATTGACTGTATTTTGTATAAAAAGTTTCCAAGATTGTCGTTTTTTTGCTTTGTGTATTAGGTATGTGTTGGTGTTGGTTTTGTCGGTTTGTTAATCTTAGTCTGCCTTTGACACGTTTCCCTTCAATTTTGCCTGTGAGAGAGAGAGATGTTCTATTTTTTTCTTTTCTCATCACGTATCTTAGAAATTGAAGTTGTTTTTCTTTGATATTTTTCAGTAGCTTCTTTGTTTGCTTAGCTTGATTTAAAACACTTTGGTTGGTTTTTCTGGCAGTCCAGGAAATCCTCTGCATTTTTCGAAATGCCCACATTGCAAATCCGTTTGTTCTTTTAGTCATTCCTTTGTTGATTGTCCAAATGTTTGAATTATATTTAAAAATTAGATAAATGTGACACTTTAATATTCTGTATCTAGTTGAGAAAGACATGTACTTGTTGCATAATATTGATTTCATTTGTTGAAAAGCGGTTTTTGCTTGAGCAATACGTAGAACCATGGCCACCTGGAAATGCGGCCTGATTTGTCACATTTTGCAGATTTTGATTACAGCTACTGCTACTGGTTGACTGGCATTTTTTGAGATGTTTTTACTTTTTGCGGTTTCCTAATGACATAAAACTTTTTTGTCGGCTTGGGGAAGCAGTAGCAAATGAGAAAAAGTAAGTTGAAAAATGCAAAATCAGACTGTTATTGAAAATTAACAGTCTGACTAAAATCTTCGAAATGAAATTTTCTTTGTTTTTCAACATGTGAGAATGTTAAAACCTATTGTGTCATCTGGGGAAAAGAATAAAGAAAGCGTAAAAATCTAATTTTTAGAAAAATTTATTTAAACGTTCGCCCAAAGTTAGAAAAACCTGGAAATTTCTGCCAAATGTGACAAATCAGGCCATATCTTTAGGTGGCCATGGTAGAACTCATTATCATCTTTTGCGTCCCAGTTTATTGGCTTTCCAATAGTGCAAACCTGGTTCAACACTCGGCGTAAGCTGTTTTTTTTTTGCTGGTTGTTAATAAACAACGCTCACGTCTACCCAGGCTGTAATAAATTGGTTGGGCCTAATTACTGAAGGAAAGGCGGCCGAGAGAATTGAACTGACCACTTCACTCTCGTTAGTGACAAAGGCCAAGTGTGATGAGAACCTTATCTTCTCATTCCCAAAGCTCAGTAACTGAGTGTGGGACCACCTTTACCTGAGTTAGATTAATTACAGGCAAGCGTCATATCTTTTTGTTGATTTTGCTTGAATATCACATTTGCTTTGGAGAAATCTTAATTGGGTAAAGAAAATATGTTCTTGTGATACAGAATTAAAATGAAAGAAGGAAAAGATAAAGACAAAACAACTTTTATGCATGAAAAATTATAGATTAGCCCCGTTAGCTCAGAGGTTACGCGCCCGGCTCAAGATCACGCGGCGATGGTCCGACTCTCGGGGTGTGCGTTTGAGCAAAGCCTTTCAGGACTGCTTGCATCTAGTGAATGAAATAATTCCCCCGCAACAACGTTTCAGCAATCGGAAAACTTCACTCTGCCAATATCGGTAACCGGCACTACGTCAAGAGCCTCTACAAGCAGGGGCGGATTTACCTATGGCGCCGGGGCGCCGTGGCGCCTCCTAAAATTCCAATTTATTTTTTTATGTCTGCATGCAAATATCCTTTTTATGCTATACTTTAACTTGTAAATTTCCATTTTACTAACGCAAAACAATGCGTGATGTTTAGTCTCGGCAAGTAGACCTACTAACCGCCAATTTTTATTGATCACATACTGCAACAAAGATGTATCCGTTACGTGGACGACATCTTAGACGAGTTCGCAAAAGGTGACAGAAAACTGTTGTTATGAACAAAACTATGTTTTATTATTTAACATTGATAGATCGGCTAATCCCATTTTGTTTTCGCGAAACTTGTGTAGGCTATACATAAAAAGAAACTTTTTTAACTCAAGTTTAAATAATATAATGCATGGTAGCAATTCAGATTTTATGGCAGCTTAGGCAGAGAGATAGGATGGAATGCCATTCATCAACCTTTTAGACAGTAAAGCTGGATCTGGTCTTGAACACATCTCTGCTAAATTTATTACGTATTTTATTCAAAACATGTTTGTGATCGAATTACTTGTTTGAGGAAATCTAATGTCATTTTTGTACGTTGTTACAAATTACAATTACGTATTGAGACGTTTTTGCCACATTATCAGCATGAGTAGTTTAATCGTATCGTTTTTTTGCTCAATTGCATCATTGTCAGTTCACAATATTTTGTTTTGCTGATAGGGTATAGGCCCGATTTCGCTTATTCTACAAAATAGAAATAGTAGACTCTTATTGCTGCAAGCGCTTTGTTCATATTTGAGTTATTTTTTTATTCGCAATATCTTAACTGAGTAGCCTACCACTCACTTGTAAGCTATTAACTACACCTAGGCCTCACCGTTTGAATGTTTTTTTATAATGCATTTTTTTGGGCTATGCACCAGTGAGCTTCAGGCACTCTCAGTTGGTGATTTATTGAAATGGATTTTCATAGTTACCCCTTTTTATTCACTTGGAGCAATCACTGTTGTATAGCCTAAAGTTTTAGTGGAAAATACCTAAATTATCATTTCACGTTCGTTATTGCTTTTAATTGCCACGAGCGGCATTATGGCATTGCCTCAACTTTACCACTGACTGTCACTTGTGGTGTTGATTTGTGATGTGGGAATGACTGGTAGCCTACCTGACTTACTGTAGATACGCAATTGATAAAAACGCAAAAAAAATTGTCCCAAGCCATTCGCGGCGAGGTTGTTCCATACTTCTTTGGCGCCCCCTAAAATTTTGCCCTAAATCCGTCACTGTCTACAAGTATGCGAAACTACCGAGGATAAAAATTCAAAACCAACCAAGATTATCAATTCTCAGTGCACAAGTTCTTATTTACATGTTATTTCTAATAATGATCGTGTCAAATACTTATGAAGCAAAATACTGGTAATGTATTTTGTTTGTATGTGTTTAAATAAAATGTTGAACGTGGTAATGTTAACGTGCAGTTTACCTGTAAATAGAGTAGTGGTTTAAAACTGTCCATATCATTATGTTAGTATTCATATGCCCGACGTGCACAAAAAACAGCGTAAAGTCGGGGTGTCTAAAGTCCGGTCCGCGATACGTTTTTATACGGCCCGCGCCTGTTCTTGAACAATGTGTTATTTTGGGAGAAAACACAGACGCACAGAAATCATACCAATTCAACTTGTATTTTTTAACTTATGAAGACAGCATTTTCTCACCGACAAGAACAAAGCCGAGCGATAAAAGTTAGAATCGTTATTGCGTCATAATTGCAAAATCAACCATTATTGTCCAGAAAAGTATTATTATTAGTATATTATATAGCCTACAGTAGAAAGATGTGATTCCGTGATACAGCCGAGGATTCTTCTTTTTCTTGCCAAAGAGTTCAACGACCGCTTTCAAGATTTCGCCGCAATTTAAAATGACTTACTGCTGTTTATTGCTTTTGCGTAAATTCTGATGAAGCTCCGGCTCACCTGCAGCTAATTGAGCTTCACTGTGATGCCGACAACAACATCTTTCCGTTTTGTCTTTTTCCAGCATCTAGATCAGGGGTTCTTAACCTTTTTTCCCTTATTACCCATTTCTGTCCAGATCAAAGTCCCAATTACCCAAAATCTAATTTTATCTATTTCGCCATATTAAAAATATAGAACGGCGTTATTCAACAAAAATAACATTTAATGCAAAGAACAACATCAATAGTGTCAGTGAGACATTTGTTCTTGTTTTTTGTGTACAATCGATGCAATATTGGGTGCGATTTTGGATACTGCACAACTCAAATCTGACTCCAGATCTAACAGCTTGTTTCGGGATTTTGATTTCAAAGCAACAACACTTGAAATTGCTGATTCACAGAGATATGTAGAATATATATAGGCTACATAGTCAACAATGTTAGTGATTTTTGCGCAACTTTTGGATATGCTTTCCCTAGAATTTTCCCAAGCTTTCATATTCAAAAGAAACACTAACTCTAAATGTACACTTAGCTATACTACTTCAAACAGCAACGCAGCCATCAAGCTTGCTCATAAAACAACTGTAACTGAACTGATTATACAAGAAAAATCTTATATGCCACAAAAATAAAATACATAAAACTGGCGACAAAAATGATGAGAAAATAAATTACTATGACGAAACAATTTTAAAAATGATAAAATATCACTGTGCTTGTTTGGTTGTTTTGAAGGGACTCAAAACATCAAAAAAAGTGTAAGTAATAAAGCAACTTTACCACTTACAGATGTGACATTGTTTGTTACATCTACATTTCTATATATTCTGGTTCAGCTGATTACCCACCTGCTATCTTCAAATTGCCCACATGTGGGTAATTACCCATAGGTTAATAACCACTGATCTAGATAAAAACAAATTTTCAGAAATGCAAACGTTTGCAAAGAAAATATTGAGTTTGTTCGGCTCCACATATTTGTGTCAGCATACATTTTCGGTTATGAATTTAAATAAGAATCACTTGAGATCAAAACTGAGCGACTTTCACCCAGGGCCAGGGGCGCCGGAACGATTTTTGACTGGGGGGGGCAAGATTACGAAACAAGGGCATTTTTGTTTACTAAAAGGCCAATTTTTTTTCAAGTTTTAAAATAAGATATAGCGATAATGCTAATCTATCAGCTCACTATGTAATGATAACCTACAAGTGTCCGGTATACAAAGAAGGGCATCATGCTATGTTATAATGATGTAACCTACTGTTAAGCCTTAAAGCAGCCTGCGGCCATGGCCGCTAAGTAGTGCTTGAATGACCTCCGGTGCTACCTCCTCAATCGGCCAAGTTTAGCCGCCGGTCTCTTCTAGTCAATTATTTAATTTCGCAATAGAATGGTCGTGGATTAACTGTTGAAAATATGCAGTATCAAAGAGTGACGCAAAATTAGGTCAGCGCGTCATAATCGCCACTGTTGCATTGTGCGGAAATATTTGTTATTGATGGAATATATCCATCTGCGATCACCAGCGCTGTAAAGTCTTGTTTGTATTTTCCGACGTTTATTTTAACAAAGTCTTAATCCGAAGTGCTAATTTACATCGTTGCAATATTGTCGTTTTTATGTCGATTCGATGTTGTCGGACATTGAATCGTTGTTAAAAAAGAAAAGTAGGTTAGTTGACATCCGAGGAGAAAACTATTTTGCAAAAATTGTGCTTATAGTAATGTCCTTCGCATCATTGAAATACTTATTTTATTACCTTGCCGTAATCGTCAACACATGTCGAATGTTCTTTTTCGTTGCTAAAAAGAAATCTAGGGGAGTGGCAAACTTCTTTAAAATCAGCCACATCGGAGACACTCGTGCGAGTGTCGCTAGATGGTCCCGCAGTACTGGATTACAATCCCGATAAAGCAGTTATTGCGTGGTGCAACGATTTTATTGTAGGACGTCGCCCAGGCTCAGACTTCAACAACGCTAAGTGATTATTTTAGCATTGTTGTAAGTTTAATTCTATTTACTTGTGCTATCGTTATTTTGTATTTTGGCCTCCAAGCACGCAGATTTGGCCGCCGAGAAGGAGTTCCGGTAGGCCACAATGGCTGCCGAAAAAAAAACGAGTTTTAAGGCCTGTAGGCTACTGTGTTGCAAAATGTTGTGCCGTAAATATTATTTTGAGGCAAAAATGAAAGATTATAATTAGGCTAAAAGCGAATAGCAGAAATTGTTATAGCCTATTGCAAAATGTGCAGTACCTTACATGACTTTAAAAGGGCACCATTGCCCCCCCTGCCCCTCCATCTGCAGAAAAATTGAGGGCAGGGGGGGCATTCGCCCCCCTTGCCCCCCCGCTTCCGGTGCCCCTGCCCAGGGCCGTTAAGTGGATAATTTGAGCCCGGTGCTAACGTGGTCCTCAGGCCCCAAACCAATACATTTCTAGAAACAAAATAACCAAACAATATGCTGTGGTTTCTTCAAGATCTCGGGCTTCCTAGATAAGTTACAGGACCCTAAAATCATCTCGGGCCCGGATCTAAAAGTACCTCCTGGACCTCCCTGTCTACGCTACTGCTCCCACCTACGTTATATTTTTACACTTGTTTACCACCAAATCAAACCAGACCTGATCTGGGCATTTAGATCAAGACGTCAATTTCATTCTTCACTCAGAGCTGTGTTTTACAATGTTTTTGGATGTTTTGATTTCTGATATAAAACCAGATAACTCATATAGGCGTAGCCTAATTTATCATGTAGCGTGACAAGATTATAACAAAATAGTGAAACCTGCATATTGCTTTGTTGTGTGAAATCAACATTTAAATAACACAATATATGCATCTTTCTTTATGCATCAACAGGACTATCAGATTGGTCTTTGGACACTTCAGCATTGTCAAATCTGGCCCACCTGGGAAAAAGTTTGGACACTCCTGGTGCAAATCAACAAACCACCATACTCATTGTTTCAAAATAGCACTGACTACTTTCTTAAACCAAACCACACACATCCGCGTTTGCTAAGAGTCAGCGTTAGAATATATACCTTGTTGTTGAGTAATCGCGTGTTACTTTCTTTTTAATGATTTTCGCTGCCGCTTTCTACATTACAGTAGTTTTACATATTTGTTCTGCTGTGCAAAAACTCGCATCAACAGTATCCGGCATTACTAATCTGAAACCGTCTGTAGATTGTGCAGGAGAGGTTTCTGTGTCAGTAGCCGTTTTCCTTTAAACATAACTGCAAACAAACTATTATAGCCTACATAGCCAATACTGTACATGATGAAATAAAAAGAAGAATGTTTATTAGATATAATACCAAGTATAGACTAAATACTAGATTTACTAAATACTAGAAAAGTAACTACCTCGACTTTGTTTTCAGCTACAGAATGAATGTACTTTTTGTAAGTTCAGTCTTTTCTTATTGTCTGGTTGTTGTTCTCGGGCAAGGTGATGACCTTTGTCTTCCATTACGTCGTGGTGTCCTAGGCAACGATCCTGGTCATCCTGCTCCTGTCAATCAACAAGGACGTCCTGGAAAGATTGGACCAGCAGGAGTAGCAGGACCTCCTGGATCAAAAGGAGACAAAGGATCACCTGGTCGTTGTGAATGCGATCCTAATGAAGTTGAACAACTCGGAGAGGAATTGGAACCGATGAAGATTTTTTTAAAACATTTCATTCCATCACCAGCAAGAGGTTTTAGGCTACTTAGTGCTTTTATAATACAAACATCATTTTGCAAAAATTAGAAATTTGACATGATGGGGATCTAAATAGTGTGATAAATGATTGTGTATGTTAATGATTTACAATAAAAAAAAATATTACTTTGATTTTAAAATGTTTTTAATAAATATACTTTTTTCACAATGCTTTGTTTTTCAAAACCTGCTTTTCAACCTAGTTCAGGCATGTGGAGTTGGCATTAGAGATGGCCGCATACCTGACAGCGCATTTTCGGCTTCATCGATGTATAATGATGGGTATGCTCCGCATTATGCAAGATTGGACAACACAGGTCAACCTGGTGGATTTTGGCATGTTGGACAAAGACGTAAGTGAAGTATTTTGTCAAACAAATCTGAAACAGTACGAGGTCTTGCACACGCTTAGACAATACTTCCCATATTTTGCCATTTGCGTCAAATAAGCAATATGTCTGCTGATGTTTACAAATTTTATGCAATGGACTAGAAGTTGTAAAGATACAGCCAATTATGTATTTCAGCATATTTTGCTGGTTAAAAAAAGTATTATGGAAGATAGACATTTTGTAACATGGTCGAAATTAAACCTTTGAAAATAACCTGGCAAGGTCCAGAAGCATATACACTATACACATACAGTATAAACTTTCCATTCCATATCATCTCAGTGTCAAAATATTTCAGCAAGCAATATATTGAGTTACGCTTTTAGCAGCACGATCCTTGCTTACTTCATAATGTAAGCTAGATTTCAACGTAGATATTTTAGCAAGAAAAAATAACATTAACCTCTCAAGTACATGTACCTCCGCACAAAGTGAACTTTGCATGACTTTTTTCTGTTTTTACTTGTTTAAAAATAATGTCTAAAGAGGCATTGTTTAAAGCAACTACGGACAGTGGCCAGTGTTTCGATCTTCCGATCTCTTCAGCGTAGTAAAATGAAAGTAGTGATAATGAATGTAGGCAAAACAAGGATATTAGGACTAATAACTGAGTAAAGTTCAAGCAGACACACTAAAAATGAGAAATAATACCAGAAAATTACCGACATAAATAATACGAGGTGGAATTCAAGAGCCATTCTTGCCTTGCTTTTATTTAATCTCACTCATTGAAGGAAGACCTTGGAAAAAAACTGTAAATTTGTTTCGTAGGCTATCATTGCGCAGATTATGGGTTGGCTGATCAGATGTACCCTACCATGAAGATAACTAAGAATTTGACTGAAATATTGAAACTTAACAGAAATCTTCAAAGTCAATAGGAAATCGAATATAAGTGCAAGCAGAAGTCATCTGCTCTGGAGATCTCAAAAAGCAATCAATGTGCAAAACATGCGATAACAGTGATGCAGCAGTTGTAATGTATGCTGCCTGCCGAAGCAAAAACCAATTGCAGCTTAGGTTTATTCTGAGCAGCAAACAATGAATTGTCATGTAATTGTGGGAAATTTAGTAACGATTTTCTTCGACATCACTTGCATGGAAACCATTTTATCTTAAGCAAGGCCGTGTTAACCGCCCTCAGTGCCCCCCGGCCGGAAAGGCCCACGGCTGTTCAGGGGCACAGTCATTTTAGTATGTTTAATGGGTTTTTTACTATAAACGAAAAAAAGCTGCTGCAGATCCGTGATAATAACCAATAGCTTAAATCATGCAGAGCCGTACTTACTGCTTCCCAAACCTCCGGCTGGGGCCTGGTGGCCCACGCATATTTAGTTGGTGTAGCGTTTTTCGGCTTTTAATTTTACATATAATATTTAATACGTAATTTTTTGTCCATTTTTTCAAAAATTTCTCGCTTGCTTTGCTCGCTCAACCAGATTTTTCACCTAACCAGCGACCTTGGGCATGCACACTTTCGGAAAGTGAATTAAGAGAGTAAAGCGTTTTTGTGTCTCACAAAAAACTAATATAATAATGGAATACTCCGAAGTAAACACTGCTTGCACAAATGGCCCAGTTAATTAACAATTAAACTAATATATTTCAGCGTTAATGGAAATAGATTATACAGTGAAATCTGACGTAAAAATACTAAGTTGAAGCGAAGGTGAGGACACCTCTGATAGATTTTCGAAGTTCTAGCTTGCTGAAAGGCTACACCATAGTCTATTAGGCTATAGAAATTTTCAAGAAATTAATTATTATTGAAATCCTTCCATGAACGTAAATGAAGTTTTCCTGAAATGAAAAGCTAACTTAAATTTCAAACCAAACCTTCTACCCAAGTCCGATATTAATTTAATGAATTTATGTACACACATAGCGATCTATGGTCACATACAGAGTAGGCCTATGCATTTTGATAAAAAAAAAACGTTATTGCGCCCAAAGTTGCTTGAAAGTGACCAAACCAAGATCGTATTAGTCAAAATTTTTAGGAGCTACACCCTTTGTCCAACTTTGCTTTTTTTGGCATTACGTTTTGCATTGTCCAATAATTACTAATTGAGAGCCATCACTAAACATAGAGGCTCACTAGGGAGCTTTGGAGGGAGGCAAGATGATGCTCACACTGACCTGATCCTAAGTGTGGCCGTGTGGCCTTGCTTTAGTTAGTAGTATACATTTTTGCATTTTTACATTTGTACATGTCCTCGAGCGTGTGTCTACTCACCACTGTGCATGTATGCTAAACACAACATACGTACAGCAAAATTAGGAAAAGTAAATATTCGAATTCGGGTGATGTTTTTAAAACTAGGTCAAAATAAGAGTTATTTTCTTTGTTTTGAGACAAAAGTTCTTCGAATTAATATACAGGAATGTAAGGTTGCAAAAATTTTATAACCCTAGTGGACACCGAAAGGTGCTAAAAGAACCGGATGGAAACTGAAAACAAGATGGCGTGATGACCTTAAAAAATACTTGTGTTACCTGAATAAGCACAGCTAAAGATGGAACCGCGTAGAAGCATATGTGGCAGCCATTTGCCAGCAGTGCCATGAACTGTTGATGATGATGGTGCATCATGCTATAGTAAAATAACTTCAATTTAAGTCTGGTTTTAGGTCTACTTCCCTAGCAATAAATCTTATGCTTTACACCTGTTACAATATAAGTTGTCGCAAAATTGAAAAACGTTTTTTCTTTGAACAATCAAGAATAGGCTACATTCAATCCATGAAAGTATATTTTCCAAATTTAATTGACAAAATTGTATAAATATATGAATATATGTGGCTTGGCAGTTCAAGCATGGTAGGCTATAGAATGAAAGGATATTGTCATGTTGCCATAATTGCAGCTGACTAAGGTGATATGTTGCAGAATCTAACCCTGGTCAGTGGGTTCAAGTGGATCTGCAGAAGCAAGTACAAGTTGTTGGTATTGTGACCCAGGGAAGACCAAATCAGGGTCAATGGATCACTCAATATAAAATTTCATATGGAAACTCACCAGATCAGTTGCAAATGATCACAAATGAATCAGGAGAAGACAAGGTGAGCAATTTAGTGTAGCCTGCTTTTACCAGTTTTCACACTTGTAGGCTACCGTATGCAAATGCAAAGCAAGATGTTTTTCGGATGACTTGCCAAAGACACAGCAGCAAGTTTTTGATCGATGTGAATCCGACGACCTTTCGAGCGTCGTATCAGGAATTCGAGTCTGATCTTGATCATTTGGGAAGTCACAGCAGAATCTGTAAATTTTATATAAAAACCACAGCGACCAGTAAAATCATAGAATATTGATAGATAACATAAAAACCTTTCCGCTGACCAGACGATTTGTAGAGTTAAGAGCAGCTCATGTTATGAGCATGTTATGAGCAGTTCATGTTAAATACAAAATCAACGGTCTCATTTTGTTTAATTTTAATTGCTGTCACTCGGCTGCATCCCCTTTATGATTAAAAAAATGATTGAAATAATATGATTGAACAGAAAATGCCCACTTGTTCACTTAAAGTATCCTAGTTGTCATCACTTGCATCACAATGAAGCACTTTTCTGCTTTTTTCATAATTATTGTACTTTTATGTGAACGTTTGGAACAATATATAACAACGCATCCTTTGCATTTCTTTTATTAGTGATTCACTCTTTTCAGATTTTTCAAGGAAACACTGATAGGCACTCGTACGCCATCAACATGTTTCCTCAACCAATCACAGCTCGGTATTTTCGACTGACTGTTGTCGAAGTTCGTTTCTATGCTGTTCTTCGAATGGAATATCTCATCTGTTAAAAATGATTATTCTCCATCTTCAATGTGTGGATTTTCTGTAGACCACAAACTTTAAAGTTGACAAATGGTGGCCACAAATGATGGTTGAAGAAACAACATTTGAAGAATAAGATGTAGCCTACAGTTAAGAACACTGATGAAATGTTATGGTTTTTGATATCACAGTCATTATAGTTTGTGATTTGTGTATAGTTTGGCCTGACTGTTGTCGACGTTCACTCTGTAGCTGTACTTCGAATGGAATATCTCATATGTTGAAAAAATAATCCTTATAGGCTACGTTTTGAACTTGTGAGAGTAATAACGTGGTCATAAAATGGTTTGATCGTGGACTATTCCTTCTAAATCACAAAAACATGATTGTAAAATATCGAGTCTCCTACAAGTCAGCAGTTGTGAAATTGGCAAGCGACAACTGAGCAAGTAATATTTGAGCAACATTTCAGCAAGTTGCTGAAGTTGTTAAATGATAAAATTGAGTAAGCATAACAAGTGAGCAAGCTATAACTTGGCATGTCACAAGTCAGCGAATTTGGTTTGGCAAGCGATAACCAAGCAAGTCCGACGTGAGCACGTAAATCTCATTTGCTGACTTGGCAGTAGCTGAAATGTAATTGCTGAGTGGAAACACTTGCTGAGTTGTCGCATGCTGAGTAGTCTGATGACCCAATATATCAGTATATAACCTTATATTAAATCCATATTTACCAACTCACAAACGTGCATCTTTTTCTATTGGATCAGGTGTTCAATTGCAATGATTTTAAAATGATTATTTTTTGTTACCTTGCTTTGTTGAATCACTTGTTTTATGCTTTTCTGAATAGTCATGTCAATATGATGTTTATTTCTCCAGGCAAATAATGTAGATAAATAGTATCAACAACAGCAGTTGGTTCAATAAGAATGGTAACAACAGAACGTTGAAAGTCTGAACTGTCATAATCAAAATTAAAGAAATTATATTCTTGGCTGTTGTCTCATCTTTAGCAAGTAAGTTATCTTTAAACAGTTTTGGATGTTTGTTGAATTTTATGGTGAAAATGTGTTTTAAAGTTCATCGTTTTAAAATCAACCCAATCTACATACCTGCTGTTATTCATTACTAATAAAATCTACTCTTCAATTACAACAATTTGTTGCAAGTTATAATAGTAGGCTAGCTGTATTCTAGTAACTTTAAGATACTGGCTTATCATGGTGGGTTGAGCAAGAGAACAATAAAACTCGTGGGGTTAAGAGCGTGCCGAAGGCACGCGTATTCTAAGGGGGTTCGCCGACATGCCCCCCGGAAATTTTTTGCAAAATTACACTCAAACAATGGATTATAGTGCTTTCTGGAAACACTTTTAGGGTAATGTTTGTACCAAATTTATTAGCAGATAAGAAGCTATTAACTTATTAAAGGTAGCTCTTACACGGACGGGGAAAAATGCGGCTCAAATTAGAGAACACCAAAAATTCAGCTTAACTGCTCAATTGCAGCTACCTACTGCTGTAGTAGCCAGGATAACAGTGTAAATCTAATATTAGGCTCAAACTTTTCCCTACGAAGCAGATATAACCCTAAAGCGCTAGATTAGATCTTCTCATTGCGCACCGGTGCAATACCCAACAGTAAGCAATTCTGAAATTGGTTCCACAGATTAGTTAAAAGAAACGTAAATAGCGTAAACTTTGCGCTGTTTTTTTTCCTTTTTTTCTCACTTGTTTCTTCGCATAGCAAAAACGAGAACAATGGATGCGGTACGGAATCTCTGCTTCCGTAAGCTTCCAACTTATTTAAAATTAAAACCTAGCTGAAATCATACGGGGACATGAATTAGAAACTGTTCTAATTCGTATTCAGGTAAAGAAATTACGAAATCGTTTTACTGAAACATATTATCTCTTTTTTCAAATTTGACAGGCGAAGCTATGCTTTCCTTAATTGCTTCCATTGAGGATACGCCCCTGCTTTAAGATTACACTTCAGCGTAGTAAGCATGAATATAGTTCAGTGTCCAGAGACTATGAAAACAATGCAAAGTGACCAAACTCGACATAAAATGTGACCCCATTTTTCACCGAAACAGCAACAAATGACGTCATAAATGTACTTTGGAAGAATATTAAACTTATTTGATAATAATACAAAGCATTGCAAAAAAGACAAACATCGCTTTAAAAACGACAAAAAGATAGCCGGTCACAATAAGACGCAGAACTGAAGATATCATTTTCGCAAGCAGCAAGTATTTATAGTCCTCCGCATGATATTGATCAATATCTCAAACATTGATATATTGTTGTCTGGTTTATTTCAAACTATCATAGTTCATATACTGTAGCAACAGGGAACAAACAAAAATCAAAACACAACGCTAATTTTAAAACTAATACACTTGCTTGTAAAAAGAATAACAACAGTCTATAGGTAGCCGTCAGATCAATAAAGTAAGTCAGATGACATCAGAGGTTGGGTAAAACTATTCTCTCATCGAAAGCATTGAGACACAACTGCAAAAAATCTTTCCTCTGTAAGGTGTTGTAATATTTGTAATACTGTAGTATTTATAATTACCGTAAAAATACTACAAATGAACAGTATTAACCACAAGGCATCAACAGATTGTTTACTGCACATACCCGGTATTTAGGCGCGGATTTGTGGGGGGGGGGGGGCAAGGGGCCCGGGCCCCCCCCCGAAATTTTGTGAGAAATTGTTGAATGGTTTGATATGCTTCTAAACAGCTGATATTAGTCCCACAGCGGACTTACAACCCCCCCTTTGGCACGCGTGTGACGTCACGATATTGAGAATGATGCTTTCAGTCTCTATGTCTCTAAAACAAAGTTTGCCTAATTTTAAGCGAAACTGCATTGAAAGAGCAAGTTTTGCCAATACCAAACATCTCAGCCAGGAATTAGCAACAAGAAAACATAGAGACTTAGCTTTATTACCGAAAAAATGCCGAAGAAAACATGATCTTATCCTTTTGCTATGCCACCGGACAGCACCATTTTACAGGAATATTTATACCCATATTTTTGTTGAAAATGCTCTCAGAATGCACCAAATTCAAAGTAATTTTTCAAAATTTTCTGAGGGAGGCCCCCAGACCCCCCGCCGCTGGGTGTCGCCTTTGCCGAACACGCCGTCGGGCTTTGCCCGCCGGCCGTCAAAAACCCCCAAATACCTGGCTACGCCACTGATTGTTCATATCTGTTTTATCTTTATTACTTTTTAATTCATTTTCAAATTTTCTGGCCCCCCCCAAAAAAAGCTCCTAGATCCGCGCCTGCCGGTATTCACGTGCATTGACATAAAGAGGTAAGTAAGGCAGAAACCTGTATAAATCATTGTATTCAAATAGCAACCTTTTCAATAGAAGAACTGCGGTAATTATTCCACAACTACAGTAGTAAGAATAAAACGGTGTACAGTAAAATTTATATAATTTTTTTTAACTGCAGCAGGAGAGCGTCTGCGAAACCGACATTTAAGCCTCTTTGCATTGCAATATTGAAAACCTGTCGAAAAACTTCTTCGTTGCCAGCTAATAAACAGTTTAAAAACACTCCAAAACATTTCACATTTTTAACGAAAGCAGTTTGTTCATTTTCTAAGTGTATCGCGGAGCTTTGACTAAGTTTGACTAAATGTTATGAGAGAATGCAATAAACCATGGGATTTATTGCTAGAGAATACGAATATCATGTTCAGACGCATAAACATCACATACATTTAAGTCTAAGAGGTTTTGAAGACATACATTTAGACGTACAACATATTCACATCTACAAGGAAATGTGACTTAAATATGATGCGTTCAAATAATTTAAAAATTACGGTTCCAAAAGCTATTGGCTGGTAATTTGCAATGTAGTGGATATTCCCACTCGTGTTTTTATCAATTGAAGCTAAGATATTGATTAAACAATATTTAGGACATGCGTGGCTCATTGGGTTCAGTAAGCTAACTACGTCGTCTGTGTAAAACGTAATGATACATTTTAAAACAATACTTCCATGCAAATGCATCAGTTAAAAAGCAGAGATAGATAAAAGCGAATGCTACCATCAGCGTAATAAAAATGTTTTGCAAAAATGTTATTATCAGTTCTTGCAGAGCAGTTTATTGGTCATTTCCACATTAAAAGTTTAACTGAATCTACTGTAGGCTATAGTAAGCAACACAAGAATTTTGACAAATCTGAGTAGGCTAATTATTATCATTACCGATAACTTGACTAACAAACTTTTCGTCAATGTAATTGCTATAGGAATTAAACAGAGAGCTATAACTGTGTTTCTACATCGAGCTATAGTATAGTGGGGAAGGAGCTTACACTAAGTGAAAAGTTTTCAAATTCAACTTTAGTCTTTATTTTTATACAATAGGAAATTGAAAACCTCTGGTAATTTTTTTAAAATTTCAATCCAAAAACTCACCTACTATTAAAGTTAATTTTCGGGAAAAGCTATATTTACGGCTCCGGAAAAGATTTCTCATATTGTGTTCACGTCATTTGCTTGGCAGTTTAAAGGTCAAATAATATTTGTTCCTTTACTTTAAACCCCCCGTCGCCTTTTAAGACAGCAACAGACAGCTTTTTGGACTATAATTTACAGTAAATTACATTAAAGTTGTCGTTACGATTTGTAAGCACGCCTATGCATGCAAAAGTAACTTAAATACAAACATGTTGTGTTAAGCTAGCTTGTTTACGCTGCAGTGAATTGAAATTTTCACCCAAAATCTCTCATCATCTCAAAAATTACTTTTCAAAACATCAAATTGACCTTCGATTTGGTTTTGAGTCTTTATCCTTGGACTGACAAAACCTTTGAAAGTTATTCCTAACAGTTTCGACTACTTGTAGAGGCTTTGAACCACTGACGCAGGCTCGGTTACCGAGATTGTGTGATTGAAAGTTTTTAACTTTTGTCTGCAAAATTTACTTTGCGTTTGCAATTCAGGCCATAAATTGTGACATTTTTTTAATCAATTTCCTTTCATCTGGCTTCTTCTTTGATTTCTATTTTTGCAATACGAGCTTTCAACATTTTGTATGATGAGGCAGAATAAATTGTTCATTTCGTTTGCTGGCTTCAGTTCTCTCACATTGGTTGAAATATGCTATGCTTTTGCAAACTTGGCCAGTGGTTCAAGTGGATCTACAGAAGCAAGTATAAGTTGTTGGTATTGTGACCAAAGGAAGACTACCAAACAACGATCAAAAATCAGTGAATTACTCAATAAGTTACAATATGTCATTATGGAAGCTCACCAGATCAGTTGCAAGCATAGACTCCTTTAGATAAGGTCTGGAATGTTACGATCTGGGAGTTTGGAACTTGAGTCTGAAGGATTAACTTGAGTACTGGGCTTAAATGACTTCTAGAAAAGCTAGAGACACAATCTTGGAATCCATATTAGGGTTTTTGAAGATGGCGAGTGCAATGGTGTTACTTCCAACACCATCAGAGGTCATTTTCAAGGTCAAATTATTATATTTTAAGGTAAAATAATTGAAGTATGGTCATTTTTGCGCATTTTTGCGTCTAACTCGTAAAACAAAACATTTTTAAAGACGTCGTGACGAAACATGTCATTACATAAACATCATATGTAGCCACTTCGCAACACTATGGCTATTATCTAAAGGAGTTTATGATTACAATATAATACACAAAATGACAACACATAACAACATGACACCATAATAGACAATGTCTATCACTAGTTGGAAAGCTTTTCTTGCCTCCTGAGGCATCTCAAAGATTTTTCTTATCCCTTACATTGAGGACATAAGATTTCAATAAAATGTTAGCTAAAGTAGTAGCCTACAAGCAGCATCATTACTAGCTAAAAGTGCATCTACAAAAAATAACAGCTCAGCAAAATGAAACCGGCAACGCATTTCAGTTTTGTCATGCAATTTACAGGCATTATGTACAAAAAACACAGTTGACATAATCTTCATACTTAGTCCACCTTTATTTAAATTATGTAGGAACTCTGATGACACTTCATTACCATCTTCATCATCATAGATTTCCATAGTAGTACTATTTCCAGGGTTGCCATCGACCTAGACCCCAAAATAAGGACAACCTAAAATTAAATTCTCATACGAAACGAAAAAACGTTTTTGAACAAATCTTTACACTTATACGAGCTATGATATCAACGGCGATAGTTTTTGCCAGAAACGATCTGTTCCAGCAACTACTTGTTCGTAGAACATACTTTTTGCATCTCATGACAGCTCAAGTCTACGCTTACCTTTACATGTAGCGGAGATTTAACTGTCATTTCACTAAATCTGTTTCTTTTCTTGGTTCACTGAGCCGAAACAAGAGAGAACACCTGCTCTACAAATGCATTACTGACCGAAAGAGAGACTATGACGTTAACCAGCTTGTAGAGCATCATAAAATATTTGTCTCGAGTAAAGATCTTTATCCACTTGTCCTCAGGTTCATCATTGCGGAACAAAACATCTGGAATCTTCTTGAGCAGAGCAATGACAGGAGAGACCTCAAAGAAGAACTCATGCTTCATTGCAGTGCCGGTCTTAGGATATTTCGGGCCCTGTGCAGAAAATGCTTTGCGGGCCCCAATGACAATGATCCAATTCAGTAGCATAGCTAGGTATTTAGAAAGGAGAAAGGACGGTGGTTTGACGGTCGGTGGGCGAAGCCTGGCGGTGTGTTTTCCGAAGGCGACACGTAGCGGCGGAGGGTCTGGGGGGCCTCCCCCAGAAAATTTTGAAAAATTACTTTGAATTTGGGGCATTCTGAGAGCATGTTTAACAAAAATTTGGGTATGAAATTATTGTTAAATGGTGCTGTCCGGTGGCATAGCAAAAGGATTAGATCAAGTTTTTTTTTGGCATTATTCGGAAATAAAGCTATGTTGTGTCTGGATGCAACCTATTTCGTCCCCTAACCCTGGTACGAAATAGCTAACTGCTCTTGGCTGATGCTGAGCTGCGTCGGAGTCTGCCTCGCTTTCTGACCTAGTCTTATTCTGAAACGATCCCTGTTCCATATCTAGAAAGCTAAAACCTCAATTGCTAAGGTAACAGGGATCAGTTGTCAGTAGATGTTACAGAAAATATATTTCGCACTTATTCAGTGCATCGTCAGTTCTGATCGTCAGATCGTCTGATCGTCATATCAGAACTGACGATGCACTGAATAAGTGCGAAATATATTTTCTGTAACATCTACTGACAACTGATCCCTGTTACCTTAGCAATTGAGGTTTTAGCTGGTACGAAATAGGTTGAGTCCTTAAACATTTCTAACCCTGACGTGATTGCATAGCACGAACAATTGTTGAGAGAATATAATTTCCAGCACATTCTAGGGCGCATCTAGAAAATATTAATATTGTATCCCTTAGCTTCAATTTAAGCAGAATAGCTTTGGATTTTTAGGTTGCTTCAACGTTTGATGACATTGAATCAGCATAATAACGGTGAATTCTTCGCTAAGAATGGTTGGGAGTAGGCTACCTACTTCTACACTAATCAGCGCAATTTAGTTCAAGTGTTACATCACAATGTCTGGCTTTGATCTCCGAGTAATATTGATAAGGCAAGGTTGGTTACAAAATTAAATCATATGAGTAGGCTAAGTTTTGGTATCACAGTAAGAAAGAAAAGGCCCAGGAAAATGTGTATAAGTGAGAATAAATACGATGAACCTACAGTAGCCTACTTGCTCTCCATCACTTTCGCTCACATGACACGCAAAAATAAATCTAAGGATAAAAGCCTATAGTGAAACTTTGCACAGCAGAAAACAGTATATAATGTTAGTGCAGAAGTTTTCCGACTCCTGCCCAGAGCATTGTGACGCAAGAAGCCACATGACCTGGTTCGGTGTAAGTTAATCAGTTATCTTTATCTTGTGCATTGGGCTTCAATGGTCTGGTCTGATGAAGACCTTTCAGAGTGAAGAATTATCAACATAAAGTGATTAAGCATGACGATCAAAGTTAAATCTCGTATGTCCGCAGGCCCGGATTTAGGGGGGGAGCAGAGGGGGCAGGTGCCCCGGGCCCCCGACTTTTGAAGGGCCCTCTACGTGGAAAAAATGTGATTTTGTGTTATTTTTTCTTCCTTTCAGCCTTTGAAGTTTCTGCAAAATGCTGTGCAGCGCTGGATTGATGCTACTATGGACGCAGAGGTGGTTTTTCACGCCTCAGGCGCGAAAAAAATTTGTGCAGGGGGCCCCCCGATCTAAAAGTGCCCCGGGCCCCCCATCAGCTAAATCCGGCCCTGTGTCCGCCGTGAGACTTAATTTGTCCGCCGAGATAGCTGCTCAGACTGGACACGTTTGTCCGCTGTCAACAAAATTGAATTTCGACCTATTTCGTCCCCTGAAAAGATCGAGAGAAATTTTGAAATGTTTGCGGCAACTCCGATCAGCAACTTCGGCTAAAAGTTGTTTTTTTTTTCGATCTTTTCAGGGTACGAAATTTTCAGTTTACGAAATAGGTTGTTTTTCTATGTTTTCTTGTTTGCTAATTCCTTCGTTGAATTTTTTCATTGGAAATGACAAAAATTACTGCATTTTCTGAGTAAATTGCGGGCCCCCTAATTTGCGGGCCCTGTGCGATAGCACGGTTCGCACACCCCAAAGACCGGCACTGTTCATTGCCATTGGCAGATCAATTTGTTTCGCTAACCCCTTAACTTTCTCATACTCAATTATTTGATCTCTTAGTAGGGTCCAGTTGATGTTGGGTGGAATGTTGGATGCTTATCAAATCGATACCACTCATTGATATATTCCCAAAAAAAGACAGAAGATATGCAATTGTTAAAAATAAGAAAAAATAAGGACTCAAGTCAAAAACAAGAACATTTCTTAGAAATAAGGACAATTAATTTTTCTAAGATATTGCCTTTCAAATAAGGACAAATCTTAGAAATAAGAACGGTATGGCAACCCTGGCAATTGCCATATTTATAAACAAGGTTTTCGACCAAATAAACGACTTTATGCTTAAAGGCATCATCAGATCCCAACCCAGACAGCAAAATCCGTCATTTTTAGATTAATTTAACGTCTGCATACGTTGAATCAACTGTTCCTGAGTGTTTTGAGGAACAATACGCAAAAATACGTGGATCATGCGCAATTAAATTTTGTCATTAAGTAAGCCTTTTTCCAAGTGGACCCAACGCGTACAAAGCTGATATATGCCTACATGTCAGACGTTTAACACAAAGCAAAGCTAAATTTACAAATTAGTAACCAATTTGTACTCACATGAAGCAATCTCTTTCAAGCTGCTTATCCGAATTCTACAAATCTCGACTTACTAAATATGTAAATAAGTCCGAACTGGCTGACAAAACGCTGTCACAAACCAAGTTTACAAATGAACAGAACTCTTGCCCCACATTTGGCTACAAACTGTCTGATAATGTTTCAGGCACAAGCACGCTTATTTCAGATAATTTTTTACTTGTTTAAAATTCCCAAGTTGCAATAAAAAAGCAACAAATCGAAAACAATATTTTCGATGAAATCATGGAATGTTGTTTCAGTACGCAATAAACTAAATCCCTAGGCCTAGGGCAGTGGTCGGCAACCTGCGGCTCCGGAGTCGCATGCGGCTCTTGAGCTCCTCTGAAGCGGCTCCCTCCAGACTTGACATGATTTGGTATAGCCTATGCGTTCGACTGTGATAATGAGAAAGAAAAAACGTCATCAAAACGTTGTTTACTAGTTGTGCAAGATGATGCAGCAATGAGCCAACTCTGATCGAATGATAGCCTACTCTATCAGAAAATAATAGATTTTTTTTACAAGTTTGTTATTCAAGTTTTGACTTAATCAGGTCAGTTTACAGCTTTTGGCGTGAACACTGAACAGCATAGGCTACCCTTTTTTATCAGTAGCCATGCACAAATAAAAAAGAGAAAAGTTTTAGGCGAAAACAGAGATGTTACTCAGCATAGACAATTGGACATAAACATGAACTTTGCATTCAATGCAAATGATGTTGGCATATCTGCATGCTTAATAGCCTATGTGGGAAAAAATCCCAATATAAATGACTTCAAAAAGCACTGCCAGAACAGCCATAGAGGATTAATTTTGCTGCACATTATCCCATTTTGGAGATTAGTTAAAGTAGACAGTATTGGAGCTTATGCAAAGATCGGAGCAGAGTAAGGAAGCTTTCAATAAATGGATAACAGCCCCAGACCCATGCCCCACACCAATGCTGCTAGTTTTGTGGCAGCTCAATAGATTGTTAAGCGAGGAAAGCCGTACACAGATAGAGATGACGGCATAAAAAAGAATTTTTCGGTAGCAAAGAAACTGAGGTCTGTTCTACTTGAAACACATATTACGTTTTGTGGCTCTCAGCTGGTCATTTCTGCCAAAATATGTAACAGAATTGCTCTTTTGTTAAAAAAGGTTGCTGACCACTGGCCTAGGGGCTGTGACTTCAGTAAATTTTTACGTCACAAAAGCTTGAAACCGCCATGTTTTGCAAGGGCGTATGAAATTGCCAAAATATTTTCCAAGACAAAGTGTTTTTTCTATATTGCTTCAAACCAAGAAACTTTCCAGTTACTCAGTTGCAGTTAATGAATCGTCAGGAAAAAGCTGCTATGCCGCCAAAAAGGGCATTTATCTATATATTACCATTCGCAAACACATGAACTTCAAAGAACTTAGTGTAGAGTAAATATCTTACAAAATTATAGATGCAATAGGTGCACAATAGTATGTTTTGTCACAGACATCTTTCAAACAGTTTTGCTTTACGAGTTAGACGCAAAAACGGGGAAAAATGAACCAAATTTTGTAATTTGACCTTAAAATATAATATTTTGACCTTGAAAATGACCTCAAATGATGTTGATAGTAACACCATTAAACTCGCCATTCTCAAAAACCCTAATATGGATTCTAAGATTGTGTCTTTAGCTTTTCTAGAAGTCAATTTTGCCCAGGAGCTAAACTTATAAAAAAGAAATTTTCATGTGACATTTATCCTGTGTATGAAACATTTAAACTGCACCAATATTTTCAACTGAAGTCGCCTACCCCCTTTGCTCTTTCTTCAAATGTTGTGTATAAATCTAGTTATTTGCGTGAAGCAAACCAGACATACATTGGTATGTCAACCAGACATTTGTTGACAAGGGCCGGGGACACTATGGCTATTATACACTATATGACATATGACACTATGGACACTCAAGCCCAAACCTAACAATTAAAAGTGCAACTAAAGAGCACATCGCCTCTTGTGAAACGTGCACTGAAAATGTCTCGATCGACCAATTTAAAATCATCTCTCGGGGCAGATCTGATTTTCAGACTAAGATCATGCAAGCCTTAAGAATCAAACCTAACAATCCATCTCTCAACCGGCAGTTATTCGCCTGTGGCTCATCGTTCCTTTTGTGTGTGTTCTAATTTTTTGTCAAATGCCTGTAGTTTACACCTCATGTGATCTGTTTCCCACCGCATAATTTACTCGTTATCATAGTCGTAGGAGATGGGGGGCAAGGGAGGGGGGGGGGGCGGTCGCTTCCCCGCTAAAAAAAACGCCACGAATTTGGGCAAAAATCTGCACTTATTTGGGCAAATCAATTTTATCGTGATGTTTCGACATTTTATCAGTTTAGAAACTTTATGTAATTGTTATAATTTATGAGATATAGTGATTTTCCTAACCACGAATATTTAGTGAAATAACCCGAAACACGAATTTCAAAATAAACAAGCTAATGTTTGTTTAACCTCAAAAACTGAAATAGCACAGGTAAGAAGATTTCTATCACTATTTCTGCACTAAAAATTAAACCGAAACGCTTTTCAGATGTCAACAATCCGCAAATGTTTGACCTAGGCCCAAAAACCTTTCCCAAATCAAATTGAAAACTTTCTGACCGTCTGCACTAACTTTGCTGTAAATTCTCTTCTGGTGAGCCTAGAATGACCAGTGAAACATCAATGGAATCGGGAAGTAATACTCTAGCGCCATGTGACAAATAAAAGTTCAAAAAAGCAACCACTAGATGGAGATAGTAAGTTTTGCGGTTTGGGAAATTAAGATTGCGCAAGACAACCATGTCTTTGGCATATCGGGTTTGATCTGGTCATGGAAAAGACAAGGAAGTGAAATGAAGAGTACCCTCTGCCTAGAATGCAAATATAATTCAGATGTATGCATTGGAGAATATAGAAACTTATTTAAACATGTATGTACATTTATATTTTCCAATCAATGTAAAATGCATTTTTAGCGATTTTGAAAATTGTTGCATGTGGTATTGCAATTTGGGCACAATGATAAGTTTCGATTCAGCACCACCTGCAAAAAGTAAAGTGTAAAAGAACATAATTTGCAAGCAAAGTTAAGTGAGAAAATTGAGAAAATCAATCTTACCATGAGTTATCAACATCTTACCAGTTTAAAAACCTTGTATATTGTTATAGTGTATAAAATACATTTAATACATTTATTTGTATAAAATACATTAAAAATTTTGCATGAATGTAAGCTGTGCCATTTTAAATTTTGGAAAATATTGTATTTGGTAGATGCTGCAATTTGTGGAGAATGGTAAGCTTCGTTTTAGTATCTGTGAATTTTTCAGTGTTTGATTTCATGTTTCTGTGGGCTACAGTTGAACTGTTTTCTATAAAAATAAATTTTTGTACTGCTATTTGTCTTCACTGGTCCTAGGGTTGATATGCTTAGCTATTTACCATATAGGCCTATGACATAGGATATATTATAGCAATCAATCATCAAATATACACCCAAGTGTTATGTTGTTTTGGCATCCAATTCATACAGTTAATATATCAGGCAATGTAGAAAATATTGATAATGCTGTCTGTATTTTCTGGCAAGGATTGAGTTTGAAGTTATTACTTATATGAGTTATTTTAGTTCAGTGCCTGCGATTTTAGTAGTTGCTTCATCATGAACTTAGAATATCTTGGTAATGATGTTAATGAAAAAACATTGGCTATAACTTCACTGTAATATGAGATCAATAATTCAATATTCATACTAATAGCAACTTAATTTTGTTCAAAGATGCAAATTTGATGCACATAGTAACTGTCGAATTCTTTTCAGGTTGTAAGGTTTTAAGTAGCATAGAGTAAGTAATGTTATTAGTTTGATAAGTAAATAGGATGTCATTTTAGATTTTTTCAATGCAAGTTTACAAATTTTGATCGACTCTTGAGTCTTTGGACTATCTTTATAATTATTATTATTATTTATTGGCAATCAGACTCAAAGTCCATAGAATTCAAATTTTTAGCAGTGATCACACAAAATATCAGACTAACACAACATCAAGCAGGCTACATCAAACACCTTACAAAATACTGTTGTAGTGAATATAAAATGTAGAATTAAAGTAGTAATCAGAAGACATAACATTGCGCAAAAGTGGATTAATTGATCTTTTGAAACGTTCTACAAATGCATAGCAATTTTTTCTTAATAGAGCATCAAATGTTAACACCTCATTCTGTACCTGATACACTCTAGCACTGTCGCATCTCGACAAATTGTGGATAATTCTGTACGAGTCGTTGTAAGCAACTCGTATGCGATTTAAAGTAGAAGTTTTATAGTTACACCATAGTTGCGAACCATACATTGGCATACAATATGATTGGTACATTACATTTTTAACTTCGGTAGAGCAATTTCCAAACTTGGACCTAAGCTGATTGGCAGCGACATAAAGAGATCGCACTTGCCTTTTAATATCTGCGTCATCACTGATGGTATCATCAATCAGTATACCTAAATATTTCACTTGTCCAACAAATTTAATTTGTGTATTGTACAGCCGCATGCATGGAGAAGTCAAAACTTTAAATTTGCGACATTGATGGACCAATCCAACAGTTTTGTTACAGTTGAAAATAATGTCATGTCTAGAAGCATAGGATTCAGCTACTTTTGGTCTGGCTTTTTATTGCAATTGAGCTAGAGATTTTGAAATGATCTAACGACATAGATATTTAGCCACTGCTGTCCAGTTATTGTTGAATTCTCAGTTTAAATAGTTGTTGAATCCAATTAGGCCTAATATATATAGCCTACAATATTTTGTGCCACAGGAAAATTATTTCAATTTGATGGTCTATTTAGTTTAAAGTTAATTCAGCCTTGTTTTGCTGCCTGTGTTTTTGTACACTGCCAAGTTGATGACTGTGGAGTTTTTAGACTACGTTATGTCAGAGATTGTGAGTAATATTGCGTTTTTGACAATATATTTGCAAAGACAAAATTTGGGCAAATTTTGTTTGTTCCTCTAAAATGTTTTATTCTCCTACGGCTATGCTCGTAATCATTCCTGTATCATCTGTTCAGTTTGTGCTTTTCAGTCCAGAGTGTCGTTACAGTTGTAGTGCAAAGTCAAATTTATCTTACGATTTTTCATTTTATGTATATTGCAGATTTAATTCCTGATGAGGACACACGTACGTGTCGAAAACGTTTGAGTTTATATTAATTATGTTATATTTTTTTGTGTGTAAAAAGTATGTTAAACCTGCTAAGGTTACTCTGTTTTATTTCTCTATAGTTCAACAAAGCAAACTCTCTACCAAAGCTTTATAGGCTAATGACAATTGTGATGAACGATAAAGTCTGCACTAAAATTGGGTTTTATTTTCGAGAAAAAGAAATACTTTTTAAAATTCGGCAAACCCATTCTCAGAATCCTGTTTATTCAACTTGTTGAAAAAACAATGGCGAAAGCACACTTGAGGTTTAGTTGAAGAAATGATGATGAGTGACAAGTATTGTAGGAAGGGTTGCCATACCGTCTTTATTTCTAAAATTTGTCCTTATTTTGAAGGCCAGGTCTTACAGTAGAAACTTAAATGTCCTTATTTCTAAGAAATGTCCTTATTTTCGACTTGCGTCTTTATTTTGTCTTATTTTCAACAATTGCAGAACTTCGATCGTTTTCCTCTGGTATCTGGTGTTGCATAATATTCTAAAATTAGTCTAATTAGTTTCCTCTTGTCATCAGATTCTTCAACGCCAATGTGTGAGTGCGTCTTCTTGACCTGCGATCGATGCCAGGCGTGACCTCGGCACAGATCACAAATTTTATCCTCTCTTCTATTCAAGAGAATGGCCTAGACATGAAATAGCTGTCATCCTTTTGTGCCGATAATTAATGCAGTAGTGAATTTTGGAAGATCACAGCATAGTGGGAAAAACAACGTCTTCTCTCGTCTCAAAGAAAAAACGTTGCATCTGATCCCAGTCGACTGCCCTGCTCATATTTTTCAAAATGCAGCAGAGAAGGGATCATAGCGTCTCACACTTGACATAGAAACAATTTTGCTGAAGATTGGTAGCCACTTCAAAAGCCAAACTGGTAGAACGATAAGGCTCAAGCATTTTTGTGAGGAGCTTAATAGCAACTACTCGACTCTACCAACACACACGCCGACTCGATAGACCACACTTGATGATGTACTCGAGCGAACGATCGATCTCTGGAAACCATTTACAGCGCATTTTCTTTCGCTGAAACATCCACCAAAAATATTGGAGGATTTCTTTAATAGCCCTTTATTGCTCTTCAATAAACCACTGTTACACTTACAAAAGTCAACTGCATTATTTTCCAGAACTGTCAGAGATAATTGAATTTTTCAAGATTCGGAGCAACAACGGTTTTTCGGAGCAACAACAGACGAACTACTAAGAACAGTCGACGAAGAGCATGCTAAGGTTCTCAAAGCGAGCTTCCAGGAGTTCTACACCATTACTTTGGAATATATTAACAAGTGGTATCAATTTGAGAAGCATCCAACGCACATCAACTGGACCCTGTTAAAAGATCAAGCAATCGAGTACGAGGGAGTCAAGAGGTTGGCGAAGCAAGTTGATCCACTAATGGCAATGAAAGATAAGCTGTTCGATGAGGTCTCGGCTGTTAACGCTCTGCTCAAGAAGATTCTAGATGATGTGTTCAGCAAGGATGGATCTGAGGTCAAGTGGATGAAGATTTTTACCAGAAACAACTCTTTTCCGCTGCTTTACATGCTGGTTAGCATCATTTTCTCCTTTCCGGTCAGCAATGCGTTTGTGGAAAGAGTGTTCTCTCTTGTTTCGGCGCAGTGGACCAAGGAGAGGAACAGACTGGAAAGTGAAATGGCAGTCAGATCCCAGCTACAAGTAAAGATAAACCTATACCTGAGCTGCCGTGAGATCCATGAAGCAATTTCTAATAGTAAGGAGTTGCTGGAGTAGATTGTTTCTGGCAAAAAATATAGAATTACCGAGGCGTGTTAGCATTAGTAGTATTCAGACGTACCATCATATTCCTACGTTTCATGCCCTATTCCGAAATTGTAGACCTATATTTAATTTTGTCAACCGCTGTCAGGTCTCATCTGATGATGATGATGTTCGCCCTTCGTTTCCGAAGATGGCCAATGAGACTGAGATCAAGTTTCTTTTTTCTTTTTTTAGTGTTGACTTTGGTCAGTGTAGGCTACATGAGTGCGGAGATGGCTGATGAGGCCTATCTGTGCGGTGAAACTTCTGCTGCAGGATGGACATTGGAAGGATGGTTGGCTAGGGCCAGGGTTGTTTGAGGCTCGGGCCTTGCGATGTTCTCGTTTTCTGACAGCAGATAGCGTACGGTGTTTCTCAGCTGATTCTGCGCCTTTATAAATAAGACTGCGCCATGTTGGTCGTTCTGCGGCTAAGTCTTCCCACGAATCTACGTCGATGGCGAATTCTTTCATGGAAGCTTTTAAAGTGTCCTTAAAGCGTTTTCTTTGACCACCTACATGACGTTTGCCGTTAGTCAGTTCTCCGTAGAGCAGTTGTTTAGGAATGCGGTGGTTCGGCATCCGGTGGACATGGCCAGCCCATCTTATTTGTGCCTTTTTTACGAGGGTAAGAGTGCTGGGCATGTTTGCTTTACTGAGAACTTCGGTGTCTGGGACTTTGTCCTGCCATCGAACCTTGAGGAGCTTTCGGAGGCAGGAGAGGTGGAAGTGGTTCACCTGCCTTTCGTGTCTCCTATAAAGAGTTGAGGCCTCACATGCATACAGAGGGGTCGTCAGAATAACTGCTTTGTAAACTTTTAGCTTTGTGGGCAGCTTGATTCCCCGCCTCTCCCATACGTTAGACCTCAATCTACCGAAGGCGATAGATGCTTTGGCGATTCTGTTGTTGATTTCCAGGTCAATGGTGGCTGTGTTAGAAAGAGTACTACCGAGATACTTGAAACTTTGACATGCATGTATTATCTGGTCGTTTACAGTGATGAGTGGTTTGCTATAGGATTTTCCAGGGGCTGGTTGATACATTGCCTCTGTTTTCTTAGTGCTGATTGTTAGTCCAAAATTATCGCAAGCAGAGGAGAACTTATTCATTTGTTGTTGGATTTCGCTTTTGGAGCAGGCGTTCAGGGCACAGTCATCCGCGTACAGAAGTTCTTTGATGACAGTTTCGGTAACTTTGGTGAGTGCTTTGAAGCGTCTCAGGTTAAAAAGTTTTCCGTCACAACGATAGCGAATTGGAATACCATTGCAGTCTTTATCTCTGAAAGCATCTGTTAGCATTGCTGAAAACATCATGCTAAATAAGGTAGGTGCCAGGACACAGCCATGTTTAACGCCGTTTGTAACTGGGAAGGCTTCAGAGAATTTATTGTCATCAGCAACGTAGGCCATCATTCCATCATGAAATTGTCTTACAATGGGTCTCATCTAACAAGTGGTTAGTTGCAGTTTTTACCTCAGAGTGTTATGCTTCTTCTGACTATGCGTCTCACTATAACGTGACTATGTACGTATAAGTTTTGCTTATATATGTAACCTTGTGTATTTTGTGACTTGTGTTGTGTTTATGAATATGGGCCTGTCTCTTTAGTGCTTGATGCAAATAAATAATAATAATAATAGAATGTGATATGACACGACTCGTATAAATACAAAGTATGTCCAAAAACGTTTTTTAAATGCTAATCTAATTTTTCGGTTGTCTTTATTTTTGGGTCCATGTCGATGGCAACCCTGATTGTAGGACTGAGTTATAAAAAGTAAAGGTAGAAAATCGTAATCGTGTAGTGAACTGTTTTGAAAAAAACCCGGCCAGTTTTCGCACCAACGAGGAGAGTTATTCAAGTATTTATTCTGCTTTAAATGACGTTGCTAATTCTATAGTTTTACAGATATGACATGATTTTCATAACATACTCTGATATTTTAGCTTGCCACTAGCTAGTTCTTTTGTTTTCAAATTATAAGAATTAATAGGATTACTGACCGCTGCCGTGAGTGAAACTGCGACGCTGATATCTCATGAGTTGGCTTTGCTGTAAAGAATTCAAGCGTAATGATTCCGCCTTCTGTTTGCAAACTAGAGTTTTGAGTTGGTTTGATTAATCTTCTAATTATATCTGAGTTTCTTTGAAATTATCAGAGAGCATACGATAAGCCATGTTGAAAAAGATGTCATTTTACATTGGTTTCTATTGCCAATACGTTTTGTTTCTAACTTATAACAAGAAGCAGTAGGAAAATTCTTGACAAAAACACAGTTTATTTCATAAAACAAACAGACTGATGTGGTAAGTTTCTTGTTGATTTCTTGTTGAAAAGCAACAAGAAGTGAGTTCTTGACCCGCCAATAAACTTTTGCATGTACCTGTACACTTATATTCACATAAGTTTTTATGGATGTTGTTAAAATGTTTTATACAAACGAAAGATTAAAGGATACTGAAAAGAACTTGAAATCGGCTATCTAAAATGCTCTGCTTTTGTGGAAAAACATGCGCAGTTACTGTAAATTATTGTGCTTTGACAAACATTGCACATATTGTATCAGTACTGAATCTTTACTTAAATGGTAATTTTGCAGTTGTTTGAGGGATTACAAAATTATTTTTTTCTAGGAGGATGCAAAAGTTTTGATATATCTCAGCAGAAATACTGTTAGGACCAATTCAATAAATTCAAACTTTTTATTCAAACGTTGGTCTTCAAAAGCTTATTTTCACAAAAGCTTAACTCAAAACGGTGTAGCCCTATATCTTTTTCTCAATAAATTTGGACGTTTATGAATGTCATTTGGAGCAAAGTTGTTTGTTGGGTTGAAAAAATCTGAAATAAATGCCTAGTTTTTGTAACGTATTGTAACGTAATCTATCAATCAGCCGTTTATGTGCCTTTTTGTTTTTGAATGCATTTCCGTGACAAAAGATTGGCTTTTGTAATAACGCCATCAACCATAAAGTTGCATTCTCTAACTGCATCTCAAACGTTATACTATACTCAGGAATTTTTCTAAAGCATTGTTGTACAAAGTACAGTAGTCTACATAGGCTATCTGGCAAAGTAAGGGAAATATGTTGAATTGAATTATTCTTGATACGGATCGTTTTCCTTGTTTCATAAAACTAATTAAAAAAAAAGGAAAAACGCTTTTTATCGTTTGGCATAAAAATATGTATATTGAGGTTCACCTTGATTTGCATAATGAAAAATGAAAATCATAACAAAGAATTGCTCGAAGTGATTTTCACAGCTATTTGATCCTTCGCGATGATATCAATATAGTTTCTATCAGATGAAGCCTGTTCAAACTATTAAAAAAAAAAAAAAAACTATTGTTCATTTGGGAATATAATACTTTAAAAATATAACTTACTTGATTTTTGTGTTTTTATTTCGACTTTTTCACAAGCAAGACTTTACAAAAAAAACAACTTCAGTGTGAGCCTACCCAGTAATGCCGATAAGTTATTTGCAACGTAAGGCGATTGACCAGAGTAGCTTAAGTGGACCAGAAAGCTGTGGCCAAAACTTGATTACTTTTTATCAAAATGTTTGCACATTGGGAGCAGCAATCACTTTGTTTCAAATCAGCAAATCACTTTTTGTTATTGGTTCAAAGTCTGCAGACGTCTGAACTAATGTAAAACAAAATTGGTTTTGTGGGTCTTTGGTTCGGAAAAAACATCATGATGATGTATTGTGACGTGGTCTATCAGCCAGCAGTAGTTTATGGGTCTTTTGTTTTAGGGTGTGTATCAATGACAAAAGATGGCTTTTGCAGTAAAGCCATCAACCGCAAACTGCATCTACTGTAAAATGCTATTTCAAAATTTGAAGGGAAAGAAATCTTCTAATATGTAAGAAACAGCTTGACACAAAATGCATGTCCAACAAATGTGAAAAAATGTAGAAAAAGGTATCTTGCAAATGTAGTTGACAACATGATAAAAGCCATTTCAATCGTTTGGACACAAACGTGCATTTTTAAAATATCAATAACCATTAAATTTATGGAAAGAAAAAGTCAAAACTGTAGGGATTTTTTTAGTATGACAATAGCAATCACCCTAAAAAAGTGTTTTTTTGCAAGATTTGACATCTTGCTAAATGTATTTATTTTTCGTACCGTTATGCCACGACTTTAAGTTAGTTTTGTTTGTTACGCAGAACGGGAGTTCCATTTGGCAATGTACAAACGACCTCTTCTATAGCCTACCAATGCGATTTGACTAAACGATTATCATCACCACTTTATCAAAACTGTTTGCAAAATTACTTCATTCAATGTGATCATTGTTGGTAAGTATGGAAACAGACTACTTTTGTAATGCATCGTGACATAGTTTATCAGTAAGGAGTTTTAGACGCTTTTTGTTTTGTGCATGAAAGCCTAAGTTGGAACAAGCTCCTATCGAAGCAACTAACTATCTTTGGATAGGTTGTTGTTCAAATACCATGTGGCACCATTAGGCCACCTTACTTTTCTGTATTCAACCGCTAGCCATACAGCAAATCAGACACTTTTTCATCGATTCAACGTCTCTAGACGTTGAAACAATGTTAAAAACGATTGAATAGCTCTCTCAGATGTGCTGCAAAATACAAAGTGTTTCTTGATCATGTTGTTCTTTTTTCCTGATAGCAGCTATGTAGGCCTATTAACTACTACCCAACCTGTCTTCTTCCTATCTTTTGACTCAAGTTGCACATGTGTGGAGTGAAAAATATATATTGTCAAAAAGGGACGGGTTCAATTGAAGGGTTCAGAACGAAAAGTGACTAAGTCACAAAATACTACTAAGGAGATATTGACATGTACAGTTTTCAATTGCATTGTAAAATCAAGATTTAAAAGTTTTTTTGTTTTTACCATATGTCAGTGTCTACAACCCCAACCTAGTTCTGATTGCACTATTAATTGATTTTTTAGTTGAACTTGTCAAAAAATATTGATAATATTCTTTTTTGGACTTATGCACTTTTCTTCAAAATTGCTGGACTTAGGCACTTTTAGACACAAATGATGGACTTAAGCACTTTTAAGTGTTCTATAGGCCTAACAGAATTTGCCATCTCTTTCTCCAGATACTACTGTAAAGTAAGCTATTTAAATATATTTGTTCAAACCTCGTACTAATATGACATTGGAATAATCTGCAAAGAATTATTTTGAGTTAGAAATATCTTGAAAAAATTAGGCTAGTAGCACATAATAACTGTTGCTGGTAATTAATGGGATAAAAAACAGGTAAAGTACAGAGACTTCCCCACCTTCATTGGCAATGTACAGTAGAATAATAATTGGGTTAGGCCTACTAGACTACATAATAATAATTGGGTACACTCTCAAAACCTTCTTCCCTTCATTAGTAGTGTAGATTAGTATAGAAGTAAAGAAGACTGGTAGATAGGCTAGGACTTTTACAGAATAAGTTATAAAAATAATAGTCCGATCTAATAGGCTACTTAATCTTAGGTTAAGTGTACTTCATTTCGTTATCTGCTGGCACCAACACTGCATCGAATAGCCTAATCATGTCCCATGAATATTGAAGTATGCACTGCTAAACTTCTTGCAAACTGGACCTGTGGACTGCTGAATTTGATTCGAAAGCAGTAGGCCTATAAACAGTAGCATATTTAGGGGGGAGGATAAAGGGCGATGGCCTCCCCCTAATGATCAGGTAAAAAATACACATTTTGCAACAAAAAAAAGTTGTACGCTAGTGCAGGACATAGGCTAATTGTTTAGATGATTCATCCTAGCGCGGGGGGAGGTATACTTTCTGCAATGTAGGCTAATTTGTGAACAGTTTTTCTTCCTTTTTAATTCTTGACAATTGCATGGCACAAATTCACAAGAGATTCAATAAGCAGTGCTCGCTAGCTTTTAAAGTTAGTAGGTATACCCCCTCCCTAGGGTCAAACAAGTCTAATTTTAACCCAAGTAGAAAAAGAGAAAATGAATCGTGATTATGACAACAGATTTATGACGTAATAAATGTTACTAAGAATTGAACAACAGACGGAGCACAGGCTGCAGCTATCCAACATCACGCAAGAAGCAACTCGAGCTTTTTAGCTATTGTTCTATCATGACCTACTAGAACACGGCCAAATATGTTGCTATTTGAGGAAATTTCTAAGAGTCTGAATTGTTACAATCATAGCTATGACAAATCTATCATCTTCCAATTTCCAGAAGTAAGTAAAATAAGCAATATTTGCACCCAAACAAATGTTTGGCTTGTTCAACCGGAGATTAGGTATGTACGTTGAGCACACTTTACACAATAATAATGTAATAGCCTATGTAAGACTTTTCAACTGCACCCTGGACCTGGAGGTAGTATCGTTTGGTGCAATTGCATGTTCCATTTAAAATATCAAGAATTTTTTGTGGATTCTATGTTGTTAGCTGTTCATTTGATGCGCTAATTTAAATTTTAGTTTGTTTTGTTTTTCGCCAAGTTTAATTTTGCAATTAAAATATGTCTTTTGGCGAAAAATCCTGCTATACCAAAACCTAACGACTGTATGATGAGTAGGCCTACCTCCAGGATGCAGTTGGAAAGTCTTACATATTTTACATTATTGTTACATAAATAGTGCTTAACATACATATCTAATCTCCGGCAACACAAGCCAAAAATATGTCTAGATGCAAATATTGTTTATTTTACATACTTCTGTAAGTGAGAAAAATGACAGGTTTGTCATGGCTACGATTGTAACAGTTCAGACTCTTAGAAATTTTCCCAAATAGCAACATATTTGGCAGTGTTCTAGTAGGCCGTGGTTCTATCCTTAAATTTTTTAAGGTGTGCTATAGCTGTCTCTTTGTAAATCATTTTCTTGTTATACTTTTTATTTATTTTTGCATTACTTCATTTCTCGTGCTGTGTGCACTGTGCACTGTGCAGCCTCATTTTGCCGCCCCCTTGCAGCCTGCCGCCCCTGGCGCAGAGCCAGAACCGCCAAGTGGCTGCTACGCCACTGGCCTCCACCTGCCGAGTCAGCTACGCTACGCGGCTGACTGACACAATGTCTTGGCCTCCCCCTAACAAACTTTCTAAATACGCCACTGCCTATAAATACTACCGGTATTTGATCACTTATTTGCAAAATATCTACAATTAAAAGCTGATAAAAACACTATCGATTTAACACTACCAATGATCCTAATCCTTCACCTACCCTACCTAAACCAGAGGCAGTGTCCCAGTCTAAATAACTGGTAACCAGCTTGTTAGATTTTCAACAGGTCCTTGATAGGCCTACCTTTCGTTTTACTGCATTACTCCCGTTGATTTGTGTATTTGCCACCTAGCGTCGTTTCCCCTTCATTGTTATGTTATCGCTGTTTGCAAATGGCAACACTCACCATGAGATTGTCATCGAACTTTCGAGACGTTTTCGTTTTTGCTGCTAGTTTGCCAGGAATGCCAGCTAGCCGAACTTGTTAGCTACTGTAGTTTGTGACTGAAAGTTGATTGATGTTTATGCTTTGTTAGCTGCTTCTCTGTTATGTATTTCTACAGGACTTAAGTTTGACAACTGCTATGGTAGCCCAATATTTACGTGTAGGTTGAATTCCATATTTGCAGCTTGCTATCTCTCAAAGTTCAACTTACTGGTGAGCTTACTTGTGATGTAATAATGTTTTGTATAACTGAATGTTGACTTTCTACCGTGAACAAACGTAACGTAACGTATCTCTGGTGTGCGTAAATTGTTGTTAGGCTAATACTTCAAACTTAAATATTGCAGAGTCAATCACTATAGAATCCTTCGCGTGCAAGTGCATCATTTGGTTTACTGATCGCGGTCATACTACCGGTACGTTTATTATTTTGAATTGTATGTTTGATTGATTTGTGTCGTAAATTGTGGATTCATGTTTACTACTGAATTATTGACCAATAATTTGTCAGCCTAATGGAAATTAATTCTTGTAAACCGATCTTAACTAGGCCATGTGAACTGCCACGTTTCTTTGTTTTTATTATTGGTCTAGCGTTATGGTTGTCGGTACGTACTAATTGTGAAACGTAACATCGCGAATTTATTTATTCAGGGCGTCTTTGGCCAACCTGTGGAACTTGTGTACCGTACAGTGGATTGAGAACTGTTAGTCAACAAATTTGGTACGTTTATCAGTTCGACTGTTGTGCTTGCTGAATTGTGACTAGTGTCTTATGCTGTGTTATTTCTTGACAGAAAAACCGTATAAACTTCATTGCTGCGAAGCAGTCATTGGAAACCGAGTGATTTCTTCAAGTTGGCGTGCTTTAACAGTTGCTCAGTCCTGGGTGGATTAGGAAAATCGTGACGTCACCGGCGCAATTAACTACCGTACCTGTTGTGTTCGCGTCGCACACAGCACAGCTAATGACTTTATATCCTCAAAAATGGAACCCCATCAAAAATAAAAATAAAAATCATGTCACGTGGTTAAATGACTCGACGCTATTGGTCAGAACGGACTTAGCTACTTTTAGAAGAAAAAATTACCTTTCCGCTCAAAACCTGTATTCGAAAATGATGGCTTAGCAACCTTTATACCAAAATATTTTTGTGTCTGGTGACAAAGGACAATGAAAGCAATACATTTTTGTACTTAACTCAATTTGAGTGAAAATGTGACTTAGTCACTTTTCGTTCTAAACCCTTCAATTGTGATGTGGAATAGTCACTGCACACTCTAATACGTTCGTCCGATAGACTTGCAGTTTGCACTTATTCAAAAAGGCCGAACCACGTTTTCGCCTAGTAGCGAAAACACGAGTTAGTAAATAGAGAAAGAATAATGAGAGATTGTCGCTTAAGCGTGACAGTGCATCGCAATGATGACGTTACGATTGCGTCACAATAGTTACAATACGGGGACTGATAGGTGGGCAATAATTTCGTGAACACACATATGTATAACCAAATTGGACAGAGTGTGTGTGAAAATAAAACTGAGCTAAACACAATTGACACAAATAAAATGTTTACTTAAGCTCATTGCTTGATTTAGTTCTAATATCAAGTGATAACACTACGTTTGAAAAAGTGTAGACTATAACATGTGGCTCAAAGAACTTGTAACAGTTTTTTTGCGGTGATTTTCTCTCATTCTCTGCAATGTTGAGACAAAGCAAAATATTTTTACAATGCCTGCGGCAAAACAACAAGCAAACGCAAGTTGGACTCTAATTACGATTTCATTCAAGAAAGTAAAAGATTAAAATCGAACACAAAAATTGATCCGTCACACTCAATTATAACGTAATTTAGAAGCGATTTCTCAAGTCAAATAATGATTTTTCAAGTTGTGCTGTTAACAAATTGCAAAAGATTTTCGGTGCTGTGTTGTCAGATAAATTATCTGCATCATGTGAAAATTTGATTGATCTATCTTGCATAGTTTTGGAGTCACATGAGCTCAAAGTGTCAGTGTCAAACCAATCTCCCAGTCCGCATGTCGACTGACCAAAATGTCTATGTAATGTATTTGAAATATGCGATTAAAAACAACAATCTCCCTTTCAATACTTCGTTGCAGCCTCAACATACAAACCAAAGTGCGATATTTTGTTTCTTACCCCCAAAACAAAAATCCAACTAGAGCTTCTGTTTATTGTTTAAAATCCCTAATTTACCTTTTCAGCCGCAGTGTTTTTGCAATAGGCTAGTATGTGATGACTTGTTGAGGATGGTGTAAAAAGAGCCAGTCCAGATACTGCGAGCGACAAACTGTTTCAGTTATTTGTGTATTATTTACAAGAAGATAAAATGAACAATTTAAATGCTTTCAACATTAATTCCAAACTTTTAATTAATTCTGTCAATTCTTGGGAAGCGCATTTTCATTTTTCTTTATAATTTTCGCAAAAATTAATTTAATAAATTGGCAATGAGCTAATTTTACACAAAGTTTTACATTTTCACACATCTTTTTTTTCAAACACTGGTGTTTTGGAACAAATCATCATCGGATCGAGAAAAGATATTTGAAAGCATAATCCTACCAGTTTCTTATGTTTGCAGAGATTTTGAAGCACTTACACTGGCCAAGTCAACAATATTGACAAAGTAAAGTTTTTGCTTGCGTAGCAATCCAGTATCATGCCCAACACGTTTTCCTTTCTAACAAGGGAACCATTTTAACCCATAAGTATTTTCTAAAGATTTTGTATTTTTCCATCTAAGCTGCTTTAAAATGAAAAAAAGGGAACAGAAAATAAAACTGTTCACATTCATTCTTTGACGAGAGAGACGAAGAGACACGAGAGAGAATAAAAATTAGAACGTATACAATTTGGATGACTGTTAAAATGTGATAATTCGTAACCTCATATTGTTTTGTTATTCTGTAATGTTTAAATTAATTTTTGTTATAGCCTACAATATCATATGAACACCTTCTCATAATTAAAATAATAATTTGAGTAACATATGTGTGGAAATAGATTAATGGAGTTGAATAGTCAAATTAGTTAGAATGTCCACCAAGCATACAGAATTTCATTAGGCACTAGGCAGGCAATTAACATTTAAAATCCCAATTAAAACCTCCACTAAGACTCAGTATAAATAATAACCACATTGGTGACCTCTGAACGCAAGTGGGTTGAAAATGAATAAAAGCTTAATGAATAATTTACTCACCACTCTGGTGACACTCAGACAAAGATAAGTTTGGAAAGATTCTCTCCAAAGTATGAAAAATCTGGTAAGTACTAAGTAGGCGATGCTACAAATTTTTTATTTTTAAAATATGAAAAACACGTACTCATAATTATCTGCTGAAAACATGTTACATTATGACATTTCATTCGTGGGATTGCAACAGTTTTTGTGTAGCCCACTGTACTCTACTGTATATAAAGCACCATGCCCGCAATTTATTGCTTGTCAAACGTAACTGATTTTGCTGTTGTACGCTCAATAGAAGCAATGACCACTCATTTCAGCAGCCGATGGCGACAATTTCATTTTTATGCCGAAGAGCCATTTACCGCTTTTAATATTTTTAAATGTTGATTAGATATACTAATTGCCAATAAGTTGCCTTTGCAGGGAGACATCATGTAATTTTTGTAGAATAATCGCAGTGTCAAAGGTAACTTAAATACTTAGCTCATTTTAATATTGTTTTGATTTTTGCCCTTATTTGACAAATTGCAATTTCGCTTTCTTTTTTCTTTGTGATTAGCATTGTTTCTGTTTTCTTTTCATTCATTTTCATTCCAAATTCTTTACGTCTTTCATTTACTTTATTTAACAAATTTTGCAGTTTTGCTTCCGAACCAGCTATTAAGACAGTATCGTATGGAACATACTATAAGTTAGATCAGGGTGGTCCAAACACTGGCACGCGGGCCGCATGCGGCCCACGTGAAGCTTTTGTGCGGCCCGCGAACACTTTGTGCATGCCAGGATTATCAGTGCTAAATCCAAGGTTTAAAAATACACCTACGTTTTATAAATACATTGCATTCGCCACAACCCTAAATAAGTCGCGCATAATCGGGTCAATAGGTAACTATGAGGGAACAATGTCGGTTGTGACGACACAAACGTGCGTTGATATTTTGCTTTTGTTGCTAGCACTTTCTCCGTTAAGAAGGCACTTTCTCCGTTATGAAGCGATTAAAAAGCGACACACGGAACAAAATGGATGATGAAACCCTGGATGCCTGCTTATGTCTGTCGACCACTGAATTTAAACCAGATATCGACACTATATGCAAAAGCAAAAAACAATAAATTGTTTTGGTTTGCTAATGTTTTGACGTGTTAGGTAGGCCTATCCATGGACTTCTAAATAGTAGCATCTGGACTGGAAACTCAGTGGGCAAGATGAGGCCAAACAGTTGGTACAACAGTGGGCCAACAGGGTTAGTTACTTGGCTGTTGGCCCACTGTTGGCCAACTGTTGTACCAACTGTTTGGCCTCATGTTGCCCACTGAGTTTCCAGTCCAGATGCTACTATTTAGAAGTCCATGGCCTATCGTATCTTTTTTACAAGCTGAAAATCACTTTTTAAGTCGCAAGCAGAGATTAAAAAGTGAGTTAGGCATGCAGCAAAACATTAGGTCGATCAGAACAGCAAACTCAGTCCTTTCATTGCAACTGTATTTTGTCAGCGACAAGATTTGTTAATGTTCATAGCCTGCGAACAGTAAGAATGTAGCTAAAATAGATCGAAATCTATAGAAAAGAAGTTCAAAATCGCAACCTAGTTAAGTTTTTATTTAACAACGTTTCTACTTTCAGCAACGCGTTATCATTTCTCACTATGCGGCCCGTAAAGTTTTCCTCAGACCCTAATGTGGCCCTTCATGTTCGCAGTCTTGGACCACCCTGAGTTAGATTAAAAATGGGACGGCGCAGAGTACAAGGCGTTGGCTTTCCAATAATGTAAACCTAGTTCGACACTCGGCGTAAGCTGGTTGTTGATACTGTAAACAACGCTCACGTCTACCCAGGCTGTAATAAATTGGTTGAGCGTAATTACTGAAGGAAAGGCGACCGAGAGAATAGAACCAACTAACCACTCCACTCTCGTTAGTGCAGAAGGCCAAGTGTGATGAAAACCTTATTTTCTTAATCCCCGAAGCTCAGAAACTGAGTGTGGGACCACATTTACCTGAGTTAGAATAATGACAGGCAAGTGTCATATGTTTTTTTTGATTTTGCTTGAATATCACATTAGCGTTGGAGAAATCTTAATTGGGTAAAGAAAATCTGTTCTTGTGATACGGAATTAAAATCAAAGAAGAAAAAGATAAAGACAAAACAATGTTTATGCATGAACTATTATAGATTGGCAATGCACATTGTATAATAGGGTGGAGTGAAACATAAGGTCAAAAATTTAAGTTGATAGAATTAATCTGTAATAGTTATTAAAGGGGACCTGAAATGAAAAATTAAAATTTTTTTGGTGATTCTTTAGTGTTTAAGTATTATATTTTTCGAAAATTTTTTTTGATATGCCTTTTTGTTTGGGAGATACAACCAAATGAAAATCGGCCACCTGATGGCGCTATGTGTCTTGTGACGTCATCGGCTGGCAACCAAGTAAACAGCTTCATGCATTTGCCTTAGAAACGTCGCATAGGTCATTGCATATTGAGCATAAACAAGATGTCTGAAACAAGACAAGGATTTCTCTTTGAACCAAAAAGACGGCGACTTGACAGCGAAGAACATCATTCTGATTCGTGCTCTGACAACACCAGTTCAGACAGCAGTTGGATGGAAAATTTGCATTGAAAAAAATGCAGGAAAATAATTTGCTTGAACCAAGTGGTTTATATCAACTAAAAGTAGCCTATGTATTCAGAGTTGCCTAATATGCCTTTGCCTAGCCTGCCAATGTTTTACTGTCTTACTGACCTGTTTCAAAGTCTTGTTGTTTTCTCGCTTTGCTATTCGATCCAAACGCCCGATCGTACTCACAGACATGTACCTAGGTCGATCGAGTTTTGTAGGTACTGTATTGACAGTGGCTTTCACATATCTTGAAAAATCAAAGACAGAAGAAACAGCTTCAGGGATGAGCAGGTGTTTGGACTTGGTGCCTTGCAGCTCTGCCTGTAGATCGCGTTAATAATCGCTGGCCAGAAAATGATTGCTGCACACACGGCAGTGCTTGTTTACAGGTGGGTTTTTGAGTTTCATTGCTGAGATCCATTTCTTCAGCTTGTCGTCATTATTCAGAGGTAAACGATGAAAGATTTGACGATTTCCCGGTTAGTACAACCGGGAGCCATACAAGTAGCCACCATTTTAAGGGTGTAAAAACTCCCTTAGCACAAAATTGTTCGCTGTTTCGGTAGCCTACGCGATTTGTTCCTTGTGTTTGTACGCAAAACAATAGACCTTGGATGCCGCTTTGCCAGCCAATGACGTCATCAAAAATTTTGACCAATCAGAATCATTCAATTCAAAAAAGTTTTTTTTAGGTTTTTTAATTAATGGTAAGACAAAAAATAAAAAAATTGTTGAAAAACGTTTTATTTCAGAAAGATCTACAAATACAAAAGCTATGTATTTTCGTTGCAGTGCACCTTTAAAAGTTGTGATCTGGTAAATGTATTCACATGATAAAGTATTTCCGATTTTGATCAACGTTTAAATCTGCCCCAAGTCGATTGAAGTTTTCTCTGGTATTTTGGTGCTATGACATCATCAAAATTAGCAGATCGTCTCTTTTATCTCACTTCTACTTTCGGTAGGCCTACTTATATCTAACAATATCAGAGTTATAAATTGCGCATAAATCGTTGCAACGCAGTGGAAAATACGTCTTGTAGAACGCTTGTTGCATGTATAGGCCTATTATTATCAACTGACAAGAAAAAACACACATTTTAAGATATTTTCTTCAAATTTCTGTTCCTTTCACAAGTTCATCAGCACAGTTTAAGCAAGTATGTGCAATAAAGGTAAAGCAAACTACAGTAGAAAAGTGTTTTTCTTACTATAACAATGGTGAGATTTCGGTTGCCTGTTGACTTTTGATCCCATACAAATATTGTAAAATCAGCTCATACAATACATGGGCATTGGCAGAAAATTTGCTGGGGAGGGGAGCAAACACCTTTCAAGCCAAATTTCCTCTTGTGAGCTGCAACGAGTGCAACGTAGCTAAGTATATTTATGAAATGTAAGGTAAATTTGGGCGGCACGAGCAAAAACGTTGCAATTAAAAATATTTTCAAGGCATACTTAGCGATAATTTCGCGCCAAAAGCGCAAAAAATAGTCTTGGAAAAATGTTGGTTTATTTAGAAGAAACTTGGAAGAAAAATACATTATCGCCCGAAGGTAAGAAATATTTTTGAAATATCGTTTTCATAAGGAAAGAAACGTTTATAAGACCCAAATCCAGGGAGACAAGTGCCCTCTCTGCCGACTTCCATGAGTTCAAATCTCATAAAGCACTCCGTTTGCCAAAAATTTCCGTTTTGTATTGAATACAGGCATTTCTAATCTTGACTGCAGTCTACTTCGAATGAATCCGTCCCATTGTTTCTGCCCACAGACCGCAAATGTTGCTTATCAGTAACGAGGCACACGGCCCCTTCCATGACTTGTGTGTGACACGGATAGCTAGGAAATTCAAACGCTGGAGCTGCAGCATCGTCAACGAAGGACAGTAACTGACTGTCCGGTATGTCTCGAGTTAGCGGTGGTTCATATCTCTCTGTATGCTGCCAATCAATCAGTCAGTGCCGGTCTTAGGGTATTTCGGGGTCTGTGCGGAATATGCTTTGCGGGCCCCAATGACAATGATCCAACTCAGCAGCGTAGCTAGGTATTTTGAAAGGGGAGGGAGTTGGTTTAACGGTCGGCGGGCAAAGCCTGACAGCGTGATCGCCGAAGGCGACACCCAGCGACGGGGAGCCTGGGGGGCTCCCCCAGAAAATTTTGAAACAATACTTTGAATTTGGGGCATTCTGAGAGCATGTTCAATAAAAATTTGGGTATGAATATTACTGTAAAATGGTGCTGTCCGGTGGCACAGCAAAAGGATAAGATCATGCTTTCTTTGGCATTTTTCGGAAATAAAGCTATGTCTCTACGTTGAGTATGGATGCAACCTATTTCGTCTCCTGAAAAATTCGTACCCCGATTTCGTACCCTGAAATCGGAGTAACAAAATCAAATTTTAACCTATTTCGTCCCCTGAAAAGATCGAGAGAAATTTTGAAATGTTTGATAACAAGAGCAGCAAAAAGAGTACATCAACATCAAAATATATAATGACAATATGACAATCATTCACCAAGTCCCAAAACAAAAAAAGTGGTATAAACAGCCTTTTAATCGTCAATGGTTGAATGATCCTATTTTAAAAGTTCGATACAAGAAGACAAAACTGATCGATATGTAGCCTTTTGTAAGATTTATGATATTAAAGATCAAGAATTGAAAGAAAATAGTGATTTAGTAAGCATGTCTCTTCTCTGAATTGTTGATTTCAGAGTCATGTTATTCTTCAAATTGGCACAAAATGGGTTGCAAAGGTTCAATTTTGCAATTTTGTGCTTTTGTATCCAAATTTTGTGCTTTTTTTTTCTTAAATCTTGTGCTTTTTCCAAATTTGCTGTGGCAGCATTGATTCATTCATTCGATTGCCAACGAGTTCAACGACCGCTTTCAAGATTTCGCCGCAATAAGGACTTAGTGCTGTTTATTACTTTTTGCGTGAACTCTGATGAGGCTCCAGCTCACTTGCAGCTAATTGAGCTTCACTGTGATGCCGAATCCCAAAGCCGACAGTAACATCTTTCCATTGCGTCTTTTTACCAGCTGCTAAAAAAAAAGTTCCTGGTTCGACATGCGGCTTAAGCTGGTTGTTAATAAAACACCGTTTACCTCTATCCAGGGTGTAATAAATTAGGTGGGCATAGTTGCTGAAGGAAAAGAGGTGCAGAGAAAGAAACTGACCACTCCACTCGTTAGTGCTGAAGGCCTAGTATGATGATAACCTTATCTTCTCATTCACCAAAGCTCAGAACTGAGTATTATTAAGATAAAAACAAATTTTTAGAAATGCAAACGTTGGCAAAAAAAATATTAAGTTTGTTCGGCTAAACATATTTGTGCGAGCAAATGTTCTCGGTTATGAACTTAAACAAGAACCAACTGTGATCAAAATTGAGCGACTCCCACTCAAGGGCCGTCGAGAGGATAATTTGGGCCCGTTCTAATGAGATCCTTCGGCCCCAAATCAATACATTTCTTGAAGAAACATGCTATCTAAAGAATACGCTGTGGTTTCTTTATATTATCCGGCCTCCTAGAAAGGTTACAGGCCACTAAAATTTTTCCGGGCTTGCGTCTAAACGTACCTCCTGGACCTCCATGTCTACGTTACTGCTCCCACCTACGTGATATTTTACGCTTGTTTACCACGAAATCGAACCAGACCTAATCTGAACATTGAAATCAAGACGTCAATTTCATTCTCCACTTTAACACAGCTGAGTTTTACAAAGTTTTTGGATGGTTTGATTTTTGATAAATAACCAGATAACTCATATAGGCCTAGCCTAATTTATCATAGCCTATAGCGCAGACATGTACAACCAGTCGCCCGCGGGCCGCATTGCGGCCCGCCAGGTTGTTCCGTGCGGCCCGTGTGGTGCTCAGCAAAATGTTAAAAGTTCATACTAGCCATCACTATTATTTTGATGCAGTTTCCATCAAAGCAATGGAAATTTTCGCACGCTGTGCACAGAAATATTGCGCATTGTGATGCAAGAATGTTGCGGTGCATAATTTCGCAATGCGAGATTACCACTTAGAAAAAGCTGTGTGGCATTGTACAGTACCCTAGTTCAGTGCTTCCCAACCTTTTTCAGTTTGCGACCCACTTTCAATGCAAGTTTTATTGTGCGACCCACAATGAGATATGACATCTTTTTTATGGCATCTTTACTACTGGCGTACGTACTGAAATAGTTAATGCGACACAACATACAGTATCTAATTGTTACATTCTGTCACATTGTTGTATAATTGTTACATAATGATAACGCAAAAATTTCCCGATCTAATGGAAAACAGGGTCCCCAATTCATGAAAATGGAAAGTCAACAAATGAAGTGAAAATAAAAGTAGCAATGGCGAAGGCGCAGTATATACTGTTCAAGACCAAACTGCGGCTTGTGTGATCCATAGTAATGGCGGTATTTTTTTAAAGAAAATTGTAACATTCAGTAGCATTTAGAAATGCTTCGCGACCCACCTGAAATAGCTTCGCGACCCATCAATGAGTCGCGACCCATCAATGAGTCGCGACCCACCGGTTGGGAAGCACTGCCGTAGTTGATACTTGATGGAGTTGTTGGTGCTACATAGATAGTCTACTGTTGAAAAAGATTTGGTGAACTTTTATAAAAACTAAGTCAGGAGGAAGCATCAGAATCTTGTCTACCATGTCTTTATAACCATTTCGCTTTTTGGAAGCACATATTGCTGCGAGCAATTTTTCTCGAAGATGAAATATTGCAAAGGAAAGCAAAGAGGCCAACTATCGGACCAACATTTGAAAAGTCAACTTCGAGTTGCTTGTAGTTCTGTGAAAGCAAATATTCTAAAAGTTTGCAAAGATCTGCAACACCAAAAATCACATTAATCTGTGATTAAATACGCTTGACAGAATTTAGCTTCCTTATCTTCCATCGACAATTATTCAAAGTTTTTCAATAAACTTTGCACAAGTGTGTCGTGGACTGCATTAAATCTATTTCTTAACCACATTTTCTAATTTTTTCTGAAAAAATCATGTGGCACGCGTCATTATTCAAAATTTTGTATTTGGCCCTCCAGTGAAATAGGTTGCACATGCCTGATATAGCGTGACATGAATACAACAAAATAGTGAAACCTGCATATTGCTTTGTTGTAGTGTGAAAATCAAGTCAAAATTAAAATCAACAAACCCGGTTGAAATCAAGAAAAAGCTTCCTAACACACGTTCAGCCACTAACCTCAACAAAAGAAGAAACAAGATTTAAGCAATGGAAACAACAATTCAAAAATGACCCACCATACACTGAAATGAAGATCCCACCATCAGAGTCCCTCCCCCCAGGAGCAAACGCTCCTTGGGCAAAGTGGAAAACATTAAATCGACTCCGAACCGGTGTTGGACGTACTAAGTCTGCAATGGTGGAGTGGGGCTACGACACGGGCCCTGTTGCATGTATCTGTGGCACCGAGCCCCAAACAGCTGATCACTTTCTTGTTTGCCCTTGGCTTGCCACCCGGTGCAGTAGGTGGGACCTGTCAGTGTATAACTCCGTTGCGGAAGAATGTGTCAATCTGTGGTGTATCAACGAACTTTAGAAGACTCGATAGAAGAAGAAGCAGTGTGAAAATCACATTTAAATAACACAATATACGCATCTTTCTTTGCACAACAGGATTATCAGAAGTTATTGGCCCTTGGACACTTTAGCATTACCAAATCTGGCCAATCTGGGAAAAAAGTTTGGACAATCCTGGTGTAAATCAACAAATCATCATACTTATTGCAGCACTGACTATTTTCGTAAACCATACTACATACATCCGCGTTTGTTAGAGTCAGCGATAGAATTAAATGTGTACGATACCTTGTTGCTGAGTAATCGCGTGGCACTTTCCTTTTGATAATTTTCTCTGCCGCTTTCTACATTGCAGTAGTTTTGCATTTTTTTTTCTGTTGTGCACAAACTCACATCAACATTATTTGGCATTACTAATCTGAAACCGTCTGTAGATTTTGCAGGAGAGGCATAGCCGTTTGAGTATAAAACATTTTGGGGAGGGCGAACATAACTTTCCCAAATTTTTCAAAGTTTGCCAAAATTTTGTCTTTGGCTATGTATCCTCAAAAACACAAAATTAGTCACAATCTCTGAGGTAGTGCAGTCTAATAACTCTACAGTCATCAACTTGGCCGTGTACGAAAACAGACAACAAAACGTATAACAGCAAAGCAAGGCTGAATTAACTTCAATCTACGTTCATAGACCTGTCTGTGTCTCCAGGGGCGCCGGAACGAGTTTTGACTGGGAGGGGGCAGGATTACGAAAAAAGGGCACTTTTGTTTACTAAAAGGCCAATTTTTTTTCAAGTTTTAAGATAAGATATAGCGATAATGCTAATCTATCAGCTCACTATGTATTGAGTAATGATAGCCTACAAGTGTCCGGTATACAAAGAAGGGCATCATGCTATGCTACTGTATAATGATGTAACCTACTGTCAAGCCTTAAAGCAGCCGGCAGCCATGGCCGCTAAGTAGTGCTTGAATGACCGCCGCCCGCCGGTGCTACCTCGTCAATCGGCCAAGTTTGGCCGCCGGTCTCTTCTAGCCAATTATTCAATTTCGCAATAGAATGATCGTGAATTAAACTGTTGAAAATATGCAGTATCCAAAGAGTGACGCAGAATTAGGTCAGCGTGTCATAATCGCCACTGTTGTATTGTGCCGGAATATTTGCTGTTGTATGGAAAATATCCATCTGCGATCACCAGCGCTGTAAGTCTTGTTTGTAATTCCTGACGTATATTTTAACAAAGTGCTAATTTACATCGGCTGGCAATATTGTCGTTTTTATGTCGATTCGATGTTGTCGGACATTGAATCGTTGTTAAAAAGGAGAACTAGGTTAGTTGACATCCGAGGGGAAAACATTTTTTGATCATTTTTTGCAAAAATTATGCTTCTTTTAGTAATGTCCTTCACGTCATTGAAATACTTATTTTATTACCTTGCCGTTATTGTTAACACATGTCGAACGTTGTTTTTCGTTGCTAAAACAAATTCCAGGGGAGTGGCGAACTTCTTTAAAATCAGCCACATTGGAGACTGTCGTGCGAGTGTCGTTAGATGGTCCCTCAGTACTGGATTACAATCCCGATAAAGCAGTTATTGCGTGGTGCAACGATTCCATTGTAGGATGTCGCCCAGACTTCAACAACACTGAGTGATCATTTTGGCATTGTTGCAAGTTTAACTCTATTTACTTGTGCTATCGTTATTTTTATTTTGGCTTCCAAGCACGAAGATTTGGCCGCCGAGAAGGAGCTCCCAGTAGGCCACGATGGCTGCCAAAAAAAAAAAAAATTTTTAACTGTACTGTGTTGCAAAATTTTGTGCCGTAAATATTATTTTGAGGCAAAAATGAAAGATTATAACTAGGCTAAAAACGAATAGCAGAAATTGTTATATTGCAAAATGTGCAGTAGCTTACATGACTTTAAAAGGGCACCATTGCCCCCCTTCCCCTCCATCTGCAGAAAAATTGAGGGCAGGGGGGCATCCGCCCCCCGCTTCCGGCGCCCCTGTGTGTCTCAATTAATTACGTCATCAAATTGAAACATTCTTGTGTGTCACTAAAATATCAATATTAAGCCTACATGGATTCAACAAAAATTTGAACTGAAACTTCACCAATGTTATAGTCGTCATCTACGTTGAAAATATGTAACTCGTGACCAGCGTCACTACATATTCACAGTTCAGCGTTTTTCTGGTACAGACGTTGGAATTGATTACCACCGCACTGCGCGTGTAATCAATTGAGCGTTCTGTACCACGTTCCTTAGTTGATTGTTTTGCGTTTCTTTCTTGATATATATTGAGTTGTTTTTGTGCACATAAGTCAGTAAGTACAAGAGGTAAATGGTTTTCTCACTTGGTTGGCTATCGCTACAATTATTATTGTTTATTTTATATTAAACGTCTGGAAATACAACAGACATTTAACTGGCGTCGCCGGCAGGATCTTTGCAGAATTTCTACAGGATTTTAGAAACATGGAGAAGCTGATCGAAGTCCTGCAACAACAAATTGCCAACCAAGAACGCCAGACGAAGGAGTAAATTGCCAGACAAGCACGACGTCACCAGGAACGTCAAGAAGAACAAGAAAGGCGCCACCAAGAACAACTACGAGAAATACGAGCCCAAACTGCGAGATCACAGCCAACAACAATACAACAAAAGGTATCTTTACCTAAGTTCGTAGTGTTCGATGCCACCACTGAACTGTGGGCAAACTATTGGAAGAGGTTTAACACCTTTGTAGCAGCACATTCAGTCGCACAAGACAAAATGCCGCAGGTTTTTCTCACCAATCAATCACCTACAATCTACAAAATGTTAACAAATTTGGCTGCGCAGGAAACAAACCCAAAGGAAGTCAACGATCTCACCATGACGGAAATTACAAATTACATGGCTCAACAATTCGATCCAAAACGCTTCATCGTGAAGGAGCGATTCCGTTTCTGGAGCGAAATGAAGCGCAAGCCCGGTGAAACAGCTCAAGAACTAGCCATCCGCATACGACAGGCAGCTGCCACCTGTGACTTCTCGTCCATTTCAAATCCATTGGACGAAGCTTTACCTACTCGTTTTATATATTCAATAGGTAACGAGGCGGTGCTTAAGGCGTTATTCAAAATCAGAGCTGATGAACTTACTTTCAAACGTGCGGTGGAGGTTGCATCAGAAACCGAAGAGGCAGCCAAGGTGGCCAAAGAAACTGTTTACGGCACTCCACCAGCACCAGTTGCGAAAGTAAGGACCATCAGCAAACCTCCAAAAACTAGGCAACTTACATGTACTTTCTTTACTTCTAAAAATAAAGAATGCTATCGCTGTGGTAATTCCAACCACAACGCCAATGACTGTAGGTTTAAGAAAGCCACCTGCCATTTCTGCAATATTACGGGACACTTACAGAGTGTTTGTCGAAAGAAAGCTAGACAGTTCAAACCTTCTAAGGTAAATTGTATCGAGGAAATTAACATGCTCTCTAGTTCTTGCAGAAAACCATTTACCTCTTGTACTTACTGACTTATGTGCACAAAAACAACTCAATATACAGTATATCAAGAAAGAAACGCAAAACAATCAACTAAGGAACGTGGTACAGAACGCTCAATTGATTACACGCGCAGTGCGGTGGTAATCAATTCCAACGTCTGTACCAGAAAACGCTGAACTGTGATTATGTAGTGACGCTGGTCACGAGTTACATATATTCAACGTAAATAAAATGACGACTATAACACCTCCCCCGATAATTTTTATACACAAAGAAAAATATGAACAAGACACCGAATTAAACAATAACTCTCAAAGTCCGAAACGGGCCGGAGGTCTGCGGCGACGGCTCGACCTTCGTGGGTTGTGTGGCCCGAATTCCGGTAAAGTCGGTGTGTCGTCCGAATCCGTTCGAGCTGAGGTGGAGACAGCGGAGGAGTCGACTGTTGGTGCAGGAGTTTCTCCCGGCTCCTGGTCCTCCGATGATGCATAGCGAGGTTGCAGTTGGTCCATATGGCGCCTCCACGTCGGACCATGTGGCAGCAGACGTACCAGGAAGATTCGGCTACCCTGTCGCTTAATCACCTCGGCTGGAACCCAACGAGGATCCTGGCTCCGTCGTGGAGTGAATGATAGCGCGTAACAGGGATCTCCCGGTTTGAAATGTCGTTTTGTAACTTCAGAGGCGTCCGTGTTGTGAGGTGTCACAATCAAGGTGCAAATGCCTCGCGATGGCTTGCTTTGTATCTTCAACGAGCGTGTTGTTTGGTTGTAGAATTCTGGTGCGATGTGTTATTATCGGTTATGACCTGAAGTAACCTCTGATGACGAAATCTGTATTATGTAACGTGTTTTCTGGAATCATTTACCCTACGTGACCTTCTAGAGACTTCTGTTGTTTACATTTAAATGCTACGTGACCGAACGATGGTTCTTTATGATGTAACCTTCTCGAAGTTACTGGACTGAACAGCCAACTATAAATAGTGGTGTAGTTTGTATTCTGATTATTCTGAGATTATTATTATGGTGATTGTTATGAGTTGATTATGAGAGTTGTGCTATGAGTTATGGATTGGTAGTTGATGCAGAAATTAGAGTTATTTGAGAAGCCGTTCGTTAAAGTTCTTCAAGAAGTCAGATTATCATTTCACTAGTAGAATTATTCGACATTTAATTGACTGCTTTTCGGTTTGACCCATTAAACTACGTCATTGAACCTTTCCAAGTCTTTTTCCTGGTAAGAGATAGAAAGAAATCGTGACATTCTGAGGGCTCGTCCGGGATCAACCGAAAAAAAACTTAACCGAAAAACCGAAGAATACCGAAGATTTATTGAAAGAATAATAAATTAATGTCAAGATGGCGGATACTGTCAAACATGAGATGATTGAAGACTTAGGGAGCATGGCTGAACGAATGGGGCTGACTGGTAATGAGAAGTCTCAGTTTGTGATGGAAGAGTATCACAAGATAATGGACCAGAAAGTTCAGCGAGAAGCTGACGAAAGAGAAGATAGAAGAGCTGCTCGTGAAATAAGGAAAGCAGAACTTGAAGCTGAAGAAAAACGAGCACAGCGTGAAGTTGAAGCAGAAGAGAAGCGGGGGCAGCGCGAAGCAGAAGAGAATCGGGCGCAACGCGAAGCAGAAGCTGAAGAAAGAAGAGCGCAATATGAATTGGAAAAGTTAAAACTTGAATTAGAAAGACAAAAGCTGGACATTGGTGAGCGATCTAATTCTACTAATGAGTTATTTGTTAAGATTTGAAAGATATGCTACAATAGCCAAATTGGAGAAGTCGACGTGGGCTACTCAGCTAAGCATGTTATTATCGGGACAAGCTCTTGATGTATATTCAAGACTTTCGCAAGAAGAAGCCATGAACTACGACAGATTGAAGTTAGCTCTGTTAAAGCGATACAATTTTACCGAGCATGGATACCGTCAAAGATTCCGTGAGGCAAAGCCTGAACGACACGAAAGCCCAGGTCAATTTATTGAACGTTTAAGAAACCTTTTGTTGAAATGGTTTGAACTTTCGGGGGCTGATCAATCGTTGGACGGATTGGCAAACCTTATAGTTAAGGAACAATTCACAGATTCATGTTCAAAAGATCTGTCTGTTTATTTAATGGAGAGAAGTCCAAAGACTCTAGAAGACATAGCCAGTGTGGCGGAACAGTATTTAGTTGCTCATGATGAGAAGTTGTCGACTGAAGAAACGTTGTCATGCGATAATGACGAGGAGCAAACAAATAATTTTAAAGGAGGTGCGGTTCCAAGAGAAGTACGTTGTTTTAATTGTAATGGCTTAGGTCATAAGTCTGTTAACTGCCGGAGAAAGACTAACAGAAATCATCAGGAATCGAGGAAGTGGTGCAATCGTTGCAATAGGCAAGGACACGAAGCGAAGGAATGCAAGGACAAGTCGTTTTCCCGATCCAATCAGTCTGGAAAAGATGAAGACACGGACGTTTATCGATGCGGTTGTGCGTTAATGATTCCTGAACCCAAGCTTGACGAGGAGAATCCGGATGAAGATGTTTGCGGAAAATAATACCTGAAGATCACCTGCCAGTAGTGGATGGAAAAGTTGGAGACAAAAAGGTAAAAGTTTTACGTGATTCTGGTTCTACTGGTATAATAGTGAGGAGAGATTTGGTTAAAGACAGTCAATTAACGGGAAAAACTGGCCATGTGACAAAAATAGATACCACTTCAATCCAAGGACCGTTAGCGATGATATCTATCGAAACTCCGTATTGTAGTGGGACTGTGAAAGCATTATGTTTACAAAACTCTTTAGTGGATCTTATAATCGGAAATGTTATTGAGAGAAATTCTAAAGTTACTTGTTATTCTTGTGGCAAGAATGGTCACTTTGCTCGAGATTGTTCTGTAGATAATCAGCAACGATCTCACGATGACGGATATTACGAGCGCGAAGAACCGAGGAGAAGAGACAGGCGACGACCATTTGGAGTTTGCTATAGATGCGGTAGACGCGGACACTTCGCCAGGGAGTGCGTTGCTGACGGCGGACATTCGGAAAATAGACGTTGCCGTGACAACCACTGCTACCGATGTGGGGAGATTGGACACATAGCCAGGAGCTGCCCTTTTGATGAATAGGCTTGCTACAACTGTCACAAAGAAGGTCATCTCGCCAAGGACTGTCCGGAGAGGAGATGTTTCCGATGTAGGAAGATGGGTCATCTCGCTCGCCGATGCACTGAAGATGTTGAGGACGTTGGAGACTTTCACAGAAAACGTGACTATTGTTTTGAGAAAAGCTATCGTTGGTAGATCATGCAACGATAGACTTATGAGAACTGATTATTGAGTAATTAATTGTTTTATGGTGTGTTTTGTATTGATTGTGTTGTTATATTGTTTGCAACAATATTCAAAGGGGGGGCGTATGTCACAATCAAGGTGCAAATGCCTCGCGATGGCTTGCTTTGTATCTTCAACGAGCGTGTTGTTTGGTTGTAGAATTCTGGTGCGATGTGTTATTATCGGTTATGACCTGAAGTAACCTCTGATGACGAAATCTGTATTATGTAACGTGTTTTCTGGAATCATTTACCCTACGTGACCTTCTAGAGACTTCTGTTGTTTACATTTAAATGCTACGTGACCGAACGATGGTTCTTTATGATGTAACCTTCTCGAAGTTACTGGACTGAACAGCCAACTATAAATAGTGGTGTAGTTTGTATTCTGATTATTCTGAGATTATTATTATGGTGATTGTTATGAGTTGATTATGAGAGTTGTGCTATGAGTTATGGATTGGTAGTTGATGCAGAAATTAGAGTTATTTGAGAAGCCGTTCGTTAAAGTTCTTCAAGAAGTCAGATTATCATTTCACTAGTAGAATTATTCGACATTTAATTGACTGCTTTTCGGTTTGACCCATTAAACTACGTCATTGAACCTTTCCAAGTCTTTTTCCTGGTAAGAGATAGAAAGAAATCGTGACATGAGGGTTTTGTCGGGGTACCACTTGAGACGGTGTGGGGAGAAGCGTGTCGATCTTGGTTCGAATCTGACGATTGTTGAGTAATTGGCTTGGAGAGTAGCCACTCGGAGTGGGCGTGCGTCGATACTGCTGTAGGAATTCCAAGACTGCTTGTTTCGGGGGCAGGGGAGATTTGCGAAGTGCTTGCTTGAACGTACGTACGAGGCGCTCCGCTGCTCCATTGGTTTCCGGATGGTAAGGGGCACCCGTGATGTGCACCATACCCCTCTCCTTACAGAAAGTTTGGAATTCTGTGGATTTAAAAGTAGTAGCATTATCGGTAACTACAGTATGGGGATAGCCGAAATGAGCAAAATCTTCTTCTAGCAGGTTGATAGTAGCTGTTGAAGATAAGGAAGTAGTAGCATGAATACAAGGGTATTTAGAAAAAGCATCAATGCTGAGTAACCAATAGTAACCCATGAATTCTACCGCATGATCTATGTGCAAGCGACTCCACGGTGCTTCTGGAACCGTCCATGATTGGACCTGGGTTTTAGATTGCGGTTGATATTCGCCACAGGTACTGCACTTGTGACAAAGTTCCGCGATGTCTCGATCGATGTTTGGCCATTAGACGGACGTCCTTGCCAACTGCTTCATTCTCTCAATGCCGAAATGTCCTTCATGAAGCAACTGAAGGACGGAAGGACGAAGTTTGGACGGGATGACCACTTTGGAACCGTAAAGTAGACATCCGTAACAAGTAGAAAGAGAGTCTGCGTACTTACGAAACGGTTCGACCGGGTCTTGGAGAAGACTTGGCCGGCCATCCTTCATGAATGAAACGCATTACCGTGGAAATGATAGGATCTTTAGAAGATTCTTTACGTAGTGAGGCAGCATTTGGGGTCTGGACCTGCAAATCCAAAGCATCGATAGCGCAGACGATATCAATGTCATCCGCACTTTCCTCTTCATCGAAGACTTTATCCCCTCCTGCTGGTAAGCGACTCAAAGCATCAGCGTTTTGATGATCCTTCGTCTTCCTGTACTCAATAGTGTATGTAAATTGCGACAAAAAGAGTGCCCAACGAGCCAAAAGATTTGCTGCCAAAGAAGGTGTCGATTTGGTCGGGCCAAAAAGACTAAGCAATGGTTTATGATCTGTGACCAAAATGAATGATCTACCGAAAAGATATTGATAAAATTTCTTTAGCGCAAAAATTATCGGCAAAGCCTCTTTCTGAATTTGACTATAGTTTCTCTGAGAGGCTGTTAATACTTTTGAAATGTTTGCTATAGGCCGTTCTGTGCCATCTGGGTAACGGTGAAACAAAGTAGCACCAATGCCCACACTAGAAGCATCACATGCGATACCTACCGGAAGTGACGCATTGAAATGTGTAAGAACCTCATCAGTAGATAGATGATGCTTCAGCTGAGCAAAAGAGTTTTCCTCTTGTTTTCCCCATCTCCAAGGAATGTCCTTTTTCGTGAGATGGTATAGTGGTTCTGCTACAGTAGAAGCGTTCAACGGTAGAAACTTCGAATAAAATTGTAAGGAACCTAAAAACGAACGAAGAGAAGATACGTAAGTGGGGGCAGACATCTCCAGTACGGCGTTTACCTTGGGACCTTTGGAGATGCCCTGCCTGGACAAAATGTGTCCGAGATACTCTACCTGAGGTTGTGCAAACTTACACTTGTCTTTCCTACACCTCAGGCCTTTTGAGTGAAGTCGATCGAGGAGCCGTCTAAGATTCTGGAGATGCTCCTCAGCAGTAGTGCCACTGACAAGAATGTCGTCTAGGTAGACTGCAACCCCTGGAAGGTCGGCTGTAAGGTCGTCCATGATCTTCTGAACATAACCTGGAGCAGAAGATATGCCAAAAGGTAAAACATTTTGTAAAAGTACGCCACGGTGAGTGGTTAATGCGAGTTGTTTTCGACTGTCAGGACCAAGTCGAATCTGATTGTAGGCATCAGCCAAGTCTATCTTGTTGAAACCGTACCCACCACCCAACTTTTGCATTAAGTCTTCTGGTAAGGGTAACGGGTGACGATGGGTCTCCAGGGAAGGGTTCACCGTGACTGAATAATCGCCACATATGCGTAACTTGGCCTTCGCTTCTGAAGAGTTTGAAGGCTTACGGACTGGAACAACCGGTGTACCCCAATTGCAAAACTGAACTGGTGTCAAAACAATACACCACGTGCAATGCCCGAATCATAGGCTTGTGCTAAGTCCTCCTTTAGCGCGAAAGGTACATGCCTGGGTTTGAGAAAAACAGGTTTAGCATCAGACTTAAAATCTGTGTCTAGTTCATAATCTCGTAAGCACCCGAGTTCAGGCTTAAAAACATCTTTGAACTCGTCACATAAGAGGGAGCATGCTTTCTCCAGACTCTTATCAGGCTTGTCGCATGACTGGATACTCTGTAAAGTAGAATAGTTAGACAGAAGTAATTTATCGATAGAAATTCCTAAAGACGAGATTGCATCACGACCTAGCAAGTTTAGTCCCTTGACTGTCGTGACTACAAAAGGAATATTATCTGACCTTCCCGTGGAAGGACAAGTTACCTGGGCCGTGAAAGAACCCGTGATTGGTACTAGATGCTTGGTAGCAGATTGGAACTGCGACACTGGTGCTTGCAATTGAGGTGCGCCTACCCGAGTCCAGACGTCGTTGGAAAGGAAATTTCCATTCGTAGCAGTGCCCAGTTCTAAGTGTGTGGTTACCGAATTAATGGAGATCGGTACTTCCAACTTTGAATGTCGAGGTTTTCTCACTTGGTTGGCTATCGCTACAATTATTATTGTTTATTTTATATTAAACGTCTGGAAATACAACAACCAATAACTAGATAACAATTGCTGAATATTCATGTCACCAGACTATTTGAAAATCTACAGCACAACTGCAATAAAATGCCTGACCAAAAAAAGCTATATCCTTTTTCAATATAAAGATAGTCCAAAGACTCAATATTTTTAAATTTGCATAGAAAAAAAACTAAAATGACAACCCGTTTACTTATCAAACCATTAACATTACTTAATCCATGCTACTTTAAATCCTAGATTCTCAAATGAATCTGACAGTTTATCAATCATGGTATATGCTCATCAAACTTGCACTTTTGAGCAAAACTACTTTTAATACCATAAATATGGATATCATATTACAATGAAATCATAGTCAATGTTTTTTTAAAAGATTATTACGAAGATATTCTTACTTCACAATAAAGCAACTACTCAAATCACAAGCACTGAAGAAAAATGACTCCCAGTTAGGCCTGATAACTTCAATCTCAATCCTTGCAACAAAATACAGACCACATTACCAACAACGCTGTTTACATTGCCTGATATATCAACTGCATGAATTGGATGAGAAAACAACATTACATGTGTCTTTATATTGGATAGTAGGGTGGCTTGTTTTTGAACTTTTTGTTTTAATTCTCTCGGGGTAGTGGGGAAATGGTGAAAATGAGTGAGAAAACGCTCATGACAAAATTTGAGATTTGTAAAAAATTGTCTTCAGCCTCCTCATGGGACCCAAAAATCGAAAAATGGGGTCAAAAACGAAATTTTTTCCAAAAATATTTTTAGTTTGGGTAGATTCAATATTGTTTAGATATAGCCTATTGGTCACAGCGGTAAACCATAATCTCTTCGTGGGAAAATTGTAACGTAAGATTCCCAAATCCGTTCGTCTGCATGCAATGACCCAAAAATAAACACACTTTCGAAACGTCTATTCAAAAGTGTATTCCAGTAAAATTAGCCCGAGGCTATCGAAATGACTGGTGCAACGCCGTACACCTAAAAACTGTCACTACAATACAAATTACTTGGATAAAAGACGGAACCTTTGTCCAGCTAGCAAGCACTAAGCCAACAGTTAAATGTGCGGCCAACTTTCAAACAATCATTTTACGAATGACCAGAATAGATATCAATATCTCAAATTCACGTAGAAAGTAACTGTGACGCAATAAATGAAAGACAATTATGAAGTCATTCCAACAGGTGTTCAAGCTGATGTAATATTTCCTGTTTAAACAGGCCCAAACAAGTCCAAACAGGTCTTATGAACGATGGTGCAATTTTGGCACATGCTTTAGGAATTTCCATGACGTAATATTCAGTAGACTTGAACGGTTTTATATGACGTTTGATTTGTACAGAGATTGGCCGTAACATAGCGGCCCCTAGTTATGACAGTCTAACATGGCATAACTAAAAAAGAATTGAAGGACAATCGTGAGCCAATGAATAAAACACATGATACACAAATTGCTTGAGTCACTCACGTTAAGTTAATACGCAAATACAAAGGGCATGCAAAGAATGAACAGCAATAAGAATACGCGACGATACATGAAATTGGTACCATAGGTACACGCTAAAATGACGCTATATACAATAAATTATTGCGATAATAACCGACTGTTCTGGGCTCAGACAAGTATCGGCCACCGCAGACAAAACCAGGCTCAAACCCTAACACTTAGGTGTTCTTTACGGGGGCGAGGCACGAAATATCCCTCAACACGTAGTCTACTTTCACTTTCCCCGTACTCTCATCATAGTTGCAGACGGCAACTTTGGCTCTACGAACCACAGGCTTCCCTTTCCTAATTTGTGGAACTACCTCATGCACCCTCCCAAGTTGATACTTCCCACGTTTACCAATGTCTTGGAGAGAACCTACCACTACAAGTTGACCAGGCTCCAAATTGTCGGCCATTTTTAGCCATTTTTTCCGGCCCTGAAGACCTGGCAAGTAAAAATCGATCCATTTATTCCAAAACTGCTGAGAAAGTGACAAATTGAACCGATAATCCCTTCTTAATTGGTCACGATCATGTGGTTGCCCAACAGCACAGTATGGGTCTAAGTATGGGGTCAAAAGTGAGGCAGGGGTGATGACAGTAAAATCCCTAGGGTCGTCACTCAAAGGTACCAAAGGGCGTTCGTTCACGATCCGAACGGCACTACCTGTGTACGTAAGCAGTTCAATAAAACTGGGCTTACGTATTGAAGAGTCCAAAATGTGAAAAAAGTATTTGGTCACATCAGCCATGAAACCAAATCTTTCAAGCCGAAATCTAGCCAAGACATCTGCCAGAGGGTTTAACAAGTCAGACAAGTCAGGGCAAGAAGACATTACATCATTTACACAAGTTCCTCGAAATTCAGATTGTTTTAAAGCCTTCTTCCTTAAAGCAGCATCTCTATCTGACGCCAACACAAAATTGTTAGGTAAATCAATATCTTCCTTCAACGGTACAGGTATCTCAAATCGACCACCTTTCAACTCAATATTCGGTTCGACAAGTTCTCTAGCCAAAATGTCATTGCGAGACAATTCACAGGTTTCATTTTGCAAAGTCAAATCCTGAATGACTTTATTCAGGTCTGCTATTTCCATATCGCGAGACTCAATTTTACGCTGAAAGCCAGAGATGACATCCGACTCTGAAGACGTCTGCACTCTGCACACTTTAGCAACGCTTTCAACTAAGGGTGACTTACCACCACAAGCCAACCAACCGAGAGGAGTGAGCAAAGCATGCGGTTCACTACGATTGTCACCAACACGCTCTTCTTTTGCACACATCAAATAAGCGTTGTCGTTGCCAATCAGTACATCTACAGTACTACAATCATTCAAATGAAACATATTCACGTCATGAAAATGACGGAAACCACTTAAATCTTGTTTATGGGGTAAAGTTTTAACATCGTCAGCCCAAGCTGGGTTAACCACCGAGGTTATATCACAAAACAGTTCATCAGTCTCTAACGACTGGATGTTGAGTTTAACAAGGTCAGCACAAGTAGGTTTCTGACCAGCCAGAGTATCCATTTTAAACGACGCTTTATCATACGGTTTAAGACCAAGTTCGCACACCAAGTCACTCGAAACAAAGGTCAACTGCGAACCAGGATCATGCTGACAATACACCAACTTCGATTTGCCCGTCATTGGATTCAAAACACGAGCAGCAGTAACGCGGTTAAAGGCTGCTTTAACATTTCCAATCTTAACATTACGCACAGGAACTCTGGCACCAGCATCATCTTTACCGACCGAATCCAGAGAATCACGTGACGTCACATAAAAATCATGCAGAAGAAAATAGTGTTTCCTATCGTTGGTAGGTCCACACTTACGACAGTTATTTGCATGATTACAGTCTCTAACCATATGCTGGCGCAAACAATTCAAGCATTTGCCAGCTTTCACAATGACATCTCTCCGATCTTTAGGTGTCAAGCGCAAAAATTCTTTACAATTAGACAAAAAATGATATTCCACTTGACCACGTGATGAACAACAAAAACATGCCGGTATGTCACTACGTCTGGCCACACCGCCGCGCGGTGCGCCAACAGCAGTCGAGTACTGCGAACTCCCTGAAATCACATTATCATGGGGTTTTACCGACGTCTGCCTAACCGGACATGAAGGCAATTTTCCTTTGCCAAACTTTTTAAATTGCTGCGACTCACCAGAATCGCCCATTAGCATAATGCTAAAATCAGTCGACTTACGCGTTTCCTCCCGTACTACAAATTCAAACAAACTCTGAAAAGTAGGTTCCTCAGTGCTACCATACTGATCACCTAAAAAGTCAAGATAACGCTGCTTAGCGTCAAACGGGAGTCGCTTAGCCAAATCCAAAACAAAACGTCCTTCCAATTTGTCACGCTGACCATAAGCTTTCGCGTAAAGCAAACACTGCGACAATTCATCTTTAAACTCTTTCAGATCACTGGAAGAGGTCGAATTCAATTTGCTACCATAGCGATACTTTCTAATTTCTGGTTCGGCAAAAAGACCTCCACGAACTCCAAAACGCTGGGACAAGCGAGCTAACGACATTTCTATTCTGTCTTCCTCTGACAAGCCAGGAGTGTCGGAAACCAAATTAGCAATCGTTTGCGCAGCTGTTCTAACACAAGCTGCTTGTAACAAAGTCAAACGAGTTCCCTTAAAGGGCGAAGCTGCCATCAAGGCCATAACACGATTTTTAAAGAAGACAAATGGCATATTATTACCATCGTAACCAATCAAGGCCGCCTTATCGAAGAACGTCCTACTATTTTGGTATTCAAAAAAGCAATCCTGCTGTTGAGAACTCGATTTAGCGGGAGAAGACAAGCTATATCCCTTAAGGGGCTGAGTGGGCTCAGTCCCATGCACAGCCCGATCACGATCCTCAAACACGTTAAAATCAGGAGACACGATACGCCTCTCACAACCACCCAAATTACGTGTAGCTGGGCGATCAAAAACTAGCGGCGCAGAAAACTTTGAAGGGGGCAAAGCATTACTGCTAATGGCGGCCCCGTGACCTGTACGCTCTGGGGGAAGAGTTCGGCTAAAATTCGCAGGCCTTGGCACTAGGTCCTTCGGAAGACCCTTAGCCGCGGCCCCGAGACCTCCTGAAACAGCTGGAAAACGTGTGGATTGCACTGGTCCACTTACAGATTGAACAGGCGTCTGGAAAAGGTTAGGTAAATTAAACTGCGATTGATGTTCACTTCTGGAATGCCTAGAAGAGCCCTTCCTAGAGCTACGCCGGGAGCCCAACTCAGAACGATATTCAGCTAAAACTGCCTCTTTACGTTGTTCGGCCCTCAACTGAGCGTCTTTGAGTGCGAACTCAGCAGCTCTAGCTTCGGCTTCGGCCTCAACTCTTGCGGCAGCCTCTGCTCGTGCGGCCTCAGCAGCTCTCGCGTCGGCCTCAGCTCTCGCGGCAGCCTCTGCTCGTGCGGCCTCAGCAGCTCTCGCGTCGGCCTCAGCTCTCGCGGCAGCCTCTGCTCGTGCGGCCTCAGCTCGTATGGCCTCTGCTCTTGCGATGGCCTCAGCAGCTCTTGCTTCGGCCTCAGCTTGGATCTGGAGCTCCTCTCGTCTTAACTGTAGGTTAATTTGTGCAACTATCCGTGACGAGCTCTCAGACATCCTAGTGCTTACATTTGAGGCGCTATCCTCAGGATGTATGTCAGCATCCAACCTATCTGAGAACTCACTTTCTTTTTGTTCGAAGTTATTTTTTAACGAGTTAAATTCGGGATCTACCCTATCACGAAGTTCCGCCAAGATTGCAGAGTTAACAATTTTACTCAAAAGAGCATGGAAATGCCTTAATTCCTCTTCTAAAGTAGATAAGTTAGATCTAAAAATTAACAGTTCCTGCTTATCACTCAAAGAACCTAGGGCTACAGAAAGTTCCCCAATTTGAGTCAAAATATCCCGTCTAAGATGCCGGGCCTCTCGAACTGACTTAGCCTCATCGTTAATGGGTCCCTCCCCAGAATGGCCTGCCCGACCGCAAAGAACATCATCAGGCTTAAACTCAGTCGAGTCTACGGCGGTCGAGTCCTTGTCACCACCGAGTGTAGACATATTAAATGTTAGGGCTAAATTTAACAATTAAAAAATTAAGTTACACAAACACACAAATTACAGTAGTTATAAAAAACTTAACTGCCAAGACCGTAAAAATACAAAAAAGAATTTAAATGCACGATACCGTAGCTGTACGAGTATGTGAAGTCCAAACGTCCACAAAACTTGCTTGGATTCTTCCACTTGAATCTTCAAGCACAGATGGATTGCCTTTAATCTTCTTTCTTGCCAATGAATGTCAAAGTTATTTTTTCTTCTGTACCAAACTGAGAAGAAATGTCTTTACTTTTTAGCTTAAAGTTCTTCAGTTGCCTACCGAGAAGAAATGTCTTTAATTTTCTTTGCTTCTTTAGACTACCAACCAACAAGATCTTCTTTTATTATTTCTTTGCTTTTGTAGCCTACCAACCAACAACTTCGTCTTTTATTTTTTATGGTCACAGCGGTAAACCATAATCTCTTCGTGGGAAAATTGTAACGTAAGATTCCCAAATCCGTTCGTCTGCATGCAATGACCCAAAAATAAACACACTTTCGAAACGTCTATTCAAAAGTGTATTCCAGTAAAATTAGCCCGAGGCTATCGAAATGACTGGTGCAACGCCGTACACCTAAAAACTGTCACTACAATACAAATTACTTGGATAAAAGACGGAACCTTTGTCCAGCTAGCAAGCACTAAGCCAACAGTTAAATGTGCGGCCAACTTTCAAACAATCATTTTACGAATGACCAGAATAGATATCAATATCTCAAATTCACGTAGAAAGTAACTGTGACGCAATAAATGAAAGACAATTATGAAGTCATTCCAACAGGTGTTCAAGCTGATGTAATATTTCCTGTTTAAACAGGCCCAAACAAGTCCAAACAGGTCTTATGAACGATGGTGCAATTTTGGCACATGCTTTAGGAATTTCCATGACGTAATATTCAGTAGACTTGAACGGTTTTATATGACGTTTGATTTGTACAGAGATTGGCCGTAACACCTATCTAATTAAACTAAGAAGAAAAATTGGAGTCATTTGAACTATTCCTTCAGCTTCCTCACAGCTTCTGAAAATTTCCATTTAGCTGAAAATTTTGCATTTTTGTGGGTGGTTACAAAATTGCGTTAGATATTTTGCCAACTATAAAACGTCATTGTATTTCTCTTTATAGACCTGCCCTGAGATGTTGCGTCATTTTTTAATGAAATTGGGTTAATTTGGTAGGAAAAAGTGACGTCTTTTATTTGAATTTACGTCACTGACGAAGTTTGTAGTTATGTAACCACAAACAAAATGCGAAATTTTCAGCAAAATGGAAAGTTTCAGAAGCTGTGAGGAAGCTGAAGGAATAGTTCAATGACTTTAATTTTTTTTTAGGTTAATTAGATATATCTAAACAATATTGTATCTACCCAACCTAAAAATATTTTTGAAAAAGTTTTGTTTTTGACCCCATTTTTCGATTTTTGGGCCCCATGAGGAGGCTGAAGACAATTTTTTACGAACTTCAAATTTTGTCATGATTGTTTTCTCACTCATTGGCACCATTTCCTCACTACCCCGAGAGAATTTAAAAAAAAAGTTCAAAAGAGAGCCACCCTATTGGATAGTTGTTGCTTTAATACCGTGTCATAGATAGCAGTGTTGTACGTTGACGCCGTCAATTTGACGGCGTCATTTGACAGCGTCAACTTTTGTTGACGCTGAGGCTAGCGCCGTCATTTTGTTTTTTAATTGACGGAAGTGATAGCGCCGTCAACTATTTTGCCGATTTTAAGCGTCAAGCGCTATGCGTCATTTTTTGTTATCTCGTTTCACAATGAGAGTTTCACAATGTATTTTGGTCAGCGCAACTCAACCGAATTACTGGCTTTCGTGTTGGTTGGAATGGCTACCTGAAATACAAGCGGAAGAAGTGCGCCAAATGGTGATCATTCATATCTTGAGCAGTAGCCTATCGAGAACGAGGGATCGGAGAGCAAAATAGAATTTTTTTTTGTTTGTTTGTCGTATCCAGGCTTACACCCGGTGGTTGAAGATTTAGATTAAGTGGACGGGAAGGCGAGGAAGTCAATCTTTGTGTCCACCTTCAGGAACGTCTTTAAGTGTCCCGCGAAAGACACAGCCACATGCTCTTGAGGGGTGTCGAACCGGCGCCCAATGAATGTCATCGCGGAGGTTGAAGACACTTTATTTCAAGAGCTCTATGCCCCTGAAAAGAGCGATTTTGTTGCAGTGGACATCGTTAAAAGATTTATATAATTATGCTAAACTATCAAACCACGCTTGGAACAATAATACCTTTCCGAGTGAACGTTTTCAAGGCTTGCTGTTGAAATACAACACACCAATACCATCTAGCGCTGCTGTGAAACACATGTTTTCCCTTGGAAAGGACATTATGCGTCCCAAACGCAGCAGATTGTCAGACAAACGTTTTGAAATGCTTGTGTTTCTACAAGGAAATAACTAATAGGTTATAACTAATAGATAAGCAAATAACTAATAGATAAGCTACCTTAAACCTTGGTCAGACTATAAAGTAGCATAAGGCAACTCTTGATAAAAAAAAGTCAAATTATATCGAATGCCCCTTTCCCACGGAACAAAATCCTGCGTACGCCACTGAACGTACCATCAATACACGTAGTTCATTGGGTTTGGTAATCCAACTACGTCGTCTACGTAAGTCGTAAGGCATTAAATGCGACGTTAAGAATGTTATGTCGTATCGTTTGTTTTCAATACAAGATCTATCCAAATGAGTAAACCAGCCGTTGCAAATTAAAACATTATCGTCAATGCAAGCTGAGTACCTATGCCAGTAACCTTTCGGCCAGTGGCGTAGCCAAGAGGGGTGGGTGGGGGGTGGGTTTGGGGGGTACAACCCCCCCCTTGACACGCGTGTGACGTCACGATATTAAGAATGATGCTTTCAGTCACTATGTCTCTAAAACAAAGTTTGCCTAATTTAAAACGAAACTGCATTAAAAGAGCGAGTTTTACCAAACATTGAAATAAAACTCAGCCAGGAATTAGCAACAACAAAAACATAGAGACTTAGCTTTATTACCGAAAAATGCCCAAGAAAACATGATCTTATCCTTTTGCTATGCCACCGGACAGCACCATTTTACAGGAATATTTATACCCACATTTTTGTTGAAAATGCTCTCAGAATGCACCAAATTCAAAGTAATTTTTCAAAATTTTCTGGGGGAGGCTCCCCAGATCCCCCGCCGCTAGGTGTCGCCTTTGGCGAAGACGCCGTCGGGCTTCGCCCGCCGGCCGTCAAAACCGCCCCTTTCAAAATTCCTGGCTACGCCACTGCTATCTGGCTATTATTACCAAATGGGCGTTTTTTAATTTTTTTTCGTTTCGATTCAAAAGCATTTTCAATGGCTCCCCCCTTGCGAAAATCCTGCGTACGCCACTGGCTGAGCATATCAACAACCCCAGGACAGGCAAAGACAAACAGCCGTTTGTACAAAATTCTATATTGAAAACAGTTAAACCGTGGCCAACAAAAATATGAAATTAAATGCTGGAATATTCACAAGTTGTTTTCGTTTAATATATTTTTTCACTTTGTGCAGGCCTATAAATAGTTGCCGGGATCAAATGCTCACAAAAAAGGTGTATATGTGGCCTCACAACTGTTAATTTTTAAAGTTTATAATAAATGATTATTATTGACCATATCTAAAAATGATAGCCTGCTTAAGCTATCTTTGTAGTATTTCAATTAAGTTTTGTGAGCATAGCATAACTCATAGTAAAATTAATTTAGCCAATAAGTGGATATTTTTGCTCAAATATTTTTACAAACAACTACATTAGTGGGATATAGAGAAAAACAACACACTTCATGAGCTCACCAGAACCAAACAGGGTTTCAAAATTCTACCGATGAAGAAGTGTAGTCTGGTGTGTATATATTGTAATAAATATCTGTAATAACCTTACCTCAGCTTGTCAAACGCATTATTTTACATTTATTTTTTACAAATGCTGAATCGAAACTTAACATTCAGCCCAAATTTTAGTACCAAATATAATGTTTTCAAAATTGTCGATACTACGTTTTACGTTCAAAGCAAAATGTTTTTTTTTATACAAAATGCAGTGCTATAAAGTTACTAAACTGGTAGAATGTTTAATACTTATGGTAAGAATCGATTTGTCTAAATAACGAGATATTTTTGCCGAAGTGACTTTATAACCAACTACATTATTAAGATATTGAGAAAAAACAAAAAACGTCATAAAGTTACCAGTACCCAGTAGGCTTTTAAATCTTACCTTTGAAGAAATGCAGCCTACACGTTAGTGAATATCAGCAATAAGCTTACCTCTGTTTGCCAACTGTGCTCTTTTACAGTTCTATTTTGCAGTTGTAGAATCGAAACTATCATTCTGCCCAGATTACAATACCACATGCAACAGTTTCCAAAGTTGGTGGTAGTACATTTTACATTCATTGAAAGATGAAATACAAGTACTGTACAAGGTGAAATAAGAAGAATAATTTTCATTTGATAAAATACCAACTATAGACTAAATACTTGATTCCGTAAAGAAAAGTAACTACCTCCTGACTTTGTATTCAGTTACAGAATGAATGTACTTTTTATAAGTTCAGTCTTTTCTTGTCTGGTTGTTATTTTCGGACAAGGTGATGACCTTTGTCTTCCATTACGTCGTGGTGTCCTAGGCAACGATCCTGGTCATCTTGCTCCTGTCAATCAACAAGGACGTCCTGGCAAGATCGGACCAGCAGGAGTAGCAGGACCTACTGGACCAAAAGGAGACAAGGGATCACCTGGTCTTTGTGAATGCGATCCCAATGAAATTGAACAACTCCGAGAAGAAATGCGACCGTTGCAGAAATATTTGAGACTTGTTCCAAACTCTCCAGCAAAAGGTTTTATTAGTTTTTTCTAATTCAAACATCAATTTGCAACAATTAGAAGTTTGACATGATGGGGATGCAAATAGTGTGAGAAATGTGTATGTTAATGCATGGGCTCTATCCAAGGGGGGGTGAGGGGGGTGATCACCCCCCCACTAATTGGAGTGGGGGGGTGATCAATGCAAAATCACCCCCCCCACTCATTTGGCTTTGAAAAGGTTTTGTGATATTTTATTGATCAAATTTTGAAAAATATATTTTCGCTGTTTAGCACATTTTGAATTTTTTATCAATATGAATATATATTTCATTTCAATATGATTTTTTGGTTTGGCAACCCTGAACTACGAGCCAGGCGTTTACACTGTGTTTTAACTTAGTTTGCTTGGTAGCCACTTTAACAAAAAAAAAATTCTGCCACTGCAAATGACTAGAATGACACCGCCAACCAATCAGAACATGTTGTAAGAGGCTACCGTCCAATTGTGACCTTTCTCGCACTTAGCCAGAGAGTTAATCTTTGTTTTGAACTTCATTTGGCAATTACAGAAAAAAAAGAGCAATAGCAGTTGTGAGAATCGAACTCACGTCAATGAAATGACTACTTTCTAACCCTAACCCCTAAAAAGCCAACCAAGCTGCCAACTTAGTCGGCAGCAGTGGCCGAGTGGTTAGCGCGTTGGGCTCGCAGTCGAGAGCCTGCATGTTCGACTCCACCCCCCCGCACTTGCTGTTGTTTCTCTGGGGAACAAACTTCACTATAAGTATAATTGCCTCTACCCAGTGATCGATTTCGAGTAATGGGTAATACCAAATTTAAGTCATAAGTAGAGTAGACAACCGGAAACAGACATTGCCGTCGGCTGCAGCGTGGGTCAGGTGTACGTCGGAAGGCGTACACCGATGCATAGCGCTCAAGTCCGCTTTCTCGCAATGCAGGGTTGAAAAACAAATAAACAAACAAACAAACAAACAGCTGATAGAAAATCCAGCACTTGATTTGCTTTGTATCATCTTCTTTTCGCCCTTTTTCACGTCACGGAAAACGTAGTTTATGATTGGTTCGAGTTTTCATTTGCAGTGCCAGAATTATTTCTTGTTAATTAAGTGACTACCAGTTTGCTTACCCAAAAATGCGCTTTCCGAAACATACTTTGTGAAACGACTTCGAAACCGAACATGCTTCGAACAAAAAGAAGCTGATGCTGCAATAGGGGGTCTGGGGGGCGCAGCCCCCCAGAAGTTGAAATAACTATGACGATTTTAGCCCACTGTTCAAAAATCACCCCCCCGAATTCTAAAAGTGGATAGAGCCCCTGTGTTAATGATCAATTACAATAAAACAAACATTGCTTTGAAGCGTTTATTCAAAATTAAAAATGTTTTTAAATACACGTTTTTAAACAATGCCTTATTTTTCAAAACCTGCTTTTCAATCTAGTTCAGGCATGTGGGGTTGGCATTAGAGATGGTAGTATACCTGACAGCGCATTTTCGGCTTCATCGATATGGAATGGTGGGCATGCTGCGCATTATGCAAGATTAGACAACACAAAGCGAGGTGGATTTTGGCATGTTGGACAAGGAAGTAAGTGAATTATTTTGTTAAACAAATCTAAAACAGTACGAGGTCACGCAAACGCTTAGACAATACTTCCCATCTTTTTGCCATTTGTGTCAAATAAGCAATATAGGCTATATGTCGGCTCTGGTTCTTTGAAATAATATATTTTGTATCAAAATGAAATAGAAATTTTGCTCCACGAAAAGCAATTCAAAATGAAACAAAGCAATTTTTCACAAAGTAGATACCGGTAATCAGAAGCAAAACTAAAGCAATAGACTTTTTAAAAATCCAACAAAATTCTGGTAATATTTTTGATTTGACGTCTGCTGAAAAACCAAATATTTGACAACTCTTTCAAAAACTATTTTCGAAGCCATTCATGTTGGGTTTAAGGTGATTTCCAAATTGAAAGATTTTCATGCAATTCGCTTTGAGTTGATAATGAAAACAAAATTGTATGCAATGTAATAAAAGTTGCAAAGATACAGGCAATTATGTAGGCTATTTCCGCATATTTTGCTGGTTTAAAAAAAAGTGTTGTGGAAGATGGACATTTTGTGGCATAGTCCAAATTAATACTTTCAAATAACCGGGCAAGGTCCAGCAGCATATACCCTTTATACAGTATAAACTTTCCATTCCATATCATCTCTGTGTCAAAATATTTTAGCAAGGTTACTGATCAATTTTTGGAAAATCAAAAAAGCACAATGCCAGTAGTTTTCCTGATCATGGAAAGTTTGATTACTCAATTTTTAGAACTTCAAACTTTGAAACATTGCCTAAGTCTACTGTAATTAACAAAAAGGTTGTGAGATATATCTTTTTTGAATTACTCATACATCAAATATAGAGCATAAATTAGAGGTTCCCAAATAGAGTACGTCATTTTGCGTCATTTGCGTCATTGCAAGAGTGCAACAAGCTTGCATTGACTCTATCCATATTTTATGAATACAGAAACACATATTCAAAATTGAAGTTGCCAGGTGTTGAAAATATCTTCAAACCACCGCATCACTTTTTTTTAGTGTATAAAAATATGATAGTCGAGCTAGTACATGACGATGTGCATAACATGACGTGACGTGATAGTACATGACATGATGTTGTCGGCTGCATACCTGAGTGGTGAGAGACTTGGTATGGACTCGAAAAGGCACCGGTTCGAAACCGCTCAAGAGCATGTGGCTGTGTCTTTTCCTAGACTCTAAGGACATGCCTGCCTTCCCGGTCACTTTATCTAAACCTTCAACCCCTGGGTGTAATCCTGGATACGACAAAAATAATGTTAAATTTATAATGTTAAGTTTTCAAGAAAACAACCATTTTAAGCGTTTTGGGTTTGGGTTTGCAAATTGCTTTGAGCTACAATGTGCCATTTTAGCAAATTTAATGTTTTAATCCTTGTAAAATATAGATGCATCGTGAAAGCAATAAACATGAAAAAATAATTTTAATATAAACAAAAGTTAATCAAAAAGAAAGTTATAAAAAAAAATTAAGCAAAATTATCAAAAACAGATCAATATAATAAAGATGTAATTAAAATGACAAAAACATATAAAATGGCAATGACAAGACATGTGCAAAAAATGACAAGGAACAGATGAGTCAAAAATAACCACAGAGTGGAAACTAGAGTTATAACATTTGATGTTTCTTGAGACCCACTCATTTTAGTATGTTTAATGTTTTTTTTAATGTTAACAAAAAAAAAACTGTTACAGAAGCTTGATAATAATCAATAGCTTAAATCCTGCAGAGCAGTAAATGCTGCTTCCCAAACCTTCGGCTGGGGGCCCATGCATATTTAGTTAGTGTAGCATTTTTCGGCTTATAATTTTATATATAGTATTTTTGTTCCATTTTTGTAAACTTAAATTGCTTGCTTTGCTCGCTCAACCACATTTTTCACCTAACCAGCGACCTTGGGCATGCATAGTTTCAGAAAGTGGACTAAGAGAGTAAAAAGTTTTTGTGTCTCACAAATAACCAACAAAATAATGCAATATTCCCAAGTAAACACAGCTTATACAAATAGCTCAGTTAATTAACAATTAAAGCGATGTATTTCTGCGTTTGTGGAGTTAAGTTATATAATGAAATGTGACCTAAAAATACCATAGTTGAAGCGAAGGTGAGGACACTTCAGATAGATTTTCGAAGTTCTAGCTTGCTGAAAGGCTTCACCACAGTAGGCTATACAGGTTTTCAAGAAATTAATTTACAATCCTTCTGTGGACGTGAATGAAGTTTTTTGAAATGATAAGCTAACTTAAATTTCAAACCAAATCTTCGACTCAGTCCAATATTAATTAAATGAATTTATTTTCATACAAAGCGATCTATGGTCACATACTAAGTGTGCATTTTGATAAAAAAAAAAAAAAACATTATTGCGCCCAAAATTGCTTAAAGGGGTACTAAAGAAAAAACCTGACTTGGCGATTTTCCACGTTCTTTGTGTTTAACTTGCTACCATAAAACGATTTTCAATAAAATTTTGCCCCATTGCGGTCTGATCAGCATTCCGCGCGTACTTTTGTCAGAGCTTTCAAAACCAGAATGGGCCTGAGCAGCAAAGCGTGCGACTGTACAGTCTACGTAATAAAAGACGAGCAATCAGCTGATCTCGCAATAATTGTTACTGCGGGCAATTTAACTGTAGGCTATGTATGTATGTAGGCTACATCAAAACATCAGATTTCAACGTCAAAACATCAAACAGTTTGCTCAAAACCTCAGATCTGATGTTAAAACATCAGATGTTGTAACGTGGCTTTTGTTATTGCTGTCTTTTGTGACGTATTCTCGAGCTGTGTTTGCACTTTTTGGTCATTTTGAAAAAAAAATGAAAATAAATCAAACATTGGACTTTGGGCCTTGCCAGCGCCATTGAAAACAAATTTTTTTCGGTAATTTTTTTTTGAAATGTATTCTTGAATGTTCAGTTTACGCATTCTAATGCTTAATTCCCGTTTGAAAATTTCATTTAGTATGCCTTTAAAAAGTGACCAAAACAAAATCATATCTGTCAAAAATGTTTGGGGAGCATACCTCCCACATCCCTTGTCCAACTTTACTTTTCCAGCATTACGTTTTGAATTGTCCAAATATCTTATAATTTTTGCTTTGTTAAAACACTGGGCCTTAACTTTTTTTTCCAAATCCGCTACTGCATTGTCTGCGCAATAGGCTACTGTTTTTTTCTAAAAATCTAAAAGTCGTTTACTATTTGCTAAAATGATGAATGTGAATTTTTTTCCTACATTAGGAGTTTACGGTCATGACCTAACGCTTTCTTGTCTTATTTTCAAGAACGATCACTAAACATAAGGGCTCACTGGTGAATTTTGGGGGCAAGATGGTGCTTACACTGCTCTGATTTATGTGTGGCCGTGTGGTCTTGTTTTAGGTATTAGTATACATTTTTGCACATTAAATGTCCTCAAGCGTGTGTCTATTCGCCACTTTAGGCATACATGAATACTATATGCAACATACAGCAAAAATAGGCAAAGTAAATATTTGAATTCGGGGTGATGTTTTTAAAACTAGGTCAAAATAAAAGTTGTTTTCTTTGTTTTGAGACAAAAGTTCTTCGAATTATAATACAGGAATATGAGGTTGTAAAAATATTATAACCCTAGTAGACACCGAGAGATGCTAAAAGAAATAGATGGAAACTAAAAACAAGATGGTGGGATGACGTTGAAAATAACTTGTGCTCCCTGAATGAGCACAGCTAAAGATGGAACCGCGTAGGAGCATAATGTGGAAGCCATTTGCCAGCGGCCCAGCAGTGCTATAAACTGTTGAAGATAATGGTGATGGTGCATCATGCAATAGTAAAATAAATTCAATTTAAGTCGGACAACACTAAAGGGCGGAAATGCGGAAGGCGGAAATAAGCCGGGCGTGGAATGGCGTATTGTCCGCAGAAATAGCGATTTAATGCCCATGTAGAAAAGGCGGAAGTACGATCTTGGCGTCCATATTGTTTAACATAGCGATAACTTTATCATGAAAGAATGAAATGTTGCAACAATTGCATTTTGCTTCTAAAAAATAAAAAGGATGGTGCAATATTTCAAATGCAGTTCTCAATGACAATTTTGTGAATATACTTTATGACAAAAAGCAAATATATGAGATTTCATAATTGTATACATATTTTTATTTGGTTGAGTTTATTGCTTACTCAAAAGCTTGCCTAATGTGACGCATTTGGAAGTGTTGTTTTGTCATAATAAATTAAAATCGTTGTTTAACTCTACTTGTACTTTACTATCGTTTCAACTTTATAAAATATCTTCTCTCTGGCTATGACAACCATTCTTTTGTACTGTACACTGTAACACTGCACATGCCAAATTTGTGTTTTCACCATTGCATTTAGTGCATGCTTGCGTCAACAGTATAAAAAAAATTGAATCGAACTGCCACAAAGAAAAGAAATGTAATTATGCATTTTCTCTCCGCTCAAATTTGGAAACAATACCGCACTTCAAATAAAATACAATTAAAACAACCAAAGCTATCATTGACGTCACAATTGCTTCCAAATCATACTTTTAATAATAATTATGGTATTACCAGAATCAAACAATTTAATCACCTCACAATTGCTTTCAAACAATATCTTTCAATGATATTTCAACATAAGAAATACTTCACTGTTGACTTGTGGCTAAAATTCGCAATTTCGCATTTTTCCTATAGGCCTATTAAAGAATTCCTTCAAATATTCAAAATTTACTCCAATAACTGTGGAATTAAAACAATTAAAATATTTAATAGCATCACAATTGCTTCTAAATAATATTTTTCAATGATAATTCAACGCAAGAAAATGTTCGGTATTGAGTTGTGGCTAAAAATCGCATTTCCGCCTTTTTCCTGTTTCAATGGATTCCTTTGAATTTCTAAAATTTACTCAAATAACCGTGGAATTAAAACAGTCAAAGTATTTAATGACCTCACAATTGCTTCTAAACAATATCTTTCAATGATATTTCAACATAAGAAAATGTTCGGTATTGAGTTGTGGCTAAAAATCGCACTTCCGCCTTTTTCCTGTTCAAATGAATTCTCTTTAAACTTTCAAAATTTACTCCAATAACTCTAGAATTAAAACAGTCAAAGTATTTAATGACCTCACAATTGCTCTAAATAATATCTTTCAATGATATTTCAACATAAAAAATGTTCGGTATTGAGTTGTGGCTAAAAATCGCATTTCCGCCTTTTTCCTGTTTAAATAAATTCCTTTCAATTTGTAAAATTTACTCCAATAACTGTGGAATTAAAACAATTAAAATATTTAATGACCTCACAATTGCTTCTAAACAATATCTTTCAATGATATTTCAACAAAAGAAAATGTTCGGTATTGAGTTGTGGCTAAAAATCGCACTTCCGCCTTTTTCCTGTTTCAATGAATTCCTTTGAATTTCTAAAATTTACTCAAATAACCGTTGAATTAAAACAGTCAAAGTATTTAATGACCTCACAATTGCTTCTAAACAATATCTTTCAATGATATTTCAACATAAGAAAATGTTCGGTATTGAGTTGTGGCTAAAAATCGCATTTCCGCCTTTTTCCTGTTTCAATGAATTCTCTTTTAACTTTCGAAATTTACTCCAATAACTCTAGAATTAAAACAATCAAAGTATTTAATGACCTCACAATTGCTTCTAAATAATATCTTTTAATGATATTTCAATATAAAAAAATGTTCGGTATTGCGTTGTGGCTAAAAATCGCACTTCCGCCTTTTTCTGGTGTAAATAAATTTCTTTAAATTTTCGAAATTTACTCCAATAACTGTGGAATTAAAACAATTAAAATATTTAATAACCTCACAATTGCTTCTAAACAATATCTTTCAATGATATTTCAACATAAAAAAATGTTCGGTATTGCGTTGTGGCTAAAAATCGCACTTCCGCCTTTTTCCTGTTTAAATAAATTCCTTTAAATTTTCGAAATTTACTCCAATAACTGTAGAATTAAAACAATTAAAATATTTAATGACCTCACAATTGCTTCTAAACAATATCTTTCAATGATATTTCAACATAAGAAAATGTTTGGTATTGAGTTATAGCTAAAAATCGCATTTCCGCCTTTTTCCTGTTTCAATGAATTCTCTTTAAATTTTCGAAATTTACTCCAATAACTCTAGAATTAAAACAGTCAAAGTATTTAATGACCTCACAATTGCTTCTAAATAATATCTTTCAATGATATTTCAACATAAAAAAATGTTCGGTATTGAGTTGTGGCTAAAAATCGCACTTTCACCTTTTTCCTGTTTAAATAAATTCCTTTAAATTTTCGAAATTTGCTCCAATAACTGTAAAATTAAAACAGACAAAATATTTAATGACCTCACAATTGCTTCTAAACAATATCTTTCAATGATATTTCAACATAAAAAAATGTTCGGTATTGCGTTGTGGCTAAAAATCGCACTTCCGCCTTTTTCCTGTTTAAATAAATCCCTTTAAATTTTCGAAACTTACTCCAATAACTGTGGAATTAAAACAATTAAAATATGTAATAACCTCACAATTGCTTCTAAACAATATCTTTCAATGATATTTCAACATAAGAAAATGTTTGGTATTGAGTTATAGCTAAAAATAGCATTTCCGCCTTTTTCGTGTTTCAATGAATTCTCTTTTAACTTTCGAAATTTACTCCAATAACTCTAGAATTAAAACAGTCAAAGTATTTAATGACCTCACAATTGCTTCTAAACAATATCTTTCAATAATATTTCAACATAAAAAAATGTTCGGTATTGAGTTGTGGCTAAAAATCGCACTTCCGCCTTTTTCCTGTTTAAATAAATTTCTTTAAATTTTCGAAATTTGCTTCAATAACTGTGGAATTAAAACAATTAAAATATTTAATAACCTCACAATTGCTTCTAAACAATATTTTTCAATGATATTTCAACATAAAAGTAGGTTCAGTGGTGAGTTGTTGTTAAAAATCGCATTTCCGCCTTTTTCCTGTTTAAACAAATTCCTTTAAATTTTCGAAATTTACTCCAACAACCGTGGAATTAAAACAGTCAAAGTATTTAATGACCTGTCTGCACTGTCTAAGTACCAAAGGATCAGCCAACAGTCTCAATATTATATTAGAAATCGATTTCATGAGAGGCCGCAGCCCTCACATCGTCAGTCTATAGCAGTGGTTCTTAACCTTTTTTTCCCCAGCGCCCCTTTTCAGAGATTTCCATAGTCTGGCGCCCACCATAATATAAGGGCTGTAGCCTACTAAAGATGATGCGTGATACAGTGAAGCTATATCGGATTCTGCATTGTAGCGCTGTGCAATTAGAAAATGAAAACTTAGCTTGTGAGAATATGGTAAATTTACTTAAAGAAACACATTCACATTTATTATTACTTTAAGGAAATAGGGGCAGTATTTCACTCAGTTCTCATTTACAACATGCATGTGCCCCAAACAAAAAACTCAAAATAATAACCGTAGGCTAATAATAAGATATATATAAAAAAATGCACTTTGAAAAAGCAGGAAAAATGTATTAAATACATTGTATTTAATGACTACCTTGGGCCTGGTGAGAATTTGCTAACTTAATTATATCAGGTTCAATATTTGATAAACAGAGCCTCAGATCACCCCTTTTACATATTTGCAGTCTATTTCTCTGCTTAGTTAAGAGTTGCAAGACTGAACTGAATCCCTTCTCTACCAGGTATGATGAAGGAAACGCTAACAGCAATAACTTGATTTTTTCCCAAAGATGAGGATATTTAACGTGTTCCTTTGGCCAGAAAGCTTCATAGCCAATCTGCTGAAACAACACTTCACTTTCAAAGTCGTTTTGCAAGTCTATAAGTTCTTCAACTAGATTTGGATCAGAATTGTTTGCATCAGCCTGAAATGGATTCACAATATGGCAATCCTCTTTGCCGTCCAAGATGAGGCCTAGCGTTTGGCTTCCAGTCCAGGTGCTATTATAGCGACGTCCACGCTTGTCGGATGGTGTTGTGCATTGTGCTGTATAGGTCAACATAGAATGCTCTGAGAGAGAATCACTACTTCCCTTGTTAAACACAATCTCTATACTGTATATAGCTCCTCATCCTCGGTGGATTCTCGTACCCCCAGCAGAACTACTAAAGCAAATTTGCAGTGAGGAAAATAACGTTACACCTTCTAAATGTAGCGCCCCCTATAACGCCCCCTGAATATTTCCGCCCCTCTAAAAGTTACCAGCGCCCACTAGGGGGCGGTAGCGCCCAGGTTAAGAACCACTGGTCTATAGTATGAAACAAGTTACGGTTCGTGCAAAGATAACAAAAATATACGCACTATGACGTAATAAGAATAAAACAAAGGCGTGAATGCCACGGGAATGCATAGTAGTGGAGTCAACACTAGGTCAAAAGTAAATAAATAATTGGTAGAAAATAGACGAATTATTTCACTGCAGGTAAAATCATGGATTGAATATTGATGGTGGCTTTGATCTTGTGAAGCCATTTGTCCTCACAAGCATCAAGCCGGTCTAAACTAGGTTGTTCAAGAAAAGTAACACTGAAACAGTTGGACAGAGGCGGCTTATTGCTCAGATCATGGAAATTGGCGAAATGCTTAAGTAAAGCTGTACTGTCATTATTTTTAGAGAGGTCAAATTTATTCCAGATATTACGATGGCCTGTCCAACGAACAGAAAATTTATTCACAGTTTGGCCGACGTACTGTTCCTTACATACGTTACAAGTTGCTACATAAATACCATAGTTACTACAATCTAATTGTTGCTTGAGTTTAAAAACTTTATGGGGGGTGTTCAAAACATTAGTATGTTGGATCATTGAAATATTGTGTGAGCCGAAATTCCCACAAAGGGCGCAGTGTCGGCAGGGTCTAGAAGACCCGCATAGTTCCGACTGTACTGTATCTTTCGACAACTTTTTATAATTGGTCAGCTGATTACCAATGGTTTTAGGTCTGGCATACGTAACCATGGCATTCGGTTTTAATTGTTTTTCTTTTTCTGTAAGTTTCAACAATTTGGGGAATGCTGTAGCTAATGCAATGCGGTTCTTTTTATTATTTTCAAGTTTTTTGGTGTTGAATCTATCTTTCCAGTTCGAAGCAAGTGCAATTACATCGGATGTCATGTCTTCAGGGAAGTCGGATCTGAGTGCTCTATCTTTTAGACGCTGAAGGCTAGATAGGAAGTCCTCGTCGCATTCGTTCAGATGGCGCAGCCGCAAGGCTTCGCTGTAAACGATTGACTTGAAAGTCGTCAATGGATGATGCGAGGTGCCATTGATGAAGCAGCGATCTAGAGCAGTACTTGTGACAAAATCTTTTGTCACAAACTTGAACTTTGTATTATGACTGATGCAATGGTTGACATCCAGAAATTCCACTGTGTCTGAGTCTTGCGTAGTGTCGGTTTGTCGGAATGTAAGATCTAAATCAAATTTTGCGAAGCTTTCTCTCAGTGCGGATTTGATTGAGTTTGTAGTAGTTGTACCAATTGATATCCAAATAATGTCATCGATGAATCTTTTAAATACACAAGCTTCTTGCAGGATAGTTTTTGAAGCTTGAAGGATGTAATGTACGGTGATGTTCGCCAGGGAAACGCAATGATTGTCACCTGTGACAATCCCATCAATTTGGGTGAAGAAGTTTTCCCTATACTGGGTTACAACATTATTCATGCAAAATTCATTTAACTGAATAATTGTTTTTCTAGCTTCTGCAGGATAGGTAGTCTGCGTTGCAAGTGCGTTTTTCAAGGCTTCATTGACTACACTTATGCGTTTAAGTGACGGATACAGCGCTTTGACATCTGCTGCGACAATGTAGAGTGTTGACGTTTTTAAACAATCTTCAATGGTGCCTACTGTTTTGGTTTGCCAAGCCATCAGTTCTTTTATGTACGGTAGTGTTTACTGTCTCGGCAGTATTCGTTCGGTTGTGTTTGACAAAATGTTTTACTGATTGGTCCTAAAAGTTCTTCCAGAAAGGCGGTAGCACGTGACGTTGTAATCATTCCTGCGGATTGGAGTAACCGGACAGGGATATCTTGGATGGAGATAGTGGATAGTTTATTCGGTTCAATTTTGTGCGTCTTGAAAAGTGGATAACAATAGGCAGTACAATTGTTTCGGAAATGTTTGGCTTGTAGTCCAGTGGCTTTGTGGTAGAAAGACCCTCTCAGTTTGAGACCAGACGTGTGGAATAATACCTTATCATCAATTACACCAGTCTTATGCAAAGAGGTAAGAGCTTCCTCGCAGTAGCGCCGAATGCTGTCCATGTGTTTATCAATGGTATTCGAATTGAAAGGAAGGTTTTCGAACTGTTGCAGTTGGTTTTGCATAATTTGGTCGTAATCCTTGTAATCTATTATTATCACTTTTCCATCTTTGTCTGACTTGCAAATAACGATTTTTTTGTCATTTGTGAGTTCCCTTAATCTAGCGAGGCTTTTGCGAAGATCAGCGGGTAGGTTGTTGCTCTTCAGGTATGATTTTCTAACTTCAGAACCAAGGTTTCGAATTTTGCTGAATGTCATGTTTACGTATGCTTTCGTTTCAGGGTCGAGTTGATTGTTGTCTGGTTTTGACGATTTAGGAATTTTGAGTTTTTTTGGGAGATAAGGTGCGCTTTCCTTCGATTCATCCTGCTGGAATACTGCCTTCCATTCTATTCTCCTAACATGCTGATAAGCGTTATGCCATTCTGAATTTTCAACTGACTCTGTCCAGCTGGGCGTTGGGGAAAAATTTAATCCTTTCATTAATAACAACTTATCGCTTTTCTCCAGGGAAATAGAGGATTTGTTCAAAATCATAGCTTCCGCTCTTTCCAGTTTTTTCTGTAGGGCTCTCTGTTTGTGGCGTTTTTTGTATCTTCTCTTGTCCTTGTTATTCTTAACAGCTTTTTTGTGATTATGATCTAGGTTAGGCCTGTTCAAGGATATCCTAGTATCCTTCTGTTTTTGAAACAACCAGTTGAACTTGTTTATGAAGTTATGTTTGATTTTACGACGTTTTTGAAAAATTTGGTCTCTCTGAAGGTTGGTTAATGAATTCCACATACTTTTGTTACCTATTGCTTGCTTTTTTAGCTTCGAAATATCAGTACTTAATCTGCGACTCTGCTGGTCTAACAAAAGGTCGAAATCCATTCCTTTGTGGTGGTTGGATGGTAGAAGTACTTTGAATTTTAAACAACGATTAAGGAAGACTAATTTTTCTCTTACCTTAGCGCACAGGACGCAACTTGTAAAGCTCTGCTCAGTATAGCCAGGGATCCCCTTTCCTTTGCTAGAATGTCTTTGAAGTTCTCTAGTAGTAAACTGATGGAGGAGATCTGCCTGACTATCTGAGCTGCTATTATGCTGCGACGATCCTTTGTCCATTACTACTTGGTCTGTCTGCACTGTCTAAGTACCAAAGGATCAGCCAACAGTCTCAATATTATATTAGAAATCGATTTCATGAGAGGCCGCAGCCCTCACATCGTCAGTCTATAGTATGAAACAAGTTACGGTTCGTGCAAAGATAACAAAAATATACGCACTATGACGTAATAAGAATAAAAGAACTTTTAGGACCAATCAGTAAAACATTTTGTCAAACACAACCGAACGAATACTGCCGAGACAGTAAACACTACCGTACATAAAAGAACTGATGGCTTGGCAAACCAAAACAGTAGGCACCATTGAAGATTGTTTAAAAACGTCAACACTCTACATTGTCGCAGCAGATGTCAAAGCGCTGTATCCGTCACTTAAACGCATAAGTGTAGTCAATGAAGCCTTGAAAAACGCACTTGCAACGCAGACTACCTATCCTGCAGAAGCTAGAAAAACAATTATTCAGTTAAATGAATTTTGCATGAATAATGTTGTAACCCAGTATAGGGAAAACTTCTTCACCCAAATTGATGGGATTGTCACAGGTGACAATCATTGCGTTTCCCTGGCGAACATCACCGTACATTACATCCTTCAAGCTTCAAAAACTATCCTGCAAGAAGCTTGTGTATTTAAAAGATTCATCGATGACATTATTTGGATATCAATTGGTACAACTACTACAAACTCAATCAAATCCGCACTGAGAGAAAGCTTCGCAAAATTTGATTTAGATCTTACATTCCGACAAACCGACACTACGCAAGACTCAGACACAGTGGAATTTCTGGATGTCAACCATTGCATCAGTCATAATACAAAGTTCAAGTTTGTGACAAAAGATTTTGTCACAAGTACTGCTCTAGATCGCTGCTTCATCAATGGCACCTCGCATCATCCATTGACGACTTTCAAGTCAATCGTTTACAGCGAAGCCTTGCGGCTGCGCCATCTGAACGAATGCGACGAGGACTTCCTATCTAGCCTTCAGCGTCTAAAAGATAGAGCACTCAGATCCGACTTCCCTGAAGACATGACATCCGATGTAATTGCACTTGCTTCGAACTGGAAAGATAGATTCAACACCAAAAAACTTGAAAATAATAAAAAGAACCGCATTGCATTAGCTACAGCATTCCCCAAATTGTTGAAACTTACAGAAAAAGAAAAACAATTAAAACCGAATGCCATGGTTACGTATGCCAGACCTAAAACCATTGGTAATCAGCTGACCAATTATAAAAAGTTGTCGAAAGATACAGTACAGTCGGAACTATGCGGGTCTTCTAGACCCTGCCGACACTGCGCCCTTTGTGGGAATTTCGGCTCACACAATATTTCAATGATCCAACATACTAATGTTTTGAACACCCCCCATAAAGTTTTTAAACTCAAGCAACAATTAGATTGTAGTAACTATGGTATTTATGTAGCAACTTGTAACGTATGTAAGGAACAGTACGTCGGCCAAACTGTGAATAAATTTTCTGTTCGTTGGACAGGCCATCGTAATATCTGGAATAAATTTGACCTCTCTAAAAATAATGACAGTACAGCTTTACTTAAGCATTTCGCCAATTTCCATGATCTGAGCAATAAGCCGCCTCTGTCCAACTGTTTCAGTGTTACTTTTCTTGAACAACCTAGTTTAGACCGGCTTGATGCTTGTGAGGACAAATGGCTTCACAAGATCAAAGCCACCATCAATATTCAATCCATGATTTTACCTGCAGTGAAATAATTCGTCTATTTTCTACCAATTATTTATTTACTTTTGACCTAGTGTTGACTCCACTACTATGCATTCCCGTGGCATTCACGCCTTTGTTTTATTCTTATTACGTCATAGTGCGTATATTTTTGTTATCTTTGCACGAACCGTAACTTGTTTCATACTATAGACTGACGATGTGAGGGCTGCGGCCTCTCATGAAATCGATTTCTAATATAATATTGAGACTGTTGGCTGATCCTTTGGTACTTAGACAGTGCAGACAGGTCATTAAATACTTTGACTGTTTTAATTCCACGGTTGTTGGAGTAAATTTCGAAAATTTAAAGGAATTTGTTTAAACCGGAAAAAGGCGGAAATGCGATTTTTAACAACAACTCACCACTGAACCTACTTTTATGTTGAAATATCATTGAAAAATATTGTTTAGAAGCAATTGTGAGGTCATTAAATATTTTAATTGTTTTAATTCCACAGTTATTGGAGCAAATTTCGAAAATTTAAAGAAATTTATTTAAACAGGAAAAAGGCGGAAGTGCGATTTTTAGCCACAACTCAATACCGAACATTTTTTTATGTTGAAATATTATTGAAAGATATTGTTTAGAAGCAATTGTGAGGTCATTAAATACTTTGACTGTTTTAATTCTAGAGTTATTGGAGTAAATTTCGAAAGTTAAAAGAGAATTCATTGAAACACGAAAAAGGCGGAAATGCTATTTTTAGCTATAACTCAATACCAAACATTTTCTTATGTTGAAATATCATTGAAAGATATTGTTTAGAAGCAATTGTGAGGTCATTAAATACTTTGACTGTTTTAATTCCACGGTTATTTGAGTAAATTTTAGAAATTCAAAGGAATCCATTGAAACAGGAAAAAGGCGGAAATGCGATTTTTAGCCACAACTCAATACCGAACATTTTCTTGCGTTGAATTATCATTGAAAAATATTATTTAGAAGCAATTGTGATGCTATTAAATATTTTAATTGTTTTAATTCCACAGTTATTGGAGTAAATTTCGAATATTTGAAGGAATTCTTTAATAGGCCTATAGGAAAAATGCGAAATTGCGAATTTTAGCCACAAGTCAACAGTGAAGTATTTCTTATGTTGAAATATCATTGAAAGATATTGTTTGAAAGCAATTGTGAGGTGATTAAATTGTTTGATTCTGGTAATACCATAATTATTATTAAAAGTATGATTTGGAAGCAATTGTGACGTCAATGATAGCTTTGGTTGTTTTAATTGTATTTTATTTGAAGTGCGGTATTGTTTCCAAATTTGAGCGGAGAGAAAATGCATAATTACATTTCTTTTCTTTGTGGCAGTTCGATTCATTTTTTTTTTATACTGTTGACGCAAGCATGCACTAAATGCAATGGTGAAAACACAAATTTGGCATGTGCAGTGTTACAGTGTACAGTACAAAAGAATGGTTGTCATAGCCAGAGAGAAGATATTTTATAAAGTTGAAACGATAGTAAAGTACAAGTAGAGTTAAACAACGATTTTAATTTATTATGACAAAACAACACTTCCAAATGCGTCACATTAGGCAAGCTTTTGAGTAAGCAATAAACTCAACCAAATAAAAATATGTATAAAATTATGAAATCTCATATATTTGCTTTTTGTCATAAAGTATATTCACAAAATTGTCATTGAGGACTGCATTTGAAATATTGCACCATCCTTTTTATTTTTTAGATGCAAAATGCAATTGTTGCAACATTTCATTCTTTCATGATAAAGTTATCGCTATGTTAAACAATATGGACGCCAAGATCGTACTTCCGCCTTTTCTACATCGGCATTAAATCGCTACTTCTGCGGACAATACGCCATTCCACGCCCGGCTTATTTCCGCCTTCCGCATTTCCGCCCTTTAGTGTTGTCCATTTAAGTCTGGTTTTAGGTACTTCCTTAGCAATAAGTCTTATGCTTTACACCTGTTAAAAAGTAGGTTGTCGCAAAGTTGAAAAACGTATTTTCTTTGGAAAACAAACAAGAATAGGCTACATTTAATCCATGAAAGTTTATTTTTGACAATTAATTGACAAAATTGTATAAATTAATGAAAATATGTGGCTTGGTAGTTAAAACATAATAAAAAGTGAATGGCCTTTTTAAGGTTGCCATAACAGCAACTGACTAGCGTGATGTGTTGCAGAATCTAGCCCTGGTCAGTGGATTCAAGTGGATATGCAAAAGCAAACACAAGTTGTTGGAATAGTGACCCAGGGACCACATCACAGTCAATGGAATTATTGGATCACTCAATACAAAATTTCATATGGAAACTCACCAGATCAGTTGCAAATGATCACAAATGAGTCAGGAGGAGACAAGGTAAGCGATTTAGTGTAGCTTGCTTTTACCTGTTTTCGCACTTGTAGGCTGCCATAGGCAAATACAAATCACCATGTCACTTGGATGACTTGCCAAAGACACAGCAGCATATATTCTTGATCCATGTGAATCCGACGTCCTATTGAGCGTCGTATCAGGAATCTCACCATTTGGCTGTGCAGCCGACGATTCGAGTCTGATTATGATCATTTAGGAAGTAACAGCAGAATCTGTAAAATTTATATAAAAACCACTGCGAACAGTAAAATTATAGAATATCGATAGAGAACATAGAAACCATATCACTGACCAGACAATTTGTAGAGTTAAGATCAGTTGCTCATGTTATGACCATGCAGTTCATGTTAAACATAAAATTAACGGTCTAATTTCGTCAAATCTTAATTGCTGACACTCGGCTGCATTCCCTTTACAATTTATAATTTTTTTTATTGGAATATGATCAAGCAGAAAATGCCCACCTGTCCACTTCAACCATAAACAAATGAAACCAAGCAACCACAGGGCATTTAACATAATACTGTATATTAAACTAAACATAAACTATCTACGAACGTTCTGGCCATACACATGCTAGCCCTTTTCAAGTAATGAAAAAATAACTGATTTTACATCTACATTGAAATAAATAACTGATCTTCACGCTAAATTGAAAACGAAATGCATAAGAATGAAGCATTTCGTTTTCAATTTAGTGTGAAGATCAGTTATTTATTTCAATGTAGATGTAAAATCAGTTATTTTTTCGTTACTTGAAAAGGGCTAACACAGTGGTTCTCAACCTTTTTGTCTTGGTGGACCCTTTTGGTGTCTTCGAAGCGGTCGCGGACCACTAAAAATTTCAATTAAAAATGTTGGTATATCGCGTTTCCTTATGGAATCATATGTTACATAAGTTTCAAAGCAACACACTGAAAAGAATTTGCTGAATTCGCAACGCACTTGACGATTGATGAGATTGACGAAATTATGTTATGACTTATGAGCTGTATGTTGGCACACAGGAGCAAACATCGGTAAGCTATATGCTCATTTGATGTTTTTCTATAACTTTTATCAAAAGTTAATAGAATACTTGCGACTGTTACAAAGAATTTCTCCCTTTTTTCATTTGAAATCAATATTAATTCGTTATAATCACAGTCATTGCAAAACTGTGAGTGGTGATAGACTGCTGACTAACGTTTGTATTTCTAAATTAATCATTGATCAACAATCTGTTGTCTTAAAAGAATTTAGTTGAACATAGCCAACATAGCCTTATTAAAAGGTTTAAGTAATTTATATGATATTTTAGTTAAGAAACCAAACCTTTGTGCAATGTCCTTAGCAATTTCAAACGACGCACCAGTGCGTTGCGACTTACAGTTTAAGAATCACTGTAGGCTAATATATAAACAAAGCACAAACAATTTTTAAATTTCTTAATTTATCCGTCTTGTTGAAAACTCAAAAACTTTCGCGGACCCCTGGAAATCGCTTCACGGACCCCTTGGGGTCCGCGGACCCCCGGTTGAGAACCACTGGGCTAACATGTGTATGGCTGAAAACGTTCGTAGATAGTTTATGTTCAGTTTAATATATTATGTTAAATGCCATGTGGTTGCTTGGTTTCATCTGTTTATGGTTGAAGAAAGCCACCTCTTTATCAAAATTGTTCACTTAAAGTATTCTAGTTTTCATCACTTGCATTACAATAAAGCGCCTTTTTGTTTTTCATAATTATTGTACTTTTATGTGAACGTTTAGAACAGGGGTCGGCAAACTTTCTGTACTACTGGGCCAAATCTACAAACTTCCGGTAACGCGCGGGCCGCATAAATTTCAACCTATAAACAATCACCACATTATCCTTAAAATCATGGCGCACCTGCAACTCCTATTCCTGTGTCTATTGCACAATGAGACGTGTTTGTTGCCGTTTCATATTTATTGTCAAACACGTATTAAAACGCAATGCATTGTTTTTATTTAGTTATCATTTATCAATGCGAAGGATGATGTTGTTTCTGTGTCATGGCCAAGGTGTTTAAATCAACTGGCAACTTTGTTGATGATATTTGCAATACGTAATTCAAATGACGACCTGACAGGCGAGTGCGAAGTTTATTCTTTGCGTAATTCATTTTTGAAAAAAGCTGCTCACAGCAATATGTGCTTCCAAACATGCACATTACAGGTTTTGCATTGTCATACAGATGAGGATAGGTGGATTTCTGGACATATTCTTTAAAAAAGTTGGCAATTGGAACTGAATCGTATTTGGCCTTCAATATGTTGGATGATTGAAGTTCAATGTTCAACCAAAGACTGGCTGCTCTCTAGTAGCCTTCCACTGTAGTCCGGGAACATCGTGAATCTGGGGTGGTAAAAAGATAGACCCCTGGCCCCAGAGGCTCACACGACGACGAAGACGATTGAAGTTCAATTATTTCTATTTGCATCTCATGTGGCATAGTATTGACATCCATTGAAAATGGAAGGCAAATAAATCGAATCTGTTTTTTTGATTTTTTAAATCGCAAAATCGAGATTCAAAGTTAGTTTTAGTGGAAACGATAAGTGATATGTAGGCTACTTATCAGGGTTGAAAGGTTTACAAAGGCCAAAATTGGGAAAATAAGCAAAGTTGGAATTGATTAATTGAGTTTCCCAAAGACGTAGCTTGTTTACGAAGGCAGTAATATGATCATACATCTGATTAATAAATTGCTCCTTTCCTTGTAGTTGTAAGTTTAGCTTGTTCATATGAGAAGTGAAATCAGTGAGAAAGGCTAAATCTGTTAACCAATCAGGATCACTCAGTTCATCAATGCCGAAACCTGCATTCTTTTGTTTCAAGAAAGTCCTTATTTTGTTTCGCAAATCATAAAACCGTTGCAACATAGCACTGCGACTTAGCCATCTAACCTCGCAAAATACACCAGATCTTGATGCACAGCATTCATCACTCCAAGTAAACTTTTGAATTGGCTGTGGTTAAAGCCTCTTGCCAAAACAAAGTTGATTATTTTAACAACAGTAGGCATTGTTATGATATAAAATGAATTCATGCGTACATAATGATGAAACTTTAGTGTATGCACTAAAAGTAAGATCGTTCGAGGGCCGCAAAAAGTTTGTCCGCGGGCCGCATTTGGCCCGCGGGCCGCAGTTTGCCGACCCCTGGTTTAGAACAATAAATAACAATGCATCCTTTGCATTTCTTTTATTAGTGATTCACTCTTTTCAGATTTTTCAAGGAAACACTGATAGAAATTCTTACGCCATCAACATGTTTCCTCAACCAATCACAGCTCGGTATTTTCGACTGACTGTTGTCGCAATTCATTATCATGCAGCTGCACTTCGAATGGATTATCTCATATGCTGAAAAAATGATCCTTATACATCTTGAACTTGTGAGAGTTAACCTGGTCATTAAATGATTTGATCCTGGACTATTCTTTTTAAACCATAAAAACATGATTGTAAAATATCGAGTCTTCTACAAGTCAGCAGTTGTGAACTGAGCATTTAAGCAAGCGACAACTGAACAAGTAATAATTGAGCAACATTTCAGTAAGTAGTTGAAGTTGTTAAATGATAAAACTGAGTAAGTATAACAAGTGAGCAAGCCATAACTTGGTATGTCACAAGTCAGCAAATTCGGTTTGGCAAGAGACGACCAAGCAAGTCCGACGTGAGCACGTAGGCCTAAATCTCGTTTGCTGACTTGGCAGTAGCTGAAATGTAATTGCTAAGTTGAAGCACTTGCTGAGTTGTCGCATGCTGAGTGGTCTGACGTCCCATATATCAGTATATAACCATACATTAAACCCATATTTACAAACTCATCAACGTGCATCTTTTTCTATTGGATTAGGTGTTCAATTGCAATAATCTTAAAATGAATACATTTTCTTTTTGTTATATTGCTGTATGGAATCACTTGTTTATACGCTTTTCTGAATAGTCATGTCAATAGGATGCTTATTCCTCCAGTCAAATAATGTAGATAAATAACATCGACAACAGCAGTTGTTTCAATAAGAATGGTAACAACAGAACGTTGAAAGTCTGAACGGTCATAATCGAAATTAAAAAAATTGTATATTACTGTTTTCATCTTTAGCAAGTTATCTTTAAATAGCTTTGAACAGTTGCTGAATTTTATGATGAAATTGTGTTTTAAAGTTTATTATTTTAACATCACTCCAATCTATACACAGCTGCTTTTATTCATTACTAATAAAGTTTGCTCTTCAATTACAACAATTTGTTGCAAGTTATAATAGTAGGCTAACTGTAATAATAACAATAATAATCGGGTTTTTTTGTGCCCATTACGATTAGGTGGCCGGTCGATTGGTCGAAAGACATTTGGTCGACAGGACGTTTGGTCGACAGACAATTGGTCGACAGACATTTGGTCGACAGGATATTTGGTCGACAAGACATTTGATCGACAGACATTTGGTCGACAAGACATTTGGTCGTCCAAATGTCTTTCGACCAATTGACCGGGTACCTACGATTATGCCCATTATGCCCATTACGAAAACATACAGTACACTGCGATCACAGATGCGATACAACAGACGACAGGAAGCAGCGAAGTGACATATAGTCTTCGAGTCAGCTGCTCCTTTTATTTTGGCTTGCCATTAAGTGTCTTTGCCGAGACACAGCCGCGTGCTCTGGAGCGGTGTCGAACCCACGTCCTTTCGAACGTCGCGCAGACGTTCTCACCACTCGGCTACGCAGCCGATAACTACTCAACTACCGACTGTACTCTAGTAACTATAAGGTTACACTTCAAAGTCACCAAACTCGACGAGAAATGTGACCTATTTCTCACCGAAACAGCAAAAAATGACATCATAAATGTAGTTTGGAAGAGTAATAAACTTACTTGATTATACAATGCATTGGAAAAAGACAAACATCGCTTTAAAAATGACAAAAAGATAGCAGGTCACAATAAGACGTACTGCCTACCCATCCTAGCAGGCATCCAACCCGCTGAGCTACGCCGTAAAGGAGCCACGATTTCTCTTGCTTGCCGCGCTCTGGACCCCGACCATCTCCTCCATGCAACATTCAAGCGACCACCACCTATAAAGCAGCGGCTGAAATCAAGGCGCCCCTTTGTGCCTGCGGCACAACAACTACTTAAGAACACAGAAGAACTTGGCTTAAGTGCGGCACACTGGACGAACCACATGTGGAACACGGAGTGGCAAAATCACACCTCCACGCTCCGTGATTTCATACCCGACGCTGATCCCCGTCCACCAAGGATGTCCCTTGCAAGGCTTGCGTGGGTCAGGCTCAACCGCCTGCGAACTGGCGTCGGCCGCTTTCGTTCGGACATGCACAAGTGGGGCCTGGCTCCTTCCACACGGTGCGCATGGTCTGAGGGTCCTGGACGACGAGACTGCTGAGTGGCTGATGATTTCCTGCCCTCCAATCTAGCCTGGAAAGATCGCTCATACGCCATCATCATCAATAAGACGTAGAACTAAAGATATCATTTTCACAAGCAGCAAGTATTTATAGTCCACCGCATGATATTGATCAATATCTCAAACATTGATATATTGTTGTCTGGTTTATTTCAAACTGTGATAGTTCATATGGCACGAGTGAACAAACAAAAATCAAAACACAATAGTAATATTAAAACTGATACACTAGCTTGTAAAAAAATCAACAATACAAAAAAGATATTCTATAGGTACTTAAGTAGCAGTCAAAGGAATAAAGTGAGTCAGATGACATCAGAGGTTGGGTAAAACTATTTTCTCATAGAAAGCATTGAAACACAACTGAAAAAATATCTTTTCTCTACAAGGTGTTGTAATATTTAAAATACTGTAGTATTTGTAAATACCGCACAAATACTACAAATAAACAGTATTAAACACAAGGTATCAACAGATTGTTTACTGCACACACCCGGTATTCACGTGCATTGACATAACGAGGTATGGAAGTCAGAAACCTGTATAAATCATTGTATTCAACTTGCAACTTTCTAGAAAAACTGCGCTAATTATATCACAACTATTGTCATTTGCATGGCAGTTAAAGGTCAAATAATATTTGTTCTTTTGCTAAAACCTCCATCGCCGCGTTCTAAGAGAGCAGCAAACAGTTGTTTGGACTATAACTTACAGTAAATTACATTAAAGTTGTCGTTACGATTTGTACACATGCCTATGCATACAAGAGTAACTTAAATACAAACATGTTGTGTTAAGCTAGCTTGTTTACGCTGCCGTAAATTGAAATTTTCACCTAAAATCTCTCATTATCTCAAAAATTACTTTTCAAAAAAATCAAATTGACCTTCGATTTAGTTTTGAATCTTTATCCTTGGACTGACAAAGCCTTTGATAAGTAATTCCTAACAGTTTCGAATATTTGTAGGGCTTTGAACCACTGACGCAGGTTCGGTTACCGAGATTGTGTGATTGAAAGTTTTTAACTTTTGTCTGCAAAATTTACTTTGCGTTTGTAATTCAGGCCATAAATTGTGAGATTTTTTAATCAATTCCCGTTCATCTGGCTTCTTCTTTGATTTCTATTTTTGCAATACGAGCTTTCAATATTTTGTATGATGAGGCAGAATCAATTGTTCATTTCGTCTGTTGGCTTCGGTTCGCTCACATTGGTTGAAATATGCTTCTGCAACCTCGGCCAGTGGTTCAAGTGAATCTGAAGAAGCAAGTATAAGTTGTTGGTATTGTGATCAAAGGAAGACTGGTTGGTTGGTTTTGAATCTTTATCCTAGGACTGACAAAGCCTTGATTGTTTATGCCTGGTAGTTTTGCATACTTGTAGAGGCTCTTGATGCAGGCCAGGTTACCGAGATTGACAAAGAGAAGTTTCCGATTGTTGAAGTGTTGTTGCCGCTGAATGGATAGCAGTCCTTAACGTGCGTTGCTCAAGCGCACACCCTGAGAGTCGAACTTGCGCCGGCGCGTAACCACTGAGCTAACGGGGCGAATAACCAAATAACGACCAAAAAATCAATGAATTACTCAATAAGTTACAATATGTCATACAATATGTCATATGGAAGCTCTACAGATCAGTTGCAAATGATCATGAATGAGTCGGAAGGAGACAAGGTAAGCGAGCATAGTCTACTTTAAAATTTCTTTCCAATTTATCTCTCAGAATTTTACACACGTTTGCGCAAAATTTTTGGTTTCTATTCATAACTTGATCAAATTTTACTCATGCGCATTTTCAATGATAGTTTATTACCACTCTCAACTTACTACTAAAATACAGCTGAGGTTAGCTTGGAAAGTTTGTTGGGTTAAATGTGCACGAACATCAGTACTTTGGTAGTCACCAACGTTTTGCCATGAACGAATACCTATTCAATATCTTGCTGTTTGAAGCTGTTTTTTCTGACTTGGAAAAGCATATTTCAAAGCCACTTTTCTGCACTATCGAAACAAGATATGCCAGACCTGATGTGTTATTCTTGATATACCATGGTCGTGGTTTTCCATTAATCTATGATCTTAGGCAAGCTTAGTGAACAGCACAAAATATCTTCCGAGAAGCAAAACATTACAGCATTATTGTACTGCATGAAAAATACAAAGAAAGAATTCTTGTCAATTTAAGTTTTCCCTTTTCAAGTTTAAATTTTCTGAATTGCTAATGTCGTTTTACTCAATGTGTCTTTTTTGCCATCATATGTTTCTCTCAAATATACATATATTTCTGATCATCATTTTAGCTGTCTTCACATGAAGAAAAGCCACTAGTTACCGGGGTTGGAAGTTCAGGATGCGGATAAGTCGAATGGCTAATGGAATGCTTAGATAGGAGATCTTACAGTATACCGATTTCTCTTTCTCAGTATACCCATGCACCAATGGGGAATGGCCTCTTCCTCCTCCTGTGAATGTGGTGCCGAGGAACAGACCGCAGACCACATCATCAATGACTGCTCCATCTTCAAGCCACCTAACGGAGTGGAAGGTCTGCGTGTCATGGATGATGAAACCAAAGACTGGCTGCTCTCTAGTAGCCTTCCAGTGTAGTCCGGAAACATCGTGAATCTGGGGTGGTAAAAGAATACACCCTCGGCCCCAGACGCTCACACGACGACGACGACCGATTTCTCTTGCCAACTCCCTTCGTGTTCTAGCAAAAATAGCAGTTAGTTGCGTGATCTTGGAGTTCTTAGGCTGCTTTGTGTTTCGGAGGACTTACATGATTGCACACATCCAGTGCTCCTTCCAGACACTTCTGTCAACATGTATGCTGCTCGGCCTTATAAATATGCCATATTGATATTCTGAAGCATTCACAAATACGATTCCATCGAAATAAGAATTTTCAAATTGCATGAAAACTAAAGCTTGTAGACAAAAACCGACTTCAGATTTGAAATCAGCGCAAAAAACCAATCAACAATCAATTACAAAATGTCATGCAAAAAAACCTAATGAACAAACAATTGTGCCTCAGCGTTTTTGATTTTGATACAGTGATGTGAATTTTCAAGAATCGCAAATCCTCTTTGTTTATCAAAATTGAAAAGTAGGCTAGTCATAGCTCACCAAAACTAAACGTTTGAGGTTTCAATCAATGTTATGTAGTGTGGGCTATAGCAGTTACTTGCTGTTTACAAAAATAACTTTAGCCTGTTATACGTATTTTATTGTGACCCGCTTTCTTTTTATCATTTCTGTAGAGATGATTGCCTTGGTTCTAATATATCGCATTTTGAAGTTTGCTTATTTTGCTTTCATAAAACATTTATAATGTCATATGTTTATGTTCTATTGATCGGCGAAGGATGGGTCATATCTAAGTCGATCTTCCTCACTTAATAATGTTGTCGGATTCTCAAAACTCTTGATTTAAGATTTTCCGTGGATACAGGCCAGTGATTCTCAAACTTTTTTCCTTTCACGTACCATTTAGAAGTTTCATACAGTGTTGGCGTACCCAGGGCCGGATTTAGCTGATGGAGGGCCCGAGCACTTTTAGATCGGGGAGCCCCCGTGCAAAAATCACCTCTACGTCTACAGTAGCATTAATCCAGCACTGCACAGCATTTTGCAGAAACTTCAAAGGCTGAAAGGAAAGAAAATAGCACAAAATCACATTTTTTTCCACGTAGGGGAGCCTTTCAAAAGTCGGGAGGCCCGGGCCACCTACACCCTCTGCCCCCCCTAAATCCGGGCCTGGGCGTACCACATACATTTCCAAAAAAATTCCAAAACATACAAAAAGAGGCAAGAATGTTTAACGAATATCAGCTCAGGGCTCGGAGACAAAACGATTATTGTTTAACAATCACATAGCGCAATTTTGATTCACTTCACCGCGAGACGAATGAAGACTGGAGACGCAAACAAATAAATAAAAATGACTGAAATTGCGTCGCAAGTCCAACAATCTTTTCCAAAAGCGTCACAACGAAAAAAGTTTGAGAACCACTGACCAAGGTGTTGCGTCATAAACGCTTGAATCTCCTCAACTCAAAATTAATTATGACACAATAATGCACATTGTGTAATCTAAAAGTTTTCGCAAGTTCTGTTATTTTATTTTAACTATTGTTATTTGTCAACTTAAGCGAGTTTTTCGCGTACCATCGGGAAGACTTCCGCGAACTCCTAGTGTTACGCGTACCACGGTTTGGAAACCACTGCTATAGGTTATCCATGTGTATTCTCTATTAACTTACAGTATAATGTCTGTATTTTATCATGTTTAATTATATCTCGATTTTTACTTACTTTTTTCTTGAATCCTCCTTCCGCATTGTCACACTGAGCCGGTTTCCTGTAATTTTTTCCTTGCTAAGTCTTTCATGACATCACACTACGTTTTTGAATGCGAGACTCTCAAAGTGGGAGTTAAGGAAACTTGTCACTTTTTTAATTTCTTTAGCGTGTTATAAGATTTAAATTGCTCTTGTTACACTACAAATCGTCCACTACAAATTGTCCAAATCGTTTTTGGTCTGCACGATATATTATGTATAATATACACTATACAGAATACATCGTGCATTGATACAAGTTGTAGTATCATAAAATGGCGCCAAATGTCAGTTTTCAGTCCAAAGTCGCTAGGCAAAATCAACGTCGATTAGCCTCAAATTTGGTGCGTGGCTTTCAAATGCCATGTACAACAATGCGACAAGCGATCACTGAAATGTGCAATAAAAATGCTCCTTATTGTAGCCTATATATTTTTAAAATATAAAATTTCCAAATTTTTCAAAATGCTTCACAACCCATCACACACTCTATGACCTGCACAGAACTGCTCAAAACTCAACCAACTAGAAAGCTAGTTTTGGCGGCCAGGAAAGAGCAAAACTTTTATTTCATCAGTGATTTCAGCTTGTAACATCCTTAAAATTTCAAATTGGCACAGCTCATTTGGGATACTCTAGTTTATGCCTCATTCTATTTAAACGTGATTAAAAATAAATTTGCTTAAAAGTTCACGAAATTGAGCAACTAAATCTTCCAAAGCTAAAAAGAAAAACTGATGTCAACCATGGCTACCTAAAGATACGGCCTGATTTGTCACATTTGGCAGAAATTTTCAGGTTTTTCTAACTTTGGGCGAACGTTTAAATAAATTTTTCTAAAAATTAGATTTTTACGCTTTCTTTATTCTTTTCCCCAGATGACACAATAGGTTTTAACATCCTCATATGTTGAAAAACAAAGAAAATTTGATTTCGTAAATTTTAGTCAGACTGTTAATTTTCAATAACAGTCTGATTTTGCGTTTTTTAACTTACTTTTTCTCATTTGCTACTGCTTCCCCAAGGCAACAAAAAAGTTTTATGTCATTAGGACACCGCAAAAAGTAAAAACATCTCAAAAAATGTCAGTCAAGCACTAGCAGTAGCTGTAATCAAAATCTGCAAAATGTGACAAATCAGGCGCATCTCCAGGTGGCCATGTGTCAACTTTTTTGACTTTCTCACTTTTAGTCAGTAAACTCACAACTGAGATGATGTGTAAAGTTACTTTGCGCTTCTGAATGTTGTGTGGTTCAGTGGTTCTTAAGCCTTTTCAGTTCACGCCCACTTTTTATTGTTATTTGTTTATGCGATCCACAATGACATGTTATGACTAAACGCATAAAAACAAATTGATGTGCGTGCGAGGTGAAAAACTACGTATCCACAAAAAAAAATAAAAAAAATTCACTATTCATTCGACAGGGTTGCCCCCTCAGCATGCTCTACTTCATAATCTGTGCTGACGTGCTCACCCGACGCATAGAGAAAAACCATTTTATAAACGGTTTTCGCTTTTCCAAGCTGACAATCAAAATTCAGCAATATGCGGACGACACTACATTCATAACAAGAGACACCTACCATCTCTCAAAGAAATCAACAGAGAACTAGCTATCTACCAGAAGATGTCCGGCCAGAAAGTGAACCAGGGAAAGACCCAGATCCTGGCGTCCAAACCTTTTCTGGCCCCAAAAGCTCAACAGCTCTTTCCTGAAGCTGCGATCTTGAACAACATCAAGATCCTGGGCATCTGGCTAGGAATAAACAAAACAGAACTTGACAAAATGAACTGGCAGACCGCCATCAAAAAAACTCAGACGATCGCCAACATCCACAAACCACGAAGACTCTCCCTCTACGGAAAGATCTCCATCATCAACACTCTCATGGTACCTGTCACTTTGCATTTGAGTAGAGTACTGATGCCAACACAACAACACCTCAAAGAACTCAACAAAATCCTTTTCAACGTCCTCTGGCATCCTTCGCCATTCGAACAACTCCAGAGAAGCAAAACACTTCCTCCTGTCAAAGATGGAGGCATCAGCATGTCGGACATCCAATCAAAATTTCAAACAAGCCGCATCGATAGAATTCGCCACCTCTTCTCACTAGAAGACGCCACCGAAATCTGGCACGAATGGGCCATGTTTAATTTGAGTTACAGAATGAGGCACATCAATCCTCTTTTGTTCTCCAACAGCATTCCGCATGCTCCAAATCCAAACAAAATGTATACGGACATCTTCAAGTCCTTTTGCAAACTCAAAGGCTTGAAACATGATTGGGATAATACTTCCTATGAGAACATCTACCTCATTCTGAAAACGCAAAAGGAAAAGAAGACTAACAAGATTGACCAACACGGGAAAAAGATTCCTTGGAACGAAATTCTTCTAAGAATTAAAGAAATCAAATTCCTCCTTCCACCTTACCTATCCTCCATGTCTTTTCGGATTGCACATGGAGGATACAAATGGGGAGAATTTAATAGATCAATACATTCCGATAGAATAACAAACTGCAAATGCTGCAGAAAACCTGAAGACAATGTGGCCCACGTCCTAACCAAATGCTCCTTTGCGCTAGGAATATGGGAGCGCCTGAAACAAAAATATTTTGACCTAACCAACAAAGACATGGAAATAACAAAAGACATGATCCTCTACAATCAATTCCCTGACGGACAAAAGAACAACCCGATACTCTTAACCATGATGAATGTCGCCAAACACACCTTCATCCAAAAGAAGAAAGCTCTGGATATAGGTGACACATACATACGGACACAAAAAGATTGATTTGGTTTTAGACTTTGCAAAATATTCTAAAATTTGCAAAGATCTATTAAAGTTTTTCGAAGGGCTTTCAACGTCAAAATAACCAAGTGAAACATCTTTCCTTGTTTCAACGACCATACAATGTAAAATAAAAGAAATGAAAACGTAGAAGTTCAGTTTGAATGTTTAGATCTAAAGTCAATTGAAGTTATGAAAGACGTAGGCTTTGTTACAAACAATTAATACTTTATTTTCACTTTCGTTTGGAGGAAGAAGCATATCCTGTTTTATTGAGGCTCGTTGTTGAATTACTTAGTTTCAAAGCAGTGTACATATCGTTGCGAATAGATTTTCTCTGTTATAAAACATGAAACTAAACTCGGCAGTCAGCTCACCAACGGATGTTTGGTGCAGTGATACGCATTGCAGCTAAGTCGCTTACAGCCGATCTTTTGAGTTTGGTTTAACCCTTTGTCCTGTGGGGGGGGGTCGGGTGGGACTTGGCGCTTTTCAAAGCAATATCACTAAAGAACTACGCAATCCACACCTTTGAAATTTTTTGACTTTTCCTAAAAATTATTCAAGTATTAATTCCGCTTTAAATGGCATTGCTATTGTCTATAGTTTTAGAGATATGACATGATTTTCATAACATACTCGGATATTTTAGCCTGCTACTAGCTAGTCCTTTTGTTTTCTAATTATACGGATTAATAGGATTACTGAGCGCCGTCGTGCGTGGAACTGCGACGCAGATAACTCGTGAGTTGGCTTTGTTGTAAAGCATTCGACCGTAATGATTCCGCCTTTTGTTTGCAAACTCGAGTTTTGAGTTGCTTTGATTAATCTTTTAATTACATGTGGGTTTCTTTGAAATTATATCAGAGAGTAAGTATACGATAAGCCATGCTGAAAAAGATGTAATTTTACATAGTTTTCTATGGCCAATACATTTTGTTTCTAACTTATAACAAGAAGCCGTACGAAAATTTCTGACAAAACTCAGTCTATCTCACAAAACAAACAAACTGATGTGGGAAGTTTTTTGTTGATTTCTTGTCGGAAAGCAACAAGGAGTGAGTTTTTGACCCGCCAATAAACTTCTGCATGTACCGGTACACTTATATTCACATAAATATTTATGGATGTTGTTAAAACGTTTTTATAAAAACGAGAGATTGAAGGATACTGAAAAGAACTTGACATCGTCTATCTAAACTGCTCTGCTTTTGTGTAAAAACACGCGCAGCGAAATTGTTGTGCTTTGACAAACATTGCACATACTGTATTGTCAGCAATGAATCTTTACCTAAATGGTAATTTTGCAGTTGCTTGAGAGATTACAAAATTATTTTTTCTCTACGAGGATTGAAAAGTTTTGATATATCTCAGCAGAAACACTATTAGGACCAACTCAATAATTTCAAACTTTGTTTTCAAATGTTGATCTTCAAAAGCTTATTTTCACAAAAGCTTACCTCAAAAAGGTGTAGGCATATATCATTTTCTCAATAAATTTGGATGTTTATGTCATTTGGAGCAAAGTTGTTTGCTTGGTTGAAAGAATCTGAATTCAATGCCTTGTTTTTGTAACGTATCGCAACGTAACCTATCAGTCAGCCGCTTTTGAGCCTTTTTGTTTTCGAATACATTTCCGTGACAAAAGATTGGCTTTTGTAATAACGCCATCAACCGCGAAGTTGCATTCTCTGACTGCATCTAAAACGCGATACCATACTCAGCAATTTTTCTAAAAAATTGTTGCACGAAATACATATCTGACAAAATAAGGGAAATGTGTTGAATTGAATTATTTTTTATACGGATTGTTTTCCTTGTCTCCTAAAAGTAACTAAAAAAAAATAAAAACGATTTTTATCGTTTGGCATAAAAATATGATATTGAGGTTCACCTTGGTTTGCATGATGAAAAATGAAAATCATAACAAACAATTGCTCGAAGTGATTTTCACAGCTATTTGATCCTTCGCGATGATATCAATTGTAGTTTCTATTACATGAAACCTGTTCAAACTATTTTTTTTTAAAACTGTGGTTGATTCAAGAATATAATACTTTGTAAATATAACTTACTTCATTTTTGTGTTTTTACTTCGACTTTTTCACAAGCAAGACTTTACACAAAACAACTTCAGTGTGAGCCTACCCAATAATTTCGATAAGTTATTTGCAACGTGAGTCGATTGACCAGAGTAGCCTCAGTGAACCAGAAAGCTGTGGCCAAAACTTGATTACTTTTATCAAAAGGTTTGCACATTGGGAACAGCAATTACTTTGTTTCAAATCAGCAAATCACTTTTTGTCATTGGTTCAACGTCTGAACTAATATACAACAAAATCGGTTTTCTGGGTCTTTGGTTCGGAAAAACATCATTATGATGTATTGTTACGTGGTCTATCAGCCAGCACTAATTTATGCGCCTTTTGTTTTTGGTTATGTATCAATTACAAAAGATGGCTTTTGCAGTAATGCCGTCAACCGCAAACTGCATCTAAAAAGTTGTTTCAAAATTTGAAAAGAAAGAAATCTTCTAATGCGTAAGAAATAGCTTAACACAAAATGCATGTCCAACAAATTATAAAAACATGTAGAAAACCTTATCTTGCAAATCTAGTTGACAACATAAAAAAGCCGTTTCAATCGCTTAGACACAAACGTGCATTTTCAAAATATCAAAAACCTTCAATTTTGCCGAAGAAAAAAGTCAAAATTTTAGTGATTTTTTTGTATGATAATAACAATCAGCCTAAAAAAGATTTTTTTTGCAAGATTTGATATCTTGCTAAATGTATTTATTTTTCCTATCGTTATGCCACGACTTTGAGTTTGTCACGCAGAACGGGAGTTCCCTTTGGCAATGTACAAACGACTTTTTCTATAGCCTACTAATACGATTTGACTAAACGATTATTATCACTTCACTTTATCAAAATTGTTGCAAAATTATTTCATTCAAAGTGATCATTGTTGGTAGGTATGGAAACAAATCAGTTTTGTAATGCATCGTGACATAGTTTATCAGTCAGGAGTTCTATACACTTTTTGTTTTTGAAGTGCATGAAGGTCCAAGTTGGAACGAGCTCCTATCGAAGCAAGTAACTACCTTTGGATAGGTTGTGGTTCAAACACCATGTGACACCAATAGGCTACCTTACTTTTCTGTATCAACCGCTAGCTAGAAAGCAAATCAGATACTTTTACATCGATTCAACGTCTCTAGACGTTGAAACAATGTTAAAAACAAATAAATAGCTCCCTGGGATGTGCTGTAAACTGCAAAGTGTTTCTTGATCATGTATAACCAAATTGGACAGTATGAGTGTGAAAAGAAAACTGAACTGAACACAATTGTTACAAATAAAATGTTTACTAAAGCTCATTGCTTGATTTAGTTTTAATATCAAGCGATGACAGTACATTTGAAAATGTGTAGACTATAACATATGGCTCAAAAATGACTTGAAACAGTTTATTTTGCCGTGATTTTGTCTCATTCTCTGCAAATGTTGAGACAAAGCGAAAGATTTTTGCAATGCCTCGGGCAAAGCAACAAGCAAACGCAAGTCAGACGCCAATTACGATTTCATTGAAGCGTGGACGACGTCCACGCGTAAGAGATTAAAATCCAACACAATGGAATTATCCCGTCACACTCAATTATAAAGTAATTAAGAAACGATTTCTCAAGTCAAATAAAAAAATATGACCAACCATCAAATTATTTGATTTTTCAAGTTACGCTGTTGAACAAATTGCAAAAGATTTTCGATGCTATGTTGTCAGATAAATTATCTGCATCATGTGAAAATTTGATTGATCTATTTTGCGTAGTTTTTGAGTTACACGAGCTGAAAGTGATAGTGTCGCACCGACCCCCCCCCTCCGCAAGTCAACTGGCCAAAATACGTCACAGGAAATAGGGTTAAGACAAACTTATGAAATAACTTTGGTCATCATGAATGACTTCCATGATTAAATAAATGAATGTTTTTTATATGTTAATAAAGGTTTTATCTCTTTGTAGAACTACACTCTTTCATTATCAGAAAGTATTCGTTAAAAGCTTGAGAGCAGAAACATTTTTCTTCAGATTAAGCGTAATAGTTACCTTTTTCATTGAAATCGTTCACTAATCTTGAAACATTTGTACGGCCATTTTTCTTTTGATTATTGCTTCTGCACATCAATCTATAAAATGGTGCGAGTGCTCTATTGTACTGCACTGTACAGTGTACAGTGTCTCTACAACAGGGTTACTCAACTAATGTTAACAAAGGTGTTGACAAGTTGAATATTTTAGCGGTCCGGTAAATAAGTTATTTCCCACGCAACTACGAAAGTTAAATTATTGGTACCACACCACTTTTTTAGGTAAAATGTAACTCAAATTGGATTTCTGAGAAAGTGTTGGGGTGTCTGGGAGTCGAAGCCCTCCAGCAGCTAGGATAAGCACAGTAAAAATAGCTTCCTCTCGGTAGAAATCTGTTTAAAGGAGCCCTGGAACGTGGCAATGAGGTTATTCTTCCAAAAGCTCACAGTCCACCATGAACACCCAGAAGGTCCTGATTAGGACCGCGGTACGCCAGTTGAGTATCCCTGGCTGTACAGTATAATAAATCATACAATAGCAGTCTAACCCTTTACAACTAGCCTACTATTGCTTTGTGTGCATGTCCAGATGGTCCTCATACAAAATAGAAAAAGAGATGGCGAGTTAGTGAAAAAAGATATCAATGTAAATAACTCAAACAGAATCAACTTCAACCACCAGAAAGCAAGGCAAAAGGGCTGCAAAACTGGCAGACTCCTTCTCATGGAAACAAGCTCCCAGTTTCATCTACTAAAGAAGGGACAAATGGATGATGTTGCACAATTAGTACTTAATAATAATGCAACAATTTCTCGATCTAATCGTAAACTGTAACATTAAGAAATGGTTTGCGGCCCACCTGAAATAGCTTCGCGACCTACCAATAGGTCACGACCCACTGGTTGGAAAGCTCTGGTCTAGTTCTCATAGATTTAATTTAGGCCATGCCGTAAAAAGTCTGCCTTCCAAAATCCTTTTCATAAAATCTCACAAAAAAAATTGTTACAGTGCTTTTAGCTGATTACTGCGTTATATTGCTTTCATTGCCGACTCAAAACAAACCCAACAATAATCTATGAATTCCGAAATCATTATAAAGTTCAAAAGCAGGCATTTGTGCCTGATTAGATTTCAAAATTCTATTGCTTTGGTTTCGTTTCAAATTATTCTTTTGTGAAAAATTTCCTTTTGTTTATTTTGAACCATTTTTCACAAAATGAAATTTCATTTCACTGCGTTTTGACAAAAAAAATCTTTTCGAAAAGGCATACGTATGAGGTCGACTTTCTATTTCATCACAATTAGCAATATTATTGCGGGTAGGAAGTATTGTAGAAGACATCTGCAATTCTGCACGGTCTTGCATCGTTTCCGACTTATTTGCCGAAATACATCACTTACGTCCTCTTCCAACATGCCAAAATCCTCCTGGACTTCCTGTGTTATCCAATCTTGCATATCGTGCTGCAGTCCCAGAGTTATACATCCAGGGCCCGATTAACCATGAGGCACACGAGGCACAGGCCTCAGCCCCCCTGGCTTTAGGGGCCCCCAATTTTTTTACCTTAGTACCGTAGGCGTCAATACTTTTATAGGTTTCAAGCAGTGCCGTGTAAAGGGGGCCCGGACCTTGGGCCCACCATCTCAGGGGCCCACAAATAATATACTTTTGCGTTTCAGTAAAGTGTTTTTTGAATTGCTAAAGTTCACTGCATGTACTTGTCCATTAAGAAGATGATTTAGGCCCTTATTATACTAAAACATCTCAAATTTGGGCCCTATTATACAAATTTGGGCCCTAACTACAATGAAACATCTCTAAAAACAAAGTTAAACTGCGATAACGTTAGTAACATGATCTGCAGAAATGTATATTTAACATATAACAGGTTTGATGCAATTGAATATATGAATTCAAAAAGGGCCCAATTGCCACAAAGTGTTTTTGGCACAACTGTTTTGATTATTTTGGTCATTTACATTTGTGGTGAAACTTCGATAATGATTATATGTTTAAACATATATACTGGTAAGAAGCATCATACCTAAAAAGTTCACTCAGTGAGGATTCTGTGGAGAAACTATAAAGAAGTTGAAGTGCAATTGCTGTAGTTGGGCCCATTTCAAAATCAATGTAAAAATGATAGGGTATTTTTTATGTGTTTACCGATATGTTTGAAAAATTTGGCTGTTTTTTTTAAGTATCATTTAGTTTAGAAGACATTGAAAGAAATCGGAAAGCACAAATAGTGAAATAAAAAACTGGAGGGCCCTTTTTGAATTCACATAATTATTCAATTTCTTTTCATTGAAAGAAATCGGAAAGCACAAAAAGTAAAATAAAAAAAAATGGGGTTAGGCCCTTTGTGAATTCACAGATTCAATTTATTTTCACCAATAAAAGTGTTTTGTTTTAAAAAATTGTTAGGTGTAAGCAAAATAGTATTTCAGATCGTTTAATTATCATTTCATTTTTAACGTTTACATACAATACTATAATTATAAATATCCTTGACTAGTGATGTTGTGAGCAGGAAAAACTTGTCCTGTACTTTTAGCAGAAACGTTCTTCTGTATTTACTTTTTCTGAATATATGCACATGAAATTGCTCTTATCTTCAAATACCTTATAATAAGCCTGGCATATCACATGCTGTACGGTACAAAACAAAAATCATTCTTAACACAAGGACATGTTTATTCTTGCAACTAACCTAGGCTACCATACCCTAAAAACTTTAATTAGACTTGAATGCCTGCATAAAATTATGAAAGCTTTGCCTTGGAATGAAATAATGTTGAATAAAAATAATTGAACACCTGATCCTCAAAACGCTTTACACTGCTTTTGTTTACAATTACAATGTTTTTACCTTGGTTGACAAAACAAGTAATGTTGCCAGATAAAAAATAAAAATGGGGAAAAACAATAATGTTACCAGATGACCAAATCTGAATGGAAATTAATAATTTCTACAGTTTTGGTTTTATCTGCGTGGTACCGGGCGGCAAAGTTCAAACAGTCAAAATTTTGTACGATGGTATTACCGCGTCGTGACCGATATGTTTGATATGTTCCATTGCCAGTATTTTTTTTATTAGAAATTGTTAACACTTTTGGCTTTCATTCCGAGCAAAGGTGTAGCTAAGAAATGATAGACCTGTGTTTGCGGTTACTTACCCTTGTGTTGTTTTTTAAACTGGTGAGCAAGTCTATTGAAACGAACCACATTTCCATGTCGGTGCAGTGAAAATATACACAATATTATAGGTCTGCTTGACGATAGAGGGCCCAAAATTATTCTGGCTCCGGGGCCCACAAAGGGTTTAACACAGCACTGGTTTCAAGGATCAATTAATAAACTCTGCTAGTTCAAATTCAAATGTAGCATATATTTTACTAGTGTTTCCATTATGAAATTGAAATGAGCTCAATTTCCAATCTGTTAGAGAGATTTTTCATCCAATAATTTTTGTAACAAGTATAAGAGTGTTCATACTTTTGTTTTGTTTTATTATCTTTATCCTGCATTGCGGGAAAGCGGACTTGAGCGCTATGCATCGGTGTACGCCTTCCGACGTACACCTGACCCACGCTGCAGCCGACGGCAATGTCTGTTTCCGGTTGTCTACTCTACTTATGACTTAAATTTGGTACTACCCATTACTCGAAATCGATCACTGGGTAGAGGCAATTATTGTAAAGTTTCTTGCCCAGAGAAACAACAGCAAGTGCGGGTGGCTGGAGTCGAACATGCAGGCCCTCGACTGCGAGCCCAACGCGCTAACCACTCGGCCACTGCTGCTCAGGCATACTGTTAGAAAGTTGTAGGTAAATTGGCTAAATTAATATTTATGAAGTTATAGTTTTGCTTGAACTATTTGTTAGCCCATATTTCATCATTCGCAGAGACTACACGGTATTGCATTGAAAGCGATTGCCAACAGGGGCCCCTAAACTTAGCTGTGCCTCGGGCCCCCGTGAGCCTTAATCAGGCCCTGTATACATCGATGAAGCCGAAAATGCGCTGTCAGGTATGCGACCATCTCTGATACCAACACCGCAAACATGAACTAGGGTGTAAAACATATGTTTGAAACATTTGTTTGAAACACTACCTAGCCTACTCATTAAAAATGCTTTTCGATTTTAACAAATCACATCAAAGAAATTTCGTTTGTTTATTGAAATCCGATCTGAAGTCGGATTTTATAAAAAAGATAGTTCGAACTTATAACTGATATTTCACTTCAATGTATTATTAAGTAACCTCTTGCTGGTGATGGAATGAAATGTTTTAAAAAAATCTTCATCGGTTCGAATTCCTCTCGGAGTTGCTCAATTTCATTGGGATCGCATTCACAACGACCAGGTGATCCCTTGTCTCCTTTTGATCCAGGCGGTCCTGTTACTCCTGCTGGTCCAATCTTTCCAGGACGTCCTTGCTGAATGACTGGACCAGGACCGCTACTAAACACTCCACGACGTAATGGAAGACAAAGGTCATCACCTTGACCGTAAACAACAACCAGACAAAAAGAGAAAACTGAACTTATAAAAAGTACATTCATCCTGTAACTGAGTACAATTTCGAGGATAGTTGTTTTAAGGTATTAAGTATTTAATCTATGATTGCTTTTTATCTAGCAAACATTATTCTTGTGATTTGATTTGATGTTGGCCGGGCAGCGAAATTTTTTTTCCTACGAGATTTTTGTCTCATTTATTTTAGTCACTTTAAAAGTAAGATTTTCCGAAAGTGTTTGAGAGATTGGTTGATTCAGATTGCGAAATAACTATTTGCCAATAAAATTCTGCAATGATAATAAAATATAAGCTTTCCCTAACCCTACTTTTTTGAAAAGCTCTTGTGCACCGCAAAAATTAATTTAAAGAAAAAAAAAATTTGACTTTGACGGGCGTCGAACCCTCGTTCTCACGTTTACTAGGCGGAGGATGATACCACTGAACCAACCGTGCCAACGAGAAACTGTTGCATTCCACACGGTTTTAATCAATACCTTCTCGATACAAACTTTTACCAAAATATGTAAATGAGACAAAAATCTCGTAGGAAAAAATATTTCGCGGCCGGGCATGCTGCACTTGCTGCAGTGTTCTATTAACGGTTACGTCTGAAACAGAAAACTTTCCTGAAAAAGTTCATAGACGTTTTCATGGTTGTAATGCCGAATGTTGTCAATGTGAGTTTTTGCACGACAAAAAGAACTTTAACTTAATGCAAAAAACAACGAATGATAATTAATCAATAAACAATGCGACAGGAGATAATTTAATGAAAAAGTTCACATTATAATGTTGACCGGAACAAGCGCATGTGCATAGCACGATTTACAAGAAAAAAGTACACAATTAAGATGATGAGCAGTTATTTCTTTGTGTTTATGTTTCGTTTGTATTGTATGGCAAGCAGCCTATATAAAGCAGTAAAAACAATAAATGGACATTTTTAAACTTATAAGTAAATTGCACATTTGCTATAGAGCTTTAACTCATACAAAAGGACCATGTTTCTGTGGCTTTCTTTTGCGCCTTCCAATTTTAAGATACCACACGAGATTTTCTTTTTTCATTTTCATCTCTCTTTTGCAACAAACACAATGGTGAACACACTACGAAGCAATTAAACGTTTGAAAAGCAAAATCCGTCATTTTTACAGTCTGCAGACGTTGAATCAATGTAAAAATGACGAGTTTTGTTGTCTGGGAAGAGACTGCTGAGTTTAAGGAAAAAGTAGCTATCCATTACTTTTTTTTGTGGATTCAAATTAGTGTTTTGATTAACTAATGAATCAAATATATTATTTCCCAAAGAATCTATAATTTTTCACACAGACTACAATCAGAAGGAGCAGCGAGAAGGAACGTGGACTTTGTCATCTTACTTTTTCATGTTGCAGTGGCTGATCCAAGAAGGAGAGGGAGATTGGGACGACTGCCCCCCCCCCCTCTTTACACACAGAAAAGTAGTTATATTCATGGTTTATTTGCAAGGTCGGGTTAATGTAGACAGTTTACATATCATTGTGTTTGTTGAAATCGCCCTCTTTTCAAGCTACTCGCTGGATCCGCTTCTGCAATTTCATATAGGGCAACATGTAAACCAAGCCGACAACTGTTCTATAATAATCGGACGAGTATAAAACTTGTTTTGCCGTTTCTCCAAATTACAACGCTTGAATTGATTTAGTTAAATTTACAAAGTAATAATTGCCTTCTAAAATTAGGCAACTTTAAATATTTTGTTAATAATACTATGTGGAAAAAGTGTGGAATCAGATAGTTTATCGCACAGGATTTTGTCAGTCAGTTAGATGACTTTAATTTAATCAATTAACATATAAACATTTAAACAACCATTGTTGCAAAAATAATTATTTCCACAAGACAATGTCGTGCTATCCCAGTCCATTCTGAAAGCTTTTAACAAGCTTTCCTCCTTTGGAGAAAAGAATGGTGCTGCCACAGCTACTGCAGCTAAGGAAAAAACCAGCAAAAAATCTCTTTACTTGCCAATCGTATTCTATAATAGTGCACAATACGTTTACATCACAATTCAGAAACATAGGGAAACACACAAGTACCCTCAGTGTTGAACAATTCAACCTGAATAGCCAGGAGCAGCGAAAGACGGTTTACAAGTTTATCCAATGAAAGATGACTCGCATTCCAATGGGCGATTATAGATTAGAAAACCAGACAACGAGACACAAATTCACCTACTGCCTCTTTAGCCCTTCCTGTGACGACAATCATATAAGAAACTTTACTAACAATACCCTTATTTGGCCCCGACACTGGCGTGACAAACTATAATCGAATAAATACTTTTTTGATAACGCCTCTACAACTTTTTTTTGACCTTTCTTTCTTTCACTACACTTGACATTAACCTACCAATAACACTTTTTGGCCTTTATGCAGTCTGAGTATTCAATGGAAAAAAATTTTTTTAGATTAAATATTAAATTTTTTGTTGAAAATCGATTAATTTTATTCGGTTTATTAATCCACTTATTCTTTCTTTTAATTTATACAGTTAAGTAAATGGGAATCTGTAACAGTACAGTATTGAAACTTCACAAATATGTTACTCTTCCAACAGAGTATCTTTTCTCTCTATATGTAAATGACTTTCACGAGGAAACCAGTCTCATATCCACCAATAAATACCAAACTATAATGAGTTTGCTGTTAATGATATGGTGTTTGTAAAAACCTGATACAGTATTAGCAATATAAAGAGGTAAAACTTATAACGCTTGCAGTCAGGGCCGATGAGAGGTTATTTACGTCTCGGCACCAACCAGATATCCTGGCACCAAATCATGACACCACCTCTACACAAAAAACTGCATTGAAAAAATAAGCGGTGGTTTCTTTAATTTCCCAGACCCCTTGAACGTTTCGGGGCTTCTACAATTATCTCGGGCCGGGTCCACAAGCACCTTCTGGACTCCCCTATAAACGCTACCACTTGCAATTACTTAAATCTGGTTGGTCTCCATTTGGACGTCTTAAGCTAAACGATAACAATGTCCTCAGTAGCGTTGACAGAGGGGTCCAGAGGGTACTTTTGGACGCGGCCCCGGAATGATTTTAATTAACCGAGGCCTTTTCAAGGGGCCCGGAAAATTGAAGAAGCCACCTCACATTTTTTGGATACAGTGTGTTTTTTTAGAATTGTATTGATTTGAAGTCCAAGAATCTTATCGGTACCTGACCCAAAATATTCTGTTAACGGCCCTGCATGTCCTGCTCGACAGTTCGGCAGATAAACATTTGGTGTATCAGGGCAATAGTTAGTTACCAAGGTTGCCAATGGTTTATTTAATGAAATCCGACATAAAGTACTTTTCATATAACCCTCTAATAAATCTATTGGAAGCAAAAATTTTTCTTTTCGAGCCACATTCCTGGCCTCCAATGAGGGCAACTTCCAAATATTTTAAATGTATTGCAAGTTGCTTGCTTACATCTGGCAACTATATTGTTGCAAATAGAAAATAACTTCTGGTCTGGCATAATTGCCATACCACGCATACACACTATCCAATCTAATCTGCACAGTAGTAACTTCTGGACCGATGTAGCTGCTGGACTACTACACCGGTCTGCGCCAGTACCTCAGCGCCTCTGCAAGTTTACGAAACCGCCAGGATTAACCTTTCAATTATTATCCGTTTTCGGTCCGAGCATAAGTATATGCTGTCAGTATTTCAAAGTCTCTGCAAGTGTATGAAACGACCAGGATTATGCTTTCACTTTATTTAAGCCTTCACATCACTTTTAATTATCCTTTTTCTTGGTGTGAGTATAAATATATGCTGTCAGTACTTGAAAACTTCTGCAAGCGTGGGAAACTGCCAGATTTTCAATTGTCCTTTGTTTGTTCGAGTAGAAGTTAATGTTTTGAAAACACCAAGAGGCATGGAAATTTATTGGTAGGTTTTTGTTTGAAATCAACTATAATTGGCCAACCCAAGTTTTTTTTTCTTTTTTTAGAAAAAAAGGTCCAAGAAAAAGAAAGTGGTAATCAAGATCAACAACACAATGGGCGCTCTGTGCAACAAAATTATGGAAATCGGATTGGAGTTATTGGACACTTGATGAAATTTCTTAGATGACGACAGTTGCTGCCCAAGGCACCAAATTTTCTATTTGCTGCACAAATTTTGAAGCATAATTTTATAGTTTGTAATAAAAAAAAGCTGCTACATTAAACTTTTCGACTGGTTGTAGGAACTTGGCTTAGAGCAGGGCATCATAAAGATGATGGCTTTGCAATTTATACTTTGTAAGGTATAAAAAAATATATATAAAGCAAATACTTAAAATTTGTAAAAAAGATTTGGCTATGCAAATCTGGTAGCGGTAGGCTATTGTGTTTTTCTTTTACTTACACTTTTCTTGTTAAATTTAGAAAACGACCTAAGCACTTCACAAAATTTAAACTTGAAAAGATAAAAAATAAATTGAAAAACATCCTTTCTTTGTATTTTTCATGCAGTAAAATAATGCTGTAATGTTTTGCTTGTCAGAAGATATTTTGTGCTGTTCAGTAAGCTTGCGTAAAACGAAAGAAAAATGGAAAACCGCGACCAGTAATTCATTTCGGATTGTCAAGAATAACACATCAGGTCTGGCATATCTTCTTTCGATAGTGCAGCAAAGTAGCTTTTAAAATGCTTTTCAAAGTAAAAAAATACAGCTTTAAACAGCAAGACATTGAATTCGTTCATGGCAAAATGTTGGTGATTACCAAGCTACTGTATGTTCGTGTACATTTAACTCAACAAACTCTCTAAGCTAACTGCAGCTGTACTTTAGTTGTAAGTTGAGAGTGGTAATAATCTATCATTGAAAATGCACATGAATAAAATTTGATCAAGTCATGAATAGAAACCAAAATTTTTGCGCAAACGTGTCAAAGATTCTGAGAGTTAAATTGGGAAGAATTTTTAAAGTAGACTATGCTCGCTTACCTTGTCTCCTTCCGACTCATTCACTATCATTTGCAACTGATCTAGTGAGTTTCCATAATTACATATTGTATTGAGTAATTCACTGATTTTTTTTTGATCGTTATTTGGTAGTCTTCATATATGCATAGGCGTGCTTACAAATAGTAACGACAACTTTGCCGTAATTTACCGTAAATTAATATAGTCCAAAAATTTGTTTGCTTCTGTCATGCAACACGGTGAAGGGACTTAGTGAAGGAACAAATATTATTTGACCTTTGCCAAGCAAATGAAACACAATATGAGAAATCTTTTCCGGAGTTGTAGATATAGTCTTTCCCGAAAATTAGTTTTTATGGTAGGTGAGTTTTTGGATAGAAATTTGAAATGAAAAATTACCAGAGGTTTACAATATCCTATCCTTTTGTACAGAATTATAGCTTCTCTGTTTAATTTCTATATCAATTACAATGACAAAAGATTTGTTAGTCAAGTTACCTGTAATGATAATAATTAGCCTACTCAGATCTGTCACAATTCTTGTGTAGCCTACAGGCTACTATACAGTACATTTAATTAAACCTTTAATGTAGAAATTACCAATAAACTGCTCTGCAAGAACTGATAACAACATTTTTGCAAAACATTTTTATTACGCTGATGGTAGCATGCGTTTTTATCTATCTCTGCTTTTCAACTGATGCATTTGCATGGAAGTATTCCTGAATCTTGTTTAATCACTATCTTAGCTTCAATTGTCAAAAACATGAATAGGAATATCCAGAACATTACAAACTACCAGCCAATTGCTGTTGGAGCTGTAACGCATCATATTTAAGTCACATTTCACTGTGGACATGTAGTCTACTTCTGATATAATCAGTTTAGTTTTAAAAGCGCAGCACCGATATGTCTGTTTTTGTTCTCAAACAAGCCTTATCTTCATATACACTACAATAAATTCCTTTGTACAGTAGAATTCGCCTATAGTGACACCTGAAGGGATCGCGGAAAAAGTGTCACTGTAAGCGAAGTGTCACTATATAGACGAATGATGCCGTCGTTGATAACTTCACTTGTGCAGTATCTGCACATGCGCATCCCATGTTGGTTTAATTCAAACCCAGTCAGCAAATCAATCCTTTATGGTTCAACCTCTGCATACGTTAAATCAATGTAAAAAGATGGATTTGCTGGCTGGGAACTGGCGAATGCTGATAAGGACAAAATATGATTCCAACTTAAACTGGAAATACACCGTAAAGTGTCCTTATACGAAAATTTTTGAGCCCAAGAGACAGAAATGTGGTGTCACTGTAAGCAAAGTGTTCTTATACACGAAGTCACTATAGGCGAAGTCATTTCTATGCAAAATATATGGTTTGCAAACGGGACTTTGCAACAGGTGTCACTATAGGCGAAGTGTCACTATAGCCAAAGTCACTATAGGCGAATTCTACTGTAGTTTGTTTTCTTTGATGTCTCCAAAAAGCATTTGATAAAGTAAATTACCAAACCTTATTTGAAAAGTTACTTTTTGCGCCTTTGGTACTGGCATAGTCAGCAGCCACTTGAAGGGAAATGCGGATATTTCAGTCGTTTGAAGTTACTGACGAGGTTTGACAAGGTGTTATTCTTCATCTCTATCTTTCTGCTTTTCTTCATGAGGTCTCAACAGCTGAATTGTATCCGTGTTGGTTGTTATGTTGGTAATCGCGGTTTGAATCAAGTGATGTTTACGCATGACATTTGTTGCTTTTTTTTACCAGTTTGCAAAGCCTTCAAAACCTCTTAAATGTATGCAATGTTTATGCGTCTGAACAGGATATTTGTATTCACTAGCAATAAATCTCATGGTTTATTGTATTCTCACATAACATTTTTAACTTGGTCAAAGCTCCCCAATACATTTAGAAAATGAACAAACTGCTTTCGTTAACCATATGAAATGTTTTGGAGTGTTTTTAAACTGTTGATTAGCTGACAATGAAAAAGTGTCTAGACAGGTTCTCAATATTGCAATGCAAAGAGACTTAAATTCCCTTTTCGCAGACGCTCTTCTGCTGCAGTTAAAGTTTTTTTTTATATTCATCTTACTGAATACCGTTTCTTCCTTCCTTACCTCGTTATATCTGCCCCGTTAGCTCAGACTGCTCAATGGTTATGCACCCGGCTCAAGATCTCGAGGCGCAAGTTTGACTTTCAGGGTGTGCGCTTGAGCAACGCATTTCAAGACTGCTCTCCATTCAGCGGCACCTAGTGAATGGGATAATTCTCCGGCAACAGCACTTCAACAATCGGAAAAGCTTCACTCTGCCAATCTCGGTAACAGGCCTTGAGTCAAGAGCCTCTACAAGTATGGGAAACTACGAGGAATAACCAATCAAGGCTTTGTCAGTCCGAGGATAAAGATTCAAAACCATTTAACCAACCAACCATGTCAATGCACGTGAATACCGGGTATGTATAGTAAACAATCTTTTGATGCCTTGTGTTTAATACTGTTCATTTGTAATATTTGCAAGGAAATTATAAATACGACAGTATTACAAATACTACAGCACCTTCTAGAGAGAATATATTTTTTCAGTTGTGTCTCAATGCTTTCGATGAGAATAGTTTTGCCCAACCTCTGATGTCATCTGACTCAGTTTAGGCTATTGCTCTGCCTACTTTTTACAAGCTAGTCACTAGCTTGTAAAAGGTAACATTTTGCCAGTTCATGAAGGGGGCGTTGAGCCAAAAAAGGTTGAGAAACACTGAGCTAGTGTATCAGTTTTAATATGAGCATTGCATTTTGATTTTTGTTTATTCGCTAGTGCAGTATATGGCCTATCATAGTTTGAAATAAACCAGACAACAATATATCAATGTTTGAGATATTGATCAATATCATGCGGTGGACTATAAATACTTGCTGCTCACGAAAATGATATCATTAGTTCTGCGTCTTATTGTGACCGGCTATCTTTTTGTCGTTTTTAAAGCGATTTTTGGTCTTTTTTTCAATGCACTGTATTATTATTAAGTAAGTTTAATACTCTTCCAAACTACATTGATGATGTCATTTGTTACTGTTACGGTGAAAAATGGGTCACATTTTACGTCGAGTTTGATCACTTTGCATTGTTTTAAGCGTCTCTGCTGTTGTTGATGTTATTTATTTACATGAATTGGCTGGAGGAATAAACATCGTATTGACATGACTATTCAGAAAAGCGTAAAAACAATTGATTCCATATAGCAAGGTAACAAAAAAAATTATCATTTGTAATTGAACACCTGATCCAATAAAAAAAGATGCACGTTGATGAGTTGGTAAATATGGGTTTAACACTAGAACGGCCGAGATGTCGAAATCGACACTTTTAGAAATTTAGTTCACTATTTTGGGCCTTAATTGTTATCGCAACGTTTTTAAACTTTCAGTAGCTTCCCAATTATGCTTAAATTTTATAGTTCAATATTATTTTTCTAAAAATTTTTTTTATGCTATCTACAATGTGCGGATATACCTCCAACGGCCGAGGTGTCGAAATCGACACCTCATACAAATGTAATAAGATTTGTAAAGTATAAAAGATTTTCTGTGTGAAAAAACTAATTCAATAGTTTTCACACTTACTTATAGCGTTTTTCATTGTAATTGTCCAACACACGGCTTGATGTGTGTTATCGCTCGGCTTCATTTTAGGTCATCCTACTGAGTTTAGAAATACCTTCCTCAAATCTATCAGCGATTTACTAGAGATAAGTTTATTCATATTCGAGAGCCACTGGAAGGACTTGTTGCTAATTGCATCAACAATTACACTCCGGATTGGAGCCTACCAATCGATGAACACATTGAACAGCTATTTCCAATAGAAAACAGATGTCCTTTTATCGTGTTCATGCCAAACAAACCAGACAAGTTTGGCATGAAATTCAGGGTATTAGCCGAGGTTCATTCAAAATACGTATGCAATACCGTACCGTACTTATCGTGCCTCGGAACTGTTGAAAGAAAGCAACGAAATGGAAGGCTTCTCCCCGAGGATGTAGTGATCAGGATCACCACTAATTTACACAGACAAAGCGGGTACAACGTCACAACAGTTAACTTCTTTACTAGAGTGAATCTTGCTGGTTTACTACAGGAAAGAAATACAGTATAACCATTGTTGGAACTGTTCGAGCTAACAGTAAAGGACTGACAAAGGAGATGACCAAGGGTAGAGGAGAAAGATTTTACAGTAAATTCTTCTACAATTCAACGAACAGCCGCATGCTTGTAAACTATCAGTGCAAAAAAATGCAAGTGTCCTTTCCACTATGCATGACAGCCTCAGTATTGATGCAACAGAGAAAAAGAAACCCTCCGTGATCCATTTTTATAGCGAGAACAAAGTAGCAGTTGATATGTTTGACCAAATGGCAAGAAAATGCACCACACATGCAGCAAGCAAAAAATGGCCCCTTGCAGTTTGGCCAAATACAGTATGCTAGATATTGCAGCTTTGAACTCTTGGATTATTTTTAGAAAACGTTCCGGCAGCAACATCAGCCGACGTGATTATATCCTCTAGCTCATTGAGAGCTTGAGAACTGCTCATGTGCTGAAACGAAAGCTGACACTGCAGAGAGAAAAAGAGCAGGGACGACCATCTAGAAAACGCACAAAATGTGCTGGATATTATTGCAAAAACAATACAGTTAGGCTACCATTTGCGGCCACTGTCGAAAAGTGGGAAGTGTGATAATGGTGACTGGAAAGTTACAGAGTGCAAAGGCTGCACTGCGTAAAGTGTTCGTTGGTTTGTTTGATTTTTTTCTCCTGAATAAGAAAACTTTGTGCTATTTTTATGATAATTATGTCTTCACTCTGTTGAATTTTTAGATCATCGTACAGAGTCAAGATACAGTCAAGCTTCGAACTGATCAAAACCTGGTAGCCTACGTCATAATTTTCGTCTAAAACCAACAAATGAACAGCGCAAATAGGTGACAAAAGTAATAAGTGCTTCAGATAGTTTTATCGCTGTAAAATAAAACGAAATCTTACTGCTAATTTTGCGGAAAAATAAAGTTTTTGTGGAAAGTGTCGATTTCGACACCAGCGGCCGTTGGAGGTGTACTTTTTTTTCGGCCGTTCTAGTGTTAATATAAGGTTATATTCTGATATATTGGGTCGTCAGACCACTCAGCATGCGACAACTCAGCAAGTGTTTCAACTCAGCAATTACATTTCAGCTACTGCCAAGTCAGCAAATGAGATTTACGTGCTCACGTCGGACTTGCTTGGTCATCGCTGGCCAAACCGAATTTGCTAACTTGTGACATGCCATGTTATGGCTTGCTCACTTGCTATACTTATTCAGTTTCATCATTTAACGACTTTAGCTACTTGCTGAAATGTTGCTCAATTATTACTTGCTCAGTTGTCGCTTGCTAAGTTCACAATTGCTGACTTGTAGGAGACTCGATATTCTGCAATCATGTTTTTGTGGTTTAGAAGGAAATTTTATAACTACATTAACCCTCCAAGTTCAAGGGGTATAAAGATTATTTTTTTCAGCATAAGAGATATTCCATTCGAAGTACAGCTACAGAGTGAACTTCGACAACACTCAGGCGAAAATACCGAGCTGTGATTGGTTGAGGAAACATGTTGATGACGTAAGAATTCCTATCAGTGTTTCCTTTAAAAATCTGAAAAGAGTGAATCTCTATAATAAAAGAAATGTAAAAAGATGCGTTATTATGCATTATTCCAATCGTTTACATAAAAGTACAATAATTATGAAAAAACGGAAAGGCGCTTTATTGTAATGCAGGTGATGAAATACTTTAGGTGGACAAGTGGGCATTCTCTGGTCGATCATATTTCAATAAAATTTTATAAATCATAAAGGGGATGCAGTCGAGTGACTGCAATTAAAATGTCACCAAATTAAACCGTTAATTTTGTATTTACTGTAACATGAGCAGCTGCTTGTAACATGTTCATAACATGAGCAGCTGCTCTTAACTCTACAAATTGTCTGGTCAGTGGTATGGTTTCTATGTTCTTATCGATATTGTATAATTTTACTGTTCGCTGTGGTTTTTATATAAAATTTTACAAATTGTGCTGTTACTTCCTAAATGATCAAGAGCAGTCTCGAATCGTCGGCTGCATAGCCTAATGGTGAGATTCCTGATGCTGCTGTGTCTTTGGCAAGTCATCCAAGTGACATCGTAATTTGTATTTGCCTGCGGTAGCCTACAAGTGCGAATACTGGTAAAAGCACGCTGCACTAAGTTGCTTACCTTGTCTCCTCCTGACTCATTTGCGATCATTTGTAACTGATCTGGTGAGTTTCCATATGAAATTTTGTACTGAGTGATCCATTGCTCGGCATTTGATCTTCCCTGGGTCACAATACCAACAACTTGTACTTGCTTCTGCAAATCCACTTGAACCCACTGACCAGGGTCAGATTCTGCAACATATCACGCTGGTCAGCTGCTGTTATGGCAACATGAAAATATCTTTTCATTCGATACTATGTTTCAACTATCAAGCCACATATTTTCATAAATTTACACAATTTTGTTAATCATTATGTCGAAAATATACTTTCATGGATTGAATGTAGTCTATTCTTGATTGTTCATTTAAAAGACGCTTTTTATTTTTTTGACAATCTTTTTTCTAACAGGTGTAAAGCATAAGATTTATTGTTGGGAAGTAAACCTAAAGCCAGACTTAAATTGAAGTTGTTTTTACTATTGGATGATGCACCATCATTATTATCATCAATAGCTCATGGCACTGCTGGCAAATGGCTGCCACTTTGCTTCTACGCGGTTCCATCTTTTACTGTGCTCATTTAGGTGACACAAGTCTTTTTTGATTTTTTTTTTGATAACTCTGCTTTTGATTAACTTTTGTTTATATTTCATATTCTCTTTTTCATGTTTTTTTGGTTTCGCGATGCATCTATATTTTACAAGTATGAAAACTTCAAATTTGCTAAAATGGCACAATGTAGCTCAAAGCAATGTGCACAAACCCAAAACGCTAATGGTTATTTTCTCGAAAGGTTAACATTATAAACGTTATTTTTTGTCGTATATCTAGGCTTACACCGAAAGAGTTAAAGATTCAGATTAAGTGAACGGGAAGGCAGGCATGCCTGGAGTCTTGCCAAAAACCCAGCAACATGCTTTTGAGCGGTTTCCAATTGGTACCCTTTCAAGGGCATACCAAGTCTCTCACCACTCAGCTATCAAGCCGACAACATCATTTCATGTACTATCACGTCACGTCACGTCATGTAATGCACATCGTCATGTAGGCTACTAGCTCGACTATCATACTTTTACACACAAAAAGAAAGTGATGCGGTAGTTTGAAAACATTTTCAACAGCTGGCAACTCCAATTTTGAAGATGTGTTTCTGTATTCACAAAATATGGATAGAGTCAATGCAAGCTTGTTGCACTCTTGCAATGACGCAAATGACGTAAAATGACGCACCCTATTTGGGAACCTCAAATTTATGCTCTATTTGATGTATGAGTTACTCAAAGAAACTATATCTCTCAATCTTTTTGTTAATTACAATAAGCCTATGCAATGTTTAAAAGTTTGAAATTCTCAAAATTGAGTAACCAAATTTCCATGATCACGAAAATTACTGATATAAACTTTTTTGATTTTCTAAAGTTTGATCAGTAATTTTGCTGAAATATTTTAACACTGAGATGATATGGAATGGAAAGTTTATACTGTTATGCTTCTGGACCTTGCCAGGTTATTTTGAAAGTTTTAGTTTTGATTATGCCACAAAATGTCTATCGTCCACAATACTCTTTTTTAACCAGCAAAATATGCCAAAATACATAATTGACTCAGGGCCGGATTCAGCTGATGGGGGGCCCGGGGCACTTTTAGATCGGGGGGCCCGCGCGCAAAAAACTTTTTTGGCGCCTACGGCGCGAAAAACCATCTCTACGTTTACAGTAGCATTAATCCAGCACTGCACTGCACAGCATTTTGCAGAACTTCAAAGGCTGAAAGAAAAAATAATAATAACATAAAATCACATTTTTTCCACGTAGGGGCCCTTAAAAGTCGGGGGGGCCGGGGCACCTGCCCCCTCTGCCCCCCTAAATCCGGGCCTGAATTGACTGTATTTTTGCAACTCTATCACATTGCATACGATTTTAGTTTTATTATCAACTCAAAGCGAATCGCATAAAATCTTTTAATTTAGAAATCACTTTAAGCCCAACATGAATGACTTTGAGAATAGTTTTTGAACAATCAACAAATATTTGGTCTTTCAGCAGATGTCAAATCAAAAATATTACGAGACTTTTGTTGGATTTAAAAAAAAGTCTATTGCTCTAATTTTGTTTCTGATTACCTACTTTGTGAAAACTTGCTATGTTTCATTTCAAATTTCCTTTCGTGGAGCAAAATTTCTATTTCATTTTGATACAAAATGTATCATTTAAAAGAACCAGAGCAGACATATTGGTTATTTGACGCAAATGGCAAAAAATGGGAGGAGTATTGTCTAAGCGTGCGCATGACCTCGCACTGTTTCAGGTTTATTTGACAAAATACTTTACTTACGTCTTTGTCCACGATGCCAAAATCCACGTGGTTCTCCTGTGTTGTCTAATCTTGCATAATGCGGAGCATACCCATCACCATACATCGATGAAGCCGAAAATGCGCTGTCAGGTATACGACTGTCTTTAATTCCAACCCCACATGCCTGAACTAGATTGAAAAGCAGGTTTTGAAAAATAAAGCATTGTTTAAAAAAAGTTTATTTATTAAAAACATTTCAAATTTGAAATAACTGCATCAATGCAATGTTTTTTATTGTAATTAATCATTAATATACACAATCATTTCTCACACTATTTACATCTCATCATGTCCAATTTTTAATTGTTGCAAATTGATGTTTGCATTGTAAAAAACACTAGGTTGAAACCTTTTGCTGGAGAGGTAGCAAGTCTCAAATATTCCTTCAAAGGTCGCATTTCTTCTCGGAGGTGTTCAATTTCATTTGGATCGCATTCACAACCACCAGGTGATCCCTTGTCTCCTTTTGATCCAGGAGGTCCTGCTACTCCTGCTGGTCCAATCTTTCCAGGACGTCCTTGTTGATTGACAGGAGCAGAATGACCAGGATCGTTGCCTAGGACACCACGACGTAATGGAAGACAGAGGTCATCACCTTGTCCGAAAACAACAACCAGACAACAAGAAAAGACTGAATTTACAAAAAGTGCATTCATTTTGTAGCTGAATACAAAGTAGAGGTAGTTACTTTTCTTTGCGAAATCAAGTATTTAGTCTATGATTGGTATTTTATCGAATAAAAATTCTTCTTTTTATTTGATCTTGTGCAGTATTGAGTATATAGGCTATAATGGTCTGTTTGCAGTTATGTTTAAAGGAAAACGTCTACTGACATAGAAACCTTTCCTGCACAATGTACAGACGGTTTCAGATTAGTAATGCTGAATACTGTTGATGCGAGTTTTTGCACAACAGAAAAAAATGTAAAACTATTGTAATGTAGAAAGCAGCAGAGAAAATTATCAAAAGGAAAGTAACACGCAATTACTCAACAAGATTACTGAACAACAAGGTATATATTCTAACGCTGACTCTTAACAAACGCGGATGTATATGGTATGGTATACGAAAAGAGTCAGTGCTGCAATGAATATGATGGTTTGTTGATTTACACCAGGAGTGTCCAAACTTTTTCCCAGGTGGACCATATTTGATAATGCTGAAGTGTTCGAGGGCCAATAATTTCTGATAATCCTGTTGAGCAAGAAAAGATGCATATAAGCTTATTGTGTTATTTAAAAGTTATTTTCACACAACAAAGCAATATGCAGGTTTCACTATTTTGTTATAGCTATGTCACGCTATATGATAAATTAGGCTAGGCCTATATGAGTTACCTGGTATTGCATCAGAAATCAAAACATCTAAAAACATTGCAAAACACAGCTGTGTTACAGTGAAAAATGACATTGACATCTTGATTTCAATTCTCAATTCAATTTCAGATCAGATCTAGTTTGATTTAATGGCAAACTAGCGTAACATATCACGTAGGTGGGAGCAGTAACGTAAACAGGGAGGTCCAGGAGGTACTTTTAAATCAGGGCCCGGATTATTTTTGGGGCCCGTAATCTTTCTAGGAAGCTCGGGAAATTGAAGAAACTACAGCATCTCCTTTAGATATTTTGTTTCTAGAAATGTATTCGCTGTGCCATCCCATTTTTAATCTAACTTACAGTGTGTTCCATATGACACTGTCTTAATAGATGATTCAGAAGAAAAACTGTAAAAATTGTTAAATAAAGTAAATGAAAGAAGTAAAGAATTTGGAATAAAGCGAGTGAAAAGAAAACAGTAACAATGCTAATCAAAAAGAAAAAAGAAAGTGAAATTTCAATTAATGGAATTGAAATGAATGGAATAAATATAAAGCAAGTAAATTTTTTTCCATATTTTGGGACAACAATAAACTGGGACGCAAAAGATGATAAGATTAATCTATGCATTGCTCAAGCAAAAGCCACTTTTTAGCGAATCAAATCAATATTATGCAACAAGTATACATATCTTTTTCAACTAGATACAGAGTATTAAAGTGTTACATTTATCCAATTTGTAAATATAATTCAAACATCTGGACAATCAACAAAAGAATAACGAACGAACAAACGAATTTGCAATGTGAGCATTCCAAAAAATCAGAGGATTTCCTGGACTGCCAGAAAAACCAACCAAAGTGCATTAAATCAACTTAAGCAAACAAAGAAGCTACTGAAAAAAAAAAAAAAAAACAACTTCAATTTGTAGGACACGTGCTGCGAAAAGGAAATTAGAACATTTCTCTCTTTCTCACAGGCAAAATTGAAAGAAAAACGTGCCAAAAGCAGACAAAGATTAACCTACGTAAACCAACAAACAAACATAAACAATTAAACATACACCTAATACACACGCAAAATACCGACAATCTTGGAAACTTTTTATGCAAGAAACAGTCAATGCTTGAAACCATGTACGACGATAAAAGAAGAAGAAGAAGCATGTTTCAATAAATGATAGCTTTGTCTTGTTCGACAGCTCGGTGGATCCACATTTGGTTCTGAGAGAGATGAAGCTGCGAAACGAAATATTGACAAATAAATTCTCACTGAACACTGTTGAGCGACGCACTTTAGTGGCAGTTTCCCCACAATGATATAAAGGATAGAAAAGTTATGCATTGGAGACAACATTACGCTTCAGTAGCAAACAGGAAATTTAATTTGTTAATATTGTTGACTTGGCCAGTGTAAGTACTTCAAGATTTCTGCAAACATAAGAAACTGGCAGATTATGCTGATTATGCTTTCAAATTTCTTTTCCCGATCCGACGATGATTTTTTCCAAAACACTTGTTTGAACAACAAGAGGTAGGCTATGATAATTTAAACGTTTGTATAAAATTAGCTCATAGCCAATTTATAAAGTTAATTTCTTGCGAAATTTATGAAGTAAAATAGAAATGCACTTCTCAGAAATTGACAGAATTAATTAAAAAGTTTGGAATTAATGTTGAAAACAAAGAAGAAGCCAAGAAAAAGCTGATACCTTTTTGATTTTGCATCCTTTGTACTCGCAAGTTAAAACAATATCCCAAAGACTGTGCTTGCTTGTTGCCAACAAGTTTCTCTAATCAAAGAAGTGGTATTAGGCTGGGTCATGCAAAAGTCATGCTCCACATCAAGTACCTATCCTGCTCGTAAAAATATTTTTGTAAATCGCTTGTGGATTAGCGAACTGCAAGTTGAAAGTCTTTGTTCTAATCACTAAGACACCCATCCGGTCTTTCTCAAACAGCCTTTTTTTCTAGCAGTTTCAACAAGATATTGTGAACACTCAACGGTCGGTTTTAGAGAATAATTTAGCTTCAGTACAATAAAAAGGGCAAGTCCAAAAAGTTGCAATCGCAACACTTTCGAACAATATAAACTATATAAAAACAACAAAACAAAACGCTATGAGAAGAATGCAAAAGCAATACTTCAAAACAAAAAATTAACTCGGATAAATGTGACATTGAGATGTTTCCTTCCAGTTATCCAGACTTCCTAAAACTAACCCACATGCAAAAGTATACCCTGGACAAATCTTGTCAACGTTGTTGGCTGTCAACATTCAACCGTTGTATTGTTTCACAAGCGTTTAATGTGGCAACAAACCTATTTTTATTCAGTATTAAGCTTAAGCAAAACTTTCCAGATAAACATACTAGCCTAGCGCCCTAGCCTATAGTGTCTTCCTGTTTTTACCAACTAACAAAATATCAAAGATTTTGCCTGATTTCAAAAAATCCTACCAAATGACGATGGGCAAAACGTCATGATGTGATGGAGGCTAATATATTAAAAATAGAGCTTTTGCATCATAATTTTTAATTTGTTTATTCTAAATGACTAAACTATCCCTAAACAAACTAAAATTTGTGAACCTTATTTAGACTAGAGGTTCCCAAACTGTGTGCCGCAAAAGCCTGTTAATTTAAATGTTATAATCGTGAGCGCAAAGCTTCTAAGTGTCAAGTTAGTTTAAAAGGGAGCATATTTTGCTTTCATGTTACAGTAAACTGAAAGAAACTCCCGACGAATTGGGTAAATCGTTTGTTCATTGAATCACTCCCAACTCCCACCATTTAAACTGCGTAGTAAAAATACTCGTATTATTGCTGCATTTCAGCAACATCCGTCATTTTTTGCATTGATTGAACGTCTGTAGGCTGTCTGGGATGTCACCAGCTTGACATTGGCAGCATGAGAGCAACTGTTTAAAGTAAGCATTAAGCATGGACAGCTTTTAACCAGTGGGGAACATAAAATTTTCTCAAAGGGGTAATGGGAGGCATTCGAAATTTTTTTTTAATCGAAACTAAAACGAATTGAAAAACACCCATTTATCAATAATAACCAGTAAGTGGTATTATGTAAGTTTAGCCTACTATACTCAGTTTGCATTGACGATAACTGTTTAGTTTGCAGCAACTAGTTCACTCATTAGTAGACTACATAACAATGCAAAAGGCTATGGAATTTAACAAATAACTAGAAGATTTTACAGGGCCGTTTTCAAAAAGAAATTGGCAATGAAAAAGGCTGTCTCCAAAAAATGTAACTGCATCACTCTTGAAATTCAAAAACTAAAACCTAGAGAAAAGAATGACGCATTATTTGTCTTAAAAAAATAAGACGCTAGGTTGAATGCCGAACAGCCTGCAAGGTAGTTACACTAAAATTTGGCGACGTGGAGTTTTCTTCTGTATGCAAGTCCCCCCCTCCTGAAATGTTTTTGAATTAAACAACAATCATCTCGAATGCAAACGTATACGCTGGATAATCCCTGACAACACTTCTGGATGCTATTATTGGACATCTTCGTCGCTTTACGAGCATTTAATTTTGGATAAGTCTGATGCTATCAACCATTGAAACACATTTTTAAAGAAAGCGAGAGCGTAGTAAGCTATTACTTCTTCTGTAAATTCAACAAAATAGCATAAATATCATGTGTTTTTTTTCCAAATTGCAGCTTTGTGTGGCACCTTTAAAGGGGTACTAAAGGAAAAACCTGACTTGGCGATTTTCCACGTTCTTTGTGTTTAACATGCTACCATAAAACGATTTTCAATAAAATTTTGCCCCATTGCGGTCTGACCACCATTGTGGGTGTGCTTTTGTCAGAGCTTTCAAAATGAGATTGAGCCTGAGCAACGAAGCGTGCGACTGTGCAGTCTACGTCATAAAGGCTAGCAATCAACCGATCACGCAATAATTGTTACTGCGGGCGGTTTGACTGTAGGCTATGTATGTATTTACATCAAAACAGCACATTTTAACATCAAAACAGCAGACAGTTTGCTCAAAACATCAGATTGGTAACGTGGCTTTTGTTATTGCTGGCCTTTATGACGTATTCTCGAGCAGTGTTTGCACGTTTTGGTCATTTTGAAAAAAATGAAAATAAATGAAACTCTGGACTTTGGGCCTTGCCAGCGCCATTGAAAACAAATTTTTTTCGGTAATTGTTTTTGAAATGTATTCTTGAATGTTCAGTTTACTCATTTTAATGCTTAATTCCGGTTTGAAATTTTTCTTTAGTATGCCTTTAAATGTTACCCAATTTTTCTGAAATCTTGCTTGTTACTTTCTTTTAGTCAATGTAAAAATGGCAGAGTAGTCGAGATTTTTGGGAAAAAAATGTTCTCATGCTTTCCGGACCACCCTATTGCGCATGCATTCGCTTTCGTATGCTAATTACTAACTCGTAAAAATACTGATTTTTGTTGGGGTAAAATCTAACAGCAACTTTTCGAAAAGTTAAAATATTTGCTGTGCAATTGTGTTGCTTTGGGTTATGACTAAAGCTAAAGCTCAAGTAGTTGCTCATGCTAGTTCGTATAGTTTAGCTGAAGTCCTAGTGCAAAGCCAAAATAGGAAAAATTATGCCATTAGTCAGTCTGGCCATAGCTACATTAATCAAAATTAAACGCAAATGTGAGTTAATTAAAAAGAAGCTTTAACTATTGTATGGACGTGCGGAAGATTTCACGTTTATTTGTGTGGGAGTTAGTTTGATTTATCCACCCATCATTAAAGTTCATTTTTTTTCCTTCCTCCACGTCTGATGTTAAAATTAAATGCTGGATTTTAAAATTTATGTCTTGCCAAGTATGAACTGAAGCATAACCTCGGAAAAGAAACACATTGCCAATTGCTCATCTTGCGTGTTTTCTTCAAAAGCGCTGTGCAAAAACGTTGATAGTACGCATGATTGTGTACAAATTGTACCAAAAGAAGCGGTACGACGTGCAACAACGCTCATGTTGTCTGGCTCATTTTGATAAATTGCATATTTTGGAAAGCCTGGTGCAAAGTCGAATGTAAATCTTATTTAAAAGTTTAAAGTTGAGTAGCTGTTAGTAGCTCTCTTGTATCCCTGCCAGCAAATGTTGCCATTTTTGCATTATTTTAACGATTAACAACGTCGCTAGTTGTTGAAATGGTGTAAAAATAGCAACTTTATAACTACTGCCTACAATGTGCAGGAATCATGGTTTCAACAACATTGAGGCAACGTGTTTTTACGTTAGCTCGCGAAGACCATCGCAATATTGTTGTCATGAAGAGAAATCTTCACACTGAAGTATGGTGGCCTGAAATAAAGATGTCGATCTTTTTTGTAGAAGGTGGTTTGGGTGTCAACTTGTTTCGTAACCTATATGCCCTAACATAAAGAATTGCAGATAAAATCTGGCAAGACGTTGCTTTTTGTCTTCTCATGATTATGTTTTTGTTGAGTTCGATTATTTTGGTCGCTCCTTTAAAGTTGATGTGCTACAAACAGTTACTACAGTATTGACAAAGTGACTGAAAGTTTGAAGAAAATATCTGCAACACATGATTTACCTTATTCAAATAGTTAATAATAACACTAGGTCACAAAAATATAGCATGTTGGAAACTCCTGATGCAATGTGGGGCGCTTTTTTCAAATCTAGGCTCGGTTTTGCTCAATCACGTCAATGTTTTAAGTTACTTATATTTTTCATTTTTCCTAATTTGGCAAAATAGGCGACAAATCGGCAACTTTTGTTTGTCCTAGAGCCCTCAAAGAGCTGTGATCAGTTTAATTGAGCAAAGCAGGCATTAGCAAAAAAGGATTGAAGATATAGAGCAGGTCGAGGTGGTTCTTGATGCAATCTCTCATTCGGGTTGAGGAATATTAAAAGGTTGCTTAGCAGGTTCGTTTGGACAGATTTTTGCATTGTTATTAACGCAATTTGATATTGAATCAATGTTAATTGGAGTTTATTGATGTATAAATGCACTTTTTGTGTCGGTTCTTCTAAAAATTGGTGGGTTCATAAAAAGACGTAGCGTCGGCGATAAGGACATCTACTTTATGCAAATACAAAATTTTAATTTTGGCTTCGCAACTATAGTCTTTTTTTATCATGACTATGAATAGCAGAACATCGCAAATATACTATATACTGAACTAGCATTTTTATTAGCCAATGCGCGAACGTTTCTTTGCACAGTTTCATATGATGTTAATAATAAGAATTGCTTACATTTCGATTATTTTGTATTCGTTGATAAGAATTCTTGATCGCAATTGAAGAAAGGTTATTTCAGGTTTTTCTGGCTCCTTTCTATTTAGCCATGATATAATGCTTAGGCCTAATTAAGGGATGCCATCTTGTAAATGCCTAACGGAAAAAATGGTCATAAACAAATTATAATTTTTTTTATTTATTTATAGCTTGTTTAATTTGTTAACCAGCTGTACATGTGATGTAGAATGTAGCACGCCGTAATGTACAACGTTTACTGTGCACTTAGCTGTAATTATTGAACTTTTGATTACACCTTCGCAAAGTTGTTATGTTCTCCAGAGGAATACGCGATTCAACAATACATACTGAGCAATTCGACAACACTATTGTGCGTGCTTTCAAAAGAGAACAGCAATCCGCTTGGTGGTGATAGACAAGAAAACTATTTGTAAAATCATCTCAATGTAGATTTGGAGTTTTAACATTGGGCAACCACATCGTTCTACGATCTTATATCAGGCAAGGAAACAGCCGTTCGTTTCACGTCCATTTGGCTCACAAACATTGCATAGTTTGGCTTGTAGTGCGCCAACGCAACATCTTCCACTACGGGGTCGTATTTGCTGTTGCGAGCATGACGTTTCAGATAATAATATCCTGGACTGATTGGTAGGTTGCTTAGTTTCGATCTTTATCTTCGGACTGGGAAAGCCTCTGAAAAGGTTATTCCTGGCAGCTTCGCATACTCGTAGAAACTTTGAATCACTGACGCAGGTCCGGTTATGAAGATTGGCAGAGTGAAGTTTGACGAAGTGTTGGTGTCTGCGGATTATTTCATCTACTATAGGTTCCGCTGAATGCAAAACAGTCTTTGAAACGAGTTGCTCAAGCGCACTGAGAGCCGAACTGTCTCTGCTTGATTTTGAGGTTTCCTCGTGAAGAAACTCAGGCACTTAACCAACTGATCTATCAAGACAGTCTACTCAGGCACTCAGCTCTATAAGCACAGACGCTCCAACTAAAGGTTTACGCTTGTAGTTAAGTGGGCGATGGTGGTAGTGTTGGAGCTGAGGGGGCCTGGCCACTCAAGTTTGGTAGGCTACTTAGCTCATCTATCTCAGATGCTTGGCACACCACGTTCAATTTAAGACTGACTTTAAGTTTTATCTTTGCATTTAATATTGCAGTAGTTTCAGCAATGGCTAATTGGAAACAGTAGCCATGTTTCAGCTTATCTGAACGCTCAAATATATTTTTGTATACTACACAGCAGTGTCATCTCATAAGCAGAAGAGTACAATAAGCCTACTATGATATTTTTACCTTTCCACTCATCATTGTGGCCTAATTACGATGAGTAAATAAAAACTAATAGCAATTATGTTGGTTTTGTTGAAATTTTTAGTTACATTTTTTGAGTGACAGAAAAAGGCTGTTATATTAACACAATTTAAAAAACTGGGTAAACAAGTAATTTCACACGATAAGAGAACACAGAGCAAAGCAATACTTTTTAAACTATTCCAACTAAACACTTCATACTTCATCGAATAAAATGCTCTACAATGAGCTGGTTAATATAGATTGATCATATACAATACAAGGACAATAATAACTTGAAATCACGTTTTTTTGTGATTTAAGAACAATTATCTAGAAGCAAATCATTTTTTGACAAAGTTGACTTTCACAAGTTAGAAGTGTACAATGACCATATGTTTAGCATATGAGATATTCCATTCGAAGTACAGCTACAGTGTGAACTTCCACAACAGTCAGGCGAAAATACCGAGCTGTGATTGGTTGAGGAAACATGTTGATGACGTAAGAATTCCTATCATTGTTTCCTTGAAAAATCTGGATAGAATGATATGCAACTAATGAAATAAATGTTAAGAATGGGTTATGAATGTGATAGATGGTTAAACGCGTTTAGATAAGCATGAAACTTACTTAAAAACAGAAAGGCTTTTCAGCTTTTGAAAACTAGAATACAGAAGAGGACAAGTAGGCATTTTCTGCACAATTTCTATATTACAATTTTGGTGAAGAGGTCACTTTCTTCAACCACAGACATATACAACCAAGCAACCACACGGCATTTAACATAATCTATTAAAATTGAACATAAATTATAAGCTACAAATGTTTTCGGCCATACAAACGTTAGCCCTTTGCCGTTTCATTTTATGCATTTCGTTTTTCAATTCAGTGTTGAGATCAGTTATTCATTTTCATTGTAGATATGATAAGCAGTTATTTTGTTGTTACTTGATAAGGGCTAACGTGTGTATGGCCGAAAACCTTTGTAGCTTATAGTTTATGTTCAATTTTAATGGATTATGTTAAATGCCGATTTCTATATATTTTAAATGAGCAGCTAGATCACCATACCACAATTTTTGTGATCGGCATAAACTATTTTATTGTAGATTGATTGTCGATGTGCTATACTTTTACTGACAGCTTCTGCTGTTACATTCTAAATGACCAAGATCAAAACCGAATTGTCAGCTGTGTAGGGGGGTGGTAAAACAGTTTGACACTTTGCAAGAGCCCACAGCAGTTTTTTGCAGGTCATTAAGTGTCATTGTGATCTGTATTTGCGTAGGATACTTGTGCAAAATATCTCAAAAGTAGGCTGTGCTAGTTTCTTTACCTTGTCTCCTTCCGATTTATTTTCCATTATTTGTAGCTGATCTGATGAGTTTCCATATGAAATTTTATATCTCGTGACCCATTGATCAGCAGTTGGTCTTCCTTGGGTTACAATACCAACAACTTGTACTTGTTTCTGTAAATCCACTTGAATCCATTGACCAGGGCTAACGAAACGCCCGTTAGCTGTTGTAATGGCAACATTTTAAACATTTTATCGAAGTATTAACTTTTCATACTCAGTTTCAACTTTCTAGAGATAAGCCTTTATTTTTATTAAATTATAGGCTACTATTTTACGCAATATATGTTGACAATTGTACTGTAATGGGTTGAATGTTTTGAATTGCGTAAAAAAGTACATTTTTCAATTTTTTACAACACCTTTTAAGCAGGCGTGAAATATAATGTTTGTCGTTAAGATGAAAACGTAAGGTTGAACTTGACTTAAATTAAAGTTACTTTATTATTCCACAATGAGCATACACTTCTACAACATTAAATTTTGGATTTAATAAAATCCCTGAGGTTACTAAAGAATTACCACACATCAATACGACAGACCTGTACAGCATATCTCAAAGAAAACTCTGTAACAAAAACTGAAAAGCGTTCCTTTCTATATCATTATCATTAATAATAATATCATTAATCAATACTTATCCTTTCTATAGCATTAATTGCAACGTTCATCTGATGAAAGTGAAAGTAAAAACAAAGACAAACAAGTTGATCTATTGCTTCACAGACGTTTCACGCACATGGCAATGCGCCTTCTCAGAGCGAATAACATACAAAATAAATTTTGCAAAGTTATATACTGCAATTACTGCATTGCGGTTGAAGGCAAGAGAAAAAATGAAACACGCATTATTTTAAAAGTTCTATTATCTTTTTTAGCATGTGTAAACAAAGAGCTGTCTTTTCTTCTTCCATATTTTTGACAGCTGTGCGATGTTTGTTCATTAACCAGGGAATTTATGCTGCGTTCAGTCTGGCCAATATATACTGCGTCACAATCATTGCACGGAATTTCATAAACAACACCGCATTTATTGTGAAAAGGAGTCGGGTCTTTTGGTAGTGATAAGGTATTGCCAATGGCTCGAAACGATTTCATAACGACTTTAACTCCGGCGAGTTTTAATGCTCGTCTTATGGACTCAGAAACCCCCTGCATGTATGGATTACGTCAAAACAATACATTTTATTTTGCTCGTTACTCGCTTTGATGATGCGCGTTGTCATGGCCCGCGAAATGTGAGTGAAGCGATAAATCAACTTTTTGTCTTTGCTTTTACTTACACTTTACACTTACAACAATGCTAAAAACTCAAAACAACACAATGCCACAAATGATTGTTTTCCCAACAGGTTAACGCCATGTGTTAGTTCGACTATTACATTTTTACACACCACAAAGAGGTGATCTGGTGGTTTGAGGAAGTGTATTTACAGTAATTGAATTTAGACGGAAAACAATTTTAAAGGTGGCAACTCCTAAATTTTAGCACGTGTTTCTGCAATTATGGTTTATTGATAAAACGTTCAATGCATGCTTGTGACATACTTACAATTTCGAAGCGACACAAATCTATTGTGAAACTCTGGTTTATAAGCTACTTTATTTTGTTTGTATGATGTAGAAATGAATACACCTCAACAGTTTTATTATTCATGTAATTTTTAATAATTTGAAGTCCTTGACATTTTTAAATAATTTGAAGTCCAACAAAAAACAAAGTTTTTCAATGTAAGTAAAAATATTGACATGATTTTGTCGACATCAAAACTTTTGATCAGTAAAATTTGTGAAATATTTTGACACTGGAAAGATGTGAAAAGTATAGTAGCCTACTTGTTGATGGTTGTTGTTTAGTTTTTCTGAGTGGTTTAAATTGGAACAGTTGTTCTCAAACTTGTTTTAATTGTTTTTTTTTACGTTTGTTGCTCTGTTTGGTTCCTTGAAATAATAAAAGATAACTTTAATTTTAAAAATAAAGAAAACGTAAAATGACTTTACAGCAAGGGTGCCCAACCTTTTTAACCAAAGATCTATTTTTAAAATAACTAACCTCCTTGGATCCACCAAATTAGCGTCAACATCGCAAAGCCACAATAGATCGTTATCAATAAGCAACATGAGCAATAGCCATAATCGGACATGCCAACATACATTTATTGAAACATTTTCGAGCAGGTCTCCTGCTTCTCTTTAGCAAAACTAAAACCAGCAATACAGATCATAAGTAGCCTATAGGAAAACTCTTTAGGAACGAAATAACCACATGCTAGCTGTTCAGCTTTACCAAATACTAGCATTGAAATCAGCACATACGAAGACGGTTGAGGGGCACCAACGCCTGTTCTTGCAGTGTCAAACTGGTGGTGCGTGTCGTGTGTAGGCTGTGTGTCGGCGTGTGTGTGGAGCGTGTGTCGATGGATGAACGAATGGAGTCTGGTGGTACTTGACTTCCACTCAGAATTCCATCTATGGTTCGCCCAATTTTTCGCAGAGATGTCTTATTTATCAGCTTTGTTGATCAAAAGTTGAGCGGCTTGCACGAATGGGTGTCTTGATTTCATTCGATGAGGATGCTCGTTTGTAGGAGCAAAGACCTTGAGTGAAAAAGATTGTTGGGTTTTCATGTCCATCGACCAAGAGACAGAGTTGCTTCTTCACGATGAAGCTCAGCAGGTTGAATGCCAGCAGGAATAAAAAGATTATCCAATAGTGTGGACGCAGGCATCCGGTTAATATGCGCAAGGCGTTGTTTATGGCAGTGAGCACTGCGACACCAAACAGGTGAACAGTACTCTGTTGAAGAGTAGGCAAGGGCTAAGGCTGCTATACGCAAAGTGTCAGCATTCGCTCCCCAGCTGGAGCCTGCCAGGCGCTTGAGTAATGAGTATAGTGCAGCGCGCAATGTTAGTTTCTTGCGCAGTGACACCAAATGGTGGCGGTATGGGAGCGATCAGTTTAATGTCATCCCAAGGCATTTTGGTTCTGGGCAGAAGGACAGATTTTCCGTTATTGTAGATATTTAGCTCACGGTCAGCTTCCCGATTGTGTAGATGGAAAGCTGCTGGCACAGTTTTGGTTTTGCTGAGTTTCAGTCGCCATTTCTGAAGATAAGCTGAGAGGGTTTCTGATACAGTTCAGTAACGTTGGTTTTGCGTTGTGATTATTGCCTTAGTGTTAATACATTACATCGAGTCACCTGCGCTTGGTTACGTCGTGCTTCCTTGTGACTGTGAGTAGTTCGTAATTATTGCAACAGGACTTGGTGACCACGCAATGATTTGTCACTTGTACACAAAGCTCTACTCGAGTTGATCTCTTTTCAATTCTTTTTACGTTTGTGGGTTTCTGTAGCTATTCTGCAGTACCTACAAGCGTAAGAGTTTTTATTTTTTGTCTCAAGGTGTCTTTTAGGTTTTCCCACAGCTTTGTGGAGCGGAGGATTGCCTGGTCTTCCGCATATGAGCAACATATCCGCTCCAATACAGAGCTCAAACTTCCAATTGATACAATTTTGATTCATTCTTGCACTGTTAGTATCTCAGCATAAGTTTTATGCTTTGGAAGTATCACATGTTCCAGTGCACCAGTACCAAACATAGAAAAAATTGCAAAAATTGAAATCGAGTTACAAATGATAGTGTAGTGATTAGCATAAAAGCACAATAATTACTCCATACAACCAATGAGGGAAAAATGTGGTCTCTAGGTCACATTCAGCGCGAAAACACATTTATTTTAGTCAGCAAGAGATTGTTGTTTAGTCGAAACGGTCCAGAAACAGAATTTTTTTTACCCAAAACGGTTATAAAGAAGCACAATACACAGATCAGGGAAATGCAAAACATTAGTTAAACTACTCATTAAAAATTAGCCATGCCAGCCGCTCAACTTCTGATCAACGTATCAAGTACTTCCAGACTCCGTTCGTTCATCCCTGGCACCGACACACGTCCCATCAGCCTTTGAAACTACAAGGACAGGCGTTGGCCTCCCATCAACCCTCCGTGTTCGGGCGTTAGACTTTCTCTTCAATCATGCTCCAATGGAAATGTCTTCTTCATCCTCCTGTAAATGTGGTGCTGAGGAACAGACCGCAGACCACATCATCAACGATTGTATCCTTTACCATTTTCATGCTCTCTAACGGAATGGAAGGTTGTGCCTCTTGGATGATGAAACCAAAGCTCCTTAGCAGCTTTCCAGTGTAGTACGAGAACATCGTGAATCTGGGGTGGTAAAAGAATAGACCCTCGACCCCAGAGGCTCACACAATGATGACAAAAAATTAATGTTTTTGAATTATTGCTTAAATCATTTTATAGTAGACATTAGAGCAATCACATTAATGGCGCCACCAGTAATCTTCCATCACGTGTTGGTCCCACTTTTCTTGGTGCCTTTCTTTTGAACTTTATATCAGTAGTGACCAGACCTGCCGCATGCTCGAGCCGCATATCATAAAATTTAATTTTAAAAGAGCCGCAACACAAAAGCAGTCAAAAATACGTATTTACTTACTATGAAGTGTAGGCTATTAACACTGGTCAGCACAATTTTTGATTCAACAAATTCTGTTTGGTATCAATTCTATTTTTTTCACTGTAGCTATCGCCATTAACTCTTTGAGGACCAATGGCGCATATGTCAGTATATACCACAGTCTACTCAAAATTAAATCGTTTCAAATTCTTTACCCTCTCTCATTAATTCCCATAATTTTGACTATGAGAATAATGACAACCGATTTGCTCTCAAATGATTGAGATAGCTTTCCTCAAAAACCCCAAACATTTCTTGTCTACTTTTTTCCAGAAACTTTCTGGAAAACCACAAAGTCTTTGAAACTTTTTTACGAACCTCAAGGGTCAGTGGACCTCGGTTTTGAAACGAATGATTTAAATTGAGCCGCAAAACGTCTATCCCAAAACAGCCTACATTGTTAACCAATGGATATTAACCTGAAATGGAATGCATGGAAGTAATTGTGGACAGGACCAAATGGGTCTTAAGAGGGCGAGCCTATTAATCGGAGGTTTAGTATACAGGGACTACTGATTAAGTGCAAAACATACAGAAACGTATATTTTATCACTACACATTGAAATTGAGCTATTTTGCATCAACGCAACAATTTGTTTTTATTGCCAACAAAAATCAAAACCTAAAAAATTTTATGAATTCAGAAATTAGTGATAAAATACATGTTTCTGTAAGTTATGCAATTTCTAGAAAATGATTTTGCAAGACAAACGTTTTAGGGCACAGTTGAAATAAGTAATTTTAAACCAAGGTCAGCTAAATCTTTGGGTTCGTGAAGAATTTTTAAGGAGTCGGCGCAATATAAAATACCTTTGGAGACTAAGAAGTAATATCCAGTTAGAGATATCTTTGCAAAATGTGCGGTGTTTATTGCACAAATGCTTGGAGTGATGTAAATTTATTTTATTCAAATGTTATTTAAAGTACTTTTTGTATATTTATTGAAAATAAGTGGCTTTGAGCCATGCCCTGGAAAGAATTAGCAATATTTCATGCAAACATATGCGGTATTCAAAGTAAAAATACTTGAAAGTTTTATTACTTTTCATAACTCCACACGGTTTTAATTTTTTTGTGAAGGGTTTTGTTTTATTGTATTTCCAATAGCGTTTCATAAAGCGAAAGTTCGTTCTATTTCATTTTGAGATGGCATAAAAAAGATTGCAAAAAGTTTAAGACGGCCCACTTTTTATTTTATCCCAAACAGCAATTGCAGACAAAAATTTTGTTGAAAACACCTGTATTATGTTGTATCGTTTCAGCATTGTCTGTTATAGTGCTTCACTTACGTTCTATTCCAATATGCCAAAATCCACGTGGATCTCCTGTGTTATCCAATCTTGCATAACGCGGGGCATAGTCATCTTTATGTATAGATGAAGCCGAAAATGAGCTGTCAGGTATGCGACCATCTCTGATACCAACGCCACATGCATGAACTAAGTTGAAAAACATAAAATGAAAATATTTAACAACATATCTATTCATACAAAATATTTTAAGTATTTGACAAACTCCACCAAAAAATGTTTCTTTGTTCTAATTTTGCATTCACACGCAAAACATCGTAGAAGATTTAAAGTTGTTACACAACACTGTTTGTACGACGAAAAAAATAAGGAAAACCTTTTGCTGGAGAAGTAGCAAGTCTTAAGTATTCCTTCAACGGTCGCATTTCTTCTCGGAGCTGTTCAATTTTATTTGGATCGCATTCACAACGACCAGGTGATCCCTTGTCTCCTTTTGATCCAGGAGGTCCTGCTACTCCTGCTGGTCCGATCTTGCCAGGACGTCCTTGTTGATTGACAGGAGCAGGATGACCAGGATCGTTGCCTAGGACACCACGACGCAATGGAAGACAAAGGTCATCACCTTGGCCGAAAACAATAACCAGACCACAAGAAAAGACTGAACTTATAAAAATGAAATTCATTCTGTAACTGAATACAAAGTCGAGGTGGTTGCTTTTCTTTACGAAATCGAGTACTTAGTCTATAATTGGTATTTTATCGAATGAAATTTTTTATTTTTTTATTTCATTTTGTACAGTATTGGCTATGTAGGTTATAGTACTTAGAGTGTTTTCAGTTATGCTTAAAGGAAGACGCCTACTGACACAGAAACCTCTCCTGCAAAATCTACAGACAGTTTCAGATTAGTAATGTCAAATACTGTTGATGCGAGTTTTTGCACAACAGAAAAAAAATGTAAAACTACTGTAATGTAGAAAGCGGCAGAAAAAATTACCAAAAGGAAAATGACATGCGATTACTTAATAAGGTTACTCAACAACAAGGTACACATTCTAACGCTGACTCTTAGCAAACACGGATGTATGTGGTATGGTTTATGAAAATAGTCAGTGCTGCAATGAGTATGATGTTTTGTTGATTTACACCAGGAGTGTCCAAACTTTTTTCCAGATGGGCCATATTTGATAATGCTGAAGTGTCCGAAGGCCAATAGCTTCTGAAAATCCTGTTGTGCAAAGAAAGATGCATATATTGTGTTATTTACGGTTAATGTTATTTTCACACAACAAAGTAATATGCAGGTTTCACTATTTTGTTATAATCATGTCACGTTATATGATAAATTAGGCTACGCCTATATGAGTTATGTGGTTTTACATCAGAAATCAAAACTTTGCAAAACACAGCCTGTGTTAAAGTGAAGAATGAAATTGACGTCTTGATTACAATGCCCAGATCAGGTCTGGTTCGATTTCGTGGTGAACAAGCGTAAAATATCACGTAGGTGGCAGCAGTAGCGTAGACGTGGAGGTCTAGGAGGAACTCTTAGATCTGGGTCTTGGATGATTTTAGGGGCCTGCAACCTTTTTTGAAAGCCCGGTAACTTGGAAACCACAGCATATTGTTTGGATATTTTCTTTCTAGAAATGTATTGGTTTGGAACCTGAGGACCAGGTTAGTACCGGGCTCAAATTATTCACTTAAACGTTTGCATTTTTGAAAATTTGTTTTTATCTAGCTGCTGGAAAAAGACAAAAAGGAAAGATGTTGTTGTCGGCTTCGGCACTCGGGATCACAGTGAAGCTCAATTAGCTGCAAGTGAACCGGAACCTTATCAGAGTTTACGCAGAAAGTAACAAACAGCAGTAAATCCTTTTAAATTGCGGCAAAATCTTGAAACCGGTCACTGAACTTGTTGGTAAGGGAAAGGATGAATCCTCGGCGTATCACGATGTCATGTCTTTCTACTGTATACTCGTCTGGACAATAATAGTTGATTTTGCAATTATGACGCAATACCAATTCTAGCTTTTCTCGCTCGGCTTTGTTCTTGTCTGTGAGAAAATACTGTTTTTATTAGCTAAAAAAATAAAAGTTCAATTGGTATGATTCTGTGTTTCTGTGTTTTCTGGCCAAAATAACAAATTGTGCAAGAATAGGCTCGGCCATATGAAAACGTATCCCGGACTGGACTTTAGACACCCCAACTTTACATTGTTTTTGTGCACGTCGGGCATATAAATACTAAACATAATGATGGACAGTTTTAAACCACTACTCTCTTTACAGAGGTAAATTGCACGTTAGCATTACCACGTTCAACATTCTATTTAATTTAAACACATACAAACAAAATACATTACCAACTCTTTGCTTCATGGGTATTTAACACCATTTACAGGCTCCTTATCAGAAATAACATGTAAATAAGAACTTTTGCACTGTGCATTGCTAATAATAGTTCATGCATGAAAATTGTTTTGTCTATATTTTTCTTCTTTCATTTTAATTCTGGATCACAAAAACAGATTTTTTTCCCCAATTGAGATTTCTCTGACGCAAATGTGATATTCAAGCAAAATCAACAAAAACATATGACACTTGCCTGTAATTAACCTAACTCAGCTGGACAATTAATCTAACTAACTCGGCCGCCTTTCCATCAGTAATTACGCCCAATCAATTTATTACAGCCTGGGTAGAGGTGACCGGTGTTTATCAACAACCAGCTCAAGCCGGGTGTCGAACCAGGTTGGAGAGCCAACGCTTTATACGCTGCGCCATTCCATTTTTGATTTAACTTACAGTATGTTCCAATAAATAATAGCTCTGTCTTGTTCGACAGCTCGGTGCTGGATACACAACACACATTCGGGTCTGAGACAGACGAAACTGCAAAAGGAAATATTGACAAATAAATCTCGCTGAACGCTGTTGAGCGACGCACTTTAGTGGCAGTTTTCCACACGATGACACACAGGATAGATTATAAAATATGCATTGGAGAAAACAACGCTTCAGTAACAAACAGAAAGTTTAATTTTTTGATATTGTTGACCTGGCCAGCGTAAGTACTTCAAGATTTCTGCAAACATAAGAAACTGATAGAATTATGCTTTCAAATATCTTTTCCCGATCCGACGATGATTTTTCCCAAAACACCATTGTTTGAATAACAAGAGGTATAAAAATTTAAACGTTTGTATAAAATTCGCTCATCGCCAATTTATTAAATTAATTTTTTGCGAAACTTATGAAGTAAAATGGAAATGCGCTTCTCAAGAATTGACAAAATTAATTGAAAAGTTTAGAATTAATTATGAAAGTATTTAAATTGTTCATTTTATCTTCTTGTAAATAATACATATTTAACTGAAACAGTTTGTCGCTCCCAGTATCTGGACTCGCTGTTTTTACATCATCATCATTTTCAACAAAATTGAAACTCTAAGGATTTTTGTTTTTGAGGTAAGAAAGAGAATATCGCATTTTGGTTTATGCGTTGAGGCTGCAACAAAGCACTGAAACGGAAATTGCTGTTTTTTTAATCGCACACTTCAAATACGTTATACAGATATTTTAAACAAGTTTTTTGGTGCATCTTATGTTTTATTTTCTGGTTAAAGATTCAGGTGATAAGGAAAAACATGAAATTGATATTTTTGTCCAACTTCAAACATGTCAGTAGCTTACCAAAGCACATCGACATTTTCTTGACAGACATTGAAGTGTATTGCTCAATATTCGCTATTGCCACAGCGAACTCGCAGCATCAGGCAAAAACATGTTGTTAGTATCTACATTGTGAAGTAAACATCACTAATCTTTATCTTCGAACACTGTTCTTCTATGACACTTGTTTGTACTCATTTCGTAATCAAAATAGGCTAATCAGAATAGGTTTGCGGGATTTTGAAAATATATATACATTTTTTTGAACAGAACCGATTTTTAATGTTGGCCTAGATTTAATAGTTCACCACAATCGTCATTACGCAGATTATTGAAGATTATAGACTAAATGTCACTGCTTGAAGATGGACATAAAGTTTATATTTCTAGCATCTAAATCCTCTGGAGCAAAATTAAATACGAAATAAAAATCCTATCAGCTGTGTACACGAAACGTTTCTGGTAATTTTGCACGTTTTGCCTCAACAAGTATGATTTTTTGCTTAGTCACTGAATTTTGGTAGCAGGTAGTTCTATATTGATTTGTTAGCGTTAAAGCCCAACCTGTTTGCCCAATCAAATTTGTTGTTTTGTATATTCTGTCTTCTCACATTTGGTCAACTAAAGTAAAATAAAATATAACCAATCTCGAATAATGTTTAAGGTTATGTGTATCATTTTTCTAATTATTTCATTTTAGTTATGCAACAGCGTTCGACGAAAATGGTTCAACAGTGCAGGGGTATGCAAAAGCATTTACGACTTACAAGCAAGCAAGCAACATTACATTATTACATTGCACTAATTTGTCTGAACTTTTGCTAAATCACTGTAAGCGCACTGCGTATGCGTTGAACCATCTTAACCAATAACAATAACAATCGTCATGTGCTTGAATCATGACTAGAATACAAACTCAAGAAAATATATATTTGATTGTTAAGTTTTCACTCGAAGGCTGTTATTTAACATACTGAATTTTCTTTTACATCTAGTCTTGCATTGGGCTGTGTGGACTTTAAGAATTTAATTGCAGTAATAGGAAACGCCTAACAGGAACATGTAACGGAAAACGCCTACTTAAATAAAAAGCTTTTTCTTATAGATTTTTTCTGGCTGCTTGCATTGTAATATCGAATGCTATGTGTTTTTGTGATGTGTGTTAAAGCTTTTGGCACACAAAAAAATAACGCTAAATCAATGCAAAAAGTGACAAACAAACTAAAGAAATACTGATATTCGATTACTTAATAAGAAAGTTTACATTGTAATGATGACTCTGACAAATGCGGATGTATGTGGCATGGTTTGAAGCAAGCGTCTCAAATATGCGGCCCACGAGGACTTTTGGTGTGGTACGTGATGTATTTTTAAACTTTGAAATGATTAACAAATACAGCACAGTTTATATTTTTTCAAGTAAGTTGATTCAATTTACTTGAATTAGCTCTACTTAGCATTGCACTTGGCATTGAGCACTCTTTTGTGGTATTAACAACACTTACCGTGCAACGTGCATATTTTGTTTGTAGATGTAGAAAGATAAATTCACTCTCAAATTGCTCAAAGAAGCTGAAAATGCCCATCAAACTTCGTTTTTTTTTGCGTATAATTGCCAAAAACAATTAATTTAGCCAAATCAGTTATCAAAAATCGCCAAAAAAGAGCCCAATTGCCAAACCAAAAATATGAAACCAAACATCTTAAGAAATTGCCAGATTTCTGGATTTTGGCGATAAATTCGCCAATATGGCACCTTTACAAAGAATTTCTCCCTTTTTTTTTATTCGAAATCAATCTTTTGTTGTAGCCTAATCACAGTCATGGCAAAACTGTGAGTGCTAATAGACTGCTGACTAATGTTTGCATTTTTAAATTAAACGTTGATCAACAATCTGTCGTCTCAAAGAAAAAAACGTTAAACATACACTAAATCGATTTAATTCTTACTTAGGGAACCGAACCTTTGTGCAACGTCCTCTGAAATTTCAAACGACGTACCATGGCGTCGCAATGCACAGTTTGAGAATCAGTGTAATACACCAATAAAGCACAACCAATTGTTACCTGCCGTAATTTATCGATTATGCTGCCAACCAGGAAACTTTCACGGACGCCCGGATGAGAACCACTGATCTACATTGTGAAGCAAACATCACTAATATTTATCTTCGAATGCTGTTCTTCTATGACACTTGTTTGCAGTGCTGTATTCGAGGGTATACGGCGGTACACGCAGTATACTATCTGCTTTTTCGAGCAAATATGGTATACCCTCTGGTTTTCCAAAGAGAGTGCGTATGCTATCCTTACTGATGATTGACAACTACTACAGAGTTCTAAAATGGTGCCAATTAACGCGAATGAATTCATTCAGAGCATTATTAGCAGAATGCAAATGAGACTTTGCACTAATGCCGACACCGACAATGGTCAGTTCCTGGTTGATATTGCTAACTTGCAACCAGAAAAAATGATAGAAGGAACTTTGCGTAATGGAGAAGCAGAGGTGAGAACAACTTTTAGACACTTTGACATTGATGGAATACAGTCAATCCAAGGGTTAAGAGACTTTAGTAAAAAAGTTGAAATTGTGCCCAATAATTTGAAGCCTCTGTTGACAGCTATTTCAACTTTACCTTGTTCGACAGCAGAATGTGAACGTAGTTTTAGTTTTTAATGAACAATATTATCACAGGTTTAAGAGCATCTTTGCTCGTTGATAATGTGAGCTGTTTGATGTTTATCAATTGCAATGAACCACCTGTGGCTCAATTTACCGCTAAAAAATATGTAAGAGTCTGACTGCTAAACCACCGATCGGCTAAGGATACTAGATCCCAAATTTATTGAGGATAGAGGTGTAGATTCCTTTCGGCAGGCTGTTTGGAATGTCTTCATAGAAGAATAAACAATTTTGTACCTCTCGTCCAATTTTGATGTTGATAATTCATGTTATGATAGAACAAAGATTAGTATTTTGCAAGTTGTGTATTGTTTATCATTTCGGAAAATCTGACAGTATACCCTGTGCTTTTTTTACAAATACAGCACTGCTTGTTTGTACTCATTTCGTAATCAAAATAGCCTACTGAAAACTACTGAGAAAAAGTTTGCGGGATTTTGAAAACAGTTACTTTTTTCAAACAGAATCCATTTTTAATGTAGATTAGTTCATCACAATTGTCGTTATAAAAGATTATAAACTAAATGTTACTGCTTGAAGAAGGACACAAAGTAGGCTATATATTTCTAGGATCTAGATATTCTAGAGCAAAATTAAATACTAGATGAAAATCGTATCAGCTGTGTACACGAAAGGTTTCAGGTAGTTTTGCACGTTTTGCCTCAACAAGTACTGTATGATTTTGCTTAGCCACAGAATTTCGGTAACAGATAGTGCTGTATTGATCTCTAGCGTTAAAGCCCAACTTGCTTGCCCAATCACATTGGTTGTTTTATATATTCTGTTTTTTCACATTAGATCAACTAAAGTAAAATAAAATATAACCTCGAATAATGTTTAAGATTATGTTTATCATTTTTCTGATTATTTCATTATAGGTATGGCAACAGCGTTCGACTTAAATGGTTCAACAGTGCAGGGATATTCTAAAACATTTACGACTTACAAGCAAGCAACACTACATTAGTACATTGCACTAATTTGTCTGAACTTTCGCTAAATCAATGTAAGCGCACTGCCTATATACGTTGAACCATCTTAACCAATAGCGAGAACAATCGTCATGTACCATAGCATCTTTTCACATATAAACTAGGTGGGCAATTGCCCACCTAGTCCCTTTGCTTGCCCCCCTAGCCCTTTCTTTGCCCCCCTAGTTTGAAACTAGGTGGGCAGTTTTTAAGACTTAATTTTTGTTTAAGTTAGATCCAAGTTTTATCCAAGTTAAAGAATGAACAGCTAAATGGAAAGCTTCAGCATACATTTAGAACTTATGAGCCAATATACCTTTGACCTTACTTATAATATCCTTACTGTACTATTCAAGCATATTAATTATTATCAATTTGTGTTGTGAGTAGGCCTACCTCAAATTTTGTGTTAGATTCTAAACGTCTGAATTACCGAAGTTTGTTTCCTGATTTTCATCAAAATAAAATACCAGCTCTTTAGAATCATCTAATTCTGCAAAGATTCAACTCATTGTAATACCTTAGCAGTTGTGTTTCATATAGGTTATTATCATAGGTGTTTCTTTTTACTTTAGTACAAGAGACCTCTGCAACTAAATGTTGCTAGATTAAATTTTATTACATTATTATTTATAAAATATTGTTGGCAGGGATGAATGTAGGAATCAATTACACAGGCCAACAAAAAAATAAAAAAAATTGTGTCTGCAATGTAAGATGTGATTTGGGGTATATTGAGGCTGCTGATTTCAAAAGCACATCAGATTTCACCCATCACATCAGGTTTTTGAGATTTTTGCGTGATATCTTTTCTCATAATATTGGCTCTTTAGCCGAATTTTCTATTACTATTACCACTTGATAAAGACCTTGTGGAGCCAATAGTGTTTGAAAATTTGTAATAAACATAGAAATGATTTTATCTTGTAACATTTGGAAATGTATGATGACACCAGCATGACCATTGGAGTGACTGACCTATGTTCAGAAGATATACTAGTCAGAAGGCCCCCCTTAGAAGGTACACTAATCAGATGGTCCAATGGTCAAGAAGGTCAGACCCGGTTTATGGACAGTTCTCAGAAGGTACATTAGTTGGATGGTCTACCTTAGACAGGTGGTCCACTAGCCAGAAGGTCCACTATAGTAAGAAGGTCTAGGTGACCTTCTTGACCATTGGACCATCTGATTAGTATACCTTCTAAGGGGGGCCTTCTGACTTGCTAGGGGGCCTTCTGACTAGGTTCTGCTACTATTCGGTGAGTCCGATTCGGTGAGTCCGATTCGGTGAGTTCCTAACCTCTAACCCCTAACCCTAACTCCTAACCCCTAAAACGGCAATGATAATTAGGCCACGGTACCCGATAATTAAAAAAAAAATTGAAAAAATCACCAAATAGGGATCGGAAGCACCGAATCGGACTCACCGAAACGGGCCAGTCCGCCATAAACCACCCCTTATTCAGGCAGGGTTACATTCACTTTCGTCTGAATGTTTAGCACCACTCCACTTTTTGATATATAACATCAGTTTTATCTTTTTCGTTTTGTGAAGAGTCCACCATAGCTAGGCTACTAAGCTACTGCTGAACGTGAAGATTTACGCTTATGTGCAACTTGTCTACAACTCATTCTTATTTGAATTTTCAAATATTCAGATTTTTTCATATTAGCAAGGTTTTAATTCTGTTTGTGGTGTGAATAAGTAGCAGGATGGCATCTTCAAGGAGAAAGTATGACAATTACCCTGATGTTTTTTGTTACATGTGTAGCAATTACCTACTGTTCCTAACCAAAGGCAAACCATAACAAATTTTGTTAAACAAGTATATCTTGCATACTTTAAAATTCGCCTGGGTGATCAGGACAAATCATAGGCTCCACATATACTGCATGTAAAGCTTGTGTGAAAAATCTAAGACGATAAATCAACGGAAATCCAAAAGCCATTCACAACATTCACAAAAATCATGCAAGCGAAAGTTTGTCTCAGAGCAACGTTTCCCAAATGTGCATGTAAATTTCTTTTTTTCTGTAGAATTAAACGTATTTTTATGTGTCTATTCAATTTTGTTTTTTTGCGAGTGCGAACGTATAGCGAATGACAATGCAATCACACAACTGTTGCACTATGGTTGCACCAGCAAAAGGAAAGGATGGCAAAACCAAAAGGTTTAAATGTGTTGTGTATTAGGGATTTGCACAGCCACCAAACCTATTTCTTAACAGGAAAAAAATAACAATGTGCTCTTGCAAAAAAGCGCGTTGAACGTTTAGTGTTACCAGATAAACTTTGAAGAATTGGGTTCAAGTTACCAGACTTCAATAAAATAAAAAAAGGTCATGAAATACCTCAACGTTTTCAGTAAATTATGTTTGCATCTCTTGTGTATTTAGACTTTATCGCAGACCTTGTTGACAAAAAAGGGTCAAATTCCCCGAAACGCCACGTACAGTGTTTTTCCATCTCTTTGTTCTTCCAACTTTTTCTTGCGTTCTAACGTTCTTGATGTGTTTCACTACTTTTTTTATTGCCTTTTAACTGTGTTAATTTGTTTACTGACTTCTTATTGTGTATTCCGGCGCTCGAGTTAATTTCCAAGTGTTCATTTGGCCCTCAGAGCAATGTGAGTTTGAGAACCTTGGTTTAAAGAAATGAGGTTGTAACAAGTATGATGACTTGCTCAGGGCCGTATTTAGCTTAGGGGGCCCGGGGCACTTTAGATCGGGGGGCTACCGTGCAAAAAAAACATCTCTACGTTTACAGTAGCATTAATGTAGCACTGCACAGCATTTTGCAGAAACTTCAAAGGCTGAAAGAAATAATAAATCACATTTCACATTTTTTTCACATTTCACATTCAGGGGGGCCCGGAGTACCTGCACCCTCTGCTCCCCTAAATCCGGGCCTGGACTTGCTGCTTCATATCGTTTCTTTGGTTGCATAGCAACCATAAAAGGACGAAGGAGGCAATGATATAAAAATATCTTAATGTCAATTGCACTATGCGCAACACCTTGATACTGTGTTGACACCTCAACTTGTGAGCTGCAAACTACTTTGTTGATTTTTCAGACTTTGTCATGGCGTTGTGAATTTGTAATGCAGATTTTATTGATGATGAATAATAGTAACTATGTACAGCAGAATAATTTCAAATGATAAATTTCAACATACCATAAAATTAAAAAAGCTTTGATAATGCAAAGCAGATAATAATACATACTACAATTGAGTGGTTTTCAACCTTTTTTGCACTGCGACCCTCCAAGAGCAATCAATGCAGCCCGCGAACCTTCACAAAAATATTCAATAAAAACATATCAAATGAAAAATTTAGCCAAATTTAATTCATGCTGATTGCTGACATCCAGTCTATGTTGCATTTTTCTGTTTTATTGTAAAGTTTTGAAATCAAAAATGTTTTATTTACTGCTTTTATTTTATTTACTCTGATTAGTTCTATTTCCTATAAAGCTTGGCTAGATTATACGAGAAAAAATATTAAATAAATGCTACATGTTGGCATTTTCATCAGTTGCATTTAAATTATAGTAATCTTTTATGCATTTAAGGATATACAGTCTGCACAAAGCAACGTATCACAACTAGGTGAAAATATCGAATGCCTTCCTAATGTAACGTCTGAAAGCTTGCCTTAAACAATTAGATAATCCTCGGTCCAGGAATGGTCGATTGCGTAAAACACAGTTCTTACTCTTGTTTTGCAAACAATAATTGAAAAAGATACATTGGCTTTCAAGGGAATCGTAATCCCCGAAAAACGGAAAACGACCCCCATAGAAATCGCGAATTCCATATTAAAAACCACTTCTATAATTGCTACAATTTTGATTCTACAATAGTAGATTTACTTATATCATTTTATCGTTGTAATCCATATTATACCAATTGCTTTCGTTGACATTTTAATTATATTACAATGAAGGAGTACAACTAATAAAATAATATTGACACAAATAACGTTTACGACACTGACCCCAAAAACGTTAGAAACAAGTAATTCCAAACGGCAAAATAACAACATCAAAGTAATAATTTTGAAATCTTTCAAAGAAACAATAAATCTATTATTATCAAAAGTATCATATTATGTGATTTCAACGACTCACAAACATAGTAGATTAGTAGTGTTACATGAATTTTTGTTTGAACTGTTATATTTAGTGTTAGGCCTATAAGCGTGACAACTTCAACAACATTTCGGTAGCAAATGGATGGATGAAAATGAGTTTAAGGGTATGTAGCCTACTATGTAAGTTCATATGCTATTATCTTACAATCACTTTTGTGATTTCGAAGCAATAGTCTAAACTCAAAGCATTTTGTAACCAAGACGACTCATACAAGTTGAAGTTGTACAATTGTTTTTAACAGATGAGATATTCCATTCGAAGAGCAGAACCGTAATGAGATTCGACAACAATCAATCGAAAATACCGAGCTGTGATTGGTTGAGGAAACATGTTGATGACGTAAGAGTTTCGATCAGCGTTTCCTCGAAAAATCTGAAAAAAGTGGAGATTGATAAAATAATTGTAACCAGCACTTTGTCATTAAGTTCTTAATTAATGTCCCAAAGGCTGGCGCTGTATTATTTTCTAGACGCAACAACTACCTGCGATACTGTTGGCACCGGGGCCTTACTTGCAAGCTGTTTCGCATGCTTTTAGACTAACACTCGGTTTATTAGATTGTTCAAGTTTGTCAGTAGCCTAACAGAAGCTTCATTATTTCCATCGGCAACTCATGACAAAGCAGACTAAGACAAAAGAAAGGTTGTATCTCACAGGGATTAGTCTTGACTCCACTTTTTCAACATCAACATCTACAAGTCTGGCATATGCGTGCCCACAATATACGTAAATGCAAACACCACCCTAAGGGTAAAAGAAAATATAGAAGACAGCCTAAACCAACACCCGAAAGCCTTTTTAGCATATCGCCGAAATGGCAATTGAAACTTAGCGAATCTAAAGCTGTAGATTTTTATTAGAACAACAGGGAAGCTTCTTGTAAGCTGAATGGTTGAGACCAAGGGGATTTTTCTTCTGCCCTAAACCAAAGTATATTTGAGTAACATTAGACAGATCGATCATGTACTTCCACCACTAGGTCTCATTTTACAAAGCTGTTCTGCACTGTAGAAGGATTCAAGCTCCAGCTCAGAATCGGAAGAGCCAACCCACATTTTCCACTCCAAACGCCTCTAACCTTTCAAACGAACACTTCCGTTTACAAAATTAAAAACACTCATTGAAAGTAGCCTCCGCACAGCCTACCTTGTCGCCTCCTGATTCATTCGCGATCATTTGCAATTGACTTGATGAGCTTGTTCCATATGACATTTTATATCTCGTAATCCAACAATTGGAGGTTGGTCTTCCCTGGGTTACAACACCAACGACTTTTACTTGCTTCTGCAGATCTACTTGCACCCACTCACCAGGTGTAGTTAATCCTGCAAAATAGTGGGCAACGCTTGTCAGTCGTGTCAATATGCTATTAAAATATCTTTCAATAATTCTAGGCCAATTTGTATTCTGCTCGGTTTCAAGGCATATGTTTTCTTGCAATAAAGTTTCTGGGGCAGTTTTTTTTCGAAGTATACTCGACTGTTCAAATAGAATATTTTGGTCAGATAAAAAGTTCAAGACGAAAAGAAATTCTTTCGTTCTAATTCAAAACCTGAGAATATTTTTGAAAATAATAAACGTATGAAAGAAAGCTGTTTTCAATAATATAAAAAAGTGCATAACTATTTGTTACACTATAAAATATAAATAGTACTTTGTTTTGTCAAGCAATCATAATAATCTGCTTTTACACGCGGATAATTTGTCATAGCATCTGATCTAACATCACAGATAAAGTCACTAAAAAACAAGTTGTTACAATCAGCTAAAAAAACATAAAGTATGAGACAGTGCCGGTCTTTGGGGTGTGCAAACCGTGCGATCGCACAGGGCCCGCAAATTAGGGGGCCCGCAATTTACTCAGAAAATGCAGTAATTTTGTCATTTCCAATGGAAAAATTCAACAAGTGAATTCAACAAAGGAATTAGCAACAAGAAAGACTCAATGGGTGCAACCTATTTCGTCCCCTGAAAAGATCGAGAAAAAAAAACAACATGGCCGAAGTTGCTGATCGGAGTTGCCGCAAACATTTCAAATTTCTCTCGATCTTTTCAGGGGACGAAATTTGATTTTGTTAACTCCGATTTCAGGGTACGAAATCGGGGTACGAATTTTTCAGGTAACAAAATAGGTTGCATCTAGACTCAACATAGCTTTATTTCCAAAAAACGCCCAAGAATGCATGATCTTATTCTTTTGCTATGCCACTGGACAGCACCATTTTACAGTAGGATAATATTCATACCCAAATTTTGAACATGCTCTCAAAATGCCCTAAATTCAAAGTAATATTTCAAAATTTTCTGGGGGAGGCCCCCCCAGACCCCCCGCTGCTGGGTGTCAGACCGTCAAACCACCCCCTCCCCTTTCAAAATAGGCCTCCCCAGCTACGCTACTGAGTTGAATCATTGTCATTGGGGCCCGCAAATCATATTCCGCACAGGGTCCGAAATACCCTAAGACCGGCACTGGTATGAGATCACGGTTGGTAAAGCTCGATTTCCAATAAGTTGCTCGCGTCTTTAAATTTAGCAAAAACGAACTAGTTTTTTAGGGAAAATTATAATATATATGCATCGAACTTTTATGAATCCCTGATATGCTGGCACACACCACACACACCTCCGACCTCAAGGCCCTAGCCACTATACTGCCTCCAGCCCGAAGTAGGAGTTTTAAAAATGGCCAAAACCTTCTGAATCAGAAGTTACTTCATCAATAGCCTATTCAAAAATATTTTTGAAACATGTGACATATGTTTTCACTTATTGTTACTTTATTAGTTGCTTTTGTTTTACCAAGAGAAGTAGAAGCTGGCAACAGGCTTCAAAAATTATCTCTGATGTTACATCATTAAACCATTAGAGCCTGCATCTTTCTGCTGCTATGAATTTTTGCTTTTGTGGCTAATAAGTATAAAACTATATCACGCATTTGAAAATAGGCTATGGTATTACTTTACTTTTATCGCTTATAAGTTTGCGATTTTGTACTTGAATACAGTGGTCAAACAATTAATGGCAAGATTGCTTTGAATTAGCAGTGTTGTAACATACGTGATTGGTTCTACAAGTCAAAACATGCTACCGTACTCTTATTGTAGCCTATAGCTTTAGTCAGTTGTAAAATTGCTTTGACAAAGCGCACAATAAAGTTAATATTTTTAAATTCCTTTTAAATAAATAAACAATTGTTAAAACTCAGAAAACACAACTTTTACAATACTTGCTAAACTTTACGACAAAATTTTAGCAATTTTCGAAAAGTAAGTCTAATTTGCGCACGACACTTCCCCATTTCTAACTCTAAGTTCGCAATGGTGACAATCTCTCGTCTAGTGGGTCAACCTTTTGTAGAAACAACAGAAAAAACGCACATCTGCACAATGTATTGATCATTGAAAACATGGGAATAAAAACTCAATAATTGTGCGTATCTGACGTTTTGTTGTAAACTACATTGTAAAGGCTGCTTAGGCGAAAGATTTTCGCTTGCTCCTAATATGCATCTTTTCAGTTAAACTTCATAGTTATTTGCATTGTTATGGAGTTAAAAACCTAAAAGATTTTGGAGTCAAAGTCTGATGTTTATGATCCGAATTTACAACGCATGCTTTGAAAATCATAAATAAGGGCCTACTAGTGGATTTCGGTGGAGGCCTGATATTATGGTGTTCACAAGGCCCTGTGTACAACAAATCTGAATTAATCACAAACAAGTCACTACTATGTTCCAAAAAGACTTTAGCTTTTGCCAAAAAAAAAATAAACGTTTTAAAAATTATACACAAAATGTGACAAACCTAACAGCATCTCTGAAAGCCATTATTGAATCCATAAAGCCTATAGCCAGGGCTACTATCGATTTCCACTCAAAAATAAAGACAAGACAAAAAATAGCACTTTTTGGATTAAACATCAGCGCATTTGTCATTTACTATCGATGTCATATTTTACCATAATTTTAACAATATCTTTCAGCAATTCCTAGTTTTTGGAGAATACTCTGTGCAAGTGCATCTCACGTCATCTGCAACTTAAGTTTACTTTTACTTGCAGCAGAGATTTAACTTTTCTATCATGAAGGCTGTTCCTTTTATGACACAAGTAGTCTAAACTCAGGGGCGTAGCCAGTACAAAGCTTTGGAGAAAGGGAAAATGAGTATTATTGCAAAATTTCCCCTTTTGCCTCCCTCTGACTACTCTCTTATCTACACCATCAATTAACATTAACAAACGAGGTAACTTCAAATCAGCCACGAATAGTAAAATCAGAAAAAAACATGTAAGCATTTGCAATACTGACGGTGTTACTGAAAGTAAGACGAAATAAAGACTGGTCGAAAATAAGGACATTTCTTAGAAATACGGACAAATACCCGATAAGTTATAGTAGATACAACAAAACAAGTTAATGGAGGTGTGTAAGTGATGCATACATGGCTAAAATAGATCTACAAGGCACAATTTCGTGCATATGTTAAATTTTATGTAAACTATGCTCAAAAACAGACCTTCAGTTTTAATCGTAGCCTACATTTAGTTTGCCAAATGTTCTTCTTTTCTTCCGTTTTTGTTACATCTTTTTATGGATACAGTGACTTTGCTTTTTAGAGATGACTTATTGTATTAATCTTTTGACGTTAATGACAGTTTGGCCTGTTTCTTCAACAACAATGTTTTCTTCAGAGTTGATTTCATTGTTTGTTCCAGACTAATTAACAATCAATAATTAAAAATTTATTTAAAGGTATCTGCATCATTTCGCACTTTACTTTTATTTTTATCAAAATAGTTTACTTACGTCCACTTCGAGGATACCAAAATCCACGTGGCTCTCCGGTGTTGTCCAATCTTGCATATCGCGGAGCATACCCATCACTATGCATCGATGAAGCTGAAAATGCGCTGTCAGGTATGCGACCATCTTTGATGCCAACGCCACATGCACGCACTAAGTTGAAATGTAGGTTTTAAAATAAACTATTTGTTTGAAAAAATTCTACTGATGAACAGCATTTTAAGTTTTCAACAAACTGCATCAAAAGAATATTTCCTTATTTTAATATGACATTTACACAAGTTATTATTTGCATGCACATCATACAAAATTTATAATTGTTGCCCAGTGCTGTTTGTATTATAAAAGAGACTTAGTAAAACCCAGGGATATTAGAACACCGGGATTGCTGACTTAGCAAATTTCGATAAAGCGATGGACACTAGAAGGGTCAGCGCTGTTAACGCCCGAAAATGAAAAAGGCGAAAGCGCGTGTCAATTACGCTGTTGAGAAGTCGCCTTTTCTAGATATCTGTTGTATTTCTGTTTGATTAACTTAGTTACACCACACTTTAATAGATTACACACAGACCACTTTATTGTACTTTCTCTCAGCTAATCTATCTCATGGTTCCAGTCTCGTAACAGTCGCACGTATTACAAAACGATAGTGAAATATAACAATGGTTTCTATGACGAAACACTGCAATATCCCTGCTGTGAAGCAAGTCTCGTGACTGTATGACAGAAAAAGAAATCCAGTCGTTGCTTTGCAGCTGTGTAGGCTAAAGTAGAGAATCTAACGATGTAGGATAGTGTGATAGTTTCAGCGTTTTATTACCAGTACACTGGCAGTTAAGATTCAGTTGGCTAGTTATATAGAACATGGTTAGTTAAGTTTAGTATTGTTACAGACTTCGAAGAATATCGGTAGTTGGCGTTACTTTAAATGTACATTTTGTACTTTACACGATTGCTGGACTACTGTCAGTATGTTGATACATTTTAGTACGGCATCGGTTTTGGTAGGTCACAGTTTGAATTGAATAAACAAGAGGCAAGCTTGGAGTCAACATTTTAAACTGTAAAAAGCGTTGTTAAAAGAGGTGTAAGATTTTAACGCTTAAATCTAAAATAGCTACAACAACTGCATGGGACTATTAGGCTATAGGTTCTCGTACGTCGTACCTACTAGTCTGTAAATATTGTCGGATTTTATAATTTAGGAATGCTAAAAGTTTCTATAATCTGTCACAGTGTAAGTTGATTTTAAGTTAATTAAGTTATCTGCAAATTTATTCTGTTCATCGCTCATTTTTAAAATCTTGTCACGATGGTGAACACGTGCTGTGTACCGGGATGTAGCAGTGGCTACAAGTCGAGCAAAGAAGAAGACAAGCCCGCTTTATTTAAATTCCCTGCGGATCCTGATATTCGAAGAAAAGGGGTTGCAGCTATTCCACGCAAAAACTGGACTTTAAGTAAAAATCATAGAGTTTGCGATAAGCATTTTCATGCTAATGACTTTCAAACAGTTTCCTTTGATAAAAAGAAAAGACGAAAAGTAAAACGAGAAACCACCGAATTAGTTCGAAAACGGCTAAAACCTACTGTAATTCCAAAAGTGTTTCCAGGACTTCCTAAATATTTATCATCAGCTCAAACTATCAAACGATCGTCTGCGTCCACTGCAGCCGGAAGAGCCGAGAAACAAAACGCAAAAATAGAAAAAGAAAATATGGAGTTTTTAGCAGTCGATGAAATCAAAGACTTTTTTGCACTTAAGAATGAACTTCAAAAAGTAACACTGCCTTTTGGATATGTTTTCAAAACTGAAGAAAACCAAATTTCTTTTTACTTGATTGACAATGCTAAGTTGAAAGAAGCCCCAAAATTGCTTGCTTCAGTGCTTGTATTTGACAACCTGACTGTTTCGGCCTTTTCGTGTACTTGGAGAGTCGTGCCATGCCAACTTCAACCACATTAAACGTCTTTACGCAATTGAAGAACACAAATGTTTAAAAGTTGCCCACACCTTGAAGAAAGTTTCGCTAAATACCAGCAACGTGTCACGAACATCTCCGCAACATGCTTTGTGTAAGTCGCTTTTAAAACAGTTTTAATTTGCAATAGAATACCTAACGTACAGCATTCAATTCCGTTTAACTATTTGTTTTCCGTAGAGAAGATGGTGCATGTGTTTCATGAAACAGTAAAACATATGCTAATTTTCTATTGATTAGCCTAACTCTTATTGGTTACAACTACAAGTAACATGTAAGAAGTACCTGTATGCGTTTGTATACGATGACACCTGCTGCTGATCGCAGAACTAGAATTTGTGCAACTTTTTCTGACTGTAAATTTTATGTTTAGTCTTGTTTTAATTTAAAAGTTATTACTTTTCAGGTGTATTCAGTGAGCCAACAATCACTGCCTTGGAGTATTATGCGAAAGACAATCCAGGCTTTTTGGGGACTGCTCGATTTTTAAAATTTGTACTAGAGATTTGGAAAATAATGTCCTTGAAAACGCCGAGCAAATGTGAGTTTGAAAGTGACAGTACGGTTTTAGTTTTTGCTAGTACATATATCTTACGCTTGCAAAGTTCAATCTGCTAGCAGTGGAAATGGTTGATTACCGTAGTTAAAACGTCCATCTCATGTATGGAATGCCCAAAGTTCAATTCTCAGACTAAAAGCTCTGGCATGACAGAAAACGTATCTGTGTTATGATTTTACATTATGTTGTGTGTCTGTTTGTTTGACCTCTGCAGTTAATGTTTCATGTAATGACCTGCACAATGTTAAGCACTACCGCTTCCACTAAATTTAGCTTAATTTTGAAGAATAATTTCAAAATGATAAAGTTTAACTGTAAAGTATTAATTTATTGCAAACTCAAAGCCTCAATCATTTGTCTCTTTGTTCTCTTTTGACATGTCTGTTTAAGTGGAAAATATCAGGAGTGGTTGATTTTTGTTAATACTTATTATAAGTTGAGTTTCAAGACTTTTATATTTATATATTGTGTAAACAATATTATGTTGCTGTTTTTTGTATGCAGGCTACAGAAAAAGGGATGCCGCTTGCGAGCCTCTTCAACTGACGCAAAGCGAGTCGGACAGCAGGTTCACTTTTCTGAACACGGCTGCCAATATTTTGATATCTTGGAAGCAATCAGGCAAAGCAGGACTAACTAAAGAAACTTTCTTAGCATGCATTCAAAGTATTCAAGCAATGGTGTCTCTGGCTGAGCATTTAATATTCCACCACGACTTTCTCTACGTTCTCCCTGGAAAGTTTTGCTCTGATCCGATTGAGGGAAGATTTGGGTGGTACCGCCAAGTTAATGGTGGCAATTTTTTCATGTCCATAAATCAACTTTTTCAAGCTGAGAAAAAAATCCGTTGCTTAAGCCTAATCGAAAAAGAGTCCATTTTCAAGAAATCTAACCTTGCTCTTCAAAGTGAAAATACATCGTTACATGAGGACTATGTTGAAATTACGGCAGACAATTGGCTTTTAAAATTTTTTAAAACTGCAACCATAGACGAAATTTTCGAAACAGATTCTTCCACCACATACTACGTGAGTGGATACATTGCCAGAAGTGTATCACGGACAAGGAAATGCACCCCGTGCAAAGATATGTTAGTTCAAGAAAACACTGATCCATCCATAACCGACAGATGCTTAAAAAGTAATCCAAATGAACTACTTGCGATGGCAAATCGTGGCGGATTATCGGTACCAACAGAATACTGTTTTACTCTCTGTAGCTTTGCGAACCAGCTGTATGCCGCAGCAATAGCAGATGAGCTCATTCGGAAAAAGCTGCTTGCTACCAGCAATCAGCGAGGTTCATTTGTTGCAGCTGCTGCCAAATTTGCGAAGGACTCAGAGTCTTACAATGTTTTATTTTCGCAAACATGTACTTCAGGCCATAACAATTTCGATTTAATTTTAAGAGTCTCATTTAATTGCTTTGCGAAAAATGAACTGACATGGTTGAATCGTGTGGAAATTGAACCACCAGCAAAAATGTTTCGTACTATTCGCAAACTGAACTCCAAAAGTGCTAAATAAACTAAATGAAAATTACCCCATTTTGTGTTTCAATTCAACGCTGTTTATCTATTTGCTGTTTAAATTAATATTCTTTTATATTTATGCACTTTTGCATTAACATTCATTTCTGTGATGTTTAAATTGCTGAATTTAATGTTGTATAGGCTACTGCTTTATTAATTTTGTTTTATCTGGTGTGAGACTTGAACCAGTGCCATTCAATCATGATCTTGAAAAGCAAGCGTTAAACCGGTAGCCACTTTAACAAGTCGAAATTCTGCCACTGAAATTGACTAGAATGAAACCGCCAACCAATCATAAGCTACGGTTTAAGTGACGTAAAAAATGGCGAAAAGAAGATGATAGAAAGCAAATTAAGTGATGGATTTTTTGTCAGCTGGTTGGCTTAGAGTTAGGGTTAGGGCTAGAAAGTAGTCATTTCATTGACGCGGGTTCGATTCCCACTACTGCTATTTCTCTTTTTCTTCTGTAATTACCAAATAAAGTTCAAAACAAGCATTGACTCTCTGGATGAGTGCGAGAAGGACCACAATTGGACGGTAGCCTCTTATAACATGTTCTGATTGGTTGGCGGTTGCATTCTAAGCAATTTCAGTGGCAGAATTTCGACTTGTTAAAGTGGCTACCCGTTAAACCAGCCAGTCACTAAATGTATGTTGAGGAACATTTATTCTTCCTTAAATGCACTGCAACATAGTCTGATGCAGTAACCCTCCTATTGTCCACTTCAAAACAGAGTCAGCAATCCCGTTGTTCTAGATATCCCTGGTAAAACCTCTTGCTGGTGATAGAATAAAATGTTTTAAAAAAATCTTCATCGGTTCCAATTCCTCTCGGAGTTGTTCAATTTCATTAGGATCGCATTCACAACGACCAGGTGATCCATTATCTCCTCTTGGTCCAGGAGGTCCTGCTACTCCTGCTGGTCCGATCTTGCCAGGACGTCCTTGTTGATTGACAGTAGCAGGATGACCAGGATCGTTGCCTAGGACACCACGACGTAATGGAAGACAAAAGTCATCACCTTGACCGAAAACAACAACCAGACCACAAGAAAAGACTGAACTTATAAAAAGTACATTCATCCTGCAACTGAATACAAATTCGAGGGTAGTTACTGTTCTTTGCGGTATCATGTATTTTAAGTTATGATTATTTTATCCGACAACCATTCCTGTTTTTCTTTAATCTAGATTTTGCTATATAAAAGTACCAACTGAAACAATAGCCTGACTTGGCAAAATCTGCAGATGGCTAGTAATGCTGAATGTTGTTAAATGGAAATGTTTGCACAATAGAAGACCGTAAAACTATTGTAGAAACCGATAATAAGCAGCGAACAGTGCATTATTTGTTACTTTGATAGCAAGGTGTCACATGGTTAACAAATGTTTTTTGAGCTATTTACTGCAGTTACGATGACAATTACGACGATGAGGGGCGACACTGCGATTTACAATAAACCTTACAGCCCAATAATCGCATGCCAGCCGGTAGGCTACAACGTTTTAGAGGGTAGGCACTTTAACAAGCAGATTTTTAATAAACCACGAACCAATCAGAAGCTACGCTGCTCATGACGTCAGCAGGGTTGCGTTTAGGAAGAATAAAGGAAAAACGCAAATTGTAGCTAAATTAAATCATCGCTTTGCCATCGGTTGACTTGGCGCATTGGGTTAGGGCGGTAATAGTCATTACATTGACTTGGGTTTGATTCCAACCTCTGCTATAGCTCTTTTTCTTCTGTAATTACCAACCAAAGTTCAATAAAATTCAATGCCATGTTCTTATTCACGATGTTTCTGACCACTTTCCTATTGTAGTTGTGATAAACTTTGTAAAACCAAAACAAGAAAAATATACACAAAAAGTAAGGAACATGAAAAACTTTGTTGCTGATGAATTCGTTTGTGATCTGGAAAATAGCTTGACCAACCAATAAACAAAAAGGAATGATTCAGTTCATAGCAAATTTAATCATTTCATCGACACTTTTAATGAAACTACAAGCATGCACCTTTACGATTGTTGTCTCGAAGAGAAAGAAAACTCAAGACCAAACCATGGCTAACAAAAGGAATTTTGAACTCCATCAAAACTAACAACAGACTATATCACTTAAAAATAAAAGACCAACAAACACTTCTGCACAAGCAACATACAAAAAGTACTGAAATGTACTTACTCATACCAAAAAGCAAGCAAAAAAAATGCATTACAGTTTTCTTATTACGCAAAGCAAGCACAACACTGGAAAAATATGGAAAACCATTAATGACATCATCAAGTACAAACATAAGCACACAGCTCACATACAAGAAGAAATAATTAGCACTGACAATGAAAAAATATCTGACCCTGCACAAATAAGTAACTGTTTTAATGATTATTTCACAGAAACTGGTCCTTCCATGGCATCTAAAATCCCTCTGCCGTCTCCTGGCTCATTATTGAAATTGCAAAGTGTCCCATTTTCCTTTTTCCTAAAACCTGTCAATCAAGAAGAAGTATTAAAACATCTTAATAATCTTTCTGTCGCTAAAAGTACAGGACATGATGGAATACCTATAAGTTTTGTCAAACTATCCTCACCAATAATCGCCCCTTTCCTCACCAACTTATTCAATGAGTGTATCGATAAAGGTGTATATCCTGATGTACTAAAGGTCGCTCAAGTTACCCCAATCTTCAAAAGTGGCTCCAGGAAAAATTGTTCCAACTATAGGCCCATATCACTATTGGCCCCCTTCACCAAAATATTCGAAAAATGCCTGTATATGAACAAATGTACAATTTTCTAACAAAAAAAGACCTGATCACACCACATCAGTATGGATTTAGACTACAATATTCCACTTCGTTAGCTGTGTCAAACGTTTGTAATAACATCTTAACTAACCTAGATAATAAAGATACAACTTGCTCTGTATTTCTTGATTTAGCTAGGGCCTTTGACACAGTTGATCACACTATTCTCATACAGAAACTGCAAACATATGGTTTTCGGGGCCTTCCATTACAATTTTTAAAAAGCTATATCAGCAATCATCTACAGCACACGGTCGTCAATGGAATCTCTTCAAACTCAAAACAGGTTACCTGCGGTGTGCCCCAAGGATCGACATTGGGACCTCTTCTTTTCTTACTGTATATAAATGACTTACCAAATTCAACAAACATGAATGTTAAACTATTTGCTGACGACACCAATCTTACGATGAGCGACAAATGTGAAATAAATTTGCAGAACAATGTGAATGCCGAAATGCAAAAAGTTTACAACTGGTTGAAGCTTAATAGATTATCGTTAAATTTCTCAAAAACTGAATACATGCTAATAGCAAATAAAAAACACATAAAAAATTTTAACATTAACATTGGTAACACAAGCATTCAACAAAAAGATCAAATAAAATACCTTGGCGTTTACATACTGTAGATAACAAATTAACATGGAAATATCACATAGATAAAATTTGCGGAAAAGTAGCAAAAGGTTCATGGGCGTTGCTTAAACTCAGGAATTATGTCAACACAGACACTTTAAAAGATGTGTATCACGCTTTGATTTTCTGTCATTTGCAATATTGTATTTTAAGCTGGGGAAAGGCCTGTGACAGTGCACTGAATCCTTTAATAAAATTACAAAAAAGGTTATAAGAATAATTACGAAACAAAATTACTATGCTCACACTAATTTTTTATTTTTCAAAATGAACATCTTGAAACTAAAAGACATACATAACATTGAAATAAAAAAACATATGTACAAAGTTCATATGAATGAGTATCCGTCTACGTATTGTGATTTATTTACAAATGCTTTATCTATTTATCAGCATAACACAAGATATCAAACAAGCAACAACTGTTTTATAAATAGATCAAACACAGAATTTGGCAAAAAGTCCATGCAGGTATTGGGACCAATGCTCTGGTCAGAGGTTCCAAGTAGGCTAAAAAACTTATCATTTCATTGTTTCAAAAAAGAGATCAAAACGTTAATTTTACAAAGCTACAGTGCATCGTAAGTGATATGTTATGGAAACCAACTTGTCAGTTTCTTCGGAAACTTGATTATTCTCTGCTTGCTTTATGGAAATTTGTGTTTAGGCCTACGTTATTATCAATGTGTTTTTTTTTTGTGCGTATATGCTGTTGTTGAAGCGCGGGAACGTTTCAATTATTTTATTTTTTCTCTTGTATGCTTATTTTAAATGGCAAAATCGTAATTTCCGTAGGGTGGCAATTGACTAGTAGACCGTATGGTCGTCTCGTTGCCTCCCTGTCGGTATGGGAACTTGTGTAACTTTTGTACTGTGAATATTGCATATTTCAAACATATACCTATGTTCCTGTTACTGACAAATAAAACATTGATTGATTGAAAGTTCAAAGTAATAATTAATTCTCTGGCTGAATGCTGGAATGGTCACAATTGGACAGATACCGTAGCATCTCATTGGTTCGTGGTTGGATTGGATATATCTGCATGTTAAAGTGCCTTCCGTTTTAGAGCCGGTATTTATGCATTTATGCAAAAACGTAGCAACTGAGTAGTGATTTTAACGTAAATCAGTTTGAAAAAATTTCAATCAAAAATTGATAAGATGATGAAAATAAAACTCGTGCTTTTTGGTCACCACTGTATTTCTTGTCTTTTTCTTAAGGTAAGCTGTCGAAGAAGTTTTGTTACTCCAAAAACCAATTTACTTATTTTCAATCGTTGGCTATATAGCAATAGGACTAGGCTACTGGCGGCAACAGTAGGAGAATACCGCATAATCATGATGAACTAACTGTATATAGCCTACCCATCTCTAGGTGGCCATGCCATGGCCTACCTAATTCTAAGGTGCAGTGATGACAATTTTGTGCTGTGATAAACCAAATTGTGCAATGATAAACTGCAAAATGCGCAGTGATAAAATAAGTGTTTTTGGACCAAATAATAAACAATGCATACAAAACACAAAGCAGATTTCTTTTATGTCGTCAGTTTCATTTTTTTTTTTCTTCTAAAACCAATCGGTGTAAAATAAATTTTGTTTGAAGTTGTCTGATCTATGATGTAATAATGTCCGCCTGGGATTTTATCAAGTCATTTCCCCAGTGAACGTGAGTGCTCCTGGGGAAACACGAGACCACTTGCAGGCAGTCGCAAGCACGTAAAATTATCAGTGACTGCTTGTAGATGAACATGAATATGCCACCGCTCTCTCAATATTACTCAAGACCTGCTATTTTGAGGTGGATAGACATTGGACAATAAAGATCGCAAAGTTAAGAAAACACCGAGGGCAGGCAAGAGTGGTTAGCAAAAGTTTTTCATAATAATAACGAAAGGGTGATTTCAGACTAAACAAAAACAATTCAAATCAAATTTTGAAAAAAATTAATTTCCTCTTTTCTGCGTAACATAATGTACAATGTACATCGACATGACGTTGGTTTCTTGACAACTAACCTATTAGTTCTCCTGCTGCAAACCTCTTTTGTGTTTTTTAAAGCTTTTCTTGATGTGACATCACATCAAAAGCGATTTAATTACTAATCAAGCGCTTTGCCTGGCTTCAAAAGTTAAAAAATTAAGCATTTTTTAATATTTTTCATCTGTTTTACTTTAGCTTATCTCACTGCAGCTTGACTGGTTATCGCCTCTCTTTAATTTCACAAAACAAATTGGATTTTGTACAGTAGCCTAAATGAAACTGTGATGCGTAGCAAGCAAAACCAAGAGCGAGGTAACCGGAAAAGCCGCTTTTGCTTAAGTTTGCAACTTCAGTAACCCGAATGCTAAGAAGTATTTCCTGTATTTGAAAATTATTTTATTCAATTTCATGTTAATTAAGATTTGATTACAAAAAGTTGGCTTCAAAGCAAATCTGCCCACGGCGAGAAATGCAAGATGATCTTGCCGTTGATTCAACGTTGCTTTAACAAATAACTTTTTTAAATAAGTTTTTTTTGAACTTAAACTTTCAATCACCTTCATTTTATCAAATCGTATTGCATGCGGTGCGTCCCATTGTTCAAGAATATTTTGTTGAAAATATAGCACTTGAAATTGGGTTGAAAAATGTGGACTGGCTACCAAATTTCCAAAGCGACAAATGCGATTTTTGCCGCCATTGGCTTAACGTCGAGTCAACAACTAATTTTTGCACATTGCAAGTTTATTATAAACAAATACATTGGCCGTCTCAAACAAATAGCGCCATTACTGTAGAGCAAAAAAATCCAAGATTGATTAAAAAAAAGGTAAGTTTGTATAAAATTCCTGTTGGCAATTTCTCAGAACTCCTCTTTAGGTGTTTGGGTTTTCTTACTTCAAAGTTTGCTTTGTCTGCTCTTTTTTGGAATGTTTTCCTTTTTCAGAATAACAGTTCACTTTCTATTTTTTTAATTGCCTATTTGCTGCCGTAATTTAATTGAAGTTACGTTTAATTGTGGGTCAGATTCAACAAGTAATGTGGGAAAAAGCAGATTTAAGTGTTGTTATAACGAGATTTACAAGTAAAAAGCAACCAAGACAAGTGAATACATATTTGAAATTATAACACGAATATCCTATTAACATAGCAATTATACCAACGAGTGCATTTATCTTTTATTTAAGGAAAACTTATCATTGATTGATTACCAAAAACTCTCTTGCCCTTCATTTTTCCTTGAAAGCAAGAATACATTATTTTGAGACTTGAACTATTCAACTGCTCATGCATCTGCGATAACTTTTATAGGCTTATTATGCAAATGGAGTTTGGGATTTGTTCTTTAAAACATTTTTATCCGTGCACAAGCTCACAAGACTGTTAACTCAAAGCAGGCTTTTAAGAAGACTTCCCCAATGCCGAAAAAGACTTCGTTTCCTACTAGGTTCTACGCACACCATTAATTGAATACAGAAAAAACTCAGTGGCAGCTGCGGGCTGTAGTCAGACCACGATGGCGTAATGAATGAATTGCTCACCTAGGCTACTAGGTGCTCAATGTGGGATTCATGTCAAAAATCTTAACGTTTTTTATCCCAGTTTTGTGTGACTAAGGAGGAATAGCCTGAAATCAAAACATCGTAGGCAAAGTTTTACTTCATACAAGATCAAGCCGGAAAGTCGTTATTCATTGAAATGATGAGATATTTTATTTGACAAACATCAGCGCCATCTAATGCATGCACTTCAGTCAGATGAAAACATCGAGCTGTGATTGGATGAGGAAATATGTTGAAGGTGTTAAAGCTCGAATCAGCGTTTCCCTGCAAGATCTGAAAACCAAAAGCTAATCATAAATGCAAAGGATACGCTGTAATAAAATATTCCGCGTATTTGCATGAAATCTATATTTTTAATTCCATTTTTGAAAAGGATAGGATGAAATGGCTTAAAGTGACGTGTTTACTGCGATTAAAAGACCAACAATAGCATTAAAAACAAAAAGATATAATAGTTTAAAATAAATGCAGAATGTTAGTCACCGAAAAAAAAAAAGAAAAAGATTTTGGTGTTACTACAGTGTTGGCGTAAATATACAGTATAGCTAAAATCATAATAATCACATCAAGTAACAAATTTACAAAAAAAAAATTGGGTGGCACCAGAGCCAAAACCAAAAACAATGACCAGGTTTAGAAGTGCGGTTCAACATTAAATTCACCTTATAAACTTTTTTTATGGGAACCTAACGATTTCCATAGCGTATTTTTTTGAAATGTTTTGAATAGCTTTTATGGTGATCAGGGAAAAGTAGGCTGCATATTGCATAAGGTACAGTACCAACAAAGTTAAAAATCGGAAACATGACTTCCACTTATATGTTTTTGCATGTAAAATTTGTTACAAAAACTGAAATACATCTGCTTGCAATTTTAATAATACGAGCACTAACTTCTGTCTGTGCTTAATTTGTCCTACGTGTTCCCTAACTTCCTTTATAATGATGTTTTTCAAACCTTTTTTAGCCACGATTTAAGATTCATTCATTTTGTTCTGAAATGACACTCGAGGCCCACTTCTAATCTTGCTTCGCTCTTAGTTCTCATACAGTTTCTTTGTAATCTAAGTCTTCCTGGCTCATGGTTTGATCGCTGCAGTATCATATATAAGGCATGCGTTACCTCACACTTTTGGTATCACTGGGACAGGTTAATATTTAATTGGTACTTAATCTAGTGGAGTGATCAATATTTTTATTTTAAGATCACCGCATTCGTTCTCAATTTTAGATGAGTACATCATCAAATCCTTACATTTAAAATCTATGCTGACCTACAACACAGGTGTGACTTGTCCGTGGCCGACGGTTGGATTGTTAATACAATGCAACTGTGAGAGGGAAGTGAGCGAGTTGATTTTGCAAAATCTAAGAAATTTTGTATGTTTTTTCTGGATTTTGTTTAGAGGAGAGAAGAGGAGCGTGACCAAGTGCCCCCTGGACTCGCGAGTGTCTATGTTATTACCTTGACGTTATGCCAGTGCTTGTGTTACGCTTATCAACAACGTTTTTTTTTCGATTTAAATAATTGCATTGATTGTATCTTCATGTTCAAAAGCGAGGTGATAGTTGCGATATTTAAAAACCTTGGTTACGTTGTTGCGTGCAGAGGCACCATATTAACATGGACGTCGAAGTTTAGTAATGCAAAGTTTCCGCTTGCAGTTGACCAAAGCTAGCATAGAACAGCAACTGATTGTGGTTTTTCAAATTATAAACAAAGTGATATTACTGTTTAGGTTTTAGTTGTGTGGTGTAGCTATGATGGAATGTGAGGGGCCATCCCATAAGTTTACAAAGCGTTTATTCAGCAAACACAAGCTTGTGAAATAATGGAGAATTAAGAATTGTTCAAATAAATTTACCAGAACATCTTGTAAAGCTGATACAACTCGTTTGTTCATTGGGTTTGTTCACGCAATGAAGGATTGTGTTAAAGTGATTAAATTGAAAAGTACTTTTGTTTAAAATGTAATTTTATTCCATATTTCAGCAACCAAGTGATATTAGATTCACTTGTTTTTTTCAGCTGCTCATGCAAATGTAGTTCATCAGCTAAGCATTGCTAGAGAACCTGCTTTCTTTTTTGTTATTTTTCAGAGCTATTTACGCTTCTGCCAACATATCATCTGCAAGCACGTTGAATAATATAATTGATGCTTCGATGAAATTTTTGAAGATACCACTATGAGATGCCAATGAGTTACGTTGATATTTAGTCTATAAGTTGCTGAAGGAGCTGCTACTGTATTTCAAGTCGTGTTGCGACGCGAGATCGTTCATCTTGACTCTACAATCTACACTACATCTATGCAGTACGTAAATTTATGTTAATCATCTTGCAGTGGTTTTGTTAAGAAACTATCATGAGCCAAACTATATGATAACCTTACCTTCTATTCGTTGCTGTATTTGTGGAGCAAAATTTATTGATGATGAACAATAGTAGCTTTATACATCAGAGTAATGTAAAATCATCAATTTTAAAATACGATATGATTAGTAATTTCGGAAATCATTTGAAGCTGGTGATATATCTTAAAAGCGTTGCAATTTTGATTTTCTTACACCCTTTTGCATATTAATTGACTCAGGACAGTTTTGTCACGTGTTTTATCATTCAATCCTAAACCGATTTCTAGTATGGTAGTCATACTAACAATCTTAGTTCATAAGCTTTAATAAGAGCATTTTAAAGAGATTACACATTATTACGTCACATTACATTAGGCGTTTCCAGATAGATCAGGGGTGTTTCAACAGGACCTTGCTCTTTGCCATACGTCGAAAATTGTGACCAATTTTTTTAGATTAAACAAAATAAATTGTTGGACTGGTTTGGAAACTTACAGGATTTAAAGCCTATCGAAAACTTATGGTCAATCGTAAAAACTCGTCTCTGCAAAATGGCTTGCACTACCAAAACCAAGCTGATAGAGACCATAATTCAGGTCTGATACCACGACGAACAAATACAGAAAAACTGCGAAAATGTAATCGCTTCCATACTCAAGCAAGTTATACAGGTGATAGACAATAAAGGTGGTCACACTTCGTATTAAAATGTGAAAAGGTAATAAAAACTTATGCGAATAAAATATTATTTTGATGAAAATAATATTGTTATTGTTTAAAATGTTTGAGTCAATTGATATGCACAAGGGTGTATGATTGCTGACTATAAGGTGGAATACGGCATACTATATTTTTGTAATCCGTGTTGCACCAACTGTATTTGTTGACACTCTTATTTGAATCAATGAACGGAAACAACAAATATAATGCTATTGATACGATTATTATCCAGAAACGCTTACAACAAGTAATTTCAGACGGCAAGATAGCAACGTCAAAGCAATAATTTTGAAATTTTCCAACGAAACACTAAGTCTATTTAGAAGTTTTAGGTGATTTCAACGATTCAAACACATACAGTAGTATCACCTAATTTTATGCTTCAACTTAGATTTAGTGCTACTTAGCCTAAGGGTCAACTTTTAACAAGGTTTTAGAAACAAAGTTGATTGTAAGTTGTAATACATGTGAGTTCATATGCTACTATCTTACAATCACTTTTGTGATTTCGAAGCAATAGTCTAAAATCAAAGCATTGTGTAGCCAAGGTGACTCATATAAGTTGAAATTGTACAATAATTGTTTTCAGCAGATGAGATATTCCATTCGGAGAGCACAAGCGCCATGAGCTGTAACAACGGTCAGTCTAAAATACCGAGCTGTGATTGATCGAGGAAAGATGTTGGTAACGTAAGAATTTGTATCAGTGTTTCCTTGAAAAATCTAAAAACAATAGGACACTGATAAAATAAATGTAACCAGCTCTTTGTAAAGAAGTTCTAAATTAATGACCTGAAGGCCGGTGCTGTATTTCTAGACGTAAGAAAGCAGTATTACTGCTGTATGCGTGGACGTCGCTATAATGGCATCTACCTACAAGTCCTACATCAATATAAATGTTACATAATGGTGGCATTACGTCTAAGGATGGTTTATTGGGCTTTTTAATGTTAATTAACTGTCCAATGAAATTATTTATAATTTAGCTATCTGACTCCACTAAATTCTTTCCACATATTTATTGCTCTAATTATATTATTGAAGTTAACAGAAGGGGTTCGTAATTTTTGTACGTATAACAAAAATAAATTTAAACATTGCAGAATAGTTGAAACAATATTAGATTACAGTTTATTACTATTTAGCAGTCATCCAAATTGTTACGTACAAGGTATAGCCTACATTCTATTCTTTTTTATTCTCTCCTCGTGTCTCGTCTCTCTGAAAAGGGCTAATGCAAACCGTTTTAATCTCAGCTCCCTTTTTCATATTTATCTTGGGAGCAGGTTACATGGAGATGTACAGAATGTTAAAAAATAACATATAGGCCTATATAGCCTACACTAAATTGGTTTACTAGTAAAAAAACGAAAAGTTGTTTAACTTAATAATGAATTGCTACACCATGTTTGTTCATACACATTTCCTTTTAGGCTTAGAAAAGACGCGATCACATCAGAAACGCATCTAAATGACAAATATCGATCACAAAAAACAACATTTTAACTAAAGCTTTTAACACATTTTCGACACGCAACACGGAAAAAAACACGTAACACGTATGATTTTATGAATGTGTTGCAATTTAATAAAAAAACTAAGCTTTATCCTTTGATACATTAGGTCATGTTTCAATCACGAGTGTGAGAAAGGTGAATGCAGCTTGCGCATAATGGCCTACCATGTCGTCACCCGATGCATTTGAGATGGTTTGCAATCGATTTGATAAGCTTGTTGCATATGAAATTTCATATCTCGTAATCCAATGCTGAGAATGAACTGGTCTTCCTTGGGTCACAACGCCAACTACTTGTACTTGCTTCTGCAGATCCACTTGAATCCACTCACCAGGTGCAGCTTCTCCTGTACAGTAGAATAGCAGGCTACATTGTCAGCTAATGTCATGTCAATATTCCATTGAAATATTTATAGGTTATTGTATTTATGCTCCGCTCGGTTGTTTCAAGCCGTATGATTTCTTACAATAAGGTCTCTTAGGCAGTTTTTTTTTTTAAATATTCTCGGGCTTTTCGAATAAAATGTTGTGGTCAAAACGAAATCTTCATATTTTTAGCTCGATTCAAAACGAAACGTTTCTTAATTTCAGTACAAAAAGAACTACTTTCAAATTATTGTATTTCAAAGCCTCAAAATATTTTTAACAACGTGTTAAAGAAAGAAAGTGTGAAAGAATCTTAATCTGCTAACCTGACTAGTGACTAAGCCTTGAGTAGACGGCAAGTGCACATAGCTTAAACCAGGGATGTCCAACCTGCGGCCCATCTGAGATTTTTGTGCGGCCTGCTAGTCATTTTCACTCCAAGTAGTATTTTGAACTTTGAATCTTAGCCTAATTAAAATGTACCAGTCAGCTTTTGGGGGCGCAGTAATAGTATAGTACCTATGGGAGCAACAGGATTATATCTAACTATAAGACTCGAAGAATTAAAGCACGCGTTTAGTACTTAGGTAGCCTAGTGTTTAGTACTTAGGAAGCTTTTGTACCTATTTTCAAATATGAAATTAATGGTTTTTAATTGTTTCTTTATGTACCCATTTTTCTTGAAATTTAATAGGTTCTGCGGCCCATTGAATTATTTAAAGTGACAACGCGACCCATTATAATAATAGGTTGGACATCCCTGGCTTAAACCAATAACATAGCCTGCTTGAATTGCTTTAAAATTGCCTATGTTCATATTGTATTCGTTAATTGCAACTTATATGTTTACTCTCTCTTGTAGTTTTCAGTTGGAACCTTTTTGTTGATCTCAGATTTGTGCTTTCTTTAACTCCAATGTTTTCCGATGCTTTGTTTTAAGTTTGTTTAAACACGACCTACTAGAACACGGCCAAATATGTTGCTATTTGAGGAAATTTCTAAGAGTCTGAATTGTTACAATCATAGCCATGACAAACCTGTCATTTTCCCACTTACAAAAGTATGTAAAATAAGGTATACTTGCATCTAGACATATGTTTGCCTTGTTTAACTGGAGATTAGGTATGCACGTTGAGCACAGTTTACACAATAATAATGTAGGCCTAATATGTGAGACTTTCCAACTGCACCGTGGAGGTAGTAACATAGTTTGGTGTGTCGCTTTTAGTGCAATTGCATGTTTCATTTAAACTATCAAGGATTTTTTGTGGATTTTATGTTGTAAGCTGTCCATTTGATGTGCCAATTTAAATTTTAGTTTGTTTTGTTTTTCGCTAAGTTTAATTTTGCATGGAAACTATGGCTATTAGCGAAAGATCTTGCTATTCAAAAAACCCAACAACTCTGTATGACGAGACTACCACCAGGATGCAGTTGGAAATACATATTTTACATTGTTATTGCGTAAATTGTGCTTAACATGCATATCTAATCTTCGGCAAAACAAGCCAAAAATATGTCTAGATGCAAATATTGCTTATTTTACTTACTTCTGGAAATGGGATGATAACAGGTTTGTCATTGCTACGATTGTAACACTTCAGACTCTTAGAAATTTCCTCAAATAGCAACATATTTGGCCGTGTTCTATAGTAGGTCGTGGTTCAAACCTTCAAATTAAGTGAAAGTAGCCTACACTTCATTTTCACAAAATCAATTTCGTCATGCGTGATGGATCGGTTGATGCAGCTGTCACGTTTGGACAAAGACGTAAATTTTTCTACGAAAATCCCTGCTTTTTTACATGATTCCATTTTCCAGGAGCCATTTCTCAGTGTAGCATATGCTGTTTATTAGGTTGTTGGTAAGTGTTGGTATTGCAGATAGATCTTTTATGAGCTAATGGTTATGTGCTGCTCTAAAATTTATGGGTGCCATTGGTAATTGAGGATAGGTCTGTACATGATGAATTAAAGTAGATACAATAAAAGAACGGGAGATGTTTGTCAGTGGTGCACGCATTGCTAAAATAGATCTACAAGGCATATTTTTTATCCATATCATATTTTTTGTGCAACTATGGTCAAAATCGAACCTTTAGTGTTACATTTAGTTTTCCAAAATCTTCTTAAACCTTTCTTCTTCCTTTTCTTTGATAAATCTTTGTATAGATACAGTGACCTTGCTTTTTAGAGATAACTTATTATATTAATCTTTTGGGACTAATGACAATCATTTAGTCAGTTCCTTCAACCCTACTTTATTTTCTTCGAAGTAAATTTCACTGTATCTTTAACAGTAAATACTCATAATTAAATAGCTTAGTTATGAACCCCAAGTACTTGCTCCACTCAAGTTTCTACGAGTCTGCAAGAGAGCAGCCCAGGCGAATGAAATTGAGACATCTGCTTCAGTACAAGCCAAACAACTCTTGATGAATACCGCTGAAAACCAATTCATCAGTGTGGCTACCTGGGTGGACCACAAATGAAGCTTAAAGAGAAAGAAAAACTCCTCAAGACTCCACAATTTTATCTCTGACACTGCCCCCCACTTAACTAAAATGGTTTTGCCAAGCAAGACTTAGGTTCAGCTTAACCGCTTGCTCACTGGCGTCGAGCTATTCGGACCCAACATGCACAAATGGGAATCGCTCCATCCGCAATCTATAAGTGCGGCAAGGAGGAACAAACCGCAGACCACACATTCATAAACGACGCCATCTACGCCAAATGGTGTGCAACTGTGCATGGTATGCGTGAACTGGCTGACGAATCAATTCAGTGGCTTCTCGACACCTGCCCAAACATCTAGATCGAGTCGCTGCCACTGATCAAGGGCGATTTTATCTGATGTGGGGCCCGGGGCACTTTTAGATCGGGAGCCCCGTGCAAAAAAGTTTTTCGCGCCCTTGAAAGTTACCCACACCGCTGCTAATGCCTTTACGCCAAGCTCAGTTGCCACCTTGTGACTAAAAATTCACCTTGAAAGAAAAAGGAGGCATTTTGCAAAAACTTCGAAGGCTGAGAGAAATTAATTATAATAACACAAAATCACATCTTTTCACTTCGGGGGGAGAGGGTCTTCAAATGGGGGCCCGGGGTAACTGCACCCTTTGCTCCTCCTAAATCCGGGCCTAGTCCCTCGACCCTTGGAGTGGCGATAAAAGTTTATACGAAGAAGAAGAAAAGAAGAGCAAGAAGAAAAAACAAAAGGAAAAGAAGAATAAGAAGAATTAAAATTAAAAATCTCTGCAATCTGCATCATTTTGTATTTCATTTTTTTTTTTAAACAAAATGCTTCACTTACGCCCACGATGAGGATACCAAAATCCTTCAGGTTCTCCTGTGTTATCCAATCTTGCATAATGCGCAGCATACCCATCACTATACATCGATGAAGCCGAAAATGCACTGTCAGGTATGCGACCATCTCTAATGCCAACTTCACAAGCATGAACTAGATTGAGAAGCAGGTTTTCAAATAAACTACTTTATTTGCTTAAAAACGTTCTACTTATGAAATTTGTTTAATAAACTGCATCAAATAAATTTTTCTTAACTCTGATTTACAGTAGCATTCACATACAATCAATACTCAAACTACAGTATTCGCATTCACATTGTATAACGCTGTTTGTATATTATGAAAGAATCTAAGTAAAACCTCTTGCTGGTGATGTAAAGCGTTTAAAAAAAAATCCTCATTGGTTCCAATTCTTTTCGGAGTTGTTCAATTTCATTGGGATCGCATCCACAACGACCAGGTGATCCCTTGTCTCCTTTTGACCCAGGAGGTCCTGTTACTCCTGCTGGTCCGATCTTGCCAGGACGTCCTTGTTGATTGACAGGAGCAGGATGGCCAGGATCGTTGCCTAGGACCCCACGACACAATGGAAGACACAGGTCATCACCTTGCCCGAAAACAACAACCAGACAAAAAGAGAAAACTGAATTTATAAATAGAACATTCATCCTGTAGCGGAATACAACGTCGAAAGTATAGTTAATTTTCCTTACAGTATTAAGTATTTAGTCTAGTACAGGGGTTCTTAACCTTTTTTGTCTCGTTTACCCCTTGACGAATGAAAAAAATAAAATTTTCCCCCACCGGTTTGGTGGCCCCTTGTGATGTCATCGTGTCCAGTCAACTATGGGAAGAAATGCAAAAAATTCTTTTTTGTCTGGATTTGCCTTGGCAAATATCAAAAACAAGCTGTTTATTTTCCAAAGACACGATTGTTCTTGACAGGGTCCTGTGAAAAATAATGTCTACTCAAATGGCTTTTGTGCTTGCTTTCCACGAACAATTTTGGAGCTTCTTGGAACAGTCGTTGAAAGAACTACTCGCATGTCGTCTTTTGGAACTCAGCGAGATGATGTTTTGTTTTAATAGTCAACAATGAAGAGAACCCTGCTCCACACAGATAAGTGGTTGGAAAAGGTAGAATAACTTCAAATGCACGCTAATTCATCATACTAGGAAAGTCTTCGACTAATCCACACCAAAACTTGGAAAAGTCACCATTGCACGATAAGAATTTGGAACAAAGCGTTGTTGAATATTGAAGATCAATCAACTCATCTTTGCAAACATCATCGTCAGCAATACTTTCTAACTTGACTTCGAAGGGATGAGTTATCCAAAGAGCAGCCTACTGTTAAAACTTTCACCTTCGAAGTAACCGGCAAAGTTCTTTTTTAAGGCGTCAAGGTGCTGGCATATTTCGACTTCGAGGTCAGAAATCTCGTTGCGACTTCTATTGACTTTCCAATCATCAAATGTTGGAAATTTGCTTAAATTCCTTTTTGTACTCTTTTACTCCACAGATCTAATTTTGTCTGAAAGCTCTGAATTTTATCATGTATATCTATAATGGTAACAGTTTTTCCTTACATTTGCATATTGAGCTGGTTCAAACTTGAAAAAATGTCTGTTCAGTAAGTCAATGCACCAACAAATTTATTGTCGCCAAGGTGCTTACTCAACAGAGATTTGCGTTCTCGAAGAAAAATCTCGATTTCACCATGTAGTTCGAAAACTCAAGACAAAACAAGACCCCTAGAGAGCCAGCCAACTTCGGTGTGATAAAGGAGAACAGAGTGTTCTGATCCCATCTGATCACAAACCACTTTGAAAAGACGATGTTTAAGAGCACGTGCTCTGATAAAATTCAAACATTCAACCACATGCTTCAATACTGCTTTCAAATATTCTGGAAGGGTTTTACTTGCCAGTGCATGTCGATGAAGGGCACAGTGAGTAGAAATGAATATTCGGTGAGCGTTTTTTCACCAGAGTTCTAAAGCCAGACTTAGCACTGTGCAAAGTAAACCCACATGATTCCAGGATATATTATTTTGTTGAAACAAATTATCCATTTTTTCCAGTAGGCCTATCCATTTTTTCCAAAAATGTTGCACACATACGCTGCTGAAATGAAACTGCTAGTCTACTTGCGTGGAGATAAAAGAACAAGACGAAAACTTACATTAGGCCTAAGCACAAAGTTGAATCAAAATCGAGTGCAACACTACCAGTTTTTTAAAAACTGAAAAAACGAAGTTTGCTTTAATTTATGATTCAGTAAATTTACCCCCTCGGTAGGTGAAATTTACCCCCAGGGGGTAAATTTACCCCCGGTTAAGAACCCCTGGTCTAGTATGACTGGCATTTTATTGAACGGAAATTTTTTTCTATTTGATATCGAGTTAACTGAAGTATGTAAGCTGCAGTAATCGATTTGCAATTGTGTCAAAATAAAAGCGCCTATTAATTCAGAAAACCTTTCAGGAAGAAGCATTTGATTGTTTTTTGTTTGTCGCTTCGAATGTTTTAACGTGAGTTGGTAGCACAAGAAGAGGAATGTTATAATGATGTAAAAAAACAACAGAAAATTATTAACAAAAGATAAGTTTTGAATAGAAAAAGGGACATGCAGTTACTCAATGAAAACTTTGTACATTCCATTGATGACTCAAACACGGATATGACTTACCATGGTTTACAAAAATAACACTAGTCAACACATTTTTTTGGCAGACAAAGTTAGAGTGTTTTGGGGGGTTTTGAAGGGCGCTGATTCTGAATATGGTCTTAGTTTTCCCAAATTGGCTCTAGTTTTGGAGATATCGCATAGGATCATTTTGACCAAAATCCCATATTTGGGCCTTATGCGCTTGATCAAACAAAACAGTTTAACCATATTAGATATTTCAGAAATGCCATTTAATGGTCAATTGTGAACAATAAAGACAGTTTTAAGTTTAAATACAGTAACATCACGAAATTTTTAGAGTTATTAGATTTGATTAGATTTGTCATACCTCAAAACTTGATGTTACCGATGTCATATACACAAAATACACAATCATATACAGTAGCGTAAGTACATAAAACACTAAAAAAATGTTGCATTAAATCAGTCAATCAACTTTGTATTATAAAATTTAGATAAACGGAACCACATTATCTTTTTCATTGTAAATTGAAAACAATGGAATGAAATATAATAAGATTAAAACTATTAACTAATTTGCGCCGAAAAAATGTCTCTTGTAAAATTTCGCAACTTTTGGGCAGCTTCTCAACAGGTTCCAGCAATAGTCTGCCATCATGTGCTCATTCCATCTGCCCTGATGTCTTTCTTCCATTGTTTTGGTGGAACTTTTCCCCTTGCTCCTCACTGTAATCACCAAGATTGTCAGGAAATCTGTCAAGGTGGCTGAATAAGAAGTGAACTTTAATGCTCATGTTAGTTCCAAGTTTTCCAAGTGTGGATAAATTCTTCCGAACTAATTCTCTGTAATTAGGTGCTTTGTGATTCCTCAAAAAGTTTTGTACTACATCCTTGAAGGAGTTCCATGCAGTGAGTTCATTGCTGTTCATGTGACAGGTGAAATCCGAATCTTTCATCAACGTTTGAATCTGAGGTCCATCAAAGACACCAGCTTTAAGCTTTTCATCGGAGAGTCCTAAAAATTGACTGCAAATATGTACTTGAAGCAATTCCCCTCTTTGTTTAATGCTTTGAAGAACTGCTTCATTAACCCTAATTTGATGTGCAAAGGAGGAAATACAAGTCTATCCCTGGGAACTAAAGGTTCATTGATTGTATTGGCTGTCCCACAAACACAGGAAGCAAGGATACTTGGTATATCCACTTTGTTGACCAATTAGAAAATTGACCATTTTTATGTCAACACAGATGAGTCGTTTATGGTTATTGTTGGTCAAGCTTTTCAAAGACAAGTTTGATGGCATCATACTCCTCTTTCATCTTGGGAGAATGTCCAATTGATACAGGAGCAAAATGTAGGACGGAATGTAGGACTTTACAGTAATTTTTAAATTAGCTTTCGTTACTATTTATTATGTTATATCAAACAAAATTAATAAGATTTACGTTCTTCTTGGTGAGATTTTTAGGGGGTAAATACACTAATTTGGGCTAATCTAGGGGTATAGGTATCTTCTAAACTAGAGTCAATCTGGAAAAACCAATGTCATATTCGTAATCAGCGGCCTTGAAAACTCCAGAAAACACTCTTAGATGCCCTGCCAAAATTTTTTTTCTCATTTTGTTGACCAGTGTAATCAATGCTGCAATGAATATGATGAACTGTCACTTTATGCTGCTTCTTTTGCACGGCAAGCATTACATTAGAAAATACATTGACATGGATTTTATGAAATTGCACTTTAGATGTGTTATGAAATGAGCTTGTTTTTATACAATCATGATCTCTCATTTTGTTGAAAGAGTAGGCCTATATATACTTTTTGTTAATAAAACGACTTTTGGTCGCACAAAAAGACTTGGTTCAATTAAATATCTTAACTTCTTTCCTTTTATTTTGTGGTAACCACAATAAATATTTATCTCTCATTTAGATCTCTCCATGACAACTATCTTTTTTGTCTTATTCATACATTTTTGGCTAAGTAAAACACTCTAGGTCAAAGCGTGAATAAGAGTCAGCATTTACTTTCACGCTAAAATAGCTATGGTAGACCGTTATAGATGTGTATAGTAGCTTTTCTAATTTTATTATGGATTTTGCGTTCACTTGGTGTACAAATTGACACAAAATAGTTTTTCTTTCTTTCAGAACATCAGTAATTTGAATACAGAATATTATAAACTATATTTTATACCCCCATTCATGTGATGCATAACTTATTTTTATTGAAAGTGTGACCAGCGGTCTAAACCAATTAATCAGGCTTGCCCCACCAGTTATTGAAATTGAATCCACGTGACCTAAGTGGTTCAGCATTGACTCCTACTTGATTACGGTTTTTCAAAGTAATAAACAAACCAAGTCTTCTTCTTTTTTTGATTTTGGTCGTATTGTGTCGGGGTGTGTCAGGGAGCATTTCGCGTGAAAGCATTAACTCAGCAAACAGAAGCTTGTGAAATAGTAGAGCCTAAAAAATTGTTCAAACGAATTTACCAAAGCGTCTTCTACACTTGACAAAACTCACTTCACTACTGTATTGAGTTTGTTCACAAAATGAAGCATTAATTGTGTTGAAGTAATTTGAATTTTTCAAAGAAGAACGTGGAAACAACAAGTGAAGGATGAGTTTAAAAAAGTCGGACTGAAGGAGGAAGATGCAAGAGACAGGGTGAAATGGAGAAAAGGGATTAAAACAATTGCTGCGCGAAAACAATCGGCCACCCCCACTAGTGGGGAACAAACCGACGATGGATTATGATGATGATGATGAAAGACGAAAAAATCTAAAAGTTCTATTGTGTAAAATGTAATTAACCTCATCTATACTAAATGTTTAACCCTCTGTCTACCGTGGGGTCCAATGGACCCCAAAACAAATTTTGTTCTGCGATTTCTCAAGACATATAGCAGATGCGATATTGATATATCTTGACTTTTCACAGGTTTGCTTGATCTTTAAAACAATATAACAATTATTGATCTGAAGCAAAAATTGGTAGCCTAGAAAAAAATAATAGCACCTTGTATTGTGGGGTCCAATGGACCCCAAGCCTTCTGCATTCGAACTAATCTTGTATTACAACAGCACTAAAAGTGGAGTCGACACTATTGACAGAATAGTTAGAAAATACACTTCCAAAAGAATGACGAGAAGATGGCCGATAGCTCTATTTTACAATATAATCGATGTCACTGCTGTCAATGCTTTGTGATATGGCATCAACTGCAAGGCCAAAATAGCAGCACAACACTGAAGCATGCATGCATGAAAGAAAAGAAACTTTTAGATCCAACTAGGAAAAGAGCTTGCTGGATTACTAGCTTTGACTTCAATTTCAACAAGACATCTAAATCCGCAACAAAATAAAAGAAATAGCTGTTGAAGATCAGGTGGTAAAATCAAAGAAGGCAAGATGCTATCTTTGCGAAAGACACAAACATCAAAAGTGCAGACAATTCTTTGCTACTTGCAAACTCAACGTTTGCCGAGAACACTCGCAATTCATTTGTAATAAATGCGATAATATATAAACTCACAATATTTCTTGTGAACTAATATGTAGGCCTAATATGCGTTTTTTAGCCAAATCACTCAGTAGTGTGGCCATTGCTCAAGAATAGACCAATTCCGTATCAGTTTGCTTTGTGCAAGGGCTACTGTATGATTTGTTTGTTGAATTTCGAGTATTTTTGGTTTTTCTACAGTGTTTATAAGTTATGATTTTTGTCGTCTGTTACGTCCTTTCCTATTGAGCTTTAATTTCACCATCAGAGCTGATTTTTTTTCTTCAAACCAAGTACTTTTAAATTTGGGATCCAATGGACCCCAACGGTAAAACTTGTATTTTTTTTTTTTCGGTAAACAGAGGGTTAAGGTAGCAATTAACCACTAAGTGACATTGACATAACTCGCTCGCCTATACTCGCTAGTTACAAATATACTGTAATTTCATCAGCCACCCAATTTTTGGTAACCTGCAATCTTTTTTGTCATTTTTACAGAGGTACTTTCCACTTTGCAACAAAATATTGTGTCTACAAGCATGTTGAGTAACTAATGCTTTGATATAATAAATGAACATGCTACTATGATTCCATTGATTTGTATTTATATGAAGGTTAGTAAAGGAGGCAGGCTCCCATGCTTTAAGTCGTGTTCCGTCACTTGAAAATTCATGTTCCGACATCTTTCCTTGTTAATTGTTAGGAAAGTACCATAAGCCTATTATGATCACTTTACCTTCCACAAGAATGGATAGCGGCTATCAGGAAAACATGTTGCCCAAATACAACCTAGATGATAGCCTACTCCCAACAGACCTAGATGCAATTGCACACACTGCGCATCCAGCATCTAGGAGGTCGATCACCTGGTCAAGGATTGTCCAGCCACTTAAATCAAGAGCGGATATGCAGTGGTGGCCTTAAGGTTTTGTGCGCCCTGGGCCCCAGTAATATGAGGGCCCCTACAGCCCAATGTAACGGTCCAGGAGTTCTTGCGATCCAAAAGTTACCGTGCTGCTGCAGCGTGGCAGTCCAGAAGTGACGTCAGACCACAAATGACCAGAGCTGCCCGGCGCTTCCGAAAGCGATACACAAACAAAAATTTTACAACTAAGGTTAATTGAGTAGTTGCTCTCAAACTAATGTATACCTTTTCATTTAAGATTAATCAAAGCTTAAAATTGTCAATGTAACTTTTTGAGCAGTAGGAATTTCAAGTATTTTCATAAAAAAATAATTAATTATGTTTGGCAACCTTGGTAACTCTTGGACTGTTCACTTCTGGACCGTTACACCGGTATCGACAAATTAGAGTAGGCTACGCAAACTCAAATAAACATAAATTGCAATAACACAAAAAGGAATTAAGATGATACAACAACAAACAGCGATGGTAAGCGAGAAAGGTGTATTTTATGCTGTGACATCTCACATCACTCTTATGCTATGTTGTACCGCCACACCCAGTGCCCTCCGAGTCCTGCACCACCCGTCTGCAGCACTTACAAAAAATACACCTTTCCAGCTTTTATTGCAGCAAACTCTTTAATAAGAGAAGCATTTTCCAATGTTTTGCCCAAGTTGTGCTCAATTGAAACAACAGCTAGTCCAACCAAGCGTTCTTGGCTTATTGTAGAGCGAAGGTAATTTTTTTATCAACTTTAGTTTAGAAAGTGATCTTTCCCCTGAAGCTACAGTAACTGGAAAAGTAAGAAATAGTCTTAGTAACCAGGCATGGAGGAACCATTTTAAAAGTAGGTGGGCCCAAAGGCGCAGCAGTCAACGTCAATCCGACATCTGGGGAGCTTTGTCTCCCAGACCCCCTATAACATTGTTGCATTGCTAATACTTGAAATCGTTTATACATTTTGTTTTCATGATTGCGTTTCGTGCCAACAAGCGAAAATTTTCCATTTTTGGGCCCGGTTTGGCAAAAAAATTTATAAAATTGTTAAATTGCTCTATAGCGCTGTACAAAATATGGCGATGTACACACAAATAAAAGGCAACAATACACACACAGTTATCATACCAAAATGGGAGTAGCCTAATAATCTGCAGCATTATACAGTACGTGCATATGTAATGATATCATTGTTTCAACTAAGAGAATAATTATATTGATTGATAGTTCAGTTCAGTTCAGTTTATTGTTTGTTTTTGTTGGCGAAAAAGAAAGACACAAAAAGCGAAAACACAATAAACCAATAATTCGCACATTAAGGATGGCAGCGAAAGACCAAAAGGTCACCAAAGTCAGCTGCCACCCAAACATTTAAACAAAAGACCCAAAATTAAGAACATTAACACATACGGTATATAATATATGGCACAATACCAGCACTTTAATTTGTAAACATTAACAATGGAATTAACAATACATTAACAATGGAATAACACAGGGCAACATAAAAAAAACTGTGTAGAGAAATAAGCGGATGATACGTTTCGGGAGTGATCATTGCACAAATTCTTTAATAAACATTTATATTGAAATTTAAAAACATTGTAAGACTTTTCTTTTATTTCTTTTGGTTCTTGATTCCATAGTTTCACTCCATTAAAACATAGCATCTTCTTACCAGAGTTTAACGTTGTAGAAGGCAAATATAAATCATTCTTTTGGTTCTGACGGGATTTATGATGGCGAGTTTCATTTACAAAAATAAAGCAGCCAGCAAAGGCCCAGGGGGATAAATTGCTCCACCAACAACACGCAACCACACCCACACGTGCTGCCCATCAATAGTGGGCTCAACAGAAAAGTTTGAAGATTGGATTTCATCATTGATCTATCAAAGATAATCAAACTAGTGTGTATTAAATGAGTGAAGACCTTTGTTTGGAACTACCTCTCTGATTTGCCGTTTTCGTTACCTTTTCAAAGAAATTTGGCTTTCAAAAGTGGGTGGGCCAGGCTCACCCAGAAAATAAAGTAGGTAGGACCAGGCCCAGGGCCTCTGAGAGAAATTTTCACTAGAGGCACGAAGAGTCATTCCGGGCCCCTCTCTCACTCCGGGCCCCCTTTGTCTTGGGCAAAAAGTGTAAAGTTTGCTTAGGCGTATTGCACACCACACAACATTTTACTGCAGAATTGGACATCTGTGCGCAATAATAGTATCAGTCTGCAAAAAAACTATTATTTTGTGTTGTACATATCATGTGATCTGTCCTTTGCCAATTGTGTATCCTGCGTTGAACTCGTTTGTCAGTTGTTGATGGTGCTGTTGAGAGGTGTCGCTTGTACTGTACATCTTTAATGCAAAGTTTTTAAATTCATTTTTTTATTTCTCTTAGATGTAGCTTATAATTAGCCTACTTCTGAAGAGGACACTATGTGGTGTCGAAAACTTTGGATTTAGTAGTTTTTTTCATGTTTTTTTTTGTATGTTTAATGTTAAATCCGTTAACGTTACTGAATGTTATATGTATCTAGTACAAGCCAAGCTTTCTACCAAGGCTCAAACATAACATCTTGTTAAAACATAATCAAGTTAATCATCTGACCAATCCTAACTTTTCTTCATTAACTTTTACATTCACCACATGCCCAGCACTAGCAGCTCTAGATGAACGAGAGAAGTCACTTTTTTTGACTCCGGCTCCGGTCCTGCTCCGAAAACATTCTCCGGCTCCTGCTTTAACTCCAAAATCCATTTTGAAGTGAAATAAGCGTGAAACTACCTTTGTGAAATAATTTAAAAAAAACAAAAAGAATACCCGGGCTTTTTCTCAAACCTGCTTTTGCTACACTATGCCCTCCCCCCCGGACAGGAGAATAACTAACTTCTATGATTTAATTTAGGGTGATTTTAACAGAACATTTTTGCCTGTAAAGCATTAAATTACCATTTTAGGCCCCTAATTTGCTCGCAAAACACTCGATTACCTTTCTAGGCCCTTTTGCTAGATTACGGGGCCCCCCAGGACTAAATAATGACAACTTTTATTGTTGAAATCAGTCGTTTAGGATGGTTTTAACCAAACATTTTTGCGCGTAAACTATAAAACCACAATTTTGGGCCCCCCCCAACAAACACAGGTCTGGGATCTCAAGGGTACGCCGTACCCTCCGTATCCCCCTCTCATAGGCTTTGCCCAGGCCCACGTGGTTCCTCCATGCCTGTTAGTAACAAACACAAGTTAGAGTAGGCCTACACAACATTCAGTTTGTTTTGATACAGATTCTGTAGAACGAGAGAACTGTGGTTTCTTTTGTTTTCAATGGTAAATATATTCTTATATAGCTCTGCACTTCAGTGAAAAGTTCTTCACTGCCAAGGTTCAATGGTCCTTGACTTTACTTGTCGGTCATTAGGATCACCAAACTGACTATCACGAAGAAAAAAAAACACCTAAAAAAGTTAAAAAACAAAACATCTTTAAACAGGGTTGCCAGGTGCTGGATGAAAAAATATGCAACACCGACTTTAAAAAAAGATAGGAGTGCAAACTATAAACTATGGTGAAAAAGTTTAAGTTAGCCTACTGCTTTCTGCTAGTGCTTAATGTAAATTTTATTTGTGCATATTTTTGATAAGCTCGGGCCCCATAAATTTGCGGGTCCCGGGCGGTCGCCCAGTTTGCTCACCCCAAAGGCCACCACTGCGGATATGGAACAGTAGGCTACACGCATGTGGCGACATCTCCAAACACTGGTTAAAACACCAAAGGCACCGCATATGAGATGTGCACATCACACGACTACTCTACTATCTTCCAGTTCCACTCGTTGCTGCATATATAGAGTCGATTTTATTGGTGCTGAATAATAATAATTACTACTGTATGTACACCAGTTTATATACAGTAGACAATAGCGTTCTTCCAGCACAAGGCTAAATATTTACTCAAACAGCCAGCAATAACAATTATTCACTAACCGTGAGGGTGTAGCCTTCACGCTACCCATTAAGTCGATCCTATCAACTACCCATGTGATAAATTTTAACATACCTTACAGTACAATTAGAAAACCCGAAAACTATTTAAAGCTTATGATATACAATAGCTTATAGCTTACAATTGTTACAACTTCGATTTGAGTAGTTTTGCCTTAAGGTTTTATCGTTGTAATCCTTAGCCTACACCGATTGCTTTGGTTGACATTCTTACTTGAATCATTGGTGGAGTACAACGAATCAAATAATGTTAATATTATTATCCAGAAAACTTTAAAATCAAGTAAGACTAATTACAAAAGGCAAGACGACAAACATTAAAGTTTTTTTTCTTGCCATCTTGCGATAAAACAGTTAGTCTATGTATAAGTTCCATACGATTTCAAAGACTAAAAGCATATGTCGCGTTATTTTATGTTTCAACTGTTACATTAAATGCTATTTGCTTGTCAGCAACATTTCGATCACAGGGTTATTTTGAACTCAATGATTCAATGGAAGGAATGCTTGTCCACGATTTGGTGAAGATGAGCTTAATATAAGTTCATGTAGTAATGTTTTGCAATCACATTTTTGTGAGTTAGGAGCAGTAGTTCAAAATTAGACCATTTTGGAGTCAGCAAGTTAACTGATACAAGTTGAAGTTAAAAAACTATCATTTTTTTAGCAGATGAGATATTCCATTCGGAGAGCGGAAGCTCCATGAACTTGGACAACAATCAGTCGGAAATACCGAGCTGTGATTGGTCTAGGAAACATGTTGATGGCGTGAGAGTTTTGATCAGTGTTTCCTTGAAAATTCTGAAAAAAATAATAAACCATTAGTAAAGTCAATCTGAACAATGCCTTGCAACGAACTTTTACGTATTTTCGTTCCATTGAAATAATTGACAAGTCTATTTATACAGCAGCAGTTTTCCAGAGGTGGCTAAAATTAATAGAGTGGAAGAAGAAATTCACAATACACTCCAACGCTTCGTTCCTGACTCCAGCTTCCAGCAAACATGAGCGCACTTTTAAAAAGGTGGTGAATGTGAATCAAATGTTTATACATTCGCGTAGGTTTATTTTCCTCAAATATAAGATATAGGCGAGTAAGAATTGACATAAAAATAGCCGGACCCGGACATTTTTGATAACAACCATTTTTCTTCATAAAAAGATGGGTTACCTGTTTGACACTCCAAATCTAAAATTCGGCAAAATTCGGACATGGGGAAAGGCCTTTTTGAGGGTGGCAATTATTGATCGGCGCGCCATCTAGCGGAAGAAAATATATGTATTTTCTGTCGTGCTAATTCCCGAATTTCAAGTGGAACAAGGATGATTAACATAGTGTCTAGAATTACCCTTCAGCAAAATTTTCTATTTTGCGTTGATTCCACGTCTGGCAACGTTGAATCGACGCCAAATAACATATTTTGTTTGCTGAGTGCCTCATGTAGCAGAAACTAGGCTCCAATGATAGTGTAAAAAGGTGGTCCCATACTTGATCCAAGTGTTGGGTATGAGAAGATAAGGTTCTCATTATACTAAGCCATCGGCACTAAGGAGAGTAGGGTGGCCAGTTCCTTTCTCTCGGCCGCTTTTCCTTCAGTAACTACGCCCACCCAATTTATTACACCCTGGGTAGAGGTGAGCGGTGTTTTCAACAAGCTGAAACCGGGAGTCGAACCAGGTTTGCATAATTGGAAAGCCAACACCTTACCCGTTGTACCATCCCATAGTGTAGTGGTTGTAAAATTCTACAAAGTGCTAATTAACTAAGATTGATTTCGGAAAATGTAATTTCGTCTGTTAGAACGTATCTGACGAACATGAAAATTACGGGCACATGAAATTTGGTAATGATTTATACTTTGAACTTTCACAAAGAAAAGATTTCAGAAGAAGCATAATTAAGGAGTTTGATAACAACTATAACATCATACCAGCCAAGTCATTAAATCCATTGCATCATCGCCAAAGCTGCACAAAAATACTTACCTAAAGAAATACGTCATTAAATAGGTAGTCATACTTACGTCAATGCAATGTCGCCAGACTTTTATTGTCAATTGGAAATTTTTATACATCAGGTCACAGGATCGAGTATTTTCTTGGATGTAGGCTACTATCATCCCTTGGTTTTTGTTCAAGTTATGGTCAAATAATAGCGCTTATACGATCAGCTACTGTAAGTCCAGCGAATGGTGATAATACGGATGAGGTAATGGACTCTACAAGTCATCCCGGCTCTTTCTGTCAGTGGGTAGCAGATAACTTTGATTTTAACGAAGATACTCTGACAGGTCATGATACAACGCATGTGATGGGCATTATAAACTGTCAAACACCAAGAATGGCAACTCGACCACTAGTTATTGAAAAACGACACGTCAGTGCAACTGAACTTCTGGAATCAGGCAATTAGTCAAGTCGTATACTGCTGCAAAGACAGCAGGTAGGCTACTTGGAAGGATGTACGAATCAAGCAGCTGAATGTCTCTCCCGTGTTATTTACGCACCATGAATTGCTTGACGCTCTATGGCTGTGTTCAAACATATATTCAATTCTAAGCCAGTACAACGGCAAGGGTTCATGGCTAATGTAGTTCAAGGTGAGTTTCAGGTTTCGTCAGTAGGCTATCATTTAATCCTATGATAGCGCTTATTCCCGCAACAGATGAAGCTGTTTACAATACAATGATATTCGTTCTACGCCAAGCGAGAAAAATGAGCATAGGCTACATTGTGCACCCCCTACTTCAGATTATTTAAAATTAAACAGGACAATTTTGGTATTTTCAAAAATGTTTCCTTACGACTTGGTGGTTTTCATCAACTGGTGTCCTTTCTTGGAGCAGGATGCAAACTGATGGAAAGAAGTGGTTTAGATGATTTATGGAAAACTGTGTATGCATCAAAATCTTTGCCAAAAATGATGGAGAAGACTTGTAGGCTACAACGTTTCAACAGGGCATTATTGCTGATACTCGTGTAAATGTGGATAACGTCTTAATTATTGGTAACGATATTATTCGCAATATATGTGGAAAGAACGTGAAAGAGATTTCGCTAAAAAGATCTGACCAAGCAAGTACCGTACCTTTGCCGTGATACGAAAAGCCTTAAAATGTGGAGTTGAAGAGATACACGTGTCATCCACCGAAATGTTTCACAGATTACTGTCTATAGCCTGTTTGCAGGGGTCACTGGAACCGGACAAATTTTCGTATGAACTTGCCATTGTTCCACCATCACTTTTCTCAGATGACGGAAGTATGCTGAAATCTCAGATATCTGCATTGTTCAAATACATAATCTTGCAAAACGAGGATATTTTGTGCACTAATTCTCGATTATCTTGTATTTCGATTGTATTTAATGGCTGTGCTTTCATTCACCGACTTCTCTGGCCAAAAGTTGGGAATATGAAAAATTTGCTTGAAATGTTCATTCAATATCTTCTACGTGGGGAAAATACCAATATCAGAGTTGGTTTTGACAATTGTGATATTGAAACAACCAAAGGAGCAGAGCAAAATCGCATGAAGCTGACCACATCTTGTCCCGACGTAGCAATCCTGAAGAACATGTGAATCTCATAGACCCTGATATGAAGACACTGCTCTGGTTGCAACAATTGGGAGATGTTACCTGAATTGCTGCCTCATAAGCAAGAAGAATAATTTGCTTAAACACACCCATCCCGGCAAATAAACCAGCGTTTTTATCAAATAAACGTACGTAAAAAGCAAAAAGTTATAAACTTATCCTTAGTAGTAATGGCATTACTGTGGACAAGGCCGAAGGAGAAAGAGACGCTGATGTTGCTATCGTCCGTAAGGTTCTGGAAGAACATGAAACCTATGGTCAAGTAGGCTAACTGTGATGGCTGACGATACTGATGTACTCATCCTTTTGCTTTATCACGCACCATGCGGAAACAACATTTATATGAAAATGTCTAACGCGAAAATTTCCACTCGTCGAGCTCAGCTTGTTCTCGGAGAAAATATGTACCGATAGTTGCTATTTTGTCACACGTTCTCTGGATGCGATACAACATCCTGGTTTTTACGAAACGGAAAAAGTAAAAGTTTTTAAAATCTTGAAAGGTCTGGACAAAGTGTAACGTAAATGTGCCGCCTTCGGAAACAAGGAAGCTTTAAAAGAAAGATATTTCCAGAATTGGAGAAGAATTTTCCCAAATTCTGTACAAGCAAGTGTTTTCCATGAATACTTTGAATTTATTGCGCTGCCATTACGTTGTATCCCTAAAATATATATCAGTTAAAAAAATGCTTCCAACCAGTAGAGCATGCTACTTTCACAGCCTTCATGTGCATCATCAAGTGTCAACATGGCTGCATTGCCAAGTGGTGAGGGCTCTGGAACGGCGTTCGAAAGGGTGCCAGTTCGGTACCGCGCAAGAGCATACGTCTGTGTCTTTGCTAAGACACTAAAAGGCACGCCTGAAGGTGGTCACGAAAATTGGCTTCCTTGCCTTCCGGTTCACTTAATCTAAATATTCAGTCACCGGGCGTAAGCCTGGATACGACAAACAAACAACATGGCGTCATTTGAAAACTGTGCTGAATCCTACTTTCTATGGATACAAGGAAACAGCTCCAATAATGACACATAGTTAATGTGCACCCAAAGCCTTTCTGAAAGAAATTAGGTGCAATTGCAATGCAGGAGCGCAAAACGTTTATGCACATCTTATGGTTGCTCCAAGAAAGGTTTTAAATGCAGTATTCACTGTGCTTGTGAAGCTCAGTGTGAAATTTCATCATTTTTAGAGTGTTAGATACCCAAGAGCTGTGAGTGTAGAAGCATATTTACTTTAATGAAAATAGTTGCATCCCTAGAACTGAACCTCAAATTGTTACTGTGGTAGTTTTTGCAAGTAAAATATTTTTTGCAATGAATGATTTGTAAATGAAAGTGAACGCATATATTAAATATACGCTGCCTTTTCTGTTGAAGCAAAGCGATACAGTAGTACTGAATAAACGACATTAAATGTTCTCCAGATAAGCATTAATTGCTCAAATCGCTGATGTTTATCTGTCTATTATATGTTGATTCTGCATCTGCCAATGTTGTATCCCCATTTGTTTCAGTTGCTAATGTTGTTGAAGTGTCATATAGCCTACATTGAATTACACTTTAACGTAGGCAATTATAATTACGTGAAAATAATTAGACTGTAATAAATGGCCAAATACGTCACAAACATGGGCGTCGGCAGAAAAAATGTAGGGGTGGGGAAGAATCGGGGGTTGCGAGGGCACAATTTTTGAAGCCAAATTCATCTTGTAAGCTGCAACATAGGTAAGAAAAGTTTTAAATTTAAAGTAACATTTGAGTGGTGAGGTGTGAGAAGTGTGAAAAAAATTACTATTAACGTATGATGTAAGTGGTTGATGCGCCTACGGCGCAAAACTATTTAGAAAAATCAAAAAACTGAAGTAGAGTTGGTTGAAAACCTTATAAGAAAGTATTTGCGTGGAAGGCGCATCCAATTTTTGAAAATTGCACTCTCACGAGCAAATTACCTGTAAAATCATAAACTTGGGGGAGGGGGTAAGTGCCCCTTTCCTGCCGACACCCATAATCACAACCTTTTTTAAATAGTTTTAATACACTTATCTTTTTGTTTGTGAGTGTTAATTACGTGTATATGCTTCCAAAGTTGCATTTTACTTAGAGCAAATATTTACAACCGCTTTATGGCGCGCTATGAAAATTGAAAATGCGGTTTTGGGGCAGTTCCCCAAGTCCGATTTTTTCCGAATTTTGGCATAAATTTGCGATAATTGGCAGCAAAAAGTACCAAGGCCGAACCGGACGTCACCGTACCAATTTATTACAATTGCTGAGATCTGACATCAGAAAAGCTGGCATGGGATCCCTGCTCAGTAAATCACATCTCTATCGATTGCAAAATATCGCAAAGGACAAAAGAGAATGGAGATCGTATCAACCTTGTTGAAAGACTGATCGAAGTCAGCGGCTGTCAAACGATTTGGCTATACACTGGCGGCGGAGGCAGTTACAATAATAAACAATTATACGATGACCACTTTCTAACGCTGAGTCGGAGTCAAAGTCATTGTTTCGTGATTATGGCAATGCCCTTCAATCATGATTGCAGAAAAGCAGAAGTCAAGCTAATAAGATACATGAATTATGATAAAAATGTTATAATAAGATAAAGGAAACAGATCCTATGTACTGTAGGTACAACTTTTCATTAAATAACTTCTTTTTTTTTTGTGTCCAAAACCTTATCCACGCATAGGCGTTAATGCTCACTTATTTTTAGAGTTAAAAAAGATAAAATTATTTCTCCCAAAAGTCCAACAACAACAAAAAAAACGATGCAGTAAAACAAACAAAAGATATTTCAATTAACACTTATAACAAACATTACATTTTAATAGGTCATGTTTTAAAAACGATTGTGCGCAAATTATGTGGAAATAGGCCTACGCACAGCCTACCTTGTCGCCTCCCGATTCATTTGAGATGGTTTGCAATTGGCTTGGTGATCTTGTTCCATATGAAATTTTATATCTCGTAATCCAATGATCGCGGTTTGTTCTTCCCTGGGTCACAATACCAACAACTTTTACTTGCTTCTGCAGATCCACTTGAACCCACTCACCAGGTACACGTTCCCCTGCACAGAATTATCTGCTAGTACCGTGTCAAAATTTTGCTGGAACATCTTTATGTGTTCACTGTTTGCTTTTAAGACACATACTTTTATAAAATTAAACAATAAATACTATTAATACTACAAAAAGTGCTCAATGCCAAACAAAAAAAAGAATCTCTTTGATTTTATTTGAATAAGCACCTTCTGATGATCCTCCTTTTAGAGTGAAACAGGCTGTCAATGGTTTAAAGAGTAATAAGTACATTTGATTTAACATCCACATGAATTTATGCTAGATGAATATATTCTTGACACACACTTCTAGTTTCTCTACTGCAGTGGTTCCCAACCGGGAGGGAATTCCCCACTAGAGGGGAATTTTGCAATTTTCAGGGGTGAATTTAGTTTTAGGATTGTAAAACTTTTTAACCCAATCTTAATACGAGCTGTTTTCGTACGAGGAAAGCACGTCACGGGCTATCTTAGCTCCGTGCTAAAATAGCCAAAATATTTTACAAGATAATAGCCATGTGTATTGTGCGTATAGAAATTAAATTTTTATCCAACAAATTTATTGAAATAAATTGTTTCAGGTGAAAAAATGTCAGAAAGTCGGTTTTTATTCTAATTCCCAAAAATAGCTTCAAAATTGAAATTTTTGAATTATAACATAAAGTAATGCTAAACTAAACAAAAAAATACTTTTTCTCATAAGTATAAGCCATTTTTAGGCGTTTTTACATTTCAAAGTAATTGCACTAACATTTATATTGCGCTAACATTAACATTTATTTTTTGACCTTTAAATAGAATTGGAATTTGTTTCATTGCTGAATGATGACAGATTGATTAGATTCCTTGCTCATTTGGTTGATATGTTTGATTTATTGAATAAACTAAATCTGAAAATGCAAGGAAAATCACCAATATACGGAATATATTCAATCGCCATTTCCGTTCAAAGCAGATTGCGCATCAACATGGATTATCTGTATCCATGAGCCATTGACATATCAATACCATGTGGATTTACAAGCTGTACTGCTTCCATGCTGGCTCAAGACAGTTGGAAGAGAGTGATTGATATATGCCACTGTCATTGGAAGATTGTCTTAAGGTACTAGAAGGCTCTCCTGTCCTGGTCGCTGCGGAACTACGTTTTTTTCTGGCCTCTACCTTTCGACCAGCCTAGCTTGGGTGGCCCTTTCAGGAGCAGATGCCAGTACCGCTCAGCATTTAAAAATGATTTAGGAGCTTTCACTAGAAAGCTTGATAACACTGGTCTACAAAAAAAGAATTTTTGTTTGCTTCATGAACTTTGATGACTGATTTAGAGTATTTTTTGGGGTGCTGAATCCGAATAAGACCTAAGATATATCCTATCACGCCAGGTTTGTACTTTTGTCAAAAATGGAAGATTTCGCGTTGCGTTTACCACCAACATATGCAGTGCCATCTACATCCTCTACAAAATTGGAGTGTCTAGGGAGCTGACTTTGTTCAGCCCCCATCTTATGGAGATGCCTCAACGTGGTGTAGAGGTCAACCCAAGCTGAAAACTAGGCTCATTCCTAGCAACTCCTGGGGCTAATAGACACACGTAAAAGTCCCCAACGGCAGTCTCTTTTGGCGGAAGAGGGCAGTGTCTGACGGGCAGGCATCCTGTAAGGCGGTCCTCAATGAACAGAGCGCCTGGCAGCCCGTTGCAACCGGTTCCCCTGAAGCTGCACGTTCCGATCTTATTGGACCGCAGTGGACATGGAACTGGCCAAGATGTGTGCATAGCCCTCGCGTAGTCACGACCACCTTAAACAACCACACAAGCGAATGGCCTTTGTATCAATTTGGACCAGGGCAGGCTTGGTAGAGTTGAAAGCTTCCAGCCCGTTCTCACACATTAGCGGCGGATCTATGATGATCGTCTCTCAATGCAGTGCCATAGCGAAAGATTAGTGGTAAACAAGCCAAAATAGCCTAAATAAGGCTACTGGACAAACAAACAATGACAGGGGTATCAATTATGCTTTTAGTTTAATCTTACTGCTTTGTTAATAATGTTACTTCCAAATCAAATTAGTATCAAAATTGTAGTTTGTAGATGTATTTCAGCTATTTCTGTACCCCATGGCTTGGATTTCTGGATGTAGCACAAAGTGTATGTGTAATAAACGCAACGTCAAACTCTCCACTTTTGGCAAAAGTAACAATTTTCTGTTATCATATCTCACAAACCTGACGTGATAGAATAAATCTGAGGTCAGATACGGATTCAGCACCCCAAAATTACTCTAAATCAGTCTTCAAAGTTCATAGATCAAAAATCGCGTAGATCAGTGAAATTGAAAGAGAAAAGTTAGAATGAACAAGTGAACATGTTATCACGTTTAAAGAATTATCATCGGTGCTGGTTGTTGACGGCAAAGAACAAGACCTTCCAGATTTGGAAAAAGAATTGATTTTGTAACATCTCACAGCATTAGGATTAGAATTGATTCGATATTTTCCTGAAATTGATGACGATGAGCTTGATTTAATACAAATATCATTCACATTGTTGATGGAAAAAGCTGCGGATAAATTGCATGATAAATTTTTAGAACTCAAAACGGATTCTTGCGAGAGAAAAATCAATCACTGGATTTTGGCCATTAATATGTAATTCCTATCCCAAAGTGCCAGAGCAAGCTATTCGAAGTATCCTTCCGTTTGCTTCCACTTATCTATGCGAATTAGGTTTTTCAACTCTTGCAAAATATGAAAACAAAACAGATTAGATGTGGAGAATGATATTCGTTGTGCTTTTTCCAATACTCTTCCACCACATTCATGAGATGTCAAAACAAAAAAATTACAAGCTTCACACTGACTGTTAAATGCATTGACTCTTATATTTTGAATGTAGCTATTCTTTGAAAATGCACTACTTTTCAGCAAGTAAGTTCTTCATTAATTAAATTATTTTAGTATAAACAGACATAACTAAGCAACAACACTACATTTAACATTATAAAAACAAAAAACAACAAGCGAACGTTTTCGGCTAGTCATATAGCCCTTTTCAAGCCTATAAGAAAAATACATTATTGTATTTTTCTTATAGGCTTGAAAAGGGCTATATGACTAGCCGAAAACGTTCGCTTGTTGTTTTTTGTTTTTATAATGTTAAATGTAGTGTTGTTGCTTAGTTATGTGTGTTTATGGTTTAAAAGAGTTACCTCTCTACCCAAATTGTATTATTTTAGTATGAAAGGGAATATTAAAGGCTAAAAAGCTTATTTTTAGTGAAAGTTTAGTTTATCTTCCAAGACTTAGATTAAAATATTAACGTAAACGAGTTTTTAACAAACTAAATTTATACGGGGGAAATTTAGATTTGAATATCGACTAAAAGGTTCCACTGGATAAAAAAGGTTGGAAACCACTGGACTAAAAAATCGTTCTGAACAGTGTACAGTTTACAGTGTACGTGTACGTTTAAACAGTGTACGTTTTGAACTGTTTTACTGTAAATCTCAGACTTAAACAGTAATGACAAGTTGAAAGTTTATCAAGACGTATGCATTGTCTTATATCGTTTCTCACATTTTTTTTGTCAATATGCTTTACTTACGTCCACTTCGGGGATACCAAAATCCTTTAAGTGCTTTTTCGTTATCTAATCTTGCATAATGCGGAGCATAATCATCATCCCACATCGATGATGCAGAAAATGCGTTGTCAGGTATGTTACCATCTTTTATACCAACCCCACAAACCTGAACTAAGTTGAAAAGCAGGTTTTAAAAATAAAACATTTGTTTAAAAGAAGTCCACTCAATGAAAGCATTTCAAGTTTTTAATAACTGCATAAAAGCAATGATTCTTTAGTTTAATTTAGCATTACCACACAATGAATTTATGAACTATTTGCAAATAATAAGCTATGTTGTAGGCTATTATACAAATTAACCTATTAACCTAACCTATATGTTACGTCATACAAAATTTATAATTGTTGTGAATTTGTGCGATGACATTTGTATTATAACAAAGCTAAGTAAAACCTCTTGTTGGTGATGCAAATAAACGTTTTAAGAAAATCTTCATCGGTTCCAATTCTTCTCGGAGTTGTTCAATTTCATTGAGGTCGCATTCACAAAAACCAGGTGATCCCTTGTCTCCTTTTGATCCAGGAGGTCCTGCTACTCCTGCTGGTCCAATCTTGCCAGGACGTCCTTGTTGATTGACAGGAGCAGGATGACCAGGATCGTTGCCTAGGACACCACGACGTAATGGAAGACAGAGGTCATCACCTTGCCCGAAAACAGTCACCAGACAAAAGAGAAAGCCTGAACTTATCAAAAGTATATTCATTCTGTAGCTGAATACAAAGTCAAGAGTAGTTACTTTTTCGGTATCAAGTATTTAGTTTATGACTGGCATTTTATCAAACCAAATTTCTTTTTTGATTTGATTATGCGTTATCTACAATATGTAATCTACAGTAATCCATTTGCAGTTGCGTAAACAGAAAAGAAATAACTCCAGTATGCACAATCAAAATACAAAATACAACAGTCTCACAAGTAAATAGTTTCAACTATCTGGGTTCTATAGTCACTTCGAATGGCCGATGCTGGAGCGATGTAAAATCAAGAATTGCACAATCCAAACAAGCTTTCATCAAAATGGTCAAAATACTGAAGTCTAATTCAATCTCTCTAAACACTACAGTAGAATAAGAATTTTACATGTGGACATTTGGTCAGTTCTGCTATATGGTTGTGAATCCCGGACTATATACCCGACGATAGAAAAGAAGATCAACAGTGCTGAAATTTGGTTCATTCGTAGAATGTTGGGAATTAACTGGCTGGATAAGATCACTAACGAAAAAGTGTGGAGACGCTCCGGGTGCACCCCTGGCGTCCTCATCACAACTATCAAAAAAAGGCAAATGACATTTATCGGGCATGTCTACCGCAAACGCGGAATTGAACACTCGGTAATGATGGGGCGACTTCCTGGTCAAAGGCACCAGGGGCGTCCACGTTTGGAAATCTTCAAAAATCTTTCAACATGGACAAACCAAAATTTTGAAAACCTAATAAGAAGTATGGACAATCGATCGTTGTGGAGACTCACGGTAGCCGACGCCTTATTCAGGCATGGCCGATGATGATGATGAAACAGAAAAACGCCTATTAATTCAAAAAACCTTCCAGGAAGAAAAGTTTGATTGTTTTTGTTTTGTCGTTTCGAACGTTTTAAAGTTTTGTCGTTTCGAACGTTTTAATGTTCGATTGTTTTAACGTACAGCCGGAATGTTATAATGATGTAAAAAAATGACAGAAAAATGTTAACAAAAAAAGTTTTGTAAAGCAAAAGTGACATGCAATTACTCAATAAAAAGTTGTACATTCCAATGCTGACTCGAACAAACACGGATATGACGTATTATGGTTTACAACAAAAAATCAATGCTGCATTGAACGTGATGGACTGTCACTTTTTGCACGGCAAGCATTACATTAGAGAAGATGTTTATGAAATTGCACTTTAGCTAAGACTGATGTGCTGTGAAATGAGCTTGTTTGCATGCAATCATGCTCTCTCATTTTGTTGAAAGAGCTTATATTCTTTTTGTAAATAAAACAACGTTTGTTTACACAAGAAGACTTGATTCAATTCTTTACAATCTTCTTTCCTTTTATTTTGTGGTCACCATAATTGATTTGCATCTCTCATTTAGACCTCTCCATAGCAACTATCGTTTTCATGTTATTTATACATTTTTGGCTAGGTGAAGCACTCCAGGTGGCAACGTGAATAATGGTCAGCATTTACTTTCTCAGTAAAATAATTGTGGTATGCCATTGTACTGTAGAATAGATATTGGTGGAAGAAAATATATGATAAACGGTTCTTTGTCAAAAATTAAAATTCACGCGAGCTGCCATTTAGTGTGAAAAAGTTTCAAGAATTTTTTAGAACTTCTTGTAAAGTAGCCTACTTTAAATTTCGAGGTAGCATTGAAACGAACTTTTAAGCTGTGATGCAAAATTGTGAAAACGTAGTGAAAATAACACTTGATGTTACTTACTTTATCCGATAAAACGGCTCAGCTTTTCTTTGCATTTCGCTCTAGCTTACTGAGAGATGAAAACTGATTTACGTTTTTAGAAGAGAACTGACCTGCTAAGTTACTACAATGCTGTGTAATGCATCAAGGGCCAGCTCATTTCACAACACATCAGTCTTTGCTAAAGTGCAATTTTATAATATCCATATCAATGTCTTCTTTGATGCAATGCTTGCCGTGCAAAAGAAGCAGCATAAAGTGACAGTCCATCACGTTTAATGCAGCATTGAGTTGTTTTTTGGTAAACCATGGTAAGTCATATCCGTGCTTGTTCGAGTCAGCTTTGGAATGTACAACTTTTTATTGAGTAATCGCAGGTCACTTTTGCTTTGCAAAAACTTTTTTAGTTAACAATTTTCTGTCATTTTTTTTTTGCATCGTTAACCTATAATATTCCTTGACATAACTCATTGGCGACCTGGTGACTATTGGATTCATCAGGCAGTATAATCTCCATACTGATCTCTTTGTGTCTTCCACTCCTCTTCAGGTCACTATACGAGTGGTGCAGTTGAACTTTCTTCATTGCTTGATGAACTGCTGGCTTGTTGACTTTGATTTTGATAAATATCTGTCGTCCTGATTCAGATAATCCTTTGCCATGTAGGGTGACAATTTGGGCCCTTTGAATTTCACTAAAGGACTTTTTATGCAACATTTTGACTATCCTCAAATTGCATAAAAGTTTATAAAAATCGACTTAGCGAATGAGTTGAAAGTTCTTCATGGTGCAACTTGTTGGTGAACTTCAGAAGTTAACTTGAGCCAGGACGGACACAAGAAATACTCAAGCCAATCTCCACAAAAATGCGACAAAACTCCAAGATTATGCTACCTAACCCATTGCGGCACCTTTCTATTTACACAATCAGGAAAATCAACTATAGAAAATCACCATTTTTCTATCATCGATAGAAAATCACTGTCCTTCTGCACGAGTTAAAATATCTCGGGGCAACACTGGACAGGTCACCACCACTTGATGTCATTACACAGCTAACTATAATCTCACACTGTACTATTGAATGGTTTGCACTGAGTAGTAGCTGATAGGGTGTCATACCGATTGGTGGTGATTACTAAATCCCTAGTCTTTATAAAAGTGGCGTAGTTAGAAAAACAATTTTACTGTAGGAAGGCAAACGCAACTGTTGTGGGAGCAAAGGTCATGGAACATGAATCACAATGGCACTAAAACGTTGCAATAGTATTTTACACAGATTTTGTTCGAGAAAGATATAGGTTTGATTGTGCGATTGCCTACAAGCCCCTTTTTGGCTATTTTTTCTTTTCTTTCACGCACCGCCCAGAGTTCAAGATGGATATCACTACACCTTACAGGTTTACAATTCATCATATAAAATAGAATTGTAACCTGACTCATCGTTAATGCGACCGCTCCGGGAGCCGTCCACACACCTAAACACTCAGCAGGCACACCATAGCCTACTTACATGGAAGATACCTACCAGACAGGCGAGGGGCTTACTCTGACCGAAGGGAGCCACCACGGTAGATGGTAATCTGTGGGTGTATAAAATAAAGGTTATTGGCTGCCTCAAGCTGATCCACCTGTCTCAAATTTCCTCTTGCTGATGTTGGAGCAGACTAAGAGATGGCGGGTCAAGCTCGAGAACTAGCGCGTTTTTGTAGAGAATTGATTTTAATTTAAATTGAGTTTATTTATGTGTGTGCTTCTTCTTGATGCTCGCTTAAAGAAGGACATCGGCTTGTGGAGAAGGGCCACTGCAGTCTGACAGTTTGACTCTTGGCTACGTCCCTACTTTATAATCCATCTTTTCCATTCAAGTGTCCACGCCCATGTTAACAAAAATCCACTCATTCGTGCCAGCCGTTCAATAGACTGATAGCAAGTAATATTTTTCACTTTGATGGTCGAAAAAAAAACATGAAAGTTCAACTAGAGTGACTTAAAAAGGGACAATGTAAATAAGTGATTCTGTCATACATAACACGCAATCGCTGTCAATTCTTGCTACAAATCGGCTGCCGAGAAACATATTGTTGATTGGATGGTCTAAATGGCTAGCGTGGAAGCTATACCGTTATGGTTAGCGAATCGCAACTGCTCGCTGTACTAGTGAGTGCTCAGCCTTGTGCTGATAGCAGGGAAGAACGCCCCTTTCTTCACATTGTTGTAATTGTTGAAATCGTTATAACGATAAATCATAATAAGAATAGCACACATATAAACGCGTTTTACTTTTGGGTTTGAATCATTGTTTTTATCCAGGGAGAAAGAAGTTGTCAAGAGGTTAAGGTGAGACTTGCACAATCAATATAGGCTTGTTCAAACTCTATCTAAGTGTTAATTGACGCATAAAACTTTTTCAGGGCCTAAATAATTTGAGTATTTTTACAGACACCATTTCTGATTGATTTATGTTATAGGCTTGCAATGGATTGCAATAACACTGATGGTAAAAAAAAGTAATTTTTGTCATTGGGAAAATATAAATTTTAATATTGATTCAATAAATAATGAAATGAGTGCAGAGAAAGATGCGATGTGATATGGCGGGCAATGGAACTTTGCGTTTTACCATTTTAATCACAGATCTTTGTGTGATATTTTCCAAGGCAAATGCAGCAACGGAAAATCGATTAAAAGTATTTTAGTTTCCATCCATTTTGACTTGATTAATAAAATGATTTGCAAAAAATGATTTATAGTTTTGTTTTTCATATTGGAAATGAGTTCCAGTAATCCATCCATTTTTTAATGACAGCAAGTTCATATTTAATATGTGTTGATTTCAATCTTCGTTTCAGCAGATATTGAGTTTGGAAATGAAGTGACAAATTAACCAACATAGTTTTTACCATTAATTTTTAATCTTAATTGTAGTCATTGCCATTCCTGGTACTGCAGAAGTGCATGCAGAACTACTTTATTCTCTATGCAAAATGAATAACGTCAATCTCGATTTACTTTTCAAAGCGAATTCCTTAATCTTACTGCTTTATGCTTCGTTCAAAAGCAAACGAATTCTGCCTCATATGGCAATGATATGTTCTAGAAAGATGACAGGTTTGACGGTCGTGTGAAGCTTTGCAACAAGCACATTTTTAATGCTCGCCTTTTGTCGCTTCCACCTTTTTCTCGACCTTTGCTAAGTTGATGTGTATTGTTTTTGTTGTAATGGTCAGAGATAAAAAATAACTGAACCGAACCGAACTTTAACTGAACAATTTGTAAGCTTCGATGCTGGTATCCAAATGGAGTAGCGACCAAATAAAACTTCTGGTCAACTGATGTGCATTGAATTGAACTGTTTTTGGCTTAATGCAGTGAATGGTTTGTTTTACTGTTTTTGGGTACTGAACTTACGAGTAGTTCTGTAAGGTATCATTTGCTGCGCTTTATGCTCAAAATGTTAGTGACAGAAAGCATATACTAGGTTGTCAAATATTAACTTGGGTCGGTCACAATATGTTGATGTTGTTAGTGTTCAATAGGTAGACTTACAAAATCAAAGAAGTGCTGAAATGTATTTTTGCATATAGTTTCCTTAACTTTCGAAAAAATGTTCATAAAACGATCGAGTTTTGCAATTTAGTCCCTTGTAATAAACAGCTGCAAAATTGGAGTAAAATTTGCTTGCAATGGCCAATCTACTCTCGCTTGTGTTTAATAAAGAGTACGCCTACCGGCGATCATAAATGTCTTTTCCTCATGACATATTGTATTCATGCCTTTAAAACGTAAAGCTTATTTTTGAATCTTCAAACGTTGTACAGCTTCAAGAAATTTATAATTTCTAACGGAAGCATCTCACTTTTACTGCAAGGCATATGCTTTTACCTGATATCTACCATTAAAGCAGATGAGGTTTTTTAAAGAGCAACAGTTTAGGGGAGCACCTCCATCAATGGGACAAATTTTGCGTTTTGCTAATTTTTTTTAAATTTTGTAACGAAATGCAGTGCTTTTTTTTACAACTTTTTTTCCAATGCATTTTTTTAAGTAACACTTGGTTTAATTTCATTATCTTCAGTGGTTTATAAATAACGCGCAGTTTTTTAAGGTTAGCCTACTCAAAATGTCCCAATGTTGAATCTGGCTCCACCATTAAGACAGGCAAATTCTAACAATGGAACACGAATTTTTCAATGGGACACAATTTATTATCTGTGTAAACGCATATTATAAACTTGATATTCATTTTGCTATTGATTAAGTTATATTTACTGTAGTGCATTATTAAAGTTTTCTAAATTTTTCTCATCTTCATCATTAAAAATATTTTTTACACCATAATGAGGTTGAAAACGTAGATTGCCTTGATCATTATTTGCTTGGGCTCTTTCGTATGTGTCAATCCAGTTTTTCAATGTTTGGCTTGGTATGTCAAATTCTCTTGCTACAGGTCTATTTTTTCCGGTTTGTATTACTTTTTCAACTGCAGTTTTCATAGTTAAAGGATCTGTGTTTCCCTTTTTACGAATGAGTCGAGTTGATTTATTTTCCGTCATTAATAAAGCGGTATCAAAAATAGAGAAGTTGGCTATGTTATAAACTTATGTAGACTGTAGGCTAATGAAGCTAAAAAATGGTTTAAAACAAAGGATTCATGCACAACATCTTGTCTCGGCAAGACCTGCTGTCCTATTGTAAGATGCCATCCGCAAATGCAAAAAATCAGCTAATTTCTTAAAGACTACCTCACTGACAATAACGTTTTGTCCTAAGAACTGCCGGGCATATTATAGACTATGCTACCATGCTTTTTCAACCTGCTTCGCCAAGTATGTACAAAAATATCTTCAAGACAAGTGACCTATCTGGTCACAGCGGTAAACCATAATCTCTTCGTGGGAAAATTGTAACATAAAGTTCCCTAATCCGTTCGTCTGCATATAATGATCGAAGAAACACACACTTGAACTTCTTTTCAAAAAGTGTATTTCTGTAAAAATTAGCCCACGGCTACCGAAAACGAGGGGGTGCAACGCGTACACCACTGAAAACTGTCACTACAGAACAGATTACTTGGATAAAAGACGGAACCTTTGTCCAGCTAGCAAGCACTAAGCCAACAGTTAAATGTGCGGCCAACTTTCAAACAATCATTTTACGAATGACCAGAATAGATATCAATATCTCAAATTCACGTAGAAAGTAACTGTGACGCAATAAATGAAAGACAATTATGAAGTCATTCCAACAGGTGTTTAAAGCTGATGTAATATTTCCTGTTTAAACAGGCCCAAACAAGTCCTAACAAGTTTGACACAAGTCTATGAACGATGGTGCAATTTTGGCACATTTTCTAGCAACTTCCATGACGTAATATTCAGTAGACTTGAACGGTTTTATATGACGTTTGATTTGTACAGAGATTGGCCGTAACACTATCTTTTTTTACTTTGGGTATAAAAAAACACACTTTCTTTAACAAACCAGCCATGCATGCAAATTGATGGATCCCACTGTTGGTACATGCTGCTACAGACTACATGGCGAATTGAAATTCGTCATATAGCCTACGTTGTGTTCGCTTGATCAACCAAGCGTGGAAGACCAAGTGTTCCACTGTAGAATCGTCCCAATGATGGAGGTTCTCCCCTATAGGTTTGCGTGGTATTGAGAATGAAACAGAAGCGTAAGTTAATGTCATCTTTTGAAAAAAATTGTTGGTTCAACTTGTTAGACATACACAAAACAAACTACACTAGACTGCTATACTTTTATTCCCGACATTATATCATCATGGTAATGGTAATGTGAAATATGATGTTTCATCCTTTCTCGTTTATTAAGTTTTGTTTGTTGGTTCTTTAGTTCAAGTGTACAGAGTCAGTAGGCTATGTTTTCTCTTTTATAATTCGTTGAAAGTCAAGTTAGCGAAGAAATAGCATCTAAAATTAAATGCTTATCTATAAAAAAAGATTTTGAATTATCGGCTAAAAGCAGCTTAACAAATTCAATTAAAGACAAAAAAAGATCCATTGAAACCCACTCTATAAAAATATAATCGATGTGAAGAACAATGCCAAGTTTGTGGAGCTGTCGTTAATGAAACTGAAAGATATTTATAGATGAGACAGGCTGTGCAGTGAAAGTCTTCTGGTACAGCTACAGTAGCCCACCCGGTTATTAAACCCAATCTGGTCCGGTCCGGAAATTACTGAATGTATAAGAGTGGTAGAGAATCGTTTCCTGTAATAAGCCCAAAATCGTTCGGTCCGGAGGTGGGCCTCATTACTGGAGATTACTGTATTAGATTTCAGGCTACAATACTATGTCTCACGCGATTCCAACGTAGCCTATGTAGTTTGATCCTTTTGTTCATACAGGTCGCTCATAAAGGATGTATGTTAATGTCAGTTGTTTTGGATAGTTTTATGAGCACAAATGCAATTGTCAAGAACGTTTTGCTGATAATAGTTACCGTAGATACTCAACAACAATTGAAAAGATAACAGTATTTTAAAAGCAGTAACGTTTTCAACAAATCAAAGGAAACATAAAAAATAATGAACAAAAGCAATTGAGCCAAAATACATCTAGAAACACTTTAATATATGTTGAAGTTTATATGATGTTCGCATTATATTTTCTGTCAAATTTTTCTGTCTTTTGCCTGGTAGCTTGTGGAGAAAGAAAAAAATCTTCATTCCATTAAGCCTTTGTGAGTCTGAAGCAACTTTCCGGTGAATTATGTCAATCTTGTGTGCCTAAGCAATTGAGAATTCATTGGGGGACACTTGATTCAGTTTCCCTAAAAGTGAATTTTGTCAATTTTATTTCTAAATTACACTTCATTATACATAGGAAACGACCTAAGAAATGGACATAAGAAACGCATCATACAGCGACATAGGATCCGCGAGTTTTCATCAACGAACGCAAAAGATGGGAACTTCATTTACTTTAATAACTAAAAAATAGTGTAATATTTTGAGGTAAAACACTTTGTTTGCTGTTTGTGTCGTTGAAATCCTGGTGTTGCCAATTTTGTTTTACAGATTCGCAATTGCATCTAGGTCTAAAATCAGCATCATAACTGGTAGGCATACTCAAAATCGTACTATAACTGTGGCCACACAAAGCATGTTAAATCATCTTTTTGTACCAAAAAATACTAAATATGTAAATAAGTAGTGCAAGATTGAAAAAAAAGTTTAACCAACAAATGAAAAATTATTCCAAAAAAAAGATAAAATGTTTTTTGATGATGAGTTTGTACAGCAAGTAATAATTCATTTTCAATATCAAAAAAGTAACGAAGCATTTTAGTCATTCCCACGTCATGCAAAGCTTTCTCAAACCTTTACTATGATGCATATATCTCCTTTGATGCATAAATCGCCTTTTGAGATAACTAGATCGATTTTGCTTCACCTTTTAATAATATAAGTTCACAAAATATATTCGAATTCACCATCTATTCGTGTTCTAGATTTTTCAACAATTTTGAGTGACTGTTCATAAAAATGTGCAGTTTGCAATAAATTTCTTTAGTGCAAACTCGAGTTGAGCATGTTTTCATTCTGCATGTCTGTGATACAGATGAGCATGAAAAACGAGTTTGCTGAACACGAGTTCCAATTTGCAGCATTGATAAATACACACAGAATAGTTTTCGACGGTTTAATTTTTCATGGCATACAATGGCTAAACAACATAAGTCGGTGCTTCTGCCAATGATTTCAATCATTTTTTGTTGTATACAGTTTTAAAACATTGCTGAAAGTGTCTTGAAATAACACAGAATTCTTTAAAAAAAAGAAGCTAAATCACTTCCTCTAAGCTAATTATATTTTGAATGAATACAGTAGTTTGAACACCTTTCAATAAGCCACACTCGCAAACGTAATCGTTGTCACATATCGACTTGCAAAGTTTTACAAGTGAACCAAACCAGAATCTCTGTTTAAAAATATTAAAACCAGACAATATAAATTTCTCGGACATGTAAAGAGAAAGTAAAAACTGAAACATCTGTCTACAGCTGGTAAAAATTTTGCAAATCGGGCACTTGGCAAGCAAAAACAAATTCATTTTTATTTAAATGGATATCCTTCTTATTTTTTCAATAAATTTTTAAACACCTTCATGGCTGATAAACCAAAGGACACGCCTGAACAAGTAGATTTTAGCTATATTATTAGTATACCCTTTTTAGAAAAAGATTCATCAAGTTTTGCGAAAAAAAGTAGCTAAGCTTATAAAAAAGAAATTTCCATGTGACATTCATCCTGAATATAAAACATTTAAAGTCCACCAATATTTTCAACTGAAGTCGCCTACCCCCTTTTGCTCTTTCTTCGAATGTTGTGTATAAGTTTAGTTGTTTGCGGGACGCAAATCAGACATACATTGGTATGTCAACCAGACATTTGTTGACAAGGGCCGGGGAGCACTGAAACCCAAACTTAACAACCAAACGTGCAATTAAAGAGCGCATTGCCTCGTGTGAAACGTGCACTGACAATGTCTCGATTGACCAATTTAAAATCATCTCTCGAGGCAGATCTGAATTTCAGTCTAAGATCATGGAAGCCGAATCACACGTAATAATCCATCTCTCAGGCAGTTATTTGTCTGTGGCTCATCGTTCCTTTTGTGTGTGTTCTAATTGTTTGTTACATGCCTGTACTTCACACCTCATGTGATTTGTTACTCGCAATATAATTTACTGGTAATCATTCTTGTATCACATGTTGTTTGTGTTATTGTCCGAAATGTCGTTACAGTTATAGTGCATAGTCAGATTTATCTTATAATTTTCATTTTATGTATATTGCCGATTTACGTAATTCCTGATGAGGACACACGTACGTCGTACGTGTCAAAAACAATTGAGTTGATTTTTTTAATTATGTTATATCTCCTAGTAATAAAACATATTAAAATGAGACATATTAAACATACAAATTCATCTGAAACAATTTAACGACAAGGCAGAAGCAATTGTTCACACAACATATCATAGGAATGCTTGATCTAATTATTCATCTGAGCCCGTCGATGCTTGGTTCAGGCAAGGTAATGGAAGAAGAAGAATGGACAAGCAATAGCCTACTTTTAAGCTGTTTCAAAAATTTTATTTTTAGTTTGAAAACTTGGCCTTTCAACTTCAGCTGCTTTAATTTTGAAAACTACACAGTGATATCAAAAGATACGGATGAGTTTCCTGGCGCTATGAATTATTAATGGCTATTAGGAGAGGGTAAGATGAATTATTTAACACTTGTCAGTTATAGTGATTTAACGATAGAATGTTGAATTGTTCTTCAATTCACTGATTGCGCAGCGATAGTGTACGCAGGAGCTGCTAAAACGTTTTAATTTAACCTATTTTATAGCTCACGTGTAGTTTGGTAAGTTACGAATGAGTTGGTTTGCCTATAAAATGTAGCTAGATGTTGCTAAACATGCTTTTAACTTGCCTCTACAAACCAATATCTCTTCAAAAGATTGCATTTCGAACGTCTACTTAATATCGGAATTTGTTTGAATGTATGTTACTTCGTTGTATGCTGTATCCAAGCTTACGCCTGGTGGTTGAAGGTTTAGATTAAGTGGACGGAAAGGCAAGGAAGCCAATCTTCGTGTCCACCTTCAATCACAATTTTAAGTGTCCTGTAAAAGACACAGCAGCATGTTCTTGAGCGGTGTCGAAGCGACGCCCTTTCCAGTGAGTTCCAAAGCTCTCACCACTTGTCTATGCAGCCAAAATGTAGGTTGCTGAAAGCCTAGGAAGTATTGTTGGCTTGTCTTCTTCCTTCTTTTTAGTATAGGCTGTAACCTTGCTTTTATTTTATTTTAGGCATACCGCTTTCGTCTTCCTGCTATAAGTCTGGAAAATCTTTTTTCAGAAGCGATTAAAAATCTGAAATAGAAACGACAATGTTTGGGGATATTGAGTGCGAACCAGCTACAATGTCGTATGTGTCCTACAAAATTCACTGTCCAAATAACTCTTCATGCAACAATACAATTTTCTTAATTTTTTTTTTCATTTATGCTAGTACATCACAAATATTGCAGCCAGCACTTTTTGTCTCGGAAACAACTTTTGTTTGAGACAAAAATGAAATAAGGTAATGCATTTGCATTTACATGTAGGCTATTGCATTATTATCCATGTGATGTATTTAAACGTAGATCACATAGTGACAAAAAAATATTTGTCATTTTACCAAAATGAATAGTTTAAATTTTTTTTCAATTTAATTTTCTTTGTTGGAACGCAAGGAAAACGATACTGTAGAAATAAAATACAGCAACCAAACACCCACACAAAAGGAAAAGGTGACAAGTTTTCAATCCTCGTTGAAAGCGGTTGCCAAACCCAACCTTTAGGTTAAACATTTTTATTTAAAAGTTGAAAAAATGGCTGAAGAAGTGCAAATCGGATTTTACATTTTATTTTGCACATCTTGATTACTACCTTCTTTCGGGGTAATTGCAATGAAATTGCTCGTGCTAATCCATGCCTTTGTACTGCTCACAACTTATTCCTTCCAAAGAAACAAACAAAGCTATTTTATTCAATTCATTCATTTCAAATACAGAAGATCTTAAATAAAGTAAACAATATCACACCAAATCAGAAGAATCAATTTATTAAAAAATAGAGCTTTCACCACACAAGTGTGGCTTCTTCAATATAATCTTATTCAAATAGAATAAGTATAATAATCAATATAATAAGAATATGAATCTAATAATAAGAATCAATATAATAAGAATCTTATTCAATAAGAATAAAATATTTGATTCTATTTGAATAGGATTATACTGAAGAAGCCACACTTGTGTGGTGAAAGCTCTATTTTTTAATAAATTGATTATTCTGATTTGGTGTGATATTGATTACTTTATTTAAAATGTTTTGTCACACCGCGCATCCCAGTGGATCAGCAGTTGAATTATAAGAAAATTTGATAAAAAGTTTAGGAACGAAGTTTTGTTTTGGAACAGAAGATCTTATTTGAAAGTTTGAATCATCTCAACAAAGAAAAAATTAAATTCGTTTAAAAAATAGACTTTTTTCTAAATATAACTTTTGGCAGAGAAAAAAAAAGAGCAAAGAAAAAAAACGAATAAATTAAACCAGTAACTTTAACACAAACCAATAATTCAATAAATTGTAAAATTGTCGACTTGTGATCAATATTAAAAAAGAATCAATACTTTGAAGTAAAACAAGAAAATTACCCTCTAAACTTGATCGCTTAATATGCTTCCAAACCATCGTCTGTAAGCAAGCTCGCTTTCTGTTCATTTTGTATCAAACGACGTTAAATAAACTAATAAATATAAAGTGCACTTAACAAGCAATGCAAAGATGCGTAAACAGAAATGCATCAGCGAAGCATTAGGAGCTTGCCTGAAACTAAACTCATCAATATTTTACGAAGCACAACCAGAAAAAATCGCGCGTCAAACGCCAGCCCGCCGTGAAAGCAATTTCAGCTAAAAACTTGTTTGAAAAAATATTTATTTAAAAAGTTTACACGTTTATTCAAAGTAAAAAAGAAATTGCCTATGCTTTCAATGTGAAAGAGGTCTTGGATTTTTAAGAATTTTCTGGAACAAAATTCCTGAATGTTTCCTGCTTTTCTGTCTGCTTTCAAGCTGTAATTTTTGCATTTTACAGCGACCTAACGAAGATTCATCTTGCAAAAACTAAAACATTCCATTTCATTCTTAAGCAAAACAAAATTTCCGGAAAATTGCCTAAAATTAACGACTTGTGTTTGACATCAGGTGTTTGTATTTCTCGTCATGTTCTCGGAGAGTCAGTTTCTCTTTCGCTATTCAAACAAACATATTCAATTAAACAAACAAAGCAGACCGCGTCTCAACCAAACTGCTACAATCTGATTCATGAAAATTGTCAGTGTGTACGTAATTTTCTTTTTGAAGCACGTAAAAACACCAAACAGTTCAAAGGTAGAAAAAGTTAGACGTAAGATCACAGTTTGTGGTGTGAGGTTAGATGTCAGGTTTGTCAAAAAATATCGATACACGTTTGTCAGAACTACTGTTCCTAAAAGGTAACCATTCATTGGATGCCTGAAACGTATGACCGCATATACAGTACAGTATACAAGCGTGAGGGTGAGCATGTCATCTTTTTTTGCAGCCATGTGTCATGATTTGAGTGACAGGATAAAAGGCATCGGTTTGACTGCGCTTGGAAGCGCGAGGCTTTGTTTCACCGTGACGTTGAAAGAGAGACATAACTTTTGCAAGTGTTTACATTTTTAAATTTAAGCATCAGAATTTTTTTTAAGTTTAAAACTTCCACAACCAAACAATGAGTAGGTTTCGTATATAAAAGGGTTAAGCATAATTATATTTCTCTTGCTATTAATTGCTCTAGAAAAACATATTACTCGTACAAATGCACTGAAAGAAAGTAACAAACTGCTTCCTACTATCTACACTACAGTATATCTAATTATTGCTTACTGCATTCTTGCCATGTCGTAGCCAAAACCATTTTGTCGTTAAAGCAAGCCGGATAAGCTTTTGATGTACTATTGCAGAATTTATAGGTTTCCTCATTAGCTTAGTCTACCGTGAAGTCTTAGGCCTGTAGGCTAGGTCTGCAGCAACGTCAGCTCAGGCTTTTAATGTTTTTCACTAAAAAATTTAAAAAACCACTGAAATTATGTTTGGCCACGAAATGTCTATCTTATTTTCAAAAACTATCGAAGAATCACTTTCATCAATTAGTTTTGATTCCAACCCAACTTCTATAAATACTGACTTAGTGAATTACAAATGTTGTTAAATTTATTGCAGTTAAGATACAAAATTTTATTTGCAATGTCATGTAGTTTGTCAATGGCAAAGGATACTGGATAAGTTACTAGGGCAAAAGCATGATTACGTTATCTAAGCCAGCCCTCCTGACAGCTCACTAGGCTACAAAACACACAAACTTTTCATGATACTAAAGCTGTTTGGCGAAGAAGAAAGTTGCTAAACAATGAGGTTACAATTTTAGTAAATGATATTTATAATAGGCAGTTTAAAGGCTCTCACATTAAGTAAGTTGAACGTTTATCTGAGTGTAAACCTCATCTAGCCTATCAATGCTGTCAACTGATTGTTCAGATTTCGATTCGGAAAAGCTGGTGGACGTAATTTTATCTATTGAAAGACGCCAAGGGAAAACGAGAATGAAGGCGCTGAAAGCGAGAATGAATACTACATTCAGTTTCCTCACAAATGAAGCTACGCAGTACCTCCCATCTCCACACACCATCAAAGTGGACGAAGCCTACCAAGACTTCTGTGATGCAATCATATCTGCGGCAAAAGACTCCATCCCGCGAGGTCGACGGAAAAGCCACATACCTTGCTGGGACGTGGAGTGCGACAGGCTCTACCGCGACTTCCTCCGTTCTCCCCAGGGCACCGCCACCTCCAACTCAGCAACAACCCTGCTGGCAAGATTGGACTCAAAGAGAAAGGAGCGCTGGACAGAAGCCATCGACTCAATCGACTTCACGCACTCCAGCTGCACAGCATGGAGTACACTCAACAACCTCACTGGCAGATCACGTGCCCCTCGTCGCCAATGCCCCATTTCAGCAAATGCCATCGCCTAACAACTTGTGAAAAATGGAGTGCACAGAACGAGAGACCGTGAATCAGATAAGTCCGTCCTCAAGGAAATGACGGACCTCTGGAAGGTCCCAACACCTACCGCGGCTGCTGGCACCAGACGAGGGCAACATCTCTGGTGAGTTTACCCCAGAGGAATTTGCTTCCGCCCTCCAGCACCTAAAGCCAGGCAAATCCTCGGGCCTTGACCAGCTATGCCCCGAACTAATACTCCAAGCTGCTCCCACTATGAGGCCCTGGTTATAAAACTTCCTTTCCTGCTGCTTGCGTCACCTGCGCATCCCAAGAATCTGGAGAAGAGCCCTAGTGGTTGCAGTCCCAAAGCCGAAGAAGCCCTCAGGCGATCCGAAGAGCTGCCGTCTCATCTCTCTGCTCTGTATCCCTTTCAAGTATACTAGAGAGACTTATCTACGCCCGTGTCGAACCGATAATAGACCCTCAGCTCCTTCGGGAACAAGCCGGTTTTCGCCACAGAAGATCAACCGTAGACCAGGTCACTCTGATAACCCAAGACATCGAGGACAGCTTCTCAGCAAAAAAGAAGGCTGGCGCCGTGTTTGTCGATCTCACGGCTGCCTACGACACTGTATGGCACAGCGGCCTTACCTGCAAACTACTCCGTCTCTTTCCTAACAGGCACATGGTCCATATGATTATGGAACTTGTGCAAAACCGCAGCTTTACCCTTTCCACCGGTAGCGGCCGACGAAGTAGACTACGTCGACTCAGGAACGGCGTCCCACAGGGCTCTGTCCTAGCTCCCCTCCTCTTTAACGCTTACATCAATGACCTGCCTGACACCATCTCCAGGAAGTATGCTTGCGCAGACGACCTGGCTTTCCTACATCCAGCCGGAGATTGGCAGTCAATGGAGAGGAACCTAAGCCAGGACATGTCAACTATATTAACGTATCTCCAGAAATGGAAGCTACAGCTGCTCATCAAGGCAAAGACAGCGTTGGCAGCCTTCCATCTAAAGAACAAGGAAGCAAAACTTGAGATCAACATTACCACTGATGACGAACGCCTGCCATACTGCGCGGAACCGACCTACCTCGGCGTAACCCTGGACAGGTCACTCACGTACCGACGACACCTGGAGTCACTGCGCAAAAAACTATCTGCGCGCGTTGCACTTTTGAGGCGGCTGGCGAGTTCCGGCTGGGGAGCTGATGCGAAAACCCTTCGCACAGCTACCTTGGCCCTCGTCCATTCTACCGCCGAGCACTGCGCACCAGTGTGGTGCCGCAGCTCTCACACCCGCCACATTGACACCGCCATCAACGACGCACTACGCACTGTGACTGGATGCCTGCGTCCCACTCCAACAGACTGCCTTCCCATCCTTGCAGGCATCCAACCTGCTGAGCTTCGCCGTAAAGGAGCCATGATTTCCCTTGCTCGTCGCGCACTGGACCCCGACCACCTCCTCCACAGTACATACCAGCGCCTACCAGGAGAACAGCAGCGACTGAAATCAAGACGCCCATTTGTGCCCGTCGCACGACCGCTTCTGAACAACGTTAAAGATCTTGGAATAAGTGCGGCACACTGAACGAACTACACATGGAAAACGGAGTGGCAAAGCAACACCTCCCGACTCCGTGATTTCCTACCCGACGTCGATTCCTACCCTCCGGGAATGTCCCTCGCAAGACTTGCGTGGGTCCGGCTTAACCGCTTACGAACCGGCGTCGGTCGCTTTCGTTCAGACATGTGCAGATAGGGCCTGGCTCCCTCACCGGGATGCGAGTGTGGTGCCACAGACCAGACAGTAGACCATGTCATCCATGACTGCCCAATCAATCCACCACCACATGGAACGCTTGGACTGAAGGCCCTGGATGCCGAGACTGTCGAGTTGCTGATGACCTCATGCCCAAACATATAGTCCGGAAGAAAGCTCATACGACGAAGCGAAGAAGAAAGCGCTAAAAAACTTTGTAGTGTAACTGGAAATGTTGCAGATATTTTTAACAGCAAAGTTTTAACGAATCAAAATGTGTGCTGTTTGAAAAAATGTTGAGGTTTCAGTTCTCTACAAAATGCCAATGTGTAAGACTTATTCCTGTTGTGAAGCAGTAGGCTAATTGATTGAAGCAGTTATTTTTATCACTTATTCCGGTTAAAACTAGTGTTCCGAGAAAGAAGATCAAAGTTCCCGCACAGAAGCTTCCTTTTGATTCACCATTGCCATCGCAGTGAAGCTTTCTTTATTATTTCATTCCAATACCAAGCAAGTCAACATGTTTGCTGATTCGAATGCAAAACTGGGTAAAATACTGCGGCATCCTAAAAAATCAATAAAGTGTAGCCCACTTCAGTGCACATTGCGTTAGTGCAACCATGCAACCCAATTTATACTGTTTGTTGTTTAGTTGAGTGTTCCGCAAGGTTTTTTCAACACAAAAAGTGTTACGTTGCACGAACTGGTTTGAAAAGTACAGCTGGCCAACAATATCATGCACCATATGGCTACCTAAAGATACGGCCTGATTTGTCACATTTTGCAGAAATTTCCAGATTTTACTAACTGGGCGAATGTTTAAATGAATTTTTCTAATAATTAAATTTTTACGCTTTCATTACTGTTTTTCTCAGATGACACTATATGTTTTATCATCAGATGTTGAAAAACAAAAACATTTGATTTTGAAGATTTTAGTCAGACTGTTAATATTTCAATAACTGTCTGATTGAGCCTTTTTCAGCTTGCTTTTTCTCATTTGCTACTACTTCCCCAAAGCAACAAAAAGCTTTTATATCATTAAGAGACAAAAAAATGTAAAAGAATCTCAGAAATTTCAGTCAAACACTAGAAGTAGTGGTACTCAAAATCTGCAAAATGTGACAAATCAGGCCACATCTCCAGATGGCCATGCATGCATTAATGTTGAAGAGGGGAAGTTAACTCATGCTTGAGATGGCACTCAGGGCTCTGAGTGTATTTCTGCCTGGGCACTTGTACCTTCGCGTGAGTACAGCTGGTTGCCAAGAAGTCAGGGTTGGGGTTGAGTTCTTTGGATTGAAACAATGTGAAAGGTGAAGGCCAAAGCCGTTGTTTATTTTATCTCTGATTAAAGAGAGAAGAACAGAAATGTAGGATCAAAGTGTTGTATTTCAGTATGATAAGTGGGTTTGTGGTTTAGACGATGAACTACCATACCTGAAGGTCAAGGGTCTTTACATGTTTTTTCAACATCTCTGAAAATTTAACTACTTAGGAGAGGTAAAAAATTTTATTTTTTTATTATTTATTTGCATCGGACCAATAAGTCCATATTAATATCAATTTTATCAAACATGTAAAAAGATAGAAAACGAACAATACAAGCAATAATCACAATAACCCGGCTAACAGATAATGCTGTTGCGAAGAAAATACATCTCACAAGTTTTGTAGTTATCGAGAGACTGTACAAAGAAAACGAATTAGGAAGTTGATACTTATAGCCATGGTTGAGAGAGACTATTATCTATTTTGAGCAAGTCTGGTTTTAAACATGTTTAAACGAATAGTGGTAGCTGCATTAAGACGTGACGTGGTAATTTTTAATCAAGTCTGATCTTCCACGCGTAGATATACTTAAATGTAAGTTAATAGATTCTTACGTCAACACCACCTGCTTACACACCAGTTTCTGCGTATAATACAATAAAAACAATATGTAGAATGTTTAAACAATTTGTTTTAAACTGAAAATTTAATGCACTTTGTTAAAAAGATTTTTTGAATAGAATCGCCATCAAAACAACAAAAAGCTATCAATCTTCCTTACTGCTCTCAGCTAGACCTTCAAACAATAGGTTTTATTGAACTCATGATCAATAAATCATATACAATTCTACAGTTTTCTTATTTTTAATTAGTAGAGATGTCTGCAGAGAGAAAGTGTTTTTTAACTTGACTGAAAAACAAAAAAGTGCAAATATAGGTTGAACTTTGAAACATTCAAAAAAATAAATATTTTTCAACTATTTACCATTATTTGATGTTATACGAATGTAGATGTGACAAAGTTTATTGAAAAAAGGAAAGACGGAAAATACTTAACCAGCATACAGGCTGTTTTTTATCAAAGCATTGCAAATATTTGGCAAAAACGAAAAAACGTCAACACTGTAGCTCCGTCAAGTGAATTATTTTGATTTATAGTCTTTGCAAAGCATTTGCATTTTATTTTAAAAGCAATGGTTCATTAGCTGTGGTGCAGCATGACACAAAACCAAACAAACTGAACACAATTTCAAAATTTATTATTATAGTGTTGATTCTAAGTTACATCATCAAATGATAGGCTAAAATTATTTAAATTGATTATTATCATTGCATCTCGGTAATTTTCATTGAACAGAAAATGATGATAATAAAATTGCAAAAACCCTAATTGTAGAAGTATCGTGACAGGGGCGGATCCAATAATTAGCCTTAGGGAGAGAAAGATTTCAACAAAGCTAATGTGTAGCTACGTTAGTCCGACTTTGTAAATACACCGCGATAAAGTTGCTTTTCTGATCCCCCCTCTCCCTTCTTTGATCCGCCACTGTATCATAAAACAGATGTTTACCTATTTTGTGTGGCAAACGTTGGAGAAGCAAAGCAAAAAGGACTCATGTCATTGCTTGATATTTTCAAATTATGTCGTACAAGTGCTATTAATTCAACAAACAGTTGCTCCGTCTTATAAAGCAAAATATTTACTTTATGGCTTTACAGCACTTCTGTGTAATAAATCTAACTTGAGCACCAAGCAACAAAAATATGTATATGAAGGTACAATGTTGCTGATGATTTGCTGAGCAAATATACAGTATAAGGATTCTTTTTGTTATGGGTTGAAAAATAAAAATAAAAAATAAAAAAATATATATGGGTTAATGCCTACGTTTTAGCAAAGTTCTTGAACAGCCTCGTGGAATAATTAGGCTATACAAGCCAACTGAACGTGTAGCATCACTTTGCGTTTGGCAATAAGTACTTTGTAGTTGAATGAGTTTCGCTTTTAGCAGCATGATCGTTGCTTACTTCACAGTGTAGATTCAAACGATCTGTTATAGCCTGATGCTGCAGTACTTTGAAGAAATTTGCTGTAAGAGAACTGACTTTTCGCTGGGTATTCAGTTTCTAAGCATTGATCCTAAGCATGGAGACTATTGATCTTGGATCCTGGAGACTTAAATCAAAACAGCAAGCTACAAATGAAGCAAAAAATGAGTTTTTTATGCTTTAAAGCATTTCCGAAGAAGTTACGGAAGACTGAGTTATCATAAAAAATCTCACTAAATTTAAATTAATTTTAAAGAGTAGTATAACGTTGCATTGCGTCGAAAGTACGTAATTATTGAGAAACATCAGTAACTTTGTCGTCTGCTTTGCTGTCAAACGCCTGTTTTGTTGTTTGGCAACTGCAAAATTGAATTGGCAAGTTTCATTATTCCAATCTGTCGTGCATGTGAACTGATGTCTTGAGCTGTCATTCTGTCAAACCTTAAATATGATGTTTAAAAGTGCCGTATGACGACGTTCAGAATATGACTTTGCTTCTTGAAGCACAAGGTCTTGAATTCAAGTAGGCCTACTGATTATCCCAAAAAAGAAAATAAAGCATTATATCAAAACAAAGGTAAAATATTTTTAAGTAGACTATCTCTACGGCCTAAAAACCAATATGAAATTACAATAGTCATGCTGTTACTGATATAACGGACCCCAGTTTGGAAGCATGAAAAGTTGTAAATTTTTGATACAGTTTAAAGCTTGCTCCACTAGATTACAGATAAACTCGCAGAAATTATCAAATCTTGTGAAAGAAATTGCGGTGGAATGGCGCAGTGGGGTAGGCGTGGGCTTTGCAATAACGCAATCCTGGTTCGACTCCCAGCTTAAGCTGGTTGTTGAAAAATACCGCTCACCGCTACCCAAGGTGTAATAAATTGGATGGACGTAGTTGGCCTCTGAATTGCCGCTGGAACTGTACTCTCGTTAGTGCCGAATGTTTAGTATCTTCTCTTCTCTCGATGCTTGGTTGCAAGTAGGAGAACTTTGTCTACCGTCTCCTGAAAAGGTTGTAGCCTCGCAGGGAAAGCTATTGACAATAAAATATTTTAATATTTAAAGCGATATCGGGCATAAAAAGTGAAAGAAATGACCATATTACTCATTTTAATTAATCTGACTTTTGTGATTGCAATAAAATATTAATGATTGAAACTTCGAAAATCTATAATGCCGGTTTGATTGTTGTTTTAAAAGAAACGATTTCTATCTAAGCGCCACTCTTCGTTCGAAATATAAAACGGTGTAATGACGTAAGCATGGCTGCTACTTCGGCTTTAAAATGCAAATCGCTTTCTAATTGTTTTAATCAACTCTGTTTGAATCTGACGAACACAAAATAAAATGCTTATTGTCTAAAAAGCAGCAGCAACCAGGTTAAAAACAAAAACAATAAAAATCTTTTTTCGAAAGAATAACATTGCTGATGACGAAACTTCAAATTTTAGATTGAAATCGCCCGGAATGACTTTCATCTATTTTGGCCTCTGTCAGTCATTCTCTTGTTGATTACCTTTATAAACTGAACGTTTCCATTTGACATGAGCAAAATTTCAAAAAGTCACCCGTGTTTTACATAGCGTATCCAACCGACGACTCAATCAACGAACCAATGGTTCTCAACCTTTTTGCCTTGGCGGACTCCATTTGGTACTTTCGAAGCGGTCGCTGACCCCTAACAAAATTTTATCTGAAATTTGGTAGCCCATATCGCGTCTTCTAATACAATCAAATGTTTCATAAATTTTGAGGGGACACGCTTAGAAGAATTTGTTCAACTCACGATGCACTTGTGACGAGTGATGACATTGACGAAGTGATGTTATGAGCTATATGTTGGCACACATTATCAAAAATCAGTAATCTATATGCTGATTTGATGTTTTTTATAAATTTTATCAAAACTCAATAGAATTTTTGCGACCGTCACAAAGAATTTCTCCCTTTTTTCATTCATAATAATCAATGTTAATTCGTTATAATCTTTGTCATTGCAAAACTGTGAGTGGTGATAGGCTGCTGACTAACGTTTGCATTTCTAAGTTAAGCATTGATCAACAATCTGCTGTCTCAAAATAATTAAGTTATAGGATATTTTTTTAGTTAGAAAACCAAACCTTTGAGCGACGTCCTCTGAAATTTCAAACGACGCATCGGCTCGTTGCTACATATAGTTTGAGAATCACTGTAATACATAAATAAAGCACAACCAATTTTTGAACTTCTTAATTTATGAATCATGCAGCACGCAACTCGAAAACTTTCACGGACCCCCTAAAATCGCTTCACTTCAATCCTTGGGATCCGCGAATCCCCGGTTGAGAAACATTGGATTCTAGGCCTACCTCCGTAGACAAGAAACGATAAAATTTAGCAAAATGGTTCAGTTTTCGACGTGAGCGTTAAAGCAGCGCACAAGAAAAGCTATACACTCAATGGTGAACCGTGACTACCTACCCAAAATACTCACGGTCTCTGACTCTGAGTATCAGACACTCAACCTCTAGAGCAGTGGTTCCCAACCTGGGGGTAAATTACCCCCGAGGGGTAATTTGCTTATTTTTGGGGGGTAACGAGACCCTATTTGGAAACAGTGAAGGTTGTGAACTTTACATTATTAAAGCGAATGAATTAAACAACCGTCTTTTCAAGGAACTGTGCAAGAAGATTGGAAAAAGATACGAAGCATTACTGCACCGCACAGAAGCACGGTGGCTGTCTCGTGTCAAAGTGATAACCCGCCTGGTCGAATTTCGTGAGGCTGTCCAAGTGTCCATGTTTTTCTGGTAGAAAAGAAGTCCGACTTAGCTGAATACTTCTCTAACCAGCAGTGGATTTGCCAGCTGTGCAACCTGCCTGATATCTTTGGTGAATTGAACAAAGGCAATCTTTTAATTCAAGGCAAGAATGTAACTGTGATCGACACCAAAGTAGCCGTATAGCAGCATTTATCGCAAAGGTTAAGTTGCAAGCGAGTTGGAAGAGGCACAGTGGCGCAGTTTCAGACACTCGACAAGTCGTCGTGTACCTCGAAGGTAATGGACTTGACAGCGGCGTTGAAGAAGGACATAGCTGACCACTTAGGCCAGCTAGCCAAAAAGATAGACAACTATACTTTCCGCATTTGGACGCGGCTAGTCTCCAATGGTGCACTGAGCCCTTCACGTGATGACAGCCAGGTGGATGATGACGACTTTCCGGCCAAAGAAGAATTTATCACTCTCCGAATGAACGAAGTGTTGAAACTTGATTTCAAGGGAAAGACTTGAAACCCTTCTGGATTGGCAGACTCCAGAACGCACCAACATTAGCGACAAGGACATTAAATATCCTGACATCTTTTTCAACAACGTATCGCTGTGAACAAGGATTTTCAACTGTCTTGGGAATGAAGACAAAAATGCGCATTCGCCAGGGAGTCAAAAGTGACGCAAGAATCGCCCTCAGTACCACAAAGCCCAGGATCACAAAGCTGGCGGCTGAAGTCCAGGCCCAACCTTCGCATTAAATGTTTACCACGCATTGTTATTTTGTATTCAGTACTGTATTGTACATTGAAATACATAGCAATAAACACCTTTGTTTTTGAAAATTGATGTCGGGGGTAATTGGCTCACTTCAGGGTGGCGATTAGGGTAACAGCCAAAAAAAGGTTGAGAACCACTGCTCTAGAGTGACCTAAAATCTCTGCAGTCTACATTGTAAAACAAGAGTCAACTTTACTCCTTGGGAGTAAATTTGATTTGTTAGTAGAGGAAACTTGCCAATGTGAAAAAGATGGACTGTATAAAATACAGTATACCAAGATCTAATGTTCCTTGTTCCGTGAGAGTAAAATCATAATCTTCATATCTTAATCTTAACAAATGATTAAGAATGAATAAAGCATTTAAAAACCCTTGCTTTAGAGTTTTGCAATCCATCAGAATTACTGTAAGTTACAGAAAAGCTTCTGAGTTTAAATGCTTTCTCAACTAAGCATGTAATCTTAGAGCATGAGTCCACATGGCAGCCAACAATCCTTCTGCAAGGATATTGAAGTACCCCATATTGTCTTCGTCCTATATTTTCAGTGTCTTTCAATATTCGATTTTGCAAGGTCAAAAATTTTTAATGGTGATGTCTGAATGTTTATAATAATTGCAAGCAAGAAACAACGCCAAGAGAACCACATGGCATAAAGATGAGTGAAGGTATTGAATTATTCAGTCAAAAAAAGTTATTGCTTTTATAATATGAAGCTTGTTACTGAAAATTCAAAATCAAAAAGCATAGAAGAAATGGTAGGAAAAGGCTGCTACAATTTGTGTTTGAAATTTTGTATGAATTTCACAATTCAAATCAAATTTAAAACGCCTTTTTTGCAAAATTTATTAAGTTTGCTTTGAAATTAGAGATAATTATTAGACATTAAAGTTTTGACAGCAAAATTTAATTTAATTTGGCTTCTCGACCAACCAACAAGGTGAATTTGACACAAATTGCCATGTAATATGTTGTTTGAACGAGCGGTGATGTTTAAAAAATGTACAGAACAACTTTGCAAGATCTGTCGCCTTTCATTCAAAAAGTTAACTTTGCTTATGCAGTGGCAGGGAAAAAAGGAAAGTGCGTTGTGCAAGAAAAAGGCAAAATACATGAGACTGAGACAAGATGACGCCTCACAAAAGGCCATTGCCAAACTGCAAGCAGAAAACAAGCAGATCTTTTAGGGATCTAACCTGCGTTGGTCTGTTATTGTCCAATAAAATTAACGTCGTCCAGGTGTTACAGCTGCTGTTAAAGCTACAATTCTTTACTTGTTCAGCAGATCAATTCTAGAAGATTGCGGTGTAAATCTGATTATAGAATAGTCATATATATACAAAGAGTTTATAAACATGTTTGACAAGAGCCTTGACTGAAAAGTTAAGCAATTTATTGCAAAAGAGATTTATAACAGCAAAGGAGTGATAGAATTCCTCATAGTGAACAAGCTAACATTCAATTAAACATAGTATACAGTACAGGGCAGTAGCTTAGCTCAGGAGCTCACAAGCATAATTGCACATTTTTTATGAGTTTTATTCAAACTGCCAATTTTTTTGAACCTAATAATTTAAGATGGTAATGACCGCAATAACCATTACCACAACTGAAACCAATCACCAACAAACCAATCCTCAAAGGAAACCATCTCGCTATTTTACACTGTAAGGAAAAAGCTTATGGAAATTTTAATTTTTAATTAGACTGAAAATAGCCATGGCGAATCACAAAATTATCGAACTTTTTATAAAACTGTTTCCGACAAGACGGCAACTGGGGGGAACATCTTTCGAAAGACAATTAAATCATTATAAATTCTCTGTTTTATGACACTTTAAAGTCCGTTACATATAATAAATTTTTTAAGTATCTATTGACACTGTCGGTGTCTTACAAACAAGGTTTCATTGTCTGACGTACTACAATGAAACAAGCTTACAAAGTTCTGGGATAGTTTGCGTTTCTTAATGTTGAACTTTATTGAACCAATATTTGACTTATTCTCATATGTTTTAAGTCAACTACGAATACACGCAATACGACTAACGATTTGGCGTATATGAAAAAGTACATTAGATAGTCTAGTTTTTTTCGTGTCTGCTGAAAGTGTGCCTGCTGAAAGTCTTTTCGTGTCTGCTGAAACTGCAGATACAGAAATATCACATATGAAGTTGAAGGAGTATTTTATTTTCAAATGTGGTCTGTTACACGTTGCTCAACGATGGTGAGAACATCTGTTAGCAGGAGAATTGAGAGAAAGGTCCGAGAGCGTTAGTACCGAACCAAAATTCTTATCTTTTCATCGCCCTGCCTGTTAGTCTTTTTTTTTTTCAATGTGGATAGGCTTTTAAAAGAAGCGGTTCCAACTAGGACTGAGAACGATCAATTGTCATGCGAGCTCGCAAAAGCATGACAAGTCCGTGTTCGGGTTTGGAATTCTCAATTATCACTTCTTGTAGATTAAAGCTTGTTCAAATTAGGTTTCTTTCAGTTAAATTCGGTTATTTACGATGAGCTCATTATTCAGCAAAATGTTAATTTTTTGAGACAACAGACTTTCTTAGCAACATTAAAATTTTACTCTCGAGTTTCGACGAAGAGTGTCTGCTGCAGTGAACTCAAATTTATATTTACTTTCGGAAGCTATGAAGTAGAGAACTCGAGTGCGAGTTTGCAGACATAGGCTACAATTTGTACAAACCAAGTTCCAGAATTTTCACATGTTTATCATGCAATAATTGTAAAACTGTTTCTGTGCAGTGTAGTTTCATGCCCTTTTCAACATCTTTCTACTGTAGCTTACGGTATAAATTATTAAGCTCTTTGATACAAACAAAAAATGAAAATTTTGACTTAACAAGTTTTGCGTTAAATCATGAAAATTTATTTCGATGTAAAGAAAAAATTACGAAAGCATCTTGAATGCTAAGTGTGAAATAACTTGTGTAATGTTTTTTGAAGAATAGCTGCATTAAAATTTCTTTTTGTCACAAAATTCTTTCGAGAAGATCCATTTTCCTTTGAAAGAAGAGATTAAATTTTCTTGAAAATTGAGTTCCCAATTAATATTGAGCATTTTCATTTCGTTGTAGTTCCATTTCATTCTAACAAAGAAGAATTCTGTCTCGTTTCAACCAGTGAATTGTTTGTCACAAACTGCCATACCTGACTGTCGTAATTAATCATGCGCAACTGTATGTTTCAGAATATAATGTGAGTTCAACGACAGTAGGCTACATGTTTGTAAATAATTTAGCACATTTTCATGATTGAAATAAGCTTGACAACGACATACTGACTTAAAAATGAATGAATTGGCAATTTCTGCTGACAGCCAAATTCATACAACAGTTATGGTGCCAATCAGAACCAGTGAGAATGCAAGCTTTTGGAGAATTCCAAATTCAACAGAACTTGTTCCTGTGGCCATTCTAGCATTGGAAGTTCTTCTTGGACTTTTATGTAACTTTGTGGCGGCTTGGATATATTTGGGTCAGTCAGGATTATTGAAAAATGCTGGAAATAAATTTACAGTGAGTTAGTGTTGTTATTGGACACAGCGTAAAAACAACATTTAACAAATTAAATTTTCTATTATTGTTGTTAGGGTTTAACTTCAAGCGAGCAAATGGAATGAAGTCACAGAAACTATCTTATGTTTGTTTTGATTCCCTGTCTGATTGAGCTGCATTGCGTACAACTCCACCGGCTTAAAGACGTATCACGATGCTCTGACGTCATTGCGTCAAGTCAACAATAACGAGCAATTGCCAACAACTCGGTATCACTGGGATATAAAAACACAACCGGAAAATCAGCTGTTTTTAAGTTCAAATCGGGCATGGCTGTTATTTTTTAAGCTTAGCGATTGGCTAAACAATCAGACAAAGACAAATCTAAAATATATCACAGATAAGATAAATCACAGTTGAAATATAGAAAGAGTGATTTTGAAGAAGAGTTTGTAAAAAGCATTGTTTACAACGTGTAAGTTTATTCACAGCCTCGAAAGTCAAAACAATGCGTAGGACAATTTCATGCAAGGTAACGAACGCAATAAAATTGCCGTGATTGTAGACTGTAGGCTAGAAGCTAGAGCATATTGCTTTCTAAGCACTCGCGGCAATAAAGTAGCCTATAACCTGCTTGTCATAATTTGTATTTTTGAAAAAAAAGACATTTTCTCGCATTTCGTGTATGTTTATCTCTTAATGATACTTGTCTTTTGGAGAAGTTGAAAACTGCACAAGAACAAAACATTTTACATTCCAACCTATCACTGAATCTGGAAGTAAGACTAAAGTACTTTATAAAATATCAATCAATTCAAAACAATAGACAATAGTTCAATTTCCTGTATTTGTGAGGTTTTAAGCTTTAGTGGGTTTAACAACAAAGACAAAATAGTGCTACGCTGACACTGTTGTAGTTGTAGGACAACAAAAAGTACAGAGGAAAAACGTAAAACATAAAAACAAACGATCCAGCAAATATTGTGAAAGTTAAATTGTTGCCATGAGTGAAAAATTGAACCATTGTGCAGGGACAATGAAAGTAAAGGCTCGGTTTTCGAAATTCAAAAGTATATTAAACTCTTCAGTTCCATCCAAGGAGTCCAAAAGTCTCTTATCATTTTACTTCAATTTAACTTATATCACGACGTCACAAACTTGTGCAGATTCATAAATCGTCCCTTTGCAACGCAATGACATTACGTGGGTCATTAACAAGTTTGAGTTATAAAAGTCAAACATGGCTTGTTGGTTTCAATGTAGTTGTTTTGCTAACTGACGTAATACGGTAAGCTACTGTGTGCTTCACAATAAATCAACGTTTATGGAGTTGTTTGTTCATTATATGCGTATTTATTTCTATAGCATAAATTTTAAGAAATTTAAGCTGGTGTCAATAGAACGGAATAGCTTATTCAAATGCTGCCCCTTAATCAATTTCTTTTTTCATGCAGATAAGCCTCATTGTTGATGATCTAATTTTGAGTGGAATTGCGACGCCTCTTGTGCTACTTGTCGAGCTTGTCGAACCAGAAACATCACCTCTGCTAATGAACTATCTTTGTATCTGCACCAGGTGTGCACTTCTTTTCAGCGCCATTTCAAGCGCATTGGGAAATACTTTGCTCGCTCTCGATAGAGTCGACATTACTTTGCGGCCTTCTCGGCGCTTTTTCCGGCAGAAACGTCCCGCGAGAGCCGTTGCCTTTGTTTGGCTCTTGTCGGGCTTAGGATTCATTTTTCCTTTGGTTTCTACGTGGGCTAGCCATTCCTTTGAGGTAACACAACAGCACAATCACACAATCATACTGAAAAATCACGAATGGATCCATTTAACAACAAGCTCCGTACAAGCAAACAAAGTAGTTCTGAACAAAATCAACTACGACGCTTACTGCGTGACAACTTGTTCCATCAGCTATTGCGAACTGACAGAAATCGAAACTATAATCAGGCACAGTTTTCAACTGGCAGTCTTCGCTATTGCAGTCGTCGTCATCTTCGTCAGTTATTTTCAAATATTGAAATCAATACATCAAAGGAATGTCAGGTAAAAAATGCTCTCAACAGCAACTTTCAAAGTTAATCTTAAAGAAAAGTTTTTAACAAATATTGTAGAATGTAGAATCCTATCGTGCATTGCTTCCTACCTGTTGTATTAGTAATTTTAATAACAGCATGATTTAGCATGAAACTAATTGCCTGATTGTAAACCGATATGGTATATTGAGAAAATGTGTTAATGTAACTTAAATTGTGCATAATGTGTAGGTTATAAGCGGTTTTTACCAAACTCATTTAGTTGGTTTTAGTGACCGCTAGCAAAGGCTTATGCAAATACTCAAAGATAAAACCATAAGCACGAAACTTTAATAAGCATTAGAACGAAGAAAATCGATTGTACGCTCTCTCTTGAGAGCAGCCTCGTAACCTCTATGCCTATGTCGACAAAATGTTTTTCTGAAATTAATCTCACTGCTCTTGACATTGAGAAAATAATTACCGGTAGCACGCCAAAATTGTGCTCGTTGGCGTCTTTATGCTCTTATGACGAAATTGTGTTACAACATTAATGGGTATATACAATGGAAGAAGTGCGACATTATATAGGCTAAAGCAAATTATTATTATCATTTGTATAAGTGATGCAATGCCACATAAATTGAGAAACGTTTAATGTAAGTTTTTACCTTTATAGGCACGCGAAGAAGAGCATTCATCCTGCCCGTACACCGCTCTCACCAACGAAGAAAACGCAGTTGGGTTTGCAACAGATTTTCTGCTGCGTCGAATCGCATGAAAGAGACGTGTTGTTGGCCATGAACACACAAACAAATCAAAATTCACGCCAGGACAGCGAAAACAAGGTCTCAAATGCTCCCTTGCCGCGAATGAGCAGCCCTTCAATGAAGTCATCACAAAACGTTCACTTGAACAAAAAGTCACAGGTTCCATCGGACAAATGTACAAAGCAAGATCAAAATTGCAAAGATGAAGCGGAAAGTGGTGTCAACAAGCAAGCCGAAAACAATAGTTCTGGTTTATTAGTTGTGGCTCAAAGTGATAATAAAAAAGGGACAACCGCACGAACGGATTTTGTGTCAGTAGCCCTTTCTGTCAAGGCTATTATGACAATGAAAAAAATGGTAAGAGAAAAAAAGAAAAGGAAAGCGAAAAAAATACGACACTTAAAGCTCATGACCGTTCTCATTACTCTGACATTTGTAATCTGTTGGACTCCCTTCAATATATTTCCTTTAATCAAACTCTTTACAAACCGAGCACCAAGTATTTCCTCCATCTGTGAAGTGCAGTTTTGTTTCAATAAAACTAATTTTCCAGTTTTTGACATTGGCCAAAAGTTATATACAAGAAACAAACAAGACTCAATATGGAATGCGTTGTTTCTTTGGACCCTTGTCCTTGTTTCTGCTTCCTCAGTGGCCAACCCTTTTTTGTACAGTTTTTCGAGAGAAAAAATCCGACAAGACTTTAAAAAACTGTTCTGCACTTGTAGGCAAACAAGAAATACAATCGTAAGAGAGCGTAAAAAGAAAGACTCAACAAGCCACCTAAGGCCTAAACCGACAATACAAACCACTGTATGGTCTTTCGAATACGAAAAAAACAATTGCAAAAATTTAGAAAACGAAGATATAATGAAACCACTGGTGAATAAAACACAACACCATGAACACACGTCGGCAGATAATTCAAACAAAAATGGCGTTTCTTCAGCATCAACTATGGATGCAAAACACAGACTACTACCAGACACCGCTTCGCAACACACAAATCGAGCTAACGATGAAAGTACAGTTGAAACTTCATGCACCAGTGCTGCGACAAACTGAGAAAGTTGGCAAGATCGTAAGATCAGAAATTTATCTAAAATTTGTTTTTTATTTTGTTGTTCCTCAAAAGTGTTTTATCGTATGCTTAGTTTACATGAACCAGTAACGAACACGCTTTTAAGTTTATTTGGTTTCTTACTGTATTCTCATCCTTTCAAATGTTGAGTGTGAAGATGTCTTAACATATTAATTTAAAATTATAAATAAACTGTGATGGTTTCTCTTGCTTGTGACGTTTCAAATAGGACAGTTAGCTGTCAATCATTAACGTGGATACTGAACAGGACCTCATCGGAAAGGTGAAAATCTGAAATAAAAATAGGCCTTTACTGATCAGTGAGGGATACGTAAAGGAGCGATCGTCACTTAAAATACAAGAAAGTGATGTCGCTCAATCTGAATTTGTAAAGTCGGATTTAGGTATCGTTTTTACTGCAGTTGTTCAAACTCCACTGTTTTTTTTTCAAAGCAGAGTTGTGGTGGTCAGTTTCAATTTTATTTTTATTTTTGACCATCACAGTGATACATAACAGGGGTCCAGAAAAAAAGTAGAAGCAACAAAACGCGACTGTTAAAACGTGCTTGAGATTAAAATAAGACGTCAGTTTGCAATAAACAAATACTTTTTTAGAATTTCTGCATTCATCATTGTTTTTGAAAAATTTACTATGGTAGGCTCCACAAAGCAACAAGAAAATCTATAATAAAAACTTGCATTGATTCAAATTCTCTGCAAGTAGGCTATGCAAAACTGTCAGGGTTAATCTTCGAAAGAGGCTTTCTCAGTCCAAGAATAAGGATGTTCACAATCACAATCAAGCTATGAAGTAACATAGTAATTTTGTACACCTCCTTTTGCACAGTAGGTTACCGGTAGGCCACTGTATCGTATTTTTTGTAGACATGCATGATTGTATAATTATTGCATAGTGAGCAATATTCTACAAATGACGAAACAACAGGAGCTTTTATGAATAACTACGTGAAATAATTGTTATTGTGACCAAATAGCAAGCTATGCTGCTAGTTGAAAGCCAACATAAGATTTTCTAGATGAAACAGATACGAAATCTCTTAAAGTTTGCTAGCAAATTGAAATAGAATGTCAGAAATCGGACGCTATTCTGATAGTGAAAGTGTACGGTCGAGAAATGCCAGGAGTTTCAGGAACAGAAGTATGCAGGAAAAGTTATCGCAACCTGTAAAGCAACGCAGAAGACGCTCTGCATCTTTTCATAACGTTTACATTGCATCATCAACAGACTCTTACAGCAATCATGAAAAATTCGACAGAAAACGAAAAGCAACTCCATATAACGTTGGTGATGTGAGCAATCTGAAAAAGGCCTGGAAAATAACCAGTTCAACCTCTAATCTTCAAGCTAAAGCATTAAGGTCTTTGCAAAAAGAGAAAGAAATTTTAAATAGCTTTGGCTCTCTTAGTCTCACATGTTATCACAACAGATCTAGCGGAAAAGAAAAGGCTACTAGAAATGGGCGTTCTAAACCACTTGAGAATGACATACTAAGATCATCAGTTAAACCTGTCTTACATTCTAATCTTATGAGTTCCAATCAAGTTCAGTTTTCAGAGCAGCTTTCATCAAGCTTACCAGAAAGTTGTCCAATGACTCGTCCTTCAGATTGCCCTATTATTTGTTTGGCAAAACCGAAATCATCTAGACCAAAATATTATCAAATAGAAGAAGAAGAAGCAAGCACTTTGAATGCATCGTTTCCTGAATATGGGGAAAAAATGCCAAAAGGATGTACAAGGAAAAGGCGTGAAGATTGTGATGATAGATGCAAAGCAAAAGCTAGGGCATCCAAAATAAAGCAAAACATTGCAAGCAAATTTGAAAACTCTCCATACGCTGATTATTTTAACCAAACAGTGCCGATAGGATGTAAAAAGAAACGCCGCTCGGATTGCGATCAACGATGTAAAGATAAGTTTACGCCTTCACTGATTACTAACACAAAAGCAAACACATTAAATCAAGAAAAATTTTCAAAAGAAAGCGTGCCAGAGGGCTGTCCTATGGAAAGTCGTTCCAAATGCGTTGATCGATGCCGAAATAAGTTAAGAAAATCTGTCTTTCCATTTCGTGATAAAATCACTAGAGACCATGCTAGTACCGTAGACCGAGGCTTTTCCAAAGGACAGGTACCTCCAGGTTGCGCTAAAAAAGATATATCTGAATGCGACGACAGATGTCAAACAAGATTCAAAACTTTGTATAGAGATCCAGCATACGATGAAATAGCAAAATATCAAGCTGGTACGTTAGAACATGCTTATCACTCTGACTCTGATTTGCCTGAGGGTTGCCCGATGAGAAGTCGTTCTGAATGCTCTGACAAATGTACGGGCAGACAGAATAAAAACAAAAAGATGATGGAGCCAGCGTTGCAATCGATACAACCAAAAATGGCCAAGACTTTAGCGTCTGAGAATGTTCCTCCAGGAAATCAAAAAATGCCCTTAGGGTGTCCTTTCACTCGACGAGAGGACTGTGATGAAGAGTGCCAAGAGGGAGACGGTTTCAAGTTAGATGAAACAATAACTCAGCAAAAAAACGAAGCACTACAACAAGCACAACCAAATTCTGAATATGGTCAAAATTGGCCATTGAATTGTCCTTTAAAACAACGTCGAGAGTGTCCCGAAAGAAGCAATCCGCCGATAAACATGTCGTCTTCGTTAAGAATATTGGAAGAGAAAGTTAACGACCATATTATTGAACCACACGAGGCCCGACCGATGAGACTTGCTTTTAAAGAAGGACCGACTGTAAAAGCAACCTCAGTCTCTGGACTAGGAAAGTTTGCCGGCAATTTTAGAAGGGAAAAGTACAGGTAGGTTGTAAGTTTAACGAACGTCATTGCTTTAGATTAGCTATTTGTTTATCATCAGTTTTCTTTAGAGTATCTTTTCCTCCTGGCTTGATCAAATCGGATTTGATGTTGGCAAAGTTACGCAAGAAAAAGGATTTTCATGGTGTGGCTGCTCGACGTGCGTCAGATTCCGCTGTAAATGCGGTGAGGCGTCAGAAGAAAAGGGAAAATGCTAAGCGTGTAGCTCTTCCTTCTCTAAAACACAGTAGAGGCAGTCACCACGGGGGCTATGGACATATGCTAGGTCCAGGAGAGATATCAAGCGGAGATGGAGAAATTCAAAGTAAGCTTAGGTCTACTTCAGTCAAGTTAATTTTTGTGTTTGATCTCAAAAATATACAAGTTATTTTAATATTTTTAAATTTTGCATAAAAGATGACTTTTTACCGAATCTATGTTAGGTATAGGCTATATTGATTGCATTAGAAAGAAAGTTAGGCTAACTGTATAGTGTGTAGAGTAGATACAAGTAGCCTATTAGGTTCCGCTGAATGGAAATCAGTCCTGAAATGCCTCCCTGAATGCGAATAATTAAGTTTATCTTTACTTTTGGCGTAAACCTGCACAAGTATTTTTGTAGAGTTTTATGTTCACATGTAGTGCATTTCATACGTATTTAGTTTAAAATATTACTCGATATAAGCAACTTTTTTTAGTTGAATAACTAAAAGTTCTTTTATATCTATGGTATGACTGTGCGTGATAAACAGCGTGCTTCTTCTTTTTCTTCTTCTTCTTCTTCTTCTTTGTACCTTTTCCTGTGAGTCTGCGTATTTTTCTCAATTTCAGTGACTGATTGTAATGTTTTCGTTTGTTTCTGGAAGCTATCTCGTATATACTCCACCTTCTCCCATGATGTGCCGAAATTTTGTTAAAGTCCTGTCGGCTACTTGGCCGAGTGGTAAAAACATCTGCATGACGTTCGAAAGGACGTCGGTTCGACAGCGCTCTAATGCACGCTGCTATATCTCGAAAATACATTTTATGACGTTTAAAATAATTGGAGCAGCTGACTTAATACCAGTGTCTTCTTTTCGCTACTTCCTATTTGCTAGTTGTGTTACATCTGAAATCGCAGTATGTTGTCGCAATGGGCACAAATTAAACCACGATTACTATTATTGTTGGTAACATAATATACTGTATAAACAATAAATACTATTAATACTACAAAAAGTGCTCAATGCCAAGCAAAGGCTAAGCAGAGCGAACAGAATCTATTAGAATAAGGAGCTTTTGATGATCTCACCTTTTGGGCGAAACAAGCTGTAGAGGTTTTAGAGAGTAATAACTATATTTGATGTATTACACTGTATAAATATTTTTGCAGCTTGCGGTTTACCGAAATGCGTTCAAGAAGCGAGAGCACGAGCTAGAAAAAGATTTTCCAAAGGTGATAAACCTGGTGATAGAGAAAATGCAACCCCAGATGTTCATCAACTTTTAACAAAACGACCTTCTGATAATATCATTACAAGAATATCGAATCAAAAAAGGGCAGACAGGAGGGCAGGCCGGCCAAACGTAAGGCGCCATCCTTGGCCACACTCGTGCTATAGTGAACATCGGTCATGTGGGAGGAGTGGTGTGTTGAAGGTAGGTAAAATGATTGTTTGTAATGACTAAATTTTTTGTATTGTCCTTGATATGCAGACCTTTTTTTATTTATTTGGTGGACGGTGAATCGATATGATCCGTGATCTATTCCTCTACAAAGAAAAAACTATGCCAGAATGCCACTTTTCACTGATGCACAATAAAACGAAAATCCCGACGGTTGTGCAAAAACGGTTGACATACCTATCACGGCAGGGCCAAGCCTTTGGAAAGCAGGGCGACATTAGTGATACTGCCGAGATTCTGACACTGAACAATGTGGCTTCAAACATACTCATAGAGCTCTTTTGAAGAATAGTACCTTCCATTGCCCTATCCCGTAAGCACCATATGTGTAACCAGTGGTAGATGCAAAACAAAACTTGTAAATACTCGGCAAGTCGGCATATCTACATCAAAAAGCTACACCATCCAATCAAATTTATTTTCTGCATAGCTCCTAATTCATTTCATTGTACAATTGAAGAAAGCATAACATATTACTTTTATTCATATGGAAACTACACAATAAAAGCACCAAAAAACCATGCGGTGGTCATTAGGGCAGTGAAAGTATAGCCTGCTTCTGACAAACTATTCAACTACTGTATCTATTAGAATATTTATGCGTGTTAATATCGGACTTTGCTTTATTTGTTTGTTTTACGAATTTTCCTTTTTTTATTTTAAAAAACTTGTTTACGTTTAGGTTATACATGTGTTAGCTGAAGATGCTATTATTTTAGCGAAATAGATTCTAAACAAATTATGCTATAAGAAGTTAGATTGTTGTGCAAATGCCAGCATTCGATGAATGTAAAATAGCAGTAGGCTACCACCTTTGTCGTTAATAATGCTGTCGTTGTTTCGTTTATAATTCTACAGTATAATGCACACAGTACAGTATTGTTTGCAATTGTAAAAAAGGTATTTTTACTGGTTGTGTTACTGGTAGCCTATATTTCAAACAATTTTATTTTATTTTCTCTTTTTGTCAACGTTTTCAGTACAAAGATGGTCTTGAAAATCAAATTAAGTTGAGTCTAAGTTTTGTGGAAAGATTAAGGAGTCTCCGAGGCATACATTCTGATGATGATAATGATGAAGATTACATGACTACTGTTGGTAGTCCAATACCTGTGGGTAAACCAGTTGTTCTCATTGGTCGACTGAGCAAACCGGATGGAACACACACGTAAGAAACAAAGCTCATTGCCAAGATGCTGTGCCATCTTATAGAACAAACTTATAAATTGATTGCTTTTTATTAATTGCTTGGTATTAAAACATGTGTATTAGAATTAGAGCATTACTACATGTGTGCTTCTCTCTGTTTTGTTTTATTTTTTGCTATTTGTTTTTTTTTGTTTTTTTTTTAGCCGTGCTAACTACTGATATATAGCCTACTGCATGATTTTCCATTCAGGCACGTTTTAAACCTTTCAAGGTTTAGCCACCTTTTCCCGTTCATTAACGTGCTGGTAGGTCTATATCGATTTTTGTAGTTAGTAATTTAGTATCTTTTTTGTCCCGGACGCGTTAATGACGAAAAATAAAATGATTGATTGATTGATAGAAACAAATTATGGTTGCCGATCAATCAGTATATTTATGGCTTTGTTAAGTAATAAAAAATGATAGCAAATAGTTAACATTAGTTTCATCAATAACATGAAGTGCGTTCCTCTGGTTCAAACTAAGCTGAACTAAATGCTTGGTGAACACCCTCATTCAATCTTTAGTTTCATCATTGTTGTATTTAATTCTGAGCTTTACTGTACATGACCTAATAGAAACTGGAATACAATAAGAAATCTAGCAAAGTGAAAATGCCACTTTCATTGTTAATTTCTATAAAAAAAATAAGCTGAGTGAAACTTGAAGGCATTGATATACTTATTTTTCTATTTTAGTTAAAGATCTCCAATAAGTATATTCACCATATTTTATTATTGCGTCACGTATTTTCACTGTTTCTTAAGTTTTTTTTCATCATCATCATGTTTTTTCCTTACGGCTTACTTCTATAGCAGTTTCATGAGTTCATTTTGTCCAGTTTTACTCTGAAACAAGCAAAAAATAAAAAAGTAACATTCACACAAGTACGTTTGAGTTAACGGCAAAAAAAATTTCATCTCCGAAAATTTGGAGAAAATCGAAGAAAAAGTCACCAGCACATGCTGAGATTTCGATTCCTAAAAATTAACAGCAACCTTTATTTTTTGCAGCAAAGTTGTGATCCTTGGAACAGTTCGTATACGAGTAAAGGAACGTAATATGTATGATTCAGGTGACTCAGTAGCTACCTTGCCTTCCGTACATCTCCCTCCAACTATTAATATTAAAGCTGAAGGTTATGCAATCGAAAATATCAAGAAGCCTGAAATTGTATCTGGTGATGCTGAAGCGGTCATTGCAGAAACTCAAGTTGCAGCAGAAGAAGCACGAGCTACAACATATGAAAAAGTCGGATATTTTGATACTGTAAAGAAAGCAGCTGATAATTTTTTCAGCATCTTTACTAAGAAAGACAGCACTACCCATCCATATGTCTGTTCAAAAGCAGTTGCTTTGTATGACACAACATACCAACCATTGAATGAAGGACGTGTGGCGGACAGTAATATACCTGTTGTTATTGGCCGCGGACGACAGGTTAAACAACGCACGAAGAAAGAAGAAAAAATGTCCAAGTCAGGTCTCAAATTTTTGTCCAATATACCAAACGTCAAAGAAGACGAGTTTTGTGCGTCAAATAAGTTGTCGAACAAAATGAGAGTGTTTCGTCATGAAATACGTGACGTAACTGGTGATCAAATTCATCATATGAAAGCTTTTCCGGGTGGTCAAGAGACATATAACAAGGACAAGTTGACTCACAAAATGGAGTTTTTCCGTAAAAATATCAGAGAAGGAGAAGACGGAAGACTACGCAAATGGAGAGGAGGTGAAGATGGCTGGTCACCAAAGAAAGGAAAATCACCAATTCCAAGCCGAGACTTGTCTCTTACAGAAGTGGTCGATCTGAAAACAATGAAACCGCAACCGGACACGGTGAAAATCAATTTGAAATCTCTTCGGCGATCTTCCAGGCCTGACTTACGAACTCCTAAAAATGCTTATGCAGAAGATTACGGCGATTACAACGCCCATGATGGTGCATTGTGGAGACGAGGCAATGGAGAATCTTCATATAGTAACTCATCATTTTATAAAAGATTGTCTCGAGTCGCTGAAAATTTGAATGAACTGAAAAAAAGAAATCGAGGTGATGAGGATATTTTTGGAACTGTTGGAGGCAGTAGTGAACGTTTCACATGCTATCACGTATATGACGATATTGAAAATGCCATTGAACGAAATGAAGCAGGTGAGCAAATGCTGTACGACGACCAAGGATCTGAGGAGGACTATGGTGACGTAACAACAGTTGAAGAAACGTATGAGAGCGTAGAATTCTCGGAAGATGATACTGGTCAACCAGATGAAGATGAGCTAGAAAGCTTCGGAGAAGAATCTACGGAATCTAATGAATCTGAAGAACGAACAGGTGAAGAAAGTTCTTCTAATTCCTCTCCTACTGGTACAGCGTCATCATTTCCAGCACCGAGCTCTGGAATTAAAAAAAGTTCTAAACAACCCAAGAAACAATGTAGATTTTACGGTTTCAGCCAAAGTGCTAAAAAGGTACATAAGCTCATTATCGGAAAAATAAATAAGAATAAATCTAAAACTGAAAAACATCTTGTTCCGTCTCCATCTGCTGGATGTGAAATAGCTGATGGAGATTATCACAACAAGAAATTTTACAAAAGGATTTACTGCGCCATGAACAAATTCACCGACAGAATGTTTCAGATGTTGCCATTCGACTATCGTACTGAGAAAAGTACTTCATCATATGGGGACAATTCGTCATCTATGAATAGCAGCAACAGGGAAGCCACAAATCGATCATTTTTCCGCACAAAAGACAAAAGAAATGTAAAAAGAAATATATCGTTTTACTGGAGCAAATCACCAATTACGAATTTTTCCCTTCCTTTGTATGAGCATAAAGCAGTAAAAAAAGAAATGCAACACGTACGAAGAACTTTACTTCATGTGGCAGAACAAGCTCACGCTGATAACAAGAAAAAAACTTTGAAAGTGTATCGTTACAGCAGGTCTGTTTCTATACCAGAGGCTTGCCAACCGTTGCGAATTGTGCAACAACAAAAACCAACTCTACCTTGTTTTGCAACTGAAAAAGGAAGAAGTAAGGTTGTTATTGGGAGAGGGAGACAAACTAAAAATGAGGAGAGCCAAAAAGTTACAACTTTTATGAAAACAAAACAGAAAGCACCTACGTTAGTTCCTCAAGTTCGATGTGGTCCTAAACGCGATGCATCTACAATTAATTATTATTCTGGTGATACCTCATCAAGTGTGGATGATCTGTCGGGATACGAAAGTGCTCTATCTGAGACGTCAGAATTTGAACTTTCTGAACGAAATGAAGGTTCGTACTCACAAACAGGTGGTGCGAAAACGGCAACTACAATTGAAGAAACAGCTACTTCGGATGATTCCGTGACACAGAGTGACGATTATGAAAATGCATACTCTGAAACTCCTTTTGAAACATCAGAGGCAACAGGTTTAACCACAGAAAATCTTGACGAGGATGAAGAAGACGTAGAAGAGGAGGAAGATGAAGAGGAAGGAAATCTATCAACTAGCAAGGGATACACGTCTTATGGTTCTATCTTAATTAAAAGTGATGGGCAGCAGTCTCGGCCGTCAACAAACCCTTCAAAATTTTCGTCTTCAAAACGTTCAACAGTAACACCTAATAAATATTCGGAAAATAATTATTATACACGCACACCAGTTGCATCGACTCTTCGTTCCTCCAGACGATCGCCAGAAGCATCTTCGATACCAACAGAAATGGGATCTTCTCGTTACCAAAATGCAAGTCCATCTGGTACTTCAACTGGATTTACCAACGCCACCACTAGTAATGTTCCTGGGCTTTCCAGCAGCCGCGTCTCGTTTGATAGTCAACTCAGTGAAGACATTATAAAAACAGAACAATTTCAGAAGAAAACAATCGATCGTCACAAAGACTCAACAAAGGTATACATTGGGATACGTAAATTTAAACGTAAAACAATAACGCATGTTCCTAGACGATCTAAATTTCCACACAAAGGGATGGAAATAAATCCAAATCGAGCAATGCGACACGATGACGCGATGCGACCTAATGACGTGATGCCACCCCATGAAATAAAGCGAAATTATGACGTGAAGCGAAACCATGCCGCAAAGCGAAACCATCATGACGTGATGCGACGCTATGACGTGATGCGAGATCAGGACCTGATACAACACCATGATGTAATTCCTCAGCAAGTTGCACCGGTATTATATTCTGAGCCAGAGCACTTGCCCGAAAAGAGCACAATCAAAGAAGTGAATAAAAAAAGTTCAGTGACAAAAATCACTAAATTTCTAGACGAAAAGAATAATGAAGTTTCAGATGTCGGTGGTAAAGGAACTGGCAATGAAGACAAAGGCTTCATTGATGGTCAAAACATTTGTAAGCGTCATGTCAACACAAAGCTTTGTAAGCGCATAACAAAAAGTTTGGGGACAAGTCAATCAGTGTTCACTGCTTCTCACTCTGATGATAGTGCCCATATGGACATGTATGGTGATAAAACAGATTCCAGAAAGCGATTTCCAAAAGGATTACTGAAGATGGGTGCAATGGATTATTCTTCTACAAACGTTTCTGTGATAACTTCGTGGTGGGAAGAAGGAAGTGACGGAGCCAAAAGACGAACCGGGAGCCTTGAGGAAGGAATGCCACCGAGGTTAGATTCAGATGAAGATGAAATTCGAGGCCGGAACTATCTTGCAGCTTCAAGTGAAGACACAGAAATGCCTTCGAAAAGCTATCGAGGTTACGCAGCTATGGTGTACTTGCGAGGAGATGGATTGTTGATGAAAAACTTTCGTGGTAAAAAACCACGAAAGTGTAGATCTAAGAAAGAGCTTAAAAGAAATTACAGATACGGTAATCATTTGCCACCAATAAAACCCATTCATTGCTTAAAAACTTTTGGTCGTTTACAAATTACTTCCAAAGTTAAAAATTTAGATGGAGATTCTCTCCATTTGCTTTGTGAAGAGCCCCAATGTCTTTATGCTCGTTGTTTGGAATCAAATGACTTCATTGATCATCCAGATGGCATAAAATGTACAAAATGGCCTTGCCAACAAAATGATATGGAGCCTGGAGTCTCGTTAGATGACGTTGAGTTTTTGCTTGAACGTGGATCAAAAAGAGGGTCGTCAATTTTAGATTCTGACAGCGACGATCCTATATGCAAATTCGCCATGAAGTGCAAAAGATGTCCGATACGTAGAAAATTTAAGCCATTTTTTCCAGGGCTATATGATAAATTTGCAATTTTACCAATGGCAAAGAAAATTGTCGATTGTGCAATACTAACAGGACAGGAGCTCCATGGAAAGGTGTATCCACTTTACACTGAAGAAGATGTAGAAACATTTTGTGATGAACTCGCAGAGGAGCATTTGGAAACAGGTGTAGCATTGTATTTGTCAAAAACTTCAATACAGTGTTCATGGTTAGATCTGCAATCGGAGAGCACATTTGATGATCTATTCAAAGAAGAATTAGGGTCAGCTGTGGATAGTTCAATTGCTGACGAATTAACGAAACGGTCGATTGATCAAGCACGACGACAGATAATAATCGACGCTTTCATAAAAGAAAACTCACCCAAAGATTCGCAAAGACAACATTTGAGTCCAAAGCACAACCAAGTAGATAAGTGCTGCTTTAGTAACAGCAATCTTGTGTCCTTTTCGACAACTGTTCCTGACAAGGATAACTTACCAGAAGAATGCTTTTTCAACCAGGTTGGCAACAGACAAGTTTTTTCAAGAGATGTCGGCGATGAAAAGCAACGGCTTATTGCTTCGTTTTTGCCAACTAAAATATTAGCGGAACAAATCATTGGAAAAGCAACAAAAGGGGGAACTAGTGAGTATATGCATAATTCAAGTATATACGAAACCGCATCTTCATCTTCGTTTCCTCGGATAAGAGATATTTTTTCGGAAACAAGTGCAAACATCAAAAGAAAATATTCTTATACTCCTATCAGTCCAAGCCATCCAAGTTATTATAAAACTAGAGAAGCAGTGAAAGATTTGTTGAACGATTTAATAGGTGCAGTAGTAATAGGAGAAAATTTAAGTTTAAATGCAAATGCTTCCAAACCTGGAGCGGAGCTAGCTTATAATTTATCTCAACTAGTGTCGGAGCAAGCATTGCAAAATAAGAAGAAAAAAGAGAAAAAACGTTCTGATAAAATAGAAAAACTCGCAGAAAAACGTGCGAAAGAAGAAGCAGATAAAAAGAAGCAGAAACGACCAAATCCTCCAGTTTCAAAACGTGACAATGATTCTGGTTCGACAGAAAGTTCAGTTGATACTCCTGTAACCAGTAGTGAGATTTCCAGCGAATTGGGCTCCCAAGAAGATTTGTTTCAAGGCAGTTCAGAAACCACAAACGAAACAGACGAATACGATTCCGAGTTTACTCCAACACCATCTAGTCGAGGACAAAAGATTATTAGAATACAAAACTGGTCCAAATCATCAGGACTTTTTAAAAAGGCAAAGCGCATTGTTGCCAATAGTGGACCGCCTGGAAAACCTTCCCATGATTTCAATAATAATTTTCCAAAGACTTTAAAAATCCGAAGAAATAAAATACCCAAATCTATTAAAAAATTCTTCAAGCTTATGTCGGATGATAATGAAAGTATTGATGCAACACCATCTTCAAGCGTACAACAGAAAAAAGCGGTAACTTTCAGTGACACCCATTTGGAACGTTGGAAGAGAGCTTCTAGCTGCTCTTCTGGGGCAGATTGTTCTCAACACCTCAAAAGAGCTGGAACAGAAAGTAAAAGTAACAGGTAATGTGGCATTAACACTATGCTACTTCAACAAAATAAAATCAGCGTTTTGTTCCTTAGTTTTTCACACCTTTGCTTGGTTCATTGTTTTAGACACGAGAGATTGGCCAACTTTGTGTATAAATGTAATGCTATTTTTTAATGATTTCCACCCCACCCGTCATCATCGAAAAAGCGTTAGAGCGTAATCTGGCAAAAGATTTTTATTCCCTGACAGTAAAATTAAGTATTAAGTATTAATTTAATTTAAAAAAAAAATCTGAAACTGAAAAATGCTCAGACTCTGCTCTAAAAAGAACTATCTTTAAATTATTTCAAATATTTTAAAGTGTAATTGAAAGTAAAGGGCTGCAAACTGAATTTTGATCCAACATTGGTATCAACAAGGTAATATTTCGAAATAAACCAGTAAAATCTTTATTCTAGGATAGAGAAAGCCGCTTCTGAAATTTAATCCTGGCCGCATGACATACTTGCAGAGATCTTAAACCATTTGCATGAAGTAACCGATTTTTGTTTAAAATAAATCCTAATGTTTGCATTCGCTAGGTGCCACTGAATAGCGAGCTGTCCTTGAAGTGCGTTGCTCCAGCGCATAATCAGGTTATGAAATTATCGTTTTTCCATACCATTGTATTTCGTTTGTAAGTCTCATGTATACTCATTTGGCGTTGGGCTATCATTGCAGCTGGAAAATGTTTATTACCAACTAACTGGACTGGTTTACATTTAGGTCAAGACGTCAGAATATCGAGAACCTAACCTGCAGCAGCGAAATTGACTGTAGTAGTGTCCAGACCTCTTCGTCTAGAACTTCGTCCAATGGATTTTTTACAGCTTCCTCAGATTCAAACCAATACTCGAATAGTAAAAAAAACCCACTTCCATCAGCTGGAGTTTTCAACCCTTATGAGAAAATTCGTTTGTCTAAAATCTATAGTAAAAATATAAATAAAGATCCTGCGGATAAAGTCTTTGGAAATGTCCCAAAGAGCATGGTGAAAAAGTTTGGAAACATTGCGAAGCATTTGGCTCCCATTAGTCACAACCAGAAGAAAAGAACTCAAAGTTATGATGTCAAGAACGATCAAAAATTTAGCACTGCTCCTTTTCCTTCTTCAAGAGCAACTTGTAGCAGCAAAGCTGACACAAGTGAAGATGACAGCGATTATGTTATATTTGAATTTGTTCCACCTCAGCAATTGATAAGTGAAAGCAATGTTAGTGGAACTATTACTAATACATCATACAACGACCTTGATACAATAGGATTTTCAAGCGACTGTAGAAATAAACCAGATCGAGAGTTTGAATTTTCACATACGTCTTCCGACTATCCAGAACATACCATGTCATCCAGTTTCTTCACTCACAAAGGAACCGAATCGAGCACGTCAAGTAGCAATCAATGTACTGATTCTTTACAACCATCTGGAAAACCAAGAAGTACTGATGATTCCTGTGATTTTCATTCTTACGAAACTATTCTAGATGCTTTACCTATCAGCAGTTATCAAAACGGACAAACTTTTCCAGAAAGGAAAGAATTAACATCTTCAGAAGGTTATTTTACTTCATCTCAAGGCGTTGGTCTTAAAGCGTTGAAAGCTGAATGGAATAAGTTGAACCAAACCAAACGAGAACTTTCAGACGATACAGAGTGCACCTCAGAAGAATCAAGTTGCTCAATGGACCTCCATGCAGGCACGTCATTTGGCCTGCAACGAAAAGAAAGAAGTTTTAAAACAAGTGGTCCATCTTGCATTCTCGAAAAGGTCACAATTGGAAATAGAGTAGAACGAGGATTGTGCCCATCCAGCAATTCCTTGTTAGCATCAGCAAATGATGACTCGTCAAGTCATCTTTTGAATAAATTTCAAACATTAACAAATCCTATTCCAAGGGAGATTGAAGGAAAACGGTTTGTGTTACCTTCTGGAGAAAGCGACAAATCTAAAAGTAGCGGTGTATTGGCATCATCTTTAGAAATGGACGGAGTTGCTAAAATGGCATGCTCTAAAAAATGCCCATCTCAAAAGTCTCCAGCAACAAACTCAGAGCCCATGCGAATTATGACGCCGAGGGACAGCGTTGTTTCAGTAAGAACTACAGACACATTTGGGAAAATATGTGACCCTAGCAGACCGCCATTACGTATTATTTGGGAGCTTTCAGAAACCAAATTAAATCCTTATCCAGATACGTGCAAGCCTGCAGTTGGATTATTAAATACAGCCTCCAAACAGCACTGTAAAACTGATATTAAATTGATAAAAAGAAACTCAAATTTGCCAATTGTCAGTAAAACAAAGGAACTCCCTAGCACATTGATGCCAACAGCAGCCCCGCAATGCGAGATTAAAGACTTGATTAGCGAACTTAATAATGAGATGGAGGGAGTTTGTGACATATTTAATAGTTCTTTAGTTAACTGCACAGACCGGCCTTCTGAAATTGTTGAACATGGTCAGTTTCAAGCTCAACCCAATGCTCAACTTACATCTGCTGGTGACATAGCCAAAATGTTGGGTGATTTGCAATCAACTGTACTGAGTTTTTTTGAAAACTTCAAAAACAGTGCTTCTGACATCTTTGGTGGAAGTAAAGAAATTGAACCGCCATTGAGAAAAGTCACAAGAAAAAGAATGTCTGCCAAACGTTATTCGTCAAGAATAAAAATTACCGATGATTCAGATAGCTCTACGTACGATACACTGGGTCGAAAATTCAAAAGTTTGAGCATTGGAAGAAAAAAAGCAAACGACTGTGGACATGATATGAGGATGTGTTTGGGGAAACGATCCAGACAAAAACGAACACCTGACAACACTTTAGCCGTTAAAAATTATGATGGTACAATGGAAACAAGTTCCAAAATATCAACCGAAGCTCAAATTCGACAAACTGGTTATTTGATAGAAAAAACAAACAGCCGGATGGGAAATGTCAGGTTACGACGATACCATCAAACCATTACAGCCACGATTGAAAGTAGTCTTGAAGAGGAAACCACAAGCTACAATAGCAGTAGCGAGATTGAAGATATTAATTTATCCGATACGAATGATGATCTTAGCTATGATTGGCATAATCACGAACAACCACACCCAAGCTCGAGACCTCCACAAAAAAAGAAGATACTTCATCCATCATGTCACTGTGTAGAATCGGCTGCAAAATGTGACAATTTCAATGGAACTCAAACCCAACATCCACTTTTCAAAGTCTCCAAAGTGCCAAGTGAAGTGCTTGGTGAAAATGACATCTTGAAAGAAAAGGAAAGTAGTTTTAATGGAGAAGGTAAAGAATGTTTGAAAAACAAAATTAAAAATCACATTAATCTTTCTGAAAATGATGAAACCTTTTCAGCAGTTGCAGAATCAACTGGGACTTCGGCCTTTCATGAAGAAATTTGCAATCACATTTGTAAACATTTTCCAAGGATAGCTCACAGTAACTTACAAAATGAACTACTCACTGCACCACGAGGAGTGCTCGATAGTGATGGATTGAATGAGAAAACTGTCAAGTCTGTTACTTTTGGTACCAGATGCTTTCACGCACAAAGACAAAATGTTATATCTAACATGGAAACACAAGTGGTTGACTTACAAACTCCAGCCGAAGTAAACCCTTCACCAAATGTTCACGTGGAAAAGACTCTTGGAAAGTTTCAACAGTTTACACCATGTAAGACTATCACAACCAATTTGGGTTGTTACGTTTAATACAAGGTTGACTTATCACGAGTGCATTAAAATGCAATGAAAGACCTTCATAAATTTTTTTACTAAATTCCACTGAAATGTTGTTATCTATTGTATTGTTATTATTTTATCAGGATGGTCTAAGTATAGCATGTAGATTTTTTGGCTCAAGAAAACATTATTAACAAAAATCAAAATTTCAAACATTTTGAACGTTTCTAATTTAAAAATTGCTCTAAATGTCGTAATAATCTAAAACCTTTTATTGCATCACTATAAAAAAAAATGAGTAGACATATGTATATCAAAATTGTAAACTGTCAATATTTAATGCAGCTACTAGCACGGTTCAAAAGCAGAAAAAGGAATTGAAACCAATCCAGTTCAACAACTCATATGAAGAAATCAAAAAATGTAAACCACGAGTCAACCTTTGCAATTTTATTGATACAAAAGCAAATCAATCAAACAAGCCGACTAAACCAAAAGTCAAAGCGTTGACACATTTTTTTGAGGATTTGCAACCAGTAAGTTTTGATAAATGATTGATATTTTTTGTATTGAGTTTAATGTATGCGAGACTTTAAACAAGTTAGGCCTAATATTCTGCTGTAAATTGTGGTTCACGTTGTAAAAAATATTATAACGCAAACAAGCTTATTATTAATTTGTTTTGCAAGTTTTTAATTATCTTATTTGGTAAAAACTTAATTGCAGTCAAAAAAGATAAGAAAATGTGTCAAAACACAAGCTAAAAATTGTTCATGTTTCTAGGGAATTTCTAGTCCAGGATTTGAAAGCTCAAGTGTTGTCTCTAGCGCTGCTTCAAACAGCTTTGTCGAGAGCAACAATCAGTCGACAAAGGCACCTCCTCTTCCCCCCAAGACTTTGACACCTTCAGCTGGAAGCTCAATTGTAAGAGTTGAACCACTGGAATCATTCGCTTTGTCAAAATCTACCGAGAAATCAGAATACTCTGTCACCGATAGCGACCAAGACATGTTTGTTCGCAGCGTCAAAGTTTCAAGGAGAAAGACCACATTCGGCTCTGTAGCGTACCATCCTGCTGAGAGCGATCAAATTAACAGCGATAACGAAAAAAGTGGAGGTAATTGTTCCAAAAGCGTAAAATTGTCGCGCGGAAATCCATACGTGTCCACCGTCACTTTTGTTCCAGAAACAGGGAAAGCAGTTCCCAATTGTCGCACCTCTTCTTCGTCTTCTTCATTAAAGAGTGTCAAATCAACTGGCAGTCCACCTTCAGATAGCGCGAATGTGTTAATCGGACAGACCAAAAGACGGGCTGATGCGTTATTATCCAGAAAAAACGTGAAAATTACACAAAGCCCTCCTTCACACGAAAACATAAACATTGGCCATGGTCGCAATATTTCTATGACCTTTAATCTTGATTCCTCTCATGGAACCCGTTCAGAAATGTCATTGTCATCATCATCGACGCACAATGAAAGTAATCAGGTTACCACAAAATATGATCGCAACAAGGCTCGAGTAAAATATTCACAAAATACTCAAATGAAAAGTATTGTAGCATGTAATGCTATGAATGACAAACATAGTGCAACTTATGTAGGTAAAAACAATAACAGTGAAGATTCACCGCTTCATCTTGCACAATATTGTCAAACTTCTGATATGTATGACGATTTTAGCGAACACTCATCTTCATACAACATGTATCCATCTGCTGGAAAAACAAAAATTTTAAGAAACAGAGGAAACGTTACTCCACAAGCCCAATCTGCTGTTCAAATAAATAAGCAAATTCCTTTACATAACGAACCTGAGGTAAATATGCTTCAAGATCCTCGACAAACTGCTGTGTCTCGAGATACAAAGAAGTCTGTTGCATTAGACGTCAGAAAGCAAACGGTTGATGAAAGAAACTTTTCATCGGACGTTTCTTTACAAGACAAAACACAAACTTCAGGTTACAAACAATTACATCCATGGTCAACCCCTGAAGCCAAACCAGATACATCACAAGTGATAAACCCTTACGCTCGAAGACCAAGCATTGATATTGGAACGAGAAGTACACGACTTACAAAACCAGAAAAAGAGAATTATAAGTCTTCTAAACTACAAGATTCCGTGCAACTTGGCAGACGTGCGTTGCAGCGCACTTATGGACCTGAAGCATTACAAGAACCGCAAACACGACTTACATCAAGCAGGGACGATACTCACGGGTCAAGCAATCACCACAAACGCTTCCAGGACATTGAAGGAAATACTACTCGTTTGGATGACAAACACTATAGTAGTTCAGACTACCTTAACGGTTTACCTTGTAATCTTACCACTGCATCATGTGAGCAAGTTACTGCAATACACGGGACAATGAAATCTGTCGCTCGAGAAATGAATCGAAGGGCCAAAAAAGATGACCGACCCAATACAACGGGATTTCGCCCAGTGCCTGCCAAGCTTGGGCGGACAAAGGGATATCCTCGTGATCGGAGAAATGTTGATAGAGATCCTAATTCCCGATATCCTTATCCTACCGGTATGGATACAGACGATATGGTCATTGGACGAAAGCGATTGAATGAAAATGAAAATCAATCTCCTGATTCAAAAAGGAAAACATTGCGATCAGAAAAACTCACTCAAGAAAAGAATACAAGTAATGAGGAAAACGAAGATAGTGTGGAACGAAGCTCAGCGATATCTGAAAATCAGAAAATGAAGCCTCATCGGCGGAAAACTGTTGCTCGGATGGAACAAGTACATCAATCTTCTGGTAAAGACTTAAGTAATTCTAAAAGCGCGCGCAGCAAAAGTCATCCGGTTGTTGGTCAAAACAACAGGTCGAATAATTCCGAACCAAACACCGCCATTCAATCATCCAAACCAGGAGAAGAAGACGGACGCTGGCATCATACTCTTAGAAACAACCAAAACAGATCATCAAACGACGAAGAAAAATCGTTGCCTAGTGAACGCATTTTAAAAAGACAACACGACAGTAATCAACAGAATCCTCAATCGCTTTCTGTTGTCGATTTTCTAAGAGGAACCCTGGATCGGCCCCTTCGAAAGGCTCCCCCTCAAGAAGTCACATTTCGACCAATCTATAAAGACAGTTGCTGCATGGATGGTAGGTCCCTGTTACTTTGAGGTTACAGTTTCATTACCAATTACGGCTAGAGCATTTTCTAGACAACTTTGTTGTTGTTTTGTAGTATATTTACGTAAAAAGCGTTTTTGTTGTGCCGTAGGCCTACTGGAAAGGCCAATGATTTTCAACAGTCAGGCTGAAATAAGGCTGTTTGATTAGAAAACGGTCAGAAGTGGGCAGTAGCACGCTACCTTTGCAGCTACTTTTTTGGTAGTTGAAACGGTATGACTCTGCATTTTTGTTGGAGTAGCGGCGCTACTTTTTTCCAATGTAGTGGTAACAGAGAAGCGCTACATTTCTTTTAGTCGAACTCCCGTTACCCGCTACTTTCCAATTTGAAGTTTTTAAAAAATTAACGTTTTTGGAGATTCTTATGGCAAGAATCGGTGAAAAATTCAAAGCAGAAATCACTCGACTATTGTGAGAAACATCAAGCCACGTTGATACCGACAAGAGTGACACCTGCATCAGTCACGACTCCGAGGATGAATGTTTTGGTGTGTTTATTGATGCCACTGTATGAAACGTCGGTACGAAAAGAAACGTCAGTTGTGAAAGCCTTTTATCAGACAGAAGCAAGTCGTTGAGCTTTCTCAGTACTGATTTAAAACTTCTTTTTATTAAATACAACACCCATATTCGCCATCCTTTCTGGTGTTGCGGTGGAGTGACATTTGTCCGTTGGAAAAAACGTGTCGAAGCCAAAGCGGGCAGGACTCAGCGACTCGCATTTTGCAAAGTTTGCATGTTTTTAAAAGACGCGTAACCATAAATTTCACCTACAACCTGTTGTCTACAACAACGTTGAAATGGCAGTTTAAACGAATGATATTATTCGTTTTCAAGGTCGTTTTGACGTCACAAAGTGCTGTGTCAGTTTTAAGGGAAAAGTAGCGGTAGCGCGCAATACTTTAGCCGGAGAAACTTTAACGCGCTACTTTTAAAGTAGCGGATGCCCACTTCTGAAAACGGTAATGCCACTTTACAATGACCCTTCTTATTCTTTTGTATGATGCAGTGTGGCCTACTATACATTTAGCTGACATTTGTTGCATACCGAACCGGTAATTGTGATTTTTATTATTGCGTTGTTAACCGCTTGCTACAACAACCGCAACAACAATAGCCTAATCAATCAAAATCATCCGTGAAACAACTGCTTTGTTCGTTCTAAGTTTTGTCTGTCTAAGTTTGTTTTATTTTTGGTGACTCTTAAATAGGCCTACGAATAATGTTCCTCCAATTGGATTTTCATGTGGTATTGTGTGTATTTTGACATGACAGTTTGCGTGTACGAAATACGTGTTATAAAGTTTTTATTTTATTTTACAGATTTTCAGAACAGCAGTAAAGATACCACTTCAACCAGGGAATGGAATATGCATACAAAGTCGAGTAAGAACAATAAATAGATCTTGGAACAAAAGATAATTTGCTTTTGGCATATTTTGATATTGATCAAACATTTCAGAAAATTCTATGTCTATTGTTGTACAGTAGTTGTAAGAACATTAGAAAGCTATGAAAATATCACGTGATGTTTCTTCCTTTTCTTCTTATATGAAACCAACTGGCCTGTTATGTAGCCTACAGTTTATAGTCTATCTATACATATGTCAAAGACCAGCCACAATTGCGCTAGGTTCAGAGGCGCCGGAAGCGGGGGGGCAGGGGGGGGCGAATGCCCCCCCTGCCCTCAATTTTTCTGCAGATGGAGGGGCAGGGGGGGCAATGGTGCCCTTTTAAAGTCATGTAAGCTACTGCACATTTTGCAATATAACAATTTCTGCTATTCCCTTTTAGCCTAATTATGATCTTTCATTTTTGCCTCAAAATAATATTTATGGCACAAAATTTTGCAACACAGTACAGGCTTTCAAACTCGTTTTTTTCGGCAGCCATCGTGGCTTACTGGGAGCTCCTTCTCGGCGGCCAAATCTGCGTGCTTGGAGGCCAAAATACAAATAATAACGATAGCACAAGTAAATAGAATTAAACTTGCAACAATACTAAAGTGATCACTTAGCGTTGTTGAAGGCTGGGCCTGGGCGACGTCCTACAATAGAATCGTTACACCACGCAATAACTGCTTTATCGGGATTGTAATATAGTACTGCGGGACCATCTAACGACACTCGCACGAGTGTCTCCAATGTGGCTGATTTTAAAGAAGTTGGCCACTCCCCTAGACTTCTTTTTAGCAACGAAAAACAACTTTCGACATGAGTTGACGATGACCGCAAGGTAATAAAATAAGTATTTCAATGATGTGAAGGACATTACTAAAAAGAAGCATAATTTTTGCAAAATATGACCAAAAAATGTTTTCCCCTCGGATGTCAACTAACTTAGTTCTCCTTTTTAACAACGATTCAATGTCCGACAACATCTAATCGACATAAAAACGACAATATTACCAGCCGATGTAAATTAGCACTTCGGATTAAGACTTTGTTAAAATAAACGTCGGGAATTACAAACAAGACTTACAGCGCTGGTGATCGCAGATGGATATCTTCCATCAATAACAAAAATCTTCCCGCACAATGCAACAGTGTCGATTATGACGCGCTGACCTAATTTTGCGTCACTCTTTGATACTACATATTTTCGACAGTTAATCCACGATCATTCTATTGCGAAATTAAATAATTGGCTAGAAGAGACCGGCGACCAAACTTGGCCGATTGAGGAGGTAGCACCGGCGGTCATTCAAGCACTACTTAGCGGCCATGGCCGCAGGTTGCTTTAAGGCTTGACAGTAGGTTACATCATTATAACATAGCATGATGCCCTTCTTTGTATACCGGACACTTGTAGGCTATCATTACTCAATACATAGTGAGCTGATAGATTAGCATTATCGCTATATCATATCTTAAAACTTGAAAAAAAAATTGGCCTTTTAGTAAACAAAAGTGCCCTATTTTTGTAATCTTGCCCCCCCAGTCAAAAATCGTTCCGGCGCCCCTGGCTAGGTTAATAGTTTTGTTAAGATTTGGACAAAAGTGCGTTATCAAAAAATATTTATTGCCAATGGTCATTTTCAAGAGACGCAGCCATATCATTAATAAGCCATGATTAATCCTTTGCAAACAAAGTTATTAAAGTACAACACGTTGTTCACCTTTACAGAAGAGCCATACTACAGAAGAAATGGACCACCTCGTTCTCGACATAAAAATGAAGCACCCTACTATGGCTCACATCGCCCAACTACAGCTCGGTCTAAGTAAGAATTTTAATCTTGGCACTGGCATTGCTTCACTCACATTGTGCTAACTTTTTTAAACAGCTGTCGGCCTACTAGGATCATAAGGCTACTTAAAAATAACATTGAATCAAATCAATCCATTTGAATAAGTTTCTTCCTATTGGGGTGAAACAGGCTGTTAAGATTTTTAGTGAACTAGTAGCTTAAAAAACTAACTTTGATGTAAGCTTAGGCTAATTCGCTCTGCTTGGTTTTTCGCTTGGCATTGAGCACTTTTTGTAGTATTATTAGCACTTATTGTTTAAATAAACAGCTCCATTTACTATAGGCTTACTTTGATGCATACACAAGCGAAAAAATGTCAAATAGACTATGGCTCTTGAATGACCGCTAACTTAGTTTTGTTTGTTGCCAGTTTAAAGTAAATTTGACTGCGTTAGTTAGATAGATAGTTAGTCAGAAAAAAGGTTATATTTATTATGTATAATTTCATCAATGAAATAGTTACCCCCTAGAGTTACTCACTTTATGTGTTTTCTTGATATTGCAGACGAAGTTGGCGACTTTTACCCTCAACCGAATCTCTCCGTTCGCTACAGCGATTTGGTTACAATGCTTTATCAAATTTATGTGGAATGGCGCCCACTTACGACAATCGACTCTCGTCATCAACGTCAAATTCCTCTGACGTGTCGTTGCAACCTTCAGCATCGCGCATGGCTGTCAATGCAGCTACGAAACTGGTTGACATTGCTATACGTTTAGTTGCTATTGCATTTATACTTTACCTTGTTTTTCACGAGGAACCTTTCCAACTGGGTGGTACTTCACCTATATAGTGACATTCTCTTCAACATGATACCCTACAAACAAAAAGTAAACTGCTGTGTTTTTTTATCTTGTGTATGATGATTGCTGACCCTGTTCTTTCTAGCAACAGCTTCAAAAAAAATTGCTATTCGTGGAGTCAAATCATGCGCAGCTTAACTTCAAGTGTGTCGATAAAAAAGTAATTTTTTTAAAGTTGTGTTTTAATGCAGCTTGTCACATTATCAACTTCAAAAATGTTTGGTCACATATTTGCAAATACAGTAAGTTGAGAAATCGGTACAGCATAATATGCTTTCCAAACAACTCTACAATTATAATCTTCATTGCATTCCACACTTCTACTTTTTGCTGTTGAAGTCGGTAAGTAATCGTTGAATGTAAAAATTATTATCGAACAAAGTCGTTACTAGGCAGAAGTTGGCCTATACATTACGATTGCCTCTTCCCATAGAAAATTTTGAAACAAAACCAGACTCTATTTGGTCCAAGTGGCCGTAAACAAGTCTATTTAAGTAAAATATTTACAAGTACCTCACAACAAACTCCGAACATTCAAATACCAGCCACGCAGTAGGAAGAAAAAACGTATAGTTCAATATAAGACATTTTTGACGTCTACTAACGTTAAGCTGACGCTTGAAAAAAGTTCAATGGCCAATCACAGTTTGGCTCGAGCTCACATTGTTATGATTGCTTTGAGAGCTCTTCAAAAAGAGCATGATTCAAATAATGAATAACAACAAACAATGCGTCGTATATAAGGCCATTTGTTTCTCAAATACCAAAATCCAGAAGGAAAACTACTGAACAACAAGCTGCTTTGTGAAATTTTGAGGTAAGGCTAACTTTATAGATATTGCAAAGAGCGTAAAAACAATAGAAATGTAGGTAAGCTCAAAATATAATTTTGCTAATGATGCTTAAATCTTTCAACCCGGCTTTTAACTCGTTACCATGTCCATATTAATGAAGTAAATTCACTGCGGTATTTTATAGTAATTGTTGTCTAAATAAGATTAGTGTTGTTAGGATTTTGAAAAGCAGACTATTGTTGAGTCTGCTTTTCAAAAAAAAACAACGTAAAAGCACATCGAGACTGTTTTTTTACGACCATCTACACTCTTGTTAACCAAAGGCAAGCAATAAGCGATTGAAATAATTCAGTTATCAGCGATAAAATTTCAACTATCAACTCCGGTGGCAGGGCCTACGTCAGTGGTTTAGCCTAAAACCTCTAGAACCAGGCGCGGATTTATGGGGGGGGGGGGCGGGCCCCCTGGGCTTCTAAACAGCATATGCTTCTAAACAGCTGATATTAGTCCCTCGGCATCACAATTGATAAAAATGGTTGCTTTAATGTATATTTTCTAGCATATCGTATATGTCGTAGTATCATTGTTCATATCTGTTTAGCTTTTTCTTTTTCTGGCCCCCCCCCCCCCCCCCGAAATAAACTCTTAGATTCGCTCCTGTCTAGAACTACCAACATACTGTACAGAACTATTGAGATTAATCTTCCGAAGAGGCTTTCTCAGTTCGAGGATAAAGATTCCCAATAACTTATCAATCCATCGCATTTCATTTGAAATGTTATTTAAAGTCATAATGTTTAATGTTGCCAACGCATGAGATTTTCTCTCACGTTTAATTGTACCTGCATGGTGCTATCTTCATTTGATAAGCTTATTTTGTGTGGTAGGCTACCTAGCCAGGGCCGGTTTTAGGCCGATTTGACCGATTAGATCAAATTGGGCCCCGCAGCTTGAAGGGGCCCCGCGCTAGCGGGGGTCTTTCTGTATTATTTATGTCTTTCTGTATTCAACCCAGAATTAAGCCGTATGCCCTCTTTGAACACTTGATAGAAAACAATAGATTTACAACATTTCCTAATGTTTTCATTGCATTGAGGATTTATTTGACGATGCCAATAACTGTTGCATCAGGGGAAAGAAGCTTTTCAAAGCTGAAACTAATTAAAACGTACTTGAGATCTACAATCGCGCAAGAAAGACTTAACAGTTTGTCAATGCTTTCTATAGAATGCGAGATTGCTAAAGCCATTGACTTTGAAGTTATTTTGAATGACTTTGCTAATAAAAAGGCAAGAAAAGTTTTTTTCTGAAAAACTAAAGGTTAATAAATTGCCTAATTTTCCTTTTTTGCTATTAAAAGTAAAACAACATATCGTAAATAAACATCCACATTACCTTTAATTTGTTTTATAGCAAGTAATAAATGTCTATCTTTGTAGTTTGTATGTACTGGTAAGTATTTTATGATATATAAACACCCATAAATTTTGCTATGAAGAGTAGGGGCCCCGTCATCACATTTCTAATTGGGCCCCGCGGTTCCTAGCACCGGGCCTGTACCTAGCTATTATAAACTTATATTCTATGGACTTCGTGTTTGATGCAAATAAAATAATAATAATGTTGCTGGTGGAAATGTTTGAAACGAAGCATCGCCTTGTTTCGAATTAGACTACGCTGCTTTGTGAAAAAAAAATTGTTTGTTGGTCCAAAGAGGCCGTTCAAACACTAGGCTATATGATGAGCTTGAATCCATCAAAACCACTATATTTTACCGACTTGGCGAAAAGTTGTTATACCGTATTTCGTAGAGGGCAAACAAACAACAAAAATCGCAATATTTAAAACTAGAATTATTGAATATTCAATCAGGCAAAAAGTCGATCTTTGTGGTCACCTCCAACCACTCAAGACATTAGGCTACCACACGAGATGTAATAGGTGGTTAGTTTTGAATCTTTATCCTCGGACTGACAAAGCCTCTGATGGTTATTTCTGGTGGTTTCGCGTAGCCCACTTGTAGACGCTTTTAACGCAAGGCCGGTAACTGTGATTTGTAGAGTAGCTAAAGTTTCCGATTGTTGAAGGTGTTATTGCGGAGAATTCCATCCGCTAGGTGTCACTGAATGGAAAGCTGTCTTGTGATGCCTTGCTCAAGCGCACACCCCGAGAGCCGAACAAGCGCCCTACTAAGCTAACTGAGGTGTTATGACCGTGCCATATTTTAAACTGATTGTCCTGCTTTGGTATCATGCACGTTATAACCTCCGCGTTTTGTCGCTTCTACCTTTTTCTAGACCTCTGCTATGTCTATCATATATTGTTTTTTTGTTGTGATGGTCAGAAATAAAAACAAACTGAGTGATGGTCGGATCAATGTTTTGAAAATTCTCCGATAAAATGTGTTTACAACTTTGTTTAACCAAAATTGAAAGAATTAAATTTAACGTATTGATGCTTTTTATTCGCAGAACTGCAATGATGCGTAAAAGCAAGAATTACCGAGAAGTCTTGCGCAGCGAAGAAAAAGAGCTGGATGTTCTAGAATATTACCAAGATGTTGGCGATAGGGTTTTGAGTCAGCATTTGAAGAAAAAAAAATTCCATTCCAACACTTTGAAGATTAACGATAAAAACGATTTTAAAGGTAGAAAAATAAAACAGCACGCAGCTGCAGAGAAATGGAAAAATACTTGTGTAATGCCAGCTGAAAATTCGGGAAGCTGTAAAGAAAATTTTGCAACTGAAGAGCGTAGATCACAGAAACGGCGTAACAAAAAGAAGACTGTTGACGCAAGGACAACCGTTTGCCACAATATATCGTTTAAAAATTTTCGCTGCAGTTAGCATTGTGTTAAGGTTTGTATGCGTTTATTTTTCATCATTGTATTTGAGGAAATCAATTGTTGTTGAAATGAAAACTTTACTGTACTTTTATGGAATATATCACAATAAAATTTTGCATGCGCGAATCAGACTTAGACTGCCCGTTAAAATGGCCTAAATATGAGTAAAGTTACTGATGTAAATTACAATTATATTTGTAAATAATTATCTTCCATAAATCTAGGGTTGTAAACTTGAACATGCCTTTGTAAATTGCTAAACTCAAAAAGTGCAAATTCCCCAAATTCGAATTAACAGTAAATCATTTGAGTTGCAAGATGGTCCTGCAAGTTCAATTTCTGTTTGTAATTGCCATAAACTTGTGTAATTGATTTCGAAACCTTGGAGCAAAATGGTTAGCACGCCTGGTCAACCTAATCAAAAAATAAAGAGCATAAAATTAAGTTAGTTAACTTTTAGCAACTGTTATGAAAGCTAGATTGTTCTCATTATTTTCAATCAATAGCATTAAGACGAAAACAGTTTAGATTTCGAAAAATTCGCTGAACATAAGTTTATTGTCTTTCTTTTTGGCTCTTAATCTTTACTTGCAGAGGTTTGTTTGATTTCAAAAATTTGACGATTTGCCAAACAGGCAGTTGAAATTCATGTTAATACAGTATAGTGTTCTGGAAATATTTCAGCACCTCGCACAAACAATAAAATCCAGTAGAATTTTCAGACCTAAATCGGACAATGAAATGACTGAATGTAGATCACAGTTAATCAAATCAAACACTTTGTGTTGGTTTTATTGATGCAGCACAGAAAATGTTAACACAAGGCTATTAATCCGGCTGAAAGCAACCGCACAAAAATCAATCATACAGCACAAGCATTGTTAATCAGTAACGAAAGGTGCTTGATAAACCACTGCTCGACCGGCAATGTTTGCCAAATAATAGTTAAAAGATGAAGAACTTGCTTTGTATAAAAAATACTTTTAGCTTATCGACATAGTGATAATGATACTGAAGATGCATACAATATACTGCACCAAACGTTTCAAGCAAATCGAAAGACATTGATTACAATTACATCTGAGCAATGAGCATATGACTTTGCTTGATCTTCTTATATCACCAGGAAAGGCAATGTCAGAAAAACAAAGTGTTAATAAATAAATTATTAGCGAACCTGTGAAGGCGATAAGTGAAAAGAGTACATAACTACACATTCCAAATACTCAACACTCAACAGTCAGTAATGATGAACCAACTTCTGCATTGAACTCTGATATGTCACAAAACTTCAACACTAGTTACATTATCTTTAGATCTCAATAACGTCAATAAAACAATTTATATAGCACCATAACTGTAGTGATAACTATGCTCTGAACAATAACAGCAAACAAAAATCATAGACAACTTAGTTACTTAAAGATACACGACATTCTGTCGAGTTCTACTAATCGCAAGACAACTGACCACAGCCGACCAGTTGCAGAGATATCTCACCGCGACACTACTTGGCACGACTTGTATTTTATTCTTGCCTTGTGCAGATATTTCATGCAATGTCTAGAAAATTTTTTGTTTACTAATCCGATTTTTCTTATCACAGCATGCCTGTGGCTACTTCGACTCGAACCTTGGACGTCTGTTATCACATCAACTATAATAGAAAATCATGTCATTATGTTCATTTCACTTCCAAGCTGGAAAATGCATGATGTTCTGTAGTGACATCAATTCAATGTAAAAAAATGAAAATGGCATCCGTTAGGTGTGACAAGTGTGAGTCGTTACCATAAGAGTAGGCAGCTCAAAGGACTTGGGATTTTAAGAAAGATTATTTTCTAAAAGACTTTAAACACGCACAAGGCATCATCTTTGCTTTTTAAAATATTTGCTTCAAACTGTTTCTTGCTTCGAATAAATAACTTTTGAGTAACACCAAGTGCCCAGTGAAAAACTGTGACACGAATTAAACAATGACAAACAAAACTATTTGTAAAAAGCGAGATATATATACACGTGGAAAAATTAGAATTCGCGCCAAATAGTCTTATGGTGAGATGTCCCATTGTCCCTGCTACAATTCAGCTGCGTCCAGTTGTGTCGCGACAAAATGTCTTGATCACCACATCAGTTCATTTAAATTATCTGCTTAATAAAAATAGGCGTTAGTCAATCAAACGTGAATATAGTTCCACTGCGATAGTGTTAAAACACCAATATGGTACCAAACTTTCAACAGCAAAGCTATGTTTAAATACAAAATTCAGCACAGTGAACTCCGACATTACTAGGGTCTTACGCAGCACCAAAAAACGACTGTTCAGTGTTCATTGTAGACCACAAAACCAGTTCATAAAAAATCATTATTGTGAATAAAATTGATAGCAAAATTAGCTTGCGTGATTGAGATTAATCATACTCAAAAAGCTATTTTTCAAATCGTTTAAATGTTATTAACAGGAATTCGACGTTTGATTCATCATTCCTTAATTACTTCAAATCGCATTCCGCTCTTTTGAAGGTTCTTAATCAAGTTGGTTTTGTAAAATACTGCTCCCGGACTATACACGCCACCTTGTCGAGGAAGGTATTCCCGTTCTTTAACAATAGCAAGAGCAGCTTGAACCATCAAGATAGGAGTTGCAATATAACCAGGCTCTGGTCCGGAAACTTTACATACAATCTTCTTGTCAGGTTTTTCTGCACGGCCAAGCAATGTATCATTATCAGAATAGCCTTCTCCAAACATGGTGATTGCAAATGATGTTTGCTCCAATTGCTCTTGAGTTGGGCCATCATGGGAACATATTCCAGCAGTGAAAAATTTTGGATGTTTCAGAAGCAAAGACTTTCCCCAAGAACGACCAGCTAGAAACTTGAATATTCCACCAAATATAAAGAACATAAACAATGACCACAAACCACCAACACAACTGTACATCGCATACTGAATTGGTGGTTCGCCCAATTCTTCATGAATGTATCTTTGTGACCGTTTTACGACACTAGCATCAGCTCCTAGAAATGGTATAGCATATTTGCTTAACGATGATTCATAATGAACGGCCCCTTTTAGTTTTAATTTTGGTCCTACCAATGGAAGAGGTGCATGGCCAAATGCCTTACGGAGTTTTCTCAAAACAGCTGCATCGCCAACACCATGAACTGCACTCTCATATGTGCCAAAGTGCACACCAGTGCCAGCAGAACCAGAATTAAATTGAAGATATGCGTTGATACTATTTACTGTTCCTTGAAATTGTTGCTTCAAATAAGCAACTCCAAGGTCAGATGGAATGCTGTCAAATCCACATGCTCCAACGATATAACAATTTCCTTTTTTCGCACCATCGTTGTACTTGAGAACCATGTTTTCTAGAAACTGTGGCTCACCACTGATGTCAACATAATCTGTTTCAGTCTCCACACAAGCTTTCACAACAGGCTCACCAAAGAATCGATATGGACCAACACAATCAAGAACAACTCTTGCTCTCTTGCACATCAAGAGCAATGACTGGTAGTCTTTAACATCAGCAATAACAACATCGACAACTGAATCTCCAGATGATGCTGCATACTTATTCAAAACCTTTGAGAGCTTTTCTTGGTTTCTACCGGCCACAGCCCATTTGATGTCTTCTTCATCAGCAATCTTTTGTACTTCTTTGACCACATATTCTCCTGTAAACCCAGTAGCACCAAAAATTACAAAGTCAAATTCTCGTCTGCCACTCATGTTAAAGCCTTTTATGGTTTTATGTTATGGTTTCTGCAACAACAACAAAAAGAAATTTGTCAAAATAAAGAGTATATACATAGACTCCAAGTAACTACAGCCAGCAAGTGAACATTTACATTATAGATATGATTCGTTGTTAAAAAACACTTTTCAAGTTATGCCAGCTAATGAAACTCAGTCAAAAGTAATGCTGACAAACCTGATAACAAAATTTATCAAAATATTTTGTCTTATATTGCACAGGGTCAATAGGCCTACTCAATATGTTTAAACTTATTCATCTTATACGTACTAATTCATTTTGCCATTATCCTTAAGTGCAAAGTGTATGCTACAGTCAGAACTGGCTAATGCTTAAAATTCAAAATTAAATGTAAATCGTTTGATCTTAACATCCTGTCAGTTTATTTACTGTTGACAATTGCCGTAAACTTGCGCAACTGATTCCGAATCCTAGGAGCAAAATGGTTGGAACGACTGGTCAATCGAGATAAAAAAAATAAACAGCATAAAAGGAAGATACTAAACTCATGCTTAGCAAACGTTTCGAAAGATAGATTGTTCTAATTATTTTCAATCAACAGTACTAACGATAAAAACAGTCTCGTTTTCAAAACGTTTACTGAGCATGAGTTTAGCATTTTTATTTTGGGTTGTTTGTTTTTTCATTTAATTCCAAAAAAATTACTATTTGCCAAACACGCAGTTGAGATGAGACCACGATGTTGATATAATGTTTCCGAAATTGGAATTATTTCAACATCTTGCACGCAAATGAAATCTGATAAAACTTCCAGACCTGAATTTGGTATTGAATGTAGGTTATGGTAAACCATTTTTTCTATTGATGCAGCATAGATAATGCTAACACAAGGCTGTTGTTTTGGTTGTAGGCAACCATGTACGATTAAGCATCTTTCACAATCATAATAATGTTTGACCAAAAATCAATCATGCAGCTTACAGCACAAGCATGTTAATGAGTAACAAAAGACGATTGATAAATTACTGCTTAACCGGCAACGTTTGCCAAATTGTAAGAAAATACTTCCTGCTCATCGACATGGTAATAATTATACTGAAAATTCGTACAACATACTGAATGAAATATTTTAATTACATCGGAGTGATCTGACTTTGCTTGTTCTTTCTATATTACATAGAAAAGCATTGACCGAAAAAAACAAAAAACAGTTAAGAACAAATACATTGTTAGAGAATCTTTCATGGCGATAAGTGGAAAGTGTAGCCTACCTATACGAAATGCTCAACAACGTACGTAATGGTGAATTAACTATTCACTTCTGCACTAAAATTTGAGATGTCACAAAACTTCAACATTCATTGCATTAACGATCTCAATAAAAATAATTTAAAGATGTAACGCCTTAAACTATAGTAGCCTAATAAGCATGCTCTGAACTACAGCACACAACAAGAGCAAAAAAAATCATAAACAAGTTGGTTGTGATGGTTAAACTAATTGAAGATCTCTGCTTTATAAAAATAGGCATTCGTCAATCAAACGTGAAAACAAGTTTCCCTGCGCTAGTGCTAAAACAGTAACATATTTGTATAGTAACAAATTTTAGGACAATAGCAAAGCCCTTTTCAAATATAAAGTCCAGCAATCAACTACTACATTACGGTGCTATAATTTTACGCAGTGCCAAAATCACTGGACTTGTTCCTTGTAGACCACACAACTAGTTCATCAAAAATCTTTCTCATAAACAAAAACTAAAAAAAATCAACTTGTGTGATTGAGATAAATCATATTTAAAAAGCTATTTTTTAAGCATTTAAAACATGCGGCCCGTAAGAACGTTTTGGTGCGGCCTGCGCTACATTTTGAGACTTTCAAATAATTAACAATTAACATTCACTCTTTATTTAATTAGACTAAATTCACTCTAAAATTGCTCAAAAAATCTAAAAATGCACATCAAACTTCACACGACTTTTAGGCGCTTGTCTGGTCATTTTATTGCATGCCAGAAACCCATATTGTTACATCACTATCACATTGTTAATGTTTATTCACTTCTTGTGACGTCATACCATAGCAACCTTGGGAGCCTATTTGCGGCAGTCAGTCTTTCAAGAATTTTCTTGCTTTTTGAAAGTTGGTTGCAACATTTTTGCTCGCTAGGTTCAAGATGTTCAGGTCACATTATTTAAATTTTATGTTTCGCCTTTACAGTGTTTTCTATCTCTTTGTTTTTACTACCGGGTACTATTTCTTTCTTTGCAATCTTATGTATTATATATATTTCGGTCTCAAGCACGTTTTACCGTTCGCGTTTTGTCGCTTCTACCTTTTTCTAGACCCTTGTTATGCTGACGTGTAAAAATAAAGACTGATGATGCACTAGCAAACTGTGCGAAATATATTTTCTGTTACATCTACTGACTACTGATCCCTGTTACCTTAGCAATTGAGGTTTTAGCAATCTTATGTATTTGGCGTGTTCTTACTGTTTTATTTTGTGTATTGAACGGTAATGAACTATTTTATTAGCGACAACAACGTACGGTTTCCAAAAATCTGACGTGACAAGAAGAGCACAATAAAAGTAGTCAGGTCAAAGACTATAATAAACCAGTTATGCTACACTCGCGGCGGTAAGAACAGCATGATTTTGGGGTGGCGTGCACCTAAAGGGAGGTCCACCGGTATAGGTCGAAGAGGTCAGGCTGGGGAGTCGAAGTACTTGTAGAAGAAGAGCGTGAATCAAAAACTCTGTACAAGGACCAGTCTGCATAATTTATAATGGTGAAACGAGTCAGGGAAACAGGCTTGACTTTCCGCAATGCAAATAGGTAATTAGGTATTGCAGCCCTCAAGTTAATATAGAAGTATTCATTTGGGCCTCAGAGCAATTTGAGTTTGAGAGTCCCCTTGATTTAAATGTTTTTAACAAAAATTCGATGCTTGAAATATCAATATTTGATTACTTCGAATTGTATTCCGCTCTTTTGAAGGTTCTTAATCAAGTTGGTTTTGTAAAATGCTGCTCCGGGACTATACACGCCACCTTGTCGAGGAAGGTACTCTCGTTCTTTGACAATAGCAAGAGCAGCTTGAACCATCAAGATAGGAGTCGCAATATAAGCAGGCTCTGGCCCAGAAACTTTACAAACAATCTTCTTGTCAGGTTTTTCTGCACGGCCAAGCAATGTATCATTGTCAGAATAGCCTTCTCCAAACATAGTGATTGCAAATGATGTTTGCTCCAATTGCTCTTGAGTTGGACCATCATGGGAACATATTCCAGCAGTGAAAATTTTTGGGTGTTTCAGAAGCAAAGACTTTCCCCAAGAACGACCAGCTAGAAACTTGAATATTCCACCAAATATAAAGAACATAAACAACGACCACAAACCACCAACACAACTGTACATCGCATACTGAATTGGTGGTTCACCCAATTCTTCATGAATGTATCTTTGTGACCGTTTTACGACACTAGCATCAGCTCCTAGAAATGGTATAGCATATTTGCTTAATGATGATTCATAATGAACGGCCCCTTTTAGTTTTAATTTTGGTCCAACCATTGGAAGAGGTGCATGGCCAAAACTTTTACGAAGTTTTCTCAAAAGAGGTGCATCACCAATACCATGAACTGCACTCTCATATGTCCCAAAATGTATACCACCACCAGCAGAACCAGTAGTGGTTAAAAGATATGCGTTGATACCATTTACTGTTCCTTGAAATTGCTGCTTCAAATAAGCAACTCCAAGGTCAGATGGAATGCTGTCAAATCCACATGATCCAACAACATAACAATTTCCTTTTTTCGCACCATCGTTGTACTTGAGAACCATGTTTTCTAGAAACTGTGGCTCACCACTGATGTCAACATAATCTGTTTCAGTCTCTACGCAAGCTTTTACAACAGGCTCACCAAAGAATCGATATGGACCAACACAATCAAGAACAACTCTTGCTCTCTTGCACATCAAGAGCAATGACTGGTAGTCCTTAACATCAGCAATAACAACATTGACAACTGAATCTCCAGATGATGCTGCATACTTATTCAAAACCTTTGAGAGCTTTTCTCGGTTTCTACCAGCCGCAGCCCATTTGATGTCTTCTTCATCAGCAATCTTTTGTACTTCCTTTACCACATATTCTCCTGTAAACCCAGTAGCACCAAAAACTACAAAGTCAAATTCTCTACTGCCACTCATTTTAAAGTCTTTTATGATTTTCAGTTATGGTTTCTGCAAAAAATTGAAATCAAATCAAAATAAAGAGTCAAGTCCAACTAAGTAATACTTACTTAGTATATAAGTATAGTTAGCAAGTGAGTATTTGAATTGTGTATAGGTATTAGGTAGGTTGTGAAAAATACTTTTCAACTTAAGCCAGATTTCAAAATCAGTTATAAGTTTGGCAATGCTAAGAAAGCTGATAACAAAATTATCATAATATTTAGTCTTAGTTTGTGCCATGACAATATGTTTAGGCTTATTTTACAATTCATTGCTCCATCGTCTTTAAGTGTAAAGTATAGGTTATGGTTAGAACTGGCTTGTGCCCAACCTTTTGTTACATAACCTATGAAGAACCCTGCCTTCACCCTGATAGTTCAGGAGGTTAAACTCTAGAATTTGCAATAAAAGAAGTGGCAACATCAACTATCAAGTATAATGGTTTGACAACTTTCACAGTGTGCGCTTGAGCAAAGCACTTCAAAAACGTTCTCCATTCACTACTAGAGCTAGTAAAAAGAATAATTTATATTTATATCCTGACAACAACACTTCAATGACAAACGGAAACTACAGCAGGTCAACTTCAGCAACCGAGCCTGTGTCAAAGGTACACAACACATAAGTGTAAGACTGTAAGACTAAGTGTATGATACAAAACTACTTGGATTAAGCTTCTAAAGTCATTGGTCTATTGTATTACAATACATGCAAAACCAAATGCAGAACTTTCAAAACCAAAAGTTTAAAAACAAAAGTCTAAAATCATGTATGGCTGGCTTTTTTTCGGTTATTTATCGGTCATTGACCGATTTCTTAGCAAAATGTCCGAAAAAATATAGTCAATTTGGTCAAAATGTCTGAAAATTTTTTGGCTTGTATCAGCTAGGTACTTGAAAGGAAATATTTTCATCAGAAAAAATGACCAAAATAAATAAAAAATGATCGAATTTTTTCAAGTCATTTCGGACAAATGACCAAAAGGTCTCAGCAAAAAAAACAAAAAAAAAACAGGATGTATGGCACCATGCCAATACCCAATAGTTTAGTTTTAGTAACACAATAGCCTACTTCCGTAAAATAAATATAACTATTTTTAATGTGTTGGCCATATCTTAACTGCAGTAAACATGCTAAGGTAATTTTTGACATTGAGTAATAAAACCAATCAAGTGTGGGCTATAGAATGACAAACATACATGCAATTTAAAGTCATTGCCAAAAAGTGACATGTATATAACATATATTATATACAACATTAAAAATTTCACAGGGAATCAGCATCAGCTTTTATGTTTAAAAAAGGAAACTAACATACGTGCGACCTAACATAGGCGAGTAAGTATGTCGGTCTAAAACTGTAGTGTGAATTCAAAAAGCAAAAGATTGCTGGCAAATCATTCCTTTAGAACCTTGCATACAGCAAGTGTCAAAATGTAATTATATATGTATATAAATAACAAAATTATCTTGAAGAATATATTGACGCCAAATAGGCTATCACATATATATATCAGAATAAAAGCAATTAACTGACCCTCCACCTAAATGCATGTTGACAATGGCCATTTACAAACATAAAACATGCTAAACACATCAAAATAAGTGTTCAATAGACTGTCATAAAAATTACAACAACAGTAGGTTATGCAGTTTTCAAAAAAAAAAGTATGAAAGAACTTATAAATTATCGTTTAACAACTCAATGGATTGATCACAACGATCAAGCACATTTTGTATTTTTTGTACAACAGTTTTTCTTTTTGTTTTTGCATCCTTAAAATCGGCAGACAGGAGCATCCCATCGATATTTTCTAAATGTTTCATTAAAGTGTGAGACAATGAGTTCAATTGCTTCAGGATTTTTTGAAATGCTTCAGTCTTAAGGTTTGCAGACATAAAACCTTTTAAAATACTATCAAGTTGTAGTTCCATTTGTTTAGCTGACTTTGACAAGGTCTGAACATCTTTTTCAATAGTTTGAAAAGTTTTTAATGCTATTTCTTCTTCGGTATCATAACGTTTTCCAATTACCATAACTTTACTTCCACTTCTTAAACCAAATCCAGCAAGACACTGGTCAGGGTCTTTAGAGATGGTAACACCTTTGAAAATTAACTTTTGATTTTCTTCTTTTATAAGTGTTTTAGCAGCAACTTGTTCCATGAACATACGAACAGTTGCAGATTCTTCAATGCAGACTTTGTGTCTTGAAGCTCCAACATTTATAATCACTTCCATGTTTTATAAATTGGGTTACCGTAGCCTACTGCATATAAAAAAACCTGAATATCTTGTACTGTATAGTGTATAGTTTGTTAGTTACCATACCTCACTTTTCACAAAGAAAAAAAAAACATTCTCTCAATTAAGGAAACTTCAAGATTGTTGTGAGGAAAGTTTGGAATTGGAAAATTATAAAGTTCCGAAAAAGAGAAGTGAAGTCTGGCAGAACTGGTGCAGGGTAGAGTTACCAAACTTTAAAAAAGGTTCCGCCAAGGTCATTCTATTATAATACAGTCACACTGTGTAACCCACCCTCTCAGAATTTCTTCATTTTTTTATATTATGTTAGAGCTACTGGGTAATTCCATTATATTTCAGGTCAAAATTAAAGGAAATGCCACCCATACTCTCCGATTTGGTTGATTTTGACTTATGTGAGAGATGGCAACCCACTGAGCTCAACAAAATTTTTTTTTCGAAATTGGTCGAGGGGTTTTAAAGTTACACCATTTTCAATTTTAACCGCACGGTGGCAGTATTTCAGCTCCAAAAAGTAAAAATGCCCCAATATCAGTTATACTGAAGCTAGGAAGTTGATGAAAATATGTAGAATACCATTTTGGGGGATGAGGAATCCAAATTTGCAAACAGAATATAAGAAAAACATGTAGTTTTGGAGTAATTTGATTGTAAATATTTTTTGAGGTGTATATTTTGGGGAGAAATTTGCCCATGTAGCCGAAGAAAAAAAAAACATTTTTTTTGGGGGGGGTGTTAAGTTGGACTTATATTTTGATAAACACACTCCAATTTTGTTGTTCCATATTGTTCCTTGCCTGGACTGGTGGTCAAAATTCCTTCTAAAATTTTGCAATTTTTAAATGCTTTTTTAACATTGTACAGTGGGGCATTCCATTTATAATCATCAGATTTTTACTAATTTTGTAACCACTAGTCACAGATTTTGCTTATTTTGACATATTTTGTACATACTAAAAAATGATAAAAATAACAAAAAATTTTTTTGAAGTATCTTCATTGGGGGCCGAGATAGAGCACTTTAAATTTTCGGCCACTAGTAGGGTTTTGGAAGCTGAGCACAGCTATTTTTTCATTTTGCGCCTTCATTTTTTGACAATAACTCGTTACCTTGAACGATTTTCGCACTGAAAACATGCATTTTACCAATTTAAAATTCAAGGAATTCATTTAAATCAGTGGCGGATTCAGAACGTAATTTGTGGATAGGCCTAAGAAATATCTTGGTGGGCCTTCACCAATAATGCCACGGCGGCCCAGCACACAAAAACTTAGTGTTAGTGTTACCGAATATCTCTTACTTAGTGTTACCGAATATCTCTTACAAATGCTGTGTAATAGTGATGCCGCAGACAATTCAGTGCCACTTGGTTGTTCTAGCATTAAACATTAATATGTTTTTTTTCATAAATCTGATTTTGGGTGGGCCCACTGTCAATCTGGGTGGGCCTGTACCAATCAGGCCCACCCGGTAGATCCGCCCCTAATTTAAATTGCAATTAAAAATATACTAAGATGAACATTTCAAATGGTAATTTAGGTTTAAAGTTTTTCTTAATTTATTTTTGATACGCTAAGTTTGGGGGAATATTTCGGAGCGCTGAGAAAAAGATCCCAAAAAAAATTTTTTTTCAAACAAAGCAATTGAAGTATAATATTTTCACGAAATTTGATTGATGTAAGTTTTGCATAAACCAAAATATTCAACTTAGAAAATATCAACCCATACATATCAAAAAAAGAAAATAATTGAAACATAACTGATGCTTTGTCACAATATTTGCAGGGTTCAGCCATATTATGGTCTATTTCTTTAAGAATTGTTTTATGTGTCAAACTACCAATGTTTTATTATTCAGCTGATATCACACAGCTAGTCTGATCAAGATTTTACTACCATTTCTTATCAAACCAGCACCTGCGTCCAGCACCCTTATCATTTCTGAACTAACTTTTCATTGAAGTAGAAAACTGCCTGGCTATGATGTTTTTATTATTCAGCAGGAAAGGAGTTAAAACAGTTTGGTTTGGAAAAGACAATATATGCTGGATGCCACCCACTTCTGCACTTTTGAAACTAACTCCACCTTCTACATCCTATGGTAGAAGTTACATTTTTAGCTGGCAAGAACTGAACAAACTTGAAAAACTTTTTAACTAGACTGATGTGCAATTTGGTGTATTTTTTTATTACTCGATGCTCACTCAATAATTTCTAAGCTGTACCTATGGGAGTTAATTATACTTTTAACTTTTTTGATCATATGGATTGAAACAAATCACTGTCAGATGACAGACATTACAATTTGCTGTTTCAAAAATGCCAAAACTTCATGTCAAAAAATTGGAATTTTGCCAAACTGAGTATCAGTTTTAAACTGCAGTCCCTCTCAAAAAACACATGGAACAACTAAAATAACTCATCATAAAGACATAACATGAACAGGTAAATAATTTCAGAAAAAAAAGTTTTGAATTTGGTCATGGCTACATGGCCAAAGCACCCCCCAAAGTTATCCGCCCCAAAATTTTTGAAACGTTATTTTCATCTATAAATGATATCTTTTCACCAATTTTGACTGGAAATTCAGATTCCTTGCCCCCAAAAATGGTATTCTACATATTTTGGTTGTTTTTTTAGCTATAAATTACAAGATATTAGCAAAATTTGAATTTTGGGGGGGGCACAATGCCCCGGTCAGGTGGTGAATTTCAAACCCCCACAACTTCTAAACCACTTGGTCAATTTCAAAAAAAATTTTTTTGGTGTGCTCAGTTAATGATTGTGAACTTACTGCCAAAGTATGAAACATTTCCAAAAGTATTGGTTTTTTTACGACCTGAAATATAATGGAATGACCCTACTGGGAAAAGATGAAGATTGGCATTGACGCTGTCAAAATCCATCAAACGGTTTTCAAGATATCAATAGTTACATTTTTGTCACTAGAGGCGCTGTTTTTGCATCACAAAAACAAAAATAGCTTATAATTCTTATTTTTTAAGATACAGAAATAATAAAAATATGTATTCTTATAGTTTTTGGGGCAAGGAATTCAAATATGTTATTACATTTGTGAAAAAAGCAAAGGAAAACACTTTATTTTATTGAACAAAAGTTTTGGGGTGCTTCATTTCAATGCCCCATATCTCAAATCTGCAAAAAGATTTTTTCCCACAACCAATGCTAAACTGTCAAGCAGGGCTGCGATTTTTGCCTTTTTCGGTGACGAGGTCACTCGACACGCGCCATCACTATTCGACAAACGCCGTGCCTTACGAAAAAAAAAACTGAAAAAAAAACTGAGAGAGGACTAAACGTCGTCAGGTCAAAGAACAATCGGTGGGGGGGCAACACGTGATGCAATCATAAGAGTGCTGACTTACGTAAACTTTCTTGGGCCAAGTACTTAAAAGCAAGGTCTAAAAGCGACGCTTCACACAAAAAACTCCCAAGGCGCCGCCATTTTGAACACTGCGGGAGAATGTTTTAATCGAAGTTCCAACGCCTGGCATCAAACATTTCGCCACACACGTTTTGTGCTATTCGACACAACGGGTTTCTTTTATAGATAAAATAACCGAAGTAGGCTACTTTAATTGTCAACGTGTTTGCAAGTTTGGATTTATGTCTGACTTATGCACTTGTTGTTTCAAGATTGCAGAAATGTTTTGCAATGTGAATAAAGAATAGTAGACAGATAAACACGGTTGCAACTTGACTTCCATCTACTAAAAGGGTTTCTGTGATTACGTAATGGGCGATTTTGCATTTGCATTCACAAAAGCACACAACCCAGCTGGCAAAACCCGTCGTTTTTACATTGATTCAACGTCTGATTTGTAGTGATGTAATAATACCAAAAGTAGCGATACGCACGCTGTTACGTTAAATAACTCAGGGGGAAAAGTAAGTTAATTTTGGGTTGATTCAACGTTCGAGTCAGCACAAATCTATTTAAATTTCTTGGCTGGTTACATTGCGTACCCAGACAGCAAAAATCATCATTTTTACATTGATTCAACATCTACAGACGTGAAGTCAATGCAAAAATAACAAATTTTGCTGCCTGCGTAACAATGCCCAAGAAGAAATTGACGTTTGTTTTACATTAATTCGACATCTAGCGACTTTGAATTATCATAAAATAACGTTAATTGTTCAACCAGGTACCGGTAACAAATTAATATCTCACTGCGAGATGATTGCCTCGATTTACGTTTACACTAACATAATTTCGGCACAATTGAGATACTGCGAGCAAACACGAGTCTGTTTGATAAAGAACTAGCTGTCAAAATCGGAATCATAAGATGCTGTATGGGAGGATGAAGCTGTCGCATCGTCACTGGAATACTTGCAGACGCAAAACTGCCCGTTCATGAACGCGCAGTGCCATATGATCAGAAGCATTATTTTTCTTTTCTGCTGAACCGTTTATCGAATTTTGTACTACTTTTTTAACTTGAACCCGTAGCTTTTATAATTCCGATTTGTTTCCGTCACAAAATTCTTTACAAATTTTGCAAAATACCACACTAACTTTTCCTTATATTTGCAACGACACCGGTAAACAATAAGCATTCGATGAAAGAATAACTTTTGCGTAACAATAAGCCGGTATTTATAAGGTTGCAAACATTTTACAGTTCACAAAAGCATTGTCAGCGCATGATATAGCTTGCGTGCTGCTTTGGGCTACCGCCGTGTGACACGCAATAAGGAAGCGCATAAAATTTCGTTTGATTAAACATTAAAGCATACGGCAACTGTCGCAGCAATCCAAGGTGTGTTGATTTGGCGACGGCAATGTTTTTGCCGTCATAGATGGAATCACTCAACCAGCGTGCGATTAAAAACTTAAAGTAAGTGACTCTGATACCACACAACTTGTGCGGTAACTCGCAGCCAAATGCTTATAATCTGACTCTTGTGACGTCATATTACTATTCGACAAACAAGCGTAGAATTTTTGGTCGTTCGACAAGAAAGAAAAAATCGCAGCCCTGCTGTCAAGAAAAGCTACCTGCTTCATGTGCAAAAGTATGATAAATATATACGTTTTGTTTCAAACTTCTGCAATTGACAAACATGTTTCGTTGCTATATTCACAATGTTTTCAATCAATAGACTTGAAGTGTAATACGATACCTAATCAGGCCCGGATTAAGGTCAAATGGGGCCCCTGTGCTAATGAATTTTATGGGGGCCCTTACCAGCTTACGTGGAGCGTAATGGAAGTAAGCTGGTTTCGCTTGCATAGGAAACCAAGCCTTGCTTAGGTAAGTTAGATAACTTTGAAATAGCACGTGATCGATGATTAAATAAGCATGTGCAAATTAAGTCAACAATGTTTACGTTATAATGGATGCAAAATCACACACATTAAATCAACGAAACCGTGCAAGGGAAAACATTGTAGCAAGGGACCACTGTTAGTACTGCACACTACACTGCAAATTGCAATGAAAAGTTATTCTGAATTTCTATTCTAAACTGCTCTTTCATTCCGGAATGGCCCATTTCGGCTAGTCCGATTCAGCTAGTTCTCTATTCGGCTACAGCCCGATTCGGCTAGTTCCCTTTTCGGCTACAGTTTTGAATTGTATTTTGTATTTTATTCCACAATACCGTTTCTTTTGCATTCCGACAACAAAAAATAAATTGAAATGAAATTTAGCGCAAAATGTTTGAACTATTCAATTGAAATGTTTGCTCACATAAAATCGACATGTATCCTACGTCACAGTCTGTATGCAAACCAAAACTAAAATCGGAATTTCAACAGCACAGTTTGAATTTTTACATAAAAAATCATAAACATGTATGTCCGATTCTTCTGTTATGTGTTAATAAAGAATTTTGTATTTTATTCCACAATATCGTTTCTTTTGCCTTCTTGCATTTTATCCAGTGTTTACCTTTGAGTGCCTTCCCAGACGGCAAAATCCATCATTTTTACATTGATTCAACGTCTGCAGACGTTGAATCAATCTAAAAATGACAAATTTTGTCGTCTGGGTTTGTTCGAAATAAGTGTTTTACATCAAAACAACATTTTTCATGATTAACAATAGAGGTTAACGAGATAAAGTCTCAGCGAAAACGTGTCAACGAAAAAAAGACAGTTGCCAAATAGCATTTGACATAAAAGATGAAGTTAAAACCTAAGTGGCAGTTTAGAATAAACCTGGGTTTTCGCGTTACATGACCTGGAATTTTAGTTTTGGTCTCAATCTCATCATCATGATTCGGAGTAAGATCTTTGTTAGATGATTCACAAGGCTAATTGTTCTGTGGAGTGAGCATTCTGTTGCTCCGGTTTTCTTTGGTAAAGTTATGAATATGGAACGTACCATATCACTAGGGATGTTTTCGGTGTCATCAATATGATTTAAGATCTCAGTGGTTAGGTCTAAACCCCACTCATCTAAAGCCTCGATAATTTCAACTATAAAAGAAACGATATTGTGGAATAAAATACAACATTCTCTAAATAAACAGAAGGCGTCGTTGGATTTGGAATTTTGTAATAGTTGAGGATTCTAATATATTCTAAGTTTGCATACAGACGGTGACGTAGGATACATGTCGATTTTATGTGAGCAAACATTTCAATTTAATAGTTCAAACATTTTGCGCTAAATTTCATTTCAATTTATTTTTCTTTGTTGGAATGCAAAAGAAACGATATTGTGGAATAAAATAAAAAATACAATTCAAAACTGTAGCCGAATCGGACTAGCCGAATAGTAGCAGACCCCTTTCATTCACTACTAACTACCAATAGAATTTAGAAAACTAACATGAAATTCAGTCAAACGACTTTTTTCTGGCTTTCTTTGCTGCAAAGTCTGTAAGGATAGCATCAAAACTGAGGTCGCAGTTTATCACACTCTATGCTGAGAAGGCTCAGATTAGCCAACCGCTCTTGTGTCATTGTAGACCGAAGTACGTTTTTGATTCTTTTCAGCTTAGAGAATGATCTTTCTCCAGAACAGTTAGTGACCATCATACAAAGAAACAATCTAAGAATTGTTTCTACATTAGGAAAAGCAGCTTCAAATTTTTCATTCTTTATTATCTGGTACATGTTTTCATGACTAAAACTTGCTTTATTTCCATAAGCCTTTTTAAGATACCGGTACAGGTAGAAATTCAAAAGTTCATCAACAAGACAGAGATCAACATCAGTAGGAAATTCTTTCGCTAAATTCATGACACTCTGTAAAATCTGTTCCTATGATGCATAAAAATCAATTAAAAACGAGAAATTCTTAGCAACTCTTTTGTAAATTATTGTAATTTGTTATTCAAAATTTGTTATTTTATTTATTTCATTTTTAGGAAAAGTGGGGCCCTCTGTCTGCGGGGCCCCTGTGCTTTAGCACACCCTAGCAGAATGGTTAATCCAGGCCTGTACCTAATACATGATCAGTTGATCACATTTTATTCTATTTGAATTAAGGCACTAATGATGCTCTACAGTAGCAGAGTGAAATGCATATTCCATAAATAAGGCTCTGCTGATTCTCCATGCACTTTTAATAAAAAATACATCAGGCCTCGAAATTCAAGGCGGACACCGCGGACATGTCCGCCGTCACAGCATGTGATGTCCGCAGGAAGTACCATCTAGATCGGTCATATTTGTCCGCCAAGAAATAACAAAGGAGCGATACAAATCGTCATTGCATAGCACGAACAATTGTTGCAATAATAGAATTTCCCGCGCATTCTAGCGCGTGATGCAAAAAGCCACATCACTCATTCGGTAGAAGTTAATCAGTTGTGCGGCGTATTAAGCAGCTACACGCTGCTTTGAGAGCGCACGTCGTTGTGCTGATGATAGCCCTTCAGAGTGACTTTGCTAAAATTTAACAAAGCCTTCTAACCCGTAGCTATAGTTCTCAAATGGCGAAGAATTATCAAGATAAAGTGAGTAAAGCACGACGATCGACGCTAAAACTGGTGTGTCCGCCGTGAGACTTAATTTGTCTGCCGAGATAGCTGCTCAGACCGGACACGTTTGTCCGCCGTCAGCAAAAACGAATTTTGAGGCCTGTACATGATCACACAGCATATGCAATATGCATTATGATGTCAATCATAGTAAATGTTCTGGAATAACAAGATATCCAGGCTATCTAATTCATGTGTAAACGTAAGATAAATGCAATTTGTTCTAAACTTTTGCAATTGTCATAAAAAAAAAAACAATATTAGACAAACAACATTTTATGGGTACTTCAAAATGCACTTCTACACAGTACACACTAGTTAGTGATGCTATCTATGATTTGATATGTAGATTGAATGTAGAGCATACACAAAACTGCAATATATCAGGATTAAAAAGTGCCAGTAATAAGTCAAGGAGAAACCAAAATAATGAGTGCAAGATTTCGATAGTTGGACAAAAATTTCTCGCTAGTTAGTACAGTGGCAGCCAACCCTCAAATAAAGAGAGGGCACTCAATGATGATGAATAGAAAATCACAGCTTCAACTGAGATAAAAACGCAAACTCTGCATCAGTAATTTGATAAACACGTCCAGTTCTGCTGATGCTCGGTGCAGCAACTTTTGATATAACTTTTGTCTTAGGAACATATAAAACATCATCATGTTTTGGCCATTGAAACGTTTGACGTGGCCCACTGGGATGCATGAACTTGACTAAAAGTTCTTCATCAGCTGCTGCATCATTCAAGATAATACCAATTCACCATGCCTGATCGTATTTCACTGCAACATACTCCTCAACATTGAAGTTTTCAGTTTGCTGATGGCTATCAAAAAATTTGAAACAACCTGCAAACAAATGATCCTCTGCTGTAAATTTAAACCTGATGCTTGCAATACATTATGAGGAAAACAAATGATAGCTTCTGGTGCCTGGTATTGTGTGGCCTTGAATGTATCTTTTATTTGAAGCCAGTCGAATATCAATGAGCTTTTCTTTGGATAAAAAATAAAAACTGATTGAAGGCATAGCTGATTTGTAATAACTGTAAGCATCTTTCGCTGTCAGAATTTGATTTTGGCATGGCTGAGCTAAACTTTTGTGGACAAGTTTTTGCTTAATTGCCCAACCAAGTCCATCACAAGAAGTCTTGTCATGGCTTGTAACGAAGAAATCCCAATTTGCAGAAAATCCAAAGACCTGTTGATGATAGGTCAGACTTGAAAAAATTTTGAAGTTTTTTGTATTGCCCAGCACACCCATCTGAAAAGTACATACTCGATGGGTTGAATGAATGGATAGTTTTGTTTCAAATAGTGAGCCAATTCTTCTTGTATTACAAACACAAAACTTGTATTATGATTCAGGTCATCAGAAAAGAAGGCCATGCTCTGTTGAATATAAGATGAAGTAGATACTGTAGAGCATCATTAGTGCCTTAATTCAAATAGAATAAAATGTGATCAACTGATCATGTATTAGGTACCGTATTACACTTCAAGTCTATTAATTGAAAACATTGTGAATATAGCAATGAAACATTTTTGTCAATTGCAGAAGTTTGAAACAAAACGTATTAATCATACTTTTGCACATAAAGCAGGTAGCTTTTCTTGACAGTTTAGCATTGGTTGGGGGAAAAAATCTTTTTGCAGATTTGAGATATGGGGCATTGAAATGAAGCACCCCAAAACTTTTGTTCAATAAAATAAAGTGTTTTCCTTTGCTTTTTTCACAAATGTAATAACACATTTGAATTCCTTGCCCCAAAAACAATGAGAATATATACATATTTTTATTATTTCTGTATCTTAAAAAATAAGAATTATAAGCTATTTTTGTTTTTGTGATGCGAAAACAGCGCCTCTAGTGGCAAAAATGTAACTATCGATATCTTGAAAACCGCTTGATGGATTTTGACAGCGTAAATGCCAATTTTCATCTTTTCCCAGTAGCTCTAACATATTAAAAAATGAAGAAATTCTGAGAGGATGGGTTACAAAATTTCAAAATTTTGACTGTATTATAATAGAATGACCCGCCAAACAAATCTAAAAAACTGCCAAACAGTAGTTTTGATGGCTAGTAGCTAAAAATGATCCTAACCATGTTGGATGCACCATCAGATGCAAACCCAATGCAACTTTGAAGATTTTAGCCACATTTTATTTTGAGGTTTTCAGTTAAATTAAACAAATTATCACATGCTGTAGCCTTTGTTATGATAACTAAAGCCAAAATGCGGCTTTAATTGCTTTATTGTTGTCACTAAAATAATGAAAAAAAAAATGAGTACATGGCTTTGTGATGAGTGGATTTATCAGCAATAAAAGCATATTTCTTTCCATAAAAATCTGTAAAGTTTCGCTTTTAAAGCAGGTAAAATCATGCCTTTTTTATTAAACATATACCGTACCGGACATTCAGATTAGGGAAGTTTCAATCTTTCTAGTAGAGCAACTCTATGTCTATGTGCAATCACAATGTTGCTCAATTGGCCCACAGTGGGCTAAAAATGGAATGGAACAATGGCAGACTGTCATATACAGTGCAATTTGTATTTCTGCTGTTTTTATTTCATCACTGACCATACATTTCTGATGTGATATTGGTAGTGCATTTAAGGCATACTGCCTTGTGTATTTGGGTATCACCATCATCTTTGATAGAACAAAGCCTTGCAGAAACATTGCAATGACAAAGCTTGTAGAAGCCTCACAACTTCCATCGCTTGTTTGTTTAATTCATAGCTTACAAACTGCTGCTTCCACTAGCTTTTATACTTACTGTTGCCTGTTACTTTTTCAATGCAAAAATAAGATTACAATCTAATGGCAATTACATTTCTATTCAACTCTTTATATAGTGGATGCATAAAATAAAGCAAGTGGCTATTTTTCCACACTTAATGCCATAGTTACAATCAGGTGTTGCCAGATTTAAGGTTACAGTTAGGAAGGGTTAAGGTAAGAGTTAGAGTTAGGAATAAGATTAGGGTTTTGATCTTTGCCCAGGACTAAAAAAAATTTCCAAAATATACAAGTTTTTGTTTTTAACAGCTTTAAACTTTTCTCAAATTAGGGCAGAATTCCTTATCTGGCAACACTATTGAGGCTACTATTACACTATAGAGTGTAAATATAGCCACAGCCTAAAATAAATGCAAATAATTGAAAAAAAACTTGATCACATTGTACACTGGTGAGTGGTGACTATCAGAGATGCAGCGAACCCAAAATTTTTATCCGCACCGCAACTGACTCATCTATCCGCGCACCGCACCGCACACCGCAAACTACAAAATTTTCAAACAACATTTTAACGCGTTATTTTTTAGAAAGTCAATTGTGGCAAAAAGCACCCATGGCATATAACTGGTAACCTACCAGTACAGTTGTGCATTAGGCCTAATTGACTCAGATCATATTCTCTTACCAGCAATGCATCTAACTTCTAAAACATAATACAAACTAAGACAAATAGAATGTTCCTGGATCCAGTATCAGGACTTTTGAACACTTTTTGTAAGCAATAATGCAATTTTAATGTCAGTGGCTATATGAACTACACACACAAGAGTAAAACTTATAGCCTGAACTCACTAGGCTAACTGTTATAGTAACTAATGCGGTGGTTGCGCTAGGCCTATAGCCTGGCAACTGAGCTTATCAACTAGGCTATTAACCAAAAACATTCGTACAGCTTCCCTCACAAGCCAAACCCAAAACCCTGTCAACTGCAAGGTGCAATGTGCAAGCAGTGTTCTCATAAATGAAAATCTGAAAGTCCCCAAAGCTATGTCTAAAAATCCCTAGATTACATCAAAATTCCCTAAATTATTATTACATTCAATCAGTTTCACGTTCTGAAACAAAAAACAAGAGTTGGCCTAAGCGGTTTAAACAACTAGCAAAAACCATTCTACATGACTTTGTTGTTAGTGGGCTAAGTCTCAAAGCAAAAAGCAGTATTTTAAATTACAGTGATGCTTAACATTACAGGTATACAGTGAAGATTTACCAATGCTAATCACATGCTGACTGAACGGCAAACGAAATAGGGGCAGACCACCAAGAATTTGGACTAATGATATTGAAGACTGGTCAGGACTTAACTACAAAACTGCAAAAGAAAAAGCTCAAAACAGAGAAACTTGGCGTCTCATTGCCTCCAACCCTCGACGAGAGGAAGGAACTTAATGATGATGATCACATGCTAAAAATGACATAAACTGTGCACGACTAACGACTAATTCATGAGAGCTAATTCGACTAGCAATTAGTTGAAGTGCTTCAGCCTCTGAACTCTTTACAGCCTTTGCCAAATTCAACATTTAGCTCGATCACTTTAAACCCAGTTTATCAGCTGATAAGCCAGCTGACTTCATACCTTGAGTGACATGAGTGTGTAGCAAACCAACTAAACTTTCTCACTTTAAACTGTTCCTGTAGTCAGTTTTAATGTCCTTCAAACTACTAAAAAGTTTTTCAACTGGGGCATTTGAACATGGCAGGGACATTAGGCAAGTGACTACTTTGCTAAATATCAACTCAAATACGGAAGAAAACTTCACAAATAAACTTCCATTCATTTTGTAAGTGAACAAGAAAAAACTGCTAAAATCCCCCGAAAATCCCTAGATCATTAAATTCCCTAAACTTGTCCCTAAAAGTGGTCAAAAGTCCCGATTTAGGGACAAATTCCCGTAAAATGAGAGCACTGTGTGCAAGCCATTTGCAATTTGCAATTTTGCATAGCTTTCCAGCTTAGAGTTTCCGAAGGAAAAAAAATTGATCCGTGTTTCCAATTTAAATTTGAAGTTTTATAACTGTTTTTCTTGAAAAGTTGAAAGTTTAGGTTTACGAAAGTTTAATTTCTTGAAAGTTTACGTTTACGAAAGTTTAATTTCTTGAAAGTTTACGCGGCAAGCGGCGCGGCGCGGCTTTGTCATTTCAACCTTCCACGCGGCGCGGCTTGCATCACTAGTGACTATGCCTATGGTGGTGGAATTTTGAAGGCGGCACCATGCAGTGCTGCCAACTGAAACTGAACACTGTGAACAGTTGAACATCAGGCCAAATTGGTGTCATTTCAGCTTTGAAAATTGCTTTTTTGATCATCCTTTTCACTTTTTCAAAAAATGCCAAACTTCTTACATTCTGTCAAACACGTTTGGAAAAACTGCCAAACCATTCGTTTCACTGCAAAACAGGTGACAAAAACTTCCAGATTTCTATATTTAGAAACGTTGTGTCTTTCTGTAACATTTTTTTTTAATGGCAAAATCGTTATGTCTGTAGCTCTCTTCACTTTCAATACCATCAATAATAATTTTCCCGACATAGCACAGTTTTCAAGCATCAACAGAACTTAATTCAAGATTAGCTTTTTCTATAGGCTACGTTCAAGGCGAAATCTTTTCCTTTTACAATGCACAGATGATTTTCATGTTTCACCTCTTTCAGAATTTTCGGGAGTCAGTTGGTCGGCTTGCTGTCGCAGAGAAGTGAAACATCAAACCGTCTGTGTAAGCTACATTTAGTCTTGGTCACATTATCTTTGCTCCGAAGCTGCACAGGATAACTACTTTTTGCCTCATATGAATATTTTTCCTTGTCATCTGTCGCTTCTTTTATCTCTTCAATCGCAAATGTAGTCTCCTGTCCTATATGCATTTGGTTTCCACAACACTTACGGCTGCTCTTCAATCATACAACAGACAGACAGATGTTTATTGACTGGTGCAAAAAAGATGTGCGATAAATCAAAACACAGTGTAGGCTACAGTAAAACTGTTGAAAAGATTACAATAAAAAAAAAGAAAATGATGACAGCATCACAGCAACGGGAGGCTGCGAAGTGACCATTCAAGGTCTTCAAGTCAAGCAGCCACACCTAAACTCATTAATGATAATTATAATTTGCTAATTGCAAAAAATAAATAAATAACAGTGAAGCTGTCTAAGATGATAAGAAATTAAAAATTTAGGTAGCACAACGTAGCCTTACAATTGCAAGTCTAATTAGTAATTTAGCATTTGTCTAACATGTGTCAATAATCTTCTTTTTTGTACATATGGTAGGCCTATATTACTAGAGTCGGCTGCATAGCCGAGTGGTGAGACCCCTGAAACGGCAATCGAAAGGGCACCGGTTCGACACCGCTCAAGAGCATACGGCTGTGTCTTTGGCAGGCCACTTAAAGGCATGCCTGAAGGTGGACAGGAAAATTGACTTCCTTGCCTTCCCGTCCACTTAATCTAATTCTAAATCTTCAACCACCGGGTGTAAGCCTGGATACGACAAACAAAACCAGAGTCTGATATTACGTCATAAATGGTAGAGATCTTGTTACATTATGCGTTCGCACAGTCATTGTCAAATATAGTCGTAGATCAGACTCGTTGGTTGAATGCTATTTTTTATACGGAAATGAACAAAAGGTCATTTTTTTCTAAATAACGCGTTTTCTGTTGCAGTTAGCACTTAACAATGTATTGAAAGCAGATAGAAAACCGACCTTTTCGATTATTTTTTTACAACTTTCTGCTCTCTATCTTTTTACGTTTTTGAGATAGCCTAGGCCCACTGCCAAAATTGCATAAATCTATTGCTAACTTCTTGGTTTGGTGACGGTACAATTTTAAGCTAGTGATAACACTGTTTTATCCTAGTAGCCTAATACATTTTAAACCTTTGGGTTTTGCCATCTTTCCCTTTTGTTTGTGTCAAATTTGTATGTTTACTTTGCCGTTCTGTAGCCTACATGTTTGCGCCAGCAGCAAAAAATAAAATTGAATTGAATTCGCTAGGTGGTAGGCTACCTCAAGACGATGTCATAATAAAAAAAACTTTTATTTTAAAATTCAGCGTTGAAAATCCATTAAGAATATGACCTAAGCTTATTTTTTCAGAAAATTCGGCCAAAAATGGGACACCTTAATATTTATTACACTGTAGCCTAGCCGCAGCTTCTTGCGTTATATTACAAATTACATCGCCTTCATTTTTTAAATTAACCAATATTGACCATCACAGTAAGATTGGAAAGCGTGGGCAGGCTTCTCTGCTGCACCTCACGCAACACTCTTTGCCACTGTAGAATTGAAATGTGCTTGTAGATTTTCGTTACGTTACGTTGACTTACCGTGTGCGCACCGCAGCAATCCTTTGATTGGCCTCGTTTAAAGCTCGAAGCGCTGATGCAGTGTATGCTACGTACGGCTGCTCTTCTGCAGGCTGCTCTTCTGCGGCTGCTCTTCTGCAGCTCTGCGGCTGCTCTTCTGCAGGCTGCTCTTCTGCGGCTGCTCTTCTGCAGCTCTGCGGCTGCTCTTCTGCAGGCTGCTCTTCTGCGGCTGCTCTTCTGCAGCTCTGCGGCTGCTCTTCTGCATAGTTCCTATCAGACTTGGTCACTTGGACAACTAATGTCAAATTCGATGAATTAGAGCAAAACGTTAATAATTCTAATCTAATCTCCAGTTTTGCTAAAAATTCTAGTTTTTCCAACAGTGTTTTTCAGCAAATGAAAGAAAACCTCATGCAAGGAAAATGCAATAAAACGATCAAGATCAAAGTGTCATACCATTGCTTAAGTAGCGAAGTCATTACAATCTCGATTAACTCATCAATTAGCCTAACCTACATCACAATGTCTACTACGACGTAAATGGTTTTGGTGCAGTGATGGGGGAATGACACTTTGATCTAGAGTTTCCCATGAGTTGCTATATTAGCATTTTTATCCAAATAGTACAATTTGGGTAGAGAGGTAACTCTTTTAAACCATAAACATTTTGGTTTGGATTGTTGCTTTGTTGGATTCGTTTGGATTGTTGCTTAGTTATGTCTGTTTATCCAAATAGAGAAAGATATGTGACGACTGGGTCAAACTAGTTTAAATTCTAATCTAGTTTGCAAAAACTTAGTTAGCTCTAATTTGAAGTCGAGTCTAATTTGTAAAAACTAGAATAGCTGTAGCCAGTGGCTCCGAGAGGGGGGGGAAGTCGGGCCAGTTTCCCCCCTAGCAAAACGTTGTAAAGGAAAAACGAGCAGTTCTTTGCTTTTGCACTTTTGAGGGGGGCCCATTTTTAGTACTAAAGTAAAAATGTACCAACTAAATAATCAACAAATTCTTAAATGAAGTGGGTAGTTCCAAGTATTTCTCAATCATTGAAAATGTCACTCTCGATGCTTCTCATCAAGAACAAATCATTTTCTTGTTAAAGTAGGCGATGTTGAATAGATTCAAGACGTAAAATCTGAAGCTGAAATGATTTCTGTATCACTGAACGGTTTCGATTGTATTGATAGTGTCAATTTGAAAACTGGTGCTGTTTTAGCTAAGCGGGAACTATTTTTGCTTGGCAACTGAACCTTAACTTCAAAATCTGCGTTGGCCAGGCATAGGATGTCGTATCCAACATAGGATGTCGTATCCAACATACCTTTATCTGGGAAAGTTAAAGGTATCAGTCCAAGCACGATTAAAGAAAGTAAATCCTGTATATTTTTTGTTTATGGATCATCAGTCATCATCTCCGCCTGCAGCAGATTGCGCATCAATATGAGTTATTTGCTTCCAAGACTGGCGATTTTGAGCCAACTCGCCCAGTGTCGCCAAGTTGAGTCCGGTTCATGATTGGATGTTGTCTTGCCATCGTTTTGGTTGTCTGCCACGTTTTCTTTTTCCTTCTACTTTGCCTTCTGTGCAAACTTTGCTGATTCCGAATTGTGATCTTTTAGTGTGGCCGAACAGTTTTAAAACTTTTGATTTTATTAACTTATTGCTGCAATTGGATATAATTTTGTTAGTTAAAAGATCTTCTGTTTTCGTGTGGTCAAGTAGCCCTTTGTTGGTCATGCTTCTCATGATATGATTTTGGAAGGAAGTGAGTTTTTTCTTTATTTTAGTTTTTTGTTTATGGATGTTGTTGCTTAAATCTAATTGGAATTCATAATGTTGCCTACAGACAGCGTTGTTCAAACGTCTTATCATTTTTGGAGTAATTGATTATCTGTGAGCTAGTGGCATCTGTAAAGTTATAGCCCAGTCAGAGGAAAAATTCTGAAAAATCTAAAGAAAGTTGTCCTATCATCTTGCAAAGAAAATTGACTTCGAGAGGGTAATCAAGGCGTGGTGCAGTCAAACCCAATGCTTTACATTACCCTTTTGCAATTGAAGCTCTAAAGACGTTTCGTAAATTCATCAAGTTGGAACCAACAAGAGCTTGATCGGAAGCTGAGTCAGTGCTAAAGTAGCCTACAACTAGCGGTTTTAAATTGGTGACTGCTTTGCATTATGTGGATTACGATCCTAAACAAGATTCACTGATGAATTTAATGAAATTAAAAGATGTAATCTAAGTAAGAGAAAGCTGAGAAGAGTAGGTTACTACTCGCAAGCTAAAGTTGCAGTGGCAATTATAAATTTAAAAGAAAATGATTTTATTTTCCTGAGGACAGAACGCTTTTATAACTCCACTTAACTATAGCTGAATCATTTGAAGGAAATGTATTCTACCGTACATTGCAAAGGATTCGATAGTTGTTGGAATTGACAAATGTATCAACAAAATAAAACATGTGAAGAGAGGGGCGTTCTTCCCGGCTATCAGCACAAGGCTGAGCACTCGCTAGTACAGCGAGCAGCTGCGATTCGCTAACCATAACGGTGTAGCTTCCACGCAAGCCATTCAGACTTTCCAATCAACGATATGTTTCTCGGCAGCCGATTTGTAGCAAGAATTGACAGCGATAGACACGTGTTTCGCCCATGAGGCTGGGCTCATCAGTATCGCACCGTATTCTGCCACAAATTTATTCGACCACCGCTTTACCAGTCAGTTTAACTCTTATCTTTGTGGAAACAAAGAAAGAGCCAACAAAACCAGCAGGCGCCAGGGCAGAGGACATGTGAAGAGAGGGGCGTTCTTCCCAGCTATCAGCACAAGGCTGAGCACTCGCTAGTACAGCGAGCAGCTGCGATTCGCTAACCATAACGGTGTAGCTTCCACGCAAGCCATTCAGACTTGAAATTTCATCGTATGTCTGTAGTGCAGTTGCGGGCATGTGGGACAAATTTAAACCATTTGTAGGCTACAACAATGACATTTTTCAAGACATTTTGGATGAGTTGGTACTTTTGACAGAAAGCCACACAGCAAACTAAACTTCAGCTGCAAACCAGAACGAACCACCCCATAATGTCTACACAAGGAATCATTGATTGCAACTTTCGTCAGGTTTGTCCAAATAGTTTTGTTATGATTTTTTTTTGTGTTCCGGTAGCTACCTCCAACGGTTGCGCTTTGAGAACGTGGTTTTAGCAATTACTGAAATTGGTAAAAAATTGTTTGCGCTCCAGTAGGCCTGTGACTCAAAACCGATTGAAAAGCCTAACTATACATGTTGTGCATCAATTCAGACGTCGCAAAATTTTATCATTTGATGCTGTGATCCGTAACTTTGCATTGAAAAAAGTCTAGAAAGGGTTGAATTAAATCAGGGATGTCCAAAGTCTGGCCCGCGGGCCAACTCCGGCCTACGAGACATTTTTGTATGGCCCGCGCCTGTTATTGTACAATGTGTTATTTTTGGCCTGCAAACACACAAAAATCATATAAATTCAACTTGCAGTTTTCAGAAAAATTATTGTGGCTGTTGGCCCGCGAACACTTATTATCAAATCTGTCTCGCGTGGGAAAAAGTTTGGACACTCCTGAATTAAATGCTTGGTTGAACTATTTTCGTTGCCTGTAGGCCTATTGTGTGTTTACAAAGCTTTCTAGACAAAATAGTTAGCCTCAATGGCATTTTTGCTGCAAGTGTAATCCAGTGATTATTGATGATTTTTACATTGAACGAAGTTCTTTTCATGCTGAGGAAAGTAGGCTAACTTCAGCTTAACACAAACATGCAACGCAATATTTGCTAAAAAATATTATAGAGCCCATTTTTCGTATTGTTTCCCGACCAGTGCTGACTTCTCTCGGAGGCCCTGGCTGTAGCCTAATTATAATTATAATATAATTTCAACCAGCTAAAAAAAAATGTTGTTGTCCAAGTCTGGTACCTATAATTTCGTTCATCCACGGAGGGTTTATTGCCTATTTTGTTCAGTTACCGAACGATTCATTCCTATTTTTGCTGTCGTTACAGACGGTCGTTTGAATTTTTATTCTGACTTTTCTTATAAGAATGGTCGACCTTTCCTATTTTGTTCGGTGATGCAATGATCGCGCCCTGTTATCCCAGTCCGGTATATGGTTATGGGGTTATTCTTTTTGAAATGCGCCGCTACATGCATCATTTAGTTTACCTATCTGGCAACTTTGGTAGCTACTGTTGTCTGGTAGCCTATCAAAAAGGTTCAGAGGTACAAGGTCAGGCAAACCGCTCAAAAAAAAAAAAGAAAAACAAAAAGTTTTAGGCTACCAAAAAGAGGCAGCATATGTTTTTACATTTGATATATTTGCTTATTTTATACAACGACGATCACGTAAATAAATTTTTCTTCCATTTTCTTAGGATTCTGTAAATTTTCATGTACTGTAGGCCTAACCGCTGCTCCCGAGATAAACATAAAAAACGGAGCTGAGAATAAAACGATTCGCTATCGCCCTTTAGAAACAGAGACAACAGACAGGAGGAGAGAATAAATAATAGAACGTATAACTTACTTTGTAGCCTACGTAACAATTTGGATGACTGCTAAAATGTAATAATTCGTAAGTCGTAACCTAACATTGTTTCATTATTCTATAATATTTAATTTTATTTTTGTTAGATCTACAAAATTATGCGATTAGTAGGCCTAATACCTTCTGACAACTTTAAAATCATAATTCGAACAACAAAGTATTCTATTTGGAGAAAGTTTAATGGAGTCAGATAGCCAAATTAGCTAGAATATTCACAGGCAGGCTGTATGTTAACTAAATCAATTAAATAACATGATATAAATTCTTCAAACTAAGGAATAAATTTTTGGTGTAGCCTAAATGGTAAAAGGAAACAAACATTGGCCATTTTTCGTGCGATGTTTTTGAATGCTGAAGATAGCTTGGTGTGTTCGGTGTTCTTCTTTCGTATGAGAAGTTGGTTTTTAGACTACGTTTCATTGGGGTCAAATGTACGGGCATTCTTCGAGCAGCCACTTCATTGTAGAGTCCTCCACCGTTGACAGTCCAACTGCCCTTGGTGGAGTAAACGTCGGGCAGTGATAGAGGATGTGATCTGCTGTCTGTTTCTCAGCACCACATGAGAAAAAGACTACACGTTCGGTGTTAATCTAGCCTAACACCTCTTCACCTGCCACTGCATGTTAGGCTGTAGTTGTATTAAGTGTTAATACAGTATGGCCCTTAATTAGAAAATACATTTTCAAAAATTTAGCTTTTATGGCTCTCTTACCTAACAAGGTTCCCGACCCCTGTATTAGACTATACACCACCCCAGAGATTGTGAGTAATGTTGCGTCTTTAAAAGTATATTTAGGCTACAAAAACAAAATTTGGGAAAATTTTGTTTGTTTCCCCCAAATGGTTTAATTTCATATGGGATATGGCTATGCAAAAATCTAACACGAGTCACCGCCACTTTTCAAGGGTGGTGAACAACAAAGCCTTCGATCTTTGGGTGACGAAGAAGAATCGATGAACCAGCGAGATCGAGCATTGAAATGCGAAGATTGTAGCCTATTGTTGCTATAGGTAAATTAGTCAGAAATAATAATAGGCTACTGTAATATAATAATTGTGTTTTTATTTACGCCCATTGCGATAACATACAGTAGGCTACACTGCGATCACAGATGCGATACAAACAGACGACAGGAAGCAGAGAAGTGACATATAGGCCTAGTCTTCGAGTCAGCTGCTCCCCTTATTTTGGCTTGCCATTAAGTGTCTTTGCCGAGACACAGCCATTGGTTAAATAAAAGCGTCCTCTTTTGTTCAAACCAAGAGACGGTTCGATTTACTAATCCGGCCCTTAGTTTTGTTTACACACAAACACTGACTCAAACACAATAACTGAAGAATATAGAGTTGGTCTAACTTTAGTTCTTTATGCTTCTGCAATGTGCACTGAACTGCAAAGACTGTTACATGGGACTGTAACTACCCGGTACTTAGAAAATCCCAAACTTTTAGCAAGTAAAATGTGTACCTTTTTGTCGCAACTGTGTTTAAAACAAAAATGTTTCTTTTGGAGCATGGCGCCCTATACACAGGCTGTGCTAACATACAAGCTTCGTTTGACTGAAGGTCTATCTAACAGTAGCAAACATCGCTTGTATAAGTTGATAGTTTATGTACTCGCCAATAAATATGGCCAGTTTTTGTGTTAAATTTTGTGAGATTTTTAACTATTTGGTGCTGAAAATCCCAAAATTATCTGGCAACACTAGGAATCAGAAAAATTTCGTCATTTTTTCACTGCTGAGTGCTGACTGCTGACTACTCTAATTTTTATAGAATTTGTTTTGTTCCTACTTTGGAAATTTTTATGCATACTTAGGGACAAAGTTAGGGAAGTAAGCTGTTTAGGAAAATTTCTTGCCTTGGTTCACTTGCTGCACTGATTGAATATAGTGGGGTTTGTGCTGAAATCTGTTAAAATGTGACTACTGTACTGTAATTTTTTTTACATCTTTTTGAACTGATTCATCCACATCAATTTTTACCCAACAATATAAACTGTTATGCAGTGAACAATGGTGGAGTAACAGTTGAGACTAGAACCAGAGCACCATTCTTAGATTTTTGTTGATTGAGGAGTTTTTGAACCTAGATTTTGGGAACTTTATGTTTGTGTAATTTGTGAGAACCAGGGATATCTAAAGAAGGGGATACGAAGGCTTCTATTATGTCTGACGTTAGAAGGGCTTTTGTTTATTGTAAATAATCTCTGTTTATCGTAAAGTGACAATTGACATCGATAGAAGTTTAATAAATCTTGTTATAACCTGCATTGCGCTATTATCACGCCTGGATATTCACTGCATGCTCATGGTGGCTTGTTAATTCAAATACCCATATACATACTTGCTTTACATCTAGCCTACTGCAAAGGCTTAGTTAAAAAAATAACTTAAAACTTTACCTCTTGGTACTGTAGCAGTTTTGAGAATATAAATTGCTAAATGTGATCACTGAATCTCAATAAAGCACTGCAAGCTTATTAACAATACTTGAGTGAAAAAACCTTGCCTGAAAGTTATATTAAATCATCTGTAACCCAAATGAATTATTTAATATTGTATGACTTCATGTAGGTGTACAAAACTCTATATGGCTAAGTTTATGCCTGCACCAATGTTCTATATCAGGGGTGTTAAAATTATTTCTGCCATGATCCACCACAACCAAGCCTGACAACATGATGATCCACTAAATACGAATAGTAAACATATTGGACAATGGACAATTGGACATGCTTTAATTTTTATGGTGCTTTATTTAAATGTAAATAGATATATAACCTACAACATATTAGTAACTTTGTAAAAGTCAAAAGTGAAGTGTGCTACAGCTGCAACATTGTTTCAATGACAAAAATGATGAGTTGGTTTAGATCTCACAATAGCATCGATGCAGGGCTTTCTGATATCCTCAAAAGCTCATGAAGATGAGCATTTGTGAGTCTCGTTCTATGCTTGTTTTTTTACAAAATTCATTGATGAAAACAACGACTCACAAAGGTACCTACATTAAGGTGTACCAAAAAACCTTACTTTCACTGATCTTGCTGTTGGCTGGCAAAAAGTTGTGTTTGGGGTCAAAACTAATGCTAATATAAAAAAATTTTAATTTCATTGATGTTTGACGCCTATTTTCTTTACGTTTCCATGGAAACAACCCAAATTTTTAAAAAATGGTGTAACTTGAAAACCACTATAGTTAGAAAGTTCTAATACACACCAAAAGTTCCAGAACACCAATATTCCTATGAGTGTTTAATACATTTTATGGGTCTAGGTAATGTAGTTTTTTAGATATTTCCTAAAATAGCGTTTTTGTAAAAAATCTAGTTAATTTACTCTAAAAATTATTTTATACAAATTTTTGCTATAGCTGGCTAAAGTGGCAATGTAACAATCACACAGTAGTCTGGCAATGTAAACAAAAAATTAAAGTATATAATTGACTAAAAACTTAAATTACCGGTATACATACAGTTATATATGCAGTAAGCAATACTATTTTACTTCCTTTGACAATGCTCAAGACAAAAGGTATACCAGTGGTCAGCATTGGCGTAATTTTTTTTAAAAATTTGTTGAAATTAGGGGTGCTCTAAGTTATCTTACGAAAATTGTCAATATAGGCTAATCAATTGAAAACCTGACCGATGGAAAATGTTAAAACAAATGACTCAATCTAATAGTAAATTCAACCATGTTTAGCCTACGTCATGAAACGTCGAATCAACATAAAAGATAATTTTGTCGTATGTGTAATCGAATAGACTGCAACGGTGTGTCAAACGATCAGATAGAAATGAAAACAAGTATTACATGCGAGGCGAAAGTGATCTTACATTGAATATTGAAATATATTCGACTTTAATTTGTTCACGTCTGCCTTATAATGCGGCTTGCTATAAATTAATCACATCCAAATTTGTTTCTGCGGGTCGTTGTCTTGGAAACAAACTCCGTGACAAGTTCTTCCATGTTTAATTTCTCCGCCAATTCGCGATAACTACCTATAGGCTATAACGGCCAAATTGTTCAGTCGTTGTTGCGTTTGAGTGCTGCGAAGGTAGGTCTTCAAGCGTCGTAATAACGAAAAGGAACGTTCGGCTTCACAGGAAGAAGTCGGCATAACAATGTAAGTTACCAAAGCTGCATATATATTTGGCATTATATCGACCATTGACGGCTGTGCAATGAATTTCTGACGTAGCGTATTCACTGTCACAACATCACCGTCACGTTTGCAACAAGCGAACCACTGTTTGCGTTCACGCAGCAAATCCTTGCGTTCCCAATCACCATCATAAAATTGGCTTACTTTCGTAACATCGGCTTCTTTGATTGTGGGATTCTCTAGCAGCTCTCGTAGCAAGTCTGCCATTCGGTATGATGAAGAAGGGAAACGGCTAACGATTGCATCTGACGCCGTTTGCAGGATGTTTTTGTAGACGTTTGAGTAGAAAACAGCAATTTTCTTCGAGCCAGACAAATTGTTTTCTCTCGAACGGCACTTCTTGACGCAGTGCGCGTGTTTGTGCTTAATTGTTACGCAATAGTACAATCATGTCTGCCCTTGATATGTGTGGCGCTGCGTGCCACACACAAATGTAAAACACTGAAAATATTGCGCTTTGGTGAAACGACTTTCAAGAAAGAAAAAAAAAACGGTATTTAGCAATGCAAATTTCCATTTGAATCGGTGTATTTTGTATGCAAACCAGGACCCAGGGGTGCTCTCGCATTTATGTTGTTACCTCAGATTTTCATTTTGGGGTGCTCAAGCACCCTTCGCACCCCTGAAATGACGCCTATGGTGGTCAGGTACCTGTGTAGCCGTAATGTGATATGCATTGTTTTATGCATCATATCAATGGAAATCAATGTTGCTTGATTTGTAGTTTTTACAAGTATGTACAGTTTCATTCTTTTTTTAGTAACTCTTTCTGATGATGTAGCAACTGTGGCTTGTTTTTTTCTCAATCCTTTGATATGATCTTTAAAATGTTTTGTTTTGCTGTAGAATTCCAGGTGAGTTTGTCATAAAATTCAGTAAGAAGACCCAATGTTCATTCAGATGCATCATTGACAACTGGGATTGCTTTGATTATATTTCTTACCTTTAAGTACAGTAGATGTTTGTGCCAAAACTTGGGATTAGCTGTTAAAAAACTTGTATCTAATTTGAGCAAATTGAACCAAGTCCATGAGTCTTTTCCTATAAGGTTGTGGAGTTGAGTTTGTTGTTGAAGAACTGGCATTTGCTGGATTCTGGTTTTTGGAAGTTTACTTGATTAAAATACTCCATCATACTTTAAAAGTTCTCTAGCCATTTTCTGTTTCTGAGTGAAGGAAACATGATCACTGAATAGTGCAAAAATAACTAGGCGCTCAGAAAGGTACTACAAATGTTTACCAAACTTTGTCAAATATGCTGAAGATATTTCAATAAAAAGTGGAGGTATAGTTGCAGAATATTTTTGCATCTCTTTCATATCATTCCTCAACTGGCAATGTAGTTTTAAACCACCATTGATTAGAGAATCAAGAAAATTGGATGTAGTAAACCAGGGCTCTATAATCTATATGATATAATACTAGAAAAACTGCCAGGATACCAGACAAGTGTTCCATTTTTAAGCTCCAGGAGCATCACATCATGCTCATTGGATGAGTAGAGTATCAATAATATATTCTTTGAAAATATCTTCATTCAAATCACAATTGCTGAAGTTAAATCTGGTATCTGAAGCAACATTGAATGAAATCTCATCTCTGGCAGTTTTTCTAGTATTTTATCATATAGAGCCCTGGTTTACTGCATCCAATTCTCTTGATTCTCCAATCAATGATTTAAAACTACATTGCCAGTTAAGCAATGATATGAAAGAGATGCAAAAATATTCTGCAACTATACCTCCACTTTTGATTGAAATACCTTCAGCATATTTGACAAAGTTTGATAAACATTTGTGGTACCTTTCTGAGCGCCTAGTTATTTTTGCACTATTCAGCGATCATGTTTCCTTCACTCAGAAACAGAAAATGGCTAGAGAACTTTTAAAGCATGATGGAGTATTTAAATCAAGTAAACTTCCAAAAACCAGAATCCAGCAAATGCCAGTTCTTTAACAACAAACTCAACTCCACAACCTTATAGGAAAAGACTCATGGACTTGGTTCAATTTGCTCAAATTAGATACAAGTTTTTTAACAGCTAATCCCAAGTTTTGGCACAAACATCTACTGTACTTAAAGGTAAGAAATATAATCAAAGCAATCCCAGTTGTCAATGATGCATCTGAACGAACATTGGGTCTTCTTACTGAATTTTATGACAAACTCACCTGGAATTCTACAGCAAAACAAAACATTTCAAAGATTATCAAAGGATTGAGACAAAAACAAGCCACAGTTGCTACATCATCAGAAAGAGTTACTGGAATGGAATGAAACTGTACTTGTAAAAACTACAAATCAAGCAACATTGATTTCCATTGATATGATGCATAAAACAATGCATATCACATTACGGCTACACAGGTACCTGACCACTGGTATACCTTTTGTCTTGAGCATTGTCAAAGGAAGTAAAATAGTATTGCTTACTGCATAAATCTTTTCAGGTATATACAATGTATGTATATACTGTATGTATACCGGTAATTTAAGTTTTTAGTTAATTATATACTTTAATTTTTTGTTTACATTGCCAGACTACTGTGTGATTGTTACATTGCCACTTTAGCCAGCTATAGCAAAAATTTGTATAAAATAATTTTTAGAGTAAATTAACTAGATTTTTTACAAAAACGCTATTTTAGGAAATATCTAAAAAACTACATTACCTAGACCCATAAAATGTATTAAACACTCATAGGAATATTGGTGTTCTGGAACTTTTGGTGTGTATTAGAGCTTTCTAACTATAGTGGTTTTCAAGTTACGCCATTTTTTAAAAATTTGGGTTGTTTCCATGGAAACGTAAAGAAAATAGGCGTCACACATCAATAAAATTTAAAATTTTTTATATTAGCATTAGTTTTGACCCCAAACACAACTTTTTGCCAGCCAACAGCAAGATCAGTGAAAGTAAGGTTTTTTTTGGTACACCCTAACCTACATAGAAGCGAAGCAAGTAAGGACCCTTTCAGTCAGCCTTGTTATAACTGGGTAGTGGGTACTTGGGTAGCCTACCTTTCCAAGGTTACAAGTGCTAACCAAAACACATTTGGATTTGCGATACAAATCTCATCTCTTTTAAGATTACACACTTACACAGTTCAACCTGCATTTTATACCAGCAATGCATATTCAGTGGAAAGTTTGGTTTTCCAAGTGCCATCAACATCAACAGGCCGTGGATAAGAGATTAGCTCTATAACTGAAGTTCTGATAAACAATTAAACATGTGAGGGCATAAATCGACAAATCTTTGAATGCAGGATGCTGAAGCAGTACAGCAAATCAAAATGCTTCACTGTCATCCACTGGTGTCCCATCTTTTTCGTTGACGTTGAAAGATCCACACAAGAAGTTGAAAAGATCTGGAACCAGATCTAGATCCGCCATTTGAACATCACTGTTCTATATATGTATATATAGCAATTATAGCATACAATTTATCAGTATTTTTATTAGTAGAATATAGGCCTAGTAGGTAAATTAGTACTAGATTAATTTGTTTTTATTTAGTGCATACAATTATTTTGGCATGCAATTATCAAGTTGCATTCAAACTGCAAAATGTGGGTCTGCTACTATTCGGTGAGTTCCTAACCTCTAACCCCTAACCCTAAAACGGCAATGATAATTAGGCTATGGTACCCGATAATTTAAAAAAAAAATTGAAAAAATCACCGAATAGGGATCGGACTCACCGAATCGGGCCATCCTGGCAAAATGTAGTCTATATACTCAAACTGACGTGTTTTTCACAGATTAATACAATACACATTTTGTTACTAAACTTTTTATATCAACCATTTTTAATATTTTGCTGGAAGGTGATTAAACTAAACACAGTCATGAACAATAAATTCGATGCGTAAGTAACTGTAAAGTTTAATTATATGAATTTGGACTTAAAATCTTTAAGTCTAACTGATTTTATGCTATAAGCTTAGACGCCACATTTACTTACACTGTGATGCTCTTCTTATGAAGTCTTTTTAGCGAGCATTAATAAGCTTGTACTATAGCGAGAAATACATGTTGGAAAAGTTTTTCTCAAACCATATGTTGTGATGCCCTGGTACTTCATTCAAAACGTCGCAGTTACACAACAGATTGACTTTTTTACTAACTGAACATTACTGTTAGTTTATAAATTTTGACTTTAATTTAGTGTAATCTTGCAATTGAAATTATTTATATATATGATATACGACATTTGTAAGCACGGCGCTTGTAGGATTTAAGCCACCTGCGCTCAATGGTCGGCAATGTCTATCCTCTATTTTTCTCTCATAAATTCATAAAATGCCTTGTTCAACAACACACAGCAAGAGTTAGAATAATGTTTCTTGATCTTGCTATATTTTCATTCTTAAAACATTTATTCAGCTGCTGGAATTGGCAATGTGTTTTGTTTTTAAAGAATCTTTTCATTCATAGATTAATCAGGCCATATTGTCAATTCCATTAACAAATCATTTGCATTGAAAAATCATTTGCATTAAAAAAGTTTAAAATCTCAGACTAAAAGATGACGACAGCGGCTCCGGTTCAGAAGAAACAAAAGAAGATTCAAATAAAAATTTTCAAGATGTTGCACCTGGACCTGGGGAGCACCCATTACAGTATACTTACTGCTTTTGGTATTCCAAAAGACCTCCTGGAAGAACTCAAGATCCTTCAAGCTTTGAGAAAAACATGAAAATTGTAGGGACGTTTCGATCGGTAAGTAAAACGTTTTACACAACACTCACATGTAAATTGGTCACTTATTTCACTGAAGAAGTGAATGAAAATGATATCAGTAGGCCTAGTCATGTTAGGCAGGGTTTGGGGTTAGATTTCTGGCTCTGTGCTGAATTAAAGTGACTTTTGTTTCATAATATTGATATTATTTGTGAAGATCTAGCTATTTGTTCCAGCTAGCTCAAGTCCACTTGCTTCTAAAGTTTTTCAGTAAAAGTTCCTTAGAAATCTTGGAAAATATATCCGGGCCATAAATTTTCTGTACTTCACTTTTTTAAACAGATGATTTGATGAGTGATAAAAATCTCATTGTTGATGAAATATAAAAAGTTTGTTTGCCATATTTTGTCACTGTTATGTCTGTACCATGTTGTTTTGCAGTCTTTTTCCAATGAAACACGAGTTTTCTGCCACTTAATTTTAAACATAACACATAATTATGTGCACGTGCAGTCATTTCATTACAATCACTTAGGTGGAACAATTTTGGAAAATCTACAGCCACATGGTGAGAGTGAGCGATCTGGTCGGGCACAGTGATGTTCACGTGTTTAAAGGCGGAATAAAACCACTCTGGGAGGTGGGATGGCTTCTTTTGCTTCAATGCTTGCATTAAATAAAACCTTAGCGTATTTTCCATAAATTGGCTTAGATAGCTATTTCACCAATACACAAAACAAGGTACTACTATCCAAGGTTTGTTTAAAAAAAATAGTTCCATTAAAGAGATTTATTGTCTGATCATTGATAAATCATTGCCGAGATGTGCCAGTTCTCATCACAAAGAAGCCTGGACATCCCAGGAAGACGTGGGCTGATACAATAAATGGTGACAGGAAGCGGTGGCAGATGACCAACATTAGCCCCCACGATCGTGATGAGTGGAGACTGGGGATGTGCCTTGCCAGACCCCGTCCTATCCCGACATCCGGGAAATAAGACGTAAAACGGGAAGAAGAAGAAAAGAAACATTTCAATCTGGTCTGAATGTATCTTATGCATGAAGTATCATACGAGAATTTAATGTACCGTGGTTTGTTGACATTTGGGACATACACCATTCGTAATGAGTCCCCCTGCAAACCAGCGGTTTTCAACCGAGAAAACTCCGATTGACCACCTGTTTTGCATGAGTTCATTTGTTATTTTTTGTTTTGTTTTTTTCTAGACCTTTGCGTCATAAATATATAAAAACAATATTGCATCCCAATCTTCAACAAAACAAAGAAATGAATCGAATTTTTTCGGCTTACGTGGAGCACGCATATGCAAAACTAAAAATGTACAGCACACAAAAGTTACAGAAACTCGTTTTGAAACGTGCAAGGGCTCATGAAACTGCACACTGCACAGTAATGCTTTTTTATTCCACAAAGGACAAAGAAAATCGTTCTGGTGGGAAGTGGATAGTCAGACTTCGCAAGGGATTGGTCACCCGCTGCTGGGAGAACCTCATACTGGCAATGCTCGGCGAACAGTTCATGGTGGGAGACGAGATATGCGGTGCAGTTGTTTCTATTCGTTTTCAGGTAATAACGTTTCGTTGTCTCACACATGCTTCTTGCTCGCTTAGGCTACTTTTCAATAAGCCTACTTTCTCCGGGCCATTAGTATGATATTGTGGTTTCGGACAAATAACAGGTAGAATTATTTTTATTGGTTTCAAATGGATACAGTATTTAAAAAAGTCGATAGCCAAACGATTGGTTTCTGCCAAAATCATTAGAAAGATCAAATCTTGGCCAATAAGTTTACACAAAGGAAGTTATCGCATGATTTTGGTGAACCGGATAAAAACTTGTACACTTATCTATAGAATGGTTGCGTTTCCATATGATATCCGTTTTTCATCGCATTGAATACCGTTGTTATTCGAATTAAATGTTAGGACTATTTGTTGCGGTTTATTTTATTTTGCAATTGTTTAAGCAACGGACCCAAAGAACAGGCAAGAAGCTGTGACGTACAAGCGCTTAGCCTTTCATATCGCGCAACACACGAGAAATCATTAAACTTTTCCGGATTTGAAGTCCAAATTATTGAGCAACCCAATCAAATTATTAAAATTAAAACTAGTAGTTTCACCCTGTCCCTTGCATCTTCCTCCTTAAAAAAGTCGGACTGAAGGAGGAAGATGCAAGGGACAGGGTGAAATGGAGAAAAGGGATTAAAACAATTGCTGCGCGGAAACAATCGGCCACCCACACTAGTGGGGAACAAACCGACGATGGATTATGATGATGAAAACATTACCTTTCTCTCACACCATTTCTTTTTTTTATATTTTGTCTGATTTCTTATGACAAATAATTTTCGTGATCGAGCAAATCGATGTTGTCGAACTTTATTTGTAATTGTACCTGAATTTTACGTGGAAGCCTAAAGAGACGATTTTTGTTGTGTAACGCTTTTTTATCGTCTCGTGTCTCAGGAGGACATCATATCAATATGGAACAGAACAGCATGCGACACACAAGTGACGTCACGTATCAGAGACACTTTGCGTCGTGTCCTTAATCTCCCCCCTAACACAGTCATGGAATACAAAACGCATAACGAGAGTTTAAAGTAAGTGTTTCTAAGAAGACGTTTCCTACTCCTATTAACCCTTCATACGTTACTTTGCTGTTTTATGTTTGTTTATGCGTAGTTGTGCATTGTTATTGTGTATTCATATTCATGCTAGTTTGTATTCTTTTACTGATGAACGTGTGCTGGTTTATTTTGGATGTCGTATTGATTTGACGCGATAGTTTAGTTTTTGTCCAGTCTAATATTGCTGATGTTCTTTTTCAAATAAGCATGAAATGTGGTTCAATAACTCAACGTTGTCAAAAGACGAAGCTGTTTTAGAATCACAGTATTTTAGCACTAAACAGCTTTTGCTGAGATGAGCTTTTTGTAGATGATCCAATTTGTGGATTATCGTCTGACTTGCTCAGTGCGCCTTAATTTATAAGTGTTCATTTTGCCCTGACAGCAATTTAAGTTTGAGATCCGTGATTTAAGCTATTACTTTTTATGCAAGCGAGATACCGTTGTCGTTTCACATTGGCCAACGATTTGTGTGGGTAAGCTACATGTTATTTTTGGATTTAGTGAATTTTGGAATTGTTTAGACAGTTAGTGCTGCGAGGAAACACGCAAATTTACTCCGACCGCTTAATTTTGTTAAAATCACGATATTTTAACCGAAATTAATTTTTTCCAGGGACAAGTCGAGCTTTCGTAACACTGCTGCTTTCACCAGATAGCATCATGACGGTTTTCGTGTGTTTAAAAATTTCCAGTCAAGAAAATGGTGTGGTATTCCAGAGTTGTTTTACGAAACCTTTTGCGACTTTGCTATTTTTACATCAATTTTTGTACTTAAATCTTAACCCAATGGGAAGCGATGTAATCGTCCAACTTTTCAAGTCTCACATTCATTCAACTCCATCGGGTATGGAATCGGCAAGTGTTAAAAGCCAGAACTAGCGTTCATATTAGGTGTCGGCTGACCTTTGATTCCAACTAATTTAAAATTTCGTTCGTCTCACTATTGCATTCAAGTTTGGCTTCCAGTGCATTGCTGACCAGAGTTTAATTTTGGAGCAATGAAGCTTCAAAATTTGTAAAATTTTTCCATATTTTCAAAAAAATTTCTCCAGAAGTTGTTATTTTTTATTTACATGCACGGGTTTGTGACATGAAACTAAACGGAGCGTAATAAGAATGATAATTTGAAACATTTTAACAGAAAATGTTGTATGTACAAATTTTCCGTTTTTATGTAGATCATACTATACGTAGGTCATAGAGTTAAATTATTTTTTTCCGTCTTCCCGGCTGCAAGAAAAACGGGGGAATCGAAAACCCAATTGGTGACACTAGGCAGCAGCTGCTGACTTATGAAATAAAATTTACTTTTAATGATTTTGTCTCTCTTCGCTTTTATCCGACTGGAGTTGTCTAATTATCGAGGAAAAGAAAGAATATCTAACCAAGTGACTAAGTGAGAAAAATAATTAACTTATCTGTGAAGTTTGAATTTATTTTATATTCACCGGCGAAAGTGTTGTTTCATGTTTTATTTCCGACCATCAAAGTGAAAAACATTTGCCTACCTGCAGCTGCAATCACATAACAAGTGTCTGGAAAAAAGATAAAAGCAACAAAACGTCAAAGCGTACTGGAGACGAAAATGATTCACAAATACAGTTCAGGGTTTTCGCACGGTTGCGACACCTTTCAGAAAATGTCAAAAACGAATTCAATTTTATTTTTCATTGCTGGCGCGAACGTGTAGAGAACGATAAAGTAAACACACGAATTTTACACCAACAAAAGGAAAAGATGACTAAACCAAAAAGTTTAAAATATGCATCAATAAAACAGAGTTTTAAAAATGCACAGCCACCAAACTTAGAAAGGCTACAGTAGTAGCATAGATATATCTATGGTAGTAGCTAGGCTATACACGCAGCTGCGGCGCAAAAGTATTTGAAATGAAGTTACAAGCTCATTTTGTTCATACAACCAGAACCAACCAGTAAAATTTAACGATAGCAATCGAGGACTGTTGATATCTTTGGTCCTGTCAGCCATCAAAGCTAAGTATCAGCATGCATAGCATAGCCTATTGTTTATCCTTTGACTAGTGCAATTCGCGCAGAACCGTGTGTTTGTCTGCTCCGACAGCTTAACTTCATTCTGTCAAACTTGGTGACCGAGCCTGCATCAGTGGCTCAATACATCTGCAAGTACGCGAAACTTTTGATTGAATCTTTATCCTCGGACTGGAAAAGCTTCTTTGAGAGCCTAATCCGGCAGTTTTGCATAGGCTACTTGTAGAAGCTTTGAACCACTGACGCAGACCCGGTGTAGCAGTCCAAGAGTTACTGCATGCCAAAAGTTACAAGAGTTGCCAAATATTTCATTTAAATTTTATTTAATTTTGTTTCAAAAAAATAATTAAATTTTTAACCTCTCAAAAGGTCAGATTAATAATTACAAGTATTTTGTAATGTTAACTGAAAAGCTTGCATTAGTTTGAGAGCAATGAATTCATTACACTTAGTTAAAACAATTTTCGCTTTTCTATCGATTGTGAAAACGCCTGGCACCGCTGGTAACTTTTGGACTGACAGTAACTTCCAGACTGCAACGCCGCAGAAGCAGTCCAAAAGTTACTGAGATTGTAAGTGGGTGTGCTTTTTCGAAATTCTTTTGGGAAAACTTGTGAATGGACTGAAACTTCACTTGGTCAGTAGATTAAACCCTCTGCAAGTGTGTGAAAGATGAATCCCAAGGATATATATTCTCACCACGAAACCATAATTCTAGACTTTTAAGTTTCGTGCCACGTGTTTTCGATGGGAGTGGGAGTCCAACGGAAATTCATTGGAATCTCAAAGTGTTCAACACTTTCGTAAAAGCTAAAGCCTTCCCCGCGTGTGATACTGTGATAGCCTACTCACTGAAGGTTGATGGCGTTTTGACTACTGGTTGGCCTACATGTAGCCTAAGTTACTTTATATTTCTTCAAAACGGTAATTATGAAAAACCAGACCAAAAATAGGCTCACTGCTTCATTCACTAGAAAACTTTGGTTTTAACTTTCATGAAATAGGCCTACATAAAATATAGTCAAAGACTATGTTCGTCAACTACAACTCAAGACCAGCGGCTAACAAGTCAGCCTTCAAATGCAAACTTTGTACGATATATTAAGGCCTGTTGCTGTATAGCTTACTAAATGCCACCGATTCGCGTATAGCCCGATTTAAACTTTGAAATGTTTGGAGCGATGATCAATTAAATTATTTGTTTCAACAGAGCCATATAGCCTACAATGAGTCAATAAAACACTCATAATAGGCTACTACATTGTGAATCGTAGGTTGCATTATAGCACAATCAGGATGACAGCAAAAGACTATAAGCTAAGTGGTCATCTAGTCAATCACCTCCCCACGCAAATTTATTTGCCAACGCACGTAAGGCACGGACACAACTTCAAATGGTATGATACAAACAAATCAGGTTAAAATGATAGCCTACGTAAATTGTTAGGTTACAAATTCAAATTTCATTCCAAAACAGCAACAATTTCTGGTACAAAACTCATCTTATTTTCGCTTCATTCCCAATAATACGTTTCTGCTGTAAATCATGTGTTAAGATGCAATGGTGGATAAGTCTTCAAGTTCAACATGTTTTCAATGTTGAAATCATTTATACAAATCTGCTGCAAGCGTCAAATCTGAAAACCTTGTTTTAGTAACTTCTGGACTGGCAGTAACTTTCAGACCGCGTATACGCGGTCCAGAAGTTACGGTAACTTTCAGACCGCAGTAACTCCTGGACCGTTACACCGGTCATCGAGATTGACAAAAGTTTCCGATTGTTGAAGTGTTGGTGCCGGGGAATTATTCCATTCATTAGATCCTGCTGAATGGATAGTAGTCCATAACATGCGTCGCTCAAGCGCGCACCCCTAGAGTCAAACCAGCTCCGCTTGATCGTGAAACTTCTTCACGAAATCACGCGCTAACCAACTGAGCTATCGGGGCGGATTTAACTCAACTACCAGATTTAAAAGTTTACTCTTAAAGGTTTCTCAATCCGAAGACAAAGATGCAATCAATCACTGTCTTTATGTCACACGTTTCTCAAAACGTTAACTCCCTCTCGATCCTAGGTTTTTCTTGAGTGTGGTGATCAACAGTTAAGCCTGGTCTACACTACAAGCCCGAAAAGCGCAAACGCATGCCTTGTCCAGCCTCGACTGACTAAAAACTGTCTACACTGGCAAATTTGATCTTGCAACCGTGTGCATTCAAGCGCTAACAACATCACTTTCTGCTTGGCTACATCATCTGGCTGGAAATTCGCCTTCAATTGATTCAAACTTATCAATCAAACGCATCCATCGCTGTACTGACACAGTGTAATAGGTCAACTGAAAATAATCTAGAATAGTATTGTAGGCCTACAGCTATCTTTTAACTTGTACAGTTGAACACTGCAATCAATGCAAGGCTAGCAGGTAGGCCAACCCAAGTTTGACCAAAAGCCTGGTGAAGTGCTACCTGAACCTGACCAACAGCTAAAGATAGTTTGAATCCGTCTAAGAAGTAGGACCACCATACTAGCTGGAAGGCCAACTTTAATCATACCAACATCCTAGTGAAGTGCCACCTTAACCAAACTAACAGCTAAGTATAGGCCTATGTAAGACTTTTTTAAACCTAACCTTTTAATTTTTATCTACACTCACCAACTAACCTATTAACTGAAACAGAGTACCATCTTTCCAGAAAACTGAAACTGCCTTTCCGCCAAAGTCCCACAAAATGCCAAGACCTGAGCTCAAACTAAATTTTGAGCCAGAACCTTGGTCAAGCGAATCTCTCCAGAGCGTAAAAAAAGCTCGCGATGACCAGACATTTTCAGGCCGAAGGCGGCGCTGTAGCCGAGAGAAGATTTGTCTTAAATAAACAAAGAATGCGCCACGCTCAGCTCAAAATATTGTGTAGTGTAGACCAGGCTTAAGTGAGGTAACAAATCTTTCGTGTTACTATAACTATCATCTGGGAATAAACTGCGTTGTCAGATTGAAGGCACACTATAAACTTGGTCAGAAGCCTGGTTTAAAGAAAAAGATAATGGTCTTTCCTACGCTGGGCAGGTTTAAGTAAAATAACGTCTGATATATTTGGCAGCATTGACACTTATCGGTCATTTATTTGTCGCCAGGTGTCACTCTGTCACGGTTTGCTAACGCAAGAAATGTCAAGGAGTTATTCAGAAAAGAACATTAACTTTACTAGGAATAGGTGAACGAAATCTCTAATTACTTGGGCTGAAAAATGCCTTGAGTCTTTGGCAGTTTCTTGACTAGATTTGTTGTGTAATCAAAAAGTTCAGATTAAAATAAAAACTGTTGAATTAAAAAATTAAAACTTACTTTTTTTTATGATCTTTTTTATTTAGTGACGACACACTGTGGGTTATAAAGGTAAAACAGAAAGGCAGATCCAACTGAGCAGCATAATGAAGTAGCCCAAAAAAAGTCGACAGTTTCCTTTAAAGGGAACCGAGTAAATAATATTCAGAACGTCGGTCAGACGCCTTCTCTAAGTAACCTCGAAAGCAATCGATGTGACGCGCCCCTGAGACAGTTGGGGCAGACCATCTTACATTTGTGAGCTCACCCTGCTCGCCACCATTGCTTTCGCCTTTGCTAGACGGAATATCTGATGCAGTCTTGAAAAACTAAAATTTTTTAATCTTTTTAAAATTGAATTAGAATTAATGTGATTAGAGCTATTCAAGTTTTCACAAATTAGAACTAGGGCCACCAAAGTTTTCTCTAATTAGAGTAGAATTAGTTAAACGTAGTAGTCACATATATTTTTCTATTTGATTGACAACGCTAATATGACTACTCTAGATCAAAATGTCATCACGTCACAGCACCAAAACCAGTCGTGTCGTAATTGACATTGTGACGCAGGGCTGGTGAATTAATGAATTAATCGAGTTGTCAATGATAGCATGTCAATTTGATCTTGGTCGTTTTGTTTCATTTTACTTGCATGAGGTTGATAAGAGCGCAGTTTTCTTTCGTTTGCTGAAAAATGTTGTCCGACAAAGTAGAATTTTTGGCAAAAATGGAGATTAAATTAGAATTACAGTTTATAGTTTAAAAAACTACAATTAGAGTAAACTAGTTTTTACTAAATTAGAATAGAATTAGAATTACCAACATTTTAGTGCTGTCTGTAAATTACCAAATTCTAGTAGGCCTATTGTTTAATTCATTGAATTAGACAACACTAGAATTATCTAGTTGTCCAAGTCTGATCTGAACAGGAATCTGAAGCCTACGAATCCCAACAAACTTCATTTGTTCACTGGCATTGCATCACCAGATGTTGGTAAGAGTGTTGGTAACTGAACAGAAAACTGATACAAACGAAAAAAGTAACCTATGGTACGTGGTACGGTAGGCCTATAGCCTACTTTGTTGGTTTTATTGGTTGGATTCCTGTATTACGTTGGAAGCCAAAACAAAATATTGCTTTTGCATTCCGTCACTTGAAAGCAAATTAATTGACTGAAACCGATTTGCGATGGCATTTTCTAGAGATCTGTTATAATTTGTCACCCTGAATGTACGGTAGCACGTCACAAAAGCGCGCAAAAACGTTTACTAAATGTGGTTGCAGCTGCTTAAAGATTCTAAGTATGGTAGAAGTGATTAATATCTTTTGTGAAGCTTAGCTCAGGATATTTTGTTTGTTTGCTTTGTACACAAATCTATGGATTATTAAAAGCTATCATTGCGCACGATTAGGGCCTCTAATATCGTAGCACACAATGTAAGAGTTCCTCTCAAAACAGCAGACTTGATTTAATAGCAAACTCCATGCCCGAACAGCTGTAAGCAAAAATTCAACTACAACAACAACCACCTTATCACGAAAATCCAAGTAACCTATATGCAAATTCACCACCAGGACCAAAAAAAACTAATCGGAGTGTTTGTCAAAAATTGCGCAGCGTCACAATGGCGTTTAATGTGGCATACTATGAAATACATTGACACTTTTCAATAGTCATCATCTCTAACGCCGTCCATTGCGACAGTGAAGGATTCAAGGTGGAGCAATTTTATTACGGAAGATCTTTCATTTCATCTTCTTTTCATACCTTCAGACTACCTTCAGACTACTCGAGAATCAATGAAAAGAACGATTAGCAATCTCAAACCGTTAAGCACTAGATTTCTAGTTGCGTGTAAATTTGTTATAAAAAGCTTCCTTTGATAAATGCATTCCAGTGAAATGGAGAACTACAGCCTACCGTAGGCTATGTAGGAAATTAGGAAAAAGAAGCTCTTCTATTCCATGCTAGTTTTTCAAGAACACTTTATCAAAAGTCAGGATGTAGGGGAAGGTGGGGTTAGTTGAGTCATGTTTCAGATTTTTCCTTATAATTTTTTACCTATTGTAGATACACTTATCAAAGTCTAAGTGAAACAAAGGTAATGAAGTATGCTTGCTACTGCCCATTTATTAAAATGCTATCTCATGTTTAATTGTCATTTTTATTACCTTGAACACAGAGCACCGTTTGACTCAACCAACCCCGCATGCAGGGTTAGTTGAGTCAGTGGGTGGGGTTAGTTGAGGCGCAATGGCATTCATGAGATGCATAACTTTTTGGGGCTATTGAGCACCGTCCCCATCTGGCAGACTGGCACCTCTGATCTATACCATCAATGAACGTTTATTGTATCCAGAAGTGGGGAATAACCTATACTTTGTAGGTATAGGCCACAAGAAATATTAAAAAAAACAGGCGGGCCACATGGCTCCTCCAAATTCGCCCGTTTCCACAAACTTTTCATAAAAAAAGAGTTTTCACAACAACCAGTCACAAATTTTCTTCGAATTTGCCCGACTTCATGCCATTTCTCTAAAAAAAATTTAAAAAAAGGTCTTCACCGCAACCAGGCCCAAATTTCTCTCAATTTCGCCCGACTTCATGCCATTTCTTTAAAAAAAAGGTCTTCATATCGCCCAGACCCAAATTTCACACGTATTATCGAAAGTGACATGAAATCTAATACTTTTCATGCTTCCACAGGCCACATTATATTGCTTTGCGAACTACATTTGGCCCGCCGGCCGTAAGTTCCCTACCCCTAAATTAATCACAAGTGGACATGTAAAAACAGCACTGTTATCGGTGCACGCCAAATGTGCCCAACTGTTGCATTGGAAACATGTAGAACTACTACTTCCACCATAGGACAGCACGAGTTGCATCAAGTGCAGCAATAACGAATCGAGCAATTCCAAGAGTATTGATGGTGCCGATCATAGTCACCAAATATCCTCTATCCCTAAAAACAATAGACCCAACTTGTTTCATGCCTTGTTTGTGGTTTGAGCATCCCATCTTTACTTTAGAAGCATCAGCTCCAGTTTCATTTATCTTCTTCAAACATCTACGAAACGTTTCTTTGTCCACACCAACTCTTTCTGCTGCCTTTCTTAACGACATACCATCTTGCACTAACTTCAAACCAGCTTCAAAAGTCTCCATAAGCCATTGTCCACGACCAGTTTTTTTTTATAATTTTTAAGACTTAATTTGAAAATATTTTAAAGCTAAACAGAAAAGTAATAATCAAATAATAGCTCATTTTGTCCAAGTAACTGAATTAATAATGCGCGTTTAGCAATAAAATTCAGAAGTAAGATTTCAGCAGCCTGCAACTTGAGGTAGGGTTAGTTGAGTCACTGCCTCAACTAATCCCGCAGCTATTGACTCAACCAGCCCCGATCCTTCCTCGTGACAATTATTGAAAGTATTATCTATACGTAAAGCTTTATCAGTTTTACACAAATGCACTGTGCATAAGATAGCTATAAACTATATGAAACTTCGACGCTATCTTCGCTTACGCCTATCATAGCTTCAGCATCCTAATCAACTTTGAGCTGAAAATATTTACTTTTTAGTCCAAAAAATGGCATTTTGCTGACTGTATAACCTGTATAACTTACACAGCTGCTAAAACAAGATGGACGCAGTTACCAATAATGCTTATTATTTCAAGCAATTAATCTTCACGAAGTCATGCTTGGTTAGTCAGAAAACAATGGTGACTCAACCAACCCACTGGCTCAACTAACCCCACCTTCCCCTACAGTTGTACTGTACACACTCACACCACCAAACAGTTAGATAAAGCTGTGTTTTTTTTCCACAAGTAAATAAAGCCTTTGCACAAAACTTGCTGTCTTATAGAGGGAGCAAAATTAGGACTAAAATTAACCAAACAATAAAGAACTCGCATAATCTTACAATACTGTAAAATCTTTTACTTGACTCTGATGAATAGCTCTCTTGTTTCAAAATGGAGGAAAATGTGTATAACCTAACATTTGTTACAAAACTTGGTTTCCTCCTGCATCCCAAAAAAGAGTACCGTAGGCCTAGTCGGTATGTAGTAACCTATTCCTTATAGCAATTCGATATGCTGTTTACTTGAAAACACAATGTTGTTGAATTTCCCAAGTAGCTTAAGATTAAATTTATCAATTATTTTGATGACGCTCCTGGTGAACTGACTTTGTCCGCCAAGTTGTATAAAAATTAAAGTTCGTATGCACTGCAGATTGTGAACCTTTATATGTGCTACATGTAGTGGTTGTACTTTGATAACGGTTGTCAATTTAATTAAAGCATATTATTCTTGTTACTTCATGACAGGCAGCATCTCGACTAGGAAACCGCAAGTTTATTCAGTGCTGCCAGTCCTTCTGCATTACGACGTGTTCTATTGTGTAATTACTCGTTTTCTTGTGCTGGAAGGACAAATAAAAACACCTCTTTCTCTCTCTTCATTAAGGGTCCGTTTAAATAGCCACACTGATAAAGTTCTTTATACTATTCAGAGAGAGTGAAGCTGATGGTATACTGACAATATTTTTTTCTACCTCCATGAGTCCAGCATTTAACAAGCAATGTTGTTGCTGCTTGGTCTGAATCAGCAACTAATTTTGCAAGAAAAATAAGTTTTTTCACTCTGGTTCGTTGCTTAATATTGCATCGCTTCATTGGCGCTCTAAGAGGTGGAAACAGCGATCATCGTAAGAGTATTGATATAATCAAAGGTCAATGTTTAGTCGTAGAAATTCGTCAAGCACACATGTCAGAGTCATGGCAAGGACATGTTTCTTCTGAAAAAACTCAACAATAGGATATTGGTGCGGGGTGTGATATTACTAGTTTATATCATCTGACAAAGCGCAGCCTTGTGGAGGAGAAAGACAACTGCACGAGTGCACGTTGTTTGTGGGTAGGTGAGCTATTGGATGGCATCAACTTTGCTGGTTGTGACGCCCTCTGCATTTAACAGAATAATAAAATAACGCTGCTTGTCAACTAAAACTGCCACACACTGAAAAAAGCGGTAGACCTACACGTGAGGTTTCTTTCTTGCACTTTCGGATTCCAAGTGCAGTTTGGACAGTCATGGTTTCACTTTATCCTTCTGCTGTCAGAACGGATCACCAATCACCATCGCCGTAATACTCCATCACAAGGTGTTGATCAAAGTTCCTCAAATTCGAGCAACAAATGTGGTCAATTTTTTTTCCGTACCTAACACTATCAAACAACGTAAAAGTGAGAAAGTAGGCTAGTCTATGGAGGTAGCCTATAGCCTAAGTAGGCTATCGAAGATCTCTCCATTCCAAATATGATCTCTTACTCAGCGATTTTGAGAGGATACCCTGGTGCCAATAAGATTTTCTGACCCCAACCTAGACAACTACTTTATCAGGTCCAGATCTTTACCAGACCGGATACAGAACTGACCAGATGATTACCCACTTACCAGATCCGGACCAGATAAAGTACAGTAGTTGTCTGACAAATTAAGACGCGTCTTAAGAAAACGCTCTAAAATCAACGAATACAAGATGGTTTCTTCAAGGTTCCGAACTCTTTGAAAAGGTTACGAGCCTCTAAAATCATTCCCAGCCCAGGTCCAAAAGTATCTCCTGGATCCCCCTGTCAACGTTATTGCTCCTATTCCGCGCTAAAGTTTCATTCTCGTTCTGTGTTGTTTTCTATAGCACGCCCTGATTATATGGCGTCATATTTACAGACTTCACAGTTTTGCTTTAACCTTGAAATGCGAAGCCAAAGATTTCTGACTGAGTAAGCAAACATGTTGATTAGATGAGTGAGAAGAAATTGTTTAAACTAGTTTTTGCCTAATTTTTCTCATTAACTTATTAACTTTTAGGTTTCTTATTCTTGAAAGAGAACCAAAGAAAAGCTGATCTTGCAACGATAACTGATTTCAAACACAAACATAATTTAAGTCTGGGGAATTTTACGTTTGACAAGGCAGAAAATGTCATTAACTTTACACTGATACAATTCAACAGCAATGTAAAAATCTGAAAACACAGTGGTTTTTCTAGGAAGTTTATGTTTCTAAACACCTTATTTTCAGAGTGTAAGTGCCTAAATTAGTTGCTTAACCTCAAAGTGACGTGGTAATGGGTTTTATGATGCAAAATCGCATTAGATAGGGATGTTAAGCTTGTTGTGGCAACATATTAACATGGTTTCGTGAACTTGTTATCTTGAGTATCATCTATCCTTGTTGTCGGTCCCCCAGTATACATGAAAGTTTGTGAACAATAAACTGTGATATGATATTGCTGAAAAATTTAGTGTGCTTTATCGCAATATCAAGGTAAGTTACTATTGTTGCGACTTTAACGATGCAAAACAATGCAAAAATTTAGAATGAAGTCTTTGACATGATTTGTAATCTTCCGTCCTAGTTCGATGAAAAGTCTCTTTCGTTTATCTGTAATCGTTAGCTTTCATTAGAAATATTTCAGCGCTTATCAGGCCAAAATCATTTAAGCTTGTCCTTTGCAAACAAGGTACTCAATTTGATGTGGAAATGTGCATACTTGCCGATAGAGAAGACAGCATGGTGTGACAGCAGCACAGGGAACCATGCAAAAATTAGTCTTATCAACTGAAAAATCTAAAGCGTTAAAGCGATGAATGTCCTCAGCGTAAGAGAGCAATGTGTAAATTTTAATTAGATGAGACATGCCATTTCTAGGTAGCCATTCTTCTTCTTCTACGGATTGATCATGTTTGATCACCTGTGATCTCCCAAATGAACTCCCTTCATTTTGTTCTGTCTTTTGTTTTTAGTAGTAGGCTACTTCCGGCATGATTTTCATTCCTACAGTATAATTTCTTTAATATTGTCAAAATATTTCATTTTTGTCGTCCTTTTGTTCGTTTTCCTTGCACCATCCCAGTCAACATTAAATTTTCCAACGAGTTGCTTCTTGCTATGTGTTCAAAATACCCTAATTTTCTGAGGTTGGTGTTAAGCAGACTTCTGTTATTGTCTGTTTGTAGGATTAAAAATTCATTTGTTTTTCTATTCATCCAGCTGATGACGGTAACCATGGATGGGATTAAACTTTCATCAAATAGGCTATTCACTACGTTTTTGAATTCCCAACACACTCTTTTCATGAAGATTGTGATTAGCTCAGTGGTTACGCTCTCGACACAAGGTCAAGCGACGCGGGTTCGGCTCTCGTGGTGTGCGCTTAAGTAACACATTTCAAGACTGCTTTACATTCAACGGCACATAGTGGATGGATGAATTCACCAGCAACAACACTTCAACAGTTTCAACAGTTTCAACAGTGAAAGGCGAGGCATAATGGATATGCTAACTTCAAAGTGCTCTATTTGAGCAAACAAATCATATATCCTGGACCTATTGCGTTTTTTTAAAACTAACATTTCACTTAACAACAACTGCCCAAAGTATGAAACTTAACGTGTTTTTATTTTTTTGTCAATTTACAAAAATTGTTTTTATTCTGGGTTTCCGTTTTGCCCCGGACATAGGGCAAAACCGACATAGTATATGATCGCTTTGCCTGGAAGTTCATTTTGTTAATAATTTGTTAAGATCAAGCGATTTTTGTAAATGACTATCCATGAATAAAAACAGTCAAGTTTGGTGACCAGTAAGTTGGTGACCAGTAAAGTTATTTTAAAGAAAGCTTTCGTCGCCATAAAGCCGGCTTCTTCAGTAGTCTGATTCAAATATAGTCTAATGAAATTAACTGTTAGTCAAACTGTGTTTGAAAAATGCATCTTTGCTATTTCAGGTCTCCAAAACAAACTATAGCTATCTGTTTGAAAACAATTTTCAAGTCAAAAAACTATTATTTCTTTTAGGCTGTGTTGCAAGTAATATCGATATGTCCGTTTTTCTCCAGTCATTCATTGTCCATTTTTACCTAAAAAAGTCTATAATTATAAACAATACTAAAATATGTAGAAAGCTCATTTTTTGGAGGATAGTGATCCATTACTCACTAATGTTCAAAACTAAAAGAGAAGCAGAAGTTTTCAAATAACACCTAAATATCTGCACATTTTAGTACACAAGTTTTTATAACAAAGTACTGAGAAAGCTATTTCAACCTCTTGGCGGCCGAGGTTGACATGAAAGTTTTAAATTTTTTTGCAGAATATTCATTGAAGTAGTTTTAGAAGATTGAGAAAAAATGTGTTATTTTTATTGGTAGTTTTTTCAAAAAAGCAAATGTCCGTTTTGCAACATCTTCTCCTAAACGTTAATTTGTTTATAGATTAATTTCGTGCGTTCTTCTAGTGCCTGTAGACCAGACTATCACAAGATGTTCAAATGATAACTAGCTTTTTGTTTCCTTTTTATAGTTATCATTTCAACATCTTGTGGTAGTCTGGTCCCAAATTTTTACACAACTTGCCTGAATGCGAGACAAATCAAAATGTTTAGGGGTGCGATGGTACTCCACACGTTGTCAGCTTTAAATGTCATTGCACTATCCAAGGATGACATCGTATAAGCAGATTACTGCACTTTGTAAAAATTTATGTTTGTTTTAAACATAAAGGTGACTTTTTCACTTGGTAAAAAATAATAATCTTAACATTTGCAAAGCAATGTGCAAATGCGATTACAGGAATCAGTTGGGATCTTAATCTAAAAAAACAAATTTAGTGTTATTGTTCTTTAATTATGACACGCTTAACCCCTCCTATATGTAAGCAGTTAATCTTTAGTGTGGGAGATTACAGAAACTTAATCTAAATTTATAAAGAAAAAACTGAACATTCAGTTTATCTGAGATTTTAAATTGTTATTCTGGACTTAGGCAAAAAACTTAACAAATTACTACATACAGTTTTTGTCTAAATAACCAATTACAGACCTAGAGAGCTTCTATCTGCTTTGGTGAGATAGGTTCAAAAGTGCAAGGTCATAAAATGAACATAAAATCAATTGGCATTGCTTTGACAAAGTAAATGTATTTTACTTGCTCTTGATGTCAACGGACGTTGAATTTAAGCTAAAATGGCTGTTTGTTTAATTGCTTAAATGTATAAGCAGTTGTGTTTGTTTATCGCTGTTTAGTTCTTTGAAGATAATACGATCTTTGAAGGGAGAGAGAGCGGCTGCTTCTTAATTGACCTTTTACTCTCTCATACATCAGACACTTTGGTCGCTGACAGCGTAAGAATCTTATCTCAGCTGGAGCAATTTGATTTCTGCATGTCATGTTGCTATTTTTTCAATGATTTTCTTCCCATGTTAGATCAATTGGTTAGATAGCGATACACCAGTTATCAATCATGCGAAGATACCTCAGTCATTGGATTACCTTACACGGTTCCCTCTTAAATAATTGAATTTTTTAGAATAGTGCTTGTTTTTAGAAAGTGATTTAAATATAAAATTTAGATGCTTGAATAGTCTAAAAATGGAGACTGAGTTCTTTAACTTAAAATATATGAATTATTATCAGTTATTTTGTATTAGCCCTTACACCTGTATTGAAAATATGCTTTATTTTACAATTATTGTTAATTAAGAGAAGTTAATTTCAATCATGTTTGGAGGGAGATTGTTTATAGCTACCAATCACAAACCATGAGCCCATAATTATCTTTCCAAATGCAATGCTTGAATTTTAAACCATAATCGTAGCGTGAAAACTTAATACCTGTTTCAAATCTCTTCTTCTTTTCTCATTTTGTTAGTACGATTATTTCAAAGCGTGTTTTCAGCTGAATTTTGATTGATGGATATCAACAAACAATTTTTCCAGCATTTTTTTTTATTTATCTATATAATTAAGGCAATAATTAAACTCCAAAAAGTCATTAAACAAAAGAATGGTGATGGTCTATAATACTACAAGGTGTGAAATGGTGATTTATCAAATCAGCAAAAACAGCGTACGGTAGTTTAAAAACACAGCCGCACTTTGTCAATCACAATTTTTCGTTCTCCAAAACAAGAATTCTAAAACGGATTTACCAATTTTATTTCATCCTTTTTATCGATTCCAATATACTCACTGAATCAATTGATATTATTAGGTGAAACAAGGTAGAACGAATTAACAAGGGTCAGGTGTAATAATCCCTCAGCTAATTAAAAATTATTTTCATCATCGCATTTTTGTAAAAACAAAAGGTAGGCCTATATATCAATGATAAAAGCCGTTTAGGTAGCAATCACTGAATAAAAATACTGCAGTAAAATTAAAAGACACAATATGATAGCTTGACAGTGCTACGAGTCTTATCATAACAATACAAATTTTCAACTGCGACTCCGGACAGTAGTAAGTCACATCTACACCATACAAAAGTATAAAACATTTCAACAAGGTAGCTGCTATAAAAAATGGAATGATACATTTGAGTAAAAACGTTGTTAAAAGTTTAGAAAATAGACGAAATGCAACGAGTGTCTGTGATCTGCACCTCCAAACTTCTGTTTTATTTTAAATAACTTTCTGTAGTGCAGCAAAACAATGCATTAGCCATACAACGAGCATTTCCCAACAAACTACAGTGGAAGGTCATACGATTTAGTCATCTTTAATTTGATTTACCAGCGTTACGTTTCTTCACAAGGTTCGCCTTATCTTAGTTGAACCATAGGCATACGAAACCGAGCAACGTGATCAAGTTTAATATCTTCAAGTTTATTACATTTACATAAACATAAAACTACGCAACAAATTAAGTATCGAACGTTTTCGACATCACAAGATGTCCTCTTCAGGAATAACATATATACAATTTTACTACATCTGAATAAAATACAATGGTTATTATAACTATAAACAGGAAAAAAAACAAAAACTGCACAGTACTGTGCAGTAAGTAAGCAACTTAAGTTCAGATGTGCAGTAAGTTCAGATGTAGTAAAATTGTATATATGTTATTCCTGAAGAGGACATCTTGTGATGTCGAAAACGTTCGATACTTAATTTGTTGCGTAGTTTTATGTTTATGTAAATGTAATAAACTTGAAGATATTAAATTTGATCACGTTGCTCGGCTTCGTATGCCTATGGTTCAACAAGACAAACTCTCTACCGAAGCTCTATTAACTTAGTTGATTTATCAAAAATCAATGTAAGTATAATTAAAATGAAGAATATTTACATTTTCTCAAAAAGATCTGCCATCATTTTAGATTTTGAATCGATGAAAAATTAACTACTAGAGTAGCCTATACGTTAAATTTACCCTTTGTGCAAGAATATTTAAATATATCCCTGGATGGCTGCCCCTGTCAATGCTACTAGGTAGGCCAAATGCTCCAGTGGGTGTACATTGTACAACTACAAGCAGGGCATCTATCGGACTTGGCTATAATTTTTACAATTATTTTTTCTTAACATATTTCACGAACCAAACATGATTTTAATTGTTCAAACCTTTGTAGCCTAGATTAGAGCTGCATTGAAAGATGCAAATGGTTCATCGTGAATTTTTTGTAAAACGGGAAAATAGAAAAAAGTATGAGACAGTTTGTTTTCAGTTTACTTCAATTTCCAATGACGTATTTTTCTGTTCTTTTGTCTTGGGTGCATTAGACAGTTCCATGTCAATGGTTGGATCAGGGGTCTTCCTCGGTCTCCCTTTTGGTTTCAATTGAGTTTCTGACATAGAACCGTTCAGTTGACCCTGAAAACCACATAAAATTAGAAATTAACTAAAGTCTATTAATGAATTAACCTGGCTTGAAAAAAACACGTTCTGTTTGATAAAAAAACATTAATCCAACTAAAACGCAATACAATTTTTCTGATGATCAACTTGCAATGACATAGCCCAGGGTGGTCCAAACCCTGGCACGCGGGCCGCATGCGGCCCGCGTGAAGCTTTTGTGCGGCCCGCGAACACTTTGTGCATGCCGGAATTATCAGTGCTAAATCCAAGGTTTAAAATACACCTACGTTTTATAAATACACTACATTCGCCACAACCCTAAATAAATTGCGCATAATCGAGTCAGTAGGTAGGCTAACTATGAGGGAACAATGTCGGTTTGTGACGACACAAACGTGCGTTGATATTTTGCTTTTGTTGCTAGCACTTTCTCCTATCCGTTATGAAGGCACTGTCTCCGTTATGAAGCGATTAAAAAGCGACACAAGGAACAGAATGGCTGATGAAACCCTGGATCCTTGCTTACGTCTGTCGACCACTGAATTTAAACCAGAGATCGACACTGTATGCAAAAGCAAAAAACAATAAATTGTTTTGGTTTGCTAATTTGTTGACGTGTTATGTATCGCATCTTTTTTACTAGCTGAAGATCACTTTTTGAGTCGCAAGCAGAGATTGAAAAGTCAGTTAGGCGTGAAGCAAAACATTAGGTTGATCAGAACAGCAAACTCAGTCCTTTCATTGCATCTGTATTTTGTCAGCGACAAGATTTGTTAATGTTCATAGCATGCAAACAGTAAGAATGTAGCTAAAACAGATCGAAATCTATAGAAAATAAGTTCAAAATTGCAACCTAGTTAAGTTTTTATTTAACAACGTTTCTACTTTTAGCAACGCGTTATCATTTCTCACTATGCGGCCCGTAAAGTTTTTCTCAGACCCTAATGTGGCCCTACATGTTCGCAGTCTTGGACCACCCTGACATAGCCTAAGCAGAAGCACTTGATTTTTTTTATAATCTAAAGTGCATATTTTTCACTGTTGTCAGAAAAAACTTTGATGGAAAAAATTATCGGTTAATCTCTGACATCATAATATGTCGAAAAACAAGAAATAGGATATCTGACAATGCAAGATTTCACATAGCCTGCAACAATTTTGTAAATATTGTTCATGGTGCTTTCAATGATGTTTTAATCAATTTGAAGTCAAGCGCTTTAGTCAATGCAATTGTTTCAATCTTAAAGCGGATGAGTTCACTGGAAGTTTCGAGGCTCACGTTATTGTCACTTTAGTGTAGCAGGTTTAATTCAATTAACTTTAATGTAGGCCGCATAAAAAATAATTATGCATAAATGATGATTGTGCGCAGTGAATAGTAGGCTAATGCTTCCATAGTTGGTTTGACAAACAAAAGTAACAAGATCTTCTTAAAAAGCTTTTTTTACAAATGGCCCATAAAATTAAATTCAGGCACGAAAGATAAGAGACTTACTTTCTTTGATAATATGAATCAGATAACATATTTTTGACTTAAAAGGAAACTTTGATGGATGGGGTTTTCGTATTAAAGCAGCCCAGCCTTTTACGAGGCACACGCGTTGCATGTATAATTTATAATTGCCTATCGTCAATGAGCTGGTGAGTAACCATTATCATATTCTTTACGTTTTTTCCTGTACAAAGTAATTTTGGCGAGTCCTATTTTTAAATTTGGACCTTCAAAGATCTTTAAAAAGTACATTGTCTGCATCGACTAATACCCTCTGAAAATATGAAAGACTAGCACGGTTTTAAGAATGAAAATATCGGGTTGCAGTCAGTTGACAAAGCAGTGAGGCGTATGTACCTAATGCGTTAATAGCTATTGCAAGAGGTACGTGTGCTTATCATTTGCATACTTCAACAAAGTATGGCTTAAAAACCATTTACAAGAGCCAGGCGTTGAACTATTGAACTTAGCTTGTAAACTAATAGTAATAACTTTGCTCATTTTTGTGAAAACTCAAAAATATGTTAACAAGCCTTTTTATAAAACCAATTATATTTAATAATTGTCAGAGAGTAGACACAGCTGGATAATCTAAAAGCACCATTATCCTAAATTATAACACCACGGAATAAGATCATAGCGTTTATACGCTGAACATTTGTTGCCTTGTTCAGTAAGTGTGAATAATAGCCTATGTGCTGTAATACAAACGAATTTTGTGATTCGAAAAAATCGGAAAAAATTTTGATGTTCCTGATTTTGATAATAAACCTTTCTCGAAAAAAAAATATATTTATTTTACTTCATTTCACTACGGTAGGCTGAGTTTCTGTGCAGTAATTTTGCTTTTATGTCTTTCATTCTTTGTTTGCTCTTTTTTTCAACAACACAAGGTATTATCGTAAACTATGCAGATCAGCCTACTTTAATTATAAACATAAAGAACGTAGGCCTACCACAAAAACGACATTGGCTTAATGGTTTGAGCTCCATAATATGATTTACAGTCAAGCTATAGAGTTGACATTGATTTTGAAGGCAGTAGCTTAACTGTTTCAGTTTTTTTAACTATCACGCATCAATATCTTTGAAAGTGACACGTTGCGTTTTCTGAAAATATCGCGAGGTCTCATCGTTTTCACAACTGCATATATTGCGGAAAAAGTGCGTGACTAACTGGGTGATGTTAGACCAGGCTCTTTGAAAACGCTTTGTAGATATTGTGTATTTTGGGGGTAGTCTAATTCTTTAAATGAGGTCATGGGGGGCTATAGATTAAAATATTTCAACACGATTGTCCAATATAAGCTCTTATGCAATAGATTGAGTTTAGCTTTCAGCAGCATGATCGTTGCTTACTTCACAATGTAGATTTTAACGATCTGTTTTAACTTGATACTGCGATTTCGCGGTAGGAATAGAGAATTGCACTAGCTTTTGGAACACTGCAGTTCCTTAGTTATGTGCTATGACGAACATAGCGTGGCCTAGTAAGCCATAGTAAGCCTGGATACAACAAAAAAAATCTATCTTTGCATTATTAATCAAGTTTAGCATCTTCAAGTTTATTACATTTACATAAACATAAAACTACGCAACAAATTAAGTATCGAACGTTTTCGACATCACAAGATGTCCTCTTCAGGAATAACATACATACAAATTAACTACATCTGAAAAAAATACAATGGTTAACTAACTAAATCTTGTGATGTCGAAAACGTTCGATACTTAATTTGTTGCGTAGTTTTATGTTTATGTAAATGTAATAAACTTGAAGATGCTAAACTTGATCACGTTGCTCGGCTTCGTATGCCTATGGTTCAACAAGACAAACTCTCTACCGAAGCTCTATCATTATTAATCAGTTTTATCTATTTCACATACATACAACGTAGTTTTCATAAATTTCTACCTGCTTTTTCCACTTCATTCTTCTGTTTTGGTACCATGTTTTAACTTGCAGCTGAGTTAGGCCAAGACTGTCGGCCAATTCCATTCGATCAGGTGTAGAAAGATACTTTTTTTGTTCAAATTTTTTCTCCAAGCCCATGAGCTGTAGCTCAGTGAATACCGTGCGACTTCTCCTGCATTTCTTTGGTTTACAATCCTGAAAATGAAACCCAGATGCCCAAATGTACAAAAAGAAAATCACATGACTTTGAGTATAAAAAAAGAAATGGAATGACGGAGCGTCTAATCATGAAGTATCAGAAGAACTCCCAACATCAGTTGTCATATCGATTTCCAGAAAGCAAACAATTTTATTTAAAATGTACTGGACATATAAAACATTGCTGAAACATGCTGTTTAGCAGACTACCATTAACAAAAATATTCTAATTAAATCACATTCTGAAAGGGTAAGTTACACCAAAAGGTGTACCGTATCTTTAAACGTTTTGTTGATGTTATAAACTTCAAAGAATTTTCATTACAAGGTCATGAAACGTTTCACACTTAGCAAAAATTACACTGATTATGGGGTTTTTGGAAAGATGAAAGAAATTCGATGAATAGTCAAAACCTAAATCTGTTTTAATTAAATTTTAATACAAACGTTTCTTGGCCGCACTAAATTTTATGTCTAGGGTGCATAATTAAACAGATGACTTGCAAAAGTTTTTATGATTATGATTCAACTTCAAACGAGATGTCGACCGTTGCCACAAATAAAAAAAACATCTGGGTCGAAAACTTAAAAAAGATGTAACTTTTATCTTTAACCATTTTGCTTTCCCTTGAGCGCATTTTAATATATGCCAAAGCAACAATGGCTAAGCTTTGCCACAACACAATACTTACCCCATTGTTAGATGAATCACTGGGACTTGACATGTCCCTTCGTAAATACATCGGCATTCCGGATGAAATTTGATTGAAAGGGTGAGGGAAACGCTGGGAAAATGACGATGGAAGTGGCAATGAATGGTTTCGAAAAAAAGAGGTGGCTTCCATTAAATTATCGCTGTTTGATTCTTTGATCAAGGTGGTATCTCCTCTCACAAATGGAATGCTCCCTGGAGGTGAGACCTCTGCAGCCGGAAGATGAATACGTGGACGATGAACGACGTCTGTCCTCTGCGGGAATTTACTTGCAGAAGATGGACAAGTGAATGGAAATAATCCGTAGAAGTTTGGAAGATTTTCTACGAATAAAATGTTTGTGATCCTTTAGTTTTTGCAAGACAATCTTATCGATTTTAAACGTTATTTTGATCTGGTTTAATTTGAAAATGATTGAATATCGTAAATATAGTTTCAATTTTGAAAAAGAACATTTTACTGTATTTGAAAAACAAAGCTTTAAAATGTGTAAAGCTGATATGTTTCTTTGTTTCTACCTGAGAAATGGTCTTAAGTAAATTAAAATGTGATTAAAAGGATTTTAAACATCATTTTTTGTGTTGGTAAATCTAAACAAAAAATATTGACAAATTAAGTTAATCAAATCCTGTTAATGAAACAACATTGCAATCATAGAAATTAATACGTCTTCTTTTGAGTCATCAAGTTGATAGCATAGCCTACCGCAAACCAATGCTGTTATCGCTATCGCAGGAATATTCCATATCTTTTAACTGCCATTTGACTTGTTGTCGTCGAATTAAAAGTAAAGTCTTTTGTAAAAACTTCATTGAACTATAAACAACTTTAATGAGCTACATCAAAATGATTTTGAACCACCCTTTTATGTTCCTGGTGTGCTTTGAACCGCGCATTTGATAGGCTGTTAAAAGCATCTTATTAAGCAAAAGGCGATCAATTTGTTTAATCAAAAACACAAAACAAAGTTCAACTTCAAAGACTAAAATCGAATCGTTTTTAATTACCTGAAATATTTGGACAAGCTGAGAGAAGTGCCGGAGAAATGGAAGACGTAGGAGAAGGTTGAACCAGTTTCTGTTGCTGTTGGGCTAACGTGATAGCGGCGAGAAGAGAACTTGAATTTTGAGAATACTGTAATGCAATGAATTAGTTTATTAAGATAATGTATACACATACAAAGAAAATTAAAAAATATATCAAAACTTCAAACTTAGGAAAGGGGAGTAGGCTATATGAAATTGTTAATTATGAGCTGTAGGCAACCTTGAAACGTCATATAGCTTAACATTTCGTCCAACAATCTCATACTTCACAGATATTACAAATTTGCAACAATGCAATAACAACTACTGGCACACGACCTTTGATACAGAAAGGCATTTTCTGAGTCAACTAAAAAAGTAAGGGTATAATTTTATGTTTTCATATCTGCACCTGTTGATAAAGGGCAGCCATGCTAGGGGAGGAAATGGAGCTGCTAAATGAAGGGTTGTAATGCTCCATAAGTGTTGCCGTGTCAAAAGGATTAGGTAAATCGTTTGAGGATAATAAAGGATCAGATTGCCAGTTTAAAGACGGAAAAGCCATTTGCAGGTAACGTCTAATCTCTCTAGCGCTGTTGGTATCATTGGGAGAGTGTTTGTTGAAATTTGAATTCTTCTCTTCTTGGTTCTGACAGTTGGATTCAGACTTGTTTGAGCTTCGTCTGTCTTCGTGGGGCCTTTCGGTGATCTCATGTGAACGTGAGGACTTTACATGGTGTGTAGGAAGACGAGAATTTATGTCACTTTCTCTAGCACGATATCTGTGTTCAAGAGCAGGATCTTCGTCGTCCGATTGCATTTCATCTGATTTCGCGTCTTCATCATCACTCAAAAGACTTCGTTTCCTTAAATGGCGAGTCTCGCGCTTCATTTCATCTGTCATCCCTAAAAGAAGATTGTGAATTTTTTTTATACAAAACTAATTTGGAAATATGACAAAGAATGAATCGATATAACAAAAATGCTTGATTTTGTGAGCGCATTCGTCTTTGTGTGAAAGCTACATACAATACGATGACAAGCTTTGTTTTGGTGCTTTCCAAAAAATATTATTAAATAATTGCAAAGTCTTGTAAAGATTGGCAACTCCAATGTTTACGCAAATTTAAATAGGCTACAAAAGTCTCACATTTTTTCCACGGCAACCAAGTAAAAACATTTTTTCAGCCATTCTTGATTCGGATTGCTTTACATATGAACGACAGTAGATAAAAAAAAAAACTACTGAAAGGTCACTGAATTGTTATAAGTTTTTGTTGGTTGGTTTCTCGCAAGCTAATACGTTAAAAAACACAAATTACTTGTTTATAAAAGACCAGATAGTCTCTATAAGCGCAACAACAACAGCTACATGTACACTGTACAGTATTTTGTTTTTTGGGTTTGTGCTAAACATTTGCCGTTTTAAAGCTTAATTGAATAGACAAGTTGGGAACTTTTGCCGAAATTACAAAGACAACCTAGACTCTGGGTGTCGGGAGAGGGGAGCTTATCGGGAGAGGAGTGTTATCAAAGAGAGAGGTAAAACCCATGTTCTTTGGAATCTTGAAATTCAGGTTTAATTCTTCCTCATAGGAATTCTGCGTATACCATTGCTATTCCACTTATTCAAATAGAAATATATTACACAAGAAAGTTGTTATCTGTAATAACAACCACTAGAAATCTGCTTTATAGAGAATTTACTTTTTATCAAGGTATACTATCAAACCTTCGCACGTTTAAATTAATTACGTCCGAAGTTCGGGTATTTTATATTTAATAACAACAAACCAAAGCATAAAAAGTTTTTTAAGTGTTCCCCTTCAACAGAATTTGTATATTTTGGACTATGTTCTTTGCCCGTTTCGTAAAGATAAGCTAGCCCATTACAATATTTTTAATCAATGAATTATGTTTTTATTCTAACGCTTTGTCTGCCAGAAGCTATAGACTTCTTCAGGTCGTACTTGGCATCGTTTTTAACAAAATTGGCAACATGATGGTCATGTTTTGGTAAATAAACTCACTCAAGTTTTTCATCGTTTGCAATACCAGAGCAAATTAATTGATTTTTAGTTTTTAAAATGTGTAGATGTGTGGGACAGGTGGCATTAAACGTTTAAATAGTTTTCTACGTTTATTTGCAGTATGTTGTTTATATCTTGCTTCGAGATTGACCTCAAAATGGCGCAGTGAAGTAAATTTTCACTTCGTACATTTTTCTCTGAATGAAAGCAAACTGAATGACATGTAGACCCATGCTATATGTTTCAAGTGTTTTTTTTTATACAAGAAATTAATTATTCTACAAGCTTTAGTCGAAAGCAAATAAATTCAAAGGAAAATTTAATCGTAGAAACACTTGGTTTTCATTAATTAAAAAAATGTAATATACCAGTAACGGAGTCGGTTTTTAAAGTGGTTCGAGCAGACTCTTGAACTATACGCCAACTGCATTAGCGAGTTTGCATGTGTTTCTTTCTATTTATAATTAAGGTTTTTCCGTTTTTGAAAGCTAGATTAAAGATGCGCAAGGTACAACAAATAGTTATAAACAATTTTTAGTAAGAACTCCAATGTGGTCTATTCAATGCTGGCTTGCCCTGTTTTTAGATATAAACATATTTTAATAAAAAAAATACCAACAAAATGTGATTTGCTAAACGGCTAAGTGAAGTTTCTTGTAAAAAAAGCGGAAAATATACACGTGGTATACCAGATCTGCTTCATTTGATAATATGCCAACTTTTCTTGGAAGATACTCGAATAAATTCAACAGCTAAGGGTGCATCAAATTCTTCTCGAGAGACGTCAATCATGATTGTCAGACAAAAATACAACAACGATAATGGCCTGCTTCAATAACTTATCTGTTATCGTCAAACAATGCCGCTAAGAGTTGAAGTCACAGCTTACTTGCATTTACTCTTATCAGAAATCGAAAATTGATTTATATGACGTTAACACGGTCAAAACCTCCCGAAATCCACGAAACATCAATAAACTTTTTATCGTAAATTGAATCTTTCCCTTCAAGATAACGATTAAAAATTAGATGATTATTTATAGACGAGATTACGAGTCAAAGCTTTTGCCACATTTTCCCCTTAATTGGAAATAAGAACCATCTTGGGTTAGCTCAAGTTAAGCTCAAACGTCACAACGGCATAGAAATGCTCAAAAAAACTAATCGACTCTCCCAGCTTAACAAAGAATATGAATTAAGCCGTTTTGTCGATGTGTTTTGTTGTTTTTTAATTCTCTGAAAACAAGAAGCTGCGGTAAATATTATTCGTGCTTTGAACTTCGGTTGCAATTGATGTGGTTCTGCCATTTGAACATTGATGATGTCAGTCATACATCTTCAAAAACAATTTTAAATCAAATTCACTAAAGATTGTAACTTACTGGCCAACACGTTTGCAACCAATTTTAGCAAAAGTTCTTTGACGCAACAGATGTCATCGTATACACCTTTGATGGAGTTTAGCTTTAAAAGTGACCCACAAAAATTCTTTTTAGGAACATGACAAAAATCCAACCAATGACCACTTAAACTTGCTACCACTGAAGTGATCAAAACTAACAATGTTTAACTCAAATTGATTTCATACTTAGCGTACTGTACAATGCTTATGGTAATTCCAAACGTTGTTAAAATATCATATAAATTTGCCAATAATTGCTTTAAGGTAAATTCTATTATTTTTTTGAGCGGTTTAAAAAGAACAACATCCCGACAGCAAATGAACATATTTTTTATCTGGATTCAACTTCCTGCTTTTGTTAAAAATGGTATTTTTAAAAGGCCTCGATAGCCTACAATTCATTTCTAATTGAATAAAAAATTCTTAAGATTTTACTAAAGGTGAACTAAATTACTTTTTGACAAGAATTATAATAATTTCTTCCACTTCAAGTTTTTCTGCTTAACATTTTACTGAGGTTCATATCATATCATTTTATTTTTCGTCATTAACGTCATTAACACGGGACGAAAAAGGTATTATATTAACTACAATAGTCGATATAGGCCTACCAGCACCGTAATGAACGGAAAAGGTGGCTAAACCTTGAAAGGTTTAAAGCGTACCTGAATAGTAGATCATGCAGTATGTTATATAGAGTATTTGTAGTTAGCACGGCCACAAACCCCCCCAAAAAACAGGAAAAATAAAACAAAAACGAAGAGAAACACACATGTACTGTAGTAATAAATCACAGCCTAATGAGGTTCACCAGCACTTTTGCAGTTTAAAGTTATAAAGCATTTAAATTGTAAACAAACTTACGATTTTCTGACAACAATTTAAACTTGTTTCCGAGTGTTGATGATAAAATGGCGTTCATCCCGAATCGAAGAGCTTCTTCTGAATTATAAAGATTGTTTGGAGAACTTTTCTTTTTTTCAATTCCATTGCGAGCTTTATCGAAGCATTCTCCCGGCCAATTCAATGAATCTTTTGATAATTTGGCAAAGATTTGTGATCTTTGATCCAAAAAGTCTTGTTGTTTAAATTTCTCACTTTCTGCGCATCTCGGTTTTTCACCAAGTATGTCATCAATTCGAAAGGAGGAAGACTTCTTTTCATTTTCATAACTGCCTGGTGGTTTATCTTGCAACTCCATAGGAGGGGATATAGAAGAAGATGTTGTAGGAGAAGTAGACCCTTTCTGAAGAATCATGTCCCTTGTCTTCATAAACGTAGGATGAGGAGGAATCGACTGGTGGGGATTTCGACTTGGATGTAATAAAGAATCATTAGCTGTCAAACCATAAAGTAAAAGCTGCCCTTGCGCTCTGTTCATCACTATGTAAATGCTAAAAATTGCTAATGGCCTGCCAATGCAAAAAGTCAAGTTGCAATGTTTTAATATGTACATTATAATAACCAACTTAAAATAAATGCAATTGCTAACGTTTCATGAACATTTTTTTAAAGGGATGAATTGAGTTCGTTTTATCGTGTTACCTTGGTCAGTAACACTTTCAAAGAAGCGTTATTACAAATAGAAATATTTATTTTTATACAGCTGGAAAGCTTTCAGCAACTTACTAAAAAATTACGAAAGGTTAAAAAAGATTGAAAATCTTATCATTTTAAAATGTCTTCGTTTCAAAAGTTTAGGTGCAGATCATAAACAGGACTAAGAAATTTTAAGCGTGAGCTACAAATAGCTGGTTACGAAATACAGTAGTTTCAAAAATAGCACTCTGTTATAAAAGCTCAATCCTTTTTTCCTAAAATAATCTTCCAAGTCGATATCTATGGAAGTTTCAATACCTATTCTGTCAAAGTACAAAAGTTCAAATACCAAAACTTTCGTGAAGTTCCAAATATCGTAACAAAACAACCAACAATAAATTTTGACACTGATACTCATGATAAAGCTGATGTTTTACTGAGTAAACAGGTCACCTCAACGTGTATTAATAGACAATAATTAAAGCAACTATTCGTTCAGAATTCTTAACCTTGAATTTTACTTATCTGTCCCACAATCTTAATGGCAGTTCAATCGGTTCAACAGTTAGACTTTTGACAAAAATGCTTCGCAGGTGCAATTTAAGTCTAAGTACAGCTAGAAAAGAAAGAAAAAACTTTGAACAAGAAGAACTAGACAGATGCTCAACTAATTAGCGACGATATAGTTTGTTGTGACAATAAATCTGATCTTCGGACGTATTATTCACTTGGGCTTAGAGGCTTGACTCTCTATGGCTAACTGTTTTCTCATCACACAATTTAGTGAGGACAATATCCGCCAACCTTGAGTTGCGGGCCTAACTCATTACCTTGCAAGGCTGTAATAAAATCCGCCATTTTACATCTTTTTTACGTCTAATTTCTTGCAATCGACGTAATAAATAAAACATAGCGATTAAATGTCGATTGCTTCGTGGGAAATTGCAAGGGTTAACAGTTGAAATCGGGATTTGTCATTTTAAAAACTTGTTGCTTCAAATTACCAAGATTTATTCTGGCAATTATTGTGCTAAATAAACAAGCCATTTGCCAAGAAACCTCAATGGTAGTTCCATAACAAACTGAGTATACGAAAACAAAATCTCTTCAAAATATCTGCAGTTTAGCATCTGTTTCTCATTCAGGTCATATCAAAACAAGACTTTGCTACTTAGGTTATCAATTCCATCACTTGAGCTTGTTTAAAACTTATTTAAACTTTTCGCTTTTAAAAAGCTTAAAATAGAGTAACGGTAATGTAAAGCTTTAATTTATCAAGACTTTGCTTTGCTATAGTTTAAATAATGTCTGAAATCATCTAAAATAGATAATTAATTGATCCACTGTAATTCATTAGTTTGCAATTGTTTTTGTGTTTGAAATTTACTTCAGTTTGTGCAAAGTTTTTAAATAATTTTAAAACGTTAAGTGGTAATACATTCGTTTGAAAGGTACGAGGTCCTTTCATATTACGATCTAAAATTCACTTGAATGAGTTCAACAATTAGCTCCAAGTTCTTCATATCCGCAAAACTATGACGTGAATATAAATTTTTTTGTGGAAACTTGAAAAAGTTAAAAAGCTTTAAAATAATTTTATTATATTAAAAGTATTGCTAAACATCATGATCCTTTAACTCTGTATGTGTTTATGTTGCGAAAACGCTAGCTCTCTGCGGTATTCTGTAAAAATGATGTGCTTGCAAAAAACAATTGCGCTAATTTATTTGCACTGCTTTACCACTTAGAGCTTTAATTAAGCCAGAATAGAAAGCAAGGATTAAGACACATGTGGAAAATAGACAACGGGTCAAATTCCATACATGGCTTTTACGTATGTAAACAGTTAAACAGTTGTTTGACAAGTCACTCTCCCTTCTTCTGAGCCTGACAAATGAGCTATCTCATCCTCATTTTGTTAACCTTGCCCTTTTTTTACTTGGCTTTACGCGCGTTGTTGTAAATTGCATTACCGGAAAATCTTTTTCTGCCTACACAGGTGCTGTATTTTTTCGGTTCAAGCAACTGATAAATTATGGGCTTTATTTGGCGCAAGCTTCTAACATTATCCCCTTTTTGTTAAAAACATTGTTCAACACGTAGTTTATACACGACCAACAAGAAAACACAAGTTGCTACAACCATTTCCCTTGTTACTTCTTTAAAGTGTTGCTAAAAGACATTTCAGCGAAGTTCGCTTTGTGCGTCCATCGGCATTCTCAAAAGAAAAACGCCCATCTTAAGTCATCTTAGTTTGTAGTTGGTATCCAATTACGGCTAATTCCAACCGGAATTTTTTCTGATTGCCTTCCGCTTTCTTTCGGAGTCAAAACGCCCAACGAATGTATCAGTTTCGAGATTAAATGTTGTTGGAAGAACGTGTGTCATATTTCATTCAAGAAAGGCTTAATTCTTTAAAGCAGATTTTCTTTAATCAAAGTGTCACAAAGTTGAAGTACCCTATTCTGTTAAACTGCTGTGCAGCAGCTGTGCTTCAAAGTCACAAAATGCTTATTCAACAAAAGAGTTCCATTTTTTTAGAGGTTGTTTGGCCATACATGTTACAAAAAGCTTTTTAGAATATATTTGTGGGTTTTTCACAACTTGTGAAACGTTTTTTTAGATTTGTTATAGTTTGCCAATGTATTATCGAATGCTGATCTTTTTCTCAATGTACGTAACACACTAGGATCTATTTTCAAGCTTTAATAATTATAGATATCTATTACACTTAATTAATATTAAATTTCAACACACGTCTTTCAAGTAATTCGTACAAAACAAAGGAAAGCTTTTTAAAGGATTTGTATTGTATGTGAAAGTTAGTATTGTTGTTTTAAAAGTCTTAAATTCATAAAACATCAAAAGCAAAACTGAAAGTGAATGCACAAAACTTGCAAAAAAAATTCGAATGCAAAATTTTAAACCAAAAATATGAGAAACTAGTTATTTACTCTGCCATGTGACAATGTTTTTTAGATGTTGCATTTTCTCAGAGGGACTAGCAAATTTGTTTTCGAAAGTTAATTTACAGTATGTTTAGAAACCAAGAAAATAAAACATGTTGCTTAGTGCAGCTCGCTACGTTACCAGAATCTGTGAATTTGCTTCAAAAGGAAGTGAAGACCCACCCCGATAGCTCAGTTGATTAGCGCGTGACTTCTGGAAGGAAGAAACTTCAATATCAGAACGGCGCTAGTTCGACTCTCGGGGTGTGCGTTTGAGCAACGCACGTTAAGGATTGCTTTCCATTCAGCGGCATTTAATGGATAGAATAATTCCCCGGTAACAAGACTTCAACAATCGGAAACTTCACTTTGTCAATCTCGGTGAGCGGGCATGCGTCAGTGATTCCAAGCCTCTGCAAGTATGCAAAACTGCCAGGATTAAGCTCTGCAAGAAGCTTTACCAGTCCGAGGATAAAGATTCAATCAATCAATCAACTCTCGAAGCCAATTTGCGGTGTCTAGTGAAATGAATTTGGGTCGGGACTAGACAAAGCCGTTTTTAACTTCACTTCAAAACATACACACTGTTCTTTTCCCCACAAGCGATACAATAATAGGTTAATCATAAATTAATTATTGCCTAACGCTGATGTAAGCAATTGAACACCCCTGAAATCTACATTAGTTATTGCCTATGACATCCAACAAGCTCGGATTTATGGGGGGCAGGGGGCCGCCGCCCCCCTTCACCAGAAATTTTGTGAGGAATTGTTGAAGTTGTATGTTTCCGCATCAAATGGTTTGATACGCTTCTAAACAGCAGATATTAGTCCCACAGCGGACTTAACTTATCCGGGGGGGGGGGGGGGGGGGACAGAATAATTTGTTGTTGTTATTATTATGGTAGAAATTATCCATTGTCAGACTCCGTTATTTTCTTTCATACAACTTCAAATACATTTTAATAGCAACATTTGTTGGAGCTGACTGAGCTGAAACCAGCGCTGAACCAAATGACGTCAGTTGAAACAATCTGAAACCTTGAATGGCTGTTTTATAGTTTTTAGCCTTCATTATAATTTCAATCAATTACGATATATGCCTGCAAACATACAAATATCCAATTGGTCATGGATACTGCATATCCTACAGGGTTTTAAACCAGATTTTAAGTTTAGGCTACTTATGCTTAGCAATTTTTATTCAAGCAAAAGTTATTTTTTAAACATTCACAATTGATGAAAATGGCTGTTTATAACATATCGTATATGTCGTAATATCATAATTGTTCATATATGTTTTATCTTTTAATTGATTTTCAAATTTTCTGCCCCCTCCCCCCCGAAAAAAAACTCCTAGACCCGCGCCTGGCATCCAATAAGACTAAAGTATCAGAAAAAAGGCCATATGACAGTCAAAAATGCTGAAATAAGCGTTTGAATGAGAAAAAACAAATATTTTAAGACTTGCTTTTCAGAAGTACCGAAAAAGATGTGAATCGACAAAGTCTACTGTATGTCCCTTACCCTTGTGGAATGTGATTTTTACTTACTTCTACACTTCTACTTCACCAGAAACTGGGCCTTTAAAGTCATATTCGGCATCTACAGTACAATCGCAAATATATTTAAATACATTACACTAAAAGAGGAAAAAACCAATGCTCGGACATTAGTTTGAGCCGACGACGGGTGAAGATCTGAAGCTTGCAATGGATTGGCTTCTTTTTGCATTTGAGGCAGCCGCAGGTCCGTGTGTTCATTGAACGTTGTTAGATCTACATGTCTACCCTTTGGTCGACATACAGGACATTGGTAGAAAATGTGGTATGCAGACTGAAAATTTGAGCCACATGCACAAAATGTGGTGAGTCGGCGAGGCCCCATTGAAACATGTTGCTATTCAAACGGCCCATCCCAGTTCGTAAGCGATTGAGCTTCACCCATTCCTTCCGGGGTAGCTATGCTTCTGGTGGAGCATTAATATTGGGAAGGACCGTGAATAGAATTGGCCTCGTGACTTCTTTCCATTCACTATTCCAAACTTTGGAAATGTGAAAGTTAGAGTTGCAAATAGCTGTAGCATGGCGGGAAAAAGGCCATCGAGGTTTCAAGCGCGGTGGCCTTTGGAGGTGCGATTTTAAGACCATCTGGTTGAGGAGGTGGTCATCTCTTGACATAGCTTTAAAACCAGTCTATGGATTGACTGGCTTTAAAACATAGGTTAATGTACAACTGTAGTGTATATCAAAAATAGAGAATTTAATGTTGATATTTGAATGATAACAAAACGTTGCTAAACAGCAAGTAGACTAGGCTACAAGTTGTGTTTTTTTGAAAGTGTGCTGAGTGGAGTTTGTACTTGTAGTTGTATCGTTTAGAGTTTGTTTTCGTCAACATGGTTGTTAATAGTTTCCACACATTATTTTGCACATTAATAATAATAATAACAACATTTATATAGCGCCACATCCACAGTACAAACTATGCTTCTGGGCGCTGTACTCGGCGATAATGATAAAACAATACACGATAGGCTACTCTCAATCATAATGTTCAATGAAATAGAATGTTAGGCTACCATAAACAAATGATATTTGCTTTTTGTAAAACTGTCGAAAACAAATATTTCAAACCAAACGACAAAGCAACTTGTATGCCAAGGAAAAGCAAAACTAATTCAAATAGTTGTTCAGTAGGCTAGAGTCCAGGCCATTGTCCAGAGTTCAGTAGGCTAAAAAATCCGCATGACTTGGTAAGCTATCCTACCCAGTACATTTTTAGGCTAGATTGTAGCCTAAGGTCAGTTTAGTTCATGTTGGTAAGTCTGACGATATTGAGCACATTTAATATTGTAGACCAGGGCTACTCAACTGGCGGACCGCGGTCCGAATCCGGACCTTGTGGGTGTTGATGGTGGACCTTGGACTTTTGGAAGAATAACCTCATTGCCACGTTTCAGGGCTTCTTTAAACAGATTTATACTGGGAGAAAGCACAATTTTTACTGTGATTATCCTAGTTGCTGAAGGGCTTCGACCCCCAGACTCTCCAACACTTTCTCAGAAATCCAAGTCGAGTTACACTTTACCTAAAAAGTGGTTTGGTACTGGTAATTTAACTTTCGTGGTTGCATGTGAAATAACCTATTCACCGGACCGCTAAAAATATTCAACTTGTCAAACTGGACCTTTGTTAACATTAGTTGAGTAACCCTGTAATGTAGACCATGATTAATTGTTGATTGAAATCTCTTTTAGTTTGTAAAAGGAGGTAAAGCAAGAATGAAAGTAGCATAATGTTTGTTATTATCAGTTTCATATTTATCGTTAATCTTTGAAACAAATGCATTCTTTCCACCCTAAACGTTCCTCGGACAATCAACAGACTGCTATGAAATTACATCTGCCTCAAGAACCACCCTCGCACAATTCTGTTGAAATTAAATGGAATTTCTTGTCTTTAATCATGTGCGGAGGGGTTGGATATTTCTTTTCATGCTTGATTATAGGAAAACATCTCCTCGCTCGTTGTTGAGCAGCTTTATCAAGTCAAAATTCAATCAAATTGAGATAATTAAACGTCCCTGAACGTTGTATCTGTGTATGGTAACTACAGTTGTTTTGATTGATCAAATTGGCTTTGTCAATTCGCTTTGTTTATGAATATCAAGTCTTCTATTTTAAACGGTTTTGTGCAAATAATTATGTTCGCTTACAGTTGAAACTTTGTCATTGTGATACAGTCTGCCCTTCCCAACAAATGAAGGACGTTTTGATTCAAAGAATTAATTAAATTAAAGGACTTCTGTGTTAATTAACGGGCAAATTAGAATGAGTGATTTTGAAATGAAAGAAAAACTATATCGAAACTCATCAGGTTTCTTTATCTGCCGTGAAGAATGCTTAAGCCTTAAAGCTTGCAAAAGTAGGCTAGTTCTAGCATTAACTTATCGGCATACCCATAACGCTTTAAGAAAACATTATGATTTGGACAACTTACAGTATATTAGGTCAAAATACGAAGTTTGCGCTTTGCACCATTGTATATTTTTTGTTTTATGATACAGGTAAACGAAAAGCTTAGCTGCTGGTCGTTGTATTTAAAAGCAAATGCCAGTTTGTGTGTGCAATAGTATTGAAAAAGTGAATACGATATTTTTAACCAACCTCCACGAGCTAAATGTTATTTGGTGTGTACAGCGTATTCAAACAAATGCGACTGCAGTAAACAAAATTAATCCTAAATGAATACAAACCAGCGCAATTAGTGGATAGTTTGAACTCTCACCTTTTGCAGGCAACCACGTTTTCATTAAATTTTACAAATCTTTGGGGCCAAGAATCAAAATACATTCAGTCCGAAAAAAGTGTCGGTCAAACTTTTACTACTCTTATTACAGCTAATTGTGATTGTCGATTAAAACGAAAGGAATTTTGAAGTGTGTAGAAACTAGAACAAGCGGTCTACCTGGCGTCATCACAACACTGAGTAGATTACTACCTACAGAACAGCAAGCATTGCGTTTTTGCTAACTCAACAATACCCTTGTGCTAACCACATCGGCGTATTCTCCACGCCAGCCATCAAGAATTTTTCAAAAATAAATGTTTTCCGGCGGTCGAGTGTACCAAAAGTTGACAGCGATGCATAGTCTACATCAGAGGTGACGAACCTGCGGCCCGTCAAAGAATTTTGTGCGCCCGCAATACAATTTGACAATCGTTCATGCATTAAAGACAAAAGTCATCTCAAAGCTGTTTTATGCGTTCACTGGTACACCTTTCCTTTGCTATTTTCTTGTCCTAAACACTATTGCTTAAAAAAGTCCTTACGGGTCGAGGGCTCGAGGCTTACAGATGAAAATCTTAGTATGCAGTTGAGAGTTGCCACATCGTCTGTTTGACCTAATATTGAACGCTTAGTCATAGAAGTAGTAGTAGTCTAGTCTATAGTCATACTCTAGAAGTACATGGCTTAGTCAAGCAAAAAACTTTCCAAAAATCCCACTAAGGAACAAAATCTAATGCTTCAATGTTATTTTTTAATATTTTGTGCTTCAATGCTGCATTACATAGCTTCAGCTGTATGATTCGCACGGACTTTTGTTTGTTGTTTGAAAAAAATAATTTCGTTAACTGATTTGTTGTTTTGGAGCATAATGGTCGAAACAATTAGTCAACTAAGCAAAAAGGATAGAGCCAAAAAAGAAGAAATAATACTTGTATGAAAGCAAACGCTTCGAAAATTAAACTGTCTTCATTATCAGTGCAAGTACTGTTCCTCTATCCTTTTTGCTCAAGTTGATGTTTTTATTTTTTACTGTTGTATGTTTCGATTTTGCGTAAGATAATTTCAACCGTGTGGGTTTTAGCCTATTACTTTCATCTGCCGTTTGTTAGTTTTCATGAATAGGCTAATATCTTGAGTCGCTTCTAAAAGATTTCATAGTTGATTACGATTAAAAAGTTGTGTGGCCCGATAACTCATGTGTAATTGACAAAGTGGCCCGCGACCGCAAAAAGGTTCGTCACCCCTGGTCTGCATGCTTCAACCAGCAGGGCTCATCATTAGTATCAGTATCGAACAGAGAGAAATTGGCCAATAAATTTTAAGCGTTTTCTCGCAATGTTAGTTAGCCTATGCAATTTCTACGCAAACATGCGCATTGCAAAATGAGAGGGAAATTTTTCATGACAGCATTTCTGCGAGAGATTCGCTACCTAAACAAAAACGTCAAATCTACAATTTACGGATGTGGACTTATGCTCTTTGAGCATTTTATCGTTGATTAATTAATTATCAGCATCACATTATGGATGCAAATTTGTTTTGACTTTTGTTGTTAGTGTAAATACTTTTCTATAACAGATAGGCCTATCAGTTTCTCATCGACATGACTGAGGGTGGCTGCTTGACTCGAAGACCATCGTGGTCACTTCGCAGCTTCCCATTGTAGTTACTTGAAGCATTTGCTTGATTGAACAATGCAGTGCACATTTACTACTTTCCGCTGTTAATTTATTATTATGCGTATTGTGTCATTTAATGTTTAGCTGTTTTGATATTGCACAACAAAATACTGTATACCAATCAATATCGCAAATTTAACTTTATTTATATCGGTAGCTCAACAGCGCCATGTAGTTGCTATTCGTAGGGAATCTTGGTGATTACATCAGTACATCATCAGATTACAATCTGATTACCGGTACATCAGTTGATAAACGAATTGACTGGGTTGAACGTCTAGCTAGAAAGACATTATCTGTTAAATTGAAAAGCTTTGACTGATTTGTACAACGATAAAAATCAGGTAACGTATTTTTTTCTGAGTGAAAAGTACAACTTGTAGGCTAAAAAGTCAATAGATCTACTTTCATATCCCTTTCTTTGCAACATTATACACCTAACTCGGCAACTTGTTTCGTACCATGTGGTTTGTAGATGGGAGAATTAGGAATGATATGGTCAGCTGTTTGTTTCTTGATGCCGCATTTGCTGAGGCAACTAAACTTCACTTGCGAACAATGTTACGGCATGGAAGAGTCAAAGTCCCGTTTGAAATCAATTTAGCTTGACCCAAGTGGACCGTAAGTAGGTACATCCCGGATGGAAGACGACACCGGGTGAGGTATTACTATAACCTAGAGTTGGTGCACCATTCCAAGTAGGCTATTTCTTTCTGATGTAGGCTACTCATTGTGTTACGCCGTGATATCACTGAACAACCCAAGCACAGCCAGCACTAAGAGTTGTCTTGTTTTAGTTGCCAGGTAGATTGTTGAGGTGGAGAGTTTTGTGGGTTAGGATTTTTGCCAGCGATACAAGTGTATAATGGCTCCCTTTCGATGAAGCTCAGGAGGATCCCTGCAGGACAATTTGTAAGTAGTCTGTTAAAATTGGGCGTAGGCTTGTAGTCACAACACGTCCGTAAATGAGGCGCGTATTTGAACAGCGGCAACAGGCAGGTACACAGCGGAGTGAACCAACGCCAGGGTCGTAGAAAGTTTGGCGTCAGCACCTGCACCCCAACTTATGTCTGCCTGACATCATGTTTATACCACCACATGTTGAAGGACTTTAAATATGACATTGATGAAGCAAAGTTAGCTTCCCTGTGCTGGCAATAATATTTCTCGGCCATTTGAAATTACAGTAAAATTTGTCAGTTCGCATTATTCGTCACATTTTCATCGGCCTCGGCTGAAGTTGTTTTAGTTTTGCCCTTTTTTCATAATTGGTCAGTTTACCTAAGTTAATTCGTCGCGTTTTGTCTAATCCCCTTAAGGTGACGAATTAGATGTATTCTACTGAATATTCAACAGACATTGCGGCTCTTAAGCAAAAACCCGGTGATAGGCGACTACACTGTAAATGAGCAGATGTTTGTAGAGTGGACATCTTTATGACAATACAGAAAGTGCGAACAATATAAATCAATCGTCTAAACGCACACGGGCAGCATGAGATGCTACAGACTGGCATTTACAACGGCCATAGAAACAAATTATACTTCTTGCGTAAGCTGGAAAGCTTCCGCTGCGATGGAAAATAAAGAATGAAAAATCTGAAGACTTGGTTTATGACTTCAATTGACAGTGCAGTGCTATTCTCTGCATCGTCAATGGAAGTTACAAATCTGACACCTCTTTACGCATAAAATCAGGTGTGAAGGAGCTTGCATGTGCGCTTTTCAACATTAGCACTAAAAATGCTCAACTTAGTGGCAAATTTTCTCGCGCTGTACTGAAACAGCTGTGCACCACTAAGCTACAGCTACATATTTAAAGTGATCGAAAGTGCGCTTAAGACTTTATTATTTGCGTAGCCTTACCATGTCGAAACTTATGCACGACATTTGAAGATTTAAGCTAAGTGGAAAAGAAGGCAAGCAAGCTAATTTTCGTGTCCATATTTATTATTTAAGCATTACACTGGGTGCTGTGCTAAGACACGCACACCAGCTAGTGATAGGTGCCCAATGTACAACCCGACCAAGCAGTCTCTCCTAAAATTGCATGCCAAAGTATGTCTTCTCTCAGAAACAGAGCAGTTCTTTCCCACACATTTACACAATTATACAGCCGGAGGACTTCAAACATTGATAAAGCCGTTTTCGGCTTATCCTTGGTAGTAGAATATTCTGACAGCGGACGGGAAGACAATTTTCGTCAAACCAAACTATTTTTAAGGCGGCAAATTAACAGAAATAAACGTTGTTTAGATGTGTTTCAACATGACCAAGTAGCAAACGATGAAACGCATTGCCTACCGTATGCTTTGTTAAAATTTCCAAATCGCTTTCTTCTAACTCGCAATTTCAAAGGAAGAGTTGGGCTTAAGCAAAAAAAATTGTAAGTACCTGGTAGATATGTTTTTTGGTAATAACAAATATTCTTGCAGTGAAGAAGTTATAGTAGTGAAAGTAGAAGAGCAACACACAGCTCCCAAAACCTTTGTTTTCGTATTGATTAAACGTTTGCAGACGTTAGATCAATGTAAAAAAGGTTGGGTTTTGTAAGCTGATCCAGTGTGATAAACACAGCGCTGAGCTCAGTAATAGCAAACAGAATTACAATTCGCTCAACTCGGAAAGGCGTTGGATTGCATACACTCTCAATGCCAATTGTAGTTAGGATACTGTTGAGCTGATGGCTGTGCGAAAGCATTTGCCGGGTACCGAGGAGGAGTGGTAATAGGAGGTGTGTAGGTTGCGGGAAAAGAACCCAGAGAGGTTGATTGGGACGACGTGGATCCCGGATAACTAGGAGTTTGTCGAGAAGCCGCTATAGGGACTCTTGGAGGAATTGATGGAGTGGATGATGGAGGATTTCTGTGCGCTTCCAGAACGAATTCTCTCATCTTCTCCATCTTTATCCGGCGCATATGTGCTTCTGTGCGCTTGGCCTTGAAGTTGGTGATAAAGTCACCAACGGCCAACTCTCCATCAAATAGCTTCTCTGCCAACTCCTGCAAACAATTATGCTCACAATGAGCTAAACTACATACAACATGCTATGCAGGCAATTGATACCGTGAACATCACTTTTAACACCCAAATCGAAATGCGGATTCAATAATTCTCATTGAAGCTGGAATAAGCCCAAGGTGAAGTTGGGCAAATTGGCTACTAAAGCGGAAGCTGAATTACACGGCAAATGGCCAATTTTTATTAAAAAAGCTAGCGCGGGAAAATTTATCTTTTCAAAAGTGAAAGAGAGTGCAAACATTGAAAACCTTTCTCAGAAGGATTCACTGCTTTTGGCAGATGATTAACGAGATCAAATATCAATTTTTCGGTAAGAAACATTATATTACACAACAATTATTTTGCGCTCAAAAATCTAAACAGAATTTCCTAAAATTTTCATATCTTGGTAGAAAGGTAAATGTAAGTTTGCGGTGATATTCTGAATTTCAAACGATGCACCAAAAGCCAAGGGTCAAGACAGATATCAATTCGGGAACATCTGGGTTAAATGCTGTCAGGTAATAATTGAATTGCAATACAAAATCAGTATTTTTACATTGATTCAACGTCTGTAAACGTTGAATCAATGTAAAGAACGACTGATGTGCTCCTCACCTCTGATTCTTCTTCGGTTTCGGCGCAAGTGGTTTGAAGTACAGCGAGCATCGTTTCCAAATTAACGTCTTTATGCAAAGAAGCTGAAAGAAATATGAAGGTAAAAATCAGGGCTGCCATATTCAGATTTCCGCTCGGGATTGAAGATTTAGACAAAAAAAACGAGAAGGCAAGTCAATCTTCATGTCCACCTTCAGGCATGCCATTGTTAAGTGTCATGCCAAGACACAGCCACATCGAACCGGTGTCAATCCGACTATCGAGTCACTACTCAGCTATGTAACAGACTGAACTTTGAAAATTAAATTGATAAAATATAACACCTTCCAAGAAGATTGCAAACTCATGCGTCTGTGCTACATCTTGGTGCTTACCCATCTTTGCTTGGTTCGTTTCGAAGGTTTCGTTCAGTTGTTTCAAGGATTCGTATTTCTCAGCGAGAGTTTGTCGCAACTGCTCAAGCAAAGGCTCTTTGCTGATGTTGTGATCGGCAATACTTCGATTTTCCGCCTGCAGTAGATCCTTGTCCAGTTTCATTTGCTTTATCTGGAAAAGATAGCGTAAATTAGATTTACACGATTGATTTAGTTACATAGTTTGACTTGCTTTTTCTATCAGTAAATCTCTCTAAACGCAGCAATCAGAAGACTTCATTTGTCATGCAGTGACAAATATATCATATATGTGACATTCAATCTTTCAAAAATTTCTCTGTAAAACGTTATTTTTAGTACTGTGTTTGTTTGGTTAATTTGCTGTTTTAAGTTATTTACCAGCCAGTGAATTTATATAATTTATAAATAGAGCTTGTTTATAAGGAGGGATCGTCCTGACATCAGCACAAGGCTGACTACTTCACTCCATAATCAACACGACACGTCGCAAAAGGGGATGAGAGCTTCATCAACACTATCAGGAAATCATCATCTACCACGTCGGCTGCATAGCCGAGTGGTGGGAACCTTGAAACGACAATCGAAAGGACGCCGGTTCGACACCGCTCAAGAGCATGCGGCTGTGTCTGTGGCATGACACTTAAAGGCATGCCTGAAGGTGGACACGAAGATTGGCTTCCTTGCCTTCCCGTCCACTTAATCTAAATCTTCAACCACCGGGTGTAAGCCTGGATACGACAAACAACATCATCTACCAGCTCATCCATTCCATCCCCCACCAGGACAAGAAACAATAACTTAAACTGGATCTCAAACCTCAATCGTCTTAGGCTAGTGTGTGATGTGCAGTCTGACCATAGAAAGAGCTCAACACCTGCTCTCCTGGGCCACATTGAAACGGGCTTTTGCCTGAGGATGGGTTTCTTTTAAGTCCGGTTTTCTTTCTCCATCCTATTAAAACCTATTATTATGACTGCTCATCCACATCAATATTGGAACTGGCAAATTCAATCCACAACACTTTTCATTAGGCTGTCATTCATTACTACATGTGTGCTTCTTTCTGTTTTGGTTTCATGTTTTGCTATTTGTTTTTTGGGTTTTGTGGCCGTGCTAACTACTGACATATAGCCTAACTACATGATTTTCCATTCCGGCACGTTTTAAACCTTTCAAGGTTTGCCACCTTTTCCCGTTCATTAACGTGCTGGTAGGTCTATATCGATTTTTGTAGTTAGTATCTTTTTCGTCCCGGACGCGTTAATACAACGCCACCTGGTTAATAACGAAAAATAAAATGATTGATTGATTACTCACAATAGAACAGCTATCGTTGTCAACTCGATTGCCGAGAAACATAAATACAGCCTGATATTTAATATAGCAATGTTATGAGTTCCTAATGATTGGTCTAAACACAACTATTATGGGCAACTTCAATTCATTCCAATAACTAAGCTTAAACAAATTAGTCCAAAAGTGAAGACAATTTTGACATTACGGTTAAAGTTTTAATACAATATTGTTAAAAGGTAAATTTATATATGATTACATACCCTTTCTTGATCGCAAATAATTTCATTGATTTTATCTTCATTGTCCATCAATTCCTTCAGTTGATCTGTGGTTGCTCCTTCCAAGAGAGCAGTAAAATCATGTTCAGAACCTCTATGAAAACTCATGATCGAACAGAGAGTATGAATAAATACAAAAGTAATATCACCTTATTATACCTGTGCAACAAAACAAGGTTAACTGTAGAAAATATGGAACACTTATAAACACAAACACGTTGAACAATTTCCCCATTGGGTAGGCTAATGTGTCACATGCACAAAAGGCTTAGTCATTGCTTAATGGCAAGCTGCTTTCCAATCATAATCGTGCATACTCATTTTGAAAGAACCATGTTGAAGTGAGATTAGAAAACAGCTTGAAATTGATTTACAATGGAATTTAAACTCTTCATTGCGACACTTCTGATTGCTCAGTTTTTGATACAGATGGAAACACAAAGCAGTAGAAATCCGAAATTGTATAATACAAGTGTTTTCTTCACTTAAAATACCGAAAACAGTGCAAAACAACAATTTTAGAAGCATCGAAGACAGATTTCCAAGTATTAAAATCGAATGGTAACACTTCAAAAGTGCTATGAGACTGAAGTTTTATAAACAGTAGAGAATACAGCAAGTTGGCAGTCATATTCAGAAATGCACATATCCAACCTGGCCTAACAAAGTAATCGACTGGCATTAATACCAGAAGAAAAAAACTACCTTGTTTTCTAGCTTCAAAAATTATTGTCATACCAAAAATCAAAGTGGTTGGGTCGCTAGCACTGGAATTTTAAACAAGCAACTTTTTACAAAGAACGTTATATAACCAGTGTAACTTTGTATGTGACAATATGGCAAAGCATTCAATATTGGCAAAGATCACAAATCAACTAAGTTTTAGAAAAATAATTACTCCATATTTGTATCAAGATAACTTTACCAAAAGTTTGCCAAAGTATTGCAAAATTGGTTTGATTTCTTTATCCAAAATTGTTTCAATCGATGAGTACAAACACAGTGTTTAAAATTGAACAACTTCTTAAAAGGCTCAAATGCAATGGGTATTCTACAGTTTTTTAAACAACAGACTGACTGATTCGGTTCATCAATTACAGAAAACCAGTCTTGAATTGAACCTACAACAATGTATTGCACAACAAGCGTGTAATGGCTTCATAAAATTTCAGCTGTTGGTGCTGGTAGACCCAGAAGTAGCATCAGAGTGAATAAATTCCAGTGAATCTACAACTGCTTTTAAATCGCTTTCTATTCCAGTGGCCCAATTTTCCACATCACCTAGTTCCTGCAATTAACAGGAAAGGTGCTAAATATATATAAGATAGTAAGGTGAAAGTAAGGTGAAAAGTAAGGTATATATATGTAAGATAGTTAGGTGAAACAATTTGTAAAGGCTTCAAATAGTAATAACTATATTATATTTGATTTAAGATAGTAAGGTAGTGAGAAAAACTAACTGGTAAAGGTGATCAGGTACTATGACACTTCCTCAAATGGGCGATCAACCTAACACATAAAGCAAAATATGAAAAATAAAAAAAAGCAAAATATGATAGTAAGGTAGCCTACTATAAATGAATTTGATGCTTTAGATTTTATCCTAGGTAGTAATATGTATAAATACATTTACACACAATAACTGAGCAATATCCTTATCACATTTGAATAATACTGAATGAATATAAATTTGAATTTGAATGAATATAAATTCAGAGCACTGCAAGATTTAATTTCGTATCAGGTTGCTGAACTTATAAATTTGTTCTTACACACAACTTTACTGCCAATATCATTGATAAGCGACCGATCAGGTCAGATTTTTGAGTTTCAAGTGTTTACCATGAAATAACAAGTGTCATTTAAAAGCTTTTAGTCTTTTTTAATAAAATAAAAACACTGCGGATCAAACATTTGAAGTATTCAAATTTTAAAAAGATAATACATTTCAAATGTTACCTTCATAGCTGTGTAAAACTCATTTAATTGGGCAGCCCATAAATTTGTTAGTTTATTGAATCTAACTGCTTGTGCTTGCAAATGTTTCATTTCTGCATCAATCTGGCATTGGTTGACATATGCATTAGAAACCCTAAAAACAACACTGTCGTTAACTCATTAAAAACAATCATCTCAGTTTATACAAAGCTAGAAAATACGACAATCTTTAATATGTGTAATACAATTCTATTTGAATAAGAACTTTTGGAAGATCTTAACAAAGGTTTTTTTTAGCGAAAGAACAAAGATGAAACGGGTTGTTAAGATTTCTAGTAGAGGAGCAACTACATTTGGTTTAATATATATATTAAATTAACGTTATAAAAGTGAAATGTGACTCAGAGGGCATTGCTTTTTGAAATACTATACTATCAGCAAACCAAACAATTGATGAGAAAGCATCCCAAATGGTAGCTGCTGTCTGCACAGTAGAATTCTGCTATAGTAACATCTGTTGCAAAGTCAGGTTTTACACTACACTAGTACTTGGCTATAGTGACTTCAGCTGTGGCTGTGGTGGGGTTTTGCTTTAGTGACACGTTTTTCAAGATTTCTTTAGGAGTCACTGTGGGAAAATTCTATTGTGTCAGTACTTTTTATGGTTCAATAAAACAGAATGGCCTGTTTTGGCGAGTCTGATTCGGCGAGTTTCCTATTAGACGAGTGCCTTTTTCGGCAAGTTCCCTATTCGGCAATTTTTTGAAATTTTTGAAAGGAAATTATCGGGTACCCTAGCTTAATTATTATCATTGCAGTTTTTACATCGTTTTAACGTCGCTAAACGTTGAATTCGTGCAGAAAAAATAAAATGTTTGAACTATGAAAATGATTAGTTTGGTTTGGATCAACAAATGTGTGGCCTACTATCGGGTACAGTAGCCTAATTATCCCGACCAGCAAAAATTGCAATTTTTAGTTTTACATCATTTTAACCTCGCTAAACGTAAAATCGTGTAGAAAAGAGAACTATTGCTGACTAAGATACGTTGAAACTGAGAAACATTCACAGAAGCCCTTCGATTTGTTCCAAGAACCAAGTTAGCCTAACAGTTATGAAAAAATTTGCCCGCAAAATCACACAAAAACTAGGTTGTGATGTCATAAAAGACTCAGAAAAATAAACATTGCAGGAAACCGGCTCAGTGTGACCAGGCGAATTCAGAAAAAAGTAAATAACAACAGAGATATAATTAAATATAATAAAATACAGACATACTCCTTCTGTTCAAATAAACTTTGTTCAATCAATTTCACTTTCAAAAAGTTTTACAAAAGTTACAAGTGAAATATTTTATAGCGATTTAAATGCAATTATATATACTGTATTTTCACCAAAAAGGTATAACTGTATTTAACTAGTATTTAGCTATCTAGTATAACTGTATTTTCACCAAAAAGGTAGTGATAAAAATGCAAAAAAAATTGTAGTCAAAAGCAAATTAAGGAGAAAGATTATAGTTGCAACAATTTGTATAAAACATTAAAGCTACAGAAGTAAAGTAGTTTTGATGACACGAAATTTTAGTACAAAAAATAAAGAGGTCTGGCGGCACTGCTTCTAAAAATACAGTTAGGCTAGGTAATTTGATGACAAAAATAACTAATATATATATTCTAAGTTTGCATACAGACGGTGACGTAGGATTCAAAGAACCCAATTAGCCTAACAGTTCGTATTTACATTGATTCAATGTCTGAATATTGAATTGTTGGATTTGCAGAAGGCCGAAGGTGTCATTAAATTTTCAAAAAATCACCGAATAGGGTACTCGCCGAAAAAGGCTCTCGCCGACTAGGGAACTCGCCGAATAGTGGCAGACCCGAATAAAAAATGCCTAGTTACTGTTCTACTTGCATGTTTTGTCCTAGTCAAAAATACTGTACTATGCATTGCTAATCTAGCAAGGAGCACAGTTGATAGAAATTACAGTACACATAAATAGTTGAACATATAATTCACAAATAGATTTGGGTTTTTGTTAACAAAAGGGAAGACAAAAGTGGATGTGGACATCAGTAATTCGGATGGCATAATGGCATAGTGTAAACATGTTAAGAAAAGGGGGACACAAATAGTTTATTGTAAACGTGTCAACTATAATTATGTACAAGGTACAGGTACGAAGTAAGCAGTACAGCACAAACAGAAAATATGACGTTGATCAATTATGACTTAAGCATAGCTTGATCTGATGTTATTGTTCTAGTCATCAGTAAACAGTTTTAAAAATAAAGGCATTAACTTAATGAAAAGCTAATATAAAAGAAGTAAATTACTGCACTTCAAATAGTAAAAACACCTTAGTTTAATAAAAAGACCAGGTTATACTTACGGCAGGTGATATGAAATTAAGACTTTTTTCCTATTTTGAGAAAACTTTAAAGACATCAAAGATAAAAACTTGTGATTTAGGAAATTTTAAAGTCCTAGGCAGAAAGCAAAACTCTAACCCTCACCCTGGCAACAAATGCCATACAACAATGCTCTTTGATCAAAACCACGGCAGCCAGTAGTTTGGATAAACACTTCGCTAATGCAAAGTTTTCAAAACAATAATAACATTATTTCATGCACAGCTAATACCAAGCTAACAAAGGGTGCTAAGCAGGTAACCCACCCATTGTTAACGGATGCCATAACACCTTCATTAAACTTGTACAAAGCAGTTATTGCTTCTTGCCTTCGTTTTTCTTGCACTTGCTTTGATTCTTGTTGTTTTATTCGGTGCTTTTTTAGCATTGAAGACAACATGATTAAAGACAACAAACTCTAATAGCGTTATCAATTATTTGAGAAAGTATGTTTATTGTCTAGATGTTGGGCACCAAGTCTACAAGCTTGGCTGTCTAAACCAATTATTGAGGTTATTCAGTTTGTCTTTATTGTCAACCAACACAGCAAAAACAATGTTTGCACAGCATAGAAGAGGTCTTAAAAAATGTAGAAGCGACGATACAAGACAAACCTTAACACTTATTTGAAATAAGATGCAGTAACTCTTCAACTTAGAAACATTCAGAAATAAGAACATTTCATACTGGTGCATATTGCATATTTTCCCACAAAAAAATTTCAAAAATGCATCTCTGGCAGGTTTATGTTAGAAAGAGTTGTTATTATTTTCTCTTTATAATAATCTCCATATATTGTCAAAATGGCACATGGACATGAAAAATCCATGGTAGATTTTCATAGTTTCATCGATAATAGTTATTGTCACAAAAACAATCTCACTAATAAAAAGCATTCCGCTCTTTGCAAACATTCTATAAATTCAGACCATAAAATTACTTGGACCAACGCTACCATTCTTAAAACTGAAAAGGATTACACAAAAAGATTATTTACAGAAAAGTGGTACATAAACCAGAAAGCACAACATGCTCTCAACCAGAAAGATGGTCAGAATTTTCCCTCTGTGTACAAAAAATTACTTTAACTTTAACTTCACCTTTTCCATTCTCAGTGCGTCTTCTCTATCATTGTTATTGCCAATTCCCTTGGTTTCTGTCTTGTCTGATGACTTTTCAATGTTTCTTGACGGTGGCCCAATAGATAGATAAATTTACGCTGTTGGAAAGCAGCCTACTGGTTTTAGGCATTCACTGCATTCAGTTTAACCTCTAGGTATCTTGTTGCGTGTTTTAATTCTGATTCTTGCTGCTTACTTTATTCATTTTATCAGTACGTTTTTGTGTTGTGCCATCGTTGCTGAACAGGTTGTGTTAACCTGTTTTAGCCACCTTGATAAAGTCAGTCGTGCTGACTGACGAAACGTCGGAAATACAAAAGCTAGTTATCATCTTTAACATCAGGAGGTAACCTAGTAAATAGTCACCAGAAGAACGCAAATTACTTTTATTATAATCTCACTAATATTGCTTTTAACAGTAGGCCGGCATCCAACCAGATGCTGCTCTTGTAGCTTCAATCCTTGGGGTGTGGGAGACAGGGCTCATCAATCGCCTGTTTCAGGCAGGGAGTTAGACTAGAGCAGTACGTGTGCCAAAGAATAATACAGGTGTCTTAAAACAGGCTCAGGAAGAACAACAACCTTATGCACAGCGAAAAGCCAAAATCTCAATCAATTGAAATTTTTAGCATAATACCAATCGAGAAAGGATGGCATATCGATCCTTTCGTCTGTTCGAGACCATCAAATGAGAGGTCAGAAAAATTAGGTCCACGTCTTTTAGGCGCAGACAGTTAGGTGCCGGTCAAATAGGCGCACACTGTGGCATCAGAATATTTAGGTGCGAAACACTGTGGCGCCCATTCATTAAGGTGCTATTCCTAGCAAAGTCTGCAGATTGTATCAGCTCAGCTTTGGCAAAACCTAGTCTGGGACTCTGGGTATTAAGTTACTCTTCACTCAAGCCTACCACCCGCTTGAATGGGTATGCTACTATTCGGTGAGTCCAATTCGGTGAGTCCGATTTGGTGAGTCCGATTGGGTGAGTCTGATTCGGTGAGTTCCTAACTTCTAACCCCTAACCTTAACTCCTAACCCCTAACCCTAAAACGGCAATGATAATTAGGCTATGGTACCTGCTAATTTTAAAAAAAAATTGAAAAAATCCCCCGTTATGGGATCGGACTCACCGAATCGGACTAACCGAATCGGACTCACCGAATCGGACACACCGAAACGGGCCATTCCGCGCTTGAATATATCTATATTTTTTACTGTTGTTTAATGTAGTTATTATTTGACTTAACTAAAAGTGAACTCAGTCATGTTCGGGAACTTGAATAATTTATTGATAAAGCTTTCGCCGACGCAAACCTGGACCAACAACAAATAAATGCCGAACACGCGCATTAAAAAAACAATAGATTTTTTCTGTTCAATATAAACAAAACAACATATTTTTCTGTTCAACATAACATTTTGTGTGAAAAGCATTGCCCTACCTGCCAAGCTGATACAATCTGCAGGCTTTACTAGGAATAGCACCTAAATGAACCAGCGCCACAGTGCTCCGCACCTAAATATCCTGACGCCACAGTGTGCGCACCTATCAGACTGGCGCCTAACTGTCTGCGCCTAAAAGACTTGCTCCCGAAAAATTACCACAGGAATAATTGGCTTGTGGTAGCCAAGCGTTAGCGTTCATAGAGACATCACTTTTTAATCCTTTGATGCCAGCTCTTCTCATTACCAAGTATATTTGCATCAGACTCAAGATTGTTCACCCACCAATAGGGAACGTAAGCTAGGTTTAGAATGTTGTGAGACAATTTAGTTTTACCTTAGTTACTGATGAATGCTCGTCTCACAAACGAGGGTTGTCGTAACAGCAACTCTGCTTAGCACGAGAAAAACTGCAGATTCAGACGTTTGGTATGTGCATTTGACCGATCGACCAGCAGCACAAACTGACCGTCCATATTTGTTACGATTGAACGCTTGTAAGTTGAAATCTATCATAAGCCATGATTTGTTTGCCATTTGGGTCTGTCGTAACTACAATGCAATGATTTCTGAGACATTTTCTGTTGTGTTTTACTTTATTTTTGTGTGCCTAATAGGTAGAAGAATGTACTTAAGTATGCCGGAATGGCCCATTTTGGTGAGTCCGATTCGGTGAGTCCGATTTGGTGAGTCTGATTCGGTGAGTCTGATTCGGTGAGTCTGATTCAGTGAGTCCGGTCCCTATTAGGTGATTTTTTTCAAATTTTTTTTTTAAATTATTAGGTACCGTAGCCTAATTATCATTGCCGTTTTAGGGTTAAGGGTTAGGAGTTAGAGGTTAGGAACTCACCGAATAGTAGCAGACCCTAAGTATGCGTATGTGATGGACGAATGTTTAGTAGACATAGGCACATATAGTTCTGTAGGCTACACTCAATCAACAATTCAGTTTAAACTTATGAACAGTTCAAGATTAAAAGAGCTGTTTGGAACGCAACTTGTTCATAGCTGAGGAATTCCTGTACTACCATACAGTACAGACGAAATCGGTTAATAATATATCGCTTAAACGTATCAATCGTTTATTTGAATTAAAGCTTGAAATCCCAAACCAAATCCAATCTAATGTTAAGTAAAAACATCGCTTAAGTGTATACCGCTTAAAAGAATAAGTCGGATAAAAGCATCAGGATTTGCTTCTTGTTTGCATAGCCTACTTCATTCACTTAATCATATAATTGTACGCACAAAAAGAGAATGTCTCTTTTTGTCTGCAATGTTCAAAGGCGAAATAAAGCAAAGGTGAGACAGACGCATGCCATCAAAACAAAGACAAGTGTCTGTAATCCCAGGCCATAATCTTATGCGCACTGCAAACAACCAATTTTCGCACAGCTGGGTTTCATTAAAATAGAAGAGCAGACAAAAGGAATAATCACACTTCCCAATAAAGAAGTTTAAATGCTTTTGATGTCATCCGTCGGCGACTGACCTTCCAAGGAATGGACACGAACAAATTATTTCGGCTTGAGAGGGAAGCATATCTAAAAGTTTAAACCAGAAAACTTTGGAGAATTTTTTTAAAATTGCTGAATAAAAGGGATGCAACCTAATTTGTACCATAAACAATTCATACCGTCAGTTCGTACCTTGAAAAGATCAAGAGAAAAAACTAAAAAAAAGCTGAAGTCGCTGATCGCAGTTTCCGCAAACATTTTAAAATTTTCCGCAAACAAAAACTCTTAGGATCATTACCAGAAATTTAAAAATGTTTGCGGAAACTCCGATCAACCCTAACCCTTTTAAAATGTTTGCGGAAACTCCAATCAACCCTAATCCTTTTAAAATGTTTGCGGAAACTGCGATCAGTGACTTTGGCAAACTCTTAGGATCATTACCGGGAATTTTAAAATGTTTGCGGAAACTGCGGAAAAACGGAAACTGCAATCAGCGACTTCGGCTTTGTTCTATTTTTTTCTCTTGATCTTTTCAGTTTGTTTTGTTTGCGGAAACACCCTAACCCTAAACCCTAACCGTTTTAAAATGTTTGCGGAAACTTCGATCAACCCTAAACCTTTTAAAATGTTTGCAGAAACTGCGATCAGCGACTTCGGCAAACTCTTAGGATCATTACAGGAAATTTTAAAATGTTTGGGGAAATTGCGGAAAAACGGAAACTGCGATCAGCGATGTTCTATGTTTTCCTCTCAATCTTTTCAGTTTGTTTGTTTGCGAATACCGATACTCCGATACCCTAACCCTTTTAAAATGTTTGCGGAAACTGCAATCAGCAACTTTGGCTTTTTTTAATTTTTTTTTCGATCTTTTCAAGGTACAAACTGACGGTACGAATTGTTCATGGTACGATTTAGGTTGCACCCGAATAAAAGTAGCTTACTGTTGTGAAATGCAGTGCATAGTGTCATTTGTGCAGTTTCGTTCAGTTGAAGAACATTGCAAATTAATTCTTTTACCAGACAGCGGAAAAGACTTGAAAAAATATTCTTTGCGATTTCAAAACAAACAGTAAGTGTGGGCCATGTTTTTCTACCATACCGTACCTCTATTTTCGTAGGCCACATTCCATTCTCCAAACTACACAGCTGGTATGCAGGCCCGGATTTAGGGGGGGCAGAGGGGGCAGTTGCCCCGAGCCCCCCGACTTTTGAAGGGCCCCCTATGTGGTTAAAATGTGATTTTGTGTTATTTTTTTCGAAGTGGCTATTCTTACAACATATTGTAAAACTAGCCTCTGAAGCTATTCTTACAAGCACCACTCAAGCAAGACGTTGTTTACTCGAGCAAGACCTTAATGCGCTCAGGCGTTTCATCCGACGACGCTCATACGTAATTTCGCGCGCATGCGTATTGGCTTGTGCTGCACACTTGATCGTAGAGTGAACCGCGGTAGTTGCTGATTTTGCTGATCGAAACTACACGTCAATGAATCCATCGTCATCATGATTACGAAGGGAGCATTATATTACAGTTTTGAGACACTTTCTTCGGCTATTAAACAATGGGAAAAAGAAAACTTTGTCAATACAATACAGTATGCTTGTGTGCATGGAGGAAGAACACCCAAATCATGTAGTCAAGGAAAAAGACCAAATCAAAGGTAAGTAATGATGGTTTTGTCCTTGGTGCCCATAGGTTGAGCTACTCATGTAGCCTATATGCATAAGTTTTGCTAATAGATTGAGTTTTGCATAAGTGCAAATTGCCTACATTCCTTATGAATGCTAAGAACTTAGCAAAATGCATATATTCTACTGAACCATTCCCGCATGCTGTCTATTGTAATAAGTTTTGCTAATAGATTGAGTTTTGCATAAGTGCAAATTGCCTACATTCCTTATGAATGCTTAGAACTTAGCAAAATGCATATATTCTGCTGAACCATTCCCGCATGCTGTCTATTGTAATTTCCATTGAATTGTCATGCCCAGAATTATTCCTAAGTTGCATTGAATTACCCATTAGTTTTGTCAATTTACCCATATGTTACGTCGAATTGCTCATCAGCACAATTCGTCGAATTACCCGTAAGTCTCATGAAATTATCCATAAAGACATGCCTTATGGGTACTTCAACGCAGCTTTTTGGCAATTTGACGTCACTTATGGGTAAATCGACTAGATTTATGAGAATGCTCGGCTGAACTTGTGGTAATTCAACGTGACTTTATGGGTAATTCAGGTGGGCTTATCGGTAATTGGATGCAACTTATGGGCAATTTGACATGACTTGCTGTATGGCTACTTTAACGTGAGTTATGGCTAATTCAGGTGTACTTATGGGTGATTCAACACGGCCTATGTCACCTCATCTTTGTTGTTTTTCAGTACTTTTATCAAAGGTTGTCCATTTGGAATCAAAGTAAATGCAACGTCAGATGGAAAAGCGCTATGCATCACTGAGATTAGTAATGTCAATGATCATAATCATGATTTCAATGAAGTAAGTGGAAATAACCCTTTGTAGTAGTCATAGCCTTTGAGCTATGGTCACACTAGCCCTGTATATGATAAGGAGGCTTTCATCAGAAATTATGTGAAGGATAAAAAAGAGCAATAACATTAGGGGGGGGGGGGGGGTTAATCGGCTTTTTTTTCAAATTCAATTTTAACCCAGGTTTTAGGATACAACAGTACATTCTAAGATCACTAGTAAAAAAAATTGAAATTTCCGTCCAAAACCCCCTCTATCCAAAAAATTACTTTTCGTGTATAATTGCATTTTGATTATGACACTTGAAGTTCAAATATTGTTTGCTACTGTACTAAAACACGTTAAGAATGTTGCAAGACAGTTTTTCTGATCTTGACTTCATCGTAAGACATGGTAAAGTGGTCATTTCACTTTGCGCGCATGACTACGCACATGCTGAATATGACCAGTTTGTGCGAAACTGGTCATATTCAAGCCGCCGATTCACCAAACCTGGTGATCTTGCCCATCTCTGTGGGTTGGACACCTGTCAAAAGATATGTCGTTTTCTTGATTATGTGCATATAAATTATTTTTCAGAATGCATTTAATTTGATGCCTAAACAACGAAGATTAAATGAAACAGAAAGCAGTGTGATCGGAGAAATGCTTGCCACCAAAGCAAATAAAAAGTTGGTACAAAAGCACATTCCAGCTTCTACAGGAAAAACAGTTATTCTTAAAGATCTGCATAATATTGCCGCAAAACAGAGACCTTTGTATGAAAACACCTATGATGAACTTATTAATGAAATGAACAAAGAAAAAGGTTAGTCGACAGACAAAACTTTTTTGTCTGTTATACAGTACAAGATATGTTCATGCTAAATAGTAGAGATGACTTTCTAATTTCTATGTGCAGTATGATAAGTAGTGATAGAATGAGCTCCGGTTCCGGTCAAATTCTGGCTCCGTACTGGAGGTGATGTGACTCCGGCCTAGAGCCGGATGTGTGTGTGCAAGCTGTGGTCAGGGTCATGACCTTGGAAAAATCTAATTTTTTGCATCATTGTAGTACTGCAGCAATGCAAGAATAGGCTACCAGGTTGCCTGTAACATTGGTCAACACCGTAGGCGTATTTGCAATCTACAGGTCGCTGCTGCAGATTGAGTGTCACATGATATTGTGAGCATTCTTCTTGAACCATTTCAGATATAATGTCAATTAAGCAATTCGCGATTGACCTCTTGCCGTAATGGTTTAGACTGCAGATGAATTATTTCGATGACGTGGGTTCAATCTCACCATTGCCAGTTCAATTTAAAGTGTTGACCGCCTGGTTTACCGGTCAATAGACTCCGTCTACTGCAGCAAACTGCGGATTACCAGTACGCACATCATAGTAGGCTACACAAGAAAAATATCTAATTTTCAGACGTTTTTCTATTCAGAAAACGTTTGTCTAGTATAACCAACACAGAACATTAGCAGTACCCTACAACGTGTGGAAAATTTGCAACATTGAGCTATAAAGGGTCAATTGAGAGTATTTTTTGCTTCATTTTCTTCACAAGAATTCATTCTACTTTCCCAAACTCATGCTCCAAAGATTTTTGTTGCAACATAAGGCGCTATGGGGATTGTAAGATTGAAAGCGGGATCAAGGAATTCAATCAAAGGTCTTCAATATCTTGAAACAATTCTACTTTGAGTGGATAGAAATAGAAAACATTGCTAAATTTGAAATCTACGTAAAAGTTTACTCCTAATGGATCCTTTTAACGGACCCTAAGCATTGCAATGTGGCATCTTTTAGAGAATGGGGTGAGAGTGGTATACAACCGCTCAGTTGGAACATTGATTATATGATGTAAATATTACCAAAGGCCTAAACATCCTTCCTCTGGCCAATAATTAAAATAACATAGAATAGAAAACAAATTTCACTAAAAGTTGATGTTTTTGCTTTTAAATCTGATGGAGTGCCTAATAGGCCTAATTGTTTTGCGCTATTTTAGTCTGGCCCAGGATTGTCAAGATTCTTGCTTTGTAGGGTATACTAATCCTCAGTTTATTTTCATTTTAGGTGCTGCAGTAGATGTGTTTGCAGATGATGACAAACAATTGCAGGCGATATACTTTCAAACGAAAGACATGCGGGAAACCTTTGCGGCATATCCCGAAATGCTGCTGATTGATGCAACCTACAAACTTAATGACTTGAGAATGCCATTATATGTGATGCTGAATGTTGATGGCTTAGGTCAGAGTGAAATTGTGTGTCTGTGGCTTGTAGCCACTGAAGACAAACTGACCATCAGCAAGCTGTTAACTCAGTTTAAACTCCACAATCCAGCTTGGGATAAAGTGGAGGTTGTAATGGCTGACAAAGACATGGCAGAGCGGGATGCCATGATGAAAATGCTGCCTACTGCAGAAATTTTAATTTGCTATTTTCATACCCTTCGCACTTTTCGTAGAGAAGTTTCCATGGAAAAATTAGGCATTTCTTCAGCCCAAAGGCAGGTATCACTGGAAATTTTAGGAAAACTGGCAAATGCCAAAAATGAGTCAGCTTATAATTTACTGTATAACCAATTCGTTGACACAGTCCCAATTGCTGTCACAACATATTATAACGATAACTGGCATGCTATTCGACATCAATGGGTGGATGGACTGAGCAACTTGAAAGCTAATTTTTTGAACAGAACTAATAATCGACTGGAATCCATCAATGGAAAGTTGAAAAGTGTCATAACAAGATACTCAGGAATGACCATGTTTTTTAAAGATCTGATGGCATGTATCCAATCTCTTTCCACCGAACGTGACCACAAAGCGTCAAATGCTTTCCTTAAGGTTCCAATTGATGCGATTTCAAGTGTGGCGGAGAGACAATACCAACAGCTACTGACACCATTTGCATATATTCATGTGCAACAACAATTCAAGTTAGCGGAAAAGGTTGTCATGTCAGAGATTTTGAATGATTCTGCCATAGTAAAATCTCGTGTCCATGGGGAATTGGCAGTCACAACAACAGCATGTCCTTGTGGATTCACATCATCAATGCTGCTACCTTGTAGGCATGTCTTGGCAGTTAGAAGGCAGCTCCATATGTCAGAGTACAATCCCAATCTTTGTTCAGAACGGTGGACAATGCAATATTTTCTTAAATCCCATCGCCTGACAAGAAACTCACTGGACAACGGTCCTGCATCCACATTACCAGCTGTTGAGATTCTTAACAAGCCTCAAAGAAGATGTGTTTTATCAGAACAGCAAAAGTATCGCCGTGTTCAAGATATTTCCCAGAAGATTGCGTTAATGATATCTGAACAAGGAATGGATGAATTCCAATACAACCTGGATAATTTACGACAAATTGCAGAGTTCTTGCAGGAAGGAAAGAAATTCCAAGTTGTGAACTTTTTGGGTCAAACTCAGAAAGGTAGGCCTATATGCTAGCACTATTTACTAAATCAGAAAAACTAGCCTACTTTTTCAAATATCTGAAGAGATATGGGTTAGTTACTGCAACTTGCGTCGTGATTTTGCAGTCAATTTTTTTTTGAGCAATGATTTTTATGGCGTTGAGCTATCCAATATGTGGGCTAATATGTACTGCATGCGCAGTTGCGCACTAATTTACGATTATACAAGGTTGCAGATGCTCAGTAATTCTGCTTTTGTGAACAACTGCATGATCCTTTTCAGGCACTGATACTGGAAGTGCTGCTGCAACATCTTCCAGCAATGATCCTGGAATTGTATTTCCTACGGTCTCAAACAGTACTTTACAGCACACACCCGGTGACGTCTTGTCGACCGTTGATACCAGTGCGATTATGATGCAGACACCGTCCAGTTCTATTCAGTCTTTTACAAGTATGTGCTGTTTCTGAAACATTCATTTCTGATTAGTTGTTTTTTCTTGCATTGCATAATGCATTATGTTTATTAATTTTTTAATAAAAACGTTGAAATAGTGATGTTTTCTACGTTGTAGCCTATATTCGATTCTCGTTGTGTTTATTAACAGATGATGCAGGATCAATTAAATTTCCACCGAAGATGATGAAACGTGGCAGGCCAAAAGGAGCTGGATTGACAGTCATTGGGTTACCACGCAAGAGACAAAAAAAGAGCGGACCAATTTCATTCAGACTGAAGTCGTCTTTTCAGAAAGAAGCAGGTTTGTTGCATTTATGTTTGTGTGACTTCATTTTTGTTATAGCCTACGTTAGTTTAAAAAACTACACTTTGACTTCTGTGGGTCTGCCTAGCCGATAGGCTACGTCAAAGCGTACGTAGGCTACATCAAACAAAGTCACCCATGGTCATATTTTTCAGCAATACTCAGTTGGTTTGTCGATTCTGAGGTAGTAGAAGAGGTCTTGCGTCCATTCAGCGATCGACTGATCGAAGAAAATGAAATTGAAACGTTGCCCGAAAGAATTCCAATGAAGTGTTTAGATGAAAACATTGCCATTGCTTCTGTGCGAAGACATTTTTCTTTTGACGGTTGGACGTTGATGGAGAACCTACTGACCACTTTGCGAAATAAAGGCCGCTGGTTGTGCATCTCCTGTTATTTAGATCTTGATGCAGGCGACAGCATCATGTGCGACTCGTGTCTGGATTGGCACCATCTGAGATGTCTTGGTAGAACAATGCCGCCAAAAACGAAGTCTTGGTTATGCAGGAAATGCAACCTTATGGAGAAGTGACATTGAATGTTCAGGTGATACTGCAATCTCGCTTTGTCAATTAAACCAAGGTTATGTAAACCGTGAACTACGAAAAGACTTATTGGCCTTGACGCGTTATGCTTGAAACTTGTAACATTTGATAAAAATCGTTTCTTCAATGGTCCTCACATAAAACGCTAACGATGTGTTCTTGAATGACTAATGAGTCCAATCCTGGCATTAAAAGTTCTGATGCATTTAGGACATTTAACATTCTTTGGGAGAGTTGGCTGAAAGTCATGGACTAGTACAGGTTTGTAATGTAGTTGCTGCAATATACTACGGTCCAACAAGACCTTCAACAGTTCATCAATATTCAACTATTTTACTGTTTCCAACTTAACACAATTAGTATACGTATGTTGAACTCTTTCATAGCAAATGGTGGTACAGAACTTGAAAATAGCAAGTAAAAGGTAGCTCGAAGCTGCAGTTTTTTTTTTGACTGACTCATCAGGAGCTGTCATCAGAATAAAACAAACCTAAATGTGGTGAAGTACTTATAGTAGAAGGAAAGAAGAAAAACTGGAGCTTCAAACTATCAGCTACCTTATACTCGCTAAATCCAGATTTGTTGCATGTGTGTAGTATTTACATTTCTTCACTGTAATCTTAGGCTATGGCATAAATGCTTTGATTTCTTATGGCAAAAAATGGGTGATGAAGATCCATAAGTTTATAACAGTAAAAAATCAATTGTTTATTGTTGAAAGTGGTTGGCTTCAGTTGAAGATGCCATGAGATCCATTGAAGAGTACGAAGCAAAAGCAGGAACGAAGCTTGTTGTTGTTCAGAAACGAGCATACGGTGCCATGTTAATGTTGATTTTTAACATCCTGTCATTGTAATTCACTAGTGTACTAAGTGTTGATATTCATACTACAATAATAAGCCTTTTCTTTGTTGACAAAGATTCTGAAAAGGTTTCTGCAAAGCACAGTGTTTTCACCAAAGTGGAGGTTAGGCATCATAAAAGAGGAAACGGTTTACTAACTGCAAAAAATGCTATAAACATATGTAAATGTGTTCTGTTTCATCAACTTTGCATCTCGTTTCTTAAAGACACTCAGTTTTCAGGTGTAAAAGCTTTGTTGATTCAGAGTAGCCTAGCCTACTTCACTGACCTCTTTTGTATTTTTTCCATCTAGTGTGCCAAATCCATACGCCTATGTGGTGTTATTGATTGGACCAAGTGACATGTCCAGCGGTAACCAAAGGCAGGGTTTGGGTCACAACTAATCTTTTTGAGACAATTTATTTTTTACCATATTCACGTAGTAGGCTTGGTGGTTTTCAATGTTACGTACAGTACCGTATATTATTTCTGTAGGCTACTATCATAAGATGAAAATTTAGTTGATTGTAACTCATCTTAGATGAAGATAATACGATTGTTGCATCGTTGCGGCCAAGGCATTTGCCTCTTGGATGCAACTTACAAGACGTCCAAGTATTCCCTTCCTCTATTTTTTCTTTGCGTCAGAACGAATGTTGGTTACCAGGTTGTTGCTACGTTTATTATCCAAAATGAACAAGCTTCGGACATAGCAGAAGCACTTTCTGTTGTAAAAGGGTGGTCAGAAAACTGGAACCCTTCGTTTTTCATGACCGATAAATGTGAGGCGGAAATCAAGGCCATCGAAAGCGTTTTTTCAAGTTAGTGAATTGCATTAACATTTTCGTTGCTTGTGTGCTGTCTCCATTGCTCATGCATTTGTGTCGTCACTGTTAAGTTGCTACTGTACTTTACCACTCAGTGCCCACGACTTCTTGTTCCGCAGATTGCTACGTGTTACTCTGTGCCTTTCATCGCGAACAAGCCTGGGAAAGGTGGATGAGGAAAAGTGACAATGGCGTTCGCGATGATAAAGCAATTGTGCTGACATACTGGACGCAATGAGGAAAGCAACTACATAGAACAGACTTGTTTGCAATCAAACCAGGCGACAATGAGCGAATGGCAAACGCGATACCCCCCTATTCAGGGATAATATGCGTGTCTGTGACCGCAGGGGACCTGGAGCCGAGTTGTTTTGCACGTTGATAGCACCATGCAGTTGCAAGCACAGTAATAGGCTACTGAGCTCACATTTTGAACAATTCTGTGATCTTCACACCAAGGCTTTTTTTCAGTTGCTAACACGGCCACAAATCGCAGCGCATATGCGTGCTTAGTGTTAAGTAACAGCCTAGTGGAAAGTGTTGTGGATTGAATTTGCTAGTTCAAATAAGTATATTAATTCCGGTACCCAAAGCCTCAAATGAATTCACGAATATCGCAATTGTTAACAATGGCATATAAATTAGGATGTTAGTGCACACAAAGTAGGGAAAGTATTGCTTGAAGAGTTGATTCCTGGGACAAAAATTGAACACTGTAGGCTATGTCGAGCAGAAACTGGTTTAGTGTTTTAAGGTGGTCAAAAATGTAAGCATGCGTCTATTTGCATCCAACAAATAACGAAACTCTAAACTTCTCAGTTTGGTCGGGAAACAAAAAGGGTTGCGAGGACAAATGGCAGGTCTCATCTAGGCAAGGAGAGGAGGGACACATGGGTGATGATCTGGCCAAACAGTTACTGTGCTGTGCTCAAAATATGTACAGTTTTTGTTTAACATGTGCGGTATTCACTTTTTGTAAATAGCCTAGCTTTTCGGAAATGCAACGAGTCATCTGGCGCTATTTGCTTGTGTTTGAAGCCCGGTTGCTCGCTTTGTGAAAAAGCTATCAACCTCAACTTTTGCTTGTCAATAGACAGAGATATGTTGTTTAGATTAGCGTTTATTAAATGCTGTTATCTTTAAAAATATTTGTGGGATAAATGGTTAAAGTCGGTCAAGTTCAACTCTTTACCTAAGAAATATTTTTAACTTTTAGAGTCTGGCTGACCTTAATTTGGATAGATGATAGCTTGTGCTTTCCAGCAATGGTTCAATTGTTAAAATCGAAGCAGAAACAAGCAACTTACAACTAATTTAATAAAGACATATAATGATCGCAGACCGGGGAGACTTGTATACTTGCTTCGATTCGGAAATGCAACGAGTCATCGGGCGCTATTTGCTTGTGTTTGAAGCCCGGTTGCTCGCTTTGTGAAAAAGCTATCAACCTCAACTTTTGCTTGTCAATAGACAGAGATATGTTCTTTAGATTAGCGTTTATTAAATGCTGGTATCTTTACAAGTATTTTTGGGATAAATGGTTAAAGTCGGTCAAGTTCAACTCTTTACCTAAGAAATATTTTTAACTTTTAGAGTCTGGCTGACCTTCATTTGGATAAACGATAGCTTGCGCTTTCCAGCAATGGTTTAATTGTAAAAATCGAAGCAGAAACGACAAAGATATATTATTGATTAAATGCTGGTATCTTTAGAAGTATTCTTCGGATAAATAGTTAAACTTGGTCAAGTTTAACTCTTTTCTAAGGAGATATGTGGTGTTTTTCGGGCCTGTGTTACATAGCTATTAGGTAAAAGCGGACACTTGCATGCTTTTTTTTGTCATGGTTGACTATTTTCACCCCACTTTTCCACCATTTTATGGTGGATTCCTCCTGTGTGACGTCATCGCCTTTTTAACCAGGGTGGCGACTTGTATACCAGTTCCAGATCACGCATGAGCGCATATTGATGTCAAACGTAATGCTTGAGTGGTGCTTGTAAGAATAGCCTCTGAGGCTATTTTTACAATATGTTGTAAGAATAGCCACAGCCTATTTTTTTTCCTTTTGGCCTTTAAAGTTTCTGCAAAACGCTGTGCAGTACTGGACTGATGCTGCTGTAGACGTAGAGATGGTTTTTCGCGCCGTAGGCGCAAAAAATTTTTTTGCATGGGGGCCCCCCGATTTAGAAGTGCCCCGGGCCCCCCATCAGCTAAATCCGGCCTGCTGGTACAGAGCTAAAAATAGCACGCTTGAATCAAAAACTACAACGGTCAAAGTTCGCGTGACATCACAGAGATCGGTGAGATGAAATCAAGTCTGATTGCCGCAGTTTGCAGAGAAATGCTTTGATCGTACACGCTCTTCCCAGTCAGCAAAGCTGGTCTTTTTTACATTGATTCAACATCTGCAGATGATAAATCAATGTAAAAAGAACCAGTTTTGCTGGATGGAACATACGGCATAGTGTTATGTAACAGAAAACTAGTAAACTTTTTAAAGCTTAACCAGAATTGTATACAATTGTAGGATGAGGAAGTATTAGTTGTAATGTGGGTTGCAGCCTAGTCAGCACAAACGTCTTCTCAACAATTACGCAAATTCACAATGAACCTTTTTTTAGCAAATTAGTTAAATGAATCAATCGTATAATCATATCAAAATGTCTGGAAAATAGGTGATATGATTAACCGGTTTCATCTGTAGTATTTGGTACCTTCAAAAATATTGAAAAGTAAAAACGATGGAAATGTAAAGATGTGATCAAAATCATATGCAAGGCATTGCTTTTTTTTAAAAGAAATTAAACAATTGCTATGTTGATCTACCATTGACTGTTATCAAGCCTGATGGTCAATGACATATCACAATAGAGTTGTAAGGATTTTTCGTTTTTTAAGTGTAACTTAATTCTATACTGCTAAAAATACTGTCAATTATACTACAAACAAGTCTACCTAACTAAAAAACTAGGGTGGTAACTACAGCTAGGGTAAGTACTACACTAAGTAGTCTGGAAATGGAAACTGAATGAAAAAAAAACACAATAAATTGACAAAGAAGGCTAAGAATTGAGGAAGCTTTCTTGAACTTCATTCTTTTGACCAGCGTTGCCAGATGCTGGAAGTTGCTTGGCACCAAAAAGTAACGAAAATTTCACCAGATTGCATACAATTTCACCAGATATTTAAAACACCCTAAATAAAGCAATTTCGCCTAAAAATACAAGTAGTTTTTGAGACATAAGACTAAAATGAAACGAATAATTATGCAAAACACATGTTTTGTCACACATTGCATATACGGATTATAACTGTAGCAGTCATAATTGTCAGTATAAACATCAAAAGTTCTTAACCAAAAAAGTTGTTATTTTTACTTTAAAAGCGGAAACTTATACTGCCAGGGTTAAAATACACTCCAAGATGCAATAACATCCTGATGAAAAATTTGAAAGATTTTGGCATAGCCTATCCTGCTCAGGATATCCATGAAAATGAAATAAGTGGCCACTGTATGCATGTAGCGTATGTATAAGGTCACTGATGTTGATAAACTTTTAGTTTTTGGGCAAAAAAACAACCTCCTTCACTAATTTTAAATACAAAACTTGCCATTTTGGCCAGTTTTGGTAAAAAGAACTCTCCAAAAACCAGTGTCTCGCCACTGCCTGCAACCATGCCAGTGGCAAAAGCTACACGATTGCTGGTACAGTGCTGCTCTCAGATTCAAAAAATTGATTGAAGAGCGCAAATTGGTCACTCTGAAATTTAAAAAAAATTTGGAAAAACTCGAGTGGGAAAAATTTCACCAGATTTCACCAAAACGTTGTTTGGTTCCAAGGTCAAAAGGGTTGGTACCAAACACCTCTAAATTTCACTAGAATTTTTTTATTTGGTATCCTATTTCCCCCATCTGGCAACGCTGCTTTTGACAATTTAGTATCAGCTTTCAGTCCAAAGTTGCCAGATGTTTTTCCTGCGATTAGAGAGTTTGAGGTAACAAGGTATGAAAATAAAAATGACGAAAATAATGTAGTAAAGTCAATTTATTTTGTTTTAACAGCGCCATATATTAAATTGACTTGACGACATTATGTAGGCCATCACTTGAGGAAAAAATTGAAGAATAGCATGTTGTCGCAACTCAAAACTTGCAATATACCATACTGCAAGTGCAAAATAACATAGGCTACTGCATTTTATTAAATTGTACATTGAGATTGTGATAATGCATTCACTTTTTTCAACCGCGAGGAAAACATCAAATTTTTTAAAACAGACGATGAACACAATAGTAGTTTTAAACAAACATAGCCTACAGCAGGGGCTCTATCCACTTTTAAAATTCGGGGGGGGGGGTGATTTTTAGACAGTGGGCTAAATCGTCTTAGTCATTCCAAACCACTCCAATAAATGGGGGGTGATCATCTCCCTCACCCCCCCCCCCCCCCTTGGATACAGCCTATGGCCTACAGTCCATTTGAATATTCTTATTTATTTTTACTCAGTTTTGAAGTTGTTATTTGTTTTAACTTAGCCATAGCCTATGCTAGACATTCTGACGAATCTTGGTCATTCTAAAATGATGAAAGCTGAATTTCAAAATTCAGAAAGTAAAAATGAATTAAAATACATAACGTCCGAATAAAAAACAAATCAATGTCGATATGGCAACGGTAGAAAACAAAAAAAATCAGTCCAGAAATTTATATGGTATAGCAATAGCCCAGGATTACTCAACTAATTTTAACAAAGGTCCAGTTTGACAATAAGTTAAATATTTTTAGTGGTCCGGTGCATAAGTTATTTCACACGCAACCATCAAAGTTAAACTATCTGGGACTGACTATTGGGGAGTCTGGGAATCAAAGCCCCCCACCGCAGCAGTGGCGTAGCTTGTGGCCTGGGGGGGCGGACCGCCCTGGGCCGCACGTGGGGGCGGCACTTTCAGACTACGATTTTTGATTTTGATTATAATCTGATAAAAACGCGTTTCATTTTCACATGCTTTTTCTTGAAGGGGCGGCAAAATCTGAATCCGCCCCGGACGTGAAATTTTTTTCCCACGAGCTTTCTGTCCTATTGATTTTAGTCACTCTAAAAGTAATATTTTCCGAAAGTGTTTTGAGAGATTGGTTGATTCAGATTGCGAAATAACTATTTGCCAATGAAATTCTGCAATGATAATAAAATATAAGCTTTCCCTAACCCTACTTTTTTTGAAAAGCTCTTGTGCACCGCAAATATTAATTTAAAGAAAAAAAAAAGTTTGACTTCGACGGGCGTCGAACCTTCGTTTGCACGAACACCAGGCAGAAGATAAAACCACTGAACCAACCGTGCAAACGGGAAAATGCTGCATTCACACGGTTTTAATACAAACTTTTACCAAAATATGCAAATGAGACAGAAATCTCGTAGGAAAAAAATTCGCGCCCCGGGCGACACATTCCCTAGCTACGCCACTCTGCCCTCCAGCAACTAAGATAATCACAGTAAAAACTGCTTCCTCCTAGTTAGCCTACAGTAGAAATCTGTTTAAAGAAGCTGGAAACGAGGCAATGATGTTATTCTTTTGAAAGCTCAAGGTCCACCATCCATCAACACCCAGAAGGTCCGGATTCGGACCTCGGTCCGCCAGTTGAGTAGCCCTGCTATAGCCTATCATGTGACAATGAATTCATATGAAAAAATATGACTTGTTTTGTATGTCTGTCTGTGGTCGATCTACCCTTTTAACTTGGTGCATAAATACTTAGTTCAACAAAAGCCCTTTCCCACTGTCAACTAATGAAGCGTGACGTAAAAAACAAACCACTTCACGAGCTTCGTTCATAGTAGTGAAGCACAGTTTTTGAACGTATTTTTTTCATATCTTTATCCTGCAATGCGGGAAAGCGGACTTGAGCGCTATTCATCGGTGTACGCCTTCCAACGTACACCTGACCCACGCTGCAGCCGCTGACCCAAACTGCGGCTAGCGAGCCGCATGGACAACATATAACTTATTTTGTATGGACAACATTTCCGCATTTCCTCATGAACATTTCCACATGGACAACATAAATTTTGTGGCTCTTCTATTGAATCGTAATATTACAAACAAATTAAGATTAGCCTATAGGCCTACTTTATAAACATGTTATCTCGCGCTGTTAACCAAGCAGTGGCGTAGCCTACCTAGGGTATGGCAGGCATGACTTGAGCCGCCCATGGGCGGCACATTGATAGGGGCGCAAAAATCGGTTGGTAGAAATTGAAGTTTGTGACTTACATTTTCTTCAAAATCGAATTTGCGATTTTGCGCCCAATACAATACGAAGATCAAAAAGAAGTCTCTCTTTCACTGTAGCCATTGTTAAACAATGGAATTGTGACGTTGCAAAAGCAACATTGTGCCTCTCCTGGCTCACTTTGCGTTCAGTCAGCAACAATTGAAAGTAATTAGTAAAGTCGCTATAAGCAGCGATTAGTTGAAGCTTAGAAGTAGCACCAGAGTCCAGAACTTACTTATTTCATTTTTATAAAAATTTACAAATCTAATCTTTTGTGTGACTTCAATTTGGCCTGACCAGAGCACTCAGATTGTTCTAGGAAGAAATTAGCATTAAAGTATTATTGAGCCTATAAGCTAAGCATGATTACCGGTACGGTAGGCTATGTGAAATTTTGAGACCAAAAATTAAACTGGGTAGGCTATGATTTATTTTTACGTGCTGTGCTGGCGCTGCCTAGCACTTAGCCTACCACATACCAGTCTGAAGTTTTGAGGTTCATTCTCAACTTCACAAGCTGTGCTTTATGAATGTACGCACTAGCGTACGCAGGGTGGAGGCATTGGGCCATGCCTCTCCCTCCTTTTAAAATTGTTTTAGTAGTTAACGACGTAGATTAAGGCATTTAATAAGTTGGATTGCACAGTCAAAGCAATTAACAATGTTGTTTTATAGACTAAGCCAATACAAAATACATGGCCCAATCTATACCTACCCCACCCCAGGTATGCCAATGTAGCATAGTGTTCTGTAAGCCTATTATAGTGAGAAAGAAATGGATAGGCTACAGTCTAAACTAAAACCATACTGGGACATCTTGAAGACGTCTGGGATATCAATGGCCAGTGGCGTAGCCAGGGGAGGTTAGGGGTTACAACTCCCCTTTTGGCATGAGTGTGACGTCACGATATTGGGAATGATGCTTTCAGTCTAAAAAAAACTTAATTTTTAATTGTAGACTAATTTCGCAGACTAATTCGTTTCTTGGCAACCATATAACAATTTTGTTACTTTCTAAAGTGAACTGCTGCAAATTTTACTGTACCGTACTATGCTGTTTATGAAGTTGTACTGAAGAGGGTTTAATACCCGAAATCGCGATCTGCAACAAGATAATTTCAAGCTGGACCAGAAAAACTTTGAAAACTATTTATGCTGTAGTTGATCTAACATGGAAGTTTAACAAATAAATTCTTGTTTCTCTTTGAATTGACTTGTAGCCTATACTCTACAAAGTGGACGTTAATATGTTAAGGTATTCTACCTATTTTTTTCTTAAAAAAAACTTGCCTAATTTTAAACAAAACTGCATTAAAAGAGCGAGTTTTGCCAATATCAAACATTCAAACATCTCAGCCAGGAATTAGCAACAAGAAAACATAGAGACTTAGCTTTATTTCCGAAAAATGCCGAAGAAAACATGATCTTATCCTTTTGCTATGCCACCTGACAGCACCATTTTACAGGAATATTCATACCCACATTTTTGTCTCAGAATGCACCAAATTCAAAATAATTTTTCAAAATTTTCTGGAGGAGGCCCCCCAGACCCCCCGCCGCTGGGTGTCGTCTTAGGCGAAAACGCCCTCCTTTCAAAATTCCTGGCTACGCTACTGTCAATGCCCCCCGCCCCCCTTTGAGAAAATCCTGCGTACGCCACTGAATGTACGGTACCGTAGGCCTACTCATGGCCACCTAAAGATACGGCTTGATTTGTCACATTTTGCAGAAATTTCCAGGTTTTTCTAACTTTGGGCCAAGGTTTAAATAAATTTTTCTAAAAATTAGATTTTTACGCTTTCTTTACTGTTTTCCTCAAATGACACAATAGGTTTTAACATCCTCACATGTTGAAAAACAAAGAAAATTTGATTTCGAAGATTTTAGTCAGACTGTTAATTTTCAATAACAGTCTGATTTTGCGTTTTTCAACTTACTTTTTCTCATTTGCTACTGCTTCCCCGAGGCAAAAAAAAGTTTTATGTCATTAGGAAACCGCAAAAAGTAAGAACATCTCAAAAAATGTCAGTCAAGCACTAGCAGTAGCTGTAATCAAAATCTGCAAAATGTGACAAATCAGGCCACATCTCCAGATGGCCATGGCCTACTTTTACCTAACTTCCTCAAGTTATCAAACGGATATAATGCAAGCAATTCATAGTAGAACACACCAATGTTGAGATAGGGAATGATTTTAGTATCAGTTTCCTCAATCTCTAGTTAGCATACAACCAAACAGTTACAAAAAAAACCGCCGACAAGCCAACAAATGTCGGCGACAAATTACATTAATTAACAGCCTATTAGCTTTTGAAACAATCTACAGGTTCCAGAGAATAAATATCCAGAACTCAAAAAGACCAGTGCACGACTCATTTCTGTTTTTTTCTACCGGTGCGACTTATTGTTGTGAATCTTTATTCTCTCTAAGGAACTTTGTAAAATCAGACATCGTGCAACCTTGACAAATGAACACTTGGAAGAATTAATTTCACAGCATTAACAACTTATCGTCCACATTTTCAGAGATTAGCGAGTCAAGTACAAAACTGATATAGATAAACAATCATTGTGTTTTTATTGCTGTTATGTTATTTTGTGTCAACTGATTTTACGGCTTGCTGGTGTTTATGGTTTATCCGCAAGCGGCTCTTTCTATGAACAACTCTGCCCACCCCTGAACTAATATAGGCTATTGATACAGAATCAAACAGCATTTGTATTTTTTGCAATTATTGCTTTGTATTAAAATATTAACAATCACATCACAAGTTTCAAACACACATTTTCATTCTGAACTTGACTACAGCGCTGGTGGAACCACCCAATACCATACTTTTTGGTTAAGCTACTACAATTTTATTGAACCATTAGTGTACTAACAGTTGTCTAAACTTTTAGTAAACTTTTTAACATTATAAAACTTTAATTAGCTTACCTACAATTTGTCATAATGTAGCGGCTGCATAGTTGAGTGGTGAGAGCATTTGCGCAATGTTCGCAAAAAAACGACGGTTCGACACCGCTCCAGCGTTTGAGGCTGTGTCTCGGCAATGACACTTAATGGTAGGCCTATGCTAAAATAAGTGTAGGCTAGCAGCTGACTCGAAGACTAGGCTAGGCCTATATTGTTTTTGCTATTTCCTGTTGTGTTGCATTTGTGATCGCAGGCCACTTACTTTATATGTTGTCGCAATGGTAGCAAAAAAACGTGATTAGGCTAGCCTATTACAAGACCCCCATGCATAGCCGTACGAGCCAGGGGGGCAGCTTCCCCCCCTGTTCTTTCAAAACGTCGCAAATTCGGGCAAAATCTTGCAATTATTAGGGCAAAAATTGCTATATGAAAAGCTACAAAATTGCATGAATTAAGATAAACTATAAATTAACATCTTTTACCTGTCAAACTAAGTACAGCCTCTTATTTGCACAAGAAATGTGCCGCAAAATTTTCATTTAGCATACCCGTATTGATGTATTGTATTGCATGGTGATCAAACTGTAGTACGAAATGCATTTAACCAACTGCATCATGCCAATTTGGGCAGCCACCAAAATATGTCTCTAATATTTTTGTGAAACTGCCCAAATCAAAACGCAAAATTTGCTATAGCCTATAGCGAATTTTATTAATTTTCACAAATGCATCGTGTTGATTTGGGCAGCTGAAAACATGAAATTATCTGATGCAACTGATTAGTCTGTTTATGCAACTGCCCAAATTAACGTAAGGCAGTTTCCCCAAAATGAACAAATTCATTAATTTTTCCCATTTACATTTAACAAAAAAAGGTTATACCTGTTGAATGTAATGTTAATATTGCGGTGTTGCTCAGCTTTATTTGGTTACTTTTATAAAACTACCCAAATTAAAATGATGCAGTTGCGCTCCAAAATAACATAAAATAGGCCTATTGTTTATGCAAATGCAACTGTGTCATGTTAATTTCACCAACATTTAAAATGCTACTGCTGAAATATATAATCTCAAACCAATCATAATATATTCATTTATTTCAAAGCTTTCCAAACTCAAAACCTGCCATGCAAGCTGGCAAAATATTTGCTTTGCAAGATCTTGTGTGAAACATGGCAGCTCTCCTTTTTTTCATTAAATATCTTGACTTCTGTTCTGTAGAGACAGATCCAGTTGTTTGCATTAACTTGACCCGCTTTTTCTGGTTGCAAAAAAATGTTGGCAAGCTGCATGCATAGAAAGTGTTTCTTGTGATGATGTAGAAAGCATATTTTTATAGTTCAGTTTATTTTTTGTTTTGTTGGCGAAAAAGAAAGACACAAAAAGCAAAAACACAATAAACACAAATAATTCGCACAACAAGGATGGCAGCGAAAGACCAAAAGGTTACCAAAGTCAGCTGCCACCCAAACATTTAAACAAAAGACCCAAAATTAAGAACATTAACACATATATAATATGAAGAAAGGCGTTCTTCCCGGCTATCAGCACAAGGCTGATTACTCACTAGCACAGCGAGCTGCAGTGACGCTTCGCTAACCAGAACGGTGTAGCTTCCACGCCAGCCATTGAGACCTCCAATTAAACGTTTAAGTTATTTTGGCAGCCGATTGTAGCATCGAATAGACAGCGATAGACACGTGTTTCGCCCATGAGGCTGGGCTCATCAGTATCGCACCGTATTCTTGCCACTTGAGTAATCGACCGCCGCTTTACCAGTCAGTTTAACTCTTATCTTTGTGGAAAGAAAGAGCCAACAAAACCAGCAGGTGCCAGGGGTAGGTCAATGTGAAGAAAGGCGTTCTTCCCGGCTATCAGCACAAGGCTGATTACTCACTAGCACAGCGAGCTGCAGTGACGCTTCGCTAACCAGAACGGTGTAGCTTCCACGCCAGCCATTGAGACCTCCAATTAAACGTTTAAGTTATTTTGGCAGCCGAAATAACTTAAACGTTTAATTGGAGGTCTCAATGGCTGGCGTGGAAGCTACACCGTTCTGGTTAGCGAAGCGTCACTGCAGCTCGCTGTGCTAGTGAGTAATCAGCCTTGTGCTGATAGCCGGGAAGAACGCCTTTCTTCACATTGACCTACCCCTGGCACCTGCTGGTTTTGTTGGCTCTTTCTTTCCACAAAGATAAGAGTTAAACTGACTGGTAAAGCGGCGGTCGATTACTCAAGTGGCAAGAATACGGTGCGATACTGATGAGCCCAGCCTCATGGGCGAAACACGTGTCTATCGCTGTCTATTCGATGCTACAATCGGCTGCCAAAATAACTTAAACGTTTAATTGGAGGTCTCAATGGCTGGCGTGGAAGCTACACCGTTCTGGTTAGCGAAGCGTCACTGCAGCTCGCTGTGCTAGTGAGTAATCAGCCTTGTGCTGATAGCCGGGAAGAACGCCTTTCTTCACATTGACCTACCCCTGGCACCTGCTGGTTTTGTTGGCTCTTTCTTTCCACAAAGATAAGAGTTAAACTGACTGGTAAAGCGGCGGTCGATTACTCAAGTGGCAAGAATACGGTGCGATACTGATGAGCCCAGCCTCATGGGCGAAACACGTGTCTATCGCTGTCTATTCGATGCTACAATCGGCTGCCAAAATAACTTAAACATATATAATATATAGCACAATACCAGCACTTTACATAATACATTTACAATGGAATAACACAGGGCAACATAAAAAAAAAACTGTGTAGAAAAATAAGCGGATGATACATTTTAGGAGTGATCATTGTACAAATTCTTTAATAAACATTTATATTTAAATTTAAAAACATTATAAGACTTTTTTTTATTTCCTTTGGTACTTGATTCCATAGTTTCACTCCATTAAAACATAGCATCTTCTTACCAGAGTTTGACGTTGTAGAAGGCAAATATAAATCATTCTTTTGGTTCTGACGGGTTTTATGATGGTGAATTTCGTTTACAAAAATAAAGCAGAAGCATCGAGCAATGCACAAGCAAGGTATCTTCAAAGATGAATTCAGTTGTTCTATCTTGATTACTTTGATAAGAAATTCTAGCTAGCTGGTGATCTTGTTATGTTAGTTTTTCACTGTTATCATGCACCGCATACATTATATTTGGGCAATTTCTATAAAAGCGTGCAGATTTGGGCAAATTTACGTTTTGCCCCCCGAAAATGGTTTGGTCTCGTACGGCTATGTCCCCATGTCAACGTAATTGGGTAACCTAGGCTATAAGAAACTGGGAAAACTAAACAAACAAATCTTTGAAATTTTTCTGTGGTGGAAAAAAAATTAAAACGTAGCTTCGATTTCAAACCTATTGTAATTTCCAATTTTCTACAGAAATCCAGTTTTTGTTTGATGAGTTTGAGCAAATGCCTATGTCTTCATTATTAGGTTAATCCTTTGGGCTATTGAGCCCAAACAGCAGCCAAAACAAGTTATATAGTATCAATAAATGTTTGTCGGCAGCAGATTGTAGCAAGAATTGATAGCTATAAACATTGGTACCGTACATAGCCTACGTCATTTTTACATTCTATAATATGCACAGAAAAAAACGGAAGCCTATTTATTGTAGCTAATAAGACAATAGTGCTCACTCTTAATTGTTATAAAGACGCAGTAGCCTAACGCAGGATGGAATTTTAAGTTTATCAGAATCAAGTGCCATAGCTTATGCGCAGTTACGACAACCAATTAATAAGTGGCTCATCATTGTAGACTAGACTATCACTTTGGCCTGTTTTTGTTACAAAAGTAATTTGAAGAAAATATAACAGTCAGTTCCTTGTTTTTAACTTTGATTCTACGAAGGTTCTACTAACTGCTAAACAAGTTATTAAGTACGGGTACTCACAAGCAGGGTCTCCAAGAGCCCTGCCGGGCCCCGGTGCAGATGTTGCTGCCGGGCCCCCCAGCGCGACATGTCGCGTGATATCTCACCAATCACAAGCAAAATTTGCGGTGCGTAGGCTATTCTTTACAGCTTTACAAACAATACCATTTCTGACCTTGAAATCTGCAGAGACTAGGGCAGCAAACTTAGGATGAATGCATTGTTATTGTTCATGACATTAAGAAATACCAACTTCATATAAGAAATACCAACTTCAATATATGAAAAACATTTTATGCAAAATTGACCTTAACACGCAAATTTAAACATTTTATTGGCCCCCTGAACGCAAAAAAATGAAAATATTGTTGTTCTAAAAAAGGGCATGCCCATGAGGGGGCCCATTCAAAATACAAAACTAATATTCATATAAAAAACAATAATTTATGCAAAATCGACCTGAGCATGCAAATTTAAACATTTTGTCGGGCCACCCTAAACTCAAAAAATTGAAAATTCTGTAATTTTAAAAAAGGGCATGGCGTAGGCTACCCATAAGGGGGCCCCATTCGACATACGGAACTAATATAAAAACAATATTTTATGCAAAATCGTTGAAATCAGTCTTTTTATCGCGTGAATTTAGACATTTTGTCGGGGCCCCTTAAACTCACCAGGCCACGGTGCAATGCACCGGTTGTCCTCCCTCTTGTGGGCCCTGCTCACAAGCAATTTGGTGCTTATTGCTAATGAAGCAGGCAGCGTGATTGTTTTCCATGTCACGCTTCATTGCAGAAAGCTACGGGAAAGGTCTATTAAAAAAACGCTTGGTCTATCATCACGCAATGCGTTATTGTAGCGTTTTTCAATCTTTTTGAACCACGGAACACTTTATGCATTAACGCAATCCTGCGATAAACCTAACGAAATTTTATAATGATGCAATGAAATAAACAACACAATATAACAATTTAGATTTCACTTTTAGTTTCTTTCAGTGCGAGATCTGGATCATCTGGGCCTGTTCGGATGAGCACAAATTAATATTCACGCAGAAATTGCATAAAAGCAAACGCGAAGCTCTCCTGATTTTGATTTTCCCCCGGTGTTCCGAAAAAAATGAACCGGTGTTCCGAAGGAAAAATGAACGGCAAACGAAATAGGGGCAGACCACCAAGAATTTGGACTAATGATATTGAAGACTGGTCAGGACTTATTTACAAAACTGCAGTAAAAAAAAATTCACAACAGAGAAACTTGGCGTCTCATTGCCTTCAACCCTCGACGAGAGGAAGGAACTTAATGATGATGATGATGGTTCCATAAAACAATAGTCACGAATCAAACTGATAAATTTCTTGCGGTTCTCAAAAGGGTGTCTGTTCGACATCGCTCAAGAGCAAGTGGCTGTGTCCACTAGCGTACGCAGGGGGGGGGGCATTGGGCCATGCCCCCCCCCTTAAGATGTTGTGTGACGTCACGATATTGAGAATGATGCTTTCAGTCTCTTTATGCTTGGGAATGATGCTTTCTGTCTAAAAAAAACTTGCCTAATTGTAAACAAAACTGAATTAAAAGAGCGAGTTTTGCCAATACCAAACATTCAAACATCTCAGCCAGGAATTAGCAACAAGAAAACGTAGAGACTTAGCTTTATTTCCGAAAAAAGCCGAAGAAAACATGATCTTATCCTTTTGCTATGCCACTTGACACCACCATTTTACAGGAATATTCATACCCACATTGTTGTTGAAAATGCTCTCAGAATGCACCAAATTCAAAGTAATTTTTCAAAATTTTCTAGGGGAGGCCCCCCAGACCCCCCACCGCTGGGTGTCGTCTGAAGCAAAAACACCGTCGGGCTTCGCCCGCCGGTCGTCAAACCCACCCTTCCAAATTTCCCCACTACGCTACCGTTAATGGCCCCCCCCCTTGAGAAAATCCTGCGTACGCCACTGGCTGTGTCTTTGGAAAGAAGAAATGTAATGTAAAAGAAATGTAGGCTGCAAAACGATGTCTGTTCGACATCGCTCAAGAGCAAGTGGCTGTGTCTTTGGAAAGACACTTAAAGGCATGCCTGAAATTGGACAAGAAGATTGGCTTTTTTGCCTTTTCGTCCACTTAATCTAAATCTTCTACCATCGGGAGTAAGCTTGGACAGGCTATGACAAAAAATGCACTGTGGTTCAGTGGCGTAGCCAGAAAAAAATTTTGGGGGGGGCCAAATATTTGATGAATTGAAGAGAACGACAAAATGTTTGATTTAAGACATCACCACCTGATGTGCAGTGGCGCATCCTGGTGGGTTAAGCAAGGGAAGCAATAAAGCTGGTGGGGGTTAGAGCGTGCCGAAGGCACGCGTATTCTAGGGGGGTCCGGGGGCATGCTCCCCCGGAAAATTTTGCAAAATTACACTTAAATAATGGATTATAACGCTTTCTGGAAACACTTTCAGGGTAATATTTGTATGAAACTTATTAGCAGATAAACAGCTATTAACTTATTAAAGGTAGCTCTTATCTACACACAAACGGGCAAAAACTGCGGCTAAAATTAGAGAACACAAAAAACTCAGCTACACAAAAACCCTACAGAGTAAGCGATTCTGAAATTGCTTCCACAGATTAGTTAAAAGAAGCGTAAATCGCGTAAACTTTGCGCGATTTACGATTTGCAAAATTTATTGGTGTCTTTTTGTGTGTCTAAAACAAGTCCTGGGGGGTGTTAATAGCCAGATGTCTTGGAAAACAATATAAATTTATACAAATTATATTATATTTTCAACAAAGGGTTCAACTTCGGAATCCAAACTTTGAAAATTTGGGGGGGGCCATGGCCCCGTTCGCCCCCCCCCTGGCTACGCCTATGCTGTGGTTTAGAAATTTGAAATTACGCTACGCATCACCATGCTGTTCAACCAGCTCAGTGGCCGAGTGGTTTCGCCTTCGGCTCTGGTGCTGGTAGATCTGAGATCGATTCCAGGTCGGGTCAAACCGAAGACTTTAAAAACGGTACCGATTGTGTTCTATCCGGCATAGCGCAGTGAGAATGAGTCGGGTAATAATGTGATAACATCGTAAACCTGATACAAATTAAAAATGAGCCCTGTCGCTAAAAGACCTTAGCTGTTGTAGAGCGACAATAAATAAAAACATAACATTATTATTATTACCATGCTGTTCATCAACTGAAAGCCCGGAAACTTGAGTTTGCCTAATGACACTTAAGATGCGGTTGAGTGAGTGCCACACTTTTTCTTCTAAACTATTTTGTTTGATTAAGGGAGAAACATTTTATCGCGGTGCTTAAACTGTTTAGCCTACAGGCAATTGCAGCAGCAAGCAATTTGCCGAAAGCCTCATGCGTTCATTCGTCTCCTAGTAGCTTAGTTTGGTTTGTGAACTAACTTGCGTTGCAAATCTAATCTGCACCATCCAGACAGGTCTGTTGCTGATTCAATGTTTATCAACTGAAAGCCCGGAAACTTGAGTTTGCCTAATGACACTTAAGATGCGGTTGAGTGAGTGCCACACTTTTTCTTCTAAACTATTTTGTTTGATTAAGGGAGAAACATTTTATCGCGGTGCTTAAACTGTTTAGCCTACAGGCAATTGCAGCAGCAAGCAATTTGCCGAAAGCCTCATGCGTTCATTCGTCTCCTAGTAGCTTAGTTTGGTTTGTGAACTAACTTGCGTTGCAAATCTAATCTGCACCATCCAGACAGGTCTGTTGCTGATTCAATGTTTTTTGCTTATTTGAAGAAATAAGATGGCTCTGGTTCAGATGTGTTGTAAGCAACCGGAAGAATGGATAGCTTAGCCTACGTGTGGTGTTAGGGTACTATGGTCTATACCAGTGGTTCCCAACCGGGGTGCCGCGGCACCTCGGGGTGCCAATTGCAATGCTCAAGGGTGCCGCGAAATATTGCAATACTGCGGCCCATTCTTTATTTTAACTTTAACTCGTTAAGTGCAGAATTTATTTATTTCTAGCCGAGTTTCAGTGCGTATTAAGTTGCGCGTCTCGCAGTTATTCCCAGCTCCTTTCTGGAGGGTCGCTTAGTGGGAAGTCGCTGGCGGTAAGTAGATAATCCGCGGTAAGCTTTTGTTTCCTCGCCCAGGAAAAACAGCGTGGAAGAGATTTTAACTTGTTGCTGTTCTTTCCATAAAAACGTTTGAAACGCATCATTATTGCCAGGTTTCATGATTTTATTTTGCGAAGAATTTGAGAAATCCAGTTTTACTGGACTCTCATATTGTTTTGAGTCTTAAAAAAGAATAAATTGACATTCGTAGCGATGGAAATTTTAAGCTTATGCACAAGCAGATGCCTCTCCACGACTTCTGGATAAAAATTCAAAATAAATATCCTTGAGTTGGAAAGAAATCTATTGTGCTTTTGCTGCAGTTTTTCACGTCATAGCCTACCTATGTGAGAGTGGATTTTCCGTAACGAACTTAAAAAATGAGAACGACTCCTTTAGTCGACGAAGAAATGCGGGTGGCTTTATCGAATGTGCCCCCACATATTAAGGGACTTTGTGCAAGAAGTCAAGCCCAAATTTCACACTGACTTTTGAATAACAACATTTATTTGCGCGCGCTATACTGTACAACTCATTCTCTGTTATTTCATACAGTTATTTGAAATAAAGAAACCTCATAGAATTGATCCAGCTTTGCCAGGGTGCCGCAAACTATTTATCTCTTTGATAGGGTGTCGCAAGGTCTAAAAGGTTGGGAACCACTGGTCTATACTATGGTATATAGTGTTAGGCTATAATTTCAGTGTAGGAGAAGATGGTGACTGACAAGATATCTTGGACATTGCTTGCAGCCTACATTTCTTTTCAGTAAAATATTAAAACTTTTATAGCCTACAGTTACACAGTCTGTGCATTGGTATAGGTTATAATGTAACGACAAATTGCATGTTTTCAAAAGAAATATTAGCTCTTTTCGTCTGTGATGAGGAGAATAACCAGTTGTATAATTTTTGAAGCTAACTTCGCTTACAAATAGTCAAAAGAAACAAATTGAAGTATTTCACAGAATACAATAAAGCAAAACTCGATACAAAGATCATTAATGAAAGGGAGGATAAACGGTAAAAGAAACAAAGGCAGACCAAGAATGATTTAGTCAACAAGCACCACTAAATGAACAAAATTAAGTTATGAAAATGCAGTAGGCCTACGAACAGCTCATGGTCGAGAACAATGGCGCATTGTATCCAACCCTCAATACGAGGAAGAAACATAATGATGATGATGATAATTTTTGGGTTTTAGGCCGCTAAGCTTAAGCCGTGTTCTTTCTTTTTTGATAACCGCTATGTATGAGCTGCTATCCAACCTGTCTTCTTCCTAACTTTCGACTCAAGTTCCACATGTGTTGAGTGAAGATTGATGGTATATTGTTAACAAGAAACGGGTTCAATTGTGATGTGGAATAGTCACTTCACACTCTTATTACGTCCGTCCGTTAGATTCACACATCGTAAAAGAAAGACGAAGCACGTTTGGAAAACACAAGTTAGAAAATTAGAGAAAGAATGACAAGAGATTGTCGCTCAAGCGTGACAGTGCATCGCAATGATGACGTCACGATTGCGCGACAATCTATGTCACAATACGGAGACAGATAACTTGGCCATAATTTCGTGAACATAGCAGCCTCCAAGATAAATATTGCAATATCCATCTTCCAGAAGATTATTTTTACCTAAACAAAATTACTCATCATTGGCCATACCTAACACACATTAAACATAATTGCAATACCGCATAAAATTGTCGTATAAAATAACATACATACGACATAGTCATGTAGATGAACCTGTAGTCCCGCACTGCTGTCTGAAGGTATTTAAAACGGACCATGCTCACACGACATTACAGTAGGCCTACTAACACACCATACACCTAAAGTTATACAAAACAAAGTTGTCATATGAAGATACTAAATTAAATGTGAAAGAATGAATATGATGCTCAGCTTAAGTCACAGGTATCACAAGCAAATTTGCTGTAAGCGATATTGGCGTAACTCAAAGTGACAATATGTACTCGATAAATAGGCTACATACGGTTCCAGCCAGACTGTATCTATTTAATTTGTAAACAGCCAACATAAGCATCATACATCACACAAGTCATAAACAATTAAACATTAATAAAAAAAGTGAACACATTTTCTATGAGTGACGTCCCTTAACGTCCATTTGGGGGGCCCGAACCAACTGGAGCGAGCACAGCAGTGCGTGCCCGCGCGCCCTCTACCGGAGCAACGCAAGAAATATCACGAAGCACGGTTTCAACGTGCGACTTCTTTGTGCTAGTGTCCCATGCTACCACAGCCACCCTCACCCTTCTCACAAACTCTTTTCTCTTTCGATGCTGCGGTAAAATTTCAACCACTCTGCCGATTCGGTAGTCCCCTCGTTTAGGCCGATCATTCATATCCCATACCAGGACCAAGTCTCCGGGTTCTAAATTGCGACAGATGTCTCTCCATTTTCTTCGACCCCGCAACTTAGGTAGGCAGAAATCTGTCCAGTGACCCCAAAACTTATCAGCGAGTGACATGCTCTGCCGCGAATCTGCCAGCGTGGCCTCTTTTAACTCCTGCCTTAATTCATCCACCCTGCAGTCGCGCGTCAAATTTTCACGTTTCAACCAGTTCACGTTCTCAAGATCATCGCAAACCTGTACTTTCCTGACTGTGGCACGACTGTCCGAACAAAGAGGAGACCGCCCCCCCACCGGCTAGCCATCCCAACGGTGTGTTGATCGCGTGCGGCTGATACAACGTTTTACCAACTCGCTCTTCAAGCACAGTTAGCAAGAATGGACAGTCGTCGCCTATCAAAATGTCCACAGTCTGACGATTTTCTAATTCAAACACACTAATGCCATCAAAATGTCTGTAACCACTCAATTCTTGCTTATGAGGCAAGGTTTCAATGTCATCGCTCCATGGCGTCGAACAAACAACATTATCTATATTAAAACTCTCACCAGTCGACAACGATTTTACCACAAATTTGACCAAACCAGCATCAACTTTCGCATCACCGTTTAATGTTTTCATGGTAAAGGAAATGTTTTCATAGGGCTGTAAACCCAACTCTGCACACAATGATTTTGATACCAGCGTTATCTGGGATCCATAATCAAGCTGACAGTACACCAACTTTTCTAAGCCAGTTGCCGGGTTTATGACCTTCACAGCAACTGTTCGGTTTAAAACTTTACAAGGTGTCACTTTCACATTTCTCAAAGAGACTGATTTTTCTCTACCTTGAACTCCAGTTTTATTAACCGCAGACTTGTCAACTTTGTCCACAGCGGGCTCGCGTACCTTCTTTGGAACTGGTTTGTTTGCTGGCCTATCATTAACGACCCATTCATGCAACATAGCGAAATGCTTCGTCGTTTTATAGTTAGCATCCTGACACTGATCACAGTTCATGGCACAGCGACAATCTCTAGCCCGATGCTTTCCTCCACAATTATAACAGAGCCAACGTTTGTAGAAAAACTCTTCACGCTTTGCCACAGTCATACCTTGCAAACGATGACATACCTCCAAACCATGATCCACATTCACACCAAACGAAAGGCAACACTCACACAACGAGACACTCGTTTTTGACGTTGCGGAATTTATATTACCATAGCCGTTAACCTTGGCCGCCGTATGTTTCACTTGAAATGCACCCGCGTCCCTTTTACTCTCCGACTTACCAAAAGAATGGTTATTGCTCGACTTATGGTCCTCACTCATTAACCAAACGCCAAAGTCGGTTGATTTCGCATTTTCTTCCGCAATAACAAACTGCAACAAACTATCAAAGGAAGGGTCCGCCGTACAACCAAATTTATCACCTAAGAAATCAATGAAGCGTTGACGCGCATAAACGGGCAAACGTTTAGCTAGATCACAGACAAATTTCCCTTCAAGGTAGTCCAACCGCTTGTATGCTGCCGCATATATTTGGCAATCTAGTAATTCTGCCCGAAACTTGCGCCAACCAGTAATGTCAGCCCCCGACACACGCGGTCCAAATCGGATACTTTTAACACAAGCCTCAGAATTAAAACCGCCGCGAACAGAACATCTTAAAGACAAACGCTCCAATGCCATATTAGCACGCATTGTTTCGTTGTAACCTGGGGTGCTACTGATCACCAAGCTTATGTCTTGAGCAGCAGTTTTAATACATGCTGCTCTAATCAAGCTCAGTCTCATATCCTCATACGGGCATTTTTCTAACAAAGCATTTATCTCGTTTCTAAAAACAATAAAGGGCATAGAAAACCCGTCATATTTTATAAGCGAGGCCATGTCAAGATAGTCCTTCCTTGACGCCTTTTCGCACGCTCCGTCGTAGGCTAGGGGTGGTTTCTGTTCTCTCCTTGCCATCACGTCACTTTCATGCTGGGGTAAGCCATAATACCCATCATGGACTGCACTACCCTTAGGGATATACCTAGTAGTATCAGTAAATCCTGGCGGAGGTCTAATAGGTCTCTCATAGACAGGTACATTTAAGCTAGGGGCCATTAACTCGTCTACTTCGTTAGCAGCCTCCATATGGGCACAGAATTTAGACAACACTGAGTGAGGGGCTTTTTTTGGTTTCTCGCTTTCCTTGAGATGGATACCCTCTTTCACCTGGGCGCTCGTCTTGGAATCCCGCGTGCAATAACTCCTCAAGCTATGTGTCTTCTCTGTATAGCATTCCGACATGGCCATCTGCTTCTGCAAGCTTGCACGTACTTGTAACTCCCTAAGCTCTCTGGCCACCTTACGCCCTTTTCGGGCTTCCTGTTCCCGGGCCTCCTTCAATTTACTTGCCTCTCGCGCCTCATCTAAGCGGTTCTCAATTTGAATCTGTTCTAATTGAGTTTCCAGATCAATCTGAGCTAGAATATGCGCAGACCTTCTGCTTTTCTCTGCAGATGAGGGAGGGACCTCAATTGTTATGTTTGGCAGGGAAGCTGAATTGACTGGGAGCGAGTCTGCTAGCTCCTCCCATCGCTCCTTACATCTCCTCACCAACATCTCAAACTCGGGGGCAACTCGAATTTCGGCGTCCTCCTTCTGCGTAATGGCACAAAAGTCTCTAACCTCCAATCTAGAGCCTTGACATGCTGTGATTCAAATTGTAAGACTTGGTCTCTAGTTCTCAATTCCCCAAGCTGTCTCGTGGCCGCACTGATGTCACTAAGTAACTGACGCCTTCGCTGACGGGCTTCCCTGTCATTCTGTAGCCCTAACACTTCCTGTTGAACCTCCTCTCTACCGACCTCTGAGGGCAGTTGCGATTGTACTACTGGTCCACTCACCGGAGGCCGCGCTACGGTGGCCCCACTCTCCGCGACAGATCCACCTCGCCCCACCAAAGAGCGGCGGACCAGCCCCTGTACACTTCCCAGCCCGCCCGAGACCCACAGACAGTCCTCAAGGGAAGCGGCACTCATAGTTATTTCAGTAACTTATTAAATGGAATATCTACGGTAATCAACAAATTATCTTTTACTACTAAATTGCAGTAGGCTACACAAATTTGCTATAAAAGCTCGATAACATACACAATCAAATAAGTAACACACTGACCAGAGGCAGGAAATAGTCCTCGCACCACTGCCCTTACGAGAAGCGTCGCACTCTTTGTCCACGTGATCCAGTTTCAAAATGGCGTCGCGCGCTTCGTCTTGTGGTCGGTGGAATAACAGTTTCTTGCTCTCCTCGGACAGTTCGATCGTCGACGGATTGTTGGTATGGTGACCGTTCCCCAGCCGCTTCAGGCAGTATAAAGTAACCGTGCTTATACTGCCCCACAGTAGAATTAGTGACTTCTCTAGCTGGAGATCTGGTTTCGCTTTTTCGATTGCTGTTCTTTGGCCGCTTCGGTTGGCCAGCAATATGCGTTTTACAACACCAGCAAAAAACAATTCTTGTAGCTTCACGATTGAAGTGACCAGCGCAGCACAACTGAAGATGGGTACGGTAACTACAGACTCACGATTGAAGTGACATCCCGTTTAACACAATTGAAGATTTTCTACAGACTCACGATTGAAGCAATTGAAGTGACCAGAGCCACACAATTGAAGATGTTCTTTCTTTTTTGATAACCGCTATGTATGAGCTGCTATCCAACCTGTCTTCTTCCTAACTTTCGACTCAAGTTCCACATGTGTTGAGTGAAAATTGATGGTATATTGTTAACAAGAGACGGGTTCAATTGTGATGTGGAATAGTCACTTCACACTCTTATTACGTTCGTCCGTTAGATTCACACATCGTAAAAGAAAGACGAAGCACGTTTGGAAAACACAAGTTAGAAAATTAGAGAAAGAATGACGAGAGATTGTCGCTCAAGCGTGACAGTGCATCAGGGGCGGTTCTACCGGGTGGGCCTGATTGGTACAGGCCCACCCAGATTGACAGTGGGCCCACCCAAAATCAGAATCTTGAAAAAAAAAACATATTAATGTTTAACCCTAGAATAACCAAGTGGCACTAAATTGTCTGGTGTAGCATCACTATTTCACAGCGTTTGTAAGAGATATTCGGTAACACTAAGTTTTTGTATGCTGGCCCGCCGTGGCATTACTAGTGAAGGCCCACCAAGATATTTCCTAAGCCCACCCATAAATTACTTTCTGAATCCGCCACTGCAGTGCATCGCAATGATGACGTCACGATTGCGCGACAATCTATGTCACAATACGGAGACAGATAACTTGGCCATAATTTCGTGAACAAGCCTATAGGCATAATGTTTTTCAAAATCTGACAAATTTAACCCTTTCAGGTCTGTAAAGGCAGATTCAATCTAAAATTATTAAGATAGGCCTACTATTATTTGTTTGCAGCTGTTAGATAGGCGATTTATTTTTCGTTTTTTTGGAGGGCACCAGATAATATGGCTAAATTAACTTACGCACCCGCTTTTCCAGGCATAGGCTAACAAACTTCAAAGTATCACAAGACGCAAAACGTTACTAGGCCAACGCAATGAGTAAACCAATTGTAGGTTATTGGAAAATAAAATGTCTCTCTGAACCAATCTGGTTAATGTTGGAATATCTGGGTTGTGACTATGAAAATGAAACTTACGTGAATGGAGGACCACCTGATTTTGATCGTAGCCAATGGAATGATGTAAAATCGAGCTTGGGTCTGGACTTCCCCAACTTACCATATTACATAGATGGTGATATTAAGATCAGTGAAAGCTTAGCAATATTGAAGCACATTGCTAGAAAAAACAAAGCGTTGCAACCAACGAGTGATAAGGAACACGCCAGATGTGATATGGTGGAATTCATTTTGTACGATTTCAGATGGGAATTTTTGAAAATGTCTTATTTATCAAACTATGAGGAAAACAAAGAAAAATTTTTCAGAGACGTTTTTCCAGCAAAAATGAAGAATCTCGAACGATTTCTTGGTGACAATCAGTGGCTTGCAGGTGATCATCTCACTTATGTGGACTTCACCTTTTGTGTGGCTTTAAACCACCAAATGGCATTGGAACCGGATTGCTTGAAGAACTTCGAAAAGATTTCAAAATACATGAACAGGTTTTTTCAACTTGACAAAATAGCTGCATTTCGAAATTCAGAGTTTTTCAAGAAGATTCCAATCAACAACCCTCAAGCACATTGGGGCAACAGTTGTGAAAACTGAAATATCAAAAAAAGAATTAAATGTCAAAATCAAGTAGCCTAAGCTAACATGCATATTAGCCTATAGCCAAAAGGAATTGTAAAACAATTTGATCATTAGCTTATATGCTGACTCATCGTAGACTATTTTCTATAAATTGTATGGACTTGAAAATAATAAACCTTGGGCTAAAATGCACACTTGCAAGCAGTAGCAGCATGCTTTAAATCAATGGGTTGTTACTTGTCAGGATGCAACCAGCAGGCTATAGCTACTTAATCTGAAGGTATTGACAATGTTTTTTGACATATTGACAATGTTTTTTTTAATAGGATATTTGAAAATTCTTTGAAGCCTGAAAGTAAAATAAAACGAAAAGCGATTATGTTGGTAATGCCATTTCCCCTACTCGACTGCTATGCCACCTTAGCGACCGTGATTGCTAGTTTATATGTAATAAACTAATAATTCGCACTAACCAATCAATACATAGCATTCCACTTTTCTCGTTACCATTGTTGCAGAAAAACGAGCAGTGAAAAAAAAAAGAATGATTGGAAGACAGGTTATGAAACAACTTTATGGTGACCGTCCTTAAAAGTGTACGAGGGTTTATTTTTTTACTATCATTTTACTAACCCAGGTCGAGGCTGTACTAAGAGCAGCTAGTCACTGGTCTGGTTACCAAAGACACAGATCTTCTGAAGGATGAATTCCAAAAAATTATTTAATTGTATTATCTGTTCTTTGGCGCCAAGCTATCAAAAAGGAACGATACCAATTCCTGGTAGGCTAATGATCCCGATCTCGGGAAGATCGCCTCCCCGATAGCTCAGTTGCTTAACGCGTGACCGAAGAAGCTTCAAGATCAAGCGGCGCTGGTTCGACTCTCGGGGTGTGAGCTTGAGCAAAGCATTCAAAGAACTGCTCTCCATTCAGCGGCACCTATTGGATGGAATATGTCCCTGGCAACAATCGGAAAACTTCACTCTGTCAACCTCGATAACCGGCCCTGCGTCAAAATCCTCTACAAGTATGCGAAAACTACCAGGAATAACCTATCAGGGCTTTGTCAGTCCGAGGATAAAGATTCAAAAACCAACCAACCAGATCCGACAGGTAGTTCTGACATAAACTCATGATGCAGTAACTCTTTCGCTTCGCTGTAGAGACTTTTCTTCCGTGACCGTTACGTCGAGCAAGCTAACAAAGCCCGCCCTTTTTACATTGATTGAATCAATGCGTCTAACAACTGCAGGCGGTAAATCAAAGTGAAAAGGACAATTTTTACTGGCTGGGGACAGATCTGACAAAATCAAAGTAACCCATACACTTTCTCAACAAAGAATTTTACTTTGGAGAATAACAAAACGCCGCAGGCCACCAAGCACAACATAGGATAAGAGAATCTGATTACAGAAACCAATGCCCGGCCAACAATCAAGTCCTTTCTACACAGCATCAACGTCGGTTGCTTTTGTTGTTTCGTCATTTTGTGTTGTTGAATCGATCCATGACAGCAATCAGTCGTTTTATTACATTGATTTAACGTCTGCAAACGTTGAATCAATGCAAAATACGACTGATTAATTGTCTGGGTAGATTGGGCCGTCAGATACCAGCCTATCCGTATTTTTACATTGATTCAACGCCTTTAGTTGTTGAACCAACAAAAAATGACATAATTTGGGAGCTGGGTGCGATTCCAGACAACAAATCAGTCTTTTACATTGATTTAGTGTCTGTAAATGTTGAATCAACGCAAAAAAGGATTTCCTGGCTGGGGTCCTCACAAGACGCGATTGCTTTTACTCCGAGAGAGGACGAATAGCAAGATTATAAATAGAATTTACAGAATGTCTAATTACAATAATAAAAAAAGAACAAAAACACGTTAAAACCATGTAAGATCAAAACTTTTCGGATGCTTTTGTGTATCACACAGAAACTAATGCAAAACAGTAAAAAAAATAACAAAGCAAAATTTACTGATTGCGATACGGTACAAAACTTTTGGTTTAGTAACGTAATATTTAACACATGATTATGTAGAAAGTGATTGCAATTGATTGTAGACAAAAGCAGAAACAAAACTTTAAACAAAACACGTTCAACCACTATTAAAACAAGAGCATACGTTTTATTTTAATCCAATCTCCCACAGATGCAATTAAAAATATGGCTAAGAGCACTTCACTGAATACGCAAGCAAGAATCAGTAACGCAGCAAGAAGAATTTATCATTTTTACATCATGTTGTAAAATCAGCAACTTTTGCAAGCTGAAAACGAACTCACAAAAGCAGTAGTTTCGACACTTTTACGTCAAAGGAAATACACGTATATCTAGAAGCGCTAAAACCAGGGCTACGGAGTCGGAGGGATCTTAGCGTGTCTGAAAGTCGGTGAGTTATAACCGAGGAGCCGGAGTCGTATATTATTCGCCCTACTCCATAGCCCTGGTCAAAAAGCATAAAGTGATTGACTATACTGATTGAATCACATCGCGCGCTATAAAGCAACTCATTCTTATTTAAAATTTTATACAATTCGTGGTAAAACTACAATTTTTACTAGTAAGTAGCAGTATCACAGTACATCCACAGCCAACTAAATTAAACATTTCAAAACGATAGACCATTGTGCAACTTTGCTAGCTGGGTGAAAGTTTTAACTGAAGCCAAGGTGGTAGGCAAGATTTGAAATCCTTATTCGGCAGCAGAGCCGTTAAAAATTACCCGGCCAGAAAAAGCTGTCAGTTTTGCGTAAATTCAACGTCTACCGACGTTAAATTAAAGTGAAATAAACGGCTTTTTCTGGCTGGATATCACTGCATTTGGGTCGTTGAGTTAAGTATTTTGTAAAGTCATTAAAAAGTGAAAGCTAAATTTTGCCATCAAAGACCGTTCAGACATTCCCCAGGGATATTCGATTGTTTTTTGCTGAAACATAATTCTTTGCAATGAAATTTTGATAGAAACGATGCGAAATATTTCAGTGCTGAACGCTCAAAAGCATCAATAATTGCCAAACCTTTGATGTGTATTCGGTTTCAAGTTTACAACAAAGTAAATATTCTTCGGATAAATAAAACCAAGACGATTTTTTTTGTATCAAGACGACACAAACTAACGTTGTACGAACAGTTCTTCATTTACTCATAATTGCAATCTGTTTTATCGTGCATTGATTAAATATTTGATACGATTCAATCAATGGACAAGAATACCGATAACCACATATTGCAGTTGCAGGAGTGCACTCAAAAATCGTTATGCGCTTGTCCGGAAAGGGCACAAACAAACGGAATACTGAATTTAAAATATCTTAACTATTCGTTTGTTGTATTCGGATGTAACTAATCTGATTAAAGTTTTAAATTTAGTTCTATAACATGCAGGGCAAGCCTGCTTTGGATAAAGTTGGTAGGCCTCGCTTTCACGTTTAATGCCAACACACAAAGTGGAATAATAAGCAGATTCTCTACAAAATTTTTGCACTGTTCCTATACATCACACTCACGTTTCTTGTAATAATATCGCCAAGTGGAATGAATACGCGAATTTTATTAAAGGGATATAAGATATTCTCATTTGAAACTGTCAAGTAGTCACTTGATTTCTATGGGTTAACGAAATAGGTTGTGTTCATGCTAAAATTATATGACCAGCCGAGTTCAACTGACTTGCTTCGGTAAGAAAGAGTCGGTGGCTAGAGTGTAGAAATTCATAAAACAGACTTGCCTAGTTAAAAAAAACAATTGACTAAACATCACGAATTAATTTAATAAAAGTGATGAATGAAATCGTGATGAAATTTCAAGTAAAGCATGAAGATGTGAACTGCATGAAAAACAATAAAAAATCCGTTTTTGCTCTGTCGCACACTTTAACTGCGTTGTGTAACAATATCTTGGTTATATAAGAAAAGCTTTTTAACTTCATATTAGACATGCAAACTTCAATTCAAACAAACGGGCTCGAAAATTTACCCAGCCAGCAAAACAAGTTCTTTTGAAGATGATTCAATGTCTGCAGACGTTGAATGAACGTAAAAAGGACTTTGCTAGCTCAGAAACAGTGTGAATTACATCCATAAACCAAGGCGAAGTGTTCTTGAGATGCAAACTAACGGTTTGTGCAACTAATCTGAAAGAACAAGCAGAAGCCACGAGTCAATACAGAAAAGTGTAAGGAGACAAGACTTGAAAATCACTATAAGATCAGAAGGCAAGAATGAAAAGATTTGAAGGGACCCATATCGTATTTTTGTAAACTGGGAAATGTACGGAGCACGGGGTGACCATTGAGGCAATATGGTGTGAAAGCAGTGATGTAATTTTACATGATTTTCGTTTAGAGGTGTTCAATTTCGATTATTTGAATATTCGAAATTCGAAATTCAATTTGTTTTCGATTTCCGAATTTCGATTTCGAATATCACAACTATTCACTAAACTGCAAAATGAGATTTTATTGAAAGAAACGACATAAAAATTCGCTAAAAAACGCGAAAAAAAGCCATGAAAATTTGCGAAAAATAAACACAAAATAACGTCTACAGCTCCAGGCCCATGTTGGTGTTTATGAACACAAGCTGATCGACATGGTCACCCGTCAGTCGGGATCTCAGCTACGTGAAGGTCAGGCCAGTTTTTGAAAACGATCGCTCCGTTGGAGCCGAGGTCGCTGGGATCCCAAACACTTCAAGTTTATTTTCACAGCGAGCAATTCACTGCCGCGACATTTCACTGCAGAGTGCAGAGGTTTTGACTCGAAAGCGACATCGAGTATGTTTGCAAGCGCATAAAGCTAAACGCACGCTCCGTCTACGTAGCAAATTATGTTGTTTTTGGGTGCATTCAACATCTGATGACATTGAATCGACACAAAGTCGTAGATTTTTGCTATGTCCCATGCAACAAAATCAGTCATTTTTACATTGATTCAACGTCTGCAGACATTAAATCAATGTAAAAATGACAGATTTTGTTGTCTGGTGTTGGATTGTAGCATCGCAACTCGTTCATAGTGATTATTTATCGCGAAGCTGTTGCGGTTTGCATTCAAAAAGTGTTTTCCTGCTGCCGATCGCTAGTTCATCTATTGTTTTATGTATCAATATTCAATACAGCATAAAAAGTTGCCCCCACACAGAAATATGCGTGGGGGCCTGGCACCCACGCAGGCCCGTAGCCAACCGGGGGCCAGGGGTGCCTCGCCCCCCCTGAAAAAAATTTTGCCCCCCCCCCCCCCTTGGCAAAATCTCAACATTCTCAAGCAACAGTTACAATTTTAATGATTTTGCCCATTTAAATTTTTTTGCCCCCCCCCTAAAAAAGTTGCCCCCCCCTTGCTCTGCGGTCTGGCTACGGCCCTGCCCTCACAGCTTAGGCGCCTATGGATTCGGTAAAAATGGATAAAACTGCGACAAAGCTCAGCCTACACTTTCTGCTATTGCACAACCTAGCTATCTTCATTCTTGAGAAATTTGTGAAATTTGGCATTAAAAATGCCAACCTGCATCCCTGGTGCAGGACTGGCCGTTGGACTCGCGAGAACGTGTGATAGTCACGTGATCGACGATGCGCATGCGTCGAAGTCTTTTTTCGCTTGCAAAATGCGACAAGACAGATTTTGCGCCACTCGCGTTACTTTCAACCGCGTTCGGTTCAGTCGTAAGGGCTGCTATAATTTCGAATATGTCCGATACGAAAAACGAATTTCGAATATCACCTTAATCGAAATCGAATCGAAAATCGAAATTGAACACCCCTATTTTCGTTACATAAAAACATGATTAATTTTACATAAAAACCTTAAAAATTATAATATTTACACTAGTTTTATAGAGCCTATACAAGATAAGAAAACTGTGACGTGATTTAAAACTTTTAAGCTGTATAAAAATTGGAAAAATTTTAAACAGGTTTTATGAATCTAAAAATGCTCAAAGAATTGCACTGAGTGGTTTTGGCGTTTGACAAAAACGATTAGCTTTTCCATGTTGGAAACACCTTTGCGGCAACCGACACTGTTGAAAAAACGTGGAATATAGAAAAAAACATTGAACAAAAAAATCACTGCTCAGTCAACAATGATTGGCTATACCAGACAGCAAATCAACCATTTTTTGCATTGATTGAACATCTGCACACGTTGAATCAATGTAGAAAAACGGTTGACTTGCTGTCTGTGGGTAGGGCATTACACCAACCAAAACAGAAAATTTTCGATCGATTAAAACGCTTCCTAGACGTTAAACCAACGGAAAATTACCGTGGTTAGGCTGCGACGCAATTGTGACTGCGGTATGACAGGAATCAAGACACATAAATAGCATTTTCCGTTAAAAGTCGCAATAAACAAATCAGCAAGCAACCTAACTGAATGCTTATGGGATAAAAGACAGCAGTCTGTGCTGTCAAGGATCAAAAGTACGCTTCTATTTCGGTTTGGCCGGTCGTGGTTGGCTATACTCTGAAAATAATAAAGTGAAAGTTAAAGCAATGATGAATGAGATTAATGACTAAATGGCATGGCAACCTGTATACACATTCCATGCCAACGTGCAAGCTTCAAATTTTACTGTAGACCGATCTGCTACGCTTGATAGTAGTCAAAACCGATGGAATAAGTTGATAGTTTGAGTTGTAGTTAATAAATATGTACTTTATGTGATTTTAAGTTCCTTTTTTGCTATTGTTGCCATACAAATAAAGGACTAGATTTTGGCACTTGTGCTAGAAATCCAAAAAAGCATCTGGAAACAATTTTTAACATAAAATTATGAATTTTGCAGTGATCTGAGTTTTAGTGATCGCGTTTTGTCAATTTGGGTTCTCAAAAGTATCATTTCAGAGATATATAAAGTAAATTCCGCCTAATGTTGGAAATCGAAAATACAGCGGCCTCCAGTTTGCCCGTGGGCAAGGCTTGTGGATATAGCTCGTTAAGACGTAAACATATGTCTTGCAAACGATAGTGCGCAAGAGCTTTCTGAGCCATGGTTTGGCAAAGATTACCCAGCTGACAAAATTGATTCTTTTAACCTTGATGTGAAAGGAACCACATTTGCTATCTCAGAAGTTTTTGAAACACTTGCAGAGTGAACCATGAGCTGGTTTTACATTTTGAGTTTTGCACTTTTGAGAAAACTTTTTGCACCTCTGCTTGCTCTGTATCACACTGACATTGTACCACCCATTACCACCGATCAAAGTAAAACCACCCTTACCTGTTACAAACCGAGATACTACACAGACTTCAAATGCAAAAATAACCTACTTTTCGTACAGAAAAGCTTATGCTTCCAGCATTTTATGATAAGACTTTGGTGTAGCCTCATCGTTCAAGTGCTTCGTCGTGTACCGGAGGGCGTTGAGAAGAGTCTTTACCTTGACTTTGCCACCCTGGTCCTTTATCACTTTGATAGAACCTTTGATCTGTGCAATGCAACAGTGATCATTTGTGAGCAACAGTGATCATTTGTGAGCAACATTGAGATGAATGAACAGTGATATAAAACGTATTACCTGGCTGGTATCTGGCTGGTATCTGTAATGTATATTGCATATACAGAACCAAATATTGTCCATTATCATGTGAACTGGTGGTAAAATAAGCTACACGTAATTGCAATATACAAGACAAGTAGTAGGTTACATGACTTAGATGATACGGAAGCAATATGACAGCTTAGTAATGGATAAGACACACAGTAGGCTATCTAGTTCAGATCCACAGAGAATAATTAGACATTAACATTTCTTACGATATTTTATTTCTGTGTAACAAAGAATCTTTAAATTGTGGGCTGTTTATCGAAATTTAAGGCTTTGAATTGAAAGGATGCAGATGAAAACCGCATTTCCAATCGTATAAAAATCCGTAATGTGAAGAAGACATTTTGTTTTGACAGCAAATGTGGATACAAACAAAGCAACAATCTTATTGGTACCCGAAAAGGGTAAAATGAAAAACTCACATCAATCTTTGATCCTTTGGCAAACGCGCCGTCTCTGTGCACGTGATCGTAGAGGATGATGACTCCGACCATAACTTGGACGCAGAAAGACACAGTGTCGACTCCCATCTGGAACCTGGAGTCATTCCTGGAAGAAGTGGAAGTTGAGATTTGATCAAAGAACAATTAAGAAGCAGTCATCAAATTATTATCTCATGTCATTAAAATATCTTCCCATAAGATCAAACTATCCTCTTTCTTTTATCTCTTTTAATTCACATCCACTGTCATGACTAAAAGTGGTGACCTCATCCAAAAAGTTAAAAGCGCATGGTCGTTTTTTGTTCTTGTAATTTGTGTAATAAATATATTGTAAATATTTGTCTTGACATTGCACAAACATAAAAATATGAGAATGCACTTTTTTTCCTATCCAAGGTTAATGTTGAAGTTCTACAGATGAAGTGACAGTGGACGGCAAAGAAGCATCTCCGACAGCAAATTAGTCGTTTTTTACATTGATTCAACGTCTGCAGACATTGAATTAATGTAAAAAACGACTGGTTGCTGTCCGAGATGCGATTGATAAGCGAACAAGAATTGAAATGCTTACGGATTTTCAAGCATAGCTTTGCAAATATTGGCCATTGTGCTTAGCACCTCCAAGGTCCTGTCAGTCTCAACGTCGTCATTCTAACAAAAAAACAAACGATGTCCAACAATGTGAGTGACACAAATTCCTTTGCCTGCGTCATACAAACGCTGCACATTCAACCCCGGTCACGTTGGTCAGATAACAAACAAAGCTACATTTTCTTTTGATCCTTGACACAGTGGAGTATGTTGTTGAAATTAGAATACTTTTTTCATATCGAACAAGGAAATAATTTCAAAACAACACTTTGTTATCGAGTATTGTCAATAGAAATACGTAAGCTACCCGGTGCTTTCACTTTTCGACTCGCTGAGAAAAGATATCTATTGTCTATACTCTAGTGCAGGGGTCACCAACCTTTTTTGCATGCGGGCCACTTTGGCACTAAGGAGAACTGTGGCGGGCCGCACTAATAAAATGTTAGGTAGGCTGACTCTTATGCTAGAAAAGAACGCATTTCGTACCCAGCATCCAGCGCTACATGTTGTTCATATTTATGTTAGAATACCGCAGCAACAAAATTAATCGAACAACGCTACTGCCAGGCCAGCTCCTTTTACAACACTTTAGACTTTTTTAACAATGCCTAATATACGAGGCCACTTGTTTTGCGCACTTATAGCGAGGCGAGCGGTTTCATCAGAATATTCATCGCCAAGCAAGAGTGGTGTTGTCATTTCGCTGCACAAAAGATATCTTGCAATTAACAGTTTCAGTAAGCAAGGAAATGTTTGACACATCGCAATGCAGGCAACAATAGTGACCTGCAAACATATCAGCGAAAAATAGGCTCCAATAACAGGGAAAAAGAAACCAAGCACCATGAAACAAACGCTTGTGAAAATCAACGAAAAAACGTTTCTATCGTAATTCATGAACAGTCTTCCCTCTAAAAAACCAATGAGTTTGTTTTTCATCTTTTTTGTGAGAGTCTATAACACCGTCTTTCTTTGATTATTAGACAACTGTCACTTGCGGTGCTTATCAGCATGGAAAGAATTGTTGATTAACAACATTTTGCAGTACTATAAGCTAAATATTTTCATAATACCAGAAAAATCTTTAAAATTATACATAATATTTTGCCAATTTATTAAAATTTGAATTGGCACACCGACCTATTTTGCCAACAAAAACTTGCATAAAGGGAACACTGCTTATGAAACACAATAACGGTGAAACGCACACTAGTGTTTACATGACATTTACTAACTTAATATAAGCAACCCTATGCTGACAGACAATTTAGAAATTCGAAAACAGACGTTTTAATCAACCACTGGGACAGTGTGGCTGGACATCGCATTGGAATAACTTTGAGCAACCCCCACCTAGAACTATAATCTGATTGGTCGGTCGGTGGAATCGTATGCAAAGCAAAAATATGCTTCCTGGAAAGTATTTTTGCCTTCATGCTCTTTAACTCCTCAAGAAAAGTATTTTTGGTTATGCTTGTACACTGATACCTTCCGCGGGCCACACATAACAGCGTGGCGGGCCGCATGCGGCCCACCAGTTGGTGACCCCTGCTCTAGTGAGAGATACGGTAGAAATATTATTGCTAACCAAATAAAATGACAAATTTGGAGTACATTTCATTTTTTCGCAAATAAACGTTGAGTGACTTCCAAACGGTTTTATAAAGGGATCGAGGAAACGCTGTTTTTAATTGAAAAAGAAATAACGTGGTCCTAAGAGTCAAGTTTAGAAATTTTTCTCCAACAATCACCTTGGAATTGTGCCACCATTATAAACAATTAGAAACTCCATTCAAACTTACCGAAAAGCCATAAACGTAAGCATGTCATGCAAAAAACAAATGTTATATTGGATGGCTCAACAGCCAGTGCTAGATCCCAATATTACTGTAAGTCATTGATCGTTTCTTTTGGTGAAAAAAAAAACAGCACACACTTTAATAATCTCTAATATGGTATGTTGACCACTTTAGTTGCTACAGGAGTTCCCGACGTTTTTGTGGTCAAGAATTCACGTGAAAAACTGTTAAGTCTGCAGACCCTTAAACTTCCAAAAGTGACTCTGGGTAAAAAATTTTCAAAAATACCCTAACTTTGAGAATTTTAGTACTAAAATGTTCTACTCTTCCTGAACTCAACGCATTGATGGACCGGGTCGATTTACTATAACAAAGTTGTACAAAATCAAAACCCTTCGACAACTGAACAGTTTTAAAGAACAATCTCGTAAAAGAGAAATCAAAAGTTGTCTACTAACCTCTTGTACAAAGCGAGTGGTGGCATCACTGAGAGTCTTCAGCATCGGTGTAGCCTCAGCATAGAAAAGTGACATTTCATTCGCCATCTCAGTGGACACACATCGTCCCTCGTCATAGTCTATTCCTCCAGCAGAGCTGTTCATGCCTCTCCTGGACATCGTCCTCCTGAAGTAGGAGAAGTCGTTTTGGATGGCAGGATTGTTCATCTGCGAGGTTGAAATATAATTACTTGGTGAGCAAAGTGGTCCATTTTTTTACATTGATTCTATGTCTGTAGACGTTTATATAACTTTGCTGGGTGAGTGATTATTATGAAGTAGCCTACAAGATTTTATAGTACCACAACCCTTTAATCGTTTCGGTGATGCTCCATATTAAAAAGATAGATAACGATATCAAGAAACTGTTTAAATGAAGACTTGAGATAAATATCGGAAGACACAATTAATCTCAACAAAGCACAACAATAATTTAGTAGACTCAAAAAACATTTAATATTTTCTCATTTTTATGTTGATATTACGTGTTGCTTCACCTTCAGATCATCAAACTTGAGGGTGAAATGTAAAATCTCTGCGAACTGCTTAGCTAAAGCTTGCTGGCTTTCCAAGTGTTGCAGTGGAGACAGTGGTTGGCATGTTAACGCTCGTAATAAATCTTGAACACATTTTTCTGAAATTGAATTAAACTTATTTGAGCGATGCTTGATATACAGCATAACATACAAAACTCAAAGAACATCGCAAAACATTTCTGAAAAAGTGCATTGACATAGACACTGTTTCTCAGAAAATGTTATGACTGAAAATGTCACTGAAAATGTTACCACACCTCTAAGCTCCTTTATTTTTCCGGCGACCAAACATAGCCAATATGAACTTCTTTCCGACGGTCAAATTTTCGGGCCCAGCAGCCAAAATGAAAAATCCGTGTTTTTAAAAATACATTAATTGATATTGTACTTTTGCATTTACACAGGTAAAAACAACACAAACAAGGCTCTGAAACGAATTTGCAGTTGTATTTAAATGCAATTGGGCTACTTCTAAAGCAGATGTACAGCTGGTCTTCAAATGTTTACCGGTCGACGCTCAGATGTTTCGTGAAACTTGCATCAGCAATATCAGCAATTTCTCGTTGGCGAGTGAGGAGTTTCAAATACCAACGGGTGGAGAAATGTTGGCGTGTGGAAGCTGGCGATCAAACATGGTCTACCGGCGACCGGCGTGGTAATTTCGGAGGCCATTTGACCTTTGACGACTTCTCGGCGGCTCGAGCCACCGGGAGCTTAGAGGCCTGTATTACTGTTCTTAATTTCAAAGAAAATGTCCATATTTTTGACTTTCGTCCTTGTTTTATCTTATTTTCAGCAATAGCGTCAGTGTTGTCAATACTACGTTTTTTTTCTACAATGCTCAAATGCCTTTTTGACATTATAGGTGGGTAACTTAAAGCAACCTCATTTGTTGGTGTCAATTCATAGTCTTCTCATATTATGAAAGGACAGTTCATTCTCTGCTGCAAGTAAAAGGAGCCTCTGACTGCAGCTGCTTTGAGATAACAGAGAAACCTCTAAGAGCAAAAAGTTTCTAGAAAATATGGTACGGTAGTGAATGATTTTACAAATGCGCTGACGTGCAGAAAAATATTGTGTTTTACTTCGTATATATAATACTAATTTTGATTCTATTTGAATAAGAACTTCTGATGATCCGTATAAGTGAAACAGGCTGTAACTATATTTGATTTAATTCGCTCTGCTTTGCTTTTTTGCTTAGCATTGAGCACTTTTCGTAGTATTAATAGTTTTCATTGTTTTATACTAATTTTTGAATGCAAATCGATGGAAGCCCTGGCTATATCACATTCCTATACGAACGGCATAGTAGGCGTCCGATGAAACAACTAGGATTAGCCCGCATCCCAATAAGGGCAACTTTGTTTTGCTCTGCACAGCTGCACGCCAGCAATCATCATACGATCATGTGTGGGTGAAAAATAAAAATCAGCTGCAACAAAGATAATTACAACGTGGGCATGTCTATGCTAAAAAAAACACATCTCATAATAGATAAGGTCATGGAAAATTACTTAGCGATTCTTCAAGTGGACGTATATTGAATTCTCGAATGAATGTGACTAAATAAACAGTAATCATATGCGTTTGCGTAAGCGACACGACTTCTCTTACGCATAACCGGCAATGCACAAGATGTGAACAAAAATCACTAAAATCGTTGAAGTTGCTAAACACCACATATCGTCTCAAGCGCCAGGTTTGTCCTGTTGAAATTTATCTTTTTTGAGCAAAAGTTGCAGGCTAAATTAAAATTCTGCCAAAATACGTACCGTACGTCAATTACATGAGCAGTGAGGTGATATTAGAGTTGTAAAAGATCGAAACACGGAGCAGATTGGTGTAATGAAAAGTTTGACAAAAATTAAACCAGAAATCTTTGCCGTGTAACCATTATTATACGGCACACCCCAACATCATTTGATCAAATTCTATTTCGGCACATAAAAGCGGTGAACGTCTGCAGAAAAACGTCATGATAAACGTCTGCACACGTTAAATTAATGTAAAAAAAATGCTAAATTTGTTAGCTGAGAAAAAAGAAATTGTATGGAATTAAAAGATTAACAAAGACATACAGCACTTAGCTACACTGGTAATTTTATCAACGTGCGCAGGTTCACAACTGCGAGCAGACAAAAAAAGGTTTTTCGTTGAATTTTAGCAACTGGCTTCGTTATTAAGTCTGATATATCAACTAATATTTTAGTAACACTCTCTTTTAGCGTTCACTTCTATAAAAATAATAATAAAGACTGTAGATATTGATGACTTGTTTCACAAGTTAAGAGATATTTATCAGGTTTGTACAACACCCCCACTTCCGGTGCGTGTTAACATAGGCGTGTACAGGCTCTCAATATAGGACGAATCTTTACATAATAAGTAATAACAAGCTTTATACTGTGCTCTGAAGTGGAAACCTGACTCCAAGAAATTTTGCCCGAGCTGCAGATGAAAGAAGTGTTAGCTTACAGTTGCAAAAGTATGAGAACAAAATGGAATGAAAGTATGAGACGATTTTAAAATCTGTGTGATACTGAATGATTGGTAAAGCTGAGAAGTACATTTGCGGTACCACTGAATGCACTGATATTCATCTACGTAAAAAGCTCATGGCCGAGTGCTCAAGCGGCTGGAAAGTCGGTTTCGGTCAATGATCTCGCTCTCTCAATATAAAAAAAATCAAACGTAACCAGCAAATATGAAATCGGCTTTAAACATCGCAGAACGTTGCTTTCACATATCGTTCGCCAAAATTTTGCTTTGTTTGTAAATATAGGATGAAAATCAAGCTACACATCGGACAGACACCAAGTGACATTTCTTTCAGAGCAGTGCACTAGCTTGTGATGCAAATCATTTTGCCTAACCAAAGAGTAACACACGTTCTCAATTCTCATTTAAATACAGGGGTTGAATTGTACCACAAGTGCAATAAGCCAATGAGTTTCTCCTTATCATTTCATGAATTAAATTAAGCTTCACAGTAGATAATTTTTGATCACTTACTTTCATTTTTTTCCCCTTAATGTACAATAAGGAAGGTACCAGTTGGAAGCGACATACCAGGAGCGGAATAAACGGAAAAAGGTGACAAAATCGAAATGAGTTTACAACAGGGATGCGCTAGCGTTTGAGCACATTTCTACCCAATTTTCAAAATAAATCAATTAGCCAACAAAAAAAACTTTGGGATACTGCACGACATGTGGTGAACACTTGATAAATTAATGAATTGAGCATCCAGTAAAATACTTCATCAAAGGCCGCATCGGCTATGATACTAGAGTTTGGACATTTTGCAACCCACAAATGCACATTTATATTCCTAACAGTTTAAGAGTCTACCGCAGATGCTAAAAAAGCTACAAAATTGGCGCGCACCAAACTGGTGGCACGTATTTTCAATCCATGAACAAAAAAATTATCAAGACAGGGTGTCAACGTTACAAAATATCATTCTACTGAAAAAATTGTTATTGAAATGTCTGCACGACATAGATCTTTACGCAGAAAAGTACTAAGCTGATGAGTGAAACAATGTCTAGTGGCATTGCTAACATACAACTTGTTCCTCCAATTACAAAATAAAATAAAATTTATAGTGATTGTTTGAACCAAAGCTTTTCTAGACAGCAGTTGCCTTTTTTGCATCATATCGATGTCACTGAACGTTAAAGTTTGTTTTTAGTTGGACATGCTCTTAATCTGTATCTCAGAAAGCGAAACCTGAAACGAAGTAAAAACAGCAAAACAGTTACTTCCTAAAAGAAGCAACACGGGCTGCCCGATGAATGATTCATAAGGTATTTTAAAACAAACCGGCAACTGTGTTGTGTGTACGTACAACACTATATATACAGAATAGGGCATAGGCGACCTAGTCAACAAAAGTTGTTAATCTACACCGTTTCAACGTTGCTAAAAATAAATTGGCAACTTAGATGACTGGGTGTAGATGTAGGCCTACTTGCAAGCTACAAAAAAAACAAAAAAACAACAACACCAACTTACGTAGATGTTTAGAAAATTCAAAAAATTCTTTAAGTTGTTTAACGAGAGGAATGATTGCATGCCATGTGTCAGCTTGCTTTTCTTGATTTGATGGGTTGGATATAGCCTGCAACATCAATTTTGATGTAATTTTGAAAAGAACACAACTGGTTGAAAAATTAAATATTATATAGGCTACGCTGCATAATTATAATCCATCTACTACAGAATGGCCACCTTAGTTAAGCCTGGGACAGGCTTAAAGCCAATAAGTTAATGAAGGGTGCAAATTTTGGGTGGACTGCACATTGTGGAAAGCACAATCGTTCTTTTGAATGAGGGTTTCCAGTTAGAAAACAAGAGCTTTTTAATCACAGTAATTGACTTAATATGCACATTTTGTCGCTCAGCTGAAGTCGAATCGAGTTTCAACGATACAGCAGCTAATAGAGCAGCTGCCTACGTTAGTGGGAAGTAAGCTTCAGTGGTTTTTAGTACGTTGGGTATGACAACCGGTTTGAGTCAGTTTGTTATTGGCTGCAAAAGATTGAAGGAAATAGATTCAATGTAACTTCAGCTGCGGAGTATCGATGACGAAATGACTTTAAGTCGTCGGTACACTGAGCTTTCTGCAATCAAGTATAAATTCGAGGCATGTGCAATGTGCACCATACCTGATGTTTAACACATTTGTAAAATATAAAATTTTTCTCATTTTACACAACTTAAAAGGACCTTTCGCAAAATGAAAAACTGTCAACCATGTATCAAAGAGTAACCGGTTGAAACTGGTTGGAAGAAAATATAAAACGTTGCATCTGTTTCCACGTATTTGACATTCAGTGATAAAAACAATCAGCTCGTGGAATCGTGCTATAGTATACCAAGCATGATATATTTGCCAACACAAGACCTTCCAAAGCATGCCCATTTTAGGCTACCAAATCTACAATACAGCAGCTGTGCCTCAATCAACTAAAAACGCGTCAATTTTTAGAAAGCTATTGTTATTTTAGCATGTGTACATAACTAAAGAATGCTGCGTCTTGTGCAGGAAGCAAGACATAATGTGTTTTCTTATTACAAGCTCTATGCTGCTGGATTTAGAACTCATAGTCGTTGTTTGTAGACGGTAAATATTATCTCACAAAAGTCCACATAAATACATCGATTATTGCATTAAAACCATTTCAGTTTCTCTCAGCTCGGAAGATTGGTCACTTTCACATGGATTCAACGTCTGCCGACGTTCATTTAACATAAAAAAAACTAATTTCTCCAGCTGGGTTTTTAGAGACAGAACAAGTGGTTTACTGCAGAACGTTTTTTTTTGGGGGGGGGGGGGGGGGGGGAGAATATACAGTATTATGCAGTTGGCGAAGGAAGAATAGAGATAAACATGTCGTAGATTAGTGTTATTGCGCTCATTGTCCGTCTTCAACTCACAAAATGACTAGAAAAGTAGACTAATGCAGAAACTATAACGCTCACTACTCACAATCCTTATTTCTTCACCAGCGCCCTTATATGATTTCAATTCTGTGATAATTCCAGGTGCGAAGGATAAAACATGTGAAACTTTCTCATAAACTTCTTTCTCTTCTTCAGAGGGTCGAGCATCTACAAAATGGTAGAATAAATAGTATTGGTTGTTGAAAATTTGCTTGTAATTGTAAACAAATCGTCTGATGAAGCTTGCAACAATAAAAGAAGCAGGTACTAAAAAACACGCGTTTTTTTTAATTCAACCATGAAAAATGAACGATAAAAGGTTTTAAGATGCAAAATAGTAAATTTAATTTCTTCGTTCGATCTGTTGTCAACCCTATAGAATAAATACGCATTGAGACATAACTGTAAAATCTTGATCATACTGAAGTGATACTGTGATTTAGAGATGTTGATTTAGCAACAAGAAACAAGCGTTGAAAGTCAAACTTTTACAGCCTGGTTCCAATACCAAAACATGCCACTTCCTGTAATGGTAGAAGTGAACTCTAGATCTGGTGTCACTAATTCTATGATGTGACTTCCTGGTACATCGACAGTTATGGCATCTTTGCAAAAGCCCGCAACAGGAAAAGAAGTCTATTAAAGCAGCAACCAACACCCCAACTTCATAAATCACCATTTAAGTAACTGGAGAGACTTTGCGTAGCTGATCAAACACTTGCAATCTTGCATGGATAGATATTAACAAAAACAAAAGATAAATGTTGTCACAAAACAATCAGTTAAATAGATAAGTGGGGTTTAGCCCTAACCACTTAAATCATATTTATTAGTGATAAAGTATGTTCCATATTCATAACTTTACCAAAGAAAAACCGGAGCAACAGAATGCTCACTCCACAGAACAATTAGCCTTGTGAATCATCTAACAAAGATCTTACTCCGAATCATGATGATGAGATTGAAACCAAAACTAAAATCGGAAATTTCAACAGCACAGTTTGGATTTGTTCCTAACAAAGGGACCACAAAAAGGAATTTTTACATTAAAAATGATAACAGAGAGATGTATGTCCGATTCTTCTGTTTATTTAGAGAATTTTGTATTTTAGTCCACAATATCGTTTCTTTTGCATCCTTGCACTTTATCCAGTGTTTACCTTTGAGTGCCTTCCCAGACGGCAAAATCCGTCGTTTTTACATTGATTGAACGACGAATTTTGTTGACGAATTTACAATGAAAAAACGACGAATTTTGTTGTCTGGGTTCGTTCAAAATAAGTGTTTTACATCAAAATAACATTTTTCATGATTAACAATAGAGGTTAATGAGAGAAAGTCTCAGCGAAAACGCGTCAACGAAAAAAAGACAGTTGCCTAATAGCGTTTGTTATAAAAGATGAAGTTAAAACCTAAGTGGCAGTTTAGAATAAACCTGGGTTTCGGCGTTACATGACCCAGTTGATGTTACTTTATCATGGCAGAGGAATCGATTACAGTAGTACGCAACGCAAAGGTGAGGTGTTTCTACATGATGGCTACATGTTTCAAATAGCTCAATATAGTGCAGACAGGCTTAAGAAATGCAGGCGTTGTTCTTGACGTGATGAAAAATGCAAGGCTCGCATCCACACTTGTGCGGCAACAAATCTGGTATATAATTTTGTAATAGTTGAGGATTTTAATATATTGTAAGTTTGCATACAGAAGGTGACGCAGGATACATGATTGTCGATTTGATGTGAGCAAACATTTCAAATTAATAGTTCAAACATTTTGCGCTAAATTTCATTTCAATTTATTTTTCTTTGTCGGAATGCAAAAGAAACGATATTGTGGAATAAAATACAAAATACAATTCAAAACTGTAGCCGAATAGGGAACTAGCCGAATAGGGAAACAGCCGAATCGGACTAGCCAAATCATACTAGCCGAAACGGGCCATTCCGTGTTTTCAAGCATGGGACTCCCATTACCTTTTGGTACGGTAATAAGTATTATAATCTAATTTTTCTATATTAACAAGTTACTAAATATTTAACACTAGGTTCGACATCCGGCTTCAGCCGGTTTTTGATAAACACCACTCATATCTATCCAGGGTGAAATGAATTGGGTGAGCGCAGTTGCTGAAGGAAAGGCAACAGTGAGAAAGGAAATGATCACCCCACTGTCATTATAGTGTGGAGTGCTTAGCTGCTTACTGCTTAGTGTGATGAGAACCTCATAATATCTTCTCAATCCTCGAAGATCAATAACTGAGTATGGGACCACATTTACCTTTAAAAATTAATAACGTTCAGAAAAATATAAGTGTCACGCCATTTGGTTAAAATCATTGCGCCCTTGCAACATTCGGATATGGTGGCTGACGAACGATCGCGTCACTTGGGTTGAAGTCATGTGAACCGCGTCATGAAGACTTGTTCCAATGTAGGATGGTGTATTTTTATAAGTTAACGAAGAAACATCACCACTAACGATCCATCATGCGATTGTGGAAGCATTATTATAAAAGAATGTCCATTCCACAGAAAACAGTGATCGGTAATTGCATCTATTGCGTATTAAGATCTAACATTTGAACCATTACCATGCATTTTCACATGTATTTCTGTTGGTAGTCGTTCATATTGATATTAGATGATTAATGGTGTCATAGCCAGGCTTATTGAAAGCACTGTTCTTAGTGCGAGAAAATAGCAGTGAGAACATACATTGCATGATAATTATAAACAAGGTTTATATATAGATTTCTGCAAACATGAGCATTGAGTATGTTAAAAAACTCAATTGTTCTAAATTCAGTATATATATAATATATATACAACTGGTTTAGAAAACACTGAATTGTTTTCATATTTGTAATTATAGAGCTTCGGTAGAGGGTTTGTCTTGTTGAACCATAGGCATACAAAGCCGAGCAACGTGATCAAGTTTAACATCTTCAAGTTTATTACATTTACATAAACATAAAACTACGCAACAAATTAAGTATCGAACGTTTTCGACATCACAAAATGTCCTCTTCAGGAATAATATACATACAAATTAACTACATCTGAAAAAAATACAATGGTTAACTAAATCTATAAACAGAAAAAGACAAAAACTGCACAGTACTTCTGACTAGCTCAAACTCAACGATATAGGTTCCACAAGAATCAAAGGTAACTGCATCAAAAGGTGTTAAACAGATCACATGATATGGTAGAAAGGCAAGGTACGAAAAAACTAATTTTAAAATACAGAGAGCAAGAAAGACGAGCCGCAAGCATACAATTGTCTGTTCAAAAGTGGATTGTGACGTTTTATGTACAAGGCTTCCAAGATCTTAGTTTGATACTCAGACCTGCCTCTAGACATGATCAATAATTGATCATGCCAGTGCATGAGTATTGAGCAGTGGTTCCCAACTCGTTTTTAAGGCGACCCATTTTTTTAAAAAATTCAGTTTGGTAAAATCTTGCGACCCAAGCAAATTGTCGTAATATTTTAAAAGCCATACAAGATTGTGTTGCAAACAAACAGCACTACAAAAGCAGTAACTTTTTTCGAAAATAATATGTTTATCAAATCACTAATGAGATAGCTGTGCTGGCTTGCTGTCAGTAAGTTTTTGAAATCGAGGCGTTATTTTGCTTAGGCATAGCCGCATGTCGGCTTTAACTTCCAGCCGGTTTCGCTGTTCAGTTTTCAATACACACATGGCGCTAAATCCAATCTTTCAAAGCCAAGTTGTTGCAAATGGAATTTGTTTTTGAATCCCTAATTGTGAAACTGTGGGATACACTTTGTACATGGAAGCCCAAAAGTGGATGTTTGCAGAATCTTTGGGGTATTTGTCTTTGAAGGACGCAAAAGAGATACGGTTTGCTACTTCTGTCGTTATGTCCATAAACTGTTCAGCAACATGGATGAAAAGTTGAGGCAGATCTTTTTCAACAAATGGATCAAATATTTATCCAATCATTTTGGTTATTAAGTGTTAGAGATTCTCCATAGTAGTGCACAAAATTTTTGGCAAACTGTTCCAGGTGTCTAATTATCGTTTGCTTAATATCAACTTCATTTCCACAGATATATTACGTTAGCTGAGGAAATATATCGTACTCATCTCTGGTGACATTACTTTTCCAGAATATGAGTTTTTGTGTTAAGCAGAAACTTTTGCGGCGCGATCAATCACCGTAAAACCGTTGCCTTGCATATATAAATTTAGAGAATTTAGAGAGTCAAATATATCGGCAAGGTAAGCAACTGTTGCCTTGAAATCTTGCAAAAACTTCTCGGCTAATCTCACACAGTTCTGTTGCCTCAGGAAGATAGCAATCTCCTCCCGCAAATTACAAACTCGCTTCAGGACACGACTTCGTGACAACTATCGTACTTCTGTGTGCAACAGCAATGCTTGATAATCAGAATCCACAAAGACGAAAACAAATGCCGATTTAGTGGACTTGTTTTGATGAAGTTTACACACTTCACATCATTCAACACTTCGTGCAGCTCTTCTGAGGCAGCTTTTTTGCAGCAAAGGCCTCTCTGTGGAGAAAGCAATAAGTCCATACAGCACTTGGGGCTTTGTCTTTGATGCGTTTTACCACACCAGACTATGCGTGGTTCAACGTGGAAAACTTTGTCATAGTTTGTCCGACATAGCGTTCGTGACATATAGTGCACGATACAATATATATCCCGTAACTTTGTCAAGTTAATTTATGTTTGAGTCTGAAATTTTTGTTGGGTTTACATTTAGCCTAATAATAATAATAACAATAATAAAAGCGAAAATTGTTAAAACTTCTTGCACTACGATCATGCTACAAAGCTTTCCGATGTCTCGACATGAAACGCTTCATGACTGGTGTTTATATTTTCCAGTTTTGTGATCGATCTCTTGACGTTTTAAATTTTTTTTATTGTTATTTTTTTCGCCCAAGACACAATATGCCTGAAAAACAAGCAACCTAAAAAAATTATCAGGCGACCCAACTTTGGGTCGCGACCCATGAGTTGGGAACCACTGGTATTGAGTATCAAACTAAGATCTTGGAAGCCTTGTACATAAAACGTCACAATCCACTTTTGAACAGACAATTGTATGCTTGCGGCTCATCTTTCTTGCTCTCTGTATTTTAAAATTAGTTTTTTCGCACCTTGCCTTTCTACCATATCATGTGATCTGTTTAACACCTTTTGATGCAGTTACCTTTGATTCTCGTGGAACCTATATCGTTGAGTTTGAGCTAGTCAGAAGTACTGTGCAGTTTTTGTCTTTTTCTGTTTATAGATTTAGTTAACCATTGTATTTTTTTCAGATGTAGTTAATTTGTATGTATATTATTCCTGAAGAGGACATTTTGTGATGTCGAAAACGTTCGATACTTAATTTGTTGCGTAGTTTTATGTTTATGTAAATGTAATAAACTTGAAGATGTTAAACTTGGTCACGTTGCTCGGCTTCGTATGCCTATTGTTCAATATTTGTAATTGCCTAGCAAAACTACAGCAACAGGTAAGACTAATCAAAATATGGTGTTTCCAACAATATGTAATATTTTATATTGTTTACATTTATAAAATTATGACAAAATATACAATTATACATACATTAAATGACATGTCAACTTTTTAATGACACAAGCTACAATATACATATAATATAGAAAGAAAACAAAGCTATCATTTTTTTCTTAAAGTCAATACCGGTATCTTAAAACCATTTGCCAGGCTATCACTCACAACAATATTTCAATGAATTTTATGTTGCACATCTAATTTTATTGAAATACTGTTGTGAGTGATAGCCTGGCCAAATTATTTTAAGATTTAGACTTTTAGAAGAAAAAAGTATTGATTTTTTTTAGTGATTGCTTCTGTATTAGATAGGTTGCCCATTTGAGCACGTGTCTTAGTACCAGTTCGCCTTTTCCAGTTACCTTTTCCCACTTTTGATTTGAAGCTACAGTGTATATAGTGTATGCTTGATTGATTGAGCTTCTTGAGAAACATCTTAAACGAATATTGACATTTCAAAAAGGCATATCGTAATTCGTAAATATTTTTGTGATTTTAGGACAAAAGTTAAACATATGATGCAAAGAAACATACTTTCAAAGTCAAGAAAGAAATCTTCAAGTGCCACTTCTTTACACTGAAGAACACGCAGCAAATTTCCCATTTCGGTACCTAAGAAACAAAGCATCAGGAAAATGATGAAACAATAAATAAATTGGCAAAAAGCACAGATTTATATATTATGAAAACAGTGAAGAAATGGATAATAATTTGCAACAACCATAAATAAGAGTATGGTAAAAAACGTTTCTTTCTCAGACTGCACTGGCACTTAATGAAACATAATGTGTTTCACAATCTACAGATGAGTATCATGAGTGTAGAAAGAATTGACAGCAATAAACATTTAATATGTGCTTCAACCCTGAAACTGGCCACATCAGCACCACACTACTAACTCTGCCACAAAGCTCTTAACATATCAGTTGTCCATTAAGGAAAGCTGTTAATCGAGAGCACGTTATGTTTTTCTCCGACAATTTTTTTTTTTGCAAAATCATAAGCATAAGCAACAATATTGAATTTGGCAACTTTGAATAATCGACTAATCGTTGTCTTATAAGAATGGTCAGAAGGTGGCTTAAGTGCGACAATGAATGAGCAATTGAGCATGTACACTAGCCTACTTGCTCAAGCAATGTGGCAAACAATATATGGTACGCCACGTGAATTGCATCATTCAACTTGGAAGTCATTTGAAGTCATTTACGACCAAGTTAATAAGGTACATAACTATATATACAATATACATACATGTATTTATATAATTTATGGTATATATATAGTAATACCGGTACATGTTTTGAAATGTTCATTTATTTACATAAAATACAAGCTAACCACACACACACACGTATAAGTCGCATATTCATACAGCTCCACATAAAATTGTGACTTTTTGTACAAAATTACAATGCTGTTGCTGCTGTGATTAATAAGCAGAGGTGGGCAGTAGCGCGCTACTTTTGTAGCGGCGCTACTTTTTTGGTAAAAGTAGCGATAGCGGCACTACTTTTTAGTTGGAGTAGCGGCTGCAGTAGTGGCGCTATTTTTTTCCAAAGTAGCGGTAGCGGGAGAGGCGATACTTTTTTCAATCGCACTCCCGCTACCCGCTACTTTTTAATTGAAAGTGAAAAAAATACTCGTTTTTTGGCAACACTGGCGTGGTCAAGCAGCTGTATAACCGGTTTGGTTGCAAAGTTTCGGTCTTTTCGGCAAATATCTTCGTGTGATGAAGCCTATCTGCCAGGCTTTAGACATTCTCCAGGGCGAGTCCAAGTCGTATTACGGAGTCTTGCTTCCAACCATTACAATTTGCGCAAAGAAGTTGACCGAGATCAGTGATCTTGTGACCTGTGAGGAGTTGAGAGTGAAAGTTCTTGAAGGAGTGAAGAAACGATTCAACAAGTGCTTCGACATGAAATGCGTTATGGCATTATGTCTTCATCCCTCCTTCAAGACGTCATGGCTACAATTTCTGCATTACGTTTCCACGGATGATGCTGACGCACTGCGAGAAAAAGTCAAGACAGATGTAATTCGACTGTTGCGGGAGACATCAAGCCAGGTTGATACCGAGAAAATTATGAATTTTGAGAATGAATTTTTTGGTGTGTTGGCGCCATCCCTTGAAACGTCGGTGCAAAAGGAAACAGCAATATTGTGGACGCCTTTTTAACGGACAGGAGCAAGTCCTTGAGCTTTTCGAATACCGAGTTAAAACATCTGTTCATTAAATACAACACCCTCATTCCTTCCAGTGCTGCGGTGGAGAGACTTTTCTCTGTTGGAAAAGATGTGCTCAAGCCAAAGCGAGCAGGACTTAGTGACTCTAATTTTGAAATGCTTGTGTTTTTGAAAGATGCGCAACAATAAATTTCCCTTAGAATGTGTTTTCTATAACGACGTTAAAATGACAGTGTAAACGAATGATAATATTCGTTTCAAGGTCATTTTTGCGTCACTAGGGACTTGAAGAGTGTTTCCTAGTGTCATTTTAGACAAAAGTAACGGTAGCGTGCGCTACTTTTGTCCGAGTAGCGGTAGCGGGTAGCGCGCTACTTTTCTAAATTGGTAGCGGGTAGCGGTAGCGCGCGCTATTTTGGTACAAGTAGTGGTAGCGGGTAGTGCACTACTTTAAAAGTAGCGGGTGCCCAGTGCCCACCTCTGTTAATAAGCTATGAAACTTCAAAACAATAAAAAATCCTTGATTAGTCATAAAATGCGAAAGAGAGAAACAATCAAATTAAGCAAAGTATATACCAGTACTAGACTGGGCCAAAAAAGGGGTTATTTTTAAGAATTTATTCTACAAGGTTGTAAGTCACCTAAAAGTTGTGAATGGGTATCAGGAGCAAACCCATGATAAAATTTTTATTTTTTAATGACATCTTACGGTCAGACAGTCGGTTACCATAGCAACCGTTTCCGGCAAGACAACAAATTGACTAAATTGGTGATTTTTCAGGCTGTGAATGACTGTCAGGGCTCCTTTTGGTACTAAAATATGCAGAAAAGACAGCCAAAGAGCATGGAACATACACGATGTCTATGAAACAATTAATTCCACTTTTAAATAAAAAAATCATATTTTCTTCACATTTATGATCAATTATTGAACAAAATGAAAATTAGTTATCTCGAAATCTACCAATGGAAGTCAATTACTTCCAAGTAACATCAGTACACACTCATACAATAAACTTTCATATTAGTCCCGTACAAAACGGAGGCCAGTGACTTTTTAGTCACAACATCAGTTGACGTTGCCTGTCCATGCACCTTCTCTCGGACACCACAACTCTGTATAGTGCCTGGAGCGGAGCAGCTCTTCATATTTGGAGGCTTTATTTGTGTTCAAATCTGTGGCGAGTCCTAGTGCCCGCTTTGCTGCGTCATTGACAATAGGGAGGTTGGCCACAACTTTTTTGCCATGACGGTAGTTGTCTGAGGTGGTCCATTGTGCAATAGGAAGCTTGACAAAGCTGGAGTCTATATTCAAGAGCTCAAACATGCTCCAAGAGTCATGTCCAATGAAGTCTTTGAGGGCTTTTGTGCCCAATTGATGTGAGGCTGGAATCTCATGTTTTCTTGTCTGTGTACTGTCTGTCGCGTCATGGTACCTCAGCAATCAGCATAGCCTTTCTCATCGTCTGTTTGTCAGATGATTACGTTCCGAGAACAGTGCCAAAGAGACCAATCTCTCTGAGAGATACCACATATGGTTTTGTAGCTTCTGTCTGGCCAGAACAACAAAGGAGAGAAATTTGGCAGGCCACTTCATTGGGTCCATGCTGATACTGGCCTCTGCCTTGAGGAGGTTCTTCATTAGTGCCAGGTCATTCGATGGTGCATCAGCAGCACTCGTGCACGTTAACCATGCATTCGTGTAGAAGATTGCCAAGATTACAGCAAGACTGGTGATGTCTTCCAATTCTTCGGGTGCATATACATCCCCAAGCTGGTATCGGAAGAGTGCCACCTTAAACGTGTACAAAGTCTTGCTAATCCAACGGGCGTGGTGGAATGCCCCAGGCGTTTTGATGGTGATGGATCTTCGACTGGCAGGGACGGTCCCTCCAAGAAATAGCAGTGGCAGTTCTGCCAGCTCCAGGTAGTCATGTCGAAGTGTCTCCTTGGTGCTGTTCTTGATCCATGTCTGAAGAAAGGTGATGATGTTATGTAGGTATGATATAGCCTGTCAACTCTCTTTATGGAGTAGTCACCTCGACCAATGTGTAGTTGTTGTGGTTCAATTCGCTCCAATTGTTGACCAGTCGCTTAAACAGCTGTTTATTGGGTCCTGTGGTTGGTCCATACACAATTGAGCAAGATGCCCCCTAATCAACTCATGGATGTGGTGTCTAGATGCCAGTTGCAGAAGACTTCTACCAAACTCTGTCTCCAGTCCAAAATGTCTGCCTCGTGTTTGCCAAAAACTCCTCCCTTTTTTGGTCTCTGTATCTGTTGTCCTATTCCTCTTACTCTTCCTTAGTTTGTACTCCTCAATAACTGTAAGGATCATCTGCTCTATCGCTTGCCACGATTTAAGGGTAATACCAGTATTTACCCACCAGTCTTGCAAGTCCTTTGTTACAAGTCTGGCGATATCCAATGCACTAGACTGAAGATGGCTGGCTTGCTACAGTTGTTTAATGTTTATGATACCCATGGTACGGTACTGAAGAAGAACCTGTTCCCCAGTTTGGTGGATAAGGGCCAGTGAATGCATGGTTTCCTGGTAGAGCTCGACCGATATATTGTGTCGGCTATTTTTTGCCGATTTAATAAACTCTCTTGTTTTAATTATGTGCACGCGGCTGCACACAATCCATTTTTGCACGCAGTACGTGGGTAGGCTATGCTTTCGAATGTCTTGTTTTGTGCACATGGAAGGACGCTCTTCTAGCTGCCTATTTAGTTGGTGCTGCCTGGTTAGAGTTCCCGCTCCAATTGCTGTATTTGAGCTTCTGTTTATCGGGCTAGTGGCGGTGACACCGGTCTTTGTGCAAATCCTAGCAGAAACTCCTGTCCTGTTGGACTGATTTACGATGACAAAAGATGTTCTCTTCTTGGCATTAATGCTGAGAAACTATGTTTTTTGAACTACAATTTGAAACTGTTGAACTTTGATTATTGATTTGAACCCAAAACAGTATTGCATTTGGTTGTTTCTGTTTTGATTGGTGTTTTTTTTGTGATTAATGTTAAGAATGGTTTTTCTATTAAAGCAACCAATGCATAAACTTTCACGGACTGGTTTGTTGTTTAATAACTTTGGTAACAAATTTTTCGTAGTTGATGTATATCATATCGATATTGGCCTGAAAAAGTGATATCGGTCAAGCTCTATTTCCTGGTACACTGAAGAGTGAAGATGGTGGGACACTTGTCAAAGAGCCACAGCAAGGTCTTGGTTTTGGTATTCATGCCTTTAGAAATGAGGCCCAGCAATTAGAAAATAAATATGCCTTTTATTACAGAAAGTTTGAATTTTATACACAAAATCCGAAACAAAAATGACTTTTTTGCAAATATTTTTTATTTAATTGTATCACACCACTGTCTAGTTGTCATATCATTTTTGGCTTTCAATTCTGCATCATTTGGTACCAGCAGCATCTCTGTGGGTCATTCAAAGCGTGATGAATCATTATTTTAGGCATTTTGTATAGTTGTCGGTAATGGTTTCCACGGTAACGGACTGTCTTACCGTAAGACGTTAATTTTTTTTTATCAAATTTACATTTTTGTGTTTCTGACACTCACTCACAACTTTTAGGAAACTTACATTAAATTCTGAACAACTTGTTTTTTTTGGCCCAGCCTAACCAGTACCGTAGTTCTGTAATGATGAAACAGGGAAGCTTAAGAGCAAACATAATTGCAAAACTATGTTTAATTACTAGGCCTTTTGCAAATACTTGATTGCAACAATACAGCAACTTTAATTAACCGGGCATGGGGATTACTAAAAAATGTTTACAACCAATCAAGTATCATATTATATATTTCAGAATAGCCCTGTATAGGCTATTCAACTCAAGGTACAATAGCAAAAACAGTAGACTAATACAGTGCTTTTTTTATTTATGGTGAAGCTACAAGCAGGGTTGAAAAAATCATGATACTTTTTTTAAAAAAATCAAAAAAAAATTATAGGCTATTTTTTAAAAATTAAATTGGATTTTTTTAAATAGTTAAACAGATTTTTATTGTTATTTAATAGGGAAGGGGGTATTATTTTAATGGGAAGTTTATTTTTGAACCATTAATTATTTGATTATATTTATTATTTGTGCCGCTTCCCATTTAATCATTGGGATTGAGGTCAGAACTCATCTCATCAAGATGAGTTCATAAACCAAGGAGTCGGAGTCGTAAAATGTGCACCCAACTGCACCGCCCTGGTTCAAAATGCCCAGTTTTAGCACAACAGCTACGCACTTCTCACAAAGTGCTAGGATTAATGTTCCCAGCAAAGTTCATTGCTGTATTAGTTCTTACTCTCATTCAAAAATAGCCTTTTACCACCATATCTTCAAAAAATATCAATGATATTTTTGACTGATTTTTTTCATTTCTATATATTGTTTGATCATTGATTTAAATCAAAGAACCCTGGCTATAAGACATGGGAAAAAAAGGACATAATAGGCTGAGTAGGTGGAAAGAATGAAAATGTGAGCTGTGATAATAAAACAGAAAGTGAAAGAAAAAAAAGACATATATACCAAACAAAGTAAAATTACATTGGGTGTAAAAATCAATAGGCCTATTATGCATAAAGTTGAAAAAAGTTTTTCTAGAAAAATTTACAAACTTATTCTAAAATTTCATTGACAAGAGTTATAATTAAGTCAGTTATGAAATGCTGCATGCTAAATCACAACAGTAAAGCTGAAAACATATTCAAGCAACGTGTGGAAAAACATTGCAGTTTCCACATTAACAAAACACTGTTGGAAACTTAAATAACTTTATATACCGTACTACATCAAGTGAGAAAAAGTAATAAGTGTAAAAACTTACCTTATTGTAACAACAACTTGATAAAATCCTCGTTCAGAAATCTTTCAATTTTTAAGTTGATTTGTTTCAAAAAATACTTCTTATTGTGTTATTACCACTGATGCAAAAAGCTTAAAATCATTATTTAATAAAGAAAATCGTCAATTAGTCAAAAAATGTTTTCCCATTAAGTGAAAAGCACAGTTACTAAAATATTATACATAGCCTCTGCGGCCATGAATTACCTGTCCTTAAGCTGAGCATACCCAATCCTTCCCATGAAACTACCGGTACACTCTGAGTGAAAAACTTGTGATCGTGATCATTTGTAATTGAGGGACTACAATCTTAATATGATAACCCTAACCCGAAATTGAGGTTCAGTTTATCAAAATAACCCTACAGGTAACTCGAAATTTGGTTTATCAACTATTACAGTAATTTCAAGATACTTAGAGTGGTCAACAGTTTCGGCAACTCCGGCTCTTTTCAGAGGACGAAGTGTTCAGGAGATGAAATAGGTTGCACCTACCAACAACCATGGCTGTTGATAGGATAATTTGGGCCCAGTATCAATGAGACTCTCAGATCCCAACTTTAGATGCTTTTAAGAAAGCCACACCATATCCAACAAATACCGGTATGAGGTGGTTTCTTCAAGTTCCCAGGCTCCTTAAAATGGTTACAGCTCTTAAAATCATCCCGGGTCCAAAAATACCCTCTGGACCACTCTGTCAACGATACTGCAATCATCAACAAAGGCCAGAGTTGACATTCTCTGGCCAGAACATCCTGCCTCTGGTGCATCACTACCCGTACCTATAACTACTGCATAAGTTAAAATTCATAATAACTTATAATCAGTTTCTTTTATGCATATTGTGATACAGGATTATACAGCAATTTGGGAACTAAAGATGCATATAAACCTCAAGACATGTTATTGGTTAATGCTTTCCATTTATTGTAACTTTTATTAACTACAGTAACAGCTAGGCAAGACGGAAATAGAAAGCTCAGTCATCACTCATGCTGCTTAAGTGCTTAAAATTCTCAGGTGAAAATCAATGGTAACGCCTAGAACAGCACACAACTAAGGCGAAAGAGCCATGTTCATTGAGTCCTGTCTTTGTCATGAGTTACCAAGGGGGGTGGGGGACTTGTATACCTGGGACTGGTATATAAGTCCCCCCCACCCACCTTGGCAACTCATGACAAAGACAGGACTCAATTCAATTTTCTCTTTTGCCTTAGTTGTGTGATGTTCTAGGTTTTTCCAAAATCAACAAGCAACCCACAAGGGAGTGCTGCCAGACGACAACAAATGAATTTTCTCAACACTTTGCCCCGTTTTATTTTTTCCAAGACCTCAACTCACCGAAGTATGTCTTTTCAAAAAGAAGATCTTTACCATTGCCAGACAGTGATTTTTACTAAAAATAAATTTACTCCATTGCATTTTTTATCGGCTTTAAAATTAAACATTGAAGTGTGTAGCGGACGCTGTTAGTCAGCAATCGCGCTCATATACAGCCTTCAGAGAGGCGGCAACATTCCTGGGCATAACTGGCGAGGAATGACCGGGACACGATGTCGTCTTCTCTACTGCCTTGTTTGTCGACAGAACTTCACTGAGTAACGCTTGATCACAAGTACAGTAGAGTTCTTCACGATTGCGTTGTTTATTAACTTGACTTCTAACTTCCGAAGAACAGAATCCAAGCACACATGTTCTTTCTTTCTGATAACAGCTATGTATCAACTGCTATCCAACCTGTCTTCTTGCTAACTTTCGACTCAAGTTCCACTCCACATGTGTTGAGTGAAGATTGATTGTATAACTTATTGTTAATAAAAGACGGGTTCAATTGTGATGTGGAATAGTCACTTCACACTTTTATTACGTCCGTATTAGGTATTTAAAACGGACCATGTTTACACGACATTATTAATACACTATAGGCTACACACGTCCGGTTATACCAGTGGTTCTCAAACTTTTTCAAAAAAATTGTTGAACGGTCTCCTTGCGATTTTTTCAACGACTCACGGTCCACCAAAAACTTAAGGCGAATTAGCGCAAAAACGATAAATAATTATTTATTTGTTATATGCAATTAAAAATGCACACGTCAATAAAATGGGTGCACCTGCTTGGGTGTTAGCCTATCAGTTCTATGTTAGGTTCCGTTTGGTTCAATACGATCTTGATATTATGCATTACATTCAACACGTTTAGAGCTAGGTATCAATGTGACATTGACTTCTGTATTTTTGACACCACCTGCGACAAAGTGTTTTCCGATAGCTCAGATATTCTCCAACACACAGTGTCGTTTGACAGAGACACTCGCTTTAGCTTTTGAGCTTCAGATTCTCCCAAAACGTTTGATACAATAACTTGGCAACAAGGGCAAGGCAAGATCAGTTGTTCTCCGATGGTGTGAGGCTTCTTAGCGATACCTATTTTTCTTGCAACTTCGTAGGAGGCCCTTAACCCTGCAGTATTTTCCTTCCATTGATCACTAGTGCTATCAAATCTTGACCTAACTAAACTATTACCTTGCCGTTTAAAAAAAAATCTGCATCTTTGTTTTGATAAATAATCTGGATGATGCGTTACCAAATGTCTTTTCAGGTTGCTAGGTATTAGAGCAGAACTTGCTAAAACTTTGACGGGCTTCCCAGTTATTCTGTAGTTGACGGGCTTCCCAGTCATTCTGTAGGGCTTCCCAGTCATTGACGGGCTTCCCAGTTATTCTGTAGTTGACGGGCTTCCCAGTCGTTGACGGGCTTCCCAGTCATTCTGTAGCCCTAACACTTCCTGGTGAACCTCTTCTCTACCGACCTCTGAGGGCAGTTGTGATTGTACTACTGGTCCACTCACCGGAGGCCGCGCTACGATGGCCCCACTCTCCGCAACAAATCCACCTCGCCCCACCAAAGAGCGACGGACCAGCCCCTGTACACTCCCCAGGGCGCCCGAGACCCACAGACAGTCCTCAAGGGAAGCGGCACTCATAGTTATTTCAATAACTTAGTAAATAGATTAATGTACGGTACGGTAATCAACAAATTAAGCCTTCACTACTAAAGGCTACACAAATTTAATTCACTGTAAAGCTTGATAACATACACAAACAAATAAGTAGCACACTGACCAGAGGCAGGAAATAGTCCTCGCACCACTGCCCTTACGAAAAGCGTCGCACTCGCACCCTTTGTCCACGTGGTCCAATTTCAAAATGGCGTCGCGCGCTTCGTCTTGTTATCGGGAGAATAACCCAGTTTCTTTCTCTCTTCAGCCAGTTCGATCGTCGACGAATTGTTGGTCTGGTGACCGTTCCCCAGCCGCTTCAGGCAGTAGGGGAGAGTGGGGTTGGTTGAATCATTTTAAGGTTTTATTCCGCTTGTGGGCGCCACAGGCTACAGATCATGGTGAAAATTGGTCTGCTGATACTTGGACATACACTCTACTAGATGAAAATGGTTTCATATAGATACTACAAAGCAGTTAAAATTGATGCACATTTCAAAAAAGGTGCTATTTTTTTAAACACCCGGGTTGGTTGAATCACATGGTGGGGTTAGTTGAATCATTCATACAATCATTTTAAAGAATTGCTTGATGTGTTGTATAACATAACACATTACTTGGAATAACTACAAACTAACTTAATGGCAAAATATTTATAGCATTCCACAAAAGCAAGCAAAACAGTTTAACACACTTTGTGCACATAAACAGTCCATCTGTACAAAGCTCATGAGCCTATTACGATACATTTCACCCAAGCTTCTCTGTCAACATTGTTATTGTAATTTTCTCCACATTGGTTGCATAGCCATGCTTTTCCATCTGCAGTAGCTGCTGAACCTCTTTTTCCTTTTTCTTGTGATTGAATCTTGCTCTTTTTTTGAGGCTTAGCAGTCCTATGCTTAATTGCTTTTTTGGCGTGTTCGTCAGTAGGCCTATCGTACACTTGAGGCGTTTTCTTCCTCCATTTCTTTTACCGATTTTGATAGGAGCCTTGGGGAACGCACGCACCATTTCAGGGCTGAATGGCATTGAATTAACTCCGGGACTTCTCAATGCGAGTCTTTTCCTACATGAACGAGAGGTTAAAGGTGTATTGACCGGTTCCTCATCGCTTGTGGCGGCTAACAGAACTTGCACCTCAGAAATTGATCTTTCGTTCGACGCTGGAGGCTCATCAGCAACGCCAATGCTCTGTGACATCACAGACGTTTGAACATGATCACATTTGTTAGTGGTTTCATTTGGCAGATTATTTGACTCATCTCTGATTAATGGTTTCATCAGGTGAAAATATAACGAGGTTGGTTGAATCACGTGATTCAACCAACCCCACCAAGATATCACAGAAAATAAGAGTAAAAACTATTTTACACTGAGTTTGAACTTGGCCGTCATTACTGATTTCTTAACACTTAGCTAACTGGCTACAAAAATAACTTCCACCTTCTCATTTGCACACTATCTAGCTAACGCTAAATGAAAAATACAAACAACACTGAAATGTTACAAACAGCTATAAAATATGGGGGTACTCAAAAACGCCAACTAAGCACCAAAGTAGTATAGAAAGTATGATCCAAGTTGTAAATGTATTAACCCTCGGTATTAACCTGCCACAAGCACATTTGATTTTATACCACATTTGATTTTATACCACATTTATATAGTTATGAATATGAATGGACTTGTAAATGTAATAACCCAAAGTCGTGACACACAGTTGAATTTATGTGAGAAAGGTGAATCGCAAAGTGCAAAGTCCGAAAGTGCTAAGTTCGAATTATGTGCAACAAGCACATTTGATTTTATGTCATAAAGAAGTAGTAAGTCAGAAAAAGGAAGCTTGTGTTCTATAAAGAGTGAGCAGATTCAATTTTTTTTACTCTGATGTTTGTATTTAAACACGAAAGCAATACTTGCTCATTATAAAACATTATAAACAGAAATGTCTTATGAAAACCCTCAGCGTATGATAAGCCGGGATGATGATGATCTTCAAAACTTTTTTTTCCCTCAACACTTCAAACCGATTAATGGTGATAATGAAGATGGTGAAAATGAACCCGACAGCCCAAGATATGTTATCCCTCTAGATAGCTCAACCCCTAAAGGCGAAGGTGTTTTTGAAAGTTTCAACCTAGCCGATCGCGAAGGATGCATTCCACCTCTACCTACTCTCTTTGATGCTTTGTTACTCCCTTCTCCAATATTTAATGTGGACGAAAGTGATGAAGAAGCTGATTCAATTCCTCTTCAAGAAAGCATCGAAGTCCCCCTTCAAACCGGTGATGAATGGGATACTAGGAGATGTGAGCATCGAGGATGTGACGCCCAATGCCTCTGCGAGATGTTTGACTTGTTTGAAGAGGTTGAAACTCTACCTCAATCCTCACCCGATTTGTTTAGTGATGAGTTTTGGAGCGTTAATAAATCGTGTAAATAAATATTACACCGTCGGTGTTATTTTCTGTATTATCGAAATATACCACACAAATTGTCAACAGTTTGTTTTATTGGAATGTACAAGCGAAGAAATTGTAAGCGAAGTTACACAGCAATTAAATCTTTTTCGTTGATCCAAGTGTTGAATTCAGGTGGATAACCTAACCATTTCACTTGTACTTGTTTATTCCTTCCTCGTTTTCGTTCTCCGACAATAGCTTCAATTAGATATTTATCATCATTTTTTATGATTTTTTGAAGTTCTTGAGGGTAAAAACGACCTTGGAGTTCTTCATTGTTGTAGTCTTTAAGCTTGTAGAGAGTAGGATTACCAACCAAGCGTTTTGAAACGGTAAAAATTTCTTCGGTAAAGTTAGGCATATAACCTTTCTCAAACAGTTGCTTCACTTTGCTGATGCGAACCTTATCTCCAACCTGAAATTCGGAACGTTTAAGAGGTCGTTGCTTCCCATATAGAACTTGCCAAACTTCTTCCTGATTGTGCTCATTTACCGAGGCAGGAGTCCTTTTGATTGAGCGGTGATAACTGTGATTGTAACTCCACAATAAATCATCCAAGATATTAATGTATGTTAGAGTGTTTTTCGCGGTGAAGTATCGCCACATCTTTGTTTTTAACGTTCTGTTGAATCTTTCTACAATGCTAGCTTTAGTCTCATTTCTTGTTGTGAAAAAATGTATGTTGTTCTCTTTTAGAAAAGCTTGAAATAGGCGATTGGTGAATTCTTTTCCTTCATCGGTTTGTAGACTATCGCATTTTCGATCTTGGATGATGTGAGAGAAAGCTTCTACTAGGCTTTTTCCAGTTTTATCTTTCAGAGGGACAGCAAAGGCGTATCTTGAAAGCACATCAATACATGTCAACAAGTATTTGTAATCCTTGTTGTATTTTTTCAGCTTTGACAAATCACACAGGTCTGCTTGAAACTGTTGGTTGATGCTTCCAACAATCACTTGTCTTCTCGTGAATTTTCTTTTGATTGGTTTATGTAATGTGTAGGCGTCTTGTCCCATTAACCATTCTTTCACTTTCTTTATCGGTTTTTTTGAACTTTTCTGCAAAGCATTGACTCCACCAAAACTCCCAGGGTTACGGGGGTTGTAGTAAATTTCCTTTAAAGACATGTTTTAATATGGTGACCAAACGAGTTGTTTCAATTTCTGTTCAGTGTTTTTTCTCCTTGATCGTCTAGGTGTTGTTTTGGTTTGCTTTTGTTCTCGTCCCAGAGAGCTGCTTGCCACAGAAGGGTGCATGTAGTCCCACCGTTCTTTATTTCCAACTAAAGACTGTGGAGCATTCAGTTCCTTTAAAGCGTTTCCAAATTCTCTCCAACCTATCGGTTCAAAATTCTTCCTTTTTCTCAATACGTCATTGATTAAGTCCTGTATGTTTGAACCAGGGATCACTCTATCTTTCATTTTGACTTGACCCAACTCATCCCAACTTATGGTGTCAGAATTTTTCATTAATTGAAGAAGATCTTGAGCTGATTTTCGTTTTGAATTTGGGACGCTATCCAATATTCTCAGCTCAATTGGTGAAGTGGTTGTGTGGTTAGGTTTTGCCAATTCTTCTTCAACTCGAATCCGGATTGGTTGATTTTTCTTTTCTTGGTATGTTAAGTAACGTTGCAAAACTTGCTGATATAATTTCGCTTTTTCATCGTCTGGTAAATCACCGCTTAAGATGTTATTCATCTCCTCGTCTAAATTTGAAAGCATTTTTGAGTTGGGATTGGAGGTAGGGTTGTTCAAAACTCGGGGATCCACCAAAACCATTTTTTTTGCATGCATCATCACCTCCTTGTGAAAAGACTTGTTATAGCAGGAATGACAGCCCCAATAAGTGGTGCAATTAAACTTCCGAGAAAACCACCGTTTTGTAAAATTTTCCTTTTTGTAGAAAGTGCAGTGCGTTTGCTTGCAAGGGTTCTCAAGTTCTTTCTATGACGAAACAGCTTTTGCTTCTGGTTTGGTGTGAGAGTCACGTTCCCTTTTAAAATATTGAGAGCGCACTCACAGAAAGTATTTACCAAGTCTTTGTCCGCGCTTTTGATGATTGCCTTCCGTAGACTGGGTTTTGCTTTTGTAAGAACATGAAACGTTCCAGCGTGACGTCTAACCCTCGCTGACATCATGAGAAAATGACTCGAAAAGTGTTCTCTCGGCTCTTTTTATCATTTTGGAACATAAACAGTTTGATGCTCGCAGGAAAAAATAGACGTTCTTAAACGTAATCTGTCCGGTGTGTCTTGCTTGAGGTCAACAAGTAAGTATCCGTGTGGTTGAGATGTTGCATCACGAAATGCTTCAACCATGAATTTCGACTTTGAAGGGTACATCTGGCTTGCTACATGTCGAATCTGTGTGACATCACGTGGGTTTTTGAAAAGAACCAAGTAATGAGCATTTAAGCTCACAGTCCTATGACCTTTTCCTTTATGAAATAAGTTTTGCACAATGTGGATCACGCTTAAATTTTTATGGTGAGACTTCTTAGTAAAAATTTCAGAAATTTTTTCATCGTGGTTTCCCATCAAATCATCAATGATGAGCAGTGTTCTCTTAGAAGTATCAAGTCCGGACAGATCCGGAAGCCCCTCAACAAACTCCACATTCTTTATAGTCTCGTATAACGGTTGCCATTCTGAAAAGCACCATATCACTCTGTCTGGGGGAGGGTTGACTAAATGAGATGATTCTTCAATAAATTTGCTTGTAAAGAAGGATTTTCCAGACCCACTTGGACCTGCTATTAAGCAACTGAAGGGGTGCTTCCAGCGCGAATCCATTACTATAACTGTCAAAATTTTTCATGACAACACAATATAAATCACATTCGAAAGACTTTTATTTTGCGATCAATATCTTGTCTACAAATAGGACACGCTGTTAAAGCAGAACCACAAGACGTACAACAGCATAAATGAGCACATGGTAAAAATAATGTATCAACATGAGCAGTCAGACAGACACTGCACTCTCCTCTGTCATGAACCTCTTCAATGTCTTCTCTCGGACTCTGTGCTCTGGAATCCGAAAGTCCTGTAATTCTCTGTTGTGGTATGACTTGGCCTCTTATCAAAACCTCCCCAGCCGAAGTGCCCATGTGAATCAAATTCATGATTCTTCGTGTTAGATTAGAGATGTGTGGGTTTCGAATCCGCAATCGCTCTAAAGAAGGAGTTTGAGAAACCACTTGGTAAACATATTCAGGACCTTTACAGCATAGTATGTACTCGCATAAAGGAAAGTGCTTTGCATGCTCCTCCCAAGGGTTATCAGTCACAAGCCAGTTCTTCAAGCCTCCACTGCAATACCAACACTTTGTACGATCGAGAGTTCCAGTGTAATATAAACCAGCTTCTGCGAGGGAGAGACAAGAAGGGCTAGCGCCATGACTGAACCAAGCTCTTCCACCTCTATAAAATGTTTGCAAGCGATCTCCTACATGGCGCATAGACGGATAGCCGGGTTCTTGACATGCAAATACGTCTCGATTGTCGGTTTCACCGGTGCTCGTCATGATTTTATTTTTCTATACAATTACCGCCTTTTATAGACTACCAACACCTTTTTTCTTTCATTTTATTTTTCAACACTTTATGAAGCGGAATAATCAAACATCACATTTCGATTTTTATCAACCTCCAACACATTATCAAACTCAGCATATACAATAACATTGATGGAATGAGCAAGGGCTTCAGCAAACTTAACATCCAAACGAAGTGTGCCGTGCTTCACAAGATCAAAGTGACCACCATCACTCAAATCTGGGCTTAAATCAAAAGCAAATAGAGAATAACCCTTGGCATAATCGGAGTAGTCAATACAATTGCCCAAATCTTTAAAAAAAGATCCTGTTCCAGTGAAAAGGGTGCTGTACGAACGAACATACTGTGGTGGGTCAGAGAATTTTGGAGTTAGAGGCTTTGAAGGAATCTGTTCTCCATTCAAATACAACGATAAAAAATTGATATTGAAATGTTCAAAATGAAATGGGTTTTGATCGTAAGCACCATTATAAGCCGTATTTTTAACAAAGCCAATCACAACACGTTTCGGCATCTGACCCATGAAAACATTCTCATGCGTTGAACTCATATCTCCACGTGGAATACTAAACGTTTTAGTAACAACACGACGAATAGGATATTTCGCATTTGAAACTTGCAATGCTTTTGTATGCCCTGTGATGACAGCTGGGCTTAAATTCACTTGTCGAATAAAGAGAGATACTTCTTTTATGATAGTTTTAAACTCGGCATCAGCAGCTGCCATCAAATTGAAAGCATGTTTAGAACGAATGAGACGTAATTTCATATTAACACCACTCAGTAAATATCGGTTTTGAAAGAAAACGTCCAAATGAAGTTTTCCCAGCATTCCGACTTGACGGCTAGTGGCAGTCAAGCCTTTTCTTTTTGTGAAACCAGTGTTGTTCTGATCAAGACCCGACATGTGTGATGGGGTATCTTTACTCCACATTGATGCGGAGAGTTGAGAGTCTTTGGCAGCTGGTCCAAAGCTGAGTAATGTCTCGAGATAAGATCTATAGGGATAAGTGTTGTCTGAAGCTGTAATGAGTTTATCATTGAGATAAAGATCCACTTGAGAAAACATTGAATGCATCCAATAATTTGTACCAGCCACAGCCGCCTGTGCGGCTATTTTCGTCCCATCTCCTTTAACGATTTGTGCTTTCACAAAAAGCATGGAATTGGACAAATCAAAATAAGTGTTTCCAGAGGAATTCACGTTAAATTCAATAGAACCGCGTTCAGATATGTTGTTTAATGGTTGAAATTCTATCCATTTTCCATCTTCAACGCTTGTTTGCGTCGGATTCACACTGAAAAGATTCAACTCTGACTTCAAGCACTCACAAGACAAAGGATGAACCAACGCCATTTAAGAAAATATATCTCTTGCTTTCCTCTTTGCTTTCTTGGATTTGAATGTCTTTGAGGGTCGCTTGCGCTTTTTATTTGTGTGATTCATCATGGAGTGAAGAAGGTTAGAACCAGCCTCCCTGCTTCTTTTCACCACTGCCTGCTTTGCGTTTTTTCCTTCTAAAACATCTCCTAGAAACTCTGAGCCGGAACGGATTGCTTGATGGGCAATGGCTTTTCCTGTCTTTTTGAGGAAGGGCATCACCATTTTTGCAGCTGAAGAGAATATATTTGCAAGACCATGACCACGCTGAAATTCGGCTCCATGAAACACCGGGAGACCGTTTCCCGCTTGATCAATAAAATATTTTTCATAAGATACTGGATCAGACTGATGCATCATGTTGTTTTCTGAGATGAACAATCACGACAACACGTCCTGGAAGGAATGGCATCTTTTCTCCAGTGTCTGTTCTTAAATCCAATTCTATGATATCAAAACTTTTGTGTTGTAATGGGTAGTACTGCGCTTTTTCATATTGTTTTGATGCATATTCTCCCCATTTTCGATCAAGTGGAATCACACGCAGAAGCGGGGCATAAACACCTCCAACCATGCTTGGTTTAAGCAAATCACAATAAACATACATTGAATATAAACCCGACTTGAGGTTCACAGGGTTTTTGAGTGTGTGGTTCCCAGGTAAGAGAAAATCTCCAGCAATGCCAAGTATGGTGCACAAGCGCCGAGAGAAACGGATGGTGGTCCGTTCCATGATTTCAATTGTAAGTTTTCTTGTTAAATTATTATAATAATAAGCTTGAAATACGTGACCTGGTTGCACGCAAAGAGCATCAATATCATCATGCGAAACTCCTCTGTCAATTGTTGACCGATAAATTTGCTGGCTTAACGCATTCAAAACCGAAACAAGCTGTTTAGGATCATAGTGTCCATCAGGGAGAGCGGGGTGAAACTGTTCACCCATGCAATTTATCACCATAGTGCAGGATTTTGCAGAGATGTTGTTGAAGTTGATTGGGAAGTGGATTTCTGATAAACCCATCTCCCATTCCCCCTCCAATCTCACTTGATGGGGAAGCTTTACTTTGAAATTTGCGAGTGTGTTGTCCGGAAATTCAGTCATGGAGGCATTCGAAGGGAGAGTAATATACATTTTCACTTGATGACTGGATTCGGTAACAAATAACCTAAGCAAGAGCTGAGCAGGGAAATCCAAAGATCTTTTTGTTCAACACTAGTCGAGAGATTATAAATGCTTGCTATGATGACAGCATACACAATGATAACTTGACAAATGAACACAATTTCGTTGCGCGGAACTTTTTGCCCAAACAGACCCCAAGATCTCTCAGAGGATGGACGTTCACTCTCCTCAGGACTCATTTTCTTTCTGAAGGATGAATGGTCGGGCGTTTGCTTATAAAACATGATTGAACCGTGAAGTGATAAACTTTTTTGCCAGTTCATCGTTCTTTGATAAATCATCAGAGTAAATTTTCAAGATCTCTTTCAACTTATACTCTCTTGCAGATAGCATACCGAACAGCAAAACGTGATGACCACAAGATGTCGCCATCAAACCTTGCACTGTCTGTTCATTAAACTTGGTTGAGGTCGCGTTTATTCGGAGGAAGAGATAGATTTCTCGATACATTGGATGGAGTCCTAAAGGATCAAAATAAGTCGCTTTGTGGTTTTCACCTATGAAAATCCCTACCCAATGTGAGCCAGGTTGATCGGATCTGTCAAGATTGATAACGCATAAGCTAGGGTTTTTAAAGTCAACTTCCATCAGTTGATCCCTCGCGAAAACTCCTTTAAAAACTGTCCTTGCATATGGATCGGTCTGTAAAACCCTTGCCAGTTGTTGAGTATCCATGATTCATTTATGATACTATTTCCAAAAAAAAAACAACAATTCTCTTTATTAGAAAAAAAGGGAAAGCCTTTTTTTTCCTTTTCACTGTATAAAAAGGGAAGAATGAATGTTTTTTGTATATGCGATAGTTTGGAAAACATGGAGAAACAAATGTCACCAATCTATGTACCACAACCGTATGATTATGAACCACTCTATGAGGCTGAACAAGACTTAGCTAACGAATCAAAACTTAAACGAGCTACAGCAAAAGTTGTTGACATCGCCAGTACATTCAATGTGAAGCACGAGATTGGATTTAATCCCCACCTACGACGAGCTTCATTATCTGTTCGCGTCGGAAGAAAAGCGTTTCATCCTGAACAACTTTGCAAAGTCGCGAAAACGCTAATTGTGAAACAACCGTTTTTTGCTTTCCCCTCAACGAAAAATATCTTACAAATTTTATACTGGAGCAAAGAAGAAGATTCAAATTATTGTGCTCATAACCAGCATATCCAGCGGGTGAAAGAGGAGCTCCTACCTCAACAAATTGATTTGAATTTTACCAGTGGGAAAGTCTACGCGCCAGCTGCCTATCTCTCTTATATTGTCGATGGGAAAGTGAATGTGAAGGTTTATCATGAAGCGTGTCCCTTGCCAACTCCTGAAGATCAACACCAATTGCGAGAAATACTCAAATATTTAAAAGTCCTAAAGGATCAAACACCCAGCGCTTTTCGCCCTCAAAAACGTATTAAATTAGATTCTATTCTGTGATTGTTTTGTACGATTTGTCAATAAAATAAGATTGAAACTGTACTGTCTTGTTTCTTTTGTCAGTCAGCACATAAGTTTTATTAAACAAGATTTCCAGTAAAAAACACAGCAAAAAATCGTAAAGCACAATGAAACATACACAAATTATATTGATAACGGTAAAGTAGTGACATCATCAGAACAGACGATACGCTTCGGATAAAAATAAGCCAATCCTTTTTTAGTTTGATGATACGTGTAAATTTTGTTGTCTCTGACACGAAAGGAAACATTAACCCCTTGGCCACTTTCATGCGTACTCAATACATTTAGATAGGAATTTTTGTCAAATTTGTTTTTTGTAGTACTTAAACCTTTAGAAACTTGCTTGTCAACAGCACCAAAGCAATAATATGTTTTCGAACACAAGCCCACAAAACCTGTGCCGGCCCATTCTTCCTTAAACAAACCAGGAGTACGCTTATCAAATTTTTGTTGGGCCTGACACTCCTGAGGAACAAATTCACTGCCATTACACTTCATTGAAACGAAATCTACGCGATGTACAGGACAGGCAATAGAAGGAAACCAAAGATGATAACAACTAAAAAACTCAAAACGCTTTTCGGGCTTCACGACTTGTTCCAATGATGGAGCAGATAAAGCGAAATACAACGAGTCAGTGTCCATTTCGAGACACTGAAAATCACTCCGATCAACAAATTGATCTAAGAAGTCGTAATAAAACTCTAGCATTCTGAGTTTGGCATAACCGTACACAAAAAATCCAATTTGGAGAGGCAGGTCAAACTTGATTGATTTTTTAAAACTTTCTACTTCAAACAGATTTTCATGGACGGGGTTCAAATGGTGAAAAAAGGATTTATTAATTTCTTTTGCCACTGTGTCATTATTGCAAAACTTAATTTTCTTATGTTTTTGTTTGTTGGTGATTGTTTTACCATAAGCCGAGTTTCCCCATAACTTAAAAGTATCAGCCAAGATTTTCTTGTCAGGATCAGAATCCCCTCTTCGCCTTGCATCCGATACCTGGTCTGCAAATTTTTGAAAGCATTTGTTTGGTTGATATTGAATGACTTCATAGATTTTTGTAACAACAAGGCCGTGTTCTAAATACCATTTTACCAAGGGTGTGATTAACAACAGTTTCGAACCAAAATAACTTGAAATGAGCATGCGTCTTGGCTTGGATAAAATTTGATTTTTTTCTGCAAACTCCTGCATGTATTCTCCTATATCTTCCCTGGACACTTCAACGTTTTTAAAAATGGGGCAAAATTCAGAAAAATGTTTTTTTAGATTGTAAGGAGTCTCAATATCACATAAAACAAGACCAAATAATTTCCCATCTAAAATTGAAGAAAGAAATGTGTCCTGAGTCATGTTGTACAAGGGTTTAAGCACATTCAGGGTTTTCAAAAATTGTTTCACACCATACACTTTTTTTTGCTCAAGCCACTCACATTCATACATTTGAACCACTCGATAACCCAGATCATGCAAATATTTACAATTTTTTTCTGTATTTTCCCTGAGTTGTTCCATCGAAAGTCCATTACAAGAATTTGTATCTTTCATTAACCCAGTAGAACGATCGATGTTAAGCCGGCACGAGTGTCCATGCCAAAAGCATCCTTGGAATTGGTACACGGTTTGAGATTCTTTACAGAATCCATCCACAAAGAGTTTTCCGACTTTGATTTCTCCCCCATTAAAATCATGCTGAATATGACAACCCTCTTGAAAAGAAACAAATTCCAACCATTCCATGGCTAGGTAGCCATATTTATGAGAGCAAGTGGGTTTAAAATTCTCAGCCTCCTTATAGCGGATGAATCGACCTGTAGGAGCTGGTTGAGCTATCGATCCCAAGTAAAGCGCGTTCGCATCCAGACCAAGAACACTTTGGCATAATTTAGCATTGTCACCGAATTCATGCTCTCGAAGTCGCGTGACACCTTTCTCGTGGTAGCGATGAAAAATAATAGAAGGACCACCAACAATATTACTCTTGAACAGTTCATGGAGATCCTTGTTCTTTTCATCTATTAATGAAAAATTGACACCACGATCGAGAGTAGAAAACAGATACTTTAGAGTTAACCCAGGAACAGAAAGTCCATCTTTAAAGAGATCTAAAGATTTTGATTTATAAAATGGAAAACACTTTTCAATGGCAATTAAAAACGGAACAACATCTAAATTATTATAATACACTAAAAAATCTTTCATAGTTTTCATTCCTTTTTCTTTCCAAGTTTTTTGACATAGTGAATAGTCTTCATCCGATATATTACAACCTTTCAGGTGACTGTAAAAACATTCGTGCTCTGGAAGAAACGTCTGATTTAACTGTGACAAGTCTGTTAACCAATCATAGGGAAAAAAAAACTTGGTTTGCTCCACTCCATAAGCTTTAATAAATTTGTCATAAGAAAATCCAGGCGCAATATAATTCATTATGTCAAGAAATTTAAAATTTTCTGTTTTAATGCACATATAATTGTTGTTTCGCTTCACGACAAACTCAATGTCTTTTTGGATCTGGCTAAAAAATTCTCTCTTCACCAAATTCAAATCGTAGCGACCACTATTGAACCCAATAACTGGCATTTCTTTCAAGTACGAGTGAAAACGTGATGTTAACTCTTTGAAAAGTTTGTTTTTTGGGTCTTTTTCATCTGTTGAGCATCGATTTTCAAGTTCTTGAAACACATAACTAAATTTATCGACAAGAATCTAATATGCAGCAGCTGAAATTTCACCTAAATAGTCTAACTTTTTTCTCACAAGATCGTTCACATCACCTTCATCCACAAAACACACAGGATTTTCAAACCCACGCACATTACTGCACACACTCACAGAACAAGCTTTATGTTCCGATTCCCAATGAATCGTGTCAGAATTGTTTGGTAATTGATCTTTTGAAAAAAGGCACTCGAAATCGTATGTAGCTCTATAGGGAAAATAACGTTGAGTTTCAGGAACAAAAATGTTGACATCCTCCAAAAGTTCAAAAATGGTTTTAGGAATGTTGTACACCCCACCTACAAATTTGTTTTTGGAATTCATGTCGCATGTTTTCAAATGTCTGTTATATGTGAACCCCTGGGCCCAAATTTTTTGACACTTTGGACACACAAATGTTTTGGAATACAGCGATAAATTGCAAATGTAACTAAAATGATTATCGTACAAGTTTAAATACATAGTTTGAGAAAAGCGATTGGCACTTCGTTGAACCAAAGAAGCAACAATTTGTTCTTTTTTTTCTAACTTGTATACGGAAATATTGATTTGAAATAATTTTTCGATTTGATCTAAATCAAACAATGAAACACCTGAAAATTTAAACGGATCAACATTAAATTTCGAACAGTAAACATGAAACTTTTCTTTTGCTACTTTTTCTAAGTTATGAGGTAAACAACCAGCTTGCAAGGCCAAGCAACGAAAAAGACACAAGTGATCAGTATAAGTTTGATTACTTTGTTTACTTTTTACAAGTGCATTTAAACCATAATTATTTAAAATAAAATCAGGTAATGTTAGCGAATGACCAATGGGATGATTTGGTAACTTGTTAACATAAAAGCAGACATTAGTGACATTAAGAACAGTCCAGCTTGAATCAGGCCGTTGAAGTTGTGCAAATTCCAAAATATCTTGATGTAATACGTTTTCTAGAAAATCATCGAAATCATGCGAGTTTGAAATTAAAGGAGTAATTTGCAGAACACGGTCCGCTCCGTGGGACGGGTGAAAAAACCTCAGACCCCCATGAACACGGTGACGTAAAATAAACCCGAAACTATAATTAATTTTAAAAGCAGAGTTTTGTGACTGAAATATTACACGTCGGAATTCGTCTCTTCGAGATAGCAAATCATTATTGTTTAATGCAAAATTAAACCGATCTTGCACTCTTTGGTGTGTGATGTGTTTGGCGTGGATGCTTCCTGAATGTTTCCTCAAAAACTGTCTGCAATACAAACCCTCTTGTCAATGTTTGACAAAAAAAAAGTTTAACAGCTAGGACAAGTCAAGCATAGTGTTAGATAGATTAAAAGTTAACAACTCACTGAATATCCTGTTCTGCAGGAGATTGTTCAGCACTATCTCGATTTTCCATACAAACCCTCTTGAAATGTTTGACAAAAGAAAATTTTAACAGCTAGGACAAGTCAAGCATAGTGTTAGATAGATTAAAATTTAACAACAACTCACTGAATATCGGGTTCTGGAGGAGATTGTTCAGCAGCATTGCGATTTTCCAAATTTTGTGACCATTGTATATCTCTGAAAAATAAAATTTTGACTATAATTCTGACCAACGTGTTGCTATTTTGTTAAAAAAAAAAAACATTACACAAATCATTGACAGAAATTTTTTTAGAATTGCCACTAAAACACTTAGCATTTTTCAACCCAATCAGACCATATAAAACAGAAAATGTTTGAAAGCTTCTATTAAAAAAAACTTTGAAAATGCTATTCAACCAATATGTTGCTATTATTTCAAGACCATAACTATGCAAAAGATAATATGTTAACTTTCAACTTACCCCCATAAATCGGGATTCTTCAAGTCTTGTTCGACTTCGCGCTGTGCTTCCCAATCAATGTCTCTACAAAGGAAAGTAAAGTTTCAACAAAAAATCCCTGTTTTACAATCATTTTCACTAACTTCAAACTAAACAGTTTAGATATATTGACTTTTTGAATTTGCTCATTTTGCGACACTTTTAATTTACATTTTTAATCAATTTTAAATGAGATTTTATTGCAAAATGCTTACCCCCACAAGTTTGGATTCATTAATTCCTCGATTTCATTCTCTCTGGGGACCTTTTCCCTTTCATTGTCATTGCCTTCGACCACTCTGAAATTATAATCAGTCAGACAACTAAAATTAAACAACTACGTGATTCCCTTCAGCCACTCTCAAATTATAATCAGTCAGACAACTAAAATTAAATAATTTCACAATTACGTGAACAATCAAACTCACTTGTGAAACCTCTGCTCATGCCGATTTCTTGACAGTACTTGCGAAAACGTTCTTGCACAAAACCTACAAGCAAAACGAATGTTTCTATGCTTCTGCATGTGAAACCACCTGCCAGTCTTTGACTTGAATTGGGCATGACATATTTCACAATTATGCATTTTCTATGTTTTTCTTACCAACCTGAAAAATATTCAGTTCATAACCGAAATAGTCGAGACAAAATTTCCTGCTAGTTCAAACAATACTTTTCATAACTCGACTGGCTCCTCAAACATAAACCGCATAAACTATGGTGAAAACTGTAAAAAAAAATTAATCTGCTCGCTCTTTATAGAACACAAGGTTTGTTCTGCCTGCCTCTATCTCTGTTTTATATATGTTATGAGCATTTTTTAATCACATCACTGCCTTTTTATCAGTATCCTAGCGTGAGAATTATGAAGCTGGTTACACAATTATAGCGCTTCACATAATTCGGACTTTGTACTTTGCGATTTACCTTTCTCACATAAAATCAAATGTGGTATAAAATCAAATGTGGTATAAAATCAAATGTGCTTGTGGCAGGTTAATACCGAGGGTTAATACATTTACAACTTGGATCATACATCTTATACTACTCACCAACTTCGAAACTCGTGCGTTGCAGCATGCTGAAATGATGGCCATGCCTTGCGAAAAAAGTTATCTGATTCGGTTCAATGATTTTAGTCTCAGCGCAGTCGACCGTGATTCAACCAACCCCCGATTCAACCAACCCCACTCTCCCCTACAGCGTGATTATACTGCCCCACAGTAGAATTAGTGACTTCTCGTGTTCTCGACCTGGAGATCTGGTTTCGCTTTTTCGATTGCTCTTCCTTGGCCGCTTCGGTTGGCCAGCAATATGCGTTTGACAACACCAGCAACAAACAATTCTTGTAACTACAGCCTCACGATTGAAGTGACCAGCTAACACAATTGAAGATGGGTAGGCCTAACTACAAACTCACGATTGAAGTGACCAGAGCCACACAATTGAAAATGAGTAACTACAGACTCACGATTAAAGTGACCAGAGCCAACACAATTGAAGATGTTCTTTCTTTCTGATAACAGCTATGTATGAACTGCTATCCAACCTGTCTTCTTAGAATCCAAGCACACCAAAAATGAAAACATCGAACGACTAATAACACCACCACCAAAACTTAGTTCAGCATACTGTCGTTCTACAATCTACATCATTAACTTAATTCAAAGGAAAGAACTTTAACTTCGGAATTGAAGAACTTCGTTTTTCACTTTCATTTTTTACATTTGCATCTGCATTTCACATTAGCATTTTACATGTTAGCCTACATCTGCATTAGCATTTTACTTGTTACATCAGGAATCATAGTTTCAGTTTCTTAAAAAGAACTCTTAAAAAGTTTTTATTGGAAAGCAACCACAAGCATTGCAAACTCTATCCACGACCATATAACGCAACACAACAATAGATCTACGTGTCGATGAAGTAGGCTACAGTAGGAATGCGATTTAGGCATAACGCAAAAATTGATTACAAGACTGCATTCCGAGAGCACGCGGTACTTGTTAATTGGAAGAGAAAGTTCCAGAATCCGACTTGACGTCAGTGAAGTGAAGCGCGCTACGTCAGAGAAAAAAACTCTCGAGCGCCACAAGTGCTCCATTGTGAAAAGATTCGTAAAAAGCACTGTTGGCAGAAAGTCAAAACAAAACTTCGTTACTAAACTTTTCATAAAATCTTCTTAGTTCTTATGATTTAACTAATGATCCAATGGGATGCATACTGCGTAGTGTGATAAAATATTTAAAACAAAGTAGGCCTAGAGGCAAGAGCCCTAGACAGTATCATGCTAAATCAGAACAATCAGTTTATTTATAGAGGTTTCACCACACAAGTATGGCTTCTTCAATCTACTCTTATCTACTCCACCGCGTAGATTCGTAGAAGATCGTAGTCATCATAGAGATCATTGACGTCATCACAGCATTCGTTGCCGTTCGGCTTTAGCACTCATTGTGAGGCGCAAGAGAGGAGGGTGCAGGTGGAATGTTATCAGTATCACACTCACACCGCGAATGTAACATTCAGGACGCCAATCACCTTGTCAAGAACTGCCCAGCCACTACAATCAGTGGTAGATGTGTGGAGCAGTTCGCATACATGCACGTGGCAACATTTTTTAATAACTTACTGGTTAAAGCGCCAAATGCACCGCATATTGAATGTGCATGCCATAAGTTTTAAATCACACCACAGGCTACGTCTCAGTCCGACCCGATAGCTCAATTAGTTAGCGCCGCAGCGCGTAACATCTAGAACGAAGAAGCTTCAAGATCAAGTGGCGCTGGCTTAACTCGGGGTGTGCGCTTGAGCAACGCACCTTAAGGACTGTTCTCCATTCAGCGGCATCTAATGGATGGAATAATTCTCCGGCAACAAGACTTCAACAATCGGAAACTTCACTCTGTCAATCTCGGTAACCAGGACTACGTCAGTGGTTCAAAGCCTTGACAAGTATGCGAAACTGCCAGGATTGAGCTCTGCAAGAAGCTTTCCCAGTCCGAGGATAAAGATTCAATCAATCAATCAATGAATCAAATCTTCTTCTTCAACAGATTGATCATGTTTGATCAGCTGTGATCTCCCTTATGAACTGCCTCCATTTTGTTCTGTCTTTTGTTTTTGTTAGTGCTTCCGGCATGCTTTTTATTCCTGTAATTTGCTTGATATTGTCAAAATATTTCATTTTTTGTCGTCTTTTTGTTCGTTTGCCTTGCACCATCCCCAGTTAACATTGAATTTTTCAACGAGTTGCTTCTTGCAATGTGTCCGAAATATCTCAATTTTCTAAGGTTAATGTTGTTTATCAGACTCCATTTATCGTTTATTTGTTGGGAAACAAATTCATTTGTTTTTCTTTCCATCCAGCTGATACGTAATAGCCTTCTGTGACACCACATTTCAAAACTTTTTAACTTTTTAATGTCACGTTTTTTGCATGTCCAAATTTCACATCCATATGTGGCAATTGGGAAAACGAGAGTTCGCAGCAATCTTAATTTTGTGTTTTTACCAATTGATCTCTGTTTCCACACCGTTGTAAGTGATGTCACAGCTGTTTTTGCCATAGCAATTCGCCTTCTAATTTCCGTGCTATCATCATAAGTGTCAGTTATGACACTGCCAAGATAGCAGAAATTACTTACACTTTCAACAACATTACCACCAATGTATATGCTTGGTGAGCGGTGAGGTTTGGTGAGCGGAGGAAGAGGAAGGGGGCGCCCGAAAACAAGATGGCTTGACACGATTGTAAATGACAGTGGCATGGGAGTGCATGAATTGAAGGAGGCTGCGTGGGATCGAGAGATGTGGAGAAAGATGACGTATAGAGTGACCGAGAGTCGTAAACGACTGAACGGATGATGATGATATGCTTGGACAAATTTCATCTTTTTTACTTATGGCCATCACTTTTGTTTTTGTGGGATGTAATTGCCAGCCATATTCTTCACTTCTTGACTTGGTCCTATTCAAAAGTTTTTGCAGTCCCGTTACACTTCCACTGACCAACACTATGTCGTCAGCATATCGAAAGTTGGTTACCACTTTTCCTCCAATTTTCACAGAGCCATCAAAATTCTCCAAAACTTTTCTCATTATGTGTTCAGTATAAAGATTGAAAAGATATGGTGACAATATGCATCCCTGTCTGACACCTTTTCCAATGGAAAACCACTCGGTGAGGCCACTTCCAGTTCTTACTGCAGTTCTTACTTAATGAATCAAATACTGTTTTATAAATAAAATACTAAGCAACTATGGCAATTTTGCTACAAGTGTAACCGCGTGGTTTTTGTTGATTTTCCTATTCTTTCAAGTTTTTTTTAAATCTGTAGGTTCTTGAAATCAAAACTTCAAATAAATTCAATTTACATGGAAGAAGGTAGGCCAGGTTCAGCAAGACACATCATGCAACTCATGACACAAATTTGTTGCTTTTATTTTTGCTGAGATTTTTTTGTGGGGCCCATATTTTCGAATTGTTGCCCGACAAGTTCTGATTTCTTTCAGAGATCCTGTGCGGATGAGACGGATAAAAATGCTGCCTGATTTTTACTTTTCTTTTGCAATAATTCAAATAAGCCTAATAATGCATTGTTAGCGATGGCCATGTGTTTTTTGATGCATTACGCTCAAGCGCATAGGCCTACCTGAAGTGCCAAACTAGCTCTAATTATTCTAGCCGTTTGCGGTTTCTTTGTGCACAAAGTCGTGTGAATAGTGGCGGTGTTGACATCTTCGGTATGCTTAATGAGCTCAACATCACTCAACAAAGAATTAGAATTGATATATTCAAGGCCGATATCCAAAATCTCATCGTTCAAGCAAAAAAAATCAAAATTGGAAAAGTAATTCTGCAGTAACAACCTGAAAAGTTTGAAGATGCTCGAAGTCAACAAGCATTTTTTTGACAGTGATTTAGTCGAAGCTGAATTTTGGGTCTGAAACTTGGTAGCCTATCAAAATAATCGAACATTGTTTTGCTTGTAAAAACATTTTGAGACGGTTAGGCTACACTCTTCAATGCACAATTGCAAAGTAAACCGATGAATCTAGCGTAGGTCAGTCTTTCTCAGACTTTATAGGCTTGCGGCATCCTTCCGAAGAGAAAAATGTGTTGTTGCAGACCAATGAATGATCTTACATTTTGAATGCAGCAGATTGTTGAAACAACTGCTTCATAACAAAGGCTTTAAAAATGGTACTCATAGCTTCTCTGCTTGACTTGCAGCTCTAATGCAGTGTGGAGAAAGGAAGACAAATTTGCTTGTTTGCGTGCCCTTGGGAAAGGCAATTTAATAGACTTCTTTCTCACTTTCAGAAGTCAACATAGCTTCATCATAATAGGTTAACACTTCAAGTTTACTTGATAATTAAATGCCATTTTGAAACGACATTTTGATTAAAAGAAAAGGAAAATTTACTTATTTCGAAGTCAGTCTGAAATTAACTTGATAATTATACGGTAGGCTACCGTACTATATTCTTGCTTTAGCAGACAAACTGGGACAAGCAGACATACATCTTTGAATGATGGAAGCGTTTTCATGATATGCTTTGCTCGGCTGTAGATCCATACTATTCAACGTTGTTGCAGTTGTAATGACAAAAGCTTACGTTTTAATTCGAACCACTAAACCTCATAGGCTGATTTTAAGTTGAATGTCGTTAGATGTCATTCCTTTGCTTCCTGATATCACACAAGTGAACAGGACTTTACATCATAGTAGCGACTGGTCTCATGCCTTGTACAGGAAAGGCTACAATGTTTGAAATTTCCTTTAGTGCAGTCCTAAACACCTTTCATGCCAAAAGCTTTAGGTCTATCTTCTATAACAAGGTGCTTATTATGCAACTTGAGAGAGTTTATGAGCATATCAAGTTACAAATTACAACTTGCCACTACCACAGGAAATGACTCGCTTGCCATACGCCTGGTGCCTCTTTGTTGAGCAAGTTTCATTGCTAAATAAAGACCACATTTAGTCTAAATGTCTTGTTCTCACGTGGCTGCGCCATTGTTTCAAAGTGGATTTGATAGGGCTGTAGGCCTATCAGAAAAATATATAATTAAGCACAAGAGAATAGGCTACAAACTAGCCTAGACCTATTTTAAACCTAATAAAGCTAGAGTTAAATATACTCAATATTCATCTGCACTTAGCCTACTCAAAAGTTTACTGATTATTTTGATTAAAATTGCAAATAACAAATTGCAGTGGTCATGTCGGCCAGGGCTTCCCAAACTCGGGGTCGCTTAACGAACTTCAGAGGTCGCTGATTGGATACCAATTTTACATAATGTACTGCATATTAATATTTCTGTGCAAGATGTTGTGAAGATCTTTTCAAGAGTTGCGAACTCAATTTCCGTATTTTTGAAAGTTTACGTGGTGAAATGGAGTCGGAGTTTAAAACTCTTTCACTGCATTGGGAAGTGAGGTGGTTTTTCAAAGTTTTAAAAAGGCTATAATTGTTGAAAATAACGTCGCGATTTTTCTAACGGAATCAAATACTGACTTGTTCCAATGTTCCATTATTTTTGCAATGCCATCTGGTTTTTGAAATTATGCCAAGTGTCAGATTTGCTTAAAAAACTGAACGAATTTAATTTTTTTTTCTAGGAAAAAACATCAATGGTTTGTATTGAAAGCTAAACTTGATGAATACCGTACATGCAAAATTAAACATTTGAACATAAACGTTAAAACTGGTTTATTTAAAATGTTTTTATTTACCGGCACTGAAGAGTTTCTAGCCAGCACTCTAGCAATGATGTGGAATCAATTGTTACTCTCATAGTTATCGACCATTTGTCAAATCTGTTGAAAAAGTTTCAGAAGTATTTTTTTCTCCAGAATTGGACGATACCAAATTAAATTGGATCTAAAACCTATTTGCAAAAATAAAACAAAGTAGGTTACCAAGCACCTCTCCCTTAAATCTTAGAAGAAACTTGCTGATCTATCTTCTAACTCTAAGTTGCGGCTTGAATTTTCTGGAAAAAATGCTTTATACTTTTTGGCAAAACATTAAAGTGGAATATCCATCATTATCTGACTCAGCCAGCAGTAACCGCTCTCCTGCAGTTGGTAGGTAATCGACGTATCTGCGCAAGTCTGCGTTTTCAATATTGAAGATAATTCAAAACAAAATAGGCCTACTGTTCCAGCGTAAGCAACATTGAAACCGTCTTGTGACCAGCTCTAACATTGATCCTCGGCTGGACTTGCTTTATAGCAGAAAGCAGTCACACCAATCACACTGAATAAAACTGTTGCTTTTTGTTTCCTGTAGGCAGTGGCGCCGGCAGAGGGGGGGCAAGCGGGGCAGCTGCCCCTCAATGCTTTGGGCATCATCTTTTTAATTTTTTTATATTAATACATATTGTTATTTTTTTTTAATATTTGGATCCCAACCTGAAGTCAACTCAAGTTGCAAGGGATGGGGGGGGGGGGTAAAAGCTTTCTCTTTTAATTTAAACTTGCTCTTCTTGCTGCTGTTATTATTACGATTTTGTGATTCCCTTCACGTACTTCGCCTGCTGCCTGTCACGTAACAATAATATTGTCACTGGCTGTTCAGCAGATTGTCTCTTGCTTGGTTCTTGAGTGGTGGCAGTGCATACAGCAGTGGATCATTCAATTTTCAAGGATATAATGTAGATTCAACTCAATGAAGTCTACTAAAGTAATACAGTAAAATAGCTTGGTATGTTATAGTCCTGTTAATATTAGTTAAAGTTTATTCTATTAAACTGCAATTATGCTCCACCGGTGTTAAATGATTATTTATTCTTAATGTTTCTTTATCCTTTCCACGAAGATTTCATGCGTAATATAAGGACGATAAAGATTAAAACACAAAATGAGCGAACAATTATATTATATAGCCTACATATTAAGATGCAAAAACTGCAGTATGACGAAATAATGCAACTAAAGTCAACATGTTCCTACGTTTATTGGACGTTAAAATACGTTTCACTTGTAGTAAAATTCTTTTCTCATTTTTTTATTTCTGAGGATATTGCGTTGCTTATTGCCTTTACATTGGAAGACTAGCGTCCCCGCGAGCAGGATTGTGCATTTTTTACATCGATTCAACGCCCTACAACAATAAATCGATGTAAAATCAACAGATTTAGCTGGCTGGGGTTGGCGTTTTAATGATTATTTTTACTTTCAGTGAAGCTTGTTTTTACGTCTAATAAACGTAGAAACATGTTGACTTTAACTGTATTGTTCCGTCATACTGCATTTTTGGCATCTTAATAAGAAATATAAAAATTGTTCTCTAATGTTGTGTTTTAAACTTATCATTTGATATGGCGCATTTTCCTGATGAAATCTTCGTGGACAGGAAAAAGAAATATTAAGAATAAAACATCATTTAACACCGGCTGATTATTTATTGCAGTTGAACTACGCGCGGTCGCCGTCACAGTATATTTATTCCATTAACTTTTATTAGCCTCAATGCTCACAATGTCATAGGCTACGCCGCTACGCAATACGCATGTGACCGCCTCTGCATTTGATATATCTACTATGTTTTGATATCTGTATTTTCCAAGCATGGAAAAACGTTTTCTCAGCGTTTCAGTACAGCATTTGATAATTTCTCTGTCAACTAACAGACTAGTTAAAATCATGAAGCATCTAACAGACTGTTGGATAATCACAAAGTGCATTTGTAAAAAATGTTTTTTCAATCTGGAAAAAAGATACGCAGAATTTCACTAGCCATGGCAGTTGCAAGTCCCATGCGGAATCAAACTGTGATTTATTTTGAATTTTATTTTTTTCAACAGACATGACATGTCAAAAATCACTACCACAGGAATTGTGGTAGTGATTTCAAGACATGTCAAAAATGTGGGACTTTTGGTAGGCTATATTGCAGTAGACAGTTAGCAGTAGAAAACAAGAGAAATTAAATAATATATCACTGTCTTACACCAGTGGCGTAGCCAAGGGAGGGGGGTTTGAGGGTTTCAACCTTTCAAATTGAATTTACGGATTTTAATACATTGTTTGCAAGAAAAGCTTTAGCCTTTGATGTAATTTCACGTCAAACTGTGCGAGGATGCAAGCCATCTGTAACTGCTGAGATCGCTTGTTCGATCTAGATTAACGTCTAAACAGCTATTCGACGACGACGACGAGCTATTCGTTATACAAAGCTTGAATATATCAGAAATAAAGTAACTTCATTGTCTCAAAGCTTTTTGTTTGACACTCATCAAGATGTATGACGTCTATGACGTTACATTTTCTAAACTTTAGGTTGACTTTAAAGCATAAAAGTCAGTGACTTACCGGAATAAGATCGCTTTTTGGATCAACCAAGGAGAAAATTGATAAATAATAAAACTGTAATAATCTTGCAAAAAAAAAGCAATCAACCTATGTCTCTAAAACAAAGTTTACCTAATTTTAAACAAAACTGCATTAAAAGAGCGAGTTTTGCCAATACCAAACATTCTAATATCTCAGCCTGGTATTTGCAACAAGAAAATATAGAGACTTAGCTTTATTTTCGAAAAATGCCGAAGAAAACATGATCTTATCCTTTTGCTGTGCCACCTGACAGAACCATTTTAAAGGAATATTCATACCCACAATTTTGTTGAAAATGCTCTCAGAATGCACCAAACTGAAAGTAATTTTTCAAAATTTTCTGGGGGGGGCCCCCAAGACCCCTCGCCGCTAAGTGTCGCCTTCGGCGAACACGCCATCGGGCTTCGCCCTACCATTCGTCAACACCCCCTTTCAAAATTTCTAACTACGCTACTGTCTTGCACTGTCAATATTTTGCCCCTCCATTGTTGAAGGTCTGGCGGCGCCACTGCCAGTAGGCTACTAATAAAGTAGCAGGCTTAGAGTAGCCTATCAGGAATTTGTTTTAATTTTCATTCGAATTAAGCTTTTTAATAACTAACACAAATGTATATTTCGCACTGTTTATCATTTTAATCGAGAGAGGTCGCGAGAAATTTTAGATGGTTAAAAGGGGTCGCAAGCAAAGAACTTTGGGAAGCTCTGGCCTAGCCTATATTTCATGAAAAGATATGCCGCAAGGAAGAGAGATTTCGTAGAAAAAAGACCAACGCCGATCTACATTATAAATAGACTAAGGCTGCCAGCAATTTGTTAGACAAGCAACAATCACTTGGGTTATGGGCCTATACTATGCCTTCAGCAGAGTTTAGGTGCAGTTAAGCATGTAACGAGAAAACCTGTTGTGGTGATTTTTTTATTTAGCTTATAGCTACTTGAGATAATAGTTCATTATACAACCAAGAAATATATTCCTCGATGCAACAATAACAGAACTTAGTCATGTAAACAAGTATTAAAAAATGCAGTCAAAAAATCTTGTAGCCAATGTAGGCTTATAGTAAGTCGACTTAGTAGGTTAGCCTACGTATCCAGTATCCAACAATAGACTTTTTGCAAGCGACACTTTGCCTTATAGTGGATAAGCAAGGCTACTTTGTAGTAGAAGAATGTGGCCTAATTGAAAATGGTGTCTCTTGCAGGACTTTTTGACTTCTCACTATGAGTTACCTTATCTATGGACCTATTCAGAATGTTCCTAATACTGTATGTGCTGAAATTAAATCCACCATGAAAAGAACATTATAAGTTATAACCCTTTTTAATTATCTATCTTTAATATGAAATTGCAACTTCTATGATAGTAGCCTAATAAATTTGTTAAGCTATATTATTTTCTAGATGCCTTAGATACGACGGGTTCTCTTCAATCAACTTTTGAGTTTGACCTACTTTAATTTTAGAATGAAAATGCAATGAATATCTTGACTACATTGAGTCTTGGTTTATGGATAGTGCTATGTAGCGAAACGACAGGTTTGTTGGTGCTGCACTCATTGAGTAGGCTAGAGGCTAGTTGATAGGCTACTTTGTTGACCTACTTTGTTGACTACAATGCTTTCTGACATAAGTAGCCAAAAATGTCGTTTTAGCATAGAAACAATAATTGGGTTTTTTATCTTTGTTTTATGGTAATGAGACAATAATGTCTTATTAGTAAATATTTTCACTAAAAAGACTTTTTCAATTTTTTTTTCAATTAGGTGCGCGCTATCCACATAATCTCAGTATCACAGGCGAAGACTTCAAATTCACTTTAAAATGGAAGATAGCAGAAGTATCTAAAGATACAGTCACAAAAAACAAGACAGAGGAGATTGAAGATGAGAAATCCAGCAAAATTTATCGAAGAGCTGCAAACGAAACGTTTACCGTCTTTCAATGGGGAACAAATATAACAGGAGAATATGAGGAGTAAGTGAACGAACGGTGTTAGTTTACTTATTTCTTGAGATATAAAACAGTCGTTGTCATTGTATAAAACTTTAGGTACGAAGATCTATTTTTTACCTCTCCATTGTAGCGATGTTTTCGGGATTGCAACGAGAGGCTACTTAGAGCAACCACTACCAGTGCTTGGCCTCGTCAACCAAGAAACGCTGATTTTTAAACCTTATGTTCCAACATTGATTAGTCAAAGGTGTGGAGACCGTGTGGTCTGATCTCAAACCGAAGCTCTGTTTTTAAAAAATTTCCTGAGTTTCTTTCAACTGTAAGCTACATTTCCAATAATGTTTTTGTTAATTGTTACCGCAACGTCACGAAACTATGCGATGCTCCTTGTATTTACTTACGACTACCAATCATGGCTTATATGAATATCACATGTGCCGTCACACAAACCAAAGATCGTTGACAGGGGGTTCCAGGGAGTTTGGACCCGGACCCGGGATGGTTGTAGGGGCCCAGAACCTCTTTCTACTGGGCCCGGTAACTTGAAGAAACCACCGCGTATTTTTGGATGTAGTGTGTGTTTTATTAGTAGTGTCTTGATTATGGATCCGAAGATCTCATTAGTACAGGACCCAAATTATCCTCTCAACGTCGTTGCACAAACTTAATGAAATTTATTTAACTTTTGAAATCATTTCAGCTTCATCGTTCATGAGGTGTGGACGAAAGTGAAAGGATGTTATCGGGTATCCGGGAATGAATGCATAGTAGACGAACTGCTTGCGTACGACGAGGAATTCACCTTTTGGGTGACAGATTCAACTACCGACACAAATGTCGCCATAAAAGACATTGCCCTGGATCAAATACTGGATTACATGCCAGGAGGAGAAAGTAAGCAGGCTATTGACACAACTAAGAAAATATTTGATAGAGATATCTGTCTAATATTTGTCAGGAAATATTTGATACTTTCACAGCAAAGCTTGACTGGTTTCAAAACACAGAGATTTTGGCCCGTCTGTAGAATTTTGTTATGAAAACTATTCATTGACAAAGTTAATCCTTAGAACAAAATTTCTTATCTATATCGTTTGAAATCAGATAAACAATTAATACAAAAATTCAGGAAGCGCTGTTAATCAAACGCTACAACCCAATTAAACAAACAATTATTTGCGGGAGGCGCGTCCATTCTCCTCCACATTTACTTGATGCATCACGTACCCTGTGGTGTAAAAAATATATTGTTATAATGCTCAGCCCTGTTGTATTGTTGTGTCTTGCCTGTCTTTGGTACAAGAAAACAAACTCTCTCCCAACGAATGGAACAATTCCCCGACAAGAACACTTCAACAATCAGAAAACTTCACTCTGCCAATTTTGGTATTAACTGGCCCTGCGTCAAGAGCCTCTACAAGTATGCAAAAATTTATCAAGGCTTTGTCAGTCTATAAGGATAAAGATTCAAAACCAACCAACCAAACTCACATTCTTTTCCCATGTTTCTGTACGTTGCCATATTTCTAAAGTTGACAAATTCTTGATACTGACAGTGACTTTCTCTTCTCCAAAATTTTCTGCATCTCGGAAGAAAAACAAGTTGTTTATCGAATTTCATCCAAAGAGGATGGACCACTGGGGTCTGAATGAGACAATACCGGAATACTTGAAGAACAGACTCTTTGAACCAATATACACAATTTATTACTACAAAGATCAACAGAAGAAGAACGTCACTCTGATAAAAAACCAAGGACCTATAGAAGTAAGTGGATAATTAACTGCGGTAAAGCTTCATGAAAATGAACTCTGCAGTCCTTGTTGAAATACATAGAGTTATTTCTAAATTGCTGATTTAATTGTTTTCGCTATTATTTTGCTTGAAAACAACTTTGGCGGTGGCCCACGGCTTTGTATTTTACTGAGTAAGCCTACAGATTTAACATCTACCGAATATCACGCAATTTAAATTTTCCAAATCTAAACCATTTGAATGCAAGTCAATTGAGTTTGCGATCGTCATCTGCAGTCTGGCACATTCGTATAAGAAGCTGCCGGATTAAAGCTTTCTCAGTCCAAGGTCTAAGATTCTCACAATCAATCAACGGCCTTAAATCGAAGAGTATTATGATTAGACCACATGTTATCACTAATCTATCAATCAATCAATCAATCAATCACTAATCACTAATCTATCACTAATCAATCAATCAATCAATCTGACAGCAACAAAATTATGCAGTGAGACAACATTATTTTACAGTGAATGTATTAATCCTTGTATAAACTTTGCTCTTGTAGAGTTTGCGGAATTACAAAGTTGTGCCTGCTGATGTGTCAAATGTCACTATTACCAGTTCAATTCCGTCATGGTCAAGGTTATGCATCAGTGTTCGATTCATTGATGACGAGATTACAAAAGAATTTAAAACTTCCTTCTCAACGGTAAGAAAAATCTAGGATTATTGACAAAGTTTGGGTTAATAAGGAATGTTTTACCTTGTAAATAAACACAGTTCACAACGAAAAAAAAAACTTTTGCTTTGTTGTAGCGGATCGAGATGGCGGAACCAGTAGGGGTTTAGTAGTTATTTTCAAAAGCCTACACGGAATACTACAGTGTGATATTGTTTTTAAGGACATCTGTGTCTCTGAGCACAATCTTTGTATTAAACGAGCAGCCACTGCCATTTAGAGAGTTTTTTTTTTGAACAACACTTTATCATTGGTCAATGGTCATGGCAAGGCGGTGATTGCTTCCCGCAAAAATTTAAATGAGGCTAGATAATAAATATGATTAGCTGTCAATAGTAGCGTTCACAGGGGGGCCCAGGGGGTACTTTTGGACCAAGACCTAAAATGGTTTAAGGGCCCGGAACCTTCAAGGGGCCTGGGAACTTGAAAAAATCATCACGTATTTTTTGGATATACTAGGCTACGTTTTTCTTGGTAGTGTCTTGATTGATGAGTCCGAGGATTACATTGGTACCTGGTCGAGATCATACTCTTTACGGCCCCAGCTGTCGATAACAATAGCTTGTCTTCATTATGGTTAGAGTTTTCTTTATTTCTTTACGGAAACGGCCTGGTTAGCCTATGATAAAAAGATTATTGCTTAGAAATTAATAAAATATACTATTAATTGTTAATTGAAACCAATTTGCTGGTACTGTACAATAAGTTTCAAATATCTTTGCTTGATGTCTGAAAGATTAATTTGTTGCCACATGCAGTAAATGAGCTTGTGGGTAAGATAGCATTCATTGCAGACACAGTAGCCCGACACAATCATGCAGCGCGATAGCACCATATTGTTGCAGGTTGCTCTGTTTGTGCATCGGTAGCAAAAAATTTCTATGAAATTCTTCAACGATCGTACAGCTTGTTGTGATTGTGCAACTCTGCCAAAACATGCAGCTTACATGACATGACATGCTAGAATCAAATTTCGTTTATGCGACACTAATTCAGTCTGTAACAAGCACTTACCGTCAGCAAACCTGACGACACAAACGATGACTGCTAATTTATTTGACAACCAATTCACAGGACATCTTGTTATGATAATTGTAAAAATACGCAAAGGTCTTTCACTGATGGTTAATGATACCAATGCTTTTTTCTAAAAACATGCAGTGATATTTGCTTATAGGAGAGATATGTGCTAGCCCTACTATAGTCAGTAGCGTTGACAGGAGGGTCCAGAAAGCATTTTTAATCCGGTAACGGAATGATTTCAAAGGTATGAAATTTTTCCGGAAGCCCAAAATCTGGAAAGCTCAAATTTTTTCCAATAGCCTTGAAATTTGAAAAAGATATTGCGTATTTTTGGAGTTACGTATTTTTAAAGACGACTTTTTTTCGGAAAAGTATTTTTTTCCTGAACGATTATCCTGGGAATTTCCTCTTCTTTGAGTTAACATACCATAGACTATTATTATTTGTGTGTTTATTATGTTTGAGGAACTGGAGGCCTCCATTGGTAACGGATCCAAATCATTTTTTCAACTGCTTTGACTGCAGTCACAGTACAAATTCAACAGTAGCGTGGAGTTTCAATGTAATTATGAGACCGATTCATTTTCTTAAAGCTGGATATATTGATGTTTTAATTACAGAAGTGCCTTTCCCCAGAAGCTCCTCCGGCTGGGAATGGTGAAAATCACTTGGTTTCAGATAGAACTAACATGATGTAAGAAAAATTTCATCTTAATAAAAAAAAATTTAATTTTAATAAAAAAGCATAACAAAACTAGCCTACATAATATATTCCAATTTTAAAGGTACCGTAGCCTACTGTACCTTAAATCAATGCTTTCCAACATTGTCCGATTACAGTCAAAAGTGGCAAATGTTCTTAACGTAGCAGTAAAATTAAGAGCCTTTTTAGGGTAGTGAGATCATATGGCGATTTTGACGGTTATAGTTTAGCCCAGTGGCTCTCAACCTTTTTCGGCTTACGGCACCCTGCAAACAACCAAATAATTTGGCGGCACCCACAGTCAAACCAAAACGTTTCTGCATTAAATAAAAATAATTTTGAAAAGAGTTTTCGCAAAAACCAAACTAACTATACATCTCCGTATTATATAATGTACAATTTAATGAAGGTCGTTTCAAACAAAGTCAGTGCGAAATTTGCGCTGAATTTTAGCGCAAATCCTTTCGATGTCTGGGCGCATATTTGATAATGCTAGGCTACTCTAATAACTTGCGGCACCCTTGCGAAACGTAAATGGCACCCCGGTTGAGAACCAATGGTTTAGCCTATACTTTAACACATCCGTTTTTAGGGGGCAGCAAATAAGGCGTTGGCTTTCCAATCTTCTTCGTCGTATGAGCTGTTCTTCGGGACTATATGTTTGGGCATGATGTCATCAGCCACTCGACAGTCTCGTCATCCAGGGTCTTCAGTCTAAGCGTTCCACGTGGTGGTTGATGGATTGGGAAGTCATGGACGACATGATCTACTGTCCGGTCTGTGGCGCCACACTCGCATCCCGGTGAGAGAGCCAGGCCCTATCTGCACATGTCTGAACGAAAGCGACCGACGCCGGTTCGTAGGCGGTTAAGCCGGACCCACGCAAGTCTTGCGAGGGACATTCCCGGAGGGTGGAGATCGACGTCGGGTAGGAAATTATGGAGTCGGGAGGTGTTGTTTTGCCACTCCGTGTTCCATGTGTAGTTCGTCCAGTGTGCCGCACTTATTCCAAGATCTTCAACGTTGTTCAGAAGCTGTTGTGCGGCGGGCACAAATGGGCGTCTTGATTTCAGTCGCTGCTGTCCTCCAGGTAGGCGCTGGAGTGTACTGTGGAGGAGGTGGTCGGGGTCCAGTGCGCGACGAGCAAGGGAAATCATGGCTCCTTTAAGGCGAAGCTCAGCAGGTTGGATGCCTGCAAGGATGGGAAGGCAGTCCGTTGGAGTGGGACGCAGGCATCCAGTCACTGTGCGTAGTGCGTCGTTGATGGCGGTGTCAATGTGGCGGGTGTGAGAGCTGCGCACCACACTGGTGCGCGGTAGAATGGACGAGGGCCAAGGTAGCTGTGCGAAGGGTTTTCGCATCAGCTCCCCAGCTGGAACCCGCCAGCCGCCTCAAAAGTGCAACGCGCGCCGATAGTTTTTTGCGCAGTGACTCCAGGTGTCGTCGGTACGTGAGTGACCTGTCCAGGGTTACGCCGAGGTAGGTGGGTTCGGCACAGTATGGCAGGCGTTCGTCATCGGTGGTAATTTTGATCTCACGTTTTGCTTCCTTGTTGTTTAGATGGAAGGCCGCCGACACTGTCTTTGCCTTGCTGAGCTGTAGCTTCCATTTCTGGAGATATATTAATATAGTTGACATGTCCTGGCTTAGGTAGCTCTCCATTGACTGCCAATCTCGGGCTGGATGTAGGACAGCCAGATCGTCTGCGTAAGCATACTTCCTGGAGATGGTGTCAGGCAGGTCATAGATGTAAGTGTTAAAGAGGAGGGGAGCCAGGACAGAGCCCTGTGGGACGCCGTTCCTGAGTCGACGTAGTCTACTTCGTCGGCCGCTACCGGTGGAAAGGGTAAAGCTGCGGTTTTGCACAAGTTCCATAATCATATGGACCATGTGCCTGTCAGGAAGGAGACGGAGTAGTTTGCAGGTAAGGCCGCTGTGCCATACAGTGTCGTAGGCAGCCGTGAGATCGACAAACACGGCGCCAGCCTTCTTTTTTGCCGAGAAGCTGTCCTCGATGTCTTCGGTCATCAGAGTGACCTGGTCTACAGTTGATCTACCGTGGCGAAAGCGGGCTTGTTCCCGAGGGAGCTGAGGATCTATTATCGGTTCGACACGGGCGTAGATAAGTCTTTCGAGTATCTTGAAGGGGATACAGAGCAGAGAGATGGGACGGTAGCTCTTCGGATCCCCTGGGGGCTTCTTCGGCTTTGGGACTGCAACCACTAGGGCTCTTCTCCAGATTCTTGGGATGCGCAGGTGACGCAAGCAGCAGGAAAGGAAGTCTTTTAACCAGGACCTCATAGAGGGGGCAGCTTGGAGTATTAGTTCCGGGCATAGGTGGTCAAGGCCCGGGGATTTGCCTGGCTTTAGGTGCTGGAGGGCGGAGGCAAATTTCTCTGGGGTAAACTCACCAGAGATGTTAAACTCATGATGTTAAACTGATTAAACTCAGAGATGTTAAACTGATGATAAACTCACCAGGCTTTCCAATGATTGATGATTACAGTTGTCCGCCCCGATAGCTCAGTTGATTAGCGCGTGACTTCGTGAACAAAGAAGCTGCAAGATCAAGCGGCGCTGGTTCGACTCTCGGGGTATGCGCTTGAGCAAAGCATTGTGAGGACTGCTCTCCATTCAGCGGCACCAAATGGATGGAATAATTTTCCGGCAATAACACTTCAATAATAATCGGAAGCTTCACTCCGTCAATCTCGGTAACCGCCGAGCATAATGAAAACCGCTATTTTATCTGTAGGACTAATAGCGTATACTGAGTCGATAAATGCATAAAAGGTGTTCACGGTTTGCACACCCTTGCTGCTGTATAAAATCTATTGGTTGTGTTTTTAGTTGGTTGTACGTGCTGTTTGGCGTGGCTTCCTTTGTGTTCATCGTCATTGCCGTACAGTGTTGTCGCAAGGGACCAAAAACAATCAAAAAAATATTTTCTATCCAACCTATTCACATACCAGAAGTAACGGTAAGGGTTTCAATTTGTTTCAATTCACTATAATTGAATTTTACCTAACAACAATTTATGTTGGAAAAAACAACAAAACAATAGCCTGTTATGTAGTAGTAGTTTACATAAACAAAACCAAGATATTGGTTTACAAGTAACTGTTATTCAAAGATCAGATAGCCATGTTGTAAACACCTGCTAAATTCGCGGAAAATTGTGATATCAAAGCGGTGTTTAGCTTGCATTCAAATGAAGCTTTTTGACAGCTGTCATCGTCCTTTTTATGGCCTGTTTACTTATACAGAAGCCCATTGTGCTTTTTGCTTATTCCTGGAAATAACGTAGCCTATAGGCCTAACATACCCAAAGTTATTAGAAAGTGATAAAATGAATTTTGTATCGTAATGTAAATAAGTCGCTTTCACCAACAGACGGCAAACCAGTTGTTTTTTGCATTGATTAAACGTCTACAGACGAACGTGTAAAAAACGACTAATTTGCTGGCGGGGTCTCATCAGTTCCGTAGGCCCAACCCTAACTCACGCTAGTTTGAAAATTTTGGAAAATAAGTGAAATCTTTCATTGACTCAAAACTGGTTGGTCTATTTTTATTCGTTTTGTTTCAAGTGAAGTTCTTGTAAGAAAACTGATTTTATTTTGTTTGTTTTGAAATTCGAATAAAATTTGTTTCAGTAAGTAAGAAAGTAACTCAAGAAAAAAGTTTAAAAGCAGAAATTGTTCCACATTCTTCAAAATTTAAATAATTTTTGACAAATTAATTGGCCTAAAGCTTTTTTTTAAAGGAAGGTGTGGACGTCGTTATACTAGCAGTAGGCCTACTATAAATGCCATTATAGCGACGTCTACGCACGAGGCTACGAGACCGAATCTCTAATTTTTGCTTAAAAGCCTTTAGAGCACAGAGGTTCCCAAACCGGGCGCTCTGGTGCGCCGCAAGGTTTTACCAGTAAATCTGCGAACGCTATTGCTATATTTGTGTTTTATTTGCATATACAAGAACGTGAATCTAAGTGTATACTGTAATTAGGCACTAGGCTTTTTTTAAATAAGCAATTCAAACTCTGGATAAGTGTGTTTTATAAGCGATTGCACGATATTTGTTACGCAATACTACGGCTCCACGTTATTCCATGGGATGTTATGCTTGTTCATAACAAAGACAATGACTTTATCTTGAAAACAATTTCCAAAATTACCTGTTCCACGGTTTTCTCGTAGAGTCTAATTCTTGTTCACTTGAAATATTTGCAATTTTTGACTAATCTAGGGCGCCGTGAATGTTTATAAGCTTTTAAAGAACACAGTCAGTAATAACAGTTTGAGAATCACTGCTACAGAGAATAGGCCCGTTTTACGCAATACAGGCTGCAGTAAACGGTAGAAATAGCACACTGCACAATAGATCTATTGTCTTTAACGTTTACAGTAGATATTGCTTATGACAAGCTCTTTTGCATTTTCAGAATTATATCATAAAAGAAGAACCAAAATCCAATGCTCGTTTAATCTTCAGTGGAGTGCCAGACGTTGACGAAGTAATTGACGTCATAAAACCTCTTCACAAAAACGATGACGTATTTCACTTCAGATCTCGTTCGCCTTCAAATACTGAACCAAAGCAAAAGAGACTTTCATCTGACAGTGGCAATTTATCATCAAAGACACGTCAACGTTATGAAACAGGCTCCAGAAATAAGGAAACTAATTTACTTGACATTCAGAAGATTTCATCCTGTTCTCCTGACGCTCCCATTTCTTCTCCAAAGGAATCAGCAGAAGATTATCTAGATATGAGTGTGTCTCCGTCTTCAAAAGTTATTGTCTTCGAGCATTTGCTTGGACCTTACGTTGCTGATTGTATTTGGGATACCAATGATGAAATTGAAGTAGTTTCCGCTTCAGATACAAAGATACAAAAGAAGGACTCCATGCTGGATCAGACAAGCATCTGTTCAGAAAACAAAGCCTCACAAATAAAAAGCCGAGGAAGAGTCCCTAAACAACGGTTCCTCAGTGAAGATTCAGCATTTTACGACGATTTTCCACCAAGTACCTTTAATGGTAAAGAAGATGCCTGTTATGACTGATTGAGAGCAAGGTCTAGACACTTATTGTGACGAATAGCTGGGAGTCAGAGCAAAATGTAAATCTACAGCATTTGAAAGCTACAGCACAAACATTAGCCCACAGCAAAAGACAAGTTATTTTCTATCTGCGTGTGGTTTCAACTTTTTAAACAATTTTAGATGTATAGTTCATAGCGATCTCTATAAAGGTCGCTATGGTTTATATACTTATAGACCTGGTTATAAAACTGTAATTGTAAATTCTTACAGCAGTTAAATTTAGTAGGTAGCCTATGGCCCACTTCATTGCGTCTAACCGTCAACGTTGAGGAAAGAATTAATGTTCGAAGCAAACTATAGTGCACACAGGCCCGGATTTAGGGGGGGGGGGGGCAGAGGGTGCATGTGCCCCGCCCCCCCCCCCCGACTTTTGAAGGGCCCCCCTACGTGGAAAAATGTGGTTTTATGTTATTATTATTTTTTTCTTTCAGCCTTTGAAGTTTCTGCAAAATGCTGCGCAGTGCAGTGCTGGATTATTGTTACTGCAGACGTAGAGGTGTTTTTTTTGCGTCGTAGGAGCAACAATTTTTTTTGCGCCGAGGCCCAAAGATCTAAAAGTGCCCCGAGCCCCCCAGCAGCTAAATCCGGCCCTGAGTGCACAAACCATTTATGAAAAGGAAATTTGAAGTTTGGACATAGATCCTTCTCCCCAGACGATGGTTTCAACTTTAGAATAGGCTATAGGCTATGATCTATAGCTATACGTTCAAGCAGGAAATTACTGCAGATTATTTCTTCTTGAACAATTCACAAAAACTTTGTTAGGATTTTGTGGCCTGCTGATTCTGTCTTAAAGTTTCGTGAAGCTTTCTTTGCACCTGCTGTGGCGGGCAATGGACATTTAGTGCTGCTGCCTTGTATAGGGCTTCGTCATGAAAAGAATACAACCGCCTAACCACTATAGCAATATTGGTGATAAACAACAGCCAGTGTTTCAAAATTGCTAACTAAATATTGCATTTAAAAAAGAAAAAGTTGCCTTGTAAAATTTCTAGAAATAGCTCTCTCTTATTTATTTTGAAAGCCGTTCAAAGCAGTGAAAAATTCCTCTGCCTACAAGATTACTACGACAAAGAATGGAGACGCTCTGTGTGTGAACCTAGCTTCCTGGACAAAAGTAATCAAGCTAGGCTCTAAGAAAAAGAAATTTAGGCTACATCTACAGTAGGCTATTGGGCATGTCTATCGCAAGCGTGGGATCAAAAATTTAGTAGGCTAATGCTGGAACGACATCCTGGCCAGAGGCATCAAGGGCCTCCACGTCCAATTTTTTTTTTTAATTTAGAAACATAGACTGATAAGGCCTTCGTAAATATGGTGAGAACAATGGACGGTCCATCGTTGTGAAGAACCATGGTAGCCGACGCTTTATCTAGTCAGGGCCGATGATGTCTCGATGGATAGATAACTAATCGCACGGTACCGTACCAAAATAAATAATTGAAATTAACGTACCTTACGTCTAGTGACGACGCCAGTTCAGTGCTGGTCACAACGACTTCATTTTAATTGTTTTTTGTTTCATCATGTGCATCCTTCTATGCTCAACAAGCTCTAGAACACAAAACTTTTCTTTAAAAATTGTAGCCTACACTCTGGATATCTAGCTTTAGCATGCCGAGAGAGTCTTTTTCAAGTCAACGGTTGTGAACTGAGCACATGGCAGTTGAGCAAGTGGCAACTGAGCTAGTAACATTTCAGCAAGTGCCTAAAAATTGATAAATGATGAAGGTGAGCAAGTAACAACTGATCAAGTCAAAACTCGGCATGTCGCAAGTCAGCAAATTCTGTTTTAACAAGCGATGATCAAGTAGCCTAAGTCCGATGCTAGGTAAAAATCGCATTTGTTGACTTGAACAGTAGCTGAAATGCAGGCTTACTTGCTAAGTTGTCGAGTAGCCTAGTCCGACGATCACGTCAAGAGACATTGCGTTAAAAATCTTTCTAAGGGTTAGAAATGAATTTTATAAAACATCGCCTATCCTAATCAACAGCCAGTGATGGTCACTCTGACAGAAAACCTGTTCTGTGTCTTCATTTGCATCTAAATTTAAAACAGCTCCATGTGTTGTCTTTACAAAAGGTAGTAGGCTATAGAGAGTTTGTCACGGCCATGTTGTTTCAATAGTACAGTATCACCTGGTTTAATATCAACTTGAACTGCACCACGTCTAAGATCAGCATATGGCTTTCCCTTTTCGTTCATTTCTGAATTGCTTTCGCTGTGATGGTGTTACGGACAATCGTTCCCACATCAAACATAAAACCGTAACTAGTCAAAATTTACCTGGCGATATACGTCATGGAATATCTCTGTAAACGATGAGGTGTTGCATCATCTTGAATTATGAACTATTGCATCAGCCTGATTCACCTCGTGTGAACTTACTCAACAAACATCTTGACTGTTACAGAAGCAAGTTATGTGCGTTTGAAATATGGCAATTAGTTTCGTTATTTTGTAGATTGTCGGTGATAAAGCTGGTCAGATATTTTGTCTGTTGCGACAATAGTACGGTACAATTATACACAATACGAATAAAATAGTACCATAGCTATCTAAATACCACAACAGACAGGAAGCAGCGAAAGACTATATCAGTCATCGAGTCAGCTGCTTCCCAGTTCTTAATGTGACAAATGTCAAGCATCGGCAAATTACGTTGAAACAAGATAGGCTGATGTTCAGTAATATTAATGAAAGAAAGAAAACGTACGTAGCAGTAGCGTAGCTAGGTATTTTGAAAGGGGATGGGGTGGTTTGACAGTCGGTGGGTGAAGCCTGACGGCGTGATCGCCGAAAGCGACACCCAGCAGCGGGGGGTCTGGGGCCCCCCCACAAAATTTTGAAAAATTACTTTGAATTTGGGGCATTCTGAGAGCATGTTCAACAAAAATTTGGGTATAAATATTAGGCTACTGTAAAATGGTGCAGTCCAGTGGCATGGCAAAACGATAATTTCATGCTTTGGCATTTTTCGGAAATAAAGCTAGGCTATAATTAGCCTATGTCTTTATGTTGAGTCTGGAAGCAACCTATTTCGTCCCCTAAAAAACTCGTACCCTGAAATCGGAGTAACAAAATCAAATTTCGACCTATTTCGTCCCCTGAAAAGATCGAGAGAAGTTTTGAAATGTTTGCAGCAGCTCCGATCAGCGACTTCAGCTCTGTTGTTTTTTTTTCTCGATCTTTTCAGGGGACGAAATAGGTTGCACCAGTTGAGTCTCTATGTTTTCTTGTTGCTAATTCCTTTGTTGAATTTTTCCATTGGAAATGACAAAATTACTGCATTTTCTGAGTAAATTGCGGGCACTGTGCGATCGCACGGTTTGCACACCCCAAAGACCGACACTGCTATGGTTTACCGCTGTGACCAGATGGTCAGAAATAAAAAAAACAACTAAACTGAATCTCTGTCACGAACAGATTGTATATCACTCTTTTGCTACAAACTGCACATACTCATGCATGTCAGCAACATGTTCGCACAGCACTTTTGAAGAAAATAAGCGAGATAGGCCTAAGCAATCGGTAATGTTTTGCCTTCCTGAGACATAGGCCTACTTCCCTTCAATCTTAAAATCCAGCGTTCAATTCTAGCAATCGGCTTCGAGCGGGAAGTGAAAATGAATTTTAACGGTTTATGATCGGTCAATAGCCTAAGAGGCCCTAAGTCAAAACTGCTCCCATATAAATAAACGTGAAATCTTTCGCATGCCCATACAATAGCTAAAGCCTCTTTTTCCTTTTGCGAATATTTACATTCAATTTCGGTTAAAGTAGGCTACGGCTAGCATAGGCTAACTAATGACATATTTTTTTCATTTTGGTTTTGCACCAGCACTCCAGCTAAACCAGAAAGACTAGCATCAGCAATTACTTGAGTTTTAGCATGTTTGTCATAATAACCCAAAGTTACACAATTGCACAATAAAGATTTTAGCTTTTCAAAAGATTGCTGTTGAGTTTTACCCCAATAAAAATCAACATCCTTTATGAGTTAACATATGAAGCGGTTCCGACACCGTGGTTAAATCAGAATCAGGTATAAATCTAGCACTATAATTTACCAGTTCTAGTCTAGAAAACTTCTTACTTCCGCAGCATGTTCTGATGCTCTTGCTTGCTTGTCGGCTTTAACTTTTGCCTCTTCCGGATCAATTCCTTTAGAACGACAACACATGTCCCAGAAACACAAGCTGGTCTTTGTTGAATTTGCACTTTTCTTTGTTCAGCGTAAAACCACTATACCGGTACGGTATCTCGAACTTTTTAAGTACCGTACCTTATCGAGTCTTCGGTCATGCTCTTCTTGAGTTGACCCGGACACGATAATGTCGTCAAAGATATTCTTGACTCCTGCACAGCCTGTGACGTCTTGATCTCTCAAGATATTGGTTCTTATTATAATTACTGAATGATAGCTTCATGAAACTCGGGTCTTGCGCATAGCCTACATTATGAACTCGTGAGAATGTATATTACGTCATCGTAATGGTAACCGCACATAGGCTACATATAGGCTAGGGCGGGGGTTCCCAACACATGGGTCGCGACCCAAAGTTGGGTCGCCTGATTATTTTTTTGGGTCGCTTGTTTTTCAGGCATATTGTATCTTCGAAGAAAAAATAACAATAAAAAAAAATTAAAACGTGAAGAGATCGATCACAAAACTGGAAAATACAGTATAGACACAAGTCATGAAGCGTTTCATGTCGAGACATCGGAAAGCTTTGTAGCATGATCGTAGTGCAAGAAGTTTTAACAGTTTTCGTTTTTATTATTGTTAATATTATTATTAAATGTAAACCCAACAAAAATTTCAGTCTCAAACATAAGTTAAATTAACTTGCCAAAATTACGGGATATAGGCTACATTGTAACGTGCACTATATGTCACGAACACTATGTAGGACAAACCATGACAAATTTTTCCACACGTTGGACCACACAATGTCATAGTCTGATATGGTAAAACGCATCAAAGACAAAGCCCCAAGTGCTGTATGGACTCATTGCTTTCTTCACAGTGAGGCCTTTGCTGCAAAAAGGCTGTCTCAAGAGCAGCACGAAGTGTTGAATGATGTTGTAAACTTCATCAAAGCAAGCAAGTCCACTAAATAGGCGTTTGTTTTCGTCTTTGTGCACTGACATGGATTTTGATTATTATCAAGCATTGCCGCTGCACACAGAAGTGCGATGGTTGTCACGAGGTCGTGTCTTGAAGCGAGTTTGTAATTTGTGGGAGGAGATTGCTATCTTCCTGAAGCAACAGAACTTGTGAGATTAGCCGAGAAGTTTTTGCAAGAAGATTTCAACGCAAAAGTTGCTTACCTTGCCGATATATTTGACTCTCTGAATTCTCTAAATTTATCTATGCAAGGCAACGGTTTAGCGGTGATTGATCGCGCCGCCAAAGTTTCTGCTTACGACAAAAAACTCATATTCTGGAAATGTTATGTCACTAGAGATGAGTACGATATATTTCCTCAGCTAACGCAATATGTTTGTGGCAAGAAAGTTGATATTACGCAAACCATAATTGGACACCTGGAACAGTTTGTCAAAAAGTTTGTGCACTACTATGGAGAATTTCTAACACTTAATAGCCAAAATGATTGGATAATTGATCCATTTGTTGGAAAAGATCTGCCTCAACTTCCCATCCATGTTGCAAAACAGTTTATGGACATAACGACAAAAGCAGCAAATCGTATTTCTTTTGCGTCCTTCAAAGACAAATACCCCAAAGATTCTGCAAACATCCACTTTTGGGCTTCCATGTACAAAGTGTATCCTACAATTTCAAACTTAGTGATTCAAAAACAGATTCCATTTGCAACAACTTGGCTTTGTGAGACTGAATTTAGCGCCATGTGTGTATTGAAAACTAAACAGCGAAACCGGCTGGAAGTTAAAGCCGACAAGTGGCCAAGCAAAATAACGCCTCGATTTCAAAAACTCAATGATAGCAAGCCAGCACAGCTACAGCTATCTCATTAGTAATTTTGGAGTGAAAAATGGAGTGCACAGAACGAAAGACCGTGAATCAGACAAGTCCGTCCTCAAGGAAATGACGGACCTCTGGAAGGTCTCAACACCTGTCGAGGGCAACATCTCTGGTGAGTTTACCCCAGAGGAATTTGCCTACGCCCTCCAGCACCTAAAGCCAGGCAAATTCCCGGGCCTTGACCAGCTATGCCCGGAACTAATACTCCAAGCTGCTCCCACTATGAGGTCCTGGTTAAAAGACTTCCTTTCCTGCTGCTTGCGTCACCTGCGCATCCCAAGAATCTGGAGAAGAGCCCTAGTGGTTGCAGTCCCAAAGCCGAAGAAGCTCCCAGGGGATCCGAAGAGCTACCGTCCCATCTCTCTGCTCTGTATCCCCTTCAAGATACTCGAAAGACTTATCTACGCCCGTGTCGAACCGATAATAGACCTTCAGCTCCCTCGGGAACAAGCCGGCTTTCGCCACAGAAGATCAACCGTAGACCAGGTCACTCTGATGACCCAAGACATCGAGGATAGCTTCTCGGCACAAAAGAAGGCTGGCGCCGTGTTTGTCGATCTCACGGCTGCCTACGACACTGTATGGCACAGCGGCCTTACCTGCAAACTACTCCGTCTCCTTCCTGACAGGCACATGGTCCATATGATTATGGAACTTGTGCAAAACCGCAGCTTTACCCTTTCCACTGATAGCGGCCGACGAAGTAGACTACGTCGACTCAGGAACGGCGTCCCACAGGGCTCTGTCCTGGCCCCCTCCTCTTTAACACTTACATCTATGACCTGCCTGACACCATCTCCAGGACGTATGCTTACGCAGACGACCTGGCTGTCCTACATCCAGCCCGAGATTGGCAGTCAATGGAGAGCTACCTAAGCCAGGACATGTCAACTATATTAACATATCTCCAGAAATGGAAGCTACAGCTCAGCAAGGCAAAGACAGTGTCGGCGGCCTTCCATCTAAACAACAAGGAAGCAAAACGTGAGATCAAAATTACCACCGATGACGAACGCCTGCCATACTGCGCCGAGCCCACCTACCTCGGCGTAACCCTGGACAGGTCACTCACGTACCGACGACACCTGGAGTCACTGCGCAAAAAACTATCTGCGTGCGTTGCACTTTTGAGGCGGCTGGCGGGTTCCAGCTGGGGAGCTGACGCGGAAACACTTCGCACAGCTACCTTGGCCCTCGTCCATTCTACCGCTGAGTAAGGGAAGTGTGGGACCTATGGAATGCCGGGACCTATGGGACACCAGATTTGCTCCCAAACCAAAAGTGGATTTTAAAAAATATTTATATTTGGAAACACCGTTTTGACATGTAAGCAGAAATCAACTTCGAAAATTCTGGAAAAGGCTGTTTTGAAAGACGCAAACGCTTTTTTATGTTTTTAAGCTTGAAAATGTACCTTTGAGGTCTAACTTTGTAAGAATTCTTAAGGAGTTTAGGGCAAGCAGGACTCTTAGCGCAGAATCTCCGATGAAACCATTTATTTAAACAGTATATAGACAAGAATGCAGCACAGTGAAGTGCATCATTTCAAAGTTACAACCAGTTATCTAAACATCATGGCTATGTGGGACCTATGGAACACTGTTTCACATAGGTGTTCCATAGGTAAGAGGCGCTATCATTATTCTGGCTGGATTTGTCATTTAAATGGTAAAAAACTAAGAAAGAGACACTGCGGTTTTAAATAAGCTCTGCATGCAGTCGTTGCCGAAATGTTACTGTTCAATGTGAACCCTATTACCCAAAATTTGTTAGTGGCAACACTGTTCAATATATAATGTTCGTTGCACAGTGTTTCTACTGAAAACTTCGGAATAAGGAATTCACTTTGAAAGGTGATAACTTGGAAATGCCTGCACTTCAGTAAGAAAGTTTAAATTTGGAGGGGTAGAGTTTTTAGGTTTTTAATATTTTTAGTAGCCTAACAACTTTACCACGTGACTTTATTTTGTGGGTTTCATTTTTTGTTATTTTTCTGTGTATTCGTTTTTTTCGATTGGTGTTGAATGTTTTCCGTGGTGCTTTGTTGAAAATCTAGATTTTGCTTGACAATGAGCAGTGCTTTTGGCTCTAATGCAATAGCGTTCCATAGGTCCCATCGGGTGTTCCATAGGTCCCATCGGGTGTTCCATTGGTCCCATAGGGGTGAGACCAATGGAACATTTCGCAAAATTTTTGTTTTTTCTCGTAACAAGCTAACCAATCAACATATTTTTATTTCGCTTTATCATAAATTAAAACCACCCACCAGCAAAATATAATCCAAAATTTAGGTTGTTTGAAGTTAAAATACATAAGTTATGACCATTTCAAAAAAAGTGTTCCATAGGTCCCACACTTCCCCTACTGCGCACCAGTGTGGTGCCGCAGCTCTCACACCCGCCACATTGACACCGCCATCAACGACGCACTACGCACTGTGACTGGATGCCTGCGTCCCACTCAGAGATGGGCAAGATCACCAGTATTAGTGATCTTGAAGATCAAGATCAAGATCACCAAGAATAGGTGATCTTGAAGATCAAGATCAAGATCACCAAACTATGTGATCTTGAAGATCAAGATCAAGATCGTGATCTTGAAGATCAAGATCAAGATCGTGATCTTGAAGATCAAGATCACTTTCAAGATCACTTTTTGTGTACGGTACTTGAAAAAAATGAACTTTTTGATCAATGATGTCGCAAAAAATAATTACTATAGCCTAAGCAACCTGGGTAAAGGTATATAGTTGGTATTACTAACTTTTACTTTTAACTACTCGATCGCTGGCCTAAGAACTGTAATAAGTTAGTGACTGTTGCTATTAATTAAGCTTACCAATTTTTGACGTAGTTTGCGGAGAATTGCAACGTCACACCCAAGGCCGAGGTTAATTACAGCAGTACTGAAAAGTCGCAAAATTTGCAATTAGTTTTATACTTTTTATTTATAATAAATAAATAAAAATAAACTTTGAACTGCATCATTTTTGACCAAATGTTTGTCTGATTCATGTGGGAGTTTTTATACGTGTTATTAAGTAGTTTTAACTTTCACTGTATTTTGTTAAAGTTTATTGCACCATTTATCCATCTGGCAACGTTGATACTGTTGTCTGCTATCAAAAAAGTTCAGAGGTTTGCGGTCAGACAAACCGCTCCATACTCAGACCGTAAACAAGTCTTGGTCTGGTTGAGTTATCAAGATCACGATCTTGATCTTCAAGATCACTTGTGATCTTCAAGATCAAGATCACGCCCATCTCTGGTCCCACTTCAACGGAATGCTTTCCCATCCTTGCAGGCATCCAACCTGCTGAGCTTCGCCGTAAAGGAGCCATGATTTCCCTTGCTCATCGCGCACTGGACCCCGACCACCTCCTCCACAGTACATTCCAGCGCCTACATGGAGAACAGCAGCGACTGAAATCAAGACGCCCATTTTTGCCCGCCGCACGACAGCTTCTGAACAAAGTTGAAGATCTTGGAATAAGTGCGGCACACTGGACGAACTACACATGGAACACGGAGTGGCAAAACAACACCTCTCGACTCCGTGATTTCCTACCCGACGTCGATCCCCACCCTCCGGGAATGTCCCTCGCAAGACTTGCGTGGGTCCGGTTTAACCGCCTACGAACCGGCGTCGGTCGCTTTCGTTCAGACATGTGCAGATGGGGCCTGGCTCCCTCACGGGATGCGAGTGTGGTGCCACAGACCGGACAGTAGACCATGTCGTCCATGACTGCCCAATCTATCAACCACCACATGGAACGCTTGAACTGAAGGCCCTGGATGATGAGACTGTCGAGTGGCTGATGACCTCATGCCCAAACATATAGTCCGGAAGAAGACAGCTCAAAATTGTCAGGCTTTGTCGATATTTTCAGGGATTGGCAGACATTTTAAAAGGTTGTCGGACCCTTACCTACATTGCAGAAAGAAGATGAAGTACATTATAAAACGCGTAACTATTGGAATAATGCTGTTATTTCGAATGTATGCAATGAGCCAAGAAACTAAAGAAAGCAATTTTGAACCTAAAGTATGCAAAGAAACTAAAGCTTTCAGTAATGCGAACGGGGTCTGGGGAGCGACCTTCCAGAAGTATATCTGATGCGATAATCCAATAAGCCCCTTTAGATGTCAAAATATCGTTCCCGCCCCTGCTTAAATTACCCCCCCCCCCCCCCACTCTCGGGAAGTGTCCGGAGCCCCTGCTGACAATAGGTATTGAGAGGTAGGCCTAATTTTTCCAAAAAAAAATTAATAAAATGTGTGGCAACTCTGGTATCTCCTGGGCTGCTGCGCCTGTGCGGCTGCGGCCTGCAAGGATGCCAGAGCTTGGTTTTTCCCCCTAGATCTGGGTTTTTTTTACCACATCTGGGTTTTAAGTTGTTTTTTTTTTCAAATTTAGGTAAATCTAAGTTTTTTGGTTTTTTTAACTTTGTACAGAGCTTGCACGGTATTAAGGCACTGGGATCCTCGATAAATGGTCCACACTGCAACACAAAAATGATAAGGTAATGTTTTTTGCATCAGCTACTGCAGTCAGTGAGGTAGGCTACAGGATGTTGAAGAAATGGATGCAACCTAGTTCGTACCATGAACAGTTCGTACCGTCAGTTCGTACCTTGAAAAGATCGAGAAAAAAAAACAAAAAAAGCCGAAGTCGCTGATCGCAGTTTTCGCAATCGCTTTAAAATTTTCCCCCTGAAAAGATCGAGAGAAAAAATAGCTCAAAACCGAAGTCCGCTGATCGCAGTTTCCGCAAACATTTTTCCGCAGTTTCCGCTAACCCTAACCATAGAGTAATCTATGCTCTAACCCTAACCCTCGCTGATCGCAGTTTCCACAAAAATTTTCCGCAGTTTCCGTTACCCCTTACCCTAATTCTAATTTCTAACCATAGAGTAATCTATGCTCTAACCCTAACCCTCGCTGATCGCAGTTTCCACAAACATTTTTCTGCAGTTTCCGCTTTTACCCTAACCATAGAGTAATCTTTGCTCTAACCCTCGCTGATCGCAGTTTCCGCAAACATTTTTCCGCAGTTTCCGCTAACCGCAGTTTCCGCTTACCCTAACACTAACCATAGAGTAATCTATGCTCTAACCCTAACCCTCGCTGATTGCAGTTTGCGCAAACATTTTTCCGCAGTTTCCGCTAACTTTTACCCTAACCATAGAGTGATCTATGCTCTAACCCTCGCTGATCACAGTTTCTGCAAACATTTTTCCGCAGTTTCCGCTTACCCTAACTCTAACCATAGAGTAATCTATGCTCTAACCCTAACCCTCGCTGATCGCAGTTTCCACAAACATTTTCCCGCAGTTTCGCAATTTCCGCTAACCACAGTTTCCGCTAACCCTCGAGTTTGTTTCAAATTGTTTGGGGAAACTCCGATCAGCGACTTCGGCTTTGTGCTATTAAACTGCGATCAGCGACTTCGGCTTTTTTTAATTTTTTCTCTCGATCTTTTCAGGGTACGAACTGACTGTACGAATGGTTCAAGGTACGAACTAGGTTGCACCCTGAAGAAATGATCCAACTTTATGTAAATATGGATGACTAAAAATTGGAGTAGTACAACTATTTGTGTTACTGAACATTTATTTATTGTGAATTTGAGTTATTCTTTTCAACATTATGTTCAAATGAAAAAGGCTAAGCAGGGTGTATTGCTACGGACCAAGTTACCGTACCGTAGTTGTACACCAAACTGTAAGCACTAAGCAGGCATGTTGATTCTCCTCAGCCGCAGTCTACAACTCACACAGCAAAAAGTTTAGTTCAAAAATCAAAATTAACCTTAATGGCTAGCTGATACACTCATACATCTAGTCAGTTTTAAAAATTTTGGTTAAACACACATAGCCTACTGAACCTTGCTAGCTAGACCCTTTAGGGGACGTTCAAATATTACGTAACGCCTTCGAGGGGGAGGGGGGGTTATGCAAAGCGTTACGTTAGCGTCATATCGGGGGAGAGGGGGTTCAAGCAAAACGTTACGTAACGCTTTCGAGTACGGAATGGTAGTTTTTTGTGCTGAATTTGTAGTGAAAAAGCGTTACATGGGGGAGGGGGGGATTGAAAAAAGCGTTACGTTGGCGTTACATGGGGGAGGGGGGGGGGGTCAAAAATTCGGAAAAAAGTATTACGTAATATTTGAACGTTCCCTTACCATAAAAGCAATTTTGAACCAAAATCTTTGCTGTGAGCCCATATAGGCCTACCAAGCTCTTGTTTTTGTATATACGGTAGTCATATTCCATATATATTAATACCATTGCCAACATAAGCCTGTGCCTGTGTTACATTGCTTTGCATAGGTGAGATCTTCTGCTTTGCAGGGCTGGTTCAATTGTAAAAATTGAAGCAGAAACAAGCAAATCACAAATAATTTACTAAAGGCGGACACTTGCATGCTTTTTATCGTCATGATTGACTGATTTCACCCCACTTTTGTACTATTTTTATGGTGGATACCTCTTCCGTGACGTCATTGCCTTTTTAACCAAGTGGGAAGCTTGTAAACCAGCTCCAAATTGTATATACGGTACGTGTTACTATTTGTAGCTTTCTGAGGCTTCTGTGTAATGATTTAAAATGGTGCTAAAAGCACATGCAGGTTTTTTTAACCGCTTTACTACATATTTTCTGGACCTGTTTTTTTTTTTGCCTCATCTGGGTTTTTTTAGCACACAATCTAAGTTTCTTGCAAGTTTGTCGCTGGCATCCCTGGCGGCCTGTTGCGAGAATAGTCTAAGGTTCAATTATATACACAATGCGAATAAAATAGCACCAATCACCATCCATAACAATCTATTATAGACAGAAGCAGCGAAATACTATATTACCGTAGTCATCGAGTCAGCTACTTCTCGTGTATTTAGTGTGGCAAACGTCTAGCATGGGCAAATTACGTTGAAACAAAATTGGCTGATGTTCAGTAAAAATGAAAACAAAAAGTTGTTTACTGCTGCGATAGCCTAGTCAATTCAAATCCTGTAATTTTATTGAAATATCAAAAAAATATCATGCTTTAGCCTAAAAAAGTATATGATATAGTATGAGAAAAAGCACGGTACAATTATAAAACAACATGAATAGAATAGCACCGTAGCCATCTGGGTACTACAACAGACAGGAAGCAGCGAAAGATTATATCAGTCATCGAGTCAGCTGCTTCCCTGTTCTTAATGTGACAAATGTCAAGCATCGGTAAATTACGTTTTAGTTATTTTTCCAGTTTCTCTTTTGTTAATTTGCCGTTATACGTGTTTGCGCCAACAATTAAAAATAAAATTGAAAAGAAATTAAAAAAAATTACAAGTTTTCTGAACTTTTTACTTTGAGTCTTCAATTCATAGGCAAGTTAAAAAGCTGGTACTCTAAAAGTAATAATAGGTCTTATCATAGTTTATAAGTTCATACTCTAACACAGTCAGTTTATAGGCCAATTTGAATACTGTCGATGACAGTCTATAGCCTGTAGTATAGCCTAGTACAACAATGTTCATTGCGAAACAGTCGTCAATGTTGTGGCCATAGAAACAGTCACAAACAAACTTTATTAGCTGTGGATATATTTACACTATATAGTGTAATAATAGCCTCAATAGTGTTGCCAGATAAGGAACTATGCCCTAATTTGAGAAAAGTTTAAAGCTGTTGAAAACAAAAACTTGTATTTTGGAAATTTATTTTAGTCTTGGTCAAAGATCAAAACTCTAATCTTATTCTTAACTCTAACCCTTATCTTAACTCTAATCCTTACCTTAACCCTTCCTAACTTTAATCCTAACTCTGGCAACACCTGATTGTAACCATGGCATTAAGTGTGGAAAAATAGCCACTTCCAAGTTTATTCATACAATGAACTTTAAGTTTTTTTTGTGAAAGTTTTTGTACTCGTAGACCTAACTATTTCTGAAAATAAATCGTTCCATATTTTTTGGCCTAAGAATTTCAAACTGCCTTGACCTTTTCTTGAGCTGACACTAGGGATGGGCAATATAGAATATCGAATAGTTACAATCCGAATATCTAATTATTCGAATTGAAATGACATTTCGAATCGAATTTTCCAAACCGAAATGAAAATATCCACTTTTCAGACTACTAAAATTTTTTATCGATTTTTCGCCGATCAATTACATTCGGCTCAATGAAAGCTAGCCAGCTCTCTTTACCAGTGCGGTTTGTAGACGTCGGAAGATCGTTGTGCTATGGATTTGCATCTATTTTTATCGTATGAAACACGAAACACAGTTCAACTCTGGGTGAGGCTACCGCTACACCTAGTGTCATAATTTCCGCAACAATGCAGCAATCCAATGAAACGGATGATCTATTGACAGTATTGAGCTCCGGTGTTGAGGCGACAAATACTTCAGCATCAAGTAACCATGACAACGAACAGCTATGAGTTGCCATAGAAAGCCGATCCTACCTTAAGGCAAAAGTGTCATATAGCGATGCAATTGAATTGTGGAACAAAAAATCAAGAAAAGTTCCCCCTGTTGTTTGATCTTGCGAGGAAGTATTTAGCCACTTCTGCATCCTCAGAAAGACTCTTCTCGAGTGCTGGATTAACAGCATCAAAACTGCGATTGCGGCTCACTGGAGAGCATTTAGAAGCTTTAAACATTCTTCACTGCCACAAAGACATGCTCGCCTAGGCAGTTACTATTGTTTTTCGTTTAGTTGCCACTTTCCATTATGTGTCTTCAATAAAACCAGAATAAAAACTAAGCTTTTTGGCATTTTCTGACATTGAAAAAAATTATTCTAGAATAGGTATTCGAAATTCTAAATTCGAAAAATTATTCTAGAATAATTTTAGAATAGCTTACTTTTCTATTTTGCCCATCCCTAGCTGACACTACGTAAATGTGAGAGTTACATGCATTTTTTTGAGAAGCTTCCATGCGATGGCAACATACTTTAGTAATTTCCTGAAAGTAAGGTTCAAAATAATCAGGTAATAGCATATTTTTAAATTTAAAGACAAATTTATTTGTATATACAGTATAGTACTTTAACTTTTAACTTAACAATTTCAGTCCCTTCTACATGTTTGGAAAGTGTAGCTAGATTGCTAGGCAGATAAAAACTTGTTAAATTCTGATAAAGAATAGCAAAGTCACTATTTTGTGAAATTGTTCATTAAAAGTCCAGTGAGTGATGAACATTGACTTGCTCCTGTTCTTATACAGCTTGAGATGGAGCTGGTGTACAAGTTTCCGCCCAGGTTAAACATGTTATATATATATAATGTCATAGATTGAAATCAACCAAAAAATATAGGGTGAAGTATGTGAATGGCTTCTTCACAACTTTGCTTTGCTACCAGGGCTTTGGAGCCAGCATAAAAATGAAACTGCTCCAGCTCCCGAGTTCTTTCATACCACTGCTCTAGTTCCATTATCTTATTTTCTTAAATAATATACGAGGTTATTAATAGTTGTCCTCGATCAGTAATCATCCTAAATTTAAAGTCTTACAAACTAGCAGACACACAACAATTATCCAACAATTAAAAATACCAGCCAACAATTACCAATTTTGTGATGGGTTGCTGACATTAAATTATGTGAAATCAGCCAGTAGCAAAAGCATCTCATAAAATTAATTAGAGCTGGAGATGTCTATCAAACAACTGGCTCCAGCTCCACCTGAATTGTACAGATAGCTCCGGCTCCAGCGTCTTTTTTTTGAGTGCAAAGCTCCAGCTCCAAAGCTATGTTTGCTGTCGTATTTTCTAGCCCTAAACCCTGAAGGTTAGGGTTTAGGTTGAGAAAATAGCTAAACCAAGGTGAAGCAGTAAAGGCATAAAAACAGCTTTCATATTGTTGATTGGCAATGCTATTCACATACTTCACCCTATATTTCTTGGTTGATTCCAATTTATAACATCATAGTGTTTTGACTAGGGCGGAGACTTGTGCACTAGCCTCGTGAATAAAAAAAGGTTGGGAAGCACTGGTCTAGTCTGCATTTAGTAAATTGCTCAATGTTCTGTATGGTACTACAGCTACTGTAGCCTAACAACAGCTTGCAGATGCATTGAAACATGTGAACTGCAGATTTATTTTATTGGAATTATTTTATGCTGTTTGTTATAAGCTTGTAGGTCAATAATACTTATGTTATTGAACAATTTATCTAAGGCATTTACAGTTCATATCTAAATTAGTTAATCTAATCTTGGAAACTGATGGCTGAATCGGGTAATGATGCTGAAAACCCATGCATATCAAGTTTCTTCGTGGAATCGTTGGTATGATTTTTTTTCCAATTCCAGATACATTTTAATGTGCATTCTTTTTATGATCTAGTACGGTAAACAGAAATTTTTGTTTCTTTTTTTTGGTTTATGATATACATTGATTGGGTACAAACATCTTTACGTTTGGACTGAAAAAGCCTCTTTGAAATTTTGCACAATTGTATACAAATGGCTTTGGGCCTGCTGTGACTGGCTTTGCTACCAATGTTAATTAGTGTGAAGTTTCTGTAGCCTATGTATTGAAGTGTTATTGTTTGTAAAACTATTCATTCTATTGAGTTCTACAAAGTAGAGATTAGAGAACTTACATCTATTGCTGTCTGATCTAGCAATGTCATTATTTTCAGTTACTGCAGATAGGAGTGTTTACTGTTTATCCATTGAGCTGCCATGAGGAATATAAAAAAGTTGACAACATGTTGCAAATTTGATTGCATTTTTTGTGTATATACATTTTTAATTTTATAAGTGATGTTCAGTTGTTCACCTAGAATGTACGATTGTGCGTAATTTTTCTACTTATTGCTTAAAGAAGATGAATGGTGCTTTGGATTGGTGTTTGTAAATCACAAATTCTAATCCTTTTTATTTTCTAACTTAGTTTATGTTACAAGTGCAATAGTGCATATATATGATATACATATACTGTATAATTAAAATTGGACTTTCGACAGATTTTACTTAAAGCATCTATTTCAGTTAGATACATTTTAGTGTGTGAAGCATATTATATTTCAATCCAAAGGTTTTTACAAATGTAACACAAAGGAGGTGGGATGGCGCAGCAGATAAGGCATTGGCTTTCCGATAATGCAAACATGGTTTGACTCCCGGCTTAAGCTGGTTGTTGAAAACACTGCTCAGAGCAGCAGCTCAGAGCAAACACTGCTAGAGTGTAATAAATTGGGTGGGCATAATTGCTGAAGGAAAAGCGACCGAGAGAAAGAAATTGGCCACCCTGCTCTCGTTTTGTGTCAAAGGCTTAGTACAATGTGAAACTTAGCTTCTCATCTCTGACATTTGTAATCAATTATGAAACAACCTTTACTTACTGTACATGTTTAAGCTTTACAAGTTAAAATTTCAGCTCAGTTTGTATGTATTATAATCTATATGTTTATTGGTTTCAAACAGGAAGTTGGTTCATCAGCAACTGCGTTAGTTAGTGAGCAACCCCTGCTGGAATCTACCATCGCCAGCCAGATGGCGCCACAACAAGAATGTAAAGGAATTTGTGTGGCTTGATATTTGTTAACATTAAAGTGTCATTAAGTTTTCACAATGGTGTATTTGTATGTGGAGTAGTTTTCATTATTTAAAATTGTTGGCATTAACCTGCAATAATGTTTCCTCTACAAAAATATTAAGTTTATTTAAACAAGCGTTCTTATATATATTCTTTGATCATAGTTTTTGCAGAAACAGTTATTTTGTCATTGATTTTTTATTTAAATTTTCAAATCTATAACCAACGGTCTGTTTTAATTTAACAAATTTTTCAATTCTTTCCTTAGTTGTTTTTGATGTGCTTTGGTAATAGTAGCTAATAACGATATTTTGAAAGTGGAAGTTTTTCATTGCTGAGTCTTTGCATTTAGATAATGCAACTGATACCAATTGTACTGAAGCTGTGACTTCTTTTCAAGACGGCCAAGAAGTAGAACTTGATGATGGATCAACAGCTTACATTTTCCACCAACCTAAAGGTGAGTTTGCATGACAGTATTTTGTTCAAATTTTTTTTTTTTAGAAATTTACATTTTCTGCATTTACTCAAGAGCTTGTACGTTTCTTTAATGAAAACATAAAGTCTTTTGGCTTTATTTGAAAAGTTAGCACCGAGTCAGATCAAACCCTGTAATAGATTCAACCTCACTGCTTAGCATGATGATTGATGAATGATGTTGATACTTGATAATACTATGTTTTTGTACCCACTTGTTCAGACAATTATCCAGCTGAACTTATTCAGCCAGTCCAAGTTAATGGTGTTATGACAGCTTATATTTATCGACCCAACCAGGAAAATTTGTCGGTGAGTACGATAATACTCTAAGTATGCCAAAGGAACGGTGTAACATTTTTGCCTTGTTTGACATTGGTGTTTAGTTGGTTAAACTTGGAGATTACGTAGTCACAATGTATTTATGAAAATGTTTCAATGCTAAATTGCTAATGGGTAATGGTTAATTTTACGTTACATAAATGTGTGACTGTGTGTACTTGCAACTCTCATATAGGGAGAGGTGCAACCTGGCACCTCAGACGATGAAGAGCCGCTAAGAATTCCTATCCAAACCCAGACCAATGTTGAAATCAAAGAGATAAAGGTAAAAGAAACTTTTAGTTTTATTGCAATTAATTAACCCTAAGTCTAAAAAAGAGTATTAAAGTCATGTAATTTTGCTTTTTGTGGAGTTAACATTACATGTTCTTGAGAGGCTGCTGACTTTTTGTTTTATTTACTGTGATTGCCTACTTTTTGAAAAATGTATCGAAGTTTGCTGTTGAATTAAACCTGATCAATCCACCGTCCTGTCTTCAATTCATCATTATCGAATTACCTCGCTGCAATTTTAATAATTTGCAATCTTCAAATTTCCTTTTTTCTTGTATTTTTGCTGCTGTTGTTTTATTTCTATTATACATTCAAATGCATTGTAGTTCTTAAGCTTCGTTTCCTCAAATAGTTCTTTATTTAATTATTATTTAAACTTACTTGAAACAGTTGCAATGCTAAAGTGTTACCAACAAAAATTGACTTTTCGTTTTTGTATCAGTAGTGTGTCCTTTTTGCTTTTTGTAAATGTCACACGGCAGGTGTTTTTTATGTTCTAGCCAAGGTGCAGTTTGCATAATTATATATATATGATATATACATACTGTATGAAATGAAACGTGATGCAACCTTGAAAGTTTGTATCTTGTGAACTTTGCCGTTTCAATAATTTCTTCTTTTTAGTCACGGCCTCCCCAAACGTTTCAATGTGATCGCGCCAATTGCAAGAAATTTTATTCTTCAGCTCATCACTTGAAGGTAGGCCCTTCGACTGAGATAAATTTTGTAAATTCTAAGGCTTACAGTAACGTGGAATTTACAAAACTGATCTCGTTGAAAGTTTTGACTCTATCAGCAGTAGCAAATCTAACCCTGACCTCCAGGGACTTTTAATTAAATTCTCTAATTTCAGTCTTGACATAGTTTGTCTTGAAATTGCGAAAACTAAACAAGAAAGACGAGGTTAGAAAATAAAATAAATGTATTCAATTTATTTCAAAGTCCCATCCATCCTGCATCAGTTGTTGATAGTGAACGTGCTTCTTGTGTATTTTGATTAGCAATAAAACTTCAAAATCTGAATAATAATAACGCTCTCACAGCATTTGTGGTAAGTCAGTGCTCAATAGCATAACAAAGTTGGTGTGTTTAGTATGTTGTGCAATATGTACATTTTTCTTACTGTGTTAAATCTTAAAGAAACATCGATCCAAAATTTCCTTTCAGTCCCTAAACTCCGACCCCATTGCTCGTGTGTTTGATTATTTTGACTAAATTAAGTCCACATCTTCCTCGACTTAGGTTCACAAACGGAGCCACACCGGTGAGAAGCCATACGTTTGCCGCTGGGAAAATTGTAAAAAAGTTTTCACGACAAGTTATGCACTTAAATCCCATCATCGAGTTCACACCGGTATAAGAATGTTGCTTTCGTCTACGCTTTTTGGTTTGTGCTTTTACTTTACTGAGCTGCAAACAATTCTGTAAAAATGCCAAGAAAGTTTTTCAATTTGTCTGATGTGACGCTAATTGTGAAATTTTTTTAAACATGCTATGAATATGATTCGAAGTCAATAGTGAATATACATTAATCTTTGTTAAAATTTGTGATGATGCATTGCCTGGCACAGTTTCTTTTTTCTTCATAAACCTTCCATAGTGCTTTAACTTGTAAAGATAGATAATCTAAGCTCGATCTTCTAAAGTCATCTGTATGTCGAATCGGAAACAGTTTCTGACTTAAACTTAACTGCTACTTCATTTAGGTGAAAAGCCATACAGGTGTCCGCTACCTCCCTGCAAGAAAGCTTTCAAGACATCTGGAGACTTACACAAACACATAAGGACACACACTGGGGAAAAACCATTCAAGTGTCCCTTTGAAGGCTGTGGAAAGGTAAGGATGCTTGAGTCGTACAGTAATAATTATCCTGTGACACTGTGTATTAAATTTTAGTAATTTTAACCTCAAACCTACCGGTTAAAGAAGAGATGTGTATATCCCAGACAGCAAAACCATTAGTTTTTACGTTGATTCAACGTATGCAGACGCTGTTGTCCTGGATATACCATATGAAGTGGTTTTTATGCTTTTTTGTCCTTTATATGTGTTACCAACCTGTGACGCAATATAGCTGTCCCGACACTTCCCCTCGAAGGGCCTCGTATGATACTTGAACATTCTCTCAGACCAAGTGAAGTTAGTCTTTGTGTCCACTTTCGATCTATTTTCACACACTTTGCCGACACATCCAGGCGTGCTGTTGTAGGCGTCACTTTAGCAAACAAATCTAATGGTATTCAGAACGCACTGGCCATTTGATTACATGAGCTAGAATTCGCCAAATTCAATCTACAACTTTTTCACTATTAGGTTTGCTTTGGTTTTTTTATGTGCGCCAATGACCGGCTTTTGTTAAATTCGGACTGTAACGGCTGTCTGGTAAAATGTTTCGATTTTACATTCACAGGCGTTTACGACCTCAAACATATGCAAAATCCACATCCGCACTCACACAGGAGAGCGACCCCACAAGTGTCCATTCACTGATTGTCCTAAATCGTTTGCAAATATCACTAATTATAAAAATCATGTTCGAATCCATACAGGTATGTGTGATTAAGCATTCTTAGATGATGAAACCGTTTTTTTTATCATTGCTTTGAATTGGTTTTGTTGCCAGTCTTCCACAACGGTTTCATGTATAGTGATGAATCAGCTCGTCGGAGCACCGAAAATAAAACAAGACAAAACGATCTTCTTACTGCAAACGACCAATCTAACAACAAAGATTAACTGAGCTTATAATAGTGTTGGGCGATATATCGAATTTTCGATACGATACGATATCTTTTCAATATCGATATTTATTTCAATATCGTTCGATATTTTGACTATTACAGCCCTAACTCGTAACTGCAAACTCTTACAAAAACGTTGCCAAGGCCAAACGGCAAAAGTTGAAATTGCCTCGGCAATTGCTGTGAACGTTTATTACGAAAAAAAACTGTACCAAAACATGTAAAACGAGAAGCGAAAAATATACTAGAGTAGTCTATCACGACCGCACTATTGGATTTGTTGTGATGTAATAATATCAAAAGTAGCGATAAAGCGAACAACGCGATACGCACGCCGTTACGGTGATTTACGTTGAATAAAAGTAAGTTAATTTTGGGTTGATTCAACGTTCGAGTCAACACAAATCGATTTAATTTTCCCGGCGGCTTATATTGGTTATATTGCGTAACAACAATGCCCAATAAGAAATTTACGTTTGTTTTACATTAATTCGACATCTAGCGACGTTGAATTATCATAAAATAACGTTAATTGCTCAACCAAGTACCGGTAACAAATTAATAGCTCCCTGCGAGAAGATTGCCTCGATTTACGTATGCACTAACACTGGGTTTTTTTTCGGTCATTTATCGGTCATTGACCGATTATTTAGCAAAATGTCCGAAAAAAATAGTCAATTCGGTCAAAATGTCCGAAAAAAAGTTTGGTTGAAGTTTCGCTGATGAACGTTGAAGAAACGTTTGTCTGTTCCAACTTTTCTCAGATAAAACACGACAACGTTTCTCAGCGAAACTTAATGTTGTAGCTAGTCAGGAAGTGCAAATTTTGGTTTGTATCAGCTACTTGAAAGGAAATATATCAGAAAAAATGACCGAAATAAATAAAAAATGACCGAATTTTTTCAAGTCATTTCGGACAAATGACCGAAAAGTCTCGACGAAAAAAATCCCAGCACTAACATAATTTCGGCACAATTGGGATACTGCGAGCAACACAAAGTCTGTTTGATGAAGAACTAGTCAGAATCGGAAGCATCAGATGCTGTATCGGAGGATGAGGTTGTCGCGTCATCACTGGAATCGGACACATCAAGAGGCTCATGGCTTGGCTGTAAATCTACACTGTCTTCGCAATGAAGCGTCCACGTTTTGCTGCTTTCGTTCTTTGATACCCATCCACACGCCTCTTTCGCAGAGCTCCATCAGGGTGTTGACTAAGGAGCAAATTTATGGCTGTGGCATAACGACCGGGAGGAATGTCTAACCCTAACCTTACAAGCGCTCATTTGGCCTCGGCATTTTCATTGCCGACGCTAATGCGCCATTCATGCATCTGCGTCGGCAATCACCTCGGCAATTGCCGGCACTAATTTCGAAGACTGAGAAACTCTTTTCTTAATTAGAACAAAAATATCGAAAAGTATCGAAATATCGAGTATTTTTTCAAATATCGTATCGTTTTGTTTTTTTCAATATCGCCCAACACTAGCTTATAACATATCCTGTCATTTCTGTGCGTTTTATTTTGTTCTACCAGATAAATTAAAAAATTTTCAAAGCAGAGATATTAAATGTAAAGCAAATTAAAAACATAAGTTTTAAAAAATAATTTTTCTGCCAAAGTGCAAAGTTAGGGATCACTCAATGATATTGGAATGAAATCTTGATGAGCTTTAATTGTTTTGATTCTCAAATTAGTTATTCAGGCGAACTTTAACTACAAACACTTTTTAGGCGAAAAGCCTTACGTGTGTACGGTGGGAAACTGTGGAAAACAGTTCACTGAGTATTCATCCTTGTACAAACATCAGGTGAGTTGTGTTGCTCTTTCATTGTATCTGAATATTTTTCTTCACGACAAAGTAGTTTATAAGCATTTTTCGCTATGCTTTGAACATTGCACTGACAACAGAGAGACATTTTTCTCAAAAATTCTCCGTTTATTTTTCATTGTGTATGATCGTGACCGCGTTATTTGCAAGAAATCCCAGTTTATAATACGTCATATGCTTGCTTCAATATTCGTGGTTTGTAGCTTTATGTTTAGAAAAGTTGAACATCCCCACGTTTCAGATCGTTCATTCTGTGGACAAGCCATATTCTTGCCCGTACTGTGACAAGGTGTACAGACAAGTAAGCACTTTAATGCTTCATAAGAAGAAGTCCCATAAAGAAATGGAGGACAAAGATCTCTCTGCAATCAATGCGAAGCATTCTACCATTTCAAGTACGTATGCTTGAACTTAAAGAAAGTAACTTTGATATTGGCATGCTTAGATGACAATATCATGCGTGTTTTCTCGTGTCTGAATCCGTTTTACTGTTTGCATTCGTGAGTGAGTTTTGCCTGGGATGACTCTTTCTAATAAAAAAACTTTAAGGTTTCAGTTTTTAAAAGTTATCTCTGAAAACATTCTCGAATCTGTTCTCATGCTTATTTTGTTACTTTTAATAAAACAAATTTTCACAAACTGTGGTAAGAATTAATTAATTATCGTAGCCCAGTGTTACAAAATTATAGTACTCGATTTTCACCATCAGCACTGTGAAATCTTAAACTAAATTGCAAAGTGAATATTTTTGCACAATGGCATCTAGCCTCGCGGTATCCTATATAACAGTTTTGTTATTTACCGGTATGCATCATCTATACATCTTTCTAAAGGTAATATTTGCATTTTGTCAAAACAGAGTTTTAATCTTCGGAAGCCCATGTGTGCAGAAATTAAGTACGATTTGAAACCGCAGAAAAAAACGTCAAATCATTAAGTATTCCTTTTTTCAACATACAATTATAACGTATCTGATATTAACACTTAATATTTTTCTTGTAGCATACAATGCCAATTTTCTGAACTCCAAGCTTCATACGAACCAAACAAATAATTCCAACAAATCTGATTCGACAAAGGTGAGGCACTCGATGCAGTAGTCACTTTTATTGCTAGCTTAATATTGAAGGTAATTAACTATTTTTTTGTAATCTAGTTTCGATACAGCGGTTGCTTTCTAAGTGAACCATAAGCAGGCTAGACCAAGCAACATGGAAGTACGTAGGTTTGGAGAGTTTGAATAAGACGGTGTCACTTACGATCATACGCTAAATTTTCCATCTTGTTCGAACAGTAAACGTTCGTTGGACTTGGAGTCACAATATGGACAAGTCTCTTGTCTTTCAAATGCTTTTAGTTTACCGCCGGCGTTCGCGCCTTTATTTCATTCGTCACGTGATGCATCTTTGTATTTCTCGTACGAAGATAAATGCTCTATTGTTGCTTGGTTTTGTTTACGCACGCGTTTCTAGCTTACGCTGCACTGAATAGGCACAGGTTGAGCTAACTCTTTATATTGACTTTAACTGCATTAAAACAATCACTGCGGATATGAATGTGATGCGACATGGGATCACGACAATTCAAAGCCGATGATTCAAAGACGAAGGGTTAAGTGTTAGGGTTAGTATTAGGGTTATTGTCTTTATCGTAAATAAATTATCGTCTTTGAATTGACCGTTTTGAATTATCGTCTTTGAATTGACGCATAACCATGTGACATATAACGTCATACTTGCAGACATCGTCAGTTGTCGTTGTTCCTGTGAAGGCTATGACATCATCTTGTATCGTCATGAACTCCCAGGTGAGATTTTAAAATAAGTCGCACAGATCTTATCGTGTTTGAACCAGTGTCACCAGTCGTTTTTTTCTGATATTTTAATTTAGCTGTTTTTTAAAACGGTTTAGTTGAACTCAATTTTTGTGAAACCTTCATGAACTTTAGTATATTCTGTCGTTAGTTTTCAGGGTTGCCGACCCAAGAAAGTGAATCGCAACTTAAGTTTGTAACTGGAAATGAAAACCCTGAACCAGTCATGGTATCCGTAGAACCAGATGGCAGTGACATCAGTAACACGCGTCTTGAATTTCAACCAAGCGTCCAGAAGAGTGATGAAGAAACTCTGTACATCAATAAAGAATTAACTCCAAAAAGCGACCAAGCAACTGAATCATATTCTTCCATGGTGCTTCCCTCCGCCGTTGTTGCTGCAGGTTAGAAAGCTAATGTAAAAACTTTTTTGTCGTATCGAGGTTATTACGTCCGGTAGTTGAAGATTGAGAGAAATAAGCGTCATTGTACGCACCTATTATGACATGTAGAGAATTGCAAATCACATATGCGGGAACGCAAAGAAGCCAACCTTCACGCATGTCTTTATGTGTGTTGCCAAACATACAGCTCAGTGCTCTCGGCAACCATCTCACAGAAGCCCTTTTGAGCGCCACGTAAGTTTCTCACCACTCATCAACGCAGCCGACAAAGCGTTGAAACAGTTGTGTAAAATATAATTTGTTATGAGTACTTAGTGACTAAAATGACGTAGTGTCCAGGATAGGTGAATTAAGCCTACTGCAGGTCACAAAGGTTCTTTTTACAAAATGTTGCCGGGTCTCACATGACCTGTCCAAGTGTCCATAAGGTATCTGGAGGTTAAGCAAGATCTTTGGAAGTACAACACTGCATTTGGTTTGTTTCTTACATTAGTTTTAAAGCTTATTATGTTACCCTGCTCGAGCTTGGTTTTAGTTCTTTTAACTCCACTACCCGTAGCTTGGTATTATGGAATTGATATTATACAAAGAGAACCTACTTACCTACGTGATATGCAATACAAGGCAAAGTCATTAGCACTCATTAGTGCAGTGAGTATGTGCGTTTCGCCAGCTATATCGATATAGCATCGGCACCGAGAAGGAAATCAGCAAGGTCGGCTTCGGTTACGACAGATTGATATTTTGGCAAAGTGTGAAGGCGATTGCGGCACGTGGAGGTGGATCCGGCCACCCTCGGTAATGGGAACATAACCAGATTAAAACTGGCTCACACCATTTTTGATACTTCCATCGAAAGCCTACCATGCCAAGTTATATGCCAATTGCTACACTTGACTGCCCATGAATAAGTTCTATCAATTTTTCTTCCCCAAGTAAAACCTGAAGTAAAATGCGACTTAAACATTTGACACATCTAATCTTGATAAAAATCAACTTTCACATCAACAATAATGTACTGATTCTTGTCAAAGCTTCCGTTTTCTCAGGAAATATACTTTCAGAAACCAATCAAGAGCCTTGCAACACTGCTGCATCGGAGCTGTGGATGAAAATGAACTTCCCCGATCCGTCTTTGAATCCAGAAACGGCAAAGCAGGTTGGTTGACAGGTTACATTTCAAGCAAAACTTTCTACAAAATCAGTTATTTTGTGTCTTTAACTTTTTCTTTTTTCCTGTTTTTTTTTAATAAATTCAGTCTCCTTAACTGAAAAGTTAAGATTTCTTGTGATGATGTTCCACTGCCTGTATGGTTTCTGCTGTACATTTTGGATTATCACATAACAGGAAGATAATCTAGATCAGTGGTTCTTAACCTATGGGTAATTACCCACATGTGGGTAATTTGAAGATAGCAAGTGGGTAATCAGCTGAACCAGAATATATAGAATTATAGATGTAACAAACAATGTCACAGCTGTAAGTGGTAAAGTTGCTTTATTACTTACACTTTTTTTTATGTTTTGAGTCCCTTCAAAACATCCAAACAAGCACAGTGATATTTTATTATTTTTAAAATTGTTTCGTCATAGTAATTTATTTTCTCATTATTTTTGTCCATTGTACACAAAAAACAAGAACAAATGTCTCACTGACACTATTGATGTCGTTCTTTGCATTAAACGTTATTTTTGTTGAATAACGCTGTTCTATATTTTTAATACGGCAAAATAGATAAAATTAGATTTTGGGTAATGGGACTTTGATCTGGAGAGAAATGGGTAATAAGGGAAAAAAGGTTAAGAACCCCTGATCTAGATGCACCCTGCTATTTGAACCGTGTCTAATTAAACTTGTTAAACAATTTTATTGTTATTTGGTGTGAGATTTGTGCATATTAATAAGCATAGTCTTTCAAAACGACTATACTTCATAACTTAGCATCCAAAAATATGTTTTTTTAATTGTTTTAAAATAAAGTGATGGTAACTGATAAGGCAAATGGGATAGTGCAAGGCAAACGAACAAAGGGACGGCAAAAAATGAAATATTTTAACAATATCAAGCAAATTGCCGAAATAAAAAATATGCCAAAAGTGCTAGCAAAAAAACAGACAAAAAAAAAACGGAGCAAAATGAAGTGAGTTAGTATGGGAGGCCACAGCTGATCAAATATGATTAATTTGTTGAAGAAGAACAGTTAAGTATATTGAATTTCCAACTCCACTCAAGCATGAAACCATAACAGTCACACCTTTCTAATAATATTCAAACGCTGCTTGCATTCAGACAGATCAACAATTCCAAGTTGCGACTTTGGAGATCAATGGGACAAAATATTTGGTTCAAGTTTTTGACGATTCCGCTTCTGAAGGCAACATTCCTCTCGCCAGTTCTGTCAACGCCAGCAACATTCTCACTGCTTGTCAAGGCACAAACTTGACAGACAGCTCTGCAGCGGTTTCCGGCTGCACCGTATCCTCGTCCGATCACAACTCTTACTTCGTTTCTGCTGATCAAGTTCCTGTCGAAGGTTTAGTGCCGCAGACTGTGCTGGTTGGGAACTCGGCAAACGAAACCTCACTCATTTCCCAGGATGGTTTACAAATCTTGCAAATGCCGGTAACAAAATCTCATCAAGTTACACAACTTCAAGGTGGGGATACGATAACTATGTGTAATGTAGTGACGTTTTAAAGTTTGTTAAGTGGATACTAGTATCGGTAATTTTTTTTTAATTATCTGAAATGATGCAATTTTTATATGACAATTTATTTTCTAGTAGTATCACTATCATGTCTTCCCAGTTTTGAAGCATGTTAAGTAGTTAGGCCTACTATTAGTGACAATAATTTTGTCAAAAAGAAAGCAATACAGGATTCATTATACATCAAGACAAGATTCAATGTAACATTGCATTTGCTAACATTGCACCCATATCATTTCAGTTCAACAAACGAAGAAATTAGCCAATTCAAATGAAGCAACGAAGTTAGTCCCGATTCTTCCAGCCAGCAAGCAACGTATAACTGTCAAGTTGCCGAGGAAGATCCGACCAGCACTTCACAAAACTCAACCAACCACATTGAAACGGATCGTGCCAAAGTTAAAACCAAAATCTCCTTGACTTAATATTACTTTTTTTAAATTTATTTTATATATTAGAGCTGGGTGTCCTTTGGTGATGACTTATCGCCTCGCTTCACTTTTATTTCATTTCCAACAAAGGGTTTCTCTATGGAAGCACACAAAACTGAGCACACAGATTTAACATCTGGTTGCGTTACTCTTTGCTTTGTGTGCTTATTGCAAGTTACATGACAATTATTTTCCGAAGCTCCATGATTCTCTCAAAATCTTGACAAAAAAGCGTAATTTCACAGCATTACAAATCAGTGAAGCATTATCACTGCTCTGGAAAAGTTATGTTTTATACTTCGAAACATCGGAATCGTCTTGTCGAGTTTTGTAATGCACCTGAGTTGACTGTCATCTCTGTCGTAGATTGTTAGGAAATTTATTGCTTATTCAACAACGTTTACTTAATGTTAAGCAGATGGAGTTTAACTGACTTGCGGAAGCTTCACTGCCTTGTCGCGTCTTATTTTGTTATCAAATTAAATTTGTAACCTATACAACATGCATGTGCATTGCATCCAAGCAGGAAACTAGAAATGTTATGGGAAGTTTGGGAGAGCTTGTAGCTAAATTTTACTTCCCAACTTTTATAATGAAGATTAAACAACTGGTTCTTTTTTCTGGTTGCCTCATTGTTTTGGAAGAAAATATTGAACTGGTTTTTCGACATCATAATCGCAATTCAATGGTCTTACTTAGCCTGGCATAAGGACTTACTTTTTTCAACAATAGGATTAGGGTTGTGAGTCGTTTCTTTTACGCTCGTCTTTTAAAAAAAACAATCGTTTTTTTTTTTTTTGCGGAAATTAGCTGTCTAAAGTTTAAATGCTGGAACAAAATTTGCAGTTTTGCTTCTCTGAAATAATCAAGACATCGATGAGTTATAAGATAAACCTTTATCAGTCGACTAGACTGCAGATTCACTAATTAGATTTGAAAGCATCAATGAAAGAAATAAACAGTTTAGCTTAATTTTCACCTGAAAAATGTTTGGTTTTGAATCTTTATTCTCGGACTGACAAAGTCTTTGAGGGTTATACCCAGAGATGGGCAAGATCACCAGTATTGGTGATCTTGAAGATCAAGATCACCAAGAATAGGTGATCCTGAAGATCAAGATCACCAAGCTATGTGATCTTGAAGATCAAAATCACTTTTTGTGTAATTGAAAAAAAATGAAGCTTTTGATCAATGATGTTGCAAAAAATAATTACTTTAAGCAACCTGGGTAAAGGTATATAGTTGGTATTGCTAACTTTTACTTTTAACTACTCGATCGCTGGCCTAAGAATTGTAATAAGTTAGTGACTGTTGCTATTAGGCCTATCAATTATCGACGTAGTTTGCGTATAGAATCGCAACGTCACACCCAAGGCCGAGGTTAATTACAGTATAATACTGAAAAAGTCGCAAAATTTTCGATTAGTTTTATACTTTTTATTTATAATAAATAAATAAACTTTGAACTGCATCATTTTTACCAAGTTTTTGTCTGGTTCATGTGGGAGTTTTTATTCGTGTTACTAAGCAGTTGTAACTTTCACTGTATTATGTCAATGTTAATTGCAACATTTACCTATCTGGCAACCTTGATGCTGTTGTGTGCTATCAAAAAAGTTCAGAGGCCTGAGGTCAGACAAACCGCTCCATACTCAGACCCTAAACAAGTCTTGGTCTGGTTGATTTGCTGCAATACACCACTTTACATGACCAAAGTCGGCGTCTTAGAGTCCAGGTTTTTTAACACCGCCATTCTAGAGTTTTGAAACATCTAAAATTGGGTCAAAGAAAGAAAACATTTCTTTAAAATTCACACATGGAAATTGTGAACAAATTTAAATCATTTTTTATTATAAGTCAACATAAAGTACACGGAAGTTGACTTCTTGATTACGACCAACACAGAAAACTTTTTCAATTTTGAAATGGCAACACTAATGGAGACTTTAAATCGTCTTTTGTTGGACACATATCATATTAACAGTGGCTTAATGTTAGTAGTTGCCACTAACTACTTTGTACAGTACGAGTTCTAAAAAAATGCCTCTATCTAGGAAGTAAAACTCAATTTTAAAGTGATCTTGATCTTATTGTTCTTCAAGATCAAGATCACACGAAAAAAAGTGATCTTAGATCAAGATCACCAAAAAAAAGTGATCTTCAAGATCTTGATCTTCAAGATCACGCCCATCTCTGGTTATACCTGGCAGTTTCGCATAGCCTACTTGTAAATGCTTTGAAGCATGGCCGCTCGCCAAGATTGGGCAGAGTGAAGTTGTCGTCTGTGAGTTGTTCCATCTACTAGGTGCCGCTGAATGGAGAGCGGTCCTGAAATGGGTTGCTCAAGCGTACACCCCGAAAGCCAAAACAGCGACGTTTGATCTTGAACCATTGAGCCAACAAGGCGACCACTGCTGCCTGGTGAACAGCTTCATTCAAACCACAAGAAGGTTGACTGCTAACATGGTCACCACTGTGACAGGCCTGCTTTGGAATCTAGATTGTTATGGTGCTATTTTATTCGCATTGTTTATAATTGTATCGTATAATATTTTCACAACAGACGAAATAAAAAAGTTTCTCTCTCTGATAAAATATCAATAGATCTAAAATGTTAGCTTACGGTAGCCTCTTTCCACCATGTTACCTCGAAAAAACTTTTTTTTGTTGTTTATAGTTTTAACTGTCCAACGTAGCAGCTTCAATTAAAAAGTTAGGAAATCTACCTCGATCTATTGACGTAGAACGCCAATAGGCCTATTTCGAGGTAGCCTTTTTGTCTGACTTTTTGATGGCTTCTTTTCGCCTTTTCATTTGTAGGTTAATTGAACAGTGGTGATACTGTGTTGCTTTGTGCAGTTGTGATAGGCTACACCTACACCTGTGTACATTGGTAGGCACTTTAAAGAGATAGACCTACTATAAAGGAGAAACCTGATGGGCGTGAGCAGCGAAGCGTGCGACTGCACCGTCTACGTCACTATCGACTAGCAATCAACTGATCGGGTAGCCTAATAGTTTATACTGCAGGCGATAAAAAAGGCGAAAAATTTGTCGAGAAAAACGCTCACAATATCACGAGTCACACGACTGCAATCAGCTGATTCGGGAGGAATCGTAGACTGTCACGCATGATTGCGTTATTGTTCGTTAAAGTGCCTACCGTGTACTTTGAACAGCTGTGAGACTGTATGGAGTAGAGTAGCTTATTTCTTTTACAATTTTTTTCTTTCTAGGCTTGAAAAAGGTTATATGAATAGCCGAAAACCTTCCTTGTTGTTTCTATAATGTTAAATGTAGTGTTGTTGCTTAGTTATATCTGTTTATGGTTTAAAAAGTAACCTCTCTACCCAAATTGGAAATAATATTGAACAAAAAAATCGACCGTATGGTGGAGACATTGTCGACAATCCAACACTACTTCTAAGTTTCTCGACATTCAACAAAAAGAAATGGATCAGTTATTATAGAACTTTATCCCGTCATGCCTGAACTGCTACCACTCTTCATCGATGGGCTATCAAAACACTCCAATGTCCAAATTGCGAAAAAAGTAGGCAGACTCTTGAGTCTTGATCATTTGATTTTAGACTGTCCATGAACTGCACTATTCGATGGCTTTATGGTTTAAACACAGTTTACCAATGGGGAAACATATTTAAAAACTGGCTAAAAGACAACGAGCTTCAGGTGTCAAAACGCCAAACGAAACTACTGCTTTCACTTGACTGAATTAAATAGTTTGTTGAGTTTACCTTTTTAGATAAAAATTAAGGAAGAATTGATAATTGTGTGAATAAAATGTACTTTACGTTTAAAACTTTTGAGGTTACAGTGAAGTTTCGATGTGATGTAAAATTCGCTTTTGTCCTTTAACTATGATGGTTTTGCCATCTTTTTGTTTTGTTGTTTCTGATTATTTTGACTCCAACAAAGCAAGCGCGCCCTTTAGCGATGTATCACTTTGCGTTCGTGGCAACATTGGTCTCTCGAATAAGAATATTACGATTAATCTGTTTGTTGAATTCGGACATTGGAGCTATACCAGACAGCACGCAGCCTATGTTAAAATGTAGACTTTTCTTTCAGTGTGTTGTGTAAGTCTAAAATTACAAACACAAAGCTAGAAAATGGACAATAAAAAATATGTGAATACGTTTTTTTAAATGTTGTTTAGGCCTGGAGTGGTTTGGGATAATTTCTGTACATCTCAAATAAATGCCTGGAGCTACCGAAGCTTAAAATGTTGAATTGTTTATAGAAACAACTTTTATTACTTGCTGCGGCTTTATTTTACAAGCTTGATTATAGAATGAAAGTACCTAGTTGGCCCATACTCAGATCAAGTTTGTTATAATTGATTGATTGATAATAAACGGTAGGCTATTTGTTCATTGCAGATTGTTTCAGGTCTATTCAGTGTAAAATTGTTGTGAAGCTGCTCTCTATTCCATTCACTGCAGGATTAATTTATACTTAGCCTAAATTCACAGGTAAGAAAATTTTTCTCTATCATGAAATTAATAGTTAGTTTGTTGAACATTCTAGTCTGGAAGATAGGCTACAATATAGGCTAGGCTATGGTACTTCGGCTAACTCTCAAATGCCCTGGTGTTCCACTATTACAGTAGCCTACCTGACTGGGTAGCTAGCGACCTTATAGGATTTTACAAAAAAAGCAAGGGTAAGGTGCTCATTTTTACAAGAAAGTGAGCACTTTATCCGTTATGCCATCCTATTTTATTGAATTATGATGGTTGTCAGACCACTCGGGATGCAACAACTCAGCAAGTACATTTCAGCTACTGTCAAGTCAGCAGATGACATTTAGGTGCTGTGTGCGGACTTGTTGAAATATTGCTAGTTTAGTTGTCACTTGCTTAGGGAACGTTCAAATATTACGTAACAATTTTTTTTCCGAATTTTTGACCCCCTCCTCCCCATATAACGCCAACGCAACGTTTTTTCAACCCCCCCTCCCCCATGTAATGCTTTTTCACTGCAAATTCAGCACAAAAAAACTACTATTCCGTACTCGAAAGCGTTATGTAACGTTTTGCTTGAACCCCTCCCCCCCCCGATGTGACGCTAACGTAACGCTTTGCATAAACCCCCCCTCCCCCTCGAAGGCGTTACGTAATATTTGAACGTTCCCTTAACTGCCATTTGCTCAATTCACAACTGCTGACGTATAGGAGACTCATCAGTCTTGCCATAGTCATTAAAATTATTATTAAGTCCCATCATTGTATTTTGTCACTGACCAGTAATCTTTTTGTTTCAGTATACAGAAGAAAGACGAATCATGATCACAGACATTCAACTCGCAATTTTCACTAATATGTTGGGAGTGACTTTGTTTCTGTTGGTTGTAGCATATCATTATGTTTCAGTCAATAACCCTAAAGTGAAAGCTGATTAATGGGACTTCAAACTGTATACGTTTCCGGAGCATTTTTTTTTACAAGTAAGTGGTTTTATTACAAGAGAGTGATTTGAACACTTGAACAGCCATTGAATAAATCTAGTATTTATTGTAGGCCATACTCAAATGTGATGATCTTTCTCTTGATAAATGAAAGGGAATGGCAAATAAACATTTCTTCTGAGAATGATGCATTTTGACTTTTGAGTAATTTATCAATGAAACCAGAAAATTGAAGTTTAATTTCGATACACATTTACTTTAGCACCATGCATTCTCAGTAGCAGCCGATTTTTTCCTTGCAGCAATTGCCTTTACTTCATTTTAATTATTCTCCTTTTTTACTCTGATCTTTTCAGTTTCACCTTTTACTTCTTGTTTCTGCATATTTTTAGTGATGGAACATCCTCCGGCCAAACTATGAACTTTGTTTGGTCCAATCTGCTTTAACTTGTTCAATCACTCATAGAATAGAACAGCGGCGTGCCATGACTACTTTTTGGTGTTGACCTTTTCTATAAGATTTCAAACACATGCTGGATTTGCACACTGACTCTTTATCAAGAGTTTCAAACATGTGGTATTCATTGGGTCCCTAGAGCAATTTGAGATTCCTGCTTTATATCATATCACATTGTCAGTTTGATATGATCTGTTCAGCAATTGAGCAAACCTAGTCTGTTTGGTTTTGAGTCTATATCCTTGGACTGACAAAGCCTTGATAGGTTATTCCTGGTAGTTCTGCATACTTGTAGATGCTTGTGACATAGAGCCAGTCACCGAGAAAGTTTCTGATTGTTGTTGCCAGGGAATTACTTTATCCATTAGGTCCCGCCAAATAGAGAGCAGTCCTTAGAATGCGTTGCTCAAGCACTCACCTCAAGAGTAGAACCAGCGCTGCTTGATCTTGAAGCTTCTGCACAAAGTCATGCGCTAAAGTTTGAACCCTGCTAAAAAAATGTAAACACCCAAAAATTTGGCCACCATTTGCCACTGGAACAGATGTCTGCCACTGCGGTGAAACCCTTCATCAGGTGGAGGCATGCATTTGATTCAATTTATAAATTTTAACAGAGTAACACTTTAATACTGTGCAACAACTTTTGGAGCGGGCAGTTTGCATACTTTTAAATAGTCTAATGGTGCATGCTATTTCATTCTTTTTACTTCCCTTGGTTACAATTTCGGCCTTGGAATTTGTAATATGTTGCCGGAATTCCCACCTTATTGTCAATATTTCACAAAATAATTGGTGGCGCAATGTACTAAATTTCAATATCTGTGTTTAGACACTTGACAGCTGGAGAACGGTATTGACATGATGCATCCCATTGAAGCCCTCCGCCTGCTTAACAGTGCTTATACCTATCCATAATGGACAGCGTGCAATATTTGCTACCATGGTTGCAACATGAAAATACAAGTTTCTCGTGGCTTTCAGCATTGGTCTGTGGCAAGGCTGAGTTTTAGTTGGAGAAAGTCTTCTTTGTCAACGAAGTTTTAAATACAACTTGTAAGGAAATATGTAATACCGTAAAGTATTCCAAGGAGCTCAACTAAAATATATTTCGACACATTCCATCCCAGACAGCAAAAAGCCGTCATTTTACATTGATTCAACGTCTGCAGACATGTAGAAATGACGGATTTTACTATCTGGGATGGTTCGGCAAAGTGTGGCACGAAACAAACCTAACCTAAGTTACTCCTGACAGAATACAAGGGTCCACTTGCCTTGCTGAGCAACCCCAAACTTCGGGTGCGCCCACTCTTGCATGGATTAATCACCCTCCCCCACAAAGTCATCTGAGGCCACAAAGATAAGTTTTGATCTTTTTGTATCCTCAGTTGCACAAGGCGTTCTCGTGTAACTTAGATATTTACCTGAATAGCACAAGTCTTCATTTAGCAGAGCAAAGCATTTGGAAGACAACAGTTTAGTAGCAATCAAGAAATTACGCTACGAGAATAAAACGCAACATTTAAAAGTAGTAAAAGCTGTGTTATCAGAACAATTTCAAATATTAACGCGATCGATACTGATTTATAAAAAAAATCATCATTATAGTAGGAACATGATTGAATTGAAAAGTGGTAAAGGAATAACTTCAAAAGTTTGACTGGTCAAGCAGCACTGCTGGGAACCAACAACATCGTAGTTGGTCTTGTTCATTGCAGGTCCAGGAACAAGCCATCCTGACACTGACCAGAGAATATAAGTAACACAACTCAAAAAGGTTGATAAGTCGCTACAACGAAAACAATTAGATTAAAACAAGCAAGCTCACTTTTCTAAAAAAAATTGACGCGTTTCAGAAACACTGCTCAAACATTGAGTTATAAAAACTTACCGCTATTGTAGGTTATGTAGCCTACTCAATAATACACCTTGTATTTGGCAGAATTGTCATAACCTATAGTACGTCGGTTACGTATGCAGCATTTATCTATGAAACCGTTAGTGATTTCATAGATGTGGAAAAATCCAAAGTGAATTTCTTAAAAAAAAACAACAACAATCGATTCAACACTTTTAACAAAACACAAACAAAATAGCGGCTTATGCATGTAGGATTGTAGGCCTACATAAAGCTGTATGTGAGAGCATAGAAAGCAGTGCAGCCATATCTTTCACCCCATCAATATTCGTCAGCAAAAGAAACGATATGGTTGAAGAACTCGAAGGTAAGAAACAATCTCATTTGAGAAAACTGCTTTGTCAACAAAACTAAAATTTACTCTAATGCAAAAACACAAGTTCAACACTTTACTGCGATAACTTACTGCATAATTTTGTTAACACCTTTTTGGTTAGAAGGTAACATTACCTTCAGTGCTCGCAAATTCGTGATTATTACAATGACGCCAGAAGCTAACACGGTGTAAAAATGGCAACTTGTGAGCTGAATAAAATGACACCAATTCGGACAATTTCTAGCTGATCCCTTTTACATTGGTTCTGCAGGCAAGAGCAACCTTTATCTACAGGCTAACAGATGGTATGCCTTTTACTACCACTTGTAATGTTCGATCTCATATGATCACATTGTTTGAAGTGCAAACTGACTGGTTTCTCAGTCGGCCTTACTCAGCAAGTTTTGTGCAGTGAAATGCAAACCTTCAATCATGCCCTTTTAAACTCGAACGCGCCACGAGCTCGTGCGTGTAAAACACGTGGACCAATGGCTATCTTTCAAAGAAGATTTACTGCCACACTTTCACAGTGAAATCTACTCCTCCAGAAAAGACTCTTCCTCTGGACACAGCGAGAGCTACAACACTTCCCTGATGGCGGATCAGAGTCTGAGTACAAATCATGTTTTCCATACTCCAGACCTGAAAGCAAACTACAGTATGAGGAGCTGCCATAACAATTGCGACCCCTGAAAAAATATTATCAGGCAAAGCCTGCAACATGATGGTGAGACTTCGAATCAGGGAAAGAAAAAAATTAAACGAAAAAAGAAAAGTGTAAAAGTAACAATACACACGCGCCTGGGTCTGTCATTTTCAGAGCATTCGATGCAACTTTCGTTTTCAATATGTTTCTCGGCAGCCGATTTGTAGCAAGAACTAGTGAGTGCTCAGCCTTGTGCTGATAGCCGGGAAGAACGCCCCTTTCTTCACAATTTCGTTTTCAAATCTAGCAAAGCAACAAATTCCACGGCCACCCGTAACGCTTTTGCTTAGGCTACTTAAACTTACTCTGAGAGAACGATCATACGATGCACTGAACACCCTGGTTTGCTCTGGCGTGCTCAACACAGCGAGGGCGTACACTATCCCGACATGGCCGGTTAGTTGGGCCACAGGTTCATGCGTCCGAAGATCCCAAACCTGCAAAAGATCAACGATCACTTTCGAACTAGAAATGATTGACTATTTCTTTGTATTTCAGCCAAGAAGAGTAAGCAGAGAGCCATATTGCCTTTTAAGGATTTCCAACACGGTTGAACAAGTTCTCTCAATTCATGATTTCGGAAAACATAAATCAGATCTGAACCAAACAATAAATAATATTAATACTACAAAAAGTGCTCAATGCCAAGCAGAGCAAAGAACATCAAATATAGTTATTACTCGCTAAAAACCTCTACAGCCTGTTAAACCTCTACAAAAGGTCCTGAAAAATATGCAAAAGCAATAAATCGGTAATACCTGAAATGATATTAAATATTATAACATCAGAATTACAAAGGGCTACCTCCACCAGTTATCACAAAAGTCTCAATTAAGACGTCCAAATGGAAACTAACCAGATTGATACCAACACATGTGGCGTTACAGGTGTTGGTATCAATCTGCTTGGTTTCCATTTGGACGTCTTAATTGAAGCTTTTGTGACTTTAATATCTTTTCAGGTATTACCGATTTATTGCTTTTGCATATTTTTCAGGACCTTCTGATGATCCCCCTTTTAGAGTGAAACAGGCTGTAGAGGTTTTAGAGAGTAATAACTATATCTGATTTAAATCCGATCTGAAATATTCCACACTCCATTTGTAAAAACTAACACCACTTCCGACTTGTTCTCATGATTGTGGTCAAAACGTAATGTAGGAACCATGGCAAGAGAAGAAGGCTGAAGAATAACTTAGTTGGTAAAATTAGATTGAGCAATAATAAAATCTAAAGAAAATCTAAAAAGAAAAATCCCAAACAGCAAATCAACCGTAGGCCCTATTGTTAAAAACGGTTGATTTGCTGCCTGGGATGCTCCTAGGCTATTTACTTAAAGACACAAACTGAGTGCTGTAGCCTATACCAAGACTCACATGGATGCAGTTTTCGTACGTGCCGCACACAATATGGTGGTTAGTCACTGCTATGGAATACACGCTTCCTCCCGATGTCTCAAGAACGTGGAGACATTCCAACGTTTGAGAGTCCCATATCTAGTAGACGATAATTAACATAATCCAAATACCACCAACAGAAGATGTTGTACTATTTTTATGAGTTCTTTCAAATTGGCATAATTTGGTGAATTATTAAAACAACTTGCGATTCAAATGACAAAGTATCATTTTTAATGTTGTAGGTCTTAAAACTTAAAAAGCAAAAAAAAAAGTCACTAATATTACAGAACAGCTTTCGTCATGCTCTCAACGCTCACAGACTGAATCAAAACTGAAAGAAGCTCGACACTTGTAGTCTCACGCAATTTCGCTTTCATCAACAGCAAACACACCTATCAATCGAACTTATGAAATGAGAAGCTGAGTTGGCACATAAAAAGCAAACTAAACTTATAATTAGCGCAGCGTACAAACGTATCCTCTGCTCAGAGGAAATCATTGAAACTAGCAAATGTCATTGTTCCGCGTTCGAGTAAAGACAGATTTATTATCCATCTAGTCACGTGTGAAATGCTTCCATACGAATTTTAAGTTTAGTGATCATACAAGTAGAAACTCCGGGTTAAGATTTAAAGGGGTACTAAAGGAAAAACCTGACTTGGCGATTTTCCACGTTCTTTGTGTTTAACTTGCTACCATAAAACGATTTTCAATAAAATTTTGCCCCATTGCGGTCTGACCATCATTGCGCGCGTACTTTTGTCAGAGCTTTCAAAACCAGAATGGGCCTGAGCAGCGAAGCGTGCCACTGTACAGTCTACGTAACAAAAGACGAGCAATCAGCTGATCACGCAACAGTTGTTACTGCCGGCGATTTAACTGTAGGCTATGTATGTATGTACATCAAAACATCAGATTTCAACGTCAAAATATCAGACAGTTTGCTCAAAACCTCAGATCTGATGTTAAAACATCAGATGTTGTAACGTGGCTTTTGTTATTGCTGTCTTTTGTGACGTATTCTCGAGCTGTGTTTGCACTTTTTGGTCATTTTGAAAAAAAAATGAAAATAAATGAAACATTGGACTTTGGGCCTTGCCAGCGCCATTGAAAACAAATTTTTTTCGTTAATTTTTTTTTAAATGTATTCTTGAATGTTCAGTTTACGCATTTTAATGCATAATTCCCGTTTGAAAATTTCATTTAGTATGCCTTTAATACAGCAAAACTTGCCTTTATAGTCTGGTAAGAGCCGCTATATATGAAGTTATGCTGCTCTACCAGAGCTCGCACCCAGTGATTCAGTCCTTCCAACTCCTGTTTGAACTTAATTCCCGTTCGCTCCACTTTCCACACCTGGTAAAGGAATAATCAAAATGAGAGTGTTTGTCATGCGATGTATGTGACGTAAGCACAAAGAAGTCGGTGCGTTTTCTCAGCGGTTCATAATCAAAGAAGATTCTGAAAGCACAGTGTTACATTAAGTCAGTGATGGATGACAAGTGTTATAGAGGTGGAGCATTATCAATCATGCACGTAAAAATTAAAAAAAAATTTTAATTACAAAAAAAAGTGGAAAATATGATCAAAATTCAAAGCTGAATGACTTTACCTTCGGCCATGTGGACCAATGGATCGAATTATCAAGTGTCGATAATAGAAGTCTCAAAAATTGAAACAAGCAAATGCCTCTTTTTTTACTGACCGTACCAGCCAAAAATGTAAATTTCAGAATTACCGGTATTTCTTGTATGTGTGTTCATGCGGACAGTTGCTAAAATAAGTCTCGGAAAAGGCTTTCTCGGTTTACGAAAAAACCATTACAACTTTATTTATAAAGAAATTTGGTTTGCTGTGACACAACGCATAGTGAAATTCCTAAGTAACCCACTGCACAACACCCGACTAACCTTTATTGACTTTAAAGACCCGCTAAACAACATATTATTAACGTAAACCAAGGTGCAGACGGGATTTTCATGGGCTGCGATTGAAAACATTTCTTCCAAAGAGTCTATGCTCCACACCTGAATGATAATAAAAAAGTGGAGAGTGGCAGGAACCTCATGGTGTCGTTATTATACTACTGACGGATTCCAACACTTTTGACGAACAATCTATAGTATTCAAGTTACGGATATATTCGAGCTTTTCTTAATTGCAAACACTCAACGAGAGCAGGAACGAGAGATTTTAAAATCGATCAAATACACACTACTTTTGTAGCAGTTGAATAGGTCTAGCCTACCATGACATTGATTGGCAGGTTAATAAGTTTGTTGTGTGATAAAACTATGGATAACAGGTTCTACTTCTAACTGGTTTCAAAGCTTTAGTGGAGATATTTCGCTTATTCGCTATTGCATCAAGAGTCAAATATAGACATACGATGCTAAGTAACATCACAGCGTTTATATATCACTATTGCAATTTGAAGTAAACATACAAAAAGTTGAATTTCCTTATGCTAAATTAAAATACGGTAACGCGAGTTAGTACTTGACGTGAACGCAAAAAATTGGGCCCAAAGCCGAGCAACAGAGGCTTAAGTTCAAGTCAAGCTTTCAAGTTATCCATGGAAGGGTTTCCTGAATATTTTTTCAGAAAAAAATCACATATGTTTCGCTTGAGATACCACAGCACATATTCCCAGCTTGCTAACCTTTATGGTACAATCCGCCGACCCACTGAACAGCATATCACCATAAGCAGCCAACGCCAGTACAATATTGTCATGGCCTTCGAGAGTTTTTTGGCACTTGTAGTTGGTAGCGGTATCCCAAACCTAAACAAGAATAAATATGACGCAAATATCTGTACAGCTCCCAGTACAGTAATTTATGACTTTTACAGAAAACATTAAAAAATACGAAGCATAGAAACGAAAGTTAATTATAGAAATGGAAATTCCCTGCAAAGTTATTTGTGATACATTATTGATGTCAAACTTTGCTAGAAGTTCTTGCCTTGTGTAATGCTTCACACATTACTGTGCAATTTAAAATTTGAATTGTACTTTTAAGCAATAAGCAGACGAAACTACCTGTAATATTATGGCCACACACCTTACCTTGATTTGTTTGTCAGATGACCCACTAAACAGGAAGTCGCCGTGAACACATAGACACCACACTGGCCCGGTGTGGCCCACAAAGGTTCCTTTGCATTTAAATATTTGCTGTGGGTCATATGCTGAAAAAATAATTTGAATTTTATAAACTTTTTGTTTGTCCCCCTTGCATTGCAAGCTCTCCTGATACCAAAAACAAATAATATATTTTTCATTTTATGGTAACAGCTTATAAGTCTGCAGATGTAGTAACAGTATAACTTATAATAAAAATAAGCTTTGTCTTTGAAAGTGATATTTAATTTAAAAAAAATAATCATGCACTTCTACGATGTTATAAAATGAAGGCAAACTGTTACAAAAACTAAAAATCAAATAAAAACATCGCTTAAAAAATCAAATCATTTTGTGAACCTACAGCCAAGATTGCCCATATGTAGTCTCGTATTGAGGTCTTGCAGCTGGCTATTGATGACAGCCGTATCTTGGCGAAACTGTCTCAGTTCATCGACCAGTTTAGCCTGGTTATTTCCCAAAACATCTGAACAATCAAAAGATCGTAAACACGTTTTTTAGCATTGAAAGAACGAGTTTGGGCAGCAGCGGACTTAACTATTCCTGTGCAGCTACAATGTATGTAAATCAAATCGTGGCAAAGAAAAAAAACTAAGTGATGAAATAAGTCGCAAATGCAACAGACTGAATAGTGAATACACTCTTGATGTAAGTGATGAACGTTTGTTGGCTTGCGTGGTTTCCGATACACAGACATTTCACTTATTTGCAAAGCGACGTAATGAGACGTTGAATTAGCGTCGATAAGCACAATTAAAAGTATGATCTTTTCAAGAAAATAATGATTAATCGCAAACAGGGCCAGCACTTGATGTGGTTTCTTCCTATGACGAGACAAATGTACAGAACGTGTAGTGCAGCATTGAATCACACGGGTTGCCATTTAAATATTTAAAAGTGATGCCTGCATTTGAACTTACCCAGTTTCAGCTCAATATTCTTTTCGAGTTCATCGACACGTTCGGCCGTCTTCGATAACATTGACCTAAGTGACAATTTATATTTTGTCACTCCACATTTTACTATGATACCCACCCAGCTAGCAAAAAGCTGCTGTTTTTACATCGTTTCAGCGTCACCAGACGTTGAAATAATGAATAAATGACAAGTTTCGCTGAGTGGGTAATGCGCCATCGACAGAAGGTTTTCAATATTGTCATTTGCAGTGTAAACGGAATATTACCTTGACATCAAAACCCGTCATTTTCAGTGATTTAACATCTGCAGACGTTGAAAAATGACGGATTTCCCTGTCTGGGTGCCTATTACTGATGTTGGATTTCACGACAACCCAGACAAAAAACTAAGCACATTTGAACGTATAAACAGTCTGATTTATGTTGAAACGACTTTGTTGCATGGTGCAATTTCGTAAAGAACTCATTACGAACCCAAACGTTATGCGTCACTATCAGAGAATAGCAAGAAAAACGTTCTTTCAAATGTTAAGTGTGCTAAACATAAACGGAGAGCAAATTTCGAACATTCATGTTTTATAGATTACAACAAAAACTACACACTTTGAATCCTCGATTCATTCTTCTGCATCTTAGATTCATAATTAAAGGAGAAAAGTTGTTTAAAAGAAAAACAAGTTTCCTCTCGGACACGATAACTTGCAATTGAAACATTTATGATTGTTTTTGAAATGAGACATTTAAACTAAAACAAGTGAGACATGAGTCGTGAAAGGTGTTACGTCAATCACCTTAAAAACTTGTTCTCTTCGTCTCTGTGTTTCATAGACATGTGAAGCTTTTTGATTTTGTCTTCTGTAGACTGAAGGAAATCCTTAACAAATTCATACTTGCACTCGCGCAAGTGCGAAGTGAAGCTGTCATTGTCACCGACAAACGTACACCTGGGAAGAACCATCACACCTTGATGAAAGCGGTTCGAAAAAAGACCTTCCATGTTTTAATCTGGACAATACTTTGCAAAATCTGCCATATCATAAAGTGAAGGTAATCTTATAAACGGTAACACTAAGCACAGCGTCTAATAGTAACCAGAACTGCATTTCTGTGAAATAATCCTTCGCCTGAGCCTACGTGGCGTTGCCACATGCACAAAGTTCCCAGCTCGCAAAACCCGCCCTTTTTACCAGGGCTGTGAAGTCGGAGAGATTTTAAAGTGTCCGGAGTCGGCTAGTTAGAGGAGTCGGAGTCGTTTATTTTTCGTCCGACTGCATAGCTCTGCTTTTTACAATGATTCAACGTCTGTAGACGGACGGATTTTGTTGGCTGGGCTGTACGAGGCTGTATAAATGACACGTTTCTTGCTCTGTTAATTGTTTATTACTTTTTCAAACATTTAAATCTCAGTAAGAAAAAATACGGTGACAACAAATGCAGACTAAACTGAGTGCAAAACATACCCATATTTGTGGTTGTGGCACTGGATGTTTTTGCAGGTTTCAAGATGGTCAGACAAATGCATTTTAAGCATGGTAGGGCACGATGGATTGTTAGGACAGGTGACAGGTGCATACTGGCATGTGTCTTCATGCTTTCTGTTCAACACAATAACACGGAATCAATATTGAGTCATAAACAGATGATTGGACAGCGAAGGGATTGGGTCGACTAAAACTATTTGAACTTTTGGAAACGAAAAAGAGACAGTACAAGACTAGAAAAGCAACGAAAACTAGGAATTCTCCACAAGGACATGGGAAGCTAAGAGCTTTTGGTTATGAAAATCTTAGGCCTAGTTGAGAAGGGTAGGGTGTGACAGCCGCCCGGACCTTTTTAGAATTTGCCTACCTTTTTTTTGGTGGTGAGGTTTTACCTGTATAAGATTCCTGTAAAGTTTCAAAAAAATTGGTCAAGGTTTAGAGGTGGCCCGTGGCCACTAAAGTTTTTGGGGGGTGAGCGATGTATTTTTTGTTTGTTTGTTTGTTTATCTTTATCCTGCATTGCGGGAAAGCGGACTTGAGCGCTATGCATCGGTGTACGCCTTCCGACGTACACCTGACCCACGCTGCAGCCGACGGCAATGTCTGTTTCCGGTTGTCTACTTTACTTATGACTTAAATTTGGTACTACCCATTACTCGAAATCGATCACTGGGTAGAGGCAATTATCGTAAAGTTTCTTGCCTAGAGAAACAACAGCAAGTGCGGGTGACTGGAGTCGAACATGCAGGCTTTCGACTGTGAGCCCAACGCGCTAACCACTCGCCATTGCTGCCGACTGCCGACTCGACATTGCTGCCGACATTTTTAGGGGTGCTTTTGCTATATCTCGGCTCCTAGACATGATAGAAGGTCGTTTTATAGCTCAATCGATGCAGAATAAGCAAATTTGTATTAGACTTGTGAAGAAACTATTTGCCTAAAATGTTTAGTTTTGAGTTATTTAAGAAAAACCCGTTTTTTGCACAAATTTTGTGAAAAATTGTTACATATGAATTGAATATTTTATCATTTTCACTTTTTTTTCTTCTTAGGAATACCTGGAGAAGTGCAGAAGCTGTAACTCTTCAAAGTTTAAACCTAAGTTACCTCATGTTTTGTTTTGTTAGAAGCATAGAAACTGAACACTAACATTGTGTTTACTGTTAAGGCAATTTTTATGGTGGTAAGTGCTAATTTATATTACATGCTATGTCACAGTTTAAAGATCATCATCATCAACCAATTTTGATTATACAGGCCATGAATTAATCCTCATGTCAAGGGTGTGGCCTGTCTGTCGAGAGCAAAGTCTTCCTCTCCACACCTCATTTATTGGGTTGACAGAGTTCATGTTCAGGGCTACAAGGTCATGTTTTACAAGTTCTTCCCAAGAAAGTTTTGGTCTACCTTGACCCCGCTGTGCTGCGATGTTAACACAGCTGACCTGTGAGATCCAGCTTGAGCTGCGCTCAACGAGACCAAGCCATCTCAGTCTGCCTAATTGGAGGACTTCACTGATGTTTTTTATTGAGCTTTGATAGAAGTGTCCCAAACTGGATGTTGTCTTCAGGCTTGACTAGGCGAGTCCATCTTACCATCAGAGCGATGGCCAGCAGATATGAGGATCAAGAAGGGGATGATTGTGAAGATCTGCTATGAAGCCCTAGCACAGGGATTTGTGATGGATGATTATGAGGAGCTAGTCAAACTAGTGCTTTTGCATCTTGGTGAGGGAGCTGAGACCTTTGGAGGTTTTCTACATCCGGGTGCTTGTCACCACGCCAGATGGATGGCCAAGATTTTATACTGCATCAAGATCGTTCTTCTCACTAAAGTTATTACTAGAGATCTTCCTGCAGGTTTTATATGTTCAAAGCAACAGCTAAAGAAAATCCAAAAATTTGTTCAGCTTGTTGTATATTCCTATGTGCCATGGTGGCTAACCACTTTTGTGTCAACTTCTGCTCCTTGCAACGCACCTAGAACTTATCAACGTCAACGAGTATGAATAAATCGAAAGCAGTATGGCCAAAGCAGCTCTTAAAGCTCTAAAGGGGCACATGTGATATCTTAGTGAAGAACTTATCCCCCTTACCCTTTTCGATAGCAGTGTGTCTGACGGGACAAAGCAGAAAATTGTTCAAAAGCTGACAAGCTTTGAAAATCCTGGACATTCTTTGAAAAGAGAAGGAAGTGATTTTGGCAAACCCTCCTTTCCTTCCGTTGCTACAAAACCAACAGATGACTTGAGCTCCTTTGTTGGAGAAGAATCTTAGAGCTTCTTCAGAATCTTGAGGATTGACACAACCTTTTTAAGTGTTGGTGTTGTCGATTGGTGCCAGAACGGCAGCTACTGTGAAGCAAAGAAACGGGTTTCAAATCTTTGTGTTGTTAATGATGCAGCAGAAAGGGGTGTCAAACTGTGCCAAGACTTTATAGACGCTACTAAGACAGAAGTTTCATTTCAAAATATTCTTCAAGTAGTTGAGAACAGCAGAAATTCTATGCCCAATCAGCGTAAACAATACTTACATCCATCTCGGTGTTGGTTTCTTACATTGTGATTTTTATCATCGCTGTTCCTTGCTATCAAATGTATTTTGTGATTTTGTTTAACATTAACTAAACATGTGAATTCATCATTTCATTGATTTTCCATGTGTTTTAACCCAAGAAGAAAACGTGCTAAGAACATTTTTCTCACAAATATGCAAAAAACAGGTTTTTCTCAAATAACTCAAAAACTAAACATTTTAGACTGAACATTTGTTCACAAGTTTGATATAAACTTGCCTATACTGCATCGATTGAGCTATAGCATGACCTTCTATCATGTCTACGAGCTGAGATATAGCAAAAACGCCCCTAAAAATGCATCCCGCACCCCCAAAAACTTTAGTGGCCACGGGCCACCTCTAAACCTTGACCAATTTTTTTGAAACTTTACAGGAATCTTATACAGGTAAAACCTCACCACCAAAAAAAAGGTAGGCTCTGTGAAACCAAGTTTTAAAAATCATGGGGCGGCTGTCACACCCTAGAGAAGGGTTTGCAGAAACCAGTCGGGATTTGCCACACAAGCATGTCCTAGAAACAACGCATGGCGCTTGTGGGGGCACTTTGACTAAGATAAGCGCATGTTTTTTTCAGCTTCCATACCAATAAAAGTAATATATTAAATTTTCTGTTAGCTGTACATTGAAACGAATGTGGAGCTATGCTAAAATAAACTTGATTGATTGAAACAGTATTGACAGAATAAAATCTTACAATAAAAGATTAATCCAATAGTTTACTCCATTGTCATGAATACAATACAGCATCAACAACTCGCAATTGCAAAAATTTAAAAGAATGTTAAAATCCAAGACAATTAGTGGAAAAGTTATTAGATATAAAACAGAGACTTACTTTCTTTCGCTGAGTTTAATTGTAAATGGACAACCGGCAGGATTGACTTCATGTTCGCCAGGTTTTTCCTGGTTCAGCCGGCATCCGTATCTGCAGTGAATGAACAAAGCGCCAACCTGCTCACTGACAGCCAAGTTGGCGACAATCTGAATAAGCAGAAAAAGCGAGTCAATAAATCAGTCCTTTTTACATTGATTCGACGTCTGGTACTGAACAACCAAACCAGTGATAATATCCTTCAAGTTCAGATAACAACATTCCAGAGTTATCACTTTGGTGTGCAATGGATGGAGCATTGAAGCAAATACAAATATTACTTTGCCAAAAAACTTACATGCTCTAAGACTTCAAAATCTGACTCCAACATAAATATTTAACAAAGGATTCCACACAGTCACTACTGTAAACCACATTAAAATGACCTGTTCAAATGGAGTGACTGATACGTACCGATGACATTTTCTTGTTATCCACTGGACAGGCATCAACAGATAAAGAGCAGCTCTTGCAAAATGAGTGGCCGCATGACATTATAACAGGACTTTTATATACATATTGACATATTTTGCACAGCAGCTGTACGGACGGAACTTCCACAAATACGAGCGGCGCCTAAGCAAAATTGTAATTTATTACTTCAGCCATTCAGAAAATTTGTTACTTAACGAACGATTCTAAGAAATTTAAAAACTGAGACAGTTTTTAAGATACAAAGTAACATTTGAATAAACAAAGTTAAAAATAGTAAACACTTTTAATGCGTTACGGCAGCTTTGCATGCGAAAAAATTTTATTGTCTTTCATGACTTCACACATTATATATCAACAGTAGTCAAAAATACTAACTAAATACATAAACAGCCAAAAATACATTTGTCACTTCTGCTTTAACAAAAAGAACCACAGTCACTGAACTGGCGACTGTACTTTTCTTTGGAATTATTGCAATATAAAAATACAACTTTGAGATGAAATCATACAGTAGATTAAAGATACGGTACAATAAAAATAATATCTTACGCCATCCTCAATTGCTGGAGACCGATACGAGTTTTGAGATAACGTTGATGTGGACGAATTTCCTGACATTGATCGAAAAAGTGAAAATGAATCACTGTGTGCTAAACTTCGAGGCAAACTGCTGTGAGCACTGCTGCTTCGTAACTAAACAGTAGGTTAAATGTTACTTGACTTTAAGAAGGGCATGTACCGTACTACAAAAACATAAACTATATAAAGCGCAATTCTACACTATCTAAAGCTAAAGCAAATTTTCAGTTATTGAAAAAAAAATCATGGATTATTGCTGTTGCATCACATGATGGTTGGTAAACTATCCCAGAGCCACCTTATTGTGCACAATAGCCAATCCCTGACAATAGCTGGAGTGAAATTGCACAAAAGATTTATTGAATATGTTTTACAAAGTGTAGAGTAAACAACATAGGGACAGTACATTACGGGACGTGTAACTCCGCTGTTCAGTCAACATTAGAAGGGTCAATTGCCAATTTGACGTTTTTTACGCTTTGCTGCTGGCTTGCTTTCAACTAGAAACCTTAAATTATTTTAAAACCAGCTTTATTCCTCTTACTATAACCCATAAAAAGCAGGGCTGTGGAGTCGGGCGAAAAATATGCGACTCCGACTCTTTGATTTATAACGGGCCTACTCCGACTTCAGTGTTGCCAGATTTTTCTGAAATTTTGTCCTTTTTCATTTTTTTAAAAACTAAAATCATTAACTTTGTAATCAAAGTTGAAACGGCGGGTTTTACAACTGACAAAAACCAACAAACTTCTATTTTTTGGTAAAGGTTTGGAGCGCAATACAGAAAATAAAAATCAATTGAAAAAGTGTATTGCAAATAAAAATTTGGACACCGCACACACCAAAATCCCACCGATCCCGACTCCACAGCCCTGATAAACAGCACAATATTATGTAAATTAGAAAAAAACGTATGATAACAATTCTAGTGTTGCAGATGAGCCAAAAGCGGATGTATTTGCGCATCCCCATGATATACAATCCCGAAGTAAACAGTGTAGTACAGTAGTATCAATCAATACCGGACACCGGTACTTATGCAAAATTATCAAGTCATACATAATTTTGCAACTTAATTTCAGAAATACAATTTGGGTAGAGAAGTATTTTTTATACGATAAACAGACAGAACACAGCCACAACACTACATTTAACAGTACAAAAAAATAAGCGAACATTTAGCACCATACCGGTACTTTGGTGCTAATTATTATCTGACTTGGTTTTTCAATAGGCATCTTAAAAGGGTTTTTGAATTCGGTTTCCAATACGTCTGTCCATCTTGTATAATCTGCTTGTCCTTCTCTGAATAATTAATTTTACCTCTCAAATACTTGACCCGTTGAGCTGCGGAATTTTTTAGTTATCATTTGTGTGAGCAAGTTAAGCAGTTTCTCAAATGTTTAGATTTGACCATATGTTTTGCTGTGATACTGTATGATTAAGTGTTTTTTTTTAAATATTTTTCTTATACATAGGCTTGAAAAGAGCTGTATGACTAGCCGAAAACCTTCGCTCATTGTTTTTTTTTCATAATGTTAATTGCAATGTTGTTGCTGAGTTATGTCTGTTTATTTTCAGAAAATTTGAAAACTGCATTGAATAAATGCACATTGATTCCAAGGATATAATTATGATACTCATTGCTTATTTAAGCTAAAAAGATGTTTTAATTCAATAAGGACAATATTTTTACAAAGAATTTACTTAAAGGTGATAAAGTATACACGACAAAATATCAATTAGCTTATATATCTTTTTCTCTCTACAACATCTGATTATGAAAAACAAATCTTACATCTTCTCTACTGTCACTGAATGACTTGAAGCCTGGCAAAGAAGTAGGTCGTTGGAGTTCATCATATTCAATATCATTGTCATCTGTATATTACATAACAATGATGCAATGAAACAAACTAGAGTTCTATAAAAAAATAACTGATAACAATCAGACTTAAAATTGAACAGAAACATGACTTCCACTTTTCAAAAAAGGATTTAGAAAACAAATAAACATATTTTTGTACCATATGCTGTCATAAATTTAACAAAGATATATACACAAGATAACAGCTAGAATGTGAACGGAATTTAAAATCTTGAATTTGAAGACAGGTTATTGTAAAAAAATACATCAATCGCAAATTAGTGCGGAATATACTTAATAAGCTGCATAATCAGAGATGTAATAACAATAGTAAAACACTTAGAAACATGAAAAAACCATTAAACAATTAATAGTTACATACTTCATCAAGACGCACTTCTAAAAGAAACAAACAATAGCACAAAAAGTCTTTAAAATTCCAAAACATGGGCATTGGGCATGCAATTAAGACAGTGGACCTACTAGTTTTTTTGATTTGTGTAAAATCATTTGTGATTGTAATCACGTTTTGCCTTTCAGTTTTACAATACTAAACATTCTAGTTCTTTTAAATGATGATGTTCGTCAATTAACGTGTTGAAAGTAAACAATGAATACAAACAAACCTGCAGACAAAGGAGAAGCAAATGACGGACCAAATGGTGAATCCAATAAAGGCTGAAATACAATTAATTAGTTTAGGTATGCAGGACTTTGAAATTAAGCTAGTCTTAGAACTAGAGTTATCAAGTCATGAGTCAGTCTGACCATACTTCTAAGTATGCAATTCTTCAAAATTGACGTTCAAAATTCTGAAATCCTTCTGACTCTTGCCTTCATAGTCTTGTTGCAACTTACAGCAATATCCTGGTTAAGTTCACAATGAATCTAAGAAATGCTAAAGCTTGCACGTACATAGTCTGGAACCAACAAGGAATGATATGATTTTTCATGGATCAGGCACCATGATAGTCCAAAGTGTACAATTGGCAGGGTTCGATCTTAACGCCAGTCCGCTAGCCAATGGCTAGTGAAAATTTGTGCGGACTAGTAGAAAGGTTGCAGTACTAGTCCGATTGGCTAGTGAAAATATTCGCCGGTGAAAAGTTTTCGTTTACAAAATGGTGATTGGCGACGTCACTCTGCAATACTGCAAACAAAGAAGGCTGCAAAGTCGGTCAATTGAGTACAGGACTACTTTTTTCTCGCAACTTTGCTAGACACAACACGTGGTAGTAGTGAGCACTCCAGCACTAAGAAGCCAGCATCCCAGCAAGCAGCAGTTAGCGAAACAAATTAACGTTTTTGTTGTTGATATTATAGTGATCAAATGCTGTTTCAACGTTACTACAAAGTGTCTAATGCTTAGTGTTAGCTGGGTAGTTGTCTAACGCATGTGCCACTGTGCCTCCGTGACTTAAAGAGTTATGCTGACCCAACAAGCCAGACAGATCTGACGATAGAGGCCTAACCAAACGCAATCCATCCAAATCCAATAGTCCACTTCTTTTGACAGTGAACGAATATTATGTATTGTACCACCCTGGCAAGTGGCATGTCATCTCGTACTACAGATGCACACAATGTAATATTAAAACATAAATAAATATTAAGCACACACCGCATGCCACATTTATTTTTTATGTTTTAAAATTGAATTGTTTGCGTCTGTAGTACGAGAAGGTGTTTTTGTGCGTATTGTTGCTCTCTTGTGCGTACTGAAATCTGAAAGCCTTTACTTTAGTTAGTTTCAGTCTAAGCCGAAACACTTATTTTAATACTTCATCAGACAAGTGAAAAGTCAGTAAACTGGTCGAACTAGTGAAAAATCGTGCGGGCTAGTGAAAACGGGGAGCAACTAGTCCGGTGGGCTAGTGAAAAAAAAAGTTAAGATCGACCCCTGATTGGGCAGTGTAACTTTTATGGAGAATATAAAATTTGAACATGTTTCTGTCTCCTACTTAAAAAGTATTAGTTGCTTGAAAATGTATATTATTATATATGGTTCATATAAGGCTGTTTATAAAAATGTAATAAATTGACTATTATTATGAATGCATCAAAAAAGACTTTTCAAAAACTAACTTAATATAAAATTAAAATATTAATACTTCAAAATCATTTGACAAGACATTATGTTTTTAAAAAGTACAAAAAATAAAACACTAAATAAGGTACGGTAACCTACTGTTTGTTGCTGACTGCTTTGACTCGTCCCTGAGCTACGAATTCTTGCACTGGAAACTGATACACTTGATCGTGGAAGTAATTGACGTTCAGCAGAAGTTGATGAACAATGACCACGACCTGTTGAGGATTGAGAGGAAAGTCTTTGACGTGACATGACACAAAAACTTATACTAGCACACTGCACACAACCTGCAGTGTTTTACATAAAGTGCATTAGTATATATTGTGCATATTTTCTTCTTTTAATGGCATAATAAGCTTTTCAATATTAAAAACACGACTGGTTACAACAATATAGAGAAACTTCATTAAATGTATTTTACAAGATTAAAAGTATCAGATTCCAGCCAGGCCATTTTAAAGTAGGCCTATATCCATAGGCGCCTAACTATTTTTTTGGCCGTGGGGGCGAAAGCGTGTTTAATCAGCAGCAACTTAAATTCAGCAAAATGTCACGCAGATGGATGACGTAATTATGTCGTCACACTAGGATTGCTTTTATTACCACACTCGGAGTTATCGCTACGTTCGACCTACCGTTAATTATTATAAATAAAACTTGACCAAAACACATGCCATGCGTCTGCGTTGGCTAGCGGTTGATGGACTGTGACTCTTTAAGCTAAGCACAACATAAAGTTTAGCAACGAACTAGATTTATTAGCATGAAACAAGAGACGAAAAGGTTTACTAAAATGTATAATACTGTGTAAATGGAATTGAAAATACTAACTTGATCATACGCTTGAAAATGTACCTGTTGAAAGCAAAATTATTTATGTTTACATCAATCAAAGCGCATCAATTCAACAGCACGTCACCTTGAATAAATTTAAAAGTTGCTGACATCGGTAAACAGCTTTTGAAAAATAGTTACGGAGAGACGTTTGATTAAGTTTTCGACTTGACATTGCTTCCTTTTCACTACAATATCGCAACTTATGACTGACCTGCTTTCAATTCGCTGTAAAACGCCCGTTTTCCTGTGGCAGATGAAACAAATAATTCCCGCCTTTGATCAGGTTTCAATGACAACAGTCGTGTGTGCGCCATGCAGTTTGCTCGAGTCCGTTGTTGCGTTGATTATGCCGTGTGTGTGCAATGCGATTTGTACCAGCCCTTGTTGCGTTGGTTAGTTAGTGGTTACCTCGGGCCCAGACTTCAAGTTTATTTTCACAGCGAGCGATTCACTGCCGCGACTATTCACTGCAGAGGTTTGGACTTTCGAAAACGACATCGATTCTGTTTGCAAGCGCATTAAGCCAAACGCACGCTGCGTCTACGTAGCAAATTATGTTGTTTTTGGGTGCATTCAACATCTGATGACATTGAATCGACGCAAAATGGTAGATTTTTGCTATGTCCCAGGCATCAAATTCAGTCATTTTTTGTCTGGCGTGGGATTGTAGCATCGCTACTCGTTCTGGTGATCATTTATCACGAAGCTGTTGCGGTTTGCATTTAAAAAATGTTTTCCTGCTGCCGATCGCTAGTTCATCTATTGTTTTATGTATCAATACAGCATAAAAAGTTGCTCCCACGCAGAAATATGCGTGGGGGCCTGGCCCCCACACCCCTACGGGTTAGGCGCCTATGCCTATATCAAATTTAATTTCAACTGTGGGAGTTGGTATACAAGTCCCACCCCCCTTGGTAACTCATGACAAAGACAGGACTCAACCAAACATATAGCCTAGGGTGAAACTACTTTACCTTTGCTTTACTGTTCAGTGTTCACACGTTTCAATCCACATGTTTTGGTCAATTCCTCTTTGTCATGAGTTGCCAGGGGGGGGGGACGTGTATACCAGCTCCCAATTGTGTTGTATAGGCCTATACACTACAGGTACAGTAGCCTATGTTTTTTCATATAAAGGACTTTGGTAAGTTGTATTATAATATTATTATAATATATATAAATTCATGACTATAAATTCATAAATTCTTCTATAAATTCATGACATGACATTCATGACATTTTCTTAGAAAGGCACTAGATCTAAAGGTGGATGGGAAGAGGAAACTCAGTCGTCCAAGAAGAACGTGGAAACAACAAGTGAAGGATGAATTTAAAAAAGTCGGACTGAAGGAGGAAGATGCAAGGGACAGGGTGAAATGGAGAAAAGGGATAAAAACAATTGCTGCGCGGAAACAATCGGCCACCCCCACTAGTGGGGAACAAACCGACGATGGATTATGATGATGATGAAATTATTACGGTATTATATATAATCATTAATGAATCATATAATAATGTAGTTACGTATTACTCTCTAAACCCTTGACAGCCTGTTTCATCTTAAAAAGGGAATCATCAGAAGGTCCTTAAGTTAAAGCACCAAAGGGTTTAGAGAGTAAAAACTATATTTGATTTAATTCACTCTGCTTGGCTTTTTGCTTGATATTTAGCACTTTTTATAATATTAATAGTATTTATTGTATAGGCTAATCATTATTACCGGTATAATCCATATTATAAATGAACAATCTGATTTGATCTGAAAAGCAGCAGAAGAAAAATTTAACAACCAGTTACTATGAGCAGTGTTCCCTCAAATGCAATTCCTTAAATCTAATTTAAAATTTGACCTAAAGTAGACTAGAAATGAAATTCTCAATCCAAAGACCAATTTTCTGGAAAGAAGTGAAAAAACTGATCATGACTTGAAAACTTCACATGAATCATGGCCAGTTCAGTTTATTTGTTTTGTTGGCAAAATTACCCAACACACATACTTTGCACAACAAGCATGGCAACAAATACCAAAAATTCACCAAAATCAGCTGCTACCCGAAGACATAAATAAACAATACCGAAAATTATTCCACTTGTTTCCAATTTCGTTTCCAAACTATTTTGATTTTTGACCAAGGCACAACACCAGCGTTGCCAGATTACTTTTTAAAATCAAGTAATTTAATCTGAAAAACCAAGCCCAAAATGCGCAAGTCGACAGAAAGTGGTGGTTTTCTGCAAAGTCACAAGTGAAAAAAGTTTTCACCACTCATCAGCGTGATTTTTACGTCTGCAGTTATGCAGGTCTCTGAGCTGCAGTTACGCAGATAAGAAAGGCATCATGCTATGTTGTAATGATGAACCGACTGTGTTGTGTTGCAAAATTTTGTGCCATGAATATTATTTTGAGGCAAAAATGAAAGATTATAATTAGGCTAAAAGCGAATAGCAGAAATGGTTATATTGCAAAATGTGCAGTAGCTTACATGACCTTAAAAGGGCACCATTGCCCCCCTGCCCCTCCATCCACAGAAAAATTGAGGGGAAGGGGAGCATCCGCCACCCCTCCCCCCGCTTCCGGCGCCCCTGGCTATAGTGATTGCAACGCTCTCAGTGATGCATTTTCAATCAAAACTAGGGTTATTACTTATAGCTGCAACTCAGTAGTAATGTAGTGTAGTACGCTATAGCGTTGTTGGGATTGTTAATTTCTGGTTTCAGGGCTGTCGGCGTTTTATTTCTTGTGTTTTCCAATCAATGTTCCTTTCTGGATTCTTCCTATTTGACATCATGCTTTCTGAGTTATATCTTCGCCTCCACACTTGGATTTACAATAAATCAATACGTGTAGCACTGAAAACTGCGCATCCTGGTCACCCCTCGGCCCTCGCCACCATCTTGCCCAGGGGTGTTGTCGTCGTGACGACGGCTGTGTATGAGCTGGTGTCTCAATATTAGGGCTACCATACGTTCTTTTTTAAGAAGATTTCTCCTCTTTTTTCAAGCAAAATGAACTGTCCTGCGAGGACACTAAAAAATTCTCAAATGTCCTCTTTTTTGACAGTTTGAGTTTTCTTGCTTAGGCTATATTTTCAACGGGATTATATTGCTTGGTGACGTTTCAGCGACGGCTTGTAGGCTATTTGTTTTCTAAACATTTTGTGTAGGCTATAGCCTACCAATGTAACATGCTGATTTATAAATTCTACAAGAAATTGGCTCATTTTAAGGAACTGTTGTTGAACGTTCATTGCCTGGTTCACTGTAAGATATTAAACGACATTTTAAAGGCCATGCTCACACTTTCACAAAAAAATATTCATTTACCTACATACGTTTTATATTGATACAACGCCTGTAAACATTGTTGATTACCAACTCAGTTTGATTCGTTTGGTACTTGAAACAAATCGAAACGAATGTTTATAAGCAGTGACGATCGGTGAGGGAAAGCAAGGAAAGCAGTGCTTACCTTAGCAAAAACTATGCAAAATATAATGACTGAATTCTAGGTTTAACTTATTATTTTTATCACGTCTATTTTAACTTGAAAATTACTGTATTCGAGACTAGAATTACTCGTAACGCTTGTGAGTAGTCTAAGTCCTCACCAAACCGCATGTCTTGCCTATAAATGCCAATTGACGCAAACGCTTCTGTCAGAAACAATCACTGAGGCTCCAGGTAAGCAACTGTCAAACTTGCTTTTCCAGATTCAAAAATGTCAAAAAACGCCTTCGTTTTAACCAATCCTCACCCGTTTTGCAAAACGTTACCAGCTGCTTAGCCAATCAGATGTGTTATGGTTATGGTAGGTTAGTTGTGCTTTCTCAGTGACGTCAATGCGTACATTCGCTAGAGCGACTAGACTAACTCGTCAGAATGGTATCTCGTCACGGTACACGCACAGCATCATAATGCCAAAAAGCTTGTTGCTGTTTTTTGATGTCTCCTCGCCATGTACTTTAGCCTACTGTACTAGCTTTCATAGTCATGCCTTTGCCCTTTTTACAGCGTTGATATAACGTTACTTCGCCAATGAACGTTCAGGTGCGGATGCAATATTTAGTTTGTTAAGCTTCTATACGCAGGAGGCAAACTTATCCAGCTTTTTGTACAAATTGCTTGCGGTTGTAATGTTTAGGCCTAAGTGTTAGTTTTTGTAATGTAGGCTTAACTGAATATCTGAGAATGAACATTCATGACGAATTAAACATTTAGACAACTATTATTCCATGTCTAACACAGGATTTTGATCCTGCAACGTTAAAATTAAGATTGTTCATGACTTCTAAACATTAAATGGATGTATGATCACGACATAGGCGAAGTAGCCTACAATTAATCAAAAGTAGCGCGAGCGCGTGGAAATACCGATCAAAGAACGGCTTTTTTGAACAACCGCATCAGCGTCAACTAGCATTCGGAGAGCGGTAGTCTAAAACTCTAAATCAGTAGTTCTCAAACTGTGCGTCGCGACGCCCTGGTGCGTCGTTTCACTTTTCCAAGGGCGTCGCAGAATAGTTCCGTTTCTAGGCTGAACTCAGTTTAAGATTATAAAAATGAGGTTAACCCTTTGATGATTGCTGGGACACATGTGTCCATGCACTTAGCTATTACACCGCAATTAACTAAAAAATTTGCCACTGCTGATACCCTAACGCAGTATTGGATGTCTATCCTTCAAAAAAAATTGCTGACTCTGAATCATTTTTCTTGGTGTTATTTCAGTTTGAAAACAGTGAAGAGTTGAGGTTACAAGTGCGTTTTTTTCCCTTCAAATTTGCAAAGCATATTTATTACATTTGTCCAAGCTCGAGCGCAGGCCACGGCTCGAGTCGAAATTTGCAAAATACTTCCCGGAAAATTTTTTAAACTACGAATGGATTCGTGATCCTTTCGTGGTAGAAAATCCGGCAAATTTTTGGATTCAATGAATGACGATTATCCAGGTTTGGTGAAAGAAAGCACTGCAAATTATTATCCCATTCGCCACGTCGTATTTATGTGAAGCAGGATTTTCTGCCTTGGCGGTGATAAAACGAAATATCGATCACGAATAAACAGTGAAAGAAAAATGCGTGTGGCAATTTCAAAAATTCTCCCTAGATTCAATGAACTTTGTGAAAACAAACAAGCCCACACGTCACATTATATAATATGCATTGTTTTTTGTTGTTGTATCAATAAGCAAAACTTTAATAATAAGTTTCTTCATTTACTTTTATTTGCTGGTGCGTCGCAAGTCAAGAAAACTTTTCTAGAGGCGTCGCAACAAAAAAAAGTTTGAGAACCACTGCTCTAAATTATGACGATTGTCCGCCATTTTGTAAACTCTTGTTTAGTAGGCGCAAGATCAAAATATTTTCTTTCTTTGAAATGACGAAAAACGTTCAAAGAGAAAATCAGACCAGATAAAATATAAAAGTTGAATGATTAGTGATTACACAACGGTTAGAAGTTGAAGGAGAAATGGATTATTACGTAATAGTTATTAGCTTGCAGTATGCGAGGCGCTAAAAGCAAGAAGAGAAAAAGCGAGAGAGTATAAACTTCAAAGAAAATGAGAGCAACTGTCTGAAAGATTCAAAACGCTTTTAGAAAAAAACAAAGGGCGTCAATGGAAAACAACGTGTGAAGTTGCAAGTTATATCTTTTCAGACGCTGAATTGCAGTGAATTAATCTTGTCACTTATATTAGTAAACACGTGAAAAAAGATTACCTCGTTTGCGCAATAATCACTCGATTGTTTGTTCAACCCATGAAACGGACTATGTTGCAGCCAAATGCTGTCCAAGCTCTAGTCGGCATTCGGCAAAATTAGGGAGTTTTCTTTGATCTGTAGAATATACCTTAATAATTTTACGCCCCAACGGAACAGACTTACTTCAGCAACTGGAGAAAAGTTGATGTTATTGCATTTTAATTTACGTGCCTATAATTTTGAATATTAAAAAGCGGAAATGTTCTTTGTAATTAGGCTATTGTTTAATCGTTTTAAATTCGTAGTCACTGAAATTTGCTTAATGTTAATTTACTAAGCAGAGAGAAGTAAATTCCAAGTATAGGCCTATTACGCTTAATGCGTTCAACCATAGTTAATAAATATACCAAACTAGGTATATTTATTAACTATGGTTCAACAAACAATCGTGTGATTGCGCAAACGTAATCAAACCAGCTACCCATTCTATTTGAATAAGGTTTAAGGAATTATATAATATAATGTAGTGTGGTTTTAAAATTTTAAAGTTTATGAAGCTGCTCTGAAAAATCCTATGGATTTCTTGGACTTAACTTTTGGTTTCTGTTTTTGCGCTATCTTATGGCTGCAGCAGACCTTGAGCTTGGAAAATTAAAATCAAGAAAGCAGCAGTACACATATTCAGGATGCAGTTTGTTACAAGTAAAAAATCTGTCAAGTGGAAAGTACAGTTTAGAGAAAACAGCTTGGAATGAGTTATTAAAATTGAAAATCAACAGGATTAAGACAACCAGGAGAGGAAAGAAAGCAGGAAAGTGTTTCAGAAGACCAATTTCAGTTGTATGTACAAAGTCATCTGGTAGGCCTATAACTTTTCATCGAAAACAAAGTAACTTGAACTTAACTAATCTAATTCCAGTCCAACGTTTTCCCACTTCCAGTAAATTTCACTCTCCCTTAATTATTGGATGTTTAAATATAAGATCAATCAATAATAAATCACTTTCCTTAACTGACTTTATTTTTGACTCCAAAATTGATGTGTGTGCCCTGACTGAAACTTGGTTAGGAAGTTCAATTGATGGTCATGTGTTAAGTAACATCACTGCTAAAGGTTATGACATTTTGCATGTTCCCAGATCTCAAGGAAAGCGTGGTGGTGGTGTAGGTTTCTTATACAATGTCTCTGCCAAACTTGACAAGAGTAAAATTTTTGCTAGCTATCAGTTTTCTCAGTTTGAACATATGGAATGTATTTCAAAGCATGGTAATATTCCAGTATTAATTTGTGTAGCCTAATTTATCGACCTCCTCCCTCCATAAAGAATGGATTTAAAACAAGCATATTTTTTAATGAGTGGTTTAACTATTTGGAACAATTGTCTTTATGTAATAATGAAATTATTGTTACTGGAGATATAAATTTGCATCTTGATAATATTGGTTCAGTGGATGTTGTGCATTTTAACAATATTTCATCTACATTTGGTTTGAAACAATTGATCAATGATCCAACTCATGCAAAAGGTCACACACTAGACTTCATGTTAGTGCGATGTCATACAAACATTGTTGTTGATAAACCACTAGTCATTGATCCATGTCTGACCAATTTTCAGGGTATTTTCTCTTCTGACCATTTTGCATTAATATTAAAAACAAATCTATGCAAACCACCTCGTCCCAAGAAGGAAGTAAAATTTCGCAAATGGAAGAACATTATTGATAAAGATTTTGCTTCTGATGTCTGTCTTGCTTTTCAATCTTTAAAATTGAACTGTTCTTGTGAAGAACTTGTAAAATTGTATAATTCAACTCTTAAATCTATTTCTAATGATCATGCTGCCATCTGCTCCCAATTGCTCACACTCAAAACAAAATCTCTGTGGTTTACTATGGAACTCAAGAAAGAAAAACAAATTCGAAAAAAGTTTGAACACAAATGGAGAAAAACTAAATTATCTATTCATCGAGATATTTACAAAAAACAATGCAAATATGTGAACATGTTAGTACTTAAGGCCAAGAAAAATTACTATTTTAAGCAAATCAGTAAAAGCAAAACTCCAAAACAATTCTTCAAATTTTCTAAAACATTGATGGGCAAAGATAACAGAAGTGTTCGTCCAACTGGAAAGTCTGCTCAAGAAATTGCTGAATCATTTAACCAATACTTTTCAAACAAAATTAGTTTAATTAGGAATACTCTTCCATGTCTTCACCATATAGCCTAACTGGAGGAACTCAGTCAGCAGATCCTTGTAACCATATTCACATTGATTTTTCATTTTCTAGTTTTCTTGAAACAGACAAGACTGAAATTCTTAACATTTTAACTGCATTATCATCTGCATCTTGTGAACTAGATCCAGTACCCTCATGGCTCCTCAAAAAGCATTCATCATCTTTTCTGTCTATTCTGACCTCCATCGTAAACAAATCCTTGACAAGTGGTCTTGTTCCCCCAAAACTTAAACATGCCATTGTTCGTCCACACTTAAAAAAGCCTAGTCTAGACAAAGAAGAGTTCAAGAACTATCGCCCTGTGTCCAATCTATCTTTTGTGTCAAAAATATTGGAAAAAGTAGTTGGCAGACAGTTAAATGATTTCTTAAACGTGCAAAATTTATTTGATATCAATCAATCTGCTTATCGTCAACATCACTCCACAGAAACAGCTTTACTAAAAATCCATAATGATATTGCTACCGTACTTGACTGTAATCACAGCGTTGTTCTACTTTCTCTTGATCTTTCAGCTGCTTTTGATACCATTGATCACAAAATTCTTCTAAATCGTCTCAAATCAGATTTTGGCATTACAGGAATGGCACTTGACTGGTTCTCTTCTTATCTTTATGATCGAACTCAATCTGTAGCAATTGAAAACTCAATGTCTTCTGCAACATTCCTTTCTTCTGGAGTTGCTCAGAGTTCTGTTCTCGGCCCTGTCCTGTTTTGCCTCTACATAAAACCTCTGTTTGACATCATAAAGCGACATGGGCTTTCATACCACTCATATGCTGATGATATACAATTGTATTTGCGTGTTACTGATGAAGATTCATTGTGTTGTATTAAGTCAAAATTCCAAAAATGTATGGTTGATATCTCAAATTGGATGTCTTATAATATGTTGAAACTGAATCAAGAAAAATGTGAGTTTATTGTATTTTCTCCGAAACGGTGTATTTCAAAGTTTAATGACATGACCCTTACCCTGAGTAATATCAATCTTTCTTCTTCTAACTCAATTAAATTGCTTGGTGTAACATTAAATCAACATTTGTGTTTAGAAAACTTTGTCAGTTCCACTGTTAAATCTTGCTTTTTTCATCTTAGAAATATTGGTTCCATCAGACAGTTTATTAATGTTGATGCTTGTAAAACTTTAACTCATGCACTTGTGACGTCCAGGCTTGATTATTCAAATTCATTGTTAAATAACATTCCATATTGTACTATTTTGCGTCTTCAAAGAGTTCAGAATGCTGCTGCTCGGCTAATTACTTTAACACGTCAACGTGAGCATATCACTCCTATACTAAAATCCCTGCATTGGCTTCCAGTATTGTATCGTATTCGCTTCAAAATATGTCTATTAATTTATAAAGTTTTCCATGGTTTTGCTCCGAACTATCTAGACACTTTGCTTGTTCATTATAAACCTGCCAGAACTTTGCGTTCTCAACATCAATTGCTCTTGTGCAACCCTTCGTATAAGACACAGTATGGAAATCGTACCTTCCCAGTTGTTGCTGCCAGTTGCTGGAACTGTTTGCCTATTTGTGTGAAAGAAGCAGAAAATTTAAATAAATTCAAAACTCGCTTGAAAACGTTCTACTTCAATGAACATTATGACTGAAATTACCGCATTAATTATCACCATTGTCATGTACAGCGCCCAGGAGCATAGTTTGACTGTGGATGTGGCGCTATATAAATATTGTTATTATTATTATTATTATTACCCGATAATCTTCACGTGTTTGCTAAGCAACAAGATTGTCTGCAACTTTGCGTTCGAAAACAATAGTAATTTCTTCACAAGATGTTTTTCTTTTTTCGCCTATTGATGCACTTTGAATGCAAGGCTGGTGTGTTACTTTTTTAAAGGTTTTTGTATAGGCTATTCAATACCGCTACGTTCATTTTCTTTTACACTCTGGTCTTTTTCTCTTCTTGTTTCTGGCACTTTCTTGAATTCTGCGAGAAAAATACTGCAAACCGCACAAGATAATATATTGCACACTGCATTAAGCTACGTTTATTTTGCACTCTGTGAGCAATGGCGATTTTTCTCTTTTCACTGATTTCCGCGACAAATAAAACGCGTGTCTATCACCACTTTGTAGCGCGCAAGGAGGGAAGAACTACCGTAAAAAATCACGCTGTCTAGAGCAGGCGACAAAGTGAACGCTTTTAGACACTTCAAAGGCAGCAACTTGTAACAAAATCGCAACCACTTGTAGAGCGCCAACTAAAAGCAGCTTTTATCATTTAACCAAAGAATCGGCATCGGAATCGGCATCGGAATCGGAATCGGAATCGGCATCGGCAAAAATTTTGTAATCGGCACATCCCTAGCACTTTGCTAATTTTCATCTTCATATTTTTTGAACTTTCATTTCAATAAAATGCTTGATGACAATAATGACATGACAAGACATGAACAAGACATTTCCCATATATCACTTTGAGCGATAAGTAAAATGTAATAACGCTTAAGCATTACGCACAAGAAACTTGTGAAATTTGATAACGGATTTTCCTAGCGTCTTATATATAGGATGGCTTTTTTCTCAAAAAGTACAAATACAATTAGGAAAAAAATAATTGTGATATATTTTTTAGGTCATAATTATGCAATATTTAAATTTTCCGAAATTTTTTTTAAAGGGGTAGGCTACTAAAGGAAAAACCTGACTTGGCGATTTTCCACGTTCTTTGTGTTTAACTTGCTACCATAAAACGATTTTCAATAAAATTTTGCCCCATTGCGGTCTGATCAGCACTCTGCGCGTACTTTTGTCAGAGCTTTCAAAACCAGAATGGGCCTGAGCAGCGAAGCGTGCGACTGTACAGTCTACGTAATAAAAGACGAGCAATCAGCTGATCACGCAACAGTTGTTAAGCCTACTGCCGGCGATTTAACTGTAGGCTATGTATGTATGTACATCAAAACATCAGATTTCAACGTCAAAACATCAGACAGTTTACTCAAAACCTCAGATCTGATGTTAAAACATCAGATGTTGTAACGTGGCTTTTGTTATTGCTGTCTTTTATGACGTATTCTCGAGCTGTGTTTGCACTTTTTGGTCATTTTGAAAAAAAATGAAATGAAATGAAACATTGGACTTTGGGCCTTGCCAGCGCCATTGAAAACAAATTTTATTCGATAATTTTTTTTTAAATGTATTCTTGAATGTTCAGTTTACGCATTTTATTGCTTAATTCTCGTTTGAAAATTTCATTGAGTATGCCTTTAAGTAGGCCCTACTTCCACTTTCGGCACAAATGGGTGAACTTTTTAAGTTAAGTGGCACTTACGCATTTGGTTATTATTTTTGGATTAAAGTTATATCGCCAAGCTAAAAAAAAATCGATCTTACAGTTTATAACCGATCTTATGTTGTTATTGTGTGTAAATTTTGTCATTTAAACTGAGTTTGTGACGTAACCGCACGTCTTAAGGCAAGTTCTTGCAATTTTTGTTAATCTACTCATCTAAAGATTTAATGCGCTTAAAACAGTAAGTTTCATGTTTTGACAGGAGATTTTATTTTTTTTCTACAATTACTAAAAACTAACACTTTCAACGAAAAAAGAAAGCACAAGAATAAAATAGTTGATCGTGAGGTGGCGCGAAAGACCATGTTTCCTATGTAAAAGCGGCCTCGTATTGCGACACTTTCACAAACCAGCACTTGCCAATTTCTTGCGCTTCGCTTCAAAGGAATCTGTACCGCCTGTGCGCTTACATTTTAATTGTAAAATTCCTCGCGATTGCAGCAAAACAATAAGAGACTTGTTGCATGCATTTCATTGCATTGCAATTTGCAACTCTAAAAATTATTGTGTTGTCAGGGCCGTCGCTGCAGGGGGGCGTGCCCCCTCCCCTGACAACGACCTGTGCACACACACTTCAGGCACTGTAGAAGAACTGGTTTTAATTTTAGTTTCATTAACCAGGTGGCTAGTAAAAATATTACTTTTCATGGTCTTTCCACTTGTGTATTGATCCGAAATAAAATTTATCGGCGATTAATTATCGCCGATAATCAAATATTGCCTTCGGCGATAACGATAAACGATAACTGAAAAAATAATTGAGCGATAACGATAAGCGATAAAAATTTATCGCCGATAATGCCCATCACTGGCGACGGCACCGACCGGATAACCTCCAGCAAAAGAAATTTTGGCATGGATAGACAGGGGCGCCGGAACCAGGGAGGCAGGAGGGGCGGATGCACCCCTGCCTTCAATATTTCGTGGATGGAGGGGCAGGGGGACAATGGTGCCTTTTTAAGGTCATGTAAGCTACTGCACATTTTGCAATATAACAATTTCTGCTTTTCGCTTTTAGCCTAATTATAATCTTTCATTTTTGCTTAAAATAATATTTAGGCTACGGCACAAAATTCTGCAACACAGTAGGTTAGCCTACATCATTATAACATAGCATGATGCCCTTCTTTGTATATCAGACACTTTTATGTGCTTGTATCATTACTCGATAGTGAGCTGATATGTGAGCATTATCGCGATATCTTATCTTGAACCTTAAAAAAAATTGGCCTTTCAGTAATAAAAGTGCCCTTTTTTTATAATCCTGTTCCCCCTCCAGTCAAAAATCGTTCCGGCGCCCCTGTGGATCAGTAGCGCACCCAGAAAAAAATTTAGGGGGGGCTAATTCAGAAATTGTTTGTTTGTTTATCTTTATCCTGCATTGCGGGAAAGCAGACTTGAGCGCTATGCATCGATGTACCCCTTCCGACGTACACCTGACCCACGCTGCAGCCGACGGCAATGTCTGTTTCCGGTTGTCTACTTTACTTATGACTTAAATTTAGTACTACCCATTACTCGAAATCGATCACTGGGTAGAGGCAATTATCGTAAAGTTTCTTGCCCAGAGAAACAACAGCAAGTGCGGGTGGCTGGAGTCGAACATGCAGGCTCTCGACTGCGAGCCCAACGCACTAACCACTCGGCCACTGCGGCCGAGTGATTTGCGACAATAGTGACAGTAGGCCAATTCCCATCCCTTTGATTAATATTCAAAGGCACTCACGGCCCACAACCCACCGGTTGCCGATACATCAGTAGCCTATTCGTTCTCTCATAGCTCAATTGGTTAGCGCGTCACTTCTGGAACGAAGAAACTTCATAGATCAAGCGGCGCTGGTTCGACTCTCGGGGTGTGCGCTTGAGCAACGCACGTTAAGGACTGCTCTCCATTCAGAAGTATTTAATGGATGGAATAGTTCCCCGGCAACAAGACTTCAACAATCGGAAACTTCACTCTGTCAATCTCAGTGACCGGGCCTGCGTCAGTGATTCAAAGCCTCTACAAGTAGCCTATGCGAAACTGCCAGGATTAAGCTCTGCAAGAAGCTTTAACAGTCCGAGGATAAAGATTCAATCAATCAAAAATTAGTTCGTATTTTCAATTAAAGTCCCAGACCCCTTCGTCTCTCTGCTCAAATGTCGTAGGCAGTGGCGCGAGAACTATTTTTCTCTAGGGGGGGCTGAAGCTGTCGTAGTGATAACAGCTTCTGGGGGCTTCGCCCCCCAGACCCCCCTTGTGTGCGAGTACATTTATAAAACTGGTAGTGGCCATCCTGGCGCCTCCTGTATAAAATAAACGACGCCAAAACACACACATTAAAATCGAACAAATTAAAAAGTTATATGAAATCGACATTTTGTGGAAATGAGCTCTCACACGCTTCCGAAGATTGATTTTCGCTCAGATGTCGTTTTGTCTATGAACTGTGTCATGAGTTCTTTGACATCGACAGTGTCCAAAATGTTTTGGTGAACATGCATTAACGCAAGATGAGTAGCCTACCGTGAGTCTTTTTTTGTGTCATTGAGCTTCTCAACCACGTTTTCAGGCGTCTTAGAGCAGAAAAAGAACGTTGTGATGATGCAGCTGAAACCAAGAGGTAAAGGCAGAGAACGAATTTTCGCGTTTCTTTGAAAAGATCTAGTGTTTGAGGGTTTAGTTGCGATAATAGCTCAGCAACCTTTCGAACGGTGTTTGCGGTTTCTTCACTTACAACATCGCTGAGCAAAGTAAGTTCCGTTTTTAGGCGATGGCATCGGGTAAGCTGATCTCAGTATTAGATCTTTCCTCACCGTTTACACAGCTCAAAAGGGCCCTTTCTCTGTTGGCTGCTGTAAGCAGATCCGCCTGGCCAAATCTTCGATCAAGCTCAACCTGAACCAAATCAAGGGCTTCGATGTATTGCCGTTTCCAAGCTCCTTCTCCCGCAGACGACAAACTATCCGATTCCTCTGTGTTTGAAATCTTGCTGGAGTTTTGCTCACTCGGGGATCTTTTGGCGTCTTTAGGTTATTAGCAGACGCAAAGACGTTCGCTGCTTCCATAAGCTTGGAAACGAATTCATCTTTTCTGAGATTTCTGATCCGTTCGCGGAGAATGGTCATTGATTCCAAAGCTGAAGAAGCAAAGATCTTGTTTTGGAGCTGTCTTGCGATGGCTTCTGCAGGCTGAAAAACTTCACCGCTGCAGGTAATCGCAAAATAAAGCCGCATAGTGCATGCCTATTTTACCAAGCCGAATATGTTTGCATGTGCGTCTCCTCTCATTGCACTATCTTCTGTCATGTTAGTCAGACATGACAAAGCAATATCATAAATTATTGTAATGTTCAGAAGTAGCCTACAGCATGAAATGTAAATATTGCAGAATGATGTCCAATAAACGATGGACCGCCGTGTTAGTAGGGAGGGTGGCTAGTACCGCTTGTTACAGACGGTTTTTCGCCTGGTCAAACGTCATGTAGAAACCGTTCGGGTCTACTGAATATTACGTCATGGAAATTCCTAAAACATGAGCCAAAATTGCACCATCGTCCGTAAGACTCGTGTCAGACCGGTTTAAACCTGTTTCAGTTTGAGACCTGTTTGGACATGAAATATTGCGTCACGAACTGCTCTCGTGCCTTTGAGTTATCACAAATTTTTCTGATTCATTCTCGAAGTTGTTTGTTGGAAGTCGGTCGCACATTTAACTGGTTTATTTGGTGCTTGCTAGCTGGACAAATTCTCCGTCTTTTATCCAAGTAATCTGTATCGTAGTGACAGTTTTAGAGGTGTAGGCATTGCACCAGTCATTTCGATAGCCGCGGGCTAATTTTACAGAAATACACTGTTTGAAAAGAAGTTCAAGTGTGTGTTTCTTCGGTCATTATATACAGACGAACGGATTCGGGAACTTTATGTTAAAATTTTCCCACGAAGAGATTATGGTTTACCGCTGTGACCATAAAAAATAAAAGACGAGTTCTTGTCAGTTGGTAGGTCAAGAAGAAATTAAAGCAAGAAAAATAAAAAACGAATTTGTTAGCTGGTAGGCCAAGAAGCACTTGAAGGCATAAAAATAAACGACGTGTATGTTGTCAGCTAGTGCAGAAAAACTACTTAGAAGTACAAGAAATAATAAAAGAAGATTTGTTGGTTGGTAGTCTACACTCTTACAGAAGCAAAGAAAAGTAAAGACATTTCTTCTCAGTTTGGTACAGAAGAAAAATAACTTTGACATTCATTGGCAAGAAAGAAGATTAAAAGACAATCCATCTGTGCTTGTAGATTCAAGTGGAAGAATCCAAGCAAGTTTTGTGGACTTTAGGACTTCATACTCGTACAGCTACGGTATCGTGCATTTAAATTCTTTTTTGTATTTTTACGGTCTTTGCAGTTAAGTTTTTTATAACTACTGTAGCCTAATAATTTTGTGTGTTTGTGTAACTTCATTTTTTTAATTGTTAATTTAGCCCCAACATTTAATATGTCTACACTCGGTGGCGACAAGGACTCGACCGCCGTAGACTCGACTGAGTTTAAGCCTGATGATGTTCTTTGCGGTCGGGCAGGCCATTCTGGGGAGGGACCCATTAACGATGAGGCTAAGTCAGTTTGAGAGGCCCGGCATCTTAGACGGGATATTTTGACTCAAATTGGGAAACTTTATGTAGCCCTAGGTTCTTTGAGTGATAAGCAGGAACTGTTAATTTTTAGATCTAAGTTATCTACTTTAGAAGAGGAATTACGGCATTTCCATGCTCTTTTGACTAAAATCTTTAACTCTGCAATCTTGGCAGAACTTCGTGATAGGGTAGATCCCGAATTTAACTCGTTAAAAAATAACTTTGAACAAAAAGAAAGTGAGTTCTCAGATATGTTGGATGCTGACATACATCCTGAGGATAGCGCCTCAAAGGTAAGCACTAGGATGTCTAGGACTTCGTCTCGGATAGTGGCACAAATTAACCTGCAGCTAAGACGAGAGGAGCTCCAGATACAAGCTGAGGCCATTCGAGCTGAGGCTGCCGCGAGAGCTGAGGCCGAAGCGAGAGCTGCTGAGGCTGCCGCGAGAGCTGAGGCCATTCGAGCTGAGGCTGCCGCGAGAGCTGAGGCCGAAGCGAGAGCTGCTGAGGCTGCCGCGAGAGCTGAGGCCATTCGAGCTGAGGCTGCCGCGAGAGCTGAGGCCGAAGCGAGAGCTGCTGAGGCTGCCGCGAGAGCTGAGGCCATACGAACTGAGGCTGCCGCGAGAGCTGAGGCCATTCGAGCTGAGGCAGCTGCGAGAGCTGCTGAGTTCGCACTCAAAGACGCTCAGTTGAGGGCTGAACAACGTAAAGAGGTAGTTTTAGCTGAATATCGATCAGAGGTTGGCTCTCGGCGTAGCTCTAAGAAGGGCTCTTCTAGGCATTCCAGAAATGAACATCAATCGCAGTTTAATTTACATAACCTTTTCCAAACGCCCGTTCAACCTGTGAGTGGACCAGGGCAATCCACACGTTTTCCAGCTGTTTCAGGAGGTCTCGGGGCCGCGGCTAAGGGTCTTCCGAATGCTGTAGAGCCAAGGCCTGCGAATTACAACCGAACTCCTCCCCCAGAGCGTACAGGTCACGGGGCCGCCATTAGTAATGGTTTGCCCCCTTCACAGTTTTCTGCGCCGCTAGGTTTTGATCGCCCAGCTACACGTAATTTGGGTGGTTGTGAGAGGCGTATCGCGTCTCCTGATTTTAACGTGTGTGAGGATCGTGATCGGGCTGTGCATGTGACTGAGCCCACTCAGCCCCTTAAGGGATATAGCTTGTCTTCTCCCGCTAAATCGAGTTCTCAACAACAGGATTGCTTTTTTGAATACCAAAATAGTAGGACGTTTTTCGATAAGGCGGCCTTGATTGGTTACGATGGTAATAATATGCCATTTATCTTCTTTAAAAATCGTGTTACGGCCTTAATGGCAGCTTCGCCCTTTAAGGGGACTCGTTTGACTTTGTTACAAGCAGCTTGTGTTAGGACAGCTGCGCAAACGATTGCTAATTTGGTTTCTGACACCCCTGGCTTGTCAGAGGAAGACAGGATAGAAATGTCGTTAGCTCGCTTGTCCCAGCGTTTTGGGGTTCGTGGAGGTCTTTTTGCAGAACCGGAAATTAGAAAGTATCGCTATGGTAGCAAATTGACTTCGACCTCTTCCAGTGATCTGAAAGAGTTTAAAGATGAATTATCGCAGTGTTTGCTTTACGCGCAAGCTTATGGTCAGCGTGACAAATTAGAAGGACGTTTTGTTTTGGATTTGGCTAAGCGACTCCCGTTTGACGCTAAGCAGCGTTATCTTGACTTTTTAGGTGATCAGTATGGTGGCACTAATGAGCCTACTTTTCAGAGTTTGTTCGATTTTGTTGTACGAGAGGAAACGCGTAAGTCGACTGATTTTAGCATTATGCTAATGGGCGATTCTGGTGAGTCGCAGCATTTTAAAAAGTTTGGCAAAGGAAAATTGCCTTCATGTCCGGTTAGGCAGACGTCGATAAAACCCCACGATGATGTGATGTCAGGGAGTTTGCAGTACTCGACTGTTGTTGGCGCACCGCGCGGTGGTGAAGCCAGACGTAAAAACCTACCGGCATGCATTTGTTGTTCGTCACGTGGTCAAGTTGAATATCATTTTTTGTCTAATTGTAAAGAATTTTTGCGCTTGACACCTAAAGATCGGAGAGATGTCATTGTGAAAGCTGGCAAATGCTTGAATTGTTTGCGCCAGCATATGGTTAGGGATTGCGTTCATGCAAACAACTGTCGTAAGTGTGGGCTTAACAACGATAGGAAACACTATTTTCTTCTGCATGATTTTTATGTGACGTCACGTGATTCTCTGGATTCGGTTGGGAAAGATGATGCTCGTGCCAGAGTTCCTGTGCGTAATGTTAAGATTGGAAATGTTAAAGCAGCTTTTAATCGCGTTACTGCTGCTCGTGTTTTGAATCCAATGACTGGCAAATCGAAGTTGGTGTATTGTCAGCATGATCCTGGTTCGCAGTTGACGTTTGTTTCGAGTGATTTGGTGTGTGAACTTGATCTTAAACCGTACGATAAAGCGTCGTTTAAAATGGATACCCTGGCTGGTCAGAAAGCTACTTGTGCTGACCTTGTCAAACTCAACATCCAGTCGTTAGAGACAGATGAACTGTTTTGTGATATAACCTCGGTGGTTAACCCAGCTTGGGCTGATGATGTTAAAACTTTACCGCATAAACAAGATTTAAATGGTTTCCGTCATTTTCATGACGTGAATATGTTTCATTTGAATGATTGTAGTACTGTAGATGTACTGATTGGCAACGACAACGCTTATTTGATGTGTGCAAAAAAAGAGCGTGTTGGTGAAAATCGTAGTGAACCACATGCTTTGCTCACTCCTCTCGGCTGGTTGGCTTGTGGTGGTAAGTCACCCTTAGATGAAAGCGTTGCTAAAGTGTGCAGAATGCAGACGTCTTCAGAGTCGGATGTCATCTCTGGCTTTCAGCGTAAAATTGAGTCTCGTGATATGGAAATAGCAGACCTGAATAAAGTCATTCAGGATTTGACGTTGCAAAATGAAACCTGTGAATTGTCTCGCAATGATAAGTTGGCTAGTGAACTTGTTGAACCGAATATTGAGTTGAAAGATGGTCGATTTGAGATACCTGTTCCGTTGAAGGAAGATATTGATCTACCTAACAATTTTGTGTTGGCGTCAGATAGAGCTGCTGCTTTAAGAAAGAAAGCTTTAAAACAACCTGAACTTCGTGATTTCCTTACTGACACCATGAAAGATCTTAAATCAAATGGCTATATTGAGCGTACTGGTGAAGCAGGAAATGTCAAGGGATTTGAATGGTATTTACCATACTTTGTTACGTCACAATTAAAAAAGCGCATTGTTTACGATGGCAAGTCTGAATTTCGAGGAACTTGTGTTAATGATGTAATGTTTTCGGGTCCTGACTTGTTAAACCCTCTGGTAGATGTCTTGGCTAGATTTCGGCTTGGTAGATTTGGTCTCATGGCTGATGTGACTAAATGCTTCTTTCAAATAAAATTACCTGAGTCGCAAAGGGATTTGTTTCGTATATTGTGGTTTGAAGATGATGACCTTGAAAATGGTAGGATGGTACCATTTCGTTTTTGTGTACACCCTTGGGGAATAAAGAGTAGCCCGTATATCGCTTGCTTGGCTATAAAGAAAATGATCGAGCAGAATCCCAGCAGTGCTGGTGAATTGACTCTCTGCAATATTGCAAATAATATGTACATGGATGATTTTATATTTTCGGCTGATAGCTTAGAGGAAGCTCAGCAAACCACTCATGAATCAATTGCTTTGTTTGATAGCCGTGGGTTTAAACTTGGTAAGTGGAGTGCTAACAAGGAGGCTATGATTGTCTTGTCAAATTTGGATAATGAGATGCTTTCACCTTTGATTCGTGACATTGACTTTCAGACTGAAAATATGACTTTGCCATCAGCGAAGACATTGGGTTGTGTGTGGCAAACCGAGTCTGACGAGATGCGTATCGCATGTTCCTTAAAGCCCTTAGCTAAACACACGCGCCGAAGTATGCTCAGTCAGCTTGGACAAAATTTTGATCCGCTAGGCTTTGGAGCGCCATTTTTTCTAAAAGCACGCCTTATACTTCAGCAATTGGCGATAGACAAGTTTGATTGGGATACCGAGGTCCCTGATAGCTTTGTTAAAGAGTGGGAGTCGTGGCTTCGCTCTTTGGACCTGCTTAAGGATTTTTCGTTACCGAGATGGTATTTTGCAAACTCTGGTGTGTGCAGTCCGGATGATATTGTTTCATATCAATTGCATGGGTTTAGTGATGCTTCGAATCAAGCTTTCTCTTCTGTTGTTTACTTACGTAGACTGGTTAACGGAGTTCCAAGTGTGTCTTTCGTTCTGGGTAAATCTACCATTGTTGTAAAAAATCAGTTTTCTTGGCCGATAGCTAGGAAAGAGCTTGTTGCCGCTTTGAATACAGCCAGACTCGTGAAGCAGGCCTACGAGGCATTGAAGATGCCAGACTGCCTTAAGTATTTTTGGTGTGATTCTCGTACTGTGTTGCAGTGGGTTAAAAACCCTGATTTACGTTTGAATAAGTTTATTACGCGTCGAGTTGAGCATATTTTATTGTTGTCTGGAGCCCAGGATTGGCGTTTTTGCCCTACCGATATGAACCCAGCTGATGTTGGCACAAGGCCAAATCTTATTACAAAGAAAGAATTTCGAGAGTTGTGGTTAAATGGTTCTAGTCTTCTCTACCAGTGTGAGGAAATTCCATCTGTAGAAAATGCCACTCCAGTACCTGTCCATAGCCTATATCTTCGTGACGAAGAGGAGTCGCTTGACGTTGGACAGGGTGGTCTTCACAGATTGATCGAGGCCGCACCTTCTTTGTATGTTATGAAAAAGAGAATCGCTTATTTGGTTGCTTTTGTTGAATTTTTGTGCTGTAAAACGAGAAAGCGTAGCTTTGTGAAGCCAAAACTGGATGCATCTTATCTTAACAGTGCTTCAGAGTTGGCTGTGAAGTTTGTTCAGAAGAGCGTGTATGGCGATGTGGTACATTTAATGACCAAACGATCGCCGGATGCCCTTGAGGAAGTGATAAAGCGAGGTAGTGTTGGCGCTTCGCAACGTGAGAAGGAACGGTTGAAAGAATTACGTTCACTTAAAAAGTACAGACCTTGTGTAGATGACGCTGGTGTAATCCGCATTGAAGGGCGCTCAAGTAATTCTCCCGAGATCTCTCTTGAAGCAAAGCATCCGATTGTTTTGCCTTCGAAGCACCCCTTCACTAGGCTTGTTGTACTGTCGCATCATAATGGAAATGCGCACTGTGGAGTACAGCACACTTTGTTGTCTACGCGACAGAAGTTTTGGATCGCTAATGGTAATGCCTCCGTGAAGAGGTATCTTAATGACTGTGGTGTATGCGCGATTGAGAAAGCTCGACCTATAAGGCAGCTCATGTCTGATTTACCTTTGTCTCGCACAACTGCGCATAGGAAACCCTTTTTTGATTGCGGCTTAGACTATCTTGGACCTTTAACTTTCGTTGAAGGTAGAAGTCACAAAAAAGCTTGGGGACTCTTGTTCACATGTATGGCATCTCGCGCTATTCATGTTGAGCTGGTTACGTCATTGTCGCTGAGTGATTTTTTACTTGCCTTTACAAGGTTTACAGATTTACGTGGGCAGGTTAATGCTATCTATTCCGACAATGGAAGCACCTTTCAGGCAGCATCTAAGAAGTTACCCGAGTTGATAGAATCAGCTGAATTTCACAATGCCCTGAGACAGAGAGAGATAAACTGGGAATTTATACCTCCGTATGCTCCGGCGCAAGGTGGCGCCTGGGAGGCAATGGTTAAACAATTTAAAATCGCATTTTTTCACATTTTGGACTCTTCAATTCGTAAGCCCAATTTTATTGAACTGCTTACGTACACAGGCAGTGCCGTTCGGATCGTGAACGAACGCCCTTTGGTACCTTTGAGTGACGACCCTAGGGATTTTACTGTCATCACCCCTGCCTCACTTTTGACCCCATACTTAGACCCATACTGTGCTGTTGGGCAACCACATGATCGTGACCAACTAAGAAGGGATTATCGGTTCAATTTGTCACTTTCTCATCAGTTTTGGAGTAAATGGATCGATTTTTACTTGCCAGGTCTTCAGGGCCGGAAAAAATGGCTAAAAATGGCCGAGAATTTGGAGCCTGGTCAACTTGTAGTGGTAGGTTCTCTCCAGGACATTGGTAAACGTGGGAAGTATCAACTTGGGAGGGTGCATGAGGTAGTTCCACAAATTAGGAAAGGGAAGCCTGTGGTTCGTAGAGCTAAAGTTGCCGTCTGCAACTATGATGAGAGTACGGGGAAAGTGAAAGTAGACTATGTGTTGAGGGATATTTCGTGCCTCGCCCCCGTAAAGAACACCTAAGTGTTATGGTTTGAGCCTGGTTTTGTCTGCGGTGGCCGACACTTGTCTGAGCCCAGAACAGTCGGTTATTATCGCAACCATGGTATATAGCGTCATTTTTTGCGTGTACCTACTACCTATGGTACCAATTTCATGTATCGTCGTGTTTATTCTTATTGCTGTTCATTCTTTGCATGCCCTTTGTATTTGCGTATTAACTTAAACGTGAGTGATTCAAACAATTTGTGTATCATGTGTTTTTATTCATTGGCTCACAATTGTCGTCAATTCTTTTTTAGTTATGCCATGTCAGACTGTCATAACTAGGGGCCGCTATGTTACAGACGGTTGTTCGCCTGGTCAAACGTCATGTAGAAACCGTTCGGGTCTACTGAATATTACGTCATGGAAATTCCTAAAACATGAGCCAAAATTGCACCATCGTCCGTAAGACTCGTGTCAGACCGGTTTAAACCTGTTTCAGTTTGAGACCTGTTTGGACATGAAATATTGCGTCACGAACTGCTCTCGTGCCTTTGAGTTATCACAAATTTTTCTGATTCATTCTCGAAGTTGTTTGTTGGAAGTCGGTCGCACATTTAACTGGTTTATTGGTGCTTGCTAGCTGGACAAATTCTCCGTCTTTTATCCAAGTAATCTGTATCGTAGTGACAGTTTTAGAGGTGTAGGCATTGCACCAGTCATTTCGATAGCCGCGGGCTAATTTTACAGAAATACACTGTTTGAAAAGAAGTTCAAGTGTGTGTTTCTTCGGTCATTATATACAGACGAACGGATTCGGGAACTTTATGTTAAAATTTTCCCACGAAGAGATTATGGTTTACCGCTGTGACCACCGCTACTGCGAGGTAGCCTATATAGCTCCCTATGATTGACGACTCTTTATTGCAAATGATGAGCGCGACCACACGTGACAAGAACTCGATTCATCGTAGCATTATTATTGTTCAAAAAAATTTCTGAAAATATGATTTAGGCCCACCTTAAATTGTCAGAATTTTCTAGGGGGGGCTGAAGCAATTATTGAAAATTCCAGGGGGGGCTGAGTTTGTTCTAGGGGGGGCTGCAGCCCCTTGAGCACCCCTACTTCCCGCGCCCTTGGTCGTAGGCTATACAGTTTTACACCATGAGAGTAAGGGAACATCTGAACTTTAGGGAGTTAAAGAAAGGTGCCATCAAAGACCATGGAGTGTACTTTTTGCACAGATCAAAAATTCTCTGCTGACTCATTTATAATTTTACGCAAAGGCAAATCCCAATTTGACACCAAAATTCAGGAAGCACTGTTAATGCTACAAACCAAATTCAAACAAACAATTATTTGCTGGAGGCCCGTCCATTCTCCTTAACATTTACTTGATGTATCATGTTCCCTGTGTGGTGCAAATTTTTTTGTAGTTATGTAGTTGCCTTTTCCTAATGTAAATTTACCTTCAAGAAGTTGAAATTTATTGGATTTTTTAATTAACTTATTTTCAGATTCCTGATAAGGGCTTAAAGTTAAGCCGTGAACGTTCGACTGTTAAAACTATTTGTAAATATGTAAAATATATTGTTACGGTATAGTGCTCAGCCCTGTTGTATTGTTGTGTCTTATTCATATCTAACATGTAAGCAAAAGGTAGGCTATAACTTAAATGGGGAACATACAAAAACTTCATTTTTTGTGGCGGGTTTGGGGGGGGGCTTGAGCCCCCTTAGCCCCATGCTGGGTGCGCTACTGCTGTGGATACGTCTACAGCTTTGTAAGGAATTAAGGGACAGATTTTTAGTTCACACCGTTTTTACCATCTTAACGGTTATTTGCAGCCTACTGTTTTAATCATAATTCTTGCAAGTAATTTAGCAATTTCGTTAAGGCTGACCATTCCTTGTTGAAAAAAGTTAAGGCTTGGCTACCTGGAGATAGTGCCTGATAGGCTGATAATACAATTAAGAACAATACAATAAAATAGCATCATGGTCAAGCGCCTAACTACTGAACTAAGTGAATTATTTTCGTATGGATATTTTCTGTGTAGATTTTTTCTGTATGGATTTTTAACGATTACCATTTTTGCAAAGTATCTGTTCAATTTGCTGTTCAATTTGCAATTAATCAGTAAAAAATCCATGCAGAAAATATCACAAATGGAAAATATTTACACGGAAAATATCTCGACTAGAAAATAACCACTTTCCAGCCGGGGTATTTTCCGTATGTATATTTGGATATTTACCCTATGGATTTTAGCGCAGATTCAACTATCAAGAAATAATCACGCAAGGCATGATGGAGTGCAATCACCACCCCAAGACCCAACAAGCGCTCTTGCACTACTCACAGGACAGACGAGAATATGAGACCCTTAACTCTGGTGAAACAATGGCCAAAAGGTTCACCTGGCGTGGGTTTGATGAGTGTGCAAATAAAAAAATGTTCATTTTTGAACAATGTTTTATTATCCATGCATATTTCATAATTTTTGGTCACTTCAGCTAAGTAAAATAAAATTGAAGTGAACTTACGACCATCAGCACTCTTGATAACGCACCATGGCCGATCTTCATAGCAACTGTCCATACAAATATTAAATATATCAGCTAAAGCTATGTGGGCTAATAAAGCTATAGCCTAAATATATGTTGTTTTTGTTTTGTAAATTTTTATTTTTTTTTTCCCTTTATATCTTAAATTTTTCTGAAGGTGTTGCGACCGTGCCAAATTTCTTTCAACTCAATAACTCACTTCGGTCTCAAGCACGTTTTAACGTTCGCGTTTTGTCGCTTCTACCCTTTTCTCGACCTTTGCTATGCTGACGTGTATTGTTTTGATATAATGGTCAGAAATAAAAACAACTGAACTGAACTGAACATAACTTATTCTATTGAATCTGGCAACTCTAAACAAAACTTCAGAAAAACGAAAACATGGTTTCGGGCTTCTGCTTTTTTAGTAGGCTAGAGCCGCTAGACTTCGAGTTCAATGACTTGACAGTGACTGACATGTCACTTTCACAGCTTGCTTGGGCTTGGCTAAGCTGACTTTGGACTTAATCTAGTATTATTGAATAGTTTGCAATAGGCCTATGTTAGACATTAAAAATGAGTTTCAGTGGTGAATATTCAGATGGATTAGCACCAATTTCGTTTTGTGCAATAAATTAATTCATAATTAATCAGGTAAATAAATTAATTCAATGCTGCTGATAAAAATCTCTTCTTTTGCTGCACATCATGTTTCCAAGCAACATTTCACTTTTGGAAAAAAATGTCTCCATTAAAATTTACTTGTGATAAAAGAATTTTGCATTAAATAGATTACATAACAAGAAGTGTTCTGATCCTGTAGCCAGGCCTTAAAACTCGTGTTTTTTTTTCGACAGCCAACGTAGCCTACCGAGAGCTTCTTCTCGGCGGCCAAATCTGCGTTCTTGGAGGCCAAAATACAATAACGATAGCACAAGTAAATAGCATTAAACTTGCAACAATGTTAAAATGATCACTTAGCGTTGTTGAAGTCTGGGCGACGTCCTGCAATAGAATCGTTGTACCACGCATTAAATGCTTTATCGGGATTGTAATCCGGTATCGCGGGACCATCTAACGACCCTAAATTGTTTTAACTGTCCGCAGCTCAATAAATTGTTTCAACTGCATACCGCCTTTCATAAAACCTGACCATTTATTCTGTTATGATGTCAACATTGAGGGTGTGAAGTCACTAACCCACAGCGTTCTCAACTATGAAGACACGTGTTTTATCCACGGATGTCAACTAACCTAGTTCTCCTTTTTAACAACGATTCAATGTCCGACAACATTGAATCGATATAAAAACGACAATATTGCCAGCCGATGTAAATTAGCACTTCGGATTAACACTTCGTTAAAATAAACATCGGGAATTGCAAACAAGACTTACAGCGCTGGTGATCGCAGCTGGATATATTCAATACAAAACAACAGTAGTGACTATGATGCGCTGACCTAATTCTGCGTCACTCTTTGATACTACATATTTTCGACATTTAATCCACAATCATTCTATTGCGAAATTAAATAATTGGCTAGAAGAAACCGGCGGCCAAACTTGGCCGACGGAGGAGGTAGCACAGGCGGTCATTCAAGCACTACCGTACTTAGCGGCCATGGCCGCGATGGCCGCCGGCTGCTTTAAGGCTTGTGTAGCCTACGGTATACCCTAACCTATATAGATAGACTATACCAGTATAACTAAATTTATGCAAGGCTTTGTGCTTTATTGTTCAGTAGTCTACCTGCTGCAATGTTAAGACATTAGCCTAGTCAACTGTTTTATTACAGTTCTACTTATCACATGTTTTTCAATATTTGAACACTTTTTGTTACTTGTAGCCTATTTCATTTAGTGTGTAGAATGTTTCTTTCAGCTAATATCCTTGAAAATTTTTTTTTACCTGAATCTAGGTATTGTTGATTAGTGCACTGTACAGTAGAATGTGCTATCACTGGACTAAGTTAGCTGAAGGGCAGTTGACATTGGAACTTGACAAGCTTTCTATCAAAGAAAGAGATGTGTTCTGTTCTTGCATTTTAACAAGATCATATGTAAGGTGAGTTGGAATATTCCTGCCACGGTTGATTTCAAATATTTTCATTTTTATTAATTAACTTCAATCAGTCATAAACCTTCAAAAAGCAAGCCTTAACAAGGCTTGTTTTATCAAATGCTATGATAGTATCATGTGTTTTGACATTCTGTGTGATCAAATACATTACAAGCTTAAATTCAAGGTAGTTTGTCAGATGAAGAATTTTTTTCCCAAATTTGGAGTAATTTTTAAATAGTGCCGGTAGGCTATATAACATTCAATTAAGTGCTGTATGTCGGCACAAAATAAAATCGCGTTAAAAGTGAATGGTACTTCGGTAGTTTTATTCCTAAGATTAACCTACACCCTAACTGATACTGTTGTGAATTGTGATGTTTTTTTCACTTTTGTTTGCAACCTTTGCTATCAATTAGCATTCTCCTCAACAATGTTAAGTTATTAATGAATTAAACTAATCTCCATTGATAAATGGTTGGTCATTGTTCAGGTTTTGTTTGTTTGCAGAGATCATAATTATCTTCGACACCATGATGATGAAAGCATAAGCAGCAGCTTTGATAATGAGGTATCCAAGCTTGGTTGTTCGTTGAACTATGATTACATGTTTAACTGTGATAATACTATGAATGTTTACCACTGCACTTAGTTGTTAGTTAACAATGTTGCATGACATGTAGACACTGCAAATTGGTTTAATTTGCTTTTCTTTCATTGATTCATACGCATACATAGGCGTCGAAATAGGGTGGGCGACGCCCATCCTGCCGTGAAACGAGGGTGGGCAAAATATGTTTCGCCCACCCTGTTTTCATGACACTTATGAAGTGTTCGTTACAATTAGGCTATTTCCGTTTTAGTTAAATGCTGAATTATCCAACCCACTGCAGCGCAACTTCTTGTTTCACGGTATGTCTCTCGCTAGGTATCCGACAGAACAAAGCAATTCCGCAAAAACGCTGCGTTGAAAAAAATGTAGTACTCACTGCATTGTTGTTGCTACCGCAACTGCCACACGCTGGCAATTCCTGGTGAAAGAAAGCTACATTTGATCTTTTTCTCCGAATGGTCTCACTTTCGTTACGTCACAGTCAAACTTCAGTTACGGGTCAGCGTAAGGGAATATGAATATGACATCATAATGAACATGACAATAAAATAACCAATACAAACTAAAGACGTAATGAAACTATCGCTTTTTACAAATCTTTGCTTTTTACCAGTGTTGACTAGGCTAGCGCCGTCAGTTTATTTTTTAGTTGATGGAAGTGATAGCGCGTCAAATATTTTGCCGATTTTAAGCGTCACGCGCTATGCGTTATTTTTTGTTTTCATGGAAAACCTGGTAGCCACTTTAACAAGTCGAAATTCTGCCACTAAACTTGACTAGAATGAAACCGCCAACCAATCATAAGCTACGGTTTAAGTGACGTAAAAAATGATGAAAAGAAAAGCGAAAAGAAGATGATAAGAAGATGATCGAAAAGAAGATCATAGAAAGCAAATTAAGTGTTGGATTTTTTGTCAGCTGGTTGGCTTAGGGGTTAGGGCTAGAAAGTAGTCATTTCATTGACGCGGGTTCGATTCCCACCACTGGTATTGCTCTTTTTCTTCTGTAATTACCAAATAAAGTTCAAAACAAGTCAAAGCCCTACTTTTGATCTGAAAATCGGTGATATTTCCTTCTCCCATGTATGAGTCGAATAACTTATTCCCGACACTACCATTCGATGATTCATCATCTAAGTATTGGCATTGACGTACGGCATTGAAATTTCAAAGTAGATCGTAGAGTAACTTACGCTGCTGGAATAGTCACGTAACTATTCAATTCATGGCAATATTTAGTAAACCAGCTAAATTGCGGTAGACGCGCTATTTTGAACGAGGTTTTCTCGCTGTGAAATCAATTATGATTCAACAGAACGCATTGTTTTGTTCGCAATGTGTGAGAATTAAATGGAAAACTGATAAAAGAAAAGGTGTTTAATGATCTTGGTCGCAGACTCGCAGCACGGTCGCACGCCTGCATTAACAACGTCTCTCACCGCTATTATCACCTAGCCTACATGACATCATTGTTTTATGCGGCCGCTAAGGTTTGACATCGACTTCAACGATCATGGAATGTTACGTAATAAGAACGATTATATCCTACACGCAAAAATAAAAAATTGATCTCTTAAAACAGCTCTTTTTCTACTGTTTTGTCTCGTGAGCTTTGCATATTGCTCAACAAGTGCATAAAGTTTAGAATTGACAAGATATCATTAAATTTGAAAATTAAGTTTGAATCAAGTGCTGCAAATAAACGTATTCCAAACTTTTACTTCGGCTGACGCCATTTCATACTCCGTGATCTACGTCGGCAATGATTTTGCCGCAGCAAGCATGCGTTCATTTTGAAAACAGCCGAGCTGGATACAACAGCTTGTCCCGTGTATAAGTCGAACCTGTCTTTTTGAGCTGCAAAGCACTTGCGAACATCTCCACCTATACTCGAGTAGGCCCTATATACGGTATTTGATAAAAGACTATGAAGACTTTCGATAAAAAACAGAAGAGAAAACACTTCGCCGATGTTAACGCTTTGAAGGCAAGTAATTAGCAAAACGAGCGAAACGAGGTTAATAAAACTGATAGCGGGTTTCCACTCTGCTTGAGATCATGATTTTTTGCGTTTTATTTCAATAACTTCACTGTCTTGATCGTTGTTATTCACTCGCACGAAAAGGAAAGGATTTGGCTTGTTTTCCAACTATTTCAATTATGCAACCAAGCAACCACACGGCATTTAACATAATCCATTAAAATTGAACATAAACTATAAGCTACAAACGTTTTCATGACGTCTTTGCCTCGTGTAATTTAAACGCCATGTGATGTGCCTTTCTCCTATGCTCTGCCGTTTCATTTTGCATTTCGTTTTTTCAATTCAGTGTTTAGATCAGTTATTCATTTTCAGTGTAGATATGATAAGCAGTTATTTTTTTGTTACTTGATAAGGGCTAACGTGTGTATGGCCGAAAACGTTTGTAGCTTATAGTTTATGTTCAATTTTAATGGATTATGTTAAATGTCGTGTGGTTGCTTGGTTGTATATGTCTGTGGTTGAAGAAAGTGACCTCTTTACCAAAATTGTATTTCAATTATGAGCTAACAATATCAAAATTTTTACGACTAGGCGTAGCCTACTGCATGCGTAAAACGTTTCAAGCAGCGTTTCTAATAAATTCGGCTTGCGACCTAGGTGTCAATATAAACAAGACAGTAAGCTTAATCAAAGACTATTTTAATTGAGTAAAATAGCGTTATGGTTATGACGTCATCACCTTTCTCGCCCTCTAAAGTTTTTTGAAAAGTCGGTGCCAATGATACAGTGTAATTACAAGATACATGCAATTGCTAAACCATATGGGTATATAGGGTGGTCCTTATTTTTCAATTTTGGAAAATTCAATGTCTGACCCTGCTAAAATGTGCTACTAGGTACAAAAACACTGTGTGTGAAATATTTTTAAAAAATATTGATGTTTAGAGGTTGCCCAAGAGCAATGAAAAATCACCATACACCACCCCCATAGAAGGAATGTTGTTCAGTTAATCATATTTAATTTACACCATTATTTTTCATAAATGAATTTCTAACAATGCTTTCTTATTTTCTAAACAGATTGTTTAGTTAAGTAGAAAATAAGGGCAAGTGTGTCTAAAAGTCGAAAAAAGGTGTACCTTCTAGAATCTAGATCAGTGGTTCTCAACCGGGGGTCCGTGAAGTGATTTCAAGGGGTCGGTTAAAGTTTCCGAGTTTTCAGCATGATTGATAAATTGTGAAATTTAAACAAATTTTGTGCTTTGTTTCTGTATTAGCCTACAGTGATTCTCCAACTGTAAGTTGCAACGCACTGGTGCGTCGTTTGAATTTGCAAAGGACATTGCACAAAGGTTTGGTTTCTTAACTAAAATATATCATATCAATGACTTAAACCTTTTAATAAGGCTATGTTGGCTATCTCCAACTTAATTCATTTGAAACAGCGGATTGTTGTTCAATGTTTAACTTAACATATATATAGCTGATAACATATAGTGCCAACATATAGCTCATAATTCATAACATAGTTTTGTCAATCTCATCAATCGTCAAGTGTGTTGCGCCATCTCGTATGGGTGAACTTATTGAAACCGCTGAGCGAGATGCAGGTTTACAAAAAGTCAAAAACTATTGTAAGAATGGATGAACTACTGTAAGAATGAAGAATCTACGTAAAAGCCTGGATTCTTGCTCCACTTGCCGTTAAAGCTCCCAACAGTGACCTGTGTGTTTTGAAGAGCTTGGTTGATTATAAGTGCATCAATAAAGGCATTTCAATGGTGACGGCTAAGAAGATGGCTGCCCATTTATGGTATTTATCGGAAGAGTTAGTGGGTCTTTCCCTGTTTGATGATGACATTCCAACAGATATGAAAGATGAGATGGTGCAAGCAATGTCCAGCCATGAAGGAGAAAGCCTGGTAAAACGGGTTACATTAGTATTGGGTAACCTTGAAGGAAAAATGTTATCATCATTCTTCACAACTAACACAATGTAACACATGGTCACTCTTCAAGAAACTGAACATTCCATACTCTTTCCTTCAACATCCAGCAACAGAGTGGGAGAAAGATCTTAATTTTCAAACCGCTAAAGCAACTGTAAAGTCTCTGGCTGTTACAAACGAGCATGCTGAAAGAGGAGTTGCTCTTCTGCAAGATTTCTCTGGACGTTTGACAAAAGATGAAGAACAATTACAATTCCTCCTGCAAGTCGTTTCTGATCAGCGCAAGAAATATCCACAAGCCCTCAAAAAGACCTCAATGCAACAATGATTAGTTGGTCACCATGACACTCTTGGTTGGCATATTGAATATGCTGTCTAACTAAGGACATGGACATTGCACAGTATAATATCCTAAATTAAGGGTATTAGAAATATAGAATATCGGTATATAACTATTTTGCTGTGTTATCAGTATGATTTATAGACTGAACAAAAACCTGTTGAACACTGTATAGTATTAATCAATACGTGTTTTGTGTTACTTTGTGATGGTTGATGTTCTTCTGATGAAAATCTATGACGCTAGGACTTTAAAGCATCAATTTATTAATAGTCCGTCGCCAAGCAGTTAGCTTGGCCCCCTCACAGTAAATAAAGAGATGCTAAAGTTCAAAATGTTGAATCAGAACAGGTCATGTGACTAGCCAGGCATACTCATTTCCCAAAATTTGCTACTTGCCTTTCATCGTTAGCACAGATAGCATGGACTGATGACTGCTATACAATCATGGAATGATGTAAAAGCACTTGTGCTCTATTTCTTTGACATCTAATATATGCACATTTTTCGCTATAAATTCCAAATTTCAATGGCTCTGGGCTACCTCTAAATACATGTATATATATTTTTTTTATATTTTACACAGAGTGTTTTTAAGCCGATGAGAACATTTTGGCATGGTCAGACCTGAAACTTTTACAAAAAAAAATTTACCCTCAAATAAGGACCACCCTAGGGTATAAATGGCAGTGTTAGCATATGAAATGTAATTCATAAGATATTTCTTTGACCATTTAATAGATATTTCTGCTATCAATTTGATTTAATATAGATTATGTTTAGGAAAACTCAACAGATGACGAAATAGACCACGATGCTCTCAAGCATCCCGGTGCATTAGAATCCACTGAAGCAAATCCTTGGATAGGTTTTGAAGGTATGTAATTACTTTATGTTTTAAATTATCACTGCATGGTGTAATAAGGCATTCTATGTAGTGTATGTAATAGTATATTATATATTATAAACAATGAAAACTATAATGAAAACTATTAATATATATATATTTTACTCACGGCGAGCTATAATAGAGGCCACCGCATCGTGCACGCACGAGATCTGACTGACGGCCTATATGCTTTGTGTAAAAAAACACGATTTTGTCACTTTTCTGGAACGTTATTGATAGTTAGGTGATGTTTCGTCAAAATTTATTAATTATTGTAATTAATATACAAACAATATCACATGGATATAAGTTGATCGTCATATGTTTTACTGTATTACAAATAGCATTTAGTAATAACAGCAGTTTTAGTAGTTTAGGTAAGCAAATGACAGTGGAATCGCTGCATAATGTTGATACTACCACAATTTCTACGAATCAGTTTTCTGCATTTCCCCTATTGACTTTAAACAGTAGGCCTATGTACTGTAATTCAAAAAATTCAAGTACTGGATGCATAAACTATAAAACCATTAACAGTATAAAAGCACAGAAAAATTTATACATGGTAGAAATAAAGTACTGAGCATCATACATATATGCAACTAATTTCCATGCAACATCAATAGCAATTTAAACAAAATCGTGCTGATCAATAGCTTTCAATTGAATCATGCCTTCACAGTATAATGCAGGTGAGCCGGAGGTTGCTCAAACTATATCGTTCGTTAGATCGTGCTGCAAAAGATCTTATGTGTTGGCCTTCTAGACAGATATTACATTCAACTGTTACTCTCCTATACAATCAGAAAATACAGTGAGATTAGAGCAGTAGAAACTAGTAAACAAAAATATGCCTGCTGGTAATTTTATCCAAGAATAGTTTTGAGTTTAGGCATATACACAAAACAATATGCATGTAAGCAGTTCTGGTCACATCAAAATGAGTCAGTGTTCACCCTCTGAATCTGATACATGGTTATCTCTGAGTCATCAGTTGATGGAGGGAGAGGCACCTGGTGTTGGTTGATCAGGATCGGCGTTGGTCTCTGTAGTTCATACCATTGATAGTGCGATGTTCTTCTGCCGTATACTCACTTACAAATGGTGAAATTCTGTTTTCATATTCATCTGACAGACAGAGCTATACTTCAAAACTTTAAGCTCAACTCTTCAAATATCAACAGTCAATAAATTAATCAATGAAGCCAGTCTGCCTAGCCCTAGAGTGACTGCCTAAAATGCAAAAACAATAAGGTTAAATAGAATATAAAGCTGTAATTTTACAAAATGAACGCGTAGGAGAGAAAGTCAAATGAGTCACAATTATATTGTGATTTACTACAATAGAACTATAGAAGTGGTTAATTTTAGATGGTGAATGAGTACTACTGATAAATGCAGCCATATATATAACGAAGTAGAAAATACTTACTAAATAGATACAGTAGAAATGTTGTTTAAAAACATTAAAAGTTGCATGGAAAGTAAAAGCTTATCTGGAAAAATATACAAATAAACTACAAGGCATTTCCACAACATCAGATCAGCTAAATAAAGATTCAAAGAAGCATTATGCCTTTAGCTATCAGCATGTATAGACTATATTCTATGAAAGTTTTAGCACTTTCAATGCACTTTCTTTTGAGCATCTGGGAGACTGCAACAGGGCATAGTTCTTTAAAAATACATTAGCCAATGTGCGACAATGAGACAATGTCATGAAAAAGCAATGTCGTTCAGATATGCTAAAACCTCAATTGCTAAGGTAACAGGGATCAGTTGTCAGTAGATGTTACAGAAAATATATTTCGCACTTATTCAGTGCATCGTCAGTTCTGATAAAGGGCAGTTAAAACCTACAAGTAATGTTTTAAACAACATTACAGTGACACAATAATGTCAAAACATGAGCGTAAAAAATTGAAAAAGCATAAGCGTAAATATTGAAAAAATGCTGAATGAAAACTAAACCAAGCCGGCAGTAAAGTAAATTACGTATCAAATATAAAATATAAACTAGAATTGATGAAAGAGCGATGAGCAAAGCCTGCAAATGTAGCGTTGTGACAAATTACGGCAAAGAAAATAAAGTATATGCGGAACACGGCAGTCAAAGGCAGTGATAAACAAACTAAGTACAGCGATAAATAATTAAATGGAGCGTCTTGGAAAACACAAAATGTAGCGTTGTGGAAAAAAGAGTAGGCAAAGACGGCAGTGAATAATAAGGCAGTAAAATATTAAAAAAATACCAAAAATGTAGTGGAGCGTCAAAAAGTTAAACTTGTGGCAGAATTAATTTTTGGATATTTATTTTGGCATGTATCCTATGTATCCATTTATCTTCACAAGCATCTAGATTATCAATATTGGGTTGTTCAACAAATGTGACATTGTAGCATTGGGAAAGTTGTGGTTCAGTACTTAGATCATGAAATACAGCAAAATGTTTTAATAACGCAGCCCTGTCATTATTAGAAGAAAAATCGAAAGTGTTCCAAGTTGCACGATGGCCTGACCAGCGAACCGAAAATTTATTAACCGTTTGTCCAACATATTGTTCATGGCAAAGTAAACATGTTGCTACATAAATCCCATAATTGCTGCAATTGAGTTCCTGTTTTAACTTAAAAAGTCTTTGCGGAGTGCTCAATGTCGTTGTACGTGAAACCATTGACAAACGATGATGACCATGGTTACCACACAACGCACAGCGACCACAAGGGGCAGAATAACCTCTTTGTAGAACAGAAGATTGGATTTTTTTTGATAGATCTTTGTAGTTTGTAACATAATTTCCAATTGTTTTTGGCCTTGTGTATGTGACCATGACATCAGGTTTAAGTTCCTTTTCTTTTTCACTCATTTTTAATAAAGCTGGGAAAGCAGTAGCCCACACAGTCTTGCTGTTTTTCTTTTGAGGTTTTGGTGGCCTAGGTCTGTCAGTCCAAGTTGAAGCAATTCCAATCATGTCATTTGTCATCGCGATAGGGAAATCTGACCTAGTAGCTTTTTCTTTGAGTCTTGACAAGCTGGAAATGTAATGTTCATGGCACTCATTCAGAAGACGCATTCGAATGGCTTCTCCGTATAATATGGATTTGAAGGTGGATATAGGGTGGTGCGACTTTCCATTTATGAAGCAACGATCTTTTGCTGTAGCTTTGACGAAATCTTCAGTGGTAAATTTAAACTTGTTACCATGGGTGATGCAATGATTGACATCTAAAAAAAATTCCACTGCGCCTGTCTCTTGAGAAGTATCAACCTGCCTGAATGTTAATTCAAGTCCAAATTTGGCGAAATTATCAATAAGCGCTAATTTTATATTATTAGTTGTTTCGAGTCCAAATGAAAGCCAAATGATGTCGTCGATGAATCTTTTGAAAATGCATGCTTGGTTAATAACTGTACACAGAGATTGCAGAATGAAATGCATAGTTATATTAGCAAGTGAAACTGAGTTGTTATCTCCAGTTATAATACCATCAGTTTGAGTGAAAAAATGCTCTTGATATTGAGTCACAACATTCATACAAAAATTATTTAAATCAACAATTGTTTTCTTAGCTTCAGCAGAAAATGTGGTGTGTGTGTTCAAAGCACTATACAAGGCAACATCAACGACTGAACGTTTAAGAGAAGGATAAAGTGATTTCACATCCGCCGCTACAATGTATAAGGGCGATTTCTTCAAAACGTTATCAATTGTACTTGAATTTGTACTCTGCCAGGACAATAGCTCCTCAATATAGTTTCTGCTATCCCTGCAGTATTCGTTCGGATTGGATTGGCAAAATTTGATGCTGATGGGTGCCAATAGGTTTTCAAGGAAAGCGGTGATGCGGGATGTAGTAATCATTCCAGCAGATTGAAGTAGACGTACTGGAATGTCTTTGACATTGACAGCGGATAAATTTTCCGAAATCAGTTTGTGCGTTTTGAAGAGAGGGTAACAGTAGGCTGGTTGATTATCCCGAAAATGTTTGGCATTTTTACCTGTCTCTCGATGGTAGGATGAACCTTTTAGTTTAAATTCGGTTGTATGGTATAGCAGATTATCGTCAACGACACCCAATTTATGCAATCTCAAGACAAAATCCTCGCAGTGCTTTCTAATTTGATCCATGTGTTTGTTAATGGTGGTGGGATTGTAGGGCAACGTTTGAAACTGCTTAAGTTGTTCTTGCAAAATTTGGTCATAATCCTGGTAATCAAGTAAAACAATTTTGCCGTCTTTGTCTGATTTGCAAATCACAATTTTTTTCTCAGACACCAATTTTCGAATTTTGTTAAGGCTGTTGCGCTGTGCAGTAGTGAGGTTATTGTGTTTGCGATAGCCTTGTTTGACCGCTGTTCCCAAATTTCTAAGTTTACTAAATGCCATGTTTACATACACTTTGGTTTTCTGGTGAATTTGATCTAACTGAGGTCTGGAAGTTTTAGTTATTTTGAGTTTTTTCGGTATAGCTGTTTGTTCAGTACTTTCATCAAAGAAAACGTCTTTCCACTCAACCCGCCTGATGTGTTGGTAGGCATTATACCATTCAGTGTTTTCAACTGTCTCTGTCCAGTTTGGGGTCGGTGCAAAATTTAAACCATTCATAAGTAAAAGTTTATCTTGATCATCTAGGCTAAGAGACGATTTATTCAAGATCAGATGATTGGCTCTATTCATGGCTTCCTGCATTGCCTTAAATTTGCGACGTGCACGGTATCTCTTTCTGTCATTGGCATTCTTGGAACTTTTAGTTTTTCTCACACTATTCCGGGTCAAAGCTTCTATGGTTGAATTTTGTTTAGACACCAACCAGTTGAATTTACGAATAAAACGAATAAAATAAAAAATAATAACGAATACGAATAAAACGAATTCGTTTTATTCGTTCAGATATGGATAGAAAGTTACAGGAAATAAATTTTCGACACATTTCACCAACAACACTTGTAAAAAAGATGTAACAAAATACACACCACTGTACAACACTATCCTTCGGACGTGTCAGACCACCTCGATTTAATTTATCAACATATGAACCAAATCTTTCATAATAGAAGTATGTGTCTTCTGCAATAGCATATCCATTCTTCAACTCAACATACCCAGCAATATAAACCATTGCAATTAAAACCTCTTCTGAAACTTTCCCTTCCAAAGCACATATGCTATCCAAAACTTCAAGCTCACTTTCTACAAGATCACGATTACAAGCGGCACAAACATGATCTTCGGCAACATCAAACTTTAAATCTAATTGCAGTGAAAGCTTCGCGTGTTGAATTCTTACCTTTTCCAAAACGGACTGAGCAGTAATGAAATAGGTACCTCCAGACCCTTGTCGAAGTTTACTGAAGCACTTTTCTAATGGGTCTGTTGTAAACCAGCCAAAGATTACAAAATCATTTCCACATGAAAGTAAATACTTTGCTAGATCTACAAAACCATGGCATATATGATACAAGAAGTTGGCAGTATCTACCGTTAACTGACGAATTCTGACTGAGCCAGTTTTCTTCATTTTTTCTGCCATGCTTGCAACATCTAGCAAAAACTGTAGCCTTGGGTCATCGGGTGACCGAATCACTGCCCTAGTTGGATCGTTAAATCTCACATTAGTACCAAGTTTTCTGACATTAAGAATCTTCCATAATTTAATGAAAATTTTGATAAAATTTGCTGTACCTGCAACAGGAAGATGTTTCAGTTTCGGATGGGTTTGTAAAGCGGCGACAGTTTCATCACAAAATACCTGCAGACAGGTTGACACCTTTTGCCTCTCAATTGGTTTTGGAGAAACAGCCACATTTGTTAACTTCGAAAGCTTCAGTAGATGATCTGTTTCCATTTCATGTAACCGCTTTAGATCACTCCACTTTGCAACCTGACGCTTACCATCAAATTCAAATTCCAGCTCGCCACACTTTTCAGTGAGCCAGTTATTTCGAATACATTTCATAACATGAACATAATCATACAGCAAAAATGTTCCTTCATCTTTGAGCCATGGTTTCCCCTTAATCGTGTTAAGTTTCCTAAAACATTTTTGGTTGGTTTTATGCCCATCTGCAATAATTGCTAAAATGTTTCCACCAGACTGATTGATACATTGCAAAACAGGATCACTTTGACTGATTAAAAAATCTGATGTCAAATTACTCACTGGTAGAACTTTTGCCAGGAACTCCGGACCACCAAACAAGCACTTTACCATCATCCCCAAAACAGTTTTTGCTAAGCATTCTGGATGATCTGCAGCTTTGCCGAATAGTGTGTCACCATGGTATGTGATCATAGATTTAATATATACTTCATCCCACAACAAAACACAGTTACGTTGACGCGCAGGTAAACCATCTAAAACATTTTTTAAGAAAGCCAAATCAGTTATGTTATCCTTTTTCGAAGTAATACGTGTCAGTGTACTAACACTCGGGAGCTTGTAATCTTCACGAAATCGGATGTATAATGATCTTGACAATGCGAAATATTTAAATGCTCTAGTGACTGAATCTGGTGAATAAATAGCTTTCCCAACTTTCTCTTTTCCCATGGCACTCAGTTGCTCAAAAATGATTTGGGTTTTGTGGTTTTGCTCTTTATGTTTTAAAAATCGAATAATTTCATGAAGAGTAGACCAACGACTGCAAGAAGTGACTCGGTTTGCTGAAAGTGTGTTAACTGTACATGAGGATCCACAGTGAAATGATTCATAGGTTAAATCACTTTTCATTTTTATTATGAAATGTGGTACACCTTGCATCATTTTTTTTGACTGAATAATTGTACTTTTATCATCACTGTATACAAATAATTCTGAATCATGTAACTTCTTCTCAACCTCATTCAGTGTAAGCATATCAGCCTTTTCAAACTCTGCGATCTCATCTGGCAAAACACTTCGAACACTGACAGAAGGTTGTGTTGTTTTTCTGCATTTGGGAGGAGGTGAGGACAAACAGCTTCTTGGAATATTGGGAAAGACACTTGGGGGTTCACTGGGGCGCAGTTTTCCACGACAAGCAACCATCTTGCAATCATCCGGCCAATGTTTGCTACAAATCGCTGTGTGTTTTGTTACTACTAAATTTGAACGCGGTATCATGGCTATCCATTTCTTTCTGTCTTCCTTATCCTGTGGTAACTTATATATGGACACAACAATCCCAGTAGACTTATAATTTGAATTGCAGTTTGGTATGCAACACTTTAAAGGCATTTTTTAAAACAGAGGAATTATCTTTCATGCAAATTAATCAGATTAGTAAATCTAAATAATATCAAACCATGCATGTTAACTACTCTCTACTGACATGCAGATCATGAATTCTCAAGATGTATGTACGGTATTGCAAAAATCAAAACATCTCGAGAAATAAATCAAAGCATAACAAATAAAGATCCCCCATCATGCATGTATTAAATAAAGATGCTACAAAACTGAACAGTTGTTGAAACTGGGCAGTCAATCTATTAAAAATTGTTGTACTACCAGTATAGCCTATTGAAAGTTAGTATTTAACTTAGTTAAGATTTGTTAGTTATCTACACAGTAAGTAATCCACACAAATTAATAATATTACATTCTACAAAGATTAGCTTTGGTACTGGTATGTAAGAAAATAAATGTAATATCAGTGAAGTAATTTTTTGTGAATATTGATATCTTATGTTATCTATAAGAAAATGGTGAGTGGACAGAAGACATGTTGCTGGCAAGCAAAAAAATACATGAAGGTTTGTAATATAAAGTACCGTACAGGTAAACATTTAGTATCAACATTCAAAATTGACTGAAGCTGTTAAACTAACTTACCAGTAGTGAGTAACATTGCATACAACTGAACATGTAAATGGAGATTTATTAAATATTAGGCCTACTCTATTTGCTAACTTTAATAAACCTGGAAGAAATACAATTTTCTACCTACTTTACCCACAACATGCTTCAAGGAAACTGGGCAAAAACTTAAAGGAAACATTGATTGGTAATGGCAGTTTGTTGTGAATTTTCTGTGTATCCAATGACTTCATGAACAGATAAAAGCTCCTTGAAACGAAAACATTGTAGCTTATACCTAATTTTGTTAAACTAAGCTGCATAACTGTAACTGCTTCAGCTTTTCATAAAGTTTGTAAGTTGTAACTAAACTTCTACTTTCTGGCAAAGATGCATAGTTAGTGAACAAGTTAAGGAAAATATGAAAAATAAGTTCAGTAAAACTAGAACCTTAGCATAACGAATAGACTATAGATGAGACATCTTCCTCCCAACTGATTAAGTTCAGAATCGGCCGTCAGTCAGTTTGAAGTACGCGCGATGACGTGACCTCTACTAGAGGGCGCCATGATTTTATTGCACTGATAAGTTCTTAGAGTCGAAATGTTCAGCGGTGTCTCTGTCTGCAGTAAATATAATATGTAGATTATGTAGTAACATTATATACAGTAAAATGCTTTATTTATCTTTTTGTAATACTTTAGTATATAGTTTTTAAAATTCCCATGACTTGGTTATTATTCTCTGCATGTCATTGTGTTTGATCTTGAGATTTCTTTTTGTGGTAATTGTCTTCAAGGCACTATGCATTGCAGTTGTTCGTGCATGCAATATTTAAAATATTTACGTACAGTATACGACTTTCTACTCAGTATCCCAATATTGTCGTGGGAGGTTTACACCAGTTTTTATTTCACCACCGTCTAGATCAGCGGTCCTCAACCTTTTTGTCATTGCATATTTTAAAGCGTGAATTTTGAGCTAAGGTTTGTTTTTTTCAGTGCTTGTAGTTTTTTGATTGCATCTTAATCTTTTTCAAACGTATGCTACCTTGCATCAATGCACAGTTGGCCTTATTTATGTGGAAAAATCAAGAGATTGCATTACTCGATTTTTTTTTGTGTTTTTCATTTCCCTTTCGTGGTTGAATTATGCAGATTCTACTGTATGGATGGGTAGCTAGTAAATTCATTCAGTTATGTTTAGTACATAATTTCATTGTTTTTCTCAAGCTATATTAGCCCTAAGCTGTACGGCAATCAATTGCATGAATATTTCTATGTTCAGGTGAATTTGCAGGAGATGAAGCTTTAATGAAACAAATGGGCCTTCCCGTTCGGTGGAAGGAAACCAGATGTGTTGCTAATGTGAGCCATAACGTTTAAGTTATACTGCGTTTTCTTTGTCATCTATATTTACAGTGTGACTTCATTTCTGCTTTTGGCGTATTAAGAAATTATTTTCTGTTGTAAAGTGAATAAATATTGTCAATCATGGGTGGTTTGTGCTCTCCTGCTCTTGTATGATTCTTAAAATGGTGCCAATTCGGCACCGCTCAAGACTAGAGTATGGGACTGTGCTTTTGGCAGGACATTTCATGATCTGCTTGAATGTGGATACAAAGATTGGCTTCTCTGTCTTTTCGTTCACTTAATTCAAACCTTCAAATCTTGCCTGGATATGACAAAAAAAGGAATCTGGGTTAAAACTGGCCACTTGTAGTTTTGTTAGTTTTTTCATAGCTTGTTGTCATTTTATCTGTAGGCCTATTGTTGTTCAACAATTCAACATACCATGTTAACGTCTAAGCTTCTTCAAGTAGATATAGGTTTCATTCTATGGTTAATCTTGAGTACTAATTTTAGTTCTTTGCCTTGAGGTATGATTTGCTGATCATTGCACTTGTTGCAGAAGTCCGATCGAAAAAGGAAGGCTCATGATGACGGAGATGATGCAAGTTCTGATGACAATGAGGCAATTAAAAAGCAAGACAGCGATGGTTAGCAATTTACACATCAACTGAATTATTTTGTGGAATCCATCCAAGTTTTTGTTCACAATTTCGACCAAGATTTTTGTTTTCAGTCATATAGTCACAAATTTTAATTAACAATTTAAAGACCGATACACTTTTTGTATCTACACAGCCATAATGCCCACTGCATGTTTAAAATCTCCCGGAGGTTGAGTGTAATAAGCGATTAAAAGCGATAATTTAATGTAGCATCAATAAAACTTCGTCATCGGTAATTTTTGCCAATTCTTTCGCATTTTTCGCGTTGTTGTCAGTTGCTATTGTGATGTAATATCACTGGTTTAAATTGGAAACTTGTCTAACAAACAATGTCACTGATGTTTTTAGAAAAACCCCAAGGTAATCTTGAGGAAAGTTGGATAGACTATTGGAAAACTATGGGCCCAGAGCTCGTGTTACAACGTTGGTCAAGTCAAACTGCATTAGATCATGAATCCGATGACCATGCCTGCAGAAAGTGAGTTAAAATAAGCCTTGTGCAACAATTTAAAGTACACAATGGTCCATGGTAGCCATGAGTGCACTGTGGGTTATCTATAGAAGAGTACGCGTTGCTTATCAATTGTAATCCGTTAAATTCCTATCTTCCGGAGTTTTGAATAGTATATATATACTGAAATTTGCAAATCTTTATGGTTGCTGTCTCAACTGTGTGAACAGTGTGATCAGTGAAGTTTTATTTTGTATTTACTCAGCGGACAGGACATCAAAGATGAAGAAAACGTAATTAACAAAACGGAAGAAAATTTACAAGATTTGTCCCTACAAGATTGTACAGACTCACCTTGGTTTCAACAGCCCCCAAATTCTATTAAAAGCTCATCACGCCTCTTAAATCAATGGCGCATTCACTGTGACAAACAGTACAGGTTTTATAGAAATTGGTTCATGTCGTGGTGCGAATCAACACAAGAACGCAAAGAATTGCTTCAGTTTGAAGATAACTTTGCGGCAGGAGACTACAGTACTGATGATAAACGTGTCGATAAGAATGAAGAGAATTGTTTCGCCGACGCTTTTGTGCCCTGTGCAGATGGCGAAGCAAACACCACCTCTGCGTCTTCCAACACAGCGAAACCAAATGACAAAACAAGTCAGTCTATTACTGTTTCAAAATTGCCCGAAGAATTATCTTCGAACAGCAGGAGCCACGAAGATGATGAAGATCCAAATAAGAATAATCCTAAGGAGGTTAAACTTAAGAGCGTACACGAAATGGACCTGGAGGAAAGCCAAGAGGAAGTTTTACGAACTATTTTTAGTGGGGATCATCTAAAGACAATTAATTTAAAAAAAAGTGAAGACAATTCAAGCATAGGTGAAACTGACGGCCAAGAAGACTCATCGCTGGAACACATGGATTTCCCGACTGTTTGCTCTGCAATTGGCTTCAAGCTTCACTCTGAAAGCAAAGGTATTGAATTTTAACATCTTACATTTTGGAAAGCGTTCTGGCTTTCCAGGCATTACATTGCGTTCTTCAACTCATTGCAATACTTGTATTGTCTGTTGCCATTAGTTTCTTGAGTACAGTACTAATATTAACTGGCACTAAAATTGTGCAAATGTCAAGTCCCTACTGTTCTGAATTATCTGCAAGATGGAGTATTGGTTGTAAGAATAATTAATTTGTTTCACCATCCAGCTCTTCGTCTTTCCGTCCACTGTTTTGAGAGTTTGTTTTGTACCACATTTAGACTATTTGTAACATGCAGTAGAAAACATTTAGTAAATCTTTGTTTTTTCGTTTAGGACAAAAGAGAAAAATAAAGGAAACAAAAACCACATACGTGCAAAGGACCTTTCAGAAACGTGTCAAGTATTTCAAAGAACATTCTGTTAAACTGGTAAAAAAATGTTGAATGAATTGCATATGACGATATGGTCCATAAAGTAGTTTTGTGATGCAGTAGTCTATCCACAATGCATTTAGTTTGTGTATGAAATCGAAGCTGACTGGCTGATAGATGTGAACAAGACAGCTTGACATATATTCAGACTCACTACCACTCATTTTAGAACGCACAAGTTTTGTTGATGCATATTTTTTGTATGTATGCTTTGTAAAAGTTCAAAAATTGTACTCACTTCAGAGAAAGGTGCTAAAATACTTTTAGTGTCATGTCAAACAACAAAGCAGCCATGATTGCTTATCATTTTTCTGTTCAAAGATCGCAAAGGAATCCTTATTGTGATAAAGACGGCATACTTTGTGTGTTGTTTGTTAAGCCATTGCGAGCGCTTCTGCATTACTTTCTTGTGCTTCTGTTACCTCAAACAACACATTGAAACTGTTATCGCCATAACGTTTTGCTTAAAATAGTTTTCCGGTGTCTGGTCCTAAGGTAAACAATATTATCTGGTTTACAAAAGTATTGAAATTGTGTTTTCGAATTTTGTAGCGGACACATATCAAGTTTGACAGCAATGGAAGTCCATTTACTGTGAAGAAAAGCAAGACACTGCACAAAGTGAAAGATTTTTTAGAGCTTGCTTCACAACTTGAAGATCAAGGTAGGCGACGTGATACCATAAAAAAAATTGAATAACCCTTCATAAAAACTCACTGACTGATATTTTTGGCGTAAACAAAGAAATATTCTTTCAACGTTTAGTCGAGTGTTTTAGAATTAAGTTTCTGAGTAATGGTTTTGTTATAAGCGTACGATCGGCAACAAATTAATCAAAACAGCACAGAATCTGAGAAGTTTCGATATTCATTTGGATTCTTGCGTTTCACCAAAATTAACTGACAATCAGAATAAAATGTTAACGCTAACGAAATCTAAAACAATAGTTTCGAATTTCTCGACACGAAATTGTGCTCATCAAGGGAAATGATAGACTGCACCCGGAGAAACGTTAGTTGCAGCCAATACTAAAAACTATTGAGATAAATCAAACCGGAAAAAGCTACGTAAAACTATCAGAACATCAATGTCACTAACTTTTTGACACATGTATTCAATTCTTTTTTGATTTGACAATGGCTTATTGTTGCGCCGAAAACGTTCGACTGAGTCCGAACGTTGAGTTTGTTGTAGTTTTTAATAATATCGACCAATCCAATCACTTTGTCCGGCCCTAGCTGTGAGGAAACAAAATTGTCCTTTTATTATCAGCCTCTAAATTCACTCATCTACAGATACCGAAGAAGATGATGATCTAATTCCGTACGAGCGTCTTGTGGAGGAAAGCGATTCATCCAACCGGTTAACCGACGGATCACTTGAAGATCCGTCAAGTAACTCGCGTGACGTTGTTGCCAAAGATGGCGACAGCTTTCCAACCAACAGCTCAACTGGCAGTCACGATTCGTTCAGTGCCGACGTGGAAGGCAAATATTTTTGTCATTTTCACTTACAGAAAGCTTTGGTAGAGAGTTTGCTTTATTGTGCCACGTACAATCGTACATACAAAACAAAGTAACTTCAATGGGTTTAACATATTTTATTTCTACAATTTGGGTAGAGAGGTAACTTTTTTAAACCATAAACAGACATAACTCAGTAACAGTTAAATGTAAAGTTCAACAAGGCAATGTTAAATGTAGTGTTGTTGCTGAGTTATGTCTGTTTATTTTATTTTGATCACACAAGGAAAATATACAACAAAATTAATATAAACTTTCAAACGCTTTCAGTACGTCCTTGTGTCCTCAACAGAAATAGGATGATGCACATCCGCACTATACATATCTGGCAGTAGTTGATTATTATCCATTACATGCAATTGAAGCATGCATAGAGTATTACTCCAAAGTCTGCTGTTTTAATGTGGAAGCTTTTCTTAGCTCCACAACAACGGATGTCCTGGCGTCGTACTAAGCCTTAGTAACTAAGACATCGTTTTTGTTTCATTTTGTTTAATTTGAATTTTATCTACAGATAGCTTTTCTGTGAAAACGGAAGAAACCGTTAAGTTGCCAGCTGCAAAAAAGAAAAAGAAGAGAAAGCGAAAACGCAGCGAGCCATTAACGAAGCCTTCAGGAATGCCAGAGGAAATTAAGGACAATCCAGCCATGAAAAAGTACTGGGCGCAAAGATACAAATTGTTCTCCAGATTTGACGACGGAGTACGATTGGATCAAGGTAGAGAACAATCCCATGCGTTCCATTTACGTGTAGACTGCTTCTTTTATAAGCTAATTATCACCTAATTGCTGAGAATCGATAAGGTCTAAATTACTGGAACACCTATCCAAAGAAGTGCATTCTTTCCACAGTCGAGTACCCGCATGGTTTAGGTTGTAGTGTAGAATTAGCATTCATAGCGGATATGATAGAAGCCGCTGATTAATATTTAAATCAACCGAAATACCTACGGCTGAACAACATGGTTTGCTGTATTGGCTTGACTTCATCGAATTTTTAACCGTTCAGCTGCGTCTTATCGATATATACCGGTAGCGTATTTGTAATCTGTTGGTCGCTGCAGCAGATGGGGTGTTTTGCCGGGTGGATGCTTTCATATAAGACAATTTTCCCTATGAACCAGCTGTCTGGAGTCATTGTGACCCTTCTACTAATGGCAGAGGTGGAAATCAAACCCACGTCATTGAGATGACTACTTTCCCAACCCATTACCCTCAAACCGCTTGACCACGCTGACGACGGCGAAACGTTCACTTGATTTACTTTCTATCAGAAAGATTTCGAGAAGAACGCTCACAATATAATGTGCACAAGTCACTATCACGTGGTTAACAAACCTCATCTGCCCAGCGACCGGCAGATGGCAAATACGCATACCGGTACCCTCAAGCGAAGTAGTCTACACTTTTCCCAAAACAGATTATATAACATTAAAACTTAGGATTTTCATCGATTTATTGATTGTTTTTGTTGGCCCTAACCGGTTAATTGCAACCACTACAAAAACAAAATTTTCTCCCCCAAAATTTTCATTTCATGTTTTTTTATAAAAAGATTTTTGAAGCTGTATAGCGGCATTTAACTGGACAGCCAGAACTCTTCCAAAAAAAGTTTTAATTGAAGTTCTCTTTTATAAAAGAATTTTTAAAGATGTAAAGAGGCATTTACCAAAAAAATGGAGTTGTTGCTAAACTGAGTGTGATTCCGTTAAACGTTCGCTGACGTTAACTGTTTGTGTTGACGAGACTAACGAAACCATTTTACTTATGTTCCTCTGTGCCTTTGTCATTGAAGTCAACCTTCAGTCCTTTTACCATGAAATATTGATGCTGTGCCTTGGTTAAGACCAGTCGGTAGAACGCTCATGTTTCTGTAGGGGATTATCCGCGCCAGTTATGTTTCTTATAATGTGAATGCGGCTAGATGTTGTTTTGAATGCACATTGCACAAATATAAATTACCTCACGTCCATGGCAATTACAGTAAATTGGTAGGGGTTTTGTACAGATTTGGTTTAAAGGAGCAGTTTGCCAATATTTTTTTCTCTGTTTTTTAAACTTATTTCAAGGATTTATTGCATTTTAACAAGTTTAATTGTCCAGAATCCTGGTATTCAGTCACCCCGGAGAAGATAGCCGAACATATCGCTGAAAGATGCCGATGTGACATCATAGTCGACGCGTTTTGCGGTGTCGGCGGCAACTCCATTCAATTTGCTTTCACATGTGAAAGAGGTAAGTCATGCTCACGTGATCATGACATCACTTGTGATTAATTTAGCCAGTTAAACAGTTGGTCCGTTTTTGTTTTTATTTTTTTTAAGGGAAGTTCTTTAGTTTGAATTTCTGTTAAAGAAAATATCTTATTTTCATAAATTTCTTTATAGGTTTGATATAGTATAATAATAGATTGAGTTTCGCTTTTAGCAGCATGATCGTTGCTTATTTCACAATGTAGATACTACGACCGGTTTAGGTTAAAACTGGTGGTTAGTATCTACTTATTGTATAGAATAATAAGTTTAATCTCTAATTTGGCAAATGATTAGCACTGACTAATGACTATGGACCTTTTGTTGTTCCTGTGTCAAAAATAGAGCTTAGGCATTGTGTTTGCTTTAGGCATTGTGTTTGTTTTAGGCATTGTGTTTGTTTTAAAACCTCTAATACGTCTCCGATTGTTAGTCATAGCGATCGATATCGATCCTGTCAAGATATCGTACGCCAGGCACAACGCTTCCGTATACGGGGTGGATGACAGGATTGAGTTTCTTTGTGGGGATTTCTTCCAGCTTGCCCACCGCCTGACTGCCGACGTTGTGTTTTTGAGGTGAGTTGGCAACGTCAGCAACATTTACTTATGACAACACAACAAAGTTCTTGGTTTTGTCAAGTCAAATGTATTCGTAACTTGTAACTTGACTTGCAACAACCTACATCCAATGTTCAATTTTTTAAAGTTTAGTAAAATTGGCATTTTCAGTCTTGCAAACGCTTGGATGTGCAAATATGCAATATTTGTGCAATATTTATGACGTATCAACTTCTAGCCCGCCTTGGGGAGGACCGGAATATATCCACAAAGAAGTTTTCAGCATTGAAGACATGGAGGATTTCGGAAGCAAAGCGTTCCATTTTGGGAGAAAAATTAATCAGAATGTCGCTTTTTTCTTACCCAGAAATGCGTGTGTGGAAGAGGTACGTGCAGTAATACTCTGGCGTAAAATTGTTAAAATTTATGTTGTTTTTTTTGCCACTAATCTTTGTGCTTGCCCAGACGTAGTTCACCATCTTTCAAGTCCCGATGACCATTTTACAGCCGTCCAACTAATATGCAGTTGTTATATTGAGTTTTCAAGCAGACAGAGCTCGTTTTTGTTCGGTTAGGCTACCGCGTAAAATGTCTGCCAGAACCCTTTTTTTTTCTTTTGGTGGAACATACTGAAATATCAAATTAATTTTCGCATTTCTTGAAGAATTGTCCCACGCTCATTGTTTTGAAGTAATAGAAACATGGTAATTTGTGCACCCCTTCATTTTATCCCGCTTGTCAGTGATGTTTCGTGTTTTTGTTTGTAAGTGCGACCTTCAAAACATAGGCTACGCAGCCGGCTTTTAGGCTGCCATTACAATAAGTCAACTTCTCAAGCATTCTTTGTTTGAAATTCTTTTCTGACAATCCTCGTAACCTCTTGTGTTCTTCCAGTTGGTCGCTTTAGCTGGACATGGGAATCGAGTAGAAATTGAACAGAATCTACTGAATAACAAAGTGAAAACTCTAACTGCCTATTATGGAGAAGAGCTCATCGACTGGGGGCAGTCTATGCAAAATCATGAAGACGGTTCGGCTGAAGATCGATTAGACGACACCGGGTACACGGCCGATTCGGAACCTCAGAGTGCGACATTTTTCGATTCAAAACTTTCTACTCAGTCAGATATTCAACCACGAGATGACGATAAAGAGCCACTAACTTGCGTTTACAATGCTAGTGAAGCCGAAATATTTGGGTAGCGTTGCTGCTTTGTGGATTACTTTGATAACTTCTGTTCTGTGGATTGCAATGTTCGGCTATCTGGCAATAAACTGTTTTACTGAATGATTAGGGTTCTAAAGTCTGGTGTTGCAGGCAGCATATTAAAGGATTTTACGTGGTCTTGCAAAGCAACCAAAGTTTTGCACTTTTCAATCGGACTTTTACAGATTTGACCCATTTGTGTAGACTCGTTCAGTTGATTTTGATTGTGGTCCTCGCTACCACAATAAATACACAAACACAAAAAAGTGTAAAAAATGAAGAATCTCCTAATGTCGATGCGTAGAGCAAATACCAGGCAAGCTAAAAACCAATCTCGGTTAATCAAGTATGACGTGGGGCTAATTTTCCTGTTTTGCTTCACTTCTTACGCGGGTGTCAAAAAAATCCGTTTTACACTTCACATTTCAATTTCGTGATATTGATTGAATTTTTATCCTCGGACTGAGAAAGCTTAATCCTGACAGTTTTGCACAGGTAGAGGCTTTGAACCACTGACGCAGGCTCGGTCATCGAGATTGACAGTGAACATTCCGATTATTGAAGTGAGTTGTCCGCGAATTATTCCAACCACTTAGGTGCCTTTTAATGCAGAGCCATCCCTGAAATGCGTTGCCCAAGCGTACACCCGAGTGCCAAACCTAATCAGCTTGATCTTAGGGTTTACTTCTTACACAAAGCATGAGTCATGTCTTACGTCTGCAATATTGTAAAGGAAACCGGCAACTGCTGTTTGATCCAAAATGGTGCTTAGCAGGAAAAATCAAAAAAAAATATTGACAGAGTGAAAAATATAAAAAAGATCAAATGTGGCTGCACAAATGTCCTTAAAGCTTTGCTTCCCGTAATAAAATGAGTTTTGTAATGCTCAGTTTTTCTGTTGCATCATTTTCTTGTTTTGATATTTTTTGATATCTTTTAGAGAACTTTTTGAAAACACTAAATTCCGAAAGAAATGCTACATTATGACTACAAAAAAAATAGGCATTGAGGTTAAAAGAATTTCTAGTGGGCTACAGAAAGATAAAGTTTATTTACGACACCACATTATACCATCGTATTATTTTAATCAGATCCCGCCAATTTATTTTTTAAACAGTAAATTTTAATTGAACCGCTTTTATATTAACTAAACGCTTTATGATGTAAAATTGACAGAAAGTAACTCCAGCTCATTTTGCAATTTGAAACTTGAAAGGTTCAAAGCAGTTTCCGCGTAGGTTATTTCGCGCGTTAGTTGCCCATTATTGGAAGCGTATTCGTTATTATAGAAATTCAGCAGGCCATAGTCCCAAGAAGGGCCGTAGGCATTTTTCTCCAGAGCAGCGTACTGTTTATGATCATGAGAGAAATCTAGGGCTATGGTCGAAGGGGCACCACTGCGCAATCAACGGCAGGTCTTGCCAAAGACACAGCCTCATGTTCTTGACCGGTGTTGAATCATGGCTCTCGGCTATGCAAGAAAATGCAGAACGAAACTAAGTTAAGCATAGAAAATAGGTCCTAGTACATATGACTACTTGGAATAAAAAATTTTTTCAATAAATAATGGCGTTTCATTACACATACAGATGGAAAACCTTAGATTTTATTTAATTTTTTCTTGTCTGGTTGTTGCTTTTGGCCAAGGTGATGACCTCTGTCTTCCATTACGTCGTGGTGTCCTAGGCAACGATCCTGGTCATCCTGCTCCTGTCAATCAACAAGGACGTCCTGGAAAGATCGGACCAGCAGGACCTCCTGGATCAAAAGGAGACGAGGGATCACCTGGTCGTTATGAATGCGATCCCAATGAAATTGATCAACTCCGAGAAGAAATGCGACCGTTGAAGGAATTCTTAAGGCTTACTAGCTCGAAAGCAAAAGGTAGGCTGCCACACTCCGTAACTTGTTTTGTAATGGATCTCCATAAGCAAAGGGTAGGCCTATAGGCCTAACGATATGTAGCAGTGTGCCACACAATAATGTATTGGCCTAATAGTGCAGTCGTGGGAGCTTTTTTGTGGGAAAAATTTTTTATCAAGCTGATACTTTGCTCAGACCTTCCCCATATTATGCAAATGGCTCAGAAAAAAATCCCCATCAATCGGATGATGGGAAACCACTTTTTGGGCCCTTTTTTCCAAATGACGTCACAATCCCGTTTGGGTCCAACATATGAAATTTTTAAGTTTTTCAAAATAGGACATATTATACATCATTTTTTAGCTTTTTTCAAGGGGAACAACTTTTTCTATTAACCAGAACCCTGAAAATGTACAGAAAAAGAGTTATTACCGATTAAGTAACAGGATAAATCTATGAAGTTCAGGCAAATTTGAAATTATTCGTCACTGTTGGACTTATTCTTTTATATTCTTTGACAAGCATTGAACAAAGTATGCGAAACATAAATTGAAGCTATCATCATCATCAAAAACGTCAAAGATGTTGCTTTCCTCCTCGTCTTGTTCCGTTTCATCTTCATTGTACGAGTATTCCTCTTCTTCGGTACCAACATCGACGTTTTGCAGAAGTGAAAAAAAGTCTTCATTCTTAAGTTTTTCGTCTATTCTCTGGAGTATGTCGTTTATACTAATTATGATTAGCCTACTTAGATACGAAAAAGATGTAAAACTATCTTTGTATTTCAAGCATACTTACTAAAGTATTACATTCAACACCATGACTCCAGATATTGCTGATAACTGCACAATTCTCTTTTCATCTATGGTTGTACGATCAATTCCAAACCGAGCAGCACACAGTAAAGAGGACAGCAAAAAGCTTCACTGGAATTTGGACAGATCTTGCGATCGAGCAAACTCTTATGCGCTCAATTAAGTCGTGTGGAGGATTGACGGAAGGAAAAGTATGACAGAAAGTGTTCGACATCTTTGGGTTTTTAGTGTGAGTCACTCGGCAAGTATTCATGAAGCAACTAAGCAAGGCTCAGTTTCTATGAAGCAACCAGCATGAAGAGTTGGGTGCTTCAAGAAAAAACAAGGGATTACGAAGATTTCTGGCCTGGTTAACAATGAAACACCCATTCTTGGTACCAGATGTAAACCTATCTTCTCTTTCAAATGGTCTAGTGTCCATCGATGGAAAAGATGACGTCAATTGTGAACAAGCGGAGCAAATTGGTCAAAATATCCAGAAAGGTTTAGATGGGGTAGCAGTTACTAACGCATCAATCAACCGCAAAGATTGATCAAGCCATTAAAATCCTTAATGGAAGTAAACAAAACAAAAAGTGGTATTGGTCCGAAGGTCATGTTCAATAGGATGATTGCTGCTGCTGAAAGAGAGGAAAGCCTTGAGCAATTTTTCGAATTCGAGTAGACTTCAGAGCCAATGTCGATGTTCAAGGAAGGTATGATGGGAAAGCCTGACAAACTCTCCCTTTGAAAAGTTCTGCATGGTTCTTCGTCGCATGCCTTGGAGGAAATCAACAAGCAAGTGACTTCTATTATCTACGGTGGTGCATTACTACATAAAGTTCGCTGGAAAAAAAGAATGAAGTTTTCGGAAGTTTGAAATTCGTATGTGAAATATATCCAAAACCTTTACGATTATACCCATGCTGTTGTTGTGTTTGATGGCTATGATGACGAAAGTACCAAAAGTTACGAGCACTTGCGCCGAAATTCCGTTCCACAGAGCACATTTGTGAAAATAGATCCGAGCAATTCACTTCCTTTTGCTCAAGATAGCTACCTCATCTGCATCGAAAACGTCTGTGAAGCCATGTTGTTTAAATAATTGAATGACATTTTTTCTCAAACGATCAATTTTAGGGCCGGATAAATTACGCAAAATAGCCAGACCATCATCACGATATAAGCCAAGCATGTCTCTGTCAACAATAGCAGAAAGTTCGTTCAAAAGAAACAAGCCGACCAACTCACAAATCTCAGCACCATCAAATGAGCCATTGTAACATCAAACAAACCATCTTTCTTAGCCCAAGTTTCACCACCATCAAAAAGCAACGATTTCCTGGCATGGAAAATTGTTTGTGTGATACAATCATCCAAATCCATAAATGGTTTGGCAAACTCAATTGCTTTACACAAAAGTTCCTCCGTAATGGATGGATAAAAATCAACAATGTCAAATTTCATAAAGGTGCATTGACGTTTAGATGGAATAGCCTTAAACCAGGATAACACAAAGTCTGTGTTTTTCCATTGATTCAGTCGTGATGCATCACGGTTGGTTACGTTAATAGAGTCCAAGTATTGTTTACTTATACGGCCAATCTGGGACTTGGAAGGGTTAATCAACCTGCATGTAGGGTTCGATGTAAAGTTAGGTTTATGATCTTTTAGCGTAATAAACGCTGGGTTGCTTCTTGCTTGATACTTTTTCAACCCGATCATCAACCTTTAACGCCTTGGCAATCTTTTTAGCCTCAGTATTGATCGTGTCACTGATAGCAGGATTAACCTTTTTGTATTTTGCCGATACATTATCATTAAGCAATTTTTTATAATCCTGGGTTTTAACTTTGTATAAGTTAGTAGTTTTATCTGCTGATATCAACAGATCCGGAGAGTTAATAATGTTCTTAATGTCATTAGTTAGTTTTCTCTGAAAAAGAATTGTAAATGGGTTTGAACTTAATATTACGAACCATCTCGTATAAACCATTCTCAAATGGTATCAAAGCACCATGCTGTGGAGGTGTTCTTTCAGTCGTAAAGCCAAAGTTATTAAAATGCTCAGACTGAGAAACATCCTGCTGGTTAAGATCGAAAAAATAGGCCTTCCAACGTAAACGTTTAATAAAATTTTCAATCTTACCTAACATCGTCTTCAAATATCGATCCTTACTTGGAATAGCAATGTTTTTAAAGAATAACCGTAGTTAATCTTTTCCAAATTCATAATAACTGGATAGTAGCATCAAAAGAAAGTGCTCAACTCGCTCAGTGCTAGGAGCAATATACAGTTACAGTTGTACAGTTACATATTACAGTTGTAATTATAGTTGTAATTACAGTTGTATTTTACAGTTGTAGTTACAGTTGTAATTACAGTTTAAATTACAGTTGTAATATTTAATATCTTTTCAGAATTATCGATTCTTTACTGTTTGCATGTTTTTTCAGACCTTCTGATGATCCGTTAGGTGAAACAATTTGTAAAGGCTTCAGATAGTAATAACTATATTTGATTTAATTCGCTCTGCTTTGCCTTTTTGCTTGGCATTGAGCACTTTTTGTAGTATTAATAGTTTTCATTGTTTTAATTATTATGTTATATCAAACAAAATTGATAAGATTTGCGTCCTTCTTGGTGAGATGTATAGGGGGTAAATACAGGTAAATAGGCTACACTAATTTGGGCTAATCTAGGGGTATAGGTATCTTCTAAACTAGAGTCAATCTGGCAAAACCAATGTCATATTCGTAATCAGCGGCCTTGAAAACCCCAGAAAACACTCTTAGATGTCCTGCCAAAAAATTTTTTTCTTATTTTGTTGACCAGTGAATCAGCTGACTTTTGGCATAATGTGCTTAAGAGTTGCAAAAATGATTTCAATGTTTCATTTGTCATTTTCAGGTATTTCAAGGAAACACTGACAGGAACTCTTATGTCATCAACATGTTTCCTCAACCAATCACAGCTCGCTATTTCCGAATAATTGTAGTGGAAGTCAACATCCACGCAGTACTTCGAATGGAATATCTCATCTGCTGAAAACATAATTTTACGACTTAAATTTGAGGAGACTTTTCGCACAGGACTGAAAGTCACGCGTATTTATCATCTGAAAAGTGGTTGTCAACTAAAATGTCTGTTGGATGCAATTGGTTGAAATTGCATTCAGAAAATGTTTGTTATTTAGCCTACTCTTCTTTCCAGCAAAAGCTAAATCGAAAACGGGGCTTAAGTGAGCTATTTACTATAGCTGGGGTAATTTCAAAACTACTTTGCTATTCCCATAATTGTAAGTGTTTTGTTGAACAAAACCTATTCCTCAATGTTTTAGAACTATTCCTCAATGTGTTGTTTAACGCTGCTGCTATCCGCAACGCCAACTTCTAAAATTGTCAAGATATACATCAAGGCATCTGCAGGATGGAAAAATGAAAACGAGCCATCCAAGCAGCCATCACTAAAAGAAGCCATGTGGCGACAAAATCCCAACATTCTCTGATTGAAAGTCTTGCCACCACAAAGACCAACGTTGTTGAACATAGGAAATGAGCAATCTGCTATAACCAACCTAAATCTTGCAATGAAAATTTGTGCTTTGCAGTTTGATGGAATTGAAACTTTAGGGTGCTTGCAGATTGAGCAAGTCGATCCAGTTGATCATTTTGAAATTTAGATGGGATGTGACCATAATTGCATAATGAGAAAGTAATCGTAATCGATTACATGGAATATTAAGTAATCGTAATAAAAAAAATCTGGATAATAGCACAAACTTATTTTATAGGTATCACAAGTTTATCTTTCAGTGAATGCAGTTATATCGGTAACTGTATTTTAAGAAAATACAAAAAAATCTTATTTCAAAGAGTCCATCAGCAGTTACGAAACATGTTGCTTACAAGGAAGCCTTGTTTTCATCGACAGCAAGAGTGAAATTGCTGTTGGAAGTGAATAATATCATACGACGCTTAAGTTTAGTGACTCCACTCTTGCGTAAACTTCCACAAAAGTCGTTGGAAGGTTTTAAATCTACTGAACTGGCGACTGTTAAAATTCGTAAGTCAAGAGCATTAAACATTTCAAATATTTTTAAGTCAAAAAGTTATAATTCTCATTCGTAAAACAGCAACATCGTCTTGAATTTAAAAAAACTGCGATTAACAGCAAACAACATCACGTCATATAATGTAACTTGCCATGCAATCTTATGAACTGTTTGACAACAAACACAGCAGCAATACGTGAATCGACGCAACATTGTCGTAGTGATTTTAAATGCAGTGTCCTTTAAAACCAATTTAATCATTGAAACCACTGCTGCTAAATTAACATTTGTGAGATTTTAGTACGAAATGAAATTAAGCATCCCAATTCAGCCTACAAACTTTAAAAAGCTTCTAAAAACACTTGAAACGCAACTTCATTGGAAACATCTCATTTTTCTGAAGTAAGTTGATTGACATATAAAGTAAGTTGACAAATAAACCATTGATTGATTGATTGAAGTTTTACTTTGTTTTCTGTATCATACGGTTTTGTAAAATGAGATAATGAGTACCGGTATATTTTGTGTTCTAGTGTTACGTATTTTCATGAATAAACTTTAAGCAACGGATTTTTTACAGTGAGTGTGTTTAGCCTATTACCGCATCTCATCTTTTCCCAAACCCGTTTTAACTTGCATAGCTGGCCCGCATCTTCTTGCAAACAAAAATACGCATAATTTTGTTGAAAAATGCATAAAATTGCTCAACGCGACGTTTCGTCGAACCAGACGACTTTTTCAATTCACATTTAGATGTTGAGTTTAACCAATTCTACTGTTATTAATAACTGGTTCTACATTTAGGCTTCAATTGAAATGTAATCATCAATGACATCACTGTGCATTATGGTGACCACCAAAAAAATTTCATAGAAATAAAACGGTAAAAAGTAGTGGAGACCGATGGCCACGTTAGCTGTTTATCTCTACTAAGATTTTGCAAATCATATATTATGTCTATAAACTTGTTTCTAAAGTCACGTAATTATTCACACTTGTTTTTTTACTAGGCTAAGGATAAATCCTTCAAGCGTTTCTTTCAAATTTTCTGTCCGACACCTTGTCCGTTCAAACCCACGACTCTGCTAACAAAAAAACAACAAAATCAAAGGACGAAAGTTCAACTGAGGAAGTGTACGCTTGAGCAATACATTTCTATTCAGTGGCATCTAGTGAAAAAAAATTCACAGGCAACAGCGCTTCGCCGAATGCGATTTATTTTTGTTCAAAGGCTTTCATTGTGTTAGTCGTCTCATTTCTTTTCTTCAAATTGAAATATCAAGATATCTTAGAAATGATTGACAACAATTTTTCTATTTTTGTAACGAACCATTTGGAATTGGTTGACTGCGATGAAGCTCCGATAACAATTCAATAAAAATATTTAAAGAGGGGAATCAGTTTCACTTCAGTTCAAGTGAAGTCTTTTCATTTTCAAAATAAACAATATTTTATAAAATATTAATGACCTATCACGAACAGTTGGTCACAAAATAGAAATCGTAACATGATCTAAAAGGAAACATATAAACGGAGAGAAATATATCAAATATAGTTATTACTTTCTAAAACCTCTACAGCCTTTTTTTTGTTCTTGTTGCTAGGCTTTTTGCATGGCATTGAACACTTTTGTAGTATTAATATTATTCATTGTAGGGGGAAAAATATATATTTCTAAGTTCTCATAAAAATATTGGGTTGTGGGAACGGTTATTTTTGGACTGAGAAAATGTCTTTAGAAGCTAAATCCTGGCAGTTTCCCACATTTGTAGGCTTTAAACCACTGTCGCAGACCCTGTCACCTAAATTGACAGAATGAAGTTTTCGCTTGTTGAAATGTGGTTGTCTGTGCATAATATATCATTCATTAGGTGCCGCTAAAGGAAAAGTTGTCTTTAAGGTGCATTGCTCAACTATACACCTCGTGAGTTAAACCGTCGTTTTGTGGCCTTTCAGTATCTTCGTTCACAATTGGTCGCTTAGCTGAATGAACTAATTCAGAAGGGTTTACTCAAGTCAGGGTTTCAGAACCACAGACTGCTAGGGTTTCAGAACCACAGACTCCTTTTACCACAGACTCCTAGAACCACAGACTCCTAGGTTTCAGAACCACATTTAGTTTCCCTACAAAGCCATTTTCGAATATTTGCAACTTAGTTGAAGACACGAAAACACATAATAATAACTGTATCCGGATCGATTAATTATAAACTTTTGCGTCACAACAATGGCACTATTTAATATGCTAATGATGTAACAGTCTTGCAGAAATCGATTGCTACAGTTGAAAGCAAGCGTGCTTAATGACTCACAGAGTAGCAATATTGTATTAACAGTATTGTAAAAACTTTGATAAAAAAGCTATTAAATGCTACACCTGGTTTACTACAGAAGTAATCATCAGATATTTGCTTATTCAAATAAAATTAATAACATAACTAAATATGCCAGGCAGGTGACTGATACCAATTTAATTGGATTGAAAAGCATCATTCAAAAGCTAATACATTACGGCAAACTAACAAAATAATAACATAATAAATTGGAACGTTTTCAGCAAGAATCTCTTCCCTCATCAGCAAACGACTTAATACATCTAAACAAAAACGTATTATTCAATCTAATCAAGCTGTTATCATTCATCTGTTTACGATAGTAGTTCTTAACCTGGGTTTGATCGAACCCTTGGGTTTGACGGTCCCAATCTAAAGGTTTGACAAAACCATGACGCTAAAAGTCTTATCAACTTGCTTGCAATTGACACTTTGCATAAAATTGACGAAGGGACTATACAAAGCTCCAGGTTTCATAAGCAGCCGATCTCCAATCTACAGATTCAACTTATTTTATCCAAGTTCAGATGAAAAATGCTAGCAGTCCAGTATATTTTGACATTTTGATAAAGAAGTTTTAGTTCATTTATCAGCAGGTAAACCAGAGTAGCCTAAGCTTAGGCTACCGGTAGAACCCAGACGTCGCTTAACCCGGTGCTTAATTAATTTTTCGCAGCTCGTGTTACTATGCGCAGGTCATTTAGAGATTCCCAGCGTTTTTCGTCACACTATGTTGTTGGTACCGTATCCCAAAATCTAAGTGCACCAGTTACAGAAAGATAATTAAAAATAGATAGCATTATAGGCCTACAGAGATTTTTTAAATTAACATTTTGTTCTGTTGCCAACACTTGCAAAATAACAAACCTCATAAGTGCCCTTTGAAAAGCATTTTAAAAGTTTACACTACAATAAGTCTATACTAGGCTCAGGGGCGTAGTCAGGAGGAGCAAAGAAGGTAATTGCCCTCCTCCCTGAATTATTTCAAAAAAACATTTCACACTTTATTACAGCATCTTTTGACAAAGTTTTGTTGTTGATTTAGGCTTAAAGTACTCTCAGAATGCACAATTTTAATGTGTTTTTTTCTGGAGAAGGCTTCCCATACCCTCTCGTGGGTGCTCCGCCTTCGGTGATTCGTTGCCGGGTTCACTTACATACGCAAAAATACTTATTTGCCTCCAATCCCCGAAATGTTGTGCTGGCTACGCCCTTGACTAGGCTTTATACAGCATTGCCATAAATTTCACGAACAACACTATAGGCTGCATCTGTTACTTAAAGTGAATGTAGGCTATAGGCTATGAGTTTCGCTTGCATTTGGAGATAATTAGTTCTTGTAAAGTAAAAGCATTTTTCCAATGAATATTCTGTGTCAGCGTTGAATACAGATAAGGAAAATATATTAAAGTTTTTGCATCATCCTCTTCAATAAAAATTGAAAATCATGCAGAGCTGTGCGCTTTATAGCGCTGCACTTACAAGAAGTAACAAATGATGTCAACGTTATGATACAGACAGTTTGAGTGTATCACGATAAAAGTGCAATGGTGCGATAAAAGTGCAATGGTGCGATAAAAGTGCAATGGTGCGATAAAAGTGCACAAGTTATTGTTCTTGCAAATTTTAATTCCGCCAAGAGGTCTTATTATACTCTCGAAACATTTTTCGAATTTTTCTCGGGTCATAAAGCAGTAAATTGCAGTTCGGAGTTGGCCCTGCAGTAGTTTTGGCAATCCTGCTTTGAGCATCATATTAGAGTCTTAGACAGTATTTACTTTAAATCAATTTTCAAATTGTGATAAATTTTGTGTGGAAACTGTTGTGCATTTTGTATATTTGCGTTAAAATTTTGTACCTTGTTTACAAACACAACAGAAGCTTATGTCTTCATACACAATCAATAAAATAAATCGACGTTTACATTTTAAGTAAATGTAAAATAGACTACAGTACTTAGTTTCTTAACTGCCACGTCATTTCGAGGCCTCACTGCCTCAACTTGGAGGAGTCCTCTAACGACGTAGCAACGCGACTGCCTATTATTCACCTCATATTTATCGGAGGTATATGTATTCAGATGGATATCTTTAAATTCTATTTTGTCTTCTGTCTTTCTGTGGTTGTTGTTTACGGTCAAGGTGATGACCTTTGCCTTCCATTGCGTCGTGGTGTTCTAAGCAACGAGCTTGGTCATTCTAGTTCGGTCATTCAACAGGGGCGTCCTGCAGGGCCTGATTAAGGCTCACGGGGGCCCGAGGCACAGCTAAGTTTAGGGGCCCCGTTTGGCAATCGCTTTCAATGCAATACCATGTAGTCTCTGCGAATGATGAAATATGGGCTAACAAATAGTTCAAGCAAAACTATCACTTCATAAATATTAATTTAGCCAATTTACTTACAACTTTCTAACAGTATGCCTGAGCAGCAGTGGCCGAGTGGTTAGCGCGTTGGGCTCGCAGTCGAGAGCCTGCATGTTCGACTCCAGCCACCCGCACTTGCTGTTGTTTCTCTGGGCAAGAAACTTAACGATAATTGCCTCTACCCAGTGATCGATTTCGAGTAATGAGTAGTACCAAATTTAAGTCATAAGTAGAGTAGACAACCGGAAACAGACATTGCCATCGGCTGCAGCGTGGGTCAGGTGTACGTCGGAAGGCGTACACCGATGCATAGCGCTCAAGTCCGCTTTCCGCAATGCAGGATAAAGATAATAAAACAAAACAAAAGTATGAACAGTTGAACACTCTTATACTTGTTACAAAAATTATTGGATGAAAAATCTCTCTAACAGATTGGAAATTGAGCTCATTTCAATTTCATACTGGAAACACTAGCAAAATATATGCTACATTTGAATTTGAACTAGCAGAGTTTATTAACTGATCCCTGAAACCAGTGCTGTGTTAAACCCTTTGTGGGCCCCGGGACCAGAATAATTTTGGCCTATAATATTGTGTATATTTTCACTGCACCGACATGGAAATGTGGTTCATTTCAATAGACTTTCTCACCAGTTTAGAAAACAACACAAGTGTAAGCAACCGCAAACACAGGTCTATCATTTCTTAGCTACACCTTTGCTCGGAATGAAAGCCAAAAGTGTCAACAATTTCTAATAAAAAAAATACTGGCAATGGAACATATCAAACATATCGGTCACGACGCGGTAATACCATTGTACAAAATTTTGACTGTTTGAACTTTGCCGCCCAGTACCGCGCAGATAAAACCAAAACTGTAGAAATTATTAACTTCCATTCAGATTTGGTCACCTGGTAACATTATTGTTTTTCCCATTTTTATTTTTTATCTGACAACATTACTTGTTCTATCAACCAAGGTAAAAACATTGTAATTGTAAACAAAAACAAAAGCAGTGTAAAGCGTTTTGAGGATCAGGTGTTCAATTATTTTTATTCAACATTATTTCATTCCAAGGCAAAGCTTTCATAATTTTATGCAGGCATTCAAGTCTAATTAAAGTTTTTAGGGTATGGTAGCCTAGGTTATAGTGGCAAGAATAAACAGGTCCTTGTGTTAAGAATAATTTTTGTTTTGTACCGTACAACATGTGATATGCCAGGCTTATAAGGTTTTTGAAGATAAGAGCAATTTCATGTGCATATATTCAGAAAAAGTAAATGCAGACGAACGTTTCTGCTAAAAGTACAGGACAGGTTTTTCCTGCTCGCAACATCACTAGTCAAGGATATTTATAATTATGGTATTGTATGTAAATGTTAAAAATGAAATGATAATAATTAAACTATCTGAAATGCTATTTTGCTTACACCTAACAATTTTTTAAAACAAAACACTTTTATTGGTGAAAATAAATTGAATCTGTGAATTCACAAAGGGCCTAACCCCATTTTTTTTATTTTAATTTTTGTGCTTTCCGATTTCTTTCAATGAAAAGAAATTGAATATGTGAATTCAAAAAGGGCCCTCCAGTTTTGTTGTTTTTATTTCACTATTTGTGCTTTCCGATTTCTTTCAATGTCTTCTAAACTAAACGATACTTAAAAAAAACAGCCAAATTTTTCAAACATATCGGTAAACACCTAAAAATACCCTATCATATTTACATTGATTTTGAAATGGGCCCAACTACAGCAATTGCACTTCAACTTCTTTATAGTTTCTCCACAGAATCCTCACTGAGTGAACTTTTTAGGTATGATGCTTCTTACCAGTATGTTTAAGCATATAATCATTATCGAAGTTTCACCACAAATGTAAATGACCAAAATAATCAAAACAGTTGTGCCAAAAACACTTTGTGGCAATTGGGCCCTTTTCGAATTCATATATTCAATTGCATCAAACCTGTTATATGTTAAATACATTTCTGCAGATCATGTTACTAACGTTATCGCATTTTAACTTTGTTTTTAGAGATGTTTCGTTGTAGTTAGGGCCCAAATTTGTATAATAGGGCCCAAATTTGAGATGTTTTAGTATAATAAGGGCCTAAATCATCTTCTTAATGGACAAGTACATGCAGTGAACTTTAGCAACTCAAAAAACACTTTACTGAAACGCAAAAATCTATTATTTGTGGGCCCCTGAGATGGTGGGCCCGAGGTCCGGGCCCCCTTTACACGACACTGCTTGAAACCTATAAAAGTATTGACGCCTACGGTACTAAGGTAAAAAAATTGGGGGCCCCCAAAGCCAGGGGGCCTGAGGCCTGTGCCTCTTGTGCCTCATGGTTAATCGGGCCCTGGCGTCCTGGTAAGATTGGTCCTGCGGGACCTCCAGGCCCCCCAGGACCACCTGGACGAAGTGTTTCAGTACCTCACCCACCTTCCCTGCCAAGAAGATTTCTACAGGGAAGCTTTCCACCGTTAAATTGCGGATGTGATTTGAGTGAAATCAATCGACTGAAAGAAGAGATAGAATTCATTAAGGTATTTTATTCTCAACTGAAAGCGTCCCCATTCAAAGGTATTATGCTTATTTTTTAATAAATAGTGTCGAGTAGATATTGTTTTGCTGTCAATACTCAAAACGCTACAGCCTACTTTGCTCTGAATGTAGTAGCAATACTAAAATAATCATAATCATAATATAATAGGTTGTATGCATTCCACATATGTGCTGTTCTCAACGCTTTACATATAGCAGACAGTGTCAGCGTAGCCGTATCGAAGCTTAGCTGATTACATTATCACACTAAGTTCTTCCCTCTGCTTAGTGCCAAGCAAGACCCTTTAAAAAATTTTTTGTGTGACACAACAGGGTATCGAACCTGCACTTACTCATCCAGAGTGGTACAATCTACAAACTATGCCACAGAGCCAGTTAAAATTAGTTATAGGTTGTTTTATTTACATTATGGGATATTTCTAATCTTGGCATCTTTATAAAAATGTTTGTTTTCTAGTCCAGGTATGCGGCGTTGGCATTAAAGATGGCCGAATTCCTGACAGCGCATTTACAGCTTCGTCCACGGGTGGAAGCGGCTTTGACGCTCACTATGCAAGGCTGGATCGAACTGTCCGAAATCGAGTAGCATGGGTTCCCTCATTTGGTCGTAAGAAATGCATTTTTATACAAGGAAATCCGCAATGTTGCAGTATGGCTTTTAAGTAAAGCTACGCTGAAGTAGTCTAATAAAACCTTTATGTTTCTGTAAACCAACTCAGAAACTGTTCACTTGAAGCTGTTCACTGTCTCGCATATCATTAGTATAAGCCTTGCAACAAAAGTTCACCAGCCTCATGTTTTAATCATAATGTAATATGATTAAAAAAGGAGGCTCGTAAACGGTTTGTTGCGTGAGTAACAAGACTTATAGGTAATCTAAAGTAACTAAAAGTAATCTATAAAGACTGTTGAATGAAATCAGATTGTCAAAAAAAAATGAAATGGGACAAGGAAAATTTACAAAATATGCAGAACCAGAACAGCTTAAACACTCAAAAATTTTTTTTAAATTTGTCAACTACTATAAGTTTTGTAAAGCTATTCCCCACCATTTATGAATCGCAAAGTTGCACGAGAAAACAATTGCAGAAAAAATATTACAAAACAAATATGTCAGTAGATTATATCGATAAGTAGCAGTCGGTGCATTACAGTACATGCTCTTGGGCAATGGATTCAAGTGGATCTTCAAAAACTGATAAAAGTTGCTGGCATTGTGACACAAGGACGAACAGATTTGAATCACTTTGTGAAAAGATACACAATTTCCTACGGAAACTCAACAGATCAACTGCAGACGATCATGAATACTTCCGGTCAAGACAAGGTAATAACAAACTGTAGTTAAATAAATTTTCACAGATTTCATTTCAACAAAACGCCCGATTCAATCCTACAGTCTGACGTCTGTCCACAAAAAATCCAACGATATTTTGCATTTATTAGGCTTTTGCTAGGTTTCCTATAGAAAACTTTTTTTTATCACATTTTAAGTTATATTTCCTTCATCTTATTGAATTGCAGTGCCCTACATGCAAATTGCAACAAGTCACGTCATAACTGTGAAGTATTACAGAATTTATACAAAAATACAACGCGTAAAGGCCAAGAAGAAATTTTGTAAAATTTTGTTCATGACTTCATCATCAGATTTGTTTAGGTTTTTCGGGGAAACACTGACAGAAACAACTACGTCATCAACATGTTTCCTCAGCCAATCACAGCTCGATATTTCAGATTGACTGTCATACAAGCCAACATCTTTGCCGCACTCCGAATGGAATACCTTGTTTGTTAAAAGAAAATACCTGAATTTCTTTTTGTAGCTCAGAAGATGAAAATACACATACAACACTAAAATCAAAGTTTTTTTAATTGTCTACTGCATTTTGTCAAAAATTTGTTGCTGGATAATCTTTGGAAATAACTTCTACTGTTTACATCGAATTCCATTGTAAGCCACCAAGTCAGCAAGAATTCAAACAATATTTCTAAAATCTACCAAGATCAATATTTTAGCATCAATGTGAAACTTTAAACTCAACTAACCTTGTTATCTCAAACTATCCTTTGGAGGTTATTTCTTACACCTTTTACACTTTTCAAAATTACATTGTGCAAGTTCTTCGTTATAACGTCCGTTTCTAACAAAAGAAAATGCAGTCACTATCAGTGGCGGATCCGAGGGCGATCCCTAGTCACTATACAGTCACAACAACTTCAGTTACCCAGAATATCGTATCTAAAGTGAATCGTTTGTTCTATTTTGTGGATAGCCATGCTTTGATTATAGTGCTTTCAAACACTTGTACAGTATACAGTATTAAACGAAATAATCCAAAATTACATACTTTTGTTCGAGTAATCATGTTACAGGCTGTTTATAGCCTACATAACCTATGCAATAGCCTATTAACACGATATTTTGAGAAAGTAGAATAACAGTATTTTCAATGAAAACGTTTTCTCTGTAATTTTGTTAATCGTAAATTTATAAATATCTTTTGTTTTACTCCAATAACCCAACTGCGCTCAAGCAGACACTCCAATAGATAGATAAAGAATAAAAAAGCTATATTTTTTTGGTAGAGAGCTCTTTCTAGAAGTTCCACCCTCAGTTAAGCAGGATAATCATTTGCATTGCAATCATCACGTGCGCTTATCACAACGTTGTAAACCCCACAATAGCGATTCAGGCCACCGATCAACATAATATTTTTAAATTTGAGTGCCGTACTCCATTACCCCTTAAGTTTCTTAAAGTGTGAATTGTTTTAAATTTAATAGAGAGATTTATTGCCAGACTGAAAAAGATGCTTTGGAACCATACGCTTGTCAGTTTCACATCTTTGCAGATGTTATGAACTATTCACATCGAGGTTGGCAGTATTACGCCACTTGTCGTCGCTATGGCGTTATAGAAGTCATCAAATTTAATCCACTAGGTGGGGCCAAATGGAAAGTTGTACCAAAGTGCGTTGTTTTGCTGAAGTAATTTTTTTTTATGGAGTGGCAATTCATGTGTCACCTTCAATAGTTGTAGCCAAATCAGTGCCATTGATTCAGATACTTTAATTTGCTCCATCTTTTTTACGCATTGGTGTAAGAGAGTTATATACAATGTGCCCCAGGCCCAGGCTGGTGAGTTACAGTCGCACAGGAATGCTTTGAAAGCGAAAAAGACAAGTGCCAAGACCATTTAATAATTCCCTTTCCTGTTTTGGTAATTCTGAGCAATTTGGGAATCTAGTGTCTTGTGCGACGCAGAGTTAACCAAGTCATGAGCCTGGAGTTGTATTATTGCTTCTTTTGGTTTGTGATGTTTGGTGGCAGAGTCAGGTATTTGCTGAAGATTAAGCTATTGAAACCTATTTAATAAGAGTTTTCATTATTTCTTACTGTTTGCTGTTTTAAGTTGACACTTCAACACAGCTTGGTAAGCTTGATCTTACAATAGCAATATATTTATCAAACCTTTTTCTCACGTAAAAAAATTTTTTTAATGTGACCTTAGTGCAAAAGTAACTTAAGTCAACAAATCTAAAACATTCTATCAAGCATGACTAAAGAGTCGAAGCCAAGAATTTGTTGTTCAAACTTCTGTAAGGTAATAAGAGGTACTGGCTTCTTTTGGTGACTATAGGTAAGACTACGACGGTGTGAGTGCTCCTCTATTATCCTCCGATGGTTGGAGATTGGAAGACATTTTTCTGTATTTACAGAAATTCAGAACAAAGAAATTTCAATTAGGTTGCGTTATACTGCAATATGCAGATAAAAAAAAGTATCTTAAGAAGTGTTGCCAGACGTTGTCCAAATTTAAGCAACATACTGTTTTGAAGTAGAGGTCGCTCAATTTGTTCAAACCTTAGGCTGTGCAAAATTTTAGGTCGCGAAGAATTACTCTGACCATTGAGTTGGCGTTGGTATTGCAAGTTTGCATACGACCGTTGAACTTTCGTCACATCCCTCAAACTGATATTATAGCAACCACACAAAATTACAGGAAGTGGTTGCCAACCTTTGTAACTCAAACTTCATTTTGGACCCCCTCTTGAGGTCAGTGGTCTCAGATTGACAACAACTGCTACAGGGTTTGTTTTAAGCGCTGGAGTGGTTATTATATGAAAAACATTCATTAAAAAAGTTGTCTTTAAAATCTGCTAAGAAAATAAATATAGCATTTTTTTCCAAGCAAAGGGCAATGAGCAAACGCAAGCACGAAAGTGTCAATAAATCAACCTGAAACTATGTAGACCTACCACAAATTTGCAATAAAAATTAGTTGGCTTAGTGACGCCATCTTGTTGCCATATAGCTTTTCCTGTGAAATGGGCAAGACTTCAGCAAAGGCCTTTTTTTCTTCATTTCTGTGGAGATAATTCACAGCCACAAATCAATGACCAACAATGGCGCAGGACTGTAACAATAAACCAAGCCAGTTAAGCAGTTTCTATGCTGTTTCAATGATTTTCAACATTAAACCAACAAAAACTGGACATATTACAAACTGGACGTTAATGATTAATCAATCAAGTTGCGACAGGACACAGCTTTATCTTTGTCTTCTTGTTCTGTTTGTCTTTTTCAAGTGCCACGCTGCTTTTGTATACTCGTTTTGATTGCTTTATAACCAGGTAAACTTTGCAGAACCAACTATACTCTGTTGTGATGTACCTGCCTTGCACGAGCGCAGGTTGATATTTGAATGGAAATAACTTGCTTATCAATCTCCTGTGCATGCCAAGTTAGTGTTCTCAAGCTTCGTAGGCTACTTTAGCAATGCAATGATGTAGTGTAACTGAAACACAGCGTCAAGCAACTTTCGATTGATGTCCATAGAAAACTTCCCAAACAGAAAACATCAATAGACGTCAAATCAATGTAAAAATGAAGGACTTTGCCGTCTGGGCTTGACGTTTAACCGAGCCAGTCAACGCTGTCATTTTACATCGTTTCAACTTCGCTAGACCTTGAAAAGGACATTGGAACTGTGCGAAACCATAAAACAACTAAAGATGACATCTCTTGCTTCTTGGGCTATTTTTTACTTGCAAAGTTGTTCTGACTATTTTTTTTATAGATTTTTCTTTTGCTAACACGATTGCGCATATGCTTTCAAAAACTATAAGGCTCGAATAAACAAAAACATTGAAGTGCTGGTAACAATCGCAACGATTAAGTCTCCTCTTTTGTCCTGTTTTGCTTTCTTTTTGTATGATATTTATAACCTGTCTAAAAGTTTTCAGTGCTGGTAAAAAAATATTACTAATGTAAATTATCGCGAAGTGAGGTGTTTTGCTTAATCGAACTTGTTGGATGTAAGCAAAATCTTGTTGAAAATTTTTTTTTCATAAATTTATTACCTAACGATTAGTCCCAACCATTCTATTGTTTGCCTGGAAAACATAATAAATTTAAAAACTTTTTAATTGAGGCAAACATCTCAAAAGAAACCCCAGCCACCTGTTTAAATCTTTGTTTTTATGATTTACACGCCTTCTTGTGCAATGTTTACTGAAACACTAAACTAATTAATGTGGAACATGTTACAAAGAAACTGTTACAAAGAAACTTGGAAAGAAAAGTTTGTATTATTCATGTGGCCAAAATATCTTTTTAAGTCTGTGGATCTGTCCATTTTCTTAAATGCTGAACAGTCTGCACGTGCTTGCAAAGATGGTACTCTACTTCTCAGCCGGTTTAAACAACTTTGTGCAAACCTGGTCTTAAAATTATATCAAATATAAGCGAATTGTTTGTTAATTGTGATCAGGTTGATGTGGCAGATTACGTGCAACAGTTTTTCATGTATTCTTCATGTAAAACTTGTTTAAAAAAATAGTTATAACTCCGTTGCATGCTGGAAATCTTTTTCATTGTGTTGATTAATAAAAATGTCCGCCCCGATAGCTCAGTGGTTACTCGACCGGCTCAAGATCACGCGGCGCTGGTTCGACTCGGTGCGCGCTTGAGCAACGCATTTCAACAATCGGAAAACTTCACTCTGTCAATTTCGGTACGGTAACCGGGCCCTGCGTCAAGAGCCTCTACATGTCTGCAAGTATGCAAAACTCCCAGGAATAACCTATCAAGGTTTTGTCAATCCGAAGATAAAGATTTGAACCCAAACCAAAACAAAAAGCACAACCTGAGAGCAACCCAAAAATAGATTTTCACTATGTCAAGGCGTATCGTTGCTGTTTAATAATAGTAGACTAACTCTAGTAAATAAATTTCAAGGCCGTTACAATGGCTGCTGTGTTAATCCGAAATGTTGCAGATTGTGACATAGGCTACCCACTGGCTTTCCGAGTCAAATAATTCTATTTTTAAAACTTTATACCCGTTACCGCCAGACCGACACCAAAATTTTGCTGGTCATCGGATATTTGTATTATTATTAGTGGTAGTAACATTTCCTTTTCCAATAATACAAATAAGTTGTTTGTTTCATTTGTCGCATCCAGGTTTGCGCCCGGTGATTGAAGATTTAGATTGTGGATGGGAAGACAAGGGAGCCAATCTTTGTGACCACCTTCAGGTATGCCTTTTAAGTGCCTTGCTAAAGACACAGACGCTTGCTTTTGAGCGGTGTCGAACCGGCGCCCTTTCGAACGTCGTTCCAGGGCTCTCACCACTCGTCAATGCAGCTGACGTGATGGTCCTTGATGAAGTTTGTGTTATGTTCAAAACTAGCCGACATAATTTATCGTTTTGAAAAATGACGTGTTGCAACAAGGAGTGTGGCTGTTTACTCAGTGTTGGCGTGGTTTGGAACTATAGGTAGACAAACATACTTGGCAAGACCATGGCCACCTAAAGGTACGGCCTGATTTGTCACATTTTGCAGAAATTTCCAGATTTTTCTAACTTTGGGCGAACGTTTAAATAAATTTTTCTAAAAATCAGATTTTTACGCTGTCTTTATTCTTTTCCCCAGATGACACAATAGGTTTTAACATCCTCACATGTTGAAAAACAAAGAAAATTTGATTTTGTAGATTTTAGTCAGACTGTTAATTTTCAATAACAGTCTGATTTAGCGTTTTTCAACTTCCTTTTTCTCATTTGCTACTGCTTCCCCAAGGCAACAAAAAAGTTTTTTGTCATTAAGAAACCGCAAAAAGTAAAAACATCTCAAAAAATGTCAGTCAACCACCAGCAGTAGCTGTAATCAAAATCTGCAAAATGTGACAAATCAGGCCGCATCTCCAGGTGGCCATGGCAAGACCTATTGATGGCCCACTAGTATCGGCATGGCACTGTTAACGCTATTTTTAAATCTATTAATATTTTATCAGTTCAGTTTCATCGGCTGCGTAGCTGAGTGGTGAGAGCCTTGGAACGGCAATGGAAAGGACGCCGGTTCGACACCGCTCAAGAGCATGCGGCTGTGTCATTGGCAGGACACTTTTTTAAAGGCATACCTGAAGGTGGTCACAAAAATTGGCTTTCTTGCCTTCCCGTCCACTTAATCTAAATCTTCAACCACCGGGTGTAAGCCTGGATACGACAAACAAACTGTCAACGTAAGTCCATCACTAGTAGCACAGACCCGAAGCAAACTAATGCATCATGGTTAGCTTCTTTTTAAAAAAAAAATATGGTTAATAGACTCAATCCGTATTTATTGTAATGGTACCTCGGACACAATTTGTGCTTAACAATAAAAAGTTAGCTATCCGGGGTTTAGCAACCTTCAAGATCAGTACTTCAGCAATGCAACATGGGTCTTTTGGTCTTGATTTACGTTTTTAGAGTTATTGCATATTTTGTTTGTAGTAATGGCCTTTACGGTGGCACAAGAAGATAGAGAGCAAGAACCATAACCCCATCCCATACAGAAAAGTGATACCCTGTAGCTGCCCATTGTCACGCAAAACTGGTGTTGTAAGTTTCGGTCTTAGGCAGAAATTTTCAAACTAAATAACGATGATGCTTTAAAGCATTTATGGCTTTTCATAAAACTAAAACATCTTTGTCTCACAAAATTCCTATGTTAGTAATAGCACTCTCACGCAACTACCTATCGTGACCATGAGATAACACAGCCATGTTCTACCCAATATTACTGTTATGGATAACCTGCATCGCGTTTTTCGGATCTCAGGAATTGTAAGCCAAATTGTAGTACACCAACCAGATAAACCAAAACCTACCAATGAAATTTTATGGTGGTTTGTTGCTGTAAAATAGAAAGTTCTAATTAAATAAAAGAGTTTTTCTGTTAATGGATAATAGGGAACTGGTACTTCCTTATTTACAATCCCTGTGTTTATAACTCCCTTGAAACTTCAATTCTGATAATAATTAAACTAAAGTTTGCAAAGAAATTTTTGCAGGAGGAGCATATCAAAGATTGTATCCGCGAAGCTTTGAGACTTTATTTTGTGCAAGCGGCAACTACGTCAGAGCAAACTTTCTTAAGCACCTTCCTTTTCTTCAGCTTCTGAATCCGAGTTTGATATCAACACAATAAGGTTGGTTTATAATTTGATGCAGCAATAGTGAACAATTTGTTTAAACTCGAAACTGCAAAATTAATGCATAAATATGAAAATAATTCTCTGCCTTGTACTTTTTCTAATTATTTTAAAAAGGCAACGATGTTCATTTTCGCAATACCAGAAATGCAATTGACAAGAATAAATTTTATTTTCCTTAATACCATGACGTACTCAACAGAGGCCATGTCATCGTGCGTGCTGGAGTCTAAACTGGAGGCGAACATGTTTTCATGACTTTGACATACCATATTGAAAAGATATGTATAAAAAGTTGAAGTGAACGTTTTTCACCTTAAATATTTATCTTACATGAAAAAGTTTGCTAGAAAATCAATTTTTAATTGTATATTCATTCGCCATTTGCGCAAGCATACTAAAACTATGCAGAGTTGCCAGGTGTGAAAACACCAACAGATATCTGTGTGCTTTAATCGGTACTGTCCCGTTGTTCTGTTATTGAATTTGCACAATTGTTTTAACATACCCTTCTTTGAACAGGAAAAATCTACAAGAACTATCTTTACTTTTCAAAAACGCAGAAAAGTCTTAGTTTTTAAAATACTTTTTTTTTCTTTCAATTTTAATATAATTCCTATGTGATGAAACTTTACTAAACGTTTCATTTAGCAGCTTTATCTGCGGTTTTTATAATTTATATATTGAGCAATTTTTTTAATTTTACTCAGCTTTGTTTTGAAAATTGCACTTCTTTTCATGGCATTTCCTTTAAAAAGTTAATTGTTTTAAACTTCTGGCAACACTGATATTGTGTTCAATAATTGAATTAGGTTTTGCGGTAGTTTTTAAGGTGCTTGCTGTTGAAATGTTATTTAGGGTAGGATATTTGGATAAATGAAATGTTGATTTATTGAAATACTGGCCATGCAAACAAATATTGAGTACCGAGGCTGAAGGCCAGCTAGCGAATGCCGGTAGCCGCGTCGGTTTTGGTAAAATAATGTTAGGCTACTTGAGGGCACACCCAGAAGTGTTATGAAATTGTGTGAAAAGTAACTTACGGTACTGTAGGTACTGTACGGTACCTTTGAGAATGATGGGAATTGTTGAGGCTAGCTTTGTTTTTTTTTTCCAAATTGTTGTAGCTGTTTTTATTTTTAGTAGAGCTGTAGTATATTAAACGCATGATTGCAGTGTCAGCCTTCAGCTCTTAAGCCTAAAATTGCTTGCATGGTCAGTATTTCAAGGTCGCCATGGCTCAGACAAATCTAGAAATCCTATGCAGCATTTTGAAATTCTACTTTAGAAAAATAATTGCTTAGTCTGGCTAGACTTGTGCAGGCTAATACTTTGCTACACTGTAGAACAGTACAGCAAAAATGTGGCATGAAGGCACCCAGGAATTAAGAGACACTTTCATTTTCGAACCTGGTTTTAAAATTTTGTTGCAGTCTAATATACCCGATTGTTCTATACTGTGCATGTAGTATAAATAGGAATAGTCTAATGTGGTATAAGAAGGAATAGTCTAACAAACGCGTTTAAGTTTGTGTGCATTAATAAAAATTTAGTCTCCAATTTTGAGACCAGCAAAGTTTTTAAAAAAAAAGCAAAACGTTAACATGTTTAGATTGTTCTTATAAAAACTGTGCATTTAAATTTTGCTGCTTAAAGTTTGATAAGTTGAATTTGGTCAGTTTATGCGGTCTCAAAGCATCATTTGTGAATTTTGTCAAACTTGTGCCATTGCAAAGTGTAGCCTATAGTTAGTGCAGGCATAGTTTTCATTACATCTTCATTTTCATGTATATTTCAAAGTATGTTAAGAGGTTATTTGATATTTAATTAAGATGGGTAGAAAATGTTGTGTGACTAATTGCCATGGAAATTATGATGAGGCAAACAAAGAAACAACTTTTCGTTTACCTCGAAATCCTGAAAAGAAATATACCATATATATACAATTATACATATATCAGGTGACACAGTTTGCCAATGGGTACTTTATGGTTATATCATGTTTCATGAAGTTGTTAACCACTGTTGCAGAACCTCGTTATGTCGTGTTTTTCTCTCTATATCAGATCAATACCAGTTATCTGTGAACAAAAAGTATGCAGCTACATTGGCCAATATTAAAGTTTAAAAATTATTGTTGTCTATTTTTACCTGTATCAGAAAAGGAAGTAAAACAAAAGATTTTAAAACTTGTGCATTAAAAACTTGTTTTTTGTTTGTTTTTCTTTGTTGTTGAGACTTCTGTAAGGACTGTTATAGAACTTCTTTAAATGTCCATTTTCATTCCTGAGAAGTCCTTGCACTGATATTATTTAAAGTTGTCGTAACAGATAATTTTTTCGTTCATTATCTGAACTAAAGTAGCACCACATTAGTTGCGCAACCAGGGGGGCTTGGTTTAGCCCCCGCCCCCACTTTACTAAAATCCTGGTTGCGCTACTGGCCACAGTCCTTTCATGTAGTAGTTTTGACCATGTAGGTACATTGTATTTTTGTGAATCAGCTCTATAAAAAATAATAACTTCAAAGTTAAAACCTTACACATCTACTGTAATTGTTTTTATTATTGTAACACACACGGGACCAACTATTCATTGGAATAGACTATGTCAAGCATATGAAATGCCATGGATGAAAATGTATTTTACATTTTGAAATTTAAAAGCAAAATTTTCATTATAATCGTTTTAGGTTTAAATATACTGTGTTTGCAATGCAATATGTCAATGAAAATGTTCGCCTCCAGTTTAGACTCCAGCACGCACGTTGGTTTGGCCTCTGTTAAGTACGCCATGCTTAATACGCATCTTCAAAACTTCAACGTAGCTTCAAATATAAAGGTGTGGGTATTTGGAACTCAATCCCGTTGGAAATGAGAAAAAACTCACCTAACTCATTCCAAAATCATTATAAAAATTGTCTACTATCGTGTTGCTAATGCTGATGGCTTCAGGCCATTGTAGATTGTAGATCTCTTATTAACCGATACATGTTGTGTTCATTCAAGCAACTATATGTTTCAATTCTTTTGCTTTGCTTCTTTGATTGCTTCTTTTATGTTTAATTTATTACCTTTTCTTTTGTTGAGGGTGTCTGCTTGACTAGAAGACCTTCCAGGTCACTTCGCAGCCACCCGTTGCAGTACCCACACATTCTACGTGATCGTTTGTATTGTTCGACTTTGCTTTGAATGTGTGTATTTATACTCGCAACAAAATAAACACCAATAAATCAATAGTTTTTAACTTTTAAACATAAATCTATTACTGGTTAAAAAATAACATACCAACAAATTCTAAGTCTAAACTTGATATATGAAACGTTAATGTTGTAATTTTAAAGAGATGCGATTATGCTGCAGGGAGATGCATTGCTCAATAAATGGCTGTAGTTGAACACAATTGCCTTTTTTCGGTCTATTAAATAGTTCTTGAATGCAGTGGCCACGATCATGGTGAACACTTAGGCCTATATCGAATTTTGTGTCTGCGGTTGTTGTTAATACAAAGTTTTGAAAAGAATACAGACTACCACTTTGTGCATTACAAACATGTAGAAGAGTAAACTTCAAGCTTCATACATAAATATCGTTTGTGTTTTTTTTTAAATATTTTTTCAATCAGTTCTGGCTTGACTTTTATAATTACAACTTTGCTCAAATTTTTAAGCTGATTTTTTTGTGTGTTTTTACGTTTGGACAACTTAGTTAAAATTTTCTTCATTTAACAAAAATGAAGGTTTTCCCCGATACATTTCTATCCAATGTTTTTCTTAAAAACTCATGAAGCGTGTTCCGACATAACATCACAACAAATCTTCATGTCACACGTTCTACGCGTTATAATTAAAGAAATAGATGCCGATGTCACTCAACCTCTGTTCTGGTTCCTCGATGTTATTGAGGATAAAACTTTATACAAGGATCCTTCATTTAAAATGCAACCAAACAATTAAACATAATAAGTAAATTAAATCAGTCAGGTTCCAATTTTGTTTACTTATTATGAGCTTGGCGCGTTGTTGGTGTTTTCTGCAGCTGCAAAAGCTTGTTTGTTACTATATCTCTCATTTATATACATTTTGATATGATCGTATTGAAATTATGCAATTTAGACACGCGACATTGGATTAACCTTGCAGAAGATAGAGATGCGTAGAGGCTTACTGTACAATGTACATGAGACCCTCTCCAAGTATGAAGAAACGCGTATCACCAAGCAAGAGGAAAAACGTCGCAATAGACAAAACTGTCAGAGTTTTCCATCATCACCGGTGGCAGGCTTTGCATGTTATCGTTGCGGTCGCGCCTGCCAGTCACGCATTGGATTTTTTAGCCATAAGAGGGGTTGTAAGTGACATTATTTTTAAACTGCTATCTTCGTTCCGAAGTACTGCCATACATATATATATTGATAGCACACTCAAAGACTCCTTCACTGCTTCAAGAAGTATAACTGCTACCAGGGAAGTTGAGAGGATATTTTGGGCCCGGTAGCCAATTAATCAGATCTTTGGGTGTAAAATCAAGATATTTACAAGAAAAACGGACTGTATTCAAAGAATACGCTGTGGTTTCTTCATGCTTCTGGGCCCCTAAAATTATCCCCAATCTGGGTCCAAAACTACTCCCTGGACCACTATCAACGTTAGTGACTGTTGCTGTTTGTGGATTTATTGACATAAACCGATTTAGAGTCAAATCCAGATCGTCTATCAAAGACAAGGCAGTAACCAATGTAGCAAATGAAACCTAGCAAATTTGTTTTAGTCTGAACCTCTGCCGCCATGTTTTTACTTTTTTGTATCAACTTTTGAAGTCGACATTTGCCATTACTGCGCTTAGCTGGAAAGCCGCCAGCTTTAACATCATCTTTCAAGACATACCTTGTACTCTGTTGGGCTGGAGTATTGAAGAGACGAACACTATAGGCCTACTTACAGAAGCGTTTGCTAAACCACCATCAGTTTGTTTCTTACGTTTTTGTTCAATAAGTTTCTGGGCAGCCGATTTGTAGCATCGAATAGACAGCGATAGACACGTGTTTCGCCCATGAGGCTGGGCTCATCAGTATCGCACCGTATTCTTGCCACTTGGTAATCGACCGCCGCTTTTTGTTCAATATTAACTCTTTTCGCTTAATTGTTGAAAATGACGAGTCCACAGAGAAACACTCAGATACACAATTTCATAAAACTCAATCGTGTTTCTGAGTGTCTGGTTGTGTAAGCGCCGAAAACCTTGCTAAGATCAAACCAACTTGTTCTTGATATGTGGTCGGAAGGTCTGCCAGCACATGAGCATCTTAACTACAATAAGGTATCTTATAGACAATAACAAATATTTTTTTGTTTTCTTTTTTTTGTTCTAGACTCCACGGTGCAGGAGCAACATATTTTTAAAAAAATTACAGAAAATCATCAATAGCCTTGTATGCTATTTTCTTCAACTCTTTCATTTGTGAACTGAAAGATGCAATGGCCAATGATTGCTGCAACCTGCAACCCGCAATCTTTGTGCCAGTTGATTCTCATGCAAATGGACTAGCGCGCTTTGCAACTTGTACAGTGTACATTGTCCCTTATACTGCAGCTTGTGGCACATGAAGTGCTCTAATTATTTGTAAAAAATAAATTTAGACGACAATTGTTATTGCTTTGACATCATTTCAACGTTGCAAAACTAAACTGATGTGTCTGAGATGACATCAACTTTGCTTTTCATTAGGTTGTTGCCGTACCGAGCGTAGATGTTCAGAAACGTAAAATAGACCATGAAAAAGTGTTCAATTTAAATGAGACTTATATCATTGAAAGTCTTTTTATGGTTACTGGGACACAACTAAGTGGCCCACTTGTAGTCTGACGTTCCTTCTAACTCTGCTTTTTTCGAGTGGTTGGCCAACACAGAATTGGATGACTTAAAGATATTTCGTAATTTTAATGACAAAATAAATTTGCATGGTACCTGATGACAACAGTTGAAGGACTAGCACCGCTGTTGAGCATAAGAAAGAATCACACGCCCAATGGTTTAAATATCAGTAGGCTAATGAATTAATTATTAATATTGGTTAAAACAGTAAATAAAGCAGTGATAGAAAAACTCTTAAGTATGTATGGACTTAAGTATGGACAATCGATCGTTGTGGAGACTCACGATAGCCGACGCCTTATTCGGGCATGGCCGATGATGATGATGAGAAAAACTTCGTCGATTTTGCAAATTTCTTGAAAGCAAATTGCATCTTAGTGAAGCATAAATCGCTTTTATAGGCTATTGAAAAATAAAACTGATTTAAATTTTTGGAAAAACTTGTGCACATACGAATAATATTCTTTGGAAAATTCAACAATGAATTTTTTTCTGCACGGCATTGCATATACAACGACTTGTTCGTGTTCGTTGAAAGCAAAAGGAAATTTTAAAGCCAGATATTTCACTACTAATTTTACAAACATGGACCACTCATGCAGATGTAATTCAAGCTCTTCAGTCGTAACTGGCAAGCATTGAAAAATCCAGCCTGGTTCCCATGATGAAAAGATCTTTGATGTTTTATGCTGTTGAGACCAACTGCACAAGTAGGGTAAACTTTCAGGTGATATGCTCTTCATTTGATAATAAAGAATAATATTAGGGGAAAAAGCAGCAGGAATAGAAAGGTGGGGTAGTCCATTTTTCGTCAATGTTGTGTTTGCTATGCAACATCGCACTTTAGTAGCCTAACAATAGTTGCAATGACTTCAACCATTGCAATATTGCTAGAAGAAAAAATAGTTAGGCTAATGTGAGCATCTTAACTTTTTAGTTTTTAAAGCACTGGATAGAATTCTTGTCTACTAAAGTTGAAAGCTTATGTAAAAGTTTTGTTAATGCTTTTATAAACTTCATAAGTATTTCATTTCGTGCATCGGTTCCTTTAAATAAGCGAAAATATTTTGTGATTGTAAGAGTAATTTTTAGTTTCTCATAGCGCTACCAATCCATCAAGTTACACTTACTTTCAAAGAGCCTTATTTTTTTCTCACGGGAACATTCAAACGGGTCCAATCTTGAGACTTGCTTTGTAGATGATTCTTGACGTGGAAATACTTTAAGTTAGAAACACTTACCATACTTTCGGTTTGCCGATTTCTCATTACAAAGCGAAAATAATAAAATGTCAAAATAGTACCGCTGTGATTGCATAACCTTGCAGTTAGACTTACCAATTGCAACTGGTCTAACAGCTCTTGGGACTGGCAAATTATAGTCGTCGTATTCAACGGATAAAAAAGGGTCAACGGAAATCAGTGAATGAAGCAAACACGTAACGAAGTGTTTATTCAGTGACTTGGATAAATTTACTTGAGCCCGATTAAGACAAGATTGTTCCTGGTGTTGCAGAATGCCCGGTACACAATCTGGTGCAATAACTGAAGTGCTTTCTGCTAATAATTAGCAAACGTTGCCACGTCTGCAAACTCTGTCCTAGCTAGAGGTGACTCATCGATTTAAAAAATCTTTCACCGCACCTCAAAACTCAAACTGTTTAAGTCTATGCTGTTGAAATTTAAGCATTGATTTAATGCATATCAACCATTAGGCCTACATGTTTAACATTTTTATCCATTGCTTAACTTTTTTTCTAACATAGGTTGTTCTGGGCTTACACAAAATTTATTACGTGATGCTTTTACAACTTTCATCTGTGTGCATGCTTGTTACCAAATATAACTAGTCTAAAGTTAATTGTATTACATTGTGTCTTCCATGTTAGCCATTCTTCAATTGCCATGCCTGAACCAGGCATCGACGACCTCTCATGAATATAGACCAAGTACTCCTGCCATATGTATGAATGACTGTTTATGCTTGTCGTTAAATTGTTTCATATCAGTTTGTCTTTGTTTGCCAGACGCCAGCTTTCCAAAAATGTTACCAGTTAAAGAGAGATGCTCTAGGTTTTGCTTTCTTATTATACATGGCCGAGAAATGCAGGCCTATATTGCCTGCTTTTAATATTTTTAAACAGAGATATGGTTAGGTTCACTTGGTGTAAAACTTCTTTATTTTTATTTTTGCAAGCCATGAAATACGTTGCGTTCTACGTTGCTTAGTCTAATTTCTGATAGATAACCTTAGCTTAGGTTAGTGTGATCTTTTATTATGCAGGAAAGAATAATACAAAGCTAAACCTGTGTCATCGTCAACGCACAGTTAGCCTGTCTAGAGAACAGTCAAGAGACAAAGCCTTACAAAAACAAGGATTGAAAATTTATTACAAAGCTGAGAAGAAAAGACACGAGATGTATGTACGGCTGCACGCTCTACCACGTCTTGCCGTTTAAACGTTAACCTAACGCAATGTCAACGTAAAGTGACAACAGCATCATAGAAATAGAATCGTGCTGTGTGACTAGCGCTAAGTAATGAAAGCACAAAATTCAACTGGTAAACTGCATTGATTTATAAAGAAACGTCCTAAGTTTGCAAAATTGCCATTTTTGCGTTGATTCAACGTGTGGCAGCGACAAAACAATGCAAAAATTGCAAGCTTTGCGGGTTGAGATAAAAACGAATGTTCATATTAAAAACATTGCCTGTCAAACGTTTTTATTGAGATGTTGTTTAAACGTAGAAAAAATCAGCAATCAAATCAAAGTTTTACAGTCACAAACGGGAACTGTAAAATTGTCAGTAGCAGTTGGTTGATCTTCATCGGAGTGAAGCATCTTCATTGGAGTGAAGCAGTCGACGACGGCATATCACAACTTTGTATACAAGCTCGAATTGGAATGAAAACGTGCAAAAAAACTGCAGTAAGCTATGCTGTAGGTGAAATGTCAAAGGCTAAGATGTGCTTGCTTATTGAATACAATATTTACAAAAGTACAAAAGCAATGTTTCTCCTAAAGTTTTAAACCTATTGCGTTGTGCAAAAACAATCACTTTCATCATGTCGATTTATCAGTAAGCTGTGCACAAAATGAAGGCCTGCTCTTCCGATGAATGTTCATGCATAAGATTTATACAAAATAGGTAACATTTGATAATAATTATAAACTTGACTTACATTAACCAATGACTGCTCAAATAAAATGATGTTCGCAAGTAGAGGATCTGAGGAAGCACTTGGTCAAGTTATTACCAAAAATGAGAAAGAAAGTGATACCTTGCAAAAAGCAAGGCAAATTATATCAACATTTGTTGGGTGGTCACACCACTTGAACTTCTAAATGCAAGACTATGTCTCTTCGAGGTTGGAAATTGGCTTTCTTGCCATGCTTATTTAAAACACAAACTGTAATGTTTTTATTGAAATGTTTTTCTAGACTTGATGCGGGGAAAATCGGAACATGATATGCATTAAAGCTAAGTAGGTCCACGGCCACCTGGAGATGCGGCCTGATTTGTCACATTTTGCAGATTTTGATTACAGCTACTGCTAGTGTTTGACTGACATTTTTTGAGATGTTTTTAATTTTTGCGGTTTCCTAATGACAAAAAACTTTTTTTTTGCCTTGGGGAAGCAGTAGCAAATGAGAAAAAGTAAGTTGAAAAACGCAAAATCAGACTGTTATTGAAAATTAACAGTCTGACTAAAATCTACAAAATCAAATTTTCTTTGTTTTTCAACATGTGAGGATGTTAAAACCTATTGTGTCATCTGGGGAAAAGAATAAAGAAAGCGTAAAAATCTAATTTTTAGAAAAATCTATTTAAACGTTCGCCCAAAGTTAGAAAAACCTGGAAATTTCTGCAAAATGTGACAAATCAGGCCATATCTTTAGGTGGCCATGGTAGGTCTCTTGTGAAACATTAACAAGTTACATTTGAATCTCATGCTGCTCATTCAAAATTTAGACTTGAAAACGTTTCAAATCGCCAGGGTTCGATAAGGATACTTTTTGTTGCTTCATTGCATGAACGACAAAAAAATAAGCTTCTCATTATCTTTGTAACTGCTTGGTTGGCTTAGTTTTCTTATTTCTGTATATAATTTTTCCTGGCTTTCCTGGTGGTCCTCTTTTTCCAGTTTTTCCCGCTTTACCTCGCTTTCCAATTCCTCTTCTTCCAGGCAAACCTGAGGAAAGATGTGTTTTTATCTAAAATCACTAAATTTCCCAGATAAACGCTAATCCAATACACAGCAAATGCTCTGATCTAGGCCTAGACAGATCACAATAGTTCAATTTAAGCTACTGTGAGTGTTTAAATTTGATGCATAAACTTGAGTAAGCTCACAGGACTACTATAGAGTGATCGCAAAATTCGCTGGCACTCTGCTGGTTACATTACAAACACTCGATTGCCGAGTTTTCAGTGATTTTAGCATCAGCTTATTTCTTTCTGTTCGACCATTTTAGCTGAGGAACTGTCTTAAGGAAAGGCAAGAAAGTTGGGAGCGCTATGTTTTCTGTGGTCCAACATACCTCTTAAAGATACATCTAAAACGGATAACTTCATTAACTGTAATCCACTTATCTAAATTTTACAACAGTGTAATTGCCCACAAGTAAATAGAAATTACCTCTTGGACCTGCTGGCCCTTGGATACCTGGGACTCCAATCCCCATCGGGCCTCTAGCCCCTTTATCACCAAGGGCACCTGTGACAACAATAAATTAATATTTAAATGCTTTAAGATTGAATGAAATTGTTTTGCAGGCATTTCATGTCAAATACCGCTCAAATTGTGCTTCAAATGAAAGTCTATATCACTAGATGTCAACAATCAGCACTGAAGGTGTTGGAGGTATTGCGATGAGAAGAAAAACTGTCGTTTACAAAGATACAATAATTTAAAAAAATATTGTATTTGATTTGTTGTTGAAAAATTTGCCACTAAATTGACAAAGCCAACGTGGAATTCTTTTTGCATAGAAATTACCTCACTTTAGTTTCGTAACTCCGTGTATTATATTGTCATTTATTACTTGCCTTTTTCTCCAGCACTTCCTTTTGTGCCAGGTCTTCCTGGAGTTCCTTGAGGTCCAGGAGGACCTTCAAAGCCCTGAGAACATGGAGTTCGGTAAGTCAAACGTGGTTACAAGTTACAACAAACAATGCGTTACAAACAATTCTTCGCACCAAAACCTCTCTAAACAATGGCTCATTAACAGCAAGATAAATTACAGACAAAATCAAGTTTTAACGTGATTGGCAACAAATGCATATGTAAATGTGTACAGATAAATACTGGCACGACTTTAAAAATATACATACAGCTTACAGCCTATAGGCTACACTGTATACTTGTCCTTTTCAATTTCATATGGTTTTCCAATACACGTTTTAAATCGGGACGTATTAGTTTTGCTTCTTTGATTTAAAATAAAATTAAAACTACGTACTTGATAGCCTCTTGCTCCTTGTGGACCTGGTGGTCCTGGTGGACCTGGCAACCCTCTTGAAGGTGGTTGTGTGGCACGCCGTATCCCACGAACGCCAGGAACGTCAAACTCTCCGTTTATTTCATCTAACGTTCTGCGTACTTCCTCTGAAAAACGTGGTTTGGATAAATTTGTTTGTTGGCAATTTTCGCTTCAATCACTGACTTTTAAAGTTTAACCCAAATTCTCATGGCATAATTTCACTTCAGACAATTTAAGCGTTTTCGGCTCACATTACAAAAAAGAAATGTTGCTCACAATAAAGTCTTTTTGAAAAAAAAATGGATGCACAGTAATTTTTAAACAAAGGTCTACAGTAATTAATTATAGAATGAGAGCAAGAGAACTGCATATCGTTGCAACAGAAATGCTAAAAACTGTTACAGCGGTTAAATAGGCTTATTCTATAAAGAATAAGCAAGATAGGCTACTCAAGCACGATGAAAAAAAATGGCCAAAAAAAAATTACAAACTATTGCGTCATACGCAATACAAAAACAACTAAATCAGCTTCAAAGCGAAATGAATATAATATTTGTGTGATGGTTTTAAAGTTTGCTGACTAAGTTATAAGTAAAAGCTTTGAGCTGTTATATTTTCGACAAATGATTTCGTAACTTCATGATGATATAGCAACTCACGTTGTGAAACTCTCCTTGCGATATTCTCGGTCATCTGCATCATATTATCTTTGACTACATTGTCCATTCCTCCTGGAGGACCTGGAGCACCTGATCTTCCTAGTGATCCCTGAAAACGAACAAGACTAATGAATCGGAATTGTAGTACAAAAAAATTTTGGTCAAAGATCTTAATAAATGCAGGATACTTCATTGTCGTTGCTCCATTTTTAACCACAAACAAGGCTATTGCAAGAAAGTAGGCAACAAAATAAGCGATAGGCTACGTAACACACGCTAAGGTACAGTTTGATAAACATTTGACTTCGCAGCGACTTACCCTGGGACCAGGCTTTCCGTCCTTCCCATCTAAGCCAGGGGGTCCTGCTGGTCCTTTTTCGCCCTGGCTGCCCTGCATTGAAATAAATATTCTTTTCACAACTTTTTTTAAAAGTTGCTCCTAACACTCGGCTACGATTCAGTTCTTTATGAACATCATGACCTTTCTTTATGCACACAAAAAAAAATTGTTATAAGCTGCAGAGGTTTATGGAATCATTATGTAGTCGTAGTTGTTGTAAAAATATTTTTCTTCTGTTGTTTTCCATGGTAAGGTTTTCCAACTTTTCCATGGTAAGCAATTTAAAAAAAAATGGTACAGAAACAGTAAGATAATTCAAAATCACTAGTTGTTGCAAAATATGGCCGAAACCATTTGCCAAATGAAATGGTAAACAACAAATTAAATTGCAGCAAACACTTTTAACAAATTGCAGAAATAAAGTTTCTGGTCATATCTTGATAGAAATTTCCACTGGAAACTCACAGCAGGTCCAGGAGGTCCTATGGATCCTGGTCTTCCAGTACTTCCACTGTCTCCCTAAAAGATCAAATGTCGATTAGTCGAAGTTTAATTTAAACTTTTGTGGTCACTTTACACACGTCAGTCATGTTGGCTACAATTTTAAACTTTTCAAATTTCTTTACAAATTTCCTCGGCCATTTTAATATAGCTGGCCTAAATAGACTCTTCGGTATCATCTGATTAAAAAGATCCAACTAACGTTGAATTCAATTTTCAAGCGCCGAATTGTATAATAACTCTACAATATAGTTTTAACTTGATGGAATAGTTACGAAACTGCAATACACACTGCATTATTGTTGAATGGCATATGCTGAAAGATAGGGTAAAAACATTTGTCTGCAAGAATGTTATAGCTATTTTCTTCACGTTAAGTAGACGTAACAGAGACGGAAGCATTGACGGAGACGTAACAGAGACGGAAGCACGGATTTAATTGATTTCCAATGTCTCAATGTACTTTGATTGTTTTTTGTTCTGTTTTTCATGGAGGGTCTCAACTTTTAACTGTCAGTTTGTGTAAATTAAAAAGTCATTTTGAAAGGTGAGTTGCTTTTGCCACGTCAAATGTTGACAAAGCGATACACGGGCCTGTCGCTACAAGCCTCCAGTCGTTGGAATTGGTTTATGATTGTGTTAATTTAATAAAGCGTCAACTAGATTTAGTACCAAGTCACCACACATGCAATGCAAACACATGAGACTATCCTGTAACTTCTCCAATTACCGGCACTTGATGCTAATCAACGATTAACGAAGAGTAGCCAAATCATATCAGTCGAGTTGCAAACCCATTTCATTGATTAAACGTCAAGAAATTAAGGAACAAAAAAAATTGTATTTTGTTTTTTGTTTTTTTACTTATCTAAGGCATGTTTGTTTGCAGTCTTTATGCTTCTTTCAAATGAATGCAAGGTCAAACGGTGTATCACGCTGCATTTGACTATTGTTTACATGAAGCTTGAGATAGAAATAAGTTAAACTTTAGTTCAGACGTGCATTAATGGCATTAAGAAGTATTGGGTCACACCAAATGTCCAATTTCAAACTACCCATGAAACTGACAGGTAGTTTTATTCAATAAGAAGCCCAACTTACGAAAATTAGATCAACTAAACCAGTCAAATCTAAATCAAAGTTTCTGTGTGTTGTCTACAATACAGCATACAATGCATTTGAACTGTCTACTGCTTTCATATACCTTTTTTCTACTTTGGCTGTTACATTACATTTTACAATTTTGGTGGAGAGGTGACTTTCTTCAACCATAGACAGATAAAACCAAGCAACCACACGGCATTTAACATCATACAATTAGAGTGAACATAAAACTATAAACTAGGAACGTTTGCGGCCATACTCAAGTTAGCACTTCTCAAGTAACGAAAATAACTGATTTTACAATAACATCTACATTGAAAATAACTGATCTTATACACAATGAATTGAAAAACGAAATGCACAAGAATGAAACTGCAAAGCAGAGGAGAAAGGCACATCACATGGCGGTTAATTACGCGAGGCAAAAAACCGCATCACACAACAAATTATGAAAATTACATTACATTTTATTAACAAATATTTCCGAAACAAAACAAAATGGAGCCGACACAAGCAAATAACCTTGAATAGCGTAAAGCTGACTTTCTTTTCGTTAAAGAGAGCAAAAACAGGATTATAGCTGCGAAATTTTAACCTTCATGTTGAAAAGCAACAACCAATCACTTTGATAGAACCTTAGAAACTAAATTAATAGACAGACGTCTTAGCATAATATCTTTAAAATTCTTACTTTGGGTCCGGGTGGGCCGGGTATGGCGAAGAATCGTTTCGAGTCATCCGTACTTCTCTGAAATTGTAACATAAACTTTAACTAAATGCATAATCTTATTCATTAGATATTCATAGTTATTAGTCATTAGAAGGGAAGAACTGTAGAACTGTACAGCAATAAATAATGATGAAGATGTGAAAAATACCCAAAAGAAGAAGGTCGAGAATGAAAGAATGCAGAATCTGTGGGGTTTATTGAAGAAGATACACATGATAGCACTATGGAAAGCGAAAATTTCTGGTGACTCCAAATCTTTGGATTAATCTCAAAAACACATTCTTAGCCATTGCACTCAGGAGCTTGACCGACTGAGTTGTCGAGGCGGCATATACTTTAGACCCCTTTCTAGCCTAATTATGTGTACTGCAAGTAGTTCCAACACCACAGTGGTGGTCGCTCATTGCAAACATGCAAGCGGCAAATAAACTCTTCCCAGAAAGTCCAATCAATGAATATCCTGATTAACCACAAGCGCTAATCTGATGCTGATGAAAAAAGTGGCTAACGAACCGGAACTAGGTCACGTGGCAAGTCGAGGTCAACCGTGCTTCCGTCTCCATTACGGGCTGTGACGGTCTGATCTTCGTAGTTCTACAAAATTAATAGATGAAAGTTAAAATAATTTCTTACCTTGTCATAAGAAACCAGACAAATACAGTCATATAAACTTGCAGATAATGATGTTTAATTTTTGGTGAAAGCAAACTTAAATGCAAAGTGCATAGTCACAAGTAGTAGTTCTGATAGGCTAGTAGGCTACTAGTAGTAGCATTTCCTCTGAGTCTTAATCACACTTACAACGTGCATAACACTGAATGGTTCTCCTTTCGATCCCTTTATTGATTCTCCGGGCCTCCCCTGAAAGTATACATGAAATATATATTGATTATTATCAGATAAAAACGCTTATGTAACTGATATTGTCATTTACATAGCAAAGTGAGGAGATGAAAACATAGGTTTGATATGTTATGGTATGGTGGGATACTAGGCGCCTTTGTGATGCTTTTAGGCCCTTTCTTTACGAAGAGTGTCTACGCATACAGCTAGGAAGCCTACGTATTGATACTATTTATTCATTGTTTGACACAACTAACTTATATGTGGAACGTTTATCACACTAATAGGTTGAAATGATAAATATGGCATCAGTGGTCCTACTAGGATGGCAGAGAAGCTTAAAACGAAAACAGCCTGCTTACGTCATTTCCTGGAAGGCCTGCAGGGCCGGGTGGTCCAGCTGGACATCCACAACGCCCATCCCGTGGTACTGCAACGAAAAATAAAAATTAGAGTTTAAAAAGTGTGTAACTTACATAAAGTTAACATGCCACTAATAAAAGTAATCTGTCACAGATAATTTAAAATTGAACTTTTTTTTTGATAAATTCAATAAATGTTCTTATAATAGAGAGAAAACATTTCTAATTCCTATACTAATATTATACCGACCAATCCTCTTAATGTTAGAAAAAAAATCTATGCAGCCGACGGAAAAAAAAGGTTCCAAACCTGTTTGTTTAAAAATAAAATGTAAAGAGTACCACACAAAATTGATAAAGTCAAATTTATTAGAGCTTTTGTCACACAAGTTTGGCTTTATCAGTATATAATTTAATTCAAATAGAATTTTAGTTGGTGTTTTTTAAACTATTTTATTTATTTTGGATAATGTTTTGTAACGAGTTCAAAGAGAACCGCATTTGCAACACCACTCATATACAACAAGTAGCCTACTCACTGTCGGCTTCACACAGTTTGGCCGCAAGTACCGTCTGGATATCTTTGATAGAATCATAGTCGCTCACATGATACACCGACTGGTCGTATGGAGGAGTTGCGATTGCTTTCAATTCTTGGATGTCAGCGTCTCCCACACCAACAGCAATGATCTGATGTATGCGCCAAGATATTTATTTACCTACTGCTGTTTTCATAACTAAATATTGCAAAACATAAACATTTTTACTACTGTCGTCAAGCTTGAGTGCATTGTTGCCCGAAAACGCAGTTTGTCAATACTGAGTGGCATAGGTTAAAGCAAAACCCAACTCCTTTTTTGTAAGTTCTTTGTTGTACGACAACGTATTCATAGTTTTGCAGATACACTCTGCAATTATCATGCAAAACACAAACTCAACAAATGAATGGCTTGGTTTACCACATTTTGGTTTTTGCCTTTACCTTGAGTACTTACAGTTAGAAAAATATGCAAACAAAACAATTTGAAGATATTTTACGATACCTTGACTCCGGCCTGACGCATTTCTCTAGCTGGATTTCCGACTAAATCCTGGCTCCTTCCATCAGTCAGAACTAAAGCCACTTTGTTGATGTAAGGTCGTGCCCCGTTAGCCGGGGACATAGCAGTGTAGAGACCGAACGACAAAGCCCTACCTGTATTAGTGTTTCCACCTAGAAAAAAAAAATTAATAAAGACAAAATAACTTTTTCTTCGTGAGCTTTTCAAACCAAGTGAACTGTGTTCGATTTTGAAGAATACAAACCTTTATACGGAATCGCGTCAATGGCATTCATGACATCAGTTATAGTAAAATGTTCATTCATAAGAAACTCTGTCCTGGGATCGTCAGAATACTGTACCACAGCGAACCTGCTATTATCCCAACTGCAAATAAATATAATACACTTATTAAAAATACAAATTTTTTAGTTTTCGAAACGTTGTCTACAGACCAACTTGATCAAGCCCATCTGACAAGTTTATCAAACGTCTGCTGCGAGAGCATGAATAAAAAAAATTGTCAAAGCTTTTAACAGCACCACTGAGCTATAACCTGTCACATTGTAGTTAGTGGTTTTGCATTACAAAATTTAGCAAGTAATTCGAGTGAAGTATTAATGCACATTAGCTTTAATAAACTCATTTTGTGTAGAACTTGAAAGTTTGCAGCTCACCCGACTTGAAACGGTAAAGCGAGGGCTTTCAGAAATGCCTTGATTTTTTGGAAATTGATTTCTCCCACAGACCAGCTCCCATCAATTATAAACAAAACATCAGTAACTGCAGTTTTACACGCTGAAAAAGATATAATTCCAACAATTCTAAATATGTAAATTGAGTGGTTCACTTTGATTAGATCTAATAACTTTTGTAAATTTAAAACTCAAAAAATGTTGTTGACACAGAGTTGTTTTGTTTACCGGTTTATCCAGCACTTGGCGCTTTGTACAAGGTTAATCCTGCACGGTTAAATTGCTTTGGGAAAAAACTAATATTCGGCCAGAAACATGTTGCAAAGAAAGCATAAGCGGTAATGAATAAATAATTCACTCACCTCTGCAAATTGGTAATCTATTACTCCAAGTGCCGTCTTTCAGGCACACCGTGTTCGATGGACCCAACAGTGAGGCGTCTGTGTCAGCACATACAAACGTGCAGTTGCTTCCTATGTTCTCCACATCAGTGCAATTCATGTCTATGTTGTCGTTCACATTCAGCGTGGGACATTTTGCTCCTAAAATTAACATTCTTGAGTGATAACAATTTTCAAATATGACAATCACCAAGCCATGCAATCACAATAGCTTAACCTTTAGACTACCGCTTGTTTTGATTTAAGCTTCAGTTACTCAGACTTTTGCGCAGAGCTCAAACAGTAAAGATTTCAAACAAAAACAGCGTTATTGTTGTTCTAAATTAAATTATATTTTTGATTGAAAAATTGTTAAAAAAATGATTTTGTTCTTACTTAAACATTGAGCAGCAGTTCCGGACCATGTCAGCTCTTCGGAACAGACACGGATGCTGGATCCTTCCAACCGGTAGCCTACATTGCAAGTGAAATCACAAGAGGAGCCACATTCGTTAAGACTTCCTCCACAATTCATTTTCCCGTTTCTTGGAGCGCGCAACTCAAGACAAGTTGAAACTGCCAAATCAACAATTAAATTAATGTTTAGCTTAGGCCTAATTTAGGCTTTCGAGTAGGCCATGCCTTTTCAAGGTGGTTACATTTAAATATAAAACGCAATATTACAACAAGATTAGCTACAAGGCAGAGTCTCTGAACCTTTGGACCAGTGGTAAAAGTTTAAAGTTAATAGAGCTAGATGCTATTTTATTTTTTGACGTGACAAGTGAATCTCTTTGGTAAAGATAAATTCAAATTTGCTTTTTAAATTCAAGCCTTTCCGTATTCAACGATCTCCTCTTACCGTCACAGAGCATCGGCTCTCCACTCCACATCCCATTGTTACGACATGTCCTTGACAAAGAGCTGGAAGGTTCATAGCAATTATCGCAAGTCAAGGAACAGACACTTCCCGACAAATCATTTTCTGTGCAGTTCAGTTGCCCATTAATCGGGTCACTCAGGGGGGTGCATGTTATTCCTGCGACATCAGAAAGTGATTTAAATAATATCAAGGGAAAGTGAAAGATTGTGAAAGACAATCTTCTCACCATCAAAACCACTAGCTACCGTTACCGTCTCACACATGTTCTACTTTTCATATACTGTATATTCAGTGTAAGATAACGGTGGAAATTATTCAAATGATTTTAACCTAAAGTTTACTTAAACAGGCGGATAGTAAGCAGGATTTATCATTTCTGATTTGTCGTTTTTATTTTGTATTACCTTACGCAGTATGCATATAGGCTACGTCACGAATATAATTTATATTCATAGTAAATTGACTATGACCTCAGTGAGTTTTGCAACAAATTTTAGCACATTGGCAAAATAAGCATTCGACCACTCATGGTCGTCATAGCACATGACTAGGGAATTGTGTTCCAAAAGCTAGTGCAAACCGCTACTACCATAGCGAACTCGCAGCATTCGGTTAAAACAGGTCGTTTGTTTCTACATTTGTGAAGTAGCCTACTCATGGGATAATCCATCAATTTTGAAACGCACATTTTGAGATTTTGGAATCAGCAAAAAGACAAAAGCGATCCAGTAAAGAAACATAATGAAACGAAAACATGTCTAAAAGCTAAAGTCAACAGATTTTAGATCATTTTCAATGACTTAGGATCCAATTTGCAACGTATTCTCCTGATTAAGAACTATCAGCCTCCTAAATAAGAGTTAGGTGGTCCACAGTTGGTATTTATAATAGAGTATGCATCAACTATCTACGGAAAGTTAGCCTTTAAAAATGTAAGCCAGCATTTGAATTTATAGATGTAAATCAAATGAAATAATCTGAGATCAATAGCGAGAAGAAACACGATTATTGAAGTTCTCACGTTGGCAAGTGGGCTTATTGTTTGACCAGTCACCACTCGAGGTGCATCTTCTTATTGGTGTTCCTACAAGAACGTATCCACGATTGCACACGTACGTACACGCACTCCTGTAGTTGTATTCATCTACACAGCGTATAATGCCGTGCTCTATTTCGTCTAAATCTTGACAAGAAATTCCTGGAAATGTGAAACAATTAAGACTTCTGAAAACATGCCGCAGCCTGTAGACAGGCTACCATTCAGTTGAAACTATAGATTGTCAAGTTTGACATTTCAAATGTGTTGTTTTTCATTTGAGTAAAACGTTCTAAAAGCTCACATATTGTATTGTATTGTATTGTAACTCCACATATTGTAACTCCTTGCAGTCAGATTGCAGTCAGAATATGATTTCAGATTCATTGTTTGTTGCAGTGCCCTTTTTCTGTCTTCAATATTGCCATTTTAAGTGACGAATTGCATTGTGGTCGAGCAAAGCTGCACGATTTATTGGTATTGTTTATTTTTGTGCTAACAAAAACCGTGATCTTGAAATATGCAAAAATATCTTTCTAAATAGATTTCAAACTGATGACATTACGAAACTCACGCTGGCAAATTGCCTCATCTCCGGAGAAAGCTGCATTTTCTCCACATACCCGGCTACTCGATCCAATCAATTGGTGGCCTGGAAATGGAGGCTGTCGTTATTATTTTAGTAACTTACAAAACTAGTGTATTATAGGAACTGCTAAAAAAAGGTCTTTACAAATACTGTACCTGTTTATAAAACCAATCCGATTAGCATTTCGCGTAGGCCTATTGTACAAATAACTAGGCCAAAGCATATATGGCAGAGTTGTTTTTTCAAACAAATTCAAGTATCTCACCATCCATACAAGATATTCTGCATATTGAATTGTAGTTATTAGACGCTGTGCAGGCAATGAAGCCATTGGCGGGGTTGTATAGTTTCTCACAAGCAAGCACTGAAATGATACAAGAACATTATTTTAATTTCAAAAAGAGGATCTGTAAATATAAATAGATTATTATTCTTTCAACACTCATACAAATTCAACACGGAACTAATTTTCACGGATTTGCAAAACTTTCTTTACGTTCTGCTGTAACAACCAACTTCAAAACTTTGTGAGATTACTTAAAAGTCTTACAAGAGCAAACAGGTGGAGTATTGCTCCACTTCCCATCTTCTTGGCATTCTTGAGTACTGAAGCCCACAAGGTTGTATCCTGTTGTGCAGGAGTGTGTACATTGCGACAGGAAGTAATCCTCGTTCGAGCATCTCACGCTGCCGTGCATTGGTGTCTCAAGCGGTCCACAGCGTACCACTGAAAATGAAATGAAGTTTTTAAGATTGCGAATTAGACATTTTGTGGTATCAACGTCAAACTGGATCTTTTCTTGACCGAATTTGTGTAACGAAGCCGCAACGAATCATCGCATTAATGGTGAAAAGCAAAAGCGTTTTTCACACGATAACATTACGCCATCCAAGCGATCTACGAATCTAAAACTGGGAAAGTGTTGATGAATTAACTACTCACATCTACAGGTTGGTTCAGTTCCGCTCCACACTGCACTATCCAAACAAGTTCGCGTTTGAGATCCGCTCAATTCGTATCCTTGGTCACAGATGAAATTACAGACTGAATTGTACCGATCTCCGTCGCTACAACTCATTGAACCGTGACTCAGATCGCTGATCGCTCCGCACACGATACCTAAATGAACAAGTTGTCATATCACTATCAGCATGAAGTTGTTCTACTTCTTCACAGTGGCACGAAGAGCAAATACTAAAGTGGTCTATATGTTGAAAAACTGCCAAGCACACAGCATCTCGTATCATTTACATTGACCAATGCAAATGCTCACCCAAACAAAGTGGTTGATCTTTGTCCCATGTTTTATCGGATTTGCACGTTCTCACGTCATCACCGATGAGTTCATAACCCTCGTCACACGTCAGCGAGCAACGAGATCCCGATTGATATTCATTGGAGCATGACATTCTGCCATTGTCAGGTGCAACAATGGAAGGACACTCAATCACTATCAAAAATATCCATAATTATATATATCTAATAAATAATTATTAATTATATCTAATATAAAATTTTAATGCAGTAAATAACAAAATACATATACAGAGAAAGTCGTACAAAGCACGAGATGATGAAAGCTTTCAAACGACGGCAAAGACAAAAAGTTAAAGCACATGCGAGCTGATGAGAATCTGCAAAACACGTTGTAACGCAATAGATCCCCTTTTGATAATAATGATTTTCTAGCTGAAGCTATTATTTTCATACAATGAAGCAATTACATCATAGAAAGTCAAAATGTTGATTGCTTACACGTGCAGGAAGTTTCTTCTCCTGTCCAACCCAGCCCGATGTCTTCTTCGTAATCGCATTCTCTCGATGTGGACCCGGAAAGCTCATAACCTTCCTATGAAATAAACGCAAACGCGGATCAACAGTCAAAGTAAACTTTTCACATCATGAGCAACGGGCGTAATGAGAAAAATTTTGAAAAAAAAAACAGTGTTTTGCGCAGAGTATTTGCAATGTAACAACAACTTTTAACACATAAAATTTTTCGATTCCTTTTAATTGTTAAGCGTAACAGTAAAGTTTACATTACTCTAAATACACGAAGTTGAAAACTCAAAATGAAAATCGCATCACTCAGACAATGACCGTGAATTTGATACCAACGTATTGACGGCACAGGAGTTCGGCTTCACAAAATTCGTTCATTGACAGCCTACTTACGTCACAAGTAAAAGAGCACTTTGAACCATAAAAATTGTCTCTTGTACACTCCATGGCGCCATGTGTTGGGGCGTTGAGAACATCGCATTCCTCAGCTGCATAAAAAATATGGTTGTAAATTTTCATTAAGATGATTAAGATTGAAGTGCTTTGTGAGTTTCCAAAATCAATTAATGAGAAGCCATTCTTAGGGTTTGGGTTGATATAATTGGTATTGAAGTTTTCTATTCTTTCTTTTTTTCAAAGTAACCCACATTTAAAACATCTATTTTATCTTACACAGCACTAATCAACTAATTTTAATCGCATAAGTTATTGCTACAGTCGCGTAACACTTACGAGCCACGTCAAACGATGGCCCTGAGGTAAACCAGTCTTCCTGTAAGCATGTCTGACTTCCTCCCGACACTTCGAACCCACCATCGGCGACATAACTGCACTGCGAGCCTTCGTAAAACCCATCAGTGCAATCCAATGTTGTGAATGGCTGCTCTTCAAGCTCCGGGCATTTCTTTCCTGATAACAAATAAATTGCGGGATGAATCTATTTCCTCACATAACACTTTTTGCTGAAATAGAAGTTGAATCATTGAGAATTTTTAAGAAAGAAGTGTAGTGTCTATAGGCTACTCTCGCATGGAGCAAAGCTTAATCAACAACAAAGCAATGTCCATTCAACAATTGACCTGACAAAGCTTGGTTTCTAAAACCACGCTACACTTCCATGAAGCAAATACGACTCAAGCCTGTGAATTGTTAAATTTTCCAGTACCTAGTAATTGAATAAAATCACAAAGCTTTGAATCGTACTTTCACAAGTTGGTTGCTTTTTGCTCCACGTTTCATCCGCATTACACTGCCGACTGTTGGTTCCCACGAGCTTGTAACCACCGTCGCACTCAAATGTACAAACCGACGCGTACTTGTCTTCTTCGGAACAATCAACTGCGCCATTTGACGGTGCTTGCAATGGACCGCATCTGATAACTGCAACATGAAACACGATTTTTAACATGTGCTCATTTTTATTGCAAAATTAATCGAAACATTAATATTTATACGCATTTTTACACCACTGGTTCAGTCCGAATTTAGGCTCTTTTAAATAGATATTTGCTTTTTTTAACGTGAAGGTCATACTTTGACAGACGGGTGCATCTCCGGTCCACGTGCGGTCGTCTTGACAAAGACGGGTTGATGGTCCGATTAGCTCGTATCCTTCATCACAAGTGTGAACACATTCGGAAGAGAACTCGTCTTCTTTCGAACAATCAATGAAACCGTGTGAGAGTTCATCTAGCTCTCCACATCTGATCACTGAAACATGAAACTTAGATTTAGACCTCATTTCAAAACGCAGAAAACTTCTTCGAAACCATTATGTTTAAAAGCAACCTTCAGAGCGATTGTTGAGGACTAACAATTTTCGAACTTAATAGTTTTGTGGAATTTTTTTTCAAGTCTTACAATCACACGACGTTTCGGTTCCAGTCCACGACCCATCTTCCTGGCAAGTTCTTCTTTTGCTTCCAATCAGGTCGTATCCAATCTCGCATATGAACCTGCATCTTGACTCAAAGTTATTTCCATCCCCGCATCTTCAGAAAGAAAAAGATAATAAATTGGTAAACTCTATCGTTGGACTGCTAAGAAGATATTTTGGGCCCAGTACCAACAAGATCTTCGGATCCCTAATGAAGACACTAAGAACAATAACAGACAAATTAAAAAAATTCGTTGTGGTTTCGTCAAGTTCCCAAGCTCTTTGAAAAGGTTTCAGGCCACTAAAATCATTTTGGGCCAGGGTTCACAACTACCCCCTGAACTCCCTTAATGCTACTGGAATTAGGAATTAGGCTACAAACAAATGAGGTTTGCTAGTTGGTCAACTGTGTTCAAACAATTAAAAACCCCTTTTGCATTTTTGTGAAAAAGTCAGAAATTTATCTCAGTGAAAAAGTATTAGAGCACACGTCATGCGCAAAAGATTGAATCAAAGAAAACATTTCTTACTTTTTACTTCCGTATTCCGGCTCTTCTAAATTCTCACACGTGATTATGGAACACGTGACATCTGTCCCTGACCAAGTGGTATCAGCTTGACACGTCCTTGTCTTGGTACCAGATAGCTCGTAACCGACCTAATAGTTCATTAATTTAATAATTTATCAACTAGTTAATGTTTTATGATCACACGAGCGCTGAGGTGACAAGCTAAATGTTCGAGGTAGAGTTATTGCTGTTTGCATTACGCGCTGGTTACGTATTAGCAGAAGGTACTCAAGTCATGCAGTTAATGATACAAAGTATTTTGGTGGACATAAATTCTTCTTTTTTACTTACGTGGCAAAAGAACCTGCAGTCAGATTCGTAATTGTCTCCATCGGTACATTTCTTGCGTCCGTTGCTAGGTGACGAGAGAGTAGGACAAGAAATTACTGAAATACGAAAACACATACGAATAATGGAATTTTATTCTTTTTTTTACAATTTTGTATAAATTGAACATTTAGTAGAAAATAGAAAGTTCACAAAAATTAAGCCAAATAAAACGTAAGCTAACAACATTCATTGACGTCAGAAAACATGCATAGCTAATAGCTTAGTCTTAGTCTTCCTCTGAGGCGAAGGCTTTACGATTTTACCACCTAAGAGTAACGCTGCAACTCAGACAATATCGAATGGCTACTAAAGAGTACCCAGTCTCTGGTATCATCCAAGGCAAACAGACCTTCTGCTCCACTTGGCGGACGGAAAACGATACAACTGTAGTTAAGGTTAGCCATTGATGGAACACCCTTTTAACAATCATTACTCTGATAAATTATACAGTAGTGGCATATTATGAACATAAAAGTGATACTTTTATAAATATAAATACCATTCACTCACAATTGCAAATAGGTTGGACTTCGCTCCATTGACCATCAACTTGGCAAGTTCTTTCTGAATTTCCTATTAATTCATAGCCGACCTGCAATGATGTGAAAAACCCATGTTGGTTGGTTGGTTTTGAATGTTTATCCTCGGACTGACAAAGCCTTGATTGGTTATTCCTGGTAGTTTCGCATACTTGTAGAGGCTCTTGACTCAGGACCGGTTACCGAGATTGGCAGAGTGAAGTTTTCCGATCGTCGAAGTGTTGTTGCCGGAGAATTATTCCATTCACTAGGTGCCGCTGAATGGAGAGCGGGGCGCGTAACCACTGAGCTAACGTGTATAACGTCATATTGTATAACGAAGAGGAATTTTACACACCAGGGCTAAACAGAGAAAAGAGGTTTTACTGCACAATTTTTTTTTTGTAAAAACCGAGAACTCACATCACAAGAAAACTGACACGTCGAACCAAACTTGTCTTTTTTTGAACATCTCACACCGCCGTTAGATGGCGCTGACAACGCACCACATGTGATCCGCTTACACGTGACGTCATTTCCAGTCCAAGCCTGAGAAATCTGACAAGTTCTGGTACGGGATCCTATCAAGTTGTATCCTTCCTGCAGACGAAAACAATTCTAAATTCTACATTGAATTTGGACTCTCATAACAAAGCTTACTTAGGGTTATGATGGGTAGGGCGATCAGAACAGGAGAAAAAAAAGGTTTGGTAAAACAAGATGCTTTGTTATGACTAAAAACGCCAAAAATTATGGAAGATATTAGATACTCAGATACTTAAATAACCTAACACACTGAACTCTTTCAGGTGAGCAAGACTGTTTTAAGGTTGTTGTTTAAGATTATTAAGGTTGTTGTTCAAGTAAATACAGGGTTAACTTTGAATTAATTCACAAGACCTTAAATAAACAAGATAACTCACATTGCACTGGAATACACAATCAGACTGATATTCGTTTTTGTTATTGCAACTTTTCTTCCCATTTGCAGGACTGTCCAATTCTGGGCAAGTAATCACTGGATACGAAAACAAACAAAAAACACAATGTTTAATTTTTACCCCCTTAAATTCTGGAATAACCTGCTGGCTAGTCAACGATCTGCCTTGTTTTAGCCTATTTTCATATCCTGTGTTTAAAATCTGTCCAGCTAAAAATCAATTGAGTAAAATATTGCCGCTGTGACTTAAAGGCCACGATATAACCACAATATTCATGAAATGGAAGTCAGCCACAGGTGGCCTCTGCTTGTATTTCGACTTGATCGGGTTAAAGGAAAACAATTTTAGAAGTGCTACTAAACGGACCATCTTTGTATGTAAGTTATATCTTTATTTATTTGCAAGTTACAATATATTTACTGCACTTACGATTACAGGTAGTTTCTACTCCCGACCATCGCTTGTCTATCTGACAAATTCTACGCACACTTCCACTCAACTCGAAGCCTTCCTGAGTGCGACATGAGGATGATTTAGGTTTTATGTTATAGTATTAAGCAGCTTAACAATTGCATAGGAAAGCCATATAATAAAAACACTCCTATCCTTTAGATTAGCCATAAGACCCCGAACATAATATGAAAAAAATGTGTTGTAAAAATCGATTATGTATCTACATGATAACAGCATTAACGTGTTGTACAGTATTGCATATCTTTTCTCTAATATCATGTCGTATTTCACGATTGAGTTGTTGTACAATTGTAGATAATTTTCTTCGTCGTACAAATATTTTAAATTCGAAAACGATTCTTTTGCTTCAAAAATGAGTTATGTGTTGCTGCATAATACTAAATGAAGTTTTGCCTCTAAAGGCAGCTTATCAGTAGACAACATTTCATTTAAAACTAACAAAAAGGTCCAAAAAGTTGAAAACTGAACCTAAGATTTGCATAGGTCTATTTCTATCGGAATACCATGATAGTTAATTTGATCGAACAAGAATTAGAAAAATTCTCTTACGTCACAAGCCAGCTGACAGCTTGATGCGTATTTGTTGTCGTCACTGCAAATCACTGAACCGTGACTGGGAGGGCTCAACTCTTCACAAGTGATCACTAAAAGCAAATTATGAAAATAGCTTATTGTATGATAATTACTAGTAATTTTGACAGGTAATTTACCCTAGAGAATTTTCATGACACAAAGTCCCCATAATTTATCCAAGATTACTTTCATAGTGAGCAACAAAACACTTTCATACGTTGACAGCCAGTATCCAGTCCTGACCATTCTCCGTCTTCTTGACAAGTTCTTGAGTTGCTTCCTGTCATTTCATAACCGATGTCACAAGTGAATCGACAAGTTGACTCAAAATTGTTATCGTCTGAACATCTGCAAAGATTGGCCAAAAAAGTTATTTCATGCAGTACTTTGACATGCTTTGAAGAATAGCAGCATTAAAGAATAACCAATACTGCAAGATATCCATGTGCAATATATTATACTAATCACCACTTATGCGTAAGGAAGTCTAAACGACGTAATTACATGGTCATTAGGTAAAAGCCAAGAACATCTTTATACACGTTTTGCTAACAAATACTTTTTATATTTCTAATGTTTTGAAACCTCTTCTTTCCATGTTCGATTTTTCGCAATACGTCGCATGTGACAACTCCACATGACACTTTAGTGCCAGTCCATGTGCCATCTGCCTGGCACGTTCTCTGTGGTCTACCAATCATGTTGTAACCGACCTGAAAAAACAAAGACAGTTTATGTTTTTCTTGTTTTTCAGTGAAGACCACTTTCCTCTAAACGATAAACTGAAGTAAACACAACTTGCGATGAATTTGTGAATTAAACATACTGTCAAAACTTCAATGTCAAATGCATGAGACTTACATCACAGACAAACTCGCAACTTGATGAAAATTGGTTTGAGTTTGAGCAGGTCACTCTCCCGTGACTCGGCGACTGAAGTTCCGGGCAGGATATGACTGGAAAAGAATCAGACTTGAATTTCTACAAGTAAACATATTTTAAGTTTTTAAACGTTTTTTTTTTACATAACTATTACATGAAGTAATCAAGAAACATACCAAAGACTGTATTCGCTTAACACATTTGCGAAAATAAAAATGTTAAATTACAATAATAAATCATTTTCATTAATCTTTCAGCTTAACTGAAGATGATCTAGCTTCTAGCTGATCGAAATCGATTTTTAGCTATATATCATAGAATTGACTCATGTGAAAATAAATTTCTTTGCATCATTTTCATCAATGCTCATTTTCAGTCGGAACAAGAAATGAAAACCACAGGTTAAAAAGTACTCACTATACTGTAAAATTGTACATAGGCAAATCTTTAAAACTTATGTTTATTGAAACTCTTCTATGTTGGGATATTTTACCGAGTAAAGAGTTGATAAAAAGTGTTAAAAGGAGATCGTATCATTTGTCGACCAACAATTTGTATCAGTAAGCGGTTTGCTGCGTACTTGCAAAAACTTAAATCTTTTTTTTGTGAAATGGTTTCACTTTAAAGTCGTACTCACTGTCACATGTTGTAACGGTGCCTGACCAGAGCCTGTCCAATCGACAAGTTCGTTTTAAGCTTCCTTTCAGTTCATAGCCTTCCTGCACAAATATTCATGAAATCAAGTAAGAAAATGTTCAATAACTTTCACCGTATGTACGATTAACAAGCACGATAGAAGACATACATTTGAAGCAACTTACATAAAAGCAACTTTATGAATTTAACTTTTTTATTGTAAAATGTTTTACTTACGTCGCATGCAAAATTGCACACAGAGTCGTAGTTTTGATCATTAGAGCAATCCAGTGAACCATGACTTGGGGCAGATAAGTCATCACATACGATCACTAGAATTACAAAAATGAGGTTTCGTTGTGGCTGCGTGTCTATTCAGTGTCTTACTTTTATAAAGCGTTTGTCTGCCTTGAGATCATGTTCAACGTTAAAATATAACCTACAGCACACTCTCGGCTTGGAAGAACTTTAGTTTTGTAATCTATCTTTTGGTGTTTATGAAAACATATCGTTAGAATAGCACTGGAGGGTGTTGAAAATATAAACGACAAAATGCTTTCATTATCGTAAAGAAAAGGAATTACACACCAGTCACGCACAAAAAGCTAATCATAAAATAAATAGCTTTTGCCAATCCAAACAAAGTTTTTTATAAAGTGGAAATAAAAGTTGTTGAAAGAACATACGAAAAAATGTTGGCCTATTATTTACGAAACTTTATGTTACTGTACTATACGCTACATTATGTTGGTACATTAGCTCGTTGGCTTATATGTCGCGTAACACTTACAACTGCATGTTGTCTCAGCGCCGGACCACTCTTCACTTTCTTGACATCTTCTTGTGGTGCTTCCAAGAAGTTCAAACCCAAGATCACAGGTAAAACGACAAGAGGAGTCGTATTCTTCTCTGGCGCTACAACTGCACGGAAAATGATAGTCTTGAGACGATGAAACCTTTTTCTTTTATTTATCTTTTCATTTTTATTATTAAACTTTTTCATTTTATTTCGTTGCTAACAAAATCTGTTGTAAGTTTAAAACTAAGGTTTTCAAAAATTTGTAGTTTAAAAACATCGAGTAATTGCAGCCTACTACGCTTTAATGAATTTATATCTTGAAAATTAAAGGAGCGGTTCGAACAACTTTAAAAGCATAAAAATAGACACAACTTACTTTCAAAATTTTAGTCTCAATGGCAGTTTTTCTTAGCGAAAGATTACAATTGTACCTTGAAAACAAACAAATCTATCTCAGATCAATAACTGCTCACAAAGATTACCTTTTGCCTCCATTTTCTGGCGTTTCCAAAACATCACAAGTTTTGATGTTGCAAGACACTCTTGTTCCAGACCAGGTTCCATCAACCTGGCAATTCCGGGGTGTTGTTCCGGTTAGCTCGTAACCAATCTAAAAATTGAATGATGTTTCGACATCCATAAGAAAAATTTGAAGATGAGGAAGTTTTCATAACTCATAAACACAAGTTTTTTTTTACAGTTTTAATGCTACGTTGCAATAATTGTTGAAAAATAATTTAACTGATACTTAACGACTTTAACCGATACATAACGTCAACTTACGTCACAAATAAAGACACAGTCGGATGCGTAGTTGTCACCATCGGAGCACTTCCTCTTGCCATTTTTGGGAGCGACAAGTTCAGGACAGGTCACAACTATAGAGATGCAAATGCGAGTACTTTTAAATCACATCAAAAAGATCTTTGTTTGGTGTTTGAAATACAACAATATCTACTTTTGAAATAGAAACATTTTAAGGCATTTTAGAAGTAAATCGCGTAAAGAGCAACAGTGTTTTTATGACAGACTGCTTTCGGCCAAAAATTATGTTAAACATCAGCAAATTAACATCAATTTTTTATTGTCTAATGACCATACAGCATATTCCAGAAAGAATCCAACGATAACGAACGACTTACGACTGCAAGAAGTAGGATTGCCGGACCATGTACCATCCGCTTGACAAGTCCTGGTCTTGCTGCCAAACCTGTCGTATCCTTCCTAGAAAAAAAAAGAAAAAATGGAAAACAACCAAAACGGAAAACTACAAAACTTGCTCAGCTCAGATAATCACACTTGAATTTTAAAACTTTGGCATGCTTTTTATAGACTTATGAGTTTTTTGAACTGATAAATATAATAGCTTAACACATCAACAGTTTAAACGTGTCTCGTTTCGTATTGTTTGTTTCCTTTACGCTGTAGAGTCAGAAAATAAATGTAAATTACATTGTTGGCATTTCAAAAACAATGGGCCAGTTTAGTTCGCCAGATCATCCAATCAGTCATACCCCACATAACCTTACAAGTTGATATCTTCCACCTTGAAGCAACTTACATTACACTTCAACTTGCAATTGGAAGCGAAATTGTTTTCATCAGTACAGTCCATGCTTCCGTGAGCAGGTGTCTTCAGCGCAGGGCATGTGACTCTCTCACAGGTGACGAGATCGCCAGTCCAGGCACGAGTGGTTTGGCATGTTCTGACTTTAGTGCCCAATAAATTGAAACCTACCTGAAAAAGAAATAAACTTTTGAAATGTAATACTTACATAAATTATGTGTGTCTTTTAATAATTAATATAATCAAAGTGATTTAATGTAAGTAGAAGTACTTTTCATTGTGTATATTGATTGAAAATTAAAAATACATACATCGCAAGTTGCAGTGCAAGCAGATTGATAATTCCACGAATCGCTGCAGTCCAATGAGCCGTGGGAAGGTGATGTTACTTCCGGGCACGTGATCACTAAACAAAGCAAGTGTTATCAGCAAAAACGTTGTCACAAAATTATGTACAATTGTGAGATTACCGAATACACATACCACAAGAAACGTTTACAAAGTTGGTTGTAAGTTAATATATGTTTTGTGCTACTTCTAAACTACAATTTCTACAATGATATTTAAACAAAGTTTCACGAAAAATACATAATAAATATTAAATGTTCAACAATATTTTGCTTATAGTAATTTATGACAAATTAATAAAAGATAAATTTATATTTTAATATTAAAGGTCTGACTGTAAAAGTTACTTTCGTAATGTAGCTAGTAATAGAACTTTAATGATATGAGCAAAATATATCATGCAGTTTAGCTTCAAAATGAGTGTTACAAAGGGAGTGTGGAGGAATGAGTTAAAGCCTGCAAGTGAGCAAGGGCGTGCTTGAGTGAACAGCGAAAGATTGTGTGGTGTGAGAGTGGGTAGGTAAGTAACAAGGTCTCAATCAAAATTTTGAACAGCAACATTTAAAGTTTCATTTACTTTGACAGCCGGTATCCAGTCCTGACCATTCTCCGTTTTCTTGACAAGTTCTTGAGTTGCTTCCTGTCATTTCATAACCGATATCGCAAGTGAATCGACAAGTCGACTCGAAGTTGTTATCGTCCTGACATCTATAGATTTACAAAACAAGTTACAAGTAAACCACGTACGGTAATATTGTATACAATGTATAGTCTAACAAGTTTATACAACACCGTGACACGTTGCATAGCTTACCGTGGTTTAAATGGAAAGGCTCTAAGCAATAATATTCTGTAGAGCCAGCGCCGAAAAATGTTGTCTCCTACTTCATAAAACAAGAGGGGCGAAAAAAGAACGTTACGGTAGACGAACTATTTATGTCACCAAACTTTTACTATTGAGTAACAGAGCGCTGTAAACTGCCAACAAAATCATTCAAGAGGAACAAAGCTTTTCCTTTAAAACGGAAAAGGTTTTTAGTTAAAATTGGACAAAACTTTGGAATGCTTCTTTATGAATAACTCTAGTCATTTGGATTTGCTCTTTCATCGTATATTCTTTTTTGTGTATAAAATGGTATTCTTTTTATGCTAGTAACTCAGCCTGTCTTGTAGCTTGCCAAACTATTTACGTTCATTGATTTTCCTGCTCGTTGACGCCATGGTATTTGCAATTGTTGATTTAAGGTAGATAGACTACTCAACATTGTTGGTACAATCATAAAATACAACATCAAAGCCGCACTCAATAACTCCAACTTCTTAACAACAGTGGCCTCCTGTTTTTTCGAATGGTTTAATATTTCAACGTTTAACATATTAATACTTGTGTTTTCTTACACCGGTTTGTAACACCATATTGAGTAGCTTCTTACAGATATTTTGAAGAAGGATTTATATCCTTCAACACGATTGAAATATAGATTTTTTTTCGTGTTTAGATTAACTGAAATTAATTTGTCTGCCAATTCTCAGCAACAACTCATAAAACATAATAACCATAAACTGCATTCAAACAATAAACTGTATTGTTTACTTTTTGCTCCCATGTTCAGGAGTCACTAAGTCATCGCAAGTCACAATCGTACAAGACACGAGTGACCCTGTCCATGAGCCATCAGATTGGCAAGTTCTTCTCTCCGGCCCTGACATCTCGTAGCCAATCTGCAATTTGTTAGATGCAAACGTAGGTTAAATGTGTCAGCTCACATTTGTTGTACAGTAAATGTCTGTTTTAATTACTGTATAGTACGTGCAAGATTTTTAAATATGGCCACCTCTCTGTGCTGTGGTGACTTACAGTAGTATACTGTACCTTTTAGTTGATAAAAAAAAAAACTTTACATTGAAAGCAAATTTTTTACAGTTACTGCACATAGGCTACTGTCTACTAGGAAAAAAACAAACAGAAAACTCACATCACAAAAAAATTGGCAATCTGATGCGTAATTTTCATCATCAGTGCATTTCTTTCTTCCATTAGCCGGTGCTTCCAATTCATCACAAGTGACCACTGAAGTAAACATTGTGTCAACAATTGTCAAAACAAAAGCTGATTTCATAGGAAGCTATAAACATTATATCGGCGATTCTGTCCATCCAAAGAAGACGGTTATGAAATGTGAGATGGTCTATGCATTTATTGTTGGGAATATCAGAGATAATTGTATTCAACATGTTCCAACAAATTATGTGTGAGTTTGATAACCCATGGCCACCTGGAGATGCGGCCTGATTTGTCACATTCTGCAGATTTTGATTACAGCTACTGCTAGTGCTTGACTGACATTTTTTGAGATGTTTTTACTTTTTGCGGTTTCCTAATGACATAAAACTTTTTTGTTGCCTTTGGGAAGAAGTAGCAAATGAGAAAAAGTAAGTTGAAAAACGCAAAATCAGACTGTTATTGAAAAATTAACAGTCTGACTAAAATCTTCGAAATCAAATTTTCTTTGTTTTTCAACATGTGAGGATGTTAAAACCTATTGTGTCATCTGGGGAAAACAGTAAAGAAAGCGTAAAAATCTAATTTTTAGAAAAATTTATTTAAACGTTCCCTCAAAGTTAGAAAAACCTGGAAATTTCTTCAAAATGTGACAAATCAGGCCGTATCTTTAGGTGGCCATGGATAACCCAATGCTAAAGATGCATACAAGAACCTCAAGATAAAAAAAAAACGTTTTTCGGGAAGTAAGTTAAAAGAAAAACGTGTTTTTTTATTTTCTGAAATTGTTGCTAGGTATATGCTAAGACAAAAAGAAATTGATATTTTACAAAAACAAAAAAATTTAGAATTATAAAAAGGTGTTCGATAAGTGATCATAATTTATCTCCAAATACAGAACACTAACTTCAGTAGTAGCTACAATCCAGTACAGTCAATTCTAAATATTTAATAAATAATAACTAAATAACTTACAGTCACAAGCAGTCGGTGACCCAGTCCAGGCGTGGTCAGCTCTGCAAAGTCTTACTCGGCTTCCTTTGAGAGCATAGCCTTCCTACGGATGGTAAAAGAGAATTTAGGAAAGAATGTATCACTTGACTAATATTAAGTCCTTTAATTCAGTTTATGTTTTGCAATATTTTTTTCAGGCTAAACAGATATTTGAGTAGGAATACAGTAACTCCACATTGTGTAAACTAGTGTTCTGGTCTTTAGTTAAACGTAATATTTTTGTACAAACGTCTGATTCGATCACTCGCATGGAGTCACTGGAGTGGTTCCAATCAAAACAACGCTTTGTACTCTTTACCTAAATTACATTCTTGCTTTCTTTTCTCGGTATAAATTGCGTGGCGTTTAACATCACTTCAGGTGAGTCTGCTACTGTAGTGCAATTGAGTACAATATATCACTTCGACTTATTTTGGTTGTGTTGCCTTATTCTGTCTTTTATTAAATACAAGTCTAGTAAAAATACAACTAGTTTTTGTGATTTTGGTTGGTTGGTTTTGAATCTTTATCCTCGGACTGACAAAACTTGTGATAAGTTATTCCTGGTAGTTTCTCATAGTTGTAGAGATTTTGAACAACTGACGTAGGGCCGGTTACCGAGATTGACAGAGTGAAGGTTCCGGTTGTTGTTAAAGCGTTGTTATATGTGAATTAATCCATCTACTAGGTTTCGCTGAAGAGAGCAGTCATTGAAATGCGTTGCTCAAGCGCACACCTTGATCTTGAGTTTGGCGCTCAACCACTGAGCTAACGGGCTGTATGTTTACTTCAAAGTTGTACGGTATGACATGGCATAAGCATTTTATCAAATGTGATTTCAGTACCACACACGTTTCATTGATCGGGAATAATACAGAAATAATTTCGAAAAGGTTACTCACGTTACATTCAAAAGTGCAGCTTGAAGAAAAGGTGTCGCTGTTGGTGCATTGGACATTTCCGTTAGGTGGCGAAAGCAAGCTACCACAGGTGACCTGAACGCAAGTTGGCTCGATGCCACTCCATTCTCTGTTGGTTCCGCAAGTCCGGGATTGGGAACCTATCATGTCGAAGCCATTCTGCAACAAATTAGCCTGCGGTTTAAAACAAAAGTATTGACCCGAACGTTGTCCTAACTAGTATGCGCTTTCCGATGACCGGCATATATGTTAGAACTACAATGGAGTCCCACAAGTTTCGTAGCATCCAAAATGATTTGTTAACGCATACTTTTTAACTTATTCTGCTTGTTTCAACTTATTTTGCTTTTTGAAGGTTCTAGGGAATTTAAGAATTTAAAAATTTTTGCACTTTCTTGTGCTTTCAGTTTCTTTTTCACTTTTCAGCATCTGATGGCAAAATTTAAGCAACGTTCAACATAAAGAGTGAGTGCTTTGATGTCCGTTCAGCCAAATTAATAAGGTCAGAAAATTTGTTTCATCCGATGAGAATGTGTGTGTCAATTGTAAAATTTTCATATTGCATTATTTCTCTTTTCTTTTATTAGTTCTGCGCTTGTTTTTCTGTTAGCCTATTCCTTTTTTTGTGTTTGCATGTCGCCAATGTAAAACAGCGAGTCTAAACAAGAATATAAACACTTTGTTGCCAAATAAGCAACAAAATTATTTACGCTTTATTGTACCACACGCTGTTGTTTACCTCACAGGTGAAGGCACAAGTGGAATCGAAGTTGTTTCCTGCACTGCAGTCAATAGTTCCATATTCTGGTGCGCTTAGCTTTGGACAAGTAATCACTGAAAAGGTGACGATAAACTTTCAATAAAACGATGACGCATTTTTCACCAATAAGAGCATTAAAACTGATTATAAACCAAAGGGCTTACCATTAATATAGTAGGCTAAGGCAAATATTAATCCGATTTAGATCTACGATTACTGAAATAATCTCTTAAATCAATCTCTATTTTAGGCGTATGATTAAAATAATCAAACCAAAAAGCAGTTTTGACTCAAGTTTGACGTACAAACGCATGAAACAGGAACACCACTCCAATCTTCACTGATCTGGCATGTTCTTGCTGGAGTACCGATTAACTTATAACCTTCCTATAAATGAAACAGCGAAGAAGTGAAATTAAAAGTTGACTTATTTGTTTTTACAATGATTTACTCAGAAAAACCATACAACGAGCGAATACAAGGTTTTACAGTACGGTACATTTTTTTTTTTTTTATTGTTATAAACGTTGTGTAGGCGAATATGGATTAACCAGACCATAACTGGATCGGAAGCGGATAAGGTTGGTGAGGTCACCCTTCGACAATAGGCGTTCTCTTAAAAGGTTATTTTTGAAATTATAAAAAAAAGATGAGACGGGAGTAACATGAGATGGAGGTTTGCATATCCTGTTGACTATGGCATGATGAGTGGAGCGATTAAGGTTGGAGTCGATTTGAAGAAGGGAAAATTCGATTTTTACTTTTTCTTCAGAAAAATTTTTGCTCAGAAGATTACAATGCTTGGGAACCCAAATAACTTTTATCCGTTTGGGCAAGAAAAAGTTATGGATGGATAAACAGTGGCGTCTACAGCAGAAAGGTTGGAAAGCGTCTGGATGAGTAATTTACAGTCGCAGAACTGCTATTTTTATTTGCTCCGCTGCCTACTTTTGTTTGCAACTGCTGAATCAAGAACATTTTTGTAGAATCACATGTGTTATCAGTCTTCACACTTCTTCAAAAAATCACTTTTTCATGTTGTATTCAGCACATGTGTGCTCAAGTTGAAAGGTGAACTCAACACTTACTTTACAGCTAAACGTGCATTTGGAATCGTAGAATTCAAAATCGGAACAAGCGACTGCTCCGTTGTCTGGGGTAGCCAGCAGAGGACATTCGAGTCCTGAAATTGGAAAACAAATCCTTCATCAACTCTGCACCCGAGTTATGTTTATACATTTGTGTTACTTATAGAAGCATTTTAAGTTGCACGATATAGAAAGTCTCGACTCTTTAAATGCAATATATGTGTATTTTTTTAAACCACTGAACAGAGTCGGGAACATCGTGAATCTGGGATGGTAAAAGAATAGACCTTCGGCCCCAGAGGCTCACACTACAGTGAAGTATCACTGAAAAGAAGCTGGTATCATTATTTCCGGATACAATACAAATGTCTACAAGCATTATATTCCAATGTAACAAACAAATCTCATCCAACTAGACTGAGAACCTTTACACAGATGGAACAGCAGCGTCAAACGCAACAGAATAGGGTAAAATTGTTTCAGATAGTTTCACTTCGTAAATTGATGTTACAACAAAATACGGTTTATAGTTTCATTAAAAGTCAAAATGTATAAAAATTCAAATTTTTCTTACTTTCGAGACGTGGGGGTTCATCTCCTCCTATTTCGTTGCATTCAATTACGCTTTCACCCCTCAATTTGTACCCCAGTTCTGGTTTGAAAGTACAGATCGACCCGAATCTGTTTCCGTTTGTGCACGACATGGTTGAGTGATCTCTTGCAACCAAGTTCGGACACGTCATAACTGAAAAATTGTAATTGTTTCATTGAAACTTGCTGCTTCGATTTACTATTTATCATGGCATAAGATGAAAACAAAACTTGTGAGCGTTTTCAGTCATACATCTAGACATTGCCAAGCATCTGAAAATCCAGCCACAAACGTCCAAAATATTTTTTTCATGCTAAACTTGCATTAAACGGCATTGCACTCAGTCAAAATGAAACGTAAACGTGTTTAGTGATGTCCAATTAGTGTTCTTGGCTATGAAGGCAAAGATGATTTCCAACCGTCCAACAAATCACACTAATGGTAGTGGTCACCAAATGGTAGATGCAATTTAAGTACTTTTCTTCGGACATGAGATTGCATATAGCCAACACATAACTTTTGCACGTGTAATAACATTTTTTAAACTGTTGTTTTCTTACTCTGGCAATTCGGTTCTTCTCCTGTCCATGCAGATGTGGCAAGGCAAGATCTCTTTGCATCACCTCCGGTCAAAGCGTATCCCCTCTAAAAAACATTTCAAGTTATAAAATTTATGGAAAATTCAAGAAATAAAGCACCATTTGTAAATTGCATTTAGTTATGCTTTCAGCTCAGGACTTTCTTTCCTGAATCTTGTTCCAAAGGCAAAAGTTGAAAGACTCAGTAGCACATTACTCCAATTTGAAAAAAATCTATTGTTACTAAACTATATTATCAGAATTGATATGTTATCACATGGTCAAGTTAGAATAGGCTCAATTTGAACTTACATCACAAGTGACAGTGCATTCTGACGCGAACTGGTTTTCTTTCGTGCATCGGATGCTCCCATGTAACGGTTCAGCGAGCACAGGACACGTGATCAAGTTACATGACGTAGAAGCACCAGACCATTCGCCATTTTCATTGCAACTTCTGACGTCTGACCCCGAGAGAATGTATCCTTCCTAATGTAAAGAAATATACATTTTAAACACTTTTTATAAAAGAAGACTTCCAACGAAAAAAAGTTTTTAGTGCAAATTATGTGGACTATCCAATTATAAACAGGTTTTCATCATTTTTACATAAAAATGATGGTAATGCAATGTCCTACAACCTCGCTGTCATCCTCAATAAAAGAACTTGACCTTTTTTTGTCACAAGTGAAACTTAATTTAAAATCAATGGTAAGCTGTGTTGGTCAAAAAAAAAATCAACTGCTTGTTGCATTGTTTCAACAACTAAGTTAAACAATTGACAAAGGTTTTATTTTACAAACTACAAACTAAAATGCATTTTTTATTTTAAAATTTTCAAGCAAAAAATATTGAAGTAGCAGAACAGTTTGTTTAGTTTCAAGCAAAAAACTAAGTCAATGTAAACACACAAAGTTGGTTTTAATCTTAACCTGAGCAGGAAACCAGTCTTTTTTGCATTGAATCAACGTCAAAAAACATTAAAATAATGCAGAAACGGCTGCTTTTGCTGGCTGAAATGAGGCTTTAGAATGAACTCACCCAAGCGTTTCTCATAAATTTTGTAGTTATTTTTAAACACGGTTTTCTAAAGTATTGAAGTATTTTGTTGATTTGGAAAACATTGGTTAAACTATTTTCTATTTGTTTTGCAAAGCTTACCGAGCGATCGCGCACAGTTGGAAGAACAGCAACGCATCGGTCTGTTTTTTCGAGATTAACTAACCACCAATTTCTAACTTTAAGCGCCCAAAAAAAATAGAACCCATGTGTCTTTCATGCAGCGCTCTTATCCATCTCGCATTTGCGTTGCACTCAGCACTTTACAGGGTAGACGGTTTCAGCCAACCCGATTGCATTATCACTCTGAACCCGTTTTAGTTGAGTGCTCGGACGAAATTTTTTTTTGTCATTTTATAAGTTTTTTGGTATGACCCAGTGGAATATCGAAAAAATGGTGAGCATGTGTAAAAATAAATGTAAAAGAAAAGAAATGTAAAAATTATACAAAGACATGGTAACTATGAGCAAAGCTAGGGCTCTGGGTTCAACCCTTACCAAGAACATACAGATATATTCCTTGGCAGAGTTAAACATTGATATTTCTGCTTTCTGGTCCGCTAAGATTAAGGTTTAAACTTTTAAGTTTTAAACTGGAATTTGATAAAAAAAACTGTCTTCTGTCCATGGGCTCCATAACAAAAAAAATACGTTACTTTTGCAACGTAAGACACAAATCCACTGATGCTGCTGAATCAGATAAAATTCCAAAAAACTCTTCAAGATTAAAAAAATGCTAGATAAGCAATTCATGTCTAGCAAAATTACCTAGTATTGCGCTTAGGGCTAATTTTTAAACTGTTACGTAAACAGAGACCCGTTCAGGATGTTAAGTAAAGAACTGGCCTGCTAAGCCAAGTAACAATATACTACTTCGACCATATCTAAATGATCACTCGTGGCCGGCCTAGGGCGTTTACTAATATTTTTACAACCGTGGCGTGGCTAAGTGGATGAAAACACGAAATTGTCATAAATTTAAAGATTCAATATTCTGAGTACATATTCGACATGAGTGAAGCACTTTAAACCAAAATTGATGACTTTGTATGTAAATTAGCACATTTTGTGGGTGACAACTAACTACATTACTGCTTTCATGTGAAAAATACGTTAAGTTTGGCTGTTATGAAAACCTTGTTTATGATATTACTGTAATACCAACTGTTAGATTTTAACACCACTCTTGAAAATTGGATTGCCAAATAGACTTAAAAATTATAGTTGCGAGTAGCATACAGTACTTATGAATGTAGAAGGTGATTGTACTTAACAATCATACAAGAACGAAACTCTCTACAGCAGTTTAGCGAGTACCAAGCGATGGATTTTCACTTTGCATGCTTGTAAGACTTCCAGCAAAACAGCAAACATACAATTAAATAGAGTTGTTCAAATACTTAAACAATGTGTTATTGATATTTGACTTACGTCGCATGCAAATGAGCAAGAAGAGCCAAAACCATTAATTTGTTCCTCCTCATCATTTTCTGAATTTGATGATCCTTCTAAAGTGCAGGACATGCTTCCATGATCGGGAGCTTGTAATGAACCACAGGTAATCACTATAAAAAATAACTGAATTTAAATTGAGCAAGAGAACTAAATTCAATGTACTGAATGTAGGCATTCTTAATCAACCAACCTAACAATGAGCTTGATTGTGCTACAGGAAAGATTAAGATTGCTGGAGCTAAAGAGAAGTTTATGAAAAAATAAGACGCTTACAGTTCTTGCATAATTTTGTTGTTAATTCACAATTTCTAAATCGTTCAACATTGGAGCCTGTTCATCCAATGGTTTTGCCTGAGCAATCACCAAACGAACTATATTAGCATGACCTAAGCTACCGTCAATATGTAATAGACCAGTAAACATGATGTGACTGTAAGAAATAAACATAGTCACATATTTAATATGAAGCAAGTACCTGTAAACAACATATTTGGAACATAATAAAGTTTTCAGAAATGAAAAAGGATTGCAGGCTTACATTCAGTGGTAGAATTCAATTCACAGTAATTAGCAACCGGTCTGCAATGACTAAAATTAGCCACATCTGGTAACACTTTGGGCGGTGATTGTATTAGGTCCACTCGAAAAGGTTAGCCAGTAACCGATGCTGCAAACGCTTTTATTTTGAAGAACCGGTTTGCAGAGACCGAATTTCACCACTGCTTACATTCGCATGTTGTTTCCTCCCCGGTCCATCTTTTGGAGTTTTGGCACATTCGTTCAGGTGTGCCTTTCATTTCGTAACCAACATTACATTGGAACTGACAAATAGAACCAAAGCTGTCTTCGTCTGAACAGACCATGCCTCCGTTCTCAGGTGACATCAGAAGACCGCACTTTATCACTACAAAAAATTAAAGACGTTATTGCCGTGTATTTACGATTTTAAACACTTTGAAACAAAACACTTTGAAGTGAAAACTTGCAAATATAAAAAATAAAAAAATAAAAACTTTATTATGTTAGTCTGGAATATAATGCAGAGTAGGCGAGAAAAACTGACCGCTCTGTCTTCATGGCACATGTACAAAACACCAGACTATAAGGAAAGGGTGACTACGATATGTAAAGTTCTTTACTGGTACAAATTCGCAGTTGTACTTATTCGTTTCAATTACATTGGCAAGAAGGTTGTTCGTCAGTCCACGTTGCGTCGCTGGAGCATGACCTTTGAACTCTATCCACCCTTCCTGAAAGGTTGAGTTCATATCCAAATTTACAGGTAAACTGGCACACAGAGTTGTAATTGCTTCCGTCCGAGCATAATACCATCCCATTTGTAGGGGACACAGTTGGAGGGCACTGTTTTACTGCAATAGAACACAAGTCTATTAGCACTTTAAATAAATCTAAACTATAACAGTGTGTTTTAGAAACAAAATGCTGCAAACAAATATATATCGAGAATTATACTAGCTTGTGGTTAAAAGTGTTTTATTTTGGTTTTGTGCACTTTTGTTTGGAAATAGTTTGTGCGGAATTTTTTGTCAGTTGAGTCATATCTCTACTTCCAACCAATTGAATTTGTTTATTTCTTGCAAACCTTTGTAAAAGGTAAACAGCTATTTTTTACAAAACCAAACACAACTAAGCTGTATAAAACAAATTGGTGCTTACATGAACAGACCGCAGGAATTCCATCAAAGGATCGATCTGCTTGACATTGCCTGACCTTTGACCCCGACGCTAATTGGTAGCCTTCATTACATTGGTAGGTGCACTGAGAACCATAGTTCACTCCATCATTACATTGAAATTCTCCGTTTGCTATCCGATCGGGTGCATTGCATGTGATCTCTGAAGACAATAACAGTAAAACAACGTTATGTAGATCCCTGCATACATCATGTCAGCGGTGCTAAAATTAAAAGTATAAAAAGGTGCTATTTTTATAACCAGAAATGCAAGTTTGGTTTCGGTGCATGCCAAACAAAAAAAGTTATTTGTAAAATTGCTGTATCGGTAAACATAACGGAAGTTGTCGGTAGGCATAAAATACTATAAACCTTTATTTTGGTTGAAGACAACCAATCCATATGCAACCTTGCAACATGCTAGCTGACATGTTCCGAGAAGAAGAAATATTGCTGCAAGTTGGTGATTTTAATGTTTTCTTTGTTATTTTTAATTTTATGCATTTTAACTACTGTACTTTTACTCACACTGTGAAGAAGAATTTGAAAGGTTATGTTTTGGTCTTGCTCCTACATGTAAACGTCTGCCACTTATTCACTAACTTGCCTAACTTGCCATAAATTGACTACACCGTACTTTGCATCTACTTTCTAGCACTGTCCGATTCTTATTCTGCACACAGCAAATACGAAATGTGCTACTTCGGCTGAGCATCTCTATCCAACAAACGTTGTACTTTTAAAGGAGGTTATCGAATATTTTTGCAGATTTATCAGCAGACCAGCCCCACTGAGAGAACTTGTCGATACTATGAATGATATTTTTCTGAAGCAAACACAAGATCTCCAGCGAAGCTGGACACCAACGGTTTTTCACGGTCCTTCCTATAATCTCTTGTAAGTTATTTCTGACTAAAGTGGTGATGGGAAAAACTCAACACTTCCACTGGACTATCACTTTCTATATTTGATCTCTGCTAAGACGTGCTTGGAAGATGTCTAAATCTTATCATCTTTTTTCTATTTTTAACTTACATCGCTCTCACTACTTTATTAAAATTTTAAAAATCCATACCTAAACGTTGTAATGCAACTACTGGAAGCTAACCTTCACTGACATGTCAATGAAACTCAATACTGGGCGTTAGCTTTCGCAGCCGTAGTCGAAAACTTTTTTTCCATTTTACTCAAAAACTTGGACTTTTCATCCACTGCCCCTGTTTTGCAAGCAGTAATTTTTTACGTATGACTACATGTGCGTCAAGGTGTCTCGGTTTCGTCCGCAAATCTGCACTTGGTGATTCTTTGACTTTCTTTGTCTGCTCGCCTCAGTGCTTTACAACAATGCCTTAATAGGATAAAACATTGGCTCCCTAAAGGTAAAAACAGCCTTGTTGGCAAAGATATTCTTACATGCAAAAAAACATATTTTTGCAGTGATTTGACGTTTTTAAGCGTTGTTAGTTATCTGATTCTAAGATGTCACAGCGAAACGAGATAAGGATTCTTTCTAGGCAAGATTGTTTGGTGTCTCGTTCTTGTGGTTTCTCTGTCGCCGAGCGGCATAACTTGATCAAAATATCAAAACAAATTTTGTAGCTCGGCTCAAGGTAATTGAGATCATTTTCATATTTTTTTACCTTTTCGCTTAATAGATAAAAAACGAATTTTTGAGTCAATAAAGATTTTGTTTATAGTTTAAACACTTTTTACTTTTTCAATTCTCTTTATTATTCAAAGTGTGAAAAAATTAATTTTCAACAATTACTTTTTCTTAACGTGAATTATTGTTAGCTATATCTTGCTTCATAGTGAGATAACAACTATTTTGAGAATGTATTGAACAAAAGTAACATTTCCGGTTTTGTAACACAAATGATTTAACAATAACTCAATGCAGAAATAAAGTTCCTTGGCATTACTGTGTATTAGAAACAGGTTTGAAGTAGTATATGTCTGCCGTCGTATTTTTCAAGGTGTAGCAGCAGTGAGTGAAAGCAATTATTTCGGCTTGTGTCTAAAACACTTTAAGGTCAAGTTACAAAAAAAAAAAAAATCTCTTCTTTTAACGATGAATATTGACATTAAAGTATGCAAAATCAACTACAACAAGAAACTGCTTTGCCGTAGCTCAAAGCAAATTTTGTTGTTTTGACATTTATCTTAAGCTTAGTGGCTTCTTGGGTCGATTCCTTTGTTGAAACGTAAAGCATAATCTGAGGAGTCGCCTGTCTAAAGTGCGGAAAATATTTCAATAATTGGGCAGTTTGTATGTGAGCATTGCTTCTTTAAGCCGTGTGTTCACTGATGCTTGAAAGGTGAGCATCGGAGTGTGACAAACAGCTAGAAACTTCAAAGGATTAGGCAGGAGACGACGTGAAACAGTTTTTTTTTTTTTAATTGCACTAGTCACAGAAATTGCAAAAGTTGAAAGGTTTTAAAAGAAAGTATTTTATTTTTGTTGAAAACGTAAAAAACAAGAAAACCTTTTGCCATAAATTTACATACAAAAGGCACATCAAGATGTTCTCTGGAATGCTCGTTTTAAAAGTCATGCTTCATGGCAAATGCAAGATTCGAATATTAAGGGATGTTTGGGAATTTTAAAGGAAGATTGTTGCAATAGGATTTGTCTTTTCTTGATTGAAAATAAACTAATACGTTTTTTTCGTCTCAGACAAGTTGAATATTTTATGACAAAACTATGCTTACCTACTACAACAATCAGTGAATTACCGATCAAACAAGTTAAAACCCTGTGCAAAACATTTATCTCAATTCTAAACTTGGCAAAATAAACCACTTACCGACACAATATCCCAAACTTCCTTTCCATCGACCAGCAGCGCCGCAAGTGATCAGTCTGTTTCCTTTCAGTTCAAATCCTTCATCACATTCTAAGTTGCAACGGGAACGAAACTCGTTCCTATTCGAGCAAGTGATTTCCCCGTCTGGTATTGGCTCCAGAAGAGGGCAAGTGACAACTAAGAGTAAAGATGTAAAGTTTGCTACTGGTGGTCTTGTAGAATTGGTCGTGTTCTACGCACGTGGGAGTGTAGCTTATGAATCAGTAACAATCTTGCAAGATGAGTTTGATTTCAGAGTGCTATTGACCAGAAAATTTTTCTCTGAAACAGTTGTTTTAAAAGTACAGTATATCAGAGACAGCAGATACAATAAGGCATTTTAATAGAATTGTTGCAGCAATTTTCGTAGTATGGTCTATACAGTACGTGCACTTTCACGGAAGCAGGATTTTTCACATCAAAACTATAAAGTATGCAATTTTTTAGTATATGTGTTGTGCAAATAGAAACACCTAAATAAAAGAAATCCAAATCGTCTTACTAGAGATCGTTTTAAAAAATGTCGAACTGCAAACTTACTTTCACAAGTTGGAGACTGTTGAGACCACGTATCGGAGGACTCGCCACTCCCACAAACGCTGTTTGACTCTCCTATTAGCTGATAACCCTTGTCGCATCTAAAACTGCATTCACTTCCATAGTAACTGCCATCAGTACACTGCCTGATGACGTGATCATTAAGCTCCAATTTGTCACATCTCACTCCTAAACAGGAACAAAAATATGGATCAACAAAGATAATAAAGAAACAAGAAAAACCCTCCGTGAGTCGTTCAACGTCAGTGTGCTTCAAAGAATAGAGACAGACATCCATCTTTTCATTTTTGAAGTACAGTAGTACCCAAATGTGAAAATACTGTTGAACTGCTATAATTAGACTAGACATAAAACTCTTGCGTTCAGGTTTCTATTTACCGTCAATTACATGTACAAGGTTGAGCGTTTTTGATAAATAATATAAATCATGTCAAACATGGCATAACATCTCTTGATTTGCTTTTTTAATAATGTCTTTTAATTGAATTTGCAAAATGATTTTTTTACAATTTGTATGTCATTCAGAATTTCAGACACACACAAGATTAAAAATGGTATAGTTGCAAATCCGTTAAAACATGTCTCTTGCTCATACTTTGGCAGACAGGTGATCGCTTCTTCGTATAATCCCAGTCTCCGTCTTCAGCACATGTGGCTGATTTTGATCCCAGAAGCTTATAACCTTCTCGACACGAAAAGTCACATTGAGAGTTGTAATTGGCAGTATCCGAACAAGAGACTTCTCCATTTTCGAGAGGATTTAGTTTTGAGCAGGTGATACCTAAAAATAATATATTTTGTCCAATATTGAATGCGTTTATATAAGCTTAAACAATTTACAATTGGCATATTAATTATATAAACAATAACAACTTACGTGAACAAGTTGGGAAAGGTTTCGACCAAGAACCAGTGGCTCTACATGTTGATCTTCTAGCCCCTTGCAATTCGAATCCCTCCTCACAGCTGAAAGAGCAAACCGAGGCGAAGTCGTTGGCAAGAGTGCATTGTATCTCGCCGTTAGACGGCGCTCTAGCTTCGTCGCATGTCACAACTAAAATACCAAGAAGATAGTTGCTCAGGTTTAAGAAGATTTGACTTGGTCATGACGCTCCATGCGTGGTTGAGGTTCAAGGTATTATGAGCCACTATGTAATGATGTTGATTCTCATAAAACATGATTGGACGTTTGCAAGAATGACAAGACAATGCTAAAAACAAGAAATTAGAAGAACCAATTGATTGATTTTTTATCATTTATTTTTATTTGTTAAAACGCTCACTTATAAACCTTACATTTCTATTAAGTGGATTACAAGGTTATAGTTCAGACATGGGCAAACTACGGCCCGCGGGCCAAATCCGGCCCGCCGGCTCTTGTATTCTGGCCCGCCGGATGTTATCGACATGTTGCAAGTTTTATTATTGTGAAGTTTCAATAGGAGGATTAGATACCTCTTGTCTCTAAATAGCGATACAATGTAGAATGTAGAGCATTATGATGTCACAGGTACATTTGTGCGTCGCTTGACGCAACAGTGCTTTCTGCTTTTAACCAGTAATGTCTCGTTCTGTTGCTCAACACAACAAACAGTTTACCAGCCTCATTTTTTAAAAAAAATGAGGCTGGTAAACTGTTTGTTGTGTTGAGCAACAGAACGAGACTATAGATAAGAGACAGTCAACCGCTTCAAGTGGACAGTTTGCCGGGAGGTTCACTAAAAACAGAAAGTTTTATTAGTCAATTTAACCAGTAATGTACCATATTTCTTAGTTTAGTGTTTTTATCAACAGTTTCGTCAGTGTGGAATGCTAAGCGAAATAGACATTGCTAAGTTGTTAATAAATTATATTGTTAAAATGAGTGCAGCGAAGAAGCGTAAAGTCGATAGTGAGCGCAGAGTGTTCAAAAAGGAGTGGACGACGAAATACTTTTTTACCGAAGTGGGATCAACTGCGGTATGCCTTATTTGCCAAAAAAACGTTGCTGTTTTGAAAGAATACAACATCCGCCGCCATTTTGACACCAATCATGCAAACCATCATAGCAGCCTGTCAACTCAGCAAAGAAAGGACGTTTCTCAGAGATTAGTGGCAAATTTTCGAATTCAGCAAAGCACTCTTTTTCAGCAGAGTGCAGTTTCTGAGTCAATCACCAAGGCAAGTTTTTTACTGGCTTTCAAAATAGCACAAGCAAGCAAACCATTTTCCGATGGAGAATTTATCAAGCAGTGCATGGTAGAGACAGCAAGTCTCTTGTGTCCAGATGCAAAAAGCAAATATGAACAAATCAGTTTATCACGCAGAACTGTAACTCGCCGTATAGAACAAATTGATGAGCACTTAGCTAACGAGTTGAAAGGAAAAGCAGATTCTTTTGTATTTTATTCGTTAGCGCTGGACGAAAGTAATGACGTAAGAGACACGGCACAGCTTTTGATTTTCGTCAGAGGAATTAATGACAAGTTTGAGATAATAGAAGAACTTTTAGCAATGGAGTCGTTAAAAGGGACTACTCGAGGAGAGGACCTTTTTCTTAAAGTCACTAGTGTGATCGACAGGTTTAAATTACCATGGAACAAACTTACGAATGTCACCACTGATGGATCACCAAATTTGACAGGAAAAAATGTTGGACTGCTAAAAAGACTTCAAGATAAGATGAATGAGGAAAATACTGGGGTGGATATAACTTTTTTGCACTGCATTATCCATCAGGAAGCCCTGTGTAAATCTGTACTGCAGCTCAATCATGTAGTGAAGGCAGTAGTAAAACTGATCAACTACATAAAAGGGAGAGGACTTCACCATCGCCAATTTATCAAGTTTCTTGAGGAAATTGATTCTGATCACCAGGACTTGCTTTATCATTCTCATGTGCGCTGGTTAAGCTTGGGTAAAGCATGTAAACGAGTCTGGAACCTTAAAGAGGCAATTACCTCATTTTTGAAGTCAATCGGGAAAGCTGATGAATTTCCTGAGCTGGAGGACAGAGATTGGCTCTGTGATTTTGCTTTTTCTGTCGATATATTAACACATATGAATGAGCTGAATGCAAAGCTGCAAGGGAAAGAACTCTTCGCTCACGATATGTACACAAGCGTTACGGCTTTCAAATCAAAATTGGCTTTATTCTCAGCACAAATGTCCAACAATTCTTTTGTTCATTTCCCCACATTACTGACGATGAAAGAAGCCCCTAAACATGCAAATAAATACAGCAAATCACTAAATGATTTGCACCACGAATTTTGCCGTAGATTTCTTGATTTCGAAAAACTCCAAAAACCATTTCAGATTATTTCGGCTCCACTTTCACAAGTCGCTGCAACAGCACCACAAGAACTGCAGTTGGAATTGATCGATCTTCAGAGTGACTACGTTTTAAAGGAGAAATTCGAAGCCCTGAAGCTAAATGAGTTTTACGCATCGCTAAGCAACACCAGATTTCCAGAAATTCGAAAGGTGGCACAAAAAATGCTGGTATTGTTTGGTTCCACATATATTTGTGAACAGACGTTCAGCTTGATGAATTTTAACAAATCTAGCCACAGGTCTCAGCTGAGTGATGCGCACCTCAAATCTATCCTGACTATCGCCACAACCAAAATGATGCCAAATTTCGATGCTTTGGCAAAAAATAAAGCTTGACAATCCTGTCAGACGTCGTATTTAAATTCGATTTTGTTTTTTGGTTGTATTTTTCAGTTATTTGTTAATTTAATCTTCCGTTTTTTTTGTCCCTTTGTTATTCGTGTGACAAACTATATGTAAGTGGCGGCTCGATCACTTGGCCCGCCAGTCTAAGAACAAAATAATTTTGGCCCCTAATTCAAAAAGTGTGCCCACCCCTGTTATAGTTAGAGGTGTACAGGAACCGGATCCAGATCCGGATCTTACTGTTTTTCACCGGATCCAGATCGGATCTTAATCTTAAATTTTAATGAATTTTTTTTACAATTTTGTTAACAAACATACAAATTTTTTATGAGCTCCAGGCAACATTTCCAAATCTGGAGAAAGATTTCAACGATTGCGTTTGTGGCAACACTAAAACTTTAGTCAGGTCAAAGTTGATGTTGTAAGATCATAATTTTTTCAAATTCAAATCATTAGTTCTGATTGTTACATGTTTATTGTATGTTTACATACAATATGTGTTGAAAATATTTAATGTTAGAGAGATAAACAAGCATGGGTTACAAGGTAGGCTACCAGGCCTACACAAAGTTGACAAATGATGACAAGCTTTATTTCAGTATTAAGCTTACAGCCTACATGTTTTAGTTATTGCTTTGCTTTGCCATGAATGGTTATTTCACCAACAATATTGGTTGCGTCATGTAGTATCCAAATACGCATTTAAAGGAAGAAAGGACACACATTACAATTCAATATTCTTGTTGAGACCAAAAGTGCTGGAAGAGGTGATCAAGCTAAAGTCTAGTAGGCTAAGCAGCAAGCAACATACACCTGCTTAATAGCAAGCAACTGAATTTAATGAATCCATTTTGCAAACTACTTTTACAAAAAGTGTGAATCTGTCGTGTGGTGAAATACTTTTGTAATAAAATTTAAGACAAAAAATTACTTCGGATTCGGATCTGGGATATTTAGAAATTACAGGATCCTGATCGGATTCGAATCTCAGAAAACATAAACAGGAATGGATCAGGATCCAAAAAATCTTGGATCTGTACACCTCTGGCGGTAATCAATCAATCAATCAATCATTTTATTTTTCGTCAATAACGCGTCCGGGACGAAAAAGATACTAACTACAAAAATCGATATAAACCTACCAGCACGTTAATGAACGGGAAAAGGTGGCAAAACCTTGAAAGGTTTAAAACGTGCCTGAATGAAAAATTATGTAGTAGGCTATATATCAGTAGTTAGCATGGCCACAAAACCCAAAAAACAAATAGCAAAAAATAAAACAAAAACAGAGAAAATGTAATAAACAGTCTAGTTTTGTTGTGATCTACTCACGTTCGCAACTGGCATCGTTTGCTGACCAATTTGTATCTGGCATGCAAGTTGGTTCAGTGGCACCCGTCGCTCTGTACCCGACTTCACAACGCAGAGTACACACGCTTCCAACTCGATTGGCATTGGTGCATTGAAAGGCGCCGTTCGGTGGTGGCTCCATCGCATTGCACACAGCCGCTAGGTAACAAAAAAACTATTTTAAATGTCAGACTCAGAGGAAAATGCAGCGTGTGGGTGATGGAGCCTTCATAAAACAAAAAATATTTAAAGGTTAAACAAGGTGACACAGAAATAGTTTCCTATTCTGTCAAAGCTGAAAAACTTACAAATTAAGGGAATATATTGTTGATTCAACGCTTGCAAATGTTAATTTTCTGACTTAGTAGTTAAAACATTATTCATAACGAAAATACTTAAAATCAAGTAAAACAAAAACAAATCAGAAACACAAAGATTAGGTTGATTGTATCTTAAATTTCTAGCTCATTTCTCATACCTTTACATTTGTACCAACTTTTAAATTCAAGATTGACTCAGTTTCAGCACAAATAAGATTGCAAAGCGTCATTGTAATCTACAGGTCGCTGCAACAGATGAGGTTTATCAAGGTAGAATTTAAAACTGCTGATTGCACTTATGCGACTTATGCACATTAGAAAGTAAAATAATTGAACGTTTTCCCGTCGTCAGCGTGGTGCGTTCGATTCCCACCCCTGCCATTGCTTTTTTTCTGTAATTACCAAACAAAGTTCAAAGCAAGAATCAACTTTCTGGCTGAATACTAGAACAGTCACAATGAGTGCTGTCAGCTGGTTCATAGGGATAATTGTTCTGTGTTAAAGCGTTTACCTGTCAAAACACCCCATCTTCTGCAGCGACCTACATATCACAAATACCCTTACCATAATGCAGTGCAGTCGCAGTAACACCTTTACGCTAGAACTTACGAATGCAAGTTGGTTCTAGTCTATCCCAGAGGCCGCTTTTGAGACATTCCAAGGTGACTGAGCTGACTGGCTCGCTTAGCTTGTAATTCGGTTGATTGCAGGTGAAAACACATTTAGTGTTTTCCATGAAAAGGTCATTGTCGCACAATAAGTCTCCATTCTCTGGAGGCTTGATATTGCGACAAAGGGCTGAAAAAGATGAGATAAGAAAGTGCGAATGAAATTATTCGTAAATCATGTTAACATTGCTCTGGAAATTAATTTTCAAAAATGTTTTTTCCCCAAAGAAAATTCTAATTAGTTTTTAAATTTAATATAAACTTCATCTAAGAATATCATATACTCAGAAGCAGATTAGTAGCCTACTAAGAATTAGACAACCTTCCAGGTAGGCCGTTTGACAGTGGGCCAATCTAGCAACCACTGACGATTGTCTTGCATAAAAGATAAAATCTTCATTTTTTAAAACCACTTTCAACCGAAATACCGTACGCTATGCGAATGTTACCGGTTAGGGCTTAAATGAGTAAAGTAAAAACACGTTATGTTTTATCAAAAAATATGGTTTGACAAAAAAGAGGCCGTTTTCATTGCTAAATGCCCAGATTGATGCACGTTGCTCACACAATAGTGAATTAGCAAGTGGCATGATGAAATGACTTCTCAAACGCGCAGACACAGATTTCACAAACACAGAAGTTTCTTTCAATTGCATCACGCTAGACTACACCACAACACGCAAAATATTTTTAAATTTTCAGATTTTTCAAGTTCTAAATGCAACAGCGTGGCGACTCTGAACAGTAATGCGATGTTGTATGTCGCTGGAGCGTTTACAAACGTTAATATACTGCAACCATGTTTGGATATATTGAAAACAATTGAGGGCACATATTATCAGTAAACCGTAAACCTAAAGGTTACACAAACTAAAAAATTAAATACTTTGCAGGGAAGAGGTCGACTACCGTTGCAGTAAAAGCTAAAACCTTCATGCAATCAATTCGGGGCACTTCAAAAGCTTTTGAAATCATGTAAGCCAACTCCTTCAAACCTTACTTTGAAAACAATGTAACCCAAACGTGTTAATACACTCACTTTGAAATATGGATTTACAGACCAACAAAACTGTGGCGAATAAGGCGAACTGACAAATTACACGATGACAAATTAGACAAATTTTACTGTATAAGCTTTGCAACTATATAATGCTAATTTTATTATTTATTTTTGGGTCAACACGTTGTTAAAGTCGTTCAAATGAAAGATTTTTTTTCTAGTCCCTTAAAGTTTCATAACACCAATGTTCACAAAACATTTCGCAATGGATCTAAAGATTTACTTGAGAAAGTCTAGATTTTGTGGCATTGAATCACACTGGCTCAGTGAAGTAGAGGCAAGAATGTTATAGATTAAAATATTGACGCCTCTATCACAAAAAAGGCCCTTTTGTTTTGTTGGAATGCTTCTCGGTTGAACCGAGTTGAACAATATTGGTTTGATAATGTTAGCTCCTCAATTACAAAAACATTTTTACTACTATCGTAGTAAGCTACTTCTTGCTTGTTGCTGGAAAAGCCTGATTGTCAAATATTTCCATATCGTCTTCGGCCCGGATTCAAATTAAAAACATGTCCGTTATAGTACTATATTCATATTTAATAAAATTTAGCCAGCGCTTAAAAGTTTAAAAATCTTCTTTTTGATTGATTTGATCTTTATCCTCGGACTGGAAAAGCTTCTTTGAGAGCTTAATCCCGGCAATTTCGCATACTTGTAGAGGCTTTGAACCACAGACGCAGGCCCGGTCGCGAAATTTTTTTTCCACGAGATTTCTGTCTCATTGATTCTAGTCACTCTAAAAGTAAGATTTTCCGAAAGTGTTTTGAGAGATTGGTTGATTCAGATTGCGAAATAACTATTTGCCAATGAAATTCTGCAATGATAGTAAAATATAAGTTTTCCCTAACCCTACTTTTTTTGAAAAGCTCTTGTGCACCGCAAAAATTAATTTAAAGAAAAAAAAAATTTGGTTTTGACGGGTGTCGAACTCTCGTTCCACTGAACCACTGAACCAACCGTGCCAACGAGAAAATGTTGCATTCACACGGTTTTAATACAAACTTTTACCAAAATATGTAAATGAGACAGAAATCTCGCGGGAAAAAAAATTTCGCGGCCCGGTCACAGAGATTGAAGGAGTGAAGTTTTCGATTGTTGTTGAAGCGTTGTTGCCGGAGAATTATTCCATCTACTAGGTGTCGCTGAGCCGAGAGCAGTCTTTATATGCCTTGCTCAAGCGGACATTCAGAGAGCAAAACTAGCTCCGCTTGATCTTGAGTAGAGCGCGTAAAGCTTAAGTTTAATAACTAGTTTGCTGTGGATAGATGTATTTGTATTCTACTATAATTGCCTACTTGTTTAAATTAAATCTCACCAATATGTCTGCAAACGTCTTTAAGAAGAACGTCTTTTATATTATCAATGTCATCAAAGTTTTCGACAGAGAATACGTGTTCATCTACAGGCGGTGTTGCCATGTCCTCCAATTCAGACCTAAACACAGTGTGTTCGCTTTGTAAGAATTCAGATTACTGCCAATGTGCATTTGTAGAAGCTAGCCTACTTAGACAATTGTCTAACCGTTTTCTCATTTGCTTTGATTGGAAGACTAAGTGGGGCAAAGTTTGTGGAACCTATTGCTGAAATGCAAGATAAAAACCCAAAAATTATGTTTGATGAGTGTGACATTAACTCTATTTTACATTTTGAAAGCAGAAATGATTTTCAAATTTTAACTTTTCTTAAAACTGGATGGTTTAATTTTTCCAATGTTATTTGCGATGGATTATCTTCTGTCTCCTTTTTATGTTTTTGTAAAAGCTACAATTGTTTGATGTGTTTTGCTTATAAAAAAGTGGCCGTGATAAGGATTAAAACTACAGCCATGCTAAACTTAAAATAAACATTTGATTGATTGTAGAAACCTTTATCCTCAGGCTGAGAATGTTCCTTTGAGGACTTAATCCTGACAGTTTCACATACTAATAAAGGCTTTGAACCACTGACGCAGGACCAGTTAATGAGTCAACAGAATGAAGTTTTCGTTTGTTGCCTGTGAATTATTCCAGCCGCTAGGTGCCGTTGAAAAAAAGCTGTTCTTAAAGTGCACTGCTGAAGCGCACACCCTGAGAGTCAAACCATCTTTGTATGAGCTTACTACTGTGCTTTTGGTCACAAAGTCGCTCACGTGGCCTAACCAACAAGCTACTACGGCGTTTTCACTTGGTGTGTTGAAAACATTCTCATTGTCGGTGCCTTAAATAACTATCTACGCATGTTTTATATCATTCTGGTAGTATGTACTGTAGTCCTTATTCTGTTTTTAAAAGAAAAATTGTTACCGTAAAGCGCCCCCAACGCCAATAGAAAACACTTCTACTCCGCTGCTTCTAAGCCTTTGGGCTGGCGCTGAAACATCATCCAATATAGATTCTCCATCCGTAATTATAAGTGCAGTTTTTTGAACGTCTGAAAATATAATGGATTTTTAGATGTCTTTTTTGATTCCCAAGAAGTAATGAAAGTGTCCCAAACAAAAAGGAAAGTCGACTTCTCCATGTAACATTATAAAGATTTTGAAAAGATTCATGCTCAGAAGGTGTGACATTTATCCAGTAAATATGAGGTTTAGTTAAAGATTTATAGAAACATCTGGTACGTAGAGACTATAGTGCACATTGCAATTATCTGATCTTTTGCAAATCAGGTCCGTCTTGCAAATATTTGTGAGCTTATGCGATCAAAGAGAAATCTTAGCAGAAAGCCAACACCAATATTTTAGGAAGTTAACCTCTGACTTTAGATAACTGTTGAAATGTGACTTTAAGCACTTTGTTTCATTTACGTATCTCACTTGCAAACAATCGCATACTTACTGTTATTTTTGCTTCAGAAATGGTAGTTCATACAGCACTATACTACCACTCTGGGAGTCATTTAAAGATCAACGGGATGGTATCCCATCTGCATGAGCTTTAAAGGCTACATTCCTCCCGATGTATTTTCAACCAGTGGAGGGAAAGGTTGCAGATTTTTACTTGTTTTGATTAGATTCGCTAGATATAGCGGCAAAAGACAGGTTAATGTTTGTTTTAAACAGTGCCACAAAATTACATACCTGAACGAGTCCCTGCGGAAGGTACAAACATTCGCTTCCGAATGAAGTCCAAAGCGTTTCCAGTAGCCGTGTTTCCGCCTTTATATGGAGTGTTTCGGATGGCACGGATCAACGCGTCTTTGGTTATGTGATCTTTAAGATTAAATTCGGTTCTGCAAAAAAAAAAAAGATTGTCAATAAAAGTTCCCTGGAGGCACACAAGTGCAAAACTCAGACATATTACAAATATATTATTGCACCAAAAGCCACATAAATTGCAAAGTAGCCTATAATGCTACAATGAAAGATGTATTATTCAATTAGCGAATCTGTATGACAGGATTTGGCCCTTTTAGAAACGGAACTTCGTCTGCGGCTTTTGATTTTTTTTCAACAGCAACTTCTGGTTTAGGTTTGGATGTTATCAAAAGTTGTGCAGGGGTTCCAAAGATTAACTTGACTGCATTTTTGAATGGAAAAAACTATTCAAAATTTAAAGTTTAGAATGTGATGGCAGTTCTCTTCTGCGCTTTTCTATTCTGTAGTCCAGGGTTTCCCAAACTGTGGTCCGCGGACCATTGGTGGTCCGCGACGACTGCACAGGTAGTCCGTGGCGATATGACAAGAAATTAAAAAGTCACACATATACGTTGTACAGTAGGCTATGTACCCTGTCAAAGATAATTGCCGCAGTTCTTATACAGAGTTGATTTTCTCTGACGTTACACAACATTTGGAATTGCTTTCTACACATTTCAAGAAGTATTTTATAAAAGAGACATATGAGAATTTTGACTGGATTTTAAACCCTTTTGTTGTTGCAACGACTGATCTGCCAGGACGAGAATTATCATCTAATCGAACTTTAATGCTTAGTTTCAATCAAACAGCTATTGCATCTTTCTGGTTGGGTGTTGTGGAGGAATACCCATTGCCATCGCAAAAGGCAACTAAAATTTTATTTCCTTTTGCCACGATCTACATGTGTGAGACACCATTTTCAGCTCTTACCAACATGAAGACAAAATACAGGTCCAGACTTTCCGTGGACCCTGACTTACGAGTTTGGCTTTCACAAATAACTCCGAGAATTGATGAGTTATGCAATAAGAAGCAATCTCATCCGCTCCATTGATGTTGTCAGTTTTTTGAATAAACAAAATTCGTTTTATTCATTTTTACCTTTGTATTGGGGGTCCGCGAATAAACAGATTCACAAATAGTGGTCCGTGGCCCAAAAAAGTTTGGGAAACCCTGCTGTAGTCAACTATTAACGTGCAAAAAGTCTTTCATTTGGTGTAGCGCATGGATTTTCAACATTTCTCCTTTGTTTTAAAAATTTAAAGAAAAATTTATCCCTACCAGGTATTTTTCGATCAGAATTCGGATCATGTAAGGTACTTTATTTTTTACTTCACAAGGTAGATTTAAACGATCTGTCTTAGCCTGATGCTGCGAGTTTGCTGTGGCAATAGTAAGTTGCGCTAGCTTTCGGAACACAGTTCCCTAGTCATGTGCTATGATGAATGGTGTTGAAGTCAGTGAGTGGTTCTTTAGTGTGGTTCTTTCGTTTAGCTTGAGGCTGCTGGTTGTTGAGTTTCTGTGTTGTTAGGCGTTTTATGTTGCAAAATTTGTTTTCAGTTGATTAGTAGATTAAATGACGTAGTTGTTGATTCTTCCCAGTTGATTCTTCCCTTTCGGCACGGTTGTTGATTTTAGGATTTTGTCTGCTGATGAATATGGCCTCTTTGAAACGTAATTTTACTGCGTCATTTTCTCGGGCAATTATTGTAAATTCAAAGTCGGTGTGACACTGTTGTTGATGATTAAAGACCGAACTTTTGTCTGAGCTGAGGTGTTCTTTGATGCGGGAGTGGAGTGGTCGAATCGTGCTGTCTATGTAGCTTTCCCTGCATTTCTTGCATGCGATCTTGTAGACACAGTTCTTGGTGGTACATATGTCATCGTTCCGTAGTGGGCAGTTTTGCAGCCGGCAAGGTTCGGGTTTTTTTGGATTTTGAAGGGCGTTTCTGAGGGTTCGTGAGCGTCGAGACAGATCGTTTAAATCTACCTTGTGAAGTAAGCAACGATCATGCTGCTAAAAGCGAAACTCAATCAATTGCACTTTATTTTTTGCTTTACTGCATTTACTCATTTGGTAGATGACATTTACCCTTAGTTGAAGACCCTTAGGGAAATTTATTAGTGAAAAGGGTTCACAGGACGAACCACATCAACTGCAATATACGATTTTTTTCTGTCATAGGCATACATCTTAGAATTTAGGTTTGCCGGATAATTGCAAAAAAACGCATCATACGTTTAACTGGATAACAATATGAACTACTCCATAATAACTAAGCCATACATATTTTCATTTGGGTTTAACATATTTTATTTGTAATTCCTGATGAGGACACAAGCACGTGTCGAAAACGTTTGAAAGTTTAGTTTATTTATGTTGTATTTTCTTTGTGTGATAAAAATAAAATATATGAACCCATTGAAATTACTATGGTTTGTATGTCTGTGGTGCAACAAAGCGAACTCTCTACCAAAGTTCTATAAATTCGTTTGTAACGAATAATTTAACAATATTGGAGTCAAAATGTTTTTACAGCACTTGTGTTTTTTGCTGTTTTTTTTTACAAAGTGAAGTTGTCAATGCAAAAAAGAATAGTTTAGGGTTGAGAATGTTACGTAATACGGTTAGACCAAGCAAATGTACTGAGTTTACAAAATCGCATTCCAACAGATCGTCCGTAAAAACAGACATGGGGATAATAATTAAAATCTAAGATTTCGCAACAAACTTCACGCATCATCACATCTCATGTTTTTTAAACCGCTTTCACGCACCAGAACGTACAAATCATTCCAACAAATCTTTCAAAAGCTTTTAATTCTCCTCTTTAACAGGGGCAGAATAAGAATCCCCGAAAAGCCAAATGCTAATTCAACATGACATATACTGTACGCTTTTCAGATTACTCATATTTTGAGCCAAAACGCGGCATTTTTGCCAGACATGGAATTATCAGTCCCTTTTGTTTGAACGTTCTCTTCCAGTACAAACTTTCAGTTGGGTCAAAGCTTGTTACTTTTATACGTGACATAAAACTAAAAAATTGAGCCTCAGTTAATCCAATTAATGTCAAGGATTAGTAAAAGACCAAAACAGCTTTTGAAAAATGTTAGAATAGGGCGGGTTACGTGATATTACAACAACCACTGTATAATAAAGTTTGCGATAGAAACTTATTTAACAAATCTTTAGATAATAATGAATGATAAGTTTTATCAAAAAACCAAGACTTTATTTTGAGAAATATTGTAGAGAGACTTAATACGGAAATCAAAAAGATCGCAAACCTCGGAATAAAATATAACTCTGTATTAGTTCCCAGTTTATTTTTCAATTTGTTGCGCGGTTGCACCCATAAAAGAAAAAAAAGGCTGCAAGTGTTGTAAAGTCGGCAGAACAAATATTTCAAATATTTTCACTTTAAAAAACCATGACAGGTTTGAACTAATTCTGGTTCCTGGTGGTAGGGTTTAAACAATACAAGAATGCTAATCTATGCCAAATCACAAGGAAACCGTCCCGAAGACGACCTGAGTTGTGGCATACAAGGGTTCTTACGTTGATATTACGTTGCCAATTATACAATTCTTGTAAAGCATTTGACTTTAAAGTTATGTAAAATTAAACTTTCTAGCATTAAATCATCAGCTAAAAAAAGGTTGTCTGTCTATGGTTTCCGAGAGCAACAGACCAAGTTTCATCAATAAATAACGCAGAACACTTTTAAACACTTCTACAGTTAGACCAAAAGTGTGGTCATTGACCACTAAAAACTTTTAGGCAAAAACGTATTCTACATAGTCTATGATAAAATATTCATCTTTCCAGTTTGTTCAATAAATGTATCATGACTAAATAGTGAAATGCTTGATATTCGATTGTATGCAATATTTTGATTTGTACCTTTGTGAGTATAATAGTATCACGATTTCATAATAGCTTAAACATTGACTTAAAGCAAAACCATTGCAATTGTGAATTTTATTTTTTGTTGATTTTTCATAGCCTACACACAATTGCATCTACTATCCACGTTCTAATAAAAGAAAACTACAAGATACTGCACCCAAGCCTACAAAATTCTGTCTCATTTATGTTAATTCAATTCGGACGATAAATCAAGGAAAAATGGTTAATTTGATAGGCTAGTTGGTATAGCACTAAATCTACTTCAACGATTTCCCTGTATGATTTCCTGAAGGCAATTTTGTTTTTCATTCTTGGTCTATTATATAGATAGAATGGGGGTTGTTACCTTGTATCGTCAGAATACTGGGCAAGTCCAACCAAAACGTGAGAAGGGCTAATGGTAAAAGCTTCCACTAAACTAATTAGAAACTCCTGCATCTTTTCGTAGTTTTGAGGACCTACACTCCAAGATCCATCGGTCAAGATGACAAGATCGGTCTTCTGAGACTTCTTGCAGTCTTGGATGTAGTTTCTTCCTTCAGTGAAATCTAAAAAAATTAATAAGTTCTTTTTTTCATTGGATGGTGAGATAATAGTGGTTACCTATTACACTTGTTAACTGTGCTAAAAACGCGAGTTTAATCCCAGTGTTGATCAGTCGTTACTTTGTTGACCTGTTGCTATATGTGCAGCTGTTACTTTAACAAAATTAAAGGGGCTTTAAAAAGAAACTAGTCGAACAACTTAGATATGTTGATTCCACTGTTGACAAACCAAATCTTCAAAATCTGCATTAGATAAGTGACATAAATTTATCAAAGGAAGAAATATGGCGAAGGTTTTCAATCTTTGCTTTGTGCATTTTGGTAAAAAGAAATCAACAAAATCAACTTGTTTAATTTTTATTATTGAGACGACCTATAAAATTTTGATTTTTGTTTTTAAAAAGCAGAAAAATATCTTAAAGCTACTTGAATTTGTTGAAAGGTTTGAGCCTGAAACAAAAGCCCATCTGTGATGTAACCACCAAATACGAAACGCCAATAAAAAAGCTTTTTGTCTGTGGTTTGGATTAAAAAAGGAAGAATATTTTGGATTTATTTTGTTGTAGTTGACATATGTTTTCTTTAAAAAATATTGAAAGACTCACTATTTTTTGAGTTTCGAGCTTAAAACGATATTCGAACCTGAACTTATGACCAAACGAAACGGGGTGTGTAAGATCACAACTCATAACAAATACAATGTTAAGTTGTTTTTTACATTCCATTACGTAAGTTTGTTTATCAATGAGTAAGTTCTCTTAGGAAAGCCAAAAATGAGATGGAGAAACGAGAAACAATAAACTGGTATATAAAACAAGCAATCGACGAGATTTACAAGAAAAGGTGGAAGTGGCTCGTTCAGCAATGAACTACCACAGGCTGAAAGTGATGACGATAATGAAGGTCTCCTAAGTTTGTAAAAATCCAAATGCAAAGAATGATATTTAGGTAAAAAATTATCAACACAGCATTAATTGAAGTCTTGTGGATTTGTTTGCTTATTAACATTTGTCGAAAATATTTAGAATAATGAAACCTTTGTAAATATGTCTGAACGTGGTTGTCTGAAATTATTATAGTCTAGTATTTAGATTGAGCAAGCCATAAAGGTAACTTAATCTTTTGTAGCTAGAAAACAATCAATATAGTTATAGACATTTGGTTTTGATTAATCTTCTACGTTACGAATGCGAATGTTTATTTGCAGTAGATTAAAAGCTGTACAGACTAAACTAAAAGAGAGGAGATAATAAGGCCCGTTTACTCTCGACATAAAGTATCCTATGATAAATATACATCAGTAAATAATATACAATATCTAACATAGTTTCCGAGGGTTTCACATTTGAATAAAGATCAAGCATAACTTAGCCTACTTTTAGTTTGATTGAAGAATTTCTGAATGACATTGTTTGCATACTGTACAAACATGTTAGCTCAAATAATAAACAAATTCTGCTTAAAGTAAAAGATTAACTTACTTTGGGGAGAACGTCCACTATGGGACCCCTGTTGGGGGTTGAGATCGTTTTCGTTCGGTAAGTCAGCTTCCGGTTGGGTCCCGGATGTAGAAGAGCCTTCTCTATTTGATCCCGCTTCCAACACACGTTGAACTTGAGAACTCGTTTGGTCCACAACTGATGATGACGAACAAGATTAAGCTACACATTACGTTTTTGGATTCAAGTTATCACAAACATTGCATTGGCTTTTACTACTATCAGTATCAGTTTTGAATCCTTAAAACTCTCCAGTATCCAGTAACTTACAACCGAGAATTCATAATTAAGCGAGTCCAATCGTATACTGAAGAAACTTACAAGCATGGGTCGACATGAGCAAACCGACAAAAGTAATTAAAAATATTGATTTTAAATTAATGTCTATAGACTGAGATATTGCAAACTTGTTCTCATTTCAAAGAAACTTTAGCATTTTGTTGTAACCAGGCCAGCAATCAATGTACTGTATATAAGTATTGATTGCCGGTTAAGTAGTGGCTTCAAATAAAAAATGTCAGGTCATAACCTCATTGACACGGTCATTTTATGCTAATTTAGCTAATTCATAGGTCGCTACTTGAAACAAACATTGATTACTATAAATTTCGTTTACGTTGACTGACATAAAAATTAGCAGTTATGTTTCTTTCAATAGCATTAATGTTGCACTGCAGAGGTTGGTAAATGACTTAGTGGGCTACGAAATAATTTTGTCAGTTATTTCACGAAGTGCCAAGTCAAAAATGCAACTAAACTGAAGGTGATGGGCAAGATCTATCAATAGACCAAACAACTGCTTCAACGAAATCCACAATTAGCTGGCTGATAATTTTAATCCGATTTAAAACGATACCTGAAGAAGCAAAACTAATAAAAGTGTAGCCAAAAACTAAGCGAGACCCTTTGCAAATGATTGACATGTTTGAGGGATGACATTTGCTAATGCCATTATTTGTTGGTTTGCATGCTAAATGGGCAGGTATTTAGTCTCTATTGAAGCTTAAGATTATACGCATGGAATTATTACAAGATAAAGCAAGAGATTGGTTACAAAGTCAACAAGGATAAAATTTATTCTTATAATTATATGGCCATTTACGCGATAATGCAAATTACGTTCGGATTTTGATTCAACCTATCTCCTTTTAACCTCAGATGAAGAACGCGGTAAAAATGCGGTTATTGAGAATGGATGCAAAGCTCCTTGCTCAGTTGGCAGAAACACAGATCGCAAGAAGATAAAAAATGCAAAGAGCAGCACCAAACTGGATGGAAATGTAAGATACCCAGTCAGAAAAATCCGTCATTTGCACATTGATTGAACATCTGCAGACGTGTACAGACATGTAGATATGACGGATTTTGCTGTCTGAGTATGATCAACAAACATAAAGAATGTGGTTATGTGTATAGCAATTACAAAGCCCAACTTTTGCTTGAATTCAATATGTTGAAAAAACACTACAAATAAAGGGACTGTAAGACAGCAGTGTTTCCAACAGATCTACAGCTCACATACTGCAACAGCAAGATCTCTTCTACAACGTTTGATAATTAATAATTTACAAAAGATTAATCTAAAGCTGACATAAATTTTACAGAAATATGTTTCCCTGATGTAAAGGTTTTCTAAATGGATAGCGTTAAATGTGAAATATCGTTACTTTTTTAGTAATTACGTAATCAAGAAAATGTAGATTTCTTGATTGCAAAACCGGGTGTCATCAACAAACTCTTGTGAAAAACCACTACCGTGATTTTTGGCACCATTCTTTTTGAAACTACAGTGGCGTAGGTAGGGAATGTGCCGGAATGTGCCGCCCGGGCGGATTCAGATTTTGCCGCCCCTTCAAGAAAAAGCATGTGAAAATGAAATGCGTTTTTTTATCAGATTATAATCAAAATCAAAAATCGTAGTATGAAAGTGCCGCCCCCAGACGTGCCGCCCGGGGGGGTCCGCCTCCCCTAGCTACGCCACTGTGAAACTATCACAGGGATATATCCCTGAACTATCAGTGGTCAGTGTCTATTTTAAGAAAACAAAAGGAGTCTATCTCAACTACAAAAAATTAAGAACCAATGTGTAACATCTGTGCAAAGAAAAATAGCCAAGGTTTTGACATAATTCAAAATACTCATACTTTGCAATTTAAACAGGTCTAGACCAGAAATAACCTTTCACTTTCTGACACTGCCTTGACCGTCCATATATGATTGGTGTTTGCGTTGGGCGATTACAATAAAAAGCAATGTGAAGACAGATAATCTGACAAAAGACACCCGACCGCCAATCTTTTAAGACATATACTTATCTAGGCTAATACTTTAGCATTGTTTAGACAAAATCTGATTACCGTCACCATTTGCAAAAGGTTATCCATGTTTTTTTGATGGACATTAAGTAAGTGCAGTTAATAACATATCCACAAACGATTTGGCGATCACAAAACAAACTGCAGCATTTTCTAATCATTATAAAAGTTACTCTCATAACTCATAGTGATGGACATTTTGACATTTCCACTTTAGAACTTTAATTTGCGTACAAATTTTGATATACGTCTTCCTTGATTGAATGGAGTCAAAGTTAAAAATATCAGAAAAACAATTCAAAGTAACAACTTACCTGGAAGTGTCACAGATGCAAGCAAGGACCCACTAGATAGCCTCCCTCTAACAGACCTAACTAAAACTCTGTACTCCGCTCCAGGCTTTAGATCAGTGAGTTTAACTTGCTTCGTTTTCGGCCTTAAATTTGCTTCTTGGCTGTATTCGCCATTAACTTCTTGAATCTTGAAATGAGTGGCTGTGATTCCACTGTGAGAGAAAATGATAGTTTTAAGCAACAAGTCAGAACGTCACCTTTTTATCAGTGATTCCCGGCCTTCACTGTGTTCTACACCGTTTTGTCAATTTGGTTAAAAATTTTGTGTGTGCAGAAGCTATGGTGACAAAAGCCTTGAACGACAAAAACTGACAACTAACAAAATTGATGAAAGACATGTGAAAGCGGTGAAGTTTGCAGACGATGATTGAAAGTTCGGAGGAACGATTATAAGTGTGAAAATACTCAATAAAGTGGTAAAAAATACAGGATCCTAACAGCAAAGACGAACGTGCTACTGATTGGGAAAACAATACTACTTGCAAAGTTAGATTTATGATGGAGGGAATTAGGTGTGTGGTTAAAAAAAAGAGCAAAAGGTAGAAAAGTATGATGGAAAGAGGAGTCAGAATATGAAAAGAGGTAGATCATATTTACATACAATGAAAACACAGCTTAGTGGATTCCAAAAACCTTTCTGTTTACTCCCTGGGGAGTATGGACTCCAGTTTAAAACTACCACTCCATGCTGAAACAAATATCTCCCAAGGTGATAGTCAATCACAGACTTGTTGTAGGCACATTTAGATATGTTTTATTTTCCTTTTTTTTCAGACACGATTGTAATAAATAAATGGATTTAATCGTTTTTTTTTGTTTTTCTTTTCAATTTTTACACAAATTATCGTATTATCTACTGACCTGGCAGGCACCCAACGTGCTAGAAAGCTTGTTGGCTTCACTTTGGTAATTTTTAAGTTTTTCGGTAAAGAAGGGCCTGAAATAAAATCAAAATATTGATATCATTAAGATTAAAAAACTTATATAAAGTAGCATTTGCATCTTCTGAATGATAACGTCTTTTAAACTACATTATGATGATTTGATAATGTTTTGATGACGTGCGTTATGTATGTAACCAAATTGACATTGAAATAATGTAAATCATTAGAACCTGATTTAAAACTACTTTCGAATAATGCCACAAGCAGCATACACAAAACTAAACTATTCTCTTCAATGTATTTTTAACCAATATATGGCATGATGTCAAGCTGTAGATAGCCACCATACTATCAAAACTACTGAACAAGAAGCCAAAAATAAATGAAAAAAGATTAAATGATTCAAGACTTCTTAGTATGACTTTAACAACTGCACAATTTCAAGATGGATATGTCAAGTAATAAGTGAAGTATGAGGCTATTAAATGACAGGCAAAGATTCGTCATTCTTTTCAATACGCTATTAACGTATTTCGACATAGTAAATCATCAAAACCTAAAAAGCATAAAAGGGAAATTTGTTGAATTGCCGTAAAACGTATTGCATGATTCTGGACATTCTACTCTACCATGATGAGTTAATGACTCTATAGAGATTCCTCTTATCAAGTCCGATATTAACCGGGGCAGTGCTATGAAAATAAAGTGTGATAAGTTGTAACAGTGTAGCTTTTTTTCTGCAGTAAATCAAATGTCTCATGATGTTGTAAAAATCAATAATGATAAAAAGAGGATTTAAAAATGTGCATGAATGAGATTAGTTTTTGATGAAGATCAACCTTGGATTCCTTGAAAGCTTGTTTCAATTACGTTGGATGACCACACGCTTTTGTTGTTGGCATCATATACAGCTTGAATGCGCACATCAAGGCGCATTCCTGGTTCCAATACTTTCAACTTTGCTTCAGTTTGATTTCCATAAACAAACACTTTCTTAAAGTTAACTAAGTGATGTCGTTTGGACCAAAATGTTCCATTAACATATCCGGCATTTCGAAATCTTCCTAGAGTTATCTTTTCATCTAATGAAGAATAATTTTGTGCCTTTAAAAGTCCATATACAATTTTATAAATAAACACTTTTTGAGATGGAGCAATCCAGCTGGCTCGAACCAAATCACCAGGTAAAAGATCGAATTTAATGTTTCTAGGAGGAGGCCATGATAAGAATAAGTGTGAAATATTTTGTCTTTTTCCATGATTTTTTCTTTTTCTTTCAGTTTTTGTTGCTGTTTGTCTGTAAATAGAATTGATCTGCAGTTGCGCCGTTCGACGGTTGCTAGACAAACTAAAAGATCTTGCATTTCCGACAGTAGCGGCTGGTTCATCTGCGTTGGTATCAGCAGACATCTTTGAGTATCCTGCAGGTTTGAAAATGCCTTCTCCAAAAATGCTGTGCAATCTAGAATTCCAATTTGAATTGTCGTTTGATGTCACTGAAGAAGCTGAAAAAGTCGCTTTGTATCAAATTTAACTGTCACGTTCCTTGCTAGAGATAATACAGTTTCTCGGATGGACAATACATACGGGCAATAACTTATTGTGTGATACTGCTTATACAATGTAAATTTACTGCAAAAAATGACATACAAGACCACCAATTAAAATGCAATTGCTTTTAAAATTTGAGGCGTTCAACCATAGTCAAACAATGAGAATGAATACTCTAAACCAGTTTAACTTGGCATGTTAAGACAATTTTTCTGTTAAGTGGTCTTGAAAGAACAGCTGGAGTATGTTTATCAATTTATCTTGAGCAAATAATAGTCGGTCAATCGTAACCAGCAGAAGAAAACTTTAACATCTTTCTGTCAAATCAACGTCGTCGGACAATAATTAAACACAAAATAGCTTCTAGGTCGTCGTCTGCATTCTGTGTTGGCTTCCGCTTCGCTGAGGACTAATTCGAGCCCTAAGTGAAGAGACTTCTTTGTCTTGCCAAGTAGTGGTTGACACCTTAACCAAATTGTTAATACATTTGTTGGTGCGCAGCCAAATCGAAGTATATTGCACCATCAATCGTTTTAACAACGTCACTTTTTTGTTTATAGTTATCAGTAACTTCTGACTGTTTACAGTTCAAAAACATAAATCATCTTCAACAAGAATGTAGAGTCTGTAGACACTTACAGTACTTTGTTGTATAAACAATAATATATTGTGTATGTTTAAAGGTACGTTCCTGTCAAGAAGTACCATTATAAAACCTGGTGTTGGTAACAACATAAGTTGTTGACTCGATTATGAAACTAAACTCTTTTCTTCTTTGCACAGCAGTATTTTGTAATTCCAAAATGCTTGCAATCATTTTTGCGGAGTAAAAGTGTGAAATTATGATCTAAACTCAATATGTTTTAACCTTGTATTATTAAACTAAAATTCAATCTCTACTTTAAAAACTTCTATTTAAACTTAAAACTAAAGTAATTGTGTCTTAAAGCTGCTTTTTAACATTCCTACTTGAAATCGAATCCATTCGCAAACCCCATGACCGTCATAAAGCTGTATCCTTCACGAAATTATTAAGCGATTGTTATCTATTAGTGGCTAGTGCCAGTCCATTCAACATTCATCCGGAAATCTTCAGTTATCTTCGGATCAAAATTCGGATCAAAAACCAATAAACATGAGAAAATTGTTTAACTTTTCTTTGCGATGTACTGTTAGTCTTAGTCAAACTCTTGTAGTTATACAAGTCTTTGAAACGTTTCACACAATATCTTGGAGCAAAAACATGTTAAAATTGCAAGTTATGTAACAATGTCTACTGTTGATCTTGCACATAACATGCATGCGTGCCACAAAGTTGCCATCAAAAGTGACGTTTAATCGTAGCCAGAATAATGTCATTCTTGCATTGAAGGATGTCACGGTCATTGGTCTGAGAACAATACAAAGCAAACTTGTATATGTGTTGGGTTTGTCTACTTGAGCCTTGGCAAACGACCAAGTCCATTTGGCCACGGTTCACAAGCCATGCTTGAGGACAAATGTATACTAGGCTTATGGTTGTATCAACAACAACTGTATAAGAAACGTATAGGTATTGATTGATGAACTTGGAGAGTCATTTTACATTGCTGTGTGTAAAATAACTTTTGGTCAGTTACTGCTGACAGTGTTTTGTAAACCTTCTGCAAACATAACCACTATTACATACCACGGCAATGTGCGGTTTACCATTGGGAGTTTTTGTGACAGGAAAATGGTTTCATCACTTCCCTTTGAAAAAAGAAAAAAAGCATTGAACCTACAAAATTATTAGGGATTGTAAGTGCGAGAAATTCAGCAGGCAGCAACAGTAATGTTACTTCTTCTTCTTTTATAGATACTTTTTAATGAACATTCAGAAGCAAAATTAATTTAGAGTTTTGGATCTGCATCAGAGTTATTTAGAATTGCCGGATCCGGATCTCAAAAAGCAAAACCCGAATCGGATCAGGATCCTAAAAATCTTGGATCCGTAGGCTACTAGTCTGGCTTAGAGTGGTCAAAACATAACTCAGTTGAAGCAGCCTAGACAGTGGCCCAACTTTACGAGTAAGCTCGAAGAGAGTTGAAAAGTGCTCACTACTATCATCGCTATAGAAAAATATCACATTTTTCACTCTCAATATAAGCAAATTGCAATTCAAATGTGTGTTTTATTACCAATAAGCAACGTTTGTATTACAAGTTCAATTTTAAACCCGAATACAACATTTCTCAATACTGACGCTTGTCTTACATAGGCTACACAATAAACTTGCACTGGAAGCAGGTTCAATTTAACAGTTAAACTTGCATTGGAAGCAGGTTCAATTTAACAGTTAATAGTATAGCCTAGTATTTGTTTGTGGTAGATCGTAAAATATTTCGAACGAAGAGACAATGAAACAATTTTCAGTTCAGCGCTATGATGCTATCTAAATATTTGAAATGTATACAATGACCTACACCTGTACTTAACTTTTGAAGTTGTACCTATTGTATAAACCAAACCTATAATTAAACATGCACACTAGACAAGTCTACTATGAAAGGCCATACTTCGTGCACCTTTGTATGCATATACTGTATGTATGCAGGCTAACACATGTACCGAGTGATCATTGTGCAGCCATTTTCGAGATTCCATAATGATTTCACAGATTTTATTGATAACAGTTTCATTGTAAAGAATTGCTGCGAGGCAGAATGCAGAAATACAACAGATCTCAAATGCAGTGAATTTCAATAAGAAAAGTGTTATTTGTGTTTATTGTTATTTGTTGTGTTAGTTACTTATGATGTTTAATCGTTCGGTTGTATCTTAAATGAAGGATCCTTGTATAGCTTTTCACCCTCAATGAACCGAGGACCAGAACAAAGGTTGAGAGGTACCTGGTCTATTTCATTACTTAGATAGACGTTTACTTGGGTTTTAGTGAAACTAACGCAATCTCCTTACAACTTTTCCATCATTGCTTATTTGAAAATAATAATTGAAGGCATCCATAACAAGCGTTTGTGACAAAATATGAAGAAGCAAGTCACTGGTCTCGATGACTTTTAATTATAATATGACATAAAACTCATTCTACTATATCTCATTGAGTCAATATTTAAATTTTTCCACAGAACATCAAGCTAATATTTATACAAGCCTTTGTAAAGAAATACAAGGAAAGGATATGTTTTCTAAACACTGTACAGTACATACAGCTGTAGAAGCATGTGCCATTCAGAAACTACTATGGGGCTGGGCATAGCGCAGGTTAATTCCAAACTTAAGCTTTATCAATGAAACAAAAGCCCATGTACGGTTTGATACCATTCAAGTGTGTGAAAGTATATTTTCTATTTTTTCTCTAGGCTGAACTCAAACAAGAATTCCGATTTTTTAGGCATAACTGTCGTGAAAACCAAGCTTAAAATTAAATATAATTTCACTATAATCGAATGACGAAAAATTAAAACTGCAAATAAATTGTCATAGGTAGGAGACTGATGTTATCACAATAATTCGAGGGAGTCGTGGCAAGCTGTTCCATAGATATGGTGAATTACGATTACATAGCTGAGTGACATGTGAGCCACGATAAATTTAATATTTTAATTTAATTAAGATAAAAAGATAAATGTAAAACAGCTTTTTTATTTTGATTATAAACAAAATGACATGCTTAAAGTTCAAGTTGCCAATAAAAAATAAAATAAAAACCAAGAAATCGTATCGCGAGGTAGACCGGGGCAACACTTTCGCATTGATATTTCGGCACAAAAACTTTGCAAAGCACATTTCTTCGTTGTGCAATGTTCCATGAACTACATTTCACACAATATGTAGGTGGCCTCCAATAATTAAGATAAAAATCAGTTGAGTTCATTTGTGATTAGACATTGATGTTGAACAAAAATTTTATCATTTCACTTCATTGAGAAAACGCTCCTTTTTGAAATGAGAAATCGTTTGCTAAAACTTAATCCTTGCAGTTTTCATGCCTTGTACGGGGTTTGAACCACTGATGTAGGCCCGTGACCAGGTTGACAGTTTGAAGTTTATGTCATCGAAATGGACGATTAATTGACGTTAAACCAACGATTCATGTTTCCAACTAGAACATTTAACATCAGTTTAAACGAACTTCAGTCACGACAGTGTTGCTGAAAGAAAATGGTTTTTGTATTGTATGGCAAATATTTCAACGACGTGCCAACGTTAATATAAGGATAACTGATTTGTTTCACTCTACTAATAAGTAGATGCAAGGGCGTATCTAGCAAGTAGCGTTGGGGGAGGAAGAACTCAACAAAACGCAATAACATGTAGGTTTACATTAACCCAATCTTGCCAATACACGTTGAATAAAGTTACTTTTCTGTGTTTTAGAGGGGCGATCGCCCCCCTCCCCCTCCTTGATCCGCCACTGAATAGACGGGTTTATCAAGTATACTGAACTCTGAGCTGCAACCGTGGACCGATTAGGTTTAAGTGTAGCGTTTTCAGTTTTATCAAAGAGGTGTTAATTTTTTCATAATGTGTGCAGAGCTTGTTGTTAGATCATTTTAAGACGTTATTTTTCCACTTTTCAAGCGGCTTAGTTTTCTGTAGTTGGTTTTGCTGCATTTAGAAATTCGACACGCAACATTTCTCAAGTGAGTAGCCACATATTGTAATCGAATTATGTGGTCTGAGCGTGGGAGCAACTGGCAACGATGAGCAAGATCTACAGAGAAACCGCTTTTTGAAAAACTGTTGGACGAGAAATCTATTTTCATTAGTTCTGCCTTTGGTAATGGCAAGCTTGTGTTTGAAACACAAGCTTGTATGTATGTTTATGCTTATACGGCACATTTGTGTAGCCTCTATCATAGAAACTCCCTTTCAGACAATTAGTTCAATTGCGAAACAATTCAATGTTACCGTGTGTGTTCATCACACTGTTCACTGTTCAATCACAACCAGCCCTGGAGTCCAAGTCGGGCATTTTAGTTCTACCCCACAACCTTGTTTAAAAACTGCTCAAACTTATCATTACAGCGTTTGACATCTCAACCAAGCCAGCAAATAGGTCCTTTTTTACATTAATTCAACTTTTTATCAATGTAAAAAGCATTGATTTACTGGCTGGAAAGGCTGGTCAAGCCGGATGCAAAATACAGTGGATGCAGCAACGACCAAAAAAGCGCATCCAAGGAATTAACATTCCGGTGGGTTGCGAGACATCTCATAAGTACGCGATGTTATTTTTAACTACTTACAGATTCATCATGCATCAACCAGCACTACTAAGCCAACGTAATCAAATTAGTTTGCTGCTAATGAGAAGTTTCTCGAAGGATTTGGTTAACTACTGAAGCTATGTCAAGTCTAAGGACCAAACAAAGTAATAAGCCTATTCATATTTTCCTTTAACATAACTTCAAACATTTATTCAACGTGATAAATGATTGATTTGACGTGTTAAGACTACAACTGTCACAAAGGAATTTAAATCCAAAGCATAGTTACATTTCTCAAAATCTTTTATAAAAGTTTGAAGTTAATCTTTCACATGGTGGTTGCTAACTGCGATTTATCTTTCAAAAGAACACACATAATTAATTAGTTGTTTATCTTGTTGATTAAAGCCAAGCTTAGTGTGGTTTGTTCTTCACACTTGCACCACAATATCACAAGACAAGTATAATTAGACATTTACGTGTATCGTTCACATTTTCACATCAAATAGGTAGCATCACTAGCAATCTTAAAATCTCCGCAGCTTGTTTAGACTTCTCATGAACATGACAAAATTCTTATTCAAATACAATTCCTTGCATTGATGATTTTGATGCCGCATTGTTATTCATTGATTTTTATGCAGCATTGACATATGTGTCATTGTGTCACCTGTCAACATCAGAAATAGCGTTGACAGGAGATTCAAAGTTTTAATTAGATAATAGTAAAAACTTCCTTGTTAAGTGTTTCTTTGATCGCACTGTTCATCACAAATTCTGCAATTACTTGAAAAATAGTTTTTACGTTTAATTGCAGGTGAGCCAATGTGTTAGAATTTGTAAACAGTAGGCAACTGTGGATTTCGCCATCCGGTTTGTATATTTCAGCTAAATCATGGTGGCCCAAAGTGGCGAGTTTCTAAAGCCATAATTGTGCTTCGAACAAGGTTGCGAGCGGCAAACGAATATAAGCATAGGCTTGAAAATGATGTAAAACAAAAAGCTTTTCAAACCAGATTTATCCGAGTCGGTGCGGTAGATAGACAAGCACAACAAAAAAATTAAGGTATTTTTGACATGTCAATTACTTGGAAATCACAAGCAAGCAAGTGAAAGATGCCAATCAATGCAAAAGCAGTCTCGCGCATCTAAATTATTATTGCTTAATCTTGATTGAAAAATCAATATGTATCTCAAGGTGTGTTATTGAAAACCGCTAGCAGGTGTTTAAACCTTCTTGACACATCCTGTTGTGGATGGAAAGTTCTACTTGATTCATCACTACAAGTACTATAACATTCCATAAATTGGCTCAATAACGGTACTCAGATAGGACTTTCATTTTGGACTCCTTTTTGATAGTTACGTAATATTTAGTTTGTACTGTAGGCTATTATTCTTCTTTGCTGTTGAGACAAACCTTCCACAGATAAAACTTTGGTGAAGGAAAAGATGACCTTTTCAATTTTAATTCATTTTTGCTAGATAGTTTTTTTTTTTTCTTGTCATTAACGTCATACCAAGCATCCGTCCGTGACATTTCTAAATCTAATGTAGGCCTACTATTGTCGGTATGGTTGCACACATGCTACTGTTTGTAGCAAGGCAAACCGTTTGACTAAAAAAGAAAACACATTTCTGTAAAAGGTGATAATTTGCTGCGTATGCGGTAGCAAAATACAATAGGGACAGATTGCATCGTCCAATTTATAATTTATAAAGTTCTTGGATATAAAAAACTAATAGTAAAAATAAGGCAAAGTTTGCTAACGGAAGACGACAGGGTGTGGCAGGTACTGCAATGGCTAAAAGCGTGTCGGATGGCAGACTGGCGCTTGGTGTAAGCATTTTTGTGCAAATTCCTTCGATTATATCTGTGAGGGCATTGTTAATAAAGTCTGCTAAAGAGAAATTCACGCAGAGAAAACTTATCTCTATAACTGGATTACAGGCTTTAGTGGTCACACATATTTGGCTCACCATATACCGCATGTTAAATACCAGCTTGGGCAGTCAAATTAATTTACATCACTGTAACATAAATTTGTATTGAAATTCTCAAAAAATGGACATAGATTACTTACCCCTGCTTTGGCGTTTGGTTCTTTCTAAAACTTCAGAACGGCTGGACGAAATTCCAACACTGCTGACTTTTGGCACCAAAATATCTTCAATTGCAAAAACTGCATGCACCGATGCAAAGAAAAGCAGTAATTTTAATCCCCGAACCATTATACGGTTTCTTGATGAATTATCGGGCGCAAATGATCGCTAAAATTTCACCAAAATTATCAGTATCTTTGTAAAGATTTAATTTTAACTATTTTCACTAAATGTAAACCATGTGCTTTGATATTCTAATCAGTTTACGCCGACTGGTGTCAGATTCCCTACCAACCCAAACCTGAATGCAAAACGTAAAACAATGAAAACTGTGATGCCATCCCACTGCCTGCTATCAAAGTTTCAGTAGGTCGTGAGTTGTGACTTCTCGGTTGTTTTATTTGATTTATATTTCGTCATTAGCGCGTCCTCTTCGGCTGCATAGCCGAAAGGTGAGAGACGTGGAACCGCAATCGATAGGGCGCCGGTTCGTCACCGCTCACAAGCAATGGGTCTTTGGCAAAACACTTAAAGGCATGCCTGAAGGTGGACACGAAGATTGGCTTCTTTGCCTTCCCGTCCACTTAATTTAAATCTTCAACCACTGGATATAAGCCTGGATACGACAAAAAGCGTGTCCTAAAGTAAAGTATCAGCTACTACATGCAATATTTCAGTACGGTACATTGTGCAACACGAAAAAGCAAAAAAACTTTTTATGTGACAAGATTAACTCAAAAACTTCTGTTCATGCGCATCATGCGCAGATGAACTGTAGGAAAATCCATATTTTTCAAATACTTTGATCTAATCCGCGATTGCCTGTGCTGTCCAATGCGTTGAGCCGTTAGCCTTTTTGCTATCCCCTCAACACTGCTCCTGCTTACTATCACTAGTTCCACTGTCACAGAAAGGACGTAACTTGGCAGCACGCCTAATGAGAAGTTTGAAGTTGGTCAAAAAGATTTTTTTTCACCTCCGCTGTATTTAAATCTTTAACCATCAGGCATAAGTTTAAAAAAAACTCTCTGAATATAAAACAAGTATTTTGCTTTTTATGGTGCAAGTATAAAAGTGCCAAAAACCACTTTGTTTGTTTTTCTGTTTGATACAGTGTAGAATTGATTTTGTATCACATTCATGGTAGCACAATTTTAACTTTGTTAATGACCACTTATCTACATCTTACTAAATGAAAAAGAAAGAAAACCAACTGAAATTCATTCACAAATCGTTTAGCTTTATCTGCCTTCAATAAACATATTTATTTCTTATAAAATATTTATCTATGTTCAATAAAAAAGAATAATCTGCGTTTGGAAAAGAAAATTGAATCTAATCAAAGAGACTTTTCTTAGGTTTACAAAACTGTCTGTGTTTACAAAACAAACATTTATTTAAGTTTTCTTAAACAAAACAAATCATACAGAGCTGCTCATTCACAGCAAACTGAATACTGCAGTTTAAATTTCAGGGATATGTGAATTTCAATCTTTCAGTATAAACTAAGTTTGTATTTATAAATTCACAACGCACTTTGGTCTATTGGCAGTAAATCATACCAAGTTTGATTTCACTGTGTTGATTTTTTGCTTCGAACTTACGAAGGTGCACTCTGGCCGTATTCAATTTTGAATGTTTTACCAGCAGCTCGCCTTTTGTCAACTTGAAATCATTCAGTGGAAGCTTTAAAATAAACAAAACGTCTCTTTCTAGACATGACAGTCGTCGCAGAAACACGTCTACAATCAATCTACTTCTACATCTACAGAGCATCAAAATCTTAACTAGAAATGTGGTGACTAATTTATTGACATAATGAGAGTTTAGTTTGTAGCAAAGTTTTTATATTTATTTTGAAATCAAAGCTACCAAAAAACATTTAAATATCAAACAGAATGTAAGTACTTATTACAAGGCGGCGTTACAAAATAGCAAACTTACGAAAGCGATTGCGCTAATACAAAATTTCTTTCAGCTTGTTTTGTAAAACGTTTAGTTTCCTCGTCTAAAATCAAACATAAAAACCGCTGCTGTAAAAGTTTGTAAAAAAAATTAAGTACTTTTACATCGGTATTTGATGCGTGAAAATAGCTTTCAACTTGCCAATAATCACAGGGAAAAGGTTAAGCAAAATTTAATGTCTTCAGTTTCAAGCTTTTGAATGGAACCCAATGTGTAAGTTTTTCATGTGGCATCGTTTGCCTATTTCTTCAAATACAGCATCATCCGCATCAAAAGGGCACCTAAAGTGGGTATGTGTACGCAAAAAGCATCAAATATTTACAGTCATTGTCACCAAGGCAATACAAATGTAATTAATCTGGAATTGCAAACATACCATTGAAACTCAAACAGACCTTTCAAGAAATTTTCTTCCGAATTAACCACTTTGTTTCAAATCGTTGACAAACAGAATTATCTGCAACAAATTTGAAAAAACTTATCCTGACTTTGAAATCTTTCTCATGGGTCTTTGTAACTGAGAACTCACTGTAGCAAGTTTTTTTCAAATTTAATGAAACCGCTTCTTTTGTAATCACTTCTACCTCTTTCTTTTCGTACTTGTCTCGATGGATAGTTTTCTATACCGCGCTGGCGATTTTTTAGCAATTTCAACATCGTTATTGGTTAACGATCGCCTTGTTGTTTAAAGTGGAATCCAAAATCTAAGCACTTAAGTGGGTGTAAAAATTTTCACGCTCGTGAAATTGAGTTCGGCTGATTCAGAAAAAAAACAAAGTTATGAAGAGGTTACCATACAACTTAACGTTATCAGCCTTGCACGGCCACGTTTTGGCATTATAGTAATCAAGAACATTTCACAGTGGCATAAATACAAACCAACAAAAAATTCAACTGGGGTCCCACAGGACTCAATTTTTGAACCAGTACTGCTGTTTTTAATTTACGATCAATAGACTTCAAATCTATAAAATTTTCAAGAAACAAATTTAACTAAAATTTCTGTGCTTCCTATAAAACAACACGCTATGGTTGAAAAAATAAATAAATTTTATTTACATTTCAACTTGCTCGTTTTACATGGTATGTTCTTGTAAGGACGACAAGTCGTGTCAGCAAGCGTGCTTCTTTAACATCTAAATCCTGACAGCTCACCCACAAACCTCACACGCTTAAGGATTGCCTCGTTTGTCAACGCGACACAGTGGAAACCACAATCATTTTCACATTAGTCTGCCTAAGATATGAAACATGGCTTTGCAGGAGTGCTAACAAAAGATTAGCATATTTCAAGTACAGTAATGATTCAGAGGAGAAATAACTTAAGCTAGATGCTTTCGAACAGCAAGAGCAAGCAAAAAGTAGCCTACATCTTGTAACAAACCACGCCTGTCAAGCGCCAATCCTGAAGCGGAATTGAGACAGAAGTCAAGATTGGCGTCATCAGTAATCTCCAAAGTCTTGTGCAATTAAACTGTGATCTATGGTTGTTTTCTTCCAGAAAAAAAGAAGACAATAATATCCAAAACTGCAAAAAATATTTGATTGTGTGAGTTATGTTGTGTCGACGTTTAACATCAAACTTATGGCGTGCTGAAGCTATTTTACAACCCATGAATGTGATACAAAATCAGTTCTTGGTCTTAGAATCGTGTTCATAGAATGGTGTTCAATTCGTCAACATGTTCACCCATTTTTTGGACGATGTATGTTAACCCTTACAAAGCATTCATGAGTTGAAATGCAACCTGTCGCTTATCTTATAACAAAACTTTAAAGAATATTGTAAAGATTTCAAAAACTTTAGCTGTGTGTTTTTTTTCAACATATTTATTCTCTAAAACATTTCATTAAAGACAAGCAACCGATAGGCTAATATTTCAATCCATCCATGCTATATAGGGATTAAATGTACCTCCAAAAATTTCAGAGAATAAACACATATATTGTTCCTCAATAAACATCAACAAACTCACGATCTAAGACTCTAAATACCGGTTCTCACTCTCAAAGTTTACTTCTGATCACCTAACTTGCAAGCTGCTGGCAGCTCTATTGCTTTTTACCGTAATTTTAATAGAATATCGTCGTTTCCAAAAATATTTGTGCTGTCCGAAAGACAAATGGTCTTCACCATACAAATCCTTGCTTATTGAATCTGCGTTTTTGTAAATGCTTTCACATGAGAACACTCCAAGCAAAAAAAAACATTAATTTGATACTAGGCATTAAAATAGCTTCATTGTGTTATCAGCCCCCAACTAAAACTGGCGATCACTTGGCTATCCATATATGATCAAATTGTTTACTAAACTTCCAAATATGCTGCCAATTTGGTTTTCCTAATCCTTGGCATTTTGCACACTTAGAAAAAATGCAGACAGGTTAAGGCGTCAGAAATTACGTCTGTAGACTGCCTTCGTGTTTGTTTAAAGTTTTTGGCGAACCACGTTCTCGCCGACGTAAAAGATCTTTCAAAGTATTTAAAACCTTTTTTTAGTTCAATTTGGCCTTGGCTGTTAAGAAACTATTGAGTCATTCTAAAGACGAAAAAAACCAAAGAAATTTTCTGCTCGGCTTCACGGTTGAACCTGAAAAAAATAGACAAAAGATTTTAACGTTTTGAGATCACAAACCGTTTCAGTTGCGTACTCAATGCAAAAATTTGCTTTCTCAATAACCTTGATTTGATCATTTAAACACTGCATGTCCGTGTGCCTCATTTTTTCGCCAGTGATTCATTTAAATGACTCATGTTAGAAAGCTGTCTGCAGAATTTGACATTAACTCTAGACATAGAAATCATACAGGAAGTTAAAGTAATTTTTTTATCAAGGAGAAATATTGACAACGCCTACGTGATACAATTGTTGTTGTTACACTAAGCCATGCAAATCAAAACTACTTTCAGCAATGTTACTAAAAAATTCGGCCAATTTAAATCCGCATAAAAAGAAGTAATTTCGTTTGGTCGCAATTGCAAGATGGTGCGGAAAATATGGACAAGATGGTGCGGAATATGTTTCTGGACATCATTTCAATTTTTTTTTTGTCAAAATATATTCTTTTAAACTTAAAAGAACGAACTTTAAACGAACCGAAACTACATCCCATAAAAACTAAAATTATTTAATATATTCAATTCATGAACATTGACAAAAACGTAAAGTGGTGAATTTCAATAGCAACCAAAATAAAATGCTCCACAAGCTGTATGGACCATGGGTCTCAATGTGTATTTTCTTCGCTTTTGCCATAAAGTTTGTTTTTATCAAGCAATTCAGTGTCATTGTTTTAGCTTATTAACTTTGCATTGGTGCAATTCTTTCACAAGCACAGTTGGTGATACTGCAAGCAGGTATAGCAAGACATATTTGAAAGTGCATCTTGGTACAAAAGGCAATTTGAACGTTGAAAGATAACCACATTTTGACTTAAACTAAAAGTCGAAATCTCAAATATTTGTATCTGATTGTTCCCCTATTTACATTATATCTATTGGTGCGACAAATAATCTACATTTTTTTAATATTTTCTTAAAGCGCAATAAGTTTAAAGATCCATTATTGCACAATCTTAAAAACGATAAAACTTGAAACGGATTTATGTAACGCTTACTAATGGCTCAAATGATTAGCAGTAAGACATTTCTAAGCAGCTAATCTTTGCTGTTTGAAGGTGACTTTATTGACACGAGTCAGGAAAAATATTTAATACTTGACAAATTAGTTCATTTAGAAATACACCCAAGAACGCGGTACAATAAACAAAAACTTGAACTGCTGGACAGTGGTAAAGGCTGCGTACGCTTGTGCATAATCATCTTGTTGCAAATTTGAGAGATGCAGTAAAAGGTTTGCAAGAAAGGCGTAATTGAAAACAGATCAAAAAGATATCAACTGGAATTCACACCGAAACATTGTCGTGATCAAACAAATTTTTTCAAACAAACGATGTTGTCTATATTTTTAATAGTGACTGCTTCGAAAAATATGCTATTTACTTGTTCAAAAATTATGATTGTATCTGTCGCCTCCGCAAAAGATCCAACAAGAAGCCATTGACAACAGTGTGCAAAACAGTGTAGCCTACTTAAATAGACAACCACCGAAACCAGACAAGTAAACCTCACCTTCACACAACTATCGTCATTCACTAAATAGAAAATCTAATTAAGGTCATGGCTATACAATTTCATTGTTTGTGTGATTTTTTTGTGTTGCTATTGTCTGCATTGTTTTTTTTGTTTGTTTTTTTTCAAACAGAATAGATAAAATATATATTTTATTGTGATAACGTATAACCTACAGTGACTTTGCATGGTTTACTTTTTTTAGGAGCTCCAGTTGTGTTGTTACTAAAATATGATATTTCACTGCAATGAGCAATCTTCTGATAAATCAACCAATCAAGCTTAGTCATTGCTACGAGCGAAAAACCACAACAAAACGCCACAAGTGAAACAGACAAGGTTAGTTATCGCTGTCTGGTCGTTCCAATGTCACGTTGATCAAAGCTTATGATTATTTAGACTCATACATACCTGTAAGCCTCTCCTTTTTGACTGCAGTCACGCAGCAGTTTATTATTAGAAAAGTCATTCGAAACAGTCTTGGATAGTCATCATGAAGTGTAACTACATCTCTTGTACACAACTTTAAATTTTTTTTTTGCAGCTAAAGTTTGTGTAATTTGTTGAATTTTAATAGATTTATCATTACAATTTTTTTTGTGCTGCGCAACGTATTTAAAGAGCAATTTTCAAATCGAATAGTTTTGTTAAAAAGTGAAAAAACTATAAAGCAATATTTCATAAAAGTTGTTTTATGCTACGTTGTTATGATGCAATTCAAAGGGTTTAATTGCCCTAAGTACAAGACAATTGTGCAGAACAAAACAGGAACGGTAATGGCAAAGCGTTGTCTCTACAATATCATTCAGACAATTGACTATAAATTTTGCAACAATCAAGCAAATAGACTTAATTGACAACTGAAATAGACTGTTCACTAAATCCACTAACAAATGCAAATACAATATTTTATCAAATAGAACATGCCTGTTACTTTTTAGCTAAAAAGTCAGTGTCCTGCATGTCAAACTAACATGAAAGTTACACATAAGAAAGACGGTGCATGTTCGCTTGCAACGTTGGTTTTACAACACCAGTGTTGAAAGAGACGTTCAATGGGCATTTTTTTCACTGAGGTCCGAGATCTTTTACAAGTCAGGATGTGTACAAACCTTGCATTCTTGTTCTCTTGTGGCGGAGGTGTCCTTTATATGAAACACATAAATTTTTCATTAAAAATCTTAGTAAAGGAGCCTTGTTTTTGTACTACGTTGCCCCAGATGCTTACCTAGCACCGGACCCAACTTGTTGTTATAACAACTCTGCTTGTAATTCACCTAACCAATAATTTACGAAACTTCTTTGAATTTTTTATTACATATTCAGGAAAACGTAAACCTACCTTAAAGTTTTAATTTCTCGACATGCTCATATTTCAAAGTCATGTCGGCCCTACAATATTGATATCGTTTGATTTCAATGCTTGTGGTGCCTTTTAAAAAACTATCACTTTCCTAATTTTATTCAAGTTTTATCTTATTTTTATTAAAAATAACACAACCAACAGCCCACAAGATCCTACATACAAGGCCACGTTTAATGATCTTTCTTTCATGGTGAATGCTAGGCTGTTCTCTATTAGACAAATGACGCCACTCAAATGGATTAAAAGTATCAAATAAAAACCACCAGTGAAATAAAAATCAAACACTGCATTGTCGTTGACAACATCCACTCAACGTTTTCATTACTCAATCATTTCCAAGCTGGTAATCTAATGCCAGTCCTTGTGGTTTCAATGGACTTCTCACTGCAATCATGCGGATAAAATCCTTGTGTGAAAGACCAATAACCATTTCATTTCCAAATTTAGTTATTTGTGACTTGAACTTTGCCATTTTTAAACGTTGAATTTAGAAAAATGTAAGCATAAAAGTTTTCATTTTTATTCCAGCTTAAAAAGTTTATAAATGTTTAATAAAATAATACTTTTCTTGAAGAAGCGTTTAGAAGTCCTAAGCCATGACTAGGCTGCAGCTTATAGAGTTAAAAAGATATTGTTTTGTAATATATTCCAATGAAAGAATACAATTAATAAAATATGACTAAAAGTATTCTCTTGATTAACTTGTATATGGAGTTGGAATAACTCGAACATACAGTATAGCTTTAGTTTTTTGCAAACACTTTTATCTCCTTGTTTTGCTGGAGAAACATCGTTCTGGAAACAAGACACAACCTGACATCTTCAATTGAAAAAATTCATCAACACTGAAGTGTTGACTCAGTCGGAGAAGACAGAGCGCGTTTTGATAACTTGATGCTGTCAAAATTTTAAGCTTTCTAAACACTCATTAGAGTTGATGTGAGTTTATTGGGGAAAAGATTGTGTTATATTTGGTTGAACTCTTCACAATAAAAGTTAAAATGCTGTAAAGCACCTCAAGCTTTTGATGCATAACAACAATGTCTGTTTCTTTAGCTTTTTATGCATTCTTTTGTGAAAAAAAAAGCCAAAATGAGGAAACACCTGAATCACTGCTTGGAAAAATCTGTGTCCCAACAACAAAATGATCCTTTTGACAAACTAATGTTCAAGTAAGTCGTAAGTAAACACATCGATGAATGAGTAGTTTGCTTGTCCAAAATTCTATTTATCATTTCTGGTGGAAAGAGCGAACGTAGTCGAATTTAACCAAAGACTTAAATATTCTTCTTTTCATGAGCCCTCGGTATTTTTCGCCACATCACGGAAGGTGTGCCGTTCACTCGTCACTTTAAATTTTATATTTAAACCGACTCACATTCGGCATTAGAGGAAAGTTTTTGATGCAAATTCTTTCCTTGCTGTCAGTGCCACTTGTAGCAATTACGTGACAATTTGCGTTAGAACTTTCCTTCAGCTTTTTAAGAGATCCATTCAAAACGAGGTTAAGCTTCGAAGTTCACTTCTAAATCGTTGCTGGTAACAAATTTGAGAGATATAGCAATGCTTGTGCATCGAGTGCATTCCCACACTGGTGTGCAGCAGCATCGTAATATATCAGGAGTGCACAATCTCACTATGATGTAGTGAACAAAGCATGAGTAAATTTTTATTGTGGAGATTATCAAAACTTTTCTTCCTTAGAAATCCAATCACATTTTATGCAATCTTATTGCGTTGAGGACATGAACAGAATCCATTCAGCCTGTATTTTTTTTTTTAAATTAACCATTTTTGTGTGAGATCTGATTAGATTAACAGCATCTACATCTGTAGTGACCTTCCTGGTTAATATCTTTTAGCATTCTCTACATATTAAATATACCTACTCGAAACGATTCATAGGCCTAAAGGCCCAATACGTTCCACTACTTTTGGAAAATATCTCCGTCCATTTCGTTTTATGTCTTTTATTTAGAGGTGTGAACTGAAGTGATGGCGATTACCACGCTACAGCGAGACTGGAATGTCACAAGTCAACAATACGGCTCAGGGGGTACTATACATGCTTACATAGGTTGTACTTTCTAAATCTAGCAACGCCATTATGATCCAAAGATGTTGTTTTAGCAGTTGCTATCCATGCATTAATGAGTGTGACATTACGAATTGGTTACCTGTGAAGTTTTAACGTCGGTAAAGATATTGCGGTTCTGTAGGTATTCGCAGACAGCAGCTTAGCCATTTTTTACGTTGATTCAATGTTTGCAGACGTTGAATCAATGTAAAAGATGACTCACCTGCTGTCCGGAAATTATTCCTGTCAACGCCCATGCGAAGTGAGGCTGCTTTTGCTTCACGGATAATTTTTTTAAAAAGTTAATGTGTTCTAACTTTAGAACAACTTACAGCTTAGATTGTTGCGATGGATACCCACGCAGAGAGACGAGTCTTTGCAAATCATGCGGTAGGGTCAAATTCAATCTGTTCAAGGTCATCAGTTTGGAACAAAGACCCATTTAGTAAAAGTTGCCTTTTTCACATCATTTCAACGTCTAGCGACGATTTAAAATGGCAGTTTTTTCTTAAGTGAACAAAGTTGAAATAAAGTGACGAGAATTTCTGAAGACGAAGTTCTGAAACGTTCTTTACCAACCCGTATCCACATACTTTGCTGCACGCATTTCTTTACAGAGTTATGTAACATCAAAGTTACAATGCAAACTCTGCCTTCACCCTTTTCGCTGCATGACGTAAAACAAAACAAAGATTTTTGTGTTTAGATTTGAAACTGAATTTATTTCAACGTCTACGTTTTGAAGATATGGTCAAATTCTTATGTGTAATTTTAAAAAAGTTGCGGGAATGGATTCCTGATTAGCATAAGCAGCTGAAAATACACAAAGTAGCTGTAGCACAATGCTTTATTTGCAATTTCGAGAAATGTAAAAATTTAAGATGCTTTTCATTCATTTTTACACATAACACATTGTCTTTGGATGTGAATATTCGTCGCAAACAGGTTGTACGCAAACCACACAGTACCCTCTCGTCCAAGGTTTTCCTATTCTACTGTAATCTCAACAAACAGAACCAATTTTTCTTCGTTTTAACTTCTAGGGCCGAGGATCTATTCTTTACCACCCCAAGTTTACAATGTTCTCGGACTGCACTGGAAGGCAACTATAGAGAGCATCCGGTCTTTGACCTTTTTTTTTCAAGAAAGCTATCTATGCATCTAACGTTACAACACCTTGGATCGTGCATCGCAATATCATGTCCAATGCCCATCGCAAGTTAATGATTCTCATCAATATTTTGTTGATACGATTAGCTTTAATGGAAAGCATATTATAGAAAAATGCCAAGATCCTTCAGAAAATATCTTCGTTGATCCCATCTCTTGAGCCATGGGTTTTATTTTCTGTAGATGATGTAGGGTGCTGAGTCAGTGACGTCAATCATATTGCCCAAAAAAGGGCAATGTTCGTCGTTTCATCATGTACTCATCGAGTAATTTAGTCTCGGTGTCAATTATTTCACGTCTAGTTTTATCATAAGATACGTCTGAGTAATGTATTGGAACGTTTGTCTTAATAAACCGTACAGAAATTAGCCCTACTCCTACGGTGAGAATTTTTATGCAACGTATTTGAAGATACATATGAATTATGAATCCATACGAACGGTAGGATACCTCATCTCGGCAACAAAACGTCACCAATTATTTTAGTGAACCAAAGACGTATCTGATTGATTGATTGAACCTTTATCCTCGGACTGGGAAAGCTTCTTGCAGAGCTTCATCCTGGCAGATTCGCATACTTGTAGAGGCTTTGAATCACTCACGCAGGCCCGGTCACCGAGATTGACAGAGTGAAGTTTCCGATTGTTGAAAAGTCTTGTTGCTGGGGATTATTCCATCCATTAGATACCGCTGAATGGAGAGCAATCGTGCGTTGCTCAAGCGTTAAGGAATTCTGTCAAGCACATTGAATTCTGTTCCACAAGGGAATAAGACCGCTTTCATCCGACTGACGATAAACGGTCCAGCATGTCCCTTTTAGTTAAACTCACTTTATATTTTTACATCTTTTCAACATTCAGTAATGTTGAAACTATGTAAAAGGGAAACTTTTAAGTAGAGTAGGCCTATGACCATTGACCAGACGTTAAGCTCAGCAGATCTTTAGTGACACCTAACAGATATTTTGCAAGAACGCATGGAATTCAATACGAACACGTTGCACGCAATGTCGATCTGGTAACGATTTAGTTGACTGATGACTTGATCACCGCTTTGGTCTTATAAAAACATTGAAAGACCATGAGACATAAATGCTATTACTGTATAGGGAAAGGTGGCAAAACAAGTAAAAGAGTTCAAGGAGTTTGGTTCGACAGTCAATGAGAAAGGAACGAGGTGACAAAATGAATCTTGTCTGACCAAGCCTCTGATTGGTTATTCCTGGTAGTTTCGCATACTTGTAGAGGCTCTTGACGCAGGGCCGGTTACCGTGATTGGCAGAGTGAAGTTTTCCGATTGTTGAAGTGTTGTTGCCGGGGAATTATTCCATTCACTATGTGCCGCTAAATGGAGAGCAGTCCTGAAATGCGTTGCTCAAGCGCACACCCCGAGAGTCGAACCAGCGCCGCGTGATCTTGAGCCAGGCGCGTAACCACTGAGCTATCGGGCTTGGTTGGGGCAAGTTTTGCACGGAGATTGCGTCGAAAGAAAAATGAGACGATTGGAAGTTGGGAAGCGAAAGTAAAAATATGGAGAGACTGTGCGGCAGAAGAAATGAAAATAGTAGGAATGAAAGAAGAGGATGCTTTTGACAGAGTGGTGTGGTGGACTGCAATCTGTGCCGGCAATCCTACTTAAAATCAGAATAAAGCCGAAAAAGATGGTTCAAGAGATGTTAGCAACAACAGTAAGCAACAGTAACATTAGTCACAACAGCTGAATTACTTTAATGTGACAAATGGGCTAATGTTGAAAAACTAAACTGCAGTACACAAGCCAGCACTGAGGAGATACAAAAAGTAACTGTTACTGTTACTACATGGAAAAAGTTTAAAATATCGGGACTCGCGAACAATATTGCTGATGTTCAGTTATTTTCAGAAAAATTTATCCAATTTTTTTTTTTTTTTTTCAGTAACCTAGAGTTTGATAAAATGTACTTAGCTTAAAATACTTACACACTGTCATTAAATCTACCAAACTCACTCCACTTTTTGTAAAACTGGCTATGTTTTTACGAAATGTGTGGAAGACGAAAGCTACCTTGCTCATTTCTGAAAAGTGTTTATCTATCAGATTAGTGATGCGCATATCGTTTGAGAAATCACCCTGACACCGCGAGTCCAAGACAACCCCAGACTGCGCAGGCTCATAAACTCACCCTTTGTCATCATACAGATAAACACTTACGCCGGTTATCGAACCCGCAGCCCTTGCATTGCCGAACCAACACTCAATGTTTGAGCCAATTCAGACAACGCGCAGTTGTCGCGTAAACAGCGACTAAATAAAGACAGCGCGAAAGTCTCAGACGCCACGTGCTTCACGCATCGGTGAGTCGCTATTTCAATTACGTCATTTTTGCAGGCGCTTCACTTTCTGTGAGCTCAAATCTAGATTTTTAAATAGCTTTTATGGTAACGTGGCAAATACTTTCGTTTTACTGAGATTTTTGCCATTTTGAAATTGCTTGAATGTCGAAACCTGTCTCTGAAGCTTATCAATCAAAAAAAGATGGTTTTCTAACTGGGATATCAAAAATGCACGTAGTTAAATCTCATGGAATTAGATCTGATTACACTTCAGTAGAATTTGCCTATAGTGACACCTGTTGCAAAGTTCCGTTTGCATACACAACAGTTGAGTAGAATTTGGCTATAGTGACACTTTTTCCGCGGTCCCTTCAGGTGTCACTATAGGCGAATTCTACTGTATTTCCATTGCAAATGGCCGGTGGGTTTTTCGAGCCCTGGCGAAGGCCCAGATATAATCAACCGAGCATGATGTAAACTTGTCATTCGACTAACCTGGCTGATAGTAGTTACTTGGCAACAAGACCGCCGTGGTCTTTTCGCGGCTTCTTTGTGTGATTTGGGCGATGCAGTATCTCATGTCGGATATTTCTTAGTCTGCTATCTATTTATGCCCTCTTATTATTTTACTGAGTCCGCTACCTTCCTCCACAACCTGGATCGTCGCGTTGTCGACGAGTGGAAGCTTGGCGGTATTGATGATTCCTGTCAGACGCGACCAATGCTGGCAGGGCTGCAAATGAAATGCCATACGAGAAACGATCCAAACCCGACGCTTTAAAACTGTAACTTTGCTGTTGTTTACTACAAACCATTCAATCAGATACAGGTGCGAAAATGGTTACAAAGGCGCCGTCTAACGGATGTGTAATTCAGTTTGATCTCGAAAGTGAAAAAATTAGAAGACAACGTTGTTCTTCAAGATGCTGCTGCTTTAAAAGTGAATCCACAACACACAAGTTAGTCACTGACATCATGGAATAGTTTATTGAATAAACGCTGAATAACTTTGATAAGTCATGTGGTCTATCAGTACCGTACAATGCAAACACACGACGCTTTTAGACTGACAGAATTTCTTGCAAGAGTATAAAAACATGAAGGTCACTTTAGCCAAAGTAGTATTCATCATCAATGATAATCATTATCACTCCACAGTCATGATCTACCAGACTAAACGTGTAAGGGCAAAACCACTGCAATCAAGGATATGGCTCGATCATTCACTGCTTGTAAAGGCACACCCCCTCATAGTTGATGTGATCCTCCTTACAAAATCATTCAGCTGGTACAAACCATCACACAATCCAGTAAATTAGATCGGCCTCGCTGTACCATGACCTTTCGAAAGACTTAAAGCCAAGGGGAGTTTGTTCATTAGTTTTAATTGGGGGTGAATTTTTCGCTTGTAATTAGGTTACAACAAACGTACAAATAACATCATAGTGCCCCTTTTTACTAAAGCAATACAAACACTAAACGTAGTCTACTTAACATCCCAACGTGGAAATGAAAGATTCTAACATGCAATGCAAGTTTCAACCAAAACCTTAGCCGTGCAAGAAATAGCAATGATAGTAGATACCTTACGGCATTTCTAAAAATAACCAAGACAACTCGACAACAGATTACATAAATCATAGATGTTTAACCATAATTATAAAAACAGCAAAGTTTTCGTCTGTTGTTGAATGGCGAGGAACAGTACCTGAAGTCATCTTCACAGCTTCTTGCACAGCCAAGGTTTTGTTGGATCATTTGCGTCTTATAAAAACTGCCGTTTCCTGTGCTGGTTTAAAACTCACCATTGACAAGGAGGAGTTCACGAAGTGGTAATACAATATTACAAAGCATAAAAATCTGATTCAGGGGTGTGCCATAAATTATGTTGCAGGCCTCACTGCCTCACAGTAGCACATGAAAATGTTCATCAAATGGAAAAGTAAATAACTTATTATTCTAGTCTATTACGCTTAAGTAAAAATGAAAACTTTTGAAGAGTGCTAATTCTTAAGTGTTAAATTTTCATTCATTTATTGTTTGTCAATAACATTAGAACAGACAAATTGTTGACCACAATCAAATAAAAAAAAGATACAGGGTGGATTTAGTCCATGGGCCGTACACCGGGCAGTTGCGAACCCCTGATCTAAACAAATTCTCAAACAAGTTCCGATTCGAAAGCATCATAATTGTCTAACGAATAAAATACAACACAAATCAAGCTACAAATGTCGCACAATGTGGGGGTGTTTTCGCACTAAAACTTTCGGCTAACTGTTGTTATAAATAATGATAATCAAGTCACATATCAAAAATAAAATCAAGATTTCGACACATGAGTGTTGCAAACGCTATCACAATTCCCGTTTACAACTCAGTTCTTTTTTACATTGATTCAACGTCTGCAGACGTTGAATCAAATTTGGTAACTGGAATAAAATTCTCAATTTGCCTAAAAGTAAAGCAACCACGTGTGATGCTTTGAGTCCATTACAAAGGTATCGATTGTTTGCAACAAACTGTAACGCATCAAGACGCGTTAAGTAACGTTTAAAAAACGTTTTTCAAACGTCACAATATGAAATTGAACGTGTAACACAACACAGAATCAAAAACAAAGCAAAACAATTCAAAAAGCGCAGTTTTAAAAGAAAAATAGCTACTCCACAAAGATTCAAACCGCTTTTTAAAAAGCATTAGATTTCGGCACTATTTCCTTCACAGGAAACTTCCTAGAAGATCTAGGGTTGGATGTAACAACGCGGGTTTTTCAGATGGGCGATTTAGCTAAGCGTTCGATTACTTAATCAAGAATCAGTTTGCGTGAAATTGATCACTGGATCAGTAATAAGAGATTCTAAGCAGAGGATTACGGTGGCGGTACAGGAAATAAAATTAATCCGCGGATGAAACGGCTAAATCAGCAGATTTTCTTAGTCGATGAAAAGTCCAATGTTAGTGCACCCAACCCCTCGTGTGCCATATGAAAGCTGTTTCTCCAAGGCAGGTACTCAAAGTAGAGATAACTATGGCGGGCACTTTTAAGACTACACTCTTCAATTCCAAATTAATATAAAAATTAATTTCACTCGAAATTAGCGTCTAAAGCAAAATCCGACGACGTAAAAAGTGCAAATTAAATCACTGTTGTTTGACAATACGTCAATAACAATTCTAAGTTAAAATATAAACAATTATAATCGTCCAGCTGGAAAAATCCGTCCTTCGACGTTCAAAGGTCTGTAGCCTATTTGACGATGTCCTCTGCAGACGTTGAATCAATGTAAAAACGGACTGGTTTGTTGCCGAGCAATACAAAACAATCTCAGACAGCAAATAAATCGATTTTCTTACATTGATTCAACGTCTGCAGACAACATCGTCAAATGGTCTACAGACCTTTGAACGTCGAAGGACGGATTTTTCCAGCTGGACGATTATAATAATTTATATTTTAACTTAGCATTGTTATTGATGTACCCAGACAGCAAAGCAACGTTTTTTTAACGTCTAACGTTAGACGTTAAAAAACGTTGCTTTGCCGTCTGGGACGCTGAGGTCTACGAAAACGTTCTTTAAATCTTGCTGCGGCACTTGAATACTGGGTATTGGTAGAACCGTTTGGTGTGCACATCTCATATGCGGTGTCTTAGTGTCTTTGGACGGCGCGAGTCAAATTAGTACGGCGACCACGGAAATCAAACCCACTAGCAAATCCTATGCACCTAACTTCAACTATCTTTATAATTTCTCGATCAGTGCCAAACGGACATGCCGAAGAACTACTCCACAGACAGCAAAAAGCGTCATTTTTGCATTGATTCAGCGTCTCCAGGCGTTAAAATGACGCTTTTATGTCTGGATCGTGATGATGCGGTAGCACAAAGTACGCCATCAGTTTAAATTAGTAGAAAAGTCACGTGAGGGTGCAAAAAATTAAGATTGACACAAAAGACACAGTTAAGATCAAACGCTCGTTTCCACATGCAGACAAAATTAATGAAGACATCTTTACACATGCGACTAGATCTTGCACCGGATAACATGCCCTTTTGCAGAACAAAACTGCAGAAGAAAAGTTTGGGGGAATTCATAGCCGTTGTGTAAAACGTTCTTGAAGGTGGTTAATACGTATTTAGAAGCAAACTAGGGGTGGGAGAGAAAGTGCTGTAATTGGCTCATTCTGATTGGCTAGAAGCGACTACAATCTGCACAGGCGAAACACAACATGGCGTCTTCAAGCTGCAACACAAGAAGCTTTTAAGACATCTTATTCACATATTCAGCAGCAATTATGTTAGTAACTTCCTAAAACAACAGTTAAACAATTGTTCCATTTCAAACCGTGGAACTTGTAACCCAGACAGACGTCTGTAGACGTTGAATCAATGTAAAAAAACGACTGATTTACTGTCTGGGAAGTTCCATCCCAGTCTGTCAATGAAGCATTTCTTATATTGATTTGACATAAAAAAATGACTGATTTACTGACTGGGATATCTAATACAGAAATCGTGTGGTTTGGCTACATAAATTAAAACTACACCAATAAGCTATGCATATTTTTAAACTTCCGTCGTTAAGGGTGGAAAAACATGAAGAATCTAACGCTTTTTGAAGAAGAAGGTCACGCCGAATACTCAAAATGCAGAGAAACATTCAAAAACAATAAAATTTTAATCTCGTTTAAACAAAAAGATCTCAAGTTATCGGTTGGAGCTCTCACGCAAACCACAATTGATTAGAACTGTTCAAAAACGACAAGAGCTTTAAACTGTCGGAATTGTTAATGCAGGATAAACAAGATCTTTCGTATTTAAAAGCGATAAAAACAGTTATCATGGTACAGTTACTGTACATCCCAGCTACTTGCAAACTATTAACTTCGCGATCTAAACAGCAAATCAAACTTTACTATTATAGAGTACGCAATCATTTGCAAATGTGCGTATTATCTATAAATAAAACAACAATCATGAAAAGAAATTATTTATATATAAATAACCAATTAACAATCCATCAAAGTGTCGGGTATAAAGTTAAAGACATGTTCAGACACGAACTTTACCGTTAAGCAGACTCTTGAACCAGCACTTGAGCACTCTCCTCTCCCGCCTCATGTCATTCGGACCGCTTGGGAATCTTAAATACTTTAATACCAAAGTGACCGGCTAGCTGGTTGACCTAAAACGTCAATGAACGTGTCATTCAAAGCAGGCTAAAGTTGTCATTTTTTGCATCGTTTCAACGTCTACAGACAACGTTTGCTGGCTGGAATGGTGCAAGTCGTAACTTGTAAAGTAAATCTAAACGCAGAAAAGCTCGAGAGTAGATTTATAAATCAGATTTTTCCCCTAAGACACAGGGCGACACATTCTACCAAAAGCCACCCCCCACCAAGTGCACCAAACCTTGGGTTCATTTGGTGAAAAAAAAAAGGAATGAACAAAAAGATTACAAAGCCATGACATGATATTCCAGACGTCCAAGCCGCTCAATTCAAAATTGAAGAAATCATTATAACAGAGCATACGTATCATGAGCAGAAAACTTCGAGCGGTTTCAAAACATCTACAACCCTTGAAACTTTCCCTTGCTAAAATATTATTAAATGCCTTATGTAGAAAAAAATACTATTGTCACTTCATTTCTAGGTTGCTGGAAGTTTGGTGGCTTGCAGTAAAAGCTCTCAATGTGTTTACAACGTCGGTTTGTTACATCAGTTTAACGTTGCCAAACTAGCCCTTTATTTTTAAATTCAAAAATCATTAATCAAAGTCGGATAGGTACAAGGTCTAAAGGTCTCCCAGGTCTCAAAGTTCAGTGTGATCTCAAATGTGCTACTATAGGCACTCAGCCACAGATAGCAAACATTGAGCGAGTTATGTATCAAGATTGAAAGAATTAATGTTAATTTAATTTGATGAAACCCAGCTGATATCTTCCAATACTTCATAATTTAGAATTAGATTGTATAATATACCGACACTATGTATAAAAAAATAGCAAAAAAAAAAACTCAGTGAAGTGGCTTTATTGTTTCTTGGTGCTGAAAGGCTTTATCACTTTTTTGAAACAATCAATTCTTTCTGGACTTCTGGTTGGTCTGGCCATAATTACGCCTAGACTTTTCATTGTAAGTATTGGGACTACAACGCATACTTCAAACTGGGTTTTTCCAACCTGCGTTTAGGAATCAGCAAGCGAAATCGATCGTTTTGACATTGATTCAACGTCTGCAGACATTGAATCAATGTAAAATGACAAATTTTGCTTGGTTGATAAGATATTTGCATGTGGCGCACAGTGTGTGGCTTTTCTAGACGAGATAAGAAACAAAAAGATTTCCTGTGCGTGATGTCATTCAAGCAATGAAAACGATCGTTTCTAGCACTAGTTGCAACCTTCATCTGATGAAAGTGAAAGTAAAACTAAAAGCAACCACAAACAGGTTGACTTATTGCTTCACTGACATTCTCACATTAAGACACATAATCAACCTGTTTGTTGTTACTTTTACTTTCACTTTCATCAGATGAACGTAGCAACTAGTGCTAGAAACGACATTTATGCTGATGAACACCCAAGCTTTTCAGTATTCAATAAAAACAAGCCAAACTCACCACAACAATGCCATAGTGTATGTGCGCTAAAGTCATTGCAACGGTCGCGAGCCAAAATATTGACATCTCTACTTTCGGATCGTTGGATATCAGAACCGCAACAAAGCAGAGACTGACGAGGGAAACGAATGGGTTCAGTACTTGGCACCTTGTTCCTGACATTTGGGCGACTATTAATCGGCACTGGAAAAAAAAGTAGAATTGAATTACTTTATTTTGATACAGATGTGGAAATAGAGAAAATGCTGATAAATAAAACATGGGGAATCGTTTCCCAGACAGCAAATTAACAGTTTTTCACATTAATTCAACGTCTGCAGACGTTGTGAAATCAACGTAAAAGATGGTTGGTTTGCTGTATGGATTAACCGCAATAAGATTTTGTAATTCAAAAATGGATATTATAAGTATACAAATACTACTTATCGATAAAAAAAATACAACAGCCAATTTCACAACAACACGTGGTCACATTAACAGAGAACAAGAATTGAAATGATTGAAACGCTTGGCAAAATGGCAGAGCAGATGATCACGTTTGGTGGTGCAACGCTGAAAAACCAAACAATGCATGCAACACTCATTGCACCAAACCATTTGTGTCACATTGTAAAATGCCGAAACTGCCAAGGAATTGCAACAACCAATGCCGTTCAATATTGCAAAGAAAAATGGTGAGCTACAATGTTGATGCAACATACCAGAATATTGGACAATATGACACTGGCGGCAAACATCACCAGGCGAGGGTTGGCTTCCAAAATACTGGACGGGGAGACGGAAATCCAGGCGGCGAACAGCAAACAACAAAGCAGAGGGGAAAATAGAGGTAGAGCAGCCTCGTACAAGGTACGGTCTTTGCCTGTGCCGTCGCGACGGGCACTGTGGATGTTAAATTGTTAAGATAAGACGTTAATTTATGTATAGTTTCAGTCAACATTGACTTTTTTGTAAAGTTAAGATCTGTTTGAATGCGTAGTGTTGTGGCAATGTGCGACGACTTTGCGAATACTGTAATAGCAATGCACTCAGCAACGGTTCGTCGCAGCAGAATTTGAAATTACGCCGAATTTTCTAGACCTAGATTGAGTTGTTCACTTGACAACACACCAAGTTGGGCTCTTTTCACTAATGAGTATGCACTTAACGTAGGTGGAACCATGGTGGAACTTACACAGGCAGCCACACTTTGACACGCCTAAGCTTCTAACTGTCAAGCTCGGTTACCTCGCCTAAGTTCCCAGACAGAAAAATCCATCATTTTTACATTGATTCAACGTCTAATGATGGATTTTGCTGTCTGGGTTGGAGATAGCAATTTCTTGCACATTACAAGACTGCAAAGCTGCACAGTCGTTAATACCCACCCAACGCTAAAGGTTACGTTGAGGAATCTCTACATGAAGCAATCTACAGCTGGTAAAGTCTTGCCAGGCTTGATTTTGACCGCCAAGCCATTGAGAATTTTACCAACCCAACAACTCTCGTTTAAAATTAAATAAACATGTAAGCATAAGAAAATTATGACATACTTACACATATACGTTGTATACGCTTGTCGGGCATGCCAGGCCTATTGAACCGACTGCAAAGAAAACATGATACCAGATATTAACAACCTAAACAATTTAACCTTTTTATAAATAACTTTATTCATTTATCTCTTAATTGATCTTTTTTACCACTTGTATCAACAGCTTTTCACTTGTTCGTGTGATACTTTACGATCAAAGGCAGGCCTCGAAATTCGTTCTTGTTGACGGCGGACAAACGTGTCCGGTCTGAGAAGCTATCTCGGCGGACAAATTAAGTCTTACGGCGGACACACCAGTTTTAACGTCGATCGTCATACTTAATCCCTTTATCTTGATAAGTCTTCGCCATTTGAGAACCATAGCTACAGTTTAGGCTTTTTAAAATTTCAGCGAAGTCACTCTGAAAGGCTTTCATCAGACCAACGACGTGCGCTTGACGCCGTGTAGCTACTAAATATGATGATGATGGTAATATGATGATTGTTAAAAATTTAAATTCTATGGACTTTTTGTGTCTGATGCAAATAAATAATAAAAAAATAATCCGCCGCATAACTGATTAACTTCCACCGAACGAGGTCGTGTGGCTTCTTGCGTCACAATGCTCTGGGCACGAGTTGGAAAACTTCTACACTAACGCGTAACGCTACTATTTTCTGATGTGCAAAGTTTCACTAGGCTTTTTTCTTTAGGTTTATTTTTGCGTGTCATGTGAGCGAAAGTGACGAAAAGAATAAACAAAACATTAGAAAAAGCACAATTATTTTTTCCCCTCTTCGTGATGCGGTCGCCTCTCCAAAATAGTATCAGTATTCCACGAGACCACGGCAGGCTCGGAGTTATAATCAGCGCAGTCAAGGCCATTCAAACATATGCGCATGATTAGAGCTTCAATAACATCGATCTTCAAAGACGTGCGCCAATCTCCACGAGATCACTGCTTGTCGTTAAGATACGTGATACCGAGATCTATTCCGTGTCTTTTCTCCAGACCGGCTAGTTGAGGGAAAAGCGTAAATGCGAGCTCTTCTTTAGCGATAAAATATGCGATTTCAAACAACCTCTTAATTTTGATTTTTTTTTTTGTCACTCATATTGTCGATGGCCTTGATGACCGGAAATTGATGGCTTGGGGTAAACGATGTGTTGTGATCTTTGACAGAGCTAATCCTTGCATTCGTTGTTCCTTTAATATATGCGTCTATCACCACTAAAATTCCTAGTAGTAGGTTCATCGCCCTCATTCTCACTTTCAAAAATTTCCCTGGGCCTCTTCTTTCTTACTGTAATACCAAATCTTAAGTTTTGCGGCATCTTGCTGTAGTAGCCTATACTCTTATAATCTAACTTTGTAACCAACCTTGCATTATCAATATCACTCTGAGATCAAAGCCAGACATTGTGACATAAGACTTGAACTAAGTTGCGCGTGATTAGTGTAGAAGTACCGGTACTCCCATCAATTCTTAGCTAAGAATTCACCTCTGTTACGCTGATTCAATGTCATCAATCGTTGAAGCAACGTAAAATTCGAAAGTTTTTCTGCTTGAATGGAAGGTAAGAGATACAGTATTAACTTTTTCTAGATGCGCGCCTGGAATGCGATAATTTCGCATTCCCAGCGCAAATTATATTCTTGCAACAGTTGTTCGTGCTATGCAATGACGATTTGTATCGCCAGTTTCTGCGATATTTCTCGGCGGACAAATATGACCGATCTAGAGGGTACTTCCCGCGGACATCACATGCTGTGACGGCGGACATGTCCGCCGTGTCCGCCGTGAATTTCGAGGCCTGCAAAGGTGTTCCTTTACCACTTTATGTTGAAAACATTTACCGAGGTCTGCACTGGGAGAAGCAAACGAAATCACTTCATTCGAAGTTTGTTAAAAAGTAAAAGGATCGAATAATAGAGTGATAGGCAACAAAACCTGCAGACCCAGCAAGTACCCAGACATCAAATCAGTCGCTTTTTACATAGACGTTGAATCAATGTAAAAAGCGACTGATTTGTTGTCTAGATACTTAATATAAACGGTAGGCTACTTACTCCACAACAAGACTCTAAGAATAGTTATGCAGCTAACTCCAAAGACCGTTCCTTCCCACACAGTTTGACCGAATATCGCTGTCACGGCGTACAAGAACGTTAACGCCTGAACAAAAGTCAATGAAAATATTAAAACAAAACAGAATATATATATTTTCAGTAGTAGACACTATACATTTTCAGCGGCGAGCTTGAAATGAGTTGCGACGGGAAAAATGAGAAAAGGAAGGCAAAACGAAACCTCGGAAGACACCGTGAAGGATGACCGGAGAAAAATAAGTCAAAATTACAGATGCCAGCGATAGAGAGATGTGGAGGAGTGGCTACAGACAACTGGTCGACGCTGATGTTTCGGGATGAAGACTAGAAAGACTGAGAGAGAGTGAGTAACTGAGTATAGAGTTTTGCTACTGTTGATCTCAGCGATGCAACTGTATGACGTATCTTTTTTTGGGTCCACGTCTTTTAGGCGCTGACAGTTAGACGCTGGTCTAATAGGCGCGCACACTGTGGCGTCTGGATATTTAGGTGCGGAGCACTGTGGCGTCCAGTCATTTAAGTGCTATTTCTAGTGAAGTCTGTAGATTGTATCAGCTTGGCAGGGAGGGGCGTAGGACAATGCTTTTCACACAAAATATTATATTGAACAGGAAAATATATTGTTTTGTTAATGCGTGTGCGTTGTTGGTCATGGCTTCAGTGAGTGAAGTTGCTTAAACCGGCAATGCTTTTTCACACAAAATGTTATTTTTTTGAATGCTTTTTCCGAAACCGGCAATGCTTTTTCACACAAAATGTTATATTGAACAGAAAAATACGTTGTTTTGTTAATGCGTGTGCGTTGTTGGTCATGGCTTCAGTGAGTGAAGCTGCTTAAACCGGCAATGCTTTTTCACACAAAACGTTATATTATAATTTTAAGCAAAAAGTTTACGTAATTTAGCCTACAGTCTTTTTGATCGAGAAATTCCAAAGTAAGGGGTTGCCTAGTCAGTTTTGACTGCCAATTCCAATGAGTGAAAGAAAAAAAATCCACTGCGTCCCCATCTTTAAGAAGTCCTCATCTGATAACTGCGCCGCCAAAATATTTTTTTTTAATTAGCCAAAAAAGGACAGGCAAAGACTATGGATCTGCCATCATTTACATTTTTTTGCTTGAAATAGGCTACCTTTTAACCTTGGACGTAGGGATACTTGGAGATACTTCCTTGGTCATCATGGCAAAAATCCCAAGGCGTGTGTATACGTCCGTGGTCGCGAAAGAGTTAACTAAAAATGAACTCAATAATGTTCGGAAGCTTGAATAATTTATTGATGAAGCTTTCACCAACGCAAACTTGGACCAACAACAAATAAAACAATAATAAATCAATAAAACAACAACATATTTTTCTGTTTAATATAACATTTTGTGTGAAAAGCATTGCCAGTTTAAGCAGCTTCACTCACGAAAGCCATGGTATAATTTTCTGGCAAGCTGCCAAGCTGATACAATCTACAGACTTTACTAGGAATGGCACTTAAATGACCGGGCGCCACAGTGCTCCGCACCTAAATATCCAGACGCCACAGTGTGCGCGCCTATTAGACCAGCGCCTAACTGTCAGCGCCTAAAAGACTTGCTCCCCTTTTTTTCGTGTTTCTAAGACGTTGGTTTTTATGTTAGGATTAACATAGGGGTGAAAATAATTTTGGTGTTGCTGCTTTGTTGAATATGATAGATTAGCGCTGTTACTCTGATGTTGGAGCAATGTCATCCAATTATATGTACAAAAACGATCAATCTTTGATAGATTATTCTTTTGAAACAATTATCATAATACGTTTTCACAAGTTGCTGGGCTAGCGAATGCTTTCTACGAAAAAAAAAGATGCTATGTATAGATAGAGTATAGACTACTCCAACACAGAAGTTTCAGTTTACAAAAATATTTTCAAATTTTCTTTCACAGATATTTCATCTCAGATCAACAGCATACAGAAACTTCAAGTGACCGGTGTTTAATAAGGAACGTTATTAAATTCTACTGCGCAAAATGGGCCAGAGGAGGTCATTATATGTTCAATTCTTCTCTTCCTGCTGTGCTTGATAGAAAAAGTTTTGATTGGAGCGTTTTTTTACGGTGTTTCAATAGGCAGGGAAATTTGTTTTGTGTGGTAAGCACTCGGTAACCTACCTATTTGTGACCCAACAATTTCGGAAGTGAAGAAATGATTAACCTACTGAAGTCAGCTGGCTGTTTGTGCATCACGAGCTCGAAATGGTCTTACGATTCACACGGTGGTTAAATTACAAGGAAATGACACGGCAGTAGTAACGTAATGTGTATGCATCTAGCTGTTGCTGGTAGTCCAATGAATCAGCTCCAACTATTGTTGGAATTGGTGTACACTTAGCTTTTGCGTTAATATTGAGTGTACTTACTGAGTGTGATCATTACTTGTCATTAACATAATATACCAAGCAATGCGAACCACCTATTTGCTCAATAACATAGACTTTATACAAAATGGTTAATTTGTAATGGTCTGATGTAAAAATGGTTATTTAAAAAACAGGGAACGCTAAAATACGTGAGCCTATATGTTAGAATATACAAACATTTACCACGAGACGCGTTCTATTACGAGACGTGTTCTATTAAACTTTGAAACGAACAACCTTTGATATCATTCAATATAAGCACTTTCTGAAATCTGCAATGATATACAATATATATAATATACAGACCTTTGAAGGCAATAAGAAGAGACGGTTGATTTCTCTTAAACGGGCAGTCAAACGGGTATAGTTCGACGAAGTTTACAATCGGGCAAACTAAGCTTTGTTAAACCGAGCTTATTCAAGTAGGTCGAGCTAGCGAGGCTTGAGTGAACTCAATATTAAAGTAGAAATAAATTAAAACGAAAGCTTATTGCATTACCACTTGACTGGCATCGTAGGCCCAAGGAAGGAAGAGCACTCCGGTGTTGTATTTTTCCCAATGTGACAGCAGGAAGGCGATTATTGTAGCCCATACTATTGCAAACATTTCGTTAACTGCAATAATATAATGCACAATTAATGATGCAAATGATAGAATCTCACCAAGTAAAGGTAACCATATCAATCGTGGACGATAACGTTAGACCTTACGGTTCGTTTCTATATCTAGCAGGCAAACCACCCTTTTCCTGCATTGCACAGTTGGTGTTTACGATGTAAAAAAGCATTGATTTGGTGGTCAAATGCTCGCACAGGTGTCAAGGTTTTCCAAACAAAAGTTGGGTTTGCGTCGAAAATCTGTTGGACTACGAGTTTTCCATTGTTGAGTTACTATATACCGAACTTTTTCAGTCAAATTTACCATCGTTGCAATTGTACGGTATAGCTTTTGCTGGAAAAAAACATCTCGCTTGTATGATTGGCTTGCTTGCCACACCTTGCTTTCGTTATGACATCTTGTATTTACCTTTGTCAGAATAGCCACGATATTACTTGCATATCTGCCTCGCAATTAGCAAACATAACAGCTACGTTGCATTGCGACAATCACAGCTATGATGACTACGACTTCAGTTGAAGCTTTAAGCAGAACATAGGATCAGACCAACGCAAGTTCCGGCCGTATTAACTGTCTTAATTAACTGTCAAATTCCTGTCAACACAGTTTCCAAGTTACAAGACCAAATGAACCTCGAGGTTGCGCTTACAAACAAATGCAAAATATGTTTCAGATAGAAAAAACTCTTAATCAGATTTCCAAAAATACCCACTCCACTCACCATGGACATGCTCTCTACCGAAAACACTGTAAGCATTAAAAATGAAAAACGAAGCGCTCCACGAATCTAATCCATGGTCAAAGAGCTCTCCTAGTGGAGAGGATGTTTTCGTTCGCCTGGCCTGTTTTCCATCGATGCCATCTGAAAATGATTACAATCTGATGATCAAGAAAAGACAACAGAAAACAACTCATATTTGTTATAATAGATCGAAAGCCACATCTGCTCATGAATGTAAAGTCCATCAATCAAAGAAAATAACAAATTTTGATGAGTATCATATAAAAACAATTCACAATGCTGTGTTAGCCTACCAGATACCAACAAAGATGGATACTAGCAGAAAGTAAATTAGGCTAACCTGCCTCAAGCTCCTATTTGTTGCTGTAAATTTAAACATACTTTTTCTTTAATTCATGCCATGGTACACAAAAGTTAAAAATTCATAGATAATATTATATATTTTGCATTGCGCATAGCTCCCCGCTTCAGCAGTTTGAGCACTTTGGCAAGACGGGTGAAAGTACCCAAATGTGGTTCCTTGCCTACCACAAATGAAAAAATCACCACACTGCATTACTAATATAGTAATAACTAATAAGGCGTTCCTGTCTAGTGTGCGATTTACTGCACTGAAGAGACCTTAAGGTCGAAACAGTGACGTCCGGTCTGCAGTTACATTATACACTATACAGTAATACTATACAGTAACACTATACAGTAACACTATACACTTTCCTTATAGAACTCACCTAACGTGTGGGAAAAAAATTGCGCAAAGACACTAAAACCCCATACCCACACAGGAATTGTAGGAATGGTTTTATCAGCTTGATAATAAGGATCGTAATATGCCAGCAAAACTAGTTGGACGACTAGTAGTAAAAATCCACCAAAGGTCATCACGTTAGGAGCAAGCCATGTGGGAAACAACTGGAGAACAACAATATTTAAAAGGTTACTAACTAATACTATTAGATTTAAGTTCCAAACTAATTAGTAATAGGCTATGCCTTTGTGCTGTAATTCAAATTTAGTGCTGCTGCTGGAACATGAATAAAGACACAGTTTAATGAGGATTTTATCTTTTGAAAAATAAAGCACTATACACACATTATAATGAAAAACAATTGAAGCTTGTGGTAGCATTATTTACCAATAATGAAAGAAAAGCAGGGAAGGATTATTGTCATATTCAATAGAAACCATAACACCGGTATATATACTGGGTTTTTTTTTTCGCCGAGACTTTTCGGTCATTTGTCCGAAATGACTTGAAAAAATTCGGTCATTTTTTATTTATTTCGGTCATTTTTAGTCATTTTTGGTCATATATATATAGTCAATTGAGTATACATTTTTTCTCGGACATTTTTACCGAATTGACTCAATTTTTTTCGGACATTTTGCTAAAAAATCGGTCAATGACCGATAAATGACCGAAAAAGAAAACCCAGTATATATATTGTTACATAGTACAAAAAATCTATATACTTAGGTTTCCAACAAAATACCTTGACAAATTGGTTCCAAAATGGATGCATGATATAATTGGCTAGTGGAGACGTATCCACACATTTGTACTGCAAAAAAAAAAATCAGAAAGATAGATTTATTTTTTAATTCAACTTGTATGTGCAGTAACTTTCGTCATTTTACAGATATCTTTTAAAATGATAAGATGCAATGAAAGTGCAAATCAACAATATTGAGGCAGCAGTCATTTAGGTAAGTGCCAGGTAAGCTTCCCCACTGTGGTGATATGCAATCTAGGTGTTGACTGACTTTGTCTTAGGATCATTCAGGTACCTGTGCGAGTGTTGCCTATATAATCCAATGCATGGTGGATGCAACAAGTACTAATACAGTTATCAATAAACAAGTAACAATCACATGTATAATAAGTCTACGAACAGTAAGTTTAAAATTTAAATCAAAAGTATGAAAAAAAAATATTTCTGAATAGTTCAACTCAGTGCTCTTCAACTTTTTTGTCTTAGTGACTTCTCTGGTTTACTGTTACAAAACCCTTGTTAAGAGCATTGGTTTAACCCACCTTATAGGAGTCAAAACCCTTCAGTTGTTCCTCGGTGATATACATACTCCAGATGATATTGTATTCTGGACAAAAGGCAAATGGCTTCCAATTAAATTACAGTGTGATTAACATTGAACCAAAATATTAATGTCAAGCTTTACAAGACAAATTGTTACAAAATTTTAAACAAAAACGTTTTATTTTAATTATGAATTGTCATTTTTTGGTAATTTTCCAAGCTTACTTCTAATCTTGAGAAGCAATCTTTTTAGTCAACAAACAAAACCTATATGTTGAAAATAAGCAATGCTTTCTTGTTTGAGCTGTTTGGTCTAATCCTAATGGTTTGTGTTTGGTATTGAAGTATCCACTAGTCAGAAACAAGGCCTTAAAGTCAAATAATTGAACTTTGCAGCTCATATATAAACTACAGTATACTGTACCTGTTTTTGTTTTAAAAATTTGAAATCAAAATAGGGTTACCAAGTTACCAACTGGTCCAATAAAATTACACAAATACAAAAATAAATAAATATAATATACAAACAATATAATATACTTAATCTATTTACAAAACTTCATGTGTTGTTTGATATCAGATGAAATCCTTCATTTTTGATATCTTATGGTAAGCCTGAAGAATTTTAGGAGTAACCGGAAGCACAGAAAAACTTAAGCTGCCAATACAGTTTACACTTTGTACTGTAATATGAATGCTAAGGCAACCAATAACTTTTTTGATCAGTATGAATTGGACATAACGCAATAAAATTAAAATGAATTGGTAACAAAATTTATGTTTTATTAAATTTAAGAAATAACGAATCAGACAAAATTTTTTCACACTATCAGACAATTTCACACTATCAGACAAAATTTCTTTCAAATTTGTTGGGAGAGTTCGATGCTAATGCATGGTGACGTAAAAAAGATTGAGTTACGATGACCTGAGGAAAATCATCAGCGTTGTTTAAACTTCATCTCTTTTCTTTTGAAAAATTTATTCCATTTTTTTAATTACTTGTATGATATATACCCGGTACACTAAGATTTCCATTGTGCCTTTATGGACCCCCTAAAACTAGTCTACAAACCCTTTGGGGGTCCACGGACCCCAGTTTAAGAACCCCTGGTTTAGACCATGGGGCTTATGCAACGAAGGACCAAGGTGCAACTAGTCCAACATCATTAAGGACTGCTCTTCATTCAGTGGCATACCAAGTAGATAATATTTAGTCAATGGGTGACAGGTGCGTACAGAGCGTATTGGCAACTTGTATACCAACCCCTAAATTCAATTCCCTAGATTTCTAAGCGAGACGCGGTATTGTTGCAAAGGCCTGCGGTAATTATACAAATCAAGTGGATTCCAGGGTTCTGACGTGACACCACTGGAGCGAAGCGCATGACGCCCTGGGTTTTCTTTTTCGGTCATTGACCAAATTTTTAGCAAAATGTTCGAAAAAAATTGAGTCAATTCGGTCAAAATGTCCGAAAAAAAATGTATACTCAATTGACTATATATGACCAAAAATGACTAAAAATGACCGAAATAAATAATGACCAAATTTTTTCAAGTCATTTCGGACAAATGACCGAAAAGTCTCGGTGAAAAAAAAAAACCAGATGACGCCAGAGAGAGTTCTTAGGCGCTACATATTTGCTAGGATGGATTGACGTCACATCATTGTGTTTTGTGAAAATCGCAGACTTGTATACCAATTCCAAAAACACAAAATAAATAATACGATGACAGCAACAACACACATCTTGATAAAAGCACTTCTCAATTCTTATTGACATATTTGTTTGGCTGTGGCTATATTTACACTATATAGTGTAATAATAGCCTTAATAGTGTTGCCAGATAAGAAATTCTACTCTAATTTGAGAAAAGTTTAAAGCTGTTGAAAACAAATACTTGTATTTTGGAAAGTTTTTTTAGTCCTGGGCAAAGATCAAATCCCTAATCTTACTTTTAACTCTAACCTTTACCTTAACCCTTTCTAACTCTGGCAACACCTGATTGTAACCATGGCAACAAGTGTGAAAATTTTTTTTTCATTTTTTGTCATGACATGGCTTTCTTGTCATGACGTAACAAGGGCGCCACCGCCGTCGCGGCGTGCGGTCGCTCCCCAACCGCGGAGGGGACTTTGAAATTGTTTTAAAGTAGTCCCGCATGAAGGGTGAAACCGGGAAGTTACTCCCCTTTCAGGGCCACAGGCCATACATGGGGACAACCTGGGACCAGACTCTGAGCGATTTGTAAAGAACGAAACAAACGAAATATTTACTGAAGGCAGAAAGGCATTTGTAAAGCAGTCGGTCGGCGGCGGGCTTTCGATTGCCATCTGCCGGCTGATGTCGAGGCGACGGCGGCAGATAGGTTTCACTTCCTATTTGTTTATGCCACTTGAAAGTCAAGATGCCGATTTTTAATTTTTTTTTATAAAAAACGAAGTTCTTCTATAAAAATATTTAATTTAAAAACCAAAAAACAAGTCACATACCGTAGATAGCTTAAGAAGATAAACTTACACAAGTTGTAATAACTTTATTGATAATTAATTTGTTAAGTTTTTTTTTGTGAAATCATTTTCAATTTAAAATAGTTACCAGTACCGGACTATTGGTACATATTTGTAAAGGGGATGCAATTACCTCAATGTCGCAAATACGCATATCGAGTATCGACCCTACTTCACAGACAACGACTTCAATATCAGTGAACGGGCCTGCACTAGTAATAGAAAGTATCTGGAAGTATATGAAACTTTCAGGATTAAGCTTCCAATGAAGCTTTCTTAGTCCAAAAATAAAGATTCGCACAATCAATCTCATTTGTTTCAAGCTATATTCATAAATTACAATGTCATATAATACCTACGCAAACCACATATAATAAGAAGCCCATTATGTCTAGGCTGCAATGTTAAAAATAACTTGTCAACCCATTGTCTTTAATCTTTTACATATCCCAATTTCAAACTGGCCTGCCACACAGTTCTACCTGTAACTCTATAACATGTTTGGTGGGCGTGCTTAACTATATTTATCGATGCATATACCGGTTCCGCAATATTAGATCCTTTCATGCACGTCTTAAACCATTATGGTTTTGTCACTTTTTCCTTTTGTTGGTTTCGTTACTGTATTTCTTTTTCACAATATCATTTCTTTTGCATTCTGACAAAGAAAAATAAATTGAATTGAAAATCAATTAGCCCTATTTCAAATTTTCGATCCACCCCATACCGTCGGTGTTGCCAGACTCTCAGTAGTAATTTCCAAAAGTAAAAATGCAAAATTTTTCGACCCCGTTCAAACTTTCTTAATTTCAGGTCTTACTTAACACTTAGCCTAGGAAAAACCTAGCCTCACCAAGGTATGCCTTTTTTTGAAATATTGCTTTTCAGCTCAGAACATGTTTATAATTAAAACATGTTGTTATTTGTTTTGTACGTTTTTTGCCTTGGGAACGTAGACGGTTGAGTTGGTTGAATATTTGACTTAGTAAACAAAGGAGCAGCACTATCATGCAGCGCTGGTTTACATCTCACGTTGTAGGCTTAAGAAACTTATTCGACAGCAAAAAACAGGTCTCTATCCAGCGGCATGTAGTGAAAAGAATACTTTACAAACAAGAATATTACATCAACAAGCAGAAGCTTCCCAGTACAGTTTATCTCTGTGCCCGAGTCTGCAACAAAGGATTAAAGCCTCCACAACACAATTATGCAAAACTGTTAAGATTAGGCTTTTAATGAAATTTTTTTGGTCTAATAATATACATCTGAACAATTAATTTATCAAAGATTCATCTGCTAGCTTAATTTTTTTAAAAAGACTTCAACAGATTTTTCATAAACTGCCAAAACTTTATCAAACTGACAAGTTTGTATTAAAAAAATGCTGAACTGGCAACTTTGTTGCTGGTTAACAGAAAAAGAAGTTGCCAATATGTTTTTTTTTTGATTGATTGATTGAATTTTTATCCTCGGACTAGGAAAGCTTCTTGCAGAGCTTAATCCTGGCAGTTTCACATACTTGTAGAGGCTTTGAATCACTGACGCAGGCCCGGTCACCGAGATTGACAGAGTGAAGTTTCCGATTGTTGAAGTCTTTTTGCCGGGGAACTATTCCATCCATTAGATGCCGCTGAATGGAGAACAGTCCTTACCGTGCGTTGCTCAAGCGCACACCCCGAGAGTCGAACCAGCGCCGCTTGATCTTGAAGCTATTTCGTTCCAGAAGTGACGCGCTAACCAATTGAGCTATCGGGGCGGATATATATTACACCTTGCACCAAGGTTAGCAGAGCACAGTCTCTAAGACTGTGAGCGGAGTGTGAGTTTTGCGTCTACGATTCCTTATCCACCAACATGTAATTCTGAGTAAAGTTGATAGCCTACTAGCCAATGCGTATGACACGAAATAGCTCTGGCTCAGGGGTGCAAAAATCTTTGTCAACTTTACTTGGTATGACGTAACTGTTTTCGGCGGTGCACACTTATAAAAACTTTAGTGCTTGAATAAAAATTATGGAGAAAGTTTTTTTATATTTTTTTACAAACGGAACTATAGGCCTACAATGCAGAGTTGCTGAACCAAACTCCGAATCCACTCCATTTTTTGAAAATCGGAAAAATTCCGGCGACACTCCACTATATGTTCAACTCTACTTTTCACCCAGTAGCGTAGCCAAGGGGGGGAAGGGTATGGGGGTTTCAACCGTTTCGCGTTTCAACCGGATTTGCTGTTTTGAGAAAAACTAAATTGAATTTTACGAAGCAGATCTGCCGTGTATAAACGCCCTTGCTATTATATCCGAACTGCGTATAGGCTATGTGGTATCGATGCCTTTTCAATTCTTCCCAAACCAGTTTGCCAAAAGGTGCTGTAAGTGCCTTGCCATTTTGCCCGCAGTCAACGTTTCCAAACATTAATATTAATATTTTACTCCGCATTCTGGCTACTCTTCCAGTTACAACTTGCACCAATGAAAGATCTTTTTCTGCTCTTCGAAGACTTAAAATTTATTTAAGAAATTCAACCTATGAATAGCCTACCGATTAAATGGTTTGGCTTTGCTTAAACTGTGTAGAAAATTGGTCCCAACTGTTGAGGATGTCATTAACAAGACGTGTGAAAAGGTTCGTCGACTTCCTTAATCCCTTTAGTTTCATCAGTATCAATGATTTTTTGCATTCTTGTTGCTTGTGTTGATCAATTTTTCATAGCTGTTTAGCCTACTATACGCATTATTCTACTAATTCGACATGTTAGGCTAAAGCAATTCTGGTGCTTTATCTTTTAAAATGAGTAGCCTAAGAACTTGTGTGTCATATGCTTTATAATTTGAATGACCTTTCATAGAGCAGGGTGTGACTTTGTCTCAAAGCTTTTTGTCTGACACTCATCAAGAATCAAGATGTATGACGTCTATGACGTTACATTTTCTAAACTTTGGGTTAACTTTAAAGCATAAAAGTTAGTGACTTACTGGAATATTTTTTTTTTGTTTTATTATCTTTATCCTGCATTGCGGGAAAGCGGACTTGAGCGCTATGCATCGGGGTACGCCTTCCGACGTACACCTGACCCACGCTGCAGCCGACTGAAATGTCTGTTTCCGGTTGTCTACTCTACTTAGGACTTAAATTTGGTATTACCCTAAGCCTACCATACATAGGCGTAGCCAGCGGGGGGGGGGGGGGCGAAAGGGGCCATGGCCCCCCCAAACTTTCCAACTTTGGATTCCGAAGTTGAGCTGTTTGTTGAAAATGTAATAAAATTTGTCGAAATTTATAACGTTTTCCAAGACACCCCCCCAGGACACCCCCCCTGGTTATTAACACCCCCCCAGGACTTGTTTTAGACACACAGATAGACACCAATAAATTTTGCAAATCGTAAATCGCGCAAAATTTACGCGATTTACGTTTCTTTGAACTAATTTGTGGAAGCAATTTTAGAATGTTTTACTCTGTTGGGTTTTTATGTACTGTAGTTATTGAGTTTTTGTGTAGCTGAGTTTTTGGTGTTCTCTAATTTTAGCCGCAGTTTTTGCCGTTTGTGTGTAAGAGCTACCTTTAATAAGTTAATAGCTGTTTATCTGCTAATAAACTTCATACAAATATTACCTTAAGTGTTTCCAGAAAGCGCTACAATCCATTATTTGAGTGTAAATTTTCAAAAATTTTCCCGGGAAGCATGCCCCCGGACCCCCCTAGAAAACGCGTGCCTTCGGCACGCTCTAACCCCCCACCACTTTCATTGTTTCCCTTGCTCAACCCACCAGGGTACGCCACTGCACATCAACTGGCGATGGCTTAAATCAAACACTTTGTTACTCTCTTCAATTCATCAAATATTTGCCCCCCCCCCCAAATTTTTTTTCTGGCTACGCCACTGCTACCATAGTTTCATCGCATAAAAAGAGGACACGTTTCGCCAGCAAGTAGAATTTTACGCTTGAAGAATCGTTCACATCATTTTAGATCATTACTGTATAGCCCTACTAGGGATTGTAGATCATAGGGATGCGAAACTTCATCCGCTTTTGACTTATCCGCAACACTAGAAGGGTTACGTTTTTTTGTAATTTACAAAATATTTTACTTTTTATGGGTTTTATAAGAAGAGTGAAGTAGGTTTTAAAGTAATTTAAGGTTTTTAGTAGAAAGCAAGCCAGCAGTAAAGCGTAAAAAAATGTCAAATTGGCAATTGACCCTTCTAATGTTGAAGGAACAACGGAGTTGCGCGTCCCGTAATGTACCGTCCCTAAGGCCTACACAGCAAAAGTTCCCAAAAACAAAAGAAAACATATTGATTGAACATTTAACTTATTTTTTCTCATATTTAGTGTTTCCTTAAGACAACAAATGATTTTATATTATTAAGAGTCAGCGAAAAGTCAAAAAATACCTAATGTTTAGACAGTTTCAGTCAGACAGCAATGATCGCAAAAATCTGCAACGTGTGACAAATCAGGCACGATCTCCAGGTAGCCAAGCCTCAACTTTTTTCAACAAGGAATGGTCAGCCTTAACGAAATTGTTAAATTACTTGCAAGAAATATGATTAAAACAGTAGGCTGCACATATCACTGTTAAGATGCTAAAAACGAAGTGAACTAAAAGCTGTTCCTTTCCTTGCAAAGCTGTAAAGGCCTATCCATTTCACGATTTCTTTTGCTGGAGGTTAGGTGTTATACACATTGCACTAATAGACATTCGTTTCGATTTGTTTCAAGTAACAAACGAACCAAACTCAGTTGGTAATCAACAATGTCTACAAGCGTTGTATAAACTTAAAATGTATGTAGGTAAAAGAATATTTTTTGTGAAAGTGTGAGGTAAGCATGGCCTTTAAAATGTCGTTTAATATCTTACAGTGAACCAGGCAATGAACGTTCAACAACAGTTCCATGAACATTCAACAACAACTTATAAATCAGCATGTTACAATTGTTACATTGGTCGGAATGGCCCGTTTCGGTGAGTCCGATTCCCTATTCGGTGATTTTTTGAATTTTTTTTTTAAATTATTGGGTACCGTAGCCTAATTATCATTGCCGTTTAAGGGTTAGAGGTTAGGGGTCAGGAGTTATGAACTCACCGAACAGTAGCAGACCCTACATTGGTAGCCTATACAAAATGTTTAGAAAACAAATAGCCTACAAGCTGTCGCTGAAACGTCATCAAGCAATATAATCCCGTCGAAAATATAAGCATGAAAACCCAAACCGTCAAAAAAGAGGACATTTGAGCTTTTTTATTGTCCTCGGAGGACAGTTCATTTTTCTTGAAAAAAGAGGACAAATCCGGAAGTTAAACAACAGCAAGTGCTGTTGTTTCTCTGGGCAAGATCGTTTTTTTGGATCAACCAAGGAGAAAATTGATAAATAATAAAACTGATAATCTCGCAAACAAAAGCAATCAACCTAAGTCTCTAAAACAAAGCTTGCCTAATTTTAAATGAAATTAAAAGAGCGAGTTTTGCCAATACCAAACATTTAAATATCTCAGCCAAGAAAACATAGAGACTTAGCTTTATTTCCGAAAAATGCCGAAGAAAACATGATATTATCTTTTTGCTATGCCACCGGACAGCACCATTTTACAGGAATATTCATATCCACATTTTTGTTAAAAATGCTCTCAGAATGCACCAAATTCAAAGTAATTTTTCAAAATTTTCTGGGGGACGCCTCCCAGACATAGGCGTAGCCAGGAAGGGGCGAAAGGGGCCATGGCCCCCCCAAATTTTCAAAGTTTGGATTCCGAAGTTGAACCTTTTGTTGAAAATATAATATAATTTGTATAAATTTGTATCGTTTTCCAAGACATCTGGCTATTAACACCCCCCAGGCAGGCGCAGATTTATGGGGGAGCCCAGGGGGCCCGGGCCCCCCCGAAATTTTGTGAAAAATTGTATGTTTTCGCATCAAATGGTTTGATATGCTTCTAAACAGCTGATATTAGTCCCTCGGCATCACAATTGATGAAAATGGTTGTTTTAATGTCTATTTTCTAGCATATTGTATATGTCGTAGTATCATTGTTCATATCTGTTTAGCTTTTTCTTTCTTTTTAATTGATTTTCAAATTTTCTGGCCCCCCCCCCCGAAAAAAACTCTTAGATTCGCGCCTGCCCCGAGGACTTGTTTTAGACACACAGAAAGACACCAATAAATTTTGCAAATCGTAAATCGCGCAAAGTTGACGTGATTTACGCTTCTTTTAACTAATCCGTGGAAGCAATTTCAGAATCGCTTACTCTGTTGGGTTTTTGTGTAGCTGAGTTTTTTGTGTTCTCTAATTTTAGCCGCAGTTTTTGCCCGTTCGTGTGTAACAGCTACCTTTAATAAGTTAATAGCTGTTTATCTGCCTATAAGTTTCATACAAATATTACCCTGAAAGTGTTTCCAGAAAGCGCTATAATTCATTATTTGAGTGTAATTTTTCAAAAAATTTCCGGGGGAGCATGCCCCCGGACCCCCCTAGAATACGCGTGCCTTGGGCACGCTCTAACCCCCCCTCCCCGCCAGCTTTATTGCTTCCCTTGCTTAACCCACCAGGATACGCCACTGCACATCAGGTGGCGATGTCTTAAATCAAACACTTTGTCGTTCTCTTCAATTCATCAGATATTTGGCCCCCCCCCCCAATTTTTTTTTCTGGCTGCGCCACTGCTCCCAGACCCCCCGCCGCTGAGTGTGCCGTCCTTTCAAAATTCCTGGCTACGCTACTGCTTTCACCATCACCAGTGCACAAACGAAACACCTAAGAACATAATTTATGTGTAGCCTACTCTACAATGGCAGGGGCGGATCCATGCAAGTATCCTTCGGGGGGGGGGGGGGGGGAAGCGATTTTCACAAAACGCAATGATGTGACGTCAATCCATCCGAGCAAATATGTAGCGCCTAAGAACTCTCTCTGGCGTCATGCGCTTCGCTCCAGTGGTGTCGCGTCAGAACCCTGGAATCCACTTGATTTGTATAAATACCGCAGGCCTTTGCAACAATACCGCGTCTCGCTTAGAAATCTAGGGAATTGAATTTAGGGTATTGTAAGCACTGATTTTTTGTGAGAATGCCTCATCGCATTCTGGCTAGTGCTTCATACACACGTAGATTTGCCGTTATATTACATTGTGTGGTTATGTTTAGCGATTGCAATGCTTAAAGTGGCGTTTTTTCCAATCAAGACTGGAGCCCTTTTTAAGTAACTTAACTACAACCATGATTTCTGACTCATTTTTTCTCGGTCTCTTTCTCATTCACTCAAGAAGAACTCTTAATATTTTGAAATCAAGTTGGCAATGTAGGACGATAGAGCGTTGTGTTAATTTATGGTGGTTTCTTACATCTTGGTTCCTTCATATTTGAGAATACCCGTTCCAAGAGTTTGCAGGTTCTGGCAGACCTTACGCTCACCTTGTCATGCAAAGGAATAAGCTATTTGTGACGAGCACACTTCTTGTCAGAAGATCTAGGCTCTAAATCTCAAATTTGCTTCTACCCTCAGAAAAACATCAATGGGTTAGCTACAGAAAGCGTAAAACTTAAAATCTTGGGTGAGACAAACATGCAAGTCATAAAATCGCATGAAATAAGCAAATTTACCTGCAATATCGCAAAATGTTCGCATTTGAATTGAAATCTGTTCGTCCTTTCATATGGTCGATACAACGACTCTTCGATAGAACTGTAGTCTCAAAGCAGCCAGCTTCACATATTACGACAATTGCGTAAAAACACATTTTCATGTTTTTTTCAAAAAAGAGAAACAATCTTCACAACGAACGACGTCAGAATACGTTGCTGTAACCAGTCACCGTGCTTTTGTTTAAACAGAAGGTTTACAGTTTTTCGTCATTTCAACGTAAGTTTACGATCAACCGATGCAACAAAAGTTTCAAACTTAAATAAAAAACGAATAAGAAATTAACTCGAGTTGCAAAGAAATTCATCAAGCTTCAGCGATGGCTCAAAACGCAAGGCCTGATCGGAGAATCGCTTCTTCCTATCAGGACCAACGTTTGAACTCCCCCCTTTTTTCATATCCTCCCCAAAACTCGGCGTTCGTCCCTGAACTAAAAACCCAGGTACCAGTAGGCCTATTAACCATATTTTGAAACTAAAATCCGACGTGATAAAAAAAAATCGTTATAAAACCCAAAAGACTGTGCCAAACTCCCATCGACTCAACATGATTTTCTTGGAGGAATTGACGTTTCTATCATGACTATCCACTATCATGATAAACAGAAACAAAATCAGCTAATCAGTTTTACACTTTTTAACGTTTGCAAACGTTGAATCAACGTGAAACGAGATTGTTTTGTTTGCTGAGGAAGGGCTGGGTTCGAAGCGATGTCCCAGACAGCAAAATCCGTCATTTTTACATTGATTCAACGTCTGTTGACGTTGAATCAATGTAAAAATGACGGATTTTTGTTGTTTGGGGTTGGTTCAAAACTCAAAAATTGAAAACACAATACGCAGGTTTCAATCCAACGACAGTCATTTTACGTTGTAAAGATGTACATTGTACATCCAATGTAGAGCAAAGCAAAGACAGTGATAACCAAAGTTAACAATGAACTTAACAACAATAACATCAACAAGAAAAAAATAAACGCAACCTTGTAGCAAACAGTTTTTACAAACGAAAAAGCAACGGAAAAATAACGTTTGCCAGAAAAAAATCCGTCTTTTTGCATTGACGCAACGTCCAACAACTGGACAAAACCAACGGCACAAAAACACAGCAGCAAGTGGTAATAACACAGATATAGCCCCGACGAAAGATATTTCAATATTGTGATCAAGTGGCCTTGCCCTTTTTGAAGCAGTGAATAATCGAAATAATAATGAAAGTTTGCTCAGTTGAAATGCGTTGCTTTTTGTTGAATCAACGGCGAACACAAAAAAAGAAAAATTTTACAGAAACAAAAACAAACGAATTATCGTTTATATGAAATCAATTGTTGCCAGCCTGAGGTATACAAGTTATCTGACTTCGATTAAAAAAAAAAAAAAACGACGTTGGGAGCGCATGAAGTCTCACTGTGATTTCAAAAACGGGCGATTCATGACCACCATGCTCATTGCTCAGTGCACATCAAGCTGGAAAGCACAACTTTCCTTACCAGCAAAAGTTTTTTTTACATCGTTTCGACGTTGCTAGAACAAAAACTTTTTGCTGGTTTGGTTATTGTTTAAAAGAAAAACAGGAATGCTCGTTTGATGCGTGTTTGTAGGTACCCAGACAGTAAATGAGTCGTTTTTTACATTGATATGAAGTCACGTTATGCAAAAACACCACTGATTTTCTGTCTGGTTGAGGAGAAAAAGAAATCAGTCTTGAAACAAGAAACATAATTCGATCGCACATGCCAAACATCACCAAGCTTTCCAGATGGCAGATTAGTTCCTTTTTGGATTATGACATTGATTCAAAATAGGACCGTTTTCTTGTTTAGGTTGCTACTAGCGAACAACTTTCGTTCGGCAATTACCGTGTTTTGGCGATAAGCGTGCGCTGGACCAGCATTCTTTCACATCAAGAAATCTTCAAGAGAAGAACATAACTATGACGTGGCAACAAGAACATGATTTGCGGAATTCTACAAATACACGATGGACAAGACACACACTGCAAATAGCTTTGTGATGTACTTCAGTTTCACTGACTGCGGAGCGCATTCAAGCTTGAATTGAGCTCGCGGGAGCCGAATCATGGACGTTCATTTGCACAAACTAAACATAGAAACGAAAGACGACTTTCAAACCGAAATGTGGATGAAGATGAAAAGAATAATCACTCGCCCATGATTAACAAAAAAAGAGGAAAACAACTTTTGCCTCCGTGTGGTCTAGTTCTTGGATCGATCTCTCGAGGTTCCACTTCCATTGTTCAAGATTCTCATCCGTTGAAAAACGTTAGTCATCACGGTGCACCAACAACAGAGATCACTGTGACATCACTTGTCGCACTGGAGGAGCACGCATCCTTAAGCCGGAAGGAGGACGGTAGGATGAGACAGCGCGGTTCTTTATCCATGGTTGCGCGGTTGGGAGCGGAGGAGAAGATCGTTGCCTTGTGGGAGCTGGTGGTGGAGCCGTTGGCTGGAGAAAAAGCGAAGAATGCGTTAAGAGGAAGTTAATATTAAACATGATGTAAATAACGTAAAGCGAACTTAAATTTGACATTAACAGATGCTGAATATAAATAATAATGATAATAACGTGTCTTTCACATAACTACAGTACTTTGAATGTTGCATAAACCATAAATTAAATCGGCGTCTGGGTAACAAAATGTCAAAATAAAGGCAAAGTATAAACTTAGTAAAATCTTTTGATTTCTGTAAGATAACCAAAATGCCCCTTTCGAACAATGATGTTTGCTATCTAGACAGATTACAAACGTTGAATCAAAGTAAAAAAGAGCTGATTTGGGGGGCCCAATCAGATCAGGTTGGGGTACTTAAACCAAAATAGTAGTGTGTTTGGTATAGTGGTGTATTCATCGCATGTATGCGTTGCTCTCCGCGCTTTACAAGGCACGGCCAAGCACACTGCATTAGTATTCTTACCTTTGGGACGACTTTTCGGGATTCTTCATGGGAATCTTTGTGCTGCATGACGGTTATTTTGAGGTGTTTCGGTCCACCAAGTATAAGATCTTCAACCACGGTGTGAGAGGCGCTCAACACACTGTCTCCGTTTATGCTTGTGATGTATTGAGATGCCTGCAATCAACAAACATGATTCTTAACCATTTCAGTCTGCATCTCCAAGCCTACATTAAAGACTTGTGGGGACCTTCCCAGACAGCAAAATCCGTCATTTTTATATTGTAAAAATGACGGATTTTGTTGCCTGGGCTTTCACTCTTGAAACAAGCGAGGTGAACAAGACATAGCGATAAAGTTGAGGGTAGGAGAGATTTTTTTTTTTTTGATTGCGAACATACTCGGTTGCGTGTCATCACTAAAACGTCGCAACATGCTTGTGCAATCTTGTTGTCAAGTGGCCTTATAAAACACATCTCCAAGTAGAACAAAGTCGGGGAAAAAGTTCGACATCGCAACCAGATAATTTTACGTCTCTGGACGTTGAGGAGACAATGATATTGATAGAGCAAACTGTAAGGTAAATTTAACACGGTTATACAAATATACAATTTGCCCAATCACACGCGGGGGGGGTCTGTTGATCGTTACAGTTTAACAAGTCAGAACGGGAAGGGGTTTTCCAATGTTGTCTAAAAAAAATTTGAATCACAACAACAAATAGTTAATTATTAACAGGACAATCGCGACAACACGAAAATATTTCGATCCAACAGTCTTTCAACATCAAGTCACGTTTCATCACTGACTAATGTGAGAATTTCAAGGTGAAACGCCATTGCTTTCCTCAAAGACAACCCGTACTACGCTTATCTCGTACGCAACTCAGTGACTGTGTTTACTCTTTGCTGCTGAGAGTAAATCCAACAAATACACAACTATCGGTTGCCCAGCAATTGACATTATTTGTCTAACGCTTTTTCGTTGCTTCTACCCAACGCGACGGTGGATCAACTATGAAAATAGCAAATCAATATGAAATACTGCGGATTTCCATACAAGGGAATTCTTCGGGTCAAAAGTACAATGGCAGTGGTTTCGTATTACGGAAAAGAAACTTGTTTATTTCTTAAAGGAATAGTCTCCTTGTAGCATTACTGAACCTCACTGTTTCAGACGATTACCTTTAAACCAGCTTTTCCTGCTGGCGAATCAGGGTCGACAATTTTGACGAAACAAGGACCACTGCCACGGACGACGAACCCGTAACCAACTGGATCCGGATAAATCTGAAATAGCAAGCGAATTTTAAGACTGCTTAAAACATACAAAAATATAAAAAAATAAATAAGCTCAAATTTTATTTTTGAACCTTTGATGGATTTACAACTCACACAGTAGCACCGATAAGAAGTCAACATGAATAGATCGGGAACGCATTTCGACATCATACATGCATGGAATGACAGAAAGCCAAGGGGAAAGAAAATGATGAAGAGGTTAGAATTTGACATGAAAGAATTCCTTATTGGTGAAATGAAGAGGAAAACAGAAGATAGATATGTGGGGAAGAAAGAAGGGTCATCAACGAATGTCTTGCGTGTCATGGTGAGAACCCCTGTAGGTTTCCCCACCCACACAATTACCACAAAATTGCAAAACTAACAACCATTATCATTTACCCGAAGATCTTTTTTAATGTAAGGTGCTGACGGGTGCATCAGGGCTTCCTTCGTCATACTGCCATCGTTATTCAGCAGGGACTGGTAGGAAGGGGAAGGTCTGTAACATTGAAGGGATGGTGTAATCAAACGTTTTTTAGATGTTTTTTTTTAATACGAGTTTTACCATTCTTGAATATAGATTTAACTTTACTCGAAATACCGTAGAACGAATATTCAAGTAGCAGATTTTACTGGAAAGCACAAGGGCAGAAGTTGCCAGCTGAGAAGGCTAAATCAGGCCACAACGCCATCACAAACAAGTGTTATTCTTGTCGCCAGAGTAAAGAAAGAAATTTGCATTTTTAAAAGGTCAATTCTGCTGAATCATCGAGTCCTTCTAAAGTTATAAATTAACTCGAAACTCACACAAGAGCGTGTTCATCAAACCCAGAGTCACTCGACGATGTCGATATGCCTGTAAAAAGATAACGGTCAAAGTTGAAATAATTTGAAGACAAAAGTTACAATATTCAACGTAAAATTAACGAAAACTTGACAATTTTTCTATGTTAAACAGTGGCTATGAATGGGGATAAACGTTTGTGGCTTTCTAACAAGGAAGCCAAACAGAGCGTGCTATTCAGACTCAATTGTTAAAGCAAATGAAAAGGTTATCAGACGAAAAACATCGTGGCGTTGACACCTATTTCAATGGTTTGCAGCCGAGGTATTTGTATTCGGCAGAGCAAGCAACAATGCTGCAAAGATATGTGCACGATTTGGATCTGCAATGGCGATAAAACAACCGCTAACGAATTGTGTTCTTTCACATCATTTCAACGTTGCCACATGCAAAAATGACAACTTTCGTTTGCAGGAACGCGGAAGACCATTTTAATTAATTTCTTCTGATCGAATTACCTTTTCGTCTGTCGGATGTCTGGACGGTGAGTGAAGACAAGGCCATGTGGCTTAAGTCCATTAATTGGTCACTTGTTTGTCTGAAAACAGATCAGATACTAAGGATGCAGAACTCAATACTATTATCAAAATAAACTACTGTATAAACGCTTGATGTCAAAATATAAACATCTCATCTGAAAATACTTTTACTTTCTACTTGTCACTCAGCACAGCAATTTTACACCAGTGCTAATCACTGATTGTACTGATTATTAATCAGCGCAATTGAGTGATAACACTCAAAGATCTCTGAAAACTAATCCGCAATTGCAGCATTTTTTTTTTCAAAACTTGCTTTAAACAAATTGGCTTGACCTTCAATGGATTTCCTAAGTTCATATCGACCAAATTTTTATCGACATGAACGATTGCATAGCTCTTGAAACAGACTAGAAGGCACCTAGTTAGTAAAATCAGCCATGTTCCTATTTTTCAGCGTCTGTAGACGTTGAATCAATGAAAAAAGGAGACTGATTTGCTGCCTGGGTTGCAACATGCTAGAAGTGTGCACTGCAGATGTTCTCATACCTCAAATGTATGCGTTTGTTTCTTGAAACTTCTTTGTTGTCCACCGAAGTGTTATGATCATGAACTGTTTTCATGTTTAAAAATTGGTGCATGGACAGTCGAGGTCTTTTGAAGTCAATGTCAAACATGTAGAAAGCAGAACCATCACTAAACTCCAAAACCTCAGAATCAACTGCAAAAAGATGAAAAGTTAGATATGAAGCTATGTCAAGTGATTGTTCAGTTATTTTTGAACGAAAACAACGTTGTTTTACATAGATTGAAAATACGTCAATTTCCACTCAGAAAGAGCGGGAAACGCCTGCAAAACGTTTTTATCGCGTTGTAAATTCTCTTCACCAAATATTCAAAGGATTTGATAATTGCAGCAGCTCAAAGGACATGACCTCTGAGAAGTTAGTGATGTCGAGAGAGAAGTTTTGTGTTTGTGTTCGCATTCCTACACGTCGCCATCACTTTTGAAAGTTATAATGGCTTTAGAACAGTTCTGACGAACCATTTTCTTTTCCCAAAGCGCGGGTGGCCGAGTACACATTGACAAAGATAAAGACTACAAATTTCAAACGTTATGAATTGGTAAACAGAGTTTTAAAGCCATTTTCTTTGCAAACTTCTTCCGTTATACGACGATCATGTTCGGTCGTAAAAATGAAGTTAGATGACACTAAGCAGGCTTGTTCAAATGCGGAAACATCTAAAAAGCTTTCAGCCAGCGTATATTAGCAACAAAAGGTTGTCCACACATATGCAACTATGTGATATCGCATTACCAACATTTCACACAAAAATCACACCTTAATTCCAGCAAGGGTGATGATAAATATGTGCAGCGATGACTTTACAAAATTGGAAATCCTAACCAAGTTTCATCACTGCATTAAAGATGGACATTCCCAGCACGATAACGTCTTTTGCACGCTGGGTGCTTTTTTGTGCTGCGCCCAGTCACGCATGACCTTTATGCCTAGTGAAAATTCCACCAGTTTGCGTCAACTAAGCACAACATTTACGCAGATTAAACCAAGAATTTTTTTTTGCGAAGCCAAACGGTCATCTCTTACAAAAAGTATTATCACCAGCATTTAGGATAACTTTGCAAATTGATCCTTGCACAAAATCAATTCCTGGCCACGTTTAGTTAGGGGAAGGGAAGAAAGATTTTGTCACAGGAAAAGCATTCTTTTTCATTAATTAGGTCAAAAGCCATCCCTGAAACAACTGATAAGGTGCGCACTGTGTGATTAAAGTACATCAACAGCTCTACGGTCTTATGAGGCAAGCAAAGCTTTTAAACTAAAGATAGATCCACGGTGCTGTAATAGATCAGTTATGGTATTGCGTCGAGCGTGGCAAATCATTTCGTGCGTTTTATTGACAGCGATGTTGAATCACGCATCTGGCAATATACTACAGCAGGATGATGTCATACTATCGAGCACAAAAGCCATATGTAAACATAACAGTTACTATGCGCACTCGACAACAAACGCTTTGGAAATGCGATCCAGCTGTCGTTTTTGTACAAGCTTGTCGTCGCTTTTGTATTTAGAATTTCTAGTGTTCTGTTTTAACATTGCTTTAACGTTTCAAGTTGTTTTCTTTTTGTACTGAAAAAGAAAAATGATTAAAGAGCATACCCAAATGCTGTCCAGAAATAACGGTCAACAAATACCAAGCATTCTAAAAAGATGGTAAATCAAGGAACTGAGACAGCTGTTGTCATTGGCTAAAGTGGTTTTGACTAAACTTATTTTGGAAAGGAATTTATGCTCACAGAAGGATGCAAGCGCATTTTTTGATTCACGTACAACTATGACTTCAAGTAAGGAGTTTAACTTGGACAAACGCTCTGTCATTTCATGTCAAAATTAATGCGACAACAAGGCATTTGGTCTCCTTCAAAAAGGTCGCAGATTTCTGAATTTTTTTTTTTTTTTCTTGAAAAACCGTCTGACAAAATAGATATAAAATATACTGAATTATTACAAGAAGTTGCAAGTGATAAATGGTACAAAAAAAAAATTAATAACCTGAAAAGCAAAACGATGCAAATTTGTAAAGTCAAGTTGATAGAAAATATTTAGTGCATTAAATTTGAATGCAATTGCGCTACAACGTGGACGTGCAGCGAATAAGTATTTAAAAATTCAAATTTTTGATGAAAGTATGTTGTAAAATCACGAAGCTGAACCGAATTAGACTGTCAACAAAGTCTTGGTTGGTATGAACTCGATATAAAATATATCATGACAACAAACGGAGATGATTCAGACAATCATGATTAAACGCAAATTGTAGTGAAGGAACTGAAAGCAAGCAAAACGAATGCAAATATTAAGACACAACTCGTTCATAAAGATATTTTTGTCACGAAAATCACCCAATAATAACATTAGTATGTTGGCTGCATCGAACAAAACTCTAAAATCAATGTCATTGATTAATTTACGCGTAAAATCAATTTAACAACAAAGATTTCGTGCCGATTTTGTTCAGTATGTATACCTTGGCAGCATTACAATCAGTTTTCAAGTCATTGAAATAAAGCAGCATGTTTTGCGAAGTAAAAGCGAGAGTGTCACATTTTTGTGAAGTTAAACATTGCCCCAGGGTGTTCATTTTTGACCCTCTTGAATGCAATGATGTAATCCATTGATGTGTTTCTAGTCAGCCTTTGCCCAGACAAATAGAAGTGTGTTTTAATCCTTTTAGACACATCTGACACAACAAAATGCAGTGTATGCACAGTTTTATGCTATTTCAGGGTAGGCTCCATAAACGCGAATTTCAATATCGCTCACCATGTTTTCTTTTTAAGTTAAAACAAAAACAGGCTTAAGATTGCCAATCTGAATCTTAATGCAGAAAAAAATACATTTGAAGTTAATCATCGTTCGAAAACTGGCCAATGGTGACTAACAAAACGCAGCATATATCACCCATTGCAATTTTGTATTGATCACAAAAATTTAAAGCAAGATCCAGTCATATATTTAGATCCTTTAAAAAACGCTGGAAAGTTTCTGATTGATCGACCACAGAAAGCTATAATTAAGCACCGAACCGAAGCTTGCACGGAAGTAATCCCTTCCAAAAGCCGGTAGTTCGTTTCTGTTAGCTGTGCAATAATAATTTTGTAACACCCATCCACAACCAAATCATACATAAATGACCAAATTCCTGTTTAGCTTCGCTATGCAGAGCCTAAATTTGTTCACGCGCTGCGCATGCGGTGATCACGCGGAAACTGCGTGTTGTCTACGCGCCAGCCATGACGTCAAATGTTGCTTTCATCTCTGGCGATCTGACTGACCTCCTGGTGAAAGTCGACAAATTACCAAGCTTGAGCACAGTCAAGGTCGGTCTATTAGAGATAGTTCCATGATTCCAATCTTTTAACTTGACCTTCTGTGATGTGATATGATATCAACACTGTACTGCCCATTTGAAGAGCATTTTTTATCACATTGACTTAAAAAAAAGTTGGGTTCATTTTCTCTTTTGACAAAAGCTGTACTGCTTCATCAGAAAACATGACTTGCGAGAAAACAATGCTGTCTTTGTCAATTGTCATTTGAGGATTCGAAATGTTTGCCCATCCATGAATGGGCAACCAAAATAAAAGTGCTCATTAAATATATAAACGTGGGAAATGAACCACAACTGTGTCTGCCGAACAATTAGAATCCATATGCCTTATGCCACTTTCTTTATTGGTCGTCTTCTACGAAATGAACGACTGACAACGTTTGAGCAACGTCAAAAAAAAACATTACTTGTGTCGTTCTCAATTCAAGAATATTTATATTCTGCTACAGCCAGCAACTTCAGCGAAGCATTGTTACACGTTCTCAAGCATTCTAAGACAAATACACCCACAGACAATGCACACCAAATTACTCAAAATAGATGTTCCCATAACAAAAATACGCGTTGTTTTATTTACTTTTGTCTATGAATAACTGTGTAAAAATTGCGCAGTTCTCACATCAATTGCCTGGCGGGTACGTCGACATATAGCGATGACGTGGGACCTAATTGACGCGAGATAACAACTGGCGTCTGAACATACAGACGAGCGTAAAACAAGAAAGATATTCTTAGACGATGATGGTAGAGACATGTGGTGGCACCCATGGCCTTTAGTGGTTCATGAGATATCGCAAACGCTGTAGTAGAACGACGATAAATTGGTGTAATGATAAGCTTCAACGTAGTAATTTTCTGTAACAATAGTAAGATGTTATGCTCAATTCAGTGAAATATTGTCTTCGAACGAGTGTTGTAAAATTACTCTGCGGTCAGTAGCCTACTACAATAAAAGTCGCCAGTTATAGTAATGCAGTTTGCTGATTTAAATTTGCAATATCAACAATGGCGCAAACTGAAACCCAACCAATGCATGAATTTATCTTAATATGTATTTTTGAAAATAACTAAAATGGATCAAAAAAATCGAATGTGATGTTTTCATATATTGTCAAATTTTTGATAAAATTGAAGTATCATTGTCTCTATTGAACTGGCAACACGAAAGAAGTTTTCAGCTATATAACAGCCAAGGCAAACTGGTAAATTTCCCATACAAAATTGTTTCACTTTGCATGTTTGGTTTCATATTTTCAACCTAACGTAGCAGATGCATTTTATCTTTGCGCCAAAATTTAAAATGACTGATTTGCTATCTGAGAGAACCTGTGGAGTTGATGGTAGGCACCCGAAGCTAAAAAAAATAGAAACTGTAAACGTCCAAAAGATGTAAAAATGTCACTTTTTGTTGCTTGAGAACGGGCCAACGCTTTCTGTAGGTCAACAACGAACAACTACACACGTGGGTACATCGAACAAGGAAATGATTCATCACATCACACGCTAGTTCAGTTGCGTCAAAAAACGTCAAACTATCGTAAGATTTTTGTCAACAAAGTGCGTCACCAACAACAAAATCTCTTCAAAACGACACAACACTGTGATACAGGCAAAGGTTGTGTGACCTCACCATCATACAAAAACATTAAATACCTGTTTTCATCGCAGTGTTTGCGCAATTAAAGGAATTGAGTGCTTAGTCATTGCTTATCTATACCAGCCAAACCGTAGTAAAACCTTCACAACCTCGCTCTTCAAATGTCACTAATTCCATCATACCAAAGGATTTGATTGCCAACCAATTCTTGTGCTAGACTTCCGTATATATTTGATATTTTTCCCACAGTCAATACGCTTTAAAGTTTCACAATTAAATTTTGTTTCAAAGGGCATATGATTACATAGTTAAAATAAATAACCAACGTGATATTTGATTAACGCTCCATATTAATAAATAATTTGATGTTGGGTATAAAGAAACTGCTCAATAATGAAATATTTTGCTGCATTTAAAATGTTGGCTGGTTCATTACAAAACGACTCATTGATCCTTGTAGGAATGGGCAAAGGAAGTTTTCTTTCGCATACAATGCTGTGTGTTCTGGTCAAACTGCTGTGTACGTGAACGACTTTTGCAAAATTTCAAGTGGATATGTCCTTACAGTCCATACCACCGCAGTTTCAAATTCATTTGGTTAGTTTAGAATAGAACAAAATTTGACCTCAACTTCAAACAAGTAAATTCGTTTTGAAAATAACCGATTTTTGCGACGTTCAAAAACCGCGTTGATTCCACGCAATAAAACGATCTTTCCACAGAAACTTGAACAATCGCTTTTGACATCACTCATTCATTGCGTTGGGCATATTTAGAATCAATTATTTGCAAGATCTTGACGTTGAAATCAAGTAAAACAAAAGCTTATGCAAATTTAGCCACATGGCCACCATTCTGAAACCGGTAATTGGTACTTGGCATCCATCAAGTGTTTACAAATGAAAATACTAAGCGTGGAGTAGGAACTTCAATGTCAAAAGTCAACTTATTGAAAAATGACGGTTATATGTCATCGTCAATACAACGAATTCTTTCTCATGATGCGATCGCTAACCTCAAATCACCAAGTACGGAACTACAAAGGTGAATACCAAGAGATGCGTAGGCAAACAATTTCACCTTGGTTGAATTTGAGAGCGGATGTAGTTAGTCATTTAGGGCAGGGCAAAGCCAAAGCAAATAACTCCTACCTACACAGACAACAAAATCCGTCATTTTTACATTGATGAATGTAAAAATGACCGATTTTGCTATATGGGTAAGCTACGATTTGAGTTTGAAAGTGAAATCTTCTTCCAGTTTGAAATTTTACACCGTTTGAACGTCCTCAGATGTTAAAACAATGCATAAAAAACACTTTTTGGTAGCTGGGTTTACAGGGTTTCAAAGCAACAATTTTCCTTTAAAAATGCACGGCTTAACCGTCCAAAAATGCAATTTGAAAGTGTTGTCATTTTGTTTTTGAAATTTTTTTAGATGCCGACCTAGTTACGTTGCAATTCTCACCACTTACCTATTTCAATTTCTTACCCAGATAGCAAAATCTTTCTTTTTTGCATCGTAAATCCACGGTCGAATAAAAAAATATAGCTAAATCAACATATTTCACATCACTCAACGTTACCCTAACGCAAAACCTTGCAATTGTGCTAGAAAAGGGAGGTGTGTTCTATGGCTCACAGCATGGGAAATACAACATAACTCACAAGACTTGTAAATCACGTGGTGTTGTTCCCAGGAAAAACGGTCAACAGGCTTCACAACAAAAAAGGACGAAAAAAATGGCCATTGTTCCTTTCCCGCGAAAAGAGGACAGAGAGAGAGAAGCACAACAGAAGTGAGCCTAAGAACAGCTAATCACACACACAAAAGGATTTCAAGAAACAAAGCTGGCAAAACTCTCCCGCTTTTGCATTGATTTAACGTCTAAAGACGCTGAGTCAATGAACAAAAAACGGATTTTATCAGCGGGGAAGTGGAACATCGTAAATGAAATGCGATCAAACAGATCAATGGCCAATCCATCCACTGCACACAAATAGAACCACACAAAATCTTCGTCTCAACGAACTCTCAAAGAAGTCTAACAGAATAGAACAAATCTAACAAGCAGAAAATTAAAGCCCAAACAGAGGACTGAGATGCATCCACATAACGACTGCAGTGCAACAAAAAAGCTAGCAATTTCCCGCCACAGGTACAATTAAAGTAATTTGCACATTTGCATTAATTAACACTTGTTGTCAGAAAAACAAGATTATTTCAACTCTAGCCGGTTTAATCCTGCTTGGCTAAAACTGATTTTGATATATTGATGATGTCAGCACATGCATATTCAAACAAAATGATGATTCTTTTTGAAAAAGATTGACCGAAAACCTTCCCATTCACCGAACCGAATCTTTTTTTTACTTTTCAATTTCAACTCAGTGTGCATATATCGACAATAATTGTTGGGACAAAACAGGCCAAAAACCCCATAGCTTTTGTGGAGCAGTACAAAAAGATATTCGGGGAACAAGAGATGTTAAATCACATACAGATAAACAGTAGAATTCATTCTGCTTTTAAAATTTTGAAGCAAGAGCACCGTTTTAAAATACATTACCACCACCTATCCTATTCTCTTTTTTTCTTCTTTTTTTTCTATTCATTACTACTCGTCCAGTATTGGAGACAAATTTCATGAGTGTACACTACAGACTTGGTTTGACAAAAAAGGTTTATATTGATAACTCATTTAGAAGTTAAAGGGTGACGGAGAACAACATTTCATAAGTTTAAATAATTTATGTGTTCACGTCGCAGATTAAATGCAGCTGGTAATCGAATGCGATCTGGTCAAAACTCTGAATTACATCATCGCTAAAAGCAGCAACCAGGGAAATACAAAGTTTAAATCTAATGTTTTCTCACGACGATGTTAGAGTGTCAAATAACCGAAAGTATTCAGCCATTAAATGTCGATATTTGAAACACGGAACCCAAGTTGCGGGAAATTGGCAATAAATAACCTCGCATACGTTGAATTAACGCAAAAAGATGGGTTTTGTTAGCTGGGTATTGGGTACAGAATCAACAATTGTGAATTTAATCTAGATCGGTTTCCCAAAATAAAAAGGAAATCATTTAAACTTATCAAGCTGAAAGGTGACCCCATCACTTACCAGGCTTGATGACATTGCAATCTCGCATAGTTTGGCCCAGCGCAACTGCAGCTTCTCGAGACGTGCAAAGTCCGTTCTCTACAAACCACGTGACCACTTCACACGACTTGAGGCATTCGCAAGACACCAACTGACCCAGAGCGCAGACTTTTTGAAATAACTTGCATCCGGGACACTGCGCACTGCAAGCAATTATCAAAAATTGTCTTGCGCCAAGATAACGTGCAGAAAAAATAAATGTTCTTAAAACACGATGTTATGTTTTCAACTTTCAAGCACTGCTGTGCATCACGACGAAGAATTCCACCGCCATCGTGTTGAAACAATAAAAGATTGCGCAATTTGAAACCCACCATGTTATGTAAGGTGTGAAACAATACCACCAAAGAATACCTCAGATTACGCACAAAATCAAAAGCTTCGGCGAAATGTTTACAATAACAAAAGAAGCCTAGTAATTGCTACAAAACACGTTATGGTGAAAAACAACCCCTGCAGAGAATTTCTTCACTCGTATATTGTTGTGATAAATATTGACACACGATTCCATCTTCCAACGGGCCGTACCTGTCATATAGTCTGTATCCGAGTGCTACAGCGCGAACAACCTTTTCGCTTTCTAAATCATCCGCAGAGAAACGGAATAGGGACTTGTCGTTTCGGAATTCTTCTTGCGTCGTGACTGGAAGAATATGAAGTCATCATCGGAGATGCGTTTAGATTTTAGCGATTGTTTGCCAAAGTTTACGACTTGACACTTGACGAAGATTTGGTCATAGTTTCGAAGGCATTAACATGAAAATAGTTCAAGTACAGTGATGTGTTTCTATTTTCTGTGAATGCGATTTGAATTCGACGGTAAAACTATCGATTTTTCATAGCGGTGATGAATTTTGCCAGTCACTTCACAGAAGAGTTCATCTGGGTGCATCTGCACAAATAATTTCTGCAAGGAACTCGCTGAAAAGCGCTGCTTGTGTTACCAAGCCGCAATTGCAGAGATGGACTAATAGTTTGTCTGCACCAAAACTAACCTCATTTATTAAAATTGCCCAATTTTACAAATCTTTTATGTTAAAGAATGCAGCATAAACGTAAAGCTGATTACTATGTCTTGTGAAAGGCTAATCATGTAGCAATAAATAACATGAGCTTCAGCAAAAGCACTATGCATGGTTGCAGAATCAAATTATATAAAATAAGTGATTTATTACAAAGCTGTTGGGCAAAACCACAAGACATAATTTACTTCAAGGCTATCATTTGATTGATACTGTATCAGCTTTAAATTGGGTTGCATGAGTTCATAGTAAAAGTAAGTCCTACATAAATTTAGCTTAACACAGCTAATATGTGGTATTTTGAACTTTTCCAAGTAGTAATTTTACCATTTTTAAGTAATCCGGCATCCATCAGTTTCTGGTAGAGGGAGCAAACTTGCTTTTCGTTCAAGAATTGAAGACTAGATTGTGTTTTTTCACTCTTTTTATCTGCTTCATCACCTGAACATTTGCAAAAGCTTGTTACATGAGCATATAATTGCAAGACACTTCTTCAATAATATGAGTACAAAAAACTAATTTAAAATGGATTAAATATTTTATGAGTGCATTATCTTTGAGAATCTGTTAAGCACTTGAAATAAAAACTAATTAAATTTTTCACAGAATTACTTATTTTTCTTAATTAAGACAATTACACATTAAACATTATAAATAGGGATCCATGAGTAGTTTATGAACAGTTGAACACACAATTTGATGAACAATAACTAGGTTTTTAACATACTTTCTTCAATATGGACCGTCTTCATTGCCCACACTGTGGCATCACAACCCGAAAAAACGTCAGCATATCCTCTGAAAAACCGCCTCCGAAATTTTACCAATGGCTGGTTGGCGTTTTGCATTTCCTTCCTAGAATATGTCAGAACATGCTGTTAAATTTTGTGTCATGCCACAAAATCATCATATATAACAGACATAAGAAATAAACTAAAGTTATCAATTCAAAGAACAAAATTTGTTTAAATATTATAGCAACTGTAATTTTTTTTAATCTAGCTGAGCAGTGAAATTAATTAAGGGCTTTATATGCTCACATAAAAAACATATCGCAGTATTCCTAGTTATATCATTTTTTCATTGTTTCATCTATGTGTAAATGTTGTTTTTGACTTTAAAAACTAATGCACACAATCGAGTTGTAGATTAGTCAGTAAGAGTGAACCCAGAATGAAATTGGGGTACCACAGCTTGGTTTCCAAATGAGAACTGCAAAAAAGGATTACTAAGAGTTAGCTTTAAATTGGCTTAGTTTTACCATGAGACGCCTCAGGGAGGGGGTGGCCAAAACAATTTTTCTTACTGCAAAAAATTGCATTTTTTCTCACTTTTAAGTTGCTAAGAGCCGCTTTCTAGATCTGTTAGTGCTAGTGGAGTCCTGTGGACTGCAGATTTTTTACACTTTAGAAGAAAATTAGAAGCCATACACGTTAGCTGATATATCCATCTCTTACCTGATGCATTCAGAAAATATCACAACATCCAGATTATGTGGCTCCATAATACTTGAGCTTGGCTATTGTGTACAGTTTAAATATTGAAAAAGCAGTTAGTTGTCAACAGTTGTGTAAACATACAGTAACATGCAAATCTGTTCAACACATAAAAAAATCAAACAAAAATCACTACTGCAGTAAATTTTTTTTTAGCTAAAATAGAAAGTTAGCATTCAAATTTCACATTTAAACATGAGTAACAATCATTGCACTATACATTTTACAAGTTGTTTAAACCAGCACTAATATACATGGCAATTTGTTGAAAACATCAATTTTCGTTAAACTATATGCTTTTTCTATTTTGAGATTTGCAATACTGAATTAAAAAATAATTTCTAAATGAATTGTTTGTTAACAAAAGCAAAGTATAAAAGTAGAAAAACAAGAGAAGTAAAAACGTTGGGTAATTTATTCTGCTATGAACTCCACAGGATCATGAATGGCATTCGCCAATAACCCAGGCCAGGTTTCACAAGCCTTATCTATGCTATTAGATCCAGCATATTTAGAATCTAAATACCACTGAGTAAATTCATCAAACTTTCCAACAATCTCAAATTGTCGATTTTCCTCTTCAGAAAATGGTTTCAATTTTTCTGCTACCACAAATCCACAAAAATCCTTTGGAACTTTAACAACTTTTCCATCAAGTGGACGGCCACGAAAAGCAGCAGTCAAAACTTCTTTTCCATTATCGCTTGAGCTTTTAGGTAGAAAATATGATTTAATGTTGGCATTTTCATCTGCATTTATGTTGCATGGCAAATGATGCAAAACCACAGTAGGTAGAGTTTCTTTTTCAGAAATATTACCAAGTTCAATACTCATACTGTGGTAAAGAATTATACTTTCAGTAGCCCTCTGCAATATTCAGTGTCAAATGATTTAGTTCACAGCTAGTTAGCAAGATAGAAATTAGCTCTAATTAATTGTTTATATTATATTCATCAAAAACAAACACCATGGTGACATAGAACAAAAACATGCACAATGTTTTAGGTTTGTTTTTGATAGGACCCTGAATAGCTTCTAAAATGTTCAAGCTTATTTCCAACTGAAACATAAACTACCGGTATTTAAAAGAAATGTATCTACAGCCCACTGAGCAGACAATGTAAGTATTCATAACACACCAGATTATATTGAAACAAGGGCTTTTGAGTATTCTAGCTGAGGCTCAAATCACAAGAGGGAAGTTTAAGTTTCAAATGGCCTGTTGCAAGCTAGCTTGTGGTTGCATTCCTTTATGAAAATAAAACTAGCCTTAGGCACTTTGTGTCTCATTTCAATGCTACTTTTAATCATCTGCTTTTTTGCGCAAACTTACCTTCGCAGTTTTTTATTTGTAGGCTAGCCTGGTTTGTCTTGCTCACTTAGCACATTAAACGGTAAGATTACAACCTGTTAGTCTACCTCTCGGGCATGCCATCGCTTTTTCACACGTTTTCCAACCGCGCTTCTGGTGTAACGATTCTTCTCCATTGACATCTACAACCACAACAGTAAAAAACATGGCTGCCTGCGCCATGCTAAAGTTGTGTAAACCCAGACCCAGACATCTTCTCTCTTTTTTCTTCAATCAACTGCGTCGTGGCGGTTGTTGTAAGTTGTGGCTACTCAACCGTTACAAAGGCGTGTGTGTATCCTGACGTCACGTCCTATCTCAAAGTTTTATACGCGACGGCACAGCGCTACTGCTGGTAAGCAGTGTTGTCAGATTGGGCGATTTATCTGCAATTGGGCTACTTTTAGTTGGGCTTGGCGCCAAAAAATGTTGGTTTGCGACTTGCGCTTTTTTGGGCTACTTTTAGTCTCTGATTTGGCGCGAGACGGCGCCTAAATTTGGCAGAATTTTAAGTTGTTTGACAGTGAATTTTGAGTTGGCAGTACTGAATAATTGGTAGAATCCGACCAGCCTTTGAAAATGTGGGTAAAGTTTCGGTTTATTACGGAAAAAATGACGTTATTTTTTTGATTCGGCATGAGGATTGATTTTACTGCTGACCATTAGCAGCTTTGACTGTTGTTACAGCAATGCTGTATTCATTTTCATCCGGGAGAATGGAAGGACTGACTGGCGAGTGGCGAAAGCGAAATTGCACTTGTATCGAATATCGGAAATTATAGGGTAGTTATGATCTTGGTTTAGTACGGTACCGTACCATAATTTTTGAAGCTTTTATTGCTGTCTAAGCTATAAATTAAAGTGGGAAAAATTGAATGTCAGTGGAGAAACTTACTGAATGTAAACTGGTCTTCCTTGTATGATTGAAAAACAATGATAGATTCTTGTATTTTTTGTACCAAGGTGTACGAGTTTAGAAATGCTGCAGGGGAGTATAAATTTAGAGAAGTTGCTCAATTGGCACTAACAATGTAGCCTATACCAATCAGCAATGCATTACGGTAGTTGAGCGAGCCTTTTCGAGAGTTTCTGCAATCAAAACCAAACTGCGAAATCGTATCGGACTTCAACTTTTGTCAGCGATTGTGAGGATCAGAACTTTGCTGCAACAATTGGAAAAATGCTGTTTGATCCCCGGTCATCAATGCGGAAGCATGACAGCTCTATATATGAAAATGAAGCTTCAGCAGTTGATGATAGAATTTTGTTGGGTGTTGGTTCTTGGTAGTTCATCTGAGTTGACGGGCTTATGCCATGCATTAGCATCTACTATGGAACCATTTGTATCTTGAATTTGAAAATAGGAATTTGTATGAAGTTTGTATAGCATTGGCTCGTCTAAGTTTTTTTCTGTTGAACAATGCTTGATTCAATATTGAACATTGTACTTATTGTATGTTGTATTAATGTATGTATTTTGTATCTACACAATCAGCATGATGGACAAAGATGTTGCTTTGTCCATGACTCTTGGGGGCATGCCCAAAAACCCCCTAGAAAGCCTGCGCCTTTGTTGCTCAACCGTCGACGTCGCGACGGCAAATTGGGCTACTTTTAAGTTGCTTTGGCGCATTTTTGGGCTCTTTTTAAAAAAAAAATCTGGCAACACTGCTGGTAAGTTGTGATGTTTGACTTTAGTTTTCGCTATTGAATTTTCAAACAAACAAAAAGTACCAGAACAATATTGGAAACACAAAAAGATTGACGTTTTTGTGTCCTTTGCATTGTCAGAGATGCACTTGTCATGTATTCTTGACCAGCGCAAAACTTCTTTGCATTTATGTCAGTCAGTCGAAAATCGTTCAATTACAGAAAGCGCAAAGCCCGTTTGAAATCTAGTCATTCTGTGAACGAGATTAGTTTTCGAAAACTAGCGCTTAACTTCATTCCGAAAATTCCTTGTTTTTGAACAGGGATCTTGAAAAACAGAAAAAACTGAAGTGGCATTGGCTGAAATTGAATTTCTGTGAGTGGATCCAGTAGCGTAGCCAGGAATTTTGAAAGGGGGAGGTTTTGACCACCCAGCGTCGGGGGGTCTGGGGGACCTCCCCCAGAAAATTTTGAAAAATTACTTTGAATTTGGTGCATTCTGAGAGCATTTTCAACAAAAATGTGGGTACGAATATTCCTGTAAAATGGTGCTGTCCGGTAGCATAGCAAAAGGATAAAATCATGTTTTTTTCGGCATTTTTCGGAAATAAAGCTTAGTCTCTGTGTTTTCTTGTTGCTAATTCCTGGCTGAGATGTTTGGTATTGGCAAAACTCGCTCTTTTAATGCAATTTTGTTTAAAATTAGGCAGTTTTTTTTAGACTGAAAGCATCGTTCTCAATATCGTGACGTCATACGCGTGCCAAAGGGGGGGGTTGTAACCCCCAACCCCCCCCCCCCCCCTTGGCTACGCCACTGAGTGGATCATATTCATGGATTTTCACGCACGATTTTCCCGCCACGTCTTTGTCAATGGCGGGAATCTGTTTGAGCAAAAACATTCTACTTTTCAGAACCAGGGTTTCCACATCAAATCGTCACAAAAAACAACTAAAATTTAAGTGTAGTTTGGTTTTGAATCTTTATTCCCAGATTGAATCTTTACACTTTTATAGTATCGTTTTCGTCCCGGACGCGTTAATGACGAAAAATAAAATGATTGATTGAAAATTAAAGGTAAAATGTATGATGGGCTTTTTTTTATACAAATCGAATTTTTTATTTACAGACGCTGTGAAGTAGCCTACAATCAGTACAGAGCAACTTTCAACCACGACAAACTGAAAAGGTTTGATTTTTAATGTTTATCCTCGGAGGCTCGGACTGACCAGGGGCGCCGGAAGCGGGGGGCAGGGAAGCGGAATCCCCCCTGCCTTCATTTTTTTTGTGGATAGGGAAGCGGGGGGCAATGGTGCCCTTTTAAAGTCATGTAAGCTACTGCACATTTTGCAATACGGTATAACAATTTCAGCTACTCGCTTTCAGCCTAATTTTAATCTTTTATTTCTGCCTCAAAATAACATTCACGACACAAAATTCTATATCACAGTAGGTTAGCCTACATATTTATAACATAGCATGATGTCCTTCCGAGCCGTTGATCTTTATATACCGGACACTTGTACCTTTACTCGATAATGAGCTGATGGATCAGCATTATTGCTATATCTTATCTTAAAACTTTTAAAAATTTGGTCTTTCAACAACAAAAGTACATTTTTTTGTAATCCTGCCCCCCCCCCTCCCCCAGTCAAAAACCGTTCCGTTGCCTCTGGGACTGACAAAGCCTTGATTGGTCATTCCTGGTAGTTTCGCATACTTGTAGACTGTAGAGGCTCTTGACGCAGGGCCGGTTACCCAGATTTGCAGAGTGAAGTTTTCCGATTGTTGAAGTGTTGATGCCAGGAAGTTATTCTATTCACCACATGCCGCTGAATGGAGAGCAGTCCTGAAATGCGTTGCTCAAGCGCGCACTCCGTGAGTCGAACTTACGCCGCGTGATTTTGAGCCTGGCGCGTAACCACTGACCTAACGGGGCAAACAACGGGGGCAACATGTTTTTGTAGACAGTAGGCCTATATCCAAATATTACCGTGACCGTATATTATTTTCTTGCAGTAGCGTAGCCAGGAATTTAGAAAGGGGGGGTTTTGACGACTCAGCGGCGGGGGGCCTGGGGGGCCTCCCCCAGAAAATTTTGAAAAATTACTTTGAATTCGGTGCATTCTGAGAGCATTTTCAACAAAAATGTGGGTATGAATATTCCTGTAAAATGGTGCTGTCCGGTGGCACAGCAAAAGGATAAGATCATGTTTTCTTCAGCATTTTTTAGAAATAAAGCTAAGTCTCTATGTTTTCTTGTTGGTAATTCCTGGCTGAGATGTTTGGTATTGGCAAAACTCGCTCTTTTAATGCAGTTTTGTTTAAAATTAGCAATCTTTTTCAGACTGAAAGCATCATTTTCAATATCGTGACGTCACACGCGTGCCAAAGGGGAGGGGGTTGTAACCCCCAACCCCCCCCCCTTGGCTACGCCACTGTTTTCTTGTAGCCAAGTGGAAGTAGGCCTAATATTAAGCTTTTCCAGTCAATCACACATCACTAGGAGCAGGGCCGGATTTAGCTGATGGGGGGCCCGGGGCACTTTTAGATCGGGGGGCCCGGGGCACTTTTAGATCGGGGGGCCCCCGTGCAAAAAATTGTTTTGCGCCTACGGCGCGAAAAACCGTCTCTACGTGTACAGCAGCATCAGTCCAGTACTGCATAGCATTTTGCAGAAACTTTAAAGGCCAAAAAGAAAACAATAACACAAAATCACATTTTTTTCCACATAGGGGAGCCCTTCAAAAATCGGGGGGCCCGGGGCAACTGCCCCCTCTGCCCCCCCCCCCCCCTAAATCAGGGCCTGACTAGGAGTAGGAAGCGTCATTTTCCTGAAAATTTCGAGAGCATAAGCTACTGAATCAGGAAATTATAAACTGAAATGTCATGTCGTACTCAAGAATAATAAAACATGAGAACTGGCAGCATCGTAGCCAGGCATAGAGGAACCATTTTAAAAGTAGGCTAGGTGGGCCCATAGGAGCAGCAGTCAAGGTCAATCCAGCTCCAGAATTGATTTTCAAGATTTCATCATTGAGCTATCAAACAAACTAGTGTGTATCAAATGAGTGAGGAACTTTTTTTGGAACTTCCTGTCTGATTTGCCGTTTTCGCTACCTTTTCAAAGAAATTTGGCTTTCAAAAGTGGGTGGGCCAGGCTCACCCAGAAAATAAAGTAGGTGGGCCCAGGTGGCTTCTTCATGCCTGATGGAAGCATCACTTTACTACTGCGGCATGCTTGGAAAGTAGCTGACACGTTTGCTCACCCGGAAACTCTTCTTCAATCTAAATATTTAACTGATAGCATAAATATTCATTTTTCAAACAAAATAAGTTTCTTCTATGACTTCCTGGCCTTTTTGCAAAGATCATGAACCACCAAATACAGGCCAGGTCGTTGACAAAAGAACATTTTGCCTGTTTCGTTGCATGCAACTTAACTTTTTTTTTAACCAGGTTCCGTTGAATGAAGAGTTAACGGGCTGACCCAGCCCACATCTTAGAAGTTGAACCACACTTGCTTGATCTTGTGGTTTACTAGTTTCAGAGCCGAATTGGCTATTTAGCCTATCCACGACGCTTGATTGCTTGTAATTATTGAAAAACAATCCTCTACTTCTACATGAAGATTGGCTTTCTTAGCTTCCCAGTCACTAAATTTTAAACCAGCAGGCGTTAGTTAAGCCTGGATACAAGCCACCTGCAGCAAAATAGGTTAGGATTACCGAGCCTGGTTCACCTCCGCTACTCTAGTTAGAGTAGGCTTGGGTTTATTTTTGTTTGGAAAAAAAATTGGCTTCGATACGTTAAGCATTTTTTATTTTTTGGAACTTTGAATTGTAAATATGACTTGTACCTCCTTTAGTCCGATAACTCAGAGCGTGACTTCGTGAACGAAGAAGCTTCAAGATCAAGTGGCGCTGGTTCTACTCTCGGGTTGTGCGCTTGAGCAACGCATTCTGAGGACTACTCTCCTTTCACCGGCACTTAGTGGATGAAATAATTTCCCGGCAACAACACCTGAAGAACCGGGAAACTTCACTCTGCCAAGCTCAGTAACCGGCCCTGGGTCAAAAGTCTCTACAACTGCAAGTATGCGAAGCTACCAGGAATAACCTATCAAGGCTTTGTCAATCCGCGGATAAAAATTCAAAACCAAGTCAGCTGATTTATTGCTCAAGACATGCAACCATCAACACAAACTCATCACAATCTGCACGAATATTTCTTGTACAATAAATATCTAAACAATAAATCATTGAATTTGCTTGTAGCCAGTGATGGGCATTATCGGCGATAATTTATCGGCGATAATTATCGGCGATAAATTTTATTTCGGATCAATACACAAGTGGAAAGACCATGAAAAGTAATATTTCTACTACGGTAGCCACCTAGTTAATGAAACCAAAATTAAAACCAGTTCTTCTTCAGTGCCTGAAGTGTGTGTGCACAGGTCGTTGTCAGGGGAGGGGGCACGCCCCCCTGCAGCGACGGCCCTGACAACACAATAATTTTTAGAGTTGCAAATTGCAATGCAATGAAATGCATGCAACAAGTCTCTTGTTGTTTTGCTGCAATCAGCAATCGCGAGGGAATTTTACAATTAAAATGTAAGCGCACAGGCGGTACAGATTCCTTTGAAGCGAAGCGAAAGAAATTGGCAAGTGGTTTGTGAAAGTGTCGCAATACGAGGCCGCTTTTACATAGGAAACATGGTCTTTCGCACCACCTCACGATCAACTATTTTATTCTTGTGTTTTCTTTTTTCGTTGGAAGTATTAGTTTTTAGGAATTGTAGTAAAAAATAAAATCTCTCTCGTCAAAACATGAAACTTACTGTTTTAAGCGCATTAAATCTTTAGATGAGTAGATTAACAAAAATTGCAAGAACTTGCCTTGAGACGTGCGGTTACGTCACAAACTCAGTTTAAAAGACCAAATTCACACACAATAACAACACAAGATCGGTTATAGACTGTAAGATCGATTTTTTTCTAGCTTGGCGATATAACTTTAATCCAAAAATAATAACCAAATGCGTAAGTGCCATTTAACTTAAAAAGTTAACCCATTTGTGCCGAAAGTGAAAGTAGGGCCTACTTAAAAAAATTTCGGAAAATTTAAATATTGCATAATTATGACCTAAAAAATATATCACAATTATTTTTTTCCTAATTATGTTTGTACTTTTTGAGAAAAAAGCCGTCCTATATATAAGACGCTAGAAAAATCCGTTATCAAATTTCACAAGTTTCTTGTGCGTAATGCTTAAGCGTTATTAGATTTTACTTATCACTCAAAGTGATATATGGGAAATGTCTTGTTCATGCCTTGTCATGTCATTATTGTCATCAAGCATTTTATCGAAATGAAAGTTCAAAAAATATGAAGATGAAAATTAGCAAAGTAACACAACATCACTGAAACAAGTCATTGCGGAACATGATATTGCTTGAAGCATTTGACATGCAGACCGACATCACAGTTTTTGCATCTTGTAGTAGTTTTTGCATGACAATAGGCGCATTGAGTTGCGTGGTAAAATTATGCTAAATACAGTAGGCCTATAACCTTTCTCATTTACCTATGCAACATAGCCTACCTCAATCATATATTTTTATTCCCACTAATACAGTGCCTATATACTGTATTGTAATTCTTATCTCAACAACTCAGCGTTCTGCCATTGCTTTAATGGTGGTGTTCACAAAGAAAACAAAACAAAAATTATCTGAAATTATCAGTAAATTACGATAATTATGTTATTGTTCTTGAACAAACACGACTAATTTGACAAGCTTGATGGATTTCACAGTATGCACATTTTTACTACCAATAACGCTTAAGATTACTGATAAATTTTCAAGCATTTTGCGTTTTTTGGAATTTTTTCAATTATGGCTGACTTTGTTGTAAACAGCCCTTTAAGCAGAAAGCAAAATACAAATAAGTTTGGAATTTTTATGGTATTTTCATTTTGATAAAAGCATCCAACTGGTATCTGAAGGTATAATTATAAGCACGGCGGTTACCTCAGTAGTTTGATTCTGGATCACGAGGTTGAAGATTCGATACCTACTGCCGCTGTTGCGATTCTATTCATGCATAACTACAAAAAGTTTTGTCCCTTTACAGTATATTATGTTCGATTTTTCGTCATGTTGATGAAAACAGTTCGTGCTGCATGGGATTGGACAATGGACAGCGCTAATCAAGAAAAAAAAAATTATCGTTATCGGACATTATCGGCGATAATTTATCGTTTATCGTTATCGCTTAACTTTTTTTTGATTTATCGTTTATCGTTATCGCTTTAGGCATTTTTCGTTTATCGATTATCGTTATCGCTTAACTGAAAAATGAGTTATCGCGCCCAACACTGCTTGTAGCCTACTCGCAAAGTACTGATCACACCAGAAGTGAAACAATCCGTCGTTCTAAATTTAACTTCTTTAAGCCGATGTCTCAGTGTTTCCACAGCAAACAGTACCGACAGTAGCCTATTTTGTCTCAATTCGTCGACTACAAAACAAGGTAATCTTTGTTTGTTGAACTGTTACAGTAAAATTTGTTTTGGCTTAGTCCCTGGGCTTAGTTCATAAATTTTGTTAGCTATGGTTAAATTTCTATTAGCCTATTTGTGTAGGCTACAGCAGCCGACATTCTAATTTGTCTAGTTCGTCACTCTTTGCATCTACACAGGAGATAAATCGGAACTGGTCGGAAAACAATACGAAAAATGGGCCCCCAAAAACAAATTCCAACAAAAATTAAAGCAACACATTTGTATCATGCGTTGCATCATATATCTTAAGCTAAGCTTGGCCTACTTTTCTCAGTGTGAACTTGAATTTCTTTGAAGTTTAGAGTTTCACGAAGCATGGTTATAAAAAAAAAAAAGTTCTTTCAATATGAAAATCAACCAAAATCACTCGACTACATTTGTAGCGAAATTGCTGAGGTTGTTCACTATTTTGTCTAGAAAAATAACAGTAGGCCTATAGTCGTATGGTGTAGCTTACACATCTAATTCGCGGTTCCTTTGACGCTTTAACCATTGTTTAAAAACATTGTCATATGTCTGTAAACTACTGCTCCATATCTGCCTCTGATGTTAGTGGATGGGCAATCCTTGACCTGGTGAACGACGTCCTGAATGTTGGATTTGCAGTGTTCAGAGCTGCTGAGAGTGTCCCATCCATGTAGTGTTTGGGTAGTGAGGGCATTTTTGCTGATGATCCTGTTAGTTGCTTGTTCCAGACAATGGTTCACCTAATCAAACGTCATATAAAAAACCGTTCAAGTTTACTGAATATTACGTCATGGAAGTTGCTAGAAAATGTGCCAAAATTGCACCATCGTTCATAAGACTTGTGTCAAACCTGTTTGGACCTGTTTGGGCCTGTTTCAGTTTGAAACCTGTTTAAACAGGAAATATTACATCAGCTTTAAACACCTGTTTGAATGACTTCATAATTGTCTTTCATTATTGCGTCACAGTACTGCATATGTGAGTTTGAGATATTGCTATCTATTCTGGTCATTCGTAAAATGATTGTTTGAAAGTTGGCCGCACATTTAACTGTTTGCTTAGTGCTTGCTAACTGGACAAAAGTTCCGTCTTTTATCCAAGTAATCTGTATCGTAGTGACAGTTTTTAGAGGTGTACGGCGTTACATCTCGATTTCGATAGCCGCGGGCTAATTTTACAGGAATACACTTATTGAATAGACGTTTCAAGGAGTGTTTCTTTTTCGGTCGATACATACAGACGAACGGATTCGGGAATCTTATGTTACAATTTTCCCACGAAGAGATTATGGTTTACCGCTGTGACCATAAAAAATAAAAGACGAGTTCTTGTTAGCTGGTAGGCCAAGAAGCACTAGAAGCACATAAAAAATAAAAGACGTTTTTTGTTAGCTGGTAGGCCAAGAAGCATAAAAAAATAAAAGACGTTGTTGTCAGTTGGAAAATAGAAGCAAAGAAATAATAAAAGAAGATCTTATTGGTTGGTAGTCTACAGAAGCAAAGAAAATTAAAGACATTTCTTCTCGGTAGGCAACTGAAGAACTTTAAGCTAAAAAGTAAAGACATTTCTTCTCAGTTTGGTACTGAAGAAAACTAACTTTGACATCCATTGGCAAGAAAGAAGATTAAAGACAATCCATCTGTGCTTGAAGATTCAAGTGGGCGAATCCAAGCAAGTTTTGTGGACTTTTGGACTTCATATACTCGTACAGCTACGGTATCGTGCATTTAAATTCTTTTTTGTAATTTTTATGGTCTTTACAGTTAAGTTTTTTATAACTTAAATTTGTGTGTTTGTGTAATTTAACTTTTTAATTGTTAAATTTAGCCCCAACATTTAATATGTCTACACTCGGTGGCGACAGGGACTCGACCGCCGTCGACTCGACTGAGTTTAAGCCTGATGATGTTCTTTGCGGTCGGGCAGGCCATTCTGGGGAGGGACCCAGTAACGATGAGGCTAAGTCAGTTCGAGAGGCCCGGCATCTTAGACGGGATATTTTGACTCAAATTGGGAAACTTTCTGTAGCCCTAGGTTCTTTGAGTGATAAGCAGGAACTGTTAATTTTTCGATCTAAGTTCTCTACTTTAGAAGAGGAATTAAGGCATTTCCATGCTCTTTTGAGTAAAATTGTTAACTCTGCAATCTTGGCAGAACTTCGTGATAGGGTAGATCCCGAATTTAACTCGTTAAAAAATAACTTCGAACAAAAAGAAAGTGAGTTCTCAGATAGGTTGGATGCTGACATACATCCTGAGGATAGCGCCTCAAATGTAAGCACTAGGATGTCTGAGAGCTCGTCACGGATAGTTACACAAATTAACCTACAGTTAAAACGAGAGGAGCTCCAGATACAAGCTGAGGCCGAAGCAAGAGCTGCTGAGGCCATCGCGAGAGCTGAGGCCATACGAGCTGAGGCTGCCGCGAGAGCTGAGGCTGACACGAGAGCTGCTGAGGCTGCTGCGAGAGCTGCTGAGGCCGCCGCGAAAGCTGAAGCTAGAGCTGCTGAGTTTGCACTCAAAGACGCTCAGTTGAGGGCCGAACAACGTAAAGAGGTAGTTTTAGCTGAATATCGTTCTGAGTTGGGCTCCCGGCGTAGCTCTAGGAAGGGCTCTTCTAGGCATTCCAGAAGTGAACATCAATCGCAGTTTAATTTACCTAACCTTTTCCAGACGCCTGTTGAATCCGTAAGTGGACCTGTACAATCCACATGTTTTCCAGCTGTTTCAGGAGGTCTCGGGGCCGCGGCTAAGGGTCTTCCGAAGGCTTTAGAGCCAAGGTCTGCAAATTACAACCGAACTCCTCCCCCAGAGCGTACAGGTCACGGGGCCGCCATTAGCAGTAATGCTTTGCCCCCTTCAAAGTTTTCTGCGCCGCTAGTTGTTGATCGCCCAGCTACACGTAATTTGGGTGGTTGTGAGAGGCGTATCGTGTCTCCTGATTTTAACGTGTGTGAGGATCGTGATCGGGCTGTGCATGTGACTGAGCCCACTCAGCCCCTTAAGGGATATGGCTTGTCTTCTCCCGCTAAATCGAGTTCTCAACAGCAGGATTGCTTTTTTGAATACCAAAATAGTAGGACGTTCTTCGATAAGGCAGCCTTGATTGGTTACGATGGTAATAATATGCCATTTATCTTCTTTAAAAATCGTGTTACGGCCTTAATGACAGCTTCGCCCTTTAAAGGAACTCGTTTGACTTTGTTACAAGCAGCTTGTGTTAGAACAGCTGCGCAAACGATTGCTAATTTGGTTTCTGACACTCCTGGCTTGTCAGAGGAAGACAGGATAGAAATGTCGTTAGCTCGCTTGTCCCAACGTTTTGGAGTTCGTGGAGGTCTTTTCGCCGAACCGGAAATTAGAAAGTATCGTTATGGTAGCAAATTGAATTCAATCTCTTCCAGTGATTTGAAAGAGTTTAAAGATGAATTGTCGCAGTGTCTGCTTTACGCGCAAGCTTATGGTCAGCGTGATAGATTAGAAGGACGTTTTGTTTTGGATTTGGCTAAGCGACTCCCGTTTGACGCTAAGCAGCGTTATCTTGACTTTTTAGGTGATCAGTATGGTAGCACTGAGGAACCTACTTTTCAGAGTTTGTTTGAATTTGTAGTTCGAGAAGAAACGCGTAAGTCGACTGATTTTAGCATTATGCTAATGGGCGATTCTGGTGAGTCGCAGCATTTTAAAAAGTTTGGCAAAGGAAAATTGCCTTCATGTCCGGTTAGGCAGACGTCCGTAAAACCCCATGATAATGTGATGTCAGGGAGTTCGCAGTACTCGACTGTTGTTGGCGCACCGCGCGGTGGTGAGGCTAGACGTAAAGACCTGCCGGCATGTATTTGTTGTTCGTCACGTGGTCAAGTTGAATATTATTTTTTGTCTAATTGTAAAGAATTTTTGCGCTTGACACCTAAAGATCGGAGAGATGTCATTGTGAAAGCTGGCAAATGCTTGAATTGTTTGCGCCAGCATATGGTTAGGGATTGCGTTCATGCAAGTAACTGTCGTAAGTGTGGGCCTAACAACGATAGGAAACACTATTTTCTTCTGCATGATTTTTATGTGACGTCACGTGATTCTCTGGATTCGGTTGGGAAAGATGATGCTCGTGCCAGAGTTCCTGTGCGTAATGTTAAGATTGGAAATGTTAAAGCAGCTTTTAACCGCGTTACTGCTGCTCGTGTTTTGAATCCAATGACTGGCAAATCGAAGTTGGTGTATTGTCAGCATGATCCTGGTTCGCAGTTGACGTTTGTTTCGAGTGATTTGGTGTGCGAACTTGGTCTTAAACCGTACGATAAAGCGTCGTTTAAAATGGATACTCTGGCTGGTCAGAAACCTACTTGTGCTAACCTTGTAAAACTCAACATCCAGTCGTTAGAGACAGATGAACTGTTTTGTGATATAACTTCGGTGGTTAACCCAGCTTGGGCTGACGATGTTAAAACTTTACCGCATAAACAAGATTTAAATGGTTTCCGTCATTTTCATGACGTGAATATGTTTCATTTGAATGATTGTAGTACTGTAGATGTACTGATTGGCAACGACAACGCTTATTTGATGTGGGCAAAAGAAGAACGTGTTGGTGAAAATCGTAGTGAACCGCATGCTTTACTCACTCCTCTCGGTTGGTTGGCTTGTGGTGGTAAGTCACCCTTAGATGAAAGCGTTGCTAACGTGTGCAGAGTGCAGACGTCTTCAGAGTCGGATGTCATCTCTGGCTTTCAGCGTAAAATTGAGTCTCGTGATATGGAAATAGCAGACCTGAATAAAGTCATTCAGGATTTGACCTTTCAAAATGAAACCTGTGAATTGTCTCGCAATGACATTTTGGCTAGAGAACTTGTTGAACCGAATATTGAGTTGAAAGATGGTCGATTTGAGATACCTGTTCCGTTGAAGGAAGATATTGATCTACCTAACAATTTTGTGTTGGCGTCAGATAGAGCTGCTGCTTTAAGGAAGAAGGCTTTAAAACAACCTGAACTTCGTGATTTCCTTACTGACACCATGAAAGATCTTAAATCTAATGGCTATATTGAGCGTGCTGGTGAAGCAGAAAATGTAAAGGGATTTGAATGGTATTTACCATACTTTGTAACGTCACAATTAAAAAAGCGTATTGTTTACGATGGCAAGTCTGAATTTCGAGGAACTTGTGTTAATGATGTAATGTTTTCATGTCCTGACTTGTTAAACCCTCTGGCAGATCTCTTGGCTAGATTTCGGCTTGGTAGATTTGGTTTCGTGGCCGATATGACCAAGTACTTTTTTCACATTTTGGACGCTTCAATTCGTAAGCCCAATTTTATTGAACTGCTTACGTACACAGGCAGTGCCGTTCGGATCGTGAACGAACGCCCTTTGGTACCTTTGAGTGACGACCCTAGGGATTTTACTGTCATCACCCCTGCCTCACTTTTGACCCTACACTTAGACCCATACTGTGCTGTTGGGCAACCACATGATCGTGACCAATTAAGAAGGGATTATCGGTTCAATTTGTCACTTTCTCAGCAGTTTTGGAGTAAATGGATCGATTTTTACTTGCCAGGTCTTCAGGGCCGGAAAAAATGGCTAAAAATGGCCGAGAATTTGGAGCCTGGTCAACTTGTAGTGGTAGGTTCTCTCCAGGACATTGGTAAACGTGGGAAGTATCAACTTGGGAGGGTGCATGAGGTAGTTCCACAAATTAGGAAAGGGAAGCCTGTGGTTCGTAGAGCTAAAGTTGCCGTCTGCAACTATGATGAGAGTACGGGGAAAGTGAAAGTAGACTATGTGTTGAGGGATATTTCGTGCCTCGCCCCCGTAAAGAACACCTAAGTGTTAGGGTTTGAGCCTGGTTTTGTCTGCGGTGGCCGACCCTTGTCTGAGCCCGGAACAGTCGGTTATTATCGCAACCATTGTATATAGCGTCATTTTAGTGTGTACCTATGGTACCAATTTCATGTATCGTCGTGTTTATTCTTATTGCTGTTCATTCTTTGCATGCCCTTTGTATTTGCGTATTAACTTAAACGTGAGTGATTCAAACAATTTGTGTATCATGTGTTTTTATTCATTGGCTCACAATTGTCGTCAATTCTTTTTTAGTTATGCCATGTCAGACTGTCATAACTAGGGGCCGCTATGTTCCAGACAATGGTTCACCTAATCAAACATCATATAAAAAACCGTTCAAGTCTACTGAATATTACGTCATGGAAGTTGCTAGAAAATGTGCCAAAATTGCACCATCGTTCATAAGACTTGTGTCAAACCTGTTTGGGCCTGTTTCAGTTTGAAACCTGTTTAAACAGGAAATATTACATCAGCTTTAAACACCTGTTTGAATGACTTCATAATTGTCTTTCATTATTGCGTCACAGTACTGCATATGTGAGTTTGAGATATTGCTATCTATTCTGGTCATTCGTAAAATGATTGTTTGAAAGTTGGCCGCACATTTAACTGTTTGCTTAGTGCTTGCTAACTGGACAAAAGTTCCGTCTTTTATCCAAGTAATCTGTATCGTAGTGACAGTTTTTAGAGGTGTACGGCGTTACATCTCGATTTCGATAGCCGCGGGCTAATTTTACAGGAATACACTTATTGAATAGACGTGTCAAGGAGTGTTTCTTTTTCGGTCGATACATACAGACGAACGGATTCGGGAATCTTATGTTACAATTTTCCCACGAAGAGATTATGGTTTACCGCTGTGACCATTGCTATACATTCTTGTCTGTTTGTTGTGTGAAATCCTGCATGAGCCGTTGTTTGGTCAATTCTCAATGATAACGTCTCCTCCACTTGACAAATCTACGTGCCAGGCCAGTAGGCTATTGGTTCCAATTATGGTACGAATCGAAATTGTTGTAGCTGATAATGTTAATATAGCCAAAATGGAGAAAAAATTGTGAGCATACGATAGGCTGCAGGCAATGAAAATAGCTCAACAAAGCATTCAATCCACTCCGGACTTTTAACGATGCAAAGTTGTGGATCACAACATCACCTAATGTCTGATTTGGTGCACAACATGTAGGCTTACTGGCTTTTCAATTGGTTTTGAGTCATAGTTTTTACAAGCAATTCTTTACAAATTTCAGTGTGCTAAAACCACGTTTTCAACACGCAACGTAGGAAATACCGGTTTGCGTAAAAGATTCTCAAAGCAACAAAAATATCCAGAAAAGTGTTTCGAAAGTTGAGATTAATGATTTCCTTGAGTAAAGATCCTATAGGTGATGAGTTCCGATTTGCAGCTCAAGTTTACTGTGTAGCTTTCTTTCAAAAGTACAAACTCATCCAAAATGTCATTATTGTACAACTTGTTTAAATTTGTTCTAGATGCTTGCAACTACACATCAGACATGCGATAAAATTTCCATGGAACTTCAAACAATCAATGATGTGCTTAGTCTCTTGATACATTTGTTACTAGACTATCAACAGTTAGCGAATCTTTTCCAACATAGCCTGCAATAGAATAAATTTCGTTTGTATTATTGAGCCGGTGAAGCGGTTTTGAAGGAGCGTTCCGTCCGCAGAAAATCTTTTACTTTTTAATACTTAAGTCTACTTCCCACAACAAATTTAGCTTGCGAGTAGCCTACTCTTTCCAGCTTTCTCTCATTTTGTTTACATCTTCTTGTAATTTCATTAAATTCATCAGCTGATTGTCTACTGAACAGTCCTTTTGCTGTATGAATAAGTTAGGGGGATGAATCTCGTTTAGGAATGTAAACCACGTAATGACATAGATTAATTTAAACTGTAGGCTGCTTTAATAAATGGACAGCTTTCTTTAGAATTTTCTATCTGGCCGGTTACAATTGAAAATGACACAAGCTTAGATTCGATCAATTACTCCAAAATTGATATGGCATCAGAATAACACTGTACACTATGGACCTAACTAGATTAAAGCAATGTCTCCACTAGCAGAAAATAGGCAGGAAGGATTTACTTCCTTTAGCTTGAAAATCTTTCATCTTTCCAGACATATTGGATCAATATGCCTGGCCCACGCAGTTTCTGAAGGCAAGGTTCAACTGGTCAAGCAAGAATAGTAAGCTACACGCTTAGCCAACGCAGCACCAGTTTTCGAGTTAAAACAACAGAAAAACCGCCTCGATGGTAGCTCAAGTGGTTAGCGCGTGACTTCGTGAAAGAAGAAGCTTGAATATTAAGCGGCGCTGGTTCGACTCTCGTGGTGTGGGCTTGAGCAATGCACGCCGAAGACTGCTCTCCATTCAGCGGCACATAATGGATGGAATAATTCCCCTGCAACAGCATTTTAACAACCGGAAATTTCACTGTGTCAGTCTCGGTAAACGGCCCTGCGTCAACAGCCTCTACAAGTATGCCAAAACTACCAGGAATAACCTATCAAGGCTTTGTCAGTCCGAGGATAAAGATTCAAAACCAACCAACCACACCGTTCAGTGATAGGCATAAATCAGTAGACTTAATAGCAGCAGATTTTACGTATTGAAGCAGTTGAACATAGCATGCCTTAATACGACAACGATTTGTTTTTAATGAGAAACAAATGAAGTAGCATCTATAGTACAATGATGGAAAAATACTTGAAACTACCCATTTCACTCAAAAATTTGTTCATTTTTAAATTGGTACATTTTTATTTTGTAATAAAAATGGGCCCCCCTCAAAAGTGGAAAAACGAAAAACTACTCGTTTTTCCCTTACAATGTTATGCTAGGGGGGAAAGTAGCCCGACTTTCTCCCCTCTCGGAGCCCCTGCATCTACAAAGGAGCTGTTAATTTAGTTAATTTTTCATTTTGTTTGTTTGTTTTGTTTGTTTGTTTGTTTATCTTTATCCTGCATTGCGGGAAAGCGGACTTGAGCGCTATGCATCGGTGTACGCCTTCCGACGTACACCTGACCCACGCTGCAGCCGACGGCAATGTCTGTTTCCGGTTGTCTACTCTACTTATGACTTAAATTTGGTACTACCCATTACTCGAAATCGATCACTAGGTAGAGGCAATTATCGTTAAGTTTCTTGCCCAGAGAAACAACAGCAAGTGCGGGTGGCTGGAGTTGAACATGCAGGCTCTCGACTGCGAGCCCAACGCGCTAACCACTCGGCCACGGCTGCCGACTCGGCCACGGCTGCCGACAAATGATTCCACGTTCATGCGATATTTTCAGCAGTATTATTACTGTGGTTACAGGTACTTTAAAATGGATAAATAACACATGTGACAATTCAAATAAACATTGGGTGAATGATTATAGTCTACTCGAAAATCTCACCACAGCAAAACAAAGAACGCAGTGTAAAGCTGCTCTCGAAGGGACGGTAGCAAGGGTTACAGTCGATTGCTTATGAAGTGTAACTTTGCATGAAAAAAATACTTCCAGAGATTTCACAGTTCCAAAGATTGTGTTAAAATGGCATTTCAGGTAATCGTTCAAACTGGAGCTGCACTTTCTGGGTTGCATTTCAAAATTACTGGCAAAGTGAAGTTGCCGAAAGTCAATGTTAGACAAAAGATTTGAACTCATTGCTACGCAAAGTCGCATGTAGATTACAGGTAGAATAAAAAAAAATGCTAATGTAGGACACGAGCTTTTACAGGACTTCAATAAATTACAAAAAAAAGTTAATAGGCTACCACAGAAACCAAACAAATACCAACAACAATTCAACATTGACAAGCATTTGAAACCACATAAAAACTCCATTTGAAATGGCCTAAGCCTTCATAAAATTAAGATAGATTTTAGAACAGGGATCTGCAAACTCTTATGCAACAGATACAAAGCAGACGATATTTCCACAAACTGGACGTCGGAATGTGGCGAATGAAAGCTCACGATCTTGTCGCAGGTAAATTAAACAGACAGGTACCAGTGGTTGCAGACCCTTGGTGTAAATTTAAACCAGACGACAACATCGATCAAGCAAATCGATATGTGAAAATTAAATTCCATTCTCAAAACAATTAGCCTACACCAGAAATCTAAACATGATAAAAGCAACGTTTCTGGTAAAAACAGTTTTAACAGTTAAGTTTAGCAATAAAAAAGCACTATATATTATCTAATTTTTAAAATAATGAGTTAAGGTTTTTGTGTCACGCACGGTTCTTATTTTCGGGTGTGTTTACTTATGGAAGAAGCTTTTATTTAACGAAATCACTATTTTGGAAAAAACGAAACTAGATAGCACAAAAAGTACCAGTTCGGCAACAAAATGTTTTTTGCAGAGAAAAGGGAAGAACTTAGACTAAATAAGAGATAACTACAAGAGGGATGCGTCGCTATCGATGTGAGAAATATTTCCTTGTGTCAACATGTTTAAATACAGCCGAGTTTGTACAACGCAAATGGACAAAGCAGTGCTACAGACGTCAACATTGTCCTAAGCCTAAAGCAAGGGTGATTTCCTAGAGTGGCCAACTCCAAGAAACATTGCTACGGCGCGTACGTTAACAATAAATGAGTATAAGTATGGCAACATGAACAAAAAACAACACTTTTAATCGCAGACAGGTAAGAATGCTACAACAGGGACTTTAACGGGGTACATTATCTGACGGGTAGATTTACCAAAGCAGGAAAGATTGACGGCATGATTAGCTTAATTTTGAATTTGAGATTGGCAAATATGTGGTTGAGACAAAGTTATCGTCAACAAGTCCGCAATGAGTGAATGAGAGTAAAAAAGGGAACATTTTAGTCCATATGTCATTGATTAGGTCTTGCAAAGAATAATGAAATGCTTTTCCCTAAATGCAGAAGGCATATAAACATAAACAAAAACATGCGAATAAATAAAACAATTGATAACAACGCACACAACACTGAATACGACAGTACGTCAAACAGGAATTCTTTGCACGATCCATTCACCGATGTCATTGATGCACTGCTTCCTCGTGTCTGGAAGGTCGTGGATGATGTCGTGGTAGCTGCCTTCATATACCTACAGGGAAGATATCGTTTGATTTCGTCCTCTGTCATATCGCGTTACTTCGCTGCAACCTTATATTCACGTTGGCGCAGTTGTGATTTTATATCCGGACAGCAAATCCGTCACCTTTTTACATTGATTTAACGTCTGCAGACGTTGAATCAATGTAAATAGCGACCGATTTGCTGTCTGGGTAGTTAACCGCTTCAACCCAATCAGATAACAATGCCTTTTTTACTTTGATAAAACGTCTACAGACGTTGAAGAAGAAGTAAAGCTTTTTTTTATGTAAGACTAATAATCGCGCTGTCATCATCATTTCACCAGCAATGCATTTTACGCCGTAAAATTGATGTCAAAAAAAGATGTGAGAGACAAGCAGGTGCCCAATGCCCAGGTTTGAAAAATATGTAGAAACAGTAATACTGGGCTCAGTTGAAAAGCAAGTTTATAGAGGCACGACCGAACTTCCTACAAACTACGACAGAAGCAGAACGAAAACGAATCAACTGAAGATTACTAGTCCTAACATTCTAAGATATTAAGCAATTGCCTTTTCCTTGAACTGGTTGTTAATTACAGTACGGTACCTTTAACGTCTTATCCTGACTTTTGGCGCACTCATCCAGCCATTTCGATCCTTCGATATCACAGATTGGGTCCGCTCCTCCGTGGAGTAGGAGAAAGGGAGAAGAAAACTCACTTCCAACTTCCGCGACTGTTTGGGTAATGCGGAGGAGCTCGTAAGCCATCTTTCCTTTGACAACGTTGCTTTGCAACGGGTCATTAGCAAGAAGTTTCAACTGAAATGTGTGCAATACATTTGCCTCTAAAGTTCAAACCCAAAACAAGATAGCTCCTGTGCCAGTGGGTTTGTGTCCGTTGCTATGACAACCGGGTAACGATCAAAACGTGGCAAGCATTGATAAGCGATGTCACAATGTCCAACAAAAGCATATACCGTAGTTACAAACTGATCAAAATTTATTGGATAAAGATAAGTCTCTTCAAATAGACTAAGTCGTACAGTATACCATAGCCAAGGTTAACAACTAATGATGAGTAGGCAAATACAACAACTTGGTAGGAAAAGATCTAACACAAAACACTAGCTAAAACACAATACATATGCAGTGCTATAACGGGTTTAACATGATTTATTACAAAGAGATATAACATAGTTAAAAAATCAACTTAAATGTTTTCGACACGAACGTGTGTCCTCATTAGGAATTAATTAAATCTGCAATGTACATAAAATGAAAACTATCAGATAAATCAGACTATGCGCATGCCTGTATTTTACACCTCATGTGATCTGTTACCCATCGTATAATTTACTCGTAATCATTCTTGATTATAGGCAAATTGTTCGTAAACAATTGTTCGCAAAACACTTGTTCGTAAACAGTTGTTCGTAAAACAATTGTTCGTAAGCAGTTGTTCGTAAAATTAAATCCCTAAAACAATTCTTCGTAAATCATTTCTTGGTATACATCAATTCTCAATTGCATGCACGAAGAAATGCTTTATGAAGAATTGTTTTACAAAGAATTAATTTTACGAACAATTGTTTTACGAACAATTGTTTACGAACAATTGTTTTACGAACAACTGTTTACGAAAAAAACGTTGGACACAATCATTCTTGTATCACTTGTTCACTTTGTGCTTTTCAGTCCGGAGTGTCGTTACAGTTACTTATAGTGCATAGTCTGATTTATCTTATAATTTTCATTTTATGTATATTGCAGATTTAAGTAATTCCTGATGAGGACACACGTACGTGTCGAAAACGTTTTTGATATTTTGATTATGTTATATCTCTTTGTAATAAAACAGGTTAAACCCGCTAAAGTTACTTTGTTTTGTTTGTCTATGGTTGAGCAAACTCTCCACTAAAGCGGAACTTTCATGAATAGTAATGCAATGGATTAAGGTTGTAAACGTGGTAGTTCTATGCTCATTTCGAACCACCAAATGTTATCTTACAACTGAAAACAATTCAGCAAAGTACCTGATCTTTGTCCCGAGTTGATCCTTTGTCGTCCAGCAATGAGACTTGTGTGCCAGGAATGATCGTGGCCGCGACATTTACGAGGAATTGCTATAAACCACACAAGATGCAGACATTAGCATGGCTTTAGCAAGCCAAACAATAACAAAAGTTTCCCTTTTTACAACGTTTCAACGTCATCGGGCGTTGAATCAAGGAAAAAAGGAGAATATTGTCTACTGTGGTGCTGCACCGGCATGCCGTGCCAAAGTTGATGCTTTGGCTGAAATTCAGGCTTAATCGTGATGCCAAAGAGAAATGCCACATAACGTACAACAGACAACAGTAACTAACAGAAATATTCTTTTGAACACCAAACACATTGACCCCACCTTGAAGGATGACGCCATCTGTGGGTCAGTTCGTAGCATACCACCATGTATGATCACTCCTTGGAAAAGCTTCGGTTTCTCGTGCGCACCGAGCAATGCCAACGCTCCTCCCTTAAAGCACAATGTTGAATGAGTGTTTATAAAGTTTTAGAACAGAAGAGCTTGTGGTCAAAAGTCAAAACAGAAACTTCTTCGCAAAGTGTGCGGGATCATCAGCAGTGGCGTCCCAGACCGCAAATCAAACGTTTTTTACTTTGATTTAACGTCTGCCGACATTGAATTGATCAGTGTAAAAAACGTTTGATGTGCTGTCAGGGGTGAGCTAGCGTAGTAACACATCTGAAGCCACAAGGTTGACAATAGGACGATCTTAAAGCCTTCCCCTGAAATGTATTATACTTTTTCTAAAATGACTTAAAAACGTGTGTTTTTTTATGTCAAGTATAGCATGCATGACTGATTGTTACGGTAGCCGTGGTGGCAAAAAGCCACAAAACAGCAGTTGATGTTGTGAATTTTATATATTTAAAGTCAATGCTTTGAAATGGATCAACGTGTAATGCAGATGCTTAACTAGTGTTAGCTGAAGATTTGTTGCTGATCTCTTCTTCATCTACAAAACAACACTTAAGATTCGAACCAGTTACCAGATTGGCTTAAACTTCCCATTACTAAAACCATAAAGCCAGGACAAGCCTTTTTCACCGTTTGACTCACACCATAATAAACATGGCACATCGATAATAATAAAACGACAAACTACAGTTCTGAACGGTTAGATCAAACCATTGCTGAGCCAATAGGAACCGCGTTACTCGTTGACGGGCATTTTGAAAAAATAAATTAACATCTTTTATGAGTGCGAAAATTGTGTGCAATTAAACCAGCGGTTGTAAAGCGTGAAAGTTACCATTGATTGCCCGAAAAGAAATAACGGGAGATTAGAATGTTGTGATGAGATTTCAGCAATATGTTGATGGAAGTCGCGGATGAATATCTTGTAATCCTTGACAGTTGTTCGCGGGCCTTCACTTTCTCCGTGACCAACTAGAACGAGCAGATAAAAAAGATAGAAAAAAATTTTAGCAGAAAAATTGATATGAAAAAAAAATTGTGATGTAAGATCATGAATTGAAAACCAAACGTAAAATGAACTGTCAATCAAGAATCACAGTCGAGTGGTGAGAACCCTGGTATGGAGCTGGAAGGGCGCCGGTTCGACACCACTCAAGAGCGTGTGGCTGTGTCTTTCACAGGACACTTGAAGATTGGCTTTCTTGCCTCCCCGTACACTTAATCTAAATCTCCAACCATTGGGCGTCACCTTGGATATGACAAACAACAACTGAAGAGCGTGAAAAAGTAAAACAACTCTCTATAAAAAAAAATAAAGGCGTTAGGACTGTTAATCATTTGTCCAATCCCGGTTAATAATTTTCAACTTGTGAAAAAAATAAAACATTGCTGACAGATCTTATGCAAAAAAGAAAGAACAGACATCACCCACCATGGTCATGTGAAAATACAAATCCACCCAAAGAGTTTAAATGAAGAGCAAGTTCCTCAAAGCGAGCACAATGGCCGCCAAATCCATGAATCAAGAATACTAAAAACCTGCAACATTAATACAGTAGACTACTTTAGTACTTTCAATGCAGGTAAAGTTACCACTAACGTACTTTAGTCACATTTTATACCTAGTGAGTACGGTATTTGAATAGAGTGCAACCCAGCATGATAACAAGTAATTAATTGGCCTTTGAACACACACTTTTCATAACTACTTTTGAAACGTGCCTAATTTTGACATGTGATATAATAGCATCTGGACTGGAATCCATACGCTAGGCCTGTCTTTGCACGGCACATAGGATTGCCATATTTTAATGTGTTTGGCAGACTACTTTGAATTTGGCATATTGATATATTTTTGGCGTGTTTTTATTTTTTTTCAGCATTGTAAATAGTTTAAAAAACTCTGTCTTATCAATGCGCAATAGCCTATTTACAAAACTTCAGGTGTGAAAAGGCAACTTTTCCCGAATCTTAATGCTTTTTATAATTTTGCATATTGGGTTGATTTTGTCAATAGCTTGATTATATACTACCATAGACTAATAGTCCAGTCGTTGAAGCGAAAAAAAGGGCCAAACCTTGACTTAATTGGTGTAAAGCTGAAACTTTGCACATTGTTTCTGTTGATTATGTACATTGACCAAAAAAAAAATCCCTGTGAAAACCTTTTGGTGAAAAAATGTTATCCGCCTTTTTTGAAAATCCGCCATTTTTTTTTTCAAATTGGCGGATAAACAAAATTTGAATATTTTTTCGAAGTATCGTCATACTACGGCTTCTTTAAAATATGATATTATCATTGTCACAATTAATTAGCAAGTAGGTACTCAATAACAACTATATTTGACTTTAAACGAAGTGACATTAACAAAATATTATATAATAGCTTACGCTAATGCATACCGGTAATAGTTCCAAAAACGATAAATTTGTTCACTTATAGCCAGGTCCCCCATAAACATTGGCTCGTAAAAACACGAGAAATACACGTGTATTACACGAGTTTCCTCAGAATTTCACGTGTTTTTCACGTGTTTTTCACGACCAATGTTTATGGGGTCAATATATGGTTTGACCCCAAAAAATTCCTACAAAAGGTTTTCCAACGGTTTTTTCTAGTATTTATCATCAAGAATAATATATTAAAAATCTAGGAGAATCAGAGCACCGGAAAGTTGTCATTTTCAAGTTGGCCGCCAAAACTGTATAATGACAATAATTCACTTAATATTCATGCTAGAGCTTTAATTTTGGCGTCTATCCCTTGGTTTAAGGTGGTAAGAAATTCATTAAAACAATTCAAAATGAAATTAACTAATTAGTTTAATGGAAAGACTGATATGAAACAAAACCAATAGTGAAAGACTGACAGTACAAGAATCACACACCACTTATTAAGTTAGTTACATTCAGTTGCTTAATAAGTCCTGGTCATCATTCTCATCCAGTAATGACTGATTGTACGTACTGTCACAGGCATCGTTGCACTGTCCACATGCTGAGGTACAGGGTAGATTATTCTGCCTACACCTGGCAGTTGCAGAGGATAATCTATAAGAGGGAATCTGGCTCCGCATTCATGTCCGACTCTGTTGTCACAAACTGACTGCCTTCCAGTTTCCAACCCCACCCGCAAGTTTCCATATCACTCTCCTGTCCTAGCCAGACCATCATTTGGTAGTAAACCCTTAGAATTAGACAGTGAAATTTTGTTGATGACTCAAGTAGGTGGTAGGCGTTCTGGTGTCACAAATGATTGGGAAGAGACTACTTTTTTTCTTAGTACCCTACTCTGTAGTGCAATGACGAGAGGGAATCCGTCCGCGTTCCGTCCGCGTGCCCCCAAAAATCACAGCCATCGCTTGACAATCTTTGTTCACAATGGATGCTGCTGTCTGCTTTGGAAGAAGGAGGTAATTGGCACAGTCTTTCAGAATAGCATCACCCTTTACCAGCTTGTGAAAGACAGTTTTTCTTACCTACACCAAAGATTCTTGATGTTGTGTCACATCCAGTGCCTGGCATGTAGAAAAAGTAAATGGGAACATAATTCTTCACCCATCACCATTTTCAGTTCGTTTATATAATACACTTTGTCAGCATTTTCCTTGTCGGAACGGAAATATAGATCTCTGTTTACTTGTTGCGCATAATGAAGAAGCAGGACCAACAGATCTGTGTCTTCTCCAATCAACGTTGTCGAGTGTGACACTGCACTAAGAACAGTAGCCTTCACAATCGGAACATCAGCATCCCCTGGAGCATTGATCACTTCGCAGCCTTTAGGCTACCCCGACGTGTTTTACTGATCGAATAGGTCGATCATTTTTTTTTTGTTTATGTACATTAACATTATCCTCGGCCACAACACCATTCACAATATTCCTCAGGGTTTGATCTGTTCAAGATGTGAACACATCTTTAGAGATGCCTAGTCCTGTTCCTCATCCTTTGGTCGCCCAGATTTTCGACGTTTTGCCTCAATACTCTGCCGCATTACAGGGTTACGTTAAATCCATATATAAAATTAACGCTACAAGAATGATGGTATAAACAGTGCAGCATGCAAATCGCCACCGCAATATTCAATACGACCTTTCACGGCGAATGACCAATCGTCAGAGCGACTCTCACAACACTCTAATATAGTCCTTGCAAAAACATCTGTTTTAACAAAACTAAAGCCAGATCTGTCCGTGAGAACTCGAGTCCCACAAGACAAACAATGAGTCTTATTGTCGAAATTGCCATCAAGAATTCGAACACTTCATTTCCTTGTGATGCAGGACCCACTTTCCTGTCTGTTGTTCTTAAGCTGTACCATGGCCACCTTAAGATACGACCTGATTTTTCACATTTTGCAGAAATTTCCAGGTTATTCTAACTTTGGGCGAATGTTTAAATAAATCTTTCTAAAAATTAGATTTTTACGCTTTCTTTATTCTTTTCCTCAGATGACACAATAGGTTTAACATCCTCACATGTTGAAAAACAAAGAAAATTTGATTTCGAAGATTTTAGTCAGACTGTTAATTTTTCAATAACAGTCTGATTTTGCGTTGTTTATCTTACTTTTTCTCATTTGCTACTGCTTCCCCAAGGCAGCAAAAACGTTTTATGTCATTAAGAAACCGCAAAAAGTAAAAACATCTCAAAAAATGTCAGTCAAGCACTAGCAGTAGCTGTAATCAAAATCTGCAAAATGTGACAAATCAGGCCGCAACTCTAGGTGGCCATGGCTGTACCTATATCGATTGGGTTGGTGTAACGTTTACGACAGTCTATGTGTACTTTTCGACCAGCTATCGCAACAATGTTGTCCCCTCTATTAGTACTGGCAGCATCAATCCCATCAGCACCCTGGGATTTTTTTTTGGTCATTGTACACAATGAACAGAACCAATGTGCAAAATTTCAGCTTTACACCAATTAGGTCAAGGTAAAACCCTTCAACAACTGGACTATAAGGTGTTGCGACCGTGCCATATTTTAATGTGAAAATGCATTGTAACTACCAAATGTGGCAATTCTGTTTGCCATGCAAGATGAGGCCTAGGGTTTGGCTTCCAGTCCAGACTCCAGATGCTACTATAGCAATGTTCACGACATAGCAAACAGTTTAATCAGCAGACAGTTCTTTGAATATTAAATTTATAAACTCCAGTTTGCCTGCGATGAGTCCCAGAAATTAGAATTTATGCTGTGATAGGAATCACATACTTTGGTTGTGGATTCGGTTTCCAATACTTGCAGTACAAATGCTGACCATCTTTGTTGACCAAGTGATCCGTTTCAGAAAACAGCTTTCCACTGAATGTCTTTGACATTTCTCTAAAATACAGAGTGTGCAGAAAAACTTAAACAGTGCTTACGTTTCTTTACAATTAAGTTAAAGAAATGTATCTTGCCAATAAACTACAAATCAAAGATTGTAAACCAAAACACGTTATTTCTCAGCTACATTAAACTCACCTGACATAGAGGATAAATCCTCAATTTATTGCACTGTCAAGATATTACCACAGCCCCAATGACCAAGATATTCCACAGATCAATTTTTAATCACAACCAAATTAACATATGATTTCTGTATAACGTGGAATAGTAAGCAGATGGAACACTAACATAAAACAAGAACATGGTGAACGACGAAAAATAAACAATGTTACTGTGAAAACATAATGTACGTCACAAAAAAAGTCATCTTCATATGGAAGACAAACTTGTTACCAGAACTTTAATGTAACTTGCTTGACATTTAGTATCCAAAGAGTCAACGTGACAATAAAATTATACATGCACAAAATAAACACAGCCTGATAATCGCTTGCTGACAATGTGTCAACAAGCCCATTCACTGAACCTGTAAGCAGATTTGAAAAGAGAAAATAAAACAACTGATTACGGCTGATAGCATACATTAGACACAAGGGTGGATATGGTGGAGTGAATTTAAGTTTCTTCTTCGCATCAGTTTCATTATGCTTTGTGATTAACCATCTGTCAGGCATGCTGTGTATGGGTAAACATTTTTTGTTTATGGAAAATGACACAAGCAAATCAACCAGTAAAAAAGCAAACAAGAAAAATGTAGAATGCCCAAGCAACCACAATACATATGACAAATTTGCCAAGCGTCTTGAAATCGGTTGAATAAACATTTCAGACAAATACATAAATCCAAACATAGCAGTACTGAGTAAGAGAAGTTTTGTAGCTGCCTTTTTCCAATCATTCAACGAATGTCTCGATTGGAAAAGAAAACATCCCAGACCAACCCCAGCAAAGTAGAGGGATAAAAAACCAACACAAGATGCTAAGCCTTCTTTATTTGCCATAAAAAAACCATTGCGATTATCGTTAAACAAAACCGTTGTTGCATTAACAGGTGGATAAGATAAGACAAATTGGTAAACAATTGCAATTATTGCAGATAGCCACAAGCAATGTCTAACTTTAAACAATTTCAATAGCAAAACTGCTGAGGTTTTCACCAGCGCTAATGTAAAGAAAAAATTCCAGTGTATACCGTACTCAGTGACATGCTCATTGTACCCAGACAATTTAACTGAAATTAGTCTCAGCAGGCCAAGAACAACAATTGGCCATGAAGAGAATATTTGAAATAACATTGCTGACAAAGTTAATCGCGTAGAGCTTGCAGAGTCCAGTTCATGACTCTTTCTTGCTTCTCTACATACAACAGCATTAGTTATGATGTAACCTCCCACACCCAAGTCAAGCAGACCAGTTCCAAACTTTTCAACCTTTGCAAATCTTCTTGGAAAAGCATGAAAATCCACAGCTAGAATACATATGCACGTTGCAATGTTTACATATGCTCGAAAACTTGTCAAAAAAGGCATTTTAGAAGAAACCACCATTCCTGAACCTATGTCTTCACCAAGCTTATCTGCAGTGTGTTCTTTAGTTTTTACATCTTCAAGGCCAGATTCGTTTTCTTTTTCATTTAAATACGACTGATAAAAATACGTTGAAACACAACTAGCATTATCTTCTAATTGCTGGAGATTTTTTGATGATGTTTTCCACAGCAACAACAAAGCAGATGTGAGCAATGTGATGGAAGTCAATAAAATTATTGATGTTACATTAGAAAATTCAGTCAATATTAACGTTATTGGCAAAATTAGCAAACCATAATCGAGCAAGTATCGTAGAAATTTATTTTGAAAAACAAAGCTTGGCAAACAACTGAGAAGAAGAGCTCGTGCAAGGACCACTAATGGCGAGAAGCTTGATATTACAGTTATTTCAAAAACAGAAGTTCCATTCAATCCACTGACAAATTGTTCCTTTTTTAATTTCCAAGACATGCCATCCATTGTGGTGCAATATTGAGATATTCTGGATTGATAGGAACCAAGGTGTGATACAAGTAAGTTGCAATGTGATCAAGAAATACTCATAAAAATTTTCGTTTCACATTGAAATGATGTAGTCTAAGTGATTACAGGTGTAACATATCTGCAAATTTAACAAAAAATAAATAACAAATGATGAAAATGCCCCTTCAGCGAATAACTGTTTGTTGTGCAGTTACCAACAAGCAGTTATTTGCTGGAGGAGCATCTTTCTTACTGAATTTATATTAGATTACGTTTGCTTGATCAAATAATGAAGAGAAGTATGATTTATTTCAGTAGCCTAGGCCTATTATAGGTATTGGTCACAGCGGTAAACCATAATCTCTTCGTGGGAAAATTGTAACATAAGATTCCCGAATCCGTTCGTCTGTATGTATCGACCGAGAAAGAAACACTTCTTGAAACGTCTATTCAATAAGTGTATTCCTGTAAAATTAGCCCGCGGCTATCGAAATCGAGATGCAATGCCTTACACCTCTAAAAAACTGTCACTACGATACAGATTACTTGGATAAAAGACGGAGAATTTTTCCAGCTAGCAAGCACCAAATAAACCAGTTAAATGTGCGACCGACTTCCAACACACAACTTCAAGAATGAATCAGAAAAATTTGTGATAACTCAAAGACACATCAGCAGTTCGTGTGACGCAATATTTCATGTTTAAACAGGTTTCAACAGGTTTGACACAGGTCTTACGAACGATGGGGCAATTTTGGCTCATGTTTTAGGAATTTCCATGACGAAATATTCAGTAGACTTGAACGGTTTTTATATGACGTTTGCAGGCCTCGAAATTCGTTTTTGCTGACGGCGGTCAAACGTGTCCGGTCTGAGCAGCTATTTCGGCGGACAAATTAAGTCTCACGGCGGACACACCAGTTTTAGCGTCGATCGTCATGCTTAAATCACTTTATCTTGATAATTCTTCCCCATTTGAGAACTATAGCTACTGTTTAGAAGACTTTTTAAAATTTTAGCGAAGTCACTCTGAAGGGCTATCATCAGCACAACGACGTGCGCTTGAAGAGTCAAAGCGCCGTGTAGCTGCTAAATACGCCGCAAAACTGATTAACTTCCACCGAACGAGGTCGTGTGGCTTCTTGCGTCACAATGCTCTGGGCATGAGTCGGAAAACTTCCACACTACTATTTGCTGCTGTGCAAAGTTTCACTTGGCTTTTTTCTTTTGGTTTATTTTTGTGTGTCATGTGAGCGAAAGCGAATTTTCCCTGGGCCTTTTCTTTCTTATTGTAATACCAAAACTTAACAAATTTTGCTGCATCTTGCTGTAATAGCCTACGTGTATTAATCTAATTTTGTAACCAATCTTGTCTTATCAATGTTACTCGGAGATCAAAGCCTCTTACTCGGAGATCAGACATTGTGACGTAAGATTTGAACTAAGTTGCGCGTGATTAGTGTAGAAGTACCGGTACTCCCAGTCCCATCGATTCTTAGCGAAGGATCCACCTTTGTTACGCTGATTCAATGTCAGCAAGAAGAATGTCATCAATAGTTGAAGCAACATAAAAATCGAAAGTTTTCCTGCTTGAACGGAAGCTAAGGAATACAGTATTCACATTTTGTAGATGCACGCTAGAATGCGCGGAAATTATATTCTCGCAAGAATTGTACGTGCTATGCAATGACGATTTGTATCGCTCTTGTGTTATTTTTCGGCGGACAAATATGACCGATCTAGATGGTACTTCCCGCGGACATCACATGCTGTGACGGCGGACATGTCCGCGGTGTCCGCCGTGAATTTCGAGGCCTGCGTTTGACCAGGCGAACAACCGTCTGGAACAGGTATATCAATACAAGAGTTGATTTTTGACATTTTTATAAAGCTATATAATTGCAAACGTTTTGTCACTTGCATGTATACAGAAAATAAATAGTTTTTTGCTAAAATTTGTGAAAAGCCCTGTTTTTAAACTTGTGTCTTCTTCCATGTTGGTGTATGTCATCTAGCTAGTAGCAAAGTACCCTAACCAGAAAGAGAAACATAGGTACTGGCAATGAATTATTTTCATATTTTTAAATGACTTGTTTTTATAAGCATTACAAGATCACCTACTGTAGTATACTACTTTTAATACTTAGAATTAGTTGTACTGTAGATGTAAATTGTTGGAGTTTTCCTGTCATTAAACTAGTTTGGTCATACACAATTTTTTTAACTATTAAACAGTCCAACTTTACACAAAATTTGTGAAAGTCTGACCACAACATGGTCTTCATGTTTTATTGGGTTTGTTTAATATTGACCAATCACAACCATAAAAACACTATTCACCTTTGAGCAAACGCGCAAAATGCTGCAAAGTGCAAGCAGGATGCCGGCCGGCCGGTTGCCGGACTGCCAAACAAAGTTTTTAATGATGGAGCTCAACATAGTGTTGCCTGACTACCGTCATTCTGGCAGAATAATTTTTCCGCTTTCCGCCTAAAAATGTCATCCGTGAATAAGTGCGAGGTATAAAATGCGAGCCGAGCTACTTTCGACAAATCTCAAATAAAACTATAATCCGCAACACATGCCACTTAAATTTTACATACATAAAATTCAGTATTAAATTACCTTTTCAGGGGTGTGCACCAATAGGTGGGCATTTGGTAGGAACTCCAAGCAGAACGGTTCAAAGATGGAGGATATATTTACGATAAACATTAAAATAATACAATTTTTGCATAATTGACACTTCTCCAAACATCTTCGAATAAAACTATAATCCGCAACACATGCCACTTAAATTTTACATGCATCGGATTCAATATTGAATTACCTTTCTAGGGGTGTGCACTAATAGGTGGTCATTTAGTAGGAACTCCAAGCAGAACGGTCCAAAGATGGAGGATATATTTACGATAATCAAGAGAATAATGCAATTTTTGCATAATTGACATCTCTCCAATAAACCTCAAGTAAAACTATAATTTGCAACACATGCCACTTAAATTTTACATGCATCGGATTCAGTATTGAATTACCTTTCTAGGGGTGTTCACCAATAGGTGGGCATTTGGTAGGAACTTCCAGCAGAACGGTCCAAAGATGGAGGATATATTTATGATAATCAAGAGAATAATGCAATTTTTGCATAATTGACACCTTTCCAAATGCCCACCTATTGGTGCACACCCCTGGAAAGGTAATTCAATACTGAATCCGATGCATGTAAAATTTAAGTGGCATGTGTTGCGGATTATAGTTTTATTCAAAGATATTTGGAGAAGTGTCAATTATGCAAAAATCGTATTATTTTAATGTTTATCGTAAATATATCCTCCATCTTTGGACCGCTCTGCTGGGAGTTCCTACCAAATGCCCACCTATTGGTGCACACCCCTGGAAAGGTAATTCAATACTGAATCCGATGCATGTAAAATTTAAGTGGCATGTGTTGCAGATTATAGTTTTATTTGAGGTTTATTGGAGAGATGTCAATTATGCAAAAATTGCATTATTCTCTTGATTATCGTAAATATATCCCCCATCTTTGGACCGTTCTGCTTGGAGTTCCTACCAAATGCCCACCTATTGGTGCACACCCCTGGAAAGGTAATTCAATACTGAATCCGATGCATGTAAAATTTAAGTGGCATGTGTTACGAATTATAGTTTTATTTGAAGATGTTTGGAGAAGTGTCAATTTTGCAAAAATTGTATTATTTTAATGTTTATCGTAAATATATCCTCCATCTTTGAACCGTTCTGCTGGGAGTTCCTACCAAATGCCCACCTATTGGTGCACACTCCTGAAAAGGTAATTCAATACTGAATCCGATGCATGTAAAATTTAAGTGGCATGTGTTGCGGATTATAGTTTTATTTGAGATTTGTCGAAAGTAGCTCAGGTCGCATTATATACCTTACACTTATTCACGGATGACTATTTAGGCGGAAAGCGGAAAAATTATTCTGCCAGAAGTCAAGTCAAGTCAATTTATTTTGTTTTAACAGCGCCATATATTAACAAATAATCAGAGTAAAATGTAATTGTCAAAACAATGCATTGTACAACTGTTGGTTAGATTATGGCGCAATCAGGATGGTAGCGAAAGACCATAAGCAGTCATCTAGTCAGCCACCACCCCATCACAGTAAATCTAACTACACATTCATACACACTAGTGTGCAGAGGCAGGCACACTACTTCATTGAATAAAAAGGGCTCGCCACTGAGATTGAAAAACAACTACTGTTGGTTTGAATCTGCATTCTCAGACTGAGTAAGCCGAGGATGAAGATTCAAACCAACGACCAAGAATTGACCAACCACCAATAATTAGTGATTGTGTGCTATAATAGGCTACAGCACTTGCGAAAGTTTTCCTGAAATAACGAAGAAAAACGTGGATACCACCACCGAATTGCAACAATTTTTATGTGAAGCATACAAAAACAGGGCAATTTGATACTAATAACTGTAGAGAACAAAGATTAATAAGTACGATATGATGATATAGGCCTACTGTAAAGGTAAGTTATCCTTTGTATTGAGCACTTAAGGTACGCATGTATATTCATGTAACAGTTGGTTTTTGAGATTTTTTTTAAAGCAATGGAACGGTAAATCTTTTATATCGTGAGAAATTTCACTCCACACTTGCACACACAAGAAATGGAGTGTTTTTTTGCCAAAGTTTGTTTCAAACCTGGGAAGAAAAAATCTGGTTTTAGCCTTATGTCTTGTATCATGTTGATGTATGTCGTCTAATTTAACAAAGTAGCCAGAGAAACATGCTGGCAAAAAATTATTTTCGTACTTGAACATGAACTGTGCATATGCCAGCTTTGCAAGGTCACTCACTTTTAATACCTGAAATTTGCTGTACATGTAGGTCGTCGAAGTTTTCCTTTCACCAAACAAACACGCTCTAATAAATTTGTTCTGAATCACTTCCACCTTGTGTACTAACGTTTTGTTGGCCCTACCCCAATTAATTATCGAATATTGAAGATTTGATTTAAATAATGAAAAGTAAATTAATCGTAATGTGGATAATGAGACATAGTATCTGATTTTGTAAGCAATGCCACATACTTTACTCAATTTTGTGCAAAGGTCAGAGATATGGGCGTTCCAGTTCAATCTGTGGTCTATCGTTACTCCAAGATATTTTACTTGATCAGTTTTGTTAATGCTTTGGCCGTTTAAGGTGAGAGAGAACGATTTTGCAACAGGAGGATTTCTACAAATGATCATAAAATTAGTTTTAGTGTAATTAATCGATAATTTATTGGTTCTCATCCATACATCAATCTTTTTTATTTCTTCATTGGCTTGTTGTTCTAGGCAAGTCAAATTATGGTGTGTCATGTTTAGGCTGGTGTCATCCGCAAAAAGAGTAGTCATGAAAGAGGACGCAGTAGGTAGATCGTTCACATATAATAAAAATAACAAAGGACCAAGGACTGACCCTTGAATGACGGTGGTGTTGCCTGACACAGCCAAATAATTTTTCCTACTAGCGCCTTAAAAGTTTCCAACTGTCACTCTCGTTTCACCAGCCCATTTGTTTATTGCAGAACAGATAAAAAAAACTGTGAACTTTTTTTTGAATACCGTAGTGCTTTTTTTTGTCAATTTTGAATTAATTTCTCTTCTCTAAAAAAGTTTATACCTTTTAAAACATGGATATTTTTATATATCCGGACTCCGGCCATTTTTGGGTCAGGACTAGAGATGTAAATGCAAAAAAACGAATCGTTTTTTTTTTTCTTTTTGAAACGTGTTTTTTTCAAAAAAAAACAAAAACACTCGTTTTTTTGTTTTTTTTCATATTTTTCTGGAAAAGTTGCAAATTTTTTACAATTTGCAGTTTAGTTTCATTACAGTGCTCTTGAAAAACGTTAAACTAGTAAAAATGGTTTTTATGGTTATGCTGAAATTTCTAAGTGTTTGTGCTTGCACTGCTTGGCAGCAGCATATGTTTTTTTGCATAGTCCTACGTTGTTTCGCTTTTTTCTTCATTCTCAGGCATGTTTGTGGCAGTAGACTTGACAAACATTGAATTAATGCAATTTGATACATGACATAATGTAGATGAGTTAATTTCTTTTTCCTTTTATGGAAGCATAGTTAATAAATATACACTACCTATTAACTATGATGGAAGCAGTGGCGTAGCTAGGGAATGTGCCGCCCAGGGTGGATTCAGACTTTGCCGCCCCTTCAAGAAAAAGCATGTGAAAATGAAATGCGTTTTATTATCAGATTATAATCAAAATCAAAAATCGTAGTCTGAAAGTGCGCTTGATTCACAGCTGATCATTCACAGATCCATTGCTAAACGACAATAATGTTGAATTACACAATTTCAGCAGTAGGGTTGTTCCAAAACTGCTACATATCGTACCAATAACACAAATAAACTTTTTGAGATCAATTTTCTTCGCTGATTCCGAATATGCTTTCGTTTTTTCTATAGCACATCAGGTTTATATTTTTATGTGTCAAGTCGCAAAAAAAATGTTTCTAAAATGTCACTGGGAATCACAACGCATGGTCAAATCCGCATTGTATAAACAGGCTTGAAGTTAAAATCGTCGCTATTATCATCATCATCATCATCAATGTTTTATTTGTCAGTAACAGGAACATAGGTACATGTTTGAAATATGCAATATACACAGTACAAAAGTTACACAAGTTCCCATACCGACAGGGAGACAACGAGACGACCATACGGTCTACTAGTCAATTGCCACCCTACGGAAATTACGATTTTGCCATTTAAAATAAGCTTACAAGAGAAAAATAATAATTGAAACGTTCCCGCGCTTCAACAACAGCATACGCACAAAAAAAAAACATATTGATGATAACGTAGGCCAAAACACAAAATTCCATGAAGCAAGCAGAGAATAATAAAATTTCCGAAGCAACTGACAAGTTGGTTTCCATAACATATCACTTACGATGCACTGTAGCTTTGTAAAATTAACGTTTTGATCTCTTTTTTGAAACAACGAAATGATAAGTTTTTTAGCCTACTTGGAACCTCTGACCAGAGCATTGGTCCCAATACCTGCATGGACTTCTTGCCAAATTCTGTGTTTGATCTGTTTATAAAATAATTGTTGCCTGTTTGATATCTTGTGTTATGCTGATGAATAGATGAAGCATTTGTAAATAAATCACAATACGTAGACGGATACTCATTCATATGAACTTTGTACATATGTTTTTTTATTTCAATGTTATGTATGTCTTTTAGTTTCAAGATGTTCATTTTGAAAAATAAAAAATTAGTGTGAGCATAGTAATTTTGTTTCGTAATTATTCTTATAACCTTTTTTTGTAATTTTATTAATGGATCCAGTGCACTGTCACAGGCCTTTCCCCAGCTTGAAATACAATATTGCAAATGACAGTAAATCAAAGCGTGATACACATCTTTTAAAGTGTCTGTGTTGACATAATTTCTGAGTTTAAGCAACGCCCATGAACCTTTTGCTACTTTTCCGCAAATTTTATCTATGTGATATTTCCATGTTAATTTGTTATCTATGTAAACGCCAAGGTATTTTATTTGATCTTTTTGTTGAATGCTTGTGTTACCAATGTTAATGTTAAAATTTTTTATGTGTTTTTTATTTGTTATTAGCATGTATTCAGTTTTTGAGAAATTTAATGATAATCTATTAAGCTTCAACCAGTTGTAAACTTTTTGCATTTCGGCATTCACATTGTTCTGCAAATTTATTTGACATTTGTCGCTCATCGTAAGATTGGTGTCGTCAGCAAATAGTTTAACATTCATGTTTGTTGAATTTGGTAAGTCATTTATATAGAGTAAGAAAAGAAGGGGTCCCAATGTCGATCCTTGGGGCACACCGCAGGTAACCTGTCTTGAGTTTGAAGAGATTCCATTGACGACCGTGTGCTGTAGACGATTGCTGATATAGCTTTTTAACAATTGTAATGGAAGGCCCCGAAAACCGTATGTTTGCAGTTTCTGTATGAGAATAGTGTGATCAACTGTGTCGAAGGCTTTAGCTAAATCAAGAAATACAGAGCAAGTTGTATCTTTATTATCTAGGTTAGTTAAGATGTTATCACAAACGTTTGACACAGCTAACGAAGTGGAATATTGTGGTCTAAATCCATACTGATGTGGTGTGATCAGGTCTTTTTTTGTTAGATAATTGTACATTTGTTCATACAGGCATTTTTCGAATATTTTGGTGAAGGGGGACAATAGTGATATGGGCCTATAGTTGGAACAATTTTTCCTGGAGCCACTTTTGAAGATTGGGGTAACTTGAGCGACCTTTAGTACATCAGGATATACACCTTTATCGATACACTCATTGAATAAGTTGGTGAGGAAAGGGGCGATTATTGGTGAGGATAGTTTGACAAATCTCATAGGTATTCCATCATGTCCTGTACTTTTAGAGACAGAAAGATTATTAAGATGTTTTAATACTTCTTCTTGATTGACAGGTTTTAGGAAAAAGGAGAATGGGACACTTTGCAATTTCAATAATGAGCCAGGAGACGGTAGAGGGATTTTAGATGCCATAGAAGGACCAATTTCTGTGAAATAATCATTAAAACAGTTACTTATTTGTGCAGGGTCAGATATTTTTTCATTGTCAGTGCTAATTATTTCTTCTGGTATGTGAGCTGTGTGCTTATGTTTGTACTTGATGATGTCATTTATGGTTTTCCATATTTTTCCAGTGTTGTGCTTGCTTTGCGTAATAAGAAAACTGTAATGCATTTGTTTTGCTTGCTCTTTGGTATAAGTAAGTACATTTCTGTACTTTTTGTATGTTGCTTGTGCAGAAGTGTTTGTTGGGTCTTTTATTTTTAAGTGATATAGTCTGTTTTTAGTTTTGATGGAGTTCAAAATTCCTTTTGTTAGCCATGATTTGGTCTTGAGTTTTCTTTCTCTTCGAGACAACAATCGTAAAGGTGCATGCTTGTTTAAAGTGTCATTAAAAGTGTCGATGAGATGATTAAATTTGCTATGAACTGAATCATTCCTTTCTGTGTATTGGTTGGTCAAGCTATTTTCCAGATCACAAACGAATTCATCAGCAACAAAGTTTTTCATGTTCCTTACTTTTTGTGTATATTTTTCTTGTTTTGGTTTTACAGAGTTTATCACAACTACAATAGGAAAGTGGTCAGAAACATCGTGAATAAGAACATGGCATTGAATTTTATTTGATTGGTCGTTGCTGTATACATGATCGATTAAAGTTGAACTTGTGGAAGTTACACGGGTTGGGGATTGTACTAATTGATTGCACCCTAAAGAGAGAAACGCATCACAGTAATTTTTTACAGCAGAATTTTTTGTCTTTGCTAACATATCAATATTAAAATCACCACAAATGTAATATTGTTTTTTGAAATTATTTAACGAATCAATGCACTCACAGAATTTGGTTTGAAACTCAATTAACTTATTTTTGGGATGCCTGTATAGGGTAGGTGCGGGACCCATGGGACAGATTTTTTTATTTGTTAATAGCGACTCCAACATAAATGCTACGTCGTCCATTTTTTCATAGTTTGTAGATCCACAGACTTACAAGCTATGATGTAAAAATTATTGAAATGTTATAATTAGTTATTGAGTTATTCAACATTTTATCAATGTTGTTGGTTGTCCCATGGGTCCCATACCTATGGGACCGATGGGACAGTGTTATGGGACCGATGGGACATATCCAAAATTGCACAAAAGAAGTACAAAAAATGATTTTATGAACTGAAATTGGTTATTTACATTAAAAGTGAAAAATCAACATGAAAAGTCAAGTTCCTTTGTCAATGTTAGTAAGCAATTGCAATATCCATGTGTAGGTTGTCTATACAGACGAAACAATCTCTGAGAAACGTAGAATGCCGCTTAGGCGTGTTGTCATATCAACTGGTTGTGGCAAGGATTATTTTTTCTTTATCTTTTTGAGAAATTGAGGCAACATCCTCATTGTTTGGAAAGACAAATTAAAATGCCTATTTAAAATGCCCTTGTCCCATCGGTCCCGCAATCAGCAATTTTGGAAAATATTTTTCTGCTGTCCATGCTGTTGACATCTGAAACTCCATTAGTATCACAAACCTTGCTTCTTATATCACTGATTTAAAACAACTTTATTGTCAATCATCGTTATTTCTGATATTTTCCACAGATTTTTTTTAATCCTATAGCTACAAGTTATTTTAGTGTCTTAAAATTAATATTTTGCCGCCATTGTTTACACAGTTGAGCTAGATTCTACTCCTTTCACGTGCGCAACCTGAGATACATATTTCGTGTCCAAAATCAATATTGCCAAAAACTATTCACTAGAGGGCAAGATATCGCGCTGTCCCTTCGGTCCCCGTGTCCCATCGGTCCCGCACTTCCCCTACTACACCAACTGTGCACTGTCTATTGTTTGATAAAGTAATATCCACCCAGAGATCTTCACATTCCTGTAAGTTTAGACTTAAATTATTAATTTGATTATACTTTATTGAACTGCTTACGTATAGCCCGACACCACCTGCTTGTATTTTAGCATCAGTTTGTTTGTTATTAAAGTGGACAAAATTATAGCCTTGCAAGCTAACAAAATGCAATCGATTTTCATTCAGCCAGGTTTCTGACACAGCAATAAGGTCCGGTGCTTCTTGCATTTCGACAAGCAGTGATTCTAATTTTTCAAAGTTGCCAACTAGGCTTCTCATGTTTACATGTAAAATCGATAGCTGGTTCCTATTAATATTGTTAGTTAAAGAGAAGGAGTTTTTTGAATAAAAATTTTTACAATCCGCAGACATTGCCACAAACAAAGTATGACCAACAGATGAATACAAAACCAATAACGCAGGACACGAAAGATTACAAAATGACTTTACAACAAAACAGATTAAAAGCAAAATCACCAACACCTGCATTTATAACTTGTAGTCAGGATAATCAAAGAATTCACTTATGTGTGACGAAATAGGACGGTGACCAACAAGCACCGAAAAAGAACAAATAACAAGTCTGGTTTAAGTGGTGTAAGAAACACTTTAGAAAATAAACAAAACACTATTATTGCGTTATGAAATATTTAATTTAGCAAGGATTTTGGAAATTGACTAAGTAATAATTTTAATGTGAAACTAAATTAAATTAAATTACGGTACTTTAGTTGATGAGAGGTAACTCAGGGCAAAATTCCGTCAAGCAGTGATATAGAATCAAATGAATTGTGTTAAAATGACTTGATTAAAATATGCAGCTTAAAAAAAGAATTAAGACTGGCGAGGATAATGGATATACTTACGTAGACGTAGCCTAAGTTAGTCGGTTTATGATATCGATCAATGTCGGAATACGAATTGTAAAATACAGTACGAGAAAAAAAAATACGAGTTCGGAAGGTGAAGATTTCAAAAATATTATTATTACGTCACAAAGGATGAAACTTAGGGGAAAAATATTAGTCAGTCTTGACCTAGCTGAATCTGATTACTGTACTTCAAAATTGTGTAGAACTACAAATTAATAGAATAACAAACTAAAATGTCAAACTGCGTCGCATTTGCATCGCTATAGGTCAAATTTAAACACTGAAAGTTCAAATATCTCAAAAACCTGATGGACTAGAGAAAAAATAAAATAAAAGGACACTTTCGGAATCAGCATCAAAAACCCTTCAAGAATAACACACTGAAATAACCTAATCGGATCTCCCTTCAAAATTTGCTGTTGACCAGAGTAATTTAACCAAGAAATAAAGAGCCCAAAATGTAGATACTTAACTCATGTTTAGCAAACAAACGTTTAAACGAAAATTCTTAGCCCACTGCATGTTCGGTACTACAAATACTAATAACTTTATGCAATTACTTTAATCAAACATACTTTGAGCTAAAAAGTGTTAGTCTGCGCAGGGGCGCGGGAAGTAGGGGTGCTCAAGGTGTTGCAGCCCCCCTAAAGCTAATTCAGCCCTCCTGGAATTTGCGATAAATGCTTCAGCACCCCCTACAAAATTCTGACAATTCAAAGTAGGCTACATAACGTTGTAAAGGAGGTGAGGCTTATTACTGATGCCTTAAACTTCGTTCAAAGTGTTGCAGTTGTAATTCGTGAATCGTCTAAATGTAAATCTTTATTCATGTCGCTGTTTGGTTCCGATGAAGTTGCCTGCAATTTGCTGGGTTTGTGTCCTACTCGTTGGTGAGTTCGTGCTTCTGCCCTCGCTCGTGTTGTTAAGTGCTACCCTATCATGTTGCAATGTCTGGCCGACATGACAGAAGAGAGTGCAATGAGAGGAGACGCACGTACAAAGATATTCGGCTTGGTAAAACAAGCACGCACGATGCGGCTTTATTTTGCGATTACCTGCAGCGGTGAAGTTTTTTAGCCTGCAGAAGCCGTCGCAAGATAGCTCAAAACAAGACGATTTCTGCTTCTACAGCTTTGGAATCCATCACCATTCTCCACAAACGGATCAAAAATCTCAGAAAAAATGAATCCGTTTCCAAGCTTGTGGAAGCAGCGAACGTCTTTACGTCTGCCAATAACCCAAAGACGCCAAGGATCCCCGAGTGAGCAAAACTCTAGTAAGATTTCGAAACACAGAGGAATCGGATGCTTTGTCGTCTGCGGGAGAAGGAGCTTAGAAATAGCAATAGGCTACACTGAAGCCCTTAATTTGGTTCAAGCTGAGCTTAGTTGAAGATTCGAACAGGCGGATCTGCTTACAGCAGCCAACAGAGAGAAGGCCCTTCTGAGCTGTGCAAACGGTGAGGAAAGATCTGATACTGAGATCATCTTTCCCGATGCCATGAGAAAGATCGTCTAAAAACGGAACTTACCTTGCTCAGCGATGTTGTAAGTGGAAAAACCGCAAACTCCGTTCAAAAGGTTGCTGAGATACTATCGCAACTAAACCCCCAAACACTATAGATCTTTTCAAAGAAACGCGAAAACTCGTGGAGCTCTGCCTTTTGCCTCCCTGTTTCAGCTGCACCATCAGCACTAGGGTGGCTCATTTTCCTTGATGTTCTTTAAAATTCTTGTCAGTTTGGAATAATATTCCATTTTGCTCACTGATATTTGTAAACCAAAAATTTTTGTTGGGTTTTGACCTTTGACCCTGGTTCACCCAAGGAGAAATTCTGAATTTTTCTGAAAAATTAGTAAATTTCGAAGTGGTTTAGAAGTATCTCAAGAGAGGATTTCTCAAAATTTGACCACGTGATTTTGACGTCACTTCCTCTGTTAACTTCCACGTGGAACATCTTCACCCTACTCCAAGTCTGAGAGTCACTAATAGTGCATGCTTTTAGTCCCATTTTAGTTGATTTTACAGCCTTTTCGCAGTCAGTGAATCTATAACGTCGTAGACCAACAAAAAAATTTGGCATAAAAGATGAGAGTCATTTTAGAGTATTTCAGGGCCCCTGATTCCTAAAATGCACTTAGTTTTTTCGAATTGCCTCTAGTTTTCGAGATATTCGACAATGAAAATATTTTTGAAATCGTTTCTCAAAAGCATTTAATTAGCAAATTACTTATTTTCAGCCCTGTTTACCATTATGATGTCATAATTGCACTTGTCTAGTTCAATTGGTTCATATTGCACGAAAGTTCAAAACGCAAGCAAAGGTTGAAATGAACTGTGTTTAACTTAAGGGAGACATAAATACTCAATGAAAACAGTTGTGAATCAGTAGGCCTACATCACAAGAAAAATATCCCGAAAGTCATGTGTTTATGAATGCAGCTTTATATTGAAAAAGTAGGCCTACTGAAATGGATACTTGTACAAATGAAGTTTTATTCCAAGCCTTTGCTAAGGCCAAGTCTTTGCTGCAAGAAGTTTTTTTCTGGTCTATAGGCTAAATAAATGGCATATAGGCTAATAAAATATGCCTTTGACAAGTAGGATGCTGTACAAACAACCCAGATATATTTTTCTGCATGAATCAACGCAGAGGACCAACACATTTTGCGATAGATACAGCGCTATATAAAAAGAAGCATTATCATTATTACTTTGACATGAAGCTGGGTGATCAAGATAAGTCCTGGGTTCCTCCTAAAGTATGCAAACATTGCACTCAAACCCGTTTCTGGGCTCAAGGCTAAGAAGTTCAGAGTGCCATGGCATAAAGAGAGCCGTGGAATCACCATGAAAATTGATACTTCTGCACGGTGAGGATGTTCGAAGGAAGTTGGAACATCATGTTTACATGGAGTGTGCAAGGCAGTCATTGCATGGACATTGCTATTTCTGTTTTTTGTTTGCCCTCTCTATAGTTTCAAGTGGTGATTTGCTTGAAACAATAGGAAAACGGGCATGACTGAGAGTAACCTCAATACTTTTAGTAATGTTTTGGAGCAAGGTCAAGTTTTTTTCTCAAAACCATTTCTACCACCTACTGTAGTAGTTAAAGATTTAGTTATCAAAAGTGGTAGCTGCAATCTTGGCTCCTCATCTCGATCAACATGGCATTCTTGACTCCAAGGCCAAGATTACGTTCTTCCGCAGCAAGGATAAATGCAGCTACTTTACTGAAGAACATAACTTTGTATTCTGTAATTATATAAATGGCCTTCGTACCTTGATGGGTGTTGCTCAGTAGGCCAATCATAATAAAGAGTTGCGTTTGTTCATCGATAGCTTTGTTTTGTTTATTTGTCTAGTTTGTTAAGCAAAACAATGTATGCATTTTGTTTGTACTTAGTAGCTTACTTAGTAAGTCTGAGACTGTTGAAATCAACAAATATATTAATGCAACACGCAAGTTATATATTCTACATCTTGTATCCTCAGGCTTACTTCGCATCATATTTTGATTGTTACTAGGCCAGTAAACGTTAAATAGCTGTTTGTTTGGGTTGTAATCAACGTGATTGGTTCCAAATAGCGTTTATACAACTCAGAAATGTGCCTGGGATTACTTCCAGTTTTGTCTATATGTAGTAAACGACACGACGTTAAATCTATAGGGGCTCAAAATTGCGAAAAAAATGTTTTTGATGTAACTCAAAAACTAAAGCCAATTCGAGAAAACTTAGTGCATTTTTAGAATCAGGGGCCTCGAAATACCTTAAAATGACTCTCACATGTCTTTATATAAAAAAAAAGTTTTGTTGGCCTGTGAAAATCGATAAACATCGTCAAATGATTCAAGAAACTGAAAGCAGTAGATATTTACTACGTGAAGAGTGCACAAAGAAAATCATGTCTGAAATGTGGTAGAATTCGACATTTTGAGAGTAATACATGTGTCAGTGTTCATGGAATTGCTAATTAAACTACTTTGCTTGCTACAAGTTTGTGTTACTGCCTCTTATTGTGTCCATTAAGATGCTAGAGTGCATTAGAAGATAGCGAGTGAGCAGTTTCAGGGATAAGCGAAAATTCGATATTTTGAAAAAATTCAAACCAGGTGAACCAGGGTCAAACGTTAATATTTTTTTGTAAAATTTGGTACTGTAGGAGATACATTTACCAAAAGGAACAATATTCCAAACTGACGAAAAATTTAAAAGAAAAAAATTTTTTTTTTGAGATTTTGCGCCAGCCTAATCAGCACGTTCTTTTTCTGCTCTAATACGATTGAAAACATGCTTGAGAAGCTCAATGTCACAAAAAAGACTTACTCATCTTGCGTTGATGCATGTCCACCAAAACACTGTCGATGTCAAAGAACTCATGACACAGTTCATAGAGAAAACACCTGAGCGAAAAGCAATCTTCGGAAGCGTGTGAGAACTCATTTCCCCAAACTGTCGTTTTATATCACTTTCTAATTTGTTCGTTTTCATTTTAATTTCTTGAACAGCTGCTTTGTTGTTACCGTTCTTCATTTATTACAACTTACAAAGTGTGTGATTTGGCGTCGTTGTTTTTTTATTTACACAGGAGGGGGACCGAATGCTTACTACCTGATATCAACCTACTCCCAAGGAAGGGGGTCTGGGGGGCGAAGCCCTGGGCTATACTGTAATAAACAAGTGTAGCAAGTCAAATTTATGGCAATTTAAGCTGCACAAATAACCTGTTTGGATAAGGCCCTTGTGTTTTACTTTCAAAGCCCGAGTGGAAAGGTTGCAGAAGCAAAATAAAATGGTCCCTTGTCGTTTACCAATATATTCCACAGCCGAAATGTAAGCGACTACGCGTAGCCTACCATAAGATGGGACTACTTTGAACATGTAGCGGACGTGGCAGTCAACACGCGCGCTCATATACAGCCGTCAATGAGGACGGCGACATTCCTGGGCATAACTGGCGAGGAATGACCGGGACACGAAGTCTACTTCTCTACTGCCTTGTTTGTCGATTGAACTTAACAGAGTAATGCTTGATCACAAGTAGAGTTCTGCAAGGCTGCGTTATTTATTAACTCAGCTTCTAACTTCCGAAAAACAGAATCCAAACACACCAAAAATGAAAACACCGAACGACTAATAAATCCACTACCAAAACTTAGTTCAGCATACTGGCCTACTACATTGTTAACTTCCTTACAAAGAAAAGAACTTTAACTTCGGAATGGAAGAACTTCGTTTTCACTTTCATTTACAATTGCATCTTGTATTCAAATAGAATTTTACATATTATCTTTTACAAATTGCATCTTACAGGTTACATTTCACCAGCCACATCCTACAAGCTACTTTCTACAAGCCACATCCTTGATTACAACCTGGGATCATAGTTTCAGTTTCTTAAAAAGAACTCTAGTTTTGATTGGAAAGGCGCAGCCACAAGCATCGAAAGTTCTACACGCGACCATATAACGCAACACAACAGTAGATCTACGTGTCGATGAAGTACAGTAGAAATGCGATTCAGGCATAATGTAAAAATTGATTACAAGACTGCATTCCGAAAGCACGCGGTATTTGTTAATTGGAGAGAAAGGTTCTAGAATCTGACTTGAGGTCAGTGAAGTGACGCGCGTTACGTCAGAGAAAATAGCTCTCGAGTGCCACAGACACCACCGCAAGAAGGCAAACGGGGCAAACCGTTTGGCTTCTGATGAAGGTGCCTGAAGCAAAAAATGTGAGGCGGAAGAAACGTGCAAGTACAAGACGCAGTATGTATATATATAACAAGGTAATGTCTAAATTAAATCGACAACACGGTATACATTAAAAATAAGAATGGGGTCGGCTCTCCTCCGCACGGCGCGAGCGCTAACAGTCCCTCTGTCCTTGAGGCGCGGCTGGTCGGCTCTGACGGTCGGTCGAAGCAAAGGTCTCGTGCAGCTGACATCCGGCCACGATGATTTCTAAATAACACAAAAAATGTGGAAGGTTACAATTATTGACAATGAGAAACACAATCTAAACGCTACGCAATGACAATCTAACCGCTACGGTTATTACAAGTAAACACTGCGGCAGCAGTTAATGTCTAAGTGCAGTGCACGAGGCTTAAGTTGTGAAAATTGACGAAGCATGTCAGAGGGCACAGAGCGTCCTCTCTCTGCGACACGGGGAAGCAAATCGCACAGCGGCCGGACGAAGCAACTGCCCGAACTGCCACACACCGTGGCGCGAAAGCAAAGCGTCACGACAGCAGGATGGGAATCTATCTAAATGGGGAAGGTAAAAAAGCGGACAACCGTTTTAATTAAACCAGACGAGGACAGTAGCGCCGGCAGACAAGCCAGGGGGAGCGACGAGGCAAGAAGTGCCCAGCCTCAGGACAACCTGCAAGTACAGATACTGACTCAGCATAATAGCTATACGAAGCGACTACATGAGGAACTAGTCCAACAGTGCAGGAAGCGGCGAACAAGTGGCTGCGAACAACATGTCGGTTATATGCATGACATGTCGTTGAAGACTGTGGCTTCACAGCGACGCTTAATTAGACGGACAGTGAAACCTAGAAGATACACATTAAGTGCAACCCGCTGAGACGACACGCCAGCGAAGACAATCAGCGTATAAGCCCCACCTTAAGCAAGTTCCTAACTGTGGCTACAAAGATGAACAAGGCGCGACGTGAACAAACTGACCTCCGGATGACCAGTGGTCAGACAAGGATTATAACAAGGTACTATGTAAAGGAAGTGTTCTGCGTCGCACGCCTATATGAGGGAAGCGCAGCTCCTAAAGACAACTACAGAGCAGGGAACTGCTACACGAGGGAGTGATTAACTGAGGAAATGTATGCAGTTTCAAGTCTTACCCAGGACTAAGGAATGGTTGCAGTTTTTACGTCATGCCCAGGACGGAGAGCCACTGTAATTAATTTGATAACTGTATGCAAGAACGGTGACTAGCTAAAGAAAGATGGAATGAATGGATGCAGTTTCACGTCGTGCCCAGGACGGAGAGCTGGTTAAGATAGATCAAAGTGTTTCAAGTATGCGGGCGCGACGATGTTCCTACCGGCACGGGAGACGACGGAACTGCAATAAAGCTCGCCAACGTCCACAAGCGGGGCCCCGGAGCGTTGTGCATATCCGTGTTCTACGGTGGGACCAGGTCCGGTTTGAGGCGAGAGCGCCTTCGAGTTCTCTATTCCTACTATGGGGTGAAGCACCGCGGCTTTAAGTCTATCGATCGATACCGTGTCAGTCCTGCCATTGATGCTCAGGGTGAAGTACTTATCATTGCGGTTGAGGATGAGATACGGTCCTTGATATGATCGTTGTAGACTGGCCAACACTCTGTCCGTTCGGACCAACACGTGCGTGCATGAGAACAGGGCGTCGTCTAGAAAGGTGGTTCGCTTATTAAGATCCCTAGGGCTAGTATAGCGAAGTGTTTGCACGAAGTATGACAGGTTCTGAGCATACAGTGAGTGTTGAATGTCCTCCCCGTCACGAGCATCGAAGAATTTGCCGGGAAGTCTTAGTGAAGTGCCCATAGTCATTTGCGCGGCCGAACAGGATAGGTCTTTTTTCAGCGCAGAACGCAGTCCTAACATAACGAGACCCAGATTGCTACACCAGACAGCGGGGTTGTGCTGAGTTTTTAAAAAAATTTTTAGACTCCGGTTGAAACGTTCATTGATGCCGTTGGACCCAGGGTGATATGCCTTGGTGTGCACAATCTTACTTCCCAAGAATGTGGCCATCTCGTGCCATAGGACAGAGGTGAATTTCCTACCACAATCCGATGATATTACGCGGAGGGCTCCGAACCTGGAGACCCAATGCAGTATGAATGCGTCGGCACAGACCTTCGCGCTGAACTCTGGCAGGGGTATGGCTTCCGGCCAGCGAGTGAATCTATCGATGGCGGTTACGATGTAACAATATCCACCTGAATTCGGAAGGGGTCCTACCAGATCGACGTGCACATGTGAGAAAAGAGCATCAGGAGCGTTATAGTGCTGCAGTGGGGCAACGTTATGGCGTCCTATTTTAGTCTGCTGACAGGGCAAGCATTCCCTACACCATTGCAGTAAATCGGATCTCATTTTCGGCCAGACGAACCGTTCAGCTACAAGATTACGGGTTGCTCTAATTCCCGAATGGGCCAAGTTGTGTAACGTTTGAAACACGAGGGGTCTGTACAACTTGGGCACTAGAGGTCGGTACCTCCCGGTACTGATGTCGCAAATTAAGGAGACCCCGTGGTCGGGTAGAATTCAGCCACTGATTTGTCATTCTCCTGCTCAATGGCTAGTTTGAGTAAGTCAATACCCGGAAAGTTTTCGAAGATAGCGTTTATCTGGGGACGGCTTAAACAGTCAGCTACAACGTTATCTTCTCCCTTTATATACTGTAAATCAGACGTGAATTCCGAAATATAAGAGAAATGTCGAGACTGCCTATACCTGTAGCATGGGCTAGCGTACCCTTGAAGGCGGTGATGAGAGGTTTGTGATCCGTAAATATGGCGAACTTGCGACCTTCCAGGAAGTTGCAATTGATTGAGTTTCGCTTTTAGCAGCATGATCGTAGCTTACTTCACAAGGTAGATTTAAACGATCTGTCTTAGCCTGATGCTGCGAGTTTGCTGTGGCAATAGTAAGTTGCGCAAGCTTTCGGAACACAGTTCCCTAGTCATCCAGGAAGTACTTGAAGTGCCTTAAGGCGAGGTATATAGCTAACAACTCACGGTCGAACGTAGAGTAGCGGCGCTGAGTATTATCCAGACATTTGGAAAAGAAAGCAATGGGCTTCTGTTTGCCATCGATTTTCTGTTGGACCACGGCACCGACGGCAGCGGAAGATGCATCTACGACGAGACACGTCGCGGCGTCGGGGGCTGGATACGCTTGATACAGTGAAATGCTCTTTAAACCTTCCTTAGACCTATCAAAGGCTGAAGTTGTATCGTCAGTCCAGGGTATCAGTTTCTGACCGGATAGCTTAGAAGTTAAGATGCCGTGTGGCGGCTGCAAGAGCCGTGCACAGTCGGAAATGAATTTACGATAGAAGTTTACCATGCCAAGATACCTCCTGAGCTGCCGCTTGGAGTGGGCGTTGAAACTTCTGGATAGCTTCCACCTTTCCGGAAAGGGGTTGAATGCCTTCAAAGTTGACTTCGTGACCTAAGAATTTTACTTTCGGAACACCAAACACACATTTTCCCTTATTCAGAATGAGCCTGTAGTGAGTCAGGCGTCAAAAAACTGCCCTCAGGTGGATCACATGTTTTTCCTTATTTTTGGAGAAGATTAACACATCGTCGACATAGCAAAACACGAAGTCCAATCCACGCAAAACCTCGTTCATGAAGCGTTGAAACGTTTGGCTTGCATTACACAGACCCATGCTTAATTTACAGAATTCGAAGCTGGCAATGGGCGTAACGATGGCAGTTTTTGGAATGTCCCGTTCGGCGACACGAATTTGATGATAAGATTTGAACAAATCCAAACTAGAGAAGATAGCAGAACCATGCAACGCGTCGACAAAATCGTGCAAGAAGGGTAGCGGATAAGTGTCGCGCCGGGTCTGACGGTTGAGATTTCTATAGTCCCCCGTGATGCGGTAGCGACCTGTACCTGTGTCCCCTTTTGGGACCATGTGAACAAGAGAGGCCCAGGGAGAGTTAAAAGGGCGAATGAAACCGAGATCTAAGAGGTGCTGTATCTCCTCGCGCAGATGTATTAACTTTTCAGGCGATAACCTGCGCACGCGCGACGCTGTGGGAAGACCAGAAGTGAGAATGTGATGACACGTTTCGTGTTTAGACGGACGATGATAGTTTTCCAAAGCAAAAACCTTCGGGAACTCGACGTTAAAAGAATGCGTAGGCGCCCAGCTCGGCAGCGTTGGCATCTTCGCCTTTCAATCCGCTAGAGGGTGCTGCGTGTCGCACGCAATTAACATGGTTATCACGATTCGGCATGATCAGACGTCTATTAGGGATATCAATGGACAGGCCAAAATGTAACAAAAAGTCTATGCCTATTATGGGTACAGGTAGATCAGCGAGCTTTAAAGTCCATTCAAATTCGACGGGTAGACCGAGTGAGAGCCGCTTGCGCACGCTACCGAACACCTGAATGGGCGAGCCGTTCACGGCGGTGAGAACACTAGAGGTTTAGCACGATTAAAGGAACGGCAAGGAAGTATGCTTAGACTACTACCAGTGTCAATAAGAAAAGTTAGATTCGTATACGGGTCGTAGAGCCGAAGCATCGCGGCGGAGTTTAAGCTGATGGTCCCCACTTCATCTGCCTGCGAGGAAAGGCTGCGTGGACCCTGTACAGCGGCATCGTCGCCGTTTGAAATTTAACAATTTCATCCGCTCGGCGCGCCAACGTCTCCAAATTATCATCCGCATGCGCGGCTAAAATGCGCCTAACGTCGGTCGGCAACTTGCTCAGTGCGTGTGTAACTAAGTCATATCGTTCGTCAGTATCATCAATGGTCCTATTTCTAAAGAAGCTTTCGACTAAATCGATCCAAAGGGGTAAGTCCGTTTCAAACTACCTCGGCAATGACATGCCGCAGGGCCTAGAATGCCTGCAGACACCACAGTCCAGTGTCTGGAGGGAGTCGTCCGAGCGGGGGCGAAACACGTTGTCATCATTGCTGTCAAAACGCCCCGATCGCGAGCCACGAGTGAGGCGACGACCAAAGACGACAACGACGAGGGAGATTAAGAGGCTTATGGCCACTATGGTAACGTAAAAATAGTATTCAAACATCATGAATTAATGTCACTTAACTTGAATCCCACGGCGTCGTCGTTGAAGGAGCGTGCGATGAAAGGCAGGGCTTGTCGTAATCCGTGATATAATCCAGAATAATCCAGTGCAACCAATGATCAGTTTACAGTCAGTCAATTCACAGTTAAACCACGTTATTAATTCACAGTTAGCATATCACGTTGGGGTCACCATAAATGTGTAGCGGACGCGGCAGTCAACACGCGCGCTCATTATTATACATGATACAGCCGTCAATGAGGACGGCGACGTTCCTGGGCATAACTGGCGAGGAATGACCGGGACACGAAGTCTACTTCTCTACTGCCTTGTTTGTCGACTGAACTTAACAGAATAATGCTTGATCACAAGTAGAGTTCTTCAAGGCTGCGTTATTTATTAACTCAGCTTCTAACTTCCGAAGAACAGAATCCAAACACACCAAAAATGAAAACACCGAACGACTAATAACTCCACTACCAAAACTTAGTTCAGCATACTGGCCTACTACATTGTTAACTTCATTACAAATGAAAGAACTTTAACTTCGGAATGGAAGAACTTCGTTTTCACTTTTATTTACAATTGCATCTTGTATTCAAATAGAATTTTACATATTACCTTTTACAAATTGCATCTTACAGGTTACATTTCACCAGCTACATCCTACAAGCTACTTTCTACAAGCCACATCCTTGATTACAACCTGGGATCATAGTTTCAGTTTCTTAAAAAGAACTCTAGTTTTGATTGGAAAGGCGCAGCCACAAGCATCGAAAGTTCTACACGCGACCATATAACGCAACACAACAGTAGATCTACGTGTCGATGAAGTACAGTAAATCGGAAATGTCCCTCGCAAGACTTGCGTGGGTCCGGCTTAACCGCCTACGAACCGGCGTCGGTCGCTTTCGTTCAGACATGTGCAGATGGGGCCTGGCTTCCTCACCGGGATGCGAGTGTGGCGCCACAGACCAGACAGTAGATCATGTCGTCCATGATTGCCCAATCCATCAACCACCACATGGAACGCTTGGACTAAAGGCCCTGGATGACGAGACTGTCGAGTGGCTGATGACACCATGCCCAAACATATAGTCCGGAAGAACAGCTCATACGACGAAGGAGTAAAAATGCGATTCAGGCATAATGCAAAAATTGATTACAAGACTGCATTCCGAGAGCACGCGGTATTTGTTAATTGGAGAGGATGGTTCTAGAATCCGACTTGACGTCAGTGAAGTGACGCGCGTTATGTCAGAGAAAACAGCTCTCGAGCGCCACAAACACTTTTCACAGTTATTTTCGTGTATTTTTGAATTATTTATGCTAAATATCTCAAATTTAGTCATCATTGGGTGCAACCGGACAAAAAACTTGTCCACTTTCAAAAGCACTACAAACACATTGATGCCGCCAAGCAAAACCATAGGTAGGGCTAATTTGAACTCTGTTCAAACTTATGCACGCCAACATAGCGCTAAAAACACTAGATAGCGAAAAAGAAAACACTAAAACACTAGATGCAATCCAAAAACACTAGATCTAGAGGAAAAACACTAGTAGTGGCACCATTGAGCAGAAGCAATTAGCTAAGTTCGCTTTACAAATTCTTATGATTTCTAATGCGAAAAAAGATCACAAAATTAAAAAACTAGGTATAAACGATAGAAAGAGACAATACAAAGTGACTATAGTGAGTACGAAAAATGGATAAATATTTTAATCACAAATATAACTGAAGATTAATAATGCCTGTTGCATTAAAAGGGGTGGAGGAGGATGACAATCTGCTGTGAGCGGCCATAAAGATGTCATACCATGCAGATCAACAAAAACAACACTTTTTAGATCTTTGAAAGTCTCACGCAATAAAACATCGTATCTATAAATCAACCATTCAAAAGGTCGGCCAGATATGTTGGACACATTCATTCCTTTTATGATGATTTTAGTATCTGGAAACCTTTTCAAATGTTTAATTATGGCTGCTGTGATTCCCCTAAGACGATGAAGATAAAAATTTACATCAAATTGGAGCAAATGTAAGCCCAAGTTCAACAAAACAACAACATCTTTGCCTCCCATTTGAATTCCTCCAAATGAGTCACATATGTAAGGCGTGGAATCGGTTGTACCCGGATTGTTAACAGGAGGTCCGTGCCTTCGCATGAATATTGTGATGTTTCTTGCTGCATTTCGTCCCATTCGCAGTCGAAACCAATAAGTTGTCTGGTTAGAAATTTTTAAATCTAACTGGAAATGTTTTTGATCAAGATTAAAGAATTGTCTCATAGTTGAGTCGCCAAACATATACACGACTTTGTTGTGGAAGCAAGCAATGGAATCTTGAAGGGAAGCGTGGTTGTGATTATGCTCTAGCGACACCCATCGACCATGATTACTATAACCTGATGATCTGAGGATTCTATTGTCAAATGATTTTTCTGAGTCGATGTTGTTGGGGGTTTTCCAAAGGTGATCGTTTTACAACCATTCTTGATCGAATAACAGTTTTGTATTGATTGGACAATTCTGAAGTAATATCGAATGGCTTGTTAACGTGGTGATCCACGTTCTGCATGAATTCAATTGGAAAGCAAATTCCAGACGGCGGACACTCACAAAACCATGGTTTTCCATTTCTGGGATTGCTGTAATCGCAAAGGTCCTTGTCTTTGTATCTAAAAGAAAAGTTAACAGTGCAGTCACCGCTGCTTTCATAAAATGGCTTTTAAATTCAGTATACCCTATGCTCTAGTTTTGCAGTTGCTCTAGAAAAAACTGTATATTCTGCATAATGATTTAGAAAAAAAAGCAAAACTTATTGTTATCTCATTCTAGTATTTTACAAGTAGGCCTGGTTCTAATACATATTTACATAATTCTAAGTAATTCATAAATAGTAGGCTACACAATATTTAATATTCACAAATCACAAATGTTTATTCTAATTAGTAACATAAGCTTAAATAATAGACAAACTGCAATGCATCACGAAAATTATGGTCAGCAGTCTGTTGTAGGCTCTACAAACTTACTTGTCGTACAACGGAAGATCAACATTGCAATGTACACTTTCTTGAGATGACAGATCAGCCATAAAAGTAAAGCCTTGGTGGATTCGTCCAGCAGTCCATTCATGAAGCCGAGAAATTCCCTCGACAGAGAGAACAAGAGTTCTTTCGACCATAAAAGTACCTTCCATAGACAAAATTGCTTCTATTGTGTATGTTCCATCGCAATGGTCTACAACCGTACATGGAATTCCGTCTTTCAATGGAGTTTGTCTGACTTTTTTTTGAAATATCTTTAATTAAGTAATCTTGCTCGAAAGTAATCTCCACCAAAAGTTTTGTTACGATTTAAAAAGTCTTTCGCTTGCAAGCGAATTTTGAAAATGTCGCCAACATAATACGTTGTCCGATTGTCGAGCCAGATCAGCAATGCAGATGATGTGAAACATGCTGAATTCTTGCTTGGATTAAGCTTTGCATACTTTTCAAAATCTTCTGACAAAGCAGGAAAATATGATAACCAATGAGGTAAGCCATTGATAAATGCTTCAAAGAAGAACTTGTTTGTTTTTCTTACAGGTATACCGTAAGTGGGCTTGAAAATCATCCCAAAATATTGAGAATCTGGATTCAAAGCTTCTTTTTCAACTGTTTCTTCGTTTGTCAATCGAGGTAAAGGATATGGATATTCTTCATTGCCATGAAGATAAGACAGAAATGAAACCGCTTTGAAACGGTAGGCCACATAAATAAGTGCCACAACAATTGTCACTGTGATCTTCTTACGGTTCGACATCTATAGAAAACAAGAGGAAGAGGTTTTAGTTTTGTTTTCAAGTATTTTGCAAAGCATCTTGAAAACTCGTAACCCGTCTGTCACAATCAATATGCGTAGTCCAGCGGTATGGGCTACATTTTTGTTTGAGAATAGGTGAACTGTTTTATTGCAAAATTGTGTTGTGGTGTTTCGACGATTGTTGACCAATAATAAACTTTAGTTACGCAATTTGTTATTGTGAAATCTGCTTTTAGAAAGTGTGTGTAGAGTACGTAACATTCTGGACACTTCTTGGACTCGTTGACCAGAAGAACGAATTCTTGTGATATAATATTACCCTAGTCTCTGGAAGCTTCTGGTCCAAGTACACTTGTTATGAATAGCCGCGTGATTTGATCACTGATATTAGAGTTGTGTTGAGAATTGTGTATTATGAGGATAAAAGTTGTAATGAAAAGTAAGTTATGTTGAAAACGATTGTAGAGTTTCAGCCGATATTGAATATATAGTAAAAGTTATTGCCAATTGTGAAGTAGCTGTTGCAAGTAGTACTGTATATTTATTTTGAATCGACGAAGACGTCTGCTGTTCAGAATTTGATTTCTGTATTTGCTGGAAGTGGTGAAGAACCTTTCGTTAGTTCAAGCATTTCATCTATCATCTCACAAGTAAAACTATTCGACTATTTATCGATTGTTCAACGTTTGATACCCCAACAAACTACGTCATCAATCTTTCCAAAGTTTCTTTGCGTGTAAGAACTAAAAAACATTATGACAATTTTGGTAACATTTTTGATAATTAAGATATTATAATAATAATAAGTATTGTTTAATATTGTAATATTGGTCTATTGTAATAATTAAGATACCTTTTTTAAAACTATTTATTTTGTGTTCGGTAAAGGCATGGTTGTCTGCAAGCGTCTCAACTTACAGGAAGTTCTGTTTGCTGCTCGTTCTTTGCTCTGCTTGTTCTGATTAATTTTTCGTATATGTGCCTATCTGTAACGCCTCAAGTTTTCTGTTCTTTGCCGTTCTGCTGTGCAGTTTTTGACTAATTATTTTTCTAGATGATAACAAGGTTGCGCAGTTCAAAGGTATCACTGTGCTTGTTTTGATAAATTTCTGAACTGTAATTGTCTTGTTGTTCATTAGATCATTTAGATGTAGCTAAACTTCAGTATTGTTATTCCTGACAAGAGAACAATGATGTGTCGAAAGAACTCGATGAACGATGTTTGGCTTTGTATGTAATAGCGGCCCACAACAAAGTGAACTCTCTATCAAATTCCATCACAATGAAATTGTGGCCTGATGTTGCTCAATTAAGTTCTTTTGTTTGTCTGACTTCTTCAAAATGAGTGTTTACTAAATTACATCCTCGCCGAGTTCTGGTCTTATTCCTATGATTAATCTAAAAGAGCACGTTAGTGCCAAGTTAACTAATAGTAGGTTAAACCGCAATAGTTAACCAGTCATTCATTTATGATAAACAACCAACTTGTCTGCCTCCCCCATCGACATCCACTGGCCTCCCCTATTCTTAGTGACTGTCTACTGTACATTTTTTTAGGATTGTGTTTCTCAAATCTTGAACCTATAAAAAGTGAAGCTAAAAGGCATCAGGCTAAGGTTGTGTTATACTCCTTTAATGTAAAAGAAATGAAATTTTAGTTTTAACACTTTAGCAAAAATTAAACTCTACAATTCTTTACGTAAGAATAGTTGATATGCTGAAGCTGAAACGCAGTAGGCTAATTTGCATTAGAGTCTACCAATTAAAGTTATTTGTATTCTTAATTCATTTTAAACGTTCTTTTTGCAATTTTAGTTTTTTAGGGTTTTCGCGTCAGCTCCCCAGCCGGAACCCACCAGCCGCCTCAAAAGTGCAACGCGCGCAGACAGTTTTTTGCGCAGTGACTCCAGGTGTCGTCGGTACGTGAGTGACCTGTCCAGAGTTACGCCAAGGTAGGTGGGTTCGGCGCAGTATGGCAGGCGTTCGTCATTGGTGGTAGCCTAATGTTGATCTCACGTTTTGCTTCCTTTGTTTTTTAGATGGAAGGCCGCCGACACTGTCTTTGCCTTGCTGAGCTGTAGCTTCCATTTTTGAAGATATGTTACAATATAGTTGACATGCCCTTGCATAGGTTCCTCTTCATTGACTGCCAATCTCCGGCTGAATGTAGGAGAGCCAGGTCGTCTGCGTAAGCAGACTTCCTAGAGATGGTGTCAGGCAGGTCATAGATGTAAGTGTTGGGGGGGGGGAGCCAGGACAGAGCCCTGTGGGACGCCGTTCCTGAATCGACGTAGTCTACTTCGTCGGCCGCTACCGGTGGAAAGGGTAAAGCTGCGGTTTTGCACAAGTTCCATAATCATATGGACCATGTGCCTGTCAGAAAGGAGACGGAATAGTTTGCAGGTAAGGCCGCTGTGCCATACAGTGTCGTAGGCAGCCGTGAGATCGACAAACACGGCGCCAGCCTTCTTTTTTGCCAAGAAGCTGTCCTCGATGTCTTGTGTCATCAGAGTGACCTGGTCTAGGGTTGATCTTCCGTGGCAAAAACCGGCTTGTTCCCGAGGGAGCTGAGGGTCTATTATCGGTTCGACACGGGCGTAGATAAGTCTCTCGAGTATCTTGAAGGAGATACAGACCAGAGAGATGGGACGGTAGCTCTTCGGATCCCCTGGGGGCTTCTTCGGCTTTGGGACTGCAACCACTAGGGCTCTTCTCCAGATTCTTGGGATGCGCAGGTGACGCAAGCAGCAGGAAAGGAAGTCTTTTAACCAGGACTTCATAGTGGGGGCAGCTTGGAGTATTAGTTCCGGGCATAGGTGGTCAAGGCCCGTGGATTTGCCTGGCTTTAGGTGCTGGAGGGCGGAGGCAAATTCCTCTAGGATAAACTCACCAGAGATGTTGCCCTCGACAGGTGTTGGGACCTTCCAGTGGTCCGTCATTTCCTTGAGGACGGACTTGTCTGATTCACAGTCTCTCGTTCTGTGCACTCCATTTTTCACAAGTTGTGAGGCGATGGCATTTGCTGAAATGGGGCATTGGCGACTAGGGGCACGTGATAGCCTACTGAAGCGAAACTTTGTAGCCTAGTTAAAATTGTAGGACATAACTTCTATCTATGGTTTCGCTTTACATTAATTTTTTCTGTGAAAAAATTTATTGTAAATAATTTGACACAAATTATATCGAACACTTCTATAGTTTATATACAGGGGTCACCAAATGGCGGCCCGCCACGCTGTTATGTGCTGCCCGCGGAAGGTATCAACGCACAAGTATAACCAAAAATAGTTTTCTTGAGAAGTTAAACAGCATGAAGGCAAAAAATACTTTCCAGGAAGCATATTTTCGCTTTGCATACGATTCCACCGACCGACCAATCAGATTGTAGTTCTAGGTAGGTGTCGTTTAAAGTTATTCCAATGCGATGTGCAGCCACATTGTCCCAGTGGTTTATTAAAACGTCTGTTTTCGTATTTCGAAATTGTCTGTGAGCATAGGGTTGCTTATTTTATGTTTGTAAATGTCCTGTAAACACTAGTGTGCGTTTCACCGTTATTGGGTTTCACGAGCAGTGTTCCTTTATTCAAGTTTTTGTTGGTACAAGAGGTCGGTGTGCCAACTCAATTTATAATAAATTGGAAAAAATATTGTATATAAATTTAAAAACTTTTTCTGGTATTATGAAAATATTTAGCTTTAGTACTGCAAAATGTTGTTAATCAACCATTCTTGCCATGCTGATAAGCACCACAAGTGACATTTGTCTAATAATCAAGGAAAGACGGTTTTATAGACTCTCACAAAAAGGATAAAAAACCAATTCATTGCTTGTTTAGAGGGAACACTGTTCATGAGTTACGATAGAAACGTTTTTTCGGGGATTTTCACAAGCGTTTGTTTCACGGTGCCTGGTTTCTTTCTCCCTGTTGTTGGAGCCTATTTTTTGCTGATATGTTTGCAGGTCACTATTGTTGCTTGTATTGCGATGTGTCAAATATTTTCTTGTTTACTGAAACTGTTAATGGCAAGATATCTTTTGTGAAGCGAAGTGACAACACCACTCTTGCTTGGCGATGAATATTCTGAAATCGCTCGCCTCGCTATAAGTGCGCAAACAAGTGGCCTCGTTTATTAGGCATTGTTAAAGAACTCAAAAGTGTTGTTAAAGGAGCTTGGCCTGGCAGTAGCGTTGTTCGACTAATTTTGTTGCTGCGGTATTCTAAGATAAATATTAACAACATGTAACGCTGGATACTGGGTACAAAATGCGTTCTTTTCTAGCATAAGAGTCAACCTACCTAAAATTTTATCAGTGCGGCCCGCCACATCTCTCTTAAGTGCCAAAGTGGCCCGCTTGCAAAAACGATTGGTGACCCCTGGTTTATAACAATTTGATTACCGGGAACCTGGTAAACGCACTCAAACGTTGTTTTTTCAGCAAAAAAGTTAGTTAAAGCAAATTTATAGTTCAGTGAGGTAGCCTATAAAGTTTTTCAAGGTTAGCCTACATTAAAATGCCAGTGATTTGTTGTAGAGCAGTGGTTCTCAAACTTTTACAGTCTAAGCGCACTTACAATAGTACAAATAATTCTGGGCACACTTTATATAAAAATGCACTAAAATGTCATAATTAAGTCAAATAAATAAAACTCAAAAATAAAGAAATTATCTTTTTATTAATGGGAAACATGTGCTTGATGAGCCTGTGAGATTTTCTCAATGTTTGGTCTTATGTTTGAGAGGCAAACTCTCATTTCCTCATCGATGCATTGCAGAGTTCCTCTCTTTTTATACTTAATTGTGGCGAGGGTAGAAAAGCCAAGTTCACATAAATATGACGTTGAAAATTGCAATAAAACAGTCAGTGCTTTTTTAGATATCGCGACATGTTCTTTTCTGATAGAAATCCAAAAAGCTTCAAGAGACCACTCTTTGTATTTCATCATCAATCCACGATCTGTGGACACAGCTGCCAGTTCTTCTTCTGTCAGTGTTAAACTATATTCAGAGGTACTTTCTAAAAAAGGATTTCTAATCCAGTCATATTGCGCAGTGTTATGTGATGGAAAGTAAAAATTCATTTTTTCTTCTAAAGTTGATAAATGTTCAATTACAAGTGGAAGGATTTCAGTTTTGCAAGTATTAGTTACCAATGGGAACATTTCTAAACTACCTTTAATCGCTGCACTTTTCCAAACGTGTAATTTTTTCTGAAACGCTTTTATCTTGTCAGTGGATGTAAGAACGTTTTGCCCTTTCCCTTGCATACTGGTGTTCAAAATATTGAGGTGCTGGAATATATCTGCCAAATATTGTAATTTAGCAATCCAAAATTTACACTGCAAGAGGTCACAAAAATGTGACTGCTTCATTGCTTCAAAAAATACAAGAAGTTCTTGTCTTAACTCGTGTACACGAGTAAGCACTTTGCCTCTTGATAGCCACCTCACCTCGGTATGTAAAAGTAATCGTTTGTGTTGAGATTCCATATTGGTACAGATTTTTTCAAATAGCCGCGATTTTGCAGGTCTTACTTTTATAAAGTTTACCATCTTAACAACTTCATCTAAGACCTCTCTTAAATTCTCTCCTACGGTTTTTGACATCAAGGCCTCTCTATGCAGAAAGCAGTGAATTACAATAACATTCTTGTTTTTCTTCTTTATAAAAGATACAAGTCCCTTGATACAACCTACCATAGAAGGTGCTCCATCTGTGCAAATGCCTACACACGATTTCCACGATAACTGCCACTTATCAAGGTAGTCATTCAGAATGTTAAAAACGTCCTCACCTTTAGTAGTCACACTTAACTCTTTGCAAAAAAGAAACTGGTTTGTTATTTCGTTTTCGTTAATAAAACGAACGAATGCTATGAGTTGTGCCTTGTTGGTAATGTCGGTAGTTTCATCAACTTGCAGAGCAAAATCTGAAGAGTGGAGTTTATTACCACTTACATTTTTCTCAATATCAGAAGACATTTCCAGAATACGCCTGCGAACAGTATCGTCTGACAGAGGTATCTTGCTTATTTTTAATGCTGCTCCGTTTCCTAACATCGTACTGACAATCTTTTTGCAAGCAGGCAAAATAATTGACTCACCTAAAGTATGAGCTTTCATATTTTGAGCAATCAGTTCAGAGACTTGGTAAGAAGCCATTTGAGCTTTATCAGAAACAGTCACTATACTCTTAAAGGAACTTGCTGTTTTTTGTTGTTGCTCAGACATTCTCTGAAAATAGCTTATGGGTTTATCTTGTAGATAAAAGTGTTTCTTTTTAAAATGTTTAGCAAGTTTACTAGGGACCATTGATTCATTGGCCATCTTCATTCCGCAAACTAAACATACAGGCAAAGGATTATCATGACTTCCGATCCAGGAAAACCCAAAACTTAGATAGCTATCATCATATTTACGAGTCGGTCGTGGTTTTGCTTTCTTACTAGTACATTTTTTTACGCTTAAATTTTGGTCACTTTCGGCGTCAACTTCATCAATGTCACGCTTTCTCTTAAGAAACTTATCCATATGTAACAGTAAATTTTTCTAAAAAAAAAGATATTTACATCAACAAAATTTATTCTTAACTATAAAATCCGCATTACAGTTATTTACTACTATACTTCATTAATGACTACCTACAGTACACTACTATTAACACCTCTACCACCTTTTCTATGAACAGTTGAACACTAACTCAGCAACTAGCAATTTCTTTCTGCTTTACAATTTCATTCTGAATCTACTCCAACAGCAAAAAACACACATAGACAATTGCTATTGTGAGCAACAATAGACAATTGCTATTGTGAGCAACAAATACAAGTTTTACCGAATGTCTGCGACCGTGCCTGAAATTATCGTAATAATGATGTTAAACGGAAGGAGCAGATAACAAAATTGATCTAATATGGTAACTGTTCTTTTTGTTTTTCTTATTAGAATACTTTTTTAGGAATGCTGTTGGGCACACCTAGATAACCTCTGGGGCGCACCAGTGCGCCCGGGCACACCGTTTGAGAACCACTGTTGTAGAGTGACAACTTACTGTACTTAGCCTAAGCCTACGAGTAGGCTAGCTTACAACAAAATAAATATTTTTTCCATGCAAGACTTCTGCGTAGGCTACGCCACTGACCTAAGGAACGGGGTTATTTTTAACACCGAAATTTTAAAAGTAAAAAAGCTTACTATAAAAATGAATCTTTTCCTTACCTTGCTGCTAAAAGAGCTTATTTTGTTCTATTCATATAAGCCTGGGCTACTAAAATTTATCAAGGTTTAAACTTAGTTGAAAACAATTTTAAGATCGGCTATATGCATGACTTATGCATCACCGTAGGCCTACTAGGCGATGCTATAGGACAGGGGTGGCGAACCTTTTTGGGGTGGCGAACCTTTTTTTTTTTGGTGTCGCGGGCCACTATGTCAATTAGGCTACACATGAGTTATCGGACCACACAACTTTTTATCGTAACCTACCGTCAGGCGCGGATCTAGGAGTTTTTTCGGGGGGGAGAGGGCAGAAAATTTGAAAATCAATTAAAAAGAAAGTAAAAGATAAAACAGATATCAACAATGATACTACGACATATGCGATATGCTATAAAATAGACAAACAGCCATTTTCATCAATTGTGAATGTTTAAAAAATAAATTTTGCTTGAATAAAATTGTTAAGCATGCAAAGTAAATTAGAAATTTGGCATAAAACCTTGTAGGCTATGCATGACCAATTGGATATTTGTATGTTTGCAGGCATATACGGTAATTGATTGAAATTATAATGAAGACTAAAAGCTGTAAAACAGCCATTCAAGGTTTCAGATTGTTTCAACTGACGTCATTTGGTTCGGCGTTGGCTTCAGCTCAGTCAGCTCCAACAAATGTTACTATTAAAATGTATTTGAAGTTGTATGAAAGAAAATAACGGAGTCTGATCGATGAATGATTTTAACCATAATAATAACAAAAAATTATCCCCCCCCCTCAGATCAGTTAATTCCGCCGTAACTAATATCAGCTGTTTAGAAGAATATCAAAGCATTTGATGCGGAAACATACAATTTCAACAATTTCTCACAAAATTTCGTTGGGGTGGGCCTGGGCTCCCCCATCCGCGTCTGCCTACTATGAAATCTTTTAGAAGCGACTCAAGATATTATTCATGAAAAGTAACAAACGGCAGAAGAAAGTAATAAAACCCACACAGTTGAAATTATCTTACGCAGAATCGAAACGTACAACAGTAAAAAATAAAAACAAATCAAAATCAATTGGAATCGACCAAAAATATAAGGTGAAGTTGGTGAATAGTGTTTTCACAGCTTTACCTTATAGCTTTCCTATTTTGTAACTTTAAACCCTGAAAGTTAGTGTTTAGGGCAAGAAAATAGCAAAGGAAAGGCGTAGGCCTACCAGCGAAGGCATAAAACAGCTTTGAGATGTCTTTTAATGCATAAGCGATTGTCAAATTGTTTTGCGAGCCGCACAAAATTCTTTGACGGGCCGCAGGTTCGTCATCTCTGCTATAGGACGATAGGTAGTTTCTGTACAGTACACGTTTAGACTATCTTGTCCAAAGAGCCTGTTGATTTTGTTTGGAGTAGCTCTCATCTTACTTCTTTTCTATGTTTACCAATTACGCTAAAGCAGCTAAGGCTATTCGAAACAAAAACATTTTAAAACTAAACAAACATTCTTTTGACTATGTTCTTAAATTTTTTTGAGACTATTTCAAAAACATCTCTGCATACTTAATAGTATAAAACATCGTTTCTGAAAGACAGCAGGCTAAGGCTACACCTCAAACGTCGTTGACACATACTTTAGTTTTAAAATCACACAAAAAGGAAAACAAGAATGCGAATGCATTTGATAAGAGTTAGCTGGCAATTGTGCTCAATTCATAAACCAGCAGAATCGGTTTGAACCGCTGTTTTTACAACGTCTTGATAAGAGGGCAAAGTGTCGTTGGGATTCGATGTAAGTGCATTATAGGAAGGAAGTTCATCCTCTGCTGGTTCAGACCGGTTTGAACTGGTCTCTGTAACAAAAGCCAAGTTGTTGCCATTGATACGGTCACTCGCTAAAGGTAACTGATGTAAACCGTTTTCTGCAGAAGCAATGTAAGGCGGTGGTAAGTCACAAAATAACGAATTTTCGTCCGCATTCGTTATATTATCCATGCTAGTCTGTTGCGCCACCTGACGTCTATAATTTTCAATTTGTCTTTGCCACAGCTTGGTGCGACAGTACCAATCGCCGACTGAAGTGACTGCAATTCCTGAAAAATACTTTACATTGAAGTTGAAAGTACATGTACATGAGTGATTTGATTTGCATTAGTAGATTAACAGAGTAAAAAAACCGTCAAGAATTTGAAAAGTTAAGTTTGACTGATTGGTTCATTTTTTGGTAGTAAAATAACGCAAGAGGTTAAAAAAAACAATACATTTTGAAAAAGTCTTATTTTCGAAATAATATCAAATAAACGAACTGTCCTGTAGACTGCATGGATACTGCAACCGGGGGGTGCAAAGTAACCTGGGAAGTTTTTGGATCACGCAGCCACTTTCAGTAGCGTTGGTAAAATTTAAGGTAATAAATATAAAATAGAAGTGAAAGCTTTAATCAAGAGATTTTTCTGCGTTCATTCTGCGGCCAGGCAAGAGGAACGCAAATCAATTTCATGGTTGTAACTGGTGAGGTAACACAATATTGATACAAATAAAACATAACTGCATATATGATAATAGTGGCACGAAAGAAAACAATACCAGTCAGCTTCAGTGGTTTTACTGCAATGTTGACAAATTATGCATGTGTGAAGGTTTGCATCCACTGTAGCCAATACGTTGCTTGTTTACAATTCTGCTGCATAATGTCAGTTTTCTCAGTGAAATAAGGCAATGTTAGATGAAATACTTCTGGGTTCAAGCTAAACCCTAAGCTTTTGTACCCCTAATGTACCTTATGCCAAGCTATACTAAAATATACTTGATTGATTTCCTATCGTACAGCAATGTGTTTATTTATAGCCTAGTCATACGGCAGTAGGCTACAAAGCTTTATCGTGTACAATTGTACAATACATGTTCTCTTTCATTCGGCTCAATGCATTTAGGGCCAAAAAATAATGTTTTCTAGTTAATTTCGAACCTTTGAAAGGGCACTTTGTCATATCGGCTGCGCTACAACGCAGAGGCTTGAAAAAGCTGAAGGTTTATGTTGTCACAGTGATGAAATAGCCTATCACGTAACTTAACCGGCAAGAATTTATTTACCTGCAATTAATAGAGACAAAGCTGGAATTAAAAATCCATCTTGATCAGGAAATGCAAAATGTAAAACAAGAAGTGCAGCCCCTCCAATTGTGGCAGATATTCCAATTAGACACACGGCAACCAATCTGGTGGTGCTGTTCCGCATGCAACGGTGGACCTTGTTTTTCGGTGACATTTGAAATGCCTGTGTCGTGTTGTTAGTATTTCGTCTGGTGTTGATCACTACAGTGCTGTGGCCATCTTCCCGCTGTGGTGAAAGTTCACCGTTGGCTATTCCGTTGACAGACTCAGATAAAAAATACATCCTCCTTGATTGGATGATGTGAAAAGTATTCATGTAAAAGTTATATGCAGTCTTTGACTTCAGGCAGTTCCTTTCAAACTTGGTTTCAAGAGATTCATACAGAGTTCATTTTTTTATTTTGTCTCACAAAAATGGTAAGCATTTAACATATATATTAGTCTCAATCATCATGGGTAGACTTACCGCTGTGTATTTGCTGCTGACACATAATAATCTGATAAAAGTTCACATCAAGAGTACCCTACACATTAAATAAAGCCGATATATTTTTACAGAGAAACTGTGTTTCTATTAGCAAAGTTTCTAAAATTGCTCATATAAAGACTAAACTTGTTCTTGATATTTTGTTAGTTTATCTTCACTTTAAGACTGTACTTCAGTGATCTGCAAACCCGCAGTAAATTACCCCAAATGAGATAAAATAGAAGTCTCTGGGATTTTTTTTTTTTTTTTTGGCACGGCAACGGCTCATAACAAACGTGATGGGTAATGGCGAGAATATTTTGCAGAGCAGTGGCTTACTTCAAACAAATTCGTAAATTGCAATCAAACAATAAAATCAGTCGATCGTTACATTTTTCTTTTGCATAATATATTTTAGTCATTTTTAGCATTTAAAATATATTATGTTTCAGCAAAACAAAACCTTATTGGAACCCGGGATGGGAACGCCTAATTTTATATAAAATTTTCCATTCATAAAAAGATAATCTAATACAGCTAAGGGTCTTAGTCATCAACTAAAACGGCTACTAGTAAAACCTGCCAATTTTACTACCTATCTATAACAGCTACTACACGGGTAGTGGTCCATAATAATCCTGGTAATGTAAAATTTATATTGTTAATTGCTCATTGTTGATATATTGTTAATTGCATATTATATTGTTAATCGCATATAGTTAATTGCTCATTGTAAATTGCTCGACTTGCTCATGGGCTACAAATAACTGTCTCCCTGCCCTTCGTGGCTAACTGTCTCCTTGAGAAAACCACTAGGCTACTGTCTATGTTTCCCAAGCTCTGATATGAGTAAAGATGAGCCAATGTGGGTGAAATAGTCTACTTGCAGTATTAATGTTGCCTTTGGGTGCTCTGAAGTTCTATCATCTACCTCACCATCTGTCTTCCACATACAAACGCAAAGAAATATTCTAGTTCAACTTCTCTCTTAGTTGTTGCTTTTTAACCGTTCAGTTAAAGTTGTTTTATACCAATTTAAAAAATCCGTCACTTTATAATTTCGTGATAAAACTCCACGTTGATGAATGTGCTATTTGAAACTAAACTAACACCACTTTTCTTTCCCATTGCTGCTTCATATCAGGAAATGTTGAAAAGCAATGCACTTAACTTCGCAGCATATTGGTGCCAAACTAAATTTACTGTTCAGCAAGCTTCGTTTCTGTTTAGTACTGAAGAAATTATGTTGAAAAACTTTGAAAGCGCATTAGATGGTGACGTTTTGGCATATATCATACACACTCAAGTTCAGTAGCCCGGGGCAGCTTTCCAAAAATATCTGAGCAAACACCTTGTATTTCAAAAATACTAACCGCTGAAGTGGTTTTGAAGTACCGGTAACGTTTAATTTCAAATCTTTCTCAGCAGTTGCGTTGTATCTGGAAAGACGGAGGGTACGGCGTACCCTTGAGGGCCCAGACCTGTGTTTGTTGGGGGCCCGAAATTGTGATTTTATAGTTTACGCGCAAAAATGTTTGGTTAAAACCATCCTAAACAACTAAATTTGAGTATAAAAGTTGTCATTCTTTAGTCCTCAGGGGCCCGTAATGTAGCAAAAGGGCCCAGAAAGGTAGATGACTGCATTGCGAGCAAATTAGGGGCCTAAAGTGGTGAGTTAATGCTTGACTTGCAAAAATGTTCTGTTGAAAGAACCCTAAATTAAATCATAAAAGTTGGTTATTCTCCTGTCCAGGGGGGAGGGAGGGGCGCATAACTAGTGTAGCAAAAGCAGGTTTGAGCAAAACCCGGGCGCAAAGCCCGGGTGTTTTTATTTTTTTTGTGTTTTTTAAAAACTATCTGAAAAAGGTAGTTTCGCGCTTATTTCACTTCAAAATGAATTTCGGAGTTGGAGCAAGAGCCGGAGTACAAAAAAGTGACGTCTATCGTCCACCTCTGCTGGGCATGTGGTGAATGCAAAAGTTAATGAAGAAAGGTTATTGGTCCGATGATTAATTTGATTATGTTTTAACAAGATGTTATGTTTGAGCCTTGGTAGAGAGCTTGACTTGTAACAGATACATGTAACACGAGTGTTCAGTAACAACGGATTTAACATTTTTTATTAAATACACAAAAAAAAAACAAGAAAAAAAATACTAAATCCAACGTTTTCGACACCACATAGTGTCCTCATCAAAAATAATTACAGGCTACATCTAAAATAAATAAATAAATAAATAAATTTAAGAATTTTACATTGAAGCTGTACAAGCGACACCTCTCAACAGCACCATCAACATCTGACACAAGAATTCAGTGCAGGATACATAAATTGGCGAGGAACAGATCACATCATATGTACATCACAAAATAATAGTTTTATTGCAGCCTGATAGTGTTATTGCGCACAGATGTCCAATTCTGCAGTAAAATGTTGTGTGGTGGGCAATACGCCTAAGCAAACATCACGCGTTTTGCCCAAGATAAAGTGGGCCCGTACAGTGAAAGGGGGGCCCGGAATGACTCTTCGTACCCCTAGTGAAAATTTCTCTCAGAGGCCCTGCTTGTCAAACGCATTTTGCTGACTTGTGACATTTCAGGTTTCGACTTGCTCAGTTTCATCATTCACCATTTTCAGCCGCTTGCTGAAATGTTGCTCGCTCCATTGTCACTTGCTCAGCACTCAGCAGTCGCTTGCTCAGTTTACTAACTTGCTGAATTGTAGAAGACTCAAAATTGTTAGGATATCTCCGAAAACATATACGTTTTCAATTAATTTGTCAGTGTTTTGCCTATTTTTATAACTGTAAAATGTGTCAGTTTTTGGAAAACATCAAAACAATTCTATTTTGATTTGGGAGAAAGGTGATGTGAAACATGCAACTCATGCGAAGAGCAGTAGGCCTATCAAGAAAATTGGCAACTTTGACTGAATAAGAGGAATTTTCAACAAATTTTATGTTTGTACAATTTTGACATTCCATATTTTACACATTCTGTTTCTCCTAAAAAAAATTAGATGAATAAATATGTGGTATTTAATTTCAACAAGTTGAATTTGTTTGTTTCTGGAGAAATTCTATCAAATAGTTTCCATGGCAGAAGAAGAGGCGAGGTTGCTTTGCTCCACAGCTAGCCGTTAAAACTGGTGCTACCAAGCCTAACCAGTTGGAAAAGTGCAGCTTCAATATCAGCTCCGTGATGTTTTTTCAAGTGCAAGTGATTGCTGTAAATCACATTTTTCCCATAATAAGTTTGCAACTTCTGTTGTGACAAATAACTTTTTGATTTAGAGCTACTTTGTGACAAACGGTACTTTCCTGCCTCACTGGAGCTTTACCAATGTAATACGCGAGTGTGCTATAAGGTTCTGCAGTTCCGTAGCCAGTAGAGACCTTCAAAACAATATTTTTTTTCGTAACGAAACTTTACTTTATGAAAAGCAAAATAAAACAATATTTTTTACAAATAAAATAATCCGAAATAAAATTTCGTTTTGACGAACTTTCAAAATACATTCTGGATACTGTAAGCTTGAACGAGTGGCAGCTCTTCAAAAAACATGGAGTAAGGATTACAACTAGAGCCGTTGAGAAGTTAATTTGTGTCCGGTACCAATGAGATCCTTGGGACTCAAATCAAGATACTTCTCAGAAAAACGCACCACAAGCTACCTAGAGAATACGCGGTGGTTCTTTCAAATTCCAAGCTCCTTGCAAAAATTATTGGCCCATAGAATCATCCCGTGTTTGGGTCCAAAAGTACCCCTTGGGCCTCTTGTTAACACTATGGGTTACACCTTGAAACTTTGGGATGCTTTCTGCATTCTGCGATTCTATAGCTTTTCGCTTCTTCTTTTTTGTTTAAATTGTTGAAAATATGAAAACCGGGGAAAGTGGGAATGGAAAAGACATGAAAAATTTTGAAAATATTTTTACCTAGAATAGTCCTAAACAGCAAGAGCACAAGCATTTTCTTTCATAGTTTTTGACATGACTCAAGTCATATGTTGAAAAAGCCGTTCTGGAAAAATTGTTGCAGACTTTATCTAGCTGGCATAAACAATAACAAGAATGGCAACGACAGTCGTGTCTGATTGACGAAACGTCGGAATAAAAGAAGATTATCATCTTATGTACATCTTGTGATAGTTCAGCTTAGTTTGCACCAGTAGAACGTAGGTTATCATGTTATTTAATGATAATGAACTTACACAAGTATCAAAGTAGAAAATAAAATCGCTTCTTTGTTATTATCCATAAGTTCACACACTCCAAGAATTGTAATTGATTGAGTTTCGCATCGTTGCTTACTTCAAGAATTGTTTCGCCAAACGGAACTTTACATGTGAGCTATGCTTTGTGATAAGAATTTATGTTTTAGAAGAATTTGACTAAGAATGTGTTATTCTCCGCCTGAACTCAAAAGTACAACAGCTGGCCTAGTTTTCCACGCATGTAGGAAAGAAAATCTCATACACGCACGTCGCACATTGCATTGGCGCAGGAAACAGCAACGCTTTTGCATCCTGTGTGTAATTAAATAGACCCACTAGCAGCAATTCAAAACTTCCAACTCTGCAAATCTGTCATGCAAAAATGACACCATTGACCTTTGCCTTTAATGCGAGTAGTTTAGTGAAGTTGCCCCTGCCATTCTTCTATCAAAACCGTTTTAGGCTAATACTTCCACAGAGGTCTCAAATTAATGTTGTCAACCACACAACGTGCGCGCCGCGTGCAACGGCGCACAGTGTGCTTTTGATTGACAAGTTATTTGCAGTGCCGTGGCTTGCACAATATCAAAGTAGCCTAGGTACAAAAAAAAAAATTGAATTGTACCTACGAATACTTGTATGCAGCGTATTCAAGCAGCTTGTAGTTAAGTTTTGACTGAAAGCAACAGAAACTATACTAGCCTACAGTAGTAAAACAGTGTTTGTTTGAAAATTTGGCAGCCCTCACCAATTGGCTACTGCTGTTTTGTTATCTCACTAACGTCAAGTAGTTACACCGTTTATGAGCTACGCTTGAGAATAACAAACCTGTCAAAACAACAATAATAGGCTATTTTAATCGTAGCTTATAGTGCGTTGTCTAGCAAAACAAGTGGACCTACTAACGAATCTTCGTATCTTATTTTAGCTATTAGTTTATACAGTTCCGTGTACCTTAACCTCAGACTTTGTCAGTGGAGTATAAAGGAAGGATGTACAGTAATTAATCCGTCCTTAAATTTGATATCTTCAGATCGTTTAAATTTTTATAGGTAATTTTGATCACCATGTTACATGAGGCGCCTTATTCTTTTCTTTGTTACTACGGTACTTATATTTTTCCACAAATTGATTTTAGGAAAGTACATTTTTGGGACAATATGCTCCCGAATATTAATGAGTGATTGATAAATCATTTTCAAATTAGATGAGATAATTCTAAGCAGTTTGTGTGGTACATGTTTGCATCAGTGGTCGCAATACCTTGTGTTCAACCATAACAAATTGATGTGCGACCGCCTTCGTCCTAAAAAACTATTTCTAGACCTCCCTTTCGATCTTTGAGGACTTTACCAAAACGTGTTGGTTCACAGATAGGCTACTCAGAGTTTCCTTGCAATTTTTACATAATTCATTTCCGTCTTATCTCAGTATAGGCTAAGTTGTTTTTCCAAGTCATTTTCTTTTCACTATTTCACCGTTCTGTCTTGACTATTTTGTTTATTTTTGAAGGATAAGTATCTTCTATATGAAACAAGTGATACTTGGCAATAACTACAATACGCCGAAACTATAATGCTAAATTATTTAATCGCGCAGTGTGGCAATGGGAGCTTCATATAGCACTCAATTATCACGAAAAAGTCGTAGGCTAGGGCTTGTTTGACTACCATCTGCCTAATTTGCTATAGCCTAATATCTGTAGCTACAGTACTTCCATGTGTGGAAAAGAAGAAATAAAGTTTAATCAGGAAAGTTATCCTACACCGCAGTCGAAGCTTTATGTCAATTGTCAACATTGGCATGAGTAGTCACTGAAACTGCTATTATTTTGTCTTATCGTAAGCTTATTTTTCGTTCTGCTGAAGAATAAATGCCACCACCATGTTTTTCAATTTAAAGTAGCCTACCGGTGACCTACCTAACCGAATACAAGACATAAAAATTTAAAATTCTTCCATAAAAATTTTCTACCTATTATGTTGTTTTCGATTAAATGGCATTGGTTTATTTATCAAATAAACCAAGTGAGTTGTTATGCTACGTCATAAAAGCAACATCAGTCACCAAATTGTGATGCAATTGGTCATACGCATTTAGAAAGTTGTTTTACCAAAAAAGGGCTTGTGATTTGTAGAACAAGTCAAGTTATGGAGTTAAATCACCAGGCTGCTATTTTTGCTTTAATCAACACAAACCCAAAGTATGACAAATCGGATCACTTACTTGGCGACTCTGAAGTTATGAAAATTTGATATTTCTCGTTAATTCTATTTCACAACAGGCTACTTCTGCTTGAAGCAATAGCATGACTGCATGAGTTGAGTAGTGTAGGTCGTCATTGCTGTGTTTTGTGAATATTTTGCACCTGCTAACACAGGGTTACTCAACCAATGTTAACAAAGGTCCAGTTTGACAAGTTGAATAGGCTATTTTTAGCGGTCCGGTGAATACGTTATTTCACACGCAATCAAGAAAGTTAAACTATCAGTAGCAATACCGAACCATTTTTTTTAGGTAAAATGTAACTCCACTTGGATTTTTGACAAAATTTTGGGGGATCTAGAAGGCGCAGGCCCCATCTACTAAGATAATCCCCTGAGATAATCGTAGAGAAAATTTCTTCCTTGCAGTAGAAATATGTTCTGAAACGTGGCAATAAAGTTATTCTATAAGACGCCAAGGTCCACCATCAATGCCCAGAAGGTCCGGATCCGGAGGTCCGCTAGTTGGGTAGCCCTGTGCTAACATCTAGGTTTGCCTTTAGTGCAGTACATTCTCGTTTATGTTTATGCATTGCACCGAAATTTACTTTAGCACGATTCTTACCATCTCTTCTATCCAAACTATCTTCTTCTATGTATACTACGTTCTTCTATGTCATCTCTTCTATGTACCTATGTTCCTGTTACTGACAAATAAAACATTGATTGATTGAAACTAACACGAAAAGCTTTGGTCGCCTAAACTATTGTAGGCTACCGTATTGGCCAACCTTTTGCTTGATCTACTATTACTCTTGACAAAGTAAGGCCATCTCTTTTTGCATGTAGAACATAGGCTACTGTGAAAACTCTAATACTGGTTCTCAAAGTTCAAAAGCGGCTTTAATTTGGCTGGTTACCATAGCTCCAGCCTTTCAGACCACATGCTGTTAAATGATTTTATTCATGTCGACATTTTCACAGCAATATTTTAATATCATATCTTTAGCTAACACAAAGGCCATCACCATCAAGCATAGCTAGCTATAAAGTTACGCAGTGTTCTAATCGCAAAGATAAGCTTGGATTCAACAAAAGCATTCTCAATAACAGTCTTATTGTAAAAACTGTGTTCATTTTACAACTTTTTCAGTTCCTACGTTCATGGTACAGCAAGGTAAACTCTGATAAAAGTAATAACATTCACAAATTAGTAACAAAGTAAAATAGTTGAAAGCTTCCTGTCGAAAGAACTAATAGCTTGAAGGGTGGGAGGCAGGGAGGCAATTGTGCCCTTTTAAGGTCACGTAAGCTACTGTAGCCTACATTTTGCAATATAACAATTTCTGCTATTCGCTTTTAGCCTAATTATAATCTTTCATTGTTGCCTCAAAATAATATTCACCACACAAAATTCTGTATCACAGTAGGTTACATCATTATAACATAGTATGATGCCCTTCCGTGCCATTGTTCTTTGTATACCGGACACTTGTATCATTACTCGATGATGAGCTGATAGATGAGCATTATCGCTATATCTTAACGTAAAACTTAAAAAAAGGCTTTTCAGCAATAAAAGTGGCCTTTTTTATATTCCTGCCCCCTCAGTCAAAAATCGTTCCGACACCCCTGCCCATAACAAATGTCTGTCATGAAATTTACGTAACACATTGCGCCTTCTTTTGGTTATAAATAAATGAAAATTACTCGCAAGGTAGCACTAGATCACATGAAAAATGTGCTAAAACAGCACGGAAGCTTCAATTGGGCAGTGCCAGTTTGTGATGATTGAAGCTTCTAACCACTGATGCAAACCTGGTCAACAAGATTGGTAATTGTAAATTTTCCGCTTGTTGCTACAGTGTTGCCTGTAAATGAGTTTATTTACTCGTTGCCTCTTAATGGAAAGCTGTCTTTAGTTTGATTGGCTGTTTTGAATGTTTATCCTCGGACTGAGAAGGTCTCTGATAGGTTATTCCTGGTAGTTTCGCATACGTGTAGAGGCTTTGAACCACCAGAGTACAATTTCCGATCGTTGTTGAAGTGTTGTTGTCGGAAAATTATTCCATCCACTAATTGCCTCTGAATAATGAGCAGTCCTGAAATGCGTTGCTCATGGGCACACATGGAGAGTCGAACCAGCCCCGCTTGTTCTTGAGGTTTCTTCGTGTATAAAGACAGGCGCCTAACCAACCGAGCTGACGGGAAGGTCTTCATCAAATACACTGCTTTAAGCGCACACACCGACACATAGAGTTGGACCATCGTTGGCTGGTCTTGGTCTTTCGTCATTTGCAAAGCCGAGTTATTTTAGTCTGTCTATCGGGGCGGACTTGACCAAGCTGTCGTGTTCATGCCCTGCCTTGGTAATGGCAAGCTTGGCCACGAAAGATTTATCCGTAGGCATCGCACTTTTCCGAAGCTTGTTTTTAGAGGCACCTTCGGCCTTTGTTTACCGCTGCTGAGAAAACCTACTAATGCATGGTAAAAAAAAGAGCAAAGACAGTCCCATACTCAGATACTGAGTTTTGGGAAATAAGGTTCTCATCACATTAAGCACACATGATTTATGTTGAAACTGCGTAATTCCTTGAGGTTTATACGAGCTGTGTTGAACAAACTTCATTATACTTCATCTGAACTACAATGGTTATTTAGTGACGAGCATTTTATCACAGACGAACATATATTTATATACTATAACGTTGCAATGTTTGATGTGACAACATCATTCCTTAACTTGGCAACACCTTCCAACTCTTCACGTTTAACCGAGTAAACAAAAACCGGTAAAATATCTTACTCATGCCACTACTTGAACATTCCACAGAATGGAAAGCTCTGAGTGCATAGGAGGGAACTGCGTGTAGCCACATTGTCTCGTCGTGGGGGTTGTAGTAAAGGTCCAGAATACTGTTGACGGTGTTTTTTTGCATTGTTAATAAATGCAAGAATACAGACAATTCTCTAAAGTGAAGCACTTTTTTCAACAAACTTTTGTAATACATTTATTTGTTTTTTCGCAATACAGCTCATAGCAAAGGCACATTTCATTTTTATTTGGTCCCTATGAGAACTTGATTGGTACCGTAGATTAATTTTCTTAAAGGAACGGAAATAATATTGCATAGATGGAGTGTGCCTCGGTTTCATCATCAGTATAAATGCCTCATGTCGCAAGTCAATGAGCTAGCCGCATATCTTCATTCTACAATCAAATATAGACTATAGTCCTTTACAAGTTTGCAGTGGCGTATATTCAGGGTGTTCAAGGTGTTCACTGAACACCCCAAGAAATCCAGAAAAAAATAAAATTTCCATCGGTTGTCGATGTTCTTTACTTTCATGATATTCTAACAACTTGCTGCATGCTGATTGCTTTCTTTTCCATTGCAAAACTCGTCCCCTTCTAATTTTAATACTCCAACGTTTGAGGTCATTGCCTTTAATTTTTTTCGGTCATTACCTTTAAGCTGGGTGTGCACTGATAGCTTGGCGAGTGCTATTTAAAATAAACAATTAAGAAAAATGACGTCACAAGGCAGCAAAAACAGCAATGGTTTTAGTTTAGCCAGGCTGTTCACTCGCTGATCTGCACACCTTGGCGCGTCATTGGGGGAATCCCAGGCAATAGCAAGTTTTAGCTTGTTGGATTAGAGTTTGAGGTGATCAGAGTTGGAAACAAGATAAGATAAAATGTTTTTTATGCACCATATGACAAGTAATATTGTTCGTTTTGATGGTCGGAAATAAAAACGGAACTGAAGTATGTGACTTTAGAAATGCAACTTAATGTTTGATATTATTAAGTCTTTCATTCAATAGGCGCTGTCAAATAAATATCTATTTTGTATTCTTCTCCATTCCGACAACATTATTTTTGTCAGTTCTGTTCATGGTCAGAATTTGTGCTGAAAATGCTCTCAGAACGCACCAAATTCAATATTAATTTTAAAAATTTTCTGGGAGAGGCCCCCCACACCCTCCGCTGTTGCTTTGCCGTCACTGAACACCCTGTCAAAGTGGTCACGGTACGCCACTGCAAGTTTGTACCATGTGACATCGCTAGCTAACGCAGTCATAGCAACATGAAGTTTTCAAAAAAGTTCCTGATGCTTTTTGAAACGAGAATTAGTGAACGAATTACATCCACGACGCTCTTTGGTCAGGGATGGACTCTCAATTGAAAACATAAATGAAACAAAAAAGCATGGACTTCAGTGGAATTGTACATCAATATGCAAAGAACAAGTTTTAACATTTACTCAAAATTTTACTTAAAGAAACAACAAATTCAATATTTTGTTTGACTTTTACGACAGTTGATGGGCAACACAATTTTGAAGTTGTTTTGTAAACCCAAGATTTTAGTGGTTATGTCAAAGTTTCTTTTGCATTGAAAGAAACGTTGAGAACGTTATGCACTGATGAGCAGATATGTGGCCTATATATAGGGTCGCACAACGAAGTGTTCTGACGAGCTAAGTGTAAAATTGAAGAGCCCTTCACGTTTTATAGTAAACTTACACGTCAAAATACGGCATTTCGGTTATAACCGCTTCGAGTACGGCCCTTTAACTACGCTTTACCCTCCTACAACAAACCTATGATGCCAGGTTGTGATTGTTGTGAGAAAAGTAAGGCTCCTGATATCATGTACCCGTACCCAAGTATTCCAAGGGAAGAAAACAGATTTGTGCAAAAAATAATTTACAGAACGATGCAAATACAAAACATAATTTACACGATACAAGATCACTATATTTATTTGAATATTTCATATAAGAATTGGAAAATATGAATCGTAGAACTAGACCGGGAGCCCGCGACGTCCACCCTAGGTGAAAAAGTTACCAATTTCTATTCATACAGCGATGTCCGGTGGTATGTGGGTACTCATAATCTGGAAGTCTGCCGGGCCGCCGGTGGTGGGTATGGGAATGGGGGGCATTTTTCATGGCCCAAAAAATGTGCTAAGTCAGCTAAAATAGTTACCGTTTGAAACTTAGTTGGCTGTAAAGTAAATAGTTTCTAGATGATTGTCTGGTATGTGACAGACATTTTTGGTGGTGGGGGGGCTCTGACAGACAAGTTTTATACCCCCCAAAATTTGCGCTAGGTCAGCTGAAAAAGTTACCGGATAAAACCAACTGATTATTAATCTGTGAGTTTTAAGCTTCACAAAAATATATGTGACAGACAAATTTGCTGGTGGGTGTCCCCTGACAGACGACCTAAAGTAGGTGACCCCCTTAACTGAGCTAGGTCAGCTGAAATAGTTACCGGATAAAACCAATTGAAAATTAATGTGTGAGTTTTAAGCTTCACAAAAATGTATGTGACAGACAAATTTGCTGGTGGGTGTCCCCTGACAGACGACTTAAAGTAGGTGACCCCCCTAACTGAGCTAGGTCAGCTGAAATAGTTACCGGATCAAACCAATTGAAAATCAATGTGTGAGTGTTAAGCTTCACAAACATGTATGTGACAGACAAATTTGGCGGTGGGTGTCCCCTGACAGACGACCTGAAATAGGCCTAGGTAACCCCCAGGTTTGCGCTAAGTCAATTGATAGGAGGGATTTGTTAGCTGTGCTTTTGAAGTACGGTATACTAAGTAACAGAACATGATTTATCTACTTCATTTGTTTACACAAATAAAAATAGTTTCAGTGCAAGGAACTATATCAAGCGTTTTTGCATCTGCTTGGCTCACTACAATCTCAGCCAGTAAATCAACCGTTTTCCACATTGGTTTAACGTCTGCAGACGATGAATCAATTTAAAAAAGGGTTGATTTGCTGGCTGAGATAGAGAAATCCGGTTGTATTACTTTTAGCGAGTTTGGTGATTGGAATTTTACAGCCCTAGTGCAAGCTGTTAAATTAGTTTGAAAGGGATCATTTGCTTTTGTGTCACAGCGGGCAATGACACATTACTAACAATTCACTCTTTAAAGAGCTTGATCATCTGACTATACTCTAACCATTTAGCTATGTGATAACACTTTTTTCGAAACTCCCTACAATAAGCTACTATACGACATCACAATGATAAATAATCATGTACTCTACGTTTTTTATTCCTCCAAACCGTTATTCCATGAAGAAGACTTTTCAAAGAGGCAGTCAGTGACAATTCAATACGCAACAAATCAGCGATCTAACGAGTATGGATAAATATTAGTAGGCTAAGTTGAAGAATGTGATACAAAAACAGTGTAGAAAGCATCCTTTCGAAAAAACATTGACAGCAAATCAACCGTTTTTTATATCAATTCAACGTCTGCAGACGTTGAATCAATGAAAAAAAAAAACGGTTGATTTGCTGTCTGGGAGTAATTAGTGTACGTTATTAGCCAATACCAGTACTGCTACTATTTGTATAGTTTCGATTTATGTCTGGTAATGCCCAGGTAATGTCTGCAATACGTACTCCTAACTTTACAAGAGTTATCAGGTGGCTTGGCTACTTTATTATTTCCAAGCCAGTAATGTTTCGCCTATCACACGAAGGTTTTATTTACCCATAATTCTAGGAGTTACTCAAAAGATTGGCAAGGTTTTTTGTAACAAGCATATTGAAAAAGCAGCAGTAACTTAACTGGACAGACTTCAAAAGAGTGTCCGAATTTCGGAGTGATATTTACAGACAAACAGCTACCAAATGGAGGAGTGTGTCATTGATCAGTTGCCTACAATCATCGTAACTCCGCCAACCGATGAGGATGCGACTAAGGTACCGTATAGTAACTATCACGATAAAGGATGGTATTTCGTACGCGACATGGAAGCGCTTGATTTGAGATTAACTCGAATACAATTATATCGCGATTGGCAACGCAAAACTATAGATTAGTAACCAACATGTTGCTAATTTAACTTTACGTTGACATACGTCAAACTCTTTAGGCTCACACATTTTATTTTCAGGTCAACTATGAAAGACCTGGAGAACATCAACTATGTTTTATTTGCTGTAGCACGACTTCAGGCGATGCAAAATGTAAAGTTGTGAATGTAACAATCTGGACTTCATGGAAAAAACATTGCAAGCATTCGACTACAATTATTATCATTCGATTGCTTTTCTGTCACCATACGTAAAATCATTCAGACAAGTTCCTCTGCGTTACCCATAGGTGTCTATCATCAGTCATGTCACAAAAAGTTTACCTGTACAGCAGTTAAAAGAACATTTCAACCTAAGGCAGTTGCTTTATCTTTTGCTAAAGTCGCTAAAGTTGAAACAAGATGCAGAAGCTCGCTCCTTAAGTCGGACAAAATAGGTTTATTGAAAGGATCCTGTATATTTTGCTCTCGTAAGCAAAAAGAAATACAAAAGAAAAAGAAGAAATTACCGTTAAGGTCTCAACGACGGATGGATGCGAATCACTTTAGTCAAGAGCAGTGTTTTGTAAAAACGAAAGGATTAAATCACTAATTCGTAGTGGTGTGGACTTAATTGCCAAAGAAGCAGAGTATCACAAGTCTTGCCGGGTTCATTTTGATAGAGAGACTAAAAGCAATCCCCAAACCACCACAAACTGGAATATTTCATCTCGCCAAACTCACAACCTTCCTTTCCTAACAATATGCGAATTTGTTGAGGAAGAGATGCAAAAGCAAACGCCAATGCTATTTTCAATATTATTTAATCTTTACGAAGATGAGTATTTGGTAAATGGAGGAAATGATGTTGAGCTATGGTCTAACACCACACAGAACCTTTTGAGGAAAATTTCTCATAAGTTTGGTAAAGCACTAACAATAAGTAGGCAATTTTATTTACACCTCACTTCTCTCCGCCCAAGAAGAAAAATATGCTCTGATAGGTGATTATAGTGCCAATCAAAATGATCAGATTCGAACAGTGGCACTTCTCTTACGAGGTGAAATGTTGAACTTACGAGCTACTCGAAACCAAAACCTCAAATCCAACAATCATAGAGAGCTTGAAGGATATGGCCCCAAAACTTCCCGAATGATTGCAACTCTTCTATACCACACTATTATGCGGGTTGAAATCCAAATTCAGTGATTCTCACACAAACACAATGGAAAGAAAAGTAGAATCAATGTAGTCAGATGCTGTGTATAACGTCAGTCGAGGTCATGTAAAGCCATGGAAGCACACAATACTTGGTTTAGGAGCAATAACAGGTTCCAAGTTAACTTTTCAGATACCTAACAGGGAAGGCCACACAATTAACTACAATGATGTGAAAAGTTTAGAGCCGGAATTTGCATACTCCGCTTTAGCACAGGAAGAAAGTAAGAATCACGTTCCGTGGGAGAAGCATCTGATTATATTCAGGAAATAATGGATAAAAAGTCCATCTTGACATGCAAAATGAAGTCGCTAGATAGGCCTATGTATCGCTTCAGCAAAAGTAGAGATTTTGCAACTCCACTTTATGCTGGTTTCATGAGCAATAATAGAGTGGACTGTCTACCGCCACAGCGAATATGTTACATGGACCCAATAAAAAGATTACCAACCAACAATAACGTTGTTAAAGAAACCCTGGTGAGAACCATGAAGGTTGCCACTGAAACTCAACAATATCTGGTGGTGACGTTGACGTATGACGTAGCTGTTGCACACCCTGGTTGCACAAAAAGCCTACTCCATTTAAGCCATTAAAACCATTCTTTTTGACAATCTCCTCATTATGCTTGGGAATTTTCATATGGATCTTGCATTTTTCGGAACAGAAGGAACCTTCATAAATGATTGCGGGATAGAGTCCATATTGTCGGAGTCAAAGATCCTTGCCGAGGGATCATTGCAAGGGTTCATTATAAGAAATTTTACAACAGGTGTACTGTACTCGTGTGCACGAAATTACAGCCAAGGTCATGGAAAGAAAGCTATACGATCGATTCTTGACAACTTTAGATGCAGATGAAATTGACAACTTCCAGCAAGTCATGTCCACTATTCCAACTGACCCTGATAAAGTAGAAGTATGCTTGGCCAATCCAGTCGTCACCGAACATCGGGAAAAGTATAAAGAATGCTTTAACAGGTCCATGAATGGAGTGTTTGGCGAAACCTGTCAGTTCTGAACACTATACGTGTTCTTAATAAACCGACTCTATCGAGAAGTGCAGAGATGCGTCAGGATGAACGACGTCAGTGGTTACATGGTTATTGTACCAATACTTCTAGAAATATATTTCGCTCTGAATCGTCTAAATTATGCAAGATGGGGATCGTTGTTCTAAAACAAACTAAAAAACGCGGATCCGAAACTGAGGGCTATACTGGATAATGGTGCTTTGTCAGTTAGGCGTACCAAAAAAGATTACTCTAGGACGGCAGTCGATCTGTCTTTAGAGCAAACTGCGAATAGGGACGCTGCGTTGCAGGTGAAAGTAATAATTGGGTTTCGGAACTCAAAAGGTGCCATAAAAAGATGTTGTGTCACAGTTACACAGAGACCTGCTTCTGTAACAGAGTTAAGATATCTTGCAGGCTTAGAACAAGCCGAAGATGCCGGCATGCCGCGAAACAATTACGCAACCACAGAATTGTTAAAGAAAACGAGCAGATGTCACTATTATGGCTGGTCGAAAACAAATGAAGTTATCATTCCAGGCTGGTTTGAAGGCGCAGCTATACCAATCTGAGCTATTTAGTAAATCGGAGGAAAGAAGTGATGAGAATGACATTGAGAGTTGTGATGAACAGTGGAGCGGAGATTCCGAGTCGGAAGATGAATCTGACTTGGAATTATTTTTTTAGTCAATGACTCACCACCATCGCCAAACATTTTTTCTTATATAGGCTAGACTGTTCAGTGTTGACGAAAAATTCAGACAAAAACTTTTCAAGTATAAATAGGCTACCCTTAAGAGTGATTGTTATTATAGATCTAACTAACCCTAACCCAAATTGGGTGATTGCTCAATTTGCATCATTTTTATTCTGGTATTCCATTAGTAGTTAAATTGCCTGTTATACGTAATACTAATACTTATTTTCTGTTGTGCACACATAAAACAAAACACTTCTTCAATTTTTTTTTAGCGGCAAGTCGTCGGCAACTCCAGTCGGCAACTCCTGTCATTGATTTAGCGCAAAAAGGAAAGGGGTTACCTAGACCTACTTCAGGTCGTCTGTCAGGGGACACCCACCGCCAAATTTGTCCGTCACATACATTTTTGTGAAGCTTAACACTCACACATTAATTTTCAATTGGTTTTATCCGGTAACTATTTCAGCTGACCTAGCTCAGTTAGGGGGGTCACCTACTTTAGGTCGTCTGTCAGGGGACACCCACCAGCAAATTTGTCTGTCACATACATTTTTGTGAAGCTTAACACTCACACATGAATTTTCAATTGGTTTTATCCGGTAACTATTTCAGCTGACCTAGCTCAGTTAGGGGGGTCACCTACTTTAGGTCGTCTGTCAGGGGACACCCACCAGCAAATTTGTCTGTCACATATATTTTTGTGAAGCTTAAAACTCACAGATTAATAATCAGTTGGTTTTATCCGGTAACTTTTTCAGCTGACTTAGCGCAAATTTTGGGGGGTATAAAACTTGTGTCAGAGCCCCCCCCACCACCAAAAATGTCTGTCACATACCAGACAATCATCTAGAAACTATTTACTTTACAACCAACTAAGTTTCAAGCGGTAACTTTTTCAGCTGACCTAGCACATTTTTTGGGCCATGAAAAATGCCCCCCATTCCCATACCCACCACCGGCGGCCCGGCAGACTTCCAGATTATGAGTACCCACATACCACCGGACATTGCTGTATGAATAGAAATTGGTAACTTTTTCACCTAGGGTGGACGTCGCGGGCTCCCGGTCTAAACACGGACTTAATATTTCCACAAATGTGCATACACTGACTTTAGCGTGAATATTGTCAAGGTTACCAAACACATCATTCAATCAAAAAACACACTTTAAAATTTCATGAGTAAATTAAAAGTTTTTAGAGTTAAAGCGAATAAACTCAAAACAATAAAAGTTGAAAATGTGTTAATGGCGAGAGTTTATAGACGAAATTTAACAATATCATCATCGACGTCCGAGTGATGACAACAAAGGTAACAAGTCTGTATGGTGTGAAGAATACTGGCAGAAACAAAATGTTAATTCACACTTTACATCACTTTTCACTCTTTTCTGTGGATGATTTAATCACACACAGTCAGATCTTCATCTGCGCGCAAATGTGGTAGATTCAATTTAAAGAGATTCATGGTTTTCTGGTGCGCTTTGCCGTCATACCCCATCAACCAACATTAGTTTTTTGACAATTCAGTGCAGCAGCTTCGCTTGAAAATTTTCTTAGTTATCTGGCTTGCTAGACTTTGGGAGCTTGTGCTGAGCCGACGGCACGAGATGTTATATTAACATTTTAGAACTTGGTAAGCTAACTTACATTTTTGTTGCTTCTTCTGGCATTTCAATCATTTTAAAAGTATTTGAAGTCCTTTGGTCGGAAGACGGTTTTAAAGATGCTTGTAGTATTTGGGCATCATCCAATCTTACATACTGAATTGGGGAGGTTTTTCCAATGATAACTGAGCGGTCCACATCGGAAGGTCTGTCCATGTTTTGAGAAAACGATAAAAACGCCGCAGTCGTCTCACTCATTTCTGCACCAGTTTTTATGGTTGGTCTTTGAATCTTAAACGCTGCTGCTACGTCATATGTAGGCACTTCTGTTCTCGGTTCAGGTAAGCTTTGTTGTTTGTTGTGACTTTCTTCTGATCTCTCTTCTTTGCAGCAACAACAACAGCAGCAGAAGACTTTGCAGCAGCTTGACGTTTGGCCTGAAACATAAAACAATTTGGATCGACACACTGAATTTGTATTTTAGGCAGGGTTGGAAGTCGTTAGTCAAAAAGCAATGACTATGTCGCTATTCGATAGTGCCCAAAAAACCAATGACTTTCCGCTATCGATACTTAAAAAAAGCAATGAATAGCAACTACTAAAAATTGATTGGCCAAAAAACAAGCCCAAAAACAAGCAATCTGCAAACTAAAAAAAATACGAAAACTCGATAAAACAGAACTGTGTTGCCGCAAAATTTTCCTTAATCCTTTAAAGTTCGAAAACCGGAAGGGGACTAGGTCGAATAGTAATCCAAAAACTAAATCTCGTAAATTTGTTTTGACGACGAACAAGTGAACAACAAAAAATGATTCAGCAGTTCTCCTAAATATCGATTAGTGAAAAACGAATAATGATTTCGTTGCTTGCATATAGAAAAGCAGTGAATAACGCGCATTCGATATTTATTTTTAAAAGGAATGGGTATATGCATTCGATATTCAGAAAGCAACGAATAACGCTATCGAATAGTGACAACTAGTCGTTACTTCCAACCCTGATTTTAGACTACATATAGGTTAACTTAAGCGTTCTCTGGTAGTGTTAATCAGAAATGTAGAGTAGGATGAAAAATACATACACCTTCGATTCAGCTTTGTCGAGCCAACTCAGACCCCAGGGTTGCCAGGTCATTTTTAAGATTGCCCAATTTTAAATGTAAAGTTAATTGCGAAAAATGAACATATTGTCCAGTCAATGTGGAACATTTGAAGAAATCCAATTAACTTAACACTACTGATATTAATATCCACTATCACAGATTTCAATTTAAGTAGCAGTAATATTAGCAGAAAGGTTCAGCGTGGCTTGACGTTTGGCCTGAAGCGTAAAACAATTTGGAATGGATACGGTTTATTTGTGAGTTATGTTAAAGTTAGTCTAGCTTAAGCGTAATTGTTTCGTAGTATGAACTCAACGTATAGTACAACCAAGATTTGATTCTTTGCATTAGGAATACTAAAAAGGCTTTCTGGAAAAGTTCAGAGGCAGAATTCATGCACCTAAGATTCTTCTTACACAGAATCTACCTTTTCCAGATAGTTACTCAATATTGAAAAATAAATTACAAACCCAATAAACAGTTTTTGGTTGAATTTGAAAAAAGCGTTGTGTTTATATTTACTAGCTGTTGGAGTAAGTTTGCTGATGTGGAGTCAGAATGCGCTGGTTGCTTCCTTATTGTACCGTTACTGGCTACTGCTAAAATTTATCTGCAGATGTTGAATTAAAGTAGCCTATCTATTTATTGACTAGACATGGTGAAATGTAATAATCTACAATTCCAGAACGTCGTAATAAATACAGATGCACATCTTTTATAGGTTGCCCTTTAACATATTATTGTAACTGCTTGCTCTTCTCGTAAAAATAAAACAAACTGTGTTTTCAACATTATTCAAACTAAATTCTTTCACATTTCGTCGCATTTTGATCGCTGATCGTTGAAAAAAAACATTTGACTATTGCCTGCTGGCAACAGATTTTGTTATCTTAGAAGCTAAAACATATAAACATACCTCGAAAGATAAACACGAAAACCGAACGAAGATTCTAGAACCCGTTTATGCCTTGTCCAATCCTATCTGGGTAATGCGTAACAAGAGAACCACAATTGGACACAACAATTGCGCTAAAGCTCAAGTGACAGTTTTGCACACTTTTGCATTGTTTTAATGTCGCTAAACGATGAAACAACATGAACATCTGGTAAGCGCAGGAGAATGTCTATGAGATCACAACGACTGGAAGATACTTGACAGAATATCGACAAACTGTTTCAAACCCAGCAAAGCTTAAACTTAACTTCAGTTATCTAGAACTTCAGACATACACCGTAAACACTAAACACGTTTTAACAAAATTCTTTGTGACATGTAGCGTGATCTTATTTTATAATTAATATAATGCAAATGAACATCTTCTGGCTTAATCCACACTTGTGAGAGATCATAGGTTTGCAAACTTGAATAGATATGGCCATGTTAACTGCCCCCCGGTCGGAGTAGGCCCACCGCTTTTAGAAACCCGTTAATGTTTCGTTTGTCAATAATTTGCAACATTTCTGATAATTTAGTAACTCTTTTACGGCACTTCCTGCGTTACAAGATTCTTGTAAGTTTGTGTGTTTGCTTGGATGGTTAAATGAAACTAAACCGCTTGGATTTGGAAACGAATCGAAGCCAAGACAATATCACTATTTTTGTAAGTTTTGCCATTTGGCTGGTAATTTAGCCTCTCCTTTTAAGAATTTCAATGCCAAACTGACCTTTTTTCTTTCACGACTGTACCCGTACCCCTGCTGGCAAAATTGGTTCTTTTTTTGTTCGAAGACGTTTATGCATAGCAAAAAGGACCTACTTTGCTAGCTAGGCGCCTGGTTAGTGAATACATTGATAGACTGTAGGACGCCCCGACTAGAAACTATCACAATTGTTCCCATTTCAACTTTTATTCTATTCCAACAATTGAATTAGATTGCCGAGTGCTTGTAGGTTACAGTACAAAACCTACAGTAACATAGGTAAAAAAACAACTCAAAGTAAAGCACAAAGCTCAGAGAGCTGTAGCTCAAAAGGAATATTATTCGTTTTCAACGGTTTTTTTTAATTCTCTGCCTTTTAACAAAAACAACAACTGTGACGACATCAGATATCATATCTCGTCAAACCTTACCTGATTTTGAGCTGCAGCAACCCATTCTTTGAACTATCGTCTGCCAAACAACTTTTCCGTTTCCTCAGGCTTTACAGTTTAATAACCTTGTTCTTTCTACAACGTACGACTTGAAATGTCGTGTAGCGAATCAAATATTCCTTGTTTACAGATTCTAATAAACTGATCGGTCGCCTACTGTTTGCAGAGGCTAAATATCTTCCTTCCTTCGACTTGTACAGTATAAGTTTGTGTAATCAATTCGATAATAAAATAGCCGGTAGCATAATTATCTTACTGCATTTGTACTGAATTTTTGTTAGACTACAAGACTCGTTTGATGAAGTCGTAAACAGTCACTATGCGTTACTTTGTACAATCTGCCTGTTTTTTCGTGACAAATTGTGAATTAAAGACTCAGCACCTGGAATTTCGTTTATGCCTTGAATGAGTTGTATTCACGGATGATTGATTCTTCTGCCTCAAACCAATTGATCAGCACAGAATCGCTTGTCCATCAGAAGTTAGTTCAACAACACACAACCAAAGAATCAATTGTTACTTCAGCTAAGGTTTTGTAAAGACCTGGAAACAGACACCTGTTCACGAAATACAAATTCATAGTTTTACTTCAATAAAACGCTTCTCGACGTCAAATCGAAAGCAATGTGTCATAATTCAGAAACATACTGCTTTTGTTCTGTGAGAGGCTTCGGGCAGATAAGATCACAACTTGTATGTATCTTTATTATCAGCAGTCTGACGTTTTTGTGACTTCGGTTTACAGGAACCATTAATATTTCAGCTGGATAAACAGCAGACATTAAAATTTAGCTTGGCCTACATGTAAATGCTTGCTGCTTATGCAGTAAAAGATTTGATAACCGAACGCCTAGGGACAAAATCGAATCATCTTGGTACAGAACCATACTACAGTACAATCAGGAAAAACAATACCGTAGTTAAACAAAGTAGTTTGTGTTTGAATAAAATTATCATTTTGCGTTGCGTTCAAATTTTTGTGAATTTTTTTTTAATGTTTAAACGATTTAGTTGCTTTTTTGAGCTGCTTCCATGACGTAGTGAAATAGGTCTGCGTTGCAAGTTTTTGATGAACTATCTGACCTGCACAACACATACGGCCAGTGAAATTGTTTGATAGCATATTTTACATTGCAAACATACTTTGTTAGGTTTGCTATGATTTAACACTGTGGTGATAGGGAAGTTATTAGAAAAGTTTCAAACAAAGCTATTTCGAAATATTTCGTTTCGACCACAACTTCTTTGTTTTGATGGCTTCTCTGTTTCACATTAAATTTCTTTGTCAATAATTTACACTGATAAGTTTTAAAAACAACGCTAAGAGGGAAGGCAGCATGAGTACAATCTCTTCACAACAATATAAAAGTTGAAACAATAATTAATCAAATGGACAACAATCTTTTCTGTTGCTGCTTTTGCAGGCCTAGCTTATTTACTGTTTTCGGTAATATAGGCTTGAACCACACAGAAGTATGGACTGTGTGAATAGCAAACATAAAATCCCATTTAAAAAAATTATTTATACGCGAATAAACAAGTTTAGCCTATCACCAACAGCTGATTGTTAGGTACTGTAATAAACTAATTAAGTTCAATAATATTATTCAAGCCACAGATAGCCCGCGATCAGTGGCGTAGCCAAGGGGGGGGGGGGGGGGGTTGGGGGTTAAAACCCCCTTTGGCACGCGTGTGACGTCACGATATTGAGAATGATGCTTTCAGTCTAAAAAAAAATTGCCTAATTTTAAACGAAACTGCATTAGAAGAGCGAGTTTTACCAATACCAAACATTCAAACATCTCAGCCAGGAATTAGCAACAAGAAAACATGGAGACTTTGCTTTATTTCCGAAAAATGCCGAAGAAAACATGATCTTATCCTTTTGCTATACCACCGGACAGCACCATTTTACAGGAATATTTATACCCACATTTTTGTTGAAAATACTCTCAGAATGCACCAAATTCAAAGTAATTTTTCAAAATTTTCTGGGGGAGGCCTCCCAGACCCCCCGCCGCTGGGTCGTCAAAACCCCCCCCCCCTTTCAAAATTCCTAGCTACGCTACTGCCCGCGATGAAACTATTCAAAAAAAAAATAAAGGAAATTCTAGAGTTTTTGACACAACACTATGCCCTCGTCTGAAATATATCGTACTAATCCATTTCAAAACTACAGTAACAACAAATATAGAAAATTTATGACAGATCTTAAATTTAGTGATACGCTGATCAAGCTAAGCAACGAAACTACTGAAGCCGCATGGAAGCTATCAAGACTGTCTGTTTGCTTGAAGCAGATAAAGCAGATAAAAGAGTGATGGCTGAAACACGAAATCTGTAACATCGACGTTGTCTATCTAGAAACAAACGCAATCGATATTTAAGCAGAAAAGATGACTTAGCCTGTATAAAAAAATGCTTGTTGAGAATGGAGAAGGGTATTTGCGTCTGCAAGATAATTGGTCTGAACAACATTACTCAAACTGAATTTAGCACAACCAAACACAAATACCGCAGTAGCCTATTACGCTTTTGTCAGGGGAAAATAATCATTAACTTCATCTAAGGAAAACAAAAATCAGAAACAGAAATAACTGAAAAAGTCAAGTCGAATCGTGTGGTCAGAAGCAAATCAATATCAAATCATTTTGTTAGGATTTGATATTAAACGTCACGTTTCTGGGATTGCAGTTCGTTGGCTGTGTGGCCAGAAGGTGAAAGCATTTGCATGATGGTCGGAAGAACTTTTGTTTGCATGTGCAGCATATAGCTGGACCGTACAAAGGCATGTATGAAGCTGGACACAAATTTTGTCTTTCCGGTCACTTAATCTACGTCTTCAACCCACAAAAGCCTGGATATTACATCAGTAAATTAAATTTGTTTTTAGAAACTCTAGATTAGAAAATAAATGGATATTTCTAAAATGTAGGCTAGGTTCAGACCCAAGTATTTCCTTAGTTCAAGTGACTTTCCAAACTGAGGCAAAGTCTTTGATAGGTTTTAAAGTGGATGTGATCATAAATCTTAACGATTTTGTTTTGTATTTACTGCAGCAAAGTGTAAACTGTTGGCTGAAATCTACTTGCATGCACTGCTGGTAGTCCGTTTTCCGTTTATGTAGTAAACAGAGAAATCTCACTGTTTAATTAATACGCCCCCAAAGAAGCCAAAATGCTTGCTATGTTAAAAAATTTTGCTTGAAAATGAAGCGAGATTAAAACAATCATCTGTCCCAATGACTTCATGAGCGAAAATTAAAACCACAATTAATTAAAAAAAGAACAGGAACACATTTTAATTGCAGCTCTCTGTGACACCAAGCGGATTTTATATTTGGCAGGAAACAACATTTCACTGAAGAGTGGATATTAAAATATATCTTGGTGAGCAGATTTTTCTCAGTTGTGCAAAGTTTCTACAAGTATTCGAAATTTACAAGATTAAACTTTAAAAATGAATATGAAACTCAACAGTTATACGGTTGGACTGGAAGTATAGCACTTAAAACAGGTTTTGGCGTTTTACTATTAGAGAATGTTAGAACTTCTTGTTCCTTTCTTCGTTCATTGGGACCGAGGATTTATAATAAGTAACAGTAAAAATCAAAAGAAGTATCCTCTGTCGGAGTTTTTCAATTAATATGTTTTTAGATACACATCTTTCTTTAGCATATCTTCCTTTGAGATTTAAGGAACGTAGTCAGTTGTTTCATGTTGAAGAGCAATCCTGACTCAAGAGGTAGCTTTGCAAACTTAGATTTGTCAACGACACATATCGGGTCTAATCCACAGGCGATCTAGACAGCGGTAGGAATAACTTACACACTGAAGATAACATATCTATTCTTTTGATAATCCACACAAAAAGATCTCTAACGGTTCATAAATTTCTCTTGGTGTAGATTACGCAAAGTCACCGAAAACATTCCAATATGAGTAGAATAACGTATTAGTGACATAATAAACGAATTATTTTTTCGGTTCTGGGAGGAGTTCTATTTTAACAGGGGGGTAGTTATCTTATAATAAATACGTAGCCTACTGGTAAAATATTTTATTGGATTGGTATTCAACAAGAACTGGAGAATACTTATTTTGGAGAGTCCTGAATTAACTTTACACTGTAATAAGAATCCTTGCACAAATTCAATAGTAGTCCATCTACAATCCTTCCACATTTTATTTCATGAAATAAATAAATTCATGAATGAAGATATAAGAGCAACCCTAAAAGCTCTCTCATCAATCACATATTTTACTTTTTAAACTTGCCAACCAACATGTTGAGTGTTAAACTGGTCGAAAAAAAAAACCCCGAGCTGTATCCTGAAGTGATGTGCCTAGTATTCATTTTCTTTTTAATAGAACTTTTGTCTGTTTATGCACTTAAGCTTGCAAGTATCATTGCGTCAACTAAAGGTTGATTGAAAAGAAAAACAAGTTTTCTTCTTGACTACATCCAATCGAAATAACCTACTTTATACTTTATGGAATGTTTATACACTTTGTTTAAAGTCTAAACAAAGTGTAATGTTGAAGTTAAAACTTACCGTATTTATCCGTGTATAAGTCGCATTCGTGTATAAGTCGCATTCGTGTATAAGTCGCATTCGTGTATAAGTCGCATCCGTGTATAAGTTGCATTCGTGTATAAGTCGCATTCGTGTATAAGTCGCATTCGTGTATAAGTCGCATTCGTGCATAAGTCGCATTCGTGTATAAGTCGCATTCGTGCATAAGTCGCATTCGTGTATAAGTCGCATTCGTGTATAAGTCGCATTCGTGTATAAGTCGCACCCCAAAATTTGGCTCAAATATTGGTACAAAATTTTTTTTAGCAAATTTTATTGAAAAACAACAATCAAAATTTTAAAGGCCTTCAAACTCGTTTTCATCTTTACTGATGCCAAATAATTTGTCCCATTGTTCTTGGGGCATTTCTTCATCTGCATCCAGTGGCGTATATTCAGGGTGTTCAAGGTGTGCACTGCACACCCCAAGAAATCCAGCAAAAAAAATTTCCATCGGTTGTCGATGTTCTTTACTTTCATGATATTCTAACATCATGCTGATTGCTTTCTTTTCAATTGCAAAACTCGTCCCCTTCTAATTTTAATATTCCAACGTTTGAGGTCATTGCCTTTAATTTTTTTCGGTCATTACCTTTAAGCTGGGTGTGCACTGACAGCTTGGCGAGTGCTATTTAAAATAAACAATTAAGAAAAATGACGTCACAAGGCAGCGAAAACAGCAATGGTTTTAGGTCAGCCAGGCTGTGCGCTCGCTGATCTGCACACCTTGGCGCGTCATTGGGGGAATCCCAGGCAATAGCAAGTTTTAGCTTGTTGGATTAGAGTTTGAGGTGATCAGAGTTGGAAACAACTTTTGCTAGAACTGAAGCAAAAGCAAGCTTTCTACGACGATGTAATTCAAAAATTTATTGCACAAACAAGAAGAATCGAATTATGCTATAGATGAATTTACCTTCTGTAGTCGAGGTGTTAAACATTTTCGTTTTTACTAATAGACCGGGAGCCCGCGACGTCCACCCTAGGTGAAAAAGTTACCAATTTCTATTCATACAGCGATGTCCGATGGTATGTGGGTACTCATAATCTGGAAGTCTGCCGGCCCGCCGGTGGTGGGTATGGGAATGGGGGGCATTTTTCATGGCCCAAAAATGCGCTAGGTCAGCTGAAAAAGTTACCGCTTAAAACTTAGTTGGTTGTAAAATAAATAGTTTCTAGATGATTGTCTGGTATGTGACAGACATTTTTGGTGGTGGGGGGGCTCTGACAGACAAGTTTTATACCCCCCAAAATTTGCGCTAGGTCAGCTGAAAAAGTTACCGGATAGAACCAACTGATTATTAATCTGTGAGTTTTAAGCTTCACAAAAATATATGTGACAGACAAATTTGCTGGTGGGTGTCCCCTGACAGACGACCTAAAGTAGGTGACCCCCCTAACTGAGCTAGGTCAGCTGAAATAGTTACCGGATAAAATCAACTGATTATTAATCTGTGAGTGTTAAGCTTCACAAAAATATATGTGACAAACAAATTTGCTGGTGGGTGTCCCCTGACAGACGACCTAAAAGTAGGTGACCCCCTTAACTTGAGCTAGGTCAGCTGAAATAGTTACCGGATAAAATCAATTAAAAATTAATGTGTGAGTGTTAAGCTTCACAAAAATGTATGTGACAAACAAATTTGCTGGTGGGTGTCCCCTGACAGACGACCTAAAGTAGGTGACCCCCCTAACTGAGCTAGGTCAGCTAAAATAGTTACCGGATAAAACCAATTGAAAATTAATGTGTGAGTGTTAAGCTTCACAAAAATGTATGTGACAGACAAATTTGGCGGTTGGTGTCCCCTGACAGAAGACCTGAAATAGGCCTAGGTAACCCCCAGGTTTGCACTAAGTCAATTGATAGGAGGGATTTGTTAGCTGTGCTTTTGAAGTACCGTATACTAAGTAACAGAACATGATTTATCTACTTCATTTGTCTACACAAATAAAAATAATTGCAGTGCAAGGAACTATATCAAGCATTTTTGCATCTGCTTGGCTCACTACAATCTCAGCCAGTAAATCAACCGTTTTCTACATTGGATTAACGTCTGCAGACGTTGAATCAATTTAAAAAGGGGTAGATTTGCTGTCTGAGATAGAGAAATCCGGTTGTATTACTTTTAGCGAGTTTGGTGATTGGAATTTTACAGCTCTAGTGCAAGCAAGCTGTTAAATTAGTTTGAAAGGGATCATTTGCTTTTGTATCACAGCGGGCAACGACACATTACTAACAATTCACTCCTTAAAGCGCTTGATCATCTGACTACTGACCAGGGATGCCAGCGACAAATTTCCAATAAACTTAGATTGTGTGCTAAAAAAAACCCAGATGAGGCAAAAAAAACCCAGGTCCAGAAAATATGTAGTAAAGCGGTTAAAAAAACCTGCGTGTGCTTTCAGCACCATTTTAAATCATTACACAGAAGCCTCAGAAAGCTACAAATAGTAACACGTATATATAATTATACAGTATACATGCTTATGTTGGTATGGTAGTTAATATATACGGTATGTAATTTAACTATATATATATACAAAAACAAGAGCTTGGTAGGCCTATATGGGCTCACAGCAAAGATTTTGGTTCAAAATTACCTTTATGGTAAAGCGTCTAGCTAGCAAGGTTCAGTGTGTGTTTAACCAAAATTTCTAAAACTGACTAGATGTATGAGTGTATAAGCTAGCCATTAAGGTTAGTTTTGACTTTTGAACTAAACTTTTTACTGTGTGAGTTGAAGACTGCGGCTGAGGAGAATCACGATGCCTGCTTCCTGCTTACAGTTTGGTGTACAACTACGATAACTTGGTTCTTAGCAATAAACTTTTTAGCCTTTTTCATTTGAACATAATGTTGAAAAGAATAACTCAAATTCACAATAAATAAATGTTCAGTAACACAAATAGTTGTACTACTCCAATTTTTAGTCATCCACATTTTCATAAAGTTGGATCACTTCTTCAGCATCCTGTACCTCACTGACTGCAGTAGCTGATGCAAAAAACGGAGCTGGTACACAAGTCCCCCCTCCCCTTGGTAACTCATGACAAAGAGGAATTGACCAAAACATGTGGATTGAAGTGTGTGAACCGTAAAGCAAAGGTAAAGTAGTTTCACCCAATATGTTTGGTCGAGTCCTGTCTTTGTCATGAGTTACCAAGGGGGGGGGGGGGGACTTAAAAAATAAATTGAATTGTATACCAGCTCCCAAAAAACATTATACCAGTACCTTATCATTTTTGTGTTGCAGTGTGGACCATTTATCAAAGATCCCAGTGCCTTAATACCGTGCAAGCTCTGTACAAAGTTAAAAAACCAAAAAAACCTAGATTTACCTAAATTTAAAATAAAAAAACTTAAAACCCAGATGTAGTCAAAAAAACCCAGATCTAGGTGGAAAAACCAAGCTCTGGCATCCTTGCTACTGACTATACCCTAACCATTTAGCTATGTGATAACACTTTTTTCGAAACTCTCTACAATAAGCTACTATATGACATCACAATGATAAATAATCATGTACTCTACGTTTTTTATTCCTCCAAACCGTTATTCCATGAACAAGACTTTTCAAAGAGGCAGTCAGTGACAATTCAATACGCAACAAATCAGCGATCTAACGAGTATGGATAAATATTAGTAGGCTAAGTTGAAGAATATGATACAAAAACAGTGTAAAAAACATCCTTTCGAAAAAACATTGACAGCAAATTAACCGTTTTTTATATCAATTCAACGTCTGCAGACGTTGAATCAATGAAAAAAAAACGGTTGATTTGCTGTTTGGGAGTAATTAGTGTACGTTATTAGCCAATACAAGTACTGCTACTATTTGTATAGTTTCGATTTATGTCTGGTAATGCACAGACAAACAACTACCAAATGGAGGAGTGTGTCATTGATCAGTTGCTTGCAATCATCGTAACTCCGCCAACCGATGAGGATGCGACTAAGGTACCGTATAGTAACTATCACGATAAAGGATGGTATTTCGTACGCGACATGGAAGTGCTTGATTTAAGATTAACTTGAATACAATTATATCGCGGTTGGCAACGCAAAACTGTAGATTAGTAACCAACATGTTGCTAATTTAACTTTACGTTGACATACGTCAAACTCTTTAGGCTCACACATTTTATTTTCAGGTCAACTATGAAAGACCTGGAAAACATCAACTATGTTTTATTTGCTGTAGCACGACTTCAGACGATGCAAAATGTAAAGTTGTGAATGTAACAATCTGGACTTCATGGAAAAAACATTGCAAGCATTCGACTACAATTATTATCACCCGATTGCTTTTCTGTCACCATACGTAAAATTATTCAGACAAGTTCCTCTGCGTTACCCATAGGTGTCTATCCTCAGCCATGTCACAAAAAGTTTACCTGTACACAGTGTACAGCAGTTAAAAAAACATTTCCACCTAAGGCAGTTGCTTTATCTTCTGCTAAAGTCGCTAAAGTTGAAACAAGATGCAGAAGCTCGCTTCTTAAGTCAGACAAAATAGGTTTATTGAAAGGATCCTGTATATTTTGCTTTCGTAAGCGAAAAGAAATACAAAAAAAAAGAAAATACCGTTGAGGTCTCAACGATGGATGGATGCGAATCACTTAAGTCAAGAGCAGTGTTTTTTAAAAACGAAAGGATTAAATCACTAATTCGTAGTGGTGTTGACTTAATTGCCTTAGAAGCAGAGTATCACAAGTCTTGCCGGGTTCATTTTGATAGAGAGACTAAAAGCAATCCCCAAACCACCACAAACTGGAATATTTCATCTCGCCAAACTCACAACCTTCCTTTCCTAACAATATGCGAATCTGTTAAGGAAGAGATGCAAAAGCAAACGCCAATGCTATTTTCAATATTATTTAATCTTTACGAAGATGAGTATTTGGTAAATGGAGAAAATGATGTTGAGCTATGGTCTAACACCACACAGAACCTTGTGAGGAAAATTTCTCGTAAATTTGGTAAAGCTCTAACAATAAGTAGACAATTTTATTTACACCTCACTTCTCTCCGCCCAAGAAGAAAAATATGCTCTGATAGGTGATTATAGTGCCAATCAAGATGATCAGATTCGAACAGTGGCACTTCTCTTACGAGGTGAAATGTTGAACTTACGAGCTACTCAAAACCAAAACCCCAAATCCAACAATCATAGAGAGCTTGAAGGATATGGCCCCAAAACTTCCCGAATGATTGCAACTCTTCTATACCACACTATTATGCGGGTTGAAATCCAAATTCAGTGATTCTCACACAAACACAATGGAAAGAAAAGTAGAATCAATGTAGTCAGATGCTGTGTATAACGTCAGTCGAGGTCATGTAAAGCCATGGAAGCACACAATACTTGGTTTAGGAGCAATAACAGGTTCCAAGTTAACTTTTCAGATACCTAACAGGGAAGGCCACACAATTAACTACAATGATGTGAAAAGTTTAGAGCCTGAATTTGCATACTCCTCGTTAGCACAGGAAGAAAGTAGGAATCACGTTCCGTGTGAGAAGCATCTGATTATATTCAGGAAATAATGGATAAAGAGTCCATCTTGACATGCAAAATGAAGCCGCTAGATATGTATTGCTTCAGCAAAAGTAGAGATTTCGCTGGTTTCATGAGCAATAATAGAGTGGACTGTCTACCGCCACAGCGAATATGGTACATGGACCCAATAACAAGATCACCAATCAACCAATCAATCAACCACCAATCAATCAGGGGGGGGGAAGAACAGTCACCTTCACGCGGTCCCCCCTGTAAGTAGCATCATAAAAAATGCGAAACGAAGACTGTCAAAACCGAACCTCGACCCGGAACGCTCAGCACAAGACTCCACGAGAACCGCTCTTTTCAGAGCGCGGCAGTTCCACTGTCGACAAGTACCGTCGTCCCACCATCTTACAGCTGAACGCTGAGGGCATCACATCCAGCAAGATTGATGTGATCGAGCAGCTCGCTCATAAGGACCGAGCTCTTGTCATCCTCCTCCAGGAGACCCACTGCACTTCTGCAGACAAGCTAGTAATTCCACACTACTCACTAGCTGGGTTTACCCAAAGCAGGAAGCATGGCCTTGCCACGTTTGTCCATGAGAGCTTAAACTGGACGCTTGCAAACTCCTCCGCCAATGAGGAAATAGAATGGGTTTGTGTGATCATTGAAAATTACAACATCATCAATGTATACAAGCCACCATCCTCACACCTGAACCCATCATCTATACCCGCATTCCCCTCACCCAGTATCTATGCTGGTGACTTTAACTGCCAGCACACCGACTGGGGTTACAAGTACATCAACAGCGACGGAGAATGCCTGGCTGCTTGGGCTGCAAACAACAACCTCGCCCTCCTTTACAATCCAAAAGATCCAGCCAGCTTCTGGTCCGGACGCTGGGGAACGGGCACAAACCCTGACCTGGCCTTTGCAAGCATGGACACAGACAGCTCTCTTCCTGACAGACGTGTGCTAGAGAAGTTCCCACGTTCCCAACACCGACCTTCGCTTATCACTGCCCCTAAGCTTGTCTCTCCCATCCCAAGTGCCCCAGTGAAGCGATGGAACTTCAGAAAGGCCAATTGGAATCGCTACAGCCTCATAACCAATCAAACCGCGGCGGAACTACCCTCTACCGCCAATGTGGATGAGGCTTACCAAGACTTCTGCCGTGCTATCAAATCCGCAGCTAAACAAGCTATCCCTCGCGGCCGCCGAAAGAACTACACGCCGTGCTGGGATTCAGAGTGCGAAACTTTATACCGCTTTTATATTCGTGCCTCACCAGGTGCTGCCTCTATCTCAGCCGCAACAAGACTGCTTGATCGGCTGGACTCACGGAGGCTAGAGCGATGGAAAAACACCGTCAACACTATCGACTTTACACACTCTAGCCGAATAGCATGGAGTACTGTCAACAACCTTACGGGCCGTTCAGCACGCCCTTCCCGCCAATGCCCCGTTACTTCCAATAACATCGCATCAGAACTTGTGAAAAACGGGACGTACAAAATAGGCGACCGCAAGTTCTCCAAACTTGTAAAGAGGGAAACGTCTGATCTCTGGAAAATCCCAACACCAGATGAGGAAAGCATTTCTGGTGAATTTACGTCCGATGAGTTCACCGCTGCCCTACAATCAACTAAGACCCGTAAGGCCCCTGGTCCCGATAACATCTGCCCCGAACTTGTACTCCATGCTGGCACCGCCATGAAGTCTTGGCTGCGCAAATTTCTGTCTTCCTGCTTATGCCAACTCAAAGTCCCCAAAATTTGGAGACGAGCCAAAGTAGTCGCGATCCCTAAGCCTCATAAGCCACAAGAGGATCCGAAGAGCTATCGACCTATATCTCTTCTCTGTATCCCTTTTAAAATCTTCGAACGTCTTATCTACACTAGAGTCGAACCAATTATAGACCCACTCTTGCCCCGGGAACAAACTGGTTTTCGACGTGGAAGATCTACTGTAGACCAAGTCACTCTCATGACTCAAGACATCGAAGACTGCTTTGAGGCAAAGAAGAAGGCTGGTGCTGTGTTCCTTGACCTCACAGCCGCATACGACACCGTATGGCACCAAGGCCTCACCTGCAAACTCCTCCGCCTGCTCCCGGACAGGCACATGGTCCGCATGATCATGGAGCTCGTTTACAACAGAAGCTTTACCCTCACCACCGGAAGTGGTAAACCAAGCAGGTTACGACGCCTTAAAAATGGCGTCCCTCAGGGATCTGTCCTGGCCCCCCTTCTGTTTAACATCTACATCCACGACTTGCCAATCACGGTATCCGCAAAATACGCCTACGCCGATGATTTGGCCATTTTACACTTGTCGAATCAATGGGATACATTGGAAGAGACTCTAAACCAGGACATGTCGACACTTTCGGCATACCTCCAGAGATGGAGACTGAAGCTCAGCGAAACCAAAACAGTGACGACAGCCTTCCACTTAAACAACCGGGAAGCGAAGCGTGAGCTCAAGATCAACACCGATGGAAAAACCCTGCCCTTCTGCCCAAACCCTAAATATCTAGGGGTAGTCCTGGACAGGTCGCTCACTTACCGTCAACATTTGGAGTCACTACGCAAAAAGATCTCAACACGCACAGCTTTGCTAAGGCGTCTGGCCGGCTCAGGCTGGGGAGCCGGAGTCGATACCCTGCGCATTGCCACCATCGCGCTAGTTCACGCTCCAGCAGAATACTGTGCACCTGTCTGGAGTCGCAGTGCCCACTGCCATCAAATTGACACTGCCATAAATGACGCCTTGCGTATCGTGACAGGATGCCTGCGACCTACACCATCGGAAAATCTCCCTGTCCTTGCAGGCATCCAACCAGCTGAGCTTCGTCGCGAAGAAGCTATCCTGTCTCTCTCTCGTCGCGCTACGAACCCCAACCACTTGCTCTACTCAAGTCTCTATGAGTCTGTGAACGAGAAACCTCAGCGACTGAAATCGAGACACCCATTTGTACGTGCCGCACAACTCCTGATGAAAACTGCTGAAGACCAATCCATCAGTGCGGCTACCTGGGCGGACCACCAATGGAGCTCGGAGTGGAAGAAGAACTCTTCAAGACTCCAAAGTTTCATCTCCGACACCGGCAACCACCCAACCGGAATGCATTTGCCAAGGAAGGCCTGGGTGCGGCTCAACCGCCTGCGTACTGGCGTCGGACTATTCCGCTCGAACATGCACAAATGGGGGATGGCTCCATCCGCGATTTGTGAGTGTGGCAAGGAGGAACAAACCGTAGACCACACCATTTGTAATTGCGCCATCTACCATGCGCCAAATGGTGTGCGTGGTCTGCGTGAACTGGATGACAAATCAATTGAATGGCTGCTCGACACCTGCCCAAACATCTAGACCGCGTCGCCGCCACTGCCCAAGGGTGGTAAAAGGCAGAGCCCCTCGACCCTTGGAATGGCGAAGAAGGTTCAAACGAAGAAGAAGAAGACCAATCAACAATAACGTTGTTAAAGAAACCCTGGTGAGAACGATGAAGGTTGCAACTGAAACTCATCAACATCTAGTGGTGACGTTGACGTAGCTGTTGCACACCCCTGGTTGCACAAAAAGCCTACTCCATTTAAGCCATTAAAGCCCCTCTTTTTGACAATCTCCTCATTATGCTTGGGAATTTCCATATGGATCTTGCATTTTTCGGAGCAGAAGGACCCTTCATAAATGATTGCGGGATAGAGTCCATATTGTCGGAGTCAAAGATTCTTGCTGAGGGATCATTGCAAGGGTTCATTATAAGAAATTTTACAACAGGTGTACTGTACTCGTGTGCACGAAATTACAGCCAAGGTCATGGAAAGAAAGCTATAGGGCCTACGATCGATTCTTGCTAACTTTAGATGCAGACGAAATTGACAACTTCCAGCAAGTCATGTCCACTATTCCAACGAACCCTGATAAAGTAGAAGTATGCTTGGCCAATCCAGTCGTCACCGAACATCGGGAAAAGTATGAAGAATACTTTAACAGGTCCATGAATGGAGTGTTTGGCGAAACCTGTCAGTTCTGAACACTATACGTGTTCTTAATAAACCGACTCTATCGAGAAGTGCAGAGATGCGTCAGGATGAACGACGTCAGTGGTTACATGGTTATTGTACTAATACTTCTAGAAATATATTTCGCTTTGAATCGTCTAAATTATGCAAGATGGGGGTCGTTGTTCTACAGCAAACTAAAAAACGCGGATCCGAAACTGAGGGCTATACTGGATAATGGTGCTTTCTCAGTTAGGCATACCAAAAAGGATTACTCTAGGACGGCAGTCGATCTGTCTTTAGAGCAAACTGCGAATAGGGACGCTGCGTCGCAATAATTGGGTTTCGGAACTCAATAAGTGCCATAAAAAGATGTTGTGTCACAGTTACACAGAGACCTGCTTCTGTAACAGAGTTAAATCATCTTGCAGGCTTAGAACAAGCCGAAGATGCCGGCATGCCGCGAAACAATTGCGTAATCACAGAATTGTTACAGAAAACGAGCAAATGTCACTATTATGGCTGGTCGAAAACAAATGAAGTTATCATTCCAGGCTGGTTTGAAGGCGCAGCTATAGGCTACCATCTCAGCTATTTAGTAAATCGGAGGAAAGAAGTGATCAGGATGACATTAAGAGTTGTGATGAACAGTGGAGCGGAGATTCCGACTCGGAAGATGAATCTGACTTGGAATTATTTTTTTAGTCAATGACTCACCACCATCGCCAAACGTTTTTTCTTATATAGGCTAGACTGTTTAGTGTTGACGAAAAATTCAGACAAAAACTTTTCAAGTATTAATAGTCTACCCTTAACAGTGATTGTTATTATAGATCTAACTAACCCTAACCCAAATTGGGTGATTGCTCAATTTGCATCATTTTTATTCTGGTATTCCATTAGTAGTTAAATTGCCTGTTATACGTAATACTTATTTGCTGTTGTGCACACATAAAACAAAACGCTTCTTCAATTTTTTTTTTAGTGGTAAGTCGTCGGCAACTCCTGTCATTGATTTAGCGCAAAAAGGGAAGGGGTTACCTAGACCTACTTCAGGTCGTCTGTCAGGGGACACCCACCACCAAATTTGTTTGTCACATACATTTTTGTGAAGCTCAACACTCACACATTAATTTTCAATTGATTTTATCCGGTAACTATTTCAGCTGACCTAGCTCAAGTTAGGGGGGTCACCTACTTTAGGTCGTCTGTCAGGGGACACCCACCACCAAATTTGTCTGTCACATATATTTTTGTGAAGCTTAACACTCACACATTAATTTTCAATTGGTTTTATCCGGTAACTATTTCAGCTGACCTAGCTCAGTTAGGGGGGTCACCTACTTTAGGTCGTCTGTCAGGGGACACCCACCAGCAAATTTGTCTGTCACATATATTTTTGTGAAGCTTAAAACTCACAGATTAATAATCAGTTGGTTCTATCCGGTAACTTTTTCAGCTGACCTAGCGCAAATTTTGGAGGGTATAAAACTTGTCTGTCAGAGCCCCCCCACCACCAAAAATGTCTGTCACATACCAGACAATCATCTAGAAACTATTTACTTTACAACCAACTAAGTTTCAAGCGGTAACTTTTTCAGCTGACCTAGCGCATTTTTTGGGCCATGAAAAATGCCCCCCATTCCCATACCCACCACCGGCGGGCCGGCAGACTTCCAGATTATGAGTACCCACATACCACCGGATATCGCTGTATGAATAGAAATTGGTAACTTTTTCACCTAGGGTGGACGTCGCGGGCTCCCGGTCTATAAGTAGTATGGCGGATAAAAGTACAGCTGACCAACACAGCAATCGACTTTCTTTTCTTGTTTATTATCGAGTTGCTTTGCTATTGTTTTTTGTTTTAACTTTCACCTGTTTGTTTTTAATTCGCTTGTACATTTCTCAAGGTGCTGCGACCGTGCCTAATCCTTGCATGAAGTAAATCATTTCCATCTCGAGCACGCTTTAACTTTCGCGTTTTTTCAGACTCCTGCTGTGTTATGGCAAGTAATATTGTTCGTTTTGATGGTCGGAAATAAAAAGTGAACTGAAGTATGTGACTTTAGAAATGCAACTTAATGTTTGATATTATTAAGTCTTTCATTCAATGCGCTGTCAAATAAATATCTATTTTGTATTCTTCTCCATTCCGACAACATTATTTTTGTCAGTTCTGTTCATGTTCAAAATTTGTGCTGAAAATGCTCTCTGAACGCACCAAATTCAATGTTAATTTAAAAAATTTTCTGGGGGAGGCCCCCTAGACCACCCGCTGTTGCTTTGCCGTCACTGAACACCCTGTCAAAGTGGTCACGGTACGCCACTGTCTGCATCCCATGAAGGTGGGATGTCTTCTTCGTTACTTTCTTCTTCACCCTCATCATCATCCTGGTGATCCCACAGATAATCATCTTCACTCCCATCAAGATTGTTGGAAATGCTTGCACGCAAAATGCAAACGCTTAATAGCAGCTCTAACGCGCGATCTGTAGCATTCGTTTGTCAGAAGTTCAGAACCTTGTGTATAAGTCGCACCCTCGTGTATAAGTCGCACCCCAACCTTTTTGGGCAAGATTTGATGCAAAATTTTGCGACTTATACACGGATAAATACGGTAACAACTGGTATTAATGTGGTATTTGCACTAATGCAATCAAAAATAATAAAAAATTTAACCTATGAATTGCGATCAATTTGTTTGACTTCAACCCAAAACGCTTCATTAGTAGTCAGAGTATCACAGCCGGAAAGCAACCTAATAATGCGCAATGCGCATCATATCCATGGCCTAGCTCCATTGAAATAATACCATGCGAAATTGAGATTATTGGTAAACGAAGTGTTATAATTTAGCAATGGAATGTAATGGCCGCTTTTCAAATCTCCCGTCTGAAAATCAGAAGAGTGAGCTGTTCAGTTGTTAGGTGACATCGTTAGGCTAGCAGCGTCGTAGCAACGTTTACATTACGTTATTTCCACTCCTGTCGCTGTTTAATAAGTCTTCATTACATGGCTTTTGATAATAAGGAGAGCTTTTGAATGGAGAGCTTTTGATAATAGGAAAGTCAAAAGGTACGTGGGTAGAATATAGTACAACCCAACCAGAAAAATGCTCAAAACAAGAGCAAGTGAGCTTGTTGGGAACAACCTTATTGTTCATCATTATGTTCCTTCCTCGTCTTCTAACTTCGTCGAAATAACGTCACTGCTAAATATTCGAATATCAAAGTTGCAACGGAATAGTTTTATGATGTAAATACCATGTTATTTTGCGTTGTACAGGCACGTGAAAACAACATTCAAACTAATGTGATTGTCAGGTTTTCGTATTTCCAACCCACCGAATCAGACCTTTTTACATTGACTCAACGTATGCCGGAAATTAAATCAATGTTTAATGGCCCGATTTGGTGATTGTGTTTCTCAACCTGTTCAAGTTGGCTACGCTATTGCACCAGCACTTTGTTGCTAATGAACGGATCTGAGAGAATTATGTTCTTGGGAATTTTCGAAGAAGTATTTGAGGGAAATTTTGCGAGAAGCATTGATGAGCTTGGGGAAGTTTTCATTATCCAATTCTAAGTTGTACCACAGGTACATATTTACTTAATCTCATGAATGATAAAATTTCCAGCTAAAGTTTTTCTATTTCTTATAACATTTTCGAATTGGTCAGCGCAGTAGGCCTGTAGCGTTCTTTTAGTTAAATGCAAGTGTTTCGCTAACAAAAATAGCACACTCACATGACCGCATATTTTCAATTTTCCAGTTACCTCAAAATTTTAATTAGAGCAGGTTAGATTTCTCCCAAATTAAATTACTGTACAGTAGAATCAAAGGTGCTAACGTTTTGATATAATTTTTGAAATTAGACCAGATTAGTCCAAGTTAGTAAATACTGTGGCTACAACCCGATAGCTCAGTTGGTTAGCGCGTGACTTCTGAAACAAAGAAGCTTCAAGATCAAGCGGCGCTGGTTCGACTCTCGGGGTGTGCGCTTGAGCAACGCACGTTAAGGACTGCTCTCCATTCAACGGCATCTAATGGATGGAATAGTTCCCCGGCAACAAAACTTCAACAATCGGAAACTTTACTCTGTCAATCTCGGTGACCGGGCCTGCGCCAGTGTCAGTGATTCAAAGCCTCTACACGCATGCGAAACTGCCAGGATTAAGCTATGCCAGAAGCTTTCCCAGTCCGAGGATAAAGATTCAATCAATGAATTAACCTCAGAAGTTGTTGACACAAGCTTGTGGGAAGCAGATAAACAGGCCACAGGTGACAAAGTTGTTGAGCGTTAAAGATAAGGCTCACGCGAGAAGTGGTATTAAAGTTTTTTTTTTATAAAATTAAAGGTTTTCAATCTACTTGCTGCAGCGAACTTTGAGAACACAGCAACAAATGAAAGCAGGTAGTACAGACGTATTTTACTGACTTTTGCTATTAAATGCTTTTGATTTTTGATCAACAGGTAGGGGAAGGCAGGGCAAAACGGACATGCTAACTTTAAAATGCTCTATTTCAACAAATAAATCAGATATCACAAATCTATCGCCTTGGTTGATTAAATGTATTACATAAGAATACCTGCTTACAGATAAAACCTGACATCTTTGCTTTTGTTTGTTTATTTACAAAAAATAATTTTCATTGTGGTTGACCGTTTTGCCCCAGGCCCTGGGCACTTTCGAATGCAACTTTCAATCTTTACAAACTGGTGTCCGAAATCTTTATTTTAGTGACTTTAACGGGACAAGAAAATATAGCTTTGTTTATAATTTACTGCAGGGGTCCATAAATAATGGGTTGCGACCCAAATTTTGGTTGCCAGGCTTCCACTCTGGGTCACGAAATAATTCCAACTTATCTTAAATTTTATTATTGAAACTGGGAAAGTGTTTAGTTTGATTATTATTAATGCATTGTTGCAGAATGTTGAGTAGTTGAGCAGACATATCAATAGTATGACATGACCATTGACCACCATAGTCTATAGCCCTAATCTGTGGTTATAATAATGAATAAAACTGATTGGAAGAACAATAAAATTCTTATTCTCCCGAACTGTTTGGGTCGCGAGAATTTTGAACTATTGTTTAAAATTGTGCCAACAAGAATTTGCGGGCCCTGTTTACTGCGTGAACTTTTTCTCGATATTTTACATGAGAATGGCTGCAAGCAGAAATGAATCTTTGTTATGATCCTACCTGGAAGGCTGGAATTGAACCAAGTGACCCCGTTCTTTCAGAAGCAGTGGTCAGGTCACCAACCACTCAGTCAATGAGCTGGTGGAAAAACACAAACGTTCATGTTTTGTTTTTGTTTGTTTGTTTTATTATCTTTACCCTGCATTGCGGGAAGCGGACTTGAGCGCTATGCATCGGTGTACGCCTTCCGACGTACACTTGACCCACGCTGCAGCCGACTGCAATGTCTGTTTCCGGTTGTCTACTCTACTTATGACTTAAATTTGGTACTACCCATTACTCGAAATCGGTCACTGGGTAGAGGCAATTATCGTAAAGTTTCTTGCCCAGAGAAACAACAGCAAGTGCGGGTGGCTGGAGTCGAACATGCAGGCTCTCGACTGCGAGCCCAACGCGCTAACCACTCGGCCACTGCTGCCGACCATGTTGTATGGTTAGAGTCATCAGACCACTCAGCATGCCATAACTCAGTAAGTACTCAATCAGCAAGTACATTTTAGCTACTGCCAAGTCAGTAAATAAGATTTACTTGCTCATTTAGGACTTGCTTGATCATCGCTTGCTCAACTGATTTTGCTGGATTGTGACATGCAAAGCTTCGCTTGCTCACTTGTTACTTGCTCAGTTTCATCATTTACCAACTTCAACCACTTGTTGAAATGTTGCTAGCTCAGTTGTCGCTTGCTCAGTGGTCGCTTGCTCAGTTCACAACTGCTGACCTGCAGGATACTGCATGTTGTAGCTACTCTGATGCTTGACGACATCTTGTGCTCATAATATTTATTAAGCATTTCGCTAGAGCATGCTATTGAGTTGCAGAGCACACAAAACACCAAACAATGTTTGTCCTCCCTATGCCAATAAATAATAATAATTAATCAATATACTTTGTGGTGATCACTGACAAGACTACTTAAACAAGTTGAAACTCAATAGAAATTCAACTCCATTTGTGCCGATTTTTTGGTTTATATTTGACAAAGGGTTTCAATATTAAAAAAAAAAACAGTTTAAAATAATGATTAAACTTATTTTAAACTCCAAAACCACGTTACAAAAGCAGTTTATCACTGAAGAAACTATTTCCAGCAACCGAAAATACAATCACAGTTGCCCATCAACATCTGAAACATAATTTAAATATAATTGTTCCTGACACCAAATATGTTTGATGGCACAAATAGTCAATATCATGTCAATATTTTGTAAAAGAAAATTACGATTTTGCTTAAATTCTGTGTTTTCAGATGTGATAAATTTGTTTTAATATTTCGCTCCTATGATACGTGGAGGAATTTGAGCTAGCTAATCCGGGTGTCTTGTCACCGTGTCTTCCAAGAACGCCACAAAAAGATTAAAGTGTTTTGTTTGCATTAGGTTTTTCATTTATCTTGTGTAGTTGTTGTTGAGCAGTTAAGCTCTATTCTAATCCAGTAGCGTTTAAAAAATCTGCTTATGTTATGTAAGATACTGGTAATATTGTAACAACATTTTTCTGCATTCTTAAGTTTTTACCCGTTGGAAATTTTTTTATTAACTTGTTATGAAAATTGAAATTCGTGTGTTAAGAAGTTTAGGACATACAAACCTTTTCTAAAACCAAATATAGGCTACTGGGCTCATGAAAAACTTGACTCATAGAATTAAAAAAAAACTTGACTCATCCAATCAACAATCAACAAGTTCTAATTTTTTCCCCATATGCAAAGTATGTTGTGAACTTGCCACATTCACGACAGAACGTGACATTAAAGAACGGTCCGGCCTGACCACCAGTACAAGACTGAATGGCCACTGATATGCTAACCAACGTGATAATTACAAGTTTACATATTTTGCACTGTATCGGAATTCCCGTGAAACGAAACCACAGTTCCTTATTTACTCTGTGTATAGCACAAACGCTATAAACACAGTGCTACAATAAAATTTTTGTAAAAAAGGTCACAAACACGTCACTGTGTCGTTTATAACGGCCGATTGAAATTCACATTTGAAAGTTCGATAAACAGCCCCAGGCCTCAATACATCCAGCAGATCCATGACGTCTGGCTGAGTAAACTGCTCAAGGCTGCGCTGCGAATTTGTGTTTATTTTTCACTTTTGGACATTGAGCTAGAAAAGTTTCCCAGAGTAAATTTATTCAAAAACGGAACCCACTGATAAAAATGACGAAAACAAGGCTTTTTTTTGCTTGAAAAACCATAGAACTAAACGACTAACCATGACTAAAATGACCTCGTGTGATGTTCTTTTAGTAATTCTAAATTTGAAAGAAAAGTACTTTAAATATTCATGAGTTCAGTGTGACACATGAGCGTTAAACAAAGAAAAATGATGCCAGGTGCGCTTAATCTATTATTTTTATGCTGTCTTGCTTGGCCCAATAGCTTTGTTTGTTGGAATAAAGAAAAAAAAAGTTGCAGCTTTGGAATAAATTTTCTGCAGATTTGTGTAACCTTTGTGGTGTTGGGTCGTGATAGTTATAAAATTGTAAGACTTTTTGGTCGCAAAAAATTTTACAGAGTTTGTGAAAGACGGAATTCAGAATGCAAGTAATCGGATTTAGTTTGTTTTTAGCTTAGTTTTTGCTACATCAGCACCATTTAAAACATCTAAAATCGCATGTTTGGCTACCCACAAATTTTTTAGTTAAGTTGTTATTTAAATTGTGTTGCTAAGGTGTAGAAGCTTGAAGACAGTGATGTAATGCCAAATCAACCAATCACATCCTACTTTGTCAGAGTCGACCCCGGATGACTCCATCCATCTTTACATCATCTTCTCTGTTGAAGCGGAAGAGTAAAATGACTCTTCGATTGTTAAAGACACACATTGTGCAGCTGATAAGGAAGATTTCTATTCAGCGTCACTTAATGAAGAAAAAAGTCAGCGAAAAGTAGCATTGACAAGGAGGTCCAGAGGGCATTTCTTTTTACTTGGACCCGAAATCATTTTAAGGGCCAGAGATCATTTTTAAAATGTTTTGTTTGGGGACCCAGACATGGTACCGGACCTAAATTAATCTCTCAACGGCCCGGTCAACGGACAGCAACACCGCAACAAGATTTCACTGTCAACCTCGGTGACCTTTCCTACATCGTCACATGGAAACATTGAAAGGCTCATTGATTCAACGTTTGCAAGCGTCGAACCAATGTAAAAAACTGATTTGCCGTCTGGGATGGGCCAAACCTTTCTTTGCGATACTGCTGATAGTGATAGTCATTGGTTTCCAACAAAGTAAAGTAAGTCAGAAGTCACAAGTAGGATTTGTTAAATAAGCACTCAGCGTATACTTCGTCTTTAGTGGTATTGGTTTCAAAAGTTCGTGTCAAATTACCTTTTGTTGACTTTCGCTGTTAGTTCAGCTTTGTTATCAAAAGCCAACGCAATTGACAAATGGCATCTCAGTCCATTTTTCCATCGTTGATGTTCAGCTACTTTACTAATTCGTCAGTTCTTTTAGGCTTATAGATAGTTGTTGTTGTGACTAAACCCATAGACCACCCCGCTGCGCGCTGTTGTACTGAAAAACTGTAAGAATTTAAGCCTTTAATGAAGTGCAGTCAGCCGGTCTGTGGCATATGGAAACAAATCGTTTTTTCTTTTAGATTTAAAATATTTCCAAATGATGAAGCAAGATCATTAAAAGAAGCACAGACTTATGTAATAAAAAGGTCTTCAGACTTCGTATCAAATGATAGGTTGGCATCTTTTCATTTGTTGGTGAAATTTCTGATCAATTGGTACTTGTGAAAACGATGGAAGGGGTTTACCAAAAGATACTTTTAAAGCATGATATTAAAAAAATCAAGACAGTTCAGAGCAGTGCAGAGGTAGATTGGTGTAGATTGATTGGTTTTAAAACTTCTTGTAGAATGCCATCAAATAAGAACAATAGAAAAGTACAGCTGCTGTAGCATCAATGTGACGCGTATTGATTAAGAACTGAAACTACAAAGTGGATGAAAGATGTAGAGAAGAAAGTAATGTGAAACCAAATGACGTAATTCAAATACGAGTTGGATGGGCAAAGACCTTTCAAACGAAAAGGTTTTCTAATTGAAACAACCTTCTAAACAGAAGCATTGCACCTAAGGCATCAGAAAACCCGTAAAGTCAAAAACAACAAATCGTGAGAAATGCTTTAAAAGGTTGACTGTGCAACTGTAAAGTTTCCTCACACACTATTATGATTAATAATAAAAAGTTAAACTAGTTAAAGTAGCCTATGGTAGCCAAAAAAGATGCATTGAAAATGTAATTTAACTTGCGCTGTGTTTTACACGTCATCATCTTTAATTAAAGGCAAGAATAAAAAGCAGAAATATTCCCGCAAAGAATTTTTATTCTTTTTGATTTAAAATGTAAATCAGTGAGTGATAATGTGCGTGCTTTTAGCAAGCTGGTGGTTTTATGCCAAAAAGGCAGAAATTGTCCCGAGCAGCTTGGAGACAAGAAACTTTTTCTTACTTTGTTTCTATATTTAGAAGGTCGTTCGATTTTACAAACAACTACTGAAAGAATAGCCCAGTGCGTGTTACGAGGTTGCTTTTGTTTACGATACACCTGTTCTGTAAGCTCGTTTCACAATCTGTATTTGTTGCTTGGGGAATAGTTTCTACAATTAAAGAAGCAGGTAGTTCTATCTAAAGTTAACTTTGAATTCCATGTAAAACAACCTTTGCGCAATCAAATATTTCTGGAAAAATGATACTAATAACAAATAAGACACTGGCCTGCGTCAGCAATAGGCTACAGTTAAAGGTTAGCTGTATTTGTATCCATTCACTACCGTTACCCCATACAAAATCAATAAATTGTTTTAGCTTTGCAATGCAACCTAGCCAGCAAACATTCCTTTTTTACATTGTTTTAACGTCTGCAGATGTTGTAACAACTTAAAAACAATTTTGCTAACTGGAAATAAAATATTGATGTTTTGTTTGCAATCTTTCCCCAAGTAGCCTATCGGAGGAGTAAAAAAATTTCATTGTGTTTTTGGTTCAATGTTTGTAGTGAAATCGTATCATTAATTGAGACTTCTTGCGTAAAACCCCGTGTGAAATTCCCCACTGATGGCCAAGGCAAACTTCACCGCATGCTATTTACATGTTTAAACAATTATTGTTAACGTTTGGCTACCGACGAGGCTATCTCTAAGCGTCAAAAATAAAACAAAAATAAAGGAATAGACTATGAATAATTCATGAACAGTATAATCCGTTCTTAAGACATACCAGTTTACATGTCATATGCAAAAAGCTGGGTCAGCTATAAGCATGCGTATGCGTATAGCATGCGTAGCAGTCTCACTAAAGAAATTTCCTGATGTGCTGAATGCTGATACAGATTCAACCTGCTTTGTGTTGGGGTGTTTAAGGTAAGCATCATTGTTCAGCCTCCATCGATAAAGAATATCTTGCTTGATTTGCACAATCACGCTTGTGAATTCCAGTCCAAATCATGCTCAAGAATCTGTGGCTGTCGAAGTGTAAAAAATAAAAAAAATCGTGCCATTCTTCCCTTTTTCTCGCGCAGACAATCAGGCTTGCTTTGAGATAGACCAGTGAAGATCACGCAAATCTACGGCGGGACTTTCTAGTAGTGGCAGGTTGTTAGAGGTTGAGTGTCCCGTGAGTAAAAACCTAAGTCAAAGGTTCTTCTTGAGGTTTTTTTTTAAAGATTTCTTTATCTTTAAAAGCTACTTTTGAATTAAACTGGGAACATTTATCGTGTAATACCAACGAAATTACTATCCCGCAAGTCAATCCAAACACAGCTAAAAAGTCGATTTTGAACTGCGGAATCATCTTCAGTTAAGCTCATGTACAGCAGAGTAGTCTATCTTTCTTGATTTAATAAATTTACCCGCTTGATAGATGAAGTTTACCCCCAAGGTTACATTTACTTGCGGTTAAAAACCCAGTCCTAAATAAAGTATAAAAGGTCAGCTAATTTAGCAACAAGATCAGTGACTAGTTGTATGTAGAAGCTTGCCACTGTTGACACTTAATTTTGAAGAGAGAGCTACACTTCCGCATTTTTTTCTGAGAGATTTTTTCACGATTTCAAGACTGGGGAAATTCCTGAGTTCTTCATCAAGTCATTAATGAACACAAAAAAACTTTCATAATCAGACGTGATATAACTCTTAGTCTGGCTCTGGCATAAACTTAAACAACCAACTATGGTGCACAATCAAAATAGAGTTTCGGATATGACTAGAATCAGTTTTTGCACAAAGTCACCACACTGGAGAGGCTATTTATTGTTTTGTTGGGAAAGATTTGAATAGAGACAAGCATGTATGGCAGTCGTTACCGTACTTAACAATAACTGTATCATAATAACTGTAGTTGATGATTTTCTTGCTGTCAAGTTATAGTAGTTGCAATATCTGTGTGTATAACGATAGTAGGTAGGCTACAGAGCGGCAAGTCAGATAACGTTTGAGTTTGATAAAGCTTAGAAGCCTATTTGCAGTATTTTAGGTGGTGTCGTTTAATGTTTTTTGAGATAGCTCAAACATAGCTGTCGTAATAAGTGCTTAAGTGCTATACTTTTAACCTGAAAACCACAAGTAGAAGTTTAAAAAGCCCTTTTACATTTATGCCTTAACAAGGAATTAGATGCTTGGCTAGATTGTTTGTGATTTGCATTTTGCAAATTTTAAAGCATAGGCTACTTTCTTTACTTATTAAGTAGATGAAGGTTCATTTGTGCTTTAATTGTCGATATGAAATGTGAGTATTTCCGGCTAAACTTAGCTGCTACAAATGAACACACAAGCTTGTGCGCTTTGTGTGTTTTCTGTCATAAATAAACAGTTTGTAGGGAAATAGGCCACTGGTTTTTGGAGGAAGTTGTCAATTTACCATTCAGATAATGTAAAGAAAAGATTTGGTTAACAAATCAGTCCTTTTTTACATTGATTCAACGCCTGTAGACGTAGACAATGTAAAAAACGACTGCTTTGCTGTCTGGGTAGTGGGTAGTTCACTATCCAATAATTTGTGCAATATTGCAGATCATTTGGCATCACTCAGAAACTCTGAGGTTTCGAAAATTCATGTTTAAAAATTAATGGAAAGTTGCTTTCACTATTTTGGATGTAACAAATATGCATTTTTACTGTCGTAGCTTAGTTCTTTGTAGTGTAAGTTGGGACAAAACAAACGTTTCTTTACTGTTTTAATGCCAAATATTTGCACAGCCAAAACTTTCCTGAACTATGACTAATCACATTGTCTGAAAAGTTATCAAGCAATTCAATGAACAAGCGGTAGACCAAACAAAGTTTGCAAATAATGCTGGGAAAGTTTTTAAAGGTCGGAAATTTGAACAAAATAAATAAAACCTTGGCAAACTGTTATCAAACAACTTGCTGGATGGCGCATGCATTGTCATTTGCTGTGAACATTAATCAAAACCATAGCTGACCAAAAACGAGTCAGTGGTTCAATGTCTGGATATTTCAAGAGCCTGTTCTTGACTAATTTTACTTTGTAGTATCTTTGTCTGTATGATGTCATAGATTCCTGATGGGTCCGACGAAGAGTTAATTATGTAAATGATGTATCTTCTTTCACAAGTTAAGTACGGAAGTTAGGCAATTTCTGTTGTTATGGTTGTTTCGCTTTTACATCACTTTTATCAAGTGAAAAGGATCAAGAAACTGACTTGATAAGATATAGTTATAGTAGGCTATAGTCGTTAGGATGAGGGCTGCCTAGTTCTATTTTATTTCCCAGCTTTGAGTGTTTTGGATATCTTGTCTTTGCAAACTTAGGTCAACTATGACCAGCTATTATGGGTTAACGCAAGAAAGTTTTCTTATTGGTGATTTATAATATTTCAATGTCGTGTAGCTTAGTGATGTTAAAATGTCTTCGTCTTTTGTGTTGCAATCGCTTTTCTTCCATTCAAAATCATCAGGGGCTAAGTTAAAACTAATTTTGTGTTACTTTTCGCTTCGTTTAACCAAATGCTCCAAAAAAGTGTGCAAAAATCAAAATGATTCACACTACTCAGTGCAACTTCTTCAGTTCAGTTTATAGTTTTATAAATTGGCAATGATTTCCAATAGAACACTCTTTCAGTTACCTCACCTGGTCACGTCCGATGAAGGCCATGTTTAACTTCAATTATTTTAAACTGTTTTGAGTAACTAACTGTTGGTACATTTTGCGTTAACGACACTGTTGTATTAAAATTGATGGTCTGACGTCATCACTCTCCCTAAGGCTCATGTGAAAAAGTACAGTCAGAAGATGCTTGTAAAACCACAAAGCTTTATTGTCTTGTAAAAATATGGACATCTAATGAACTTTTTGTTGTTTTAGAATTACGCAAAGTTTCCATTACTGTTTAGAAAAAGCTAAATGACCATGCAATTGGCTGAAAACGGAGCAATTAGTGCAAAAAGCAAATCTTACCAAGTCGTTTAATTATGATTTTAACATACACATCACATTTGTTTTTGGAATAATTGGAAATCAACTTGTAGCTTTTAGATTAATCGGTCACCAACGGGGTATTCCAACTTTTCTGATTGTCCGACAGATGCTGTGAGCTATCAAGTTATAATTAATTCTTCTTTTCAAGGAGACAAACAGACAAAAATAATCTCTGATACATTTCTCAAGCTAAAAATATATTTTTCTTCTTAACATTTGTCTACGTGGATAATCGAATGCGACTTTTTGTGAAGAATTCATTCGAAAACTCACTTTATCATAGTAATCAAAGTGACGTAGGGTAACACGTCGACCAAAGGATGCAAGGAAAAACGTTTTATTCGTCTAGTGACGTATCAGATCGTTAGCAAGTTGATTGAATGAAGAAAAATTTTCACTGGCATAATTTTTTTTCAGTTTCAAGCTCTGAAAGTTTCGAGTTGTCGAATGGCTTTTAATAGCTCGTCAGGTAGGGTCATCGCTAACTGACCATATGACTATTTTTGTGTCCAACTGTCCAGTGTCCACTCAGACTACATTGGCGATTTGGTTTCGAGATTTCAACAAACCTTCAAACAGCCATGAAAGACGCTGACAACTGTTTCAAACGAAACTAACACCCGCGTAACAGTATAGAACGCGCTCAAGATATACTGTAGTTGGAAGCAAATGGGGTATACCAGCCAGCAAAAGTTGCCTTTTTTACATCGTTTCAACGTCGCTATTTACCAACATCAAGTGTTAGATATCAAAAAAATGTAAAAACTGCAACTTTTTCTCCCTGAGATATAACCCTAGGGAAGATATGTTTTATTCAAAGATGTGTTGAAGTGGTTTAAATTTATAATTTACGGATCTGGACAAACAGAAGTATCAGCTAAGAAATGCTTTTGATTAAACTTCAATAGCGAATCCGGTAGACATTAATCAACAAAGTTCTCACTAACTTTCATTAACAATTATCGTATTTTTTCTTTTCTTTCGGCTTAGCACAGCCAAGTTTGGTTTGTTTCTGTGTGGTAGGGCAGCATCGTAAGATATGTTTAACAAATTAATTGTTTCATCTATTTGCACTAATAGTTATGTTGTTAGAATGCTTTTCGCTTGCCATTGTGTAGCCTACCAAGTTTGCAAATTTTGTTGTTGTGTCAACGATTGTGTAAATATTGATAGCCAGTTCATTTTTCTGGTGATTGCGTCATGAACAAATAAATATAGCGCCTCCTTCTTAACATGATTTTAAGTTTTTTTTAAATTCTTAAGTTTTTTTCTGTGCAAGTTGTGCGTGTGTCGTTTATATGAGAATATAGTGTGTTTTCATTGATGACGTCTATCTCTATTTACCCATGAAAGCTTGTCGTGTTTGATGGGATAACATTTAAACACTCGCTGGAAATTTTGTAACCAAACAGGGGCTATTTAGAAGCGTAACCGCAAACGAGTGTGGTAAACCGCCTTCTCTTGAAAATCTAACGCCGAAGACTTGGTGGACTGTTGCTCTCAGGGAGTGTTAAAACAAGGCAGAAGCTGCACATCTGCCACTAAGTGATGAACATTCAGTAGCCTACTTTTGAGGCTAACTTCTTTTCCGGTAGAAAGCTGTGGTCATGTCAGTGGTGTTGCCAATTATAAGTTGTCCACGATCTGTTTAAATGTTTACAAAACTTAACACTGCAAGATATTAAGAGTGTACTTTGTGAAGTAAAAGTTCTAATTTTGCGAGAGTGACTTTCGTCAGCTGATTGTTAGTCGTTGATTTAACTTCTTTAGACGCTTCATCAACGAAAAAATAACTTGACGTAACAAATGAAGGTCCTAGAAATACAGCAAAACTGCTACCACAACCCGATTTTGCCCTCTTTGTCATTACCTGGAAAAAATGGAAGTAACTTTAGAGTTTAAAATAAAGCGATACCGGGTAAAGCGTTTGCATTAGTTTGGTACAACCATGGCTTTTGTACAACGGTTTTACAACATCTTGAACAAACACAGTCATCAACTAAAGTATAAAAATCACACGCAAATGGAAGTTTGCGCAGTGACGTTTGGGATCACGTCATTTCATTAAATAGGAGAGAAAAGCATGTTTCTAGCCGTTGACATTCTTCTCCGTTTGTGTAATCGTCAAGTCACAGATCAGTTTAGACTTTAATAAAGATTTAGTTCAGAATTTTCCAACCATTGCTGTGAGAAGTTTAATTTTAAATGTGCATAAGTTAAAAGTCAAAAATTGAGTTTCCTAATTTGAGAAAAGATTTAACTACTTTTAAAACGAAAATGTTGCTTGTCGTGAAATCTGCTACATTCAGAAGCTGTCTTCGACACTTTTTTTGTGTTGAAACTTTGCAACAATATATATTTGACTGCCAAAAGTAATTTTTCTAAGGCTAATTCTAATTTAGCAAATTGTAACTTGGGCACTTTTAAAACTACACTCTTCAAATCATATTTTATATTTCTCGTTTAATTTGATTTGTAAAAAGCCAGAGAGAGTGTTTTTGGTTCAAAAAGAAAGTTCGGTTACTGTGTTTTATTGTTATTTTATGTCTCTTAAGGTGGTAAAACTAATGGCAATTCAGTACCCTCACAATAAACACACTACTTCCGCAAATCCCAAAATCGTTCCTTTTGATACCGAGTAGGTAGATTGCAGAAAAAACAATCAAAATACTAAATTGCTTTTGGTTTGCGTATTTCAAAAGCCTACATTCAATTTAACATGTTTACTCTACAAACATTAAAATATTACTTGTTGAATATTTGCAGGTGAAACAGTTTTTAAATTATTTTCTGTCTTTTAATTTACTCATCTGTAACATTGGAAAATAGCCGGCCTTGAAAGAATTTTCATTCTCAAGAAAAACAAGGCGATTTAAATCCCACATCAGCAAGACCAAACTACAAGTTTACACTTTTCAACTTTGTGAACACTTTTGAGCGACGTTTGGAAATTTGGTGTCGATTGCTGCCTACCCAGCTTCTGGCAATCGCTTGAACAAAGTTGGACGCGAACGTGTCAACTAAATGTCGGAAGTAGTTGTTTGTGCTTGCAGTGAGAAAGCCATGGACAATGCAGGAGGAAGCCAGCAAAATGACCAAAGAGATCAAAGCATCGTTGCTCCGAACACAGTCACAGCTCAAGTCGAGAGAAATTACAGAGTTGTGAATCCACAAGAGCGTAGGTTGCCACTGGAAGATGTCGAAATGTGTGAACGCAGGAGGAGTGAAAACACGAGCAACCACAGGGAGAGGGCTCGAAATATTCATTCGTGTTACATTTCGGAACCAAGAAGAAAAAAATTTGCAAACATCTGCTGCATGTTTGGAGTGATCGGCATAGCAACAGGAACCGGTTTAATTCTGATTTATTTGATTGGAGAATACACGCCTATATTCGGGGAAATTTCAAATCTTAAAGCTGTATCAATCCCAGGATTCGTTTTTTTGTTTATGGGTGAGTAAGCTTACTTTGTTTGATATAACTATAAAGTTGTTGCTTTTACATGGACCATTTTTTGGAAGGCTTTCTGTAAAAACAGAATTACAAACTGTAGTGAACGAAATGTAACCTGTATGATCAGAAAATTGAACAGACCAGACCTTGCGAAATGCCAATAAAAATTTGACAATATCTAAATTAGAAAACTATGTATTATGCAGGTATCTTTACGTCTGTGATTGGGATTTTCTTTTGTTGGATTTACACCGCTGACAGCGCATCAAGAATTTGTAGAGATGAAGAAATGAACGCAGGATTTCATCTTCCGGGACACAGAAGACACAACGGATACGATAATCCTGCTCTGTCCTCTGATCTTCCTCCTGATTATATTACTGTAGCAAGATCAAGAAGTTTTATAACTTCTTTATCAGAAAGAACTGACAATTCTCTACAAAAGCCTCCATCTTACAACGATGCAACAACACTGAAAGAAGAGGAAGAAGAAGATAAATCAGTCTGTGAAGATATTCAAGAGGAGCACCATCCTACAGAACCACCACCTCCACCTTATTGACAAGGACACTGTTTACAATTTTTCAATATGTTTCTACTTCTTAGTTCTTAGTAAACTTTCTCAAAGAAATTCTTCTTTTTTTATAGAAAACTTTCTGAAAGATGTTAGTGCTTCTAAATTAAAATTGCGTGACGTAAAACGTCTAATGTGACGTGTAGCTGCGTGTCGTAATTGCTCTGCTTAAGACTATAACGTTTCTAAAGAACTAAAGATTTATTTGCGTTTTATAAGGTTACACTTAACTGGTCAGTAATACCTGTTACATCATCAGCCACACATATATACTGTATATAGTCATATTTAAATAATACTAATAAGTGAAATAGAACTTGGGCTAAAAATATTAAACCTTTTTCCAAGAACCGTTGATGATTAACAAGAATAGATGGGTAAACATCACCTGGCAGCCCTTTTGTGTTGCTTAGTAGAATGCTAAGGTCAAGCCATTACACTTCGTGACGTGTGTAACACGTCACATTTTTATACCTTTTTTGTACTTTCTTTCCGTTACTTTACAGTTGAATTGATTGCTTCAGCTTTCTTTTGTTGAAGAGTATGACCAAAGCGTGCACAGCATTGATATAGGCTACTATCATAGTGATTGTTTAAGCTTGTTTGTGCATGAAAACGTTTTCTTTTTTGGCCGTATTGTCGATTATTTTTATCAACGCTCTACATTTTCAGTGTATCACGTTAATCCAAACAAAATGTGGTTTAATCTAGATGTTAGAGGTTTTAAGTGTGCTTCATAGTTTTACCAAAACAGTTATTATTTGAAGAATGACATTACATGCCACAAAAATTGCATCTATTTGGGCCAGCGCTCAGTTTCTTCATAAGCAGCAGTCATGACTTAGCGCTGTAAGTTTAATTAAAAAGAATTTTTCTCCCAGTATAACCATAGATAGGTATAACTGTGGAGAAGGGTAAACATTGGCACACTGCCGATGAATTTTGTTTACAAATCTCTGTTACACTTGTCGCTACTGTTGCACTTGTCGCTACTGTTGCATTTTTTAAACCTGTTTCTATAGTAAAGTTACCTATAGATAGAAAAAATATGTTGAGTTGCGGTAACCTACAGCACTTGAGCATTTTGTCCTATCGCTGGCTAGGCTAACCTAAACGTCATGTCATTAGAACAAGCTATTGTTTCTTTTTTAAATTAAAACTCATAATTTTTTGGCTTACCTACACACTAACACCTTTCACCGGCTTGCATAGCAATGATGAATTAGTTAAATTGTCATTCTAATCAAAGCACTTGAAGAATCAATACAGTACAATGCTAGATTACAGTTTCAAAGTCAAACATATTGGCTCAGACCAGTTGGAAGGGTTTCTGTTCAATTTTTGATTTACGCAACTTCTCCAACCCAATTTTAAAAAGTGGTAGGCTGAAAAATAAAATGGGCTACTTATTTTTTGGTTCTGTTTGAACTAGAACAACACCAAATAATTGGCGATTTTAGTCTGCCTAAACATTCCGCTTAAACTTCGTGTTACCATTTCTTTGGTCATTTCTCACTTTAAACAAGGACACTGATGGCATATGAATATTCTGATAGCATGCTCTCAGACTAATGACTTGTACTTTAATCTGGGTGAAAACCGTTTTGATGAACGCTGCGGCGTTAATGTATTTGAAATGCCATCATACCTGTGACCCAAAACAGTTAGTTTTGCATGTTAAATTTTACAAAAATCAAAATCTCTCAAAACAAGTTCAACTTTGGAGAAAGTGTCTGGAATTGCTCAAAAAAACAAAATTCCAGCTACCTGCAGGTCATTCTTTAAGTGGCATTTGCCGCAAGCACTAAAAGTGACCGTATTTTCATCCAACTTGAGTCAGAATATGCTTGGACACACAACAACATTATTCTTGTGGTTTTGCATTTGTTTGTTTCTGGTACTTCAGAATATGCTTTGACCTGCACCGCGATGCCCTTGCATAATTTCACAACCCATCAGGTCACAACATTTCTGGGGTGACATAAAGACGACGTTAAACGACGTTGAAAGTCGTTTTTCTTGTGTTGATCACTGAACAAAAATCTCATTTTGCAATCTTGCACAAAAACCACAAAAATCGATTTTGAAAAGATGAAAAATGTGGTTTAGTCACATAATAAATACCTTGTTATCCTGTTCCGTCCTTCGAAAACAACTATTTTGTTGTTGTTTTTCTTATGTTGCTATGCAAATGTCGTCTTGGTAAATATAATCCTTTCACCAGTTGACAACGTCGCTTACGTTTTGTATGTCGGTACATTTGCATTTATTCAAGTATTATTATTGCATTTTCCTTGCGTTATAAAAACGAAATACTTAACACTTGTTCTGAATACAGTACTGAACAGTTTGGGTGTTCAGGGGTGGGTGAGCAAAATAGCCTACTTTGCTTAAGATCAAGAGATTATGGTTCGAGTCGCGGCAAAGGCAAGTGTAGAAAAACAGCGCTTTTTGTGTATCGAAGATGTAGCCTCATAGACAAAGATCAAATTGCTGTTTATGGTTAGTTGTGATTCTATTTCCTCTTTCTCTTAGCGACACCACACGAATATTTCCACTCTGTCTTAGCGACACGGATAGATTTGTTTTAAAGGGCTAAGATTAGACCTAATTTAAAATGGCCAATATTTAATGTTCAATAATTAATTTGATGCTGTGTTAGAGCGGTTTAAGACAAAAATATTTAGAAATATTTTGATTTGACGTAAAACTCCATGTTTTGGCTACATTTTCTTTTGGATAAAGTTTCTAGGGAAAGTATACAGTATAGTTTTGTCTTATTTCAAAAATTTTGTTAAAATTAAAAGCTTACATGCGAAAATCTTCAGTTTCAGAAAGCACCCTGTAAGTTGATTGATTGAGGGAATTTTTATGCTCAGACTGAGAAAACTAGAAAGTTTAAAAACCATCACGCAAACTCAGAAACATACTCAGTTAGCAAAATGCTCAATTCTTTTCACATCGTCTGTAAAAAGACAGCTGGGTAGTTTTATAGCCTGCAGTGTGGAACGGCAATTAGTTAAAATCGTAAACAAACACAAAGCAGATGTTTTAACAAGTCATTTGTATTAAAATCAAAACAAAACAAGCTGAAAGTTGAATTGAATGCTCAAAATCTACCACTCTTTGCTGTTACTAAACGTCGCAAAAAAGAAAGATTATCCAACGACGTTATATCAATGTAAAGAGCAATAGACTTTACCAACCAGACAAATGATTTATAAATTAATATGTTGAAAGAACATAAAATTAAACCGAGCAGTTTTTGTTGGAGCTGAACATCTCGACTCCACAATCAAACACTGTCACAAAGAAACGACATTGGTTCGAGATCGCATATTCAAAAACAAAGCCTTGATGTAGCTTGATGAAAAAAAAAATGAAAGAAAAAGCTTCACACTAAAGAGAACATGATAATGCACTTGTATCCCAACAAGCTGAATTCATAAAAGCAAAAAAAAACAGACAACGTTTTTTCGGACATCCCAAACGTATGGTTCCATGACAAGATGACTGTCTCGAACGTTTTTTATTGTATGCCATGCCCCAGTCCGCAACATCCGTCCTTTTTACAATCTAAAAATAGAGCGGATTTTGCTAGCTGGGGCACACTCCAAGCAAAACTGTTGGATAATCTCCAGCCAACAAATCACTCCTTTTTTACATTAATTCAACATCTGAAAACATCACTATCATCACTGTAATTCAACTTTAATGTAAAAAAGGATTGATTTGATGACTGGGTTAGCAAGCTGGGTGTACATTTTTACCAAAACCAAAATAAATTTTAGTAAGGCCATGAAGAGTCTGGACACTTCTGTTTGCATGTTGCAAGGTTTTAGTTTACTAGAGAGTAGCAGCCGCATTAGCAGCTACAGCTTGGCTTTCCAAAATCAATATACAAAACAGTGTTGTTGAAATTAAAACCAGACAGAATTCATAACGTACCCCCATGCTGCTTATGAAGTAATGCGATGTTGAGTGTTGGCTTTTTAAATAAAAGTGGTCGGAGATCATCTTGAGAAACTTACAGATATGATGCAGACCAAAATTTAGTAAAAGCACTGTAGCGATCCAAACAATAGGCTTCATTCTCTCATGCAGTTGTGAGAAATTGCTTTTAATTTTACCAGATTTTTCAATAAGTCTCACACGTCTGAATTGTAAACTCACACTATCTTGCAGTCGAAACATATTGGAGGTGATGAAAACGATTCCACAAGATCTATACGTATTTTTTTGTTTTACTATAAATCGTATAACTTAAACTGCGTCGACGTGTATGAAGAACTACAAGTTAAAGTCATGTAAAGAGAATAGACACGCAAAGTCAATCCAAAATCCTTTTTTTCTCACAAAATAGGCCACCTTAAAAAAAGAATTGCAAAAAATAGTAAAAGGGTACAAATTGTATTTTAATTCACTTCTCAAAGAACACAGCCAGAAAAAATATGAAGCAAATTTCCGGCTCAAAAGCAAAATAGTTCGAACGTCTGGTCAATCTAATCAAAACATAAAAAGCCCAAAATGTAGATGTTAAACTCAAGTTCAGCAAATGTTTCAAAAACTAAACTGTCTTTATTTTCAGTGCCATTAAATGAAAGCAATTTCTAGTGTCGCAATTTAATTTGAAACTTAGCGGCACCAGGGAATCCTAACATTTAATAGCACTCAAGATGAACCCCATTTAGTTTTCGAAACGTTTGCTGAACATGAGTTTGGTGTCTACATTTTGGGATTTTTGTTTTTTGATTAAATTTTCATGCTGGTTTTTATCTTTGCTGTTAGCCACTTGCATGTACAATAAATGCTTATCTCTTGACAATACTGTTTCATTGGGACATCAAAGTAAGCTATATTTATTTTGAACCAAAACCGAACAGACTGTCAATCTCGATACTTGCACAGTTTACGAAAGCAGGCTGTTGATCGTACGATTAACGGTTAACCAATGAAAGCAAGCAAAAAGTACGGTACTTTAGAAAATGTGAAAGGTAGGACTGCTGTACTTGTATATGCTTATAAATAAGTGTTATGTTTTTTCTAAGCGCGGAACAGCAGAAGATAAAGAGGGTTCTGATAAAGGAGGACTGTACGCGCTTGGAGACGACCCGACCGGAGATCCACTGTAAGGTCCGTACCTGGAAGGTCTCGGTCCTCTGTTCTCCGGATGAGGATAATGTTCTGGATGTCTACGACGATGTTGAGGTTGCATTCTGTATTCCGAATGCGGAGATCTTCCCGATGGACTTCTCGGGCGGTAAGGATAAGGACCTCGAGTGGGAGAATACCCTCGAGGTGGAGGATGTCTGTGCTCCCAATCAGGAGCCGGGACGTGATAATCTGGTGGTGGTGGTGAACCTCTGAAGTCCGAATGCCTCCATCTATCGTATCGATCCGGAGGAGGAAGTCTGTGTCTTGGTGGAGATCTACGATCATATTCTCGCATATGTCTCTCTGGATCTCTCAAGTCATTATAAAGACGAGCATCCGGTGGGCTTCTTCCTGGAGGAGGGATTCTTGCGTCATTAAAGGGCGATCGGTTACGTTTTACGTAATTGTCTCTACCGCGGTATTCTGAAGATGGAGAAGGACCCCTTCTGTTCCAATGTTCTCTCTCCTCCATAGGCTTTCCATGAGGATATCTATAGAAACGCAGCAAATTATCATTCACGGTTCGATGTGGGATCATTACTTCACTACCTCACATTGCGACTCAGAAAATTGTTAAGACCAAATACTTTTCAAAATTGCTGAAATCGTTTTGCATGCAACAGGATTTTGTTAACCACACTCAGGAACAAAAGTTATTCGTGTCATATGGCTCATGAGTCATGACTAAAGCTTGTATTTATGCGATGATAAAAAAGATATACTGGTAGGGTTCTTTAAATTATTTTGTGTTTTTTTTTCATGCCATTGCGTGAAGCGCTGTTATTCTGTAGGTTGTTACAGAGGTCAAAGTTTTAGAGTAGGAATCAACAAAGTAACACGTTTTAAGAGCTGATCGACTTAGAAAAGTAGCAAACCAAAGGTGTTAGCTCATTTGTGAAACACATGTAGGCCTATTACCACGCACTGTCACATTTAAAAAAACAGAAAACTACTTAAAGTAAGCCATTGTTCATGAGTCGCCAAACACCCAAATAAACGCGTTCAGCCGTTAGCCTATGACGAAGGAAGCTTTTTATACCTGTCGTCGTAAAACTTCTGTGGGGGAGAATTTCGAAAGCGGGTCGAGTTTGAATTCCTAAAATGAAAATTATAAGTAGAACATATAGATACAAGTTTCACAACTAATGCTTATATTTTTAAGAAAAGTCAGCCGCCTATCTTACGCGCTTATAGTTTATAGCCCACTTTTGACAGAATAAAGCACAGCATAGCCATTAATACTCACAGATAGCCTAAAACCTACCCTGTACTAATTTTGTGTAATGCTTGTAAGAATGTTAATGCACCAGCCTGACTCTACTAAAGAAAAAAAATCGAAAATCACACAGAGTTTGAATTCAAATATTTAACCCTGACGCGTGCGGTTGGGAAACGCAACTTTCTACGAGACCAGCTGCATGATTCCTGAACGAAAGTTTAATGACACTTAACACTGTTAACTTGCTTTTCTTTAAATTTAAAGCCTCCACACAAGCAAAACATTTGTAAGCTTAAGATACTTTCAGGATGAGAAGTTTCTCGGCCAATATCACTTGCACACGACTTAAATGTAGCACTAAGAGTTATCTACAAACACTTCAGGTACCGGTACCTCACTTTCTAGCACACCAACGTAATCTGAAATTATAGCTGGATGAGTAAATTACTTTTTAAGCTATTTTCTCTGTAAAACCCACGTAACAATATAGCTTACCTAAGCTGTAGGTTGTGAAAGTAACTACGCAACAATTGAGTTTTTTATCTCGAGCCTTCCATACTTCTTTCGGTGCAATCTTAATTGGCTGTGAACTTTCACAAAAATCGAGCGGTAGTCCTGCATGTAGCTACGCAATAGTGAGCTAAATAAGTTGGTAGTGCTCAATGAAGTAGGGTAGGTGGTATCTGTACGGAAACTCTTTCATCAACGAGTGCACAGAAAACAATCATTGCATTATTACGCTTCAATAGACCGCCACATGGCCACAACCAATGACAAGACTAACTGCGAGAGGATGCAAACAACTAGACACAAATCAATCCGAAATACGTTTCGGGCGAGGTACATGGACACACCAAAGCAGGCGTCGGATATCGGTGAGCTGATGCTTTTGCCAGAAAAAGGAAACGTGATGCATGATTAAAAAAACGCAATTTAAGCGACGATAGAAGCTGAGCAGCATAGACACGAAACCAAGTATTGCTTCATGAGATGAAGTCAGTTGTGAACACGCTTGTCATCGGTGAGCGTATGCTGACAGTCGCTTCCCCAGCCTTCCAACCCAGCAAATGTATCATGTTTACATTCTACGTTTAAAGACGTTTAATCAATGTGAAAAGAACGGACTTTTCTAACTGGGAACGTCTTGGTTCGAAAACCTATTGACATAACATGATCAAGCTGCAATGCTAAAACAACGTTGTTTTAATCAAGTTATAGAAATATCAAGTCATGATCTTAACAAAAGTTGCGAAGTCCACGAAACATTTCAAGATTATCTCTTTCAACATGATAAGACAGGATCAAGGTTTGGCAGATAAGAAAATGCATTATTTCAAAAAGTCGCGTACGGATAAAAACGAAGCTCAATTATACGTCAGTAGTATTCTTCGGCTGAAATTCATGCCAGGTTCTCCTAACCAGCAAAAGTTGCCGTTTTTGGTTGGTCAATGGTCATGTTTAAAATCTAAGTCATCAAATTACTACTCAGTAGTGTTTGTACTTCCACCAGATGCACGACGTACCGGGTGGTCTGCCAGAGTGTGGCCGCACGATGGAGCCAGAAGTAGGACAGAATTGGTGATTGAAACGAGGTTGATTGATCTCAGGCGAGTCAGTGAAGTTGCGGCGGTTGAAATTTTCTGGGGTTGTGAAAGGGGAGTTTGGATCATGGGGTAGCGGTACATCGTACTGTCTTAGAGAATGTTTCTGAAAAGGAGACGAGGTAGGGCTAGACAAGGGGTAGTTAAAGAGAGTGGGTAAAAGTGCGGGTTGGGAATAGAAAAAACCTTCCTGACCTGATGACCGGAAACGTTTGTTGGAATTTAATTCTTGCCTCATACTTTTGTGACAGTTCCTTTGACTTTTCACTGAACGCGGCTTCTTAGGCTGACTCAAAAACTCTCCAGCACACCTTTCTGAAGGCCTCCATCGCCCTGCGTATTGGTTTCCTGTGCTTGGGTACGTTGTGCTGACTTGTCGACTAAACCCTCCTTGCTGTTTCGAGGCACCTTCAAAACTGCTACCGTATGTCGCATTCACTCCGTCACTGCTTTGCAACTCCAAATAAAGCATCGAATTTTTTTGACCCTTACAACCCTCGCCATCTCGCGTAAAGCAAAGGCGATTCTTCGTGTAGTTTTGATGTAACTTTGGCGGCAAATATTTCCTGTCCTTCACCTTCCATTGACTAGCAACTGCCTGACCAACAGTCCTGCAAAGACAAAGCAACAGCATGAACTCGCTAAATAATGAAGGTGGTGCATATCTACAATGCACGCAGCGCTATAAAAAAAAAACTAGATAACTAAATTGCTGAGATTTACACGGGATTTTCCTTGCCTTTTGCTTAAATTTTGTGAAATAAAACTTCGCCATGTGTGACCCTGTTATAGTCTTAATGCATTTAAGCAAGTGGTTACAGTATTAAATCAATTGCGAACGTTCCTTAACTTTTACAGCCTTGACTGCAGATAAACGATTGACGCGAGAATCGTAAGCTACCCAGACAAAGAAATGAGCACGTTACCTGTCGTTTGAACGCTGCTCGGGCAAACTGTTTTCTTGACGTCGCATCTTGTCCTTGGAAGGGGAAGCACCGACATTTGATGTCGGCTGACCGCGTGACTCTCCACTGCCATCTGGCGCCGGTGAAACTTTCTTACTTGCCACCTAAAATAATAACTCGCTCAAATCAACAACATACAACGCGCAACAAGCTCCAATTAGTCCAGAAGTCATCACATAATTTATTAAATGCGAGTAGGTTCTGGACAAGAAAGTTGTCTTATTGCAATGCCAGCACAAGGGAAGCTTCACCTTGTTTTGTATTTTTCTTGATTTGTTTTGTTCGGATTGATTAGATTTGACGTCATCCGTAGTCACAGGCTTCTTGCTTTCTGCGCTCTCAGTCGAGTGTGATTTGTGCGCTTTCTGTGAAGTAAAAAAAGAGAAAAATAATTCTGGAAAATGCTCAGCAAAAATGATATGAATGCTGGTAATCATTAAGAGCAGATAAATTTCAGTGCTCAGAATTAAACCGCAACAATGCATATCGATAGCAGGCAGAGATTCTGTTCTGCTAATCAGACATTAGCACATAACCTTAACGTGAAGGTTTCAATTCAGCGCTACATCTACAGTTGACAACAGCAAATTAACACAAAAATACATTTTTTACCTGAAGTTAGAAATATATTTTGCAAAACCTCATAAATATTAACCAATCAGTCACAACTTTGAGGTATCGCCACGGTCACGTTTGAACTTGTGTTCAATGACATTACAATAATATTGATGGGTTACCTCGTTTTTGACCTTTCTTTCGTGTTCCCTGCGCTTGATGGCGGCCTTGTACATCTTGTGCAATTTCTCAGCGTTGTGCTCAGTGAACTGTGACACAAATGCCCACAAGTTCCTTCGCATTGTTTTGATCTCCTGAGGATCGTGGAACTCTCGCAGGCACTGGATCACGCGGTCGCCTATTTGGAGCAAACAGCGACGCGTGTGTTCGTTTTTAACCTGCTCCTCGCAGCCTGAAGGCGCCGTTGGGTGGCGATCAAGCTGCTTCAGTGCTTTTTTAACCGGTCGAAGCCGTTCCTTGCAGTCACGAAACGCTTCGGGGTCCAACTTGTCAGAGAATTCCTCCGTCCCTGCAAAAATGAGATGGTCAAGAAAGAGTTTTCTTGTCTCAAAGGACTATCTTGAAAACCTCGTGCAATTATTACCTTCGAATCATCTTATCGATATTATGTATCAGCATTGATCGAGGCTTACGCCGGTGGTTAAAGATTTGGATTCAGTGGACGAAAAGTAGGCTAAAGAAGCCAATCTCCATGTTCGCCTTCAGGTATGCTTTTAGGTGTCCTGCTAAAGACACAGCCGCGTGCTTTTGAGCGGTGTCTATCCAGCGCCCTTTATAAAGTCGCAGCAGAGCTCGCATCACTCGGCTGTGCAGCCGCATCGATCAAAAAAACAATCATATCGATTGACAACAATTTAAACAACGCATGCTTTGTTGTGGTTATTTTCAAGCATGACACCAAGTGCCTTTCCAAGGTAGCCGTGTGCTCTCTCGGTGGTATCGAACCCGTGTGCAGAAGCTCTCAAGATTCGACCACTTAGTCGACAGAGATTACGTTTCAATGAATGATCACACGCAGCTGGGCAGGTTGCTTCCAACCGGTTTTGCGTTGGATCAAACTGGACTTGCTTCACCAGCCAATCACATCGATGCCAAGATGGTTCTGAAACAGAAACTTCCACACCAAACGCATATTTCTCACCAACTGGTACCGGATCGGATTCGAGGGTAATGTGAACCGGCCCCTTCTTAGCCTTCTGTGAGATCTTCTTCGTTGACTGTGGTGGGTCCTTGATAGATAAAACAATAAAAATCAAGCCATGATTTACTTGTTGCCGCTTCACCAGAGTTATGGTCTTTAGCGATGGCACATTTATATGTCGTCCATCTTGTTATGATCATACACTATATGTTGCCATATTGCTACGTGGACATACCATCACCACAGAGAGTAGACCAAGAAGGAACACAATCGGTAATACGATATACAGGAACACCAAAGCATTGCAGTAGCTACACAACCAACTCGTCGGTCAATGAGGTGGTAAGATATAAGTTCAGGCCTCAGTGAGCCAGTGCGGGCAAACGTTGAAGTAATTTTAGTTCTTGGAGTATAAAAAAACTCAGTACACAGCAGAGCCAACCAGAAAGATATATGGCTCATTGTAAACGTTAAAATTACGCGCAGTGGATTCGAACAACATGAAGAAAAGTCTGTAGAGATTAACATATTGATTGGAGCCGGGCTGCATACCTTCTCACCAACACTGTTCGAAATAAACGACCAAGATAAATAGTTAATCAAGAAACGTGTCCTATCATTTATAAATCAGTCTCAACCCTAAGCTATTCGTAAAACCGGCTATGTGCTCAGCACCCCAATACCTTGGCTGTCTTCTTCTTCTTGGCTTTAACAGCAGTGTTATCGTTGACGGCAGTGAGGCTATTGGGAGCGTCGTCGTCGTTAGCTTTGCGCTTGCGGCGCGCGACTTTCTTCTTCTGTTAAAGAAAAACGGTTTAAAATGGCGGATAAACGTGAACGCTACTGCAGTGGTAGTGCAAGCTGCATGTCAGAATTGGGTTCGTCAGAAGGCATTTGCTATTAAGCTAATGTTCAATTGAAAGTGATAACCCAGCCAAGAGAATCGAATCAGTCTTTGTTTGATCGTTTCAAAGTCTAGCAACGTTGAAATGGTGCAAAACGGCCACTTTTGCTGGCTGGTAAAGTACATGCAAAAAATGCACACAAGTTACACGTACATCTCCACTGCCATAGTCAGTGAGGACTCAAACAGCAAAATCCTTCATTTTTACATTGATTCAACGTTTGCAGACGTTGAATCAATGTAAAAATGAAGGATTTTGCTGTCTGGGGAATTATTTCGCTGTAGCTTTTATTACCTGTAAGCGTTGCTGAATGAAAAAAGGTCTGCCGTTTTTTCATTACAAAATCTACTTTTTTACATGAAATAAATGTTACCAAACATTCAGTGAACGTAATTCCATGACCAAAATCGCAACAACGACACTGCATAAACAACAACACAAAAAACGATAGGAAACAAATTCTGCACCAACCAGCTTATACCTCGCTGGGCTCATGGTCGACGCTCCTTTCCATGCCGTTGGCGTTCACTAAGTGTTGGTCGTTGCCGGGATTCGAACCCGGTCCGGGCAATTCATCCAGATCGCTGTTGACAGAATCAACCGTCGCCTTTGATTTGATCTTGCGGGATCGTCGCTTGACCTAGAAATGTTAAGCCAGTCACCGCAAAGAAAGTGAATCCACCTGCACTTGGTGTACTGCTTCTTGACACAAAACGTTAAGAAAACGTAAAATATCCCAAATAGTTGGTTAGTGTACTGTGGTATCGGTGGCAATTTCTGCTGGGAAATTAATACGAAAACCTCATCAGAATGCACGTATAATTACGTAGATGGCAAACTATAACATTGTATAACAAGTAGCCTACATAATTATACATTGTTGGTAAGCGACAGCATTTTATTGTAACGATGAATAAGTTAAATTCCTTCGTCTTCAGCAATCCTACGTATAAAGATCATCATCTGCGAAAGTCATTCAGAATCGTTTTCACGACGCTAGACGCAAACACGATAAAAAATAGCAACTACTGTCGGCTTCGATTGACCTGGTCGGTCAAAATGGATTTTAGTTGCTGTTGTAAAATTACTGCTGCCGTTGAAGTACCAGGTGAAAGTTACTGTTAAAAGGATGTTATCATCTGCTGGTCTGTATTGGCAAGGCAAAAAAGCAATTACTTTTGTCTCTGCAACAGTAGGAGCTGATTTCGAGTCACGCGACGTCTTCTTCCGCGGCTGAGCGTTATAAGAGGCTCCGGGGTGGTTCTGATCCTGAGCTCTTCGGAGGAACTTGATCAGGTATTCCGCTCTGCTTTGAAGCTGTTTCGCTTGTGGTTTCTCTCCGTTTGGCCGGAGGATCTGTGAAGGTTATTTTGTAAAAAAAAAACTCCAATATAACGTCGTTTTGTGGTAACTTCACGTCGAAGAAAATGAGTTGCGTTACAATAAATTGACGACAGAGTATAGATAGATATGTATCTTTAAGTAAAGTTTCTTTGAAACTGGGGCATAACTATGACACCTTTTCTCGGTGCAAACGGTTTGAGCCATGTTAGAGGAACAATCTTTTTCCCACCTTCTTGTCGAGCTTCAGTGCAGGATCAGATTGAATTTGCTCCCAACTCCCCATCCCGTACTCGTAGATCCCCACGAGCAGTCTTGCATCATCTTCCAGGTCCCAGGAGCAATCCCACTGCCACATGGGCTTGATAGGAAGATTCAGGCGGAAACTAAAAACACATGAAATCATTAGAAAACCTCACTTAGTGCAACGATGTATCAAAAACTCTCAAACGAGGTCTCTACCATTTCAAATGCAAAGAAACGTCATAACGTTGAAATAAAACTAGCGCAAAGCAATATTTCAAACGTGGTCAGATGTTAGGATAAAAAATGCCTTCACAGGCCAAGGTAAATTTTTTGAAGTGTCCGAGACAGAAAATCAGTCGTTTTTTACATTGATTCAACGTCTGCAGACGTTGAATGGATCTTACAAAAATAGAAATGCAAAAATGACTATTCACTATTCAGTGAGCATATCCTCGGTAATATGAACGACACGTGGTAGTTTTGCTGTAAACTCTTTCCTACTTTTTCCGTTCAACCGTATCACGTGGTATCACGGCGTCCAAAGGCAGCAGGTCGTCGCTGCAGGCCAAAGTCGTCTTCACTGACACCGAAACGCCAGCCAACCGAAACGACGGCCCCCTTCCACGTCCTTGCTTGGTTCCGTCTTCTTTTGAGTCCTTAAGCAAGACGAATGACCAATTGAAGTTAAAGGGAAAACGGTCGGGTTGGTTGCGTTCAATCAAATGTCTGGTTAACGTTGGAAAACGATTTCGAATCTCGTTTACATTTTTTGTTTTTAAGATCAAAATGGAGCCATTGATTTGAGCAAACTTTCTGCTTTTTGTGAGTTAAGCCAAAAAAGAAGCTAAGCACAATGTGAATCGGCATATTGTTGTGTCGCATATCGCAGCTGTTGCTTCCTTGTTCATTGCAGACACTAACACCAATGAAATCACGGAAGTGGGAATACAAAAGCTTTTAAAAAAATATACTTGGTGTGCAAAAATAAAACATAGCGCAGTGTTTGCCACAACGTGTATATACAACTTTCAAATAACCATAAACAAGCAGGTTTATCAACCATACAAAAGCCAGCGCACCTGAGCATCTGCAGCCATGGAGTGCAGCTTTTCATGTAGTTGCTGGCCAAGCCTACGTAGATCGGCCTCCGACTGTTCACTGAGCTCAGCATCCCTGGCGACTGCGTCAAGCCTGCAATGAACGAATGTTACAAAAGACTGTGAACTTTTCACGTTGATTCAAGGAGCAACTTTAATGCCTGGGGAAAGTATTTTGTTGTGAAAGAAAGCCATGCAGTCATTAAAGCTTTATCGACGAGACAGAGCCGAGTTGTTGCAATGTTACAAGTTGTTATTACAATGTTGCAATGCAAACCAACGCCTTTTTTAATTTTTTTACAATGATTCGCAAATTTCCAGTACATCGGCGGCAGTCGGGTCTTCGAAGCACTGACAAAAAATAAGGAGGTACGATTGGAAATCTTGTGCATGGCAACAAAATGAAAGGTCTCCTTAAACTTATTCAACCCCTTGGCTTCGGTGTCTAAACAGTGAAGATGGGCGGTTGCATTGTTGAAATGTCGCACGTCAATGGCTATTTTCGGTTTTGATGACCCTAGTTGGGGTTGAAAGGGGGTGATGCTTGGAGCTTGTTCGATTCGCACATTGTGGAAAAAACACTGCAAATGCCCTCCTCTCCCCTTTGGCTCGGTGAATGACACCGCACTGTAGATTGGCCAAAAAAAACATTGATACACATTCTAACTGTACTTCATTAGAATCGTGGAACTAGATTCGATTGCGCTTAAAAAGTAACCAACAAGTTTTCCAATTAATCGCTCTATGCGGTGTCGCACCTGTTTAGCGGGTCGCCAAACTTCCGATAGCTGCGCACGAAGCGTCGGACCTCGGCGGTGGTGAAGCCACGGACGTAATCCTCTCCTTCTCTCAAACCGCTCCGGTTGGGTCTTCCTCTCTTCTTAGACCCAGTCATCAGGTCATCCGCTGTCTCATCTTCTTCTTCTGAAGAGTTGGTGTCTGAGTTTTCACTGTCGCTCCCAGCGTTGATCTGGTGAGAGTTCAACAATTGAGCTTGTTAAGATGACAGCCAGGCAATAATTGGCTTCACTATCTAGTATCTACATAAAAAGTAACTCTTCGCAAATTCTGTAAAGTGTGTTGACAGTAGAATTCGCCTATATTAACACTTCTTCGTTAGTCCCGGCGAAATTTCTATCGCTTACGTACAATTGACTTCAACTATGTCGTCAGTGCGTTTCTATCGATAAACTTAATGCATTGCATCTTTCCACAGAGTAGACAGTTAGTCGTTGTGTTCTCACTTTGATCTTCTTCCTTGCTCTCCTGGGGAGGTATAATTCAGCTTCCTGTTTTTGTCGATTCTCCTCTGCGACTTTGCTCCGATCCTTCTCCGGAATGATGTCATCCCAGTCCTTTCCCACATCCGTTTTTTCCTCTTCATCCAAATTGAAAGTGGCCACCTGGATTTAAGCGAAAAAATTTTGATCGAGAAGATGAAAAATTGGTGATCAAATCTAAGACAGCACTGCAATCGTCTGACGTAGAATCACATTGTCACGCCATAGACACGTGACATGACATGCTAATGACGTTCAAATCAGACTAATCAGTAAGCAGCAAGTGCCAGTCCAGAAAGCTCTTCAGCATGCGATGTCTAGCCTGACACAGTCAAGCATAAAACTACACAACACAACAGACCACTGTAAGTTCATGAAGAACAGACTCCGTGTGATGTTTTTGTTAACTGAGACACAATTGCGTTGTTTCAACATTGCCCGGCAACTTTAAAGTGATGGAATGTTGTAGCCACCTTAAACGCCGATAGAAGATCACCGGCGTGGCTCGGCTCCACATGATCCTGCCTTGTCTCCGCTCGTTGGAGGATCTCGTCGATGTCGCACTCTGGCTCCTTTTCTTCACCTTCAGCCTCCTGGAAAAGCAAAACTTTTCATGACTGACAGATCATAAATATTTTCTTTTGATCATGATGAATGAATGCTTCGCAAAATAACTTTCAACTTTAAATATTCAAAACAAATTTCATATTTTGCATCACTGGACAAGTAGCTGAGCTTATTTCATCGACATTATTGTAAGGACGATTTCTGACAGGAAATTATCATTTTGAAATTAAACTTCTTTATGAAAGTCATTAGCATTGCATCAATTGGATTTTGGAATAAAAATACTTGTTTGAAAAGAGCTGGAGGATACCTGGAAGAGCTCCTCGGCACCAAACTTGAGGATCGCCGACAGTTCATCTTTATTGAAGGGATTGTTGGTGGTGGAAGATGGAGCTGTATTCTTGAAGAGAACAGTCTTACCGGATGTGTCCATCCGCTGGATAACAAGGTGATCCAAGACCATCTTCTTCTTTGCTCTCTCTATGATGTCTTCCTCCACGCTCCCAGCACACACCAAGCGATAAATATTGACCTGAAAAAGTCAATCACTAAGATTTTATTCTTCAGCTTTCATCATCAAAACAATTTACATTAATGGAACAAAAATTTATTATCCAGGTAAAGACAAGGTACACTTTAGATGATAATAATTCCATGACGAAAACAATCGAGGGAGACGTATGAAGTCAATGGACTGCTAAACACAGTCATAGCATAGAAAGCACATCAGCTAAAGCAAAAACCATGAAACAACAACACTAATTAAATCATGAAACGAAGCATACACTCTAGGTTGCTTTTTTTTCGGTTATTTATCGGTCATTGACCAATTTTTTAGCAAAATGTCCGAAAAAAATATAGTCAATTCGGTCAAAATGTCCGAAAAAATATATAGTCAATTCTCTTCTCAGATAACGCGACAACTTTTCTCAGCGAATCTTAATGTTGCAGCTAGTCAGAAAGTGCAAATTTTGGTTTGTATCAGCTACTTGAAAGGAAATATTTTCATCAGAAAAAATGACCGAAATAAATAAAAAATGACCGAATTTTTTCAAGTCATTTCGGACAAATGACCAAAGCCTCAGCGAAAAAAAAAAAAACCAGCATGATACACTAATCAAGTTGATGTAACTTTCAAGCGATGGAGAAAGTTCAGTAGCAGAAAGATTTGACTCTTATCAAATATAAGTCTATTAGTTTAACGACTGAAAGTGAATGAAAAGTAATAAACCTAAAAGCCAATCCTACCAAAATATCATAGAGATACGAAAGTGTTCAACAGGGAAGAGAGTTGCAGATGATGAAGAGTTAAGTACCTGGTTCTTTTGACCGATCCTGTGGGCTCTTGCTTGGGCTTGTAAGTCATTCATAGGATTCCAGTCACTGTCGAAGATGATAACCGTGTCTGCCGTGGCTAGGTTGATCCCTAATCCTCCAGCTCTGGTGGATAACAGGAAGCAGAAGTCCTCGGATGCAGGGGCATTAAAGTGGTCTAGCGCACGTTTTCGTTTGTCGCTGGCAACAGATCCGTCCAGTCGCTACAGAAGCAAGATAAACAACATGATCTCAATGGAAATAATGACACTCAAACAGTGCCACTGCTTTACAGTTTAAAAGTGAAAAGACAGCTTCATCTTGAGCATGTGCTAGCTTATTTCAAACTTATCTTCACATACAATGACATTAGATTTTTTGACGACCCAGCTTAGGTTGGTACCTGAGACAAACTAAGACAGTGACAACACTGTGATGAAGTAAATATGGCGTTGGAGAGCAGCGGTACATTTGGAATTGTGGATACTTTGTCGAAACGTCGCCTTACAGCGTAATACAAGGCACAACTTTAAAAACTTTACCTGAAATTGAAGTCTCCGGGAGATCAGGTAATCCTGGATGATGTCCAACATCCGCACCATCTGTGAAAAGATGAGCACTCTGTGTCCGTTCTCCTTCAGTCTAAGCAAAAGCTTATCAAGAAGAACCATCTTTCCGCTGTTACGAAGAAGATTCTGAAATCGAAGATGTTGAAAAAGTGTGAGAATACAAAAAAAACAGCAATGTGTGGTCGCTTATACAATACATTACTAAAGCTGGTTGAAATTTTCTCCAAATATTTTTTTTCAATGTTCTCCAATTCCTTCATGAAAACAAATCACAATAAAAACAAACAAGTGAAAACCAATAAGATGAAAAATTACCTGCAAACGCTTTTCTGCGGATGCAACATCTTGCTCCGGGGGCTTGACCAAGTACGCATGATTGCAACACTTTTTAAGTTCCATGATAATATTACAAAAAGAAGTAAATCCACCACGGTTTCCGCGTGTTAATGCTGTGTAGTTTTTAGTGAGTAGCCACCTTAAGAAAACAAAAATGTCGCATCAGAGCAAGACAAAATACAAGACTGAGATACGCGCCGAAACAAAGTGATGGAAAATATTCTTAGGAAAACTTACTTTGAAAAACGTAGTGATGAAAAAAGATGAAAAGTATACTGTAGTTCCCAGCAATCCGTTACAAAGATGATAGATTACGTCGAAATGACATACTTGTAATACTGCTTTTGCAAGGAAGACATTGGGATCCGCAAAATTTGCTCCACTTTGGAAGGGAGCGACTTTTCTACATCCTTCTTCACTCTCCTGAGGAGGAACGGCTGCAAGACTCCATGAAGAGAAGCATAACCAGAATCTCTGTTCCTGCCATGATCTTCTTCAAAATCTGCCCAAGAATGAAATCTGGAAAAGAAAATCAAGCTCAAAATTGTATCCAAGGAAGATTAGAAAATCCTATAACGGTCGAAAACGCAGTCACTACACTCTTGTTCTTGTACCCTAATTTATTCTGGGTTTTCGGCTACAACAAGATGTTGAAGCTGCAACCAACTTTATAGCCGACATTTCATCGGACGGTACAACTGACTTTGTCAAAAACCTACAGCAGCTAATGTTTACCAGTCCAGTATGAAACATACCACATACCAACAGAGTACATGATTGGCAACGATCATACGATAGTAATTGGTTCAGCAAAAGCTTGCTTGCCATAATTTAGTTTCATCTAAACTCCTAATTGGAACAGCATAGTCATCCAATGAACTAGATTGGCAGTCGCCTAACCTAAAGGATAGAGTCTCATATACATTAGAAGAGTCACCTACAGTCCCAACCAGATTAACATAACGTGAAGATAAACTCTGGAGCACGCGTGTGGCCTTTAGAAGAGATCTGGTTAAAATAATTTTTTGTAAATAGAAAGAATTTTTTTTTATCGCTTGGTAAATTTTTTATGTAACCGCTTTCTACATAAAGTGCAGCGTTCGTCCGGCCATGACTGCCTGGAGATTTTTCGGACTGGTTCTGGTTGCTGACAGAGACAAAACTGATTTTATGTCTTACGCTTCACTTTCTAATCGTGTTATAGCACCTCATGTCGCTTTGAGGAGGCATTGAAGGATGGGGAAATATAATTTATAGAAAATTTAGTCAGATTGTTAGCAAGTGATACACGGATGCTGATCACATCAAATGCAACTGAACCCAGCCAGAAAACGCTGACCTTTCATAACTGGCAAAAATTGCAAGTTTTGCTTACTTTTCGGGCATGATGAAGTGAAGCAGAGCCCAGAGTTCCTTCAACGAATTCTGCAGCGGGGTGCCAGTGATCAGCAAGCGGTGGTTTGACTTGAATTCCTTTAAAGATCTGAACAACAAATCGGTTTGAAATGCGTGAATCTAAGCAAGCAACTTAGACGTTTTTACATTGATTCAACATTTGCATATGCTGAATTTTACTGAAACACTTTTTGCTCAACTATAACAATTGTTGAAAATTAACCAGTTTTTATTAATCGGAGCCCTCGACTTGATGAAACTGAAACAATCAGCAAATCGGCCCCTTATTACATTGATTCAACGTCTATAAAGTGAAAACAAAGGCACTGAAACATCTACAAGCGTTAAATCAATGTAAAAACGTGTGATTTTGCTGGCTGGGATTTTCTCCTGTAAAAACACCAACTACCTGTAAAGGAGGGAATCGTCGTTTTTAAGACGATGTGCCTCGTCCACAGCAATAACCTCCCAGGTGTGAGAGCCGAGGAACGCCTTGTCTTTCAAAAGAATTTCGTACGATGTGAGGACGACATTGAACTTGTAGCGCTTGTTTGGAAACGTCCATTCAACCTCTCGAATCTGAAAACAAACCGATTTCTTGCCGATCAGTGAAAAAGTGGCTTTGTTACATTGTTTCAACGTTAAGATCTAAAAATGGCTACTTTTGCTGACAAATCATAGTAACCTCGGCGATAAGGAATTACCGAACGAGAATAAACTCAAACCAGGGGTGTCCAAAGATAATACCAGGCGGGCCAAAACTGATAATGCGGAAGTGCTTGCGAGCCAACAGTCTCTGACAACCTTGTTTTGCGTAAAAAAAGATGCATAGCAATATTCAATAAAAGGAAGTATCTTCTGACAGGTGTCAAACCCACAACGACTCGATTACATGTCTTGTACTACAAACGAATGTATTTTCACACGAGTCAGTTAAATCATAAACATCTAAACATCTATTTCGATCAGCTAGCAGCTAGCTAGATCAAATTCACTTAAGCTTATTCAATCACAATATTATTCTATTTGAATCCTATTAATTTATTATTATATACTACAGTATATTCTATCATCATTCTATTTGAACAAACGAACAAGATTAACTGAAGATGATCTAGCTGCTAAAAATCAATTTTTAGCTGTTTATGATTGAACTGACTCGTGTGAAAATAAATTCGTTTGTATATGTAGTAGCAATATTGTATTATTTAATGTCATATTTATAAAGCAATATGCAGGTTTCAAGTATTTTATTGCACAGTGCACACATATCACGATATGATGTTGAGTTATCTATTTTACCATGAGAAATTAGCACATCCAAAAACTTTGCAAAGCACAGCTATGTTAATGTGAAGAATGAAACTGACGTCTTAATTTCTATACCGTACCAAGGTCAAGTCTGGTTCGAGATTAGTGGTAAATAAGCGTAAAATATCACGCAGGTGGGAGTCGCTCAGCTTTGATCTCAAGCGGTTCTTGTTCAAGTTCATAACTGAGAACGTCTGCTCCCACAAATAAGTTGAACTGAACAAGCTCAACAGTTTCTTTGGAAACTTTTGCATTTCTCAAAATTTGCTTTTATCCAGCTGCTGATATAAAAGCGCGGGAAAAATGTCGCTGTCGACTTCGCAGAGAAGCTCAATTAGATGTCAACAGCAAACAACCTTATGTGTTGTTTTATTCCTTCCTGTGAATCTGTTATTACCAGGCGTTGCTACACAAGGCGAATACCTGACAATTTATTTTTAATGCAAATGAAGAATTAGAGCGTTGAACACAGCTTAATGACGTTGGATGTGTTGATAAAAAGCATATGAGCGTGAAACTTAAACACAAGCAGTCAACAACGTACGGTGGCTCTGCTGGTCTGATCTCCCATGTAGACAATCACATTCATGAACGGGGCCCATGTCTGGTATTCAGTCTGCCAGGCAGTCATAGTTGAAAGGGGCACGATGATCAGGTATAAGCCGTACAGCTCGTGCGTGTGGTAGAGGTAAGACAGGAAGGTGATGCTTTGGATTGTCTTTCCCAGACCCATTTCATCGGCAAGGATAACGCTATTGCCTCTAAAAAGTGGACGCAGTGAAAAGGTGTTGGAGATAAATTTTTACTGTACAGAAAAGGTGAAAAATTGTAAGCTTTGTCTGAATATGCAAATGATCTAATCTAACCACGTCCTCAGACGAGATTATATTTAGAGTGAGCTAAAAGTCTGGGAAGATGTTAATATTTAAAAAGAATGACAATGCAACACCGAGGGAAACATTTACGACTGAAACAACAAGATACGAATATAGCTATTCACACATGGTGATCCACGGCAGAGGCAAATGAGTAACATATAGCCACTTCTAGTGTCGTCACATGTGCGCCAAGCAGAAATCTGTTTCCCACGCCTTGCTACAAAAATAGTCGTGAAAAAAATGCTCCATTCAAAGAGGTTATTTCCCCAACACAAGTAGTTCGTGCACATCATTAGAACTTACTTGCACCAGGAGTGGGCTAGCCAGTTGACGCCATCCAGCTGGTAATCCCGCAAAGTCAATCCCTTCAGCCAATCAGGTTGCCTTGACATTTGCACGAACCTTGGCCGAGAGCGATGCACCTACAAAGTCAAAGCAGTGAAAAAAAGTGCAAATAATGAAAGTTTGATCTGAGTATGCGCTGACGAGTGCTGAGGTGCTTTGATGTCTGGAATAAAATAATCATGGACAAGCAGCAGATAATTTTTATTTAAACGAAGTATAATTGGGGGGAAATCAATCTAAACTGTTTTCACTTTAGTAACGGCCTAGTAGACAGTGAAGTTACTGAGCAGTCAAGTAGGTTCAAAAGTGAAGTTTAATTAAGTTGAGGGTTCCAATTAATGAGAACGGGTTAATTTTTAATGAATGGCGTTCAGTTAAAGTGTGTCATGTGCGTTTTTCAGTTTCTAATCCAATGGGAATAGCTAGCAATTTAGGAATGAGTACTTCAAATTGAACAGAAAACTTCAACGAAGCCTCCACCTCAAAGTGTTTCAATGCATGACTGGTAGAAGAGATGTGACATTTTGAACAAATTTCTAATAAACGCGTCAGCAGTTACGTGAGATTGTTACTTTCACACTGATTCGCAATCTTAGAGCAACAATGCAATTCTTAAGGGGAAAAATAACTCTTTGCCATGATGCAATAAGCATAGCAGAAATCAACAGGAAATGGCATCTGATAAACAAGTGGTAAACGACAAAACAGCGTCGTCTTCTAAATGACGTCTTCATGTTGCTACGCGCATTGTGTGCTGAAGCAGTGAGTAACCAGGTGCTAGCAGAAGCTGCACAATTCTGCAGCATCCAGACTTTCAGTGCATGGGTTTTGTTGCTTTTCTCAAACTTGAAGAAATTTGGTTAACAAAAAGGTAAATGCGCAGAAATATTGAGGACATGATACAGCTACAGCCAAGTTCGTAACTTTGTTACGAAAGAAGCGAATACTTGTGTTTAAAACGTTACGGCGTTAATGAATGACACCGGCATAGAGAAAGCTAGCACTCTATCCACAAGCGAAATAATCCATATTGAGAAGAAATTGCTCAAGATATTGAAAAACTGAATGAGAATCCCAAACAAGCTGTAACAGTGTGTATTGGCTGAGTTGTTTTTGACACATGCTATTTTTTTCTAACTATTAAACTGTTTTTTATTAGAACAGCAGGAGTGTTGTAATTAATCGGTATGGGTTTTAAAGTGATTGTTGTTACTTTTACCGTTCTTTCTGCCGTCTGCGCACAGAAAAAACAACAAATGAAGGTTTGTCATGAACTCAAAGATGGCAACTTGGTAATATATCTTATGTAAATGTAGCGATAGTGCATATATGCGCCACTTAATAGTTCATTTACATAGAATACGATTTCGTTTACAGTGCAATGAAAGAATTGAAGACTTGCTCCAAGTTGCAGCGAAAGAAGAGAACACGTTCACAATCACAGAAGGGTATAAACTTATGAGAAAGATCAACGGTGAGTACCGTGAGTTCCGGTGTTCTAGCCTGCAAAAATTGCTGGAAAAAATAAACAGCATTGTGCATTGTCAAGTGCAAAGTGTTACACCTTTACAATAGTCTGCATTTGGAGGTATTGTATGTACAACAATTCCGACGCACTTTATTAGGTTTTATCAAAAATCAGTTGCGTTTGAAAAAAGAATTGTTTTTTAGTTCACGTCGAGTGTTTTGTATATGTAGCAACAAACACACCTTGTCCGTTATGGCGAAGGTTGACAGGCTGTCAATATTGTCCATCACAAGAAAGTAATTTCTATATGTGGCGGTTGTGAGTAACTAATTATGTTGTACTATGTTTAACAGAGCCTCTCAGCAACATGATCGAAAGGAATGAATGCATATCAGCAAGCATGATGGAAGATATTAAGGTCTTGTTGCAAAAGATGGTCGTAACACTCCACGAAGGTATTTGTGATTCTGTCATGGCGGAAAACTTCACACAAAGCCTGATCAATCTTGTGGGGTAAGAAACTGTTCTGCAATTGATTTGGTGCAATGGGGATGAGTAAAATGTTAGAGTGATAGGAGCTTAAATACCTGAAAGAAATATAGAGCCAGATAGAGCTACTGTATATATATATATTATTTTTATTGCAAAATATAAGCATTTTACATCTGGTGTACATAATACGTGTAATTCTTGTATGGAAATTTTTTTTTTAAAAACGAGATACTTGTAAGAGTGTGCTTAGAGGAGCCTTAGAAGCTTTCTTTACTGACCAAACATAGATTGTGTTGATATTAATAACCTAACAACATGGTAAAGCCAAGGAATGTTTCGATGGATTCAGTGACAGAAAACTACACAAACTCACTATTTTTCCACAAGTTATTCACTGTGAATTCTTTTCCAGCACACAAACCACAGTTTTGATGCTAATCTACTTTTTTGACAGGAAAACGTTGATAAACTCAAGTGCAGTTGCGGACGTTTGGTTTCAAATGATCCATGAAAGCAATGAAGACCATCACCCAATGCACATCGTCACAGCTTTAAACCAAGCAATGGGAGAGGCTAAAAACTGCATCATGAGAACAAGCAAAGAAAATCACCCGATGACAATGCAAGTAGAGAGTGATGAAATAGCTGTATCTATCATAAAGTTGGCAGACAATGCAATGTCAGATGATGAAGAGCAGTTGCATGCCACTTATCCCATCAGAGTTGATGTTGAGGAAGAGCAAAGAAATGCAATCGCTGTTGCAGTTACTTACAAAACACTGGCTGGGTTAATGGATTTAGTGCAAAAGAAAATGCTAAATGACCACTCTGATTCTAATATGACCTGTATGCACGAGTTTTGTGGCAGCAGAGTGTCGAAATATTATGTATCCTGTTTACCTGTTTTCTCTTACACTGTGTACAGTGAAGCAACAGTGGTTAGTGTCCCTATAACATTCACAATTCCCATTCCTCAACGAATTACAGATGACACCACAGACCTATCGTGTGAATTTTATGACAAAAAATTGAAAAAATGGTCAAGATATGGATGCCAAATGGTCAACTATACTGACAACATTGTCAAGTGCTCTTGCAACCATACGACAAACTTTGCTGTGCTTCTGATTAATACCAACGTGCATGCATTGAAAGAACGGCAATTGCAATGTGGTATTTTCCGTATGTTGAGGGTCTTCAGCTACATTTGCAACGCTTTTTCAGTCGCGTTTTTAACGCTGACTGTCGCCGTTTTCATCCTCATTAAGCGGACTTTGAAAAGACGGGAAAATGAAAGGTTGAACAGCCATTTTCATCTCAGCATTGCAGCATTGGGATTATTTGCATCGCTATTGTTTGGAGACTTGGCGGGAAGACAAGAAGTGGGATCGTGTATTGTTCTTGCTATGACGACACACTACTTTCTGCTCGCTGTATTCGCGTGGATGACTGTAGAAGGGCTTCTGCTCAACCTCTATGTAGTGAGAGGAAATATCAAGCAAACCACACTGGGGTGGAAGAAACATGCATTGGGGTGGGGGGCACCCTTAGTAATTTGTGTTGTGGCTTTAGTTGTGGGCTTGGCGAGGAATAATTATATTTACTCTGCGAAAAAGTCAGAAGGAAATTCACAACCACAACAAACAACTTCAACAAATGGCATGATCATGCAAAGGACTTGCTGGATAACAAACGAGAATGGGTTAGTATGGGCAAGCTCAGGCCCTCTGTTACTAGCGCTGGCCGTAAACGGATATTTTTTGATACAAGTGTTGATCACAGTGGGCAAATTGTCAACACAGACAAAACGCTTCAAGCCATCGAAAAAATCCAACAACTCTTTTCAAGCGAGGCACTTACAACCACCAAAGAGGTTGAAAAAGAAACTTCCTGCAAGAGTTTTCAGAGCATTTATGAAATTATATCCTGTGCTGGGACTGTCTTGGCTTATTGGATGGATACCAAGCTTTCTTGTGGAGTCTAAAGAAGATATATGCAGCAACGGCATGTTTTTGGGTTTTACGATCCTTCATACAACAATTAATGGGCTGCATGGTTTATATATATTCGTTGTGTGCATTGCAACAGACAAACACGTAGTTTCAGCGTTGAGACATCGTTTCAAGAAAAACGGAAGCACGAAAGGGCACAAATTGAGCAATATTTCGGGACACACAGGACGCAAGAAAACCTCAGGACTACTCGGAAGCTCAAGATAACAAACCATTCACTTCTGATACGAAAAAGAAACTTCTTTAGTAAATCCATGATTTACTATACTCTACAAAAGATTGCAAATAATATTTTAAAGTAAAAAAAATCTAATTAGTATTTACTGACTTGCAGTGGTAACTTGTAACATGTGTATTTCCGATATTGAACCACTCTTGTAGTTAGTGTTGCAACACTTCAAAAACCAAGCAAGAGTAACGTTGCATGAAAATCGATGTAAAAATGAAGTGCACTTACAAATAGACCTTCCTACTATCACAGTGGCCTAGTTTCTTTTTGTCAATGCCACACAAGCGTATCATCTGTTCAGCGTATAATATATTCAGAATAAATTGTCTGAACAACACAAATGTCTTACCACAACTGGCAATGCCACTACGTCAACATGAATGTATCAATGTGAATGTATCAATGTGATGGTATTAGTAGATGTTGGATCAAAGTTTCTTTTCATTTTTTTACCGTTTAGACGAGGGGTCACCAAACTACAACCCGTGGGCCAAAACCGGCCGGCGAACTGATTTCATCCCGCCCACCACGTGCTGAGGAAATAACATCTGCACTACAACTGTTAAGGAAAAAAGTTACCAAACTTTTTGTAAAGGACTGACGTTGCTGTTTATCAGTGGGCCACCACAAATGGGAACAGCCTAGGCCAAATTTGGAAAGATGTAGGCCTAAGGTTTTTTCAAGAGCACGATGCCCTGTAGTGTATCACAGCTGGGGATAACTTTTCCAGCAACCTTTCGATTTTCATCACAACTTTGCTATTCCACAGCTGACTTTGTTATTTATTGTGCTCAATTTAAGTCAATGGAGATTCTAAATAGTTGTATATCTTTTCGCAATTTGCATCCGACCCGCAGCTGTTAATCTCGCAGCAATCCGGGCCCCAGAAAAAAAAGTTTGGTGACCCCTGGTTTAGACTATGGAATATCTTATGTTAGTAAACCAATGAACGGAGATAGATTACAAGTTTTATATAATCCAAAACATGCACGAAAAAATTTATGGTGGTGGTATGGTGCATTTGCACATAATTATGTATCCAGCATAGTCGGCAGTAGGGTTGGTTAACAATTTATGTTTTTTTTACGTTTTTATGCTATTTCCTATCGTTTCATACATTTTTTTCATTTATCATAACAAAGAACTGCAAAAGAAAGTGTTAAATTATAACTGCTGAATAACTTATTATTAATTAGTTTGCTGCACATGCTGCAGTTTTGACTAAGTTTTTTAAGTCAGAAGTGTGGTCGCATGTTCAGCAAGTGGGACCAATGAACCACCCAACTTCAAGTGCCACCAATGATGAGGATTGAGGACTGTTCAGTGTTCAATCCCAGTGGTGACTATGTTAACTAATACAAGTTAACTTATCGCTAAAAAAAAGTAGAGAGTACCACACTATATTGCCAAATTCAAGTCCTTTCAATTTAAATTTATATAATAAAGTTAAATTTGCCAATTTGTGCTATCTCTACTTTTTTTGATTATTTTATTGCACTGCGCATCCTCCTGGATCAATTGTGAAGTTAAAAGATAATTTTAATGAAAAGTTTAGTGACGAGGTTTTATTTTAGCAGCTTATCGATGTCTTGATTATTTCAGAACAAATATTTCAGGGAAGCAAAAGTACAAATTTTGTTCCAACATTTCAATTTTAAACACATTATTAGTGCAAAAAAAACGATCGTTTTTTCATTTTTGTTTTTTAAAAACGAGCACAAAAAAAAACGACTGGCATCTTTAGTCCGTGGCCATCAAGCCAAAATAAACATTATAATAACTCTAATAAACGGCTCTGATATCGACCTCACTATCACTGTACTTGTGAAGAGACGAACGTATTGAGTCTAACTGAGCCACTCGACTAGTCACTTGAAGCCAATTTTTTTGTTTTAAAAACGCTGAGACAATGCATACACCCAGTTGCCAGTAATATTTCGAAATAGGTTGCGGCGGGGTTGCGGAAGTCGCAGCCAAAAGTATTCGCCCCCGCCCCCACGAAACAAAAAGTTCGTGCAACTACAAGTTTCCTGCATAAACAAAATGAAACAACTTTCAGTTGGCCGACTGATGGTTGCTGAGGTATGAAGACCGACGTGGAGTTTATTTGCAATTTAACTCACTTTGCAATCTCTTTTCGGAACGCAGGGGTTGTCTTGTCTCATTTCAAAGGCATCGATTTCGGTCTGACAATCTTTCAGAAGCGTTTCTTCTTCCCAGGTACATTCGCTGTAGGGCAGTCCACACCACTTTACCTGATAGTCCCACAAGTTGTTGGCGTTTCGGCTTGAAGAACGAGCTGGAAAACGAAACGATACATTCACTTAATGATGCCGCAAGAAACAAGAAATAGCAAAAATTGTAAAAACTGCAACGCTGAAATAAGTAGTAGCAATGTTTGTTTTTTTTTTACATGGATTCAACATCTTAATTTAAGAGCCGAATGAAAGTACTCCACCTATAACTCTTTCAACCTTGCAGTAGTTTGAGACCACGTTTTTGTTCATTTCGTTCTGGCAGAAATAATATTCTCTGTCTTCAGCAGATGCGGCGCGCAGCCAAAGATCAATTTCTTCTTTCCTCTTCACGTAGTTTTCAAACTTCTTCATTCCTTTCACACCCTGGGCTTGCAAAGTGGTCTCAGACTCCCACGTGTTGTGAGGATGCGACCAACCTGAGGAGACAATCCGTGGAATTACTTTCACAGTTCGCTTATAATTCGAGGATAACATCGAGTTCAAAACCATTGTTTGACTGATAATACACTATGGACTGTGCATTGTATATAATCCAATCGACTAAAATAACTAAATAAGACCTAAGCTTTCCACAGGCATTAAAAATGAAGCATTTCAGCTAATGCTTTCTTTCGTGGAGAAATACAAAGTCACAACAAAACTAAAAAGTAATTGGGGTTTGGTGGCTAAAATAAATGCCGTTCGGTACATGTTGCACGGTGAAAAAAATCTTAACACCTACCTTTCCATTTGATCAGATACTGCATTTCTTGTTCTTCCTGGGGGTCAAAATCAGCATTAGGATCACCTTCCTCTGTACAAGCGTACGCGGTGGTCTTTGCTCCGGTTGCGCCAAGTCTGCCGACCTAGAAGATGCGAGACAGTCAGTTTCTGTCCGCCACGCGTCAAACAAATCAAATTCAACTCGCTCCACAATGATACAGGCAGACATAGGACGTCGTCGTCGTTCGTATGAAGCAAAAAGTTGTTTAGGACGTCAGACATAGGACGTCACATGCGGCAAAGCAGACAAATACCAGGCTTGTCTCTAGTCAAGACCGATGTACAACAACACTGACTGCATCGGCTGCTAGTTGCTACAGTTGCATCACCAAGCGGATTAAATTGCATGTGAATCCAACCGCTTGGAGCAGAGAGGAAGGTGTTATAATTGTGCATTATGATGTACATTCCACTTTTACTTAATAAAAGCTGGTAAATTTTAGTAAATTTTTGCTGTGTCTCTATACAGCTGCGCTGACTCTGCTTGCTTTGTGTAGCACTTTAAGCAATGCACGTCTGCGATGGATACAGCGCTATAAAAAAACACATCATTATTACTACCAACCCTGCAATCCATGATCTTTTCGATGATCTCAGAGCCGTCGTCCTCGACGCCGTTCCACTCTCCTGCTTCCACTATTTCGTCACTGTCGGTTTCTTGTGTCGATTCATTCTCCTTGTAACTGCAGTGGAGCAAAAAAACAATCATAATAGTTCACGTAGCGGGTTTGTGTGGGTCATTTAAATCAAGAAGATGAGAAACTACATCCGCTTTTAGCTTATCCGCCACACTACAAGGTACACGTTTTTGTTTGATTAATAAAACATTGTGTTTTTATAGGTTATATTAGACTGAAGTTGGTTCTAAAGTATTTTAAGTTTTTGTTGTTGTTGAAAACAACCTTGTAAGGAGACGTAAAAAATGTGTCAAACTGAGACATGATTCTTTTAGTGTGGCTGAAAAGCAGAGCTTCTCGTCGCGTAGTGTAACGTTCCTACTGTGCGTCTTATTACCGAGATATGGTTTGGACTTTGGAGGAAAATAATTATTTGAACAGAATTAAAAGGATAGTAATTCTATTTTCCGTCAACTACCGCCAATGAAAAGAAACATCAAGATGAGAAAAGTGTTGATAATGTCGTGTGAATGGATCTGTAACCATAATACGTGCTTTGACCATCTTTTAACGTCACTGCGTGAACCGTTAGTACGGAGACCGTAGCTACTTTCCACCCCACCTGATTTTATTATTCCTTTGTATTCTTGACGAAGCTCTGATCGGCTGGTTGTCATCGGAAGACGAGTCATCAGACAAAGTGCTTTCCGCTTTGCGCCCTCTACCGCCTCGATTGGTCGTTCGCGCTTGCCTCCCTGCATCAGATGACAAGTTGATAGGAATATCAAAAACCTTTAAAACTTTTCAAAGAAAACAATGTATGGAATTATTAATTTAGAAATCACAATTTGTTACACCAGTGCTGCCATGTTTGACCAATCTAACATTGCTACAACCTTTTAGAAATTCAAACCTACATTGAACCATGTAAGCCATCCATTGTAAACAATTTAAAATCAGAATTTCAAGACAAAATTTCGTTACAAAGATGAAGATTGCGCAGTTTCGGTATACTCGTCAACAAAAACGTTACAAGACAGAACAATTACCTCTAATGTTCTTTACTTTTCGCCCTTGCAGTTTAGCTCTGAGTTGGGTGAGTTTCGATGTGCGGCCGGTGGGTCTACTGCGAACCTTTCTGGACTTGTGCGACTCATACTCGCTCAATTCATCATCGCTGGAGCCGCTCAGCCGGGCGCCTGACCTTTAATAACGCATCTTCGGTTCTTTTTGTGCAATTAAAATAGCGTAGATTTCGCCAATAAATTGCCTTTGTCGAAGCTAAACTAAGATTTAAAAGCCGTGGATTTCATAGGCGGGGGTTATATTGTCTATAAAGTAAAGTTGTGCAACGTTTATTTTTATTTTAATACGCGTTGGGCACTAGTTCCAGTGGCAGCATGTGCTTGATGCATTGTCCAAGACTTCTCACACAAGTTAGAACTTCGTTCGAATTAATTTTAAAACATAGTTTCGGGAGAGAGTTTGCTTTGTTATACCAAAGACAGGCAAGACACAACAATACCACAGGGTTGAGCATTACAACAGTATATTTTTTACATATTTACAAATAGTTTAACAGTCAAACGTTTTCGGCTTAACTTAAGCCCTCATCAGGAATCTGCAAATATTTATAAAATACAACAAATTTCAACTTCTTGAAAGTAACTACCGTAACTAACTAACTAAACAACTAACTATAAGCAATAAGAAACACGCAACGATTAAAATCGTCTGTCTGTATGTTTTTCCACCCTATTGCTTTTAATCGTTGCGTGTTTCTTGATGCTTATAGTTAGTTGTTTAGTTAGATAGTTACGGTAGTTACTTTCAAGAAGTTGAAATTTATTGTATTGTATAAATATTTGCAGATTCCTGATGAGGGCTTAAGTTAAGCCGAAAACGTTTGACTGTTAAACTATTTGTAAATATGTAAAAAATATACTGTTGTAATGCTCAACCCTGTGGTATTGTTGTGTCTTGCCTGTCTTTGGTATAATTTTAAAACAGTCGTCGATTCGTATTGCAAAATAAGTAGGCTACTGTATTAGGCAACGACCTTTGCCGTTCACCAACGAAATAATTAACTTTGTATGAACGCAATCAAAAAGCTTTGCTCACTCTCTGCGCTTTTTAGGTTTTTTCCTGTGGCGGTCGTCGTCAGAGGTTTCCTGTAACAACATACATTCAATGGATGCAAAATTCAATCTGAAACTCGCTGTATTCTCATTTCTGAAAAAATACAGCAAAGACAAAACATGGAGCATAAAGGCATCAACTCCTTCGTTGCACATCAAACCTTAATGTTGGGAGTACGTGTCGTGTTGCCTTGGTAACGAAAGGCGAGTAAAACAAAATCCAATACTACTGCCGCAAATTAGATAGCCCAGCAAGGTCGGCAATAATCGCCTTAAAAAGCCACTTTGGTGTTACTGATGACATGATAGTGAAGAGTTGTCACATGTCGGTGTCAGGGGGTTGCACACAAGCTAGCAACAAGTCAATAAAAAATTCATTTTCTCTTCTCATTCACGTTTTGGACTGAATAGTCGGTTAACAAACAGTCAACTTCTGTTCAATACAAATTTTCAAGTAACAAATTAGTTGAAATGACGCGCTTACAGTTGCAAAAATACGTTGCTTCATTGGCTGATTGAACACGAAAGATTGCGTCACTTCGATTGCACTACATTTGTTATCCAGAGAGAAACATCGGCCTTTTTACACCGTTTTAACACATCAATAGACGTTAAAACGATGTGCAAGAGGCAAATTTTTCTGTTTAGCCACCCAACGCAATAGACGAAGAAAAATCGAAAATTGGCTCAAAAACAAAGAAAATTAATTGAAGGTTACATTTTAACACCCTTAAAAAGTCAGCATTTTTTCAAAAAACATTAAAACTTAAACATGATTCTGAAGGTCACATGCAGTATTTGAAACGCGCTGATACAACACAATACACAATGTAAACGTACAAAATGGAAATTGAGGATTGAAAAAAAAAAGATAAGAGAAAACGATAAAAGGAAAATTAAAAACAAGCACTGCGGGCAACTCACGTCTTTGACAACTAATCGTGATGGCTCTTTTCGTTGTCTTGAAGAACGACGGAGGCCATACACTTCGGGGTTAGTTTCCCATTCCTGTGAAGACAAACAGCTTCCCTCGCAATATATGATTTTTGAAGGAAATACTTAGCTTTTGAAAGAAAAACTTAGCCTTTATTTCGCTCTTTCGAATGAAACCTTGTAAGCAGAGGAAAGATGAACAAGTGCAGAGTGCCAGTTACAAATTTAAATGTAAAAAATGCAATGTTCCCGTGCAATGCCACTTTAGTTTTGCTGAGTCACAGTAAAGACAACATATGTAATATGTATACCAAATGCACATTGCACAGACAAAACAAAGAACTAAACAGCCATTTTATTCCAATCTTTTAACTGTAAAGATATGAGGCATGAGTGAAGTGGTGAGTGAACTGGTAAATATGCACAATATATACTGGTAACATTATAATGCGGAAGTGAGGTGGCCGAGTAACAGAATTTGCATTTAGGGTTCCATTGCATCCCTGAAGCATCTTTATTAGAAACTTAAATAACGTGAGCATCGTGCTTGTAAAGCTGTCTAGTATCATGGCTTAAACATTTGTGTTTCAAAAGTAGTAGTGTGGGGCTGTGGGCCTGTGGGGCGAATAAAGATGTTTTATGTTCGTGCCTTGAATGTAAATAATAACTACACCATGTTTTCATATCGCGTTGTAGATAAGCAGATGCGATGATAAATTGAGAAAGCAAACTAGGCGAGAAGTCGTTACAAATGCCGCTGCTAACATAGTGACATAGCTCATAATAATCCAACGATTGTTCGTATATAATGTTCAATATTTTACGTTTTCACTTAATTGTTGAAAAATGTAATTAATTCATTCTATGAGCATTACAGAAAATAAATTCAAAAACCCAAGGTTGAAGGTCATGAATATATAGTTGCATGTACTTGTAGTCTTGTACATTGTATAATTATATCCAAATTGATTAAAACAAACCCATCAACATAAAACGTAATGAGTTGAAAACTTACAGGAAGATCATTCTTCTTGCTTGTGCGGTGAACAGGAGCAGAAAGCTGAAGTTGTTCATGAGAAGAAACCTCCTCCTCTTCCGTGCCATTTGAATCAGAAGTAGAACTTGAAGCTGCATCCTGTAGGCAGGGAAGATGTTAAATTAATGGAATATTTGTCAATGAGGAGTTCACAAAGGATCGGTTTCCTCCTTACAAAGGAGGAACAAATAAACAATTCAGAAAATTTACAAAAAAAAAAACAGTTCATAAAAAATCACACTGTTTACAAAAAACAGTTCCCAGACAGCAAACCCGTCATTTTTACATTGATTTAGCGTCTGCAGACGTTTAAGCAATGTAAAAATGACGAATTTTGCTGTCTGAGTCCTCATTGCATAGGATGATTTCTCAGTGAACATTTTCTCATTACAAAGAAAAACAGCGAAAATTTGCAAATAAAAACAGTTTTCTAAAAAGTAGCAGAGTATATAAAAAACAGCTAAAAAGTGAAAAGTTTATTTATTGCATGGGAGCATTTCTCAGTGAAGAGTTTACAAAACTGATTGTTAATGGTAAAAAAAAAACACCTCCGAAGTGGATTCGTTTGTGTGTGTTGGCGATTGGTTCGTTAATTGTGCTTGAGCGTTGCTTTGAGGAACTTGAATGTCGTCTCGATTTTGTAATAGCCATGGATGATGGAGATAGTTGTCATTCGTCGATTGATTAACCTGAGCCGTAAATAACATCAATGCTTCATATTGTCTACAGTCGAGTCCATTGCATAATTGCTACACATTATAAAGTATGATGAATGAAAAACACTGCATTATCAGCGTTGTTGTTCATAGGTTAATATTAAACTTTAGTGTTGTAGTATAGTTTAACCTCGTTTAGAAACACAACCACAGAAAATTGTGCAGTAAAACATATGTAAAATGATAGACTTGGGCAGGCATCTGAAATATTTCCTCACACTTTCAGCAATTTATTTTGATTGCAAAAGCAACCATAAAAGCAGAGTTGGCAGCATATGAAAAAAAATTCCAGTAATATATACTTCAGAAAGAAAAAAACAAGCTGGTGTTGGTAGGTTAGAATTAATCAAATAAGCAATCACAACTCACAAGCGAACCTGAAGTTTTTTTACATGTGCTTTTAATACAAACAACTGACATTGTGATTTTGAAACTTTGGCAACATTAACTCATTGTAGCAAAAAGAAATGCTAACTTTAGGTCTAAACATGCATGTACTAAAAGTTAAGACATCTACATTATATTACATCTTCTCCACTTTCATCAGTGCCTGATTCTTCTTCACTGCTGCTTTCATTGTCAGAAACGTCAGAGCCACTGCAACACAGAAAGCATGAGACATCTATTCAAAAATTATTACAAAACTACACTACTACTTATGATATGTGTACATTGACATACGGGGTGCTACTATTGGGAGAATTCGTTTCGGAGAAATCCCTATTCGGAGACAGCCTTTTTCGGAGAAAGCCTTTTTCGAAGAATTGTAAAAACACAGCGACATATGTATTGTATATTAAAAGGAATTAGCTTACAATGGAGAAATGAATGATCAGTCACCCAATCTAAAAGTTAGTTTTAACAATCAATTGCTTTCTGTTGCTTAACATTAAGATTAAGGTGTTTTTATAGCCTACCTGATAATAGCATTCAATACGGTACTGTCATAAAACATGTACTGTGAAAAAATAGAGATGCTGACGACGACAAGAAACTTGTCGTTCGCTTCGATGGGCATGAATGTTCCACCTCAGTCCATGTGGGACTTCCTATGTGGTATCAGCCATAATTTCCAATTGCACGCATGAACTGTTATTCTTTTTTTGTTTTGTTATTTGACATCGATTGAATCATCTCCGGTGTTTTTGTATTGACTTGTTAATCTAGGAATTGGAATTTTCTAATAGTTGAAGATTCGAATATATTCTAAGTTTGCATACAGACGGCGACGGAGGATACATGTCAATTTTATGTGAGCAAACATTTTAATTTAATAGTTCAAAAATAAATTTAATTCACTTTTCATTTTTCACTAAATTTCAATTCAATTTATTTTTCTTTGTCGGAATGCAAAAGCAACGATATTGTGGAATAAAATACAAAATTCTCTAAATAAACAGAAGGCGTTGGATTTTCAAAAAAATCTCTGAAAAGGGCTTTCTCCGAATCGGAATTTCTCCAATTCGGATTCTCCGAAATGGGCCATTATAATCACATACATAGTCAAATGAATGTTTAAACTGTGATTAAACCAAACAGGGATTAATTGTTCAGCTTTATATCTATACATGCATATTTGAAAAAACAAGAAACAAATGCAATGCAATCTAGGGTAAATAGTACACTTAACACCCCTCCATCGATGCTACTTTATGTGGTTCTAATCTAACATGTTCAACATACTAATAAAAAGTATGCAGCTTAATCCAGTCAAACCAAAAGTGAACACATGAAGGGTTGCAATTTCACTTGCATCATGAAAACATCAACATCAGACAAAATTGATTAAGTTTTAAGAAAAGTACCACACAAGGCAATATGAAAATTTGTTCCCTTCATGATAATCATAAGCAAAAACAAGTGAAGGTTTGTTGTTTTACACAATTGGCAATCATAACAATAGATAACTGACTGAAACACATTACCTTGATGAAGAAGTTTCATCGGAGTCAGACATTTGCATAGCTGAGGTAGACCGGTGAGCAAACAACTCAGATGGCTTGTTCATTAAGTTTAATAATAAATTACCATAATAAATTTTACTCAACAATGCAGTTGTTACTACAAACACACTGCAACATACTGAAGTGAATAATGTTTTTAATTTTATGTATAAATTTTTTACAATACAATTTGGGTAGAGAGGTAACTCTTTTAAACCATAAACAGACATAACTAAGCAACAACACTACATTTAACATTATAAAAACAAAAAACAACAAGCGAACGTTTTCGGCTAGTCATATAGCCCTTTTCAAGCCTATAAGAAAAATACATTATTGAAAGAAATGCTAAAGAATCATATAGTATCACAGCAAAAATATGGTCAAATCTAAACATTTGAGAAACTGCCTCGCTCACACAAAATGATAACTGAAAATTACACAGCGCAACGGGTCAAGTGCAATTGCAAAAAACAGTGCAATTAAAGACCATATTAGAAACTGCCAATCGTGCTCAAATAATAAACCGTCATTGCAGTCTTTCAAAATTGTACGTGAGTGTTTGTCCGAATTCGAAACCAAAATTCATGAGGCATTGATCATCAGATCTTTAAACCCAGGGCTCAACAGGCAATTATTTGCTTGCGGAGCTTCTTACCTTTTAACAGTTTTTTGATTAAATTATCACGTCTTGTGCTTTTCGCATTACTTTGTTTTGTGCCACTATCTCTTGTGCTTCTGTCTTTCTTGCGTAATCTGCCTGAGTCCTTGTCTGAACAATCAATTATTTTTACCTCTGAAATACTTGAAATACTTGACCCGTTGCTTAGAGGGGCTACAATCTTAATTTGTTAACCTTAACCGGAAAGTGAGGTTTGGTTTATCAACTATTATTTCAAGATACTTAGCGTCGTCAACTGTTTTGGCAACTCCGATTAGCAACTTCGGCACTTCTGTATTTTTTCTCTCGATCTTTAAAGGGAAAGTTTGTGGAAACTCCGATCAGCGACTTCGGCTCTGTTGTATTTTTTCTTGATCTTTTCAGCGGACAAAATTACGAGACAAAGTGTTCAGGAGACGAAATAGGTTGCACCCTATTAAAATAACATCTGCACTCATTCTATCAAGCCTACCGCGTACCAATGTTCACACTGCAGGCCTCGAAATTCGTTTTTGTTGTTTTTGTTTGACAAACTTGTCTGGTCTGAGCAGCTATCTCAGCGGACAAATTAAGTCTCACAGCTACGGTTTTGAAGGCTTTTTAAAATTTCAGCGAAGTCACTCTGAAAGGCTTTGATCAGACCAACGACGTGCGCTTGAAGAGTCAAACCACCACGTAGCTGTTCAATACGCCGCATAAGTGATAACTTCCACTGAACAAGGTCATGTGGCTTCTTGCGTCAAAATGTTCTGGGCATAGGCGCCGGGTTTTGAAAATTGCCGGGGGGGGGCAAACTTTCTAGCCGAGTGATTGCTTACATTCAAAAAGCTGATGTTTGTTTGTCAGCATTGATGTTTGTTTGCGTCTATCTGCCATTGTATATCGCCTAGCTTTATAATGTAGGCTCAGGCCTCGAAATTCACGGCGGACATCGGACATGTCCGCCATCACAGCATGTGATGTCCGCGGGAAGTACCATGTAGATCGGTCATATTTGTCCGCCGAGAAATAACACAGGAACTAGCGATACAAATCGTCATTGCATAGCACGAACAATTGTTGCAATGATATATTTTCTAGCGCATTCTAGCGCGCATCTAGAAAATGTGAACACTGTATCCCTTAGCTTACATTCAAGGAAAACTTTCGATTTTTACGTTGCTTCAACGATTGATGACATTGAATCAGCGTAACAAAGGTGAATTCTTCGCTAAGAATTGATAAGAGTACAGGTACTTCTACACTAATCACGCGCAATTTAGTTCAAGTTTTACGTCACAATGTCTGGCTTTGATCTCCGAGTAATAATGATACGGCAAGGTTGGTTACTAAATTAGATTATACGAGTAGGCTATTACAGCAAGATGCAATAAAATTTGTTAAGTTTTGGTATTATAGTAAGAAAGAAAAGACCCAAGGAAAATTCACTTTCGCTCACATGACACGCAAAATAAACTTCAAGAAAAAAGCCTGTGAAACTTTGCACAGCAGAAAATAGTAGCGTTAGTGTAAAAATTTTCCGACTCCTGCCCAGAGCATTGCGACGCAATAAGCCACACGACCTCGTTCGGGGGAAGTTAATCAGTTATGTGACGTATTGACCAGCTACACGACGCTTTGACTCTTCAAGCGCAAGTCGTTAGTCTGATGAAAGCCTTTCAGAGTGACTTTACTGAATTTTTAAAAAGCCTTCTAAAACCGTCGTTTTAGTTCTGAAATGGCGATGAATTATTATCAAGATAAAGTGATCAAGCATGACGATCGACGGCTAAAACTGGTGTGTCAGCCGTGAGACTTGATTTGTCCACCGAGATAGCTGCTCAGACTGGACACGTTTGTCCGCCATCAACAAAAACGAATTTTGAGGCCTGTAGGCTACTTCGAATTATATGCTGGTCAATTTGAACTTTAGCTCTTAATACGCGTAGATACTAAACTGAGCAAACAGCAAACCGCACCTCGTTATTGACACTTCCAAGAAAAAACAAAGCGGAAGAAATCAAGAAAAACGTTTTTCAATCATTGTTACTATGCTTCAATGGCACCATGCTGGCGTTTATCAGCTACCGTACTTCTGTTTCTTTTGTTATCTTAGGAGCTGCACTCTTGTTGCAACAAGTAGATCTTTTAATTGAGATCAATCCGCAATGAAAGTCAAACTAACGCAAATTTGAACTTACAAACATTTGCTTTAGAATTTGTTTTTAAATAATTTGCGGGGGGCAGCCACCCCGAGCTAAATTCATGGGGGGGGTGCCGCCCCTCTGCCCCCCCGGAGTCGGCGCCTATGGCTCTGGGCACGAGTCGGAAAACTTCTACACTAACGCTACTATTTTCTGCTGTGCAAAGTTTCACTAAGCATTTTTCTTTAGGTTTATTTTTGCGCCGTGTGAGCGAAAGTGAATTTTTCCTGGGCCTTTTCTTTCTTACTGTAATACCAAAACTTAGCTATTTGTAACCAACCTTGCCTTATCAATATTACTCGGAGATCAAAGCCGGACATTGTAATGTAAGACTTGAACTAAGGTGTATATGATTACACTGATTAGCGTAGACTGTAGAAGTACTGGTAGGCCTACTCCCGTCGATTCTTAGCGAAAAATTCACCTTTGTTATGCTGATTCAAAGTCATCAATCGTTGAAGCAACATAAAAATCGAAAGTTTTCCTGCTTGAATGGAGGCTAAGGGATACAGTATTCACATTTTTTAGATACACGCTACGCAACAATATTTCGACTGTTCGTGCTATGAAATGACGATTTGTATCGCTAGTTCCTGTGTTATTTCTCGGTGGACAAATATGACCGATCTATATGGTAGCCTACTTCCCGCGGACATCACATGTTGTGATGGCGGACATGTCCGCCGTGAATTTTGAGGCCTGCATTGAATATGCATAATGTTATATTACGGAATGGCCCATTTCGCCGAGTTCCCTATTCGGCAATTTTTTGAAAATCCAACGACGCCTTCTGTTTATTTAGAGAATTTTGTATTTTATTTCATAATATTGTTTCTTTTGCATTCCAACAAGAAAAAATAAATTAAAATAAAATTTAGCAAAAAATGTTTGAACTATTAAATTAAAATGTTTCCTCAAATAAAATTGACATGTATCCTACGTCATGCACCTTCTTTGCGTCATGTTTATGTCATTCATCATGTTCTTCATTTTTTAAATAAGCTATTTGTTGATTTTATATAATATTTCAAATATATATATAATTATCTTTTACATCAAAACAACCTTTTTCACAAAACGATGCTGTAACTCAAAACAGTGAAAGAATTTATGATGTCAACAGAATTTTTGAATGTAATGTAAAGGCAATTACATCATTTTAACGTCGCCAGACATTGAAATCGTGTACAAAAGAGAATTTTTGCTGACCAGGTATAGGTTGTACCTGAGAAACGTTTACAAAAGCCATTCGATTTGTTCAAAAAACCCAATTAGCCCAACAGTTTGTATTGTATAATATTTAAGTGTTAGATTTACGGAAGGCGTCGTTGGATTTTCAAAAAATCGCCGAATAGGGAACTCGTCGAATCAGACTCGCCGAATAGTAGCACACCCGTTATGTTAGCCCATGACATTTTATGTAACTGCTGCATATTATGATACGGGTGCAACCTAGTTCGTACCCTGAACAGTTCGTACCCTGAAAAGATTGAGAAAAAATTAAAAAAAGCCAAAGTTGCTGATTGCAGTTTAATAGCACAAAGCCGAACTCGCTGATCAGAATTTCCGCAAACAACTCGAGGGTTAGGGTTAGCGGAAACTGCAGAAAAATATTTGCGGAACTGCAATCAGCGAGGGTTAGGGAGCATAGATTACTCGATGGTTAGAGTTAGGGTAAGCGGAAACTGCGGAAAAATGTTTGCGGAAACTGCGATCAGCGAGGGTTAGGGTTAGAGCATAGATTACTCTATGGTTAGAGTTAGGGTAAAGGTTAGCGGAAACTGCGGAAAAATGTTTGCGGAAACTGCGATCAGCGAGGGTTAGAGCATGGATTATTCTAAGGTTAGGGTAAGGGGTTAGCGGAAACTGCGGTTAGCGGAAACTACGGAAAAATGTTTGCGAAAACTGCGATCAGCGAGGGTTAGAGCATAGATTAGTCTATGGTTAGAGTTAGCGGAAAGTGCAGAAAAATGTTTGCAGAAACTGCGATCAGCGAGGGTTAGCGGAAACTGCGATCAGCGACTTCGGCTTTGTGCTATCTTTCTCTGGATCTTTTCAGGGGGAAAATTTTAAAATGTTTGCGGAAGCTGCAATCAGCGACTTCCGCTTTTTTTAATTTTTTTCTCTCGATCTTTTCAGGGTACGAACTGTTCAGGGTACAAACTAGGTTGCATCCATATGATACAGTACTAGTTCATCATATTTTGTTGGAGCATGATGTAACGTTTTTTTCCACAAAACTGTCTGCAACCTTAAAATGGTTTAAAGCTACTGTACTTAACTGCAACCTAACTTTTAAGGCAGTGGCTATTTGACCGGCGCCGGTCTTTGAATCTGAAACACTATTTGACCGTCATTACGTCATTATACCATCACTTTTTTTCTTTCCAAGCAAAAGACGAGAAGCGCGCTGTATATAACTTCCAAATCCGACTACTTGATTCAACTCGTTGCGTGGCGAGTGCGATACGTCGCCGCCTCCTATTCAAGAGGGACTGAGTTCGATACCACGCGCAAGCATTTTTTTTTTTTTTTTAAACTAAATTTTCACCCGAAGTGCATTTTTGTAGTCAATTTTTAATTTGAGTTGCATTACATTTACATTCCATTAATCATTTTATTTTTCGTCATTAACGCGTCAGGGACGAAAAAGATACTAACTACAAAAATCGATATGGACCTCCCAGCACGTTGATGAACGGGAAAAAGTGGCAAAACCTTGAAGGTTTAAAACGTGCCTGAATGAAAAATTATGTAGTAGGCTATAGTTAGCACGGCCACAAACGGAAAATTACCCAGAGAAATTCTCAAGTTCCAGCAAATTAAAAAAAACTCTAACTTTATTACTCACATTTGAAAAGACATAAAAAATTGGGCTGTAGACAACTCAAATTAAAAATTGACTACAAAAATGCACTTCGTGTCAAAATTTAGTTAAAAAAAAATAAATAAAAAAGAAGACCGCTTCCGGGTAGTATCGAACTCAGTCCCTCTTGAATAGGCGGCGACAACGTATCGCACTCGCCACGTAACGAGTTGAATAAAGTAGTCGGATTTAGAGCTTATATACGTGCTCTCGTCTTTTGCTTTGAAAGAGAAAAAAAAAAAAAGTGACTTGTATAGTGACGTCATGACCGGTCAAATAGTGTTTCAGATTCAAAGACCGGCGCCGGTCAAATAGCCACTGCCAACTTTTAAAGTAGGCTATAACAATAAATTGACAACCTTTATAAAGAATTACAAAGCAATGTAAAAACTTCAAACAAAGTGGTAATATTTCCAGGATGCAACCTAGTTTGCACCCTGAACAGTTTGTACCCTGAAAAGATTGAGAGAAAAATTAAAAAAAGCCGAAGTTGATGATTGCAGTTTCCGCAAACAAACAAAAACTCTCAAGTTCATTACCGGAAATTTTAAAATGTTTGCGGAAACTCCGATCTCAACCCTAACCCTTTTAAAATGTTTGCGGAAACTGCGATCAGCAACTTCGTCAAACTCTTAGGATCATTACCGGAAATTTTTAAATGTTTGCGGAAACTGCGGAAAAATGGAAACTGCGATCAGCGACTTAGGCTTAGTTCTATTTTTTTCTCTCGATCTTTTCAGTTTGTTTGTTTGTTTGTGGAAACTCTGATCAGCAACTTCGACTTTTTTTAATTTTTTTCTCAATCTTTTCCTAACCCTAACCCTTTTAAAATGTTTGCGGAAATTGTGGAAAAACGGAAACTGCAATCAGCGACTTCGGCTTTGTTCTATTTTTTTTTTTCGATCTTTTCAGGGTACGAATTGAGAGTACGAACTGTTCAGGGAACGAACTAGGTTGCACCCATATTTCCACACTAGTTGCCATGGTTGCGATTAAAAATGTATTGTTATATGACTGGTGTTGCTAAAATTCTTATAGTTAGGATTTTTTTTCTGCCTGGGACTTCACAAGTTTTTTATATACTTTAAAGTTTTCTTAAATTAGGACAAAATTCCTTTTCTGGCAACACTTGTATGAGAAAAATAGGCACAGCCAACCTTAAAATAAATTGACATTTCAACCTTCACATTCACAACCAACTATTGTTTGTTATGATAATGCATAACTCAAACTACTATTTTTTATTTCAAAAATGTTTTATTTCACGGTATTAATTAATTCTTCAGCAAGATGTTGTTATTTTTACCAGATTGAAAGATCAGTTACGTTCAAAATGTTGTTAGACTCACTGTGCTGTCATTAATTAAGTAAACACCATTAGAATTTTAAAAGTAGTCAACAACTTTAGAGAATTTTTTATTGTTTTTGTAAACTTACTAAGTCAGCTAATGCTTAATTCTGCTGCCTAAAAACATCTTTACACTGCTAACTTGTTATAAAATGACTACATATATTCTTACAGGCTTAAACAAGGATGTGATACAATTATAACTTTTCTGATTTACAGTACCATTATTATACATGGTTAACTACACCATTGTTGCAAGCAAAATAAACTACCGGTATATCAGCTGTTTTGCTATAAGCTAACCTATTTTGGTATTTCTATTGAAATATTTCATACTAGCACAAAACTGTCAAACACTCTTGACTCTCTGTGACAACACCATAGTTTGAAATCTCCTGTGCACAGTATCTACCCTTTACAAACTCTGATCTTTAATATTGTAGGACTACTGTTTCATACAAATTGTTTTTACTGACAAATTTAAGTTTTGGATCATTTAGTCAAATCTATAGAATGTGCACTGAGTTCCAAGACAATTTTCATAATTTAAAATCTCCCAATTATTTTATTTGCATGAAACTATGTTAGCCTTGTTACATCAGAGGACATAAATATTAGTTTTTTATGTTTCTTTTGTAAGAACTAAATTAAAACAAATACCAACTACTCCAGATATTAGGGCGTGGTCAAACACATCTAGAACCAAAATAACGAAAAAAGTTAAATTATTTAACACAAAAATAAGTATAACAATGGTTGGTGCCTGCATTGAAAGTGAAAAATGAGCATGTAAACAATAAAATAACTGAACTTTGGAAGTTTCTGTAAACTACAATTATGCAAGAATTGAGGCAAAATCAAAGAGAAACCAACAGTTAAATGGATAAAAATGCAAACAATAACAAATGTTAATCTATCTTACGTGTAGTAGCATGCTCTTTGAACCGTAAAACTTATATAAAACCTCAAAACAAACTCATCACCAAGCGAAGAAGACCCGCCAAACATTTCAAGCAGACTGCCTGAATGAAATGAACAGCGGATTTTCGGCAATGCGATCAGCTGGAAACATAAAAGGCAGGATACCACAGAAATGTTTCATGTAGTGACGTCAATTTATGTCAAAATATTATGCTCAACCTGCTATTTAAATTACCACAGAGAATAAATATGCAAAAACCTATGATAAATAATATTTTTAAATAAAAATAAAAACACATTACTTCAATATACCAACATATCTTGCAATATCAAGGATATTAAATTCAAGGTTATTTTAATACGTGTGAAGATTGATGCCAGAAACTGTTGCATTGTGGGTAGTCAAATGCTACAAAATACAAATTTCTGTGCAATAAACCAAAGTGTGGTTGAAATTTAGCTTATGATATTTGTCAGAACCAAAATTAACTCTGGTCTACACTGATCACCTTGTGAAGTCAGAGCAAGCACTAACACGGCAGGAATTAAAAAACTTTTATTCCTGAGCTTTTTTTAGGTGTAATGACAATTGGCATGCTAAATTTGTTTTCGTTTACTGAACCTACCACATCGGCTTTGCTTTTTGTCGGTTTTCTTTCTGCATGATTGTTATTGTATCGTTTGTTTTTATGCATTCCGAAAAGGAAAATAAATTTCATTGAGGTAGCCTATATTTTGGATCTCAAAATATGTGGTTACGAGGTTACTTTTACAAGTTTTTTTTTTTAATTGATAAGTAGCCTGTGGCGATCTAGCTACTAACAGAAGTGCGACTGAAGCAATTTCATTCATTTTTATTTTTCCTTTCTGGCGCGAATATGTAGAAAACGACAATATGAACGCATGAATTTGGCACAAACAAAAGAAAAGTTGGCAGAAGGTTTAAAATGTGTAGGCTATCAGTAAAACAGTGTTTAAAAATTAGGCTAATATCGGCATATCGCTAAACGGTCAACGTCTGCAGACGTTGAAGCAATGTAAAAATGACGGACTGTGCTGTCTAGTTCAGGCCCATGGGTGGGGGACTGCCTGGTGTCATCGTCAATGGAGACTAAGCTTTCCATGCCATGAGGTGGTCTGTTGGTCTGTACAGCGGGAAATCCTTGATTGTGTGTGCTGCCGTCTGCATTTCTTCACACCACAGACAACACTCTCTGCCTGGTCCCAACGCAACATGTCTACAGCACCATATCACTCAGTGAGCAAACGGCTACGCCTTGATGAGACAAGTAGGCAGAGATGTGGGACCAATGACCATTGACCATAGGCTCGATTTCGCCACCCTGTAGGCGTTTTGCTCATTTATTTGTTGTTTTAGTGTCGAGATTTCTTCTTTGTCAAGCACATGCGTTTTGGTCAACTCAGACTTGCTAGTTTGATTTTAAGAGGCAGAAGTTGTTTTTAGAGAATAAAAATAAGATTTGTCGGTGGCATTCATTTTTTGTTTTCGAATAGGAAGAAACCATTTTTAAATACTTTTTTTTAGTTTAGGCTATGCACCATGGATTGGGTAGGCTAGTAGGCTACGGTAATAGAACTGCATTGGTTTCAGGTTAAAATTCGGAACCAGTTTTTTAACCATTGCATGAATGCCAAGAAGGAAAAGATGTGGGACCTTTGACCCATGCTTGCCATCAGGTGGGTCAAAGGTCCCCCAATGTTATTTTATTTGTTTTTAGCTTCAATATGCCTATGGTAGCCTACTTTTAAGCTGTGCAAAAATAAATACTCCTTGTTGACACAAAAAAGTTGAACAATTCTTTGCAGGAAGTATTAGAACATAATGTCAGTTTAAGAAAGACTGCCAAAGAAAACAATATTGATAGAAACACTTTGTGCAGTTAGTCAGAAAAGTGTTACCTCATGACACGACGACTTCGCCAAAACAGAGTGATGACTGATGAAGCTGGTTGCTATGCGCTTGTGAAAGTGTATTCCAGTGAAGGAAGATGTAAGAGATTTGCTGGCCTGTTGCTGAATGGTCCTGATGAGGATGGAGATTTTGAGATTTCTTTTTTGAAGAAGAGTGTAAAAATTAAAAATGCTTTTGTGTTTCCGGATATTGAGGACCTTGCGTCTGTAAATTAAGCGCTCAGAAATTGTATGCATTTTTGACAAACCTACACAGGTAGCAGCTACCAAAAGGCTTTCTGGAGTTATGCGGTTTAACGAAGATTTATCCCGCCATGACATTTAATGATGCATTGTGACTTTGTTTTGACAGTGCATAAATGAACACTTTTCTGATGTTAAACTTGAAATTTTACTTTTCTTATTTTGATTGTATTTTTGTGCAAAATCAAAAACAACATTTAAAACCTGAAAGTATTGTGTAGTTTTCGACTCGATTGTAAGGGTGGGTCAAAGGTCCCACAATGAAATCATTGAGTAAAGCCATGATGATAAGCAAGAAAATTAAAAAAAATTAAATACCGGTATCAAGATCAATAAGAAGATTTTTACACCCAAATCCTCCCCTTGCGTACATCACTGGCAGCCCGTACAAATGGCTTTCTTGATTTTAACTTTTGCTTGCATTGGCCTAGGTCGTTTTTGACAGCCACTGTGCGTAAGTTCGTTTCAGGAAACTTGGGTAATTCCCAACTCGCTAGTTGGCGCTAAAGATTTATGTAACTTTGCACTTGCAGGGTCTTCGGTTTTATTTTTGAGAAATATTTGATAGACGGCTGAATGGATGATTGATCTTGATAACAACGGACTGCTGCTGAGCGTGACTGAGCGTGACGTGACGTCATTTGATTACTTCAATGACGGGAGGCTTATAAATCTCAATTACTTTTATTTTCGTGAGTTTGGGACTCGGGTTGTTGATAGATGATAAACGAACAGAAGAACGTGACCCTTGAAGACACAGACTTAAGATTCAGAAGTCAAACGAGACAGAAGTCAAAATGGCCAATGGTGTGACCAGGGGCGCCGGAAGCGGGGGGCAGGGGGGCGGATGCCCCCCTGCCCCCCCTGCCCTCAATGTTTCTGTGGATGGGGGGCAGGAGGGCAATGATGCCCTTTTAAGGTTATGTAAGCTACTGCACATTTTGCAATACGATATAACAATTTCAGCTATTCGCTTTCAGTCTAATTATAATCTTTCATTTCTGCCTTAAAATAATATTCACGACAAAAAATTCTGTATCACAGTAGGTAATTAGTAGGGCCATTTAAAGTCATTAAAGTCATATTTTTTTCTATGCATCAGTAAGTCGTGAAATCAATTTTAACGCAAAAACCGCATCCCTATGAGGTATATTAAGAAAGTTATAAAGTCATATAAAGTCATATTTTCCTGGTTAGGTCATAAATCAGCTTTTTAAGTTATATAGTCATATTTTTGAGTTATAAAGTCATACCGTTGTATACTTTAAATAAAAAATACCAATTTAAGCGGTGAAGCAATTAAGCACTAAGAAAGTAAGGCAATTTCTGATTGAAGGAAGGCAAACTGTAGGATTAGCCTGCATAACACTTACAGTCACAGGCCTATATTTTATGAGGTCACACATTGAGGTCAGCTTAATACTCAAAATGGAAAGTTGTACCTACACCATCAAAGAGGCCCATGCTGATCTAAATGCCCTTGATTTCGGAAAAGATCCGCTTGCGCTCAAAAATTACATTAAGAAGCGATTGGACAAAAATGATGTGAAACAAATTATGGAGCTACAATGACAAGACATTTCACCAGCGCTTTATGCAAAACTGTCAACCCACATCAGCGTCTGTGGAGCGCTCATTTTCCTTACTAAAGTCATTTTTACGTCCAAATCGTAACTTAAAAGACTCTAACATTCCACACTACGTGAAACTGTACTACAACAGTGGTTTAAAATAAAAATGGATGTGTATTACTGTTATGTTGCGTATGTTTTACTCTTTAGTTCCGTGAGTGACGTTGTTCGTATGTAAAAATAAACGGTTTTCACATAAAGTCATATAAAGTCATATTTTCCAAAAAATAAAGTCATATTATTGATTTTTTTAGGTCATATAAAAATGGCCCTAGTAATTAGCCTACATCATCATAACATAACATGATGTCCTCCGTGGCATTGTTCTTTGTATACCGAACACTTGTATCATTACTCGATGATGAGCTGATGGATGAGCATTATTGCTATATCTTATCTTAAAACTTTTAAAAAATTGGCCTTTCAGCAACAAAAGTGCCCTTTTTTCATAATCCTGCCCCCCAGTCAAAAACCGTTCCGGCGCCTCTGGATGTGACCGAATGTCAGAACATAATCGGTGTCTGATCGGAAAGATGATCCGAATGACTGAAAGTCTGAATGCTGAATTACTTTTTATAGCCTACTTTCTTTGTGCTGTTTCTTTTGTAATTCAAATATGGGCATTCTTGTCTGAGACTGATACAAATAAATAAATAAACCAATGTAAAAAATGATAATCTGGAATGACCAACACTATGGAGTATTTATAGTACCTTCAAATTAGAAAAAGGCCATGCAGCTGTAGCAAAAAATGTGTATAGCCTACCTGGAAACTGCAGCAGAGTTCTACAGGTGGGCAAGACAACTTGTTCAAAACAAATTTAACGTGCTTCAAAAAAAAGCCAAGCGTTAGGCTATATTGATATTCACATGAATTGTAAGCTTGGTATTCACATGAATTGTAAGCTATGCATACAACAAATTGTGCAATGTGCAGTCTGATTTCATATGTAACCTTTCAAAGTTTCAACATATCTTTCTTTCAAAGTCTACTCGAAAAATTTTGCTAACTGCCCAGCCTAACTAGTTTTTTTTTTAAATGAAGCGAGCTGCGTTGAAACGACGGTGTAGGTCACCAACGTAGTATAAAAATTTTATGAGGCCTGCAAGATAGCCTGCTAGCCAGTAAATTAAGAAGTTAGGCTACTTGCAAAACTGTTGGTTGTTTTAAATGACTTGTTAATACAACTGAACATTTAGAGATTTAATGTTTAGTAGCTTCTGTTCAACAGCAGGGAAATAATTGCATCAAACAAATTAGCGGCAACAAAACGTTTTTTTAGATTGGCTTTGCTTAATTCACTTTCACCTACAGTAGCTCCGAATCTGCATCGCATGCACGTCTTAAACTTTTGTGGTTTTGCCACGTTTTACTTTTGTTAGTTTTGTTTCCGTGCACTATTTGTAACTTCATTATTGCTGTTGTTTTCCGACAAAGAAAAATAAATTGAATTTGTTTCTCGGCAGCCGATTTGTAGCAAGAATTGACAGCGATAGACACGTGTTTCGCCCATGAGGCTGGGCTCATCAGTATCTCACCGTATTGTGTTAAACTGTTCTATTCGCATCAACAGCGCACGTGTACAAAGGATTGACACGGCGAGAGAGCACAAACAAACATAGCCAGGTCGAAGACTTTCAGAAACCGGCCTGCCACACCCGCGGCGGCGGGGAGCGGCGTGATTTAGGGGTGACGATGCACCCGGAGGGGTAAGTCCACCAGCTTAGGTCGCGGGGGCCAGGCTGGGGAGTCGAGGTACCTGTGGAGGGAGAGTGTGGATCGAAAACGTTACATGACCCGTCCGCAAATTTAGAATGGGGGAGCGGGCCAGGGAGACAGGCTCTTTCTGCATTGCCCAGAAAGATGGCCTGCGACGGGCCGGGCGACCCGTCGCGTGTGGACGCTGGAACAGGAAAGTTTATTCGACCACCGCTTTAGCAGTCAGTTTAACTCTTATCTTTGTCGAAAGAAAAGAGCCAACAAAACCAGCAGGCGCCAGGGCAGAGGACATTGTGAAGAAAGGGGCGTTCTTCCCGGCTATCAGCACAAGGCTGAGCACTCACTAGTACAGCGAGCAGTTGCGATTCGCTAACTTAACGGTGTAGCTTCCACGCTAGCCATTCAGACCATCCAATTTACAATATGTTTCTCGGCAGCCGATTTGTAGCAAGAATTGACAGCGATAGACACGTGTTTCGCCCATGAGGCTGGGCTCATCAGTATCGCACCGTATTCTAACCACAAATTTATTCGACCACCGCTTTACCAGATTGACATTTTTCAGTTAAAGCTTTCAGCACATTCTGAAGTATTTTTAGCTATGACGTGTTGATTCAGCAAATCGCTCCCTTTGGAAATGAGCACGTAGGTTTACACGATACTAAATTTATTTAAATTCAGCTTGCTATTATTTAAAAAGTTGATTAGTAGAACAAAACTTCAGTGCTGTACGCGCATACAAAAAATATTGACGCCGTCAGCGTAAACGCAAACGTTCGAAAAACCATACGCCGTATGCGTCAACGTAACTTGTAAAAAATGTTGGCGGCGTCAGCGTCAGCGCATACACTAGCGTAAACTAATTTTGTTTACTAGGTGCCAAACATTCACACGGTATAAACCACTCGAAACAAACAAGTTTTATTTTGAATTTCCACGAAGAAACACAAGCATCTGAAAGTGTTCATCTGACATTTTGCTGTGTTTTGGTTCCAATATGTCTTTACGCATTGAAAACATTCTTACAACTGCAGCGCTGGAAGGTATTGGCGTGTTGTAGCGAAAAAAAATACACTAAAAAGTATGCGTTGACGCTATGCGCTAAAAAACCGCGAAAAGTTTACGGCGTAGTCCTCAAGCTCAAACTACCCAAAAAAATGTGGCCGCAAGCGTTAGCGTAAACAAAAAGTCTACGCCGCAAGTCTGCGGCGTAGAATTTGCGGCGTATACGTACATCTCTGCAAAACTTGAAAATTACGAGTACAAGGTAGCACATAGCAGGTCGAAAACTTGCAGCTTCGAATTATGTGCAACCTTCTACTCGCAACTTGATATTATTGTAGCCTAATTGCTAATTTCCAATTTTTGTTTTCAGTTGTTCTTTTGGTCAGGAAGCAAAATCAGGGAACAAAATCCGTCATTTTTACATAGGCTAAAAGAAAATCAACGTGAAGTCTATAAAGGACTGATTTTGATAACTGGAATCTTTCTTGGGGAGATTCATACCAACAGCTACAATGCTCTTTTAGCAACAATTTCTTGGAAACAATGTATAGGCCTAGGTGATATTTGGAGCTATTCAAGGAAAAACTTAAACAAACTGAAATTAGCCATTTGGAACCAAAATTTCTTGTTTTCTTTTTTGTTTTTTTATTGAGAAAACCTCTTTGAGAGCTTAATCCTGGCAGTTGCGCATACTTGTAGAGGCTTTGAATCACTGTCGCAAAACTGGCCACCGAGTTTGACAGAGTGAAGTTTCCGTTTATTGAAGTGTTGTTATCTGTGAGTTATTCCATCGACTAGGTGCCGTTGAATGGAGAGTTGTCCCAGATATGCGTTGTTACAAACCATGCGACAATTTTGTTTCGCTTCGTATTAAGCACAGAACAAAAATAAAATGCACGAAACATGAAAATAGCGTAATATTTAAGATGCGCGTGGCGTTGTGTTTTTCCTATTTAATTAATTTATTTATATGAATTATTTTATTTTTATATTTTTTTTATGCATTGTTCAATGTTTCATTATATTTTATTGTTTCTTTATCTATTATATATATTATATTTATTTATTATAATAAACCAAAGAAGACCAGCGCAAAGGTTCGATCCTTCACAGAGAACAGCCCGGAAGAACTGCGACAGTTGGCTGGAAATCGCCAATTATGGAGATTGTTCATTAACGATATTTTGCACTCAACTGGTAGGAAATAAATTATTATTATTATTATGATAATTAGCAGTGAATCGACATTATAGCCAAAAATAATTCAAAACAAAAAATAATTCAAAACAAACTAAAGTTTTACTTCGTAATTTGTTCAAAAAACAACTCACAATGAGTTGCACGTACAATCGTACATTTATAGGCTAGGCTAGATTCTTCTTCTTCATCGTATGAGATTCATTAGCTGTTGTTTCACAAGCTTCGTTTCGCATACGATGATTTGCTGCAAGAAGGCACCACGTCCAATACAAAACTGGAAAGCAACTGATCGCTCTCTTTGGTTAAAGTGTCCGAATCAATAAAACATATTCAAAAAAAGTGAAGCACACAAATAAAAAATAAGCACGTTTTCCAGAAATAATCACAAGTCTTAAAAATATGCACAAAATGGCAAGCCTGCCATTATGATACTAACAGAAACAATATCATCCTCTCTTCTGTGTGGGCCTTACATTTAACATAATTTTTTTCTGACATAAATCTTGACATACATGTACATCGCGTGCTGTTACGGTCCATTATAGCGATGTAAAAAGGTCGCCAGATTACAGTCATTTCAAGAAAAGATCCCAAGCTTTGAAAACAGCACAGTGAAGAAACTATAAATTGGAACACACGCTGCCATGGCTACCATTCTTGGTAGTATCATCAAATACATTGTCATCAGAGTCTGACTTGATCATTGTTGCTACCGATGACACCGAAATCTGCATATAGTTGCTGATTAGTTGTCGATCAGCTATAGTTGATGTCCGCTAATCTTAGTATAGTCAAAATTTTTTCAAGTCTGTAAGACATTTAAACATGGAGGTTTATTTCAATTGGTCTGGATTTAAGTTTTATAAATTAACATTATTTGGTTATTTCCAGTTCAATGACGCATTTTTATTATGATAATGTGATTGTTTTTTTCAGAATTTTGGATAAAAAAAAAAGACTTTTCTAAAACGCGAATATGCAAAACTACAAAATGTTTACAATATTTGAATATTTTTAATTGTACAAAATGCAAAAAAATTAGTTCTTTTGCGAACAATTTTCATAAAACAGCATTTTAACTTTTGTTTATTTGAAATATTTGCTTCACTTTGACCTATAAAACCTGTTCATAAGAGTTCTAAATTGGTGAAACGAGCCCCGGATAATTTTCACTCTGTTAACTTCAGCGGACCTAATCAGTCTCATCTGGGTTATTAGGTTGCACTTTGTTAGTCTATTTTGCCAGCATTCAATTCAAAACAAAGCTCTAAAAACTCAAAACAAAGATACTACCAGTACAGCAAATATTAATGATTTTTGACAAGTAGCCTATGAAGAGTTTTTAAGTGACGTTGGTTTAAATTCAATCGCGTAAATTGCCAAAAATTGAAAAATCCATATCAAGCAATTCGGATAATTGTAGTAGTTTAAAAATAAACATCCTACTATTCTCAATGCTTTCTCTGGCTGAACGACAACGCAGCCTTTCTCCGACCGTCTGAACATGAACCACACCAAAATGGAGACAAGGAAGATCTCCGACACAAGCAAATGCATGTGAAGAACTGAAAAGATGGAAAAGATTTGTTTTGAGTAGGTAAACATGCCGGTTTAGCTTTGTAGGAATCTTTATTTCGCATTAATTCACACTTGCCTACTTAGAATAAATATTGCGTTGGCTTAATAATGTGGTCTCATTGTCAATAGGCTATAGGCTATGGTCTTTTCTAAAGATGGAATCGAGTGAAAAATTTCATGCTTGAAGTGGAAAAGAAATTATTTCGTTCTTACCTTCAAACTTATTTCTAAAATCGTTTATATAAATTGCCTTTGTATCAGGCCTATAGTGTTATGCAAAAATTAGGCCGAACTCCACTTACGAAACTAAAATTTGTTGTGCAGCAGTAGGCTATTATGGCAGGGCTACTCAACTGGCGGACCGCGGTCCGAATCCGGACCTTCTGGATGTTGAAGGTGGACCTCGGGCTTCTGGAAGAATAACCTCATGGCCACATTTTAGGGCCTCTTTAAATAGATTTCCATTAGAAATTTTTGTGATTATCCAAGGTGCTGGGGGCTTTGCCCCCAGACCCCCCAGCGCTTTGCTGTTTTCTCTGATGTGCGATCCACACAGCTACACTACAAAGAAACACAATACATTTTTTTCCTTTTTTATTTCTTTGTTTGCGTCAAGTGTTTCGGTGCTCATAGGCTACTGGTTGTTTAATTTTCGTGGTTGCATATGAAATATTCACCGGACCGCAAAAATATTCAACTTGTCAAAACGGACCTTTGCTAACATTAGTTGAGTAGCCCTGCTATATGGGATGATATGTCTTGTCGTCTAACTCTGTAGCAGCCTACCAGTCACTAAATTACTGATTTCTTAGTAGCCTACCAAATATTTCAATGTTGGGTTTTAAAGCGGTTTCAGATTGCTTGCTTGTTGGGCCAGTTTTGTGGACTAATTATACCTTAAAATAATTCAAACCCCCTTGAAAACACTTTATTTTAGCGAGTAACAAATAAATAATTTTGTAACCATTATCACGTACAGCGGCCACGCCTAGTAAACCCTATTATTGTCATTATACAGTTCACGTTTGAAAGGATAGGCTTATAAGAAAAAATTATAGAAAATGAAACAAACTACTTCTATCGTGTATACTGGAATGAAATATTTAACAAGGTAAAAAAAAGTAAAGGTAAAGGTGGTCCAATACTCGATTCAAGTATCGGGTATGAAAACATACGGTTCTCATTGTACTAAGCCTTCGGCACTACACTGCCTTTTGCCCTTTTGCCCACTATCTTTTCCATCACAGACTGGGCCTCCAAAGCTACATACGACATCACCATCCAAAACCAAATTCAATTTGAAGACGAAACCAATGCTCGGACACGAGCTGGAGCCGACGACGACGAAGCCTTCGGCACTAAGGAGAGTAGAGTGGCCAGTTCCTTTCTCTCGGCCGCCTTTCCTGCAGCAATTATGCCCACCCAATTTATTACACCCTAGGTAGAGGTGAGCGGTGTTTTCAACAACCAGCTGAAGCCGGGAGTCGAACCAGGTTTGCATAATTGGAAAGCCAACGTCTTATCCGTTGCGTCATCCCACCGCATAACAAGGCAAGGATTATAAAAATGTTTCCTTTCATCTATCTATTCCACAAAATGTCTGTTAAATTTTAAATGCTAATGCTAACACGTTCCGAAAAGTAGTTAAACATGCTAAAGTTTAAACGTAAATTTTTTATGTTGCAAAATCGACATTTTATTACCGAAACTGCGAGAACGATTTGGATAAGGAAATCCACATGGGATGACATTCAGCGCATCCAATAGATCCAAGAAGACATCTTGTAGAGTGAGGATAGCAATCAATAGTTGAAAGCATACGTACTTTCCTGCAGAATCATTATAACTACTGGTGAAAGTTATTTAAAATAACTTTAAAAAAAACACTTTCAAACTTTAGAGATTAAACTACAGAACTATTCTAGTTCAATGCTAAAATTTAATGGTAAACATGTCGCCTAATTAGTATGGAAGATAGGTGGCCTACTGTTTAGTTTCTGCAGCGTTTACTGGGGAATGAGATTGTTTTCTAATTTGGGATTTCAGAGTATAGGCTGGTTGTTTTACTCGGGTCAAAGGAACGTTTGAGCCATGTTTGCATGTATATCTATTGTCTTATTTCCATTCATACTTATTGTAGCCCTACCTCTTATGTTGAACTGCTGCAGAGGTTCAAAAGACGCCTTTCCTAGCACAACATATCCGTACATGCAAGTTAGGCTTGAAGTTGCAACGATGCACTCGAAGGTTAAGAAGAGAACCCCCTGAATTAAAAATTAATACAAAGATAAATAAAAAGATACTTTTACAATGACAAAAATTGTCTGATTCAATTTTCAGTTTGGTCAATCCCTGATCATCACAAAGATCAGAGTGGTGCATTTTATCAACAAAAAATTCTATTTAATATCCGGATATAATTTTGGCTGTTAAAGAATAATGAAAACGTTGTTAATAAACAAGCCAAACTTCTTTAGCCGAAACAGAATGATTTACAAATATATTTCGAAACTAAATCAAGAGAAAAGAATTTTGGACTTGTTTGAGAAATACGTTTACCGTATTTTCTTCCTTTGCTGGCATGTAGTTTGTTAGCATCGCTTTGCTGATCAAAACAAATTGAATAGAATGTTAATTGTCTGCAGGTTCTAAGTTAATTAGCGACTTTTCCTGAACAATGGCACTTTTCTTGCAGCGAGTAATGAAGCACAGTTGCTTTAAATTTTAAGTGAGGGGTAATCATGCATAAAACCAGTTTGTTGTTGAGTAGCCTATAGGCTAAAAAAATGTTGTTATTACCAATTCCAATTGAGTGAGGAACCTCTCGGAAAGCAGGAGAGTTTGGATGAAGTACGAGACTGGATAGATGAATATTACTTGGTAGGTGGTTGCTTGCAGAATGTGAATGCGACGCCTAATAAGTGATTTGTACATACAAATTCACACGGCTTGTTTTCAGGTTTATCGATTTGCGATACAAAAAGATTTGATTATCTCTTCATAATTGTTACATCACCACCAGCTTATTGATTTATATATTTAATATAAACATACCGATTGGCTGAAACGATTATTTGCTATAAAACGTGCTTGAAATTTCTCGACCCGAAACTTGCTGTTGCAAACTGTAGGCTACCAATAAACTTTCAAAATTAGCCTACTTATGTGTTGGTGCTGAGCATAGTTATGTAGTATGCAGTCTATGATCGCAACAATAACATTGTTTGCAAATAAAAAGAAACAAACGACAAATCACTTTATTTTGTTTGAAAAAACTTATTTACGCAGTTGTTCACTTTTTCACATTAGAATGTTTTTGTTGTATCTAGCTTACATGGTCATTTTAGAATTGCGGCAACAACAGCAAATAAAGCAGCAAGGAAAAGGATTTGCAGAAATTCTTCCCTGATCCATCAAAACTTTTTCCATTTCAGCTTTGCCACCGTAGTAAAGCAGTATCAGCTCGAAGAACTTTTTCATGGCAATAGCAAAAATGCTGAAAAATTAACAGGATAAAAAGGATGAAGAAATACAAATTTCTACTAAAGATATCAAAGAGTTAACCCACGACGACGAATAAAGCTAGTAGGCCTATTATGTAGATATAATTATAGTGCTGACTGCCCATGCTGAAAATGTTGGTAAAAATTAAAAAGCGGTGATCTGACAATGAAATTTTCTACGGTTCGAGAAAAAGTTTTCTCTGCCTATAAAACGTTGAATGGTAGTTTAACTAATGATTTCTGAAAGTTCCTTGGTTTCATGTTATCTGAATTTTCTCAACTAGCTACTCTCCAAGGCGTATATGATCAATCAGAGTTGACTCTGTCAAGGAAACAAGCAAAGATGGTCCTGTAACCGGTGGTAAAATCTTTCTAAAATGACTGAGACTTTTGATAAATTCTTATTTCTGTTCGAATTAACGTGTACTTTAGAAGGTCGTCGCTAATTAATTGGATACGCTACTGTATTACATTGTATTATAATCACTGAAATCATATTGAATTGATATTAATAACAATACCGTCTATTAATTTTCAGTGCTTATTTAAGTACTGTAAATTAGTATACTTCGGTAGATGTTCATTGTGATGGCTTTTTTGCTTTGAACATTAAGTTTGTTTTAACAAAAAAAACCTTAAGCGAGTAATGTCGGTCTGGAATTGCATGCGGGAAGTGATTTTCTGATGTCTCTGGATTTATTAATATTCAATTGAACACTGAGAATATGTCCTTATAATGTTTGTAATGTATTGTATTGAGTTTAAATTTAACCGTTGTTATTGCGTTCATAAACGTAGTTGCACTGATGAGAATTTAATATTCGAAAACGCGTTCTGCAACACTGTTTTTTGCACTCTGCAATGCCTGATGCAGATTTATCTGTAGATTTCCATCACGCATTGAAGCGGTGATCTGACAATGAAATTTTCTACGGTTCGAGAAAAAGTTTTCTCTGCCTATAAAACGTTGAATGGTAGTTTAACTAAATTAAAACTGTTTCATTAAATTATTATTTTCGGTCAACTGAAGACATGTTTAGGCTAAACTTTAAACTTGTCGTGCAAATTATTTTGCCATGTAATTTAAATCTATTGAGAATTAAACATGTTGCCGTCCCTTCTAGCTTAAAGTTTCATAGTGGAGCAGGCTTTCACACACACTGAAAGTTTTCAAAGCAAAAAAAAAAATTTTTTTTGGAATACTTTTCGTGACTTTTTGATCACTGACCAACAGTGAATGATGCAAACATTGCAAAAGCAATTCCAACAGTTAAGTGGAACTTACAAGGTTAAAGAAAATTTGATGATTCTTGCGCTTCTCGGCATGAACAGACCCATTACAGCTAGGGTGCACAACGTCTGCAATGAAAATAGGTGCAGCTTCGTAGATTATTCTTGTATATATTTTCATTTTTACAGTTTCAAGGTTAATTAACGCTTGCGTCACGTGGTAAACTCATATCAAGATATAGAGCAATGTAAATACTAAGAAACATTTAGACTAACACCCATGAGATCACTTGAATTACTGACCGGAAAACCTGGTTAGCCTAAATTAGGATAAATTAAAATTTATGGGGCAGTTTTGGGAGTTTATGTTGTAGACCTAAGTTTGGAAAGCATATAGGGGAGATCCTCCAACAGTGCCCAGTGTCCTACAGTGCTCAACCTCCGTTTTTGGCGGCAATGCATTCTGATTTAACACTTTAACGAGTTTGAGGTATTGCCACGTGACCAATGATATCCCAGTCACAACTTGAAGGCTTAGCTAAAGACAGGCAGCTAGCTGCAAAAGGATGTCAAATTTGAAGGAAACTATTATTATTTTACATAAAAAGGAAAACCGTGCTCATCAAATCATCATTAACTATATCAGATATTTAGCAATGCCATTGTGAATAGGTAGCCTATAGTCTTATATGTTACGTTTTGGCAAGACATAACTGCAGCAATTAGGAAGTTACAGCTTGTTTTGTTCAAAATGGTGTCGATGCCAACAGTGACCACCAACGATAGTTCCAACAGTGCTCAGGGTGGGCACTGTTGGAACCTTGCAGAATAAAATTGTCAGCTGACAACTCGGTAGAATAGATGGTCTGTAGGCTATTAGCTTGACCAAAACTACATTAACAAACGTTTTACGGTTCTCCATTTTCAGTTTTCTCCCTTGACTAGGCCTACATATGTGTATAGTATACGTATAACTTAATTGCCTATTGTAGCAGAGTGATCTAGAAAAATGGCTAAGAAAATGATCAAACATTCTCCGGAAATCATGAAAAGAGCTTGCAAAGAAGTCCTTACCGATAGAAAGTCTATCAATTCTGGTTCCAAAGAATTCGGCATTCCTCGCAGGACATTGAGGCGTTATTTAGAAACGTGCACCAACAATGAGAAGCTTTAGCACTGAAAAACGTTCAACCGAACTAGGCCTATACTGCAGAATATTCTCCAACGAAGAAGAGAGGAAGCTTTGTGAATATCTTCAAGACGCGCAAAGCATCACTTTGGCTACAGGACCAAGACAGCTAGAATAGGCTACTGGCATTCGAATTTGCTGTAAAATACATTAAAAAAATGCCGAAATGTTGCTGGAACGAAAATAAAACTTCTGGAAAGAAATAGTTCCGGTTTTTCATGCTAGTTAGTAGACTGCTCACAAAAAGAAAGATCGGTTTCGACAATATTGGAATTGCTATTGATGTGTTCTTCAATGTGTTTACAGAAAGTGGGCACTGTGGGAACCCTACCTGGGCAGTGTTAGGCATTCGTGTCCTACAGTGCCCACTTTTTTTAAGCATCTTTATATTGCCATTATGCAAATACTGCTTATCGTAGAATTTAAACTAGACTATCAATAAATAGCATAAAGATAGTACTAAGACATAGCGTAGAAAAATGAATATTATTGACAAGCTTTTGAGGAAAATTTTCAAATATTCAGAAAAACTGGGCACTGTTGGGCTATCTCCCCTACTTCAAAGTAAACATTTTCGGAAACACGTTTTATCCAGACAGCGCTTACAATCCTTTTGGATGTGTAAGGCTGTCAGAGTATAGCCTACTGGATGGTGTAGCTACAAGCTATTCAACTCTGTTAGGTTTTTCAACAGCGCATCTCTGTGAGGAAGATTTTTCGTCTTTATCTCACTTAAAATCGAAATATCGTTTACTTTAGATCCTGAAGATAATATTTACCTTTCTCAAACAAAGATCTTAGTTTTTTGATAGGTTTGAACACAATAAAGTATTGCAGTTATTGGCATGAAGCTTCAACGAAATCAACCATTATTCTGAGAAAACAAGATTGTAGATTGTAATGATTCGGCATATTGTTTATTGAACTATGAAGCTGCTTTCTGTTATTTTTATTGATATTGTCGAGTGAGTTTGGACAATTATCGCTCTTCTTATACGTCTTACTGCTTTATTCGTCTACTGTAGCTGCAACCTCCGCCAAGCAAACAAAATAATGTGACAACTTCCATTCAAGTTCCTGTGGTTTAGTTGCTCAATTTGGTTAGATTATGATTTAAATTTAACAGTTCTTATATTCTTCCTTTTATTCATTGTTACCAATTTCTTCATCAGATGCAAGTTATGGAGAAAATAACAGCTAGTTTTAATCTTACCGGAAAAGCTACCACTAGCCATAACATGCAAGCTGTTCTGCGAAGATGAACGACGTTTTTAAACATAAAAATAACTTCATCGATGGCAAGTAGTAACACAACAATGTACAGAGCTATTGGTACGAACATCGTGGCTTCCATAGCAGTTCCACTTTCTGAAAAACAACATGAAAATAGCGAAAAGTTTGAGTGAATCCACACAGAAGTCAAATGATGATGTTGCACGTTCAGCTATGTACATACTGTAAGTTTAACTGCAGGTAGTGGCACACCGCTTCCGCCTAAATTGCCGCAGTGCAGTTGGTACGCTGGGTAGGTAATGACCACGAGGCTATAACCCCGCGTGGCGATTGTTCATTTAATTTTTTAACCGCTATAGTGATGAGCAGATTTACTTTATAAAAAAGATCACAAATTAAAGAATAACGAGTGACGAAATAGTTTTTACCATAAATTTTCTCCAACAACTGAGCCGCGCTTAAAACATCTCCATTGCAAGTCCAAGCGTCGATAACATCCGTGGGTGTATTATTGACAGTTGATAAGGTTGTGGCTAAATCCATTTCCGTATGCGGTCACGTCAGCAGTTTCACTTAGTCTGAATTTTGTATTGAAAATAATAGATCTCTTGGCCTGTTGGTGGAAATTTCCAATCAATACAATTTAACTAAGTATTTTGCTATACAAAAATGTTTATGCAAATAACATAATTTTTCACTGCATAAACTTTAAGTAAGAATTTACATTTTTTACAGACTAGGCCTACTATTTTTGCATGTGATTTCAACATGAGGTTTTAATCAGCTGTGGTTGCATAATTTTACAACACTAACAAGGGAAATACGATGGCTAAAAAAGTATTTTTATATTTTTATGAAATCTCTGCACAACCTCAGGTAACGCAAACATTTAAAAACATTTGTCAGTGAGTCAATGTAAGCTTACAATGCAAGCGATAAATTTACACATAATTTTGAAACTGTGAGATTCTGCAGCTCGGCAAGCGATTGGAGATTGTTCTTGCCGTATTGAACTCGCTAATTTGGCTTTAAATTACAGTAGTTTACCGCAAACTTTCTTAAAGTGTTACTTTTTTAACAGTTTGTTAGGGCAGGCTAAAACACATGATAGTCTTTAAAATTTTTGTTGCTCTAGCTAAATTATTTATGCAATTCAAAAAGCGAAAGCTGAATTGTTGCGTACTTATGCCGCCTGATAAGAGTTAAAACCCACTTTCAATCTTTCCACTAACACGTAACAAGGATGTTAGACTCAACAAATTTGCAATGATTCAAATTGACGAATTTATGTCCTTTATAAAGCCAGTGTTTTTGTGCAAACTTGTCTATATTTATGAGCTTATTGTTTGTAGAGCTGATTTTAAGAAGTTTTTAGTTTTTATCTACCTATTGTCGCAACAAAAATGTTGTCTTTGACAACACCTATTAAGTTTGGTCGGATGGGCGAACAAAAACGCTTTTGAAAATATCTCAACTGTTAAAATCATCATCAAACTTTATGAGTGAAGGCAACAAATGCAGTGACGTTGTACGATGCAAACAACCCAGTTGAAGACCAGTTTGCTTGCTGGAATCAAGTGATTATTGTCTTGTGTACACTTGACATCAAACAAGGAAAGGTGAACAACATCACAATAGGGATGTAATTTTTAACAGCTGCTGAGCTATTTGAAGTGTCCTTGTTTTATGTTGTTTCAAAACGAAAGAAAGAATTTATGTGATTTCTTTGAAAACATGTTTGAAGTTATAAAACTTTGGTGTTGATTTTAACCTACATACAAAGAGAAAAAAACGTACAGTCATGAGAAATGCAGAAGCAAATATATCACGTAGGCTATGTGATCTGGTATGGTGTAACTGTGGATAAAAAAAAACAAAACGAAATAGCTTATTTGTAGCAAAGCTTTTTAGTTTTCAAGATAAAGTTTTAGCTTTCACAGAGTACAGTAACGTACTAACAGTAATATGAATGTAAAACGCTGACATCATTACTTCTGCTTCTCACTTTCACAAAAATGTTATTTCGGCTGCATGGCCTGAGTGCGAGTGAGGAACTCTCAAAAGGACGTTAGTTTGACATCTCTCTAGAGCAGCTATGTCTAGCTCAAATGCGTCTCTTGACCAAAATTTATGTTTATATTTTAAAAGGCGCATCTGTAGGCCTAGCACGTTTACAAAAATTACCATCAAAAAGAACTTAAAAGAAATTCTCAATAAACACTTTCAATATTTCTTCTTCGTATGAACTACGCCACTCCAGGGGTCGAGGGGCTCTGTTTTTTACGTTTACCACCCTTGGCGGAGACTCTGTCTAGATCAGTGATTCCCAACCGCGGCTCTTAGAGCCGCATGCGGCTCCAAGCTAGCCTTCTTGCGGCTCTCATTGACCCCTGAAAATCCCACAAAAAAAATAAAAAATCTAATAATAATAATTAGGGTTCAAGGTTAGTAATGAATCTGAAGATAAATCTGAAGGAAAACGCAGCTTGCAGGTGGTGTTACAACACATTTCCCAACGCTATCTGACCATCGAACCAATGAATCATTTGAAGCATACAGCAGATTTATCAGTAACTTGATTGATGAATTCAACTGCCGCATTAACGGAATGAATTTATTTTTGCCAATGATGAACATGTTTGCAAATCCTATTGCAGTTAGTTAATGTGGCCACAGCTCCTGATAATTTTCAATTGGAGTTGCTAGACATGCAGTCAGATATCGAGCTCAAACAATTATTTCAAAGTGAAGACCTAGTTGAATTTTGTAGTCGAGTTCCAGAGGGAAAGTATCAGAACTTGAAAACCAATGCCCAGAAAAATGCCTCTGTATTTGGATCAACTTACGTAGGCTATGTGAAGCACTTTTCATCAAAATGATCAGAATCAAAAATAAATATCGCAATCGGTTGACCGATGACCACCTCAAGCAGCTACTGCATACTGCATCCTCTGCAATTGCGCCTCGCTTTGACAAACTTGGTTCAAAGCCAATGCCAAGTTGGACATTAAATTGATTTGTGTTATTTTTCTTGTTAGTGTTGCTATTCGTTGGTAGCCTACATGCTTTAAAATTTTCGTTATAATTACTTGAGTGTTTTCATGCGGCTCCATACGCACTCTGAAGTTTGAAATTCGGCCCCGACACCAAAAAAGGTTGGGAACCACTGGTCTAGATGTTTGGGCAGAGGTCGAGCAGTTTTATGATGTCATTCTTATAGTGCCAAAGTAATGAATTTATTTCACGCGATGCATAGCAACACTGGGTTAGCCTATCTTCACTAACTTTTCGATCACCTGCTCCAAACGCTGTAATCTTAGCCCGCAATCCGTAATTTGTGGAAGTGATTGAGAGTGACAATGAATTGTGATTTTGCGCAATCTAATTGTGTTTGTTGAGTTGTATTGCTGGGTGGACTAAGCCGACATTATCGTTCGTCGGATTTATATTGAAATATTTTTAAGATTTTATGTTTTTTACTATGTATTTAAATATCCGTCAATTAAAACTTAATAGTTTTTTGAATGCTTTTAAAACGCTTAAGCCTTGTTTGAGATTTTTTATAGCCTCTGTTGACACACGCAATACAAGTAAATTTGATTTTCTGCACAAGTTTTGTACAGCACATTGAATTTGAATTTGCTCATGTTGGCCTATCATAGCTTTTTACAAGTTTAATAAACATTATTTATTTCTACAATGCTGTAGCCTACCTGTATGTAAACACCTTATTTATGTCAAAATTTAGGCAGCAAATCATCGAAATTCCATCGGCTGAAAAAAATTAAAGTATGCAAGTAGAAAAGTTAGTTGATTTTGAGCTTACAACGACATGTAATTAAAGATCTGAATATAACAACTTTATGTCACTTTAAGTTAGATTTTTGCTATATTGAGCTTATGCTGAAGTTGCCACATTTAATGGTCAAAGCCAGTGCCGGATTAACCAAGTGCGGGGCCTGTAGCAGATTGATTTGATGTACAGATAATGACTGGGAAGTAATTGAATATTTTATAGATTTAACATTTTGTGATTATACTGTAGTGTAGCCGCTCTTGCCCCATCGTGTTTCGCAGATAGGCTAGTTTTTAATTAACTTCAATTTTGAAAATGATCTCTCTCCAGTACAATTAGTTACCATCATACATAGATAAATGCGTAACAAATTGTCAATGTTAGGAAACGTGGTGTCAATATTGTCTTCTTTAATCGAAGTGAAATAGTTGAGTTCTGGAGAGGAGCAATCATTAATCAATAGCTTTACGAATTGGTGTATGCCTTGCGACGGTACTCCAGCGCAGATTGTAGGCTGTCCAATACTGCAAGAAAAACTTCCACCGGGAATATGTCTTCAGTTGACAGTGGCGGCTCGTGCCATGGGGCTGCAGGGCTGCAGCCCCACCTAAAAGAAAGAGAAGAGGAAAAATATGTTTTCCTCTGTATTTGTCCGACCCGGTTACTTTTATCACTTAAAAATTGCGGATCGAAAATTAAAATGTTAAAAGTTTCGTTCGGCAACACGGACTTTGGGCGAACTGCTCTGCAGCCCGAGATTCTGGATTTCAAGCGCTCTGATTGGCTAAAAATTATCCTTGAAGCTCCACCTCTTTTGGTATTTTACAGCAATTTTTGAATCTGTTGGGGCTGCATGGAAAACAGCCCCAACTAACCGAATAACTTTACAGACTTTTTAAAGTTAGTTTTTATTTCGCAGAGTAGCGATGAGCCATGAATGTAGAAGTGTTAGCTGTAGAGTTAGGGTATTCAACAGGTTATAGGAAGTGCTAGATAGGGCAGGGGTGGGCAACCTTTTTAACACGAGGGCCAGTTAGGAAAATGTAATGCTTACAGGAGGGCCGCACATCAAATAAACACTAATTCATATTTTCAGCAATGGAGTTTATCTTATTACAATTTTGTACAAGAATGTCATCCTCCTGCAGTGAATTCAATTCAAGCTTCTACAGGCACAAAACTTATTTCACAGGTAGCCTACAGGGGAGTGAAAAGATGGTCGTATCACTTCTTAAGCTTCGAAATTGTGTAAATCGACAAAAAAAAATAGTCTTAATTTAAATAACCTTAGCCTATTTGAGGAAAAATAGCTGGAAGAAGATGAAGGGCTGCACAAAAAATGGAAAAGGGCGCACGTTGCCCACCCCTGTGTTAGGGCATCTCAAAATCACTTGAACCTTGTATGCAACGGCTTGGCTAGTCAAGACTAAGCTCAATACTAGTAAAGTTTGTCTCCAAAGCAATAGGCTACCGGTAGGCTACTGTTAGTTTTTTTAAATACAGCTTAGGAATACATCAACTATTCAACAAAGTTTGAATGCATTTTTTCAAAATTTGGGGTGAAAACATGCTCAGAACTCACCAAATTTAGTGCAATTTTTCAAATTTTTTTGAGAGAGACCCCCCGCGAATTGTTTGCAGCCCCACTTCTCACAGACACCACCAGCCGCCACTGTTAGTTGATATCCATTGCATCTCAAACTTAACGGCCACTGCCTACATTCTCATCGTGCGTTCGATTTTAGACAATTCTTCTTGTGCTTGTTGGTCGGTAATCCTGCACTTGAGTCAGCTTCAGCGCCTCTGACTCAAACTTAGCGAATTGTTCTCTGAAAGTCTGTAGGGATCCTGCCAAAGAGGCACACAACGCTGAAGCAATGTTGAGATTTTGCCGCTTTGTTTGAAGAGAGGCTTGACTTTCCTGGAAGGGATCGGGTAAGCTATTTCAAAAAAGCTACTAAGATTCCAATTTCGAGCAACTCCATTTTCTCGAGGAGTCCATTTGCCTGCTGTCGACATTCTGCCTTTTGCACTTGGTCATTTGCAAGTTTCTCCAGTGCCTCCTTTTTGAAAAGAAAACGTTCTTTAATTACGTTAATGGCATCAGCTCTTCCGGACCATCGTGTTTCAGAGAGCTTCTTTAGCACTCCACCACCTGAACACTCCAGAACGGACCACCGGTGTGTTGAAGCAGCAAAGAATAGCCTACACAACTTAGATATTTTCAACGAAGTCAAAGAACTGAACTGTTTTTGGACACGATTGTGCAGCGCATACACCAACTAAATTCAATGAATGAGCATAGCATGGAACATATTCTGCAATAGCACCATTTTATTGACAAGTAGGCTACCTGTAGGCATACTCCTTTACAGTGACGATCGGTGAGGGAAAGCAAGGAAAGCAGTGCTTACCTGAGCGAAAACTATGCAAAGTAGGTTATAATGACTGAATTCTAGGTTTAACTTCTTATTATTTTTATCATGTCTATTTTAACTTGAAAATTACTGTATTCGTGACTAGAATTACTCGTAACGCTTGTGAGTAGTCTAAATCCTCACCAAACCGCATGTCTTGCCTATAAATGCCAATTAACGCAAACGCTTCTGTCAGAAACAATCACTGAGGCTCTAGGTAAGCAACTATCAAAGTTGCTTAACCAGATTCAAAAATGTCAAAAAACGCCTTCGTTTTATCCAATCATCACTCGTTTTGCAAAACGTCACCAGCTGCTTAGCCAATCAGATGTGTTATGGTGAGACCAGGTGAGTCTTGCTTTCCCAGTGACGTCAATGCATACATTCGCTAGAGCGGCTAGACTAACTCGTCAGAATGGTGCTCGTCACGGTACACAGCACAAGCATCATAATGCCGAAATAATTGTTGCTGTTTTTTGATGTCTCCTCGCCATGTACTGTACTTTAGCCTACTAACTTTCATAGTCATGCCTTTGCCCTTTTTACAGCGTTGATATAACGTTACTTCGCCAATGAACGTTCAGGTGCGGCTGCAATATTTAGTTTGTTAAGCTTCTATACTCAGGAGGCAAACTTATCCAGCTTTTTGTACAAATTGCTTGCGGTTGTAATGTTTAGACCTAAGTGTTAGTTTTTGTAGTGTAGGCCTAACTGAATATCTGAGAATGAATGAACATTCATGACGAATTAAATATTTAGACAACTATTATTCCATGTTTAACACTGGATTTTGGTCCTGCAACGTTAAAATTAAGATTGTTCATGACTTCTAAACATTAAATGGATGTATGATCACGACATAGGCGAAGCACAATTTGACAGATTTTTATGTTTGATTTGTTTTAAAAATGCTCTCAGAGCGCACCAAATTGGAAGTGTTTTTCAAAAATTTCTGGGGGAGGCCCCCCAGACCCCCCGCTGGAAGTGTTGCCTTCGGCAACACGCCTTCGGGCTTCGCCCGACGGTTACGCCCTTCGTGCCTAGGCCTACTACCTTGCTGCAGCATATTTACAAGTTGCTTTCCCAACGGTTTAAGCCACCGAACGTCACTGCTCCTTTATATTTCCCGCTCATGTTGGACGCGTTGTAGTAACTCTGTCCAAGGCAATCGGCAAGATTGATACTCTTCTTGTTGATGACGTCATATCATTGCGCAACGCAGTATCTGTCTTGAGATCAGTCACTTCGCCTTTTTCTATTCTACGACCACTTGAGCTAATCCGTTACCGCCATTTTGTGACACGCATTCATTCTGTTACTGAAGTGCTTCGTACCAACAACGTTCGCAATAAAGCTCGAGACATAATAAACACTTCTCACTGGTGTACAGTACAGTAAAATAATCTTTCAAACAACTTGTATCGTGGGCTCGTGGCACTCGATCAGGCAGTTGCCTCCAGCGGAAATTATCGGTTTTTAAAGTTTACAATAATTAGGAAGGGATAAGACGTTGGAACTAAGTAATTTAATCCTACAACTATAATATTCTCCCATGTCATTCCAGTTTGCAAGCCAAAAATTACTTACCAACTATGTTCAACAATTTTTGCAAAAAAAAAATGTTTTGCTCACCAAGCGCGGGGCCTTGTGAAGCGTGGGGCCCGTAGCAGCTGCTACATCTGCTACTATAGTTAATCCGGCACTGGTCAAAGCATCTTACAGTGTGAAAGTTTATTTTGTAAACAGATTGATTTTTTTATAGGCCTAACCTGCATGCTTGCAACGTCGTTTCACACTTCTTCTTCTTTGTCGTGTGAGCCTCTGGGGCCGAGGGTTTATCTTTTTACTACCCCAGATTCACGATGTTCCTGCACTACACTAAAAGACTGCCAAAAAGCAGCCAGTGTTTTGTTTCATCATTCAAGACACCCAGACCTTCCACTCCGTTAAGTGAGTAAAAGATGGTACAATCGTTGATGATGTGCCAATGTGGTCCATTCCTCGGTAGCCTACCACATTCACAAGAGAAAGGGCGATCCTCCATTGGTGCATGGTTGAGCGGAAAAGTGCTACGCCCGTAGCCTACTTTCAATATACGTCATTGTTTGATATTGTTTCTCAAAGCTTTAATCTTGTTTTTTTCTTAAAAACCCACACTTGTAAGACCAAAGTAAAACTTTCTTCGATTTGCTTTGTAATATGAATAGCCTATGAGCTACCTATGAGCAGTCGTCTGTAGACAAATGCCTTACTTTAAAGACGTGATTTTATCTTCGCCAAAAATGCTGGAGGGAATCTAGTGATGGCATTGGAACACACGTTTTCATGTATGTTAATGTGATATGCAAATACGACAACATCAATAAATTAAATTCTTTGCAATAGATAAATTCTTTGCACTAACCGGACCAATTAAAATCATGCTAAGCAACGCAGCTAAGCAAGTCATCATAAATTATGAAAACAAAACACTTTGACGGCATTAGCCATTAAAACGATCTGCCATAAGGCCCGATTAAGCATCATAACCAAAATAGTTGTTTCATCTACTCTGGATAGCGTTTCCCCAACGGTTTTATATTTTTGAAACGTGATTTTAGCAATAGCCTTCATGCCTGCACTCGCCTTAACAAAGCTGTGCGTGTTGGGATTCTATTGCGCAGTGACTCCAAGTGTTGACGGAAAGTGAGCGACTCGTCCAGAACCACAACCATACGACGACCATACACTTGCACAGCCGAAGAAGAAGGACAGGGCCTCTCCATCGGCGGCGATCCTGGGCCCACGCCTTGCACCTCGGCTGTGCAAGTGGAGGGCTGTCGTCACTGTCTTGGCTTCGCTGAACCCCAATTTCTATCTCTGGAGGTAGGCTATGCCGAAAGTGTCTACATCTCCAGTTTTAGAGTCCCCTCTAATGTTAAACTACGTAAACCTAAAACCATTTGGTAGTCCATCAGCCTGCAAAAAAGAAATTGTCCGACAACAAGTTTGGAGGTAGTAGGCTATAGGTAAATAATGAACCATTTTATCAAAGATTTAAATTGAAGATTGATCTTGATAATCGCGTCCAGGTGACATTTGCTGCTGCGTAGCCGCGTGGTGAGAACGTCTTTGCAACGTTCGAAAAGACATGGGTTCGACACCGCTCCAGAGCACGCGACTGTGTCTCGGCAAAGACACTAAATGGCAAGCCAAAATAAAGGGAAGAGCTGACTTGAAAATTATATGTCACTTCGCTTCTTCCTGTCGTCTGTTGTATCGCATCTGTGATGGTAGTGTATTGTATGTTATCGCAATGGGCGCAATAAATACACGATTAATATTATTATGCTGTTTTGCCAGTCGTACGAATTTAATTTTTAAATGTGGCAGCTCTGGTTTCTGTCGCTAGATGTCTGTGTCGCTATCCAATCATGCACGTTTAATTTTCGTGCTTGAATGATTGCAATGTTGCATGCAGAAGCAGAACAGTTCACTCATCACTGTGTTCACAGAATAACAGAATGTTACAGAACAGCAGAATACATGCAGCAGAGATGTACGGTTTTTAGAATTCGAAATCTACTTTCTGGTTGAAATCCAGATTATGAGCATTGTCAAATCTGACAATAAACCAACATTTAGGCTTATTAGATTTAGAAGTCACGGTTCTTGTAGTCTGAGCTCGATTGAAAATAATCTATTGCGGGTGCAACCTAATTTGTACCCTGAAAAGATGAATTAGGTTGCATCCATCTATTGCAATTGATTTTAATCAAACTTTAAAGTGTAATCTGGAAAGAAACAAACTGTTATGATATGTATAAATGTGAAAAAGTGATCAAGAGTCAAGACTTACGTACGGTAAGTCACCAAAGCTACTATCCAAATTTCAAATCAACTTTCACTGCGCTGACGAACTCCCTAAGAACGAACTCAGTTAGCTTAGATCTGCAGTTCATAATCCCTTGTGGGCATTTTCTTTAAAAAATAATACATAAGGAGTTTTAAAGTCATGTTATTTTCACTTTGTGTGGAGCGACATGTGTTTAAGAGGTTGCAGATGTTTTGCTTTTTTCAACAGGTTCTACCCTATAGCCTATACAAAAAAAGTATACATACTGTACCGGTAGTTCAATTTTCAAGTGATACTGTACATGTTTTTTTAAGCTTCATGAGTGTGAACTTTGTTTTAGTTGGTTAAAATGCAAAAATAAAACCTTTGGCAATTTTTGACTGTTTTTGGAAAAACGTATTTTATTTGTAAGGAGTACATATGCTATTTTTCAAAAAAGAGATTTTGTAACTTGTAATGACTGACATTTTTGATCATTTTAAGATAGGTATGTGTCAAGTGTTGAAACAGTGTGTTACAAGTGCACATTCAAATGACATTTAGCTTGTGGTTTGAGTTATATGACAGCAATGGCCTTAACCCACAATGAAATTCCAAACAAGACAATTTCTGCCGTTACGTTCACCTGCTACAGTGGCGATGAAATAAGGTAGGCTATGCATTCACAAAGACTTGAACTATTTCTAACTTCCTGAAGGTATATACTTTTAATTAAGATTTAGAATAGAAAAAGGTCTGATTTTTAGGAGATTTATTTTATGCTTAAAAACTTACCAAAACTTCATAAACACTGTTGTATATAGAACTTCAAATAAACTTTTCTCTGTTATACACTGACAATTTAGATCAGTATTATGGTACGGTCTTAGTGCAAGTGCAGCATTTATATGCATGTGACTTTTGTTTTTGTGCAGAACACTCAGTGAAAAGAAAGCTACAAACCCGCACAGCCTTGACTCTTTACAACATCCAACTAGTGGAGGATTGTATGATGCGGCTTATGGACCAGTATCATTCAATGATGTCTGTGCCACTTGTGGTCTAGCGGCTCGTGGTTGTCCAGGGCACTTAGGACACATTGAATTACCTCTCCCTGTATACCATCCATTATTTTTTAAGGTAACTAGGTTGTGGTTTCATATTGTTTCAATTTGTGAAGAAGGGAGCATTCTTCGTGGGTATCAGCTGGAAACAAATTCATGGTGTTATGTTTTTTTTAATTCTTATTGATTGTATCAGCAGATATGGTTTAAAAAAGCAACCGGCCTACCCAAGCTGTGTTATTGATTGTCACTAAATGCAAACACACTATTTTTTCTTACCAAACTGCTTGTTATTATGTTGAGAAAATAATGCTATTTTCTATAACTTGTTGTAGTTCTAGTCATAACTATGGCACATAAAAAGCTTGTTCTACTCTTGCAAAAGCAGTTTGCGGAATTGGTGCCGGTGCATGGTTTCTAAAAAATACCTTAAACTTGTCACAAACCTTACCTATCGTGTTTGTCAAATGTAATCTAGTGATGAAGTTTTGAAGTGAAGATTTAAATTGGATAAAGCCTTTTTTGTGTACTTTTCACTTGTTTTGTTTTTTTATTTGTGTTTTGAAAATTAGTTAATGCCATTTTTGTTACTTGTGCCTGCAAATTAATTCTTTAGTTAGAGCTACACTTTGGATTGAAGTTACATCATCTGCAAAGCGTTATATTACTTTTCAGAGCTTATACAACCTTGTCCGCGGTTCATGTCTGCAGTGCAAGCAGTTACTCATAAACAGAGAAGTGCTTCTTCTACTTTCTGTGCAGCTGGAAGCTTTGGAGAAGGGCTTAGTGCAAACAGTGTACCATTTGAAAAATGCCATGAATGAAGTGAGCATTCATACTTTTCGTAGGCATACCTCAACACACATCAGGACACCTATGCAGTATGCAGCTAAAATTAATCTTCGATGGAATTCGGCCACCGATGGAAATCGGCCACCCCCACTAGTGGGGAACAAACCGACGATGGATTATGATGATGATGGAGTAATGTTTCAACAGTTCGTAAACTCAAATGAATACTTCCACAAATGATTTCATTGCTGGTGATTCTGGTATATTTTACACTGCAAAGACATTTACGGAATAATAATACTTCTTAAAAAAAACAAAAAAACTTTTCTGTATTTTGTACTAGCGTCTTTCAGAAGCAACACAACTTCATGCTGATAGTACTAAGCATTTGATGTGTTAAATTTAAGGCAAAAGATTACCTAGCTCATGACAAAAGTGATGAAATCGTGATACTTGAGAAGATATGCAGTCGTTTGCATGACATATTGAAAGAAGATGCCATTGCAATGGAAGTCTCTCTTGGTGTTGCTGAAAGTAAACAAAGTTTATTACTTTTTATTAGTTATTACATAATTATGATGTGATTATTTTTGTATTGCATTAACTGCATTGCTGAAGTACACCGTTTTTTTTTTTAAGATTAGCATGATGTTAATATGGTTATTATATTATTTTAAGATTTGTGTAATGGAAAGCCAAGGAAAGACTGGTCAAAGCATGCTGCTGATCTTCATGATGACATCTTGTCTGAGTTCAGACACTTGCTCACAAAGTCTGTGTCAAAATGCCCTCATTGCAAGTATGTTCATCTTATCATGTTTTTTTTTTGTTTTTTTTAGAGAAACTGCATGAATGGTAACAACATCTTTGTGCATCATACTGACTGAACCTATTTTAATTAAAAATAGACAACCCAGCTGCTCTGACTTTATAAAATAATGATTTACTTTACTGTAACTATAACAATGTAACACGCATAGGACTTAGTGTTGAAATCAGGGTTGTCTGTATTTTACGCAACCCAAAAAAACTCGGGTGGTTTTTTTTTAAAAAACCCACTTAAAAAAACCCATAAAAAACCCAGAGCATCATATTTGTCCAATTTTTATAAGAAAATTGAAAAAATGAAGCAAAGTGCTACAAGGTACTTAAAACAAACTTCAAATTAGGACTTAAGGATGTGATTGTGAAGTAAATTTCCAAAGATAAATTGAAAATACAGTGGATATTTCTGTACACAAAAATCAAGTACTGCCACTTTGTAATACACTAAAACTCATTGATGCAAAAAGGCCTCATAGTTAAACAGCCCTAGTGCATTATTTTATTGAGTTATGCCAGCATGTACTGTGAGGGAGAGGCACTTCATTGGTAAAAAGTAGTATTTGAGGTGAAATAAGCATGAATCTACCTTTTTTGCATCTTTTTTAAATAAAACCCCAAAAAAAACGGGTTTTTTATAAAAAACCCAAGCGGGTTGGGGTTTTTTAAAAAAACCTGGGTTTTTCTCAACCCTGGTTGAAATTGTCATTTTTATTTAACTAATAAAAATCACGTAATTTTTAGTGTAAGTAGGATTTCAATGTTTTATGGCTTTACACTTCTAAAACAGTAGTTTTATTGTACTCCTATTGCTTTTGGTGTTTTTGGGTTCCTTTGAGCTCTGATATACACAATTGAAGTTGCAACCATAAAAATGAAATTATCAACTTGGTTTTGCTCGTGAAACTTGGTATAGGCTAACTTATGAATTGTTTTAGAGCAACAGTGCCAACTGTTCGGGAAGAACACAAAAGCAAAATCTTTTACATCAAAAAGGAGGCAAATGGAGGTTGGTATGGTGAATAATTCTTTTTCAGCCTAAATCAACAAATTGCACCAGATGAAGCCATATAAACGTACTCCTAAACCAAACCCTGTGCTGCTTTTATTAAGAATTTTTCTGCAATTTTACCGTATCATAAGCTATTGCATAAAGTTATATCATTATTTTGTTACTATCATTTCATTTCCGTTTGGTCAAAGTTACAGGTGGTCAATACTTGCCATCACCTTTATACCATTTCGTTTTTGTAGCTGCTTCTTTAAAAAAAAAACTGCCAAAACATGTGATCAATTGTGTGGTTGACTGCTGTTTTGAGTTTAAAAACCACTCATTGTCTGTGGATTAGACGTAACTAAATTTTTGATGTTTTATTGTTCAGAGCGGTCGCCAAAGTACATGACACCAACTGAAGTGCGCAATCACATTGCTGAGCTGTGGCAGAAAGAGAGTCGCATCCTATCCAAGGTGTTGGTGGCCATGACAGATGCAGAGAGACACAGCGGCACTTGCAACCAAGTTGACGGTTCAAGTAGGAAATCTTTCTTTTGTCCTGGGTTAATTTGTGTATTTTTCTTGATGTAATTGAATTCCAATTTTATTGTAAAACCATATCATTATCTACCTCACATAGACAAGAATGATCACTATTCGATTGCAGTAATATTAACATTTTGTTTTGGAATTAATGCTTTTGAGTATGTTTTCTGTTTTGATTTTGCTTTCAAACATCACAATGGTACGTTATGTGATTGTATGAAGCCTGTGTTATAAGTTTGTGACTTTTCGATGACCGGTATCAATTTGTTAAGTTTGAAAACATGCTCATGCAGATAAATCAAGAGCAGTCGATGTGTTCTTCTTGGATGTCCTTTCTGTTCCACCATCCAGGTAAGTTTTCTTGTGCAAAAAAGAAAAGTCCTTTTTACATTGATTCAACGTCGGCGAACGTGAAAAAGTTAAAATCATTAACCCGACCAACTTGTCGCAAGCAATTTTCCACCAGACAGTTTGACGTTAGTTACTATGTGGACTTATTGACTCATAGTATTAACGTGTGACTCGGTTACTGGATGCATAGTAGTTACTTCCAAACCGTTTTGTTTTCAGATTTCGTCCGATGAATGTTGTCAAAGATCAGCAATACGAGAGCACCCAAACAACCACATATGCCAAGGTTTGTGGTAGTCTAATGTTATGCGCTATCGAATCAACATTATTTTGTTCATTCGTCGATTTGTTCGGTTTTATTTGGTCATTGCCACTTGTACTTTCTCATGTTTGCCATGAATAACTTCTCTTTCAGAATCCTTAAACGAAATTAAAGCCAGCACGTTTGACATGAAACAAAATTGTTAAATTCTTTTATGAGAGTTATAAGATCTCTTTGCGTCTAATCAACGCTTGCTTGTCTGCAGATCATCGTGGATTGTTCTATCATTCGCTGCATTATGAAGAAGATAAGCGAGATGGATACTGAAGGGAATGACGAAGACGGGAGCATTACCTTATCTGTGAGTCTCTACCACCTTAATCGAGTTAAAAGCTGGCTCGCTGATTATTCGCCAAGAAAATACTAATTATTTCTTTAGTTGGTTGGCGGATGAATATATTACTATCATTTCCAAACCTGGGAATTCGTACAAAATCTTGTCCATGCTAGCAAGCATGAAAAATTTCATTTTCTCACAAAGGATTAATTCCTTCATAAAACAATTGGAGTTCTTATTTTTGACTAATACAATGTAACTTCAGCGATATTACCATTTATCACTACGCAATAATGTTACTTACCACAGTCGCTTATTGCTATTATTTTTTGAATACACTCTAATTCATTAAACTTCACAGTTACCAACTTACCAGCTATCCCACATAAAGTTTTATTGCAACCAAAACATCTTTAAGTTATTTTTTCTGAAACAATCATTAAAAGCAGCGTCTATTAGCTAGAGATGCAAAAAATAACTGTTTGAAAAAATTTACTTCGCCTTTTCAATTTTCAGCTCAAAAACCGACCACCCACTTAACAATCTCCATTTCGTGTAAAATATGACACATTTTTGCTCTTTTAAGCGACCTCGAAAGTAATGCTTTTGTTGTCATATTTGTTGTCAACAGACTCCCATATCTCATGGCAGCATGGATCTTGTAGCAAGCATGCCTGGAGCCACGCTGCCTGAGAAGCTGATGAACGCTTGGCACCGGCTGCAACAGCACGTCAGTGGTTTGTTCGACGGTGACTTGGATAGGTTGACTTCAAACAAGGAACACCGGCCCCCGGGTTTTAAGCAATTGCTGGAGAAGAAAGGGGGTAATTGTGAAATAGAAATTTTCGTGCTTTTTTGTTGTATCCATATTTACGCATTCTCCGTGCAATTGTTACTGGCCCTGATTTTGAAGATTTTGATTTTGAAACAAAAAGACTACAGATACAGTCAATGCCGTTGCATCTTTGCAGTGATGTGTGCGTTGTACTTGCTCTATCTTCATCAGGAAGTCTTGTTGGTTTTTCCAACATAAACAGACAGCGACTGATGTTCCTTTTTTTTCTTCAATGACTGGATGGGAACTTCTTTATTTTCTTCAAGTAATTACTAACTTAATCACCTCAAGACACCCAATCACACAGAAAAGGATTTCATTGCAGTAATTATCCCATCCTTGCACGTTGCTATTGCATTTGTTTGATCTTTAATTTCCGTTATTTCAGGCCTTTTCCGTCAAAACATGATGGGAAAGAGAGTGAATTACGCGGCACGTTCCGTCATATCACCCGACCCCTACATAGCGACCAACGAAATTGGGGTTCCGTTGGTATTCGCCAGCAAGCTCACCTACCCCACGCCTGTGACGCCTTGGAATGTATCGAAATTGCGCAAGGCTGTCATTAACGGGCCTTTGGTAAGTCGATCATTGCGTTGGTTGCGATAGCATAGATCTTTTTTGTATCTCAATGTGTTAGATGCTTCCAATCTGGGGTTCTTTTGGAGGTTCACAGAGGTTTTTATTTCAGGAAAAAGTACTAGCTTAGTATATTTAAGCGTAATTTTGTAAAAATTCACTTAGGCACTCTTAGAAGTTTATGCGTACTTGATGGTGTTTGAAATCGTTGCGTGTAATAAGCAAACGCGTTACTTTACGACCAAGAAGTATGAACACTAACGCCTAGTCTTAGCATTTGTAGTTATGTTGCACACTTTTGAAACAACTCATTGTTCATTTGACAAAAAAAAAATGGTAAACATAAAAAAGACGTTGCGCAACTACAATTCAGCGTCAAGCAATAACTTCACGCCACCATCTTTAGAAACCAGTTCCTCAACGCTACAAGCTTCTGGGCATTTCATAAGTGCCCAAATACTGAGCTTCAACGCGAGGTTTTTCGTTTCAGACGATAAAATGATTCAACTTGTCTTTGACCTAGGTCCACCCCGGGGCCACCCACGTCATATCGGATGGGCGGACCATTCGACTGAGCCCCACCGACGAAGCACAAAGACACGCGGTGGCCAAGCAACTTATTGCTTCCGATGACGCAGAACCCAGAAACAACAGCACTCTTCCTCTTCCTAAGCAAGTCCTGCGTCATATTCAGGTACTTGTGACTCAGTAATCTCATGCAAACACGCGTGGTTGTATAATGTATATTGCCGTTTTGTCGCTGAGTTTGCCTTTGAAGTTTGCCAATTATTCCGTTGCATCCTAATAGTTAAAGACTGGTTTTGGCACATCAAACATCACCTTTCGCTTCAATGAGACCCACTGCTCTGTACGGCATTATTACATGCTCAGTAGTGACCAAACCTACTCATTCTTAACAGCACGGTCGAAATTCCACCTTATGATAATACTGTAATTCAAGCATTTTAATAATCTACCTTGGTTTTGCTTTTTTAAATATAAACTGCTTTCTTCATTCAACAAAACATAAATTTATTTTGATTTGGCTTGTTTGTACAGACAACTTCTATGATACTTTTAAAATAGTTGAATTGCAAATACAATCTTGCTTACACCAACTCATGTTCCACAGACAGGTGACGTCATGCTCTTGAACCGTCAACCGACTCTTCACAAAGGCTCGATCATGGCTCACAAAGTACGTGTACTGCCTGGGGAGAAGACCTTGCGGCTTCACTATGCAAACTGCAAGTCTTACAACGCCGACTTTGACGGTTAGTGTGTGCTACCAGGAATATGTGTTGAAGTTTATCATAATTCTTTTATGGGAAATGATATCCCTTACAGCAAATCAACCGTTTTTACATTGTCTGCAGACGTTGAATCAATGTTAAAAACAGGTAATTTGCTCTCTGGAATGCTTCTGTTAAAGGTATTAAATTCGTTGCTTGGTAGTGACAAATATTTAGCGAAAACAACTTCTTCTGCATCGTTTGTTCTTGCAACGAGTTTCGTGCCATTACAAACTTTCTGCAAAGTGTTTCATCTTTGAGTGCTCATTGTCACCGATATTTGCAATTTCTGACTCGACGTCCCTTGTGGCATTTCACGTTTTCGGTTTCCAGCAGCGACCTTAACTTTACTCCAATGTTTGAATTGTGCCTACCCAAGGAACAAGTCAGTTTTTCATCTAAAGATGTTGAATTTCCAGATGGATTGCCGGCCTCCCTCGTCATGGGGTTTTATTTTTGTAGTATCGTGTTTGATTGACAGGTTGACGAAGTCGATTCAATTTCACTTGCAGGAGATGAAATGAACGCCCACTTTCCTCAAACTGAACTCGCCAGAGCGGAAGCCATGCACTTAATGCTAACTGATGAGCAGTACCTGAGTGCGAAGGATGGAAAACCTCTGAGCTCTCTCATACAAGATCACATGGTAGCTGGAGTCAATATGTGTCTTCGTGGGAGGTGAGAGTTAAAAATTATTTTTTTTTTCTTATGCAAAATTACTTCTTTATGGACAAGATATACTTTAGTCAACGTATGCAATTGTTGAAAACAAAATTCGACTTGCTGTTGCCATCTCGCCTCATCATCCAACTTCGGTATTATTTGCACCAGAGGAGTGGGCTATTCTTTCCTTGCAGAAATTGCCTTCACTCCGTTTCTCCATCTCATTCTGTCCAGTGTCCATCGCACCTTCCTCTGTCAGTGCGACCTTGTGTGCGTCTTCCTTAACCTGTTCTTTTCATGGTTTTTTGACACCCCCGTTTTCTCTTCACATTCACTTTCAAAACTACTACTACCTTTCGGGAAACACTTCTTCCCCCGCCCTCTTGTGCAGGTTTCATCTGGATTAAAGTAGTTTATTTGGCACAATTGTCAATTAGTTACCACACTTTAGATTTTTCCGCCGAGAAGAATACCACCTTCTACTATACAACGCACTGACGCAATTGCCTCGTAAGATCAAGCTGTTGCCGCCAACGATCATGAAACCAGTAATGCTGTGGTCTGGAAAACAGGTACGTTTTGATTATATGAACTCATCATTTAGTGGATGACATGGTCTGTGATCTGTTCAGTAGCACCACACTCGCGTTCTGATGAAGGAGCCAGGCCCCACTTGTACATGTCCGAACGAAAGCGGCCGACACCAGTTCGCAGGCGGTTAAGCCTGACCCAAGCAAGCCTAGCCGGGGACATCCCCGGTGGACGGGGATCGGCGTCGGGTATGAAGTTACAGAGCGTGGAGGTGCGGTTTTGCCTAACCCATCGGCCTCCAAACGGTGCGCATGGTCTGAGGGTTTTGGACGACGGGACTACTGAGTGGCTGATGATTGCCTGCCCTCCATTCTAGCCTGGAAAGATCTGCTCATACCCCGATGATGATCATTTAGTGGTCAGGTCAATTTAGCTGCTGCTAAGTAGCCTGCTTGCTATGAAATTGCGGTTTTAAACGTGTGTCGAAGAGATACAGCCCTTTGCCACCACAGTTTTGTTTCGGATTACTTTGGTTTCAATAAGGAATTCAACAATTAATTGACGGTTGCGTAACTGAGTGGTGAAAGCCCCACACCACGCTCGAAATAACAAGGTTCCTTGTGTGATTTTGTTTAAAGTTTATTTTCTAAGGTTTAGACTCACCATGGCAACCACATGTCAAAGAAATCAAGTTTTAGCACTTGACAAGCTAAAAAATAACTTTCGCAGCTCATGGCGCCCCCAGACAGCAAAACCCGTCATTTTTACATTGATCCATCGTCTACAAACGTGTTACTGTCTGGATCGTGTAACTTGCTCCACATGCCCTGCCAATGCAGTGAGGAGCGCTTGCAACCTCCGTCATCAGCTGTCACGCTGAGCACATTGACGGCGACTGGTTCTTTTCAGGTGATCAGCACTCTTCTGATAAACGCCATTCCCGACGGCCTTCCTTTGATCAACTTAACCGGAAAGTCTAAAATTGGTGCCAAGCACTGGCAAACCCATGTCGGCAAGCCCCCAGCCACCGCCTCAATAGAACCAGGAGATATGTGTGAATCACAGGTATTGATGATATTTTGGTTTATTCGCGGTCGGTCAACGATTTCTTTTTAAACTGTGACTTTTACGACCTATTTGTGAGTAGGCATTGTATTCTGGAATTGTACCGTACAAACAAGTAAAAAAAAGGTAAAATCACAAGGTTGCTCACAAATCATCCCTTCTTCAGTAGATGGGATCTGGCGTTTGACCCCTGCTAGCGGGGACAACGCCACGAATTCTTGTTTTTCTGCAGTGCTTTGATTTTACAGAATGCAGCAAATTTGTTAGTTTTCAAACTTTCTCCAAGAATTTGATCTAACATCAAAATAGTAGTAATTAATGAAAATGCTATTTGTTTGTGCCAATGTTTCTAGTCAGCTTTGACGTCAAATGTAGTCTACAGTAAGTACGGATCACCGTTTACCAGTTTAGCATCTGAAGCGGCTACACAATTGGTTCGTTTCAACAAATATCTGTGAAGGTCACAGATATTTGAATATATAATAAACGATCAGGCACAGTTTCTTTATCTCTTCAACAAAATAAAGCAGCTATCAAAAACGTCACATCTCACCTATGAACCAACCTTTCCAGCTGATGACAATGTGTTTGAACAGGTTGTCATCCGTCAAGGAGAGTTGTTATGCGGCATACTGGACAAGGCTCACTATGGAGCGACCGAGTTTGGCTTGGTGCACGCCACATTCGAGTTGTACGGCGGTGAGATAAGCGGCCGTCTGCTCTCCTGCCTTGCACGACTCTTCACCTTTTTTCTTCAGATCTACAAAGGGTTTACTTTAGGTACGTTGCAATTTAAACACAAGTGCTTGGAATCTTACTTTGCGCTTGTTACGGAAACACAAACGTTTATCATCAATAGTATACATGGAATACTCTGCCTTGATTTTGCTATTGCAGTAAAGGGTGTGCATTTTGTGCAATGCATGGTGGCCATTTTAAAGTTACCCACCTGATGAAACTGGTACTTTTGTAAAATTAGTAGCGTCTGGTGACGTTGAATCAATTTAAAGATGATCGATTTTGCTAGCTGGGTAGAAACACTTATGTATCGCATAGTGCATTATAAGAAATTCGACTAAACAATAAGTCGCTCAGATGTAAACCATAAGCTGCCTAAACAAAATCGTATGAAAAATCTATTGGAGTTGTACTTATATTTTAGATTTAAAAGGTAGATTTTTAATCTTATATCATCAAACTATAATATTATTCAGTCACTGCGACGATCACTTGCACCCTTGATTCAAATCAAATGTCACAAACGAGGTGTTTTTGTTTTACATCTGTGTTTTGCTATCTGACGTTACACAAACGTATTCCAGGCGTTGAAGACATCCTGGTCACCCCAGGCGCAGATGAACAACGGAGTGAAATCATTCAAGAAAACTTGGACGGGATGACGACAGTTGCGAAAACTTTAAACGTGAAGCGCAAGAACAATCCAGAAGGTGCGGCCAGTAGAGGTTTGGGCTACGGAAAAACGTAACTAACTGGAGCCAACGTTTCACTTTTAGCCTGTTCGAAGGCGTTGTGTGCCAGTTGGGACTTGTCATAAATGCTGCAGAAAAGTTGCTTAATGTTTTCTGGGTAATTTTTTTCGCAGCTTTAAAGGATGTCCAAACCGTAGAGCAACATCGCTTGCATAAATTCTCTCTTCAACAGACGTCGTTGATGCATTGTGGGATGCCCACGTCGCCACGAAGCTACCAACCAATCAGAGCGAAGATAAGCTGGCCGCAGTCGACCATGCCATGAAGAAGATCAGCAATTCAGTCAACGACCAGGTTGCGAACCACTGCACAGGAGACGGCTTGCTGAAGCCTTTCCCCGACAACAATCTACAATTAATGGTTATATGTGAGTTGAAGCAATGTTCAGTAAAAGACTTTGATATAAAGAAATTTTTTACGTTGATATTTTTTGATGTGAAGACGGCTAACTCTATCGTACTTGATGTTTTTTGCTGCTTTCTGTCAGATGTCATTTCTGGCCTTGTCTCTTCTGTTACTATTCAGCATGCTTCAGTTACTGCTTCTTAAGGCTTTAACCTGTATTTTCTTGTTTTTTGCTTTGTTGTTGACTTTTAAAAGAATGAAAGATATCTTGATTTCCATTTTTTCAACTTTTGCTTTTCTCTAGAAACAACATATGCCCATTAGTTCTGACGCTATGTGTTGCCATTGCTTGCTTACGACTTCAAACAAAGTCTATGAAATATGTGTGAGAATAGCCGAGGTTCTGCCAGAGCTTGGAAAGTGAAGTTGTCTACCCTTTTAAATTCTTTCCACAGTCAAACACTAGCATATACGGCACGTTCATGAAATCTTTGTGAGAAGTGGATAAATCTTAAATACTCACTTGCTGTTCTGTTTGTTCTAAAATATATTTTCCTTTTCTTCAAATTAAGTAAAGAAAAACATCATCAATCGTTCCAAATTGTGCATTGCTATTACAGCTGGAGCGAAAGGAGGTATGGTAAACTGCATGCAGATCTCCTGTCTTCTTGGCCAGATTGAATTGGAAGGTAGGCGACCACCTTTGATGCCATCAGGTCGCTCTGTGCCCAGTTTCAAACCGTATTGCACCTCTCTTCGATCGGGTGGCTTCATCTCGCAGAGGTCAGTGAAACGCATCTTGTTCTTGATTTATGTGTTTCATCAAAAAGACGTCGGCTGCATTGCCGAGTTGTGAGAGCCCTAGAACGACACTCGAAACCGCTTAAAAGCATGCGGCTGTGTCTTTAACAAGACACTTAAAGGCAAGCCTGAAGGTGGACACAAACATTGGCTTCCTTGCCTTCCCGTCCACTTAATCTAAATCTTCAATCACCGGGCGTAAGCCTGAATACGAAAAACAAATCTAAGAGACAAAGCGTCTTTTTCAACAAAAAATGACCTGTTTCCTCGAGTGTCAGAAGCTTCATTCATCACGCATGGCCGACCAGCGTGATTGAAAATAAACTAAAGCTTTTGTTTATAGTTGAAGAAAGACTTCACAAATCAGTTTTGTACACTCACCAGGTTCCGTACAGCAAATGCACAAAGTCATTTTGTACCCATGTATTTTTAGCATTTGTTGTACTCAAAGTTAGTTGTAATTTTATAAGGCAGTTTTTTGCAAAATAGCTTTAAGTTTGTATCTCTTCCATCTCTTCCCATACAATAGTCCAAAACTATCCGTACTAGTCGTTGTTCACTGTTCCATACCGACTCGATAATTTGCAACCAAATTCTCATCCAACCCTAATTATCTCAGGTTTCTGACCGGCATCCGACCCCAGGAATACTTCCACCATTGCATGGCTGGGAGGGAAGGCCTGGTTGACACCGCGGTGAAGACCAGTAGGTCGGGATACTTGCAGAGGTGCGTCTCATTGCTGTTTTCATATTCTACGATTTAGTTGGTTTAATGTTCCACGATGTGAATCGATACGTTGTCTATCCCAGACAGCAAAATTCGTCATTGTTACACTGATTCAACGTCTGTAGACGTCTCAAAGCTTGTTTTGGTAGTGCTTCAACATCAATCACAAATGTACGATCCATTTTGCTAGTTGGCTAGCAACTGGTTGATTGGTCGTACTCGTATGTGCACAGTGCAGACCAGTGGCACACTCGATTTCGCTTCTCCCCACACTTAACCGGATTGTTTTCGGTTTTCCAAAATCCAATCTAATTTAATGTAAAATTCCCGCTTTAAATCACCATCTGCTCATTCGGACCAGCTTGGTTTCAGCTCATTACACTCAGACAGGTTTTAAGAGACACTCCATTTCACAGGTCTTTGATAAAGCACCTCGAAGGACTTCTCCTATCCTACGATATGACGGTGCGTGACAGCGACGGTGGGGTGCTGCAGTTCATGTACGGCGAGGATGGCATTGACGTCACGAAGTCTGCTTACCTCCAGCAGAAACAATGCAAGTTTGCCGTCGACAACTTTGAAGTAAGTTGTTCTATCTGTTCTGCTTCGAAAAGCGGCAGACCAATTGTTATGTCGTCACGAAAGGGACAAAGCTTTTCTGCAGCAAACTACCCAGACTGTCTGGGTAGAAGCCTGTTGAGTGTTGATACCTTGAAGTAGTAGGGACTTGTGCTGTGTTACTTGAGGCATTTATGTGTCGTTTCTTACACTGATCGCTGGATTTTACGGCGTAAAGTAAAAAATAATGATTGATAAATTAAGGTTGATGATCTATTTAACCCTTTGCTTTTCAACGTTTTTTTGGAAGTTAACTGCTCAAGGGGGGGCCGTTTTTGGATCAAATTCAATCAGCTGTTACGTGTTATCCGCTGATGCTATTTCAACAGAAGTTGCACTGGTGTGAAAGCAAATCATTTGTCTATAAGTTTGAAAACTCATTATTTTAAAATTTTATATGTTAAACTTGATATTTCAATTTTTGCAAAGGTACCCAAAAACGACAATTTTGATTTAACTTGCCGCCTTTAATTAACCGTGCTAATCCGATTTCATGCAAACTTCTAAATAACAAAGAGCTCGATCGAACGCACGAAGTGTGTGTGCGGTGTGCCGAATCATTGCATTGATTAGAATTTACGACTTGCGAGCAAATCTTATTGTAAGCTACTCACTGATTCTAAAATAGTTACAATCAGAGTAATAGTGTTACACGAATTTGAAAAAAACAAAACTGCGTTTGTTGTCTTACATTTTTATCCTAAACTAATGCATTCCGAAACTCATGGCTAGCTTCTAGTTTTATGGAACCAAATTTCTCATAAGTAACACCTTAGCCTGCTTGAATAGCTGTTTACATCTTCGTTTGTGTATTTTAGGTCTACAATTGTGTTTGTAGTATGAATATTTTTAGTAGAGAGAAGACAATTGAACAAGTTGTTGAAATAATCTGGAATTTCTAAGTTCAAATTAGGTGCTTTTGAAATTGTGGATTTGTGTCAAGTCGCATCACAAATATCATGCAGGCCACATCATAAGTCATTTCGCTTACGGGTGTTTATAAACATGACTCATAAATTACATCCACAAAAAATACAGCATTTACATCAACAAAGCTAAGTTCGAAGCTCACTTTTTATTGAAGATTGTGTCAATCAATTTGAAAATACATTTTTAGTCAGCCAGTGTCGAAATAATGCAACAGCGAATTGAGGAACATGCGTAAACAAAGGAAATGTGAAATAACCCACAGTCAGCAAATCTACATAAATTTAACGTTTACAAATGTTGAATCAATGTAAAAGGACTGGATTGCTGACTGGGTCCTTATTGTTTGAAGCACTAAAAATACGCGTAAAAGCGACAACGTCAGCAAGGCAGTGATTATGTTTCTGGCCAAAAAAAAAATAACGTTTGACTTCAAAGAGAAAAATGATTATAACGAAGCTTCAAAGTTTGTCGTAAAACATTTTACTGAGATACAATAAACATAATCATTCTGTGCCAGATTGTGAGAAGACTTCCTAGATTATTTCCAACCATTTGCATGATTGCAAATTATTTTCTATAACTTTACATTGCTAAAAAATGGATTCTTTGTTGAAACAACGTGGCTACAATTCTATAAAAACTTTTTAGGCCTACTACATTGAAGTAATGAAATTTTTTTTGTGATTTTGCTGATGACGTTTTACAATATCCGAGAAGTAAAAAATAATAATAATGAACTATTTTACAAAACCGTGGTTTGCAAGTGCTTCACAAAAAATTGTTGGGGGAAAATTTACTATTAGACGTAAAACGTTTGTAAAAGAAAATTGTCGGTTTACGTATTTATAATGTTTATTGCGCTGTTATCGAATTATAAACTGCCTGTAGGCTATTGTCTACCTTTGTGGTTGCCGGCCAGCTTAGAGCAGCATGCAAACTAAGCGTTTATGGTATTTGCATCGTGTTATGATTCTCGAAAATTTCCCACAAGGTCTTTATTTTTATCGTGATATTTTGTGCCTCTTCTGTCCTAAACTTGAAGTTATTGTGCAGCACTATCCACATCGATTTTTAGACTCAGTCTTCATTGAAAATCTTTTGTGTGGTGCATCATTTCAAGTAGTGTCTTCCCCTAAACTGTTCCACAAATCGCCCAGAACCAGGTTGTTTATTATGTATCTTACAGCAGTTGAGAGCCCGTTATTGTATGTGTGGAATTATTACTGTAGATGTCTGACTAAATTCATGCCAAAGTCGAGCAAATTCTGCTTTCGGGATCCTTGCCGTTATTTACTGTATTTTGTGTTGATAAGTTTAGGCAGCATTTTTCCAAGATAAATGAAGACATCGGTATTGTTCGTCACTTAGATTTAGTTTTCTCAGCATTATTTATTCATTCTTTGATCCACTAGTTTGTCCCACTTTTGGTATAATCGGATCGTTTATAAATGGCGGGTCTTCACAATAGCCGGCCTCTTATACATTGGCGCAACGTATTCAGATGTTGAATCAATGATGAAGAAAGCTGATTTGTTGTTTGTCTTATGTGACGCCTAAATTTATGCCTCGTTTACAGTACAAAATATTTTGTAATGTACATTGTGTACATTGTACATTTTGTTTGTAGGCCTACATTACAAAATATTTTGTAATGTAGATGAGGCATTTTCATCTTTATTTTGCGCTCTTTGGAACAAAACACAGTGCACTGTGAAACAAAAATACAGGACATAACAACAAGTAGGCGACATAAAGCAGTGAAGGGACGCCATCGAGTTAGCTGCTACGTGTAAATGGAGCCTATCTCATAATTTTGAGTGTATCTCACAATTACTGTTTGCAAAAACGCTATTTCTCCGGCTTCTCCCAAAAGCATTTGCAGTGATACATTTCCTCAATTGCAAGTTTTGTCAATGAGAGCATTTCCATAGAACGTTTATTTCGAAACCAGGTTTTCGTGTCTTTATCCAAGAGAAGATTTCTTATTGTAACGTTTTTTATTCGTCAATGAATATTATCTGCTTGAAACAACTGTTTTGAATAGTTTGTGGCCTCCATAGCCTACTATTTTGATCGTGGATTGCTATTCTTCTTTGTAGAGCTGATAACGCAAAAAAGCTTGCTATTATTGTTTCTAATTAACAGCTTTGCGATCACTGGCTTTTCTTTGTAGCATAAGAAATAACGCGCTTTGTATTATTGAGGTCAAACCAAACAAAAGAAAGCAAGAGGACGTTTCTCTCTGCTCGCGCATATCGATGCACGAAGCAATTATGAGCTTATGGCTTGTCATCGCAATGTAATCCATTTCACGCTTTCCTGGAAGTTAGCTAGAAACAGCAAAAATTCACCAAAATCTTGAATTTACAAGAAAACTACACAACTTTTAGCATCAAATTTAATATCATCAGATCCGCCTGGCAATTTTAGGAAAAGTCAAGAAAAACCAAGTGCATGGCGTTACTGTGCTTCAAATAATTAAAGGAAATATGAGGGGGGGGCCAAATCTGGCCTCCCTTTGAGGAGCAAAGTGTTAAAAAAAATTATCTATTTAAGAGCAAGGACTGGAACTCACCCCTTGATCTAGTGTTTATGGGTTCGATACCTTATTAAACCACATCAAAGACTTACAAATGAGGCCAGCTGTTTTCGTGCTTGTACCTGGTTTAACTTTACAGCGGTGGAAGCATCACGTGACTATAATCTCTCCTCCCAGGCCATCAAGAGACAACTTCCTTCCATGGATACCGTGGAGTCCGTGTTCGATACTTCGTCGGCGCGACGCAAGTGGAAAAAGTACAATAAACTGAAGAAGAAACGAGACCGCTACATCCGAAGGGGCGGAGCTGACAGACCCAGGAATTCCGCCTTTCTCGAGTTTGAAAAGTCTTCCGATGACAACGAAACATCGCAGGTAGGCTTCTTTTAAGTTGGGTGTGATCACGAGTTGTGCCTTCATCTTTGTCAAATAGTTCCATAGCCTACCAAATGAGGGTAACAACTTGTGGTCTAATCCCATTCTTTCAAGTCGATCTTGTCTAGCACTCGCTTCCTTACTTTTTTCTACGTCCAATTATTCAAATCAACTACGCTTTTAATGCAGAGTGACGTTTTTTTTTGTTAGATTATTGACGAATGGAGAAAGTTGTCGAAAGAAGAACAGGCTGAGTATTCAGCGAAGGTTCGAAAATATTATTTGCCCGATCCAGTCATTTCTCATCTTCGACCCGACTTGTACTTCGGCTCGACATCGGAGCATTTTCACGACGAAATGCGGCAATATCTTCATCGAAACCCCGCGAAATTAAGCGCCGACGACGATGTCACGATCAAAGGTTTACCATCGCTGAAAGGGTGAGAAATGCAATGACGATGTCTGCTTTTCAATTTCTGGGTCGCAAATATTAAAATTTTAAATCGATAAAATGTTAAGATCGCGTTGTGCGCTTTTCAATTTTTTCTGATGCACTTTCTACAAACATTTGTATTCCCTATAACATGTCGTTACTTTGTTTTCACTTCAGGTTAGAAGACTTGCTTTCTTTGCGCTACCAGAAAGCGTTGTGTCAACCCGGAGAAGGGGTGGGCCTTCTAGCCGCGCAGAGCATCGGTGAGCCATCCACCCAGATGACACTCAACACATTCCATTTTGCCGGGAGGGGAGAAATGAACGTGACGCTTGGTATCCCCAGGTATGGCTCGGGAATCGTGTTGTTCAGTATCAACACAAACTAAGTCAACACGTCTACAGACGTTGAATCAGTGTAAAAAAAACGATTGATTTGCTGTCTGGGTATGGATATTTTTAACTCGAAAAAATTGCCATATTTTCTTGACTATAAAAGACAACTTTTGTTGTCTGGGTAGTTGCGATGTCCCACACAATCAATCTTCTCTTCCACTCTTCAGATTGCGCGAGATTCTGATGGTTGCGAGCAAACAGATCAAGACTCCTCAGGTGACTGTTCCTGTACTTGACGGGATGATCAAGAGGGCGAGGCGGCTATGCAAGGAACTGACAAAGGTTCTACTAAGTCAGGTAGCTATTTTTTCATCCGTTTACATTCAATCGACTTCATCTTTTGATACTTCTTGTCGCATTTCTTCATGTTTGCGCTTTCGTCTTGTGAAGGCAAACGCATCTTTGTGTTTGTTGGATGAGTAATTTAACTAATTTCTTATTTTAGTGTTTCTCTGACTCCATTGTGGCATTAAAGATCTATGTTTTTTTAAACTTTACTTCAAAACACAACGCGCATCAGCGCCAACCTCACTGGTGCATTTACAATGCTTGCTGTTTCGTCGTGTAGCCGTCTGCATCTGTACTGCTTCACAACCATCCAAAACAACTACAACATGAAAATGTTACTCCCCTTAATAGTCAGACGTTAGCACTGCACGGTGCTCTTCCTACTCAAGGCAGACTCATCGTTGGCCAATCAGCATTGCCGTTCACCACACAAAGCCATCAAGACTACCCATGATAAATATACGCATAATAAAATATGGACACATTTTGGCAGTAGACTGTGAAAAATAAAGTGACACATAACTCCAGTAAGCAAGTCAATCATAATTTACATTGATTCAACGTTTTCAGACGGTAAATCAATATAAATAAGGGCTGGTTTGCTGGCTGTATCGGCCTCTGGGCCTCATCAGGACCGCCCCTAGTTTGACTACGTCGTTGTTAACCGTTGCTTTTAGCAGTTAATTTATGTTTTTTTTAAAGAAAACACAGAAACTATGGTGGATAGTAACGGAGTCCGTGTAAGCTGAAACAGCTTCTGTTATTGCATCTGCATCATATGTACGTATCCCTCCAACTAGGTCCTCCACAAGTTCACCCTGGAGGAGACTTTGGTCGTGGAGCAACAGAGCAGGCATCGACGATGTGTCCTCAGCATTTCCATCCTCCCGGAGCAACAATTTCAAAAGGACATGGCGCTCTCTCGCGCCGATGTGTTACGTCACATTGAAAGAAGGTAAGGAGAAAATCAACCAACTTTAAATCTTGTAATTGGCAACGTTCAAAACATAATGCACAAACCGACAAGCATGCTGTGATTGAACCTTCACTGACGTTTGTTAGCGATACACCGCGCTGGTGATTCTTCAAACACTTTTTGTTTTCTGTTTTCCCCAGTGTATTCAACTGAATGCAATTGTAAATTTCATTTTTTATAAACTTTTATTAATTGTTTTTTAGGTTCAAGCATTTTCCTCATATGTTGTTAAACTTCAATTGAGTACACCCCTATAGAACTTAATTGTACTTTTCTTTCTCTCAGAAGCCTGAGAAGAACTGATTTTGTGTTGTTTGATAAGCCGGACTGATGAGTCCCACACTTGGACTGCGCAAGTTACGGAGAAGTTCTTAGCAGAGTTTTAACTTTGTTTTCTCTCTATTAGGTTCATCAGCCAACTCATCAAGTCGATTGCTGGGAAGTTGAAGAAACGAGAGACTGACGTTTTGATTCAAGGGGAGAAAAAAGATACAAAGAAAAGAGAAACCAAAGAGAAAGACGTGTCCGAAGAAAATGAAGCATCTCTCGAAGTGGTAAGTGTGAGCCCACAATAAAACGAGCAAATATTTATTTTACATCGTTTCAACATCACCAAACAGCTTCGTACCCCCGCACCCTCTTCCGATAATGAAAAAAAAATACCCCAGGCTCCTTGGCTCAAATCTTGCCATGACCAGTTGAGCTCAGCAATGAGAGTTGCAGGTAGATTTCGACGCTAAACTACATGTTGGACTTCGAACGTTGTTGGAAGTGACAAGAAACTGATTTTATTAGCTCAGACGTGCCCATCTTATTGATGATGCTGTTTACTCCAGGAGATGAATTATGAAGAAGAGGAGGAAGAAGTTCGAGTCCAGGAAGATGCTGAGGAGGAGAAGGATGATGATGATGACGAGATGGAATATGAAGGCAATGAAGAAGGTGGGATCAATATTGAGATTTTGAAGCCGTCACTTCCCAGTTGGAAAATCAGTCCCTTTTACATTGATCTGACTTATGCAGACGTTGAATCAATGCAAAAAGAGATTGTTTTTTGGCTTTGTAGGTTGAAACAAATGATAAAATTCCCGCTAGTTTGCAGTTTAGGAGCTTGCAATGAACAAACAAGTAAACTGAAACATTTTGGCCACATAAATCGCAATAATTCTATTCAAAGACAGTTACTAGAAGGAAAAATGAATGAAAAACGAAATAGGGGCAGAGCATCAAGAAAATTTGAACTAATGATATCAAAGACTGGTCAGGACTTGATTACAAAACTACAAAGCAGTAGAAAAATCTCACAACAGAGAAATTTGGCTCCTCATTGCCTCCAACCCTCGACGAGAGGAAGGAACTTAATGATGATGATGAACTGGCAATGATCACGTTTCAATCGTCGTTGCTTCGTCAGTATCTTCATCCACCAAGCTCAAAGCTCATACCTCCCAAATCCGCATTTTAGCAGTCTGACGATAGCCATTGCGCTAGCTTATCTCTCAGTTGCAATCGAAATTCAAAATTCAGATTGTTGTCGGAAAGCAATGTCTTCGAATACAGCCACTTTTCTGGCTTTGTCAGCCGAGTTGCAATCGCTTATCAAAAAATTGACTTTATTTTATACAAAACTGGACTGTTTTGGTTATTTGTAAAAAAAATAAAGCTGTAACAACACGATCTATTTCTATTCGAAATGTCGCTGTTTTTGAGATGAAATTGCGTCAAAATGACAGAAAATAATTAGAAACTCACGCAACAACGAACACCGCAACCTGCACGTGCCATATAGTTCGTATATTTGCTTAACCAAGCACGAGTCTAAAGTTAGCCCGGCACCGAAGTAACGATTCTACCGCACGCAGACGTCAACGACGATGCAGAAATGGTTGAAGAAAATTCACAGGCCGTGATGGAAGAAGATGACAACGGTATGACGTTGTGTCTGTGATTTTCGTGTTGCTGTATTGTAAGTAATTACTTTCATATACCTAGAGGGCAAAAATGACGGATTTCTCTGTTTGAGACATGTTCTCAGCCGCAAGGCATTGAATCTTTGAGATAAAGCAGGGCTGTGGAGTATGGCGACAAATGTATCAACTCCGACTTCGGACACGCCAGAATTCCTCCAGAATGATATTTCCGTATCTTTCCGTTTTGCTAACGGTGCTGCACTCTTTAAATTTTGTGTGTAAAGTTACAATTTCATTATTTTGCATCGTTTCAATGTACTAGCAGGCTTTTCTCTTTCGTACACGCGTGCCTGCTTCTGCAAATTATTATTAAAACTTTGAAATTTATGATTTATTTTGAAAGAGAAGGTTTTGTTTTTACGTTTAATTAACGTTAGACTACGGCAAGTCGTTAAATCAGTTTTTCCATGAGCTTGTTTCAATTTCCCGACGTCCTTCTTCAGACAACTCCCAAGAAATGGTAAACAATGTTCCATACCCCGACGAAGTGAAGCCCCGCTTGCTGGCAGTACAGAGCCTTCGCTCAGGTGACGTCTTTGTTGAAGACTACAAGTTTGACGTCACAGCGAATGGATGGTGCAAGGCAAGTTGGATCAATTGTGTAGCGATAATACCAAGACATCAAAATCCGTCGTTTTTACATTGATTCAACGTCTGCGGTTGTTGAATCAATGTAAAAATGATAGATTTTGCTATCTGGTATATACCGAAGCCTTGAATGCCTTGACTTCACCCAGCTCATAAAAGTGGTTATGTTCACATCCTTCCAACGTATTTTTACGTTTGAAGACGTTGAAACGATGTGAAAATATTAACTTTAGCTTAATGTGTAGTAGATGCGTTGCTTTTGATACTCACCTGGAAGCTTGCAAAGCTACAGCGTGTTTAACCCTTGTGCTACGTCACGCATACAACCACAGGTTAAAACAGTTTCAATGACGTTTTACAACTAATCAAGAATACTCTCCCATTTCTGCTAGTGCGGGTTTTTTTGCCCAAACAACGATGCCTTGACTTGTACGTGACAGCTCTAAAGTTTCCAGGCTAATTTCTAAAAACCTTATTTAAAAAAAGATAGCGCTACAATCATAACTTTTTCTTATCTTGATTAGATAACTTTGCTGATGCCGCTCTTATCCGTTAACATCGATCTTGCGTCACTCGTGCGTGAGTGTGCGTCAGTTAGCGCCGTACGCAAAGTTCCAGGTCTTGTGCGTAGCATACTGGTACCAGCGCAAGGCGAACAAGGGGTCATGAATCTGGTCACGGAAGGAATTAACTTTTATAAAATGTTTGAAAACGAAGACGTAAGTACTAATGCCTACAGCAGACTGTTGGTTTTCAAGACATTCCTTTTTGATTTCTTACCATAAGAAAACTGTACTTTGAAAAGTAACCTACTTATGTCAATTGTTTGTACATTCCCACTATTGTGTGAAGTCAAACTTGACAATCTAATCTAAATTAAGCATTATGCTGAATAAGCAAATCAAAAGTTGCATAACTGCTTGGCGACACTAAATGATCTAAATACGGAGTAAGCAAAATCTCCATAGAAGGCAAAGTCAACGGAAATAGAAAACGTGGCAGACAACATCCAGGCATGAACCGAACTTAACTTGACACTACTAAGCGAGCGTGTTCGAAACTGTGGCTCATGGAAACAGATGACTCAGGTTGATGCGCAATCTGCTGCAAGCGAAGAAGACGACTGATGATGAAGCATCGTCTTACCATCACGTGATCATTCTACCATCACGTGATCGTCTTACCATCACGTGATTCATGTATCATTTCTTCCCACATCTTGTGCAATACTTGATGTTGCTTCACAGCATCGTTGACTTGCTGATGATCTCAGTTCACAATATTGCGCCTTGTTTCTAACAGAGCCTGGATGTGAACCGGCTGTACTGCAACTGCGTCCACTCTGTGGCGCGGATGTACGGCATTGAAGCAGCGAGATGTGTGGTGGTCAAGGAGATTGCCAACGTCTTTGCCGTGTACGGTGAGTGGAACAGTTTATCACTGATTCATTTCACGTGTTTTAATGAAGAAACTAGGTTATAGCTTTGCCATTTAAAGATTTTTTTCCAATATATTACTTTCAAATCTTAATTAAAACGTCACATAAAGCAAAGAAGCATTTTTAGCATTTTTTTAAGTTCTTTGGTACCATCAACAACTTTGTCAAGTTTTAATCGTATGGCTTTAATTTTAATTATATAATCAACAATTAAACCGTTTCCACCGAGCAAAAGTTGCTCTTTTTACATCGTTTCAACGCTGTCAAAAGGCAATGATTGTCAGCTGGATATCTCTTGGCAATTAAACTGAAATCCTGACCATTCAAAAGGCATTCAAGTCGATCGGCGCCACTTGACAATGATAGCCGACTACATGTGCTACGAAGGCACGTACAAGCCTTTCAACAGGGCTGCCATCCGTTCCTGTGTGTCACCGCTTCAACAGATGACATTCGAAACTACTGTCCAATTTTTGAATCACGCAGCGCTGCATGGTGAGTTAGTGCATGGACTCCATTTTTTTATTGGCCCGGTGCGCTGTGCTTGATCTGATCGTTTATTTGCGTTTTACTTATAATTTGTTTATACGTTTTCGAAAATTGGGTGACTCTCTTGTACCATCAGCAAACGAAAGCCAACAATAATGCTGCGTTTATCACGTCACTTGAAAAAAACTCAAACGAAAAACTGTTTCATGTTGCACCAAATCAAGCATTGCTTGAGAATACATTACGTAGCAATACTAATAAAGGCACTTCACGTGATGATAGAACATCTGTGTTCATGCCACATACAGTAGATAAGAGTGCGAGATAATGTGTAGCCGAAAACGTTCGCCATGTTTTAATTTTATTTTTCTTTTGGGACACGACAAATGCCAAATTGCAAAAATGTATAGGTTAAATACAGCAATGCATCTTGCACCTACCGCTGCTTTAAAGTTGCAGCTTTCTGGTTTCGGTCTTTAGTTCAACCTACAGCGATTGCAAGGTTTAGAAAGCTCTTTGTGTATGTTAATTTTATTAAAACCAACTCAGTTTTGTGAATTAATGTAACTAAAACAATATTGTCTTAAAAGCAGATGGAAAGATGTGTGTTGTAAGCCAAAACATTGGCTCTCATATCTTCAATCTATACTTTTAACTTCTGTTGTTACATATTAATAGTTACTGCTGCTGTAATACTTCTAGCGGACATTATGGAGCCCTGGGATTGACCATGATCTATTTATTCAGGACTTCCAGATGATTTGAAGTCCCCATCATCGCGCATCGTCACTGGGCAAGTTGTCAATTGTGGCACTGGGAACTTCTCCTTGGTCTTTCCAGTTGCCGATTTCGCATAAACTGCCAGTCCAGTCTTTTTGGAATTCGTCCGATTGCTGTCGCCCGTTGAAGATTCAAAATGAAATCTGGCGACATTTTGAAATGTGGAAATTCCCAAACAACCAAAATCCGTCATTGTTTACATTGATGCAACGTCTGCAGACGTTGAATCAATGTAAAAATGACGAATCTTGTTGTCTGGGTTGTCTCACGAGTTGTTATGGTGCTACTTCCAGATAAGAAAACTGTTGCTGCTTTTTAGTTACCTTTTTCCAACAAAGGTTGACACGGTAGGCTAATGCCTCCTTATACGGCATGCAAAAAATCACCTGTTTACATCGTCTCCACGTCTGGCAACGTTAAGACGATGTAAAAAAGGGCAATGTTTGCTAGCTTGGTATTGACTTGGGTCGCTGCTTTTTTAGCTGTTTTTCTACTTTAAGTATGTTGTTTTTACGTTGTCAGATGCTGCAATGTTGCCATTTAGAACGAGATCATAAAACATCAGTTAAAGATTTCATGTCATTGAAATCATGCCAACAATCATAAGCCGGTTACATCGAATTCGCAAACTGATAAGCAAACTGCCTCTTTTGTGCGCAGCAATCTTGTTCTTAGCGATTTTTTCAATTAAACTTCGCTCGAAATAAAAGACGCGTAAAGCAGCACCAGAAAGCTTTCATCAGGTTGGAAGTTTGTCGCTCTGTCCGAAGGTTGGGCGTTCAGTCTAACTCGATAGCCAAATTGATTAAACCCCAGATAGCACAATCCAACATTTTTACATTAATTCAATGTCTGCAAACGTTGAATTTTGCTCTCTAGGCCGCCCGAATTTGTGCAGAAAAATCAAGCTGGTTCTACTCTCCGGGTGTGCGCTTGAGCAACGCATTTGAAGGACTGCGCTCCATTCAGCGGCACCTAATGGATGGAATAACCCTGACGACAGAAATTCGTGTTGGTCTGTGATAAGCCACAAGCCCGCCAACCAATGGAGTTAATTATTTATGACGCTCAACGTTCAGAGGTTTGCATTGGTTCTATGTTGAAGGCAATAGCCAACACGCGTCGTTTCACGGTTGTTGAAGAATTGAGAAACCAACAAAAATTGTGCTGTGAGATTTTGACCGTCAAATTACATGTTTAAGCTACCCATTCAATCAGGGCCGTGGGGCACAATTTAGGCCCTGTACAGGAAAACCTCTGGTCCTTCCAAACAAGAAACCTCTAAAAAAAACAATAGAACTCCAGATCACGTGGTTTTTTCTTCGTTGGTAAACCTCTTGAAAAAAATCCGGGCTCCTGAAATGCGCATTGATCCAAAAGTGCCTCTGATCAGCGCTACTGTATGTAATTGTAAGACACTACAACAATCGAAATGTGATAGCCCACACGTTAGGCTACAATAAAATTTTGTAACACGCCTACCTTAGTAAGTCATTGCCGTCAATTCAATAGGTAGGCTATATTTTAAATTTATTGCAGGTTGTCATACAACATAATAAAGTAATGAACATAAAAAAAACTTCGAATAAAAAGTTTTGGTTTCAAGACAACATTCCCACAATATGTTGTTTTTAAATTTTCAATACTGCAAGCTGCTTTCATCGGAGACGGAACTCATGCTTATGCTCCTAGCAGAACCTTCTCTCGAATGTGCATTTTCTTCTTCTGCTGTCTTGTTCCACGGAAAGTTTGACGTGAAGGCAGTTGCTCTTTCAAGAATTGCCCAAGGACTAAAAAAAGAATCGAAATGAAAGGAATTGTTTAAGATCAAATTAGAAGAAAAGTTTTAATAATTTGATCCATTCGGTCACGGATAGTTTAAGTACCATATGACGCCATTTCCTCGTTCTTAGCACTCCTTCACACATGACAGGAATCAGGGTATTTGTCCATATTTGAAAAGTAAGACCAAAATTTTTAATATTTTTCGACTCTGATTCACAACAAAGTTTTTCCCACTCCACTCCACAACCTTGATCATAACTGACAATACTTTTTTCCAAAATTTTTACTTTCATTGTTTTGCCTAATTTTTTTTACACGTGCTACAGCTCCCCAGCAGTAGGTCTAAGTAGCCTACCTCACCTTCTGTATACCATCCAAGTGACAAACAGGATCAGTTGAGCAGTGAACATCAGACCAAGCCCGATCATAGCCTTCGACCACAAACTTAAATTTCGGCTGCCGTCTTCGTTGGTACCCTCCACTATACAAGATTCATAAAAACAATTCTTTCATTATAGCCTAATACAGTATTTTTAGTTGTAGGTAGGCCCAGAATAAAGATAGGTTGCCCAAAACACACCAAAAACTATTTTTTTATGACAGTTGATAGGTTATTCAAACTCATTGTAGCCTACGGTAGGCCTATTATCATTATACTGTAGCCTACTGCATAAAGATAGAGGATTATAATTTGAGCAATTGCAGCATCCTAATGAGATTATACAGGGTGCACAAGCAATTAAAAATAACCAAAACTGCTTTGTGCTGCAACACATAAAAGCTACGACAATCGGTAGCCTAAAAATCCCCCTGAAAAATATTCATCTGAAAAAGTTTTGCTGTGGCAGTATATTTACCAGGGTGGATTTTTTAAAGCTATCTTTTGGAAAGATATTTACCAAAGAAAATATTTTTAGAGAGGTATTTGCCAAAAACAGTATTTTTCGAGGGGGCATTCATCTAGATTGCTAAAAGCTAGAGCATCGTAAACGTGGGTAGTCGTCTTCTTTGGTCTACACTTTTCCCACAGTCACTAATCTAACTTCGTCTCTGTTCAAAAACTTAGCTACTGTAAACATATAGCCTACTTCAAAAAAAATCTTAAATATAAATCTAATTTTTGCAATAGAACGAGCATCTGTTATTCTTTGAAAACCTAAAGAATTGAAAAAGAAAATTTTCGTAGCCTGACATAACCTATGTAGCCTATAGCATCTCACGTCTGCAGTCTGGTTTTTCCTTCGTCCAGGACCCATTACGAAGGCAAGTGGCGTTCCCAGCTCCAAACATGACGTAGTTTTCCTTGCAGGAGAAAATTAAGGTGGATCCATACACAAATCTTTTATATTCCTGAAGATATGGAATCCCAGGATTTGCGCAGCCGGTTTCTAAAATGAGTAGTAGGTTAGCCTTCCGCTTAAGCTACTATCAACAGAAGCACAACCAAACTGCTCTTAAAAATGAAAGAATCATGTTTTTACCAACATCTTTGCAAAAATACAGTATTTTAACGTTTAACACAGTAACTGTATATTTAGGCTACTTACTTATCTCACACATAACGCCCTTGTAAGCCTCCATGCATTTACAGAAGAACTTTTCTCTGCTGACCAACATGCAAGTTCCGTTATACTGACACGGATTGGAAGCGCAAGGAGACTCTTTCTCTGAAAGATTTTGCAAGTATGTAATCCAACACCTTACCGAAAATCGCTATACCTAGAACGACCGCACCGGTCAATTGACCAGTAGATAAAGATAGCGCTATTTGTAATTGTTTCCGTGACAAATTATCTCGTTTGTAATTGGTAACAAAGCTAATGATAGACTTGACATCAAATGAGTTTAGTTATTCGATATTCGATACAGTAATAGCCTATCAGAAAAAAGTTAGCAAAAACTTAAAGTCCAAAACCACTGGAAACTCAATATACTTAGAAGCTAGAACGACCACATCGGTCAAATGGCCGGTAGGTAAGCAAATGAGGATAACGTTATTTGTAGATGTTTCCGAAACAGATTATTCATTGGGATGGAAAAAGCAAGCCTATGCCAGAGCTTTTGTCAAATAAGTTTGATTATTCAATACCTTCAAGAATAATTTTATCTAATATTTCCACTTACCGGTCAATTGACCGGTGGAGTAGTTCTAGGTATATTTACAAATTGTTTGGAGGTTTTTGAGTGTAAAGCGATTATTTTCGTAGAGTAGGCTGCGTAGTTTGTATTTAACTCGAAGATTAACCGTAATGTCAACCGAATACAATATGCTCATTTGTGGGAAATATCGCAAAAAACAAATGCCCTACCCTGACCAGTATGATAATTTTAGGGTTTTAAGAATTATTATCACTATCGTAACATGAAAATGAAAATATATTGTTTTCCTTAAATTTATTGTTGCCCTACGGCTGGATTCTGATACGGACGGTAAGTTGAAAAAAGCAGAAATAATAGACTTATGGGCGATGGCGTTCCAAATTCTGATCTAAAAATAGCCTGAGGGGTAGATTTGTCGAGAAAATCGGCAAAGGGCGAATTAGACTAAAAACTGCTTTATTAAGAAAGACAAAGAAGTAAATTTTTTTTGATTTTTAAGGCTTATTTTTACACTCTACTTTGGCTGAAGCTTTAAAATGTTTGTTAAGGAAATTGATAATGTTTGTTCAACTGAAAAAAGAACTGAAGTCCAAAGGCTGCAATTTTTTGGGCAAAGGCAATAGTTGCAAAACCTTTAGCAGAAATTGTGGGTCAAAATGAGATAACATTGACGGCTGAAAGTTGCAAACATTTATTAAAAGTTCCCCAAGACTTGATTGACTTACCAATTTCACAACGGTATCCCTTGAAACCCTGTGGACAAGTGCAGGTGAATTTGTTTAGCACTTCTTCCTTTTGTTCACATCTTCCTCTGTTCAAACACGGGTGGGATAAACACTCATCAATGTCTGATTCACAGTAACGCCCTGAAATTCTGAAAAAAAAAAACTATTTCTCATGGTAGCCTATGTCATTATTAGCTGAAATCTTTGATAACCTTTTCCGGCAAGTTTTGAATTTCTTACAAATAAGTAACTCTGCTTGAAAACCTTTTGTGAGGAAACTCATACCGATACAAAATGAAGTCTGGTTATAGCCATGTTTCATAATTTGCCATTTATCAACAGTTTTTTTAATCATCAAATGTTTCTTTTTTATGTACCGCCTGTACCATGTTCCAGGCTAAGGCGTTCATGCATAGTTCTTTCCCGGTCCTTTATCCCGGTATTTGAAGGTAGGCCTAGATTATTTAAAATTAAGGTTATTGAGTGGTTATCAAAGGTTATCTAATGTTTAAAAAAATTATTGAACTATTTTGTTTGTTTTTTGTTGCACTAAAAACTATTGCAGATGTTACATTTACAGCCATACACTATCGTTTCACCCTACCCAGGCGGACAAGCGCAATCTGGCAATAAGGTCTGTATGTTGAAGTGACACCGTCCAGTTTTGCAAGGGGTGGGGTCGCAGGGGTTGTATCCAATTGTTTCTGACAAAAAAAAAAGAATAAAAATTCAAGTCGGGCGGTAAGTTTTGAGTTCAAAATAGGGCAAAAAGAAAATGATTTTGAGGAGCAACATAGTTTTTCAAAGCAAACATTCGACATAAAATAAACAATGCAAAAAACAGTAGGTTAAAATAAAAGTGAGAATGATTGCGAAACGCCCTCTAAATATTGTGACCTTTTTTTGCTTTAGTTTCATTATGGCTTTTAAGAATACTTTATCCGCAAGCATGTACTTTGTTCATTCATAATTATATAGGATAGTAGCCTAGCTTATCGGCTGCTACTTTTACTATCGGATCGAAAGTATAGTAGCTAGCCTACATCAGGCTATAATTAACCTTGCTTTTTAACCGACTGCTCTTGGAAGTGATATCTTTAAACCAAGGGTCTCAATCTCAAATTACTCTGAGGGCCAAATGAACATTTGTAAATTAACCCTAGAGCCGCAATACATAATTAAGTTAAATTAACTAAATAACCCAGTAAAAACGCAATAAAAAAGTAGTAAGAACAAAGATGAAAAAACACTGTACGAACGCAAACAAAAAAGAACCCAAACGAATGGACGAACTGCAGAGTAAAAATCAAGCAATCAACTTTCAAACAGGGCGGAAAAAACTAAACCCAGGGATATCTAAAGAAGGGGATACGAAGGCTTTTATTACGTCTGACAATAGAAGGGCTTTTGTTTATCGTAAATAATCTGTGTTTATCGTAAAATGACAATTGGCACCGATAGTAGTTTAATAAATTTTGTTATGATAACTTGCATTGCGCTATTAGCATCAGGCCTGGATATTCACAGCATGCTTATGGTTGCTTGTTAATTCAACTACTTGTATACTTGCTTTACATCTAGCCTACTGCAAAGGCTTTGTTCAAAAAACCAGCTTACTGGTAACTTTTCAACTGTCTTTGTAAGCAAGTATTCTTTAAATATGCTCTACGTAACATTTGCTAACTGTCTCCTGTAGCTCACTGTACCAGCTGCACTACAAAACTTTCTACGATTTTAAAAAGAACCACATGTTTAAAGCACCACAAACTACCGCCCTGGTAGTGTCACGAGAATAAGGCAATCGCTGCGAGCCTTCATATCCCCTTCTCTAGATATCCCTGACTAAACCCTTGAAAAACTGACCTCAGCTGATATCAAGGTTACCATTGGGACAGCCACACAATAAGTGAATAAGCAATGTGATTGTCATATAGCAATACAAGTTTTTTGCACACAATAAAATGGCGCGACAGTAGTGCTTTAAAGTCATGTGAAGCTTGATGGGCATTTTCAGATTTTTTGAGCAATTTTAGAGCGAATTTTACGTTTTTAAACCCATAAAAATTATTTAGGCCACTGTAATTGTTAATTATTTCAAAGTTTAAAAATGCATCACAGGCCGCACCAAAAGTCCTTGCAGAAATGCTTGCTTTAAACTAAATCCACTTACGTTGAAATGTTGCCTGAAATCCTCTGTAATTTACACGGTCATCGCTATGAAATCGAACTTTGAGACTGCCCATGCCTTGGAACGCATCCTCTGGCTTGAAGGTTCTAAACAAGAGGAAACCATGTGAAACTTTTAAGGCACAGCAATAGTGTATAACTGCGTGAAACAAGCAGAGATGTACGTATACGCCGCAAATTCTACGCCGTAGACTTGCGGCGTAGACTTTTTGTTTACGCTAACGCTTGCGGCCACATTTTATTGGATAGTTGTCGCTTGAGGCTACGTCGTAAAGTTTTTGCGGTTTTTTAGCGCATAACGTTAGCGCATACTTTTTAATGTCTTAGCTGTTGTTTGCATTATTTTTTATCAAACTTTCCAAATTTTGAATAAGTTGAAAGAATGTTTTCAATGGGCAAAGACATATTGAAACCAAAACGCAGCAAAATGTCAGATGAACACTTTCAGATGCTTGTGTTTCTTCGTGGAAATTCAAAATAAAACTTGTTTGTTTCGAGTGGTTTATACCGTGTGAATGTTTGGCACTTAGCAAACAAAATGAGTTTACGCTAATGTATGCGCTGACGCTGACGCCGCCAACTTTTTTTACAAGTTACGTTGACGCATACGGCGTATGTTTTTTCGAACGTTTGCGTTTACGCTGACGGCGTCAATATTTTTTGTATGCGCGTACATCACTGGAATTTCTGGAAACAAGCTATTTGTTCTTCTGGCAAATATAGGCCTACTGTAGGCTACAGAGAGTAAATGGTAAACTAGCCTAAGTGAGTATGGGATTCGTGAAGTTTACTGCTGCAAAAAAGCATTTAACAATAAAATTAAGACGTCGCCACCTGAAAGTTCAGTTGGTAAAGAATCAAATCTGCACAAAGAAGCAGCAAGATCAAGGGCCCTGCTTCGGTTTTTGGGGTGTTCGCTTAAGCAACGCAGTTTCAAGGACTGCTCTCCATTCAGCGGGACCAAGTGGATGGAATAATTCACAAACAACAACACTTCAAACAACTATGAAAACTTCACTCTGACAATCTCGGAAACTGGCCCTGCGTGACTGCCTCAGCGGTTCAAAGTCTCTGTAAGTAGGCCATGCGAAACCGCCAATAACCTACCAAAGGCTTTCACAGTCGGATAATAAAGATTCACAACAAGGACAAGCCAACCAACGACTACGCATAACATAACTACAGTATATACAAAGTTACAAACTAACCAATTTCAAGAATAGGCTATTGTGACAAGTAGGTCTAATGCATTAACACAGATAATAATTTCACTTCAACAATGCATTACATTATTTAAACAAATTTCAACAATACATTGACACAAGTTAACAGTATACAATATCTATACAATACAATACACAGGCTACATACATTACATAACATACACAATATTCAATAGAATACATTGACAAACTTGCAAAGGCAAATGGAGTATGATGGAATGGGCTTGTGTTAAGTAAGGAGGAAGATAGTTTTCTTTAAAAGCTATTGACTTTGAAGGTAGATGGAAAGAGGAAACGGAAATGTAGCCTACAAAAAGAATGTGAAAAGAACAGGTGAAGAATGAGACAAAGTCGGACTGAAGAAAGATGCGACGGACAAAATGGGATGGAGAATAGAAATGAAGTTATCGCTACAAGGGAAGAATTGACCACCCCCACTAGTGCGAATAAAACGAATTTGGATAATAATGAGTAGCCTATGATGAGTGATTTTGATGACACAAGACAATACACTGACACAGTATAGACAGCAACGGCAAACTGCAAAGTGACTGACCATCCTATGCCTTTCAGTAACTTTCAGACACAAAATGCATAAACTTTATAAACATGATTTGTGATAGCCAAATCTTCTAAGCTATAAATTTATGTTTCTACCACAACGATGTAAAGGTCGATATGGTTTGTACGATCTATTAAAAGATTATAAAGAAGACTTTCTGTTTTTTTCCAAATGTTTACACCAGTATGCCTACAGAACATTATAGTTTGGTGATTTTGTACCGTGGGATGTTGCAGAAAATAAAGATCTAAACAGTTAAGTTTCCAGTTTCATTCGATTTTATAAATAAATAAGTAGGTTTAATGCTTTTTTTGTAGTCACCAGGCTTATGCCCAGTGGTTAAAGATCTAGATTTAATGTTTGAGAAGACAGGAAAGCCAATCTTCATTCCCACCTTCAGATATGCCCTTAAGTGTCCTGCTAAAGACACGACTACATGCTCTTGAGCGATGTCGATCCGGCGCCCTTTCGAGTGTGGAACCAGCAGTGTTCACTCTTATAACCTGAGGTGGACAACTGTGCAATTGCGCAGTAACATTGGGTCATTTGCGCAGTGAAATTTTGTTCTTGCGCACTTGCAACGCTAAACTTTTGTTAAGGTTTTCCACAAATATCTCGTTCTAAACGTATTGCACAATATTTCCTACAAAACGTTATCAAGAGGGCTTCAAGCAAACTTCTCTAAAAGGTGTGAGTCAATTGCACTTGTTTTCAAAAATCAGCTTTATCCTATTGGTTAACTGCTCGTCAAACTGGCTTGACAAGGGGTAACCGTGAGAATGTATATAAACATACGGTTTGAGCAACTTTTCACTTAGGTTTGCTACTTGAGGTTTCATCAAGGGGCATGCTTAAGAATCATCCACTTTTTCATCCATGCTCGATCACCAGTAGTCGTGACGTAAGCACTACGTTTTCATTGTACTCAGACATTGCACTTGACAACCGATTGAAACAGTTGCAGTCTTGACGTTGGCAACTTCGAGTACTTTTTCAAGAGGTGAGACTTGAAAATAAAGTTTTTTATGTGACTTTACCCAACCTTGTTTCGAATTTTCTTTTTGAAAATATTTGCAGCTGCGCGAAACTTTATTAAATTTCTACAGTGATTTTTAGGCTTTGTATGGCTCGACTGGTGTGGAACAGAGGTTCACAATTCGACCACAAGGCAACTTGTGGAGCACCACAAGAGCTGGATTTCAGCCGGAACGGTCCGGAGCGCCGCTCCGGAAGCTCGATCAAAAAGTTGATTTGTCCGGAACGGCGTTCCGGAAGCTCAAATATTTGATGCTCTTATTATGCTTTGCCCTGTTCAGTAAAAGTATATCCATAATTCTTGATAAATCGACCACGTTAAATCGCGTATCCACTCTGATAATTTATCTTTGTACCAGTCTTGACGGAAGCGAACCTGTGAATGTATTTTGTAGATCTTGCTGAGCTCGCTATAGCCTTACGGCGAATGGCATCTTTGATTTCCTGAGGAGCTGCCTAAAATCATATGGCATGTCTACAATATTTTTATCTTCTTGTTTAATTGGTGTTGGATGTGATGGCGCGGCTGTGATGTTAGGTCGCAAAAATGCTGTGGCAAAATTGCTTCGTGATGAATTTCCAGACATTGTGGTGTGGTATTGTGCAAACCATAGATTGAAACTATCGGTTCGTGATGTTGTAAAATCAGTCAATAATGTGAATCGATTTCGATCTTTTATGGACAAGCCTTTACTATAGCCTTCTATAGCCTTTACCACGCTTCTCCTAAAAATAGCAGGGAATTGGGTGAATGTGCAGCGGCTGTTGAAGTGCAGTTGTTGAAAATCGGAAGGGTAATGGACACACGTTGTCGTTGGGTAGCTTCGAGTTTCCGCACAATTAATGCCATCTGGAATGATTTTCCAGCACTTGTCGAACATTTCAAAAAGGGAGCTAGTAGCGACACAATAGATTCTCGGGAAATATCAAGGACTCTTGTCGAAGATAACATCCACAGATTTCTTGTTGGACTTGGCCTTGATCTACGAATCCTCGCAAGAATTATCCGAAGTGGCCTAAGCCTCGAACTGCAAAACAGAGCATGTGGGCTATACTGTTTGGGATGCAGATAACAAAATTAATAATCTTGCAAAATTATTTGAAACACGTGGGAACGAACCCGGGCGACATTATCGCATTGCCAAGGATGCTGAAGAAAACTTAGAGTTCAAAGGTGTGGAATTGCATGTAAACAATTGCAGAAATAGCCCGCTAATCAATCTCCGCACCTTCTATCATCACTTAGGAAATTCCATCCAAGATCGCTTGTTGAATTCAACAGACTTGTCATTTAGTAACAGCTGCAAAATACTTGATTCAACTACTTGACCAGAGGACACAGTAATGGAGAAAACAAAATCATTGAAGTGACAAAGAGATTGCGACTAGATGATCACGAAGCTGTGAGAAGACTTTATGAATATATAACTACGAAAAGAAGATCCCAGAGTCTTCAAAATTTGATAACTTCATTGAAATCCCTTCCAATTTCATCGAGCGAGTGTGAACGCGGATTTTCACAAATGAACCTCATACTGACATCTGACCGTGCTTCTCTACACACTGTAATTGTTTCAAGTCTACTCTTAATACAAATGGTCGGTCCTCCAGCCCTCCACTGAAAAAGTTTTCACCAACGGAGTATGTTGAATCCTGGTTGCGCCAGAAACGTAACTCGGCAATTGAGACCCGAAGTCGCCAGAGGGTTTATGGTTTTGAATAAGATCAATGTCTTGAAAAATTGTAGGCTATAACTTGTTGTAATTTTTTGTGCTATTGTTTCACTAAATAAAATACGAATATTTGCATTGAACAACGCCATATCATCTATAGACCATGATACTTACTTTAGCCACGTTTGCGTACCACGTGTGTTGTTTCAAAGTCTTATAAGGGCATATTTCTGAATCTCTTCTACGGCACCTAGCGCATTTGGAAAGTAAAAAACTAACGTTCCGGAAGCTCTGGAAATCCACCACTGATCACCACTACAGTATATGATGGATGTCATGCACTTGCCTAAGATGACTTTAGGACAATAGCCTTTTGTAAAATCAACTTATAAAGCGCCAAAGCAATGAATTTATTTCAAGCTCAATATTAGCAATACGTCCACCTGATATCGGAATGATATGCATAGAAGTACAATAACATACATTACATACCCACAATATTTCTTTGTTCCAGCCGAGTCAATTTGAACGAAGAGGTAGTCATAGTCACAGGTTATGTTTGAACCACCTTTACCAGGTTGAACTGATAGGCCCCAAAGTTTAAACTAATAAAAAATACACAAAAAATATGAGATCATTAATCATCAATAGCATGTCATCTTGTAAGATGCGATTTTTCGCCATTATGAAGAAAACTGTTTTTTAAACGATTGTTATCATGAGCTTCGTTTTTGCATTTTGCAATCTATATTTTTTATTCGTATCAAACAAGCATTCCAACAAGCATTCCAACATTCCGCACTTGCTGTTGTTTCTCGAAATTTAAGTCATAAGTAGAGTAGACAACCGGAAACAGACATTGCCGTCGGCTGCAGCGTGGGTCAGGTGTACGTCGGAAGGCGTACACCGATGCATAGCGCTCAAGTCCGCTTTCCCGCAATGCAGGATAAAGATATGACAAACAAACAAACAAACAAAACAAAACCATTTTGCTTCGAAGTTCAAAATACATAGAATACATTCAAAGATTAGGGAATATTTTAAATCATTCACCTGAACAAGTGTAGTTCTGGCCCCTGACAAGTACCAGTCACAATCAAGACTGGGTGGGTAAGTTCCATCTCGGTTTGTTTTTGTGGGGTAATTGGGGGTCGTCAGAATACCGTAGGTCGCGTCTGTAGTTATTTCTAAGTTTATATTTTTCCCGCACTCCTGAAATATTTGTGGACTTTGACCTGTTGGTTAAAAAATGAGTTGTTCTCCTCTGACAACAAAATTTGTCATTTTTACATTGATCAACGTTGAATCAATGTAAAAATGACTAATTTCGTTGTTTGAGTGGTTAAAAAATGAATTAACAAGGATATATTTTAAGGGAATAATAAAAAAAAATGTAACTAAATGCCTAACACTGAAACTTTTTCACAGCTCTGCATTATTGTTGCAATGATGAAGTAACAAATTATATTTTCTGATGCAATTCGGTGATAAAAAAGTACAACCATAAAAGCATTTATTGCATAGTATATACGTAGTGCTGGATTTACGTTACTTTTCAACTTAGCAGTATTTTTCTAATGACTTGGCCTAAAACTTGAAGTTTACATAAGTTATTTTTCTAAAATTATTTACTGTAGTAGTAAGTTACTGTTTTCACGAACGTATAAGGGCATTTGCACATGGTATATTTTCGAATAGTTATTTTTACTAACTTAGTTAGTGGTTAGCTATCGTAAATTTACCTTGAACGAAAGTTTCTGCAACAAAAAAACTGAGAAAAATAACTTCTAAAGTATCGGACGCGGATTTCATCATGCAAGTAAAGACTGAACATTCAGTGCCATTTGCTGCATTTTAATCACATATGATTTTGCTCTATGATCATGATAAGTCGTAGAAGCCTGTAAACAACAACAGTCGTAGCTAATGAGCTGTCAAAAATTTATCAACGCTGATTCAAGATGTTTATAAAAAGAATGACTACAAAATTTATTGGTAGTTTCATTGCAACTGCCACGAAGATATTCATAAAACAGTACAACTTGAAAAATTTCAGTTTTATTACTCTGACATGTATGGAAACTTTACAATCTTTCCTTGTTCACCTGTGACTATTGGGGACATTTATTAACCATGATATTACGTTGGCACCACACAACGTAGCCTACGATATTATACTAACAAAACTGCTCTCTTCGAGTCATATAGGATACTTCGAATCATTCCTGACTTTTTCTGTGATGGCTTGCTTACACAAAAACCGTTTTCAGTACAACATGCGTTCTTTCTGACGATTTTTAATCCTTATCATAATTTTTCAACTTTATGTGTCTAAAAAAATGCTTTTTCATTTTTTTTGGAGACGCTATAAATAGTTGAACTTGTGTTGCAGAGGTAGGCAAATCTAGAATTGTTCTACTGCAATTTAAATGCTATCAGTTGTTTAATTCCATTTTTAGTCTACTGGTTTTGTTTCCGAAAAGCAGCAATCATATCTGATCGAATTATATTGTTCAACAACTTTGTAAATCATGAAACAAAACCTAAATTTCAGTTTGTACATTATTAGAGCTCATTCGCGGTCATGCCACACAAACATTGCTTTGAAGGTTTCAAGGAGCTGATGCTTATCTAGAAAATAATTCCTGGCTTCATTTTTTTTTCTAAATTCATTGTATCAGTTTATTAACATTGTTGGAACGAAGATTAAACTTTGCGTGTGAGGAACAGGTCATTACGTTTCATTCGAGACACTCTGAAAACTAAACTTTCCAAACAATGCCTCGAACTTGAAGTTCTTACAGCGTAATTGAGAAATAATGAAGTCTCCTTGCTCGCGTGGAGCTCCCCTTGAGTGCGCCATTCACGTCACGACCGGTTGGGTAGAGTGGATTTTTTAAGATTTATCATTTTGTAGCCACTCAGGCTCAATCAGTGAAGGCATTAATTAGGGACTATACTTGAGATTGAAGCTAACGACCAAGTCATTAACCACTTTGTTAGTGAGCAACCAAAATATTTCTTTTCTTTAATTGATAATGACCGAAATGAAATGGTTGCCAAAGTATAATAGAAACTCCATATAGATCTACTGTAAACAAGGGGTGTGTATTGATCTTGTGTAAGACAATGCTATGTTTTTTTGTATATATAATCTACATTCAATATGAAACTTGCAAGAAGATCTTGCATTTTTTCTTGCTGGTGTGCGATTCGATTGCATTTCTATGAGTAAATTTGCCAATCAATGTATTGCATCACTTTCACAAAGTTCATGGCTGTATTCAATGGCGTACGCAAGATTTTCTCAAAGGGGGGCCATTGAAAATGCTTTTGAATCGAAACCAGAAAAATTAAAAAACGCCCATCTGCTAATAATAGGCGATAGGTTACTGGCATAGGTACTCAGCTTGCATTGACGATAATGTTTTAATTTGCAACGGCTAGTTTACTCATTTGGATAGATGTTGTATTGAAAACAAACGATACGATATAACATTCTTAACGTCGCATTTAGCCTAATGCCTTACGTAGACGACGTAGTTGGCTTACTAAACCATGTACTTCTAAGAAGTACATGACTAAACCCAATGAACTACGCGTATTGAGGGTACGTTCGGTAGCGTACGCAGAATTTTGTTCTGTGGGGAGGGGGCATTCGATATAATTTGACTTTTTTTTTTATCAAGAGTTGCCTTAGCCTATGCTACTCTATAGTCTGACCAAGGTTTAAGGTAGCTTACCTGTTGGTGAAATATAGACTCTCACGGTCTTTGCGTATGTCACTGTACAGACACCGATTCTGAATATGAAAAGCATAATAGTAGGCCTAAACGGAGAAGTAAAAACCATATTAGTTCGATCATGATAGGCAACGTCATTACCTTAATTAAAGCATAAATCGAACTACTCTGTGAAAGTTTAAATATCGAATGCAATTTTAACTTTCTCAAAAATTACCGCACTCTGAGCTACAGAACGAAAAAGAAGGCCTACCCTAAACCATCCTCAAGCAATAACATATTTACATTACACAATTACAATAACGCTGAAAAAACACGCTCAGTAAGAGACTAAGAGTATGTAAAGCTAATGAACCATTCAATGGACAATTGAAAACTTTGATTAAGATTCTCAAGAAATGTTGCTTTCAACTCTGGTTTCTCTCCAAGCGTAGCCTACCGGTACCCATGAAATTTCATATATCATTAGCCTATTTCAAGCTTTGATACATCTAAATTTCGATAAATGTAATACGTTTTTATCATGCGAGATTATATTGATTAGATTACCTATAAAAGTTATTTTAGATATTTATGGTGGCCCATCAACCTACGCCAGACAATAAACAAAATTGAATTACAATAGACCCAAAATGGTTTGCATGAGATCTTACGTAGGGCGATAAAATGACGAAAGAGACAATAGTGTTTTTAATTATCGTCCAGCAATAATGGTGAGAGCAAAATAATGATAAGCCGGAGTGCTAGGACTAAATTCACCTGATTAGAAACGAAAACCCGGAATCTAGGCTGTTGCGTTTGCACCAAGGTGATAAACGCAACGTACACAATCAAATAAGTAATTTTAGACAAAGTCCAATCGTCGATTGTTCTTGCTAAACTCTGTTATTACGTCTTCATAGTTTAGCTCTAACTCCCGATGAATGTACAATAATGCCAGTCCGTTGAGACGTTCTTCTCCCATTGTAGATCTCAAATAATTCTTTATGTACTTTAAAGTACTGAAAGATCTCTCATTCGTAGCTGTTGTTACTGGTATAGTTGCAAATATCTGTAGCAACGTTGCGATGTTGGGGAAAGTTTTTAGGTCCACTGCGGCTTTGAAAGCATCAATAACGTTATCAGGTATACATGAACTGTTTCGCCAATGGATTTGCCATCTCAAATATTCTATTTTGACCGAATCTTTTCCACATGAAAAGAGCTGCACGTACTAACGTTTTTTTCAATGGCTTCAAATGGCCGACTTGAACAATATTTCGGTAGCAGAGATTGAAGTGAAAATGCAATAGTTGTTTGAGAGCTGTATCGTTCTCGCAATTGCAGAAGACAAGCGTCTAAGAAAGGATAGAATACGCTTCTGCGGTAGTATTCAGAGGGAGTGTCAGCTGGTACATTACTTCTCTGTTTTTGAAAGCGAGCTAATCTCGGTATAGTAATGGCTTCACCGCAGGCTATAGTTCCTCAAATCAGGAAAAAAATAAAAACAACATCATCTATAAAACAACATTGTTAATTGCTTTGACAGAGCAATCCAAAACATATTAAATGCCTTAATCTACGTCGTTAACTACTAAAACATCTTTAGGGTGGGGCATGGCCCAATGCCCCCCTCCTACGTACGTTAGTGGCTGTATTCTTCTCCACAGATTAATAGAATAAATTAAAAACAATGAAAACTATTAATACTACAAAAAGTGCTCAATGCTAAGCAAAAAGGCAAAGCTGAGCGAATTAAATCAAATATAGTTATTACTATATCTGAAGCCTTTACAAATTGTTTCACCTAACGGATCATCAGAAGGTCTTATTCAAATATAATAAATTATATGCTTTTGTCGTTTAGTGTTTCCTAACACATCATGAAACTTAACAGTGTGGGTGAAGTTCCAGTTCTATAAGTATAAACTGATTGTTCGTCTATACTACTTTTTCTTGATGGTTCACAAAGATGTCCGGCTGCCATTGTCACTTAGTTTCTATTTCATTTTATTTGTCTGCAAAAAATACAACAAGGTTAAAAGAACTGCTCTATGCCAAAACCTAAAACATTGGTCCACAACATGGACAAGTTGGGTCCAGAAGTCACCTAACGCTTGATTGAGGTGAAGAAGAAAAATGTAGAGGCTTTGGCTTGATCGCTAAGTCAAATAAATGTTTACAAAAACAGAATAAGTTACCACTTGGCTAACTCACTTTCGAAATATAAAATCAGTGAGCAATAAATGCCAAGGGCAGCATCTAGGGGTTGAAAATACTATTTTGTCATGTCAGAAACGGTTTATAGCCTATTCATAACAGAGAGCAGTCTGCCATGCAACCTAAGTTTGAACAAAATATTTAAAAAGCAACAGCAGTGGGTTTAAATTCACCAGAGCACCTGTTCAATATGGTGCCATTACACGCTTCAAATAGTGTTTATAAAAGAGATTGTATTGTAGTTTAGCAGCCAGATGATGAAACATCAAAGACGCGACCAAATCGTCTTCTTTATATTAGTTTATTCACGGCCTATACTAGAACACGGCCAAATATGTTGCTATTTGGGAAAATTGCTAAGAGTCTTAATTGTTACAATCATAGCCATGACAAACCTGGCATTTTCCCACTTACAGAAGTATGTAAAATAAGCAATATTTGCATCTAGACACATTTTTGGCTTGTTTTGCCAGAGATTAGATATGTATGTTAAGCACAATTTATGCAATAAAAATGTAAAATATGTAAGACTTTCCAACTGCATCCTGGAGGTGGTCTCATCATACAGTCGTTAGGCTTTTTGTATAGCAGGATCTTTCGCCAAAAGACATATTTTACTTGCAAAATTAAACTTGGAGAAAAACAAAACAAACTAAAATTTATATTGGCACATCAAATGAACAGCTTACAACATAGAATCCACAAAAAATTCTTGATATTTTAAATGGAACATGCAATTGCACCAAACGATACTACATCCAGGGTGCAGTTGAAAAGTCTTACATATTACATTATTATTGTGTAAACTGTGCTCAACCTAGATACCGTACCTAATCTCCGGTTAAACAAGCCAAACATATGTCTAGGTGCAAATATTGCTTATTTTACTTAGGCTACTTCTGGAAATGGAAAGATGACAGGTTTGTCATAGCTATGATTGTAACAATTCAGAATCTTAGAAATTTCTTCAAATAGCAACATATTTGGCCGTGTTCTAGTAGGTCATGGTTTATTTTATTCTTTTCTTATCGAAAATCGATGTTTAAGCTACTTTCTACCTGTGAGATTGATAGTGTAGCCAAAGTTAGAATTGAAAAGAGATTTATGTCGATATCCCGGTTTCAAAAATAGCCACTTTAGGTCCAACTTAAAATTTGACTTTATCATATTTTAAAAAAAATCTATTTTTATGGCTACATCATTGAAAAACGATTCAATATCGTAGCAAATCTGGCAGCCTCGGCACTAACTAATGAAGTGCTGCAAGCTCTGTATGGATAAGTTGGAGGTATTGGGTAAAGTTTTTTTACTTTAAAGTGTTTTTGGTAAGATTTTAGAGCTTTTTCATTTACTGCCACCAAAAAACAGCAAAATCATTTGTTTAAAATTTAGCCATCTAAGACAAAAATTAAATAGAGCGCTTGTGGTCCAATGCTCTCCCTGCATACGCCAATGCACTCAAAGACATTTCTCTTAAAAATTTTTTGAAGTTAAATCGTAAACCTAAATTCCATGGAGCATTAATCTTGCAACATTTCTCGCAGATTATCGTAATAAAGCGATGTGGGTTGGATGACAACTTCAAATAACTTTCGTTGTCCAATGTGGTTCCATTATAGGGATATATATGAGTTGAGAAAAGCTCAATTAACTGCTTTGAAAAAACGAAATTGGTAAACGCGTGCTCTTATTTGGATTTTGAAGCTACATTATGACGTAGTGGTGTTCATTCAACCAGAACCTTTATCAAAATGACTTCCGTTAAATAGATGAGTTCATATAAAACAACGGACAAATTATTTTAACTTGGTATTTGCAAAGGTTGATGGTTTGAATGTGATGCGCTGTTGCAAAAATGGTTTTTAAATATTTCACTTCAGTTTTGTTACTGCCGGCTCTCGTACATGGTAAATACATAGTTTGAAATTTGAAAAAGTTGTAAAAATAGTATTGATGTTTGCAGTCGTAGCCTACGTGTTTTCAGAATTAAACAAGTTATATCATAAAATTCAAAGGTTTTTATCCCGCTTGAAAACCATTCAAATGAATGCAGTGAATGATTTTAGTTAACTTAAAATTGCTTTATGGGGGAAGCTTATGTGTTTCATTGCACCAGAAATTATGATACATAAGAACAACAATATTGCTAATAAATGCTTAAAATTTAAATGCAGATCTTAATTTATAGCCGAGGCTACATTTTACTTTAAAAATACGAATAATTATATTTGAAACTGCCAGAGGGCAAACCCAGTCACTTTTCATACTTTTTTTTTTGTAAAACGTAAAAAAATGACTAACTTACAGTCAGGCTGTTGATGGCAGCGTACTGAGATTTTTATTTTACTAATATATTAAAAACAAGTCAATCACTTTACATATTTTTTGCTGGTTTGTTTAAAAGAAAGATCATTATTGATATAAATACAGATTATAATAATAATATAATAGAGAAAAAAATAGCTATAAAATATTTAGAGCTATAAATACACACTAAACATAATGCTATTTTGTTCGTTTGAAACATGTTTTTATATTCTAGTGGTTCAAAGTGAGCGTTGCCATATCTGTAACGCTACACAAGATCTAAGGGACTGTTCACAGACGGAAGATTGTGAAAACAACTTCGGATGTTTCTCCCATACTTGGGTACTTGATACCCAAAGATATTGTAAGTAGCCTACTAACATTATTATCAAACTAACTAGTACCTACGTTACTAATATTAAATCATACTAAAGCATACTACCAGTTGTAGCGTTAGAATAAGTTATTTTTGTTATTTATTAGTGCAAAATAGAATATATTTTTCAATATCTGCTTTCGACATAATTTCAATTATTTTAAAAATGTTTGTTTTTATTATATTGATCCAAACTCTTTGAGAATTGAGCCATCTTGGAGGATATCGTTTTAAACGTGACTTAGATCTTTTGACGTGACTTTTGAAACTACACTCCTCCGAGAGAAATCAAAACTGGTCGGGAAACAATACGAAAAATGGACCCCTCCAAAAAAACAAATTTCAACAAAAATAAAAGCAATGAATTTGTATCAAGCTTTGCATCATGTGTCTTAAGCTGAACTTGGCCAACTTTTTTCAGCGTGAAATTGAATTCCTTTAAAGTTTTGATATTAACAACGTATCGATATGAAAAAACTTCTTTTAACATGAAAATCAACAAAAATCATTCGACTACACTTGCAGCAAATTGGCATTGTTGCTTGATATTTTGTCTCGAAACATTTGTTGTAGAGTCGTATGGTGCACACATCTTATACGCGATAGCACTTCAACCATTGTCTAAAAATGTCACCACATGGGTATGTCGCATGGTATGCACATTTCATGCGCGGGTCACATGTGTATACTGCTTCATATCCGGTACTGAATTTGATGACTGGGCAATCCTTGACCAGGTAATCTACATCGTGAATGCTGGATTTGCAGTGTTAGCATCCACAGCTGCTGAGCCTGAGAGTATCCCACCGATGTAGTGTTTAGGCGTTGCGGGCATGTTTGCTTATGATTCTGTTGGGTGATATCTATTCTTGTCTGTTTGTTGAGTGGAATCTTGAAAGTGGCTTTGCTTGGTCTATATGATGACGTCTCTTCCCCTTGACAAGTCTGCGTGTAAATATTGGTTCTGTTCATGATGTCAATTGAAATTGTTGTAGCTAGTAATTTTAATGCAGATGGAAAAAACATTGTAAACACACAATACAGGCAAGGAAAATATCTCAACAAAGCGTTCAAACCATTCCGAACCTTTTGCAATGCAAAGTTACTGATCACAGCATCAAAAAAAGTGTTTCGAAAGTTGCAATCAATGATTTCCTTGAGTAGAGAGCATTGAGTGGTGCCGTTCCGGTTTGCTGCTCAACTTTGTTGTGTAGCTTTGTTTCAAAAGTTACAACTCATCCGAATCTTTCAGTGGTATAGAAATCAGTAGGCTTAACAGCATCAGATTTTACGTCTCGAAGCAATTTAACATTGCCTATCTTAATACGAGAACGATTTGTTCTTGGTGAGAAACATTTGAGGTAGCCTCTACCATGATCGAAAAATACGTGGAGCTAGGCATTTCATTCAAAATTTTGTTTATTTTTAAGTTGGTACAGTTTTATTTTAGTAAAATGGCCCTCCTTCAAAAGTGAAAATGCAAAAAACTACTGGTTTTTTCTTTACAATGTTATGCTAGGGGGGAAAGTTGCCCGACTTCCCCCCTCCTGTTTCTCAATTGTTGATTTTGATAAAAATGGACTATTATTGCTTTTTTTCGCCAAAAAGTGTAATGAAAAACATAAAAAGTTTAACAAAATGAACATCCAAAACAACGGCTAGGTTCATGCTGTTAAAATACAAATTCAAAAATTGAAATATTTTAGTGCAACTTTTCTGCGATTCTGAAATTGCACTATTTCGAAATAAAATTTTAAGTTTATTGTAGTTTAATAGGAGGACGAAGCTATAAAAACTTTTTCAAAAGTAATTACAGTAACAGTCAATTTTACTAAAAGACTTCGGTCAGAATAATTTGAAGCAATGAAGCAATTTGTTTTGGAGACATATTGTAGAGATTTTTATTTTACGATATGTCAGCCGTTTGACCTGAATAGCCAATAAACTTTTATTGTCGGTTCAGTTCAAATTTTATAACTTTTACTTTAACTGATAATAAATTAAAGTTTGAAAACTCGCTTTTGATTTCAGTGTAATATGATAACATCAATTGGAAGTTGCAAGTTTAACCTGTTTAGATATATCAACGTTTGCCAAGCTGTTGAATTGATCCTGCTGGCCTAGCAGCGTGCAATGGCCAACGAAGACGTTTTGTTAGTTATTATTAATTGGCAAATTTAGCCTAAGTGTGTATTTGTGGCTTTTAAACTTTGCAAACAAAAAGAAAATTTACGATTAGCTTAGTGCAGTCAAGTTAATCACTAAAGCTTGCAATCAGTTAGGCCTACACTTACTTTGTGTTGTAGTTGTAGGCTATTTGGCTTGGCGAAAATCTGGCTTGCATTTGTCCAGTCAATCAGCTCTTCGCGACTGAAATTTGATGACCCCAAGTTTACGGCTTGGTTACTTCAATTTATGAAAGTTGAACAATCCTCAAATTTAAATAAAAATGCAATGATTCATTTTTTTCAACAATAATTAATAGATGGAATGATTCCGATCATCATTATTAGTGCGGCTCAGTGAACAAGAAAATTCAGTTTAAATTAATATTGTCAAGCAAAAAAGCAAACTGACATGAATGACGTAATGCCAAATTATCATCATCAGGTTTTAAGCGAAACATTCAATGCTTAAATTTACTTCAAGGGGATCGTGCGTCGTCATGTGGCGAAACTGTTGAATTATCATAAAACTTATTTGGCGTCTACACGCTTGAATGGTTAGTAATTACGCTTGTTAGCCGCCCACTGGTCAACATAAAATTGAAGTTATTTTCAACTTGAATGGAAATAGCCTATCTATCACATATCAATATCTACCCACAACTATTTTGCTATTAAGCTAAATTGAAATAGAGGGAATTTTGCATCAGGTCTTGATAACATTACTAACGAAGAAATTATAAACGGCCATGACTTTTGCAGTGTCTCTCACCTGCTGAGAAAGTATTTCAGATTTTTGGGCTAAGCTTTTGTACCAATAATACTTGATCAGAAAAGAAAACAGAAATTGAAAATATCATCACTCCTTTTTAGTCTGTTTCATTCTATGTAGCTAACTTTGATAAACGTTATGATAAACATCACGGCCAATTTTTGTAAATCACCTGTAGTATTTGCATTAGTGTTACTTCTTCAAAATAATTTTTAACGTTTTTTTTTTATGGAAAGCACCACAGTCAGTGGTGTTATGGGCGCTTTGGGTTCACCATTAACTTCCTTTAATCTTGAGGTCAAACAACTCTCTTCGGACACAAGTCGCAACAAACATTGCCTGTATGATTGACTTTTCATAAAGTTATCACCATTTTTATGCTTTGCAGATCGAAAAGGATGCTCGAATTTATCGCCGACACCATGCTCAGTTCACAGCTTAATTTTCTGCACGTTAGAATTTGCCACAATATGTTGCTCTGGTGACGAGTGCAATCACGTAGACCCTGTCGCAGCGTGGCGTAAGTAAAATAGAACATTTGTGATTCAATTAGTTTTGTGAATGACCAGCACATGCTGGTTTGAGGAAGCTGGATTTTAAAAATACCTCTAGGTTACAAGACAAATGAACTTGTGTCTTGACCCAAGTAAGGTACTCAGCACAGTAAGTTCTTTTAGGTTGTCGAACATACCATAATTGATTACGAACCGTCTTTTCATCAAAAATAAACAAATACAACCTAGCAACCACACGGCATTTTTATTTAGGCGTATTTATCTATGGCTGTGTTAGTCCACTGTATGTGTTCGTTTGTGGTTGTCTATTCTATTTGTCTTTGGTTCAAGAAAATCACCTCTTTACCAAAATTGTATAAAAATATTTCCTAAACTTATTATCCCACACAGGACCACAGAGACCTGAGAATGTTCGACTTACAAGGCTCAGTAGTTCCTCTGCCACTCTAGATTGGACGACTCAGTGCAATGAGAATTATAAGTACCAGGTGGACTACAGCAGTCCAGGAGAACAGTTGCAAACCCTTTCTAACATAGATGGAAGCATGGTAGGTCTGTCTTCCTTTTCTGAAACAGCATCAGCTTATTGGTATACAGACAACAACTTAAAAAATTCTATTGAATCTAAATGACTTTTTTAGATTTAGTTATAGGCTTGTAACATGTACCTTGTGGTACTACTCAGCTTTTGTAGTAGCCTACAACAAGCAAGCTGTCAACCAAATCTTTATTTTCAGATTCACATAACAGGTTTGAATCCGGGACAGTATCAGTTCTCCGTTCGATCATATTATAGTGGAAGATTTAGTGACGTCACCACAATCCACAGACGACTTCCATTTGCCAACGAAAGTAGATAAGTTACAAGTAGCAATCATTACATTAATGTGGAAGAGGTGACATTCTAAATTTTTCTGATCGGATGTTTTGTAATGTTTGTCCGACAGCTCGGTTTGACGACAATCTTCGTGCACAAAAAATGACAAGGTAAAGTAGAGTTGGTCTGGCTCTGGTGGTGTGCACTTGAGCAACTTATTTAAGGAAAGCTCTCCATTCAGCTACACCTAGTAGATGGAATAATTCACAAACAACAACTTCTGTAGTTTTGTCACCTTCTCTTTTTGTTGGTTTTGTTCCCGTACACTATTAGTAACTTTATCATTGCTGTTGTTTTTCAACAGAGAAAAATAAATTAAATTGAATTGAATCTTCATCAAAACGCAAATGTCACTCTGTCAAATTCGAGTTAGTTCTTAGTTGCAATGCAAATTCTGCATCCTCAAAATGATTTATAAGCTTTCTGAGACCCATTTTCCCTCAGCCCACCATCATCATCTCAGCTCCGATTCTAAAGAGGATTTAATTGCCAAAGCAACTTCTTTTTCTAGTATTTGCAGTTGAATTCATTTCTTGAAACCTAAAAAATTGTTTTTTCTCCCCAGGTGGTCATGTCCTTTGTGCGGAAATTCGGAATGTCACAATGAATGAAGTCAATTCATCCTCCATGCAAGCTTGCTTGGTGGATCAGCAAAGATGCTTCACTGTTGTCAACTACTACACCAACGGCGGTCAACCGTAAGTTTATTTGCTTTGCTAAAAGTTAGTGGTGATTTAAAGGTAATCATGATGAGACACTTTTGAGTTTGCTTACTAATGAAAAACAGCTGAATTCCGTAGCACAAAGAGTCAGATTGATGGCTGATGAGCGCTTTGGAAGTTGCTCTATCGAAATCTAAGCATTGCCACAAACCAATGCACTTAAAAACGTCTTCTTACAAGCTTGCTTAACTTCTAAGCCATATTTACTGTAAATTGACTGTAGGCTACTACTGGTCACATTAGCAGTGACAACATTAGCTAGTCCAAAATCATTTGAGGCAGATGTTTTAAAAATACAGGCACCACTATAGTCTATCGTAGTTTTCTCCTATGATAATCATCTTTTTTCACAAGGCTCTCAAATTATTTATACTAAATCTAAAGAATAAATTATTTTATCACATAAAGTTGTCAATAGACAAAGTACACAGGTTCATTTACTTCAGAACATACAATGTTTACGCAACCAAAGAAATGTCGATTTGTCCTGTTAAAAATAAGTTTTGATCCAATCTTTTAACTCATCGCAACATGACAATCTCTTCACTGAAAATTGCATTTTGAAGTAGTTGATTTTGAATCTTTATTCTCGGTCTGACAAAGCCTTTAATAGGTTATTCTTGCCAGTTTCGCATACTTGTAGAAGCTTTTAGCGTAGGGCCGGTCACCAAGACTGACAGAGTGAAGTTTTCCGATTGCTGAAGTATTGATGCCAGCGAATTATTCCATCCACTAGGTGCCGCTGAACAGAGAGCAGTTCTGAAACGTGTTACCCAAGCGCACACCCCGAGAGTCGAACCAGCCACTTGATGTTGAATCGGGCGCAACTGAGCTAACTGGGCGGACAAGAAAAGAAGCATGACAATATCAAGACACACTTATAACTTGTCATTAAAACGTTCATTCTTCAACTGAAACTATCGCATTTTGCAACCTCACTTCTTAAAATTTTGATTGCTTTTATAGCTATGTGTCGGGCGGCTGTGTGGTGGCTGAAGCATGCATGTTGATAAAGAATGTGGATGAATTTGGTCAACGATGTAGGCCCGGTGTTGCCAATGCTTTTTGCAACTTTTGTTGTGAAGGAAACTTTTGCAACAGCAACAACGCTTTAATTTCAGCCAGTAAGTATACAGTTTCGCATCTTTTAGGGACTTTAAACTGTGATTGTAAGTCAACTATCATATGCTAAATGAAAGCAAACTTGCAAGTTTTAGACAACAAATAGGCAACAAATTTTCTGAAACAAATCAATCTTCAAATTTTGATAAAAGTTTTATTCCCTTAACAACTCTTGCAACTTTTACCTTTAGATTTGGTTTGCTCGGGAATCGACTATGCTGATCGTATCAACTGCGGTTGGGAAGGCATTGACCAGGAGACTTGCTTAGCAAGAGGTTGTTGCTACAACGCAACCGGCTCTCCTAGATACGACAAATGGTGCCACCACAAGCGATATGGTAAGAATTGTTCCTTTGCCGGTTTTGTAGTAATATATTACCAAAACTAAATAAATTGCCGCATTGTGTGAAAAATCACTTGAAAACTATAATTTCTGTTGATTGGTAGGTTGAGCTATGTTTGTTTTATAGAATCCATAAGCATCAGTTCTTGAGTTTTCCTTGACTTATTAAGTTTATAGGAGTTCAGTGCTGCGCGATTAAAGAGGAGTCTCCTACAAGTCAGCAGTTGTGAACTGAGCAAGTGACAACTGAGCTAGCAACATTTGAGCAAGTGGCTGAAGTTGGTTAATGATGACACTAAGCAAGTAACAACTGAGCAAGCCGAAACTTGGAATGTCACAAGTCGGCAAAATGAGTTTGACAAGCGATGACCAAGCAAGTCCGACGTGAGCACCTAAATCTCATTTGCTGACTTTGACTTGGCAGTATAGCTAAAATGAACTTGCAGAGATGAAGCATTTGCTGAGTTGTTGCATGTCGTGTGGTCCGACGGCCTCAAAGAGGGATAATACTCTAACTCTTTGGTGTAGAAGGAGAAAGCGCAGAATTGACGAGATCCATTTCACATTATTTATTATTATAACATTATTTATAGCGTCTCCATCGGTTCTTTTCAACCTTAATTTTATGGACCCCAAACGAGTATGTGGAAAGCTTTAAGGGGGTCTATGCATGCATTAGGAAAAGGCACTAAAGTTAATATATTTAAGAATAAATTTTCAAAGTTTTATTCAGATTCCATCCTAGAAATTAAGAGTCAGCAGAGGTCCGCAGGTTCGACAAATTTATAGGTGTCTACAGCCTATCTTTGAAAGGGCCTGATGACGACAAAAGTATTGAGAATTATTGGCCTATCTCCAGTTTCAAGTGTCATTAGGACTTTGTAATCCGACTAAATTTGGCTGTAGCATCTCAAAAGTTTATGTTTCATAGATTATTCAAGTACCATCACACCAACACCACCAACAACAACAAGCTCTCCAGAACTTTACATTGGAGGAGTCGTCTACTGGGTTGTGATCGTGATTGTCCTTGCCATTTTCATCCTTATAGTCATAATTGCACTCATTGTTTATTGTATTGTGGCCAAAAAGAGAAGAAAGCAACGAGGATTTTACGATGTGGATGCTGTTTATGCGGTAAACTGAAAAACATTAAAAACTGGTTTAACAACATAGATAAAGTACACACTCACAATGGAAAAAAATGTTTTTTTTTGAAAATATTATTAAGTTGATGAGATTTCATGTAAGCTACAGTAGCCTACTTTAAATTTAAAAAAAAAAAAAAAAACTTTTAAAAATGAGGAAACAATTGGCATTTTCTTTATGAGCAACAATCTAGTTTTCTTGACATTGTAAACAAAGGAGAATTAATTTTCATGGAGCCATTTTTTGCTACGATTTTTATTGGTAAGAGATATTGGTAGCGTAAATGTTTTTTTCTTGTTTGTATGAACTTGCAGAGTGGGACTGTGTAGGTGTTTCAATTTAAAACTAATGTGATAAAGCTAAATAACATGATGCGTTCTATTGGTGCAAATCTACATCATGTTAATTAAATGCCTAGTGAACAGCCTCATTCAATTTTCAGATGTGATAAAGCTTTAATATTTTTTCACTTACTCTGTAGAACTGCAAATCCAAAACAAAAGAACATAGTCTTGTTCGAATCAAATTTTATTTGGCTTCAAAAAATATCGCTGAAGTCGAGTGTAGTAGTTGCATAGAGATTTTGCGGACCACATGTGTCCCGTTTGGTCGTTATGTTGTCAGGGCAAAGTGTTACCGATTGAAGTGTTTACATTTCCACATTTGTTTTTCAGATTCCAAATCGTGATCGTCATCGCAGCACCCTAAGCAGCATATCGACTGGAAATCCTTTAGTTTCAGTTGAAGAGGCTGCTTGAAAAGTCTTGAGTGTTTGAACTTTCTTCCTAACAGTTGACCACCATCGTTTATGGAATTGGTCAAAAGTTTTGCTCGAGTGCATATGCTGTAGAAAGTTAAAAACAATATTGTCGAGGTTTTATGCAGTAGGTTTTGAACACGTCAAACTTTCTGTAGCCTAGCTTGCGAAATTTAATTTTTGAGTTTTATGAAAATAACTTGCATTCTCTTGGGTTTGATTGTTTTATCTTGCAAGCCAGTTAGTTCGTTTTTTTTTTTTTTTTTTTATTATTGTTCTGTTTTAGCTTTAAGCCTATTATACGCGCTGCATTTTGTGGCGTGTTGCCTTACCATATTGTAGTAGATTGGTTATTTGATTCCATTTTAAATTTTCCGCTATGTGATTGTCAGCAGGTTTATAGTTTGCTATGTGAAATGCAGGCCAATTCTGGTTGTTGCAGCTAAGTTATGCTAAGGTACATTTAAACAACGCTCATGTTCCACGGTATACTGTATGGTTTGTTTCATCAATAAGGTCTGCAAATTCAATTGTACTCGAAGAATCTTATCTTTTTGCCTAATCTCAAAGAAAGATCAAGTTCGAATGTGATTTCACTAACCCAAGAAGAGAGTATGATTAATTCACATTTATTGCAATAAAAATACTACCTTCCGCAGTGACGAAATTTAAAATTACCAAAAGAATTCTTAGAGACGTCTTTTTTGTCATTTTCCAAACTTAATATGTTTCTGAACATACAATTGAAACCAATAGAAAGTTATTAGACAAAAACTTTTAAAAAATAAAAACATAAACCCAAAGTTGCTAATGCTTGAAGTTGAACTTAAATGGATCTTGCCCAAGTTTGCAGTCCTGGTTCCATCAACCACAATAACCACACATTTGAAATAATTGCGGTGTCTCTCGTGGTAGGCTACTGCTTCCATATTGGGATAGACGAAATCAGAGAATAATGTGATTGTCACAATCAACACGCGAAGCCCACACGATAGGCTACATTATGGGTCTTGAGTTAACCAAGCGTACTGTTTTAATTGTATAATTCCTGCAAAATGTTGTTATCGGTTACTGTTCCATAGTGACTTTTGATTACAAAATCTTTATTATGTAATGTACTTCTAGAAGAATTTGTATGCGTGCCCCAGACGAGAAGGCTCTTTGACTAAATCGAGTAATTTGTCAGGTAGTAGGTTGTTATGACGTCACAAAAATGTATTTACGGGTACAGTAGTACAACTTGACCAGAACAATGAGTGCTTATGACGTACATTGTCGTACCTTCTCGAACTCATTGGTTAAAACAAATCGGCTATAAATAGTGGCGTAATTTGCGTAATTGATTATTGAGTCTATTAGGCTATTGAAATTAATAGAAATTGACGTTAAAATTATTGAATACGAGTAGGTGAGAGTTGGTGCTATTTATAAATTGTGATCGAGATTAGAGTTGTATGAGAAGTGAGAAAAAGTACATTGAAGTCAATTATCAATTCAATTCAAATCAATTTATTTTTTGCTGTTGGCGCAAACATGTACAAAACGACAAAGTAAACATACGAATTTGACACCAACAAAAGGGAAAGATGGCAAAACCCAAAAGTTTAAAATATACATCGATAAAACAGTGTTACCACTATCTTAAAATTGCACAGCCACCAAACCTATCAGAGTTACAGGTGTTGGAATCTAGTGCTACTCACAGTTAATTTGATTATTTGTTGGAAATGCGAGCCATTCGTTAAAGACCTTTCAAAATTTTCATTTATCCTCTCACAAGTAAAACCATTCGACCATTTATTTGACTGTTTTACGTTTGATATTCCAATAAACTACGTCATCACTCTTTCCCAAGTCTCTTTCCTGGTAAGAGATAGAAAGAACCGTGACAGTGATAAATAATTTTGCAATGGTTTTATCGGACTATTTAGGCTTACTTTTTGTGCATAAAGAAGGCATATTTAAATCGAATTTAATAGACTGGCTTTATTGTGTTGTTGTATACGCATGATATCTAAACCTATTTGTAAAACCTTGTTTTCAATCACTTTAGAACTGTAATTTATTTTAAATTGTATTTTGTGTCAATATCGGCGTCAACATTATCTACCTACACCAATTGAGTCGTTGAAAAAAGTAGATTTGTGTTGCAGAGTAGCTTACACAAGCTATAGTGGCTTAAGAAAGCTGTTCTGTAGTGTGAACTCTTCTACGCAGGAATGCAACTTTCATTGCATGAAATGCAAGGCTGTGTAGTTTCATATAGCGTAACCTGCTGTAGTGTAGACGGTAGCGTTGACAGGGTCTATCCTAAGGGGTACTTTTAGACTCGGGCCCTGGATGATTTTAGGGGCCCGGGAGCTTGAAGAAACCACCTCGTATTCGTTGGGTGTAGTGCGTTTTTTAGAAGTGTCTAAATTTAAGGCCCGAGAGTCCCATTGGTACAGAGCCCAAAAAGCTTCTCAACGGCCCTGGCTGTAGACTACGTAGGCTACCTTTGCAGAAATTGCATAACTTTGTTCACAAGATATTCGTTCTGTCGTCGTTGGATTATTGCATTGCTTCTCAATCCCTATAGCAACCGTTCGAACAGTTGATAGAGAAGAACCCAATCTAAAACAAAAAAAGTAAAAGAAGATTTTGGAGTGAAGTCAATTAATTGCGCTTTTAGGTTCGGATTTGTAATCGTACAGGATAACTTTCTTGCCAGTTCTGTTTTACAAGCGAGTTTGGCTTTGGATTTGGAATCTTTATCCTAGGACTGACAAAGCTTTGGTTTCGATAGTTTCGCATATTTGTATAGGCTTTTGATTCAAGGCGGGTTACCGAAATTGACAGAGTGAAGTTTCTTACTGTTGAAGTCTTGTTGCCAGAGAATTATTCCATCCATTAGGTGCCGCTGAATGGAGAGTCCTTAGTCCTAAGAACAGTCCTTAGAATGCGTTGCTCAATCGCATACCCTGAGAATTGAACCGGCGCCGCTTGATTTTAAAGCTAATTGTTCGTTCACGAAGTCACATGCTAACCAACTGAGCCAACCAGGCAAACGAGTTTCTACAGTATATCAACTTTTCACAGCTCGGTCGTTTGAATTGTGAATCAGAAAACATTCACTCGATTAGTATAATTAATATCAAGCCTAACTGTTTTCATCAGAGTTGCGCAACCTCAAAAAATCTCCTTCTGCATTTACACAATGAGCTAGCCTGCGTAGGAAACTGTCAATAAATAAAACATTTGCTATAGCCGCCTAAACACTGGAATTGTTGGGCGGACAGCATTTAAAATCGACACTGTTTTACGGGTAGCATAAGTTTTATTCCAGTTTCTTGTACGACCTATTGGTCGCAGGGTGCACACTGCACAGTAGTCTACAGTACACACCTCCGGTTTGAATTAAATTATTAACAATATTACTTTGAATTGTACTTTTGACACGGCACAGTGGAGGATTTATGGTAGTTGGCTACTGCGTGGAAGGTTATGTGCACATTTGTTGGTTGTGGTTTCACTGGTTTGGCACGAAAATATTTTAAGGTTTCGGATGTTTCACCGACAAAATATAACATATAGTCTGTAACGAAGTCAAACTATGAAACACAGAGATTTTACTTGAAAAATCTGTTGTTTTTTTGGAGCAGAATCTGACTTACACAAGCAATTTGGTCAACTTAGCCATAAGTTTCATTCAATACCGGTTTTGAACGTTTTTCTTCCGATTTTCTTGGTTAATCAACTTTGCATTGTCAGTTCTTGTAGGCTATTAACAGGGCCGTAGCCAGACCACAGAGCAAGGGGGGGGGCCAAATTTTTGTTAGGGGAGGCCGAAAAAATTTAAATGATTTTAGTATTTTAACCTCTTAAATGCCGGTATCCACAAAAATTGCAATGTAGGCTATCAGATTAGTGTTAAGACCAGCACTGGTCTTTTATTTTATCCGCTAGTTAAATCACGGCAACCATATTACAATAACCAACATAACACAGCAATTGTTGATTTGTTGTATAAATAGCGGGACTTGTTATGAGCAAAAAATTTAACTGGCTCGAAGAAGCTAGTGCCGAGGATTTTGATATATATGATTACATTCCGCCTATACACCAGTGAGCTAGTCTATTGCAGTCGCGGATGTTTGGATGCAAACCGTCTCACGAACAAGTCTAAATCGATAGATTTCGATACAGAATGTTCAAAGGCCATAAGCACCAAGTTGCCTGTCTTGGTTGTAACATGCTCCGTCTAGTGGGAGCGTCAACCCTTGTTAACACTGAGAATCCACACTCACAAGTCACAAACGGCAGTGCTAGATCCAAATGTAGCAATATCTGCTGCAAGGTTGAACAGTGAACACTTCACAGATCAGAAAACTAGAAACAAAATTATTTACACTGATTGGATTGAAGAGAAAAAATAAACACTGCTTAAAAGATTACGGGTTTATATTTTGTATGCGTTGTCTTCAAAAACCACTTGCTTTACCACTGCACCTTTTTCGATTTATCACTGCACAAATTTGGTTTATCAGTGCACAAATTGGTTATCACTGACCCTTAGAATTAGGTATGGTACCGAGAATAGCGACAGCTGATATCAAATAGCCTAATTTGTACCGGTTTGTAAGCCTGCTGGAAAACCATTTCCTCTTTGTTAGGTAATCATTCTTTCCCAAAACATTTTCATTTTGCACGGTTTCTGACAATTTTTCTACCAACCTAACACGTGTTGGCCTTGGTTGAATTGAACATGTTGAGGTTGCCAAAGGAGGGGGTAAGGGAGGGGGAGCGAAATTGTTTAATCATCTTAGCTGTTAACTAAACAAAACAATTGTAGTTAATTGGGCCTAGGTTGGAGCTCTGCAACGGGAAAAATGGGCAAAATCATTATAATTGTAGCTATTGCTCGAGAATGTTGGGATTTTTCCAGGGGGGGCGAAATTTTTCCAGGGGGGAGGCAAAATTTTTTCAGGGGGGCGAGGCCCCCCTGGCCTCCGGCTGGCTACGGGCCTGGCTATTAAGTTCATTTGGGAGAAAAAGTATACGTTTATCGCTGACCTTTTACAGTAACATTTCAACCAGCAAACAAACAAGGACGAAGACGCCTGGGGCGAAAGCCGAGCTCTATGATGACGTATCAAATTCAAGTCATGGGTTCAGTTTTGTTTAGCTTTGTTAGAAGTTTGATCTCATATAGCGACTTGACAATTCCAGAAGCACCTTGAGTTACTTAAAATTCAAAAAGGTTGAACTGGATGCTATCGGTTAGTTAGCCTATACTAGGCTAAACGGAGGACAAGCGCATCAAAGCTATACAATACTTTTATCTAAAAGTTCACTTTTTAGTGGTACAGTAGGTTGTGAAAAATAGTTTAAATTAAACATTTATTTAGTTCAATCCAGAAAAATCGTAATTATGATAATAAACACTGCCGTAGGCCTATACAGCAAATAGCCTAGTCGTTGTAATAGCGTAACTACAGGTCTGAGAAAGCCTCATTTCTAATTTCACTAACATATTGAATGTTAACAGAAAGACAAGGCCAGGAATGAAATTATCTGAAAAAGAAAGCAGCAACGCTAAGTCGATATTGAAGCTGGAATATTTGAAGTGGTAATGTAGCGTACCGGCTGTGGAGGTAAAGGGAAGGGCAGCATAACCAGGAAGAAAAATCTAAGAGCTTTGAAGAGAACTGGATGAATACCGGGGAGAAGATGGCGGGGTGATGTTGATGGAAATATTGGTATCATCTGGATGAAAACAGCAAAATATGGAACGATATAAGCTGCTGTCGAAACCACCTGCCAGCAGTGGTATGACCAGTTGATGTTATAGATAAGTCCTTCTAGAATTAGATGATTGATTGAATCTTTATCCTCGGACTGGAAAAGCCTCTTGGAGATGTAAATCCTGGCAGTTTCGCATCCTGGTAGACGCTTTGAACTACTGACACAGACCTGCGGTTACCGCGATTGACAGAGTGAAGTTTCCGATTGTTGAAGTGTTGTTGGGGGAGAATTATTGTTGGCTCAAGCGCACACCACGAAAATCGAACCGGTGCCGCTTAATCTTGAAGCTTCTTCGTTCACGAAGTCACACGCTAACCAAGTGAGCTATCGTGGCGGACGTTGGAGAGCTGTTTGTGCAGTGTATCGGTATCAAATTGTTGCTCAAACGAACAAGTTGAAACCAAGACATCTTCTCTTGATCTTGCCACTTAAATGTTTTCAAAATCTATCGTTTATTGGCTGGTTCGTCGGCCAAAACGCAGTAAGAGTAGAATATAAACCTATCTTTCACTTTGTAGCCTAGCCTACATCACCTAGGTCCTAGAATACCATTTTTTGGAAGAAATATTTTTTTACCATTGAAAGTTTATAAATTGTCACAAGCCTGTTGAGAAGCATGCTTAGCTTGAGTAATTACTGTAACGTGCAGGCTTAGACATACAGCAGATCGTGACAATAAAACATGAAAATGGCGCATCAGTTGTTCTGACACGACTAATTTGGTTGGTGCCAAGAAGATGGCTTTCTTTACTAACAATTATCTGCTACTGAATGCGCACAGTGTAAACTACCGTACCGGTACTGTAGATAGTGATGGTCAAGTACAGGTTAAAATATGAAAAAGTATGTCTGAATGTAAGCTTGGAGCTTTTATCAGTCAAAAAATGTAGGCTGAGTTTTATGACTGAGATGTAAATAGCAGTTGTATTTCTCGACAAAACAAGTTTAGGCTTATAGCTTTAAAATCAAACTTTATCAACAAATAAATTGCAATTAAAGGTTGCCTTGTACAATATAGTTTTGATCAAAGACATTGTTTGTTTATTTGAGAAGGAAAAACATCGTCAAAGGGATAATGATGTCTACTTAGTTGATAGAGCTGATTTAGGAGCAAAAATAATTCTCAATTGTAAAATCAAACACATTAGTCTTTTACATGGTCTTCCAGAGGTTGATTTGTAATGACAGAATAGCCTACTAGCTTATGCCCAGAATAAAGCAAAAGCTTTAAAGCTTTGCTCATCTGTAGACAAGTAATGGAATGGAAGAAAGACTTATGGGTTAGGCTCTTTCTCAGCGTAATACTATAAGACAACAAGCGTAATTCCTAAGACCTATTTAAAATAAACTGATCCGAAAACGTTTCGTTCTGCGTCGAAGCAAATTTGTGTCTTGATTTTGTTCTTTGCTTTGGAAGAGAAATTAATCTAATTTTGTTTCGAACCCAAAACGAACGCAGTAGGCTTTGGAGTGTTTAGAAAATTTTCGTCCTGATGAAATTATTTTGACTGTTGGTTTTGTTTCGAGTTAAATCTCTTTGTGAAAAGTTTTTTTTTACTCGTACTACTGTAAACTTCGTTTTCAACATCATCTTCTTGCGTATGAGGCAGCTGCAGGTCACTTTGTTGTATGCAGGTACAGCAGCTAATGGATTGTGTGTTCATCGAGCGTTGTTAGGTCTACATATCTATCTTGCGGTCTGTAGGCTATAGCCTACAGGACATTGATAGATAATGTGGTATGCAGTTTGAAAATCTGAGGCACATGTACCTGATAGTGAGTCGGCGAGGCCCCATTGAAACATGATTAACAACATTAATTGGTAGCATACAAGCTGCTAATTATTATCTTTCACAGTAAAAAAACTGAAAATGTCACAGCTGCCAAATACCAAGAACCCACTCCCACAATTGCCCTGCATAACCCGACAGCCTTTCTTCTTTTGTTGTATTTAGGGTTTGGAGAGGCCACTTAAATTGATCTGTAAGTCGGTATGAAAACCATGTTTTTGTTTCTTGTTAGTCATAGAAAGAGGGAGAGATGGACGGTGCTTGAGATGATTTCTTTGGATACTCCGATTTCCTCTGAGACTGTCATTTGCCACATCACCAGTTCAACATTCAGTAAAAAGTTAATCATGTCACGGTTTTTGCTGTATAAACTTTCAAAATGTGACAGGCAGTGGCCTAAGATACAGCACCAAATAAACAACCAAGCGATTATTGTAATCAAATCTCGTTTAGTAACCAGTCAGCAAATCACTCGTTTTACATTGTTTCAACGTCTATGAGTCAATGTAAAAAAGACGAATTTGGTGGCAGAGTAGCCTACTGGACGACTCTGATTGGCTTGATGGGCCGTTCCTTTTACCTTTTCTGTCTCCACCACTTCTTACTTCCATTGAGATGTTTTTCATAAGCACCACGCCATGATCGTCCTCTAACTCTCTCTAGGTACATTTAACTCTCAATAATGACTGATAGGTACATTATTGCTCGATGCAAACAATAGATCTCTAGGCTACTCAGTTAGAAGTGTTCAAGACATAAACTTTGGCCTACCTATAATCTGCTTTCTACGATTCATTGTTTTAGACAGGGATGTACCACGGAGAGGGGGGCTGGGAGCAATAGCTCCAAAATGTTATCTCCATTTTAAAAATGGGCTTTTAATGCTATTACAGTAGAATTCGCCTATAGTGACACCTGAAGGGACCGCGGAAAAAGTATCACCATAACCGAAGTGTCACTATAGCCGAATTCTAATCAACCGTTGCGTATGCAAACGGGACTTTGCAACAGGTGTTACTATAGGCGAAGTGTCACTATAGCCAAAGTCACTATAGGCAAATTCTACTGTACAACGTTTTAAAGACATTGAATGTTGTATTACATGTTGTATAATGTGTGTCAGACGTTTGGCAGTATTCAGTAGCTATATATTTTTAAACAAATTCTTATTTTAATATTAAACTGCTTGCTCCTCCCCTCCCCGAAAAAGAGTTGCTTTGCAGCCCTAAATATTGTTTTCTAGCTACCTCGTTGACCTTGAAGCGACTTACTTATTGGGCTGGTTCAGGGTGTTTTTCCAACATTGCCTTTTCATAGAGCGTGAATCTTCTCGTTTGTCTGGGTTACGTCACGTTACTTTTGAAATTGAAATTATTTTGAAACAATTATTTTTAGAACATTGTTTTGTACAACAAAACTCCTTTTACATTATGCCTACAAGAAATCTAGTCGATAGTTAAATCTTGTTGAAGTGGTACATGAAGCAATGTATGAAGATGTCCTGTGTTGAAGCATTTGAAGCGATGTTGAAGCATTGCACAGTTTGAAGCAATGCAAACTGAAATACGCTTGCTTGTTGAGTTGGCTATTTTCTTACTTTGCTTTTTTGAAGCAGTTAACAAGATGCGATTGACGAAAAACTGTAATAATCCCCGTCAATGTAACTTAGGCCCTTTGTTTGGTTATTGTTAATGATTGTAATCCCCAGAAGAACACAAAATTTTACATAAAGCTCCTTTACATTTCAAAGTGATTTCCAATGCTATGAATAATAGTCGTGCCTTAACAAACCCTTACCGGCGTAGAAGTATGGAAAAGCACAGGGGCGCCAGAAGAGAGGGGGCAGGGGGCGGATGTTTCCCTGCCCTCAATTTTTCTTTAGATGGGGGCCGGAGGGGTCAATGGTGTCCTTTTAAGGTCATGCAAGCTACTGCACATTTTGCGATGTAACATTTTTTGCTATTCGCTTTTAGCCTAATTATACAGTAATTTTTCATTTTGGCCTCAAAATAGTATTCACGACACAAAATTTTGTAGCACAGTACGTTACATCATTATAATATAGCATGATGCCCTTCCGTGCCATTGTTCGTTCTATACCGGACACTTGTATCATTACTCGATGATGAGCTGATAGATGAGCATTATCGATATATCTTATCTTAAAACTTTAAAAAAAATTGGCCATTCAGCAACAAAAGTGCTCTTTTTTCATAATCCTGCCCCCCCCCCCAGTCAAAAATCGTTCCGGCGCCCCTGGAAAAGCATTAATGCAAGTTGATAGCGCCATTTCCTGATCGCACAGCCGTGATTTATAATGAATTTATTTGGCAGTCATCTTTATGTCGAGTAGTTATGACAGGCCATGTAAATACTTTAAACCAAAGTTAAGCAAAACGTGACAGAACGTTAACCAGCTAAATTAACCTTTTAGGAAAGGCAGAACTATACTTACGCTTAAGTTCTTGTATTTGGTATTAACTTAATATGTCTTCAAAAACACTTTATTTTGGTTGTTCTTTGACTGATGTTTCAATGAAATGTTTGCTTCATATCATTGTTGATGCAAAGATAAAGACAAGCTATTAAATTTTCGGTTATAAGTTCAGCTTCACGGTGGATAAAGCTTGTCTATTGTTTTATGTCATGATGGTTGTGGGAATCTACGTTCGGACTAAGCAATGTATTTTTGAAGTACAATCCTGTGGCGAGCACCAGTTTCGTACATTTGTAGAGGATTTCAATTAGACATTGTGTAATTTTTATTAGAAAATATATTACCAGGAACCGCACTTTTCATGAAATTCTTATCGATTTCATGCGCAAAAACACAATGGATTGCAATCGAATACATTCAATGGCGATGAAATGCAATGCCAAAGCAATTTTCAATTTCACTAAACGAAAAAGAGTAATATTCAATTTATGGTATGTCTTAGGTACAGAAAAGCCCGACTTATAGTGTATCTTCATTCCATGTACAATTATTGTACATTGTACATTTATTTTCATTACTTACGGATTTCTTTTAGATTGAAATAACCATTTTTAGTTTTTTTTTAATTCAAGGAAGCGTGGTGACGTTACCAGTTCTATGAACGTGATCCAAATTCGGATCCCGAGTCAAACTTTGTGTGCTAAGAGATTTGGTATGCCATCAAAAGTCACAAAAAAAATATCGCATTTCCTATTTTTATATAGGTAAAACAAAACAAAAGATAACAGTATTCAGTAGTTTGGAGAAAATTTTTTAAAAATCATCACAGTAATGATCGCATGTCGGTTTTCCTTCTGTTAAATTTTAAAGAAAACGTCTTCCAGTCCATAATCATAAAAAACACATATTTTGTTTGTTTAAATTTGTGTATGTTTTCAATTTTTTCGAATGTATAAGTGGATTTTTTTTTGAAAATGTCACTTGGCATAGCACTCCGGTAAACATATATATTTGTTCTGTTTCGGTTTCGTTTCTACATACCGTAATTTGAATTATGTTATTCATTCAAACTACTTTGTAGTCGATCATCCTGTTATCTACAGTATATCATTGTAAAGTTTTTATTCCTAAAATTATAAAACACTTTATGCAATTGCTTGACCCATTTGCTAATGTGTCCTTTGAGCATTTTTCTCATTAGTGTGCGATACCTGTTTTACAGATTAATCCAAGTCTAGCTTACTAACAATATTTGTACAGAAAATCTGATGTTAGTTTTTGGTTTTAAATGTATTTAATGAAGCTTGTATTGAGATACCACAGTGTTAGATATGCTTGCCAAGGATTGCTCAATGTTCTCTCCCTGGGCTAAGTATTATTCTTCAGGTTCTATTCGTTTAGGAATTTCCATCCAGTAATTAATATTGTTTGGGAAAGTCTGATTGTTCAATATTTTAGATGATTGTGTAAAGCACTCAGGTCGCGACAAAACAGTTTTATGAACAATTAAATCTACAGTAGCCAAATGTAAAAATGCTACAGGCTAGATCTTGAGCAACATTTGGCTGCACAGGTGGGCAGTAACACGCTACTTTTTTAGATGCCTTACTCTGCTTGGCTGCAGTAAGCTATGCAAATACTCAATTCAAGGGCTTGATGTGTGGAAATTTGTCTCTTCGCTTACGCGTAGAAAGATAGAACTTTTAGCGGACTACAGTTGTTGCAGCGATTTGTGTTTTCTAAAACTCATGTACTAGAAATTTCAAATAACTAAATTTCATTTTAATGTTTGATATTAGTTCACAGTCAGCAGTTTAAATTTGAATGGACTTGGGTTTGTACATATACCCTATGGCCTACCTACTATTGGTCTGACGTTCGTTTTGTGCTAAATATTTTTTATTAAAGTTAAAATTTATCTTGTTAAGTGTTTCTTTATATTAAACTAAGCGCATGTGCGCATGACTATGCGCATGCGCAAAAGCGTGATAAAAATCCAAACTTTTTGTATCCTCTGTGGATCCTTCTCTTGTATCATTGGCTAAACTTATGGATGTTTGCTGGTACACCCCTTTATTTTGTTGTATGAAATTGGTTATATTCAAGCAGCCATAAATTTACCTCAGTGTGAAAAACAGAAAGACTTTTTGCCATATCGTTTTGTGGTAGCCTGTCATGGGTAATGTTGCTTTGATTCACTGCACGAAGCCTTCGCGCAGTTTAGTAGCTGACTAATGTAGCGAGTTAGTCAGCAAACTGTGCTGACAGCAATGACTTGGTCAATGGATAGGCCTCAGTTTATTCGTAGAAATTGTCTTCTTGGATGGCTACTATAGCAGTCGCTTGGTATTATCTGCATGTGAGGATATAGACTTGGACGTGACTGTAAGCTATGCTGTTCTTGGTCACCTCAGCCATGACTTGGGACAATTTCATAAACGGAGTAGAACAAGTGTTCGTTCTGGTCATTAAAACTGAAATTCTAACTCTACAGGGCAATGAACACACAGTTTCCTCCTTCTCCGTATGAATTATGTTGCAGCCTCATCATAGATACATTGATTACATAATTTGCAGAACCCTTTCAAAATCCCATTTTGGCTAAAACGTTATTTTGTAGTCATGTATGGGATTGGAATTATTTTTGAAGTAGGTACTCAAGGACTAAAAAAATACATTTAGCCTCATAGAATAAGAAGGTAATTTTTTTCAATTACACTTTCATCCAATTTCAATGGACTTTCATACTTTCAAGTTTTAAAACAATGAAAACTATTAATACTACAAAAAGTGCTCAATGCTAAGCAAAAAGGCAAAGCAGAGCAAATTAAATCAAATATAGTTATTTCTATCTGAAGCCTTTACAAATTGTTTCACCTAACGGACCATCAGAAGGTCTTATTCTATTTGAATAAGACCTTCTGATGATCCGTTAGGTGAAACAATTTGTAAAGGCTTCAGATAGTAATAACTATATTTGATTTATTTCAAGTTTTATGGATTTTTCCACTTGAATTTTCGTGGATTTCAAGCAACTCCAAGAGTGGAAATTCCTACAACAGTGATTTTACTTTGTCAGAAAAATGTAGACCCTGAAGAAAGATACACAATAACTCCTCATGTTAAGCAAACATTTCGAAATAAAAATATCTTCATTTTGGGTTCTTGTTTTTTGATTTGGTTGATAAGACAGTCAAACTATTTTACCTGTAGCCTATAGCCTATGATTTTATTTGTTTGGTTACAGAGACGCATAATAAAATCGTCAATAATTTTCTTTTGGGGGAGGGTACATTTAGTGATAGTGTAATATCTATTATGTCTGACAACATAAGTTGTAATTATAGTCTACACTCGTGTTACGGCCAATCTCTGTACAAATCAAACGTCATATAAAACCGTTCAAGTCTACTGAATATTACGTCATGGAACTTGCTAGAAAATGTGCCAAAATTGCACCATCGTTCATAGACTTGTGTCAAACTTGTTTGGACTTGTTTGGGCCTGTTTAAACAGGAAATATTACATCAGCTTTAAACACCTGTTGGAATGACTTCATAATTGTCTTTCATTTATTGCGTCACAGTTACTTTCTACGTGAATTTGAGATATTGATATCTATTCTGGTCATTCGTAAAATGATTGTTTGAAAGTTGGCCGCACATTTAACTGTTGGCTTAGTGCTTGCTAGCTGGACAAAGGTTCCGTCTTTTATCCAAGTAATCTGTTCTGTAGTGACAGTTTTAAGTGGTGTACGCGTTGCACCCCCTCGTTTTTGGTAGCCGTGGGCTAATTTTTACAGAAATACACTGTTTGAAAAGAAGTTCAAGTGTGTGTTTCTTCGGTCATTATATGCAGACGAAAGGATCCGGGAACTTTAAGTTACAATTTTCCCACGAAGAAATTATGGTTTACCGCTGTGACCATAAAAAATAAAAGACGATTCTCTGTCTAGTGTTTGGCACAGAAGCACTTAGAAGCATAAAAAATAAAAGACGAAGTTAGTTAGTTGGTAGGCCAAGAAGCACTTAGAAGCAAAGAAATAATAAAAGAAGATCTTGTTGGTTGGTAGTCTAAAGAAGCAAAGAAAATTAAAGACATTTCTTCTCAGTTTGGTACAGAAAAAAAATAACTTTGACATTCATTGGCAAGAAAGAAGATTAAAGGCAATCCATCTGTGCTTGAAGATTCAAGTGGAAGAATCCAAGCAAGTTTTGTGGACGTTTGGACTTCACATACTCGTACAGCTACGGTATCGTGCATTTAAATTCTTTTTTGTATTTTTACGGTCTTTGCAGTTAAGTTTTTTATAACTACTGTAATTTTGTGTGTTTGTGTAACTTAATTTTTTAATTGTTAAATTTAGCCCTAACATTTAATATGTCTACACTCGGTGGTGACAGGGACTCGACCGCCGTCGACTCGACTGAGTTTAAGCCTGATGATGTTCTTTGCGGTCGGGCAGGCCATTCTGGGGAGGGACCCATTAACGATGAGGCTAAGTCAGTTCGAGAGGCCCGGCATCTTAGACGGGATATTTTGACTCAAATTGGGAAACTTTCTGTAGCCCTAGGTTCTTTGAGTGATAAGCAGGAACTGTTAATTTTTAGATCTAAGTTATCTACTTTAGAAGAGGAATTACGGCATTTCCATGCTCTTTTGAGTAAAATTGTTAACTCTGCAATCTTGGCAGAACTTCGTGATAGGGTAGATCCCGAATTTAACTCGTTAAAAAATAACTTCGAACAAAAAGAAAGTGAGTTCTCAGATAGGTTGGATGCTGACATACATCCTGAGGATAGCGCCTCAAATGTAAGCACTAGGATGTCTGAGAGCTCGTCACGGATAGTTACACAAATTAACCTACAGTTAAGACGAGAGGAGCTCCAGATCCAAGCTGAGGCCGAAGCAAGAGCTGCTGAGGCCATCGCAAGAGCTGAAGCCATACGAGCTGAGGCTGCCGCGAGAGCTGAGGCCGACGCGAGAGCTGCTGAGGCCGCACGAGCAGAGGCTGCCGCGAGAGCTGAGGCCGAAGCGAGAGCTGCTGAGGCCGCACGAGCAGAGGCTGCCGCGAGAGCTGAGGCCGAAGCGAGAGCTGCTGAGGCCGCCGCGAGAGCCGAAGCTAGAGCTGCTGAGTTCGCACTCAAAGACGCTCAGTTGAGGGCCGAACAACGTAAAGAGGTAGTTTTAGCTGAATATCGTTCTGAGTTGGGCTCCCGGCGTAGCTCTAGGAAGGGCTCTTCTAGGCATTCCAGAAGTGAACATCAATCACAGTTTAATTTACCTAACCTTTTCCAGACGCCTGTTCAATCCGTAAGTGGACCTGTACAATCCACATGTTTTCCAGCTGTTTCAGGAGGTCTCGGGGCCGCGGCTAAGGGTCTTCCGAAGGCTGTAGAGCCAAGGTCTGCAAATTACAACCGAACTCCTCCCCCAGAGCGTACAGGTCACGGGGCCGCCATTAGCAGTAATGCTTTGCCCCCTTCACAGTTTTCAGCTCCGCTAGTTTTTGATCGCCCAGCTACACGTAATTTGGGTGGTTGTGAGAGGCGTATCGCGTCTCCTGATTTTAACGTGTGTGAGGATCGTGATCGGGCTGTGCATGTGACTGAGCCCACTCAGCCCCTTAAGGGATATAGCTTGTCTTCTCCCGCTAAATCGAGTTCTCAACAGCAGGATTGCTTTTTTGAATACCAAAATAGTAGGACGTTCTTCGATAAGGCGGCCTTGATTGGTTACGATGGTAATAATATGCCATTTGTCTTCTTTAAAAATCGTGTTATGGCCTTGATGGCAGCTTCGCCCTTTAAGGGAACTCGTTTGACTTTGTTGCAAGCAGCTTGTGTTAGAACAGCTGCACAAACGATTGCTAATTTGGTTTCTGACACTCCTGGCTTGTCAGAGGAAGACAGGATAGAAATGTCGTTAGCTCGCTTGTCCCAACGTTTTGGAGTTCGTGGAGGTCTTTTCGCAGAACCAGAAATTAGAAAGTATCGCTATGGTAGCAAATTGACTTCTATCTCTTCCAGTGATTTGAAAGAGTTTAAAGATGAATTGTCGCAGTGTTTGCTTTACGCGAAAGCTTATGGTCAGCGTGATAAATTAGAAGGACGTTTTGTTTTGGATTTGGCTAAACGACTCCCGTTTGACGCTAAGCAGCGTTATCTTGACTTTTTAGGTGATCAGTATGGTAGCACTGAGGAACCTACTTTTCAGAGTTTGTTTGATTTTGTAGTACGGGAGGAAACGCGCAAGTCGACTGATTTTAGCATCATGCTAATGGGCGATTCTGGTGAGTCGCAGCATTTTAAAAAGTTTGGCAAAGGAAAATTGCCTTCATGTCCGGTTAGGCAGACGTCGGTAAAACCCCATGATAATGTGATTTCAGGGAGTTCGCAGTACTCGACTGCTGTTGGCGCACCGCGCGGCGGTGTGGCCAGACATAGTGACATACCGGCGTGTTTTTGTTGTTCGTCACGTGGTCAAGTTGAATATCATTTTTTGTCTAATTGTAAAGAATTTTTGCGCTTGACACCTAAACGTCGGAGAGATGTCATTGTGAAAGCTGGCAAATGCTTGAACTGTTTGCGCCAGCATATGGTTAGAGACTGTAATCATGCAAACAACTGTCGTAAGTGTGGACCTACCAACGATAGGAAACACTATTTTCTTCTGCATGATTTTTATGTGACGTCACGTGATTCTCTGGATTTGGTCGGTAAAGATGATGCTGGTGCCAGAGTTCCTGTGCGTAATGTTAAGATTGGAAATGTTAAAGCAGCCTTTAACCGCGTTACTGCTGCTCGTGTTTTGAATCCAATGACTGGCAAATCGAAGTTGGTGTATTGTCAGCATGATCCTGGTTCGCAGTTGACCTTTGTTTCGAGTGACTTGGTGTGCGAACTTGGTCTTAAACCGTATGATAAAGCGTCGTTTAAAATGGATACTCTGGCTGGTCAGAAAGCTACTTGTGCTGACCTTGTTAAACTCAACATCCAGTCGTTAGAGACTGATGAACTGTTTTGTGATATAACCTCGGTGGTTAACCCAGCTTGGGCTGACGATGTTAAGACTTTACCACATAAGCAGGATTTAAGTAGTTTCCGTCATTTTCATGACGTGAATATGTTTCATTTGAATGATTGTAGTACTGTAGATGTACTGATTGGCAATGACAACGCTTATTTGATGTGGGCAAAAGAAGAACGTGTTGGTGAAAATCGCAGTGAACCGCATGCTTTACTCACTCCTCTCGGTTGGTTGGCTTGTGGTGGTAAGTCACCCTTAGTTGAAAGCGTTGCTAAAGTGTGCAGAGTGCAGACGTCTTCAGAGTCGGATGTCATCTCTGGCTTTCAGCGTAAAATTGAGTCTCGCGATATGGAAATAGCAGACCTGAATAAAGTCATTCAGGATTTGACTTTGCAAAATGAAACCTGTGAATTGTCTCGCAATGATATTTTGGCTAGAGAACTTGTCGCACCGAATATTGAGTTGAAAGATGGTCGATTTGAGATACCTGTACCGTTGAAGGAAGATATTGATTTACCTAACAATTTTGTGTTGGCGTCAGATAGAGCTGCTGCTTTAAAGAAGAAGGCTTTAAAACAATCTGAATTCCGAGGAACTTGTGTAAATGATGTAATGTCTTCTTGTCCTGACTTGTCTGACTTGTTAAACCCTCTGGCAGATGTCTTGGCTAGATTTCGGCTTGAAAGATTTGGTTTCATGGCTGATGTGACCAAATACTTTTTTCACATTTTGGACTCTTCAATTCGTAAGCCCAATTTTATTGAACTGCTTACGTACACAGGCAGTGCCGTTCGGATCGTGAACGAACGCCCTTTGGTACCTTTGAGTGACGACCCTAGGGATTTTACTGTCATCACCCCTGCCTCACTTTTGACCCCATACTTAGACCCATACTGTGCTGTTGGGCAACCACATGATCGTGACCAATTAAGAAGGGATTATCGGTTCAATTTGTCACTTTCTCAGCAGTTTTGGAGTAAATGGATCGATTTTTACTTGCCAGGTCTTCAGGGCCGGAAAAAATGGCTAAAAATGGCCGAGAATTTGGAGCCTGGTCAACTTGTAGTGGTAGGTTCTCTCCAAGACATTGGTAAACGTGGGAAGTATCAACTTGGGAGGGTGCATGAGGTAGTTCCACAAATTAGGAAAGGGAAGCCTGTGGTTCGTAGAGCCAAAGTTGCCGTCTGCAACTATGATGAGAGTACGGGGAAAGTGAAAGTAGACTACGTGTTGAGGGATATTTCGTGCCTCGCCCCCGTAAAGAACACCTAAGTGTTAGGGTTTGAGCCTGGTTTTGTCTGCGGTGGCCGACACTTGTCTGAGCCCGGAACAGTCGGTTATTATCGCAACCATTGTATATAGCGTCATTTTAGCATGTACCTATGGTACCAATTTCATGTATCGTCGTGTTTATTCTTATTGCTGTTCATTCTTTGCATGCCCTTTGTATTTACGTATTAACTTAAACGTGAGTGATTCAAACAATTTGTGTATCATGTGTTTTTATTCATTGGCTCACGATTGTCCTTCAATTCTTTTTTAGTTATGCCATGTTAGACTGTCATAACTAGGGGCCGCTATGTTACGGCCAATCTCTGTACAAATCAAACGTCATATAAAACCGTTCAAGTCTACTGAATATTACGTCATGGAACTTGCTAGAAAATGTGCCAAAATTGCACCATCGTTCATAGACTTGTGTCAAACTTGTTTGGACTTGTTTGGGCCTGTTTAAACAGGAAATATTACATCAGCTTTAAACACCTGTTGGAATGACTTCATAATTGTCTTTCATTTATTGCGTCACAGTTACTTTCTACGTGAATTTGAGATATTGATATCTATTCTGGTCATTCGTAAAATGATTGTTTGAAAGTTGGCCGCACATTTAACTGTTGGCTTAGTGCTTGCTAGCTGGACAAAGGTTCCGTCTTTTATCCAAGTAATCTGTTCTGTAGTGACAGTTTTCAGTGGTGTACGCGTTGCACCCCCTCGTTTTTGGTAGCCGTGGGCTAATTTTTACAGAAATACACTGTTTGAAAAGAAGTTCAAGTGTGTGTTTCTTCGGTCATTATATGCAGACGAAAGGATCCGGGAACTTTAAGTTACAATTTTCCCACGAAGAAATTATGGTTTACCGCTGTGACCAACTCGCTGATTAAAAAAACAAAGAACACGCTACATCAGCTGCTCCCAATCAAAGTCCACGATAGAAATTTTGGTTTTGATAATTTAAAACTGTCAGCTAAAACTGAAACTTGTACTAAAACTAATAACTGAAACGAGCATTATCACCAATAACGATGTTGCTGCTTCCCCACACCAATCCTTGCAAACCTGCAAACGTCTGTTAAATTTTATATTTCGATGTGTAGTGAAAGTGTTCAAACATTTTAGCAGGCTACCGATAAGCTACATAGCAAAATATAGCCTAGCTTTCAAAAGTCAATAACCACAGCTTAAGACTTAAATAACTAAGTAGAACTCGGTTAATCCGGATTCGATTTGACCGGCGATTCCATCCGGATTAGGCGAAGATCCGGATTAACCGATGACGGTTCTATCAAACCTGACTTATTTGTACTTCCAGTTTCATCCGGATTAGGCGAAGATCCGGATTAACCGAATCCGGATTAACCGAGTTCTACTGATAGTTATAAGTACAGGTAAAAAACAAGTTTTATTTGGAGTTTGTTTGAAGAATGTGTTTATAATGGTCTTCGCTTCCATTTGTCATTTGTTGAAATATCATTTGGTAAGGATTGCAGAAAGTCGTGTTGTTTATATAACGTTGATTAAAATATGAATAACGAAAACACGTTATATTAATGTAACACAAAACATGTAATTACAAGTCGATTAAGATTAATGCTTGTTTATCTCAACTAACGTTTTTTGTGAGTAGTTGAAAAGGTTACCGTAGCTTTAAAAATTCCCAAGTAAACGGCCTTTTACGAAAAAGGTTTAGAGTTGTCTGGGTATTCTCAAAGTACGGTATAGTCTAGTAATTGAAACCGATTAAATGAATTGTTGGCTTGATTCTTGTAGTACCTTTCAGTTGATGTTTTTAAAAATTTAAATTTTGAATCCAGATGGAAAAATGTGTTTTTAAGAAACCACTGTAAATTTACGTTGTTTTACGTTATACAAGGATGCCCACCTTACCTCATCTTGGTTATAGGAGAAGCGTGTGTAATGCAAAAGTGTTGCATAAATACAATGGGTGCTTTGGCGATTCCGTTGTCGATGGTGATTGCGTTTTAAAGAATACTTTCGAGATACTTGAAGCTTTGACAGGCATGCAGGTTCTGATTAGTTCTTTACAGTGATGAATGGTTCGCCATAAAAATTGTCTGAGGATGGTTGATAGCCTACATTTCCTCGTTTGTTGAATGGTGATTGTAAGTCCAAAATGATCACAAGCACTGAAAAACTTATCTTTTGTTTTTGAATTTCACTTTCGAAACATACATTCAGATCATGAACAAAAACGTAAACAGAAACAAAAAAAAGTTTCGAAACAGACATTCAGATCATAGTCATCGACACACATAAACTCTTGAACGACGGTTTCGATCATTTCCCTGACAGCAAATCAACGATTTTTACGTTAATTCAACGTCTTCAGATGTTACATCATGGAACTTCTGCAGACGTTGAATCAATGTAAAAAAAAATGATTTGCTATCTTGGTTGGGAATTTGCTTTGAAACGTCTCAAGTTAAATAGTTTTCTGTCACAACGATATTGAATTGAAATACCATTGCAGTCTTTACTTCTGAAAGCATCTGTTAGCACAGCATTGAGCTAACTGCACTATACTAAGCAGAGTATGTGCCAAAACACAACCTTGTTCCACGCCATTTTGTAACTGGAAACGATTCAGAAAATTTGTCATCAACAACGTAAGCCAACGTTTTATCATAACTCATGCATGATCTTCCACAGTCTTTTCCTGTTTACTGTATCAGAAGTTTTTTGTCACATATACAAAGACAGTGTAGAAGCCACGGCCTTACTCCATGCATTTCTCTTGAAGCTGTCTGGCCGGAAAGATTAGTCTACAGTTCCTTAACTCCTTCGAAATCCACACTGGCTTTCAGAGAGATAGCCTTGGTCAATGGTCAATGTTGTTTAGCATGAGGTTTTTTAGAATAGGAGTTGGAGTTTTTCATATTTTTCAGTTAAGATACTAATTGAAAGCTGAGATACTATTTAGTCTACGATACTAATTTCTGATCAGATAAGATTTTTTTTTACCGTTCTGCCCAGAACATTGACATAAGTGTGAGGTTGCACCAACAACGTTTTACACTCACAAATGTTTTTCTTTACAGCTTTTTTAAATGTGTATTAATTTGGGAAATGCAACGCCAGTGTTTCTTGTTAGCGTTTTATATTTATTTCCTTCACGAGTTGAGTGCGGTTGCCTGCGAAAGTAATGTGACGTCAGTGACCTGCCCTCTGCGCCCGAAAGACGAGCAATGCAGTTTGTGCATCACTGCACGGAACGCATCTACCTCGGATGGTAAGAATTGTGATACGGTATCAGTAACTTGTTTCCTTTTCAGGTCTATTCAACTAGTTAAAGATTTGAATTAAGCGTACAACCCTTTCTTGTTCACCTTCAAAAATGTCGTAAATGTCTCGTTAATGCACCCAAACTCGTTCTCTTTGGTGGTATCGATCCGACGTTTAAACGCTGTAATATCTTGGCCAAGCAAACGAGCTGATACTTTGCAACGCTCAAAATGATGTTTTTAAAACTTTTAATTGGTGTTTGTTTATCGTTCTGGCTGAAAAATTATTTATTACTTTTACATTAATGAACGTCTGCATATAGATTGAGTCAAATATAAAATAACCAATTTTGCTAGCTGCAGTAGTAGAAACGTGTAAATGTGTGACGTGGGCAGACGTGACATGGGTCACGATCTGCAGTGTCGTTCAGTTTTCTTTTGTAGTGACAGTGCTCCTGGCTATTTTATGAAAGTTCTGTAGAATGAATAGTCTTGTTGGCGTTTTTTTGTCGTATTCAGGCTTATGCACGGTGGCTGAAGATTTAGATTTTGTGGATGCGAAGGCAAGGAAGCCAATCTTCGTATTTACTTTCAGGCATGCTTCTAAGTGTCCTGCCAATGACACGGCCGCCTGCTCTTGAGCGTTGTCGAACTTGTGCTCTTTCGAATGCGTACCAGGACTGTCAACCACTTGGTTAAGCAGCCGACTTGGCTACGTATACTCATCTGAAAATATTGAAGTTCAAATCAAAAGCTCAATCTTGTTACTTATTTTTTGTTTTGAAAGCAGTAATTAACGTTTCATTGTAGGCTATAATACATTATCCGCTTACAAGTAGCCTACTTGTTTCGTTTGATTGATTTCTTACCGTGACTTGCTAATAACTTTACGCTTACTTGGTGCTAAATAAGTGTTTTTCATGAAAGAAAATAATCACAAGCCCACGCAAATGCTAATTAAGGTTTGTTGTTTCATTGGCACAATACACAGCGCCAAGAGCGAATTAGCAACGTACTTTGGCCTAGGAACTTAGAAAGAAAAACAGCACCATTTTTACCAAACAGATTTACCAGCTCAGTGACAGAGTGGTTTTGTTCTCTGCTCTCGAGCTGGTAGATCTTGGATTAATTCCAGGTCGGGTCAAACTGTGTCATTGTGTTCTTTCTTGCATAACGCAGTAAGAATAGGTCGGGTAATAATCTGATGTCATCGTAAACCTGACATAAAATTAAAAAATGAGCCCTGCCGCTAAAAAAAACCTTTGCTGTTGTAGAGCAATAATAAATAAATCAATAACGTTATTACTATTACCAATCAGATTTGTTTTTGAAGAATACAAAGGTTTTCACTTCTTTCACTTTTAGACTATAAAATTTTGCATTTTTCGATTGAAAGTGCTCACATCTTTATAGAAATATCTACCCCTCCCATGATACAGGACAATAGTTGTCTGACCAGCCCACAATCAAAAGGTAGATGGGCCCACCTGGAAAGTTCCCAAACTTCCCGGTGGGACAAACGGATAATCTACACATGCATAGTATTTTGATATGAAATGTTTCATACATTTTTCAGCTACGGAAGCCAGCAAGCTTTTGGACAGCTATATGAACTATCAGCAGATTCAAGTGTACGAAAGTAGGAATGAATTTGTGTGGTATTTCAACAACAATACAATGCTAGAAAGCCGACACATTACCATTACTTTTTATGTTTGGAATGACAATGCAAGGTAAGGGCCGATGGTTGATGTAGCCTCGATGTGATGATGCGTTTAAACTTAATTGAACTAAAGTATCTTGAACAATTTGAACAATGCAAATTGTTTCATCCTTTTTTTCTGGCAGACCATTAAAGGGATAGGCTACTAAAGGAAAAACCTGACTTGGCGATTTTCCACGTTCTTTGTGTTTAACTTGCTACCATAAAACGATTTTCAATAAAATTTTGCCCCATTGCGGTCTGACCATCATTGCGCGCGTACTTTTGTCAGAGCTTTCAAACCCAGAATGGGCCCTGAGTAGCGAAGCGTGCGACTGTACAGTCTACGTAACAAAAGACGAGCAATCAGCTGATCACGCAACAGTTGTTACTGCCGGCGATTTAACTGTAGGCTATATATGTATGTACATCAAAACATCAGATTTCAACGTCAAAACATCAGACAGTTTGCTCAAAACCTCAGATCTGATGTTAAAACATCAGATGTTGTAACGTGGCTTTTGTTATTGCTGTCTTTTGTGACGTATTCTCGAGCTGTGTTTGCACTTTTTGGTCATTTTGAAAAAAAATGAAATAAATGAAACATTGGACTTTGGGCCTTGCCAGCGCCATTGCAAGCATTTTTTTTTCGGTAATTTTTTTTGAAATGTATTCTTGAATGTTCAGTTTTTGCATTTTAATGCTTAATTCCCGTTTGAAAATTTCATTTAGTACGCCTTTAAGCAGACCAAAAATCTTTATCTTTTTGTTCTTTTTTTGGAAACAGCTGACTAAGTTAAAAACAATGTTTAAATCATATTTTATACTTTTAGATAGCATTTTGTACCAACCCTCAACTTAATTCATAACAAGTTTTATCCCCTGAGTTTTATCAGAGGTAGCCATTGGCGCATTCAGAGGTGGTGCGTGGGCACGTGCTATCAACCAAAAAAACATGTAAATTTTGTGTGCTTTTGCAAACATTTATTTTTGTTTGCTCGCTCAATCATATTGCATGAACCTTACGGGCGGCTTAGGGCACGCCTTACTGGTGTTTGAAATCAGCTGCGAACTTAATGGAAAGGATCGATCATGTGCACATTAAAAGGTGAAAAAATGACGTAGGCTAAACACAATTTTTGTTTATGTCTGCGAGTAGACTAGAGGTGGTCTTTGGTAATAGAAAAGCATTCAATGCATAAGATAAACCATAGGTTAATCTCTACTGAAATATTGTCGTTTTAAAACGTTCTTGATGATATATATTTCAGGTTCGGCATCTCAATCCCTGGTTGCTGCCGCTTACCTCTCGTTGAATCTAACTGCAGTTTGACACAGCCAATATCCGGGAATATTTACTACAGTTTGACTCTGTTTCGATCAACCGTGACAAGACATTATAAATATAAAAAAAAATCTAAACCATTATCATTACCTACAAATTCCATTATTTTAACCCCACCTTTTATCATTTCCACCCCATATTCCATTATTTCTACCCCATCTTCCATTAGCTCCACCCCATCTTCCATTACTTCCACCCCATCTTCCATTACTTCCACCCAATCTTCTGATGGTGTATTACCACCTTCTCTTTCTTCTCCTCTACCTCCATTGCAAAGTCCTCCATCGACTTTTCTCGGAACGGACAAACCACATCGAAGGAGTAAGAACAACAAATTGCTAGTTGAAAAGTAATTTTGATCAAATTTTGCAGTCAACACAAATTGCATTAACTTTGGACGCGTTGATGGTGTGAGGCTACGTAGTTTACATTCTAAAATTATTTTTGTACATTTGTTGGCTGCTTGATGAAAACGTTTTATCCGTAAATTGATGAACCTAAAAGATGCCTTTATGGGTCGAAACACATAGACTGCTTTATAAACATGCTGTAAACATATCTTTCCGGTTCACAATCACACAGTGGTGCAAAAAAATCATAAAACTTCTGCACTTTTTTTGAATACAAGTTTTTACTAAAAAAGCTTCCCAGACAACCACTTTATCTGGTAAAGGTCTGGTCAGATCCGTATCCGATTTGGTAAGATCCGTACCCGATTTGGTAAGATCCGTACCCGATCTGGTAAGATCCGTACCTGATCTGGTAAAGATCTAGACCAGATAAAGTGGTTGTCTGGGTTGTGTCTCTATCACTGCTTTTTTTTAAAGGTTTACGGGTAATTTATAACTTGGTGTTTTTTATATTTGTGTTGGCACTGACAAACAGGTTGTTTAATGCTGAGGAAAGAAAATTTTGATTATGGTAATAAATAGTAAGTAGCCTACAATACAATACAATACACAAACGCTAGGTCGTTCTGCTGCGTTACAAAGCAATGACTATAAAAAAAAAACATGTTGATTGTTCATATTCAATTTGATGCCAAGTATTCTTGGAGGTTATATAATGTAGCCTACACTGGTAGAACTAACTTAGTATCGTAGCCCATGGCCACCTGGAGATGCGGCCTGATTTGTCACATTTTGCAGATTTTGATTCCAGCTACTTCTAGTGCTTGACTGACATTTTTTGAGATGTTTTTACTTTTTGCGGTTTCCTAATGACATAAAACTTTTTTGTTGCCTTGGGGAAGCAATAGCAAATGAGAAAAAGTAAGTTGAAAAACGCAAAATCAGACTGTTATTGAAAATTAACAGTCTGACTAAAATCTTCGAAATCAAATTTTCTTTGTTTTTCAACATGCGAGGATGTCAAAACCTATTGTGTCATCTGGGGAAAAGAATAAAGAAAGCGTAAAAATCTAATTTTTAGAAAAATTTATTTAAACGTTCGCCAAAAGTTAGAAAAACCTGGAAATTTCTGCAAAATGTGACAAATCAGGCCGTATCTTTAGGTGGCCATGCGTAGCCTAAAAGGTTGTACAGTGGACCTGACTTTGTATCGCAAACCTCCTATTCATGTTTCATCCTTATTTTATTCAGCTGATCTTCTTGGTAGAAACAACGCAACCACAAAACCCGAAAAAGACCTAGTAGCATATTCTAGTGTAATTCCTAATGGAACGAAACCTCGGTTATCCATCTCTTTTACACGACCTGCGCCTCCAGCTACTTGGCTGAACTACACTCGATACATGGTGGCTGAGACGTTCTCAGACGTTTGTTTATTTACCTTAGACAAAGGTAAGATCTTTTTCATAATCTTGGTCACCATAATACGAAATAGTAGGCCTGCAATGTAGCCTCATCATCATCATCATGTAGCCTCCATAAGATAATTTGCATAAGCAGAAGCAGAAGAACAGATTGAAATCAAAGCAGTTGCTTTTACTTCAACGGTTTAGAATAAAACGATGGGAACTTCTGAGCAAGTAAAAGTGGACAACAGGAATTAAATTTTTAATTAAAATGCAAAAGCAATAAACTAATCACACTAGAATACTATAGGATAATGTTACTTGTTTCATAAATTGCAACTAGGCTATATTGCAAGGAGGCGCATGACATCTAAACTAGACCAGAGCATAATAAATAAATGTAATATTCATTTCATCTTCACAGCTATTCTAAACATATTCCTTCCACTTACACAAACTTTGAAGTTGTAATGTAAAAATTTTCTTATAGTTGTGATGCCTGCGTGTTGCACGTTACTTCATGATGATGTGCAAGAATTTTAAGAACTGGAATAACACGTCTTGGGAAAGCTCATGTCCTGTAGGCTACACTTATAGCATGGCCGACGTCAGTAACACTTAGCTAGAAATCTGTCTTGGTCATAAAGCTTCATTTTTATACAGATGTTGTGATACGCAACGCAACGACTCCTCCAAAGTTCAATCTTGAGTCCCATTTGTTTAACCGGGGAGTGTTTTCTCTACCTGGATTTTCTTACATGAATGACATCATCACAAACACTATGAACGGAAACGAAGTGGAATGTGCCAGCATGAATTTTGAAGGGACAAGTATTTTTAACTTCACTTCTGGTAGCAAAAACAACGACACATTCACCTGCATGGTCCTTTGGTTCACTTTGAATGGATTCGATGAACTTGAAGTGAAATGTATGCCGCACAATGGTAAGGGGGACATAGGATAATCTAATCAAAACATTTTTTATTTTGCGCCCATTGCGACAACATACACTGCGATGGCAGATGCAACATAACAAACAACAGAAAGCAGCAAAGGGACATGTGACTTTTCAGTTAGCTGCTAGCGCAATTTTGGCATGCCATTAAGTGCCTTTGTAGAGACACAGCCGCGTATTCTGGAGCGGTATCGAACTCACGTCCTTCCGAACGTCGCGCAGACGTTCTCGCCACTCGGCCGACATATGCTATCATGATGCACTTAGTTTTAGATTTCAGGCACAGTAGTTTGAACACAGATTTTTCTTTAAATATGTTTGACAACATAATTTATCCGCCAAAACTCTCTTTTAGTAAACTGCAAGAAAATTGTGTGATCTTTGTTTGTTCATATGGAACTTGATGGAACTACAACATGTAGGCTACTGGTCAGCTAGTGTGATAACGAAGACTTGGATCATCTTGTCCACCTTGCCATAAGAGACTAGTCTGATAAGGCCGCAGAGTAAGTGTAGTCCCCCATCTGCCGTAAACCTCCAGTTGCGTCATTATCCATCATGCATTATCACAGGTTGTTGAGAAATATAAATATAATTTATGTCATTCCCGCTCAAAATTGTTGTTGTTATTGTAATCTCGTTTCATCATGGAATGAAAACAAAACGCAAAGGAATTTCAAAACCAGAAATTGCCTACAAATTTAAATTTTAAGCTGTTTACGGCTTTAAGATTTTTTTAATCACTGTGACATTTAGCAATAATATAACGAAAACTTGTTTCCATTTGGTGGCTGCTCGACTAGAAGACATTCCAGGTCACTTCGCAGCCACCCGTTGCAGTATCCATACATTCTGCGTTATCGCTTGTTTTATCTGACTTTGCTGAAGATGTGTATTTATACTCGCAACAAAAAATAAATGTCAATCAATCAATTTCAAAATGAAGTAATTGCCTCCTCCCCCCCCCCCCCCCCCCCCCCCCTTTAAAAGCGATGTTTAATATACAATTCACCTTCCATTACAGTCTCATTTGACAGAGTTTTACTATGAGTTTAAGCTAAAAGTACTTTCAAAAAGCGCAATTTTAAGGTTCTCAAACTTTTCTGGAGGTCCCTCAGACTCCCCTGGGTGCTTTGCTTTCCCCGACTTGTTGCCGGGCTCACGGACTTGTGCAAAAATACTGATTTTCCCCCACCCGAATTTTATGCTGACTACGCCCCTGAGCAGAATTGATACGTTGACGCAAATCTAAATGTTGTTAGCATCAAATTTTCATTGGTTTGCATTTTTAAGATGTTACATGATGAATGAAATATGCAACGCAATTACGCAACTACTTCGGCTGCAATATCAGCTTTAATCTACAATATATAAGCAAACTAAGTCAAAAAATCGTTCTTGCAACATTACGTCTTGTTTTCAGCTACATACTTACAACCTGCAAACCCTCCTGGCGGAGTCACGGGATCCATTCTTAAACCTACATATCGGCCTCCTTATTCGCGACCTCCGCCTGTTAAAGTAGATACTTTTCTCATCATCGTCATCTGCTCTGTAGCAGGAGGAATGCTCATCTTCTTCATAATTTTATTGCTTTACTGCAAGAGGAAGCGAATTAACAAGTTAATCTTGTCCACCAAAGACGTCCCAGAAACTCTGGTAAGTCAAACGTAGTCCAAGACATCTTTTAAATCTGAGTAGTTTGCTAGTTTGCTTACTGTGTTACAGACAATATTGTTATTAGAGTAATAAAGTAAATTCAGTATGTGATTTGGACAATGAAGCAGTTTAGCATATTGTATTTTGGTAAGAAATCTAAAGCAGGAATGAATGGCAATTCTACTAAACGCATAGGTCCACATGGGCTTGCTATCAAAAGAGAAACCATTTGACGTTATTTACGTTATTATACTAATACAAGAAATATGACATCATATGGTTAATAAGCAGTCGGCAGACTTTTAGTTGGCCACTGCTGAAGGCTCTGGAAACTGAAGACAAACGGGTAAGATTAACATTTAAATAATCTAGATCAGGGGTAGTAGCGTACGCAGAAGGGGGCATTGGACAATGGCCCCTCTCCCTTTCAAAAATTGTTGATTTTTTTATCGTTGTTGTAATTGTGTAGTGCTAAAATGTTATTGTTCAAGAGTGGTCTTATTATAAACATATCGGATGCCGGATTTGGCCCGCAGGCCGGACTTTGGACACCTCTGATCTAGATCAACTCTCTGCATAGGTGCAGTTCAGTAGCAGGCTATGCATATATCTGATATGCCTACTTGTTCTTCACTTTTACTTCTAGAAAAGCAAACATGTTACGATGGTTGCAAAAGTAACAGTAGTAATAAATTTTTCTTCTTAACAGAAAACTGTGATGAATGAAAGCCCAACAAAGACTTTTCAATTTGATGAAAAAATTCCGACGGAAAAATTTACTTCTTTTGATGAATTGGAAAGGCAAAGAATTAGGGGTAAGAAGTTTTGTTATTTGGATAAAAATACCAAAAAATCATTTCAAATTAATATAGTAAATTTAAACAAAACACCCAACGCTGCTTCATTGATTTTGAAGGAAAATCCGATTTGTACAAACAACAAAATATCACAAGCAATGATTTCATGCTACAAATGAAGGAAAAAATCAACACCAAACTAGACTGTGGAAAAGAAAGAGAAAGGACATTCAATGGTTACGGTGAGAGCAACCCTAGTGATGTGTTGTTTTAATTTTAATTTAAACATTGACCCATAAATAGGGATAGTAGCTTACATCACGAGACGCGCGCAAGTCCGCTGTTCCGGAAACATTAGAAGGGTCAATTGCCTATTTGTCATTTTTTAACGCTTTGCTGCTGCCTTGCTTTCTACTAAAAGCCTTAGTTTAAAGCTAACTTCACTCTTTTATATAACCCATAAAAAGTACATTATTTTGTAAATCAAAAAAAAAATAATAAAAGCCTTAATTTAATAGGCCTACCGGACAATTGCTCCCTTGCAAGTTTTACTATTCCTTGATCATTGAAGCTCTCTAAGTTTTCTCGCACAGAAATGTAGGCTAGTCCTACCTTCTTTTACAAATTTTTATATACGCCAACACAGAAAGAATTTTTAAGCTAGATCCAAGTCAGCTATATGTTGTCACATTAAAGTTTAATGAATGTGTTAAATGTTAACAGAAAATGGCGATTGACGTAAATATTTAAATTAATGTTTTTGCAGTGGAGAAAAACTTTGATAAGAGCAAGGAAAATCAATCTTCCAAGATCTACTTCATGAAAAGAAGTCAAAATTTTGGCGAAATGTATAATATAGAAACAAAAAGAGACTTGTCTGCAGATTCTGGTATTAGCAGTGGTTTTTCTCCTCTTTCGGAGCCTGATTCTGATCTAAACGAAAAAGACAGTTGCGATCAAGTTTTTGCAGAAGTTTACAAAAAACAGACTCCCAGTCCATGTCGTGATAGTGGGCTTGCCACGTCGCCCATAGGAAGTTATTCTGAAAGTGACAGTCCGATCCATGTGTTATCGTACACTTTACAAAACTCTGCAGAAATTGATGAAAGTGAATCCATATCAATAAACAATGACTTGCCAGAAAAGGAAAGAGTTGAACAAACAGACGATTTTAAAAGAATAGCTCCTGAGTATTGCAAAGAAATCATCCCTGATATGCCATTGGAAGATGGGAGAAGTGAAAGTTTTACAATTGTGCAAAATGATAACATCAGTTCAGTTAAACTTCATTCTAAAAACTTAGAAACTGGAGTCTATTCTAAGGTTCATGACTTCGCTGAGAGTTCAAAAGTTGTGGAGCTACTACCAGAAGAATTACCAGAAATTAATGATTTGTCTATGACTTACGCATGCGATCAACAAAAAGAATTAACTACATCCCTAGCCTTATCTCACATAGATGAAGATGCAAGTTCGATGCACTCTCACATATCACGCGATTCATTCAACAAACACTGTAAATTAGATTGCAACTACAATGACTTGCCAACCACAAACATAAACGTCACTAGTGGCTACAGTTCTAAAGACGCTTTTGTTTTGCCTATTGAACATGTTTGTTAGATTTAAGCACATTTTATTGCTTAAAGCTCTTTGTGTCGTTTTCTATTCTGATGTACAAACGGTAGCCTGGACTATAAGCTGTTTAATTTTGTATTTTTAAAGTTTAGTGATTTTTATATGATTTTAAACATATTGTAGGCTACAACCGGTAACCCAATCACCTAAATACTTTGCATGTTTTATAGATAGCCTATTTGGTCAGAATCGCCGGCTCATGCATGTTGTCCACATGTATTGGTTAACACGCAACTTTGGGTGCTTCCGTGTTTAATTGGCTAATTAGCATCAACCGTGCGCGTATTTTTAATCTGTAGGTTGCTGCAGCAGATTGCGTAGACACTTTAACATAGGACAAGTTTTTTTATGAACCAGCTGGCTACAGCATTGTGAGCCATCTAGCACTCAGTCAGAGAGTTAATTCTATTACAGAAGAAAACAGAGTAATAGCAAAGGAGGGAATCGAACCCACGCAATGAAAATGACTGTTCTCCAGCCCTAATCCTCTAGGCCAAGGCGAAACGTTTATAGAATTACTTTTTAACGTGCATGAGTCGCATGACTGCAAACAGCTGATTTAAATTTTGCCTTCTGATTGGTTAATCAATCTCAGCTCCTGCAGCGATCTGCAGATCACAAATAGGACAACCCTGCATGAGGCATAGGTGACAAAAAAAACAACACAGCGCAATCAGCTGTAAAGACTTATATCTTCCAACTAAGTGTGAGAGTTGCAGTCCAACAATCGCCCTAGAGGTCACCGTTTGGCTTTAGGTTAATTGTTGCAGGGATATCTAGAACAACGGGATTGCTGACTCTGTTTTGAAGTGGACAATAGGAGGGTTACTGCATCAGACTATGTTGCAGTGCATTTATCGAAATTTGCAAAGTCAGCAATCCCGGTGTTCTAATATCCCTGGGTTGTTGAAGTCAGCGTTGATGCAGTCTGCAAGGTGGTGGAAGAGGTTATTTAGCCGATGTAGGCAACTGACATTTCTTTCATATGAACCGCAACAAAGGTAGACCTACATACAGCATTCAAATACATCTTCTCTGAGACAGGATAGTTATCTTACAACAGTGTAAAGCCTTCCACCATGCGGAAAAACTAATAGATTTTTGAATCGCTTGAGAGCGTTAGGGAAGACGGAATTTGTAAACGCTCCAAAGAAATGAATTCATTGAGTTACTGCAGCTTGTTTAACAATACCTTCTTTTGATCACTAAGATATTCTTTGAAGTTCAATACCATCATTCATTCTGTTTCGGCGTTAGAGTCTACAATGAAACAATTTAGACTAGCTTACTAGATTCTATTTGAATAAGGTTTATGGATCACTAGGAGTTTTTGCAGTTCTAGCTGATTTAATTTATTTTTTAATTACTTAACTGTATCTAAATTTAAAATTGGCAATGGCCCAAAACACAGTTAAAGAAGAAATCAAAAGGATTCTGGCCACTACAAACATATTAGATGAAGTAATATCAGAGAGAAAGACATTACCCATTGAAACATGCATCAAGCAAGACGAAGCTCTCATGGATGAGATAGCTCAAAAACTGGTAAAACATCTTCTTGGAAATAAAGTATTTCAACAACAGATGGAAAATCAAATAAATGCTTCTGTCAAAGAAAAAAGTGCTCAACTGGACAACAAATTTAAAGAAGTTGAAAGAAAACAAGAAGAATTAGAACAATACTCAAGAAGAAATTGTATCTTGATACATGGAATGCCAGAAGAAACAAAGGAAAATACTGACAAAATTGTAGAAAAATTTTTAAAAGAAAAATTGGACATCACCATCACACAAAAAGATATTGACAGAAGCCATAGGCTAAAAGCAAAGCCAAACCATTGCAGACCTTTAATTGTCAAATTTACAAACTATCACATAAAATATATGGTGTATTCTCAGAAACGAAAATTAAAAGGAACCAAACTTCTGATCACTGAGTCGCTCACAACTCAAAGACTGAAATGCATCAGAATATTAGAAACAAAAAGGCAGGAAAAAGAAATCCATTCGTACTGGACAACAGATGGGAAAATATTTTACACCAAAGCAAAAGACAGCAGTAAGAAAATTTTTATGCCCTTCAACATTGAAAATCGTGAGCTTTAAATTTCTTTTTATGATAGACATGATACATTATTTACATATTACTGATGAAAAATCAGTTAGTACTCTCTGATACTGTTAAGTGTTTCTAAACTATTCTTTATACCGCAAAACAAAACAAGGTTTTTACTTAAATGACACCTCACTTATGCCATGTATGTCAGAAATCTTGTAAAAGAAACCAGAATTCAATTTGCTGTGACATATGTGATCAGTGGGCACACTTGAAGTGCATATCTTTAACTTTGCCACAATTTAAAAAACTTGGAGCCTCTGATGAGCCATACTACTGTAACAAATGCATGTCATGCATTATTCCTTTTAATAACATATCAAATCTAGACCTAACTACACTTAATAATGATAAACCTTACAAGGTAAATGAGCTTTTGCGTGATCAAAGCCAAAGTTATTGTGAAATCAAGGATCTATCTTCAAAGATAAATGTCTATGAAAAGAATCAACTGTTATTACTCCATGTGAATATGAGAAGCTTAGTTGCTAATCTTGCAAAACTAGAATCATTGCTCACTGAAATGCCAAGGCTACCAGATATAATTGCCGTATCAGAAACCTGGCTTAATGATAATCGTACTCAGTTTGTCCAGTTGCAGGGATACAATTTTATTTGTTCTCACAGTACACATGCAGACACTAAATCAGTAGCAGGTGGTGTGGGAATGTACATAAACCATTCAATAACATATAATCAATTGGACAATTTTGGTTTAAACATAAAAGGTTGTGAAGAATTGTGGGTAAACATACCAGCAACAAATAATAGGCACTGTTTATTTGGTGTTCTTTACAGACATCCTCAACATAAACTTGATGAATTTCAAATGAAACTCTGTGAATGTATTGACACAATAAATAACCTAAACAGGAACTACTATATATGTGGTGACATTAACATTGATCTTTCAAAAAAAGATGTTAACTCATCTGTCAAGGCCTACTCTGATACACTTCTCAGTTGCGGCTGTCAGCAACTAGTGGAGACTCCTACCCGAGTAACCGCTAAAAGCTCAACTTTAATTGATCATTTTTACACAAATGACTTAAAAAATAAAATTATGTGCCATACTTTGCTACATGACATTTCTGATCATTTTCCAATTACAATTGCAATACAGTCAATGAAACCCAAAGAGGGGAAACATACTCATACAATTAGAGATACAAGAAATTTTTCGGCAGAAACGTTCTTATGTGATCTTGAGAATTCTCTTACAAATCACTGTACATTAGATCAATCAATCCATAATCAATTTAATGACTTTATAGATACATATAACGACATACTTAATAAACATGCACCACCTCGAATCTTGACAAGAAAAGAAAAAAAGCTCAAGGCTAAACCATGGATAACAAAAGCAATCTTAAACTCTATCAAAACCAAAAACAAATTATATTCCCTAAAAATAAAAACACCAACTGATACATCTGCTCATGATGCCTACAAAAAATATAGAAATTTGCTCACTCATATTAGGGAACGAGCAAAAAAGATGCATTACAACTTTTTAATTTCAGAGAGCAAACACAACACTGGAAAGACATGGGAAACCATAAATGATATTATTAAACACAAAAAGAAAAATGCAAAAATACCAAAAGAAATAATCAATCTTAATAATGAAATCTTATCTGAACCAACACAAGTGAGCAATTGTTTCAATGATTATTTCACTGAAATTGGTCCTTCAATGGCATCGAAGATTCCTTTGTCAACCACTGGGTCTCCACTAAATTTTCGAAGTGTTCCATATTCCTTTTTTCTGTCACCCATTACTGAAGAAGAAGTGCTTAAACATCTGAACAATTTGTCGTGCTCTAAAAGTACCGGCTTCAATGGAATACCTATGAAATTTATAAAGTTATCCTCATTAGTAATAGCACCCATCCTCACTAATCTATTCAATGAATGTATTAATCAAGGTGAATATCCTGACATCCTAAAAATTGCTCAAGTGACTCCTATACATAAAAATGGATCTAAAAAAAGCTGCAGCAACTACCGACCAATATCAATCCTGTCACCTTTTACAAAAGTATTTGAAAAATGCCTGTTTGACCAAATGCACAAATATCTAGCAAAAAAAGACCTTATTACACCTCACCAATTTGGTTTTAGGCCAGAGTATTCCACTTCACTTGCTGTTTCAAACATTTGTGATGACATTTTAGCAAATCTTGATAACAAAAAAACCACCTGTTCGGTATTTCTTGATCTTGCTAAGGCTTTTGATACAGTCGACCATACTATTCTCATTAAAAAAATAGAAAAATATGGATTTCGAGGCCATTCCCAACAGTTGTTAAAAAGTTACATCAGCAACCGTCAACAATACACAGTTGTTAATGGTGTTCCGTCCACTTCTAGAAAAGTTACCTGTGGAGTTCCCCAGGGTTCAACATTAGGACCTCTCCTCTTTTTGTTGTATGTAAATGATCTGCCAAACTCAACAAAAATGACTGTTAAATTATTTGCTGACGACACAAATCTAATGATGGCAGACAAATGTGAGAATGACTTACAACAAAATGTAAACACAGAACTCGAAAAGGTTCTCACTTGGATGAAACTTAACAGGTTATCAATAAATTTTACAAAAACAGAATACATGCTTATTACAAACAAAAAACAAATAAGAAATGTTAACATTAAGATTGGGAGTAAACCAATTCAGCAAAAAGATCAAATCAAGTACCTTGGTGTCTATATTGATAATAAGTTAACGTGGAAACACCACATAGAACAAGTCTGTGGGAAAGTTGCAAAGGGTTCTTGGGCACTATTAAAACTGACAGATTATGTGAATTCAGACACATTGACAACCGTTTATTATACTTTAATTTACTCCCACCTTCAATATTGCATTACTAGCTGGGGTAAAGCTTGCAACAAAGTTCTAGACCCTCTCAGAAAAATGCAAAAAAGAATAATAAGAATAATCACAAAAAGCGATTATAGAGCCCATACCAGTCCATTATTTTTTAAAATGAATATCTTAAAGCTGGAAGACATATGTACACTGGAAGTAAAAAAACACATGTTCAGAGTCTGCATGAACTTGTACCCTTCTGCCTACTGTGCATTGTTCACAAGTTCTTCACTCATCCACAACCATACACTAGATATCAAGCAAACAATAATTATTTTGTTAAACGCACTAATACAGAATTTGGCAAAAAATCCATACAAGTATTTGGACCAGTGGTGTGGTCAGAGGTTCCAAGCAATCTCAAAAAGTTATCTTTTTATGATTTCAAAAAACATAGCAAAGCATCAGCTTTGCAAAGTTATGATACTTGATAAGTGGGTCTTCATTTGGCCTAAGCTCTTACATTCAACAATGTCTATTGTCATGGTGTCCAGTGTCCACTGATTTTCATGGTTACTATTTGTTGGAAAATCTCGCACACAATTTTATGAAGCTGACAATTAATTGTAAGCTACTAGTCGAAGTATTAGTCTTGTTTGTGTTTTCTTTTTTGATTGTAACTAATTTGGTTAAATTGTTGATTAGTTTCATAACTCAAATTATTCTTTCCAGGGTGGCAACTGACTAGTTGACCGTATGGTTGTTTCGTTGTCTCCCTATCAATAACAAAACCTCAACATTGTATGTATTATTGTTTTATGTCACTTTTGTGTTTTGATAAATAAACGATTGATTGATTGATTACTACTCAACATGGAAGATAGCATGGACCTAAGCATGAATTAGAAAAATTTTAGACCTACATTAGGGATAAAAACGTCTTGAAAAAGCTCTGGGGTGACGGGTGGAAGATCGATCAAAGAAAGCAGATAAGAAAACAAGAAAAATGCAAGTTGAGGAAGAGGGTAGAGCCAAAAAAAGACTCTTCTAACAGGTCAGCCCGAAGACGAGGTGTGAAAACGATTGCGGCATGTTGAGATGAATGTGGCCACCATCGAAAACAAGAACACATGATCAAAACTGGACGCACTCACATCGCGTAATTTACAGACTTCGCTTTCAACATTTTAGGCTACATGTACTTGCCGCGCAAACGAACACAAGTCAATTTTTGCAATGAAATCTTTTATTAAATGACCCGTATTTAAAATACAAAGCAAAGTGATGTTACTTGCTTTTAGGTTCAATCATCGCATGGATATTCTGATATTTGTGGTCGAAAATACTTTCAAAATGTCAAATTATATGTTTCTTCAACGTTGAATGGTGTATTATGCATTTCAAAATTTTACAAGCACTCCAAAACGTTGCAAAGTTGATTTTTCCATACAGCATAGCCAAATATAATATTCGCGACGGTCAGGTGCAGTAAAGTTCTATCGTGGACGCAAAACCATATCACTGGGGGACTCCAAATGGGGCCAAGTGGGATACTTCTCGTAGTCTGGTCGGAGGCTCTTGAATTGGAAGTAAATATCCTCCTGGGTCATTTGCTCGAAGGGGGGAAGAGAATTGAGACGATTCAACTCGGCAAGGGTGTCTGCAACACTTTCCTCGCTCTCTTGAATGAATTGCTTCACTCTCTCGTTATCCTTGACAATGTTTTCCTCCAAAGTCTTGCTTTTGCTGTCAATAGGTTGAGGAACCTGTTAAGAGGCAAACATAGCAAGTAAAAAATGACAAAAAATTTAATAGCTAATATTATTACGTATAGAAATGAGGGCTGGGTGTGGGGAGTCATTTTTCACATAAAACATGAATACTAATCAACTTACTCTGGAAAACCGATCATAGAATTACACAAGAAAATCTTTTGTTGGCTAATTTTACACGATAAAACCCAGTTACGTCAAAAAAACGTTTTCGCCTATAAAAAGTCGAGCGAAATGGGCATTATTAAAAAAACGTTCAGCCATGATTAAAGCATAACTTTTTTTCAAAGCAATACAAAACATTGTTAATGAGCAATAATGAGGAAAAGTTTTTTGGACACTTATGGTTTAGGGTTAAACTATAAATATTGGACTGAAAAACACATCAAATCAAGATGCAATGTCAATTTAGATTGACTAAAGTCATTAAACAAGTTACTGCACACATAAAATGCAGTTTAAATCATATTATTCAAACTACAAAAACTAAAAAAAAGTGTTTCGAAGTTTGTGCTTTTGTATTAGTTTCCTCGCAAGCACAGCCAGCATAATGCTGGATTAACAAAATGTAATTTGTTTTGGTTTCCATCAAGTTTAATAATGCTTTACAATCCCATCAGTCACCCTCTTGTTGATCGCCAATTTTATGGTACGTGTGTAACAGTTGTGTGAAATTCATGGGTGAAACCCATGAGGTAAATATGGAGTTTGAGTATTAATCCAATGTTTATGTTCATTTCTTATGTTACTGCCTGTCTTCCTCACATCTATAATTCTATATCGCCCTGATAGCTCAGTTGGTCAAGCTCTCAATGATGTGAAATAGCAATGATCAAGTGATACTGGTTCGACTCTTGGGGTGTGTGCTTGAGCAACACATTTTAAGGACCGCTTTCTATTCAGCGACATCTAGTAAAAGGAATACTTTGTAAACAAGGACACCAATAAGCGGAAACCTTCTCTCTGCTAATCACCGTAACCGGACCTAGTCAGTGATTCAACACCTCTACAAGAATGCAAAACTGCCGGGAGTAACTTCTCACAGAGATTTTCTCAGTTCAAGAAGAAATATGCCAAGAAAAAGATTTTCAAATTAATTAATCAAAAGAGTTGAAATTTTTCTGGAAAAGCTGAAAATTTTGCCCGACCAGATGACCATGTAATAAATTGTATCTGCAAAATTTGAATTTGATGAATAAAATGCTGGGACATAAAAAAGTGATTATTTGCTTTAATGTGCATGATCGAACCTTTGGCAGGGTTGATCGGTTTAAACCGGGCGATTTAAACTGTCCGGTTAAAACCAGTTAAAACCTGGTTTAAACCGGGCAGTTTTGACCACCTATTACTGGTCAAAACCCCTTTAGTGTATGAATCAAGTTGCTTTTCAATTGAATTAAAAATATTACCCTCCATGTTAAGTAACGATGTTCAACTATATTTTGTTTTGATTAACAATAACCTAAATGCTGGATTTGGGACAAAAAATATTCAATTTCTCTATTTATTTTTGATATTTCAATCAGTTGGTTACCGTATTTTGCGGACCATAAAGCGCATCCGATTATAAGGCGCACTGTTAATAAATTGCTTTGATTAGTTGTTTGTTCAGACATAAGGCGCACCGGGCTATAGAATGCAAAGTATTTTAAGGAGTAAGGGTTACCGTATAAAGCTCATTAAACAAAAATGCCTAATAAATGTAGGCAAGTCACAATAGTACAATGAGCAAAAGAAAAAAAATGGGCCTAGTGAATATCACAGTTGCTAGTTGCTTTTACCGTAGTTTATTGTGTAAGACGGTGGTTTATTTATATATATAATAATAGTATCGGTACTGGTTTTGAGTGTAGGCAATAAAGCACTACTTGATCCATACATTAGGCGCACCGGCTTATAAGGCGCACGATCAATTTATGAGGGAAAAAAAGGATTTAAATTGCGCCTTATGGTCAGTAAAATACGGGTATTTTAATTATTGAGAAAATTCAAATACTAAAAATAAGTTTCTGATGAACCAAAAAATGCTTGGTAGAATGATGAACAATTTGCACAGCCAACTGAAGTACAAGAATTTATTCCAACAAACTTTTTTATGAAAAACATTTGCCATCAAATTTTGTCTGACAGGTCGGTATTGGCGGCCATTAATGAAAGTTCAGGCGGCCATGGCCGCCAGCTATTTCGAGGCCTGCATATCAAAATGGTCACAACTCACAACTACTTTTATATTTCCTAAATAGTCCATAGCCCAGGTAGCCGACCGGCGACCATTCACCACATAAAAATATTTTTCTGGGTTTTGACCGGTTTAAACCTAGTTTTGATCAATTAAAACCAGGTTTAAACCGCTTAGTGGTCAAAACCAGTTTAGAGATCAACCCTGACCTTTGGGGCAAGGATTTAAAATTTATCAACCTGTATTGTCCTTGTTTTCCAATGTGATGAAATTTCATACATATGATATACGATAAAGATAAACTGAAATGTAAATACAAAATTTCAAGTGAAACAAAAAAGAATGTGGTGAGATGAAAAGCTGGTAGACTGGTTCTACTAAATATATATACTAAATCTGTAGAATACTACTGTATAATACCTTCCCTATTTGAAGCTACAAAAATCACATTATAAACTTACCTTTAAAGCATCAAACTTAGTTTCAAAGTCTTTCACGAGAGCTTTATTTGCAATTGCCTGGTGATAGTAGCTCCAGTCAATATTGAGCTTCCTTTCTTGTGCTTTCATATAGTTCACCAAGATAGCATCACTTTTACTTTTAAATGTGTTAAATTTTGGCCTTAAAGCAGGAGCTATCCGTTCTTGCAACTTGCTCCATTCAATAGGTTTAATTTGACGAGCTGCAGCAGCCATTATTTATTATTCTGCATTAATTTACAAAAACCTAAACAAATAAAATAGATGATTTAAGTTAAGTAATAATAATCATGTTAGAAGACTTGCACAGTATACTGTGATTATAGACGGAATGGCCCGTTTCGGTGAGTCCGATTCGGTGAGTCTGATTCGGTGAGTCCGATCCCTTAACGGGGGATTTTTTCAATTTTTTTTTTAAATTATCGGGTACCGTGGCCTAATTATCATTGCCGTTTTAGGGTTAGGGGTTTGGAGTTAGGGTTAGGGGTTAGAGGTTAGGAACTCACCGAATCAGACTCACCGAATCGGACTCACCGAATCGGACTCACCGAATAGTAGCAGACCCGATTATAGATGCGACGCAACAGACAACCAGAAGCAGAGAAGGATATAATCATTAAGCCAGTTGCTTCCATTATTTTGTCACAGAGTTGATTATAGTGCTGAGAAACAGCCGTGTGCTTTGGAATAGCTATTAGCTAGCCTATGTATCGATATTCTTACAGGGTGGTTCAGCAAGATATGGATTAAATATCATATTAAACTTAAACACATTTCCCAACTACTAAATTATTTGTATTTACTACAGATTTATAGTAGCAGTGGGCTATACTGGGGTGATTTTTCAAAAACAACAGAACTAGAGTTTAAAAGGTGCCTATGGACATACCTAGGAATGTTAAAAAAAATTTTTTTGATTTCGTGCAAATTCCGGATGGAGTCCGGACTTTATGTGAAAAATACAAAATGGCCGCCATACAAATTGACGAATCTGCAATAAATCTGCTTCCAGTCAAGCTTTTGGGCTGATTTTGGTGTCAAAAGAAGCAGAAAGTTGAGCCTGTTAGTGTAAAAGAACAATAAACACTTAGTGTGTATGGGAACTACAAAACAAGGGGAAAAAAGTGCCTTTTGAAGCTTTTTTTAGCTTGTTTTCTGTCAAATTCTTCAAAAATTTTCACATTTTACTTGAAAGAGAGATCAGAAACACTGCTGTCACGATGAAGAATGCGATTGCGGCAGTGAGCACAAAGGCAGCCGTTTCTGTTCAAAAGGCCCGTGTGTCAGTGGAGGTGGTCTGTGACAATCTGTACGACCATCAGTACCTTCTTGAACCCCCATCAGTTCCAGAGCAAGCCTCATCCCCAGTCAGCAAAAAGTCTAGAACTAAGGTGGACTACGAACGGTACAAATATGCACTCCCATCACCAAAAGTAGTATCGACACACAAGCATGCCATGGCAATGTCACAAGAAGTGGATGCTGCCACCAGTCTTCTGGCTAAAGATGATATAACAAAGGCGACTCTCCACTATGACTCAACAACGAGGTCGAGGATCGATGGTGAGTGGCCCTGTCTAATCTTAAACTTCCTCTCCGATGATACCTCCCACAACAAGATGATTCCTCTTCGACCCGTTCATTTTGCCTACGAAGATCGTCAGCAGATCATCAGCTTGTTTGTTGAGACATTTCGGCGTCTAGCAGTAGCAACTGGTGAAAGGGCTACCGCAGGTGAGCTCTGGGCAAAGATCGATGCTGTAATGACGGACGCCGCGTCAAAGAATTTGATGGTAGAAGGTGAGGTTTCGAAGAGGCTTCAAGCAACACATGTTCCTAAACACATACTGTGCAAGTCACATGTGTGTGAGAAATTGGATGAGTCATGCCTGCATGTCCTAAAATCAGCAGAAGACCAGATCGGTTGATGCCAGATGTTAGAGAAACGAGAGCCGAGACTGAAGTCATACCTTCGGGTAGGCAAGTCAATTGTCGCCTCAGTTGTAGTCCCGGCTCTAGTGAAGCTTGTGGCTAGGGGTAGTGATGGCAAGACTACTTCCATGGCAGACGAGTTTAGCCTAATGTTGGAGGAGAGTGGTACTCACAAATCCTTCTCGCTCTATAAAAACCGCAGATTCACAAGATTGGGTCACACTGCTGGAGTGCTGGTGCGTTGGTTGATTGTGTTCTCCATTTCAAGAAGATGCTATCCAGAACTAGCAAGAATAACCTCCTTGTCAGAGCCTGTTCCCTTTACCTGGAGAATGAGTTCATTGTGGCATCACTAAAAGCATTGTCTCACTTCTGCCACAAGGTGACAATGCTTTACCTTAACATGGTAGAGCGTTGCCAACAATCCGACCTCGTCAGGATCCTTCCTAAACTACATAATGATCTTGAGAATGAGAGGGCTAATCTTGAAACCCTGTCTGAGTTCCACGTTCCCTGGAAGCATGTGAATGCTGAATCACACAGCCCCACAACAGACCTTGACCACTACTTAATTACTGCTATGGCCAAGCAGAGTGCGCTTGGCCTCAAGATGCAATGCGGAAGAGAGTATTGGGAAGACGAGACAGAGAATAGTGAGAGGAGTACAAGGATCCATGCACTAACTGAAGAAATGAGGGTAAACCTCCCCACAGAAAACTTGCTTGCAGAAAGATACTTAGCCCGATTCGGAAACCTTGCAGGACTGTCAGCAGCACATTCAAATAGATACTTCAAAGCAAAACGAATAAGAGATGATCTTATGTTTGCTAAAGATGCACCAATTAACAGTGAGCTTGCATCCTGCAAAGTGATGAAAAAGTTAGATGAAATGGAGATTGCATGGACAGAGACACAGAAAGAATTGATGAAAACTAAACTGAAGGAACGCATGAAAAAGAGCAGGAGGGAGGGAGATTTCCTTAACCACCTGGTGGATCAATGAAAGGTACATGGAGGGCCAATTACAAAAGTAGAAGAGCTCCGAGCTCTTCCAACAGTATCACCATCCACGCTGAAAAAAATCTTCCGGATGGAGATCCAGTACCAACGGATGATTCATCCACGCGACAGCCAGGCAAATTCCAGCCTCTACAAAGTAAACAGTTTGAATGTAGATACCATGCTGCTGAACCTAGCTGTCATTCTTGGAACTGAGGATGAGGATGTTGGGACCATCTTCCCAACAGAAGATGAGGTATATGCCATCTTAACCTCTACTGCTGCAACTTCCTCTGGTGACACAGATCAACCAGTGAAAATGTGTATTGCAGCAGCAATTCCTGAACTCCATAAAGAATACCCTATAGGAACAAATGTGGCTGTGATGTGGGACGGAGAAAACAATCAACGTCAGTGGTTTTTGGCAAGGGTCTGTCATTTAAACGATGATGGCACTGTAGAGTGTAGAATGTGACCACTACCAGCGGGTTAATGATAAGAACAATACCATGTGGAAGAGACCAAAAAGAGATGACATTCAGGATGTAAATCCTGTTCAAATCATCCCTGTCACAGTAGAGACGGAATGGGTGTTCCAAGGTGTGACGACCATTGTGTCGTTACTAAAGTGTATAAATGTTTCTCAAATATCTAGTGTATTTCATGACATTTTTATGTGAATTTCATATACCGGTAACAAGTTATGTGTATATAGTGTTGAAATTGTCATTATTATTCTTGGATGCAACCAGTAATCTCAAGTTGCACCAAAAAACGTGAAAAAATTATGAAAAATATTGACCAAAATATAATAGTTTCAAAGTTTTAGAAAACATTCAACCATGCTGGGCATTTTGTTGCTCTTTTAAAGTAACAGGCTCAATTTGCTGCTTCTTTTGACACCAAAATCAGCTCAAAAGCTTGACTGGAAGCAGATTTATTGCAGATTTGTCAATTTGTATGGCGGCCATTTTGTATTTTTCACATAAAGTCCGGACTCCATCCGGAATTTGAACAAAATCAAAAAAATTTTTTTGCACGTTCCTAGGTATGTCCATAGGCACCTTTTAAACTCTAGTTCTGTTGTGTTACTTGAAAAAAGTCAAAATCACCCCAGTATAGCCCACTGCTATTTATAGTATAATTATCCTAGATTAGGCTACTAATATTCTATAAATCTTCTAGATCTAGAAAATTATAGTTACACCCATGGCGAAGACTTTAAATGAGATCATTGAAATGAACTGTTATACGAGGCTAAATCCTGCTAAAATTTTCAATGTTTTGAAAAAGATTGCAATTCATTCTGGTATACAATCTATACATATACATTCAAGGTAGTGAAAAGATTCAGAGAAACTGGTAGCTCTGCTTACCAAAGGTCAGGAGGTCTGCAAGACTGCAGAGAGGTCTGCAAAAACCAAAAACATTAGAGAAAAGTTGAAACAGAATCCAGGAAGTAGCACTAAAAAACTTGCTAAGAGGAACATGTTAGTCGTTCAACCATCCAGAGGGTGCTGGTAAAGGGATGCAACCTCTTCCATCCCCTGAACAGTGAAGGATGCAACCTATTTCGTCCCCTGAACACTTCGTACCCCAAAATAGGTTGAATCCTTATTAAAGGTTAGGGTAAGAAATAGAAACATTTCTAACCCTGATGTTATTGCATAGCACAAACAATTGTTGCGACAATATAATTTCCAGCGCATCTAGAAAATGTTAATACTGTAGTGTAGGCTAGTGTATCCCTTAGCTTCAACATAAACAGGAAAGCTTTCGATTTTTGTGTTGCTTCAACGATTGATGACATTGAATCAGCGTAACAAAGATTGCCTGGTCCGCGAAAATGGATGGAAGTATTGTACTTCTACACTAATCACGCGCAATTTAGTTCAAGTCTTATGTCATGATGTCTGGTTTTGATCTCCAAGTAATATTGATAATAGTCTGGGAGCCTACGACAGAAGATTTCACCCCATAAGGTACAAAAGGTTTGACCCCTTGAAGTTACTGGGGTCAACCATGTCACTCACAAAAAGTATGGAAGATTGACCGCACCGGGTGGATCTGGACCCTAGAGCCCCCTAAAAAGCCCAAAAAGGGGGTTAATTTCACCCCATAAGGTACATGGACCAAACTTGGTGAAAACGAAGTTCTATGTCAGGACATCACAAAAATATCAAATCTAACAATATTTTCGAGTGGAAAGGTGATGTAAGACTCCCCCCAAAGTGACCCCCCAGGGGGTTAATTTCACCCCATAAGGTACATGGACCAAAGTTGGTCAAAACGAAGTTTTATGTCAGGACATCACAAAAATATCAAATCTAACAATATTTTCGGGTGGAAAGGTGATGTAAGATGCCTTCAAAGTGACTTCCCTTAATGTGACCCCCTCGGAAGGTTTATTCCACCCCATAAGGTACATGGACCAAACTTGGTCAAAATGAAGTCTTATGTCAGGACATCACAAAAATATCAAATCTAACAATATTTTCGGGTGGAAAGGTGGTGTAAGATGACTTCAAAGTGACTTTCCTTAATGTGACCCCCTCGGAAGGTGTATTTCACCCCATAAAGTACATGGACCAAACTTGGTCAAAACGAAGTCTTATGTCAGGACATCACAAAAATATCAAATCTAACAATATTTTCGGGTGGAAAGGTGATGTAAGATGTCATCAAAGTGACCCCCAGAGGGTTTATTTCACCATAGAGTACATGGACCAAACGTGGTCAAAACGAAGTCTTCTAGGGCACCACAAAATATCAAATCTAACAATACTCTCAGTTGGAAAGGTGATAAAAGACCTACCCAAAAGTGAATCTCCTCCTATAGTTTAATTTACTTCATCCCTTTCTCGAACCAACCTTGGTGTAACGAAAGTGCTATGCCAGGACAGTACGAATGGATTAAATTTAAAAATATTTTTATATAGGTTTTGATGAAATACATTCACAAGCTGTCCCATGATGCATGAAATGGAACTATAGCCTACTTTACAAAAAGTTTTTGTATAAATCATATTAAGTCAATCGAAAAAAGGCAACAGGACATGACAATACATGGCTTTGTAACACCAAAAACAGAAAGTACGTAAGAAGCATATAGGCTACAGTAGCCAGAAAATTGATCCAAGATCTTGATACCACCACTAAATGTGGACTTAATCGAACAACTGACTATCCAAATCAAAACGTTTCGAAATGAATCATTTGGAACGTTAATTTAGGCAGTAATGAACATTTTCCAGCTGCTACAATAAATAACCTAATAAACCCAATGCAGTAAATTTTTATTTAATGCCATTTGCTTCATGTCTCCAATCAGTTATCGTAACTGTTCATTCATAAACAGAGATTGTTCGTGTAAATGTAAACGGTCGTTTCTTTATTCTTCATTGTCACTGCTGTCGCTTTCACTTTCTTCATCTTATTCTTCAGATTCATACAATTCTCCTGTTATATACAGAGATAAAGCAAGCTGTCTGCGATGTACCAGCCCCAAGCAATGTGGTTATCCGCACGTCTGACACTGACTGTCTTGTAATTGGCTTAGGTTGCTATGGAACTTTTGATCCTTCATTAAAGATATGGATAGAAGCTGGCTTGCAAAGCAATAACACGCAGCGGTACATCAACATCAACCAGCTGCATAGGCCTACCGCACTTGGAGTGACGATTTGCAAGTGTTTACCTGCATATCATGCCTTTACAGATTCTGATTACACCTCGTCATTTAGCAGGAAAGGGAAAGTGCGGCCGCTGAAATTACTCCAAGGAAACCACGAAGCGCAGGCAGCTTTTAGCCAACTCGGACACGACAAAGAAATTAGTGAAGACACTATCATCGCCATAGAGAACTTTGTGTGTAACATGTACAAAAACAAGAAAATTAATTATGTCAACGAAGTCCGTTTACAAATGTTTTTAGACGGCTACAAACCCAAAAAAGAAAATGAAAGGATATCATGCATACCAGAAGCTACTGTAGATAGTAGTACTCTACCACTTTGTTTACGAGTACTTCTCCAGAAGACAAGGCGCACACATCTCATCACAAGATGGTGGTTATCTTCAACTAGAAGTGAACAAGCAGCAACGTTGCTGCTAGAGTATGGCTGGAAAGAAGAAGGAGGTTCTTATAAAGTGGTGTGGTTTGAAGGTAAAGGTATAAAGCATCTTTAGATGTCTCTGCGTGGAATCTGATCTCATCCAGGAAAGTCAAGAAGAAAGTAAACAGCATTGGATGTCGCTTGGGTTACCCTTTATAAATATAAAACTTTCTCCTGGTCTATCAGTCGTTTACTTTCTTACTGTAAACATTAGCCAATAACTGGCTGTAAAGTTTCGTTTTAGGAACCTATAACCAATAGTTTCTGCAATCTTGAGAAAAATGCCTGGGTGCACTAAATAACAAATAAATGTTGAACTTTTTCCAGTTAATAGTAAGTTGCAATGTTGCATTATTCGAAGAAAAATAGACGTCTGTAAAAGATAATAAAATTACTATTGTATGTTACGCATATCTGTAGTGCATAATAGCAATTGTTTCGTACAGTCTTTATTTCTCTGTATATAACAGGAGAATTGTATGAATCTGAAGAATAAGACGAAGAAAGTAAAAGCGACACCAGTGATTGATTGATTGAATCTTTATCCTCGGACTGGGAAAGCTTCTTGCAGAGCTTAATCCTGGCAGTTTCGCATACTTGTAGAGGCTTTGAATCACTGGCGCAGGCCCGGTCACCGAGATTGACAGAGTGAAGTTTCCGATTGTTGAAGGCTTGTTGTCGGGGAATTATTCCATCCATTAGATGCCGCTGAATGGAGAGCAGCCCTTAACGTGCGTTGCTCAAGCGCACACCCCGAGAGTCGAACCAGCGCCGCTATTGATCTTGAAGCTTCTTCGTTCCAGAAGTGACGCGCTAACCAATTGAGTTACCGTTTACATTTACACAAACAATCTCTGTTTATGAATGAACAGTTACAATAACTGATTGGAGACATGAAGCAAATGGCATTAAACAAAAATTTACTACATTGGGTTTATTGGGTTATTTATTGTAGCAGCTGGAAAATGTTCATTACTGCCTAAATTAACGTTCCAAATGATTCATTTCGAAACGTTTTGATTTGGATAGTCAGTTGTTCGATTAAGTCTACATTTAGTGGTGGTATCAAGATCTTGGATCAATTTTCTGGCTACTGTAGCCTATATGCTTCTTACGTACTTTCTGTTTTTGGTGTTACAAAGCCATGTATTGTCATGTCCTGTTGCCTTTTTTCGATTGACTTAATATGATTTATACAAAAACTTTTTGTAAAGTAGGCTATAGTTCCATTTCATGCATCATGGGACAGCTTGTGAATGTATTTCATCAAAACCTATATAAAAATATTTTTAAATTTAATCCATTCGTACTGTCCTGGCATAGCACTTTCGTTACACCAAGGTTGGTTCGAGAAAGGGATGAAGTAAATTAAACTATAGGAGGAGATTCACTTTTGGGTAGGTCTTTTATCACCTTTCCAACTGAGAGTATTGTTAGATTTGATATTTTGTGGTGCCCTAGAAGACTTCGTTTTGACCACGTTTGGTCCATGTACTCTATGGTGAAATAAACCCTCTGGGGGTCACTTTGATGACATCTTACATCACCTTTCCACCCGAAAATATTGTTAGATTTGATATTTTTGTGATGTCCTGACATAAGACTTCGTTTTGACCAAGTTTGGTCCATGTACTTTACGAGGTGAAATACACCTTCCGAGGGGGTCACATTAAGGAAAGTCACTTTGAAGTCATCTTACACCACCTTTCCACCCGAAAATATTGTTAGATTTGATATTTTTGTGATGTCCTGACATAAGACTTCATTTTGACCAAGTTTGGTCCATGTACCTTATGGGGTGGAATAAACCTTCCGAGGGGGTCACATTAAGGGAAGTCACTTTGAAGGCATCTTACATCACCTTTCCACCCGAAAATATTGTTAGATTTGATACTTTTGTGATGTCCTGACATAAGACTTCGTTTTGACCAACTTTGGTCCATGTACCTTATGGGGTGAAATTAACCCCCTGGGGGGTCACTTTGGGGGGAGTCTTACATCACCTTTCCACTCGAAAATATTGTTAGATTTGATATTTTTGTGATGTCCTGACATAGAACTTCGTTTTCACCAAGTTTGGTCCATGTACCTTATGGGGTGAAATTAACCCCCTTTTTGGGCTTTTTAGGGGGCTCTAGGGTCCAGATCCACCCGGTGCGGTCAATCTTCCATACTTTTTGTGAGTGACATGGTTGACCCCAGTAACTTCAAGGGGTCAAACCTTTTGTACCTTATGGGGTGAAATCTTCTGTCGTAGGCTCTCGGTCTATAAGGCAAGGTTGGTTACAAAATTAGATTAAAATACGAGTAGGCTATTACGGCAAGATGCAGCAAAATAATTTATGTTAAGTTTTGGCATTACAGTAAAGCCCCAGGAAAAATTCTACTTGCTCTTCGACTCGTCATTTTCGCTCACGTGACATGCAAAAATATACCCAAGGAAAGCACAGCAGAAAACAGTAACGTTAGTGCAGAAGTTTTCCCATTCGTGCCCAGAGCATTGTGACGCAAGGAGCCACCTAAGACCTCCTTTGGTGGAAGTTAATCAGTTACGTGAGGTTTAGGCAGCTACAGGGCACTTTGACTGTTCAATGGTCTGGTTTGATAAAGGCCTTTCAGAGTGATCAACATAAAGTGATTAAGCATGACGATCAAAGTTAAATCTGGTGTCTCCGCCGTGAGACTTAGTTTGTCCGCCGAGATAGCTGCTCAGACCGGACACATTTGTCCACCATCAACAAAATCAAATTTTGACCTATTTTATCCCCTGAAAAGATCAAGAGAAATTTTGAAATGTTTGTGGCAACTCCGATCAGCGACTTTGGCTCTGTTGTATTTTTTTCTCGATCTTTTCAGGGTATGAAGTTGGGGTACAAAGTGTTCAGGGGATGAAATAGGTTGTACCCACAGTGAACACTTCGTCGCATGAAAAGATCAAGAAAAATATAGAAAAAAGCCGATGTCGCTGATCGGACTTTCCACAAACATTTAAAATTTCCCCTTGATTTAATCATTGTATTTTTATGGGCTACTACAAAATAAGTGTGACTAACCCAAACCCTATGTTTTGGCAACTTCAATCAGCGACTTCGTCGCTTATGTATTTTTTTCTCGATCTTTTCAGGGCACAGAACAGGTTGCACCCCTGGTAAGGGATTTTAAGTTCAAGCCCTATGAAATTACCAAACGACAACTTCTTTCTGATGCCACAAAAAAGAAGAGGTTCAAAAAATCAAAGATTCTTCTGAATAAGCTCCCTGATGGCATGCAGATGCAGCCAGTTGTTCTCTTAAGGAGAAGAAAATGAGAATATTGATGAGAAGTTATTCATCGTTCAAGTCATACACAACAGCCAAAATGACCAGATTTGGATTATATAAATCTACAGATTCAGTGCCTGTTAAATGTCGAACTTCATTCAGGAGGCAAAAACCAGTATTGGTACGGTAATGATGTGGGCAGGCGGCAAGGGCTATGTCTACAGGTCTCAAAACTCCTTTGATTTTCATCGAAGCGTTGATTGTCAAAATCAACTAACATGTTTATCTGAGGTTGTTAAAGAATGAACATCTCATACAGCAAGATTGGTCCAGGACTGGTGCAAAAACAATTTTAAGTCATTTTGGCTCAAGGAACTACAGCCTCCATCTTCTCCTGATTTAAATCTAATAGACTTTGTGATTTCAATCCAGTGACAATGGACATGGCATATTGGTTGTGTGGACAGGTTGAAATTGAACCTAACTTTGAAGGTCTAAAACAATTTACTTCATTACTAAGCTTTTGATCTAATCTTCTTAAGACTACAAATAATCCAATAACATGTGTTGTGTAGTGTTTGTAATAGATGTGTTTGTGTAGTGTGCTTAAAACAAGTAAGACTTTGTCAGTATAGCCTACTAGCCTAGTCTTATTCAAATAGAACACAAATTCTATTGGCTAGCCTAATCTTATTCAAACAGAATTTGTGTTCTATTTGAATAAGGCAACCCTGGTGAAGCCACACTTGCATGCAGAAAGATCTATTTAATATAATTCATATTTCTGATTTAGTGTGATATTGTCTATTTATTCTTACTTTGACCGTTTTTTCCTTTAAAGTTTTTTGAGTTATGATACGGTACATGGTTTTGTGAACTACGGTAACTCACACCTCTCCTGTTCTTTGATGTTCTGCTACATTGCATATTAAAGCTAGTACTATCTATGTCATCCTGAACATGCATATAATAAAAACAAAATGCAAACTACAGCATTGACAAAACGAATGAGCACTTGATGGCTGCCATAAATGAAGTACCCTACCGTAACTTCATTGAGTCAAAACATTGTGTAAAAGGCCAACGGATGGAAAAACTATCAAACAGTAGACACATTAACAAGATTATACAGTATTATTGAATCGTCTAGTATAGTTCAAATAACTAAGTTTGCTGCTGTTTTACTTTTAAATATTCAACAATCAACAAACCTCAAAAGCCACCGCAGTGCGGGTAGTTAGTAGTTAGATTTAGAATCCATCATCTTTTTTGATAAGGTCAAATGTATTTAGAGTTTCCACAATAATTTATATAATATAACAAAAAGAATTTTCTATTGCAGTTGATAAAACTTGTGATGCAAAAACGCTTCACAGAAAGGTAATAATAATTTTTTTTGCTTCGGAGTTGCGGAAAAATTGCAGAAATCGCGGGTTGCGATTTCTTGCAATTTTCTTGCAATTTTGCGATTTTCCCGCGATTGTTTGTGCGAATTAGGATTTGGTTGCAGTTTGCGGGCTAGTGTTTTGGATTGCAAATTGCTTGATGATTGTTGTAGATTACAACTGACCATTCTTATTTTGCCTCATGCTTAATCATTTGTATTGCTTCTCCTTGCGGTACTATGACGTAGGCAATTGCTCGTTTAAACAATCAAGTACCTGCCGCTACATTTTAATTGTGTTCTAGCAGCGTAGCTTTATACAGCAAATCGTTTAGTAGTGAAGAAACCATGTCTACAAGAAACCATGATAATAATTCTCTAAACATTCCATACTTCTCAAAAACGCTTACTCAGCATTCAATAGAATTCACAAGTGCGAAAACATGGAACAAATTTCCTTCTTCAATTGGAAAGACTGATACAAAGTCACTTTTTATTCACAAACTAAAACAACATTTAAGCAAAACGGCCACGCAATAGAAAGACAACGTAGTAAGGCTTTCTTGCATTCTTGTGAAGATTTTAGTGGAAATCCAAAATTATTTACAAAAAGTTAGGCTTACCTAACCATAATATTAATTGCTTGTGCTGTACTTTTATGTTTGTAGATATTAACAGCAAACGCAACACTCCATAATCAACACGACATGTCGCAAAAGGGGATGAGAGCTTCATCAACACCATCAGGACATCATCATCTACCAGTGTTCCCGACAATGGTTCACCAAATCAAACGTCATATAAAACCGTTCAGGTCTACTGAATCTTAGCGTATTACGTCATGGAATTTTTCCTAAAAATGAGCCAAAATTGCACCATCGTTCGTAAGACTTGTATCACACCTGTTGAGAATTGCTTCACAATGTTTCACTATGACGTCACAGTAACTGCGCACGTGAGTTTGAGATATAGCAATGTATTCTAGTCATTTGTAAAATTGTTGCTTGAAAGTTAGTCGCATATTTAACTGTTTGCTTAGTGCTTGCCAGCTGGACGAAAATTTCGTCTTTATCTAAGTAGTTTGTTGTAGTGACAAGTTTTTAGTGGTGTACGTTGTTGCATCCCAATTTCGACAGCCTGTGGCTAATTTTACAGAAATACAATTTTGAATAGACGGTTTCAAAAGAGTGTTTCTTTCGGTCATTAGATACAGACGAACGGATCCGAGAATCTTATGCTACAATTTTCCCACGAAGAGATTATGGTTTACCGCTGTGACCAACCAGCTCATCCATTCCATCACCCACCAGGACAAGAAACAATAACTTAAACTGGATATCAAACCTCAATCGTCTTAGGCTACTGTGTGATGTGCAGTCTAACCATAGAATAAGCTCAACACCTGCTCTCCTGGGCCACATTGAAACGGGCTTTAGCCTGAGGATGGGGTTCTTTTATGTCCGGTTTTCTTTCTCCATCCTATCATTATGACTGCTCATCCACATCAATATTGGAACTGGCAAATTTAATCCACAACACTTTTCATTAGGCTGTCATTCATTAGGCTACTACATGTGTGCTTCTTTCTGTTTTTGTTTTATTCTTTTGCTATTTGTTTTTTGGGTTTTGTGGCCGTGCTAACTCCTGAGATACAGCCTACTACATAATTTTTCATTCAGGCACGTTTTAAACCAGGGGTCGGCAACCTTTCTTCAGTCGCGGGCCAAAACAAAACTGCGCAGATATCAACGGGCCGTACAAGTTTTCCATTTGCACTTCCGTTTTCTTTACTTTTCATAATATTGTTAAAATTGGCGTTCTTATCAGAGTAGGCTATCTCCATATTTAGCTACTATAGGCTTATATAGATTAATATAAAGAAAATTAGTAACAATTGGTAACGAAAAACACCAAGTACTTTATTTATTGACAGCACAACATTAATGTGATATTTGATGTTGTTTCCTGCTAGAAAGTTTCTGAAGGTCAGGTGATAGGTTGGATGAGGCAAGAATCATAACATCTTGCAAGTGGTAATCAGTAAGTTGTGTTCTCAACTTGCCGTTAAATATACGGTTAATTGACTATTACTAACGCAACTCATGTAGCCTGCAACTAGCATGCAGTAAATAGGCTAATATAACCGGACTTCAAGGTGAAACTGCCAAGTACCTTGATGCTACCTTCTGCAAGCTTAAGCTAAATTTTGCCCCAAACCTAGTTTACTATAACAAAGCGACCCGTGATCGATAGGTCGCGGGTACAAAGGCGCTTTGTGATAATTTCCTATGCTTGGTGAATTCTAACAAGCAGCAAATTCTTCAAAGACAAGAATCACTTGTTGAAAAAAACGGAAAAATGGAACTGGGAGTAAATTATAACTCTAAAAAATAAAGTAATTTAAAAGTCTGGACCGGCTGTCACTAAAAAGGCCAATTCCTGCTTCCTAAGCTACACATATTTCTAAATTATCAACCTTCAAACAAACTAATTCTTAAAACTTCAAATCTATCAAACTATCTGTCAGGCCTGCAACGTCGCTCTCTCTAAAATGCAGTTCGCAGAGAAAGAATATCAAGGAAATTCAAAATGGCGACAATGCCCTAACTAAGCATTGTTGCGGCATAAGTACACAGGCTACGTGATTACAAGTGAGCGTTACGGATAAATATGGAAAAGTAAAAATTGCGAAAGTTTTACATAACATTTAGTAATCTTAATTCTGTTATGTAAAACCAAATGGCAGCATAAAATAATGGGATGTTCGTTTTGGCCCGCCAACTACAATTTGCAAAAATGCTGCGGGCCGGATAATTTTGCTTGGCGGGCCGGATCCGGCCCGCGGGCCGTAGGTTGCCGACCCCTGTTTTAAACCTTTCAAGGTTTCGCCACCTTTTCCCGTTCGTTAACGTGCTGATCTCGGTTGAGGCGCACCCATGCCATGAGACAGGCATGGGTGCGCCTCAACCGTCTCCGTTCGGGCGTCGGGCTTTTCCGCTCAACCATGCACCAATGGGGAATGGCTTCTTCCTCCTCCTATGAATGTGGTGCCGAGGAACAGACCGCAGACCACATCATCAATGACTGTACCATCTTCAAGCCACCTAACGGAGTGGAAGGTCTGCGCGTCATGGATGATGAAACTAAAGACTGGCTGCTCTCTAGTAGCCTTCCAGTGTAGTCCAGGAACATCGTGAATCTGGGGTAGTAAAAGGATAGACCCTCGGCCCCAGAAGCTCAGACGACGAACGTGCTGGTAGGTTATATCGATTTTGTAGTTAGTATCTTTTTCGTCCCGGACGCGTTAATGACGAAAAATAAAATGATTGATTGAAGACATTTCAGTTGCATGTAATCTTTTAGTTTTGTAAGCTGCAGTGTATGATCTCTTTATTTAAGTTAATACTTACTACCTTATTATGTTGATGTTAACAGCTGTGTTTGTGTTCAGCTATAGGCTATCGTGTGTTTTGTTTATTAAACCCTAATTTGAGGATTTGTGATGAATGAGTATGGATTCATGACAATGGTTTTGCATTAAAAGTGGTGAGCTTACATTTCACGGCGTCATAGGCAATTTAGGCAAAACTAAATTCATGTGTAAGGGCTGTAAGGCTAAAGTTTTAATGCTTCTTTTATTTGAATGGAGAAGGGATTGAATTGATAGACGTTTGATTGTTGATATATTATGAGGAATGTCTCTGAAAATAGTAGAATCGCTACTTACGTGACAATTGTTTCGATGACGAGAGATAGCTTATGAATCGAATATGAGAGAATTCTTTATTTTCATGATTTGGTTGATTGGTTTTGAATCTTTATTTTCGGACTGACAAAGCCTTGATAGGTTTAGTCCAGTGTTGTCAGATTGGGCAATTTATCTGCAATTGGGCTACTTTTAGTTGGGCTTGGCGCCAAAAAATGTTGGTTTGCGACTTGCGTTTTTTTGGGCTACTTTCAGTTTCTTATTTGACGCGATACGGCGCTTAAATTTGGCAGAATTTTAAGTTGTTTGGCAGTGAATTTTGAGTTGGCAGAATTAAACAATTGGTAGAATCCGACGAGCCTTTGAAAATGTTGGTAAAGTTTCGGTTTATTACGGAAAAAATGACGTTATTTTTATGATTCGGCATGAGAATTGATTTACCGCTGACCATGAGCACTGAGCAGCTTTGACTGTTGTTACATTAATGCTGTATTCATTTTCATCCGGGAAAACGGAAGGACTGACTGGCGAGTGGCGAAAGCGAAATTGCACTTGTATCGAATATCGGAAATTATAGTTATGATCTTGGTTTAGTGCCATAATTTTTGAAGTTTTTATTGGTGTCTAAGCTAATATAAATTAAAGTTGGACAAATTGAATGTCAGTGGAGAAATTTACTGAATGTAAACTGGTCTTCCTTGTATGATGAAAAAACAATGATAGATTGTTGTAGGCTACTTTTTGTACCAAGGTGTACGAGTTTAGAAATGCTGCAGTGCAGGGGAGTATAAATTTAGAGAAGTTGCTCAACTGGCTACCAATCAGCAATGCATTGGTTGAGCGAACCTTTTCGAGAGTTTCTGCAATCAAAACCAAACTGCGAAATCGTATGGGACTTCAGCTTTTGTCAGCGATTTAGAGGATCAGAACTCTGCTGCAACAATTGGAAAAATGCTGTTTAATCCCCGGTCATCAGTGCTGAAGTATGACAGCTCTATTTATGAAAATGAAGCTTCAGCAGTTGATGATAGAATATTGTCGGGTCTTGGTATATGGTACTTAGTAGTTCATCTGAGTTGACGGCTTTTGCTATGCGTTAGCATCTTTATGGAACCATTTGTATCTTGAATTTGAAAATAGGAATTTGTAAGAAGTCTGTATAGCATTGTCCCGTCTAAGTTTTTTTTCTATTGAACAGTGGCCGAGTGGTTAGCTCGTTGGGCTCGCAGTCGAGAGCCTGCATGTTCGACTCCAGCAACCCGCACTTGCTGTTGTTTCTCTGGGTAAGAAACTTTACGATAATTGCCTCTACCCTGTGATCGATTTCGAGTAATGAGTAGTACCAAATATAAGTCATAAGTAGAGTACACAACCGGAAACAGACATTACCGTCGCCTGCAGCGTGGGTCAGGTGTACGTCGGAAGGCGTAGCCTACACCGATGCATAGCGCTCAAGTCCGCTTTCTCGCAATGCAGGATAAAGATATAACAAACAAACAAACAAACAATGTTTGATTCAATATTGAACATTCTACTTCTTGTAGGCTATGTTGTAACAGTGTATGCATTTTGTATCTACACAATCAGCAAATTGGGCTACTTTTAATGCAATTTTAATTAAGTTTATTTTAAATGGCAAAATCGTAATTTCCGTGGGGTGGCAATTGACTAGTAGGCCGTATGGTCGTCTCGTTGTCTCCCTGTCGGTATGGGAACTTGTGTAACTTTTGTACTGTGTATATTGCATATTTCAAACATGTACCTATGTTCCTGTTACCAGGGGTGCATTCCTAAATTTTTTTATGGGGGGGCTCTAACATTTAGCTGTGTTGTTATAGACAAAGTATGTATAAGTAATCAGTGTAGGTTAGTCAACAATGTTCACCTTTTTTAAAAGGAAACACTGTTCAGTATGTTTTTACTTCTGAACATCATGTCGAAAAACAACCCATGCTAAAACATAGCTTGAAGTACAGAAAAAGGTAGAAGCAACAAAACGTGAAAACGTGGTTGAATCCAATATAAAATTATAAGTTTGAAATTTGGCTTGGTTGCTACCCTGCAATCTCTTTTGCTTTTTTTTACTGCGTAGGCCTACACTTGAAACTCGATTTGCATGAGCTAATTCCAATCTCTTAACTCAATTGCAAACTTATTTGTATGAGCCAATCCTAAGCACACTTGCAAAACATTGACTGCAACAGGGCCTCCGAGAGAAATCAGCACTGGTCGGGAAACAATACGAAAAATGGGCCCCATAATATTTTTTAGCAAATATACACAACTAGTTTGTATCTTGCGTTGCATGTTCGTGTTAAAGCTGAAATTAGCCTGCTTTCCTCAGCATGAAAAGAACTTCGTTCAATGTAAAAATCATCAATAATCACTGGATTACACTTGCAGCAAAAATGCCATTGAGGCAAACTATTTTGTCGATAATGCTTTGTAAACACATAATAAGCCTACAGGCAACGAAAATAGTTCAACCAATCATTTAGTTCAGGAGTGTCCAAACTTTTTCCCACGCGAGCCAGATTTGATAATAAGTGTGCGCGGGCCAACAGCCACAATAATTTTTCGGAAAACTGCAAGTTGAATTTATATGATTTTTGTGTGTCTGCAGGCCAAAAATAACACATTGTACGGTACAACAACAGGTGCGGGCCATACAAAAACGTCTCGTGGGCCGGAGTTGGCTCGCAGGCCGGACTTTGAACATCCTTGATTTAATTCAACCCTTTCTGGACTTTTTGCAATGCAAAATCACGGATCACAGCATCAAATGATAAAATTTTGCAACGTCTGGATTGATGCACAACATGTACCGGTAGCCTATAGTTAGGCTTTTCAATCGATTTTGAGTCATAGGCCTACTGGAGCGCACACAATTCTGTACAAATTTCAGTAAGTGCTAAAACCATGTTCTCAAAGCGGAACCGTTGGAGGTATACCTACCGGAACACACAAAAAATCAAAACAAAACTATTTGGAAAAACCTTTCGAAGGTTGCAATCAATGATTTCTTGTGTAGAGATTATAGGGTGGTTTGTTCTGGTTTGCAACTGAAGTTTGCTGTGTGGCTTTCTGTCAAAAGTACCAACTCATCCAAAATGTCTTGAAAAATGTCATTGTTGTAGCCTACAAATGGTTTAAATTTGCCCACATGCCCGCAAATGCACAGCAGACATACGATGAAATTTTCATGGAGCTTCAAACTCATCGACGATAAGTTTGAGTTTGTTGATACATTTGTCAATTCCAACAACTATCGAATCCTTTGCAATGGACGGTAGAATACATTTCCTTCGAATGATTCAGCTAGTTAAGTGGAGTTATAAAAGCGTTCTGTCCTCAGGAAAAGAAAATCATTTTCTTTTAAATTTGTAATTGCCACTGCAACTTTAGCTTGCGAGTAGCAGCCTACTCTTGCCAGCTTTCTCTTACTTAGATTACATCTTCCTTTAATTTCATTAAATTCATCAGTAAATCTTGTTTAGGACCGTAATCCACATAATGCAAAGCAGTCACAAATTTAAAACTGCTAGTTGTAGCCTACTTCAGCATTGACTCAGCTTCCGATCAAGCTCTTGTTGGTTCCAACTTGATGCATTTAACAAACGTCTTTAGAGCTTCAATTTCAAAATGGTAATGTAAAGCATTGGGTTTGACTGCACCACACCTTGATTACCCTCTCGAAGTCAATTTTCTTTGCAAGATGATAGGACAGCTTTCTTTAGACTTTTCAGAATTTTTCCTCTGACTGGGCTATAACTTTAAAGATGCCACAAGCTTACAGATAGGCTAATTAATCAATTATTCCAAAAATGATAAGACATTTGAACAACGCTGACTGTAGGCAACATTATGAATTCCAACTATATTTAAGCAACAACAACCATAAACAAAAAACTCAAATAAAAAAAAAACTCACTACTTTCCAAAATCACATCATGAGAAGCATGACCAACAAAAGGCTACTTGACCACACGAAAACAGAAGATCTTTTAACTATGACAAAATTACATCCAATTGCAGCAATAATAAAATCAAAAGTTTTAAAACTGTTCGGCCACACTAAAAGATCACAATTCGGAATCAGCAAAGTTTGCACAGAAGGAAAAGTAGAAGGAAAAAGAAAACGTGGCAGACAACCAAAACGATGGCAAGACAACATTCAATCATGGACCGGACTCAACTTGGCGACACTGGGCGAGCTGGCTAAAATCGCCACTCTTAAGAAGCAAATAAACTCATGTTGATGCGCAATCTGCTGCAGACGGAGATGATGATGATGATCCATAAACAAAAAATATACAGGATTTACTTTCTTTAATCGTGCTTGGACTGATACCTTTAACTTTCCCAGATAACTTATGTTGGATACAACATATGCCTGGCCAACGCAGATTTTGAAGTTAAGGTTCATTTGTCAAGCAAAAATAGTTCCCGCTTAGCTAAAACAGCACTAGTTTTCAAGTTGAAACTATCAATACAATCGAAACCGTTCAGTGATACAGAAATCATTTCAGCTTCAGATTTTACGTCTTGAAGCTGTTCAACATCGCCTACCTTAACACGAAAATAATTTGTTCTTGATGAGAAGCATCGAGAGTGATATTTACAATGATTGAGAAATACTTGGAACTTACGCACTTCATTTGAAAATTTGTTGATTATTTAGTTGGTACATTTTTACTTTAGTACTAAAAATGGGCCCCCCTCAAAAATGCAAAAACAAAAAACTACTCGTTTTTCCTTTGCAATGTTTTGCTAGGGGGGAAACTGGCCCGACTTCCCCCCCCTCTCGGAGCCACTGGACTGCAATAGGAAAGTAAGGAAATGCAATTCTTGAAATGAGCGCTTGTGGTTGCAGATTTGCTATATAAGAACCAATAAGCTGCCAATGTGACAGTTACACTAAAATCTCATTTAGTTATTAACGAACAGTTTAAAAAACTCCAATTACAGCAAAAACATATTCCAAGTTGGTGCAAACGAGATTACACAAAACAAATAGCCTGTCTGCCAGGTCTTTGGTTGTATGTGCTAAGTTAAAAGCACCACGACAGTCGTTGATTTTAGCCAGAAAACAGTTTTTGCTGAGATCTGAGTTCATTCAATGTGGGCAGCTTAGAATGCTTAACTTGAATATCCACAGCCGACCGATGAGTCTGCAACCACTTCTGAGTTGCCGCAGTGCCATTCCATAAATGAGGAGGTGGTCCATTGATACTGATGAACAATAATGCTGAAACAAGTGATATGGTCAGCCGTGATCGTAGCGGTGGGATGACCAAGTTCATTTGTGAAAATCCACGTTCGGCTTCAGCAGAACTTATAGCAATCATGTTTAGTAGGCTACTACGTTCTTGAGCAACTTCATCGTATCTGGTATATGACAAGGATTGTCAACATACAATCGAAAATCGGAAATAGGAGTGATGACATGAAATCTCTCCTCTATTTTTCGTAATCTCTGCTCCCCTTCTTGCCATGGAACTTCGACTGCAGCAGGCCATAACTCTGGTACAATAATTTTCAAGCTCTTCACAGAATTTTCATTGTTGGTGTCCACCATCCTGCTTCCAATGTTGTCAACCAAAGCTTGAATAAACCGATTACGATCAAAAGAAGGGTAGTCTCTACGTCGAGCTTTGAACTGGTCCAATGTTGTGCTTTTAAAGGAGTAGTTTTTTGTACTTCCGGGACTCAAGTTAACAACTTCATCAAACGAATACTTTCCTTCTTGAATAGCTTTTTTTTATTTGAAGTAGAGAATTAACAGTCCATTTGACATGACGATTAGCTACTACGAAGTTGATATTCCCAGTCTAAAGAGTTTCTGACAAAAGTGATAATTGGCGATTGCTATCACCTTATGTTCGTGTTTTTTTGCAGTTCTGTTGTGAGAAAGCTGTTAAAGTGTTACTTGTTCAGTCGAGAAGTTGTTGTTCAGCCAGAAAAGCTGAAAAATGGAAGCTTGAACGAGCCCCCCCTGAGCCCCCCCTACATCAAGCCTTTTCGTATTTCGGAGGGCTGAGCCCCCCTGAGCCTGTTGTTGAAGTCCTTGTTGCCAGGTAGATTCCATTGATATAATTATGTGTAAACAATCAAGTAGCCTAACAACAAGAAGTAACTCTCCTTATATTGCAGAATTAACACTTGCAAACAATCAATACGGTACATGTGGCCAACAGTTTGGAACAAGCTTCCAACTACTGTACTATAAGAAATGAATGTAAAACTGTAAAAGGCTTTAAATCAAAAATGAACAAGCTAAATCTTCCTTGAAATAATCCTATCTAAGTATTACATACTAATAAAGCTATAGCCTAAATAAGTTGTATGTTGTTTATTTTTATTTTTTGTACCGGTAATATTTTCTTTTTTTTATTTTCCCTTTATAGGCTATCTTAAATTTTTCTGAAGGTGTTGCGACCGTGCCAAATTTATACAACTCAATACCATACCTTACTTCGGTCACAAGCACGTTTTAACGTTCGTGTGTTGTCGCTTCTACCTTTTTCTCGACCTTTGTTATGTTGACGTGTAGCCTATTGTTTTTGATATGATGGTCAGAAATTTAGAAACAACTAAACTGAACGCTAGGTGCCGCTAAATGCGTTGCTCAAGCGCACAACCCTCGAGAATCGAACCAGCGCCGCGTGATCTTGGAGCTGTGTGCGTAACCACTGAGTTAACTGGGCGCAAGTTCAGGTTGTTGGTGGAGGATAAAAGAACAAAACGAGACTGCGTTCGACAAACAAATTTTGGTGTAAATTGACTAATTTTCAGAAAGTTTTTATACTGCCCAAACAGGATTTGAGACAGTAATGAATATTTCTCTCAAACCATAAGGAATTCGAACAATGACTGAATAGTGAATTAATGATTCAATATATTAATCAGTAATAATTCGTCGTCGTGTGAGCGTCTGGGGCCGAGGGTCTATCCTTTTACCACCCCAAATGCAAACCTAGCAAACGTAGCAAACCTAGCAAACCTCGCAAACCTAGCAAACCTCGCAAACCACAAGGTTGCCAGATGGTATTTTTTATTGTATTCTTTTAAATTTCTTGGCTTTTTATTTATCGGGTGCATGTTTTTTAAAACCCTTTTGAACAAGTTACTTGTTTAGTGTTGATGTTGCAGAAGTTCTATTCTCATCTATAAAAAGATATCAAAATCTCTGCTTTGTTGGTTATGGTTAGTTTTGATATAAATACATTTAAAGCAATGCCTTTGCGATCAACATTTGTGAGATAGCCTATTGCAAGTTAATATTAACGCAATATTTGGTAGTCAGACATTCGGGAATCAGTACTCCATCCCTTAGTTAGACCATGCTTGGGTAAGTTCACTAATTACTGGTTTTCTAAAAACCGGGCTGCAGACGATAAATAAAACTTAACTTTTGCAGACGACCGTAGTTCCAGCCCTGGGCTACGCAGTGTGACACAAAACGAATAAGTGCCAAATGACAAGTTTTTGTGTGTGTTTAGAAAGTAAAGGATATTTTGTGAACGAAACCGGTTTTTCCAAGGTTTGGTCATTTGAAGTGTGTTTAAAATACCTATATGCTTTGGCTCTTTTTTGGGCTACTTGCAAAAAAATGGTTTGTTTTTGGGATTGGTTTGAAACGTGTTTTGGCTGGGTAATTTTGTGGAATCTGGCAACTCTGCAAGGTTTGCTTCTTTAAATGTAGCAAACCTAGCAAATCTCGCAAACTTCACAAGGTTTGTACGTTTGTACAATTACGGGAAAATATTTTTTGTGTTATGAGGTTTTCTCAGCGGGCGTCTTTAAATGTCGCAAACTCCGAATTCCTCGCAAAGCTTGAGAAGGTTTCTGCATTTGAAAGCCTACCGCAATAGGTTTTCATAGTCTCCCTAAAGAAGATAGATTTAGACTAGCAGCAAGTAATGATAAGGTTGTCTGTAGTCTAGGCCTATCTATTTGGTGCAAACTATTAGACCGAGAGCCTACGACAGAAGATTTCACCCCATAAGGTACAAAAGGTTTGAGCCCTTGAAGTTACTGGGGTCAACCATGTCACTCACAAAAAGTATGGAAGATTGACTGTAGTGTATTGAAATGTGATTATTATGTTATGCTTATGACCGGTTACCAGATTATCTTTTGGCAACCCTGGCAAGTATCCCGGAAGTACATTCTGTTGTCAGTAATTAATCAAAGTAGAAGTGCATGTTATTTCTGTATATAATACACCAGTAAACAGACAGAATATGACATTTGGCGACGAGGAAAATATTTAAATCTGTAGCCTATTAGTTCAAGAGGTCCAAGCAGACAGTGAATTGTTCTTATCGTGTTGTCCAAATTACTAGTGAGCATCATGAATGGAGCTGCAGTTACCTGCGAGGTGTCAGCTGTATTACCCTTTGATGTCAGTGGTGATGCACAAAGCCAGGGACAACGTTGGAAGCGATGGAAACGGGCGTTTTCATTGTATATCACTGGAAAAGGTGTCACCAGTGATGAACAAAAACAGGCTCTGCTGCTGCACACTGCTGGTGTGGATGTGCAAGAAATTTATTTTTCTTTGGTTCCAGACAATGAAGGTAAAACTCTTCAAGAGACTTTAACATTGTTGGATGATCATTTTCTTCCTAAGGCTAATGTACCTTTTGAACGCCATGTTTTTAGGCAATTGATGCAAAAACATGATGAGCCGGTGAACAAATTTGTTTGCAGACTGCGACAACAGGCAGCTATGTGTGAATTTGGTGATTCATTGGATACCCAACTTCGTGATCAAGTAATTGATAAATGTCATTCCAATCATTTACGACGAAAGTTTTTGGAAAAAGGAGATGTGCAGTTAAATGATATATTAGCTATTGCTAGAGCACATGAAGCAGTTAATTCACAGGTTAAGATGATGGAAAGAAAATCATTAGAACCAAGCATGCAGCATGAAGTAAATTCAGTTCCTATACAAAGAAAGAGTAACATTAAGTCAAAACAGGGAAAAGACACACAAGAGTGTTTTGCATGTGGATTATTTGGTCATTTCAAACTTGACAGGCAGTGCCCTGCAAGAGGGAAGAAGTGCCACAAATGTGGAAATCTGGGACATTTTCAAAAGAAATGCAGATCAAAAGTAAGGAATACAACACAGTTTTATCAACAAAGAAATGCAAAATCTAAAACCTTTTTAAAATCTAATGCCAATCAAATAGATAATTCAGGATTGGGTGAAAATGAATTTGGAGCATCAACTAATGTCTTTTCAATGAAAAGTTCAACACATGGGCTGTGCAGTGTAAGTTTAAACATTGGTGGTGTGTCGGTGGGAGACATGTTAGTTGATTCCGGTGCATCATGCAACATTGTGAACAAGCAAACTTGGGAATGGCTGAAGACATGTAATATTAATGCAACAACAAGGAAATCTGCTAAAACATTGTACGCGTATGGAAGTAAGAAGCCAATTCCAACATTAGGAACATTTACGGCAAAAGTTGAATCAAAAGTTACACAAAAAGTATGTGTTGCTGACTTTGTTGTAGCAGATACCGATGGACACAGACTATTGGGCAAAGACACCGCAGAGACTTTAGGTTTGTTGCATGTTGGTCCAATACATGTAAATGGTGTTAAATCTGGTGCTAATAATGTTGAACCTCAAGTTGATAATGACATTGTGTCTAAGTATGATGGTTTATTTACTGGTGTTGGCTTGTTAAAAGATTATGAGTTAAAATTGCATATTGATGATTCTCTTAAGCCAGTAGCTCAACCTGTTCGAAGAATACCATTTCCGCTGAGAGAAAAGGTAGATGTGAAGTTACATGAATTGCTTGATGCTGATATTATAGAAGAAGTCCCAGAAGGACCATCAAGTTGGATCTCTCCATTGGTAGTCATACCTAAGAGTGATGGTGACATTCGCATTTGTGTTGATATGCGACAAGCCAATCAGGCTATAGTTAGAGAGAGACATCCAATTCCCACTGTTGAAGAACTGTTGTATCAACTCAATGGTAGTACTGTTTTCAGTAAGTTGGATTTAAAATGGGGCTTTCATCAGATAATGTTGGATGAAACGAGCCGCCATATTACAACATTTGTTACACATCGAGGTCTATACAGATATAAAAGGCTAATGTTTGGACTGAGTTCTGCTCCTGAAAAATATCAGAAAATTATTTGGGATTTATTGAAGAACTGCGATGGTGTTGCTAACATTGCAGATGACATTGTCATTTATGGAAAAGACAGGACAGAACATGACAGTCGATTACATGTGGTACTGGAAAAGTTGTTAAAATCTGGATTGACTTTGAATAAAACAAAATGTCAGTTCAGAATGTCAAAGCTTACATTTTTTGGACATGACTTGCACCAACAAGGGGTAAGTCCCAGTGCAGAGAAAATTGCAGCTATTCAAAAAGCACAACCTCCAACTTCAGCTAGTGAAGTCAGATCATTCATGGGTCTTGTTCAGTTTTCAGCTAAGTTTATCCCAAATTTAGCAACCATTGCAAGGCCTATACTAGACTTGACCAAAAAGACTGCAAAGTTTCAATGGCATAAAGCACACCAAGATGCATTTTTGAAATTAAAAACAGTGATCACAAAGGCTGATACATTGGCATATTATCGGAATGACTGCAAGACAAGAATTGTGACAGATGCATCTCCAGTTGGTCTAGGTGCTGTGTTGACACAGTTACAAGATGGAGTGTGGAGAGTCATTTCTTATGCATCTCGAAGTTTGTCTGATGTGGAAAAGAAGTACAGCCAAACGGAAAAAGAAGCTCTAGGGTTGGTTTGGTCTTGTGAAAGATTCAATTTGTATGTATTTGGAAGACATTTTGAACTTGAAACAGATCATAAGCCCCTGCAATACATTTACACGAAGAAATCAAGACCATCAGCAAGAATAGAACGCTGGGTATTGCGTTTACAATCGTTTGATTTTAGTGTTATCTATCGTCCAGGGAAAACTAACATTGCTGATGCATTGTCAAGGCTAAATAAAGAGCCCTATGAAGAAAGCAGAGATTTAAAAGAACCTTATGATTATGTGAGATCTATTGTTCTTCAAAGTATGCCAGTCGCTTTATCTACAGAAGAACTTGAACAAGAATCAGCTGCTGATCCACAGTTGTCAGAAATTAGGGACTATATTCATTCAGGAAATTGGTCCAAGTGTACAGACACAAGCTTTTTGCATGTAAAAAATGAACTGTGTACATATGGAAACTTGTTGCTCAGAGGGACAAGACTCGTTATACCTGCTACATTGCGTGAAAAAGTGCTCAATTTGGCACACGAGGGTCACCAAGGCATTGTCAAGACAAAGAATCGATTACGCACAAAGGTGTGGTGGCCAAAGATCGATGTTGATGCAGAAAAGATGTGTAAACTTTGTCACGGATGTCAAGTCACCAGCGACTTTTGCAGACCAGAACCAATTGCTCGGGTATTGCCACCAAGTGGACCTTGGCAAGATTGTGCGGCAGATATTCTTGGTCCATTACCAAGTGGTGAGAACATTTTAGTAGTGGTAGATTACTTTAGTCGTTTTTACGAAATTGCAATCTTGAAATCAATCACAAGCGAAAAATTGATTCAAGCGATTCTGCCCATGTTTTCAAGGTTTGGAGTACCTTACTCATTGCGAACTGATAATGGTCCACAATTTGTATCGAATGATTTTGAGAATTTTCTAGAAGAATATGGAGTAATACACCGCAAAACAACACCATTATGGCCTCAAGCAAACGGTGAGGTGGAACGACAAAATCGAACATTGTTAAAGGCAATCAAAGTTGCTCAAGTTGAAAAGAAAGATTGGCGGTATGAGATCAACAAATTTCTAATGGCATATCGTTCAACTCCGCAAGTTTCTACAGGTTCTACTCCTTATTATATGATGTTTCGCAGAGAAATGAAGTCTAAATTACCTGAACTGTGCCGAGAACCTCAGATCTTTGATGAAGGGATTCGAGACAGAGACTGGAAGGGTAAAATAGACGGTAAACTATATACTGACTTTAAGCGACGTGCTGTCGACTCAGATATTCGGGTTGGAGATGAAGTTTTGGTTAAAAGTCAAAAATCAAATAAACTTTCTGCAAATTTTGATAGCGCTACCCAACAGGTAGTTAGGAAGGAAAGGGGGGAAGTGACAGTACAAAACAATGAAGGGGTTCAATTGACACGAAATTCGTCGTTTTTTAAAAAATTGAACACCAGTGATGAAAATGTAAACTCACCTCCTGCTGACATGACCGTGAACGCTGATTTGAATGAGTCCTCAATACCTGTACGTACTCGTCCGACACGTAATGTCAGTAAACCTGCTCGCTTTAACGATTATGTAACTTGAAGTGACTAGAATGCAGACTTGTATGCCTATGATTCCTTTTGTTCTTTCGTTATAAAGACTAGCTCTGGAACGCATGTCTATTTGTTTAAACGTCATGTCAATTGAGTGGTAATCTATTTAATTGTTCGCCACTACAATTTCAAGATCAAAGTGTGAAAAGTAGAAGCAAACGTATTAGGCTAATCATGATCTTTGGAGTATGGCTATATTGCTTTATACAGTAAATGTTGGTACTTAAAGTTAATCTGTGTATACCATAGATTGCATGAATGATGCTTACGTAAACGAAATCTAATGATGATGCGTCGTTTGGTTCAAGTGCTCATGGTTTTCATCACCTGCAGCTTGATGATCATTTAATGTAAAATGAGTTTTTATCCAAATAAGTAATGCCTTGGAAAACTACGTTTTAATCCGAGAAGGAAGGGATGTAGTGTATTGAAATGTGATTATTATGTTATGCTTATGACCGGTTACCAGATTATCTTTTGGCAACCCTGGCAAGTATCCCGGAAGTACATTCTGTTGTCAGTAATTAATCAAAGTAGAAGTGCATGTTATTTCTGTATATAATACACCAGTAAACAGACAGAATATGACATTGACCGCACCGGGTGGATCTGGACCCTAGAGCCCCCTAAAAAGCCCAAAAAGGGGGTTAATTTCACCCCATAAGGTACATGGACCAAACTTGGTGAAAACGAAGTTCTATGTCAGGACATCACAAAAATATCAAATCTAACAATATTTTCGAGTGGAAAGGTGATGTAAGACTCCCCCCAAAGTGACCCCCCAGGGGGTTAATTTCACCCCATAAGGTACATGGACCAAAGTTGGTCAAAACGAAGTCTTATGTCAGGACATCACAAAAATATCAAATCTAACAATATTTTCGGGTGGAAAGGTGATGTAAGATGCCTTCAAAGTGACTTCCCTTAATGTGACCCCCTCGGAAGGTTTATTCCACCCCATAAGGTACATGGACCAAACTTGGTCAAAATGAAGTCTTATGTCAGGACATCACAAAAATATCAAATCTAACAATATTTTCGGGTGGAAAGGTGATGTAAGATGCCTTCAAAGTGACTTCCCTTAATGTGACCCCCTCGGAAGGTTTATTCCACCCCATAAGGTACATGGACCAAACTTGGTCAAAATGAAGTCTTATGTCAGGACATCACAAAAATATCAAATCTAACAATATTTTCGGGTGGAAAGGTGGTGTAAGATGACTTCAAAGTGACTTTCCTTAATGTGACCCCCTCGGAAGGTGTATTTCACCCCGTAAAGTACATGGACCAAACTTGGTCAAAACGAAGTCTTATGTCAGGACATCACAAAAATATCAAATCTAACAATATTTTCGGGTGGAAAGGTGATGTAAGATGTCATCAAAGTGACCCCCAGAGGGTTTATTTCACCATAGAATACATGGACCAAACGTGGTCAAAACGAAGTCTTCTAGGGCACCACAAAATATCAAATCTAACAATACTCTCAGTTGGAAAGGTGATAAAAGACCTACCCAAAAGTGAATCTCCTCCTATAGTTTAATTTACTTCATCCCTTTCTCGAACCAACCTTGGTGTAACGAAAGTGCTATGCCAGGACAGTACGAATGGATTAAATTTAAAAATATTTTTATATAGGTTTTGATGAAATACATTCACAAGCTGTCCCATGATGCATGAAATGGAACTATAGCCTACTTTACAAAAAGTTTTTGTATAAATCATATTAAGTCAATCGAAAAAAGGCAACAGGACATGACAATACATGGCTTTGTAACACCAAAAACAGAAAGTACGTAAGAAGCATATAGGCTACAGTAGCCAGAAAATTGATCCAAGATCTTGATACCACCACTAAATGTGGACTTAATCGAACAACTGACTATCCAAATCAAAACGTTTCGAAATGAATCATTTGGAACGTTAATTTAGGCAGTAATGAACATTTTCCAGCTGCTACAATAAATAACCCAATAAACCCAATGTAGTAAATTTTTGTTTAATGCCATTTGCTTCATGTCTCCAATCAGTTATTGTAACTGTTCATTCATAAACAGAGATTGTTTGTGTAAATGTAAACGGTAACTCAATTGGTTAGCGCGTCACTTCTGGAACGAAGAAGCTTCAAGATCAATAGCGGCGCTGGTTCGACTCTCGGGGTGTGCGCTTGAGCAACGCACGTTAAGGGCTGCTCTCCATTCAGCGGCATCTAATGGATGGAATAATTCCCCGACAACAAGCCTTCAACAATCGGAAACTTCACTCTGTCAATCTCGGTGACCGGGCCTGCGCCAGTGATTCAAAGCCTCTACAAGTATGCGAAACTGCCAGGATTAAGCTCTGCAAGAAGCTTTCCCAGTCCAAGGATAAAGATTCAATCAATCAATCAATCACTGGTGTCGCTTTTACTTTCTTCGTCTTATTCTTCAGATTCATACAATTCTCCTGTTATATACAGAGAAATAAAGACTGTACGAAACAATTGCTATTATGCACTACAGATATGCGTAACAATTTTATTATCTTTTACAGACGTCTATTTTTCTTCGAATAATGCAACATTGCAACTTACTATTAACTGGAAAAAGTTCAACATTTATTTGTTATTTAGTGCACCCAGGCATTTTTCTCAAGATTGCAGAAACTATTGGTTATAGGTTCCTAAAACGAAACTTTACAGCCAGTTATTGGCTAATGTTTACAGTAAGAAAGTAAACGACTGATAGACCAGGAGAAAGTTTTATATTTATAAAGGGTAACCCAAGCGACATCCAATGCTGTTTACCTTCTTCTTGACTTTCCTGGATGAGATCAGATTCCACGCAGAGACATCTAAAGATGCTTTATACCTTTACCTTCAAACCACACCACTTTATAAGAACCTCCTTCTTCTTTCCAGCCATACTCTAGCAGCAACGTTGCTGCTTGTTCACTTCTAGTTGAAGATAACCACCATCTTGTGATGAGATGTGTGCGCCTTGTCTTCTGGAGAAGTACTCGTAAACAAAGTGGTAGAGTACTACTATCTACAGTAGCTTCTGGTATGCATGATATCCTTTCATTTTCTTTTTTGGGTTTGTAGCCGTCTAAAAACATTTGTAAACGGACTTCGTTGACATAATTAATTTTCTTGTTTTTGTACATGTTACACACAAAGTTCTCTATGGCGATGATAGTGTCTTCACTAATTTCTTTGTCGTGTCCGAGTTGGCTAAAAGCTGCCTGCGCTTCGTGGTTTCCTTGGAGTAATTTCAGCGGCCGCACTTTCCCTTTCCTGCTAAATGACGAGGTGTAATCAGAATCTGTAAAGGCATGATATGCAGGTAAACACTTGCAAATCGTCACTCCAAGTGCGGTAGGCCTATGCAGCTGGTTGATGTTGATGTACCGCTGCGTGTTATTGCTTTGCAAGCCAGCTTCTATCCATATCTTTAATGAAGGATCAAAAGTTCCATAGCAACCTAAGCCAATTACAAGACAGTCAGTGTCAGACGTGCGGATAACCACATTGCTTGGGGCTGGTACATCGCAGACAGCTTGCTTTATCTCTGTATATAACAGGAGAATTGTATGAATCTGAAGAATAAGATGAAGAAAGTGAAAGCGACAGCAGTGACAATGAAGAATAAAGAAACGACCGTTTACATTTACACGAACAATCTCTGTTTATGAATGAACAGTTACGATAACTGATTGGAGACATGAAGCAAATGGCATTAAATAAAAACTTACTGCATTGGGTTTATTAGGTTATTTATTGTAGCAGCTGGAAAATGTTCATTACTGCCTAAATTAACGTTCCAAATGATTCATTTCGAAACGTTTTGATTTGGATAGTCAGTTGTTCGATTAAGTCCACATTTAGTGGTGGTATCAAGATCTTGGATCAATTTTCTGGCTACTGTAGCCTATATGCTTCTTGTGTACTTTCTGTTTTTGGTGTTACAAAGCCATGTATTGTCATGTCCTGTTGCCTTTTTTCGATTGACTTAATATGATTTATACAAAAACTTTTTGTAAAGTAGGCTATAGTTCCATTTCATGCATCATGGGACAGCTTGTGAATGTATTTCATCAAAACCTATATAAAAATATTTTTAAATTTAATCCATTCGTACTGTCCTGGCATAGCACTTTCGTTACACCAAGGTTGGTTCGAGAAAGGGATGAAGTAAATTAAACTATAGGAGGAGATTCACTTTTGGGTAGGTCTTTTATCACCTTTCCAACTGAGAGTATTGTTAGATTTGATATTTTGTGGTGCCCTAGAAGACTTCGTTTTGACCACGTTTGGTCCATGTACTCTATGGTGAAATAAACCCTCTGGGGGTCACTTTGATGACATCTTACACCACCTTTCCACCCGAAAATATTGTTAGATTTGATATTTTTGTGATGTCCTGACATAAGACTTCGTTTTGACCAAGTTTGGTCCATGTACTTTATGGGGTGAAATACACCTTCCGAGGGGGTCACATTAAGGAAAGTCACTTTGAAGTCATCTTACACCACCTTTCCACCCGAAAATATTGTTAGATTTGATATTTTTGTGATGTCCTGACATAAGACTTCATTTTGACCAAGTTTGGTCCATGTACCTTATGGGGTGGAATAAACCTTCCGAGGGGGTCACATTAAGGGAAGTCACTTTGAAGGCATCTTACATCACCTTTCCACCCGAAAATATTGTTAGATTTGATATTTTTGTGATGTCCTGACATAAGACTTCGTTTTGACCAACTTTGGTCCATGTACCTTATGGGGTGAAATTAACCCTCTGGGGGGTCACTTTGGGGGGAGTCTTACATCACCTTTCCACTCGAAAATATTGTTAGATTTGATATTTTTGTGATGTCCTGACATAGAACTTCGTTTTCACCAAGTTTGGTCCATGTACCTTATGGGGTGAAATTAACCCCCTTTTTGGGCTTTTTAGGGGGCTCTAGGGTCCAGATCCACCCGGTGCGGTCAATCTTCCATACTTTTTGTGAGTGACATGGTTGACCCCAGTAACTTCAAGGGGTCAAACCTTTTGTACCTTATGGGGTGAAATCTTCTGTCGTAGGCTCCCAGACTATATGAACAGTTGAAAACCTCATCGGCCATCAATTGTAGAAACCTTTCTCAAGATTTGCAGGTTTGCTAGGTTTGCTATATTTAAAGAAGCAAACTTTGTAAAGTTGCCAGATTCCACAAAATTACCCAGCTAAAAACACATTTCAAACCAATTTTTTTTGCAAGTACCGTAGCCCAAAAAGGAGCCAAAGCATATAGGCATTTTAAACACACTTCAAATGACCAAAACCTTTGGAAAAACCGGTTTCGTTTACAAAATATTCCTTACATTCTAAACACTCACAAAAACTTGTCATTAGGAACTTCTGCCTTTTGTGTCACACGGCGTAGCCCAGGAACTACGGTCACCTGCAAAAGTTAAGTTTTATTTATCGTCTGCAGCCCGGTTTTTAGAGAACCACTGATTAGTGAACTCACCCAACCATGGTCTAAGGGATTAAGTACTGATTCTCGAATGTCTGACTACCAAATATAAACTGCGTTAATATTACCTTTCAAGTTTCAACATCTCACAAATGTTGATCGCAAAGGCATTGATTGATTGAATCTTTATCCTCGGACTGGGAAAGCTTCTTGCAGAGCTTAATCCTGGCAGTTTCGCATACTTGTAGAGGCTTTGAATCACTGACGCAGGCCCGGTCACCGAGATTGACAGAGTGAAGTTTCCGATTGTTGAAGTCTTGTTGCCGGGGAACTATTCCATCCATTAGATGCCGCTGAATGGAGAGCAGTCCTTAACGTGCGTTGCTCAAACGCACACCCCGAGAGTCGAACCAGCGCCGCATGATCTTGAAGCTTCTTCGTTCCAGAAGTGACGCGCTAACCAATTGAGCATTGCTTTAAACGTATTTATATCAAAACTGACCATAACCAACAAAGAAGAGATTTTGATATCTTTTTACTGATAAAAATAAGACATCAACACTAAACAAATAACATAATCAAAAGGGTTTTAAAAAAAAATGCACCCGATAAATAAAACGCCAAGAAATAAAAAACAAAAAAAATTAAAAAAAATACCATCTGGCAACCTTGTGGTTTGCGAGGTTTGCTAGGTTTGCGAGGTTTGCTACGTTTGCGAGGTTTGCTACATTTAAAGACAGCCGTACAGTCATTGATGATGTGGTCTGCGGTATGTTCCTCGGCACTACATTCACAGGAGGAGGAAGAAGCCATTCCCCATTGGTGCTTGGTTGAGCGGAAAAGCCCAACTGAATATTTTTTTCAAAACTATGTTTTTTGCATTGATTGATCGATCATTCCTCGACCTGTGGTTACTCTAAGCTTTCAGACGTTGCAAAGCTTTAACAATAGGAAAGCATTTTATGTTTTTCACCCAGTTCTTGTACAGACTTAGGGATGGGACATTCAGAATAATTCACTATTCCAGAATTATTCCGGAATACTAAACCGAATCCAGAATCGAATCCAGAATACCAAATCCTATTAACTTCCAGGCTCCAGCAACGCAAAAAGTAAACAATTTCAGACACAAAAGCTACACAATCAAAGTAAATGTTTGTTGCAATGCAACACATTAAGGCATTTTGAATGACTGCCAGCAGGGTTGCCAGACTGAGATTTGCAAAAAAGGCCAAACTCACCAAGAAAAAAGGCCAACTTAAGGCCAAATAGGTAGAAAAAAGGCCAAAAATAAGCCAAACTCAAACAAGATAAAATAAGCATTGTAATCACTGTTGCCAGACTATGAAAAGTTTTCACTGCAAAATAATACAAAAAAAAGCCAAAACAAGGAAAATATTAGATAAAAAGGCTAAATGGATATTTACCTGTTTATATTAAAAATAACGAAATATACATAGTTACATATATTTAACAAATTTACTTATATTTTATTGGATTATTGAAGAATTTCTTCTGAATAGTTGGTTTATTCATTTTCTGATGAAATATACAAATTCTCACTGTTGTGCAATTCAATCATATTTGGGCTGCACTTGAAGTTTTTGCAACACATTTTTTGGTCCAACAGGTGAGAACGAATTCTTTTGGATTCACCAATGTTCAGGATGTGATCAATTGATCAATTGATCAATGTGATCAATTGATCAATTGTTCAATGATTCGGATTCACCTTTTGGATTCACCAAATTCACCAATGTGATCAATTGAGCACGCTATGATTAAACTAAGATCCATTTCTGCTATTTTTTCCGAATCAGTGACTTCATGGACAAATTTAGTGAGAGAACTTTAAGAGGAGTTTGGTATTTTATTTAGGTGTTTCTTGGTTTTTTTCATGTGTAGAAATGTTGCTTAGCTTTGGCAATTTATGCACCTTGCTTGCACATTACACAGCACTCGGCTGGCAAGCCGGCGGTTGTGTTAGACCAGTGGTTCTCAACCTTTTAACAGTGGGGGACCGGCAAAATTTAAAAAAAATGTTCGCGGACCGGCAACCAAAGATTGTAGTGAATAGAATGAATATTTGTAACGTTTTGTTAACCAAAGTTGTCGTTGCGCACCATAATGCAAGGTTTTAGCATATGATTTGTATTCAGGACAAAAATTGGAATAAAACGGCAATCAAATCAACTCAAACAGAAAAATGTCAATCCATTTGCATACAAAATCAATGTCAGTGGAAAAATTTCCTACTGGTACGCTGCCAGTAGCCTATGTGAGGAAGACAAGATATCAAAGAAGTTTCTAAAACACGTAGCTCTGTTTAGGCATCCAGGCGATTTCTTTGCTTTGTTAATAATGCTAGAGATGAAAAAGAATTGTCGTAGTTGAAACAATTACCATCAATTCGATGGCACGAATTCGTTTGCAAGAGATATCCAAAAGAGTTACAATGATGTTTTTCAAATCTTGACTGCAAAGTAGAAGCACAACATATTGTAATTCAATCAGACTTTCTTTTTCATGAAGATCAAGGTCGCATGTGTTGACATCATTCATCGATGCATGGATTCTTTATCCAAAAGTTTCCATGTCGAGGATCTTCATTCTTCATGTTACGCAAAATGATCGTCAAAATTGTTAGCCAACTCTTTCAAGTGTTGACTCACAATGCTCAGCACCTCTTTTTTACTTTTTTCACCACTCCATTTTACCAGCATTTTCCACAGCAAATCGGCTTGTCTTCATTCTATTCCGAAGCTCAATTTTCCGCATAGTCTTTGAAAAACAAGATCTTTGCTTTCTCAAACTCCGGTTTTGGCAAATTTCCATTGCAGGCTTGACTATCCCGGAACTTCAAATTTATTTAATTCCAAATTTTCGTCTCCAACGACTTTAAAATTTTTCAAAATCAAGGACAAAATCTTCCCTTTTGATTATGTATTTCTGTGTTTCAAAACTTTTTGAAAACTACGCACAATTGGTCACAAAAACATTATCAACGGCATAGAATTAGGCCATCAAAAAGTTCACCTTTATTATCAAACAATTTTACGTGGAGATATGTCAGTTTTACAGCTGTGCATATTTCACAGTGCAATAACAATTTTACAATATGCTAATGACTTCACATTAAAATAAGCTCTACAGAAAGTAAAATCTTCTGCGGACCGGCAAAATAATTACACTGACCGGCACCGGTCCGCGACCGGCGGTTGAGAACCACTGTATTAGACTACCGATCGATCGATCGAAACGTGAACACGTTACGTTTCTGTATAGGCTACCTACTTTTGAGCGTTGACATTATAATTCCAAAATAATATCTATAACATTCATATTTATCGATATTTTATGAATTGTACCAAATTTTAATAAATTGCAGCAAAAAAAATTCTGAAATTAGCCCAAAAGGTAGCAAGTATAAAAGGACTGTAGCGGATGAGTTTTAATCCGCTACAATGGTGACATCTGGCACTGCTGGCTGCCTTAGCGGGTGAGCGCAGTCTGACTCGGCGCCGGCGTCACAATACGACTATTAAACAAGCATAGAACATGTATGTATTGAACAATGGGGAATATGGTTTCATCTGGTAAGGTTACGATATATGAGAAATATTGATTATTATGCATTTTGAAGAGTAAATTTTAAAAAAAGCTAAATTTAAGGCTAAATCTAGAAAAAGGCCAAATTTAAGGCCAAATCTAGAAAAAGGCCAAACGTATAATTTCTAAGGCCAACAGACTTTAAAAAAGACCAAATTCGAGAAATTTGGCCTTAAAAAGGCCAATCTGGCCACCCTGACTGCCAGCCAAACGGGAGCAGTGTTGCCAAATGATGGAAGCCGCTTAGCACCAAAAAGTTACTAAAATTTCACCAGATATTTAAAACACCCTAAATAAAGCAATTTCGCCTAAAATACAAATAGTTTTTAAGACATAAGACACTGCCATCACGCATAAGCAAACCTCTTGCAAAACGTTTTCTATACGAGCAGGGATTATTTGCTTAAAAGTTTAAAAAAATTGAAAAAACTTTCTTGAAAACAATTGAGTGGGAAAAATTTCACCAAAAAGTTGTCTGGTTCCAAAGTCAAAAAGCTTGGCAATAAAGACCTCTAAATTTCACCAGAATTTTTTAGTTTGATATTTCCCCATCTGGCAACGCTGAGCGGGAGCGCTTGACGTCAAGCCCGCAGTGGAAAAGCACCGCTCGGAAGATGCTGATGTGGCAGGTATGCTGAGATATTTCAGAGTTAATTCTTTTAGCAGTGGTATCTGCTCAATGTTGTTACGCCTACCAGTCAAACTATCGCAGAGTCGCATACGCACGTGGATTGAAAAAAAGCATTGCACGATTGTGCATGTGTACAAAACGTGAAGAAAATTGCGCGGTTAATTTCTTTGATTGCTCATGCGAGCAAGTGACGTAGGGTTGCATGCGCCGTGCGGCGTGCGCGCACAATGTTTTTGAAAGTGCGGAACTGCGGATGGTGTCAGTGCAAAGAAAAAAGAGAGTAAGCCACACTTTTTTTTCAGTTCACTGTCTCAAGCTGACAGCTTCCACAAGACTTAAATGTATATCTTTAAAACCGAATCTTATTACCCGGTTTTATTACCGTTTTGGATTCGGATAGTTTAGGATCCGAATCCTTCTGGATTCGGTATTCTGAATTGCCCATCTCTATACAGACTATTGCTTTGTGCAGACTAAAGTTAACCAGCAACCATGCTATGGCAAAAGAGCAAAATATTTAGAATCCTATGTAAAATATAGATTTCTCACTATCGTTTTCAATGGCATTGAAAAAATTTAGTGTCGACTATTTTGTTTAAAAGTTCTTTGAGCAACTGTTCCACGCATTGACAAGCTTGTTAAGAAATGGAAATAACAATCAGAGAAAATTAAATAATGTAATAATGTTATAAAAGCCGTAAATGTAATAAAAGCCGTAATAACATCGCAAATGGACGTTTTTGGTTTCAAAAGTTTACATCGAAACAGCAAAAGACATACCTGGATGTCGGCATGAATCAAATTTGGTTAAATTTTGCATCAATGTGCTTTTGTGCTTCATCAATGTGCTTCATCAATATAGTTTTATGGAGGGGTCGCGAGGCTACGTTGATTTCTCTGAGGGGTTTGCTAAATGAAAAAAGGTTGAAAACCCCTGGTCTAAATGAAATCATGCTTTCAAATTTGAGTCGCTTAGTTTTATTTGCAAAATGTTGGATATTTCCAAGCTCTAATGTTTCAAGGACTAATCTAAAATAAATTTTTATTCATTGGTCATTTACTGCTAAAAATGTTGTATCAGATGGTTCATTGGTACAAATATATAGAAATCACGTTTTTTTAGGTCAGCATTTACCTATTTGTATTACATATCGTAAAAGCTGTTTAACAGGCCCTTCATCCAAATCTTTCTTTGGGATTTTGCTTTATAATTTGCAGATTGAATCAGGTTAAGTTTGTTTTTCAGAACTATGTTGCACGATCTTTTGCTTGCTTTATTTGGTCATCCTGGAAGTATCTTTAAGGAGTTGGCTGTTGGAAAAATTGAAGTCGTCCCAGGATTACCACACATATCCCCCAATGAAGAAACTGCTTTAAATCGTTTGCTTGATTTGGCGTCAAGATTTATGTTTTTTCAAAAGTTCATGCAAGCTCATACTTCAACATTATATGCTCCCAACACCACATCCAGTACAAGCACTGATGGCCTTAAACAAGGCTGTTATCTTAAGGCTTTCTGTCTTGGTTTAGATAGCGTTTTGTCAGAGTATCGGCAATGCTTGTTGAAACTAGAAAAAGACATTTTAGCGGATCCACACTTGTCACTGTTACATATTGAATTTGAAACTGAGAAGTTTCATATTTTATTCAATGCTATTTATGATGTCATTGCCACAATAAAGCTCCGTAAGAGCCATGGTTGTCAGATTTTGGATGTCTTATTTCGTGCTTCACGTTCAGGAAATATTTTGGTAAAAGAAGCAATGCTGAAGATTATGCAGCATTGCCATTTGGTAATGTACAAGCAATTATCCGGGTGGATTTTGCATGGTTTGCTTATTGATCGTCATGGTGAGTTTTATATTAGTTCCAAGTGTAAAGAAGACTTTCAGAATTCTAAATCTTCAGAGAAAGATTTCCAATTTTCAAATTCTCAAGGTAAACAAATGGATGATTTTGAAGTTTCTCTTAACAATTTGCCATGTTACATCCCACCTCGCATTGCTCATGTTATTTGTTTCATTGGAACATCTTTACATCTATTTGAATCAAATAAACACAATAGCAACAACAAGAAAGAAAATTTATCTCAACTTTCAAAGATTGATTCTTCAGATTCACATTTAAAACTAGAAGGAATTTTGCATGAAAAAGAAATTCAGTTCTTGGATGATCTTAAATCACTGCAACAAGCAAAAGAATTTATTGTTGAAGACTTTGAGATGTGCATTGATAAAATCAGAGGTGCTGTTGCTAGAAAACTGTGGGAACTTTGTGTTGAACAAGCTCAACTTGTCTCATACCTAAACATGCTTAAAGATTTTTTTTTGTTAGGACGAGGAGAATTGTTTCTTGTGTTTATAGATGAAGCTGCACAGCTTCTGAAAAGTCCCCCTTCAAGAGTTACTCAACATGATGTTCAACAAGCATTTTTGAGATCAGCTGCAAAAATACAATCTGAAGATGAAATTCCATTTCAACTTTTTCATCTCACTGTCAGTTCGTATGGAGAAGGCAACAAATTTAGTCCTTTTGCTGACATTTACACAGTTGATGACGGATGGGCACGTCTAGGCATGGCAGTCGAAGTCAAATGGCCTCTGCACACAATTTTCAAACCTAATGTTTTGGAAAGATATAATCATCTCTTCAGGTTCTTGCTTCGTGTTAGACGGACGCAAGCAGCTTTGCAGCATATTTGGACAATGCAAATGAGAAAACGTCAGTCAATGGATTTGGAGAATGAATCTTCTGGTGTTACAAAAAATGGCCACAACTTTGACATCAACCAAGCTGAACAATTGCAGTTGCAGTGCAGAAGTCAGATGCAGTTTTTTGTTGATAATTTACAGTACTATCTTCAAGCGGATGTATTAGAGTCCCACTTCACCAACATGCTCAACAAAATTCGTACCACCAACGAAGCCCTTAGAGACTTTGAATCTATCACTCTTGCTCATGAGAATTTTCTTAACTCTTTGATGTCGCAGTGCTTTGTCATGTCTAACACAGTGTGTAGCAGCTTGGTAGAGATTCTTGATCTTTGTCAGCAGTTCTGTGACATGGTTGTGACATCTTCATTACTTTTGTCTAAACAAGATATCCACAGCCAGGTAGAAGATATTTGGGACCAATTTTCAAAGAAGACTTTTGTATTTTTTCAGGTGTTGACTGGTGTATGCTCAAATCAATGCAATCCACATATTTCTCAACTGACACTTCGATTGGACTATAACCGATATTTTTCCGCTATGATCAATAAAAGCAAAAAAGCATCAAAAAGCATATTTTAATTAATATTTTTCAAGCATGTCATATAATTAGTAACAGTTTAATTTTTAAGGGAACACCTCTAATGAAAAAAATTTTTTTTGAAGAAAATTATATTTTGCACTGAAAAGATAGAAAATTTCATCAAGATTCTGAATATATGGAATTTTCTTCACAATTCCAATTGTTTCCCTGTTAAATTTTAGAACTAGTGGAGCTACCACGCAATCCAAAAGTCTAAAATGTGCCAGAACGAGGGTCCACGTCTATTAGGCGCTGACAGTTAGGCGCTGGTCTAATAGGCGCGCACACTGTGGCGTCTGGATATTTAGGTGCGGAGCACTGTGGCGCCCGGTCATTTAGGTGCTATTCCTAGTAAAGTCTGCAGATTGTATCAGCTTGGCAGGTAGGGGCGTAGGGCAATGCTTTTCACACAAAATATTATATTGAACAAAAAATATGTTGTTTTGTTAATGCGTGTGCGTTGTTGGTCATGGCTTCAGTGAGTGAAGTTGCTTAAACCGGCAATGCTTTTTTACACAAAATGTTAAATTGAACAGAAAAGTATGTCATGGCTTCCGTGAGTGAAGCTGCTTAAACCGGCAATGGGTTTTCACACAAAATATTATATTAAACAGAAAAATATATGGGTGAAGCTGCTTGAACCGGCAATGATTTTCACACAAAATATTATATTATTACCGTAGCCAAAAAAAGACAGGCAAAGACTATGGATCTGCCATGATTTACGACGTAGGAATACTTCCGTAGGATTACTTCCAATAATGTTCGGAAGCTTGAATAATTTATTAATAAAGCTTTCACCAACGCAAACCTGGACTAACAACCAATAAAACAATAATAAATCAATAAAACAACAATATATTTTTCTGTTCAATATAACATTTTATGTGAAAAGCATTGCCGGTTTAAGCAGCTTCACTCACGGAAGCCATGATATAATTTTCTGGCAAGCTGCCAAGCTGTTACAATCTACAGACTTTACTAGGAATAGCACCTAAATGACCGGGCGCCACAGTGCTTCGCACCTAAATATCCAGATGCCACAGTGTGTGCGCCTATTAGACCAGCGCCTAATTGTCAGCGCCTAAAAGACCTGCTCCCCAGAACGATGATATGATGTGCTGAAAATATACTGATAGTAGCAACAGAAAAGTCTTTTCTGGATTTACATATTTGTGGTATTTGTAGCTGTTGTTTTGATCATGCTTCAGCAGTTACAAATTTCCTGTATCGTAATGTTTTAAAGGCAGTAGTAACAATAACAATAGCCTTAGCTGAAAATGCACGATTTGCCTTGTATTTGCAAACCATAACTTTAAACGCGTTTTACTCAAAATGACATTTTTTTACAGTAAATGTTAACTCATTTGTTTAAATTTCTTGTCCGAATCGGCTAAAAATTGGAATGCATGCTGGTACAATGGTATTGCATCAACCATTCAACCTATGAGAACTTTTTTTTAAATTTTATTTCTTGACCATTTCATTGAAAAAAATGTGTATAAATATTTTCCCACACAAGTACCGTAACTTTCAAAAAATTTGTTTTTTTTAGGGAAGTGACATTTTAGAAAAAAAAGCTCTCATAGGTATTTGCATATAAGGTAGATCTAGCACTTCATAACATTTCTTGTTGCTATATGGTGCTGGTAGTGAGAAACAGCATTTTGTATTAGCATGTCAAAAAATAATTATTGAAATATTGTCTGTGTTTGAAGGAAGCTCATTGCATCAAATTAAACTTTTATTTCACGAGACTTGCATTATTAACATACGTCCTTTCATGCTCTTTTCAGAAATATATGGTATGTGGGGCTTCCCACAATAGTTAGCTTATCTGAGGCAAGCTTCTCAGCCATCAGCAAATATTATGATTTCATTAGAGGTGTCCCCCTTAAGGGGAAAAAATTAAAAACCTTATAAAAATTTATCAGTTTTATTCTGAAGATGCTTGATCACTTGCGTTTCTATCTTGTAGACTTCAGTTTATTTCAGTAACATTGTAGTTTTTTGAAGTAATGCTAGTTTTTTTTTATAAAAGCTAGGTTGTTATACTATTTGAGTTTACTTTGAAGTATATTCTTTGCTCATGTTTAATGATGTACTGTATGTGATACATTGAATGAAAAATAAAACATAGGGTTGTACAAACTTCTAAACCGTTTGAACGCTTATTACAGCTCGTTGGTTGAAATTGAAACATATCTTGCAATTGCAACTACCTTTGAAAAACATGTTGAATCTTTCATGTTACAACGATTTTTGGTATTTGTAACTGTTTTGTCATTTTTTTGTTCTTGCAAGTACTAAAATGAGCTGAAATTTTAAGGAAAATCATGAAAGAGCTGAAAATTATGAAAGTACTTAATGCAAAGTTACTTTGTCACATTTACTGCACATTCAATATTGAGATTAAATGTTTAAGGCAACTTTTGGCCCTGCTCAAGTTAAACCATTGATTTTCACAGTTGTTTATTTTTGCTATGACTATTTTGTTGTTCAACGGCTACTGGATAATCAGTAGTATGGCATTTTTGCATAAACGCTTTTTGACTAAACAGGCGTTTAGCCCTACATTACTGAACTGATATATGAAAATAAATTTGTGGTATAATCTTTGTTAGTTTTATTTTTGTAGCTTCTGTTCAATTGTGCGATACATTTATAACTAATTTTAGTGTCATAGAGAGGAAATGCCGGAGCAACAGATCATTATTGTAAGTCGTTTTACACTGTATGCATTTGAGATAGATTTTTCAGTACATTTTGTGGATGATGTTCTGACATGATTCTTTAAACTAACTTGTTCTACTGAAACTATGCCCAAGATATTCGTTATGACAAGAAGATCAGCAATAGGTTTGAGTTTGAACAAAATAAGTTGCATAATTTAAAAGTTCATTATTTTAAGTGATTTTTCATGTATATACTTGTTTTGGAATCAGCCACACAAATTCTTGATTGCCAGCTAAAACTGAATCTTGGCAAACACCACGTTTACTCAACACCAAAGAATTTATGTACTCAGTAGCATGAAACTTGGTACTGTAGCCCAAAGAAAATGATCCCATTTTCCATAGGGCTACCTGATTCATGAGCAATTACATTTGATAATTTCATAATCTTATGCATTTGAGTGCCTGTTTTGCTGTTATTATCTTCATTCTTTACCACGTGTTGTGACTGTCATCCAGGAAGAGGATGACTTGGCATATGAAGAAGAGATCCTTCGCAACACATACTCAGTGAAATGCTGGCTTCGATATGTCGAGCACAAAGATAGTGCCCCTGCCAAACAGGTGATAGGTTTTTCATAGTTTGAATTATAATTTAATCATTTGAAACTACGAAGCTTATATATTTGATAAATCGGATAAACAGCACATACAGTCGTACACTGCATATGTGTCAATTCCTCTTTATAATATTTTGTTTCTAAGGTCACACGGACTGCAACAGTAAGACATTATATCTTATTTTTATTTGAGTAAAACATGTGATGATGTGCTACTTCTAATTCTTTTAAAAATCAAGCTTTGGGTTTTGTGAAGAAGGGGGGCGTTCTTCCCGGCTATCAGCACAAGGCTGAGCACTCACTAGTACAGCGGTGTCTATCGCTGTCAATTCTTGCTACAAATCGGCTGCCGAGAAACACTTTGGGTTTTGTTTTGCTAATGACGTTTAATTAACGTTGAAAAAAGGAAACGGTGCAACGATAGGCATGTATTTTTGCACAATTTTGTGTACTAAGTTATCCTAACAAAAAAAAGGCAATTTTTCCTATCAGTTAATTTTAATTTCCTGAAAAGTATTTCGTTTCGGCATTGAAGCAGTCTTTTTAAAATTCATGTGCTTTGATGTTACTTGTACATTTAGCAGCATCACATTTTAAGCACACAGAATTGCGATAAACATCCAAACTTCACTTGTTAAAGTGATGTTTTTACGAAATAAATGTTTAAAAAAAATCAAACGATTACAATTGTCTTGGCAGGTTAACATGATTTATGAGCGGGCCCTTAAAGAACTACCAGGTAGCTACAAACTCTGGTACAACTACCTGAAGCTCCGAAGGAAGCAACTGAAGGGATTATGCATCAACAACCCCATGTACGAGGATGTGAACAACGCACACGAACGCGCCTTGGTTTTTATGCACAAGGTGAGACCTTGCATCGGTTTTGCAACATGAGCTTTTGTGTTGGGATAATGTACAGTACACTTATTCCAAAACGCGTTTTTGTTGTTGTTACGTTAATCTGATGTTGATTTCGTTTATTTCACATCCATTGGATTGACCGTGTAAATGTAAAGCTAGCTATAGCTATTAAGCTTGCTGTTTAGAGACTATACCTTAAACTTTTTCTCTTTTTTTTTGCGTCCTGGCCTCTCTTCTGTCAGCTAGGCTATGCCTTAGTCCTGGTCAGTGAGAACCTTACCTCCGTATACGCTCATTGACCATCTCCATTTTTAAAGTATCTGCGGTAAAGCTTTTAGTACACCACATCCAGTTATTGGCAAGCCCTTTAAGCCATCAAGCTTACTGCAAAAATTTGGTATATTGCTTCTCTTTTGCGTGTGCAACTTGTAGTATATTTAGTCAACATATAATTTTTGTTTTAACAGATGCCGAGAATTTGGATAGACTACTGCAAGTTGCTTGTTGAACAAAGGAAATTAACCCGTACCCGTCGAACCTTCGACAGAGCCTTGCGAGCCCTTCCTATCACCCAGCACCACAGGATATGGCCGCTGTACATAAACTTCGTTAAGCGGTATCCCGTTCATGAAACCGCAGTTCGAGTCTTCAGAAGAATGTTAAAAGTGAGTAATGCAAAATTAATAGCCGAGATGGCAACGAGACATCTACAGTTTCTACGTTCCCATTTTGGCATGATGTTGGCGTGTAATCTTTAAGAACAGAAAAGCTTATGACCTTCTCATCCCGTATATCTTAAAATATATTGTTGACTTTGAAAATCCTGCTTTAGAGCTTAAATTTTGGCCTCACAAAAAAGATATTATGTAAACTCTCAAAATCAATGTCCATTTACGATTCTTTTACATGTGTCCGCAGCTTCTCCCGGAGGATGCAGAAGATTACATTGATTACCTGATCTCGATCGACCGTCTGGATGAGGCTTGCGTGAAACTGGCTAGTATCGTAAATGATGATAAATTTGTGTCAAAGGTCAGTGAGCTTCTTTCCCATTCGCACGTGTGCGCCGCCATGCTATCGGTAGAATAAAGGACCATTCCTATTACGTTGTGATGTTGACGTCGCGTTGGCTGATGATTAGAGGTTTAGACCAGTAGTTCTTAACGTCTTCCCCTGTTGGTCATCTAATCCCAATAACTAAGTATTCAGTATTCATACTATTCACTCATTCCCGATTCCCTATCCCCGGGAACAAGTTTCGTACCCCTGGTTAAGAACCTCCTGTTTAAACTTTAAAACAAATGATTTCACAGGCAAACTAAAGCATTTGTTATGGACTCCAATATGGGAAACTTAGTAGACGAACAAACTAAAATATTGAAACTGTGTTGCTCTTGAAATTGAAGTTTTGCTATTCTCCAGAGAAACCGTTCGAAGCATGCGTTGTGGCATGAACTATGCTCGTTGATATCAAAAAATCCTGACAAAGTCCATTCCCTCAACGTGGAAGCCATCATCAGGGGCGGCTTGAAGAGGTTTACAGATCAACTTGGTCAGCTCTGGTGTTCGCTGGCGGATTATTATACCCGGAGTGGTCTCTTTGACAGGGTACACTAATCTAATGATGATTTGCTAAATATTTGTTAAGTTTAATAATGAGTAAATGTAAAAAGAAAAACCACACCGTTTCTACTTCACCTGTTCTGCTCCTAGCAATTGACCGGTATAATTGTTGGATAAGTCCATTGTTTCTTTATTATTTTTGAAAAGGTCACCTTAAAACTATTGTGTCATTAACGTTACAAATGGCGACGAAAGTTGACGTTTGCGCATGTCTAAAAATTGCATGAAAAATTTTACGACAATTGAAAATTTATGTTTGTTTCTCTTCCAGTCACGTGACATCTACGAGGAAGCAATCGAGACTGTTACAACATTGAGAGATTTCACGCAGATCTTTGACGCCTACGCTCAGTTTGAAGAGTCGGTTATCTCCAGCAAGATGGAGGAGATGGATGATGAAGATGTGGACCATACTGATGACGGTGAGAGATTTCTTTTATTACTATTGTAATCTTGCGAGGACTTTTAAAGTATGATATTGGTTTATGTGATTTATTTCATTGTTTACTACAAAATAACGACTTTTTTAAATTTTACAAACATTTTTTTTTGTATCACATTTCGAAATTTTAAAATAGCAGTTTGCACTTGAGAAAATCCACCAAGCGTTTTTGAGAAGTAGCAAAAGCTGCTCAAGAAGTTACAAAATATCTGAACAATGGCACGAGATTTGAACAGTGTAAAAAAACAAGGAAATAGATAAAAATAATTGTGAAACATTGCTTTTTTGCGTTCTGGTAATTGGCGTGTTTGCGGTTGACAAAAGACATTGAATCAATGCAAAAAAAGACAGATTTTGCTTGCTGGGGTTATTGCTGTGGTTCGTTTAGCCATAGTTTAACAAAACAAGTTTTTCGACAAATCTGGAACATTAAACAAAACCAGTGACGTATGCGCAGACGACATCGACATCGAGCTGCGATTGGCTCGTTTCGAACATTTGATGGACAGGCGACCACTTCTGCTCAACAGCGTTCTACTCCGTCAAAATCCCCACAACGTACACGAATGGCTGAAGAGAGTGGAATTGTATAAAGGTCTGACTATAATTCCACCACAAGTTTTGTTGTTTTATGACAATTAAAAAAAAAAACTATAGTAGTCTTGTAGAATACAGACGTTGAATCAATGTTAAAAAGGCTGACTGGGATATACGAGTTGTTATAACACAGACAGTACCATGCTTCGCTTTCATCCATCTTTCCAGTCTTTCCGTAAATTATACCCACTGTCAGTCTGTCAGGTTGGCAATGAAACGTATCAGAATCACCTAATACAGTTCCCTTCCTATTAGACGATTGGTGCTTCTCGAAACAAACGATAGATAGCAATATGTTTCTCGGCAGCCGATTTGTAGCAAGAATTGACAGCGATAGACACGTGCTCGCTGTACTAGTGAGTGCTCAGCCTTGTGCTGATAGCCGGGAAGAACGCCCCTTTCTTCACAATGTCCTCTGCCCTGGCGCCTGCTGGTTTTGTTGGCTCTTTCTTTGTTTCCACAAAGATAAGAGTTAAACTGACTGGTAAAGCGGTGGTCGAATAAATTTGTGGCAGAATACGGTGCGATACTGATGAGCCCAGCCTCATGGGCGAAACACGTGTCTATCGCTGTCAATTCTTGCTACAAATCGGCTGCCGAGAAACATATTGTTGATTGGAAAGTCTGAATGGCTAGCGTGGAAGCTACACCGTTATGGTTGGCGAATCGCAGTTGCTCGCTGTACTAGTGAGTGCTCAGCCTTGTGCTGATAGCCGGGAAGAACGCCCCTTTCTTCACGATAGATAACAATGTTGCGTTTTCTCCACACCAGACCAACCGAAAGAAATCATCAACACATTCACGGAAGGGATTCAGACTGTTGACGTCATGAAAGCAGTGGGGAAGCCCCACCACCTTTGGGTTGCATTTGCAAAGTTTTACGAAGATAATGATCAAATTGATGACGTGAGTACACAAAGCATTTGATGAACATCCGATCCGTTCAACGCTTAAAAAAAGCGTTATCTATTGAAACTGATATTTAAAGCGGCATTTTTGCTGTGCCCATTTTTAACGTCTGCAAACATTGAAGCAATGCAAAAAGTACACAGTTTGGTTGCTGCAGGCAGTAACTGAAAGTTATGTTTTGCGCTTTTATTTGATCGATTATAAAGCTTAGATTTAGAAACAGTAGCTTTGTGTTCAAATCAAGGCAAATTGTTCGCTTCGGAATGAGAAACATAGATCTTGCTAGTTATAACGAACCATGAGCACTTTGGTTTTAGGCGCGCACAATCTTCACAAAGGCGACTCTAGTCCAGTACAAAGCTGTTGATGACCTTGCTTCCGTGTGGTGCGAGTTTGCCGAAATGGAAATCAGGTATTCTATTGCCGAACCTTGCTTTACAGCACTGCATATGTCGTCTACATCTATCATGCATTTCTTGCAAATTGTCTTGAACTTATCACTTACTGAATGCCTAACACCTTTAACGCATTTTCGGTTACGTTTGTCAAGCTTGAATTGATATAGGACGTTTCAAACAGCGAACGCAATGCCGAAGGATCAGAAATAAGATTTCGGCTTTGACTTTGCGACGAAGTGTGCACTCCACTTTGCTCTTGCTTCTAGTAACATTGTGGTTTGAACAGGCACGAGAACTACGACGCTGCTTTGAACTTGCTAAAGAAAGCGACCGCGCTTCCCACGAAGAGAGCCGGCTATTTTGACAACACAGAGCCCGTACAGAACCGGGTGTATCGTTCGCTCAAGCTCTGGTCCATGTACGCCGATTTGGAAGAGAGTTTTGGAAACTTTAAGGTACATTTTCTACCCAAAGTCCATTAAAGTTCCGTAGTGTTCAGATCATAACAAGTAATTCTCATTAACAAAATATATACGTGCGTGAAATACGGTTCAAACATGTGATATGTCTTTAGCTTAGTGCTGGTGTGGTCGCTTCTTTGACGCCAGATGTCATACTGTTGTAATAATAAATGTATCCACACTTTCCAAGACATAAGGCGAAGAAGATATTGTAAACTAATATGTTGATGAAGTGGACTAACGCTTGCAATATGCAAAGGGTTGAGTAGCTTTACTTTCTTTTTTAGACCTGCAAGGCAGTTTACGACAGAATACTTGATCTACGAATCTGCACCCCACAAATTATAATCAACTACGGAATGTTTCTTGAAGAAAACAACTACTTTGAAGACGCGTTTAAAGTACGAAGCAAATGTGTTCTCACACAACCCAGCTATTCATCTACAACGTTGTTTTATTGTTCATTGTACATTTTCTGCATATTACTTGTGTTAGACCTCCCGGCCAGAAAATCAATCGTTTTTTACGTTAAATAAACGTCTGCAAATGTTATATCGATGTAAAAAAAAAACGACTGATTTTACGCTAGGTTAGCAGACTGCAATTAACCATAGATATTATAAATGTAGTTTAAGGTTTATTGAAGGAATGAGGCAACTCTCCTAAACTCTCCTAAACTGCCAGTTCCACGTGCAAGCTGTGCTACACATGCATGCCGCGTTGAAACAGCAATTTATCGATTGGTGTTGTAAAAATGGCCTGATCCGTTTGCTCTTTGAATATATATCTACTGCATTGCACAGCTTCAAAGGCAAATTTGTGCCAACAAAAGTCCACATGAAAATAAACTCATGTTCACAAATCATTCACATTATCAAGGCTTATGAACGAGGTGTGGCCATGTTCAAGTGGCCAAACGTGTACGACATATGGAACACCTACTTGACCAAGTTCATCGAGAGATATGGCGGGAAAAAGCTTGAACGCGCACGTGATCTATTCGAACAAGCACTGGAAGGGTGTCCTGAAAAGTTTGCGAAGAGTAAGTCAATTTACTTGTAGCTCGCTGTTCAGTTTTTGACTATCACTCACCATAAAAGTATTCGAACTTGGACTGATTTACAGTATAATATATAGTGGGTATTCTAGTATAGCTAGTACTAAGTACAGTCTTGTATTCCATTTCAAGCATTTAAAAGTTAAATTTATGTCGAGTTCATACAGCTTGTGTCTCGTATAGAGTTAAATCGTTTGGTACTTAGCAGCAAGTTTTTAAACTCATAAAACTTACTTAAGTTGTTCCTCTGTCTCTGTTATATGTTCAATTGTCCAACCACTGATACCCTTGTACTTGTGGCTGTTGCTGCTGAAATTTCCAACTTTCTGAAATAATCACAGGTATTGAAAAAACACTTTTGCTGTTCTCCCAGGGGTTCAAACTTATTCTGATTTTTTTCTGATTTGCATAGCATTGAATGTCCTACTTGCCCGAAGTGGACGTCATACTTCTCATCTTTCACGTCGTATTAACGCTTTTTTCCAGATTTGTTTTTGTTGTACGCTAAACTGGAAGAAGAACACGGCTTGTCCCGGCACGCCATGGCGGTCTACGATAGAGCAGCAGCAGCTGTGCCAACCGAACAAAAGTAACCTACTTTGTTGTGCTTGCTCTGTTCATCAGCTTATTGCCTCATGGTTCTTTGATGGTTGATAACGAAATGGTAGTCCATTGATAAGTGTTTTTGGCCAAATCAGCGTTACGTTTAGTTTTCTTAGCTTTGTTAGACATTAGTGAATTTTTGAGAACAAAGTGGACTTAAAGATTGTTGGTTTCATATATCAAGTTTCAAGTCCTGTTTCTCTGATAAATAATTGCAATGTGCACTCTATGCTTCATTTAATTAAATGCAGATAAAACCAAGCAACCACACGGCATTTAACATAATACATTAAACTGAACATAAACTATAAACTACGAACGTTTTCGGCCATACACAATTACACATGTTATCGATGTTATAGATCAGTTATTTATTTTCAATGTAGATCTAAAATCAGTTATTTTTCGTTACTTGAAAAGGGCTAACATGTGTATGGCCGAAAACGTTCGTAGTTTATAGTTTATGTTCAGTTTAATGTATTATGTTAAATGCCGTGTGGTTGCTTGGTTTTATCTGTCAATGGTTGAAGAAAGTCACCTCTTTACCAAAATTGTACTTAATTATATCACCTACGAGGAAGAAGAAGGTAAAAGTCAACTCTAACTTTGTCTGCTCCACTTCTTACTGAAGCTATATATATGTTCCACTCATAGATACGATTATAAGTGAAGTTTTTTTTTCAACTTTTGCCAAGAGGATTTTTTCTTACCAATGCATAATTGTATATTTGCAGACACGAAATGTACAACATATATATACGGAGAGCTGCCGAAATATATGGCGTGACGCACACAAGGCCGATATACGAGGTGAGAGTCGAAAAAGTATCAAAACCAGAATCGGCTTGAAGCGCATGCGCAATGGCATCATACGGAAGATCATGCTTTCGTATGCACAATCATTTACTACCCAAGTCCTGTGGCATTTATGTTTGCGGTCCTGTCAATTGACCTTCCACTCCTTCAATGCAATTTGTTTGACAAAAGGAATTGCAACAACAGGAAAAGTGACTATACTTTTAAAAATTCTTACTGTTTTCACAGAAAGCGATCGAGGCATTGAAAGATGATCAGGCCAGGGACTTCTGTCTTCGTTTTGCCGATCTGGAAAGGAAGTTGGGAGAGATCGACAGAGCGAGAGCTATATACGGACATTGTTCGCAAATGTGCGACCCGAGAGTAAGTTAACTTGCGGCCGTTGAGTGTCCCTTTCGCCTCATCAGAAACTGCTTAAAATTTCTTGACTTGTTACGTAGTATTTTAAAATCTGTTTTTGGCTGATTTGTCAAGTCAAGGAAAACTTTACTTTATCTTCTGAGCCGCTAGTAAGTTTTTGTTGACACTGCCGTACCCTGAAGCATCAGCATTTGTATGTGCTGTGACAATCAAAGCTACTGTTTTAAGCTGTAAAAATCAGATTTACTCCACCGTTGAACCGACAAAGTAGGTTCAGATGACAAATATAAGTTATAATGTACTTTCAACGTCAAAACACGTTACTTTGCCCTCCAGACAACAGCCAACTTCTGGGATGCGTGGAAGGCATTCGAAGTGCGGCATGGCAACGAGGACACTGTTCGGGAAATGTTGAGAATAAAACGAAGTGTCCAGGCCACCTACAACACCCAGGTACTCATTGGATTGCATCGATTGCTTCACTTCGTTCGGTTTCAATCCACTCGATTAAGGAAATTGTTGATTAAGGATTTTTAAGATTTTAACGTAACCAGGAGAAGCAATGCATAAAGCTACGTTAACGTTAACTACTTCAACCGTCCGTTGGCGATTTTTGTGCACTGGTAGTCGATGCATTGCTGCATGGCTTTTCGTAGTTCGGGTTTTGATTCAAATACCTTGTCTGCTGCAGATAAATACTGATAGTAACAAACTACATTGATAAGAAAAAAACACTTTTAATCCATGGTTTAACTCTTGGATTACACTCCTAACGTTTTGTTAATTTTGTTTTTATAACGTTCTTACGAAGCTGGTAACAACTTTCCACTTTCTGTGTCCATTTTGTGAGTTTGTGGATTGGTAGAACATTGGTAGGTTGCGTTGTAAAACCAATAACTGTGTTTTTTGTTACCAAGGTTAACTTCATGTCTGCGCAAATGCTGGCGACTTCAGGCACGATCACAGGTATGTGTGGTAGCGTGCTCAGTTTATCACGTGGATCCAACGTCTATCTGATTGTATTTGCAACATTGAAAGATTAATATCTTATGCGAGTTGCAGTGTTGCCATTTTCATTGTTGTAATCTTACAGAACTCGTGACGCGACAATTTATCGAAAGACAATTTATCGAACGACAGTTCATCGAACGACAGTTTATCGAAAGACAGTTTATCTAACGACAATTTTTGGAAACGACAGTTCATCGAAACGACAGTTTATCGAACGACGAAGCACATATTATGCAATGTAATACTCAGGGGTTAGGGTTAGGGGTTAAGATTAGGGTTAGGTTTTCGATTAACTGTCGTTCGATAAATTGTCGTTCGGTGAACAGTCGTTTCGATAAACAGTCGTTTCGATTAACCGTCGTTCGATTAATTGTCGTTCGATAAACTGTCGTAGTACCTACATAACTATCGTGTTTTTTTTCAAAGTTGATCTCAAAATTGAGCGCGGAAAACGTGCTCTTTCAATAGTAGGCGCAACGCTTACCGTGGAGCCCTAGAAGTCACTGCACCTAAAACTAAGCAACGTCAAAGAGCATTTTGTTTGAAGGATAAACGCTTCTCGATGGGCTCCATTCATGGGGTTTTTGAACGGTCCCTAGCAAGTGAACGTCTCCTAGTATCGATGCAAATCCGTTTGCCGGTGTCCCAGCCAGTGAATCAGTCAATTTGTTACGTTGAATCAACGTCCGAGGACTTCTTTTCCGGTTGGGTAGATCATACTGTAGTTTAAAAATTCATTTGAAGTAGCTCCACAATTTCCTTTGTCTAGGTACTGCCTCTGATTTGGCTCCTGGTAATGAAAACGATGGTATGCAGTTGTTGGAACAGAAAGCTAGCCAAGCAGCTGCCAGGGCACAAATGGAAGAAACGAAACCGAAACAAAACATTTTGTTTGTCAGGTAAGATATTAGTTTCTATTCCACGACACTGCTTTTCTTATCCACTGCTTGTGATATCACAGTCTGGCGAAACAAGCTCATAGGCTGCATCGAGGATCATCGTGTTCAGGTGTCAGTTTCGATCACAATGTGCATTCTTTGCATTGTTTTTTTTAATGGCCTGATTGATTGATTCGGCTGTGCAGTGCACATTGACACATGTGTAAACTGTAATATTAAGCTTGTAAAATACACTTTGTACTAATAGTCCTGTAGAATTTGGTCTAAAAATGGGTCAACCTAGAAAAAATTCTTATAAAGACGTATGATATATCGTTGGAAAGATAATTTTATCAGCTTTTCAATGATGGGTTTTGTCATTTTTTTTACCTTGGGGAAAAAAAGTTACGACCAAAAACGTGCCGGAGGGGTAAAAATTGAAATTAGGAAAAAAAATTAACATAAGAATATTTATTTTCTTATCTTTCCTGTAATGGGTGAACAAAAGGTTAGAAACTTATAAATTATCAACAGAAAAGCAGGATATAGATGCAAAAGGTATAAATGAAAATAGAAATATTTATCTGTTTCAGGGGGTAAGAGTGAGCATGACGGGAGGGGGGGGGGCACCAGTAAAGCTGTCGTTGTTCATTATAACTTTATAATGTTATAGTTTACTTACTACGGTTAGAGTGATACATTGCAGATAGATTCAAGTCAAGAAGAAACAGCAATTTGTGTTAGGCTAAGTGTCTATCGGACTGGTGATTCACTGTGTCATGTTGGAGCTTATTTCTGCGAGAGTGATAGTAGCCTACCATACACTCTTTGGACACTATAATTGGTCATGCTTTGGAAATGGATTGTGAAACTCTGGTTGCAATGGAGAAAAATAGAGAAAATGGTCATATTACATACATCCATACATCATGCCGTAATTTCTTGAGAAACCATGCGAGATCCAAAAAACGTTCAGCCTCAAGCAATGAACAATCCAGTAGCAAGACAGTATCGACAAGGTCAGATCAACAATCGTTCGACTTTAAAAAGCAGTGTTTTTACTGTGAATATACAGTAGTTGTATGTTTGATGAACGGCACCCTGATCGAAATAAACTTGAAGAGGTGCGGACAAAATCGTCAGGAATATATTACGTAACACTTGCTTTATGCCAAAGTTGAGACGATGAACTTGCTAAAACTGTTCAGAAACGACTGCTTAGTGCACACGACCAGGTGTTTGCTGAAGCCAGATACCAGCATGTACTATGCAGAACAAGGTTTGAAAATCCTGCTCGGTATTCAACACCTGGAACATCCACAGAAAAAATGACATTGTTTAACACTGTAGGCTATGTAAAAAAAAAGGAAGATGATGTACACCGTTGTCAGTATAGGATTGGAATCATGATTTGATTACAGAATGCCACACAAACCGAGTTGTTTTTCATAATTACTTTCAGGAGGACCTTCACAATCGCTTTATTGATCTTCTCTGGAGCGCATCTTACATCTTCAAGAAGTCACGCCCCAGTTGGTCTGGATACATGAGTGCGAAAACAACATCGCAATCTAAGCCAAAGTCTGTTGTAACCATGTTACCGGTGATCGACTGTTGTAACCATGTTACCGGTTACACGCCACAGATTTAACAGCTTAACACTCGTTTCTATCGTTTGTGGTTGAACAGTGCCAAAAACTGAATGTCCGAATGGCATGTGTAACCTTCGACCAACAGCTTCATATAAATGCATACGACATAGAATCACCAAAGAACATGAGCGTATTTGTTCGATTGGGCGGCTTTCACCAGCTTATGAGTTTTCTGGGATCAATTGGTTCTTTTATGGAAGGAAGTGGCTTGAGAAGAGCTCTTGAGACAGCATACGCTCCTGTAACTGTAGGTAGGGCACATGTTTAGTGGGAAGGCAGTTTTCCGCGCTGTTCGAGGTCATCTGTTATGCGCAACAGCTATTCTGTCCCTTATGTTGGAAGAATTTTGGAGTGAGTTGACGCCCGGAGAGCAGAGTGCCTTGGAGAAATTGTATGACTCAGACAGTCCTTCTGATCATAATAATGATAACATTGAGCATAAGATGATGGCATTTTTCACCGATAACAAGGAGCAGTTCACACGAGAATCACGTACATCAGCTCTGTGGTTGAGCTATGTCAATTACGTTTCAGTTGTGCAGGAGTTTATTCAAGCAGAGAGAAGAGTTTATTCAAGCAACTGGTTACTACACATTTCTGCGTCAAAAAGCATGCTGAAACTATTTGCTGCCACAGGTCACAATAATTGTGCAAAAACATGTCGCCTGTATCTTTAAACAGTTGCAGAGTTGGAAACAAGTCCCCCAGATGTCTACCAGCAATTTATGTACGGAAATCACACCGTCAGGCGTTCTAACAAACAATTGTATGGGCATAATTCTGAACTGATTCTCATGAATTCTTTAAAAGGAAAAGGCGGAGTCATCGGCAGGGACACCACCGATAACGTATTAAGGGTGTGGAATAAAACCATGCATAATGTATTAAGGGTGTGGAATAAAACCATGCACAGGTGTGCAGAAGTGACAGATGCACTCAGTACAGTCTCATCATTGTCAAATTCTGATGATAAACACAAAGAGGCATTTGCTGGAAGAACCAAACGTGATAATAATAATTAAAAAAAAGTACAAACCTATGGTTTCGTTCACATAATCCGTTTGAGTTCAGCTTATGGCTCTAGACTCAGGGTTGATTGATAACAACAACAGTGTGACCAGTGACCGATTTGAGGAGATAGGGGCGTTTATCCAAATTGAACTTGATGATAAAACCTTTACTAATTGTTCCTTCAAGAAGATAAGCAAATAAATGCTATACAGACAGAGCCTTTATGCCAGTCTAAAAATTGATCATGATACTATCACCATTGATCCATTAACACACTTTTTGAGATTGGTTTTTGTCATAGAGAGAAAGCCAGAAAACGACATTGCAGACTACCGATACTTCTTTTACGAGTTATCACCGTACCCAATGTCACTGTTCAAAGATGGAATTTTACGAAGTGCGCAAAAATCAAAACTGAAGTCATACATCTTGCACAAAGTTGAAATGACAAAAGAACCTGACTCCATTAAAATTATTGATGGTGGTGCCTTGTTGTGGTGTTGTGACTGAAAGAAGAATGAGAAGTTCCATGAGTTCTTCAAAAAGTACATCAGCTTTTTTCAGCACTTGCGCGCCAACGTTATTGTTTTTGATGGTTACAGGGTTGGTTTTGAATCTTTATCCTCGGACTGACAAAGCCTTGACAGGTTATTCCTGATAGTTTCGCATACTTGTAGAGGCTTTTGATGCAGGGCCAGTTACCGAGATTGACAGAGTGAAGTTTCCGATTGTTAAAGTGTTATTGCCGGGAAATTATTCCATCCATTAGGTCCTGCTGAATGGAAAGCAGTCCTTAGAATGCGTTGCTCAAGCGCACACACCGAGAGTCGAACCAGCGCAGCTTGATGAAGCTTCTTCGTTCACGAAGTCACGGGCTAACCAATTAAGCTATCGGGGTGGACTCACATGGGAAACGACCACAGAAGTACAAGGAAATGGTCATGTCTAATCGTTCACCTGTTGATCCGGCTCTTTTTCCACCATCACCACGAGCCGCATACTATCACAGCCTCAGAGTATATCACCAGCTGAAAGTTTAGAGAACTTTAAGCAACTCAGATTTGAAACCATTGTCATGGGGTTGGCAGAAGAAAGATGACATGTTTTCTCCAGTCATGACGGATGTAGCTACTGCACCAGAAGATGTCTTGAAAATCTTTCGATGTAGCTGCAAGGGATCATGTGACAGACGCTGCTTTTGTCGGAAAGCGGGCTTAATAGGCACATCATCAAGCAAAGAACAACACGGTGTCAACCAGAGATTCCACCCATCAAAAACGCTCTGGTACGACGTCTCAAACTGTTGAATTGAATGATCAAAATTCTTGCCAAACTGAAAGGAACATCTTTTTTTCAAACTATATACAAACAAAGATTTGTGGTGGCTTTAACGAAACAACTGGAGTTGAATGGTTTTAAAGTTCATTTGTGCCCCAGTGTTGCAGATACAACAATCGTTCAAGTTGCTTTGATTCGGTAGGTAGGACACCTGTAACTATGTAGGCTACTCCGACGATACTGATGTCCTTTTCTTATCTCGTGCATCCGTGACTATTCTAATATCTTCTTGCCAAACATTACAAGAGGGAAAAACTACCAGCAAAGACAGTGCTACAGAGTTAGAGATGTTATTGCCAAGGTAGATGTTCTTGTTTTGGAGTGGCTGTTATACAACTTCAGCAGTTCATAAATTCGGCAAGATGTCTATTTGAGAAGTTGAAATCAAGCAAGTTTGCGAAATGTTGCCGATGTTTTCTACGAAGACGACATGTCTCCATACCAAGTTGGCAGGGCTTGGATATGGTTCTTCGAACTTTTAAACTTGTCTACATATACTTTACCACAAATCACTAAACAGAGGAACGAGGAAATGGTCATGTCTAATCGTTCTCACATTAATCCGGCTCTCCTTCCACAATCACCACGAGCTGCATACCACCACGGCCTCAGAGTATAGCCTATCATCAGACATGCACAAATATTACAGTCGTGTTTGATGACGAATTGGGAGAAGAGATAAATTTTATGGATGCGTTTGCATCACTTTGATTGAAATGTGTTTACATTTTATTAGAACTTAAAACTGTAAATGTCGTTTTTACATCTTCACAGCTGGTTTAACCCTAGCAAGACCGGGCTTTTTGGCACTCCAGGACTTGGGGGACACAATGTTTTTGTAACAAAACACCCTATGAAATAGCATTTTAACTAAAACCTTCTTCACTACGTCCTAGATAGCTTTTATGTGTTGCTTACATATCCTTGCTTATAAAAGAAAAACCTTTTATTTCGGTGAAATCTATCCTGTTATCTCCGTCTCGGTCAACTTTTACTCCCTTAGACGTGTGATAAATACCTCCTAATTAGGTTATGTTTTATATTTTTGCTTTTCGATTGTTAGTTTGCTTTGTTGATAGTAATATTCCAATTTATGGTGTTGTATTCTGTTACAAAGGTAACATATTTTAGTATATAATTGTATTATAATATTGAGCAAATTAGTGTTTTACCCCCCCGGCACGTTTTTGACCGTAACTTTTTTTCCCCAAGGTAAAAAAAATGACAAAACCCATCATTGAAAAGCTGATAAAATTATCTTTCCAACGATATATAATTCGTCTTTATAAGAATTTTTTCTAGGTTGACCGAAAATTCTACAGGACTATAAATAATGCATTGACTTGGAATACAAGGTATTGACAAATAATATTTTTTCTTTCAGAAGTGAAAAGAAACCTGATGATGTTGAAGTGAATCAACTTCAGAATCCTGCCGAGATCGATATTGACGATGATGATGAAAGCGACGAGGACGACAGTGGAACAGGTTTGAAAACAAAAAAATGAATATGATTCATTTGAGTTCAAACAAAAATAACTTGCCCAAACTGGAAGGTGTTTGTGTTTACTGGTGACAGTGCAGAAATGGAGAGTTTATTGCCCTACGTTTTTGGAAATTCTTTGCTCTTCAGTTTGTCTAACGACTACTGTACTGTTTGGGAAGTCTTATGTTTTTGGTTCGTATGGGGACATAGTATGGTTCGTATGGAGACTTCACCAGGACTCACCTCCTCAGAAAGCCCTTGAATTTGCAATAATTGGCAGCAAAAAGTACCAAGGCCGAACCGGACGTCACCGTACCAATTTATTACAACTGCTGAGATCTGACATCAGAAAAGCTGGCCTGGGATCCTTGCTCAGCACACCACATCTCCATCGATTGCAAAACATCGCAAAGGACAAAACAGAATGGAGATCCTATCAACCTTGTTGAAAGACTGATCGAAGCCAGCGGATGCCAAACGATTTGGCTACACTGGCGGCGGAGACAGTTACAATAATAATGGGGACATATTCTCTGATGCAAACAAATAATGATCATAACATTGTCGTCCTAAACCTGTTCTTTCAATACTGAGTGCACTACCTTATTTAATTTATACGAGCCACCTGAACTTCCTAGTGTGACATCCAACCCACACAAACGACTCAGATGGGCGACTCTATTCAATAAGCTTTCAATATTAAACCATGTCAAATATTCCATTGTGAACTCTGCTGTGTTATGAAAGCACCGAAGCAGGACTCTGTTTTCACAAAAGCCTTTCTAGTCCAGTGCCGGCTAAGAAGTGTCAATTGCGATCTTATGTTTACACTTTGTTCCATAGCTTGCTTGGTGTTTAACCTTCGGATTAAGCTATTCAGAAGAACTTTGAACACTTTTGTTTATTTACAGTTGTAGACGTGATTCAAAAGAAAGCTATTCCTGACGAAGTATTCGGCGGAATGAAGAAAATGGAGGAAGATTGAATCGTGTTTTTCAAATTTTACTGCCAATAATATTTTACTTTGTCCATTTCTAACAACTTTATTGTCATTTTTAAATGAGTACAGGTAGATTTTATAAGAAGGGTGACATGTTTACTGCAGGACCATGCTCAGAACAGACAGATATTCTACTAACTTAAGCCTATTTTGAGCTTGTGCGGTTGCGCCAAGAAGTTGCCTTCTGTAAAAATGTCTGTGTATTTTAAAAACAAATAAGGGCTATATATCTTTGCAAAATGTTAAACTGGCTGCTGGTTTCCAAAAATGTTTATACAAAAAAACACATTGTTCTAAGCATAGATTAGATGTATACTTTAAACTGACTGCAGTAGCAACAACGTCCAGTTTTAAAACGCAATTTAGTGTAGAGCTAGTTTTAACTTTTTAGATCAACCATCTAAAAACGTGACAGTTTTATTGTTTCTCGTGCAGACGCACTTCGTTTTTGCAAAATCTTTCAACTGTGAACGACTATGTTGTATAAGTGCGATGACGTCATTAAATCGTCAGTGGGATGATATCCGTAAGTGAAAAGATGAGCTGAAACTGTCACTATAAACAAACAAAATGGGAGATTAAAAAAGCATCGATAATGGAGAGCTGACGATTGATTGTGGGAATCTTTATCTTCAGGCTAAGAAAGCTTTTTTGAAAGCTTAAATCTGGCAGTTTTGCATACCGTCCTTGTCAGTAGCGTAGCCAGGAATTTTGAAAGGGGGGGTTTGACCACCCAGCGGCGGGGGGTCTGGGGAGCCTCCCCAGAAAATTTTGAAAAATTATTTTGAATTTGGTGCATTCTGAGAGCATTTTCAACAAAAATGTGGGTACGAATATTCCTGTAAAATGGTGCTGTCCGGTGGCATAGCAAAAGGATCAGACCATGTTTTCTTCGGCATTTTTCGGAAATAAAGCTAAGTCTCTATGTTTTCTTGTTGCTAATTCTGGCTGAGATGTTTTGTATTGGCAAAACTCGCTCTTTTAATGCAATTTTGTTTAAAATTAGGCATTTTTTTAGACTAAAAGCATCATTCTCGATATCGTGACGTCACACGCGTGCCAAAGGGGGGGTTGTAACCCCCCAAAGCCCCCCTCCCCTTGGCTACGCCATTGGTCCTTGTAGAGAACCACTGACGCAGGCCCGGTTGTTCAGTTTAACAGAGAAGTTTCCGACTTATTGCCTGAAGTATTCCAGGTGCCGTCACAAAATGGAGAGATGTTCTTGAAATTCGTTGTTTATAGTAGAGTAATTGATATTTTCTGGATACTTGTTCCCAAAACAACAAAAAGGAAACCTATTCTCAGCAAACAATTCAAAAATCAACCTTTTTTTTCATTTTCAGTGTCATTAAATGCTGTTGAAATAAACCTTTGAAATGCTGAATGGATAGATGGTTATTTTATTTTTGTTTGGATGCAAAACGTACATAAAACAAAAACGTACAGTGTGCATCCATTGAGAGAGTGCGAAAGACCGTGGCCCTGAAGGCGTAGGACAGGGGTCACCAACCTTTTTTGCATGCGGGCCACTTTGGCACTAAGAAGAGCTGTGGCGGGCCGCACTAATAAAATATTAGGTAGGTTGACTCTTATGCTAAAAAAGAACGCATTTCGTACCCAGTATCCAGCGTTGCATGTTGTTCATACTTATGTTAGAATACCGCAGCAACGAAATTAATCGAACAACGCTACTGCCAGGCCAAGCTCCTTTTACAACACTTTTGACTTTTTTTTAACAAGGCCTGATAAACCAGGCCACTTGTTTTGCGCACTTATAGCGAGGCGAGCGGTTTCATCAGAATATGCATCGCCAAGCAAGAGTGGTGTTGTCACTTCGCTTCACAAAAGATATCTTGCAATTAACAATTTTAGTAAACAAGGAAATGTTTGACACATCGCAATACAGGCAACAATAGTGACCTACAAACATATCAGTGAAAAAGAGGCTCCAATAACAGGGAAAAAGAAATCAGGCACCATGAAACAAATGCTTGTAGAAATCACCCAAAAATCGTAATTCTATCGTAATTCATGAACAGTCTTCCCTTTAAAAAAGCAATGAGTTGGTTTTTCATCTTTGTTGTGAAAGTCTATAAAACCGTCTTTCTTTTGTTGTATACAACTGACACTTGCGATACTTAGCCTATCAGCGTGGTAAGAATTTGTTGATTAACAACATTTTGCAGAACTTGCTTCGGCAGTAGCCTACATATACTAAAATTGGAACGATACAGAGAAGATTAGCATGGCCCTGCGCAAGGATGACACGCGAAATCGTGAAGCGTTCCATATTTCTTTAAAAAAAGAAGAAAAAAAACATTTTGCAGTACTAAGCTAGATATTTTCATAATACAATCAGAAAAAGTCTTTAAATTTATATATAATATTTTGCCAATTTATTATAAATTGAGTTGGCACACCGAACTATTTTGCCAACAAAAACTTGCATAAAGAGAACACTGGTCGTGAAACATAATAACGGTGAAACCCACACTAGTGTTTACATGACATTTGCAAACTTAAAATAAGCAACCCTATGCTCACAGACATTTTCGAAATTCGAAAACAGACGTTTTAATCAACCACTGTTACAGTGTGGCTGGACATCGCATTGGAATAGCTTTAAGCAACCCTCACCTAGAACTATAATCTGATTGGTCGGTCGGTGGAATCGTATGCAAAGCGAAAATATGCTTCCCGGAAAGTATTTTTTGCCTTCGTGCTCTTTAACTCCTCAAGAAAAGTATTTTTGGTTATACTTGTACACTGATACCTTCCGCGGGCCGCAGCGATACAGCGTGGCGGGCCGCATGCGGCCCGCGGGCCGCCATTTGGTGACCCCTGGCGTAGGAGGTCGTCGAGCCTGCACTCTCTGAAATGCTTTTGAAATATTTGTATCGGCAGAAATGCACCAGAGTTTGTGACAGGGTACCACAAACAGACAAACGCTTGTCCCAGGCAACGTTGCCAGATGTATAATTTGATTGATTGATTTTTTTATCGTCGGACTGGGAAACCTTCTTGCAGAGCTTAATCTTGGCAGTTTCGCATACTTGCAATTACCTGAAATTCCTGGCTACGCTACTGCTTGTAGGGGCTTTCAATGACGCATGCCCGGTCGGTCACCGAGATTGACAGAATGAAGTTTCAGATTGTTGAAGTGTTGTTTCCGGGCACTTCCGTGTTTCCAGGGATTTATTCCATTCACTAGGTGCCGCTGAATGGAGAGCAGTCCTTACCGTGCGTTGCTCAAGCGCACACCCCGAGAGTTGAACCAGCACCTCTTGATCTTAAAGCTTCTTCGTTCTAGAAGTCGGGCGCTAACCAACTGAGCTATCGGAGCGGATTGTATTTCCAGACTAATCGCTAGTGAAAAGTAACCTCATTGTAAGAAGTGATGAAACAAGTCTAAAATACGATAAATTTGCTCAAAGTACAGTCGAAATGGAAAAAAATGTTGCTGAAAATAGAAAAAACCAAACGCAAAAAAACCGCAGCCGCCAAAATCTTGAATGCTGAGTTATAAGCTTGGGTGTTCATCAGGACAATCATCGTCCCACGACATTGAAATAAAGCAATTCCTGAGGCTTGGCAACTCTAGTCTCAAGGAAAAATTTTAAACTTACCATCTTCTCGAGCAGTGCTCTCATTTTATGGGAATTTGTCCCTAAATCGAGACTTTTGACCACTTTCAGGGACAAGTTTAGGGAATTTGATGATTTAGGGATTTTAGCAGTTTTGTCTTGTTCGCTTACAGAATGAATGGAAGTTTATTTGTGAAGTTTTCTTACGTATTTGAATTCATAGCAAAGTAATCACTTGCCAAATGTCCCTGCCATGTTCAAATGCCCCAGTTGAACGACTTTTTAGTACGGGTAGCTTAAAGGACATTAAAACTGACTACAGGAACAGTTTAAAGTGAGAAATTTTAGTAGGTTTGCTACACACCCAAGGTATAAAGTTAGCTGGATTATCAGCTGACAAACTGGGTTTAAGGGATCGAGCTAAATTGTTGAAGTTGGCAAGGGCTCATGAAGAGTTCAGATGCTGAAGCACATGAACTAATCAACTAATTGCTAGTCGAATTAGCTCTCATGAATAAGTCGATAGTCGTGCACAGTTTAAGTCATTTTTAGCATACTGTGATAAGCATTGGTAAATCTTCACTGTATCCCTGTAATATTAAGCATCACTGTAATTTAACATACCGTACTGCTTTTTGCTAGTGTTGTTGTTTAAACCGCTTAACTTTTGTTTTTTGTTTCAGAATGTGAAACTGAATGTAATAATGATTTAGGGAATTTTGATGTAATCTAGGAATTTTTAGACGTAGCTTTGGGGACTTTCAGGTTTTCATTTATGAGAGCACTGTTCTCGAGACTAGATTGATTCCATTTCCAGGTTTTTCCAGCTGGCCTTGTTTTGGTTGGTTGGTGTGATTGGCCTGGTGTCTGCAACTGCAGTAGCCGATAGTGCAGACAGTAGTGGTTCTTAAACGTTTTTGCTCTATCGACTGCCCCCTTACTACTTTGGAATCATTATTTTTGCCCCCTCTTAAAGAAAGTCCGCCCCATTACCTCAGTGGTTACAAGCCCGGCTCAAGATCACTCGGCGCTGGTTCAACTCGGGTGTGCGCTCGGGTAATGCATTTCAGCCTGAAATTCAGGACTGCTTTCCATTCACTAGGTGCCGCTGAATGGAGAAAGAAAGATCAACCTGAAAAGATCGAGGTAAAAAATTTAAAAAGGCCGAAGTCACTGATTGCAGTTTAATAGCACAATGCCGAAGTTGCTGATCGGAGTTTCCGCAAACAACTCGAGGGTTAGGGTTAGCGGAAACTGCGGAAAAATATTTGCAGAAACTGCGATCAGTGAGGGTTAGGGCAGTGGTCTCCAACCTGTGGGTCGCGACCCCAAGTGGGGTCGCCTTAACTTTTCCTGGGGTCGCCACAACTCACCATATTCATTTTGTTACTGTTTCAATTCATTACCGATAAAAAGACCGATACTTTTTTGTTCTAGTTCGCAACCTTTGCCTGCGTTTTGGAGTACAGCTTGCTACCTCGTGTCACAATAAAAAAACCATTGTGGTGCAATAATCAATCACGGAATAGTTGCGACAAGTAGGTCATAGCAAAAGCATTCGCGATGCTAGTTTAGACTAACTTTTTATTATTCAAGGTGACTCCAGAACGAGCGAATAGTTATTTATGCAGGTGTAGTGTGCAGACATTTTATCGGCTGTTTACGGTTTGCTTTGCAGCTAGTAATGGCAATTTGTAGCTAGTAAGTATAGCTAAATATTATACAAAAATGGCAGCAAAAAATACCAGAAAAAGATCATATGACGAGGCTTTTTTAAAACTTCGTTTCACTGAATTTAATGGCAAACCAAAGTGTGTAATCTGTCTTTAAGTTTAGCGGGTTTGACATAATGTATTAAACACAAAACAAAATATATAACATAATAACTCAAACGTTTTCGACACGTACGTCTGGTCCTCATCAGGGATTCAATCTGCAATATACAAAAATGAAAAATTGTAAGATAAATTTGACTTTGCACTACAACTGTACGACACTCTGGACTGAAAAGCATCTTTTCAGTACAGAGTGTCGTTACAGTTATAGACAGTGCAAAGTCAAATTTATCTTACAATTTTGGGAAAAACAAAATGGGGTCGATGTAAGTGTTGAAAATCATTTTAATTTAAATTGGGGTCGCTTCTTAAAAAGGTTGGAGACCACTGGGTTAGGGGGTTAGAGCATAGATTAGTCTATAGTTAGAGTTAGGGTTAGCGAAAAGTGCAGAAAAATGTTTGCGGAAACTGCGATCAGCAAGTGTTAGGGTGAGGGTTAGCGGAAACTGCGATCAGAGACTTCGGTTTTTTCTGCTATCTTTCTCTCGATCTTTTCAAGGGGAAAATTTAAAAATGTTTGCGGAAACTGCAATCAGCGACTTCTGCTTTTTTTAATTTCTTTCGATCTTTTCAGGGTACAAACTGTTCAGGGTATGAACCAGGTTGCATCCTCTTCGTTCACTCAATATGGAGAAATGCAGTGGAAATTCACAACACTTGTCTTGTGAAGGCTTGCTGTTTAAAAGTTTACAAGTGACTTATGCTTACGTTACTCCAAAAAAAAAATGTTTGATCTTTAACAAAAGTTTCTTCTGGCTGAAATTTTTTGTGAAAATTACGTTGCACTTAGGCAAAGTTTTTTTGAAACCGATAGAGTGTGCACTTTATCAACGCACTTCAAAGACTGTTCTGCATTCATTGGTACCTAGTGGATGAAATATTTTGCAATTACAACAACACTTCAACAATCAAAGACTTCACTGTTCACTCTGTCAATCTCAGTGACTGGGCCTGCGCCAATGGTTCAAATGCCTCTACACAGTATGCAAAACTGTCAGGATTAAGTTCTCAGAGAAGCTTTCCCAGTCCAAGGCTAAAGATTCTCAAAATCAATTAAACAACTATAACTACTGCATTGAATCAGGTTTTTGACTAATGAATCACAGGCTACTTGGTTTATAGATTTTTGTTTAATTAAGCAGTTAAGTTGTCTTGAAACTTTACCACAAATTAAATTTTTAGAGTACTGGTAATACTTTTTGTGCATTATGGCTGCAAAACAAGCTAAACTGGATTTGCAAAAAGAATTTGACGAGTTGCAAAAGAATCAGAAAAACCTACAAAAGTGTGTTGAAACACGACAAAAATTAGAAGCACAACTGACTGAAAACAAAGTTGTAGAAGAAGAGTTAGCGTTATTGGAGGTATATTGATGACCAAATATTGTAACTTTTAAATTATTGCATACCAAGTTTCATATCCTCATGTTTACATAATATAACACACCAAGCTATTGTAATATCAATCTTACGTTAATCAGCTCACTTTTCAAATATGTTACAGCTGGTCAATAATCAGCCATTATTAGTTTTGCAAAAACCTACTAAGCTGCTAACTATTAACTAACAGCTATTTTTGTTCACAGTGGGACTTTATTCATTTATAAAACATGTAAAATTTCTGAATGTAGGTTTTTTTTGTTTTCTTCAGCTTAGTCACATTGTTTGAACAATCTGGCAATTCTTGCTTAGAAATTTAATATTAACACATCATAAAAGCTTTATAACTTGGTCCATTTTCTGTTTTCTTTTATTTTACTACTTTGCATATCAAGTATATATAATACTAAAAATTATCTAACCGTTATGGAATTATACAATCGTGTGAATGTGTGTTGATAATTCTAATGCTTTTGTTTTTTACTTTCAGTCAGATTCCAATGTTTACAAGTTAACTGGACCTGTCTTAGTGAAGCAAGATCTTGAAGAAGCAAAAAGTACAGTCAAGAAAAGGATTGGCTACATCTCTGCAGAAGTGAGCAGACAAGAAAGTTCCATTACTGACTTGCAGAAACAGCAAGAAACCCGCAGGCAAACCTTGGAAAAATTACAAGCCCGATTAACTCAGGCATCAAAAGCTTAATATTTTTGTTGTCAGCATTGTTTCAGATTATTTTTTGTCTTTTTCAGCACTCACATTTCTAACGTCTATGAAAAAACAGTATGAGGCAAAGATAATAAAGTGAGACTGAGAGCATGAAAACCAAATGTGTAATAATGCTTGTTTTACCCTGCTGCACGTACCTAAAGAGGGAAACAAGTGGTTTGATGTCAGAATCATCTACAAACTTGTATTTCATGTTGTCACACATGCATTTTTGATTTGTTTATCAAATTACCAGGAAACGGCTACATAGGCCGATTAAAGAATGTTTAAGCAGTTGCTTTTACGCTTTGTATTGTTACTTTCACCAACAAGTTTGTGGACGGTTGCATGTTGATGCAGAATTTTCCAGCTTTTGACTTTGATTTGTAAAATATCTCTGATTCAAAAGCATTTCCGAATACCGAAACTCCGGCTCCCGTACGCCTATGTTTTCCTAGTATTTTATCTGGGGGCTATCTATCAAAATAAATAAAACCTATAAAACGTGGTTAAGCCCGAAATAGATTCGTAAGTTTAAAATTTGTTGTTTATTTGCTTTTTAGGCTACAAAGTACACTTGAAATTTGTTTTCAATCTTTATCTTCGGACTGACAAAACCTTTGATAGATTATTATAGGTAGTTTTGCATATTTTTGACTAAGGCTTTGAACTGCTGACGCACGGCCGGTTACCGAAATTGACGGAGTGAAGTTTCCGATTGATGAAATGTTGTTTCCCCTAAATTATTCCATTTACTTAATGCCGGAGAATGGAGAGCAGTCCTAAAATGCGCGAGAGCTGAACCAGCGACGTTTGATCTTCAAGAAAGCTTAACCACTCAGCTAACTATACTCTAAACTCAATTCTAAATTTGTTCTACATGAGTCAATTCTAAGTCTTCTTCTGGCTTTATTCCCAGTTTGTGGGGTCGATGGTGCTGATTGCAGTCCTCCACATCACTCTGTCAGCAACATCTTCCTCCTTCGCTCCAACTATTTCCATATATTCTGTCACACAATCTTCCATCTTCTTTACGGCCTTCCTCGCTTTCTTTTACCAACTTCCAATTACTGTATCGTGTGCTTCTCTCTCCTTACGACGTGACCCAACCATTAAGATGTGTCTCTCTCAGCTTGTCTTTCAGTCCTCCGACTTGCATTATTCCATCCAATCGATGCCGCTGAATGAAAAGCAGTGCTAAAATGCGTACAGAAAGTTCTTCACAAAATTTTCATTGTTGGCTTCCATCATTTTGATTCCAATGTTGTCAATCAGACCTGTAATAAACTGATTACGATCAAAAGAAGCGTAATCCTTATGTCGTGCTTTAAATTGGCCCAACGATAGGTTATGCAGACATCTCTGAATGACATTTAGACTGAAGAAAGAGCCACAAAATCTGGTGTCTTTTTTCCTATTTTGTAGGCCACGGGCAAGAAAGAGTTCAGGCTTACCTCCTTTGTTACGAAGTCATTGGAATCTCAGAGAGAGCCCTAATGATGAACCCACGACATGGTGATCACACGGAAACATGATCGCTCATCAAAGCGCACTGTCGATTTATCGCTACTAAAGAAGTTTTGCCAACGAGAAACATTCGCATCACAAACTCCATTGCAGCTATCTCGCCTTGTCCTTAGAGACACTTGAAAAACAATAACCGAACCATGGAAGAGCTATCATAGTGTGCCACTGCGTTCCTCTAATTGTACCTTACAAAAACGCCTTTTAGCAGATTCGCGCAATGCCAGAGTCCAACAAGGATTCTTTTCATCTGGAGATGGCTATAACCGCCGTTTTGACGCCATGCTTACTAATTTCGTGCGAAAAAATATCTGCATTGACGACATAATTTTCTACGATAATCAGCTCGAAGAGCAGTGAGGTGAACTATAGAATTTGTTTCTCACTCTGGTGAGATAATAATTAGTTATTATTCTCAAGTTCCAATTCGCCCAACGCTCCATAGATTTTACCGGCTTCCATATCTCAACATCAATGGTTGAGCCCCTCCCTATATAGACCCTCTACATACAATTCAAGAATTTCCAGACCCAACCAACTTCACAGGCAAACGCAGCTGGTTGAGACTTATCAACCAAGTTGGAAACTATGCAAAGCTACGCGATCTGATGGCACCATTCAAGCCTTTTCTTTTTCAGCCTAAACATAAATTTCATTATTCCGAGTGCGGCCCATGAGGCTGGACAACAATGGCGTGTGGTGACCATTTTTTTGGGTGTTCACTTTTTTCAGCAACCTTAAAACACACGTTAGGTTTGCTTAAAAGCTGTTCAGATCATATCAAAATAAACTGATTTGATATAATAAGCTATAAAGAGTTACTGTGCAAATCAAGCATGCGCTTGACACTTTCTAAAAATGTGAACACACCAAAAATGGTCACTATACGCCACTGCTGGACAATGACTTTTATAAAATCTCGATTTCTGTCATCTGCCGAAATTTGTTATGCCCTCAGAGTGAGAAATCTACAAGTCGCTTGGGACTTCGAACTGACGAAGTAATTCACGCAAGGTTGTGATAATTGATTGTTAGGCTATAACATATTACAAAGCCTACATAAACCGTTGGTCAAAATATTCGGAGACACAGGTCAGACGAAACCACTAACACACGTCAGCAGTTTCGCTTAAACCAGTGCAAATTAATGTGACGCATTGATATCGCACACTTACCTGGCGCAACCAACTGGGCTGTCGATACTACCCCGGTATCATGTGACTTTGCTGCAGCCTCGCGCGCATGAAACAGTGCAAACAGGATCCTGAGTGATGGTGGCACGGCAATACAACCATGGTATAAAGCAACGTCATTAAACACACCTTACTAGAGACAGCACACATAACGACCTACAGACAAACGCTGTCCATACAATTTTTTCACAATGGTCGGAAATTGTATAGGAAACCGCAGCAGACCCTGAGCCTCAGTAATTTAAAATTTGTAGTTCACCACTTCTAACCATTAGTCCGCTCCGTCAGCTCAATTGGTTAAGCGCCTGACTGCAGGCTACGCAAGAAAAAAAAACTCAAGTTCAAGCGACGCTGTTTCAGATCTGGGAGAATGCGCTTGAGCAACGCATATCAGAACTGCTCTCCATTCAGTGGCACCTAGTGAATGGAACAATTCACACTCAACAACACGTCAACAATCGAAAACTTCAATCTGCTAATCTCTGTAATCGGCCCTGCATCAATGGTTCAACGCCTCTACAAATATGCAAAACCGCCAGGAATAAACTTCCAGAGGCTTTCTCAGTCCGAAAATAAAGATTTAAACTTGCAGTGGCGACATTCTTCTCAGTAGGCCTAAGCTGTTTTCCCTTTCGCGTTGGATTCTTTGTTGAAGACGACGTTGCTTTATACTACGGTTGTATTACCGCGCCACCATCACTCAGGCCTAGAGTCTACCCTACTGTTTGCATTACTTGCTAGTCACCAAGGTGTGTCCGGCATGGAACATCCGGCAGACCGGCACGTGCCGTTGTAGTTTGGTTTGATATGATTAATGATATCACGCTGTACGGAATTTATCTACTTACAACAATAATGCGTCCTCTCAAGCAGCTCCGATTTCGTGCGACCCCTGAGTGCCACGACCTTCGAACAAATATTTAACCTAGGCTACTGACTATTTCGACTCAGAGACGTCATTTTTTATTGTTGGAGACAGATTTTTCAGGGGACATCCAGATCGAGCGTCTCAGGAGTAGCTTAAGCTTGGCCTTACTTTCACTTTAGTGCTATGTCACATTTGGTGTTTCCGAGGAAATATCTACAGATGGTGGCCTAAAACTTACAACTTTCGTTACTGAGCATTTCCTTAACAATTCGGGCATTTATCACCGCATATCATCACCTTATTGCCCCAGACCCAATGGTTGAGCTAGTCAGTATCAAATGTTCGACTCCAGCCATCCGCACTTGCTGTTGTTTCTCTGGGCAAGAAACTTTACGATAATTGCCTCTACCCAGTGATCGATTTCGAGTAATGGGTAGTACCAAATTTAAGTAATAAGTAGAGTAGACAACCGGAAACAGACATTGCAGTCGGCTGCAGCGTGGGTCAGGTGTACGTCGGAAGGCGTACACCAATGCATAGCGCTCAATTTCGCTTCCCCGCAATGAAGGATAAAGATAATAAAAAAATAAAATAAAAAACTTCCAAACGGTTACACTGGCCAATGTGAGTCTCAATGAACACTTAAATAACGACTCTTTCTTGTTGCAATTGCGTCACAAACCCGACCCGCATTGGGATATTTCTTCTGCAGAGATCGTGTGTGGCCATTTTTTTTTGTGCGATGCTTTTGAATATTTAAGTTAGAAAACAGAAGCGCCGGTTCATGCGAGTGACAACGTCCACAAAAGCAAGTGCCGATTCCATCCATTTCTCACCAACTACTACCAGCACTCCGTATTCCGGCACCCCCTCCCACTCGGACTCTCAACACCGACTACTATCCTCCTATACCACTCCGCATCTCACACCATTTCCCAGCTAAAAGCCTGACAGTCCCCTAATACGCCGTATATCACGGAACTCAGGTTACTTTAGTGCTTTACACGAGCTTCAAATCTCGAGCATTGCGAATCACCGCTTCCCTGTTCTTGTAGAGCGCCTACCCGTTTCCGACTCACCACAGATCGTCGAATCACTCGGCATGCGACAACTCAGCAAGTGTTTCAGCTCAGCAATTACATTTCAGCTACTGCCAAGTCAGCAAATGAGAATTACGTGCTCACGTCGGACTTGCTTGGTCATCTCTTGCTAAACTGAATTTGCTGACCTGGTTGGGACTTGTCAAGTATCGGCTTGCTCACAGTTATTATTTTCTCAGTTTCATGATTTTTTAACTTCAGTCCCTTGCTCAAATGTTGCTAGCCCGGTTGTCACTTGCTCAGTTATCGCTTGTTCAATTCACAACTGCTGAGTGCTGACTTATTCTATACAAGACCCATCAACGCAATCACCGAATCCTTCTTCTGGGTGATCTCCTCGATCTGAAGAATTGCCTGACCTGCAATGTTCTAAGCGCTCTGTGCCTTCGCTCAATAGATAGTGAAAGGTGCACATTCGTAATACGCAAGCTCATCTTACGAACTGGGTGAATGTAGCCTACAATTGTTCCCTCGGCAGGGGCGCCGGAAGTGCCTCAACTTTTCTGCAGATGGAGGGGCAGGGAGAGCAATGGTGCCCTTTTAAAGTCATGTAAGCTACTGCACATTTTGCAATATAACAATTTCTGCTATTCGCTTTCATCCTATTTATAATCTTTCATTTTTGCCTCAAAATAATATCTACGGCACAAAATTTTGCAACTGCAACACAGTAGGCTACAGGCCTTAAAACTCGTTTTTTTTCGGCAGCCGTCGTGGCCTATCGGGAGCTCCTTCTCGGCGGCCAAATCTGCGTGCTTGGAGGCCAAAATACAAAATAAAAATAACGATAGCACAAGTAAATAAAATTAAACTTGCGACAATGCTAAAATGATCACTTAGCGTTGTTGAAGTCTGGGCCTGGGCGACGTCCTACAATAGAATCGTTGCACCACGCAGTAGCCTAACTGCTTTCTCGGAATTGTACTCCAGTACTGCAGGACCATCTAACGACACTCGCACGAGTGTCTCCAATGTGGCTGATTTTAAAGAAGTTCGCCACTCCCTTAGAATTCTTTTTAGCAACGAAAAACAACGTTCGACAATCGACATGTGTTGACGATGACGGCAAGGTAATAAAATAAGTATTTCAATGATGTGAAGGACATTACTAAACGAAGCATATAATTTTTGCAAAATAACTTATGATCAAAAAATGTTTCCCCTCGGATGTCAACTAACCTAGTTCTCCTTTTTAACAACGATTCAATGTCCGACAACATCGAATCGACATAAAAACGACAATATTGCCAGCCGATGTAAATTAGCACTTCGGATTAAGACTTTGTTAAAATAAACGTCGGGAATTACAAACAAGACTTACAGCGCTGGTGATCGCAGATGAATATATTCCATCAATAACAACTATTCCCGCACAATGCAACAGTGGCGATTATGACGCGCTGACCTAATTTTGCGTCACTCTTTGATACTACATATTTTCGACAGTTGATCCACGATCATTCTATTGCGAAATTAAATAATTGGCTAGAAGAGACCGGCGGCCAAACTTGGCCGATTGAGGAGGTAGTACCGGCGGTCATTCAAGCACTACTTAGCGGCCATGGCCGCAGGCTGCTTTAAGGCTTAACAGTAGGTTACATCATTATAACATAGCATGATGCCCTTCTTTGTATACCGGACACTTGTAGGCTATCATTACTCAATAGCCTACATAGTGAGTTGATAGATTAGCATTATCGCTCTATCTTATCTTAAAACTTGAAAAAAAATGGCCTTTTAGTAAACAAAAGTGCCCTTTGTTTGTAATCTTGCCCCCCCAGTCAAAAATCATTCCGGCGCCCCTGGCCCTCGGCCACTATAGCGATACGACTGTTAACTTACTGTATATACAGTGCCAATGATTGCCTGTATTGTAACGTACACTGCGCGAGATAACTGCGTTTTCCTTTTGAATCATTTTGGTTGCTCTTGCCAGGCCAGCTTTAGTTACCGAAAGAGGAAAAGAGGCGTAGGCTACCACCAAGGCGATGACTTGACAACATCTAGGCATAAATCGAAATCAACTTGACGACACTGGCCGAGCTAACTAAAAACCGTGACTCATGGAAACAGATAACCCTTATTGATGAGCAATCTGCTCCGAGCGGAGATGGTGATTGAATATAGCCTTATGCCAGGATAGCAAGCAGCAGCTCCTTTAGGCTACAGTCGTAACCACACAATGTTATACGTTTTACTGTTTTACATTTTACCGCTTTAGCCAGTCCATCGAGCGGCAGCAGCTCCTTTGTTGTGGACGTGCTGTATTTAATTGTTATGCTCAGTTATGCTACATGTTTAGTTAACTGTTATTGTTTGTGTCTAGAAGTTTGCAATGCAATCATTAAATAAAACGAAAAATAACGATCTCTGTTCAAGAATAGCCTAGTCTTTAAATCAGTTATATGAGCTTGTGTTTCCTCTAAGAAAATTTTTGTTTTATTTCGTCTCAAAAGTTTTTTTCTTGTATCTAGTGGAGCTGCTCAAAAAGGATTTTTGGTTGAAACGAAAAGTATTCAAACAAAGAAGTGCAATATTTCATAATATTATTGTTTCATTGTTTCAACATTCTCAAGCTTGACCAAGTTTTAGAACCACCAGCTAACTTATTCGTATCACCTCTGAAAAAAATAGAGCAAAAAAGCTAATATTCAGCTTAGAAAAATTCAGAAAAGGGAACAAGATCATCAGAAAATGTAGCCCTTTAGCTTACTTTTCTTCGTTTTATACTTGGTCAGAGTCGTGTGTTTTTACCGACTGCGATCATCTCAAATTCCTTTTCACTCCACAAGCCTTGTTTTAACATAAATGTTACTATGTTCTCATAAATTGGGGGCCGAAAACTTTTTCGCTAAGAGAGCGGTAAAAGCTACATATTTTGAAATGTATTTCTGTCAGAGCCATACAAGTTAATATTTTTAATTCTTAATAAAACTGTCGTGTAACTAAATTTTTGCATGTCTGAAGTTACTTAGGGTACTGAATAAATGGCTTACGTCTGCAGACTCATCGAAAGTGAGGGGAAGGTATGACGTTGCATTTATGTTCTTCAGTTTTGCTTTCTTCACTTGCTTCACAATGTAGGTATTAAAAATCTGTTTTAGCCTGATGCTGTGAGTTTGCTGTGGTAATAGCGATTAGCTTTCGGAACACAGTTCTCTAGTCATTTGCTATGACGAACATTGTCAATATCTACATTGTGCAGTAAGAAACGATCATGCTACTAAAAGCGAAACTCAATCTATTGCATTTCCTTCATTTGATTCGTCATCATAGTAGAATGAAGTAGTCCTTAAAAAGTTGATGATGATGGCGTATGAGCGATCTTTCCAGGCTAGATTGGAGGGCAGGAAATCATCAGCCACTCAACAGTCTCGTCGTCCAGGACCCTCAGACCATGCGCAACGTGTGGAGGCCGGTGGGTTAGGCAGTGGTGGATGACATGGTCTGCGGTCTGTTGCGTGGCACCACATTCGCATTCTGATGAAGGAGCCAGGCCCCACTTGTGCATGTCCAAACGAAAGCGGCCGACGCCAGTTCGCAGGCGGTTAAGCCTGACCCAAGCAAGCCTTAAAAAGTTTATTAGCCACATCAAACATAAATGTTGTGGTATACTCGCCATCTGTAAATGGCTTTCCGTTCCTTCCTGATACTGAAGAACCCGTAAAACAAGCCAAACCGCAATATCCTTGCCGGGTCCATGTACGGAGTTACCACGAACTTGCTTTCACCCTGTGCAGTAGCTTTTGGCATACCTGCTTCTTGTTATCCCCCGCTAGATATTTCGATGGAAATGTTGCATGGCATGTGTCGAAATGCCTCTTTACATTCGACCGTTTTACAGACGAAATTTTTCATAGACAAATCGTAAAGTTTTATTTGAAATACAAGTTAGAATTATCTATGAGCCAGTTGCCGTCATCAAAATAGCCACATAGAGCTCATGAGCCATATGTTCCCGATCCTTTTCATAAATAGTCTTTTAACAGTTCAATGAATACGTCACTGAATTTGTCGCCTATTTAAATTAATATTCGATAAGACGTTTCCTGAAACAGCGCTAAAAGTGTTCGAGTATCTAATTGATTGTTTGTGGTATCGGGATATCGACTTAAGGGCTCTAATTCTAACAGGATAAAAACCACACAAATAATAAATTACCAAGAAACTGGCCAATCCAACGAAAAAGCTTTTGCCAAAGTTCGTTTTGTGTTTAAGTTTTCTAAAATTGCTTTGAAATGCTAGTTGTCAAATGTCCATCGCTTTACAGTAACACACGGTGTTTTAAGTCAAAAGTTTACAACGAGGTCTATGTAATCAAAATAAACCGGCTAAGTAACGCTTTGACAACTTGTTACCCGGTGACTTTAGTGTGTGTAGTTGCTTAGATATCATGTAGTAATCTTTTACATCTAAAGCACTTAGGCCTGTCTGCAGTAGGCTACCAAAAATAAAATTGTTATTGCGACGAATAGTATGAAATGTAGTGCAATAGATCCTCCATAGTGTTGAAGACTGAGGGTAAATTAATTAATAACATTCATCAAGACTTATCAGTTTATGATTTGTTTGAGCTTATTGTAAACAGGATTTTTCTTTGGTGATACGGTTACAAGAAACTAAATGGGTAGACTATCACAGATTACATGTATTTTAAGTAGCGAAAGCATTCGCCTCTATTTGCATTTATTTGTAGGCTGCCTGCTACAGTTCAATAAGCTGCTGAAAATATGTTTTGAAAGTGTAGGCCATAGGGCATTGAAGTTAGTTCCATTAGATAGAACATTTGACCTTGCGCAGTTTAAGGTCTAATTTGCACGACTCAGTTCATCTCGACATGTTAGCTTAAAGTTTTCTACATTATTGCATTGTTTTTCATATGGGCAATAATTTCGGCTTGTTTTCTAAGATTTATTGAGTGAAAGAAGTTTATTGAAAGCGTAGGCCAGGGATGTCCAGAGTCGGGCCCGTGGGCCCGCGATGCGTTTTTATATGACCCGCACTTGTTACTGCACCATGCGATTTGTTTGGGCCGCAGACACACCATAAATTATATCAATTGAAGGCCTGAGTTAAAGAACTACTTAAGTCTAAAATACGACTTTTGAGATAAGGAAAGTTAAAGTTCATTCTACGTTGTTTAATCTTTTAATTCTAAGCAAACACCAGCGTGAGTTATTATAAAATTCAGCCGTTTTTAAATCAATTTTGCGCGCGGACAGGCATTGATCATCATACAGCATATTTTTGGTGATAACTCAATTTTCACAAAACGTGACTTAATGCAGTTTTACAGCTTAGTTCTTCATTCATTGTCATTTTTAAAACTATTCTTTCCAACAAAATTTTGTGCTTGTTTAGGTTGAGCAAACGTAGCCTACTCGGTGAAGAACCGCTTGAGATCAAAACTGAGTGATTAATTATTATCATCTTCGCAACGTTTAGCGCTCATCTACCATTACTCTCGAATCAAACTTGACCTGGGGTATAGAAATTAAGACATCAGTTTCATTCTTTAACATGTAACATAGCCTACTGTAGCTGTACTTGGCTAAGTTTCTGGATGTTTTGATTTTGGTTAGAAATGCTGATAACTTGTATCGCGTGATGTGAAAATATTTATCTGCTTTAACTAAACGAGCATTTGCTTTGTTCAACGAAAATAACATTGAATAACAGAGCATATTAGGCTAGGCTACATTTTTATTGTATAAAATAAGGTCATTACTGATTGTTGGCCGTCGAGCTCTTCGACAATGTCAAATCTGGCCCTCCTGAAAAAGAATGGACTTCTCAGACCTAGGTCATTCATATTTTATAACCCTAAAAAAATATTATCAATGTTAGCGTATATGTAGAAGTAAGCATGTGGCGAAATTTTTGTAGGCTACAAAAATTCCAATTTCACGAATTGACAGCTCGTGCGAATTAGCTTTGTAAAGCAACAACACTTATTTTGCCTGCTTGAAAGCTTACCATCTACGTGCAAGGCCGTTGAGGAGTCATTTGGCCCCGGTACCAATGAGATCCTGGGCCTTGAAGGAAAAACCATTCAAAACAATACACTTCCTAAACAAATGCAAAAACACTGCCTCAAAAAATTGAAAAATACTAGTCAAATCAGTGGTGAAACGATAGGCTACTCCTTGATATTCCTAAAAAACCTAGGGTTTGCTAAATAAAAAAGGAAAAGGTATGCCATTGGATGTGTAGCGGACAGTATAAGTTATAATTTAGCTTATCCGCCTATACCTAGCTGTGGAAGCTTAAGCTACAGCGACATTCCGAGCGCCGTGATCGCAGGGAATTATCGAGAACAACATCTAGACTTCTTAGTTATAAGCATGCTTTTATTGTAGAAAGGAACTTCACGTCACCATATAACTTAGGAGGTTGCAACCATCTTGATTATAATCGAACACAATTCAAATCACCATAACCAAACTGAGCCATGGCTTAAATCCCAGCAAAAAGAACTTGACTACAAATTAGAACATACTAGAAATTATATCACTATTGGACCAAACTTCCAATCGCACCATAATAACAGCTCTTCTGCACCAAAAAATTATACTGTTACTGGTAGAATTGAACGCTAGATGTGGTATACATAGTCGTTGAGGCATCAAGCATCTGTAGGCTAAAACGTTGAAGAGACGAAAAACTACGCATACGTGATTGAAACTGCCGGTTGCAAGAATGCTTTTAGCTTATTGGCATGCGATTTCTTGAGAGGCACTCAAATTCCTAATCACGCTTCAAATCCCGAAGCACAACTGCAAAATTACTTGAATTACTGGGTAACGTTACATATATGCAAAAAAAATACAATTTCACGACGGTAACAAACGTTGAAAAGACCTAAGGTGAAACGCAGAGCGCTACAGATGCAAGTGCAGTTGAGCACTACAACAAAAGTATACGCAAAATAGCTTGTCAAATTCCAGACGTCAAATCCCAAGCCGGATTCAAATTCACCTAACTCCTGGAACCCTTTTAACGTTACTACCTACATGTTCCTGATTCGATACCGGTTACCTTTCGATGCTTAAGCTACAACCTATATAATCCTTCAATCTGAATTGCGTGTCTTAGCTCACAATCTTCTGCTTTTTAATTACAGAATAATTTAATAATCTTCATATGTTTGTTGTGCACTTTTGTTAATGAAAAACTATGAAGCTACCAATTGAGTACTATGTGTCTCACTTGTCTTCCAAAGTGGATTGGTGTGAGCCAAACTATGTAGTCTCAACCCACATAGCTGAATTCTGGAATACGGTAAGGAAGGTAATTTAGCTACGAACCATATAGGTAGCCTACCGTATAAGCCATGAGGGTTAAGGTTAGTTTTTAGAGGTGGGAAAGAGTTCTTTCCCAAATATCATCAATTGTACCCAAGCATTTTTGCAAAAAAAAAATCCTCTACTTCTAACTGTTAAATGCAGAATTAATTTTTTGCAAGTGGCGTAGCCTATGTAATTTGGCGACTTACAGCTTTTTCGTTGGACTACTTCTTTTTAGTGCAGGGTTTCTTAAACTTTTCTAAAAATTGCACGTGGCGGTCCTCTCACAATTTTTTTTGATGATTTACGGTTCATTATACTGTAAACTAAAGAACAATCAATACAGCACAAAGATTATTTTAAAAGCAATAGTTTATTCCCAAAACCAGTAGAGTAGAGTGAGTAGCCTAAGCTCAATGTGATGGCTGCACTTGCTTGGCTTTCTTCAGTTCTTCTATGCTGAGCTGTGTTTTCAATAACGCAACACTCAGGCCATATGTCACATCCAATTTGTTTCGGAATTTTGTTTTGATGGAGAGCAGAGTGGAAAAGCGGTTTCACTGTCCGCCCCATTAGCACACTGGTAGTCCGCCCCGTTAATTCAGAGGTTTAGCGTCCGACTCAAGATCAAGCGGCACTGGTTCGGCACTCGGGGTGTGCGCTTGAGCAACGCATTTCAGGACTGCTCTAAATTCAGCGACACCTAATGGATGGAATAATTCCTCCGCAACAACATTTCAACAATCTGAAACTTCACTCTCTCAATCTAGGTAATTGGCCCTGCGTCAAAAGCCTCTACAAGTATGCGAAACTACCAGGAATAACCTATGAGAGACTTTGTCAGTCTGAGGATAAAGATTCAAAACCAACCAATCATAGGTAGTTACAAATGGGCCATGAAATTCTTAGAGCCATATTTGCGACATTGAAATAGGACCGCGCCATATCAATCCAAAAGTCATTGCGTCACATTTCACTGAAAACATGTTTATGTTGCAGATATCTTCTATTCCTATTGTAGCCATTCCAACAATTTTAATGTTTCTGTATAACGATTATGCCAAACAGGTTTCCTCCTGCAAATATCTGCACTTTATTTGGCTGCTTATTATGATTGTGGGTAAGATATAAAGTAGGCTACAGTAACCTAGCCTAATTTTCTGAAAGTGTGAATTATCACTAAATAAAATCAACGCAGAATTTTTGTATGTTACGTTCTAAAATCTAAATAGTCTGGTAGTAAGCCTAAAAAGGCTTAAAAGCGACTAAATTTAAAAAAATACGTTTTCTGTATCGTATTTAAAAATGCCTTGAGGAGTTAGATTCTTGTTAAAAGTGTAAAATTCAAACATGTATCTAAATTACACATTACTTATTATTTTATATAGGTGTTGGTTCAATCATGTTTCATTCCACTTTGAGTTTATTGGGGCAATTTATTGATGAAATAAGCATAGCTTGGGTTTGTTGTGGTTTCTTGGCCCTTTGGCTGCCCAACATGCATCTTCCTCTGTGGCTGCAAAAAGACAGGTAACCTATTTCTATATTATAATTATATATGCTATATAATACAATATTAGCTGCATCAAATTCAGTTCCTACTTACTTAAAACCTTACCAGCTTGTCTCACTGTATTAGGGTCATCAGAAGGTGCTTGTTTAGGCTAAATAGAATCTGATTCAAAAATATTCAAATATTCTATTTGAATAAGTTCCATTTGATGTTCCTAATATGGTGAGACAAGCTGTTAAATTTTTAGTGCATAGTAACTGAATTTGATCCAATTCGCTCTTCTTGGCTTTTTAGCCTGGCATTAAGCACATTTTGTAGTAATAATAGTACATATGTATATTGTTTTATTATAATATCATACAATATATAATCTTTACTAGTAATACTATAATAAACTTAGATTTGCCGATTTAGTGTGATACTGTCTCCGTTTTTAAAATCTTTATTTGACATATCAACGCTTTTTCAAACCGGCTACGCATTGATTGCTCGCTCATTGTACACTTGGCTAAGCCTATTTGTTTGCAACATAGGCTAATCTTGCGCAGCAATTCAGAAAAACTACATTTATAGTAAGAGTGAAAATGTAGACCTATCTGCTATTCAAGTCAGCTTCTGATTTAGAACTTGATTTTAACTTTTAATATTGTCACAGGTTGAAATTTCAACTCTATCTGTTTGGTTTTTCTATTTTCATAACTTGCCTCTGTGCTCTGAAGCCGGAGGTTAACAACTTCGCACTGATGATTTTCGTAATCCCAGCATTCGGTTATCTTAAACTTTCTTACGACAAGTGAGTCAATCAAGCCATAGCTAAGCCTAGATGTTCACCAACCACTATTTTTATTTTAAAAACATTTTGATCTTCCTTCGTTAATCTACAGTAGCCTCTATTGTTTGAATTTTTTTATGATTTATGCGTTGGACATTGAGGCACAGACTAGCGTGCATGTAGCCTACAGTAGGTTAGGTCTATTATAGCCTAGAGTCTAGACTACTTACAATATTTCTATATTCCAGAATTTAGGACTGTATAAAAAACAAAAATAACTTTAAAATATTTACAGCAAAATTGCAATTCGGTTTTAACTCAAAATTACTCGGCTTCTTGTTTCATTTCGAGACAAATCTCGTTTGTTTTAGTTTTGCTTCATCTTTCACTCAATTTTGTTTCGTTTTGGCCTGAATGCAAACGAAAACACCGGGAAAACAGAAACATCATAATTTCAACGTGTCTGGCGTCGCATGTTTCGTCGACGATTTAAGATTACACTACAGTGGCTTAAGCGTGTTGGAAAAATAAAATGGTGTTTCAGTGATTGCCATAAAAAAGATTCCATTGTATTTCGGCCACTTGCAAAATATTTTTCTGTCTGCTATCAGATCAACTGTTTCCTCTCAGGTTGATGTGTCCTACGTTTCGAAAAGTTTGTTGGAAAGCCGCTTTCGTCTGGATTATCGCATTGTCGTGTTGGGGGTTAGATAAGTTTTTTTGCCCTGTTTGGCGAGCGGTTCATTTTCCTTATTTACATGGTTTCTGGTATGTAGAAGTTTCTAGTAAAACAAGAACTATAACAACCTAATTTTTTAAACAATTGTTAATTATTGTTAGCTTTTTGTTAGTCTACACCAGGGCTACTCAACTGGCGGACCGCAGTCCGAATCCGGACTTCCTGGGTGTTGAAGGTGGACCTCGGGTTTCTGGAAGAATAACTTCATTGCAACATTTTAGGGCCTCTTTAAACATATTTCCATTAGGGAAAAGCAATTTTTTGTGATTATCCAAGGAGCTGGGAGATTTCCGGGTCCTCTGTGAAAGATCCGGTCTCCTAAAATTAAAATTATCTCTGGACTGAAAGTATCCCCTGAACCTCTTTATCAGCGCTACTGTAGATTAGTAGGCTATTTGCCAAGACACATTACACATCACTCTCATCAAACTGACAACCTATTGAGCATCGCGCATCGGCCATATCTTATCACTTGGTGAAAGAGATTATATTTTCAGTAGCCTACAGCCTTTATATGTTGTATGGTTTAATATAAGCTCACGTTGCAAGTTTGAAAAATCATCAGCGCAATGAAAACGGTACTGTAACTACTTTTTTTCTTTTTCAGGCATATTCTGGTCATCCTCGGAGCTTGCGATGCCTCAGCTTGCTATGCATACTTTTTTGCTGTTGAGCAAACTACCAAAAGTACTCCTCAGCTTTCGTATTATCAATTTTCGAACATTGCTCCCGTAGGTATTTGGTATGTTTCTTTTCATAAGAAAAATACCGAGTAAGCCTAAACATATTACAGTACCAACAGATCAACCGGTGTAACTGCAGTAAACATTGGAATTTTTTTAACTTTGTAGCGCTACTGTAGCCTAGGTCTAAGCCTATAGCTTACCAACATAATAATTGGATTAAAAAACTAACCTTATTTGGTTGCGCAGTAGGCTACTTGTAATTGCGTATTAATTAATTGGCGCTGTACACAAAAATGTTTCTTCTACTTGTCTTATAAAACTTTTATGATTTTGTGAGACACAACTTGTAGGCTATTTTGTTGTTGAATAAGTAGACACCACACACCCATAGGCATTCTATTTACAAACGCTTTCTCAGTTTTTTAAAACTAATCTAGTGACATTTTGGCCCATGCACTGCAGTTAGCTATAGCCAAGTTGCTCAAAGGATGATAGTGATTCTTCAAAAAATATTAAGCAATGCGGTCAGAAATGCGTTTTAGTCTGATTCACAATTGTATGAATCCATCTGAAAGCAGTATTCAAACCCCCCTCTCATTTGTAACATTAAGTAGGCTATGCTTTCTTTTTATTAACCGTTGCATACGCTCCACAAATCGCTTTATATCACACCTGATATCATCTGATTGTTTTATTGTTCTGAATACTTTCAACTCTTCCAACGCTCATTGTACGTAAATTTTTAACAGTAGATATTTAGTGAGCTCTTAAACTGACGACATCCAAAGTGGCTCACTGTGACCTTTGTACATTTGCAGTTTGTGTATTATTTCGTTGTTTTGTTTTGGATATGGACAGCTTTGTCTGACACAAATACATAATAAATAATAAAATAATAAATTATAGGCCTAAGTGTAAGCTACTATTTACACTGCTATTCATAGGTAGACTGTCTAGAGCAGTGGTTCCCAACCTTTTTGTTGTCACGGACCCCTTTAGACAAATTATTAATTCTGCGGACCCCTACCTAAATTTTGCCTGAAACTCAATTAACATAGGCTACTATTGACTATTGCAAAGAAATTTATTTTCACACGAATCAGTTCAATCACAGTAGCCTACTATTGACTATTGTAATAATTATGCTACTCGACTACTGTACGGTGTCATATTGCATTGCCGCTGTGACTCCTGCGGCAAATATCAGGTTAAACAGTTGCTCAAATAAGAAAATAAATGAATTTTTCAAGAAATGTCAGCAGTATTTGAATATTAAGGTGACTTAAAGTGCCATGCCGAAACTTTTTCAACATAAGCAAATTTAATAAGATGGTTGTTGTTGCCTTTCCTGAACTAAACGACTGAACTGCGGTTGAGTTTTTGACAATGCAACACGCATGTCATCTTCAACGTCCACTGTCCAGTCGATTTCGATGTTGTTTTTATTGTAACAAGAGCTGAAAATTCTGCCTCGCAAAGGTTAAGTGGTTATGAATGGCAACAAAACAATAATCGCTTGCTTTGCCAAGAATGGTAGGTTTGCAATTGTGAGCACCAAAATTCTTCCACGGTTTTTGAATGAAACTTAATGCGTAATAACTCTTTTGATCTCAAATCAATTAGGTCATCTTTACTGAGATCGTCATGGCTAATGTTGTTCAAGTCAAAAAGAAAAGGATTTCGAATCCATGTTTCAACTTCGTTCGGCAGATGTTCTAAATTAAAATAACGTTGAAATGCGATTTGCAGGGTTTCAAGTGTGCGCAAAATTTTTCTCTCATGGAGATCAAAAGAGTACATTCTCTTTGAGTTTCATCCATCAAGATAAGATCTTCTAACATTGGAAAGTTAGCGTAATTACCTGCTTCCAATGTGCGTTTCCAAACCGGCAACTTAGCTAAAAACGCTTTAAGTTTTTCAGCTGTATCAATTATTGTCACACCTGGCCCTTGAATGCCACGATTAACATTGTTAATATGACCGAAAATGTCGGCTAAGTAGGCCATGCGTATAAAAAACTTTTACTCTCGAACAATTTTGAGAGGGGACTTTGTTTTGCTTTCAAAAGAGTTGATACCTCATTTTTTAGCTGCTGCAGTCGTTTTAAAACTTCTCTAGATAACCAACGTACCTCAGAATGATACAAAAGTAGGTAATCTGATCCTACTTCTTGACAGAGCGCTTTTAAAGTACAGTGGTTTACAGCTCTGCTTTTGATGAAATTAACGACTTTCACGCAATTTGTCAGAATTTCTTTGAGACTTGCTAGTAAAGTTTTTGCTGCTAAGGCGTACCTGTGCAAGAAGCAATGGAACCACGCGAGGAGCTTCGTTTTTTACTAAAGCAGCAAATCCGGATTTGCTCCCGAGCATAGCTGGTGCTCCATCCGTGCATATAGAACAAAGTTGTTGTTTTTTTCAAAATTCATCAAGGTAATCACGGACCACCAAATGCTTTCTCACGGACCCCCAAGGGGTCCTCGAACCCCAGGTTGGGAACCACTGGTCTAGAGCCTAGAGGTGGCGAACCAGCGGCCCGTCAAAGAATTTTGTGCGGCCCGCAAAACAATATGACAATCGCTCATGCATTAAATACAAAAGATATCTCAAAGCTTTTAATATTTTATGCTTTAATTCTGCATTAGATAGCTTCAGCTGTATGATTCGCATGGGCTTTTGTTTGTTGCTTGAAAAAGAAATTTCATTAACTGATTTGTTGTTTCGGAGCATAATGGTCGAAACATTTTGTCAACTTGAGCAAAAAGGATAGAGCCAAAAAAAAAGCAAACGCTTCGAAAATTAAACTGTCTTCATTATCAGTGCAAGTAGGCCTGCTGTTGCTCTATCCTTTTTGCTCAAGTTGATTTGTTTTTATTTTTTACTGTTGTATGTTTCGATTCTGCGTAAGATAAGTTCAACTGTGTGGGTTTTATTACTTTCATCTGCCGTTTGTTACTTTTCATGAATAAGATCTGGAGTCGCTTATAGAAGATTTCATAGTAGGTTACGATTAAAAAGTTGTGTGGCCCGATAACTCATGTGTAAGTGACAAAGTGGCCCGCGACCGCAAAAAGGTTTGTCACTCCTGGTCTAGACCTATAGTCTATTGATTGATTCAACTTTTCTCCTCAGGCCGAGAAAGCTTTTTTTGAGAGCTTAATCTTGGCAGTTTCGCATGTTTGCAGAATGCAGAGGCATTGAACCACTGGCGCAGGCGGACAATCAAGTTTTCCAATGGCAACATAGTTAAACAAACTTGCTTATACGGGCTATAGCAGTGGTTCTCAACCGGGCGTCCGCGGACCCCAAGGTTCGGCGAAGCGATTTCAGGGGGTCCGTGAAAGTTTCCGAGTTTGCAGTATGTTTGATAAATTACAAAATTTAAAATTTGGTTGGTTGTGCTTTATTTGTGTATTACCGTGATTTTCAAACTACGGTACTTCCCAACAAACTTGTGCGATGTGCTTTGAAAGTTTAAAGATTTGCGCAAAGGTTTGGTTTCTTAACGAAAAAAATATCATATAAATGAGCTATTTTTTTAATAAGGCTTTGTTCAACTTAATTCTGTTGAGACAGTAGTGAGCAGTCTATTGATCAATGCTTAACTTAGAAATGCAAACGTTAGTCAGCAGTCTATCACCACTCACAGTTTTGCAATGACAAAGATTATAACGAATTAATATTGATTAGAAATGAAAATAGGGAGAAATTGTTTGTAACGGTCGCAAAATTTTATTGATTTTTGATAAAATTATTGAAAAACATCAAATCAACATAGGCTATAGATTACTTTGGATTACACGATTTTTGATGCTGTGTGCCAACATATAGCTTATAACATAACTTGGTCAATGTCATCAATCGTCGTAAGTGCGTTACGAGTTCAGCAAATTCTTCTAAGTGTGTCGCTTCGAAACTTATGAAACATTTGATTCCATAAGGAGACGCGATATAACAAAATTTCAGATAAATTTTTTTAAGGGTCCGCGACCTCTTCGAACGTAGCCTACCAAAGGCCAAAGGGGTTCGCCAAAAAAAAAAGGTTGAGAACCACTGGGTTATAGCTCGAAGTGACTGTAGCAGTAGCAGCAAATATTGCAGTAGAATAGCTAATTTCATCATCATCACGTTTTTCATTTACGACACCATGAAAAAGAATAAATAAGTTACGTTCAATAAAATAATATCTGAAAAAATTGATTGATTGTTTGTTTTATTTAAAATATAATGACACAGATAAGTTAAAAATAGAAGAAAAAAAATATTAGCTGAGCTAAGATAGTCAAAAAAGTCGCATTCACAAAGCGATATCCAATAAAAGAAACTGTCCTATAGAATGCATGGATATACTGCAACGGTAGAAGCGACAAAACGCAAAACGTTGCAGTAGGGCCAGGGCTTCCCAAATTTTTTTGCTCGCGACCCCTTCTAATCCCCTAAAATGCTTCGCGGCCCCTTACGATTAAAACGACGAACAATGCGAAATATACATTTGTAATATTTATTGAAGAGCTTAAATCTAACGAAAACCAAAAACAATTTACCGGCACTCAGTTCAGTTTGTTTTTATTTATTTCTTACCATAACAACAAAGCCTATGGGCAGCCTACTAGAAATAAAACAAAAAAGCAAACACATTTATTCAGTGTGATGGGCATGACTGCTTTCTGCCACAAACCAAGTCCACCAGTGGCTCAATGTTAGTTGAAGCTGGTCTCAAGACGGTTTCGATGTTGCTTAGGTTGGAACGGTAGGCGAAGTGAGAACATTTCAAATAAATCATTTTGAAATTTTGATTTCCAGATGTTCAATTTTTTGATGAACGCATCAATTTTAGATTTCAATGCAAAATATTGATTTTTTCTCCTGGGAGGGACAAATTAAATTCGTTCAGTTTTTCAAGCAAATCTGACATTTGACATAATTTCAAAAGCTAGATGTTATTCCGAAAATGATGGACAAAGACTGAATTTTATTTTGTTAGAAAAATCACGATTTCGATTTTCAACATTAATTGGCTAGCCATTTTAAAGCTTTGACTTTCGAAAGCCACCTCACTTCACGATGTAGTAAAAGAGTTTTTAACTCCGATTCCATTTCACCTCATAAATTTTCAAAAATAGCCTACTGGCAGCCTATTGAGTGCGTAACTCTAAAGTTAATAACAGTCACAGCATCTTGCACAGAAGTGGTAATATGCAGTACATCTTGTGCAAATTGGTATCCTCTCTGCGACCCCTGAAGTTCGTTACAAGACCCCTTGGGGGTCGCGACCCCCAGTTTGGGAAGCCCTGCCGTAGGCTATGCTCGAAAGAGAAGAGTTATTTAGGCTAGTAGGCTATAAATACCCTGCAAGGATTTTGGCACGGTCACAATAGCTTAAAAAATTAAAAAAAGTTGCAGCAAATATAAAAGAAAGAAAATCACAAATTATAGTGTCTACCTGAAAATAAAAATGGCAGACAATTGTTATGTTTGTCGTCGTGGTGCGTTATTAGGAGTGTTGATGGTCAACATGGGAGACAACTCTTGATGAGTTTGCTTTAGCTCTTCAAGATTGATTGATTGAATCTTTATTCTCGGACTGGGAAAGCTTCTTGTAGAGCTTAATCCTGGCAGTTTCGCATACTTGTAGGGGAGATGTAGGACCTATGAGACCAAATGAGGGTTTTTGCCGTTGTTGCGCGTGATTTTCGCAGTACAAGGGCTACTTAAGCGTTTGAGTGAAGCACACCTTCTTACTATATTTACGCATAGCTAGGACTTCGAATTGGATCACAGATTTAAAAAGGTATTTCACTTTTTTGCATTATGGGTCCCATCTAGGTGGGACCTTTGCAACACACCAATGGGACCAATGAGACGGGTTTACTATTCACACAAGAGCACTTTTTCTGAGATTTTAGCCACTACAACAAGAAAAAATTCTGCCACTGCATCTGAAAACTCGAACCAATCAGAACATGTTATAAGAAGCTACCGTCCAATTGTGACCCTCATAGCACTCAGCCAGAGAGTTAATCTTTGTTTTGAACTTTATTTAATAGTTTCAGAAGAAAAACGAGTAGCCTAATGGTAGAGGTGGTAATCGAACCCATGTCATAAAATGACAACTTTCTAGCCCTAACCCCTAAGCCAACCAGCTGACAGAGAATCCAACACTTGGTTTGCTTTGTTTCATCTTCTTTTCGCCCTTTTTTACGTCACGGAAAACGTAGCTTATGATTGGTTCGAAGTTTTAATGTCTGTGGTAGAATTTTGTCATGTTAAAGTGGCTAAAACAGTTTCTTGAACGAACATGGCCAGATTGAAGAACGAACAAGCTGATTCAACAAAAAAAAAATTGTTGAAACAGTAGCCTAACAGTTAGCTGGGGAGGGGTCGACACAGACAAGTCTTTCATCGGGCAATGTCATATATAGGCTAGTGACAAGTTTATAGTAAATTTTAAAACACCAGACAGGCGTTTCGTTTTGGCAACAGAGGTTGGATCTGGCAGAAGACACACACAATGAGACACAGAAGCCACATCTTCATTTTCTGGGAACACAAAACAGCCCTTCATTTTGTCTGATTTTTTCACAAACTCAATTTTATAGTCATTATCTTGATCAGGACCATGTGCAAGCCGGCCGATGAAATGTTTAAATTTACCATCTGCATTTGCATGAACTGTGGCCACTACATAGGTTCCAGTGGAAAGACAATCAGGAATTATGTTTTGCAATCCAGTTTCTTCACCTGAAACATCACTGGTATCAGTGCAAACACTCCTCAACGTCAGTTTCTAGATGAAATTTCACAACACTGCTAAAATGCATAGCAGTGTTGAAGATTTTCTGATTTCCTGAGATTCTGAAGATTTTCTTTTAAAGTTTTGTTCCAGCCGCTTCTTCTTTGGAGAACTGTCAGCAATCACAGCTGATTTACGTTTTCATCTTTTCATTTTCTCTTTCTTGCCTTTTCAACAGCTTTTGGATATGGCCGTATTGAAGATAACAAAATCGAATCATTTTGTTGCAAGGAAGCTGAGGTACAAGGCTCAGTTTGTCCTGTTTGGTGATGCTCATCAGAAGTTACTGAATTCTCACTTTGTATGTTTTCAGAAATATCAGGCAACTGCTCATTTACTTAATTTATTACATCTGCTGGAAGATACGTATCTTTTAGGAAGATATTTGGATTAAATGGATGAATGCCAGTTGATCGAAAAGCCGAAGTGATATTTTAATTTTTTGTTTTAAATTCAGTTGTTTTTTAAACTTTTCTGGATTAGTGTGTGTTGTATCGGTATAAATCAATTTAATTAAACCAGCGCAAGAGTTTTTAATGATAATTTACTTAGTTTTTGACATAAAAATCGAACGTTGGCCAGCAATCAAGCCTAGTCAGTTTTTAAGAAGGGCTGCCAGACAAGTTTGGATCAATCGCACTTAGCCTAAATCGACAAAAATGCTTTTTTTTCTTGCTTTTATTTCAATGCAAAGTGTTTGATTTTTTTAATTGAATTTAAATTTTGTTGCTTTATGTCAGTAGAAAAGTGACAAAAATTGTCATAAATTGTTATTTTGGGCTCAAACTTTGTAATGATACGTCGTCTGGATTTGATTTTTGTTAAATTTCGTCTGAAGAAAACATTATTGACCTATTGTGTTATTCGGTTACACTCAATTATTTCTCATTTACATTCTATTCAATTTGTTTGTCAAATTATATGGTCACATTGCGCTAGTTTCATGCAGCCTAACAGGTACCACTTAGAGTCACTCAGCCATTTCTTTTATGACGGAACAATAGGCCTAGGCTATACCTTTGTTTTAAATTGTGATTATTTTTGTATTGTAATACTGTTACTGAAAATGTTTTTACTCGTAGCCTTGAACTATTTATTGGCTTGAACTTTTCTTGGTTGCACTGAAGTTTAAACGCCCTTGCTACAAGAGTTTATTGATTTCAAAAGTTTTTCCTATTTTTAATCACCCGGAATAAAGTTTATATTTGAATAAAACCACAGGACTTCACTTAAGGATCGCAGCAGCACATGATTTTTTTTTCTTTCATTAATATTACTGAACATCAGCCTATCTTGTTTCAACGTAATTTACCGATGCTTGACATTTGTCACATTAAGAACTGGGAAGCAGCTGACTCGATGACTGATATAGTCTTTCGCTGCTTCCTGTCTGTTGTGGTATTTAGATAGCTATGGTACTATTTTATTCGTATTGTTTATAATTGTACCGTACTATTGTCGCAACAGACGAAATAAAAGGTTTCTCTCTCTCTCTCTCTTTCTCTCTCTCTTAATGTAAAGGATTTGGAATATGCCATTCCAGCTAACTCTGCAACTTCGTAAATCGATATGTTGCTGCCTGGATTACTGCTGAATTAGTTGTCATCCTACAATTACAAAATGCACTGTAGTAACGCTTCAATGACCCAAACATAGATAGCCTACATTCAGTGGTTGTAATTCGTGGCTACAGTGAGGTGGAAAGGTTAAAATGGACAGTGAATTGTCACGAGCAATGTCAATGACCTCAATCCCAAGATGACTGCCGTGATTGTCTAATACCAAAATACCTGGATTGGTCTTGCAGAGATTCATAAATGTAATACAGTGTAATAACACTTCAAAAAATAGCTCATTTTTTATTCATCCTGATGAATTTGCCGGTCCTAAACTGCTGGATGGAACACCTTTAAGCATTTGGTCCTTGAAACACACTGTAGGGAAAATAAATAGCCTACTGGTGGTAAAGCATGGCCAACAGCATTTATACACGCACACATTGTGGTGTTTTCCCCTCTCTCCACAGATGTGATTCGGCCTATTTGTTTTGCTCCACGCTGTGCAAGCACGTGATGAGGAACTTGCACTGTGGAGATGCCTGTTTCGTCTAAGTTGTATATGTAGTTTGGTAAAATAGCATGACTTCTGGAAAAAACTGCTTTCAGATTTTGAAAAAAGTGTTGAACATTGTGCTCATTGAAAGCCATGGCCCGAGCAAGGCTTGCAGCTTCTGGCTTACGAAGGCTCAGGCTTTCATGACGATTGCGAAACCCTTTCAGCTAATCTTCACCAGCACTTTCGTTTTTTATCCAGCTAAAAGGCACTTTAATTCCTTTTTTAATGGCAAATTGATAGGCCAATTGTTTAATCTGGAGTTTGTTTAATCCATGAAATAGTTTTGAGTTTGTTGTGATGTAGTTTTGCTCTAATTCCTCTTCATCAGTAAAAATCTATGAATAAAACAACAGCAATAAATTGAACATCGAAGTAGGCTTACCTATAAAATACAATTATACCCTAACGTGGGTAGCCTATCAGGAATATTACTGCAATCAGTAGACAAAACTTAATGATGTTCAGATAAATTAATGTAGGCTACCTGAGCTGTTTTCATGCTTTTCTTACACACAAGATCAGACAGTGAATCTTCCAAAGTATCTTCCAAAAGTAGTAGGCTATGATCAATAGAGGAATTCCACGTTACGCTTCAATGCGCACTGAAAGGTTGAAGCGTTGCATGGAAACCGGGTACTGTATTGCGAAACCCTCTGTTAGTGTTACCAATCAAGTTATTTGTTTCGATGCTAAATATCTACGATGCAAGTGAATAACTGGTCATAATCTTTACAATATTTAGCATGGTTTGATATAAGATCAATATCAGACTGGATTGGACCATCTGCAAGACCTCTCAAAGGAGGTTATCACTTTTTCATTGAAGATTATTTGCGTGAAATTTTTACTAAACGTGGAGATTCTCAAAGTTTTATCTGCAAGGCAAACTGTTGGACAAGTCAGAGAAAAACTGATAAACCGCATGAACTCACACTTCAGATGAAGCAATCGACTCCAGTAATGTAGAAATCAAAGTGCCCTTGTAAGGCAGGGCAAGTAAATGGTTATAGGCAATCTATAATGCTAAATATTTCTTTCTATATGTCATGTGAAAGTTTGGATGGGTGATATTAAATTGTACGGTAATGTAGTTGCAAATTAGTCTTTTTACACTTTTGAGGATTATTGTTTTTTTTAACCATATTATTGCTACTGCTGCTTGTAGCGTAAGCCATTTGATATTACAGCTAAGCCTATATGCGGTTTATGTATAGCGCACCTAGTACCTACTGTAGTAATATGAAGCAGTTTATGCTACTAACATGGATAACTAAAACTAGGCCTTCCACGTTTGGTTACATAGTCCTATACTTTGTTCTGTTAACGTGCATAAACTTTTGTTTGGTATTAATTTGCATTTCTTTGTGTTGCAGACTTGATGGTAGATGCAGTCACATTACTGCATTGCTATACAAGATGCATCATTTTCACATTTGTGATGTAAAAATGATCCCAGGAGCTTTATCCTGCACCAGCACAGAGCAACAGTGGCACAAACCAAGAGGCAACGCCATTTTTGCAGAACCAGTCACAAATTACATCTTTACAAGAGCGGAGACCACTCGGACCAAACGGAGGGTGAAAAGCATCATCACATCACGCAGATTCGATGCCAGATGCAATGACCTTAAACGTCCCTTGCTAGAAAGCGAAATTGAAGCTTTGCAACATGCTCTGCTTCAAATGCACCATTTTCCTACCTTTTGAAACATCATGATGCATCAAATGAAGACATGCTTGTACAATGTACATGGGCTTACAGGAAGCACATCGTCGGCTGCGTAGCCGAGTGGTGAGCGTCTGCGCGACGTTCGAAAGGACGTGGATTCGACACCGCTCCAGAGCACGCGGCTGTGTCTCGGCAAAGACACTTAGTGGCAAGCCAAAATAAAGGAAGCAGCTGACTCGAAGACTATATGTCACTTCCCTGCTTCCCATCGTCTGTTGTACCGCATCTGTGATCGCAGTGTACTGTATGTTATCGCAAGGGGCTCAAATAAAAACATGATTATTATTATTACATGCTCTTGAGGAAGCAACAACTTTGCAGTCTCAATCAGTTTTATGGCTCAATAGCCGAAAACAACAACTAACCTCCTCAAATTTTGGAAAAATTATTAAGCGGAAGGCTAGCCTACTTCCTTTTTAAGATCAATTTTTAAACCACCAATGCTACACCATGTTCCAACTGTTCGCCACAATTTGACAAAGGAGAAGCATGCAGTTCGGTTATATCGTGAAGAGATGAAAAAACAACTAAACAGAGACGTAGAGATTTTTGACAGCGGCCTAATAGTCAATCCTAGGTTAAATTTTTTTGGAGCTTTCACAAATGGAAAAATGTTTGACAAGCACAAAACCCGGAAAAATTTTGGACTCTTGGAAGTGAAGTGTCAATTTAAATATAGAAACAACTGTGTACAAGAAGCAGCTCTTAATGATGACTTTTGTCTCCATTTCGTTGTTGATGAACAAAAACTGAAAAGTACACACAACTACTTTTATCAAATTCAGGAGAAAATAGCCCTCAGTGGTCTGTCTTGGTGTGACTTAGTTGTCTATACTTCAAAGTCTTTATTTATTGAGCGAATACACTTCGATATAATGTTCTGGACTGCAAAAATGTTACCTTCCCTTGCAAGCTTTTATTTTAGTTTTGAGTTACCATATTTGGCTGAATAATTGCTTTTATGGTGATAATGTGATTATGTAACCTATTTTGTGTTCATGACTTAAAAATAAATCAGAAAGATGGTGTTAAACTGGTTTTAATATGAACGGAACAATCTGTGCAGTGTGCAGTAGGCTACTGTAGTTTGTGTAGACTTTCAGCGCAAGCTTCAGCCCGTCACGGTCTGTTGGTTCACCGTGGAATCCCTCTATTGATCAAGTTTATTTTTTTTGGCAGCATTTCTCACAGATAAGTTACCGGTACATTGAACAATGTCTTGCAAGGAAAAACCTAGAACATCACACAACTAAGGCGAAAGAAAAAATTGAACTGAGTCCTGTCTTTGTCATGAGTTACCAAGGGGGGTGGGGGGGACTTATATACCAGTCCCAGGTATACAAGTTCCACCCCACCCCCCTTGGTAACTCATGACAAAGACAGGACTCAGTTCAATTTTTTCTTTCGCCTTAGTTGTGTGTTGTTCTAGGCGTTGCCAAGCCAAATCGAGAATGTGTAGCCAAATAAATGATTTGGAAAATTTTGAGAAATAAAAACCATTTGGGCATTTAAAATTAAACAAATTTGATATAGGCAGGGTTGGAAGTAACGACTAGTTGTCACTATTCGATAGCGTTATTCGTTGCTTTCTGAATATCGAATGCTTATACCCATTCCTTTTAAAAATAAATATCGAATGCGCGTTATTCACTGCTTTTTTATGCAAGTAACGAAATCATTATTCGTTTTTCACTAATCGATATTTAGGAGAACTGCTGAATCATTTTGGTTGTTCACTTACTTTGTCGTCAAAACGAATTGACGAGATTTGGTTTTCGGATTACTATCCGACCTAGTCCCCTTCCGGTTTTCGAATTTTAAAGGATTAAGGAAAATTTTTCGGCAACACAGTTCAGAAAAACCATGCCAGTGAGAGTCGTTAACAGTGTTGCAAACCTTGCGGTTTTCCCGCAAGTTTGGGATTGTTTTTTTTCGAGTTATGGTACTTTTTTTGAGTTTGCGGGTTGCTTGTTTTTGGGACTTTTTTGGCCAGTCAATTTTTAGTAATTGCTATTCGTTGCTTATTTTAAGTATCGATAGCGGAAAGTCATTGCTTTTTTGGGCACTATCGAATAGTGAAATAGTCATTGCTTTTTGACTAACGACTTCCAAGTTCCAACCCTGGATGTAGGCTATCTAGAAATCTTTAGTAGAGCATAACCTTTCTCAACAGTTAAAGCTTAACACTCAACTCTTACTCGTCAGTAAGATTCTAGACTGCTATGACGCTATTTTATTCGTATTGTTTGTCATTGTGTCTGATTGTATCGTACTTTTCTCTCGACTCCTCATGTTCACATGTGGCTATCTGGCAACACTATTTTTAATTTATTATTCTATGTTCATTTCACTGTAGTGTATCGTACGTACGACTGTTTGTACGTTAATTTACTACCCTTACCCTACCTATTTCTGATTTTGTCATATCACTTTTCGAAATTAGCATATTTTTACTTCGACAAAAACGTTGCCGAGGCCAAACGGCAAAAGTTGAAATTGCCTCCGTAATTGCTGTGAACTTTATTACGAAAATATTTTATCAAAACCTGTAAAAAGAGAAGCGAAAAATATACTAAAGTAGTCTATCACGACCGCACTGTTTGATTTGTTGTGATGTAATAATACTAAAAGTAGCGATAAAGCGAGCAACGCGATTACGCACGCTGTTACAGCAATTCACGTTAAATAACTCAAGGGGGGAAAGTAAGTTAATTTTGGGTTGATTCAACGTTCGAGTCAGCATAAATCGATTTAATTTTTCCGGCGGGATATATTGTGTAACAACAATGCCCAATAAGAAATTTACGATTGTTTTACATTAATTCGACATCTAGCGACATTGAATTATCATAAAATAACGTTAATTGCTCAACCAGGTACCGTACCTGTAGCCTAACAAATTAATAGCTCCCTGCGAGAAGATTGCCTCGATTTACGTATACAGTACACTACACTAACATAATTTCGGCACAACTGCGAGCAACACAAAGTCTGTTTGATAAAGAACTAGCTGTCAGAATCGGAATCATCAGATGCTGTATCGGAGGATGAGGTTGTTGTGTCATCAGACACATCAAGAGGCTCATCGCTTGGCTGTAAATTCACACTGACTTCGCTGTTCGCAATGGAGCGTCCACGTTTTGCGGCTTTCATGCTTTGATACCCATCCACACGCCTCTTTTGCAGAGATCAATCAGGGTGTTGACTAAGGAACAAATCTATGGCTGTGGCATAATGACTGGAAGAAATGTCTAACCCTAACCTTACAACCGCTCGTGTGGCCTCGGCATTTTTATTGCCGACGCTAATGCGCCATTCATGCATCTGCGTCGCAATCACCTCGGCAATTGCCGATTGCCGAGGCTAATTTCGAAGACTGCATATGGTGGATGGTACCTGCAAGGCCTGCAAAGTGTTGTTTGAAAGATGTTCACCTGTTGAGTAAGAGTTTACTATTCAACGTTTTATTGCCAAAACTTTCATAACTTTATGCAGGCATCCAAGTCACAGATTGATCCAAGTTAACTAAAGATTGTCAGAGCAAGGAAAGTGCACTAGACTGACTATGTGAAGTTTCTGTTCACAATGTTAAAGCGACTTATTGTGTTGGTAATTCACAATAAGTCGCTTTAACATTCATCAGCTTGAATAAAACGAATCAATTGAAAAATTATTTTGTTCAATCTCTCAATGAAAGAAAATGACAAAAAGTGTTTTCACCACTCTTTATAGAACTGTGGAACTGTATCTTTGTAAAGTAAAAACACTTGCAATACAGCGTTAGTTTTTAGGTCAATGGCAACTTTCCCAAGTGATCGCAAATTGACAGTTTGTAGCCTATTCTCATAAATAATTTTAAGACAGTTTTCTGTCGGGAACATGTCAGTGGCATCACTTGTATGTTTGTAGTCACTGCACCGTAAGTGATTTTTTTCAGGATATAAATTAAAAATAGCTTTAAGGGCTTGGAAACCTCACTCCAAAAAAACACAAATATATTTCAAAGTGCCACACTCATAAGATGGATTAAAATTAATCTGTTTAGATACGTTTAAAGCTTTTCTTAAATAATTATAGAATTTGAGTAGTCTGTATTGTTGTCACTTGATATGGTTAAGCACATATATGCAGAGGATTCTATAAAGATATTTGTCGAGGACCTGGTGAAAAAGAAGAAGCCAGAATATGGAGTAATTGTTGGAAGGGTAGGACAAGGAATAGTGTAATGTTTTAATTTTTAAATTTTTTTTATTTATGGATAGCCTAGTCATAGCATAACAAGTACTTCTTGATGTACATATAATCTTAAAACATAGGCAGAGGTTATATTTACCATGCCGGTATATTGTGAATATAGTTATATATGTAATTTTTGATTATTGTTCTCTTCTATATTTCAAAAGAGAAAGAAAAGAATACGTTGTGCTCGAGTGGATATGTGCATATAGCCTCAGAGGCTATATTCACAATATATGGTAAGAATAGCCACTGCGTAAAACATAATGCACTATACTTTGCCGCTTGCTCCCAAAAAACTTTACAAAATTTTACTCCTGGTCCGGTAGGCTATTAAATAATATCTGTGGTTTACATTGCTTATAATTTCAAATCTTTGTTTTTCTATCCTGATTGTTACATATTTGCAATGTTAGTAAAACTAAGGAAATCATGCTTTTTAACATTAACAATCTTGTAACAGATTTAACTGAATGTGTACAAGCTTTTGAAATGTATATTTGCAATGTGCTGTAATTACTAAAAAAATAACTTTTTGATGTGGTTTTAAAATGAGAGAGTTCCAAAATTTGATGTTATTTTAACTGCACCGTGAATGTTTTACAATATCATAGCTGTTCAAAATCCTTTTACACCTTTTTTCTTAGATGACTGCCTCTAAGTATTTTGCCACAAAATTGATTCCTGTGCCAGATAATGGTGAAAATCCTTCAAATCCCTTTCAGGTTAGTGTAACATTTAGCAAATCATGTTTTCATTGTATAATCTGCCACTTAGTGAAGCAACTGTTAAATCAATATTCCAATATAAGCTCACCATTGTTGTTCTTGAGTAGAGTTTTTTACTTTTGTAAAATAAAATTTTGCAAGTATATTTAATTTATGACATTCATTGTCTCAACACTGAAACAATTGCAGATGGATGACGTATGGCTAGCAGGTTCGGCTGCTGAAGTGGCAAACATGCTTCCTGGTGGTATTTGCATTATTGGAATTTTTGCATTTGCTCTTTATGAAAATAAAATGCAGCAGGACCTAAGGCAGGTAAGTTTCTGCAGGTTGAGCTGTTGCTATCAACATTTACCATGCATACTGCATGAAGGTCTTCGAATGCATTTTTTTCTTACTAATAAATATATTGTTAAGATTGCACGCATCTCTTAAAAATAGGACCAGTGGACTTTAAGAAGATTCAGCTTGTTAAACAGTATTTATCATATTCTAGTAACTGTGTTATTAATAAAGACCACTTATTTGTTGCCTATTGTTTTCCATAATGCACATTGATTTTAACAAGTTACATCTATAAGTTATGATTAGCGTTAAAAAGTTAATTTATGCATTATTTCTTCTCCCTATTTAGGCACTTTATGTCATGCACAAGATCTTGTCAAAATCAAAGCCTGAGTTATTGACTGTCAGCAGAGGTGACAATGATCCTCTTGCTTATTGGTCAACAGTTCAGTTTGAGCTTAACACAGGAAAGCCGGTCATATGCACCCAGTTTGACATTCGAAATCATGCTGTAAGTTTTTAATAGATATATGTTTGTTAAGGTGAATGTTAACTTGGCAATCTTTGTAAACAGTGTGACTTTGATACTATTTAAGGTTTTTGGGAAACAAGTAAAGCTGCATGAATTAGCAATTGCTGAATTATTTGTACAATCAAATTATTTCAAGTCGAAGTGTATTCTATATTTCTATAAGTTGTCAGTTTTAATTGTGTTTTGTACGACATTAGTTTGTAAGAGATACAATGCAATGCAGATTTAGCAACAAAATATGGAGAAAAAAAGTAAATTGTATTTAGTAATTCAGCATCAATCTTACACTGATTTAAGTTGCTTTGTATATACCGATTCTAGTCATCATCAAGACCTGCAGATTGGCGATATCAAAATATCAGCGCAAGATGGGGACTGGTGAAGACAACTTTAGAAATTGACGAAACTCTTTACTTGAATCAATTATCCACAAACATAAGGAAGCAACTGAAAGTATGTGGTGGCGACTTTTGGTGACTTTTTGTATCAACTGGCAAATTGACTTTCTTAGCATTGATTGGATGACACCTCTTCACAGTAAAATTAATGGAATGATGCTGATTTGCTTGACATGGTATATTACGATAACAATACATAATTTGATGTTAGTTAGTATAGTATACTCAAAATGCAATGACACTTGCACTGAATGATTAGTAACCAGTAGTAAGCTACAGACATACACTATATTACCCAAACTACTGTTCTTATTTTGTCACGTTTTGTCAAGGTTTTGTCACGTTTCCCCCATATATGGTGGTGGTCATGTGACAGTGTATTTCGCAGTGCAGTTGGTACGTTTTTTCGTTTGGACATGTTAATAACGAAACATTGAATAAAGAAACAACCGTTTCATAACTTTTCAGAGCCATTGGACCAATAAGCGTGGCTGCCAGTTTAGCATTATTATTTGCCGATTACAATTCCGCTATAGGCTAGAAAAGGACAATATCATACAGTTCATCCTTTTCAGTGGTTTTATTAATTTTTAAATTTAGGTTTTGCTTTTCACTTTTATTTATTATACTTCTTGCTCAGGACACTATAAATTCATATTGTGAGGAAGTTTCCAAGGCTATTGTTGAAATTGATGGAAGCATTTTGCGACCAGATCAGCAATTTTTGTCTGAATCTCTTACCCCAACTGAAGCATCCATGAAAAGTGGAAAGAAAGGTTCATCGAAGTCGATCAAGTCATTCGAATGCAGCATGTTCTTTCCTGATTCTGTAAGTGTGTTTTCATAAGAAAGTTTTAGACTGAATTTTACATGCAACTGATTCAAATGCGAAACCGTTCAAAATATTACAGTAGAGTACCGTCTTATTTATATGAATCAATTTTTCATTTGTATATGACTTAAAATATGTCTTTAATATCGCATCGCCCAAACTCTAGCGAAACACATGTGAAAGACTTGCCACTCAATGATAACTCTATAGTAAACATACTTTACTCTTATAAAATAATGCAGGTTGCACTCATTGGCGTAATTTTTTTAAAAAATTTGTCGAAATTAGGGGTGCTCTAAGTTATCTTATGAAAATTGTCAATATAGGCTAATCAATTGAAAACCTGACCGATGGAAAATGTTAAAACAAATGACTCAATCTAATAGCAAATTCAACCATGTTTAGCCTACGTCATGAAACGTCGAATCAACACAAAAGAAGATAATTTTGTCATATGTGTAATCGAATAGACTGCAGCGGTATGTCAAACGATCAGATAGAAATGAAAACAAGTATTACATGCGAGGCGAAAGTGATCTTACATTGAATATTGAAATATATTCGACTTTAATTTGTTCACGTCTGCCTTATAATGCGGCTTGCTATAAATTAATCACATCCAAAAATTTGTTTATGCGGGTCGTTGTCTTGGAAACAAACTCCGTGACAAGTTCTTCCATGTTTAATTTCTCCGCCAATTCGCGATGACTACCTATAACGGCCAAATTGTTCAGTCGTTGTTGCGTTTGAGTGCTGCGAAAGTAGGTCTTCAAGCGTCGTAATAACGAAAAGGAACATTCGGCTTCACAGGAAGAAGTCGGCATAACAATGTAAGTTACCAAAGCTGCGTATATTTGGCATTATATCGACCATTGACGGCTGTGCAATGAATTTCTGACGTAGCGTATTCACTGTCACAACATCACCGTCACGTTTGCAACAAGCGAACTACTGTTTGCGTTTACGCAGCAAATCCTTGCGTTCCCAGTCACCATCATAAAATTTGCTTATTTTGGTAACATCGGCTTCTTTCATTGTGGGATTCTCTAGCAGCTCTCGTAGCAAGTCTGCCATTCGGTAATCGGTGTGATAAAGAAGGGAAACGGCTAACGATTGCATCTGACGCCGTTTGCAGAATGTTTTTGTAGACGTTTGAGTAGAAAACAGCAATTTCGTCTTCAGCAATTTCGTCGTCTTTCATTGTGGGATTCTTTAGCAGCTCTAGTAGCAAGTCTGCCATTCGGTATGATGAAGAAGGGAAACGGCTAACGATTACATCTGACGCCGTTTGCAGAATGTTTTTGTAGACGTTTGAGTAGAAAACAGCAATTTTCTTCGAGCCAGACAAATTGTTTTCTCTCGAACGGCACTTCTTGACGCAGTGCGCGTGTTTGTGCTTAATTGTTACGCAATAGTACAATCATGTCTGCCCTTGATATGTGTGGCGCTGCGTGCCACACACAAATGTAAAACACTGAAAATATTGCACTTTGGTGAAACGACTTTCGAGAAAGAAAAAAAAACGTTATTTAGCAATGCAAATTTCCATTTGAATCGGTGTATTTTGTATGCAAACCAGGGCCCAGGGGTGCTCTCGCATTTATGTTGTTACCTCAGATTTTCATTTTGGGGTGCTCAAGCACCCTTCGCACCCCTGAAATGACGCCTATGGTTGCACTGAAAGCATGTGACGTAATTTTTCCTGTATATTGCAGAACAAAGAAAGTTCTTCAGATTCCATTGAACCATCCTCCCACCAATATGTGGCCCGGGTGAAAGGAAGCGTTTATGCCTGTGCTTATCTTGCATCTAATGCTACAGCTCAAGATGCAATACAGGCATGTACTTCAATGGCTTCGTTGTTTTGTTTACAGTTACTGTAGTATGAAAGTAGTGTTTTATTTTTTCTAAAATGTTAAGTTCATTTGTCCTACTGTTTTGTTTTTTTTTGCTGAGACTTTTCGGTCATTTGTCCGAAATGACTTGAAAAAATTCGGTCATTTTTTTATTTATTTCGGTCATTTTTTCTGATGAAAATGTTTCCTTTCAAGTAGCTGATACAAACCAAAATTTGCACTTCCTGACCAGCTACAACATTAAGTTTCGCTGAGAAACGTTGTTTTTTTCGGACATTTTGACCGAATTGACTATATTTTTTTCAGACATTTTGCTAAAAAATCGGTCAATGATCGATAAATGACCGAGAAAAACAAAACAGTTGTCCTAACAGTGGATGAATAGTGAACGGAGAAAAGGTTGATCTGCATACGTTTGGATTTTTTTAATGATTGAAAGACATTGATAGACGTATTACTGTAATACTTCCAGATTTTTTATAATATCGTGGTTTGAAAATTAAATGTTAAGGATGTTAATTTTTTCAATGAAATATATTTTTAGCCATTAAATTGGCCATTTACTTTCGCACTGAAAGATAGCTTTGCCGTCTGTACTTACCAGGCTTTCGTCGGCAGCATATCCTACCAGTGAGAGTCTTGGTTCAATTCAAAGTTCGAATGAGCGCTAGTTCGACGCCACTCAAGAACATGTGGCTGTGTCTTTGGACACAAAGATTGGCTTCTTCAGACTCCGGGCATAACCCTGGATGCGACAAAAAAGGCTTCTATTGTTTTAGAAATGTATTAAACTGAGGTAGTGTTACCTCTGAAACCTCATTTGACAAACATCTTTCGTTAAAGGCAAAACAAATAGCATGAAGTTACAATGGTTCAACTGCTGATCTATACTTTTCAGCAGCAATTCAACTGAAAGCAAAACCTTCAAGCTATCAATCTCAGTGACCAATGGTTGAGCTAACGCTTCTGTTTATCTTGCTTTATGTAGGAACTAAAGGCAGATGCGATTTCCAGTCTTCATCACAGATGCAAACTTGCCGCAGAAGATTTACAAGACGCAGAAAAGACTTTGAGTGAAAATTCTGGTACTTTTGAGTTATTGGTCGTTTTTGACATCTCCCATCATATCGGAGTGAAATCTGTTGTTTAAATGATGCTCCGTCTTGTACTGCATTGATTAGAAGTTTTACTAACGTAATGATAACGGGCTAAGACACTCAAATATTGCCAAGGGTTCAAAGGCCTTTACTAGCACATTACACACCTTGATTACGTTTTGCTCAGAAACAAAAAGATTTTGGTTCTCTTTCTCGAAAGTGCTCCAGTCATGAAACACTAGACGAAGAGCCCAAAGGGCGGTCGTTCGAATCCTGTAGGCTGTAGGCGTAGCGTTCGCTGATAATATTTTTGCAGTGGCTGTCTTGGTTTATGGCAGAACTGTTCTATTAACAGATATGTAGAGTGTCGTTTTTATTTCAGTTATAATTCTACCAAAACGCGTTGGATTCTCTGAGCCCGGAGAGAAAGACGGTTTCATGTATTTTGATTATGCTTTTGAGGAGGAGTTATCTGAGGACTGCACTAAAAGAATAAAAGTTTGTTTTTGGTTAAAGTTCACACTTGTGATGTATAGGAACTGAATTCTAAGCTGGAGTATACAGTTTTTAATTTTATACCCGGGTTATTTTGTTGTACTTCGTGGAATTGGGCAGAGAACAACACACATTTGTTTAAATTTGACTTCCATACCCACATAGTCCAATACCATGATGTACAACAGACTCTCTGTGAGCTTATTAACTTAACTGTCACTCATTTCACAGCCAAGAGCATGCTGAATGTTCAATTGTTCATTGTTCAGTCGCATTCTTTGATTAACACCTTCTGAAATAGACACTTATTGGATTTACTTTTCAACAATACATTTTTAAAGTCGGTCATTAAATTTCTATATAGTAGTTGAACAATGCAGTTAATCAATTTATGGTCTTGTTCTCGATGTTACTTATTTACCTGTTTGTACATACTGTTGCGTATTGCTAGGTATTGTTATCTTTCGAATAGGAAAAAAAAGTTAAAATTAAACCTAAGAAGTTTCTGCCAAATGTTGATAAGATGGCACTGTAGTCTACTGATTGTGTTGTTATCCATGCCACAATACTTAACGCGCTACGGATCAGAAATAAAGTGTTCACTTTCACTACTATGGCGTATTGCAAAACAAATATTTAAGGGCAGAAGTGGATGTTTAGGCATGGAAGAAACCATGCTATTACCATTCAGCCTATCGTAGCCTTCGTGGCGAAAACTGGCATGTTGTTTTACTTGCAATCCTTTTAGGAACAATTTGGTATGGATGTTCAGCCTGACGATTTAATCACCGATCTTGAAGACTTTCCTTCAATATCGGACATTGCCGACATCGCTGAAGCGACATATGACGTCATCACGGATCAAGTTGATCACAACAAAGAAGGAAGTCGTTACTTTCAATTCAACGTTGGTTCACGTAAGATCAGCATACTTTTTAGTATGTGCTACACATAGGCGCCGAGTTTAAAATTGTTGCGATCATGCGGAATAAGTGACGTCATGAAACATGACGTCACATGCATGTACTTGTAATTTACAGTAAACATAATACCAAGGCACAATGCAAACCCCAATGATAGTTTAAACACCTTCAAATACTGATTTATATAAATGCAGGCAATGTATGCAGACTACAGCTATGCTCATCCAAACACGAGTCAAGGTTACAATGTTAAGCTTGTTTGTCATTGCGGAATGAATATTTAGCACACAGCAAGGTGTCAATTTTTGCTGAGTCATTGCCGATCGAGGGTTGATTGATTGTAAGCCGACGGGGAGGACTAACAATGCGCTTTGCTGCACAAGAAATGCGAAATATATAGGAATTAAGAAGCTAACAAAAATTAGCAGGCGTGCAACACGCCCGGCCAAAATTACGGACATGTCACGCACTTCCGTATTTGGCGCCTCTGCTGTTATATTCTTTGTTTGCCTTTATTACATATTCATTGGAAGGTATTGTTACATTTTTAATTTTTCAGTTTGTAATTAAATCTCTGCAGCGCCCAAGTTTGTCTTTATTTTTTTGCTTGTTAAGGAGTTAACTTGTTTTTCCTTGTTTTTAAAAGTGTTCATTGAACCTTGGTGTTACTTTCTCATAAATGCTGTTTTTGATTTCAACTTAAATAATGATGTAGAAAATTTTCAACTTTTTGCACTTACTACCCCTTGAGTTGATACTTGCATGATATTATCGCTCTGTGTATCGACTACATTGTTAATTTTTATTTTCAGTGCTTGCTGTTGGGGCTATTATAGCAGTGATACTTGCTATGTTCCTTTTGAGAATGTGAACTTCTTCATAAACGTCAAATCGTCCACTGAGGCATCGACAAACAAGAAATATCACAATGCGTACGTCAGAGATGGTGGAGGTTTGGAAAATTTTCGGTGGCAACACAAAGAAAAACTCACTTTTCAATTTTATGGTTTTATTTTTCTTCATTTTTCTCGTTGGTTATTTCAGTGCCGTCTGGTGCTTGGTGAACATCGGATTGGACAAATTGTTGTGAAGTGTTATGTGAGAGCGAAGGTTTCAGTTACTTTCTTTCGGGCACGTCCAGCAGCAGTAGCCATTGTGTTTCTGTTTTCTCGACGTCAAATCAGAGCAAAACTGATGTTTCCTTTCAGCGATATAACCAGATCTTTTTAAACTGACACTTTACACTTTTTTCCGAACTAAAGCAAATAGAAATGATTTTCTGATATTTGGTCCAATTTTATATCTTCCTATCTTGTCAAGACTTTTAATCGTCCCAAGTTAATTTTGAAGAAAAGCGAACATTTTTTTCTCACGTGCAGCCTTTTGCTCAAAGCCTCATGGTGAAAAGGTGATAGAATCACCACCTAACGATGCTTTACCAATACAATACATTTGTATGCTGAACGCCTACACAGTATGTTTCATTTTTGCCGCCATTTTGATCTAACTAGATTTCGTTTTGGAGATCTGAACTCGTTCCAAGTTTTTGGTTCTCGCAAATTCGTTGTTCGCAGTTCCATTAAGTTTCAAGAAATATGAATTTCTCTAACTTTAATTTTAACTTGGTTCAGCAAATCTGAAAGGAATTCCAGTTGTTGAAATCTGGCTGATTTTTTATGCAGTTGTGCTACTGCAAATTGTTTGTCTAACTAAAACGTTATAACTCGTATTCATATTGCCATGTACCAAATTGTCAGAACTGGACCACGCCTATTGTTTTTCCTGCCAATAGCAATAGACTACCAACACAAAGCTCGTGTGTTCTATCAAAGTGTCTTCATTGCTTGTTACAGCTTTATAAACCGCTTCCCGGCCGACAAAAGTTCACATTGTTCAATGGTAACTGTTTCTGGTTAGGCGGCTATTTGCCATGGATGTATGATATGCTTTGATAATTTGCAATACTTTTTAATTTTGGTTTATTTCTCTTACTCTTAAGTACATTCAAATCTCTACATCAATGTAGACCTGCGGTTTTCAACCCAAAATCCATGAATGTTATTGTTTTCATTTAAAAAAAAAAGCATGAAAATCTTAGCACTGCAGTTCATACATTTAAAAGTGCCCTTGCTTAACTTTCATTGGGGATCAAGTTCAGCGGTCTACGAGGTTTACCATTCTTTGAGTGGCGTGCGTGACTATGAAACGGTTGAGAACCACAAGTCTGGATATATTTTTTATTTGTATCACATACCAATGCTGTTGCATTGTGTTTAGGTTATAGGTCGATATTGTGAACCAGTTGTATGCCATCTTTGTAAAAGGCGACTGGAAATATGTGAATTTACTATTTAAATTGTTTCCTCAGTTTTATGTCTACTTCTTTCATTAGATAACTTTGTGGAAATAAATCTTCTAATTAATACATTCCTTTCAAGCGAAACTGTTTATGGAAAAATAGTCCTACACTTCTCATGGTGTTTTTTTCGTTCGTGCAATCTCTGGCGCTGCCTTTGCCGACTCGTGGAAGCATCTGTCTCCGAAAGTAGCCGGTTGGACGCTTACTGAAGACACATGTTTTTTTCGTGAAACGTCAAGGCGTGCGTAAGCCTAGACACGCTGCTAGGTTTCCTTGAATTAAATAGAATGTTTACAACATCTATCATTATTTCCTAACTTACCGTTGACAAGTATGTTCCAAGGGTGATATCGTTTGCTCTGTTGAGTTTGTAAACTATATTGGTTGATTTCCGTTTTTTTTTTTGTATTTTTTTTTTTTTTGAAAATGTAGAAAACTTTTGATTGATTTCTTGTGTTGTGATTCTTAGATGATATTTATTTCGGTGGCAAAGTATTTAGTAAGAATGTCTATCTATTGGTTTACGAAACCTGATAGCTGCATTATAAAATGAAAACTGCTAGAGTGCTTATGTTTCTACAGCATGTGTTGTATACTTTGTGTATATAGTTAGTTTGTGTAATAAGATGTCAGGTGAAAGCAGAGGCGATCAGCCTATTCCATTTGTGGAAAACGTTAAGAAAATACTGAAGGACGATGGCGTTTTAAAAGTACAGGAATACTGTTGTGACAAAGAAAATTACGAAGAGGTGAGGTAAAAAATAATTAAGTAGCACTTCTAGAAGAAGTATTTTTACCAATAGAAAAGTTGAGTGCTGCATATACAAATCATATTTGACTGTTGGTCCATACAACAGTTAGCGTTAAATATCGCTCAAGCACTTTTGTTCAACGAAGAATTTGAATCTGCCTAACTTTTATCGTTACTTCTGTTGTAACTACAATCTTCTTTCTCCGAATTTTTTGAAAAAAAGCAGACCTATATGATTTTGTGTTGTGCTTTATAAGGCGAAGGTTGCACGATAATAATCTGTTGACACACACAAGCTACTGCACAAGGGACAATAAATAAAACTTTTTATTCAAACACTCTTCCACATGCAATCTGGTTCCTGCAAGCTTTTTACTCATAACAATTATTTGAAAATTCTGCTTTATGTCTTGCAGTGACAGATTTTCTGTTAACCTCTCAAGCTGCTTTTCAGGTCGGTGAGAATGGCTGGGACATATTGTCATTACTAATGACGCATTTGAAAGATGAAAAAGTTGAGGACGAACAGCTTGAAATATTTCAACAAATCTTCACACACATCGCAACTGCATCAAAGCCAAAAGAAATTCTGTTGTCAATTCTTGAGCAGTTTGACCCAATGGTTGAATTGGCCATTGTGCAACTACTACTTCCCGCACTTTCTGTTGGTGAGTTGCTACTTTTTTTCATCGACTTTTCATAAAAAAATCTGCTGTTGCTTTGAAATTATCCAATATCTGCATTACTCTATTGATTAAATAACAAAAATGTACTACAATGTAGATTTATTTGCATTGGAAAACTATGGGTAAAATGGTTGGTTTAAATTTTTTATGCTGACATAACTCTAAGGTAGTGCGGACGGCTTTATCAACCTAACTGAGAGTGTGAGGTTTTACCAGCTGACATTAATTTTTCAGCTTGCAAGCGTTCGGTGTTAACAGACAAGCGGAACCACTGTCACAACCTCAGTATGGTGTTTTCAACGTTGACGTATTACCTTGAGGGTTTAAATCTACCAAAGTACAACGATTTTGAGCCAATGAAAAACGCCGAGGTTTCGGAAGAACTTAAAATCGCAAGGTAGTCTATGTTATTCTAAGAAGTACCAGCGCTCTTTAAAACAGAGCATTGCAGCTAACTACTTGATGTTTCAGTGTTGCAAATGGTTTATAAATCCGATCTAGAACTATGGGGTGACAGGTTGTGGTCTCGTCTGACACCACATATCTTGGGTTGCTTGTTTGGCTTATCTGTAAAGCCAGTAGCCACCCAAAGAATCTTGGCGTTTTTAATGTGTAAATTATTTCTTCAAATATATGTATAGTATGTAATGATGTTTGGGATATGTTTGCTAAATTTGGTTTGTACACACAGAGTTTTGTATTGGATCTTCTTGGTTCTTCCTGCTTAAATTTCCTTAATAGAAGAAAGTTGTATTTAGATTTGTGGGCAGCTGCACTGAACTAGGAAGTGCTTTGATGGAAGAAATAAAAACGCTTTTCAAAAATAACGAAATCCACGAAGCACATTTCAACGCGGTCAAGATGGAATTCATGAACGTGAGTCGTTTTCTACCGGCACTGAATGCATTAGTTCCGGACCGGGAGCCGATCCCACATCTTATAACTAAGTCTTATGTGCCGCATTCTCAGTTTCTTCGGTCAACAATACAATGAAGCTAAAAAACATCATTGCTTAAAAGTTCTGCAACAATCCCAAAACTTTCTATAATTTTCTGAATCAAAAAGTTTGAACCTGAAGTTCTAGGTTGCGTTCCATCGAATCCTGTCTTCTACTGCTTTTAAGAAAGAACAGCCGGATAAATCATAATTTTTGCGCATTCGCCATTTTTGTTATAAAATTAATATTTTCAGTATTGCAGTGGGCTCTTGGAAAGGCTCTCATACTTGGACATGGACAAACAAAGTTTGCTTAAGCCTGACAATCCACTTTGTACTTCGTGCAGCAAAACGCAAGAGCCCGTTAAAAGCGAGAACTTACAACAAAGTAAAGAATATTTTTCATCTATTTATTTGCTTGTAAACATGTTTCAAGGTTGTTTGGTTTTGTAATATTTGAATGTTTAAACATTGACTATTTTCAATGTCACTTTTGCATGATTTGTTTTTGGAAAGTGGTTTATCTTTTCTATGATGACTTCACAAATGTTGAAAAAATGCTTCTCTGGAACTGACTATATGCTTGGCGAGTGCTCGTCACATGCTGGTAGAAGGAGTTTTAAACATCAGATAGTCGTTAATTTCGCCGTGAAGCAAATCATGAATCTGATGTAACAACACGGTTTCGCTTGGGCCCACCTACCTCACGTTTAAATCTTTGTAGACGGCTGTTATTATTTCTCAATGGGTTGAGATGAAGTTTTGGGAGTGTCACAATCCATGAGCGAACAATGAGGCTGTCATTTTTTTAAATAAAAAGAATTAGGTTTTGGTGAATACTGCCCAGCCAATATACCAATTTTTTTATTAAATTTCGTTCTGTAGTATTCAGACTCACGCTAATTTGGTTTAAGGATATTGAGACTTAAAAACTGTAGCGACCACCGCCTCATTGAAATAGTGTTGATCATTTCAACCTCAGCTGAGAGGAGCAGTGCAGCCTCCGCCAGCAAGTTGTGCGCATTGATGCGGATGTTATCTTCTTCCTGGGAGCTTCTTTGTATCTTCAACTGGAACAAGCTCCACAGAAATGACAGGAAATTTACTGAAGAAGAAAGTGCGAAAATAGAGTTGGCACGTGCCTGCTACTTGTACACCGTCCTCATCAAACAAAGTGAAACCTTGTCTTTTCCTCAGGTACGTGTTTTGATCGTATTTGCATTGAAATGAATGTTTGCATCTTGCAAAAAATTTAAATATAAGCTACTGTTTGACTTTGCTTCCAAATCAGTTAAAAGTTGATTAAATGTGAAGCGGACGCATGGACCTTTTCAATGCCTAAGTGTAGTGGTGTCTTAATGAATGGCTTTGGTTTCAGGCCATTCATTGGTGAACTTACGCAGTGTTGTCGTTTGTAGGTCGGGAGTCCTGAATTTGTGTTTTTGCGAACCATTCCATCAATATTAGCTTTCTGGAAAACACCTGACCCTGTTCAATTTCACAAAGGTAAGGGTCGTTACCGACTTCCATGCAAACATTGTTATGAAATGTTAGCAAACGAACTTAACCACGTGCGTGAAATGGGGTCAGTGCTGTTTCAAGTTTGAAGTTATAACTTGTTGATTAAGTACCGCGGGCCACCACATTGGTAACTACGCGAAGACAGGATGTACAATTGTTCAGCTTCCGAGCATATAAATTTACGTGAGGTGTAGTTTGGAAATTATAGAATATTTGTTATAAGTTTTTAAACAGTCCTCGTTTCTTACGTTCTGATTTGAGTTTTGTGATGCAAGTGCCTGAATATATGTGAATTGTTTGTTCATACGGAAAATTTATAAACAATTAGGCTAATTGCAGGGTTAGAACTGTGCAGATTTGTCACAAATCGTCTGGAGCCTTTATCGTTGCAATGTGGCACCATCAACCACTCGCTGAAGGACACTGCAGCAAAGCAGCCGTGCAAAAGTCTGCTCGATCAAGCAGTCAACATCACTGTCCACTGCCCGTCTAAGATACTGCGTCAGAGAGCAGCACAGTTTTTAATCAGGTGATTTATACGGGCGATTCACTTCAAAGATAGCTACAGTTTATATTTTTACATCGCTTCTTCGTCACAAGACAATATGAACGATTTACAAAGGTAATTCTTGCTAGCAGGGTAGTTTGTAACAAAACCAGTGCAACACAGCCGACATTGGTTTAGTTAAACACAAGAAATGTACTTTGACGGCAGTTTTAGAGCTTTTTTTGTTTTCATTGGCCGATGGGGCATTTTTACTCGTAGCGGGAGGTTGTCATTTCCAACCTGTACGCCGTCGCAATGAAATTCCAACCCTAAGCGAACGATTGTCGCTCCTGCAGTTATCTCGGCTGGATGTGTTAGTGGGATGATGATCTGAAATGAAGGAGCGGAGTTTGTCCACAATGTCCAGCCAGCAAAATCCATCTTTTTTACATTGATTCAACGCTCGCAGACGTTGAATTAATAGAAAAAGGATTGTTTGTTGGCTGGGCTGTGGGTAGTTATATCACCGTTCATTTGTCGCTCGTGCAGTCAACAACAGGTGTTTATTGGCGTCGCTAAACCAAGCTGCCACTGGCAGTCAGATGACAGGAGACGTTCATTTAGAGAGCATATAACGAAATTATTACTCTGTCAAATTATATGCATTTCATAGATTTTTAGATAAGTTCACTTGGATGGACAGATACAATTTACTCTATCACCTGCTTACTACTGTGGAACACTGTGGCGTCCTTGGCTATCTCACTGGTTATTTTAAAGACAAGCTGGCACAGATACTACAGGTACAAGACACCGTGTTGTGTCTACTAGACTCTCCAACCTGGTTTTGTGGTGATGCAACACTCAAACAGCTTACAAAGTTTGCTTGAAACGCCACGTGTTCCTTATAATTTTTCGTGTGTTTTTCCAATTAAGATCTAGAGTCGTAGAGACATCAGACACCGCTTTAACCACCAATGCTCCTGAAACATAATTAATTGTGTTGTTGAATACACTGCCATAGTGTGTTGAATTAAACTTGAACCGATAGTTCTTAAGGGCTGAAGTTTTACAAACCTTATTAGCAGTGTATTAGTGTTTTTGCAACTGAAAGTTGCTGAGTCATTTCACTTTTTCAATGATAGGATCCTGTGCCACTAAACTGCGAGTATTTCATTGAGCGAACCAGATTACATCGAGTTTTGGATGTCTGTCTTGCTTTAAACGACGGATCGGAAACTGATTTGTTGTCGGAATACGACAAGTTAATGGCATCACTTAATCTTATTCGATTTCTTTTCATCAGAGACTCCGGCGACAAGGTATGCTTAGTAAAGTATTAATTACAAATGTTAACTTTTTTATTTTTGTCCAACTTTTTCAAGTCCAGAATGTTTTTGGAGCTTTATTCGTTGCTGATACAATGGATTTAGTTTGATTTGATTTGAATTAAGTAGAAGGCAGGCGCGAATCTAAGAGTTTTTTTCGGGGGGGGGCCAGAAAATTTGAAAATCAATTAAAAAGAAAGAAAAAGCTAAACAGACATGTACAATGATACTACGACATATACGATATGCTAGAAAATAGACATTAAAACAATCATTTTCATCAATTGTAATGCCGAGGGACTAATATCAGCTGTTTAGAAGCATATCAAACTATTTGATGCGGAAACATACAATTTTTTACAAAATTTTGGGGTGGGCCCCCTGGCCCCCCCCCCCCATAAATCCGCGCCTGGTAGAAGGCCTATGTCTATTAACAAAAAAAACTTGTTCGTAACGAAGGAAAGTGGTAGTGGCGTAACGTCCATTCATGCCATGTAGTAATTGTAGTATAGCTATCAACAGGGACTATCCTAGTCCGTCTTTATGTTTTATCGCTCCCTGTGCTTAGACTGGAATATGGGGCAGAGCAACATCAGTGGAGAAGAAATACCTCGAACCCCTTCGAACGGGAATCAACCTCTCAAGGATGCATTTCCGAGAAGAACTAAAGAAGCAATCAAGCCCCCAAAGGGGTGAGTCACTGACATGCTTGTATTGTGTCAAAAATGAACCGAAGCAAATCTAGCTTGAGTTCTTGACATTTGTCTATTCATGACGTAAGGCTAAGTAACATGTACCGGTGTACCCGCATACACATTGGCTTTTTCCGTTGGTATGCAAGCTTTACCTCGGCACGCTACCGCACACAGGCTGCTATTTCTTGCATTACCAAGACATTTTCATTTGCAGAGGACAGCAAAAGACCCGACTTTTACATCAACGGCATCAGCTTACCATCACTACCTCCAAAAGACAGAAGATTGGTAAGAACATGTGGTCTTCCTTTGTGTTATTATCTTTATCCTGCATTGCGGGAAAGCGGACTTGAGCGCTATGCATCGGTCTACGCCTTCCGACGTACACCTGACCCACGCTGCAGCCGACGGCAATGTCTGTTTCCGGTTGTCTACTCTACTTATGACTTAAATTTGGTACTACCCATTACTCGAAATCGATCACTGGGTAGAGGCAATTATCGTAAAGTTTCTTGCCCAGAGAAACAACAGCAAGTGCGGGTGGCTGGAGTCGAACATGCAGGCTCTCGACTGCGAGCCCAACGCGCTAACCACTCGGCCAGCGTCACGTAAGCTGTGACATCACAATCATCTTCCCTATTCCTTGTCTTGCTGTCATACATTGAAGTAAACGTACATTGAAATAAACGTCATGAAATTTCACACCGTAAGCAACTTTTACCGCATTGCCTCGTAACACTAAAGTTATTTTGTGATGTCACAGCTTACGGTACACTACCTGTCGGATACATCAATGCAAGCATTAGTTTACTGAGTTTCGCTCTGAATTTCCATATACACAAACAATTTGTTTGCTTTCATTGGAAAAAAGCACCCATTTTTGTCAAGGTAACATCTCCCCTCTTCTTGCAGACCTGAAGTGGACTGTTCATTAGGGTGTTTCATTTTTTTACCATTTTTGAAATTCAAAATGCCTGGGGTCGCATCTGGTGGTATTTGGGGAAAAAAGTTTACACTCTAAATTTTTTTCAATTATGACGTCATATTGAGGTGGTCCACGAGGTTTGAAATTTTTGGGCCTCAAAATCTCGAAATTTGGCCGTATCTCCGGAACCGCTCATCATAGATTGACAAAATTAGTATCAAAATGCGCAAAAGAGTCGGTTTCCTATACCTGCTGTAGAGAATATTAAGGTCTATCTGCTTCGGAAAAAAAGTTATTTCAAAAAATCTGATTTTCGGTCTATTTTCTTCTGATGAACAGAGATCAGGTGATCAAAATAAAAGTTTTTCTGTATTTTTCCATCTTGGAAGCTGTTATTGCGTAATAATAGTTGGTGTTAAGGTTTTAGTACTGGGCTTGTCTAGTCTTGCTATCTGGTTAAGCAAAGCCCCATCTTGCATTGCTCCGTGACTCTTCTTGGCGCCATCCACAAAAGAAATGACATGGGAAAGATATATTTCGTTGATGTGGAACATGCATTCAGGGGTATGAATATCATGACCAACTTCATCATTAAAATAATTGACCATTAGAGTATTGACTCCGGACTTTTTCCTGTGTTGAGAGCAGTCGTATCAGCCATGACTAAATATACTTGGGATAGGTGAACTTTGCAAGCCTCCTGGATGATGGTGCCAAAAATCAGTTCTGCAGTGACCGACACACTTAGGAAAAGATTTAACAGAAGGACACTTTCGTGCTTCATGCCATTATCATCAACAAGTTGGCCCAAGAAAACGTATCGATCTATTTCATCGACAACGCGCCCATCATAACATAACTGCATGGCAGAAGCTGAGTTGAGAAGATTCTCACTTTCCATCAGAGATTTTTCTCTCGTTTTTTGTCGTTGGTGGTATACTGTCGAAGGTGATGCAGCATTGCAGCTACTTGATCTTTTCCAAGAACCGAGCTCATAAGATTTGATTGCTGGCGTACCGAAGTCATCCTACGATCAGCAAGTACACAACTTTTATCTTTTATGGAAAAAAAATGTACTTTCTTGTACACTTTTCCCCAAACAGCTGGTTTCAGAGGCACGTATTCCTTATCATCTTCCCTATTCATATCACCATCAGAGTCGCTTTCGCTACTGTGTAGACATCTAACTACTTCATTTCTTTTTCTCTGTTTCAAACATAGTAGTGCCGATGCTTTGGCAGATTGTATGCCAGAAGTGCTAGGTTTCTCTGTTTGCTAAGCACTGGAAGACCAGCTTTTTTCCATATGCGAACTACATCATTCAGCAGTTCATCTTTCAAATCTTTGAAATGAAGTATTTTCTTCAAAAACTTAGAATTAGTTTTGGCTACTTTCTTCCTCAAGTAAAAATAGTGACTGACTATATCTGAATTAAGGGGAAGCACATTTCTCTCCAATTCCTTGAAGTTTTGCATCGACTTACTAATACTTGACCTTGATGCCATAATGACACTTAATCTAAAGCAGGTGAGCAGCATACCTCTTCCTCAACGGTTAGGCTACATTAATATTATAATAGTAGGAAAGGTCAATGGTGAGAGCAATGTGTGGGGTGAAAACGAGAAGGGAAAAAAGGACTGAAGAATTGTTGGATATGCTAGAGATGAGAGAGACCATAGGCATAGACCAACTGGCAAGGGCAAATGGAGTAAGATGGTATGGACATGTTTCGGTTTCATGATAAGGAGGGAGGAAGGAAGTTTTCTTAGAAAGGCACTAGATCTAAAGGTGGATGGGAAGAGGAAACGCGGTCGTCCAAGAAGAACGTGAAAACTACAAGTGAAGGATGAATTTAAAAAAAGTCGGACTGAAGGAGGAAGATGCAAGGGACAGGGTGAAATGGAGAAAAGGGATTAAAACAATTGCTGCACGGAAACAATCGGCCACCCCCACTAGTAGGGAACAAACCGACGATGGATTATGATGATGAATACCTTCAAATTACTATTTCATCTCTTGCAAAACGAACAAGGACTATTATTACGCAATAGCAGCTTCCAAGATGGAAAAATACAGAAAAACTTCTTATCTTGATCACCTGATCTCTGTTCATCAGAAGAAAATATACCAAAAATCAGATTTTTTTAAATAACTTTTTTTCTGAAGCAGATAGACCTTAAAGGCATACTAAAGGAAAATTTCAAACCGTTATTAAGCATTAAAATGAGTTAACTGAACATTCAAGAATACATTTCAAAAACAATTACCGAAAAAAAATTGTTTTCAATGGCGCTGGCAAGGCCCAAAGTCCAGTGTTTCATTTATTTTTATTTTTTTCAAAATGACCAAAACGTGCAAACACTGCTCGAGAATACGTCATAAAAGCCAGCAATAACAAAAGCCACGTTACCACATCTGATGTTTTGAGCAAACTGTCTGCTGTTTTGATGTTAAAATGTGCTGTTTTGATGTACATACATACATAGCCTACAGTCAAATCGCCCGCACAGTAACAATTATTGCGTGATCGGTTGATTGCTAGCCTTTATGACGTAGACTATACAGTCGCACGCTTCGTTGCTCAGGCTCAATCTCGTTTTGAAAGCTCTGACAAAAGCACGCGCACAATGGTGGTCAGACCGCAATGGGGCAAAATTTTATTGAAAATCGTTTTATGGTAGCATGTTAAACACAAAGAACGTGGAAAATCGCCAAGTCAGGTTTTTCCTTTAGTACCCCTTTAATATTCTCTACATCAGGTATAGAAAACCGACCCTTCTGCGCATTTTGATACTAATTTTGTCGATCTATGATGAGTGGTTCCGGAGATACGGCCAAACTTCGAGATTTTGAGGCCCAAAAATTTCAAACCTCGTGGACCACCTCAATATGACGTCATAATTGAAAAAAAATTGGGGTGTAAACTTTTTACCCCAAATACCACCAGATGGGACCCCAGGCATTTTGAATTTCAAAAATGGTGAAAAAATGAAACACCCTACTGTTCATACAATCATTTTAAAGATAAACATAAATTCTGCTTTTGTTACCACAGGCGCTGGAGTCGGCAATTCACAGCTTCGATATGATGGAAACTGTTTGCATACGTGTTCAGCAACTCATTGACGAAAGGAGGTTTGGTTCGGCGAATTAACTTCGGCTGCTGCTACCGATCCAACTCGTTGTGTCTTGTCAAAGGCTGCTCAGTTTTTCTTTGCGTTTTGTTATAGTGAAATAAAAATTTTTACTTTTCTCAAAATTTGAGAAGTGGAAGGAGTCGCTTCAATGTGAAGGTATGCGTGTCAACATCAAAAAGACAAAGGTCGTAATAAGTGGAAAGGAAGGGGAAACCACAATGAGCAAAATTGACCCATGTGGAAGAAGAGTGATGGCAAATTCTGTTAAGTGTGCGACATGCAGAAAGTGGGTGCAAGATGCAAGAAGATCGAAGAAGGAATGGTTGGTCCTGTTGAAAAGCTGAATGACAAAGTTGAATCCGTGAATGCCTTTTGCTATCTAGGAGATAGATTGAATGCCAGTGGTGGTTGTGAAGCGGCAGTGACTGCAAGAGTAAGGTTTAGTTAGGTGAAATTCAGAGAGTGTCGAGAGTTGTTGTGTGGTAGAAGATTTCCGTTGAAAATAAGAGGAAGAATTTATACTAGTTGTGTGAGATCTGCAATGCTGTACGGAAGTGAGACATGGTGCTTATGGGAAAACGAATTGGCGATTTTAAGGAATACGGTACCGAAGAACTTGTGAACTTGCTTGGATTGAATGAGAATGTTGATAAGTTGGCGAAAGCGAATGGAGTGAGGTGGTATGGGCATGTTTTGAGAAGGGATGCAGATGATGTTTTGAGAAGAGCGCTGGAGTTGCAAGTGGAGGGTCGTAGAATACAAGGAAGACCCAAGAAAACGTGGAAAGGGCAAGTTGAGGAGGAAAGCAGTAAGGTAGGCTTGACAAGAGAGGACGCGTTAGACAGATCGATGCGGAGGCAGGGTGTGAAGGCGATTGTGGCACTTGGAGGTGAATCCGGCCACCCTCGGTAACGGGGACATCACCGGATTAAAACTGGACAGAGGTGGGCACCCGCTACTTTTAAAGTAGCACGCTACCGCTACTTGGGCCAAAGTAGCGCGCGCTACCAATTTACAAAAGTAGCGCGCTACCGCTACTCGGGCCAAAGTAGCGCGCGCTACTTTTGTCTAAAATGACACTAGGAAACACTCAAGTCCCTAGTGACGCAAAAATGACCTTGAAAACGAATGTTATCATTCGTTTACGCTGTCATTTTAATGTCGTTATTGAAAACACGTTCTAAGGGAAATTTATTGTTACGCATCTTTCAAAAACACGAGCATTTCAAAATGAGAGTCACTAAGTCTTGCCCGCTTAAGCACATCTTTTCCAACAGAAAAAAGTTTCTCCGCCGCAGCACTGGAAGGAATGGGGGTGTTGTATTTAATGAACAGATGTTTTAACTCGGTATTCGAAAAGCTCAAGGACTTGCTCTTGTCCGAAAAAAAGGCGTCCACAATGTTGCTTCCTTCTGCACCGACGTTTCATGGGACGGCGCAAACACTCCAAAAAATACATCCTCAGAGTCATGACTAGTGTTGGTGTCACGCTTATCGGTATCAACCTGGCTTGATGTCTCCCGCAACAGTCGAATTACATCTGTCTTGATTTTTTCTCGCAGTGCGTCAGCATCATCCGTGGAAACGTAGTGCAGAAATTGTAGCCACGACGTCTTGAAGGAGGGATGAAGACATGATGCCATAACGCATTTCACGTTGTTGAAGCACTTGTTGAATCGTTTCTTCACCCCTTCAAGGACTTTCACTTTCAACTCCTCACAGGTCACAAGATCACTGATCTCGGTCAACTTCTTCCCGCAAATTGTGATGGTTGGAAGCAAGACTCCGTAATATGCCTTGGACTCGCCCTGGAGAATGTCTAAAGCCTGGCAGATAGGCTTCATCACACGGAGATATTCGCCGAAGAAGTTGACGTCAGCTAGAAAAGACCGAAACTTTGCAACCAAGCCGATTATATAGCTGCTTGACCACGCCAGCATTTCAAAAAAACAAGGATTTTTTTCAATTTAAATTAAAAAGTAGCGGTAGCGGGAGTGCGACTGAAAAAAAGTAGCGCCTTTCCCGCTACTTTGGAATAAAAATAGCGCTGCTACTGCAGCCGCTACTCCAACTAAAAAGTAGCGCCGCTACCGCTACTTTTACCAAAAAAGTAGCGCCGCTACAAAAGTAGCGCGCTACTGCCCACCTCTGAAACTGGACTACTACTTTTATCGCTTTCCACTTTCACGCAAGCACGTCAAGAAAGTTCATTTGTATTTCATTTGAGAACGATAATAAATATTTTCTAAACGGCAGATTTGACTGGAGAACTTTGAAATCTCGAAAACTAACAGACACAGCATTTCATAAAAAACAATACTGTAAGCTACCAGCGCACCACCACAGTGAAAAACAAACAAGTTGAAATCCCCAGACAGAAAAATCCGTTATCTTTACAAACAGATTTTGCTGTCTGAGCGATCAGTAACAACGTATTCGCAGCACAGAACAGTTATCGAGGTTTAAACAAGTAACCTCCAAGACACGTGAACAATCGTGCCGTTAATTGTTTATCGTTGATAGAATGGAAGGGGAAACTTTCAGTACGGTACAAACACCGCAGTAAAGTTGTCGAAGCGAGTTGGGAAAACCACGACGGACGCCGAGTCTAATACGTTTCATGAAACTTCATGTAATCAGGCGTGCTTGGCCGAGCGTAGGATTGCAGGTTGTTGTAGTAATTGTTCATGTCAATACCATGCTGCATCATAAAGCGAGGATCTTCTGACGGATCAGCAAACTCAGGCATGTACCTAAAACATCAAAAATAATAAACTATAAGGCATCGGTATGGGGGGCGAAGAATTCGCATCACCTAAAATAACCCGATAAAATGTGGTGTCTACCACAGGCATCATTGACAATATTATACTTTTCTTTCCAACCATGCTCTCAGGCTTGTTCTTTAATTCATAGCGTTTGTGCAACAATTTTCTGAATGATTGCCAAGCAACAGCGAGTAACGACGACACAAAAACATAATCCATAACGTACGATGGATATCCGGATGGTACGATGTGTCCGGATGCAAGTCCGTTCCTGAGCGTCTCCTCATCGATGAATTCTGGCTTCAATCCTCCGTTTTCCAACAACACATCGTCATCAAAATCTGCGATATAATAATTGTCGGGTTACGTTATCCGCCCCAATAGCTCTGGTTAGCGCGTGACTTCGTTAACGAAGAAGCTTCAAGATCAAGGGTTGCTGGTTCGACTCTCGGGGTGTGCGCTTGAGTAACGCATGTAAGGACTGCTTTCTTCAGCGGCACCTAATGGATAGAATAATTCCCTGGCAACAACACTTCAATAGTCGGAAAACTTCACTCTGTCAATCTCGGTGACCGGGCCTGCGTCAAAAGCCTCTACAAGTGTGCAAAACTACCAGGAATAACCTATCACGGCTTTGCGATCTTCATAAAACTAATGTTTTTATCGAGGCGTGGTAGGCTTGACTAGAGGCACTGTGTTCCTTCACAGTCACAGAAGGCAGACTGCACTACATAATGCAGCAATAGCCATAAAATAACGCATTGAGTGGTAAAGTATATACCAGGAAGTGAACCGATTTATCCCACCACAGCTAATGTCAAGGATAGAATGTAATGTGCAATTTTTATCCAAAAAATTCGCTCACACCATACTTCGAGTACTATGACAGTTTTTCGAACGAACAAACATGATTTCATTCGAGTGGGTTTTGTGTAAGTTCTGCAAAGAAAATTACGCAGCAGGTTCCTCTTCAGAAAACCTCATTTTGATAAAATTTGAAACAAAATCATCGTCGGTAGACTAGCGTCCTCATCACAAATATCAAAAAAAGGCAAATGACATTTATCGGGCATGTCTACCGCAAATGCGGAATTGAACACTCGGCAATGATGGGGCGACTTCCTGGTCAGAGGCACCGGGGGCGTCCACGTTTGGAAATCTTCAAAAATCTTCCAACATGGACAAACCAAGATTTTGAAAACTTAATTAGAACTATGGACAATCGATCGTTGTGGAGACTCACTTATTCAGGCTTGGCCGATGATGATGATGAAACTGTGGTGGCATAATTGTCAGCAATATTTCAAGAAATATCATGTGAAGCAACTAAAAAAACTCACTGGGCTCGTAGAGAAGATCATCATCGTGAAGGTAAGGCGTTAAAACGTCGTCGTACAAATCATCTTCGTCATTTTGTTGTTGGGTTTCCACCATTTCTATCCACTGGGAGTTGTGCCAACGAAACTTTTCAAGCTTTAGTCTCTTCGCCCAATTGTCGTCATATTCCTAGCAATCAAAGAAATACGAACTGCTGAGGGATTAAGACAATTGCTGCGCGGAAACAATCGGCCACCCCCACTAGTGGGGAACAAACCGACGATGGATTATGATGATGATGATGAACGAGAAAATAACGACATCCATAAAAAAAATGTCTTGGCTTTTGATATTATGGTCAACTTAAAGATCTGAAAACAATCACAAAAGTTGAACCGTCAGACGATAGTTCCGCTGGGTAAAATTAAGTTATAGTTGCATTTCTTTATCCAGCTATTAATATGGAAATGTGTTTTAAACCTATAAACTGGAGATACGCATCAGCAACTCCTTAATCTACTGAAACCTAAAAATAAAATACTGCTTTGTTGATCTTCACAGCTCCGACTTTCTAAATAGAAAGAAACTAAAGAAATATTTCCACTTTCCCACCATGATCATGTCGAGTGTGTTGTCACAGACTTTCCTTATCTCTGCATTGCGGTCGTGCATCAGGTCTATGAGGTATGCTGGCACCTAATGGGAGAAATAAAAACGTTACCAGCTTCCTGAAGTCAATTCTATATAATCTACCAGGCTTTCAGTAAATCATTATAAGCCCAAATGGTGAGAAATAGAATGATTACTAGGATGTGTAATTTGTTGTCTGCCAAATTTTATAATCAATTATTTTAAACAAACTCAACGCAGAAAACTAGGTCTGGAAGGAAAGACTTTCATTAAAATGTGATTTAGTTTGGGGCTTGTAAGATGCTGTTTAAATACAATACGTCAAGGCAGGACCATCATATTGCAATATACTCTGTACAAGTGCACAGTGTACATCGGCAGAGGTAAAGAAAGTAACAAAATTGCGTGATACAATATTTGAGCAGGTTCAAACCAGACGTTGAATCAATGTAAAAAACGGTTGATTTGCAGCCTGGAAAAGTTAGAGCAAGCAACCTGAGTCTTTGAAACGATGACGTTCCTAGTCTCAGCATGCCATATCATCTGGTAGAAGACGTAAGCTATTTGTAACACCAACTCATCGTCTTCTTGTTTGGCTAAAAATGAACACAATTATTGTGGTTTCAGACGAATTTCGCTCCAGCATGCTGTAAAAGCCATGCACTTGCAAATCCATCAAAAAAAAGTTTATGTATAATTTTTTTTATCACAAATCTCCTGCGCATGCCGTACTTGTTCTAGGCCTAGGCTTGTTTGTTTCCATCAATAATTACGAAATTTATCTATTCGAAAAATGTATTTGGTTAACATTGGAAGGGCTTTTGGCTTTGTCTAAACAAACCAATCAGGCGATGTCTTACTGTGCACGTTTTCACGACATCTTTTAAAACGCTTCAACAATAGAATATGAAGAATCGTATTCACATTACCTTGGAGAAGATCAATCAGTACTTGGATGATACCAGAGTTAGCCAACATGGCGGCACAATCACTGTCAAAAGCAACTGTCCCAAGCAGAACAATGCACTCGAGTACCAAGTCATCTTCCGCGCTGCCTGCAAGAAATACAAGTCGTTTCAGTCATTTTTTGCATTGGTACACGTTTTTTTTTAACGTTGAATCATTGGACTTGTATCCATTTTATAATCACCATCCAGCAAATCAATATCTTTTACAATGACTCGCAGTGAGACAAACAAAAAAAATAACTTTAGCGGGTTTACATGTTTTGTTAAAGATATAACATAATTAAAAAATCTACGCAAACGTTTTCGACACGTACGTGTGTCCTCATCAGGAATTATTTAAATCTGCAATATACATAAAATGAAAATTATAAGGTAAATCTGACTAGTGACAATAACGATACTCTGGACTGAAAAGCACAAACTGAACAAGTGATACAAGAATGAAATGACGGGATACAGATCACATGAGGTGTAAAATACAGGCGTATGACAAACAATTAGAACACACACAAAAGGAACGATAAACCACAAGCAAATAACTGCTTGTTGAGAGACGGATTATTACGTTTGATTCTTAAGGCTTCCATGATCTTAGTCTGAAATTCAGATCTGCCTCAAGAGATGATTTTAGATTGGTCGATCGAGACATTGTCAGTGCATGTCACACAAAGGCGATGTGCTCTTCAATTGCACTTTTAGTAGTTAAGTTTGGGTTTCAGTGCTCCCCGGCCCTTGTCAACAAATGTCTGGTTGACATACCAATGTATGTCTGGTTTGTGTCACGCAAACAACTAAACTAATATACAACATTCGCAGAAAGAGTAAAGGAGGTAGGCGACTCCAGCTGAAAATATTGGTGGACTTTAAATTTTTTATATACAGGATGAATATCACATGGAAATTTCTTTTTTATAAGTTTAGCTAGATTTTTTGCAAAACTGGTTGAATCTTTTCCTTTATGATTCATAGTGGTCTGCAGACGAAAGGGACTGAATTTATAGCTGGGTTTAAATAAAGATGACAGGTCCTTACCTGGGATCAGTACTCTCTGTATAAACGACATGAGATCATATCGCTCCAGAATGGAGCCATAGTCGATGCTGGGATGGTTAAGATTGGCCAATGTTCCAAGACATTCGATGACGAAATCCTCTTCTTTCTCTGTTTTGATCGCCTTCGCAAACACCCCAGCATACCCCTTCGAGAAGATTGCATCATGGTTATTGCTGTTAAGTTGAGCCATATGAACGGCTGTTAGACGAAGTGGTACTTCAACAAACACAATATACTGTAAGTAACCATAAGACAAATAACTTTTTCTACCTTTTATTTAATTTTCTTACTTCCAGAAAACAGTTTATATTATTATAGCTTTACTTCGTTGTTGTCAGGTCAAACGTTTTGTTCAGACACCTTCAATCAAAAATTATGCAAACATATTTTCAAGCAGTCTAGAGTTTGTTATATTCAAGCTGATGCTCGGTAGTTGAAGATTTAGATCAAGTAAAATGAAAAGCAAGAAAGCCAATCTTAATGTCCACCTTCATTCAACGTCACAAAGTGTCACAGGTGACGAACCAGAACCCTTTAGAACGTAGCAAGTGGTTACATGTGAGAATGGATTGAAGCATACGTCGGATGAGATTCAAACCAGCACCCACAAACATTCCACAGTGCATGTCACTCACGCCATTCTACCAACCGAGCTGTCATCTTGTCGAAAATGATATATTTTTACGTAACAATGCACAAATAATCCAAAGCCAAATCCAATGCAAACACGCGCTTTGGAAATTGATATCAGTCACTTCTTTTGCGTATGAGCAATGAGCATCGAATATATCAGTGGCGCTGTTATGAGTCTGTTTCAACGTTAAACTTACAATGAACAGTTCCTTGGTGGGCCCGTCATGCTGAGACATGTTCCGCAGCATCTTGAGCAGCAGCCCGTCTTTATATTTGAAGGCTCTCTTCACCAAATACTTGAGCGCCTTGCCATCCTCCCATTCGCACATCATCTGTGAGACGGAAGCATTCAGATAATGAATTCCAGTATTGCTTCATTGCTTAAAGGTTGATAACCTCAGAAAAACCATGAACAGATCGAAAAGATTAGCCTATCAAGTTATGCGGCTTCCTTTTCGCCCGAAATTAATGCCTCAGGTTAAACAAGGTTCTGTTGTTACGTGACCGAACTAAAATCCACCGACACTTAAACGGGGACTCTACATCACCTGCAGAGCTGATTGAATGCCATGCAAGCTGCTTATGAGCAATGAGATGGCAGTGAAAGATATTTGAACTTTTCGCAACATTTTTTTAATGGCTGCTATTTTTTTAACATTTACAAAAAGACTATGAAGATTCCAAGATTGAGAAACTCAGGTACAAATCCCAGTGTCTGGGCTGCTATTGAAGCTACTCAATCCAAAAAAATTAGAAAACTAAACATGAATCTTTTAGCTATCGTAACCAAGAACACCCATGCAGTTGTTGCGTTCAAAGCATGCGTTCAGTTTTTCAACTTAAAACTATGAATAGTCACTGATATTCGTCATGCACGAGTTCAGCACCTGACCTGAGTGTTTCTTTTCTTTGTAGCGATGTTTATGCACAGGGCTGCCACTTCAATGTTGATAGGACCGGGTGGAGATTGAAACACCAGCTCGATCAACTGAAAGAATACCGATGTAAAGTGACCTAGCCGTGCTCGCTTGATCTCAGTCATAAACACAATCCAATAAAAATGTTTAGAAGATAAAATGAAACGAAAACTTAAACAATCCACGTCACCACCCTCTGTGCAGTGTGACTTTGCCCATGTCTGTTTCATCACAAACTGGGCCTCTAAAGCCACATCCGACATCACCACTCATCTTGAAGACAAAACCAACGCTCGGACACGAGCTAGAGCGAACGATGAATATTTATTTTTCTTATTCCATTTTTAAAACGGCTATTCTCGGAAATTTGAACTTGTAATATGGTTAAAAAATTAGCGTCTGGCCGACCTAATTTATCTTAAAGACGTTAAGAAAGTAGCAATGATGCAAAAATAAAGACTCTGATTTGTTAACCAGTCAATCAGCCGTTTTTTAGATTAATTCAACGTCTGCAGATGTTAAATTGTTGACTGAGTGGATAGCATACCTGAGGAATGCAATCTGCATAGGAAAACAAGGACCGGACTTTTTCATCCAGGCTCAAATGATAGAGCAAACATAAAGTGACGGTCTGGTTCCTTTCGTCCACTACCAACACGAAACAACAACGTTTGAAATAAACTGCAAATCCCACTCGGAACTTCCCTAAATCAGCATATGGTCTACAGACGTTCACTGGATTTAACAGACCATGATTTTGCTCGAACATTCAAATATCACACTTTCCACACAACAAAATCCGTCATTTTTACATTGATATAACGTCTGCAGACGTGTAAATACGACGGATTTTGCTGTCTGGGTTAGTTGTTATCTGAGAACAAACCGATGGGTTAAGAAAATAGTTAAAAATTTCTAACGCTTTCAGGTAACCAGTTTTGTGCACAACTTGACACAATATGTTTAAACAAACAAATATGCGGTAAGAACAGCCATCAGCTAGTTCAAAGCAATACACACCAAGGGTGGAAGCAACCTTAGGCAGCAAGCCGTAGTCCACCATTTTCTGACGAAGTGTAGAATCAAAGGAAAGATTTAGAAGAAGCCGCAGAGACAAGCTTGTAAGTTCCTCGTTGTCGCACGCGGTGAAAGGCGCCAACTTTGCAATGATATCTTGCTTTGCCTAAACAACGGATCACTTGTAACAGTGCCCATTCTACGGCTAGTGAAATTCGTTTTTTACATTGATTCAACGTTTAAAGATATTGAAAGCATAAAAAGGGACGGATTTTTCTAAATTGGCCTTTGTCAGCAAAGCTTTATTCACGTTTTTGTACAACAAGCCACATCAACTCCAAGGTACACAGAAGTTTTCAATTGTGGGATATAGTTAATTACATCCCAGCTTACTAATCTAAAAATCCCAGAGGTTGTTTCATATTAAAATGGAATCGCTAGAAAAATCTTATTCAAATAAAATCATTAACGACTGTATGTGAGTCATGCATTTGTTGCGCAGTACACGTCAAATGACAAAGAACCAACACGACCAACAAGTGGTCCACCACTCACCATATCATTTTTATTTTCGATGAAGATGCTGAGTTTCTTCAGGAAAGAAATGACGAGGAGAATAAGGTCGGGATTCTGACGCGTTTCCAAAGCTTTGACGAGGAGGGAAACAATCCCTTTGTTCTTCATCTTCACCTCCACCCGTGTGTCCTCGGACAAGTTCAGCAGTAAATAAAAAGCGACTGAAAAGCAGTGACAAGTTGGAAGAACTTCCTTAATGTTGGAGACACGTTAAAAAATGTAACAATTCCGTTAAAAAATCCTTCTTCCGCCAAATGGAGCAGAAGGTGTATGTGTCTTAAATGATGAGACCAAAGGCTGCTCTTTGTTGCCTTCTGCTACAAAAGTAAGCAAGGCAAAGTAACACCATGGGCTGAAGCATTACAATCAATATACTTCATGTATAAGCAAAAAAGTGAACCATCGAACGTTTTCGACTAAACGTCAGCCCTCATCAGGAATCTCAAAAAAACAATTCCAACCCAGGGTGGTAAAAAAATAAACAATCGGTCTCAAGTGCTCAAACATAAAGTAAGAAAAGGCTAAAATCTCGACTACACAGTATGACGTAAAGTGGAAAACTAGTTAAACCCTGTCAATATAACCAACAGCCTTTCGTCAACAAATATCTGTTTAGCGAGGTTAACTACCAGGGTCGAAAAAATAGAGCTAAATACATTTGAAATTTGCGTCAAATAATGGCAAATTGTGTTTAACGTAGCCTGGGTCCACACAATATTGCCAGGAAGCGACATGAATGAACTGAGAAGAACTCAGGTTTATCGTTTTCGATGCATGCAGCCAAGCCATTGGTTGTTCTCGGCTGTTTTGAAAGGTTGGCAGTTACCCAGCAAACAATGTAAAAAGGGCAACTTTTGCTGGCTGGGTAGAAACAGTTCCAATGTAAAAACGATATAAGCTTCATATGAATCACACCTCTCAGCAATTGGTCTTGCTTCTTCACTAAACCGATATATTTCTTGTTGGCTTTTTCGAATTCCTTTACAGCTCGCTCGTTGTCCGACTGGTTGGCTAGTAGAGACGATTCAGTTAAGAAATATCACTCCTTTTTACAATGCTACAAAACACCACTATTTCTCATATGTACTCTCACTGTCAACTCTAGCTAAGAAAACTGTAAAAGTATGGACCTCTAGGTCGGTCAAGGACATACCAACGTTCATTACTAAATGTAGCGGTTTTATATTGATTTAACGTAATCAGAAGCTCTTTTATAAAACTAAATGCTCAAACACGTTCTTCCAGGCAGTCAGCACAAGGCTGTACATTAGACAGCACATTAGAACAGCGAGCAATTTTGTCTCATAACGAAACACGTGTCTATCACTGTGAATTCTTGCTACATACCGTTGGCAAAATACACAAAAATGCTTAAATACAAATCAGTGTTGCAACAAACATGAATTGAAAGGATATTTGATTTCTTTCTCTTCTCCACGTCATCCTTCCAGGAACCATGACGCTGCAGTTCATGCTCAGCAATCGTCATGCACAGCGCTCCAATCTGCGCATATGTGATAAATTGTACAGAAACGTTAATATGAGGTAAAAATTGCAGATAGACTTCAAAATATTTTATGCCAAGCCTCAATAAGCGTTTTCTTCTTCCAAGTTTTTCTTTGTTCGTGTTAAAGTAGCTGCGATAAATATGTAACTATCACAGATCTGAGTCTGTAGAACCGAGTTGAAAAAAAAGGTTTTAGCAAAGTCTGTTCAAAAACACACAACATAGTCTTAAATCTGTGTGATTGTTCACATCTCGATTGCATTGTAAAGGGTAGATCATGTCATCTGTCTCTTCACGAACTACTTACCTGCTTCAACGCAACAGTGAATTTTCAAGTTTACCAAGGTAAGTCACTAATGTACCGTAATTAGGTCAGGGATATCTAAAGAAGGGGATATGAAGGCTCAGAGCGATTGCTGATTCTCATGACACTAGAAGGGCGGTGTTGGTACCACGGAAAACATGCAGTTTTTTTTAAATTGCAGAAAGTTTTGTAGTGCAGCTGGTACACTTAGCTACACAAGACAGTTAGCAAGTGTTATGAAGAACATATTTAAAAAATACTTGTTTGAAAAGACAGTTGAAAGGTTACCAGTTTAGCTGTTTTTTTTTGACAAAACCTTTGCAGTTGGCTAGGTGTAAAGCAAGTATACGGGTAGTTGAATTAACAAGTGATTATGAGCATTTATTGAATATCCATACCTGGTTGTAATAGTGCAATACAGGTTGTCATAACAAAGTTTATTAGATTACTATATGTGCCAATTGTCATTTTACCATAAACAGAGATTATTTAAGATGAACAGAAGCCCTTCTATTGTCAGACGTAATAAAAGCCTTCGTATCCCCTTCTCTAGATATCCCTGAGTTAGTTTCATATTGGGCGAATGGTTCGATTTCACAGAAAGCATGGAGTTCAAACAGCGTTATTTTATCTTAGAAAAGTGAAAGTCTGGGTTCAAAACACGTCTTCATCGGCCGTAGCAAAAATATTGTTCATCAATTATTCAGCATGTTGTGTGCTTTGCATCGAATGTAACAACGCAAAGTTTCGCAATTTAAACAAAATGCCATAGCTTCTCTCACTTTGTGTTTAGCGATGACTGAGTGGAATTGCGTGTACGACGAAAAGCAGAAGAAGATGTACATTATGTTGGTGGAGAGCTCAACGCTCTTCCTCCAGTCTTCTCGTAGAACTCGTGTCAATGCGCCCAACACAGTTTCTGAGATAATCAAATCAAAAGTCAATTATTGTTCAAAAGTGTTCAATAGAAAATTCCAAAAATTTCAAAATAAGTAAATTTAAAATTCACCTTGCTACACTTTTAGCAAAAACAACAGCTGACTTCAAAGCAATTTTTAAATAAAAGCTCTTAATTGAAAAAAACGTCCCTTAAGGCATCACTGCAGGCAGTGCCTTCTGTTAGTAATTTACAATGTAAAAGTTATTCAAAGCCAACTGATTTTATTCGCTGAGGGTAGGGCTGTGTGTCTTTAAAATTTGATAATTTTCTTATTTCTTGATTGTAAATCTAATGTCAAGACGCCTGTAATTACTTTACAATTCTTTTTCTGCAACACGAATAAATTCAATAAACATTTTGAGACGGGCATGTTTTCTTAAATAACTTTTCTTAATAAAGCATTTCAGAACGTTCTTCAAAAGAATAGTTTTGATGCTTTTAGACAATGAAACACAACATACCGTGTTGATTAAGCTCTTCCAAATTGTCGGGGTTTCGTGTGAGACGCAGCAATAAAGCGGATGCCTTGACTTTGGCAGGAACATCTTCATAGAGAAGTTCCACATAGTCATCAATGTTGTTTATATTCGGAACCTCCTCATCACTTAAATTCGAGTCACTTAAGCAGTCTGGAGTGGGATCTAAAAGTCCATGAAATGGTTTCTTTGGTCGTGATGCCTTGTCTTGAGTGGGAGCTGGAAACAGAAAAGACAAAACGGTAATAAGCCTTTCAGTTACAGAAGTTGCTTTTCACGCATTTCTGGTACCTAGAAATTAAAAGATTTTTTTTGTGGGAGAATCATTTCAAATAATAGGCTAGTCAATTTAAGTTTTGCATTTGTTATTATTTGAAAATTTTCATTTAAACAATGGTGTAACTGACAAAAATGCATATAAAATTGCAATACTTTTGTTCAACCTACTTCAAGTGCCATCTTTACATTCTTCATTAAATCGTTTCAAAAGTTGCATCAAGGTGACAAAAGTGAGATAAAAAAATATTTATTCTTTAAATTGTCTAATTGAAGAAGTTGTGGTCTTCCTCTGGAAAGCTTATTACTTCATTTTCCCCACAAAATAAAAGGAAAGCTTGTACAAAGACCAGTTTTTAATTAAAAAACTTTCATACAATGAATTCCCAAGAACCCACCAGCTTCAACTATAGTACAGAAGACCGCTAGTAGCAGTGCATTATTGTTATAAAACCATGTTTTCATGTAAAAGTATACCACAAGTAGTCAAGTACATTTTAGTACAGTTTTAATCATATGGCCATTTTATTCTGTTGGTTTTGTCTGTGCTGTTTTTTATATTGTGGCATGTTTTACAGCAAGAAATTGATTGAAATCATTGGAGTGCATATAAATTATGCATAAGGATTTATGTAGAAGTAGACAGACTGGGTCATTTTGAAATATATATACACATTATTTTTATGCTACAAGTAAAAAATGCTTCATATTCTGCACTTTTGTCACACTTAGATTGCTCTTTACTGTGTTCAACATTGAAGGTTCACTGTGATTTCCAACTCACAAGAAATTAAAAAAAAAAAATCTACAAAAACAAGGTCACCACCAACCTTTGGCAGTTTCTTTGCGGTTTTGAAGATAATACAGTAATTGTTCAACTTCAGGAAGTTTTGAAATATGAATAAGTTTACATCTCTCCACCACCTCTTTTGCAAGAGCACTGATGTCTGTGGTTTCATTTAAGCTCTTCAACCGAATCCTGCAGCAAAGACAACATGCAACACAATAGTGTTTAGTTGAAAATTCTCAGCAATTTACTATTTATTAACTACCAGCTAATGATATTAATCCAATTAAACAGCACCATACTAGTAATTCAAATTAATTAGATTGAGTACAAATAGTTTACACTTTGTCCTATCTGTAATGATCTATTGCTAAAGTTATAAACTACAATGCATAGGTGCATATGCATAGACTACATGCATAAACTACAATGCATATTGCATAGGTACATACACTCTGTCTGTTTATTTGAGTTTTGATCTGACACTGAGTGAATGATGTAAACCTCTCCTCAAATGAGTATGGCAACACAACTTCTGATAACTCCTTGCTCTTTTGTATTTCTCAACTGAGAGTGCATGAAGAGATACAGAAAAACTAAAAATAACCACTGACTTGTCTCAAAGCTACATTGCTATTTGCTACCAAAAACTAATTAGAAAAATATGCGTCAAGAGCTATCTAACATTATGTAAAAAAATGAGTCTCACTGCCAAATTCAAGCTCTCTCACATTTTCTTGCAATCAGTCTTATCATTGAGCAAAGCAAAAGAGTCGACCCCTGTATCATCTGAAACTGACAACTTGGCACTGTAATTGACTACGATTGCTGTCTCATATGGATGCACATCTAGACTGGTGGTGAAATACTCTCTGCAAAAACAACAGTACAAAATTATACACGGCTAAATTATTGCCACCAATTTAAACCACCACAATATATTAACACTGGGCAACATATGCTTTCAAGAGCAAATGCCATCACTGTGTTGATGAAAACTACAGCTTGTGGTGATGTAAATTGGCATTGAAGTTGCTTACACTTTTTGGCTAATTTTCTTTTCACCAAGCATTGGGTCCCCAAGCTCGCCAAGTATTGTGGCTTCTACTTCATAGTTGACAAGTATTGCTTTTTCACTTGGATGAACATCAATGTTACCACCTTTAACTTTTCTGAAAGATATCCAGAAAAAATGCAATGATCAAGAAAGTAGTGAACAAGATCAACAAAAGAATTAAGAATTATAATGTAAAATACTTCACTATCCATTACACTGAAAAAAAAAAATATTACCGTACACATTGTGGTACGGTAAGAAAGTAGTATATACATTCCAAAACAATCATGCAAAGCAATATATAGATTTAAAAACTTGAGAAGTGTAATTCTTTTACTGACCTTTTCAAATAGCGGGCATCTTCAGATTGCATAACCATCTCGGGAGGATTAGTTTCATCATAATACATTATACAGTTTTCTTTAGCACAAAGTTTAAATGGCTCAATAATAATAACCAGCAGACACCCTTTTCCTATAACATCATGGTAAAGTATAACTTTGTCAATAGCATATTTTCAAAACAATTGTTAAAAATAATTACTAATTCCTGCAAAATTTGCTCAGTAATTAAAATGTAACAAAAACATATCATATTTCAGTCTTCAACTAACTCAGAAAGATAAAAGGTTACCTTTGAACACAATTGTGAACAGTAAAATAAAGACAACCGTGCTCACTAATCAAATGTTTACATAACTCTTACAAATGAAATCTTGACATGACGATTCACAGACAGTGTTTTGTTGCTTTATTTAGCGCACTTCTGATCGATTTTTGGCTGTAAAGAGGCAGACTCCAGGCCTTAAAACTCGTGTTTTTTTCCGGCAGCCATCGTGGCCTACCGAGAGCTCCTTCTCGGCGGCCAAATCTGCGTGCTTGGAGGCCAAAATACAATAACGATAGCACAAGTAAAGAGCATTAAACTTGCATTTAAAATGATCACTTAGCGTTGTTGAAGTCTGGGCGACGTCCTGCAATAGAATTGTTGCACCACGCATTAAATGCTTTATCGGGATTGTAATCTGGTATTGCGGGACCATCTAACGACCTTAAATTGTTTTCACTGCTCGCAGCTCAGTAAATTGTTTCAACTGCATACCGCCTTTCATAAAACCTGACCATTTATTCCGTTATGATGTCACCATTGAGGGTGTGAAGTCACTAACCCACAGCGTTCTCAACTATGAAGACATGTGTTTACTCACGGATGTCAACTAACCTAGTTCTCCTTTTTAACAACGATTCAATGTCTGACAACATTGAATCGATATAAAAACGACAATATTGCCAGCCGATGTAAATTAGCACTTCGGATTAACACTTCGTTAAAATAAACATCGGGAATTGCAAACAAGACTTACAGCGCTGGTGATCGCAGCTGTATATATTCAATACAACAGTAGTGACTATGATGCGCTGACCTAATTCTGCGTCACTCTTTGATACTACATATTTTCGTCATTTAATCCACGATCATTCTATTGCGAAATTAAATAATTGGATAGAAGAAACCGGCGGCCAAACTTGGCCGACGGAGGAGGTAGCACCGGCGGTCATTCAACCACTACTTAGCGGCCATGGCCGCGATGGCCGCCGGCTGCTTTAAGGCTTGGACTCCATGCCCGATTGCCTGTGTTAGCACTCACTTTCAGTGTCATTGAGATTATTCCATGTGGTTGTCAGGACTGCCAATTTTGGCAGTTTAGAGGTGAAATATGGCTAAATTTTGATGAGGGTATTTTCTTAAAAAACATGCCCAGTGTAGAGTAGTAGTAGTAGTAGTCCAGTTTTAATCCGGTGATGTCCCCGTTACCGAGGGTGGCCGAATTCACCTCCAAATGCCGCAATTGCCTTCACACCCTGCCTCGCATTGATCTGTCTAGTAACCCGTCCTCTCTTGTTAAGCCCACCTTGCTGCTTTCTTCCTCAACTTGCCTTTTCCACGTTCTCTTGGGTCTTCCTTGTTTTCTACGACCCTCCACTCGCAACTCCAGCGCTCTTCTCAATACATTATCTTCATCCCTTCTCAAAACATGCCCATACCACCTTACTCCATTCGCTTTCGCCAACTTATCAACAGTCTCATTCAACCCAAGCAAGTTCATAAGTTCTTCAGTATTCCTTTTGTCCATCAGCTTCACACCACACATTGCTCTCACCATCGCTCTCTCAGTTCTTCTTAAAATCGCCAATTCGTTTTTCCATAAGCACCATGTCTCACTTCCGTACAACATTGCAGATCTCACACAACTAGTATAAATTCTTCCTCTCATTTTCAACAGAAATCTTCTACCACATAACAACTCTCGATACTCTCTGAATTTCACCCAACCAAACCTTACTCTTGCAGTCACTGCCGCTTCACAACCACCACTTGCATTTAATCTATCTCCTAGATAGCAAAAGGCATTCACGTATTCAACTTCATCATTCAGATTTTCCACAGGACCAACCATTCCTTATTCAATCTTCCTGCATCTTTCATATTCAAAACCATCTCCGGATCTGCATGTCACTCTCTTCAATCTTCATCTTTGCACAATGCACATCTCCCATGCACCCACTTCCTGCATTTTGTACACTTAACAGAATTTGCCATCACTCTTCTTCCACATACACCACATGGGTCAATTTTGCTCATTGTGATTTCCCCTTCCGTTCCACTAATTACGACCTTTGTCTTTTTGATGTTCACACGCATACCTTTGCATTGAAGCGACTCCTTCCATATCTCAAATTTCTCTCTCAGGTCTTCCATTGTGTCACTCAACAAAACCAAATCATCCGCGTATAGTATCTCCATCAATGAATCTTCTCGTACACATTCGGTAATCACATCAATCACAATGGCAAAAATTAGAGGAGAGAGGACAGAACCCTGGTGTACACCCACCTTCACCGAAAACTTGTCTGAGAGGGCAGATTCAACTCGAACTCTTGTCCTTGCATCGTCATACAGACTCATTGTTGCTTGCACAAGTGCCTCTGGTACTTCTTTCTTTCTCATTGCCCATTCCATCACTCTAGAATGCAAGGATAAATTTCCAGACCTTAATCCCATAGAAAATACATGAAACTTCATGAAAGAGTTTTTCAAAAAGCTCAACCATCAAATATCAATGAACTTAAAAAAGTAGGCTACTGAAACGGTTGTGGGTTACCAATTACCATGGACATTCAATATTTTAAAAAAGCTCTGGTATATTTGAAAAAACAAAAAATCTTACTAAAGCCAAAGGCGATATGACCAAGTAGTAGCTGTCAAAACTTTCAGTGCTTTGAAGCCAATTTTTGTCTTCATTGCTTTGTGTAAGTATTTTTCTTTTCAAATAAAAACACAATTTTTGTCAAAATTTCATTTGCGAGCACTGTACAGTCTACAACTGTGCATACTGCATAGCTTTGCCTACAACTAACTCCAACTTCCCCAAGCAAACACCAGAAAAAAAAACTTAAAGCCTTTACATCATCACATAAGCGACACACGATGAAGAAAAGAATAGTGTGAATATTTAGTTTATTTATTTTTTATTTATTTGCATTATGCACTAAAGAGACAGGCCCATATTCATAAACACAATACAAGTCACAAAACACACACGGTTACATATACAAGCAAAACTTATGCATACATAGTCACGTCAGGCCTCGAAATATCCGGCGGTCATGACCTCCGGAATGACCTCGAGTGTCTGCCGAAGCCGACTCATTGGTCGGTCATAAATGACCGCCGCAAAATTCTTGACAAAAATAGAGCTAATGCAGCAAAGATATATTTTAAATTTGAATTATTTGTTTAACGCGAACAAATACGGAGCTGAAACAATAATAGTACATGCAATTGCTTTAAAGATCACATTAGAGTGGCGTGGTTAACAAGCTGATGACAAAAGTAGCCATTTTTACATCATTTCAATGCCTTGCAATGTTGCTTTGAAATAAAGTTGTCTGAACCTTTCTGCAGGATATGTATTCTAATTTTAATAATGAGGATTATTGCGTTACATTGATCGTTTGTTAAAAAGAAACGTCACAGAGAAGCAAGTCTCAGCTGGGTTCCGCACGTGGTTAGGCGAATGTGGCCACGGAATAAGTGATCGTAATGGCTTTTGTAATAAGGAAATTTGGATTGTTGTTTTCAATTGTGTTTATTGCGTCATTACACCGCTGTCATTAACGCACTGATTTATTTGCAAGCAATCTGCTCCAGTATACTTCAGGGTCGGTTAATTACGCCATCAACCATTGCAGAGTTATTCTGTTGTAGAAAATCTTCTTCTACAAACACGACTACACAGTACACAATACTGTAATGTGATTTTGTGCAAAATCTACATTCAAAAAATATGTCCGGTTGAGATATTAAATGTCCGCTGAAAGGGCCAGTCCGGTAGGACATGCTTGACCGCCGAAAAAAAGTACAAATTTCGAGGCCTGCACGTTATAGTGAGACGCATAGTTAGAAGAAGCATAACACTCTGAGGTAAAAACTGCAACTAACCACTTGTTTGTTTGTTTGTTTATCTTTATCTTGCATTGCGGGAAAGCGGACTTGAGCGCTATGCATCGGTGTACGCCTTCAGACGTACACCTGACCCACGTTGCAGCTGACGGCAATGACTGTTTCCGGTTGTCTACTCTACTTATGACTTAAATTTGGTACTACCCATTACTCGAAATCGATCACTGGGTAGAGGCAATTATCGTAAAGTTTCTTGCCCAGAGAAACAACAGCAAGTGCGGGTGGCTGGAGTCGAACATGCAGGCTCTCGACTGCGAGCCCAACGCGCTAACCACTCGGCCATTGCTGCCGACATTGTTAGATGAGACCTGACAGCGGTTGACAAAATTAAATATACGATTTCGGAATAGGGCATGAAACAATCAATCAATCAATGTTTTATTTGTCAGTAACAGGAACATAGGTACATCAATCAATCATATAGTAGGAATATGATGGTATGTCTGAATACTACTAATGCTAACACGCCTCGGTAATTTATGCAATGTTCGAAAAGCATTATTGTAAGCCACACGCAATATGAAACAAGAGAAGGTTTTAAATTGGAAAATAGGGGAGATCTTTAGTAAGTAGCCTATACTTTAATTTAGTTTTGCCTAAAGTCCACTACTTGTGTTGTCCACTACGGTACTGTTTTGTTCCCATAAAAGTTGTTGTTTCCTGGAAATTGATTAGCCTAGGCTAACTAACTTAGCAATCCTATTAGCTTCTTAACTTTAACATCATTAAGTTATCATATATAAAAGTTTTAAAACACTACCGGTATAAAACAGCTTCATAGACGGTGATACGAATTGGGAGCCAGCAAACTTACGGTAACCCTCAGTGAAAGTATCTATCATTTGGAAGCCAGTCAGCACCAGCACAGGTCAATTGTGGTGATTGAAATGCTAGACATTTTTACAATAATAAAAATTTGCTAGAATTGCTTTGGTAGTCACCACTGACAATCATATAACACAAATTGTAATGCAATGTTGAAAATAGGTCAACTTTTAATCATCAAAATGAGATCAGGCAATGCAGACAATACATCAAACCTGTGTACTTGACCACTTGTCATTAAATTGCTTCAGATGAGTTTGTCTTTGTTTGCCAGGTACCGTACTGCTTTCTAACAATTTTACCAGTTAAAGAGAGATATGTTCTAGTTTTTTTCTTTCTTATTACGTGGCCCAGAAACCAGATTGTTTGTATCTGCACTTGTGAAATAAACAACGATCATGCATCTATAAACGAAAGTCAATCTATTCTTTATTTAATGTAAGACAAAAACTACAAAAGCCAAACCAAAATACAAGCCTTTCTTTTGCGAGTTTATTTTTAATTGCTTTTCTCAGAAATAATAGCATATCTCGTATTTCAAGCTGTTGTGTTTTTATGTTTTTTAACGTTTAAATTTAAAGGACCATATTAAATGTTATATTCTTGGCCATTCCATTTACGGATGGTTGCAGATCTTAATAACGCAAACGCACATTGCAATTTCAACAAAATATATGTAAATGCACCCAGTGGCATATTTAGAAAGCTTCTTAGGGGGAGGCCAAGACAACGTGGCAGTCAGCCGCGTAGCACAAATAAAAAAGAAACAAAAATTGAAGTGATATTGCTAGATTAAAGCAAAGCTGACTATCAGTTCGCGGGCCAATAATGCAGAGCTCGCGGGCCAAGTTTGGCCAGCGGGCCTGCAGTTGGACCACGCTGATGTAGACTATTACACAATCAGGGGTGGATCCAGCAAGTAGTTTTAGGGGGGGGGCAATTTCAACAAAATACAATGATTTGTATTAGCAAGGTAAGTTTGTAAGGTAATTAATCTGACCTTGCAAACACACCGTGAATAAAAAGTTACTTTTGGTATTTTAGTGGGAAGGGAGGAGATCGTCCCAATCCTTCTGGATCTACCCACCTTACACAGTAGGCTTATTTTGAAAGCGCCGATGATTGCATACGGTACCTTCGCTGTGTTATTAATTTTTTTGAGATAGGCTTATCTATATCTGACACTGTGAAATATCTCAACCTTTCTTTTCTTTGAAATGTATCTGAAAATCAATAAAAGTATTCCATATAAGGGCCTTCCCTTTTTTCTAAAATAGGCAAACTCTCTAACCATTGTCGGCTATGTCAATTGAGTGTAAAGTGCAAGTGCTAAATGAGGTCAATTAAACGTGTGGATACGTTACTTGTATGTAAATATTTAGCAAACCTGTCAGTTAAATGTTGTTTACGCCATATAATGAAAGATCACTTTTTACAGGAATGACATGAGGCGATTCAAAGATGGAGACCTAGGCTGCAATAAAAAGCAAGGCTTTTGTATCGTGACCTTTGAATTTTTCTGGTCGAAATGAAACGACATTCTACGCTAACGAAATTAAATTCGAGGTAAAACTAAATTAAATCAAGACAAAAATATTTGTGCAAACGAAATAAAGTAGGATTCAGTATTTTAAAATATATTCCTGTGCTAAAAACTCGTTAATCTGAATGGTTGGTGGATCATATATGATCATTATATACATATGATTCTATACTGGGTGTATGCTATCCAGTTGAAAAGCCTAATGTTTAATAAGATAACTCTTTATAGGCTATAGGCTTAGCTGCGCTTAGTGCGTGGAATTGTTTACACTTAAAGACAACAATACTCCAAAAAGAGAAAAAATCAATCTTGGTGACTTTGACAGTTGCTTCTTCTTTTTTTTTTCTTTCAGCCTTTAAAGTTTCTGCAAAATGCTGTGCAGCGCTGGATTAATGCTACTGTTGACGTAGAGGTGGTGTTTCGCGCCGTCGGCGCAACAAATTTTTTTGCACTTGGGCCCCCCGATCTAAAAGTGCCCCGGGCCCCCTCATCACCTAAATCCGGACCTGCTTGTGATAGTGCTTTGACAGTTTTACGAGCTCAGAAAAAATTACTTAAAGGCGTTGATTCTTGGAAATAGCAGTAGATCAAATAACTGAAGCATATCCACATGGTGGATAAAAGTTGCGCATTTCAAAATTATTCAAAATTTTACTCTCAAGAGGTCAGTAGAAAGGTGCCACCAGCATAAATCCGTTTTTGTCGATAACAGAAATGCTCAAATTACCCAAGAAAGACGATGATTATTGAAAAGCACCAGGGAATTTTCAGATAGTCCAACAGTTGAAAAACCAAGCCGGTAACTGCTATAAGTAGCGGGTAACGGTTAGATCGACCAAGCTAAATGTGGCTGCTGTGACTGTCCCACAATTCACTATATTGGTCAATTTTCCACACAAACGTCGTTCATACAGTAGTAGCCTACAATAGAAGTTTAACCTTCATGAAAATTTACCATTTCTACATTTCTTTGTATGCTGTGTTTCATATCTATTGAGTTGCAATGTACAGTATAACGGTTTTTGTGTACAGATGAATTAAAAACACACTTTTTAACTACACGAAAGTCAAGGTTTAACCCAGCCAGCAAATCAGCCTCTTTTGACATTGATTCAATGTCCGCAGACGCAGATGTCAAATCAATGTAAAAAGAGGCTGAATTGCTGGCCAGGAATCGATTATGAAGATCTCTATTTTCAGGATGAAAAGGTCTGTCTAAATCAAAGTTGGATCAATATACAATCAACTGTGATTGAATACAATTATTTACACATTTTCATGTAATTGAAATATTTTGTTAATATTGAAACATGTAATTTTTGTAATTGCAATTTAAAAAAAATTGGTCCAAATTATTATATTTGATAAGTTGCACACATGGTATCAGTACTTTTGTTTTGCCAGTAGTTGAAGTTCAAAAGGGACTTCTACATTGCAATCTAATCTTTATCGAATGAAAATCTACTTGTCTTTTCTAAAATCAAACTGTTAAAAATCATCGATGAATATAAATATTGAAATTGATTGATTGATTGATTGAATCTTTATTTTCGGACCGGGTAAGCTTCTTGCAGAGCTTAATCCGGGCAGATTCGCATACTTTTAGAGGCTTTGAATCACTGACGCAGGCCCGGTCACCGAGATTGCCAGAGTGAAGTTTCCGATTGTTGAAGTCTTGTTTCCGGAGAATTATTCCATCCATTAGGTGTCAAGCATCGGAAAAGCAAAAAGAGTAGTGGAAGATGTGGAAGCAAATGACCGTCAACCTTTGAATCGGAGAGGGCCAGTGATGGGCATTATCGGCGATAATTATCGGCGATAATTTTTTATCGCTTATCGTTATCGCTTAATTATTTTTTCAGTTATCGTTTATCGTTATCGCCAAAGGCAATATTTGATTATCGCCGATAATTAATCGCCGATAAATTTTAAGTGGAAAAGTGGAAAAACCATGAAAAGTAATATTTTTACTAGCCACCTAGTTCATGAAACTAAAATTAAAACCAGTTCTTCTTCAGTGCCTGAAGTGTGTGTGCACAGGTCGTTGTCATGGGAGGAGCACGCCCCCAGCAGCGACGGCCCTGACAACACAATAATTTTTAGAGTTGCAAATTGCAATGCAATGAAATGCATGCAACAAGTCTCTTGTTGTTTTGCTGCAATCGGCAATCGCGAGTGAATTTTACAATTAAAATGTAAGCGCACAGGCGGTACAGATTCCTTTAAAGCGAAGCGAAAGAAATTGGCAAGTGGTTTATGAAACTGTCGCAATACGAGGCCGCTTTTGCATCGGAAACATGGTCTTTCGCGCCACCATCACTGAAACAAGTCATTGCAGAATATGATATTGCTTCAAGCATTTGACATGCAGACCGACATCACACTTTTTGCATCTTGTAGTAGTTTTTGCATGACAATAGGCGCATCGAGTTGCGTGGTAAAATTATGCTAAATACAGTATAACCTTTCTCATTTACCTATGCTACATAGCCGAGTGGTGAGAGCGCTGGAACGGCAATCGAAAGGGCAGGACACTGTCTTTCGCAGGACACTTAAAGGCATGCCTGAAGGTGGACATGAAGATTGGCTTCCTTGCCTTCCCGTCTACTTAATCTAAATTTTCAACCACCGGGCGTAAGCCTGGATGCGACGACGATTTACCTATGCGACATAGCCAACGCTCAATCAAATATCTTTATTCCCACTAATAATACAGTGCCTATATTGTAATTCTTTTCTCAACAACTTAGCGTTCTGCCATTGCTTTAATGATGGTGTTCACAAAGAAAATAGAAAAAATTTATCTGAAATTATCAGTAAATTACGATAATTATGTTATTGTTCTTGAACAAACACGACTAATTTGACAAGCTTGATGGATTTCACAGTATGCACATTTTTACTACCAATAACGCTTAAGATTACTGATAAATTTTCAAGCATTTTGCGTTTTTTGGAATTTTTTCAATTATTGCCGACTTTGCTGTAGGCTAAACAGCCCGTAGAAAGCAAAATACAAAGTTTGGAATTTTTTATGGTATTTTCATTTATTTTAATTATTTTGCCTACTGCACGTAAGCGGCAGTGTAACTCAATTGATAAAAGCATCCAACTGGTATCTGAAGGTATAATTATAAGCACGGCGGTTACCTCAGTGGTTTGATTCTGGACCAAGAGGTTGAAGATTCGATACCTACTGCCGCTGTTGCGATTCTATTCATGCATAACTTACAAAAAGTTTTGTCCCTTTACAGTATATTATGTTCGATTTTTCGTCATGTTGATGAAAACAGTTCGTGCTGCATGGGATGGGGCAGCGCTAATCAAGAAAAAAAAATTATCGTTATCGGCGATAATTTATCGTTTATCGTTATCGCTTAACTTTTTTTGATTTATCGTTTATCGTTATCGCTTTAGGCATTTTTCGTTTATCGTTATCGCTTAATTGAAAAATGAGTTATCGCGCCCAACACTGGAGAGGGCACGTGATGATGATGATTAGATGCTGCTGAATGGAGAGCAGTCCTTAGCGTGCGTTGCTCAACCGCACACCTCAAGAGTCGAACCAGCGCCGCTTGATCTTGAAGCTTCTTCGTTTCAGAAGTCCCGCGCAAACAAACTGAGCTATCGGGCGGATAATGTTTAATTTTTGTATTTAAAACGTGTAATTGATTACATTGTGAAGTAGTAATTTGAAAATTTTAGAATAATGCACCGGTAATAAAGTAAGCTAATTGAAAATTTGATGGTGGAATTGAGCTGACAACTATGTAAGTGATCTAACTCTGGTGGCTTATAATATACCTTGCTGGTCAATTGACTGCTAAGCGTAAATATTATCAGTCCACAACATTTGCTAAACAGGCTTGCTCTTGTTGAGCAAGCGCCGAGTTTTGATTTTATTACAGAATCGAGTCTTCCTTTAGTCGTGCCGATGCGCTTCAAACCATCCTCCAAATTGATCTTCTTATCAAGTGATCATTGGTTGTTGTGTGAATACTCGCACTCGTAAGCAACTACCTTATCAGACAAATGGAAGGTACTAAGCAACTTCAAAGCACAGTTTTACCAAATTATCGCTGACAAAAAAACTGCATTATAATTAAAGTAACTTGCGTTCTTCTGGTGACTATTTACTATAGGTTACCTCCTGATGTTAAAGATGATAACTAGCTTTTTGTATTTCCGACGTTTAGTCAGTCAGCACGACTGACTTTATCAAGGTGGCTAAAACAGGTTAACACAACCTGTTTGATTGATTGATTGAATAGTAAATAGTCACCAGAAGAACGCAAGTTACTTTAATTATCAAATGCCTGGTGAACAGTCTCACTCTGTTTAAACTGCATTATATTATTATTTCGTTATTAGTCCGTTATTAGTAGTGGTTCTGGACCTTTTCTCTTGTTACAATAACCTTAAAATCACCAACGAGTTCTCGCACCGCCTCCGAAAATAGCTGAAAATTAATAGTCACTAAAAATCCAGAACGTTAGTTAAAAACCCGGTAAGTTTTAACTAACATTTTTAAGCATTTTTAACTAACCATAATTATTTAGCATCCAAAGACTCCCTGGTGATATAAGTCGCACCCTGGTTTAGACGATTAACGAACTTCCTTTGCTTCACTGGTGTTTCAATGTCCAAATTGAGAGTCAGATTACTTTGATAACGACTCTTTTCATTAAAAAAACAAACTCAAGATGTCTTTGAACGTTATATTTACGTTGTGCATCAACACACAACAATACAAACCGTAAACAACAAAACAAATCGCAAATCATACCCCAAGGCAGCAAAATCTGTCATTTTTAAATTGATTTACGTAAAATGACAGATTTTGCTGTCTGAGACGCTTGATAATAGCCAAGGCATTGTTGCAGCAGATCTACCGGTTAACAACGGGCCTTTATAACGGCACCAGACTGGGTACGGAACGGACACAAATAGTGCAATTTTTGTCAAAAAACGTTATTTTTATGCAAAATGGCTCCAGAAGCAACGGAGATGTAAAATGCCACGACAAACTCATGTCGACAAGTGATTGATAGCTTGGGTCAAAACTAAAATTTTATGAACTGTCAGGTCGGTGACGTCATAAGGAAACAAGTAAAGGTTGCGACCTTTTTGACGTCATCATAAAGAACGGAAAACTATCGCAGCGGGATTTATCAGCAGTTGGAAAAGTCAAAAGTGAAGACCTTTCACAGACGACAGTATACGTGTTCAAATACAAACTCCATTCTGCTTGAAGAAGTCGTGGGTAAAATCAACGCAATCTAGCGTAACAAAAACAAAGTATAAATAATCGAGAAAGGGCTAATCTGTGCGTAGTTTTGTGAAATAAAAGCAATTTTGAAGAAAATTTTATTTTTAAATATGAAGAAAAAATCGTTGCCTATCGGAAATAAATAGCAAGGAACAATATGTTTCGACATTCTTTCGGTAATTCAACATTTCACGACGTTAGAACAACCATGGGATCAAAAACTATTATGTTGGAACAATTATCAGTAAAAAATCTTTAGCGAGTCATGATTTCTAGCAATGAGATATTTATGCGCAGAAACATGCGCACAACGCAATAACACGATTGGATACATTAAACTTGCTATATTTTCTTTTCTGGTACATTGGATTGTCAAAGCTCACAATTTTAAAACAACAAAATACACAAATATATACAAGACATGATGTAGATTTACAATACAAGGACACGGCACGCTTATCTTATTGGTAAAATTACGTAATTTTTACGATTATTCTTGGTAATAATTACCTAATTTTACAACGGAAAGCCGACACATAAACCACGCCCTGAGTGGTAATATTGTAACACAATTCGGCGGAAAGGGAAACAAAAGCGAAAAAACAAACAAATAAAAAAAATCGCAAAGAAACACAAACGTTTCGGATGACGACAATAATCGGCGCTTTTTGCTGAAGAATCCCGAGGTAAACACAGTAAGAGAATAAGATGTCTCAAAAAAACAACAACACATATCTTCAATCTTGTGATACAGCTGAGAGTACACACGGATAACACAATCACGTTCTTCAACGGCAAATGGACGTCAAAAAGTAATTAAAAGACGCAAAGCGACGGCGTTTCTAGAATTTCAAGACGATTTCAACGAATTTCTCTTCAAAAGAGAAAGCAGAGCGCTAAGTACGTTTCAAGGCGAATGCAAGCTGATAAAAATGCACCGAATTGCGCTGATAAGACGTTTTCAGACAGTATATCAACACAAAATGGTTCACATAGTTTCCAAGCTAGCAAAATAATAATAGGTCTTTCCTGAAAAAAAGCATTTATTCCTGAAGCACAGTACCGAATTCATGATTGGTTATACGCATGAGTGCGTACGCAAGCATTCAAGCTTGACATTAAAAAAAAAAAAAAAAATTAAGGGAACGAAATAATTTTCTTTGGTCGCGAGTACAGAGTAATAAGGTACGTTTAAGACCTCGCATGTTGTAGAGCTTATGCTAAAAACAAAGCTCTTTAGACAGGCACATAGACAGTGAGGTAGGCCGCATCACAGTACAGTTCATCGCTCTAAGCAAGCCACAATGCATTTGAAGACGTCACAATAAATCAAACCATGCTGCTTTTATCGAGTCAGGGGATAAATTACAATAACTTGAAGATGTAATCGTTGAGGATTTAATCGTTAAAGATCGCGATTTGAGAAAGTACACTTTTTCTCTGGAAATAAAACTCGCTTCCTTAAAGTGTAAACGATCCTTCAATGAAAAACTCTTCGAATAAATGACGCCTGGAAGGCGAAAGGCAAGCGCATAAAATGTTGAAATAGGAAACAGCTTTCTGCTTATCAACCCTAATAGCAATTTCATAGCACAAGTTTATTTCTATGAAGATTCAGTGTTGCTGTCACGTCCACTGCGCGGTGAGCTGGAGAGGTTTTGCACTCCGCTAGATGATGATGTTGACAGAGTAGACGGGGGACCGACAGATCCGTTGCTTTCGTGTCGCCTGCTTGACAAGTCGAGCTGTCTGTGCGATGTCAAGTCCAACATTGAAGCAGCAGCCGCCATTTTGTCGTCTTCGCGCCCGGGGTAAAGTCCATTTTGTTGCGCCGGAGAAGAGGTCGGGGACGGCGGATTAGACGAACTGGCCTCGGAGTGGGTACTGCTACGAGCGGCCTTCTTACGCGCACTGTCTCTCTGGAATTTACAGCTGTGCAAAATGGCCTGTAATGAAAGCAAAGTATTATTCACTTGTCTTGCAATGGTCGGTAGTTCAAGTACGTTAGTTGGTCTGCAACTCACTTTAAAAAGCAAAGGCAATTTTGCGACATCAGAATTGAGCAATCTCCCGGCAATGAAACGGATATCGGGCAAGCAAAGCATGAGTTGGCGGAAACGAGCTGCTCCAAACCCGGCAGATGGGGACACATCCGGCCGGCCTGAACTTCGGTCCATCGCTCGAAGTTCAATATAGCGTTGGCAAGCATACCAGTAGCGCTTGTTAATTTCTTCGACCCGCTCCACTTCTTGGAGACCTTTGATATCTAAAAGAAATACACACGTTAAAAAAATGCTAGAGATACACTTAAAGCTGGAATGAACTGGATAAGGGTTAGTCGTAGAAGGAAAGCCAACTAAAAAAAAGGGTTTTTAATAATTGTCTTCAGTTACATATGTTGTGTTTAATAAGGAAAAAATTCATATCTCCAGACGCAACTATTCATTTTTCCAGGTACATTGTAATGGGACCCACCTCATTTGGCTGGCAACAAGCTAATGAAACCGATTAGGCTGCTTCGTGAAAACATTCCATTTTCAACCATCATTAATTAACGTAATTAAGCGCATATATCAACATCAACCTTCGGTGAGTATCACGTGCGTTGGAAGTCTGCTTGGTTATTCCGCGATTATGTTATAATGAAAGCATTATTACGTTTAAGATGCGTTGGTAGACGTTGAAATTCAATCTAATTGGCCGAGATTGAGCGTAAAGTCACGACCTTCTTAATAGCAACTATTTATTGTTGAAACTATCACGAGTAGTAATTGACTGGCAGCGTTAAACAAATACTTCTGATGCGCGCTTTTGTGAATCAAACTTCTGAGAAGTGTGTCTGAGCAAGGAATATCTATCAAGAATATTGCGTGCGGAACGATACCTGAAAATAATCGGGCGTGTTATTGGAAGTTGGCATGAGGGGCAACAGAAGTCTGGGTCAAAATAACGATTAACACGCAAAGTGTGGCCTGTTGCCCAGGCTTATTGCCCAGTCGTGTCATGTCGAAAAAGAACAAGAATTCTATTTAGAAGTGTGATCCACGCTTGGCCAAGAGTAAGTGTGGTTGACTGGCGTAATATAAATAGTTTTTATGTTGGTACAACGCTTGGTGATGTTAGTTTTGGTACGATGTGAGACTAGGCTTGCAATAATGTGTATTTTTGAGGTGATTTAGCACCCGGCAAAGATAAATAAACGTGAATACATGCAAAATGGCATCGTCGGGTAACGTGAACCCAAGTTCACAAAAGTAGACAGCATGTAAAGTGGAGATAATAAAATAACTAAATAAAACCCATGTCGTGCCGTGCATTGCCGCATATGACGCGTACACGTCTAATTAGCGGCAACACAAATGCCAGAATATCCACAGAAATCGACTCGTGAAAAAGTGTGATATGAAAATGTTATAAAGTGTAATAGACAGTCGGGTTGTTGCCAGACATCGTGCAAGCTTCAAGTCAAAAATTCGCTCTTAAAAGTCACTGCTTTATTGGCTCTTGGCAGGACTACATCTTTCGATACATGACTGTAAAAGCACGATTTTTGATTGCTTTTAATTCATCTCGTTTTCTGGGAAGACCTGTCCAACGTGAGAGCCCTTTCATGATTGGTTGGTTTAGTTGACACAATTGAGACTGATACCAACGTCAATATTGCGTCTGTAGACAAAGTTATCCTGAATTTGTTTGAGACAGTGTCTCTCTTTATGAAATGCAAATTGTCAAGCGAACACTTGCAACAAACATAGCTGTTGACATAACCGTTTAAAAAAAACATCCAAGATGTCTTCAAAATTGTAAGCGGGGTTTATATTAAGATCTGAACCCGAAAAACAGAATTTCGACTTAAATTTTATGTCCAATAATTTGAAGTAACAAAAAGCTTAACACTTGGGTCAAAATCTTAGAGAAAGAATATCATACTATGCTCAAAAATCTCAAAATATCGTATCAAAGTAACAAAAGAAGTTGGGTATCGTGAGCAAAACACAATATTAAGGTCATCACAACAAGGCAGCGGTGAATCAGTATCTTGTATCAACCAACCTCAGCGGAAGTGACTCTGCGTGCAGCAAGGCAAAGGCAGGTTTCCGTTGCACGAACGTGATTTTATAAGGTTTTAGTTGATTTTTGTAAGGCTTGTTATGTTCTTGTGTGTATTTGGCAACTGTTGATTAGCACCAGATGACAGAGGTGGCAAATTAAATTCTTTTTATCAAATGCACAAAGAAATTAGATTGCCTTCAGCAGTGAAGTGTGAAAAACTGTCTAGTGTCGCATGTTCAAATGCTGCGGTTATACCTCGGCGTCAAATTTTGAACGTTATCTGAGTCACAAACACACAGTGACTTTGTGGCGCTCTGATGAATTGTTATTGCCTTTTCCTTGAGCAAAGAAAACAAGCTAGACAATGCACGGTTAAGGGAAGCGATGCCGAAAAAGAAAAGCGAATAAAAAATGGGAAACGGTAACTTATGGCACAACATGTTTAAAAGGAAGTTGTATGCACCTAGAGCTGAGGCGCACTTCAACCTCACACAGTTGGTACCTTTATCCCTCCATACAAATGACAACGTGCTACGGGACGTCTGCAGACGTTGAATCTATGTAAAAATGACAGATTTTGCTGTCTGGGGGGGTTACGCGCTCTGGCAAGCCTCACCTTGGTTTAAAAAGTTGATGACTTTCATGATGACGTATTCCTCTTTGTCTGCTTTCAAATGAGAGAACTTGATGAAGAGTGACGTCACCTTCTCCAGGATTTCCATCTCTTGCTCACCGAAGCTGAAAAGTAAAGAAAAATCTTCACTCCTCTGGTCTATCGAAGTGATGTAGTGAGTATAAGCTTTCACATGGAGTTATGGTTATCCCTAGAATAGATCATTCCTTTCAATAGGTGAATTTTAAAGCGTTAAAACATGGCGTGTCTACTGTCTCATAAGAAATGCGCTCCGGTGAGGCGATTTCTAGTAATGCCCACGCGTAATATTTGTAGTTAAATCTATCAGGAAAAGCTTGGGAGCCTGCATTAAATAATTTAGTGACAAGATTCTTTCGAAACGTCAGACAAGGACAAACAAAAGTTTAAAAACCCTTGTCAGTGAACAATGATAAGGTGTGATACTTTGATTCTAAAAACCTGCTTGCAATCACGTTAGTTAAAATACACGTAATAGAACTAAACCAGTTTAACAGTGAGCATCTGTAAGAACTGAACAGCACGACCGGGCATTTTAGTGGAAAAGCTTAATAATCGCTTTCCGATGTCAACAAGCCACCAGCAAGCCTGGGTGCAAGTAAACAAGTAACTTATTAGTCACCTAGTAGTTGTCGTCATAGGTGCAGTTGTAGGTATTTATTTTGATCAAACTATTCTCAAGATTCATCAAGCGTTGTGGATAGTTGAAAAACGCATTAAAATTACGTTTTTATAATCGTCAAAAGCAACAAAAAAATTATTTAAATTTATAAAAATACTGAAAAATGTGGGATTGTTTTTGACAAAAAAACAATGACCGCTAACGAAGCGGCAAGGACGGTTGCATTATACCTGCATATGGCAATATGTTGTTGGCAAGGCCTTAAACAGAAGCGTGCCATTACGGACGGAAATGACTAAAAGGCGGTTAGTTGACTCTATTGTATGATGTAGCTCTTTACAGCATGCATGTGCACATAACAGAGAGCACAGTTCAACGCTAGTTTGCTTCACTTCTTCCGTTTTGTATTTTTTACTCAACAAAAGTAGGCAGATTAGATTCCGTTTCAATAGTGGGCGGCATTGTGCAGAATACAGCAAAGCATGATGCTATTGCTTGGCCATGGGTTCTTGTTTCAATTATATTGTGATCGATTGGAGATTACTAAATGTTCAGTTGACGCAGAAAGACGTGACATTACTGCTGTGGCTATTTGAGAATGCCGTGACAATGCACTTCTTACACTTTGTCGTACACATCACTTTCAATATCATTCTATCAAATTTAAAGAGATTGATAACAGTTCTGGGTGCAATGCCAAGAAACACGAGATAGCCTGGTCCGTCTCACGCAATGAAGGTCGTCGTCTGATATAAACAAGCCGAGTAATGTCTCGAATAAGCTGCCAGTGGCCAAAACGGAAGTGTAAGGATTGAAAAACTTGTTCAGCGTTCAATCAAAAAAAAAATTAGGAAAAACAATTAGTCATCGTGCCTTGAGATATAAAATGTCACAGACAACGAACGTTTTTGCAGCCTGGAGCCCTAAAAATAGCCTTAACCGTCGCAAATTTTTCCAGAGTTTCAAATACAAAGAAAAATGTCACTCACCTCGACAGCTCGGTGCTCTCAGGGACATATTTCGAGGTGATGTCCGCCAAATCGCCAAAGAGCTGATCCTCGTGCAAGCAGAGGGCAGCTAGAAGCATAATCTCGGCCCATGTTGTGCTTAGCAATGTGGTGTGATCTGTAACGAATAGATGACGTTCATGGGTAAGGGTTAAAAAAAAAGAAAAAAAAATGTTTTGAAAACAAGAACTGACTGTGCACACGAAACGTTCTTGCCGGTGAAATGCGTGGAAATATTTATTTACTAATAAGTGGTTATACAGAGAAAAAGTGAAACAATGCGATTATTAATAGTACTGTCTATAATGCCAAAACAATTAGTTATAAACGAGGAAGAAGATATATTATAAAGGTTATAACGACTAAAATTTCCCCTTGATTACAAAGAGGAAGCGAGAAGTTCTTCCACCATTGAATGACGAGTTCAAATATCAAGAATTCCGTTCTTCATTTGATAAGGAAGAACGGGTGACAATGAACGAACGAAAACGTCTTTATTAATGCCGTCTTCCCACGTTCAAAGAGTAATAAGATACTTTCATATGAACAGGGGGGAGGTTTAATTGATTCGCTAACGACTAACAATAAATGTAAAAGAAACAGCAGATTAGCTTTTCTCTTCAGTTGGTATCAAAAGGAAAGTGATATCCCAGACAGCAAAATCTGTCATTTTTCACATTAATTCAACGTTTGCAGACGTTAAATCAATGTAAAAATGATGGATTTTTGTTGTCTGGGATCCTATGGTTGCATTTCACGTCTGCAGACGTTGAATCAATGTAAAATGGTGGATTTTTGTTATCTGGGATCCTTTGGTTGCTGCGCACTTGTTACGTGAAGATTTTACAAGATGTTGACTTTAAGTAAAAAATTATTATTTTTTGTTCCGCTCCGGGTACAACTCCACACCTTCTCTGATCCCAGATAGCAAATCAAACGTTTTTTTACATTGATTTAAAGCCTGCAAGCGTGAAATCAATGTAAAAAACGTCTGATTTGCTGTCTGGGATGTGCAGTTATTGATGACAGGTGTATATCGATCATGTGTGATCCGTGTCGCTTACCGGCATCATCAGAGTCAAAATTAATCGCTTTCATTTCCTCTTCCTTGCCAGATAGTCAGGCAAAATTGTTTTTAATGCATTTTGTTTGCGAATAGGCGCGTTTATGTTTCGTTGTTTCACAAAGCTACTGGTTGAAAGTTGAAATACAGTACTTCGACAAACCATTCACTTTAGCCTCCTAATGTTTTGATCTTCTATTTTGAACTACAAAACCTAGCCTACTACTCTACTTTACCTTTGATTGAGATTTTTTCAAAAAACGGAAGCTTTTTGATCCAGATTATTTGACGATGTAGCATCTCGTCGGCAACCTTGCATAGAACGTGAAAAAGTTCCGTCTGAAACGTAAAGACAACGTCGCTACATGAAACTAAAACCGAATATGCTTTTGCACAATAAAATTAAGTGCGTGGGTGACAAGGAAATCCTTAACAAAAAGTTTACGCATCAAAATCAATACCTTTGTAATTGTTGGGCTTTGTGGCTGTTCCTTGGGGCCAAGGTGGGGTAAGTCTGAGGTATCTTCTGAAAGCAATAACTGTTCCACCAAGGAAGCACTGGACAGCCCAGCAGAGGATTCAGGTGACCTGTCCCTGAACAAAAAGTGGTCTATGTTTATTGCAAGACATTGCTGAAATGAAACTTGCGAGATTTAAAATTAAACGCGTTAAGGAAAAATAGTAAAATTAGGAGACTTGGATAATTTTTGTTGCATAACTTTTTAAGCAAATGACTAAAGGGGAATTTGCAACTACAGCACTGTAATAAAATTTTCAATGCTGTAATTTGAAAGATAACCCACGCATGAATGAGTTAAACTAAAGTAATGTCACATTCTTATTAGGTTATTAGGATCTTATTAAGTTATTGGGAAAATCCGAGTATAGGCTGCCTGAGGCAGATGTCAAAGTTGGGATAGAGTTGATTAGGAAAAAAAAAAACTTAACGAAAACATTGAGGAACTATGTTTAAGCACAGGGCTAGATTGACCAGATTGTTTAACAGCAGTTGATTTCATTAATAAAAATATTACTATTGCTTCAACTGTTATGTGATGGTCACTTAACTTTAAATGCGTGTGAAATAAAGTACAATTTGCACTTACGAGGCATCTGGATTTTGTGGCATAGCTGCATATGGACCCATTTGATGTAGATTGAAACCATTCACTCCCATGTTTGGATAGAATGCATTATCTCTGAAAAATGAAAAAAAAATATTGGATTGGGTCGTGTAACATACTGAATTTTAAAACTATTGAATATTGGCTCATAGAAATTATTTGACTTATTCATATGCACAGTAGATATTTTTCTTTGTGAGAGACCTCACCTGAGACGAAGTCCTGGAAATTGGGGCAGGAATTGAGATGGTGCCTTTGCTCCAGTTAGGAGTGGAAGGCCGTTCACTGACGCCGCACTTGATGATGGCACGCCGCGGCCAAATCCGTTCACCATGGTGGGAGACCCCGAAGTTGAAGTCGGCAAGTGGGCGGGATCTCGACCGTTTGAAGTCGGCGGAAAGAACGGCATGTAGCCGGGCATCGGATAATCGAGCGATGGAAAGGATTTACCAGAAGCATCCAAATGCTGCTGTTCTCTTTGAAGTTCTTCGCGGGCTGCCTCTTCTTCAAAGTCTTTCCCTGATAAAATGCGCTCAATTTCTTCATCGGATATCTAAAAAAAAATCAAGGTTAAATAAAAGAGGAATAAAATTGTTGCAGACTCTAGCAAACACGGGTTCGATTCCCTCGTCGGGTGACACCAAAACCCTCTACATTGATATTGACTCCGCTTCTGCTTCGCACTAAAAAAATTAAAGAGTGGTTTTCCGGTCATGATGCACCCTATTCGGCTGCGTTAAGTGGCGTCGAAAGCTGGACATACAATATATGCGATGAATACTCACAAGATCACTACCAAAGCAAAACTCAGGTGATCCTATGTCTTCGTTTTTTGTTTTTGTTTTTTTTTGAGAGAGAAAAAAACAACCGAGAGCGGACATGGGTCCGTCTGAATCAAGAAACTCTTAACTTGATGTATACCACAAAGCCGATAGTTTAAAAATGACAAAGTAAATGCACAAGTATCGATCTTCTGTGTCGATTCGCATGGATTGAATGGAACGATAGAGATAATACAGATGGAATGGATTAAAGCAATAAGCGTGTCGTGAGGGTGAAAAGCCTGCGATTGTGTCGCACAACACGACGAAAGTTCATCTAAAAGTCGCGACAAAAAGCGGAATTTCCGTTTATCGCGGGGTTTTTTGGTCGGCGGCAATTAATCGACCATATTGCCCACATAACAACACACAATCATCATAACGCAATGACAAAGATGCAAAAGCATGGACCAATTTATTGAGATTTTTCACGAACTTTCTCATTCAAGTCACGAGAAAAACAAGCTGGTAATTTTTGCATTTTGGACATATTGTTCGTCAGTTATATAAAACAGACATCAGGCACATGTACAAAAATATGAAAAATAGGTTGTTAAGATTTTGTGAACATTAGTGATTAATGATTTTATTTGCTTGAATTCACTTTGCTCGGGCTTGTGCTCAGCACTGAGAGCACTTTTGTTTATAGTATCGATAATAATATTTATTGCATATGAAAAAATACTCTACGATTGTACATGAAAAAAAAATAATTACAATTAAATATTATAAAAAGAGCCGTACCTGCACTGGTCCGATACTTTTGTTACGACCTCCTGGCATGCCGTCTTCGCGGATAGCTGAAAGGAATAGAAAATTGGTGGTTATTGTCATGTGACGGAAATAAGACATTGATGCGATGACGACAATGAAAATACCAACCTTTTCTGTTCATTCCCATTTGGAGGCATTTCAACAAGCGACAGAACTGACAACGGTTCCTTTGCTTTCTCGACATGACACAGTTCTTGCTTCTCGTGCAGCGGTACACTCTCTTGTTGCAAATGCTGCGCTTGAAAAAGCCTTTGCAGCCCTCGCAGGATATGATCCCGTAGTGCAAGCCGGTGGCACGGTCGCCGCAAATCAAGCAGCTCTTCACTTCCTTGCCGTCGTCTAAAAAGAAAAATCACGCGTTTTTTTCGTAATTGATTTAATTGAAGACGAAGTTTTGCCGCCATTTCCTGTTTATTGGCTTGATGGTGAACCGCATATTGTAACTGCTGCTTTTTTTTCGTCCAAGGCAAGTCAGTGACAAAATGATGATGTGATACAAAGATACCCAATCAACAAATCGGTCATTCATTTGCATTGATTTAACGTTTGAATGTTGAATAAATCAACGTAGAATAAAAAAAACTTCTTCTTGAGTAATTCATAAGAAATATACTTCTTTGCTTTGAAGAATCGTATATAAAAAAAACGTAATCGTAGCCTATATATAAAAAAAATCTCAAAAATAAACATTAATAAAAAGATAAAAAGTATATCTATTAATGATCTGCCAGTTGTGTAATCGCAAGTTATTGTGACACGTGTTTGTGACGTCACACGCGTTCGGCGGCAGATAGCAGTGTCTGGAAACTTATCGTTGTAGCCAATTCCAAACTTATCACCAAGAATAATTATTTCAAACGGAACTTGACTCAGTAGCCAAGCAAAGGTTAACACAGCGTTGCGTGAGAAGGCTACAATCATGAGTGGTTCATTTAACACAAGTAATAACTCATTCCATGGTAAATGGCAAGGTTTCCTCGAATCGTGATGAAACGCAAGGAGCGGGGAATACCCGTGCTATGTGGAGTTTATTGCAAACGCGATGAAAATTGGAAAAGCCAACAGCATCGACAACTACACTGATTGAGCAATCGTGCATCGAAAGCACTACAATTGCGGCTATAAAATCATCATACATGCAAGGTTCGTTTAATGTGGTGAAAAACCAAAAAAAAATTGACATCGCACTTCTCTTAATGTATTTTAAAAGTACCAGAGTAGTGGTACGGAGATGGGTCCATGGGGATAACAGTAAGTCGTAAATTTAAAAAGTTAAGCTTGAAGTTTTGACATAAAAAATTTTTAACTAAAAAATAACGAAAATTCAAAACCAGACGGCTAGTAAGAAACTGATGCAAATGTATTGGTTCCTTTGAATGATTAAGATTTAAGATGGCATAATATCGTCCTTGGTATTGCGATGAGCATGTATGCTGTATCAGTGAGCTTCGTCAACGATAGTATAGGAACTAGATTCTAGAGTTATCTATGTCTTGAAGGGTCTAACCAACAACAATGATACGTGATCGTATAATTCGGATATGACGCTTCCACCTCCAGATGTGTAGGGTTGACACTAAACGCTAAGTTGAGTTTATGAACTATTTTAGCAACAGGAGAAGTTAAGAACGATGGCAACCCCAGCTAACAAAAAATCATTTTTCGTTATTTGAAGGTCTGGCGACTTAAAGTTATGTAAAATGGTTAACTTTCGTTGGCGAGGGTCTGGTCCAAGAACAAAAAGTATCATCCGAAAGAAAATTCCTAATTTTGTTTGGCAACAATCGTGAAAGAAAGGAAGTCGCGTGCAAGTTCGCGATCATCACGTGACAAACAATTTTTGCTTGTCATGGTTGTCGCAATATCCAGCAGTCAAAATCAATCTAAACATTAGACAAATGCACGGAAGAATAAAAATAATACGATGGTGCAGTGTCATAGCAAGTGACAAATCCAGTCAAATAATGTCCAAATATACGGTTGCCATTTCATGGTGTCCACAACAAGAGCAGTTGTTGCGGCATTTTCTTCTAAATTTAACAATCTAATTAAGAAAAACATGATTTTCTCAGTATCAAACTTGAGGGGATGGGCAATTGCCAGCTCTCTCGCAAAATAATATTACCCAAAACCAAACGCAAATGCCTTCAATGAAAAGAGCAATCATTGCCAAAAAAATAAAATATCAACTTTGAGTGGAGGCATCCAAGACAAAGCGATGTCATCTTGGAGTTAAAATGTGAATTTTATGACGTGTTGAAATCAAACAAGGTCTTCAGCTTTCGGTTTTCGTAAGCGAGACACCGGTAACACTTTTGGGTGGCATTTGGAGATTTCAACACGAATATTAAGAGCTACAACCCTTACCACCTGTTAGTTTAATGTTCACTATATAGTTCACCGAATTCAGGGGGGGAATTGACAGAAAACGACTTCAAATGTTCGCCAATGGTTATTTCGGGTAGTTGTTCGGTTCAAGAGGGTGCAAAAAAGGGAATTATTTAACGCAAGTGAAACTCAATAATAACCATTTCAAATATCCCACATTGAATCCCAGATTTGGTTTTAAAAGCATCCTTTTTCAACAAATACTTTGCTTCGTGAAATACCGCAGAAGCAACTGCACAAACGTTTTAGCAAAAATTTAACGAAGTTTATCAGTCACGTTAAGTGTAAACGTGACTTGATGTGAAACCACGCCTATTCAAGGTCGCAAACATACGGTTAGTGTTACGGGGTCGAATACATCCTGATGCAGCGATGAAAACTATAAACATTGCATCAGGGTCTTCTGTCGTAGGTTAACAACGACGCAATTATGGGATATCACGCTAATTGTTTAGTTTTTTGTTAAAAAAATTCAATTGTTTGGCAAAAATACAAAGCTGTGAAAAACAATGAAAGCGTATTTTCTTACCTTTGCGGTCAATATCCAAGGGACTATCAAATTGACGGTTTGGGGGGGATTTTGGTGAGGGGGTGCCGTTTGATCGCGGAAAATGTGGAAAACCGTATGGGGAGCCAAGGCCGCTCAAATCACTCATCGGTCCCAAGCCCCTACCAGCTTGCATGAAGTGATGCATGGCGATGGGCGAATGGGGGAACACGGGGGAGGGTAGCGATGTCTCGGTGGGGCTTACCAGTTTGTTAAACATGTTTCTCTGGGAGGGGGCAATCAATGAGAGACCACTGATACCCTCCATGCGATTTCTACTCAAATCCAAACTCATTTCTACAGTTACGTTGAAACTTATTTCCTACGTAAAATGAATGCTAAGAAAAATCGTGCAACACTGAAAAGAATAAAAAGACAATGTAACGACTACGAATATATCTTGAAACAAAACCTTATTTGTTTAATCAATACAACCTATCCTTCCTTTTCTGCTACAGACTCAGAATAGTAGCAAACGTTTTTTTTACTGCCATCTTGATAATATTTAAAAAAAATTCAACAAATCGCTTTTTTGCTCGCATTTTATAGCTAAATCCCCCGCAAAAAAAAAATTCTACTCGATTTGAGAACACCAAACTTCCCGCCGTTATTCACGCTTGCGTCTGCTCAACTACCAACTAACGAGTCATCTGAACAACACTTGTTAGCTTGCATTTGACACAGGCAGCATATGCATCACAGAAGGCGTGACAACCGGCTTGCCTGTGCCAGGGTACGCACCAAGCAACACTGAAGCGACTATTCGAAAGGAAACGACACAACATCGACATTAGTAACGCGGCTCACGAGTAAGCTTCCTGTAGCACTGGATAAGAACAACTGTCATGTTATTGCAACTGCTATTGTGCTGCAACTTGAAGTTAAATGACAAAAACCCTACAATGAAGTGACAAAACTTGCACATTCGCAATAATAAAGGCAACTTATTTTATGTTAAGACAAAAGCATTGTCATTACAAGCTGTACAACTCCGTTCTTATTTCAACAACAGATTTCTTTCATATATCCTTAACAGGTGATGATGATACTACTCTACCTAGGCCTCACATGCTACACAGGATCTTCAAGTGTTCATAGGTACAAGCACTTAAGAGTTAAAAGAAACCGTTTAACAAAGCACGATGAAAGTATATTAATTGCACCTTAGATACATAGATTTTCTTTTGTCAATTTTTGTTTATTAATTGTGTCGTGAGTACGAAAATTAACCGCAAAGTGAATCTAAGAAAGAATGAAAAACGATTTCGCACCTTTAGAATCGTAATTTGAATTTTCGTAATCGTAATTTTGCTATGGCATTGTATTAAAACTTTAAACTTCTTAATGTGATAACACCTCTTGTGGGATTAATTGCTTAGTTGAGCTTGAGACAACACCTGTCAACCAAGTCAAGTTTTTAAAACTTTATTTCCGTAGATACCGTCTGCATCTACATCGTAAATTCAACTCGCTTATGGAAACTATGAGTATAGCTGACTGATCGTTACAGAGATAATGATTAAAAAAATTCACGCCTGTTCAATTAATAGCCGCTTCTTTTTTTTCTTGGCACCAAAGCACAAGCCACTCAATACAAATTGCTTGTGGGACCCAAAGGTTGGCTGGTGCCTAGTCTGCCCCAAATGCATTAAATAAAAAAACGACCAATTGTACATGCTTTTATGTTGTACTAAGTTGTCACACAGTGCTATAACTCATAGACGCCAGCTCCAACACACAAGACAACTAGACTGTCCTTCGCGGAATCATGACATCGAAAAAAATCGTTTATCACAGTCTTGATTAATTTGGTCTAGTGTATTAATAACCTTTCAGGGGTTGGGGAATGACGCAAATCTTACACACTTTTTTTCACGTGGACTAAAGTTATCCGTCAAAGTTAAAAGAAACAACGATTATGTCAAATTAACGGAATAAATTATTTTGTATGATTAGCGGTTCAAATCCACTCTTATCAACGAAGGCATGCGACAAAAAATTTTTCTTGTTTTTTTGCAGGAAATAAATATTTAGATAAGTAGTAGCAGTAATAAAATTGGACTACTACAACGCATCTAAATTCCCGGCGAAAGTTATATTAATCATAAAAATGGATATCTTTGAAGATTATGTGACAGAGTCAGATAAAATAAAATAAGCCGAATTAACGAGATAATTTTAAATAGCTGATTTAACATACAGATACGTTATAAGATACCTAGCCGATGGTCTGAAGAAAAAACGACAATTCCCACTCCGATCACCTTGTGTCGTTCGTCAATAGGTGGCGTGTCAGTGCTGCAACAAGCGCTCGATCGCCCTCTTGTGAATAATTTTATAACTACTTTCTCTTCGGTTTTTAATCGCATTTTAAAACACCAGTTTTTGAGTGCGCGATCGCAAGCGATGAAAGGACCAGTCAAGAATAAAAGACAACGAAGCGCGATTGTTTCAGGTCCAGAGCTTTGCAATTTTTGGACGACTAATGAATCGGTTAAAACAGTGTTGTCGACTGTTTTCTATGCATGTTCTATCACTTTGATAATGACCACGTCTTAATTAGTCCAGACTCCAGAGTGTGGTCATACAAGTCAGATATGTCACATTAACAATATCCAATTAACGGGAAAAGAAGTTAACAAAGTAAGTGGTTTTTGTTTGTAACACAAATCAAGTTACAATTATAGTTAAATGATCTAATTCCAGCTAAATAAGACCCAATTGACAATACATCGTTTTGTGTTGAAAGAAACGCAGCCGAGTCATTTGTATCAACCATTGTTGCAAGTTTCACACTTGTCAAAAGATTTTTCATTTTTGTTCTGTCATATGCTTTATTACCATGAACATCTAGAAGCGATTTTCACGCAAAACAAGACGTTCGCTTGAGTATTGTTGTTGATACCAGAAGCGGCCTAATTAATCATGAAAGGGGGATATTGACTTGTGCATGGCAGGGCCGGGTGAGTTGCAGTGCAAGGTTTCCTGAAGCAAACAGGACGCATTCGATTTCCTGGACACGATTTGAGCATAGAAGGTTGCGTTAAACTTAGGATAAACAAACCAAGAACATACAAAGCGCACTGTTGTTACTTGACAAATATTTATTTACAGTAAAATTACAAAAATCAATAATGAATTACATTTAGCACAAAGTTATGTTACATGTGTTCAAACTGAAAGTCATTTCACGGCTGGAATAAATATTTTTTTAATCCGCCAAAAAAATTTCGATTCGAAAAAATCAACTTGTTGAATTACTCAAAGGATAGACACAAATGTTGATCAATCGCGGAGAAACATCACTTGACAAACTACCTTGTCTGCTGATGAGAATACAGTAGAACCAGAATATCTGCAATACTAGGTGTCTAAACTACTAAATTGTTTCAACTTCTTCAAACGCTTTGCTTTTCGTTATCAGATATTCTGCCAATCTAACAACTCTGACAAAGTGATGTGTTGTAGTGCTAAAGATATTCTTCAAAACGCATATGTGGTTGTAAGAAAGTGTCAAACTTGGAAAAAACAAAACCACCATGGGGCAGAATCAAGGGACTCTGTGCTTTTCAAAGGCTATGCTCGAGAACATAACTTTGATTTCGGTTAAAATCAAATTCATGGCTCGACTATTCCCTTCAGATGCCAACCGCTTGTGTCAACGCAGCTGTGGCTTACAGTACGAGCAAAGGGTAGGGTAGTTGTCTTCCACCTTAATTCAGCGTGTGCTTCATGATCGAACTGGACGTCCCACAACGTAGTTTCAATGAAGAGAAATGTCGAAAAATGGTTGTCGAACAATTGGGGTACCATAAAGGGTACGGTATTGAATAAGCGGATATAAGACGATGCGAATGATAAAAAAGACCATTGAAGGGTATGAATCACGTCTCTGGCCAGGATTGCTGTCTTCTGGGAAGGACGGAAAAGATCGGCATCGTCAACGCAAGACACCTTGTGTAAGCTATAGACTGCTCGAACATCGCTTTTAAAGAACGTTACAATAGTCTGAGTGAAGAGAACACCAAAACAGCAGGTTTGTTTAAAACTGCAATCTTCCTCTTTTGTAAAAATGACGCCGTAAGCAATGGAATAATGCACGACTTATGCGAGCCTGTTGACGTCCTACCAGTCCTACTTATGTACTTATGCAGGTGAACGATTGCATGATTATTGCCAACCATGCTGTGACACCTATTGTAGTGACTAGTGACGGCTCCTATCTCATAAATCGAAATAAGATCCAACTGGAAAAAGTTGCCATTTTTGTAACTTTTCCTAACTGGTGTTGCACAATCAAGATTGCTTTAACAAACGGACTGATATTAGCAACACACACTGCAATGGAGTTACGATCTGTAGAAAAAAGTTGGGGTCCGGTTTACGCTGTGGACAACTTGCATGAACAAAACAAGCTTACAAATCTATCGAGTTTCTAAGAATATTGTGAAGTTGTGGTATGCAAATATTGTCCAATAATATCGCCAAAATATCATTATTTCATATGAAATTTCATGATGACGAAAAAAAGTTACATGTTGCCAACAGTTGTGAACAAGAAAATTTAACGCATTTTTAAAACAACAAAGCAACTAGATTTTGGGCTCTGGTGCAATGAGTAGTTGCTACTGCCAAACAAAATATTAACAAATAATTTTTGTAAGTAGTTTATAAATAAATCCACGCATATGCCGATACTCTATCGCCTTCTTTGGTATCAAAAGGCAAAAGAGCTATCAATTTTTAATCTTAAATAATAGCTTACAACGCAAAACGCAATTACTTTTTATGAACTCTACAACCAAGAAATCTGGGTTATTGTCAAATCAACGCATTCAAACACAAACGATGGGACATTTTTCAGCTGACATGGTAAATTTTGCCAGCTGGTATTAAGAGGTTTTGAAGTTTATGAAATGTGGCCGTGGATCGCTTCAATGCAACTGTCAATATCAACCCCATATGTTAACGATGAAGACTTACGTTTGGATCCATACGATGCTGTTAAGTCTATACGTCTATACGCAACTCATAAAAAACGAGACAAAACGACTAATGCAAAGTTGGCCGTGTTCCTAAGCACGCAAATGTATTGGAGCCATGCCAAAAGTACTTGAGCTTGCAGAACTAGACGGGCTTTTAAATAATGTCTTCAACTAAACTACTCACTCCGCGAAGCAGTGCATCTGCCAGCATGTCTGATAAGTGGAAAACCAATGACTTTTTCACACAGGACAAAGTCTTGTGTTTACTTTAAAAGTGATGAATTCTAAAAATATATGTTTCTATAACGTGAATAGTGATGAAGCAAAAATCTTTAAAATCTTGTGCCGTTTCATAACGTTCCCAGGTTAACATTTTGTTCTAAAGTTCTGTTCTATCACACAAGTCACGTCTTAGCGCGAAAAGACTCCTAGCTGGTGATTTTCTCCGAAATTTGACAAAAGCCTTGCACGACACCAATCCATCAAGACCCGTAGCACTTGCCAGAAACTGGGGGATGACTGAGAGAAACTGGGTGGGGTTGGTTCTGACGTTTCAAAGTTGATCTATATATAAAAGCAAAAAACTCGATATCTCCACTTACTGACAAATAAAATTGCTCTTCCACTTTAGCAATGCTCGATTAATCTACGAAAAATCAAGGTCTTCCATCTTGATCGTTACTTTAAATGCCATGTCATTTGACTGATTAAAGTGAGATTTCATGAAACCACATTTTCGCTCCACCTATAACTTATCGATGTTACCAATACCCAAGAATGAAATCGCATAAAACTGTGACATATAAAACGCATGCAAAGGTCCTTTGCTTTGCGTGCCTGCGAACTCCGCACATCTCAGAAAGTTTTCTGGTGAGAAATACATGACAAAAGCAACCAGAACTAAACCCGGATGACCCGGAAAAAAATCTAAAAACAATATATAACGGTGATAAGAAAAGCCGTCATAAGAACGTTCGGTGATACAACGGCTCGTCCCAACGTGATTCAACTGGAAGGAACTGGTGCCCAGTGGCAAAAATTTTAGTCGATGTAACGCCTGCAAACGTTGAATCAATGGAAAACATACAGATTTGACAAGCTCGGAAGAAAAGACAGGTGGCCGCGGAGTAATGCTTCCTGTTGACCAGTGTGCTAGTAACATTGCAGAAGCATGCACTGGACAGTGGTCAGTCATAAAAGAATATAAAGTCTCGTTTTGGATTTGTAAAGTTGGCCGCAGATTAAAAGTCGATACAAAGGCGAATTAATGTTGCTTTTGCTTCATCAAATACCGCCATCATTGAGAAAAAAATCCGAAAACAGTCGATTTGCCTCAAGTGCGCCACCATGTATTTCAATTCCAATCAAGTCTCTGACGTCATGTTGTCAGTGATTGCGATTATTTTTCGTGCGCAATGTAGTTCGGACAACATTGGCTACCTAGAGTGAATGATAAGCTTTAGCCTTGGATGGAGATGCTCAAACGAAGACGATTTTTGGTGTTTTCAGTTAGCCAGCTTTATGATGAAATTTGGAAATCGACATGTTCTAGTGCAAAAAAGTTACAGAAAAAAATTGAACAGTATTGTTTGGTACTTTAAATAGCTTTGCACATCGACAACACTGAAAAACACTATGCATGGTTATATATGCTTTTTTCCAAACTTTGGTGAATACACTAAAGGGTCGCTATTTTGATTATTGTTAGCCGATTCTATCATGAAGAAGTTTGCTGAGTGCGCTAAAAAACAAGGAAATTCCTTCCAGTGTCCTTTTTTTTATAATTTGCATAAAATACATTGACACACAAATCCAAACTGAAAAAAAAACGTGCTATTCTTCAGATGGAAAGCTTTCTAACTTTCATTCTCTACTTCACGGTGAACTGACGGCCCTTTGTGAACGTCCCCGTCATCTATCCGCTTTCAAGGCACCTCGTTCAGCTGACCTCATTGTGTTGTGGAAAATTTAAGATGGCCTTTCAACGATATGGGTCGATAAAAAAGCATTCATTCAAACGAGTTCGCTCTGCTTTTACGAGTTGCCGTGAAATAGCAGTCAGTTTGATTGAAGCAATACATGAGAGTTTTACGAAAGACGAACAACTTTGTCCCCCCGTGGTCCTTAGCCTGGTTTCGACCTTAATGCCGGATGCCCATCTTACGTAGATGCTTGCTTTGGCATTTGAAGTTAGACGAAAATCTCCACACGTCAATCTAAGTACAAATCACTACCATGCGCAGCGACATCTCTAAAACACGTTTGAGATTGTGGAAGATTTCGTGCATGTTCTAACCGAGCAACTGCAAAACTTTTTGCAGCGAGAGAATCACATCCAAGGTTTTGCTTACCTTGGGTTGAGATAAAGTCGATCATATGCAAGTGAAAACGCTGCTTTTAATTAGGTTGATATATAAATACGACCCTCGAGTTGTATATCTTAAATAGCTTTTTCTGCTAATATTTCGCAACGTTGGTCATTTAAGCAGAAATTTAAAATGGTAGCAGATTAAGCAACACTGAAAAAACAAAGGCAAAAACAATAAAATCTTTTATTCCTTGAAGGTTTTTTTTGGCAAGTCACCCAAACTGTACAAAGTGGCCTTTCATGGGCGAAAGAATTCCATGTTTTTTGTTAGGTTAAAAGTTAAAAACGAACCAAGTAAACTCACGAAAAGAGGACAAATATATGATTTGTTGGACACGAGCTTCTGATAAATACAAACATATAAAAGGTTTGGTCGCACGAAAGCTTGTCATGCAATTGCAAAGTGTAGCTTCGATCAAGCCAAATGCATTGAGACGAAGTGTATTTTAACCTCACAATGAGGGACACGAAAAGAAAAAGGTCACAACTTTTCAAGGAAGTCTAACTGTCTATTAGGAATCACCGTTTGATAAAAGGAAGCATGTTACTCATATTTTGGAAAGCATCCAAGATGAAAAATAATTAAACAACAACAATTATTGTTATTGTCGAGAAGTCAGTTCTTCAACGTTCAAATTTTCAAATTTCATGGATGTATTTGAAAGCGAAATTAAACTGAGGGGTAATTAGCTTGGTAATATTTTCATACCTTTTTACGTCGTTTTAATAGTTAATAGAAACGTGCCAGGGATGATATGGCGCAGTATAGGGGTGCAAAAGGAAAATACAAAAGAGTGTACATGCCTCCTCGTTTAGTAGGAAAACATGTGCAGACTTATGAATATTTATGTTAACCCAATACTTTTTTTGAGGTTATTTTAGTTTATCACGAGTTTTTTAAAAATTGCACATGGCTTAAAAAACACACGACCATGTAAAAATGAAATATACTAAAAATATTTTTTCTTCAAAAAAAAAACAGCGTTGCACACTTGGAATAAGTCAATAAGCCGTCAGGAACTTTTCCAAGTGCTTCCATTTTAAAATCACAAAGTACATATACTTTGATGTTGTTCGTAAAAAATACATATAGGTTAAACCTGATTCAACCGACCAAAATCAAAAAATTACAATATAAAAACAAACGGCGCAAACAAACTAAGGTTATGGTAACCATGGATACGATTATTGATGACATTTCAGACAACAACAAAAGAAATTTAACACAACTATGATATAACTTCAATTATACAATTTTGGTAGAGAGGTGACTTTCTTTAACCATAGACAGATAAAAGCAAGCAAATACACGGCATTTAACATCATACGATTAGAGTGAACATAAAACTACAAACTACGAACATTTTCGGCCATACTCAAGTTTTATATTTTTTGTTTTACTCAAGTTTAATTTTATAGTTTTATGTTCACTCTAATTGTATGATGTTAATGCCATGTAGTTGCTTGGTTTTATCTGTCTATAACTTCAATTGTTGACTAAAGAAAAATGAAACCAACAGAAACCGTGAAATCAATTTTTCAAGATACACAGCTTGCGCTGAGACAATTAAAATCACACTGGACAAGACAAAAAAGATACCGTAAAATCATTGTACAAAAGCCCGTTTTTAATGTAAACTATATTAAGCAAACGTGTGTCATTAATCGCAACGCATCATACGCCTAGCTATGACAAAATGGCGGTTTTTACAGTAATTACGAAGCCGAGTATCATCATGTCAATTAAAGGTCACGACATAATATTGGAACGAGACAAAATATTTATCGAAAAATGTAATCTCTTCCAAAGATTAGCTATCGCCAACTAGCGGACAAAATTTTATTCAAAAATATTCGTCAGATGGTCATAAAAAGTTTCAGTTGCTCTCATAGAAATGTAGGACAGCAGCGATCGAATAAAACTCCTTGAAAAAACAAAGAGTTTAACAGGCCGCAAACACTTCATCAGTAAGAAAGCAGAAAAAACGTGTGTCGTTATTTTAGAAGTCCACCTGTGTTTAGCGTTTAACTGAGATAAACTGCAGACGTTGAATCAAACAAAAAAAGGTCTGATTTGCTTACTGTGATCCAACCTGCTACCCAACGTGTTAAACTGTATGTTCCGACTTCGAATACGCCATAAACTAGACACTAGCTTAAACTGGCCTATTTTTAACAAAGTTTGGTCATTGACTTCACAGGATAGCTTCAAATACTAAACCCTCATCTCCTTCCTACGATACTCAACACACTCCGAAACATCATCCCACCTTAATTTCTGAGATGATAACGAACTTCATATTTACCAAAAACTTGAAAAAAAAATTGTCCACTGTATTAAAGTACACTACAAGGAAACTTCCTAATCAAACGAAAAAAACTCGACACTTCAAAATAGATTGTACAAACATTCTCATAAATAAAAACTTCTCTAAATTTATTTAACCTTCCTCAACGAAAAGATTATTAAACAACAAAAAATAATCCAGACATCAATTGCACTCCAATGCCACTGACAAGGCTAGACAAAGATGTGAATGAATGAAGAGTTTAAATATTTTCTGATATCGATTCACTAGATGAGTCAACTTCTGGTAAGTTCGTCCACCGTCAGCCCCTTGTGTTTACCTACGACCAAGGACAGATCATATGCTTTTAGCAATAATATCACTCTCATACAACATTATTTGACGTTGTATGGACACAGTGTCATACAGAAACGAGAGTCGTTATGTGTTTTCAACTATAAAACCGCAAAAGTCATAGAAATCCTTTTCGTGAGTAAATCTATCGTCACACCAAGGGCCTACTTCATGGCAGAGAGGGAAATGAGCTGGGCACCCGAAAAAACAAAACCCAACTGATGATTATTATCACCTGGGTTTAGACTACAAACTAACTCAAGTTGGGAAAAGTTCAAAAGTTTACTTGACAGAGCAAGCATAGAAGCCAGTCGCCATTCCAACAACCTAAGTCAATGCCGGTAAAATGCAAAAAAGTTAACTTTGCACGCCAAATTAACGTAATGTAATGTCAGTTTACACGCAGCACAACAATGCGGTGGGAATGCGCCGGGCAGACGAAGATCCGAGAGAAAAACAAACGCACCTTGAATATGGTCACGTGATAATAAACACGCGTCAACGTACACGGGGTCACGTTTCCGTTTACAAAGGAAAGCAACAAAATGGCGGGGAGACTGGGTTCCCAATGTTGACAGCTCAACTTGTTTTTGAACCTCTGAACTCAAACCGATCCCAATACACAATCCATCACAGCAGGTGATTACTTGCTTAATTGGCACCGCTTACCCATTAATAGAATTTGAAGTCCGGTGTACAGATAAACACCTGCTACAAGCGTATCAGCTAAGATTAACAAATACTCAATGTACACACAAGAATGAGCGTTGAAAGATTTTACAGGTTTTGACATAAGTTTTAGAAACGATGGCATGAATTTTTGACAAAGTAAGTCAACGATGAATTGGGTTCTTTTTCAATTCCGAGAAATTCTGCTTGGAAAACGAAAACGCTTCATTGTTTAATGTTTATTAGTGCTTGCAAAGTACAAAAGAAAACGTACTTCATCCTCTAGTTTGGCATCAACATGTTTACTCAGAGCTGTTCAGACAACAGGTCGATAAAAAATGGCGCAATTGGCTAAACGAGTCGACTTGAGCATGACTCACACTTGTGAAAAAGTCTTACTCAGGATCTAGCAGTCAAGTCTGCTTTGGATGGATAAATCAAAAGTGTTTTGCATTTAGTAGACGCACTTTGCTTTTCGCTGTTTTTTATCAAGTGTTACTTGATCAGCATCAATTGTAGAAAATGTGGTTCATCTTTCCAAGAAGGCATATAGCAAGGGTATTGTCGCTCACTTAGCCTTGATGTGACTAAAGAATCCTGATGCCTTGTTGTTACTATCATGCTCTGACCTCACGAGCCGGTCAAACGCGAAGTTTCAAGTGGAAAAAGTTAATCAGCTTTGGCCACGTCAACGTCTTGACAATCTGTACGTTTTGCCCGAGCAAGCTGACCACCACCGTCTCTCATTCATCTTTGGCCATTCCCGACGTCGGCTATTTTACAATAGGGAAACCAAAGAGCCGTTAAAAGAATGACACACTTTTCGAGGGCTCTGCTCGCTTTTGTTTGCCTTTTCCGATAAATAAAGCTGTCCAGTGCACTCGGATGAACTCAATGTTGAACCAAGTGAAACGGCTGGCCAACTACAGGCCATTACAAAAAAAATAGCACTTCCTACGTTCATATGGCAAAAAAAGAAGATAATAATTACATAAAACCGAAGGAGTTTGGACCAGCACAACGCAATGCCCCACATCCGATGCGCAACGTTACCAGGGATGGACAAGCAGTTGAACTCGTTTGACGCCAAAACAAGTCGAAAAAAAATAGCAAACTTTGCATTAAATGAAAACATAACTGCCACTACTTGCTACCTACACAACCTCAGCTGCACTATGTTCACGCGAATAATCAAACATGCGCTGGCTTGATTACCGTCTATTTTGTGTCTAACAATGTTACATTATTAGAAGACAACGACGGGTTATCTTCTATTTTGATTATTATTTACTTTGATCTTCTTTTTCACTTCTCTTTTCAATCTTTCATCTATGTGCAAGATCCCTAAATAACATACTTCTAAACCACTGCAAATGTCAGCATCGTTTAGGTATCTCTAAAGCTGAAAACGTCCGTGGACAATTTATCTAACGATGCAGAATTTCGTAGCTGGTAACTGAGCACTGAATAAAAACGATAAGAATCGCCAGCTGGACATCCAGTGGACGGAAGTCGTGGCTTTGGTCATTTGGTGGATGTGAGTCATACTCCGGTGGTGCTGATGAGAAACCAATCGGTGGAACAGAGAACGTATGCTACGTGATAGAACCAGGTTCTTGGCCGGCTGTCACTATCTCTATGCTTCGAATAAATCGTCTTCAAGGGAAGTTTTTGCCAAAAAAGGAGACCTACCAAGACGAAAACGATTAAACACTGGTCAACATTTGATCGCATGAACAACGACTTTGTTTGTAGCTGTCGGACTGATGCAAATAAAATGTGACTTTGAAAAGTTATTCCAACTGTACGTGGTCTCCCAATAGAGAATGTCAAACCGAATCAAGTCAAACAGCAACGTCAAACACAAAAACCGGTCATTGCTAGACAACATATCAACTACCAACAACCTAGCAGTGGCAATGTGAAACAACCAAAGATAGTTGTCGCAGAAATTTAAATAGTGTAACCATAGGCGCCGACTTTTCAAAAAACCTTGGGGGGCGAGAAATGTGATGACGTCACAACCGTAACGCTATTTTACTCAATTAAAATAGTCTTTGATTAAGCTTAGTGTTTTGTTTATATTGACAAATAGGTCACAAACCGAATTTATTAGAACCGCTGCTTGAAAGGATTAGTTTTACGCATGCAGTACGCCCAGTCGTAAAAATTTTGATATTGTTAGCTCATAATTGGAACAGTTGGAAAACAAGATGATTCGTTTCCTTTTCGTGCGAGTAAATAACAACGATCAAGACAGTGAAGTTATCGATATAAATCGCAAAAAATCATGATCTCAAGCAGAGTGAAAACCCGCTATCAGTTTTATTAACCTAGTTTCGCTAATTACTTACAGGCCTTAAAACTCGTGTTTTTTTCCGGCAGCCATCGTGGCCTACCGAGAGCTCCTTCTCGGCGGCCAAATCTGAGTGCTTGGAGGCCAAAATACAATAACGATAGCACAAGTAAATGGCATTAAACTTGCAACAATATTAAAATAATCACTTAGCGTTGTTGAAGTCTGGGCGACGTTCTGCAATAGAATCGTTGTACCACGCATTAAATGCTTTATCGGGATTGTAATCCGGTATTGCGGGACGATCTAACGACCCTAAATTGTTTTGACTGCGCAGCTCAGTAAATTGTTTCAACTGCATACCGCCTTTCATAAAACCTGACCATTTATTCCATTATGATGTCACCATTGAGGGTGTGAAGTCACTAACCCACAGCGTTCTCAGCTATGAAGACACGTGTTTTACCCACGGATGTCAACTAACCTAGTTCTCCTTTTTAACAACGATTCAATGTCCGACAACTTTGAAGCCGATGTAAATTAGCACTTCGGATTAACACTTCGTTAAAATAAACATCGGAAATTGCAAACAAGACTTACAGCTTTGGTGATCGCAGCTGGATATATTCAATAGGCTACAACAGTAGTCACTATGATGCGCTGACCTAATGCTGCATCACTCTTTGATACAACATATTTTCGACATTTAATCCACGATCATTCCATTGCGAAATTAAATAATTGGCTAGAAGAAACCGGCGGCCAAACTTGACCGACTGAGGAGGTAGCACAGGCGGTCATTCAAGCACTACTTAGCGGCCATGGCCGCCGGCTGCTTTAAGGCTTGACTTACTTTCAAAGCGTTGACAACGGCGAAGTGTTTTCTTTTCTGTTTTTTTTATCGAAAGTCTTTGTAGTCTTTTATTGAATACAGTAGGCTATATACTCGAGTAAAGGTCGAGATGTTCGCAAGTGATTTTCACCTCAAAAAGGCAAGTTCAACTAACACGGGACATGCTGTTGTCTCCAGCTCGGCAGTTTTCAAAATGAATGTACTAAAAATCATTGTCGACGTAGATTACGGAGTGTGAAATCGCGTCGGCCTAAGTAAAAGTTTTGAATACGTTTATTTGCAGTGATTCAAACTTAATTTTCAAATGCAATGATTTCTTGTCAATTCTAAACTTTGTGCACTTGTTGAGCAATATGCAAAGCTCACGAGACAAAACAGAAAGAGCTGTTTTAAGAGATCATTTTTTTTTATTTTTGCGTGTAGGATATAATCGTTCTTATTATTACGTAACATTCCATGACATTACTATACTCCATAACATTAGTACGTAACATTAACGTCGATGTCAAACCTTAGCGGCCGCATAAAACAATGATGTCAGGTTGGCTAGGTGATAATAGCGGTAAGAGACGTCGTTAATGCAGGCAATATCTGCGACCAAGAGCCAAGACCATTAAACACCTTTTCTTTTATCAGTTTTCGATTTAATTCTCACACATTGCGAAGAAAACATTGCGTTCTGTTGAATCATAATTGATCTCACAGCGGGAAGACCTCGTTGAAAATAGCGCGTCTAAGTTAGCTGGTTTATTGAATATTGCCGTGAATAGTTACGTGACTACGTATTCCAGCAGCGTAAGTTACTCTACCATCTACTTTGAAATTTCGATACCGTAATCTAATACCGTATGAGAAAGCCATTCGATCAGCTGCTGTTTTGCGGGCAAAAGCAACGTAGGCTTTTCTTGCTTTCGGCATTCTTTAAGTCCGTTTAAATTATCTAAATCTCTTTCGCGAAGTGTTTTATCTTTAAAACACCACCTGTAATCACCATTTTTGTTGCCCCTCAACCATAAATTTACGGGGGGCGCCGCCCCCCGGCCCCCCCGGAAGTCGGCGCGTATGAGTGTAACTCCATTTTCGTTAACTTGGATGTCTCACGCGACTGTAAATATGACTTATTCAAAATAATCCAAGCGGCTACCATCAAAGACTATTGTTAGGACTTAGGATTATAAACCTCCTGTTAGTATCTCCAAGCAAAGGGTAATCAGACCTTGAGTCATTGGCCACGCGACGTAATAAAGAACTGGACAACAGAGTCTACGTGAGGATTTAGACTTTAGAGTAATTCAAGACCTCATGTTCCACTTCAGCAGGGGCGACTGCATGGGCGAAGCTAAGCATCTCGATTATGATGGTCTGAGAGTGAAACTTGCCGTATTGGATGAACAAACTCGTTGGAATGTTGGATATACCCGGATGACCCGCAAAGGTGATGTTGATGTAGCACGGGGCAGCTCTTACGTTAAATTTACGATTACCGATGTAAATATTACCCTTGTTGTATACAGGATGGACAGCAAGTTGGTCATCGCCAAACCAAATATGGTCAAAAGTAAAACGGGGGTTGAATTACCAGGTGGCTTACGAGCTCTTAAAGTTCCCACCGATCGTATTTTATCGACTTTTTGTTTTTCTTGAACAAATACACAAAAAATCTATTCAACGTGTAATCTGAAAAATTGGCAATTTAAATTAACGTTTCGTTTTACTCAGAGTGCTTTTTTTTTCGCTGAAAAAATAGTCTGCGTTTACAGTAAAACAAAAACGTGCAATGGAAACACGGATTTGAAGCTTGGTTTGAATCAAAACACAACCGCTGCAAGCAATAAATCTCAGCTATATTCGCCAACGGTATGAGTTTATGCTCTCAAAAATTGTGCAAGCATTTGTGGATGCAATCTCTCACCGACTGAATCTGGATGCCATGATCATAGAAATGATCCGACAATAAACATAGTCACATTCATCGACTACGGAGATGCACAACGTCTTCTAGTGTAACTGAGGTTAATTTTTGTAAAAAAAAATATACGCAAATCGTGAACCAAGCGTGCGTCTTAACTTAACCCAGTAAGCAAAAGTTTCTTTTTTATTGTTTGGAGACGTTAAAACGATGTGAAGTAATTTTTAGCCTGGGAAGATCCTTCATGTTTATCATACGTAAAATTAACAAAAATGTTTTTCCATCAAAAGAGCTGAGATCGATATGACAAAAAAGTACCGTACATGTTGTATAAGTGAAGCCCAACAACAGAACAGCAAGCTGATTTGAAAGAGCAAGCGAATAAATGCAGTTTTCCAGGTTGATTGAAATGTGCGAGTGAAATAAGGGTCAATTCTTGCCTTGGTGATTTATTCACGGCCGTTTTACCTCATAAATAACGCATGAGACATGGGTCAAAAGAGGGCTTTTATTTTGATCAAAATACATAATAAGCAAAATGCAACATGAAATGATGGGATTTCATGAAGATGTTGAGTAAAAGTTTTCATCAAAACGTTCGTTTTTTATCTTTGCTATGACTAACAAGAAACTGAACATGGCTGCTATTAAGTTGCAGTAGCACATTATGATGGTCCCAGTTACTGCACGTCATTTGCATTGACTAGTGCGTACGGTCAGTAACTATTGGACGATGGCTTAGATTTCCCTGTAAATCCTCGGAGTTTATTCGTTGCAATAAAATTATCAGTCGATGTGGCAGTATATTTCTACGGTCAGTCGATCACCATGGCAAAATCTTCAACGTAGAAAAAGTCTGTGAGACTGTGAGTGGAATGTTTATCACCCTTGAAGTTTTACCCAGACGTTTGGAGACGTTGAATCAATGTAAAAAACGGTTGATTTGCTGTCTGGGTAGGGGCACCCATTTCTTACGCCAGGAATCTAGACTCTATCGTTCTCTCAATAATACAGTTGCCTGGTGGCAATGAATTTAGAAATAGCTGACGTTTATTTTGTTAGCCCAAACATATTGATTCGCTGACACCCAGATTATTAAAAAAAACTGAAGGTAAAGCAAAGGAGGTGAGCGCACTAGTTGGCCAAAAAAATAATCTTGCTGACGAAACCCAGTTTAAAAAGTGAAAACCAATAAGCAGGTTACAAAGCAACTGTTTTTTTTTGATACTCGTATAAAACAATTTGATAAAGCTATGACGAAAAAGAACACGAGTGACTTGGAATGGAAACAATAAACACTCGTTGGAAAGTAACAACACTAAATGTCAAATGAAAAAAGTAAATGTAATTGGTTGAGTTACCTCTTTCAGCATGATCGTAACTTCACAAGTATAGATAAAACAATCCCTGCTTTATCTGCACTTGTGAAAAAAAGTGAACTTGGAGACAATTGAAAGAATGAGTATACACAATTCTGTTTTCGACAAATGCAAAATATTATTATTAGAATTATGCAAGTATCTTTTCACCATACCTGCACACATCTGCTGATCCCTCGAATGGTAAGAATAAAGAGCACTTGCTCCAAAGACAAGCATGATGACAATAACTTAAAAGACGTTTAATTTTAGAATCAATAATAATCTAAACAGAAAATAAACACTTTTTTGTGTCAACACGATCATCAAACGCAATTTCCTGAGCAGTTGAAGGAGAGGAAACTGTTACATGCAATGCTGAGAACGAGAGGTATTTTATCATATTTTTCGAGTAAGACAAAGAACGATGCTGACCACTTCTGCTAAACTGTGTCGTTTTTCTTGTAAAATATATAACACCAAGCTGCTTTGCTTCACTGTATGCCAACGACACTCTTTTGGAGTATATCTGATTAAAAATGCTTTCTAAACTACAGCTCATATAAAAATTAACTTTTTATTCTGCTCAGCTACCAAAAGGAGTCATTTTTGCATTTATCCAACGTCTATTAACGTTGAATCAAACGCTAAAAGGACTAATTTTGATAACTGGGTATAAACCCTACAGAGTACATCATACCTCCAACACGGACTCTGGTAAACAACCAACGTCACGATCAGTAGACCTAACGGATCTCTCCGCTTGTCGACCGAGAGAGAAAAACAAGTCGTCAATCGCTTGTTCGCTCGCCTGTGCACAGGTCGAACAAAACGAAGTGGCTGTTTTTGCGTTCCTTTATCCAAACTAGCCATCGGTCAATTTTGCGCTGGCTTACTCACTTCGTTCTGAGTGTGGAGTATTGACCTTGACGTATTAAACGGTAGAAATAGTGGGCGAAAGAGAAAAGAAAGAGTAAAAGAAGAGAAGAAGTGAGAGAGCGGAGGGAGGGTCTGGCAGATCACAATGAATCACTGAAAAGAAACAAGGCACAGGGAAAAATGGTCGCAGCATCATGGGTGGGAATTCACGTCGTTTCAGCTTGTGAACGAGTGCCGCTTACAGAGCTTACGCAATCCTGATATAGGGCATAGAGATATTCACTTGACAAAAGGTGCCAATTAACATCACAACCAAACACTTGGACTTCAATACTTTTTTACAAAAACAAATCACTTCACATTCCAAAGCTGTTACAACAACCTACAGTGATATTCTCATGTTGAATCAAACAACTTATCAATATGGAAGAAAAATCATCACGGAATAAAACCAACGTATGGTACGAATGTCAAGTTAAATTCAAACTCCTGTCGACTTTATACCAGTGGTATTCTCTATCAAAGCTAGTGAAATAGTAACAATTATCCCGCAAACCTTAGTGGTTTCGACAGTCTTTTCACATATTACTCAAACTCAACAAAAAGTGCAAAAATTTCATTCTTTCAAAGTAGGAAGAATCCTTCCTTTAATAGGTAACAGAAACATGTGTGCTCGGACATCAGGCTACCTAACATGATCCCTCTGCTATGATCAAAAAATAGAAGTTTGGTTTTGTAGTAATCAGATTTCAAAGTATGACTGATGATTTCAAATTGTAACTGATGATTGTATGTGAATGCTTGTTCTGTTTTAATTACAACTTATATAGATCAACAACAATATGACGGAAGTTTAATGCAGATTTGATATTTCATGAAGTGTTCAATTACAAAATTAAGCATCTCTGCATTGAGAAATGTTCTAGAAGCGTAAGCGCTAGACATTCTCGTATTTTGTTTGGTACACACATATGGAGTTGTAGTAATAGTTTGTGTCATGGTCTGTGTCAATATAGAGATAATAATTAACATTTAATAAATTAATGTTGCATACAGCGATATAAAAAATAAACAACACAAACTGCAGTGTTTAGGGAAACTGTCTTCATCAATACGTGCTTATGAAGAGAAAAAACTAACGGTTGGTGACATCGCACGCATAATGTCTGTTTTTTAGCCAATCAGCGCAACAGAGTGACCGGTAAAAACAACGCCATTGGTCGTAAACAGAAAGATCTCTTGAACATTTATGAAATAACTTTCAAGTACGAGGCTCATAGCAAAAGCATGAACCCACTTCGCCTTGTTTGTGCGATCGTAAAGCGTGAAGTGGAACAGCTTTCCTAGATCAATTGTAAACTGGGTGACTTGGACATTGGAATCTATGCGGGTGCGTTAACGTTGACTCAATGTGGTCTTACAGCTTGGTTTTGTGTTTGGAGTTGTCAAAGTCTTATTAAATAGGACATTTGTTGTCAAACTTGGGTGAATTTCAGTGAAAAACAACTTTTGAAAGTCATTATGTCGACTGTTCAATCCGGCTAATGATGTCGTCTTCGGTAAGTGCATTACTCAGCCCATTTCCAACTTATCGAATAGACCGAGAACGTGTGATCAGAAGAAAATTGAGAAACTACGAAGAAAAACCAGCTGTCTCACAATCAACACAACAATACGTTCGGTAAATGGGGGCAGACCACAAACCTGAGAAAATGAATTGGGAGACTCCCAGGCCCCATTGAAGTTGTTACGAATTTTTTCAGGTTTCCGATTTGTAGAAATAGTTTCGATTAGGCAAGATCCTTTCGCTGTAGAAAGTGGTTGTTTTCCCATGTTCTGGTGTCGCATTACCCGCATTGAAATTGAGGTTTTTCAAAGACATGAGTGGAATATTGAATTACAAGCCTTGTCGTTGCTAAATTCTTTCCCATCTTTAACAAAGGTATTTTTACAGCTATTCAACGTTCAAAAGCGTTGTTCAGGATACAATCAAAAACGTTGAATGTTTTATTCCATTGAATCCAGTAGCGTTAAAGAGGAGATTGAAAAGCAATGTCAGTTACCAGGGGCTTACAAAAGAATGAAGATACCGAAAACTAGGTTACACAATGAAATGAAAGATGATTTTCAAGGTGCCAAAAGACGACTTTTCCAGACAGTAAATTAACTGGCGATATCTTTTTTGTCTCAATGCCATCACCGAAACATTTTCCACGTGGTCTTTTGCCTTATTGGCTTCAAAGAGCCGATAATAACAAGTGGTGGTAAACCAACGTTTTTCAAATGTATAAAAATATGATGATGGTGGGATTTGATCTTAAGACATGTGTTTTGTAAATTTTCGTGATTATTCAAGTTATATGGCAGATAATGGAAGGATCCAACGACAAAAAACGTGAAAATAAAATTAGTCTCAAAAACCAACCACCATCTCTCTGATCGGAAGCAAGGGACAAAGACAAGGAAAATGAGCAAATAACTTATAATATACAAGAAAAGCAATTAACGGCTAATGCCAAACTGGGGCTTTCAATAGTAATTTGGTGTAGATTATAGCATGGCAGTAGCACAACCACAATAGCATTCTTCAGTACTCTGCGATTCTAAAACTTTGAAAGCAAATACTGTAGTAAAAAAACATGAGAATGAACAGCAGAATTGTAATATAAGCAATAAATCATTGATCTCCCCACTCACTCAGAAACACAGGAAAGTGAATGCAGTGCTTGAATGAATGTTTAGTACAAACAATGTATTTTTTCTGTATTTATATGTTGTAAAATGTTAAAACAATGTATACGGACGATATGAGGGTTATATTGATATATGTTGCCTCGTTCGTGAAATCGTACGTTAGACTGTCATACAATTGCTTTTGTAGGCTGCACTAAATACTTTCAAAAGTAAACCGTATCAATTCAGTGTGAGGATGAGCATTAATCTGATGGACGAAACGTCAGTGAAGCGATAAAAGTCGTTTGTGCTTCTTGATTAAAGTAAGCATTACCGGATAGCGATGATGACATATAACAGAAGACAAGTATGAACGTTTCTACAAAACAACAATGTCAACATGCGGTCAAGAACCAAATGAGTTTAAAGATACAGCATCATGTCAGTCTCTCAAAGTAATTACTTCTCGCTTTCATTTCTACAACTACACAAACACTTGGGGACAAGAAATTCTAAAAAACTTATCAAATATAGTTATTAAAGTATGCAATATTATAAGTATATTATATAACACAATAAATAATGCATAATAATAAACTTAGTATTTAAATGCCACTCTTTTCCAGTAGCCATGATAGCCATAAAACAGACTTCCTTTCAATGTCATTCAGCAAGGATCGACATGTATACTGAGGTTCTGCTTGGTTTCGGTGGATAAAAATTCGATAAAATCAATTTACAAATCAGATTAGTTTAATGTTGTCGTGACATCTGGAATCAGTTAATCCACTTAAAAGTAACGTAATTGGTCAGACAAAAGCAAATTGCACAATTACTGCCCATAAAATAAAATAAAAATTCCCGCAGAGACACAAGCCCACAGTAGGATTAATAAATTCAAAAAATTATGTATTGGAAATGGAAATCCACTACTACTAATGCAAATGGAATCTTTTTAAATTAATGTGGAAACAGAAACTTGCAAAGATTGGTATAAATTCACGCAAGAATTGCATGCAAGATCTCATTTCATTTTTCAAGAAGATGTGCGGTTAGGTATTTTAAGAATGATTAAAAGTTACCACTGACGACACCAACAAGTTTAGTTGTTAAAGGATACGTGCTTTTATTTCCTGCATTTTTGAAGGTCTTGTTTTATAAAATTGAAAAATGAAGAGCAAACAGCTACAACCAGATCATGGCCGTATGCCGTTTTGAACACAAATAACTTTTTCGAAAGCTGTTTCAAATTGAGTGCTAAAAATGAGAGACCATAGCACGTAAAAGATTATTTTTACTGAATACTGAAAAGTTCGGGTGTTAATCAGGAAAATTATCGTTTCTAGCACCAGTCAGAGCGCATTGTCATGTTGCGCGAAACGTCAGGGAAGCAATAATTAAACCAACCTGTTTATTGTTGCTTTTACTTTCACTTTCATCAGATGAACGTTGCAACTAAAGCTAAAAACGATTATTATTTTTATTTAATTCAAATCGATATGTTTAACAAATTACATCAAAAAATTTATTTGTAAAACTTCACACGACAACCTGAAAACGAGCTTAAGTTTTGAAACGTAAATTTTGTCGAAAGCAGTAAACGACCTCGCATGCCCCAAGCTTAAAATAAACCAGGTTTGATAGAAATAGATGTGCGACCGGGAAACGATAATGGATGATGCGACTAGTGAAGTGATCAACTTCAAAGTATGGTCTACTTTGAATTCATCAAATGCTGGCATTTGCACAACAATCTAACCTCTTAGTGTAATTTATTAGGAATCGATTTCGCTATAGTAATAGCATCTTCAGCTAGCTCATGTAAAAAAGAAAGTTTATAAATACGTGAAACGAACAAACAAAGCAAACTCCGATATTATAATCAACACGCGTAAAAAATCTATTTTAAATAGACGGTTACATAATATTAAAATTAAAATCAAAACCTTCTAAGTATGGTCTGGTTAGTAACTTTGCAAACCTAAGTGGCAGAAAAACCCATTTTTAATGCAAACACGTAAAACACAATTAAAGTTCAGTCGGGGTCGCGTATTCCCAACGGAGATTGCTATCCTGCCGAAACAAACGATGAAATCATCATACAACTTTGCAAGAGTGCCATCTGAATACGTTTAATCGACCTTAGTAATGCAACGCTGCCCATTGGCAGTTGGGTTGCAAGTTTATTCGTCATAGGAAAGAACTGTTCGAGTGTGCGACCTACGTAGCGTTGCTCCAAGACGTCAAAAGTTGCTGTTTTTCATCGTTTCAATGTCTCTGGATGTAAAAAATGCAACTTTTTCTGACTGGAAAGAGATAGCAACTTACCAAGCCAACCCCAGATGACCCTTGCCCACCGAGAGAGAACAACAACACATCAAATAGCAAGGAAGCGGCTATTTGAAACCGGTCAAGTATAAGATAATTTGCCGGTCATTTTCATACAAAATACCGCTGGGAACTATGATAGACGTTTTGGATATTTTCCAGACACTTGCGTCACTCAATGGCATTTTTCTCACATTTACGTCACTCGTGACATTGGTGTGATGGAAACGTAACGCAAGATTCGAAAACGAAAATTGCTGATACAATTAGGGCTTTAAAACCAGACAGAAAGTGTCTGAAAGATAAAAGAAAACTAATAGAAAAAAATAAACGTTCAATTTAAACCAGTCGGAAAAGTGTAATCGCTATCAAAAATGCGACAGGATATTGACACATCAGGGGCATATGACGTTGGCATTTCGAACATAGTTAAAATTACGTGATTGGTAATAAATGTGAGCTACATAAGTCATATAAAGACATAAAACCTTGATGTATGAAAAAGATCTAAGTCAAAGTTAGCGTCACTAATGCCACACTTGTTGGGGAGTATTTCAATGTTTGTTTATGTGTCACCAACAATGAAAAAAATGTATTTTTTTGTCTGCTGTGGCAACATATCATAGGCCATAATATCGTTGTAATAGCGCAACAACAAATAATTTCATCATAGACAGGGAGTACAATAAAGACTGTAACAATCAAGTTCAGTCATAGAGTTACCTGACTACTTAAAAATTTAGAAGTAGACGGAAATGCGGGAAGTTAGTCTTCGTACCCACATCAAGGGATGCCTAGCCTACAGAGTGTTGACTGTTGAGGCCACTTGGTCACGACGGGCGTGAAACCGACAATTAGTTGAAAGTTGGTTAAACAAGCCAATCACGAAGCCGCTTTTAATCATCTTGTTAGAGAACTCACTCCAGTTTACCGTGAAACAAAAAACTAGTTAATAAGCTAAGTTTATAGAACGTTGTTTAGTGTAACATTTGAACCAAACTCTTTGCGAACACAACAGACGCAATGTACCTCAATTCCAAATATTTTAAACTGCGTGATGTTGAAATTTTTTTAAGTTATAATGAATGCACATGACACGCTACACATTGAAACTTTTCGCATATTTTTGTGAATTGTCGCTTGATACCTATTGTTGAAAATAAAATATTTGGTAGGAATATAACCAGAAACGAGCACCATCAGGTATTGACAATTCAATTAAAACAAAAGCACCAATCCAAACGGGATGCGTTTCTTGCAAAATGACACAACCCAGACAGCAAAATCCGTCATTTTTACATTGATTCAACGTCTGCATTCTGCATAAGTGAACGTCTGCAGACGTTGAATCAATGTAAAAATGAATGGTTTTGCTGTCTGGGAATCCAAGAGATTTTGCACGTCTACCCCCTTTTCTATTTCAGGTAACGGAAACTTCTCGCTTCAGGCTTTTCGAATTGAAGATACTTAATATCGAAACATAGTGTGTAAATTTAAAATTAGCTAAACTATGCTAAGTGTTAACTTTTTTGTCTGAAAAAGGCGATGTTGATAATGACTACCAGCACTAGCTTTGATCAAGAAGGATCCAGGCATTGACGCAGGCATGCACACATTCGAGCATTTGAAGACTTTGTCAACTGAATATACAATCTGTCGTCGAAACCATGCTTAAAAACTTTTCTTTGTTACAACGTCGACCGAACAGGTTGAAATCGTTACATAAAAGTTAAGTTAAAATAATTTGCAGCCAAAAGAGCCCATTAATGCACGGCGCGCTGATGAGACTTTTTAAAGTGAATTCTTAAACTTTTAGTAATTCGTCTAACTCCTAAGCAGAACAACAACCGGTTATAATATATTTATATTATTTTTAAGAGAGATCGTATTTATAAAATATTAAAAAACTAAGTCGCATATGTTGCTTAGCAATTTCTACCTAATACACTCTTTGGCTCAATGCAAATAATCATCCTTGAATGTGAAGACCTTGCCCCAAAATTTCAAGTTGTTATTAATCAATGACACTTCTTTTGACTGTCGCTCACTCACATTGTCTTTCTAATTCACAACTTCATTTTATAAAATTCAGTCAAACCTCTATTTCACATCATACGATAAATTGCTTGTGACATCAGCCATGAAAACCTTTTTAGTGTTCCAGCAAAAAGTTATGCCAATCCGAAGGCGGTCATTCAATTCGTATGTGCATTGACGACAAGCATGAAAAAAAATGCCCAGCGAATTTCCGCACTTGATCCTGCAATCAACTTACAAAATTTGGCAGATTTGCCGTCGGCAGACGTGATTCCGACAAAATATTGCAAGCTGGACAATGGACATTCCTGTAGATGTGAACCCGGTTGATACAGTGCAAAGGTAAGTCCACTGCACTGTAAGTGATCCCAAGTATTTCTATTTTCAATGAAAGCGATAAAATAAAATAAGAAGTGCTTATTGTTGCAGTTTCGAATTGAAGGTAAAAGTGGTTAGCGCCTTTCCAGTTTAGTCTACTTCAGATTGAAGCCAGAGAAACTGCGGTCTTGGGTTTATATTGTTTGCCGCTGGACTGTATGGGATGAAAACAAATCCAGGGGTGGATAGTGTACACAGTACGGGCCACAAATCGCAGTGTGCGGCCTTAAAAAGAGATTAATTCGTAATTTAGTATGACCTTTTGTAAAGTTTAAGACTCTCAACGCTTTCTGGAGTAACCTATGTACAATCCGCGCTGTAAAGTGCAAGGGAAAGCATGACAGAAAGAGGCCAATCGAATCAAGATAATATTTTATTAACAATTTTCTGGGTCATTTCCTTTCACATGCACCACGCATAAACCATTAAAACCAAGCATGTAAGAAAACAAAAATTGTCTTTTTGAGGATACATTCAAAAACACATAGAAAGCCGTTTTGAAATGTGTTTTTAATGTTACGAGTATGTAACATGACTAAAATTACATTGTGATATGAATTTGAATTAAGACGATGCAAATGAAGCAACTCCAACGTATTTTATTGTTTAAATCTCAACGTAGCACTTATTTTTGAATGCAATTAACACTTTTTTTTCGGTAAACCAACAGGATAAAACTGCGATAATTTATTTCCACTTTGACAAGAAGCGAAATACTGAACACGATCGAAGGGCCTCATGTTTTACATGGACATCAGTTATATGCAAACTGAACGCGGTTATTGAAAGAGTTATTGGAAAAAGGATAAATTGGAATTGCATTGGAATAGGAATAATGCAACTAGGAATTGGAAGTGCAGGCTTGGTAGCTTTTATTTTGAACTTATTTTAGTGTAGCAGGCAATAAAATAATGATAAGACTTCGCTACAAACAATGTAAAACATTTTGCGTCTGAGTCTTCTCAAGGGATTGGCTGCTATAGCACGCAAACGTTTCACAAAAGCACAAAAATGAATTACAGCATGCCAAAAGTTGGAACGTTAAGCACTCTTGAAAAGTACCAGCAGCGACCTCACAACGAAACAGCGCTAAGCTAAAGCAATAAGAATCGCTTTGGGTTGTTTTGTAGACACAGAAAACTGTCTGGAGGAGCAGTGAGGCGTCGATCTACTAGTAGGTGGAGCATGTGGTACAAGTTTGGTCTCGCAATTTGTTGTTGAAGCGGCCAACGTTTCTACACAAGCTGGAACGAAACTAATATCGCCAATTGGAGATGGGATTGCTATTTGACAAGCGTTTCAAGGGATGACGACGAGTAAATTTTAACAACCGATCATAGGTCCGACATGTATCGTAGTGATGTTTTCCACTTAATCTTATCGAAAGACAAAATGACGAATAGGCTGTACATATTTGAACTGATGCAGGGCATTCGTTGAGCACACAAAAACTAAGTCCCAGTAAAGTTGTAGCTTTGTCGTTGGCCACAGTGTATGAACAAGGTGTGTGCAGAGTTTGTTATCACAGAAATGACTCAATTTGAATGCTACCCTCTTCAAAAAACATTGACCGAAATAAGAGATGTTTACCAGCACGTACGCCAATCCCGGAAGAAAACAACGCTGTTTTGACATTGCACATGCATCAAATCAACGTTACTATTTTTTCCACATTTGTGAATTCCGCTACGGCGAGACAGTGAGAGTTTGAACGAAAACAAAAATGAAAAAAGTGGTTAAGAGCAAAGATGCGAAAAAAACAAAGTGATAGAGGAAATGACTAAACTGTGAGGATGTTAAACAAACTAATAGATTTTTACTCATATACTTCACTAGTCAATGTTGTCAATGCCTCATAAGCTAAGGGGTTGGCGAGTCTTTTCAAACTCAAGTTACTAGAAATGCACAAATATGACATTCTCTTATCTTCTTTTCCAATGCAATGGACCTCTATGCTATGACGTTCGTAACAAAATTTATAGATTGAACAATAGCAGCTTGTTTGAAATACTTGCGGCAACGTAGCTGATGATTCTATTTTTAGATATGGTTTTTCGGTTTTCCGTAGAATGATAAGGTATATGAACGATTACAGAGGTTAAATCGCTGTAAAAAAGGACTGATTTGCTGGCCCCTTAAAGATCTATGAGCGCAAGTTGAAACTAAAGAATCGAGTTAACCATAACAGTATACTTCGTAAATAGCAAAGCAGGTTGAGTGCATGGTTTTCAAAGTAGGCAGGCTAAGTTATTTTCGGTGGATATGGAGTTAATTAGAAGTTTAACACTTAATCAAGAAAGGGACGGCGGTAGAAAAATCAGGCATGTAAAGACAAAACTGAAAGAGCAAGGCAGAAATAACAAGCCCATATGTATCGGAAATCCACCGACCACCATCCTGCGTTAAAACATGTGCTGGCCATCTTACAGCAACCTGTTTTATTACAAAAAAAAATCGTTTGCAAAACGTTAAAAAAACGTAATTTAGCAACTACAATAAGACGTTCTTTTTTATGCAGAATACACCCATCATAACGACCGCCGCAATATTGAGGCGGAAGAACTGAATGGAAACCCACTAGGGGGTCCAATCCATCTTTGCCAGCACCGTTCTTGCAATTAAAACTTTAAGGTCCGTTATTTTCAGTTTATTTCGAATGCCATTACTACGACAGTACTACAATATAAATATCGCCAATAAAAATACCGGTTGGTGAGGTTATTGTACTACTAAAAGAAAAATATATATTCAGGTACTAGCGCATTCTTATGGATGAATTAAACCAACCTCCTGATGGTTGTTGATTTTTGAAATTGTAGCAACAAAAACATCGAAAAAATTTATTCCAAAACGTCGGAAGAAATCGAAAATGTTGACCGTATGCTTGTGGTAAAGTCAAAGCAGGTTAAAGAAAAAACAGTTGAGGTTATGAATATATTTCTCAAAATGATATAATCGAAGCGAATTGCACAAGTTTTTTACGTTGATTTGAAGTATACAGACGCTGAATCAACGTGAAAGAGGTCTGATTTCTTCTAGAACAGATGACATCTGTTTTGTTTGTGCTGACGACATGAAGCGGTTGAACATGCAAATGATGATTCATTCGTTTGGGAGCAGAAGGAAAAAAACAGCTGATTTCAGTGATATTAATGAACTGCACCAAAATACTTATAAGTTGAAAATGAAACAAGTGACAATTGATAAAATAGAATCCAAATGTACTTAGTGCGTGGAAGAAGCCTACAAATAGTCGCTGGGCGGAATATTTTTTACAGGTTAGTGAATAGGCAGCCAGACAATCTTGTTGAATGAGTGATTGCAAAGACAAAAACTTGCAAACTCCACACCGCCGATGAAATAAATAACCAGCGAGTTAATAATTATCATCAGATCAAATTTCAAATATTCTTTGGTGTCTTCCGCTACCTTCTAGTAAACAACTGCTGAACGAGACCAAGTGGGAAAACAAGTTTTCGAGTTCTGGTTTTAGCTTTCTGCTGTAAGACGTTGATGCTATGTCACAAGATGTTCTTTAGATGCTAAAAAGATGAAAACTATTGTTGTAAATTAGTCAGATTAAGCGATCTCCCACGCAGTGACCTTGGTGTGATTGGTCGGGCTTTGGGTTGTACAACAAACAATGGCTGAAGACGAATAAGAGCTACAGTCACTTTTGAACGCTCGCTAGTGGTGAAAGGTCAATAGTTATGGAAATGGACTTGAGTCCACTCACCAACGGTAAACAGCACACTTAAAAAGGTTAACGTGGCATTTGCTCGCATGTTGAAATGAACAGTGGCCAGTGCTTTGACATATGGTAAGCTATCAAATAGCGTCTATAAAATAAAAATTCTGCGCTCTTAAAAATGACTTCCTGCAATGTGGGATGGGTGTCAGCTTTTCCTGTATTATAATAGCCAAGAGCAATTTCCTCCCCAAATCTCAAACTGGTTTTTGTATCACTCTCCAAGGAACAATGAAAAACTGTATGTCCTCGATAACGCATGTTGATTTTGAGTGCTCGCTTAAAATTAGCGATGGCTCTTCAGATACTACATTTCCGTGTGAGGCGTTACATCCAGGATGGGCGTAGTTGCGGAAGGGAAGACCTCCGAAAGATAGGAAATTTCCATCCAACTTTCGGTAGTATCATAAGCCCAACGCAGTAACAACCTTGTATTGTCGTCTTATTCGTGAAGTAGGACTAAACAGCAATTCCTTTTCTAATATTAATTTTTCTAAGTTAAATACTTTAACAAATTGCAAAATGAAACTGCTCTTGAGAATTTTCGAAACATAATATTTGTGGCAAGGACAAATAACCAATCTAAAAATGCCATACAAATCACGTAGAATGTGTTATATAGACGGCCCTACTTTCAAATGCATGGCAATGTTAATTGAGTTAACTTTTCCCAATACCATGTCATTTTTATAATAATATCTTTAGTCCAGTTAATAACAACTGTTAGGGAAAAATTGTGGACGGCAAACGCAGTCACGCACACGTGTTGATCGTATGTATCAGAAGTTCAAATGCAAAATAATGAACCTCGCTACGTGTGCCACTAGAAATGATATAACTTACAGTACTAACAAAAACGCTTTTTCGATACATCCTTTCAACATGATCAATATCCTTGGACGAAAAACACAGTATATACCAGTTACAATATATGCAGTATGTAAATGTATACCAGGATGCCAATGAATATAAAAAAGGGCCAAGCCTTGCCAGGTTTGAAACGTGCAAACATTTTTTGGATTGCCAGGTGCATGTAAATCCACCTAGCATGCTGCGAAACCCAAAGTTGAAATGGCGACAAGGTAAGTTTGACAACATAAGCAATTTACTTAATTCCCATTGTGCAATGCAACTGTATCTTTGTCTTCTTTTGTGTAGATACATCACCAATCATTGAATACAAATAAGCAGCGAATCTTGTTTAATTCTCATGGCCTAAACGGTAAACCACATCGAACATCTTTTTTTATGAAAGAAAAAAATTATGTCCACCTTGTCATGTAAACGCGTACAAAACTGTTTGCAATATTTGTATGTCAGTGATAAAAATCGACCCTTGCATTGCTAGCCATGGAGAAAATACAAAATTGTGGCAAGAAATAGGAATAAAAGTCTTACACTCATTCAATTTTTTTTCCCTTTGCAAAGCAATAATAAAGATCTAAGTTTATAAACTAAATAGTAATACCGATAAGCAATAAAAATCGACCCTTGCATTGCTAGCCATGGAGAAAATACAAAATTGTGGTAAGAAATAGGAATAAAAGTCTATTAATACTTATTCAATTTTTTTCCCTTTGCAAAGCAATAATAAAGATCTAAGTTCATAAACTAAATATAATACTAATACCGATAAGCAATCGAACATTCAATCACACTAAAAACAAAGATTAAAAAGCTAAAACATATATACCTGCAAACAACATAGCATTGTTGTTATTTATTTCACTGTTAGCTTGAGGTGATGAGGTATCCACAGAGTTTGTTGAGGTATTCATTGGTTTTTGTTGTAGTATAGGCCATGCTGACATTGAAGCAAATCCTGCGGATAAAGTATCAATTCTATAAATTTATTGAGCTATTGGCAATCTCTGAGACTTTGCTGGATTGAATATGTACAGTAGATTGCAAAAAGCAAAACACGTACAGTAATGACTCTTTGAGCCACATTTAACAATAATCAATCTGGGGATGACTACAGCATAATAGGTAAATTATTGGAAGACAGTTTCACAAAACATGGTAAACTAAACTATAATGGGCTTAGGTGAAATACTAGAGCAAAGTCAACATCAAAAAGATCACTTTGAGCAGAAAGTTACTTTGCTTAATACACATTCCAATTAGATAAAAAATAATATATGTATTAACAATGAAAATTTAGCTCTTCTTTGAAGGACATTTAAACTACAGTAATGCTGTCACTGACCTAATCCAGAAATGAAACATGTTGTTATGTATTTACGTTATATCATGTTTTATTCATGTAATCTGTATTTATTCCTGTTGGTCTCATAACTCAAGTCTCCTTTGCTGATTTAGTTCTGGGCGCACTGCCTTATTTCGATGTGATTGCTTTCTATTTATATAAAGCCTTTTATCAAAGCTTTCTTCATTCTCTATATATTGTGTTACCATTTTGCACTAAAATACCATTTAGCTGCAGCTCACACGGAGAGGTTACCTACTTAAAACTTGAATGAGATTGAAAAGATAGGTAGCTAAATTTATAACTGCAAAAATCAAAATTTTCCTCAAGACAGACGTTATCGACTAATTATAATATTTTAAACAAAACTATATTATAAGTTGTAAAATTTACTTTTATTAAAACTATTACTAGTGCTAAAAGCCAATATAATAATGAATGAAAACATACCATTAACATCAGGATATCCATACAAATTGAAAGCCATATTTTTCAGTTGGTCAGTTTGTTGATGCATGGAGAAAGGCTTTTAAAAAACGCTTACAGAATGAGGTACGACTTGAAGGTATAATATATAGATGTTTTGAGGTAGAGTCACGGAAACACAGTTATGTTAATTGGTATTTTTTCTCACTACATTGTTTCTACCACACATACAAAGATGCAAGAATTGAGAGTAGTACAACTATAATATGGCTGAAAAAAAAACATAAAAGTTAACTTTGAAACTGTAACCTATAAACCAGCATTATGAACTATTAATAGAGTGGTTTTGTTGAGATCATTGGTTTGATGAGCTACAGCAATGCTTTGTTAGTACTAGTAGGCTACTAATTTACTTTTGAATATGACATTCACAGGTGCTATTGATTCACGCTCTATAATAAACAAAAACAAAGAAACAAGAAGTAAAATCAAGTAAAAAACATCACATTCTTTAAAAAGTGGTACAAATTGGAAAACTACATATACAGTTACAGTGTGCAGTGTGCAATATTTCTTCTTACAAAGAGTGGGGGCTTGATGCCTTCATACAATACCCTTTTGTTTGCTCTAATGCCACACACATGTTTCAATCCTCCATTTTTTGATTTACTTGAGTCAATCAATCATTTTATTTTTTGTCATTAACGCGTCCGGGACGAAAAAGATACTAACTACAAAAATCGATATAGACCTACCAGCATGTTAATGAACGGGAAAAGGTGGCAAAACCTTGAAAGTTTAAAACGTGCCTGAATGAAAAATTATGTAGTCTGCGATTGGAGATAAAAACTTGATTTTTTCATACACTTTAAGGACTTCACATAATGTTATAAATCAAACTAATATCACAAATGTCTGGGGAGGCGTCCTGTCATTGAAATTTCCTGAGCTCCAGAGCTAGGCCACATCATAAAAAACAAACGCAAGATAACAAAAAAACAACCTTGGCACAAATCTCAAATGGGGAGGAGGGCAATCCAGCAGCTAAAATAAACACTTATAAATGAGACACTGAAGCAAATAGTGTCATTTATGTGAAAACTACTGTAAGCTAACTGACTTACTAGTACAGGTAGTTTAAAAATCCATATTATGCACTTTTAAAAAAAAATCTATATCATAGTCATAGATTTGTTTCATGATAAATAACTTTGTCAAACCATGACCTACTAGAACACGGCCAAATATGTTGCTATTTGGGAAAATTTAAAAGTTTGAGTTGCTACAATCATAGCTATGACACACCTAGGCCCGGATTTAGGGGGGGGCAGAGGGGGCAGTTGCCCCGGGCCCCCCGACTTTTGAAGGGCCCCCCTATGTGAAAAAAATGTGATTTTGTGTTATTTTTTTTCTTTTAACGTTTAAAGTATTTGCAAAATGCTGTGCAGTACTGGACTGATGCTACTGTAGACGTAGAGATGGTTTTTCGCGCCGTAGGCGCGAAAAATTTTTTTGCATCGGGGCCCCCCGATTTAAAAGTGCCCCGGGCCCCCCATCACCTAAATCCGGCCCTGGACACACCTGTCATCTGCCCATTTCCAGAAGTAAGTAAAATAAGCAATATTTGAACCTAGACATATGTTTGGCTTGTTTAACCAGAGATTAGGTATGTACGTTGAATACAATTGACACAATAATAATGTAATATGTAACACTTTCCAACTGCACCCTGGAGGTTATCGTTTGATGGAATTGTATGTTTCATTTAAAATATCCAGGATTTTTTGTGGATTCTATACATTGTAATCTGTTCATTTGATGTGCCAATTTAAATTTTAGTTTGCTTTGTTTTTCGCCAAGTTTAATTTTGCAAGTAAAATATGGCTTTTGGCGAAAAATCCTGCTATACAAAAAACCTAACGACTGTATGATGAGACTACGTCCAGGATGCAGTTGGAAAGTCTTACATATTTTAGATTATTATTGCATAAATTATGCTTAACATACATATCTAATTTCCAGCAAAACAGGCCAAAAATATGTCTAGATGCAAATATTGCTCATTTTACATACTTCTGTACGTGTGAAAATGACAGGTTTGTCATGGCTGATTGTAACAATTAGGACTCTTGGAAATTTTCCCAAATAGCAACATAATAGGCCGTGTTCTAGTAGGCCGTGGTCAAACTCAAACTTTTCTATTTAATAGCACATAACAAAGCTGTCAAGAAAACATATGAAATGTATCAATGCTTGATTGCTTGTGCATAGATCTTTAAATTACAAGCATAAAACACTTCTTTCTCTACAGATTTCACGTCATAGAGAAATTATGTATATATATGTATATATACCGGTAACTTAAGAATTTAAAGAACTTAATAGAAAAATTATGTATATATAACTTAAAATATATGATAAAATGCTTTGAGAGCACAAACGCGAACTGCTTAAACGATAATGGTGAACAGTCATGAATTTTTAAAACAACGAATTAACCCATATTTTGACAAATACACTATATTCCTTATTTAGAAATCTTTGTTAGGTCATAAAAAGTTTAAAGTAGTCTGTTGTTGGGATTATATCAAGTGAACTTTGAACAGGGAAATAACGAAAAAAAAAGTGTAATCCACAGCTACCCAGGAGGAAAATCAGTCACCATTTACATTGATTTAACATCTGCAAGCCATAAATCAATGTAACAAAAGAACTATTTGTTGAATGGGTAGCTAATCTCTTTGCAGTATGACAAGTACAATACCTGGATTATGTCCATAGTTATAAGTGACATTTGCAAGGAAGCATGGTGATTGCTATTTGAACTAATGAACTCACAAAAAGTTTATGGCTGATACTTTCAGCAAATGTTTTAAAGCAACAAGATTATTTGTATGGGAATGTTGAGTGGCCAGTTTTCAGTACAAAATGCAAGCTCAAACTGAAAGAGTTTGTTCGGAATGATTTTTCTCATAACTTTCTGATCAATCACAAATAATCACGTGAAAAACCTACAGAATAATCAAATAAAAAGTATGATCTATATACTTGCTACAAATACTAGCAAAGTCCATACGAAAACAAAATCTCACTATCTAAATTGAACCAATGATAACTGTATTTCTACCATATCAGTTTGGTGATTAAATTGCAACATAATAAAAATTGAGTCAAAAAAATCTTGGATAGCACCATACTCACAATATATGGAATGGTAAATATTATTTCACAGACAACCCCAAACAGTGAGTGAAACTAACCAAGAACGGTAGAAACCTCTTAGGCAATCTCCTATTTGGCTAAAAATTCATACAGACTTTTTTTTCTGGTTGTAGAACAAGAAAACAAATTAGGAAAAAAAATTAAAAAAAGGTTATTCTTTAAACTACAACTGTATATGCAAGTGCATAGCCTTCACAAGCAATTTAAAGCTTAGCTTTAGATTCCATTACGGTACCTTTGACACACAATTAATAAAAAATTTTATTCTTGCACTGAGAAAGCATCTTTGAGAGTTAATTTTGTTACTTCTACATAACATTTTGTTGGGCACTGTCAGGTTTTCCAGTTGCAATTGGGTTAGTTTTGTGGATTATGCATTGGGTAATGGGGAGGATTAAGTTCCGATGATTTTGTGCACAACTGTTTTCTCTGAGTCACTGAGTCCATATTCTTGTTATATATGTTAATTGCTGGCCAACTTTATGAAAATAATTGATTTTATGCACTCTATTTTTACTGTTAACAAGTAAGTTTAATGAGTGCATAATTTAACAATATTTATATCTGTTTCTCGGCAGCCGATTTGTAGCAAGAATTGACAGCAATAGACACGTGTTTCGCCCATGAGGCTGGGCTCATCAGTATCGCACTGTGTATTTGCCGAAACACAGCCGAGTGCTCTGAAGCGGTGTCAAAACCATGTCCTTTCTAACGTCGCGCAGACGTTCTCACCTCTCGACTACGCAGCCGCCAAACAAATTAATCAAACATTGGACTAACTGGCAAAGTACGGTCAACAGCACACAATATTTATATCATTATGAAGAAAATAGTTTTATCACATGTATTATTTAAGGGTTTTAATTTTATCATTTTCTTAATGCTGCCACCTTCATATGTTTATTAAAGCATGCACAACGTCACGTTTTGCACTTGGAGCTATAGTCGAGCATAAAGATACGAAGCCTACATAACAACATGTCTGAGAGCATAATTGAGGTCATCGTCTCAAAAGCTATATTTACAATAATAATATGGTAAATAGAGCCTCTGCCAATATTCAATATATATATTTAAAATAAAAGCTACTTGGATTTTGAATTTCTAGAGAATGCTAGAAGTACTACCGGTAATAAGTCAGTGGCATATTACTAAATTTATTATGTGCTACATGCTGACTGAGGCATTAGGCCTAATCTAAATCTACACATTAGTCTGATGGCCCAGGTTAAGTCCTAGTTAACAGTGTATAATAATAATGCTTTTATTTGCGCCCATTGCGATAACATACCGGTACAGTAGTACCGTACACTGCGAATGCGATCACAGATGCGATACAACAGACGACAGGAAGCAGCGAAGTGAAATATTGTCTTCGAGTCAGTTGCTCCCTTTACTTTGGCCTGCCATTAAGTGTCTTTGCCGAAACACAGCCGAGTGCTCTGAAGCGGTGTCGAACCCATGTCCTTTCGAACGTCGCGCAGACGTTCTCACTTCTCGACTACGCAGCCGCCAAACAAATTAATTAAACATTGGACTAACTGGCAAAGTACGGTCAACAGCACACTGTATTAGAATAACAATGTATAACTGACTAACCTTAGTCACTTTTTTTGCTGATAATTATACTCAGGAAAAAAATAAAATGCCCTATAAAGCACTCACTTTGTAGGTGATTAAAGTGAAAATTTTTTAATGATTGAACTGGTCTATACAAGGATAGCCGCGGATGCTTATCTGACAGACATATAGCGATCTTTTCTGTTTCCAATACACTTTTTAATGCAGTACATTGTAAAATAAACTACAATTTCAAAACAAGTTCATCTAATCTAGCCCACTTCATCCCATTTAGCTTGCAAAGTACAAAAGCTGAAGCTTTTCTGTCCCTTCGTTGTCAATGCCGTTTCGCTCCAATGGAATCCAAAATTTTATAACATTTCAGTTTGAGTGGGGGCATTAACTGATTTTATATTATATTTGTTAAAATTAAAATGATTCACTTGATCACCATTTCTAAAAGCAACAAATAAAAAAGAGAACAGTTAATTTGGAAGCATTTGAGTAGGTCTAGAGTTTGCAAAGACATTTTCTACTAGTCATAAAGCAAAAAACAATTGTAGATCTGTTTGCACTTCTAGTTCTTTCTCTAATTCTTTTTGTTTCAACTAAAATTAAGAATGGAAATCTTTATTTTTGGACTAAGAAAGCTACGTTGAAAGCTTATCCTATCGCATGCTTGTAGAGGCTTTGAACCGTGCCTTTGAAGATGTTGCGACCGTGCCGAATTTCTTTCAACTTAATAACTTTACTTCAGTCACAACCACGTTTCAACGTTCGCGGTTTGTCGCTTCTACCTTTTTCTCGACCTTTGCTATGTTGACGTGTATTGTTTTTGCTGTGATAATCAGAAATAAAAGCAACTGAACTGAACCACTGACACAAGTTCAGTCAGTGAGATTGATAGGTGGAAGTTTCTGCTTGTTGAAGTGTTGTTGCATGTGAATTTTGTTATCCACTAAGTGCCGCTAAACTAATGAAAGTTACAGCCGAAGCCTATGGCAATTGAACGTTGGCGTAGGCTATTTATAATCTGCAGGTCGCTGCAGCAACCGCGTGATACTGTGAGCACCTTTCTCGATATTTTCATATATCAAGTGAATTAAAGGAGTGGTATTGAAGACGCAGACTGGCGTAGTAGTGTGGTCTCTCATCATAGCCGTACGAGACCAAACCATTTTGGGGGGGGCAGAACGTAAATTTGTCCAAATCTTTACGCTTTTATAGAAATTGCCCAACTAGAATGTATGCGGTGCATGATAACAGTGAAAAACTAACAAAACAAGATCACCAGCTAGCTAGAATTTCTTACCAAAGTAATCAAGATAGAACAACTGATTTCATCTTTGAAGATACGCATGCAGCTTGCCAAAATTGTTTTGCAACCAGAAAAAGCAGGTCAAGTTAATGCAAACAACTGGATCTGTCTCCACAGAACAGAAGTCAAGAATCAAGATACGGTATTAATGAAAAAAAGTGGAGCTGCCATGTTTTACACAAGATCTTGCAAAGCAAATATTTTGCCAGCTTGCATGGCAGGTTTTGAGTTTGGAAAGCTTTGAAAAAAATGAATATATTATGATTATATATTTGTCTATGGTTCAACAAAGCAAACTCTCTACCAAAGCTATATTATGATTAGTTTGAGATTATATATTTCAGCAGTAGCATTTTAAATGTTGGTGAAATTAACATGATACAGTTGCATAAACAAACTAAACAATTTTTTTTTATTTTGGGACGCAACTGCATCATTTTAATTTGGGTAGTTTCATAAAAGTAACCAAACAAATCTAAGCAACACCACAACATTAACATTATATTTAAGAGGTATAACATTTTTTGTTAAATGTTGTCTTATACCTGTGTCCGTTTATGGTTGAAAAAGTACTGTAATCTCTCCACCCGAATTGTTTTATAAAAGTATTCACCAGATTTATATAAATTCATATTTTTTAGTTGCCCAAATCAACATGATGCATTTATGGATATTATGAAAAAAAAATAAAAACTTTGTAAATTGTGATGCCGAGGCAACTGCATCATGCCAATTTGGGCAATGATCAGACGTTGTTGCCCAATTCTAAACGATACAGTTATGTAAATTGGAAAAATTAATGAATTTGTTCATTTTGGGGAAACTGCCTCACGCTAATTTGGGCAGTTGCATAAACAGACTAATCAGTTTCATCAGATAATTTCATGTTTTCGGCTGCCCAAATCAACACGATGCATTTGTGAAAATTAATCAAATTAGCTATATAGCAAATTTTGTGTTTTGATTTGGGCAGTTTCACAAAAGTATTAGAGACATATTTTGGTGGCTGCCCAAATTGGCATGATGCAGTAGTTGGTTAAATGCACGTCGTACTACATTTTGATCACCATGCAATACAATACATCAATACGGGCAGGGCCTGATTAAGGCTCACGGGGGCCCGAGGCACAGCTAAGTTTTGGGGCCTCTATTGGCAATCGCTTTCGATGCAATGCCATGTAGTCTCTGCGAATGATGAAATATGGACTAACAAATAGTTCAAGCAAAACTATAACTTCATAAATATTAATTTAGCCAATTTACCTACAACTTTCTAGCAGTATGAACACTTTGATACTTGTTACAAAAATTATTGGACAAAAAAATCTTTCTCACAGATTGGAAATTGAAGGCATTTTTTTACTGGAATGGAAACACTAGCAAAATATACACTTGCATTTGAACTAGCAGAGTTTATTAATGGTTCCTTGATGCCTATGAAAGTATTGCCTTTTTTGCATATGATAGAAGGTTGGCATAAAATTCTGCAGCAAGTATTATATTAATTATGTTTGTCTGGTTGGGCAATAAACATCACTTAAATCACTAACACCAGTAGCCTAACACCTTGTAGTAATATAAACAAGCTAGCCTAACCAATTAAAAACTAAAAGCGGTAGACATTAGAGAAATAAAAAACAATGTTTTTCAAACAATAATTGTGCCAGGCCCCAATACGTAAACTGTTCAGTCATCATAACTCTTGCTGACTTCATCACAATTTACTGTTTTTGAAAAGTGAGCTGGTTGACAGCAGGATTCCAGGATAGTACAAGAAAAAATACAAAGTATTCATAAAAACATTATGGCAGGCTATTCCAGAAATTATTAATAGCCTATGCAACTACACCAAGTTCCATTTTATTGTAGTACCGTACCACTAATAGAATGTTGAAACAAACACACCTCTGTGCAAGGTTTTACATGTTTTGCTTTTAAGTGAATATCATTAGTAGAAAATTGACATAGCTACTGGCACAGAAATCACCTTTAACTCGATTTTCATTTTTTATTCTCCTGTATGGTAAAGCGAATTGTATCGCTATATTGAAATATGTAAATCATACAAAACATGGCCTAACTCATGGTGCTGAAATCCAAGATCCAGAAAGAACACTACTGAATATGCCCATAAGCGATGAATCACAAACAACAGGTAGCCTATGCTTATAAGGTCTTCTTAGGCCAATTGGTTCAGAAGCACAGGCCGAAGCGTGACGATTCGGAATCGTTATTCTATTTAGCAATCGTTAGGCTACATAATTTGAAATCGTTACTCAAAAATAACAACTGTGCACACACTGGCACAACAACTTTTACTACCTACGCCTACGGTACTAATGTAAAAAAATTTGGGGCCCCAAAAGCCAGGGGCCCTGAGGCCTGTGCCTCGTGTGCCTCATGGTTAATCGGGCCCTGAATACGGGTGTGCCAAATGAAAATTTTGCGACACATTCTTGTGCAAATAAGAGGCTGTAGCCTACTTAGTATGATAGGTAAAAGATATTAATTTATAGTTTTTCTTAATTCATGCAATTTTGTAGCTTTTCATATAGAAAGTTTTGCCCTAATAATTGCAAGATTTTGCCCGAATTCGCGACGTTTTGAAACAACAGGGGGGGCAGCTGCCCCCCTGGCTCGTACGGCTATGTCTCTCATAGTTTGAAAAGTCGGCTAATTACTTTGGTGACGTGGTTTTGATTTCCACCGCTGCCATTACTTTGTTTTCTTTAATTACCAATCAAAGTTCAAAGCATGAATCAATTCTCTGTCTGAAGGCTAGAAAGATCACAAGGACTGCAGTCAGATGGTTTATTGGGAAAATTGTCGTATTTTTAAGGTGTCTGTCGGTCAAAACACTCCATCTGCTGCAGCAACCCGCAGATTACAAACCGTTGACCAGGTAGAATTCACATTTTCAAGTTCAAGAATAATACCAATGGTGATTAGCTCTTTCAAAGTTTTTTCTCTTTTCTGTCCGCTCCGATGGCTCAGTTAGTCAAGCACCCAACCTTGTTCATGAAAAAACCCAAGAGAAAGCAGCGCTGGTTTCGACTTTTGAGGTGTGCGCTTGAGCAACGTATTTAAGGTCTGTTCTCAGTGGTACTAAGCGGATGAAAATATTGTAAACTGCACTCTATTAATCTCGGTGACCGGCCTACGTCAGTGGTTCAAAGCCTCTACAAGTAGCCTAGGCTATGCGAAACTGCCAGGATTAAGCGCCGAGTGGTTAGCGCGTTGGGCTCGAGTGGTTAGCGCGTTGGGCTCGCAGTCGAGAGCCTGCATGTTCGACTCCAGCCACCCGCACTTGCTGTTGTTTCTCTGGGCAAGAAACTTTTCGATAATTGCCTCTACCCAGTGATCGATTTCGAGTAATGGGTAGTACCAAATTTAAGTCATATGTAGAGTAGACAACCGGAAACAGACATTGCCGTCGGCTGCAGCGTGGGTCGGGTGTACGTCGGAAGGCGTAGCCTACACCGATGCATAGCGCTCAAGTCCGCTTTCCCGCAATGCAGGATAAAGATAATAAAACAAACAAACAAAACAAACCTCTCAAAGAACGTTTCTTAGTCCGAAGATAAAAATTTGATTGATTGATTGAATCTTTATCCTAGGACAGGAAAAGCTGTTTGCAGAGCTTAATCCTGGCAGTTTCGCATACTTGTAGAGGCTTTTGGATCACTGACGCAGGCCCGGTCGCGAAAATTTTTTTCCCACCAGATTTCTGTCTCATTTACACATTTTGGTAAAAGTTTGTATTAAAACCGTGTGAATGCAACATTTTCTCGTTGGCACGGTTGGTTCAGTGGTTTCATCCTCTGCCTACTGATCGGGAGAACGGGGTTCGACGCCCGTCGTAGTTAAACTTTTTTTTTCTTTAAATTAATTTTTGCGGTGCACAAGAGCTTTTCAAAAAAGGGTTAGGGAAAGCTTATATTTTATTATCATTGCACAATTTCATTGGCAAATAGTTATTTCGCAATCTGAATCAACCAATCTCTCAAAACACTTTCGGAAAATCTTACTTTTAGAGTGACTAGAATCAATGAGACAAAAATCTCGTGGGAAAAAAAATTTCGCGGCCCGGTCACCGAGATTGACAGAGTGAAGTTTCCGATTGTTGAAGTCTTGTTGCCGGAGAATTATTCCATCCATTAGATGCCGTTGAATGGAGAGCAGCCCTTAACGCGCGTTGCTCAAGCGCACACCCCGAGAGTCGAACCAGCGCCGCTATTGACCTTGAAGTGTCTGTGTCTTCGTTCCAGAAGTGACGCGCTAACCTCGAATAATCAATCAAACTAAATATCCATAAGCCAAATTCGATAGGGTAACTTCTGAGCAAGGGTTTTGAATTTATAATCTGCATTTAGGCGCGCATTTTACTTCGTCAATTTAGTGATGTGATCTAATGACGGGATTATGCAAGTAGCCTACCAAATATCTCAGTAGGAAAATAAAGCAGCGGGTGATTGCAGCCTATGTCGTGACTTGTGTGGCGCCCGAGAGCTAATTTTCTCTGACGCAACACGCGTCACTTCTATGATGTCAAGCCGTATTCTAGAACATTGTCTGTGGCGCTAGAGAGCCATTTTCTCTGACGTAGCGCGCGTCGTTTCCATGACGTCATGTCGAATTCTAGAACCCTCCTTTCCAATTAACAAATACCGCGTGATCTAGGAATGCAGTCTTGTAATCAATTTTTGCATTGTGCCTGAATCGCAGTCCCACTGTAATTCATCGACACGTAGATCCACCGTTATATTACGTTAGATGGTCGCATGTAGAATTGGCAATGCCTGTGGATGCGCCTCTCCAATTAAAGCTAGAGTTCTTTTTAAGAAACTGCAACTATGATCCTTCACTATTCAGACTATTCGGGCTACTATTCCATTTGTAACCAAGCTGGTTGTTTGGTTTCTGCGGCTTCTAGAATGTAATTTGTAAAAGGTAATATGTAGAATTCTATTCTCTGGAAGATGCAGTCGTAAACGAAGTTCCTTTTTACCCCGAAGTTGAAGTTCTTTTCGTTGTGATGGAGTTTATAATGTAATACGCCAGCATGCTAGTGTTTTGGTAGTGGGATTGTCAGTGATCTCAGTTTGATGTGTGCGGATTCTGTTCTTCTGAAGCTAGAAGTCGAGCTAATAAATAACGCAGTCTTAAAGAATTCTATCTTGTGGTCAAGTATTATTCTGTCAAACCAGTTGATAAGTAAGGCAGTGGAGAAGACTATCGTGTCCTGGTCATTCCTCGCCAGTTCTGACCCCGGTTCTGCCCAGGAATGTCGCCGTCAGCATGGACGACTGCATATGAGCGCGCGTGTTAACTGCCGCGTCCGCTACACTTGCATTCCAGATTGACCACCAGGCAGAACACAGAGATCATCCAGGAAACAGCTGCAATTAGACTGGGCTACGACAGCAAGGCTATTTTGTGTTTCATTGTTTCTCATTGCAGTATAATCAATGGAAGATTTAGTAATCATGATACGTTCGCACAAAGCTTTTGGGATGTTCTGTGTAAATTTTTCTTCTTCCGGTGAAAAACTGTAGCCTACATACGATAGCTCACTTTCTTGTTGAGAGTTTTTTCGACAATAGTGACGTTTCAGAATGTAATACCGTACCGAAAACAATGAAGGCGCTGCTGTGAACAAAAGTTTTGCTGAAACTGAAGTAGTTATTCAAAGCAGGCTTTTCCAACCTTTAAGGGCCGAAAAATAAAATCCGAACAACTGATCATGCCGTCAATGACTCAAAGTTACTACAAGTAGCCCATGCGAAACTTGGTTGGTTTTGAATCTTTATCCTCGGACTAACAAGCCTTGATTGGTTATTTCTGGTATGGTTTCGCATACTTGTAGAGGCTTTTGACGCAGGGCCGGTTACCGAGATTGCCAGAGTGAAGTTTTCCGATTGTTGAAGTGTTGTTGCCGAGGAATTATTCCATCCATTAGGTGCCGCTGAATAGAGAGCAGTCCAGCCGCTTGATCTTGAAGCTTCTTCGTTCACGAAGTCACGCGCTAACCAACTGAGCTATCAGGGCGCACTGTAAGGATAAGGATTAAGCTCTCAACGAGGCATTCCTTAATGTACACTCCTACATTCAAAAAACAATTTTCGCGTAGGCTACGTTTAATGCTGTTCCCTGTTAAGCTAGGGAACGTTCAAATATTACGTAACGCCTTTTTTCCGAATTTTTGACCCCCCTTCCCCATGTAACGCCAACGTAACGCCTTTTTTAATGCCCCCCTCCCCCATGTAACGCTTTTTCACTACGAATTCAGCACAAAAAACTACCGTTCCGAACTCGAAAGCGTTACGTAACGTTTTGCTTGAACCCCCTCCCCCCCGATGTGACGCTAACGTAACGCTTTGCATAAACCCCCCCCCTCCCCCTCGAAGGCGTTACGTAATATTTGAACGTTCCCCTACGTAATTTCCACGTAACAGTACGTTCACATGCAATGTCAAAGTTGAATTGTCGCAATGAATTTAGAACAACCAACATTTTCTATTAACAAATAGATATTAAATTAATGAAATATATTGCAACTTCGATGTTACAACGAGGAAGACAAGCATGTACCAGACAGTAAAATCCGTTATTTTTACATTGATTCAATTTCGAATTTGAAAAATTTTGCTGATTGCGGTACGAAGAGCTTTCAGCTAAGACACTAAACTAATAACTTACTATTAAAGCGATGGAGTACTTTGCTGTGGGTTGCGAATATTCAACTGTTTTCAAAGGAGAATTAAAATTACAATTTCGAAAATTTGCTTCCTTGTACCAACCCAGACAGCAAAATCCGTCATTCTTACATTGACTCAACGTCTGCAGACGTTGAATCAATGTAAAAATGACGGATTTTGTTGTCTGGGAAATGCTTAATCCTATTGAGTAGTTTTACCCTGTTTACCTTTGCTACAGATTTAAAAGTAATCGTGGTTTGCATTCTTAAGCCAACATAAAAAATTCCATCCAAACATAGCTCAGCAACAATGCGACATTTAACATTATAATACAAAAATAAAGCAAAGGTTTTCGACTATAGTATACATACATAGCCTATAGGCTATAGTCCTTTTCCAGCCTTTAAAAGAAAATTAATTATACATTGCATAAGAAAGTACTTAGTTAGAGAAACTCAATATAATTTTTAAAAATATTGTTCTAAGCACTAAAAAACTGCACATCCTGCTCATTATGTGTATAGTCGAAAACGTTTGCTCTATTTTAGTGTTATAATGTTAATTGTCGTATTGTTGCTGAGCTACGTCTGTTGATGGTTGAAAAAAAATAATCTCTCTACCCGAGTTACAATTAAAAATTCCGGCAACAACGATTGCAACAGGTTCAAAATATCAATCGTTTTCAAACCAACGTAATGAGGATTGAACACGTTCTCCACAAAAGCAATAAGCTGTTGTACTAAAGCAGCAAACACGAAAGAACTTTTTGGTTCAAGCACAAAGACAAAATTAAGAAATTAAATTACACAAATGCTGAAAATTAGCAAAAATACATTGTAAACTATTTAATTTTTGTTAAGACTAACACATTCTGTGACGCTCCCAGACAGCAAACTCCGTCTTTTTTAAATTGAATTAACGTTTGCAGACTCAGTGCAGTCTGCAATCAATATGAGAAGGAAGAATTTTGCTGTCTGGGGTACTACTGTGCTGAAGAGCTTTGTCGACCTGTGTATATTACGGAAAGGACGGACGGTAGTTCTTGGTACTGCGACTTTGGAGTTCCATAAACTTCTGCAGCAAACCATAAGCAATAAATAATAACATATGTATCGGTAAAAACAGAAAATCAATAATTTCGTTTAAGGCAAACGTAGAACAAGGATAACGTGACGTTAGTGAAACTGTTACAAACAATCCTATTGCACCGATTGCTGACGAGCTAAAAACGACATTATTCCCAGTTGATTGAGTCATCACCCCATCCATCATCGTTCTGAAAAAAAAATTACAGATGAGAAAAACTCAAAAAAAACAGACGCAATAAAACGACTTATCTCGTAGTCGGCGTCTGATTTTATTTCCAAATAACTTTAATTAGGGAGAACGTTTCTAATAAAATTTAAAGGCAAGAAATGGTGTTTTGATGATGGCAGTTGGAAAGCAAGAGTTAATCATTCGATACGAACGTCAATACTTCTTAAATTGTAGTGCTGTTCACACGGTCGTTGAAATATATTGTCCTCGGTCTACTACGGATCGCAACCAACTAGTCCAATTGTGTCCTAGTTTTCTTGGCTTGACAAATCAACAATCTTGAGAAAATCAAGCGACCCCTGTTCAAGTCTCAAGGTCAACACGCTCTGGTGGTTCAAAAAAAAAACTCTTTATGCTATCGGATGTGGAATCTGCTAGGAAGAATGGGCTGGTCGTTTTGGTTTGAGAACTTAAAAACGTTCATTTTCAGTATCCGGCTTGTGTCAGTGATTCAAAGCCCATCTATATTGCAAGCATGCAAAACCGTCACGGCCTAATTTAAGAGATTGCATTTCCGGTTCAATAATGCGTATTTTCACACCGAAAGCTATCCGTATGCAACTCACCTCATCTTCCAAAGGGGCGTTGAAGGCAGAACTGATAGTGCTTGGAACGCTGCTCGATTCCCAACTTTCACCCGAGGTTGGCAGCGTTTTACCTTGCTGGGTGGACAACTCGGAGTTCTTTCTTGAATCTTTTCGTCCATTCGTAAGTGTGGGTGTTGTTTTGATTGCTGGTTCCATGTCGGCAAAGAAGTCAGGTTCCTTCACTTGAGGAGGTGCCTCGATTTGTTTGGCAGTGATTTCAAATTCTCGACCGAGTTTTAATTGATCGCTTGAATCTTTTCCTTCCTCTTGATGAGGCTCGGATGAGGAAGAGGAGGAATGTGCTGGAGAATTTCCTAGACTTCGTGAGGTTTTCTTACTTTGAGTTTTACTTTTAGATTTCTTCAACACAAGCTTAGTATGTGCTTTGGAATCTTTTTCATGCGGTGTAGATTTCTCTTCAGGTTCGTGGTTAACTCTAGAAGACTTCTCATCTTCCAAAGGCAATACCTCAGTCATCTCCGGCCAGTCCATGTCGCTATTCTGATCCTCATCCGTGCTTGCCCAAGTTTCAATGTCCGGCTGATGGATGACTTGCTCCACGATCTTAGGACGCGAGGATTTCCTTGGAGCCACCTTGTTTTCGCTGGAGGGTTGAGGTTGTTTAACATGTCCATTGGAAGTAACCTGGAAATAAACAAAAACGTTACAAACATCTTAGAATGAACAAGAAACTAATAGTTGTGTAAAAATTAAAAAGCAGCTAATGAGCTAAGATGTGTAAAGGAGTTGTGCAAGCAGCAGTGGTAAGCAGCTGTGTAAAAGCAGCTAACATTTTTCTAACAAATGCCATTCGCACCAATTTAGTTTGAGATAAATGTGATTTAATGAAACGTCACAAGAAATAAAAAGACTGGAAAAACTGAGAGCCGAAGCCAGATCGGCATCTACAATCAAGTACCGTAACATAACAAGATACGGGATGCTAAAAAAGAACGGAAAAGATATAACGATGTGATTTGTAGGCCAGTGAAGAGCTTGCAAGGTTAGATCGGTACAACTCAACTGAGATCATGATCGCTCACATCTCTGACAATGACTTATTGTCGCTCTTGTATGAAAAACACTATTTTTATCTGAACGTGAAATGTGGTGGATCAGGCGTTAGTTTCATTCCTTCACTGTAGATTCTAGAATGTCTACGGTACTTCCGGTAGTGTTTTTACGCTGTTGTGTTTGTTTACCGAACCAAACCGTCTGCCAAACATAAGAGAATGTCACTGAACAGTGAGCATGGATACTGTTGTACCAGAGAATAGAATTTGCACTTCAAGTCTGCTTTTAGGCTTGATTTATGCTGTCGTTCAATGGTCGGGCTAAAAGAGTATGGAAGGGTGCTATCCCAGACAGCAAATCAATCGTTTTTTTACATTGATTTAACGTCTGCAGATGTTGACTCAATGTAAAAAAAAACGGTTGATTTGCTGTCCGGGAGGTGCATGGTCCACAAATGACCAACCAGTGCCCATTGTAACTACAGATGTAATGAAAGCACTCTAAGTTAAAGCGAGTTTTGACGCCTTTGCTTTGCTAAACAAACTGCAGTCAAAACAAAAAACACATTGCAACAACCAAACACTTAGAAGCATTTAGTGCAGGTAACTTGGTGTCCAACAAGGATGGTTTATTGGGCTGGAAATATTGTTTCATATTTTGGGACCAAATTATGAGTAACATTTCATAATCACTGAAATCGCTCAGACGAAAACGACCTACCGGTATGTGAACACAACAATCAATAAGCTTAAACAACATCAACGGATTTAACATATTTAATAACATGCGGAAGCCGGTATTTATACGTATAAAGTCAAGTAACAACAAGACGACCTCTCTACCACCAAAGCTCTAGCAACAACTAATTACTACCGCGTCCTTGGTTTTTGCTTTGTCAGACCTACCTGGGAATGGCCAATAAGCGCATGAGCAAATTGTCGCTGCTTCATGAGAACCTCCTGGTCGGGAATGGGCTTCGTATTATTCGCCTCACTTTTCTTCATCATCGCCAACTCCAACAAAGTCAATTTTCGTGGCGCTTCCGGAGGCTTTTTCTTCTCAACTTTTTTCCTCGGTGGAAGCTTTTCTTTGTAAGCGATAACTTGGCTCTCATTCAGCGCTCTGCCGTCGAACTACAAAGAAGGTTAAAAATTTAGTAGCACCATCGACTCAAAGAACGCAACAGTTGCACAAAAGCCTCTCAGTTGAAATCTTATAAGAGATTTCATTTTGCAACAGTAACTCATCTGCTCGTGTCGTTTTGAAACAAACTTAAATGAAATGTCGGATGCCCTGTGACAGTAGGGAATGTTGTCAAAAGGTGTTGCAGTTTTATTGAGCATTATAAAGTAACCAGCTCGACCAGTACCTAGAAGTTGTATGAATGTATGTATATCTACAACAACCTAAAACATTTACTTTGGGAATTCCAGGTGAAAACATTTTCTCTCTGTCTGGACCGACGATAACATCGGCACCGACAACAGCGACGGCATCGGCGAGGGCGTGTAGACTTCCCTGCACGAGTTGGTTGTTCGCGTCATGCAAACCAATAACAATCTGCCAAAACAAAAACGCAATCACCATTAAGTTTTGTTTTCAACGAGCAGGTTATAAGGGACAGATCTCATTTTTACAGACTAATATCAGTATTGACCAGCTGTGATACCTTATAAGCTGGAACTGATTAAGTAGATTCAAGTGAGCTTATTGCTCATATGGCAACTCTGTTTCACCACAAGCCGAAGACTTGGTGATTTGGCAGCAGTACGTTTCCGATTAGCTCAACAATTCAATTTATGAACAGTACGAACATTGGTTAGTTTAGATTTTTTCAACAGACATTTGTATTTTTAACTAACCGGTTATTCAATATAACTCTGGCGACGAGTTGCTCATAAAAATAACAAAAAGAACCACATAAAAAAAAAGAAATCTTCATTTACTTTACTCTGATGCTGCTGATGACACCTACCTCAGGTAGCACAACGTCAGTCAAGACAGACTTTTCAAAGAGATGCACGTATTTCCCAAAGTTTTCTATGAGGGTCAACCGCACATGAATCAGCCTTGATTTAAACAGCTCGACAATCTTTGGAATGACATAACGAGCAAATATACTTTCTGGAAGAACACCATCTGCATAAATAAAAAAATTCATCGTGTTTATTTGGTGGTGGTGGTTACAAGACTGCTACTTTTTGTTGTAAATTTAATTTTTTTATTCTGTTGAGATGCTCAGGTAGTCAACGGGTTTTTCATTTTGTTGATTAGAAACTACTACTACGAAGTTATTTATTTTTGTTGTAGAGTAGGGGCATGATGCCTACCTACAATCTCCGGCTCACTCGACTGCCAAACATACATCGGTTACAACACTTTATTCTGACGATTCAAATGGTGTTAACAAAGGGGGTAAAAAACCTGATTTTTGTAGGACATTTAAGGAATTCAGTCGTTGGTACAGTTACATAATCAAAAGACTCTATTACACACGTCCACGCAGGGGCTCCGGACACTTCTTGAGAGTGGGGGGGTAATTTAAGCAGGGGCGAAAACGATGTTTTGACATTGACAGGGGCTTATTTGGATTATCGCATCACATATACTTCTGGAAGGTTGCTCTCCAGACCCCGTACGCATCACTGAAAGCTTCAGTTACTTATACAGCGTATTAAGCTGCGTGTTTTGCGCCGAAGGCGCAAAATTTTTGCCTTTCAGCACGATTTAAAATCGAAAAATTCTTTCAACAAATCTGAAATCACGAGCAAAAGCTTTTTAACATGTGCCACATTTTTTGAGGTTTTGAGACAATTTTGACTGGAAGAGAGGACGTACGCAAAATCCCTCTTTGTATTCTTCCTTGGCTCAAGCCCTCCAAATTTTGCACTTCAGACGCTAAAAGGTTAGATTTAAAAGGCCAAAAGCGTTAAGGTCAAAGCTATAATCTATAAAACTTAATTTACAATTAGGGGCCTACATGAATACAGCACAACAACCTGTGCCATAACATCCACAGTAAAATGAAACGTTTCCGCATCTAGGGTTAGGCCTACATTCAACTCAGAAAAAATAAATAAAAGCTAAAATGCGTTAACTTTTGCAAGAACTAAACATATGGAAACATCTTGATCGATACTACAGGAAGGCCTACCATCTGGGCCGCATAAGAAATAACACTAAACAAAAAATGCCATAACACCCAGGTAATACCTTGTGCCAAAATCACACAAAAACTACAGAGAAATAACATTATAAACGAACACCTCAACTCAAACAAAACACTGTGTGCACTCTGCTTCTATTCTAAGCAGAACAGTCAGAAGTCGCCAAAGACTTTAAATCTTTGTGCATTGTTGAAAAAAAATTCTTTGCAGATTTCATCTACACTTAGTTCATCCAAATACACTCAATGGGCTTGGCACATGGCAATGAAATTGAGTCTTGAAGCAGTCATTGTGCTTCGGAGCCATGTTTTTAAGCGGCTTAGCGAGCTAAACGATCTTTCAGCTTCTGCAAAAGAAGGGCCATTGACCAATAGCAATTTTACAAGTTTTTTCACACTGGCATAAAACCCTTTGACAATAATAGGCCTAAGTCCCATTAACTTGTTTCGAACATCGCACACATACTTGATTGGGCCAAATTTGTGATGGAAGTGGCTTAAACCTTGGCCCAAAATTTTCACGTTGAAGCCATATCGTTCCAACGCTGTAACAGCACTGTCGTTGACTGTGCCAGATATTAAACATCTTCAAGCATTTCGTTAGTTTTAATTTCTTCGCCATTGAAGCGGTGGGTGAGGCTTTGCACTATGCTGTCAATAGATGCATAAAACTGCCTTCTGTAATGAGAAGCGAGGTTATGGGAAGCACTTTGCTCACAGCGCTGTTTTGAAATTTGGACTTTAGCTAAGCCTAAGCTATCTTCTTGCTGCTGAAATTCCTTGTATAACTGCATAAATTGTTCTTCATTTCTAAGACTCTGGTAATTAACTTTTGAGTTTTCAACCAGCTCCATCATGTCGCTGTAGGCTAAGACTTGATCTGCAACAAAGCCAGTTATCTTTTCAAGTGGTTTAAATAAAACTTGGCAAAACTGCAATGCAAAGTAGGTATGTGTTGCCTTGCAATAATTGGGAATAAAAGCCTAATGATTTCGCATTGTTGAAATTTTGAAGTGTGTTTAGCAAGGCTTCATAGTTTGACAACACTGAAGAAATGCCCGGTACACGTGTCAGCCATCTTGTTCAGCACAAAGTGTGCAAGCCATGGTGGGATTCCTCCTGCAGGGTGATTTTGAACTTGCCAGACTGATTTTGCAAACTACTTAGCTCCTGAACAATTCCCATAGCATTATGCAGGTCTCTATTGCATATTTGCGTAGTCTTGCGAGTCAGAGTTTCCAAGCAAACAACTAAAAAGTTGTGTAACAACATAAAAAAAATGAAAATAAAACACAAGAGTAGAAAAAATATAAAAATTAAATTTTTATTTCTGCATTAGTGGGGGGGGTAATTTTGCATTAGTTACCCCCCCACTCCAATTGGTGGGGGGGTAATCACCCCCGCGGCCCCCCCTCTAACGGAGCCCATGCGTCCACGTATACGGCGGTCGTGCCAGAATATCATCTGAATTCAACTTCACACCTACATGAAACTGTTTCTGCATAACTAGGTTTTAACTTGCAAATGAATCGTAAAAATGTGGATCATTCTCTTGAGTATTCTCTATTATTCTCTACAACTACATAATCTCAAATAGACAGATGCCGCCATGGGGTTTCAAGATCTCCTGTCTCCATACAACAGACAATTATATTTCTAGAGTGAAACCATAGCGATCGTCATGAGTGTAACGTTGTTTGACAGCGATAGAATGGAACTTGATTTTAACATAGTTCATCACTCCCCTAGGTAATCTCCCCAGACGACAAAATCCGTCACTTTTACATTGATTTAACGTCTGCAGAGCTTGGATCAATGCAAAAACGACAAATTTTGCTGTCTGGATCTAACATGATTTCTTTAAATAAATAAAGGGAGCCGTGGGATGTTAGAGAACCTTCACCTCCATACAGACAATTGTATTTCAAACAAGCAACGCTAACATCCGCACCGAATCGGGCGTCTCTGAAAAAGGCCATCTCCGAATCGGTTGCCCTGAATTGGGCCATTCCACACATAACCTTACGAGGTTGCGACAAATATAAAAAGTAAAATTTCACGTTAACGCACACTATTCTTGGATTCTGGTAGGTCGGGTTAGAAAACATTTCTACCTAATTTTATAAAATCTCTGAATCGGTGCAAATCATGAGTTGTCCCAGCAAATTTGAAAAATAGCGTGACCTTGGATTGGGTGGCGAAATAACAAAGGAAGTGTTGAGTTTCGAGGAACCTTACTTGACAAGGACGCTATGCTTTCAGAAGCTGGTGTCAGAATATCTTTTATAACGTGATTGATTGCGGTTTGTTCTGCGAGTACGATCGGTGTTAAGAGAAGGGGGATGATTCGCCGTCCTACCACCTCGGAAAAGATGTTTTTGGCGATCAGTTGTGTCAACAACGACCTGCATGAAAACAAAACTGTTAGCGCTACCTTCGGTTACGTCTAATTGATAGCAAATGAAAAAGCAGATGTTTGATAGCAATCTAGGCATTTAGTTGCTATGAGCAAGCTGACACTAAAACATAAAACAAATTATAAACGTTTAAGGTCAAAGCCCAGTGTTTTCAAAATATGTGTTCATGAAATTGATGTCAGAATACATGCATTATGCAATCAAGTGTAATATATTACGGTACAAAATCAATGAGGCCTTTAAAATTTAGTATTTCCAAGACTCTCAATAATTGTTTTCCATGCATATGCCATTTATATTTATCTTACAGGTGCCATATTGCACAAACAGGAGGTTGTAAAAATCTAGCAAGTGATTCATCAACTTCCTATAAGTAGTAAGGTTAGTAGGATGTATCAACCTTCCATGATCACTTTTTGATGGTGAGTAGCTTACTTAAAGAATATTTCTTTTTCCGATTTGCTCCGCAACGTAACAGAATGAAGAAAATGAACAATAGATATGTATCCAGACTTAAATATGGACATGGTCAAAATTTCTTTAACTGTGGGTCTGTTTTCGTAATCTTCTCGTGTGACATCTTCAATGATTTCATCTAAGTTATTCTGAAATGAATGCAGTGATAAAAAAAATAACACATTGGTATATTTTTTTTTAAAGAAAAAGAGAAAAGTATCGACACAATGCAAGTAAAACATTGACAAATAGACTACAAATTTGTGAAACAACAGAAGAAAAGTCCCTCTTATGACAGGAACTATCCTAGAATCGAATGCAGGGGAGACAACAGGTTTTCTGAAACTAGTTGCCTACAAAAGTGAATAATATTATTAATAACTCAAATAATTTAATTCAAATTGGTTATATATATATTGTAATTGTATTACAGTAAACAGCACGTTCAAAAACAAGCCCTATAGTAAATTGATTGATAGACAATCGTACATACGCACAACACGGCTATCTATATTCAGCATCCGCTACCGTCAAATAAAACCATGCATATGTAATGTAAACATTGCAAACCACAAAAGCATCACAGAACCGTCAAATTACGATAGAATTGTCAGGCAGGCAAATATCTAACTAAGAGCCGATGATTTGTGATGATTGTTGGTAGTCAGGTTGAAAAATAGCGTAATTGTGACTCAAACAAATTGGCTCGCAATCAAGCCGTGTGCATTAGAGTAACTATGTGCAGCATCCTTACCTTTAGCATGTTCGCTGAAAACTGGACTTGTTCGGAAAATTTTTGAAGTAAAAGCCCAAAATTGTAGACATCTCTACAATGAGAGTGCTCCGCTTTTAAAGGCAGGCCTACTTTATTTGGTCCCTAGAATAAAACAGAAGAATTAGTTGAAGTTGGTGGGCAACAAGCAAAGTTACCATTCTAACTTATTTAGCGACAGACCAAGCCCTGGTGCCATAAAATTTAGTAGCACGCCGTTTTCATCAATGCTGCCATAGGTTGTACAAATGTACAATTGACAACGTAGCCTATGGCAGCAATCATCTTCGTTAGATAACTGTTTGCTGTCATGGAATATAATGCAATTTCGGTGAAGAGGTTGCTTTCATAAGCCATAAGCAAACACGTCGTATAACTCAAAGCAAATCGATAACAATTTCGGCTAAACAGTAAAGTACGGTAGTGGAGTCACATATAGCGCGTACGACCGTACGTTTAATACCGTATACTGCCGTACGTTTAATATACAACCGTTTAGATGTCTTAGTCATACAGAAAATAAACGCGACCCACACCAGTGATCTTACTCAAAATGGAATGCAATACACCCACAAAAAGTAGGATATTCTATAGCAGAAAACGTTTGCAAGTTATGTTATGAAAACTAAAATTGTGTTATGAAAAAGGCTGGGTTGCTACTGTTTTTTTATTTTATCGTTAGGTGTATGTAACACTGCAAAAAATTACACCGGTAATACGGGATGTCTGGTAGTTTGAGTTATGATGACCATCAAAAAAATTTATGTTCTGTGTAATAACAAAAAAGCTAATTCAAGAACGTTATACAGAATCCGATCTAGTATTTCACCTAGATCTAATGTAAAGAGATGAAAAGTAACACGGTGAAACCACGATCTAACGTTGGCAGCTTGTTGAGATGCAGTGTTGCTAGGGTGACGTACACCAACAGAATATGACAGCAATCAAAAGCAAATTGTGTGAGCTGAATTTTTGACATGGATTACAATGATTAAATCTTATGTGGATAATAGATATACTGTATTTATTCAAGTATAACATGCAGAATTTGGCACCAAATGTATCCTTACAAAGTCGGAGTAAAAGTTACAGACGAACAATTTCAAAAACAACTTGGAAATTTTGTACCAATTTACCAGGTTGAGTTAGGGATGTGAGTGTGACTTATACTTGAATAAATATGGTAATTTTGTTACTTCGGTTTAGGGATGCACAATACAGAATACCTGGCTATTCTAGAATACTTTATTTCGAATCTAGAATTTCGAATCTATTCTGAAATTACGCGGCAATTTTTTCCAAATAATATCGAACAAAAAGCAAAAATATTTGTACATTAATTTGAATTGTATTATATTAGTATCACATGTCAAACAGAGTACAACATATGATAAATCAAGCATCATCATAGGGTCACACGGAAACGCACTGCGTGTCTGCAGTTCTGATAACTGCGCAAACCCTATGAAGGAAGAAAAAAGTCACTTGCAGGCCTCGAAATTCACGGCGGACATGTCCGCCGTCACAGCTCGTGATGTCCGCGGGAAGTACCATCTAGATCGGTCATATTTGTCCGCCGAGAAATAACACAGGGACTAGCGATTCAAATCGTTATTGCATAGCACGAACAATTGTTGCGAGAATATAATTTCCAGCGCATTCTAGCGCGCATCTACAAAATGAAAATACTGTATGATATCCTTAGCTTCCATTCATACAGGAAAACTTTCGATTTTTACGTTGCTTGAACGATTGATGACATCGAATCAGTGTAACAAAGGTGAATTTTTCGCTAAGAATTGGTGGGAGATTGGGAGTACGGTTTTTCAACAGCAATCACGCGCAACTTAGTTCAAGTCTTACGTCACAATGTCTGGCTTTGATCTCCGAGTAATATTGATAAGGCAAGGTTGGTTACAAAATCAGATCATACGAGTAGGCTATTACAGCAAGATGCAGCAAAATTTGTTAAGTTTTGGTATTACAGTAAGAAAGAAAACGTCAAGGGAAAATAATTCACTTTCGCTCACACGACACGCAAAAATAAACCTAAAGAAAAAATCCTAGTGAAACTTTGCTTAGCAGAAAATAGTAGCGTTAGTGTAGAATTTTTCTGACTCGTGCCCAGAGCATTGTGACGCAAAAAGCTAGACGACCTCGTTCGGTGGAAGTTAATCAGTTATGCGGCGTATTAAGCAGCCACACGGCGCTTTGACTCTTCAAGCGCACGTCGTCGGTCTTCTCAAATGGCGAAGAATTATCAAGATAAACTGATTAAGCATGACGATCGACGCTAAAACTCGTGTGTCCGCCGTGAGACTTAATTTGTCCGCCGAGATAGCTGCTCAGACCGGACACGTTTGTCCGCCGTCAACAAAAACGAATTTCGAGGCCTGGCTTGGAACAAACAGTCCATGAAGAAAAAGTCGGCGCGCAAGACGGAAAATATCAACTTTACATTTGTTTAACGTCGCACACTGTTCATTTAACAGATTTATTTTCGAATCCTGATATCCGAAAAGAAACTGCAAATGCGATTCGAATACATTGAGATTCGAATCTCTAAGATTCGATATTCTGTATTGTGCATCCCTACTTCGGTTATGCTGACAGATTTTTGAAGTCAATGTTACTTTTTCCTCAGGTGGAGGAGAGTACTCCGGATTCCCTTGTAGGTGTTCTGCTGTAGCTTCATCGAAGAGACATGCATAGTCAAAACCGCATAACTTCCATGGCCCACTGTCTTTAACAAAAATTGCATCTACGCAAAGGTTGTTGTGTGTGATTGACGCCTGCAAAAAACAGTCCACATGCAATACATTGGAAAAGCTTGTCCTAAAAGACAATGGTTCCCAAACTTTTTTGAGTAAGGTGTGACTCAAATCTGAGTTTGGTGAGCATCTTGCAAGTTGCAACCCAACACAAAGTGCTCTACTATTTTTTTCAATCTATGGCTGCTATAGACTAGACATGCTGCCGTGATTTATTGAAAGAAATTATTTGAAACCCAGCAAAACTGCTTAAATGACATAATAATTCAGTTTAACGAGATGGAGCCAAATGACGCAATAATCAAGTGATTGACAGAACTTGAATAGAAGAAAACTTTGTTGTTAAATTTAAAACAGTCCTATTTATGAGTCAGTACCCACTTTGTGAGTCAATACTTTGGAAACACTGCTAAAGGACATTAGGAGATTAAGAATTTCATGCTATGTCGCCATTAACAAGTTTGATCAGCTTTAACACTTTAAGCAGTCCTTCTACAATCTACATTCTAGCAAAATTCCATGTTGGGTCAAAAGTATGGGACTGAAAATGTTAATTATTATCATATAAAATACCAAAAGTTCTCTACCAAAGCTATATCATACAAAATCGTCGTCGTTCATTGGGAGACGATCATCATAGATCCGCCGCCAATGTGTGAGACCGGGCTGGAGGCTTCCAGCTCTACCAAGCCTGCCCCCGTTACCCGTAATATCATCGCCATTGGGCTTTGTTTTGGTCCTGGTCCAAATTGAGACAAAGGCCATTCGCTTGTGTGGTTGTTTAAGGTGGTCGTGACTACGCGAGGGCTACGCACACACTCTTGGCCAGCTCCATGTCCACTGCGGTCCAATAAGATCGGAACGTGCAGATTCAGGGGAACCGGTTGCAACGGGCTGCCGGGTGCTCTGTTCATTGAGGCCCGCCTTACAGGATGCCTGCCCGTCAGACACTGCCCTCTTCCGCCATAAAGAGATTGCCGTTGGGGACTTTTACGTGTGTCTATTAGCCCCAGGAGTTGCTAGGGATTAGCCTAGTTTTCAGCCTGGGTTCACCTCTACACCACGTTGAGGCATCTCCATAAGATGGGGGCTGAACAAAGTCAGCTCCCTAGACACTCCGATTTCCGACACATACAAAATACCTAATAGGGCGGGTCACGAAATCACTTTTTTTTTATATCCACCTGCCTCATACGGATTTTGATAGATAGACACCTAAAATTGTTGTATACAAAATTTAAGCTCATTTGAACAATGGTTTGGGATGAGGAAATCGCGTTTAATTTTTGTCAAAAATCGCAAAATTGGGTAAAAATGCGAAATTTTAGATTATGTTCAATCTATATTTTTCAAGTGAAATTTATTTGCTGTGGCCTTATACTTACTTTCTAAAACGGTTATGGACTTGCTGAAGTAAGTTAGAGCTGCAAAGATTGCATTTTATTGTTCATTGTAGTAGTATTAAACATTGAATTTTTTTCCGAAAATTGCAAAAAACGCAAAATTTTGAATTATGTTCAATCTATATTTTTCAAGCGAAATGCGTTTGCTGTGGCCTTATACTTATTTTATCAGACAGTTATAGAATTACTGAAGATAGTTGTAGCTGCAGAGATTACATTTTATTATTTATTGCAGTAGTATTAACATTGGATTTTTGTCGAAAATCTACTGCTTTAATGATCGTAGAACATCACTATTCACTAATCATAATTTTGTATTTTTCAGATTTATTAATATCTAATTATTAAGTAATTCCACATGAAATAATACCTACAAAACTGTATAAACGGAAATGCCGAGAACTCCAAGAAGTACAAGATATAAAGTTTGTCATATTGTCGGACCATCTAAGCCACTTCCACTGGCTGAACTGCCTACACTAAGAGATGTTTTTAATTACTTAAATCTTTTGAAAGAGAGATGTGTCGGGAATTTTAATGAGATAAAGGAAATTGAAAATATCATTCAACCCATTAAGAATATGTTTATCAAGGCTGGTTCCAACATACCTCTCAAGGATGATAAATCCATTCGGAATAAATTGGTACGTCACATTAAAGATTACAGCAGTTTGAAGAGAAAAAGTCTAACCGCAAAGAAGGAGAAATTGTTTATGGAACGATTAGATAGAATTGTAGATATCATCAAATGTAATTGTCCGATTTGGCTTTGTAGTGATTATGGTTGCGATGGTTGCAAATACAAGGCTCACACAAGATGCAAATGTGCAACAGATGCTAAACTCCCATTAGTAGACCTTCATTTTGTTATGGATCAAAGACTAAGAAATTCTGATAGACCTAGCAGCTATCAGATACAGAATATTCACCGTGCTGAAACATCACACCTACAAAAAAAAAATTATTCTAAAGCTGTGGAAGGATCACGTCAATCAACGCAGGCATATAATAACGAGGCTATTGATAGTTTTTCTGACTCATCAAGTTTGGCATCAGTTGTGAATTCAGAATCAGAATATGAAGCAAATTTTCCAACAACATCACAGAGTGAAGAAAAAAAGAGATTTGTAACGGACTGGCATCAAAACATTTTAAGGACTACCGTGATCGAATCGGAGAGATTTGGCATTTCGAATCGCGCCACAGCAGCCATCTGTACTGCGCTCCTTGTTGATTTGGGCGTGGTCACGAAAGATGACACACAATTAATAATTGATCACAACAAAATTAGAAGAGATAAAGAAGCAATAAGAAACGAAAATGTTCAATCAGCTGTAAGTCCATTGCAATATGTTTTACATCAGGGCTTATTTTTTGATGGGAGAAAAGATCTAACAATGGAGAAAAGGCATGAAACTGGTGGACACCATCTCGTAAGAAGAGAACATTATACAATCGTAAAACAGCCTGGTGGAGAGTTTCTAACACATGTGACTCCAGACAGTGGACGCAGTCAAGATGTAGCTAATTGCATATATGATGTGATCAAAAATAAGAATATGACACGATGTATGCATTTTATTGGTTGTGATTCAACTAATGTGAACACAGGAAGATTCGGTGGAGTAATTGCTCTTGTTGAAAAAGAATTAGGTCACAGATTAGTATGGTTGATTTGTGAGTTACACACAAACGAACTGCCATTTCGACACTTGTTTATTGAACTGGACGGGCCAACCACTGGAAATGAATCATTCAAAGGGCCTATTGGTCGTCTTTGTAAAAATGTTGAAGATTTGTCTATCAATAATAACTTCACCCCAATCACTGATGATGCTGGGCTTCCACTTCCAGAATTACCTGGCGATGTTGTTAAAGATTTATCATGCGACCAAAAATATTTATACGAGATCACACACACCATTACAACGGGACAAATTTCACCACATATTAAATCAAAAATTGGGCCACTAAATCATGCTCGCTGGCTTACACTTGCATCCAGGGTTTGTCGTTTGTATATAAGTCAACACAATTTGAATGAAAAATCTAGTGAGAATCTTCTACACTTAGTTAACTTCATTGTAACAAATTATGCTCCATTGTGGTTTAGGATCAAATGTCAGCCACTCTACAAAGATGCTCCGTGCCATATATTTGAATCACTGCAAAGAGTTAAACTGCTTCCAGAAAAAATTCAAGACATTGTAAAACCTTATATGCAAAGAAATGCATACAGTGCCAATAGCGAGAACCTCCTTCTGGCAATGATCGCTGACAATGACCCAATAATACGAGGAAAAGCGGTCGATACTATAAGAAAGATACGTGGTCAAAATAGATTTGGAGATGACAGTGTGAGACAGTTCAATGTACCAACACTCAATTTTAAAGCGGAGGATTATACCGAAATGATAAACTGGAAAAATCCAACGGAACCAGTTTTAACAACGGAGCTTGGATCATTTCAGTTGGAAAAAATCAGAAAGGTTCCATTACTGTTTGGTAAAATTGCGAATCACACCCAGTCAATTGAAAGGGCTATTAAGATTGTTACAGAAGCAAGCAAAACCGTTTCTGGATTTAGAAGAAGAGAGGGAATGATTCTTTCCCAATTGAACTCCCGAAAACTCCATGCATCATCTGAATCAAAGCAGGATTTTATGTCACTGACAATGACAGCCAACACTTGACACTCCAAAGTTTATGTTTTTGACATTTTCGGCAAAAAATTCAATTTTTAATATTGCTGCAATAAATAATAAAATGCAGTCTCCTGCAGCTATAACTAACTGCAGTGAGTCCATATCTTCCATAAATAATAATTTAAAGTCATGCTTTACTTTAAAAGTATAGATTGAAGGCAATCCAAAAGTTCGCATTTTTACCCAATTTTGCGATTTTCGGCAAAAATTTAATTTTTAATACTACTACAATAAACAATAAAATGCAATCTCTGCAGCTCTAACTTACTTCAGCAAGTCCATACCTGTCTAAAAAATAAGTATAAAGCCACAGCAAACAAATTTCACTGAAAAATATAGATTGAACATAATCTAAAATTTCGCATTTTTACCCAATTTTGCGATTTTCGGCAAAAATTAAACGCGATTTCCTCATCCCAAACCATTGTTCAAATGAGCTTAAATTTTGTATACAACAATTTTAGGTGTCTATCTATCAAAATCCGTATGAGGCAGGTGGATATAAAAAAAAAGTGATTTCGTGACCCGCCCTAATACCTAAGTAAAATTTGGTCATGGTGAAGTAAGTAAAAATATATATACTGTTACTGTAAATGAAACAGATAGCCTATGGTTTATGTTATGCTAATACAGTAGCTGAAAATGGAAAATTATACATTCATTCCACATAAGGAGCAGCATTTACTTTTTCTAATTTGCATAATTTTTTTTAACCAAAGAGATGATGATGTCATCCATTACAATACATAGTATTACATACCCTTTCATGAATAAATTGTAAAGCCAAAGCAATGTCATGAAGTCCACTGCATATTTCATTCGCATCAATAACAGAAAGCAAAGTTTGGAGTGGATAAGCATGTTCTGTTACAAGATGAAACTCCAGATCAACTGAAATAGAACTGACAAAGCGGAGAATGTTGGGATGACGAAGTACTTTCAGATGCTGAAAAGCAACAAGAAGAGAATTTTCATTAATTGTAGCCTATGCCTTGAAAGTGAAATATACACCGGTACACAGCATTGTGGAACACATTACTGTAGTGTACTAATAAACTCACCGAAATGGGATTAAATTCAGCTAGTGGGATTATATCACAGCAGTTATATCACACAACGTCCTTTTACAACAATTTTTTTGAGAATATTGGTTAAACAAATCAATCGGATAATCGTATCAAAACGACTGGCAAGTAAGGTATGTAAATGATGAACTGATTTTGTATGCACATAGAATCAATATATGTCTATGTTAGATATAATACATCTAATATGTCTAAATTAGATATATTATACTGATATAGTACCTTGGCACAAATTTCTAATGGAAAAAGGGTAGATGCCACTTGTCGAGTCAAAGTGAATACATTCACATTTTCACCATTACCAAAAGTCCCTGGCCTCACAATGAAATTAGAGTCATCATCATCATTGTTCTGCATAAAGGGAGCCCCGAATTTGCAGTCAGCAATAATTTCTTCATCAGTTGAACCATAATACCAATCCCATGTTGCCTTAAGCATTGTGTCAATTTATGTTGCCAAAAGAGTAAGACATAAATTTACAGACAATTGCTTCCAAAACTAAAAAAAGAAAACAGAGAATCAAAGTATGCTTACTCTATGATGCGAATGACGAATTAAAATAATGGTATCGTTTAATGGAGCTGGTATACAAGTCCCCCCCTCCCCCCCTTGGTAACTCATGACAAAGACAGGACTCCACCAATCATATAGGGCGAAACTACTTTACCTTTGCTTTACTGTTCACACACTTCAATCCACATGTTTTGGTCAATCCTCTTTGTCATGAGTTACCAGTGGGGGGACTTGTATACCAGCTCCGGTTTCATTATTATTGGCACTCCATAGCTCAGCAAAGTTTATATATATATATATATATACCCTTTTTAATTTTGGCTCGATTGCCCTCTTTTGAGTTTGGAATTTGTGCCAACATTATTTTTTCATTAGTCTCACTTTTTTTGATGACGTGGCCTACGTGCAGAGTGCGAATTACCAGCATTTTCACCCTACAATCATTTCTTTTGCCTGCCAAAGACAATTGTGTTTAAGACGCGGAAAACTTTATTCTGCAAATCTTGGTAACCTGCCCTGCGTCAAAAGCTTCTACACAACACAGGTATGTGAAACTATCAGGAATAACCTACCAAGGCTTTGTCAGTCCGAGGATAAAGATTCAAAACCAACAACTTTACATGAGAAGGTTTATTACTTAGCCCAACCAACCTTGATTACTTGACAAGTACAATAGTAAGTATATACATGTATCCAGTGTAATCAAGCTTCACAGTTCAGTGAGTTGGTCAGGATAACTTACCGTATATATAATCAGCTCCCTGTAGTTAAACCTACAAAAAGGGGAAGTCGGACCACTCGGCATGCGACAACTCAGCATCAGCCAGTACATTTCAGCTACCGGTACTGTCCAAGTCAGCAAATGAAATTTTCATCTAGCATTGGACTTGCTTGGTCATCGCATGCTGAACTGAACTTGCTGATTTGTTACATGAGGCATTCCATTATAATTCAACAAATTTTAGAAAGAAATGTAACCACTAGGTTTCAAAAGGTGTTGGTTTTGATATATTTTGTTGTGTTCAAAATTTGAATTTGGGCAAAAAAAAAATTTTGAAAATCGGACAAGTGGTTTTTGAGATATCGCGTTTTGAAATTTTGTTGCTGTCACTAGGTGGCGCTGTTGATGTTTCCAATGTTTTTTGATTTTAAGGTTATATTTGGGATAGAAAGTTGGTTGAAGTGTCTATTCCACCATTTTTCATAATGCAGAATTCAAAAATGGTCTCAATTTTAGTCTAAAAGCATTAGCTAAGGAGTTATGGGGCATTTAAAAAAATTTGGGGGACCAAATGCCAATCCTCAAATTGTCATGTGGGTAACGAGATATCCCGAAAAAAAATTTTGTTCTTGAAAGTTTCTTGCATATACTTCATGATAGTATAATATTTTTTTATGAGACTTTTGTCCTTTTTGCACAATGCAACCTTATATCAAAGATCTATTATTGCAATATTTGAATGATGCTTGCTTATGACGTCACAATAACAAATCACAGATTTCCCCAAAAAACTTTTTTTTATTGTGAAAATTGCCCGGGAAAACAAAATTTGACTGCAATTTTGAAACAAGGGCTGGTTTTCCTGAGCAATTTTTACTATGAAAAAAGTTTTTTGGGAAAATCTGTAATTTGTTATTGTGACATCATAAGCATGCATTATTCAAATATTGCATTAATAGATCATATATCTTCTCATGCAAGTCTTTGATAAAAGGTTGCATTGTGCAAAAAGGACAAAAGTCTCATAAATAAACCGTATATTATCATGAAGTATACGCAAGAAACTTTAAAGAACAAAAAAAAATTTTGGGATATCTTGTTACCCACATGACAATTTGGGGGTTGGCATTTGGTCCCCCAATTTTTTTTAAATGCCACACAACTCCTTAGCTAATTCTTGTAGACCAAAATTGACACCATTTTTGAATTCTGCCTCATGAAAAATGGTGGAATAGACACTTCAACCGACTTTCTACCTCAAATATAACCCCAAAATCAAAAAACATTGGGAACATCAACAGCACCACCTAGTGACAGCCACAAAACTTCAGAACGCGATATCTCGAAAACCGCTTGTCCGATTTTCAAATTTTTTTTTGCCGAGATGCATTTTTCGCATACTATGACATATGCTTTAGTCATCAAAATTGAAGACTTAGTGGTTATTTGGATTTGTTGAATTATAATGGAATGCCTCACATGCCAATTATCGGTTTGATCAATCAACCAATCATTTTAGTTTTCATCATTAACGCATCCAGGTGCAACCTAATTTGTACCCTGAACAATTCGTACCCTCATTTTGTACCCTGAAAAGATCGGGGTCTGCTACTATTCGGCTAGTCCGATTCGGCTGATCCGATTCGGCTAGTCCGATTCGGCTATTACCCTTTTCGGCTACAGCCCGATTCGGCTAGTCCGATTTGGCTGATCCGATTCGGCTAGTTCCCTATTGGGCTACAGTCTTTATCTGTTAGTTCCCTATTCGGCAATTTTTTGAAAATCCAACGATAATCCTTCTGTAATCCAACATCGTTTCTTTTGCATTCCGACAAAGAAAAACAAATTGAAATGAAATTTAGCGAAAAATGTTTGAACTATTAAATTGAACTGTTTGCTCACATAAAATAGACAACGTCTTCTGTTTATTTAGAGAATGTTGTAATATCGCTTCTTTTATAGTTGAAATCATCGAAGCTTTAGATGAGTGGGGTTTAGACCTAACCATTGAGATCTTAAAACTAAAAAGCGAATTAAATTTATTTTTGAACTATCAATGTTTGCTCAGATAAAATTGACATGTATCATGCGTCGCCGTCTGCATGCAAACTTAGAATATATTAGAATCCTCAACTATTACAAAATTCTAAATCCAACGACACTTTCTGTTTATTTACTGTAGAGAATTTTGTATTTTGATCTCGAAGCTTTAGATGAGTGGAGTTTAGACCTAACCACTGAGATCATAAATCATATTTATGACACCGGTTACATCCCTAGTGATATGGTACGTTCCATATTCATAACTTTACCAAAGAAAACCGGAGCAACAGAATGGTCACTCCACAGAACAATTAGCCTTGTGAATTACGTAACAAACAGCTTACTCCGAATCATGTTGATGAGATTGAGACCAAAACTACAATCGGAAATTTCAACAGCACAGTTTTTATTTGTTCCAGACAAAGGGACCACAAAAGGAATTTTTTACATTAAAAATGATAACAGAGAAATGTATGTCCGGTTCTTCTGTTTATTTAGAGAATTTTGTATTTTAATTCGACAATATGGTATCTTTTGCATTCTTGCATTTTATCCAGTGTTTACCTTTGAGTGCCTTCCCAGACGGCAAAATCTGTCATTTTTACATTCATTCAACGTCTGCAGACGTTGAATCAATGTAAAAATGACGAGTTTTGATGTCTGGGTTCGTTCAAAATATGTGTTTTACATGAAAACAACAGTTTTCATGATTACCAATAGGGGTTAATGAGATAAAGTCTCAGCGAAAACGTGTCAACGAAAAAAAGACAGTTGCCAAATAGCGTTTGCAATAAAAGATGAAGTTAAAACCTAAGTGGCAGTTTAGAGTAAACCTGGGTTTCGGCGTTACATGACCTGAAATTCCTTTGGTTAGTTCCTTCGTTAGACTCTCAGTTGATGTTACTTGATCATGGCAGAGGAATCGATTAGTACGCAGCGCAAAGGTGAGGTTTTTCTACATGATGGCTACATGTTTCAACTAGCTCAATATAGTCCAGACGGGCTTAAGAAATACTGGCGTTGTTCCCGACGTGATGAGAAATGCAAGGCTCGCATCAACACTTGTGTGGCAACAAATCAGGTAATAATGTGTGTTATGATGACTATATTTTGATCATTTGAGAAAATGTGCCAAGAAATGTCAAGTACTTGAATTGTAATAATTGCAACCGTTGTTCACCTGCATTGACGTTGGACCTGGGAATGCACCACGGACTGCCCTACCCTAATAATAACAACTGCTTTGATAGTGACGTTGTGCTATTACTTATTACTAGGGCCATTTTTTTACCTAAAAAATTGAAAAATATGACTTTATTTTTTGAAATATATGATAATATATGACTTTGTTTTAAGCATCAAATTTATGCTAATCTCTAATTAATAACTCGTATGTAAGTTTTTACATGTATTTTGAACAATAACACACTCGAACAACTAACAAAACACTTCTATTTCACTTGAAAATCACTACAAAAATTCAAATGTCTAATGCATCCACTGGCGCCGACTTGCGGGGTGGCCAGCCACGCCACCCCATAACCTCTATGGCATGATGGCAGCCACCCCGTTTAGGTTACATTACTTACTGCAAATAAATGTAATTTGAACGGACGTTTAAATCTTTTTTTGATTATTGGTTTTCGCTTCAAGTCAACGTAAAGCAAGAGGTGAACCAATACAGTATTGCGAAGAAAATGATTGTTTTTGTCACAAGCATGATACTTGCGTAACATCAAGCAAGCTACGTGAAGATTACGCAACACGTGGCTACGATTTGTTTCCTTGTTGTTGGGATCGTTTTATTTGTTACTTTTCATAAGTCATTGTTACATTTGTTAGGTTTACAATGGGATTTATTAATCAATAAAATACGATCTTTCCATTGCCTCTCCCAAAAATCTTTTTTGAAAAATTTTAAACTGCTCAATATCGCTATAAATTATGACAGCTATAAAATACTCGGAAATAAAATTAGCTCCACCCCCTAAATGAATATCTATTTTCAAATTAAAAAAATGCAATTTTCGAATGCTTAGTAAAAATCAAACAAAAACATGCAGTTTGAAAGTTTATAGGTTGCCATATTGTGCTATCTGCCACCCCGTGCAAAAATAAAAGTCGGCGCCTATGTGTAGGCCTACCTACCAAACCAGCTACTTAGTAGTACGAGTCAAAGCTCTGTACTCGAAAAGTACCCTTGACTCTTGAGGTCTCAGCACTGGTTGACTTAGTCGCCGTTAAGCTGAACTATCGTAAGTCCAAATTTTTCAAAATTGCGTTTTTGGTTGATTTGATATCTTTATAAACTACAGTTTATTTTGTTAAAGCATCGTAAGTCCATCTGCTTTAGTTTTGATGATACAGAATGATGAACTATCGCAAATTGGAGTTACGATAGTTTTGCAAAATAATAAAATGGGACTTACGATACTCTGCTCTGAAAGTAATTTTACACGTTTCACGTTAACACTCCCTTTTCTTTTAGGTAATTTTTCTTTCAATCGTTTTTTGCATGTTGATATTCAAGGCTTACTTATATTTCTTTCTATTTCGCATAACAATTTTGCTGTTTTATTGTAACTACATTTCGACAATTTTTTATTGTTAAACTATCGTATGTCCATACTCATTTTTCTAACGTTCAATTTTTGCAAAAAAGAATTATCTTTTTTTCAACAACAAAGCTCCATGAAAGACAATGTATATATAGTTTTCATGTTTTTCCGTTAGAGAACTTTTAGAAAGATCAAACAATGTACAGCAAACACAGCGTGAACTTTAAAATTCAATTTTCTCAAAACTGCATTTTTGGAGTTACGACGGTTCAGCTTATTAGCGACGTAGTGGCCTACTGCAAGTGTTTATAATGTTCAGAGACTGGATTGTGTGTTGCAAAATAATGTGTCAAGATGATGTCACAATGCAAATTAACATCAAACAGCAAGCGCTATTACTAGGCTACAGAAAGTAATAAAAATGTTGCTTCCAATGCTAAGTGAGACTCAGCGTGAGAACTCTCATTGCCTCCCTTCCACAAATTATTATCAAAGTTCAATGTCTACAGGAGCTGTTTGAACTGCATTTACAAAGTTACTCCGGCTCAATCTTTGTATTTTGAAGTAAAAATGAAGTCATATTTTATGATCTAAAACAGAAAATATAACTTTTTATGACTTTATAACTTCTTAAATAGACACCGTAGAAACGTCGTTGTTTCACTGTTATCGGTTTGACAACTTTCTGCATTACCAAAAAAATATGACTTTAATGACTTTTACTGGCCCTACTTATTTCACAGGTAGTGAACACTGGCAAGAATCAGCATTTTTAGAAATGAAGACGATGTTCGATCAAGCTCAAACTTTCAGGAATGTCGCTTTATGATTATTCGCAAGAAAGAAAGTTTGTAGCAATGAAATCAGAGAAAAAGTCCGTTTCGACCCACCCTACTTGTTATGTACCGTATTGATTGTATTGACTTGTTAAACTAGGGATTGGAATTTTGTAATAGTTGAGGATTCGAATATATTCTAAGTTTGCATACAGACGGTGACGCAGGATACATGTCAAGTTTATGTGAGCAACATTTTAATTTAATAGTCCAAAAATAAATTCAATTCGCTTTTTATGTTTCGCTAAATTTCAATTCAATTTATTTTTCTTTGTCGGAATGCAAAAGAAACGATTGATGATGATTATGTGTCTCATCTGATACAGACGTTGGCGATCATGGTCTTCCAATCTTTTCTGTCATTTGCCATTCGTATAAGATCGTTCGTTTTAACTGTTGTGTTTGTGGCCCATTGATTCAATCTGTTTAAATAAGTTAATCTTTGACGGCCACTGCTTCTTTTTCCCATCCCAAATCTCCCTGTCGGTAAATATGACCTACAAATTGCATCTGGCGCCTTCTAACTGTTCTTATTATCATATCGTTACTTATTGTCTAGCATTCACATCCGTAGGTTAGAATTGATATTACATATGCTTTCAAAAGTTTAATTTTGGTCTTTGTTGTCATGTTGCGATTCCTGAAGACTACGCTCATTTTACTGAAAGTATCCTTTGCTATAGCGATTCTCTTTTTAATTTCAGTGTCACTTTGCCATCGCAAGTTATAGTGTACCCAAGATATTTCAATTTATCAACTTGTTTCACACCATTGAGTGCAACACACCATTGAATGTATGGTTGCAATTTGGATAAGTTTTCATTTTTGATACGGTCATACATTCTGTGTTTGAATTTAACTCTTACCCATTCGTGTACTGTTATTGACAGCACAATTTAATAAGTCCTGTAGATCGTTTGCAGATTCTGCTATCAGGACTGTATCATCATTCATCAGCGTATCTCAAGCTTGTTACATTTTGTACCCCAACCTTTACTCCATTCATATGTTCGATGTCTCTCAAAATCATCTCACTGTAAGCGTTGATAAGATCTGGAGATCGGACACATCTCTCTGTTATCATTTTTAATGTAAAAATTCCTTTTGTGGTCCCTTCGTCTGGAACAAATAAAAATTGTGCTGTTGAAATTTCCGATTGTAGTTTTGGTCTCAATCGCATCAACATGATTTGGAGTAAGCTGTTTGTTACGTAATTCACAAGGCTAATTGTTCTGTGGAGTGACCATTCTGTTGCTCCGGTTTTCTTTGGTAAAGTTATGAATATGGAACGTACCATATCACTAGGGATGTAACCGGTGTCATAAATATGATTTATGATCTCAGTGGTTAGGTCTAAACTCCACTCATCTAAAGCTTCGAGATCAAAATACAAAATTCTCTACAGTAAATAAACAGAAAGCGTCGTTGGATTTAGAATTTTGTAATAGTTGAGGATTCTAATATATTCTAAGTTTGCATGCAGACGGCGACGCATGATACATGTCAATTTCATCTGAGCAAACAGTAATAGTTCAAAAATAAATTTAATTCGCTTTTTAGTTTTAAGATCTCAATGGTTAGGTCAAAACCCCACTCATCTAAAGCTTCGATAATTTCAACTGTAAAAGAAATTTAATTATTCAAACATTTTTCGCTAAATTTGTCGGAATGCAAAAGAAACGATGTTGGATTTTGTTGGATTACAGAAGGATTATCGTTGGATTTTCAAAAAATTGCCGAATAGGGAACTAACCGCTAAAGACTGTAGCCCAATAGGGAACTAGCCGAATCGGATCAGCCAAATCGGACTAGCCGAATCGGGCTGTAGCCGAAAAGGGTAATAGCCGAATCGGACTAGCCGAATCGGATCAGCCGAATCGGACTAGCCGAAACGGGCCATTCCGAAAAGATCGAGAGAAAAAATAGCACAAAGCTGAAGTTGCTGATCGCAACAAAGCCGAAGTCGCTAATCGGAGTTTCCATAAACATTTTAAAGTTAGGGTTAAGCGGAAATAGCACGAAGCCGAAGTCGTTGATCGCAACAAAGCCGAAGTCGCTAATCGGAGTTTTCATAAAAATTTTAAAGTTAGGGTCAGGGAAGCGGAAACACCAATCCGTGTGCTATTTTGGCTTTTTTTTAATTTTTTTAGGGTACAAAATGAGGGTACGAATTGTTCAGGGTATGAATTAGGTTGCATCCAACACATCCGGGACGGAAAAGATACCGGTACGGTACTTACTACAAAAATCGATACAGACCTACCAGCATGTTAATGAACGGAAAAAGGTAGCAAAACCTTAAAACGTGCCTGAATGGAAACTCATGTAGTAGGCTACCGTATATATCAGTAGTTAGCACGGCCACAAAACCCAAAAAACAAATACGGTAGCAAAAAATAAAACAAAAACAGAGTCAGAGAGAAGCACACATGTAGTACCGGTAATGAATGACAGCCTAAAGAAAAGTGTTGTGGATTGAATTTGCCAATTCCAATATTGATGTGGATGAGCAGTCATAATAATAATAGGATGGAGGAAAAAAAATCGGACATAAAAGAATCCCATCCACAGGCAAAAGCCTGTTTCAATGTGGCCCAGGAGAGCAGGTGTTGAGCTTTTTTACTTGCTTGGGTTCATGCTCATTTACCCAATTTCAGCCACTTGCTGAAATGTTGCTAGCTCAGTTGTCACATGCTCAACTGGTGCAATGCGCTAAGTGACATGAGTCCACAACTACTGAGTTGTAGGAGACTCTAAAAAGCAAGATGCTTGCCTTTGCCCAGGGTTGCCAGATCCAAAATAGCTTTGCCTGCCAAATGTTTCATAAAAACTGCCAAAAAACTGCCAAATTTTTCAGGGTTTCAAAAAAAACTGCCAAAAAAAAGCCAAACTGTTAGTGCCAGTAGTTACTGTCCTGTTAGTCAGAAAGGTCATACACCATACTATTTGGTGCTACAGATAGCTCTGTCTGATGGTATATTGTCTCAATTTAACTTGATAAACCACTTAGTATGAATAATAAAACACAAACTGCATGTATCAAGCTAAATTAAAACAAACTTTCAAAGGTTGTACGCGGCCACATAGTTGGAGCTATCAAGCATCAACCAAGCGCAATCAGAGGAAGGTGATAAAGACCAATTGGCCTTGTAGTGCATATTTTTACAAGTGGATGTGGAGCTATTCTGGCATCCGATGGGTTTTCACATGCATTTATAATATCAAGTGGCCGAGTGGTTAGCGCGTTGGGCTCGCAGTCGAGAGCCTGCATGTTCGACTCCAGCCACCCGCACTTGCTGTTGTTTCTCTGGGCAAGAAACTTTACGATAATTGCCTCTACCTAGTGATCGATTTCGAGTAATGGGTAGTACTAAATTTAAGTCATAAGTAGAGTAGACAACCGGAAACAGACATTGCCGTCGGCTGCAGCGTGGGTCAGGTGTACGTCGGAAGGCGTACACTAGGGTGTACCAAAAAAAATAAAGTTGTTTGGATTTTTTAGCCTATTTGCTAAAACTTGCATTTGGGGTCACAATCAACTTTACAACAAAATTTTTTCAATTTCAAAGACATCTTACGCCGGTATTCTGCGTTTCCGTGACGACGCGGCTAAAAATTGATATTTTGGTCATATATTCAGATCCGTAAGTGCTAGAGACTTCATTCTTGGTGCTATGGATGCAGAATGTCCACTTTCCTATCACCATTCAATACATTTATATACCCTAAAGTCTTTACTTTTTGAGTTTTTTGCTAAAAACTGATTTTTGCCATGTTGTCATAGGAATTTATCCAAAAATAATCTTAAAAAACATGAAATTCAACATATAATTTATGCTAAATGTGCATATTTATATATACTGGTACCGGTAATGTGTATATCTATAGTGGTATGTATGATAGTTTAAATCCAGCTGCTTTACTAACTGCTTTTCATTTGTTTTTTGAGACAATGTAATTTAAGTGGTATAATTAGCACAGTACAAACCGGCTTAAGCCAGCTATATTACAAAGAAACATTACAAAGCAAGAAACACAAACTGTTAAACAAGAATGTTTGTCTTGTTGTAGACAAATATCAAATTAGCCATAGCTAGATCATTAACACAACTTGTATTTGCAATAGGTTCAGACTACAATATCATAAAGAACCAGAAAATCGTACATGTGGTATATCTGTAATGACCACCAAAAAAACGCAGGATAAAATTAGAACTGAAATAGGTGGTCAAATTAAGAGAAACAGTGAAAAACTCTCAAAAATGCTCAACATTTGCGGTACAATCTACAATGGGATGGCAACTTTTGCATCCTACAACACAGCACACTCAAACAAAAACGCAACGCATGGCTATACTTTTGCCATACCTCATTGAAGATGAGATCCTCTTGTCTCTAAGTGATGTTAAAAATAGTGACTTTGAATCTAATGCGATAATTCAACAATTACAAAAATATTGTGTTGAAAGATCCCAAATTGTTGGTTTAGTGTTTGATACCACTTCTGTGAACACTGGTTGTAACAAAGGTATTGTGAAACGTCTTGAAGAATATTTTAGACGAAACCTCCTTCTATTTGCTTGCCGGCACCACATCTTTGAGTTAGCATGTGGTGCTGCATGCAAAACTGCTTATGGAGAGACATCCTCTCCAGAAGACAGCACATTTAATGCTTTGAAGGAACTCTGGCCATCACTGAAGCTTAATGATTACAATATTTGTGACAACAGTGCTTGGACACGGGGCACTAAGACCAGATGTGCTGATGTTTTGTTACCTGGCCCTGAGTATTCAAACAAATTGGTTTATACAGAACTTCTTGTGCTTTCTGTTGTGTATCTCAGAGGAGCATTACCAAAAAAGGAAAACTTTGCATTTAAAGCTCCAGGAGTCCAGGTGCCACCAGTTATGCTAGATGGATGGCAAAGCTTCTCTACACTTTTAAAATGGCTTTATTTCGATCGCAGTTGAAAGCAAAAAGTGTTTTCAATGAAGAAGTTCTGAATAAGGTGTATTCTTTGGCAACTTTGCTTTCTCTATATTATGTAAAAAGCTGGTTAGAGTGCACTAGTGCATGTGATGCCGCACTGAATGACTTACTGCTGTACAAGCAGCTGAGTAAAGATATTCCATTAATGAAGAATGGTGCATCTTATTTCCCTGCTCAATTGAGTCACATTGCTGAGGAAAATTTGAAGAAGCTAGACTGCCATTTCTGGTATCTAACTGAACGCTTGGTGGTGATGAGCTTGTTTAGCGAAAAAGTAACTACAACGGAAAACTCTACTTTGAGAAAATCCTTTTAAAATGCAAAAAAAAAACAACCACACGTCAGCATAAACCAGATAACTGAACACTCGTGAACAGCAAATGCCCAAAAACATCAGCAAGGACACGCAGCTGCAAGATTTATTTGGCTCAGAATCATGGATTCTTCTGGACACAATGGGAATAGACTCTTCTTTTCTAAACAGCCATCCAGGGAAATGGGCAGAAGACAGCAACTTCTTGAAAGATGAAGAAATGGTTCACAATATTTGTGTTGTTAATGATTCATGTGAAAGAGCATTAGGTTTGTTGACAAAATTCCACAGCAACCTCATCACCACAGACAAGCAACAGAAACAGTTTTTATACAAAATAATCCAACAGTTTTCGAAAGAACAAGCTATTACAGCAACATCATCCAAAAAAATTCACCAAACGCAATATGATCAAATATATACTTTGCTTAGCTTCTCACAAAGAGCTTTTTGAAGACTGCTATAAGTGCTATAATGCTATAGCCTATAGTAGTTTTATAGAAGTTATGTTATTCAGATTAGACTCCAGGGTTAAGTTGTAGATTATTCTGCATTGTTGCTGTTAGTTTTAACTATTTTTTAGGCAAGTTAATTGCTTCCAATTTTCTTTTCAAAACATTTTAGTTGGTATGTAAAACTAATGTCTCATATGGCATTATCCTATACACTGAATAGTTCATTATTTTGTGTACAGTATTGTGATATTCTGCCACAAGCTTGAACTGCTAGCATGTAACTAGCTTACTGCAACATATCAGTGCTTAAACAACATAATTATACATCACATGCTAGAGTAATGAGTATGAAATAATGTAGTTTGGTATATGCGACATTGATTCGTAAATGTAATGGTACATTCACTTACTCAGTAAATGACTGATTGGGTGATGTATGTTCATTAGCTAATTCTTTTCTTTGATTTATAGTAATCACTGCCTGTCAGCTGAATACCAGAAACAGGTGTAAAATTACATATCAGTATAAATATTCATATTTCCATGAATTATTTGTTGAATTTCATGTTTTTTAAGATTTTTTATGGATGAATCCCTATGACAACATGGCAAAAATTAGTTTTTAGCAAAAATCTCAAAAAGTAAAGGCTTCAGGCTATATAAATGTATTGAATGGTGATAGAAAAGTGGGCATTCTGCATCCATAGCACCAAGAATGAAGTCTCTAGCACTTACGGATCTGAATATATGACCAAAATACGAATTTTTAGCCACGTCGTCACGGAAACGCAGAATACCAGCGTCAGACATCTTTGAAATTGAAAAATTTTTGTTGTAAAGTTAATTGTGACCGTAAATGCAAGTTTTAGCAAATAGGCTAAAAAATCCAAACAACTTTATTTTTTTTGGTACACCCTAGCGTACACCGATGCATAGCGCTCAAGTCCGCTTTCCCGCAATGCAGGATAAAGATAAACAAACAAACAAACAAACAAAACAGCTGTCTGAAACTTTTGTATCGCAAATATTCTGTTTGAATAAGCTTAACTGAAGGTGATCTACAGTGGCGTATCTAGGGGGGTGGGGGGGCAGACCACCCCGGGTGGCACGTCTGGGGGCAGCACTTGCAGACTACAATTTTAGATTTTGATTATAATCTGATAAAAAAACGCATTTCATTTTCATCTGCTTTTTCACATGCCATATATAATAGACTGCATGTACGGTACTGGTGAGGAACTTCCGGTACCAATTTAGCAGCTCAAGTCAACGAAATTCCTGGTAGGTTGCACAGTGACCGTGTGCTCTTCGAGACAGTAGCCTCCCGTATAGGTTTATAGCCTACTGCCTACCTGTATGTCAACATGTTCAGCCCAGCCAGCCATTCATACACAGTACAGCATACCGGTAGGCCAAATACGTTCCGGTTCAAATTTCTACAAGATCTCTGGCCTAAGCTATGCTTTCAACTCAAACAGTGCGACTGCGCATCATTAACCATACCCTGTTAACACTTACTATTGGCAAGAAAATAAATGTCAAAACCGCATCCCTCCAGCTGCCCAGTCCAACTCCAACTTTGGTTGGTGAATGGTGCGACTGGCCAGTGGCCTCTGGTCTGGAGCTTCCATTTCAATAAATTAGGAATTCGGAGTTTCCAGTCCATAAATTAAAGTTTTTTGATGGACTTTCATTAATAAAAGTTTTTTAAAAAACTGTAGTGGTGAGTTGTACCGGTACCGTAATAATTACAAAAAAATGCCAGACACAAAAATAAAAAATGCCAAAAAAATGCCAAACTGCCAAACGTAATTTTCTCCTGCCAAACGCTTTCAAAAAACGCCAAATTTGTGGAATTTGGCAGGAAAAACGCCAATATGGCAACCCTGCCTTTGCCTTTGCCTTACGGTAGCCACACAGACATCTTATTATAACTAGACTGCGCTTCTCGTATTTCGATTGAAGAAATTGAAAAAAGGCGGCGGCCATTGTTAGTGTCTCAAACTCGCGTGAAAGCTGCGCTGTTAACGATAACATTTCTGAGCTGGTTGCGCTTCTGCAGAAAACTAACTTGTTAACTATAATTTAGAACTTTGGTGTAATAGAGGTTTTATTCATCTATGAAATGAATAAAAGCATGTGTTAAATTGCACAGAATTATACATACAGTCTATAATATAAAGCAAAAACACTGCGATGCGAGAGCACGTATACGATACACTGAATGCATCATTTCCAGCAGTTCAGCAGAACTCTTACCGTATTCAATTTGGCGTTACAGCTGAGCTGATGATTAGCCTATTGTAAAAACAGCAACAAACAGTGTATTACATCAAACCTAAGCAAATGATACGCTATATTATAGCGGCTATAACGTAGGCCTATAGCTCAACAAAATCAAAACAAATTAAATATTCACCAATACTGATGTGATGTCGAAAGGAAGTAGTTTATTGGTGTTTGAAAAGTACTGTTTTGTTAAGCGTTTTACGAACCAATTTGCCTTGTATTTGCTTGCAGGTTTCCTTACCAATGTGGTAAAACCTAATTTTTAAATAACATTTGGACACAGTTTTGACTAGCGTAAAAATGTGATTATCGGTAACGGTGCATTCAAACACAAGATCCGTGAGATTAGTAAATATCTTGGAATGGTTTATATTTCCAAGCACAGCTACCGCAATAGCTTCCACAATGCCTGGATGAAGAGGTAATCTCCCAGCTGTGGTAGTTAGTAACCGTTTAATGCATAATTCAGTTTCTTCACAAATATATACAACACTGAAAGAAGGTTTAAAAAGTCCACTTCTATCTTTAAATGATAAGAAGCTGGGTTGAACAGGTAAAGTGTGTGAACTCAGTTCAAAGCGGCACCTTGCACATAACGTTATCTTTGCGCACATTTTGGCAGCATAAATTAACAAATTCTAACAATATGTTTGCGATTGTAGAACAGCAAAGGTGAAATCATATAAAGATTTCGTCATACTAGGTGAATTGCGGAGATATTTATTAGTTGTTATTTCACAGCAACTTGAAACTGAAGCTATTTCTTTAAAAGTTATTGTTGATGAAATCACACGAATTTACGTCATAATGCAACGTTTTGCTACAACGGAGAAAATCGAAAGCCATCAATCTCTATTGAACAGAATCCTGGTAAAAGCTGCGGTTGTGTTGTTGCATAGAAAACTATTTGTTTTGTCAATTATTTGTTCACAACAACTGAGTTTTTTAAGAAACGCAAATATTATAGGAGAATTACATTTTGTAGAAAGTTAAGTTGTGTTCAGTCGTGTTCTCATTGCTTTAAGAATTGGCGCTCCAGTTGTTTCAGGAACGAGGAGGCGACTGATTCTTAACTAATTAATTCATCTACTTCTACTTGTTTTAAAGTATCAGGTTTGGTGGCCGTGCTTAACTACTGTATATTTATCGATTCATATACCGCAATATTAAATCCGTTCATGCACGTCTTAAACCATAATAGTTTTGCCACCTTTTCCTTTTGTTGGTTTTGTTCCTGTATTTCTTTTTCACAATATCATTTGTTTTGCATTCTGACAAGGAAAAATAAATTGAATTGAATTCAAAACAATGAAAATTCATTACGGGTCCCTACAAAAGCATTGGCAAACGCGCGGAATAGGTACACTAATAATGGCTGACGTCTGAACCTGCTTTCTTCAAAAATCGTAAACGAGAGAAGTGACGATGCGCGGTCTAGTTATAATAAGATGTCTATGGGTAGCCACTTTAACAAGTCGAAATTCTGCCACTGAAATTGACTAGAATGCAACCGCCAACCAATCATAAGCTACGGTTTAAGTGACGTAAAAATGGCGAAAAGAAGATCATAGAAAGCAAATTAGGTGATGGATTTTTGTCAGCTGGTTGGCTTAGGGGTTAGGGTTAGGGCTAGAAAGTAGTCATTTCATTGACGCGTGTTCGATTCTCACCACTGCTATTGCTCTTTTTCTTCTGTAATTACCAAATAAAGTTCAAAACAAGCATTAACTCTCTGGATGAGTGCTAGAAGGATCACAATTGGACGGTAGCCTCTTATAACACGTTCTGATTGGTTGGCGGTTGCATTGTAGTCAATTTCAGTGGCAGAATTTCGACTTGTTAAAGTGGCTACCTTGCCTTACGGTAGCCACTTTAACAAGTCGAAATTCTGCCACTGAAATTGACTACAATGCAAGCGCCAACCAATCAGAAAGTGTTATAAGAGGCTACCGTCCAATTGTGACCCTTCTAGCACTCACCCAGAGAGTTAATGCTTGTTTTGAACTTTATTTGGTAATTACAGAAGAAAAAGAGCAATAGCAGTGGTGAGAATCGAACACGCGTCAATGAAATTATTACTTTCTATCCCTAACCCTAACCCCTAAGCCAACCAGCTGACAAAAAATCAATCACTTAATTTGCTTTCTATGATCTTCTTTTCGCCATTTTTTACGTCACTTAAACCGTAGCTTATGATTGGTTGGCGGTTTCATTCTAATCAATTTCAGTGGCAGAATTTCGACTTGTTAAAGTGGCTACCTTGCCTTACCACTTACCAGTGTTGTTCAGGATCCGGATTTTTGGAGTCTGATCCTGCCGGATTTGAAGAAATTTTTCGGATCCGGATTGGATTGGATTCAATTTTTTCCAAGCTGGATCCGGAGCCGGATTATCCGAATCCGAATCTGTTTAACTTTGTTTAGTTACGTTTTAATAAATTGAATGACATAAATTCCATGTAGTTGCTGTTCTACGTTTCAGGGAAGCTAGCCTCCTTAGATCTGGCAGCACTAGTCTGATACCGATGTACGGGACTCGCCACTCGCAGTCTGTCGCACAGTCGCAGTCAAAGCAGCAGAGGTAAACCGGCAACTAAGCAAAGGCAGGCACGCCACGCTAAGAGGTTGATGAAAGTAGCCTACCTCGGTACTAGAAAGTGCTGGCCGGTGCCCAGCAGAAGCTAAAAAGTTTGCCATAGTAGATCTCCTGTTTCTGTGCAGTATAGGCTACTATTATGCTTTTGACTTGACATTTTAGATTTTATTCGCATTATCAACTGTTAATGCTTTACTTGTACTCAACTCTTTGTTTAGGTCTGAGGAAGAATAGTTTTCTGAACGACTTACATTTCTGTATGGTTCATGGAAGTGAGCATGTGATTAGTGACAATTTATTATACACTGATCTTATAATGACATAATTTGTATCATTTTATTCAAAAACAGTATGCTTTTGATAAGTGTGTGCAACTGTGCATGCTTACACTGCTATTTTCTTTGTTTTGTTATTGTCGTTTATTGTTGTGTTTCAGATTGATTACTGGTAAGCTGAGTGCTACTTTAATATCAGTATAAATTCATTATGCTGCCATTGAGACAAGGTATAAGTATAATGCTAGTCTGCTATAAGTATAATGCTAGTTTTCGGATATTCGGATCTGGATTGGATATTGCTTTTCCTATTATTTTTGGATCAGGATTGGATTCGGATATTTCTAAAAAATTTCGGATTGGATTGGATTATCAAATTTCAATATCCGCACAACACTACCACTTACCGTACCACTGTAAACATTTTCAACAAAACGGTGTGAGCAGTGTTGCCATACGCTGCCACGCAAAAAATTTCATCGCTCTAGCGCCAGTTTGATCGTGTTTTCTTTGCAGATTTCGTTGTCTGCTGCAGCGCTGGATTAACATAGTAGCTAACGCTTTCAGCCATGTTTCTTGTTCTCATCATCCAGCCTTTAAAAGAAAATTAATTTTACATTGAATAAGAAATACTGAAGAAACATACAGCACTGTCTGGAAACAGTGCTGTATTCCAGACAGTGCCTTGCTCTTCTTTGCTATGAGCTAAACGCATCAAGACGTGTTCCCCTCAGTAGCGCACCCAGCATGGGGCTAAGGGGGCTCAAGCCCCCCCAAACCCGCCACAAAAAAATGAAGTTTTTGTATGTTCCCCATTTAAGTTATACCTTTTGCTTACAGGTTAGATATGAATAAGACACAACAATACAACAGGGCTGAGCAATGAGCATTATAACAATATATTTTACATATTTGCAAATGGTTTTAACAGTCGAACGTTTACGGCTTAACTTTAAGCCCTCATCAGGAATCAGAAAATAAGTTAATTAAAAAATGCAATAAATTTCAACTTCTTGAAGGTAAATTTACATTAGCAAAAGGCAACAGCATACTGTAAATAACTAAAAACAAATTTGCACCACAGGGAACGTGATATATCAAGTAAATGTTAAGGAGAATGGACGCGCCTCCAGCAAGCAGTGGCTCCGAGAGGGGGGGGAAGTCGGGCCAGTTTCCCCCCTAGCAAAACATTGTAAAGGAAAAACGAGTAGTTTTTTGTTTTTGCACTTTTGAGGGGGGCCCATTTTTAGTACCAAAGTAAAAATGTACCAAATAAATAATCAACAAATTCTTAAAAAGTGCGTAGTTCCAAGTATTTCTCAATCATTGTAAATGTCACTCTCGATGCTTCTCATCAAGAACAAATCATTTTCGTGTTAGGTAGGCGATGTTGAACAGCTTCAAGACGTAAAATCTGAAGCTGAAATGATTTCTGTATCACTGAACGGTTTCGATTGTATTGATAGTGGCAATTTGAAAACTGGTGCTGTTTTAGCTAAGCGGGAACTATTTTTGCTTGACAATTGAACCTTAACTTCAAAATCTGCGTTGGCCAGGCATAGGATATTGTATCCAACATAAGTTATCTGTGAAAGTTAAAGGTATCAGTCCAAGCACGATTAAAGAAAGGAAATCCTGTAGGCTATATTTTTTGTTTATGGATCATCATCATCATCAGTCATCATCTCTGCCTGCAGCAGATTGCGCATCAACATGAGTTATTTGCTTCCAAGAGTGGCGATTTTGAGCCAGCTCACCCAGTGTCGCCAAGTTGAGTCCGGTCCATGATTGGATGTTGTCTTGCCATCGTTTTGGTTGTCTGCCACGTTTTCTTTTTCCTTCTACTTTTTCTTCTGCGCAAACTTTGCTGATTCCGAATTGTGATTTTTTAGTGTGGCCGAACAGTTTTAAAACTTTTGATTTTATTAACTTATTGCTGCAATTAGATGTAATTTTGTCATATTTAAAAGATCTTCTGTTTTCGTGTGGTCAAGTAGCCTTTGTTGGTCATGCTTCTTTTGATGTGATTTTGGAAGGTAGTGAGTTTTTTCTTTATTTGAGTTTTTTGTTTACGGTTCTAAACAAGATTCACTAATGAATTTAATGAAATTAAAGAAAGATGTAATCTAAGTAAGAGAAAGCTGAGAAGAGTAGGCTACTACTCGCAAGCTGAAGTTGCAGTGGCAATTATAAATTTAAAAGAAAATGATTTTCTTTTCCTGAGGACAGAACGCTTTTATAACTCCACTTAACTAGCTGAATCATTCAAAGGAAATGTATTCTACCGTACATTGCAAAGGATTCGAATTCGATAGTTGTTGGAATTGACAAATATCAACAAACTCAAACATATCGTCGATAAGTTTGAAGTTCCATGAAAATTTCATCGTATGTCTGTTGTGCAGTTGCGGGCATGTGGGACAAATTTAAACCATTCGTAGGCTACAACAATGACATTTTTCAAGACATTTTAGATGAGTTGGTACTTTCGACAGAAAGCCACATAGCAACTTTCAGCTGCAAACCAGAACGAACCACCCCATAATCTCTACACAAGGAATCATTGATTGCAACTTTCGAAAGGTTTTTCCAAATAGTTTTGTTATGATTTTTTTTGTGTTCCGGCAGCTACCTCAAACGGTTGCGCTTTGAGAACGTGGTTTTAGCAATTACTGAAATTTGTAAAGAATTGTTTGCGCTCCAGTAGGCCTATGACTCAAAACCGATTGAAAAGCCTAACTATACACGTTGTGCATCAATTCAGACGTCGCAAAATTTTATCATTTGATGCTGTGATCCGTAACTTTGCATTGCAAAAAAGCCAGAAAGAGTTGAATTATATCAGGGATGTCCAAAGTCCGGCCCGCGGGCCAACTCCGGCCCACGAGACGTTTTTGTATGGTTCGCGCCTGTTGTTGTACAATGTGTTATTTTTGGCCTGCAGACACACAAAAATCATATAAATTCAACTTGCAGTTTTCAGAAAAATTATTGTGGCTGTTGGCCCGCGAATACTTATTATCAAATCTGGCTTGCGTGGGAAAAAGTTTGGACACTCCTGAATTAAATCCTTGGTTGAACTATTTTCGTTGCCTGTAGGCCTATTGTGTGTTTACAAAGCTTTCTAGACAAAATAGTTTACCTCAATGGCATTTTTGCTGCAAGTGTAATCCAGTGATTTTTACATTGAACGAAGTTCTTTTCATGCTGAGGAAAGTAGGCTAATTTCAGCTTAACATGAACATGCAACGCAATATTTGCTAAAAAGTATTATGGGGCCCATTTTTCGTATTGTTTCCCGACCAGTGCTGATTTCTCTCGGAGGCCCTGCCAGCAAGTAATTGTTTGTTTGAATTTGGGTTGTACCGTTAACACTTAACAGTGCTTCCTGAATTTTGGTGTCAAATTGAGATTTTCCTTTGCATAAAATTTTAAATGAGTCACCAGAGAATTTTTGATCTGTGCAAAAAGAACACTCCATGGTATGGTCTTTGATGGTACCTTTCTTCAATCCTATCTTAATTCGAGCTGTTTTCGGACGCGGAAAGCACGTCACGGGCTATCTTAGCCCCCGGGCTAATTAATCGCTAATAACGGGAGCTATGAAAATCACAGAGCCAAAATATTTTACAAGACAATACCAATGTGTAGCCTATTGTGTATTGTGCGTATGGAAATTAAATTTTTACCCAACAAATTTATTGAAATAAAGTGTTTGAGATGAAAAGACGTCAGAAAGTCGGTTTTTATTCTACTTTCCAAAAATAGCTTCAAAATTGAAATTTTTGAATTATAGCATAAAGTAGGCTAATGCTAAAGTAAACAAAAAATTATTTTTGCTCATAAATATAAGGCATTTTTGGGCGTTTTTACATTTCAAAGTAGCCTAAGCTTAATTGCGGTAGGCCTAACATTTATATTGCATTTACATTAAATTAAATATAGTTATTACTATATCTGATTTAATTCGCTTTGCTTGGCATTGAGCACTTTTTGTAGTATTAATAGTTTTCATTGTTTTACATTAAATTATATGTGGCCTATCTAGCATTGCACGAAAATGTCTAGCCACCTGAGACGAAATGCTTATTGTGAAGGGTGGGAAAGTAAAAAAATGACCAGTGTAGGTTTAAAAAATTCGCAAAGAACAAAAACTAAAAGTTAAGAAATTTCACATTTCTAGCATATTTCCATTTGAGAAATATTTCTCTGATAGAGTCCTCATTAAACCCCGTGTCGCTACAGATAGGGTTAACTCCCTAAAGTTCAGATGCTCCCATACTCTCGTGGTGTATAACTATATACGACATTTGAGCAGAGAGACGAAGGCGTCTGGGACTTTAATTGAAAATACGAACTAATTTTGAATGTTTTTTAAGTAAGAAAAATGTCCACATCAAATTTACTGTTTACAAAATTAGTGTTTTGTTTCAAACTGTTTTCGTGCTAGTTGTTGGTTTCGCACTTATTTGTGTTGGCAAACGGAAAGCTAATTCTATTTTGTCATAAGTTACATGACAAAAAATTCGAGATCTATAGAAGATTGCGAGAGTGGACGTAGGGATGAGGGTGCTGATGGTGCTAATAGCACGGGGTTCACTAGGCCAACTTCTAATCTGATTGAGAGAACGAATCTTGATGTATCGGCAAACGGTGGGTTGTGTGCCGTGAGTGCCTTTATATAGTAGGCCTAATCAATGGGATGGGCTTGCCCTATTTTCACTGTTACTATTGTCGCAAATCACTCGGCCGACATTTCTGAATTAGCCCCCCCCTAAATTTTTTTCTGGGTGCGCTACTGGTTCCCCTTACGACCATCAGCACTCTTGATAACGCACCATGGCCGATCTTCATAGCAACTGTCCATACAAATCTTAAATATATCATATCAGCTAAAGCTATGTGGGCTAATAAAGCTATAGCCTAAATATATGTTGTTTAGTTGGTTTTTTTTGTAACTTTTTCTTTTTTATTTTCCCTTTATACCTTAAATTTTTCTGAAGGTGTTGCGACCGTGCCAAATTTCTTTCAACTCAATAACTTACTTCGGTCTCAAGCACGTTTTAACGTTCGCGTTTTGTCGCTTCTACCTTTTTCTCGACCTTTGCTATGTTGACGTGTATTGTTTTGATATGATGGTTAGAAATAAAAACAACTGAACTGAATTGAACTGAACTAAACAGTGGTTCTTACAATCTCACTTCTCAGCCAAAGTGCGCGGACCCCAAGGGATACGGTACGCGAAGAGATTTTAGGGGTAGTAAAAGTTTCAGAGTTTGCAGCAGAGAGAGAGAGAAACCTTTTCAGCGTGACTGATAAATTGTGAAATTTAAAAATTGGTTGTGCTTTATTTATGCCTTTGACAACTCTCAAAGCAAACGTTCAGGAAACTTGTTACCTTTTGAATTTCTCTGTTGTGTAGCCTAATTAAGTTTATATCGCCCTTGCAAGTTGCAAGTGTTAATTGTAATTGTAAGGTAGGACTATTATCACAAAAATTTTTTTTTTTTTTTTCTATCTCTCTTCTAGGTTTGGTGGCTGTACAATTTTAAGATAGTGGTACGTAGTTTAGCTAGTAGCCACTGTTTTATCGATGTAGCCTATATTTTAAACTTTGGGTTTTGCCATCTTTCCCTTTTGTTGGTGTCAAATTCGTATGTTTACTTTGTCGTTCTGTAGGCCTACATATTTGCGCCAGCAGCAAAAAATAAATTGATTGATTGATTGATGTATTACAGTGATTCACAAACTGTACGTTACAACGAACTGGTGCGTCGTCTGAAATTTCAAAGGACATCATATACAAAGGTTTGCTTTCCTAACTAAACAAATACCGGTATCATATAAATAAATTAAATTTTTAAAGGGCTATATTTAACTTAATTCTTTTGAGGTAGTAGATTGCTGATCAATGCTTAATTTAGACATTCAAACGTTTAGTCAACAGTCTTTTACCAGTACCACTCACAGTTTTGCAATAACTGTGATTATAACGAATTAATATTGATTACAAATGAAAAAAGGGAGAAATTCTTTGTAACGGTTGCAAAAATTCTGTTAATTTTTGATGAAATTTATAGAAAAACATTAAATCAGCATAATATAGATTAGTATTACTGGTTTTTGATTCTGTGTGCCAACATATAGCTCATAACAGGTTCGTCAATGTCATTAATCGTCATTAGTGCGCCGCGAGTTCAGAAAATTCTTTTAAAGTGTGTCGCGACGCGATGTAGGCTAGCAAAATTTCAGATAAGGGACTTTACTAAAAAGTGGATTTTTTCAACACCACTTCAAAATTCGCATAATGTGGCCTGCTGATAAAACAAAATTCACCAAACTTATGAACAATAATGTAGCAGGGGTCACCAACTGAAGGCCCGCGGGCCGCAAGCGGCCCACAGAAGGTAGGCCGATAACCAAAATACTTTTCTTGAAGAGTTAAAGAGCATGAAGGCAAAAAATGCTTTCTGGTAAGCATATTTTCGCTTTTTAAACGATTTCACCGACCGACCAATCAGATTGTAGTTCTAGGTGGGGGTCGCTTAAAGTTATTCCAATGCAATGTCCAGCCACACTGTGAGCATAGGATTGCTTATTTTAAGTTTGTAAATGTCATGTAAACACTATAGTGTGCATTTCACCGTTATTGTGTTTCACGAGCAGTGTTCCCTTTATGCAACTGTTTGTTGGCAAAATAAGTCGGTCTGCCAACTCGAACTATATTAAATTGGCAAAATATTATAGGCTGTATAAATTTAAAGACTTTTTCTGGTTAAAGCCTATTATGAAAAGATTTAGCTTAGTACTGCAAAATGTTGTTAATCAACAATTCTTGCCAAGCTGATAAGCACCGCAAGTGACAGTTGTCTAATAATCAAAGAAAGACAGTTTTATAGACTCTCACAAAAAGGATAAAAAATTAATTCATTGCTTTTTTTAGAAGGAACACCCACTATTTATGAGTTACGATAGAATCGTTTTTTTGGTGATTTCCACAAGCGTTTGTTTCATGGTGCCTGGTTTCTTTCTCCCTGTTATTGGAGCCTAGTTTTTGCTGATATGTTTGCAGTTCACTATAGTGTTGCCTGTATTGCGATGTGTCAAACATTTCCTTGTTCACTGAAACTGTTATTTGCAATATCTTTTGCAAAGCGAAGTGACAACATCACTCTTGCTTGGCGATGAATATTCTGATGAAACCGCTCGCTTCGCTATAAGTGCGCAAAACAAGTGGCCTCGTTTATTAGGCATTGTTAAAGAAGTCAAAAGTGTTGAGGATGAGCTTAGCCAGGCAGTAGCGTTGTTCGACTAATTTTGTTGCTGCGGTATTCTGAGATAAATATTAACAACATGTAACGCTGGATACAGGATACTGGGTACGAAATGCGTTCTTTTCTAGCATAAGAGTCAACCTACCTAAAATTTTATTAGTGCGGCCCGCCACAGCTTTCCTTTGTGCTAAAGTGGCCGCATGCAAAAAAGGTTGGTGACCCCTGATGTAGCCTAAGCTCATTATTCGTTCTTCAACCATCTGTGTTAAAACTAAGAACGGTTGTAGTCTACCTTTTAAAAAAAAGGCTTCCACGTTTTTGAGATGGTGAAAAATCTTCTTAAAATAAGACGACAATCTTACCATTGATGATCTTACACAATCAAAACAATCAAAAAGTTCACCTCTTTGAACAAGAAAAAGGCACCTATCTGGTCGTTTTTTTTATTGATTGGCGCTGCCCCATCCCATACAGCACGAACTGTTTTCATCAACTTGACGAAAAATCGAACACAATAATAAATATACTGAAAAGTAAAGGGACCAAGCTTTTGTAAGTTATGCATGAATAGAATCGCAATAGCGGCATTGGGTATCGAATCTTCAACCTCTTGATCCAGAATCAAACCACTGAGGTAACCGCCCTGCTTATATACCTTCAGATACCAGTTGGATGCTTTTATCAATTGAGTTACACTGCCGCTTACGTGCAGTAGACAAAATAATTAAATCAAATGAAAATACCATAAAAAATTCCAAACTTTGTATTTTGCTTTCTGCTTAAAAGGGCTGTTTACAGCAAAGTCAGCAATAATTGATAAAATTACAAAAAAAGCAAAATTCTTGAATATTTATCAGTAATTTTAAGCGTTATTGATAGTAAAAATGTGCATACTGTGAAATCCACCAAGCTTGTCAAATTAGTCGTATTTGTTTTAGATCAATAACATAATTATCGTAATTTACTGATAATTTCAGATATATTTTTTTGTTTTCTTTGTGAACACTATCATGAAAGCAATGGCAGAACGCTGAGTTGTTGAGATAATCAATCAATCAATTTTATTTCGGCATAGCTCCACATTCATTTTCAATGTACACATCAGGAGATATAAACAATCGCTTTTTTGATATGTAAACTACACCATGGAGGCACCGAAAAAACTATGCGGTTATCTAAGTCAAGGTGCCCCCACAATGTTGAGATAAGAATTACAATATAGGCACTGTATTAATGGGAATAAAAAGATTTGATTGAGGTACGCTATGTCGCATAGGTAAATGAGAAAGGTTATACTGTCATCATCATCGGCCATGCCTGAATAAGGCGTCGGCTACCGTGAGTCTCCACAACGATCGATTGTCCATAGTTCTAATTAGGTTTTCAAAATTTTGGTTTGTCCATGTTGTAAGATTTTTGAAGATTTCCAAACGTGGACGCCCTCGGTGCCTCTGACCAGGAAGTCGCCCCATCATTGCCGAGTGTTCAATTCCGCGTTTGCGGTAGACATGCCCGATAAATGTCATTTACCTTTTTTTGATAGTTGTGATGAGGACGCCAGGGGTGCACCCAGAGCATCTCCACACTTCTTCGTTAGTGATCTTATCCATCCAGTTAATTCCCATCATTCTTCGAATGAACCAAATTTCAGCACTGTTGATCTTCTCTATCTTCGGGCACACAGTCCAGGATTCACAGCCATATAGCAGAACTGACCAAATGTACACATGTAAAATTCTTATTCCGGTGTTTAGAGAGATTGAGTTAGATTTCAGTATTTTGGCCATTTTGATACTGTATTTAGCATAATTTTACCACGCAACTCGATGCGCCTATTGTCATGCAAAAACTACTACAAGATGCAAAAAATGTGATGTCGGTCTGCATGTCAAATGCTTCAAGCAATATCATATTTCGCAATGCCTTGTTTCAGTGATGTTGTGTTACTTTGCTAATTTTCATCTTCATATTTTTTAAACTTTTATTTTAATAAAATGCTCGATAACAATAATGACATGACAAGACATGAACAAAACATTTCCCATTTATCACTTTGAGCGATCAGTAAGACGTAATAACTAATAACGCTTACGCTTATATTTTAATTATAAAATTCACTCGCGATTGCCGATTGCAGCAAAATAACAAGAGAATTGTTGCATGCACTTCATTGTATTGCAATTTGCAACTCTAAAAATTATTGTGTTGTCAAGGCCGTCGCTGCAGGGGGGCGTGCCCCTCCCCTGACAACGACCTGTGCACACACACTTCAGGCACTGAAGAAGAGCTGGTTTCAATTTTAGTTTCATTAACTAGGTGGCTAGTAAAAATATTACTTTTTATGGTCTTTTCACTTGTGTGTTGATCCGAAATAAAATTTATCGGCGATTATTAGGCGATAATCAAATATTGCCTTTGGCGATAACGATGAACGATCACTGAAAAAATAATTGAACGATAACGATAAGCGATAAAATTTATCGCCGGTAAATTATCGCCTATAATGCCCATCACTGCATTTATGTAATGTAGTGCGCTGTGCCAGCGGTAGTTAGGCCCAGTGGCGTACGCAGGATTTTGTCAAGGGGGGGGGGGGGCCATTGACAGTAGGCGTATAGCCATAAATTTGTAAAAGAGGGGTTTGACAAGGGCGGGCGAAGCCCGACAGCGTTTTTGCCTGAGAGGACACCCAGCGGCGGGGGGTCAGGGGGGCCTCCCCCAGAAAATTTTGAAAATTACTTTGAATTTGGTGCATTCTGAGAGCATTTTCAACAAAAATGTGGGTATGAATATTCCTGTAAAATGGTGCTGTCAGGTGGCATAGAAAAAGGATAAGATCATGTTTTCTTCGGCATTTTTCGGAAATAAAGCTAAGTCTCTATGTTTTCTTGTTGCTAATTCCTGGCTGAGATGTTTGAATGTTAAGCATCATTCCCAAGCATAAAGAGACTGAAGGCATGATTTTCAATATCGTGATGTCACACGCGTGCCAAAGGGGGGTTGTAACCCCCAAACCCCCCCTGGCTACGCCACTGGCCATTGATATCCCAGACGTCTTCATGATATCTCAGTATGGTTTTAGTTTAGACTTTATCCATTTTTTTCTCACAATAATAGGCTTACAGAACACTATGCCACATTGGCATACCTGGGGTGGGGTTGGTGGATTGGGCCATGTAGCCTATTTCGTATTAGCTTAGTCTATAGAACAACATTGTTAATTGCTCTGACAGTGCAATCCAAAACATATTAAATGCCTTAATCTACGTCGTTAACTACTAAAACATTTTTAAGGGGGGGGGGGGCATGGCCCAATGCCCCCCCCCCTCTGCGTACGCTAGTGGTTAGGCCTATGGGCTACGCCGCTACGGCCCTGCAGAAAAATCAATTCTACTTTTAGTACAAAATGTGCGATTGTTTAATCAAATCAACGAAAACGTATAAAAACTGTGTTTCACTTGCACGATTTTAGTTCGTAAAGTAGCCTAGTTTGTTTTTTACGTCACGCTTCATTGGTTGGCTGCGGGAATGGTTTATCAAGTCATGAAGAATGAAGCTGTCAGCACGCTAGTTTTCCACGTCAGGCTTCACCGCACAGATCTGTAGAAAAGGTCTATTGGCCTTTGACCTTTATCACATAGTGATGGTAATTGGTAACCAAGTGAACGTCATAAACAAGCGTCATGACATAAAAAGGTTGTTATATTTTTTTATCGTAAATCCTTTAGATGAGATTATGCTAACCCGTGGTTAAAATTGAAAAAAAATGTGTGTTTATAGAAATAGCCTACATTTTATCTTTTTAGGGAAGTGGTCGTGCTTTAGGTCAATCTTTTAATTACCGTAGCACAACAATCCAATTTCGTTGGAATTACCTTAGGTCTTTTTTCCGAATCACTGTGATAACACAAATTTTTTTTTAATAAGTTACTTTTTGTGACACGATTTCACAGAAAAATATGTTGGCTTAAAATGATTGCGTTTGAATTTCACCTTATATTTGTGATCACCAGCTTTCTAATTTTAGGCTATAGCCTATTTTCTTTGAGGAGCTAGAACATAAAAAGTACGCTGCGCGTTTGTTCCGAGTTTGCGCAAATTATGCCACGAAAACCAAAGTGACGACACAAGCAGTAGCGGCGCCACGGGGGGGACTGGGGTGGACATGTCCACCCCACTTCTATTTATGGTCAATTTTGTAATTCGTCGAGATCCGATGAGAAAACTTGGGGGGTGTATGCAGGGGGTTAGGGGGGCCTAGTGACTGCGTCATAAATTAATTTCAACTTCTTACTTATGAATTACTGTTGCAGAATTGACATACGAAGAAATAAAGAATCTTCATGGTTATCGCTCTATTGTATTGATTGATTGTAGTCTAATTTTACCATTTTGAGGTGATGGCTTTTATCACAGCTGAGACACAAGCTTTGTAAGACCTAATAGGCAAAGGTTTTGATGGGGCCACCAACATGTCAGGCAAGGATGAAGGTGCACAGCAACACCTAATTGCAGCGGGTGCCAAACCGTCGGTATATTTTCATTGTTTTGCACACCGACTAAATCTTGCGCTTGGGCACAGTGTTGAAAACGTAGCGACAGTCAAAACAATTGGTAAAATCTACAACTTTATGGACTGTTCTCCCAAGATACATTTTTTTGTATAAAGAGCATTTTAAAAAGGATGGAATCACGTCTGGAAAAATTGCATTGCACTCGTTATCTGATAGGCTACTAGATGGTCTCATTGGTCTGCACGTTCAGATGATCTGGATGTTGTTATTAATGTAGCCTATATCCAGCACTGCTGTCAATGTTCCAACAAATGTCAAACGAAGGTAATGGTGTATCTACTGGATGTTTGTTCCGCATCAAGCAAACTGAATTTGTTACTGCTAGTCTAATTCTTCATAAATGCTTTTCGTTTAGTAAACAGGCTTCAGATTATTTAAAAAGTGAAGAAATGGATCTCACCACTGGGGTTGCTGCTATCAACGACTTGACAAGAGCATTTGACTCACTGCGTTCAGAGGAAGATTTTGCCAAATTGGTTTTCAACACATCGCTGTTTGCGGATAGAAATCAAATTACCAGTGAAACCACTACGCCGGCTAAGCGATGCCGCTACCCACCAAGCCATTTCCGAGATGGTCAGATATTATTGATAGGTTGCAACAGCCTTCCGTGGAGTGAATCTGAATCCATTACAGAATAGTTAAGACGAGATTTTTCTTTATCCTTTGACAGAATGCTGAATGAACTTAAAAAGCGTTAGGCTACTCGGATCAAACATGTGAATTAATGTCAAATGCAGCTGCATTTTATTACACGCACATGCCTCCATCAAATTTGCCTAAAGTTGAATATTTAGTCAAATTCTATAATTTCCATGAAAATCAGGTTGGGCAGCAATAGGATCTTCTTTTTTGGGGTCAGCTAATTGTCACAAGTGGAAACTAGAAATTGAAAAGCACCAAAGTGGACCGTGTGGTTGTGTCTGCCTTCACTTTTGAAATTGTGTGGACAAAACGATCTTAAATCATTTGTACAGCGATTTGTTTCAAATTATTGCTACTGTTGCTACTGTTGCTACTTTGCCCATGACTGTGGCATCTTGTGAACGTATCCACAGCAAAATAAGACAATAAACTATTATCTGCGACCTGCCATCATTACAAAGACTTGAACATCTGGTGCAGATCAGCAGTAAGCGAGACATTGCCGACAACACTGGTCCTCAAAAATGGTGAAAGCTTTTCAACTGACCTGCGAGCGCAAAATAAAACTTTAGTGCAGTGATTCTTAACCAGTAATGTACACGCATACAAAAAATATTGACGCCGTCAGCGTTAACGCAAACGTTTGAAAAACCATGCGCCGTATGCGTCAACGTAACTTGGAAAAAAATTTGGCGGCGTCAGCGCATACATTAGCGTAAACTAATTTTGTTTGCTAGGTGCCAAATATTCACACGGTATAAACCACTCGAAACAAACAAGTTTTATTTTGAATTTCCACGAAGAAACACAAGCATCTGAAAGTGTTCATCAGACATTTTGCTGTGTTTTGGTTCCAATATGTTTTTGCCCATTGAAAACGTTCTTTCAACTGCAGCGCTGGAAGGTATTAGCGTGTTGTAGCAAAAAAAAGACATTAAAAAGTAGCCTATGCGTTGACGCTCTGCGCTAAAAAACCGCGAAAACTTTACGGCGTAGCCTCAAGCGCAAACTATCCAAAAAAATGTGGCCGCAAGCGTTAGCGTAAACAAAAAGTCTACGCCGCATACTTGCGGCGTAGAATTTGCGGCGTATACGTAGGCTACATCTCTGTTCTTAACCTATGGCAATGGGTATTATTAGGTACCGGTAATAGCCAGGTTTTTTAAAATTCTGTTTAAGGGGCCACCCAATAAATTTTTATGAGGCCGCCTATCATTGCAGCAGCTCCATGACATAAAATAACGACAAGCTTGCTAACATAAAGATCGTAGTTGGCAATTCTATGGACCGCAGAGGAAATGTATGGGAGCGTTTGGCCCCATTCTATTCTTTTGTTCATATTACCTCAAAATATTTTTGTCCACCCCACTCATTTTTGGCTGGCGCCGCACCTGGACACAAGTGTGAGAAAAGAAACAATCCATTGTAAATGACTAATAATATTTGATTTAGAAAGATCATCCAGTGACTTCAGAATTTCCTTCCACGTGTTCATTTCATCGAGTCTAACTCCAAAGTTTTGAAAGCTTTAGCATCACTGAAAGTGACGAAACGTGATTCATTCTTTCCGGGTCACATGACTACTTCTAGGATACAAAAGGCGAATGTTCTTTGGTCTGTCAAGTCAATTGCTTGTTATTTGATTGCCAGAGTACAGGTAAAGGAAATATAAAATGAAGTTTTTGATACATTGCTTCTTCGTGTTGATGGCACTAGCGTGGGGTTGTCAAGCTGCGAACCTACAACGAAAATGGCGTGAGAGTAAGTGTTGTTCCCGACAATTTTCACCAAATCAAACGTCATATAAAAACCGTTCAAGTCTACTGAATATTACGTCATGGAAATTCCTAAAGCATGTGCCAAAATTGCACCATCGTTCATAAGACCTGTTTGGACCTGTTTGGGCCTGTTTAAACAGGAAATATTACATCAGCTTGAACACCTGTTGGAATGACTTCATAATTGTCTTTCATTTATTGCGTCACAGTTACTTTCTACGTGAATTTGAGATATTGATATCTATTCTGGTCATTCGTAAAATGATTGTTTGAAAGTTGGCCGCACATTTAACTGTTGGCTTAGTGCTTGCTAGCTGGACAAAAGTTCCGTCTTTTATCCAAGTAATCTGTTGTGTAGTGACAGTTTAAGTGGTGTACGCGTTGCACCCCCTCGTTTTTGGTAGCCGTGGGCTAATTTTTACAGAAATACACTGTTTGAAAAGAAGTTCAAGTGTGTGTTTCTTCGGTCATTATATGCAGACGAAAGGATCCGGGAACTTTAAGTTACAATTTTCCCACGAAGAAATTATGGTTTACCGCTGTGACCATAAAAAATAAAAGACGGAACTTGTTAGCTGGTGGGCCAAGAAATTAAAGCATAAAAAAAAATAAAAGACGATTCTCTGTCTAGTGTTTGGCACAGAAGCACTTAGAAGCAAAAAAATAAAAGACGAGTTCTTGTTAGCTGGTGGGCCAAGAAATTAAAGCATAAAAAAATAAAAGACGATTCTCTGTCTAGTGTTTGGCACAGAAGCACTTAGAAGCAAAGAAATAATAAAAGAAGATCTTATTGGTTGGTAGTCTAAAGAAGCAAAGAAAATTAAAGACATTTCTTCTCGGTAGGCAACTGAAGAACTTTAAGCTAAAAAGTAAAGACATTTCTTCTCAGTTTGGTACAGAAGAAAAATAACTTTGACATTTATTGGCAAGAAAGAAGATTAAAGGCAATCCATCTGTGCTTGAAGATTCAAGTGGAAGAATCCAAGCAAGTTTTGTGGACGTTTGGACTTCACATACTCGTACAGCTACGGTATCGTGCATTTAAATTCTTTTTTGTATTTTTACGGTCTTTGCAGTTAAGTTTTTTATAACTACTGTAATTTGTGTGTTTGTGTAACTTAATTTTTTAATTGTTAAATTTAGCCCTAACATTTAATATGTCTACACTCGGTGGTGACAGGGACTCGACCGCCGTCGACTCGACTGAGTTTAAGCCTGATGATGTTCTTTGCGGTCGGGCAGGCCATTCTGGGGAGGGACCCATTAACCATTAACGACCCTTTTTAGATCTAAGTTATCTACTTTAGAAGAGGAATTACGGCATTTCCATGCTCTTTTGAGTAAAATTGTTAACTCTGCAATCTTGGCAGAACTTCGTGATAGGGTAGATCCCGAATTTAACTCGTTAAAAAATAACTTCGAACAAAAAGAAAGTGAGTTGTCAGATAGGTTGGATGCTGACATACATCCTGAGGATAGCGCCTCAAATGTAAGCACTAGGATGTCTGAGAGCTCGTCACGGATAGTTGCACAAATTAACCTACAGTTAAGACGAGAGGAGCTCCAGATCCAAGCTGAGGCCGAAGCAAGAGCTGCTGAGGCCATCGCAAGAGCTGAAGCCATACGAGCTGAGGCTGCCGCGAGAGCTGAGGCCGACGCGAGAGCTGCTGAGGCCGAAGCGAGAGCTGCTGAGGCCGCCGCGAGAGCCGAAGCTAGAGCTGCTGAGTTCGCACTCAAAGACGCTCAGTTGAGGGCCGAACAACGTAAAGAGGTAGTTTTAGCTGAATATCGTTCTGAGTTGGGCTCCCGGCGTAGCTCTAGGAAGGGCTCTTCTAGGCATTCCAGAAGTGAACATCAATCACAGTTTAATTTACCTAACCTTTTCCAGACGCCTGTTCAATCTGTAAGTGGACCTGTACAATCCACATGTTTTCCAGCTGTTTCAGGAGGTCTCGGGGCCGCGGCTAAGGGTCTTCCGAATGCTGTAGAGCCAAGGTCTGTGAATTACAACCGAACTTCTCCCCCAGAGCGTACAGGTCACGGGGCCGCCATTAGCAGTAATGCTTTGCCCCCTTCACAGTTTTCTGCGCCGCTAGTTTTTGATCGCCCAGCTACACGTAATTTGGGTGGTTGTGAGAGGCGTATCGTGTCTCCTGATTTTAACGTGTTTGAGGATCGTGATCGGGCTGTGCATGTGACTGAGCCCACTCAGCCCCTTAAGGGATATAGCTTGTCTTCTCCCGCTAAATCGAGTTCTCAACAGCAGGATTGCTTTTTTGAATACCAAAATAGTAGGACGTTCTTCGATAAGGCGGCCTTGATTGGTTACGATGGTAATAATATGCCATTTGTCTTCTTTAAAAATCGTGTTATGGCCTTGATGGCAGCTTCGCCCTTTAAGGGAACTCGTTTGACTTTGTTGCAAGCAGCTTGTGTTAGAACAGCTGCACAAACGATTGCTAATTTGGTTTCCGACACTCCTGGCTTGTCAGAGGAAGACAGGATAGAAATGTCGTTAGCTCGCTTGTCCCAACGTTTTGGAGTTCGTGGAGGTCTTTTCGCAGAACCAGAAATTAGAAAGTATCGCTATGGTAGCAAATTGACTTCGATCTCTTCCAGTGATTTGAAAGAGTTTAAAGATGAATTGTCGCAGTGTTTGCTTTACGCGAAAGCTTATGGTCAGCGTGATAAATTAGAAGGACGTTTTGTTTTGGATTTGGCTAAGCGACTCCCGTTTGACGCTAAGCAGCGTTATCTTGACTTTTTAGGTGATCAGTATGGTAGCACTGAGGAACCTACTTTTCAGAGTTTGTTTGAATTTGTAGTACGGGAGGAAACGCGCAAGTCGACTGATTTTAGCATTATGCTAATGGGCGATTCTGGTGAGTCGCAGCATTTTAAAAAGTTTGGCAAAGGAAAATTGCCTTCATGTCCGGTTAGGCAGACGTCTGTAAAACCCCATGATATTGTCATGTCAGGAAGTTCGCAGTACTCGACTGCTGTTGGCGCACCGCGCGGTGGTGAGGCTAGACGTAAAGACCTACCGGCATGTTTTTGTTGTTCGTCACGTGGTCAAGTTGAATATCATTTTTTGTCTAATTGTAAAGAATTTTTGCGCTTGACACCTAAAGATCGGAGAGATGTCATTGTGAAAGCTGGCAAATGCTTGAATTGTTTGCGCCAGCATATGGTTAGAGACTGTAATCATGCAAATAACTGTCGTAAGTGTGGACCTACCAACGATAGGAAACACTATTTTCTTCTGCATGATTTTTATGTGACGTCACGTGATTCTCTGGATTTGGTCGGTAAAGATGAGGCTGGTGCCAGAGTTCCTGTGCGTAATGTTAAGATTGGAAATGTTAAAGCAGCCTTTAACCGCGTTACTGCTGCTCGTGTTTTGAATCCAATGACTGGCAAATCGAAGTTGGTGTATTGTCAGCATGATCCTGGTTCGCAGTTGACCTTTGTTTCGAGTGACTTGGTGTGCGAACTTGGTCTTAAACCGTATGATAAAGCGTCGTTTAAAATGGATACTCTGGCTGGTCAGAAACCTACTTGTGCTGACCTTGTTAAACTCAACATCCAGTCGTTAGAGACTGATGAACTGTTTTGTGATATAACCTCGGTGGTTAACCCAGCTTGGGCTGACGATGTTAAAACTTTACCTCATAAGCAGGATTTAAGTAGTTTCCGTCATTTTCATGACGTGAATATGTTTCATTTGAATGATTGTAGTACTGTAGATGTACTGATTGGCAATGACAACGCTTATTTGATGTGTGCAAAAGAAGAGCGTGTTGGTGACAATCGTAGTGAACCGCATGCTTTGCTCACTCCTCTCGGTTGGTTGGCTTGTGGTGGTAAGTCACCCTTAGTTGAAAGCGTTGCTAAAGTGTGCAGAGTGCAGACGTCTTCAGAGTCGGATGTCATCTCTGGCTTTCAGCGTAAAATTGAGTCTCGCGATATGGAAATAGCAGACCTGAATAAAGTCATTCAGGATTTGACTTTGCAAAATGAAACCTGTGAATTGTCTCGCAATGACATTTTGGCTAGAGAACTTGTCGAACCGAATATTGAGTTGAAAGATGGTCGATTTGAGATACTTGTTCCGTTGAAGGAAGATATTGATTTACCTAACAATTTTGTGTTGGCGTCAGATAGAGCTGCTGATTTAAAGAAGAAGGCTTTAAAACAATCTGAATTCCGAGGAACTTGTGTAAATGATGTAATGTCTTCTTGTCCTGAATTGTCTGACTTGTTAAACCCTCTGGCAGATGTCTTGGCTAGATTTCGGCTTGAAAGATTTGGTTTCATGGCTGATGTGACCAAATACTTTTTTCACATTTTGGACTCTTCAATTCGTAAGCCCAATTTTATTGAACTGCTTACGTACACAGGCAGTGCCGTTCGGATCGTGAACGAACGCCCTTTGGTACCTTTGAGTGACGACCCTAGGGATTTTACTGTCATCACCCCTGCCTCACTTTTGACCCCATACTTAGACCCATACTGTGCTGTTGGGCAACCACATGATCGTGACCAATTAAGAAGGGATTATCGGTTCAATTTGTCACTTTCTCAGCAGTTTTGGAATAAATGGATCGATTTTTACTTGCCAGGTCTTCAGGGCCGGAAAAAATGGCTAAAAATGGCCGAGAATTTGGAGCCTGGTCAACTTGTAGTGGTAGGTTCTCTCCAAGACATTGGTAAACGTGGGAAGTATCAACTTGGGAGGGTGCATGAGGTAGTTCCACAAATTAGGAAAGGGAAGCCTGTGGTTCGTAGAGCCAAAGTTGCCGTCTGCAACTATGATGAGAGTACGGGGAAAGTGAAAGTAGACTACGTGTTGAGGGATATTTCGTGCCTCGCCCCCGTAAAGAACACCTAAGTGTTAGGGTTTGAGCCTGGTTTTGTCTGCGGTGGCCGACCCTTGTCTGAGCCCGGAACAGTCGGTTATTAGCGCAACCATTGTATATAGCGTCATTTAGCGTGTACCTATGGTACCAATTTCATGTATCGTCGTGTTTATTCTTATTGCGGTTCATTCTTTGCATGCCCTTTGTATTTGCGTATTAACTTAAACGTGAGTGATTCAAACAATTTGTGTATCATGTGTTTTTATTCATTGGCTCACAATTGTCGTCATTTCTTTTTAGTTATGCCATGTCAGACTGTCATAACTAGGGGCCGCTATGTTCCCGACAATTTTCACCAAATCAAACGTCATATAAAAACCGTTCAAGTCTACTGAATATTACGTCATGGAAATTCCTAAAGCATGTGCCAAAATTGCACCATCGTTCATAAGACCTGTTTGGACCTGTTTGGGCCTGTTTAAACAGGAAATATTACATCAGCTTGAACACCTGTTGGAATGACTTCATAATTGTCTTTCATTTATTGCGTCACAGTTACTTTCTACGTGAATTTGAGATATTGATATCTATTCTGGTCATTCGTAAAATGATTGTTTGAAAGTTGGCCGCACATTTAACTGTTGGCTTAGTGCTTGCTAGCTGGACAAAAGTTCCGTCTTTTATCCAAGTAATCTGTTGTGTAGTGACAGTTTAAGTGGTGTACGCGTTGCACCCCCTCGTTTTTGGTAGCCGTGGGCTGATTTTTACAGAAATACACTGTTTGAAAAGAAGTTCAAGTGTGTGTTTCTTCGGTCATTATATGCAGACGAAAGGATCCGGGAACTTTAAGTTACAATTTTCCCACGAAGAAATTATGGTTTACCGCTGTGACCAAGTGTGCAGCAGTTGCATTTTATTCTGATTTAAAAAATGACTTTTTTTACATTTGAATACTGTTAACTTGCAAGAATTGAAACTATAACGATTTATATTTGCTTAGCTGTAGGCTATAGGCTACGTCATGACCATGGTTCAAACTTACCAGTTTCTTTAACTCACAACTATTTTTTTCAAATAAGCTTCAAGAATCGATGCCTTTGTTCAAAAAGATAATCCCTTGTTAAGATAGACTTACACTTATGAGCACACTACAGAAAGTAAAGTGAAAGTCCCGCACTTAGAGATAAAACTTTTGCTTCGTCTGTCTTATGCTACAACAAACGTCTCCCACAAACTGTTTGTTTCTAATTGTGGGTATGTAGCCAACAATGTGGTGCTGTAGAAGTGTAGATTACGACTAACCAAACTGCCATTGATTTGATGAAAAAACAACAACAACAAACGAAAAACTACGTTGGAGATGAAAATGATTTTGATTAGTTTTGTTTGAACAGATTTTCGTTTACTTACAAAAAAATTAATTTTGCTAACTTTATAGCGCATCTTCGATTATTGTATTATACATTGCAAACAAATGTATTGAGTTTTATATGTAGTGAGCAACGCGTATTTAACTATTTAAATAATGATTGTAACGCTTTGTTTAATTTCATAACAAAACGTAAACTTTTCAGATCCTTGCCCGCCTGGTAGACCTTTTGTCTATTGTTTCATCCCTCCTTGTCTATCAGCCTCCTGCCCTGGAAACTCACAGGCAACCTGCTCTAATAACTTCTGCGGAACATGTTCAGCAATTTTTCATGACAGCAATGGACGTGAACTTACAAATGAAGAATGCAATCCAAGTAGGTATCAAATAGAGACAACAACCCATTATAGCCAACTGTAGAATTCAGTCTTCCATAAAAAAAGTCATTAGCCGTAAAAAATACAACGCTGTTATAGATTTGCCAAGCCGAAAGGTAGAAAAAACATATAAAAGTATTACAATGCAAATATTGAACTTTGAATTTTGCGACAGTCCCGGAGGCATAAAAACTTTTGTGTGATAGTATTGCACCATATTCGGCTAACTAAATATAACATGTTGACATCATTTGAATCTCGCTCTACAGTGACGCCAGGCAGTAGCGTAGCCAGGAATTTTGAAAATGGGGGAGATTTGACGGCCGACGGGCGAAGCCTGACGTGGTTTTCGCCAAAGGCGACACCCAGCGGTGGTGGGTCTGGGGGGCCTCCCCCAGAAAATTTGAATAATTATTTTGAATTTGGTGCATTCTGAGAGCATTTTCAACAAAAATTTAGGTATGAATATTACTGTAAAATGGTGCTGTCCGGTGGCATAGCAAAAGGATAAGATCATGTTTTCTTGGACATTTTTTGGTAATAAAGCTAAGTCTCTATGTTTTCTTGTTGCTAATTCTGGCTGAGATATTCGAATGTTTGGTATTGGCAAAACTCGCTGTTTTAATGCAGTTTCGTTTAAAATTAGGCAAACTTTGTTTTACAGACATAGAGACTGAAAGCATCATTCTCAATATCGTGACGTCACACGCGTGCTAAAGGGGATTGTAACCCCCAAACTCCCCCTTGGCTACGCCACTGACGCCAGGGATATCTAAAGAAGGGGATACGAAATTGTTTATTACGTCTGACAATATAAGGGCTTTTGTTGCTTTTGTTTGTTGTTGCATGCGAATTTTTTTATCCACTAAGTGCCGCTAAACTAAGGAAAATTACAGTCGAAGCTTATGGCAATTGAACGTTGGTTTTGAATCTTTATTCTCGGACTGACTAAGCCTTGATTGGTTAATCCTGGTAGTTTCGCATAATTGTAGAGGCTCTTGATGCAGGGCCGGTTACCGAAGTTAGCAGAGTGAAGTTTCAGATTGTTTTTGAAGTCTTGTTGCCAGGGAATTATTCCATTCACAAGGTGCCGCTGAATGGAGAGCAGTCCTGAAATGCGTTACTCCAGCGCACACCCCGAGAGTCGAACCAGCGCTGCTTGATCTTGAGTCAGGCGCGTAATCACTGAGCCAAAGGGGCGGACTGAGCCAACATGGCGGAGGAAGCTTTTATTTCTGCGAATTTAAACTTCTGCTACTGTAGTAAGTCACCACTGAAGCATGAACAGTTCTTAGCAAAGTTTAAAATTAATACAAATTTAAATTGTCAATAAAACCCGCTTCTATTCCTACAGCGGACACATCCAGATGCCCAACGCCGGATCGCTTCGGCACATGCAGTTTTTGCAGTTCTTGCTCAAAAGGAAAAATATGCTGCCCGAATGGTTGTGGAACCAGTTGCATGACACCAGTAGATTTGACACGTAAGTTGAGGAAGTAAAGTAACTTCATTGCTAGGCCTATATAATCTAGACTCTGCAGCACCGTATTATTAACACAATGTGTAAGATGTGTGACAAAAAGGAAACTGGGCTGTATCAGTCACGCTTAGGCTATGGCTTATTGTTGAAATCGGCAAGTTAATTGTTTCACTATACGACGCAACGCAACCACTCAGTACGACTATATTGTCTTAATTACAGTGCGTACTTCGATAACGCTTAGGCTATGGCTTATTGTTGAAATCGGCAAGTTGATTGTTTCACTACATGACGCAACGCAACCACTCACTGACTCAGTACAAGAATATATTGTCTTACAGTACCTCGATAACTTTTTGCTTGCTTTGCTATTCAGTTTAGTTTACGATAGCCTACTTGTACAAAATGGAGCAATGCATCAACTCTGGAGGCAAACGTTTGTGATCACAATAAGAAAGTGTTCGACCGCGTGTTTCAAAACTTCCTTCAGACAGAGGCTTATGATAAAACTGTGATGTTGGCATGTTACAAACATGATACAAATCTTAAAATAACACAAGCCCTTCAAAAGTGGCCGAGGGTAATAGTAGAATAAATCCATCGCAGAACGGCCTCCAACAAGTACAAGTAGCTAAGTAGGCAACACTTTGTGGCACGCCAACTCGTATTTAGGCACCTACAGTTAATGTTGAAATAAAACAAAGAATAAAAATGGAAAAAGACACAAGACTGTTGATATGAAAAATATGATATACGCCAAATACAGTAGAATTCGCCTATAGTGACACCTGAAGGGACCGCGGAAAAAGTGTCATCATAACCGAAGTGTCCCTATAGCCGAATTCTACTCAACTGTTGCGTATGCAAACGGGACCTTGCAACAGGTGTCACTATAGCCAAAGTCACTATAGGCGAATTCTACTGTATCAGGGCTGTGGAGTCGGAGTCGTAGAGTTGGAGAGATTTGACGTGTCCGGAATCGTTGTTAAAATAAAGGCCGACTCAGTCTCCGGCTTGATACAAAACGATGAATAACAAAATTTTTGTTTGCAATCATTTTTTCAAAATATTGTTTCTTGTTCTTCGCATTGCACTCTAAATCTTTACCAGGAAATACAAGTGTTGTTCTTGTCAGGTTTTGAGTAAGTCACCGTTTAATTTCGATCATAGCTTTAGTGAAATTAAAAAAAGCGTTTTAGTGTGAGAGCCTGCTTCTCATTGGTAACAAGCCAAAATTGTTTTCTCAATGGACAGTGAACTATATAGCAACTACTGACCTGTAAAATAACATGCTGCATGTTGTAAACTACAGATGAAGACACATTCGTCTGGTGAAAGCTTCAATTTAATGTTATACCATCTGCTATTTCTTTGGTTGTTATATATCACATTGCTCATTTACTTTGAGTCATTGATAAACTCACACAAAGGTATTGCATTGATTAAACGTTTTATGACAAATTTTAATCTTTGAATTGTACCTTGTCATGCTAGTTGCGTAAATCATAATAATTGCATAACAGTCGCATAAAAACTAGTTTAATTTGCAGCTCCAGCACAGTGTCCACAATTGGTAACTGACGATAAGCTTTACACAATCGCTTGTAGTGATGGCATCAACGCAGGCTCTGTCTGTAATCTGTCGTGTCACAAAGGTTTGAAACTGCTTGGAGACCACACCGTGACTTGTCTAGCCAATGGCAACTGGGATAGAAAGCTCACATACACACGATGCCAAGCAGAATGTCAACCTGGTGTTCAAGAATTGAAATGCAAATTGAAAGAACATCCTTGTGCAAGCGCTAAATGTCCTTTCTTTCCTGAAGCTCTCTGCTTTGCGGATTTTTGCGAAAAATGCGGACACGGGTTTTATTGGAACGGATCAATACTTTCTGAAGCGGAATGTTTCCAACAAAAAGGCTAAAACGGATACCAGGCAGCTTTTCTCAAAGACTCGAAACAAATGAAACAATTATCCGTTGACGTTAACTTTACTTTGCTACAAATTTTATTGTAGCGATATGTTTGCAAAGACATATGGCAATTATGGCATATGTTGACATGTCACATATCAAAATCCCCTTTTCTGCTACAAAATTTGTGTTCGCATGTGTTGGTGTGTCATTCTGAAACTAATATTATCGTGTTAGAATAAAACAGTTAATTTTGATGTTCTGTTGATATGAATTACAGTGCTAGAACTTAATGTAGCCTGTAATATGAAGGATTGTTATTAAACATTGTGTGATGCGGTAATCGTACGGTAATAATAGAGCTAGAGAGCCATTGTAGACATTCACGATAGGCTACCAACATTTGCATGTTACAAAATGTATTGAGAGATCATTTTAAGGAGAGATTAATAGGTCCAGTAGAGTAGGCCTACGCAGGGGGACCATTGAGCCATGCTTTTTCCCCATAAAAAATGTTGATTTTTCTTTAGCGTTGTTGTAATTGTTTAGTGTGAACATGTTATTGTTCAATAGTGGTCTTCGGTAGCATGGCCGTATTAACCGTCCATCGTACCTCTCCCCCGAGGGGGAAGGGCATAGTTGTTTAGGGGCCCACCGATTTCATTTAGTTTAATTTTTTTGGATATTTGAAATGAAACAAATGTTGCAAATATTACTACAGGAGCTCGATATTTGATAGCTTAAATCACGCAAGGCTCTATTTACCGCTTCCGAAATCCTGAATAGTAGGCCCACATCTCTGCTTAGGGGCCCACCCGTATTTATATTAAGTTGATGTAGCGTTTTTTGACAATTTTAAATAAAAAAATGTGACAATACTGATACAAAACTCGACATGTTATAGCTTAGGCTGCATCAATAGGTTTTGTCTTGTTGATCATTATTAAATAATTTGGAATGACTATTTTAAATCAGAAAAACTAGTAAATCTACGCTACTTTGTTGGAGTTTACAGAAAAAGTAGGCTACTACGCTCTCGCATTCTTATAAAATGTCTTTCAACGGTTGATAGTATAAAGACTTGTCCAAAATTAAATGCTCGTGCAACAACGAAGATGTTCAATAGTGACAACCAGAAGTGTTGACAGGGATTATCCACCATACACTGTTGCATAACCCCACGTCGCCGAAGTTTTTGTGACTACCTTGTTGAAGTAGGCTGTTTCGCATTCGACCTTGGTCACACTATTAATGTCAAAACCTTGGTCACACTATTAATGTCAAATGATATCGAACACTCCCCCCCCCCTCCATTAAGAAAATCTAGCGTGCGCCACTAAACGTTGGCTACTCTCTCTACGCGTGGTTCATTGGGTTAAGTCAGCTAACTAGTAACTCGTCGTCTACGTAAAACCATAGATGTAAAGCATTGTATGAGACGTCAAGAGTGTTGTATCACATTTTTGTTCTGTTTTCAATACAAAATCTATCCAAATGAGTAAACTAGATGCTGCAAATTAAAAAAAAAACTATCGTCAATGCAAGCTGAGTATGGTAGGCTAATCTTACACAACATTACTTGGTTATTATTAGCAAACGTCGATTTTAAATTCGTTTAGTTTTTAACTAAAAAAAATGCTAAATGCCTCCCCGTCTTTGAGAAAATTCCAAATGCCACTGAATAGGCCTAATAGCTGATCTGAAACCAAAGCTGGAGTTGACATTTTGTAGTTAAGGCCAGTGGTTCTTAACGACTCAACACTGCCGGACCGGTAGAAATATAAAAATTCTTTTACGCGCGGTTAACCAGACTATCGAAGGCACGTTTATTTTAGGACAGATGCAAAACTAAAAAAGCATGCAAAACGATGCTCAAATACTCAGTGTAGCTACTCAAGCATTTTATTATGTGGTGGTTTGATGTAGCCTACTACGCAGTAGCGTATCCAGAAAACAAATTTTGGTGGCATCAGATTTCAAATTCAATCATTTTAGCTGAGCACAACAATCCCATGTCGTCCTAACAAACGCGTCTATTGAACTCGATTAATCAAGCCCATGCTAGTCAAAATAAATCATTATGACCAATTGGAATTATCTCACCTTTCGTCTTATTTCCGAATCACTGTGATAACAGTGCAATTTTTTAATGACTTACTTTTTGTGACACAAAAAAAAGTGCAATTTCATGTTGACTTATAGTGATTACGTTTAAATTTAACTTCATCTTCGTGATAACTAACTTTGGTAGAGATAAATCTTGGGTAGGCTTATCATAGACAGATCATTGATAGCAAGTTAATGGGATTGAATTGCATAATTCAAAAACAATACATCAAACCAACAAACTAACAACATATAATCCAGACGTTTTTGGCAAGACAAAAATGGAAACAAACAACCCCCTGTTAATGCTGAACAATATTTGATTTACAAAGAACATTTAATGACTTTACAATTTCTTTCTACGTGACGCTTTATTCATGTCATCGAATGCAAGTTCAAAATTTTGAAAACTTTTGTTTCTCATCACAAAAGGTGGCCATCAAAATGCGATTCATTTTTTCCTGGTCACATGACTACTTCTGGTAGACTATAAAATCGCATGCTCATTGGACCGTAAAGTCACTTGCTTGTCATATGACATTGTGTGTAAGCGCTGAGTGCTGTAACAGTTGCTTGCTACGTGATTCAGAGATTCAGGAAAAGGCTTTAAAAAAGAAAAATGAAGTTTTCGATAGGCCTACATGGCTTCTTGCTTTTGATGACACTAGCGTGGGGATGTCAGGCTGTGAACCTGCAACGATGGCTTGGCAGTAAGTATTTAATATTTTCGTTTTTGTTCCGATTTAGAAAACTATTTCTTTACATTTGAATAACGCTAACTTGTAGGAGTTTAAACCTACTAATTTCCTCGAACTAACAATATTCTTTGCAAGTAGGTTATGTCCACACTATAGAAACTAAAAATAGAAGTCCGGAAAGTCCCGCAATTAACATACAACAAACGTCTTTCATCAACTGGTTGTTTTTAATTGTGCATCTGTGCAGTGTGGAGCTGCAGAAACTTGCTTTCACTGTGGGATCATTCCATGTCAACTGATTCAAAAATCAAAACACATTTTGTCACCCAATGTTTCAGATTTTCCTCGCATTTCATATAGGCTACTGTATATAAAGAACTTTTGTTACTGATTCCAAAAAACTAACTTTTTTTAAGATTGGTCAAACTTTCACTATGGTAAATAACCAATTGCCACTCGTCGTCGTCGTGTGAGCTTTTGGGGTCGAGGGTCTATCCTTTTACCACCCCAGATTCACGATGTTACCGGACTGCACTGGAAGATTACTAGAGAGCAGCCAATCTTTGGTTTCATCATCCATGATGCGCAGATCTTCCACTCCGTTAAGTGGCTTGAAGATGGTTCGTACAGCCATTGATGATGTGGTTTGCGGTTTGTTCCTCGGCACCACATTCACAAGAGGAGGAAGAAGCCATTCCCCATTGGTGCATGGTTGAGCGGAAAATCCCGTCGCCCGTACGAAGACGGTTGAGGCGCACCCATGCCTGTCTTTGTAGTGTCAGGCCGATGGGGCGTGTGTCGGCATCGGAGATAAACGAATGGAGTCTAGTGATAGGCTACTTGACTTCCATTCAGAATCCCATTTATGGTCCGCCCAAGTAGCCGCAGAGATATCTTGCTAATCAGCTTCGTTGTTCAGAAGTTGAGCCGCTGGCACGAATGGGTGTCTTGATTTCAGTCGATGAGGATGCTCGTTTGGGAGAGCAAAGAATTGCCACTGATGTGGTAGAAAGGAAGCAACGGAAGAGACTACTTTGGAGAACAAAATAATTTTAATTAGTTTTGTTTGAGCAGGTTTTAGCTTCGAAAATTTTAAATTTAGATTTAGCACATCTTCGATTATAATCGAAAATTGTAGCTTAGATTGCAAATTATTTGTATTGATAATTTAAAAAATAGGAACTGATGTCTCTCAACCTCTGTTCTGGTTCCTCGGTGTTATCAAGGCTGAAAAGTTATGCAAGGCTCCTTCATTTAGGATGCAACTAAACATAATAAGCAAACGAAATTAGTCAGATACGGAAAGTTTCCGAATCTGACTAATTTTGTTTACTTATTTGTATTGAGCTTAGAAAGTAGTGAGCAGTGTGTATTGAATAATGATTGTAAACGCTTTGTAAAATTTCATAATAAGGTAAATTTTTCAGATCTTTGTCCGCCTGATAGACCGGTGGCTTTTTGTTTCCTCCCTCCTTGTCTACTTACCTCCTGTCCTGGCTACCAGCAGGCAACCTGCCTTAATAAGTTTTGTGGAACATGTTCAGCGATTTTTCATGACAGCGATGGACGCGAACTTACAGACGAAGAATGCAATCCAAGTAAGGCATCAAATCGAGCAGTGATTCCCAAACTTTTTTGATTCGCGTACCATTCAGCAGTTTCATACAGTGTTCGCGCACCACCTACTGTATATTCAGACAATCTTCAACATATACTATAAAAAGCAAGGAAGTTTCACGAAAATCAGCACATGAATTGTTGATAAGTTATTGAAGACTAAATAGCTCCAAGACGGGCAAGACTAAATATAATTAAGCTGTTTAGCTGTCGCATAAGTAGAAAACCAATAAATAGACTGCACTGCTACAGCTACGATCAGTAGCAGCATTGAAAACTGAAAAGTTTTGACTTCTGTTGAATAACCTACGTTAGAGGTTCTCAAACTGTGCGTCGCGACGCCCTGGTGCATCGTTTCTATTTTCCATCTGCGTAGCTGCCGTAGCAGAATGATACCGCTTCAAATCTAAACTCTTTTACGGTAATAAAACGCTTAGACATAGCCGTGAGAAATGGAGGTGCAAAAGGGGCGGTCGCTCTCTCGCTACAGAAAACATCGTAAGTTTTGAAAATAATGTCCAGTTACTTGGGCAAATTGTAAAATATCGTAAATTGCTGCATTTTTAAAATATGATTGCAAAGAAAAAATTTGGTCAAATTTTGTTTGTAACCCCAAAATGTTTTGTTCTCCTACGGCTATGCTTACAGATAGTAAGCTATTGTCCCCTAACACGTGCATGAGAATCATCAATCAATCAAGTTTATTTCGGCATAGCTCCACATTCATTTTCAATGTAGGCTACACATCAGGAGATATAAACAATCGCTTTTTTGATATGTAAACTACACCATGGAGGCACCGAAAAAATCATGCGGTTATCTAAGTCAAGGTGCCCCCACAGAGAACCCATTATTACAGAACTAGCAATTGGTTATGGCTTTAACAATCACATTGCGCAATTCTAACTAACTTTGCCGAGAGACAAATAAAGGCTAGAGACACGAACAAATAAGTAAAACTGACTGAAATTCTTATCGCTGGGTGCGTCGCAAGTCTAGTAAACTTTTCCAAAGGCGTCTCAACGAAAAATATTTGAGAACTGCTGACCTAAGTGTTGCGGCACAAACGCTGGAATCCCCCCCCCCCCCCCAAAAAAAAAATCAATTGACACAATAATGCACATTGTGCAATCTGAAAGTTTGCGCAAATTGTATTACTTTATTTTTACACTGGTGTTATAGCGAAATGCAATGCTGGCTGTTCTAAGTTATAGTGAGCCTATCAGGCTTGTGCTGATGCCAGGCATATCACCTTTTTTATGTTATTTTTGCATAGAAAATATATGTATTTTTACATTATCCAACAATAACATTTTTTTATTGTTGACGAGATTTCTAAAATTAGATTTGGTATTTTTTCCTGATTTAAAAATTCTTGAAATACGCATGGTATTTTTTATTGAAATTTGCAACCCTGGGTAGTAGCAGTACTGTAGTAGCCTATAGTTTATTTATTAATCTTCCTATTAGGTAAGTTGAAGTAAGTTTTATAGAATTAAGAATAGTGCAATAGCTCAATTCATAGCCGTACGAGCCAAGGGGGCAGGGGGCGGGCAGTGCACCCCTGTTGTTTCAAAACATCGCAAATTCGTGCAAAATCTTGCAATTATTAGGGCAAAAATTGCTATATGAAAAGCTACAAAATTGCATGAATTAAGAAAAACTATAAATTAATATCTTTTACCGATCAAACTAAGTACAGCCTCTTATTTGCACAAGAAATGTGCCGCAAAATTTTCATGTGGTACACCCGTATTGATGTATTGTATTGCATGCAGGGCCGTAGCCAGACCGCAGAGCTAGGGGGGCCAACTTTTTGTTAGGGGGGGCCAAAAAAATTTAAATGATTTTGGCATTTTAACCTCTTAAATACCGGTATCCACAAAAATTACGATATATCAGATTAGTGTTAAGCCCAACACTGGTCTCTTATTTTATCCGCTAGTTAAATCACGGCAACCATATTACAATGACCAACATAACACAGCAATTGTTGACTTGTATAAATAGCGTTAGGCTACTTGTTATGAGCAGTAGCGTAGCCAGGAATTTTGAAAGGGGGTGGGGTTGACGGCGAGTTTCGCTTATCGCGACACCCAGCGGCGGAGGGTCTGGGGGGCCTCCCCCAAAAAATTTTGAAAAATTACTTTGAATTTGGTGCATTCTGAGAGTATTTTCCACAAAAATGTGGGTATGAATATTCCTGTAAAATGGTGCTGTCCGGTGGCATAGCAAAAGGATAAGATCATGTTTTCTTCGGCATTTTTCGGAAATAAAGCTAAGTCTCTATGTTTTCTTGTTGCTACTTCCAGGCTAAGATATTTGAATGTTTGGTAATGGCAAAACTCGCTCTTTGCAGTTTCGTTTAAAGTTAGGCAAACTTTGTTTTAGAGACATAAAGAGACCCCCCCCCCCCTTGGCTACGCCACTGGTTATGAGCAAAAACTTTAACTGGCTCGAAGAAGCTAGTGCCGAGGATTTTGATATACAGTAGAACTTGGATAACTCGTCACTCTAGGGGGAACAGAAAAAGTGACGATTTACGCGAACTGACGACCAATGCAAACAGCCAAATTTTGCCATTTTTTCGTGTCGCATTAATTTCATGGTGCTCCGCGACCTAATTAAATGCGATAGTGGTATTCTCCTTTTTGAGGTGCTATTCTTACCAGATTCATAATCCGCAATAATTTTTTCTGAATTTTTTAGGAGGGTGTTCAACGTCGTCCTTGGTAGGTCATGTTCTTCAGAAAATTTAGTCTTGTTCCTAATTTCGCCTTCTTTGAATTTCGTTACAATTTCATACTTAGCTTGTAAGTTTAAGCACTTTACCTTTCTCTTCGTCATCCTGCGTTGCTGCAACTTTTGTTTACACGAAACGGTATTGTCGCAAATGAATCACGCACGTGGTGAACAGCGCTTCTCTTATCGGCAACAGAGCACGTGCGCGGTGCTCGCCCCCCGCAATCGACCAGACCTACATACTCCACGCATGTGCGTCTGGCCCGATAGAGTGTGTGCGTGCACACGTCTTAGCGCAGTAATTTCTTCTCGAAAGAGTCTGTAAATGCCACGCCAGCATTTGGATGGATGACAACTTAGACGAATTTTACGTCCCAGGGGAAGAAAAACAGTGACGACTTAATCGAATTGACGAATTATGCGATGACCACTTAACCGAACTTGATTGTGTACAAAAGATAGGCTTTCTGCCGGGACCTGGCAATCATTGACGACTTGGGCAAACTGACGAGTTTTCCGAAGACGAGTTATCCAAGTTCTACTGTATATGATTACATTCCGCCTATACACCCGTGAGCTAGTCTATTGCAGTCGCGGATGTTTGGATGCAAACCGTCTCACAAACAAGTCTAAATCGATAGATTTCGATACAGAATGTTCAAAGGCCATAGCCTAAGCACCAAGTTTGCCTGTCTTGGTTGTAACATGCTCCGTCTAGTGGGAGCGTCAACCCTTGTTAACCCTTTGCTTTTCAACGTTTTTTTGGAAGTTAACTGCTCAAGGGGGGGCCATTTTTGGATCAAATTCAATCAGCTGTTACGAGTTATCCGCTGATGCTATTTCAACAGAAGTTGCACTGGTGTGAAAGCAAATCATTTGTCTATAAGTTTGAAAACTCATTATTTTAAAATTTTATATGTTAAACTTGATATTTCAATTTTTGCAAAGGTACCTAAAAACGACAATTTTGATTTAACTTGCCGCCTTTAATTAACCGTGCTAATCCGATTTCATGCAAACTTCTAAATAACAAAGAGCTCGATCGAACGCACGAAGTGTGTGTGCGGTGTGCCGAATCATTGCATTGATTAGAATTTACGACTTGCGAGCAAATCTTATTGTAAGCTACTCAGTACTCACTGATTCTAAAATAGTTACAATCAGAGTAATATTGTTACACGAATTTGAAAAAAACAAAACTGCGTTTGTTGTCTTACATTTTTGTCCTAAACTAAATGCATTCCGAAACTCATGGCTAGCTTCTAGTTTTATGGAACCAAATTTCTCATAAGTAACACCTTAGCCTGCTTGAATAGCTGTTTACATCTTCGTTTGTGTATTTTAGGTCTACAATTGAGTTTGTAGTATGAATATTTTTAGTAGAGAGAAGACAATTGAACAAGTTGTTGAAATAATCTGAAATTTCTAAGTTCAAATTAGGTGCTTTTGAAATTGTGGATTTGTGTCAAGTCGCATCACAAATATCATGCAGGCCACATCATAAGTCATTTCGCTTACGAGTGTTTATAAACATGACTCATAAATTACATCCACAAAAAATACAGCATTTACATCAACAAAGCTAAGTTCGAAGCTCACTTTTTATTGAAGATTGTGTCAATCAATTTGAAAATACATTTTTAGTCCGCCAGCGTCGAAATAATGCAACAGCGAATTGAGGAACATGCGTAAACAAAGGAAATGTGAAATAACCCACAGTCAGCAAATCTACATAAATTTAACGTTTACAAATGTTGAATCAATGTAAAAGGACTGGATTGCTGACTGGGTCCTTATTGTTTGAAGCACTAAAAATACGCGTAAAAGCGACAACGTCAGCAAGGCAGTGATTATGTTTCTGGCCAAAAAAAATAACGTTTGACTTCAAAGATAAAAATGATTATAACGAAGCTTCAAAGTTTGTCGTAAAACATTTTACTGAGATACAATAAACATAATCAATTTGTGCCAGATTGTGAGAAGACTTCCTAGATTCTTTCCAACCATTTGCATGATTGCAAATTATTTTCTATAACTTTACATTGCTAAAAAATGGCTTCTTTGTTGAAACAACGTGGCTACAATTCTATAAAAAATTCTTAGGCCTACTACATTGAAGTAATGAAATTTTTTTTGTGATTTTGCTGATGACGTTTTACAATATCCGAGAAGTAAAAAATAATAATGATGAATTATTTTACAAAACCGTGGTTTGCAAGTGCTTCACAAAAAATTGTTGGGGGAAAATTTACTATTAGACGTAAAACGTTTGTAAAAGAAATTTGTCGGTTTACGTATTTATAATGTTTATTGCGCTGTTATCGAATTATAAACTGCCTGTAGGCTATTGTCTACCTTTGTGGTTGCCGGCCAGCTTAGAGCAGCATGCAAACTAAGCGTTTATGGTATTTGCATCGTGTTATGATTCTCGAAAATTTCCCACAAGGTCTTTATTTTTATCGTGATATTTTGTGCCTCTTCTGTCCTAAACTTGAAGTTATTGTGCAGCACTATCCACATCGGTTTTTAGACTCAGTCTTCATTGAAAATCTTTTGTGTGGTGCATCATTTCAAGTAGTGTCTTTCCCTAAACTGTTACACAAATCGCCCAGAACCAGGTTGATTATTATGTATCTTACAGCAGTTGAGAGCCCGTTATTGTATGTGTGGAATTATTACTGTAGATGTCTGACTAAATTCATGCCAAAGTCGAGCAAATTCTGCTTTCGGGATCCTTGCCGTTATTTACTGTATTTTTTGTTGATAAGTTTAGGCAGCATTTTTCCAAGATAAATGAAGACATCGGTATTGTTCGTCACTTAGATTTAGTTTTCTCAGCATTATTTATTCATTCTTTGATCCACTAGTTTGTCCCACTTTTGGTATAATCGGATCGTTTATAAATGGCGGGTCTTCACAATAGCCGGCCTCTTATACATTGGCGCAACGTATTCAGATGTTGAATCAATGATGAAGAAAGCTGATTTGTTGTTTGTCTTATGTGACGCCTAAATTTATGCCTCGTCTACAGTACAAAATATTTTGTAATGTACATTGTGTACATTGTACATTTTGTTTGTAGGCCTACATTACAAAATATTTTGTAATGTAGATGAGGCATTATCATCTTTATTTTGCGCTCTTTGAAACAAAACACAGTGCACTGTGAAACAAAAATACAGGACATAACAACAAGTAGGCGACATAAAGCAGTGAAGGGACGCCATCGAGTTAGCTGCTACGTGCAAATGGAGCCTATCTCATAATTTTGAGTGTATCTCACAATTACTGTTTGCAAAAACGCTATTTCTCCGGCTTCTCCCAAAAGCATTTGCAGTGATACATTTCCTCAATTGCAAGTTTTGTCAATGAGAGCATTTCCATAGAACGTTTATTTCGAAACCAGGTTTTCGTGTCTTTATCCAAGAAAAGATTTCTTATTGTAACGTTTTTTATTCGTCAATGAATATTATCTGCTTGAAACAACTGTTTTGAATAGTTTGTGGCCTCCATAGCCTACTATTTTGATCGTGGATTGCTATTCTTCTTTGTAGAGCTGATAACGCAAAAAAGCTTGCTATTATTGTTTCTAATTAACAGCTTTGCGATCACTGGCTTTTCTTTGTAGCATAAGAAATAACGCGCTTTGTATTATTGAGGTCAAACCAAACAAAAGAAAGCAAGAGGATGCTTCTCTCTGCTCGCGCATATCGATGCACGAAGCAATTATGAGCTTATGGCTTGTCATCGCAATGTAATCCATTTCACGCTTTGCTGGAAGTTAGCTAGAAATAGCAAAAATTCACCAAAATCTTGAATTTACAAGAAAACTACACAACTTTTAGCATCAAATTTAATATCATCAGATCCGCCTGGCAATTTTAGGAAAAGTCAAGAAAAACCAAGTGCATGGCGTTACTGTGCTTCAAATAATTAAAGGAAATATGAGGGGGGGGCCAAATCTGGCCTCCCTTTGAGGAGCAAAGTGTTAACACTGAGAATCCACACTCACAAACGGCAGTGCTAGATCCAAATGTAGCAATATCTGCTGCAAGGTTGAACACTTTACAGATTAGAAAACTAGAAACAAAATTTATTTACACTGATTGAAGAGAAAAAATAAACACTGCTTAAAAGATTACGGTTTATATTTTGTATGCGTTGTCTTCAAAAACCACTTGCTTTACCACTGCACATTTTGCGATTTATCTCTGCACAAATTTGGTTTATCACTGCACAAATTGGTTATCACTGACCCTTAGAATATGGTACCGAGAATAGCGACAGCTGATATCAAATAGCCTAATTTGTACCGGTTTGTAGGCCTGCTGGAAAACCATTCCCTCTTTGTTAGGTTATCATTCTTTCTCAAAACATTTTTATTTTGCACAGTTTCTGACAATTTTTCTACCAACCTAACACGTGTTGGCCTTGGTTGAATTGAACATGTTGAGGTTGCCAAAGGAGGAGGTGGGGGGGAGCGAAAGCTGTTAACTAAACAAAACAATTGTAGTTAATTGGGCCTAGGTTGGAGCTCTGCAACGGGAAAGATGGGCAAAATCATTACAATTGTAGCTGTTGCTCGAGAATGTTGAAATTTTGCCAGGGGGGCGAAATTTTTTTCAGGGGGGGCGAGGCCCCCCCTGGCCCCCGGCTGGCTACGGGCCTGCTTGCATGGTGATCAAACTGTAGTACAAAATGCATTTAACCAACTGCATCATGCCAATTTGGGCCGCCACCAAAATAAGTTTCTAATACTTTTGTGAAACTGCCCAAATCAAAACGTAAAATTTGCTATATAGCTAATTTTATTAATTTTTACAAATGTATCGTGTTGATTTGGGCAGCTGAAAACATGAAATTATCTCATGAAACTGATTAGTCTGTTTATGCAACTGCCCAAATTAGCGTGAGGCAGTTTCCCCAAAATAAACAAATTCATTAATTTTTCCCATTTACAAAACTGTATCGTTTAGATTTGGGCAACACAAAATATGAAATTATCTGATCATAGTCTATTTATAAAAATGCCCAAATTGGCATGATGCAGTTGCCTCGGCATCAAAATTTACAAAGTCTTTAATTTTTTTCATAATATCCATAAATGCATCATCTTGATTTGGGCAACTACAAAATATGAATTTATATAAATCTGGTGAATACTTTTATAAAACAATTCGTGTGAAGAGGTTACAATACTTTTTCAATTTTCAACCATAAACGGACATAGCTATAAGCAACACCACAACATTTAACAAAAAAATGTTATACCTGTTAAATGTAGTGTTAATGTTGTGGTGTTGCTTAGCTTTGTTTGTTTACTCTTATAAAACTACCCAAATTAAAATGATGCAGTTGCGCCCCAAAATAAAAAAAATATTTAGTTTGTTTATGCAACGGTGTTATGTTAATTTCACCAACATTTGAAATGCTAGGCTATTGCTGAAATATATAATCTCAAACCAATCATAATATATTCATTTATTTCAAAGCTTTCCAAACTTAAAACCTGCCATGCAAGCTGGCAAAATATTTGCTTTGCAAGATCTTGTGTGAAACATGGCAGCTCCACTTATTTTCATTTATATCTTGACTTCTGTTCTGTGGAGACAGATCCAGTTGTTTGCATTAACTTGACCTGCTTTTTCTGGTTGCAAAAAAATGTTGGCAAGCTGCATGCGTATCTTCAAAGATGAATTCAGTTGTTCTATCTTGATTACTTTAGTAAGAAATTCTAGCCAGCTGGTGATCTTGTTTTGCTAGTTTTTCATTGTTATCATGCACCACATACATTACATTTGGGCAATTTCTATAAAAGCGTGTAGATTTGGGCAAATTTACGTTCTGCCCCCCCAAAATGGTTTGGTCTTCTACGGCCATGGCTCAATTACTGTGACAAACTGTTGTATGTGCATCGACAACGCACGGGTACTAATAACTGACACGGCGAAAAAGCACAATAGGATAGCCACTTCAGAAACTTCAAAGAATCGACCTGAACACCCCGCGGCGGCGAGAAGCGGTGTCATTTTAAGTACGTGGTATGCATTTGGGAGGAAAGTCCACCAGCTTAGCTTGCAGAGGCCAGGCTGGTGAGTTGAGGTACGTGGAGGGGAGAGTGTAGATTGAAAACTGTATGCAACCCGTCGGCAAACTTTAGAATGGCAGAACGGGCAAGGGAGACATACTTACTTGCCCTTTTAGATTTCGCAGAAAGGTCGGCCCGTCGTGTGTGGTGGTTGGAACCGGCAGTAAGCCACCGCCGAGCAGCGCCCACGTCTGCATCACGCGACTGTGGCACAGGTGTGTTTGACTGTTATACCCTGTCTGGGAGACGAAATTTTAGTAGGCTTATAATACGTAGCCTACAAGCTTTTTGTAGCATGTCGAAGATAGTTGTGGGCCGTAGCCCGTGAGTGCTTTTAAGTATTAATCAAAGGGATGGGCATAAGCCTATTGTCATTGTCACTATTGTCGCAAATCACTTGGCTGACATTTCTAAATTAGCCCCCTCCAATTTTTTTTCGGGGTGCGCTACTGACATACAGTGAACTAAACATGTTTGTAGAACTACTGATGAAGACACATTCGTCTGGTGAAAGCTTCAATTTAATGTTGTACCATCTGCTATTTCTTTGATTGGTATACCTGTATATCTCATTGTTCATCTATTTGATAAACTCACAGAGAGATATTATAGAAAACGTTTTATGACAAATTTTAATCTTGGAATTGTAGCCTACCCTGTCATGCTAATTGCGTAAATCATAATAATTGCATAACAGTCGCATAAAAACTAATTTTATTTGCAGCTCCAGTACAGTGTCCACAATTGATAACCGACGATAAGCTTTACACAATCGCTTGTAGTGATGGCACCAACGCAGGCTCTGTCTGTAATCTGTCGTGTCACAAAGGTTTGAAACTGCTTGGAGACCACACCGTGACTTGTCTAGCCAATGGCAACTGGGATAGAAAGCTCACATACACACGATGCCAAGCAGAATGTCAACCTGGTGTCCAAGAATTGAAATGCAAATTGAAAGAACATCCTTGTGCAAGTGCTAAATGTCCTTTCTTTCCTGAAGCTCTCTGCTTTACGGATTTTTGCGAAAAATGCGGACACGGGTTTTATTGGAACGGATCAATACTTTCTGAAGCGGAATGTTTCCAACAAAAAGGCTAAAAAGGATATCACGCAGCTTTTCTCAAAGACTCGAAACAAATGAAACAACTATCCGTTGACGTTCACTTTATTTTGCTACAAATTTTATTGTGGCGATATGTTTGCAAAGACATATGGCAGTTATGGCATATGTTGACATGTCACATATCAAAATCCCCTTCTCTGCTACAAAATTTTTGTCAGCATGTGTTGGTGTGTCATTCTGAAACCAATATTATCGTGCTATAATAAAGCAGTTAATTTTGATGTTCTGTTGATATGAATTACAGTGCTAGAACTTAATGTGGCCTGTAATATGAAGGATTATTATTAAACATTGTGTGATGTGGTAAGCGTACGGTAATAATAGAGCTAGAGAGCCATTGTAGACATTCACGATACCAACATTTGCATGTTACTAAATGTATTGAGAGATCATTTTAAGGAGAGATTAATAGGTCCAGTAGAGTACGCAGGGGGACCATTGAGCCATGCTTTTTCCCCCATAAAAAATATTGACTTTTCTTTAGCGTTGTTGTAATTGTCTAGTGCAGGGATGGAGGGACCATTTTAAAAGTAGGTGGGCCAAGAGGCGCAGCATTCTAAGCCAATCCCATTCCTGGGGGGCTTCGCCCCCCAGACCCCCCATAACATTGTTGCATTACTGACATTTGAAATCGTTTACACCAGGAGTCGGTAACCTACGGCCCGCTGTCACAATCAAGGTGCAACTGCCTCGCGATGGCTTGCTTTGTATCTTCAACGAATGTGCTATTTTCATTATGGAATTCTGGTGCGTTGTGTTATTATCGGTTATGACCTGAAGTAACCTCTGATTGAGAAATTTGTATTATGTAACGTATTTCTTGAATCATCTGTAAGCATGCAAATCTAGAAGGTTCTGTTGTTTTCCATGATTTCTGAGCGTCGTTTGTCATGACGTCATAAGGTTGTTTATCAGTAAATGTCCGATTGCGAAATCGTTATTATGTAAGAATCTTCTTGCGAACGTGACCTTCTAGAGACTTCTGTTGTTTACCTTTGAAATGCTACGTGACCGAACGATGGTTCTTTATGATGTAACCTTCTCGAAGTTACTGGACTGAACAGCCAACTATAAATAGTGGTGTAGTTTGTGTAATGTTTATTCTGAGATTCGGAGATTATTATTATGGGAGTTGTATTATGATGAGTTGGTGATGAGAGTTCATTATTGTAGTAGTAGCAGTTGTTAATAGACGCAAAGATTATTGTTGATCGAGAGTGGAAGTATTGAATACGAGTACTGTAAAGCAAAGTTGATGCTAATATAATTTCTGATTGAAATTAGAATCGTATGAGAAGCTGTGAGTGGATCACGTTAAACTCGATCAATAGTCGCAAGCATTGGAATCTATTGCTGTTTACTATTACTTTGATTAATTGTTGGAAGTGGTGAACCATTCGTTGGAGTCCTTCAAGCGTTTTTATATATCATTTCACCAGTAGAACTATCCGTGAATTTAATTGACTGCTTTTCGGTTTGACCCATTAAACTACGTCATTGAATCTTTCCAAGTCTTTTTCCTGGTAAGAGATAGAAAGAAATTGTGACACCCGCCAAGAAAAATCATCCGGTCCGCCGCTCCTTTACAAATTATAATAATATGTGGCCAGGCCAGTGGTTTATTACAGTATAATCGAATGGAAGAACAAGTACTTTTCATTAATCATTTTAGTAGGCCCACGGGTTTGGTTTGCAGCGTTTCTGCTTGTACAAACAAATAACTCAACGTAAAGCGCCATTATGATGCAAAACATGTTATTTTTTCCAAGTTAATGTGTCAAGTCAAACAAGGAACGGCAAGGTTAATCTACTCAAAAATAGCTTTAAAACAGCAAATTTTTCTGTTACAAAGGAAAGGAAAACCAATGAATCAGAAAATTCTTCTGCTAGCTACAAGGTAGCACAATCAATAGCAAAAGACAAGAAATCGTATAGTGATGGAGAATTTGGGAAAAGGTGTAAGATGGATGTTATTGAAAACAAATGTCCAGGGAAAACAAAAAAAACTACCTTTCAGGTATAACAAGAATCGTAACTCAACGAAAAGAAGAGATATCGGATAACGTAACATCTAGCAAAAAGGTATTGTATATCTACAGTGCTTCGCAATGGCAATAGATGAGAGCACAGACACGGCAGATAAGCCTACAGCTGAGCTGGCAGTATTTGTGCGTGCAGTAAACAAAGATTTTGATGTTTAAGAATTTGTTCAGCTGATTCCGTCAAGGATATTACTAGCCGATATTCTGAAGGCATTAGGCTACGTCAACGCCTTGAAATCATGCCTCTGAATCTATCAAAACTGGTATTAATAGGCTGCGGCCCGCCAAGACCATGTAAAGTTTGGCTTTGGCCCGCTGTTAGAAAAAGTTTGCCGACCCCTGGTTTACACATTGCGTTTTCATAATTGCTTATCGTGCCAACAGGCAAAACTTTCTATTTTTGGGCCAGATTTGGTCAAAAAAATTACAAAATTAGCCTATTGTCATTGTCACTATTGTCGCAAATCACTTGGCCGACATTTCTGAATCAGCCCCCTCCAATTTTTTTTCTGGGTGCGCTACTGACATACAGTGAACTAAACATGTTTGTAGAACTACTGATGAAGACACATTCGTCTGGTGAAAGCTTCAATTTAATGTTGTACCATCTGCTATTTCTTTGATTGGTATACCTGTATATCACATTGTTCATCTATTTGATAAACTCACAGAGAGATATTATAGAAAACGTTTTATGACAAATTTTAATCTTGGAATTGTAGCCTACCCTGTCATGCTAATTGCGTAAATCATAATAATTGCATAACAGTCGCATAAAAACTAATTTTATTTGCAGCTCCAGTACAGTGTCCACAATTGATAACCGACGATAAGCTTTACACAATCGCTTGTAGTGATGGCACCAACGCAGGCTCTGTCTGTAATCTGTCGTGTCACAAAGGTTTGAAACTGCTTGGAGACCACACCGTGACTTGTCTAGCCAATGGCAACTGGGATAGAAAGCTCACATACACACGATGCCAAGCAGAATGTCAACCTGGTGTCCAAGAATTGAAATGCAAATTGAAAGAACATCCTTGTGCAAGTGCTAAATGTCCTTTCTTTCCTGAAGCTCTCTGCTTTACGGATTTTTGCGAAAAATGCGGACACGGGTTTTATTGGAACGGATCAATACTTTCTGAAGCGGAATGTTTCCAACAAAAAGGCTAAAAAGGATACCACGCAGCTTTTCTCAAAGACTCGAAACAAATGAAACAATTATCCGTTGACGTTCACTATATTTTGCTACAAATTTTATTGTGGCGATATGTTTGCAAAGACATATGGCAATTGTGGCATATGTTGACATGTCACATATCAAAATCCCCTTTTCTGCTACAAAATTTTTGTCAGCTTGTGTTGGTGTGTCATTCTGAAACAATATTATCGTGTCTAAATCAACAACAGCTGTAATCTTCAGTTAATTTTGATACTCTGTTGATGCGAATTGAAGTGTTAGAACTTAATGTAGCCTAGTGGGCTATAGGCTTGTTGCCACTTGTACTGTAATATCCTTCCACGTTTAACTGCAACAGACAGTGTTACTCTGACGCTTACGACAGGTGAAACTGCCTGTATTGAAAAGTCCACTTGCTTAGGATCAGGAGGATGAGTTCCTCTCGTTGGACACTGGGCCGATGATTTATCCTTTTACCGCTCCGGGTACCCTGTGAGTTGCGTCTCTGGTTGTTACCATTCCCTTCAAATAAGTTACCTGAAGGTTTGTAATAACAAGTTTTACTAAATATCTTCACAATGTAGATATTAACGACTTGTTTTAGCCTGATGCTGCGAGTTCGCTGTGGTAGTAACGAATTGCAATAGCACATCACTAGGGAACTGTGTTTCGAAAACTAGTGCAATTCACTATTAGCCTACTACAGCGAACTCGCAGCATCAGATTAAAACAGGTCGTTACTATATCTACTACATTGTGAAGTCAGGGATATCTAGAGAAGGGGATATGAAGGCTCTCAGCGATTGCCTTATTCTCATGACACTACCAGGGCGGTAGTTTGTAGTGCTTTAAACATGTGGTTCTTTTTAAAATCGTAGAAAGTTTTGTAGTGCAGCTGGTACAATGAGCTACACCTACAGAAGACAGTTAGCAAATGTTACGTAGAGTATATTTAAAAAATACTTGTTTACAAAGACAGTTGAAAAGTTACCAGTAAGCTTTTTTTTATAACAAAGCCTTTGCAGGAGGCTAGATGTTCAGTTCAGTTTATTTTTTGTTTTGTTGGCGAAAAAGAAAGACACAAAAACAAAAAAACAATAAACACAAATAATTCGCACAACAAGGATGGCAGCGAAAGACCAAAAGGTCACCAAAGTCAGCTGCCACCCGAACATTTAAACAAAAGACCCAAAGATAAGAACGTTAACACATACGGTGTATAATATATAGCACAATACCAGCACTTTAATTTGTAAAAATTAACAATGGAATTAACAATACATTAACAATGGAATAACACAGGGCAACATAAAAAACATTGTGTAGAGAAATAAGCGGATGATGCGTTTCAGGAGTGATCATTGTACAAATTCTTTAATAAACATTTATATTTAAATTTAAAAACATTGTAAGACTTTTCTTTTATTTCTTTTGGTAGGCTACTTGATTCCATAGTTTCACTCCATTAAAACATAGCATCTTCTTACCAGAGTTTGACGTTGTAGAAGGCAAATATAAATCATTTTTTTGGTTCTGACGGGTTTTATGATGGTGAATTTCATTTACAAAAATAAAGCAGCCAGCAAAGGCCCGGGGCAGCATTTTGTGCACATATTTGTACATAAATTTTGCAGTTTCTAATTTAATAATATCGTCAATTCTGAGCACATTAAATTGGTGATAAAGAACAGTTGTATTTGTTGACCTCGGCAAAAATAAGCAGGATCGAATGAACTTGTTTTGTAACACTTGTAGTGGAGCAAGCAATGTAGAGTTTGCTCTTCCCCAATTTATAATCGAGTATTGGATCTTGGATTGAAACAAAGCATAATATAAAGCCCGTAATACTGTTAAAGGGGCAATGTATCTCAGCTTAAATGCTATGCCGCAGACCTTTGCAAGCTGCTTTCTAAGATTAATAATATGACTATCCCATGTCAATCGCTCATCCAAAGTTACACCTAGATAGTTTATACATTTCTTCCTTTCGATGGATCGGCCACTGATGGACAGACTAAAATTTTCTGCTGCACTTTTTTTGTTGCAGAGGATCATATAAGTAGTTTTACTATAATTTAATGAAAGTTTATTGGATTTCATCCACACATCAATTTTTTCTATTTCTCTATTAACATTTTTTTGGAGAGATGACAGGCATTTATCTGACATATGAAAGTTTGAGTCATCAGCAAAAAGTGTAGTTGAAAACGATGAAAAAAGATGCAAAGCAGATGGGTAGTTGAATTAACAAGCAACCACGAGCATGCTGCGAATATCCAGGCCTGATGTCAGTTGTCATTTTACGGTAAACACAGATTATATTACGATACGGTAAACAAAAGCCCTTCTATTGTCAGACGTAATAAAAGCCTTCGTATCCCCTTCTTTAGATATCCCTGTGTGAAATAGCCTAGCCTAAGCAACTCCATGCTGCTAAAAGCGAAACTCAATCTATTGCATATTACTAAACACACTGTAGTGCTGTAATAATAGAGATAGAGAGCCGTTGTAGACATTCACGATTGCAATATTATTAACCTATCATTCATAGGCCTACACAAGTTCTGGCTACAGTTAACAGGAACTGAGGAACTTCTAATAGCAGCCTACGGTAGCCTATGTAAAACCTTCTCAGAGTAGGGTGCGTTAAATAAAATTTTTGCCAGGCTTTTTTCGGCAAAAATGCTTTTGTGACTTTCTCAAATATAAGCAGATAGGCTACTTTTTTCGTAAATCTATCCCAAAATTTACAATATCCCACAACTTTAATTTATCCACTCCTCACAGAAACAATATTTGAAAATGGAAGCTGTCCAAAGCATTTATTTACTTAGGCCTACTGAGCAGGGAATGTTACTTTCCAAAGAGTACCGTAGCTATTTTGTCTCGTGATTTTATTTCGGCAATTGCAGACGCCATTTTACAATCCGGAATAGTAGGCTAGGCTACGTAGGCAATAATTTTGCCGAAGTAAAAATATGTTAAAATTTTGAAGGTGATAGGCTATTGCTGCGCCTGCCTTTTTTCAGTTCAATAAAATTTTCACACTCAATCAAAAAAAAACTACCTTATTTACTAGTTAGGCCTATTGTTTTTTTGAATAAATAATACATTTTGGCTAAGCAAAATTACACAATCAATCAAAAATAACATCTGCCTCCATTGCTCCACTGAGCTGTTAAACTACCTTATATTTCTTTTAGATGAACAACGCATAATCAATAAAAAAACAACTTAATTTCACTTAGCTTTCAACCTTTTGAACTGTCGATAGCTAGTAGGGCCTCAGGGGCGCCGGAACGATTTTTGACTGGGGAGGCAGGATTATGAAAAAAGGGCACTTTTGTGGCTGAAAGGCCAATTTTTTTAAAAGTTTTTAAGATATAGCGATAATGTTCATCTATCAGCTCATTATCGAGTAATGATATAGGTGTCTGCCGTCCTGTATACAAAGAACAATGGCACGGAAGGACATCATGCTATGTTATAATGATGTAACCTACTGACTAGCCTACTGTGATATAGAGTTTTGTGTCGTGAATATTATTTTGAGGCAAAATGAAAGATTATAATTAGGCTAAAATCGAATAACAGAAATTGTTATATTGTAAAATATGCAGTAGCTTACATGACCTCAAAAGGGCACCATTGCCCCTCCTGCTCCCCCATTTACAGAAAAATTGAGGGCAAGGGGGGCATCCGCCCCCCCCCCCTATCCCCCGCTTCCGGCGCCCCTGTAGGGCCTAATTAGGAAATTTTCTAGTTGATCACGATCGACGAAAAATTGACCACTCTTGGAATAGAGCATCATAACAAACTATCACGTGACACTTTTGTAAAGTTTGATTTTTGTATAAAATACTGCATTGTAAAATTCAATGCCCTCTAAAAAACTGCTTCATCCATGGACCAAAGGTGTAGATTATACGGCGTCAGGTTTTCTGGACTCCTGCTGTATCTTTACTCCGACTATAATAGTAGGCCTATGCGACTCAAAATCCACCCCTACTCCAAACATTTTGAGAATATTGACTTCAAACTTCAATCCTACTCTCACGCAAAACATTTGTCCGCGCCGTTAGCTCAGTCGTTAGGCTACACGCTCGACTCAAGATCACGCAGCAGTAGCACTGGCCGACTCTTGGAATGTGCGCATGGTCAAGAGGGCCTCTGAGAGACATTTTCACTAGGGGTACGAAGAGTCATTCCGGACCCCTTTTCTTACTACGGGACCCTTTTGTCTTCAGCAAAATTCATGATGTTTGGTTAGACATATTGCACAGTAGCACACCATACAACATTTTACTGCAGATTTGGACATCTGTGCGCAATAATAGTAGGCCTATATCAGGCTGCGATAAAACTATTATTTAGTGTTTTGTATCTGTCCCTCACCAATTTGTGTAGGCTATTCTGCATTGAATTCGTGTGTCAGTTGTTGATGGTGCTGTTGAGAGGTGTCGCTTATTGTTGCCTACAGCTTTAATGCAAAATTTTCAAATTCATTTATTTATTTCTCTTAAATGTAGTCTATACTTATTCCTGATGAGAACACTATGTGGTGTTGTAAACGTTGGATTTATTAGTTTTTTCTTGCTTTTTTGTGTGTTTAATAAAAAATGTGAAATCCGTTAACGTTACTGAGTGTTATATGCATCTGGTCAAACAAGTCAAGCTCTCTACCAAGGCTCAAATAAAACATCTTGTTAAAATATAATCAAATTAATCATCTGACCAATAACCTTTCTTTATTAACTTTTGCATTCACCACATGCCTAGCAGAGGTGAACGAAATCACTTTTGTTTTCACTCCGGCTACGCTTCTGCTCCGAAAGTATTAACTCCAGCTCCTGCTCCAACTCCGAAATTCATTTTGAAGTGAAATAAGCGTGAAACTACCTTTTTCAAAAAGTTTTAAAAAAACACAAAAAAGCCCAAAAATACTCGGGCTTTTAAAAAAAAACCTAGCGGGTTGGGTTTTCAAAAAAAGCCCGGGTTTTTTCTCAACCCTACTTTTGCTACACTATGCCCCCTCCCCCCCCGGACAGGAGAATGACTGACTTTTATGATTTAATTTAAGGTGCTTTCAACAAAACATTTTTGCACGTAAAGCATTAAATTACCACTTTGGGCACTGCAATGCATTCAATTACCTTTCCGGGCCCATTTTCTACATTACGGCCCCCGCGAGACTAAAGAATAACAACTTTTTTGCTTGAATTTAGTCGTTTAGGGTGGTTTTAACCAAACAATTTTGCGCGTAAACTATAAAATCACAATTTCGGGCCCCCCAACAATCACACACATGGGCCCTCAAGGGTACGTCGTACCCCCTCTCATAGGCCTTGATGGTCAACGCATTTCAGGATTGCTCTCCATTCGGCAGTAGCCTACCTAGTGGATGGAATGATTCTCCAGCAACAACACTGTGGTTAGCGCGTTGTGGCCGAGTGGTTAGCGCGTTGGGCTCGCAGTCGAGAGCCTGCATGTTCGACTCCAGCCACCCGCACTTGCTGTTGTTTCTTTGGGCAAGAAACTTTACGATAATTGCCTCTACCCAGTGATCGATTTCGAGTAATGGGTAGTACCAAATTTACGTCATAAGTAGAGTAGACAACCGGAAACAAACATTGCCGTCGGCTGCAGCGTGGGTCAGGTGTATGTCGGAAGGCGTACACCGATGCATAGCGCTCAAGTCCGCTTTCCCGCAATGCAGGATAAAGATAAACAAACAAACAAACAAACAAAACTTCAACAATCGAAACTTCATTTTGTCAACCTCGGTGATCGGAAAAACTTAACAAACCCGCACAGCAAACAATGTCGGCTGATCGTTGGTCAACGGTCGCGAACGTCGCGGTCGGCTTTTCGCCGCAAAACAACCATTTGCCAACTAACATTATTTCTTTAACTGGACAAAGAATCAGTAAAAAAGGGTACAACATGTTATAATTTGGTGATATAAACCACATAAAACATTTTTTTTACCAAATATATATTGTGTAAAACTTGGTTGTGGACATAATGCTAAGACAATGGTGGGCCAACGTCGCATTTGTCGTCGTGGGCATTCAGTTGAAAACCAACCTCCAGCCACCGATTGTTTATTTTGATATTCCGGGTGAAATAATCTTACATAATGAAAAGTACCCATTACAATTCTGTGAATTGAAGCTTTTATAAATTTTTATTTCAACAAACGTCAATATCATAAATAGGTTGTTAACACAACGTTGAACCAACGAAGAACCAACGTCACGTACGTCACCGTGGGCATTCGGTTGTCAGCCAACCTTTTGAGAATAAATCTCAATTTTGGTGTTTCTGGCAAACGAATTAAGAGATATGGCAAGTATGTATTATAATTCTGTGAAATGAAGAATTTTTAAAGTTCATTTCAACAAAAATTTAATATGACTAATATAGTTGTTGACGCGACGTTGTGCCAATGGTGGACCCCACAGCGCGTTCGTCGCCGTGGGCATTAGGTTGTGAACCAACCTTTCTACAACAAATATCATTTTTCGTATTCACAACAAAATAATTCGAAGTATTGGCCAGTATATGCTACAATTTGACAAAATTAAAGTGAACAAAGGTTTATTCTAACAAAAACGCTATGTAAAAAATAGTTTGTTGACGCGACGTTGAGCCAATGGTGGGCCCCACAGCGCGTTTGTCGCCGTGGGCATTCGGTTGTGAATTAACCTTTCTACAACAAATATCATTTTTCGTATTCACAACAAAATAATTCGAAGTATTGGCCAGTATATGTTACAATTTGACAAAATTAAAGTGAACAAAGGTTTATTCTAACAAAAACGCTATGTAAAAAATATTTTGTTGAAGTGACGTTGAGTCAATGGTGGGCCCCACAGCGCGTTCGTCGCCGTGGGCATTCGGTTGTGAGCAAACCTTTTGCCAAAAAATCTTAATTTTATTTTATTTATTTATTTGCAATCAGACTCAAAGTCCATAGAATTCAAAATGCTTAGCCTACGCAATTGAATCAAATAGTTTTCAATTAGAGAAAACACAAGTCTCACGAAACAAAGTGTTACAATCACTCATACAAATAGCCTATATTAAAATGTTGCATGACCAAATGCTGCATAAATTTGATTAAAGAAATTCATCTTTTGATAAACGTTTTTACAGCTTTTCAATAGTTTATAAGTCAGTAAATCGGTTGGATATCGGAAATTTTTGAAAATGAAATATAAGCCGTCGCCAAAAATTCATATAAAAATAATATTTTGTTGAAAATACAACCAAGAAAACTCAAAATGCAAAAATTTTGTCTTGTTTGAGGATAAGGATTTTCGTTAGCCTACATCTGCCGTATTTAACGTTTGACTAGAATTAACTACATCAAAATAAAATAATTTAATTTGGACCAAAAAAATGATTTCATCATGTTTTTACAGTAACCGCAAATATCCCCCATAAAGTAGCCTACAAATGATCATATGAATTTTTGTGGTGGGCAAAACTATTTCTCAACCATTCAGACTTTCGAGTGTTCAATACAAATTACTTCCTTTAGCCACAAAACTTGTTGTTCTCATCTCGTTTGCTTCGAATTTTCGAAGTATTTCGTTTCGACCTAAAAGTTTCTATTGAAAAGCAAAGTCCAATTTTTTCACATTCATCCAATGTTTGAAGATGTTGAATCAATGTAAAATGCCTGATTTTGTTCGCCAGTGATTTAACCCAAATAGAATTGTGGTTTAATTAAATCCAAAGTTTGATTGAATTGAATTAAGTTTAACTACTAGATTCACCCGGACAACAGAGCAGAAATTGATTTTCATTGATTCAACGTTCACAGATGTTGATACAAAAGCATGCTTTGCTGGCTGGCAATAAACAGCTTTTTGTTAATTAGGTCATGCATTGGTGTTAATTAGGTCATCCTCTTCTTTTTTCATTTTTTTCCCATGCTGCCCTGCTTTCAAATTTATTCACAGTGAGTTGTGACGGCTTGAGGGCTTGTACGAATTACAAAGATAATATTGCGTTGCTTTGGTATGTCAGCAAGGTCCAACCAATGAAATTGCGAAAGATTTTAAGCCTACAAGCTCCAGCCTCGAATACTATCATTAGTCGCCTGGAAAAGCATTGGTGAGTGTATACTAGGTACTGCATATCGCTGTTTTTATTGTTGTTAGCATTTTTGATAAAGCATGAGATGGTTCAATTAGTTCAATGTAGTAGCCTACTATAATTAAATATAATGCAATACCGATACATAATTATTCATAAATTTAGATTTTAGGACACACCTGGGTGTGTACTGTGCAGTGCATTGATTTTTGTGTTAGTTTCGATAATACTAAATAGCTTATCTCCTGTTTTTTCGATGAAGTCAACTTTTTGTAGCAAGCTTGCGCGGTGCGTTTTTTGTAAGGATTCTGAAAGTAACGAAAAGGTTCCAGATGCTTGTTTAATAGATCAATGAAAAGTCAATTCAATACCATTACTTATTTTAAGTCAGTTTGTTTTAAATGGACACTGGTAAGCAAAATGTTTCCTCCTACATTGATAAAAAAAGCTCACCCTCAATAATTTGTTTATTTTTATGTCGCCAGTTTCGTGGCTCAGACGACTGTCTTGTATCGCAATTTTGCAATTTTGGTACGATCTAATTGATTAAAAGCAATTAGTTTTAACATAAAATCTAAAAAAACACTAAATTATTGGGTCAAGTTTTTGTTAGGTCATTTTCACATTTTAAAGTAAATTGTTTTGAATATTCAGGTCGATGAAAACTTGCTCTATTTGTGAGGAATAGGCTGATGATGATGGATGATGGTGATGACGGATGATGATGAGGCTACATCAGATTTCGATAATCCTTTTTCACTACAAGCACAAGCATGGTCAGCTTAAGCATTTACCCCTTTACCTTATGTTTCTTTTTCAACAAACTTTCAGTTTTTAATGAATAATAACTACAGACAAAGCTTCTGTAGTTAATTTAATGCAAGGTTGCATGAAAAAGGTGTTTATTACAGTGACGAAAAATCATAATTTTGTATTTGTAATAGAAGTAATTCGCAAAATCTTTGGAGAAATGATTTCAAAGTTTATTTGTAGCAGGATAATTCTCATTTTTTTCCAGACTGTTGTAATCAATGTAATTCTGAGTTTATCCATGGGAGATACTTTCAGAACTTTTTCAATGTGATTAGTTCATTGCTTTATGGGAAAAAGTTGCTTGTTAGAGTTAGTTACGTGGCTTCAGCAACCAACCTTTTCCACTAGACATATTGGTTTGGACCAGCTATTGGCAATTTGTCCCAATGACATTATTATTTTTAGATGGAGTACGAAGAACCCATAACTTGTCCACAGCAACAAATTCAAATATCCATGCCGCTATTTCAGACTGGCTGAAATACGCAAGAGATGAGGACTGAGAAGTTTGAGAAGAGAAAGACAGGAAATTTGATTTAATTTGCCTCATGCCCTTTTCTAGACCGCTGTTATATTTAGCATGTTCTTTGTTTTTGCTGTGATGGTTAGAAATAAAAACAAACTTAACTGCCATCTGTCCTACTCTTTGCTTGTATGAGTGCCTTTTCTAGCAATGTTGTACCGAGTGGAATGCTAGTATGGTAAGTGATAAGGTTTACTGCGAATTGAGGCCTCGATCCCACGTCTTCGTGGTCATCATTTTCAGCACAGATTAACTCGAAAAAAGTGAGTTAACAACACGCCACTATGTGGTCAAAGTTAAGAAACGTTTTCGGTTTGGTGAGGTCGTAATGTCTAACCCTTGTCAGAGCAAAACGTGAGCGTTTGGTCGTAGATTAGCAAATGATGGCCAACGCTAGGCCCACGAGTAACCAAATCGTTTTCGCCAGAGGGGATGATAGTAAATTGCGTCTTCCACGTCGACCCAACGAAAGCGTTTGGTCGTAGGTTGGCCAACAGTGCACTAACGTTGGTTCTACGATTAAACAACTCTTTTTTGCCACAGTGAGGATAGTTGTAGGCTAAATTGCGTCGTGGATCCCACATTGAACCAACGAAGCGTTTGGTCGTCAGGTTGGCCAACAGTGCACCAAAGTTGGGTCTATGATTAGCCAAGCATTTTTTTTGCCACAGTGAGGATAGTTTTAAATTGCGTCATGGATTCCACGTCGAACCGACGAAAGCGTTTGATCGTAGGTGGCAAATGGTCGGGAAAGGGTTGGCCAACAGTGCATCAACGTTGGGTCTACGATTAGCCAAGCCTTTTTTCGCCACAGTGAGGATAGTTGTAAATTGCGTCGTGGATTCCACGTCGAACCGACGAAAGCGTTTGGTCGTCAGGTTGGTCGCAGGTGGCAAATGGTCGGGAAAGGGTTGGCCAACAGTGCATCAACGTTGGGTCTACGATTAGCCAAGCCTTTTTTCGCCACAGTGAGGACAGTTGTAAATTGCGTCGTGGATCCCACGTCGAACCAACGAAAGCGTATGGTCGCAGGTTGGTCGCAGGTGGCAAATGGTCGGGAAAGGGTTGGCCAACAGTGTGCCACCGGGGGATCGACGTTTAACCAACCGATTTTTGTGACTGACGATTCGCCCAAGGTGGCCCGCTGGCCAAATTTGTTACGCGCCAACGTCGGAAACCAACGGAGGGCCCACGGGACGTTTCCGGTGGTCTAACATTGGACCAACGACACGTTGTTGTGCGGGAAGGCTTTATTAGTCGGGAAATAAAGATTCAACAATCAAACCAAACCAATGTGGAATTTTATAGCCTTTTACACAACAATTATTTCTTGCCTATCTGGAATTTTATAGCCTTTTACACAACAATTATTTCTTGCCTATCTGTGATATAGCCTAGTATCCTTCTGTGATAAGTATCCTCTGTCATGAAAATAAAAAGATATTTTCAAATAAAAAGTTACTGCTTAGAAAATAAAACCATAGAAGTGCACAAAAATTACAACTGTGCCAAATAGCCTACGGTACAGAGTAAATAACTTACCTGCATGGTTGAAATTTTTGTTTGCATGCGTGTTTGCGCCAGCAGCAAAAAATAAATTGAATTGAATATTAAAAGCGTCAATAGCAAAAAAATCAGACTCCCTCTCCTGTTTTTGTCAAGAATTTCAGATTCCGGATCCATTCCAATTTCCACTGAAAACCGAGACTCCAGCTCCTAAATACTCCAAAACTCCGGCTCATGTACACAGTTGCGTGTAAGCACCATTTTGGTCCCCCACTCTAAATCCACTAGTGGGCCCTATGTTTAGTAAAGACCACAGACATCTTATTATAACTAGACTGCGCTTCTCGTATTTCGATTGAAGAAATTGAAAAAAGGCGGCGGCCATTGTTAGTGTCTCAAACTCGCGTGAAAGCTGCGCTGTTAACGATAACATTTCTGAGCTGGTTGCGCTTCTGCAGAAAACTAACTTGTTAACTATAATTTAGAACTTTGGTGTAATAGAGGTTTTATTCATCTATGAAATGAATAAAAGCATGTGTTAAATTGCACAGAATTATACATACAGTCTATAATATAAAGCAAAAACACTGCGATGCGAGAGCACGTATACGATACACTGAATGCATCATTTCCAGCAGTTCAGCAGAACTCTTACCGTATTCAATTTGGCGTTACAGCTGAGCTGATGATTAGCCTATTGTAAAAACAGCAACAAACAGTGTATTACATCAAACCTAAGCAAATGATACGCTATATTATAGCGGCTATAACGTAGGCCTATAGCTCAACAAAATCAAAACAAATTAAATATTCACCAATACTGATGTGATGTCGAAAGGAAGTAGTTTATTGGTGTTTGAAAAGTACTGTTTTGTTAAGCGTTTTACGAACCAATTTGCCTTGTATTTGCTTGCAGGTTTCCTTACCAATGTGGTAAAACCTAATTTTTAAATAACATTTGGACACAGTTTTGACTAGCGTAAAAATGTGATTATCGGTAACGGTGCATTCAAACACAAGATCCGTGAGATTAGTAAATATCTTGGAATGGTTTATATTTCCAAGCACAGCTACCGCAATAGCTTCCACAATGCCTGGATGAAGAGGTAATCTCCCAGCTGTGGTAGTTAGTAACCGTTTAATGCATAATTCAGTTTCTTCACAAATATATACAACACTGAAAGAAGGTTTAAAAAGTCCACTTCTATCTTTAAATGATAAGAAGCTGGGTTGAACAGGTAAAGTGTGTGAACTCAGTTCAAAGCGGCACCTTGCACATAACGTTATCTTTGCGCACATTTTGGCAGCATAAATTAACAAATTCTAACAATATGTTTGCGATTGTAGAACAGCAAAGGTGAAATCATATAAAGATTTCGTCATACTAGGTGAATTGCGGAGATATTTATTAGTTGTTATTTCACAGCAACTTGAAACTGAAGCTATTTCTTTAAAAGTTATTGTTGATGAAATCACACGAATTTACGTCATAATGCAACGTTTTGCTACAACGGAGAAAATCGAAAGCCATCAATCTCTATTGAACAGAATCCTGGTAAAAGCTGCGGTTGTGTTGTTGCATAGAAAACTATTTGTTTTGTCAATTATTTGTTCACAACAACTGAGTTTTTTAAGAAACGCAAATATTATAGGAGAATTACATTTTGTAGAAAGTTAAGTTGTGTTCAGTCGTGTTCTCATTGCTTTAAGAATTGGCGCTCCAGTTGTTTCAGGAACGAGGAGGCGACTGATTCTTAACTAATTAATTCATCTACTTCTACTTGTTTTAAAGTATCAGGTTTGGTGGCCGTGCTTAACTACTGTATATTTATCGATTCATATACCGCAATATTAAATCCGTTCATGCACGTCTTAAACCATAATAGTTTTGCCACCTTTTCCTTTTGTTGGTTTTGTTCCTGTATTTCTTTTTCACAATATCATTTGTTTTGCATTCTGACAAGGAAAAATAAATTGAATTGAATTCAAAACAATGAAAATTCATTACGGGTCCCTACAAAAGCATTGGCAAACGCGCGGAATAGGTACACTAATAATGGCTGACGTCTGAACCTGCTTTCTTCAAAAATCGTAAACGAGAGAAGTGACGATGCGCGGTCTAGTTATAATAAGATGTCTATGGTAAAGACGGTGAATTAGGACATGGATCACGGAATTAGAATCTAATTCATTGATCTATGATTAGGACCGCAAACTGGTTGCCAGTTATACTAATACTGGTTTTCAGTTGCGCTAAAATGTCTTGCCATTGCGGTTTCTTACGTGCCAGATTGTAGGCTTGAAGCTAAAGTGCCATGTGTCAATTTAATTTTAAGGCTAAACCTACAGAAAGAAATAAAAACGAATGGATTGTATTTTTCAATCCTGTTCACGTTTTTCCGGTTCATTGCGTTACTCTTGGCGGGTAGTTTATTATGACGTAATTATTGATATTGCCTGCATGTAGCCAATTTGAGCAAATCACCCTCCCAGTACTGGTTACCAATTTCTACCAAATGCAAATTCATTCACACTTAACGACTTGTCACGGCCAGGCAGTCAGCCAGTGTCAGAGCCAGAAAGTTAAGAGCGTTGTTAATTCAGCATAGTTTGTTTTATTTGTGACCAGTCACAACAAAAAATAAAATTTGCCATAAATAGCAGAGGTCTATTTGAGAGATGAAGAAGTGACAAAACGCAGATGGTTCTAAAGTCGTTGTCGCCACGAGATGGACCGAGAGGACATTTGGTAAAGAGAGGTGTCTCAATCAAGTCGTACAAATGACATTCAGATATAATACAATGAGATTGTAAGAGTTATACAGACGAATTCGGGTAATCGTATGGGTGCAACCTATTTCGTCCCCTATCAGACAGTGTGATGCGACCATTCAATTGATTGGTTAACCAATCTGCTAAAAAAAAGTTTATATACATATATATATAGTAAAAGCGATATTCCTGCAAATGTGCATGTGCTAACTATAGACATGTACCGTACATTACAACTGATGTAATTCTGCCAATTGTTTACGATTCTGGTTAAACTTGAAGGGTGCAACATATTTTGTAGCCTACGCTGAACACTTCGTATCCTGAAAAAATCAAGAGAAAAAATAGAACAAAAACAAAGTTGCTGGTCAGAGTTGCCGCAAACATTTCGTCTCTCAATGCTAGACTGCGGTTATATTATTACCACTAAATCTAATTAAATTAATTATTAACTCTAATTATTAAAGTTGATTCACAGTGTACCGTAATATTTTCTAATGTGGACTGATAGGCTAAGGTACTTTTGTCTCTTTGAGCTTTTTTATGGTAAACTATCAGCACCTACAAGTCGCTGATCGGAGTTGCTGCAAACATTTCAAAATTAACCGAACTTCACTCTCTTCCTCTCAATGCTAGACTACAGTTGTATTATTGTTGTTTGGCTTACTCTAAATATGTTTTCCTTCTTTCGGTATTCAAAAATGCGTTGTTTCAATAAAAACTTGAATTGTGGGACGTATTGCATGACTGCCCCTATGAATGATTTTTGCTCATTGTGATGTACTGTAGCCTACCGTAACAAGGAGTTAGTTTTAAAACTTTTAGAAGTTTTAAAAGTTTTGGCTACTGTGCCTACCTAGGGATATAGCAATGTGACCTGTGACGGCGACAAACTCGAAGAAGAAGATTTCAAAGTTACATTTTTTTTTCAAAAAATGTTTATAGCCTATACGCCATGCGGTATACTATTTTGAGCTAAATTAACACTAAAGTTTCATTACTTTGTTGTTCAGGCATTAGACGAAGGTGGGTATAAATATGTCAAAAATGGAGGAAGAAAATAATTGTTGTGATGCTAATCCTTCATATGATGCCAGTAGTCTACCAAGTTTGCTTCCTATATATTACAAATATGTTTTTCCATATACTCCTTACTGCAAGTGGCTGCACTATGGAATGTCTCCCGCATTAAATGCTTCTTTTTCCAACAGAGAATTTTCATTCACTCTTCAAAATGACATTTATGTGAGATATCAATCCTTCGCTAATCAAAAAGACTTGGAAAAGGAGTTACAAAGAGTGAATCCATACAAAATTGACATTGGCGCTATGTATACTCATCCACCAAAAGACCATAACAAATTTCATGGTGGCACTTTCAAAGCATTAACAAAAGAGCTGGTTTTTGATATTGACATGACTGATTATGATGATGTTCGAAAGTGCTGCCAGGGGGCTGATATTTGTCCAAAATGTTGGGTTTTAATGAAGATTGCAATCAAAGTTATTCATCGTGCTTTAAAAGATGATTTCGGATTTCAGCATATTTTATGGGTCTATTCTGGTCGTCGTGGTGTTCATTGTTGGGTATGTGATAAAAAAGCTCAACAGTTATCAGCACACGCACGCTCTGCTATTGTTGAGTATTTAAGTTTGGTGAAAGGCGGAAATGCGGACAAACGAGTAGTTCTGAAAGATCCTGTTCATCCATACATTCGACATTGCTTGCAAGTTATCAAGCTTTACTGGAGCAAGTATGGACTAGAAAATCAAAAAGTTCTTGAAGATGATAATGACATTAAGAAAATATTAAAGCTCATCCCAGATGGGAAAGTTTCTAAAGAATTAGAGTCTGTCCTCAGAAATGAAAGAGGTAATTCTTCTCAACGTTGGAATAAACTCAGGGAAACATGTTTGAATGCTTTTAACACTGATCCAAAAAGTCACAAAACTCGTTACACATCTCTTGAAATAATGCTGCAGTATTGTTTTCCTCGACTTGATGTAAATGTGAGCAAAGGTGTCAACCATTTATTGAAAAGTCCGTTTTGTGTTCACCCAAAAACCGGCAGAGTGTGTGTGCCTATAGATGTAAATGCAGTCGATGAGTTTGATCCTTTTACCGTTCCAACTATCAGCGAACTTTGCATGGAAGTTGAAAAAGCTCAAAACGAAACGACACCAATGGAAGATTCAAATGAAGCAACACCAAAAAAACCTGTAACCCAGCTCTACAAGAAAACTAGGTTGCAATCATATATGAAAGGATTCGATGAGTTTTTAACAAAACTTTTGCAAGAGGATTGCCAGCTCCAAGCCATCGAGAAAAGCGATTTAAAAGGGGACTTTTAGAAAGTTGCTGAGAAATGATAAATTGAACGTATGCCTTCTGTGAAACAGGAAAGATATCGGAATAAAATAGTGATTACAGTATTAGACAATTTTGGTAAAGAAGTGATTTTCTGGAACTATAAACAAATACATCCTAGCAACCGCACAACATTTAACACAACAAATAATACAATAAAGTGAAGATAAATCATAACATTTTCGGCCATACACATGTTAGCACTTATCAAGTAAAAAAATGATTTATTGACTTATCCTATACAGGGCTGCAATTTTTTCTTGTCGAACGACCAAAAATTCTGCGTTTGTTTGTCGAATAGTGGTATGACGTCACACGAGTCAGATTATAAGCGTTTGGCTGCGAATTACTGCGTGATGGAGAATTTTTCCTTTGGCATCTCTTTTAGTCTGGCTTAGTACGTTAATGGCCTACTAAATAAAAATTTCAAACGGGAATTAAGCATTAAAATGCGTAAACTGATCACTCAAGAATACATTTCATAAAAAATTAATGAAAAAAAAATTGTTTTCAATGGCGCTGGCAAGGCGCAAAGTCCAGTGTTTCATTTGTTTTTTATTTTTTGCAAAATGACCAAGAAGTGGAAAAACTGCTTGAGAATACGTCACCAGCGACTGGCGTAGCTGTAGCGATATCAAAAGTCGTTTCGTGCGTTGATTGGAAAGTTCAGAGGTGTTGCGTTCCAAGAATTTTCACATTGATTCAAGGCCTGGACACGTTGAATCCATGTAAAAAATGCTGATTACCCCACGCTTTCTGAATTGCCTAGCTGAAATCGTTTCACATGCCTTTGTGGAATTTGCCTTCAAAAACTTGTTTTTTTACATTGATTGAAGGCCTGAATTCGTTAAATCCATGTAAAAGAGGCTGATTTACTGTTTGAAGAACAAGATCTGCCATTTGAAACTCATGCAGTAAAAACTCTTGCCCGATCAGCTGATTGCGAGTCGCCGGTGACGTAGACTGTATAATCGCACGCTTTGCTGCTCAAGCCCATTCCCATTTTGAAAGTTTAGACAAAAGCACACGCAAAATGGTGATCAGACCGCAATGGGGCCAAATTTTTTTCAAAATCGTTTTATGGTAGCATGTTAAACACAAAGAACGTGGAAAATCGCCAAGTCAGGTTTTTCCTTTAGTATGACTTTAATGGTTATGCACGCACCTGCATGCAAACACAGTTAGGAGCGAAACATGCAAGTTACCAAGAAACACAGCAAAGATAAAGCAAAAAATGAACTGCAGATAAAAGAAAACGGAACAATACCACGATAATGCAACTTGCCTAATACTTTGCCTTGTCCACTCTCAGTGACCACCTACTATTCTTCTAGAAGCGAACTCTTATATATAGCGACCTTTCTTATCTGTGTTTCTGATTCTGAACATCTGGTTGGAAACTAGGCTATTTTCTAATGCAAAAAACTTGCGTAATAAGTAGGCTTTATTGTGTTCTTTTATTGTGTGCTTCTGCGATCATTTTCTCCTGTATCAATCACCTGCTTTAAGTTATATAACGGAAAGGAAATCTTAAATTTGTTTTTGTCATCATGCACTGGCTACATGAATCCATCATTGTTAAATCTTTCAAAGAATGGCATCTCGCCTGGTGCGAGACAAATTTCCTGCAGATGTCCAAACTTCCCAGTCAGCAAACTTGTTTATACATGTTATGCATTGTGATTCAATGTTTGCAGACGTTGAATCAATGTAAAAACGACGGGTTTTGCTAACTGGTTTGTGTGCTTTTGTGAATGTGCAAAATCGCCCATTACGTAATCACAGAAACTCTTTTAGTGGAAGGAAGTCCAGTTGCAACCGTGTTTATATGTCTACTATTCTTTATTTACATTGCAAAACATTTCTGCAATCTTGGAACAACAAGTGCATAAGTCAGACATAAATACAAACTTGCAAACACGTTGACAACTAAAAGTAGCCTACTTCGGTTATTTTATCTATAAAAGAAACCCGTTGTGTCGAATAGCATGAAACGTGTGTGGCGAAATGTTTGATGGCAGGCGTTAGAACTTCGATCACAGCATTTTCCCGCAGCGTTCAAAATGTTCTGGAAGAGAACTCCTTTTCATAAAAATAGCGGCCTTTTTCATCTGTATTTCTGAACATCTGGTCGGAAACTAGGCTGTTTTCTACATGTGAAAAACTTTCATAGCAAGTATCCAACAGTCATTTTACCAAAGCATTATTGTTAATTGGCACAAACGGCGAAATACAAACTGGCATAGACGTTGACAACTCAACGTAGCCTAGGTTTCATCTAGAAAAGAAACCCGTTGTGTCGAGTAGCACGAAACGTGTGTTGCGAAATGTTTGATGCCAGGCGTTGGAACTTCGATCAAAGCAATCTCCCGCAGTGTTCAAAATGGCGGCGCTGGCGCCTTGGGAGTTTCTCGTGTGAAGCGTCGCTTTTAGACCTTGCTTTGAAGTACCGTAGGCTACCTGGTTTACGTAAGTCAGCACTTTTATGATTGCATCACGTGATGCCCTTCCCCCGATTGTTCCTCGACCTGACGACGTTTAGTCCTCTCTCAGTTTTTTTCCTTTTTATTTTCCTTTTTTTTTGTTTTTTTTGCGTACGGCACGGCGTTTGTCGAATAGTGATGGCGCGTGTCGAGTGACCTCGTCACCGAAAAAGGCAAAAATCGCAGCCCTGATCCTATATATAAATTGAAAATACAGTTTCGATTCAACTGTATGTAGATTATTTATGCTATTGGATAAGTCATTTTGTTTCTTGATAAGGGCTAACATGTGTATGGCCGAAAACATAATGATTTATCTTCACTTTTATTGTATTATTATGTTACATGCCGTGTGGTTGCGAGGATGTATTTGTCTACTGTATAAGAGATCACAATTGAAGATACGATGTAGACAAAATCGATTATCAATACAAAATAAGGTTATTTTATTTTCTGCTCCTTTTGATATGATTATTATCTGATCAATGCATTTAATCAATTTACTCACAAAAAAGTCTCTTTGATAAATTGTTGGAAATGTGCCAAAGGTTAGTGCGATACAATCCTACAACTGTTCACAATTCTTGTTAGTTGAATGTGCTGTATTACACAACACAGTGCACTGTCAGCAAAAGCATGTTGTACTAGGGTGGTTCTTATATGTAGCTAAAACCTTAAATTTGAGGAAATTGTATGGGCGCTTTCAACATTGGTTCTATTTGGTGGAGAAGAGGTTTTGTTTTAAATGACAATTAATGTTTAAAGCTCAATGCAAAAACAATTTGACATGGCTGAGATGTAATAACACAAAGATAAAACTGTCAGCAGCAGCAGTTATCAAATGTTGTATAACAACAATATGTAAATATTTCTTTTTATGTGTTTACAATGTTCACAATACTTTGGTCTCTGGATTCTCAACTAGTCTCATGAGACGGTTCCTTTTGGTGCTCAGTTACTACTTGGGGGACGGATTGTGTTTGTTCTTCTGGATTTGTCCGCAGCTCATTAGTCTACACATTACACAAGCATACCCAACAAAAGTAATTTGGCCTGAAGTGTTGAAGTTATTTAGAATATTTCAAGGCCTCTGATTGTGAAAAAGCACTACAGTAAACGTCATAATTATGTCAAGCTTCCTAAAATAAGTGTACATACAGTATATAATATGAAAAGTATATTTGATTCGATTCTTTATAGGATGGTTGGCCCAGACTGATGTTTTGTTGGTTCTTCATTTCATAAACTAGTTATGATATTGCACTCATTTACTTGTTCTAGCGGCCACAAAAACTATGTTGTTTATATGGTGGGTTCAAGTTTTGCAAACAGAAATAGGAGAAGGTAGGGTAAAACGGACACTCTAACTTCAAAGTGCTCTATTTGGGCAAACAAATTAGATATTATGGAACTATTGCGTTTTTTGAATTAACATGTCACTTAACAACAACTGCCCAGAGTGTGAAACTTATTGTGTTTTTACTTTTTTGTTTATTTACCAAAGACGATTTTTATTTTGGGTGTTCGTTTTGCCCTGTGCATGAGGCTAGACGGACATAGTATAGAACCACTCTACCTCGTATTTGATTTTGTTAATTAGTTGTCAAGGTCAAGCAAATTTTTGTGAACTTGTTAGAATGAATGTCCAATGTCTATGAACAAAAACAGTCAGGTTTGGTAACTATTAAAGTTATTTTAAATGAAATTTTCGCCGCCATAAAGCCAGCTTCCTCAGTAAAAAAAAAAAGGTAAAGGTGAGTCCCATACTTGATTCAAGCCTCGGGGAACAAGAAGATAAGGTTCTCATTAGACTAAGCCTTCGGCACTAACGAGAGTAGGGTGGCCAGTTCCTTTCTCTCAGCCGCCTTTCCTTCAGCAACTACGCCCACCCAATTTGTTACACCCTGGGTAGAGGTGAGCGGTGTTTTTCAACAACCAGCTTAAGCCGGGAGTCGAACCAGGATTGCATGATTGGAAAGCGAGCTCCTTATCCGCTGCGCCATCCCACCGCTGCGCAGAGTTAAATGAAATTTTCGCCGCCATAAAGCCAGCTTCCTCAGTAGTCTTATTCAAATAGAATCAAACTAAATGTTTGTCAAACAGTGCTTGACAAATGCATCTTTGCTGTTTCAGCTCTCCAAAACAAACTAGTTAGCTGTTGGAAAACAATTTTCGCGCCAAAAAACTATTGCTTCTTTTAGGCTGTGTTACAAATGATATCAATATATTCGTTTTTCCTCGATCATCCATTGTCTGTTTTGCCCCCAACAAGCTTCCTAAGAAAGTCTTTAATTATAAACTAAAATATGTAGAAAGCTCATTTTTGGAGGATAGTGATCCATTGTCCACCAATGTTCAAAACTAAAAGAGAAGTAGAAACTTTCAAAAAACATCTAAATATCATCACATTTTAGAAGACAAGTTTTTATAACAAACTACTGAGAAAACTATTTTGACCTCTAGGCCGCCGAATGTGGCATGAAAGTTTTAAATTTTTGTGTGGAATATTCATTCAATTAGTTTTAGAAGTTTGAGAAAAAATGTGTTATTTTTACTTGTAGTTTTTCCAAAAAAGCAAATGTCCCTTTTGCTCCACCTTCCCCAACTGTACTACTATATTGTGCAATGTGCATTGCTGTGGAAACATATGTGATTTGCATGCTTTTTTATTTTGTCCACTTTGGCTGGTGTGGATAAAGCACACATTAAGGTTACCCTGTGTTTCCTATTTTCTCTGGCTTATTCAATTATATTTTTAAAGTTTAAATCACTTTTTAATTTTGTTGTTGCATTAAATGTTAATTTTTTTGTAAAAAAAATAAAATACTATTCTGTAGTGTAAGTCACTTGTACAAAAATATGTTCCTCTGGATATACAAAGAAATGCTTGTAAAAGCAACTGGCTAAGCTTGGTTGCTTATATTTCTGCCGTAGTGTCTATCTATATTGCAGGCCTCGAAATTCCGGCGGTCATGGCGGACATGACCTCCGGAATGACCTTGAATGTCTGCTGAAGCCGACTCATTGGTCGGTCATAAATGACCGCCGCAAAATTCTTGACAAAAATAGAGCTAATGCAGCAAAAATATATTTTAAATTTGAATTGTTACAATTGTTTGTTTAACGCGGTGTCCGACAAATTGTTTGTAAGCAATTGTTCGTGAAGCAATTGTTCGTAAGCAATTGTTCGTAAAACAATTGTTTGTAAAATTAATTCTTCGTAAAACAATTCTTCCTAAAGCATTTTTTCGTGCATGCAGTTAAAATTTGATGTATACGAAGAAATGCTTTATGAAGAATTCTTTTACGGATTTCATTTTACGAAAAACAGTTTACGAACAATTGTTTTATGAACAATTATTGCTTACGAACAATTGCTTTACGAACAATTGCTTACGAACAATTTGCCTATAACCGTTTAACGCGAACAAATACGAAGCTGAAACAATAATAGTACAGGCAATTGCTTTAAAGATTCCATTAGAGTGGCGTGGTTAACGAGCTGATGGCAAAAGTAGCCATTTTTACATCATTTCAACGCCTTGCAATGTTGCCTTGAAATAAAGTTGTCTGAACTTTTCGGCAGGATATGTATTCTAATTTTAACAATGAGGATTATTGCGTTACATTGATCGTTTGTTAAAAAGAAACGTCACAGAGAAGCAAGTCTCAGCTGGGTTCCGCAGGCGACCTTATTCACGCTGATACTGATAGAAATAGAATTTCTGCACAGAAGGGAGGGTATTAGACTAACATTATTGTGTTAGTTAGTTAGTTAATAGCTAACACTATTGAGTCACTAATGCGCATTTGTCTGGACGGTCCTGACATGGAGATTTACAACCCCGCGCCGGCAGTAATCGCTTGGCACAACGATTCTATAATGCGAAAACCACTGAATAAGTGATCGTAGTTGCTTTTGAAATAAGGAAATTTGGATTGTTGTTTTCAATTGTGTTTATTGCGTCATTACACGACTGTCATTAACGCACTGATTTATTTGCAAGCAATCTGCTCCAGTATACTTCAGGGTCGGTTAATTAAGCCATCAACTATTGCAGAGTTATTCTGTTGTAGAAAATCTTCTTTCTACAAACACGACTTCACAATACTGTAGTGTGATTTTGTGCAAAATCTACATGTAAAAAATATGTCCGGTTGAGACATTAAATGTCCGCTGAAAGGGCCAGTCCGGTAGGACATGCTTGATCGCCGGAAAAAAGTACAAATTTCGAGGCCTGTATTGTGTCTTCAACTTCATACTGCTATGCTTTAAAAATATATTTGCTTATACATATACTGCCAATTTATAGTAAAAGCGTTTGTACAGTCGTCATCGTTCGTATGAAGCAGAAAGTTTGTGGTCAGCCGAAAGGACCTGGAACCAACTTTTCGTCAGATCGTCAAGTGTGCGGAGACCTGTTATTTTCGTTGGGAGGAGAATTTGTACAGTGATTTTGTAACATGTTTTGTGTAATTGTTTCGTAGTTTATCCTTAAAATCAAGTTTATAACTTCACTTGATGCTATGTGCTTTATTGTAAGAAGACAAAAATGGCAATGATCAAAACAAGCAAAGAAACAAAAAATGATGAGAACAATGTGAAGGTGACAAAAGTGCACTATTTTCTGCCAATCACTTATATATAAAGCTTTGGTAGAAAATTTGATTTGTTGCGGAATGGCCCGTTTCGGTGAGTCCGATTCGGTGAGTCCGATTCGGTTAGTCCGATTCGGTGAATCCGATCCCTTAACGGGGGATTTTTAAATTTTTTTTTAAAATTATGGGGTACCGTAGCCTAATTATCATTGCCGTTTTAGGGGTTAAGGTTAGGGGTTAGAAGTTAGGAACTCACCGAATCAGACTCACCGAATCGGACTCACCGAATAGTAGCAGACCCGCTTTGTTGAACCATAGACAAACAAAACAAAGTAATCTTAGCGGTTTTAACATGTATTACACATTGTTAAAAAAAATCAACTCAAACGTTTTCTACACGTACGTGTGTCCTTATCAGGGAATACTTAAATCTGCAATATATTAAAACTACGTATTATACATTCGAAGGGGCAATAGTTGAGCGTCACTTACATATTTTAAGTACAAAAAGTTTTGTCTTTTTTGTGCTTGTTGTTCATTGACTTTGCAACTTATGGTTTATTGTTCGTACGTATGTTCATATGCAGGCTGAAATGAAAGTCAAAAGTGACGGAGTTGAATCAATATCAGAAGATGGCAAACCTAAACCAGGTATTTATGAAGACGGTTCGGTTAGTTAGTATCAATGTTTAAGATAGGAACATAGCAACATTGTTTGTTGAATTAGTGAAAATAATCCCATTGCTGTTGTATTCACTGTGTTGGGTGTATTGAAGCCATACTTTGCAAGGTTTTGCCTGTGGGCCGGTACATTGCCTGCAGCTTTTACATAAAGTCTAAGATATAGATTGAAATGTGATTACAATAGTATTGTGTTTAACTTCATAAGTTTAGCACTGTTTCCAGTATGCTTGCAACTGCAAACGAGTGACAAAATATTTAACCCTAAACTGTCGGTTTGGCCAACAAATACATTATTCAGTACGGTATATAACTGCAGACAGTGTACACCGTTTCGGCCTTCTGGTCTCCTCAGTGCAGTAGGTACTCGTACACTGACATGTGACATTTTCCCATTTGTGGTACGTAAGTTCCAAAAATGGTACTTCTGCCAACCTTGCCAAAGTGCTCAAACTGCAAGCAGTGAGCTTTGCGCAATGCATAGCAAGGTGCCTCTAGTAAAGTGTCAGTATACATGTGGTCTGTGTCATTTTTACTGTTTTTTGCTGTGTGATATTTGATAATATAGTTGAGTACAATACCTTAGATCGAAGCAGTCTCTTTTCACTTTTTCCCATATTTGTACCAGACCCTCAACCTCTTGCAAAGCTAGATAGTGCCAAAGAGGCTCGCATAAGAAGATGGGAAAAGAAAATGCGCTTCCAACCAAAAAGCATCACAGTAAAACAAGGTGACTTGGAAGTACCACTACTGTTCAGTGCATTCTCCTAGATTACGTAGATTTGAGTGTTGGACCGCACACCATGTCGATTCTTATGTTTTGTGCGGGTTTCGTTTCTTCACGCACCACGATCGTGTGCTGTTTTACTGTCGAGTCGTAACACTGGAAGGTTTACGATTTGCATCCACTTTTTTTTCTGACACTCTCGGACTTTAGATCAGGAACATATGCTGACATTCATTGACAATTATGCAAATGACTTGTACAATGTATTGTGTGAAGAAAAAGGGTATCAAAAAGAAAACATGTTATCAGTTTATCACCTTTGGATTGTTGTTTCAGAAGAAAACCATGACTATTATAAGAAGCTTGTCGACAGCAATGAAAATCTCGAAATTCCTAGAGGTGATGTTTCTACCGTTCAAATTACCTTTTCAACATCATGCCAGTTCATAGTCCTGAAGTCTGAACTTCTTTTGAAGTTCATAAGAGAGTAACACCTTCTGCCTTGTAAAGTGCTGAGATCAACGCATGTATGCGGAATACTGCGCTATATGAAACACATTGTTGTTATTACTTAAAAGCAATTCGTTGCACTGCATCCTTTGACTGAAATCTTGACTCTCTCTGCCTGCCATTATGAATCGACGCTGTAGCAACATTAAACAAGCACCTTTTTTCTGGTGCAGGCTTGATTGAAGTGGGCAAAGCTGTAACTAATCTGCTTAATTACGAATCTTAATGAACATTAGGCTACAAACTGAGAACTGTCTTTTTTCGAGGTTTTGTGTTGTATATATACAGCATTGTCAGTTCTTCAACATGCATCGCAATATACTCAAGAAGTCAATGCTATGATGGCTGCAATCAAACAACATTCTAGCAACAAAACTGCTCTGCAGGTAACTTTGTTAAGATTCTTTACTAAAAAGTTGCGTTGTGTTGTATAAGTCTCTCGTTTTAAATCGTATTTGGAAATATCTCAATAAATCTCAGAAGATGAACCAAACTTTTCTCTACGTTTTGCATGCTTTTCCAACACGCATGTTGCTATGTAAGTAAACCAAACAGTTATAATACTTTAGTATCAAACAAATTGGCGGCCGATACTGCATCCAACCATCTCACATGAAACTCCTCGTACATTACTACAACGGCAAGTTATTCTCATACATTACTAATGCTAACACAAGCGAAACATTCCGAGTCTTTTGTATATTTCACAATCACATATAGCACGTACGTAGTTTGGTCAAACGGTCACTCATGCCACTCAGTATCCACAAAATATGTATAATGTAACATAACGTTCTAATTTTAGTGTTTGCCACGCCACATGCGCAGAAGGGCTGCCTCACACAACAACAAAAGGTTACCAGTGCGGCTAAGAGAGCTGGCGAAACAGCAGCACCTAGCTACCGGTGGCGATGGGGTGAGTTGATTTCCGTTTTTATCAGCCTAAGCTGGTTTAGTGTATTGGTATTTTAATCTTGCAAAGAAAAATTTTCCGTTGTGCTTCACAACAGTTACACAAGAAAGTTAATAAAGCTATACAGTGCAGCTGGGTTTAACATTTTGAGCTTAGTTGTTTTGTTTTTTTGCTGTGTGGCTTATACGCCTGGTTTGATTATACAGTATTGTGCATGTGATGATATATTTCAGTACGGTAGCGATTGATTTTATTACATACAAACAAGGGCTGCCAACGGAGTTTTGTTTTGTATCAGCTGATTTTGTTTCTTTTAGAAAGGAGCGAAAAATGTGAAACGAAAAAAGAGACGGAGACATCCCGACCTTCAAAAGGAATACGCCAAGCGAACAGGTTTTTAGACAACTGTGTAATAATTGCTCAGAGAAATCAGAAAATTCCTTTTTTTACACACACTACAAATGTAGGGTCTAAATTGATTGTGTTGTAAACTCATACACCTTCAAGGCTGGCCTCAAATTTGTATTCTTTTTCAACCTGCACTTCTGATACGTCTATAGTAGTTTCGCGTGGTTGTTTCTTCATAAAGTATTTGTGTGAAGTTTATTAAATCCAAACCAGATCATCGCTAATAAGAATCATACTAACACCGACTGAGTAACAATTTCCAGCTAAAGGCAGTGAGTAATTTTATAAAATAAGTTTCCATTGATCTTCCTGACCACATGTTGTGTCCTAGGGAAGCAAGGATGGTTGGAAACCCACCTCTGGCATGCCAAGAGGTTCCATATGTCCGAGAGTACTGATCCTCATTTCAGCAACTGGGGTCACCGGGTGCCATTGAGACCGACTGACAAGTCCTACCGCGCGGGCTACAGAGGGGTCGCTAAGCACTGTGTCATTCAAGTATGTCTAGTTATTCATGTCCAATGTGTGGACAGCTAACTTACATGATATGAATGAAAGAGTGGAAACTTTGGAAAGCTGTGTTTCCACTTTCCACATATTGTTACAACAATAAAGATTTTATAAACGTTGATACTTGTCCACTTAAACTGCAGGACTGAGGTAATAATTGTAGCGTCAAAAATGACATTAACTTTGCAAAGTTTGGGCGTCGGGCGGCACTAATCGGTGGTTTCTAATCTTTGGCCACGCACCTGTCTCAAGCCCAATATGGACTGACCTGGTTAAATTGTGTAGTTGTGTTTTCTCGATTTGCTTTAGTATCGCATTCTCCGAAGGAAAACTGCGGAGACCAAGTATTTAAGTGTTTTAGTGATAGCTCGACCTGGTTTCAAACCCAGGTCTACCGGTCTATGGGTGAATCGTTAAGCTACAATAAATAGATAGTGTTCATTGTTTACAATTCCTGCCCACTTTCCAGGATATCTCCTACATGAGATGCATAGAAGTCGAAGGCTCGAAGAAGAATCTCCAAAAATTCTTAATGTGTTTTTTGCACGACGAAGAAAACCTAGCCACAATGCAGAACGCTGCTGATAGCCAGAAGGAAATGAAACTCGATTTGTACGACAAAGACCAGACTCCAGCGATGTGCATTGGCCCTGCATCAGTTATGTGGATTCCTAACAGACCAGGTGCCGTACTGTTGATTATTTGAATTTAAATATTGTTTTATAGTTTCGGGAGAGAGTTTGATTTTTTGTACCAAAGACAGGCAAGACATAACGACACAACAATACAACAGGATTGAGCATTATAACAATATTATTCAATGGCAAGGGGTGGGAGCTGGCGATATGCTGCACCCACTCTTCGTCTTCACAATTGCTGAAGTGGTGACATCATATGCAGTTGAAGACTGCCGTGCAATTCCGCTCTTCTACAGTTATGACTACTGCGCCTAACTGAGTAATGTGATACTGTCCACACTCTTTCCTAGCATTCTATATAAACTTCCTCTCATCTTTACAGTTCCATCAAGTGCTTTTTGGATATGGGTTCATCCTATCATCCTTGAGCAATTGCTGATGTTAATGACAAGGCTAGCTTCCACCTTATCTATTGATGTCAGGTAGCTGAACAAGAAGTTGTTATATTTTTGTTCAAACATTGCAAAACTACTCATTTAGAGTCTTGAAATTATACAGAATCTTCAGTATCAGATTTAATATGAAGTAATCATAAAAGTGTAGCCATTTCTCATACCGAAATATAACAATCTTGTTTTATTTTTGCTCGCATTTTTCTACGTGTGTTGGTATCATTATATTTTGTAATTTGTTTATATTATATTAATATCGAATAAGGTTATGAAATTATTAAGCAAAGCTGGATGCATTTTTTAACAAAAGTTGCAACGTTCGTCTGCTGAAGGAGAAAGCAAAAGCAGAAACATGTAAGTTGTTTTAATTGCTTCCGATGTTTCTGCTTTTCTTTTTTTATTCATCAGATGAACGTAGCAACTACTATAATGCGATGGAAGTAACTAGTCTCGATGAACATCTAAAGTTTTCACTATTTAAGCCGATGTTTTTTTCTTTTTCAGAGATATATCGAGCTCTTTGAACAGGATCAGTCTTGTTGGGCCCAAGTCCAGTGTGACCCTTCTGTCTGTTTTGCGCAATTACAACATTAACATAGAAACAGTAAAAGGTGGACCTTTTAAATTTGTTCAACTTTAACTTACCGTGTAGATTTTGTTTCTCAGCAACCGATTGCAGCAAGAATTGACAGCGATAGACACGTATTTTGGCTATGAGGCTGGGCTCGTCAGCGTAGCACCACTAATTCATGTCACAGACTATCGACTGCTGCTCTAGTAATGTTAAATTGGACATAGTTAGTAGAGTCATTTTCAGAGGATCCGTGACCGTGTTTAGGATACCAAAGTTTCTCAGTGGATTTAACAAGGGCAACTGATACTAAAAAAAATAAGCTCCCATATACCTCGCGAAAATGGCGGGAAAGTTGTTATTTTAGACGTTTTTCAAAATGGCCGCCACCGCCATCTTGGAAAACTGATAAAGTTCTATTGGTTGACGTGTATGGCCAAAAATGACAATTTAGATGCCAATTCCTACTAATTTTGGTGTCAGAAACACAATGGGATGGCATAATTCATGATTCAGAGTCCCCTTGACCTTAAAATCCAAGATGGGTGACGTAAGCGGTCCCCTACTGTATTAAGATTGACTATCACTGCAGGACAAATATGATGCACAGCTGTCAGAATCACTTCCGCTATCATCATCGCTGTTCCCTATACATAGATGACTTGTAGTTGTTGGAAGATCCAGGGATGGTGGAAGTGCAGGTTGGGTATAGCGTACTGGGAGGCATATGCCATTTACAAGGTACCATCCATGGCCAATTGGTGATGGATGATTCTGAAGCTAGAAGTTTTTCTGCAGATATGTGAGGTAATTGGTGCGCTCTAAGTGTGGTCGTAGACTGTCAGAGTCAGGTACCAGTCTGATGATCGTCTTTTTCTTGAGTTCTGACCACTTCGCTGCTCTCACCTCTCCCAGTGTGACAGTGTCTTCTGTTTGGTGTCACGATAGATGTACCGGATAACAAATTTCTGTAAGTCATTGATGATTTCTTGTGTGACCGTGAAGATTGTGCCACAACTCTTAAGGAGGTTGTGAGCTTCTGATGATTGTTCTACACTGTCAACAATAGTTTTCTTGCCTACTCCATAAAAGCCGGAGTTATGATCGCATCCGGTAAGAACATGAAGTGGGATCAAAGACTCTGCCATTGCCTCATAACACAAACACCGAGCACTTATCAGCTGAGATTTGCGTTTCAAGCACAAGAGTCCTGATATTTGCCGAGCCACATAGGCTGCCTGAACATAGTTATCGGTATCCTTAGTGTCTATGACAACCGCTTCTGAATACCCCTCGGATCGCAGCTTACCATAGAATGTGCACAGAGCTGTGTCTGCTTCTGCATGGGCGCATGTGAGATTCTGCAATACTTCATCTGTGGTGAGATTCCTTGCTGGTTTGCCAACAACACAATATATGAGCTGAGTAGTAATTGTAAATGTCCTTCTTTTGAAGGCAGCCTCGATGAATGCTTGAAGGCGAAATTTATTCTCTGGCTTACTAAGAAGAGCATGAAAGTCTCTAGTAGAAGGAAATTTGTCCTCTGATTTCATAAACACATTGCGAATGGACTGATTTTTTTGACGGTTTTGTCTTTCACTATCTTTGATGGAGAAGTCTTGCTCGTACGAGTCTTTCACCAAGATAATACGTTCTGCATTCGTATATCGGTTCAGGACAAAGTTCACAAGTTTCTCACGATACTCTACCCACGTTAACTTGGTTCCATCTGCTTTTTCTCTGTCTTCAGTACTAGGGGTTGTTAGACGCCATATTAGTCCAATATCTACTATTGATGTGTAAATATCAGGGTAAGGCATGGATGTCATTGTCAGCTTTTCCTGTAGCTTACTCTTCTTCTTAATTCCAGATTGTAGGGATCTTAGTGTCTGATCTGACTGGTCAATTGGATCACCATGGAACTCGGTGAGACATGCACTGATATTCTGCACAGATTGTTCATCTATCTTCATCTTACTTGGGGCACAATCTGCATGCTTTCTTGAACCTAGCCTCTTGTGATTTGCGTGACGATGGACACAAACTTCTATCCGGTTGATGTTATTAACATTCCGGGTGTTTGACAGCAGTTGCTTCTCATTCTTGAGAATAGCCAACCATCCAGACTTAAGCTTGGAACCTTTATTCATCGTTGACTCTGTCCATATGTCTAGGCCAGGGCATTTCATGAGTAGGGTTTACCAGTCATTGATTGTGTAAACATGCCACACTCCATGAATTGTGCTTGGATATGGGGAAAACTTTCCAGGACTGCAATGAAATCTGGAAGATGACGTCCATATCTATCGTTATCATAGATACGCATCCAAGAAAGCATAAACTTCAGTGAGGACTTGAACTTCATCCAGTTTCTTTTCCTTATGGCATGGATATTTGAGTAAGTGTCTCTACCGCAATCTTGTTGGTCTACTGTACAGCGTAACTTACTGAGAGCTACCTGGATCTCTTCAGATAGAGTGGAACCTTCCAAACGTTTGTCTAGTGCATGGTGGACTATAAAGCCTCGTAGAAGAGTCCAAGGCAACGCACACTGCGGTTAAAGTGTTTTCCACGCAGAGCTTGATCTACGGATCCATCTGCAACGACACCTGCAGCCACCAGTACATCTGAAATATCTGAGCCTTTGAGCCTCTTGTAGACCGCATTGATGAAAGACATCTGGATATGAAAGGGTCCCATGATGGCAATATGTCAGCAGTCATGTCTGGATTCTCACTTTTCAATTCTAGCAATATTGCGTAGACAGGATAATCACCGACAATAACGGCAAATGGCATCTTCTTGTCATCACTTGCCTTCGCAAGCTTCCGCCGGACTTCACACAGAATGGTCTTGCTTGGTGGATCAGGATAAGTCATGTGATAAATTGCTTGACTTTTCTGGGTTTCTGGTGATAGCTTGGCCTGGAAGCCAGAAGGTAGATTTAACTCAGGCAGGTCTGGTTGGACAAACATGACATTTGTACGATGTGATTGGCCACTTCCAGTCAAAGTGTCACTTTCGAAGTCATCGTTGTCGACTATACAATGTATACATGTTGCGGGTGTTCCTTCAGAAAGTTCAAATGGACACTCAGTTGAATGCTTCAGGTCAGTAACTGACCAGAAATCTCTAAGCATAGGTACATCGTTGTAACTGATTCCCAGGCCATCCTTATGTAATATGTCTACCATTTCTCTTCTCTTTGCCATACCATGTAGCAGTACAGCTAGGTTTGTCTCAAATGCAGTACGTCTTCCAGTGATGTAGCTGGTCAAAATAGATGCAATTGATCTAACTGGGGGCGTCTCATCGACTTCAGACTTAGTGGGGTGCTTTAACCAAGTGATGAGCTTCAAGAGGAGATTATTTAGGTCTTCATTTTCTAACTCATGTATGTATGGAGGCCAAGGAATAGTTTTTGTTTTGATGATCTGATCTCTGAACCTCCCAGCTACATTCTTCAGCAGGTTATCGTCGCATACACTTAGAGAGTATATTGCAGCCTCAAGATATGAACCTACAGCTCTCGTATCATATACCAGTTCACTCACATTCTTTTGACCTCGTTCATGAAATACTATGTCATTTCCGAATTCCTTGATCAGAATTTCCTTCAAGAAACTGGACTTTGCTGTGGAATAGTACCCATAATTTGAAGTACCGGTAATGCGTTTGTAATCCAATAGTAGACCTTGCAGTGTACGGATTTCATGATTTTTAAAGATAACTTGACAGACATGATGAAAGAAGATTGCTTGGGCCTCTCGAAGATTAACCTGTTGCAGATGCTGTGTAGTTTCATCAGACAAAGATTTCTTCAGAGGATTGTTGACATAATTGCGCCAACATCGACGATGATAACGAACTGTCTGGGATAGATGCGAGTAGGGTATTCAATCTTTCTCTTATAAGCTCATCTAACAGACAAACTGTATGCAATTTGAACCGGTTCCATGCGTCTTCTGTTGACAGAAGCAAAAGTTTAGATTTGCCAGGATTACTGTTTTTTGTGGTCCCTTCATACACCACACACAGAGATTCTTATCATGAACCACTCCAGTACTAGAACGAAGCTTTTTAGGCACATTTCCTGGCAGTTGTTGACTTGAAGTTGATGCTTGAGCTTCTTCTTCCTATTCAGATTTCCGTTTACGATTCTGTGCTTGCTGAATATAGCGATTACTGCTGATCTGGATGTAACATTTACTATGCATGTACAGGCCTTTAGGCCTCTTGTCCCATTCCACTGCTGCATAGGCATGCTGAAATTTATCAAGTTCCTTACACCTAAAAGTCTTGCTCTTTAGATTCTCCCACTTTGTATCAGATGCATTGTCCATACGATCATCAGCTATACACGGTTGTTGACATAATATACATTTTAATTCAGGCCCTGGGTTAGGCCCATCACTATCTCTACCATCCATGCTTAATGAATCTTAAGCAATAGACCTGCAGAAAGTAAACAGAAATCTTGATCAGTCAGCATTCTTGGTTTACATTTTAGTTTCAGAGGATCCGTGACCGTGTTTAGGATACCAAAGTTTTTCAGTGAATTTAAAAGCATCATATTTGTCCTGCAGTGATAGTGAATCTTAATACAGTAGGGGACCGCATACGTCAGCCATCTTGGATTTTGAGGTCAAGGGGACTCTGAATCATGAATTACGCCATCCCATTGTGTTTCTGACACCAAAATTAGTGGGAATTGACATCTAAATTGTCATTTTTGGCCATCCATGTCAAGAAATAGAACTTTATCAGTTTTCCAAGATGGCGGTGGCGGCCATTTTGAAAAACGTCTAAAATAACAACTTTCCCGCCATTTTCGCGAGGTATATGGGAGCTTATTTTTTTTAGTATCAGTTGCCCTTGTTAAATCCACTGAGAAACTTTGGTATCCTCAACACGGTCACGGATCCTCTGAAAATGACTCTACTATAGTTAGAAACAAACACTTCACGAATTCTACACAACAACTGAGTAGAAATTAGTTAATTTTCTTTGCTTGTTGGTGGAAGAGTTCAGGAAGCCCTTTGTCGTTAAAATTGGTTCTTACACACTAAACTTTGTCACCAATATCAGCATTTACTTTGAATTAATTCGTGGAGAAACGTACCGTAACGACCAGCTGCTCATTTTATGCAGAAAACGATGCGGAGAGCGTGAAAACGTTTGTTAATAGACACGATGAAGAGATTGAGAAGCAATATTCCATCTTTGTTTCTGTGATGAAAGGTACGTGGACATTGTTGATTAATTGAATTACTAATAAGTTTCTCAACAATAACGTTGAGCACTGCTCTCTCCCTATTGGTATGCGATTCATAAAATCGACAACAACCACTTACAAAGTGATTGCTAGAAAGATATTTAAATTGTGGAAAATTGCTTACATCTAACCCAGGGTGTAGAAAACTGGGTGGATGTCGTTGCTGAAGAAAAGGGAGCTGAGAGAAAGGAAAGCAGTGTAAATTTAGTACATTTCGGATTAAACTCTTTAACTGACCAAAGCATGCTTACCACGCAGGCTGTCACCAGCATTATTACCATGGGACAAAAGCTGCTACTGAAAGTATTTGCTTTGATGGAGCGATGTTTCCGCTCGTTGTTGATGACCCCAGGCTCACTCTGCCACTGCAGAAGACGATGCCTTCCTTCAAAGCTACTAAAGGTAGGAGCAGCTCAGTGAAGAAGCAAAAGCGTTTAATTTCTTTATATTTTTCTGCTGTGCTGTGTACAATACGGAAGGCCGAACCAAAAAAGTTCGACTTTCCGTATTGTACAGTATATGCCCTGCTAACTTGTGAAAAATTGTGATATAATCAAACTTGTCAGCATTAAATTCCAGTTTGCTATCCAGATTGCTCTAACTTTGAACTTTAACGCACCACTTTGTCGCAGAGTCTATCGGCGTCGCCGAGACATCAACAGAAGACATGAAGAACCTCTCCGCTTCACCTTTATGGCACAGCTCGCTCAGAAAAGAAGTGAGTTATTCTTCAAGGATTCCCTTGATAATGAAATGGTTGATAATTTCTTTGTGGTTGTTCATGTTCTTTCTATTCTTTTAAAAATTGTATTAACACTTTGAGTGCTAAGCTAGGGGATTTATGTTTACTCATGTTCGAAGTTATGTAAATACGCCTAGGCCCTAGTGAGCAGTGAGCACCACTGGTGTATTGTAAACTCTATGTGCGAGAACAAGTATCTAGGCAAGATAACCTTCTTGACAATCTTCAGCCCATCACTGCTCCTCCATGTCTCATTGTTCTGATGGCCATTGAAAAGCGAAACTCATTAAATTAGTCTGTTCATTTCACAGTATATACTGTTCTGGGTCGACCTGTGGTGTGTTACTAGGGGTTGCTATGCACTGCACCTTAATGTTTTTCAATCTCGTGGATATCATACAGATTTCTTCATCCCGTCTGCCTGATCACGTTGTCAGTACTCGGAGGAATGAATCAAAATTCGAAACTGAAATTGACAAAAAGAAATGGTTGACGAATCTTTCCACTCCTGTTCCTGTGATGGTTGTGAGGAGGGCAGGATATAAGAACGCTGAATCTTCGAAACTGAACCTTTCAGTTGGTACGTTCTCTTTTGATGGCTTCGACACCGCAAGTAGTTCATCTCGCCACAGTTCATCGAAAGTTCAAAATGGTTAATCAAAACAGTGTTTCATGCGATCTGTATGAAGTAGACTACATAAAACTATTCTCCTACCCACCACAATAGGTATATCTTCGGTACAACCTGAAAGTCACGTAAAGTTGTCTTTTCGCACAACAGGTCTAAGTTTTTGAAGCTTTTTACAGACTCCTCCACCGATGAGGAAGAATCATCCAATAGAACCGTGAGATCCGTTCACGGTGGACCTCCAGATCACTTCAGCTCCGGGTGGGATCTCATTCTTCCTTCCAATTGGTCCATGCCATTCTGGATTCCTCTTGTATACCACAGAGGACGAGCCGTTGGATTAAAGCAGCAACTACACACATCTCTGGTATGCTGAAAAGGAGCATTTGCACTAGCCTACTTGTATTAAACCTACTTTCCAAATTTGGCCAGTTGAAGTTATAGATAAAAACATGATTTTTCACTTTTTGTTTGTTGTATTTTTTTAAACAATAATATGCATAAGTTTGTATCATTACTGTTCCAGGAATGCAAGATTCCTCATTTTCCTCGCGATTATCCCGATACGGATGCCGGAAAGATGTTTTGGAAAGCGGAAGAGCAGAAAAACCACAAAGATTATTACAAGTAAGTGTCAATAAGTTCTGTTCTCGTAAAACGCACACTGATGCACTTGCTCCAGTAACATGTTCAGTTGCTCACGCAGTTGCTTGAAATCCTGTTATTGTCATATCAAAGCAGAGTAGAATAAAAATACACTTATTTTCCGTAGGAAACCGCCTGCAAAACGTCCCAATTTGTCCGTGCTGGGATCACCTTTTCCGTTCGCTCCATATTGGCCTTATTTGTTCAAAGAAAACGACTCGTTATTGAAAAATAATGAAATTGAAAAAAAGAAAGTCAAGTCAAATCCCTGTGAGAAAGTGTTGGTTGGCGAAGGTGTTTTGGTGTCAAGTAATATTGAAGTTGAAAGAACATCTTCCCGCAATAATTCTAATTCAAAAACGTTGAAAAGACCTCGTGATGACCCAGAGTCGGATTCAAATGTGCCATGTAAAGTACCAAAGAAAAGTGATGATAGCTTTTCCAAGGATGCATTTCGCGTGCTAAGAAACAAAAAGAAATTGAGAATTTTACAACAATTTATTTCATCCAAAGGTAACTGTCTTTATCTCTTTTTACTTTGCTTTATTAACTATTTTTGCCATCATTGGCATCTATTTTATTTTTTTGTCATTTTTACAGAAAATGATTCGATAAAACCTTTGACTCAATTCGCATCAGCGGAAGAAGAGACGTTGGTCTGCGTGAAAATATCTGCCCTAAACAAGGGCATTCCTTTCCCGTTGTCCTCAATATACCTCCCGATGTCCGAGGACGTGGCAGATCTCCACAAGTCATTTCACGACCTGAAAGGAAAGGGATTATCTGAATGTGCAGGACCAATTGAACCAAAGCACTGGGACCCTTATCGAAAAGAAAGGTATGTTGTAATTTTTTTTTCAAAGCATTGCACAGTATTTTTAATCAACATAAGTTGCGGCACCATACTATAAAAATACAGCACGCTCCTTTGTGTTAATTTTGTGAATCAAGACAGCACTTGCTAAAAAAAGCTCTTCTTACATCTCATTAGTCGTTATTACATTCACTTCTTCAGGCGTTGAAAAAATGCGAAAAATTAGCCTACTGATTTGCTTGCTGGGCAGATTATGTAAATTTTGTAGATTGTGTTTCAATCTTAACCTTTTTACTAAAATTTGTTAAGTTTTTTTTTTTTTATGTTTTCCAGAAAACTGGCCACTCAAGAAGCTAAAAAGAATCGCAAACGGAGAAAAGAAGAAAAAGTTGAAGTGGTTCGAAAACAACCGCTTCATTTTCAAGTTCTTCCTTCGAGAAACATCGTAGGATTCGTCACTTCCGGAGACTTTCTTTTTTCATTTGCCGCTGGAGGCGGTATAGGTTTTATCAGTTTGAAAGGACTCGTTTCCCTCGTTCAGTTGCGTGAAAATAACTCGTGGTTGACAAGTTTTTTGAAAGATAATGCCCAATCCAGCGGGCTCCTTGCTTTAATGAGGAATGCCAACTGCCCGCAATATCGCTTTGTAACGCTCGATTTAGTTTTATAAAAGGTGAAGTAGCAATTGCTAAATGATCAATGGCTTTGTGTAAGGGTTGCATTTTCAATCTTCCAATTATGAATAAAACATTATGTGAATCTCTTCACTAGTTTCGACCTGAATGGTTTTGTGAAACTACTAAGATAAGAATTACATTTTATAGGCTAAAAAATTTAGAAAACAGTCAAAAGGATTGCTAGGCCAAGTGAGTGACGACAGGCCAATTGAGAGAATAATTTGGCCCCGGTATGAATAAGATTTTCGGCCCTCAAGTCAAGATACTTATAAGAAAAATGCACTATAAGCTACCAATTAATACGCGGTGGTTTCTTCAAGTTTTCAGGCCCTTTGGAAAGACTGGGGGTCCAAAAGTACTCCCTGCTACGCTACTGGTTGATGATAGTTCTCGTAATTAGGACAAAACATGCTTGGCACTTAAATCCAGAATGATCTGCTCATTTCCTCAAAACAATGTGCCTCACGAAGGATTAGTTAGCACGGTACACGACATCTACGTGAGACCATGTGGGCAACGGTAGCGAAAGTTTAGCCGTTTGGAACGATGGTGACTTATATACAGGGTTGCCATCGACATAGACCCCAAAATAAGGACAACCTAAAAATTAAATTTTCATAAGAAACGAAACAAACGTTTTTGAACATGATATATTAAAGGCGATAGTTTTTGCCAGAAACGATCTGTTCCAGCAACTTCTTGTTCGTAGAAAATACTTTCTGCATCTCATGACAGCTCAAGTCTAGGCTGACCGGTACCGTACCTTTAAATGTAGCGGCGAGATTTAACTGTCGTTGCACTAAGTCTGTTTCTTTTCTTGGTTCACTGAGCCGAAACAAGAGAGAACACCTGCTCCACAAACGCATTACTGACCGGAAGAGAGACGATGACGCTAACCAGCTTGTAGAGCAACATAAAATATTCGTCACTTGTAAAGATATTCATCCACTTGTCCTCAGGTTCATCCTTGCGGAACCCCCCATCTGGAATCTTCTTGAGCAGAGCAATGACAGCCGAGACCTCATCGAAGAACTCATGCTTCATTGCCATTGGCGGATCAATTTGTTTCGCTAACCCCTTAACTTTCTCATACTCAATTGGTTAGTCTCTTAGCAGGGTCCAGTTGATGTGTGTTGGAATGTTGGATGCTTATCAAAGTGTTACCACTCATTGATAAGTTTCTCGGCAGCCGATTTGTAGCAAGAATTGACAGCGATAGACACGCGTTTCGCCCATGAGGCTGGGCTCATCAGTATCGCACCGTATTCTAGCCACAAATTTATTTATTTATAAGTTATATTCCCAAAAAAATATAGAAAATTTGTAATTGTTAAAAATAAGATAAAATAAGGACTCAAGTCAAAAACAAGGACATTTCTTAGAAATAAGGACAATTAATTTTTCTAATTGCCCTTCAAAATAAGGACAAATTTTAGAAATAAGGACGGTATGGCAACCCTGCCTATATAATTATTTAGTTGCTTTGCGGCGGTAGCCACTATAACAAGTCGAAATTCTGCCACTGAAATTGACTACAATGCAACCGCCAACCAATCAGAACGTGTTATAAGAGGCTACCGTCCAATTGTGACCCTTCTAGCACTCATCCAGAGAGTTAATGCTTGTTTTGAACTTTATTTGGTAATTACAGAAGAAAAAGAGCAATAGCAGTGGTGAGAATCGAACACGCGTCAATGAAATGACTACTTTCTAGCCCTAACCATATCCCCTAAGCCAACCAGCTGACAAAAAATCCATCACTTAATTTGCTTTCTATGATCTTCTTTTCGCCATTTTTTACGTCACTTAAACCGTAGCTTATGATTGGTTGGTGGTTTCATTCTAGTCAATTTCAGTGGCAAAATTTCGACTTGTTAAAGTGGCTACCCTTTGCGGCGTCACGGATTATTGTAAAGCTTAAGAGAAACCCCTCAGAAAAGAGACAAACGAAGACTTCCCGAGAGGACAAACGAAGACTTCCCGGGGGAGCATGCCACCGGACCCCCCTAGAATACGCGTGCCTTCGGCACGCTTTAACTTCCCACCACTTTCATTGCTTCCCTTGCTCAACCCACCAGGATACGCCACTGCACATCAAGTGGCGATGGCTTAAATCAAACACTTTGTTGTTCTTTTCAATTCATCAAATATTTGGCCCTCCCCCATTTTTTTTCTGGCTACGCCACTGTACAGGTGTAAGATATTTTAATGGATATATACGGATACTTTAGACCAGGGGTCGGCAAACTTTCTGTAGTACTGGGCCAAATCTACAAACTTCCGGTAACGTGCGGGCCGCATAAATTTCAACATATAAACATATTTATCCTTACATTATCCTTAAAATCATGGCGCACCTGCAACCCCTGTTCCTGTGTCTATTGCACAATGAGACGTGTTTGTTGCCGTTTCATATTTATTATCAAACACGTATTAAAACGCAATGCATTGCTTTTATTTACTTATCATTTATCAATGTGAAGGATGATGTTGTTTCTGTGTCATGGCCAAGGTGTTTAAATCAACTGACAACTTTGTTGATGGTATTTGCATTACGTAACTTAATTCAAATGACGATCTGACAGGCGAGTGCGAAGTTTATTCTTTGCGTAATTCATTTTTGAAAAAAGCTGCTCACAGCATTCGACACAGCAATATGTGCTTCCAAACATGCACATTACACGTTTTGCATTGTCATACAGATGAGGATAGGTGGATTTCTGGACATATTCTTTATGTATAAAAGTTAGCAATTGAAACTGAATCGTATTTGACCTTCAATATGTTGGATGATTGAAGTTCAATTATTTCCATTTGCATCTCATTTGGCATAGTATTGACATCCATTGAAAACGTAAGGCAAATAAATCGAATCTGTTTTTTTGATTTTTCAAATCGCGAAATCGAGATTCAAAGTTAGTTTTAGTGGAAACGATAAGTGATATACGTACTTATCAGGGTTGGAAGGTTTACAAAGGCCAAAATTGGGAAAATGAGCAAAGTTGGAATTGATTAATTGAGTTTCCCAAAGACGTAGCTTGTTTACGAAGGCAGTAATAGCTTGTTCATATGAGAAGTGAAATCAGTGAGAAAGGCTAAATCTGTTAACCAATCAGGATCACTAAGTTCATCAATGCCGAAACCTGCATTCTTTTGTTTCAAGAAAGTCACTATTTCCTTTCGCAAATCATAAAATCGTTGTAACATAGCATTGCGACTTAGCCATCTAACCTCGCAAAAATACACCAGATCTTGATCCACAGCATTCATCTCTTCAAGTAAACTTTTGATTTGGCTGTGGTTAAGGCCTCTTGCCAAAACAAAGTTGATTATTTTAACAACAGTAGACATTGTTATGATATAAAATAAATTCATGCGTACATAATGATGAAACTTTAGTTTATGCACTAAAAGTAAGATCGTTCGAGGGCCGCAAAAAGTTTGTCCGCATTTGGCCCGCGGGCCGCAGTTTGCCGACTCCTGCTTTAGACAATTTCATTTCTTGAATTTCACTCAACGTAAGCTTTAATAATTCGTCGTCCAAATAACATATGACGCCCGTAGTAAATAAAAAAGCATCGAGGTTCAACTGCTCACAAAGTTCCCGGCTATCAGCACAAGGCTGTGCTGATAGCCGGGAAGAGCGCCCCTTTCTTCACAATGTCCTCTGCCCTGGCGCCTGCTGGTTTTGTTGGCTCTTTCTTTGTTTCCACAAAGATAAGAGTTAAACTGACTGGTAAAGCGGTGGTCGAATAAATTTGTGGCAGAATACGGTGCGATACTGATGAGCCCAGCCTCATGGGCGAAACACGTGTCTGTCGCTGTCAATTCTTGCTACAAATCGGCTGCCGAGAAACATATTGTTGATTGGATGGTCTGAATGGCTAGCGTGGAAGCTACACCGTTATGGTTGGCGAATCGCAGCTGCTCGCTGTACTAGTGAGTGCTCAGCCTTGTGCTGATAGCCGGGAAGAGCGCCCCTTTCTTCACAATACAGTGAGATATGTTGAAGCAAAGTATAGATGTTTGCACATGCCAGATATCCCTATAAATACAAAGCGTAATAATCGGTGGTAAATTTACCTTTTAAGCTAAATCTAATCATCGTGACGTCTTGCATGTCTCAAACGGGAAAGTTGCTAGACGTTGAAGCGATGCAAAATTTCTGACTGTTTCATCAAAAACTAGCCTACAAAACAGTAATGCAACTAATACAGTAGAGTGAGCAACGTTTGCTTGTTAGAGTTGAAGCCAAGCATGTAATTTAAACCAGGTCTTGCTACGATTGATTGATGTCTAAGATATAGTCCCTGAGGCAGAATAAAACCATAAATTTTAACGCAGCGTTACTGCATAAGCACCTGGTACCGTAAAGTACGGTAAGAAATTTACTGGGCATAATAAACTTTAAAAAAAGAAAAGTTTTAGCAGTGGGCTTAATTGCATGAAATCAATTGAAAAGATTTTCGTTATATTAAGAGATTAAGGCAGCTATTCAGAAAGCGTTGTAAAAGAGATGGGGCTGAGGATTGATGAGTTGCAATTAAAAAATTAAATTACAATTGGGCAAAATTTAGTTAGAAATGGTTAAAGATAGAATAAGGCTTCTAGACCTTGTCTTGTCGTGTTTAGGAATGTAGTATATAAAGAAGCAATGTGTTTTCCTCTTTATAGCTCATTGGATAAATAATAAATATCCCCCTTTTTAACGAATAAACGATTAGAAACCAGATTGAGTTCTGTCCAACTCAAATGCTTCCTAGGGCAAAATATATAACTTATTAGCATTTTAAAAAGGGCGCTACTACAACACGTTTAAAAAATTGCAGCATAAAAAAATCAAATGAGACTCTGTGCAAATAAACCAATTGTCATTGATGCTCATGATTAAACTATTTCAATATGATGTTTTGTGACGTCAAAATTAAATTATAACTCTCTCTTCTTCGTTTGAACCTTCTTCGCCACTCCAAGGGTCGAGGGGCTCTGCCTTTTACCACCCTTGGGCAGTGGCGGCGACGCGGTCTAGACGTTTGGGCAGGTGTCGAGCAGCCATTCAATTGATTTGTCATCCAGTTCACGCAGACCACGCACACCATTTGGCGCATGGTAGATGGCGCAATTACAAATGGTGTGGTCTACGGTTTGTTCCTCCTTGCCACACTCACAAATCGCGGATGGAGCCATCCCCCATTTGTGCATGTTGGAGCGGAATAGTCCGACGCCAGTACGCAGGCGGTTGAGCCGCACCCAGGCCTTCCTTGGCAAATGCATTCCGGTTGGGTGGTTGCTGGTGTCGGACATAGGCGTAGCCAGGGGGGGGCGAAAGGGGCCATGGCCCCCCCCAAATTTTCAAAGTTTAGATTCCAAAGTTGAGCCCTTTGTTGAAAATATAATAAAATTTGTAGAAACATGTAACGTTTTCCAAAAGATCTGGCTATTAACACCCCCAAGGACTTGTTTTAGACACACAGAAAGACACCAATAAATTTTGCAAATCGTAAATCGCGCAAATTTACGCGATCTACGTTTCTTTTTACTAATTTGTTGAAGCAATTTCAGAAGGGCTTACTTCGTTGGGTTTTTGTGTAGGTGAGTTTTTGGTGTTCTCTAATTTTAGCCGCAGTTTTTGCCTATTCGTGTGTAAGAGCTACCTTTAATAAGTTAATAGCTGTTTATCTGCTAATAAATTTCATACAAATATTACCTTAAAAGTGCAGGCCTCGAAATTCGTTTTTGTTGACGGCGGACAAACGTGTCCGGTCTGAGCAGCTATCTCGGCGGACAAATTAAGTCTCACGGCGGCCACACGAGTTTTAGCGTCGATCGTCATGCTTAATCAGTTTATCTTGATAATTCTTCGCCATTTGAAAAGACCAACGACGTGCGTTTGAAGAGTCAAAGCGCCGTGTAGCTGTTTAATATGCCGCATATCTGATTAACTTCTACCGAACGAGGTTGTGTAGCTTCTTGCGTCACAATGCTCTGGACACGAGTCGGAAAACTTCTACACTAACGCTACTATTTTCTGCTGTGCAAAGTTTCACTAGGATTTTTTTCTTTAAGTTTATTTTTGCGTGTCATGTGAGCGAAAGTGGATTTTCCCTGGACCTTTTTTTTACTTACTGTACGTAATACCAAAACTTAACAAATTTTGCTGCATCTTGCTGTAGGAGATCAAAGCCAGACATTGTGACGTAAGGCTTGAACTAAGTTGCGCGTGATTGCTGTAGAAAAATCGTACCGTACTCCTATCGATTCTTAGCGAAGAATTAACCTTTGTTACGCTGATTCGATGTCATCAATCGTTGAAGCAACGTAAAAATCGAAAGTTTTCCTGCTTGAATGGAAGCTGAGGATATCGTACAGTATTTTAATTTTCTAGATGCGCGCTAGAATGCGCGAGAAATCATATTCTCGCAAGTCGCAACAATTCGACGTTCGTGCTATGCAATGACGATTTGTATCGCTAGTTCCTTTGTTATTTCTCGGCGGACAAATATGACCGATCTAGATGGTACTTCCCGCGGACATCACATGCTGTGACGGCGGACATGACCGCCGTGTCCGCCGTGAATTTCGAGGCCTGAAAGTGTTTCCAGAAAGCGCTATAATCCATTATTTGAGTGTAATTTTGCAAAAATTTTCCGGGGGAGCATGCCCCCGGACCCCCCTAGAATACGCGTGCCTTCGGCACGCGCTAACCATCCACCAGCTTTATTGCTTCCCTTGCTCAACCCACCAGAATACACCACTACACATCAGGTGGCGATGGCTCAAATCAAACACTTTGTCGTTCTCTTCAATTCATTAAATACTTGGCCCCCCCCAAATTTTTTTCCTGGCTACGCCACTGGTGTCGGAGATGAAACTTTGGAGTCTTGAGGAGTTCTTCTTCTACTCCGAGCTCCATTGGTGGTCCGCCCAGGTAGCCGCACTGATGGATTGGTCTTCAGCGGTTTTCATCAGGAGTTGTGCGGCACGTACAAATGGGTGTCTCGATTTTAGTCGCAGAGGTTTCTCGTTCACAGACTCATAGAGACTTGAGTAGAGCAAGTGGTTGGGGTTCGTAGCGCGACGAGAAAGAGACAGAATAGCTTTTTCGCGACGATGCTCAGCTGGTTGGATGCCTGCAAGGACAGGGAGATTTTCCAATGATGTAGGTCGCAGGCATCCTGTCACGATACGCAAGGCGTCGTTTATGGCAGTGTCGATTTGATGACAGTGGGCACTGCGGCTCCAGACAGGGGCATAGTATTCTGCTGGAGCGTGAATTAGCGCGATGGTGGCAATGCGCAGGGTATCGAATTATAACTCTCTGAATCAAATGCATCGCATGGCAGCACTTGGCGAAGCTACTTTGACCAGGCTGTCCACCACCTGCTCTAAACAAACATTGAAAAATCAAACTCAGACAAAAGAAGGATCTACACATCATAATTGCGTGGAATGTGAATGTTGCCAAATTAATTGATCCCTTAGCCAACATTGTACAAAGCACTAAGTGCTCAATCAACCCAATATTAGTATGCTACTTTCATCCGTTAGTTCCCATTATCGTGACGTTCGACGTTGCCCAAATAGAGATTTTCATCAGGTAGAAAATAGGTTATACTTAAGATATGCCTATTGGTTACATGCTTAGCTTATATTGCTGACGTCGCAATTAAGACGCTAAACATAACCAAACAGACCATTTAAAAACCATTCAAGCAAGGAAAGCCTCACCTGCTGTATATTTTTTCATATAGATTATTTCCGTATTTCTTTTGAACATAGGACTGCTGGATTTTGAGAAAGTAATTTTCAAATATGTCAAAGTATTATAAATGTTTAGTTTTACTTCTCATACTCGGCTTTATGTTTGGTCCGGTTGTTCAAGCTCAAAATCTGGGCAGTACTCTCAGTCTTTATTTGTCTGGTGCTATCGATTTCAACACATACCTTCTCTTGAGAGCATTACGTAATCAAGATAATGATGACGATAACGGGGATGGTACGAAAATTTATAAGCAACCTTTGATTATGACTGCAAAGTGCAGTGGCAATCATTAAACTAACTTATCGTACTGTGAGTTTATAAAACGCTTTTAACGTTTGAACCAGCGACACCATTGACTATCACTCATTTTTGTTTTTTTAAGTTCCAAACTTAAGTGCAAGTTTAAAAATGTTTAAAATGCTGTAAAGCAACAAAAACATGTCCATAGCGTTTATTCATAACATATTTTATGTAGCCTAGTGATTGCCATGTCGTAAAACTTTTGAAAAGACAGCTGGATGATCGTTGGCGCTACTAGTTTGTTAGGACAATAAACCTGTTGTTTAGAATTGAAAAATATATTTCATAATATTTTACAAGCAAACATTTTCGTTGAAGTCTTGACTGCAGTAGCCTATGTTCGAAAATAATATATTAAAGGAAAAAGCAGTATATTTTGCATTGGCCTGTAATCGTACTTTGCGGTAAAGCTATGTTGCAAATCTGTTTGAGGACGTCTTCCCATCGAGTGTATAGAGAGTATAGAATTATTGCCTCAGAGAGTAGGCTACATAGCCTACACACCAGACGTGGTTAAACTTTCGAAATGTCATTTTTAGATGGACCCAGAGTTACTGGACGTTGCCAGGAGCTATGTGGACCACGTGAGGTCTGTATTTTTTCAGGGTATCCACTGCGTTATCAATGCATCTGCGATCCAGCTTATTATTGGACTTGTAACAACGTACGTATGTATTTGAAACTGCTTTCTATCGGAGCTTAAATCACGCTTTATATTGCTGTTAGAGTCAGATACACAAGCCTAATGTGTGACAAAAATAAGCATAAATTATCACAAATCAGTAACGCACAAAGTCTCGATATCAAAATAGCAAATACTTTCTCTGACAAATATAAGGGCTGTATAAAATATACAGGACAAAGCTTGCATAGCCCAGTGGTTCCCAACACGTTTTTAAGGCTACCAATTTAAAAAAAAATTCAGTTCGATAAAATCATGTGACCCAAGCAAATTGTCTTAAAAGCCATACAAGATTGTGTTGCAAACAAACAGCTCTACAAAAGCAATAACTTTTTCCGAAAATAATATGTTTATCAAATTACTAATGAGATAGCTGTGCTCGCTTGCTGTCAGCGAGTTTTTGAAATCGAGGCGTTATTTTTCTTAGGCAAAGCCGCATGTCGGCTTCAACTTTCAGCCGGTTTTGCTTTTTAGTTTTCAATGCACACATAAATCCAGTCTCACAAAGCCAAGTTGTTGCCTTGCCAAACCATTGCTTTGCATAGATAAATTTAGAAAATTCAAAGAGTCAAGTACAGTATATCGGCAAGGTAAGCAACTTTTGCACTAAAGTCTTGTTGCAAAAACTCCTCGGCTAATCGAACACAGTTCTGTTGTCTCAGGAAGATAGCAATCTCTTCCTGCAAATCACAAACTCGCTTCAGGACACGATCTCGTGACAACCATCGCACTTCAGTGTGCAGCAGCAATGCGTGATAATCAGATTCCATGTCGGTGCACAAAGACGAAAACAAACGCCGATTTAGTGGCCTTGCTTTGATGAACTTTACCCACTTCACAACATCATTCAACACTTCGTGCAGCTCTTGACTCTTGAGACAGCTTTTTTTGCGGCAAGGGCCTCTCTGTGGAGAAACTAATGAGTCCATACAGCATTTGGGGCTTTGTCTTTGATGTATATTACCGCACCAGACTTGATGCAAATAGCTTACATACAGTGCACGTTCAATGTAGGTCTATAGGCCTATCCCGTAATTTTGGCAAGTTAATTTATGATTGAGACTGCAATTTCTGTTGGGTTTACATTTAATAATAGCCTAATAACAATAATGAAAACGAAAACTGTTAAAAGTTCTTGCACTACCAACATGCTATAAAGCTTTCCATGTCTCGACATGAAACGCTTACTTGTGTTTATATTTTTCAGTTTTGTGATCGATCTCTTGACGTTTTAAAAATTTTTTATTGTTATGTTTTCACCCAAGATGCAATATGCCTGAAAAACAAGCGACCCAAAAAAATAATCAGGCGACCCAACTTTGAGTTGCGACCCATGCGTTGGGAACCACTGATAACCTACTCAACAACCGAACCAGACATCAACCTATGTGGCTTATAGCTTTGAGCAAGATTGTCGAGAAAATGTTTGAATAAAATGTCAAAACAATTTTTAATGACATCCTCTTAAGAAGCAAACACGGAAAATCATGTAGTGATGTTTTATTATTGTAAAAATCCAAGGTCTTGTAGTTGCCCCATTGTTCCTGTCAGTTATGCTTTTAGTTTTATGACACAACAAGGCGGCCTGACAAACTTTTTAATTTTCGGTTAGCCCACTGTTTAACGTACTATAGCAATTAGCCAGTAAGCGAAAGTAGGCTAATAAAGATAATCTTTGCCTGAAAGCGGGAATTGAAATGTATTTATTTGAAGTTCCAATAAAAATTAACTCATTATTATTCTTTGCAGTACATTGTCGGATGAAATCTTTTGAGAGAAGCTTCGGTGTTTGCAATCATTTTAGGCTATCTGATTTGTAAATTGTTTTGAAGGAGTCAGATTCCTAACGAAAGTAGCCTGTTGTAAAGTATTTCATTCTCATGTGTTTTCTCTTATTTCTTTCACTTGATAAAAAATAAATAAAATGCCCAAAATGTAGATAGGATCAAACCCATGTCCAGCAAACGCTTCGAAACTAAGTTGTTTTCATTTTCAGTGCTATTTAATCTACCTAGAAGTGTTTTACTAATTTTATTTACGTATAATTATTTTACTGCTTGTTAAACTTAATCAATTGGTATGGGCTTCTTCTTTTCTTGTTTGTATGAAATATTTTTTGCATGTTTCCTTTTGTACCGTACGCTATGATGTGAATTAAATTTTCCAAGATCTTGATGACTTTTTAGCGGTTCTTCCGCTGATCAAAACTGTGTTAGCCTGGAGTTGCAATTAGCCTATTTTCACATATGTACGTATACGCCGCAAATTCTACGCCGCATCTTTTTGTTTACGCTAACGCTTACGGTCACATTTTTTTGGAGAGTTGTCGCTTGAGACTCCGCCGTGAAGTTTTCGCGGTTTTTTAGCGCATAGCGTCAACGCATACTTTTTAATGTCTTTTTTTTTTTGCTACAACACGCCAATACCTTCCAGCGCTGCAGTTGAAAGAATGTTTTCAATGGGCAAAGACATATTGAAACCAAAACGCAGCAAAATGTCAGATGAACACTTTCAGATGCTTGTGTTTCTTTGTGGAAATTCAAAATAAAACTTGTTTCGAGAATTCGAAATTCGAAATGAAATTTGTTTCGAGTAGTTTATACTATGTGAATGTTTGGCATCTAGCAAACAAAATGAGTTTACGCTAGTGCATGCGCTGACGCTGACGCCGCCAAATTTTTTACAAGTTACGTTGGTGCATACGGCGTATGGTTTTTCGAACGTTTGCGTTTACGCTGACGGCGTCAATATTGTTTTGTATGCGCGTACATCACTGCCTATTTTTAACGTGTAGTCTATTGAAAGAAAATTCAATACATTTATAATTTCATCCAAAAACAAGTTTTCATTTTTTCTACAGCTCGTAGTCGCTTACGAAGTACCAAGGTACCAAAATTTAGCCTATTAATGGAAATAATCCATCGACTATCCATCGTTCAATGCAGTAACACCACACCAGTTTTTTTTGTGTTATTGGCCATTATGGTGAGAGATGATGTTAGTGGAAATTCCTTGTGACAAATGTAAATTTAAGGCACAGGAGGCAAGAGACATGGCAAAAACTAAACAAAAGCTCCCAGCAGCGTAGCGTCTAAGGGGCAAAACCAACCAGACCAATATCGTCCTAGTCTACTCCTATAGCGTAAACAGGAGACTGAATCGGTAAAATGTTTCACAAATATTTCTCTTGCCTTTATTTTATCATAAACATGTTAGAAATAACAAAAAAACATGCATTTACACTCATTGTTATTGAAAAATTCCCATGAATAAGTAAGTAGGCTACTGTGGTTTAAAAATACTCATGCATAAATGGAACTTTTTAGTGCACCTTTTTTTAAGAACAAGTGCAATTTTCTCATTTGTGTCTGCAACAAAACTTGTCTGTGTGATGACTGAAATGTGACTTTGTCATCTGTTGTGGAATCTAAATAAGTTATGGTGCTTTTTTATTTTCATTGTTTATATTTGTACCGTAGGCTATAGCCTACAATTCTCGCAACAGACGAAATAAAAGGTTTTGAATCTTTATCCTCGGACTGACAAAGCTTTGATAGGTTATTCCTGGTAGTTTCGCATAGGCTACTTGTAGAAGTAGAGGCTTTTCACGCAGGGAGGGCTACCGAGACTAGCTGAGTGAAGTTTCTGATTGTTGAAGTGTCGTGTCCAGGGAATTATTCCACCCACTAGCTGCCGCTGAGTGGAGATTGGAGAGCAGTCCTAAAAATGCGTTGCTCAAGCGCACACCCCGAGAGTCGAACCAGCGCCGCTTGATCTTGAGTCGGGTGCGTAACTTATAGTGAACTAACAAGACGAACTGCCAGGGGCTCCGGACACTTCCTGAGAGTGGTGGTCACAACGGTGAACCATAATCTCTTCGTGGGAAATTGTAACATAAAGTTTCCGGATCCATTCGTCTGTATGCAATGACCGAAAGAAACACTCTTCTGAAAAACGTCTATTCAAGAATTGTATTTCTGTAAAAATAACCCCAAGGCTGTCGAAAAATGAAAGAAACACCGTACCCACTGAAACTTGTCATTACAATACAAATTACTGAGATAAAGACGGAAATTTCGTCTAGTTAGTATAAGCACAAACAAAACCGTTTTAATATGCGACCAACTTTTCAAGCAACAATTTTAAGAATGAGAGAATAGATTGCAATATTCCAAACGCACGTAACCATCTTCTGTGACGTAATAATGATAAGCATTATAAAGTTATTCAAGCACCTGTTAAATCTGGCTTACACCATATCTCGTAATTCAAAATTTAACGATGATGTAATGCTTTACACACAGGTGTGACAAAGGTGATGCAGTCTTTGCTTATTTCTAGCAATAGTCCATATGACGTAAGACGTCAGGTTCAGTAGACAACGGTTTTATGTGACGTTTGATTTGTACAGAGATTGTCCGTAACATAGCGGCCCCTATAATAGTTATGACAGTCTAACATGGCATAACTAAAAAAAAATTGAAGGACAATCGTGAGCCAATAAATAAAAACACACGATACACAAATTGTTTGAATCACTTACGTTTAAGTTAATACGCAAATACAAAGGGCATGCAAATAATGAACAACAATAAGAATAATACGCGAAGATACATGAAATTGGTACCATAATAGGTACACACTATATACAATGGTTGCGATAATAACCGACTGTTCTGGGATCAGACAATGGCCGACCACCGCAGACAGAATTAGGCTCAAACCCTAACATTTAAGTGTTCTTTACGGGGGCGAGGCACGAAATATCCCTCAACACGTAGTCTACTTTCACTTTCCCCGTACTCTCATCACAGTTGCAAACGGCAACTTTAGCTCTACGAACCACAGGCTTCCCTTTCCTAATTTGTGGAACTACCTCATGCACCCTCCCAAGTTGATACTTCCCACGTTTACCAATGTCTTGGAGAGAACCCACCACTACAAGTTGACCAGGCTCCGAATTCTCGGCCATTTTTAACCATTTTTTCAGCCCTGAAGCCCTGGCAAGTAAAAATCGATCCATTTACAGTACTCTAAAACTGCTGAGAAAGTACTAAATTGAACCGATAATCCCTTCTTAGTTGGTCACGATCATGTGGTTGCCCAACAGCACAGTATGGGTTTAAATATGGGGTCAACAGTGAGGCAGGGGTGATGACAGTAAAATCCCTAGGGTCGTCACTCAAAGGTACCAAAGGGCGTTCTTTCACGATCCGAACAGCACTGCTTGTGTACGTAAGCAGTTCAATGAAATTGGGCTTGCGTGTTGAAGTGTCCAAAATGTGAAAAAAGTACTTGGTCATATCGGCCACGAAACCAAATCTACTAAGCCGAAATCTAGCCAAGACATCTGCCAGAGGTTTAACAAGTCAGGACCCGAAAACATTACATCATTAACACAAGTTCCTCGAAATTCAGACTTGCCATTGTAAACAATGCGCTTTTTTAATTGTGACGTCACAAAGTATGGTAAATACCACTCAAATCCCTTGACATTTCCTGCTTCACCAGCACGCTCAATATAACCATTAGATTTAAGATCTTTCATGGTGTCAGTAAGGAAATCACAAAGTTCAGGTTGTTTTAAAGTCTTTTTTCTTAAAGCAGCAGCTCTATCTGACGCCAACACAAAATTGTTAGGTAAATCAGTATCTTCCTTCAACGGTACAGGTATCTTAAATCGACCATCTTTCAACTCAATATTCGGTTCAACAAGTTCTCTAGCCAAAATGTCATTGCGAGACAATTCACAGGTTTCATTTTGCAAGGTCAAATCCTGAATGACTTTATTTAGGTCTGCTATTTCCATATCACGAGACTCAATTTTACACTGAAAGCCAGAGATGACATCCGACTCTAAAGACGTCTGCACTCTGCACACGTTAGCAACGCTTTCATCTAAGGGTGACTTACCACCACAAGCCAACCAGCCGAGAGGAGTGAGTAAAGCATGTGGTTCACTACGATTTTCACTAAGACGCTCTTCTTTAGCACACATTAAATAAGCGTTGTCGTTGCCAATCAGTACATCTACAGTACTACATTCACTCAAATAAAACATATTCGTGTCATGAAAATGACGGAAACTACTTAAATCCTGCTTATGCGGTAAAGTTTTAACATCGTCAGCCCAAGCTGGGTTAACCACCGCAGTTATATCACAAAACAATTCATCCGTCTTTAACAACTTGATGTTGAGTTTAACAATGTCAGCACAAGTAGCTTTCTGACCAACCAGGGTATCTATTTCAAACGACGCTTTATCGGCTTTATCGTACGGTTTAACGCCAAGTTCGCACACCAAATCACTCGAAACAAACGTCAACTGCGAACCAGGATCATGCTGACAACACACCAACTTGGATTTACCCGTCATTGGATTCAAAACACAAACAGCAGTAATGCGGTTGAAGGCTGCTTTAACATTTCCAATCTTAACATCACGCACAGGAACTCTGGCACCAGCATCATCTTTGCCGATCGAATCCAGAGAATCACGTGACGTCACATAAAAATCATGCAGAAGAAAAAAGTGTTTCCTATCGTTGTTAGGCCCACACTAATGGCAGTTGTTTGCATGATTATAGTCCCTAACCATATGCTGGCGCAAACAATTCGAACATTTGCCAGCTTTCACAATAACATCTCTCCGATCTTTAGGTGTCAAGCGCAAAAATTCTTTACAATTAGACAAAGAATGATGTTTGACTTGACCCGGTGACGAACAATAAATACATGCCGGTAGGTCTCTTCGTCTGGCCTCACCACCGCGCGGTGCGCCAACAGCAGTCGAGTACTGCGAACTCCCTGACATCACATTATCATGGGGTTTTACCGACGTCTGCCTAACCGGACATGAAGACAATTTTCCTTTGCCAGACTTTTTAAAATGCTGCGACTCACCAGAATCGCCCATTAGCATAATGCTAAAATCAGTCGACTTGCGCGTTTCCTCCCGTACTACAAAATCGAACAAACTCTGAAAAGTAGACTCATCAGTGCTACCATATTGATCACCTAAAAAGTCAAGATAACGTTGCTTAGCGTCAAACGGAAGTCACTTAGCCAAATCCAAAACAAAACACCCTTCCAATTTATCACGCTGACCATAAGCTTGCGCGTAAAGCAGACACTGCGACAATTCATCTTTCAATTCTTTCAAATCACTGGAAGAGATCGAAGTTAATTTGCTACCATAGCAGTACTTTCTAATTTCCGGTTCGGCGAAAAGACCTCCACGAACTCCAAAACGTTGGCACAAGCGAGCTAACGACATTTCTATCCTGTCTTTCTCCGACAAGCCAGGAGTGTCAGAAACCAAATTAGCAATCGTTTGCGCAGCTGTTTCAACACAAGCTGCTTGTAACAAAGTCAAACGAGTCCCCTTTAAAAGGCGAAGTTGACCTCAATGCCATGATACGATTTTTAAAGAAGACAAATGGCATATTATTACCATCGTAACCAATCAAGGCCGCCTTATCGAAAAACGTCCTACTATTTTGGTATTCAAAAAAGCAATCCTGTTGTTGAGAACTCGATTTAGCGGGAGAAGACAAGCTATATCCCTTAAGAGGCTCAGGGGGCTCAGTCACATGCACAGCCCGATCACGATCCTCACACACGTTAAATTCAGGAGACGCGATAGGCCTCTCACAACCACCCAGATTACGTGTAGCTGGGCGATCAAAAACTAGCGGCGCAGAAAACTGTGAAGGGGGCAAAACATTACTGCTAATGGCGGCCCCGTGACCTGTACGCTCTGGAATAGGAGTTCGGTTATAATTCGGGCGTTGGCTCTAGAGCCTTCGGAAGACCCTTAGCCGCGGTCCCGAGACCTCCTGAAACAGCTTGAAAACGTGTGGATTGCACTGGTCCACCCACGGATTGAACAGGCGTCTGGAAAAGGTTATGTAAATTAAACTGCGATTGATGTTCACTTCTGGAATGGCTAGAAGAGCCCTTCTTAGAACTACGCCGACAGATCACCTCTGATCGATATTCAGTTAAAACTACCTCTTTACGTTGTTCAGCCCTCAACAGAGCGTCTTTGAATGCGAACTCAGCAGCTCTCGCTTCGGCTCTCGCGGCAGCCTCAGCAGCTCTCGCTTCGGCCTCAGCTATCGTGGCAGCCTCAGCAGCTCTCGCTTCGGCTTGTATCTGGAGCTCCTCTCGTCTCAGCTGCAGGTTAATTTGTGCAACTATCCGTGACGAGCTCCTAGACATCCTAGTGCTTACATTTGAGGCGCTATCCTCAGGATGTATGTCAGCATCCAACATATCTGAGAACTCACTTACTTTTTGTTCGAAGTTATTTTTTAACGAGTTAAATTCGGGATCTACCCTATTACGAAGTTCTGCCAAAATTGCAGAGTTAAAAATTTTACTCAAAAGAGCATGGAAATGCCGTAATTCTTATTCTAAAGTAAATAACTTAGATCTAAAAATTAACAATTCCTGCTTATTACCCAAAGAACCTAGGGCTACAGAAAGTTTTCCAATTTGAGCCAAAATATCCCTTCTAATATGCCGGGCCTCTCGAACTGACTTAGCCTCATCGTTACTGGGTCCCTCCCCAGAATGGCCTGCCCGACCGCAAAGAACATCATCAGGCTTAAACTCAGTTGAGTCGACGGCGGTCAAGTCCTTGTCGCCACCGAGTGTAGACATATTAAATGTTGGAGGTTAATTTAACAATTAAAAAATTAAGTTACACAAACACACAAAATATTACAGTAGTTATAAAATACTTAACTGCAATGACTGTAAAAATACAAAAAGAATTTAAATGCACAATACCGTAGTTGTAGGGGTATATGAAATCCTACCACTTCTGGAAACTTCCAATCTAGGCTATTGAAAGTTCCACAAACTTGCTTGGATTCGTCCACTTGAATCTTCAAGCACAGATCGATTGTCTTTAATCTTTTTTCTTGCCAATGAATGTCAATGTTGTTTTTCTTCAGAACCAACAAAGAAACGTCTTTAATTTTCAGCTTGAAGTTCTTCAGTACCAACTGAGAAGAAACGTCTTTAGTTTTCTTTTGTGCTTCTGGGACTGACAACAACACGTCTTTATTATTTCTGTGCTTCTGTAGCTTACCAACCAACAACAATACGTCTTTATTATTTCTGTGCTTCTGTAGCCTACCAACCAACAACAATCCGTCTTTATTATTTATGGTCACAACGGTAAACCATAATCTCTTTGTGGGAAAATTGTAACATAAAGTTCCCGGATCCATTCGTCTGTATGCAATGACCGAAAGAAACACTCTTCTGAAAAACGTCTATTCAAGAATTTTATTTCTGTAAAAATAGCCCCAAGGCTGTCGAAAAATGAAAGAAACACCGTACCCACTAAAACTTGTCACTACAATACAAATTCCTGAGATAAAGACGGAAATTTCGTCTAGTTGGTATAAGCACAAACAAAACCGTTTTAATACGCGACCAACTTTTCAAGCAACAATTTTAAGAATGAGAGAATAGATTGCAATATTCCAAACGCACGTAACCATCTTCTGTGACGTAATAATGATAAGCATTATGAAGCAATTCAAGCACCTGTTAAATCTGGCTTACACCATATCTCGTAATTCAAAATTTAACGATGATGTAATGCTTCACAGGTGTGACAAAGGTGATGCAATCTTTGCTTATTTCTAGCAATAGTCCATATGACGTAAGACGTCAGGTTCAGTAGACAACGGTTTTATGTGACGTTTGATTTGTACAGAGATTGTCCGTAACAAGTGGGGGTAATTTAAGCAGGGGCCGGAACGATGTTTTGACATCGACAGGGGGCTTATTGGATTATTGCATCACATAGCCTATACTTCCGGGATGTCGCCACCCAGACCCTACCTCGCATTACAGAAAGCTTCAGTTTCTTATATAGCGTTTTAGGTGGCACGTTTCGCGCCGAAGGCGCAAAATTTTTGCCTTTAAAGTGCCCCTGACAGGTTGGACCCAAGTATAGTAAATTTTCTAAGCATTTTCTAGCGCAAAATTATGCTTAGCGAACTTTTTAATCTTAACCTCAAAGCTCGACTGGTTAGGGCGAAATTTATACAAAACGACAGTTCCGCAGCGCCACCACAGGCGAAACTCCATATTTCACTGCTCTGGGACGACTTTGGTGGTATTACGTCATCGTGGGTGGGCGTTGTTAGCGACGGATGAAACAAATGCTTTCTAGATGTAATTGGTGGATCACAGTTTGGTCGGAGTTGGTACAAGTGGTTGCTTTTTTCAAAGATTTATTGTTTTTTGCAGTTTAATAAAACTGTACTGGATACGTTCCTACAAAACCTAAAATATACTTGAAGTGAAAAATGAAGAAATCGTACGAATCATCATTCATATTTAATTCATCATCATTCATCACTATTCATAAATAAATAAAAGTTCTCTCTCTCTCCCTCATAATGTGCCTTCAGTTGGCCATTGAAATCCGGTGTAACGGCCATCTGGACTTGAAAATTGTTTCGGATTCGCCAAACAATGCATGAAGGCAGCACAATCCGATTGTTGCTTCCGAGAGCACCACCTTGTAGTATCCACTCCAATACATACCTGTAAGCGACTAATTACCGATACTGCCTGCAAGGAAATAAAATCACTTCGTTTAGTGTGCATTCTTTAGCGTTTAGGGTATTTTTAGCCTAATGTAGCATCCTTACTCTTTTGATAGGTCTCCGTTTTCTTCTTTCGGTTTATTGTTTTTTTCTCGAGTTCTTCCGGCTCCTCATAAAAAAAAGGTCCTCAGAACTGCAAGATGTAAGTGTGCCTCAAAATCGGTCAAATTGGTAACACAGCTAGATGCGTCTTTCTTCAAAAGTCCTTTCGTCTATGGCACTTCATGGCAACATACACAATCATTGGGCTGGGACATAGACTCGCACTTGTGGCAAACGCACCACCTACAGTTCCCAGCACGCCACTCATTGCTGAGAAGATCCAAATCGGGTTGGTGGTGTTAACAAAATCATCTCCATTGAAGTGAACATATACGACTAGTTTTGTATGGTCCATCCACTTTCGAACACTTGAAGAAAACTTTGACTATTTTCTTCTCAGCACCTTGTTTTGTTTGAAAGCATGAAAATATAGCACACGTCTTTGTCACTGACTCTGTCACATAAACAGCAATTTCCAGGCAACGGCCTACCTCAACCATAAATTAAGTGTACTGTCTGTGAGATACTGCCGTTACGCTGCAAATGGCTATAGCCAGATTAGGACAAATAAAAAATTATCCAAACTGTAGCCCTACAAGAGTTTAAAAAAACTGCAATTTCAATTGAATTGAGATGCTGTTTGATAAAAATAAACTCAATCTATTTGATGTAAACCTGATAGTAATAATAAGTTGACTTTTTCCTTTCGGTAATTCTCGTTTTGCACATGCTTTAGACCAATAGAGCCCCACACATTGACGTTTTGAAGCAGTCGTACCATACCTTACCAACTCACCACAGAGAAAGAATGTATCCTTCCCACCCACGGTGACGTCACAGTGAGGTTGCCGTTTTTATTTTCGCAATTGAATGAGTGCCAGATTTGCCGAAAGTGAACGAAAGTTTGCAAGCGTGTAACTTATTAGCCTGTTGATATTTTTTACTATTTGCTGGTCAGGGAAGTTTGTTAGTGTCATCTCTTTGGTATCTTAGGTAAATTTAGCAAATTTATTTTCCTGTCAGAGGCACTTTAAGCACGATTTAAAATCGATTAATTATTTCAACGAATCTGAAATCGCGAGCAAAAGCTCTTTAACATTTGCCACATTTTTTGAGGTTTTTAGACAATTTTGAGTGGAAAAGGGGACGTACGCAAAAATTCCTCTCTGTATTCTTCCTTGGCTCAAGTCCTCCAAATTTTGCACTTCAGACGCTAAATGGTCAGATATAAAAATCGAAAGCGTTAAGGTCAAAGCTTTCTATAACTTAATTTACAATATTGCATGAATACAACACGATAGCCTAACTTGTGCCATAACCTCCGCAGTGAAAGAAAAAGTTTCAGCATCTAGGATTCTAGGGTCTAGGCAAGGGTGGATCTACCGGGTGGACCTAATTGGTACAGGCTGGTACAGAACAGGCCCACCCAGATTAACAGTGGGCCCACACAAAATCGGATTCTTGAAAAAAAAAACATGTTAATGTTTAACACTTGAACAACCAAGTGGCACTAAATTGTCTGTGGCCTCATTATTTCACAGCATTTGTAAGAGATATTCGGTAACACTAAGTTTTTGTATGCTGGCCCGCCGTGGCACTGCTGGTGAAGTCCCATCAAAATATTTCCTAGGCCCACCCATAAAATACGTTCTGAATCCGCCACTGGGTCTAGGGCTAGGCCTACATTCAATTCAGAAAAAAAAAAATAAACGCTAAACTGCATTATCTTTTACAACAACCGAAAATATAAAGACATTGAAACAGTGCAACTGTAGTGGTTTTGTTCGTGAGTGGTAAAAGCGAAATTAAATGCATCTGGTTTGCATCACTAGATGACTTGGCGTTGTCTTGCGAGTCGGAGCTTCCAAGCAAAAACCTCAAAAGTTGTGCAAAAAAAAAAAAAACATGAAAATAAAACACAAATGTAAAAGAATATGTCAAAAATGAGATTTTTATCTCTACATTAGTGGGGGGGGGGGGGGTAATTGCATTAGTTACCCCCCACTCCGATTGATGGGGGAGTAATCACCTCCGCGGCCCCCCTCTAACGGAGCCCATGCGGACTGCTATTCTTTACTCATGTATAGCTGTTCCAGCCAATTGCTCACCAAATCAAACGTCATGTAAAGCCGTTCAGGTCTACTGAATCTTAGCGTATTACGTCATGGAATTTTTCCTAAAAAATGAGCCAATATTGCACCATCGTTTGTAAGACCTGATGAAACATTGCATCACCACCTTTGAACACCTGTTTGAACTGCTTCACAATTCCTTTCATTATTGCGTCACATAACTGCTTACGTGCGTTTGAGATATGGCCATGTATTGTGATCATTCTTAAAATTGTTACTTGGAAGTTGGTCGCATATTTAACTGTTTTGCTTATTGCTTGCTAGCTGTCAAAAATTCCGTCTTTTAACTAAGTAGTTTAGATTGTAGTGACAAGTTTTTAGTGGTGTACCGCGTTGCACCCCATTTTCGATAGTGAATGCACCCGCGAATGCACCCCATTTTCCCATGAAGAGATTATGGTTTACCGCTGTCAGTGGCGTAGCCAAGCCTGCCAAGGAGGGGGGGGGGTTGGGGTTACAACCCCCCTTTGGCACGCGTGTGACGTCACGATATTGAGAATGATGCTTTCAGTGTAATAAAAAATTGCCTAGTATTATACAAAATTGCATTAAAAGAGCGAGTTTTGCCAATACCAAACATTCAAACATCTCAGCCAGGAATTAGCAACAAGAAAACACAGAGACTTAGCTTTATTTCCAAAAAATGCCGAAGAAAACATGATCTTATTCTTTTGTTATGCTACCAGACAGCACCATTTTACAGAAATATTCGTACCAGGGATATCTAAAGAAGGGGATACGAAGGCTTTTATTACGTCTGACAATAGAAGGGCTTTTGTTTATCGTAAATAATCTGTGTTTATCGTAAAATGACAATTGGCACCGATAGTAGGCCTAGTTTAATAAATTTTGTTATGATAACTTGCATTGCGCTATTAGCATCAGGCCTGGATATTCACAGCATGCTCATGGTTGCTTGTTAATTCAACTACCCATATACTTGCTTTACATCTAGCCTACTGCGAAGGCTTTGTTCAAAAAAACAGCTTACTGGTAACTTTTCAACTGTCTTTGTAAGCAAGTATTCTTTGAATATGCTCTACGTAACATTTGCTAACTGTCTCCTGTAGCTCACTGTACCAGCTGCACTACAAAACTCTCTACGATTTTAAACAGAACCACATGTTTAAAGCACTACAAACTACCGCCCTGGTAGTGTCACGAGAATAAGGCAATCGCTGCGAGCCTTCATATCCCCTTCTCTAGATATCCCTGATTCGTACCCACATTTTTGTTGAAAATGCTCTCAGAATGCACCAAATTCAAAGTAATTTTTCAAAATTTTCTGGCGGAGGCCCCCCAGACCCCCCGCCGCTGGGTGGTCAAAACCCCCCCTTTTAAAATTCCTGGCTACGCTACTGACCGCTGTGACCAATAGCCTACAGACCAGTGGTTCTCAACCGGGGTGCCACGGGCCACGGCACCCAAAGATGCCATTTACGTTTCGCAAAGGTGTCGCAAGTTATTAAAGTACCGTAGCGTTATCAAATATGCGCCCAGACAAGGCGCATATTTGAAGGATTTGCGTTAAAAGACAAAGGATTTGCGTTAAAACTCAACGCAAATTTCGCACTGGCTTCGTTTGAAGCGATCTTCATTGAATTGTAGGCCTAGCCGCCTACATGATATGATTTGGAGCTGTAGTTAGTTGCTTTTTTTTGCGAAAACTCTTTTCAAAATTATTTTAACTTAATGCAGAAACTTTTTGGTTTGACTGTGGGTGCCGCCAAATTATTTAGTTGTTTGCAGGGTGCCGTAAGCCGAAAAAGGTTGAGTTGAGAGCCACTGCTACAGACTATCATATCGAAAATCGACCAGATCATTTGTCAGGAAATTTCACAATCTTACGCTAGCTTAGATTTCTTTGTCAAACGCTGTTGTCACGTTGCAACTTGACACGTTTAGGAAAGCGGAAGGTGACGATGGCACTGATGCTGCACTGACGTCAAAGGAAAAGCTTGTTTCGAAATCAGATTTATTTGAAAAAATTTTCTTACGTCATTGCTAAAGTGAAGTCACGTACGCAAATGTTGCCAGGTGAAGTAACCAATGAATGTGAATCAATATATCCTGCAAACCACAGGGTGCAGTGCACATTTTCCCAAATCCCAAGCTATGATATTTTTAGAACTTTGACTGTTTTGAACTTACTGTACAAAAATTGGAGTCAGTATTAGGACCTTAAAATAGTTAGATCAACATTGTTTTGTTGTTACACTATTTTTCTTGGTTTTATTTTTCATTTTAGACTTCTGGGCATGTCAGTTTCGTTCTAGGTTCTACGCAACTTACTGGGAGAATTGTACAGCGTAGGTACCAGAAATACGGTGAGATATTGGTAAGTATCAACAAAAAATTGATAATTACCGCAAAAAATGGTTATTCTTTGGAATCAACCAAGATAATCAGGTTTGGTGGCGTGCTTAACTATATTTATTGATGCATATACCGCAATATTAGATCCTTTCATGCACCTCTTCAACCATTAAGGTTTTGCCACCTTTTCCTTTTGTTGGTTTTGTTACCGTATTTCTTTTTCACAATATTATTTCTTTTACATTCTGACAAAGAAAAATAAATTGAATTAAATTGAATTGAATTGAATAATGATTGACATAACAATTAACAACAATCTGGCAACTGTGTTCAGCAGTTGTCAACGGGCGTTTTGCAAAGCTGCGAAGTTTCAGCAGATCAGCTGGTGGCTTCTTCGCGCTGAAGGTTGCCAGTTCCGCGATTCCGCTACTTTTCAATAGTAATTGGGCTTGTAATGTTAAATACATCTGGCAAATTCGCTTGCGCTTCCAAGTATCAAGTGAAGATTTTCGGGAATATTCGATTATTGGTCAAGGTCAAGCTACTGTCAGTGTTAGTCTGTCACCTTATTTAAGGACCTTCTGAATCTTTTTTTTAGTGTGAAACAACCTGTAAAGGTTTTAGAAAGTATTATCGTAACTATATTTTATATAGAGAATGGAATATATAGCTTTGTTTGAAAGGTACTTTGTGAAAGTCTACACACATTTTAGACATACAGAATTGCACAATAGCCTAGAAATTTAAACCATTTAGCATGAATTATATTCTATCAATCTGTATACTTTTGGTAGAGTTACGTTTATGACCATTGACCAGGGCAGAAACTTGTGCACCAGCTCCGAGTTATGTATATGCATTATGCACTGCATAGTGATAAACTGTAAGTAGATAAGTAAACTACGCCTTAGCATGAATTTCCATTGTGTTTAACTTGTTTTTCAAGTTGACTTTTGTAATTTGATGATAAAATAATGAGCAAAGTAGCTTGGATTTTTAGTTGCTTACAATCATGTTTTTCCTTTTAAAGAAAAATACTTATATATAGGCTAGATAATTTTATGTGAAATTCAATAAAAATGGACTCTAAATCTTCAACTGCGTCAAGTAGCCCACCATCAGGGTTGAGCAAAGCCTTAGCAAAGTTCCAAGAAAAGCCAGTTTTTTACACAGGTATAATATATAGGCTAGTACATTATGCAGTGTGCACACTTTTATCTATTTTTGTTGAGAACTTGATGTGTTTAGGATAATGTTTTAGCTAGATACAAATTATGCTTGTTTTTTGTTGTGGTAACAAGTTAACGTAGGATACCAATGTTGAAGAGTGAGATATATATGATAAGTTGTTGAACAAATGATATTGTGACAAAATTTTATTTTATTTTACATAATTAAACAGTTCTCTTGCACGGTCTGTTTGCTACAAAACTGGACACACAGATAAGGAGATATTAAGTGGATTTAAACCACATTCATCTTGACAAAAGAAAAACGATTGCTTTAAACTGAAATTTTAAAGGGCCATACATTGTAAATAGTTTTAAGCAAGTTTACCTCATTGTAATGGCTGTCTTGTAATGGTGATAATCATCTGTTCATTGCATATATATATATACAGTACGGTACTTGTATTGATTCCCATCTCTATAACAGCGTACATGTGGATTTGCACAGGAAACATATACCTTTCAAACACAGTGCATTGCCTATGGTGAGATATTGCAATTAACAGGATATCATATTTAATTGATGTCTATTCACAATCAATTATTTACCATGCCACCTTTAGTATGAGTCATGATGTTGTGCACATGTGCAATTCAATGAATGTTTATTTTTGTAGGTTCTATTGCTTTGGCAACAGTGGTTGGTGGGGGTTTGTATGGGTTAAAGACAAGAAGGATTCGCCTTTCTTTGTATCTCATCAACCTTCGTTTGGCTGCTCAAGGAAGTTTTGTAAGTTTAAAAGCTTAAATGAACATGAAGTTTTTGCTGAGCATAAAATAAGCGATATCATTGTTTTCATGCAAGTACTTAGAATAAAACTGTTTGAAATGTGCTTCATGTTTTGAAGTCCAACCTACAGTATATAATATATAAAATATTGTTTCTCTGATTGTTGATTTTAAATGTTATCTTGAAAAAGATGATAAATTATCACTAATACAATCAGATTCATCTAGAATAGTTATCATTGAACAATTATTATCAACATGGCACAATTCAGTCAGATCCATTTAAATGCGTGTAGAAAACTATCAAGCTTGCTCTCAATTATAAAGGTGACTAAAGTCATAAAATTTCTACTTGGTTGTCAAATTAAGTCTGCCTGATAGCTCAGTTAAATAGATAGCTTGACTTTGCGAACAAAGAAACGATGACATCATGGTTTGGCACTTGGAGTGTTTGCAAAGACAATTTTCTAACCAAGCGTCTTGTAGATGGAATGTTCCCAGCAGCAACACTTCACCTACAAGCATAAGCTTTTACTTAATCTCGGTGACCGGACTTGCTTCGGTGGTTCAAAAACTAAAAACATACGTGGAACTGCCAGGATTAAGGTTTTAAAGAAACTTTCTCAGTTCGAGATAAAGTTTCCCATCATTAATAGCTCAGCTTCATAATGCATGTTCTAAAAACCTTTTTGAAGTAACTTATTGATATTACAAATGAAATGATACTGTCCTTTTTCCATTGAATCCATTGGTCTGTAGCAATTATAATATGTATTTTTCTGTTACTGACTGCGTTTTGCTTTTCCAGGTTGCTATTCTAACTGGTGGTGTGGCATATTCATTGTATCATCGATACCAGAGCTTACATTCTTCGAATGACAAAGTGACGTCAAAAAGAGATTAGCTGTTTTAGCTCAATTCTGCTGCCTTTGGTAATTCAATTTGTGTTTTTCCAAAACAGTTACATCTAGTCTTAGGCATGGATGTTGTGTTCTTGTGTAGCGTTTACTCTAAATATGCTTTTTAATTGAAAGATATAAATGTAGGCTAAGGTGTATGTTACATGAAAATGGCTCAAGATCTCACAAATGCATCTGTGTATAATAGCGTTTTTTTGTGCTGAAATGCTATGAAGATATCGATTTTGTTGTTCATAGCCAAACTTATGAACAGAAACTTTTGCACAACACTGTATTGTGCTTTTTTGTCTTTGTCCAGTGTTATGCAATATGAGATCTGCATCAAGTTCTGCTCTTTTCATATACTGAGCTCCGCTTTTGTTTTTTTTTATTGACAAACCACGCAATTTGTTGGTGAATGCAGTAGTTGCTCAGAGTAAACTAGCTTTCAAGTTGTTTCTGGCCTGTAGGCTTGTTTGTTAGTCAATATCTATGAATAGTAAACGTAATAACTGCTTCTGCGGCAATGCTTGTTTCTTTTTATAAATTTAAATGTAATAGATTAATTGTAAACGCATGATGAACGTTTTTGATGTCAATTAGCTTCATTACAACTTTAAATGTTATGTAGAAAGGGTTCTTTTCCTGGCATTCAGCACAGCGCTAAACTCGCTACACAGCGAGCTGTTTGCAAGTCGCTTACCATCGTGGTGTAGCATGTTCGCTGGTCAGTACGACTCCGATTAACTACTGCACAGTATATATTTGTCGGCATCCGATTGTAGCAGAATTTTTTGCACAAGGCTTAACTCGCTAAAACAGCGAGCTTTTTGCGAATCACTCACCATCGCGGTGTAATATGCTCGCTAGTCAATTGTTTACCCTTGACACATGCTGGTTTGGTTGTTTTCGTTCTACAACCGTAAGATTGCAACTGACTGGTAAAGGTGGCGTTTCGATGTTATGTGGCATGAATTGTTGGTGCGATACGGATGAGCCCAGCCTCATGGCGAAACACCGGTGTCAATCGCTATCAATTCTTGCTACAATCGGCTGTTATATTGCGTTGCCACGTCAAGTAGTATTAATTGTCTTGCAATTTTGAAAAACAGTTTTTCTTTCATGTATTTGACGTTTCTACAAATGAAAATGTGGTCCTTTAGTTTTTCAAATAGCAGACCTAATCACCCGTTAAAGATAATTTTGAAAGGCCAAGGATGTGTTTGCATTAGCATTCAAGGTCAAGCGGCGCTGGTTCGACCCTCGGAGTGTGCGCTTGAGCAACGTATTTCAAGGACAGATCTCCATTCAGTGGCTGCTTGTGGGTGGAATAATTTACAGACAATATTTTAACAACAAGAGAAAATAAAATTAATTAGTAAAATTTCTGTTTTTAACAAGAGAAAACTTTACTTTGTCAAACTCGGTGACCGAGCCTGTGCCAGTAGTTCAAAAGCCTCTACAAATATGCGAAACTGCCAGGATTAAGCTCTCAAAAAGCTTCTTAATTCGGGAGTAAAGATTCCACAATCCATCATTTGCTGCACTCTTGTTATGTTTGACTTGGAAATATAAGATTTTTAGTGATGTTTTATTTGTTAAGTTTAAAAACTATGAAATTTTTAAAATGTATTGAACTTTGCAAGTCACTAGATGAACTTTCACTTTACTCGTTCGTTTTTTTGCAAACATAGAAATGACGAACTATACCGGTACGCCATTAAATTTATTGAACTTTGCAAGCCATTAGACTTCCACTTTACTCGTTCATTCTTTTGCAAACGCAGAAATTGCAAATCAGTTGCTATTTTTACATTCTAAATTCTTTCAACTAATTTGAGGTGATTTTCTCCCATTCAGCAAAAATTATCGTTTCCTACATCGTTTTAATATCGCCAAACGTTGAAATGATGTTAAATCAGTAACTTTTGCTGAATTGGTTTCAATAAGTTACATTCTTGAGTCTGCGTTCAACAAAGTTCGCTATAAGATTTTAGACATGTTTCTTTTTTTCAATCTTGTTGTGAATTGCATGTATTGCTGCTTTTAATCAACTATATCTTTGGTTCAACACGATATACCCAACTATTGCTACAATTTGCATGTGACGTTTAACAAACAAAACTATTGTTTTTTTAGTGATTGCTTCTGATATTAGGCAGATTGCCCATTTGAGAGAGTGTTTTAGAACCAGGTTGCCTTTTCCAGTTAGCTTTCCCATTTTTGAAAAATGTTTAAGTGGTTGTGAATTTTTATGTAGCTTACTACTGTATATCCTAGACCTAAAGCAGGTGGTTGAGCTCAAGAAATTGGTGATTTAGCCTGTGTGCAAGGGGTACTTTTGGGCGCGGTGTAATTTTAGGGGCCCAGATACTTGAAAAAACCACAGCACATTCTTTGAATATTGGTTAAGGCGTTATTTTAAGTGTCTCCATTTGGGGCCCTAGGATTTCATTGGTACCGAGGCAAAATTGCCTTCAACAGCCCTGTCTACAAACATATGTGGGCTCAGGGTAGAGACAACGAAGGCTTCACGTTGGTGGTCACTTCAACTACTACCAACCAAGAAAAACTGCTTTGTAGGCGGCTTTACTTCAAATCACATATTTACTTCCTGTTGTAGCCTAATGACATGGCGTCATAGCAGTTTTACTCAATCGCTTTTTTTCTTTGAACGTCAGTTTCTATTTATAGACTTCTGCGGACAAGGTTGCCATGTTTTGGCAAAGTATCCGACTCAGCTTATGCTTGTCTTTTGCTTTCATTTTCTTATCAGTAAAAGTCAGGATTTTTGTCACAGTTCACGGCCAGTAGGCTATTTGCTATTGTCGTGTGCAATGCCTAAGAGCATTTCTTAAATTTTAATCCAACAATCTCTTAGACATGTGTGTGGTTTCACGATAATTAAATCAACAATGAAATAATCATTAAGAAATTTTACTTATTAGTTGGACGTTTCAATGCTTGCTCGACATGTTGAGACATGAAGGCATCTGCTGCGTGCCGGTGCAGATACGACGGAGCAAATAGCCAACCCACACCATCTTCAGGTGTCCCAAGTATTTCCCTCCCAACGAAATAACAGGTCTCGGCACACTTGACGATCTGACGAAACATTGGCTCCAGCCTCCAAGTCCTTCAATTCAGCTGACCAGGGTCGTGTAAGCACCATCTCGTCCCCCCACCCTAAACCCGCAATTGAGCCCCTATGTTTCGTGATCGCTCAAATAGGACCAGAAAACGTTTAAGGCCGCAAACTCTTTCAATATGGGGGAAAAATTTACATTCATCATTTTAGCAAAAAGTGAACAACTCTAGAAAAAAATAGTTAATTATTTGTTTGCATCAGACAAAGCTGTCCATACCCAAAACAACAAAATAATAGGTTACAAACTGCAAATGTATAAGGATCACGAAGAACCACTAATGGCAATGCAGTAGCGCATCTAGAAAAAAGTTGGGAAAGCACCAGAGTTTTAACATAGCAAAATTTATATTATAAAGGAACAATGCATAACTCAATGTCCGTAAAATTGAAAGAGGGTGTGGAGAGGCTTAAGTGCCCCCCAGAAAGAAATTGACAAATACAATCTTGTTTTGGTCACTTTTTAAACATTTTTAGGAGCAACAATATATTTTTTTATCAAGATGCACACTTTGTATGGAATCAAATTCAAATTGGATTGGGTAAAAGTTTTAGTTTAAAAATTAAGTTAACTTACCAGCATTTCAAAAAAAAATCATTCACGACCACAGAAGGATTTCAACAATTTATTTTTTGAAATTTTGTCAGTAGGCCTATAGCCTGTTGCGATATTGTAGCCTTTCAGCAAGTCAAAACTTCCAAAATTTATCTTTATTATATCCCCACCTTCACCGATAGTATTTTCACTTCGTATCCTATCTCGAATAACACTGAAATTTATCAATATTTAATTGTTAATTAACTACTGTAGTTTATATGAGTGAGTGAGCAGTGTTTACTTCGAAATGTTGCATCATTTGGTTAGTTTTTTTGGGGGACACAACTAAACATTTTACTCCCTCAATCCCCAACTATACACGTGTCTAATATAGCCGAGGTGAATAAAACGTGTTTGAGCGAGCAAGAAAAATTAACAAATTTCACATTTTGCAGATTTTGATTAAAGCCAAGGCCTATGAGAGGGGGGTACGGCGTACCCTTGAGGGCCCAGAACTATAATTGTTGGGGAGCCCGAAATTGTGATTTTTTTTCGGGCCCCCCAACAATTAAAGCCAGGCATAGCCATAGTGTAGCAAAAGCAGGGGCGCCGGAAGCAGGGGGGGCGGATGCCCCCCCTGCCCTCAATTTTTCTGCAGATGGAGGGGCAGGGGGGGCAATGGTTGCCCTTTTAAAGTCATGTAAGCTACTGCACATTTTGCAGTATAACAATTTCTGCTATTCGCTTTTAGCCTAATTATAATCTTTTATTTTTGCCTCAAAATAATATTTAAAAATATCGATAGCACAAGTAAATAGAATTAAACTTGCAACAATGCTAAAATAATCACTTAGCGTTGTTGAAGTCTAGGCCTGGGCGACGTCTTACAATGGAATCGTTGCACCACGCAATAACTGCTTTATCGGGATTGTAATCCATTACTGCGGGACCATCTAACGACACTCGCATGAGTGTCTCCAATGTGGCTGATTTTAAAAAAGTTCGCCACTCCCCTAGAATTCTTTTTAGCAACGTTCGACATGTGTTGACGATGACGGCAAGGTAATAAAATAAGTATTTCAATGATATGAAGGACATTACTAAAAGAAGCATAATATTTGCAAAATATGATCAAAAAATGTTTTCCCCTCGGATCTCAACTAACCCAGTTCTTCTTTTAAACAACGATTCAATGTCCGACAACATCGAATCGACATAAAAATGACAATATTGCCAGCCGACGTAAATTAGCACTTCGGATTAAGACTTTGTTAAAATAAACGTCTGAAATTACAAACAAGACTTACAGCGCTGGTGATCGCAGATGGATATATTCTAGGCCTACCATATTTTCATCACCTAAAAAGAGGACACGTTTCGCCAGCGAGTAAAATACAAGTAGAAGGTTACGTATGAAGAATTTTTTACATACTTTTAGATAATTATAAACCTATGCAGCAAAGGTTACAGCAAAAAAAACAGACACAAAAAAACACACAAATTTGTTTTTTGTAAGCTGATGTGTTAAATTTGTGAGACAAAATAAAAATGTGACAAATCAAGCAGTATCTGCAGGTAGCCATTCCTTAACTTTTTTCAGAAAAACAAGGATCAGCTTTAACGAAATCATAAAATTACTTGCATGAAATATAATTGAAGTTGTATACAGCTGTTAATGAAATGCTAAAGACAGACTCAACTAAAAGGCTGTTTCCTTCCTTATACTAACATATTGTAGCTGCATCATAGATTAAATTCATTCTACATTTGCACCTACATAATTTGTAAGTCCTCCCCGATAGCTCAGTTGGTTAGCGCGTCACTTCTGGAACGAAGAAGCTTCAAGATCAAGCGGCGCTGGTTCGACTCTCGGGTTGTGCGCTTGAGCAACGCACGTTAAGGACTGCTCTCCATTCAGCGGCATCTAATGGATGGAATAATTCCCCGGCAACAAAACTTCAACAATCGGAAACTTCACTCTGTCAATCTCGGTGACCGGGCCTGCGTCAGTGATTCAAAGCCTCTACAAGTATGCGAAACTGCCAGGATTAAGCTCTGCAAAAAGCTTTCCCAGTCCCAGGATAAAGATTCAATCAATCAAGTATCCATGCCAGGATTTATTTTGCAATAGGCTGTCTGTAGTTGGATATTGTTTTCGACTTGCTTCACTTGACAAATTAGCCAAACTATTAAGTTGGTAATCAGCAACGTCTACAAGCGCTGAATTAATATGAAATAGATCTGTGTAAAACAATAATTTATTGTAAAAGTGGGAGGACCTTAAAATGTAAACATGTCAAACTCTTTTGCAAGTTTTCGCGTTTAGTGTTTTATTTGTGATTTACTCTTTTTTTTTCTCAATTTTTTTTAGTTTGTCCCAATTTTTCTTTTTTATAAATTGTTGATCAGATCTCAAATGAGGAAATTCCCTCACAAGTAGATTTGCAGCTCCGCTCACACTCATCGCTGACCGACATTTAGCTACCTAGGACAATCGCAAAGCAATGTAGTGTTTCAATGAACGTGTCTAGGATTGTTTAGACTTTAGAACAACAGATCAAATAACTTAGTAGGTCTACACCAATGTTGTTTTGAAAATAAATCTATAAATCAACATTGTTGCATTGGTACAAAAATGATTGGAAATCGCAAAAAAGTTACATAACAATGAAATCCTTTTGAAAATATGAGCAAGAAAACTGAAAGTGTAAAAAAAGAGGACATTTGAGCATTTTTGGGTGTCCTCGGAGGACAATTTATTTTTCTTCAAAAAAGATGACAAATCCTCTTAAAAGAGGACATATGGTATCCCTAATATATTCCATCAATAACAAATGTTCCCGCACAATGCAACAGCGGCGATTATGACGCGCTGACCTAATTTTGCGTCACTCTTTGATACTACATATTTTCGACAGTTGATCCACGATCATTCTATTGCGAAATTAAATAATTGGCTAGAAGAGACCGGCGGCCAAACTTGGCAGATTGAGGAGGTTGCACCGGCGGTCATTCAAGCACTACTTAGCGACCATGGCCGCAGGCTGCTTTAAGGCTGGACAGTAGGTTACATCATTATATAACATAGCATGATGCCCTTCTTCGTATAGGCTACCGGACACTTGTAGGCTATCATTACTCAATACATAGTGAGCTGATAGATTAGCATTATCGCTATATCTTATCTCAAAACTTGAAAAAAAATTGGCCTTTTAGTAAACAAAAGTGCCCTTTTTTTGTAATCTTGCCCCCCCAGTCAAAAATCGTTCCGGCGCCCCTGAGCAAAAGCAGGGTTGAGAAAAACCCGGGCTTTTTGAAAACCCAACCAGCTAGTTTTTTTTAAAGCCCGCAGGTAGTTTGGGTTTTTTTGTGTTTTTTAAAAACTATTTGAGCAAGGTAGTTTCACGCTTATTTTACTTCAAAATGACTTCGGAGCAGGGAGCGCAGCAAGAGTAAAAAAAAAGTGACTTCGTTCACCTCTGCTAGGCATGTGGTGAATGAAAAAGTTAATAGCCTGTGTTATATTTGAGCCTTGGCAGAAGAGAGCTCTTGATTTGTTGTACTAGATACGTATTACACTCAGTAACGTTAACGGATTTAACATGTTTTATTGTGGTATGGGCATGTTTTGAGAAGAGATGGAGATGATGTTTTGAGAAGAGCGCTGGAGTTGCAAGTGGAGGGTCGTAGAAAACAAGGAAGACCCCAGAAAACGTGGAAAAGGCAAGTTGAAGAGGAAAGCAGCAAGGTGGGCTTGACAAGAGAGGACGCGTTAGACAGATCGATGTGGAGGCAGGGTGTGAAGGCGATTGCGGCACTTGGAGGTGAATCCGGCCACCCTCGGTAACGGGGACATCACCGGATTAAAACTGGACTACTACCGTACTATTAAACACACAGAATAAACTATTAAATCCACGTTTTCGACACCACATAGTGTCCTCATCAGGAATAATTATAGGCTACATCTAAGAGAAATAAATGAATGAATTTAAAAATTTTACATTAAGCTGTAGGCTACAAGCGACACCTCTCAACAGCACCATCAACAACTGACACACGAGTTCAATGCAGGATGCACAAATTGGCGAGTGACAGATCACAAGATATGCACAACACAAAACACTAAATAATAGTTTTATTGCAGCCTGCCTACTATTATTACGCACAGATGTCCAATTCTGCAGTAAAATGTTGTATGGTGTGCAATATGCCTAAGCAAACATCAAGCGTTTTGCCCATGAAAAAAGGGGCCCAGAGTGAGAGGGAGCCCCAGAATTACTATTCGTACCCTAGTGAAAATGTCTCTGAGAGGCCCTGATTACAGCTACTGCTAGTGTTTGACTGACATTTTCTGAGATTTTTTTACTTTTTGCTGTCTCCTAATGATATACCGCAAAAGCTTTTTGTTGCCTTGGGGAAGCAATAGCAAGTAAGAAAAAGTAAGTTGAAAAACGCTGAATCAGACTGTTATTGAAAAATTAACAGTCTGACTAAAATCTTCGAAGTCAAATTTTCATTGTTTTTCAACATGTGAAGATGTTAAAACCTATTGTGTCATCTGGGGAAAGCGTAAAAATTTAATTTTTAGAAAAATTTATTTAAACATTTCCCCAAAGTTGGCAAAATTTGGAAATTTCTGCAAAATGTGACAAATCAGGCCGTAGGCTATCTTTATAGATAGCCATGGTTGTAGGCTTGTAGCCTATTTTAGTAAATATAGATCAGAACACAGTTTCTCTACTACTTCAGGAAACATTTTTTTTAAACGGCTTATAAACGGCTTGCCACGCTCAACAATCTCTTGAGCTGCCACAAAACTAGCAATAGCCTACCGGTGGCATGTAGCCTATAGCTTTTATTTTATCCATAAGCTTCGTTAATATGGTTTTTGCATTAATAACAATAATAACAATATTTATATAGCGCCACTCCACAGTCAAACTATGCTTCTGGGCGCTGTAGCCTACATGACAATGGTGATAATTAATGCGGTACTTTCAGTCATAATGTTCATTGAAATATAACGTTTTCAAGCGAGCTTTGAATTCATTTAAATTTTCAGCTTTTTTTACACAAATAGGCAAACAATTCCAGCAACTGGCAGCTACAACTGGGAAGGTGCGATTTCTATATTGTGTCTTACATGAAGAGTTGCACAAGAGCAATTGATGTTGAGAACGCAGAGTTCTGGCAGGTTTATAATGAACAAGCAAAGTGTCCAGATAGTTTGGAGCAAAACCATGGAAAACTTTATAAATTAATAGACTTATTTTGTAGCGAATACGATACAATACTGGAAGCCAATGCAGGGATTTTAGTATAGGAGTGATTATGCTCACGTTTACGTGTTAAAGTAATTAGCCGAGCGGCAGCATTCTGAACTCTTTGAAGACACAAAATAGTACAATGTGGAATGTTATTTAACAATGAATTTGCATAATCAAGCCTGGATGTTACAAGTGCATGCGTTAAAGTTTTACAAACATCAACATTTATAAACTGTCTGATGGAACCAATATTTCCAAGATGAAAAAAGCAAAATTTAACAGTGGAACTGAAAAAGTTTTCTAAACACAAATGTTGATTTAATGTTACACCAAGCAATTTAATGGAGTTAGAAGAAGAAAGATTGATATTACTCAGGGTAAGGGTCATGTGACGTTAAACTTTGAAATACACCGTTTCGGAGAAAACACGATAAACTCACATTTTTCTTGATTCAGTTTCAACATATTATAAGACATCCAATTTGAGATATCAACCATACATTTATGGAATTTTGACTTAATACAACACAATGAATCTTCATCAGTCACACGCAAATACAATTGTATATCATCGGCACATGAGTGGTATGAAAACCCATGTCGCTTTATGATGTCAAACAGAGGTTTTATGTAGAGGCAAAACAGGACAGGGCCGAGTACAGAATCTTGAACAACTCCAGAAGAAAGAAATGTTGCAGCAGACATTGAGTTTTCAATTGCTACAGACTGAGTTCGATCATAAAGATAAGAAGAGAACCAGTCAAGTGCCATTCCTGTAATGCCAAAATCTGGTTTGAGACGATTTAGAAGAATTTTGTGATCAATGGTATCAAAAGCAGCTGAAAGATCAAGAGAAAGTAGAACAACGCTGTGATTACAGTCAAGTAGGCCTACAGTAGCAATATCATTAAGCTTATGGATTTTTAGTAAAGCTGTTTCTGTGGAGTGATGTTGACGATACGCAGATTGATTGATATCAAATAAAGTTTACACGTTTAAGAAATCATTTAACTGTCTACCAACTACTCTTTCCACTATTTTTGACACAAAAGATAGATTGGACACAGGGCGATAGTTCTTGAACTCTTCCTTGTCTAGACTAGGCTTTTTTAAGTGTGGACGAACAATGGCATGTTTGAGTTTTGGGGGGACAAGACCACTTGTCAAGGATTTGTTTACAATGGAGGTCAGAATAGACAGAAAAGATGATAAATGTTGAGAAGCCATGAGGGTACTGGATCTAGTTAGATAGATAGATGTTTATTAGCTGCTGCGAAAAAGATGCACAACAAGACAAAACACAACTTACATAGCAAAACTGTTGAAATGATTACTGATTGTGGGCCTATGCCTATGCACTGCATTTTTACTGTTGAGTGTAGGTTTAGTGGCTGTACAAACCAACAATAGTGGTTTCTAAAAAAACAGTTCATCAATGTATTTTTCGATTTTTCCATTTTTTTATTGGTGCCAATTTCATTTTGTTTGTACGTCCCCAAATGGATGATGATGAATGATGACGCTTGAACTTATGCTTTACAAATCATACATACACTTGAGCCTATGACATCTTGTTGAATTAGCATATAGAAACTATAGCCTCATAGGCAGATTAAAACTAATTCATCTCTGAAAAGATCAAGATGAAGAATGGAGTAGGTCTAGTGCTGTGGTCATTGATCAAGAGTTTCTGCAAATATTTTTCAATTTTGTTTGGTAGAGTTGGGCAGTGCCAAAGTCGCTGCAATTGATGAGAGTTGGAATTTGTTGGAAACCTACATTGAATTGTTGTGAACCACCACAAACTCTAAGCTTAAACTAATCCTTTTTTGACAAAGAAAGATTCTCAACTACTTTCAACAAAGTGAAGAAAGGGGCGTTCTTCCCGGCTATCAGCACAAGGCTGAGCACTACAGCGAGCAGCTGCGATTCGCCAACCATAACGGTGTAGCTTCCACGCTAGCCATTCAGACCATCCAATCAACAATATGTTTCTCGGCAGCCGATTTGTAGCAGGAATTGACAGCGATAGACACGTGTTTCGCCCATGAGTGTTAAACTGTTTTATTTGCATCAACAGCGCACGGGTACAAATAATTGACACGGCGAGAGAGCACAAACAAACATAGCCAGGTCGAAGACTTTCAGAAACCGGCCTGCCACACCCCGCGGCGGCGGGGAGCGGCGTGATTTAGGGGTGACGATGCACCCGGAGGGGTAAGTCCACCAGCTTAGGTCGCGGGGGCCAGGCTGGGGAGTCGAGGTACCTGTGGAGGGAGAGTGTGGATCGAAAACGTTACATGACCCGTCTGCAAATTTAGAATGGCGGTGCGGGCTAGGGAGACAGGCTCTTTCTGCATTGCCCAAAAAGATGGCCTGCGACGGGCCGGGCGACCCGTCGCGTGTGGACGCTGGAACCGGCAGTAATTGACCGCCCGGCGGCGCCCACGTCTCCCTCACGCGACCTCGGCGCAGGTACTTGACTCTTATACCCGGTTTGCCAGTAGGCAGAGCGGATAAAATTGGGGTCTACCACGAGGAAGAGAGTCAACTATTTAAGGATAATTTGGCTCTCGTGGCAAACAAAATTCAAATAAAAATGTGGAGCAGAGGCTCGATTAATCAATAGAAACAAAAAATATAGGTCGGAATGTAATACATACTCACTGGAGAAGAGTAAGCTTTGATTCGGCGAGCACGGATGTGCACTGGCCAGACGTTGACGCAGGTTCGCCCAGCTGGGTCGGGGAGGCTAGCGATTGAAACCAGAGGCACTGATAGGCTACATTACCAGAAAAAAGTAGAAAATTGGGGTGGAAATTTTGAGGCTGCATCGAGTTGATCAGGGGATCGTGTTGATCAATGCGTTGAAAGCAGAGCGAGGTTGATCCGAGCGGGCAAGAACAGCGTTACAAGGCGAAGGCAGCGTAAGATAATTCGAAACAATTGATTGATTAATACATAGAGATATAGTGATGATTGAAGTTACTTAATTGCTGTTAAACCAGTCTCGATTCACAATGTACATTAGACATTTTATTCCTTTCCTTGATGACACTGGTTTATAGACATAAGATATAAGGTTATGACAATTGATATAAGGTTATGATGTCTAAACGGTTTGCTGTCTTGCGCGCTCGGATACTTACTGCAACGTTTCTGTTATTGGGGAATAAGTTTCTGATCGCTGAAGTCGTCTTTTCTATGACGTAGCCCCTCCACAAGTGAGCCCGGCGTTCCAAGCTTTCCAGACGCGGAAGGATCCTTTGATTGAGAGGGAAGCCACTTTTCTAGCCACCTCTGCTACCCCACGAGAAGGAACGCCCAAGGCCGTCAGAGCTCGAGAGCTCGTCGGGGCATAGCTCCCGAGGGAGCCTACGACGAACGGAAGTGACAGGACGTCCCTGCAAGGGCGCTTCCTGTCTTCCTTTATGTTGACACATAACTCGCTGTACTTGTCGTGTTTCCTGTCAGCGGCTTTTCGAAGAGAATCCGCGCCGTTGTCGAACGGACATGTGACGTCACATACGACCGTGACACCGTCAGGGCGTTGCAAGACGATGTCAGGACGCAGATCAGCACCGCCCGCTTCCACGTGCCGTGGAACCGTACTATCTATGGAAAGCCCGGGTTGCCATTCGGCAGGCACGTGCCCCACGATCTCCCTCAATACTGAATTGTGTCGTTCCGTGACGACGGTCATCACGGTAGGGCAGTGATTCAATATATGGGGGAGAGTCTCTTCCGCTTTCCCACAAGCACTACACATGGCAGGTAGGTAACGGCGGCCATGGCTTGGTTTTGATTTAAGTGGCATTAGATTCAATCTAGCTTTGTACGCAAATACTCGGTCCGCGTGATCCAGGAGCTCCGAGCGCCGGGTCCAGGAAGTTGAAAATCCGGACAGGCAGTGGGCACTGACCGTCTTGCCTTGGTCAGGTTTGGATTCCCACTGTCTCTTCCACCACAAGTCATTGTGTTGATGGAGGGTCGGCACCACTTTTTTCCTTAGCCTATAGGAGGGGTGATTGTGGAGCTCCCCGCGGCCAACTCAAGGCCGCCATCCGAGCAGGCGGACCAACGTACGTTCAGGCGACGGGTGGCCGCCGGGACACGGCCCCACAGGCTCTCGCCTGTAGGGCACGGTCTAGAACGGGCGCCGTCAGGAGGGGGGTCACTATTCAGATAACTGGCCAGGTGGTCAGTCGTGGGATCTGGAGTGCCGAACCTCAGACAGGCATGACGCCTAAGCTGCCCGAGAGCGACGGCAGAGACAATGCTGTCAGGTGACGTCAGCATCTTGAAAGCATGAGCTACCGAAAGCGTGTCACTTTCGCGACACAAGTTCGTGATGCCCAAACCTCCCAATGCAGGCTTACAGTAAAAGAACGCGTTGCAGGCCCACTTGGGAAGACGCCACGCCACCTTCAAACACCGCAAAACCAGTCGGTCAAGCTTCAGAAGCTCATACTGTCTAAAGCGCCGCACTCGCAGATGGTATGACGCGGACGGGAGAATTATAGAAGTGAGTGCCAGAAGTTTCTGGCTTGGGGTGAGAAAAGATTGCTAACATTAAGCATTATGACAAACAATGCAAAGATTGTGAATAATGTGAAGAAGATTTTAATAATGTCGAAATATTAAGCATGGTCGATTGTTTTTAATGAAAGGTTTCATTGTAGGCTATACAAAATGTTAGTTTTTCTTGAAAATTTAGAAAGGTCCAAAGTCATTTTGCGGTAGCTGTATAGGATTGGCTCATGATACGAGAGAAAAATCCAAAGAGGATACAAACTGGTATGCGTGAATAAACAAGTTTCTTTGATTTTAATGCTTATTTGTATCATTAGTACCGGTATCCAATTTCTTGTATGTTGAATCCATCTTAGATGATTGAATGTTATGTCCTAGTTTAGTGATAAATTTCTGTCTTTTTCTCAAGTTTTTATTTTTTACAAATTTAAATCATTTCTTAGCACAATTTTTCTTAAAAAAATCACACTTTCTAATTGACTGTTTATGTTTTGCTGAAGTCCAAATTTAAAAATTGTATTTATATACATAATAAATCAATTCTCATTGGCTTGTTAAAATCACTCTTAGAAACCATCATCTCAAAACTTCAAGACAACTCTCTACTTTCATTTTACTACGCTGAACTGATCGAAAGATCAAAACAGTGGTCACTGTCAGTAGTTAACTTTTAACGATGTCTTTTTAGATATTATGTATCTTTAAAGAAGTAAAAAAAGTCAATTAAGTCATGTTACTTTCACTTTGTGTGGAGCTACATGTACTAGAGAGATTACTGTTGTTTTTTTATTCACTTTTTAAGAATTTAATGGTGTTAAAAAAGTGTTGAAAAAAAGCTGTGTTTACCGTAGCCTATATTAAAAGAAGTAAGACGATGCCTTTTTGTGTTACATTTAAAGGAAATACAGAATTAGAGTTTTATTGAAAGTAAATCTTTTTTTTGTATAGATTAATAAATATAACTGGAGCCATAGTTCTTTTGTTGTCAACTAACAGTGCAATAACTTTTGAAAACCACTAACTGTTTTTTCACTACACGTTCGGTTTATGCTTCAGCTTTTTTTAAGACTAGAAGAATGTAATATATTTTTGATATTTATCCGACTTTGATAGTTCATTTTCAGGGTTTCACTTGGAACTGAGCACCCCTGCAACATGCAATGTATTGTAAGTAAAATACTTTGAAGGAATTCTTTTTGTAATACCAGTATTCAGATCTTGTATCTTTTACAGAGCAATTTCCTGACCTCGTTGAGGATTGCTATGAACAGGTATGTTGTCACTTGACTTTAACTGTTCAAAATTGCAATGCTGTACTTTAACAGCCAATACTGCCTTGTTCTGATAATCAGGGCCTCCAAGAGCCCTGCCGGGCCCCGGTGCAGATCATGCTGCCGGGCCCCCCAGCGCAACATGTCGCGTGATATCTCACAAATCACAAGCAAAATTTGCGGTGCGCGTTAATCCACAAGGCCAATGCATACATGGTGTTCCGTACAGTGTTTTTATTTTAAAACCAGACCTATTTAAAAATACTACAAAGAATACATTAGGTTAAAGTATTACCACTCCACTATTTCACAAAGAATGCAGTATTGTAGTGGTGTTTATGACTTTAAATTCACAGATACACACTAGTTATACAAAGATAAAAGGCTGTGGCTATAGTTATATAACTATAGTATATAACTATAGCCTCAATAGCGTTGCCAGATAAGGAATTCTGTTTTAATTTGAGGAAACGTTTATAGCTGTTGAAAACAAAAACTTGTATTTTGGAAAAAATGTTTAGTCATGGTCAAAGATCAAAACCCTAACCTTATTCCTAACTCTAACCCTTACCCCTTCCTAACTTTAATCCTAACTCTGGCAACACCTGATTGTAACCATGGCAAAAAGTGGGTAAAAATAGCCACTTTGAAGATAAAAATGGCAACACTATCCGGCATGGCTGACATACAAGTAGCATTGCATATGTGTGCATACACCTTTACATTAACATACCATACAATATCATTTCTGACCTTAAAATCAGCAGAGACTAGGAGACCAAACTTGGATGAATGCATTGCTATTGTTCATGACATCAAGAAATACCAACTTTATTTCAGGATCAATAGGCAGCTTCTTATTTTTACTCCTTTAGTTTTCTTTGCTTGTTTGAGTGAAACTGCATTCACGCATGATTGAGGGTCACTTTCTCTTCATTTCTACAGCAAGTGGTCAGGAGAAACCAAAGTTGAATATATTTCTATTTTTAAGTCCTATCAATATAAATGCACCTACATCTATCACTATACTATGTATCGAGACCTTTACAAATACCCTGCATAATGACAGAATGGCTGTTTTGAGTCAATATTGACACTGTTCCTGAAATTCAAGAGTAAGATTGGCTTGGCCTGGCTGGAGAAGACTGCTAAAAAATAAATAGTGAAAACAAACAAAAAGGAAAACTTCTTCGAAACAAATGTTTGTTTATATACTAATCATTAGCTTTGAAAATCAACACCTTTCTGCAGTGCTGGAAAAAGTAAGCTGCATTGCAATTAGGACACTTCTGATTCTGTCTATAGTTGAAAGAAACTGCACTTCAACAGAAGTAAAGATCTATGATTTTTACTCAAAAAATCACACTTCCACTAATCTTTTAACTTTTTTTCGAATTTTGTTAGACTGTTATGACATTTGGCCCTGCTACAAGGACAAAATTATTTTCTTGCATTGCCTCCATGAAACTTGCTTGCATTCCAATATAGCAAAATCATTCAACAAGTCCTAAAAACTCAAAAATACTGTAACTGTCTCAGGCTATATTAGACAAGTTCCATGATTTCAGTACATGTAATTAGTATCATATCCAAAACAAAAAATACTTGAGCATTTCTGTACTGAAAAAGTGACAGTAACGACTTCTTGCTAAGTATTTTAACAATATTTCAAAACTTTTTACTATTTTCTGAACTCTTAAAATATCACGCTAAACAAGATTATATATACAACTAAAATTGTACCAGTTCAACATGATCAGCCTACACATAACAGTCACTGCTTGCTTGTGTCATAATTGACAAGACGTCAGCAAATGCATAGAATACCTTCTGTATGACTGTAACCTAACCTGATCAATCAATTGCTTATTAAAACATGCCGTACACGTACCCAAATATTCACAATAAAACACCCAGACTAACACTGAAATAAACTAAAATATTCATTCATACCCATGAGGGGGCCCAATCGAAATATGAAAATACCGCTAATATAAAAAAAATAGGCTATATTATGCAAAATCGACCTGAGCACGCAAATTTAAACATTTTGTCGGGCCCTTTGAACTAAAAAAACTGAAAATGCTGTAGTTTTGAAAAAGGGCATACCCATGAGGGGGCCCAATTAAAATATGAAACCATAACCGGTAATATAAAAAACAATAATTTATGCAAAATCGACCTGAGCACGCAAATTTTAACATTTTGTCGGGCCCCCTGAACTCAAAACATTAAAAATTCTGTAGTTTTAAAAAAGGGCATACCCATGAGGGGGCCCTATCAACATAGGCCTACGGCTACGGAACTAATATAAAAACAATATTTTATGCAAAATCGTTGAAATCAACTTTAACGCGTGAATTTAGATATTTTGTCGGGCCCCCTTGAACTCACCGGGCCCCGGTGCAATGCACCGGTTGTCCCCCCCTCTTGTGGGCCCTGCTGATAATAATAAACGTCTTTTGCTGGCATCTAATATAATTTTTGTTTGTTTCAGAGTGAGTTTACTTGTGATGTTTGCAAAGAAACATTTTCGTGTCGTGATCAGCTGCAAGAACACATTAAACTGCATTGTACAAAAGACAAAGAGTCACCAATGACGCACTTTTCAAAGTAAATAACGTACATTACTACTAAGCTGGTAGAAAAACCAAGAAAATGTTAGTGTTATCATTCGTTACCAAAGTATTAATTTAGTTTCAACGTTTCTTTCCCCAACAGCACTTACTTTATCCATGATTCAGTGTTAGCTTTTTTAATACGCTGTGCGGACTCGGAATTGCCCGTTTCGGCTAGTCCGATTCGGCTAGTCCGATTCGGCTAGTCCGATTCGGCTCGTCCGATTCGGCTAGTCCGATTCGGCTAGTTCCCTATTCGGGTACAGTATTTCTCGGCTAGTTCCCTATTCGGCAAATTTTTGAAAATCCAATCATAATCCTTCTGTAATCCAACCATAATCCTTCTGTAATCCAACCATAATCCTTCTGTAATCCAACAAAATCCTTTAGTAAATCCAACAAACCAGCCGAAAAAGACTGCAGCCGAATCGGACTAGCCGAATCGGACCAGCCGAATCGGACCAGACGAATCGGACTAGCCGAATAGTAGCAGACCCGTACGAACTCATGCTTACTGACCATATGCTTTCATATTTTAAACCAAATTATTGCCACCTGCATCTTTGTAGGCCCCTTGAATCCAGTCGGTGTGGGTCGTCCCACACAGACAAGAAATCTTTCATTTGCAACGTTTGTGGAAAGTCATTGTCAGCCAAAAGACACTTGGAAAACCATGTAAAAACCCACAGCAAGAAACAACATGTTTGCGAAGAGTGTGGGAAAACATTCACTCTTTTAAGAGGTAAACTATTAAGCTTATTCGTCTCGATTGTAATAAAATTTTTAAAGATATCGAGATGATCTTTGCGATTTTGCGCTCATATGAAATGAGTGAATCAGTCCTTTTTTATATTGTAGTATTTTAACATTTGCCGACAATATTGGCTGGGTATTAGTTATTCTAGGCTGTAAATGAAAGTGTTTTAAACGTATTTCAGACAAAAAAGCATATTTTAGTTGAAGGCAATTGCAGCACACTACAGTGGAAACAATTCTTTAATGACTCGTTAATTTTTACTATGTCTGCTGTATCACCGAGTGGTGAGAGCTCTTCTACGACACTTGTAGAGACTCGGTTCAACATCGTTTAAGAGCATGTGGCTGCGCTTTTAGCAAAACACGTAATGACGTACTTGAAAGTGGACATATGGATTAGCTTTCTTTTTTGGGTCTGCTACTATTCGGTGAGTCCGATTCGGTGAGTTCCTAACCTCTAACCCCTAACTCCTAACCCCTAACCCTAAAACGGCAATGATAATTAGGCTACGGTACCCGATAATTAAAAAAAAAAAATTGAAAAAATCACCGAATAGAGATCGGACTCACCAAATCGGACTCACCGAAACGGGCCATTCCGTTCTTTTTTCCACTTCTAAATCTTCACCCACCGCCAGTGGGCCCAAGCCTGAATACACCATATCCCAGCTTTACCTGCTGTCAATTTTACCAGTCGCTTAAAATTCAACCAAAAAATGCAAGATAATATTTATCTTCAAACTGACTTGGTAGTGCTTTTCATCTAACTGCACATATGTGTTCAGACGTTGTACAAATTTCAATTGGTTTCACACAAGTAAGAGTGTATTGTGCCGTAGCCTACCTGGGCAGTAGAGCGCAGCATTTCAAACTATTGGCCAGATTTGATTGAAAAAAACAACTCTTACAAAAATACACCACGTGTTATCTTTCTCTGTATACAGGTCTTCGTCTTCACATGAAAATTCATTCGGGTGAAAGACCATACGTCTGTGACTTCTGTGGGCAGAGTTACATACGCTACGTGCATCTTCGCGACCATTTGACTGTCCATACAGGAGAGAAACGTTATAAATGCAAATTTTGTCAAAGAACTTTCCGAAAGTTTTGCAGCAAACTAAAGCACGAGAGAATTCACACTGGAATTAAACCATTCGTTTGTACACTGTGCGATCATAAAGGTTTTACTCAGAAGTACAACCTAACGTCGCATTTGAAAAGGTTTCATAAGCGAGATGTGAATGCAGTTTTACCTCAAGTGTAACCGGCTTTGCAGCATCTCAGACAGAAAATCAACCGCTTTTTTTATTGCTTTAACGTCTGTAGACGTTGGCTCAATGTAAAAAAGCGGTTGATTTTCTGTCTGGGGTACGCATTTCTGTAGGGTTGTGGGAGTTTCTCTTGTGGTTTTTAGGCTCGAAACATGCATGCGTGCAATTTTTACATGGACAGAAGGTATTTATAATAAAATGGTGCAAGCGTTCACGATTGCTCTTGTAGTGTTACTTGACGTGCGCAAAACCGTGTTGTGGAGTGTGGTGATGACCAACGGGGCTGATGTTTAGATGAGCCGAATCATATTTGAGAACTTTAGATTCAAATTAATAAAATAACACAGGCCAACAAAAAAGATAAAAAATTTTGTGTCTGCAATGTAAGATGTGATTTGGGGTAAATTGAGGCTGCTGATTTCAAAAATCACATCTGATTTTACCCATCACATCAGGTTTTTGAGATTTTTGCATGATATTTTTTCTCATAATATTGGCTTTTTGGCCGAATTTTCTCTTCCTGTTACCGGTACCGTTTTATAAAGACCTTATGAGCCAATAGTGTTTGAAAATTTGTCATATTCATGGAAATGATTTTATTTTGTAACATTTGGAGGTGTATGATGACACCATGACCATTGGAGTGACCAGAAATGGGCGTGATCTTGATCTTGAAGATCACAAGTGATCTTGAAGATCAAGATCGTGATCTTCAAGATTACGTTTTTTTGGTGATCTTGATCTAAGATCACTTTTTTTTGTGTGATCTTGATCTTGAAGAACAATAAGATCAAGATCACTTTAAAATTGAATTTTACTTCCTAAATAAAGGCATTTTTTTAGAACTCGTACTGTACAAAGCAGTTAGTGGCAACTACTAACATTAAGCCACTGTTAATATAATATGTGTCCAACAAAAGACGATAGTCTCCGTCTAATCTGGTCAGTGTTGCCATTTCAAAATTGAAAAAGTTTTCTGTGTTGGTCATAATAAAGAAGTCAACTTCCGTGTACTTTATGTTGACGCATAATAAAAAATGATTTAATTTTGTTCACAATTTCCATGTGTGAATTTTAAAGAAATGTTTTCTTTCTTTGACTCAATTTTAGATGTTTCAAAACTCTAGAATGGCGGCGTTAAAAAATCTGGACTCTAGGACGCCGACTTTGGTCATGTAAAGTGGTGTATTGCAGCAAATCAACCAGACCAAGACTTGTTTAAGGTCTGAGTATGGAGCGGTTTGTCTGACCTCAGGCCTCTGAACTTTTTTGATAGCAGACAACAGCATCAAGGTTGCCAGATAGGTAAATGGTGCAATAAACATTGACATAATACAGTGAAAGTTAAAACTGCTTAGTAACACGAATAAAAACTCCTACGAACCAGACAAAAATTTGGTAAAAAATGATGCAGTTCAAAGTTTATTTTTATTTATTTATCATAAATAAAACGTATAAAACTAATTGCAAATTTTGCGACTTTTTCAGAACAACTGTAATTAACCTCGCCTTGGGTGTGACGTTGCGATTCTACGCAAACTACATCAACAATTGATAGGCCTAATAGCAACAGTCACTAACTTATCACAATTCTTAGGCCAGCGATCGAGTAGTTAAAAGTAAAAGTTAGCAATACCCAGTGGCTCCGAGAGAGGGGGGAAGTCGGGCCAGTTTCCCCCCTAGCAAAACATTGTAAAGGAAAAACGAGTAGTTTTTTGTTTTTGCACTTTTGAGGGGGCCCATTTTTAGTACTAAAGTAAAAATGTACCAACTAAATAATCAACAAATTCTTAAATGAAGTGCGTAGTTCCAAGTATTTATCAATCATTGTAAATGTCACTCTCGATGCTTCTCATCAAGAACAAATCATTTTCGTGTTAAGGTAGGCGATGTTAAACAGCTTCAAGACGTAAAATCTGAAGCTGAAATGATTTCTGTATCACTGAACGGTTTCGATTGTATTGATAGTGTCAATTTGAAAACTGCTGGTGCTGTTTTAGCCAAGCGGGAACTATTTTTGCTTGACAACTGAACCTTAACTTTAAAATCTGCGTTGGCCAGGCATAGGATGTTATGTCCAACATAAGTTATCTGGGAAAGTTAAAGGTAGCCTATCAGTCCAAGCACGATCAAAGAAAATAAATCCTGTATATTTTTTTGTTTATGGATCATCATCAGTCATCATCTCCGCCTGCAGCAGATTGCGCATCAACATGAGTTATTTGCTTCCAAGAGTGGCGATTTTGAGCCAGCTCGCCCAGTGTCGCCAAGTTGAGTCCGGTCCATGATTGGATGCTGTCTTGCCATCGTTTTGGTTGTCTGCCACCGTGTGCCACGTTTTCTTTTTCCTTCTACTTTGCCTTCTGTGCAAATTTTGATGATTCCGAATTGTGATCTTTAGTGTGGCCGAACAGTTTTAAAACTTTTGATTTTATTAACTTATTGCTGCAATTGGATGTAATTTTGTCATAGTTAAAAGATCTTCTGTTTTCGTGTGGTCAAGTAGCCTTTTGTTAGTCAAGCTTCTCATGATGTGATTTTGGAAGGTAGTGAGTTTTTTCTTTATTTGAGTTTTTTGTTTATGGATGTTGTTGCTTAAATCTAGTTGGAATGCATAATGTTGCCTACAGACAGCGTTGTTCAAATGTCTTATCATTTTTGGAGAAATTGATTATCTGTAAGCTAGTGGCATCTTTAAAGTTATAGCCCAGTCAGAGGAAAAATTCTGAAAAATCTAAAGAAAGCTGTCCTATCATCTTGCAAAGAAAATTGACTTCGAGAGGGTAATCAAGGCGTGGTGCAGTCAAACCCAATGTTTTACAATACCCTTTTGCAATTGAAGCTCTAAAGACGTTTCTTCAATGCATCAAGTTGGAACCAACAAGAGCTTGATCGGAAGCTGAGTCAATGCTAAAGTAGCCTACAACTAGCAGTTTTAAATTTGTGACTGCTTTGCATTATGTGGATTACGGTCCTAAACAAGATTCACTGATGAATTTAATGAAATTAAAGGAAGATGTAATGTAAGTAGCCTAAGAGAAAGCTGAGAAGGGTAGGCTACTATTCGCAAGCTAAAGTTGCAGTGGCAATTATAAATTTAAAAGAAAATGATTTTCTTTTCCTGAGGACAGAACGCTTTTATAACTCCAATTAGGCTAACTAGCTGAATCATTCGAAGGAAATGTATTCTACCGTTCATTGCAAAGGATTCGATAGTTGTTGAAATTGATTAATGTATCAACAAACTCAAACATATCGTCGATGAGTTTGAAGTTCCATGAAAATTTCATCGTATGTCTGCTGTGCGGTTGCGAGCATGTGGGACAAATTTAAACAATTTGTAGGTTACAACAATGACCCACACAGCAAACTTCAGCTGCAAACCAGAACGAACCACCCCATAATCTCTACACAAGGAATCATTGATTGCAACTTTCGAAAGGTTTTTCCAAATAGTTTTGTTATGATTTTTTTTGTGTGTTTCGGTAGCTACCTCCAACAGTTGCGCTTTGAGAACATGGTTTTAGCAATTAGCCTACTGAAATTTGTAAAGAATTGTTTGCGCTCCAGTAGGTCTATGACTCAAAAACGATTGAAAAGCCTAACTATACATGTTGTGCATCAATTTAGACGTCGCAAAATTTTATCAGTTGATGCTGTGATCCGTAACTTTGCATTGCAAAAAGTCCAGAAAGGGTTGAATTAAATTAGGGATGTTCAAAGTCCGGGCCGCGGGCCAACTCCGGCCCACGAGACGTTTTTTGCATGGCCCGCGCCTGTTGTTGTACAATGTGTTATTTTTGGCCTGCAGACACACAAAAATCATATAAATTCAACATGCAGTTTTCAGAAAAATTATTGTGGCTGTTGGCCCGCGAACACTTATTATCAAATCTGGCTCGCGTGGGAAAAAGTTTGGACACTCCTGAATTAAATGCATGATTGAACTCTTTTCGTTGCCTGTAGGCCTATTGTGTGTTTACAAAGCTTTCTAGACAAAATAGTTAGCCTCAATGGCATTTTTGCTGCAAGTGTAATCCAGTCATTATTATGATTTTTACATTGAACGAAGTTCTTTTCATGCTGAGGAAAGTAGGCTAATTTCAGCTTAACACGAACATGCAACGCAATATTTGCTAAAAAATATTATGGGGCCCATTTTTCGTATTGTTTCCCGACCAGTGCTGACTTCTCTCGGAGGCCCTGGCTCCATTAGCAAGATGATCGAAACCGCACCTACTTTGTACGTGTTGAAAAAAAGAGCCGCCTATCTTGTAGCTTTCACGGAGTTCATTGTATCCAAATGCAAGAAACATGGGTGGTCACAGCGGTAAACCATAATCTCTTCTTGGGAAAATTTTAACATAAAGTTCCCTAATCCGTTCGTCTGTATATAATGACCGAAGAAACACACACTTGAACTTCTTTTCAAACAGTGTATTCCTGTAAAATTAGCCCGAGGCTACCGAAAACGAGGGGGTGCAACGCCTACACCACTTAAACTGTCACTACACAACAGATTACTTGGATAAAAGACGGAACTTTTGTCCAGCTAGCAAGCACTAAGCCAACAGTTAAATGTGCGGCCAACTTTCAAACAATCATTTTACGAATGACCAGAATAGATAGCAATATCTCAAATTCACGTATGCAGTACTGTGACGCAATAATGAAAGACAATTATGAAGTCATTCCAACAGGTGTTTAAAGCTGATGTAATATTTCCTGTTTAAACAGGCCCAAACAGGTTTGACACAATTCTTATGAACGCTGGTGCAATTTTGGCACATGCTTTAGGAATTTCCATGACGTAATATTCAGTAGACTTGAACGGTTTTTATATGACGTTTGATTTGGTGAAAATTGTCGGGAACATAGCGGCCCCTAGTTATGACAGTCTGACATGGCATAACTAAAAAAGAATTGACGACAATTGTGAGCCAATGAATAAAAACACATGATACACAAATTGTTTGAATCACTCACGTTTAAGTTAATACGTAAATACAAAGGGCATGCAAAGAATGAACAACAATACGGAATAAACACGATGATACATGAAATTGATACCATAGGTATTAGGTACACGCAAAAAATGACGCTATATACCATGGTTGCGATAATAACCGTCTGTTCTGGGCTCAGACAAGGGTCGGCCACCGCAGACAAAACCAGGCTCAAACCATAACACTTAGGTGTTCTTTACGGGGGCGAGGCACGAAATATCCCTCAACACGTAGTCTACTTTCACTTTCCCCGTACTCTCATCATAGTTGCAGACGGCAACTTTGGCTCTACGAACCACAGGCTTCCCTTTCCTAATTTGTGGAACTACCTCATGCACCCTCCCAAGTTGATACTTCCCACGTTTACCAATGTCTTGGAGAGAACCTACCACTACAAGTTGACCAGGCTCCAAATTCTCGGCCATTTTTAGCCATTTTTTCCGGCCCTGAAGACCTGGCAAGTAAAAATCGATCCATTTACTCCAAAACTGCTGAGAAAGTGACAAATTGAACCGATAATCCCTTCTTAATTGGTCACGATCATGTGGTTGCCCAACAGCACAGTATGGGTCTAAGTATGGGGTCAAAAGTGAGGCAGGGGTGATGACAGTAAAATCCCTAGGGTCGTCACTCAAAGGTACCAAAGGGCGTTCGTTCACGATCCGAACGGCACTACTGGTGTACGTAAGCAGTTCAATAAAACTGGGCTTACGTATTGAAGAGTCCAAAATGTGAAAAAATGCAATTTTAAATTGTTTTACCATTGCTTCCCAGGCGCCACCTTGCGCCGGAGCATATGGAGGTATAAATACCCAGTTTATCTCTCTCTGTCTCAGGGCGTTGTGAAATTCAGCTGATTCTATCAACTCGGGTAACTTCTTAGATGCTGCCTGAAAGGTACTTCCATTATCGGAATAGATAGCATTAACCTGCCCACGTAAATCTGTAAACCTTGTAAAGGCAAGTAAAAATTCACACAGCGACAATGACGTAACCAGCTCAACATGAATAGCGCGAGATGCCATACATGTGAATAAGAGTCCCCAAGCTTTTTTGTGACTCCTACCTTCAACAAAGGTCAGTGGTCCAAGATAGTCCAAGCCGCAGTCAAAAAAGGGTTTCCTATGGGCAGTTGTGCGAGACAAAGGTAAATCAGACATGAGCTGCCTTATAGGCCGAGCTTTCTCAATCGCACATACACCACAATCATTAAGATACCTCTTCACGGAAGCATTACCATTAGCGATCCAAAACTTCTGTCGCGTAGACAACAAAGTGTGCTGTACTCCACAGTGCGCATTTCGATTATGATGCGACAGTACAACAAGCCTAGCGAAGGGGTGTTTCGAAGGCAAAACAATCGGATGCTTTGCTTCTAGAGAAATCTCGGGAGAATTACTTAAGCGCCCTTCAATGCGGATTACACCAGCATCATCTACACAAGGTCTGTACTTTTTAAGTGAACGCAATCCTTTCAAGCGTTCCTTCTCACGTTGCGAAGCGCCAACACTACCCCGCTTTATCACTTCCTCAAGTGCATCCGGCGATCGTTTGGTCATTAAATGTAACACATCGCCATACACGCTTTTCTGAACAAACTTCACAGTTAAGTCTAAGGCTCTATCAAGATAAGAGGCGTCCAGTTTTGGCTTCATAAAGCTACGCTTTTTCGTTTTACAGCACAAAAATTCAACAAAAGCAACCAAATAAGCAATTCTCTTTTTCATAACATACAAAGAAGGTGCGGCCTCGATCAATCTGTGAAGGCCACCCTGTCCAACGTCAAGCGACCCCTCTTCGTCACGAAGATATAGGCTATGGACAGGTACTGGAGTGGGGTTTTCTACAGATGGAATTTCTTCACACTGATAGAGAAGACTAGAACCATTTAACCACAACTCTCGAAACTCTTTCTTTGTAATAAGATTTGGCCTTGTGCCAACATCAGCTGGGTTCATATCGGTAGGGCAAAAACGCCAATCCTGGGCTCCAGACAACAATAAAATATGCTCAACTCGACGCGTAATAAACTTATTCAAACGTAAATCAGGGTTCTTAACCCACTGCAACACAGTCCGAGAATCACACCAAAAATACTTACTGCAGTCGGGCATCTTCAATGCCTCGTAGGCCTGCTTCACGAGTCTTGCTGTATTCAAAGCGGCAACAAGCTCTTTCCTAGCTATCGGCCAAGAAAACTGATTTTTTACAACAATGGTAGATTTACCCAGAACGAAAGACACACTCGGAGCTCCGTTAACCAGTCTACGTAAGTAAACAACAGAAGAGAAAGCTTGATTCGAAGCATCACTAAACCCATGCAATTGATATGAGACAATATCATCCGGACTGCACACACCAGAGTTTGCAAAATACCATCTCGGTAACGAAAAATCTTTAAGCAGGTCCAAAGAGCGAAGCCACGACTCCCACTCTTTAACAAAGCTATCAGGGACCTCGGTGTCCCAATCAAACTTGTCTATCGCCAATTGCTGAAGTATAAGGCGTGCTTTTAGAAAAAATGGCGCTCCAAAGCCTAGCGGATCAAAATTTTGTCCAAGCTGACTGAGCATACTTCGGCGCGTGTGTTTAGCTAAGGGCTTTAAGGAACATGCGATACGCATCTCGTCAGACTCGGTTTGCCACACACAACCCAATGTCTTCGCTGATGGCAAAGTCATATTTTCAGTCTGAAAGTCAATGTCACGAATCAAAGGTGAAAGCATCTCATTATCCAAATTTGACAAGACAATCATAGACTCCTTGTTAGCACTCCACTTAACAAGTTGAAACCCACGGCTATCAAACAAAGCAATTGATTCATGAGTGATTTGCTGAGCTTCCTCTAAGCTATCAGCCGAAAATATAAAATCATCCATGTACATATTATTTGCAATATTGCAGAGAGTCAATTCACCAGCACTGCTGGGATTCTGCTCGATCATTTTCTTTATAGCCAAGCAAGCGATATACGGGCTACTCTTTATTCCCCAAGGGTGTACACAAAAACGAAATGGTACTATCCTACCATTTTCAAGGTCATCATCTTCAAACCACAATATACGAAACAAATCCCTTTGCGACTCAGGTAACATTATTTGAAAGAAGCATTTAGTCACATCAGCCATGAGACCAAATCTACCAAGCCGAAATCTAGCCAAGACATCTACCAGAGGGTTTAACAAGTCAGGACCCGAAAACATTACATCATTAACACAAGTTCCTCGAAATTCAGACTTGCCATCGTAAACAATGCGCTTTTTTAATTGTGACGTCACAAAGTATGGTAAATACCATTCAAATCCCTTGACATTTCCTGCTTCACCCGCGCGCTCAATATAGCCATTAGATTTAAGATCTTTCATGGTGTCAGTAAGGAAATCACGAAGTTCAGGTTGTTTTAAAGCTTTCTTTCTTAAAGCAGCAGCTCTATCTGACGCCAACACAAAATTGTTAGGTAGATCAATATCTTCCTTCAACGGAACAGGTATCTCAAATCGACCATCTTTCAACTCAATATTCGGTTCGACAAGTTCTCTAGCCAAAATGTCATTGCGAGACAATTCACAGGTTTCATTTTGCAAAGTCAAATCCTGAATGACTTTATTCAGGTCTGCTATTTCCATATCGCGAGACTCAATTTTACGCTGAAAGCCAGAGATGACATCCGACTCTGAAGACGTCTGCACTCTGCACACTTTAGCAACGCTTTCAACTAAGGGTGACTTACCACCACAAGCCAACCAACCGAGAGGAGTGAGCAAAGCATGCGGTTCACTACGATTGTCACCAACACGCTCTTCTTTTGCACACATCAAATAAGCGTTGTCGTTGCCAATCAGTACATCTACAGTACTACAATCATTCAAATGAAACATATTCACGTCATGAAAATGACGGAAACCACTTAAATCTTGTTTATGGGGTAAAGTTTTAACATCGTCAGCCCAAGCTGGGTTAACCACCGAGGTTATATCACAAAACAGTTCATCAGTCTCTAACGACTGGATGTTGAGTTTAACAAGGTCAGCACAAGTAGGTTTCTGACCAGCCAGAGTATCCATTTTAAACGACGCTTTATCATACGGTTTAAGACCAAGTTCGCACACCAAGTCACTCGAAACAAAGGTCAACTGCGAACCAGGATCATGCTGACAATACACCAACTTCGATTTGCCAGTCATTGGATTCAAAACACGAGCAGCAGTAACGCGGTTAAAGGCTGCTTTAACATTTCCAATCTTAACATTACGCACAGGAACTCTGGCACCAGCCTCATCTTTACCGACCAAATCCAGAGAATCACGTGACGTCACATAAAAATCATGCAGAAGAAAATAGTGTTTCCTATCGTTGGTAGGTCCACACTTACGACAGTTATTTGCATGATTACAGTCTCTAACCATATGCTGGCGCAAACAATTCAAGCATTTGCCAGCTTTCACAATGACATCTCTCCGATCTTTAGGTGTCAAGCGCAAAAATTCTTTACAATTAGACAAAAAATGATATTCAACTTGACCACGTGACGAACAACAAAAACACGCCGGTATGTCACTATGTCTGGCCACACCGCCGCGCGGTGCGCCAACAGCAGTCGAGTACTGCGAACTCCCTGAAATCACATTATCATGGGGTTTTACCGACGTCTGCCTAACCGGACATGAAGGCAATTTTCCTTTGCCAAACTTTTTAAAATGCTGCGACTCACCAGAATCGCCCATTAGCATAATGCTAAAATCAGTCGACTTGCGCGTTTCCTCCCGTACTACAAAATCAAACAAACTCTGAAAAGTAGGTTCCTCAGTGCTACCATACTGATCACCTAAAAAGTCAAGATAACGCTGCTTAGCGTCAAACGGGAGTCGTTTAGCCAAATCCAAAACAAAACGTCCTTCTAATTTATCACGCTGACCATAAGCTTTCGCGTAAAGCAAACACTGCGACAATTCATCTTTAAACTCTTTCAAATCACTGGAAGAGATAGAAGTCAATTTGCTACCATAGCGATACTTTCTAATTTCTGGTTCTGCGAAAAGACCTCCACGAACTCCAAAACGTTGGGACAAGCGAGATAACGACATTTCTATCCTGTCTTCCTCTGACAAGCCAGGAGTGTCGGAAACCAAATTAGCAATCGTTTGTGCAGCTGTTCTAACACAAGCTGCTTGCAACAAAGTCAAACGAGTTCCCTTAAAGGGCGAAGCTGCCATCAAGGCCATAACACGATTTTTAAAGAAGACAAATGGCATATTATTACCATCGTAACCAATCAAGGCCGCCTTATCGAAGAACGTCCTACTATTTTGGTATTCAAAAAAGCAATCCTGCTGTTGAGAACTCGATTTAGCGGGAGAAGACAAGCTATATCCCTTAAGGGGCTGAGTGGGCTCAGTCACATGCACAACCCGATCACGATCCTCAAACACGTTAAAATCAGGAGACACGATACGCCTCTCACAACCACCTAAATTACGTGTAGCTGGGCGATCAGCAACTAGCGGCGCAGAAAACTTTGAAGGGGGCAAAGCATTACTGCTAATGGCGGCCCCGTGACCTGTACGCTCTGGGGGAGGAGTTCGGTTGTAATTTGCAGACCTTGGCTCTACAGCCTTCGGAAGACCCTTAGCCGCGGCCCCGAGACCTCCTGAAACAGCTGGAAAACATGTGGATTGTACAGGTCCACTTACAGATTGAACAGGCGTCTGGAAAAGGTTAGGTAAATTAAACTGCGATTGATGTTCACTTCTGGAATGCCTAGAAGAGCCCTTCCTAGAGCTACGCCGGGAGCCCAACTCAGAACGATATTCAGCTAAAGCTACCTCCTTACGTTGTTCAGCCCTCAACTGTGCGTCTTTGAGTGCGAACTCAGCAGCTCTCGCTTCGGCTTTCGCGGCAGCCTCAGCTCGTACGGCCTCAGCTCTCGCGGCGGCCTCAGCAGCTCTCGCTTCGGCCTCAACTCGTATGGTCTCAGCTCTCGCGGCGGCCTCAGCAGCTCTTGCTTCGGCCTCAGCAGCTCTTGCTTCGGCCTCGGCTTGGATCTGGAGCTCCTCTCGTCTTAGCTGTAGGTTAATTTGTGCAACTATCCGTGACGAGCTCTCAGACATCCTAGTGCTTACATTTGAGGCGCTATCCTCAGGATGTATGTCAGCATCTAACCTATCTGAGAAATCACTTTCTTTTTGTTCGAAGTTATTTTTTAACGAGTTAAATTCGGGATCTACCCTATCACGAAGTTCTGCCAAGATTGCAGAGTTAACAATTTTACTCAAAAGAGCATGGAAATGCCTTAATTCCTCTTCTAAAGTAGATAAGTTAGATCTAAAAATTAACAGTTCCTGCTTATCACTCAAAGAACCTAGGGCCACAGAAAGTTTCCCAATTTGAGTCAAAATATCCCGTCTAAGATGCCGGGCCTCTCGAACTGACTTAGCCTCATCGTTAATGGGTCCCTCCCCAGAATGGCCTGCCCGACCGCAAAGAACATCATCAGGCTTAAACTCAGTCGAGTCGACGGCGGTCGAGTCCCTGTCACCACCGAGTGTAGACATATTAAATGTTAGGGCTAAATTTAACAATTAAAAAATTAAGTTACACAATCACACAAAATTACAGTAGTTATAAAAAACTTAACTGCAAAGACCGTAAAAATACAAAAAAGAATTTAAATGCACGATACCGTAGCTGTACGAGTATGTGAAGTCCAAACGTCCACAAAACTTGCTTGGATTCTTCCACTTGAATCTTCAAGCACAGATGGATTGCCTTTAATCTTCTTTCTTGCCAATGAATGTCAAAGTTATTTTTCTTCTGTACCAAACTGAGAAGAAATGTCTTTACTTTTTAGCTTAAAGTTCTTCAGTTGCCTACCGAGAAGAAATGTCTTTAATTTTCTTTGCTTCTTTAGACTACCAACCAATAAGATCTTCTTTTATTATTTCTTTGCTTCTAAGTGCTTCTTGGCCTACCAACTAACTAACTTCGTCTTTTATTTTTTGCTTCTAAGTGCTTCTGCGCCAAACACTAGACAGAGAATCGTCTTTTATTTTTTATGGTCACAGCGGTAAACCATAATCTCTTCTTGGGAAAATTTTAACATAAAGTTCCCTAATCCGTTCGTCTGTATATAATGACCGAAGAAACACACACTTGAACTTCTTTTCAAACAGTGTATTCCTGTAAAATTAGCCCGAGGCTACCGAAAACGAGGGGGTGCAACGCCTACACCACTTAAACTGTCACTACACAACAGATTACTTGGATAAAAGACGGAACTTTTGTCCAGCTAGCAAGCACTAAGCCAACAGTTAAATGTGCGGCCAACTTTCAAACAATCATTTTACGAATGACCAGAATAGATAGCAATATCTCAAATTCACGTATGCAGTACTGTGACGCAATAATGAAAGACAATTATGAAGTCATTCCAACAGGTGTTTAAAGCTGATGTAATATTTCCTGTTTAAACAGGCCCAAACAGGTTTGACACAATTCTTATGAACGCTGGTGCAATTTTGGCACATGCTTTAGGAATTTCCATGACGTAATATTCAGTAGACTTGAACGGTTTTTATATGACGTTTGATTTGGTGAAAATTGTCGGGAACAATGGGTATGTAAAACCAAAGTTAAATGCATCCTATCTTGAGGACGCTTTAAATAGGGTTGTTTCTTACGTACAAAAAGTAGTGTATATAGATTTGTTAAGTTATGACGGCCTGCCGGAGTCGATCGATGTGGTAACAAAACGTCTTGCTTCGAGCGAAGCTGGCGCTGATATACAGTGCCTGAAGGAGTTGCGCTCTCTAAAAAAGTATCGTCCTTGTGTGGACACACGGGGGAGACTTCGTATTGAAGGTCGATTGAGTAAGTCTCCCGAAATAACTGTCGATGCGAAGCATCCTCTTATTTTGCCTTCGAGGCACGCATTGACACGGCTAGTTGTCCTTGACGCTCATTGTGATAGCTATCACTGTGGTGTGCAACAGACACTGTTATCTACTCGTCAACGTTTTTGGATTGCAAATGGTAATACCTCGGTGAAACATTATTTGCATGACTGCGCTCCATGTGCATTAGAGAAAGCCAAGCCTATCAGGCAGCTTATGTCGGATCTACCATTACCACGAACCACGGCCTATAACAAACCCTTCTTCAACAGTGGCGTAGATTATTTTGGTCCAATGACGTTTGTGGAAGGAAGAAGCCAAAAGAAAGCATGGGGATTGTTATTTACCTGTCTTGCGAGTAGAGCAATCCATGTGGAATAGGGTGGAGTGAAAAAATTTTTTTTTTTCAAATCAAAAAATCAGATTAACCAAAAGTGGCGTATGGACCTAAAACCAACTTCTGAGAAGGTTTTGGGTTTGTGCCACCTACACCGAGGTGGCCCATAATTTTTAAAGGTCATCCGAGGGCCAAATTTCATGAAAATCCCATAACTTGGAAACCGGTTAAGCTAGAATGTTGGTTTTTGGCTTAAAAGTTCCAGAAGGTCCATGTTTATATATGCTCTAATGCAACTTTTGTCTCTATTTTAACTATATAAGCTGATAATAATAAAAAATGACATTTTAGTTTGAAAGCTATGCAACAAAGAAGTGAAAATGCTATATTTGAACTATTTGCACCCATAGTTGTGTGTTAAAGCATAATAGGTACAAACTGACTAAGTACTGCTTAAAATACTTTCTAAGTAGTTGGTACAAAGGATATGCAAGCAGCAATCATGGATATGTGACAAACAAACTCAATGACAAAAATGATGTAGCAAAGACTCATATGCAATAATGTTGCAATGCTATTTGACATCAAGTTTCAAAATTTACATCTTTGGTTTTCATGAAATTTATAAGAAACTACTTACAATCAGGGTCGCATTATAAAAATTATCATGTGGTGAAAAAATATTGAAAACCTTCAACCTGAAAGCATCAGCACTATCAAAGTCAGAAAAAATATATTTCTACTCTAATCCATTGCAAATTTGGGCAAGGCTGACTCTGCTTTGGTAAAGACCCTTGGTAAAGACCAACCTTAATCCACCACTGTTTGCAATGAGTGTTACAGAAACCATGACATCAACTCATTTATAATTACACATATCCAATAACGATACACAGCCAGGGGCTCCGAGAAGGGGGGGGAGTCGGGCAACTTTCCCCCCTAGCATAATATTGTAAAGGAAAAACAAATGCAGAGAAGGATGGATTTGAAACTGCTCAAGTAGGCTTCTTGAATGAGGCAGCTTTATTTTGAATTTCTTATCTGGCCTGGTTACACTTGAAAATGACACAAGCTACAGTTGATCACTTACTCCAAAAATGATATGACCACGAGAGTCAAACCAGCGCTGCATGATCTCGAGCCGGGCGCATAACCACTGAGCTAACACCGGTGGACTTACGCCTGGCCAATGCAGTTTTTGAAGTCAAGGTTCCGTTGGTCAAGCAAAAATAGTAGGCTACACGCTTAGCCAATCGCAGCAGTACCAGTTTTTAAGTTAAAACAATAGAAAATTGATGATGCAGAAATCAGTAGGCTTAACAGGCATCAAATTTTACGTCTTGAAACAGTTTAACAATGCTTACCTTAAAACAAGAATGATTCGTTCTTGATGAGATACATTTGAAGTTGCATATGCTATGATCGAAAAATACTTGGAACTGCCTATTTTATTCAAAAATTTGTTTTTTTTTTAAGTTGTTACACTATCATTTTAATGGCAAAAGTGGGCCCCCCTCAAACGTGCACAAACGAAAAACTACTCGTTTTTCCTTCACAATATTATGCTAGGGGGGATAGTTGCCCGACTTTCCCCCTCTCGGAGCCCCTGGCTGTGCATTGCCATTGGATATGTGTAATTATAAATGAGTTGATGTCATGGTTTCTGTAACACTCATTGCAAACAGTGGTGGATTAAGGTTGGCAAGGGTCTTTACCAAAGCAGAGTCAGCCTTGCCCAAATTTGCAATGGATTAGAGTAGAAATATATTTTTTCTGACTTTGATAGTCCTAATGTTTTCAGGTTGAAGGTTTTCAATATTTTTTTACCACATGATATTTTTTATAATGTGACCCTGATTGTAAGTAGTTTCTAATAAATTTCATGGAAACCACAGATGTAAATTTTGAAACTTGATGTCAAATAGCATTGCAACATTATTGCATATGAGTCTTTGCTACATCATTTTTGTCATTGAGTTTGTTTGTCACATATCCATGATTGCTGCTTGCATATCCTTTGTACCAACTACTTAGAAAGTATTTTAAGCAGTACTTAGTCAGTTTGTACCTATTATGCTTTAACACATAACTATGGGTGCAAATAGTTCAAATATAGCATTTTCAATTCTCCACGTTACATAGCTTTCAAACTAAGTAAAACGTCATTTTTTATTATTATCAGCTTATATAGTTAAAATAGAGACAAAAGTTGCATTAGAGCATATATAAACATGGACCTTCTGGAACTTTTAAGCCAAAAACCAACATTCTAGCTTAACCGGTTTCCAAGTTATGGGATTTTCATGAAATTTGACCCTCTGATGACCTTTAAAAATTATGGGCCACCTCGGTGTAGGTGGCACAAACCCAAAACCTTTTCAGAAGTTGGTTTTAGGTCCATACGCCAATTTTGGTTAATCTGATTTTTTGATTTGAAAAAAAAAAAATTTTTCACTCCACCCTAATGTGGAACTTGTGACGTCACTATCTTACAGTGAATTTGTTTTAGCATTTACCAGATTTGTAGATTTGCGTGGATCTATACGTGACATGTACTCAGATAACGGGACCATGTTTCAAGCGGCAGCTAAAAGACTACCAGAAATTTTGGAGTCTTCTGAAATTCAAACTTCTTTGCGAAAAAGGGGAATTCACTGGGAGTTCATTCCTCCGTATGCGCCGGCCCAGGGAGGGGCCTGGGAAGCAATGGTCAAGCAATTCAAAATTGCCTTTTCCCACGTTATTGGGAACTCATCACGAAAACCCAACTTTGTTGAACTTCTTACATTTACTGGTAGTGCCACAAGAATAGTCAACGAAAGACCTTTAGTCCCTGTCTGTGATGACCATAAGGATTCTACTGTTATCACCCCAGCCGCACTCCTTAACCCATTCTTGAGCCCATTTTCATCAGTAGGAAATCCTCATGACCGAGATGAGTTACGGAGAGACTATAGGTATAACCTGGCTCTATCTCACAGTTTCTGGGAGAAATGGATATCTTTCTATTTACCTTCCCTGCAGGGTAGAAAAAAGTGGGCCAGTTTGGTGGAAAACCTACAGCCTGGCCAATTAGTGGTGGTTGGTTCTCCAGAAGATATAACTAAGAGAGGGAGGTACCGTCTGGGGAGAGTCCATGAGATCATCCCAAAATTAGAAAAGGAAAACCGATTGTCAGGCGCGTCAGGGTGGCAGTCTCAGTGGTGGACGAGGCATCGGGTGAGGTCAAAGTGGACCTGGTCCTAAGGAATATATCGTGCGTTGCTCCTGTGGGGAATGCTTGACTGCGTTCTGGACCCGGCCCCGCTCTGGTCTGTTGTTAGCGGGTGTCGTCGAGGCATCTGTACCACCCTTGCCTTTCATTTAAATTGTAGTGTATTGTAGATATGTACCGCGCGAATCTGTTATTAACCTGCGTATTTCTATGTGTCATCCGCAGGGCTACAATATGCGTAACTCAACAACATGTCTTAGTAACGTATGCTCTACAGCGATCTCAGTCATCGGCCTCGTTATAATTAGCTAGTTAGTTAGGCCTACTGTGTAATGCATTGATTTGTTTGCTATTGTGTGTTTCATGCAAATGATGTAATCGTTAATCGTGTAAGTATTCGCCAGGCCATTGTGGCCAGGGTGTCCAGGTGCCTTGCACTGCTATCAAAGGATAATCACCGTTTTTGTGTAGTTTTAATGTACATACTTTCTGTGTATTGCATGTCGGGAATCGACCCTTCTACTTCAACTTTTATTTAATAATGTGCCATAATTAGGGGCCGCAATGTTCCGGCGGGTCAATTACCCTCTTGATCAGAATTGAAATTGTGATGAAATTTTGTTGACATTGAATTTGCGTTGTTTCTGTGTTCTGCGTGACGTGGCTTGCCTGGCTGCAAAGAGATTTCACAACTGATTATCGCCTTTTGCTGCGTGCCGGGAGCAGTTGTTTCTGGACACAATTTTGCCTGCCTTTGTGTTGAGTTTCATTTCATTATCGAAAGAAGCAAGCTAGAGAAATGAATGTGTACCACGGAGTTAAGTTGTCGTGTTAAAGCCATTGTAAGTTTATACAAAATCAAGTTTTTATCCCAACTCGCTAGCTCAATAAAATCAAAAAACAACATGAAACAATTGCAAGTATGGTTCAGGCAGACCGAGGAGGGATTGTAGGTAGGCAGTGAGCACCTACTTTTGTAACCAATAGCAAAATCAAAAGGTTTAAAATATGTATTGGGGATTTGCAAAGCCACCAAACCTACTTAACACGAAAAAAATAACAATGTAGCCTACTCTTGTAAAAAAAATGACGCTGAACGTTTAGTGTTAGCAGATAAACTTTGAAGAATTGGGTTCAAGTTACCACACTTCAATAAAATTAAATAAAACAGGTCTTGAAATACTTCAATGTTTTCATTAATATTATGTTTGTATCTCTTGTGTAGACTTTATCGTGATGAATTTAGACTTTATCACAGACCTTGTTGACAAAAAAAAGAGTTCAAATTCCATGAAACGACATTGTCTACCAATATAGATAAGGAGTCGATTTTACCCATTTTTACCAAAACAGCATTCAGATATCATAAAATTCTGATGTGATACAAAAAATCTGATGTGATTTTTGAATTCAGCACCCAAAATATACCCTAGAATGACATTTACTATGCTGACACAAAAAGTGTGTTGGCTTGTGTAATTTGTGACTTTAATTATCCAGCATTTGTTCCCTATATCGATGGCTCTTACGATACGTGATATTTTTGGACGGATCACCAACGGATTTCAAAGAACCGTTTTAGTTCATTTTATGTTGTGCAGTGTTGTATGTGTCTTCTACAGAGCTACTTACGGATTTAACGTGCAGGTTTTCAAACCCACTCAGTACAACACTGTTTGTTGTAATGACATTTGCCGTCTCGGAGTAGCATTTTAGCCTGATGTATCAAAACATGGCCTACGAAAATAGTTTGAATATTCATTGAAGAAGTGATAGACTCTTTGCTTATAATACATAATGATTGTCTTTGTAATGCCTATGTTATTTAAGTGCACTTTTCAATATTTTATGAGTTACCTTTTGTAAACAAACTCTTTTCAGTTTGATTTTTATTATGTTTGCATTTTATTTTCCTCTGTGGGTGTTCAAGCGTTCCTGTTCCATGTTCAACCACTTCTAAAGAGTGATACGGTTTCTTTCCTCATCTCAACGTACTTTGTACATGGTGTGAAGACAATAATTTCCTCACATTATGCTACGTTGCCTACGTAATAGTTTTCCATCTAAACTTGCATTAAGCATAAATATTAATTACTGAAAGAAATTTGCCCAACGTTGCTAGCAAAGTCTGCCTTTTAAATTGTGCTGGGTTAATCAATATGTATAGAAATCGTTTTGCTAGCTGTTTGAGTAGTCAAATTAACAGAAAAATGCAATTGCATTGAGTTTTCAATCTTCCCCACTGAAGATGAAGCAGTGGGTTTGAACAATATAACTTCGTCCTTGAACCGAATACAAAAATTAACCCCGCTTTTTTTTTGTAAAACAATTTTGTTCTGGATTCTCGCACTATTTTTGATTCGAAAATTGAAGCCACTTTTGTCAAAGTATCTTAACAGACTCCATTTCACCTGGCATGGGATCTACAATGGTTACAAGAACCTTCTCAGAAATTAATTTTCGATTGTACTAGACTGTCAAAGTGTCAAATGAACAATTGTTAAACACAAAAATTAACCCTGTTTTTATAAAAAAAATAACAGTTTGTTCTGGATTTTTGCACTACTTTTGATTCGAAAATTGAAGTTACTCTTTGTCAAAGTATCTGAACAGCCTCCATTTTACTTGGCATGAGATCTACAGATGGTTACAAGGACCTTCTTAGAATTTCATTTTCGATTGAATTAAACTGACAAATGTTGCTTGGTTAATAATGATTTTAATTAACTTGCATTTGCCCTTGGCAGTGAACATTCTTTTTGTGGTACAGTATTTATATTATACAATTGTTGTACAGATGCAGCCTTTTCCATCTGCGACATGTTTGAATTTATGTTTTTATTTTTGCAGGAGCGTGCAGCAAATGCTGTCTTAGCGTAGGATCTTATGTGTAACTTGCATCAGTATGGCGGCCTGTGTAACTGTCCAGTTGGGGCAATGCGGTACACAAGTTGGGCACCAGCTTTTGAACACTCTGTATGATGATGCGATGAAGTCAAGTCCACTGGTGTCATCTGCGGCAAACGAAGACTACAAGAAGACGTCTCTGGGAACTTTTTTCAACGAACCAGAATCCGGACCTCCAGAAGCAAGATCAGTGATGATTGACATGGAACAAAAAGTAGTTACACGTGCGTTACATGGAACTTCTGCCAAAGCGTGGTGCTATGCGAAAGGGCAGCAATTTTGTGAGAAGAGCGGTTCCGGAAATAACTGGTCGTACGGGTTCAAAGTTCACGCACCTCGCTGTGAAGACGCTATCTACAATTTAGCGCGCAGAGAGGCTGAAAAATGTGATCATTTTGGAGGCTTTTTGATACTGTCGAGTTTAGCAGGCGGTACGGGATCGGGGCTTGGTTCGTACGTTACCGGGATGTTGAGGGACAATTTCCCGCGAGCATCTCTAATTAATCCGGTTATATCCCAGTCAGCAAAGGTTCGTGGGGCCCACTTGGGCTGCATATGGGTTACTCACATTGTATTACGTGGGCCCCAGTACCTATGTGTCCACGGTTTGCAGAAATGTCCCAAGTGGGCAGCCCACCTACGTCTAATGGGTGGGCAGCCTACCATGAAACCATTATTAAAATATAAACCGCCGTCGCATTGTATCGTTGTATATATTCAATTTTTATGATTATTGCACTTTAATATAGCATAATGGACCGGTGGGAACGTATATTTTATAATTTTTCATCATGGTGGGTAGCCCACTTCATGCCCACAGAAAGCCCAGAAAGTTTATTTCAAGAAATGAAAATAAATTCCCAGATACATTTTCATGATATGCTAACATTATTAAGATAAATTCAATAAAAGATGTCGGGAATCGGTTGTAAAGAAAAAAATATGAAGTAGGCCGCGCACTTGGGGCCTAATCGGAAACATCAGATAAACTCACCTTAAGCCCACAAGCCCACGAATGCCCATGGAAATCCCACGTGGGCCCCACGAACCCTTGCTGACTGGGATGTCCATACTCGCATGGGGAAGTGGCTGTGCAAAACTACAACGCTGTCCTTTCACTTGCCCATACCTGCTCAACTACTGATGCCAATATCTTGTTTCATAACGACAATCTCCATTAAATTTGCAGCAAATTATTGGGAGTCAAAAACGTTTCATTTAAAGACGTTAATGGGGTCATTGCTGAGCAACTGGCATCACTCCTCCAGCCGGTAACTTCCTCAACATCTTATAAACAGCCCAACGTCTTAAGCGACATAGTAGATGCTACGGCATCTCATGGACACTACACCATGTTAAATTTAAAGTCTCTTCCTCTTGTTGCTCCTTCTAGTGTTGCCTACTCCACGTTTTCCTGGGATGCTCTTTTGAGGAGGATATATCAAATGATGATCACAGACTTTTACATGGACAAGGGTTTGGATTGGCATCGGAAAATTCCCAAGTCTGCTGGAGGATATTCCGAAGGATGCTACCCGCGTTACACATCTAATCTTCTTGTGATGAGAGGAAAGCAAGCTCTTCTACCTTCGGAACAAGATGTTCCTAATTTTCAAGATGAGAGGTTGTATCCACGATGGATACCTCGCTTAAGCCGATGCCCGGTTTGGAAAAACAATGTTCCTTTCCAAAAGCATGAAAAAAGTATCGTTTTGCTAAGCAATGGGACGTCCTGTGTTAAGCCACTAGATGAGCTAGTGAGCAAAGCGTGGCAGATGTACGGCTCCCGCGCGTACTTACATCAGTATACCAAGCATGGGTTAGAAAATGATGATTTTATAAATGCATTTGTCGCTGTTGAATCAGTTATATCTGCCTATAAGCAATTATAGCGTTGTTTTATTATTGTTTAAAAGATTTTCTTTTCATAAAACCTCCGGGAAGATATGCGACTGGGAGATCTCGTCTCGGTCAACCTTCAGAACCGAGTGGCATGGAGACCGTAAGTGGATATACAATAGCATCGTCTATCCTAGTGATTCACAAATTATTTTCCTTGCTACGTCTCAGGAAAAGTTTGCTGACCTTACGACGCACCCAGCGATAATAATTTTTATATTTTTCTTTGTAACTCCGCTCTCCATCAATTGCAATAGTTTCGAAACAATGGGTTCGCATGCTCATGTCAGGAGATAACAATATCTGTGATAGATGCCAAACGGAAGTCATTGTGTGACGCCCTTGGAAAGTTGAAACGACATTTCAATAATTTTAGCTTTATGACTGAACGAACACCTCCGCAGCATGGTGCTTTAATATCTTTTGAGAACGATTCATATGAGATGGTTCGTAATATTTGGTTTAAACCTGTTGACAATATTGTCGCGACGCACTGTTTGAGAACCTCTGACCTACCCGATTAATCGTTGACTGTAAATGCAATCATTTTCTTTGGTTATATGCAAATACTGTACTCAGAGCTTTTAGTCAAGTCTTGGTCTATGTTCTTTCTATTAGTTTGTGTGCAGTGTTGGCGCGTAGATATAGAAAACATTAATAATTAATTTCATCTATATGGAGCAGTGCTCACGTAAATATTTCAAACGAGGCATTGTGGTGTTTTTATGCAAATATTTATTTAGTTGTTTAACCTTTTCGCATACCTTTAGCATTTGTTTCAGTTTTTATCAAATATACTGAGCTTATTTTTCGCTTCATGGCAAAAGATTTCTTACCTTTTGCCGAAAATGGCTTTTCAACTTTACTGGCTCAAAGTGGGCTAAAACATTGATCAAGAAACTTTATATCATGTCCCAAAGTAGGCCTAATGTGAAACTACGTTGTAATTATTTTTGTATTTACAGAAACAAACTTGTAGTTAATAGTGCATGCGAAGCATGACTTCACATGGGAGTGTTGACTCGCTTGTGAATTCTTGCTTGTACACAGTTGTCAAATATTTTTCAAGCTACAGCCACGACATGCATGCGATTCCAAATAGTATAAAAGACCGTATGCTGAACTTAACCTGCAAGAGAGGACTTTTGAACGATTACAACGTTATTTCCTGCTGCTATTCATCATTAAGAGAAATCGATCTCAGTGAGTGTGAGGTTTCCGATGCAGCTTTAGAAAGCTTGTCCATTGCTTGCCAACAGCTGAGAAAAATTGACTTAAACTCCTGGAAAGGAAATCGTGACGAAATTACTTCTAAAGGAGTGATAGCTCTTTCCAAGAGATGCAAACATCTTCATGTTGTCTATTTGCGTCGCTGCGTCAACGTTGCGGATGACGCTGTAATCTCTCTGGCTCAGAACTGTCGTCAGTTAAAAGAAATTAATCTTTGTGGTTGTCCCAACATTACAGACCTATCTTTGCAAGCATTTAGCGAAAACAACTGTTGTCTGGTCTCGCTGAATGTGGCGAAAACTGTCATAACAGACCATGGTGTTCATAGCTTGTGTGCGGGTTTGCCTCGCAATACATTGACCGAACTGCACCTTAATCAATGCATTAATCTCACCGACCAAGCTATTGATCACGTGATGAATTCCTGTCCTTCGATCAAAATATTGCTTCTTCATGGATGTCCGAAGGACGGATTCTGTTCGTGTGGCTATCAGCCAATTAGCGAAACGAATGCGTCAGGTCACGTGGACGGTTTATTGACCAATTAGCGAGCCGAATGCGTCAAGTCACGTTGACAGTTTATTAGCTTCATTCAGCTACGTGTCATATTGTGTAGCGTTGACGGGGGTTTTGGGGAGTGCCTTTGGCCCTGTTCCCCGGGATGATTTTAGGAGCGCGTAACCATTCCACGGGCCCAGAAACTTGAAGCCACCGTACATTTTTTGGATATAGCGCGTTTTTCTGAAAAGTGTCTTCATTTGGGGCCCGAAGATCTCATTGGTACCTAGCTCAAATTTATCCTTTAAACGGCCCTGATCACGCCTGTCATACTACTTTCGAATACAAGTAGGTTGGTAGTTCTCAGACACGCTGATGTACCAAGGCGTAAAGTTGATTGCATTCTTTAAAGTGAACATTACGTTTGACTTTCTTGCCTTTCTGTAAATTTAATCTAGTTGTTTAACTACCTGGAATGTGACTGAATTCACCTCATTTTCTTTTTATACCAAGAGCACTGATATTGTTTTGTAAATCCTTACACTGTAATACATAAAAGTGAGTTCGTTTTACACTGTGAAAATGCAATCTCTAGTTTTTTGGCTTTCACCTTATCTATAATTTTGTATACTTGTACTGTGTTTGTTTATTTACTAGTAAATGCTGACTATGTTAGAATCAGCTGATTAAAATGTTTTCTATATGGAGCAGCGCTCACGTAAATATTTCTAACGAGGCATTGTGGTGTTTTTATGCAAATGTTTAAGTATTTGTTTCCTTTTCACATACCCTTAGCTTTATATCAAAAATACTGAGCTTGTTTACAGTATTTCTTACCTTTTGGCCGAATATGGCTTATTGTTTCGTAAATCCTTACACTGTAATACATAAAAGTGAATTCGTTTCACACTGTGAAAATGCAATCTCTAGTTTTTTGGCTTTCACCTTATCTATAATTTTGTATACTTGTACTGTGTTTATTTACTAGTAAATGCTGACTATTAAAATCTCATCCCAAATAGTGATCAGTCTCTCTCTGTTTTTAAATGCTGACTATGTTAGAATCAGCTGATTAAAATGTTTTCTATATGGAGCAGCGCTCACGTAAATATTTCTAACGAGGCATTGTGGTGTTTTTATGCAAATGTTTAAGTATTTGTTGATCCTTTTCACATACCCTTAGCTTTATATCAAAAATACTGAGCTTGTTTACAGTATTTCTTACCTTTTGGCCGAATATGGCTTTTTAACTTTACTGGCTCAAAGTGGGCTAAAACATTGATCAAGAAACTTTATATCATGTCCCAAAGTAGGCCTAATGTGAAACTACGTTGTAATTATTTTTGTATTTGCAGAAACAAACTTGTAGTTAATAGTGCATGCGAAACATGACTTCAGATAGGAGTGTTGACTCGCTTGTGAATTCTTGCTTGTACACAGTTGTTAAATATTTTTCAAGCTACACCTACGACATGCATGCGATCCCAAATAGTATAAAAGACCGCATGCTGAACTTAACCTGCCAGAGAGGACTTTTGAACGATTACAACGTTATTTCCTGCTGCTATTCATCATTAAGAGAAATCGATCTCAGTGAGTGTGAGGTTTCCGATGCGGCTTTAGAAAGCTTGTCCATTGCTTGCCAACAGCTGAGAAAAATTGACTTAAACTCCTGGAAAGGAAATCGTGACGAAATAACTTCTAAAGGAGTGATAGCTCTTTCCAAGAGATGCAAACATCTTCATGTTGTCTATTTGCGTCGCTGCGTCAACGTTGCGGATGACGCTGTAATCTCTCTGGCTCAGAACTGTCGTCAGTTAAAAAAAGTTAATCTTTATGGTTGTCCCAACATTACAGACCTATCTTTGCAAGCATTTAGCGAAAACAACTGTTGTCTGGTCTCGCTGAATGTGGCGAAAACTGTCATAACAGACCATGGTGTTCATAGCTTGTGTGCGGGTTTGCCTCGCAATACATTGACCGAACTGCACCTTAATCAATGCATTAATCTCACCGACCAAGCTATTGATCACGTGATGAATTCCTGTCCTTCGATCAAGATATTGCTTCTTCATGGATGTCCGAAGATGACGGATTCTATTCGTGTGGCTATCAGCCAATTAGCGAAACGAATGCGTCAGGTCACGTGGACGGTTTATTGACCAATTAGCGAGCCGAATGCGTCAAGTCACGTTGACAGTTTATTGACTTCATTCAGCTACGTGTCATATTGTGTAGCGTTGACAGGAAGGTTTTGGGGGTAGTTTTGAACCTGTTCCCGAGATGATTTAAGGAGCCCGTAACCATTCCAAGGAGACCGAAAAGTTGAAGCCACCGCTTATTCATTGGGTATAGCGCGTTTTTCTGAAAAATATTTTTGGTACCCGAAGATCTCATTGGTACCGGGCTCAATTTATCCTTTAAACGGCTCTGATCATACTACTTTCGAACTCATATACTTTCAATATACTTTTTACTCATTCTATATACCTTCGAGCTCATACTACTTTCAACTTTCTGATCAAGCCTGTCATACTACTTTCGCATAGGGAACGTTCAAATATTATGTAACGCTTTTTTCCGAATTTTTGACCCCCCTCCCTCATGTAACGCTTTTTCACTACGAATTAAGCACAAAAAACTACCATTCCGTACTCGAAAGCGTTACGTAACGTTTTGCTTGAACCCCTCCCCGCCGATGTGACGCTAACGTAACGCTTTGCATAAACCCCCCTCCCCCTCGAAGGAGTTACGTAATATTTGAACGTTCCCATAGGCTACAAATACGTTGGTAGTTCTCAGACACGCTGATGTACCAAGGCGTATGGTTGATTGCATTCTTCAAAGTGAACACTACGTTTGACTTTCTTGCCTTTCTGTAAATTTAATCTAGTTGTTCAACTACCTGGAATGTGACTAAATTCACCACACTTTCTTTTTATACAGAGAGCACTGATATTGTTTCGTAAATCCTTACACTGTAATACATAAAAGTGAGTTCGTTTCACACTGTGAAAATGCAATCTCTAGTTTTTTGGCTTTCACCTTATCTATAATTTTGTATACTTGTACTGTGTTTGTTTATTTACTAGTAAATGCTGACTATGTTAGAATCAGCTGATTAAAATGTTTTGAAACAAGGATTTCTATCTTTATTACTGAATTCATCGTGTCATGGTCCAGACCGGTTTAAATTACACTTTTGAGTATCAAAGGTTCCATAGTCTACTTGAGATTAGCAGATCTTGATTTTGAAACAAAAAAGAAAAAGTGATTTTTCAAGTTTTTCTGACTGCGTTTGGGAGAAAAAATCTCTCAAAGTGGTAAAATAGTGTTGGTAGATCAAGGTATCTGAAAGTAGAACTTTTCAAGATTTTTATTTTTTATGCAGTAAGGTACCAAACCAATCAGATGTTAATTTTTTTCAGATGTAACAAATTGTTAAATTGGAGTTAATATGCTTTTCTTGATTTTTTTTTCTTGACTTTTACGTAGCCTTCTGTAACCTACAGTAGGCTACATCCATGGCGACTTCTATACACAGACCATGAATCGCTAGAATAAGTTGATAGTATGAATCTTAGTTAGCCTAATAAACATAGTTTTTGTGTATATTTTGAGTTATTTTAGTGTTATTGTTAGCCTACCATTCGAATAATGTAGGCTACTGAATTTAGGCACTTGCTGGATATCCAAAAAGCGTCTGACAACAATGGTAGGCTAATTGAAAAAGATTTGTTACTTTTTCAACGTAAAATTAAGAGTTTTGTAGTGATTTGAGATCCAGTGATCACACTTTGGCAATTTGGATTCTCAAAACTATCATTTCAAAGAAATAAGTTATAAAGTAAATTTAGCTTAAAATCAAAGTTACATCGGCCTTCAGTTAGGCCTTCAGTTTACACGTTGTCAAGGCCTGTGTATTTAGATCGCTATGAAAATTTTTGTCTCAGCCTTAAAGTTTTTTAAACGGTCTTGAAAAAAAAATCCTACTTGGCCTCTTACCAAGGACTTCAAATGAAGATGTAAATATTGTATTTTTTTGCCAATATTCATAATAATTTCAGACCAAATAAATTTTCCCCAATCGTTCTTTTGGAATTTTTGAATTTTGAAATTGTCCCCATTGGGCGATATATCGTCTAATTCTAGAGTCACTGGTCGATACTATCATTATCTGCTGTCCTGTCACCAGTGTTACCGTGTAGCAGTTTTTTCAAGTGAAATGTAAGATAGCTTAGGTCGGCTACGTACAAATGTTTATTGCCAAACTGTAGAAGTTTTAGTGACACTTTTCTTGTCAAGCCCGAAAGTCTGATCATCTGTTGTTGGCTTCTTGTTTCGGAGACCACTCGGTTAAGGTTTTAACAACAGTGAGTTCATTGGTTTTGTCAACGATTGTTGGCCTAAGTATTTTACACAGTAAACTTGTTTAGTTCATACTGTCCACTTAGCCATAGCCTAATCCGTAAGGGCTATATCGTATGATTTAGTTTTCATAAAAAGTACGTCCGAACGGCAGCGCCAAGCCAAAGACAGACCGCAAAATATTGCTTAGATCGATTGATGGGTTATCAATAGAGATGTAAATGCAAAAAAAACGAACCGTTTTTTTTAAAAAAAAACGTGTTTTTTTTCAAAAAAAACTTGAGCCAAAAAAAACACTCGTTTTTTGGTTTTTTTTGTTTTTTTTGTTTTTTTTCATGTTTTTCTGGAAAAGTTGCAATTTTTTTGCAATTTACAGCTTAGTTTCATTATAGTGCTCTTGAAAAACATTAAATTACTAAAAATAGTTTTATTGGTGTGCTGAAATTCCTAAGTGTTTGTGTTTGGCAGCATATGTTCTTGCATAGTCCTATGAGGACCTATGTTGTTTCGCCTTCTTCTTCATTCTCTGGCATGTTTGTGGCAGTAGACCTGACAAACATTGAATTAATGAAATTTGATACATGACATAATGTAGATGAGTTAATTTCTTTTTCCTTTTATGGAAGTTAGCCTATGATGTTAGTATACTGTGGTACTGGTTATTCTTGTACACACTCAATGGGTTGACGAAATTTTGACAAAACAAGGTGGCAGTATTCAGTACACACATTTACCTTGTTTGTGGACGTGATAATTTACTAATGCAAGCTATTGCCAATAGCTTGTTTAAACATGTTTTGTAACTGATAGCTTGCCAACGATGTATATGCTTTATAAATGTTGAAACAGAAGTATTCTTTTCGTGTGTTGTAAGATCTTGGATTGGACACTTCGTCATTGATGCTTCTTGCAGATTATTCGGGACATATAATGCAAGAGACCTTATCACTGATATTTTTAGCTGTCAAAAGTTAGTGCATTTGTCAGAAAAGGTTTAGGTTAATGTTCCTTTCAAATGCCCACCACCCATGTTGACTATTGCTAGTAACTACCATTCTACCAACCTTGAATGAAGAAGTTTTTCCTTTAAAGTGGAGTTTTTCAGCACTGCTCAGTGCTCAGTGTTCACATAGTGAATAAATGCTTTATAATGCTTTTCCTGACAAGAATAAAGTTTTACCCATATTCCCACAATGCAGGATAAAGATACAAAACAAACATCAAAGATGAAAACTTATTTTATTTGAGAACTAGGCCTACTGTTTTTTGAGATAAAAAGAAATTGACCTCTTGTCGTTACGCACCAATAAAACCATGATGCAAATTTTAATTTTTTTTATTGGGCAGAGGAAAGATTGACGAAAAGTTAGGCAAAAACAAACAAAGTGCTAAAGTCTCAAAGTTCTGCAAACTAGTTCAAATTGGATGGATTAAGTGCAACCAATAACCATACTTCTTTTAAACAAGTCTATGACAGCACAATGGTGTGATTAAGGGAAAACAAACATGACTATGACGTCACAAAGGATTATTGAATCTCTTCAGGGAAAATAAAAAAACATCAAAACGTTTCCATCTTTCACTACATTTAAATGTGATTTGGGCTAAAAGTTGGGACTTTAGCACTACACTGCTTTTGCCAAACTTGTCATCAATCTTTCTTCTACCCAATTATTATTTTTTTTAATTTACGCACCATGGTTTTATTGGTGCGTAACGACAAGAGGTTAATTTCTTTTTAGCTCAAAAAGTAGTAGCCAAAACTTGTTTTAATATTCATAAACAGATAGCCCACCCCATAAAACATGGGGGTAGAGCTAAAACTTATGTAAATATGTTGAGCGGTTCTTGAGATATGGCCGTTTTTCTATTGCTCCTTATCTATAAAGCCACTTAGTGGCTAAGGTTATTTCACTTATAACTCGAGAACCGCTTGTGTGATTTTCATCACGTTTGCACCAAATGCACATCAACTGGAACAATCTCTTGACGTTGTACTGGTAATGGTGTGGTGTGCTGGTGAAAAGTGCCTTTGTGAAGTAGAGAAACAGGACCCTGACCACCTGGTCTTAACGTAACATGCCCATTAACCAAAATCCCAGGTGGCTTCGAAACTGTACACGAGTGTGGTACTGCATTTAACAACTGGCTGAACCAAATTACAGACAATACTGGAGATGTGCCAACCATAGGACACTGTGTTACTATTTGAGACGATGAGAAACCTTTATGGCTCGTGTGTTGAGACTTGAGAGACATATTGTCTCATTTGAAAGATGTTATACGAGTTATGAGACTATTTTTTTGTTGAAAGAGACGCTATTGCAATGAGTTTACCCTAATTGCTGCATATTGTGACATTTAATAAAAAAATAGGTAAAAAAAACAAAAAAAACAAAAAAAACGAATAAAAAACAAAAAAAACGATAAAAAACAAAAAAAACGAGCTCGTTTTTTTTAAAAACAAAAAAAACCGTTTTTTTACATCTCTAGTTATCAAGCTATTAAGCTTACTTGCAGGCTGCAAAACGTTGTCAAAAAAACCAAGGAATAAGTGATGTCGCGTTTTTGAAAGATGCATAACATGCTTCAGAACTGGTTGGCCAAATTGTATTTTTCAGTGACGCCAGGCCATGTTGAAAAGCTGAAATAAGCTAGGCTATCAGTTTCGTAAATGAATTATTGATAGGCTACGTTTTACTAATGCGATAAAACGAGATTGTTGTAAGACTTATTGTAGGCTCATGATCTGTGAAGCAGCAAGAACCTTTTTTCAGAAAAGTTTAAGCATAGGCTAAATAATATAACTTATTTGTATCAAAAACAAAACAAAAACCTTAGATGTGACTCAGTTGACCGAAAGATTATTAAACACAAGTAGACCATAGGCCAGTGGTTCTCAACCGGGGGTCCGCGGACCCCAAGGGGTCCGTGAAGCGATTTCCGGGGGTCCGCGAAAGTTTCCGAGTTTTCAACATGACGGATAAATTAAGAAATTTAAAAATTGTTTTGCTTTGTTTATGTATTAGCCTACAGTGATTCTTAAACTGTAAGTCGCAACGCACTGGTGCGTCGTTTGAAATTGCAAAGGACATTGCACAAAGGTTTGGTTTCTTAACTAAAATATCATATAAATTACTTAAACCTTTTAATAAGGCTATGTTGGCTATGTTCAACTAAATTCTTTTAAGACAACAGATTGTTGATCAATGATTAATTTAGAAATACAAACGTTAGTCAACAGTCTATCACCACTCACGGTTTTGCAATGACTGTGATTATAACGAATTAATATTGATTTCAAATGAAAAAAGGGAGAAATTCTTTGTAACAGTCGCAAGTATTCTATTAACTTTTGATAAAAGTTATAGAAAAACATCAAATGAGCATATAGCTTACCGATGTTTGATCCTGTGTGCCAACATATAGCTCATAAGTCATAACATAATTTCGTCAATCTCATAAATCGTCAAGTGCGTTGCGAATTCAGCAAATTCTTTTAAGTGTGTTGCTTTGAAACTTATGTAACATATGATTCCATAAGGAAACGCGATATACCAAAATTTCAAATTGAAATTTTTAGGGGTCCGCGACCGCTTCGAAGACACCAAAAGGGGTCCACCAAGACAAAAAGGTTGAGAACCACTGCCATAGGCTATGCTTAAAGTTTGCTAATTAAAAAACTTCCAAAAAATAGTCACGCTACGCCACTGCTCATAAAAATTGCGTTGCCGTACGCTGAACAATCAATTTGTTTTTCATTCGATTTTTCATTGTTTTTCTAACAGGCTGTACTGCAAGCCCGCAATCAGGGGGGGGCATTGGGGGCATTTGTCCTCCCGAAAATTTTTGAAAAATTTTTAAGCGTTTTATGCAGTATGAAATGTACTAATGGACTATACACGTACAGCCATACTGTGGCAGGGGTCACCAACTGGCGGCCCGCGGGCCGCATGCGGCCCGTCACGCTGTATCGCTGCGGCCCGCGGAAGGTATCAGCGTACAAGTATAACCAAAAATACTTTTCTTGAGGAGTTAAAGAGCACGAAGGCAAAAAATACTTTCCGGGAAGCATATTTTCGCTTTGCATACGATTCCACCGACCGACCAATCAGATTATAGTTCTAGGTGGAGGTTGCTTACAGTTATTCCAATGCGATGTCCAGCCACACTGTCCCAGTGGTTGATTAAAACGTCTGTTTTCGAAATTGTCTGTGAGCATAATATAGGGTTGCTTATTTTAAGTTTGCAAATGTCATGTAAACAGTAAACACTAGTGTGCGTTTCACCGTTATTGTGTTTCTCGAGCAGTGTTCTCTTTATGCAAGTATTTGTTGGCAAAATAGGTCGGTGTAGCCTACCAACTCAATTTATAATAAATTGGCAAAATATTATATATAAATTTAAAGACTTTTTCTGATTGTATAATGAAAATATTTAGCTTAGTACTGCAAATGTTTTTTGTTTTTAAAGACACATGGAACGCTTCACGATTTTGCGTGTCATCCTTGCGCAGGGGCCGTACTAATCATCTCTGTATCGCTCCAATTTTAGCATATGTACTGCCGAAGCAAGTAGCCTATTGCAAAATGTTGTTAATCAACAAATTCTTGCCACGCTGATAAGCACCGCCAGCGACAGTTGTCTATAATAAAAGAAAGAAGGTTTTATAGACTCTCACAAAAAGGATGAAAAATCAACTCATTGCTTTTTTAGAGGGAAGACTCTTCATGAATTACGACAGAGTTGCGATTTTTCGATGATTTCCACAAGAGTTTGTTTCATGGTGCCTGGTTTCTTTTTTCTGTTATTGGAGCATAATTTTCGCTGATATGTTTGCAGGTCACTATTGTTGCCTGTATTGCGATGTGTCAAACATTTCCTTATTTACTGAAATTGTTAATTGCAAGATATCTTTTGTGAAGCGAAGTGACAATACCACTCTTGCGATGAATATTCTGATGAAACCGCTCGCCTCGTTATAAGTGCCCAAAACAAGTGGCCTCGTTTATTAGGCATTGTTAAAAAAGTCAAAAGTGTTGTAAAAGGAGCTTGGCCTGGCAGTAGCGTTGTTCGATTAATTTTGTTGCTGCGGTATTCTAACATAAATATTAACAACATGTAACGCTGGATACTGGGTACGAAATGCGTTCTTCTCTAGCATGAGAGTCAACCTATACCTAAAATTTTATTAGTGCGGCCCGCCACAGCTCTCCTTAGTTCCAAAGTGGCCCGCATGCAAAAAAGGTTGGTGACCCCTGCGGTAGAGTGTAGACTATCGAAACCGAAAGTAGGCTACGCTGGTTGGAAGCCATGCTAACGATTTTGTTCGATAAATTAGGCTGGCATCCTCATTATCTGTTTCGTTAGCGTATACACAATGTCAGCATTCATCATCACTATAAAAAGCGTTTAAAAACAACTAAATAATTCGAAATCAAAAGCAGCTGCGATAGCGTGGTGAATAAGCTACTCAGTTGGGCTTAGGCATTTTTAAATCTGATTTTAAATGAGTAAGCAGTTATGAATCACAGGGCACAGCACTGATGTGTTTATTTTAATGTTTGTTCTTTGATAAAAATTAAATGCCCTCCCCCGAAAATATTTGCTGGTTGCGGGCCTGATTACAATTAAAAAAAAATGATGAAAGCATCACAACAGCGGGAGGCTGCGAAGTGACCATTCAAGGTCTTCAAGTCAAGCAGCCATCCCTTAACTCATCAATAATAACTCAATTATAATTGGCTAATTTGAGAAAAAGACATAATAATAAATAAATAACAGTGAAGATGATAAGAAATTTAAAAAAAAGTTCACAAGATGCAGATGATAATGCAGTTAAAGTGTTAAGAATTTCAGTCTTGTCTGTTTCAAGAAAACTAGAAAATGAAAAATTAGTTGGTAGCTTACTTCTCCATTGGGTTACTTTACAGCCAATGCTTTTTGCCTGTTCTGACAATGTTTTTGGACGTACCGGCAACACTTGTTTTCCATCCCTCCCACATATTAAGCACACAAGTTAGCTAACATCATTTGCAGTGAATGCAAATTCGTGTTCAAGTGCATCTGTTCATGCAGATGTTACAAGCTGAATCCTCTGTTTTTGCAGAAAACATTTCTCCTTTTTGATTTGCGCACGAGAGGCGCTACATTTTTTTCAGTCGCAGACCATCTACTCACCAATTTAATGTAAAAAAAATTACTCGTTTTTTTATGGAGACAATGCGTAAATTGCGAGAATCATCAACCCACACTGACAGCGACAAGAGTGACACCAGCACCAGCCGTGACTCCGAGGATGAATTTTTTTATGTGTTGATGCCTTCTAATGAAACGTCGGCACAGAAAGAAAGGTCACTAGTGGGGGCCTTTTTTGATTAGAAACAAGTCCTTGAGCTTTATCAATAGGAAGTTAAAATGCCTGCTCATTAAGTACAACACCCCATTCCTTCTAGTGCTGCAATGTTCACCTAGAACGTGTTTTCTATAACGACGTTGAGATGGCAGTGTAAACATTTGTTTTCAAGGTTGTTTTGACTTCACAAAGTAATTGCGAACAATGCTTCCTAGCGTTAGTTTAAGACAAACGTAGCGGTAACGCACGCTACTTTTGGTCAGAGTAGCGGTAGCGCGCTTCTTTCAAAGCTATTTGTATCATCTGTATATCACACAGGGGTGACAAAACTGCTTCTCGCAAGCCGCATGCGGCTCTTTTCACCTTTTCATGCGGCTCTGTAAAGCCTCAGAAAAAATGTTATCTTTGCTGGTCAATTTAGTTATTCGGTCAATGAATAGGGAATTGCGATTCGTCAGAAAGAATTATCTACAGTTTTGTATGGCTTTATTATTAGCTACCCTTAGCCAATACTGCAGAGTTTAAGTGTAGGCTAGCTAGTGTCATCAGACTAAAAGAGATACGATGAAGATGAACATAGAATCTTTTAAATCAAAATGAGAGGAAGGACTTGCATTCACTGAGCCTATGCCTTCATAGTCGAAGTAGGACATGTCGTCAAACCATAGATCAGGTTTGATAAATCAGCACGTAACAAAAGTGGTTCGAACAGCTTAAACATTTGACCAACTTATAATTTCAAACATCCTGCAGCCTAAATTGAGACTCATAGTATCACCGCACAACAACAATGGGCTACGTACTTGATACATTTCCTTTTTCATTGCAATTAAATGTACGCTATTCTTACTTTTGATTTTTTTGAGGGTCATTTACGCTTGATTTTTTTGTTATGCAGTTCAAATATGAAGCATGTTTGGCTACCCCTGATATATCATATTTATATATAAAAAAAAACTATTTGTAATTATGTCCAATCACTTAATAAATATTATAACTTATCAAATATAGTTATTACTATCTGAATCCTTAACAGCCTGTTTCACCTATACGGATCATCAGAAGTTCTTATTCAAATAGAATTATATTTGAATAATAAGCTATACATAAAAGTAAAAAAAAAAAGATGAAAGTGTGCACGATATACATATTACTCGAGTAAACCACTCGCTTTTCTTATGGAGATAACGAGGACAGTATCGTGCAGAAAGAGAGCTTCTACAAAGCACCGTACATAGACAGGTCGCACAAAAACAAATTATCATGAGAGATCGTGACATTTCATTGGAAACTTTTTGGTTTCTTGTAAGGGTTTGGTAGGCGACCAATTGATTAATTTAAGCCAAACCACGCTTATGGAGTTGCTGCCTAAAAAATCGCTAAATAAAGTCGTAAATTAAGAAAGAACTTACGGAATTTACAAATGCATTTAAAAAAATACTTGACTGATAATAATTTATTCCAACACAAAATGGATATAAATAGGCCTACAGCTCTGCTGAAACTGTAATTTGTAGAAGAGAGTGCAAGCGATCATAAGTAGCACTGTTGGCTCAATGAGTAGGCCTAGTGTTCAAACAAATCACATTTAGCGGTAAACGAAAATGGTTGGTTGTACCCTTGAACTACAACGGCACAGAAGAAAGTTTTTCAGTTTAGATTTTCAATACTTTAGTGAAAAGCTCTGCTTCGTTTTTTCCAAATATAATAAAAAAATAATGTTTTATATTTAATGCGTGTTTTTTTAAACTTAACGTTTTATATTTAATTAATGTTAAATTAATGTTTTTTTAAACATTAATGCTTATAATTCGCTTGTCCTGATTTAGATTGGTTGCAACATTGAAGTAACTTCGTTTTGTTATGTGTTAGAAACATGGTTAGAAACAAATCGCTCAAAAATCTCAGACCAAAAAAGTTGAAAATTGAGCCTGTGGTCTTGCTTCAGAGTTAACATTGATTTAAGTCTCAATTTAACAAAAATGGTTACGATTTTCGATGTAAAATTTTGTTTCCATTTGTGAACAAGACTGCTATAGTTTGCAAGCTTTAAGCAAATTAAAACTGGGCCACAGTAACTCAACTGTGGTACGCCTCAACAACAAAAGTAGTTTGCTTACTAGAACACAAAACAGAGAGTCTATTGGACAGCGAAAATCGTTGATAAAAAATGTTACCAGAACATGAATGTGCATACTGTATGTCATAGAAAAATAAATTCAAATAGGCCGTCATTATAGAATGCAAAGTGGATGGATGGTCATTTTATTTTTGTTTGGATGCGAAACGTAAGTTACATCAAACAAAAACGTACAGTGTGCATCCAATGAGAGAGTCCGAAAGACCGTAGCAAAAACAATACAAAAAAGATCAGAAAATTAAGTAATAGAAAAATTTCAAAGTTTTATTTTCGTCTCAGTTTCACGTCTCAGAATGAAGTTTCATGTTGACAATTTTTTTTCTTTTTTTGTTCAAAAGAATTTTTTCGTAAACAAACTTTAGAGCAACTAAACTTTAAAGCGTATTTCGGATATAACAAAACATGTCTTTCACTCCAAACTTGTTCTTCCTCCTTGTGGTTGCTGGGACTGCTATTATGACGGTGGAAAGTAAGTTTTGTTATGTAGTGTTTTATAAAGTAATTGTTGATGTTTTGTGGCCTGATTGGTTATCTGGGCTAAAGAAGACGTACTAAAATGTGGGACTTCAATCTCCAACATTCTTCCGTACCGATGGGGACACGGAGTGACCTCTCGTAACTACGATTTTGTTTTGAGAAAGATTTAGTGGGTGATCCTAATAAAGAGGAATTTGTGGTGGAATATGAAGGGAATTACAAACTGTTATATTCTGTTTCAACAATGTTCCGCCATTTTGATATTATCACCTTGAGGTTATTATACATTCGTGACGCCTGTTCACGAATTTTTATTTGGAAGCTTACAGTGCAAATAAATTTTGAAAACTGATTTTTAAATCAAAGTTAAACCAGACATCTAAATGACTGAGCAGCTGACACTGTCTGCTTTGTAAATAGTTATTGTTGTAATTATTAAACAAAGTTGCCTAACATAACACACACTTTGAACTAAATTGTTGCTGCAGGTCACCCGGCTAACGATACTTGGATCCGCGTCGGTAACGGATTAGCGTATCGAACGACTCCCGAAAAAATGAGTTGGCAGGTAGCGAGAGATTGGTGCAGGGATGGAGGAACCACGTGGGCCTCGTGGGCCAAGGCCCACCTACTTTATTTTCTGGGTGGGCCTGGCCCACCCACTTTTGAAAGCCAAATATTTTTGAAAAGGTAGCGAAAGATTTGACCAAGACATCCTGCAGATTTTGTGATATAGAGATAGTAATTTTAGTTGCAGCAGTAAGGGTAGATGGGGATACTGATGTTAATTCTATCGAAAACGAACTCAAGCTGTTAAAAAACCGTACATAAAACATTTACTTAAATTTATCAAAACTGATACAGTTTTACCTGAAAATCCCTATGTTTAATATTACTGCAAAAGCAGCAAAAAGGTCTTTTTCGTACCACAGACTGGTGAAAAATTACTTAAAAAGCAGAAAAACCCAAGAGCACTTGAACCATAGCAGTGCCGGTCTTAGTGTTTTTCGGGCCCTGTGCGGAATATGCTTTTGCGGGCCCCAATGACAATAATCCAATTCAGTGGCGTAGCTAGGTACTTTGAAAGGGGAGGGGCGGCGGTGGCGGCGTGATCGCCAAAGATGACAACGAGGGACGGGGGGTCTGGGGGGCCTCCCCCAGAAAATTTTGAAAAATTACTTTGAATTTGGGACATTCTGAGAGCATGTTCAACAAAAATTTAGGTATGAATATTACTGTGAAATGGTGCTGTCCGGTGGCATAGCAAAAGGATAAGATCATGCTTTCTTTGGCATTTTTCGGAAATAAAGCTATGTCTCTACAGTATGTTGAGTCTGGATGCAACCTATTTCGTCCCCTGAAATCGTGTAACGAAATTAAATTTCGACTTATTTCGTCCCCTGAAAAGATCGAGAAATTTTGAAATGTTTGCGGCAACTCCGATCAGCGATTTCGGCTATGTCGTTTTTTTTTCTCTCGATCTTTTTATGGTACGAAATATTCAGGCGACGAAATAGGTTGAATTCGTTGAGTCTCTATGTTTTCTTGTTGCGAATTCCTTTGCTGAATTCACTTGTTGAATTTTTCCTTTGAAAATGACAAAATTACTGCATTTTCTGAGTAAATTGCGGGCCCCCTAATTTGCGGGCCCTGTGCGATCGCACGGTTTGCACATCCCAAAGACCGGCACTGACCATAGGATGAACAGTTAAACACATTCACAAAAACTTGATCGATCAGATTGATCTTACCTCAATTTGCCAAGAATTTATTGCTTTCAATGATCGTATTATTAACTTTTTAAGGAAAATATTTCAAGCGTAATACAGTAGCAGCGACTAGGGTTGCCAGAGGGTAATATAAAAAAGAGCCCAAGCTTATGCAAAAAGTAGCCCAAAAGTAGCCCAATTTTTTGGGGGTTCTAAAATAGAGCCCAAAATGGAGCCTAAGCAAAGAGATAAGCTAATATACAAAATTATTCCGGAGCGCTTGATCATCAGTCCCAAATTTTAAGTGTTTTTCCAGTTCTTCACATCTTTCAAACAGATTGGCAACCATGCATTCACCCGATAGCTCAACCTCAGTTGGTACGTGGTTAGCGCATAGCGCGTGACTTCAAGAACGAAGAAGCTTCAAGATCAAGCAGCGCTGGTTCGACTCTCGGGGTGTGCGCTTAAGCAACTCATTTTCAGGACTGCTCTCCATTCAGTGGCACCTAATGGATGGGATAATTCCCCGGCGACAACACTTCAACAATCGACAACTTCACTCTGTCAATCTCGGTGACCAGGCTTGCGTCAGTAATTTAAAGCCTCTACAAGTATGCGAAACTGCCAGGATTAAGCTATTCAAGAAGCTTTCCCAGGCCGAGGATAAAGATTCAATCAATCAACTGTTTGTTAAAATAGCTACAAACAGGTACCGGTACCTAAACACAAAAAATGCCTTCACTAGCCATTTTTTTCTCATCTTTCTACATTTTGTAAAAGCTTTATTGAAGTGTTGCGACCATGCCATAACTGATTGTCCTGCTTTGGCATCATGCACGTTATAGCTTCCGTGTTTTGTCGCTTCTACCTTTTTCTGGACCCCTGCTATGTTGACATACATTGTTTTTCGTTGCGATGGTCAGAAATAAAAACAAATCTGAACTGATGTCCACTCACTGCATTTTCATGATAACCTGGATCACTTAAGTTGCCAGGATTGCCAGACATTAAAGCCTAAACATGCACATTTTTGAAAATTGGCATCTTTATAGCCTACCAAATTGGTAACCCTGCCTGACCGAGGCCTTCAAAAATGCTCCTCCTCAATGAAATAACTACGAATTAGGTAAAAATCTTAAACATGACACAATTTTTACATAAAAAGGTTATATTATACTTTAAAAAAAAGTAGCCCAATTGGGCGTCATCCAAAAAAGCGCGCCCAACGCGAATTTTTGGCGCCTGGAGAAATCAAAAGTAGCCCAATTGGGCGTAAAAGCGCCCAATCTGGCAACCCTAGCAGTGACCTATATAGTGACAGTTGAAGGAACCTTGATGTTGTTTGATACCAGTAGGCCTATTATATTTGTATATTGGTGGTGCAGCTGTTGTTTAAGCACATAATACTGCAGGCTGTTACTCCCGGATAACTTTGCTAACTGTTAAATATGTGTATAGACTACCAGTACTCCTGGTATTGAAACTTTGTAGTAATTAGCTGTGCATTGTTGATGCCAGTAGGCTATTATATTTGCATATTGGTGCTGATGCTGCGGCACATATGCGCACAGCCAACTGTATAATCCTGCAGATTATTTATCCCAGGTGGTATTATACAGAGATGTACGTATACGCCGCAAATTCTACGCCGCATACTTGCGGCGTAAACTTTTTGTTTACGCTAACGCTTGCGGCCACATTTTTTTGGATAGTTTGCGCTTGAGGCTACGCCGTAAAGTTTTCGCGGTTTTTTAGCGCATAGCCTCAACGCATACTTTTTAATGTCTTTTTTTCGCTACAACACGCCAATACCTTCCAGCGCTGCAGTTGAAAGAATGTTTTCATTGGGCAAAGACATATTGGAACCAAAACACAGCGAAATGTCAGATGAACACTTTCAGATGCTTGTGTTTCTTCGTGGAAATTCAAAATAAAACTTGTTTGTTTTGAGTGGTTTATACCGTGTGAATGTTTGGCACCTAGCAAACAAAATTAGTTTACGTTAGTGTATGCGCTGACGCTAACGGCGCCAACTTTTTTTACAAGTTGCGTTGACGCATACGGCGTATGGTTTTTCGAACGTTTGTGTTAACGCTGACGGCGTCAATATTTTTTATATGCGCCTACATCACTGGACTATTATAACTGTGTGTGTAGCCTATCGTTTCTTTTTTATTTGTGTGTTCATCGCCATATTTTGTACAGCACTATTAAGCATAGAGAAATAAAACATGGTAACTTCAGTGGGTTTAACATACTTTATTACACACAAAAAATATAACATAATTAAAATAAACTCAAACGTTTTCGACACATATGTGTGTCCTCATCAGGAATTAAAGATGCAATATACATAAAATGAAAAATCGGAAGATAAATGTGACTTTGCACTGTAACTGTAACGACACTCTGGACTGAAAAGCACAAACTGACCAAATGATACAAGAATGATTACAAGTAAATTATGCGGTGGGCAACAGATCACATGAGGTGTAGACTACAGGCATTGGACAAACAATTAGAACACACACAAAAGGAACGAAGAGCCACAGGCGAATAACTGCCGGTTGAGAGATGGATTATTACGATTGATTCTTAAGGCTTCCATGATCTTAGTCTGAAAATCATATCTGCCTCGAGAGATGATTTTAAATTGGCCGATCGAGACATTGTCAGTGCATGTTTCACAAGAGGCGATGTGTTCTTTGATTGCACTTTTAGTTGTTAGGTTTGGGTTTAAGTGCTCCCCGGCCCTTGTCAACAAATGTCTGGTTGACATACCAATGTACGGTATGTCATGTGTGTTGTTTCCTGATGAGGACACACGTACGTGTCGAAAACGAGTGAGTTATTTTAATTATGTTATATTTTTTGTATGTGTAAAAAAGTATGTTAAACCCGCTAAGATTACTATGTTTTATATCTGTATGGCTGAAGGGGGGGTCTGGGGGGCGAAGCCCCCCAGAAGTTGGGTTGATTTTGACTGCTGCGCCTCTGGGCCCACCTACTTTTAAAATGGTTCCTCCATCTCTGCTGAAGGCCCTGGATGACGAGACTGTCGAGTGGCTGATGACATCATGCCCAAACATATAGTCCGGAAAAACAGCTCATACGACGAAGAAGAACTTAGCCATTTCAAAACATAACATTTTGCTTTCAACACTAACACTTGTTATTGGAATGCAATCATTGCTCATAGAAACCACACTATGTGGAGTATACTGTTCATTCAATGACGTTATTCTTGTGTTTAAATATTTGTGTTTCATCTTCGAATGACACAAGCTCCTTTCAACACCGAATTGTTTTGGTTTATAATTTGACTACTTTCCTGATTAAATCCATGTAGCGTAGCCTATAGGTTAATCGCTTAATCCGTTTCATAATTTTGAATTATAAAATGTCCAAACTTTTCAGATAGATTTAACTTCATGTGCATGCTGTTTAAGCTATTTCAATGATAATCATTTTTACCAGCAGAGACTGTAAAGCAATAAAATATTGCTCGTTACACGTGAAGCATGGTTTTGTAGCTAGCTTGAAGTAGCTTAGCTTGAACACAAATAGGTAGCTTAGCTTGAACACAAGATTAAAAAAAGCGAATATTTATATGTCATTTTGTGACTTTCTCTCGTTTCGACATTTTTATAATTTCTGAATTCGTTGACTGATATAATTAATCATCTCTTGTTACAGATAGAATGGTAGGGCGTAGTTTTGATAGAAAAGTTATTTTGAAAAACTATAGCATCAGTCCAATAATAATTAATTGACAATAAATTAATGAGACTGAATCATGGGCTGTATCCAAGGGGGGGTGAAGGGGGTGATCACTCCCCCACTTATTGAAGTGGTTTGGAATGACTAAGACGATTTTAGCCCACTGTCTAAAAATCACCTCTCCCCCCGAATTCTAAAAGTGGATGGAGCCCCTGGACTGAATAGCCTACATGACGTAGGCCTACATGACGTAGGCCTACTACATAGAAGGCAAGACAACGCACAACATTACAACTGATGCAGTTGGTGATGTCATAGTACCATCGTCTTTAATTGAACGGGCATTGAGCGTAAATATTTATAACACTGAAATAGAAGCTGATTGATTAATTGATTGAATTTTTATCCTCGGACTGGGAAAGCTTCTTGCAGAGCTTAATCCTGGCAGTTTCGCATACTTGTAGAGGCTTTAAATCATTGACGCAGGCCCGGTCACCGAGATTGACAGAGTGAAGTTTCCGATTGTTGAAGCCTTGTTGCCGGGGAACTATTCCATCCATTAGATGCCGCTGAATGGAGAGCAGTCCTTAAAGGCATACTAAATGAAAATTTGAAACCGGAATTAAGCATTAAAATGAGTAAACTGAACATTCAAGAATACATTTCAAAAACAATTAGCCTACCCAAAAAAAATTGTTTTCAATGGCGCTGGCAAGGCCCAAAGTCCAGTGTTTCATTTATTTTCATTTTTTTCAAAATGACCAAAACGTGCAAACACTGCTCGAGAATACGTAATAAAAGACAGCAATAACAAAAGCCACGTTACCACATCTGATGTTTTGATCAAACTGTCTGCTGTTTTGATGTTGAAATGCGCTGTTTTGATGTACATACATAGCCTACAGTCAAATCGCCCGCAGTAACAATTATTGCGTGATCGGTTGATTGCTAGTCTTTTGTTACGTAGATTGTACAGTCGCACGCTTCGTTGCTCAGGCCCAATCTCATTTTGAAAGCTCTGACAAAAGCACGCGCACAATGGTGGTCAGACTGCTATGGGGCAAAATTTTATTGAAAATCGTTTTATGGTAGCATGTTAAACATAAAGAAAGTGGAAAATACCCAAGTCAGGTTTTTCCTTTAGTACCCCTTTAACGTGCGTTGCTCAAGCGCACACCCCGAGAGTCGAACCAGCGCCGCTTGACCTTGAAGCTTCTTCGTTCCAGAAGTGACGCGCTAACCAATTGAGCTATCGGGGCGTGTTATCATGTTAGCTTTAAAAGATTAATACGGTACCGTATATTGTTCGATCGCCCACTGAAAGTTGAAATTAACCCCCAAGTAGACTACTCGTTTTGTTTACAATTTATCTATTTTTTAATCTCGTATCAAGCGAGCCCAACACAAACTTGTAAGAGGAAAAATGCAGTTGAAAGGAATTCAATTAACGCATGATACAAATTGGTTGCTTTTATATTCACATGAAGTGGAAATAAAGCCAAAATAAGAAGCACTGCATTCTAGTTCACAACTACATTTCGGTTGTTATGGATTACCGTAATCTACTCCTCGGCTTTGTCAGTCTGAGGATAGAGAGTCAAAACCAACAACTGTTGGTCCCACGCAAAAATTTTCCGAATCAGTCTACCATTAGAGTATTGACTGCTTCGAGACTTTTTTGACTTGACAACGGCGTTGCTAATGCAGCTTTTAACTGATTCTATTCTGCCACAAGTCGGTATCTGTGCTACCTACAAGTGGCGAGCCAAGTAGAATTTGGTTGTCAAAAGATATTGTTGCAATTAGTTTTAAGCATTTAGACATTTTTTGCTACCAATAAGTAGAATACGGTTTTGGAGTTTTATGCAGTTGTAATTTATTGGTCTACACTCTACACAGTAGGTGTGCCCAAACTTTTTTGCTTAAAAGATCGACTTTTGAAATACCTGTAGCCTAATTCCTGGGGTCTATTAGACCAGCATCAACATAGCAAATCCACTCACATAGTTTTAAATTAAAAAAATGTGAAGTATCTGCAGTTGAAATGAATAGCAACTTAACACTATTTGTAAAATCAATGCTGCAGTTAGCCTACTACATAACTACATGCAGTACGTAGCCTTCGGTATTCTGCTGCAGGACTTACAACAAAACATGATTTTTGTTACAAATCATATACCGTACTATAGGATGCATAGTGTGATAAATTATTTTTAAAAAAGTGGACAGGTATCACATTAAATCGGTAAATTCACTTTTATCTGTGCGAAAAAAAGAACTTTTATATGTAGGCTACATATATAAAAATGGAATTTTATAACTTCAGACAGGATGTCACTGTTTTGACCTTAAGCTCTCCTTAGTGCAGTAAATCGTGCACTAGACAGGAACGCCTTATTACTATATAAGTAATGCAGCGTGGTGATTTTTCAATTTGTGGTACGCAAGGAACCACATTGAGGTACTTTCACCCATCTTGCCAGAGTGCTCAAACTGCCAGAGCTGTGAGCTATGCACAATGCAACAGCAAGATGTCTGCTAGAAAAGTGCTCAATTGGCGAACCAAGAGCATTAAATAACTGCAGACAGGACGCCACTGTTTCGACCTTAAGCTCTCCTCAGTGCAGTAAATCGTGCACTAGACCGGAATGCCTTATTACTATATAAGTAATGCAGCGTGGTGATTTTTCCATTTGTGGTACGCAAGCAACCACATTTGAATACTTTTACCCATCTTGTCAGAAATTTTGTATATAGAACCAATTTAGTGTGATACCGTCTACTTTTTTTAATTAATAATGTTGCTGTTGTGAAATGGGTTCTTGTGCTTAGCAAGGACATGACTGACATGATAAAAAGCAATATTTTGGGGCTTTCTCTGGTTCTTGACTTGGTGAAGATTGCTTCCTGTTAAGAACTGATTAATTGTTGATTGAGGTTCCAATCTTTCTCCTCGAACTAAGAAAGCTTTCTTGAGAGCTTAATCCTGGCAGTTTCGCATACTTGTAGAGGCTTGAATCACTGACGCAGAACTCACTGTCACTGAGATTGACAGAGTGAAGTTTCTGTTTGTTGTTCAAGTGCTTTTGTTTATGACTTATTCCATCCACTTGGTTCCTGTTTTTGCCAAGAATTTTCTACTCCTGCTCCACTCCGACCGAAAACTGAGACTCTACCTTCTAAATACTCCAAAACTCTGGCTCCTGTACACCTCTGCTATATATAGTGTATATGTGGGTCTCGTATACAAACTTACGCCTGGTGATTGAAAATTTAGATCAAGTGGATGGGAAGGTAAGGAAGCCAATCTTTGTGTCCATCTTTAAGCATGTCTTTAAGTGTCCTGTCAAAGACACATCTGCTAGCTCTTGAGCTATGTCATTAGTGTCATATTGAGTGCCGCACCAGGGCTGTTACCACTTGGCTATGCAACAACTGTAATATATTTGTGGTAAAGTGCCATAGACTCTAGACCAGTGGTTCTCAACCTTTTTGTCTTGGTGGACCCTTTTTGGTGCCTTCGAAGCCATCGCGGACCCCTAAAAATTTCTATTTGAAATTTTGGTATATTGCGTCTCTATCTGGAATCATGTTACATAAGTTTCGAAGCAACACACTTAGACGAATTTGCTGAACTCACAACGCACTTATGACGATTGATGACATTGACGAAATTAAGTGATGAGCTATATGTTGACACACAGGATCAAACATCATTTATCAAAATTATTAGAAATTTTGCGACCGTTACAAAGGACTTCTCCCTTTTTAATTTGTAATTAATATTAATTCGTTATAATCGCAATCATTGCAAACCTGTGAGTGTTAATAGACTGCTGACGTTTGTATTTCCAAGTTAAGCAATGATCAACAATCTGCTGTCTCAAAAGAATTAAGTTGAACATAAGTCATTTTTATGATACCGTATTTTTCAAGCTTAGTTAAGAAACCAATTGCAATGTCCTTTGCACAAAAGGTGGGAACTGCGTTGCGACTTACAGTTTGAAAATCACTGTAGGTTAATAAACAAAGCACAAACAATTTTTAAATTTCATAATTTATCAATCATGCTGAAAACTCGGAAACTTTCACGGACCCCCTGAAATTGCTTCACAAACCCCCGGTTGAGAAGGACTGCTCTAGACAGTTGAAATTTTACAATCAAAACTGTTCTTCCTCGCTTTGTTTGGATGTTTTGTTGTTAAATTTCAGTTATGTGATGATCACGTGAGTAAGAACACGCTATTAACTAGATATTTAAAGCTCTATAAATGCCATGTAGGTTTTTTTCTCTTAACAACGCATCTTTACAGTGAATATTATTCTTATGTTTTGATTTGCAGTTTGTAATTAGTGACATAACTGAAGTGATTTTCAATTTTGTAGTTATGATGTATTAACATATACACATGAAATGGCATTAGATGACCCTCGATTGGAATGGATGAGAGAGAAAGTTTGTTTGGGTTTGGATATTAAAGACTATAATGTGAGATGTTGCTAATGTATTGATATTGAGTTTGCTTTTTTAAACTTTAGCTCCAGTTTCTTTTAGGTATTTCAATTAACAGTGCACTATAACTAAAGAGCAGTGTTTTTATTTGTTTGGAATCAACTGTAATTTATGTAAAAATTGCTGGCATATAACTTTAGCCTAAACAATAAATACTATTAATATTTCTGAAAGTGCTTAATTCCAAATAAAAAAGTCAATCAGAGAAAATTACATCAAATTCAGCTACATTTCTCAAAGCTCTACAGCCTGTTTCACCCTAAGAGGGAGATCATCGGAAAGTCCATATTCAAATAGAATAAAAGTCTCTTTGACTAAGGACCTTCTGATGATCCCCCTTTTAGGGTAAAACAGGCTGTAGAGGTTTTAGAGAGTAGTAACTGTATTTGATGTAACTTTTAGCCTACATAGTATTTAAGATGTATTGTTTTTTGTGTACCGGTACTGTAGATATTTGGAGATGTGCTTACTGGACATGATGGTGACAATGAATTGACCATCCTTCAATTTTTCAATGAAAGTTCCAATGAGGATGGAACTTCAGCTCTGTTGTTTTATTCAAAATTTATCGAGGAACAAGAAGAAGTTGAGGTGGAATGTGGTGAGTTTTCTTCATCGTCATCATCATCTGTTTGTTTCTTTTTATTAGATGAGACCTGGCGTTTGCCCCTACTCACAGGAGTCTGCCAATTTCTACAGCCTTTTTGCCATACTTTCCAATTGTTGGGGTTGATTCTATACAGATTCCTTACACTGATGTGTTATCTCACCAAATCTAGCCATCTCTTTTTTGCTCTCAGAAAAGACCATTTTAACCAATTAAAAATTGAACCAATTTTCTTATTGATTGAATTTTTAATTTTATCTCACTAAATAGCCTACATTATGCCTGTTGTAACACAAACATTGCAAAGAAGTTTCCATAAGCTTATTGTGTTAGTAAAATTGCTTTTCTTGCTGTTAAAAGCAGTTTGCAGCATGCACACTGTTAGAGAAAGAGCTTTTTAATGTAAATTTTAATTAGTAACATTAATGCAATGTTGTAAAATTGTTTGTTTGCAGGATTGATTGAAGTAACATCATTGTAACATATTTGTAACAAATTAAAAATGATGCGATGTTAGATCGAAGCGAAACAAAAAAAGTATGTTTACTTTTCAATTAGATAGCCTGACACGAATTATATGATGGGATGCATAAAGTTGCATCACTGCAGTAGATACAATTCACATGTGTAGAGGTGCGCTTTATAACCTGTTCAAGCGATTTACTTTAGTTTGTTATTCAAAGAGGTTATCGTAACATGGGGTAGCTTCATATTACTTAGCCTACTCTATGAAGTTTTACATATGATATAACTTACTGAGGTTTTTCTAATTCCAAGTTGATTATCATTTTGGTTGAGCTTTGACCGATTCTTGTTCTCCTCAGAACCCGACATTCCGGACATAGCGTCAGACGCTGGCTCCAATCAAAGTGAAAAACCTCCTGCTTCTGATGGAGAGCATGAAGTTGAAGAACCTTCTGCATCTCCCACTCCCGGTATGCACGACCATCACATAGTTTTGTTATATACATTGGCACTTCCAATCATGATTAGCCTTTCTCTTACGGAAATTGCCTTAAAATTACAGAAAAAGATAACTTCTATTCAAAAAATAAAGAGCCCAAAATGTAGGTTATGTTGAACATGAGTTCAGGTTTAGGATCTACATTTTGGGTTCTTTATTTTTTTATGAAATTAACCAAGCGTTCCAACCATTTTGCTTCTAAGATAATTTTTTAGGTAATGTTCACCTTTTTAGATATATCATTTTGACAGTTTACGGATACGTTTCCGAAAAGATGTTTATACCACCGCTTTCAATATTCTATGAAGGTTGTTAGCTTCATTTTTTTTTTCAAGTTCATGACCAATTTCAATGAATGGAACAAACATGGCTTCATGTATTTCAGTGGAAAGCATAGCGGTAGCTTAAAACTTGTGACTCAATCTCAATCACTTCACTTTTATTTAATTTAGCCAAATCCATTTTTGTGCACTTTCTACTTTGCACAGCATCAATTGTTGGCTTGATCTTTGCATCAGCAACGATTTACGTTGAATCTATTAAAAAAAAAGAGTTTTGATATGTGGAATAGATAGTGAAACCATGTGAAGCTGAGTTTAATGAAAACAATCTGGTTGATGTTTATAATTCGGTATTTAGCTGCAGAACCAGAAGCGCCCACCGACGTCCAACAGAGTACTGAGCTTGCAGAGGGAGCCACCAGTGATGGTGAGGTTCCTCAGAATCCACCAGAGATACACACGGTACGTTCTTCAGTTGTAGAAAACATTTTTTTTAATGTTTAGAGCAGGTAGAAAGACCGATCAGGGTGGCTTCGTCTAGTGCTACTACCTTGGTTTACCACGCATTTCGTTGTTTATTTTGTAGACTGCGCACTCGCCATGCGTTGTTTACAAAGCTTTGTTTGTTTTTCTTTCTTTGCCATACACGTAGAACCAGGAGCATATAATAGGCTGGTGAAGAGTTTGCTTCAACGCTTTAACTGAGTTTTTTTATTTATTTTTTTTATGATAAATTAAGTTTTGAATTTCTGGAAACTAGCAAAAAACATGTAGGCTATACTTTTAATTTTGTAAAATCGCATATTGAGGCTGGCGCTACATTAATAATTCCCTTCAACTCTACTAATCGCGGTAAGTTTGTAAAGATTTTCTAAGCGTTTCATCTGCACTGTTTCAACAATAACGATTAATTAGCAATCTTTTTGATCTGTGTTGTATATTTAGAATAAGAGTAAACAGAATAAATCTATTTGAATAAGTTCCTTCTGATGATCCTATTGGGGTGAAACAGCCTGTTAAGATTTTTAGTGAACTGGTAACTAATTTTGACATAATTCGCTCAGCTTGACTTTTCGCTTGGCATTGAGCTTTTTTTGTAGTATTAATAGCATTTATTGTTTATATATTTAGAATTATGTTTTCAAAACGTTGTATCACCGTTGACCATTTTGGTACAAGCATTTTACTTAAATTTTCTCTAAAAATTGATTTTCTTTTCAGAAAATCATTTTTCAAACCGTTATACGTCAAGTGATATATCTCTGCGAAGACCACTTACCGGAGGATCAGCTGGATCAGGTTTTCTGACATGTTATAGCTTTTCTAATCATGTAACGCAAAAACAGACATTTTCTGATTTTACGTTGCCAACATACAGCTGGTTGTTTCAAATTGTGATGAGAAGAATATAGACGAGACGAGCACAGATAATTTTATTGAAGAATTGTAACTATAAAATAAATTTTAAGTAACATTTTAAACCCACATGTGTTTATTTTGACCAATATTTATTGAATAAAAACAATAAACAAACTTTTTATCTAATTGTTTTACATTAAGTAAAATAGTAATGACCAGAATAATATTTACAAAATACTGTTTCACATTTCACTCAACCAAACATTTTTTATTTTTTATATTTTTTGTATTTTGTTAGCATTTGTATAATAAGATAACGGTTGGCTTTATTGCTTTCCGAACAAAGAAAATTTACTTCCTTGAATGAACTTATGTCGTAACGCTCATCAATTTGAAAATATAAAGTGAATAATTTTATCATTTGTCCTTTACCCATAGCTCCCTTTTTCTTGCTTACAAAGGATCTGCATATTGTTATTTGCTGAAACATTTTTTCAACTTGTAGGACAAGTACTGGAGTTAACCATGTCCTAGGCTTTAAACCCATCCACTGTTGTCATAGAATTGCGTCTATTTCTTGCGCTCTGTGAATGGGGTCATCCCTGTGCCCAATGATATCGACGAGGCGAATGCCACTCTATCCCTCCATGTCGAATGTGGAGTTTTAAACAACAATTCCTTGATCATGCTTGAGCAAATGATCGCCCAGGTATGTATAGTGTCCGTATTCAAACTTATGCTCAGTGGTAAGTTTTTTTTTAAGGTTAAAGCCAACGAAACCAATCTGTGTCCTCACCTTGTAGTGTGCTGCAACTTGTAAAAATTTGTCTCCTCCCCTATTTCTTGATTCTTTTGTTCAGTTAATGTTTTTTACTCATGTCAAGTAACTTTTATGTAATTTAACAGTAAACTTCCTGATTTGTTAGGTTTTTATGCCTCTTCTGTCCTTCGGGCAACACAAATCTGGAGAAATCCCGACCTCTGCATCAGCGACTCCGCTAATAGATGAAGCTCCCACGCCGACCCCGGACACACCTCGGTCAGTGGGTGCATGGTGGATAGCGTCAATTTATTGTTTGTCGTTTGAACTTCTGGGGCCGTAAATCTATTTTTAGCACCAGTCATGCAGTGTCATTGCATCACCGAGACACCAACAAGTTTCTTTTTAATTTTCTATATTAATAACCATGCTGAAGAAGCCACCATAACGGTGGCAAAAAGCTTTATCAGCACGTTAAATAAATTATTATTGAACCGAACTCAAACAAGTTTTTATCATCAAAAATGTTTTGTCAACATTAAGCACCGAATTTTTTACCTGTGTTCGTGGAATTAGGTGCTTTAGTATTAAATGTTTGTCATCTGATTAACATTGCTGTGTTTGCATCAGAGAGGGGCAGCATCCCGAGCAACACAGCAAGGTTCTTATGAGAGACGAGTTTCTTATGAACCTTTTGAAGTTCGACAAACACATCCAAAGGACCATGCAGCAACTTGAAGGTGCATGTCTTCATTTGTAATTCTAATTTTTTGTAATTTAAGCGAATGCTGAATCAACTCCCCTACAATGAAAAATAGCAGCATTTCTTTAAAGCTTTTTGTTTGACATTGGCCAGTTTTTGCCTGGACAGGCTGGTTGTCCTTATGTATTTGTCCAACCAACACTCACTGCGCTATGACAATACAACGAATTAATACATATTATCCAAACAGATTCATCATTAGTTTTTATAAAAGCTAATATTAGAAATTTGCTTTCAATTTTCAACCTTTTCCATAAACACTAAACAGTAAAGACAATCTTTGGCGTCAATCTTTCTCTTGTTTTTTTTTTGGTTATTTATTTATTTGTGTTGATTTTTTACTTCAGGAGAGATCAGGCTTGACATCCCAGATCTGTGTCTTGATGGAGATATTATTGAGCTTTCAAGGAAACCTGGGATGTTGGATGAAATAGAGACAGCTTGTGGAAACTGGCAGCAACAGATTTCAACTGCTATTGAGCAACAGATCAAGAAAAAACCTCATGTGAGATTTCTTCATATTTATAATCATGTTGTTAACAGTGCGCTGGTTTTAGTTGGGCATTTGCATTTGAAATTGGTTTGCAGCAAATTGTCTTTCTTGTTTTGTGCATTTGTTTACTTACTTCTCTTATCAAACGTCCATCATCTCAATGTATTTTATTTTTGAATTCACGTTATATTTTACGAAGATTTTTCACACTTTATCTTTCGCTGATCACCTGCACAAGGACAAAGGAGTGTGTAGCACATGTGGAGGTCATCTGCTAGTAATAGCATGACCTGTTGATGATGATTTTCCAATAATTTGTTGTAAAATAATTCACGTTCTCAAGTTTTGAACAACGTTTAGTCAGGTATTGTCTATATAGGGTAATGGTCCGTTGGCTGAAATCGATTTCTGGCGGGAGCGCAATGCTGCTCTTAGTGCCCTGAGTGAGCAATTGAAGCTACCCACCGTCACCAAGATGCTAGAGATCCTGGTACAGAAGCCAGACACAGCCGCGCTGGCTAACTTCAAAATGAGTCGGGACGAGTTAGCAAAATACTACACAGAAGCCAAGGATAACGTCAGGTTCTTAACGACCTTGGAAAGACATTTTAAGGTTAGTAATGACTATTTTAAAGTTGCGTTGTTTAAACGAAAAATGTTATGAAATAGATCAAACGTGTTGCCTTTCACAGACCCTGTCCTCTTCTATAAAAGTGATTAAAGCTTGACTTACACACACAAGCACTTTAAAATAATATTACTGTACAGTAAAATAAAGGAATTTTAGAATAAGTAATGTTTGAATAAAGAGTATTTGGGTAGCTGCTCACTCTTAGTGGCCAAAACTATTTTTATTGTTGTACTTGCAAAGAAATATTACTTTGGGTTGTTGCTTTGGGTTGTTGCTGTTACACTAGGAAATCACTGCATACAAGTTGAAAACTACATGAAAATTATGTTGTTTATATGTCCATGAACTTGCTACTTTTTACTTCTTATTTTACAGCTATATGGTAGAGTGAAAATTTTGTTTTGATGTATGCGTAAAAAGTGTATGCTGTTGTTTGTAACATCACTGTTTAACATTGGCGTTATTCAATTGACGCAATGCTATTATTAATGATGTAATAATGATACTATTAATATTACTATCAACGTTCCTCAAAATCAATTGGAAACAACCGTCTGTATTTCTGATCAGAGCTGAGCATAATCTTTCATCACTAATTCAACTGATGCCCAACAGTTTTGTAACTTAACACGGTCGGATATTGTTCTAATCTTGCATGGCCTTTGTTCTCTAGAACTTAACCCATGGATCAGGTTTCAATATTGTAGTGGAGACAATACCGTCCATGATGAACGCTCTAAGGATGGTCTGGATTATATCGAGGTTGGTTGGATTACTTGTCTTGGTTCTATTGTGTTTGAGCCATTCAGTTTGTTTGAGTTTTTTACAGTAGAACTATACTGTACTGTACAACTAGTACTGTACAGTAGAACTATACTGTAGTTTAAAACATTAAAGCAAATGTAGTTGCTACTCTCCCGATAACCTTAAAAGCATGTTTTACGTTGGTGGGATTCTCAGAAGGTTCATATTCAAATGAAAACAAAAAAATGTTTAACGGTAAAAATAAAAGTTTTGAAAAAAGTTTATGATATTGCAAAAATAGCGATTTTGGGCCTTGAAACAGCTCTATATGAAAATACGTATTTTTCAGCCTGCCCTGAATCCTTTTAATTGTGGTTCACAGTATTTGTTATAGATACTTTTTTAACAATAGTATAAAAAAGAAAATAATCTTGATGAACATCCAAAATTTTCATTATGATTGTTAATGTTTTATTTGTAATTTTTGATACAGGAGCTGAAAATTCATTTGTAACATTTTCTAATCAAGCCAAAACTACGATATACAGTGTAACAATAGTCTTGCCAGAAGAAACCACAAAATTCTTTGAACCACAACTAAAAAATTATTGAGATTTTAAAACGATGTTTTTGTTTATGACATATGAAACAGAATAAATGCAAAAATGTAGAGTAATTTCATAGCTGAAAAGCCGCTGTAAACGTTAAAATAGTTTCGTCTTTAGATTTAAACAATCATTTCATATCTTTCCACTAAAAACGAGAACAGTTTGGCTTGTAAACGTGCTAAAAACCGTGAGCTTTATTTTGTTCTTTTGATATAACTACCCTGCTACATATGCTCTTGAGTCGTTTAATTGTAGTAACCTTGGCTAAGATTTTGTTACTTTTAGGCATTACAACAAAGATGAGAGGATGGTTCCTCTCATGGAGCGGATTGCTTGGGAGCTTGCTGAAAGAGTAACACGCGTCATCAACATCCGGACTATTTATAAAGAAACTCCTGAACAGGTGCGAAGACATAGAATTGTAAATTTTGGAAAGATGGTAAAAATGAAAAATTAATTCCCTATTATGACCACGAAATCAAGTGTACTTGTAAAAACACCAACGGCAGTACAGTGTACCCTTATTTATACTTTGTGGTGTAATCTTACCTCTCATTACCAGTGTTTGTTTTCACTCTGCTTCTTATTTTTCCTATTTATCAACTTAATTTCTTACGTAATCGCGACATTCTTCAGAAACTTTTTTTCTTTTAAATCAGAGCGTTTTGATGTCAGTGATTTATTTCTAAAGTCCGTCCAATCCAAAAAAGCGAAAACAATGAGACAATTTTTTTGATTTCCACTTCTAGGTTAAACGGAAAACCTCTGAAGCTCAACAAATGCTTGAATTGTGGAAAGAAACATATTTTGACGTCAGAGCTAAAATCGAGGCTTCAGGGCGCGATGCAAGATGGGAGTTTGATAGAAAGAGATTATTTGAACGAACGGACTACATGGCTGGCATATGCAATGACTTGTACAAAGTCGCCCAGGTACACCACTTTCCGAGCAGATGTTGTGTGATGCTATTACTTGTTTAAATTGTAAAACACTAAGTTGCTGTTGCAAAGTTACCGGAAAAATATGCCTTTTAAAATAGCAACATATCGTATCAAGTAACATTACCAAATTCAGCCCCTTAAATTCCTATATAAATATACCATGTCAAGGCCGTGTTTCAAACTTCAGCATCATGCATTATGTATCAAGGGCATAAATACAAACAAAAACAGTCTAGTTTTGAAAATAGCGAGTAGAAGGTTGCTCATAGCTCATTGTGGTATCAGCAACCTTTGCTATTTTCAAGCTTTGTAACACCCATCAACTCTTCAAGTCTTAAGTTTTCCATAAAACAAATATTGTAAAATAATTACCAGGTTCTTGAAGAGTTTTACAACATCTTCGGTCCTGAGTTGAAAGCGGTGACTGGTGATCCAAAGCGGATTGAGGACGTTCTCAAGCGTGTGGATGGCCTAGTGGTTCCTATCGAGAATGTTAAAGTGGAACCGTTCGACTTGCGTTCTTCTGGCATCTGGCGCACTGTCATGAATTGGTTCGACAGGGAGGTCCAGGCTATAGAAGGTATCGCAATCACTGTACGGAAATCCAAACTGTACGGCAGCATTTACATTACCATTACTGCGTTGGTTGGTTGGTTTTGAATCTTTATCCTCGGACTGACGAAGCTTTGATAGGTTATTCCTGGTAGTTTTGCATACTTGCAGAGGCTTTTGACGCAGGGCCAGGTACCGAGATTGACAGAGTGAAGTTTTCCGATTGTTGAAGTGTTGTTGCCGGGGAATTATTCCATTCACTAGGTGCCGCTGATTGGAGAGCAGTCCTGAAATGCGCTGCTCAAGCGCACACCCCGAGAGTCAAACCAGCGCCGCGTGATCTTGAGCCGGGCGCGTAACCATTGAGCTAACGGGGCGGACTGCGTTCCAACTAAGTTCGTGCGAACATTTTGTGCACATCTTTTCACTAACACATACTGTTTTTTAGACGAAATGCGAGGTTGTGTTTAATTGAAAGACAAAAATTTCGAAACTCATAGCTGTAAAGTAGAACGATGCCACGCGTATGATGTTTTTCGCTTGTATTCATCCGCTGCTCTTTCATACCAAGTTGACTTCGCGCTTGTTGCAGTGGAAGCAAAACGGTTCATTGACGAATCCTTCAAAACCCTCCGCTCAGCCGAAGGTGCCTTCGACATGCTGCTAAAGTTTAAACACATCCGCTCCAGAGAGGCTATCAATAACCAAATGATGCGGAAATTCAACGATATCCTTGCCCAGTATATGAAAGAGGTTGAAAATGAGATATAATAATTGACATTTTGAATTTTGTACTTGATCAGTTCTATTTGAATAAGATAAAGTAATGAAGTCAACTTTAAAATATGGTGAGAATTTTGTTTTATTCTGCATCACTAATGTACCAGTTTGCTTTTATCCATTAGTTACTGTGCATTCTTGTAGCAATTCTCATACTCCAAATTGTCTCTTTTGGCTCCACGCATGTAACTTCTTAAGCTTGGAGGAAGAAACATGGTGATGATAATAATAGATTGTTTCTTAAGTTTAAGTAAATTTTCTTCTTTTTCTAGGTTGATATTATTCATCAGCTCTTTAAGCAATCCATGACAGATCCTCCTCTCACTAAGAATCAACCTCCAGTCGCTGGAGCGATCACGTGGGAGCGATCTCTCTTCAACAGGATGAAACACACCATCATCCGCTTCCAATCCGTGGAGGAGATGCTTGCTTCGGATCAAGGAAAAAACGTAAGAAGAATAAGTGATAATTTGCCAGAGTAACATCACTGAATTAGGAAGTAGGTAGCCTTTGTACCTAGTCTTTTATGGCGCGTAGAGTTGAAGAATCTAAAATATTGTGACACAGCGCCTTTTTGCCTTCGTGACACAAAAACAAAGTGATAATTTACCAGCTTAAGGCGTAGCAACCGTAAGTTAGAAGTAGATAGCCCTGTTTCCATTATTTTTATAGCGTATAAGTTTTAAGAGTCTCAAATATCGAATAGAATTGCCACAGAGAACCTTTACATTTTTCATTTTTATCAAAATATGATCGGCTACTTGGTCAAGTGGTGAGCGCCCTTGCGCGACACTCGGAATGATACAGGCTCGACACCGCTTAAAAGCATTCGGCTTAGGGAACGTTCAAATATTACGTAACGCTTTTTTTCGAATTTTTGACCCCCCCCCTCCCCCATGTAACGCCAACGTAACGCTTTTTTCAATCCCCCCCCTCCCCCATGTAACGCTTTTTCACTACGAATTCAGCACAAAAAACTACCATTCCGTACTCGAAAGCGTTACGTAACGTTTTGCTTGAACCCCCTCCCCCCCGATGTGACGCTAACGTAACGCTTTGCATAAACCCCCCCTCCCCCTCGTAGGCGTTACGTAATATTTGAACGTTCCCTTAATGGTGCACAGAAAGACTGGCTCTCTATTTTAAATCTTTAATCACTGGACATTAACCCGGTACTTCAGAAAATCAAAATGCGCTTAGAAACCGACCTTTATAAATGGAATAGTTAATTATAATTTAAGTCGTATCACATTCAGTGTTCTGCATAGCCGAGTGGTGAGAGCCCTGGAACGGCCATCGAAAGGGCGCCGGTTCGACACCGCTCATGAGCAAGCAGCTGTGCCTTTGGTAGATTGGCTTCCTTGCCTTCCCGTCCACTTAATCTAAACCTTAAATCACCGGGTGTAAGCCTGGATACGACAAACAAAAAACTAGGTTTTGAGTAACCAAGCAAGAGAAAGAAAACCATTTGGTGTTTGTTCAGGCAAAAACAAAGTACATCGCTGCGGCCAGACAGATGAAAGAGTACGAAGACGAAAAATATCAACAGTGGGTTGAATACGTCGAGTCTGCCTTGCCTGGGTTTCTCAAGCGAAATCTGTTAGCACGGCCCGTCCCGCCACCTACCCCAGCTGCTGGTAAGTATCATACGAAGCATCTCCCTATCGATGTACACTAATTGCTATTTCATATTTTTGCAAACACAAGCATTTTGTATTTTAAGCATAACACATCGCACGTAAGAATTTCTCTGTGCTCGAGTGCAATATGTTTGCGGTTGTGAAATTTTTATCATGAATTGGAAACATGAATTGTCATGAATTGAATTGGAAACGCGGTTTTAAATCGAGCGTACAACGTATATGATACGAAACGGTTCCTCCATTATTTTGCCAGTTGTTAATCCCACGCTCTACAGATTAACCGTTTGAGAGCGTTTTATTATATGTTTTTTAATCAGTTATTAAACGTTTTTGCAGTGGGCAGTTCTACCGGACCCCCTCAAACTCCAGCTCAATTTGAAGCCATTGAATCAGCAGAGGACATGGATATACAGAACATAGGTGCAGTGCTAATGTTGTGCTCTTTGCTCACTTCGGTTTTGTTCACCACTTTTAAAGTAAAAGCTACAAACATGTTTTGACATTCAGTTTCTTGAAAACAGTTTTACGTTGCAGCTGGGGGCTAGATGGCGACACCATTTTGTTGCCTCCTCTTAATATCTTATGACGTTGCAACAACTAAAAAGATTTCAAAAGCCGGTTGACATATTACACACGTTGACATTATATGTCGAAAAACGGTAAATTGTTTCCATTTGATTCTATTTGAATGAGCGTGACTGAAGATGATCTAGCTTCTAGCTGATCGAAATCGATTTTTAGCTATATATGATTGAACTGACTCGTGTGAAAATAAATTCGTGTGCATTACAAGACATGTAACCGAGTCGTTCATATCAAGCATTGTTGTGGGTTTGACACCTGTCAGAATATATTTCATTTTCTAAATTAACTCGGCCATTTTTGTTTCAGACACAAAGAACGGAGGCGCACAGTATGTCGTTAATTTTGCTTCAGAATTGCAAGAGATAACAACCGAAACGAAATACATGGAACAGCTGGGCTTTTCAGTGCCGGATTTAGCCCGAAATGTTGCTTTGCAAGAAGACAAGTACTTCACTTACATTAGCGGCCTCACTCAAATGCTCAACCGATACCACACCTTACTGGGATCCTTGGAGCAGGCAGAGGTAGGCACAGTTGTCATTTCTAGCCTTTCAATGTTAAGGCACCGTTTGCAAAGACTATGTTACTTTTTAAACGAGAAAAATTGAAAACCAGAGTAAACTAGTTTAATCTGCCTAGAATCAAACGATTGTTACGTTTCAGTAAAAAGTTTCATGTTTGTGGATGGCATGCTCATTCAGGGGTGTTCATTGTTTGGATTATCGGGCCAAGTTTATCTGATACCAAATAGATCTTCATCGCAGCCACACCTTAAAGGCTGAAATAAGAACCAACGCATTAAAATAGAAAGTGGTGTCTTTAAGTAAAGATTTGATGCATGCTTGGAGCTAGGATATTGGCATAACTTTTGCTACAATAAGGTGCGGGAAATTGCTTTGTTGCTAAAGTTTGACAGCATAACTTCAAGAACTGTTCTGTTATAGCTGATATTGTTACCACGCCATCCACAAAACAATTATGACAGCCTGACGGCAGACTAGAAGTCTGGAAACTCTTGCATCAAATCTATCGGCTAAATTCATGCATTTGTGTATTCAAGATGTTTTAACTCTTTTTCTCCATGGAATAGATCCAACTTCTTGAAGATCATATCAAGGAGTTAAAAAGAGTCCTTCGCCCTGGATACAAGAGACTAAATTGGAATTCACTTGGAATCCAGGTTTGTTTGCACTTTCATAGTTGCTTTTACCAAGCATCAAAACTGCCAATTATTATTTAAAGTGTAGTTTGGCCATTGTGAAAGACGGAAAATGTTAAAATTATCATCATCATCATGTTCCTTCTTCGTATTGAGAGTTGGGTACAATGCACCGTTGTTCACGATCATGAGATTTTCGTACCGCACTTTTATAATTTAATTTTGTCCATTTAGAGATGTTTATTGTTCAAATTATTCTTGGTCTGCCTTTGTTTCTTTTACCATTTATCATAACTTTTTAAAATATAAAAAAATTTACAAATTTATAACTACAGTTTTCTCAAATTTTACTGGAAAATAATTTTGTTTTTAATGACAACTTTGAGGAAGTCTGATTATGACGTTATAAGAATTGACGTAACGTTGCATGACTTCACGCAGGATTACATCTCACGGTGCGGAATCGCTATTGGAAAGTTCGAGTCACTTGTCAATCAAATACAGAAGAATGCTAAAGACATAGAAAGCAGGATACAAATGATCAGATCAGCTGATTTGTTCAAACGAGCCCCTCTTAAACCGGGGGCTACATTACCCAGCGTCAAGGTAAATGTTTTTTTTTTATCAGAAAGCTATTGATTTTGCGACAGAGTTTTCGATTTTGTTTCGATTGGTCTAGGCTACTTTTTATTGTTTGTCAAGGAATGTTGCAATTTTGCTTGAAAGTTTTGTTTTTTCAATTTCAAGTGATGATTAGTAAGACGAAAAATGCTTCAGTTGTGGCATCAGCCAAACAGCTAACTTCGTCCTTTTCACATGTGCGTCTGCAAACGTTAAATCAATGCAAAAAGTGCGGATTTGCTGTATAGGTAGCCTCAATGTATTGTCTGATCACCAGGAATTCTTTGAACACATCGAGCGGGAACGACGACGGGACCTGACCTCCTTGAGCAGAAAGTACCGCGCCATCGGTCCACTGCTGACCAAGATGGAAGGCTTGGTGGCCCATACTAACACCGGAAAGTCACCAAAATTACACAAGTACGTTCAAAATAGAGGTTATTGTAGTTTCTGTAATCTGTATGCTTATTGGTGTATTCGTGTGTATCTTAGAAAGTTTTTTATTCTTCTTTAATTGTTTTAAAATTTCGTGGTTAAATTTTTATGCTGTTGTTCCAACTTTGAATTTTAATTTTATTTTATTTTATTAATAACTGCGCGTTCTATCTATGTAAGCAATAACCTAACTGTTGCGGCATCTTTTAATTTATGATTTGCTCCCCCGATTAAGGTATAATTTAAAAAGTGTTCTATGGCATGTTGAGACTTTAATTTTTCAACTGATCCGACTAGGTATGTAATTCTCAAATTATTAATTTACTTAATTGACTGCTTTATTTTTTAAGATATTACGAACATTGGGAGAAGCAGACTTTCGACGCCTTAACTGAGCTTGTTGTAAGAAACTTGACCTTGTTCAACACAGGTTTGTAATTGGTGTTTTTCGCTTAGTTTATCAAATGAGCAATATGTGAGCTGTGGCCTGATGCCGAAATTGAGTAAATCTTGGTCTGGCAAATCACTTGTAGTCCATCAAGATTGAGAGTTTCATAGCCTTGTTTAACGGAAAGGACAATAGTGAGAGCGACGTATCGGGTAAAAACCACTAAGGAGAAAACGATTGAAACACTGATGGATATGCTAGGAGACTATTAAACAGCTAGCAAGGGCACACGGAGTAAGATGGTATGGACATGTACTAAGGAGGGATGAAAAAAGTTTTCTTCGAAAGGCATTGACTTTAAAGGTAGATGGAAAGGACGTCCAAAAAGAACCTGGTGAAGGATAAGGTGAGGAATGAAGACATTGTCAGACTGAAGGAAAATGAGATGGAGAATAGGAGTGAAGGCAATTGCTGCAAGGAAAGAGTCCTGACCACAGGATGTCGATAAGAAACTATACTTATTTTTAATTTAACCTTACAAAGTTATACCCGGCAGGGTTGCCATTGATATTCAGCAGCCTGAAATTTTACGCAAAGTTAATTAAATTTTAATACTTTTCATGCTCAGGTTGTCAAAGTCTCATTTATACTTTTCAGCTGTGAATGGCAACACTCAGCTGATGCAAATGGAAACAATCTTGTCAACGCCAGAGATCGTCCTTCACCCTCCCGCCAAGGAAGTCTACCAACTAACCATGCAATGCGTGAGAGACTGCATAGAATCAACCAAGAATTTTGTTCGTTGGATGGCTGGTAAGACTTATGTTTACTTTACGATGTCGCAGTGGCGTACAGTTGAAACCGCTTGATCTTAAAAAGAACCGTTTAATGTTCCTGGATTTTTGCAGTTTCTGTTTTTCTTTAGGAACATGCACCGAGACTCCTCCTCAGCAGGCTGAGGGTCAGGATGAACCAGTCCTCATCAGTTTTTTCTTTGATGTTGCAATGAATCCAAAGATCGGGGAGCTTTTCGTAAGCATCACCGGAAACATGCAAAAGATCCTTTCCAACTTGACAAAGTTCCTCGGTCAACGTAAGTATCGACTGTAGTTTCCACCTAGCCCTTTCGCTTGTTATTTTAGTTGCGCGTTTGGTCAGTTACAACTGTGCTTAAGAATACTTACGCTGTTTGTGGAAGGTTTATAACAAAGTTGAAACAGATAAATTATGTTTCCATTTTTTTTCTTTTATACCTCAAAGACAGCATCATTAATATGGCTGTAGAGAAGATGGCACATGACAGTAACGTTGACTATTATTATTATTCGATTTTCTACGATTTTTATGTTAAATAAGTTCTCTTGTCAACGTTTCTTTTTGAATTTGGAGGAAAATATTTGAAGCAAAGTAGCAGCATTTACTTTTGATGTGAGAACAGAATAATTTTACAACTTTTTTTGGTAGGTTCTGATTCAGATCGCTTGTAGCACTAATTTTCAAAGCTGCGTGTCTGCATAGGTTTAAGTTTTAGTCTCGACTCGAATAAAGTAACAAAGTTTTTAAAAAAATGCAACACGACGACTTGTTTATATTTCATGGTCTACCACATAGTTGTTAATATTATATGTAGTTATCCTGTAGAACTTGCATATAGTTGCACCTGAAGGAACCTTCGAAAAGTGTCACTGTAGAGAAATGTCACGATAACTGACGTCACTATAGCCGAATTCTACTGTACTGTGTTACGTTCCAACGTCAGAGCTTGCTTGGACGAGCTAACGTGCTTTTTATTTCAGCTAAATGGAAGCGGTACAGAGCGCTGTGGAAGTTGGAAAAGACCATTGTGATGGAGAAGTTCGCTTCAAAGAATCCGTCTTGTGTGGCCTACGATGACAAGCTGCTGTTTTATAGCAGAATCGCAGAAGACGTTTTTTTGCAAGCAACGCCAAAAGTAAGTGATAAAATAACTGTACTATATATATTATTATTTGTATATTTATGTATATTATTACTGTGGTAGTTGCGTGAAATCACTTGGGATTTGAATTAAATTTGTTCCTACAAATTGTATTTTTTCAACCACATTTTCATTGAGCTTCCCTTCCTCCACATTATATTTCCGATACAAAAAATGTAATTAGGTGAGAAGCATAGCAACTGAAGATTTTTTTTTTTCAGGATGAAGGCTGTGTCCGTTTGAATCTTCTACCTCTGGCTCTTACAGTTAAAGAGCATGCTTTGATGTGGGTTCAATCCCTGGGGAAGCTTCTAAACGAATCCGCAAAAGAGAACCTCTATTCTCTCAGAGACATGCTGGTATGTGCCCTGAAGAATGTTTAGTTAAGATATATAATCACCAGCCAACCCCTCTTAACCGAACTCAATTTGAACCTAACCAAATTAGTCCAATTAAGCGGGAGGTTCGATTTTACAAAAATTTTGTGTAAAAACAGAGATAGGACGAATGAAACTGGCTCGATTAAACGCCAATTTCAAATGAGGTTGTCTACAAATGTTAAACGGGCTCATCTGCTTCTGGAAGGTGGCAGATTTTTGTTCAATCTAATTGAACGTACATCATCAGTGATGTATGTATCATAATAGTGATGGTTATACCATGAAAGTAAAGTGAGTGATCTAATTTTTAAGATACGTGTAAGCGATTGAAAATTCACCTTTGCCGGCAAAGGGTGAAAAATTCACTGGATTTTTATTGTTATTTTTTCAAGCACGTCATGATGAGGTTTTAACGGTTCAATCGTTTGTGACAAATAGGAACGTAACTGTCTTAAGCGATCATGAAAATACTAAATTCACTAAAATAAATCATAGACAATATTATGCATAATTTTGTTGCCTTCAGCAATCTCTTTAGTTTGCTTACTTCTTAGTAGGCTACAGATGTATACGAATATAGCACAGCTTATGGTATGATGCTGAGTATATTGTGTGAAGTTGGCAAAAATCTATATATAGAAGCTTGGTTGAAGTATGGTTTTGGTACTTTCACTAAATGCACAAAAACAGTTTGAGATTTACAATAGTCAAGCCAGGAAAATAATTATGCAATTTGTTATCTACGATATCAATAAAGTGATTCGTATTTCTTTGTGAAACTCACCGTTCTCATGTAATCTTATGTTCAGACACAAATGAGTAAGGATCTTGAAAAGGTTCCCATCACTTTGGAGGATTTGAAGTTTGTTTTGGGAACAATATCGAACATTAAAGCTTCTTCCTTGGATGTGGAGACTAGGATCGTAGACATTGCAGAAAGGTACCGAAACCCATAAAGAAACATTGCATAACAAAAAACTATTTCCATCATTAAGTCTTATTATCATACCCCGATTATGGTGTAGTCAGCTTTGCAAAGACTGATCTAATTAATAACATTTTAGCTATGATGTCAAACCCACAATATCAGACCAGTTCCGTACCTGTTAGGGAACGACAGCTCCAGAATGCTTAGGTTCTTTCGGACTCCACACCCCTGCATAGGGCCATGAAGTCGGACCAAACGTACCCGGATCCACATTCTCTTAAAGGCTGGCTCTAGCCACGCTGAAATTCGTTCAACCAACATAACTTTGATTTTCTCTCCACCGCCCATATCGAGATCAGAATTTTAATACTACATAATAGAAAATACCTTTTTTTAAATAATGCTAATCGTTTTTATTCGATTTAAACAAATTATCAGATTAAAAATTGAGGTTAATGACTCTAACCTGTTGATGCTTCTACATCTTATTTCATTCTTCGTATTCATTTCGTGTCAGAAATGGAATGAAAATACCCGCTACTGCATATGATCTACTAGCGCTCCAATGACCGGATAAAGATGGCAAACCCGTGAAGGCGTCACTGCGTGCATGGAGATTTACAATACTTTAGTAGTGTAGTTGATGTCTGATGGTGGTGATGACGAGTGTAATTGGCTACATCTCTGTGGCTGTACAGTCACTAAGTTTTAGCACTAAAAAGTACTAAATGAACCTTTTTTGTTTCGCTCAGGTACCGAACCATTGCAATGTACAAAATCGAGTTTTCTGAAGAAGAGGAAGAGTTAGTTGCATCCATGAAGCAAACATGGGATGACTTGTTCCTCCATGCCAAGGTAGGCTCATCACTTTTCAAAGGAAATGACTTTCTGTGTCGGAAATCTTTTATGTGGTTGCGTGTTTAACAGTTTGAAAACGTGCAGCAGAGAAGATGTTCTCAACTGAGACAAAGTTGCCTTTTAGAAGAGGGATTTTCAATCTGGCCTCAGAGGCGCATGCGGTACTAACCCTTCGTTTTTACAGTCCCTGATTTGTGGATTAAAAAAAGATAAGTTATAAAAGAATATGTTATTTAGTCTATCACAAGGGTTTTAACTTTTTGTGTGGCTTTTGAAACGTTGGTTTGCCCCGGCTGCTGAAAAGATTGAGGACTACTGTTTAAGAAATGCTAAACAAGAAAGTGTTTTTTTTTCAATCTCTTCATATCAGCACGATAACGAACGATAGGCATGCATGTGACATAAATTACTGGTGCGATACTGCTGAGCACAGCCTCGTAGGCGAAATAAGTGTTTATGGCTGTCACTTCTCGCTACACTCTGATATCAAGCATGACCACTTTTCTGTGCAAGCTGCGCATTTTCGGCTACCTGTACTTCTATATCATAAAGTCATACATGTAATAGTTTGATCTGTTAGAAGAGAACCAAATGAATGGTGGATTGATGAAAACAAATGGAGAGCCTTTAAAAAGCATGATATTTCTATTCAGGTCGTCGATGTCGGATTGACCAGCGTCAAAATCAAGTTCACTGAAATCACCCAGCAGCAAATTTCTCAGTTTAAAATCGAGCTTGAAGCATTTGCCGACCAGTTTCACGAAGTTGGCCCTGGAGCTGTCGGGTCTGACTTGGACCACGGGTTAAAGATCCTGGCCGAATTTAGAAAGGACCTTGCCAAATACGAAAACGAAAGGTAGAGCAACCGAATGCGCAAACAAGAGAGTTTGAAAATTTTAGATTAAAAGTTATTTTTGGACGTTTGATAGCTTTTGTATGGAGAAAAAATTTTTGTAGTTTTGCTAGCGTAGCTGCAGCTTTTTTGTTTTCCTGAACTCAGTCTGTTGTTATAAATACATTATACAGTACAGTCTATCAGCGTAACGTATTTGATATTTTAAGGTTAGCAAGACATACTTCTAATAGCAATTATTGTTCAATACTGTTCACCACCGACCAACGGTAGATGAAGCTTTTTTGCATAATCTAATTTTCATAACTCAATAGTATTATTTGGACTGGAGAAATAAATAAACTTTCCACAGACAAGAGTTGACCAACGCGGAAAAGCTGTTCGATCTAACAATCACACCCTACCCCAACCTTGTCAAGGTGCAAAACGAAATGAGAGGACTGGAGCAGATCTATGCTCTGTATGAGGAGCAGAGGAATGCAAGGGAGGAGTGGGCGCAGACGCTGTGGGCGAATCTCAACGTCAATTTGGTATGGAATGTTGTCAGAATTGTGCATTGCAAGCTAGCTCTTTCTTGTTTCTTCACATAATTAAACCATTTTATTTTAAATTCCTCAAATGTTTTGTGTGTTTGGTAAAGTCACTAAACGGTTGCTAACAATCGCTACATTCTCAATATTAATGGATAATGAAAATTAATAATAATGATCAATAACTGTTAGGTTTCTGGGCAGCCGATTTGTAGCAAGAATCAGCATTGTGCTGATAGCGGGGAAGAACGCCCCTTCTTTACAAATCAATAACTGTATTATATTGCTAGTTGTTGTGTTGTTGTAATTGTACGGTACTTTCACGTCATTTTACGCGCCCGTGGCATCCAGTTAACCAAACAAGCAGTCGTCATAAAGTGTCTTGCTCAAGAATACAATAATAATAATCAATGACAGACGGGGTATCGAACACCAAGCATCTCGATTCAAAACCTTTAGCTCGACCATTAGGCCACGCTTACCGTTACTTTTGCACTGTGGGCTTTTTCGAAAACCACTAGAACTAAGTAATAAATTTCTAGCAAGCATTAATGACTTGTAAGTCACTGATCTCCGGTTCTGATTGTAACATGCCCTTGCAGAAAATCTGCGTATGGCCAATATGGTTTTAATTTCTAGGCTCAACTTGTTCATTTCTATGCATTAGTTAAAATCTTTTCAAATGTTTTTTCAGTTGATTGAAGGAATAGATGGATTTGTTAAGAAGCTGAAGAAGATGTCGAAACAAGTCAAAGCTCTTCCTGCTGCTCAACATCTGGATGCTAAAATGAGAGAATTTAAGGAAGCGGTTCCTCTCTTCCTAGATCTTAAAAACGAAGCTCTTCGCGAAAGGTAAGTTTTATAGCAGAGGTTTTACTGGTGAGGTAATTTTACTTAACAGTGAATAGTGTTACGAATTAGTTAATACTCTAATAAGAATTTAAAGTTCAACACATACTGTGATATCCTCAAATATAGTTATTACTATCTAACACCTCTACACTCTACAGTCTGTTTCACCCTAAAAGGAGGTTCATCAGAAGGTCCTTATTCAAATAGAATCATTCTATTTGAATAAGGACTTTCTGATATTCTCTTTTTAAAGTGAAACGGGCTGTAGAGTGTAGAGGTTTTAGAAAGAAATAACTATATTTGATTTAATTTGCTCTGCTTGGCTTTTTTTGCCTGGCATTTAGCACTTTTTGTAGTATTAATAGTATTTATTACTGCGATATCCTGGTGTAATTAGACAAGACACTCAACATCTGATGGCGAGCAAAATGTTGCTCTCTTGTCTAGTTATTTTCATATACTTGATTTTGTAGTATTATTAGGCTTATGCACAGTAATGGAAGATTTAAATTGAAGAATTTCCCAAGTTCACCCATGCACATAGGAAGCATTGACTTCACTGATCCATTGTTGCATGAACCGCGTTGTAAAAACACAAACAAAAACTACTGTATATTCTTTTTTCGTTTGTTTGTTAAATAATTGGAAGATAATACAAGCAAGCCAATCCCATGTCCATCTTCAGGCACGCCTTTAAGTGTCTTTCCAAAGGCACAGCCGCATGCTCTTGAGCGGTGTCAAACCGGCATCCTTTCAAGCGTCGTATCAAGGCTCTCACCTGTAGTTTTATATGTTACTGCAAGTTGCGTTTTCCTATCTAGTGCAGCTTTATGAGCCTTACAAATTACACTTATCGAAGCCTCTTGTATGTTTTCTGCTCAGACATTGGAAGGAACTGATGACCAAGACCGGCAAAGACTTTGACATGAATCCCGACACATTCACACTGGAAAACTTGTTTTCGATGGATCTTCACAATTACGCCAACACCATTGCTGAAATCGTTACCGCAGCTGCAAAGGAACTGAGCATCGAGAAAGGCTTGAAAGAGGTTGGATATTGTAATATCTTTCTCCTTAAAAAAAGTTTAAAGAAACACATGATATCTGTGTCGAAATACCCGTGAACATTTTATTGCGTTCCCTATGTTGGTTTCAATGATCCTTTAACGTTTTTATGTAGATCAATGATAATTATTTTTTGAAGATTGCAGCCACAAAAAATAACAATTATATTTTTAAGCTTTCAAGACACTTTTTTTTCATTTCTATTGGTAAATCTTAACTTCAACTATGTTGCATTGTTGATCGCAAATGACGATGCAATCTCGTTCAGGTTGTAGAGACGTGGGAAGCCATGAAGTTCACGGTGATCAAGTACATGAAAGGAACTCAAGATAGAGGCTTTATTTTAGGTAAGTTAAGAAGTTCTATTCTTGTTTTCTGGTACTAGATGACCATCGTACTTCTTTTCATGCCGCAACCTGTGAACATGAGATACTAATTTTACACACACACAAAGGAAAAAGCAGAATTTAAGCTGGGATTTAAACTTGTATAATATGGACTTTCAAACCTACTATATTTTTTATCATATACAATGCTTTGATATTAGGCCCACTGGCCAACTCATGACCAACAACCTGAAGCGCTATTTAGTTGTTATTTGTAAAATTTTGTAGATGCGTTTTGTTTCTTGCATTTTTTTGTGGAATTATACAGAAAGCGATTATTTATTCGACCATATTTGCTGCTTTCAACTGCGAGAAGAATTGAGAGATAGACGTTTTTTTGTAGGCTAGGGTACCAACTGCAAACATTTCGCGTACCAGTGATGGTAACACCAGTAGTCCAGTATCACGGCTGCCATTTCTTCTTTCTCAGCCTTGTTTACTGAACCAGTGCAAACCCAGATAATCCCAGTAACAAAACCTGGCTTGTAACATCATTCTTAGCCGGTTTCGAACCAGGATCTGAGGATTGGAAGCTAAGTGTCCAACCCACTGAGTCATTCCGTCGTTGATTTTGAAAAATAAAGCAACGTCACGTGGCTGTGGTGTCGAGTTGCATTATATAATGTTTGTTAAACGTAAAATAACAGGATTTTACTTGCTCTTTTCAAGGTTCGGTTGATGAAGTGATGCAGATTCTGGATGACAATGCCATGAATCTTCAGAGTATGTCTGCGTCCCGGTTCGTGGGACCGTTCCTCACCTCGGTGCAGAATTGGGAGAAGGGATTGTCTTTGATTGGAGAGGTTAGTAGTGGAGCTTGCTTTTCTGTTTGCGTTGTCTTTTCTGCACACCAAAGGACATCACATACTACGAGATCGTGAAAATTAAGTTTGGCATTCAGTAAAGTGAATAAGTTGCAACTTTAACAAGCAAGACTTCTCTTTTGTATAATCGGGAAACTTGATAACAACTGAACTGGAAGCTGGAAGAAGAACTTGTTGTGAGACGTCAACGTAAAAAGACGCACCGTAAAAGTATCTGACAGCAAACGTTTCACGTCAGCCGCGTGGCATGTTATCCCGTACTACAATGACACGCCACGGATTAATAAAAATATCTGTAAATCAGTTTCCTTAAGCCATATCAGTGTTGACGTTTTTTAACGCTGTCTTCCTGCAGATTGTATACAGATATTTATACGTTAGTATTTCGTCAGTAATCACTAATATTATCATCACAATAACGTGCTTCAGGTATGCGATGTGTGGATGGTCGTCCAAAGGAAGTGGATGTATCTTGAATCCATTTTCATTGGTGGTGATATCAGGTGGGGGAGAGATAGCTTTTACATATAGTAAGCTTTATTAATGGTTAAAAGCATACACAATCCTAAAGAGGCTGGATGATTAATTAATGTGTGCGTACTGTCAAACAAATCAATGGACAGACCTAGATGATAAAACTAAACTTTAAAAAAATAAGTAATTGATTTATTGCATTAGGCATAATTATACACTTTTTTATTTAAACAAGTATGCATGTTGCTTTACTATTCACAAGGAGCTACAAGTAGGCTGGTGCGTCAGTTTTTCTGGTTAGTAAAAGCAAAGATTTTGATTAGAAATGGTGTTTTCTTTTTACAGATCTCAACTTCCAGAAGAAGCAAAGAAGTTTGATAACATTGACAAACTGTTCAAGAAGATCATGCAAGAAACAGTGAAGAATCCAAAGATCAAAGATTCTTGCCATGCCCCCAATCGTCTTTTAGATCTGCAGCATCTTAGTGATGGGCTTGAGAAATGTCAGAAGTCTTTAAATGATTATTTGGACTCCAAGAGAAATGCTTTCCCAAGGTAAGCTCGGTTGTCAGATGCTCACAGATTGACAGACTATTCACAGATGTAGGTGATTTTCAATTAACTGCTTTTTTGCACATTGAGTTTTCTAGAATTTTTGAGTATCAGTTTTAGGAGCAAGGAGCTCATACATTATCACGTGTCTTGCTTTTGGTTTTTGAAACTTTTTCTATGTTCATTGGTTCTAAGCTTGCAGAAACCAGGCGAAACTGCTTTGATATCTCAACTTACAACATTCAAAAATGTTTCAAAGAGAATGGGCATGGTCATAAACAGAAGGATGTGATCTCTAAAAACAGGAATCAAATCGTCCTAACACCCACATCTTCCGGGAGGCGCTCATCGTGAACGTTCCATTAAATGAAGATTCCGAGTAAACGATAACTTTATTAGTCCTACCTATATACGTATGTTATGGTTGAAATTTTTCAGATTTTTCTTCATCTCGGACGACGAACTTCTGAGCATCCTTGGAAGCAGTGATCCAAGATGTGTCCAGGAGCACATCATCAAGATGTACGATAATATTGCTCGTCTCCAATTTCAGGAGGGAGTCAGCAACGAGATGCTGGTATCCGGAATGATATCCGCTGAAGGAGAGGTCGGTTTTGTCTCATGGTTACAATATATTAACGTTGTTAGACGTTTATTTAACCACAAATGTTTACATTAACGCATTTTTGAAAAAAAAATTTGGATGATATTGACAGTTGTCAATTTCCGTGTCTCGTTTGAACTAGCTAAAACAAAAAGGCTGGCAAGGACACGCCGCTTCTAATTTGGAAAGGTTAGATGAAGACTCTGCTGAGAAAATCGAACCCGCATTATCCAGTGGCTGTTACCATGCTCTCATTGCTTAACCGGCGTTATCAATCATGAAATCCTGATGAAACTCTTAAAATTTACTTTTATTGCTGGTGAATTGATTTCTTGACTGAATCTGGAATTGATGTCTGGATTGTTTTACAATCGCTCCTTTCTTTATTCCACTTTGAATGCTGGTGGATTCCTCCGACAAATCCTACTTCTGTGTCCATGGATTTCTCCAATAACTTTACGTTAGTACTGCTGTCTCCATTTCTATTTTGGTTAAAAACTTATTATTCCCATCCTCAGCTTATGGACTTTAAGAAGAACATCCCAGCAGAAGGAAGAGTAGAAGACTGGATGACATCTGTTCTCCAAGAGATGAGGAGCACAAACAGGCTCATCACCAAGGAAGCTGTCTTTACCTACTGCAAAGATATGTGGGTCTATTTATTTTGTAGAACATTTTAAGTTATTTAAAATTTTGTTCTACAGAAAAATAATAGAATGATTCAAACGCTACACTGCGTTTATCAAATACATGCTTGCAGTATGAAAAATGATGTATATTTGATTTTTCAGTAGTTGAATTTAATATGCAGAAATTACGCATGTTTTTATAACGCGAAACCACAATATTTTATGACATCATAACAGTGAACGAGTGGACTGGATGTTGCCGTACCAAGGCATGGTGGTGTTGGCTGGAAACCAGATCTGGTGGACTTGGGAGGTGGAGGACGTTTTTTCGAAGGTACTTCCATCATCAAAAGTTTTTTATTACAATTAATTTTGATGGGATTTGTTTCCCTTGTATTGTTTTATTTATATCCTGACGTTTTTAACATTCTATTTTGTCACAACACACTTTTATGATCTTCTCGAAGCTCCTAACTTTCGAAGGAGTGTTGTCATGGAGGAAATATAATTGTATTATTTGTAAACCTCAGCATTGTGCATACTGAATCTGATTTGGACTGCCCTTGGCCTTCTCATAATTTCTGAAATGTCTTCAGACTTTGGTTTGGTTTTGAATTTTTATTTACTGACTAAGAAAGCCTCTGAAAGGTCCTGGCAGTTTCGCATACTTGTAGAGGCTTTAAAACACGATCACCGAGATTGGCAGAGTGTATTTTCCAATTTCTGCAAAACTTCAAGATTTTACTAGGTATTCATCTGATAAATTTCAAAGTTAAAAAATTATTTTCTGAGATGTTGTTTCAAAAATAACATCCAATGTTCTTGAAATAATTGACCAATGAAAAGTTGTTTTGTGAATTCAAAGTGCAACTTACTCGCAAACGTCATCGCTGCTGCTGGCTGAAAGCTTTAGTCTCAGTGCAGTATAGTCAGCTTTGACTTCCGCGATGAAACCTGCATTAAATAAAACCAAGTTCCATTTAGGTTCGGAGAGGCGACAAGTTGGGCATGAAGAATTACGCAGTTCAGATGCACAAGCAGATTGACGAACTCGTCACCAAAATTCAGACCCCTCTAAGCAAGAACGAACGAAAGAAATTTAACACTGGTAAGATTTTGCATTATATTCAAAGGTTATGAGCAGTTGTGTTGCCAGGGGAACCACGGAGTATTTTTGAACTCAGACTCGAAAGCATTTAAAGGGCCTGGATTCTTACCAAATGTTTCTGGAACGAAGAAAAAACTTTAGTCGTGTTTTTTGTAATCATATTGTTTATTAAATGCTTTTGTTTGGAAGTATCGAGCCCAAACTAATTTCTAACGACTCAATTACTTTTGACACAATTATTGAACAAAAAATTGTGATTATTAGTTAAGTTTACATTCTGAGCCAGAATACTTTAATAAGCTGTAAGCACAGCCTGCCTCAGCATCGCATTTTCTAAAGTAAAACTGATGGAAATCCCGCGTGAGCCGAAGGCGTTCATTTGAATCCTTTGAATTGTCACAATGCTAAACCCGCTGTGTCTTTTAATTTTATGTCTTCGTGATACAACAGACACTCATTTTTTTGCAAAAAATCTGAACGTACCTTCATACTCTTCAATTTATGCACACTGAAGATCATTTATCAACTAAAATTCTCTTCCATCCAGTCCTCATCATCGACGTTCACGCCAGAGACATCATTGATACTTTCGTCCGGGACTCCATCTTGGATGCGAAAGAGTTTGAATGGGAGTCCCAGTTGAGATTCTATTGGACAAGAGACCCGGACCAGTTGATGGTGCAACAATGTACCGGATCCTTCGGCTACGGGTATGCCGGTGTCCTCTGTTTTTTATTGTAAAAACAATGTTTGCTTTGTGTTAGATTCATGTTGAAAACTTTATAGTCATCGATAGCGATCAACAAATTGTCTGCTCATATGGTTGCTTTTGTTAACTTTGGAGTGTTCTTTAGTGTTATCCCAGGCAGAAAAATCCATCATTTTTACATTTATTCTATGTCTGCAGACGTTGAATCAATGTAAAAATGATGGATTTTTTTGCCTGGGATGTTTGAGAGAAACGAAACTGATGAAGGCTGTATTTAAGTGCATTCCGTGATTTCCCACAAAGAAATAAACTCTATTTGGTACCGATATAAGCATTTTATTTGAGCTGAATCAAACCATTTTTTAACATGCAATCGCTAACTGGTATTTTTTCGTTCGGTTTTGCTTCTAAGAAGTTGCGATAGTTAAATTTCTAGAATATTCCTCAAGCAGCAGACATTTTTCATCGCATTCACTTGCATTACGATCACAGATACGAATACATGGGTTTGAATGGCCGACTTGTCATCACTCCATTGACCGATCGAATCTACCTCACCTTAACCCAGGCCTTGTCAATGTACCTGGGTGGGGCACCCGCCGGTCCTGCTGGAACAGGAAAAACAGGTTGGATTTTGAAATCTTTTCCACAAACGTAAACAAGTTGTTTGAATGTACATTTGTTTTGTTTCTGCTTGTTCTAAACAAGTTATATAATTCAGATATTTTTATATTCTTTCTATTTTATAATTCAGAAATAACTCACAATTTTCTTTGGTAATACCTTGAATTTGATCAAAAGTGAGAAAAAAGTGAGAAAAACTAACTGGAAAAGATGATCTGGTACTATGACACTTCCTCAAATGGGCGATCAACCTAACACAGAAAGCAATCATTAAAAAAACAAATCAATAGTTTTTTTTACAAGTCTAAACCTTAAACCATTTGACCAGGTTAACACTCACAATAGCATTTCAAAAATTTTTTTAATATAATTTAATTTATATAGTTTCGGGAGAGAGTTTGCTTTTTTATACCAAAGACAGGCAAGACACAACAATAACACAGGGTTGAGCATTACAACAGTATATTACATATTTACAAATAGTTCAACATTCAAACGTTTTCGACTTAACTTAAGTCCTCATCAGGAATCTGTAAATAATTATAAACTACAATAAATTTCACTTCTTGACAGTGACTACCGTAACTAACTGACTAACTAAAAGCATTGATAAACACGCACGATTAAAAGCACTGGAGTGGAAAACATACAGACAGACGAAAAATTACATTAAGAAAAGGCAACTGCATGACTAAGTTACAAACGAATTTGCACCACGGAGTACGTGATACAACTAGGCTAATAAATATTGAGGAGAATGGAGGCGCCACCGGCAAATAATTGTTTGTTTAGATTTGGATTGTAGCGTTTGATTAACAACGCTTCCTGAATTTTTGTGTCAAATTGGGATTTGCCTTTGCGTAAAATTTTAAATGATTCAGCAGAGAATTTTTGATCAGTGCAAAAAGAACAATCCATGATATGGTCCTTGATGGCACTTTTCTTTAAGTCTCTAAAGTTCAGATGCTCCCGTACTCTCGTGGTCAAATGTCTGGTGGACATACCGATGTACGTCAATGCCGAATCACACGGACATGTAAAACAATATACGACATTTGAGCAGAGAGACGAAGGCGTCTGGGACTTTAGTTGAAAATACGAACTAATTTTAAATGTTTTATAAACAGGAAAAACGTCCACATCAAATTTATTTTTCATAAACTGTCCGATTTTACGAGCAAACGTTTTGGATTCTTTACCCACAAACGGAATGGACAAGCAATGCTTCACATTTAACTCATTTTCAGCCTTTTCTTTTTGGTTGGAATTCTCAGAGATAAAACGATTCAATATTTTCTCAAAGTACAATTTTGGATAACCATTATTATAAAACATTTGTTTCAATTTCTCTATTTCAATATTAAAAAGAGCATCATTGCAGCAAATCATTTTAGCCCGAGCTAATAGGCACAAGATCAAACCAGACTTCCATTTCAATGGGCATAATGCATCAAAGTTCAAAAACAAACCAGTATGAGTTGGTTTGCGCCAAACCTAAGTATCAAATCCAGTGGCATTAATTTTAATTTCAACGTCCAAAAAAGGAAGGGTTTCACGTGCTTTTTCGATTGTAAATTTAATGTTTTTATGTTGAGAGTTCAGCATATCTAAAAAGGTTTCACATGAGGTTTCTTTATTGAATACCGCAAAAATGTCATCAATGTAACGTAAGAACAACTTCGGGTGAAATGCTAGATGTTTTTCAAATAATTTTGTTTCCAAATGTGCCAGAAAAAAATTAGCAATAGTAGGGCCCAATGGAGATCCCATGGCCACACCGTCAATTTGTTTAAACAATTGGTTTTTATACATAAATATGCCTTCGGTAGCTAAATTCATCAACTTGACAAATACGTCACGCTTGAAAGGTAATTGAGTTGGTTTTGTTTCGGAATAAATGTAGTCAGCAATGATGTTAACAGTCTCTTTCAAAGGTACGTTCGTAAACAGAGATTTAACATCAAAACTGACCATCATCTGTCCAGAAGACGGAGAATAATCTTTTAGTTTTTCTAAAAAATGACTTGTGGAGTTAAGCATATACGAATTAGGAATGTACGGTTTAATCATGCTATCTAAGAATTTTGCCAGTTCATATTCCGGAGAGCCTATCATAGAAACAACAGGCCGAAGAGGGTTACCTTCCTTGTGCACTTTTACCAAGCCGTATAATTTACCGGGGTTACTGCCCGATGGAATCAGTTTTGTTATCAATTGTTTGTCGAAGTTGTGGAACCGGTTTTCTTCCATTAGGAGTCGTCAGCACAACTGAATCGAAACAAAACATTACAGTAGCAGGGAAATATCAGCACAACTATTCCAAAAACATGTTTTACATATTAAATAAATAAAAGTCACTGAATGTTCAAAACCTTCATTTCTTTGCTTTATTCTTTTTCATTTCTTTTTTTTCTTCATAGTATTGCTAAATAGGCCAAATACAGAACGTATTGCAACAATCAAATACGGTAACTTGCTAAAACTGTCCCTACACGCAGCAGTAAAAAGTAGAATAACTGAGATGAATTTTACAAGTACGATTAAGAAATGCTTATGACGGTGCAATCTACTGTAGAACAGACGCTTCTATTACTTCATCATGCTAAACTTGCAAGATGCAAACGGTTTAGCAATCAATGCGGCAGAAATAGGTGACAAGGGATGGAAAAACTAGAAAAACCAATCTATGATCAAAAGTGAGAAAAACTAACTGGAAAAGACGATCTGGAACTATGACACTTCCTCAAATGGGCGATCAACCTAACACAGAAAGCAATCTGTATACTGTAATGTTTTTGTTTCGATTCAGTTGTGCTGACGACTCCTAATGGAAGAAAACCGGTTCCACAACATAAATTAAATTATACAGTATTAAAAAAAATTTTGAAATGCTATTGTGAGCGTTAACCTGGTCAAATGGTTTAAGGTTTAGACTTGTAAAAAAAACTATTGATTTGTTTTCTACCTTGAATTTGTTGTTCTTGGTCACTTTCGTTGATATAGCTATTCGTTTTCCTTCAACCAAGAATAAATCGGTATTTCAGAAACTGTCAAAGATCTGGCAAAAGCTCTCGGTCTCTTGTGTGTAGTCACAAATTGCGGAGAGGGAATGGATTTCAAGGTGAAGATTTTTTTTTATAGAAAATTCATTCAAGTTGACGCTTTTCGTGCATTTTTCAAGCTTTTTAAAACTTTTAGTACAAACTGTGTTTGCCTGTTTCCTAAAACTTTCACTTGCCAAAGGTTGTACTGGACTGTAATCTTGAAAATAATGTTATAATGTTTTGTATTGTAGATACACTTACTGCATGTGTTTGAATACATAGCTGCCTTACGCAAGCTGTTTTTGTTTAGCTGTACGTGATACAATCTTGCACTGTCAGCTGAAACTCATCACTGAAAACTTAATGTTTCATGCAAAACCGTTTGGTTTTTGCCGGTTGAGTTGCTTTCCGCTTTCTAGTTGCTGTTTAATCGACAAAGACCTTCTACTGTAGTTTTACGTGTGAAACAAGGAGTTTGATAAACAACTGAACTAAAGAAATAAAAGTAATTGTTATACAATTAAACAGTTTTTTGATTCTTGAGGGAAAAAAGAATTAGTTCTCCACTTGTTACTTCATCTAACGTCTTGTTCTCTTCAGGCCGTCGGAAAGATCTTCTCAGGCTTGGCGCAGTGTGGTGCTTGGGGTTGCTTTGACGAGTTCAACAGAATCGACGCATCCGTCCTTTCTGTCGTCTCCTCGCAAGTATGGACACACATTTTTTGTTAATGCTGTTGCCGTTGTTGGCAATACCTCTTTTTCTATGTATTTTCTATTTTAATTTGTCACTTTCTTTATTCTAATAGATAAGTAATCAATCAATCAGCATTCCGTATCCCACAACCCACTGCTGGACCAGAAATTTGCTTGTTCTCTTGCATTTTGAAGACTATAGTGACTCTATTGTACGACACGTATATTGTTGTCTATTCATCCTATGTTTGTATTTTCTTGCTTTTCCATATGGCACCTTCTCTTTTGGATTAGTAAACCTTAAGTAATCCGACATCATTTACCCTTTCCTCGTCTCGCTCCTTTAGGTGCAGACCATCCGGAACGCTCTGATGCATCATTTGAAAAGGTTCCAGTTTGAAGGAACAGAGATAGCTCTGGATGACAGGATGGGGATCTTCATCACGATGAATCCCGGCTATGCTGGCCGTACCGAGCTACCGGAGAGCGTCAAAGCTTTGTTCAGGTTCGTCGTGTGCTGCTTACAACTTTGTCAGTTGCCTTCACGTTAAAATTTTTCAGATCTATTAACAAAACCTCTTTTAAGGCATTGCGTTAAGATGGAATGTCATGCATTAAGTTGTACGGTGAGGTCAGTTGCGTACGTTCGTATAGTTTGTTCGCTTTTTAAAAAGTTTTTTTTTATGGTACAGTAACTCAATCAAAGCGCATTTTCTGAATTGCCTAGAGCAGGAATAGCAGCTACTGCATGCTGTGGTAAGACCTACACCTTGCGTCCAATTTAAAGCAATTTTTGCTGCGTCCCTTATACTTTTTTGCTTTCATGTAGTCAATACACCAATACCTCATGACTTTGGAATTACAGCCTTTGTATGAATGAAATAACAAGTCTAACATCAAGACTGGTTCGGTATGCTATCGGAACCATCATATCACTTTCAATACGACAAACTTTTCATGATCACACTGTTCATGATATAATCTTGTAGGCTTCTATTCTCTATGATATCCTTCTTTTCATGAAAATTTCCTGACATTTTTTTACAATTTCTCCACAGACCTGTTGTTGTGATCGTGCCTGATCTGCAACAAATTTGCGAGATCATGTTGTTTTCGGAAGGCTTCCTCACTGCCAAGATACTAGCCAAGAAGATGACTGTTCTGTACAAGCTTGCCAAAGAACAACTGTCCAAGCAACATCATTACGATTTCGGTCTTCGAGCCTTGAAAGCCGTCTTAGTGATGGCTGGTGATCTGAAGAGAGGTTCAGCCGATCTGGATGAAGATGTTGTACTGATGAGGTGAGAAGATGAATAGATGAATGATATTGTAAAAATTATCTTCTGTTTGCGATATTTTATCGTTATTCTTTCATTCCTTTTCCAATGCAACATTTCTTGGCATTCAACGTCATAAGATTTTTGTATTGTAGGATGATGATTTCAAAATTGTTTCCAATTATTTCCAGAATTAATTCGTTTCTTAAGTTCCCATATACATTGTTGAGTGATGTTGATGATATTTATATCTTTAGAGCTCTGAGAGACATGAATCTTCCCAAATTCATCTTTGAAGATGTTCCTTTATTCCTTGGCCTCATCGGAGATCTCTTCCCTGGATTGGATTGTCCCCGTGTCCGATATCCCAACTTCAACGATGCGGTGGAGGAGACACTCACAAGCAACAACTATGTCATGCTGGAGAACCAAGTCGACAAAGTAAGTTCCAGCTCAGCTCTTTTCAGCAGCAAACATCGACGATGTTGTCGTGTACAAGAGAACAACGAATCCACTTCTGCTAAAAAAAAATTTACAATTTTGTTTATTTTGTTTCACTCTTTTTTTCGCTGAAGTTAAGTGAAGAATTTATGCGTTAGTGCATATTTAGTTTTTCGGTTAGTGCCTTAGGTATTGAGTGAGCGTTTTTGCATGATATTGTTTAAAATTGGTTGCTTAATCCTTGTAAAAATCTGTTTTTACGCTGCGTTTTATGGTTTAAACGAATCTCTACACACCTTATGTTCTTGGCAAGGTATGAAGACCGTAATCTTAATCATAACAGCAAACAGAACATTTTTTCGATGACTGTTCAACTTACTTTTTGACATTGCTGACAAATGTCCGCACTTTGATTGGTGCATTCAAATTTAGGTTGTCCAATTGTACGAGACCATGATGACACGTCACACCACGATGATAGTTGGACCTACTGGTGGTGGCAAGTCTGTAGTGATCAATACGCTGGCACAAGCACAGACTAAGTGGGTTTATGTTCATGTTTGTAATTCACATCAGCACTACTTGCTCTGTCGTGATTTATTTTGCGTCAGTTTAAGTTGATTGATGTTTTACATCGTGAACATCGTAGCCTCATGGCTGTATTTTTGTAAAAAAAATTCGTTCTGGAACTGCGTTGAATAAAATGGTTGGAACGCCTGGTCAATGTGATTAAAAGAATAAAGAGCCCAAAATGTAGATACTAAACTCGTGTTTAGAAAAACATTTCGAATACTATAGTATACTTTATTCTTCTTTAGTGCTATTGAATGAAAGCAATCCTTGGTACCTCTAAGTTAAATAAGTTTGTAAACCAGGTAAGGATAAAAGTCCGTTCTTGCTGACAAAACTCTTTAACTTCCAGCACAGTAGTTAAGACGGACTGTATATAGCACACTTTTTCTAAACCTTGCACAAACAACGAATTTCTTTATTGAATTAACAACTGAATATCTTACAACGAACATCACTGCAGGCTTGGTCTCAACACAAAACTTCACATCATCAACTCCAAAGCGATGACTGTCATTGAACTGTACGGCATCCTTGATCCTATTACTCGAGACTGGACGGATGGAGTCCTCTCCAACATCTTCCGTGAAATAAACAAACCAACCGAAAAGAAGGAGAGAAGGTGAGAAAGTTTGATCTTTATTATCTATTTGTATTAATTTTCCGTGCAGAGTAGAAAATTATAACAGATACGCGTTTGTATATTTTCAGACTCTGTTGTTTGTATGACAGTTTTGTTGTCATAAAATAATGTAAGTCCTAATTCATATTCAATCATGATGATTTTGTTTTACAGTTTTAAATTTTTCTTTAAGAAAAAATGACGTTTTCCTTTTTAAAAGTTTGTTAACAAAAAGCTGTAGTTTGTGACAGGTTTTTTAACTCCGACATTGGTTGGTGCTTTTTAAAACACCGATTTATTGTCAATTTAAAAAAGTTGTACGAAAAGAAAAAATTCAGCCGTTTTTATTATATGGGTCACACAAGTAACCCTAGCAGATGCCACACTAAGCAACCCTAGCAGATGCCACACTAAGTAACCCTAGCAGATGCCACACTAAGCAACCCTAGCAGATGCCACACTAAGTAACCCTAGCAGATGCCACACTAAGTAACCCTAGCAGATGCTACACTAAGTAACCCTAGCAGATGCCACACTAAGTAACCCTAGCAGATGCCACACTAAGCAACCCTAGCAGATGCCACACTAAGTAACCCTAGCAGATGCCACACTAAGTAACCCTAGCAGATGCTACACTAAGCAACCCTAGCAGATGCCACACTAAGTAACCCTAGCAGATGCTACACTAAGTAACCCTAGCAGATGCCGCACTAAGTAACCCTAGCAGATGCCACACTAAGTAACCCTAGCAGATGCTACACTAAGCAACCCTAGCAGATGCCACACTAAGTAACCCTAGCAGATACCACACCTATTTGCGACAATCGAACATAGGACTATGTTGAATGTGGTATCCTTCTAGGTATATTCTTTTCGACGGTGACGTGGACGCTCTGTGGGTTGAGAACATGAACTCCGTCATGGACGACAACAAGTTGTTGACCTTGGCCAATGGCGAGCGCATCAGGCTCCAGAACCACTGCGCATTGCTGTTCGAAGTGGGAGACTTGCAGTACGCCTCCCCCGCCACCGTTTCAAGAGCTGGTAAGGAAAGTTGTGGTTAAATAAGAAGTTGATTTCTCACACATATAAACCGGCTTGGTGGTTATTGCGTCCGCCTCTGAATCGGTGGGCATAGATTCGATACCCTGTCGGGTCATACCAAAGACTTTTTAAAAGTAGTACTGAATCTAATTTCTGTTTGGCACTCAGCAATGGAATGGATTCCGGTAATAATGTACTCAGTTGCGCCTCTATACGGCTGCATTGACGTTGTCTGCTTTGTAAAGCGCTGAGGAGCAACGCATTTTGCGATGGATACAACGCTATATAAAAACAAACATTATTATTATGATATTCAACAACACCACATAATAAGTTTTTGTATCGGAGCGAAATCTGCATCCAGATCTTAATAATTTGTTACATATGAAGATGGTATACGACGTGGCGTATACGATTACAATATGTAGTTAACATTTAACGATAATTGGATAACATCAACATTACTTATTTCTGAATTGCTTTGGTCAGTGCGTTTCAACATTTTTCGTTCTCTGAGGAAGTCAGTCAAGTTTGATTAACAAACGTAAATATAGCACGCAACAACTTTGCACCATCTTGTATATAGTTTTATACTCGTCCGAAACTCAAATACTTTTCTTGGCAATGTCTTAAATATGAACAACGTAATACTAACGTTATCTGATATCACACCACTGCATGGTGACTCATCCAAACTTGACAAAGCTTGGAATTTCTACACCCTTTTGGTGTCGACCGACGTTGAAATAATGTTAATACTTTGATCCCGTCCATTCCAAGTTTATTTTTGTGTCAAAGGAATGGTATATGTTGATCCGAAGAACCTCAACTACGACCCTTTCTGGCAGAAGTGGATATCACAACGTGGCAGCAAGCTGGAGCAAGATCTCCTACAAAACCTTTACAAGAAATATGTCATCCCCTGCATCGATTTGGTAAAAAGATTTTTTATGTCACTTTTTAACGTTATTTTGCCACTAAGTTAGGATACCACTTGTAATGTTCTTTTAAGCTACCACTTTTAATGTGTTCTACCAAGCACTTTTTACAACATCACATAATATGTTAAATTTGTTTTTAAAATTTTAAATCAGCATTTTATTTTACATTATGAACAAAACGTAACTTGACATTCTTGGTTTGTTTGAACGCCGTCAGGTGTACGAAGGCATTGTTGAGGGACGACAGGGCAAGCCAATGAAAGGCATAGTCCCTCAGACTAACCTGAACATGGTGACACAGCTGTGCATGATGCTCAATGCTCTGTTGGTCGACTTCAAAGCCGAAACTGGAGATCCCGTCGTAAGTGATGTAGCTTAAACGTTATATCAATTTAAGAGAGTTTTAAAATCAATTTAAATGCATGTAGTTCATTTATCTCAGACTCCAGGCTATATTTGCAATGTAAACAAGATATCTCGTGATCGACAACCTGAGTAGAACCAGTATTTACGAGAACCACCGGCAACACTCAAAATAGTATTGGGATTTTGTTATAAATTTTGTTATATATTTAAGGATTTTGTTATATTTTCGAAATGTTATAAAGCTTTGTGGTTAGGTCAACATCGGTGAGTCTTTACCTGATTTATGAACAAACTTGTTCCCAACTCATTGACCGACTGATTAGTGTAATCGTCTCTGCTTCTATAGACCTGAGTTTGATTTCATGACTGGTTACAGTAAAAACTTCAAATCGATTGTGTTCTTTTTGTTATTGTTAAATTTATTATGTTTCTTATCGCTATGTTATTGTTGGCGAAAAGGTGAATTAAATGTCCACAAACTGCAGCTAATTACTTTCGTTCATTGAGGAATGTTTTAACTTCCTTCTACGCAGGTTCTGGAATGTCTCTTCCTAGAATCAATGTACTGGTCGGTTGGTGGCACCCTTCTTGAATCCGGTCGGGTTGTCTTCGATGATTTCATCAAGAAACTAGCCAGCATGACTGGTGTCAACGTAAGTTGTTTGTTTTTCTTCTGTTTTTTTTTGTTGTCTTTTTTTTTCAATATGAGTTCAGTTCCGTAAGAAAACTGTAAATTTATCTTTATTATCTTTTTTTTTTTATCTTTCTCTCTTTTTTTTATCGCTTTTTGCATTTTTTTTTCTCGTTTTTTTTGTTTCTTTTCAAAACTCATGTGTCTGCTGAGCTATAAATTGACTTCAGGCTATGCGGGTTGAAAATAACGGAATCTCGTAACTGACTTTATTTTTGACTATTTTGCTTGTAATTTTGAAAATAAAAAATATCACCAACACTGGTTTTAAACTATTTTTAAAGTCGTTTATTCGAATATATTGACTGACCTCAAATAACTTCAAGCTTTTTTTAACAGTCTGTATCTCTGAATTTATCACTCACGGACAATCATTTGACATCGACCGCTTGTCTAAACTTATTTAGCTAAAACTCAGCTATCATGATTCCTCAACAGGGAGGTTAACTTAGTTAACTTGCTTTAAAAGTAAAATATAACTGACATAGCTAGTAAAAAGACGTTAAATTAATGCATAAACGACTTTACCAACTCGAGATTTTAACTGAAAAAAAAAAAACTATAGTATTTTACCATCAACCAATATCTCAGGACGACGACAAAACACCAGCACGACCAGGGCAGATCCCATCTAAGTATGCGACAATGTACGATTACCACTTCGACCTTGAAAGCTCCACATGGTTGCCATGGAGCACTGTGGTGCCGGCTTATGAGCACAATCCTGAGTTGAAGTACAACCAGATTCTCGTCCCTACTATCGACACCACCCGAACCACATGGTTGCTCAAGCTGATGGTGACCATCAAACGACCAGTGGTACTGGTCGGTGAAACAGGAACCTCAAAAACAGCGACCATTCAGGTAAACATTGAATTTTTTAGTGATTGTCGACTCTTTAATATATTTCCTTCAGCAATTTTGGTCACTGCTTTATTGTCATCTATACTTTATAAATGTTCCACATATGTGGCTTTGATACCATGCCGAAGACTTTATAAATTGACATGTTTCATTCGTACTTTTAAACAGTTAGAAAGTTGATTTAGGGTGATACTGCTTTCTATTGGTCCTCTAGAAAGCTACCCTCAAACGATATACTGCAAACATAACTTTAAAACGGATATAATAGTATTAAAATATCCATCCCCAGGGCAGGAATTTAATTTGAGAATAGTTCTGGACGTAAAACTAGTTTTGTGAGCTGAGCATGTTTTCATGTTTGTCTTAAGTTAGATATCACCATGTTTCGAGTTTGAAATGAAATTCCAGGAAGAAATAACTTATTATTGCTTAATTTTTTCTCCTTAGAACTTCCTCCGTGGATTGGATGCCGATTCTCATCTGATGCTGCACATTAACTTCTCTTCCCGAACTACATCCATGGATGTGCAAAGAAATTTGGAGGCTAACGTTGAAAAGAGGACTAAAGATCTCTATGGTCCTCCTCCCGGGAAGAGATTGGTGGTTTTCATGGATGATATGAACATGCCACAAGTGAGAAATTTACCAGCAAGCTGTTAAAATTTATAAATAAGAAACAGAGAGCCACAGAAAGGGGCTCACTTTATTGTTGCTGTCAACTGGAGTAAAACAACCAGACTAGTGAGTTGTTGCAATGATGATTTATTCGTTTTATCAACTAAGGTTGTTTCCGAGTCAAATTTGTACAGTTCTGGAAAACAATCTTGTGTAATATTGGATGGAAAACTTCTTTGTGTGCTGCTAAAATTTGTCTGTAGCATTACAGTTTGATCTTACGGTCATTCATTTTGCCTGCAAGTGCCCGAGCATCACCCCAAATTGTCAGGGGTGTCCAGGTTTTCTGCAGCAAAGTCTCCATTTCTCACGGTTTTTCGCATCATCATGTTGTCTTTCACTACTTCTATTTACGTTTTCTTAGTTTTGTCTCCTTTTGCATTCTCAATCATGCTTCTTTTTGTTGGTAACGCACTTACAACGCATTTTTATCCATTCATTCAAAGTGCTGCATTCATCTCGGACGATGCCCTCTTTGATTTCCATCAATACTCTCAACGGCAGTCCACTCTTTCAATGAGAATTATTAGCCCAATACTTGTACTTTGAATATTGAATTGCATTTGAGCCAATGTCACTGATCACCTCTTTAACGGCTTTATTTCGGTATTCGTTGCTTTTGTTTTGTTAATGTTACTTTCAATGCTCTACATTCGAATGTGTTCTTCCAACTAACATATTTTGTTTTCACCTCTTTTCAACTATCTTCCGAAATGACCGAATCATCATCCTGCAAAAACTCTTTTACGGTCTTTTTCACAACCTCTGGTAATTGGTTTATAACTATTGCAAAGAGCAGTGGACTGAGTACCGAGCCTTGGTGCATCCCCACTTTCACTTGGAACCAATCTGACATTTCACCTGCAAGTTTTACTTATCATAAAATAATAATATTTTGGAGCATAGATTTTCCAGCCGGATGCCCTTCCTGACGCTAACCACAGTTATTGGAGGTGGGCCTAGCCTTTACTTAAAAAAGTATTTCCTGCAAGGCAGCAGGATTTCTAACAAGTTTTAGCCAACCAGTCGAGGTTGTTGCCCATGAGGTGGGACGTGGACCCACTTGTTAGTTTGGTGTGGGATCAAGACCAGTGTTCCCCGAGACCCATGGTGTAACAATCCATGGCGACTGCCCAGGGTTCAAAGGTGCTACTTGTACCACACACCTACCTCGCTTATGGTAAACTTTATAATCTTTAACCTATCAAAGGATGTTTCTCGGCAGCCGATTGTAGCAAGAATTGAGACACGACACGTGTTTCGCCCATGAGATAGGACTCATCAGTACTCAGCTTTAGGATTCGTCAGTACTCAGCTTTGTGCTGGCTGCCAGGAAGACATTTCTTAAAGAATACTTATTTATTTAGTGTTCACTTGAGGCAATAGAATACCAAAGGCGTTAAAACTCAACCTTTTTTGTTTCAGGTTGACACATATGGCACACAACAACCAATTGCGCTGCTGAAGCTGCTACTGGAGAAAGGTGGCATGTATGACCGAGGCAAAGAACTTTACTACAAATACTTACGCGACCTCAGTTACGTGGCAGCCATGGGAAAAGCTGGTGGCGGGAGAAACGAGGTAGTTTGGTTTTCATTTTGCACATACACAAATTGTTCAAGCACATGAGAAATTATGAGATTTTGTTTATTTAACATCGCTGTTTTTTTTATTTAATTTCCAACAATTGTAGATTTTGTACATAATTTCAATCGTTGTTTTAGCTAAAATCACGTTATTGGTATTTAACCATGTGTATCTTCTTTAACTACGAAACACACCTTCATGCCATTCATAATTTTGTACGTTTCCTTTTAGGTGGATCCCCGTTTTCTGTCCCTTTTCAGCGTCTTCAACATGACCTTCCCCGCACAGGAATCCCTCATCCACATCTACGACTCCATACTTGCAGGTCACACTCTGCCATTCGACACGACGGTGCAACACTGCGTGCAAACAGTCACCAAGTAAGATGATTCAATCTGCTTCTCGTTGTCATCAAAACTTGTAGCTTTTCTACAACAGCTGAGAATTCGGTTCATTTTGTAACCCAAAATAATTTGTTTTTCAAAGGGACAATTTTTTAATCACATTAAATTGTAAGCTGCTGTGTCATTGTGTCAAGTATGGTTGTCGTGCATTTAAATCTTTCGGTTGAAAAGATTTTGTGAAACTGCATTTAGAAATTGTTTGACCAGAATGTTTGGAGACCAATTTAATGATTTATGTTTGTTTAGATTGGCCTTTTTCGAGCTTTAATTTTGTTGTATTGGCTAGGGTCGCCCGTGTGGATTTTTTGTTTCCACAATGGTCTGTTTTGGGTATTATCTTTTTTTTTTATAAATAAATATAATTCAAATCTAGGTTTATGTTTTATTTGAGTTAACACCTTTTGTGATCTTGAAACACAAAACAACTTCTCTCGTTTGTCTTAACAACTGATTTCTTGCCCAGGTGCACTTTGGAGCTGTATAAGAACATCGTCAATGACCTTCCTCCAACACCATCCAAGTTCCATTATATTTTCAACCTCCGTGATCTTTCCAGAGTTTACCAAGTAAGATTTTTCATCATAAAAAATTGCGTCCTATCATCCTCTGAGTGTAGAATTTTTAATAAATGCATTTGTTTTTAGAGAAGGTTTTCGTCTTCTTTTGGTGGTAGAGTCCGAAAAAGAGAAGAAGGTTTTTGCTTACTTTAACTAAGTCCAGTTTAATAGAAGTATCCAAAAATATTTTTTATAAATTCTTCCTCATCCAGGGATTGTGTATATCTACTCCGGAGAGATTTCAGAAGCTGGATCTTTTCATTCGTTTGTGGAGGAACGAATGTCTCCGTGTCTTCCATGATCGTCTCATCAGTGAAAAAGATAAAGAAATCACCCAAGCTCATATAACGAAGCTGGTGCAAGAACATTTTCCTAAAATTGAAGAATTCGTCACGAGAGATCCGAGTCTATTTGGAGACTATCGGACTGCTTTGCAGGTAGGACTTTCTTTTTTTTTTTAATAATAACTTAAAAAATTCATCATTTATTAGCTTCATTGACTTTGGCAGTAAACTTAATAAAGTGTATGAAATTTACAGTTTATGTGGATATTAATAAGGTAACTTGCAACATTAATCAACTAACTTTCTCCTTGTTCGCAACATACGTTGATATAAACAGTTTTCTTTTTTAAATTGTTTTGATTGATCTAGAAATCTGATCATAAAAGCTCACTGCTTCTCCCTGGCAATTATGTTACTAACCTACTCCCATTAACTTTTTTTTCTCTACTTTTTAAAAACCAAGTGTGCTACTTTTTAGTTTGGTTTATTGAGAGGGAGCGTCGCAGGTGCTCTGATGGGTTGCTTCATGATCAAGGCTGATCTTTTCTTTGTCAAGTCATGTTCATCATTTCAAATACCCTGGTGCCTGTCTAAATGTACATTTGAATTCACCCGAACTGGGCAGGAATAATATTGACAGAATGTAAAACTGACTTCTTCAGGACAACGAACCGCGCCTTTACGAGGATGTACAGGATTTTGATGCGGCGAAAGCTCTTTTCCAAGAGATCCTTGAGGAGTACAACGAAAACCACACTGCCATGAATCTTGTTCTCTTTGATGATGCTTTAGGTATTTGAGAAGGGAATTTATAACTTCTCGACTTGGCTCATCATTGCATGCCAATTAATTATGTAACTTTGTATTGAATAGAAACTTTGCATTTATTACACAAGACATTTTACGTCGCATCATTCTGACATAAGGACATTGTGGTCGAATCGTGGAAACATTTTTTTTTTATTGCAATGCCAATCGTCAGTTACCATCCTATTTCTCTTTAGATCATCTCACTCGCATCCATCGAGTTCTGAGGATGGATCACGGACACAGTTTACTAGTGGGAGTAGGAGGATCCGGAAAACAGAGCTTGACAAAGCTGGCATCCTTTGCCGCTGGATGTGGAGTCTTCGAGATAGCCTTGAGCAGAGGCTATGATGAAGTTGCATTTCGAGAAGATCTCAAGGTAATTTTAAATCAATAATTTGTATTGGAACTGATGCAAAAAGCGGAGCAGATTAAGGAAGTTTTTAATAAATGGATAAAAGCTTCATGCCACAGAAGTGCTGCTAGTTTTGTGGCAGCTCCAGAGATTGTTAGGCGTGGAAAGCTTTACACAGATAGAGATTACCTTATACACAAGAATCGTTCGTATAAGAGAAACTATGGTGTGATCTATATTTAATTTTAAAGAACTACCACGAAACATGCATATTACGTTTGGTGGCTTTATGCTGGTCATATCGGCCGAAAGATATAGCAGAATGGCTCTTTTGTTAAAAAAAGGTTGCCCAGTTAAGACTTAACTGATGACATCCCGTGATATGTAGCCCATATAACAAAATACATAAACCTGCATAGTGCTTTATTGTATAAAAAAGACATTAAATAACATCATATCACTATAGTATACATGCAATTTTTTTTACGCAAAACAAGATTGTCATAGGGTATTGGCCCGCGGACACTTCCGTATCCTCAAATCTAGCCCGCCTGAGCAAAAGTTTGGACATCCCTGCTGTAGGAGAAACTCCTACAAGTCAGCAAACGTCAACTTCTCTGGTTTGGACAGGAAATACGACATCCAATAAACCCAGTTAATAATGAAACTCACCTATTGTCAAAACTGATCAAAGATAAACGAAATTAAGGAAGATCAGCAGAGCACAGCCCTGAAGAACTGTGACAGTTGGCTGAAAATCACCAATTATGGAGACTTTTTGTTGACGTTCTTATGCACCCAACTGGTGCGAAATAAATTAATATTACTATATACTGTAAATGAGTATTTTCTGCTAATATGTATTTCAGACAACCAATTTATTTATATTCCAATTTTGGTCTGGGCATGACTGTCCTGACTGTCCTGGACCTGTCCTTACTGTCCTGGGCATGACGTTAAAAACTGCAACCGGTGGGAAAGGCTCCAGTGTGGGAACTCTGGAGTTATGGGGAATATGGAGTTACCCCTTAGTTTTCCATTACTCCCAGGTCTGCTCTGGCCCGTAGCAGTAGCACCTGTCAGGGCCCCAGCTATGGGTCAAATAACACCACTCCGGCTTGTCACCTTATTCAAACCTGGATGTGTGGCAGACTGTGCGGAAGAAGCTCATCACTGGACATAGCTCAACGGACAGGAAGGCACCATCCAGTATCACAGTTGCAGGACGTGCCCAAGAGCATGACGTGACGCGTAGACGTTATGGTCATCCTGCTGCATCTCATGCTTCACCCAATCGTCTTGACCATGTCTTGCCATTGGACCCTGAAACCTGAGACAAGAGAGTGAGGTTGGAGTCCCGCGCAGCCCTTCCTCACTTTAAACAAAATCACGCGCAAGTCATGATCCTGGATCAAGAAGCCCTGTGGCGATGGAGGAACGGCGAACCAGATGGTGCGGATACACCCAAGCTGTAGCCATGATCCCACACACAGGCGGCTCAGGCCATATGGTCGTTCTCCACTGAATCCGAGCAGCAGTGGAATCCGGCAGCCCCATCATCATTCCAATTTTGGTAGAGAGGTGACTTTTTTAACCGTATACCTGTTTATTTATATTCGCTAAACAAATCAAAACATGGAGTATTCAAAAAATGTGTTTTCTTGCTTCAGGTCCTCTACAATAGGTTAGGCATAGAGAACAAGAAGACGGCCTTCCTCTTCACTGACAGCCACGTGGCTGAAGAAGGATTCCTGGAGCTCATCAACAACATGTTAACATCCGGGATGGTGCCAGCTCTCTATGCTGATGATGAGAAAGAAGCGATCATCGGACAAATGAGAGATGAAGCTTCCAAACTCGGGTAACAATACCGAAAAATACCATCTGTCTTCCGTTTATTGTTATCCAAAAATATTGCTTCCCGGTAATTTGGCGTGATGGTTTTTAATCTTTTTATCTTGTAGCATCATTTGAAATCACCACCAAGTTTTCCCTTAGGCTTTTAGAGTGGCTCAAAAGTCATAGTCACCTGCAATTCAGAATGTGTGTTAAAAACCTGCTCCTCGCATCATTTTATATCTTCCCGTTATCGCATCAGCATCCGTGCACCCACTAGGAACAGGTCTTGTCATCTTAGGGTGCGAGCACCCCCTGATTAAAAACTTTGCTAATGAAGTCTTAATTTGCGTAACTGATTAAAGTTTATTTATTCAATAACCCACTGCCATGTTCTTTTAACGTCTTGAGATGTTGACTTCCTGAAAACTGCTAAAATAGATTTAACCATTCCAGAATTGGTCCAGCCAAGGAAGCCATCTGGCAGTACTTTGTCGGGAAGTGCCGAGACAACTTACACATTGTGTTGGCTATGTCCCCGGTCGGTGATGTGCTTCGTGTGAGGTAAGGAAAGCTTGCTAACATATTCTATTTGAATAAGCCTATCTGCAATACACATGTTTTTGTTTGTCGTATCCAGGCTTACACCCAGTGGCTGAAGATTTAGATTAAGTGGACGGGAAGGCAAGGAAGTCAATCTTCGTGTCCACCTTCAGGCATGCCTTTAAGTGTCCTGCCAGAGACACAGCCGCATGCTCTTGAGCGGTGTCGACCCGGCGCCCTTTCGATTGCCGTTCCAGAGCTCTGTATACATAATGCTGTACACATGATGCTGTACACATGATGCTGTATAAAACCAAATATTAGTAATGAAGCTTAACACTACTTTCAACTTTTCAGATGCCGTAACTTTCCCGGCATGGTCAACAACACCGTAATCGATTGGTTCATGCCATGGCCGGAGCAAGCTCTCTACGCTGTAGCAACATCCTTCCTCGGAGATAACCAGATGGTCCCGGAGGAGCACGTGGATCATGTGAGCATTGCTGGAGGAGTTTTGTCTTTTTGACAGTATAAAGTATAAGTATAAAGTGTCTTTTTGACAAAACTGTTGTTGAATTTCATAAATTTTTCGTTAGTAATCAATTGAAAACAGTAAATTTGAAAATTTTCTGTGTTTCTAAAATCTGCATAACGTGAAGTGTAGTTTTTTGTATTTTCGAAGCAAATAATATCTTTTATATGCATGTTTCTTTGTGTGCTATACTTTCTGTTTAGCTGTTGGTAATTTTGTTCAAATTTTCAATTTCATCTTGACATGATGTTAGGCGGAGTAACGTTTTATTTTTTTTTCCTACTTCTCCAGGTGGTGGGACACATTGTATTTGCTCATCAATGCGTAGGGAAGTACAGCCTCTTGTTCGAACAAAAGCTAAGGAGGAATAATTACGTCACGCCAAAGAACTACCTCGATTTCATCAACAGGTAAGTCACGTGATATAAAAAAGCTTATCCAATAACGATTCAAGTTCTTCTTATATAATTATGTTTGCTCAATATGCATCTATGTTGTTGTCTTCTTGCCGTTCTAACATACTCTCGCATATGAACCAACAGTAAACGGGCATAAACTTAGTCTTGGTAAGAGCTAATGCAGAGCGTAGCGGGGAAGACCTAAGCCCCCTTAGTCAAATGACGAACGGAACCGGAACAGATGTTAAACCATGAAGAATGGTGATAGAGCTTGGAGAAATTGTGCTATGATGCACAAGCGTAGAGAGAACATACAAGCAGTAAAACATATCCTGATGTTTTGCACAGTTGTGGTGTCTAGGTGTCACCACTTCATTGAATTTCCCCCCCAAATTTTACTTGTAATTTTACTAAGCAATGAATTGCAGCTACAATGGCTTGCTTGAGAAAAAAGATCATGAAATCCTGAAGATGTGCGAGCGCTTGGAAGGCGGTCTGCATAAGCTCAGTGAAGCTACTGAGCAGCTGAATGAACTGAACAAGAAACTGGCAGTGCAGAAGGTAAAGTGATCAATTCCTTGTCTAGAACAGTTTTTTAAAATTTGTTTTTAAACGGTATCAGTCTGAATCGGCATAGCAAAATGACCGATAGTTGTAACGTGATTTCATGTTTTATCTAAAGTGCTGGGTCAGGGGATACAATGTCTGCCTCCGAGTGTGCAAGTTTAGGTTTGATACCTCGTGGGGTCATGCCGAGTACCTTATAAAATTATAAGTCAGTTTTTGAACTTTAAACTCAACTCGGTGATAGGTTCTTACTATTTTGATACTGTTCAAACTTTCGTGCTGAGAGCAACAAGAATATTATTTTTGTAATATTTTCATCTTGACTTTCTAAAACTGCTTCCAAAACTTAACCATGTCATCCTTTGTTACAAATAGGTAGCGGTTACAGAGAAGACTCGGGCTTGCGAAGAACTGCTCAGTGACATTACAAGCAAGACACAGATTGCCACTGAAAAGAAGGAGTTGGCTTCTGCGAAAGCCATAGAAATTGAAGAACAAAACGCGGTAAGTATTTCAATCATAAAAGTACAGCTGGCATTAAAGACTTTCAAAGATACAGAACTGACCAAAGGCAAGCGAAATCAAGGAAGACCAGCAGAAACATTCATGCGAAGGGTTCGATCTCTAACAAAGCACAGCCAGGAAGAACTGCGACAGTTGGCTGAAAATCACCAATTATGGAGACTTTTTATTGACGCTATTTTGTACCCTAGTGCGAAATAAATTATTATTAAAGATACAGTACTTATTCCTGCAAACACAATCTCTGCTATTACAAGATTCCGGAAGGTTACATTATTTTTCATAGATCGATTATAATATATACTCAATCCTGGAAACTTTGTTTTTCGGTTGTTAATCGACAATGCAGCTAATTGCAATTCGTTTAATACTGAATTTAGGAGAGTGGTGTTTTTTTATAAACCAATTTCACAAAAATTGATGCCAACAAAAATGATACAATTCTATTTCAAAGTCTGATTCCATAAAGTTTGCTTTACGTTGGTAGATCATAGCAGTGGAGAAGAAAGATGCAGAGGAATCCCTGGCCGAGGCCATGCCTGCTCTGGAAGCTGCACGTCTTGCTCTGCAGGATCTTGATAAGTCGGATGTCACTGAAATCAGGTGATGTTCTTTCAAACCTGCGCCGGATGTTTACTTTTGCATGGCTTTGTCCTAGCTAGTAAAAGTTGCCATATTTACATCATTTCTACATATGGCGACGTTGAAGCGATGTAAAAAGTTGCAAATTTTGCTAGTAATACTTTTTTCAAGTCCAATTAATTTGGGTTTGATACATGACTTTATGTCAATTACATTGTGGAGGCATCTTTAAAAAATATTAAGATATAGTTCAAAAAAAGCCTGTTTTACAATTCATTGTATTTTTAATCGTACATACATTTTAGCTTGGGCTGAAGCAACATTACTGTAATTATGAATGTAAGAATGCAATGTGAGAATATATAATCAATAATTGTTGCAAGAATGGCAATGCTGTATAAGTGTATAATTGTGATGCCGACTTTGGTTCAAACCGATCTCTGTAGAATTTAATAAAAACCTTGAAGTTTCTTGCTCTGAGACAAACAGTTCATGAGTTTTACATCAAATAATCTATTGGGAATCCCTTTTCAAACTTATGGTAGACTCAGTGCTAACCTCTCCTTTATCCTTTCTAACATTGCTACGAATACTACAAATAGATTGTTGCTTAACGTATGGTTGTTCATCAGATCTTTTGCTAAGCCTCCCAAGCCGGTCCAGACCATCTGTGAGTGCATCTTGGTGATGAAAGCTTACAAGGAGATCTCGTGGAAGACAGCAAAGGCCATGATGTCGGAAGGAAACTTCTTAAAGAGTCTCATGGAGATGGATGTCGACGCAATTGGAGGAAATCAGGTTGATATTATCACTTTTTTGGAAGGATTTTAAAGTTAATCCAGTATTTTTGTTTGTTTGTCGTATCCAGGCTTACACCTGGTGGTTGAAGATTTAGATTAAGTGGACGGGAAGACAAGGAAGCCAATCTTCGTGTCCACCTTCAGGCATGCCTTTAAGTGCCCTGACAAAGACACAGCCGCATGCTTTTGAGCGGTGTCGAACCGGCGCCCCTTCGAACGTCGTTCCAGGGCTCTCACCATTCGGCTATGCAACCGACAATATTTTTGTTAATAGTGATGTAATGAAAAAATTTAAACTCTATGTGTAAATCAAGATTTAAACAAAATACCTTTCATTTGTATTGACGTTACTTTTGAAGTGAACACTAGTTAGAATATAGATAAAGTAGAAATAAAAATAGATAAAATAGATATAAAAAAAAGGTTTGTGAAAACTTGAAAAGCAACAGAGAAGTTTCATCCAAACCAAAAGTTCAGATATCAGGCTGCTGTGAACATTATAATGACGGTAATTGATGATAATGTTGATGATACGACAATGATGATGATTATAATGATAATAACAATACTACGGTAATGATGATTAATATGATTATGATAATAATAATACTATGGCAGTGATGATAATATTACAGTAATGATGATAATAGGATTATGACGAGATGACGAGATGATAATAGGATTATGACGTTAATGACGAGATGATAATAGGATTATAATAGTCATATTAATACGACGATAATTAATACAACAGTAATAATGATAATAATAATAATACCGAAATAGTAATGGAAATGATACAGTACAACAATTATGAAGATAATATTAGGCTACGGTAATAATGATAAACAACGTGTTTTTTACAGACTCGAACAGTGAAAGGTTTCTTGAAGAATCTTGGAGTGAGCGTGACCGAGATGAAGTCGATCTCCACAGCCGGATACGGGATGATGAAGTTCGTGGAAGCAGTCATGGGATACTGTGAGGTGGCAAGAGAGATCAAACCGAAGAGAGAAAAGGTAACACCAAGGTGTTCAACAATGACTGTCCACTTGTGGGAAGGTCTCTACCAGCTCGTTCCGTTGTGATTCTATGTGTTTGTAGCTTGAAATAAAACTGTAATCCAGACAGCAAATCAACCGTTTTTTTTTCACATTGATCCAACGTCTGCAGACGCTGAATCAATGAAAAACGATTGCTGTCTGGGAAGTGGCATCATATTAATTGTGACGTCATCGGTTTTAAATTTTAAATTTACCGTCAGGTGGCGCGTTTGGAAAGGAATTATCATCAATCGAAAAGGGAACTTGACAAGATCAACAAAGAGTTGGCCGCACTTACAGACGAGCTGGACGCGTTAGGGAGAAAGTACGAACAGGTGAATACAAATATTTCATGGTTGATTAGGAACTAGGAACTAGTCTACCGTAACGAAAGATAAACGAAGATTGTTTGACGAACAGTGTTGGAAAAAATTGCAGATAATCATTGATGCCTTTTGCGGAATTGTTTATTGGCACCAGTCCTTTTTTACATTGATTTAACGTCTGCAGACGTTTCTAAACTTGTAGAAGAACTTCTGAGCTTTCCAAACGAAAATCTTTACCAGGCGGATATTTAAACTTGTTGTTTCTTTTTGAGATTCACATTTTTATGACCTCTTCGTTTTCCTTTATTCCTTATAATCTTTATGTCTTTTTCAGGCCATCGCAGAGCAACGTCAACTTCAGGAGGAAGCAGAGATCATGGAGAGGCGTCTTCGGGCAGCAGATAAGCTCATCAGTGGTCTCGGATCGGAGAACGTCCGTTGGAATCATGAGCTGGAAGAGTTGAAGAATAGAAGAGTGAGGTAGATATTTTGTTGTTGATGTTACAATTCAATGATAAAAGGCCGCCGTGGGATGACCCAGCGGATAAGATGCTCGCTTTTCAATGATGCGGATCTGGTTCTACACCTGGCTTAAGTAGCTCATTAAAAAAAGCTCCCACCTCTGCCGAAGAAGCAATAGATTAAGTTACTGTAGTCGTTAAAGGAAAAACGACCGAGAGGAACTGGCAACCCTACTCTTGTTAGTTCTAGTATAATAAGAATCTTATCTTTTCTTCTTTCTTGTTAATGTCTAGTATGGCCTAAAAAAACATGGTTAAGGTATAAAGCGTTCCAACTTCGCGTTTACTTCCTCAGGCTTCTTGGAGACTGTCTCGTGTCATCCGCCTTCCTCAGTTATGAGGGAGCGTTCAGCTGGGAGTTCAGAAACGACATGGTGTACAAGGATTGGATAGGTGACGTCACATCACGCAACATCCCTCACTCCAACCCGTTCAAGCTGGAGAACTTGCTCACAGATGAAGTGGAGATAAGCAAATGGGGCTCAGAAGGTCTGTGCTTGCTACCACGCACATTTTGATTGTAAAATTCTAACTTGATAAATACCTTTTTTCAGTTTTGTAGAATATTGAAATAAAATTCAATTTTGGTAGAGAGGTGACTTTCTTTAACCATAGACAGATAAAACCATTTCTTTTGTTTTCTTCATACTTTCGCTCTGCAATGCGTAACTCTCTTCGCGCTTCGCTCAACTTTCTTTTTAATATAATTTGAACTATTTCCTGAGGGTTCTTCTAAACGCTAAGATTCGGTGTCTTGAATTTAAAAAATTTTTAGCAAATGCTCAGATCGGTACACGTTTCCAAATACCTGACGTCAAGTTTTAATTTCACAAGTTTTCTTCCTAACCATTCCAATTTACGAAAATCTTTAACTGGTATTCCTCTTCTGTTGCTGACATTATAATACAATTTTGGTAGAGAGGTGACTTTCTTTAACCATAGACAGATAGTTTATAGTTTTATGTTCACTCTAATGGATAATGTTAAATGCGTGTGGTTGCTTGGTTTTATCTGTCTATGAAATAGAATTGTTTTTATATAAAAGCGTTACATATGTAGTCACTCTAGTACGTAATAATTTTGGTAATGCTTTTTGATATTTCTAAGATTTGTGATTAACCATGAAAAAGGTAAAAATAGCTAAAATATTATACCCACCCGATTTATTACACCTTAGGTCGAGGTGAGCGGTGTTTTTAACAACCAGCTTAAGCCGGGAGTCGAACCAACTTTGCATAACTGGAAAGTCAAAGCCTTATCCGTTGCGCCATCCCACCGTTAACCATTAGGTCTAATTAAATTTTTCCTAACTAAATCATCATCATCTTTAAAACACTCATACTTAGCATGTTATAATGTTATGTAATTTAGAAAATCATCTTATTATTATACTTATGAGTACTTCCTATCATCAATCATTCAGGTCTTCCTCCTGATGAGTTATCCATCCAGAACGGCATCTTAACTACCAGAGCATCTCGTTTTCCTCTTTGTATCGATCCTCAACAGCAAGCTCTCAACTGGATTAGGAAAAAAGAAGAGAAAAACAACCTCAAGGTCATGAATAAAAATTGTTCTGCTCTTTAGAGACACGTACTTTCAACTTCTAAAAATGTAGACTCGTTTTGTGGGTTTCAGTGAATACAGAAATTTTCAAAAATTTAGTTACTTTTGTATTAATTTCTGTATTGTTTCTTTTGCATTGATGTAGCCTAATTAGCTTGTTGTTTGTTTTATTTCTTGGTGCATGTTTAAAGTTACAGTATTTCAAAACTTGCAAATAAACAAAGCTGAAATCAAAGATAAGTTGCTTTCAAATATTTGTGCTTCTGCGTTTCAGGAATCCTCCTTTAACAGCCCGGACTTCCTGAAGCAGTTGGAACTCGCCATAAAATATGGATTTCCTTTCCTCTTCAAAGATGTAGATGAATACATCGATCCTGTGATCGACAATGTTCTGGAAAAGGACATCAAAGGAGGACAAGGAAGAGAATTCGTTGTTTTGGGTGAGTGATTGAAAGGTTGTGACTGCTTCACTTTTTTTTTTCATTCTTCTTACTCCACATTTATCCCAATAGTTTATCTTTTTACATCGTGTCAACGTCGCATGACATTGAAACGATAGGAAAATGAAAACTATTCCTGATGGATTGATAGCGTTAGTTCAGCATAGTTGATGTAAATCTTCAGTTAATGAATTTCTTTGTCAGTTCTTATCATATATTTTTGCTTCATTTTATTCACAAGTGAAAGGTAAGGATATCACGTGGGAGGATTAGAAACAGGTGATAACCTATTCCAATTATTGTACCTCAAATCTTCTTGTGTGCAGCCAAATGAACGATACCAACACAGCTGGCGCAGTCTTTTAAATGTTGTATTTTCATTCAGGCGACAAGGAAGTTGACTATGATGCCAATTTTAAGCTTTACCTGACCAGCAAACTTTCAAACCCGAAGTATTCTCCAGCCGTCTTCGGAAAGGCCATGGTCATTAATTACACAGTCACCTTGAAAGGATTGGAAGGTGCTAGTTTCTGCAATACATTTGTTGTGATGCTGATTCTCTTCTTAGCAATCTATTTGAATTCCATCTCTCATAGCATGTTTTGTTTCCAGGAGTCGATGTGATAGTGAAAAGTCATTAGAAGATTTGTTTTTTGTTGTTTAAATAATTTTTTATTTGAATGCTGATCCACATCACTTTTTCCATCAGATCAACTTCTTTCGGTCATCGTTAAATTTGAAAGGAAGGAACTTGAAGAACAAAGAGAACGATTGATTCAGGAGACTTCTGAAAACAAAAAGCTCCTCAAGGACCTCGAGGATTCGCTCCTCAGGGAACTTGCAACATCAAAAGGTGATTACTAAAGTTTTAAATTTTTAGTTTTGAGAATCTTTGATTTACTAAAAGTTGTTGACGATTTTGATAAAAACAATTTTGTTAACACTTCTTCACAATGAAATGTTTCCATAAACGGAATAAGAATAACAACATAATAACTCAAACGTTTGCGGCTTGAACTCTTTGCCCTCTTTAGGAAATACCTAATACTTCTAAATAAAAAAACTAAAAACAAATAACTGTAAATAATGGTAGTGATAAGTGACTGAAATAAATAACTGCAATATGCACTGACTAAGTACAACGTAAGGCAAACCGGGGCGTGTTGTCACAGGTTTGGGGTTTTTCAATTTGTGCTTTTGCTCTATACAATGCAAGTGATGTGGTTATATCATTCGTACGCTGTCCACTGACACTTCCTTTTGCCACTAGTTAAACTTTTTAATCGCAAAAGGATTTCAAGAAAATCAAATTTTTGTAAAAAAATGGATTTTCTTGAAATCCTTTTGCGATTAAAAAGTTTAACTAGTGGCAAAAGGAAGTGTAAGTGGACAGCGTACGAATGATATAACCACATCACTTGCATTGTATAGAGCAAAAGCACAAATTGAAAAACCCTAAACCTGTGACAACATGCCCCGGTTTGCCTTACAAAATCAAATTTTATTACGTGGAATTTACACTTATAAACAAGTTGAAATTAATTCAACAACTGCTTTGGGTCTTGTTTCCTTGCCTTCACATATCAACCAAGGGTTCGGTAGTTTATGCCAAATTTTGCTTTTGCTTCTCATAAGCTGTGACCATCATCACAGCTGTGACAACTCGCCCCGACGTACGCAGTCGGACAAAAGTTTTAATGGCGGCTAGAAAAGGCACGCTATTAACTTCTAAAGTGTCAGCTATACTCCTAACATAATAAGCTATAAATACTGATTTCATACTTGCAGTCAGACTGCTCTTACGAAAGCGTCACACAATTTTGAAAAGTTAGTGAAATTTACATCGATGACCAAATTTATGATAATAATTTAATTTAAGCTAAATCTGCTGTCTTTTCTTGACTTTGCTGACCTCAAAATGAAGATGACTCTTGACGAAGCACGTGCTACAAATATAGACTCGAAGCAGTCAGTGCAAGTACTAAAAACATTGCTGTGGCAACACGCCCCTTGTGACAACACGCCCCGGTTTGCCTTACAACTAAAGAACAGATACCAAGGGTGTTAACATTTTGTTGATACGTATGAGTGTAATCACAAGAAAAGTTGAATAATGCTACTCAATTCCATTAAGTTACTGTCAGTCATCTGTTCATTGTATTGTAAAACTATTTCACTCCCAAAGCTATATGTATACAGTAGAATAAGAATGTTTATCGTTCTTTCTATGGAAAGGAAAGCTTCATTTTAGCTGTTGGTGTAAGTTACATAGAAGACATGCAGGCAGTTCAAGCATTTTTATCAGCCTAAAAACAATTAAAAAAGATCTGGTTCTATTAACTAAGTAACTTTATACCTTCCTGTGCCACCAATACTCCCCCAAGCGATTGAGTGGACTACTTTACTCTGTCATTCTAAGCTAAGTTCTCTCACTGCTGATAACTATTTTTAGCAAATTATAATACCACACGCTTGATACAGTCTGATTTCATCAAGAGTGATTTCGTCTGCTGCATAGCCAAGTGGTGAGAGCCCTGGACGGAAATCGAAAGGGCGCCGGTTCGACACCGCTCAAGAGCATGCGGCTGTGTCTTTGGCAGGACACTTAAAGGCATGCCTGAAGGTGGACACGAAGATTGGCTTCCTTGCCTTCCTGTCCACTTAATCTAAATCTTCAACCACCGGGTGTAAGCCTAGATACAGTACGACAAACGAAGCAAGAGTGGTTTCATAACTGTCGACTTCTTTTGCCCAGGCAACATGCTGGACAACACTGAACTTATTGAGACGCTGGACGAGACCAAGTCAAAAGCCACTGAAGTGTCTGAGAAGCTAACAATGGCAGCCAAGACATCAGTAGACATTGACAAACTTCGTGACGGGTGGGGATCTACTCTGTTTGGTTTGTTATTAATGGTGTTGAGGCCAATAGTTCTTTATTGAGATGGTCGTGGCAAGTGACTTATCATAAATTAATTTGATTTTCTTTTCCGCTTATGAATGTTAGAACCGACGGTTTCTTTGTTGAACTCATTCATATAAGATAAAAATAACATCTACAATTAAGTTTTTCGACTGCATCTTATACAACCACGGATTTTGCTAACCTTGGTCTTTATCGCTAAACTGATCTACTATGAATTTTGTTACGTGATGAAAGGTGAAGTATTGCTTTTTCACCAAATACTGATTAAATAATTTATTATTACATACAAATAAAAACAAGTGCTGAAGAAATCGGACAAAAGCTCTTCCGTCGTTTGTATTCCTCATACGCCTCTTGTCATAAACTTTCTCCATCATTTTTAAACTTACCTTTTATGCATCCCCATATTTTTTTTTTGTTTATTATAAATTTGTCCTTCTCAGATATCGACCTGCGGCTAGAAGAGGAGCAATCTTGTTCTTCGTGCTCTCCGAGATGGCGGTGATCAACAACATGTATCAGTTCTCTCTCGCATCCTTCCTCGATGTCTTCGACTTTTCACTCAGAAAGAGCCTCCCGGACTCTATCCTCCACAAGAGGTTGGTCAATATCATCAACACACTAACAAGCAACATCTACAACTACGCTTGCACTGGTAAGTAACTGATCACTTATTAAACAGAATACAGAACGCTCTTCAACTTAGAGTTAGAGTTAGGAACAAAATAATATTTCCATTGTTGCTTTTGTACATTATTTTTATGTTACTCTTACTTTAAGGGTCATCTTGAAATGCTCAAACCACTTGAACCAGTGTTTGTTGGCTGGGTTTCATTAGATTTGACGTCATTATTGATATGGTAGAAATTCGATTTTGTTTCAGTGAGTGTGAATTTGATCTTTCCATTGAGGACGATTGATTGATACGATGACAGAACGTTTCAATAGTTTATATGTTGACAGATACAAGTTTATGTTATAGAATGCATGGAAGTGCATCCAGCAAGTGTGTATCCATTGCATAAAAAGACTTTCAATGACCATTTTTTATGGGATCGTGATGAAGTGCTCTGTAAAGCATTAAATTATGTCTATTTCTTCCAGGATTATTTGAGAAGCATAAACTCCTCTTTTCATTCCAAATGACAATCAAGTTGGAACAGGATGAAGGAAGAACAAGCCAGGATGAGTTGGACTTCTTCTACAAAGGCAACATCGCTCTGGAGAAGAGCAGGTTTGATTTTAACCGTTATTCGATTGCATGGAACGACAGGAGGATTTAGGAATGGGAAGTTTCTGGGATTAATTGACGTATGAGGAATTATCTCCCTTGATGTCAACCTCCAAATCCTCTTGTTGTTCGATGGATTGCCGTTCGGCCAAATGTCGTTCCGGGTATGGCAGCACCTATTTCAACCAGAATTTTTTTTTTCTGATCATTTAACGTCTAAACGTCAAACAATGGCTAATCGATGCGTTTTCTTCCTCCAGCCGAAAAAAGCTTCACGACTGGATCCCGGAGCAAGGATGGCAAGATGTGATCGAGCTGGCCAGAGTAATTCCGGATGTGTTCGGTTCGCTTCCTGATGATGTGGATCGCAATGAGAGCTCATGGAAGGAGTGGTATGACCATGACACTCCTGAATCCATCGATATTCCTGGAAAATACAAGGACGGACTTAATGGATTCCACAAGCTTTGTCTCCTCCGGTAAGTGATACATTTTCTCCGTTGTGTTTTTTTGCGCTATCGAATCTTCTTTTATTCTAATTTTCAAATACCCCAGATTATCTGGGAAGGCTTTGTAACCATATCGCTGAAGGAATTTTTACCCAAATGAAAATTATTTACATTTTTTGTCTAAAAGTTAGACGTTTACAGTACTTACATGTTATTATTGCTGAGGAAAAATAACCATATAACGAATCAGGATCTTTTGAAATTATTTAAATTTAGAATTTTAAAGCACAAGCATTAAATACTCTAACCAGACTGTGGGGTTACTCTTTGAGTGTCTATCAATAATTTCAATATTTTTAACGTAACTTCACGTTCATTTTATGTTGACAGGTGCTTCCGAGTTGACCGTGTGATTCGAGCTATCACAAATTACGTCATTGATCAAGTAGGTGAGACATACGTGCAGCCTCCAATCATCAGCTTTGAGTCCATCTACGAACAGAGCACTCCACTGTCTCCCATTGTCTTCATCTTGAGTCCGGGATCAGATCCAGCATCAGACCTCATGAAGTTGGCCGAGAGGTGATGTAGAATATGTGATGAACGTTGCACGCTGGATAACATAAGGCGATAGTTTCATTGTGTTTCATTACTGTTGAACAGGTGTATTTTAGTTCGAATGTTTCGGATAACAACCACTCTCTGGTCACATAGCCCTTACAGAATAGTACAATGTATGTACTTTGTTTTTTCCCAAAGAATGGTTTGTTGAATCTTACTCATAATTTGACACGGTTTGTGTTGGTTTAAGGACAGATTTCTAACTTGATTAGTTTTTCATTCATATTGGTGTTAGTTGAAACGAATATCCCATACCCTAATTACATTTGTAAACTAATCACCACTAAAATTTGAATGAGTGCTTTCATCAGGCATTTGATTTAAATCATCATACATTATATTCTTAACCTGCATAAGCGATAAACTGCCACAAGATGTTGTACTTAGATTTATCTGTATTTTCTACGACGTTTTGTCTATCGTCACGAATACTTCTTCATGGAGTTGCACGAAGTTGATTTAAATGATCTTTGATGAAAACTGTCACAAGCAACTGGTTCAAACCGATTTTCTCCCTTTACAGATCAGGGTTTGGTGGTAACCGCTTAAAGTTTCTAGCCATGGGACAGGGTCAAGAAAAGGTTGCCCTGCAACTTCTTGAAACGGCCATCGCCAGAGGGCAATGGCTGATGCTGCAGAACTGTCACTTGCTCGTCAAATGGCTCAAAGATCTCGAAAAGGCTCTTGGACAAATCCAGAAACCACATCCGGACTTTAGGTGATAATTGAGTTTTCGATGATGTTGGACATGGACATGATCATTCGACTGCTGACTTTGCGAGTTCTGAATTGCTGACCATGTTTCAACATTGAACGTTATAGCCGATTTGGTAGACTAACATTTCCTTTTCCACAATTTTTTACTCTTGCAAGCATTCTGGAATATTTACGTCACAATTAATTTTTTTTCAAGTATACAGTATCACTGATTTGAATTTTGAGAATGTTCATATAAAATTTGATATTGAGTTTATTATTTTTTTAATTGTATGTACCATTTCCGTGCGTAAATTTTTCCTATTGCACTCAATATATTTTTAAAATGTATTTTTTAATGTATTAATTTTATTCTTCAGGCTCTGGCTGACAACTGAGTCCATTCCAGAATTCCCTATTGGCATCCTCCAGCGATCCCTTAAGGTTGTCACTGAACCTCCCAACGGATTGAAACTAAACTTAAGAAACACTTACCACAAAATAACTGCCACGATGCTGGGCGAGTGTTCTCATCCATCCTACAGGTATATGGACAGTTGAAATCCTTTTTAACTCGTCACTTACATAAATTTGATGATAGCTGACTGCAAAATGAAATTGCAAAAACTACTAATGTGAAAAACGATTTTTTGTCAACGTTAGCAAAGTTTTTTCCTGATTTATCAAGTTAATATTTTTTTCAGATCGCTGGTATTTGTTTTGAGTTTCTTCCACGCGGTAGTGCAAGAGAGGCGGAAGTATGGGAAAATTGGTTGGAACATCTCGTACGATTTCAACGAGTCCGATCACACAGTGAGAGTTGTTCTTTGATAGTCAAACAATTTCATTCAAAATATGCCAACGTTGCTTCAACGTATTTTATCGTTTAATGAGCAACTAAAGCCGCTACAATACAATTAAACATTAAGCTTAGCCGTAGCTAAGCAAGAGGAAGTAGCAATAATCTACGGTACATACCAGTGTACAAAAAAGCAATAGGCTACTGACCTGACGTTTTGTGAAAAAAATTTTTTTTAAATTGTTTGTCATATTTGCAGCACAGTCTTGATATCGTATTATGATCACAGCTGAACTAAAACTGCATTTTCGCTAGAAAACTGTAACTTAATATTCCATCGCAATGCTCAGGTGTGCATGGACATTTTAAAAACCTACTTGATGAAAGCATATGAGCTTGGCGACGACAAGATACCGTGGGGTTCCCTCAAGTATTTGATAGGCGAGGTAAGCTAGGTTGATACAATCCAGTTGGTTCATGATACTCGTATGGGTTAAACTAAAGAAGCATTGCTTCAATACTACCAAGAATTTGGGAAAAGGTTAAAGTGAGTGGGAACAACGACATATACTGTAGTCGAAATAACGTTATACGTATTGTGAAAACAACGTTATCAGAGGAACAACGTATGAAAAAAGAGTTTTTTTTTTGAAATTTTGTTTGCTATTGAAACGTTCAATGATCATTTAAATGGAATATAACGCAAACCTATGTAACTGCTTTAATTTTTATCAACGACGTTTGACCGTTGCAGTGATTAGCCTCACATTATGTGTTAAATCAGTCACACAATTTTTTGACAATGTCTTTCTGTCAGGTGATGTATGGAGGAAGGGCCATTGATAACTTCGACCGAAGGGTCCTCACCACTTACATGGAGGAGTACTTTGGGGACTTCATCTTTGACACTTTCCAACCTTTCCACTTCTTCCACAACCAAGATGTTGATTATCACATTCCTGAAGACAAAGGGAACAAAGACAGCTACGTTCAATTGATTGAGATCCTCCCCTTGTCGAACACCCCCGAGGTCTTCGGGCTTCATCCTAACGCAGAGATTGGATATTACACTCAAGTGAGCAGGAAAAACTTTCTTCGGCTTTTTATGTAATAATGATAATGTTTGTTTGTATATAGCGCTGTGTCCATCGCAGATATGCGTTGCTCCTCAGCGCTTTACAAAGAAAACGGTGTCAATGCAGCCGTATAGAGGCGCTACTGAGTACATTATTATCCAAATCTATTCTATTGCTGTGTGCCAAGCAGGAATGAGATTCAGTACCACTTTTAAAAAATACTTTAGAAAAGAGTTTTGAAAATGTAATACTGATAAGAATGGGAATTCTTAACCAGAGGTGAACGCACCACTAAGGTGTACGAGACCTGTTCCCAGGGGGTACGTCTATGCTGAAACATTTGAGTTAGTTACAAAATGGCGGAAGAAGCTATGGTTGTTAACCGGGATTTTAATCCACTTTCGGAATTGAAGGCGACTGTTAATGTTCAGCCATTCTACGAGGGGGTGCGAGAACTGCTTGGTGATTTTATGGTGGGGCCAACAAGGATAAAGGTTATGAACCACTGCTGTAGTATATTTATTTGTTTAGGCTGCAAAAGCCATGTGGGAGAATCTGGTTGATCTTCAGCCACAGACAGGAGGAACAGGAGGAGGCATCAGTCGAGATGACTTCATCAACAACGTGGCCAAAGACATCCAGGTAGGCTGATGAAGAGTTTATTCCACCTCTATGAATCCTTTTCACAGACAAACAATACAGGATAGAAGTTAGAAATTGTATTTTTTTAGTGATACAACAGTTAAATCTTTTGTATCTGTATTATTTGGGGAATTTACCGTTAAATTAAGTTTTGTTGACGTTGAAGTAACACATTTCTCAATAATCAAATAAACCAAAACAATTGCTCTCAATCCTTATTATCGTTGCAACATCAGATGGATCAGGTGTATATTCTACAATACTTTAAATCATTTAAACCATAAAATTTATTCTCTTGCCAGAACAAAATCCCTGCCGTGTTTGAGCTCGATAAAATCCAGCGCGGTTTTGGATCTCTCATCTCTCCAACATCAGTCGTCCTCCTCCAGGAGCTGGAGAGATGGAACAAGCTTATCGAGAGGATGGCGAAGTCTTTAGTGGAATTGCAAAGGGTAATGGAGTAGAAACTAATAAAATACTAATTTAGCATCAACCAAGATCAACTACTTTTGAGTTTCTTTATCTTCAGGTTTAAAAATCTTCTTTGAAAGTTAAATTCTGACATTTTCGCATGCGTGTAGTCTAGATTCTAAACAAGTGGTTGTTAATCGGGGAGTACACCCTCTTGGGGGGCGTCAGCGACTTTTTATGGGGAGTGCAAGCTTTTCAACGGTATTTAATCTTTTTGCAGTAATTTCAATGTCATGAACAATTTTTGTTGCCATTTATATTTTTTAAGAACTAGAAATCACAGGTAGGGCTATATAAGCTATGCAGACAGAGCATTGTTGCCCTTGTTCTGCACTCTGGTTTCGTTATAGCCTACGTTAAAGCGAAAGTTAAATCTTTTAAGTGTTAACACTCATTGCGTAAGTTATCGAAGAGCCAGAGTATTCAAACATTTGCCTCCATTGAAGCAATGAAGGGTGTCCTGAACTTATTTATCAAGGTAGTCAACTTTGCAAAAGCAGAGTGCATTATAAAAAGCTGGAGCTCCTGCAGTTGTTTTTCAACCTATGTATGGAGATGCAGCCTGATTGTAAATGATGTATGATCTGGTGTATTTTTCACACGAATGATTGATTTTCGTCTGAAGAATGCATGCTAATTAGAAGTTTCATATCTAAAGTATACATCTGGACAAGTCGAAGTAACAAGGAAATCCAATGAGTTTCAGTAGCCTAAGTTGGACGCTGCACTCTCAGAAAGTAACTTCAAGCTTGAGTAGACTAACCAAGCAACAGCTCATTTAAATGCCTTGAAAGCAAACAGGATAAAATAATTTTCAGATACAGATAAAAACATGGAAACCAATAAGGTATTTGAAGAAGAACAAGAGGAATTTTCTACATGAAAGTTTAACAACACAGCCAAGTCAGATGTCAAAGAACTGGAACTCGAGATTATCTTCCTATATTTGCCTCCTTGTATAAACTGGAGATATGCAAAGACTAACAGTGCTCGGATCGATATTTTTGCTCTTTTTTTACTGCAGTTGCTATCAAGACCAAGGACATGCTGAGCGTTAAAGACTTAAGCAACGTTGCACAATTTCTGCAGTTATACCTTGCATTAAAAATTTAGTAGCTTAAAATCAGTTTTAAGTTCGGTACCTCACTAATATGTACCGTGATCAACAAAAACAAAGATACTTTTGGTGCTGCAGTTGTTCGAAACTGGGGGGGGGGGGGGGGGGCGCAAAAAATGTAATTATTGTTAAAGGGAGGCGTGCCAGAAAAAAGATTAAGAACCACTGTTCTAGACTAAAGGCTTTGAATCACTGACGCCGGCTCGGTCACCGAGATTGACAGAGTAAAGTCTCCACTTATTATGTTGCCGCAAGTCATGCCATTGGGAGCTCTCTTTGTGTGTGTTGCTTATTAGAGTCAAAATACGGTTGCTTGCTCATGCTTTGCCTTTATTTACGAAGTTGGGTCGTTATCAAACTGAGCTAATTGCTTAACATGATCTCGGCAAGACACTTAATAACAGGCCAAAATAATGGGAACAGCTGACTCTAAGACTATATGTCTCTGCTGCTTCCTGTTGTACAGGCACAAAAGAAAGTATTATTATTATTATTGCTTTCGATACTAATCGAATCTTTTCCACCAGGCACTTGCTGGCGAGGTCGGAATGAGCAACGAGTTGGATGACCTTGCCAGAGCTTTATTCAACGGACAGATCCCAACGATATGGAGGAAGTTAGCTCCAGACACGTTGAAGTCGTTAGGAAACTGGATGAGTCATTTTAAGCGACGTCATGACCAATACATGGCCTGGGTCAATGATGCCGAACCGGCTGTCATGTGGTTGTCAGGTTGGTGAAATAGCAATAAAAAATGTGGCGCCACTTGACCAGCTAACATTTGCTTTGTTTATCAAAATAACAGTTTTGACGTAAATGAAGCAAGCGCATGTTCAAACAAGCTGACTCTTCGCTGGTCCGTTATTTCTATTGTTTTGGATCTCTCCTTTCGTCAGACGGAAAAGAGGTGCAGACAGCAGGCCATGTAATCAAGGACTGCCCGCTGTGCAAACCTTCCCATGGTTGCTTAGCATTTTGTGTTCAATGGAAATGTTACGTTAATTAATGAAAGGTATTGTCAGTGTTGATTTGCACGTAGGTTTGCACATTCCGGAATCCTACCTGACCGCCCTGGTCCAGGCTACGTGCAGGAAGAATGGTTGGCCACTGGACAGGTCCACCTTGTACACACAAGTCACTCAGTGGCAGAATGCTGATGAAGTCACAGAAAGAACCCACCAAGGTAATTATCGTTTCGCATAGCGTCCAATGTTTGAATTATGCATGTACGATTTTACGTTTGTTGTTACATTTCTGTAACACTTTCCATTACTTACATTCCGTTGATACCATCTTCTTTGCAACAGGATGCTTCGTCAGTGGTTTGCATTTGGAAGGAGCTGCATGGGACACGGAGAACAGCTGTTTGATACGGCCCAGGCCAAAGCAACTGGTGCAAGAACTTCCTATTCTTAAAGGTAAGTGAAGTCGTTCTATGAACTGTAACTTGACTTGTTTTGGTAAAAACTCCGTAAAAAACACCTATGCGACATTTGTAGTTAATTATTTGTAGTAATTATTGGAAGTAATTATTTGTAGCTACACTCAACTTGTAAACTTTTTTCTTTTAGTATGTCGCTGCGCAGATTAATTTCCCTTCATCAAATGTACAACTAAAATTGTGATTTACTTTTCATTACATTATTAATCCTTGAACATAGCCAAACCACCTGACCCATACTCTGCACTAGGAGAAGGGATTTTAGATCATGGGGGTGCAAAACTACATCCGCTTTGCCTTATCCGCTACACTAGAAGGGTTACAACTTTTCTAATTTACAAAATACAGTCAACCCTCGATTTAACGGACAAATGCGGACCAGCAGCAGTCCGTTGCTGGAAAAAGTCCGTTAATCGAAAATACCGTACTCCCACTACTGTACAGTGTACAGTCAAGTACTCTGCTATAGCGTAGACCATCTGTCACCGCAAATTCTAGCTTTTGCTTGGAAAACACGCCTACGATAAAACACTACAGTACTTTGATGGAGAGATGTATTACGCGTACCAAACATGTTTATACTGCGCAGATGCTCACGCTTAATAAACCAAAGACTGTACAGTACAACACAGTAGCAGTTTAAAGACACGTGAAATGCGTTCCTTGTTGGTATTTTGTATAGCCTGCGCGACTACAGTACACAAGTACATTTACAGTACACAACTTAAATGTAGATTAATCTGAGTCAGAGATGATCATCAACTCATCATGTCCATCCTCCTGAACATCAACCTCAGGGATGGCGGGACGATGACTGCAGCATGGGGCATCATTGTTCAGATTTTCAGGGGCAGGTGGGATGCGTAAGAGAAATGGAGACGACACAGATGGGTTGGCTGGAGCACCATGTTGAACAGAGCGGCTAGGGGCAAAGAAGCTGTTGATTTTTGTCTGGCGACCTCCCATATGCTGTTCTTTGATGATGTGCTCCCTGATCATCCTGAGCTTCCCATATTGGTGCGCCATCTCAGGTAGTTGGCTGTAGGCGGAGTAATCAATGAGGGCATCGATATAGCTCCGTAGAGTTGACAACTTCACCTTGGGGATTTCAATCGCCTCTTCCTCGTCACTGCTTTCCTCTTCTCCGCCATCCACCACAGATGCCACTATGTCGGCCTCAGACATGAACTGATACCCTGGGTCCAGATCTAATTCGTCCAGCCAGTCTGTTATATCATCGATGGAGGTGGATACCTCCCCACCACGCTGCAACATTTGGAGAAAATCTCCTGCCTCTATTCCTTCAAAGTTGGCCTCTGAATCTTTGTCCTCTAAGATTTTCTTCCATGAATTTGCGAGGACAGACACCTTAATGTCTTGCCACGCTGCTGCAAAGTTATAAATGGCTGAACGAATATTGTAATTTTTTATGTTGCTTAAGGTCCGCTGGCCCCTGGTGTCGACCTCAGCATCTGTTTCGTCCTCTACAATGACCAGGACCTCATCCAAGTAACGTCGGATGTAGCGCCTCTTCAAGGCGCTAATAATCCCCTGGTCCATTGGCTGTATAACCGATGTTGTATTAGGGGGCAGATAAAGGACCCTTATCTTGCCGTCAGCGCTTACAAGCTTCTCTTCACTAGGGTGCGCTGGGGCATTGTCGAGTATTAGAATCGCTCGTACATCATCAGGAGAAATCTTCAGCACTTCTTCTTGATATTTCCGAGTCGCAGGCACAAAATGCGAGAAAAACCAATCAGTGAATATTGCAGAGTTAAACCAAGCTTTCTTAGAGTTGTAGTAAACTACTGGCAGGTCACGCTCGACGTTTAATCCCTTAAATGCCCGTGGTTTCTTCGATTTGCCCACCACGGCTAGCTTCAGTCGGTGAGTACCGGTGGCATTGGACCCGACCAGGACCGACAGCCTTTCCTTGCTTCTCTTCTTCCCCTTGGTCTTCTCCTCACCCTGACGGACTTGAGAATTTTTCGGGAGAGAACGCCAAAAAATTCCCGTCTCGTCTGCGTTATATACTTGAGATAGGGTGAGGCCTGCGTCACTAATCAGCTTTGTTAATTTTTCGCGAAAGGGGGCCACACTTGCCGTATCTGCATCACCAGCCTCGCCATGCAGAACCTCGTTAAATAATCCGTGGCGATTTCGGAACCGCCAAAGCCACCCATCACTGCCCTTAAAATCGGTTAAGCCAAGACTGGTAGCAAGTTTAGCAGCAGCTGCGATTAACTCTGTCCCACGCACATTCACTCCACTGGACCGTTGTTGAACGTACCACTTCATAACTGCTGCGTCCAAAGATTGTTCCTTACCCATCTTCATATGTTTTCTGTTGCTCACTTTACCACCCTTGGAAGACGCCACATCAACACAATAAGACGTAGCGTATTTCAACAGCTTGTCCTTGCTCTTCTTAATGTCTGAGACTGTTTGTTTTTTGACACCATACTGATCGCAAACACTCGCAACGCTGGCCCCTTTTTCAAGCTTTTTGATCAGTTCTAGTTTCTGCATCACCGACAAGTTCACACGTTTACGTTTTTCATTTGGCTTAGACATAATGCACCGTACTAAACACAGGCAGGTTCTAACTGATTCTAAGGTGCACCGAATGAAGGCTCTTGCTAACAGAGTACAGAGTACGCTGATAGATCACAATACGCTGGTATTGTGACGTTGCGGGAGACTATTGTGACTATTGTGACGTTGTTTCTAATCGTTTCACGCATTCACGCAAGTAGCCTGGTGAATTCCAAAACAATAAAAACCGTTCTTTTGGTGCATTCTTTTACTCATAGATCTGCGCATATTGAGTCCGTTAAATCCGAAGTCCGTTAAATCGAAGTCCGTTAAATCCGAAGTCCGTTAAATCGAAGTCCGTTAAATCGAGGGTTGACTGTATTGCTCTTTTTATGGGTTATATAAGAGTAGTGAAGTTAATTTAAGTTGAAGTGAAGTTGAAGGAATTTAAATTTTTTTGTTCAAATCAAGCTTGTGACAAGAAGTAAAAAAATGATCAGTTTGGCAAGTGACCCTTCTATTGCCAGAAAAAAGGAGCTGCGCGAGTGCGCGTCCCTGAATGCAACCCCCCTCACGGGTAATATTTGGTTAGTTAACTTCTTACCACTATGGAAGATTTTCTGTGCGATTTATGAAATTTGTGCTGTGCAGTGATTCCCATCGAATCCCATCGATTGAAGCTGCAGAACACGTTAACCACGCCAGTCTATACAACGTCAATGCGACGTAATGCGATGGGAGTTGGTCTTGTTTTCTTGGCAGATTTGTACACAACAGAACACATCTCTCATTGGGTGTTACAAGGGGTGTGTCTCACTCTCAATTCTGATTAGTCAATTGTGTTTCATTTGGTCCAATAAGTGCCAAACTTTCTATGTTGGTCCTTCACTGTAAATTCCATCGCCGGATTCAATTTGTTTACATTTTTAAGAATTCGTTGTAATAACAATGCGAGTTGATGAAGCAATACATGAGTGTGTGTGATACTTTGTGTTTCATCGAGGACTTTTGCCTGTTTTTTGTTGTATCATTAAACGAATGTTATGAAAAATATAAAGTTTTAACTACTAATCTATTCTTTCTTCAACATACGTTATTGCATTTTTTGACTGGATTGATCGCTGCATCATGGGTGATGACGTCATCACAATGTCGGTGCTCTTGACATATCCAACATGGAAAGCAATACCAACAATACTGTACATAGATAGCAAAAATATGCAATTAGATGTTTGGGTGATAACGATTTTATGAAAAGTGTTTTTATTAGGGGCAATTTCAAGAATTTATCTCTATGTTTGTAAACCGTGCTGTAAAATGACTTTTGTTAATTTTTTTCTGTAAGTTTTGTTTCATAGAAATATGCTATGTCGTATTTTTTACTTAAATGTTACATTTTTATCGATTTGGTTTTGTTGGCAATTGTCACTGTGACTTTTTAATGATCTCGATCTCTTTTATAATAAAGTTGCAGAAGCTGATGAAAACGTGGCATTCAATTCAAAGGATTTGTAGTAGCCTAGACTCAGAAAAACACGCTTTTTTCGTTTTCAGTAGATTTTGAAACCCTCAGTTGGTGTAGGTTACTATCATCATCCAAATTCGGCTTTGCCCCCTTTAGTTGGGTGGCCGATAATTTGCATGCAGCAATTGCATTCACCACTTTTTATCTCATCTTGTCCAACGTATCTTCTTCTTTCACTCCAACCTTGTCTGCCTCATCTTTTTCTGTTCTTTTTGGATGTTTTCGTTTCTATTTCTTATTTACCTTCAAAGCAAATGGCTTTCTGAGAAAATTCCTTCCTCCCGGCTTACCATTTTACTCCATTTTCTCTTGCAAGTTAATGTATGGCAGAGTTGCCAAAGCCTACAATTTTTTAATAGCCAAAAACAGGTTTCAAACCAACCAAAAATTGTAAAAACAAACCAAAAATTTGTAAGATATTTTATACGTGGGCTACACTTAAAATGATCAAAACATTTGAAAAAACAAGTTTTGTTTATATTTGTGGATTTTATTTGTCGTCTGCCTCCCCACTTCCAGTGATGAGTAAACTCATCCAACCGTGGTCTCAGAGAGTAACTACTGATAACTTTTTTTGTCGTACACTGTAAAGTCTCAGCACGCAATATTTCACTCGGGTTGACCGTAAAAACGTTGTTTCAAACGCATTTCAATCAAAATTAACTATGCCTAACAAAGCAGATATTTTGAAAGCTTGTTGTGAATGAAAATGTAACATCAATACTTAAAAAATAACATATTCAAAAGGAGCCCAAACAACCGCCAAACCGAAAAATAAAACCCCAGTCAAGATCAAAAGCAACCCAATTTATGGGGAAACTTGGCAACCCTGGTTTATAGTCTCCCTCATCTATGCATTTTCATCAACTATTTAGTTTTTTTTCTCGTTTTTATCCTACCCATTGCTGTCAACATCGCCCAGGGCCGGGTTTAGGTGATGGGGGGCCCGGGGCACTATTAAATCGGGGGGGGGGCGTGCAAATAAAGTTTAAACATTACAAGGTAACTTAAAAGTCACCCACACCGCTAATGCCTTTACGCCAAGCCCAGTCACCACCTTGTGACTAACAATTAACCTTGAAAGAAAAAGGAAGCATTTTGCAGAAACTTCAAAATCTGAGAGAAAATAATAACACAAAATCACATTTTCCACGTCGGGGGCCCTTCAAAGGGAGGGAAGGGATGGAGGAAACACGTGGGCCTGGGCCCAACTACTTTTTTTTCTGGGTGGGCCTGGCCCACAAATTTCTTTGAAAAGGTAGCGAAAACGGCAAACTAGAGATAAGGAGTTCCAAAAAAAAGCTCTTCACTCATTTGTTACACACTAGTTTGATTACACAGGCCAACAAAAAAAAATTGGCACAAAAGGTGAGAGTCAATTTAGAGTATTTTAGGGCCCCTGTGAATGATGAAATCTAATCTTCAAACTTTTCTGTTTAGCCTAACTGTTGATGGGCAGCACATGTGGGTGTGGTTGCGAGTGATTGGTGGAGTAATCTATAAACCAATCGAATTGTTCTCTAAGGTTAAAACAATAATAACATTACATATTATGCAGTGCATGCATGTGGGCCTACTGTATAATGCTGCAGATTACTTCTCCGAGGTTGGTATTATAACTGTGTGTGTATTTTTCCTTTTTATTTGTGTGTACATCGCCATATTTTGTACAGTGCTATTAAGCAATTTAACAATTTTGTAATTTGTTTGGCCAAATCGGGCCTAAAAACGGAAATTTTTCGCTGGTTGGCACAAAAAGCAATCATGAAAACACAATGTATAAATGATTTGAAGTATTAGGAATGCAGCAATGTTATGGGGGTCTGGGGGGCGAAGCCTCCAGAAGTTTGGTTAACTTTGACTGCTACGCCTTTGGGCCCACCTACTTTTAAGATGGTTCCTCCATCCCTGGGCCCGGGGAAACTGCACCCTCTGCCCCCCCCCTTAAATCTGGGCCTGCCATTGCCGCTCTATTCTCAAGATTGCTGACTCATTCTCTTTCAGCAGGGTTAGAGATTAGTTACAAAACATTTCACTACCGCATAGTGCATGCATAATAGTGCCCATGGAAAAGTTGAAGTGTGCGCCCTTTTTACCAATATAAGTTAAATATTGCATACAAGCTTTTTATGAACAAATCACGAAGAAAATAAATATATTATTGCCGTTTTATTATGTTCAAAGGCAGTCACGTGAGATTGTTCGTCGCGCAACTTTTTTTTTTGTTCGTCAATAGAGCGCTGTGTTGATGCAACCGGCGGTGACCAACCTATAGATATGTTTTTTTTGTCTGATAACTGTGGATAAAAATAAAACGACCCAAGTCCGGCAGATTTTTTCAAAAACTAATATTAATTAATTTAATTTGTCGCCGACATTTGTTGGCATGTCGGTAGGTTTTGTGACCGATGGGTTGTAGGTTATGCTAACTAGAGATTGAAGAAACTGATAGGGAATCATTCCCAATCCCAACATTTAATAAAATTTTATTTAAAAAAATGCTATTCAGGCTTCCAGTGAAATTAAGTTGCAAACGACATACGGTATAAAGAGCGATAAGTTATTATTTCGAAAATACCCGAGTGCAGTGGTGCAAGATGTTAGCTGAACGGAAAAATTTGCTTCTCAGTGAAATATTTTGTCACAACAGGTTTTGCTTGGTCAAAATTTCCGCTCTATGCTTGCTTGCAATAACCAGGGCAGATGACTGAGAACAAAACCCCCTTGCACACCAGCTGCTGCGCATTCGCCAACTGAAATACCGTACTGTACAAAACTACGTGGTTGTATTCATTGAAAATTTTCCAAAACTTTCAATAATTTCGTGGGGATGTGCTTTGAAGACGTGAAATGTTTTGTCTTTTCGCTGAAGGACTTTTACAAGCGTTTTATTGCAAATATTGTTGCTGCAAGTGCAAGTCTTCCTATTCTTTAAGTAAACTCCAACCAGCGCTGTGTTAACGTCTGTTCAACATGCCAGCCTTTGATTGCAACAGTTGCCAGAATCATTTTCAGTTCCGATTCCCATTTTGTCAAAAAGAACAATGTGGTAAGAGCTTCAGTCCAATAATATGTAAATTCTCACATTTATGTTTAACTTTGTTTTATAAAGCCTTTATTAAAGGAACTTTTATATTGTTATTGAAATATGTCACTTAGTGGTGAACAGAGTCTCTTTATTAAATTGAACTGAATTATTATTACTGAACTGAATCTTAAAAAGATTAAATACGATTATTATTACGCGGAAAGAGAACAGAGATATAAACAAACTTTGGAGCTATCAAATGCAAAAACAGCTTTCAAACAATCAAAGCTTTGTTTGCTCTGTGCTGTGCGGTTGTAAAATAAGTTAATGCGGTCATGTGCTCAAGATTACAAAACATCTTCCTAACGTTGCAACAATGTCCTATCACACTTTTTTTTACGCAAAACTTCGTCTTCTCCGCCTGGATAATGTTTAAATCTTTACTGCACTGGGGGCAATCTCATGCAAACTGCGGTAATCCGAAAGGAATGCTCGACAATCTGTGGACTTTCTACGCGGTCAAAAACAATCTTGGCAGTTTTCCAACAACATCGATTTCCTGTTATCGCAAGCTTCTAGGAACCAACTAGCAAATCAGTCCTTGTTTAGGTTTAGGCTACATCGAGACGTTGAAACAATGTAAAACAGAACTTATTTGTTAGCTGGGATGCTTGGGTAGCATGGGCCACTGGGCATGAAACTACTGTAGGCTATATGAGTATGTGGCAATTGACCTTTGCTGTGATATCTCGAGCATTTGATAACCAATTTCAGATTCTCGGAAACGGTGTTTACAAGGTTTGCACAAACAGAGTGGTTATGTAACCAACAAAAGACGCTATTTAGTGGTGGGAATGCAAAAACCAATCTTGTTTTCGATCATGTGATGACGGGGGCGTCCTGTTTGCACAACGACACAACTTTTTGAACACTGGAAAATATGTGTTGTTGTGAAACCAACATCTCAAACCGTACTTCAAGTGTTGCCTTAAGTTTCTGACTGCGACTTTCACCAACTCCGTAGCGGACTGATACTGGTCAATTACGTCAATTTTATGTTAGTGTACAGTAAGTCGAGTTATAAAAAAGACTTTAAAAATGGCATCTATTGAGCTCTTTTTTGAGGGAAACAGTGAGTCTGGATAATAATGTGATCGCATTGTAACCTTATTGAAAAGATGCTAAAGTCAAAGAAAGGATCAGGCACTAAGGCACTTCCTCTATGGGCGAGCACAAATCTAAAACTTCAACGAATCATTAAATGACACAAAACTCTAAAGTTTTTGCTCGAAGTCAGTCTTTATACCATCGACAAGACTGACTTCGAGCAAAAACTTCAGAGTTTTGTTGCATTGTAACCTAAAACTTAAAAACCTGCAATGGCTGAAACGCTTTGTACTTGCAAAGCAATAAAATAAACTATATATATAGTATACCCTTTGGGCCTTATTACAAGTGTGTGACAGATAGAAAAAAGCCACAACCGTTATGTGCACAACTTTTTTTATTCACACCATCAACAAACGCAATGGAATTTACAAAATATGTAAATTTTCCAAGTTGAGCAAATTGTTCCGAATGAGATAACGTAAAATATCACATCATCAAAAAATTTAGACATTCGTAAAAAGTATTAGATGATCAAATTTTTACCATGCAAGCTACGCACAGTCACAATAAGGGCTCATTTAGAAGGTGAACAATACAACAAAGTACATTTCTCTATCAAAGATCAATAAAAAAAAACGACAGCAAAGCTAAATGTTCAGTTTTGTCCACCTCTGGCCTAAACACTTGATCAAAGAGCAAAGCGGTTAAATCATTGGTCATTTTGGGTTAATTCAACTTAATGTAATAAAACATTGGATGATTTCGATATGTTGCCACGGCACCCAACCCAGACAACAAAATCCGTCATTTTTACATTGATTCAACGTATGTAATCAATGGAGAAATGACGGATTGTGCTGGCTGAGAACATGTGGTAGGTAAGTTCAGATATATTTTTACAATTTAAAGGTTGATCGAAAATGTAAAAAGCGATCAGCAAATGTACAGTATAGCAACTTTTGAACTAGTATTCTGTTACTTTAATGATGCAATAATGAAACAACAAGAAGTCAAACATGTTGCTTTGTTAGACAGCACTTTGACATAAAAAGATAAAGCCTAAACAACAAAAAGAGTAATGGGCAACATATACGTATTTCACAAGGTGATGAGACCAATACAAGATGTTTTCATCTGACTGAATCGCAACTTGTGACAAATTGTAACCAGAATTTTCTAACTTGTTACATAAGCAGTTAGTAATTAGCCAACATCAATTAACGTGGAATACATACCAAATCACAACTGGTTTCGCCACTACTGTAAGTTTGGCCTGTTGTCAAAGCTGACAACGAGCTGAAAAATGTCTCCACATCTTTTCAATTATTTTACCCAAAAACTTCTAACTTAATCAAAGATCTCATGCTAACTAAGCAAAAATCCAACTGGTTAACAACCCATGTTTTCGCTGAGATTGTTTTCTCAATCGTTAAACCAAAACGTTTACTAATAGTTTCAACCCTAAAGCTTTCACCATGGCAGTTACTGTAAAGCGGATTTTTCATTTTCAAACAAAAGAGTGGCCAAAATACTGAGCGTCTATATTTGGAAAAGCGTGCAAGTACAAGAACGGACAAAAAAAATCAAAGCTGCTTCTATGGCACGAAGCATGTGACTTTCGTGATGGTTAGTTATTAATTATATTACCCCTACAAATTTGCAAACTTGCCCCAAACCACAAACGCGAGCTAAGGTTCCAAAAACGCGAGCTAAGGTGAGGTTACTGTGGTCTGGGAATAGACCAAGCAACAGTCAATTTCCAGAAATGTGTCACAATGTGCACTAAGCAACTATACACCCTACTCTGCAGTTAAATGGCAAGCTGTGGTACTCACAAATGAAAAATAAACCAACAAAATGTCGAACAAATAACAACTCACAATTAGTGATAAGGAGGACACAAGTGTGTTCCGCCATGAAAAATAATATGTATATATATAATCCTTACATTTGTGAGTGACAGTGTTCGAACAACACTTCACATGGTCCTTCTATTCGCTCTCTCCCACTGGGAGCCAAGAGAGGCCTCCCACTCAATGATACAAAGCTGCAACTTTAATGACCTTAATTTCAACGAATGGTCAGACCATGTTCCGTTGTAAATGTAGAATTACTCATTTATTTAATAAAACTTTTAAATATAAAATGCAAATTTTTCCGGATTGAATTGAACCACAGTTGACAGAAACGCACGTTTTATGAAAAAACTCTGCAAATTAATCACCCCTTAAAAATTTAAAACAGTAACGAAATAATGAAGTACTACAAAAGATATCTATCGTACACTGTACAGCAACACAGATACAACTACACATGAAGGTCCACAAAGTCCAAGAGAAGCAAAAACTACAAACGATAAAGACTTTTACTTTTTTTTACGAATAGTTTGATTAAGCGTGGTGAAGTATATTATGATTTTTTTTATGGTTTGATTACAATTTTGGAAAAAATAAAAACAAAGTTTTTTTAGACCAAAAAGTTGCTTTATTTTGCTATTCTCGAACGGTTGTGGCCTGATCATCAACACTACAATGATAAAATGGAGACATGCATTGTTGAGCATTTTACATTGCACTGCAACATTCTTACAGATAAATCTACTGACATTGGTATCAGTGGAACTGGATATGAAGAAGCGCTTCAAGAAAAGAGTCGTTGTTAGCTATATACAAAGATCGTACCAAAACCAATGGGCACGTTGTAGCAAAGGTTTTGGCTTTAGTTCTAAGCAGTAGGCAAGAAATGTCAGAAAAAAATTGCTGATGGTGCAATTAAGTTTAGTAATTCTTAAAAAAGCAGTACAGCGTTGACTTAAGTTGCTGAAAGTAGTGAAACGGTGAGAAAATTTGTCTTCCAACGTCATCTTCTCTTGTTGTTGAGCTTTTGAAACTTAACTTCTCTATTAAAGCTTTTTATTACTGCCCCCCCCCAAAAAAAAAGTTTTAAAATGATAACACAAAACCAAGCTTGATATCAACAAATAACAGGTGAAAATCAACAAATGCGAGTGACATAAACAATTCAGGCACAAAATAAACTAAATTAGCAAAAAAAGTTAAAACAAATCGGTTAGGTTGTGGATAGATAGGTCAACGGTGGGGTTTGATGTAGAGCAGGAGATGGATCGCCAAAAATCGGTTTAGGAAAAGACAGAGCAATTGTAACTAGAGTCTAACAAATGATAATATGCTATATATCAAAAACGTCGCTCATGCGGAGGTTTAGCAGAGCATAAGAATGGCAAGATACCAACATACAATCGTTTTTATCGCCAACGTTACTAGACGGTGAAATGGTAAAAATTAATTCGTTGCAAAAATGCAGTTGAATGAAAATTTTCTCTGATTCTGTATAATAACTCAATTAAAATAATGTCCGCTCTGAGAAAACCACCTTTTTAACCGTGATGACACAGAATGGAAAATTTCACTAGGAAAAAGATAAAAAAAATGATAAAATCGAGTTTACTGAATAACAGTTTTAACAAATTTTCCAATTAACCATAAACAAACATAGCTAAGCAACACTACAACATTTAACATTCTAACAAACAAAAATAAAGTAAAGCAAACGTTTTTAGCTACATATATAGCATAGCCCTTATCAAGCCAAAAATAAAATATTACATTGTTATACTGCATGTTTCTCAAGAACTTTTTATATAAGATGTAATATTCTATTTTAGGTTTGATATGGGCTATATGTAACCAAAAACTTCGTTTCATTTTATTTTTGTTAGAGTGTTACATGTTGTTGTGTTGCTCAGCTATGTTAGTTTATGGTAGAAAAAAGTAACCTCTCTACCCAAATTTTCCAATTTAATAAACTTCAAAACAATCAAATAGAGCTCTAAAGTCAAAATTAGGAAATGTCGCCACTCGCAATAAGAACAAACAGACACCTTACATTTCAAACCACCATCTGGTTTAAGCACATAACCACTGGTTCCCAACTAGGGCTCCCCAGACCGCAAGGGGTGAGTGAAAAGCTTTTAAAGGGGTCCATAAATACCGTAGTTTTGCAAAAAAGTATTAAAATTAGACCAGTAAAATTGATATGATGCTTAAGATAATTCTGCAGAACTGTCACTCAGGATCACACAACGTTTCAGGAGCCGCAGATTTGATAACTCGTGATTACAAAGAGGTTGGAAACTATTGGTTTAATTGTTGCTTGGAGTTAGTCTAGCTAGACGCTTCGGGTTTAACTTTATGGCAATCAACAAAAAGTGTACTAAAAAAAATAAATAAAAAAAACAATAAACATAAATAAAACAGAACAATATACAAAAGTTTATGTTGCCTTTTTATTCCGTATTGTTATTTTTTATCTACAATGTGACGTCACAATAAAAACAAACCTAGCAATCAACTAACAACAAAAATTGAAACAATAAGAATAGCACGGCACAAAATTTCTACTCTACTTTTACTTTCTGTGTTTCAGTCACAGGAATACCTTCGACTGAATCACCGGATATCGCAAGCTTACTATTTTCTCTATCGGAGGTGCTGGCGTCCCGCTTAGCAGCATCCGACATCTCCTGTCGCTTGCGAAGGAGTCGCCGTCTCTTGATTTGACGGTTCTTGACAACACTTAATGCGATGCCGAGTTGGGCGAGGTAGTAGGTTGTCATGACGATCCAGCGTTGGTGAGGCACGTCAGAGTGAAACCGGTTGATGGCCAAGCAGGAGTCCGAGATGGAAAAGGAGATTGCGCCAAGACAGGCCGCTAGCTCAGTCCACTTCTTGTGGCTGCTGCCGTTCACTCCGGCGCGAACATCGTCAATGCAACTGCCAAAGAAAAACAGTCTCTTGTTGCCAATGTCTCAGTCACATGCCACTGGCTCAATATTGTCACTTTTTAGCTTATAGACACTCAAGGGATAGACTCTCAGCCCCAGAAGATCAAACGATGAAGAGACGGTAACAACCTTAGCCTGTTAAAAACATTGACCAATTGAGTTTTATCCAGATCCGAACCTGAAATCCTATTCCACAGCAAGAAAAACTAAATTGTAAAACACCTATGGTCATGCGAGTTACAATGCTCAACGATGGTGGCTTGCTTTGGTGCAACCTTTCCCTGCGAACCATCTTATCATTGATGGTGCAAATTAGGCTGCGGTAAGACTTCAGGCAACGACACTTTACATGGATGACCAACCAGTCTCAACACTGATGAGGCAAAAACTTGACATTTTAAACGTCACTGCGTTGAAATTTTTTTTTCGACAAAAATAATATTAATAAAACTGTCTTATCCATAAACATAAATAAACATAAGTCGCACAGTGAGATACCGGAAACGTGTGGCATCCGGAGTTTATGAGTAACTGCATAACCCAAGCGTTTTTAAAAAATAGTTGGCCAGCTGGGTATTTTTATTTCAAATTAGATTTTTTTGTTAACTTCCCTAAGCAAGCGTTAGAATAGTATGATACTGCAATTATTAGAACAGTGCTTACAGCTTTAAAACAACGCAATACTCACCAATACGGAGCACATGAGTCATCTCTTACCTATTGTCAATATCTATTAGATTACACAACATGTCTAAGAGGTACATGCTATCATTGTTCATTGTTTAGCACCAGTACTTTTCAATTTCATTGTTTGAATCTCTAACATTCGAATCTGTTTACCACCAAATGTGGGGTGGATAACTGAGAGGCGGAAAATACGTGGCCAACTGCGGAACCTTGTTAGTGCGACGCCCGTCCAAAGCACACAAAGCACTCACTGACACGGCTGCAGGTAAACAAGGCTTTCTTTGGTTTCTTACCTTTATTTTAAAGACTCAACACTAGGCATAAGCTTTAAAATGTCAAAACAGCAAATGTGCATAGTTGCATATGCATCTATTCATACCGAATGCTACTTGGACGACTCACCGAATTCTGGCCAACGCTCTCCAGTTCATGAACAGTATGACCATGATGTAACCAAGCACAGCTATCTTCAACGCCATATCGGTTAGCCCGTTGTAAATATACCAGTATATTATTGCTGTCAAGGGTAAGAGCTTCAAATAGAGCGAAGGTCGCAATGGTTTGAAGCCAAACGCAAAAATGTACATGACATGCGCAACTCCAAAAGCGCCAGCGCCTACAAACACAAAAATAAAGCAACGTTTTCATAAATAAGTTTTACTGAGTAATTTTTTACTACAATGAGTAAGTAAGTTTTCAGTGAGAAACAGTGGTTAGAAAACCTGGTCAATGAGAACTAAAATTAAAGAGCCCAAAATGCAGATGGAGGCTAAACTCATGTTACACTTTGAAAACTAAACCTTTTTCATCTTCAGTGGTCCATTTTCATTCAATTTACAAAACATTTTCTTATTTTCGACTCTTTAATTTTTGACCAAAATTGTACTACCACATCCAAACTATAGAGATGTTATTTATTAAAACTTATCTTGACAAAATTCGTTTCAATACATAATGCAAATGGCTGGATGACCAGAAATAACTACAAAACTGTTTGCTATGTAGTATGTACCAATTAATGGTCCAAGGACTCCAAGCAGACGAGCGATAGGGATCCACATAAGCCATGCTCGAAAATGTTTCAACTTAAAGCATCACAAGTATTACTTTGAACATATGAGTCATTCCATTGTAATTCAACAAATGGTGAACACCACCATCTCTTAGATGTTCTTCATTTTTACATATTTGGTACATATTTTAGAATGATTTTCATAACTGTTGGAATTTTTTTGATACCTTGTGTCGTTTTCAAGTTATTGCAATTTAAAATTTGACATTTTTGCCACTAGTGGCGCCATTGTGCGTGGGAATATTTTGGGAAAATGCTGTATCTGTTTTATTTTTATTTGCTGTTTTATTTGTTTTATTTGTTTGATTTTTGTTTTATTTGCTGTATCAGATGTATCTGTTTTCATCAAACAATTTCAACTATATCATGCTCCAATGAGGATTGGTCTCTTCACCAACATTCTAATGTACTGCAGAAGAGCAAACTTGAATGTATCACCTTTCTTATTAAAACGCTGTTGCTATATGAAAGTAAACTACTGGTAATGGATATTCACAAACAGTTGATGTATTAAAGCATAGCTTAAAAGGTAGAAACTACTGCAATGGCTTTGAAAATGAGTTTAGTGGTCTTTTTATCATATGTTCAATACTCAAAAATGTGAAACTAAAGTCCTACACAAAAGCAACATCACATGTAAACTAATGAATCTCACCATGCAAGAAGTACCCTTCATCTGCATATACTAAACAGAAATCACCAAGCATAGAGAGCAATAGACCAGCTAAAATATATCGAGAATATTGATTCTTTGACGTGAAGCTGAATCCATCATACCTGAAGCAATAACAACGTTTATAAGTTAACACATCCATGGTAGCACCATGCTTTTAAATATATAAATGGTAACCAAACTTGCTTTACACTGGAAATAGCCTACATGTGACAAATGTGAAGAAAGGAACCATGGCCCCATCATTCTTTGCTAACAATACATTACACATTTTCTACAATTTGTTTAATTTTGCATCTGAATTATCTTCAAAGCTAAACTATGATGTAAAGGCCAGAGGTTTTATGTCTAACTTCTGCTTTCACCAATTAACCATGCCTATCATGCCATCATGCTTATCTTGTCCGATGCATTGAATGAAATCCACACAAAGTTAAAGGCAAGGAATTGGACATTGCAGAATAAAGGAAAAATAGACTTTGCATAATGAGAACTCTTGAGAATCTCCATGAACACTGAACAGTACATATATTGATTTCCATTAAGGATAGGGGATCTGACTAAGAAGCAGCAGGCCAGCGATTCTCCATCAAGTATCAATTAATCATCCTTTATAATGAAAGTAATTTGCGTTCTTCTGGTGACTATTTACTAGGTTACCTCCTGATGTTAAAGATGATAACTAGCTTTTGTATTTCCGACGTTTCGTCAGTCAGCACGACTGACTTTATCAAGGTGGCTAAAACAGGTTAACACAACCTGTTCAGCAACGATGGCACAACACAAAAACGTACTGATAAAATGAATAAAGTAAGCAGCAAGAATCAGAATTAAAACACGCAACAAGACACCTAGAGGTTAAACTGAATGCAGTGAATGCCTAAAACCAGTAGGCTGCTTTCCAACAGCGTAAATTTATCTATCTATTGGGCCACGGTGGCCCAATAGATAGATAAATTTACGCTGTTGGAAAGCAGCCTACTGGTTTTAGGCATTCACTGCATTCAGTTTAACCTCTAGGTGTCTTGTTGCGTGTTTTAATTCTGATTCTTGCTGCTTACTTTATTCATTTTATCAGTACGTTTTTGTGTTGTGCCATCGTTGCTGAACAGGTTGTGTTAACCTGTTTTAGCCACCTTGATAAAGTCAGTCGTGCTGACTGACGAAACGTCGGAAATACAAAAGCTAGTTATCATCTTTAACATCAGGAGGTAACCTAGTAAATAGTCACCAGAAGAACGCAAATTACTTTCATTATAAAATGCCTGGTGAACAGTCTCTCTCTGTTTTTAATCATCCTTTGTTACAAAAATACATGGAAAATCAGCAGAGCCCTATTGGCATATGCATTTCGCTCTGCTACTGTAGAGCATCATTAGTGCCTTATTCACATAGAATCTATTCTATTTGATTCTGTTCATGATTCTATTTGAATAAGGCACTAATGATGCTCTACAGTAGTAGAGCGAAATGCATATTGCATATGCCAATAGGGCTCTACTGATTTTCCATGTATTCTCCATGAACAGGTTTGGCTGTTGAAAGTTTGATTCTAAATATAAACCTAACCTACTCTTTCAACATTAATATTAACAATTCTTACCACAAGACAAAAATACAAAGCGTAAGAGTAGGAAGACATTTTAACAAAGCAACAACAAGGTTTGGTGGATTGATTTCGGGAACCAAAACCAAATAAATGCAGGCGGTTTTTAGAAATGGAACAAGCCGAGGGCCAAAGTAAGAAAATTTGGTGTGCTGAAAAACATAAAACATCAGTGTGTTAAACATTTTTATAGACTTTAAGTTTACAGAGGTGCTGATAATGGATGTAACGATAGAGAATGTACTTTGATTTAAGTCACATTAACTGTTTAAAATCAGTATGCAATCACTAGCTGTGAACTAAAGTTTCCCCAGTTCTTTTGCATACTGCATTACATTCTACCAAAGACTAAATGAAAAACTTCACAAAAAGTATCTACCAGCAAGAGCATTATTGCAGAATAAGTCTACTAAAGTTTTTTATAAGTGAAGAAAAACATCAGATCCCAGGCCGGTCCGTATTTTTTCAATAGCTTAACTTCACCCATTTAAAAAGCAATAACACACTAACACAACCTGCTTAATGTATACCGTACTTCTAAACTGATTGTTAAGACAAAAGATACAAGGTGTAACAATTTTTGGAGCTGGTATACAAGTCCCCCCCCCCTGCTACCTCATGACAAAGACAGGACTCCACCAAACATATAGGGTGAAACTACTCTACCTTTGCTTTACTATTCACACACTTCAATCCACATGTTTTGATCAATTCCTCTTTGTCATGAGTTACCAAGGGGGGTGGAGAGGGGACTTGTATACCAGCTCCCAATTTTCAAACATATGTTACCGTAGAATTTACCTATAGTGATACCTGACAGGACTGTAGAAAAAGTGTCACTATAACCGAAGTGTCACTATAGGCGAATTCTATGGTAGTGTATGCAAACTGGACTTTGCAACAGATGTCACTATATAGGCGAAATCTCACTATATAGCCGAAGTCACAAAAGGCGAATTCTACAGTATTTTTGCTAACACTACAAAGTAGGCAACACTTACCTTGCTATCGTTACAGCACATCACATCTTCATCAGAAGAACAGCAAGACATTGCTCACTTGGATTAAATGCAAAAAACTTATAACACAATTTTTTCAGGTAATTTTTTTCAAGAGAAACTACACTAAAAGCAAGCAACATAGTTTTATACACAGCCCAACAACTTCTCTCAGGAATTTTCAGAACTAATTTTTCTCATTATTTGATTGCTATTGGTGCACTACATCAACCTTAAGTAAAACTTCTGAAGCCAGTTCTGATAGCTCAATTGGTTAGCGCGTCACTTCTAAACGAAGAAGCTTCAAGATCAAGCGGCGTTGGTTCGACTCTCGGGGTGTGCGTTTGAGCAATGCACGTTAAGGACTGCTCTCCATTCAGCGGCATCTAATGGATGGAATAGTTCCCCGGCAACAAGACTTCAACAATCGGAAACTTCACTCTGTCAATCTCGGTGACCGAGCCTGTGTCAGTGATTCAAAGCCTCTACAAGTATGCGAAACTGTCAGGATTAAGCTCTGCAAGAAGCTTTCCCAGTCCGAGGATAAAAATTCAATCAATCAATCAATCAACTTCTGAAGCGGAAAGGTTCTGAAGAAAACTTCTGAAGTGGAAAGGTTCTGAAGCGGGATGGGAAAGATGTGGATGGTGGACGATGTATTAAAGGAAGGGATGGAAAACTTGGTTTCAGTGAGAAAGTTTGTGAAAGAGTTTGGAAAGAACATAATATGGAGGTGATAATGAACGAGGAAAACGATTGGGACCAAAACGTGGAAGTAGACGTGGTAGCCTAATTGTCTAATGTCTAGCAAATGGATGCTCCAAGTGTACAGTATGTGTCATTGTGGTTTTGACGTGTTTGCGTGGTTTGCCTAATTTATCATGTTTTCTAATTTCAATAAGTGAGAAATTGGGTTAATTATACATATTTGTTTATCTAAAGAACGTCAAAGAGAGCCTCATCGGAATAACCATGCATTTTTTTGAGGCCCCCTGGTGCACTGTCTTGTAAATGTGCATGTTTTGCTTGCTTGTTGTTTTGTCTACATTGCTGTTTTTGCACACTAAAAATTAACTTTGTGACTATCATAAGCTTTTTCTTTTCTACGAGTACCGATATTAAATAGCTTTTGCTCTTGAAAAGTGACAGCCCTTGTCTGCCTCTGTACATTATTGACCATTGCATGTGCAATTATTTATTTATTAGATTCACTGCACTGAATTATTTAGTTTAAAATTTACACAAATGCAGAGTACTGTACAGTAGCTTTTGCATTTATAGGCCTAAATACCTTCACAATCTATGGGTTACCGGTATGCACAGACAAGGCAGAACAAAGTACAATAGCTAAAAAAAATTTTTAAATGCAGCAATATGTCTGAAACCTGTTGTAGCTTACCCGCTTCACTGTTTAACCTACAAAGCCTTGTCATCAAGCTATGCGAATGAATGGTCAACAGCTGGCACTTAATATAGTAAACAAGAGGCTGGTTTTAGAAGCTGCCACCGATTGGTTGAGGCATATATTTTGGTGGGCGGTGTCTGATAAGAGGTGCGACACATCCGAGCTAGACTTCTTTGTTCTCAGTGACGTCATAGTTATGCTTGCTGATTGAGTGAAGCGCTGTTGAAAATTCAAGTTTCAACAAAGTGTTGCCAAATAAAAATTTCGGACCATTACAGCCATGATTACAGCCAAAACAATAGACCTTTCCCGCAGCCAACCAATGAAGCGTGACGTTGAAAACAAACCACTTCAAGAACTGAAATCGTAGTAGTGAAGCATAGTTTTTGAACGTTTTGATCGAGCCATCGCTCATTTTAGTCGTACATTTTGTACTAATAGTACTTTTTTGACTGACAATTACAATTAAGTTATTTATTTTCAGAAAAAATTTGAATTTACTACAGGGCTTTAGCCCATGGGCCTAACTACCCCCGGCACAGCGCTATAGCCTACTGCACGGGACCACTGAACGAACGGACCTCGCATTGATAAATTTTATTTTAAAAATATCTGAGTTAACAACTAAAGTAGGTAGCCTAAACGTGTTATCATTTCATTTAGAATCTATACTTATATTTTTTTCGTACACCATTTCCGTTTATTATTTGATGTTTTTGTCCTAGCTTACCCTATGCTTTTGGTCACTCCAGGTTTCTAGCCACTTAATGTTTGTGTTTGGTTTGGCTTCTTTTATTCTTATGGAACTCATATATTGACACAGAATGAGACAGCATAGGCCTATGTAGCTACTTTTGGCAATCATTACTTTCTGTCGAAATAGGAATAATCACATCACAAGTTTGCAACACACACGCTGGTCACAACGGAAAACCATAATATCTTCGTGGGAAAGTTGTAACATAAAATTCCCGAATCCTTTCGTCTGTAGCTATGCGATGACACCGAAAAAATGCTCTTCTGAAAACGTCTTTTCACGAATTGTATTTCAAGAAAAAATAGCCACAGGCTGTCGAAAGGGGCGCAAAGCGGTACGCACTGAAACTTGCCACCACAATACAAATTACTGAGATAAAAAGACGGAAATTTTGTTTAGTTGGTAAGCACAAGCAAAACAGTTTTAATATTCGACCAACCTTTCTAACGATACTTCTAAAATGAGAGAATTGATTGCGATATTTCAATGCACGTTACCAGCAACTGTGACGTAATAGTCCATATATGCATTGTTATGCAATTTCACAGGTGGTCAAAAGGATTGTGCAATGTTTTACAGGTGTTACTACGAGATGATGCAATCTCTTCTCATTTTTTAGCACTATTCCATGACGTAAGACGCAAGGTTAAGCAGACCTTAACGGTTTTATGTGACGTTTGATTTGGGGAACGATTGTCCGTAACACACGCATTCATTTTAAATTGAACTACAGCGCAAGTGGAATCCCCAATGCCATACTTTTTGGTTAGACTAATAAGGCAAACCGGGGCGTGTTGTCACAGCAACTTTTTTGTACTTGCATTGACTGCTTCGAGTCTATATTTGTAGCACGTGCTTCGTTAAGAGTCATCTTCATTTTGAGGTTAGCAAAGTCAAGAAAAGACAGCAGTTTTAGCTTAAATTAAATTATTATCAAAAATTTGGTCATCGATGTAAATTTCACTAACTTTTCAAAATTGTGTGACGCTTTCGTAAGAGCAGTCTGACCGCAAGTATGAAATCAGTTTTATAGCTTATTATGTTAGAAGTAGGCTATAGCTGACACTTTAGAAGTTAATAGCGTGCCTTTTCTAGCCGCCATTAAAACGTTTGTCTGACTGCGTACGTCGGGGCGAGTTGTCACAGCTGTGATGATGGTCACAGCTTACGAGAAGCAGAAGCAAAATTTGGCATAAACTACCGAACCCTTGGTTGATATGTGAAGGCAAGAAAACAAGACCAAAAGCAGTTGTTGAATTAATTTCAACTTGTTTATAAGTGTAAATTCCACGTAATAAAATTTGATTTTGTAACGCAAACCAGGGCGTGTTGTCACAGGTTTGGGGTTTTTCGATTTGTGCTTTTGCTATATAGCCTACAATGCAAGTGATTTGGTTATATCATTTGTACACTGTCCACTTACACTTCCTTTTGCCACAATTTAAACTTTTTAATCGCAAAAGGATTTCAAGAAAATCAAACTTTTGTAAAAAAAAATTTGACAATACGCCCCATGCTTTGTGACAACACGCCCCGTGCTGGGGCGTGTTGTCACAATTTTTTTTTTACAAAAATTTGATTTTCTTGAAATCCTTTTGCGGTTAAAAAGTTTAACTTGTGGCAAAAGGAAGTGTAGGGGAAAGTCGGGACCCATGATCATGGTGGGAGCCATAATCCACCACCGTTTTTTTTAATATAAAGTCCTCTTTTTGCATTTTTTGACGTCATTATATTTTTTATGCTTGGATAACTTTCCCACAATCCTTTGGTCAAACTTGTACTAAAAATGAAGGTGCAAAGAGGATTTATAGGTTTTGGGTTAAAAAAGTAAATTTTTTTGGCTGAATGTGTTTTAAAATAACTCATTTGTTATGCAAGAAATGTTCATGAACTTTTTTGTAGTGGTAGGTGATGTATTTATGATGAGATTAAGCTGAAAGTTTTTTAGATAGCAATGTTAGTTTTTTTTCAGCTGTTGTTTCATTTCTGAACGATCAGGTAGGGAGCCTTGAGTCACCTTGTATTGGGACCTACAAGCCATGACAAGTGCCTGTGATAGTAGATGTTAAAGTGTCATATGACATCATTTTTTTGTTTTCACACCTTTCCATTAGGATATATAACAATTCTGACTTTTGTTTCGTTTGCAACTATTAATTATGCTATTTCACATGAAAATTCTGACAACTCATCTCAAGGAATCATTTGAAAATTCTCCATCGCTTATTTCAAAATTTAAACCTTGGAAGCTGGCTTGAAGTTTGATTTCACACATAAATAATACAACTATGTTTTAGAATTGTATTTTTGATATGGCGAAGTGATTTCTTTGCTAAATTACTATATTTTTTGGCTTATCGCAATTGTGGCTTATCGCTCCCCACATGTGGGGTGCGATAAGCCGCTTGGCGCGTGTTTATGTTTTTAAGCGTAAATTAAACATTTGCTGAAATAATAACTTGTGCTTTTGCTGTAGAGTAGGTAGCACTACAAGGCATTGCAAAACCAATTTTTAGAGAAAAATATTGAGAAACGTAGAAGATATGCATCTAAAAGAAAAAAGTGGCTCGCAGGACCCGACCTTCCCCTAAGTGGATAGTGTATGAATGATATACTAACCAAATCACTTGCATTGTATATAGCAAAAGCACAAATCGAAAAACCTCAAACCTGTGACAACACGCCCCGGTTTGCCTTACAAATTTATTAAATTATTAGCCTACTAGCCTACCTGTTGTCTAAAATTTTGGTAAACTTTTTAACATTATAAAACTCTAATAAGTACAAACAATTTATAGTACGGTAATGTAGCGACTGCATGGTTGAGTGGTGAAAACGTTTGCGCGACGTTCGCAAAGGACATCGGTTCGACACTGCTCCAGAGTTTGCGGCTGTGTCTCGGCAAATACACTTAATGGCATGCTAAAATAAGGATAGCAGCTGACTCGACAACTAAGCTATATATCTCTTCGTTGCCTTTTATTGTGATCGCAGTGAAGGCTACGTACTCTATAAAATTGCTAAGTGTTGTAGCATATGTGAACACTAGATATACGGCATCAAGTTAGGCATATTGCAATACATTTATACTTTGTTAAAAATTATAAACATGAAACAAAGCAATTGTTGCAAGAAAAGAATCGGCCACCCCAACTCGTGGTGACACAACCAAATTGAGAAGATGAAATGAAATCACATGGCCGCAGCCAAAATTTTACTTGGGTCAATAAAATAAATCTCAGTACAGTACACCAAATTACAAATGAAATAAAGACTTACTTCTGGAAAAGATAATGAGACAGACGTCTCAAAATAGCTAAGGCCCAGATTGGGTGACTTTTGTAGCTGATTGCAGATGCTTTGAAAATATTTCTCGGTCTCTCTTCTAAGGAGACACAAGAAATCATAAAACATTTGAGTTTTTCAAGCACACGTAAAATAAGTCACCACCCTATCACATGTGTAGCCTACCTCTGTCAATGGGTGTCATAGGAAGTTCGCAAAAAAGGCAATGTTTCTATACGGTATCATTCGTTTGAAAATCCTCCACGATTGCTGCAAAATAGTACGCCATAGTTAGCAATACTATCTGGGTTCTATAGTCACTTCGAATGGTCGATGCTGGAGCGATGTAAAATCAAGAATTGCACAATCCAAACAAACTTTCATCAAAATTTAGATGTTTTTAGTTGATACAAAGAGTGCATTAGTTTGTTAATCTTGGTCGTGGTAATGTGATGACCTCACTGATGCATAGCACTGAACAGAGTTTCTCATCCTGTTGTTATAGATATCCTTGGGATTGTGTAAGGACTTCTGGAAAATTTAATGATGAAAATATGCAAGTTGTCAATGCAGCAAAGTCTCGACTCTGTCGTTCATCACACAATACCTCATTGGACAAAACCTCAACAACTGGTTCATGTTTCTTGTTCACTTTTGGATCAGTGACGACTTTAAGGGCATTTTCAAGGGTAGTCGGACCACATGGCATGTGACAACTCAGCAAGTGCTTTAAATCAGCAAGCACATTTCAGCTACTACCCAATCAGCAAATGAAATTTTCATCTAGCATCGGACTTTCTAAACTGAATTTTCTGACTTGTTACATTCCAAGTATCAGCTTGGTCAGTTTTTACGTACATAGATTCATCATTTACAAATTTTAGCCACTTGCTGAAATGTTGCTAGCTCAGTTGTCACTTGCTCAACTACAATGTGCTGAGTTGTAGGAAGCTCCTTTTCAAAGGCCTGGGAAATTGAAGTAAACGGCGTATATAGTTTTGCTATAGGTAGTGCATATTCAGCGACAAATTGTTATAGGAGAACGGAAATATTACAGGCGCCGGGTCCAACTAGCCTTTTGATGACCCTGTTATTGATGGGTGAAACACAAGGAATACAAGATGTAGACTGCTGGACAGATGTTCAGTCTTCTTCGGTAGAACGAAATTGACCCCATTTTGATGTTGATGCATTTTCTTTAGATGGCTCTTTTGAAACTAACGCTGCAGCTTTACAGCGTTTAGAATAACTGGAGGCTTCCGTTTCTTTGCAAGAATTGTCATTATGTAACCTTTGCTGTTGTCTTTCAGCCAAATGAAATCGTTTCCTTGAGTTTCCTTTGATTGGCTTTACACTCCATGACGGTTGAAGTTGAGGACAACCAGCATCGTCACTGGAATCAGTCTCATTTTGTGGTTCTGGTTCATACTTTGCCCATTTACTGACATTTTGCTGGGTTGAGTGCGGGCTCGAAGCATTTGTATTGTATGTTCCACCTTGTTTGAAAACAAATATTAAAGTTAAGTCTGTGGAAAGCATTAAGACGAAGCCTATTCAATATACTGTATAAGGTTTCCTTTTTAGATTGAGCATAATCGCAAACAATCTATGACACCCCTCGAATGACTTCAACCTGAATGACGTCTTAAGTATGTCAAAATGATGCCTAACCCGTATGTTGGTGTATTGAAAGATTGCAGTATTAGAGTAAAACTTCAGTATGCGCTGTTTATGATGGTATGGTCACTCCGCAAAAAAAAACGAAAACTAACTAAACCCAAAAACTAACTAAACTGTACATAAAATGACAAAAATCGTATTACGTATTACTGTACAGTATATTGCAGATTTAATATCTGATGAGGTAAATGTCGAAAATGTTTGAGTCAATATGTTATATCTTTTGTTTTGTATGTAATTCATTATGTTAAACCCGCTAAGGTTACTCTGTTTTACTTGTCTAAAGATCAGAATATACAAAAGATGGAAACACTACATGAAAGAGCTATTCGATGACACTAGAGATAAACTGGATATTGATGCAGACATGGAAGATTTAAAAGATTGGTAAAGGAAAATTGATCATCCAAAATCACATTGCAATAGAGATGGTGGCTTTAGAAAATAGAGCACAACACACCGTAGACATGTGCTACATCCCCTCTCAACCATTGCATGGAAATAACAGTGTCAGCTCCGGCACTGATTTTGAGTCAATTAGAAAGATTTAGATATAATAATTAGGAAGCAATACAAAATGATGAAGATTACCATCTTTCCTTTTAAACTCTTCCTTAAATGTGCATTGTAAATTGTTCACAACTTCTCTAAGAGCTTCTTCATCACTTTGTTTCATGTTGTTTTGTTGAACAACTTTTCGACAATCGGAAGATGTGCCCTAGTAAAAGAGTATGATATTGCATTCTGAAATTTGCAACTCAAGTCATATTTCAACGCAGTTATACACAGGTATAAAAAATTACTTAAAAATGAATAAGGTTACTAACAAATTTGTCAAGCTTTTTATATCTTCCAACTAAATCATGCAACATGCAGAGGTTGGCAGTAGCATGCTACTTTCGTAGTTCAAAACATGACACATAGAACAATAAAAGCATCTTTATTGTTCTTTCGGATCATTACGGCATAATATTAAATATATTTTTTTGTGTTTTTATGTTCAGTGATTTGGAATTCCATACACAAACCCCGCTCTTCAGCACTATACCTTCTTAACCTGCAAGCAATATTTTTCTTATGCAACCTATACAAGTACATTTAAGAATATTGAAAATCGAATGTTTGCACAAAACCATATCACCAGTCTTTGCAATAATCAAATAGTGTTTAAAATTCATGCTCTAATGCAGTGCTTCCCAACTGGTGGGTCACGAAGCTATTTCAGGTGGGTCGCGAAGCATTTCAAAATGTTATTGAATGTTAAAATTTTCTAAAAAATATCGACATTACTATGGATCTCACAAGCCGCAGTTTGGTCTTGAACAGTACTGCGCCTTGGCCATCGCTACTCTTATCTTCACTTCATTTGTTGACTTACCATTTTCATGAATTGTGCACCCTGTTTTCTACAAGATCGGGAAATTATTGCATTATCATTAGGCCTACGTAACAATTATGCAACAATGTAACAAACATGTAACAATTAGATGTGTTGTGTCGCATTAACTATTTCAGTACGTACACCAGTAGTAAAGATACCATAATAAAGATGTCATATCTCATTGTGGGTCGCACAATAAAACTTGCATTAAAAGTAGGTCGCGAACTGAAAAAGGTTGGGAAGCACTGCTCTAATGGTAGTTATACACACAAAGCTTAGATTTAATGATGGATGGCAGTCGTCTTCTTGCGTATGAGGTGGTAGCAGTCATGTTATTTCATCCAGGCACTGCAGCCATTAGACTGTGTTACTATCAAATGGGGTAAGATTGGAATAATTCCATTTTGAGGTCAGTAAAAGGATGGCAGTGATATTACGTAATGCGTTTAGATCAGCAGTGTCCAACGTGCAGCTTGTGAGAACAATATCTGTGGCCACCCTCTGGGCTCTAGAATATCCAATTTTAAAGCGTAGACTGAATTTCAAGGAAATTGAGTGAAAATTTTAATGCAGCCCGCTCAAGACTCGCAAAAAGAAAATTGTGCATGTGGCTACAAAACTTTGAGCACCTCTGGTACCATATTATTCATTATTCAACACATGCAGAATCATAATAGGGTACAAGGAGATAATTACCAAAAAGTAGACTTTAATGATTGATTGCTTCATACCACACATTTTACATCCCCATTTCTTAGTTTTTCTTTGCTGGTGAACTTGAAACATAGAGCATTGGCAACACTTCATAACAATGAATTCCATGTCAAAAACTATATCATAATCGGTAAATACCTTGACAACAATTATTTTGCAAAATGAGTTAAGTATAATATAGCCTATGGACTTTGTCTGCTAGTTGCAAAATAGGTAGCCTATTTTATTTTTTTTAATAGATATATATGATTTCACAAAAGTTACTTTGTAACAATGATGGCGATAGTTGTTTGCATGACTTGACTATAGGCAACGACAATCAAAAGTATTGTAGATATAATTTGTTTTGCTTGGAGCAATGGTATGTACAACGCCGTACGTACAGCCACTTTCTATTTTTTTCAGTTAATTATAGACGAAGGCTGCTCGTAGGACATAATTGAAACCTTGTTGTCTTCACCATTCTGTTCCTGTTGATAGGTGCTCCCAATCAGGGAATGGGATGGAAGGCAGATTTTGGGATGGAAGACAGTCTTCAATTATTACATCTTGTAATTCTATCCTCAACTTTGTGTTATTATTTGCTTGTTTTCCTTTTTGCTGTTAGTTTGATTTTGGGAGTTTTGTGGCTGTGATAGCTACAAACATATACCTACTGTGGCATAAACTACTATTCAGGCATGTCAAGGTTTTACCATCTTTTCCCATTCATTGACATACTGGTATTTTGACCATTGTAGCTAGTAGTATCTTTTTTGTTCCGGACGCATTAATGACAAAAAATAAAATGATTGTAACAAGACATATATACTGAAGTAAACTTGATTGATTATCAGTTTATCACAGTTAGCGCTTTGGTTTTTAAAGCGCTTTGGATGAGCTGCCACATAATGTTATTGTTTTTTAAGACTCTTTGATTAATTGGTTGTGTTTATACAAATAGAATCATTCAAGAATGATGTAATGCATTTGTATGTTTGAACGGAAGCTATATCACTCACAGTGTGAATGTTGGTTCAATATGTCGCTCTGGTTTTATACGAACAAAGAATCAACATATTTTAGTTTAGAAAATATAATCGAACAGAAACTTTTACTCAATCTATTTTACAACTTTTGTATATATACAGAATTTAGTTTTACATAAATTGACAAAACATGAAAAATAGGCACTCCAACGCATTCTACTTCAAGACTAAATATATGTAATTGTCAGAACAATGCATTGTACAACTGTTAGTTAGATTATGGCGCAATCAGGATGGTAGCAAAAGACCATAAGCAGTCATCTAGTCAGCCACCGCCCCACAACAATAAATCTAAATACACATTCATACACACATCTTCATACTCACTGTGTTCCCCTACACACTAAGTTTTGAAGTTGCACAGAAACAAGACCATAGAGATATTACTGTAGTATATCCATTAAGGTGTTGCGACTGTGCCATATTTTGAACTGATTGTCCTGCTTTGGTATCATGCATGCTATGACATCTGTGTTTTATCGCTTCTACCTTTTTCTGGACCTCTGCTATGTTTTGTCATATATTATTGTTTTCTTGTTGTGATGGTCAGAAATAAAAACAAACTGAACTGAACTATCCTAGGTTTCAATTGATCAATCAATCTTGTAGTTCTAACACCAGACGGTTAGCTACCTAATCCTTAGAAAAATAGTAGCCTACTGCAAAACTTTAGCCACAAAATCTGGGGGGTTTTTCGGTCATCGACCGATTTTTTAGCAAAATGTCCGAAAAAAATATAGTCAATTCGGTCAAAATGTCCGAAAAATATATATATAGTCAATTGACTATATATGACCAATAATGACTAAAATTGACCGAAATAAATAAAAAATAACCGAATTTTTTCAAGTCATTTAGCACAAATGACCGAAAAGTCTCAGCGAAAAAAAACCAGCACAAAATCTGCAGATTAAAGACAATAGGAATTTTTGTAATGGAATGTAAAAAAATCTCAGGTTGGAAAGAACGAAACGAAGGCTTTTCATTTCCTGCTCTACTCCAAGCATCATGAACAACGATGCCACAGCAAATTCGAAAAAACCACAATATTTAAGAAAAAAAAGCACAAGATTTGGATACAAAAGCACAAGAATGCAAAATTGAACCTTTGTGACCCATTTTGTGCCAATTTGAAGAATAAGATGACTCTGAAACGAACAGTTAAGAGAAGATACATGCTTACTAATCACTGTTCTCTTTCGAATGGTGGTCTTTAATATCACAAAAGGCTAGCCTACATATCAATCAGCTTTGTCTTTTTGTATTGAACTTTTAAAATCAGGATGATTCAACCATTGACGATTAAAAGGCTGTTTATACCACTTTTTCGTTTTGGGACTTGGTGAATGATTGTCATTCTTTGATGCTGATGTAGCCTACTCTTTTCGCTGCTCTTGTTATGCTTTGTGGGAGATAGCTAGTCGTCGATAGTATAAAGATTGACTTCGAGCAAAAACTTTAGAGTTTTGTGTCTTGTTATCTAGTATCGAGCAACACAACCTCTGATTCTAACAACGAGCACATACCGTACTCTCTTCAGATCAAGTTTTTAGCCAACCTTGTCAGGCTTGATAACTCAATGAGTAAAATTGGTCAATATGCCTAAGTACGGTACCAGAAACCTAGTCACCACAACCTTTTAGTTCCAGTCATTAATTCTCTACCAAACTTAAACCATGGTAGCACGATTAATTTGACTTTGATCAAAAAACACAAGATTTAGCGAAAAATCGATCGGAGAGCACAAGATCAAAAGTAAAAACACAAGATCTTGTGCATCATGAATTCATTCATGTTTATTTACTTGTCACGGTTCAATAAATTTCAAAACATGGTTGACTTATTTGATGGAGAATAATTTCAAGGTTGTTCAGAACAAAAAAATCAAAGTTGAAAAATTTTCAAGTTCTAGAAAGCGGAAGCAGACAAAGAAATCTGTCACTCAAGCAGGTGTCCTCATTTTTTTTTTCAAATTACCCTAAGCTCAAAGTGTTGATGAGACAAAGTTGCATTTGCGTATTTGCCAAAAGTGTAGCCTATCCTACAAGAGTCGGAGTTTGGGAGTACTGTACATGTATTTAGATTTAGAAGACGGAGTCTGTCTATATTTAGAAACCTGAGTCTCGAATTACAGTCGGAGTCTGAATTTCTTGAAAAAAAATTGGAGTTGAAGTCTAAACCCAGCCAGCAAGCCCATATGGGCCCCACATGGGACCCATATGGGCTGATGTACGGACCCCATGTGAGCTTCCCATATGGGGCCCATACACATTGTGTCCGCGGGCATCACATTGCTCCCATATAGGCTGCCCATATTCATTTATGGGTTTCATGTGGGTTGCTCACACTCAACCCACAAATCTAATATGGGCTGCCCAGTAGGGTGGGGTGAACCAAAAATTTTGCTTTGTCTCGTTGATATTTCTTGTGGAACAACATAAAACGACCAGAAACCGAATTTAAGGAAATTTTGACTTTGGGAACCTATCCACTTTTTGGGTTGAAAATTCTGCCTTTTTTGAAAAATATGCAAAACATGCTTATGAAAATAGAACTTTAAAGACACTTTTTTTTGGCTATGTTCAATATACTATTTTACATTGCACTAATAATGACTTGGACTAGCTTCTAATACAAGTTTTGATTAGGTTTTGAGATTTAATTGCTTTAATTTTTTTGCAAAAACATGCAATTTTTTTCAAAAATCGAATACCATTGCATTTTAAAATGAGTTTTGGGAATATAAAATGACAGTTATGCAAACTCAACTGGATTCAACAGTCACTAATTGAATTGTAACACAAATATACTAACACTTGATTTTAGTGTTATAAACAACCTAAACAGTATTTACAAATGTGCTTGGCTGTAGGCTATAGTGCGCCTTTGTGTCTGCAACAGGAATCAGATTCCTGGAAGCTATACCAGCACGGATGAATCCATCTCTTCTATCAAACCCACACACTTTGTACGATACATCAGTCACCAATTTCACAATTCTTTCTACTGATTGGGAGTGGTTTGGATAGCTTTTCACTTCTATTTTGCTTTCACGGTATGAGATGATGTCATCAGATGTAATTGTGGTTGTGAAGATAGGTTCATAACATAAATCTACAGTGATGTCGGAATAATGGTTGGCTTCATAATTTATCGTTGGAACAACAATCTTCCGAACGGATCTATCACCAATATTTGCCCCATTGCGAATTTTCAATATTGCCACGACTGCATTTTCTCGAACTTTTCTGAAGTCATCCGCAAGCATTGCTAAACTGCTAAATGAGTAAGGTATTCACCATGTGGCTGCTCCACCAAAATATAATGACTTCTTTCACATGTGTTAGCCCCCTTGTATCCTCACGATGACCAAGAGTCTGGTCTTTTTTGCCATCAAAATAGATTGCATCAATTTGTTCATCGGCATCATTTGGCCGAGAATCACCAATTAATTTGTTTCTGAATACATTTCTTTCCCTCCTCACTTTGTTTTTGTCGATTATCATTGTCTGATCTAGTTCGGTCACTAAGCCAAGGCCGCAAAGTAGTGCCGTACATATTGTTGCAGTAGCACGGTCAGATAAACCATATCTATCAGCTTCTCGTTCGACGTGTTTTAACCGTAGTCTCATTTGGTCACCTAAACAGAGAAAAGAAACATAAATTAACCAGATTATTTTCTGCTAAAACACAGAATCATGCTTTCAAACTGCATGAAGTACCTGAGAGTAGATCAGTTAATGGCAGATATGGTTCATCAGAGATTGAAGAATCGCCACTTTTCGATGAATTATTAGTAGAAAACATAACACCAGTGTCTGGATCAGAATCTTTTTGCAAATCCATCTCCATGAGTGTCTCTTGTGAATGAGACTTAGCCCTTCTTTCCGATGTTTTGACAATTTTTTTGGTTGTCTTGCGGTCCAATCGTGACATCTGCATACGACCTTTACTACCGATTTTGCGACGCTGATCCATGACAAACAATAATTTATCACGTGGTATCTACATAAGGAAATTGAGAGGTTTAAGAAACAACCTAAACTTTATAGCCTACAGTATATTTATTTGATAATACTGTACTGAATACTACTTCTTACCTTTGTATCTCTTGGACATTTGCACTTGACAACATGGGCTTCAAATTCGCATCCTTCAGACCCAGCGTCGGAACATACTGTGGTATTACATTTGCGCTTTATGATATCAAACACTTTATCTAATTTACGGTCAAAATAGATTCGTTTTTTTTCCTCTTTTGCTTAAAGTTCTGCATGAATTTTTAAATTCGTTCCATTCTTTAACAAATTTACTGTAAATAGAGTTGTATTGATACAGAGTTAGCAAACAATTTTCTCTTCTATAACTCTGCAAAATGATAGGTACCGTCTGCTGTCCCAACATTTTTGTTGTGAAGTTATTGTTTGCTTCGGTAGCACTCTCCTTCATCCATAGTGCTTTGGCTAAAACATTTCTAAGAGTTGGTAAATCTCCAGATGGAATTTCTTCTATTGATGGCCCAACAATTGGACTTGCTGTACTTCTTATTTTTCTTTTTACCCTAGCCATTTTTATTATACAATCAACATAAAATCCAGCAGGTTTCTTTTGTCTAGTATAATACAATATGTCTGTCAATGAGGAAATTTGATTTCCTTTTCAATTTTATTACCGTCTCTATCAAATTATCACAATCACAAAAGGGTAAACGACTATTCGACGCGGCACTTTTCGACGAGGCCCTATTGGATGCCTGAATTATTCGCCTATACAAAACTAGATACTGTAACTTTTGACTTTGGCAAATTTTTAGAAAAAATCCAAGATTTTTACACTTTTTATGATTCATTTCCCTACTTTATTTTGCATCTATTGGCCCCATATTGGGAAAAACACATAAGTAAACTAATAGTTTTAGGTATAAAAGAAATATTACAATTTAAGTTATTTTGGCAGCCGATTGTAGCATCGAATAGACAGCGATAGACACGTGTTTCGCCCATGAGGCTGGGCTCATCAGTATTGCACCGTATTCTTGCCACTTGAGTAATCGACCGCCGTTTTACCAGTCAGTTTAACTCTTATCTTTGTGGAAAGAAAGAGCCAACAAAACCGTCACAGCAGCGTCACGTCACTTAGCGAAGCGTCACTGCAGCTCGCTGTGCTAGTGAGTAATCAGCCTTGTGCTGATAGCCGGGAAGAACGCCTTTCTTCAAATATTACAATATTATATTAACTTTAAATAATGCGAAAAAAACTTTGAAATTTTAGGGATTTTTTGAAATATTATGAAATTTCAACTCAAAAAGTGGGAAGGTTCCTGTTGTCCAAAATCGCTGAAATTTTTTGTGTGATGTATTCTCAAACCTCCACAAGAAATATCTGCGAGAGAATGCTCAAATCCAAAATTAGTACTTTTTCACCCCACCCTACTGCCCATATGTAACCCATAAATCTAATTCAGGCTGCCCATATGTAGCCTATATCAGGTATATAACTGCAGACAGATGCTAAAGCGCTCAAACTGCAAGCAGTGAACTTTGCGCAATGCATAGCAAGGTGCCCCAGTAAAGTGCTCAATCGGCGTAAGCCAAGAGCGTCAACAGACAGTGACCACCGTTTAGATGATAAACTGTTTTATTTTGATCAACGACGCACGAGTACAAAATAATTGACACGGCGAGAAGAAAACAATAAACATAGCCAGGTCAGAGACTTTAAAGAACCGGCCTGCCACGCCCCGTGGAGGCGGGGAGCGGCGTGATTATGGGGTGGCGATGCACCCGGAAGGAAGTCCACCAGCTTAGGTCGCGGGGCCCAGGCTGGGGAGTCTAGGTACTTGTGGAAGGAAAGTGTGGATCGAGAATTTTGTGCGACTTGTCCGCAAAAGTTAGAATGGCGGAACGGGCCAGGGAGACGGGCTTAGCTTTCTGCAAACGCAAAAAGGTCAGATCACGACGGGCCGGGCGACAGAAATTTTATAAAGCCAAGCAGCGCCCACGTCTCCATTACGTGACCGTAACACAGGTACGTTTGACTCCTATACCCGGTCTGCCCGTAGGCAGAGCGGATAAACTTTGGGGTCTCCCACGAGGAAGAGAAGCTTAGCTACAAGGACGATTTGAATACTCGTGGGAGACGAAAATTATATAAAATCTGGAGCAAAGGCTCAATTAATTGGTGTAAAAAAAAAGAAGGTATGTGGAAATATATTGTATGCTTTACTTACTGGAAAAGTGTTGACGTTGAACCAACGAGCACTGATGTGCACTGACCAAACGTTGAGGCAGGTTCGCCCAGATAGGTCGGGGGGACTAGCAATCGAAGCGTAGATATGACTAGGCTACGTTACCAGGAAAAATATAGAATAGTTGGATGAAACTGTGGCGATCCCTGCTACACAATAAAACAAAAAAGGAATATATATTGTCTGGCAACACTTTTAAAAACACAATGACTGATTTGTCCCTGCCTTGTTTTCCTTTTTTTTTTCTTTCTGGTTGTAGCCTACTGGTGCTCACTGCTTATATGCAGACTTGTAGAGTTGACAATAATGGGTTGTCTGGAATTCTTATGGGAAAGAAAACAAAGCAAATGAAGCTGAACAATTACCAAAATTTAAAGTGAAGGAAAAGAAGAAGAAAAGACAAAGTTTGAATTGACTGTGATTTATTAATTGGGCAGAGTTATATTTAAGTAAAATTGTATTCTGTAACTATATTCGTAATTAATTAATTCTGTAACTATATTCGTAATTAATTAATTCTGTAACTATATTCGTAATTAATTAATTCTGTAATTGTATTCGTAATTAATTGATTAAACTTATTCTGTCATTTGTCATGTTTCGATAAAATAGGTTGAAAAATAGAAGTCGGGAGCCCTTCTGGTGTCAGATAGCAATTAGTATAAACCTACATAGTTAAAATTCCCGCAAAACTTTGGAGGTTGCATCGAGTTGATCGGGAAATCATGTTTATCGATGTGTTAAAAGCAACGCGAGGTTGATCCGAGCGGGAAAGAGCAGCATATCGGGAGAAGGTAGTGTGTGATATTCTAAAATATTGAAAATATGAAAATACAGATCCAGTGTTGTTAATGATATTACGTCATTGATAGATGATATGAGTCCATTCACGATATGCAATATATACTTAATTCATATAGCCTATTGCTATTTTATTTTATTGATGATGATTGTATTCTTCATTGAGCTGCAGCATGCTGATGAAACGACAATTGTTTACAGATAAATTGATAATGAAACAATGGATTTAACATACTATGACGTCACACAATTACTGGCGGGTTTTGAGGTTTGCTGTCTTGCGCGCTCGGATGCTTACTGCAGAGCTTCTGTTGTTGGGGAATTGAGCTTCTGATTGCTGGAATCGTCTTTTCTATGACGTAGCCCCTCCACGAGTGAGCCCGGCGTTCCAAGCTTTCCAGACACAGAGGGAACCTTCGATTGAGAGGGAGGCCACTTTTCTAACCACCTCTGCTACCCCACGAGCAGGAACACCCAAGGCCGCCAAAGCCCGAGAGCTCAACGGAGCATAGCTCTCGAGGGAGCCTACGACGAACGGAAGTGACAGGACGTCCCTGCAAGGGCGCTTCCTGTCTTCCAATATGTTTACACATAACTCGCCGTACTTGTCGTGTTTCCTGTCGGCGGCTTTTCCTAGGGAATCCGCTCCGTAGTCGAACGGGAAAGTGACGTCACATACAACCGTGACACCGTCAGGGCGTTGCAGGACAATGTCAGGGCGCAGATCAGCACCGCCCGCTTCCACGTATTGTGGAACCGTAGCCTACTATCTATGGTAAGCAAGGGTTGCCATTCGGCAGGTACAGGCTTCACGATCTCCCACAATACTGAATTGTGTCGTTCCGTGACAACAGGCATCACGGTAGGGCAGTGGTTCAATATAATTTTTTTTTTTTTTTGCATCAGACAAAGCTGTCCATATCCAATGAGGAAGAGTCTCTTCCGCTTTCCCACACGCGCGACATGTGGCAGGCTTTTAAGGGCGGCCATGGCTTGGTTTTGATTTCAAGGGAAGTAGGTTTAGGCGGGCTTTATAAGCAAATGCACGGTTCGCGTGATCCAGGAGCTCCGGTCGCCGAGTCCAAGAATTCGAATATCCGGACAGACAGTGGGCACTGACCGTCTTGCCTTGGTCAGGTTTGGATTCCCACTGTCTCCTCCACCACAAGTCATTATGTTGGTGGAGGGTCGGAACCACTTTTTTTCTTAGGGGAGGGGTGATTTTGGAGCTCCCCGCGGTCAACTCGAGACCGCCATCCGGGCGTGCGGACCAACGTACATTTAGACGACGGGTAGCCGCCGGGACGCGGCCCCACAAGCTTTCGCCTGTTGGGCACGGTCGAGAACGGGCACCTTCAAGGGGGGGTCCTTATTCAAGTAACTGGCTAGCTGGCACGGGGTAGGATCTGGAGTGCCGAACCTCAGACTGGCACAACGCCTAAGCTGCCCGAAAGCGATGGCAGAGACACGGTCGTCAGGAGACGTCAGCATCTTGAAGGCCTGGGCTATCGAAAGCGTGTCGCTTTTGCGACACAGATTCAACACACCAAAGCCCCCCAATGTAGGCTTACAGTAAAAGAAAGCGCTGCACGCTCACCTGGGAAGACGCCACGCCACCTTCAAACACTGCAATACCAGTCGATCGAGCTTCAGAAGCTCATACTGTCTGAAGCGCGCACTCGCAGATGGTATGACGCGGACGGAAGAATGATAGAAGTAAGTGCCAGAAGTTTCTGGCTTGGAGTGAGGAAAGATTTCATTAAAGAGGAAATGTGTTTCTCCAGGGTGAAGATGAAAGGTTGGGTAAAGGACGCATCCGAGGCGTAACCAGTTCGAGCGCCAAGATATTTGTACGTTTCGCCTTTGGGGATGACTCGGATTTCCTCCCCGGCTAGGGAGAAAGGTTCCGGGTCGACCCGCAGACGGGACGCCGACGCTTTCCTATAGGATAAGGTGCCACACTTGCGTGGGTTGAACCGTAGCCCGGACCAGGAAGAGAAGGGATCAGTAGTAGATAAGAGGGAGATCATCTGCTCGCGATCGGAAGAAACGAGACAGATGTCGTCCGCATACGCCATACAACGTACTTTGATGTCTTTTTTAGCAGGAAGGTTGTAGCCGCAATCCGTTTTGTCACGGACGCCCTTGAGGAGCACCTCGATGACCAAATTGAATAGCAGCTCAGACAACGGGCAGCCCTGACGGACTCCCCGCCCCACAGGGATACGGTCGGTTTCACCATTGCCACAGCGGACGGTGCAGGTGTTGGCGACGTATATGTCGGAGATGCACTCCATAAGGTCTGTGGGGGCGTCAAAATGACGCAGGATCTCGGCTATGCATTCGTGCCGGACACTGCCAAAGGCGTTTCGAATGTCCAGAAACGCAACCGACACAGGCCTTTTGCGTGACTGTGCATCCGAGAGGATGGTGTCGAGCATGAACACATGCTCGTAGACGCCCTCCGTGAGCATGAATCCCTTTTGCTCTCGGCTGATAACATTCCCCTCCACCGCCCATCGCTGCAAGCGTCGGGCCAATACGGCGGCGTAAATCTTATATATGTTTCGGCAGATGGAGATGGGCCGCCAGTTGCTGACGTCGTGCAAATCACCCTCAGGGTCTTTGCATATGAATGTGATCCTGCTGGTTCTCCACTGGTCCGGTACACGACGGTTGATCCGGCAGGTCTCGAAAAGGCTGGCCAAGAGTCCCCCTCTTGGGTCCAGAGTCTTCCAGAAACCATAGGACAATCCGTCAGAACCAGGGGCGGAACCGACATCAAGCGACTGGAGGACCGCCTCCACCTCCCGGGCCGTAATGGGACCTTCACCGTCATCGATGAGGGAGAGGTTTACATTGCCATACTCGTAACGGTGGGCGTTCATCCACTCAGGCATCTGCGAGCAACTCCCAGCTTTAGGAGCGGTCATGTCACATCGAAATCTCTCCTCAATTTCTTGAGGGGGAATTTCGCAGTGAAGGTCGCAGTTTTTTCCTTCAACGATCCGACGGACCGTTCCCTTCGCGTCCCGCGAGAAGGCGGCTCGCAACTCCACTCCCCTACGATATCGGGCTCCGTTCCGCGCGAACCCCCACCGTCCGACCGAGGAGAACCCCCGTTCGAACGACGGCGAGCCGCGCGAGCCCGGGCGCCACGATTGAAGCGTGGTTTGCGAGGACGTGTCCTCTTGGGCGGCGAAGTGCCAGCGGTCCACTCTTCCAATTCAATGCAGAACTGGTCGAAATTTATGCCACCCGCTAAAGTAAGGTTCACTAAACTGCAAAGAGCCCACCTGGAGCTCTTCGTCTTACTTTCCCTGACCGGTTCAACAAGGTCTTGGATGGATCGTTGGGTGTGATGGACATCCCTGGGAGTCCGGGGTCATGCGTGGCTTGGTTGCATGCCATGGTGTCGCTTCGGGGTCGAGTCAAGGTTTGGGAAGAGATAGTTGAATGGAATTCATTGTGAGTGGTTTGGGTAGGTGGGGAAAGGGTTGGGCTTCGGCAGACAGCGTCGAGGTACAAGATTGTATATAGGACAGATGGAAACAGGATTAAAAGATAAGGAGGAGTGAGATGGGTAGTGTTGGAGAGACTTGGAAGAAGAGGTCTGCATGGACGGCTTGGAAGAGCTGATTGAGTCCCCAGCTTCAGCTCCGGTGGTAGCCGTCCGAGGCAGAGAAGATGGGCGCGAAGCAGGCTTGGATAAACCGAGCGAGTCCACTGCCACGGCTCCGGAGGAGGTCGGCTTGCGCACACTGGAATGGCCATGAAGGTATATACCTCCATGGGACATTTTCCTATTTGTGGTACGTAAGCACCAAAAATAGTACTACTGGCAACTTTGCCAAAGTGCTCCAACTGCAAGCAGTGAGTTTTGCGCAATGCATAGCAAGGTGCCCCCAGTAATTTTGCTTGTTCAATTTCATTTTGTGTTTGTTTAAAAGATCTCAAAGTCTAGACAAATGCTGATCGAGGTGTATATCATATTAGTATGGGTTGCCCACAAACCTTTGAATCACTGTGTGGGTAGCCCATGGTCTGCCCATAAAAAATGGGGGCAGCCCATGGTCTGCCCATAGAAAATGTGGGCAGTCCATGGTCTGCCCATAAAAAATGTGGGCAGCCCATAGCCTTATCATGAAAAATGTGGGTAGCCCATGGTCTGCCCATAAAAAATGTGGACAGCTTATGGTCTGCCCATAAACAAAGTGGGAAGCCCATCAATATTTCATGCTTAGCCCATGATCAATAATTTTATGTGGCTAAATTTATTAAAATGCATTTATAAGATCACGCATTTGAAGACTGGAAGTTTTATATTCCACCTTGTCATTTAGCAACACATTCTGCAAGAAAGCCCATATTGGGCACATATGGCAAAAACACAAAAACCCACATGCCCACAAGCCCATTAAAATAGTATATGGGGCCCATATGGGCTTGCTGGCTGGGAACCTTACCGGTATGTGATATTACAGTATTAGGATATTAGCGTAGGCCTACCAATATTTACGCAGTTGTTATTTTTGTGTAGGCTGCTTCTATAGTCTATGTCGGTGTCCGGACATTGTCCGCCCCGTCGCGCAAGTTCGACTCTTGGGGTGTGCGCTTGAGCAACGCGTTCTAAGGACTGCTCTCCATTCAGTGACATATAATGGATGGAATAATTTCCCCGCAATAACACCTCAACAATCATAAACTTCACTCTGTCAATCTCGGTACCGGCTCTGCGTCAAGAGCCTCTACAAGTACGGTATGCAAAATTACCAGGAATAACTTATCAAGGCTTTGTCAGTCCGAGAATAAAGATTCAAAACCAACCAACCAGCAATTAATTAACCCGAAAATTCTTCATGCAAAAACTAAAAAGTTAATGTCATAGACATGACTCTTGCACTTGCACTGTTTTTTTTGGAACAACAATTGAATGTTCATTTGTTAAAAAACTATTTTTATTTTAAAGTGCCTCTGACAGGAAAATAAATTTGGTAAATTTACCTAAGATACCAAAGAGATGACACTAACAAACTTCCCTGACCAGCAAATAGTAAAAAATATCAACAGGCCAATAAGTTACACGCTTGCAAACTTTCGTTCACTTTCGGCGAATCTGGCACTCATTCAATTGCGAAAATAAAAACGGCAACCACGCTGTGACGTCACCGTGGGTGGGAAGGATACATTCTTTCTCTGTGGTGAGTTGGTAAGATATGGTACGACTACTCCAAAAGGTCAATGTGTGGGGCTCTATTGGTCTAAAGCATGTGCAAAATGAGAATTACCGAAAGGAAAAAGTCAACTTATTATTACTATCAGGTTTTGATCAAATAGATTGAGTTTATTTTTATCAAACAGCATCTCAATTCAATTGAAATTGCAGTTTTTCTAAACTCTTGTAGGGCTACAATTTGGATAATTTTTTATTTATCCTAATCTGGCTATAGCCATTTGCAGTGTAACAGCAGTATCTCACAGACAGTAGCCTACACTTAATTTATGGTTGAGGTAGGCCTAATACCTGGAAATTGCTGTTTATGTGACAGAGTCAGTGACAAAGACGTGTGCTATATTTTCATGCTTTCAAACAAAACAAGGTGCTGAGAAGAAAATAGTCAAAGTTTTCTTCAAGTATTCGAAGGATGGACCATACAAAACTAGTCGTATATGTTCTCTTCACCTCACTGGAGATGATTTTGTTAACACCACCAACCCGATTTGGATCTTCTCAGCAATGAGTGGCGTGCTGGGAACTGTTGGTGGTGCGTTTGCCACAAGTGCGAGTCTATGTCCCAGCCCAATGAATGTGTATGTTGCCATGAAGTGCCATAGACGAAAGAACTTTTGAAGAAAGACGCATCTAGCTGTGTTACCAATTTGACCGATTTTGAGGCACACTTACATCCCGCAGTTCTGAGGACTTTTTTTATGAGGAGCAGGAAGAACTGGAGAAAAAAACAATAAACCGAAAGGAGAAAACGGAGACCTATCAAAAGAGTAAGGATGCTACATTAGGCTAAAAATACCCTAAACGCTAAAGAATGCACACTAAACGAAGTGATTTTATTTCCTTGCAGGCAGTATCGGTAATTAGTCGCTTTACAGGCATGTATTGGAGTGGATACTACAAGGTGGTGCTCTCGGAAGCAACAATCGAATTGCGCTGCCGTCATGCTTTGTTTGGCGAATTTGAAACAATTTTCAAGTCCAGATAGCCGCTACACCGGATTTCAATGGCCAACTGAAGGCACACTATGAGGGAGAGAGAGGGAGAACTTTTATTTATTTATGAATAGTGATGAATGATGATGAATTAAATATGAATGATGATTCGTACGATTTCTTCATTTTTCACTTCAAGTATATTTTAGGTTTTGTAGGAATCCTTGAAGACCAACTCCACTTCCTCGTAGTAAGGATCGGGAAACGCTGGGGCAAAGTCCTAGTAGGCCAACGGAGCTCTGGCACTAGCAATGGCCTGTGCTAGTCAAATCATGGCTCAACATACCTCATGAATATTACAAAGATAAAGTATAACAAGAACAGCGTAAAGGGAACAATCCCTTTGGGAGGTTCCTCGCTCGGTAGGACTCCAGTTTGTGGGCAGGCTGGACCAGATCGTCACAATGCTACTGCCCCACAAACAACACAGCAACAAATGAAAAAGAAACTCAGAAAAAAATGGAAAAACAAAACATTGAAAATTGGAACATGGAACGTTAGAACACTTTACCAAAAAGGAAAACTTGATAATATCATTGAAGAAATGAAGAGATTGAAGATCAGCATTCTTGGTTTGGCTGAAATGCGTTGGAACGATAGTGGGCAAATAAAGAAGAATGGTTACAATGTAATTTACTCAGGAAATCAAAAACACTCTAATGGAGTTGGAATAATACTTCATCCCAAAGTTTGTGCTAATTTGTCTGGGTTCTGGGCAATTTCAGACCGTGTTCTTCTCGTAAAACTAAAGAACTTACAACATGACATTAGTCTAATACAAGTATATGCGCCAACAAGTACTGCTTGTGATGAAGAAATTACCACATTTTACGGCGACATTGAAAGAGCTCTACAAAACTGTAAACACAACGAAATACCAATTATAATGGGTGACTTCAATGCTAAGGTCGGAAATATTGCTCATGGAAAAACAACTGGAAACAACGGTTTAGGATACATGAATGAAATCAATCAATCAATCAATCAAGTTTATTTTCGGCATAGCTCCACATTCATTTTCAAAGTACACATCAGGAGATATAACAAATAGCTTTTTTTTTTATATGGAAACTACACCATGGAGGCACTGAAAAAACCATGCGGTTATCTAAGTCAAGGTGCCCCCACATGGGATGTTTTACTGGATACAATATATAATTGGATTAATAGTACAGAAAAAACAAACAAACACAAAGAAAAACAACAACAACAACAAAAAAGGAAAAAAAAAAAAAAAAAAAGTTATCAACAACAGTAGCCTAAAGCAACAATATAATCACAAAATGACACTTAAATGGGTCAGTAACTGGTAGCCTAGGACAGTTTATCAATGCCAATAATGTAAATAATGCCAAAAATCAGCTTTAGTAATTTGAAATGAGTTGTTTTTTATATTCCTTTTTGAAAGAAGAAAACGACAACATTGTGATTTGCTTTGGGATATTATTCCACAAGGTTGCTCCAGCATATTTAATGCATTTTTTCCCAGAATTGAAATTTATTTGCTGAATATATATAGACTCTTTCTTAGCACTTCTGGTTGAATACTTGTGAATGTCTTTAGATTTTGTGAACATGTTTTCAAAATGATTTGGTAATATATTATGGTGGATTTTAAACATAAATTTTCCTAGTTCTAGTCGATGAATATCCTCTATCTTGAGTATATCAAACTCCTTATATTTGGGGGAAAGTTTTGTGTAGTAGTCACAGTTGGCTATACATCTCAGTGCATTGTTTTGCAAGGTGTTCAGAATTTTAAGATTGGAAGAGTCAGCTGTGCCCCAGCTTGTGATGCCATATTGGAGATGAGTATATATAAGAGCATAGTATAACATCATCAGTGTTTTTTCATCTATATAATGCTTAATCTTATACATAAGACCAATAGATTTTCGCAATTGTTTTGTCAGTTTTTCTATGTGATGTGTCCATTTCATTTTGTCATCAACTACAACACCTAAGTATTTTACATTGTCTGTGCGATCGATTTGGGTTCCATTGATAGATATTGCAAAGTTTTCATTTATATTATTTCCTCCTTTCTTAATTAGCATATACATAGTTTTACAATAATTCAAAGAAAGCTTGTTGTATCGAAACCAATTATCAACTTGCAGAAGTTCTTGGTTAACATTACTTTGGAGATCATTTAGTGTATTTGCTGACATGGATAACAAGGTGTCATCTGCAAAGAGGGTGGTTTGTTTTTGAAAGAGGCACAACATTGATTGAATGGTGTCACGAACAAAACTTGTACATTGCCAACACCTGGTTTATGAAAAACCCTGAAAAACTTTGGACTTGGAAGAGTCCTGATAATCACACGAGAAATCAAATTGACTATATTCTGACATTTCAAAAATTTCGAAATACTATCACAGATGCTTCCACAATTCCTACAGCCGACTGCGACAGCGATCACAACCTATTGGTTGCCAAGTTTAGACTCAGACTACAAAAAGTTAAGAAACTTAAAAAGAAACAAAAAATTGATTGGAACTTCTGCAAGGACATTAGCCTAAGAAATGAATATCAACAAAAATTCGAAAATGAAATGATCAGCTCAAAAATCAACAACAAAAACGCAACATCAACAGAGGAAGACTTCAACGTGATTAAACATTCTCTAATCAAAGCAGCTGAAATTTTTTCCACGGTTGAAGCCTCAAAGCATAAGAACTGGATGAAACCCGAAATTTTAGATATGATCAAAGAGAGAAGAAAATATAAGAACAAGAATGACTTAGAATATAAACGCTTAAACAACAAACTAAAGAAGGCTTGCAACGAATCAAAAGAAGACTTTCTCAATAACGAATGTGCTACTATTGAAAAAATCTAAAATTTCACACCAGGTGAAGCACACCAAAAGATTAAAGCAATAACAAGAAAATTCCAATCAGTACACAAATCTGGGTGTTTAAAGTCTAAATCAGGTGAAATACTTTTGGAAGAAGACAAGATCCTTAACAGATGGAAAGAATACATTGAAGAGTTATATGGGGACCCAGAAAGAACAACAAAACGGTTTAAATTCTCTGAGCCACTTTCAGGACCAACCATCTTAAAAAGTGAAATAACATTTGCTTTAAGTAAAACAAAAACAAACAAAGCATTAGGCCCAGATGAAATAAGCACCGAAATGATAAAAGCACTAGATGACATTGGCATTGACGTACTCCACGCACTCTTCAACAAAATATATGACACCGGTGAAATTCCAACTGATATGACAAAATCTATTTTCATTACAATCCCGAAGAAACCAGGCACAAGAGAATGCGAAGAACATCGCACAATTAGTCTGATATCCCATATTATTAAACTACTGCTGAGAGTCATCATGAACAGAGTTAGAAACAAATTACACCCAGAAATAAACGAATGCCAATATGGGTTTATGCCTGATAAAGAAACAAGGAATGCGGTCTTCATTCTGAAAAACCTCGCTCAAAGATCAATCGAAATGCAAAAAGACCTGTACTTGTGCTTCATCGACTATAAAAAAGCTTTTGATAGAGTTCAACACAATGAAATGTTATGCATGCTCGATAGAATTGGAATAGACGACAAAGATCTAAGAATCATTTAAAATTTATATTACGAACAATCAGCTGCTATCAGGATAAATGATGACTGCAGTGACTACACGCCCATTCAGAAAGGAGTAAGACAAGGTTGTGTGCTATCACCTGACCTTTTCTCATTATACAGCGAAATAATTTTACGACATATTGAAGATGAAAGAGGTATTAGTATTGGAGGAAACAACATTAACCACATACGATATGCTGACGACACCGTTTTGATAGCCGACTCGGACGTAAAACTGCAGAACATATTAGATATTGTGTGTACGAAAAGCAAGATATTTGGCATGGAATTAAATAAAAAGAAAACAGAAACAATGGTCATAACAAAGAAAAAAGCAACCGAAACTCCTATTTGTAATTTATCAGTTAATGGAACAATTCTTAAACAGGTCCAAAAATTCAAATACCTCGGTACTATGGCTGGGGCGGATCCAGGTATTAACGTTAGGGGGGGGCGATGTCATTGATATTCAGGCAAGTGATCAGCCCGGCACAAACAACGACGGGGGTCTCCCCTAAAAAATTTAGGTTGAATTTGATGAGTTCCGAGAGCATTTCGAACACAAATTATGAGAAATTGAAATTCTATAACTTAAAAAACCTTCAACAATGCTGTTGTTTAACAAAGGGAGGGATGAAGAGCTGATACGCCCTTGCCATGTCAAGTTGAAGCCTGAACAACTTAGCCGCATTTATAGTTGAGACTGAAGGTTTCACTCTTGCTTGTTTCACGGCAATTTAAAAATTGACCTCGGAAAGATAGCTAATAACAGGTAGCCTAATTCTGTCTTCCCAATATTGATGCAAACATTGAGGATTGAGGTTATAGACTTACTAAATAAACTTCGAGGTTTTATTCCTCTGACAAGTTTTGAATTGTTACAAAGAGCAATGAGGAAAGGTTATGCATACATTCAACATATAATGAGCAACAAAAGTGGGGGCCAGGTCAAAACACTGGGTTATGCTCCACCCCCCGCAGAATCGCCACTATAGGCTAGGTATCGATTGTAAATTTTTATTTTGGACCAGCGAAACACTACAATTTGTACAATAGAATGGCAGCTAAACATGATTTAATGACGACCAAAAGATATAGGCCTAGTCCTCCTTAAAACGTGTCATGCACGGTCGCTGCACCAGACAAAAAAAGAGAGTAACAATAACAGAAACAACTATTTCTGTGGACTTCACAAATAAAATGAAAATAAAAGCTACTTTGCCGGTAGGCCTACGGGTAATAGCCTACTAGCAGGTGTCGTACCTTTGACTACAACACAAAGTCAAGTTTGCGGTTTCTACTGTTGGCAAATCGATTTATCACGGAGTCTGTGTCAATTAAAATGTCCCGATGCTGGTATAGTAAGGCCAACCCATTCAGTCTTTCCTCGCCGATGTTGTTCCTCAGGCAGGTTTTCAACGACCGAAGAAATGAACAGCTTCTTTCGGCTGATGCCACGCTGACTGGCAAGGTTAATAGTATTTTTAGAAGAGAGTGTACGATTGTGTACACATTTTTATCACACGGTTGTAAAGCTTTTTCTGCAGTCATCGGTAAGACTGCAGCTGTGCAGCAGTCGCCAGAACAGTTTTATTTTCCCACTTCTCCTTCCATAGTTGGATCTCTGAACATAGAGCAGATTCCACCAAATGACTTTTGTCAATGCTATCGGGTCGGTACTTGAGCAATTTCGTGGTAGCAATGATGTTAGGTGTCAAGATGCAAAAGTCTCATTGAAAAAAAATTGAGCTTTGCTGTTTCTAGATGCAATTTCAAGGTAGAATTCCAGATAGGCTAGGTTGGTTGACGGAGCAGGTTTTTGCAACTTTGACGGTCAGACGTGGAACTAAAACCATTGGTCAGACATGGAACTAAAACCATTGGTTTTAGTTCCATGTCTGACCGTCAAAGTTGCAAAAATCTGCTCCGTCAACCAACTTATCTAGGCTAAGGGATTTCTGGCTATGCTCTACAGTGCCGGCAAAAAGTTTAGTAACTTTTTAAATTTTAGTAATTTCGTTCGGTAATTAGACTCTGCGATGAAATAATAGCCTTATACTATGTTATTATTATAGCCTACCCTAGCCTAACCTAATCTTTGAACATGGCGAAAGACTTATTCAGCATTGCTTTCGACATGTTGTTTTCCAAATCGTATACATATAAATGAACAATAAAGCTACTTTCTTGGGTTTTAGGGGGGGCGATCGCCCCAATCGCCCCCCTCTGAATCCGCCCCTGTACTATGGTGAATTGGGATGCAAGAGACGAAACAGAGCTAAACATAAGAACAGCCCAAGCAAAAGCAAGCTTCCAACAAATGAAACCAATTCTTTGCAATAAAAATATCTCTTTCAAAACAAGATCTAGAGTTTTAAAATGCTATATTTATCCTGTTTTTCATTACAACTCTGAAACCTGGAATATTTCAACAAAAATGGCAGAAAAGATTAATGCTTTTGAAATGTGGTGCTTCCGTAGAATGCAACGCATTTCATGGCTGGCAAAGAAAACAAATAAAGAAATTCTACACCAAGTGAACCAAACCAGAACTCTGTTAAAAAGTATGAAAACCAGACAATATAAATTTCTCGGCCATGTAGTAAGAAAGCAAAAACTGGAGCATCTCTCTTTAACTGGTAAAATTTTTGGAAAGCGGGCACCTGGCAGACAAAGACAAACACATCTGGAACAATTTAACGACAAGACAGAAACAATCATCCATGCAACATATAATAGGAACATTTGGTCTAATTATTCATCTGAGGCCGTCGATGCCTGGTTCAGGCAAGGCAATTAAAGAAGAAGAAGGAATGTATCCAGTACAGTTTTATTAAACTGCAAAAAACAATAAATCTTTGAAAAAAGCAACCGATTGTACCAACTCCGACCAAACTGTGATCCACCAATTACATCTAGAAAGCATTTGTTTCATCCGTCGCTAACAACGCCCACCCACGATGACGTAATACCACCAAAGTCGTCCCAGAGCAGTGAAATATGAGTTTTGCCTGTGGTGGCGCTGCGGAACTGTCGTTTTGTATAAATTTCGCCCTAACCAGTCGAGCTTTGAGGTTAAGATTAAAAAGTTCGCTAAGCATAGTTTTGCGCTAGAAAATGCTTAGAAAATTTACTATACTTGGGTCCAACCTGTCAGGGGCACTTTAACCTTCTAGATTCTCCACCTAACTATAATTGTATTAATAGGCTGTGTTGTCTATGTAATTGTGTAATTTTCGTTCTTTGCTATGTAAATTTCTGTTATTCCCACAACTTCTGACACAACACAATGAAATGAAAGTATCAATCTGTTCTTTCGTATGAGACTAGATCAAATTTCAGGGCAGGTGGTGGAGAGCCAGGTGACTGTAGTTTCGTCCAGCGTTGCTATACCATGCGTTCCATTTGGTGCCTTGTAAATGGGACATTCGAGAACGACATGGTCAGCAGTTTGTTCCTCCGCACCGCATTCGCAGGCCGATGAGGGAGCCAGACCCCACTTGTGCATGTTGGAATGGAAGCGACCGACTCCGGTTCGGATTCTGTTGAGCTTGACCCAAGTCGGCCGAGGCAGGTCCATACTAGGGAGGCGCGCCACCGGGTGAGATATAAAACCATGTAGTTTGGTGTCGGTGGCGCACAACGTTGCATTCCAAGCACTGGCGCCGACTTACGGGGTGGCCACGCCACCCCGTAACCGCTGTGGCGGGGTGGCAGCCACCTCGTTTAGGTTACATTACTTACTGCAAATAAATGTAATTTGAACAGACGTTTAAATCTTTTTTTGATCATTGGTTTTCGCTTCAAGTCAACGTAAAGCAAGAGGTGAACCAATAGTCCAATACAGTACCGTATTGCGAAGAAAATGATTGTTTTTGTCACAAGCATGATACTTGAGTAACATCAAGCAAGCTACGTGAAAATTACGCAACACGTGGCTGAGGCATTCCATTATAATTCAACAAATCCAAATAACCACTAAGTCTTTAATTTTGATGACTAAAGCATATGTCATAGTATGTGAAAAATGCATCTCGGCAAAACAAAAATTTAAAAAATCGGAAAAGCGGTTTTCGAGTAATCGCGTTCTGAAGTTTTGTGGCTGTCACTAAGTGGCGCTGTTGATGTTTCCAATGTTTTTTGATTTTAGGGTTATATTTGAGGTAGAAAGTTGGTTGAAGTGTCTATTCCACCATTTTTCATGATGCAGAATTCAAAAATGATGTCAATTTTAGTCTACAAGAATTAGCTAAGGAGTTGTGTGGCATTTAAAAAAAATTGGGGGACCAAATGCCAACCCCCAAATTTCCATGTGGGTAACAAGATATCCCAAAATTTTTATTTGTTCTTTAAAGTTTCTTGCGTATACTTCATGATAATATACTGTTTATTTATGAGACTTTTGTCCTTTTTGCACAATGCAACCTTTTATCAAAGACTTGCATGAGAAGTTATATGATCTATTAATGCAATATTTGAATGATGCACGCTTATGATGTCACAATAACAATTACAGATTTTCCCAAAAAACTTTTTTCATTGTGAAAATTGCTCAGGAAAACCAGCCCTTGTTTCAAAATTGCAGTAAAATTGCATCTACGAAACACACTTAGTAAAAGTCAGACAAAAACATGCAGTTTGAAAGTTTTTAGGTTGCCATATTGTGCTATCCGCCACCCCGTGCAAAAATAAAAGTCGGCGCATATGATTCCAAGTATCTTCCAACTTCCATGAAGTGTGCTGCGCTGATGGCATGATCGCTGAATGGATATAGTAATTCAACAGCAGCTGGAACAAAGAGGTGTCTTGACTTTAGTTGCCGGGGGGATTCCTGAGGTGGGATGTTGAGTTTTGCATGAAGCAAGTGGTTAGGATCCCCCGCCCGACGAGCCAGGTGTATGATTGTTTTTTTGTTTTTCATATCTTTACCCTGCATTGCGGGAAAGCGGACTTGAGCGCTATCCATCGGTGTACGCCTTCCGACGTACTCCTGACCCACGCTGCAGCCGACGGCAATATCTGTTTCCGGTTGTCTACTCTACTTATTACTGAAATTTGGTACTACCCATTACTCGAAATCGATCACTGGGTAGAGGCAATTATCGTAAAGTTTCTTGCCCAGAGAAACAACAGCAAGTGTGGGCGGCTGGAGTCGAACATGCAGGCTCTCGACTGCGAGCCCAACGCGCTAACCACTCGGCCACTGCTGCCGACGATGATGGCTCCCTTTTGGCGGAGCTCAGCAGGTTGGATGCCTGCAAGGATTGGTAAATACTCTGTTGGAGTTGGGCGCTGGCATCCAGTCACAGTTCGCAATGCGTCGTTGATTGGGCTGTCGATGAGGCGGGTGTGGGCACTGCGGCACCAGGCAGGGGCACAGTATTCAGCAGTGGAGTGAACCAGAGCCAGGGTTGCAGTGCGCAAGGTGTCAGCACCTGCACCCCAAGTTATGCCTGCCAGACGTCTCAGCAGGGCGACACGAGATGTCAGCTTTTTGCGTAGTGACTGTAAATGGTGACGGTATGTGAGTGACCTGTCAAGTGTAACCCCAAGGTATGTGGTTCTGGGCAGGGCGGCAGAATTTTGCTGTTAACGGTCACTTTCAGGTCACGTTTTGCCTCCCTGTTGTTAAGATGGAAGGCTGCCGTCACAGTTTTACTTTCGCTGAGCTTCAGTTTCCATTGATGAAGGTATCCAGATATGGTCGTCATGTCTAGGGATGGGCAATATAGAATTTCGAATAGTTGCAATCCGAATATCTAATTATTCGAATTGAAATGACATTTCGAATCGAATTTTCCAAACCGAAATTAAAATATCCACTTTTCAGACTATCAAATTTTTCATCGATTTTTTGCCGATCAATTACATTCGGCTCAGCGATAGCTAGTCGCTCTAGCAAAAACGGCTAGCCAGCTCTTTACCAGTGCGGTTTGTAAACGTCGGAAGACCGTTGTGCTGTGGATTTGCATCGTACGAATGGAACACAATTCAACTCTGGGTGAGGCTACTGCTACACCTAGTGTCGTAAGTTCCACAACAATGCAGCAATCCAATGAAATGGATGATCTGTTGAGCTCCGGTCTTGAAGCGACGAATACTTCAGCATCAACTAACGACGACAACGAACAGCTTTGAGTTACCGAAGAAAACCGATCCTACCTTAAGGCAAAAGTGCCATACAGCGATGCAATTTCTGCTATGCGTTTTAGCCTCAAAATAATATTCATGGCACAAAATTCTGCAACACAGTAGGCTACATCATTATAACATAGCATGATGCTCTTTGTATACCGGACACTTGTATCATTACCAGATAGTGAGCTCTGATAGATGAGCATTATCGCTATATCTTATCTTAAACTTAAAAAAGGGCCCTTCAGAAACAAAAGTGCCCTTTTTTTGTAATCCTGCCCCCCCCCCCCCCCCCCCCCCCAGTCAAAACTCATTCTGGTGCCCCTGGTTAAACCACCAATCAGATAATCGTATGAAAACGTCTGGCAAGTAGGTGATAATACGATTAACTGATTTCATCCAAGGATGCCAGAGCTTGGTTTTTCCACCTAGATCTGGGTTTTTTTGACCACATCTGGGTTTTAAGTTTTTTTATTTCAAATTTAGGTAAATCTAGGTTTTTTTGGTTTTTAACTTTGTACAGAGCTTGCACGGTATTAAGGCACTGGGATCTTCGATAAATGGTCCACACTGCAACACAAAAATGATAAGGTAGCCTACCGGTAATGTTTTTTGCATCAGCTACTGCAGTCAGTGAGGTACAGGATGCTGAAGAAATGATCCAATTTTATGAAAATGTGGATAACTAAAAATTGGAGTAGTAGAACTATTTGTGTTACTGAACTATTGAACATTTATTTATTGTGAATTTGAGTTATTCTTTTCAACGTTGTGTTCAAATGAAAAAGGCTAAGCAGGGTTTATTGCTAAGAACCAAGTTATCGTAGTTGTACACCAAACTGTAGCCTAAGCAGTAAGCAGGCATGATGATTCTCCTCAGCCCCAGTCTACAACTCACACAGCAAAAAGTTTAGTTCAAAAGTCAAAACTAACCTTGAAGTAATGGCTAGCCTATACATACACTCATACATCTAGCCAGTTTTAGAAATTTTGGTTAAACACACACTGAACCTTGCTAGCTAGACGCTTTACCATAAAGGTAATTTTGAACCAAAATCTTTGCTGTGAGCCCATATAGGCCTACCAAGCTCTTGTTTTTGTATATAGTTATATTACATATATTTAATATATATTTTAGATTCTATTTGAATAAGACCTTCTGATGATCTGTTAGGTGAAACAGTCTGTAAAGGCTTCAGATAGTAATAACTATATTTGATTGAGTTATATTACATATATATTAACTACCATACCAACATAAGCATGTATATTGTATAATTATATATACGTGTTACTATTTGTAGCTTTCTGAGGCTTCTGTGTAATGATTTAAAATGGTGCTGAAAGCACACGCAGGTTTTTTTAACCGCTTTACTACATATTTTCTGGACCTGGGTTTTTTTTGCCTCATCTGGGGTTTTTTTAGCACACAATCTAAGTTTATTGGAAATTTGTCGCTGGCATCCCTGATTTCATCTGTATTAACAACAACTATAGGCCACATATAGTGTACGCAATACTCATCAACTATATTTTTCTACCTGGTTGATTTGTTTTAGTACTAAAGCTAAGAAAACATTCTTTTTAACATCTTGTTACTGCTTAGATAAATGGATGAATTACAGAAACAAGAGTATTACTTAGCCAAACAGTTGAAAGACTTGTGCAATGAAGAAGGAAAAGAGACAAGTCCGAACGATTCAGCATATGTATTATATTCTTTTGGATTATTGTACTTACAAAAAAGTCCAAATAAAATATGCTTAATTCAAAGTGCTGCATTTTTTAATGCTTCTATTGTTCGACAACCAAACAATCAAAAATTCCAAAAAGGCTTAAAAAAACTATGCTGTCAGGTCTTGAAATTAGCAAATGCTGCAAGGCTTGATTCCGATCTTGTAGAAATATCTTCAGAAGTTGCTTTAAAAGTGAAAGAAATGAGGAAGTATACAACTCATGTTTTGGAAAGTTTAGAAAATATTCCAGTTGGTTTGCGTGGTGATGTGTTAAAAGATAAGGAAAAAGATAAAATTTTTCGTATTCAACAACTTCAGATCAAGATAACAAAGTCTTACACTCAAATAATGAATTACATCTCTGATGAATGCATTCAAGTCATGGGTGAGCCCCCTTGTCAATTTTCTATTGCAGGATTGGGCTCTCTTGCTCGCAAAGAAATTACTCCTTTTTCTGACTTTGAACATATAATTATCTTGGCAGAAGGAGTGCAACATGAATTGAATTATCAAGACATTTTAGAGTACTTTCGATTTTTTTCTGTCATATTTCAAATTATTATTATCAACTTGAAAGAAACCATCATTCGTAGTGTAGCAGTTCCATTATTAAATGATGATTCTTTTGATGGAGGTGATTGGTTTTTTGACGATTACACACCATGTGGGATCAAGTTTGATGGAATGCAACTTCAAGCTTGCAAAATTCCTCTGGGAAGAACCAGAGAAACTAAAAAGAAACAATTTACAATTGAGTTGATTAAGCCAGTGAGTGAAATGGTAAAATACCTGGAAAAAGAAGAAGACATGAAGAATGGGTATCATCTTGCTGATATATTAACTAAAACATGTTTTGTGTCAGGGTATGAAAAAGTTTATGATAAATTTCACAAAGAAGTAGATCAAACTTTAAAAAATCAAGATTCTTTTGGTTTTAAAATTCTTACTGATCAGCTTAAAAAAAACTTGGAAACATTTAATGCATACAGTAACATTTCGAATCTCAAGCTGACTACATTCTTTAATCTTAAAAGTGTAATGTATCGTAGCTCAACTATTTTTATATCAACATTGGGTAGAAAACATTGCATTCAAAATAACAGTTGCTTTGAAATTGTTGATGAAATGCTGAAACAAAATGTTATTAGCCCTCGTACTGCGCACATGCTCTCTTATGCTATCAGCATAGCATGCGAATGCCGACTGAAAGTCTACATGTCTACAAAAGGCCAAAATGACTTCATGGGAGGAAGAACGATTCATACAAGCAAAAAAAGTATTCTTGATCTTGTAGAATATCTTGGCGAAGAAAGTGTGGCTGATTATTTCACAACAGCTTACTGTTTGCAAGAAGCGGTGAAAAGTGGAAATTCTAGTGAGCTAATGGAACTTGGTTGTGATATTTTTGTTCGTTTTGCGATTGTGTGGAACTTACAGCTGTTTCACGTTATTGCTAATGAATGGAATATTTATGCACAAAGAGATGAACCAGAACTATTTGATGATGATATAAAAATACGATTTGCAGTTTGTGACATGTACACCAAACACAAAGACTATCAGAAAGGATTGGAACTTGCTGAGTTTTTTGAAAATGTCACAATAAATAATCCAAAGCTAAAAGCTACTACACTGAGCCCAAAAGCCATTTGTTTGACAGAATTGGGTGACCATCAAAATGCGATTACTTACATAGAACATGCAATTGAAGAGACAAAAATTTTGGATTTAGACACAGACGAACGCTGCATTGTACTGGGTGGTATGTTTACATATCTAGGTTTTTGCCAGGAAAGTTTAAAGCAATATGATACTGCTGTTAGCTCTTACAAACAGGCACTGCATTATATGAACTATTCAGCATTTCCAACTCAAAAAAGAGAAATAGCTCGTGTCTATCTTGGTCTAGGTCGTTGTTATTTTTGAGTTGAAGATTATGAAAATTCTATTCTACATTTAAATCCATCTCTTATTGCGTGTCGTTTTTCAAACATTGATGTTGCTGTTATGTTTGAGGTTTATTATTTTTTGGGATTGAGTTATTTTCAGCAGCAAAAACTCTTCATTGCGTTGCATTATCATCAAAAGCAACTTCGACTTATGCTTCAGCATATTCCCAAAGAGCAACAAGAGCTATATGAACCTGTTAAAAGGTGTAAATTTTTAATTGAATACATCACCGGAATGTTGCCCCGTGTTGATGATAATTGTGTACCAATCGAATCCAGAGGTTAGTGTAACTCATGATCTGTCAAGCTTCTCTTTTGATGACTAGATAGCCTAATGATGATATTGATGGTTAGTACAGCTCAGTTAACACAATTGTCTTTAGCCTCACTGTGAAACGACTGTAATGTTTCCATATTTTAAAGAGAAAATATAGTTTGGGAAGCCCCAAAATAGATTAATTAAGACAACACAGTATTACTATTTGAACTGTTACTTTGTGCTTTAAGAACAATACATATTACATATATAACTGCAGACAGTGCACACCGTTTCGACCTCCCGGTCTCATCAGTGCAGTAGTTACACTGGAATAATGGCCATGAAGATATATATATCTCCATGTGACATTTTCCCATTTGTGGTACCTAGTCAGTAACCAAAAATGGTACTACTGCCAACCTTGCCAAAGTGCTCAAACTGCAAGCAGTGAGCTTTGCGCAATGCATAGCAAGGTGCCTCCAGTAAAGTGCTCAATTGGCGTAAACCAAGAGCGTCAATAACTGCAGACAGTGCACACCGTTTCGACCTCCCGGTCTCATCAGTGCAGTAGTTACACTGGAATAATGGATGCTGAACTCTCAACATAAAAACATCAAATTTACGATCAAAAAAGCATGTGAAACCTTGCCGTTTTTGGACGTAAAAATTAAAATTAATGCCACTGGATTTGATACTTGTGTTTGGCGCAAACCAACCCATACTGGTTTGTTTTTGAATTTTGATACATTGTGCCCATTGAAATGGAAATCTGGTTTGATCATGTGCCTATTATCTCGGGCTAAAATGATTTGCAGTAATGATGCTCTTTTTAATATTGAAACAGAGAAATTAAAACAAATGTTCTATAATAATGGTTATCCAAAATTGTACTTTGAGAAAATATTGAATCGCTTTATCTCCGAGAATTCCATCCAAAAAGAAAAGGCTGAAAATGAGTTAAACGTGAAGCATTGGTTGTCCATTCCGTTTGTGGGAAAAGAATCTAAAACGTTTGCTCGTAAAATCTGACAGTTTATGAAAAGTAAATTTGATGTGGACGTTTTTCCTATTTACAAAACATTTAAAATTAGTTCGTATTTTCAACTAAAGTCTCAGACGCCTTCGTCTCTCTGTTCAAATGTCGTTGGCCTATACAGTTTTACATCTCCGTGTGATTTCGGCATTGACGTACATAGGAATGTCCACCAGACATTTGACCACGGGAGTAGCCTACGGGAGCATCTGAACTTTGGAAACTTAAAGAAAAGTGCCATCAAAGACCATATCATGGAGTGTTCTTTTTGTACAGATCGAAAATTCTCTACTGACTCATTTAAAATTTTACGCAAAGGCAAATCCCAATTTGACACAAAATTCAGGAAGCGCTAGATGTAGCCTATCACGTACCCCGTGGTGCAAATTCTTTTGTAATTAAGCAGTTGCCTTTTCCTAATGTAATTTGTTTTCCGTCTGATTGTTTTCCACACTGTTGCTTTTAATCGCTGCGTGTGTCTTGATGCTTATAGTCAGTTAGTTACCTTCAAGAAGTTTAAATTTATTGCAATGTTATAAATATTTTCAGATTCCTGTTGAGGGCTTAAGTTAAGCCGAAAACGTTTGACTGTTAAACTATTTGTAAATATGTAAAATATATTGTAATGCTCAACCCTGTGGTATTGTTGTGTCTTGCCTGTTTGGTACAAAAAAGCAAACTCTATATTATACATATATATGTTTGTAAAATTTGTTTATTCAACGCCAGCTTTTTAACTGTAAGTACAACTCCCTGGCAACCCTGCTATTGTCAAACCAAAGATGCCGGATGCTTACGCTGGCACCAAATAACGTAACGTTTGTGAGCTTCGGTTCAGCAGTTTGCTATTATCAACACAATTGTATTGTTTCAACCTTTAATTGTTAAATAAACGTAGAACAAAATTGTCAGATTACTCTTTTCTGCAGTCGAAATATGGTTCTTTTATATGGAACTGGTAAGAAAATATGCTGGAAAGCCTTATAACTTCTGGATTGCTACGCCTTTTTCACTGATAATAGAAGGTTGTTGTGGTAAAGGCAATAAAATCAACTCGTCGTTAAAGTTTGAACATCTTGCAAAGCAAATATTTTGCCAGCTTGCATGGCAGGTTTTGAGTTTGGAAAGCTTTGAAATAAATGAATATATTATGATTGGTTTGAGATTATATATTTCAGCAGTAGCATTTTAACTGTTGGTGAAATTAACATGACACAGTTGCATAAACAAACTAAATATTTTTTTTATTTTGGGGCGCAACCGCATCATTTTAATTTGGGTAGTTTTATAAAAGTACGGTAACCAAACAAAGGTAAGCAACACCTTAACATTACATTTAACAGGTATAACGTTTTTTGTTAAAAGTTGTGGTGTTGCTTAGCTATGTCCGTTTATGGTTGAAAAAGTACTGCAACCTCTCCACCCGAATTGTTTTATAAAAGTATTCACCAGATTTATATAAATTCATATTTTGCAGTTGCCCAAATCAAGATGATGGATATATTATGAAAAAAATTAAAGACTTTGTAGATTTTGGTGCCGAGGCAACTGCATCATGCCAATTTGGGCAGTTTTACAAATAGACTATGATCAGATAATTTCATATTTTTTGTTGCCCAAATCTAAACGATAGGCTACAGTTATGTAAATGTGAAAAATTAATGAATTTGTTCATTTTTGGGAAACTGCCTCACGCTAATTTGGGAAGTTGCATAAACAGACTAATCAGTTTCATCAGATAATTTCATGTTTTCAGCTGCCCAAATCAACACGATGCATTTATGAAAATTAATAAAATTAGCTATAGGCCTATAGCAAATTTTGCATTTTGATTTGGGCAGTTTCACAAAAGTTTTAGAGACATATTTTGGTGGTTGCCAAAATCAAGATGATGCAGTTGGGTAAATGCATTTCGTACTCCAGTTTGATCACCACCAATCATTTTATTTTTCGTCATTAACGCGTCCAGGACGAAAAAGATACTAACTACAAAAATCGATATAGACCTACCAACACGTTAACGAACGGGAAAAGGTGGCAAAACCTTGAAAGGTTTACAACGTGCCTGAATGAAAAATTATGTAGTAGGCTATATATCAGTAGTTAGCACGGCCACAAAACCCAGTGCAATACATCAAAACGGGATGCATTTATGAAAATTAATAAAATTAGCTATAAGTTATAGCAAATTTTGATTTGGGCAGTTTCACAAAAGTATTAGAGACATATCTTGGTGGCTGCCCAAATTGGCATCATGCAGTTGGTTAAATGCATTTCGTACTACAATTTGATCACCATGCAATACAATACATCAATACGGGTGTGCCAAATGAAAATTTTGCGGCACATTTCTTATGCAAATAAGAGGCTGTACTTAGTTTGATAGGTAAAAGATATTAATTTATAGTTTTTCTTAATTGATGCAATTTTGTAGCTTGTCATACAACAATTTTTGCCCTAATAATTATAAGATTTTGCCCGAATTCGCGACGTTTTGAAACAACAGGGGGGCAGCCGCCCCCCTGGCTCGTGTGGCTATGAATTCAAGCATACAAGTTGTTATTCGTTTAGTCCTTGGGGGGCCCTTAATGCAGAAAAAGGGCCCGGAAAAAAATTAGAGGCCCAAAGTGGTGATTTAATGCTTTACGTGCAAAAATGCTCTGTTAAAAGCACCCTAAATTAAATCATAAAAGTAAGTTATTCTCCTGTCCGGGGGGGAGGGCATAGTGCAGCAAAAGCAAGGTTGAGAAAAACCCGGGCTTTTTCAAAAAGCCCTTGTGTTTTTGGGATTTTTTGTGTTCTTTAAAAACTATTTGAAAAAAGTAGTTTCACGCTTATTCCATTTCAAAATAAATTTCGGAGTTGGAGCCGGAGTCAGAAAAAGTGGCTTCGTTCACCTCTTTTAGGCATGTGGAGAATGCAAAAGTTAATGAAGAAAGGTTATTGGTCAGATGATTAATTTGATTATGTTTTAACAAGATGTTATGTTTGAGCCTTGGTAGAGAGCTTGACTTGTTGTACCAGATAGAAGGTGGGGTTAGTTGAGTCATGTTTCAGATTTTTCCTTATATTTTTTTACCTATTGTAGATACACCTATGAAACTCTATGTGAAACAAAGGTAATGAAGTATGCTTGTTACTATCCATTTATCAAAATGCTATCTCATGTTTAATTGCCATTTTTATTACCTCAAACATAGAGCACCGTTTGACTCAACCAACCCCGCAGGCAGGGTTAGTTGAGTCAGTGGGTGGGGTTAGTTGAGGCGCAATGACATTCATGAGATGCATAACTTTTTGGGTCTATCTTGGGCACCGCCCCCATCTGGCACCTCTGATCTATACCATCAATGAACGTTTATTGTATTCAGGAGTGGGGAATAACCTACTTTGTACTGTGGGCCACAAAAATTATTAACAATACCAGGCGGGCTACATGGCCCCAAATTCGCCCGTTTCCACAGTCTTTCCCTGAAAAAAGAGTCTTCACTGCAACCAGACCCAAATTTTCCTCGGTTATTTTACCCTACTTTATGTCGTTTCTCTAAGAAAATAGAAATAGGTCTTTACCGCAACCAGGCCCTAATTTCTCTCGATTTCGCCCTACTTAATGCCATTTCTCTAAAAAAAAGTCTTCATACCGCCTAGACCCAAATTTCACACATTCTATCGAAATTAGTGACGTGAAATCTAATACTTTTCATGCGGGCCGCATTGTATTGCTTCGCGAACCAAATTCGACAAAATTGGAAGTATTTCCATTGGAGACACATAAGTGGTCTCTGAACTAGCTGAATTCCGAGCAGAAGTTACGCTGGAACAAGCTTGATGTGCAGCACTAATATTGGGTGTTTCGAAGGTTGCGGACAACTGATCCGTGTTTTCATTGATTTCTGAAGAACAGTTTTCAGCTTGAATCCCAACACGTAACTCTAAAGGTCGGTTGGTCATTTCTGATGGAGCAAAATCTATGTCAGTGAAAATTTCTCTGTACACAGGATATATCCCTGTTGTCTCAAAACCGGCAGCAATATTTTTGTGGGAAAAAGCATTTTCATAAGCTTGGTTTGTAATGCCAGCCACATCATATATAGGCCTACTACAAACCTTTTCAGGATTATTTATTTGCCAGGAACTCAATGCTCTGTTGTAGTAGGCCTTAAACGGGCCATACACAGCCCTGTCCAAAGGCTGTAATTAATGAGATGTGTGAGGGTGTAAAACTAAACAGAAAAGTAGGCCTAATGGATAATTTTAATCAAATAATAGCTCATTTTGTCCAAGTAACTGATTTAATAATGCACGTTTAGCAATTCAAATTCAGAAGTAAGATTTCAGCAGCCTGCAACTTGAGGTAGGGTTAGTTGAGTCACTGCCTCAACTAGCCCTGCAGCTATTGACTCAACCAACCCCAATCCTTCCTCGTGACAATTATTGAATATATTATCTATACGTAAAGCTTTATCGGTCTTACACAAATGTACGGTGCTTAAGATAGCTATAAACTATATGAAACTTTGACGCTATCTTCGCTTACGCTTAGCATAGCTTCAGCATCCCAATCAACTTTGAGCTAAAAATATTTACTTTTTGGTCCAAAAAATGGCATTTTGCTGACTGTATAACTTGCACGGCTGCTAAAGCAAGATGGACACAGTTACCCATAATGCTTATTGTTTCTAGCAATTAATCTTCACGAAGTCATGCTTGGTTAGTCAGAAAACAATGGTGACTCAACTAACACCACCTTCCCCTACATAGGCTACAGCACTTAGTAACGTAAAAGGATTTAACATTTTTTTATTAAATACACAGAAAAAAACAAGAAAAAAAATACAAAATCCAACGTTTTCGACACCACATAGTGTCATACTCATCAGGAATAATTATAGGCTATATTTAAAAGAAATAAGTCCAATTTTGCAGTAAAGTGTATGGTGTGCTATACGCCTAAGCAAACATCACGCGTTTTACCCTAGATCAGTGGTTCTCAACGGGTGCGGTACCGCCCCCCCCTGGGGAGCGTTTTGATTTTACAGGGGGGCGGTATGATGACCTCGGCTTAAGGGGAGCATTTTGATTATTAGGGAGCATTCTGGTTTAACCCATCTACTAACCAGCGTAACGATTTTGTCACATCATTGTCTGGATAATCTACTCTACAGTCGGTTATAGGTGAATTGTTCGTAAAATTAATTCTTCGTAAATCATTTCTTCGTATACCGTAGGCTACATCAATTGTTCGTGTAGTGAATTGTTCGTAAACAGGTGATAGGTCAATTGTTTGTGAACAATTTTTTAGTTGTTACTCAGGGCCAGGGGCGCCGGGGGCTTCATGGAGGGACAGGGGGGCAATGGTGCCCTTTTAAAGTTATGTAAGCTACTGCACACTTTGCGATATAACTGCTATTCGCTTTTAGCCTAATTATAACACAGGCCAACAACAAAATTTTGGCACCAATAAAGGTGAGAGTCATTTTAAAGTATTTCAAGGCCCCTGATCCCGAAAATGCACTGTTTCTTCGAATTGGCTCTAGTTTTCGAGTTATTCGACAATGAAAATATTTTTGAAATCGATAATCAAAAGCTCAAAATAATATTTACAGCACAAATTCTGCAACACAGTAGGTTGCATCATTATAACATAGCATGATGTCCTTCTTTGTATACCGGACACTTGCATCATTACTCGATAGTGAGCTGATAGATGAGCATTATCGCTACATCTTTTCTTAAAAGTTTAAAAAAGAATTGGCCTTTCAGCAACAAAAGTGCCCTTTTTCATAATTCTGCCCCCCCCCCGCAGTCAAAATTGTTTCGGCGCTCCTGTTGTTACTCGTGCAAGACATTTCCTTTGAAAATGCTCAAATTTCCAATCAGTAGATTCTTGCCCTTGTGCGTTAAGTGCACTATAATATTTGTAAAGCTGGCCACCATACAAAAGTTTTGGCTTTCCTTTTTCGCTGCCATTCTGAATCAGGGACTCTGCACTCTGTCTGCTCGTGTACAGCACGTCACATCTCTAGCATATACGCTACCCTAATTAATTGTTCGTAAAGAATTGTAACTGTTTACGAACAATTAGTATTACGGTCAATTGCATGCACGAAGAAATGCTTTACGAAGAATTAATTTACGAACAACTGTTTACGAAAAAACGTCGGACACCCTACAGTCTACATGCTTGCACGATAGCCAAACAATTTCTTTTACACCATCGTCGTATTTAATTGACGAACCGTTTTGCTTACAAACGCTATCTATTTAAATTCAGTAATTTTTCAGTACCGGTAGCTAGCCTATATCACAAAATCCGGCGAGTTCCATTATGGCGTAAGCACTACGGTACCACCAGTAGGCCTATACTGTTTTCATGCTCGCAAATATATATTTGCTTTTCGTAATAAATTTGTTTTTGTTGGGGGGCGGTAAAATTTCACCAGTTTACAAAGGGAGTGTTGGGCCAAAAAAAGGTTGAGAAACACTGCCCTAGATAAAGCGGGCCCGAAGTGAGAAGGGGGCTCGGAATGACTCTTCGTAACTTACCCCTAGTGAAAATTTCTCTCAGAGGCCCTGCTCAAGAGTCTTACCAGCAGACCGGCATCCTAGTAAGCAAATCAGTCTTTTTCACACTGACGTAACGTCGGCAGATCTTGAATGTAAAAAAATAATGTGCTAGCTGGAGTGCGTCTGGCAGTCAATTTATCTCGTTTACAGCGAAACGAAACTTCAGTGACATTTGTTACAACATTAGGTCGGCCACCAAGCAAAAGCAGATGAGGCTAAGAGCACTCACAGCCATGAGAGCAGAAACATTCCAAGCAAACAAGATAAACCGGGTGAAAGGATTAAGATCGTGTGAAGGGTTAAAAAATGACGATGTGCTTCTGGATAGGGACCTCACGTACAATAGCAATCGTTGCTATATTGAATTAAAAAAAAAACGAGATGATGTGTCCTGAATGATCTAACTGCAAATCAAATTTTTCTTTTAGCGATTTATCGTCTGCATACGCCGAGTCAATGAGAAAACTATTTTCGCTAGCTAGGTTGTAGGTTTGGAGTCTAATATAGGCTACTGTAGATCAATCCTCTTTGTCTCTAAACAAGCTCTTTCTAGTTTTGTAAAAACACAAAACATCACACGAAGGCAGCAAAGCGAGTCAGCATTGCAAAACAAAAATAAGGAACCGATGCGTCATCTTGGATGCGTGTTGTTCAGCTTTTAAACAAAAGAATTGTAGAGCAATAGAGCAGCAATTATCGTAAGGAAATTAGGGAAGAACAATCCATAGAAAAGTTTCATTTATGTACCTTCGCAAGAGATCGCGTGAGACCACAAGTACTGCGACAGTTCAAGAGAAAGAACATTGACATGACATTTCGCGTAAAGTGTACAAGGAAAAGTCCGTAAAACTCTCGCCTTACCACAACTGTCGATTTCTCTTCAATTACACTTAGTTTTGGTAGATTTTGAACAAAATCGTTTTCGATAAACTGTCGTTTAATGAACGATGGGGACCAGAAAAGGCCATGCTGATCGCATATTACCCCATCTTGATAATAGTTATAGGCAAGGTAGTTCGCAGACAAGTTTGTTAAACGAAAGACAAACGCGGAAAATTTTCAATTTGCGATTATTACGATATAAAAAAAGATTCTCCAGTTCTTTTTGAAGCATGTTTTTGGAGCAGGCATCACACAAGCTTCAATTGTGAACAATACAAGCCTAGGGTCCTGTTGCAACATGTCATCAGCTGTAATCTTCGTTATCGCTTGGTAAAGCGTCATCGTAGTTGAGATCTGTATTTGGCTTATCAAATCTGAAAAAACAAGAACGATGTGACATTACCATGATACATGAAATACATCATACATGTAGTGTGAAGGCGATTGCAACACTTGGGTGTGGATCGGACCACCTTCGGTAACAGGGACATCACCGAATTAAAACTGGACTATTACTTTTACTAAGATTGGTTTGAAAAAGACGCGCGCAGAAACCATCCCAGTCCAACCTTGATTTTACAAGTCAACGATGAGCAACTCAAATACTTTTTCACTGACATTACACCAACGGTTTGTAATTTTCGAGCCTTTTTAATTCTTAGCACTAGCTCAAAGGCGTCACGGAAAGCTTTTAAACTTATGGGAATACCTGCATATTTGTTTTTGAGCAGTTTTGATTTGTTTGGTTTCCTACAAAAAAAACTGTTTGGCTTAGTTTTACTTTTTTTATGTTTTGAATATACGACCTTATACAGTAAATGTTTCTTTAGATCTAAAGGTTTCCTAAAGTCATTGCTGAGCACAACCTCACAAACGTCATATCGCGATTTCGGCACACCAGCATTATCTGTTGCTAAACACGAAAATTTATATCATCTGTCAAACAGGGTCTGCTACTATTCGGTGAGTCCGATTCGGTGAGTCTGATTCGGTGAGTTCCTAACCTCTAACCCCTAACCCTAACTCCAAACCCCTAACCCTAACTCCAAACCCCTAACCCTAAAACGGCAATGATAATTAGGCTACGGTACCCGATAATTTAAAAAAAAAATTGAAAAAAATCCCCCGTTAAGGGATCGGACTCACCGAATCGGACTCACCGAAACGGGCCATTCCGTGTCAAACAAAACTTGAAAATTTTTTTTACCGCCAATACTCTGGTCACTTTTGTACGAATCAAAATGTCTCTTAATGTGGGGTGGGCTACATGTCCATACGACCACGCTTTGCTATTTGAACTGGTACGGAAATTGTGACGAAAAATAAAAACAACTTGAAGGTTGTGAAAAACACAAGTTAATCAAAACAAGACAATACTTAAATTATTTTCAAATTCATCGTGTACCCAGGGCCGGATTTAGATGATAGGGGCCTCGGAGCACTTTTAGATCGGGGGGCTCCCGTGCAAAAACCATCTCTACGTCTACAGTAGCATCAGTCCGGTACTGCACAGCATTTTGCAGAAACTTTAAGGCCAAAAGGAAAAAAATAGCACAAAATCACATTTTTTTCAAATAGGGGGGCACTTCAAAAATCGGGGGGCCCGGGGAAAACTGCCCCCTCTGCCCCCCCTTAAATCCGGGCCTGCGCGTACCAGCACCGGTACGCGTACCAATGTGTGAGTAAAGGTAAAGGTCCCATACTCAGATACTGAGCTTTGAGGAGCGAGAAGATAAGGCTCGCATTATCTTCTCATTCTCCAAAGCTCAGTATCTGAGTATGGGACCTTTACTGTGTGAGTCGCACTGCAATATAAAATCAGCTCTCAACAACGAAAGTATTCAAGCCGGACAACCACGCATGCGTCAATAGTTTTCCCACACTGTCTGTTTCCTGTGATGATTGAAAACAAAAGACTATGCGCCTTGCAAAAGACGTTGCCAGCCCGGTTGGACAGAATCAAAACGGGTAAATACTAAATACTGTGAAAGTGTTTTTGAAACGAAATTAAAAAGGTCCATTGTAAGCCAAGTTACATTCTAACAATGCCATGGTATCAAAAAGTATATTTGATCAACAGCATTGTTTCTGAATACTGAAAAAGTTTGGGTGTTCATCAGGACAATTATCGTTTCTAGCACTAGTTGTAGCATTGTTTCTGCCACATTATTTGCTTCATGAAGTATTGCTATTGCAAACGCCCGTAATGTTGCCCATTTCAGCGGCTTGTATTGACAATGCAGTTTAGATTAAGAACTTTACCACACAGTCAAGCAGAGTTTTTCCATTTTGATTGTGAAAGGATATTATCAGTATCACAACATCATAAATTGTCGTTGTTTCTTCCTGTTCAGCGGCAAAGCTTCCACATAAACCTACATCCCTTTTTGAGAACGTTACATTACAAAAATGACATTTCTTGATAAAATCTATTAAACACAACAGAACTAACATAGAAAAAATTTTCCTGCAAACAATATTTGATGAATACAATAGTAACTACACTATGAATCCATAAACATAAATAAAAGCAAAAAATAAAATGTTGACCTTCCCTCAGTGCTGGCGTTTTATCATTAGTTGTCGGTTTCTCAGTAAAACTTACTTGTAATATTCCTTTAGTAAGGGAAAAAGATTGCGGATACCATCGGTAGCCCGAGCCACTGTGCGAGCGGTAACCGTTACAGAGCCGGTAGAGAATATTTTTAACGTTGCTTTTGTGGCAGCATCACGAAACGTCACACCAGGATGGAGCTCCGGCTCGTAGCTGGAAAGAATTGAGATAAACAGAATAGATGGATATTTTATTTTTGTTTGGATGCGAAACGTACATAAAACAAAAACTTACTATGTGCAATGTGCATCCAATGAGTGCGAAAGACCGTAGCCCTGAAGGCGTAGGAGGTCGTCGAGTCTGCACTCTCTCATTCAAACAGTTATACGAAATAAAATGTATTGCGTTTTTTAATAGCAAATTGACACAAAAAAAGAAGAAGAAATATCATGAGACTATTTTCTGAAATAACGCGCGTACTATCAAGTCAAAAGACGAAAGAGCCCAAAATACAGATCTACTAAACCCATGTTTAGGAAACGTTACGAAAACTAGATTGTTTTTCATTTTCAGTTAGCCTGAAGTTGAAAACATCAAGTTTTGAAAAGTTTGCTGAACGTGAGTTTAGTATCTACAGTTTTGGCTCCTTATTTTTTTATTAGACTGACCAGCGTTTGAATCATTTTGTTGCGTGTACACTGTACAGTTTGGGAAACGTTGAAAAATTTCCTCACCAAAACTCAAACAGATGGTTTCCTGCGTTCCCAGTGAGACTATCAAATGCTTTTCAAATAATGAACAATCAAAAAGTATAATCCGCTCCGACAGCTCAAGATGATTAGCGCGTGACTTCGCAAACAAAGAAGCTTCAAGACCAATCGGCGCTAGTTCGATTTTCGGGATATGCGCTTGAGCAACGCATTCTAAGGACTGCTCTTCATTCCACGGCGGAATGACCCGTTTCGGAGAATCCGATTCTAAGAGGCCGATTCGAAGACAACCTTTTTCAGAGAAAACCGATTTGGTGATTTCTTAAATCGAGCGACGGCTTCTGTTTGTTTGGAGCATTTGGGTAAGCGGTTTTTATGTTTACCTTCCCATACCCATGCAAATGAGAAAGTTATTGTTTCAGTAAGGTAAATTAGCTGATATCCTGGGAGTATAGGCTGTAGCGATATCTAGCAACTTTAGTTGAAACATTTTCGCTGAGACTACATTTGATTAACTACAGTAGTTATGCCGTTTGATCACGAAACGCCGTTTGACGACTGTTAATTTTTTTTGCTGAGATTTTAGTTAATTAACCACATTACAAGCTAATTCCTTTAAGTAAACATATGCCGTTGTGAGATTTTAGAAATATCCCAAAAAAAAACAGTCTCAGAATCGGATTCTTCGAATAATAGCAGACCGTTCAGCGGCGCCTAATGGATGGAATAATTCCCGGCAACAACACTTCAACAATCGAAAATTTCATTCTATCCATCTCGGTAATCGGGCCTGCGCTAGTGGTTCAAAGCCTCTACAAGGATGTGAAACTGCCAGGATTAAGCTCTCAAAGAAGCTTCCCCAGTTCGAGGATAAAGATTCAATGAATCGTGTTTGAAGCGAAATCAACACAACAAAAATCTTCAGCTTGAATGCGCAAAATTGAGGAAACCAAATTTGTATCATACCGTAATAAGAATATTTCGTATAGAATTTAGTAGTCTTATCATTCGGTGAATATCGCCAATTATGAGGTGGTAAAGGATGAGCTCATGACAATGCGGAGACGGCGTTTCGAAGATAACCGTTTCGTGCGGACTGCCCCGAAAGTCCTGTTTTGGTGTTGCTTCGGTTTAATTACAGAAATTGTAGGACTGTATGGGATTATTTGCATAGGCGGTTTCAATTTTAAAGAACGTTAGCATCGAAACGGTCGTTTCCGAATGAACAACAACTAATCAGCAGCACCAAATCGGGCCATTCCGTGCAAGGATAAACTCACGAACCAAAGGCTCAAGGAGTAACGACTTTTCCTGAGGCACATATCCAGAAGAGCAGTTTCCAAAGTTGCTAGCGTCAAAAGCAACAATAAACAAACAAATACTAACCTGCAATATTTTCCTTGATGGGTGCAAGAAAACTCGCGAATGTTAATCGCATAAGGCATTTTTGTCACCGCAAGGACGTTTACAACCTTGAAATCGGAAAATCTTACCTGAATGTACAATATGAAACTGTTAATGGAGTTTAACAGTACAGACCTCTGACATCCGACAGTATGAGCTTACAATAACTACCTTAAACGTTTATAGCAAAGAACGAAAATACAAGCTAACAGTAAAGGTTTGCACACCAAAGCATTGGAACAAATTAGGAGATTGATAGCCGGAAACCAAAGTTATAAAATTAAAAACGTCTCACTAAAAAAGTCCTCATTATTAAAAAGGTTGTGCGAAGCAGTTGACCGACAGCGGGCTGTCTGCGTCAGTTGAACTCAGTGGATGGGGCGGATGAGTTAAATAACATCAGCAACATGCGAGAATACTAACTGGCGACCGCTGTAAACAACTGTCGCCTTCTGCAGTTCCACACGTAGGTGCAATAGCAATAATAAAGGTTTATAAAAAGCGATTTTACGTAACGGAAACATCAACTCGATTAACCACGGTTTCAGTAACTAGGTTGCCTTTGAATTTTCGTTATATTATAGATTTGTTAACTTCTTGTTTGCTATGTGTGTACAGTACAACTGTACATTCGCAAACAAGGGTTTCAATGTGACTGTTATGTAAGAGCCACTATTGTTTTACCTGTGCAAAACAATGCGTAGAGTTTGAAACGACAGGGAATGCCGACAAACATGTCCAACCAAAAGGAGCACGCAACATTCTGATGACTTGAAATTACGAAAAGCAGCAGTGTTGCCATAAGTACATGACCAAATTGTTATGAAAATTATGCTTGTTCTCATAACTTCAAGTCACCGATGCATATTGTAACCTAACCTCACTGGTTCATGTGCCTCAGTTGGACGTGTTAAAAATAAAAAAGCTGTCAACATTCCATGATAATGACAAGCTGGATACGACTACAGATTACAGAATCTCATATACTGTACTCAATACTCATGAATACCGTAAAACCGATTTTTCGGAGCCTTCTCGAATATTTCTTTGCTGCCCGTTTGGCATTTTCTTCAGAACTGCAACCGGTGCAAACCACCTTGCCAGACGACCAGATGTAAGCAGTACATTTAGGACGCCGAAGTCTCATTACAACTTTCTGTAGAAACAAATAAACTCGTCAGGAAATCCTGATCTTCTGAAGTTAAAAAAATGTTATTAATGTAAACTCTAAATTTGGTTGTTATTGACAAAGCATCTCAACAAACTCTTTCTACCCGAAACAAAACAGTTAATGCAGTTAAATAACAACTAATAAACAATTAGAGATTTATCAAAATATTGACTAATTATGGAGTATACTATCATATGGGGTGACACGGGATGATCCTACAGACACTAACGACACAGAGGTTTTTCAAAATAAAATATTTGCGAAAGATTTGTCGCAAGCAAGCCAGTGTAGTATGTTCAAATAACTGGGTTTTTAAGTATTTAATGCGTAAGTTTGGTTTAGGACATGCATGCGCCTTTGCAAAACAGCCCACTTTGGTTTATCAACAGCTGTTTAGTAAACATGAGGTATTCTTTTCATATGATGATGGCAAAGTTTCTAATATTTTAAAACAGTATCGTGTGATTGACTTGATTGAAATTACAAGCAAAAGCAGCTTGGATCACGTATCTCACATTGGCCATAGTTTGTTGGTTACCCACTGAGATTGCTGATTTTTAACCAAAACATAAATCACTTTCATTTACTAATACAGTAGCCCCGGCTTATTAAAAGCCCACAGCTTATCAAACCCAATTTGGTTCAATCCGGAAATACTCTTATTCATTCCTGTAATAAAAAACACTGCTTAATAAGTCCAAACCCTGGTTAATATGTCTAATTTTAGATTATATTTGCTTGAAACTGTTTTTTTTTCGGTCATTTACCGACTTTTTATCAAATAGTCCAAAAAAAATATAGTCAATTCGGTCCAAATGTCCGAAAAAATATAGTCAATTCGGTCAAAATGTCCGAAAAAAACAACGTTTCTCAGCGAAACTTAATGTTGTAGCTAGTGAGGATGGAATGGCCCGTTTCGGTGAGTCCGATCCCTTAACCGGGAATTTTTTCTATTTTTTTTTTAATTATTGCGTACCGTAGCCTAATTATCATTGCCGTTTTAGGGTTAGGAGTTTGGGGTTAGAGGTTAGGAACTCACCGAATAGTAGCAGACCCAGTGAGGAAGTGCAAATTTTGGTTTGTATCAGCTACTTGAAAGGAAATATTGTCATCAGAAAAAATGACTGAAATAAATAAAAAATGACCGAATTTTTTCAGGTCATTTCAGACAAATGACCAAAAAGTCTCAGCAAAAAAAAAAAACCAGGCTTGAAATTGTGTAAAAAGGAGTCATTGTTTTATATTTTTCATCTTGGTTTCAACAATTTCATGCTTTATTATGTTGGTAACTCAGTTGTTAATATTCTGTGATTATTGGGTTGTATGAAACATGGCCCGTTACCAAGGGTGCGGGAAGTAGGGGTGCTCAAGGGGCTTCAGCCCCCCCTGGAGCTAATTCAGCCCCCCCTGGAATTTTGGATAATTGCTTCAGCCCGCCCTAGAAAATTCTGATAATTTAAGGTACATAACATATTTTCAGAAAATTATTCGAGTAATAATTGCTATGATGAATCGATCGAGTTCCTATTACGTGTGATCGCGCTCATCATTCGAAATAAAGAGTCTTCAATCACAGGGAACTATACCTTGCAGTAGCGGTTCCAGCCACCCTCCCTACTAACACGGCGTTCCATCGTTTATTGGACATCATTCTGCAATATTCACTTTACACTTACAGCATAGAACAGCAAGAGATCTGGTTGTTATAACGAAGTGCGGGCCAAACTTAAAGCATTAGCCTATGCCTTGGATCGTTTTCCATTCACTGCAGTATTCATGCTCTCGATTTGATTTTGCAAGACGTTGTAAAGGAGGTGAGGCTTATTGCCGATGCCTTAAACTTCGTTCAAGGCAGTTGTAATTCGTGAATCGTCTAAACGTAAATCTTTATTCATGTCGTTTTTGGTTCCGATGAAGTTGCCTGCAATTTCCTGGGTTTGTGTCCTACTCGTTGGTGCGTTCGTGCTTCTGCCCTCGTTCGTGTTGTTAAGTGCTATAGGCTACCTTACCCTGTTGCAATGTCTGACCGACATGACAGAAGATAGTGCAATGGAAGGAGACGCACGTGCAAAGATAGCCTATTCAGCTTGGTAAAATAAGCACACACGATGCGGTTTTATTTTGCGATTACCTGCAGAGGTGAAGCTTTTCAGCCTGCAGAAGCCGTCGCTAGACAGCTCCAAAACAAGAAGATCTCCGCTTCTTCAGCTTTGGATCCATCACCAGTTTCCGCGAACGGATCAAAAATCTCAGAAAAGATTAATCCGTTTCCAAGCTTGTGGAAGCAGCGAACGTCCCAGCGTCTGCCAATAACCTAAAGACGCCAAAGGATCTCCGAGTGAGCAAAACTCCAGCAAAATTTTGAAACACAGAGGAATCGGATGCTTTGTCGTCTGCGGGAGAAGGAGGGTGGAAACGGCAATACATCAAAGCCCTTGAGTTGTTCAAGCTCAGCTTGATCGAAGATTCGACCAGGTGGATCTGCTTACAGCAGCCACCAGAGAAAAGGCCCTTCTGAGCTGTGCAAACGGTGAGGAAGGATCTGATACTGAGATCAGCTTACCGGATGCGATCAGAAAAGATCGCGTAAAACGGAAATTACCTTGCTCAGCGATGCTGTGTAAGTGGAAAAACCGCAAACTCCGTTCAAAAGGTTGCTGAGATACTATCGCAACTAAACCCTTCAACACTTATTTTTTCAAAGAAACGTGAAAATTCGTGGAGCTCTGCCTTTGTCTCCCGGTTTCAGCTGCATCATTAGAAAGTTCTTTTTCTGCTCTAAGACGCCTGAAAACGTGGTTGAGAAGCTCAATGACACAATACAGACTTACTCATCTTGCGTTGATGTATGTCCACCAAAACATTTTGAACACTGTCAATGTCAAAAAGCACATGACACAGTTTATATAGAGAAAAACCTGAGCGAAAAGCAATCTTCGGAAGAGTGTGAGAACTCATTTCCACAAACTGTCGTTTTCACATCACTTTCTAATTTGTTCGTTTTCTTTTTAATTTCCTGAACAGCTGCTTTGTTGTTGCCGTTCTTCGTTTCTTACAACTTACAATGTGTGTGTTTTGGCGTCGTTTTACACACAGGAGGGACCTATAAAAAATTTGCTAGCAGTTTTAAACGTTCTCCTACATAAGGGGGGTCTGGGGGGCGAAGCCCCCCAGAAGCCCACAACACTAATGGCAGCTTCAGCCCCCCCTAGAGAAAAATAGTTCCCGCGCCACTGCCCGTTACTGACACAACTCATAAAAAATACAATTTTTGACATGCCGCAAAAATGTATGGCATGTAACAGGAAAAACACGATCATTGTGTGCAGTTATTAACAGATTTAGCAACTTTCGACCGTAGCCAATTATACATATTGGAGTAGCAGAAATTCGTCCATGGTATAATAAGCCCACCCGTTTAATAAACCCAAAATCGTGCGGTTCCAAGGTGGGCTTAATGTGTGGGGACTTCTATATGCGGAATTGTGTGTACACTGTACAGTGGAGAAGTGATTATTGGTGCTCAACTTTGGTCTCGTTTTTTGTCAGCGTATAGGAAATTTTATGAAGCTAAATTTCGACTTAAAGTTGTCACAAATCAGGGATCTTTAAAATTGATTGATTGATTGATTAAAACACAAAGGTAAAGCAAAAAGCACTAAAAATGTTGTACTGCTTGTTAGTTCAACATTACTGACCTGTAGTCTGCACCCAAAAGCATTAAATTCCAAAAACAAATGTTAATAGTTATGCTCTGATCAGCAAGTAAGAGTAGAGCTGTTATGTATAAGGCTTGTTACCTGTGTTTCTTTTTTATATATGACATCCATGCTTTCAAGAGCAATTCTCCTTAAGTTTAGATGACATCTCACTCGAAATGAAGCAACAACATTACATACGGCTATAGAAAGATGGGAGGGATCGGTCAAGCTAATCTTTGGAGTTCCCTACAGTGGAAATAAACATTTGTGTAAAACAGTTGTACAATAAGAAAGTCCTCATAAAGCTGTATGATATAATTATAATAAACTCTTCTTATGACTGCATAAAAGTTTAAAGTATATATATTATATATATGTCAAAATAATGTTTATTTATCACCCTTAACCTGTTGAACACCAAAAAATATTAGAAACAAAATTAAACAAAGCCTCTTCCTCATGAGCAATTGTGCAGCTTCATAAACCAATGTCAAAAACATGTATGTGCTAGCCACATATCATAGGTTTAGTTTTACTAATTTGAAAAATTAATCTCTGTTGAATATCAGAGAATATTTAAGGCAAAATACTGTCAAGAGCTCCTCTGCAACTCATTGGAATATCCCAACTTTGGTAACCACTGTTCTACAAATGTGGATAGCCATAATAATCTTCGCAAAGGAGTCAGTCGTTTCTATTTGGCCATGTACAAACAAAGAGTATTCGGCTCAGCCACACACCATGAGCAATAAAATTAATAACTTTATTATCTTTCACCCATTGAATGATACAGAATTGAATTGGCTACTCTCTAATAGCACTTGTCTTATAGGTTAACATTTGCGTTGTTTAACAAAAAGATATAGTAGACCCTTACTCTAACAATATAAATATTCAAATGAAAATCCATCAATAAAACAATTTTTAATTATTTTAATAGTAACACTATGGTTACAAATTGCAGTAAATATTAAAAATACCTACCCTCTCTTCTGACTTTGGCTCTATCTTCACCACAGGTAATGCAGATGCTGATACGACTGAATGATTACTAATTGGAATTAATTTAGCTAATGGCCCAGATATTGGTAAAGTTGTGTGAATAAATGTATGTTTTAGACCAGAAGCAGAATGAACAGTGACTGGAATCAATGATTTCAGCTTAGAAGTTGCTAAGTTTTTGCTATGGCTGCTTGATGACGGCAGTGTCACTTGTACTAAAGTAGATTTTTGGGGACATTTTGACAAAATAGGCATCATTGGTGTTTTACTAAATTTTTCTTGTTTCACACATGTCACAGTGTTAGATTGTGCTGATGAAACTTCAACAGATTGTTGCACCAATGATGTGCTTGATTGTTCCATCATAAAATCAAGAGTTGAAAAATCAGTTACTTCGTGTTTAATGTGAATACTGCCAGGGTTATCTAAAACGGAGTTCATGTCTTGACTTTGAACGCTAGAAGGGACAATTAGATCAGGAATTGACGGGGCTTCCATCATGGCATCTAAATCTGCCATCTGGTCTTCAAAAAAGGGGCTTCCATTTGTTCCATTCTGGAAGGATACTGACGAGTTTGATTCATCTCCATTTGACTGTAGTGAAACTGAACTTATAGGATATGATGTTGAAGGTGATCCAAGATCAAAAAATGTTCCCATAAAATCATCCATTGTTTTGTTTATAGATTATAATTTCTAAATCTGCATAACAGAAAAAAAAGATTTAAGTTATTTTGGCAGCCGATTGTAGCATCGAATAGACAGCGATAGACACGTGTTTCGCCCATGAGGCTGGGCTCATCAGTATCGCATCGTATTCTTGCCACTTGAGTAATCGACCGCCGCTTTACCAGTCAGTTTAACTCTTATCTTTGTGGAAAGAAAGAGCCAACAAAACCAGCAGGTGCCAGGGGTAGGTCAATGTGAAGAAAGGCGTTCTTCCCGGCTATCAGCACAAGGCTGATTACTCACTAGCACAGCGAGCTGCAGTGACGCTTCGCTAACCAGAACGGTGTAGCTTCCACGCCAGCCATTGAGACCTCCAATTAAACGTTTAAGTTATTTTGGCAGCCGATTGTAGCATCGAATAGACAGCGATAGACACGTGTTTCGCCCATGAGGCTGGGCTCATCAGTATCGCACCGTATTCTTGCCACTTGAGTAATCGACCGCCGCTTTACCAGTCAGTTTAACTCTTATCTTTGTGGAAAGAAAGAGCCAACAAAACCAGCCCTGGCACCTGCTGCAGGCGTTTTGCAGATGGCGGAGCATTATTTCAAACATTTTTTTTTAAATTTTTTTCCTTTCTCCGTATTATTTCCGAATCCAAATACCGTACCCGATAAAAAGCGGTTTTTAGATTCAATTCTAGATGGATTCGAATCTTAAAGATTCGAAATTCTACTTTGGGCATCCCTCCTTAGGATGCAACCTTATTAACTCACAAAACGAAACTGCAGCTGGCTTTAGGCTAGTCTGATTTGTAATCTTCGTATGGTCGCAACTTTACACATTCTTAAACCAATTTTATAATTTTGGTATCAAAAAGACGGCAATTAAATTTTCTTTACAATCTTGTCAAACTTGACGTGTGTCCAGGCCCTAAGCTTGTGTGGACTACTTTTTAAAATGTGGCCCTAGAGAGCAAACAATTTGCTGCCTACTTTCGAAATTGCAAGTGACTTTTTTGAGAGTGAGTAAGGGGGAAAAAGGTCGCTTCGCACGTCACAGAATTGGATCATTGCGCTGTCAATTTACACTAGGCTAATATTCTAACAATCTGACTGTGATATATCCACTTCTACAAATTGTTAGTTTTCTCTCTCGTTGCCGACCCCCTTTGATTTTTTCTAGTTGCGCCGCTAGAAGTGGTTATATTTATGACACTATAATCAGAGGTGGACAGTAGCGCGCTACTTTTTTGATGAAAGTAGCGGTAGCGGCGCTACTTTTTAGTTGGGTCTGCTACTATTCGGTGAGTTCCTAACCTCCAACCCTAACCCTAAAACGGCAATGATAATTAGGCTACGGTACCCGATAATTTAAAAAAAAATTGAAAAAATCCCCGGTTAAGGGATCGGACTCACCGACACGGGCCATTCCGTTTTAGTTGGAGTAGCGGCTGCAGTATCAGCGCTATTTTTTTCCAAAATAGCGGTAGCGTGAGAAGCGCTACTTTTTTTCAGTCGCACTCCCGCTACCCGCTCTTTTTTAATTTAAAGTGAAAAAATACTCATTTTTTTGCCAACACTGACGTGGTCATTGGTCAAGCAGCTATATAATCGGTTTGGTTGCAAAGTTTCGGTCTTTTGGGAATGTCGTTTTCTCTAAAAGGGTGACACCAACACCAGTCACGACTCGGAGGATGAATTTTTTTGGTGTGTTGGCGCCATCCCGTGAAACGTCGGTGCAGAAGGAAACAGCAATTGTGGACGCCTTTTTTCGGACTGGAGCAGTCCTTGAACTTTTCGAATACCGAGTTAAAACATCTGTTCATTAAATATAACACCCCCATTCCTTCCAGTGCTGCGGTGGAGAGACTTTTCTCTGTTGGAAAAGATGTGCTTAAGCCAAAGCGGGCAGGAATTAGGGACTCTCATTTTGAAATGCTCGTGTTTTTAAAAGATGCGTAACAATAAATTTCCTTAAATGTTTTCTATAACGACATTAAAATGACAGTGTAAACGAATGATAACATTCGTTTTCAAGGTCATTTTTGCGTCACTAGGGACTTATGAAGAGTGTTTCCTAGTGTATTTTTAGACAAAAGAGCTTCGGTAGAGAGTTTGTCTTGTTGAACCATAGGCATACGAAGCCGAGCAACGTGATCAAGTTTAACATCTTCAAGTTTATTTCATTTACATAAACATAAAACTACGCAACAAATTAAGTATCAAACGTTTTCGACATCACAAGATGTCCTCTTCAGGAATACATCTTTTAGACAAAAGTAGCGGAAGAAGTAGCGGTAGCACGCGCTATTTTGGTTCAAGTAGTGGTCGCGGGTGCCCACCTCTGACTATAATGTAGTTAGAGCTCGACCGATATCACTTTTTCAGGCCGATACCGATACCAATATTTATGAAATTTTTAGGCCGATACCGATATATATCGGCCGATATATATCAACTACGAAAAATTTGTTACCAACAAAGTTATTAAGCAACAAACCAGTCCAAGAAAGTTTATGCATTGGTTGCTGTAATGGAAAAATCATTCTTAACACTAATCACAAAAAAGAAACAACCAAATGCATTATTGTTTTGTTTTCAATTCAATATTCAAATTAGAGGGTTTTTTAAAATTTCAGCAAGGTCACTCTGAAAGGCTTTCATCGGACCAACGACATGCGCTTGAAGAGTCAAAGCGCCGTACTGTAGCTGCTCAATACGCCGCATATCTGATTAACTTCCACCAAACGAGGTCGTGTGGCTTCTTGCGTCACAATGCTCTGGGCACGAATCGGAAAACTTCTACAATGACGCTACTATTTTCTTCTGTGCAAAGTTTCACTAGGCTTTTTTTGGGGGGTTATTTTTGCAACTTCTACAATGACGCTACTATTTTCTTCTGTGCAAAGTTTCACTAGGTTTTTTTCTTCGGGTTTATTTTTGCATGTCATGTGAGCGAAGGTTAATTTTTCCTGGGCCTTTTCTTTTTTACTGTAATACCAAAACTTGACAAATTTTGCTGCATCTTGCTGTGATAGCCTACTCGTATGATCTAATTTTGTAACGAATCTTGCCTTATCAATACCACTCGGAGATCAAAGCCAGACATTGTGACGTAAGACTTGAAATAAGTTGCGCGTGGTTAGTGTAGTAGTACACCAGTACTCCCATCGATTCTTCGCAAAGAATTCACCTTTATTACGCTGATTCAATGTCATCAATCGTTGAAGCAACGTAAAACTCGAAAGTTTTCTTGCTTGAATGGAAGCTAAGGGATACACTACAGTATTAACATTTTCTAGATGCGCGCACTAGAATGGGTGGGAAATTATATTCTCACAACAATTGTTCGTGCTATGCAAGCACGTTTGAGCAACTTGTGTTTCTTCTAAAGGCATGTATGGCTGGTTTTAAGTGTGCTTTTGCTGGCCGATGTTTATCGGCGAAAAATAGCCGATACAATATATCGGCTACACCTGATATCGGCCGATACATATCGGCTGACCGATATATCGGTCGAGCTCTAAATGTAGTAGATAGGCCTATACTAGTTGTCCCATGCAAAAAAGAGTTGTGGATATTTTTCCAAGTGTTGCCAGATAAGTAATTTTGCTCTAATTTGAGAAAAGCTTAACTACCATATTTTCTTGAATATAAACCACCCTTGAATAGAAGCCGTCCTTGAATAGAAACCCGCATGATTTGAATAAAAATAAACAATAAAAGCTTCCCTCGCATAGAAGCTGCAGAAGACAATGATGAAATCGCTTCTTTGCTGATAAAAGAAAACAAAGCAAACATCTCTATTATTCTCCAATTGGGGAAAACAATTCAAGCATTGTACATATGTACGGATGGGCAATTCAGAATACCGAATCCAGAAGGATTCGGATCCTAAACTATCCGAATCCAAAATGGCAATAAAACCGGGTAATAAGATTCGGTTTTAAAGATATGCATAAGTCTTGTGCAAGCTGTCAGCTTGAGACAGTGAACTGAAAAAAGTGTGGTTTACTCTCTTTTTCTTTGCACTGACACCATTTGCAGTTTCAAAAACGTTTTGCACGTGGTTGTGCGCGCACGGCGCATGCATCCCTACGTCACTCGCCCGCATGAGCAATCAAAGAAACCAAGCGCGCAATTTTCTTCACGCTTTGTGCAAATGCTTTTTTTTCACAACATTTTTCTTCACAAAATGTGCAATGCTTTTTTTCAATTCACGTGCAAATGCGACTCTGCGATAGTTTGACCGGTGGCGTAACAACATTGGGCAGATGTCCCTGCTAAAGCAGTTGGCTTTGAAATATCTCAGCATACTTGCCAATCAGCTTCTTCTGAGCGATGCCTTTCCAGTGTGGGCTTGACGGCAACTAAGCTGCGCTCCCGTTCAGCGTTGCCAGATGGGGGAATATGATACCAAATTAAAAAATTCTGGTGAAACTTAGAGGTCTTTGGTGCCCAGCTTTTTGACCTTGGAACCAGACAACTTTTTGGTGAAATTTTCCCCACTCAATTTTTTCAAAAAAGTTTTTTCATTTTTTTTAAAACTTTTTAGCAAATAATCCCTGCTCGTATAGAAAACGTTTTGCAAGGTTTGTGTATGCGTGATGGCAGTGTCCAGTGGCGTACGCAGGATTTTGTCAAGGGGGGGGCCATTGAGAGTAGCGTAGCCAGAAATTTTGAAAAGGGGGGTTTTGACGACCGGCGGACGAAGCCCGATGACATTTTTGCTCAAGACAACACCCAGCGGCGGGGGGTCTGGGGGACTTCCCCCAGAAAATTTTGAAAAATTACTTTGAATTTGGTGCATTCTGAGAGCATTTTCAAGAAAAATGTGGGTATGAATATTCCCGTAAAATGATGCTGTCAGGTGGCATAGCAAAAGGATAAGATCATGTTTTCTTGGGCATATTTCGGAAATAAAGCTAAGTCTATATGTTTTCTTGTTAATTCCTGACTGCGGAGATGTTTAAATGTTTGGTATTGGCAAAACTCGCTCTTGTAATGCAGTTTCGTTTAAAATTAGGCAAGTTTTTTTAGACTGAAAGCATCATTCCCAAGCATAAAGAGACTGAAAGCATCATTCTCAATATCGTGACGCCACACGCGTGCCAAAGTGAGGTTGTAACTCCCCAACCCCCCCCCCCCCTTGGCTACGCCACTCGTCATTGATATCTCAGACTACTTCATGATATCCCAGTATAGTTTTAGTTTAGACTTTATCCAATCCTCTCTCACTAATCACTATAAGAGGCTTACAGAACACTATGCCACATTGGCATACCTGGGGTGGTGTAGGTGGATTGGGCCATGTATTTCGTATTGGCTTAGTCTATAAAACAACATTGTTACAGTAATTGCTTTGACAGAGCAATGCAAAACATATTAAATGCCTTAATCTACGTCGTTAACTACTAAAACATTTTAAGGGGGGGGGGGGGGGCATGGCCCAATGACCCCCCCCCTGCGTACGCCACTGGCAGTGTCTTATGTCTTAAAAACTATGTGTATTTTAGGCAAAATTGATTTATTTAGAGTGTTTTAAATAGCTGGTGAAATTTTAGTTACTTTTTGGTGTCAAGCAGCTTCCAGCATCTGGCAACACGGCTCTTGTTTGTCTGGCAGTCATTTGGAATGAAATGGCCCTTGATGTGTTGCACTACAATAAACATCTACTTTGATTGTGTTGCTTTTGTGTCTAAATTTGCAAATAAACATTGCATGAAATTTTTTACTTTTTGCGTTGCTGGAGCCTAGAAGTTAATAGGATTCGGTATTCTAGATTCGATTTAGTATTCCGGAATAATTCTGAAATAGTGAAATATTCTGAATTGTCCATCCCTATACATATGTTTTATTTCAACTATGATATTGTATCAATGGTCATTTTCATCATGATCAATATGCTGATATCGTTCAAGTCATTATTATCATTGGAACTTCTATTTCCAGAATTTTATTGTCACCTAATCAACACTCTACCACTACCTCTTTTTGGTTTTGTTTGCTTTACACAGATGCGACAATAATAGCAGCTATCGGATATCATAGCAATAATAGCAAAAAGAATATTAAAATTGCTGTGTCCGTTTTCTTGTTACCGGTACTTATGATAAACTCGAATGTCCTCTGAGCATTAATTAGAAGACAAAAGCGTTCATACAAAAAAAAGCTGCACAAAACGTTCAAAAAAAAATAGTAGCTGCGTTTCCATTCAAGAAAATACGGTATTTGCGGACAGGTGATATAAAGGCAGTGGCTATTTGACCGGCGCCGGTCTTTGAATCTGAAACACTATTTGACCGTCATTACGTCATTGTCCAGTCACTTTTTTTCTTTTTCTTTTTCAAAGCAAAAGATGAGAAGTGCGCATATAAGTTCTGAATCCAACCATTTTATTCAACTCGTTATGTGGCGCGACTGGCGCGTGTGGTACGTCGCCGCTTCCTATTCTAGAGGGACTGAGTTCGATACTACCCAGAAGCGTTCTTCTTTTTTAACTAAATTTTGACCCAAAGTGCATTTTGTTGAGAGCAAAAATGTATTGCTTCGTTCGGCAAACACGGTCACATCAATCAATCATTTTATTTTTCGTCATTAACGCGTCCGGGACGAAAAAGATACTAACTACAAAAATCGATACATATAGACCTCCCAGCACGTTAATGAACGGGAAGACGTGGCAAAACCTTGAAAAGTTTAAAACGTGCCTGAATTGAAAAATTATGTAGGCTACCGTCAAACGGGGTGACTTTGTTCACCGGGGTGACTTTGTTCAGCACTGTTTTAGCTTTGTAATTGCCAATTTGAGTAACTGGACTTCGCTCAAGTACTTCAAACCCCATCCTTGGAATTTGAGCGAAGTCCAATTACTCAAATTGTCAATTACAAAGCTAAAACAGTGCTGATCAAAGTCACCCTGGTGAACAAAGTCACCCCGTTTGACGGTATATACCGTATCAGTAGTTAGCACGGCCACAATCGGAAAATTACCCAGAGAAATTCTCAAATTCCAGCAAATTAAAAAAACTCTAACTTTATTACTCACATTTGAAAAGACATAAAAAATAATTAAAAACTGACTAAAAAATGCACTTCGTGTCAAAATTCAGTTAAAAAAAAATAAATAAAAAAAAAGAACGCTTCCGGGTAGTATCGAACTCAGCCCCTCTAGAGTCGGAGGCGGCGACGTATCGCATGCGCCACGTTACGAGTTGAGTGAGATGGTTGGATTTAGAACTTATATGCGCTTCTCGTCTTTTGCTTTGAAAAAGAAAAAGAAAAAAGTGACTGTATAGTGACGTCATGACCGGTCAAATAGTGTTTCAGATTCAAAGACCGGCGCCGGTCAAATAGCCACTGCCTGATATAAATATGCGCATGTTTTCTACAAATATCAAAATAAAGCCTTGTAAAAACCAAAATGGTTAAAAAGCTGTTGAAAACAAAACCTTGTGATGTGGGAAATTTTATGGCAGTGGCTATTTAACTGGCTCCGGTCTTTTAATTTAAAAACACTATTTGACCGGCTTGACATACTTTTTTCTTTCACCTTCTCTTTCAAAGCAAAAGACGAGAGAACAAATAAGAAAAAGTGTGTATACAGTACCGGTATAACTTCTAAATTCAAGATTTTTTTTCAACTGAATCAGTGGCGTGTGCAATATTTGTCAGGCTGGTGCTCCCTAGGATATGAGTTTGATACTACCCAGAAGCGTTTTTTTAAAACCAATATCTAACCCGAACACAGTCATAGTACATGTTTGAATTATGCAAGTAATATACGGTACATAATGCAAAAGTAACACAAAACAGCCAGCTTGTCTAAGTGTCATTGAACTAAAGACAATAACAAAATATTATGTAGCAAACGTTTTTAAAATACGAGAAAATTCCGAGTGGTTATGTATCCACACTACCAGATGTTAGCATACCCATCAGTGACCACTTCTGGCAATCTGCAATTCTGCATGGACAAGGACTGGAGTCTGTGTGCTCCGTGGGTCTGTCTCTGTCTGAGATTCTGAGTTTGAGACAGCCTGCCCTTTGTTCAAATGTTTAGCGTTGCCAGATTAAAGCCTTTCCGAATACGGAAGCCATTTGAAAATCAATATTCCACCATTGTTAGGAGCCAGAGTTTTATTTGGAGTCAAGCAGAGGTGGGCAGTAGCGCGCGACTTTTGTAGCGGCGCTACTTCTTCGGTAAAAGTAGCGGTAGCGGCGCTACTTTTTAGTTCGAGTAGCGGCTGCAGTAGTGGCGCTATTTTTTTTGCAAAGTAACGGTAGCGGGAGAGGCGCTACTTTTTATCAGTCGCACTCCCGCTACCCGCTACTTTAATTTGGCATTTGATTTGATGAATTCCGCGTGTTATCATCAATCTGCTTTCTTCCAGCATCGTGATCGTGCTCTCCAGCCTGAAACTTGTGCTTAATATTTGTGTAGTACCGATAGCTGCTAGGCCTACTCGATTTCTGTGTGGTGTTGTATTTCGTTTTCTTTGTGTGTTTGTATCCTATGGACCAATTCTACTTGTGTCTGAAACAAAATCCAAATAAATAAATAAATAAATAAATAAAATTTAAAGTGAAAAAAATACTCGTTTTTTTCGCAACGTTGGCGTGGTCAAGCAGTTATATTATAAAGCCTATATAATCGGTTTAGTTGCAAAGTTTCGATCTTTTGGGAATCTCGTTTTCTGGTGTGGAGCTGCGATCCTGCGATCAAGGTATGAAATCGATAATGTTCATTTTAATTTTAATAATAGCCGAAGTAAAGTTGTATATGGTTTATAGAATACCGTATAGACTACATGCAGGGAGCATTGCCTCATCAGTCATCACCTATGCTAAGATGTCCAAAAATAAGGTTTTATCGCATTGGTTAAAGTAAAACTGTTGACAAATGATTAGTTAAGATATTTGTTGCTGATAAAATTTTCTTACACGATGGTTTTTGTTAAAAGAAATCATTACAGGGCAATTTTGTTTTGCTTAAAACTTAGAAGTTACAACATAGTTTATCTTACTTCTAAACAGCTCATTTATTTCTAGCTAAAGTCAACTTCTTCGACGAATATCTCCGTGTGATCGGCAAGTCCAAAGCGTATTACGGAGTCTTGCTTCCAACCATTACAATTTGCGCGAAGAAGTTGACGAGATCAGTGATCTTGTGACCTGTGAGGAGTTGAGAGTGAAAGTCCTTGAAGAGGTGAAGAAACGATTCAACGAAATGAAATGCGTTACGGCATCATGTCGTCATCCCTCCTTCAAGACGTCGTGGCTACTATTTATGCGCTAGCCTACGTTTCCACGGATGATGCTGACGCACTGCGAGAAAAAGTCAAGACAGATGTATTTTGACTGTTGCGCGAGACATCAAGCCAGGTTGATACCGAGAAGAGTGACACCAACACTATAGTCACGACTCGGAGGATGAATTTTTTGCTGTATTGGCGCCATCCCGTGAAACGTCGGTGCAGAAGGAAATAGCAATTGTTGACGCCTTTTTTTTCGGAAAGAAGCAAGTCCTTGAGCTTTTCGAATAGGCTACCGAGTTAAAACATCTGTTCATTAAATACAACACCCCCATTCCTTCCAGTGCTGCGGTGGAGAGACTTTTCTCTGTTGGAAAAGATGTGCTTAAAGCCAAAGCGGGCAGGACTTAGTGAATCTCATTTTGACATGCTTGTGTTTTTGAAAGATGCGTAACAATAAATTTCCCTTAGAATGTGTTTTCTATAATGACGTTAAAATGACAGTGTAAACGAATGATACCATTCGTTTTCAAGGTCACTTTTGCGTCACTAGGGACTTGAAGACTGTTTCCTACTGTCATTTTAGACAAAAGTAGCGGAAAAAGTAGCGGTAGCGCGCGCTACTTTGGTCCGAGTAGCGGTAGCGGGTAGCGCGCTACTTTTGTAAATTGGTAGCGGGTAGCGGTAGCGCGCGCTATTTTGGTCCAAGTAGCGGTAGCGGTAGCGCTACTTTAAAAGTAGCGGGTTCCCACCCCTGGAGTCAAGTCAATTTATTTTGTTTCAACAGTGCCATATACTAAAAAACAATCAGAGTAAATGTAATTGTCAAAACACGAGTCGAGGTCTCGAGTTTCGGCCGGAGCCGGAGCGGCACCGTAGTTTTAAATTCTTGGCAAAAACATGAGTCTAATTTTTTACCAGTAGATACTTTTAGCGTACAATCATTTCGCTTACATCTGGAGTCGCAGTGCAATTTAGAGTTATTTATTTCTTCTGTTATGAAAGTTGTACGGGCAAGAATGAAAATTGGGAAGGGAATGAAAAAATAAAATAAGACAATTGTGCAGGGAGCCTGACGGCGTTAAAATGCATAGGAGTACCGGTAATTTTGACCTGGGTCAAGCTACAGCTAAGTTTTTTTAAACTGCAGAAGCATCTGATTTAGATAACCTTGTGGTTTTTCAATGCCTTCAGTTGTGTCATCGTAATGTTCTTTAGATTGACGGAGACGGAGCCTGAAGTGCGGCTGCTTTTGTGTGTTTTGCTAAAGCAAGCTTGCTCTCTCGTGTTTACTTTACCATGTTAGGCTACTGTTTCTTCCTAATGCAGCCGACTTGATGATTGATATAATCTTTCTCTGCTTTTTGTCTGTTGTGGAATTTAGTTTTCATGGTGCTTGTTTTTTCTCGCACTGAATATTCTAGTACCGTAGACATACAACTTTCATAACAGACAAAAAAATTTTAGCGGCTCCTAATGAATGGAATTCCCTGGCAATGACACTTCAATAATCGGAAAACTTCACTCTGTCAATCTCGGCAACTGGCCCTGCGTCAAAAGCCTCTACAAGTAGGCCATGCAAAACTACCAGAATGACATATCAAAACTTTGTCAGTGCGAGGATAAAGATTCAAAACCAACCACCAATATTTGCAGCAGGAGTGGATTGAGTGTGCGCTTGAGCAACGCATTCTAAGTAGCCTACTGTTCTCCATTCAGTGGCACCTAATGTATGGAATAATTCCCCAGCAACAACACTTCAACTGTATATAGTGGCTCTGCTTCAACAATCAACAACTTCACTCTGTCAAACTCGGTAACAGCCCTGCATCAAAAGCCTTTAAAAGTACGGTATGCGAAACTACCAGGAATATCCTATCAAAGCTTTGTCAGTCCGAGCTCTTGTCCGTCCAAGCCCAAAGCTCATGATCTAGCTGATCGAAATCGATTTTTAGCTGTTTATGATTGAACTGACTCGTGTGAAAATAAATTTGTTTGTATTACAAGACAACCGAGTCGTTCACATCAAACATTGTTGTGGGTTTGACACCTGTCAGAAGATATTTCATTTCCTTGACTTTTATTTCTGACCATCACAACACGTCAACACAGCAAAGGTTCAGGTAGAAAGCTTTTTTTAGAGGTCAAACTTATCAAAAGTATCTTGCCAGCTTGGCAATGTCGAAAAGTTGGTAAAAATTGCTTGGGAGAAGAAGTTACGATTGGATAAGTTGAGTAACGGCTGTGTAGAATTCAGCCGTCAGCGTCTGGTAACACTGTTGTGGGCTGCGTAGCCCAGTGGCGACCGTAGGTGACGTGGATGCCTGCGCCGCTGCGCGACGTTCGAAAGGAGGTTGGTTCGATACCGCCAAAATAAGGGGAGCAGCTGACTCGAAGACTTTATGTCACTTCGCTGCTTTCTGTCGTCTGTTGTGTCGCATCTGTCATCGTACTGTATGCTATGGCAATGGGCTCAAATAAAAACACGATTATTGCAGGCATAGCCGTACTAGACCAAACCATTTTGGGGGGCAGAACGTAAATTTGCCCAAATCTGCACACTTTTATAGAAATTGCCCAAATATAATGTATACATCAATTCTCAATTGCATGCACGAAGAAATGCTTTATGAAGAATTGCCGTTTTACAAAGAATTAATTTTACAAACAATTGTTTTACGAACAACTGTTTACGAAAAAAACGTCGGACACCGAATTCATCTTTGAAGATACCCTGCTTGTGCATTATTTGATGCTTCTGCACTTTGGCATGGTAGGTAGGAGTAACAAATATTGTTTTACACACCACAAAAAAAACAACCCCACTTAAATATTCTGTAGGCTATAAAAAGTATAAGGTAGGCTACTGGTTAAAATTAGACCTATATAGACCAAGTGCACTGATTAATAAACCTTGAAGTTGAAACAATGGAGCCTGTCTGCAGCTATATGATTGCACAAATCATATCAGGAAAACAGCAACAGGACATATATTTGTACTTACCAAAATGTACTGTATTGTTATTTGTATTTACTGCAGGAATACATACAAGAATCCTTTAATGAGAATTACTGGAGAAATTGAGAATTAAAAATAACTTATCTGTGTTAAAACACCTCATTGAGTATGCATTTAAGTGCTTTAATTAATTCTCCAAATTGTATAGCCTAATGTCTATGCCAATGAGGTACCGGTAATATCAAAATTAAGATAGGCATACACATCCAGATATAAAGTTTAAGGTATGTTGCTCTCATAGTCCAATTTCTGCAGTATTGTAGGCGCTTGCTAACTGCTGACATCAGAACCAAGAGCTATACATTATACAATACATCTGCAGTAAACTATAGTATGGTAGGCTACATTATTATAACCAGTGGTGGATTTCCAGAAGATTAGCTTCCGGAGCGCTAGTTTTTTACTTTCCAAATGCGCTAGGTGCCGTGGAAGAAATTCAGAAATATGTCTTTATAAGACTTCGAAACAACACACTTAATGTACCTAAAACGTTTTAAAGTAAGTATCATGGTTTATAGATGGTAGGATAGCGTTGTTCAATGCAAATATTCATATTTTAGTGAAACATTAATACAAAAAAATACAAGTTATAGCCTAGGAAAGAAAATAAAAAAAATGTTTTCAGTTTTTTCCATTTTTGATTTTTCAAGTTATAGCCTACAATTTTTAAGACACTTATCGTATTCAAAATCATAAAACCTCTGGCGACTTCGGGTCTCAATTGCCGGGTTACGTCCATGGCGTAATCAGGATCCAACATACTTCGCTGGTTAAAAATTTCTCAGTGGAAGACGGATCATTCGTATAAAGAGTAAACTTGAAACAGTTACAGTGTGTAGAGAAGCACGGTCAGATGTCAGTATGAGGTTCATTTGTGAAAATCCGCGCTCACACTCGCTCGATGAAATTGGAAGGGATTATAATGACGTTATCAAATTTTGAAGACTCTGGGATCTTCTTTTCGTAGTTCTATATTCACAAAGTCCTCTCACGGCAGCTTCGCGTTCATCTAAGCGCAATCTCTTTGCCACTTCAATGATTTCGTTTTCTCCGTGTGTCATTACTGTGTCCTCTGGCCAAATAGTTGAATCAAGTATTTTTCAGCTGTTAATAAATGACAAGTCTGTTGAATTCAACAAGCGATCTTGGATGGAATTTCCTAAGTGATTATACACCCTTCTCTGTTGGGTGGAAAGTACCACCCTTTGGTAGGGTGGAAATGACCATCTTTCCCAATAGGCTATGGGGTGGGAATGAAAAAGTAGAAGTGGAGTTTTTAAACCACCCCTAGAAGTGGTTAAACTACAAGTTTTGATTTACAGTGGAGAAGATGTGGGGATTGATTAGCGGGCTATTTCTGCAATTGTTTACATGTAATTCTACACCTTTGAACTCTAAGTTTTCTTCAGCATCCTTAGCAATGCCATAATGTCGTCCGGGTTCGTTCCTTCTTGTTTCAAATAATTTTGCAAAATTATTAATTTTGTTATCTGTAGGCTATCTCAAATAATAGCCTACATGCTCTGTTTTACAGTTCAAGGCTTAGGTTATTTCGGATAATTCTTGCGAGTACTTGTACATCAAAGCCAAGTCCAACAAGAAATCCGTGGATGTTATCTTCGACAAGAGTCCTTGATATTTCGCACGTTCCCGAGAATCTCTTGTGTCGCTAATAGCCCCCTTTTTGAAAAATTCGAAAAGTGCTGGGAAATTATTCCAGACGGCACTAACTGTGTGGAAACTCGAGGCTACCCATCGTGTGTCCAGTAGGCCTACCCTTCCGATTTTCAACAACTGCACTTCAACAGCCGCTGCACATTCACCCAATTCCCTGTTATTGTTAGAAGCGTGGTAAAGGCTATAGCAATTGTCCATAAAAGATCGAAATCGATTCAAATTACTGACTGATTTTATTTGCATGACGAACCAATAGTTCCCATCCATGGTTGCACAATACCACACCACAATGTCTGGAAGTTAATCACGAAGCCATTTTGCTACACCATTTTTGCGACCTATCATCACAGCCACGCCATCACATACAACACTAATCAAACAAGAAGATAAAAATGTTGTAGACATTCCATATGATTTTAGTCAGCTCTTTAGGGAATCAAAGATGCCATTCGCCGTAAGAATAGCGAACTCAACAAGACAAATACATTTACAGGTTCGCTTCCGTCAAGACTGGTACGAAGATATACAGACGAAATCGGTTAATCAAATCACCTATTTGCCAGACGTTTTGATACGATTAATTCGTTTAACCAATTTACTAAAAAAAAGGTTTATTGTGAATGGGCGTAATTGTTGGGAAGATGTCTGTGGTGACTAGGCTGCAACGCACATTACAACTGATGCTTCCTACAACTGTTTACAATTCTGGTTAAACTTTAAAGAGTTTACTAGTTCTGTGTTACATAACACTATGCTGTATGTTCCAGCCAGCAAAACTGGTCCTTTTTACATTAATTTATCATAAGCAGACGTTGAAACAATGTAAAAAATACCAGCTTTGCTGACTTGGCTGAGCAGGTATGATCATTGATCAAAGCATTTTTCTGCAAACTGCGGCAATCAGACTTCGTTTAATCTCACCGATCTCTGTGGCGTCACAATGCGAACTTTGACGTTGACGTTTTTGATTCAAGCGTGCTATTTTAGCTCGTACCAGCTGTGTAGTTTTGAGTATGGAATGTGGCCTACGAAAATAGTGGTATGGCAGAAAAACACGGCTCACACTCATTGTTTTGAAATCGCAAAGTTTTTTTTTCAAGTCTTTTGTGCTGTCTGGTAAAATAATTAATTTGCAATGTTCTTCAACTGAACGAAACTGCACAAATGAAATTATGCACTGCATTTCACAACAGTAGGCTACTTTTTTTCAGCAATTTAAAAAAAACTCCAAAGTTTTCTGGTAAAAACTTTTGGACATGCTTTCCAACACTTCCCTCATAAGCCGAAATATTTTGTCCATGTCCATTCCTTGGAAGGCCAGTCGCCGACGGATGACATCAAAAGCATTTAAACTTCTTTAGTGTGATTATTCCATTTGTGTGCTCTTCTGTTTTAATGAAGCCCAGCTGAGCGAAAATTGGTTCTTTGTAGTGCGATGTCTAGCACATAAGATTATGGCCTGGGATTACAGACACTTGTCTTTGTTTTGAGCGCATGCCTCTGTCTCACCTTTGCTTCATTTCGCCTTTGAACATTGCAGACAATAATGCGAAGCAAAAAAGAGACATTCTTTTTTCGCTAACGGTACGATTAAATGAATGAAGTATGCAAACTAGAAGCAAATCCTGATGCTTTTATCCGACTTATTCTTTTAAGCGGTATGCGCTTAACCGATGTTTTTACTTAGCATCAGATTGGATTTGGTTTGGGATTTCAGGTTTTGATTCAAATAAACGATTGATACGTTTAAGCAGTATACTATTAACCGATTTCGTCTGTATTATCAGAGTGAATACCCGATTTAACGTGTTCGACTCATCAAGAATTATGGATATACTTTTACTGAACAGGGCAAAGCATAATAAGAGTATAAAATATTTGAGCTTCCGGAACGCCGTTCCAGAAAAGTCAATTTTTTGATCGAGCTTCCGGAGCGGCGCTCCGGACCGCTCCGGCTGAAATCCAGCCCTGATTATAACCAATGCATGCCATTGTGCAGCAGTAACTGTTGAATGCTTGAGCTAAAAACTATAAAAATATGCTTTCTACATCATCACAAGAAACACTTTTTATGCATGCAGCTTAATTGCCAACATTTTATTTTGGGGCGCAACTGCATCTTTTTAATTTTGGTAGTTTTATAAGTAACCAAACAAAGCTAAGCAACAACACAACATTAACATTACATTTAACAGGTATACATAACATTTTTTTGTTAATTGTGGTGTTGCTTAGCTATGTCCGTTTATGGTTGAAAACTTAGTACTGTGACCTCTCCACCCGAATTGTTTTATAAAAGTATTCACCAGATTTATATAGGCTAAATTCATATTTTGGAGTTGCCCAAATCAAGATGATGCATTTATGGATATTATGAAAAAAATTAAAGACTTTGTAAATTTTGATGCCAAGGCAACTGCATCATGCCAATTTGGGCAGTTTTATAAATAGACTATGATCAGATAATTTCATATTTTTTGTTGCCCAAATCTAAACGATACAGTTATGTAAATGTGAAAAATTAATGAATTTGTTCATTTTTGGGAAACTGCCTCACGCTAATTTGGGCAGTTGCATAAACAGACTAATCAGTTTCATGAGATAATTTCATGTTTTCAGCTGCCCAAATCAACACGATGCATTTGAGAAAATTAATAAAATTAGCTATATAGCAAATTTTGCGTTTTGATTTGGGCAGTTTCACAAAAGTATCAGAGACATATTTTGGTGGTTGCCCAAATTGGCATGATGCAGTTGGTAAAATGCATTTCGTACTACAGTTTGATCACCATGCAATACAATACATCAATACGAGTGTGCCAAATGAAAATTTTGCAGCACATTTTTTGTGCAAATAAGAGGCTGTACTTAGTTTGATAGGTAAAAGATATTAATTTATATAGTTTTTCTTACTTCATGCAATTCTGTAGCTTTCATATAGCAATTTTTGCCCTAATAATTGCAAGATTTTGCCCAAATTCGTGACGTTTTGAAACAACAAGGGGGGGCGGCTGCCTCCCCTGGCTTGTACGGCTATGATTGCAGGGTACATATTATTATGATTTTTTTAAGGCAGTGTTTATTTGACCGGCGCCGGTCTTTGAATCTGAAACACTATTTAACCAGTCATCTTCTTCTCTCGTGTTGTCGCTATATGTCAGGGCATCCGTTGGTTAGCCACTGCCTGGTGTCGTCATCTATAGAAACTAGGCCTTCCATACCATGAGGTGGTCTGTATAGCAGGCAATCCTTGATAATGTATAGCAGGCAATCCAACACCAGTGAGCAAACGGTTACGCCTTGATGAGGCAAGTCTAGAGAGGCCATGGCCCAGCTGGTTCTCGGGTGGGGATCTGAATACTTGGCGAAGTGGGGATGTGCTGCTTGACCATTGTTCACTCCACGCCGCGTGGCACCACTGTTTGCTAGGGCTTCCACCAGAGGCTGTCAGAAGGTCTTGTGCAGCACATACAAATGGCTTTCTTGATTTTAGCCGCTGCTTTGGTGGACATCTCAGCGTGGTTGCGTGTAGCAGATGGCCGGGGTTTAGGGCCTTACGGCTCAGGGAAAGAACAGCACGTTGGCGCCGTAGTGCAGCTGGCTCAATGTTTACAAAGACAGGCAAGCAGTCAGTTGGAGTTGAACGAAGGCAACCTGTGACAGTTCGCAGGCAGTTGTTGATTAGCACATCGACAAGGTTAGTATGGGCGCTTCAAATGTGAGTAATAAAGTTAGAGTTTTCTTAATTTGCTGCAATTTGAGATTTTCTCTGGGTACGGTAATTTTGCGTTCGTCATAAGAGAGGATGTGATTGTGACCGTGTTTGCCGAACAACGCATTACATTTTTGCTCTCAACAAGTTAGAAATATACAATGCTTCTTTTAAAAAAACATAAAAAATAGGGCTGTAGGCAACTCAAATTAAAAATTGACTAAAAAAATGCACTTCGGGTCAAAATTTAGTTTAAAAAAAATTAAAAAAAGGAACGCTTCCGGGTAGTATCGAACTCATTCCCTCTGGAATAGCAACTCGAGAAATATCATACGCGCCACGGATCGAGTTGAATAAAGTTGTCGAATTTAGAACTTATATAGGCGCTTCTCGTCTTTTGCTTTGAAAGAGAAAAAGAAAAAAAGTGCCTATATAGTGATGTCATGACCGGTTAAATAGTGTTTCAGATTCAAAGACCAGCGCCGGTCAAATAGCCACTGCCTTTTTTTAAATGTTTAATTAGGCCTACCCAATGCAGGAGTTCTGAGTTTTTATGAGAGGATGATTTAATACACCCTGAGGCCTGAGAACAGTAGAATCGCTGATAACGATTGACACAGAATTAGACTACGAGTCTCTCAAGTAATTGTTTTATTCAGGAGTTTAAATGGCAGAATTTAAGAATTTTGATCGCAAATTTTTGAATAATGTAGCGCCGTACTAGTAGGCTAACTTTGAATTTAGAAATAGTAATGCCAAAGATAATATCCTACCTAAATGGATAAAACTTGTTTGTGTGGAGGTATGTAAAGGACTTCCAGATTTTAAAAAAAGGCTGATAACCGTTCGGTAATTTAAAATTCAAAGATCTCTACAACATACTTACAACTTTAGAGCAACAGCTTTGTAAACCCATTCTAACATTTCATCGTAGGGTGCATTGAGGCCATGTTAGATAATGGTTACAGTACAATAACTTAAAACCAACATATTTGTATCAGTTGTTTTTAGTAAATTTACCATATGACATTTAATGTTTGCTAAAATTGAGCCCATCAGTCTTATTTAACAAAATCGCCTGAGAAAGCTTCTGTGGGCTACTGAGTGGAAAGTGAATGATCAACCAGATCATTTCTACACACAACACATGAGTTTTTAAAGAACACAAATATTTATGAAGGAAAACATTATGAAAAGTTGTAAACAACAACAGTTCATCAGAGGTCTATACAACTGCATCAAAGTCATCTGTGCAATTGCTTGATGATCTGTTAACCAACATTTCTACAAATAAATTATCCTATTTTAGATAGGTTAGTTCATATCGTGTAGGACTGTAGGTGTTGACATAACTCCAAAATATTATATAAAATTATGTCTTGTGCAAATGGTGCTCCAAACGACATCATTGAAGATGTAAAAGACTACTATGGTAAGTTTATTTTGTTAAGTATTTTGTCAATTTTTTTTATCATTGCTTTCCTTCCCAATTGCTATTTATGTTATTATGTGGCAATCAGGGCTGCGATTTTTTCTTTCTTGTCGAACAACCAAAAATTCTACGCTTGTTTGTCGAATAGTAATATGATGTCACAAGAGTCAGAATATAAGCGTTTGGCCGCGAGTTACCGCACAAGTTTGTTGGTATCAGAGTCACTTGTAAACTTTAAGTTTTCAATCGCACGCTGGTTGAGTGATTCCATCTACGACGGCAAAAACATTGCCGTCGCCAAATCAGCACACCTTGGATTGCTGCGACAATTGCCGTATGCTGTTTAATCAAACGAAATTTTATGCGCTTCTTCATCGCGTGTCACACGGCGGTAGCCCAGAGCATCACGCAAGCTATTTTATGCGCTGACAATGCTCTTGTGAACTGTAAAAAGTTTGCAACCTTATGAATACCGGCTTATTGTTACGCAAAAGTTATTCTTTCATCGAATGCTTATTGTTTACCGGTGTCGTTGCGAATATAAATCATGGTGAAAGAAGATACAGTTAAAAAGTGGAATTTACCTGCTATAGATTATCAAACAGAAGGAAAAGTGGTGCTCTTCCACAAGACGCCCTGTTGGTCAACCAGACAAAATGATGACGTCATAATACGTCACACACATTGGAATGGACTATTATGAAGGAGGAAATGCGGGGTGGAAATGCAATAAAACACACCAGAAGGAAATTGTCTCCCATTTATTCATTTGTTGTTCAATTTCAACAGACTTGCTATCGTTGAAAAGCACAAGCATAGATCTAACCAAATAAATTAATACCAAGTCCCAAAATACTACTAGCTCCATCTAGTGGCCACCTAAACTTGACCAAATTCATGTTACTGTTTATTGGAGGGCTAACTTTCATTTTTGTATCTTATTTAATATGCGCGTAATCGTTGTTCGAAGACAGCCCCCCAACAAAGCTTTTGCCCAATGCATTTCAATGGCGAATCGATCGTCTTCCAGTTCACGCCCTGCATGTTCACGATAATTAATTGTCTCCCATTTATTCATTTCTTGCTCAATTTCAACAGATTTGCTATCGTTGAAAAGCACAAGCATAGATCTAACCAACTAAAATAATACCAAGTCCCAAAATACTACTAGCTCCATCTAGTGGCCACCTAAACTTGAGCAAATTCAAACCATTATCAAAACTTCATTTTAAATGATAAGAACATCAAACGACAGCCAAATAAAAGAACATGTTACTGTTTATTGAAGTGCTAACTTTCATTGTTATATCTTATTCAATATGCGCGCAATCGTTGTTCGAAGACAGCCCCCCAACGAAGCTTTTGCCCAATGCATTTCAATGGCGAATCGATCGTCTTCCAGTTCACGCCCTGCATATTCACGATAATTAATTGTCTCCCATTTATTCATTTCTTGCTCAATTTCAACAGATTTGCTATCGTTGAAAAGCACAAGCATAGATCTAACCAACTAAATTAATATCAAGTCCCAAAATACTACTAGCTCCATCTAGTGGCCACCTAAACTTGATCACAAGCAAATCATCACCAAAACTTCATTTTAAATGATAAACAATCTAAATCAAATCCAATTAAAAGAACATGTTACTGTTTATTGAAGTGCTAACTTTCATTTTTGTATCTTATTCCATATGCGCGCAATCGTTGTTCGAAGACAGCCCCCCAACGAAGCTTTTGCCCAATGCATTTCAATGGCGAATTGATCGTCTTCCAGTTCACGCCCTGCATGTTCACGATAATTAATTGTCTCCCATTTATTCATTTCTTGCTCAATTTCAACAGATTTGCTATCGTTGAAAAGCACAAGCATAGATCTAACCAACTAAATTAATACCAAGTCCCAAAATACTACTAGCTCCATCTGGAGGCCACCTAAACTTGACCAAATTCAAACCATTATCAAAACTTTATTTTAAATGATAAGAACATTAAACGACAGCCAAATAAAAGAACATGTTACTGTTTATTGAAGTGCTAACTTTCATTGTTATATCTTATTTAATATGCGCGCAATCGTTGTTCGAAGACAGCCCCCCAACGAAGCTTTTGCCCAATGCATTTCAATGGCGAATCGATCGTCTTCCAGTTCACACCCTGCATGTTCACGATAATTAATTGTCTCCCATTTATTCATTTCTTGCTCAATTTCAACAGATTTGCTATCGTTGAAAAGCACAAGCATAGATCTAACCAACTAAATTAATACCAAGTCCCAAAATATTACTAGCTCCATCTGGTGGCCACCTAAACTTGACCAAATTCAAACCATCACCAAAACTTCATTTTAAATGATAAACAATCTAAATCAAATCCAATTAAAAGAACATGTTACTGTTTATTGGAGGGCTAACTTTCATTTTTGTATCTTATTTAATATGCGCGTAATCGTTGTTCGAAGACAGCCCCCCAACGAAGCTTTTGCCCAATGCATTTCAATGGCGAATCGATCGTCTTCCAGTTCACGCCCTGCATGTTCACGATAATTAATTGTCTCCCATTTATTCATTTCTTGCTCAATTTCAACAGATTTTTGCTATCGTTGAAAAGCACAAGCATAGATCTAACCAACTAAATTAATATCAAGTCCCAAAATACTACTAGCTCCATCTGGTGGCTACCTAAACTTGACCAAATTCAAACCATCACCAAAACTTCATTTTAAATGATAAACAATCTAAATCAAATTCAATAACATGTTACTGTTTATTGGAGGGCTAACTTTCATTTTTGTATCTTATTTAATATGCGCGTAATCGTTGTTCGAAGACAGCCCCCCAACGAAGCTTTTGCCCAATGCATTTCAATGGCGAATCGATCGTCTTCCAGTTCACGCCCTGCATGTTCACGATAATTAATTGTCTCCCATTTATTCATTTCTTGCTCAATTTCAACAGATTTGCTATCGTTGAAAAGCACAAGCATAGATCTAACCAACTAAATTAATACCAAGTCCCAAAATACTACTAGCTCCATCTGGTGGCCACCTAAACTTGAGCAAATTCAAACCATTATCAAAACTTCATTTTAAATGATAAGAACATCAAACGACAGCCAAATAAAAGAACATGTTACTGTTTATTGAAGTGCTAACTTTCATTGTTATATCTTATTCAATATGCGCGCAATCGTTGTTCGAAGACAGCCCCCCAACGAAGCTTTTGCCCAATGCATTTCAATGGCGAATCGATCGTCTTCCAGTTCACGCCCTGCATGTTCACGATAATTAATTGTCTCCCATTTATTCATTTCTTGCTCAATTTCAACAGATTTGCTATCGTTGAAAAGCACAAGCATAGATCTAACCAACTAAATTAATACCAAGTCCCAAAATACTACTAGCTCCATCTGGTGGCCACCTAAACTTGACCAAATTCAAACCATCACCAAAACTTTATTTTAAATGATAAACAATCTAAATTAAATCCAATTAAAAGAACATGTTACTGTTTATTGGAGGGCTAACTTTCATTTTTGTATCTTATTTTATATGCGCGTAATCGTTGTTCGAAGACAGCCCCCCAACGAAGCTTTTGCCCAATGCATTTCAATGGCGAATCGATCGTCTTCCAGTTCACGCCCTGCATGTTCACGATAATTAATTGTCTTCCATTTATTCATTTCTTGCTCAATTTCAACAGATTTGCTATCGTTGAAAAGCACAAGCATAGATCTAACCAACTAAATTAATACCAAGTCCCAAAATACTACTAGCTCCATCTGGTGGCCACCTAAACTTGAGCAAATTCAAACCATTATCAAAACTTCATTTTAAATGATAAGAACATCAAACGACAGCCAAATAAAAGAACATGTTACTGTTTATTGAAGTGCCAACTTTCATTGTTATATCTTATTCAATATGCGCGCAATCGTTGTTCGAAGACAGCCCCCCAACGAAGCTTTTGCCCAATGCATTTCAATGGCGAATCGATCGTCTTCCAGTTCACGCCCTGCATGTTCACGATAATTAATTGTCTCCCATTTATTCATTTCATGCTCAATTTCAACAGATTTGCTATCGTTGAAAAGCACAAGCATAGATCTAACCAACTAAATTAATATCAAGTCCCAAAATACTACTAGCTCCATCTAGTGGCCACCTAAACTTGATCACATGCAAACCATCACCAAAACTTCATTTTAAATGATAAACAATCTAAATCAAATCCAATTAAAAGAACATGTTACTGTTTATTGAAGTGCTAACTTTCATTTTTGTATCTTATTCCATATGCGCGCAATCGTTGTTCGAAGACAGCCCCCCAACGAAGCTTTTGCCCAATGCATTTCAATGGCGAATTGATCGTCTTCCAGTTCACGCCCTGCATGTTCACGATAATTAATTGTCTCCCATTTATTCATTTCTTGCTCAATTTCAACAGATTTGCTATCGTTGAAAAGCACAAGCATAGATCTAACCAACTAAATTAATACCAAGTCCCAAAATACTACTAGCTCCATCTGGAGGCCACCTAAACTTGACCAAATTCAAACCATTATCAAAACTTTATTTTAAATGATAAGAACATTAAACGACAGCCAAATAAAAGAACATGTTACTGTTTATTGAAGTGCTAACTTTCATTGTTATATCTTATTTAATATGCGCGCAATCGTTGTTCGAAGACAGCCCCCCAACGAAGCTTTTGCTCAATGCATTTCAATGGCGAATCGATCGTCTTCCAGTTCACGCCCTGCATGTTCACGATAATTAATTGTCTCCCATTTATTCATTTCTTGCTCAATTTCAACAGATTTGCTATCGTTGAAAAGCACAAGCATAGATCTAACCAACTAAATTAATATCAAGTCCCAAAATACTACTAGCTCCATCTGGTGGCTACCTAAACTTGACCAAATTCAAACCATCACCAAAACTTCATTTTAAATGATAAACAATCTAAATCAAATTCAATAACATGTTACTGTTTATTGGAGGGCTAACTTTCATTTTTGTATCTTATTTAATATGCGCGTAATCGTTGTTCGAAGACAGCCCCCCAACGAAGCTTTTGCCCAATGCATTTCAATGGCGAATCGATCGTCTTCCAGTTCACGCCCTGCATGTTCACGATAATTAATTGTCTCCCATTTATTCATTTCTTGCTCAATTTCAACAGATTTGCTATCGTTGAAAAGCACAAGCATAGATCTAACCAACTAAATTAATACCAAGTCCCAAAATACTACTAGCTCCATCTGGTGGCCACCTAAACTTGAGCAAATTCAAACCATTACCAAATCTTCATTTTAAATGATAAACAATCTAAATTAAATTCACTTAAAAGAACATGTTACTGTTTATTGGAGGGCTAACTTTCATTTTTGTATCTTATTTAATATGCGCGTAATCGTTGTTCGAAGACAGCCCCCCAACGAAGCGTTTGCCCAATGCATTTCAATGGCGAATCGATCGTCTTCCAGTTCACGCCCTGCATGTTCACGATAATTAATTGTCTCCCATTTATTCATTTCTTGCTCAATTTCAACAGATTTGCTATCGTTGAAAAGCACAAGCATAGATCTAACCAACTAAATTAATATCAAGTCCCAAAATACTACTAGCTCCATCTGGTGGCCACCTAAACTTGAGCAAATTCAAACCATTATCAAAACTTCATTTTAAATGATAAGAACATTAAACGACAGCCAAATAAAAGAACATGTTACTGTTTATTGAAGTGCTAACTTTCATTGTTATATCTTATTCAATATGCGCGCAATCGTTGTTCGAAGACAGCCCCCCAACGAAGCTTTTGCCCAATGCATTTCAATGGCGAATCGATCGTCTTCCAGTTCACGCCCTGCATGTTCACGATAATTAATTGTCTCCCATTTATTCATTTCTTGCTCAATTTCAACAGATTTGCTATCGTTGAAAAGCACAAGCATAGATCTAACCAACTAAATTAATATCAAGTCCCAAAATACTACTAGCTCCATCTAGTGGCCACCTAAACTTGATCACATGCAAACCATCACCAAAACTTCATTTTAAATGATAAACAATCTAAATTAAATCCAATTAAAAGAACATGTTACTGTTTATTGAAGTGCTAACTTTCATTGTTATATCTTATTCAATATGCGCGCAATCGTTGTTCGAAGACAGCCCCCCAACGAAGCTTTTGCCCAATGCATTTCAATAGCGAATTGATCGTCTTCCAGTTCACGCCCTGCGTGAGCACGATAATTAATTGTCTCCCATTTATTCATTTCTTGCTTAATTTCAACAGATTTGCTATCGTTGAAAAGCACAAGCATAGATCTAACCAACTAAATTAATACCAAGTCCCAAAATACTACTAGCTCCATCTGGAGGCCACCTAAACTTGACCAAATTCAAACCATTAATAAAACTTCATTTTAAATGATAAGAACATTAAACGACAGCCAATTAAAAGAACATGTTACTGTTTATTGAAGTGCCAACTTTCATTGTTATACCTTATTGAATATACGAGCAATCGTTGTTCGAAGACAGCCTCCCAACGAAGCTTTTGCACAATGCATTTCAATGACGAATCGATCGTCTTTCTGGATTCACATTGCGTGATTACGATAATTAATTGTCTCCCATTTATATTGATAAAATGCTAAAGTCATAGAAAGGATTAGGATCAGGCACACAAATAGCCTAATTGGTGGTGTAATGGCTTGTCCGAATCAAGTGATGTAACAAACACTGATCAATAGGAAAGCGATGTGTGCTCTAGAGCGGTGTAGATCTTTGATCCTTTCGGAGGTGGTGGAAGAATTCTTGTCACTCGGCCCTCAGTCGACATCAACTGGAAAAGCTCGGTTGAGGAAGCAAGTGATGTCAGCTCCAAGTGCAGGAGCCAGAAAATTGTTCCTATTTGGATGGAGAAACCTCTGCAAATAATAAAAAGCAACAACAACCAGCGAGACAGTGGGTGCGGATACTTAGCTTATGTTTTGTTCAAAGCTTAGCCAAGAAAGTTTTTCAGAACACATAAGCTAAGCCTAATGAACCTAGGCTTAAATATGGATCAAAGGTAAGTAACGAAACCGTAATGAAATGACTTGGGCTTGCATTCTCGTGTTCTTTCATTACCACACTAAGTCTTTTTCCCAAAGGCATCCGTGCGTGTAAACAAAATGATTCATAGGTCCAATCCTTAAACGTTGACACACAAAAATCATGTTACAAACGTACCGTAAGTTAAAACAATTATTTTGTTTCATCTGACATTGCACTTTTGTTAGCCTAGTTTGTTTGTTATAGAATAAATATCACAAAGTATGTGGGCAGCAACTCTTTTTTATCATTAGGTAGTCCTGAAAAGGGCTGTTTTTTTGGCAAATGGACGATGTGGTGGCTACAGTAAGGGATAGGACTCCCTTATGACGCGGAGAACTTCCGGAAAATGTCGTCCCCGTGGAAACTGATGTCGCCACATAAATTCATCAAGATACCCAGGTATCATGTGTCTTGTGGTGCCACACCCCTGTGGCCGAACCATAATGATGGTGATGGTTGACCGTTTGGTGGCGATATCCAAGATCTAAAAAAATACGAAAGCAACTTTAAATAAGTTTCAGCGTAAAATGCTTGCTGCAACGGTTTCCAAATAGAAATAACAAAAACATGTTAAATTGGTAAATTTATTTTTATTGGATGCATAATTCTTTTGACATGAGCCATCGTGCTTTTTGAAAAGGAGCTGTGCAGTTAAGTGGCGAGGTCAGTTGATTGTTTTTTCTGCTCCCAAAGTAACTTTAAATGGTTAACTTTTGTTAACAATTTCTACACTATGAATAAGTTGTATCAAGTGGGACCTGGCATGACAGTTTAAGCCATATGGTTGGGTCTGATGCTATCACAACAGAAAAGTACACATTGTACTGTGATATGTCTTCAGACAAGCTAAACACAAACTGGTGTTTGAATGACCAATGGGACTGTGCAAGCAATCACTTTTGGGACATAATCCTACGTTATTTTAAGGCTGAAAGGAATTTTTTTCACTTAAAAAGTATTTTTCACTAGGAATGTAGATAAGAGCTACTGCTTTATTTTGTACAATCTTAAAAAGCCTTATTACACTACACTTTGCTATAGATCATGGCAAAAGTATATACCTTTTTAGATTTCAATTCATTGAACCTTTAAAGTGTCTTATTTTATCATGTCTGAAAAGAAAAGCGGGTCTATTTATTGATGAAAACCAAGAAACCACGTTCTGCTTCTTTTCTCTTGAGTCTCTTTCATTCCATCATACCCTTGACAATCAATTGATGTAGCCTATCTAGCAAAGTGTCCCCTGGGACATAGCCCCTTGTCTCATTGATCATGTGTGTAAGCAGCCTATGGGACAGTTGTCTGACACTTTTTAATGATGATAAAAAAAACAATAAAGAATATTAGCCTACAGTCATCACTGTTTTGATTTCATGTTATGAAACAATGACTAAACTTTGCAATAAAATTGCTTTAGTTCATGATTTGCTTTAAAATAACGTTTTATTAGAAATAATGTCATATTCGTCCCATGGGTGCCACATCTCCCCTACACATTTTTACTCTCAGTACACCTAGTATACACAAATGTTTAATCTACATGCATTTTATGTACTTCATCTAATCCATTTAATGTTTAACATAATCCACGTTAAGTGTTTACATGTTAGTGTATGTCATTTTAAAATAGAACTACAAGAAACACTCACTAGACAAATTAGAGTATGCATCCCATTCATCGGAATGAATCTCTGTTCCTGTGCGATGTGGCGTAGAATTTCTGCCTCCAGTGTAGCCCTGTCCCGCCGCGGTACCATTACGATGAAGCATTCTCTAATAGCACAATTTACTAGGGATATCTACAGGCATTGAGAAGCAAAAGAAAGTGCCCTAAGTAGGGTGGGTTAAATAAAAGTGTTAAATATTCCTTCAAATCCCAAGCCCAAGTGATATTGCTCACCTGCTCGAACGTAGTTGACTAGGCGTAGGCCTAGTTGTAGTGCGTAAACATGCACATATTATATAACTTACTTTGTTGTGGTGTCAATCCCGCCGAAGATCCACTGCTGTGGCACTGGGCGCCCTTGTGAATTTCCTCGTTTTCGTCTGGCCACCAAGGACTCACCGATAGCGACGATGTGGCCACTGGCCAGGTCCACCGATTTGATGCTGATTCCTCAACAAATCCTCCGAACAGATCTGTACGTTATCAACAAATGGCAAATATTCGTGTTCATCAATAGTGATGATGTGGCCTGAAGCCACATAATATGCTTTTCGTACAAGCACGAATATTTGTTGTTTCAAAACCGTTTGTGTTTGAATATTTTGCTTGGAGACTCAGGGCCTATGAGAAGAGGGTACTGAGGGTACGGCATACCCTTGAGGGCCCAGGCCTGTGATTGTTGGGAAGCCCGAAATTGTAATTTTATACTTTACGCGAAAAAATGATGGTTAAAACCACCCTAAACGACTAAATTCAAGCATAAAAGTTGTTATCCTCTAGTCCTGGGGGCCCGTAATGTAGCAAAAGGGCCCGGAAAAGTAATTGAGTGCATTGCACGCAAATTAGGGGCCCAAAGTGGTGATTTAATGCTTTACGTGCAAAAATGTTTCGTTTTAAAGCACCCAAAATCAAATCGTAAAAGTTGGTTTTTCTCCTGTTCGGGGGGGGGGGGGGGAGGACATAGGGAAGCAAAAGCAGGGTTGAGAAAAACCCGGGCTTTTTTAAAAAGCTCGGGTGATTTTGGGCTTTTTTGTGTTTTTTAAAAATTATTTGAAAAAGGTAGTTTCACGCTTATTTCACTTCAAAATGGATTTCGGAGTTGGAGCAAGAGCCGGAGTCAATACTTTCGGAGCAGGAACGGAACCGAGTCAAAAAAAAGTAACTTCGTTCACCTCTGCTAGGCATGTGGTGAATACAAAAGTTAATGAAGAAAGCTTATTGGTCAGACGATTAATTTGATGATGTTTTGACAAGATGTTATGTTTGAGCCTTGGTAGAGAGCTTGACTTGTTGTACCAGATACATATAACACTCAGTAACGTTAGTGGATTTAACATTTTTTATCAAACACACAAAAAAACAAGAAACACTACTAAATCCAACGTTTTCGACACCAAATCATAGTGTCCTCATCAGGACTAATTATAGGCTACATCTAAGAGAAATAAATGAATGAATTTGAAAATTTTGCATTAAAGCTGTAAGCTACAAGCGACACCTCTCAACAGCACCGGCATCAACAACTGACACACGAATCCAATGCAGGATAGCCTACGCAAATTGGCGAGGGACAGATCACATGATAAGCTATACACAACACAAAACACTAAATAATAGTTTTATTGCAGCCTGATGCTATTATTGCGCACAGATGACCAATTCTGCAGTAAAATGTTGTATGGTGTGCAATACGCCTAAGTAAAATCACGCGCTTTGCCAAAGACAAAGAGGGCCCGGAGTGAGAGGGGGGCCCGGAATGACTCTTCGTACAATTACTGAAAATTTTTCTCAGAGGCCCTGTGGAGACCTCAGTGCAACTATTAAGAAACACGAAAATTTAATTTTTCTACAACAATCGACAAATGATGGTTTGCATGTGGTCAAGTTTAGGTGGCCACCAGATGGAGCTAGTAGTATTTTGGGACTTGATATTAATTTAGTTGGTTAGATCTATGCTTGTGCTTTTCAACGATAGCAAATCTGTTGAAATTGAGCAAGAAATGAATAAATGGGAGACAATTAATTATCGTGAACATGCAGGGCGTGAACTGGAAGACGATCGATTCGCCATTGAAATGCATTGGGCAAAAGCTTCGTTGGGGGGCTGTCTTCGAACAACGATTGCGCGCATATGGAATAATATATAACAATGAAAGTTAGCACTTCAATAAACAGTAACATGTTCTTTTAATTGGATTTGATTTAGATTGTTTATCATTTAAAATGAAGTTTTGGTGATGGTTTGCTTGTGATCAAGTTTAGGTGGCCACTAGATGGTGCTAGTAGTATTTTGGGACTTGGTATTAATTTAGTTGGTTAGATCTATGCTTGTGCTTTTCAACGATAGCAAATCTGTTGAAATTGAGCAAGAAATGAATAAATGGGAGACAATTAATTATCGTGAACATGCAGGGCGTGAACTGGAAGACGATCGATTCGCCATTGAAATGCATTGGGCAAACGCTTCGTTGGGGGGCTGTCTTCGAACAACGATTGCGCGCATATTGAATAAGATATAACAATGAAAGTTAGCACTTCAATAAACAGTAACGTGTTCTTTTATTTGGCTGTCCTTTAATGTTCTTATCATTTAAAATGAAGTTTTGGAAATGGTTTGAATTTGCTCAAGTTTAGGTAGCCACCAGATAGAGCTAGTAGTATTTTGGGACTTGGTATTAATTTAGTTGGTTAGATCCTTGCTTGTGCTTTTCAACGATAGCAAATCTGTTGAAATTGAGCAAGAAATGAATAAATGGGAGACAATTAATTATCGTGAACATGCAGAGCGTGAACTGGAAGACGATCGATTCGCCATTGAAATGCATTGGGCAAAAGCTTCGTTGGGGGGCTGTCTTCGAACAACGATTGCGCGCATATTGAATAAGATATAACAATGAAAGTTAGCACTTCAATAAACAGTAACATGTTCTTTTATTTGGCTGTCGTTTAATGTTCTTATCATTTAAAATGAAGTTTTGATAATGGTTTGAATTTGCTCAAGTTTAAGTGGCCACCAGATGGAGCTAGTAGTATTTTGGGACTTGGTATTACTTTAGTTGGTTAGATCTATGCTTGTGCTTTTCAACGATAGCAAATCTGTTGAAATTGAGCAAGAAATGAATAAACGGGAGACAATTAATTATCGTGAACATGCAGGGCGTGAACTGGAAAACGATCGATTCGCCATTGAAATGCATTGGGCAAAAGCTTCGTTGGGGGGCTGTCTTCAAACAACGATTGCGCGCATATTGAATAAGATATAACAATGAAAGTTAGCACTTCAATAAACAGTAACATGTTCTTTTAATTGAATTTCATGTAGATTGTTTATCATTAAAAATGAAGCTTTGGTGATGGTTTGCTTGTGATCAAGTTTAGGTGGCCACTAGATGGAGTTAGTAGTATTTTGGGACCTGATATTAATTTAGTTGGTTAGATCTATGCTTGTGCTTTTCAACGATAGCAAATCTGTTGAAATTGAGCAAGAAATGAATAAATGGGAGACAATTAATTATCGTGAACATGCAGGGCGTGAACTGGAAGACGATCGATTCGCCATTGAAATGCAATGGTTTGCATGTGATCAAGTTTAGGTGGCCACTAGATGGAGCTAGTAGTATTTTGGGACTTGGTATTAATTTAGTTGGTTAGATCTATGCTTTTGCTTTTTAACGATAGCAAATCTGTTGAAATTGAGCAAGAAATGAATAAATGGGAGACAATTAATTATCGTGAACATGCAGGGCGTGAACTGGAAGACGATCGATTCGCCATTGAAATGCATTGGGCAAAAGCTTCGTTGGGGGGCTGTCTTCGAACAACGATTACGCGCATATTAAATAAGATACAAAAATGAAAGTTAGCCCTCCAATAAACAGTAACATGTTCTATTAATTGGATTTGATTTAGATTGTTTATCATTTAAAATGAAGTTTTAGTGATGGTTTGAATTTGGTCAAGTTTAGGTGGCCACCAGATGGAGTTAGTAGTGTTTTGGGACTTGGTATTAATTTAGTTGGTTAGATCTATGCTTGTGCTTTTCAACGATAGCAAATCTGTTGAAATTGAGCAAGAAATGAATAAATGGGAGACAATTAATTATCGTGAACATGCAGGGCGTGAACTGGAAGACGATCGATTCGCCATTGAAATGCATTGGGCAAAAGCTTCGTTGGGGGGCTGTCTTCGAACAACGATTACGCGCATATTAAATAAGATACAAAAATGAAAGTTAGCCCTCCAATAAACAGTACCATGTTCTATTAATTGGATTTGATTTAGATTGTTTATCATTTAAAATGAAGTTTTGGTGATGGTTTAAATTTGGTCAAGTTTAGGTGGCCACCAGATGGAGCTAGTAGTATTTTGGGACTTGATATTAATTTAGTTGGTTAGATCTATGCTTGTGCTTTTCAACGATAGCAAATCTGTTGAAATTGAGCATGAAATGAATAAATGGGAGACAATTAATTATCGTGAACATGCAGGGCGTGAACTGGAAGACGATCGATTCGCCATTGAAATGCAATGGTTTGCATGTGATCAAGTTTAGGTGGCCACTAGATGGAGCTAGTAGTATTTTGGGACTTGGTATTAATTTAGTTGGTTAGATCTATGCTTGTGCTTTTCAACGATAGCAAATCTGTTGAAATTGAACAACAAATGAATAAATGGGAGACAATTTCCTTCTGGTGTGTTTCATTGCATTTCCACCCCGCATTTCCTCCTTCATAATAGTCCATTCCAATGTGTGTGACGTTTTATGACGTCATCATTTTGTCTGGTTGACCAACAGGGCGTCTTGTGGAAGAGCACCGGAAAAGTTAGTGTGGTATTTTGCAAAATTTGTAAAGAATTTTATGACGGAAACAAATCGGAATTAGAAAAGCTACGGGGTCAAGTTAAAAAAGTAGTACAAAATTGGATAAACGGTTCTTCGGCAGAAAAGAAAAATGATGCTTCTGATCATATGGCATTGCGCGTTCATGAACGGGCAGTTTTGCGTCTTCTAGTATTCCAGTGACGATGTGACAGCTTCATCCTCCCATACAGCGTCTTATGATTCCGATTCTGACAGCTAGTTCTTTATCAAACAGACTCGTGTTTGCTCGCAGTATCTCAATTGTGCCGAAATTATGTTAGTGTAAACGTAAATCGAGGCAATCATCTCGCAGTGAGATATTAATTTGTTACCGGTACCTGGTTAAACAATTAACGTTATTTTATGATAATTCAAAGTCGCTAGATGTCGAATTAATGTAAAACAAACGTAAATTTCTTCTTGGGCATTGTTACGCAGGCAGCAAAATTCGTTATTTTTGCATTGACTTCACGCCTGTAGACGTTGAATCAATGTAACAATGATGATTTTTGCTGTCTGGGTACGCAATGTAACCCGCCAGAAAAATTAAATAGATTTGTGCTGACTCGAACGTTGAATCAACCCAAAATTAACTTACTTTTCCCCCTGAGTTATTTAACGCATCAGCGTGCGTATCGCTACTTTTGGTATTATTACATCACTACAAATCAAACAGTGTGGTCGTGACTCGTGATAGACTACTCTAGTATATTTTTCGCTTCTCGTTTTTTCGATTCAACGTCTGCAGACGTTGAATCAATGTAAAAACAACGGGTTTTGCCAGCTGGGTTGTGTGCTTTTGTGAATGCAAATGCAAAATCGCCCATTGCGTAATCACAGAAACCCTTTTAGTGGATGGAAGTCAAGTTGCAACCGTGTTTATCTGTCTGCTATTCTTTATTCACATTGCAAAACATTTCTGCAATCTTGGAACAACAAGTGCATAAGTCAGACATAAATACAAACTTGCAAACACGTTGACAATTAAAATAGCCTACTTCGGTTATTTTATCTATAAAAGAAACCCGTTGTGTCGAATAGCACAAAACGTGTGTGGCGAAATGTTTGATTAGTCCTCGACGTCTAGTCCTCTCTCAGTTTTTTTTCCTTTTTTTTCGTTTTTTTTTTTCGTAAGGCACGGCGTTTGTCGAATAGTGATGGCGCGTGTCGAGTGACCTCGTCACCGAAAAAGGCAAAAATCGCAGCCCTGGTGGCAATCATATACTTTTTTTATTTATTCGAGTTTAAACCATAGTTAGTTGGTGCATGGCTTTCCATCTCTTGTTTCCCGTTTCGCAAAAGTTTACCAATTTATACACTTATATTGAAGTTGAATACTGGTAAGTTGTTTTTTGTTGATCTGATTGACAAAGTTGCCCATTACTGTCCAAAACAAATATAATTCTGTAATTTTCTGTAAATCCTGCTTCTGATTTATGAGGAAAAAGGAAGCACATATATGCAGTAGCCTATTTCTACAGGCAGGCCTCGAAATATTCGGCGGACATAACCTTCGGAATGACTTCGAATGTCTGCTGAAGCCGACTCATTGGTCGGTCATAAATGACCGCCGCAAAATTCTTGACAAAAATAGAGCTAATGCAGCAAAAACATATTTTAAATTTGAATTGTTACAATTGTTTGTTTAACTCAGTGGTTCTTAACCTATGGGTAATTACCCACATGTGGGTAATTTCAGGATAGCAGGTGGGTAATCAGCTGAACCAAAATATTTAGAATTATAGATGTAACAAACAATGTCACAGCTGTAAGTGGTAAAGTTGTTTTATTACTTACACTTTTTTTGATGTTTTGAGTCCGTTCAAAACAACCAGTGATATTTTATTTTAATATGAAAATTTTCCCAGTGAAGAAGATGAAGATATCCAAGAAGGGTTTTTAGACATGATTTATGAGTCATCTGTCAAGGCTTCTTCTGAAGATAAAAGCTTGGGAAAATCCTGGGGAATGATGGGGAAAGTATATCTAAAAGTTGCGCAAAAAACCACTAACATTGTTGACTATGTTCCCTTCCACTTATCTCTGTGAATCAGCATTTTCAAGTGTTGTTGCTTTGAAATAAAAATCCGGAAACAAGCTTTTAGATCTGGAGTCAGATTTGCGTTGTGCAGTATCCAAAATCACACCCGATATTGCATCGATTGTACACAAAAAACAAGAGCAAATGTCTCACTGACACTATTGATGTCATTCTTTGCATTAAATGCTGTTTTTGTTGAATAACGCTCTTCTATATTTTTAATATGGCAAAATACCAAGATAGATAAAATTAGATTTTGGGTAATGAGACTTTGATCTGGACAGAAATGGGTAATAAGGGAAAAAAGGTTAAGAACCACTGGTTTAACTCGAACAAATACGGAGCTGAAACAATAATAGCGCAGGCAATTGCTTTAAAGATCACATTAGAGTGGCGTGGTTAACGAGCTGATGGCAAAAGTGGCCGTTTTGCATCATTTCAACGCCTTGCAATGTTGCCTTGAAATAAAGTTGTCTGAACTTTTCGGCAGGATATGTATTCTAATTTTAACAATGAGGATTATTGCGTTACATTGATCGTTTGTTAAAAAGAAACGTCACAGAGAAGCAAGTCTCAGCTGGGTTCTGCACTTGCTTAGGCGAATGTGGCAACCTTATTCACGCTGATACTGATAGAAATAGAACTGTCATTAACGATTTATTTGCAAGCAATCTGCACTGATTTATTTGCAAGCAATCTGCTCCAGTATACTTCAGGGTCGGTTAATTAAGCCATCAACCATTGCAGAGTTATTCTGTTGTAGAAAATCTTCTTCTACAAACACGACTACACAATACTGTAGTGTAACTTTGTGCAAAATCTAATGCAAAAAATATGTCCGGTTGAGATATTAAATGTCCGCTGAAAGGGCCAGTCCGGTAGGACATGCTTGACCGCCGGAAAAAAGTACAAATTTCGAGGCCTGTACAGTGTACAGGTATACAAACAAAGTGCTGGGGTAAATTTGCCACAAGATAATTTTGACGATTTGGCTTTGCAGCTCCAGCATTTACAGTAACATCGCCATAGCACATTAATTAATTGTTTCTGCTTGGTTTTGTTTTAAGCAAGATACGCAATAATACAAAATCTGAACTGGTTAAGTTATGCACTATGGATGGTACCTAATATTCGATATAAATAAGAGTTCCACCTGATGGTTGTTAGGCCACTTAGCATGAAACCTTAGGTAGTGCCAGTTTCAATTTTCTATAATTGTATTACAGGAGTTCTGCTAGTTGCACTGAGCACTTTGTTTGCAATTCATACAATTTATCCTTGGACTGTAATTTACATATATATTATAAACAATAAAAACTATTAACAGCCTACTACAAAAAGTGCTCAATATCAAGCAAAAAGCTAAGCAGACCAAACGATATCAAATATAGTTATTACTTTCTAAAACCTCTACAGCAGGGTTACTCAACTAATGTTAACAAAGGTCCAGGTTGACAAATTGAATGTTTTTTACCGGCCCAGTGAATAAATTATTTCATACGCAACAACGAAACTAAACTATCAATGCTGGTACCAAACCATTTTTTTCGGTAAAATGTAACTTGACTTGGATTTTTGACTAAGTGTTCAGGGGTCTGGGGAGCTTGGCTACTAAGATAATCACAGAACATTATGTTTCCTCCAAGTAGAAATCTGTTTAAAAAGGCCCTGAGACGTGGCAATGAGGTTATTCTTCCAGATGCCCAAGGTCCACCATCAACACCCAAAAGGTCCGGATTCTGATCGCGATACGCTAGTTGAGTAGCCCTGCTCTACTGCCTATAGTCCTTACTTTCTGATGATCCCCCTTTTAGAGTGAAACAGGCTGTAGAGGTTTTAGAAAATAAGAACTATATTTGATGTAACACATATATATGTATATATTCCAGAGGTAAGAAGCGGCAGTTGCAAATAAAGTGCACTATGCGGCAAGCTGAGCCAACAACATTTACAGCAAACACTAACACAGACAAGGTATGCACTAGGCTACCTTAGATTTCATATTCTAGTAAAATAATAATAATAATCAGGAAAAAGCAGAATTCCTACCAACTGATGGAAAACAATCAGTTAGGGAACGTTCAAATATTACGTAACGCCTTCGAGGGGGAGGGGGGGTTATGCAAAGCGTTACGTTAGCGTCACATCGGGGGGAGAGGGGGTTCAAGCAAAACGTTACGTAACGCTTTCGAGTACGAAATGGTAGTTTTATGTGCTGAACTTGTAGTGAAAAAGCGTTACATGGGGGAGGGGGGATTGAAAAAAGCGTTACGTTGGCGTTACATGGGGGAGGGGGGGCAAAAATTCGGAAAAAAAGCGTTATGTAATATTTGAACGTTCCCTTAATTGTCAAAAAAAAAGCAAAATTGTTTATGGCGAAAAATAGTGAATGATTGTTGCCTAACGCAGCAATAAATGGTATAAATTGCTATGTCATTATCAACACACACAAACACACCTCAGTAATCAAAACGACATGCACAATTTGACATTTTTATCGTTAATAGTCAAAAAATAGTCATCATTTATAAAATCATTGTTATTTGTTATATTGTGTTCACAATCACAGTGAATCATTTATTAGGCTAGCAAATACAAATGTCTTGTTTTAAATGAAAGTATACAAATTATTTTTTTTTTTTTAAATGACAATAATTTGTTACAGGTAAAAAATTGAAAACCAATGTGGATTTAAAAACATCTGCTTGTACTACACCGGCTCAGAAAATGCCGAAGTATGTGCGAGAGGTATTGGCATTAGTACATGATGAAGTTGTGGCTAAATACTACGGATGTGGCTTGGTGGTTCCGGACTGCTTGGAAGACATGAAAATATTGGATCTTGGCAGTGGAAGTGGAAGAGACTGCTATGCATTGAGTAAACTGGTTGGACAAAATGGATTTGTTACTGGAATTGACATGACAGATGAACAGGTATAGTATGTAGGGGAAAGTGAATGCTTTAAAAAGCACTCCATAGGGATGGGCAATTCAAAATACCGAATCCAGAAGGTTTCGAATCCTATACTATCCGAATCTATAATGGCAATAAAACCGGGAAATAAGATTCGGTTTTAAGGATATGCACAAGCCTTGCAACTTTGCAAGCTGTCAATTTCTTTGCACTGACACAGTGACACTGACACCGACCATCCGCACTTTCAAAAACATTTTGCACACGTTGTGCACGACGCACGGCGCATGCATCGCTACGTCACTCGCTCGCATGAGCAATCAAAGAAACAAAGCGCGCAATTTTCTTCACGCTTTGTACACATGTACATTACAATCGTGCAAGGCTTTTTTTCAATCCACGTGCGTATGCGACTGTGCGATAGTTTGAACTTTGAGTGGCGTAACAACATTGAGCACCTGCCCCTGCTGAAGGAATTGGCTCTGAAATACCTCGACGGGCTTAATGGCAACTAAGCTGCGCTCCCGTTTGACTTGCAGTCATTTGGAATGCCTTAATGTGTTGGACTGCAACAAACATCTACTTTGATTGTGTTGCTTTTGTGTCTAAAATTGCAAATAAACATTGCGTGAATTTTTTGACTTTTTGCGTTGCTGGAGCCTGAAAGTTAACAGGATTCGGTATTCTAGATTCGATTTAGTATTCCGGAATAATTCTGGAATAGTGAATTATTCTGAATTGACTCCCCCCAGCATTAATGATCTGCTTTTGTACTCAATGTTTTGCATAATTTAGTATAAGCCTTGCTACTCACATAACAAACAGTTTACCAGCCTCGTTTTAATCATAAATCGATTTCGCCATCAAAGCATCCTTAGTGTGATCATGTCAAAAGCATGATATTGTACAATATCTCTCCACTCCACGTTCATGCAAAGGCAGCGACTTCATACTTACTCAAGCAGCAAAATTTTCGTGTTGTACAACAAACAAACTGAGTACTAAAAACTTCATGGCTGAAATCAAGATAACGCATCCCCAATAAATATTTCAACAGAGTGGCAGAACTTATGGCAAAGCAACATCCTTCCTAGTAAATTAACTGAGAACCCAACGAAACCTCTTCCCTGTTTTGCAGTTACTAGAAAAATATGGTTCACAGCAAACTGCATTTTATAAGAATAAATCAAGCTAAAACAAAAGACAACCTTTATCGTTGGGGAATGGTGGCAGCACCAATCTGTCCAACAAGCAACACCTCAAACCATAGAGATATACCATCTTGTATTGGTATGTTCAAGGAAGACACACAGCTCACCAATGCAAGGATTGGCTAAATGAAAACTTTTGGGGCTTGTAATCAAATGGATAATTAGTGTCATACAAAACAACATGTAAGTTATTGTTGGTAGTAAATGGAAATAAAATGCAATATTTTTCAGCTTGAAGTTGCCGATCGTTACATTGATTATCACACCAAAGCATTTGGTTATGATCAAGCCAATGTCAAGTTTGTGAAAGGCTATATCGAAAAGCTTGAAGACGCTGGAATTAAAGACAATTCTATAGATATTATTGTGTGAGTCAAAATTTCTATTTTTTTTTTTTTATGTAAAAGTCACGTTGTTTTTGCTTTGATGTGGCTTGTTTTCAACTTTTTAAAATCCGTGATTGTTCATTTCTATATTTTCTTTCAGGTCTAATTGTGTAATTAATCTTTGCAAAGACAAGAAAGAAGTGCTCAGTGAAGCTTTTCGTGTGTTGAAAGATGGCGGAGAAGTGTATTTCAGTGATGTGTATGCAGATAGAGAGCTCTCTGAAGAAGTTAGGAACCACAAAGTTCTTTGGGGTACACAGACTGGTGTCCAAGTGACAAAGTTAGATTAACTTCAGTAACAAACGTAAAGTTGTGACTATATGTTATACAAAACTGTGAAAATTATATGAAGCTGATGTTAACACTATGGTAGAACTTATTCTCAAAAACTATGTGTATGAATTCTTGTGTTTTTATTTAATATCTTGATTAACCACTCGCTACTGTATTTGGGGAGCAAGTCTTTTAGGCGCAGACAGTTAGGCACTGGTCTAATAGGCGCGCACACTGTGGCGTCTGGATATTTAGGTGCGGAGCACTGTGGCGCCCGGTCATTTAGGTGCTATTCCTAGTAAAGTCTGTAGATTGTATTAGCTTGGCAGCTTGCCAGAAAATTATATCATGGCTTCAGTGAGTGAAGCTGCTAAAACCGGCAATGCTTTTCACACAAAATGTTACATTGAACAGAAAAATATATTGTTGTTTTATTGATTTATGATTGTTTTATTTGTTGTTAGTCCAGGTTTGCTTTGGTGAAAGCTTTATCAATAAATTATTGAAGCTTCCGAACATTATTGAGTTCATTTTTAGTTAACTCTTTCGCGACCACGGACGTATACACACGTGTTGGGATTTTTGCCATGATGACCAAGGAAGTATCCCTACGTCCAAGGTTAAAAGGTAGCCTATTTCAAGCAAAAAAATAATGTAAATGATGGCAGATCCATAGTCTTTGCCTGTCCTTTTTTGGCTAATTAAAAAAAAATATTTTGGCGGTGCAGATATCAGATGAGGACTTCTTAAAGATGGCGACACAGTGAATTTTTTTTTCTTTTACTCATTGGAATTGGCAGTCAAAACTGGCTAGGCAACCCCTTACTTTGGAATTTCTCGATCAAAAACACTGTAGGCTAAATTACGTAAACTTTTTGCTTAAAATTTTCCAAATTTTTCCATAATCATTCTGCTGTACCTCCTAAAGCATTGCGCGCAGAAACGAAGTAAATTTTTTCTCATGTGCAGAATTGTTTTGGCATTCGATTAAACTACATATATTTTCATATTATTGTATCATGCTTGGGTAGTAAAAATTATAATGAAGTACACTTTTCTGCCAATTTTTAATTTTTTAAAAAATTAGAAAAAATACCTTTTGGAAAGTTGCTAGTTGTACATAGAATGTTTTAAATTTTATTGCAAAGCTTTGCATCTTCGGATAGCTGAAGAGGTATGCTTTCATTTGATGTCAAGATTGTGCGTCCACGTCAATCACATGACATGTTTTTACCGCGTAAATACAACAGATTTGTGTGAAAAATGTCTGGTAATTTAGATTAAATATAAATTACTTCTGTTCGGGATGGATTGGCCATGTGACGAGAACGCGTAAGACGCTCTACTACTGTTCACATGAATACATTTCTACAGGGCATATAGGCTACACCTTGGCTACAAGTTGCAAGCATAATGGTGAGACTTCGTTCGTTATTCAACCTAGTCCGGGTTTTGACGGAAAACTAAGTTACTCTTCACTCAAGCCTACCGCCCGCTTGAGTACAGCCTACGGTACATTTTTTACTGATGTTTAGTTATTATTTGACCTAACTAAAAGTGAACTCAATCTCATACATTTTCGGAAACTTGAATAATTTATTGATAAAGCTTTCGCCGGCGCAAACCTGGACTAACAACAAATAAATGCTGAACACGCGCATTAAAAAAACAACATATTTTTCTGTTCAATATAACATTTTATGTGAAAATCATTGCCGGTTTAAGCAGCTTCACTCACGGAAGCCATAACATATTTTTCTGTTCAATATAACATTTTGTGTGAAAAGCATTTCCGGTTCAAGCAGCTTCACCCATATATTTTTCTGTGTAATATAACATTTTGTGTGAGAAAGCATTGCCAGTTTAGGCAGCTTCACTCACTGAAGCCATGACCAACAACGCACACGCATTAACAAAACAATATATTTTCCCGTTCAATATAATATTTTGTATGAAAAGCAATGCCCTACGCCCCTACCTGCCAAGCTGATACAATCTACAGACTTTAGTAGGAATAGCACCTAAATGAACGGGCGCCACAGTGCTCCGCACCTAAATATCCAGACGCCACAGTGTGCGCGCCTATTAGACCAGCGCCTAACTGTCAGCGCCTAAAAGACGTGGACCCTGTATTTGCATTTTCTAAGATGTTGTTACGTCATGACAAGGTCTGGTCGTTTATTGGCAAGTTGTTTTTGTTTCAAGGCGAATGCGTCAGTGGAGCTTTGTATTGGAAGCAGCTGTTCGACATTGCCGAAGAAGTGGGATTCGAAATCCCGCGAACTGTGACCTTAAGCTCTTTTGACATCAACAAGCCAGACCTCAAAGAAGTAGTTGGTATGAAAGTTTTGTATCTGTAATGCAAGGATTTGTATGAGGTTTTCTACTGCCTTAGCTACCAATTGTATGTAAGTCAAAGAGTGGCATCACACCGACAAACCAATGAAGTTCTCAAGTGATGTTTCAGCTGTTCTTAGTTCTCAGCTGTATGTAGTGGAGTTCGATTAGTGTTATTGAATTTTAATGTCATTTTGATTACTGTGTACTTCTAAATTCTGAAAACAGAAAATACAATGTTGAGATTCAATGTATTGTTGTATACTTTAGTTTTTTCATTGTAGGGCTGAAAAATGCAAGTGCTTATATAAACAAACATGTATGAGAGTATCTACTGTGCTTATTCTTATTCTGTGAGAAACTCTATGATTTTTAAAATTTTGATTTAGTTTAGCCGGAACAATGTTGATTTAAACTTTCTGATTAAGCATTAAACTTATGTTTAAACTTGTTTTAAGAGTTGTGCATAGGATATACAACGGAGATCATCATATTTACTCAGTCTTTCCGTCACCAGGCGTTTAGCGCAAAATTTCATGAGTCATGATGACTGGACAAAAACTGGTATGTTGCAGGCGACGCTAAATTTGCATCGGTGGTGTACCGATTGTTCAAGCTTCCAAACGATGCTGACAGAACAGCATGTGAAGTTATCTACAATGGCTCAATAACTGGTTGCGAAGAGCAAGTGAAGGTGAATAGGTATTATATACCGAGTTAATTTGAATTATCAACGATGGATAATAATGTATATGAGGCCACTAGTTTCAAAAGAAACATCAACAGGTTGTGTTGCCGAAGTGCGATTATTATCATGTTTAATACCAAAATGACGCAATTTGATCTTTTTTAACGTATTGTGAAAATTCCCTGGCAAAACTGCCTCATTAACATCTATGAAACCCTTCGCTTGTTTTGTAAACACACTGGAGATCTTTCATTACCAAAATCAATTAGGAAAGCTAGAGCTTCGGTAGAGAGTTTGTCTTGTTGAACCGTAGGCATACGAAGCCGAGCAACGTGATCAAGTTTAACATCTTCAAGTTTATTACATTTACATAAACATAAAACTACGCAACATATTAAGTATCGAACGTTTTCGACATCACAAGATGTCCTCTTCAGGAATAATATACATACAACTTAAGTTGTAGTTAAGTTAAGTTGTAGTCAACTTAGTTGTAGTTAAGTCAACTTAAGTTGTTGTAGTTAAGTTGTATGTATAATATTCCTGAAGAGGACATCTTGTGATGTCGAAAACGTTCGATACTTAATTTGTTGCGTAGTTTTATGTTTATGTAAATGTAATAAACTTGAAGATGTTAAACTTGATCACGTTGCTCGGCTTCGTATGCCTATGGTTCAATTAGGAAAGCGTTAATTAATTCCCTTGTTGCTAATTTGCATCATGTTTTAGTTTGATTGCCATCACACCTTCAAACAAGGACAACCTGTGACGTTGGATGGAAGCACTTCTGCCATCCTCAAGGCGTCCAGGTTTAAGGAAGACTTCATGTTCAAGAAAGCTCCGTGTTGTGCCAAGTATACAGAGGTTTGTCATCTTTATTTTTCTCGAAACATTTTGCTTCCTCTTTCCGCACATTAGATGCAATCACCTGAAATTGTTTTGATATTACAATTTGTGCTTCTGGTGCCAGGTTATACAATGGAATGCTATACTCATTGATTTTTATCTTTGCAACATTGCTAATCTATGTTTTTGACGTTGTTTTAGATTAAAGCTGAAGATCCATTTCAAAAACTGATCAACCGCGACGATGGTGTTGTAGATAATGCTGAGTCATGCTGTAGTGGAGCTAGCGGTTGTTGCTGAGTCATGCTATAGCGGTTTTGCGCAGTCATGCTCATTTTGCCAATGACCTAATATAGATAAAGATATGAATATGTGTAATATTTTCATCGGCTTATGATTTTTACAATTTAGTGCTACTAGTTGTTGCATATTAAACTGCCAATTTTATTTCTGTGAACCATGTACAATGGGGAGTGTTATTTTCTTTTCACCAATGGCGAAATATTTTGATACACTGTATTACAAAATAGCTTCCTTTTGCTTGGGCTGTAGGTCTTTCTTTTGTTCATTAATTAACCTTGCTGAGTGACTATCCCGCCTAGGCAGCGTTTGCTGTCGTAGTAATACAATCTTAGCAAGTGTAACATATTCTTTGACTGTGCCTTTCTGTTGCATACAATACTTTCGCTGAACATTATTAAATGGAAACAAATTGTTATCGTTTTTTATTTACTGTTAAAAGTTTTTTAGTTTTAAAAATGTGCTTGCATTCTGTCGTTGTCAAAGTTCCTCCTGTATACTATTGCTTTTCGCTTGGTATGAATAAGTACAAAAAGCATTCACAAACTTCGCATAAACATGTAATTGTTACTGCTGCATTGACAGAGTGCTTACCAATTGTTTTCAAATTTACTGTTAATTTTCCTTTTTGAAAAGTTCCAAGCATTTTTAAAGGGAGTATGATTTGCTTTTGCGTAATTATCCTCTTCTCTTACGCTGTTGCTTAAGTACGGACTACGGTATGTTGTTTCAACGGTAGCCGCGGCGGTATAATCAATAACCATCGCACTTTGCATCATAGAAGCTTGGTCTCGAAATCATCAGGGTTGGCCGCATGTTTGAATCGACTCCATCCATCCTCGTCAATTGCCCGCTTCATTTTTCTCAACTCACCTTTTGCTGTATCTTCTCACGTTTTCTGTGGTCATTTGTGATTTATCCCGTCGTTTTTCTATTCCACATGTGTAAAGCCCTTTTCTATCCAGAGGTATCAGCCCGTATTCACGCAAATACTCAAGTCCACTTTTTCAACACACCGCCAGTGTTTCAATGTGACAACTTCTCTGCGCTTCACACTTGTATATGCGCTTTCATCCTTGAAAAACCGCTGAGTCAGATCAAGCATCCCCGTCCACTGCATAGCCGAGTGGTGAAATCCCAAGTACGGCACTCGAACGGTCACCGCTACGACAAGTCGACAACGCTCTAGTCTAGAGCGTGTTTGTAGCTGCGTCTACGGCAGGACACTCAAAGAATTCAGGCATGCCTTTGAGTGCCCTGCCATGATTAGTCTAACTTTCTTCGCTGCCTAAATATTTTGTTGGAAAAATGACGTGGTTTTATCTGCACAAAACGCGTTGCGTAGTTCCTATTTGTGTTTTGTTTACTTCCATCGCAATAAAAATATATCAATTTTTGCATCGAAGTGTATTTCTTAAATGAGTTTCAGTACAATGATCAGTTATTGGAAGTGATTGTAGCTTCATTGTTAGTTTGTTTTTAATCTTCTCATAATAGCAAGCCTCTGATAGGTTTCGCATACTTGTGGAAGCTTTGAACTACTGACGCATGCCCGGTTACCGAGATTGACAGAGTGAAGTTTCCGATTGTCAAAGTGTTGCTTTCTGAAAATTATACCACCCACTAATGAACAGAAGACAGTCCTTGAAAATGCGTGGCTGAAGTGCACACCCCGAGAGTCGAACCAGCGCAGCTTGATCTTGTAGTTTCTTCGTGCAGAAAATCAGGCGCATAACCAACTGAGCTATTTGGGCGATACAGTAATGCATACAATCAACCAGTTAAAAATTTCACTCGTTGAAGTGCTGGGATACAACCGATAGATAGCCTATACTTGTCATTAGCCTGTGAAACGGACGCTTAATAGTGAGTCTTCAAAAAATCCGTGTGAGGTCTTCCATTTGGCGATATTTTTACGCCTTACCGGTGTAACGGTCCAGGAGTTACTGTGGTCTGAAAGTTACCGTAACTTTGTTTGTTTGTTTATCTTTATCCTGCATTGCGGGAAAGCGGACTTGAGCGCTATGCATCGGTGTACGCCTTCCGACGTACACCTGACCCACGCTGCAGCCGACGACAATGTCTGTTTCCGGTTGTCTACTCTGCTTATGACTTTAATTTGGAACTACCCATTACTCGAAATCGATCACTGGGTAGAGGCAATTGTCGTAAAGTTTCTTGCCCAGAGAAACAACAGCAGGTGCGGGTGGCTGGAGTCAAACACGCAGGCTCTCGACTGTGAGCCCAACGCGCTAACCACTCGGCCACTGCAACTTCTGGACCGCGTATACGCAGTCTGAAAGTTAGTGCCAGTCCAGAAGTTACTAAAACAGGGTTGTCAGATTTGACGCTTGCAACAGATTTGTATAAATGATTTTAGCATTGAAAACGTTGAACTTGAAGACTTATCCACCATTGCATCTTAACAACATGGTTTACAGCAGAAACGCAATTGGGAATGAAGCGAAAATAAGATGAAAGTTAAAAGATGAGTTTTGTACCAGAAATTGTTGCTGTATTGGAATGAAATTTTAATTTGTAGCCCAACAATTTACGTAGGCTATCATTTTAACCTGATTTGTTTGTATTATACCATTTGAAGTTGTGTCCGTGCGTTAGCAAATAAATTTGCATGGGGAGGTGATTGACTAGATGACCACTTTGCCTATAGTCTTTTGCTGCCTGTCATCCTGATTGTGCTATGATGCAAGTGCAACCTACGATTCACAATGTAGTGTTATGAGTGTTTTATTGACTCGTTGTAGGCTATATGGCGCTGTTGAAACAAATAATTTAATTGATCATCGCTCCAAACATTTCAAAGTTTGAATGGTGGCTATACGTGAATCGGTGGCATTTCATAGGCTACAGGCCTTAATACATCGTGCAAAGTTTGCATTTGAAGGCTGACTTGTTAGCCGCTTGTCTTGTCTTGAGTTGTAGTTGACGAACATAGTCTTTGACTATATTTTATGTAGCCTATTTCATGAGTTAAAATCAAAGTTTTCCAGTGAATAAAGCACTGAGCCTATTTTTGGTCTGGTTTTTCATAACTACCGTTTTGAAGAAATATAAAGTAACTTAGGCTACATCATCTACATGTAGGCCAACGATCAACCTGCAGTGAGTATCACATTCTCACACGCGGGTAAGACTTTAACTTTTACGAAAGTGTTGAGCACTTTGAGATTCCAATGAATTTCCGTTTAGTCTGGGAGCCAAATGCCATTTTACCCCTTAACCTTGCATTGCTGTATTAAGTTTTTTTTACTGTTGATTTTGGTAGCCAAGGGTCTCTATTTTCAGAAACTGCTTGATGACATGTTGTCACCTTTGGGCAATTTGAGAAATTCAAGATGGCGTCCAAGAAGGCCGCCATTACATATAAATGACCATAACTCCCTACCCATTCACCTTAGGAATGTGATTTTTGTCTCTATAGGCCTACCTAGGTTGTAGGGGTCAAGCTATCCATTAAAACTATATTATCTTAATATCGTATTACATACATAATGATAATTTCCGAGATGGCCGCCATTACCTACAAATGACCATAACTCCCTGCAAATCCCATGTAAATATCATATTGTAGTAGACGGCACTAATAATTCACTGTTGTCTTTTTGGGTGTTGCCCGTAGCCTAAAGTATAGCATGACGATCACCAATAGTGAAACATGAATGGAGAAGAGAACAGTGCTTTTTCGTGTCCAAATTTGGATGTGAGAATAAGACTGAACCGTTGAAAGACACTTGTCTTGACAGTATTCAAAACTTTATCAAGCATAGAAAAATCTATGGGGACAGGTATCATGAACTTCTTGAAGAAAAAGTTAGTAAAAATCCTGAATGCACAGTTAAACGTCACAAAAACTGTGCTTCAACATACGAGGTCCGGCTAAAAAGAAACGAGACTGACACCACAGACTGCGTAATACAAAAGTCTCACTCGAATCAATGCTTTCACAGAGTTTCATAACATCTGTTGAGTGTTCGACAGATGTGTTGTCACAATGACATTGTTGCGTTTGTTTTCAGGGAGAGTTAAGTGAAGGTGGTAAAGTATCTGTTAACAATTTCCATTATACTTTTTTATTGAATAAAGTGATTTTGTTTTCAATTTTGCAAAATGACAACTGAACAAATAATCAACATCAAATTCTGTGTTAAACTTGGAAAAACAGCAACAGAGACTTTGAAGATGCTGCGTGAGGCTTATGGTGATTCTTGCATGTCGAGAGCAAGAGTGTTTGAATGACACAAGCGATTTGTGGAGGGAAGGGAGGATGTGGATGATGATCTCAAATCAGGAAGGCCTTCCACTTCCAAGACAGATGCAAACATCGAAAAAGTTCGTCAGTTGGTTCGCAGTGACCGCCGGCTCACTATTCGAATTATGGCTGGCGAACTTGGACTTGACAAAGAAACAGTCCGAAGCATTTTGGTAGAAAAGTTGGGCATGCGAAAAGTGTGTGCCAAAATGGTTCCACGGCTCTTGACACAAGAGTAGAAAGCTCGTCGTCTGAACGTGTGTCAAGACATCCTTGAACAAATTGATGCAGATGAAACAATATTAGAAAGGGTCATCACAGGAGACGAATCGTGGATTTTTCAATACGATCCTGAAACAAAAAGACAAAGCCGGCAATGGAAAACTGTGAATTCACCAATCAGCACACATCAAATCAGTAGAAAAAAGGGAATTTGAAGAATGCTTCAGGGCATGGTCAAGAAGAATGACAAAGTGTATGGAAGCCGATGGCGAATATTTTGAAGGTGACCGTTAGAGGTCACATTATAGTTGTACTTCGTATTCAAAGTGAACTTCACTTGCTATGGGTTTTAATAAACTTTAAAATTCACCAGTCTCGTTTCTTTTTAGTCGGACCGTACACTTCAAGCCAGGTTCAGAGGCACAAAAGGAAGAATCCAGAATACTCGTCTTACATTCCGCCTAAGACCATGAGACGGTCATCATTACCAGGGTTTATCTTCAAAGTACATTGTTTGTTTTGTGGTGAAACTTGTGTGCTTCAAAAAGATCCGAAACACCCAAAACGTTGGCGACCAGCATATTCATGTCGGAAATAGGCAGCGCAGGTGGCAAGAAATCACTCAAGCAAACTATACGACGTCGTCGTGTGAGCGTCTGGGGCTGAGGGTCTATTCTTTTACCACCCCACGTTCACGATGTTCCCGGACTACACTGGAAGGCTACTAGAGAACAGCCAGTGTTTGGGTTCATCATCCATGACACTCAGACCTTCCACTCGCGTCGGAGATGAAGGAATAGAGTCTGGTGGTGCCCGACCTCCTCTCAGAATTCCATCCATGGTCCGCCCAAGCAGCCGCAAAGATGTCCCGTTCATCAGCTGCGTTGATCAGAAGTTGAGCGGCTAGCACGAATGGGTGTCTTGATTTCAGTCGACGGGGTGCTCGTTTGGGAGAGCAAATATCCCGCGGTGGAGAAGGTGGTCAGGCTCCAGTGCCCATCGACTGAGGTTCAAAGTGGCTTCTTCGCGACGAAGCTCAGCGGGTTGGATGCCAGCGAGAATGGGGAGATTGTCCAATGGTGTGGGACGCATGCATCCCGTCACTGTGCGCAGTTTATAACAGTGTCAATGTTATGGCAGTGAGCACTGCGGCACCAAACAGGTGCACAGTACTCTGCTGAAGGGTAGACAAGAGCTAAGGTTGCTATACCTACGCAAAGTGTCAGCCCTCGCCCCCCAGCTAGAGCCTGCCAGGCGCTTGAGTAGCGCAGCGCAGGATGTCAGTTTCTTGAGCAGTGACACCAAATGGTGGAAGTATGTGAGCGATCTGTCCAGTGTCACCCCAAGATACCTTGGTTCGGGGCAGAAGGACAGAGATTTTCCGTTGTTCTGGACGTGTGGCTCACGATCAGCTTCCCGATTGTGGAGGTGGAAAGTTGCTGCCACACTTTTGGTTTCGCTGAGTTTCAGTCGCCAGTTCTGGAGATAAGTTGAGAGGGTTTTCATTTCCTGGCTCAAGGTGTCTTCTAGACTTTCTCACGACTTTTTGGAGTGGAGAATTGCCAGGTCGTCTGCATAAGCGTATTTTGCGGAGACCGTAGTTGGCAGGTCGTGGGTGTAGATGTTAAAAAGAAGTGGAGCCAGGACCGATCCCTGTTGGACGCCGTTTTTTAGACGTCTGTGTCTGCTTAGAGAACAGTGTAGATTACTTGGTAAAGTGGCAGTTATCCTCAGTTATGAATTGTATAACATACTTTTGGTAGTCTGTGTGAGAATTCAGATTTGCAAATAAAGAACATTTGTTATAATATAGGCTAACACCTGTTGTCGTTTTCCTTTTCATATTTTCCTCCAAGATTAAATAGTAGGCTATTTAAGATAATATAGTGTTACGACGGCCATCTTGGAAATTACCATTATGTAATACGATATTAACATGCTTGACCCCTACAACCTAGGTATAGAGACAAAAATCACCTTCACATGGTGAATGCCGGGGTGAATGGGTAGGGAGTTATGGTCATTTATATGTAATGGCTGCCATCTTGGAAAATGTATATGTAATTCAATATTAAGATAATACTTAGTTTTAATGGATTGCTTGACCCCTACAACCTAGGTATAGAGACAAAAATCACCTTCCCAACGTGAATGGGTACTGGGTAGGGAGTTATGGTCATTTATATGTAATGGCGGCCATCTTGGAAATTATCATTATGTGTGTAATACGATATTAAGATACTACTTCGTTTTAATGGATTGCTTGACCCCTACAACCTAGGTATAGACAGAGATGGGCGTGATCTTGATCCTGAAGATCACTTTTTTTTTGGTGATCTTGATCTTGATCTAAGATCACTTTTTTTTGTGTGATCTTGATCTTGAAGAACAATAAGATCAAGATCACTTTAAAATTGAATTTTACTTTCTACATAGGGGCATTTTTTTAGAACTCGTACTGTACAAAGCAGTTAGTGGCAACTACTAACATTAAGCCACTGTTAATATGATATGTGTCCAACAAAAGACGATTTAAAGTCTCCATCAAATCTGGTCAGTGTTGCCATTTCAAAATTGAAAAAGTTTTCTGTGTTGGTCATAATGAAGAAGTCAACTTCCGTGTACTTTATGTTGACGTATAATCATAGCCGTACGAGACCAAACCATTTTGGGGGGGCAGAACGTAAATTTGCCCAAATGTGCACGCTTTTATAGAAATTGCCCAAATAGGCTATAATGTATGCGGTGCATGATAACAGTGAAAAACTGACATAGATCACCAGCAGTGGCGTAGCCAGGAATTTTGAAAGGGGGAGGGGGTTTGATGACGTGTTTCGCTTGTGGCGACACCCGTCGGCGGGGGGTCTGGGGGGCCTCCTCCAGAAAATTTTGAAAAATTACTTTGAATTTGGTGCATTCTGAAAATATTTTCAACAAAAATGTGGGTATGAATATTCCTGTAAAATGGTGCTGTCCGGTGGCATAGCAAAAGGATAAGATCATGTTTTCTTCGGCATTTTTCGGAAATAAAGCTACAAGTCTCTATGTTTTCTTGTTGCTAATTCCTGGCTGAGATATTTGAATGTTTGGTAATGGCAAAACTCGCTCTTTGCATATTTCATTTAAAATTAGGCAAACTTTGTTTTAGAGGCATAGACTGAAAGCATCATTCTCAATATCGTGACGTCACACACGTGCCAAAGGGGGGTGCAACCCCCAAACCCCTCCCCCCCTTGGCTACGCCACCAGCTACCTAGAATTTCTTACCAAAGGAATCAAGATAGAAGAACTGAATTCCTCTTTGAAGATACCTTGCCTGTGCATGTGCATTGCTCGATGCTTCTGCACTTTGGCATGGTAGATAGGAGTAACAAATATTGTTTTGCACACCACAAATAAAAAACAACCCCACTTAAATATTCAGTTGTGATGTCATAAAAGACCCAGAAAAATAAACATTGCAGGAAACCTGCTCAGTGTGACCATACGGATTCAGAAAAAAGTACATAACAATAGAGAAATTTAATTAAATGTAATAAAACACAGACATACTACTTCTGTTCAAATAAACTTTGTTCTGAAATCAATTAAAGTAGTTTTGATGATACAAATTTTAGTACAAAAAATAAAAAGGTCTGGCAGCACTACTTCTAAAAAGATAGTTACGGACTACGGTAGGCTAGGTAATTTGATGACAAAAATTAACTAATATATTCCAAGGTTGCATACAGACGGTGACGTAGGATTCAAAGAACCCAATTAGTCTAACAGTTCGTATTTACATTTTCAATGTCTGAATATTGAATAATATTCAATCGTCGGATTTGCAGAAGGCGTCGTTGGATTTTCAAAAAATCGCCGAATAGTAGCAGACCCTTTTATTAAAGTAACCAAACAAAGCTAAGCTACACCTTAACATTACTTTTAACAGGTAGGCTATAACATTTTTTTGTTAAATGTTGTGGTGTTGCTTAGCTAATAGCTATGTCTGTTTATGGTTGAAAAAGTACTGTAACCTCTCCACCCGAATTGTTTTATAAAAGTGTTCACCAGATTCATATAAATTCATATTTTGTAGTCGCCCAAATCAAGATGATGCATTTATGGATATTATGAAAAAAATTAAAGACTTTGTAAATTTTGATGCGAGGCAACTGTATCATGCCAAGTGGGCAGTTTTATAAATAGACTATGATCAGATAATTTCATATTTTTTTTGTTGCCCAAATCTAGACGATACAGTTATGTAAATGGGAAAAATTAAGGCTGTGGCTATTTGACCGGCGCCGGCCTTTTAATCTGAAATACTATTTAACCGGCTCCGGTCTTTTAATCTGAAACACTATTTAACCGGCTCCAGTCTTTCAATCTGAAACACTATATGACCGATATCATATATAACCTACATTACTGTGGTTGTTCACGAAAAAGCCACTGCCTTAAATTAATGAATTTGTTCATTTTGGGGAAACTGCCTCACGCTAATTTCGGCAGTTGCATAAACAGACTAATCAGTTTTATCAAATAATTTCATGTTTTGAGCTGCCCAAATCAACACGATGCATTTGTGAAAATTAATAAAATTAGCTATATATATAGCAAATTTTGCGTTTTGATTTGGGCAGTTTCACAAAAGTATTAGAGACATATTTTGGTGGCTGCCCAAATTGGCATGATGCTGTTGGTTAAATGCATTTCGTACTACAGTTTGATCACCATGCAATTCAATAAATCAATATTGTGTGGCCAAATGAAGATTTTGCGGCACATTTCTTGTGCAAATAAGAGGCTGTACTTAGTTTGATAGGTAAAAGATATTAATTTATAGTTCTTAATTCATGCAATTTTGTAGCTTTTCATATAGCAATTTTTGCCCTAATAATTGCAAGATTTTGCCCGAATTCACGACGTTTTGAAACAACAGGGGGGGCGGCTGCCCCCCTGGCTCGTACGGCTATGCGTATAATAAAAAATGATTTAATGTGAATTTTAAAGAAATGTTTGCTTTTATTGACCCAATTTTAGATGTTTCAAAAGTCTAGAATGGCGGTGTTAAAAAATCTGGATTCTAGCCGACTTTAGTCATGTAAAGTGGTTTATTGCAGCAAATCAACCAGACCAAGACTTGTTTAGGGTCTGAGTATGGAGCGGTTTGTCGGACCGCAAACCTCTGAACTTTTTTGATAGCAGACAACAGTATCAAAGTTGCCAGGTGGATAAATGGTGCAATAAACATTTACATAATGCAGTGAAAGTTAAAACTACTTAGTAACACGAATAAAAACTCCCACATGAACCAGACAAAAATTTGGTAAAAAATGATGCGGTTTAAACTTTATTTTTATTTATTTATTATAAATAAAAAGTATAAAACTAATTGCAAATTTTGCGACTTTTCAGAACTACTGTAATTAACCTCTGCCTTGGGGGTGACGTTGCGATTCTAAGCAAACTACGTCAACAATTGATAGGCCTATAATAGCAACAGTCACTAACTTATTACAATTCTTAGGCCAGCGATCGAGTAGTTAAAAGTAAAAGTTAGCAATACCAACTATATACCTTTACCCAGATTGCTTATAGTTATTATTTTTTGCAACATCATTGATCAAAAACTTAATTTTTTTTTCAAGTACACAAAAAGTGATCTTGATCTTCAAGATCACTATCTTGATCTTCAAGATCACATAGTTTGGTGATCTTGATCTTCAAGATCACATAGTTTGGTGATCTTGATCTTCAAGATCACCTATTCTTGGTGATCTTGATCTTCAAGATCACCAATACTGGTGATCTTGCCCATCTCTGGGTATAGAGACATAAATCACATTCCTAAGGTGAATGGGTAGGGAGTTATGGTCATTTATATGTAATGTCGGCCATCTTGGAAATTACGTTGATGTAATACGATATTAAGATAATAGCCTACTTAGTTCTAATTGATAGCTTGACCCCTACAACCTAGGTATAGAGACAAAAATCACATTCCTTAGGTGAATGTATAGTGAGTTATGGTCATTTAGAGGTAATGGCGGCCTTCTTGAATTTCTCAAATTGCCGAAAGGTGACAACATGTCATCAAGCAGTTTCTGAAAATAGGGACCCTTGACTACCAAAATCAACAGCAAAAAAAATTAATACAACAATGCAGGTTCAACCATCACTGCCCCCGGACTAGTTGGACTCCCATCGAAAACACGTGGCACGAAACAAAGTCAAGAATAATGGTTTCCTGGTGAGAATATTTATCCTTAGGATTCATCTTTCCCATACTTGCAGAGGGTTTAATCTATTGACCAAGTGAAATTTATACTGCAGTTAAAAAACAGTTTTAACTGCAAAATTTTGAGTCCATTTACAAGTTTTCCCAAACGAATTTCGAAAAAGTACACCCACTTACAATAGCAGTAACTTTTGGACTGCTTCTGCAGCGTTGCAGTCTGGAAGTTCCTGTCAGTCCAGAAGTTACCACGGGTGCCCGGCGTTTTCGCAAACGATAGAAAAGCGAAAATTGTTTTAACTAAGTGTAATGAATTCATTGCTCTCAAACTAATGCAAGCTTTTCAGTTAACATTACAAAATACCTATAATTGTTAATCTGACCTTTTGAGAGGTTAAAAATTTAATTCTTTTTCAAAACAAAGTTAAATGAAATATTTGGCAACTCTTGTAACTTTTGGCCTGCAGTAACTCTTGGACTGCTACACCGGTACCAACTTTATCAGTGATTGCAAAACGAGAACTTAACTCACTTTATTGCATTGTGGTCATGCAATGTATGTTGAATAACGCTTGATTCAACAGTTGCTTTTGCCCCCTTAAAGTTTTCTTTCCAGCTACGTCACTGGGTCTATTTGAAATCGCTCTTTCATGTCCCAATTAGAAAGCCGCCGTCAACTAAGGGAACGTTCAAATATTACGTAACGCTTTTTTTTCCGAATTTTTGACCCCCCTCCTCCCCCATGTAACGCTTTTTCACTACGAATTCAGCACAAAAAACTACCATTCCGTACTCGAAAGCGTTACGTAACGTTTTGCTTGAACCCCCTCTCCCCCGATGTGACGCTAACGTAACGCTTTGCATAAACCCCCCCTCCCCCTCGAAGGCGTTACGTAATATATGAACGTTCCCTAAGTAAATCCGAGATCCGAGCGATCAGCGGCTTTTTTGCACAAAAAATTTCGACTTTTCTAAAGGATATTTACAATCCGCTGCTGAGGATTAGGCTAACATCAGTTAAGGCAGACCGATCTTTTTCTGCTGTAGACTATTTGTCACTAACCTTTTTTCATGGTTAAGTTACAAATCGGTTAATGTCTTCTTCGAGCACTCTTCGCAGAGACTGGTCGATGGTCTACTTGAGCCGACAAGAAAATAATTTGTTTCCGTTACATGGCTATGTGCATAAGACAAGTCTGTGCAGCATACGGCCCGCGATTTTGATTTATTACTTCAATTTAAAATAAGCACAAACTTGGGAGTGTTTTACACTATTTCACTGACCATTACCACTGCAATTTGCAAAAACAATCAGAGCTTCATTAGCTTACATTTTTTCTTTAGAATGCAAACATCTTGGTGACTGCAAACGCAATGGGTACACATTGTTAGGCTGGTATTTACAAAACATAGCTTAACGCTGATTTTTTTTTTTTCCATTTTGACAACATGTCGTAGCCTACTCGACTACTCAAATAAACATTACAATAACGTTAGCACGCGGCCCACGAATAATATTTTTCCTGATGCGGCCATTTACGGTTTAGAGTTCTACAGGTCGGCATAAGAAATGTCTGTTTTTCGCCAATTAGAGTTATCTTGTTTTGATAAAGATCTACAATCCTAGGTGAAAAGCATGCCGAACGACCGATAGATCGCTATGCTGAGAAGGTACTGCGTAAAAACTAGCACTAGCAGCCTCAAGGTATATATAAACTATATGTATATATATTATTTAAAAAAATAAACCACAAAAATAAGCACAAAATTAAAACTTTTCATGAAAACATGAGTTGAAAAATCAAAACTGTACAGTTGGTTGAAGACATTATGTTGTCAAATCTACTTTCACAATCTTCGCTCACATCAAATACAATAATTGCAACTTGTAAAATGAAAATCTTCGTGCTATTACAGAATTGAATTTCAATAGATCAGGATAAAGAAAATTAATAATACTCTTTGACAAGCTTCTGACTTCTTTCGATGTTTTACTGTAGTTAGAAAGCGTGCGATTGAGTGAAAAGATAATGAAGAATTCGCCTTGTCTTATCTTCGTCAAAACATAGCAAAATAGCATGCATCTGTTGTTAGTCGTGATAGTTTGTGAAGGCGTAACACAAGGATAATTTTTGCAGCTTCATCACTATTAGAGCAGTAACAGCCGTGATGTTACCAAGACCTACAGTTACACAATATGCCGGCATGAAGCGTACAACAATTACATTATTCTACAAAGTTCAAAACAACAGTGTCATAATACTCTCAACAAGACTGGAGGTTACTTTGCCCGCTTAATAAAAAAAACAAAAAAAAAAACAGTGCGACACAGCTGCTACCATTTTTAGCGCTACTTTGAGCATTTGTCGAAAACTTTGCTCTTCAAATCCTTTCAACTTAGCGCAGAGGAGACGGGTAAAGCTGTGACATCGGACGGTGTCAAATCATATCCGAGTTTCTTCAAATCCTTTGTCACAACGTTGAAAGTGATCTAGAAATGCAGTTTCTGACATTTAGCGAAGGAAAACGAACTACGTGATGATGTGTAGTTTAAGATTGGATTTCGAGTAAGTTTCCTACAACTCACTAGATATCATATTAACAGTCAAACAACAGATTTTACGACTCAGCTGCTCTTAAATAAAAGGTTTTCAGATTAATTATCGATTGTTCGCAAAAAAGATATGTATGTAGCCAATATTATCACGAGTTTTTTAATTCATGAATAAAAACTAGACTGGCTAAACTAAAAAAACAACTGGATTGGCTAGAAGTAGATGCTTGACAAACTGTCAGCGCTAATATAATCTTGTAAAACGCCACATCCCATCCTATGGTGTCCTGAAACTTACGCACACGGACGACACTTATTTCTTTCGATGTACAAACAAGTTGTTGAAATATGAAATCTGAGTAGTCACATAGCAAGGTAAACGTAGTTACCAAAAAACGAGCCAATAGATCGTCTGCGCTTATGTAGAAAGTAAAGCAGGAAAACAAATGTGCATTGTGCAAACTAAATAAAATCAAATACAAAAACACTACGTTTAAGTTTGATTTTCTTGCAAGTCATTTATCACCCCACCTTGATGTGACCTTGTGACCTCACTCTTGTTACTTCACGGCCTTCTGATTGAGCGACAACTTTCGGGTCAACGAACTCCGGTCGCCGGCCCAACATCCAACTAAATAAGCAAGGAAACGTTTGAAACGATCATAGTAAGAAGGTACTTAAAAAGTCAAAATAAAGGTTTTTGTTTTCGAGAAGTTTGCTTCGGTAAACTTAAGGTAGTTTGGTTCGAATATTTTTCCACCAAGGTACCAGCAGATGTTCAAGTCTTGCACAATTCTTCCACTATGTACTCCACTGACGTCCGAAGCCACCCTGAGGTCACTGTGCTGTACTGCATCATCACCATGCACTTATTCTAGCCTTCTGCTTATGTTAAGAGCTGTTCCACCCTTCGACATAAAAAATTCTTTGCTCTGTCCATATTGCTTTGGGGCAATCATGCCAGTTTTACTTTCTAACGAAGAAGACAAAAAGAGGTAGCCTAAACCTTGACTTGCAGAAGTTAAAACTTTCCTTATTTACTGTGAACAAAATCTGTAAAGCTTAGTTGCCGAACCAAGCTATGATCTGTAAAAGAATTAGCTATTATTTAAATGTATGCTGGAGAAAATTAAATCAGCTGCATTACTTTCTAAACCACGTTTAATTTAATAAGGTACATATGTATATCTAATTTTATCAACTTTAACAAACAGTGAAATAAAAACAATTAATTACGAATGATTGTATGACTTTACTGTGAGTTCAATTTAAGCACAGAAATAATGTGATACCTTGTGAATTTCTGTAACTTTGAAGTAGAAACTGGGACAAACATAGGGACATCCATAGTGTGCTTCCCTGCAGTCATTGGTATATGAACTGCCCCATATCCCCGTACAACGTCATTTCCAATTGAATCTGGTCCATAGCAGCTGACCACAATTTGAGGCCCTGTAAATTCAATGTTGGTATCAAAAAAAAAGTATCAGGCTTGCAAAGTTGAAATTTGGACTTTCAAAAACTAATCACAGCTCAGTTTAAACAATGTCAATTTGTAGCAAAATTAGCCACTGGACATTTGTGGTTACTGTAATTTTTATTGAGTTTGTGTTCTCTGTGTAGTAAATGATTCTTTATCATAAAGTTCAGTTCAGTTTATTTTTGTTTTGTTGGTGAAAAAGAAAGAAAAAAACAACAATACCGTACACAATAAACACAAATAAATCGCACAACAAGAATGGCAGCGAAAGACCAAAAGGTCACCAAAGTCAGCTGCTTTGGTGACTACTTTGACTATACTTTGGTGACTGCTGTAAATACAGAGCAAATCAATGCTGAATGTAAAGAGTCACACAGATTTCATTATAAGTGATTTGTGCTTTCGGAGATGGCATAATCACATGTAAAACTAATCATTGTGCACTCTTAAACTTGCCTATGATTGTCAAAAGTCTGATGCTGGGTGAGCGTTAACTGCATGTATGGTGAAAATATTCACCAACAGAAAGGTAATGATTTAACAGGCTGTGTCTTGGCAAATCAATTAATGCTATCTTTAGGAGTGGACATGAAATTGGCTTAGAACTTTGCCATCTTGTTTATTCAAATCTTCAATCACCAAGCCAAGTAAACTTACAGCCAAACGGATTGGTGCTTTTGTAAGTAATTTCCAATGGAAAATTCCAAACAAAAAGCTGTCTCTCATCTCGACTCCTATGTGTGATTTGTGAAATCCCTTCTTCTAACCCATTGGTCACTACCCAATCCTGGCCATGCACATACGAAAACTTGCAGTAAAGCTCATCAAAATCAGGAAACTGAATAAACATATGAGAAGGTTAGATTAAAAACTGTCAAACTAAATATTTTATTTTCCAATGTAGATATTAATGACCTGTTTTAGCCTGATGCTGTGAGTTCACTGTGGTAATAAATATTTTTATTCCAGAAAACAGTTCTCTTCAACTGCTAACTACAGAATATCACTTCAATTGGTTTTTATTTCATCGTACTGCAAACAATACATGCCAACACAGTAGAAGTCTAGAAAAAGTTAGAAGTGAAAAAGTGCAAACATTAATCCATGCTTGAAACCAAATAATGGTAGCCTACTGTAGCAGGTAAAACATTTGGACATGCTTGTACCAACACCATGAACTTATAGCTAAAACATTTTATATCTGAAATCCAATGCATGTATAATTGTATATGGTACTTACAACAGCACTTTCTATTTGTCCAGTTGCCATCAGTAAAAATACTGAAGGATTTGGGTTAATTCCAGTCATGGTCAAATATTCACTGTACGATATTTTTAGATACACATTAATTCCAGCATTACTATACACACAATGCTGTAAAGAAAAGCTGTTTCAATTGGAGTTTTTAAACACAGCCCTTTGATAGAAATGAAAAAATATTTATTGAAAAGTGAAAAAGGAAGGTTTGACTATACCACATTTTAATTTCTGGGGCTCAAGTTGTCAACCTCCACGTGGTGAGCCCTGGATTCGACTGATGACAACAAACCGACAAGTCTCTCAGTGTCAACTGTCTGTATCGCTAAAAGGAAATCCTTTACCATACACTGCAAACCCAACTTACCTTGGAGTAAAACTTGACCGACAGTTGACCTACAAACCCCACATCGAGTCACTCCGTGCCAAAGTTACCTCAAGAAATAACCTCTTGAGAAGCCTTGCAGGAACAGGATGGGGAGCCCGAGCATCAACCTTGCGTACAAGTGCACTAGCCTTGGTCTACAGCTCAGCCGAATATGCCACAGCTGTGTGGAACCGTAGCAGACACACAAAAAAGATGGATGTATGCATTAACGACACCTTGCGCATCATCACTGGCTGTCTCCGCCCCACACCTACTGCTTATCTGCCAACTTTGGCTGGCATTGTTCCTGCTCATGTCCGTAGGGAAGAAGCCTCTCACAAACTGGCTTTGCATGCAAAACTCGATCCTCAACACCTTCTCCACAGTCACTCCCAAAGATATGGACCAGTCAGACCCCAACGCCTGTCATCAAGGGGCCCATTCCATCGATATGCTACACAGCTTGTGGATAAGAACTTCAGCTGCATGGAGACATGGGCCCAGGAATGGAACGAGCTGCCACATATCCCTCCCCAGTTTTCAGTTATACCAGCACTCTCCATCCCTCCTGGAGCAGACCTCTCAAGAAAGGCATTGGTCACATTGAACAGGATCAGATGTGCCGTTGGCTGCACTGGAGCTAATCTATTTAGGTGGGGGTTGCATAATACGCCAATATGTGTCTGCGGAGCGGTAGAACAAACAATGCAACACATACTCCACGAATGCCCCATCTTACGGCCCCCAAGTGGAATCATTGGCATTCAAAAACTGGACCCAACTACCGTATCATGGCTGCACGATGAGGCATTGCCAATCTAAGCTACTACAAGTCAAACGAGAGAGAGTTTAATTTCTTATCACGTTTACAATTTTGGGTAGCCAAGCGAAACATAAAGTCACAAAAAAAATTCACATTATTTTAAAATGAGATAGCCTACCTCATAGTCTCACTATATATCCAGTTTAGCAGCAGGTTTATCAAACTAACAAGTAACAACGTTCATAAACCAGCACAAAATGGAAAGGTGTGATTATGTTCTGCATCACTACCACAATGTTGCTATATTTCTTCCTGGTTTTTGAAATAAAGCTTGCCCAAAGATTAGAATAACATTAACTTTGTGGTGTTGAGATACCCTGGGGTTTGTAGAACACTACAAAATTTAAATAAAAATACATTTTAACTAGTACTGGTACCGCATAATTCAAATGAAAATTACGGTAGGCTGTTTGGAAAAAGCAAATCTCAACAGCTTCTCTTAATAATAATAATTTATTTGCATCAGACAAAGCTGTCCATATCCAAAACAAAACAACAAAATAATACACAAACTGCAAATGCACAAATAACGAACAACAACAACGAAATAACATCAAAAAATAACAAAATAATACACAAACTGCAAATGCACAAAATCTCAATAAATAGGCTATCTACTGTTACAAGTTTACAGACAATGGTACGGTAGCGTTACAAGTTAGAACTGAAAGTATTGAGAACGATAAAAACAATCAGATGACATGGCAGCCATCAAAACTAGTTAATAGCATACATAGAATTATTATAATGAAGACGGTAATTTGATATACGATGGCAATCAGACCTCATCAGGGAGGCAACAATAGAGTTAGACGATACTTCGCATCTTCCAACAAAAGAAAAAACATATTTACGAAGTAATGCATCAAATGTTATGATGTTACACAAGACTTGATGTTCACGTACGCTATAGTGTTTAGGCAAATTATGTATAATTCTAAACGCATTATTGAAGGCAACACGCAGACGATTAATGTCACGTTGATGATAATTTTCCCACAGATGACATGCATACATTGGAGTAAATGTTCACTTGAAGCTGTTGCTTTATAAACATATAGATTTGTACCATTCATTCCAATAAATGTTTTTTTCTCCTCAGGACCAAAGGCGGTGTTGTTAAAAGTTAAAACCACAGACTCACAGAGCAGTCAGGCTAAGCCACCAATCTCATTTTATGCGATTTTATCAAATTTTTGATTTGAATTTGCTTTTTCTGCAGTGCTTCCATTGCGAAATTAAAATACTGTAATTAATTAAACTACCATTCAACGTTTTATAGGCCTATGAAACGTTGAATGGTAGTTTAATTAATTATTTCTAAAAGTTCCTTAGTTTCATATTATCTAAAATACTGTAGGCTACTGATAAAGAATGGAAAAAGAGTTAGTGCTTTTTAAACGGGTATGCTGGACACGGTCAAGGCCAGTGTCGTACGGTCGGTAGCGTTAACAGGTTTAACTTTTGGACCTGGAACCGAAATAATTTTAGAGGTCTGGCACCTTTTCAAGGGGTTCGGAAACAGGAAAAGACTACAGGTGTTCTTTGGATGCAGTGCGTTTTTCTTGCAAATATCTTGATTTGGGGCCCAAAGATCTCATTAGTATGGGCCCAAAATATCTTCTCAACGGTTCTGCGTACGGTGACCATTTTTTTGAGGTATTTACCTTTTTTCAGGAGGCTTCTTGTTTTAATATTAGAACTTCAACAGTGTCGATTTCAACATTTTTCCAAGTTTAATTCGTTATTTTTGACCGTTGCTGTTCGCTCACGAATTTTAGATTTTGCGCTTTCGAATAAATTTTTGTGAAGTTTTCAGTACAATCATTAAAAAGAAAATGTTTTTAGCAAAATTCATTTTGACTTATAGTCTAAGCGTAAAACGTATTGACCTGGAATAAATTAGGCTATAGTCCAGTCGTTGAAGCGAAAAAAAGGGCCGAACCTTGACTTAATTGGTGTAAAGCTGAAACTTTGCACATTGTTTCAGTTGATTATGTACATTGACCAAAAAAAAATCCCCGTGAAAATCTTTTGGTGTGTAGCGGACGCGGAAGTTTAGCTCGCGCGCTCATATACAGCCGTCCGAACTGACGGCGACATTCATGGGCAGAACCGAGATCAGAACTGGCGAGGAATGACCAGGACACGATAGTCTTCTTCACTGTCTTAGCTATCGACTGGCTTGACGGAACAGAATTTGACCACGAGATAGAATTCTTTACGACTGCGTTGTTTATTAACTTGACTGCTAGTTTCAGAAGAACAGAATCCAAATATAGCGAAAGGAGAACACCGAACTATTGACAATCCCACTACCAAAATACTAGCATGCTGGCGTACTTGACTTGATTACAAATAGAAACTCCATCATAACAAAAAGATTTTTCTTAAATTTTTGATGCTTTTGTATCTGCTTTACGCGGATCCCCGATTGACTTTACGTTGATACGGGTTTAAAGTAATCGCCCCTTTTTTTAAATAACAAAAAGAACTTCAACTTTGGGTAAAGGAAACGGCGTCTACGACTGCACCTTCCAGAGAACAAAATTCTGCATATTACATTTTACCATTTAACATTCTAGAAGCCGCATAAATCAAACAACCAACTTGTATTCAAATAGAATAGTATAGTATAGTTGAATAGCAGTGAGCAGCAGGGATGCCAGCGACAAATTTCCAATAAACTTAGATTGTGTGCTAAAAAAAACCCAGATGAGGCAAAAAAACCCAGGTCCAGAAAATATGTAGTAAAGCGGTTAAAAAAACCTAAACAAATACTACTCCAATATTAGTCATCCACATTTTCATAAAGTTGGATCATTTCTTCCTTCCTTCCATCATGTGCCTCACTAACTGCAGTAGCTGATGCAAAAAACATTACCGGTACCTTATCATTTTTGTGTCGGCTGCATAGTCGAGTGGTGAGGGCCCTGAAACGGCAATCGAAAGAGCGCCGGTTCGACACCGCCAAATCTTCAACCACCAGGTGTAGCCTAAGCCTGAATACCACAAACAACCATCATTTTTGTGTTGCAGTATGGACCATTTATTGAAGATCCCAGTGTCTTAATACCGTGCAAGCTTTGTACAAAGTTAAAAACCAAAAAAACCTAGATTTGCCTAAATTTGAAATAAAAAAACTTAAAACCCAGATGTGGTCAAAAAACCCCAGATCTAGGTGGAAAAACCAAGCTCTGGCATCCTTGATCCACAGGCATTGCCAATTCTACGTGCGATCATCTAACGTAATACAACGGTGGATTCACTAGTCGATGAAATACAGTGGTACTGCGATTCAGGCACAATGCAAAGATTGATTACAAGACTGTATTTCGAAAGTACGCGGTATTTGTTAATGGGACTGGAAGATTCTGGAATTCGACATGACGTCACGGTGACGCGCTTTGCGTCAGAGAAAATTAGCTCTCGGGCGCCACAGGTGAAAAAATGTTATCTGCCTTTTTTGAAAATCCGCCATTTTTTTCTCAAATTGGCGGATAAACAAAATTTGAATATTTTTCCGAAGTACAGTATCGTCATACTACGGCTTCTTTAAAATATGATATTACCATTGTCACAATTAATAAGCAAGTAGGTACTCAGTAACAACTATATTTGACTTTAAACGAAGTGACATTAACAAAATATTATATAATGGTCTACGCTAATGTTGCCTATAATAGTTCCAAAAACGATAATTTTGTTCACTTATAGTCAGGTCAATATATGGTTTGACCCAAAAAAATTCTTACAAAAGGTTTTCCAACGGTTTTTTCTAGTATTTGTCATCAAGAATAATATATTAAAATCTAGGAGAATCAGAGCACCAGAAAGTTGTCATTTTCAAGATGGCCGCCAAAACAGTTGGCCTATAATGACAATAATTCACTTAATATTCATGCTAGGGCTCTAATTCTGGCGTCAATCCCTAGGTTTAAGGTGGTAAGGAATTCATTAAAACAATTCAAAATGAAATTAACTAATTAGTTTAATGGAAAGACTTAGCCTATATGAAACAAAATCAATAGTGAAACACTGGCAGTACAAGAATCGCAGACCGCTTATTAAGTTATTTACATTCAGTTGCTTATAAGTCCTGGTCATCATCTTCATCCAGTAATGACTGATTGTACGTATTATCACAAGCATCAAGTTGCACTGTCCACATGCTGAGGTAGCCTACAGGGTAGATTATTCTGCCTACAGCTACACCTGGCATTGCTACAGGCAGTTGTGCAGTTGCAGTGGATAATCTATAAGAGGGAATCTGAGTCCGCATTCATGTCCGACTCTGTTGTCACAAACTGACTGCCTTCCAGTTTCCAACCCCACCCGCAAGTTTCCATATCACTCTCCTGTCCTAGCCAGACCATTATTTCGTAGTAAACCTTTAAACAGTGAAATTTTGTTGATGACTCAGTAGGTGGTAGGCGTTCTGGCGTCACAAATGATTGGGAAGAGAGTACTTTTTTTCTTAGTAGGCTACTCTGTAGTGCAATGACGAGAGAAAATCCGTCCGCGTGCCCCCAAAAACACAGCCATCGCTTGACAATCTTTGTTCACAATGGATGCTTCTGTCTGCTTTGGAAGAAGGAAGTAATTGGCACAGTCTTTCATAGTAGCATTACCCTTTACCAGCTTGTGAAAGACAGATTTTCTTACCCACACCAAAGATTCTTGATGTTGTGTCACATCCAGTGTAGGCATGTAGAAAAAGTAACTGGGAACATAATCCTTCACCCATCACCACCTTCAGTTCGTTTATATGATATACTTTGTCAGCATTTTCCTTGTCGGAACGGAAATATAGATCTTTGTTTAGCCTACTTGTTGGGCACAAGGAAGAAGCAGGACCAACAGATCTGTGTCTTCTCCAATCAACGTTGTCGAGTGTGACACTGCATTAAGAACAGCAGCCTTCACAATCGGAACATCATCATTTCTTGGGGCATTGATCACTTCGCAGCCTTTAGACTACCCCGAAGTGTTTTACTGATCGATTAGGTCGATCATTTTTTTGTTTGTTCATGTACATTAACGTTATCCTCGGCCACAACACCATTCACAATATTCCTCAGGGTTTGATCTTGAGAAAAAGGTAGCCTACCTAACCAGCCAGTGATGTCTTCTGCGCTTCATTGGCAAAACGGAGTTGCATGATTTCAATCCTAGTCTTCTCTGTGATGTTGAGTTGTGATATGTTGTGCCTTAGAATCATATGGTTTGCTTTCTGACCCGGTGTCAAGGCAGCAATCATTCCCATCCCGTGGAAAGTCCCCTTCCCATCCAGGGTGATAATATTATGATCAACATTGTCAGCTGCAAATAACATTGTACTTTCGAGTTCCGGTAGGTCTATGTTCTCTAGAACAATGGATTCTGACGCTACACAATCAGCTGCATTCTTTTTAAACCTGAGGACTTCTGCGTAAGAAGAACAATATCCCATATTGTGTAAACTGTAAAGTATCAACAAGAAATCTCGACCTGTACAAATGATGTCCTTGAACAGCAAGACCAATTTGCAAGGGTGCAATCACCGCTCCTGGTCTGACGATCTGGTCGGTCGAGTGGTGAGAACGACAGCTTGGCCAATACTTGCAACCTTTTGCTTTGTCTTTTCCTACAAATAAGGAACCCAACAGTGTTCGCAAAGTTTCAGGAAAGTGGGCTACATTAGAGCAGGACCGAGATTGAGTGTCGGTTGCGTAGCCGAGTGGTGAGAACGTCTGCGCGACGTTCGAAAGGACGTGGGTTCGACACCGCTCCAGAGCACGCGGCTGTGTCTCGGCAAAGACACGGCAAGCCAAAATAAGGGGAGTAGCTGACTCGAAGACTATATGTCACTTCGCTGCTTCCTGTCGTCTGTTGTATCGCATCTGTGATCGCAGTGTTACTGTATGTTATGTATCGCAATGGGCGCACATAAAACACGATTACTATTATTATTACTGAGTGCGTCTGTGCTTGGATAATAATCATTAACAGATAGAACATCATTTTTGATGAGCCTTGCCGCAGTTTTAATTATTTCTCTCTTTTGTGACTCTTCATCATCCTCATGCCTTGTTTTTAGGTAATGAGATCGGAGGATTTTGGATGTTTTCTCTCCCATAGTGACAATGTCATGAAGGCCCTGACCTTCAGCTATATAAATAGATTCACCGTATACTGTTTCTATAATTGGGTCTTCAGATATTTTGATCCATAAGGAAGGCAATCATCATTTGCTAAAAACTCCTTCATTTTAGATCTGAGGTCTGATATCGTTAACAGTTCTTCATCATTCTGTTCAAGATGTGAACACATCTTTAGAGATGCCTGGTCCTGTTCCTCATCCTTCGGTCGCCCACATTTTCGACGTTTTGCCTCAATACTCTGCCGCATTACAAGATTACGTTAAATCCATATATAAAATTAACACTACAAGAATGATGGTATAAACAGTCTGCAGCATGCAAATCGCCACCGTAATATTCAATAAGACCTTTCACGGCGAATGACCAATTGTCAGAACGTCTCTCATAACACTCTAATATAGGCTAGTCCTTGCAAAAATATCTGTTTTAACAAAACTAAAGCCAGGTCTGTCCGTGAGAACTCGAGTCCCACAAAACAAACAATGAGTCTTACTGCCGAAATTGCCATCAATAATTCGAACACTTCATTTCTTTGTGACGCAGGACCCACTTTCCTCTCTGTTCTTCTTAAGCTGTATATCGATTGGGTTGGTGTAACGTTTAGGCCTACGACAGTCTATGTGTACTTTTCGACCAGCTGTCGCAACAGTGTTGTCCCCTCTATTAGTACTGGCAGCATTAATCCCATCAGCACCCTTTTGACGCAGTATACTGCAGGCTTCAGAAGCTTGAATTTCCTTGTCACAGATCGTAATTTCTTTGCAGGCATTTTCCCCTGAACCCTTTTCCGTGTATCCGTAAACTTCCTCCGGCAATCACGGTGGACCAAAACTTTGCCAATGTGAAATTATTGCAGTATGAAATTTACTTTTAAATGAGCACCAACACTAACAATAATTTTATAAAAATTGAATAATTCAGTATTTGTACATCCGCCATGTTGAAAAAAATGGCGGAATTTCGAAAATAGCGGATAACTTTTTTTCACCAAAAAATCTTCACGGGGATTTTTTTGTTCATTGTAGCCTACACAATGAACAGAACCAATGTGCAAAATTTCAGCTTTACACCAATTAAGTCAAGGTAAAACCCTTCAACGACTGGACTATTATACCGAGACCTCTGACTAGTATGTCATCAGACCTTTCTTTCGACACTAGCCTTTGTAATGCATGATCGATTCCCAAAGGCTGGCTTTGGTTCTTGGATGGAACACTTGTCCAATCAAGCGTTGCTTCAAATGTCGTGTTTCACATGCTACAAATGACTTGTGGTAAAAACGCTGTTTTTGTTGAATTCCGGAAAATAAGACAATGTCGAAATCGACATTGCAGGAGTTCTAGATAGGCTATAGCCTACGTTTTTTCTCGGAGCTTGTGTTTGAGGCTTGCAGTTTGCCCAATAGTTCATATCATATCAAAGAAAACTGATGTGATATTCCAATGTATAAAAAGTTACTGTGCACATCAAGCATTCCTTTTTGAAAAATGTGAAACTGAATAAAATGGTCACAGTAGGCTAGGCTATGCCACTGCCCAGGGCTATGTTTACCGCTCCGGTGCCCAGACCGGGTAGAAAGGGCTGCTTAGGGAGCCAGTACTCCTTTTGGTCTGTTAATATTTTTCTCGCTTTTTAACCCAAGAATATTCAACAAATAGGCTAAAAGCACGATATTCAACAACTAACTTAAATCATGCAAAGCTATAATTACAAAGCAATAGAAAGACAGGCTAACTAAGCTATATAGGCTAGGCTAAACAAAACTTATGATTTCTACAATTTGAATTCAAAAATTAGTAACTTAGGCTATGACTAGTGTGTAGAAGAATGGATTCATGACAAACTGACAGTACTGTGCTGGCTAATATCAATAAATAGACAACTTTCTTGACATGTGCTAAAGTGCCCCTCTCTTCAAGAAAATCCTGCATACAATAGGATAAGCTACTATAGCAGGCTATATTACTGATTATCGTGATCTGATCCTGAAGATCACTTATAGGACTTTAGTGATGATGATCACGTTTTTTTTTTGTGTTATTTTGATCTAAAAATCAATAGATCAAGGTCACTTTAGAATTTAAGTTCACTTACTAGATCAGTGGTTTTCAACTTTTTTTTATACCGCGACTCAGTTTAGAAATCCAATGTAACCAAACGACTCATTTTCAAAAGTTTTCATTAAGGCATTCTGTGTGCAGAACATTTATGTCGGCGCAATAACAAACAAAACTTACAAAATACAACATAATTATAATAGACTACCACTCAATTGAAAAACGTCTTGTTTATTGAATATGCAAACAAAGATGGCTTCTGTGAGTGATGGTTGGCGTTGCAACTTGGTGACAAGATTGTCTATAAGCCTAAGTGGCAGTATTGTTACGAAAGTAGGCCTACACTTTAGATCTGACTCAACTAAGTTATTAGCTTTTTCTGTACTTGCATCCTTGTTCTCAGCAATGTTGATAAGCCAGTCTAACAAATCCCGGTTTAAAGGAAAGGCATAAGATGTCGAATAGATGCTCTTGTAAACAGCAAACATCATCATCACCAAGTCCTTCTTTATTCTCACAACAAAAACAAAAAGCATTTAAAGACATTTTTGTTTATTATGTACGATGGCATGATGAGAAAAAACAAAACTTGTGCAAATATTTAAAACATTTTAAGTCAATATCAAAAGTAATATAGCACTATATGCACAGTTTCAGTTACCGCCAACGTTAGACCTAACAGTCAGTGATGAAAACACGGCGTTTAGTTATTGAAAAAACAAATTGATGCAAATTCGAAGATTTTGTGATTAATGTTTGATATTTTGTGACTGTCCAAAAAGTTCTATAAACTTTCTTTTTTACCAACAAATATATAGCCTATTTTGTACAAATCTGCTACACTTTACAGGTGAAGGCCATAAATAAAAGTGGTGATCAGACTAATTTATATAGTCATTAGGAGGCGATCAAGAGTCAAAATGCTAACTATAATTTACATAAAGACATTTAATTTATAAAACAAATAAACACAATAGTTAGACTGAATATACAAATCCAATGGTCTCTTAATTGTGATACTGAGATAGCTGTGATGTTATAAAAGTATAATGACAAAGCTAATGACTTAAATAATTCTACTCATGAAATACAGAGACTATTCAAACACAGAAATATATTTTATTGATGAACTATTAAACAATCAAGGCTTAATTTTCCAGCTGGATTGTTACGCAACACTTGTGTAATTCGTTTTGACGTGTTAAAATTAATTTAGTTTGTTGTTAGATGGGCTTAGCTCTTCTGCAAACAATGATTTGCTGATATAAATTATTTACACAAAACTCACAATTATTTGATTTTCTAAATAAATACCAATTTTGTTTCTTACTCAAAATTAAGTCTTTCTTTTTGCATGGTCTTTTTTGCCCACGTCTTATCTGGGACTATCTTTCCAACGACGACTTAGTTTTGTATTGACAACAATCAGCTGCTGCCATTTTGTATAGCGTCGACCGAAAAATATTTTTGTAGCTTTTGTTCTTTTTCAAGTGTTCATTGCTAGATAATGAGAAATATAAAGTGCAAACGATATCAAAACATTCAAGTCAATAGAATTGATAAAGAGTTCATAATTATGTTTCGAAAGTTGAAATCATCATATTATGAAAGTTTTAAACTCATAGTTTCTCGAAACTTTCACTTTAATGGTTTGGTTTAGTTGGTGGAACTCTGAAAGTAATTCGTGTGCATCTATTTTTTTTACTCTTAAGTTTTAACTACCAAAAATGTATGCTGCTTTTAACTATGACCATCAAAAACAAGGATGTATAATGTATATTGTCACCATATCTTTTCAACCTATTCTGAACATACTGCTAAAAGCCTTGGATAGTTTTAGAGGCAGAAGGCTAAACAAAATGTTTCCGCTCAAGTAAAAAAGTGACAGCCTAACCAGACCCGTTCATCTTTACAGTTTCTCTGCAGCACACCTAACAACGTCTTGTGGTATGAATGTTACTGAGCACTTATCTTGGAAAGTATATTGCAATTGCAGTATTGTCGCTTTGATGAGTATTAGCCATTGCAGCCTTTACCTTGTTCTGGTAGCTGTCCAGAGTTGATTTTTCACCAGATTGCTTGATTGTTAGCCTCACCTGCCACTTACAAAAGGGATAACCTATAGTGTAGTCAGTTTGACGACATCCAAGCAAAGAAAATTTTATTTTAAAGCTAGCTTCTTTATTGCTGTCATAGCAAAAGAAAAAAAAAACTGACAAGAATATCTTAGGACCTGTCCTTGAATCACTTTACTCTGAAACTGGCGCGTTTTCATTACTGTTGGAGTCTTTCTTATTTTTTTCAGAATCCATCTCATCACAACCGTTGTTGTCTTTCTTTGGAGTCTGTATGGAGCTTGATCTTTCAGATATGACGCTTGATGACAGGAATGACGTCGAAGCACGTGATCGAACAGATGACCAACCACGAGCCCACAAAGTTCTCATGAAACGAGAATAAAGAAGAGGATTCAGAGCGCTATTGATAGGAAGAAGACCGATTGCTGTTATTGCATAGGCAGTGTCTGGTATCGTTCCACCTGCCATACTGATAAACCCCATAATGCAAATTGGTATCCAGCAAGCACAATCCGTAGCTATTAGCAAAGCGATTCGCCGCTGCATTTCAACTGAGCTGTTTCGAGATGGCCTCAAGCTTTGAGCACTACCTCGCTTACGAAGTCGTTTTTTTGAATCTCGGTATTTCTTTCGTAAGCTGTCCCCAACTTTTAGTCTTGGTTTGTTCTCTCTGTGGGTGATGACTTTCTTTTTATCCCAAGTTTTGACAGAAGTTCTCTTGGAACCAGGTTTACTTGGAAAGTTAGGGAGTTTACTGTCATCGTTGTCACAGGCTGCAGTTTTTTGATTGCTAATTGAAATCTGTCCTATCGCAGACTTGTAATAAATCAAAAAATAAGCTATTGCAATGTATAACACGGAAATTAAGTTCAGACTAACAATTGCAGCAGTGTGTTTCCAAAATGGATCTACTTCAGGATTAACAAACATTTTAGGCATGCACACCCCATCTTCACTGTAGTATCCATAAAACTTCCAATCACTGTGATCTGGGGCAACTATTTTCATGAAATCTACGATTTTTCTCCAGGTGAGATTTTCTTGCTGATCTTGAGTGTCACCAGGGATTGTTGTGTTTGTAAGGTAGGCTATACCTCGAGCCAGGTTGTCAGCTACCGTCTTGTTGATGTTTGGAGGATGAAATTGTGGGAAAGGAACCCAGGCGTGCGTTACAAAGTACTCTTCTGTGCTTGATAAAATTGGCACTACAGCTAAGCAAATAGATAAAAACCAGGTCAAAATGCAAATTCCAAAAAGATATCGAAATTTTAAATGATAGCTGGTAAATGGTTTTATAACTGTATATAACCTCAAAGAAGTAAGAGCCACTAATGTATAAACCGAGGTTTGCGAAGACACCACCAAAATGGTCCCTAACATATTGCATGTGCTGCTGGTTCTCCACTCACGCTCAAAGGTCCAGTACTGTTCTTTTACGTCATTCTGACCTGCATACAAAGCAGACATCGTGGCAAGCCACATGAGATATATACCCATAAGCAGATCAGCAGTTGCAAGATTCAATACCAAAACACCATTCCAGGTTTTGACCAGTCGTCGATGACCAGCTAAACCAGCTTTAAAACGGAAACGACTACTTCCACCAGAATATCCAGCAGTTGCTACACCAGAGATGGTTCGCACAAAGGCGCCAGTGAGAGATTCTTTGAAAGAGGTTTTGCGTTTTTGCATAATTGCTGAAGCTGTGGCTACTCGATTATTGCGAATCAACTCTACTAAAGTGCTAGATATAACGACAATATTACCAACCAAGGCTGTAATTGCCATCACCCACACTAGAACCTGAAGTGTCCAGTTACCAATTAAGTTATACCTAGATGCTATCGTGTGATGACCTTTGGTTATTGGCCATTCATCGCTGCTGTCAGAGCAGTCAGCTTCTCCATCCATGACGCGCAATTTATCAATGTGAAGAGGATCTCCATTTTCACAATAGAATTTACCTGGACATAAAATCTCGTCAGAAAAACTGCCACAACCTATCACACCGTCACACAGCTCATCAAATTTTACAGCTTCAATTCCATCTGGGATTTTTTTGCCTCGATTGAAAAGTAAACTATCCGATAAGTTATGTTGATTACTTTTCAGAAATCTACTCGCGTATTTTTGTAAGGGAGCTGGTTCGCCACGACGGCTATGACTAACCCAGTTTAGAAGAATAGAAACATTAGGAGTGTTTCCAAATATAATTTCTGCTATGACAGCATCTGGATTACTCTTTGCCCACTTTGATTGTCTTCTAAAGTTTCTTGCGCCCCCTGGTTTCCTAAACGGAGGGGTCAAACTATCTAACACGTCACAGCGGATTTTTGTGTTAGCTAGAAACTTAATGTCTTCTTCTACAAGATCACCGTCTTCTGAAGGAATTGCATTGCTTGCCTCTTGAGTGTGGTTTGTCAAGCTATTTTCACTGGAACTCGCTTTTCTTGAAGGTTTTCGTAGCTTCTTTTCTAATTTCATTCCTAAAACAAGAAAAGTGGAGCAAATGAAGATAGGCTACCAATAAAGTCTCTACCATAAGCAAAGTGAACGAACCATATTTGAAAACGTTTTTACGTTAAAATTGCTGAAATTCTGTCTGTAACGTATAAACAAACGTAAAATAATTCATAAATTAATTGTTGGTTGCTGCTCTGGATGATGTCGAAAATATGCCATCACTCCCTTCAGCATAAAAATAGTCAATCAGCTCCTTAAGCTGTAAGAAATCCTTTGCCCTCCCTTGGCTTATGCTAAAGATTAAAGAGTCTACTGGCTACTACTGTATAGTAAGTTAGTAACCAACATAATTTATGTGAACGCTTCTGTTACTGTTAATATTAGCTTACTTTTCAGAAACAGGTTGTACTAGTTTTTGTAAATCAAAGCCTACAAAACACCATAAAGATTGTAGAACTGATTGAATAATCATACCTTGTCCACAAAAGTTTTCGTCTTCTCCGTTCGGACAATCTAAGGTTCCATCACAAATTTGTGGCTTTATCACGCAAGTTTGGTTCAGGTGGGTAGAGTCTAAAGGAGAACAAGGAAATTGACCGGGATCACAGTATTCGCATGCTTTGAGATGCGAACGGACAACACAGTGTGGAATACACATGCGATGCACAAACTCGACTGCTGAATCTCTTTTGAGCATGTTTTCACCACTGTGAAGGCTAGCTAGAGCGTATTGAAGACGTGAATCGTATTTCAGCCTTTTATCTGGGCAAAGAAATTCGTCTGAAAGATCCTTGCAATCAAACTTGCCATCACATATTTGATCACTCATTAAAGTGGTGTTTCGTGAGTTTAAACATTTGAAAAAGCCATCCCGCTCTTTTTGAAAACCTGAAACCAAAAGCAGAGGTTAACGTCATGTCACTGCATTGTGCTTTTCCAGTCTTTTACAAAAATGGCTTTCAAAATATATATTCACACTAAAGTTGTATTGGGTAGAGAGAGTAGTTTAATGATTTCGCTGCAATGCAACTATATACGCCTTGTAGAGTAATCTTATCTTTATCACAGTTATCTTGAATAGTCAACCAATGTTTTAACTAGGTCTTCAACAAAAACTAAGAGACGTTACGTAATGCAGTAAATCAACAAAGTTTGAAAAAATCTTCTTTTTTTAAATTTCTTTTTGTAACTTACCTGCACAAAAGTAAAGTTGAGCAACAAACAAAATAAATTTTACTGGCAGAAAAGTTAAGTTTGCATCAAAACACATTTTGTGCCTGCAATAAGTTACATAAAACTAGATTACAAGCTATGACTAACTTAATGTACAAGCCAATGCTGTTCAACAGCGTAGCAGTCTAGAAATTGCACTTGCAACCAGAGTTATTTAATTTTAGAGATTGGATACTTTGGCTTATTTTGAGGAAGAACTCTATATTTATAATTGAAAGAAGCTACAAGAACAGCCTAGTTTAGAGGTTCTTAAACTTTTTGGGCTGTACCCCCTTGCTTGTTTAAGTTATAAATCAAAGTCAAAATACATAAATTTTTGGATTTTAAAGCAAACAAAGTTTATTTTTTATTTTCCATCATACATAAATCAAAAGATCAAGTGGATCACAATGTAGGCCTACTTTTCCTCGCATTTAGTGAGATGGAGATGTAGCAGCTTTTTCGAAGCCAGCAGTTTCGTGGCTTAGTTGAAGACAGTGCTCATCGCATGCCACGTTCATAGTTAAGTTTGTTTCGAGCTTGTGTCTTCACACTAGGGTTGCCAGAGGTTAATATAAAAAAGAGCCCAAGCTTATGCAAAAAGTAGCCCAAAAGTAGCCCAATTTTTTTTTGGGGTTCTAAAATAGAGCCCAAATTGGAGCCCAAGCAAAAAAATAGGCTATTATACAAAATTCTTCAAGAACGCTTGATCATCAGTCCCAAATTATAAGTGTTTTTCCAGTTCTTCACATCTTTCAGACAGATTGGCAACCATGCATTCACTCAACTTGTTTGTTAAAATAGCTACAAACAAGTACCGGTTCCAACTTCCACACCAAGCAACACAAAAAATGGTTTAATTGCTTTTTGTGATGAGCTAACGCATCAAGAGTGTTCCCCTCAAGACCATCAACAGTTCTGATAACCCACCTTGGTCGATTACCATAGAAACTATCTTTTTTTTTACTCATATAAATTGTTAAAAAAAATTCACTAGCCTTTCTTTTCTCATCTTTCTACATTTGTAAAAACTTTATTAAGGTGTTGCGACCATGCCATAACTGATTGTCTTGCTTTGGCGTCATGCACGTTATAGCGTCCGTGTTTTGTTGCTTCTACCTTTTTCTAGACCTTGCTATGTTTGAAATATATTGTTTTTCGTTGTGATCGTCAGAAATAAAAACAAGCTGAACTGATGTCCACTGCATTTTCATGAAAATCTGGATCACTTTAAGTTGCCAGGATTGCCAGATATTAAAGCTTAAACATGCACATTTTTAAAAATTAGCATCTTTATACTTACCAAATTGGTAACCCTGCCTGACCGAGGCCTCCAAAAACGCTACTCCTCAATGAAATAACTATGAATTAGGTAAAAATCCTAAACATAATACAATTTTTACATAAAAAGTTATATTATATTTGTAAAAAAAGTAGCCCAATTGGGCGCCAACCAAAAAAGCGCGCCCAACGCGAATTTTTGGCGCCTGGAGAAATCAAAAGTAGCCCAATTGGGCGTAAAAGCGCCCAATCTGGCAACCCTACTTCACACTTGCAAGTGAAGAAAAGCAACTTTCATACATATACGTAACAAACAGCCATTGTTGTCGAACAATAGATTGAACAACAACTGCGAGAGAAGTGATTGAAAATAAAGTCAAACTAGATCACATGAGACACATATCCAGTCAATAATTGTGACGCAAGGTTAGATGTGTTACCGAAATTTCGGTTTACCACTTGTACAATACAGTAAAATACTCGTGCAACAGCCTACAATCTTCGCACCCCCTTTGGAAAATCTTCACGCCCCCCAGTTTAAGAACCACTGGCCTAGTTTATAAAAATGTATCAAAAGTCCAAAAATAAATTGCAGAATTTACAAACCAAATGCTTTGTGCTTTTTCACAGAGACAATCTTTGTATCAGTTAAAATCTAACTCGTAAACATGTCCTCGGTTGGTGATAATTTCGTAAGATGTAATCTTGTGTTATTTGAGCTGTTAAATCAAGATTTTATCATTCATGTCAACCTACCGAAACGTCAAAGTTTTGATTGTCTCAGCTCTTGTGAAAATATTTCAGACAAATATTTCGCAAATAACTAACAATGTAAAACCAATAGTAGGCTGTAATTTACCATATTATAAAATATCAAAGTTTTTATTCGTGATAAACTTGCACCTTGGATAAATTATTGTAACCCAATTACTGGTCTCAAAACATTTTGTTTGCTAAAATTATCACTAAAATCAAATTGCCTTTCAGATGATCAAATTAACAAAGCTATAGCTTACTCTACTCAAAATGAACCAAAAAACATATATCTTTGAAAAGACAAAGTCAAAAACCGTGCAATATTTGGAAAAAAACAACAAGTGTAAATTGATATTTTTTTTTCTGCTTGCAAAATTTTGATCTATAAAAAAGTTAAATAACATATATTGAACTAAAATAACATAGTCCCATAACAACGTAGCGTAATATTGCATGAATGCATAAAATCTAAGTTAGTGCTGCTAAAGTTAGAGCATGAATCGTGAGATTGCCAGCTTGGTGTCATCAAACCGACACCAACATGGGCCTGTCATGGTAGATTCAAAAATACATGTAAACCTACAGCAGACGGTAGCCTACATACGATACCTGATGTTGAAACAACGAAGTTTTTGCAGTCAGGGTATTAAACCATTCTTATAACCACATTGCAAGTTCGACCACAGCAGTCCAAAATGAAATTCTTTTTGTGTTTTATAATTTCAAATGTAACATATAAGCTATCATTAGGCCTATAATCGCCATTCACTGATGGATAGCATTTAGCGGCTGTTTTTCAAAGTGGTGAGGTTGGTTTAGTTTCAGTGTAGCTTTGGGAGTTATTACTACGGTTTGCTGACAAAACTTCCAGTTTTACAATATTTTAAGTATTGTTTAATTTAATCGATCGCTTAGGATAGATCACTCTCAGTCAAATGGTGTTTCGGCTTAAATTTAATTTCAATACAATCTTTCACAAAATTTTGACGTTTTCTGAGCTATTACTGTAATCTTACTAGAAGCAAACCTCAGCATTAATTCGTTTAAGTTATGAGCATAAAACAGCGATGTATATTTAGTAATTAATGTTATGAAATATTGATTTTATGCCTGTACGAATACCTCCGAATCTCAACATATCAGAAAACTCATAACTGAGCTGCCTTGTTTAAAAGATTACGCCAAAATGACAAAGAAATATCAATGACGCAAAGTTCTGCATCTTTTTAATCTGTATTCTGGGTCCTACAGAGTCTTCGCTCATTTGCGTTTGAGAGCTTGGTGCAAGATGAAGAATAATTTAAATTCGTCCAATCGAGAGAACTTTTTTTCGTTTGAAAGCGATTCTGATACCAAAAGCTCCAAATCGCGGGAAAACATTGCAACGATTTTTGAATTATAAATTTAGTTTGAAACTGCTTGCAGTCACGTGATCAGGTTCGCCTGCAGCTAAAAAGCCGGACGAATAAAGTAACAGTCCGACGTCGCATGCCAAGAAAACCTGAAACTGCAATGGCTGAAAACTTTGCAACAAGTTTATATTGTCGAACATCAAATCTACGCAACATAAATTGGTTTGTCAATTCACTGAAGTAGCACTAAAAATAATGTAGTGTTGTTTTTGTAGATTGGCATGATAAAGAACAAATTTAATCTAATCTGCAATAAGTGCACGTCCACATTTAAACAAAGATAGAAAAAGCATTTACAGTTCTAGAAATTGTTGTCGAGTTAATAATTATAAAAAAGTTTCGGCACAGGTTTACAATGTGATTTAAAACTCCTTTTAAAACTGGTTTGACAAATCTTCGAAATTCTAATGGTAGCCTATTTAGTGTGCGTCACAAATTTCAAATTACGATTGTTGGGCTGTTTTTAATCGGAGTTTAACAATGGAAGAAATTGAAAAACCTCATGAATCAATTGTGTAGACAGCCAAGAATAATAAAAGAAACACACAAAGAAAATTTAGTCCTAATCGCTGTCTTTGACATGAACTAGCAAAACAACAACATGGCTTATTTAATCGAAAAGAATTCAATTTGGACTTAAATAGCTGCTCTAGTCTAGAACATTCCAGAAGAATCCAGTTTGAATAGATCATAGACATGCCATTTTTAAACTAGACGTAGGCCTACCAGTAACTTTTTTAAAACTACCTAAATAGCAAAATCCGTCATTTTTACATTATCACGTTCATTTTTACACGTCACTTACGCCTGCAGACGTTGAATCGATGTAAAAATGACGATGTGTACTGTCTGGGAATGGGTGTACTTACCGTATATCCTTTTTTGCCACTTTTTTTCATTGATGCAGAATATTGTTTATTTTTGATCGTGAAAGCTTTAGACATTTAGGTAACGTAACCGTCATTGCACCTGCGAGTTTATTTATACGGAAAGTTGACAGGCCATTAATAAAAATATTATTGGCAACACCTGAATGTTTATTTAAGCAGATATGAAAACGCTTAGCAGTGATCTTTGAACTGAATCCGAGTAGCAAATTCTGTGGAATGAAAAGCGCCTACAAAATCACCAACACTTTTTGTAAGTGATGCCATGTCCCGTGATCGTGTGAGGAGACGTTGTCGCGCTTCTCGTTATCAAGCAAGAATCTCAAAACAAGTTGAGCATGACTAATAATGTTAGAGCCGCTTTCAGAGCTGGGTTAAATCGGGGAAAAAAACATTATCGGGAAAAAGAACATGCTTAGAGAAAATCCAAAAAAGAAAAACTGCAAAAAGGCAGTTTTTGTGTGTAAAGGAAATGCGGCAAAGCATTTTAAAATTCCAAATTTATAAGCTAAAAGCTACACAGTGAAATCGCAAAAATATAAAATGACGTTTTAAACGCTTAGTTAGGAGTGAGAAGTTTCAAAGGTCTTACATTGGTGATACACGAGCTGAGTGAAATCAAACTTAACATTGAAGAACTGTAAGCGGTCAATCATGTGCAGTTCGTTTATTAAAAATTAAATTGCTTAAAATAAATATTATAATTAACAGTTATAAAATGAAATTTCTCTGTTGATGTCTGCATGAGGTGGAAGCATCATGTAGGCTACGGTAATACATATACATTGCAAGATCAGGGCATATTTTGCAATCTTTAAAAACCGCCATTGTAAATTGCAGTAATGTTTTAAAGTAGGCTAGGCTATATTGTAGCGACAATATCCCGCAAGAATTTGCGATAAACAGATAACCTCGTGGCGAGAGAGTCACCAAGCAAGAAGCAAGTGTATTGATTGACTGCCAGAACAAAGGAATTTTTTGTAAACTGTTGTAGGCTAATAAGAAAAATAGTTAATAACCATTGATGCCATGGCCCAACGCAAATGGGATGGCGCAACGGATAAGCCGTTAGCTTTCCAATTATGCAAACCTGGTTCGACTCCAGGCTTAAGCTGCTGGTTGTTGAAAACACCGCTCACCTCCACCTAGGGTGTAATAAATTGGGTGGGCGTAGTTGCTGCAGGAAAGGCGGCCGAGAGAAAGGAACTTGGTACAATGAGAATCTTATCTTCTCATACCCGACACTTGAATCAAGTATGGGACCAAAACATTGCTCATATTTGAGCAATTTTATTGAAATTTAATAAGAAAAGTTCAGTCGCTCTGCTACCTCGTACGCAGATTGGCCGAGTTTGTGGAAGTAGGCTATAACCTCGTGCAATTTCCTTATCTGCAATCTCATGTCACCAACAGTTTTGTTCTGTCAAGCTGAGCGTTGTCTACAAACATCTTTATCTACTTTGGAGAAATAGGAGGTAGGTCTGGCAGCCCGTTTCATTTTTCAGAGGTCAAAGAATTTCCTCAATTTCAAATGTTTGTCTAAAACCACCTTTAAACTTCCCCAAAGAGAAAACTAAGTTAAAAAACTCTTTCAAACAGATGTTTTAACAGAAATCGGTTTGTGTTTGCTGTGGGAGAGTATATTGAAATTGTGACGTAATGATTTGCCCCCCCGGGATAAGTTAAGTCCGCCGTGGGACTAATATCAGAGTTTAGAAGCATATCAAACCATTTAATGCGGAAACATACAATTTCAACGATTCCTCACAAAATTTCGGGGGGGTATCCGCGCCTGTCTGAAACGTTTGCACGTAGCCTAATCTGCTGACAATAAGATCACTCCAGTGTCACATGACTTGCTGAGCCTTTCCCTCTATGGTTGTGAATCTGGCTAATATTGCGTTGCACTCACACCACGATAAATACAGCTCTAAGCGCCAGTCAATAATCTGCAAATCAGTCTAAATGGTCAACTATTCCTGATTGTCAATAAAAAATTCGTCTTGTTTATTTTCCAAGTCAAAAAACTTGCATTTGATAAAATTATTTTGAGACGACCGCCCTCCTCAGCCCGACGCGCCTAACGTCACATGTCACAAGTTCTGACTTAAGAGTCATGTTGAAGGTTTGGTCAGTTTATTTAAATACGACAAAAATAGCAACCAAGTTTTCATAAAGTTGGCTGAAAATGTGAAAATAACAATTACTTTTTGCAAAAAGCCTCAGTGATCTTCGTTTGAAGCAACAAAATCGACCATTCAATTTAAACATGATTGGTTTGCAAGGCACAAAATATCTGTAAACCAAACCGTAGTTCAGTAAAACTATGCGCACAAATTTAGTTCAGCTCGTGGTTACGAAACCAACACATAGTACACCGTGTGAACACACTTGACCAGCACTCTGGCGCACAGGTTTTCCACCACTTCTCAAGCGACATTTTAGAAATTAACAATTTGACTCATCACCGTCTGGAGTACGGTCCCTTTTTGTGTTTCTGCGGGAGTAGCTTGTTCGCAGGCCGGCGTAATTTTCGTCGTTCTTCTCGATGTTCTTTGTCAGCAGCGGCTTGCTTGTCTTGTTTTGTTTCCTAAAAAAAATTAAAATGCTAAATTGGTCGGCAATTTCATATGATGCGTATTACGCAGTCCTGCCCTGAAGCTAAAATCTGTCCAACTGCGTCCTGAAAACAATGTTACCTTATTCCTTATACAATAGTAAAACCACAACCAAGTAAAATTATTTTCTGTAGTGTAAGTATTAAGTACTTATAACTGTGGTTCCAAAACTGACGCCCAAAAACGCATTGATTTTAGAAATGAGTGCTAAAATATAATCGCCACTAACATTGAATTAATAAAAAAAATATTTTTTAAAAAACTTTTCAGTCACAGCCAGTGGCGGCTCGTCATAAGGGACTGCGGGACTGCAGCCCCCCCAACATTTTGTGCATATGTGAATTATATTACATATAGATAGTTTTGCCATGTTTTTTTTAAATTTATTTCGCTTGAAGAATTAAAAACTCTTAATATTAATTTTTTTTGTTATAAAAAAAATTTTTTTTGTCATTTTTTTTGTGTTGTCATTTTAACAGTTGTCATTTTACAATGTTTCGACGTCTGGCTACGTTTGCACATTCGCTAGCTAGGTTTAAAGAGACGACAGCGATATCCAAAATTTTTTTTGTCATAAAAAAAAATTTGTATTACAAAAATTAATTGGCAAGTCTGGGTCTGCAAATTTTGCAGGCCGGTGTTGCTTTTTTTTTATGACGTAGGTTTTTCAGAAAAAGGTTTTCTAGCATCACTGAACAACATAGCCGTACGAGCCAGGGGGGGCAGCCGCCCCCCCCTGTTGTTTCAAAACGTCGCGAATTCGGGCAAAATCTTGCAATTATTAGGGCAAAAATTGCTATATGAAAAGCTACAAAATTGCATGAATTAAGAAAAACTATAAATTAATATCTTTTACCTATCAAACTAAGTACAGCCTCTTATTTGCACAAGAAATGTGCCGCAAAATCTTCATTTGGCCACACAATATTGATGTATTGTATTGCATGGTGATCAAACTGTAGTACGAAATGCATTTAACCAACAGCATCATGCCAATTTGGGCAGCCACCAAAATATGTCTCTAATACTTTTGTGAAACCGCCCAAATCAAAACGCAAAATTTGCTATATATATAGCTAATTTTATTAATTTTCACACATGCATCGTGTTGATTTGGGCAGCTCAAAACATGAAATTATTTGATAAAACTGATTAGTCTGTTTATGCAACTGCCCAAATTAGCGTGAGGCAGTTTCCCCAAAATGAACAAATTCATTAATTTAAAGCAGTGGCTTTTTCGTGAACAACCACAGTAATGTAGGTTATATATGATATCGGTCATATAGTGTTTCAGATTGAAAGACTGGAGCCGGTTAAATAGTGTTTCAGATTAAAAGACCAGAGCTGGTTAAATAGTGTTTCAGATTAAAGACCGGAGCCGGTTAAATAGTGTTTCAGATTAAAAGGCCGGCGCCGGTCAAATAGCCACTGCCTTAATTTTTCCAATTTACATAACTGTATCGTTAAGATTTGGGCAACAAAAAAAATATGAAATTATCTGATCATAGTCTATTTATAAAACTGCCCACTTGGCATGATACAGTTGCCTCGCATCAAAATTTACAAAGTCTTTAATTTTTTTCATAATATCCATAAATGCATCATCTTGATTTGGGCGACTACAAAATATGAATTTATATAAATCTGGTGAACACTTTTATAAAACAATTCGGGTGGAGAGGTTACAGTACTTTTTCAACCATAAACAGACATAGCTATTAGCTAAGCAACATCACAACATTTAACAAAAAAATGTTATAGCCTACCTGTTAAAAGTAATGTTAAGGTGTAGCTTAGCTTTGTTTGGTTACTTTTATAAAAGGGTCTGCTACTATTCGGCGATTTTTTGAAAATCCAACCACGCCTTCTGCAAATCCGACGATTGAATATTATTCAATATTCAGACATTGAAAATGTAAATACGAACTGTTTGACTAATTGGGTTCTTTGAATCCTACGTCACCGTCTGTATGCAACCTTAGAATATATTAGTTAATTTTTGTCATCAAATTACCTAGCCTAACTATCTTTTTAGTAGTGCTGCCAGACCTTTTTATTTTTTGTACTAAAATTCGTATCATCAAAACTACTTTAATTGATTTCAGAACAAAGTTTATTTGAACAGAAGTAGTATGTCTGTGTTTTATTACATTTAATTAAATTTCTCTATTGTTATGTACTTTTTTCTGAATCCGTATGGTCACACTGAGCAGGTTTCCTGCAATGTTTATTTTTCTGAGTCTTTTATGACATCGCAACTGAATATTTAAGTGGGGTTGTTTTTTATTTGTGGTGTGTAAAACAATATTTGTTACTCCTATCTACCATGCCAAAGTGCAGAAGCATCGAGCAATGCACATTAGGGTGGAGTGAAACATAGGTTAAAAATGAAAGTTGATAGAATCAATCTGTAATAGTTACTAAAAGTTGTGATGTGGTAAATGTATTCACATGCTGAAATATTTTTGATTTTGATCAACGTTTACGTCTGCCGCAAGTCCATTGAAGTTTTCACTGGTATTTTGGAGCTATGACGTCATCACAATTAGCAGATCGTCACTTTTATCTAACTTCTACCTTCGGTACTTCTATCTAACAATATCAGAGTTGTAAATTACACATAAATCGTTGCAATGCAGTGGAAAATACGTCTTTTAGAACGCTTGTTGCATGTATATGATCAACTGATAAGAAAAAACACGGATTTTAAGCTATTTTCTTCAAATTTCTGTTCCTTTCACAAGTTCATCAGCACAGTTTAAGCAAGTATGTGCAATGAAGGTAAAGCAAACTACAGTAGAAAAGTGTTTTTCTTAATATGACAATAGTGAGATTTCGGTTGCCTGTTTACTTTTGATCCCATATAAATATTGTAAACGCTTTTTAAATCATCAGCTTATACAGTACATGGGCGTTGGCAGAAATATTGCAGGGGGGGGGGCAAACATCTTTTAAGCCAAATTTCATCTTGTGAGCTACAACGAGTGCAACGTAGCTAAGTGTATTGATGAAATGTAACGTAAATTTGGACGGCACGAGCGAAAACGTTACAATTAAAGATATTTCCAAGGCATACTTAGCGATAGTTTCCGAAAGCGCGAAAAAATAGTCCTGGAAAAATGTTGGTTTACTTCGAAGAAAATTGGATGAAAAAGATATTATCGCCCAAAGGTAAGAAACATTTTTGAAAGTATCGTTTTCATAAGGAAAGAAACGTTTATAAAACTCAAATCCAGGGAGACAAGTACCCCTCTCTGCCGACTCCCATGAGTTTAAATCTCATTAAGCACTCCATTTGCCAAAAACTCTCGTTTTGTATTGAATACAGGCATTTCTAATTTTGACTGCAGTCTACTTCGAATGAATCCTTCCCGTTGTTTCTGCCCACACACCGCAGATGCTGCTTCAATAACGAGGCGCACGGCCCCTTCCATGGCTTGCGTGTGACACGGATAGCTAGGAAATTCAAGCTCTGGAGCTGCAGCATCTTGAATGAAGGACATTAACTGACTGTCCGGTATGTCTCAAGTTAGCGGTAGTTCATATCTCTCTGTATGCTGCCAATCAATCAGTTCAAAGTATTCGTTTGCTTCAAAGATCAAGAGTGGAACTTTAAAGAGACGAATGGAATCTCCATGACCTTGTTTTCTGGAAAGTATCCTTCTCAGTGCTAATTTTCTGTTGTACAGACGTTCATCTACCAACATCCACAGCAATAGGTTCTCTTGGTGAGCAAAAAAGGCATTTCGGTTGATACCAGGGACAACTATTGCTTTTAGTTCAGCGCTAAGACAGCGCGACTTTTTAACTACGTGAAACAAAGTGTTTAGCTCCTTTACAGTAAGTAGTACAGGAAGGTTGCGTTTTCACTGCAAACCACGTTGGAGCGTATAACTTGGCAATGTAGGCTACTCCACCAACGCTACTCCACCAAAAGTTTCCTTGCTTCAGTTGTCCCATTAGGTCATGACGATGTCGCCGCCAATGTGCGGGTTCAACTATGGCAGGAGAGACTGGCAGCCGGACCGACATTGGCCAATATGGAGCTCACACCCATGGAGAGCCTTCCTCCCGGAAAACGTGAACCGTGGAAGTATTGGCGATGCCTCAACCGCTTAAGAACTGGTATTGGCAGGTGTAAAACCTTGATGAGACACTGGGGGTATTCCATGGGGAGCACAAGTTGCAAATGCGGACAGGAGCAAACGATGCAACATCTACTCGAATGCCCTGACCTAAAAGCAAGGTGCTCTGCACAGGATTTGGCCGAGTTCAACGATAGAGCAAGAGCCTGCGTGATGCTCTGGGCTACGGCCGTGTGATACACGATGAAGAAGACCAATGCTCTCAGATTTTACAGGGATTGTTTCGTGAAACATAAAGCTTCAAAATGCGATTGGTTGTTGTCAGCCATCTGGAGTGATTCATCTTTCTTGGATTACAATAGGCAAGCTTGGCATCACAACGCCCTGAGCTAATTGCTTTACAGATGCCATACAAGTACAGTAGGCTACTGCTGGTCTGTGCTTAAGCTCACGTCAATTGAAGGCAGTTGAATATCAACAGCCTCAAACTCTGTGACTGGTAAACTGTCACAGTCTTCAAGTTTTTTACCAATGGAGCCAGAAAAACTTAGTGGACCAGATGTAACTCCATCAAGATAATGCATCAAGTGTCTCAGTGGTAATTCATTAAAATGCAACAGACATACAAACCGCTGCAATGGCTTTTTCAGGCCCTTTTTAAGAATTGCATATTTCCGATTATGTTGCTTAAATGGACTAATTGAATCGTAAGAAATATCCTCTATGACGTCACATGCGATGGTTTTGTTGCGGAAAAAATTCTGAAGCAAATTGTGATATTTAATCAGCACATCCCTTGTAATCTTGAACTTGCTTGCGGCAGACGAAAACTTTATTTTAAAACGCTGAAATTTTCAAAGCTTAATAGTCAAGCCACACTACAACTTTTAATCGCTATTACAGAGCAAAAATCAAAATTTTCTTTTTTCACTCCACCCTAATGCACATGCAAGGTATCTTCAAAGAGGAATTCAGTTCTTCTATCTTGATTCCTTTGGTAAGAAATTCTAGGTAGCTAGTGGCGTAGCCAAAGGGGGGGAGGGGGGTTGGGGGTCACACACGTGCCGAAGGGGGGTTGCACCTCCCTTTGGCACGTGTGTGACGTCATGATATTGAGAATGATGCTTTCAGTCTACGCCTCTAAAACAAAGTTTGCCTAATTTTAAATGAAATATGCAAAGAGCGAGTTTTGCCATTACCAAACATTCAAATATCTCAGCCAGGAATTAGCAACAAGAAAACATAGAAACTTGTACCTTTATTTCCGAAAAATGCCGAAGAAAACATGATCTTATCCTTTTGCTATGCCACCGGACAGCACCATTTTACAGGAATATTCATACCCACATTTTTGTTGAAAATATTCTCAGAATGCACCAAATTCAAAGTAATTTTTTAAAATTTTCTGGGGGAGGCCCCCCAGACCCCCCGCCGATGGGTGTCGCCACAAGCAAAACACGTCATCAAAACCCCCCCCCCCTTCAAAATTCCTGGCTATGCCACTGCTGGTGATCTTGTTATGTCAGTTTTTCACTGTTATCATGCACCGCATACATTATAGCCTATTTGGGCAATTTCTATAAAAGCGTGCACATTTGGGCAAATTTACGTTCTGCCCCCCCAAAATGGTTTGGTCTCGTACGGCTATGCTGAACAAGCGCTGCAGGGACTGCAAATAGAACACACCTTGGTCAGAGATTCCAACTTTGGTTCTCGTAAATCTTTAGGGTAAGCGTGTGGAAGCTATCGGTGATTAGGTGAAGGGATCGTAGGTTACTTTACTTGATCTGTGTTTTGAGAAGTCACTGAGACAGACTAGTTTTGATAAGAAGTAAAGCCAATTACTGTAATTATTGGTTCTTTTTCACAATTCGCCCTCTAGATGATGATGTCATAATACGTCACACACGTTGGAATGGACTATTATAAAGAAGTACGGGGTGGAAATGCACTGAAAAACACCTGAAGGAAATTGTCTCCCATTTATTCATTTGTTGTTCAATTTCAACAAATTTGCTATCGTTGGAAAGCACAAGCATAGATCTAACCAACTAAGTTAATACCAAGTCCCAAAATAATACTAGCTCCATCTGGTGGCCACCTAAACTTGACCAAATTCAAGCCATTATCAAAAGTTTACTTTAAATGATAAAAACATTAAACGACAGCCAATTAAAGAACATGTTACTGTATGCTGTGTTACTAACCCTAACTCTGCATTTATAACTCAGTCCGGTACAGGTTTATAATTATTTATATTAGGTTAGCCTACTGGTTGATGCAGCACCCCCATGTTTTGAGACCACGAGCCGCCACTGGTCACAGCCACCCCAGAAAGTTTGAGGGTCCGCCGGTCTGATACTTCTTTAAACAGGTCCGGGCACGGCCGATGGGAGGATATTTTGGCCCCAATAACAAAACACCTCCCAACGAAGGGAAAATATTCGTAAATTTATTGAGGCAAATTTTAGTTTTTCCGCAAAAAGCAGAAATTTCTTTAAAAATAAAATGAGTTGGGTGCAAAAAAACTCGGTGTTTTCTGCGTCTGGAAGTCCTCATCAATGTCATGTTGGCTCTGCCACTCCAAAAAAGGATGGAATAACTGACTGAAAACAAAGGTTGACATGTCAAGTAAAGCTTGTTTGTCTGTTAAAATTTAATTTTCAAAATTTTAAAGACTTTCAAAGTAAGTCAAGGTTGTCAGTAGTAGCAATAGATTCAATTTACAAGACCGCACGAAAGCACAAACCTTGGTGTATTCAAATGTTGCCTCTCTTCCACCACCACTCCTTCTCTCGAATTTGACTTTTGACTTCAAGTTTCCTTTCTCTTCAGCGATGATGCGCTCTTCCAATGTCGCTCTGGAAGATCAAAAAATAAACATCTAATTTCTGCTGTGCTTCTCTTCAAGTTAGTTTATTATTATCAGAGAAAGCGAAAGCAATGTCTTAGCTTGCAACAGTTGTCATTTTACAATGTTTCGACGTCTGGCTACGTTTGCACATTCGCTAGCTAGGTTTAAAGAGACGACAGCGATATCCAAAATTGCAACAGTAAAAACTACAAAGTGTTCGCAGAACATTTTCAAACGAATGGCTCAGTGACACAATCAAAAGCGTGTAAGTCAAAATGGAGACAGACCAGTTTTTGAGGTGTTGAAACTGTTGCAAACGTCTGTATTGTGAGACAAGTTTTGTACTTATGACTAGAGCTCGACCGATATATCGGTCAGCCGATATGTATCGGCCGATATCAGGTGTGGCCGATATATCGTATCGGCTATTTTTCGCCGATAAACATCGGCCAGCAAAAGCACACTCAAAACCAGCCATGCATGCCTTTAGAAGAAACACAAGTTTCTCAAACGAGCTTGCATAGCACAAACAATTGCTGTGAGAATATAATTTCCCGCCCATTCTAGTGGGAGCATCTAGAAAATGTTAATACTGTATCCCTTAGCTTCAATTCAAGAAGGAAAAATTTCGAGTTTTACGTTGCTTCAACGATTGATGACATTGAATCAGTGTAACAAAGGTGAATTTTTCGCTAAGAATCGATGGGAGTGCGGGTGTACTTCTACACTAACCACGCACAGCTTATTTCAAGTCTTACGTCACAATGCCTGGCTTTGATCTCCGAGTGATATTGATAAGGCAAGATGCAGCAAAATTTGTCAAGTTTTGGTATTACAGTAAGAAAGAAAAGGTCCAGGGAAAATTAACTTTTGTTCACATGACATGCAAAAATAAACCCAAAGAAAAAATCCTAGTGAAACTTTGCACAGAAGAAAATAGTAGCGTCATTGTAGAAGTTGCAAAAATAAACCCAAAGAAAAAAGCCTAGTGAAACTTTGCACAGAAGAAAATAGTAGCGTCATTATAGAACTTTTCCGATTCGTGCCCAGAGCCTTGTGACGCAAGAAGCCACACGACCTCTTTCGGTGGAAGTTATGCGGCGTAATTAAGCAAGCAACCACCTGCGCTGAGTCCCGGGCGGGTGGGCCGCGCCCGCCGGACATTTCAGGAATTAAAAAAAATAATTAATTCAATTTTAAGTCCAAAAATTTCTGTAAGGGAACGTTCAAATATTACGTAACGCTTTTTTTCCGAATTTTTGACCCCCCCCTCCCCCATGTAACGCCAACGTAACGCTTTTTTCAATCCCCCCCTCCCCCATGTAACGCTTTTTCACTACGAATTCAGCACAAAAAACTACCATTCCGTACTCGAAAGCGTTACGTAACGTTTTGCTTGAACCCCCTCCCCCCGATGTGACGCTAACGTAACGCTTTGCATAAACCCCCCCCTCCCCCTCGAAGGCGTTACGTAATATTTGAACGTTCCCTAACCATCTGCCACCTTCTAATACTAGCCTACTTACCTTATTCGCAAGGTTTTGTCGCCATATGATAGGCCCTACTAGACCTACTAATTAAGCGATTAGTTTTCGTCAATTATTGCCATGTTACATTCATGCAACGTTGATTCGCCGTTAAACGAGCAAAAGTGTCCAGCCGCGCCGTTTGTCTCCACTCTGCCACTCGTAAGCCCAGTGCCATAAATCAAGTAAATTGCGCAAACCTGTGAGGAACTTCATTCGCAGCAAAAGTCTGACCGCAATTTCCACTGCTGTTACATCGTTTTAACATCGCCAGATGTTAAATCGGTGTAAAAACTGTAGCATTGTTCTTCAAAGGAGTAATTTTCTCTCAAACGACGTCATCAAAACTCTGCTGCTAAAATGCTCTATGTTGTCGTCTCAACCATCACACTTGCGTCAGTTACGTCACTGATATTAAACTGTGCACTACTGAACAGTGCACACGTGTTGGTTTGGCCGGATGAAACCGTTGGTTGTCACTCATTAGTTGCAATTCAGCTCCTTCGTTAACTGTTCTATTGTAGATTCAATGTAAGCTCGGTTCAATAGCGCAGTTTATCGCTAGATATTTGCAATTTATAGTAGTAGGAACTAGGAAGCCTAGATCTTGGACCTTAGTGGCAGGAAAACAACAGTGGAGTTCTACATTATTATTGGTGATCACGACGTGACGTGACAGTATGTGTTCGCCCGCCCAGCTATTTTGAAAACTCGGCGGCTATGACAGCAACCAATGCATAAACTTTCTTGGGCTGGTTTGTTGCTTAATAACCTTGTTGGTAACAAATTTTTCGTAATTGATATATATCGGCCGATATATATCGGTATCGGCCTAAAAATTTCATAAATATCGGTATCGGCCTGAAAAAGTGATATCGGTCGAGCTCTACTTATGACGTTGTGTAATTTACGGTCGTAAAGTCTCTGTGTTGTCCAGATAAGGTCAATTGTTAGGTGGTGGTGATCCCAGCCTCAGTACAAAAAAAGTTGAAAGAATGCATGTGATATTTAATACAACTTGCAACTGTTTTTAAACAAACGGATCAATAACAAATACGCGTGGCCGTTTCAGTTTAACAAAGTATTTATTAAAAAAGTTTCCAAACATTGCATCTCGCAGTTTAGAAACTGACTCACGTTGATTTTAAACTTTGCTCTCTTCTGGCCTGCTCCCCTGCAAAAGCCTCAAGGTCATGAAGAGTACTGAAGAGTTTTCCACTCCTAGCAACATCGGACTTCATCTCAAACATCCTGGGTTCTGAAGAGTCTCCATCAGTGGAGGATGCAGTGATTTGCTTTTTTCTTGCTTTAGTGTCCTTTTCCTGAAAACAATAACAGCAACCGAATATGAGCGAAAGGAGTGAATTAGATCGTGTTTGCTTTGCGGTTGCACGCTGAAGCAATGACAGCATGCTTATCGCCTCAGTGGATAGCGTGGTAGCACGTGAAGCTTCGATACCTATCAAAGATGTTGTATAGTAAAAATGATACTTACGTCATTTCTGCAAAGTATTCAGCATTGAGAATGGATTTAATGAGAAAAACTCAGTCGGTTGCTTCTTTATACGTTTACCTTGAAAGTTTGCATTGCCAAGCACTTACTGTACGTCAGTCCTTACTGTACGTCTACACTGTACATCAAGCACTTAGTGTATATCGGCGATGGAATTATTACGTTGTAACTATCATTCTTATAACACTTTATACAAACCCACTCATAAAATAAGTCTTTTTACATCGCTTTAACGTCTACATGCGTAGGTTAAATCAAATTAAAATGGACTGATTTGCTGATTGGAGTAAAGTAGTGTATGACGCGCAATGCCTGATGATAAAATTAGTGGTTACCTTTGGAGCATCCTGGACCCATCTTCTTCCAGATCTTTCAGTCTCATCCTGATCTTCATCAGAGGAAAACTCCTTATCATCATTGTCTCTACTCTGTAGTAAGATGTGGAAAGCGTTTAATGAAAACATGCATAGAGTCATTACTAGCAATCTAGCACGCTCCAAAAGGGGAGAAGCTGTAACAAACTGGGCAACAAAACAACACTTAGGATGTTCGATACCTGCGTTGACATCTTGTCCAAGCCACTGTGTCACAACTCTCAAAGTTGAAAAAGACTGAGCCCTTCGACCCTTGGAACGGTGAAGAAAAGTACAAACAACAAAAGTCAATAAATCAATGATAAAAATAATTATCAACTAATAGTTTTCGGGGTTTCACCTCTTCAAGATCTTGGAGGGAGTGATTCTCCACTATTTTGGATCTTTTTCCTCGAGCTCCATCCATCTGGGCCGCAAAAACGTGGTTGATGGATCTAAACTCTTCAGACTCCTCATCAACTTCGAAGCTGGGGTTTTCAAAGATTGCTTTGAATCTCGAATCCTCCAGAAGATTCGCAGCTTGTTGCTGAAAACAAATTAAGGTTAGAAACAAAAATGTTGCAGCGCCTGGCCGATCTAGTAAAAAAATAAAGAGCCAAATGTAGAGTTTGGCACATTTTAGGGTCTTCATTTTTTGACAAAATACGGTTTTACAAACTATAGATTTTAGATTTTGTCCTGAAATAAGCTTTTTTTTGTCATGAGTCATTTCTCAAGATGTCATTAACTTAACAAGTGAAAGTAAGAAAACAGAGGCTAAATTAAACCAATGAAAATAAACCTTGAGGTTCTTCTTCTTCTTCTTGGCATCAGCACCATCCGCTCTCGTTCGTAACTTCTCAGCTAACTTTCTGTTCACCTTGGGAAGTTTCTGCAATAGCAGTTATCCAACTTAACTTATGTCAAATGCTAATCAAATGTTGATTTTACGTCATAAAACGAATTATAGATTCACAAGGTAGGTGCAAATGCGTCAAACATAATTTATATGTCGACAGACCTCCAGACAGCAAAATCCGTTATTTTTGCATTGATTCAACGTTTGTAGATGTCGAATCAATGTAGAAATGACGGATTTTGCTGTTCGGGTCGGAACAAGCGTGTGGAGGCAACGTTGTAACAAGGTTTGAATTGCAAAACACGTATAGCCTACTTGGCATTATACACTTTTTCAAATCATTTCTTTCATAGTATTTTATAAACTGTCAAAATTTTTTTTTAAACAAAAACATTTTAATCCTTGCTTAAAATTGTATAATTCTGTGTCGTAAATTAGTGCTAACTCACATCAACATGGACTCTGTTCTCTCTGGCTTGCTCGATCTTTTCAGCAATTTTCTGCTTTCTGTATTCCCTGAAACAAAATAGCATTTATGTGTATGCAGTTTCGAAAATGGATATGAGCTGTCAATTCCACAAGAAGTAAAATGAAATCCACAAAATATTGCAATAGTGGTATGAGCTTCCAAAGTCTTGGGGAAAGAATGCTTCGACTTTTACTTTGTGAGTGAGTTATCAGCTGGAATTTTAGGCTTCCATGCCCGAGTCATTTCGTATGACACATACCTGTTGATCAGTACGATATATAGAGCTAAGGGTTTGCATTTATGAAGTCAAAACCCACTTACTTGTATGCAAATGGATTAGCAATGGATCGAGCCTTTTGATACAAGCGCATGTCGACGAAGTAACCATGCATGTAAGCGCGCAGTAGAGGAGTCCCGATCAAGTTGGATAACCCTATAAATTGAAAACATCGTTGTTAAGTCAAGAAGCGCCACGCAGTTGAGTTCTTGCCAGTGCTTATGGAACTGTCGTGGATAGTTACTAGTACTACCATTGAAAAGCTGTTCCGTTTTGACCAACAGACCTTATGAAAGTGGTGAGGTTCATGATGGAAGATGACGGGCGTTTACCCGATAAGATATGAATATAATCAAGAAAAAATAATGGACCGTGATATTAAATACGTAATTAAATTTTGAAGCAAAAAAGGAAAGTTTTTGGAATACATGATTTTATAAAAAGGAACAGATATTTGCAGCAAGTCTCGCAACAGGTACTGTTGCAGTAAATAAGTTTTGACTATTTGACTAATTGAAATGCCAAAAAAGCCGTTAACCCCGCTTAATCACACTCCAACTTCATGTACGCAAGTTTTGCTGACCCAGAGAATATTTTTCTCATCTCCCTCTATTTGTTGAGGCATGAAACAAATTAAAAATTTCAGGATGAAGTCATGGATGTTTATTTTAGTGCTGTTTTGATATTATTTACTTTTTTCAATAGCATGGTTAAAAAGGCATCTGTCGCCTAGTTAACAAGGTTACTCACTTGACGAAGTATTATTCCAGCAATCACTTTTAGGGTGGCTGCTTGACTAGAAGACCTTACAGGTCACTTCGCAGCCACCCGATGCAGTATCCACACATTCTATGTGATCGTTTTTATTATTTGATCTTGCTTTGAATGTGTGTGTTAACAAAAATAAACGCCAATCAATCAATTTTAAACAATTTGAAATTTCCTTACCAGACAGCCAGACACTTTTGAGGTACACTGATAAAACCACGGAAAATGTAGCAACATAGATTGCGTAAAAGATTTTAGGCATGAAATGGAAGATTCTGCACCGCCTAAAATTCATGAAGCTTTTGTTCCATGTCTATTGTGTGGGATGGAACTACTGAGGGCCTATTTGGTTGATTGGGCTGTGGATGAAGTCTGTCTAGCTAGATGAGCTGCCTCCATTCTCGCAAAAGCATGTCACCTATGTAGTGCAGTTGAAGGCATAATTTGGAACCAGCACCAATGAGACGTCTGGCCCCAAAAAGTGCATACCTTTTAAAAAAAGTATAAGGAGGAGAGAATACTAATAAAATAGTGGTAGACTAAGAGAGTTTCTACCAAAAAGCAAGAGTTGCCTCCAAAACGAAACAGAGCGAATGCAAGTAATGCACTGTAGTTAAAATATGCTGTGTTTTCTTCGTTGCCGGGCCCCTTAAAAAATCTGGACTGGGTCTAAAAGCACCCCCTGGACTCTCCTCCTATCAACACTACCAACCTAATGATTCAATTTCTTTTGTGGTCAAGAATTTATAGTCGTCGTAGATCTCCTGCTCCGGATTTTCTTCCAGCTCTTCCGTAAGATTATCAAGGAATGCACACCACTTGGGGGCGGGTCCCAGCATCTGGAAATAAATAAATTGAAAATTAAATTCCAATGGTCTACATAAATTGTATAATGAATTGCGACAGTACAAAACGCAAAAACAACATTTGAAAATGCAATGTTACCGGTATAAAGTAAGTGTGGATCTTCGGCGACTCATTAGCCAGGAAGAATAAACCGGTCCCTTCCGCTATCGCCATGTCGTTGATGTCTGAGTTCATCTCGACTGCAGTGACAGCCTTGCCCTGGGAAACAAGGGGTAAATATTTCCACTAAACATCTCCAGAGCTCAGAGCTTATGTAAAAAATGCTTGTACAGATGTACACTATACGACTACGTCTTTTAGATGCATATTGATAACTCAGCCAGGCTAGCCAATCAATTTCTTTTAAAATAAATTTAAGACGTCTGGAAATGATGACGTAACGTTAAAAATAACTGCTTTATATGAACTAGCACTGTTGACTGTCACTTATTGCAAATCTTTCACAGTGCAAGATAAGCAGTGAGCACTCTTTCTCAAAACTGCTGAAAAATGAACTATTTAATAATTAAAAGAAACCCAAGAAGTGCCGAGCAAAGACAGAGTCAAAGGTACATCAACAACTTGGTAGAGCAACTTGAAAATTCATCAAGCATAACAAATCACTTTTCGAACATGCGGTCTTAAAACGTATGGAGTTAGTGCACGAAGTGCCCAAAAGTGGTATTCCATAGCGACAGTGCTGAAACTCGAAGTTAACTTTAGTGCGTAAACCAGATTTTAAGTCAAATGGACAGGGATGCAGCATGGAAGCTAATCGTCAATTTTTGTGTCCAGCGTGTCACTATTGTCGCAACTAAAGCTAGTTGTTCACTGTGTGAGTGCCGAACCGAAGCCCTCCTGATCGTTGTTTGGCCCATTTACCACTCGCTCACACAACCGCATACAAAACCAACTACCCGACATCAAAAAGAACTACAACAGTAGATGTACCGTATTTATCTTACTGTAAACTATAGTTCACTAACTTATAACACAAACTGAAGAAAAGAGCGTTCTTCCCGGCTATCAGCACAAGGCTGAGCAGTGAGCACTCACTAGTACAGCGAGCAGTTGCGATTCGCTAAACATAACGATGTAGCTTCCACGCTAGCCATTTAGACCATCCAATCAACTACATGTTTCTCGATAGCCGATTGTAGCAAGAACTGACAGCGACAGACACCGCGTTTCGCCCATTTTAACACAAAGCTACAGGCCAAGCTAGTCTGCAGACGTTGAATCAAAGTCAAAAAGCCTGATTTGTATACCGTCTCCTCTTCCCATAACTTGACCGATCGTGCGTCAGATGACATCACGATATCATTGGGTTTGTTGAATGCTATGGAATGAATGGGAAGGTCGTAGTGATGGTCTTTGACGATGCGAGGCTTACTGCTTCGGATGTCGTAAAGAAGTACCTGTGATGCAACAAAACCTTGTTATTGATCATGAGTTTCAATTTCTATATCTATCGCTTTGTGATTTCTGCTGATAATTTGTTTTGTTGCAGCTGAGATGTGCGATACCAAGTTATACCGAGCACATACAATGAAACAAGCTTTAGGTAAAAGCTTTTGAGTAAACGCGCAGCTGTTTTAAAAACGTTCAATTACGTTGATAAGATGTATACCTGCCCAGTGCTTGTACCAACCGCTAACTGGAGCGCACTGCTGAACTTCAGGGACGACACTTGAGATGTTTCGCTGGAAAATAAACCAACGGTTTGTAAGAAAAGATTGCAGGGCGTTTCAATCCAACGCAGATATACTATACATCGGCCAATGTTGTATAGATCAAAATCAATCAAGCAAGATAAAAAGTTAAAAATTGCCAATCGAATTTGTGTAAGGCTTTTCCTTCTTAAACAAACTTAACAGTAAACTTTCAAATTGAGCCGACAAACGTCAACAAACCGATATAAAACACGGCGCATATCATGTTGAAATGGGAGAACAATTCCAAACAAGTTGTGATGCTCTTGGGCTTACGAATGTCCAAATGGGGATGACAAAACTTCATGCCAGGAAGCAAGTTTAACTACTCATGTGAGAGAATTGGCATTTTTCTGCATCACTTACAGGAGATCAAAGATGTGATGGGTTTGCGAACTAGCCCAGACAGCAAATCAGTCAATTTTTTTACTTTGATTCAACGTCTGATTCTATGTAAAACACGATTGATTTGCTGTGTGGGGGGTTGTCCTGACACAGTTAATCAAAACTACTTGCGTTCTGTTGAGAAAGTCCTACAAGTTTTTAGCGTTGGCCTCCTCAAATGGTGCGCTCACTTTAAATTGAATCCAGCTAATCCAAGGGAGCAGTCAAGGATGCCGGCGCGACATTTAGATCTCGGATCCCAACACTCAACATGGCCGTCCACTCCTCCCGCCACCACAAGATGATGATCTTCATTGATTTCCACAGTCGATAACTGACTGCGAGTAACAAAACTTGCGATTGATTCACTTTTTACATTGATTTTTCTACTTAACTAACTTTCTTCTCTCATTGGCGTGAAGAATAAATAAACATAAATTCTACTGTATTTAAATAAGATACAAAACCTTGCTTATTTTAGTTATATACTTAATATGTCTAATCGTTAAGTTGCATCCTTAATGAAGGATCCTTGTATAACTTTTCATGCACAAAAACATTTAAAAACCGGGACAGAAGAGACACATTAGCGTCTATTTCATTACTAAACATTGTTTGATATTTAATTAACGAAAACAAGATAAAAGTGCCTCGAACAAGGGGCAAACAACAACGCAGAAAGAAGATATATACATACGGAGAGTGCGTTTCGTAAGATTTCAAAAATCTCCCCTGATCGAGATTGATTCGATAAATTTCCGGCCTGAAAACAAAACACAAATGAATATCAAAGCAGTTACATTAGTCTACACTCTACATCATTCATACGGTTTATGTTATATTACATCGCTGCACCATGGCTGCCTGGAGGTGAGGCCTGATTTGTCACATTTTGTAGATTTTGGATGCCGATACTGCTACTATTTGACCGAAACTTTCAATTTTTTTTCTGACATTTTCCTGACTCGTAATGATATAAAAGCTTTTCGTTGCCTTAGAAAAGCAGTAAAAAATAAGAAAAAAACTGTTCAATCAGACTATTAGCAATCGGCTAACAATCTTACAAAAATTTTCTGGAATCAAATTGTCTTTGTTATTCAAAGCCTGGTGATGTTAAAACCCAAACACAGTAAAAAAAACGTTAAAATATTATTTTTAGAAAAATTCATTCAGACAGTTAACAAAAGTCTGCAAAAAGTAACATATAAGGCCGTAACAGGGGTTAATCGGCTTTTTTTCAAATCCAACTTTAGCCCTGGTTTTCGAATACAACAGGAGATACTAAGTCTAAGACCCTAGGAAAAAATTAAAATTCCGTCCAAAACAAAGGATATGATGAGTTTGGCTGTATAAGTTATCTGTTTTTCTAGAAAAATTAAAACATCTACGAACTTTGTAAAACACAGCTATGTTAGCGTCAAGGATGAAACTGACGTCTTGATTTCTATACCCAGGTCAAGTCTGGTTCGAGGTTAGTGGTAGACAAGTGTAAAATAACACGCAGTTGGCAAGGATTCTTACTTTTCTCACCGGGCTTTCGTCCGTGAGAAAATACTGTTTTCATTAATAAAAAAAGAATGCAAATTGAATTTGTACCATATCTGTGTGTCTGCGGGCCAAACATACCACATTGTGCAACAGGCGCGGGCCATACAAAAAAGTATCGTGAGCCGAACTTTGGACACCCCTGTCTTAAAATGTACTGTTGCATCCTAAATCAAGGCTAAAGTTAAAATTATTCCCCCCCCCCCTTTAATAAAGGACTTAAACTGATATGACAATAGCAGGGATGTACAGATTAGCAGTGACTTGTAAAAATTTACCCTGATCCAACCAGCATGAGATCACAGTTGCCACTATGATAAGCGAGATCGCGACCGCATTTCGGGATTCTGATTTTGTAGTGTTTCCCTTGTTGCGTGTGGAGCTCCACGTTTCGGTCTTTCAACAAGAAAATGACCTGCAATGAAAAGAAGCAATGCAGCGTTAGCCTGAAGTGCAACATTTCTTGGAGTGTTGTGCATTTGTTTCACATTAATTAGTATAGAAAACCAGAGCACTTTATGACATGAAAAAGCAGGAACAGGAAGAAATGTTTTGCTTAATGAGATTGGGCAAGACACAATAATAATGTAATCAAGTTCATACGCTCAGTCAAGCAGTACAATATGCGCACGGACGGTTGATAGCCGGTCGGAATCACAAGTTAGTAGTCTGAATAGTAGTTGACAAACATAGTTTATATTTTCAGCTGCTTTCAACCTCTTGCTACCCTATAAATATTGAACTAGATTTTGGAACTTGTGCTGGAAGTCCGGAAAGCATCTGCGTCTGCGATACTAGTATCAATGAAAGATTTTGTTATTTTCAAAGTAAAACCAGGAGTTTTGTAATGATTTGTGATCACACCTTGTTAATTTTGCTTCTCATAGCTATCAGTTCAAAGACAAACAATTACAACGCACATTTTGCCTATTTAGATTTTAAAGCGAGAATTGCATTAATTAACCTTTTGCAGTTATAATAGTTCACAATTTAGATATTAAACCTATTTTAGCGTGATGCTGCGAGTTCGCTGTGGTATTGCGAATTGCACTAGCTTTTGCAACACAGCTTCCTAGTCATGTGCTAAGACAAATGATGTTGATTGTTGAAGTCAGTGGATCGTTGATGCGACTCTTTTGTTTGGCTTGAGGCTGCTGTCTTCAATGTTGTCTGTTGAGTTTCTGTGTTGTTAGGCGTTGTTGCTGTGAAATTTTGTTGAATTAGTTGATAGATTAGGTGACGTAGTTCTTCCCTTTCGGCACGGTTATTGATCTTTGGACTCTGTCTACTTATGAAAACGGCCTCTTTGAAGCGCAATTGTACCGCGTCGTTTTCTCTGGCAATATCCAATTAGACAGAGTCCAAAGATCAATAACCGTGCCGAAATGGAAGAACTAAGTCACCTAATCTATTAATCAACTGATTCAACAAAATTTCACAGCAACAACGCCTTAACACAGAGACTCAACAGACAGCAGCCTCAAGCCAAACGAAAGAGCCGCATAAAACAACGACCCACTGACTTCAACACCATTCGTCATAGCAAATGACTAGGAAATTGTGTTCCGAAAGCTAGTGCAATTCGCTATTACCACAGCAAACTCGCGGCATCAGGCTAAAACAGGTTGATAGTGTCTACACTCTACATTGTCAAGTAAGCAACGATCATGCTGCTAAAAGCAAAACTCAATCTATTGCATAATTAATTAATTATAATAAGTTCACATGTTGGCAAGACCTGCGTGTACTGTGTACTGTACAGCTCACTATGTTTCGATATCGACTCGATTAAAGCACTTGTTGGTTGGACAATGACCACTTACCTTTGAATAGTCATCTGACAGAATATCAAATGCAACAGCTGAAAAATAAAATAAGTTCATGACAATATGCAAGCCCTGGGTCATATCTTGTCGTGCTAAAGGTTAAGTTTTCAAATAAACAAATTTAGTCCGTTATTTGTGTTGACTGTAACAGCAATTTTCTGTATATTGTGGACTGTGCAGCCACATATGACTCAAAAAGATATCACTCTTCACAAAACAAGAAAAGTTTAACGAACTATTGTGCTGTGATGCATGTTGTAACACAATGCCAACAATAATTCTCCATTATACCTTCACAATCTAAGCATCGCTCAAACTTCATTGAAAGATCTTTGACATCGTAACAACGAACCATTGGCTTGTAGGTTCCTGAAATAAAATTTTGTGAGTTTTAAGTGAAATTTTCATTTGAGGGTAAAACCAGCACATCTAAAGTAAACCAAATGCAAAGCTAACATATGCAGAACTACAACTTGCACAGCATCAGACCAAGACATCATGCTTTAATAGCATTCCTAACATTACGAAGCAGGTCTTTTAGATGCAGACAGTTAGGCGCCTGCCAAATAGGTGCACAGAATGTGGTGTCAGGATATTTAGGTGTGGCGTCCGATCATTTAGGTGCTATTCCCAGTAAAGTCTATTTCATTAGGTGCTTGATTGATGGTAGTAGCTAATTATAACCAGCAAGTTATATTGTATAAGATTAGCCTACCATAGTCAGCTTGCATTAACATTATTTTGTTGGTTTGCAAAGCTGTTGTGGAATATCAAGCTTCTATTGCAGTATTTACGTCATTTTTCATTTCAAATATCCAAAAAATATTTAAAAAAAACCGGCTGTACTTGCATAGTCAGGCAGTAGGCACTGCACATCGATATGTTTCAAAGTGAAATTCACTTTGTAACACATTGGAGAGAACTTTCACAGAATCAAGCATTTCTGATAAATGATTTTAAGTGTATTTTGACCCACCGAATAGCACCTAAATGACCGGGCGCCACGGGTCTGCTACTATTCGGTGAGTCCGATTCGGTGAGTTCCTAACTTCTAACCCCTAAAACGGCAATGATAATTAGGCTATGGTACCCGATAATTTAAAAAAAAAATTGAAAAAATCACCGAATAGAGATCGGACTCACCGAAACGGGCCATTCCGGGGCGCAACTTTTGAAAAGGTACCATTATAAAATCCCCTCACAACTTGGTTTGGTAATTACAGAAGAAAAAAGAGCAACAGCTGCGGTGGGAATCAAACCCACGTCAATGTAATTACTAAATTACTACCACCGCCCTAACCCAATGCGCCAAGCCAGCGGATGGGGAACGGATGACTAAACTGAGCTAGAATATTCGTTTTCCTTTGTTGCTCAGAGGGGATTTTTTTATGGTACCTTTTCAAAAGTTGCTTCCGGGGCGCCACATTGCGCCACACATAAATATCCTGATTCCTGACGCCACGCACACCTAACTGTCTGCACCTAAAAGATGTGGGCCCCAACATTAGGATCTATGCAACTGGGGTACAACAAAGCATCTGTGCATTTTAAAATTGAGATATTAAAAAACAAAAAAAAGAATGAATAATGTCGATAAACTGAACACGCGTTGGACGTTGGTATATATATAGTTTGGAAATATTATAATTGCTTTTTTGATTAACAACCAGCCAGTTACAAAAAGAGATTGTGTATCAAAGAAAATAACTACTTTTGAGCTGGTGATTTGTTCATTCTTCTATTTCCCATTACAGATATCACTCTAAAGCTAGTGTACGGTAACAAATGTGTTGTTTTTCTTGATCAGTACCCCAAATCTTGATACAGTAGTTAACTAGTTATATATATAAATAAGACTACAATTGAGCATTATTGAAGAAACTAAATTTTATCGCCAACTGAGTACAGACTTCTAATGAGTTACCTGTAGCAAAAATGTACTGTTGATTTCGTGACACACGAACATTGGTACTGACTGTCGGCATTCCAAAATCCTGAATCAGTTCAATGCGTCTTCTCAGACTCACATCTCCTTTTAGTAACTTGCGTTTTTTCTTATCGCTGATAAACTGAAAAAAAAACACACAATATGTAATTATTTTAAGAAATGTGTGTTAAGATTAATGACAAATCACAATAAAAAATACATATCAGGCTCATTAACTTGCAGAGCTACTGATTTCTATTTTGGATTACAACTAATAATTTCACCAACGGTTCTAAAGGCGGCTGGATTTATGCTTATTTGTTTAAACCAAGTAACTTAAGAATAATATTGTTATATTGTGTACAATTGATATTTGTTCTTCAGATTTGGTTAATTAATATTTTAATAAGACAAGGCCACAATGTTGTGATAAAAACACTTGAATTTGAAAAACTGTCAAGTTTGGGAAAACCTCGCGACAAGTAGGCTAATCTTATAAATTCTCCAATCTCCATCCAAACCATTTGTATGTCGTTTGTGTGTAACCCAATGCTAACCATCTGCTCAAGGTAAAAAAATTGAGATGACATTTAGACACAATCATACACAAGTATGTACTTTACATAAATATACACTTTCAGCCTAACTTTAAAACGCATAGACAAGCATAGTGATACTACACAGCCATATTTGATAAACTGATTTTGCCAAATCACATTATTTGGCACTTCACTTAAATTTTGGTCTCACAACTTACATCAGGTAAAGATTTTCCATAGCTCAAGTTATAGATCTTTATGTTGTTGGGGTTAGACACTTGCATTTCAACTTAGAGTTAGCCTACTTGCTGCAAATTATATTTCTCTAGAGATCGAAAGTAATTGAATGCAATGCATTAAACATCAGATAAATAACAAAATACAAATAAGTAGAATATAGAGGCTAGTCTACCAGACACTTATCAAATTTAAGCAGGTCAGCTCTATGGGAGAGAGACAAGCGAACTGAAACTTATTAGACTATTAACAATTAGGCTACATCAAATTGTCTTCAGATTTCAATTAAATTTGTTTAAAACTAAACTAAATCACATTGAAGTGAGCGCTATGGACGGTGCATCTGCACTGCGAGGTGGGCAGTGATTTATTTTAAATCCTAAAAAGGCTTATAAGAAAACTCCAAATGAGAGCAGAAAACATAAAAAAAAAGATTATGCAAAGTATGTCATTTTTTAATGCAATTTAATGCAAGATTTTCATTAAAACTTTAAAATACCATTAACACATTCCATGCACAATCAGTGAGAAGGCTTTTCAAAATTTTTATAGACTGAACAAGAACATATTTATAATGACTTGTTATATGGTGCTGTAGGAGAAACTTCCTTGCTTCAACAAACGTCAACTTCTCAAGTTGGGACATAGAATATGACATCCAATAAACTCAGTTTACAATAAAACTATGCTACTATCAAAACTGATCCAAGGCAAAAGAAATCAAGGAAGTCCAGCACAAACTTTCATGCGAAGGGTTCGATTGCTCATAGAGCACGGATGCAACCTAGTTCGTACCCTGAACAGTTCGTACCCAAGATCAAGAGAAAAAAGTTTAAAAAGCCGAAGTCGCTGATTGCAGTTTCCGCAAACAAACAAAAACTCTTAGAATCCTTACGGGAAATTTTAAAATGTTTGCGGAAACTCCGATCAACCCTTCCTAACCCTTTTAAAATGTTTGAGGAAACTGCGATCACGACTTTGCCAAACTCTTAGGATCATTACTAAAAATTAAAAAATGTTTGCGGAAACTGCGGGAAAACGGAAACTACAATCAGCGACTTCGGCTTTGTTCCATTTTTTCTCTCGATCTTTTCAGTTTGTTTGTTTGCAGAAACTCCGATCAGCGACTTCGGCTATTTTTAATTTTTTCTTCTTGATCTTTTCCTAACCCTAAACCTTTTAAAATATTTGCTGAAACTGCGATCAGCAACTTCGGCTGTGTGCTATTTTTTCTCTCGATCTTTTCAGGGGGAAAATTTTAAAATGTTTATGGAAACTGCGATCAGCAACTTCGGCTTTTTTTATTCTTTTCTCTTGATTTTTTCAGGGTACGAACTGGGTTGCACCCACAGAGCACAGCCCAGAAGAACCGGTACACGACATCTGGGCGAGACCCACTGGGCGACGGCCAAAGTGGGCAATGGCAGCGAAAGTTTAGCCGTTCGGAACGGTGGTGACATATATAATTTATCTAGTTGCTTTGCGGCGTCACGGTTTATTTATAACGGACAACACTAAAAGGCGAAAATGCGGAAATAAGCCGAAATAACTTTAGAATTAAAACAGTCATAGTATTTAATGATCTCACAATTGCTTCTAAATAATATCTTTCAATGATATTTCAACATAAGAAAATGTTCGGTATTGAGTTGTGGCTAAAAATCGCATTTCCGCCTTTTTCCTATTTCAATAAATTCCTTTAAATTTTGAAATTTACTTCAATAACTCATCATCATCATCATCAACCAATTTAGATTATACAGGCCATGAATTAATCCTCATGTCGAGGGTGTGGCCTGTCTGTCTGTCGAGAACGAAGTCTTCCCCTCCACACTTCGCGATTTATTGGGTTGGCAGAGTCCATGTTCAGGGCTACAAGGTCACGTTTTACAAGTTCTTCCCAAGAAAGTTTTGGTCTACCTTGACCCCGCTGTGCTGCAATGTTGACACATCTGACCTGTGAGATCCAGCTTGAGCTGCGCTCAACGTGACCAAGCCATCTCAGTCTGCCTAATTGGAGAACTTCACTGATGTCTTTTAATTTGAGCTTTGATAGCAGAGTCTCAAACCGGATGTTGTCCTCAGGCCCGACCAGGCAGGTCCATCTTACCATCGCTCTGTCATTACGTTGTAGGCGCTTGACGGTGCTTGCTAAAGTAGCCCACGTTTCAGAGCCATAGAGCATGACACTCCTCACACAACTGGAGTAAACTTGTCCTCTGGTTGCAGCAGGAAGTTGCTTGCTTGTGAGGATAGGGAGAAATTCTCTAAACTTTTTCCAGGCTGACTTGCACCGAGTTATAGCCGCATGCTCACACCCCCCTCCAGAAGACATGGTATCACCAAGGTAGCAAAAGTCAGCTACCACGTCAAGTGTGCCACCTTCAATCTCAACCTCGCTTACCGGCCTGCCATCTATTGGTCTTGCTGTGCCCTGACAGCGTGGGCATGAGTAGTGTGGGTCCGGTCTGAGTGACCCTTTAATTCCACTACACTTTTTGTGGACCCAGTGGGAGCAATTGGTGCAGAAGATAGAGTTGCTACCGGTTCCACTTAGGCATACCGGGCAAGGGTGCTTTCCTGATCTTCTTAGGGAGTTCTGGTTGATGCCAGAGATCATTATTTTGGTCTTACCCATGTTCACTCTCAGGCCCTTTGCTTCCATTCCCTTCTTCCAGGCGGCGATTCTGTCAACTAGTGACTCCAATGAGGTGTCGATAATGGCAAGGTCATCCGCATACAACAGCTCCCAAGGGCAGCCTGTGCGCAGTTCGAGTGACAGGGCCTCCAGGACAATGATGAAGAGCAGTGGGCTCAATACAGAACCCTGATGCACACCTACGCCTACTTTGAAAGTGTTACTGTGCCCATCCCCAACACGCACACAGCTCCTAGCATTCAGGTACATTGATTGTACTATCCGTACTAGCCATTCCTCAACACTCAGCTTTCGCATGGCCCACCAGATCACCTTCCTTGGCACTCGATCAAAGGCTTTTTCGAGGTCTACAAAGGCCATATAGAGAGTCTTGTTTACGGCAAGGTGTTTTTCTTGAAGTTGACGGATGATGAAGATGGCGTCAGTTGTACCTCGGCCTGGCATGAAGCCGAATTGCATATCATCAATCTGTACTTGTTGCCTAATCAATTGTTCTGTCACCCTCTCAAGTATTTTCATGGTCTGGTCAAGCAGCTTCAAGCCTCTGTAATTACCCCTATCAAGGGCATCCCCTTTACCTTTATAGATATTGACGATGTAACTTTCTTCCGGTGAAACTGTGGAATTAAAACAGTCAAAGTATTTAATGACCTTACATTGTTACAATTGCTTTTAAACAATATCTTTCAATGATATTTCAATATAAAAGTAGGTTTGGTGGTGAGTTGTTGTTAAAAATCGCATTTCCGCCTTTTTCATGTTGCAACATTTCATTCTTTCATGATGAAGTTATCGCTATGTTAAACAATATGGACGCCAAGATCGTACTTCCGCGTTTTCTACATCGGCATTAAATCGCTACTTCTGCGGACAATACGCCATTTCACGCCCGGCTTATTTCCGCGTTCCGCATTTTAGTGTTGCCCATTTATAACTTCTAAACAAAAAACTATTGCTGGTGTTAAAAATAAAAAAACAGTTATTATAAATGTTATTAATTAGGAAGTGGCTATTTTTCTACACTTGTTGCCATGGTTACAATCAGGTGTTGCCAGAGTTAAGATTAAAGTTAGGAAGGGTTAAGGTAAGGGTTAGAGTTGGGAATAACATTAGGGTTTTGAACTAGGCCAGGATTAAATAAAGTTTCCAAAATACAAGTTTTTGTTTTTAACAGCTTTAAACTTTTCTCAAATTAGGGCAGAATTCCTTATCTAGCAACACTATTGAGGCTATTATTACACTATATAGTGTAAATATAGCCACAGCCTATTAATTAACAAAAAATCTAATAAAAGCAGAGAAGGATGAGTGATGATATGAGTTGTGCTTGTGAAGAATCACATTGTGTAGGATACCGCATTACTGCACACCAATCCGCATGAAAATAATTCAAATACGTTAAATAAGCACTTACAATAGTTCTTTGTCAACAGCAGAAAAAGAGATGCTATCATTAGGATTGATTACATGAGGCTTTTGATTAGCTTTGCTCAGTTTTACTGGTAGACTGTATCATGTTTTTTAACTAAATGCCAGACAGAGATGTACAGAGTCAGGTCTTCTGGACTTCTAGTCCTACGCCAAATCCCCTCCTGTTCCAAATATTTTGGAAATATTGACTCCAAACTCTATTTCGGCTGCAAACGCAGAACATAAACTATGATACAGTGCAGATTTTTTAGGAAGTGGCTATTTTTCCACACTCAATGCTATGGTTACAATCAGGTGTTGCCAGAGTTAGGATTAAAGTTAGGAAAGGTTAAGGTAAGGGTTAGAGTTAGGAATAAGATTAGAGTTTTGATCTTTGCCCAGAACTAATAAAAATTTCCAAAATACAGCTTTTTGTTTTCAACAGCTTGAAACTTTCCTCAAATTAAGGCAGAATTCCTTATCTGGCAACACTATTGAGGCTATATTACACTACATAGTGTAAATATAGCCACAGCCAATTTTTTATAGCCCATTACATTACATGCCCATAGCCCATTACAACACTTGTACTTTCTCTATTCCCTGCCATGTAAAAAAAGCATAATTTTAAATGAAAAAATCCTCCACAGGCATTGCATGGATCCGTAATTGGGCTTTTCTCTAGCACCAGCTTGCTGGGCGTGCAATTGTTCTTTTATGCGTTATATTGCCTGTCTCAATATTTTTTCAAAAAAATTACTGCTTGGAAAATAAAACTATGAAGTACCATAAACAAACATAACAACTCTGCCAAATGCAGCGCATTTACAGGTATTTGCACGCTAAAAGTATCAAGTGGTAAAAAAATCGGACTCTGCTAACTGTTTTTGCCAAGAATTTCAGTAAACCGAGACTCCCGTTCTTAAATGCTCCAAAACTTTTCCTCCTGTACCCCTCTGATGCCACTCAATCACTCAGTCTTCAGTAATACTAATAGATGCCAGCCTTGTCAGGACAGGGACAGGCACAGGTGAACAGTATTGCCAGATTTTTTTTTAAAAAAGAGCCCAAAAATGCGGCAAAGCAACTTAAAAGTAGCCCAATTTGCCGTCGCGACGTCGACGGTTGAGCAACGAAGGCGCAGGCTTTCTTGGGGGGTTTTTGGGCATGCCCCCAAGAGTCATGGACAAAGCAACATCTTTGTCCATCATGCTGATTGTGTAGATTTTCATTATTCAGCAGCAAGCTGAAAACCCATCTGCAAACAAAAAATCAAACCGATTAGCATACGTCCATTGTGTAATAGATATATACCACTTTTGTACATTTAATCTTTCAAGTAGGCTACTACTGTTTGACACCAAGTATCTGCTTAGCTTATTACAGCTGTCACTGTCGTACATCTGCCATCACCACCTAAAACTGTTCAATTTCAATAGGCTGCTATTAGATGCTAATATGTTACCAATGCAATACGCCTTTAATTAGCCGAACTACGTATAATATACTTGTTCACAGAACCTTATAACTCTCTGTTACTTTGTTGTGTAGATTTGACAAGAGTACAACAATGAAGCTGTATGACTCTCCAGAAGTTTGGTTGGAAATTCATTTCAAAAAACTCTAAAGAAACTCCATCCCGCTCCGATACCGAAGTCACCCGCATGCCATCTAGACCATTTTCATATCATCTTCACTACATTTTTCATCATTCATGATCATCAGTTTAATATCATGCTCAAATAATAAGTTAATTAATCTAAATTCCTGTACCCATCAGTTATCAATTCCTATTCAACATCACTCCACTGTCGTTGCTGCGAACACTCCATTTCACTTAAAACGATGCACTGTACATAGTATTTTGTATGTGTAATATGTTTAATATGTAAATAATATGTAATATGTTTAATATGTAATAATAAGCCGTATGTTCATTGTTTATTCTTAAATGCTCGTGTTGTTGATTTTTCTTTTTTATATTGGTTGTAAGGTTCAGTCGTCCCCACATGGTTTCATCAACTGGCACGCCTCCAGTTGCTTTAGGTATGTGGAGCCAACTGGTTCTTCCAACTAATTCATCTACTTTAAACTGTTAGGTTTGGTGGCCGTGCTTAATTTACTTTCGTGTACGTAACCTTTAAATTTGCATCGCATGCACGTTTTAAACTTTTGTAGTTTTGCCACCTTTTCCTTTTGTTGGTTTTGTTCCCGTTCACTATTTGTAACTTTATCATTACTGTTGTTTTCCGACAAAGAAAAATAAATTGAATTGAATAGATACAAAATACATACATTAAATACAACATACAATAAGTACAATGTTCAATATTGAATCAAGCATTGTTCAATAGAAAAAAACTTAGACGAGCCAATGCTATATTATACAGACACAGACTTCATACAAATTCCTATTTTCAAATTCAAAATACAAATGGTTCCATAGTAGATGCTAATGCATAGCATAAGCCGTCAACTCAGATGAACTACCAAGAACCAACACCCAACAAAATTCTATCATCAACTGCTGAAGCTTCATTTTCATATATAGAGCTGCCATGCTTCCGCATTGATGACCGGGGATCAAACAGCATTTTTCCAATTGTTGCAGCAAAGTTCTGATCCTCACAATCGCTGACAAAAGTTGAAGTCCGATACGATTTCGCAGATTGGTTTTGATTGCAGAAACTCTCGAAAAGGCTCGCTCAACTACCGTAATGCATTGCTGATTGGTATAGGCTCAGGGTTGCCAGACTGAAATTTGAAAAAAAGGCCAAACTCAACAAGAAAAAAGGCCAAATTGAGGCCAAATAGGTAGAAAAAAGGCCAAAAATAAGCCAAACTTAAACAAGATAAAATAAGCATTGTAATCAGGGTTGTCAGACTGTGAAAAGGTCTAAATGCCAAAATAATACAAGAAAAATCCATGGAAAATTTTCTTAGGAGGTGTAGGCCTAGCGCCTGCGGTCTTTTTTCATGTTTGCTTTAGACAGTCTAATTGCCGTTGTGAAATTTGTGCTTGGTAGGAATTTGAAACGCTGGCTGAAAATTAGGGCGTTTCCTCGGAATTTTCACCACTTATCAGGGTTTGATTTTACATACGTAGTTTTACGTTGTTGCGCATTTGACACATGCTGCCAGGCCGGTAGCCAGCCGGGGGCCAGGGGGACCTCGCCCCCTTGAAAAAAAATTTGCCCCCTGGCAAAATCCCAACATTCTCGAGCAACAGCCACAATTATAATGATTTTGCCCATTTAAAATTTTTCGGCCCTCCCTAAAAACAGTTGAACCCCCTTGCTCTGCGGTCTGGCTACGGCCCTGCATGCTGCATTGCTTGAAGCAATAAGCCCCTTTAAATCAATCGTTCAGCGTTAAATAAACACAGTCAGTTTGTGAGTTTCCAGTATGGTTTCTGTCGGCCAGTTGTGTGGTGCCTTATTTTCTCAGTGAGTTTGTCACGGATGCCTTTTTCGAAAGTCACGGTGTTAGTTTTATTATGGTTGTAGTGTAGTTTTTCATGTTCTGAATTAGTTTAGCTCGTTCTATTTGAATTCAAGGCATTATTTGGCTACAATGTTCCGACGTGGAAGTTCATTCATTTCTTTGTAATAAACTCTTACTCGCAAAAGAAGCAAGGTATTGTTCTCAAGATTATCCCCACTACACGCTAGTACCCGGGATGTTGCTGTAGCAGCTACAGCTAGGTATGGGAGGATGTTCAGACCACTCGACGTCCGCTACAAAGGCAATACCTTAGCAAGGTATGAAAGGAATGGTCCAACAGGAAAGAGTCTTACTGTAGTGTCGAACAGACCTGAACACTTTTCATAGGGTCAAATATAAAGGCAATCAATATTAAAATGTCGTCAGTGAATAAAGCTAAATTCATATCGTCATAATTGAATAATTTATGTTCATGTCGTCTAAATTCCTCAATCGTCGTAGGCTACTGCGTGATGTGCAGTCTGACCATGGGAAGAGCTCAACACTTTGCTCTCCTGGGCCGCATCGAAACGGGCTTTTGCCTAAGGATGGGTTTCTTTTATGCCTGGTTTTCTTTCTCCATTCTATTTTTATTATGATGACTGCTCATCCACATTAATATTGGAACTGGCAAATGCGAACCACAACACTTTTCATTAGGCTATCATTTATTGCTACATGTGTGCTTCTGTTTGTTTTTTGGGTTTTGTGGCCGTGCTAACTACAGACAGGCTAGGCTACTACATGATTTACTATTCAGGCACGTTTTAAACCTTTCAAGGTTTTGCCACCATTTCCCGTTCATTAACGTCCTGGTAGGCCTATATCGACTATTGTAGTTACTATGCTTAGTTAGTATCTTTTTCGTCCCGGACGCGTTAATGACTAAAAATAAATGAATGAATGATGTAAGTATCATTTAAGTGAACATTACTACAGTAATTATTAAAAAAAGATTCTTTTGTAACAAGTCTATGATCAATAATATATTTGCTCATCACAAATTTATTTATAACATCACAATAATGGTAATTTGAAACGCACTCAATTGCACAACCACTTGTATTGCTCAACAACTGAATTTCTGAAAGCATGCTCTGCTGGCAAGCCAGCGGTTGTGTTGGACTACCGATCGATCGAAAATGCAGCTGACTTTAGTGACCTTTTGGTCTTTCGCTGCCATCCTTGTTGTGCGAATTATTTGTGTTTATTGTGTTTTTGTATATTTTTGTTTTTTTCATTTTTGCCAACAAAACAAAAATAAATTGAACTGAAAAGTGAACACGATAGTCGTTACATTTCTGTGTAGGCCACCTACTTTTGAGCGTTAACATTATAATTCCAAAATAATGTCTATAACATTCATATTTATCGATATCTTATGACTTATAGCGGATTTTAATAAATTATAGCAAAAATAATTCTGAAAGTAGCAAGTATATGTATATAATAAGAGGACTGTAGCAGATGAGTTTTAATCCGCTACAGTGGTGACATCTGGCACCACTGGCTGGCTTAGAGGGGAGCGCAGTCTGACTCGGCGTCACATTACAAGTATTTAACAAGTATAGAACATGTATTGAACAATGGTGAATACGGTTTTCATCTGGTAAAGTTACGATATATGAAAAATATTGATTATTATGCATTTTAAAGATTAAATTTAAAAAAGGCCAAATCTAGAAAAAGGCCAAACGTATAATTTCTAAGGCCAAACGGCTTTAAAAAAAGCCAAATTCGAGAAATTTGGCCTTAAAAAGGCCAATCTGGTAACCCTGTATAGGCTACATTGTTAGTGCCAATTGAGCAACTTCTCTAAATTTATACTCCCCTGCAGCATTTCTAAACTCGTACACCTTGGTACAAAAAATATAAGAATCTATCATTGTTTTTTAATCATACAAGGAAGACCAGTTTACATTCAGTAAGTTTCTCCACTGACATTCAATTTTTCCCACTTTAATTTATAGCTTACACACCAATAAAAGCTTCAAAAATTATGGTACGGTACTAAACCAAGATCATAACTACCCTCAGGGGCGTATCTTCAATGGAAGCAAGGGAAGCATTGCTTCCCCTGTCAAAATTGAAAAAAGAGAAAATTATATTTTTCAATAAAACGGTTTCGTAATTTCTTTACCTGAATACAAATTAGAACGGTTTCTAACTCCTGTCCCCGTGTAATTTCAGCTCGGTTTTAATTTTAAAAAAGTTGGAAGCTTACGGAAGCAAAAATTCGTATCGCTTCTCTTGCTCTCGTTTTTGCTATACTAAGAAACAAGTGAGAGACTAAGGAAAAAAAGCAGAGCAAAGTTTGCGCGAGTTACGTTTCTTTTAACTAATCCACGGAAGCAATTTTTCAATCGCTTCCCTGTCGCAGGGTTACCAGATTGGCCAAATTCCTCAAATTAGGCTGTTTGTTAAATTAATTCTTTAAAATGCATAATAATAATGAATATTTCTCAAATATTGTAACCTTACCAGATGAAACCATGTTCACCATTGTTCAATATATGTTCTATACTTGTTTAATACTCATAATGTGGCGGATTAAAACTCATCCTCTACAGTCCTTTTATACTTGCTATTTTTCGGGCAATACTAGCAGAATTATTTTTGCTACAATTTATTGAAATCCGCTAAAAGTCATAAAATCTATGTGCATTTTATTATTTTTAATAGAAACAGGTAAATATATCCATTTTGCCTTTTTGTCTAATATTTTCCTTATTTTTGGCCATTTTTGTATTATCTTAGTTTTTAGACCTTATCATAATCTGGCAACTCTGCTTTGTTGGATATTGCGCCCGTGGGTTGAAATTAAAAAATTTAAAGCGCTGTTATGGTTATAATATCGGCCTTGTAAGCAAAAGTTTGAGCCAAATGTTGGCTTTACACTGCTATCCTGGCTGGATAGACTTTGGCATAAGACAGGATATGTGATGTCTAGGCTAAACTTGACTGAAATGAATTCTGGCTTAAGCTACTACAGCAGTAGTTAGCTGAATTTTTGGTGTTTTCCAATTTTAGCCGCATTTTTTGCCCGTTTGTGTGTGAGAGCTACCTTTAATAAGTTAATAGCTGTTTATCTGCTTATAAATTTTATACAAACATTACCCTAAAAGTGTTTCCAGAAAGCACATTAATCCATTATTTGAGAGTAATTTTGCAAAAAGATTTCCGGGGGGGGGGCTTGCCCCGGACACCCTTAGAAAACACGTGCCTTCGGCACGCTCTGATCCCCCACGACTTTTATTGCTTCCCTTGCTCAACCAACCAGGATACGCCACTGACTACCCTATAATTTCCCATATTCGATACAAGTGCAATTTCGCTTTCGCCACTCGCCAGTCAGTCCTTCCATTCTCCCGGATGAAAATGAGTACAGCATTGCTGTAACAACAGTCAAAGCTGTTAATGGTCAGCAGTAAAATCAATCCTCATGCCGAATCAAAAAAATAACGTCATTTTTTTCCGTAATAAACCGAAACTTTACCAACATTTTCAAAGGCTGGTCGGATTCTACCAATTATTCAGTTCTGCCAACTCAAAACTCACTGTCAAACAACTTAAAATTCTGCCAAATTTAAGCGCCGTCTCGCGCCAAATCAGAGACTGAAAGTAGCCCAAAAAAGCGCAAGTCGCAAACCAACATTTTTTGGCGCCAAGCCCAACTAAAAGTAGCCCAATTGCAGATAAATCGCCCAATCTGACAACACTGCAGGTGAACACGATAATATATAAATTGGACTAAAGAAAAACTTAGGCCTGGAGAATAGCTAGATTTTGACAAATTAAGAAAGAAATTTAATTGCGGTCATTTCAGTCCAAAAATTTTCAAAATTGATTAAAAACTCGCAGAGACAGAACAATTTGAAGAAATCTTGATTTAGGCCAGCTAGAAGCTATTCATTGAATTTGACAGCCATTTTGTCATTTGCATTTCTCAGTTGGATCGATCATAGATAATTGAATTTTGAAGACAAAGTGAAGAAAAGTCACAAGATATCTTTTTGGACTTCTTTATATTCCACCTAACCGTAGTCAACCTTCATTTCCACCCCCTGTCCAGGCTTGGTACAGTAACCATTGACTCAGAAAAAGGTTATTATGACTATTAAATCAAATTTCTAAAGAAGGATTGAATTTGGACTGTTCATAGTACTGTATGTTACAACTCCGCTTTTGATTTAATTTTCTTTTGTTGGCCAATTGTTTGTAGTTCTGCACTAACTTTTGTTGTAAATTTCTACTTAAAAAAAATTAACTTAATGCGTACGGTGCAAGGCTAATCTTCAACTTTCTTGTAAAACATTTGTATTATGACGTAATAATAGTGCTTTTATTTCCAAGTTTTGCTCACACCACTTCGACTTGATTTGTTATATGTTTTATTTAGTCTTAATTAATTACAAGTTCTTCCGTTGAATTGTTTCTCTTGTCATCCATAAGTAATTTCTCAGTTCTGTTATTTTGACTATAAGATATAAATGCACGTGTTGGTGGTTTATTTACTTATTTGTTTAGTAGTAAAATCCTTGCAAAATTAAATATTTCATAACGCAATAATAGTGTTTATTTTTCAAAGTTTTTCGTCTATCAACTGAAAGTCACTCCGTAGCCTAACCAGTCATATTGTAATTATTCATTGCACATGTATATGTCAGTCATTTTTATTGTGTTTGTTGTAATGTCCACTACTAACATCAATTTCGATTCCAAAAACTACCTCTCTACATCAGATAATAAAAAATTCTTTCAAGAAAGTAAAAAAACAAAGCTCTCCTTGTTCCACTTCAATACCCGCAGCCTAAATAAAAACAAAGACAAACTCGAAGAATTTTTGGCCGAAATTAATCACCAACCAGATATTATTGCAATTTCTGAAACTAAAATAAAACCCAATTGTGTTGATAACTTTAACCTCATCGAATACAAATTTTTACACAAAAACTCTCCTACAAATGCTGGTGGCGTTGCACTTTACATTAAAAATAATATTGCATATTCTATACGTAATGATATTAGCTTAAATGTACCAAATTGTAAAGACCTCTGGATCGAGATAAAAAGTAATTCTCAAGACAGCGCAGCCGTGGGTGTCATCTACAGGCATCCTGGACCAAACATTGATAGTTTTCAAAACAGGATAATATCAACTATTGCGGAAATTCGGAATGGCCCGTTTCGGCGAGTCTGATTCGGCTAATCCGATTCGGCTAGTCCGATTCGGCGAGAGCCTTTTTCGGCGAGTGCCCTATTCGGCAAGTTTTTGAAATTTTATTTTTGAAAGGGAATTATCGGGTACCGTAGCCTAACTGTTTTCACATCGTTTTAATGTCGCTGAACGTGCATAAAGGAATAAAAATAAAATGTTTGAACTATTAAATTAAAATTCGTCATGTCAGTTCAGTTGTTTTTATTTCTGACCATCATATCAAAAACAATACACGTCAACATAGCAAAGGTAAAAGCGACAAAACGCGAACGCTAAAACGTGCTTGAATTCGTCATGTCCGTTCAGTTGGTTTTAAGGTAAAAGCGACAAAACGCGAACGTTAAAACGTGCTTGTGACCGAAGTAAGTTATTGAGTTGAAAGATATTTGGCACGGTCGCAACACCTTCAGAAAAATTTAAGATGTAAAGGGAAAATAAAAAAAATAAAATGTTACAAAAAAAATCATGTTTATATCTATAAGTTAGTACTTTTGAATAGTTAAAATGATTAGGTTGGATCAACAAATGTGTGGCCTACAGCTTGGATTGAAAGGAAATTATCGGGTACCGTAGCCTAGTTATCCCTACCAGCAAAAATTTGTTCCAGGAACCCAGTTAGCCTAACAGTTCATTTTTACATTGTAGTAACAGAATGAAAAGGCTAACCAAATGTGTGGCCTATCGTTTTAACGTCGCTAAACATAGAAATCGTGTAGAAAAGAGAACTTTGATGACCAGGATACGTTGCAAGCCTTAAAGCAGCCGGTGGCCATGGCCGCTAAGTAGTGCTTGAATGACTGCCTGTGCTACCTCCAACGTCGGCCAAGTTTGGCCGCTTCTTCTTCTAGCTTCTTCTTCGCAAGTTTCTTCTAGCCAATTATTTAATTTCGCAATAGAATGATCGTGGATTGAATGTCGAAAATATGTAGTATCAAAGAGTGACGCAGAATTAGGTCAGCGCATCATAGTCACTACTGTTGTATTGAATATATCCAGCTGCGATCACCAGCGCTGTAAGTCTTGTTTGCAATTCCCGATGTTAATTTTGATGAAGTGTTAATCCGAAGTGCTAATTTACATCGGCTAGCAATATTGTCGTTTTTATATCGATTCAATGTTGTCGGATATTGAATCGTTGTTAAAAAGGAGAACTAGGTTAGTTGACATCCGTGGGTAAAACACGTGTCTTCATAGTTGAGAACGCTGTGGGTTAGTGACTTCACACCCTCAATGGTGACATCATAATGGAATGAATGGTCAGGTTTTATGAAAGGCGGTATGCAGTTGAAACAATTTACTGAGCTGCGAGCAGTTAGAACAATTTAGGGTCGTTAGATGGTCCCGCAATACCGGATTACAATCTCGATAAAGCATTTATTGCGTGGTACAACGATTCTATTGCAGGACGTCGCCCAGACTTCAACAACGCTAAGTGATCATTTTAACATTGTTGCAAATTTAATGCTATTTACTTGTGCTATCGTTATTGTATTTTGGCCTCCAAGCACGCAGATTTGCCCGCCGAGAAGAAGCTCTCGGTAGGCCACGGTGGCTGCCGAAAAAGAACACGAGTTTTAGGGCCTGCGTTGAAACTGAGAAACATTCATAGAAGCCCTTCGATACGTTGCATTTTTAAGATGTTTTCAGATGTTTCCTTCTTTTTTAAGATTTTTAAGATGTTTCCCAGTTTCAACGTATCCTAGTCAGCAAAGTTCTCTTTTCTACACGATTTCAACCTTTAGCGACGTTAAATTGATGTAAAAACGGCAATTTCTGCTGGTTGGGATAACTAGGCTACGGTACCCGATAATTTCCTTTCAATCCAAGCTGTAGGCTACACATTTGTTGGTCCAAACAACTAATCATTTTAACTATTCAAAAGTACTAACTTATAGACATTAAACATGATTTTTTTTTGTAACATTTTATTTTTTTTATTTTCCGTTCATTTCTTAAATTTTTCTGAAGGTGTTGCGACCGTGCCAAATATCTTTCAACTCAATAACTTACTTCGGTCACAAGCACGTTTTAACGTTCGCGTTTTGTCGCTTCTACCTTAGCTATGTTGACATGTATTGTTTTACATATGATGGTCAGAAATAAAAACAACTGAACTGACATGACGAATTTTAATTTAATAGTTCAAACATTTTATTTTTATTCCTTTCTGCACGATTTCAACGTTTAACGATGTAAAAACGGCAATTATAATTAGGCTACGGTACCCGATAATTCCCTTTCAAAAATAAAATTTCAAAAACTCGCCGAATAGGGCACTCGCCGAAAAAGGCTCTCGCCGAATAGGGAACTCGCCGAATCGGATTAGCCGAATCGGATTCGCCGAATCGGACTCGCCGAATAGTAGCAGACCCGCGGAAATTGAGAAGACGAAATCACAGTATATCATTTGCGGAGACATCAACATCAACCTTATGCATGAAAATAAAACCCCTAAAGTAAAAGAATATTTGGACTCACTTGTGGCCATAGGTTGTAATTCCGTGATAAGCCATCCAACTAGATTTTCTAAAATTAGTGAACCATCTTTATTGGACCATATTTACACAAACATTGAAAAACAACACAAAACCAGCGGCATCTGTTTATATGATGTTTCTGATCATTTACCAGTGTTCTTGAGCGTAACTAATTTGAATTTCCTTAAAACCAAAGTTCCGAAATTGACACGATGTATGCGGCATTTTGACAATGAAAACTTTTTATCTGAAATGCATGTTGCCATGAACACCCTTGATTTCACAAAAAACAACGTCAACACACAATTCTGTGAATTCATAGATGCGTTCAAAAAACACTCAATAAACACGCACCTGTAAGGAAATTATCCCGTAAAGAAGTTAAATTGCAAAACAAACCCTGGATCACAAAAGGAATTCTCAAATCCATAAAGACAAAAAATAGACTATATCGAGCGTGCTATAAGCATAAAGATGACATGAAAATAAAGAAATATAAAGCTTACAATAACCGCTTGGTGCATATAAACAGCGGAATGGCCCGTTTCGGCGAGTCCGATTCGGCGAGTCCGATTCGACTAGTCCGATTCGGCGAGTTCCCTATTCGGCGAGAGCCTTTTTCGGCGAGTGCCCTATTCGGCGAGTTTTTGAAATTTTTAAAATGAAATTATTGGGTACCGTAGCCTAATTACAATTGCCGTTTTTACATCGTTTTAACATCGCTAAACGTTTAAATCGTGCAGAAAGGAATAAAAATAAAATGTTTGAACTATTAAATTAAAATTCGTCATGTCAGTTCAGTTATTTTTATTTTTGACCATCATATCAAAAACAATACACGTCAACATAGCAAAGGTCGAGAAAAAGGTAGAAGCGACAAAACGCGAAGTTAAAACGTGCTTGTGACCGAAGTAAGTTATTGAGTTGAAAGAAATTTGGCACGGTCGCAACACCTTCAGAAAAATTTAAGATATGAAGGGAAAATAAAACAAAGACAATGTTACAAAAAAAATCATGTTTATGTCTATAAGTTAGTACTTTTGAATAGTTAAAATGATTAGTTTGGATCAACAAATGTGTGACCTACAGCTTAGATTGAAAGGAAATTATCGGGTACCGTAGCCTAGTTATCCCGACCAGCAAAAATTTGTTCCAAGAACCCAGTTAGCCTAACAGTTCATTTTTACATTGTAGTAACAGAATAAAAAGGCTAACCAAATGTGTGGCCTATCGTTTTAAGGTCGCTAAACGTTGAAATCGTGTAGAAAAGAGAACTTTGCTGACTAGGATACGTTGAAACTGAAAAACATTCACAGAAGCCCTACGATACGTTGCATTTTTAAGATAATGTATTCAGACGTTGAATCAATGTACAAATGAAATGTTATGCTAAATGGGTTCTTGGAACAATTCGAAAGGCTTCTGTGAATGTTTCTCAGCTTCAACGTATCCTAGTCAGCAAAGTTCTCTTTTCTACACGATTTCAACATTTAGCGACGTTAAAACGATGTAAAAACGGCAATTTTTGCTGGTCGGGATAACTGGGCTACGGCATCCGATAATTTCCTTTAACAAATTTCAAAAACTCGCCGAATAGGGCACTCGCCGAAAAAGGCTCTCGCCGAATAGGGAACTCGCCGAATCGGACTAGTCGAATCGGACTCGCCGAATCGGACTCGCCGAATAGTAGCAGACCCTATAAACAGAATAGCTAAAAGACAACACTACACTTATTTATTTGAAGCAAACAAAGCTGATGCATCGAAAACATGGAAAGTAATTAACGAATTGATCACTAGCAAATCCAAGTCAATGTCATCGCTTCCCACCAATATGGAAATAAATAACATTTTACACAAAACTGAATCAACCCACTTTGCAAACCTATTGAATGAGCACTTCACCAATATTGGTACTAATAAGGCAAGTGATGATGATAATGTTCGCCGTAATATGGCAAGTAAAATTAAACCAACTGGCGTATCCTCTTCAGATTTTTTAACAACAACATGCCAATCCAGTTTTTTACTTGAAGACATCAACCCCAGTGAGGTTTCAAACATCATAATGACATTGAAAACAAAAACTTCTCCTGGAATACACGATATCCCGACAAAATTCATCAAACTTGCAAACTGTATTATTTCACCCATTCTTGCTCGATTATACAACAACTGCTTTGCTCAAGAGACCTATCCAGATCCACTGAAGCTGTCTAAAATCATCCCAATACCAAAGGTATCCAATCCCACCGCTTTAACCGATCTCAGGCCAATATCTCTTTTGCCCACTTTCTCTAAAATTCTTGAAAAGCTTTTGTACGAACGAATGATTAAATTTCTGGATAAAAATAATATATTAACTCCCTGCCAACATGGTTTTAGGACAAACGATTCGACAGAACTCAGTATAACTCACATATATGATCATTTACTCAAAAACTTAAATAACAATAACTATACGTGCTCCATTTTTCTTGACCTGAGTAAAGCATTTGACACTGTTGATCATGGAATTTATTGAACAAATTATATTGTTATGGTTTACGTGGAAAAATATGGAACTTGATGAAGTCTTATTTAACCAACAGACAACAATACACCAAACTTAACTCATTATCATCAAACTTTTCGACGGTCAAATGCGGCATCCCCCAAGGGTCAGTCCTTGGTCCTTTGTTATTTTTATTATATGTGAACGATCTACCTACTGGGTCCTCTCTTTTTGCGGATGACACCAGCCTAAACATGACACACCATAATTTGACTTGCCTAGAACAACAAGCCAATGAAGAAATAAAAAAGATTGATGTATGGATGAGAACCAATAAATTATATATCGATTAATTACACTAAAACTAATTTTATGATCATTTGTAGAAATCCTCCTGTTGCAAAATCGTTCTCTCTCACCTTAAACGGCCAAAGCATTAACAAAACTGATCAAGTAAAATATCTTGGAGTAACGATGGACCACAGATTGAACTGGAACGCCCATATCTCTGACCTTTGCACAAAATTGAGTAAAGTATGTGGCATTGCTTACAAAATCAGATACTATGTCCCATTATCCACATTACGATTAATTTACTTTTCATTATTTAAATCAAATCTTCAATATTCGATAATTAATTGGGGTAGGGCCAACAAAACGTTAGTACACAAGGTGGAAGTGATTCAGAACAAATTTATTAGAGCGTGTTTGTTTGGTGAAAGGAAAACTTCGACGACCTACATGTACAGCAAATTTCAGGTATTAAAAGTGAGTGACCTTGCAAAGCTGGCATATGCACAGTTCATGTTCAAGTACGAAAATAATTTTTTGCCAGCATGTTTCTCTGGCTACTTTGTTAAATTAGACGACATACATCAACATGATACAAGACATAAGGCTAAAACCAGATTTTTTCTTCCCAGGTTTGAAACAAACTTTGGCAAAAAAACACTCCATTTCTTGTGTGTGCAAGTGTGGAGTGAAATTTCACACGATATAAAAGATTTACTGTTCCATTGCTTTAAAAAAAATCTCAAAAACCAACTGTTACATGAATATACATGTGTACCTTAAGTGCTCAATACAATGGATAACTTACCTTTACAGTAGGCCTATATCATCATATCGTACTTATTAATCTTTGTTCTCTACAGTTATTAGTATCAAATTGCCCTGTTTTTGTATGCTTCACATAAAAATTGTTGCAATTCGGTGGTGGTATCCACGTTTTTCTTCGTTATTTCAGGAAAACTTTCGCAAGTGCTGTAGCCTATTATAGCACACAATCACTAATTACTGGTGGTTGGTCAATTCTTGGTCGTTGGTTTGAATCTTCATCCTCGGCTTACTCAGTCTGAGAATGCAGATTCAAACCAACAGTAGTTGTTTTTCAATCTCAGTGGCGAACCCTTTTTATTCAATGAAGTAGTGTGCCTGCCTCTGCACACTAGTGTGTATGAATGTGTAGTTAGATTTACTGTGATGGGGTGGTGGCTGACTAGATGACTGCTTATGGTCTTTCGCTACCATCCTGATTGCGCCATAATCTAACCAACAGTTGTACAATGCATTGTTTTGACAATTACATTTTACTCTGATTATTTGTTAATATATGGCGCTGTTAAAACAAAATAAATTGACTTGACTTGACACGAACAGAAAACATATACATAACGAACAGCTTCATTCATTTTTTGATAACAGTGTTGCCAGCATTTTTTTTCGTTTTTATCTTAAATGTTCCAAAAGTAACCAAATTTATGTCTCTTGTTACAATGGTTTAGTTTTGATCTTTATGCTTGGATTGAAATAGCATCTAAACGTATATTTATGACAGTTTTCATACTTGTAGAGGCTTTGAACCACTGATTCAATTTCTGTTTTTAAGATCTGCAGAGAAAAGTTTCCGAGCGTCAACATGTTTTTGTCTGTGAATAACTCCGTATACTGAGTGCCGCTGAATGGAAACAGTCCAGATAAAATGCCTTGCTTATCCACACACCCAAAGAGTCGAACCAGCTTTAATTGTTCTTGTGTTTTTTTCGTGGACATAATCGAGTGTTTAATCAAATGAGCTATCGGGGCGGATGTTATGAACATGACCAAAATTGTAATAAGAAACGTGAAAATAGAAAAGTCTTTAAAATCAAAATTGGTATTTATATTATAAAAATTAGTCAAAAACGAAACCAAACGAATCAACCTGCCAACAAAATGCAATTAATTTATTTTCTGGTAACGCCACAACAAAACCAATCCAGTTTCGTAGGAAAAATGCAGAAATGGCAGCTCTAGTTGAGAAGCATGTTTTAGGTAGCCACTTTAACAAGTCGAAATTCTGCCACTGAAATTGACTAGAATGAAACCGCCAACCAATCATAAGCTCAGGGCCGGATTTAGCTGATGGGGGGCCCGGGGCACTTTTAGATTGGGGGGCCCCCCGTGCAAAAAAATTTTTCGCGCCTACGGCGCGAAAAACCATCTCTACGTCTACAGTAGCATCAGTCCAGTACTGCACAGCATTTTGCAGAAACTTTAAAGGCCAAAAGGAAAAAAATAACACAAAATCACATTTTTTCCACATAGGGGGGCCCTTCAAAAGTCGGGGGGCCCGGGGCAACTGCCTCCTCTGCCCCCCCCTAAATCCGGGCCTGCATAAGCTACGGTTTAAATGACGTAAAAAATGGCGAAAAGAAGATCATAGAAAGCAAATTAAGTGATGGATTTTTTTGTCAGCTGGTTGGCTTAGGGGTTAGGGTTAGGCCTAGAAAGTAGTCATTTCATTGACGCGTGTTCGATTCTCATCACTGCTATTGCTCTTTTTCTTCTGTAATTACCAAATAAAGTTCAAAACAAGCATTAACTCTCTGGATGAGTGTTAGAAGGGTCACAATTGGACGGTAGCCTCTTATAACACGTTCTGATTGGTTGGCGGTTGCATTGTAGTCAATTTCAGTGGCAGAATTTCGACTTGTTAAAGTAGCTACCCATGTTTTATAAGAAATGTTGCACAAGTGAATGGTTGCCAGTTTCGCGGTTTTTCTGCAGTTTCGGGTCGAGGAAAAACTGTAGCAGTCGCTTTTTTTTCGTTTGATACATTTTCACCAAACTTTTTTTCAATTTTGGCTATAGTTTGGCTAATTGGTCATATTTTGTGCTACCTTTTGGCCTGTTTAATTATTTGTGATGACTGGGCTACTTTTGCGATACTTTTCACAAGCAATTGGGCTGCTAATTTAAAAAACATTTGGCAACTTCGCACAAGTGTGCGAAATAGAGATGCAGCGAACCCAAAATTTTTATCCGCACACCGCACCGCAACTGACTCATCTATCCGCGCACCGCACCGCACACCGCAATTTATCTGGAACTTTGACACTGCACCGCACCGCACACCGCAAATTACAAAATTAAAAAAAAATATTTTAACGAGTTATTGTTTAGAAAGTCAATTGTAGGAAAAAGCATCCATGGCATATAACTGGTAACCTAGTACCAATACAGTTGTGCACTAATTGGCCAGGCTAACCAGATCATATTCTCTTATCAGCAATGCATCTAAGTTCTAAGACATAATACAAACTAAGACAAATAGAATGTTCCTGGATCCAGTATCAGGACTTTTGAACACTTTTTGTAAGCAATAATGCAATTATAATGCCAGTGGCTATATGAACTACACACACAAGAGTAAAACTTATAGCCTGAACTCACTGGGCTAACTGATATAGTAAATAATGCGGTAGTTGCGCTAGGCCTATAGCCTGGTAACTGAGCTTATCAGCTAGGCTACTAACCAAAAACATTCGTACAGCTTCCCTGACAAGCAAGCCCTAAAACCCTGTCAACTGCAAGCCATTTGCAATTTGCATTTGCATAGCTTTCCATCTTAGGGTTTCCGAAGGGAAAAATAACTGATCCGTGTTTCCAATTTAAATTTGAAGTTTCATAGCTGATTCTTGAAAAGTTGAAAGTTTACGTTTACGAAAGTTTAATTTCTTGAAAGTTTACGTTTACGAAAAATTAATTTCTTGAAAGTTTACGCGGCAAGCGGCGCGGCGCGGCTTTGTCATTTCAACCTTCCACGCGGCGCGGCGCGGCACGCGGCGAAAAAGTCAAAAGCGGCCGCGTACGCGGCGCGGCGCGGCGCGGCTTGCATCACTAGTGCGAAATTCCATCAATAAATTTAATTAATATTTTTTTATGTTTTCAATATTTTCATTTCGTCAGATATTCAAATAAATAAAAACTTATTGTGTGTTACAAAAAAATCATAGAAATTAGGTTTTGATTATCGGTATTTGATTGGTATAAAGAACAAATAATGAGAATAAAGTGGGGGAATCAAATTTCTGACCCCTTCCATGTCACCAACGGAGTAAGGCAGGGAGGGGTTTTAAGTCCTTACCTGTTTTCTTTGTATATAGATGACTTATCGACTGAATTGAATTCCCTAGATGTCGGATGTAATACTGGTTCATCTCACTTGAATCACCTAATGTTTGCAGATGACTTGTGTGTATTTAGTCCAAGTGCTAAAGGTACCCAAAAACTCATTGATGTGTGTGAATCCTATGCTTCTAGACATGACATTATTTTCAACTGTAACAAAACTGTTGGATTGGTCCATCAATGTCGCAAATTTAAAGTTTTGACTTCTCCATGCATGCGGCTGTACAATACACAAATTAAATTTGTTGGACAAGTGAAATATTTAGGTATACTGATTGATGATAAGGATGATACCATCAGTGATGACGCAGATATTAAAAGGCAAGTGCGATCTTTTTATGTCGCTGCCAATCAGCTTAGGTCCAAGTTTGGAAATTGCTCTACCGAAGTTAAAAATGTAATGTACCAATCATATTGTATGCCAATGCAGTAGCGTAGACAGGAATTTTGAAAGGGGGGGTTTTGAAGACCCAGCGGCGGGGGGTCTGGGGGGCCTCCCCCAGAAAATTTTGAAAAATTACTTTGAATTTGGTGCATTCTGAAAGCATTTTCAACAAAAATGTGGTTACGAATATTCCTGTAAAATGGTGGTGTCTGCTGTCTGGTGGCATAGCAAAAGGATAAGATCATGTTTTCTTCGGCATTTTTCGGAAATAAAGCTAAGTCTCTATGTTTTCTTGTTGCTAATTCCTGGCTGAGATGTTTGGTATTGGCAAAACTTGCTCTTTTAATGCAATTTTGTTTAAAATTAGGCAATTTTTTTAGATTGAAAGCATCATTCTCAATATCGTGACGTCACACGCGTGCCAAAGGAGGGGGTTGTAACCCCCAACCCCCCCCCCCCCCCATTGGCTACGCCACTGTGCCAATGTATGGTTCGCAACTATGGTGTAACTATAAAACTTCTACTTTAAATCGCATACGAGTTGCTTACAACGACTCGTACAGAATTATCCACAATTTGTCGAGATGTGACAGTGCTAGAGTGTATCAGGTACAGAACGACGTGTTAACATTTGATGCTCTATTAAGAAAAAATTGCTATGCATTTGTAGAACGTTGCAAAAGATCAATTAATCCACTTTTGCACAATGTTATGTCTTCTGATTACTACTTTAATTCTACATTTTATATTCACTACAACAGTATTTTGTACGTTGTTTGATGTAGCCTGCTTGATGTTGTGTTAGTCTGATATTTTGTGTGATGACTGTTAAAAATTTGAATTCTATGGACTTTGAGTCTGATTGCAAATAGCCTAAATAATAATAATAATTACCGAGTAGCCTACAGTATTGAGATAAATGTTTGACTGACGATTGACGAAGACTTTTATTTTATTCAACAAATCTAGCATAGACCGATACGCATAGTAGGCTAATCAATCAATCATTTTATTTTTCGTCATTTAACGCGTCCGGAACGAAAAAGATACTACTACAAAAGTCGATATAGACCTACCAGCACGTTAATGAACGGGAAAAGGTGGCAAAACCTTGAAAGATTTAAAACGTGCCTGAATAGAAAATCATGTAGACTAGTAGGCTATAGCCTATATCTGTAGGCTATAGTTAGCACGGCCACAAAACCCAAAAAAAAACAGCCAAAAATAAAGCAAAAAAAAGAGAGAAGCACACATGTAGTAATGAATGACAGCCGAATGAAAAATGTTGTAGATTGAATTTGCCAGTTCCAATCAGAGTTGGATCAATTGTAATTGGTATTTGTAATTGATGTAATTAATTACAGTTTTTCATGTAATTGTAATGTAATTGAGGCATTTTCATTCTGTGTAGGCTAATTGTAATTTGCTAAAATGTTGGCTCAATTACACTTTCAATTACATTTAGTAGTGTTCCGCCTCAGCTACCACCTTATCCAGTCCTTTTTTTCTAAAACCCCTTCTATTGTAAGAAACGCCATACGAACCAAACTGTTATAATTTGTAATTACCGGTAATTAATAAAATGTTTTGTTTACGAGTAATTGTAATTATTAAATGATTTTTAAACACGTGGCCGTTGGCTTGACTGTAGTGTGTATGTGTAGTCTATGCCATGCCGAAAGGCATCCCTTCATTGTAATTGTAATTTGACATTTTTAGCACTGAGTAATTGTAATGTAATTGAAACATTCAAGGGAGTAATTGTGATTGTAATTGAACTAAATTAATGTAATTGATCCAACTCTGGTTCCAATATTGATCTGGATGAGCAGTCATAATAATAATAATAGGCTAATAGGATGGAGAAAGAAAACCGGACATAAAAGAAACCCATCCTCAAGCAAAAACCCGTTTCGATGTGGCCCAGGAGAGCAGGTGTTGAGCTCTTTCTATGGTCAGATAAATTCTAACAAGTGTAGGCTACATTGCTTTCCTGTATCACAAGAGTAGGCTATAGGCTACAAACAATTTTATCATCATTGACCTTTTTTTCGCCATTTGGCTATTAAAGTTATTGAAAATCCATGAAATTATAATAGCCTACGTTTTGAAAGATGTAAAAATTAATTACAATGTGTAGTATGTCGTGGTATAATATGTCTATTTGTTGAACAAAATATCAAATTTATTCTTGAAGCATATCATTTGTTTTCTACGACATCGACACCCATTGTAGCCTGGTTGTCCAAGAGATTCACTGCAGTAGGCTACCATTAGACGTGAAATGAATGAAAACGAATAGCACAAGTCGTCATCTTTTATATACAGTATTCTTTGTTGACTTTTCGATGATGTGAAATTAGATGAAAGTAAAATGTAATGCAGAACGTCGATCTTATCTCTGCCATCAGTCAACATTGTTAAAAGCATCAAGGACATGGTTTCTTTTGTTCCTTTTCACAGGAGATCATAGACTTCATACGGAAACAGCCATGATTGTACGCAGCGAACAACTTTCAGAGATCCCTTTACTACTAGCGTATTTACCGAAATTTCAAATTAATGCAAATATCAAATATGGAGTTTGCAAATTTTTCGATTGTCTGCGCATGTAGCCTGGACACAGTGGCGTTGACGACCACAGGCTACTTAAGCGCAACAAACTTTGTCGAAAAAGAAGGTTGCATTAACAGGAGTTGTTAAGAAGATTTTTTAGATACAGGTTGAAGATAGAAGGAATAGCAGATGATATTGATTGCTGACCACCATTTTTAGATTAGTTGACTACCTTCGTGACTAAGTGAACTACCTTTTTTTTTAAATCAATGAAAAATATGCTTTTCATTAAAAAAAGACTGACTTTTAGCCTATGCTACAAACAGAAAAAAATTGTTTTTATTCTTTGAGAGGGTAATGACGTAATGAGCTCTGAGCGTTGCGTGAAACAAAATTTTTTAGGAAATAAGCAGTAGGCTACGACCAAGTAATGCAAATCCAGTTTAGCCTGCATGTCAGCAGTGTTGATAGCCTACTTCAAAACAATCGGCAGCAAGTTGTGTGGAGACAAATTAAATAAGAAACGAAGTTAGGATAACTTTTATTATTATAAGAATAAATATACAAATCGTACTTTTGCTCAATAGGCTAACTTGTTACACTTTTCCTTCAGACAATAACTTCAAGATGATTTGAAAATATTTCTTTAACTTATATTGATCTTAATAGCTAATAAAATTTTCGTAAAATCAAACATGCTCAATATTACTCCATCAAAGAAAATTCAAAGAAGCAATTACTCAGTTGATTTTCTACTCCCGCAGACCAACAAGTCCGGTTTAATCATTTCTAATGATGAAAGCAGTGAAGAAGAATTACAGTTGTATCATCAACTTGATAGAATGGTTCCTGATGTCGCAGGCTTGCCAAAGCATGATCAGCAAAGCCACAATCCTGATTTTGAGAAAGAGGATGAAGTATTAAGACTTTTAGAAAGGACGATTACCTACATCTCTTTTCTTCGTCAGAATGTAAGACTGATAGACAAAATAACAAACAAAGATAACATCGCTTTTCATCTGCAAGGGAATTCAGTGAAAAGCAAGAAATTACGAAAGAAAACATCAACAAAGCATGAAAGCCATATCAGTAAAATATACTCCAGTAAAGAAATTCAACATACTCCAAAAATTAAAACGTTGCATTGCTGTGAAATACAATGCAGTTGTAATAAGGATTAAGTGTAAAGTAAGCGCAGTTCATTCATTCATTTTATTTTTCGTCATTAACGCGCCCGGGACGAAAAAGATTTTACCAACTACAATAGTCGATATAGGCCTCCCAGCACGTTAATGAACGGCAATGAACGTTCATAGTTGTTTCAACAGAAGTACTTTTTGTTTTCAAAAACACTTAAATTAATTCCAAACAACTTAGGCTACAAATACTACCCTCGTCAAATCGTTTCCGTCTTCATTATGCACTACAGTTGATCCAAGTCATGACTCCACTTGGGTATATGTTTCTACTTTTTTCCCAGTAATTGTTTTTAAAATAATTTAAATGAATCTGATTTTGTCATTACTGCTTTTGAAGACCAGTAGTTTCTTGAGTTTGAAAGTAGCTTTGTATGGCAAAATTTGATCTAAGGATAGAATTGTCCATCGTGAAACACATAAAAGGGATTTTTTTTCAGGGTGCTAGGTCGGACTATTTCCGCAAATTTTTGAAAGTAGCTTTGTAAGGCAAAATTTAGTTTGTAAATCAGTTGTGGAAGACGAATGATGTTTCCGAGATGTTGTGAAGCGAATAAAAAACCACGTGGCGGAAAAATGCTTAGATAGACAAATAGCTCCTTGTAAAGAACCTCAAAGTAAGACATGTATTAGGCTACGTAAAAATGTTAAATGAGCAGTGATGGGCATTATCGGCGATAATTTATCGGCGATAATTATCGGCGATAAATTTTTATCGCTTATCGTTATCGCTCAATTATTTTTTCAGTTATCGTTTATCGTTATCGCCAAAGGCAATATTTGATTATCGCCGATAATTAATCGCCGATAAATTTTATTTCGGATCAACACACGTGGAAAGACCATGAAAAGTAATATTTTTACTAGCTACCTAGTTAATGAAACTAAAATTAAAACCAGTTCTTCTTCAGTGCCTGAAGTGTATGTGCACAAGTCGTTGTCAAGGGAGGGGGCACGCCCCCCTGCAGCGACGGCCCTGACAACAAAATAATTTTTAGAGTTGCAAATTGCAATGCAATGAAATGCATGCAACAAGTCTCTTGTTGTTTTGCTGCAATCGGCAATCGCGAGTGAATTTTACAATTAAAATGTAAGCGCACAGACAGTACAGATTCCTTTGAAGCGAAGCGAAAGAAATTGGCAAGTGGTTTGTGAAAGTGTCGCAATACGATGCCGCTTTTACATCGGAAACATGGTCTTTCGCGCCACCTCACGATCAACTATTTTATTCTTGTGTTTTCTTTTTTCGTTGGAAGTGTTAGTTTTTAGTAATTGCCGTAAAAAAATAAAATCCCTCTCATCAAAACCTGAAACTTATTGTTTTAAGCGCATTAAATCTTTAGATGAGTAGATTAACTAAAATTGCAAGAACTTGCCTTGAGACGTGCGGTTACGTCACAAACTCAGTTTAAAAGAAAAAAATTCACACACAATAACAACACAAGATCGGTTATAGACTATAAGATCGATTTTTTTCTAGCTTGGCGATATAACTTTAATCCAAAAATAATAACCAAATTCGTAAATGCCATTTAACTTAAAAAGTTAACCCATTTGTGCCGAAAGTGAAAGGATTCAAAAAAATTTTCGGAAAATTTAAATATTGCATAATTATGACCTAAAGAACATATCACAATTATTTTTTTCCTAATTGTGTTTATACTTTTTGAGAAAAAAACCGTCCTATATATAAGACGCTAGGCAAATCCGTTATCAAATTTCACAAGTTTCTTGTGCGTAATGCTTAAGCGTTATTACATTTTACTTATCGCTCAAAGTGATAAATGGGAAATGTCTTGTCATGTCATTATTGTCATCGAGCATTTTATTAAAATAAAAGTTCAAAAAATATGAAGATGAAAATTAGCAAAGTAACACAATATCACTGAAACAAGTCATTGCGGAATATGATATTGCTTGAAGCATTTGACATGCAGACCGACATCACATTTTTTGCATTTTGTAGTAGTTTTTGCATGACAATAGGCGCATCGAGTTGCGTGGTAAAATTATGCTAAATACAGTATAACCTTTCTCATTTACCTATGCGACCTAGCCTACCTCAATCAAATATTTTTATTCCCACTAATACAGTGCCTAGGCTATATTGTAATTCTTATCTCAACAACTCAGCGTTCTGTTTGGTGTTAGAAGTCTTGTCTCCGATTTCATAGAATTTAGACATACGAAGGCGAAGGCGAGCGTTCTGCCATTGCCTTAATGATGGTGTTCACAAAGAAAACAAAAAAAATTATCTGAAATTATCAGTAGGCTAAATTACGATAATTATGTTGTTGTTCTTAAACAAACACGACTAATTTGACAAGCTTGATGGATTTCACAGTATGCATATTTTTACTACTAATAACGCTTAAGATTAGCCTACTAATAAATTTGCAAGCAATTTGCGTTTTTTGGAATTTTTTCAATTATTGCTGACTTTGCTGTAAACAGCCCTTTAAGCAGAAAGCAAAATACAAAGTTTGGAATTTTTTATGGTATTTTCATTTGATTTAATTATTTTTCCTACTGCACGTAAGCGGCAGTGTAACTCAATTGATAAAAGCATCCAACTGGTATCTGAAGGTATAATTATAAGCACGGCGGTTACCTCAGTGGTTTGATTCTGGATCAAGAAGTTGAAGATTCGATACCTACTGCCGCTGTTGTGATTCTGTTCATGCATAACTTACAAAAAGTTTTGTCCCTTTGCAGTATATTATGTTCGATTTTTCGTCATGTTGATGAAAACAGTTCGTGCTGCATGAGATGGGGCAGCGCTAATCAAAAAAAAAAAATTATCGTTATCGGACATTATCGGCGATAATTTATCGCTTATCGTTATCGCTTAACTTTTTTTTGATTTATCGTTTATCGTTATCGCTTTAGGCATTTTTCGTTTATCGATTATCGTTATCGCTTAACTGAAAAATGAGTTATCGCGCCCAACACTGTAAATGAGCAACTACTCACAACGAGTTCTCCTGCTCTTGACCGACTAAACGTCAGCAAAAAACACTCATCAAGAACAGAACCTTATCAAAGAGGAAGTTGCAGTCAAGCTTTATGCTCAGAAGAAAACCCTTCATCCCGTCATCATAGCTGGGATACCAACTATGAGTGACGTTGTCAACATGCACACTATAAAAATGATTCCTAAAAGAAAAGCATGATTTGACTTTACCAATTCATAATTTTTATACTGTATAATTATATTGTTGAATAATTCTAACGTTTATGGCAACGTAACTGCAATGAATTATGGAAAGCTTCAAAGTTATTTTAGTCTATATTTGCATTTTTACAGACTATTTTTGGTTCCTTTGTTTGGTTGGCTAGTGATACAGTTTAGTTTCTTTGTAATTAACTATTTCAAGCTCTTTTGATTTTCGTCTCTACATTTGATTTTCGTCCCTGGTAATTCTTCCGTAAAGTCAGACCAGCAATTTGTCTTACTCATTGCTGCCATCTTCAAACAGTAATATCGTCTCATCGTTAGTTCGCGTGAGTGCGCTCTATAACTCAGCTCCTTGGATTGGAAAGACACAATTCCACAAATGTTTGAAGTTTTTATTTTCTATTAGCTGGTTGTTGCTGATAAAGGAACAAAACGCCAATTGACTAATTTACAATTATTTTCATTTTTAATTTTTAAATTCCAATTATTTTACGTGTGCTTAGTTAGCTTCAGTCTTTTTTTAATAAATACAATAGATTGAGTTTCGCTTTTAATAGTAAGCTAGGCGGTGATGGTTGGTTATTTCACAAGTGTAGATACAAACGACCTGTGTTAACCTGATGCTGCAAGTTCGGTGTGGTAGTAAAGGTTTCTAACTATAGCTTTCGAAACACAGTTACCCAGTCATGTGCAATGAGTTATTAAAATACTTCGTTGCCTAAAACAGATGACAAATAGGCCTAACAACGTGATGGGTTGCAAAAAATTATTTCAACAGAATTAATGATAAAACAAACACCAAAATAATTTCAAAAATTTTTGACGTGATTACATACGGGAGGCTACTTTCACCAGAAAGAATAATTAATTCACTACGCTTAATTGTGATCAGATAACACTAAAGACAGACGTAGTTTAAATTATCTTAGAAGGCAGTTGGCTGAGGCTGTAACAACCCATCTTTAACCTGTCCCTCTCACTCATCAGAAATTGTGTGATGTCGGAAGAGTGACTGCAACAGGGCATCTTTAATCGTTCCTCTCCCTCGCCTCACTCGCCATGGCATGGTGAGATTGCAGTGTTCGCAAGAGTAAGTCTTGCTTTTCCCTGGTAGGTACAATCTGTGTTACCATGGCATGTCAGTATGGTTGGCATGCTGGGTGTTTGGATGTGTCAACGGCTCCCGAAGCGGATGCACTAATGATGAGTTGAGTCAGATAACAAATTCCATTTTGTATGAAGCAAAAATGTAAACCCGCAAGGTGTCACCCTCGGGTAACAACCTTGAGCTCCGACTAGGCAAATGTGATATATTTGCAACCTTGGTTGAGACTATTTACTTCAGTGTAATTGCAGTTGTTTTCATAATTTAAAAACACAAATTGACCAAACTAAATTATTATTAATGTACAAATCTTGTGTTGTACATCAGTCATCACATCATTCGTTGGACGCTCATTGGCAAAGTTAGTTTAAGCGACAAACAAACTTATCAAATATTCTGTTTCTAGGTTTGTCAAGTCATATATTCAGTTGTTGTTGCATTTTTACACATATACATCATTGCCCACTTCTCCAGCACAAGACGTTAATTAAACAAAACAAAACGGAAGTCATGTGAAATGAGATTGCTTTGCATAGACACAAATAAACACTGCAGCATATCAACCTTAATTGACCAATATAGTTGCTGTCAACTTTCTGATAAATTTTAAGCCACACAAAGTTGACAATTGCGCATCAATTTGCGTAAATGTTATATAAAAACTTATTGACTACAAATAAGAAAAAATTGAACACGCACTTAAATGAAAAAAAGATTTATCACCGTAACACACCATGCGCATTGTCATATATTTTACTTCCCAAACGTAGATACAAACGACCTGATTTAGCCTGATGCTGAGGGTTTGCTGTGGTAGTAGCGGTCTGCACTAGCTTTCGGAACACAGTTTCCTAGCCATGTCTTATGACGAATGCCATTTGTCATAGCTAGGGCCGTTGAGAGGATATTTCAGGCTCTGTACCAATGACATCTTTAAGTCCCAAATCAAGGTATTTATAAGAAAAACGCACTGCAGTTAAAGAATACTCTGTGGTTTCATTATGTTTCCAGGCCCCTTGAAAAGGTTCCGGGTACTTAAAATTATCCCGGGCCCGGGTCCAAAAGTACCCTCTGGACCCCTCTGGCATTGTTACTGGTCATAACACACGACTTTTATTAATATTTTGACAATTTTTACACTTCTGCCCTTTTTAGAAAGTTTTAATCATGACGCTGTGATAGTTAATTTGAACCCAACTGCTTTTTGCGTTAATTTACATTCGAGACATTTCTCGAGAGCAGTGGTAATCTTTTGAAAAAGTTTCTGCTACGGGTATAGGCTGTTTATGGGACGACCTAAAACCGTTAACCGCCCCCTTGTACCTCTTCGCGAGGGGCGGAGTGTATATACAATCAATGAAATAAATAAATAAACAACCTAATAAAATAAATTAAGACAAACAACAAAGGGGATTGACTGTTAACATGGTCACCAATGGGACAGCATTTCCAAACGTTTCTCGTCTATCATTTTTATACCACTTGCTGAGCATGTGGCCACACTTCTAATTTGCAGAACCAAGTCAAAACTACAGTAAACTATAATAAGTTGTTCAGCAGCTATAACTTTACAGTTACTTTTGCAATTCTTCATTATGATTAATGAAATAAGTTGTTACTTGAAAATATGAAAATAAGATTCAAAACCAACCATGTATGAAACGATTGAAAAGGGTTTTAACTACAAAACAAACAACAAAAAATATAACAAATATAATTAAACATAGAAAAACAATTCAAAACACCTTTTTTAACATTCCTAGGCAAAACAGATAAAAAAGCAAGAGATATCTATAAACATGATTTTAAGCCTCGCAGAACAACACTTCGATATGTTTTAAGGCTAAATGCAAACTATAATAAGCAAAGCGGAATATTATTACAGTATTTTTATTATTAATTATTTTTATTTAATTAATATTATGTCAGAAATTATTTTTCCAGGGTAATCTGAATTTCATTGAAGTCATCACTCAATGCAGCATCTGAATTAGCAAAACTAAATTTTTCAAGTTTTTGGTAAAACACAACCAACTTTTTGGCTACAGAAGACAGACATTGCATCTGTGAGAAGCTACTGCAACCTTGATAATTCAACAGGTGATATACTCCAACCGAAGGTATGGTTTGTCATTAAATTCGATGACATACAATCGAAGAAATCTTGCTTTAATTGGAGGTTCGAAAAAATTTTTAGCGATTGCATCTGCATCTCCATGTCTAGGGAATACCTGTAAAGTAAAACACAATTTTTTTTGGCGAAATATCTTAATGTTGTGCCTGTGTGTTTTTATATAGCGCTGCATCCATCGCAGACATATGTTGCTCTTAGCACTTTACAGAATAGACAGTGTCAGCCTTAGCCACAGGAAAAAAAGCATTTTGGGATTGCGAACAAAATTTGCCCCAATTTTGTCTTTGCAAATATATTTTCACAAATAACTGGACATTTTTTGCCCAAAATTGAGGCATTTGTTGTAGCGGGAGAGCGACTCGTACGCCCATGTTGTGAACGCAGCAGCATATACCTTTACCATGAATCATTTCTTTCAATGTCGTGCTACTAACTAACAACATGGTTATATGAACTGACAAGGTGCCGAACTCAAGTGTACCAACTCAGAAACTGGCATGCTACTCATCGTGTGTTCATTCTTTCGGAAATGTTTGTAAATATGAATAAACTTTTGTTAAAAGACAAATCAGAATGATCAGCTTAAGTGCCTATCTCAATTATTTTCTGATTGCCACTCACAGCAGAATCATTTCCAAGGATGCATGAATGATAAAAACCGAATATTGTTTTTTTTTTTATAAAGTCGGAAATCGAATGGGCAGAAGTATGTAAAGTTTGCATGGTCAAGTTTGATGGAGTCACAGGTTTAAAAAGTACTCGAAATAATTGTAACCATTTACTTCAAACGTTTAGCAATAATAATTGTAATCTCAATTGATTACTTTAAAGGGATACTAAAGGAAAAACCTTACTTGGCGATTTTCCACGTTCTTTGTGTTTAACTTGCTACCATAAAACGATTTTCAATAAAATTTTGCCCCATTGCGGTCTGATCAGCATTCCTCGCGTACTTTTGTCAGAGCTTTCAAAACCAGAATGGGCCTGAGCAGCGAAGCGTGCGACTGTACAGTCTACGTCACAAAAGACGAGCAATCAGCTGATCACGCAACAGTTGTTAACAACAGTTGTTTTAACAACTGTTGTTTTAACAACAGTTAACAACAGTTTTAGTTACAGGCAAGGGAATATAGGCATTTCGTTTGCGTGGTTTCGATTCCCACTTTCTGTTAATACTCTTTTTTCTTCTGCAACTGAACTGAGTGCAAGAAGGATCTTAATGACTGTAATCAATTGAGTTTATAAGGAAAATTGCCCTACCTTTCTTAACCAATGTGCCGCGGCGCAATGGTGGTAACTGGTTCGCACGGAAAACTGTCCTACGTTAAAGTGCCTACTGTCTTGCAGCCTGTACGTCACAATCTATGTGACGAATCACTTCCTAACTTACAAAACTCATTGTATTTTCATTAAAAATTGTTTAATGCTGAACCAAATCTCTGAAAAAGTTGCCAGCTTGTCAACAACGGATTTATGACTGTAACAATACATTTAGTGAAGATACATTTTGGTTTCAGCGCGTACAAAGACAAAGCTTTCATCGCTTTCACGGAGAGGCAGTGCATTTCAACTTTTATTCGTAGTCATGTCTTCAGTTTGTTTATGACAATAAGCTTTTCTCTAAGTTAGTAGTTTTCTTGTGTTGTAGAATCTGGAACGCTGCAACTGTTCTCCATTTAGCGACATCTTGTAAATATAATAATTCAAGCACCGCAGTCCGCAACAATAAGCGAGAACTTTACTCTGTCAATCTCGGTGACTGGGCCTGGGACCAATGGTTGATCTAAGGATAGAATTGTCCATCGTGAAACACATAAAAGTGATTTTTTTTCGGGGTGCTAGGTCGGACTATTTCCGCAAATTTCGCATTCACAAAAACGCGTAGTCATGCGCAGTTTGCGCACAAGTAAAAACGACCACTTTAACATGTTCTACGGTGAAACCAAGACCAAAAAAACTGTTTGTAGCAGTCTTGCAAATTTTTTGGCACATGATGATGAAATGCCATGAAAGAAAATGACGTCAATAGCCTACAAAACTAAGGCAATTTCAAGAGAGATGTAATTTTTAGAGTAACGAAGTTTTGGATAGAAATTTCAATTTTTTTTACCCGAGGTCTTAGAATATGCCATAGTATCCTAAAATCAGGGCTAACGTTGGATGCCAAAAAAACCTCCCCCTCCTTATTAGCAGTTAAAAAATCACACACAATCACTTTCAATCGTTACTGTTATTCAAATCAAATGGCTTGTACTCAGCAGCGAGCCATGTACTGAGCGAGCCTAAATATAGGCTTAAAAATACAATTACGTCATCATGAACTAAATTCGTATGTTATGTAATAACTGTTTACAATATTGTCTGGGTAGCAGTGTCAATTCAATTCAATTCAATTTATTTTTCTTTGTAGGAAAACAACACCAATGATAAAGTTACAAATAGTGAACGGGAACAAAACCAACAAAAGGAAAAGGTGGCAAAACTACAAAAGTTTAAAACGTGCATGCGATGCAAATTTAAATTACGTACACGAAAGTAAATTAAGCACGGGTTTAAAGTAGATGAATTAGTTGGAAGAACCAGTTGGGTCTACATACCTAAAGCAACTGGAGGTGTGCCAGTTGATGAAACCATGCGGGGACGACTGAACCTTACAACCAACATAAAAAAGAAAAATTAACAACACGAGCATTTAAGAATAAACAATGAACATACGGCATATTATTAGGCTACATATTAAACATATTATTTACATATTAAACATATTATTTACATATTAAACATATTATTTATTAGTTCACTATTTGATTTAGTTCGCTCTGCTTTGCGTTTTTGCTTGGCATTGAGCACTTTTTGTAGTATTAATAGTTTTCATTGTTTTAAACATATTATTTACATATTAAACATATTACATATACAAAATACTATGTACACTTTGTACAGTGCATCGTTTTAAGTAAAATGGAGTGTTCGCAGCAACGACAGTGGTGTGATGTTGAATAGGAATTGATAACTGATGGGTACAGGAATTTAGATTAATTAACTTATTGTTTGAGCATGATATTAAACTGATGATCATGAATGATCATCATCATCATCGTTACGATTCTTCCTCGTATTGAGGATTGGATACAATGCACCATTGTTTTCGATCATGAGCTGTTTGTACTACACTTTTGTAATTTAATTTTGTCTATTTGGAGATGTTTGTTGTCCAAATCATTCTTGGCCTGCCTTTGTTTCTTTTACTGTTTATCTTCCATTCTATTAATTATCTCTGTAGTGAGTTTTGCCTTATTGTGTGTCCGAAATACTTCATTTTTCTTCTTTTAACTATTTGTAAGAGATTTTGCTTGAATTGAATTTGGATAATACTTCTTCGTTAGTGATCTTTCGTTTCCATGAAATCTTAAATAGGCCTATTCGCCTGTAGGCCTATGTCCAGAGCTCGAAGACATCGCTTCGTTTCTCCATTTTTTGTGATACTGTCCAAAGTTTTAGAATTGTATAAAATAGTTGACCAGATATAGCATTTTAATATCCTTTGACGAACTGCTAAATTTAAACTTGGACATGACTTGGATTGATTAAAACATTTTTCATTTTTCCAAATGCAGTTCTTGCAATTTCTAACCGCCTTAGAATTTCATGGTCACACCTCTCATCTTCAGTTATTGAATGTCCAAGATAAGAAAAATATTTTAGTTTTTTTATATTTTCATCGTTAATTATAATTTGGCGTGTCTGGTGATTTTGAGATTATCATTGATTTGATCTTTTTAAAGTTAATCTATATATTAAATTCGTTATCAATAGAGTTAACATTGTCAATTTTTTTTTTGAAGATCTTCTTGCGATTCAGCTAACAAATCAGTATCATCACCATAGCGTAAATTTGTTATGTTCAAACCGCCAATTTTTATCCCTTTCATATCATCAATGTATCGAAAAATCATTTCTGTATATAAATTAAAAAGACATGGAGAAAGTACACATAGCCTTCACAGTTCACAGATATGGATCAGCGCATGGAATTGCATGCGTACCTGCCTATAAACATTGTGATGATAAACACGCAAAACCGACTTCCGTTTTATTTACAATCTATTAAAGAAAAATCAGTTGAATTGAATTAGAAGTCATAAAAACATGACTCAGATGATGGGGTGTAAACCGTTTACTTTATTGTAAAGCGCAGTCAAAATGTTTGAGTTCTAACAGTAACATAGTCATTCAAACGTCGTCTCCTACATGGTCTAGTGGTTAGGATTCCTGGCTTTCACCCAGGCGGCCCGGGTTCGATTCCCGGTGTAGGAACATTTTTTTATTTCTATTTTCCTCCACACGCAAGGAGAATATTAATTTGACGTCATACCATTTTTAAATAATGATTTGATTTTTGTTTTTAACAGCATAATTGTTGTTTATGTTACAAGTGCAGATACAAACGATTTGTTTTATTAGCCTGATACATTTTTAAGTCTGTGACAATAAAAAAGTCCAAAGCAGACAATACATTGTTGAAATGTTCATTGCATCACGCACTGCAGTCTGCACAACAAACAGAGGGTTGCTACAGCAGTGAAGTTTCTGCTTACAATACATTGTTGAAAATTCATTCCATCTTGCGACCGGAAGATTTCGGGCGAAGCGGGTGGACCTCGCGGCATAGCATCTTTTCACAAATTGGAACTAGGGGGGCAAATTTTCATAAAAGGGCACTTTTAGCGCGCGAGTTATGTTAAAAAGGGCACTTTTCGCGCATAAATGATGGGGAAAAGGGCATTTTTTTTCTCCAGCGTGAACATGTAAGCTTAAAAATGTAGATATCTCAGGCAAATGGTGGGTAAAAATGTATATTATATCATACCTAGACTAAACTTTTGAGACCGATTTGATTCCTATATTCACCCCGCCCACAATATTTTATAAATATAATTATGTAATAAAATGTAATCTATCAACATTTAGTTGCAGAGGTCTCTTGTAGGCTACTAAAGTAGAAAGAAACAACTAACACAACTGCTAAGATATCATAATGAGTTGAATCTTTGCAGAATTAGATGATTCCAAAGAGCTGGTATTTTATTTTGATGAAAATCAGGAAATAAACTTCGGTAATTCAGACATTTAGAATCTCACACAAAATTTGAGGTACTCACAATACAAATTGATAATTAATCTGTTTGAATGGAACATTAAGGATATTATAAGTAAGGTCAAAGGTAGGCTCATAAGTTCTAAAAGTATGCTGAAGCTTTCCATTTAGCTGTTCATCCTTTAACTTAGATCTAACTTAAACAAAAAATTAAGTTTTAAAAATTGCCCACCTAGTTTCAAACTAGGGGGGCAAAGAAAGGGTTAGGGGGGCAAGCAAAGAGACTGGGTGGGCAATTGCCCACCTAGTTTATATGTGAAAAGATGCTATGCCTCGCGGGGACCAATTTCTACCACTCTTACATCCATAAAAGTTGCTAAATATGTTAATAACTCTACAAAACGATGGGTTTCGGTTTTTGTACACCACAGTTTTTTGCGAGTTGTGTCAGCAAAGAGACGTATTTTTTGCAACTCAACGATCACAGAATATTAAGAACTGAGTTAGCAGCGTAATAAAGCGTGGTATTGTGGAAAGCAGTGGCGTAGCCAAGGGGGGGTTCAACTCCCCCTTTTGGCACGCGTGTGACGTCACGATCTTGAGAATGATGCTTTATGTCTCTAAAACAAAGTTTGCCTAATGTTAAAAGAAACTGTATTAAAAGAGCGAGTTTTGCCAATACCAAAGATTCAATTATCTCAGCCAGGAATTAGCAACAAGAAAACATATAGAGACTTAGCTTTATTTCCGAACAATGCCGAAGAAAACATGATCTTATCCTTTTGCTATGCCACCGGACAGCACCATTTTACAAGAATATTCATACCATACCCACATTTCTGTTGAAAATGCTCTCAGAATGCAGCAAATTCAAAGTAATTTTTCAAATTTTTCTGGGGAGACCCACCGCCGCTGGGTGTCGTCTTATGCCAACACGCCGTCTGGCTTCGCCCGCCAGCCGTCAACCCCCTTCCCCCCCTTTCATAATTCCTGGCTACACCACTGGTGGAAAGCAAGATGAAAAATAGTGTTTTTATACAATTTCAAGAAAATGTTATCGAAAATTGGGCTTAAGGGTGTTTAGGCCTTGCTTTTTTATTGCAAAAATGAATAGAGGTAATTCCGGACCGGGCTAAATTGGGCTTAGCGGCAGATCAGACCCAGCTTCGCAAAAGTGAGTATGGTAACTAATTAAATACGAAATAAATACCTGCACAGTCGAGTTGCCAGTGCCACTGTTCGATATTCAAAAAAGCCCCGGTTCGTCACCACCCAGGAGCATATATCCCAGACAGCAAAATCGGCCATTTTTACATTGATTTGACATCCGCAGAAGTTAAATCATTGTAAAAATGACGAATTTTGCTGTCTGGGATGTAGCTGTGTCTTTGGCAAGACACTTAAAAGGCATGCCTGCAGGTGGGCACGTAGACTGGCTTCCTTGTCTTTACATCCAATTAATTTAAATCTTCAACTGCCACTCTTTCAGGCGCAAGGCCGTATACAACAAACAAATAAAAAAATAAAAAAAGATTTGAGAAAAAAAATTACGTTTCGTTTAAATTTGTATGGGCACTGCTGTGGTGTTCATTTCACTGATATTTTTTGGTAAAGCTGAACAGTTAGCCTAACATGTTGTTATTTCGTTTCCAACGAGTTTAGTTTCCAACGAGTTTTGCTGTACTTACAATCTGTATTGCTGGTTTTAGTTTTGTTAAAGAGAAGCAGGTGATCTGCTCGAAAGCGTTTCAATAAAATATGTAGCCTAGCCTACATTGACATGTGCAGTTATAGCTATTGCTCATGTTGATACATTGATCTCAGGAAGTTGATTAAACAATGAATGAACAAAACGTAGATCTTAGATCAAAAAAGGTTGCTTGAACAATGTCAACTCCTGTCTATTTGGAAATGGAGTGAATTTCAATGTAAAACATAAACATGAGATATGCAACCCAGTGTGTCAAAATATTCAAAACAAATAATAAAACGACGTTTAAATAACGTGCGCTGTTGCCAAATAGACAGCTGTCTGTTGCCACAAACCACATGCGCATTGCGCAAGTCACATTCGTATTACTACATTGATTGATCGAGACGCACGCCAGCTGGAGACTGGAGAGAGTGATAGTTTGAATTTCCCGCTTTTTTGCGACCAATGAAAAGTCAAACCTAGCAATAAGATTTTATGTTTAATATTGAAATGTTTCGAATCAGCGTTTATAATAATTTGATACTGTGTCGTCCAGTGGCGCCGGCAGGGGGGGGGGCAGGCGGGGCAGCTGCCCCCCCAATGTTTTGGGCATCATCTTTTTAAATTTTTTTTTTTATTAATACATATTAATATTATTTTTTTAATATTTGGATCCCAACCTCAAGTAAGTCAACTCAAGTTGCAAGGGGGGGAGGTAAAAGCTCTCTCTTTAAAAAAAAGTATGGAAAACCTTGATGACTAAATTGTACAGTAGATAAAAAGATTTTCTACAGAAGCAAAGATATAGACTTTTTAAAGTTTTAACTAACGTCACATTGATGTAGAAAAATAACAACCTGTTAAATTTTTGATACCTCACACTCCCATGACTTCTTCCGCGCGCATTTTGGCATTGGTTGCATTTTGGCATTCTTAAGTTGTAAAGGAGACTCAATTTCTCCAATATTTGTCATTTATGTTTCTTCTTTAATCTCAGCAGAGTATAAAACTTGTAAAAGTTTTTCATCCATACGACGTCATGAATGAAATTATATCTCAAATCGGCGTAATGACGTGACATCATTTGAACATTTTACCGAATAATAAGTTAACAAATTCGATCGTCAAAAGTGGTTTGGTGGTGGTAAATATTACGTAATGAAAAAACTGTGATCAGGTTGGAAGACATTACGTCATGTATTTTCAATACAAATATGAAGTTTAAAATTTATTCTTTTGTTCATAGTCGTAATCCACCTTCAAAGCGATACTACAAAGAACAATTTTCGATAAGGGGGGCATCAAGAATAAGTCGACATCACTTTTAACCCGCTCCTGGAGTCTTGCTCAGTTTGGGGGGGGCTGTCAATTCTTCTTATGCTTTAGGAGTGATATCTCTGTTATTTTGGCACGGTTTCAAAATTTGGGATTCACTTTGTAAAATTATTCACGCTGAGCATATCCGAAAATTAAAACTACGTGAATTTTAGAACTGCTCATATACGTTGAAATGTTGAGGTCACTTATAAGTGTAATTTGTAGCGTGAGTTTACACATTATTTTTTGGAAGAGTAATGAAGAACGTGCATAGTAATGTTGTGATTAATTTTTTTTACATTATTTTGCATACAGCCAATGCCCTTCACGCTTTGAAACAGTTAGGATTACGAGACATGGGCCAAATTAATTACTTTCATCCAGCTGGTGGGAAAATGTTTCACAATAAAATATGAAATATTTCAGAGGATGTGCTGAGAAATGCCTTATATCTTTCAATTTATAACCTTTATTCGCTCAAAATTTCAGCTCAATAGAGGTGAATAAAAGTTAGGAAAAGTCAAGAAATCTCTTATTCGCAACCTCAGTGGTTTTAGAGATACAACTGTTGATACAAAAAAGTTGAATTGATAGCCCCCCCCCCCCCCCCCCAACCTTCAAAGGGTTTGCATTGAGTCAACAGATCTATGCCTTAAGGTTTACGTCAGCTCTGGAGATCAGTAAAATATAAGGTTGTCATCTTCAGTGCAACAAGACCATTGATTGATTGGTTAAGTGAGGATTCGTAGTCCCATTGCTTTCATTTTGAGTGATCATACTGATTTTCAATTTATTCCTACAAGACGTTACGTAATGAAAAAGTATATAACTAAGGTTGGAAGACATTACGTCATGTCTTATCAATTCAAAATGAAGTTTAAAATTTATTCTTTTGTTCATAGTCGTAATCCTCCTTCAAAGCGGTAATACAAAGAAAAATTTTCGATAAGGGGGGCATCAAGAATATGTTGACATAACTGTTAAGGTTTACGTCAGCTCCGGAGATCAGTAAAATATAAGGTTCTCATTATCGTGATTGTAAGCCGCGGGAAATTTTTTCTCTAAAAAACAGATTCCCGGGAAGCTAAACATTTTTTCCAGCCCTGGTAGAAAACAAGAGAAATTAAATAATATACCACTATCTTGCATGTCTTGCACCAGTGGCGTAGCCAAGGGAGGGGGGTTCGGGGGTTTCAACCTTTCAAATTGAATTTACGGATGTTAATTATTGTTTACAAGAAAAGTTTTAGCCTATGATGTAATTTCTCGTCAAACTGTACAAGGATGCAAGCCATCTGCAACTGCTGAGATCGCTTGTTCGATCTAGATTAACATCTAAACAGCTATTCGTTATACAAAACTTGAATATATCAGAAATAGCCTAAAGTAACTTCATTGTCTCAATGCTTTTTGTTTGACACTCACCAAGATGTATGACCTCTATGACGTTACATTTTCTAAACTTTGGGTTGACTTCAGAGCATAAAAGTTAGTGACTTACGGGAATAAGATCGTTTTTTGAATCAACCAAGGAGAAAATTGATAAATAATAAAACTGTAATAATCTCGCAAAAAAAAAGCAATCAACCTATGTCTCTAAAACAAAGTTTGCCTAATTTTAAACAAAACTGCATTAAAAGAGCGAGTTTTGCCAATACCAAACATTCAAATATCTCAGTCTGGAATTAGCAACAAGAAAACATAGAGACTTAGCTTTATTTCCGAAAAATGCCGAAGAAAACATGATCTTATCCTTTTGCTATGCCACCGGACAGCACCATTTTACAGAAATATTCATACCCACAATTTTGTTGAAAATGCTCTCAGAAAGCACCAAACTGAAAGTAATTTTCCAAAATTTTCTGGGGGAGGCCCCCAGACCCCCCGCCGCTGGGTGTTGTTTTAGGCGAACACGCCATCGGGCTTCGCCCGCCGGCTGTCAACACCCCCCCTTTCATCCGGTTCGCGCAAGAAAATGTTTCTTATTTACCAGACGTGAAGATTAGTCTCAGAGCAAATTAACATCCAGCTGCTGATTTTGTCTTTGTTTTGCTTTGTTAAACTGTTCTGAAGTGTAAATTTACAACGCGCTTTAAAATACAGGAGCAGTGGCGGCTCGTGCCATGGGGCTGCAGGGCTGCAGCCCCGCCTGAAAGAAAGAGAAAAAAGGGAAGATATGTTTTCCTCTGTGTTTGTCCGACCCGATTACTTTTTTCACTTATGGATTGCGGATTGAAAATTAAAATATTTAAAAATTTGTTTGGAAACATGGCTTTGGGACAACATTCTTTGCAGCCCCAGATTTTGGATTTCAAGTGCTCTGATTGGCTAAAAAATATCCTTGAAGCTCCACCTCTTTTGGTATTTTACAGAATACATAACAGCAATTTTTGAATCTGTTGGGGCTGCATGGAAAACAGCCCCCCCCCCCCCCCTAACCGAATAATTCTACAGACTTTTTAAAGTTAAGTTTTGTTTCGCAGAGTAGCGATGAGACATGACTGTAAATGTGATAGCTGTAGGATTAGGGTATTCAACAGGTTATAGGATGTACCGGTACTAGGGCAAGAAAACAACAGTGCTAGGACAAGAAACAATAGTGCTAGGACAAGAAACAATAACTTACACTGGATCTCGAACCTCAATCGTCTTAGGCTACTGTGTGACTGTGATGTGCAGTCTGACCATAAAAAGAGCTCAACACCTGCTCTCCTGGGCCACATCGAAACCTGCTTTTGCCTGAGGATGGGTTTCTTTTATGTCCGGTTTTCTTTATCCATCCTATTATTGTTATTACAAAGTGGCTATTTTTACACACTTGTTGCCATAGTTACAATCAGGTGTTGCCAGAGTTAGGATTAAAGTTAGGTAGGGTTAATTAAGGTAAGGGTTAGAGTTAGGAATAAGGTTAGGGTTTTGATCTTTGCCCAGTTTTGATCTTTGCATGTGACTCCATGCTGCTGAGGGTTGGTATAGTATTTTCTAGGGCAAGGAACGATAATTGTTTCCACTCAGTGATCCGTCAGGAGTGATAGATAGTTAAGTTAGGTGCTTCACTAGTGTCTGCCCTCTAGGTCTAGTACCGGTATGCTGCAGAAGTGCATCTACATGAATGATTTATCTTCTGAATTAAACGGTCTTTCTGTTGGCTGCTGCATTGGCAACTCCTGTCTTCAATCATTTAATGTATGCTGAAGGCTTGTGTTGTTTTGCATCAAGTGTCAAGGGACTCCAGAAACTCATCAATGTTTGTCAAATGTATGTAGTTTCTCATGACATTATATTTAATTGCAACAAAACTGTTGGTGTTTTATATAAAGCCTAGATGTTGAAATTTGGGGAGCAAGTCTTTTAGGCGCAGACAGTTAGGCGCGGGTCAAATAGGCGCGCACACTGTGCCGTCAGGATATTTAGGTGCGAAGCACTGTGGCGCCCGTTCATTTAGGTGCTATTCCTAGTAAAGTCTGCAGATTGTATCAGCTTGGCAGGTAGGGCAATGCTTTTCACACAAAATGTTATATTGAACAAAAAAATATGTTGTTTTGTTAATGCGCGACTGCGCGTGCATTTACTTGTTGTTAGTGTTGGCTTCAATGAGTGAAGCTGCTTTGTCCGGCAATGCTTTTCACACAAAATGTTATATTGAATAGAAAAATATACATATTGTTTTTTTAATGGGCGTGTTCGGCATTTACTTGTTGTTAGTCCAGGTTTGCGTCGGCGACAGCTTTATCAATAAATTATTCAAGTTTCCGAACATGACTGAGTTCACTTTCAGTTAAGTCAAATAATAACTACACTAAACAGTAAACATCAGTAAAAAATATGCTGTAGCCTATATTCAAGCGGGTGGTAGGCTTGAGTGAAGACTGAAGAGTAACTTAGTTTTCCGTCAAAACCCCGACTAGGTTTTGCCAAAGCTGAGTTGATACTATCTGCAGACTTTACTAGGAATAGCACCTAAATGAATGGGCGCCACAGTGCTCCGCACCTAAATATCCTGACGCCACAGTGTGCGCGCCTATTTGACCGGCGCCTAACTGTCTGCGCCTAAAAGACGTGGACCCGAAATTTGGCTATAATCCGATCATATATAATACGGTATTTAAATAAAAATCGTATCTGCTTTGAGACCCTTGAAATATATTGGAGTAATAATTAACGCTTCTACCTGATGATAAAGACATGAAACGACAATTACGGTCATTGTATTGTTCTGAAAACATGTTAAAAGCAAGGTTTTCCAAACGTTTGATTGCTGTTAAAAATGTGTTGTTTCGTTCCTATTGTATGCCTTTATATGCCTGTCAACTATGGTGTAACTATCTTCTATCCAGTAGTAATCGCTTACGTGTTGGATACAATAATTGTTACAGAATGTTGTTTAATCTGCAGAGACGATGCAGCATCACCTCTGCATTCGTTGATAACAATATCACCATTTTTCAAGCTTTCATTTGTAAAAAATTATATCAGTTTGTAACCCGCTGTAACTTGTCTTCCAACCAATGGATATATGAACTAATGCGAACAGACTGTTACACTCAATCTTTGTATTTGGTACATTACGACTCAGCTCTTCGGAGTTGAGTATCTGCTTTGTTTCTACTTTCATCTTGAGTCTGATGCAAATAAATAAAAAAAAAATATCATATATATATGGATACTCTTATTTTGACTCTGAATCTACCTTCATTTAAAAAAATTGACAATGATTTCATTTGTCTTAACAGGTTTATGCTATAATAATTTACACTTTAATTGGAACATTTTGCAATTTATATACAATGGATAATTCTGTAATGTCATTGAAAAAAATTAGGTTTTCCCAGTTGTCTCTGCAAGAAAAACTTAGCATCAAAGCACAAGGAAGACCCACTCCAAACCTTGACATTTCCCAATCATCCACCAGTAGAGGTAACCCTTATGCAAGGAAGTTTAACAGAAATGTGTATGATGATCATGACTGGCTGTGTGGCTGCAACAGTGAAAATGCTTTCTTTTGCTTTCCCTGTTTACTGTTTGGTGGAGATCAAGAACACTCCTGGACCAAAGTAGGTGTGAAAGACCTGAAACATCTCAGTAGAAAGACAGAGAAGCATAGTAGATCAACTTTCCACATGAACAATACTTTGAGTCTTTCAGTGCTTGGCAGAGTTAATATTGCTACACTTATAGATTCTGGATATCAACTCTCCATTACTAAACATAATGAAGAAGTAACGAAGAACAGAACAGTATTGTCAAAGATTATAGATTGTATAAAATTTTGTGGCAGATTTGAATTGCCATTAAGGGGACATGATGAAAGTCAAGGCTCAAAAAATCCTGGTGTGTTCATGGGGTTAATTGATTTTGCTTCCAATCTTGACTCACGCTTCCAAAATCATTTTAATTCTGCAAAGGTATTCAAAGGTACATCCAAAACTATTCAAAATGAGCTTTTGGAAACGATTCTTGAGCTTTGCAAAAGCAAAATTAAAGAAGAAATATCACAGTCTGAATTTGTAGCAATCATGTGTGATGAAACTACTGACATCTCAGAGAAGACACAGATGGTGATTGTACTACGGTATGAAAGTCATGGGAAGCCTGTTGAAAGATTTTGGGGTTTTTTTAATCCTGCTAACCAGACAGCAGAAGCTCTGTCTTCAATCCTATTTCACTATTTCAGGAACTTAAAGTTTTGCTTGGGAGCAATACATCCAAACTTGTAGCACAAACTTATGATGGTGCTGCTGCTATGAGTGGTGCAAGAAATGGTGTGCAATCAAGAATCAAGCAAGTATATAGCAATGCACACTTTGTCCATTGTTATGCACACCAGCTAAACTTGGTTATACAAAAAGCCACTTCGCAGAATACCAGTGTCAGAGTCTTTTTTAACAGTCTTTCGGGAATCCCAAGTTTTTTCTCCAAATCTCCTCAAAGAATGGCTGCTTTGGACCAAGTTGCTCAAAGGCGTATTCCTCGCCCATCAGCAACACGATGGAATTTTAAAAGCAGGACGGTGAATGCTGTATCGGAGGTAAAAGACGCACTTATAGAATGCTGCTCAACTTTGGAACAAAGCAACTCTTCGGTGACTGGCTTTGCTGCTGCTGGTATAAAACGAATGCTCATAGATCCAAAATTTGTGTTTTGGTTAGATTTCTTTTCGAAAATCATGCCTCATGTTGACATACTGTTTGCTCAGCTGCAGTCTGTGGAGCTTGAGTCATTCAAAGTGCAGTGCTCTCTGGATAATTTTCTGTCAGCAATACAAAGAATAAGGGAAGGCATTGCTGCAGACAATGAGTCACCTTCACCCACACGGAGAATGCCTGAATCCCAAATCATTGATGCTAAAGAAGTATGTGATGTTGTCTTAATGCAGTGTCAAGAAAGGTTCAAGTTCACCAATCATCTTGAAGCAAGCACTTTATTTAATTTGAAAAATGCTTCACAATATGCAAGACAGTTTCCAGAAAAAGCTTTAGAAAAATGTTGTGAAGCATACCCTATGTTAATCAAAGACAAGCTCAAACCGGAGCTGTCTGTTCTCTATTCTAGAAATGACATGCATTCAGTGAGTGGACTTGTGCAGCTGCTTTCGTTGCTAAACCTGGAAGGAATGCAATCAACTTTTTCTGAAGTAATAAAGCTAGCTAAAATTCTACTTACCACTCCAATGTCAACAGCAGAACCAGAACGTTGCTTTTCATCACTGAAAAGGATTAAAACCTTTTCCCGCAGCACCATGTGTACTGAAAGACTTTCTGCATTAGCCATGGTGTCAATAGAAAATCGCTTAATAACTGAAACCAAAGATTTCAACGAGAGGGTAATTGACCATTTTGCCATGGCAAAAAGTCGCCGAATGGAATTCATCTATAAATAAAGGTCCGCTGTCCTTTATATGTGATGCTCAGTAATGTGTAGCAAAGAGTAAATGTGGCACCTATGGCTTGAGCGAGATCAATGGTTATAATTACAATATGTGTGTGTGTATTTGTTTGTTTTTGTAATGTTAGGTTCAGTCGTGTTCTCATTGCTTTAAGAATTGGCGCTCCAATTGTTTCTGGAATGAGGAGGCGACTGATTCTTAACTAATTCATCTACTTGTTTTAAAGTGTCAGGTTTGGTGGCCGTGCTTAACTATATTTATCGATGCATATACCGCAATATTAGATCCTTTCATGCACGTCTTAAACCATTAAGGTTTTGCCACCTTTTCCTTTTGTTGGTTTTGTTACTGTATTTCTTTTTTACAATATCATTTCTTTTGCATTCTGTCAAAGAAAAATAATTTGAATTGAACTGAATTATACTTGCCATCCAGTGGGCATTTATACTTGTGATAGAATTGAGATTTTGTCTTTGTCCTTCTGTATTGTGATACATGCAGGGTTGCTAGCTGGCTTCAGCTGGCAAAAGATAATTTTTGTAGGAAAGAATAAAAAATGTTAACTTCCAAGCATTTTTAGTTCTGGAGCAGTGGGTGCATACATGCAGGGTGCTCCAAAAAAGATGTAGCTACGGTTATACTACATGTATACTGCAATATACTGTGTGTGTGCGAAGATTATGTACTTTGTAATGAGATCGTTTTTAACTGCAAAAAGTCGTTTGCTATGTATTTTCTAACTAATCACTTAAAGTTAAATTTAAATCCAATTTCACGGCTCAACGGAAGTCAAATCAAATCTGTAGATAGCGTCAGATACTTGGGTGTGTTTCTTGACACGACAATGTGTGATGACAAGGATATAAACCGACAAGTACGATCATTATACTGTTTTACCAATAAATTAAAATTTTACAAGAGCTCCAGTGAAGTTAAAAATGTTCTCTTCCGTTCATATTGTACCCCAATGTATGCATGTCACCATGGGAAAATTATCACCAACGTGAATTAATCGCTTGCGTGTTACATTCAATAATGCATTTAGAATTATTCACCATTTGCCCAAACATTATAGCGTAGGCTACGTGAACATCAAGTCTTGTGTAACATTGTATGTCATATAACATTTGATGCATTACAACGGAAAAGGGCCTTTTTTTGTTGGGTAATGTGAATCATCGTCAAACTCTATTGTTGATTCCCTGATAAGGTATGACTGCTATCGTAACTCAAACTACCTCCTTCATTATAATACCACTATGTAGGCTATGCCGTTACCTAGCCTTGATGGCTGCTATGGCACAGCAGTGATATCAACATTCATCGATTGATAAAGTTTAAATTTCTTTTTATAGTTGGGTGTTTGAACAGATTAAGTATGATATTTCATTTTGAATATTGATTTTTGTTTCGCATGTTTAATTTGTGTGATATGGATCGCATGATCTGAAATGGACGATTGATTAATAAATTTATTGCTTACTTCAGCGTCATTCCTGTGAATGTACTTCTGTTTGTCTTTTGTTTCTGTGTATTTTTTTGTGTGGATCGTATGTGGACAATCGTGTCCGATGCCGGCGATCGACAATAAATATTTGCAGACAACAAACTGAGCGAACTATTGAGAAAACGACGAAGTGCATACAACATAGTTTGATTTGTATTTAGCACTGATTTTGAATATAAAAATTTGAAATATTAGTATTTTTCAAGCTCTACAGCAGCATTTTTGACTGTTATTCCACTCCCAAATTTTTTTTGAAAATGCTCTCAAAATGCACCAAATTAAATGTAATTGTAAAAAATTTTCTGGGGGAGGCCCCCCAGACCCCCCGCCGTGGGTGTCGCCTTCGGCGACACGCCCGCAAGGTTCGCCTGATATCGCCCTCCAACAATTCTTGGATATGCTGCCTTGCAGCCCCCCCAATTCAGGAGGCCACCAGCCGCCACTGTACAGGAGCACAAATAACTGATTGCGATACAATCACTTGACTTTTCCATTTTACAAAAACATGATAAAGTATTGCATCTGCATGTTTACACCGCAATTCTATACTAGGCTATTACTGTTCTATGAAGTATACTGTGTGTGATACTTTGTAAATCATACTTTTTATGCCTCTTCTAGCTGTATTGTAATATCCCAAATAGAGAAAGTGTTGTTACTTCATAACTCAAAGTTTTATATCAGACACAGCAGAAAGTAAAAGTTTTCAAAAAGACATTATGTCAAAACATCCTGTCATTTTCCCTCTGTCAGAATGAGAACAAATAATGCTTTTCTGAAGAGGTAGGCTATGTCTAGGCTTGCCATTTTTAAGAAAAGCCAATCCTGGACGCATATTGAAAACTGCAAATGAACTCAATGTAGGCCTAGTAGCCTACAAAACAATTTAATGCAACTAATTAATTAACATGGGCAAATTACCAATATATGTAGGCTAGGCCTATTTCACCAACGAAAACGAAAGATAATACGAAACCAAGGAAGTTTCCAGAAATATTTGATAAAACTACCATTCAACGTTTTATAGGCAGAGAAAACTTTTTCTCAAACCGTTGAAAATTTCATTATCAAATCACCGCTTCAATGCGTGATGGAAATCTACAGATAAATCTGCATCAGACATTGCAGAGTGCAAAAACAGTGTTGCAGAACGCGTTTTCGAATATTAAATTCTCATCAGTGCAACTACGTTTATGAACGCAATAACAACGATTAAATTTAAACTCAATACAATACATTACAAACATTATAAGGACATATTCTCAGTGTTCAATTGAATATTAATAAATCCAGAGACATCAGAAAATCACTTCCCGCATGCAATTCCAGACCTACATTACTCGGTTAAGTTTTTTTTTGTTAAAACAAACTTAATGTTCAAAGCAAAAACAGCCATCACAATGAACATCTACCGAAGTATACTAATTTACAGTGCTTAGATAAGCAATGAAAATATTTTAAGACAGAAGTGACACAATTTTCTTTATTGTAGTTGTTAAATAAGGCCTGTGTGATTTTCTGCAATGTTGTTTGTATCGCCTTCGATTCTTGAATTTGGGGCATAGGCCTAACATCAAACATATAACATGATTCAGAGTCAATAATCTTTATTATTCTTATATGACAAAAATATGAATCACTTGGCGTTTCTGGCCTAAACGAAGACTAAGTCGTCACTAAAAAACTTAGGTCTCTTCTCAAAAAATGGTGTTAACTGCCTTTCAGTGGTCTATTCCTGAATGTTTCAGAAGAAAGTGTTTCAACACAGCTGCAGCCTAGCATTTTGTTTTAGAAATCATAGGTCGCTTATTTAAAAATTGCTTTTTACCAAACTTACTATTCATCCAATTTTAACAATTGCATTTTACTGGTAACCTCTGGCAATCCAATACCCAGAAAAGTGCTTCATTTGTTGTGATTGCAACAGTATGATTTGACTGAAAGGGTTATTTTTGGCATTGTAACAGTAAGAAGTTCCTATTTAGAACATACAGAGTGAGCAATAAGGTGAACGCTATACCAAAGCTCTGTGTAGCCGAGTGGTGAAAACGTCTGCTTGATGTGGGTTCGACACCGGTCCGGAGCACGCAGCTGTGTCTCAGCAGAGACACTTAATGATAAGCCAAAATAGGGGAAGCATTAAACTCGAAGACTAATATGTCACTTCCCTGCCGTCTGTTGTATCGCATCTGTAATCGCAGTGTAGGGTACTGTATTTTATCGCAATGGGCTCAAATAAAAGCATGATTGTTAGGCCTATTAGTATTGTGTTTCGCAGTTAATAACGCGACGATTATAGCGATGAGATAGCGATTATTGTGATGAGACAATCAAACTGGCAAAAACAATTGCCTATCCACTTATTGGAGTAAGTTGCCAACGTTTAAGTTGCAATTTTCTGCATTATTGATTTTCATATGTAATCTGAAGTCGGCACTTTGCTGTCTTGTACATTGTCATTCGCTCACCAGCTCAGTCGCCAGATGCGAGTCATTACTTTGCAGAATGAAGAAGAGAATCATTGCACAGATTTCAAATACTCGAGCATACTCTAGCGGAAGTTGATTTTTACAAAAAACATCACATGATCGCAATAAAGAGTTGCATTGTGTGATAGATAAACTGTTTCTTTGATGGATGGCCCACTTGGTAATTATCGACACAACGGGAAATGAGCATAACCCACAAAAAAACTCTGCAGTTCCATATTTCAATTGCATATATCTCATTCGAAAACCAAACTTTAAGATTTGATTAACTTTAACAAGAATAGCAAATCAAACAATGTTCATTTTTCCCAAATTATGTTTTAATATTTTGTTAATTTAATGAATTGTATTTTACATTGATCCAACGCTTTCAGACGTTGAATCAATGTAAAAAAACGGATTTTGCTCTCTGGTTAACCAGCTATGTTTAATGAAGCATACAGAATTTTTAAATAAATTTGTCATACGCAATTTTACGATAGGCCGCATAATTAGTGCTCAACAAAGTTGTGTGCAGATATGGAAGCAATCACGACCTGAAATGATCCAACTTAATAGCCTTCAAATCTGCTTATTAAATGCAACTTAAGTGACTTTTTAATGAAGATGGTTGAAAACTTAATGAAGCAAAGTGTTGCCATAAACGAATAAAAATATGACGGTATGTTAATAATGAATATGGTAATTATTGAAGAAAATATAGGTTTGCTCTAGTCAGTGAATAGAAGGTTTACTGGTCATAGGCTTGTTTTGTGATATTGGGCAATTTAGCGTTGACCAAACTTATACAATTTTAAACGATACATCAGCGCTAATGCAACATGAAAGATTTTCAGTTTATAACAAGAAGGAATTCGATAAAAGAAAACAAAAGTATTGTTTGTCAAATGGACAAATTTGCGTGGGAACCATTCTATCAGCTGCTGGATGATAGCAAGTGCTCCCTTGAGTATGTTGAGAAAGTACCTCAAAGACCGAGATAAACCTGACCAGCTCACCGTAACTTTCCCAAGGTTTTGGTCTCAAAAGTATCCTTTGTTGTGTCGACGTTTAGCGAGGTAAAAGTGATGTCAAAATTACCAGAAGTAGTCGCAAAGTTTTCGTTTCAGCGTCAATCGCAGATGGGCTGTGCGTGGGAAGACGAACAGTAAAGAGATAAATGCGATCCCGGTGCGTAATATTTCTTCGCATAATTAAGTTTATTTGGCGTCGATAACATCAAACTGACGTCGATTTTAAACGTTTTTGCAAGTGATTAGTGTCGCTTGTTCCAATGAGACAACATTGTTACTTTATGGCCCCCCCAGGTTGTAATCCTGTTTTTACTTCTTTAGATCGGATAATCATGTGTCCCCCTGGGACATTAATGAACTGCAATAAAACAATCACCACAAACTATTTTGCCGCCATTGCCAATTTAAGAAATAAACAAGAAAATGTGTAATAAATTGGCTTAAAAACTGTGCATTGAAAAAGCCGATAATGTGGTGAGGTTTAAAAAAAAGATTACTTTAGAAAAACTATGGAAATATTTTCACGCAAGGATTTCATTTGCTAAAGCACGGGCTTTTTGCCCACTTTTATATTTTTTAAACGCAAAAAACTCAACAAACACTGGTTAAATAAAGTGACTTGCTCAAAATCTCATCAAACCCTGGTTAGTTGCTGTTGCGGAAAGTAAGATTTGTTTCACTGGCTTTGGGAAAAATAGAATTCCCCATTCATCCCTCCAATCAACCTAATAGTGTGTCTGATTTTAGGTCGGACTTTTTTATTAGGCGGTGGGATGGCGCAGCGGACAAGGCGTTGGCTTTCCAATAATGCAAACCTGGTTCGACTACCAACTACGTTAGTTGTTGGAAACACCGTTCACCTCTACCTAGGGTGTAATCAATTCGGTAGGCATAATTGTCGAAAGAAAGGCGGTCGAGAGAAAGGAGCTGGCCACCCTACTTTTCTTAGTGCTGATGGCCTTAGTACAATTATCTTCTAATACGGACACTTGAATCAAGTATAGGACCACCTTTGCCTTATGATTTTACTTTTCGGGCCTGCATCAATGGTTCAAAGCCTCTACAAGTATGCGAAACTGCCAGGAATAATCTCTCAGAAACTTTTTTAGTCCGAGGATAAAGATTCAAACCAACCAATCATATGGCTGAACAAGCGTGAAGTTTTGTTTACATTCAAAACTCTGACTTGAAGAAGATGGGAACCAACCATTGTTCTTTTGCTCTTCACAAATGTCTTTAATGCCAACCTTACGCAATGAAATTAATCAACAATATTTTGGTTTCTTTGTGCTTTTTTTTTTGGTTTCATACCTGGTTTGAAGATCACATGCAGGGTTGCAAATTATTTCAATTCGATATAATTGTTCAGAGTAATTTTCAAATACATAGAAATAAGTTCCAGTGTCATATAATTTTACAAGAAACATTTCACATAAAATACTTACGTAATGTAGCCTAATTCTGTTTCCACCTTTGCTTGAGATAAAATTGTTTATGATATTTATTGGAAACGTTATATTCGATTATATCAAATTTGATTAAGACACGTTCTTGTGTATCTGGCATTCATGGAGAATCACGTATATCATCAATAACCGTTTCAAGACACAGTCACTTGGTTTAAACAATAGTAGCCTATTCACTTGTCAAACGTAAGTTTTTTCGAGCATTAGATGGATGCTTTACTTCCTCGTACACATCTCCGAAGACAACAAGAATGGCAGAAGAAAACTGGTTGAAATGTTATAATTGAATTATTATTTTAACTTTGTTAACTTACATATCATAAACTACAGCTTGTTTTCATTTCACAAACTCGTAAGAAATGACTCCAAGTGTAATGAATGAATTGAAAGAGCAATAAAAATGCAACAGGTGTGTATTTATAGTCATGTGAGGTCAAAGAAGGTTTTATTGCTTTGACAACTTCCGGGAAACAATGGCATGCAACTCTCACTTTCCGATTACCTGTGAGCATGCTGTGAGTAATATATTCTATAATTAGAAAAGAGGTAGACTACTCCACCAAATTATGACAGAGAGGTGGTCCGCGAGACATGCGATGGAACCAGGACCATTGAGAGGATAATTTCGTCGCGGAAACAGTGCGACTCCTACGTCCCAAATTCAGACACTTCTTAGAAAAACGCACTATATCCAACAAATACGAGGTAGTTTCTTCAAGTTACCTTGGAATAGTTACGGGCTCCTAAAACCATCCCAGGCCCGAGTCCAAAAGTACTCTCTGACTTTGGAATCGGGCCCGAGTGATTTTAGGGGTTCGTAACCTTTCTAGGAGGCCCGGGAACGAAAAAACCACCGTGTATTCTGTGGATATAGTGCTATTTTTCTAAAAATGTATTGATTCGGGGCCCTAGGATCTTATTGATACGAACCAAATTGCCCTCTCAACGGCCCTGAGGTTGGTGTACTGCTTTGTTCTCCTTTTGCTGCCCCTTTTAGACGAGTGCGTAGTTACTTAGATGATTGGAAGAATAATAATATTGTTATTTTTGTTGATACTATTGCATCGATTACTGTGACGTCCAACACGTTTTAAAGGAGAGGGGAGTGCACAAACTTCTTTAGTTCAGCCACTGGGTGCAGGGGCGTCGGAAGCGGAGGGGCAGGGGGCGATCGCCCTCCTGCCCTCTAATTTTCTCTGGATGGGGGGGGGGACAAGGAGGGCAATGTTGCCCTTTTAAGGTTATGTGAGCTACTGCACATTTTTCAATAATAACAATTTCTGCTATTCGCTTTTAGCCTAATTACAATCTTTCATTTTTGCCTCAAAATAATATTCACACACAAAATTCTGTATCACAGTAGCATGATGCCCTTCCGTGCCATTGTTCTTTGTACACCGGTATGCAGTTCTTGTATCATTACTCGATAAATGGGCTATTGTGTAGGTCACAACATAATTTATTGCAATTCTTCCACTCCTATGCTTCTTCAAAGACGGTTTTGTCACAACTATGTTTGGTGCTACCACCAGCCGTGAAAATCAAACGCCAATGATTCGAGGCACCACTAGCGACCGTTTTGCATTGCATAGAACCAAAAGTAGGGCTGGATAGCCGGGTATTGTTGATGGCTGACTTATGAGAAAAAAAATGTTCCTCGTGGTCTGGGTTTTAGTTAGAAAAAATATCTGAGTGATATAGAATTGTAGAAAAGTTAAGGAATGGTAACCTATAAAACGTCTTGGCATAGCAAAAAGTGTGAGAACCTGGAAGTTAAAAATTTTTAGAAGAAAAAGTGTAAGTAAGCCGTTATGATATAGGCCTAGCGTCAAATTAGGAAAGGTGAATGCTGAAGGCAGTTTTAGCGTCATGAGGCGTGTAAAAATGTAAAAATGTGGCTTCGTACCACAATGACAGACAAAAGTTTAAACAACCGACTGTTTGCGACTATTCACAAACAGGTGATGGACACCATTGACTTAGATGCTATTGCAAATAAGCTCATTCGAGCAACCGGCGCGCGTAAAAGGTACTTCGGATTGGTTTGATATTTTGTCTACACTCTAGGCTACTGTATAGCCTACACTGTACAGTATACAAATTATTCCGTGGACACATTTTATACTTTGCAGCAGATTGTGACGCTATGAACATGAAATTTATCTTTCGTTTCTTCTTGTTCAACCTATTTCAATATATTTCATTCATTTATTTTCATCTGTCTCACATTTCGATTTATATGGCTAATGGGGGAAAACGATTAACGAACTGCCTAGCATTATCGCTATATCTTATTTTAAAACTTAAAAAAGTACCCTTTTTCATAATCCCGCCCCAACCCAGTCAAAAATCGTTCCGGCGCCCCTACCTGGATGCTTTGGACTTATGGGCCTCGTTGGTATATCGTATACCACAACACCAGCCTACCACAACACTTGCTTTTGGGTTAATTTCATTCAAATCAAACGTCCTCAGTCACACTATTTTCCACATTACCTTGTTTTGACCGTGACTTGTTTACATGTGGTACAGGGAAAGTCAATAATTTTTTTAGCTAGAACATGGCCAGCTAAAGACACGGCCTGATTTGTCACATTTTGCAGAAATTTCCCGGTTTTTCTAACTTTGGGCGAACGTTTAAATAAATTTTTCTAAAAATTAGATTTTTACGCTTTCTTTTCTTTTTTCCCCAGATGACACAATAGGTTTTAACATCCTCATATGTTGAAAAACAAAGAAAATTTGATTTCGAAGATTTTAGTCAGACTGTTAATTTTTCAATAACTGTCTGATTTAGCGTTTTTCAACTTACTTTTTCTCATTTGCTTCTGCTTCCCCAAGGCAACAAAAAAGTTTTATGTTATTAGGAAACCGCAAAAAGTAAAAACATCTCAAAAAATATCAGTCAAGCACTAGCAGTAACCGTAATCAAAATCTGCAAAATGTGACAAATCAGGCCGGATCTCCAGGTGGCCATGGCTAGAACTATTACCTAATGAAACATTTTCCTATTTTAGTAGGCTACGTGGGCATGTGAAATAACTAAAACCGTTAGATTTGGATAAGAAATTGCTTTTTCCTTTCTATATAAAAAGGTATTGAAGGAAGCTGGTTAAAACGCTTGTAGAACAAGATTTACGTTGTTAGTAACCAAAATTTAGGCTAAGGGTTTCAAACTTAAATTGCTCTGGCCTCTGAAGGCCAAATGACCGCTTGTAAATTAACCCGAGGGCCGCAATTGGCCTACAACAGTGGTTTTCAACCTTTTTGGGGGAACGGAACACAATGAAACATTCCAAAAGCTGGAGGAACCCCTGTTCAATAATTTAATTGCCTTATGCAAAAAACATCGTTTGATAAATAAAATTAAATTAAAATACTCATGTTCAGATTTATTTATGTGCAATAAAAATACAAACTGTAAAAAATTACGTATATTCTCATAAAATTTTTATTACTTCTCGGATTTGAATGTAAACTTGCGGTATCCCTAGACTTAGGCTACTGGCGGAACCTTAGGGTTCCGCGGAACCCTGGTTGAAAACCAGTGGCTACACCATAAGAAGTTAATAAACACAATAACGCAGGTAAAATTGATGTAACAATTACGAGTTTCTCGCGTGCAATAAAATGGCGCCAAAGTTGTGCTAAAAAGTCATGTGAAGTTTGATGGGCATTTTCAGTTTTTTTGAGCAATTTTAGAGCGCATTTTATCTTTCTAAATCCATACTAAAAGTATGTGCCGCACTGTAATTGTTAATTATTGAAAAGTTTAAAAAGGTAGCGGGAGTAGAACCAAAAGCCCTCGCGGGCCGCGTGTTTGAGATCCTTGATTTAGACCAGTGGTCTTCAACCTTTTTGAATAAGTTGCTTTCCTCAAACACGACCATGATTTATCACACTTGTTGTCAACTGAAATGTCACAAGGATCTTGTCGCTCTGTTGTGACAAGACAAACCTGTTAAGATTATACTTTATTTATTTTTTACTTGTCAAATGACATGTGATTTAATTACCTCAAACAGCTGGAAAGGATTTGAACTAAACCTGTAAACAGTAAAATTGACACCTGATCAATATTTAATTAACGGTGATTACTTGCGGTCACGGGCTGTTGATCACTTGGTTCAGCAGAATCAACATAAACACACTTTTTAGTTTTCTATAACAGCTTGATCTAAACAAGATATGAAAAATGGCACAGAGTTTAAAGCATACCAATACGATTTAGTGACTAATTGTGGGCTCTGTTTATTTTCACACCACTCACATCTAAGAAGGGTCACAATAGGCATTTAAGATAGAAAAAAAGTCATTGGACAGTAGCTCATAAAGCATAAAGTCGCCAAGACTTTAAAAAATGAACGAATCTTCGATCACCTATTGAAAAAAATAATCAGGTAACACTTTCCCTCTACAGTAGTTCAGCTTGTACATCCTTCATATTGAAATATTGTGAAATTACGCTGATGTGTGAAAAGGTGATGATTGAGCAGCGAAATATTCGCTCAGTCTTTCACTATGCAATTAGACTTTGAACTTTGGCATTGGAACGCTTAAGCGACTTGCAATAAAATCTGTTACTTTTATACCTGTGCCGCATGTAAAATTTGTAGTCAAACTTTGAAAAAAACAACAATAAAAAGTCATGTCGACTTTACAACACTCTTTACTTTAATGAGAAAATTAAAATTCCGATAGGGTATATTGCAAAGCTATGACCGCGTTTAATTTGTTTAAATGACGTCGCTGTTTCAACGAGCAGTTTGTGATCAGCTGGTCAAACTTGGAGTGTATCCAGCTGTGTTGGCTTCATTGTATGGCCACTGTCAAATAAGAGATTCCTTGTTTGCCAAACTTTCATTAAGTCAAATTGACACTTGCTAATCTCATCATTTGTTGATGCTGAGTTTACATGCTAAATGTCAATGATAACCTATTTCATCCATTCCACAAGTGCTTGCTGCATACGAAATTACTAACACAGTCGATTATATCTTGCGTACAAGTTATTTTCCAAATACATTTCTATTAAATAATGTATTTAGTATTATTTTGTTGTTGTGCAGTGTGCACACAGCACTTTGTTGATTTTTAAAATCGCTTTTTTCAGTCATTTTTGCGGCTGAAAGAATAGAGCATTTTATATCAACATTTTCGAATATTGCATGCGGCAGCTGTAGGTCTCTTCAATACGTTGCCATATTTTATTTATTTTTAGTAAGTTACAGCAAAAACATTCCAGGATTTCTGTGAAGAGCAATTAAACTTCCTAAAATCACACTGGCCATCTGTGGCAGCATTTTAAAAGCGAATTTTGTTTTTGACTCCAGCTCTTTTTCACGGTGCGTGGACCAAAGTGTTAGTGCAGGTGTCCTATCTGTGGTAAAGTGGTGAAACAGCCCTAAAGCTACCGACGGTTAGCGTTCTCAAAACATGGGTGGGAGAACATAAACTTTCTCAAAAATGAAAAATTATAATAACTTTTAAAAATTCTAATTTCTAGTGCTGATATGATTATATTTCGTCAGGGTTTAAGCGTTTCAATCTAATTTCCTTCACTTTTTTTCCGTATTTGGGTGTAACTGTTTTTTGTTAGGATCAAGATGATCTTTTACTTTCAAGGACATCAAACAATTTCAAAATTAAATATAAAAAATTGCTTTAACCGAAAGCTGTTTGTGTTTAGTGATATATTATTATTTACAATACAGTCAAGACCCCAAAATACAGCCATCAACTCTAACAAAATATAATTGTGTGAAAATTACGTTTCTAACACTTGCAGAGTAATTAATTTTTACAATACAATGCAGCCTTGAGCTTGGATTGGTGTTGTGCAGATAAAGTAAATAATATCCCATACAGAAAACCTCACAGGACGAATTAAAAGTGTTTTCTCGCACTAAAATGTCCTTTTGTAACCCGAGAACACCTGTCTGCAGGCGACAAAATCAGTTTATAGATGTTTGTCCGCAAAAGTGAATGGTATAAGTTTGAACTCGTCCGTCGTGCACACAGGTGACTGCAGGCTCCACTCTGTCTGGACCAAACTGTTATTATTCACATCTCTCATAAATCGTCAAAGCGTTGTGAGAGAGATCCTAGTCTGCTCTCACTATTTCTTCTCTTTCTTTGTTATCTTCAAGATAAACAAACTAAGTAGAAATCAAAGAGTACTTTGAAACATAAACCTGCAAACAACGAAACTGTGTTGTTTCCCATAAACATAAAACTGTTTTACGATGCAGGACTTTGAACAAAATTTTGCAAGCATGTTTATTATGTCAATTCAACATCTGGATTTGCTACCACACATGAAATAAAATCCTCAATTCAACGAAAAGTTTTAGTTTGTCAGCACCACACTTTACTTTGCATATGTGAAATCAGTGACCTAAAACAGTGACTAGATAATTAAAATATGTGTTGGTTACCAGTTACCACGAGGTTTGTTTTGCTGTTGCTTTTACTTTGATCTTATATCATTCCAGTTAAAATATTAGAGCGATTTCTATCTTGCACAAATATGATAATTTCAAATAAAAGTTGGAAACCTTGAAACAGAAGAAGTAGCCCAACACTGAAGTTCAATGACAAAACTAAGTGCTTGTTCTTTTTTTTCAAACATCTGTGACACCAAGAATTACAAAATCCGCAAGCATTAGATTTGTCCAGCTGCACATAACAAAGTAGATCTTGCAGCTGATCAAGAAAAACATGTTTAACAACTACTCCCAGAAATGCATCAACATTGAAACTCCATCGTGTTTTTTAACATAAAAAGATGCTGAATTTACAACAAAGCAAGACCATTGGCAATGATTCATTGAATTGCATCCATTGACAAGAATGTTATGAAGCAAATCAAAAAATTATTATCAGCTGGAACCAATCACTTGGTTTTCTACTGCAAAGCTTGCATGCAAAACCATAGGTTGACCCGGCGTGTGTGATTCCATTCCAGGGGGGAAACGTAAAACTTTTTGCGAAACTAAATTTAGGCTTTGTTGTGGCAAGAACTATGCCAGATGTAGTTTTGTAGAGCTATACCTGACATACTCGAGTGGATACCGTGATGCCAATCCGATTTAGTTGTTCAGAAACGATGTGTTTCTGTTTCTACTGGGTGAGTGGGGTAGCTACCAAATTGGTGTTTGTTAGGAATTGTTATTGCAAAAAGTGACGTTAGATTGATCCATCGTTTGCAAATTTTTAATCAAAGTAAAAAGACTGATTTTCCGACTGGGAAAATCTCTATCTGAATAGGCTATATCAACTTTAGCTATCAGATGTTAGAGAATTTTGGATGCACAATAACTTAACGTTATAGAAAATTATTCAAGTATTTTGTCGATGAGCTGAAACTTTTTAGGTTGTAGCATTTTGACATATTCAGTCCGTTAAAAAATGAAAGCCCCTCTTGAGGTAAACTTCACGTTGGGTGTTACATAATAATTCTGTTAGAACTGTGAATTATTTTGTTTAATATAATGATGAATAAAGCATTTGCTAGATGAAATGCTTTTGCAAAATGACACTGATTCGAAAGTGAAACAGAAAACTTAATGACATCAGACTTTACAACACTTGCCTGTCTAATAAAGCCGATGATTGAAGTTCGCGGAGGGGACGCACTGAGATCTGTAATTAGATTTTTTCTCATTGTTACAAGCCGCTATTGGCAGGTGTGGTAATTAAGTAGAATGAGAATTTGTTGGTCATACAAAACATGCTTATGACGTTTCAATTTACCAATTTCCAGAAAGAAAGCCTTTGTTTTGAGCAAACACAATTTTTGCATTGTTGTAACGTCAGTGGACGTGCAGTTAAAAAAAGGCTTTCTTTTTTCTCGTCAGGTTGTGAAATATTTCTTTATTTTGACACAACAGCATTCCAATTGAATACAACAGAACTACAAAAGTAACTCTGCCAGCAAACCATATCGTTTCACATTGAAATAAATGTAAAAGAAGTGTCCATAGGCGTAGCCAGGGGGGGGCGAACGGGGCCATGGCCCCCCCAAATTTTCAAAGTTTGGATTCCGAAGTTGAACCCTTTGTTAAAAATATAATATAATTTGTATAAATTTATATTGTTTTCCAAGACATCTGGGTATTAACACCCCCCAGGACTTGTTTTAGACACACAGAAAGACACCAATAAATTTTGCAAATCGTAAATCGCGCAAAGTTTACGCGATTTACGCTTCTTTTAACTAATCTGTGGAAGCAATTTCAGAATCGCTTACTCTGTAGGGTTTTTGTGTAGCTGAGTTTTTTGTGTTCTCTAATTTTAGCTGCAGTTTTTGCCCGTTTGTGTGTAGATAAGAGCTACCTTTAATAAGTTAATAGCTGTTTATCTGCTAATAAGTTTCATACAAATATTACCCTAAAAGTGTTTCCAGAAAGCGTTATAATCCATTATTTAAGTAAAATTTTGCAAAAATTTTCCGGGGGAGCATGCCCCCGGACCCTCCTAGAATACGCGTGCCTTCGGCACGCTCTAACCCCCACCAGCTTTATTGCTTCCCTTGCTTAACCCACCAGGATGCGCCACTGCACATCAGGTGGCGATGTCTTAAATCAAACATTTTGTCGTTCTCTTCAATTCATCAAATATTTGGCCCCCCCCAAAAAATTTTTCTGGCTACGCCACTGTCAAGTGTCTACTCATATTCTTATATGAAGTCTGGAACTGGGTGGCTAATGATGCTTTGTATGTTCGATGATATTTTTCCACGAATACTATCTACTTGTAGGTATTACAAGTAAATAGAATTATGATTATCAAAGAAAATTATAGAAAACCCCGCTCATTGTTATCTGTTAATTGCCATCTTTTTAAAATCTTTATTTTAGCTTGTGTTATCCCATACTTAAGAATATCAACTATATTGCAAAGTAAAACAAATCCCAATTAAAAGGAGCAGTCTTTCCTTAAAAACTGCCGTGTAATTACCCATTTGGTTTTACTGCGTGTAAAATACTATTACTTATTTACGCTTATAAATAAAAAGGTCACCAAAGACATGGCGGCTAATTGTAATTACAGACACCTGTTTTTTTCTGTGTGATTTTAAGACACAGCTGAACACAAACGAACTCGCATGTAATAATTACTGGGTTAGGCAGATGTTTTTAATTGTTTTTCGTTAGAACTGATTTTTCTAAACACTTTTACAACACTTTTGCACCTATGTCATAAATCTTGGAAATCTTACGTCACTATTACATCATTTAAATTGTTTTAAATTTGTTTCCTTTTACACCGCAACTATAGACTGCGGCTGGTCGAAACAAAAATATTTCAATAAATTTGGAAATAGCAAAGATTTTGTTTTCTTCCAATGTAATTTTTTTTTATCTAAGCCTTTGTTTCAAAACAGGTAATTTTACCGTTTCGTCAAAATTTTGAGTCGAAACATGTTGCCAGTTGTGTGTTCATCACAAAATCAATTAAAACGTATTTTAAACATTTCGTTTCGTTTTGGCAAACAGTTTATTTATTGTATTGATTGTACAGCAGGCTATTATATTTGGACAAAGAAAGCCTCGTTTCGGCCAGTTTAAGTATATAAATCAGGGGTGCACGTGCAAGCACCACTAAGGGGTACGAGACCTGGGCCTAGGTGGTGCGGGGATGCTGAATTATCAAGGTTTGTTATAATATGACGTAAGAAGCAAAGTTGTTTTACCAGGTTTCAACAAAAATTTCGAACTGTAGGCGTCTATTACTTTTCAGTCAATCCTAGCAGGGGGTGCGAGAATTGATTGGTAATTTCAAAGTGGTGCCGACAAGGCAAAAGGCTAAGAACCGCTAAATAGATTAACGATATAGTTACGCCGCGATTAACCAGTGCTTCATCAACAACAGGAGTGTGCAAACTTGCAGCACTGTTGGGCCAAATACACATAACTAACTTGGCCTGCGGGCCACCACTGGAGATATCTATTGTTCACCATATTATGACGAATGTGCACGCAATATACAACCACGCAGCTACCTCACTAACCAGAGGACGCTTTCAGCCAGAGCGCGGGTAGCGGGAACCGCAGCGGGATGATAATACAGATGGATGGTCACTCCTTGAACACGCGAATAGACTATTCAACCGCAAAACAGCAGCGGATTCTTGTCTGTGTTTTGACGTGTGGACGGCTTAAAATTAGTCTAAGTTTTGCGTGCGAGCGAATAGAATGAAGCTACCACAAATAAAATGCGGCTGCAATCAAAAGATGTAGCCTAACTGCAAGGAATGCAAATAAAGATTTGTTTCCTTAATTTCACACTGGTTAAACTTGTCGGGTTGGTAAACAAAACTTAATGTTTAATACACGTTGCAAATTTAAGATATAAATGAAAATCATCTATCTGGCTACACATTATTTAAACTCCGAATCCTTCTGCGAGCCATCAGTGTTATATTTTCTTGTGGGCTGCAGAAGATTGAACGCTTGAATGTAGTAATTTGGAGTGACACTTATAAGCAGAGGACTTTGAAAAATCTAACATTTATCGGCCTTTATTGGCAAAACGTCAAACTTAGAAGTTTTCAGAACCATCTTGAACTTCAAACGTTTTAATTTGGGCAAACTCCACGATTTAAAAAAGGCTTCAAAAAAAGCAGACAAGTAAAAAAAGTTATAGCAACTCTCATTTTAAGGCTTCAATCTACTTCAGCGAAGAATTATTGCTAATGTTTGATTTGATTACTGAAAAGCTGCCAAAGTTAGGCTACAAAATACAAAGAACTAGGCTGCCTGGCAAACGGGAACACTTCGGTTAAATATACAACCAATTTTGTTTTGACTTTAATACGAAAATTGTAGTCCATCGATGGTTCATCATAAGCATCATCATCATAAGCTGGTCTTCCATGCTTCTATACTGTTTCACTACAAGTAATAAGCATATGACAAATTGTGAGTTTTATCGTAGAAACTTAGCAGTGATCCACCACTGCGATCATCCTGGACTCAAATAACCGATTTGATTTTCCTTGTTTGTTTTATTATAACTACAACTTTGTTCAAGTAACTACCCGTCGCACCTTACAGACCTACTGACGCCTCAACACCTAATGCTAAAGCATCTTATCCTCAATTGTGGTTGGGGTAGGGCGCCACGAAAAAAGCTTCAAATCACAGAAAAGCCCAAATACAGTAAAATACAGCGCTTGAAAGATTGTGTAACGTAGATAGTTAGTTGAAATTTAACGTTGACACAACATCAGAAAGCATGATTGTGTTAAAAAAAACTGTTCCTAATTTGAAAAAACAATTTCAATAAGTGATATTATTGATATATCATCAATTTGGAAAATAATTTGGTGAAATTTATGATTACGCATGACAATCATTATCATAAAAATGTTTTTTGAGAGATGGCTCTTTCAGTGGCCACAGATATCATGTAGCCTATAGTCAGGGGCGCCGGAACGGTTTTTGACTGGGGGGGGGGGGGGCAGGATTATGAAAACAGGGCACTTTTGTTGCTGAAAGGCCAATTTTTTTAAGTTTTAAGATAAGATATAGCGATGATGCTCATCCATCAGCTCATCATCGCAGGGCCGGATTTAGCTGATGGGGGCCCGGGGCACTTTTAGATCGGGGGGCCCACGTGCAAAAAATTTTTTCGCTCCTACGGCGCGAAAAACCACCTCTACGTCTACAGTACCTTTAATCCAGCACTGTAGGCCTACAGTTTTTTTTAACAGAAACTTTAAAGACTGAAAGGAAAAATAACAACACAAAACACACATTTTTTCCACGTAGGGGGCCCTTCAAAAGTCGGGGGGCCCGGGGCACCTGCACCCTCTGCCCCCCCCCTAAATCCGGGCCTGCATCATCGAGTAATGATACAAGTGTCCGGTATAAGTTACAAAGAACAATGGTAAGGAAGGGCATCATGCTATGTTATAAATAATGATGTAGGCTAACCTACTGTGATACAGAATTTTGTGTCGTAAATATTATTTGAAATTGTTATATCGTATTGCAAAATGAGCAGTAGCTTACATGACCTTAAAAGGGCACCATTGCCCCTCTGCCCCCCATCCACAAAAAAAATTGCCTCCTGCTTCCGGCGCTCCTGCCTACAGTTGGCAAACGTAGATGTTATTCATTCTTTTAAGCAATTTGTAATCAATTCAAAAACACGACAGCAATTTTCTAAGGTCACATTCAGAAAAGCTATCGATGCTTTTAATGGTCTTAGACTAGAGACCATCAGGAGGACGCACACTTCAATTTTACATATAAAACATTTAATATCGATATAAAACATAAGTCGCATTATGGCGATTTATGTTGTCATAATGTAGCACGAATAACAATTGAAATGAATAAGATGACGAAATGTGCAGTACGAACAGAGCGTGCTGTTAAGTTCAAGTAGGCTACTTTTATTTATTTTTCTATTTTAAAAAAATGTGTAAAACAAAGCATTTAGCAAATAAACATTTAGAAATAAAAGCATATGTAAAAGTGAATCCTAAAGCAAAAAAGATTTAACTTACTTACATAAGCATAAGAAGCCGAGCAACGTGATCAAGTTTAACATGTATTAACATTGTTAAACTTGTTGACATTGTTTATTGAGCATTGATAAACTTATAAACTTATTAACATTGATAAACATTGTTGAACTTAAAGATAGTGATTTTCAAGCGCTGTTTTATGCATATTTTAAACCTTTTGGTTTTGACATCTTTTCCTTTTGTCGGTGCCAAATTCGTGTGTTTACTTTGAAGTATTCTACATGTTCGCGCCAGCAAAGAAAAAATAAATTGGATTGAATCAAGACGGACTATATAGTCCGTCTTGGATTGAATTGATCACGTTGTTACGGCCAATCTCTGTACAAATCAAACGTCATATAAAACCGTTCAAGTCTACTGAATATTACGTCATGGAAGTTGCTAGAAAATGTGCCAAAATTGCACCAGCGTTCATAAGAATTGTGTTTGGGCCTGTTTGGGCCTGTTTAAACAGGAAATATTACATCAGCTTTAAACACCTGTTGGAATGACTTCATAATTGTCTTTCATTATTGCGTCACAGTACTGCATACGTGAATTTGAGATATTGCTATCTATTATGGTCATTCGTAAAATGATTGTTTGAAAGTTGGCCGCACATTTAACTGTTGGCTTAGTGCTTGCTAGCTGGACAAAGGTTCCGTCTTTTATCCAAGTAATCTGTTGTGTAGTGACAGTTTAAGTGGTGTAGGCGTTGCACCCCCTCGTTTTCGGTAGCCTCGGGCTAATTTTACAGGAATACACTGTTTGAAAAGAAGTTCAAGTGTGTGTTTCTTCGGTCATTATATACAGACGAACGGATTAGGGAACTTTATGTTAAAATTTTCCCAAGAAGAGATTATGGTTTACCGCTGTGACCACACGTTGCTCGGCTTCGTATGCCTAATTGCCTATGATTCCACGACAAACCTTCTACGGAAGCTCTATCATTACTTAAACACAATAAGATTTGAATAAAAAATTTGTTTAATTTTGTCCGAAAGTACTTTTTACCATTGAAGCAATCTTGGAACTGGAAATGTAGAAATAGTCAAGCTTACATTTCTGAGTTTATTATGATTGAAAAAAAGAAAATCTTCCTTTTTCTCTTGAGAAAAGCCGCGGTTAATCTTATGGAAATCAATCTCTCGCTGACGCAGCCCGGCTAGCTCAGTCGGTAGAGCGTTGGACTCTTAATCCAACGGTCGTGGGTTCGAGCCCCACGTTGGGCGCGCTTATTTTTCTGTCGATTTCGTTAAACGTTGATTATTGGACACAAGAGGAAAATCTTTGATTTTTTCTGTTGAGTGAATAAATCAAGAAAACTTCAATGAGACAAAGCAAGCATCACATAAATATTTGTAGTAAAATATGAATAACTTTTCAAAACCACTTTGTAATGTTTTAAACTTTTTAACTTTTTAAATAACCTTTTAAAACCACTTAACTTTCCAAAACCACTTTTTATGGTAATAAATTAGACTCAAAAATAAAAAAAATATGTTTCAAACAAGAAATCTTTGAAAGATAACACTTGTTAACGATAGTTTCATTTCATCAAGCCCGTTGGTTGTGGGAGAAATTGTATTATGAAACAGAGCCATTCTTATTTGTGGTTTTCTTGAAAAATACTTCATTTAGATCACAAAGATTGCAGGTGAGCTCAGTGCTGAATCAAAGGGAGAGGGATTGTGGAGACCTTCGCCCCCTCCCCCCCATAAAAAAAAACGAGAAGTAACTTTATTCACTGTGTATTTGCGAGGTCAGATTGATGTATAGTAAACCTACAAATCATTGTGTTTTGTCACAATCACCACCCCAGCCCCTTGTTGAATCAGGCAACTTGTTGAATCCTCCCACCTGGGTGAGCTGACTTTGCCTTTGCTACGCTTGCACCTGGGACTGGCATGCGTTACCTCACCGCTTAATTTCTGCACCCCCTGACTACTGTAAAGTAGTGGATGACGAAGTGACCAACCAATTTTGTAAAAATATGGCAAAAAATAAATAAAACTCAAAAGATGTTAAAAAGTGGATTGGGAAAAGATATGTAAATAAAACGACCGCATGAATTGTTTTATAAAAAAAAGTATATATATACCTACTATATGACTTGCATAAAAATATATTTCAGAGAACTGACGCCTTATATAAATTTACATTGCTATTTCGAAAAAAATGTTTCTAAGTATATTTTGGGAAATAAATTGTGAATGTGTTTCTGAAGAGAAGTAGTTTCGTTCGCCGCAGTGAGATTCCACTTTCTCAAAAGCCCAATATGAAAAAAGAAAAAAAGATCTAGCAAAAAAAGAAAAAAATACCTTTTAAAGACAGCGACTAAGCGAAAGAGCATCATTTACTTCACAGTTTTACATATATAACAACTTATATAAGAACAAAGGGACCAGACAAACTCACAATGGTAAAAGCAAGCACAATGAAAGACGGTAGTAGTTATAACGTTTCAAAGGGAACAATCAATGTATCAAATGGCTACACAGAAAAAGCAGAGGAAAGACTACACTGCTTCGTTAAAACCAGACGTTTAAATGACAAAGAAGAACTGAGGTAAGCAGCTGCAACGATTTGCAAAATATTACAAGGTAGCCCAATGTTTAGTATAGTTTTTCCTGAAATCGATATCAGTTAGTTGAAGCTTTTGTTATGTAAACAAACATTTTGAAAACGGTACAATGCAATCAAGTACTTGTGAGAAGTTTGGTATGAATGGCTTGAGCTACAGCCATTGTGTGTTATTGTTTCGTATGAGGCTAAGGGTCTGATTCCAAATAAGTTACATATTTGATTGCATGTCCAAAAGGTTAACAAAATTTCGTCTTGACATTTAATAGCATTGTTTGACACAAATTGGGGCCTTGTAGCCAGTAGCGTAGTCAGGAATTTTGAAAGGGGGGGGGGGGGTTTTGACCACCCAACGGCGGGGGGTCTGGGGAGCCTCCCCCAGAAAATTTTGAAAAATTACTTTGAATTTGGTGCATTCTGAGAGCATTTTCAACAAAAATGTGGGTACGAATATTCCTGTAAAATGGTGCTGTCCGGTAGCATAGCAAAAGGATAAGATCATGTTTTCTTCGGCATTTTTGGGAAAAAAAAGCTAAGTCTCTGTGTTTTCTTGTTGCTAATTCCTGGCTGAGATGTTTGAATGTTTGGTATTGGCAAAACTCGCTCTTTTAATGCAATTTTGTTTAAAATTAGGCAATTTTTTTTTAGACTGAAAGCATCATTCTCCATATCGTGACGTCACACGCGTGCCAAAGGGGGGGGTTGTAACCCCCAAAACCCCCCCCCTTGGCTACGCCACTGCTTGTAGCTTCTCTTTTTTGAGCTTCGGAACGAGTTTACGGATGTTACTTGGATTGTGAAACGACACCAAAACAAAGAAGTTTTGCCTCAAAAAGAAACTAAACTTCGCTTTTATTTTTAAATTGATTTTGCTTGGAGAAGCTCTCCACATGATTTTTCAATTATGTGCTTATTTTGAATGGTATTTTTACTTACATTCTTGTTTCATTTCCAGGGGTTTGTACAAAAAACTGCGCGAAGTTGTTCCATCATGCAAAGCAAAGTCAGTATCTAGCCTTGAAATAGTCCTACGTGCCGTAGACTACATCAATGAACTCCACCAAATTTTGGAAGATGAATTTCCCGGCGTTCCAAAGCCTTTTCCAGAACTTTCGTCACGGCAACCCAATCATCCAGTTTTCGTTGACCCTGTGATGGCGGTATCCAGCGACGCGAAGAAATTGTCGTTTCGTGACGTCACTAATGCGGTAAGTTTGCATTGCTTCAGATCTTTTTCAGCACAGGATAGTCATTAAAAGAAAAGGGAGATTTCGAAATTATTTTTGATTGATCTACTCGAAAAGAAATGCGTGTTCATGCAACAGCAGAACACCAACAGTAGATTTTTTAAAAATCTTATGTCTAATAAATTAATGAAGGATGGTCCTCTCAAAGTTTATCGGTGGCTTAGTAATTTTAACCTGTGGATTACGATTAGTGCATGAGGAAACAATTACTCTACGAAATAAGCTGCTTAATCGGCTGATTTGTTTGATCGATGAATGATCCACTATTGCTGCATCCATGCAAATCATATAAATCCTTGTACCTCTGTGTTAAAAATGAATGCTAAAACAACAGTTTAAAAATTATTTCGGCATTTGGCTGTCAAAACAGTTTGTATTTATGCTTTATTTGTTATTTTCAGACAATGGCCACTGCGACCCAAACCACGCCGAAACTTCGAGATTAACCATTTTTCATGTTTTTCCCTGCGTTGATGTCGCTGGATGAAGACTAAAGTTTAAAGCAGCTACGAGAAGAGGATGAACGAGATGCTGCTGCTGGTGTTAAGTCCAGTTCCCAATTTGAACTTGCTGGCTGAATTCCAGGTTTCCCAGCGTTTGCGGAAAGTCTTTGAATAACCACACGTTGATGCAACGAAATGCAATGTTAATTTGTGATCAAACTTGCGATCAACATAAAGACAATGAATTGATAGCTTTCGTTCGAAGCCAAAATAAATCAGTTTACGTACTGCAGGCTACCTCATTGCAAAAATACACAAGCGTGTAACGCTACCTAAGCATTTGGAAATTGTTTTTAAATACAAGGACTGTATTGATATTTGCGATAGGAAGCCTACGTGGAAGTACATACAGTAACTATTTCAAACCTTGCCTTTATCGATGTTTTCCACTCAGGGAACAAGAGCTTTTATTGCTTTTTATTTGTTTTCATTAATTTCGTTTGTTTCAAATATTGTTTCTTAAAAGTGGGAATTTTACAGCCGTTTCTGTTCACCTAATGTGGACCACTGTAGTGGCCTTCATAGCGAAAGTTAATTTCCTCTTGAAGCCAAGAACGAGGTGAACCCTATTCTTGAGTACCGTATGCAGCTAATCTTAAAAGTGCAATTATAAAACTACAAAATTTTGTAACCAAACGGTTTGTCTTCCATAAAGCTAGCTGCTTTCGGACTTATGAGTTTTTATTTGCAAATGTAAATTAGATACTACCGCAAACACCAATAAATGATATTGTATATCTTCGTGTTACTTTAAATACACTTGTATATACTATATAATAATCGTTTAAAAATGATGTAAATATTTGCTTATTTTCAGAAGTGTCTTATTTACGTGTTGCTCTTGCATTAACTTTGTAATACTTACGTGCCGTAACTCCTATTTAGCCCCAGACACCAAATCAGTCATTTTTTACATTGATTCAACGTCTGCAGACCAGAAGAGAATGAGAGAACCCTGCAGACGTTGAGTCAACGTTCAACGTCTGCAGACGTTGAATCAATGTATAAAACGAGTGATTTGCTGTCTGGGGCGCCTATTCAGAGGTTCTCAACTTTCCGTTTCCGTTGTGAAGATAAATGTACCCTTAACTTATCCAAATCAAAATTTAAGAATTCGTCGTTCGGCTTATCTTTTCTGCCTTCAATTTACCTCCTTGATGAACAACATTTACTCCCAGACGATAAATTTATCCCCCCTCTCCAGTTGAGAACTCCTTTTCTATTTTATAAAAACGTGATTTTTTTTCTTAACCTATCATTAACCTGTATGTTGTTGTCAAGAAGTCATTCACCACTCTGTGCCTTATGTTATGCAAAACATTTCATCGTATAATAAAATGCTTTGACAACTTGCCTGAAAATCAAGTTTTGAATTTGGAACCGAGTGTGCATTCCAGAGCCAGACAATTTTCTCGCTTCGGTAAAGTCAGTATAGCTTTGGTGGAGAGATAGTTGTTGTGTAACATAGACAATTGATTGATAACAATTAACAACCTAATAGGATTGGATTGCATAATTTAAACACAATACATAAAACTAACAACATATTAAATTCGAACGTTTTTGGCAATACTTTCTGCCCTTTGGTAAAGCTACTTTTGAAAATATTAATATCATAAAATAGTAACAAGAAAAAATTGGCTATATCCTGTCCCAGCAACAAGCGGTAGATTTTGCTTCATGCAAAGCAATAAAGAAGTAACGATTGAAATTTTGTGTGTTCGTGTTCGCGCGAAGACCGAAGAGCATATGTATGTGGTTCTATTTAAAAACATAGAATGTGCTTATTGCAGCGAGTAAAAATGTTCCAGCTTAATGTGAGAAGTGTCCATAAATCAAAAGCTTTTCAAAGCCAAATGATCCTTCTGCCGCTAAGTCAAACCTTTCTACTCGCCATGTCAATGTTGGCCCCTCATTGAACACTACACCATCAGGAAAGGAAGTTTTCATAGAACGCTATTCATAGCTCACTTGAGCGCCTTTAGAAATTTTCAAAGATTGGCGTTTCCTTTATATTTATAAACCATATCTTGGAAATATGAAGGATATCATGCAATAGGATACAGAGTCGGCTTTCCTATAACAAAGTCGATAAGAAAGTCTTTCAATGTATTTTGAGTTTACCGTTCTAAGGATATACTCATTGAATTTGTCTGCTTGATGCATTTTCATGCAAAACTTCACTGTCACAACTTCCTGCTCTTGCTTGTTTTTGCTATACCGGTATGATAAAGGCAAACCACGCTACGAAAAGGTATAAAAATTGTATTCAGTTTATGTCTTGAAAAAACAATTTTACAGCAAATCGTTTATTTCATTTGTCATACGTTTTCTGCAATTTAAACATCTAAAGTAGCAGATATATTTTAAAGTTTGTAGTTGCAGATGGATTTTAATGAGCGAACGAGGTTTTAAACTTAAATACAGCATATAAAAGAAGTTAGAATTTTTTTATTGAGTTCTTCTGGTGACCAGAAGCCTGGCTACCACGAAAGGTTGAAGATGATCGCCATCTTTAATATGAAGACAACACGAAAGTACAAAGCAATAGACAATTTTTATTATTCCACGCATGAAAAATTCCGTACAGTTATATTTTTCTGGTCAACACTTTCTTCCTCTTCATCCATCCAATGTCTTTTTGCCCTATCAGTGTTACAGTATCGAGATATATGGCAGCAAGCTCACATAATTATATAATCTTTATAAGCAGTCAAAACTCAATGGTTGCCAAGATTGTCATTTCAGTCACTAAAAAATTGCTTTAATATTGATTCAACGTCGTTTTACGTTGAGTCAACCATCAGCGGATGTTTTATATTGCGATAATTGCTGCAATCATGAGTTATGAGCTTCCACGACAGGCCTGATAGAAATACGCGTTGCTAAATGCTGACAACTTTGCTGACAACTCCTTCTTTTGTTGCCTTGACATTTTAACAATGTTGAAACAACATAAAAGAAATGTTCACCTCCTAAATGTAGACAACTAATAGAGACTTGCAGTGGCCGCGGGTCAACCGAGTGCTTCAACTCAAGCAATATGCATGGATAACGATTTGCTAATATCCCTGCGGAAAGTCGTTGCAAATTATATTGCCTTGCTATGTTACTTTATACCTTTTAAACGTGCAACCGCGAGTTAGGATTTTAAACTACATTGGTGAGCCCATGCTGAGTTAAAACCGCCTTTAGTTCGTTCACGCATTGAACAAATAGGGAAAAACACAATCGAACTCAGCGGGGTGAAATAGTTTTTAGATTGGTTTGTTAAAAGTTCCGTGCGAACCGGAGAAGTTCTATGTTTCCTTTGCTTTATAGAATCATATTATTGATTTGTCTTAGCCGCTTGATTTAACAAACTTATTATGACAAAAGAAACTTTCACTAAAGCAACGTCTCGTCATCATGCTTGCAACACCCTCAATTTCTCTCAGACCAGTTTCGAAATTTAATTACGTAGTTCAGCTCGCATTGGTTGTAAGAAATCAGTCGATGGCGTAAACCCGTAAACTATTATAACAGCTTTTATCATTTTCGTCGTTAAAAATACATATTATTGAACACTTTTGTTAGCTTTACACAAATCGTAAAATGATGGAAATCGCCCTTTGACCCTTGGAGTGGCGAAGAAACAAGTTCAAATGAAGCAGAAGAGGTATCTATCATAAAATCACATTTTAGCACATACCTCAGGCCTCAACCATTGGAATTGTTATGAACTTATGACTGATCTTGGTGTAAGAGAGACCCATCAACTGGCTAAGAAAGGGACTTAAAGGAAGGAACGAAAGAGAACATTCAAATCAACCTACAAGTGTTCTTAAAAATTGTTACTTCAAATCACCTTCACCTTGTGACGTCACTACTTAAATGGGTGTCACGGCAGATGCTTTGCGCATGAGAACTTTTCAAGACCTTTCTGTCGCTGATAAGCACACCACTTCATTCCCATGCGGATGCGCTCATTAACAATATACAATTGATTGGCGTTTTACTTTTTGAGCGCTATCGTAACCAGTTGCAAAAAATGAAGGAATTTTGCGTATCCGATGAAATCGAAAGGAAAAGCAAATACATATCAAACAGTTTGATGCTTTATTCTTTCAATTTCTGTTTCATCGAGTGAACAGTGAACACCTTGAAAAATCTAGTCAGCAAATCAGTCCTTTTTTTACAAATTCAATGTGGAAGAAATGCAAAAAGACCTGACTTGCTTGCTGGGTTCAAACTTTTCTATTTTTCACTAGCACCGCCACACGTGTTGATGGCGCAATTATGAAGCAAATTACATTTAAAGCTGAGAAGCATTAGCACGTGTTTGTATGAACCCAAAAGCACTTAAAATCAAGACTGTTTTTCCGATTGAGTCGAAGAAAAATAGCTATTTTGGTGCAATTCTTTTGTAGCAAAGTGTGATAAATATAGCACCTGCTGCGATGCCATATGCTACCCAGTAGTGTTATTGCCCGCCAAATAACCGTTTACATCTCATATTGAAATGAATTGTGGCTTAACTACTTGTCACGTGAGTAATGATGGTTCTCAGGGGACAACTTTAAGCACAGCAGCAGGTACAATTTCAAAAAACATGCGATTTTGAGAAAAACACGTCCTATCCTTTGGCACATACGACGTATGGTCTACCAACAGGGTTGCCAGAACAACGTTGTCTAAACTTTAATGCTTGAAGAACCTGTTCAAGCAAAGACAAAGAAAAAAATGAAAATCTAAAAATTGGTTTACATCAGTATTTTGACTGAAGTTAATTTTCGTTTTTTGAATTCTTATTATCTGTTCTGCTCACAACCCTATTATCACTCATTCCAGGATTCATCAAGACGAGAGTAGGTCAATAAATTTGAAACAATTTTTTTTCGATTTGTTGTGAATTGGTTTTATTTTAGTTTTACTTTGTTTTAAAATCCAGGCACGTTTGTTTTGCATTCGAAACGAAAACGAAATGCGATTGAGTTTTTTAGAAAAGAGAAAGTTAGTGCTGTGCCACAGTCAGCAAAGTTGCTGTGTAGGCTGTGCATCGTTTGAATGTCACTAAAAGTCACTAAAATGTCACTAAAAACAGCCGTTTTATTGAATGGGGATGTGTTTAACGATTTTTTATTGCTTAAACCAAGATTTAGGTCAAAGTATTTTGGAAAATGTTTTAAAACAAAACGAAAAATTTGTTTTGTTGAAAAAGTTTTAGTCTTGGGTTCATTTTACTTTGGAATTATATTCTCTAAGTGAAGAAATTTGCTTTGCGTGAACCGAGCAAAACTGTCTGCATACATTCATTCATAGGACACAAGCTTAAAGTACAAGTAGCTTTAGTCTGTTGCTCTCGCTGCAGCAAACTTTATCTAAGACTTCTTTATCAACAAGTTCCCTTGAGATTAATTATTAGGCTACACTAAATACAGTTAGGCTATTCACTAAAACCCTTCACTCTTATTGGGATGATCAAAAGGTTCTTATTCAAATAAATTAATTATTACATTTTTAATTATAATTATTCTTATTTACAGCAATATTACTTTCAGTACTAAATAGAAAATGAATTATTTTGACTAAAGGATTAAACATTTTATTTAAACGGCTGGACAGTATTAATAATAATTAATATAGCCTACTCCTCGAGCTGAACAAAACCTTTGTTATGTTAATAGGATTTAATTCTCGTTTTGAAATTAATTTCGATCAAAGTCATTCAGATTTGTTTAGTTTGAATATAGTTGCTGAGTATCTAAGATTGCAAAAGTTTTGCATTTCTTTCCGTTTTACGCGCAATTAAAAATAACATAGACAAATAAAACCTAACCACTAGACGGCATTTAACGTAATAACATGAAAATAAACTGAAAATTACAAACGTTTTTGCCCATATTCATGTTAGCCCTTTTCATGTAACCAACTGACTGATCTTCTTCATAATTTATGAAAGCTGTAGTGTAGAGGTTGTAGAAAATATTAATAGTATTTATTGTTTCATTTACGAGTGCAATATTTAGATTTGCTTAAACTTGTAATTACATGAGGCATATGCTTGCCTGTAGAAAATAAAATGCAGCATTTCGCATTAAATATGACGGCTTACACGCGCAGACATAATAGCGATTTGTAAAAATAATAATCCATCGCGAGCCGATTTAAAAACAAACTTGCTATAATCTTGTGGAAGAAAGATGCCAAAATAAACAGGGAGAATCGGCACACGCCAAAGCTAACTTTCCCATCCGTCCAACAGCTGTCACTTTTTAGTTTTTCTGAGATTCCCACGCTCAGTCGGGCCAGGTATGTGACTAAAGCAATTATTTACCAAACTATCTTTCTTGTCCCAATAATGTTAACTCCACCGGGACATCTTGGTCAGATCCAGCGATAAATCACGGCCATCAAAAGTCTGACAAATCTAGCAACAAACGAAGTTGGATCGTTTTTTAATCACGTGATGCAGCAATCTCCCGCTCGTTTTAGTATTGAAAGAAATACGAATAAGTAAAATAAAAAAATTGCATAAATGATAAAAGTATAGCGTTTCCAAAAGTTAAAAGTTTTGACTTTGTTGCCAAGTTTGACACAGGTGTATTTGTTAACAAAGCCCGAAACTGAAAAGATTGATTGTTTACAAAAGCCAAAGATGAGCAGTTTTTGTTTTTTGCTTGTAATTTTCTTTGTTTGTAGATTTCTCTGGAAAACAGATCAATATTGAATTATTGTTTCTTTCACTTTGTCCAGTTGATCAGGCTACAGTTCAATTATGTGGCTTGCTTCACATAAATAGAAAGAACTGATATGAACTTGATTTATTTTAAAGAAACAAACAAACACAAACGATGTCTTTTAATAATGTCTTTGTTACTTTTAATAATGTCTTTTTAGACATTTTTTTTGGACAATAATATCTTTTTAGACATTACTTTTAAAGAAATAAAAAAGAGTCAAACGGCATGTAAATTTCACTTTGTGTGAAGCTACATGTACTTGAGAGGTTAACTGTTATTTTTTTTATTCACTTGTTGATTCATTCATATCAGTTTGCATCCTCTGTGGATCCTTCTCTAGTATCAAGGGCCAATCCTACAGATGTTTGCTGGTACACCCCTTCATTTTCTTTGAATTAGAATGTTTGTTTAGCAAAATCTTTTACATTCTCCTTATCCACTACAAATGTATAATGTAGAGCCCAACGAAAAAAGCGCACTTTAGTTTGATCAATCGAAAAAGTTCATGACATTTTTGACAATGGTGATATCAATGCATATGAAAAAAGCTCCAGAGACAATGTTTTAGTTAGAATTTCAACAAAAACGTGAGTTTGAACAATCTGTTTCTTGCTGGACTTCGCCCAACCAATTTTCTACCAACCAAAATAGTCTAGTTTTAATATGCACTCAACTACTCCAGATTAAAACCAAATGTTGGTCGTATTCAATTCAACTAGTACGGGGTCAAATGAGCGTGCTTGATTGACACAAGTCTTGAGTCTAGGCTAGTTTCGTGATGTAATGGAGGTTTACGACCAAGAATGGCAAACGGACTCCTGATTTCACACACGAATTCCACCTGCCGCTTTCACTTTGTTCTAATATTTGTCAGCCAGAGCGCGACACTTTCCCACGCCTTGAAGTCATCTCCCTGGCCTGATGGTGAGCCCATTGGGGATCACGTCCTAAAAGACACTTTCATCATCATTCATGACATCACGCGAGTGATTAAGTCAGCCAATGCGTGATCTTACGCAAGCGCCTTTGCAAAAAGCGTCATCTATTTTACGTCGTTGCGATGGGTGCAGTTTGTTGATGAGGCAATTATAAGATGACTTTAAAAAGTCTTCTAAACGTTGTAAATCTCAATAACTGCTCAATTACAATTTATGGTTTTAAGGCTTGTTTACGTCCCATAACGTTAGATCAACGTAAAGTGGATCAAATTCCAGAACAAAGCATTGTCCAGTGGCGTCTTTCTGCAATAAAAGAACGATTATATTAAACTATTTTTGAAAATACAACTGCTATGCAACGTAATTTATGAAACGGTACAGAAACTATTAGAAGGTGTGAGAAAATTTTGTTGCAAGATTTTACAACAAAAACAAATAATTGATTTAGAGCTGTTATTAATATTTCCAAAGGGTGGCTATTAAAGCATATCAAAGGGGTTGCAGCGAAAAGTTTTTTTTGATTTTTGTTTCATAAAATACAGTAATTATTATTCGTTCATTCCCAGCGTCATTTCATATTTTCTTGTTGCTTCTGAACGGAATATTTCAGAAATGGATATTTGTGGTATTATATATTGTAGTATGGCTTCCTGAAGGTGCGGCTTGATTTGCAACATTTTGCAGGTTTTGAATACCGTTACTGGAACTGCCTAACGGAAACTTTGTAAGATTGTTTTACTTTTTGCTGACTCGTAATGGTATAAAAGCTTTTTGTTGCTTGGGGAATAGGGTGTACCATTTTTCAAAAAGTTGTTAGAAATTATTGCGGCTATGTATTACGGGTTTCCACTTTTGTTAAAAAGTATTTTGGTAGAGTTTCAGAATTTTCCCGCCAAAACTGTGGTTCTGCCGCCATTTTGAAAAAATGGCGTCCAGATAGGGTATTATGAAAGTCTACAGCCTTAAACTGGCGCAATGTGATTATATAATTTGTTGATTACGGGGTTTTTGGGGTCGCAGAACTCGAATTTGAAGTCAAAAACACTCTACGACAACAATTTTGCAAAGTGAATTTTGACATATAGGCTAGATGTGACCACACTGTTTCGGACTGCAGATTTACATGAAAAGAGCATCTTATTGTCATTTTAACCTTGAAATGCATGTAGGCTATGCATAAATTTTTCTAGTCGGTGTGATTATATCAATCAGTATGAGGGAAAAATTAACATGTACTTTCTCGTGTACTTTCACATCTGATGAAAATCTACTAACTCGTCCACAGTATAGCCTATAGCCGTTACTTAGTTACTAACCTACCTGCTTATTAACTAATGGACGGCAACAGAGTACCCCATGGCAGACCAAAAAGTTCGAAAAGCCGAAGTGAGCTCTCCCAACTGGGTAAATGCTTTACTTCTACACGACGAAGATCATCATTAGTTCAGTGACTCGAAGAGTAGCTAGTGATCGTACGCAAGTTACAAGATTCCGATCAGTAATGGCACTGAATGAGACGGCCGGTGAAGCACACCGCTCACTGGCACAAAAACCAAAAAGAAAGTTCTTCCTCATTGGGAACACTAGCGAAAGACTAGGTGTTCCAAAGCTTCCTAAAAGCTCTGACGTTCTTGCTAGACTAGGCTGTTGTTCCTCAGAGACGAAAGTCACAGAACGATCAACCAATCCATCGTGATAGCAAGGGAGGAAATTCCCCTGGTATGGAAACATCATTTTGGTGTGGGTTAGGTATTTGGCAAGAAAAACGAGAAACAATCTGGAAAAGAGAAGTAATCATGAAAGGTTATTGCTAAAAATGCGGATATAGACCGGCATCTGAATAATTTGTATGAAACTTGGTATCTAGAACTTGATTCCAGGCGTGAAAGGAATAATAGTGATTCATTTAAAAAAACGTTTGCGTGATATGGAAGAAAAGCTCAAGGATCCTCTGAATATATGTAAAACTACTTCGCGATCAAATCTCATGCATTCCGGTATTATTGACTGGGAGACAGATTTGGAACATCTGAAAAATCAGCTCCAGAGATCAAGTAGGCTAGGTTGCGCATTCGGCAGAGATGCTCTGTAGAAGAGACAGGACTGAGCTAGAGAAAAACGACACAGTGCAGCTGGTGAAAGGAAACAGAAAGAGGATGTTGCTGACAATCTGAAAACCGTGAAGTTGGACTTAAGTGCAGATGAAGAAACAGAAAGTGACAGTGACAACTGGAAAACTCCTGAATGGAAAAGAAAATGGGTATTACGTCGCCTAGCCTATACCTTTAACATCTGATCGACTTGGATGAGCTATCGGCAAAGAACAATGTTCGCTATGTGGCTCAAGCGTCCGGCATACAAGTCGAAGGCACTAATATCAGTCACAGCAGCTCATAGACTGGCTAATAAGACTATAGGTTCTCTCACTCCCAAATTAATTATCAGAGATGAGTTCCAGGCCCCTGATTTGGCAATAATTCACTGGGCCGGTAAGATTCTGAAAATGAGAGGAAATGTTTCATCAGAACGGTGCTGTGTATATGTATCTGGCGTTAGTTTTGATGATGAAGGTAATGCAGAAATGAAAGCTTCTGGGGGTGCATGAGACCAGACGGCACCAGATCATCTCAGGAACAGGCCGTTATAAAATTGGTGGAAGACTGGAGAGAGAAAGGTGTCATTGATGGAGGTATTTGATACGACTACCGTCAATTCAGGGAAGTGGCAAGGTACTTGTAGGCTACATTGCTGGAGGCAACAATTGGGAAAGCAATTTGGAACTTACTGATCAAGAATGGCAACAAATGCCAGTACCAGAATGGAAAAATTTCAGTGATTATAAGAAACTAAGCAAATTCGTTTTGAACGTAAGGATGGTCAACGATATTGCGGAACGCGGGATTAAGCTAATCACTGATTTTTTTGACAGGTGTTCTGACGAAAGCCACCGGCAAGCTCTCTTGCTTGTCGTGCAAACTGCAAAGGCACAGAGAACAGATCTAAAATTACAAAAAAGCTACCTTAGCCAAACTCAATTGTTAAAGAAATTCGTCAAAAATTCAGTAAATTGAGTGTTTGCATAACTCTGGTAGGCTATTGTGTTGATGAAATACTGGGAATTGAAATCAATCAGGACTGAAGCATAAGGAATAGCATGCAGAAGAAACAGGGATGGATCGTGTTTGAGAGTGATTAACTCAATTTGTTTGTAAATGAATCGTGTTGTTATTTCAACAGTTTGACAATATTTCAGGAATGCTCATTCTGGGGTGAGGTATTCTTGGTCAGGTTGTGTCCATGTCTGAAAAATTTCACCATAAATTTCAAGTGGTAAAATTTCACTTTGCAAAATTGTTGTCGTAGAGCACTTTTGACTTCAGATTCGTGTTCTGCGACCCCAAAAACCCCGTAATCGACATATTATATGATCACATTATGCCAGTTTAAGGCTGCAGATTTTCATAATATCTTATCTGGACGCCATTTTTTCAAAATGGCGGCAGAACCACAGTTTTGGCGGGAAAATTCTGAAACTCTACCAAAATACTTTTTAACAAAAGTGGAAACCCGTAATACATAGCCGCAATAATTTCTAAAAACTTTTTGCAAAATGGTACACCCTATTGGGGAAGCAATCGAAAAAGAGAACAAAAAAGTTAAAAAACGTCCAATCAGACTGTTAGCGAGTAATTAACAGTCTGACTAAAATTTTATAAATCAAATTGCCTGTGTGTTTCAATGGCTGATAATATTAAAACCCATTTTGTCACCTGGGGAAGATGCCGTTAAAATATAATTTTTAGAAAATTTCATTCGGACACTTCCAAAAGTTGGCAAAATCTGAAAAACTCTATAGAATATTATAAAACAAATCAAGCCATGTCTCTAGGTAGCCACGATTGTAGTAAATGTTTCATAAACAGAAAAAGTAAAATGTTTAATATTTTGATTGGATAAATTTCATAAATTTGGAAAGATTTGCAATTAACAGTTTTCAAGCTTTCTTAGTTGTAGTTGCAGCGATCAATGTATAGCCTACTGTACTAGTAAAAGTACTGCTAGAAAGGTTATATTCCTGATGAACAGCCAAACTCTTCTCAGCATTCAGTTTTCAAGCTTGTTGTATCGCAATTGCCTCTGTTTTATTTAATAGCGGAGATGATTTAAACATGTGAATATTATTTTTCGCGCTATTTCTTTCTCTTGTGAACCCTTCTCCGGTCCAAGGGTTTACCAGCTTGGGACAGTATTTTGGGACTTGTTTCTTTAAAGGTATATTAACAACCATGTGTTCTCTAAGTATAAATCTCATGTGGATCAACATAGATGTAATCCACACAGCAAAAGACCTAGCAACTTGAAAACGTTTCGTACAAGATGCAGCCTATGCTTGGAATCAAGTGTGACAATAAAAGAAGTTTCCCAAGTGACCGATATCAGGTGATTAGGTCTCCTTCGCGGTTATCGGTAAAACTCCATACGGAAAAATGTTACAGAAAATATCCACACAAAAAATGTATTTTAAATGCTGTAGGCCAAGTATCAGGTTGGATACTTTACGAGGGAAGGGATCTTTTTCAAGTTGGTCTTTTCCTGTCGAGATATTTTCCGTATGGATGTTTACCTACATTCCTCCTTTTTACTACGCAAATTGGTCATTAGACTCAACAAGCTTTGTGTGAAAGCGAAGCAAAACGTACAAAAATCTCGAAATTTTTTTACAGTCTATAGTTCAAAAAAGATTTGAATTCGTTTATTCTAGTTACCAAAATCAAAAAATTTTTTCTAATAACTGGACAACAAAATATTTTACTAAGTATCAATAAACTTTTCTTTTTCAAAAAATAACTCACAAAGTTGCACCATGGTTAGAAATCGTACGTTACGAAGATTGGCTGCTGGTGTTTACGATTTCATCGTCGATTTCCCGCTTAGCCTGGCATGTTCCCATGCGCGTGCCACCTGCCTGTCATACGTCACGTCTTATGACAATCTGGAGAGAATATGTTTTCATTCACGCTTAGCATGAAGCATTCTCAGCCATTAACCAGCAGGTTTGTGCCGAATGTGTTGGATTTCTAAAAAAAGCTATCAAGATTTGTCGACTTAAATCTTTAATGCTTACAGGCTTTTTGTTTGGATCTAATCAATCATCACGGTTTTGTTGTGCGACGTCATTATGTAACATGACCGTTTTTGCTTGTTTTATAATAACAGGGCCTAAACTAAAATTTTATATCATTGGATTTTAAATAATAAACTACATCATCTATTTGTCGTATTTTGGATTCAAATCTAAAATCTTTAAAATACGATGAGCCATGAGCCTAAAAAATACTCTCAGAGAATGGGCGCACGAAGCAAAAACGGTTTCTACATTGACCATATTATCAGGAAGCTCATTGTTGTGTTTTTTGTTTAATTTTAAAAGAATAAAAAACTTTTTACTTCTCATTATCAGATGATGTTTACACTTTTGCCCAAACAAGTTCAGGTAAGTGATTTAAAAGTAATTATGATGACAGATTCTTTCTTCTTCCATCTTCAGATTAAGTTAAGTTTCTTTTTTCTCCTCAAAACAGCTTTTGATGACGCCAGAAATGAGTTTTCTTAGTTCAAATTTGTCTTCAGGTGTGTTGAGGCGCCAGCATGTCTGACCACAAACTAATTCAGTGCTCACTACGCCCGTTTATTTATTTCCTAATCTTAGTAGACCTTATGACGACAAAAAGCCTATTAAAAATAGGTATTGAAACTTTTTGACACGATCACTCGAATCATATTTTTTGTTAATTTTAATGGATGCACTTGAAAATTACGCACGGATATTATGCATTTTTAATTTCACTGTGTTCAGCTCCGAAGTTGCACTTAAAACTGCCGAATCAATAACGTAAAGAAAAAAACTAGAGCTGTTAATAAAGTATCATTTCAAAACTGTTCAGACATGACAAAAAGTTTCCAATTGTTTCAGCCAAAGAAAATTTGGTTCTAACATTTAAAGTAGCAAACCTAGTAGGCGTTCTTTTTTTTGAATAGATTGCTGATTACATCACTCTTCGATAGTTCAAACTCAAAGTATGTATGCATAAAAAGTGTTTTCAATGTAGGCTCGATCAGGAAGTCGAGTGACATTTTTTGTGACAAAGAGTAGGCCTACTTCGTTACAACAAAAGCAGTCATATGATTTATTCATCGAAATATAGCAGTTTGCTACTCAACATATTTCAAGCTTTGCTTTTTTTGATACAACTTGGTGATAAAAAACGTAGTCTACGTTGAAGCCAAATACAAGTCAGGGTTTGTCCCTTTTTTGAAATTTAAGAGCAGCAACCAATATCGGCTTCTATGCGCAGGTGCTAAAGTCAAGAGTATCGTATCCGAAAGAACAATAGCTTAAGGGTGACGCAGAGGTTCGTTATAGCGTTTTTGTTTCATATTGCATCCACATTTAAAAACGTTTTGAAAACATCAAGTGTTCCACCTGTGAGATTTCGTCGGTTTTCTCTTGGTGACTTCCCAGCCAATTTCAAATATTCCAAACCTCCATCTGTGAAAACTCTGACTGCAATCAACATGTGTGAAAATAAGATCCAGGTGCAAACGGACGCCATCCAGTCTCTGGTTTGTTTACAAGCGCTACGTCATGCTCTCACACTTCTCTTTTAGTTTCTTTTTTTTGTGAGGAATCACAGTTTGAAAGTGGCTCTGAGAATAGGAATAAAATTTTTGTGGTTTTACCCAGACGCTTAGTTCTTTTTTTACATAAATTCAACATCTGCAGTCGTCGAATCTATGTCAATCAGGTCAAATTTGGTTTTGGGGGATTAACTGATGTAAAACATATTTACATTTTTGTTATTTATTTCTTTTGGTGGGAGATTTCTTGAAGTATTGAACAGATGTTCTAGTTTTTTTTACAACGCCAAGTTAAATTGTAAATACAATAAAGCTTTCAACCCATAAAAAGTTCGTAAACTTTAAAGAATTTTAGCCTTAATTTTAAAACAGCACCTGCCTGTTGTTACGATTTATAGCCGTTGAAATATAAATCTTTTCAAGTCTCTAATTCACGACAAAAGTGTCGTAACATATTCTGGCCATTTGTAATCGCACGATTGCATTAATAGAAGACCAAAGATTCCAAAATGTACCAAGCTCATGTTCAGCAAACGTTTCGAGAACCAAATTAAATATTTCGTTCTCGAAACGTTTGCTGAACCTGAGTTCAGTATCTGCATTTAGATTAACTAATTGAGGTGTTGCGACCGCGCCATATTTTTAATTGATTGTCCTGCTTTGGTATCATGCACATTGTAACGTTCACGTTTTGTCGCTTCTACCTTTTTCTAGACCTCTGCTATGTTTGTCATATATTGTTTTTTCGTTGTGATGGTCAGAAATAAAAACAAACTGAACTGAACCAGGCGTTGCAACCGTTTTGTCCTGAGGCCAAAGGTCCTTTGCAAATCTGAGAATTTTCTAACAACTTTTAAAACTGAGCGTTTTATCCCAGTTTGGTGAATTATTGTTTTAACAATGAGTGAACCTCTGAAATTAGTTGCAATAATTCGTGTACTGATTGATTTAAGCTTTAGAAATTTGAAAATCCGTTTCATTGATTTATTATCATAACTTACAACTAGTTATATTGTTACAGGATTGTTCCAAACCGAAATATAACGGTTATTAATGATTAGTACCTTAAAAACGGTCATGAATGCAAGAGAGAAAGTCGACTGTATTGCATCAAAGTTAATTTGGCGCGTATGTGTTTTGAGGATGACACCATTGATGACACACGCCGTTTCAGCTTGTGTTAATTTTCTAGTTTGAAGTTTACCCCACTGACTTAATTTGTTAGCCTTCGGTTGCTCTTGCTAGTGTCTATTTAAATTGAATATTGAAAAGCTAGGGTGTTCATTAGGAAGGGTGTCTATTTAGTCACGAACTTAAGATATATCCTGATCTGAGTTTACTGCCTATTATGTTTTTCTAAACTGACCGCATAACTGTGTTTATAAACCACAATCGTTGTTTTCCATAATATAGTATAATTGAGGTAAAAGAATACTTTGAAATAGCAAAATTAAAACATTTTCCGAAATAACACATAGGTACGTTTAGCACAGTAAACACAATTGCGCAAAAATAAACAATCAATTTCCGCTGCAAACAACGTTATTTCACGTCGTTTCGACTAAGCAGTCAGAGATGTTGAAATATGAAAATTTGCTTTCACATATTCATCTATTCTCGATGGCACCGCGCGTGCAGTTCAATGTCGACTCTCCGCTTGAACCATTGTCCTGTCGACTTCTCCCTCTTTTGGCCGTGACAAACAGCCAGCTCAACGACGTATTACTGCAGAATCTTCGAGCTTTCGATTCGCCATTTTGCATTCAGCAGACTGGAGTCGGATGAAAGCCGTTGTTCTGGCATGCTTGGCTGAAGTGGGACTTGTCACCGTTGGAGTAGACGTCGCCAACTGAGAAGACGTTTGTTGTTTGGCAACAGGAACCTTTGTTTTCTTTTTCTTCATCCGGCTCTGATGATTGGGAAGGAGTTGCTAAGATGTTGCTGAGATCATGGATGTAGTAAATTGCATTCTGCATGATGTCTAAGCTTGAAAGCTCTGTATCTGTTGAAGATGCAGGCAAAATTGACTGAAGCTTGCTTAAAAGTTGGCTAACTCCAGAGTCTTCTTTTTGACGACTGATAGAAGAAGCTGTCTTCATTGTCTTGTTAGAAGCGTTCTTAGTGTTGAGTGCAATAGATTTAACCATTTTTCTGTTGTTATCGTGATAACCAAATAACAGCCTTTCATTCAATAATTTTTTTTTCGAATTGTGTTTCACAAATTTTCATCGATGAATTTATATACTCGCGGATGTGGCACTGTATTTTTTCTTTCGCCTTAAAAACTTTAGAGAGGGAATGACATCTTCTCTTGCTCTCGGAAGGTGTTATCTTTGTTTCTTTTATACTCTTCACTAACTCTTTAAATCGTCGTTGTCGCACGTGCGGTTGAGAGAAATTTTATGACTGGCTTTGTTTCCAGTCGAGAGTTGGGCGACTGAGTGTCGCCAGCCCGCACCTGGGAAGCCAAGCGCTAAGACATACTTTTGCTATTGTTACTGATTAGATATTGAGAAGTGTAGTATCAACGTAAAATAAGAGAACTATCTCTGATTGAAACCTTCCCAACTTCAACTAAGGGAAGGAGTACATTCTTGTCATTGCGGCCTGCATAGCAAATTGGCCCAGACACTTGGGCGCCTGTGCACCTGGGTAGAGAATGGATGGCTTGTGAAAAAACAGTATCTGAGACAGCGGAACGCCCGAATTGTGTACCTATGCCTTTGCGGTGATTTTAATGCTGATAAATGCTAATTAAGCGCTTTCTTATCCCACAACAAAGTAAGGAAAGTAATCTTTTGAATACTTTGATGGCATTAACAGTTGACTTGCGCTAAAGACCAAGGAAGCAACATCGTGATGATTATGAAATAATAAAAAGAAAGACACTGATTTAACTTTTATTCCTGTTTCTCCATCTATAAAATACTCGGGCGATTTGAAACAAAGGCGTTTTTAAATGTTTTGCTTGGAAGAGAAATTCTTTATTTTGTTGTCATATCGAAATAGTTTTCTTAGTGAAAAATCGCGATTTATTTCGCTTTAAATTTTCAGCCTTTTCGTTTCATTATGCATTCGAAGCCAAATGCACAAAAATCTTGATATGCAGAAAACACCAAAACTTCGCACTTCGAAAGGATTTTGCATCATGCTGTTCAAAAATTAAAAAATGATTGGCATCGCAAAATGAGGGAATACAGACCTATTCAGTGCAATGGTCGAGGTCTCGAGAAGTTAACACAGTCCAAAAATTGCAAGGGTTGCCAAAATATGTTTCTTATATTTCTGGATGCACATCAAGTGTGCCAGAATGTCAAATCAAGATTTTTTTTGCGCAACGCTTAGAGTTCAAGAAGGATTCCACTACATCTTGCAGGTTTACAATCTTCCATATAAAATGAAATTGTTACCCAATAATCATCATTAATGCGTCCTTTCCGGTAGCCGTCCACACACCCAAACACTCAGCAGGCACACTACACTTGAAAGGGAGGCGTGAGACTACCAGGGAGGTGAGAGACTTACTCTGACCGAAGAGACCTAAGAGACCCGTAGATAGTAATCTGTTTAAAATAAAGATTATTGGCTATCTCAAGCTTATCGAGAATTCAAAACTTGTCCACAGCTTCCGATAAATAATATGCAGCCCAAAGAGAATTTTAGATCTGCGAATTCAACTCCAAATAGCCGAAACGCTAGAAACATTCATAAAAATGCACATAGAAGCCACATCCGACAGCCTGATGACAAAACCAATGCTCGGACATGAGCTTGAGCTGAGGACAGACGGTGATAAATGTGCGATAAATGTATATCCATTTAGGCCTACAGTATGGGCTGTATTCAAGGGGGGGTGAGGGGGGTGATCACCCCCCACTTATTGGAGTGGTTTGGAATGACTAAGATGATTTTAGCCCACTGTCTAAAAATCATCCCCCCGAATTCTAAAAGTGGATAGAGCCCCTGGCCTACAGTAAGGGTGTCACAGGAAAAAGATGCTTGGTGGCTTCATCTCCAATTGGTCGATCGATAGTAATTAATAAAATTTCTAGTCGATTGTAATCGATCAGAAGTTAGCCACCCCTGCCCTAAGCAATAGGCAAATGTTTTGTCAGGGTTAATGTTACGCTCTCCAGGCTCCAAGACCGAGAATGTAAAGCTGAAATGATGACATGAACATTCTTTTTGGTATTTGTTCCAATGTTCTAAAATTGGTACTCTAGCTCCACCAAGTAGCCGATTTCAATGCAATATGAATCGCTGCATTTTAAAGTCTGCATATTTGTTCCCGACAATTTTCACCTATTCAAACGTCATATAAAAACAGTTCAAGTCTTCTGAATATTACGTCATGGAAGTTGCTGGAAAGTGTTCCAAAATTGCACCATCGTTAATAAGACTTGTGTCAGACCTGTTTGGGCCTGTTTAAACATGAATGCATTGGTTCACTAGCTCGAACACCTGTTTTGAATTGCGTGACAATGTCTTTCTATTGCGTCACAGTTATTTTCTACGTGAATTTGAGATATTGATATCTATTCTGGTCATTCGTAAAATGATTGTTTGAAAGTTGGCCGCACATTTAACTGTTGGCTTAGTGCTTGCTAGCTGGACAAAGGTTCCGTCTTTTATCCAAGTAATTTGTATTGTAGTGACAGTTTTTAGGTGTACGGCGTTGCACCAGTCATTTCGATAGCCTCGGGCTAATTTTACTGGAATACACTTTTGAATAGACGTTTCGAAAGTGTGTTTATTTTTGGGTCATTGCATGCAGACGAACGGATTTGGGAATCTTACGTTACAATTTTCCCACGAAGAGATTATGGTTTACCGCTGTGACCATAAAAAATAAAAGACGATTCTCTGTCTAGTGTTTGGCACAGAAGCACTTAGAAGCAAAAAAAATAAAAGACGAAGTTAGTTAGTTGGTAGGCCAAGAAGCACTTAGAAGCAAAGAAATAATAAAAGAAGATCTTATTGGTTGGTAGTCTAAAGAAGTAAAGAAAAGTAAAGACATTTCTTCTCAGTTTGGTACAGAAGAAAAAGAACTTTGACATTTATTGGCAAGAAAGAAGATTAAAGGCAATCCATCTGTGCTTGAAGATTCAAGTGGAAGAATCCAAGCAAGTTTTGTGGACGTTTGGACTTCACATACTCGTACAGCTACGGTATCGTGCATTTAAATTCTTTTTTGTATTTTTACGGTCTTTGCAGTTAAGTTTTTTATAACTACTGTAATTTGTGTGTTTGTGTAACTTAATTTTTTTAATTGTTAAATTTAGCCCTAACATTTAATATGTCTACACTCGGTGGCGACAGGGACTCGACCGCCGTCGACTCGACTGAGTTTAAGCCTGATGATGTTCTTTGCGGTCGGGCAGGCCATTCTGGGGAGGGACCCATTAACGATGAGGCTAAGTCAGTTCGAGAGGCCCGGCATCTTAGACGGGATATTTTGACTCAAATTGGGAAACTTTCTGTAGCCCTAGGTTCTTTGAGTGATAAGCAGGAACTGTTAATTTTTCGATCTAACTTATCTACTTTAGAAGAGGAATTACGGCATTTCCATGCTCTCTTGAGTAAAATTTTTAACTCTGCAATCTTAGCAGAACTTCGTGATAGGGTAGATCCCGAATTTAACTCGTTAAAAAATAACTTTGAACAAAAAGAAAGTGAGTTCTCAGATAGGTTGGATGCTGACATACATCCTGAGGATAGCGCCTCAAATGTAAGCACTAGGATGTCTGAGAGCTCGTCACGGATAGTTGCACAAATTAACCTACAGTTAAGACGAGAGGAGCTCCAGATCCAAGCTGAGGCAGAAGCTAGAGCTGCTGAGGCCATCGCAAGAGCTGAGGCCATACGAGCTGAGGCCATACGAGCTGAGGCCGACGCGAGAGCTGAGGCCGCACGAGCAGAGGCTGCCGCGAGAGCTGAGGCCGAAGCGAGAGCTGCTGAGGCCGCCGCGAGAGCCGAAGCTAGAGCTGCTGAGTACGCACTCAAAGACGCTCAGTTGAGGGCCGAACAACGTAAAGAGGTAGTTTTAGCTGAATATCGTTCTGAGTTGGGCTCCCGGCGTAGCTCTAGGAAGGGCTCTTCTAGGCATTCCAGAAGTGAACATCAATCGCAGTTTAATTTACTTAACCTTTTCCAGACGCCTGTTCAATCTGTAAGTGGACCTGTACAATCCACATGTTTTCAAGCTGTTTCAGGAGGTCTCAGGGCCGCGGCTAAGGGTCTTCCGAAGGCTGTAGAGCCAAGGTCTGCAAATTACAACCGAACTCCTCCCCCAGAGCGTACAGGTCACGGGGCCGCCATTAGCAGTAATGCTTTGCCCCCTTCACAGTTTTCTGCGCCGCTAGTTTTTGATCGCCCAGCTGCACGTAATTTGGGTGGTTGTGAGAGGCGTATCGTGTCTCCTGATTTTAATGTGTTTGAGGATCGTGATCGGGCTGTGCATGTGACTGAGCCCACTCAGCCCATTAAGGGATATAGCTTGTCTTCTCCCGCTAAATCGAGTTCTCAACAGCAGGATTGCTTTTTTGAATACCAAAATAGTAGGACGTTTTTCGATAAGGCGGCCTTGATTGGTTACGATGGTAATAATATGCCATTTGTCTTCTTTAAAAATCGTGTTATGGCCTTGATGGCAGCTTCGCCCTTTAAGGGAACTCGTTTGACTTTGTTGCAAGCAGCTTGTGTTAGAACAGCTGCACAAACGATTGCTAATTTGGTTTCTGACACTCCTGGCTTGTCAGAGGAAGACAGGATAGAAATGTCGTTAGCTCGCTTGTCCCAACGTTTTGGGGTTCGTGGAGGTCTTTTCGCAGAACCAGAAATTAGAAAGTATCGCTATGGTAGCAAATTGACTTCTATCTCTTCCAGTGATTTGAAAGAGTTTAAAGATGAATTGTCGCAGTGTTTGCTTTACGCGAAAGCTTATGGTCAGCGTGATAAATTAGAAGGACGTTTTGTTTTGGATTTGGCTAAGCGACTCCCGTTTGACGCTAAGCAGCGTTATCTTGACTTTTTAGGTGATCAGTATGGTAGCACTGAGGAACCTACTTTTCAGAGTTTGTTTGAATTTGTAGTACGAGAGGAAACGCGCAAGTCGACTGATTTTAGCATTATGCTAATGGGCGATTCTGGTGAGTCGCAGCAATTTAAAAAGTTTGACAAAGGAAAATTGCCTTCATGTCCGGTTAGGCAGACGTCGGTAAAACCCCATGATAATGTGATTTCAGGGAGTTCGCAGTACTCGACTGCTGTTGGCGCACCGCGCGGCGGTGTGGCCAGACATAGTGACATACCGGCGTGTTTTTGTTGTTCGTCACGTGGTCAAGTTGAATATCATTTTTTGTCTAATTGTAAAGAATTTTTGCGCTTGACACCTAAAGGTCGGAGAGATGTCATTGTGAAAGCTGGAAAATGCTTGAACTGTTTGCGCCAGCATATGGTTAAGGACTGTAATCATGCAAACAACTGTCGTCAGTGTGGGCCTAACAACGATAGGAAACACTATTTTCTTCTGCATGATTTTTATGTGACGTCACGTGATTCTCTGGATTCGGTCGGTAAAGATGATGCTGGTGCCAGAGTTCCTGTGCGTAATGTTAAGATTGGAAATGTTAAAGCAGCCTTTAACCGCGTTACTGCTGCTCGTGTTTTGAATCCAATGACTGGCAAATCGAAGTTGGTGTATTGTCAGCATGATCCTGGTTCGCAGTTGACCTTTGTTTCGAGTGACTTGGTGTGCGAACTTGGTCTTAAACCGTATGATAAAGCGTCGTTTAAAATGGATACTCTGGCTGGTCAGAAACCTACTTGTGCTGAACTTGTTAAACTCAACATTCAGTCGTTAGAGACGAATGAACTGTTTTGTGATATAACTTCGGTGGTTAACCCAGCTTGGGCTGACGATGTTAAGACTTTACCACATAAGCAGGATTTAAGTAGTTTCCGTCATTTTCATGACGTGAATATGTTTCATTTGAATGATTGTAGTACTGTAGATGTACTGATTGGAAACGACAACGCTTATTTGATGTGGGCAAAAGAAGAACGTGTTGGTGAAAATCGCAGTGAACCGCATGCTTTACTCACTCCTCTCGGTTGGTTGGCTTGTGGTGGTAAGTCACCCTTAGTTGAAAGCGTTGCTAAAGTGTGCAGAGTGCAGACGTCTTCAGAGTCGGATGTCATCTCTGGCTTTCAGCGTAAAATTGAGTCTCGTGATATGGAAATAGCAGACCTGCATAAAGTCATTCAGGATTTGACTTTGCAAAATGAAACCTGTGAATTGTCTCGCAATGATATTTTGGCTAGAGAACTTGTCGAACCGAATATTGAGTTGAAAGATGGTCGATTTGAGATACCTGTTCCGTTGAAGGAAGGTATTGATTTACCTAACAATTTTGTGTTTGCGTCAGATAGAGCTGCTGATTTAAAGAAGAAGGCTTTAAAACAATCTGAATTCCGAGGAACTTGTGTAAATGATGTAATGTCTTCTTGTCCTGAATTGTCTGACTTGTTAAACCCTCTGGCAGATGTCTTGGCTAGATTTCGGCTTGAAAGATTTGGTTTCATGGCTGATGTGACCAAATACTTTTTTCACATTTTAGACTCTTCAATACGTAAGCCCAATTTTATTGAACTGCTTACGTACACAGGCAGTGCCGTTCGGATCGTGAACGAACGCCCTTTGGTACCTTTGAGTGACGACCCTAGGGATTTTACTGTCATCACCCCTGCCTCACTTTTGACCCCATACTTAGACCCATACTGTGCTGTTGGGCAACCACATGATCGTGACCAATTAAGAAGGGATTATCGGTTCAATTTGTCACTTTCTCAGCAGTTTTGGAATAAATGGATCGATTTTTACTTGCCAGGTCTTCAGGGCCGGAAAAAATGGCTAAAAATGGCCGAGAATTTGGAGCCTGGTCAACTTGTAGTGGTAGGTTCTCTCCAAGACATTGGTAAACGTGGGAAGTATCAACTTGGGAGGGTGCATGAGGTAGTTCCACAAATTAGGAAAGGGAAGCCTGTGGTTCGTAGAGCCAAAGTTGCCGTCTGCAACTATGATGAGAGTACGGGGAAAGTGAAAGTAGACTACGTGTTGAGGGATATTTCGTGCCTCGCCCCCGTAAAGAACACCTAAGTGTTAGGGTTTGAGCCTGGTTTTGTCTGCGGTGGCCGATACTTGTCTGAGCCAGAACAGTCGGTTATTATCGCAACTATTGTATATAGCGTCATTTAGCGTGTACCTATGGTACCAATTTCATGTATCGTCGTGTTTATTCTTATTGCTGTTCATTCTTTGCATGCCCTTTGTATTTGCCTATTAACTTAAACGTGAGTGATTCAAACAATTAGTGTATCATGTGTTTTTATTCATTGGCTCACAATTGTCGTCAATTCTTTTTTAGTTATGCCATGTCAGACTGTCATAACTAGGGGCCGCTATGTTCCCGACAATTTTCACCTATTCAAACGTCATATAAAAACAGTTCAAGTCTTCTGAATATTACGTCATGGAAGTTGCTGGAAAGTGTTCCAAAATTGCACCATCGTTAATAAGACTTGTGTCAGACCTGTTTGGGCCTGTTTAAACATGAATGCATTGGTTCACTAGCTCGAACACCTGTTTTGAATTGCGTGACAATGTCTTTCTATTGCGTCACAGTTATTTTCTACGTGAATTTGAGATATTGATATCTATTCTGGTCATTCGTAAAATGATTGTTTGAAAGTTGGCCGCACATTTAACTGTTGGCTTAGTGCTTGCTAGCTGGACAAAGGTTCCGTCTTTTATCCAAGTAATTTGTATTGTAGTGACAGTTTTTAGGTGTACGGCGTTGCACCAGTCATTTCGATAGCCTCGGGCTAATTTTACTGGAATACACTTTTGAATAGACGTTTCGAAAGTGTGTTTATTTTTGGGTCATTGCATGCAGACGAACGGATTTGGGAATCTTACGTTACAATTTTCCCACGAAGAGATTATGGTTTACCGCTGTGACCAATATTATCTTGAAACAAGATCAACGTACGGTGGAATTGGAATGTTTTATCTTCAATCATGCAAACACCGACAACTAGGGGCGTAGTCATTTAGCAAAGAGGGGATTGCTTCCCCCTCGATATAGTTTTGTTCACGGTATGCACGTACGGTATGGGCTAGGCTGCTAGATTTTCCACACAAATGTTTAATGGTTTTCCAAAGAAGCATGCTATTTGAAAATTTGATATTCAAACTCTACTTCTGTATAAGTCGAATTAAACAAGGAAATCAAGTGGGCTTCATGAACTTGAATGCTGCACTTGCAGATGGTAGCCTAACTTTGAATTCGAACTTCAAAAATCAATAAAAATTTTGAAGAACACAAGAGTTTTGCCTTGAAGTTTAACCACATAGCTAAGCCAAACATCAAAGGTCTGGAACTCGAGATTGTCTTCCCATTCACTCGCTTCTACTGCGGTTGCTTGCAGGCTATGAGTTAAAGACTAGTCACCATTTGTTGCGCAATTTCTGCTGCTGAAAAACAACTTCAACTACAGTTTCTCACCTCTGGTTTCCCAATGGTTACGCGCCCGGCTCAAGATCACGCGCGCTGGTTCGACTCTTGGGGTGTGCGTTTGAGCAACGCATTTCAGGACTGCTCTCCATTCTCCTTCCATAGTTGGATCTCTGAACATAGAGCAGATTCCACAATATATATATGACGTAACCAGAGATGTACGTATACGCCGCAAATTCTACGTCGTAGACTTGCAGCGTAGACTTTTTGTTTACGCTAACGCTTGCGGCCACATTTTTTTGGATAGTTGTCGCTTGAGGCTACGCCGTAAAGTTTTTGCGGTTTTTTAGCGCATAGCGTCAACCATGCGTCAACGCATACTTTTTAATGTCTTAGCTTTTGTTTGCATTTTTTTTTATCAAACTTTCCAAATTTTGAATAAGTTGAAAGAATGTTTTCAATGGGCGAAGACATTGAAACCAAAACGCAGCAAAATGTCAGCTGAACACTTTCAGATGTTCAGTTCAGTTGTTTTTTCATTTCTGACCATCATATCAAAAACAATAGGCTACACGTCAACATAGCAAAGGTCGAGAAAAAGGTAGAAGCGACAAAACACGAATGTTAAAATGTGCTTGTGACCGAAGTAAGTTATTAAGTTGAGAAATTTGGCACGGTTGCAACACCTTCAGAAAAATTTAAGACATAAAGGGGAAAAAAAAAACTGTTACAAAAAAAAAATAATAAAATGCTTGTGTTTCTTCGTGGAAATTCAAAATAAAACTTGTTTGTTTCGAGTGGTTTATACCGTGTGAATGTTTGGCACCTAGCAAACAAAATGAGTTTACGCCATAGTGTATGCGCTGACGCTGACAACTTTTTTTAAAAGTTACGTTGACGCATACGGCGTATGGTTTTTCGAACGTTACGTTTACGCTGACGGCGTCAATATTTTTTGTATGCGCGTACATCACTGGACGTAACAAGCCGTTGTAGGCATTGCAAATGTATTATAGCCTATCTTAGCCTAACGTAGGCCTAACTAATCTTTGAACATGGCGAAAGACTTATTTAGCATTGCTTTCGATATGTTGTTTTCCAAATCGTATACATATAAATGAAGAATAAAGCTACTTTTTTAGGTTTTAGGAGGGACATTTGCCTCAATCGCCCCTCCCCTGGATCCGCCCTTGGCTGTAATATTCGGTAGGCACTTTAACATGCAGATATCCAATCCAGCACGAACCAATCAGAAGCTACGCTTTTTATGACGTCATCAAGATTGCGTTTGGAAAGAATAAAGGAAAAACGCAAATTCTACCTGAATTAAATCATCGCCTTGCCATCGGTTGGCTTAGCGCATTGGGTTAGGGCGGTAGTAGACATTACAATGACGTGGGTTTGATTCCCACCTCTGCTATAGCTCTTTATTCTCTGTAATTACCAAACAAAGTTCAAAGTAATTATTAATTCTCTGGCTGAATGCTGGAATGGTCACAATAGCAGATAACGTAGCATCTCATTGGTTCGTGGTTGGATTGGATACGCGCGTGGATTATTAGAAATCTGCTTCTTAAAGTGCCTACCGTAATATTCATTTGGCGCCATCTCCTAAAAATTTGTGCTGGCAACGTTCCTGTCAGTTTTTAGCACGTAGTCACTTGTCTTTGTTTACCAACCAACTAATGGGTGTATTAACAAATGTAAACGGACTGTTAACTCAACTGTTAACTTTTTATTTAGTACATTAGCTAAGCAGAAAAACCACCGTCTTTTGTTGACTTGCGTATTTTGGCTTTCTTTCAGATTCACTTCGCCAATTGCTTGTTTTTGTAGAACAACCTGGCAACGTTGATCCATCAAAACAGTCCCAGACAGCAAAATCTGTCATTTTCACGTTGATTGAATGTCTGCAGACGTTGAATCAATCTAAAAAGTCATCCAACAATTGTTCCAGACAATGGTTCACCTAATCAAACGTCATATAAAAAACCGTTCAAGTCTACTGAATATTACGTCATGGAAGTTACTAGAAAATGTGCCAAAATTGCACCATCGTTCATAAGACTTGTGTCAAACCTGTTTGGACCTGTTTGGGCCTGTTTCAGTTTGAAACCTGTTTAAACAGGAAATATTACATCAGCTTTAAACACCTGTTTGAATGACTTCATAATTGTCTTTCATTATTGCGTCACAGTACTGCATATGTGAGTTTGAGATATTGCTATCTATTCTGGTCATTCGTAAAATGATTGTTTGAAAGTTGGCCGCACATTTAACTGTTTGCTTAGTGCTTGCTAACTGGACAAAAGTTCCGTCTTTTATCCAAGTAATCTGTTCTGTAGTGACAGTTTTAGAGGCGTACGGTGTTGCGTCCCATTTTCGATAGCCGCGGGCTAATTTTACTGGAATACACTTTTTGAATAGACGTTTCGAGGAGTGTTTCTTTTTCGGTCATTACATGCAGACGAACGGATCCGGGAACTTTATGTTACAATTTTCCCACGAAGAGATTATGGTTTACCGCTGTGACCATAAAAAATAAAAGACGTGTTTGTTGTCAGCTAGTGCAGAAGAACTACTTAGAAGTACAAGAAATAATAAAAGAAGATTTGTTGGTTGGTAGTCTACACTCTTACAGAAGCAAGGAAAAGTAAAGACATTTCTTCTCAGTTTGGTATTGAAGAAAAATAACTTTGACATTCATTGGCAAGAAAGAAGATTAAAGACAATCCATCTGTGCTTGTGGATTCAAGTGGAAGAATCCAAGCAAGTTTTGTGGACTTTAGGACTTCATACCCGTACAGCTACGGTATCGTGCATTTAAATTCTTTTTTGTATTTTTACGGTCTTTACAGTTAAGTTTTTTATAACTTAAATTTGTGTGTTTGTGTAATTTAACTTTTTAATTGTTAAATTTAGCCCCAACATTTAATATGTCTACACTCGGTGGTGACAGGGACTCGACCGCCGTCGACTCGACTGAGTTTAAGCCTGATGATGTTCTTTGCGGTCGGGCAGGCCATTCTGGGGAGGGACCCAGTAACGATGAGGCTAAGTCAGTTCGAGAGGCCCGGCATCTTAGACGGGATATTTTGACTCAAATTGGGAAACTTTCTGTAGCCCTAGGTTCTTTGAGTGATAAGCAGGAACTGTTAATTTTTCGATCTAAGTTTTCTACTTTAGAAGAGGAATTAAGGCATTTCCATGCTCTTTTGAGTAAAATTGTTAACTCTGCAATCTTGGCAGAACTTCGTGATAGGGTAGATCCCGAATTTAACTCGTTAAAAAATAACTTCGAACAAAAAGAAAGCGAGTTCTCAGATAGGTTGGATGCTGACATACATCCTGAGGATAGCGCCTCAAATGTAAGCACTAGGATGTCTGAGAGCTCGTCACGGATAATTACACAAATTAACCTACAGTTAAAACGAGAGGAGCTCCAGATACAAGCTGAGGCCGAAGCAAGAGCTGCTGAGGCCATCGCGAGAGCTGAGGCCATACGAGCTGAGGCTGCTGCGAGAGCTGCTGAGGCCGTACGAGCTGAGGCCATCGCGAGAGCTGAGGCCGAAGCGAGAGCTGCTGAGGCCGCCGCGAAAGCTGAAGCTAGAGCTGCTGAGTTCGCACTCAAAGACGCTCAGTTGAGGGCCGAACAACGTAAAGAGGTAGTTTTAGCTAAATATCGTTCTGAGTTGGGCTCCCGGCGTAGCTCTAGGAAGGGCTCTTCTAGGCATTCCAGAAGTGAACATCAATCGCAGTTTAATTTACCTAACCTTTTCCAGACGCCTGTTGAATCCGTAAGTGGACCTGTACAATCCACATGTTTTCCAGCTGTTTCAGGAGGTCTCGGGGCCGCGGCTAAGGGTCTTCCGAAGGCTGTAGAGCCAAGGTCTGCAAATTACAACCGAACTCCTCCCCCAGAGCGTACAGGTCACGGGGCCGCCATTAGCAGTAATGCTTTGCCCCCTTCAAAGTTTTCTGCGCCGCTAGTTGTTGATCGCCCAGCTACACGTAATTTGGGTGGTTGTGAGAGGCATATCGTGTCTCCTGATTTTAACGTGTGTGAGGATCGTGATCGGGCTGTGCATGTGACTGAGCCCACTCAGCCCCTTAAGGGATATAGCTTGTCTTCTCCCGCTAAATCGAGTTCTCAACAGCAGGATTGCTTTTTTGAATACCAAAATAGTAGGACGTTTTTCGATAAGGCGGCCTTGATTGGTTACGATGGTAATAATATGCCATTTATCTTCTTTAAAAATTGTGTTACGGCCTTAATGGCAGCTTCGCCCTTTAAACGAACACGTTTGACATTGTTACAAGCAGCTTGTGTTAGAACAGCTGCGCAAACGATTGCTAATTTGGTTTCTGACACTCCTGGCTTGTCAGAGGAAGACAGGATAGAAATGTCGTTAGCTCGCTTGTCCCAACGTTTTGGAGTTCGTGGAGGTCTTTTCGCCGAACCGGAAATTAGAAAGTATCGTTATGGTAGCAAATTGAATTCAATCTCTTCCAGTGATTTGAAAGAGTGTAAAGATGAATTGTCGCAGTGTCTGCTTTACGCGCAAGCTTATGGTCAGCGTGATAAATTAGAAGGACGTTTTGTTTTGGATTTGGCTAAGCGACTCCCGTTTGACGCTAAGCAGCGTTATCTTGACTTTTTAGGTGATCAGTATGGTAGCACTGAGGAACCTACTTTTCAGAGTTTGTTTGAATTTGTAGTTCGAAAAGAAACGCGTAAGTCGACTGATTTTAGCATTATGCTAATGGGCGATTCTGGTGAGTCGCAGCATTTTAAAAAGTTTGGCAAAGGAAAATTGCCTTCATGTCCGGTTAGGCAGACGTCCGTAAAACCCCATGATGATGTGATGTCAGGGAGTTCGCAGTACTCGACTGTTATTGGCGCACCGCTAGGGATTGTAGATCATAGGGATGCGAAACTTCATCCGCTTTTGGCTTATCCGCAACACTAGAAGGATTACGTTTTTTTCTAATTTACAAAATATTTTACTTTTTATGGGTTATATAAGAAGAGTTAAGTTGGTTTTAAAGTAATTTAAGGTTTTTAGTTGAAAGCAAGCCTGCAGTAAAGCGTAAAGAAAATGTCAAATTGGCAATTGACCCTTCTAATGTTGAAGGAACAACGGAGTTGCGCGTCCCGTAATGTACCGTCCCTAGCGCACCGCGCGGTGGTGAGGCTAGACGTAAAGACCTGCCGGCATGTATTTGTTGTTCGTCACGTGGTCAAGTTGAATATCATTTTTTGTCTAATTGTAAAGAATTTTTGCGCTTGACACCTAAAGATCGGAGAGATGTCATTGTGAAAGCTGGCAAATGCTTGAATTGTTTGCGCCAGCATATGGTTAGGGATTGCGTTCATGCAAATAACTGTCGTAAGTGTGGGCCTAACAACGATAGGAAACACTATTTTCTTCTGCATGATTTTTATGTGACGTCACGTGATTCTCTGGATTCGGTTGGCAAAGATGATACTGGTGCCAGAGTTCCTGTGCGTAATGTTAAGATTGGAAATGTTAAAGCAGCTTTTAACCGCGTTACTGCTGCTCGTGTTTTGAATCCAATGACTGGCAAATCGAAGTTGGTGTATTGTCAGCATGATCCTGGTTCGCAGTTAACGTTTGTTTCGAGTGATTTGGTGTGCGAACTTGGTCTTAAACCGTACGATAAAGCGTCGTTTAAAATGGATACCCTGGCTGGTCAGAAACCTACTTGTGCTAACCTTGTTAAACTCAACATCCAGTCGTTAGAGACAGATGAAATGTTTTGTGATATAACTTCGGTGGTTAACCCAGCTTAGGCTGACGATGTTAAAACTTTACCGCATAAACAAGATTTAAATGGTTTCCGTCATTTTCATGACGTGAATATGTTTCATTTGAATGATTGTAGTACTGTAGATGTACTGATTGGCAACGACAACGCTTATTTGATGTGGGCCAAAGAGGAGCGTGTTGGTGAAAATCGTAGTGAACCGCATGCTTTACTCACTCCTCTCGGCTGGTTGGCGTGTGGTGGTAAGTCACCCTTAGATGAAAGCGTTGCTAACGTGTGCAGAGTGCAGACGTCTTCAGAGTCGGATGTCATCTCTGGCTTTCAGCGTAAAATTGAGTCTCGTGATATGGAAATAGCAGACCTGAATAAAGTCATTCAGGATTTGACCTTGCAAAATGAAACCTGTGAATTGTCTCGCAATGACATTTTGGCTAGAGAACTTGTTGAACCGAATATTGAGTTGAAAGATGGTCGATTTGAGATACCTGTTCCGTTGAAGGAAGATATTGATCTACCTAACAATTTTGTGTTGGCGTCAGATAGAGCTGCTGCTTTAAGGAAGAAGGCTTTAAAACAACCTGAACTTCGTGATTTCCTTACTGACACCATGAAAGATCTTAAATCTAATGGCTATATTGAGCGTGCTGGTGAAGCAGGAAATGTCAAGGGATTTGAATGGTATTTACCATACTTTGTGACGTCACAATTAAAAAAGCGTATTGTTTACGATGGCAAGTCTGAATTTCGAGGAACTTGTGTTAATGATGTAATGTTTTCGGGTCCTGACTTGTTAAACTCTCTGGTAGATGTCTTGGCTAGATTTCGGCTTGGTAGATTTGGTCTCATGGCTGATGTGACGAAATGCTTCTTTCAAATAAAGTTACCTGAGTCGCAAAGGGATTTGTTTCGTATATTGTGGTTTGAAGATGATGACCTTGAGAGTGGTAGGATGGTACCCTTTCGTTTTTGTGTACACCCTTGGGGAATAAAGAGTAGCCCATATATCGCTTGCTTGGCTATAAAGAAAATGATCGAGCAGAATCCTAGCAGTGCTGGTGAATTGACTCTCTGCAATATTGCAAATAATATGTACATGGATGATTTTATATTTTCGGCTGATAGCTTAGAGGAAGCTCAGCAAATCACTCATGAATCAATTGCTTTGTTTGATAGCCGTGGGTTTAAGCTTGTTAAGTGGAGTGCTTGCCTCCGTGAAGAGGTATCTTAATGATTGTGGTGTATGTGCGATTGAGAAAGCACGGCCTATAAAGCAGCTCATGTCTGATTTACCTTTGTCTCGCACAACTGCGCATAGGAAACCCTTTTTTGATTGCGGCTTAGATCTTGGATCTTTAACCTTTGTTGAAGGTAGAAGTCACAAAAAAGCTTGGGGACTCTTGTTCACATGTATGGCATCTCGCGCTATTCGTGTTGAGCTGGTTACGTCATTGTCGCTGAGTGATTTTTACTTGCCTTTACAAGGTTTACAGATTTACGTGGGCAGGTTAATGCTATCTATTCCGATAATGGAAGCACCTTTCAGGCAGTATCTAAGAAGTTACCCGAGTTGATAGAATTGTAACATGTACCATGTTTTTAACTAACAAAATTATATTTTAACATTTAACCGAAAATTATCAGTATTGCAAAATGCATTTCAATGCTGCAAATTCAAAACCTAACGTTCTCATAGAACATAAGTCAAGCTTCCTGTTAACAAACGCCACTCACACAGAATCTAGCTCAACACATCTGTATTTCTAAAGCGACATAACTATGAAACCGGTATAGCTTTTCCCTTGATTCTTACGATAGCTGTTATTGATGAAAAGGCTCTACCGGTATATTATGAAGTAAGCGGGGAATTGAAAATGACAGGCATTCGGAATTTGACTAGCAAAACGAACGGACTGAATTTTAGAACGAGAAGGTTAAATTCACGCCGGGAGAATGTCACTCACCCGACACCCGTCTCAATAAATTAAATTAGTTAGGTATTTTCTCAACTCCCCGAATACTAAAACTAGTAATATTGATAAACAATAAAATGTATGATTCTATTTAATTCGTTTGCCTTTTGTAGGAAGTCATACCCCTAGACTAGACAGCCAGAAGCCTAAATTATCCTTCTAAAGTATACTTTTAAATTAGAGACTTAGAGTCTCAATATTCTTTTAAATTATCCTTTTATTTTATAACCAAATTACGACAGTAAGTTAGGTAAAACCCTACAGAATCAGCTGAATTTCACAACGCCCTGAGACAGAGAGAGATAAACTGGGAATTTATACCTCCGTATGCTCTGGCGCAAGGTGGCGCCTGGGAGGCAATGGTTAAACAATTTAAAATTGCATTTTTTCACATTTTGGACTCTTCAATTCGTAAGCCCAATTTTATTGAACTGCTTACGTACACAGGCAGTGCCGTTCGGATCGTGAACGAACGCCCTTTGGTACCTTTGAGTGACGACCCTAGGGATTTTACTGTCATCACCCCTGCCTCACTTTTGACCCCATACTTAGACCCATACTGTGCTGTTGGGCAACCACATGATCGTGACCAATTAAGAAGGGATTATCGGTTCAATTTGTCACTTTCTCAGCAGTTTTGGAGTAAATGGATCGATTTTTACTTGCCAGGTCTTCAGGGCCGGAAAAAAATGGCTAAAAATGGCCGAGAATTTGGAGCCTGGTCAACTTGTAGTGGTAGGTTCTCTCCAGGACATTGGTAAACGTGGGAAGTATCAACTTGGGAGGGTGCATGAGGTAGTTCCACAAATTAGGAAAGGGAAGCCTGTGGTTCGTAGAGCTAAAGTTGCCGTCTGCAACTATGATGAGAGTACGGGGAAAGTGAAAGTAGACTATGTGTTGAGGGATATTTCGTGCCTCGCCCCCGTAAAGAACACCTAAGTATTAGGGTTTGAGCCTGGTTTTGTCTGCGGTGGCCGACCCTTGTCTGAGCCCGGAACAGTCGGTTATTATCGCAACCATTGTATATAGCGTTATTTTAGTGTGTACCTATGGTACCAATTTCATGTATCGTCGTGTTTATTCTTATTGCTGTTCATTCTTTGCATGCCCTTTGTATTTGAGTATTAACTTAAACGTGAGTGATTCAAACAATTTGTGTATCATGTGTTTTTATTCATTGGCTCACAATTGTCGTCAATTCTTTTTTAGTTATGCCATGTCAGACTGTCATAACTAGGGGCCGCTATGTTCCAGACAATGGTTCACCTAATCAAACGTCATATAAAAAACCGTTCAAGTCTACTGAATATTACGTCATGGAAGTTGCTAGAAAGTGTGCCAAAATTGCACCATCGTTCATAAGACTTGTGTCAAACCTGTTTGGACCTGTTTGGGCCTGTTTCAGTTTGAAACCTGTTTAAACAGGAAATATTACATCAGCTTTAAACACCTGTTTGAATGACTTCATAATTGTCTTTCATTATTGCGTCACAGTACTGCATATGTGAGTTTGAGATATTGCTATCTATTCTGGTCATTCGTAAAATGATTGTTTGAAAGTTGGCCGCACATTTAACTGTTTGCTTAGTGCTTGCTAACTGGACAAAAGTTCCGTCTTTTATCCAAGTAATCTGTTCTGTAGTGACAGTTTTAGAGGCGTACGGTGTTGCGTCCCATTTTCGATAGCCGCGGGCTAATTTTACAGGAATACACTTTTTGAATAGACGTTTCGAGGAGTGTTTCTTTTTCGGTCATTACATGCAGACGAACGGATCCGGGAACTTTATGTTACAATTTTCCCACGAAGAGATTATGGTTTACCGCTGTGACCAACAATGTTATCTGACAAAGACACTTTTTGTTGATCGACTCCCTCGAAATAAGGTTTGGCATTTTTTTCCTGATTTAGCAGTTTTTTAAGTTACATTTGGCATTTTTTTAAATTTGGGTTTGGCAACTCTGGTTAGAATTAAGACCAGCTGTTTTGATGTCTGATGAGGAAGTTTAACCATAGATATCTTACATTTAGATATGCAACTCAGTGGTGCGTAACATTGTTTGAAGGCTAACAGCGTAGCTATGGCTGTATGCATTGACTTCAAACTTGGCAAAGCAAAACAACTTTATTTTTAATATATTTTTTTGGTTTTTGTTTAAATAAAACTTTCTTCGTTTTCAAGTTGACGTATGGATTGCTTGTGATGACGTCACATTCTCGTTCCGCATGGACTGCTTTATGGAGATTCTGGCGATTGAAAACAAATCACAGTCACAGAGGGTACCTTTAAATACCCATTGTCAGGCATTGTCGGGCATTGTCGGCTTTTTGGGGGGTTGTGGAGCATTTTCAGGGGTTGTCGAACATTTTCAGGGGTTTCAGGTATTGTAGAGTAGGCTAACTACTTTCAGGCATTGTTGGGAATTTCTAGGCATTGTGTAGGATTTCCAGGCATTGTCGATCATTATCAGTGGTTGACAGGCTTGTGAGGCATTGTCGAACATTTTCAGGCATTATCGAACATATACAAGAGTTGTCGAGCATTTTCAGGGGTTGTCAGGCATTGTAGAGTAGCTACTTTCAGGCATTATTGGGAATTTCCAGGCATTGTCTAGGATTTCCAGGCATTGTCGATCAATATCAGTGTTTGACAGGTTTGGTAGTCATTATGGAACATTTTCAAGCATTTTCGAACATTTTCAGGGATTGTCGAGGATTTTCAGGGGTTGTCAGGCATTGTAGAGTAGCTACTTTCAGGCATTGTTGGGAATTTCTAGGCATTATCTAGGATTTGCAGGTATTGTCGATCAATATCAGTGTTTGACAGGTTTGGTAGTCATTATGGAACATTTTCAGGCATTGTCGAACATTTTCAGAGATTGTCGAGCATTTTCAGGGGTTGTCAGGCATTGTAGAGTAGCTACTTTCAGACATTTGTTGGGAATTTCCAGGCATTGTCTAGAATTTCCAGGCATTGTCGATCGATATCAGTGTTTGACAGGTTTGGTAGTCATTATGGAACATTTTCAGGGATTGTTGAGCATTTTTAGGGGTTTTCAGGCATTGTAGAGTAGCTACTTTCAGGCATTGTTGGGAATTTCCAGGCATTGTCTAGGATTTCCAGGCATTGTTGATCATTATTAGTGGTTGACGGGTTTGCCATAGGCATTGTCGAACATTTTCAGGGGTTGTCTAGCATTTTCAGGGGTAGTCAGGCATTCTAGATTAAGCTACTTTCAGGCATTGTTGGGCATTTCCTTGCATTGTCTAGGATTTCCAGGCATTGTCGATCATTATTGGTTTTTGACACGTTTGTCAGGCATTGTCGAACATTTTCATGCATTTTTATTCCCAGCTCTGCATGCGCAGCAGAATGATCCCTTTCTATTTTGCGTAGGTTGTAAACGTATTTACGGTATACACAAACACAGCAGCATTTAAATGACCTGAAATCTGAATCCACCCCGGGCAGCACATTCCCTAGCTACGCCACTGCCGACAATGCCTGCCAGAAAGAATCTAAAGTACTTTACAATGCCTGAGAACCCCTGACACCTAAAAATGTTCGACAATGCTTGAAAACTTCCGACAATGCCTAACAACAAGCCTGTCAACCATTGATAATGATCGACAATGCCTGGAAATCTTAGACAATGCCTTGAAATTACCAACAATGCCTGAAAGTAGCTACTCTACAATGCCTGACAACCCCTGAAAATCCTCGGCAACTCCTGAAAATGCTCGACAATCCCTGAAAATGTTCGACAAAGCCTGAAAATGTTCCATAATGACTACCAAACCTGTCAAACACTGATATTGATTGACAATGCCTGGAAATTCCCAACAATGCCTGAAAGTAGCTACTCTACAATGCCTGACAACCCCTGAAAATGCTCGACAACCCCTGAATATGTTCGATAATGCCTGAAAATGTTCTATAATGCCTAACAAACCAGTCAACCACTGATAATGATCGACAATGCCTGGAAATCCTAGACAATGCCTGAAAGTAGCTAATCTACAATGCCTGACAACCCTTGAAAATGCTTGAAAATTTCCGACAATGCCTAACAACAAGCCTGTCAACCATTGATAAGTAGGTAAAGACCTTTTTTGGAGCTGTAGTTCCAGGACAAGCTGAAGTTTTATTCAATTAATCTACTGAGTGTTACCAAAATGAAAGTTTACTGCTGGCTACCGAAAGCTGTGCTATAGCATTTGGTAGCCTAGTTATGGTGTGTACCAAACATTAAAATTGTCTTGGTTTGGCGGTTTGATCCGTGATGCTAATGAAGCTGTCTCAGCAGGGGGGAAGATGCCCCCTGTCCTCAAATTTTCTCTGGATGGGGGGCAATGGTGCCCTTTTAAGGTCATGTAAGCTACTGCAAATTTTGCAATATAGGCTAACAACTTCTGCTATTTGCTTTTAGCCAAATTATAGGGCCTATAGCCTAGAGTAGGCCCACACAAATTATCCCGTGGACACATTTTATACTTTGCAGCAGATTGTGATGCTATGAATGTGAAATTTACCTTTTGTTTCTTGTTCAAGCTATTGCAATTATTCATCTGTCTCACATTTCGACCTTCATGGCTATAATAGCGTGAAAACGAACGAGTTGCCCAGCATTATCGCTACCGTATATCTCACCCTAAAATCGTTCCGGCGCCCCTCTATCTCAGGTTTGTAAACTGCCTACAACAAGCTTTAATGAGTCACTGGAAATAAGCTTAAATGATAGTTCCAACAATCATGAAACAGAAGTTGCGTAACCTACGTGAAGAAAGATTATTGTCTTGATTTTTCATAGTAGGCTATTCTGTGAAAACTTGAAATATACGCCAAACAAAATATTCCAAAGGAGCTCAAAAGCCACCACTCGCCAAGCCCAAACCGTACAATAATAGCCTACCATAGATACGCTAGCCAAGCTGGCAACCTTGATTGTTGATTGTGTCCATGATTTATTTGCAAGTCAGTCGAGCGTGACGATAATTCCACGATTGCTGAGTTGCATATCTATATGTAAGATATCTATGGTTTAACCGTGGTTTAACTCAAAGATCTGTCGAGGTACGAAAGAAGAATTTATTTTGAAGTCGAACAGCAGAAAGTTTCCAAGCCCGACTCCGGAAGCTTTGCACTTTGTCACTGTAAGTTGATATTGACGGAGCATTACTAGGTCTACCAGGAACAAACTACCAGAGCTTGGTCCCTAAATTAAACTGTTTCGGATTTGTATGGTAAAGTCTATGAAGTAGCCTACTTTCTAAGTTCAAATAAACATCAATTGAGTTATCAGATTTTCTTTGGTATTTTAAACACTATTTAAGAATTCATCATAATTTTGAAAAGTATGTAACATATGAAAGTAGGAATGGGCCTAGTATGATAGCTTATATTAATTAGTTTACTTGAGCAGTATTCACCTATTCATGTGTCATTCAGTTTAAGTACTTAAAGGCTATTATTACCGTAAGTTTTATTTATCAGATAAGAGTTGGATAGATATGGAACAAAATTTCTTGTTGGTGATGAAGACAGCTGTTCTTGCTGTTTTGACTGTTGCTTTTTTCAATGTCTTTAACAGGTGAACTTATGCTAACGTAGCCTAGCTCACATTTATTGTCTTTCCCATTAGCTCAGTCAGGCGCTGATCTAGGAGTTTTTTTTAGGGGGGGCCAGAAAATTTGAAAATGAATTGAAAAGTAAGAAAAAAATAAAACAGATATGAACAATCAGTGGTGTAGCCAGGAATTTGGGGGGTTTTGACGGCGTGTTTGCCAAAGGCAACACCCAGCGGCGGGGGATTTGGGGGGCCTCCCCCAAAAATTTTTGAAAAATTACTTTGAATTTGGTGCATTCTGAGAGCATTTTCAACAAAAATAAGGGTATAAATATTCCTGTAAAATGGTGCTGTCCGGTGGCGTAGCAAAAGGATAAGATCATGTTTTCTTCGGCATTTTTTCGGTAATAAAGCTAAGTCTCTATGTTTTCTTGTTGCTAATTCCTGGCTGAGATGTTTGAATGTTTGGTATTGGCAAAACTCGCTCTTTTAATGCAGTTCGCTTAAAATTAGGCAAACTTTGTTTTAGAGACATAGAGACTGAAAGCATCATTCTCAATATCGTGACGTCACACGCGTGCCAAAGGGGGAGTTGTAAGTCCGCTGTGGGACTTATATCAGCTGTTTAGAAGCATATCAAACCATTCAACAATTTCTCACAAAATTTTGGGGGGGCCCAGGCCCCTTGGGCCCCCCATAGATCCGCGTCTGAGCTCAGTGGTTAAGCGCCCCCAACTTTGTGTACAAAGAAATATCAAGATCAAGCGCTGGTTTGACTGCCGGAGTGTGCGCTTGAGCAACAGATTTTAAGACCACTCTCCATACAGCATCACCAAGTGGATGGAATAATTCACAGACCCCAACAACAATTGGAAACTTCACTATGCCAATCTTGGTTTCAGCTGTTTCAGTTTGACACTGCTCAAAGGCACATTGGTGGTCATGTCTTGCCATGCCAAATTGGGAGTCTCAGCTAACTTTATAAATACTGTTTTCTGCTTTTTCTAGTGGTTTGTTGTGTTGCATCTTCTATTTGCAGTTTTGTAACATTTGATTCCAGTTCAATTTGCAGGTGAAATGTTTAAAAATCATGTCAACAGAACATCTCATTCTCTTGGTTGATGTTGAACTTCCATTTTTCATTTAGTTATGAATAACTGCACAGGCGCATCATGCTTACATGCATCATCATGTTACAGTGGCAACCCTAAGCAGGCCTCGAAATTTGTACTTTTTTTCCGGCGGTCAAGCATGTCCTACCGGACTGGCCCTTTCAGCGGACACTTAATATCTCAACCGGACATATTTTTTGCATGTAGATTTTGCATAAAATCACACTACAGTATTGTGTAGTCGTGTTTGTAGAAGAAGATTCTGTACAACAGAATAACTCTGCAATGGTTGATGGCTTAATTAACCGACCCTGAAGTATACTGGAGCAGATTGCTTGCAAATAAATCAGTGCGTTAATGACAGTCGTGTAATGACGCAATAAACACAATTGAAAACGACAATCCAAATTTCCTTATTACAAAAGCAACTACGATCACTTATTCCGTGGTTTTTGCGTTATAGAATCGTTGTGCCAAGCGATTACTGCCGGTGCGAGTCGTAAATCTCTAGCTCAGGACCTATCTAATGGTGTCAGACAAATGTGTCTAACACCCTCCCTTCTGTGCAGAAATTCTATTTCTATCAGTATCAGCGTCAATAAGGTCGCCACATTTGCCTAAGCATGTGCGGTGCCCATACTGCCCAACTGAGAATTGCTTGACTGTGACATTTCTTTTTAACAAACGGTCAATGTAACGCAATAATTCTCATTGTTAAAATTAGAATACATATCCTGCCGAAAAGTTCAGACAACTTTATTTCAAGGCAACATTGCAAGGCGTTGAAATGATGTAAAAATGGCTACTTTTGCCATCAGCTTGTTAACCACGCCACTCTAATGCGATCTTTAAAGGTATTGCCTGTACTATTATTGTTTCAGCTCCGTATTTGCTCGCGTTAAACAAACAATTGTAACAATTCAAATTTAAAATATCTTTTTGCTGCATTAACTCTATTTTTGTCAAGAATTTTGCGGCGGTCATTTATGACCGACCAATGAGTCAGCTTCGGCAGACATTCGAGGTCATTCCGGAGGTCATGTTCGCCATGACCGCCGGATATTTCGAGGCCTGCTAAGCATGCTCCCATGCAATGTGAGAACTGAGAATAGGTCTTGCAACTTAGATAGTAGCTAGTAGTAGATAGTAGCATACTAATTTAAAGGTGCAACCTATTTTGTCCCCTGATTTCGGCCTCTGAAAAGATCGTGAAAAAAAATAGAACAAAGCCAAAGTTGCTTTTCGGAGTTGCCGCAAACATTTCAAAATTTTTTCCTTGAAAAGATCGAGAGAAAAAATGCGAAAGCACCAAATTAGTTGATAAACCAGATATCGGGTTAGGGTTGTTTTGATAAACCGAACCTCACTTTTAGGTTAGGGTTATCAAATTAAGATTGTTGCCCCTCCATTACAAATGATCCAACTAACATTTCTCGACAATATTACACAGAAAAAGTCATACTTATTTTGTGGTGGCCCATAAAAATTCAATGATTTTAAATTTTAAAATGTTTGCGGAAACTCCTATCAGCGACTTCGGCTTTGTTCTATTTTTTCTCGATCTTTTCAGAAGCTGGAATCGGGTGACAAAGTGTTCAGGGGACGAAATGGGTTGCATTCCTAATTAACAATTTTTTTACTTAACTTACTAGTCATGCTATGAGCAAATACCATGTTTTAATTCTGTGAAGATTAAAGAGATTTTACTTGATTCGGAAAAATCTGCGAGAAGAGTGGAAAGGTCCTGCATGTCATTGGTTTTGGGGTCACCTTGGCATGGTAAGGTGTGCTCAATCATGATTGCATAGAATGCATTACCTTGCACCTTTTCATATTGTACTTGCACAACATTAACTAGGCCTATATCTACCGTCTGCCCGCCCTGATAGCTCAGCAATTGTTGTCGATGGAATTTCAATTTCAGCCAATAAATTTAACGATTTACTACATATTTTTTGCTCATGCTTTTTAGTTAAGGAGAATTCTTTCTGTAACTAGATTCCTTTTTAACCAATTTACTAATAAATCTGCCAAATCTTAAATATAAAACTCGATTTTAAAATGTTATATAAAATTTACATATTGGATGTTGTTTGTGTGGATTTTTTCCATATAGATTTTTACTGATTACCTTTTGATGCTTATATATATACCAAAATGGCATTTTCACATTGTTTAATTATGATAATATAGCTGATATGTTTAAATCAATGTATGCTTGCTGTCTTTCTAACAAATGATTTAAAATCTTGTATTTGTTAAATGCACAAACAACCCAGCAACTTGTGGTATTTTATAGCACGTGGTTCTGTTTTGAAGTCTCTTTGACAAAAAATAAAGAAAGTGGTTCTTCATCCAAAAATCCTACTAAGTACTGACTGTTGAAAATTAGAAGTGCTGTATTTCTGCCACTGATAAATATATTGGTGCTAAAACGTTTTTTTGTGCTATTGCGAGTTGTGATTTGAATGATATAGGTATATTTATTTGAGAATTAGCTTAATTTGTTACTTTGTGTTACTAATTCATAGTTATATATAACATTAGAAATAAGGTTGTAAACAGATTTCCATGTTTATTATGTGATGCAAGAACATAGGTCCAATCTTCCATCGTTTCGCAACTTTTCATGTGCACTATTGTGCAGGTAACAAAAGGAAACAAGTTTCCTGAAAGGTATATAGAATACTACACAGAAAAAGAAAAAGAATTTCCGTTTGGGTTTGCTATTTATACAGGACCATTTACTGCGCTTTTAAGACTTCATCATCCTCAATTTGTAAAAGAAGTGCTTCATGCCTCAGGTGTGGTTGATTTGTGATATTTTTCTGTTCCTGTTCAGCAGAAAATTTTAATCTGGGTACTTATGAATGTTGGGATATGTTTTGCAACACCCACTTGCCCCACAAAACATTTTTTTGGTATTTTATTTGTTGTTAATTCGGTTGCTAAGCATTTCATGTTAGTGTATTATTTTCAACAATGTATGTAGATAAGTTCATAGGCGTCGATTTTTTCTTAGAAGAGGGGAATTCTGGGTGGGCGAGAGTTTTCAAACAAATTTCATTGAATGTGTATGTTCGCAATGGTTAGTCTTTCTCACAAAGACTGCGTTTAGCGTCGCTGCAGCAATAAAGCTTTAATAGGTTTGATGTTTGCTTTCTTGCGCCTTGCGATCTTACGAGCGCTGCTAAACTAAACAAACTTCTTTCATGTTTTCCTTTGCGACCTAAAAAGCGCGTGACTCGTGACCTGTTTTCTTTAAAGTGGCGCCTTCAGATTTGCAGCAAAATGTTCGGACAGGTGACTGCTGACGGAACCTACCCGAACCGGAAGCTGATCCGGCAGCATGTTAACGTTAAATCGAGCAGGTAGAGATCCATGGCTCATGCTGTCTTTTACAACTACCGGTGCATTGCCTGAGACATTGGCTTCACCACTGTCCATCCAAGCACTGCTTTCTTCATCAATGTCATCTGTACGTTCATTCGTGCTGGACGTGGCTTCTTCAGCGTTATCATCTCGACGCATTTTGGAAGCTGGTTTTAAGAATGCGCGAGTAGATGTTTGACTTTGCTTCATGTTTAACTTTTCAATAATGAAATGACAACATCGCGCGGTGCCCCAATTTATACCCAGCAACAAGTTTGTGAGGAAAGATTTGTAAAAAGCGATTGTTTCAGTACGTCTTTAGTTTGTATCGGTTATTTTATTGTCATGTTCATTATGATGTCATATTCATATTTCCTTACACTGACCCGGAACTGAAGTTTGATTGTGACGTAACGAAAGTGAGACCATTCGGAGAAAAGATTGGCGTGTGGCAGTTGCCGTAGCAACAACAATGCAGTGAAGTACCGCCTTTTTTCAACGCAGCGTTGTTGCGGAATTGCTTTGGTCTGTCGGATACCTAGCGAGAAACATGGCGTAAAACAAGAAGTTGCGCTGCAGTTGGATGTGTAATAATTCAGCGTTTAAGAAAAACGGAAATAATTGTAACGAACACTTCATAAGTGTCATGAAAACAGGGTGGGCGAAACATATTTTGCCCACCCTCGTTTCACGGCAGGGTGGGCGCCGCCCACCCGACCCACCCTATTTGGACGCCTATGGATAAGTTGTATTGCATATTTTGTATACACCCGTGTTTGATAATTGAGTGAAAAAGGCCTAGGAACGGTCGTCGTACCACTCAGCATGCGACAACTCAGCAAGTGCTTCAACTCAGTAAGTACATTTCAGCTACTGTCCAAGTAAGAAAATGAGATTTTCACCTAGCACCAGACTTGCTTGGTCATTGCTTGCTAAATTAATTTTGCTGACTGATGCTGAGTTTCGGCTTGCTCAGTTTCATCATTTTCCAACTTGCAGCCACTTACTGAAATGTTGCTAGCTCAGTTGTCACTTGCTTAACTGCCATGTGCTCAGTTTACAACTGCTGACCTGTAGGAGACTACCTAGAAACAGCAACCGTTGTGTACGACCAATGATTGCAATGAATCCATAACAAAAATGCAGCAGTTATAATAACTGGTTAAAAATTGTTTACCAGTATTGTAAAGTTTTTGTTGAAGGTGTTTTTCAACCAACTGGTCTTATATAATTATACAGTATATATTACATATTTTGCAGTGTGGGAAGCTCCGAAACCCTATATTTACTATCAACAGCAACCGTTGTGTACGACCAATGATTGCAATGAATCCATAACAAAAATGCAGCAGTTATAATAACTGGTTAAAAATTGTTTACCAGTATTGTAAAGTTTTTGTTGAAGGTGTTTTTCAACCAACTGGTCTTATATAATTATACAGTATATATTACATATTTTGCAGTGTGGGAAGCTCCGAAACCCTATATTTACTATCATGCGTTTCTGCCTTGGATAGGTGAGCAGACGTTGTAGAAACTTCTGAAAAAGAAAGCAGGCTTTTGCTGTCAATAATAATTTATTTAAAAAAGGGGGGTTTGCGACACTTTTTAACCTTGAATGGGCGTAAATTTAAAGCCACGTTAATATCTTAAAATTGTTTCACATATTTTTTTCACAATAATAATTTACTCTATGAAATCTAACATTATAATATAAAGTTGGAATAAATTTGCTGAGCATGGCTCGGAGGTGCAGACATGTCTGCCGTGGTCAGCTGTCCAGTGACAGGTCGGCCGCGACAGGATGTCGTGTACTCTAAATTTCATATTCATCCATATGGTTAGGTTACGGAGTTGGCACCCTCAACAACAATGAATGGCTACAACATCGTCGTCTATTGACTCCGGCCTTCCATTTTGAGATATTGAGGTCATATGTCCAGAAAATGAATGAATGCGCAAACACAATGTTGGTATGATATGAATTTCATTTTTACATGGCTTTTGTGTGACAACTTTTGCTGCAAACACGCACTGTTCATTTCACTTTCTTAGGCTGGTGAATGTTCCTCTGGGTGTCATCTCGAAGCGTTTTTTTGTTTCAAAAAACACTTTACATGGGCGATGACCCATAGGTTTGTTTCATATGCCAAAACAGATCACACACCGTTCGGATTAAATATGTTATTCTGTAGAATAAGTATTCCTCTTGTGTCAGATAGTTGTTGCTAGGGTTCAGTTTTCTAGTTTTATGTGGAAGACTAAGTTTGTTTTTTAGAAGATTTGGGCAACTTCAATTTTTTACGGTATCAATAACAATGTGACTTCTGGAATCTAGAAACAGCAAATTGGTTATGTCAAGCAATAACTATAGTTCGATGCGGTAAGCTTTTAATTAGGTTTTAAAAAGTTGCGAAGTAGTCGTATTGCTTGCATCCCTGATTAAATATTTTAATTTTGTAAATTTTTTACGTTAAATTTGTAAATGAAACGTCGCTAAGGTATATTTCTCATCAGGATAAGTGGTCAAGGCTGACTGAAATTAAAGATCCTTACACTGTTGATGTTTTTGAGGATTGTGGCCTTTTAGCTCTGGACAATGTGTTGAGCTGCTTGATGAGTAACACCACAAATTGCCAAGTGAGGTTAGTTAGTTGACTCAAACAGGTCTTTCAATGCGTCCTTTTGTTTTTCAGCACTACCATTTTGTTTATTCCCTTGTCACTGATTAATTATTTATTAACAAAATTTATTTCAATAAAGCCGTACCATCTACATCTAGCACTGTGGCACATGTGAAATTGGTCGTCAGGGTTTTAAAATAAAACCTAGCTCTGAGATCGATGAATAGAGGATAGAGTAGATCTATTACGGTACTTACTAATATTGACATGAAACAAATCAAGTAGGTATAAACCCATGTAAACTTGTTTTATACGCATAAGGTTGCGTTCTCCATAACTGTGTCCAATAAAAGTTTCAGCAGTGTTTCACCTTATTTAAATCAATTTTGACTGCTGAGTAATGCGTTAAAAAAGTTTTTCTTTAAGCGGTCACGCTCGATTGCTCCTGTGTATGGTAGCCTGGTAGAATTTCGATATAAGATCAAATTGCTAAAATGAGAAATGGCCGCAAACATATATAATAGCCTACCAAGCAATAAGCAATGTTAACATTCACTTATAATTAAACTCGTCACATTTCTTTGAACCAAGCTACCCCCTACCAAGTATCTTTTTATGATTACAGTGCAAATAATTCGCTGGTTGCTTCCTTAAATGCTCTTACGGAACTGGTGTTTAAAAGACTGAAAAGCCGAAATCTGCTTGCATCATTTGACTTTTTGTACAGAGCAAGGTATGAAGCAGAGTCCTTTTTCTTCATTTTTTTGTCTTTTATTTAATGAGAACCACTTTGTAAGCAGGTAAGTGGAATATATTATTATATATGTTCTCACACTGCTCGTGAAACCATTTTTGATTTGAGTTTTCTAGCTAGAGCACAGTTCAAACGTGCATTGTTTAACGTTGCATCTATCGTTTTTCAACCATAAATTTTCCCAGACAGCAAATCAACCGTTTTTTTACAAAGATTTAACGTCTGCAGACGTTGAATCAATGTGATAAACCAGAGGTGACGAACCTGCGGCCCGTCAAAGAATTTTGTGCGGCCCGCAAAACAATTTAACAATCGCTCTTCGCTCATGTATTAAAGACAAAAGATCAAAGGAAGAGTTTCCAAACTTGAGAGATCACGCTCTCAAATGGTCATCTGTTTTCGGCAGCACGTACTATGCGAACAGTTCTTTTCTAAAGTGCACTTTACAAAAAGTCGTTACAGGTCGAGGCTGATAGATGAAAATCTTTGTACGCAGTTGAGAGTTGCCACATCGTCTGTTCGACCTGATATTGAAGCTTAATTAAGCAAAATTTTCCAAAAATCCCACTAAGCAAAAAAATTCAACGCTTCAATGTTTTTTTTTTAAATATTTTATGATTCAATGCTTCATTAGATAGCTTCAGCTATATGATTCGCATGGGCTTTTGTTTGTTGTTTGAAAAAGAAATTTCATTAACTGATTTGTTGTTTCGGAGCATAATGGTCGAAACATTTAGTCAACTTGAGCAAAAAGGATGGAGCCAAAAAAAGAAGAAATCATACTCATATGAAAGCAAACGCTTCGAAAATTAAACTGTCTTCATTATCAGTGCGCTATCCTTTTTGCTCAAGTTGATTTGTTTTTATTTTTCACTGTTGTATGTTTCGATTCTGCATAAGATCATTTCAACTGTGTTGGTTAATGGTTTTATTACTTTCACCTGCCGTTTGTTGCTTTTCATGAATAATATCTTGAGTCGCTTCTAAAAGATGTCATAGTAGGTTACGATTAAAAAGTTGTGTGGCCCGATAACTCATGTGTAATTGACAAAGTGGCCCGCGACCGCAAAAAGGTTCGTCACCCCTGTGATAAACGGTTGATTTGCTGTCTGGGTTAGTGATAGTGGGCAAGGTGGATTGCAGACTTGCCTACGTAAATGTGAATGAGTTGTTTCAGGAATTAAGTTGATGCTGTGGTAAGCACAAACAACTAAATGGATGAAACCTTTCAAAATTAGCGGCTGTATGTTTGCAATTGAAATAATATAGTTCTGCATTTGCAACAGTGCTGACGGAAAGGAATTTTATAAACACAGTGACTTTGTTCACAAGTATTCCTATTCGCTTATCAATGAAAGAAGAAAACAGCGGCTGGAAGAGTCTAAAGGAAACGACGATTTAGATTTTCTTGACATGTTATTGCAAGCAAAGGTATGTATCAACTTTCGTCGGCTAGATTAATGCCAAGTGTAGACTTTTTATGCACTTCTATGATGTATTACAGGGGTCGGCAACAAGCCGAACTCTGTAAGTTTTGGCAAGTCGTAGTAATTTTGTACTAAAACTTCATTCTCATCAAGGCTTGCGAGTTAATGAATTTTGGATGACCTAATCAGTTAACATACAGTAATTAAAAAAAATCAACTCAAACGTTTTTGACATGTAGGCCTACTTGTGTCCTCGTCAGGAATTACTTAAATCTGCAATGTACATAAAACGAAAATTGTAAGATAAATTTCACTTTGCACTATAACTGTAACGACACTCTGGACTGAAAAGCACAAACTGAACAAATGATACAAGAATGATTACGACGAGTAAATTATACGGCGGGAAACAGATCACATGAGGTGTATTTTCAAACTAAAATACAGCAACAAAAGAAAACAGGTGGTCAAACCGTAGTGGTTTAAAACGTAAAGATCCAAATCTCAAGTACTTGTATCGATAAATATAATAAAGCATAGCCACCAAACTTAATGATTTAAAACAAGTAAGTGGATGAATAAGTCGATTCCTTATTCCTAAAACAACTGAAAAGCACCAATTGTTAAAACAATGCAGGACGATAGTACCAAACAACTATCACAAAAATATATTAATACACAGCTTCCTGAGTAGGCTAAACGTTTGGGCTGCAGTGCGACAATAAGTTTGGCAGACGAGCCCTGCTCAGCATTTTTTGTGAAATACCAGAAGAGCGGGCACCCTCATTAACTCAGTTGAAGGTTGTCTGGCAGCTAGCTGAGACTGAGGTTACGGTCCTTAACAAGTCAATAATTTTGTTTTTATCTTAACTTTTCATCACAATTTAGAGCTGGAAATACGCTTAGAATGCACCACGCTGAATGTGATTCAGCGTAAATGCGGCCGGGCTGCAAAATTTTTTCCCCACAAACTTTCTGTCTCATTTGCATATTTCTGTAAGTGTAGCATTACTGGTTACCGCGCGGCGCACGTAACTGTTTTTACCGATTTTCGCCCTCACAGCAGCCGATTTTCAGCCGATACTCACGCTCCAGGTCTAAATCTAAACATTGAACTTGAAAAAAAAACGTAGCCTGGAGACACACCTAGTCTAGTCAAGTTTAAACACATTGAGAAAAGAAATTGATTGTGGTCACTAGTCTAAAAGTAAGATTTTCCGAATTGATAAAGAAGTAACTCTAACCCTAAAAATTAATCCTAACCCATTAACCCTAACCTTACTTTTTATGAAAAGCTTTTGTCACCGCAAAAACTAATATAAAGAAAAACAAAATTGACTTTGGTGGGCGTCGTACCGATGTCCTCACGAATGTAAGGTAAAAGACGAAACCACTGAACCAAACTCGCTAACGAAAAATGTCTGCATTCACACGGTATAAGTACAAAATCTATGCGAAGTAACAGAAAGTTCGTGGGAAAAAAAATTCGGGGCCAGGCTGCGTCCGTCCGCACCACCGCCACTTTCACCTGGCGCATGGACTTTGCCAAACCATTGGACCACAAAGTGTAGAGAGAAAGACTTCGCTCTTGACAAACAGACATACCACACCCTTATCATGTGGATTAATTCATGGCCTGTGTAATCCAAATTTTTAAGATGGTTTTTATTTATATTTCACCAGCAATCATGCATACATACGTGTTATATGTATAGAAAATATAGTTTCTACTATTCAATAAAACTCAACCAGCCTGCCTCATTCTTGATTGGACCTTCAGAAGGAATCCTTACTTTTAGTTGGCTATATTTGCTTGAATTCGCTCTGATAGCGTTTTTCTTGGTATTAAGCACTTATATTTAATTTATTGTATATCAAATACAGTTTTTACTCTCTAACACCTCTGCACTCTGTTTCACCCCAAAAGGAAGATCATCAGAAGGTCCTTATTCAAATAGAATAAGGACCGGACCTTCTGATACCGGACCTTCTGATAATCCTCCTTTTGGGGTGAAACAGGCTGTAGAGGTGTTAGAGAGTAAAAACTATTTGATGTAATTCGCTCTGCTTGGCATTGAGCACTTTTTGTAGTATTAATAGTATTTATTGTATAATAATATGATTATTTTTATCTGCTTATGTTTTGCAGGACAGTGATGGTGTAGGCTTCACTGACCTTGAGATTCGGTCGGAGATAGACACATTCGTATTTGCTGGCCATGATACTGCCAGTAGTTCTCTTTCGTGGACATTTTATTGCCTTGCTTCTTATCCTGAGATCCAGGAAATGTGTTTCAAAGAAGTTTCAACCGTCATGAGAAACAGGAATGATGTGCTTTGGTTGGTACTAGCGTTATTATTTTTTTAATTCCGCAGCCCATCACCAGTGATTTAAGAGGTGGAGACTCATTGTGAACCTATTCCACATATAAGTAATGAAACGGACGCTGATGTCTCGTAACCTCTGTTCTGGTTCCTCGATGTTATTGAGGATGAAAAGTTATGTATAAGAATTTTTCATTTAGGATACAACCGAACGAATAAACATAATGAGTAAATATAATCAGTTAGGTGCGGAGACTTGTATATTGATAAAGCTTACGCCACCGTACAGGCGGCTTCTTTAATGTCTCTTGTCTTACAAATTTACTATGCTTGGTCCATTTCGCTGGACATTTATTGCTTTTCTAGAACGTATCAAAGCTGGAATATGCAACTTTCTAAATTTCGAGCAACTTCATTTTCTAATCATGAGCCTTTTTTAGATACTGGCAAAATAATGTATTTCGTCTTTATAAAACCAGGTTGCATGTACATTTGCTATGAGCTTTCCTTGCCACTGGGAGTTTACTTTGTAACTAGCTGATATGAGGTTTATCTTGGTTTTTTCGAAAAAGTCATTGTAAACCTCACTTTTTTTAATTTTTGTAAATGATATTTAAATTTTTTAAATGATTACATAAAACAGACATAACTCAGCAACAACACTACATTTAACATTATAAAAACAAAAAGCAACAAGTTTTTTTGTGTTTATAATGTTAAATGTAGTGTTGTTGCTGAGTTATGTCTGTTTATGGTTCAAAAGATTACATAAAAAGTAACAAAACACAGTTTTAAAAATCTGCAAATAAACATACTATAATACATTTTTTGCCTCACTTTGAATAAAACAAAGTCTTTTTGTAGGTCTGATCTCTCTTCCTTTTTTTATTTGACTCAATGCATCAAGGAGAGTCTTCGCTTGTATCCTCCTGCTCCTCGAGCTCCCCGAACTATCAATAAAGATATTCACGTTCAAGGGAAAACCATACTCAAAGGTATGGTGCATTTTACAAAAGATGTTCACAAAGAACTTTTATTTAATTGAAATGTTATAGCAAGTGAAATCACTTTCCTTTTCTTCAGTTTTGAACAAGAGTATTATTATAATTTCCAAGTCGAAAATAGGAAATTATTGTGATATCTTTGTTTTTAAATGTAATCCCTAGGACAGTGATGCCAAACTTACATGCGCTGACGACACACCGTTCTTGCACACGAACTTAAAATGATGCACTGTCTAAAATGGTTGTTTGCTAACAACAACCACACAAAGCCGAGTAACGCAACCAGATTTAACATATTATTTATGTGTTTTTTTAACACTCACAGAATAAAAAAAAACACATGAAAACAAACTTCATTTCGAACGTTTTCGACACCACATAGTGTCTTTGTAAGGAATAACAATGATACAGTAATTTTATCATTATCTAGCTATCAGTTTTCTAACAAGTATAATGTGATAGCTTAGCTTGACTATCGTTATTGTACCTTGGCACCTCAAATGGAGAAAGTTTATTGCTGTTTCAATAGTATATACTATACTGCAGTGACGTTCGGTGGCTTAAACCATTGGGAAAGCAACTTGGAAATATGCTGCAGCAAGGTAGTAGGCACGAGGGGGCGTAACCGTCGGGCGAAGCCCGAAGGCGTGTTGCCGAAGGCAACACTTCCAGCGGGGGGTCTGGGGGGCCTCCCCCAGAAAATTTTGAAAAACACTTCCAATTTGGTGCGCTCTGAGAGCATTTCCAAAACAAAATCTTCGGACTTTTCCAGTCCGAGGATAAAGATTCAATCAATCAATCAAACTGGGACTAGTCTAGAATGTTGGCTGCTTTTTTAGACTGAGCACAAAAACTTATTGTCAATGTCATCTGTAAGCATTTACGACATGCATTGGACTGGTGCACTAGTAAAGAGCAAATAATTAGCCTACAAATTAAGCTAGTCCATTCTTGAAGAACACAAGTATGTTTGCTCTGAACTTGTGATGTCAGTCTATTGACCCAAAGAATTTAAAAAACACTTGTGCTGTTTCAGAACTGGTTGGTTAATGTACCCTTTGGAATTGCATGTTTTATTGTAGAATCTATGTTTTTTTTGGTAAGAGAACCAGCTTTATTTTCAGCGTACTCAGTAGCCTATAGTTACAAGCCCGAAAATCACTCATGCGTAGAGGCTGTATTCCTTTCGCCTGAAACCAAAAGCAGCCGCTATGAGATACGCATTGACGTCACTGGGAAAGCAACTTTAACCATAACACCAGATAACACATCTGATTGGCTAAGCAGCTGGTGTCGTTTTGCAAAACGATTGAGGATTGGATAAAACGAAGGCGTTTTTCAATGTAGGGTAAGCAACTTTGAAAGTTGATTTCCCTGAAGCTTCAGTGATGGTTTCTGACAAAAGCGTTTGCGTTAATTGGCATTTATAAGCAAGACATGCGGTTTGGTGAGGACTTAGACTACTCACAAGCGTTACGAGTAATTCTAGTCACGAACACAGTAATTTTCAAGTTAAAATAGACTTGATAAAAATAATAAGAAGTTAAACCTAGAATTCAGTCATTATATTTTGCATAGTTTTCGCTCAAGTAAGCACTGCTTTCCTTGCTTTCCCTCACCGATCGTCACTGCTATACTGAACAACTTTAGCTTAGAAATTAGGGAAATCGAGAGCGTAACGGGAAGTACAATTTCCGCTATCTTGGTTTTGAGAGTAGGGTACGTAATGCAAAAGTGATGCTAGATCTTCTTCACATTTTCAGGCAAAGTTATATTTTTTATCACGTTGCTCAAAGCTAAACAAACGCTTTTTGGTCAAACCTAACCCAAAACTAGCAAATCTGTGTAATCCCTATGGACAGTGATGCCAAACTTACATGCGCTGACGACACACCGTTCTTGCACACGAACTTAAAATGATGCACTGTCTAAAATGGTTGTTTGCTAACAACAACCACACAAAGCCGAGTAACGCAACCAGATTTAACATATTATTTATCTGTTTTTTTAACACTTACAGAATAAAAAAAACACATGAAAACAAACTTCATTTCGAACGTTTTCGACACCACATAGTGTCTTTGTAAGGAATAACAATGATACAGTAATTTTATCAACATCTAGCTATCAGTTTTCTAACAGGTATAATGTGATAGCTTAGCTTGACTATCGTTATTGTACCTTGGCACCTCAAATGGAGAAAGTTTATTGCTGTTTCAATAGTATATACTATAATAAAAGTAATTTGCGTTCTTCTGGTGACTATTTACTAGGTTACCTCCTGATGTTAAAGATCAGGAGGTAACTTTAACATCAGGAGGTAACCTAGTAAATAGTCACCAGAAGAACGCAAATTACTTTTATTATAAAATGCCTGGTGAACAGTCTCTCTCTGTTTTTAGTATATACTATACTGAACAACTTTAGCTTAGAAATTAGGGAAATCGAGAGCGTAACGGGAAGTACAATTTCCGCTATCTTGGTTTTGAGAGTAGGGTACGTAATGCAAAAGTGATGCTAGATCTTCTTCACATTTTCAGGCAAAGTTATATTTTTTATCACGTTGCTCAAAGCTAAACAAACGCTTTTTGGTCAAACCTAACCCAAAACTAGCAAATCTGTAAAAGTTGTAGTCCAGTCGTTGAAGCAAAAAAAAATCCACCATTTTGAAAAAAATAGCGGATAAGTTTTTTTCCCCAAAAGATTTCCATGGGGATTTTTTGTGGTCAATGTACACGATGAACAGAGCCAATGTGCAAAGTTTCAGCTTTATACCAATTAAGTCAAGCTAAAACCCTTCAACGACTGGACTATTAATCCAAAGTGATCTCTTGTAAACTCATTAAACTACGTGTTAGCCTGGGCCCTGGATAAGACCAGGTTTCGTTATCAAATGTAATGGTGTTTATAAACTTAGGCTACTTTGCCCTTTAGAAATTATAAACATGACACCAAGAAATTACTTGTACAGTACCACCCTTAAATAAATGTATAGCTTTTGACTGCAGTAGTTCATTTGTTAAATTTGTATTTTTTCAGACTACAGCCCAAGTGCTTTGAACAGCTTACAGTAAGGAGTTAATAAACTACAGTTGTTGAATTTTGGGATAGATTTACCAAACAAGCATCGGTTTACATCTAGAAAAGTCAAGAATAACTTTTTTGCTGCAAAAACACCTGGCAACTCTTATTTAACGCACCCTGCTCTGAGAAGGTAGTTTCACACCCTGTACTTCTAGAAATCCTTGTTGGAAACATTTCTAGTACTCAATTCAAGCTTGTTTTTCTGTGCCTTCACATATTGATATCAAAATCAACGCAAGCTTTTGTTGCCCCTGCGATGTAAGATTAACCTATCAGTGCGCTGCTAGACTGTTCTGTTGGAAGCGTACGCCTTACGGACGTACGCCGTACGAACTAGGTGTAAATTACTATTTTACAGCAATCACATTTGCATGGGTTGGCTTAAAGCTCTATGCTATTTCAGGAACCACAGTTGCCATAGCAATCGATGGAGTACAAAGAAGTGAATTATTTTGGAAAGATCCTCAGCAGTTCAACCCCAGCAGATTTACAGCAGAAAAGGCGGCTGCACAGAACAATTTCGCTTTCATTCCCTTTTCAGCAGGTCCCAGGTATGTCATCGACAAGAAAGCTAATTTTAGACAAACAAAACAAAGTAACTTTAGCGGGTTTAAAATGTTTTTATACAAAAAAATCTAACATAACTAAAAAAAAAATCAACTCAAACGTTTTCGACACGTACGTGTGTCCTCATCAAGAATTACTTAAATCTGCAATAAGATAAATGTAATTTTGCACTGTAACTGTAACGACACACACTATTCTGACTTAAACTTGCTAGTATAGGTTGCCGCAGACGTAACGTGCTTTCAACAATTGCGAATTTTTTTTCTCTTTGATGTAGCCAAATGCAGAGGATTTCCTGGACTGACAGAAAAAGCAACCAAAATGTTTTTAATCAACAATCAAGTCAAACAAACAAAGAATCTAATAAAAAAGATCAAAGAAAATCAGCTTAAATTTTTAGGACACTTGCTGCGAAAAAGAAAATTAGAACATCTCTCTCACAGGCAAAATTGAAAGGCAGCGTGCCCAAGGCAGACAAAGATTGACCTACTTAAACCAACACCAACATACACTTAATACACACAGCAAACAACAGAGAATTTTGGAAACTTCATGCAAGAGGCAGTCAATGCTTGAAATCAAGTTCGACAATAAAAGAATGAGATAGCCAGCTGCATGTTTCAACTTACAAAACCTTTATCATATTTTTGGGTCAGTACTGCGTTGTTTTTGCTTGTTTTACAAAACCTTCTATATACAGTATATATACATTTTAGCATTTATATAGCATTTGATAGTGATTTGCACTCGTTAGTGAAAGCCATTGAGTTCAAAAAGATTAATAATCCGTTTCTAGACAAAATGAAAGAGGACATGTCATCTATTCAATCGTCACAAGAAGTAATTGCTTTTGCTGACAAGTCGACTAACTTATACAGAATGCCAAAGACACAATATGACAAACTCCTTCAGGAAAATATAACCAGATCATACGAAAAAGCTTCAGATTCTGATATTAATTTGATTAATGAAAGTGCAAAAGAAACTGCTCAATCTTTAAATTTGGACGATAAAATGGAAGTTCTTGCTTCAAAAAAAGCCTTTATTACTATGAAAGATCATACGCCAATTTTCAAAACAACATAAAATGCAGACTAATCAATCCAGCTAAAAGTGAACTGGGCATCATTAGCAAGAAGTACTTGGACTCTATCAATAGCTCATTAATTGCCAGTACTAATATAAACCAGTGGCGTAATTCGTCCATGGTCATTGATTGGTTTAAAGCTGCAAACAATAAGCATAAAGCAAAGTTCATCCAGTTCGACATTGTTGATTTTTATCCTTCAATTACTCCTGCCTTATTGAAAAATTCCTTCGAGTTTGCTAAACTTTACACAAAAATTACCCCTCACCAAGAGGACACGATCTGGAAAGCAAAGAATTCTCTCTTGTTTGATTCTAATGGTCCTTGGGTTAAATCTAAAAATAAAGGCACATTTGACGTAACTATGGGAAGCTATGATGGTGCTGAGATTTGTGAATTAGTGGGGAGTTACTTTCTGAGCAAGCTTACCAGTATTTTTGGCAGCACGAACGTTGGACTATACCGAGATGATGGTCTTGCAATAGTGCACAACTCTAACGGCAGACAATTGGATATATTAAGAAAAAATCTCATTAAAGTCTTCAAAATGAATGGTCTCAGCATCACAGTTGATACCTATCTTTCTTGCACAGATTTTCTGGACGTAACGTTGATCTAAATCTCAACAAATATTGGCCATACAGAAAAGAAAACAACAATCCTCTGTACATTTATGTCAAATCTAACCATCCTCCTTTAATCACAAAACAACTTCCACAGATGATTAACAAGCGCATAAGCAGTCTGTCTTCTGATAAAAAAGAGTTTGACAAGTGTAAGACCATTTACGACAATGCATTGAAGAAAAGTGGATATGACTTCTCATTGAAGTACGAAGCTATTTCTCCGGAGAAAAAACAAAGAAAAAGAAACGTCACCTGGTTTAATCCTCCCTTTAGTACCAATGTAAAAGCAATGTTGGAAAACAATTTCTATCTCTTGTTAATAAACACTTCACATCTCATCACAAATATTTCAAACTTTTTAACCGTAATACCATTAAACTCAGTTATTCTTACATGAAGAACATATCAGACCTGATCCAAAGCCACAACTGCAAAATTCTAAACAACCCGGATATACCAGCAGCAAAACATGCAATTGCCGAAAAAAAGACGATTGCCCATTGAGTGGTAATTGTCTTGCAGAATGCATAGTCTACGAAGCTACAGTTCTCCATCAACCTGACGTTCAAAAGAAATACTACGGATTAACAGAGGGACAGTTTAAAACTACGGTAGATTCCGTAACCACACAAAATCTTTCAATAATATAAAATACAAAAATGAAACTGAACTTTCCAAATTAATTTGGTCATTGAAATGTAATAATCAAGAATACAAAATCAACTGGAAAATTATTGCCCATTCGAAACCATACCGCTGCGGATCGAGAAGATGTGATTTGTGCCTTACTGAAAAAGTTTTAATTGCAACTGCTGATCAATCAATTTGTATCAACAAGAGAGATGAAATTATATCAAAATGTAGACATCGCAACAAATTTAAATTAAAAACTTATCGTTAGTATTGCTTGTGACGCACTTTCCATGTTTATTGCATTTTTTCCATCTTCACAATTAGCCTACGCTCAATTGCTGCTTCCTATCGAACATGCCTATTGCTTTTCGCATTTGCTTTAATTTATTTACCATAATATCGCATATTTATCTTAACCATTGCCTTTAGTTTTCTTTTTTTTACTCCCTTTCCTTTTTCAAAAAATTATATTTCATTTGTTATTCAGACGTCACAATGAATGATTGTCCGCTTTTCCTTAGCAACATCTTCAAAACATTCCTAAATTTTGCTTGATAAAAAATTGCCTTTGACGTATAGCTTTTAATTTTCTGCTTATGTGTTTTTCCGTATGCGCCTGATGATTGTACCTTGCAGTACATGAAACCAATGGTAGCGCAAACTTTTTGTAGTTGAATAAATAATGGTTAACAGTATATATATATATATATTTTTTTTTTCAGGAACTGTATTGGTCAAAATTTTGCCATGAACGAGCTAAAAATAACCATCGCTAAGACGCTGAAACGATTCAAGTTAGAGGTGTATCCTGACCAGAAGGTAGTTCCATCTGTTGACGCGACGTATCGTGCAAAGCATGGAATTAAACTTAACTTAATCCCAAGATAGTTCAGCCAAACTATAATTTGTTTTAAACTCGTTACAATTTTGAGTTGCAACGCGACAAAGTATGGTAAGATAGACTATGGGATTTTTTCTTATGATGCAAATTTTTAATTTGTGTATGTTTTCCTTAGTTTGTACGATTTCAACCGAATTCACTAGATGCATTGTTGATGAACCCAAGAAATTTGTTTAATATCACTATTTCTTCTAATTATTTTATTATTACCGGGATATGATCATGATGTTTGGTAGGGAGTAGTAGGTGATGCATGGTATTGGGGGTAAATGTAAGAACCCTCGGTAAGAACGCTATGTCGAATCCTTGGCGGTAGGAATGAATGATGCTAGCTGGTTTTGTATTAATGGTGATGAACTGTTTTATTTTGATCAATAGCGCACGAGTACAAAATAAATGACACAGCGAGAAGAACACAATAAACATAGCCAGGTCAGAGACTTTAGAGAACTGGCCTGCCACGCCCCGCAGCGGCGAGGATCAGCGTGATTTTAGGATGGCATTGCTACCCTTAACATTCATATCACATGTTCTCACATATGTCTATTGTACATAAAACCATGAGACCAAATCTTGTTACATTTTTGACACACAAAATTTGTAGAGTAAAGCGACAGGTTGTAGATTTAACTGAAATGGTTTTCAAATGAATTTAAATACATTGTTTCTAAAAACGGGTTGCACTTCTTTGCACTAAACTGGCAAATACTCGTTCTTTCATTTCCAGTTTGCACACACAAATATTAACTTGAAAGAACTTTTCAATTTCACCCAACTCAAATAATGAGATTCCTGAAAATCGCATAGGGTCAACATGAAAGTGTGAGATTATTCATGAAACTTTTCTTTAGTAACTGTTTCTAAGTTATCACAGGTGCAACCAGTTTGTAATGCTAAACAACAAAATAAGCATAATTGTCTGTAGGGGAGACCGGGGATAGCTCGGACGATTTTTTGAAAACAGCCCGTATGTTTTTTAAATTGGCCAGCAAGTTCGTAAATGTTATTTTGTTGTAAACCCTAAAGCTTTGCCGAAAATTTGTAGAAGTGTCGTTTGTTTCAGCAAACTGGAAATGCTTATAAAAAGCATAATCTCTACGGTCCTCAAATGTTCGAAGTCACCCCGGTACCGGGGTAATTTCGGACATGCGTGGGGTCATCTTGGACAGCAATTTTATGCAGACGTTTTGAGTTTATTTGCAGTTATTACAGAATGAAAACCCAACAAATTATCAACAGCATCAGTTAACATTAGAATATTAGCGCATGTTATAGCATGAAAGGTTAATAGGAAATCTTTGGGCGGCCATTTGACGTTTAGATCCTCCGATTCGTACAGGGTTTGGCAACACCATGACAACCCTTGTGCTTTCCACAGCGTGGATATCTTCGACTTGTGGTTCAACAAATGAATTGCGACTTTTGGAGTTCTTTCTATAAAATTTAATGTCAAGTTCTTGTTCCTCTCCGTCATTGTTAGATTGTTCGAAATCGACCACTTCACCGACATAAAAAACCGGTTTATTCCTCTTTGAATCATATTTGACCAGTACAAAGTCCCCCACTTCTGGTTTTTCTTTTGGAATAGGTGGTGGACACTCTTCTTCACTAGACATGTCATCACTTAAATGGCATTATTTCAGAGGTCAACGATTCATCACTAGAAGAACTCTCGATCAAGAGTTTTCGTTTTGGCTGCCTCTTTTTTTTTTTTGCTGTTCGGGTCGATAATTTTTTGGGTTATTTTTGTTTTTCCTGCTCTTCCAATCTATTATTCTCAGGAGTGTCGGTAGCAATAATAGATTGGCTTCTTTTTCTTCCCTTTCTTGAAGTTTGCTTTCGTGCCCCAGATTTAGGATATGGTCTTATGCATTCTGGCTAGGGTGGTCCAAAAAAAACTTTTTTTGTAAATGTTAATGTCTCACCCTAAAATATTGTTACCATTGATGAGAAAATGATATATGTGAATTTTCATAAAGATTGGTTGATATTTAGGGGTTGCTACCGGGGTTCAAAGTTTTGTCGTTTGCCCCCATTTTAACGTTTCGAGAGGATATGATATGATACGGTACAGTAAAAAATACGGTACAGTGCCATTGTATATTGCAATAAAAATACAGTTTAATAATTACTCTATGGTCTGTTTATAAACTCATGTGTCTGTATTACGAATTATACTAACTGGTGTACATGTACGAAATGTGCGACTTTGTATAAGGTAAAGGTGAGTCCCATACTTGAATACAAGCATCGAGGGATGAGGTTCTCATTATACTAAGCCTTCGGCACTAACGAGAGTAGGGTGGCCAGTTCCTTTCTCTCGGCCGCCTTTACTTCAGCAACTACGCCCACCCAATATATTATACCCTGGGTAGAGGTGGGCGTGGGCGGTGTTTGTCAACAACCAGTATAAGCCGGGAGTCAAACCAGGATTGCATAATTGGAAAGCGAGCGCGTCACCGCTGCGACTTTGTATACTTGTGTTTAAAATTCAGAGACTAAATTGGACATTCATTAACAGCTTTAGAATACAACAAATAAACTACATACAGGAATTATTGCGCGAGGGTCTTTCTACTGCAGTCTGGATATCGCTGACGGTGATCGGCGACGACACGCAAAAGATACTGTTTTTGTTCTTCATCACATGTGTGTAATGTGTTGTATTCCGTGATCAACGCCACTCCACGCTCGGCAATGTCCCAACCGGGGTGCCAATTGCAATGCTCAAGGGTGCCGCGAGATATTTTAACTTTAACCCGTTAAGTGTGGAATTTATTTATTTATTTTAACTCTAATCCACAATAAGCCTTTGTTTTCTCGCCCAGGAATAACAGCGTGAAAGAGATTTTGAATCGTTGCTGTTTTTTCCATAAAAACGTTTGAAACGCATCATTATTGCCAGGTTTCATGATTTTATTTTGCGTTTCACGGCGCACAAAGTCAAATTGCAGTGATGGATTATCGGATTGTGTGACCCAGCACGATTATAAAATTGCACGATTGTTTGCGAACCACTATAAAATAGAAACTTTTGCATGGGGGATACCATACCTGCGCATACAAACACGATAGCCTACATAGCTAATCGAGAAAAGGCTAAGTTATAATTGATTTATTCTTTATACCAGTGCTCCGCAACCTTTATTTACTCACGGCACACTTAAAAACTCTTTAAAATTTTGCGGCACAATTCGGCCGACACATTTTCAAAATGTAAAAAATAACTATCATCTTTTTAATGAGATATTTGCGCTTGTTTCTTGCTTTAATAAAGTTAACAATTTGGATACAGTCATTCATTGTTTCTGTCAGCTCCCTTGTAAAATGTTTGATCATCAAGGCTTCCCTGTGTAAGCAGCAATACATAAGTTGAATGGCTGGATTTTGACGTTTTACCCATGCAGCTAAACTTCTTCCTTCGCCCACCATTGCTGAAGCACCATCTGTGCAAACGTTGATGCAGTTATTCCAATGGATACCATGGGTTATGAAAAACTCGTTGGTCACTCTAAAAATTTCCTGGCCAGTCGTTCGTTCCTGGCTGGAAGTTCTTTGCAAAATAATTAGGCTACTCGTTTGTTATGGACTCGCCATTGACAAAACGTTGGCTACTACACTTAATAGCTGTGCTTTCAATATTACGAAATTTTTCATTAAACACTGCTAACTGACAATTCAAAATGACCTAGCCTGACTTCTAAAAACGCACTACCACGTTAACCAGCCTTTTTTAAAACTAGGGCAGCCTTCCCATTGCGAAAACTTCAATGTGAGGCAAAAAAATCATAAATGCACTGTGGGAAGTCTAGCTAGAGTTTGAGTTGTCTTGCAGTGGTAAAGCGAGAATTTTTAAAACATAAAAACTCCTTTCTTTTCAAAAAGTATGTTCTGATGATAGTTATCCCGCGGCACACCGGTTGCGGAGCACTGCTTTATACTTATATGAATATATTTTGTGAATTGCTTTGCGATTACAATTGGGTCTCCAAATTAGTGGATTTTCCGTACAAACGAACATTAAAACTAAAAAAACGAGAACGACTGCTTATAGTCGAGGAAGAAATGTGGGTGGCTTTGTCGAATGTGCCTCGAGATATTAAGGGACTTGTGCAAGAAGTCAAGCCCAAATTTCACACTAAATTTTGAATAAATACATTTATTTATGCGCGCTATACTGTACAACTCATTCTGTGCTATTTCATACAGTTACATGAAATACAGAAATCTCATAAAATTGACCCAGTTTTGCCAGGATGCCGCAAACTATTTATCTCTTCGATAGGGTGCCGCAAGGTCAAAAAGGTTGGGAACCACTGCTCTAAACCCTTGACAGCCTGTTTTAACCTAAAAGGAGGACTTTCTGATGATTACCCTTTTAGGGTGAAACAGGCTGTCAAGGGTTTAGACAGTGGTTCTCAACCTTTTCTGAGTCATGGCCCCCCAGACTGTGGCTCTAAAAGACCATGGCCCCCTTGAGCAAAATAAAAATGTATTTGTTTAAAGAACAATGAAACGAAATCAATAAAAACAGTTAACGAATGATTAAATGATTTAATGCTTTCTTTTTCGTAATAGACTACGCTAGTAAATCAAGCGTATCCTTAATTGTTACGTTACAATCACAAAAGATGATGCAACATGCAGTGAGATAGAACATATGATGAAAAAACATGCTTTTAGCTAGCTTTACGATACTAACACCTACATGAGTGTTTTTTGTGTCACAATTCTGTTATAATTCATCAATACATGTTATAATTTATTAATGAAGCTTTTTATCGTGGCTCCCCTGAGAACGCTCTGTGGTCCCCTTGGGGGGCCGAAGGCCACGGTTGAGAACCCCTGGTTTAGAGGGTAATAACTATGTATGTACTATGTATATTAGTTTACATCATGTACATTTGTACATGTAGTTTATTTACTGTCTTCTAAAGCTGTTATTGATTGTCAAATTTAGTCTCTGAACTTTAAACACAAGTATACAAAGTCGCACATTTTGTATATATATGTAGACCAGTTAGTATAATTCGTAATACAGACGTACATGAGTTTATAAACAGACTATATAGAGTAATTATTAAACTGTATTTTTCTTGCAATATGCCATGGCACTGTACCATATTTTTTACTGTACCGTATCATATCATATCTGTATCACATCCTCTTAAAACGTTAAAATGGGGGCAAACGACAAAACTTTGAACCCCGGTAGCAACCCCTAAATATCAACCAATCTTTATGAAAATTCACATATATCATTTTCTCATCAATGGTAACAATATTTTAGGGTGAGACATTAACATTTACAAAAAAAGTTTTTTTTGGACCACCCTAATTCTGGCGTAACTTGAATTGAACAAGAGGTATTGAACGGTCGTGGGAGATCCTCACTACTCGATGGTCGTGGAAGATCTTCACTACTCGACGGTCGTGGGAGATCTTCATTACTTGGGTTTATATCAAACTTCTGTTCTTCTTGACTGGGCTCGGTGAAAGCCTCTACTTGAACTGCAATAGTAGGGGTGGGCAAATAAAGACATTTTAATAATAGTATTTCCAGGACCCAATTTTTTTATGGCCATTTTTCTCTCTGAATAAGAATCCGATGAGTTTTTTTGTCTATGACGTCATTTTAGGTTGGTTCAGCGGCCATTTTCAAAATGGCCGCTGAAAAATTGATATTTTTCATCAATCAGATGAAGATTTGATCATACGGGTCATGTAATATGTCTAAATATAGGTTGTTTGGGGCGTAGATTTTAAAAATTAACTCAGTTTTGCGATTCACTGCATTGCTGTGGCGATATCATCTGAAAGTACCAAAAAAAAACGCTTTTTACATGAAAAATTAAATTTTTTTAGTGTGTTTCACCATCTAACAGAAAATAATCATACGAATATCTCATTGACAATCATTCCCGCATAATTACACATGCCAGTTCACATAATTCTGCTCAAAAAAGAGTCCACAGTCGTCGTAATGTTGGATACAGGCTTTAGTACATTTTTAATGGAAGACTTCAGTTCTTCTGCAACAAATTTTTCAACCCGGTATCGTCCGTCTGCCACCTTAACTCGTCTCATTTGTCGAATTTCGGGTGCTATAGTTACTTAGTTAGTCGAAGATGGCTAACTTCGGCTAAAAGTTGTTTTCCACTCAAACATTCCAATAAATCAAGCGATGTACTAGTAACTGGACCGCCATGCAACTTGCACTTGTAAGTCGATCTGACGTAAGGTCTTTTGTGTCTTCTTGTTCTTTAGATCTGCTTTTTTAATCAGTGAAAGTTTTTTTGTTGCCTTGACAGTAGCCAGAAAGTCCGATTCCAGTTTTTTCACGCTGTCGACTTCTTCTGAGCATCTTGCCCATTTCCAGCGTGCTTTCTTTTCCAATACAGATTTTTGTTCAAAGCTGGAGTCCACCAGTAAGCCATTTGTGAAAACCACATTTTTCGACGAGTGTGTAGTAACAGACGTACTCCCACATGTAACTCTTATACGATTGTCAAATTTTGCAAACTGTGACTCGCAGCCCAAATTTGTCAGTGGTGCCTGCTTCAGTGCTTCTCTATTTACGCCCACGTTTACATCTTGCCACAGGAATTCGACTGCCGAAAGTTGCCTCTCCACAGAATCAATAACTTCCCCCATCACTGCAGCTTCCAACTTATCCAGACCACTTGGTTCGCCTTCTCGCTTGGCCTCCATCACTTCTTTCATCACATTCAATTTTTGATAAAAAAAAACTTCACTCCATTCCAATTTCTGTCGTCATGCCGCACCTTGTTGTCAGTCTCATCAATGCCCAAAAATTGCATCAGAGGGAATATGATTACATTTCCCATTTTGGTGTAGATTTCTGAGCATCGAGTGAACCATTCATTCTGAACGTATGCAGCAACTGCAAGCACCAACTTATTGCTGTTGATGTCTACCACTTGGTTAAAGAACGCATCTATGTGCACACGATGTTGCAAATACAACCGCGCTAAATCTGCAATGCGCCCAAATCGGTTAGATACAAATCCTCTGAATCCTCGGTGATCAATATTATTATCTTCCATCCACTGTGTAGGCCTATAGTCATTGTAAAGCGAAACACTGTGAGACGCATGACTTGGCGAAAACAACTTAGCGAGTGCTATGAGTCCTAAGGTATGAACTGATGTGCCATGGGAGCCGAAGACTTTCTCACCAACAGTTAGTGGTAAGAGATTTTGCAATCCAATTTTCTGTTCAGCATTTTGTACACTTTATCTATGCCGCGGTCAACACACAGTATTATGTGAGCACAACATTTTAATCGCTTGTTGGTGTCTATGTCCAGTTTGTCCAGTAAAACATTACAATCAGCCGCCCGGTCAGACATCTAAAAGTCAATTTGACTCTTGATATCCTCCACAGTGCAGTTCGCGAGGACAGCAGCAAGGTTTTCAATTTGAAACTGTACGCTTTCGCTCTGTCTTCATCGGAATGACTCAAATTTTCCACGTAACCAGTGGTAAATGACCTTTTATCATCAGCATTTCCAACGATTGTAATTTGATCTGTTTTAACATCGTAATGATGGTGACAGGCAGCTTCTGTGTGTCATCGAGGCCTGTAGTGATAACTTTATCATCTTTATGCAGCAGCTGTCGCGCGACGTACTCGAGATTCAAATACGATGCATCTTCCAGATAACGCGATATCGTACGTCGACTTGGGAGTACGTAAGTCAGATCACGTACTGTTTGGTCAGGTTCATCATCATTATCGTCATCGCTATTCATTCCATCATCAAATTTGTTCCCGGCATTGCAGTTTTCCTTGTTCTCGGTTCGCCATTGTTGACCAAATATCATATTAGCTACGTTGACGATTAGTTTGCATATTTCATTGGGCGATGCGGCCGTTTCTGAGAAACACTGGACCAAGCAACGTATGACTGTCTCATTGAAAGATTTTCGTCTAGTCCTCACCTTCACTGACGGGAAGTTTATTTCTTCTGATGTTACGGTTTGTTTCTCAGCTGACTCTTTTGACGAACGAAGCTTTCTGTTGGGAAATGTTATTTGGGTTGTCGATGGTTCAGAAGCCTCGTAGCAGACATCCTTGTCTGTGTCGACTGCACAATTCATTGCTTCTATGCTCTCTAGATTATCAAGTTCTCGCTGTTCTCTCTTCCTTTCCTCAATCGCAAGATGCTTCCTTTTCAGCGAAATTTTTCTATTTTCCTTCCTCTTTTTTGATTTAAGCTAATCTTTTGGCACAGTATTACTACACACAGCTCTAAAAGCCAACACCCACGGAATAAGCCGCTAACCTCAAAACTTTCAATAGCCTAGCCTAAGAACCTGGACCAAGCGAAACAAAAATCGGGATGTAAGTTTTCTTGAGCGCTGACGGAAGTTCGCGCGCCATTTTCGCTTCATGTGTGAAGTTCAGTGAACGAAGTTCGCGGAAGTTGACAACAGCTTCGAACTAAAAGTACAAAAACGAATATCCTTGAACTTCCATGCAGTTTGAAAGTGCCTTCTCAATCTTCCTGGTAACATGGTTGCATATAACAAGAAGCTCAAACGATCATTGGCGTAATAAATACACAAATAATAACCTAAAAATGATCTTTTCTGCAGAAAAATACAAGAAGGTGTCATGCCAGGTAGCTAAAAGTGCTTTTATTGTAATCTTTGACCCTCAAAACATATGTTTAGACATATTGCACAGGTATATTCGTCTCACTCGTATGTCCTGAGAGCAAAATAGCCATTTTTGGCCGCCATTTTGAAAATGGCCACTGAACCAACCTATTATGACGTCATAGAACAAAAAAATCAACGGATTCATATTTACCAGCCCAAATGGCATTAGAAAAAATGGGTCCTGAAAAATCGACCTGAATTTGCCCACCCCTAGCAATAGGTTCATCAAGCATCAAATTGTCGGCTGCTTCTGAAGGTCGATTGTCAGATTCAGGTTCAGGACGGTCGGAGACAAAAAAACACAAGAAGTCGTCATCCGAAAATATGTTCTGATCAAAAGCACAACTTCCGGTGGATAGAAAGCCAGATTTAATATTCACTGATATCGCGGCTCGATCCCATGATTGCAAGGCTATTTTTGGAAGATCATATATTGAAATGACTTGACCTGGGTGGGCAATCATCCAGTCATCAATCCCTTGACTGACAAAGGATTTAAACGGGCCAAATATTGTTTTGTCCAGTGGTTGAAGTTTGTTGGATGTGTGGGGTGGCAGTGTAAGTAGGACAATCCCATTATTTTTAGCATATTCAACTTTGAAGCTTAAATGCGACTCATGGTTGTCCATGATGAGCAATACCTTGTTTTCTTTGGAGCACCTGGTAAATTTAACAAAAAACTCCAGGACGTGAATAAAATTTTCGGATGTCATCCAGCCTGATTTATGAACCAAAGCCATAGGTCCACTTGAAAGTCCGCAAAGCATCCGTTCTGGGTTTTGCCGTACTCTTGGAAATACCCAAACTGGCGACAGTGCTACTCCGCTGGCACGGATGATGCCAACTTGGGTCACAAGCTCTCCTCTTTCTCTAGACGTTACTTGGCCAACTTGGCTTGCTCCACGTTGACCAACAACTTTGGGAAGCTTTGTTACGGTGGTAATTCCAGTCTAAACAAATGGGGTTTGTTTAATTGGATATTATTGTAGGCAACTACATTTTACATAAAACAATCAACAATTACCTCGTCTAGATTGTAAATTTCCGATGACTTAAAGTGATATCTCTCGTACAGTTCACGAAGGTTATTTTGAAATAGCGTCACGTTTGTTCTGTTAAAGCTCGTCATCCGGGCTAAAGAGGTGGCTTCTGGTTTTCGGAGGCTTAAATTTCGGTTTCGTTTCATAAATCCGGAAAGACAGTCTTCTCCAGCAGTCTGGTTTAATTTCCATGACTCTGGGAGTTTTACCACGGTTTCAATGGCATGTTTGTACGCGAATCGGCGAGTGGCTTTTGATGACAGGCCATGAAACATTTTAGAACAATTTAGAAGATAGTCTGCCAAAGCTTTTTCCATCTCCACTGTAAAGACTTGTTTCTGCCTAAAATTAGGAAAATGTGATGCTAAGCCACCATTTCTTTTATGGCGTTGCACGTAATCTGAAAGAGTTGACTTATTTACTGCATACTGGTCAGCACTGTGGGTAGGAGTATCCCTTTTCAATCACTGCCAAAACGGCTAGCTTCATTCTCTCAGAGGAGGCATATTCAATATTTGCTTTTCTTTTGTATGTCCGCACCATTATGTCTTTAAAATCCAATACATTATTTAAAAGATATGAAAATAAGATTCTGTTTAAAGTGTGATTTTTTCCACTGGAATACTTTGGCCATTGTGGCCGAAGTATCCCCGATCACGTGACTACACGTAAATGAAACAAATATGGCTGCCTGATTAACTGCTGGTCAAAATCACCACTTGCTTATCAGAGTATTGCTTTCTAACTACAACCTCAATCAATAAAAAGTTTGTTTTGGTTAACTGCAACAGAATTATGATCTTACAGGTACAATTTTGAATTCTCAATATCACTGATAAAGTTACCTTTTCGACCTTAACTTTCTAAAAAAACTAGACATGCTTGCAAACTTTATCTTGATTTGTAATGGAGCCACAAAGCTTTGGTAAACGTGATTTAACAATACTCTACTGTGACGTCAAATGCCTTATCCGAGGTATCCCCGCGGCCGAACTATCCCCGGTCTCCCCTAAATGACCGATGGGATTGTTTGCTTTTGACCAGAGCATGGACACCATTCTAATTTGCAATGAAATCTGGTAATTCCACACCACAACCAATACTATGATTAATTGAGTATAGGTAATTTGCTGACAAAGATTGTCACATTGGTCACTTCTTCAACAACCCAGCTTGAGTTTGGCCGTTGTTAATGTGCATATTCTAACATGTCTTGATTTATCAAAGTGTTTAAAAATTCTTCAAAATCTTGGGCATTTGAAATAAGGGGTGGAATTTGCAAGACCAGGTCACTTTTGTGAGAGGCATGCCAGAAGCGCAAACTTGTATTCACTCTATGTCTTAAAATAAAACCAAAACTATAATTAATTTTGAATTGGGATTGTAATTCAAACACCATACGACGAAACTCATCTCCTGGAAATCAAATCATTGTCGTTCAAAGCAAAGTTAAATCGATCTTGCACTTTCTTTTTCGTGAAATGTTTCGCATGAATGCTGGAGGCATGTTGTTTTCAAAATTCCCTGAAATTAAAAAAAGACTAATGAACAACTTGAAAACCATTGACTGTACTTGATAACTTGTCTATTAATATCGAATCTGATTTAAAAAGAGGAGTGTTGCCAGATCGTGGCCGTATTTAGATAAATAATGTACAACTAAAACAGCTTAAAGGTGAGTAGGCACCTACTGAACGTCTTGCAAAGCTTGCTTGTTCATTAGATGGTTGGTCTTGATTAGAAGGTGCTCTAGAAAAAATAAATAAGTAGAAGTGTTAGATGGAAGTCAATGTGGAATGTTACGAGGATTACCACTCGAACCTTCAACAGGATACATTTGGAAGAGGGATTAATTGTTTAAACAAAATCACACATGCTTTGTTCTAATCCCAAAAAAGATGCACATGCCTTAAAATTGCATGTGATGTAAAATTCCATGATTTGCACGTGATTTAAAAAACGTGGTTTACTTTTAGAAAATACTCACCCAGTACCGGTTTAAGCTTGTGACCATTCAATATCTCTGTTTAAAAATACACCAACTGCGAGTGTATACAAACAAAAAACAAAACAATGCAACACAAAAGAAGAAAGGCGTACCATAATTAAATAAAAACACACAATTAATAAAACAAGTTGAATAGCCCTTTCCTTATTAGCGTTTCTCACAGGAGTTCTGCATTAGGGCAGATCAATTTTATACTTTTAAATATTGAAGTGAGTAATGTACTGGTAGTTAGATTTAGCTGAAAAATTCACTTCTGTGAAATATCAGCCATACCGAATGAGAAACGGCTTCCTGAAATTTATTGGAATTTCTTTAGATTTTTGAAAGAAAATTGCATTACCACTAAATGGCGCAACCAACTTCAAAAATGGCTGCTTATTTTTCGTTTTAACTGCTTTGACTCAATCACTCAGGCACTTAAAATGAAAACTTTTATGCTCAGGCTCTTCGTACTCTTCGAAGTAAAGTATTAAGAAAAATGAAACAAATAGTCAGTATACGCAAACTAACTGCAATTCGTCGTAAGAGTGACGATAATGACATTTAGACTGAAACGGCCGGCGCATATTTCTGCTGAGAGCTTTGGCAACAATTGTTTTGAGACAATTTTTGAAAACGTAGGAAACTTGCGAAGCTTCCTAAACCATTTTTACACATCTCTTCACACTTTGCGAATGTGAAGGTACATCAGAAATGTTCAGTTGATTCGCTTTAAATCCATATCAATCACCGTTTGAAATTACAGTAAATCAAATCACATGTTTCCTGCTAAGAGTGTATCCGGCTAGCAAAAAGTTGTTGATTGCTAGCTTTTCCACTGTTGTGCAGTGAGTTTCCTGTAGGAGAACAGTGGTCGCATTGTGCTCTTGGACCAGCCGCTCCACAATGTCAAGCTTGCTGGTCGTGAGCCCTTCGACGTTTAGCTGGAGGATTTGGAAAGACCCCTGCCGAATCCTCCTCTCTCCGGTCTTTGTCTCAGCTGGGACGACCATATGCCCTGAAAAGGCTGTTTTCGCTGTGAAACGTCATGAATGTAGTCTTTTTCTCTGACTTTTTGATGAGCTTCGTTTCGTCTTTTCATTTGGAATTGATTCGGCTACTCACAGGAAGGACCACGTGAAGGTTCTCATTATCCCATCCCACTCATACAGTTATAGTATTGTTGGAGTCTTGTTGCCAGCTTGCAGATGAACTATTTCCCGCATTTCAAAATTAAATTCACTTAATAAAATACAACTTGTTGGAATATTCAGCAATGTGCTAATGTAGCAATGTGCAATAGTGCTAGTGTTTCCTAGTCCGATTCGGCTAGTCCGATTCGGCTGCAGACTTTAGGAGGTTTAGAGCATGCTGGAATTCTTCAAAGGTGAAGTCTCGGGATATATTTTGCTCAGGTGGTGTTGGAATCTTCCACAGTTCAGACACTTCCTTAGCCACTTGGCGAGCCATGCTTTTATCCCCTAAAGGGTATATCCTATTATTCACAAGTTGTGATGCAATAGAGTTGGCTGTAATGGGGCGTTCTCCAAGCGGTTGTCTGGACCTGCCAGTTAGCCTGTCTATCGTGGACCATGCTTTACGGCTAGAGTTGGTGAAGTCGATGTTTTGGACCGTCTCTTCCCATCGTTCTCGTCTGTTGTTATCAAGCCTTGTGATCAGTTTGCTGGCGGCTAAGTCTGATGCGTTGCCAGTGGAGGCTTGTGTGGTGAGGAAGAATGTTTCACATTCATTGTCCCAGCACGGTATGTAGAATTTTCTGCAGCCACGAGGAATGCACTTTTTTGCAGCGTAGATGGTTAGGTCGCAGAAGTCCTGGTAGGCTTTGTCTGCGTTAGTAGCGTCTGGAGAAGGAAGCTCCTTAGCAAACTGGTTGGTAATTGTGCCGTAGCGCTTCCAGTCAGCCTTGCGAAAGGTCCATCGCTTTACTGGCTTGCTCGTTATTGGTGTTACACGACGAGTGGAGTGAGCAAACTTCAGTTAACTTGCATCTAAAGACCAATGCTTAAGGTCTATGGAAGCAGAGAAAACGTTTAAATACAGTAATATCAAAAATAAGTGGAAAACACAAGCATCTCCTCAAAAATATTCTTCTTAATTTGGCGAACTACCAGTAAATCCAAGACATCAATGCATAACATCACTAAAAGTATCATATTTTTCTTGCTATTCAATACCCAAGAGATATTCATATATCAAATGAAAGCACAAGCTTTGCTCTCAAGGTTGAGAGTAATCATGTTTTGTCAACATCTCGCATATAGCTGTAGTGACCTCAAGTGTTTAAAAATCTTTGTTTGTCCAAAACAGTTGTTTGCAAATGTATTTTGTCAATTTTAAATTGAAAAATGGATTTAGTGGTTTCCAAAGTATATTTCCACCAAATTTCACTGTTCTATCGTTTTTACTTAATGAGTAATTAAGAAAAAAGTGATTTTTTTTCCTAGCGCTCAGGCCCCAAAACGCTACAATGTGGCTATTTTTTAAACCACTTTCTCCCCCAAACCACTTGGAGTAGCAGAGTGAAATTTTGCACACCTAGTTTTTTTGGTAATACTGTACCTTCAAACTGTGAGAAAATGAGAATAATCTGAGACATACGATTACCCCCATTCAGGATTTTCAAAAGAATGACCCAAAGGTAAAATAGTTTCGGTATGTAATTTTTTAAGTTACTTCTACTCTTAATGCATCAAGCTTATTAACTAACATTAATAAAATGCACGTGTTGATTTTTTTTATTGTGGTACCAATTCATATGTATCACTTCCAATCGACTAAATAAATCGTGCTTACCTTGTCTGACACCGAACTTGACGTGTTTGAGCTACTTATCCATACCGGTAGTCCTAATGGTCCAGGTATGTCGTTTCGTGGAAGTCAAGGGGAAGTTTTTGTAGCCGTTTTTCATCATTGTGTGCTTTTGAAATTGCTGATCAATCAACCAATGACCTTTGAAAGATACCTTTACGACCAATTTTTGCCTTTGGTCCCTCAGATAAGCTCTTTCTTCCAATGGAACTTTTGCATTTGCAGAGCATACACAGAGAATGTGCTCTTTCTTGCAATCCAAGAGTTTGCAGTTGACTCGAGTATCGCTGCATGCCACAACTTCCAGCGAACAAGTACATGCAGATATATCAAAAAATTTGTTTAATTTGCTATCCAGATTAGCTTTCGCTCGGCCTTTTGCGTGTTTGCGGTTTACATCCTTGACCAATTTCAATAAATCTTTAATTTTTCTGTTGATGGCTTTGTCAGAAATCAAACGTAGACGAGGATTTACTGCCTGCCCGATACTAATTAAATCCTCGCTGGTGCGCAATACAACACCCCAAATGTTTTTTCAACTTGTGCATTGTTAAGGTGGTAATAATATTGAGTTAGTTGTTTATAAGTGCTAGGTTCCGTTTTGGCAAGCTCGCATGGGCCTCCTCCATAATGCGGTTCACTTTGTTTTCGTGTTAAACGCAGTTTTTCTTTTGCCTTGTTTAAATAGGAGTTTGTAAACAGGAAAGTTTATTACATACTAGCTGAAATTATAATAAGATTTGAAAAAGCTTTATTTAGATCAACTGACTCACTGGCTTGTCAAATCGTTGCTCAAAACGATCTATTATATCTATAAGAAGCAGATTCCAATGCTGTAATGATAAGCTACTGTAATTACTCAATCTAATGGATAACCTAAGTATACTGTATAGAGAGGCGTCAGCCTTATAAAGAGCACTACAGTCTATCACTGACTTAAGTACTTAAATTCAATTTGTGCTAAACAACAACTTTTCACTGTTCAGGTCTCCTATTCTTATAAAATTCCTCTGACTTACTGTGATTAGGTAGGCCTACAAATACATCATGGAGAAAGTCATCGTTTGAGGCTGTTATAATGACTGCTGCTAATGGCGCTACAAATTCGTGCTTTTCCCAAAGCGGAAACAATCGGCCACCCCCACTAGTGGGGAACAAACCGACGATGGATTATGATGATGATGATGTGGGGAGCAATTTTTAAGAATTTAATCGTACTTCCGCAAGCGATCGTTGCACTTTAGTTATTTTTTTTACTTGCAAAAGATATTTTTCGCTTCTTGGCAACTACCGGTACTTTATTCTACATCAAATTTTAAAATCGACCCGCCTTATTCTGCATACCCCTCTGGCATGACATTGACCAATTTTGCTAAAGCTCCCTTGTGAACCATCCATTGCGTGCTTATAAAACCAATGTTTCTAAATGCCCGCCAAGATAGGCCACGAGAAGTGGAGTAATCTCTCCACGCTTCGAGGCTTGTGCCTTGAGCTGACGGCCTGATGGTACAAAGTATCCTAGTAATGAAAATAAAAATATATATAAATTTCCAGTTTAAACATGAATGTGGTGTGAAATATCCCCAGTTTACATGTGGCTTCAAAACATGGTTTACTTTTACAAAATACTAATCAAAAAATTTAACGATTGATTTGGACAAAACAACTTTAAAGTGGTTGGAAAGAAAACTAACAGAAGTAGGCCGCCATGAAAATAGCGGAGATCTTTATCTCCCTCAGCTTGTCGGCGTATGGTGGCAACCCCCACTCAACATCAACAATGAAAGCTGTGAATATACAAGACCTTTCACAAAACTAATATAAAAAAATTATGAATTTACAATAAGCTCTAAATAAATTTATACACCAATATAAACTTGAAAATAAAAGTAAAAAAATACATTAGAACTTGGCGTGTTGATTGTTGTGAAGACATTTATTTTTTTATATCACTTTACAACAAAACAAATTCCAGATTTTTATGTAGGATAGCTAAAAATTAAACATATAATAGTCAACAAACGCAAGAAAAATCAGATAACATTTTAAGTTTCAAACTTCTCATAGGTTACAAATTAAACAGGTAATACACAAACAACACACAACTCATGAAGAATAAAAAAAGTTTTGTCTAGAAACTTGCTTGAAACTGCATTTCATCACAATGACGAGAAAACACAATTTTTATTCATTTTTTTGAAAAACTATGCTTGCTTTACAACTTTTCTTAAAATAACTTTGTGGGTTGCACAATCGATCTGTTTTAAACAAAATTGATTAACCTACCTTCAGACCTAAGTTGTTTAATAACTTGTTCGCAGTGAAATGTTTGAGCTGAAAACAACTTTAAACACTCAATACCCGAATACAATATCAATATCGATTTGAAGTCTTCTACCTTGATAGAAATCAACGTTTTTTTACACATCAACTGCTGAGCGACTTGACATAGCAGGTCAAAACCAAACCCCTCAACAAAAAGAAAACCTTTACATCAATTTAAGTTCTTAGGAATCCGTATGGTATGTCATTGGTATGACATTGTGTATTGCAGTCATGCAGTGATACATCCCTGCTTTCTCTTCAATCTTGTCCAACACCTTGATGATTTTACGGCGTCCTATTTGTTCGAGATATGACATGTAGCATCGAGACATAGCAATCATGCAGTCATCGACGCTAGATAGACAGTTAAAATAGAGATTGATTAGAATGATCTAAGCACGAATTAAATATTCAACAATTGAACAATGTTTGTGACATTTGGCATGACAACTGTGTCACATGGCTTGTAATTACCAGGTTTTTATAGTATTCTTTCCAATCTTTTTCAAAAGCGAAACTGTTTATTCAACTTTCAACATACCGGCATGAAAAACAATCATTACCCAAATTAATTTTCCTCTTCAAGGTTTGTTGTAATGTGGTATGAAATTGCGTATAGTTTGACAGTGCAAACTAGGGTGTTTCAAATTTACACCACCATCACCAATTTTTTCAATCCCTTGCCAAAAGTTGCAATATGGTCCAACTAGAACACCCACAAAATTTTGGGTCGATTGGCCAACCCTCAAGGGTCCTTCACCCCATATTTATGATTTCCGGGTACGCGCAGGAAGTTTTGCTTTCCAGATACTCATATTTTACCTTAGCAATGACCTAGAGACTTGGTTATAGGATTAAAAGGTTTGCAATTGCCGATTTATTTATTGGCTTGTATAACAACTCTAAGCTCTTGGAGGCTTAGTTTTTAAGTTATTTGCGAAAAACTGTATTTTGAGCCAATTTGCAGCCAATTTTTAATTTTTCGATAGATTAAATTCAATTTTAAATTATTTTATTCGGAAAGTCAATAAAACACTATTCAAAAGTTACTAAGTCACGTGGTATAGATTAAAAAAGTTCTAAGAGTAAGAGTAACTCATTGCATTAATCAGCTTCTTTGTACATCGCTCTCTTCCATTCTTCAGCAAATCCTTCTGATGTTTTCTTATGCCCTTGACAACTTGGAGCAAATGCTGCCGTTGTTCCTCGGATCTGGTGATCCTATCAAGATGATAATCGGTTAGCATGCCAAGGGCTCTCTCTGCTGAGTCGTTAATTACCTTGATTGAACTGGCCAGAGCCGACAGCTTAATGAACGTCTCATCTGCTGACCATTGTGACACCGGTTTAGAGAGGAATTTTGGCTCTATACCACAAAGTCCAAAAAATGTCCAGGAATCAGGACCCACAAAGCTTTTCAGTCGTACTGAACTGAAATTCTTAGTGATTGGTATATCCTGTGAGGCTGATGGTGTCTTCCCTCTATACCGGACAAGCTCCTTCGCCATCTCAGCCTTGTCTTTCTTGTCCGTAGTGTCGCTGAACAAGGCTAGTATAGCCAACCGCTCACCCAGATACCACAAATGTGCTTGGAGTTTTTGCTTGGACGCATTGATATGCTCAAGCATTTAGGTGTCCTTAACTGCTTTGGATGCTCTTAGGCTGTGGGCCGAGTCTGAAAATTCGTTAGTTGAGTTGCACCCCCCTCTGTAGACAATACTTTCTTGATATGGTTCGATAGAGTAACTTTTACTGAGTCCAAAACAAAAAAGTTCAAGCAAAAACCTGTGTTCGCTAAAAAGATATTAGGCTTGGAAGATATTAAAAAGAACGCGGATGAACACACTTACAGGCACTACTTCTATGTGACGCTTCATGATTCGGCGCAAGCGATTGGCTGGCAACACCTCGATTACACCCACTTGTCATGCATTTAACGCATCGGGCGCACATAACCTAGCAACGATCAAAGCGAAGTCAGGACTGCATGAAAGTTGGTTTGGTAGCAGTAGTTTTGCATTTTTCTTGCCTGTTGCAATGTAGAATACGTAAACACAACATAAAAAAGAAGAAAATAAACCTATCTTTCTATTTGTCTTCTTCTCTAAACAGATGGATCATTTCTAATTAACTGTGGCTCTCCGCAATATCAGTGCGAAAATGAGACTTAAAGTGATTGTATTTCAACACCAAACTGTCTATTTCTGGGCTATATATTTTTTGATTAGATTAACCTTGCATTCCAACCATTTTGCTCCTGACCTTGGTATCTTTGTTCAACAACCTTCTTTGTTTCATGACCTTTGTAAAATAACTTTGAATTCTTTGTTCGCTTTTTAATAGGATTGGTTTCTTCATTTAAACGTTAAAACTATACCACTAGCCCACTACTATATATATGTGGCCTTGTTCATATACTGTAGTGCCTACATCTAAGTCAGTAAAAATGGCAAATAGCCTACCCCTTGGGGTCATCAAAAACCTTAGAAAATGTGCTTTCCTACTTTGCACTCAGCATAAAGAGCACTGAAAATGCCTGCATTGTAAACCACTGAGCAATGCATATTTGTGATAAATATACAGTAGGCTACAGGCGTATGAGACCTCAAAGATCTCTACCGTATCACTTGTGATGGACTAAATTTTCTGATTGATAGGCTATAGTTTAATAGCTGTTTATTTTCTCCTTTTATAAAATATTATTAGGCTAATACAAAAAAACTGAATTCATTCAATTTTATTTGTTACCAGCGAATCAAAAAGATAGAATTTTTGCATGTTGGCAGTTTTCTGTATAATTGTTTATAGGCTATGCACAAATAATGAAAACAGCAGATGCTACAAATTTGGTAGAAGCAAATAAAATAGCACTAACAGACAATTAATTTTTTGTAATGACAGTGTTGACAATGATAAACCACCATTGACAATCTATGGTGGTTTATCAACAAATCTATAGGCCTGCAAGTGCAATGGCAGTTATTCACAACAATAAATCATTTTCAGCAAACAAATGCTCTTCCATTAATCTGTCTAATGATGGAAATTACAATTTTCTATATTAACATGTTTGTGTGACACACGTATGGAATAATGTCAGTTAATATTACACTTTTGTCAAAACAATTCTTAATGCCTAAGAACACATAGTATAACATGATATGCAATATGTGTGTTCTTACCAATAAATTCCTTTTAAGGGTGATTGTAATGAAATGCACAGCCAAAGTAATCATAAAAACACCTGACTTCAGAATAATTCATTTTAAGAGTGATTATAATAAAATGCATAGTCAAAGTAACCATAAAAACCCATAACTTCAGAACAATTGAAGGGTATTATATAATTTCTTTTAATATACCAATGAAATAGGCTATAAGCAAAAGTTTACATGTATACTTTTGGAATATTGTATCATACTAGAGTAGGTGGATATAGTGCATTAATTCTGATATAGTATATGTCCATGACAGTACAATGACTATTGACTATGTAGTTCAAATTCTTTATCATGGACTTTGCATTGATGAAGTAGAAAGTGCAAGACTTCAAATTTCAACAGCAGAATAATCACCACGAGTCCGATAAGACCACAAACATATCTGCAAAACAAATCAAATTGTGATCAATGAAGATACACATAAATGCAGTTTTTATGCTCATAGCAAAATGTGACTGAGAGACATAGCCTATAAACCTCTGTAAAGGAATATTACTTTATTTTGTCTACAAAGTACAATGGACAAGCCAAAACAGTGTTCGGTGATGGCAATTGTATCAGGCACACTTTGTTTTTATGCAGTACATATATGATCAAGATATGCATTAAAGGAATGAGATCATCCTCGTATGAGGTTCTGGGGCCGAGGGTCCATCCTAAAACAAACTAATGTAAACTAGGTTGTATAATAGGAACGGTATAGTAGTAATCTACAAACACATTGCTCACTCAACTAGTTGACAATTAATTTGGACTATTTCAATGTATGAGGTGAAATGTGCCATGTAGGCCTACACTTAGAGAAGTTTGGACCACATCAGCAAATTTTCAAAATTCTATTAAAAGACAACACAGCACTATACAAACCTTCAACAAATCAATCATTAAAATCTCTTTGTGGCCATGATAAAGATAGCATGTTTAAAACAAAGCTTTAATTTGAAATCAAAATTTGTGACACAATTAACTTCTATAGAAGTCCAATTTTGATAAACTTGGTAAAATATAAAGTGTGTGTTTTAATACAAAATTTACACTATTAGGCCTTAAAGTGTACGAAATGTCAAATTTTGCATTGTCTATGTTGTATTAGGCTACATAATTTCCTTTGTTTTAAACTGTAGTGCCCCCCCCCCCCCCTAATGTTTTTATATATCCACCACTGGACATGCCTAGCATGTTTGTGTTTGCGATGACTTTTAAATGTTAAATATGCGTTCAATTGAATTCATTTTTCTTTGTTGAAAGGCAAATCAAGCGATATTGCATCAAAAGCCTCTACAAGTATGCGAAACTTCCAGGATTAACCTATCAAAGATTTTCCAATCAGAGGATAAAGATTCAAAAACCAAACCAATTGTAGAAACAAAATACAGTAATAAAGCCAACAAAAGAAAAGGTGGCAAAACCACAATGGTTTTAAGTAAAATAATCCGCACTTCCAAATATAAAATAGGTATTTGGTATGATCATTAGCTTCATACTTTAAAATAACATTTAGGTAGTAGGAACTTGATAGTCAACTAGTCATTTTACTCACCTTCTGGTAGCCTCTCATAAGCAATAAGAATGGTGATCACTGGTTGGTTGGTTTTACTTCATAACTTTCATCATAAGTTTTACTTCATACTTAACTGTAACTTCATAATCATAGATTTTTTTATGTGTAACAATCTATCGAACATAAAGTTCAAAACGGTGGCCTAAACCATGAAGAATGCAAAATAAATTAAGTTTGATCAAGAAAAACACTACTGCAGTCCTGACTTCGCTTTGATCGTTGCTAGGTTATGTGCGCACCGATGCGTTAAATGCACGACAAGTGGGTGTAATCGAGGTGTTGCCAACCAATCGCTTGCGCCGAATCATGAAGCGTCACATAGAAGTAGTGCCTGTAAGTGTGTTCATCCGCGTTCTTTTTAATATCTTCCAAGCCTAATATCTTTTTAGCGAACACAGGTTTTTGCTTGAACTTTTTTGTTTTGGACTCAGTAAAAATTACTCTATCGAACGATATCAAGAAAGTATTGTCTACAGAGGGGGTGCAACTTAATTGCATTTTTAAAGCGAAAAATCGAAGTCGGCCCACAGCCTATCTCTCAAAAAGCTTTAGCAGGTCCAAGTCTAGAGCAGGTGCTGAAGCGGCATTAGGACAGTTAAACCAATAACGCACATAAAACAGAGCAAGGAAGACACCTAAGGATTCTATCATCTCGAAAGTATCCAAATCAAAGATATCAGTTAGCTGCTCTTTGAAGAGGGCTATTTTAAGGGTGTAGATCAACGGTGGGCAAACTGCGGCTCGTCAACATAAATTTTGTGGTTCTTGTATTGAATCGTAATAGGCCTATTACAAAAAAATTAAGATTATACTTTATAAACATGTTATCTCGCGCTGTCAACTAAGCAAGCAAAATCGGTTGGTAAAAATTAAAATTTGTTACTAACACTTTCCTCAAAATCTAATTTGCACCCAATACAATACAAAGATCAAAAAGAAGTCTCTCTATTACTGTAGCCCATTGTTAAACAATGGAATTGTGACATTGCAAAAGCAACATTGTGCCTCTCCTGGCACATTTTGCGTTCAGTCTGCAACAATTGGAAGTTTCATAAAGCCGCTAAGCAGCGATTTGTTGAAGCTTAGAAATAGCACCAGAATTTATTTATTCATTTTTATAAGAATTTATAACTTTGTAAAATCAAAATATCCTGCAACCTTGACAAACGAGCGCTTGGAAGAATTAATTCGAACAGCATTAACAACTTATCGTCCAAATTTTCAGAGATTAGCGAGTCAAGTACAAAACTGATATGGATAAACAATCATTGTGTTTTATTGCTATTTTGTTATTTTGTGTCAACTGATTTTGCGGCTCGCTGGTGTTTATGGTTTATCCGCAAGCGGCTCTTTCTTTGAACAACTTTGCCCACCCCTGGTGTAGATTATTGCAGCCATCCATCTCGCATGATGGTGTGCCCCTGGAGCATAGATTTTGATAGCCTTCTCTCCATCTTCAACAGTACCACCAAGATGTAACAGTGACAGCTGAGCCATTTCCTTGTGATCCTCCCTAAAAAACTGCTGTTTAAGAAGGTCACCGAGAAACTCAACTGTTGAGGCTTGAAGTCCTGTTAGAAATCTCCCTTTGATACTTGCAAGTGAGTAGTTGGAAGTATTAACTGTCGACCAAGCAGCTGCAAGAGCAACGAAGTAGCTTTCGTTTGGTGACTCTGTTGGTCCATAGATGCATCTGCAACAGCACCACACACCAGCTCAGCAACATGATGTCGGCAGGCCAGTTGGAGCAACTTGCGACCGAAAATCTTCTCAAGTCTAACAAAGCAAGTCTCAAGTCTAAAAAAGTTTTCCTTACTTTGTACGATTTCACCCAAATTCGCCAGATGCTTTGTTCATGAATCCAAGAAATTTGTTTAATATTACTATTTCTTCTAATTGTCTTATTATTATATGATCATGATGTTTGTTAGGGAGTAGTAGGTGATGCGTGGTATTGCGGGTAAATGTAAGAACCCTTGGTAAGAACCCTACGTCGAATCCTTTGCGGTACGAACAAGTGATGCTATCTGGTTTTGTATTAACGGTGATGAACTGTTTTATTTTGATCAACAGCGCACAAGTACAAAATAATTGACACAGCGAAAAGAACACAATAACCAAGCCAGGTCAGAGACTTTGTAACTGGCCTGTCACGCCCTGCAGTGGTGAGGATCGGCGTGATTTTAGGGTGGCATTGCCACCCCTAACATTCATATCACATGTTCATTGTTTTCACGTGTCTATTGCACATAAAACCATGAGACCAAATATTGTTACATTTTTGACACACAAAATTTGTAGAGTAAAGCGACATGTAGTGAATATAACTGAAATGGTTTTCAAATAAATTTAAACACATCGTTTCTGAAAACCAGGTTGCACTTCTTTGCACTAAACTGGCAAATACTTGTTCTTTCATTTCCAGTTTGCACACACCAATATTAACTTGAAAAAAACTTTTCAATTTCACCCAACTCAAATAATGAGATTCTTGAAAATCGCATAGGGTAAACATGAAAGTGTGAACAATATGCATGAAACTTTTCTTTAGTAACTGTTTCTAAATTATCACAGGTGCAACCAGTTTGTAATGCTCAACAACAAAATAAGCATAAATTGTCTGTATATGACCGATGAGATTGTTTACTTTTGACCAGCGCATGGACTCCATTCTTATTTGCAATAAAATCTGGTAATTCCACATGACAACCAATACTATGATTAGGTAATTTGCTGACAAAGATTGTCACATTGGTCACTTCTTCTGTGCGCAAACGGGCTTAATTCTGACTGGAACGTCGGGATCACCAAGACAATCCCAACAAAAATCAGTGCTGCAGCTGCTAAGTCAAAAAAAATGTATCCTCCATGCCACATACAAAGCTTCCACAATGCACCGTTTCCCACGACCTAACTGGAAACGAAGCCAAACCCAAGACATCCGTCGTCGAAAGGTAATTTCAGAGGACCTAGTTGGATGAATTAACTGAATCCAGTTGGTGCTCCTGTCCCATGCGACAGCTGCACCGGGCAAGCTTAAACGTTTGAGAGAGGGCTGTGGCCTAAATGTGATTACATTCTCAGATGCTAACGGCATCGGCATCTTTGGTCGAGTATACTCTTGAGGGGGTATCTGCAAGAAATTGGTTTGGTTTGATGTAGTCTGAACCTCTGCTTGCATTCTTTGCCTGTACAAAATGTAAAAGTAAGAAAAAAATGCGGATTACACCAATATAAAACAAAAGAAAATACACATCGATAGGTCTATACAATTCAAGGTCTATACAATTCACAAACTCATAAATGCTCATACAGTTTTCTGAACAGTGGTTCAGAACCTGCAAATAAAATACAGAAATAAAAAGATACAAGATTCAAAACCATGCTGTTGTTTCATGCAATGTGGAAAGTAATGTTTGTGGGTATATGCATGCATGCCCAAATATAGGTTAGTACATGCCATGCCAACCGTTAGATACGCTCATTTTTGCATGCCACACTCTCAGTTGCAGTCATGTTAAACCGTACACAATAACAAAAAAACGTTCAGCAGACAGTCTGGAGAGAGAAAGGTTGAAATAGATTGATAGCACTGAACTGTACTGCGTTGTAATGTAGCCGACTAGAGAAGAAGACAATAAATTTGCATTAACGCAATATTTGCATTTTTTTCTGCAACAAAGTTATGTAACCTACACTCCTACAGGGTAGGCAAGAACTTTTGAAACGCAGATTGGCCAGCTTATATTGCCAGACATGGAAGAATTGCCAATGTGGCTGAGGTGCACCTCATTCCAAAGGACTTGGGATGGCTTTACTGCAAGAAGATATGACTGTCCTGCAAAGAACTACATGGATGATTAAACACATGTATTAGAACAAACAAAATAACCTAATTTTCTACGAGCACTGTAGACTGCAAAATAAACAAATGGACGAATGGTAGACTGGACAATGTCCGCCTAGACAAGTGGACGGTGATTTGTCTTAACACAACAGCTTAGCATTGTTAAAAATACACGAAAATACAGTAAAAAGTTACATGAGTACCATATTAAAATAACGTAAATGTAAACGCAAAGATTTGAAGCTGGTTACACATAATATTGGCAGCTAAACTACGTTTTCTCTTCTTTCTTGGCGCTGATGTGGAGGTTGATGGGGGGCGACCTTTCCCAAGTGGTGCCAAACCTCTACATACTCCTAAGCGCCTGCGAGCGATGCTGGCTGACAATGGATTTTTTTCTCTCCACTTGTTTTTGGTGTAGCGTCCTTGCTGAAGTGATGAAAAGCTGAAATAATGTTTGCTTCTGAGCGAGCCAATTCCATGGCATCAACAAATTTCAAAAGAGCACTGTTCAATACTTGTTCTACTGCGACAAAAGCTTGCGCTGAAGAAGAGACGGCAAGGTGTCAACGATTGCGGTGGGTCGAGAAGCATAATCTTGGGTCTCTTTGTCAGTTTTCTTTTCTTCAGTTGAAGAAAGCTGCTCCTCCATGCTGATTTCGGGCTGGTTGACTTGGGAAATAGGCCTACTTAAGCTTTCTTTGACCAGCCGTTGAAAAAAACTTTGAGGAATTGCATTTTCTTATCCTAAAGCATTGCAGGCATAGCGGTGCTTCTCCTCCGGTGAACCTTTATAGTACTTGTCTGATTTGAACTGTTCATGAACTAAAATGTTTTTTTTGGTGTTTGCACAATTTGCCACTTAAGCCCACTGGAAAAGTGCAAACACCAGACAGAAGATCAACCTTGTAGTATACAGCAGCATTACTTTCACTAGAGACCATAAATGGCATTGTCTTGTCAGACGACACAACGTGGTCTTTGCTTAGAGGAGGTTTTGTCAGTGTGATTTTTTTCTTTCTGGACGTCAGCGATACGTTCGTTCAACGTGGGTTCGAAATGCTGAAATAAGCGTTCCTTTAATTGATCATAGTCTGCCTCGGCGCTAATTAAATCTTGTACGTTAACAATGATATCTTAAGACAGACTCGATACAAGTTTGTCTGTTTTCTGACGTTGGCAATCAATTTGATATGTGGTAAATCAATTTTCTAAAATGGTAAACCACAACCTAGGTGTATCTCTCCAAAAAGTGTCGCAAAACTTTTCGCCAGGAGAGATTTTTATTCGAGTTGAGGGTTCGCGATATTCGCTTTCAGGTCAAGATTTTCTTGGGGCCAAAATATAGATCGTAAAAGGCTAAAAACTACAATTAAATTATGAGATACACAACAAGAGATCTTGCGACAATTGTCATACAGAAATAAGGAAAACAAGTACCGTACTTACCAATGTTCTGACATTTTCTTTTGTAAAACCTACTGATGTGCGAGGTCCCCAATGTGGTTATTTTTAGTTGCAAGTATAAGAATGATTTTTGTGTGGTAATTGGCTGTCTAATGATATTCTGTCTGTCTAACGGATATTCTAACTAATTTGACTATCTGACTCCATTAATTATTTCCACACAATTATTACTCGAATTATAATTTTTAGTTATCGGAAGGTGTCCATATTATATTGTAGGTTTATGACAAAAGTTGAAATTAAATATTATAGGGTAGTGAAACTACAGGACAGTGAAACATTATTACAAATTATTACATTTTAACAGTCGTCCAAATGTTACATAAAAGTACACAATCAGTTTGATGTTTTCTAAGCGGAGCTGAACTGGTCTGACTGAGTGTCCTCAAAAGGCGAATGTGAACAGTTTTATTTTCTGTTTTCTTTTTTCTATTTAAAGTAAGTTAGCTTAGATGGAAAAATACAAAATCTTTGGAAGATGACGTGTGGGTTAAAATGGTTCACTTGTTAGGAAGGAAAACTTATCTGATGCAATAATGGATCGCTACAGAGGCCCCCCCAAATTTGGGCTAAATTGGAACCAAGGGTACCAAGTTCGGTTCAAATTTAAGGAGTTAAAAACGGTAAGGAATAAAATCGTAACAGATATAGTACAAAATAGGTATGTTGAGTGTTTGTGATAATAATGTGGTGTTGTGTTTGTGGTATCGTGTCGCGACGTGATTCTGCGTTGTTCTACCGCCTTCCAAAATAGAATGTCTGAGTTTGTGCCGTATAGAAGAGTCCACCACGTAGAAAAATTTGTTGTTTTGTTTGTGAGTGCCGTTGTAAACCGTAGCAGGCATTCATTGTTTGTCTGACTCTTTACGTTGAAAAGCAGACCATGCCGATTGACTTCAAATGTAGCCTTGTCTTGCTTTTTGTTTGCTAGAGACCACCACCATCATCGTAGCTGGAGATCATTGACTTCATCATAGCATTTGATGGCATTCGGCTTTTGCATTCGTTGAGAGGCGCTAGAGAGTCGGGTGCACGTGGTTCTAAAGCACTTTTTTTGTTTCAGTCGGCAGTACGCATAACACACGTGCTTCTGTTGTTGTTCATGATGCAAGATTTCTGAAAAAGGCAAAGCAAATTTAATTACAAGTTTAGCTTTGAAATATTTAGCGACTTTATTTATAAGCCGACCTGTACAAAACGTAAAAGTAAGAAAAAAATGCGGATTACACAAATATAAAACAAAAGAAAATACACATCGATAGGTCTATACAATTCACAAACTCATATAAATGCTCATACAATTTTCTGAACAGTGGTTCAGAACCTGCAAATAAAATACAGAAATAAAGAGATACAAGATTCAAAACCATGCTGTTGTTTCATGCAATATGGAAAGTAATGTTTGTGGGTATATGCATGCATGCCCAAATATAGGTTAGTACATACCATGCCAACCGTTAGATACGCTCATTTTTGCATGCCACACTCTCAGTTGCAGTCATGTTAAACCGTACACAATAACAAAAAAAACGTTCAGCAGACACAGTCTGGAGAGAAAAAGACAAACGATTCTGATTTGATTCTCGATTCTTTAACGATTCTCGCAGAAGCGAGGTGTACCCATTTGGAACAGTATAGCCATAGGGGATGGTTGAGAAGTCGCTAATCACCCAACGATCCTCTAGAACAGGGGTTCTTAAACTTTTTGAGCCGCGCCCCCCTTTGACGTGCCATCCAAACTTGCGCCCCACCAAACTACAAAATTAGCAAACGTTAAAGTGTAATGACTACAGGAATTTATATTTAGCTTTCATCAATGTGAGGGATGTAATTGTTTTTCGGAAACCAAAAGTTTAATTCGAGGCTTTGTAGCTGATAATGCACACCTCAGATCGGCTTCACAATCAATAAGTTTGTTTCGATGTTTTGTTTTTATGTTCAAAAGTTACAGCTTCGGTAGAAAGTTAGTCTTGTTGAACCATAGGCATACGAAGCCGAGTAACGTTATCAAGTTTAACATATTAAAGATTATTATATTTACAAAAAACACAAAACTACGCAACAATTAAATATCGAACGTTTTCGACATCACAAGATGTCCTCTTCAGGAAGAATATACATACAACTTAACTACATCTAAATAAAGTACAATGGTTAACTAAATCTATAAACAGGAAAAGACAAAAGCTGCACAGTACTTCTGACTAGCTCAAACTCAACGATAGGCTCCACGAGAATCAAAGGTAACTGCATCAAAAGGTGTTAAACAGATCACATGATATGGTAGAAAGGCAAGGTGCGAAAAAACTAATTTTAAAATACAGAGAGCAAGAGCCATGTTCAAAAGTGTAGAAAAGCCACTTTCGCACAGATAAGTGGACGAAAACGGAAGAAGTGTGCGTATCGCCACGCTACCCACTCCCTTCATCCCTTGTATATGTGCAAATATTTAACCCAAAAATCAGTTAGTGGCATTGCTTCATAATCGTCTTTTGCAGTGAAGTTACACTTTATTTCCAAGAATTCCGCTAGGCTACTTTGAAATCATACTGCGAGCGGTAAGGTTACTTTTGGTCAGCACGTTACAGCAATCATAGCGTAACAATGCATCAATTGTTACGATTGGTTATATTTTATCGTTCGACATTTCATACCGACGGTTGCGGTCAATTGACATCATGGCAAGACTACAACCTACCGGCACTAGACTAAATTAAACTATTTCATTACGACCCCAAAATTTCATTACGTGACGTTTAGTCACATGCGGTTTAGTCACATAGTTTGACATCGCTCGCGCCCCCCTTGTGAACCTTTCGCGCCCCCCAGTTTAAGAACCGCTGCTCTAGAAGCTTGACAAAAGTTGTTATGTGATCGCCTAAGTAGGCGGCCAGAAGGGTTGTAATCTCCCCTTTGAGTCACGCCATTCTCCTTTCAGCATGTGTTGTTCTTCTACACAGTTCCCCTGAACAAAAAAGGATTATTAAGTTGAAACATAAATTATAAATCAAGCAACTTTTGGTTTGGGACAAAACTACTTTGAAGTGGAAAGAATATAAAAGAATACAAACCTTTAAATGCAGACACGGAAACATCAGTCATGTGGATTTCTTTTAACGCGCCAGTGTAATGGGGTAGCCCCCATTTGACATCAATTCTGTAGCTGAAAATAGATATTTTTTTTTTGCTTTTTTTTTCGGAAATTGATCACGAAATTTATTCAATCCACCTTTCAATGCTAAATGCATTTACTTTTTTCTTGAGTTGCTCATTTTTCACGCTTTTTTAAATTTATTGCAACTAAAATTTTAACTTTTTTTCTTTTTCTGAAACACCTTTTTATTGATGATAAATGCATTGAGAATTTTTTCAACATTTCTTTTTAACACATGCACCATTCATATTCTACATTCATTGAACAGAAAGACTTGTTGTAACAATATTTTTTCTTACTGATATACATAATAACTGAGTAAAATAAACACTATCATGGAAGGAACGAAAAATTTTTATCAAGAAAAAATTGAATTGCATAAAACTGCACCTCATCAGCAGAACGAGAAAACATTCATCCCTCATTAATTTTTTTTTAAATCTGAGGGGCTAAAACAAGTTTTTCAAAATAACTCTGGGGATTAATTCTTCTATTTTCTGTCCAAGTATTTCTGGCCGTTCATCGTGGTTTCCAGACGAGAACAACATCTCGAGTGAGTTTACCCCTGAGGAATTTTCGGCCGCCCTCCAGCACACAAAACCAGGTAAAGCCCCAGGCCTTGACCACCTATGCCCAGAGTTGATACTCTGTGCTGCTGCCTTCTTAAAGTCCTGGTTAAAAGACTTCCTTTCCTGCTGTTTGCGTCACCTGAGAATTCCCAGAATCTGGAGAAGAGCCCTTGTGGTTGCAGTTCCTAAGCCGAAGAAGCCCCCAAGGGATCCGAAGAGCTACCCCCCAAACTCCCTGCTCTGCATCCCTTTCAAGATCCTCGAGAGACTCATCTACGCCCGTGTCGAACCAATTAGATCCGCAGCTCCCCCGTGAGCAAGCTGGCTTCCGACACGGACGATCAACCGTAGATCAGGTCACACTTATGACCCAAAACATTGAGGACAGTTTTTCGGCTAAGAAGAAGGCTGGCGCCGTGTTTGTTGATCTCACAGCTGCCTATGATACCATATGGCATAGCGGCCTTACCTGCAAGTTACTCCGTCTGCTTTCTGACAGACGCATGCTCCATATGATGATGGAACTTGTGCAAAACCCCAGTTTTACCCTCGGAACCAATAGCGGTCGTCAAAGCAGACTACGCCGACTTAAAAAGGGCGTCCCACAGGGCTCAGTCTTGGCTCCTCTCCTGTTCAACTTATACATCTATGACTTGCCCCCACCATCTCCAGGAAATATGCTTACGCAGACGACCTGGCACTCCTGCACTCAGCGGGAAAAATTGGCTGTCAGTGGGGAGGAACCTCAGCCAAGACATGCAAACACTATCAGCATACCTCCAGAAATGGAAGCTACAGCTCAGCAAGGAAAAGACAGTGTCGGCGGCCTTTCACCTTAACAACCGGGAGGCACAGCGTGAGATAAACATCAACATTGATGGGGAGCGCCTGCCCTACTGTGCCGAACCTACTTATTTCGGGATAACTCTGGACAGGTCACTCACGTACCGCCGACACTTGGAGTCACTGCGCAAAAAACTATCTACACGCGTTGCACTTTTGAGGCGATTGGCGGGTTCCGGCTGGGGAGCTGATGCCAAAACTCTTCGTATAGCTACCTTAGCCCTTGTTCATTCCACCTCTGAGTACTGCGCACCAGTCTGGTGCCGTAGTTCTCACACCAACCACGTTGATACCGCCATCAACGATGCACTGCATACTGTGACTGGATGCCTGCGTCCCACTCCGACGGACTACCTACCCATCCTAGCAGGCATCCAATCCGCTGAGCTACGTCGTAAAGGAGCCACGATTTCTCTCGCTTGCCGCGCTCTGGACCCCGACCATTCCCTCCATGCAACTTTCAAGCAACCACCACCTTCAAAGCAGCGGCTGAAATCAAGACGCCCCTTTGTGCCTGCCACACAACAACTACTTAAGAACACAGAAGAACTTGGTTCAAGTGTGGAACACTGGACGAACCACATTTGGAACACGGAGTGGCAAAACCACACCTCCACGCTCCGTGACTTTATACCCGACGCCGATCCTCGTCTACCAGGGATGTCCCTCGCAAGGCTTGCGTGGATCAAGCTCAACCGCCTGCGAACTGGCGTCGGCCGTATTTGTTCGGACATACACAAGTGGGGCCTGGCTCCTTCACCAGAATGCGAGTGTGGTGCCACTGAACAGACCACAGACCATGTCATCTTCCACTGCCTAACCCACCGGCTTCCACACGGTGCGCATGGTCTGAGGGTCCTGGACGACGAGACTGTTGATTGGCTGATGATTTCCTGCCCTCCAATCTAGCCTGGAAAGATCTGCTCATACGCCGATGATGAGTAGTTTTTTTGGTAGTTACATTCATGATAGGCCTATCACTAATCAACCTGTATAAAATACTGGTTATTGCCTATCTACTATACTAACCTGTACGAAAAACATCTGAAAAAAAATCACAAAATTATGACGTTATTCATGATGCAATGCTGACGTCATATTTGAAGAGGGAATTATTTTAGCATTGGTGACTTATTGTAACCGCAAAAGTAACACCAACAACACACAAGCGACTACAATACGAAAAAAAGTAAAAAATTAATATTATGACGTCATAATGACGTCATTAATAACATAATTTTGGGTGATTTTTATCTCGTGTATTTTGTACTGGCAGTCAGTCCAAATATAAAAAAATAACGTATCTAATTGCATAGAAATGCCGTGAAAAGAGCTCAAAATTGATTTGGGGGGAATCCCCGATTCGGGGGTGATCACGTGGCCCAAAAAGTTGCGGCACCCACTAAAATTGAAGTTAGATTCATCAACTACAAAAAAATGCAAAAAACCAACGTGTAACACGTTTAGCCTAAAGATGCTCATTTTTGCCCCTAAGGGCCTGCACTAAAACTTACGCATGATAGCTAGCCTATGATATAAGCTTTAATGCCCACTTTCTTGAATACCGTAGGCCAGGGGTCACCAAACTACGGCCCGCGGGCTAGAACCGGCCCGCGAACAGATTTCATCCGGCCCGCCACGTGCTGCAGAAATAACAGCTGCACTACAACTGTTAAGGAAAAAAGTTACCGTACCTAACTTTTTGTAAAGGACTGACGTTGCTGTTTATCATTATTCATTAGGCCACCACAAATGGGGACAGCCTAGGCCAAATTTGGAAAGATGTAATGTTTTTTCAAGAGCACGATGCCCTGTAGCAGTGGTTCTCAAACTTTTCAGTTTGCGGACCGGTAAAATTTCAAAACAAATTTTGCGGGCCGGTGGATTTACAAAATGTAATTACGACAAAAATGTGCAATTCAAAAGAAGTATGAAAAATTCAATTTAATGAGAAGTATGTTGCTGTCTGTTTGATATCATACGTGTTAAACGCGGTTCTAATGAAATTTCTGCAAGGCGAAGTAGAGCATGAACTTCCACACGATTTCTTTGTTTGGTCTTGATGAGAGATAACGATGAAAAGCTTTTCTCAGATAGGTAAGTTTACAAAAAAATCAGCAGTAATAATTCATTGCTTTGTCACTGAGCTCAGGATATTCGTTTTTAAACGAAATCCAAAATTGTGACAATGACAAGTCTTTATGCTTGGCCAATAATGTGGTATCGCAGGAAAGTTCAATCAGCGATTCTTTCTCAATGAGATATAAAATTGTAATATATTTGGCGGACCGGCAGGAAAGTTGACGCGGACCGGCGATTGAGAACCACTGCAGTGTAGTGTATCACAACAGGGAATAACTTTTCCAGCAATCTTTCGATTTTCATCACAACTTTGCTATTCCACTGCTGACTTTGTTATTTATTGTGCTCAATTCAAGTCAATGGAGATTCTAAATAGTTGTATATCGTTTTCCGGCCCGCAGCTGTTAATCTCGCAGCAATCCTGCCCTCAGAGAAAAAAGTTTGGTGACCCCTGCAGCGTAGGCTACCAATCCAATTACATTACACTGCAATGTAAATTACACTGCAAACATTACACTGCAAACATTACACCGCAAACATTACACTGCAAACATTACACCAATCCATTACACTGCAATGTAAATCGCCAAATAAGTATTCATCTCAATTTTGGGCTAAATCAAATCCACGTCGGATAAGTCAAAAAAACTAGTAGGTCTATACATAACTAAACGATAAAGTCTGGCAATGCAATTGGCAAAGAAATTTTAATGGACTAATGTGGCGTGGCGTAGCCTACATTGCCAGCACATAATCAAGCCATTTTACATTTCTTCAACGTCCAAGCATTCTGAATCAACGCAAAAATGCCAAGATCCACAAGCTAGTTGATTAAACACTAAAAGCAATGCGTCAACCTAATATCTCATTGCCCGTTCTGCTCAATGCTGAGTGGAGCGGACCGCTGAAGCTCTGACCTCCGACACGGCAATAAAAATAATTACACGCATCTATGATCATCAACGTGCACAGAGTTTCCAAATCGTTTCACAAAGTATGTTTCGGAAAGGGCATTTTTGGGTAAGCAAACTAAGTCAAAACGCCACAGTGTAAATGCCTGGCTCGTAGTTCAGGGTTGCCAAATCAAACATTCAAAAAAATCATAACAGCAGAAATATTTTTTCCAAATTCTATCAATAAAATATCACAAAACCTTTTCAAAGTCAAATGAGTGGGGGATGATCACCCCCCTTGGATAGAGTCCATGCTACACATTATCTTTCCTCCGCTCTCATCATCATGATCATATGTATATACCTACTGTGGCGTCATATGAAGTCCTGTACAAAGCAACTCGTTTTTTGATCAATTAGCTGCTTTTTCAGTCTAAGGCATAAATATCGATTGGTTGCTACATTGATCCCAGGTTGGTCAAAGATTTTCTTGCTTAATAAAAGAGATCATATTTTGTTACTTGTAATTTTATACTGCACTGTACGTAACATAGTGAAAATTAACTCAGCCCAGGTTTATGCATTTTGTGAATGTTATTTCTTGGAGACAAGTTACTCTTTCCAAATTGATGCTTTGTGTTATATTTCATTGCTAGACTTGCATGTGTAGAGCGATTGGGTGTATATTTCTTAATGTTACTATAAGCTTATGCAGCAGAATTTGCTTAATTTGTCACCTCAAGGGGATTACAAAACAGTGACGAATATGGCAAACTGACGAATTCAACAAGTTCTGCTGTATTTGTGAACTGTTTGTCGTTTGAAATACCTCCATCGCATGAAGTGTGCTTATAATAGCCTACTTTCCCGAGTTATTACATCTGGCCATAGGTGCTCTGACATAGGTGACACAACATAAACCAGTTCAAGCTTTGTCGTAGAGTTGCAGACTGACGTAAGCATTGGCATTGAACGTCTTTTATATGTGTAATATACACACAAAAGAATTTAGTGTCAACCATGGGTGCTTGTGAATCAGGAATATGTTTTACAAATGGCCATTGAAAAGATTACCAACTGAAAGTCGCCGTGAGAAGTATCGTTCATATTAATTAGTCGAAAACTTTACATCATCTTTTTCAACAAACAAGTTTTGCTTAACCAACTTGATCTATCCATAGACAGTAAAATCCGTCGTTTTTATATTGATTGGTCGTGTGCAGACGTTGAATCAATGTAAAAATGACGGATTGTGCTGTCTGGGATCGTTGCATTGTCGCTTGCTTTTTGTGAAAACAAGTATTTTCTGTAAATCTTAATTACTATGCAGTTAATAAAACTTTGGGAGCTACGTTAAAAGTTGAGTCTGGGTTACTAAAGTTACTTAAAATTGATTATGTTGGGTTAAGCCAGACTAGTGGAGTTGAACAATATATCCAACTCCGCATTTTCTGAAAATGTTGCTATCCTCCTGAGTCCAGTTACACAGCACAATCTTCCACAGGTCTATGGTGTAAGACCAATAGCATTCATTTCAAAGACAACAACCCGGAATCAGCAAAATCCATCATTTTTATTTCGATACAACATCTGCAGACGTTGAATTAATGTAAAAAAGAATTATCCAGAATCCAGATATCATTTAATTGAATATCTGATGTTACCATTTTTACGTTTTTAGACCTCTTAAAGTTCACTAGGATTTAAGATAGACTTTAATATCATAAAAATATTTAACTATCAATAACTTACTACAAAAAAAGTGCTAAACGCCAAGCAGAATAAATTACATCAAATGCAGTTACTTTTGTCTATGAAACCCTCCACATGTTGTTTCACCTTATTTGGGATCATCAGAAGGTTCTGTTTGAATAGAATAGAGTTCTGTTTGATTGGTTCTCTTCGAATAGACAGAACTCTATTTGAATAAGAACCTTCTGATGATCCCTAATAATGGTGAAACAACCTTAAAATGTTTTTTGAGACTAGAAACTGCATTTGATGTAATAATAATATTGTGTATTTTTGTAGGACTGTAGTGTAGGGGTTCCCAACCTTTTTTACACCGTGGCCACTTTGAAAATTTTGAAAAATCATGGCCCCCCTATTTTTTCATCCTTTTGAAAAAATTAAGAAACGTCATTTTAATTAAAAAACTTGTTTATACAGTAACCGGTAGTTAGAATGATAAAATGTTATAAATACAACACACTATCATAATTATTAAATTTTAATTTATTTCTTTTGTTATAGCTTATAGTGTTGGAGTGGACTTAGAGATGATAAATTTAAAAAATTATTTTTTTTCAAATTTTTACATGGCCCTCTTGAAAAAGGCTCATGGCCCCCAGGTTGAGAACCCCTGTAGTGTAGATCCATCCGAAAACTTTGTGTGGATATTAGAATGTTGAGGTTACCGTGGGGTAGATAGCCTACTTTGCTCATTTTTTCAATTGGTTTATTGTTTGTCAATATTCTTTATCTTGTAACCATCACAGCTAATTTTTTATTGAAAATTTTGACCATTTGCATTTAAAAAGTTAAACAAAAAAGTAGATCTATAACTTGAATTACAATCAAATTACTACATATTTTGGATATAGGCCTATCAGCAAGTTTATCTTGTCCCGGTTTGTATTTGGCGCTGGTTCGACTCTCGGGGTGTGCGCTTGAGCAACGCCTTCTCAGGACTGCTCTCCATTCAGCGGCACCTAGTGAATGGAATAATTCCCCGGCAACAACAATCGGAAAACCTCACTCTGTAACCGACCCTGCGGCTTCATGGGTGCCTTTTATAGATAGGCTAAACATGATTACTTGTTAAGTTGACGACCTTCTAAGTGAAGCTGATAGACTATTCATTGATAGCTAGGCCTAACTGCACACGTAACGCAAACTCGGAGTACAGTAAGGGGCTGTCCTTAAAAGACATCCGCAGGTAGGGGGTTTGCACAGTGCGGACAAAGGTGTGGGGGCATTATTTTATAACTTTATGAGGACGTTTTTTCTGGACAGCCCCTAACTCAAAAATCATTGCGAGAAGTGAACACACAATGCGAAACTACAAGGTTTTTCTGTTGAGTAAAAATAGAGACGGTACGGTAGGCTAAGTGACAGGTTACGAAGGTTGTATAATAGACAACCTTTTTGAACGTTTCAAGAGCTTAAATATGACCAGAAAGTTTCAGGTAGTTTCAATAAACATTTAATATCTTCCAACACAACGACTCGCAGTGTCTTCTAACAAAACACGTATGGGCTCTTAAAAATCTTTAATGAAGGAAATTTGTTAAAACAAGAGTTTTAAACAATTGGCGCAATGTTTATTGCCTTTTTACAAAGCCAGCCTCCTGTTCGGCTCCTTTAGGTGTTGAAGAATTTTTTCGGTGTATCGATTCTGTTATAAATCAGTTTCTTCACAGTCCCATTCCATGAAATGACTTGCTTCGTCATCACTGTAAGGAAGAACGTATTCTATTGCTTGTTCATAGCTCTGTGGGTAATGAGCCAGTGGTTTCGCAACATCGGGCGTAGAATTTAATTTGGCGGTAAATCGAGCCACCTCATTGTCGCTTGAAGAAATGTCAGCATCGAACTCATTCATTAACGTGTCTTCACTAGATAGACTTGTTGAATCCGGCTTTCCTTTTAAAGTACTTTGTGACGTTGCATCGCTTTCTGGAGAGTGACCGTGATCGCTACCATGACAATTAGTTGTAGATTTCCAACTAGAAGGCATTGCCTCTTTCCAATCATCAAATCCATTCATTGGGTTTGCAGTCATCGACGCAAGAAGATCACTTGAAGAGTATTTGGTGCTTACTTTTTTCATTTCTGTTAACATGGTGTTTTTTATCTCGTCCGTCTGCGATTCTTCTACTAAAGACTTCAGAAAGAAATCTGATGCAGTTGGCATTAAACTTGGGTTCGGAGAAAGTGTGTCTTGCTCTTCAGAAAAATCCGCATCACTTTCTGACTCGTAGGTATTTTCTAACGAAAGAGATATCCTACATGGTTGAAGATTGTCTGCACTTTGCGGGGCATGTGTAATTTCAGAAGCTTTTTTGTTGCACTGTGGTTTGTTCAGCGGATTTAGGTTTGGTAGAGTTCCTTGCGTTCCTTGCAGTGCTTTCAAAGCGTGCTTTGAGTATCCCTTTACTGGAGTGCTGGATAAAAAGGTATCATGTTTTAATAAGGCTACATCTGCTACTTTTTGTTGAGACCATTTTGGTACAACAGTTTGAGTTGATTCAGTAACACTTGAAGCGGTGGAGGATATTGGCCTGATGCTAGCCGCGGAATAAGTCACTTTTGTGTTATTTTTAAAGGTGTTCATTTTGTGCATTGTTGGTGAAGATAATTGTTTGCTTTGGTGCTCCGTTTTTCTGATAGGAAAACTTTCGATGCAAGTCTCTCCCGTTGTCCAAATATTTTCGTAAGTGGAATCACTTTTTGTTTCAACGTGAAGTGGCGTGAGGGTTTTCCTCGGTGGTTTTGCTGGAGCTTGTTTTATAGAGATCTTTTTGTGCTTTCCTTTTTCTAGTTGGTGATTAATCAGTCTCTTGAATTGTTTCAAAGACGTTGCTGAATGTTGTTTAAACGTTCCACACGCGTCGTTTGAGGCATATTTTTGACACTTTTGAGGACAACTGTTTTTAACCAACAAAACAGCCGAAGATTGTGAGTCAGTGACTGTTGAACTGTCAGTTGTGAGCTGTAAAAACAATCACGAAAGTTAATATTGTATTGAATGTTTTTTATAGTGCAACCTTGTAAGTGAAGGCAGTTAAAAGCTTAGTTCAATGATTTGAGAAAATCATATTTCGTTGATCGTTAGCTTGTGTTTCCTGCATCCAATTTTGTCGTATCTGGTGGTTGAAGATTAAGTATGCGGAAGAAAGTCAAGGTAGCTCATTGTCATCTTTACCTACACGGCATTAAGTGTCCAGCTAAGACACAACCACCTGTTTTCTATGTTAGTCAAACTGAGGTCCATTAGCCGAGTATTGATATATAGGCTACCTCTGATGTTGAAATTGATCTTGGTATTGCTGAGTTGGTCGCAATGTCGCTCAGTTTCTCTAATCGTTGGATTCTGTGTCGCATTCTGTTCAGTAATCTATCAGTTCGTGCACTCCTGCTACTGAAAATTTTGACAAAAAATTATAAAAGAGAGAGTAAAGTAAGTTTACTTGACAATCAGATTATATGATCGTACAGTACACAACAAGCTTACATTACAATAAACATAGAGGAACGCATAACTTTAAGTACGCTTGAATGATTGAGTAGTGTTGAATGATTAATTTAATCTGATTAGCCAGGGTCTAGTCAGCTGCACTCAACTGGTCTGATAAAAAAAAGAAAAATTGGCAAATGACAACAGAATGAAGTTTTAGGACCCCACAACCTAACTTGAAATTAGAGTTGATAGTGTAGTTATGGCGCTGTGTAGGCGCAAGAAATTTCTTTTTGCTTTACGAATTCATCCATAAAAACGTCAAATATTCTCAGTTTGCGTAAGCTATTGCCATACATGTCAGAGCAATATTCAGAGGATTTCAGGAGAACTTACCGAAGAATTCGTTTTCCACTGTAAGAATCTGTAAAGTAGGATAATGTTGAAGATAAAAAAGTTTCGACTATTTGAGAGTGAACTTGCCAAAGTAAAAGCAGACATTTTGACACTTTTTTGTGTTCTTCTGACAATGAATCCGAAGCGATTGATCGGTTTATATTTAAGAACTAGACCTGGTTACTCTCTACAGGTCTACATGATAGTCCGGGAAGCGCCTATTTTAGTTTTAAACTAAACCCTTTGATGTGATTTCAATATATTTTCGTCTGAACTTAATTTGATAATATAATATGGACAAAAAAATCTGTAGGCCTAAAGCCACACAGTTGCACATATAATTGTTTTTCTTTTGGTGTTTTATTATCACTATAGGAAACAAGTAGGTCGGGTTTTAACCTTCAACTAGATTGTATTTAGAAAAAAGCAAAAGTGTTGACATTGCAAGTTATATCTCCAATTCTATTTCAAGATTTGCAAATACTTTAATTGCCAGCAAAAATATGCTTATATGCATAAATTGAAGGAAACGTTTTGCTTTTTAAGTATCTATTAGCAAACCTTGGTCTTAACGCAGAATAAAAATTTTTCCCTGATGGTACAAACAAATAAGACGTGTTAATACCGCCTTTTTTCTGATATAACAAGTCATTATTTAAAATTAATTAAAAGTAGTTTTGCAAATGAATGACGAAGGTAGTTTCTGCGCCATCTCTATACCTTCTGCAACTTTGTATTTGTCGTACAGCTTCATGGGTGTTACATGAAAGGAGGAGAGATCAGAGTCACTCCTACAACGCCTCGGATGAGAGGAAGGAGTCGATTTAGCAGAATTTGTTCTGGGTCGCTCTTTTTTGGAAGGTGACGCTGTGAAAAGTTCTGAGCTGGTTTCTTTGTTTAAACATTTTTCAATTTCTGCAAAGGGATTGGTAGAAGTTGTACGAGTCGGCGACAATTGGTTTGGAACTCCACTGACGATGGCATGACGTAAGCATTGCGCCATATGACGCACTGGAGATGACTCAGCAAGATATGGATGCTTCTGTATGATGACATCGGGCATCTACAAAAGAAATAACAAATAAATTTAAATTTTGTAAATCCATAACATGCCTTTATATCTACTGTAATCGCTTATTTTGTTGCTGCTGAGCTAAAATTGTACTTGCGCACTTGCCAATCGGCTACGTTTGTTAGCTTTTGTATCAACATGTTTTAAACATGTTTTATTTCATTACGAATAAACGTTGAACGAATGCAATAAAGACTAATTTTGTTGTTTTGTTGGCTGGGGTGTAGATTACAGACGACCCGCCGTTGATTGCCAGATTTTTTTTTTTCGAAACATGATTACAAACAAAAAGTTTTCTAGCTCCTGAATTACCTATATTTATTTAGCAATGATATTAAAATATTTTTTCTACCTCAGAACTCACGCTTCCAGTTAGTACAAAAGACCTTCCAAATAACATCTCATCGCACGAAACTGACCGTTCATGGGAAACCGACTTGTTTTGATTTTTTGAGGAAACATCTGTTGTTTTTCCTTGAAACATCAAACTATTATCAGGATAATCGTTCCTTCCATGAACTAAGCTGAAACTTCAGGTCACCTCATGTGTTACTTTAGTTTGGTATTTTTCTGTTTTGTGTGCAATTTTATCAGACTTGCTAAAGCCAGTATGCCAACCATTTTAAAACTTTTAAAGTATTTCGATATGAATGCATCTAATTTTTACCATTTTACATCATATTTCAACTTTCAAGACAATCTTTCTTACGCTATGTGTTAGATTACACACTTTGATCGTTTTCTTGTGCCTTGGTTGCTTTTTGTTTGTCTAGTTTCCTGAATAAATCTTCAAGTTTTTTCTTTGCACTTGTTGGAGATCCTTTACTGAAATAATAAGCAATCGTAATAGAGAGCCACTGGTGTCAGAAAAAAAAAATGTTGCAGGCTCCTAAGTTTTTCATCGATCCTCATATTATGCATCATCCATATTTCTATATGATAGTAGTTAGGCTACAGTTAATGAGTTTTAATGGATTTTGAAATTTTGCTTAAATACTTACGCCAGTTCCACAGCTGACCACAATGCAATCATAAAATGACAGTACCTTGCCAACAACAGGTTACTAAATTATGTACCGGTAGTAATTAGGCTAGGTCTCAGCATTGATTTGCTGTTGCAAAATAGCATATAGGCTAACAGTAGAAAATGCAAATAAAAACTTAGTTGCGGCAAACGGCATTGTCCCCAAAATTGCCGTCACACAGTAACAGACAATAACTACTCAACAGCCAATTAATATCTTTATTTCACGTTAGGTAAATGCAGTGGCGTAGCCAAGGGGGGGGGGGGGGGGTTTGGGGGTTACAACCCCCCCTTTGGCACGTGTGTGACGTCACAATATTGAGAATGATGCTTTCAGTCTACAAAAGGTTTGCCTAATTTTAAACAAATTTGCATTAAAAGAGCGAGTTTTGCCAATACCAAACATCTCAGCCAGGAATTAGAAACAAGAAAACACAGAGACTTAGCTTTATTTCCGAAAAATGCCGAAGAAAACATGATTTTATCCTTTTGCTATGCCACTGGACAGTACCATTTTTCAGGAATATTCATACCCACATTTTTGTTGAAAATGCTCTTAGAATGCACCAAATTCAATGTAATTTTTCAAAATTTTCTGGGGGAGGCCCCCCAAACCCTCCGCCGCTGGTTGTCGTCTTAGGCGAAAACCTCCCCCCTTCAAAATTCCTGGCTACGCTACTGGGTAAATGTATAGATTGGCAACTTGACTGACTTGGTCTCCTCGTGGTTCGCATCAGCATGGATTGAAACTTCTACCGTATGCTGGCGCTGCTGAGCATCGTTTCCACGTGACTTTGTTTCGCATGAATTGACAGCAGTGGAGCATTGAGTTGAGCAAGGAAGAGCGACATCTAAACGAGGCGTGTTGGTGTTTTAGTTACTAAAACTCGCAAAATTACATTTGTTTCGGTTGGAATAAAGATTAAGCGTATATAACTTTATTAGGTTGAAATTTTTAGTCAACAACATCGCAAATAGATAGCAATTATTCTGCAGCACCTTGAAATATCAAAAGAAAAAGCTAATTCAAAAATCAAAAACGGATTTACACAAAAATTTTCATCCATGTTGGAAATACAAGCAAGAGTCGTTTTGTATGACATTTACCATTTTCGATATCTAGCTTGCAATCACCCTTTCACGCAGTAAGCCCAACCGGTACATTTGTGAAGGATGTTCGGCGAGACCTGGTGGTAAGATCGGCTGGCGGGTGTAAGCAGGATGCATGCTTTTCAAGTAACGATAATTCTGAAAAGCTTATCTTAGCAGAAAAATGGCAAAACTATTAAATACTTTACTTGATTTTTCTTGACCAGCTTGTGATCCCGCACCTATAAAGGAAGATTCAATAAATTTCATCTTGGGCTGAAGAGATCTTGCATCAAACGTTTGTGATTTGGTTAGAAGTGGCCGCTGGGTGGCGTATTGGTACGAGCAAGCGTCCCATTGCGGGACTCCATTCTTTACAGGAATTTCTTCCCTGCAACAAAAAATAAAGCTTGAAAATAATTTTTTACATCTATATAGTCCTAATTGAAGTACTTGTTCTAATTGTTCTAATTATAATGTCTTGTTCTAATTATAATGTCAAACTTTTTTAGTTATATGATTTATACGTAATATACTGTGCGATATTTCTCAGTAGCAGGTGTTTCAGTGCTTGCAACGAGTATAGTCTATCATTAGTTTTTTACGTGATGCAACAAAATTTGTACATTTTGTACTTAAGAATTCTTTTAAGATTACGAACAGTCTACATTCTACAAGTGCAAAAACGTAATTCATGGAAAATGTTATAGCTATCACGTTACTTGGTATGGATATGAACTAGAAATTTTCTTTGCTCAACTTTTCTTTTGGGATACTTTTCATAAACATTGAATCCCTTTATCGTTTCACAAGAATTCGCTTCAACTTTATGCTGCAATTCTGCTAAAAAGTCTGTTTTGGATAAATCTTTTTTCACTAGCCCTTGATCGGGACATTTTGTACTGATTTCTTTGTTTTTTTTCTTGAAAGGATTTTTAAATATTGACAGCGATTTTGAACGGCGAACTTTGGAGTGGCACTTTTCAGTTTCTTGTTGAGATAAAGCTTCTTGGCGTTGCTCGTTGCTTTTAACAAGTTCTGAAGTCTTGGTTGTGGATATCTTTGCTTGATTTTGTTCTGTTTCATGATCGGCATTCTCAGTACTTTCTACGTTAGTTGGAAACTTTAAATCTTTGCGAAGTGATGATTTGATTTTGTCATCCGGTTTTTGCGCATCCAAATCTTGCTTACAAATTTTATTTTTTGATGAAGCATCAAGAGGTTTCAACGGATTAGTTGTTAATACTTTAGAAGACGAAACATTTTGATCGTTATCACTTGTGGAAGATTTTTCGGTTTTAACATTGCTCTTGACCGTGGGGTTCGCTGAAGTGTTGGCATAGTCTGCAGATTGACATTTTGTTGGAGAAGTTGTAGACAACTTTGGACATGCTGAGAGTGCAAAGTCTCTGTGAGAACGTTGGGAAAAACTTGTTTCGTCAAATATCTCAACACTGCTATCAACAAGCACACTTTTACACTTTCTAGCTCGATTTAATTTTGCTGCAGTTTTACCATCCCGACGACTAACTAGGTTAGCATCGGAACTGTGTCTTTTCAATTGGTTTGCAACTCCAGTGTTTTTTTTTTCTTTCTTCTGTAATCCAAAGAGTGTTGACCACCAGTGAACTTTTCGCCTCTCCTTTTTCGAATCGGCACGCTTTAAAACTTTGCTTGAACACTGAATCTCTTGTTTGTTTTTTGTGTTGAGTTGTTCAGCTCCAGTTATTGAATCTCGGTTATGGTTGGCGTTTATCAAGCTAGTTGGATTGTCTTCGATTTCCTCGCTTTTTGGAACTCCTGTGAGAAACCCGTAATCATCCATGCTTGTAAATTAACTCAGATAAAGTGCATGACATCGGTTTATTAACAAGTTGAAAACACCAAGCTGCAGAAAAATAAGAAGTGTTCAGAATTACGTCATAATCAGCACACACAACAAACCTATTGGAGTGCTTCTGAACGACGGAACACGAATTTACGTCGAGAAGTGTCCTTAGGGCTTAGGCTACCGTGGACAAAGAATTCTCTACAACTTCTAGGTAATTTTGCATCTTTCTAGGAAGAATTTTGCATTCACACATACACACTTGTATTCAATGACCTCTCGGCCTCTCAGTTAGATGTATCGCATACTTGATGGTAATTACTTCAGTAGCTTATTAGTATGCATTTTCTACAAGCAGTAACGAATTCTGGGGAAAGGGGGCACTTGATCACGTATCCCTCAAAAACAAGAAAAAGTATATTATGTAAAACTTTTTGTGTTGATGCAAAATTTTCCTGCTCGCTTTGCTTGGTAATTCATATTGTAAAACCATATCCAAAGCATTTTTCACTCAACTAAATTATGTTAAAAATTAACCTATTCCGGTGATAACAAAGGCATAACTTAGGTTTGTTTATAATGAGACAGTGGTTATCAAACCATAGGCTGTTAAGGGATTGAATTTAGGCCAGGGATACTTTGGTTGCAAGGACGTTGTAGAATAGCTGAGAGCAAGGCTAGATGAGAAGTGGACCTTCAAAAAAAAATAACGGAGGTTCGGGAGCAGCGAAAGAGGTTTAAGAAACACTGTTATAATTGAAGATGAGAGGCAAGTCGGACGGGTTTTTGAAATTTCTTTGATGAAAATGACAAAAATGGCAGAACAACTTTATGGCCATTATTTGTATAGATGTGATACATTATATAAATGGCATGCAGAATAATTGCGGCTTTGCTACAAATTTTAAATCTAAAAATGGATAGCCCAGGTTAGGTTATGTGCTGTGTCTGAAGTCTTCCTCCGTTCAAGCTGTAGCCTACATCTTACCGTGATTAGCTACTATACAACTATGACTATTCAAAACGTCTTAAAAAAATCAATAAATTATGTTGAAATCCTTCTGATGTCATCGAAAATGATTTCAAATTCAATGTTGAACCATCTCTAGAAACCTAGCTGTGATGGGCAATGGCGTACTCAAGGGAGTTGAGGGCCATTAAATAAAATTGTGTTTATCTTGTATTTCCATAATCCATACATTGATAAGAAAATTTAAGTAGAAATTTAAATATACCTAAATAAAAAAGTTAAAATATTTTTAAAGTTTGTACTGACGCATTCTAAATGGACGCATTCATCAATACAAGTTATAATCTTGTGAATTGTGTAGCCTATTTCAGGCTGGGACGTTTCCTCGTTTATCCTAAGGTTTCATTCTGTATTAATTTACAAAATTAAGCTGTAGCAACCACCAAAAAGATTTTAAAAATACTATAGCGTTTAACTTGATGTTTAAAATTAAGCAATTAAAAAAAAAGACTTTGCTGTTTCTTATGTCTGTGTTCTCTCCACTGAAGTTCCTTGCAACTGTGGAGCCTCTATGGTGAATCACTTTTCGCGCTTCTTGTCAAAAATTGTACCTAATCACAAAATAAAATAGCTAAAATTTTGAAAAAATTTCAATAAACAAAAAAGAGTAACTTAGCATCAAAGCTTGAAAAAGATAAACTAGTTGCAGTAAATAATAGGTAAGAAAATAAAAAATTGAGCTACTTGGTTTTGGTTTGAACGTGTGCATGAAATGGGCTTCCTCCACTGCATTGCCAGCGAAACTTTTATTCTTTTCTCTCTACCCAACACTGAATAGCAAATTGCAATATGCCTGTGTTGTAGCCCATTTCGTTTTGATTAATTGATAGCGTAGAAATAATTGTTCCAATGTTAACTGTAAAGGCTACCACATGGAAACATCTACCCTCACCTGTAAGTTAACTGAACTTTTCTGCAGCTGGGCTACCGTAAGCTAAGTTTAATTACGGCGAATTGACGCGGCAAATTACATTTTCCTGAACGAACATTTCGATTGGGCTGTGACAGTACTTGAAGTACGCCTGACTTTGCCAGTGGCATAGTTGCTGCTCGCGTTGTGTTCAATCGTTGTCGTTGGACGTTTGATCAACGATAAAACGATAAAATTGTTCACTGGATTATCGCGAATTCTCCTATTGATTTTTTGTTCATCTCTAATGGAGCTGTTACCACCTTGAGCTATTTCGAAACTTACCAAGGTCTCTTTAGCACCTATTTTACGTTGAAAAGACGTCTAATGACATTGCCTTGACGTCAAACGTTAAAACTTTATAAAACAATGCCAATATCGAAGGGTCAAAACTAACACGATTAACCCCATTGCGGAGAAAACAAGTTCTGTCCATCAAATTACGCACAGGCTACGTTTTTTACAGTGATTAGACGATGAATCAATGTAAAAAAACGGCTAATTGGCTGTCTGGAATAGTACCTATGTCCTGTAACCAATAGATTGACTGCTGTACTATTGTAGTGCCACAATGTAACAAGAGGAATGTCGACCGCACAAAGAGGCTGTGACTGAAAAAGTATTTTTCGTAATTTCCAAATCTTTTGGTTTTCCCAGCTTTTAAAGAGATTCTATGGAAAACTTCACTAGGTGTAGATCAGGGATGTGATAATAACAAAATATCATTTGTACGTTTCTGAAACACAATATTTCCACACCTCTTTCACTCCATGATCAATGAGCAGCTGGTCTACATGTGTTGTATACTCACAGACAGGCACGATCACCAGGTTTGGTGATGTTGAAGATCAAGATCAGATCACCAAAACAACGTGATCAAGATCACTTTAAAGATCGCTTTTTCTAAACTTGAAAGAATGAAGTTTTTGATCAATGATGTTGTAAAAAAAACCTGAATTTTACATAAGCAACCCGGTTAAAAGTAGTTGGTATTGCTAACTGTTGCTTTTAACTGCTCGATCATTGGCCTAAGAATTGTAATAAGTTAGTGGCTGTTGCTATTAGGCCTATCAATCGTTGCCGTAGTTTGTCTAGAATCGCAGCGTCACACCCAAGGCAGAGAGTAATTACAGTACAAAAAAGTCACAAAATTTTCAATTGGTATTTTGCATTTATTAAAAAAGAAAACACCTTTGAACTGCATCATTTTCCACCAAATTATATCTAGTTTATTTGAATTAGGGTTTAGGTTAGGGTTAAGGTAAAGCTTTAATTGATGTTACTAAGTATTTTCAACTTTCATTGGATTATATCAATATTTATTGCACCATTTACCCATCTGGCAACTTTGATATTGTTGTCTGCTATCAAAAACGTTCAAAGGTCAGAGGTCAGATAAATCGTCCAAAAACAAATATTGCAAAAGCTATACAAAAAAGAGACAGCACATGTTTCCACATTCAATATATTTGTTTATACTCAGACCCTAAACCATTTCAGTATATTAGTCTGATTAATTTGCTGCAATCAACTAGACTACTTTACATGACCGAAGTCGACTATACAGTGGAGTCCAGTTCTTTTAGCACCGCCATTCTAAACTTTTTAAAATTTAAAATTGGGTCAAGGAAAGCAAACGTTTTTTTTAGAGTTCACAAAATAGAATTGTGAACAAAGTTGAATCATTTTTTGTCGTACGTCAACAGAAAGAATATAAGCAAGTTGACTTATTTATTGACCAACTCAGAAAACTGTTTTAATTTTGAAATGGCAATTCTGACCAAATTATTGAAACTTTAAACCGACTTTTCTTGGACACATATCATATTAACAGTGGCTATGTTAGTGATTGCCAGCAATTACATTGTACAGTATAAGTTCTGAAAAATATCTATCTTGTTGTAAGTAAACTTCAACTTTAAAGTGATCTTGATCTTATTGTTCTTCAAGATCAAGATCACACAATAAAGTGATCCATGGCCACCTAAAGATACGGCCTGATTTGTCACATTTTGCAGAAATTTCCCGGTTTTTCTAACTTTTAGCAAACGTTTAAATAAATTTTTCTAAAAATTAGATTTTTACGCTTTCTTTATTCTTTTTCCCGGATGACACAATAGGTTTTAACATCCTCACATGTTGAAAAACAAAGAAAATTTGATTTCGGCGATTTTAGTCAGACTGTTAATTTTCAATAACTGTCTGATTTTGCGTTTTTCAACTTACTTTTTCTCATTTGCTACTGCTTCCCCAGGGCAACAAAAAACTTTTATGTCATTAGGAAATCGCAAAAAGTAAAAACATCTCAAAAAATGTCAGTCAAGCACTAGCAGTAGCTGTAATCAAAATCTGCAAAATGTGACAAATCAGGCCGCATCTCCAGGTGGCCATGAGTGATCTTAGATCAAGATCACCAAAACAAAAGTGATCTTGAAGAAGTGATCTTCAAGATTAGGATTCTGCTCATCTCTATGTATTTGTAGCAGTTTAGTTTTTGAGAGTTTAAAACAAAAACAAAAAAATTGATTAAAAATAAAAATTTAGGGTATTTAAATATTTCAAATTCAATAAGAAAATGAAAGCATAAAACTTTTAAACTAGAGTTTTGGTTCAACAATCGTTTGGAAACAACTGTTTCTAACTTTAGTGAAGAAATGGAACAGGAAATTGTGAGTAGCTACTACAATGCAATATTGATTAATAAAATTGAATATCTGGTATGCTACTAACCCAGACAACCACTCTTATCTGACTAGATCTTTACCAGATCTGAACCAGGTAAAGTGACTTCTTTCACTGAAGAGGAATATATTCGGTTTTCTGGACCATCAGATTAGTTGGGATGACACACAAATAAGGCGTTCGATTTTCAAACATGTAAACCTGGTTCAATACCCGGTTAAAGCTAGTTGTTTAAAAAATACCGCTTAAATCTACCTAAGTTATAGTGCCGAAAGCTTGGTAGTTTTATCTTTTCATTTCCCGTAACGCTCAGTGACTGGGTTTGAGCCCTATAACTTTAGGCAAATGTTTTTTTTAAATCCTTCATACCCAACAGAAAAGTTCACGCGTAGACTACATTCCAATAACCTTGTTTTGTTTTCAGGTATAACATTTTTGATCATTAAAGATCTTGAGCCAAGTAAAATTGTTTTTATCTCTGTATAATCCATACAGATGTAACCAGTTGAGTTTAATTGCACAGCTTTCAACATTGTTATGAGTAGCCTTATGCAGAAGCAAGGGAGTGGTTAAACTGTTACACTAGAATAGAAGGAAACAGAAATATAACCCACTTTTCACTGCTAAGGATTAAGCACTCAAAGAAGCTTTTTCAGTTCGAGAATAGCCTAAAAGATTCCACATTCCAACAAAGTGTCATTTTTCTAATCATACCTATGCTAAACGACAATAATGTTGTCAGTTGAAGAATAAAATGCTTGTCCCGTTATAGCTACCGTAGAATGTAGATAAACCCTTAAAGTTATCCTATAATCATGGACTGGTATCGTTAAAAGTTTTTCCAATGTGGCAAGCATAGCTGAAGTTAGCCTTTTCGTTCCACATTTGATCAAAATAGAGATCTTTGGCCCAAAACAGGCTATCAATAACTAAAATGGAGGAACCGATTTATACAGACTGCAATGATTTAGATTATAGCTTGCTAAGGGACACTTTTGCTATGTTACTGATAGCTTCCTTACATGTAGTTCATTTCCATAGGACTATATCAAACATCATTGGCAGGCCTATACTCTTGGCAGAGACCTAACTGGATCTCAAACCAAATCGTTTTTTGTTTAAATATCATATTTACTGTAGTTTGTTTTGTCCTTGAACAAGTCATGCCAGGTTGCTAACTATTCCAGGATTGTTCTGCATTTAGTTCAGAAAAGTAATCTTTTATAAAAAAAAAAATTAATGACAACAAACTAAATAAAGTAGCCTAATAGGCCTATGTAGCCTATCTGAATTCAGTTCTCTAATTTTTTTACAAAAAATAATCAAAATTGTTAAGATAGAAGCCTACATTTTTAAGCCTTTTGTTTAGAAATTTTCTTGCAAAAATGACTCATTAAAAAAGCTGCTTAATAAATCGGTGCGTAGACTTCAAAATTAAACTCCCACAAAGAACATAATAACTTTCTCCACCATTCAAGGGCCGCCAACAAACGTAACTACGCTTCAAAAGACTCGTGTAGCTTATAATGTTACAACGTTGTTCATGTGAAAAGTCCTCATAGCCTTTGTTTCCAAGGGCTCTTTGGTCCCATTGCGAAGCCAACAAGCGAGAAGAATTGTAATTAAGTGGACTACTACTGTTAACTAAAATAAAATTTGTCCAATTTCGAGATAATCTTACCACAAAAACAAAACAAGTATTGGTAGCAGACTTGGACAACTAGATAATTCTAGTTGTCTAGTTCGATAAATTAGAGCAAAATGTCGGTAATTCTAATCTAATTCGGTAAAAACTTGTTTGCTTTAATTGTAGTTCTTATCCAATCTCCAGTTTTGCTAAAAATTTTAGTTTGTCCAACAGTATTTATTGGCAAATGGAAGGATACTGCGCTCTTATCAACGTTATACAAAGAAAATGCAATAAAACGATCAAGATCAAAAGTGTCATTCCATTCCTTGAGCAGCAAAGTTATGAAAAATTCGATTAATTCATCAATTCACTGACTTTACAATATATATTATGACCAGGGATTTGGAGCAGGCATAAATGTTACGTTGCTCCAGCCCCGGCTCCGGAGCTCTCTTTTATCATAAATTAGCTCCAGCTCCTGCTCCGGAGCTTATTGATACCACTGCTCCGGCTCCGGCTCCAGCTCCAGGCTCCAAAAAGTGCTTTCATTAAAAATAATGACGACATATCAATTTCATTTCTAAAGCTTAAAATTGCCTGCAGTCAACTGTTGCTAAAAATGGCACAATTTTATGAAATTTAAGGTACTTTCATCAAAATGTAGTGCGAATTGCGTTTCAAAACATATTCGTTAATTCGACGTGTGATTTCGAAAATAATTTCCTAAATTTGTGAAGGGTTGCTGTTAACTTATGTGAATTCAGCCAATAGTAGTAGCATCTTTTGAAATACATCGGAGCCGGAGCTATTTTTCAAACAACTGGCTCCAGCTCCACTTGAATTTCACGAAGAGCTCCGGCTCCAGCTCCGTTGAAAATACACGGCTCCGGCTCCAAAGCCCTGAGTAAGGGGTTTTGACGCTGTGATGGTGGAATGATACTTTGATCTCGAGTTGCCACATTGGCGTTTTTATCCAACTAAAAAAGATATGTGACAACTGCGTCCAACTAATTCTAATCTAAGTTAGTTTAAATTCTACTCTAATTTGTGAAAACTTGGGTAGCTCTAATTCTAATCCTAGTCTAATTTGTAAAAGCCTAAATTACTCTATTTATAATTCTAATCTAATTTCGAAAGACTACAAAAATTCTACTTGTCCAAGTCTGATTGGCAGGAACCATACATCTACAGCAAACTAATTTATGCAGTTGTACGATAGTTTGAGTTTTAACTGTAGTATTGGCAATAATGGAAAAATTTATGTTGATTAATGATCATTTCAATAAGGCATGTGACCCTGAGAACATGTCTTGAAAGTTACGTCCATTCTACGCTTGGAGAATGTTTTCCATCTTGATAAAGTAAAAAACTACGTCGGCAGGTCCAATTTAGCAATTCAGTGGTAGCCTACTCAATGTCAGTGTGATTTGGCATGTGGCCTGTGATGAAATAGTCTATGACTCGACATTCCTAATTTGAATTGGAGGATATAAGCAAAAGCATTGGTGGCTAAATGCATTGCAGGAAATTTGAAAAAAATAGTTACGCCTATACTTTGATTTCATAACTTAGTTGTTCGCTACGCCATGTTTTGTCATTTTTCTGGTTTATTTGTGTGATCCCAGAACTTCCATATCTTCACTTATTTTTAAGGGTTTTATTATACCCTGAAAAAATTTTGAAAATCAAAGAAATAAAACTTTTGCTAATTTATTTAGGGAAGCTTTATTATTGTACAGAGAAAGCCTTTAAAATGAAATTTTAATTTTCTAAAAAAATTAACAAACGTTAGGCTGGGCTACATTTTCTTCTCACACAAATGTTTTCCGTCAACTATTTCCCTCTCTACTGACGTTTTGTTTCTAAACAAAACCAAAACACAGAGTGACACTGTAATGTTCCTCTTTTTAATGTCATTATTCGTATGTTGTATGTTTCCGTAAACCATACTTTGGTGTTACAAGCTAAGCAATGCTGGTTGGGGAACCGTGTCGCCAAGCAATGATCCAATGTCGCTTTTATCGTTTTGGCATTCCGAATACTTGGACTGTTTCTTATACAGTGCTGCCAAATACACAGCTGTTGTTAACGTCAAGCCCAATAAGATACCATTTGCCACCAAAAAATTTCCTTCGTTAAAATGAACAGTGACATAAAAAAGTGGAAACTGTAACGCTGCCACCGTAGAAGCCACTATTAGTGAAATAGCGTGCAGCTTTCCAAAATGTTCAGCTGGAAAACACAGGACAATCAAAACAGACATGTTTCCGTACACTACTGTGGCAGTTAGACAATTTATAACAAATGTAAGATATTGCAATGAAGGGTGAGGTATCAAAACAGTCACAGAATAAAAGATCGATGCTAAGTAAGCGATTAGAGTAATATAAAACAAAGCTTTTATATCAGCTTGAAGTGGTAGCATGCGCTTTTTGAAAGATTTACTCATAAAGTCGAACACCATTCCGTTTAAAGGTGCAAAAACCATTGCAGTTATTTGCGTAATTCCAACAGCGTTTATATAAGTACTCAGTTGAGTAGCATCAACAACATATAATAACCAGGTGTAAATAGTGCCTAGAAAGAAGTCCATGTGCAAGACTTGTATAGAAAAAAAGTATACATTGGTACAAAATAACAAACTAAACAAACAAGATTTTAAAGATCGGGTTTGGGGATGTTTAGGATTTGAAGACTCTTGGGCAGATGCAGATTCAGCTTCTAAGCTAAAATTTAACCGGCATTCTCTTTTAGACTTAAAGTCGCCTAACCCGTATATAAAGCCGCTAGACACATGGTACGGTATATGCATCCTCGGCATCAGGACAAAAGTTCTTATTAACATTGGAAACCCTGATATGCACATAAACGAGAATATTTGAGTCATTGAAAATCCACTTTGATACGCAACTTTCACTAAAACAAACATCAACATGCTTGCTATGAAAGATCCATTCATCAGGTTAATAATTGTACCCCGGGCGTTTTCAAATAAATTTGCTGTTTGAGTGTTACTTGTCAATATACCGTAACCGCTTGATGTGACGATAATCATGGAAGGATAAAGAATCCACGAGTTTTTGTAGTCTGTCAATGCAATGGAAAGACAACTGAACATGAACATCAAAATGCTTACACTTCTGGTTATCCAGGTTCCAACCCGATCCAACGCCCATCCAGTAAAAATATTAAGCACAGCTCCAATTGCAAGTGAAAATATAAACACGAGATCCAAGCTATATTGTTGGTCTGGACAAATATGAGATTCAGAATTACTTTCACTATTAGGAATGATCACTGAAGTGTTGCACGATGAGTTGAAATAACCTTTGTCAACAAGTATAAAGGTCAAAGAACTCCAGCCGTAAATGATGCCGCTAAAGAAGAAGCATTCCAGCATGGCAGTTGTAACAGTTACAAATCGCTTAACTTGCATCACAATTCACAATATGCAGTGTTGGCTATAAGAATACTCTGAAATGATACACAGTAAACTGCAAAGAGATGATGCAACCTTAAAGATTAACAACGTCAACAACTCAACATGCAATAATGTAGGCCTATCATAACGTCATCTGTAGAAGTTAAATCAATGAAGGTGGAGACACAACCTTTCCTTGTACAAGACACATGACGCAATGCCAATGCTGCTTGCTGTTTTTAATGAAGAAGTGACCTACAACCACCCATTGCTAAACTGAAGGCTTAATAACCTTTCCTTGCAGGCTACAAGGGCAACAACAAGTATTTTATTCTTATCTCTTCGACCGTGCCAGGCGTGCAATATTAAACTGATTGTCTTGCTTTGGTATCATGTACGTTATAATATACGCGGTATGTCGCTTATGCCTTTTTCTAGACCTCTGCTATGTTTGGCATACGTTCTTTTTCGTTGTGATGGCCAAAAATAAAAACAAACTGAACTGAACTGTTTTTTTTTAGCTTAAATGTTCTTGTGATAGCCTGCATTACACGATGCAGGCAAGGTTTCTTTTCAACCAACTCGATTTCACATTCCTTGTTGTAATTTCTAAACATATTAAACAAACTCGACTTGTTACATTACAACTTCCACTACACCCTCTGTCTACCGTGGGGTCCAATGGACCCCAAAACAAATTTTGCTCTGCGATTTCTCAGGACATATAGCAGATGCGATATTGATATACCTTGACTTTTCACAGCTTTGCTTGAGCTTTAAGACAATATAGTAATTATTGATCTGGAACAAAAGTTAGTACCGTAGCATAGAAAAAAATAATAGCATCCTGTACCGTGGGGTCCAATGGACCCCAAGCCTGCTACATTCGAAGTAATCTTGTATTACAACAGCACTAAAAGAGGAGTCGACACTATTGACACAATGGTTAGGACATACACTTTCAAAAGAATGACGAGAAGATGGCCGATAGCTCTATTTTACAATACGATCGATGTCACTGCTGTCAATGCTTTTGTGACATGGCATCAATAGCAAGGCAAAAATAGCAGCACAACATTCAGCATGAAAGAGAATAAAATTTTAGATCCAACTAGGAAAAGAGCTTGCTGGATTACCAGATTCGACTTCAATATCCACAAGACATCTAAATTCGCAACAAAATAAAAGAAACAGCTGTTGAAGATCAGGCGCCAAAATCAAAAAGGCTAGATGCTATCTTTGCGAAAGACACAAACACCAAAAATGCAGACAATTTTGTGCTACTTGCAAATTCAACGTTTGCCACGAACGTTCATTGCAAATCATTTGCAATGAATACGATAATATATAAACTCACAATATTTCTTGTGAACTAATATGTAGGCCTAATACGCGTTTTTTAGCCAAATCTCTCAATAGTTTGATCATTGCTCAAAAATAGACCAATACCGTATGAGTTTGGTTTGTGCATGGGCTACTGTATGACGTCTTTGTTAAATTTCGAGTATTTTTGGTTTTTCTACAGTCTTGATAAGTTATGATATTTGTAGTCTGTTACGTCCTTTCCTATTGAGCTTTAATTTCATCATCGGAGCTGATTTTTTTTTGTCCAAAACAAGTAGGCTACTTTAAAACTTGGGGTCCAATGGACCCCAACGGTAAAACTTGCATATTTATTTTTCGGTAGACAGAGGGTTAAGTTAGGTTTCTCTGTTACCCAAACTGAGTTTTAGCCTGCAGAATAAAATTGCACATTTTTTAAAAATTCGGTGACCTCAATTCAAGCTTGTTGATTTTGAAAAAACAAAATAATCGAACCAAATTTCAAGCTACTGTGAAGTAGAATTTAAGCTCAGGTTTGCCTCATCTGAATAACGTTCATTTCACCACAGGTGGGACCTTATTCTCTGAACAGGCTTAAGCTTATTCTGCACGCCAAGATTGTTCCCTCTTTAAACTGACTTTGTTTTTATTTCCTTTTCTATCGTAAATTTTTCTGAAGGTTTTGCGACCGTGCAAATTTTTTCCTAAATTAAATACTTATTTCGGTCTCAAGCACATTTTAACGTTCGCGTTTTGTCGCTTCTACCTTTTTCTAGACCTTTTGTTTGTTGATGTGTAGCCTATAGTTTTCGCTGTGATGGTCAGAAATAAAAACAACTGAACATTTGGGTTTTTAATAGTATTATTAAGATAACAATTTATTTAAAAACAGGCTATGGAAGCCTGCAAAGAGAAAGCTTCCATACGACAAAACAACAACAATTTTTACATCGACTCAACGTCTGCAGACGTTGAATCAATGTAAAAAAACGGTTGATTTGTTGTATAGGTTAATTATCCTGTATGTAACTTGCTGCAATGATATACGTCTTCTTCTGCTACAAATTGATCATGCTTGATCAGCTGGCGCTTTCTCTTATGAATTCTTTTCAAATCCAGATTTCTTTTCAGTCCTTTAATTTGTTTGATGTTGTTGCCTGCAGATAACAATTTGATGGATAACATACCAGACAAGCGTGAGGAGCTTGAAGCAGAAAGGTTTCCAAACCTTGCTGATTATATTTATTTGTTATATTGTTGTATGGTTTTGTTCGCTCTCGAGAAATGTTGTTTATATACCAAATGAGTTAAAAATGAAAATATATCCACAAAATTTCCTTCTTAATATTTGCTGGTGACGTCACAATGTTCATCGCTGAGCAGCTTGTCAACGCATCTATAAGCGATGTTTGAACCAACTTGTGATATATTTTCAGTTTAGGCTAAAGCTGCAAGTGAATAGGTTACACAGTGAATAAAGTCACTTTTCTCTATTTTAGGGGGCAATCGGCCCTCTTCTCAGTTCCGCCTGTCCATAAGCTGCTTATTGCTTAAAGTTTTGTACTGCACTCATTTGCATAGATTCTCTCTGTGATTAGTTGCCACATGAGCTTGTGTGATTCATTGTAGCCTTTTGAAAGTTGGGTATATCTTAAAAAATAGCTTAGTATGATTGTGGCATTTCTGTACAGAAGTACAGTTCTAATAAAAATTCTATTTCTTATCTACGAAGCAGGTTAAAAATGGAAATATAAAAATACGCTTTCATTAAAATTTTGAATTGATGATAATTATTTAGGCTAAAGCTTAGCCTATAGCCTACAACCAAAAAAAACACAAAATGTCACATTTCGAGAGTCCTTTTTATATTTTATCATTTCCCCTGCATTCTTCACCTCATTTTATAATCTTTTGTATTGCCACTGCCAAAGTAACCAGCCTACACCATACTATAAATTATTTATAAATTGTCTGGCTGAAGTGTCTGGCTGCATATCGGCCTACTATACGGTCAGCGCGGACAGTGGCTCCGAGGAGGAGGGGGGGGGGAATTCGGGCCAGTTTCCCCTCTAGCAAAGCATTGTAAAGGAAAATCGAGTAGTTTTTTATTTTTGCACTTTTGAGGGGGGCCCATTTTTAGTACTAAAGTAAAAATGTACCAACTAAATAATCAACAAGTTCTTAAATGAAATGCGTATTTCTAAGTATTTCTCAATAATTGTAAATGTTGCTCTCGATGCTTCTCATCAAGAACAAATCATTTTCGTGTTAAGGTAGGCGATGTTGAACAGCTTCAAGACGTAAAATCTGAAGCTGAAATGATTTCTGTATCACTGAACGGTTTCGATTGTATTGATAGTGTCAACTTGAAAACTGGTGCTGTTTTAGCTAAGCGGGAACTATTTTTGCTTAACAACTGAACCTTAACCTCAAAATCTGCGTTGGCCAGGCATAGGATGTTGTATCCAACATAAGTTATCTGGGAAAGTTAAAGGTATCAGTCCAAGCACGATTAAAGAAAGTAAATCCTGTATATTTTTTGTTTATGGATCATTATCAATCATCATCATCAGTCATCATCTCCGCCTGCAGCAGATTGCGCATCAACATGAGTTATTTGCTTTCAAGAGTGGCGATTTTGAGCCAGCTCGCCCAGTGTCGCCAAGTTGAGTCCGGTCCATGGTTGGATGTTGTCTTGCCATCGTTTTGGTTGTCTGCCACGTTTTCTGTTTCTTCTACTTTTCCTTCTGTGCAAACTTTGCTGATTCCGAATTGTGATCTTTTAGTGTGGCCGAACAGTTTTAAAACTTTTGATTGTATTAACTTATTGCTGCAATTGGATGTAATTTTTTCATAGTTAAAAGATCTTCTGTTTTTGTGTGGTCAAGTAGCCTTTTGTTAGTCATGCTTCTCATGATGTGATTTTGGAAGATAGTGAGTTTTTTCTTTGTTTGAGTTTTTTGTTTGTGGATGTTGTTGCTTAAATCTAGTTGGAATTCATAATGTTGCCTACAGACAGCGTTGTTCAAATGTCTTATCATTTTTGGAGTAGGCTAATTGATTATCTGTAAGCTAGTGGCATCTTTAAAGTTATAGCCCAGTCAGAGGAAAAATTCTGACAAATCTAAAGAAAGCTGTCCTATCATCTTGCAAAGAAAATTGACTTCGAGAGGGTAATCAAGGCGTGGTGCAGTCAAACCCAATGCTTTATATTACCCTTTTGCAATAATTGAAAACCAACAAGAGCTAGATCGGAAGCTGAGTCAATGCTAAAGTAGCCTACAACTAGCAGTTTTAAATTTGTGACTGCTTTGCATTATGTGGATTACGGTCCTAAACAAGATTCACTGATGAATTTAATGAAATTAAAGGAAGATGTAATCTAAGTAAAAGAAAGCTGAGAAGAGTAGGCTACTAATCGCAAGCTCAAGTTGCAGTGGCAATTATAAATTTAAAAGAAAATGATTTTCTTTTCCTGAGGACAGAACGCTTTTATAACTCCACTTAACTAGCTGAATCATTCGAAGGAAATGTATTCTACCGTACATTGCAAAGGATTCGATAGTTGTTGGAATTGACAAATGTAGACCTATCAACAAACTCAAACATATCGTCGATGAGTTTGAAGTTCCATGAAAATTTCATCGTATGTCTATTGCAGAGGTGGGCAAAGTTACTTTCAAAAGTAACTGAGTTACAGTTACAGTTACTTGGCCAAAATAGTAACTGAGTTACCGTTACAGTTACCGATTTCAAAAATGTAACTAGTTACAGTTACTAGTTACAGTTACTAGTTACTTTCAGTTACTCATAAATCTCAACATAAACGCTGTAATCCAAATTTAAACAAACAATTATTTGCGGGAGGCGCATCCATTCTCCTCAACATTTATTAGATGTATCACGCACCCTGTGGTGCAAATTCTTTTCTAGTTACGCAGTTGCCTTTTCCTAATGTAGTTTGTTTTCCGTTTGTCTGTTTTCCACACTATTGCTTATAATCGTTGCGTGTTTCTTGATGCTTATAGTCAGTTAGTTATAGTTACTTTCAAAAAGTTTAAATTTATTACAATTTATACATATTTTCAGATTCCTGATGAGGGCTTAAGTTAAGCCGAAAACGTTAGACTGTTAAACTACTTGTAAATATGTAAACTATATTGTTGTAATGCTCAACCCTGTGGTATTGTTGTGTTTTGCCTGTCTTTGGTACAAAAAAGAAAACTCTCTTCCGAAACTATATTCTCTTTAAATTCTCGAAACAAAGGAAATAATTTGTTTTCCCTGTTATGACTCGAAGTTACTTAGACATCGACTTCCAATTTTGAATCGAGAAAACAATGATGTAATAAGGTTGCGAACAGTGAACGTAACACCGAGACTCCGGGTCCTAAATACTCCAAAAATACGACTCCTGTACACCTCTGGCAGCTATACGACAAGCATGAACTGAGCTATCAAGTGTTGCCAAACACTTTTGCTAAACATTGCATAGAAAGTCACATATTGATCAATCACCAAAAGCAATTAATTTAACCAAATCAGTTCTCAAAAAGCGCTAAAAAAGAGCCAAATCGCCAAACCATAAATATGAAGCCAAACGTCTTAAAAAATCGTCAGATTTCTGGATTTTGGCGATGAATTTGCCAATATGGCAATTCTGCTCCATAAGATCACAAAACAAGAGCGCCGCGCATGGGCAGTGCTGCTCCGATACAGCTGCGAGAAGAATGCATTATTGAGCAACGCGTAGCAAACACGCATAAAGCATGACACAAACATGTGCAGAGTATAATGGACGGCAATTAGAAACATAAATTTCAATACAAAAGTAACTTGTAACTGTAACTGTTGAAAAAGTGCTAAAATAGGAACTAGTTACCGCGTTTCGTTACTTTTGGAAAATAGTAACGAAGTTACCGTTACAGTTACTCAAAAAGTAACTAGTTACAGTAACTAGTTACTTTTGTAACTAGTTACTGCCCACCTCTGGTCTATTGTGCAGTTGCGGGCATGTGGGACAAATTTAAACCATTTGTAGGCTACAACAATGACATTTTTCAAGACATTTTGGAAGAGTTGGTACTTTTGACAGAAAGCCACACAGCAAACATCAGCTGCAAACCAGAACGAACCACCCCATAATCTCCACACAAGGAATCATTGATTGCAACTTTCGAAAGGTTTTTCCAAATAGTTTTGTTATGATTTTTTTTGTGTTCCGGTAGCTACCTTCAACGGTTGTGCTTTGAGAATGTGGTTTTAGCAATTACTGCAAAATTTTATCATTTGATGCTGTGATCCGTAATTTTGCATTGCAAAAAGTCCAGAAAAGGTTGAATTAAATCAGGGATATCCAAAGTCCGGCCCGCGGGCCAACTCCGGCCCACGAGACGTTTTTGTATAGCTCGCGCCTGTTGTTGTACAATGTGTTACTTTTGGCTAGGAACAGTGGAATAACGGGACGACTCGCTTTATTGATTTTTCTTGCGATATGAACAGCTGGAGGGTCACTGCAAAATTTAAAAATTGGCAGAACTGCGAAAAGTTTTGTTTGCTTTTACACAAATTCATTTTTAACAAATGAAATGCTATATTTTGCGCGAGGTTTAGGATGCTAGAACATCGACAGAACCTTGCTACAGCAGTGTAAGGACTACTGTTGCCACTGTAGCGTGAAATCTATTGCTGCATTATTAGGCTATAACTAGTATGGCATTACATAAGCATGATATCACATATTTTCATACGTTTATTTTGGCAAAACACACTTTGTACACTCGTAGACAGGTCAAACACGCTGCACCTGGGTATGCGACATATGGCGGTAGACCTCAAGCTGTAGTTGCACCAAATTTTGCCATAACACTATGACCCTCCAGTTGTCCACCTTTTTTTTGAGTGAGCAATCCCCTACTTCTACCATCCCTACTTTTGACCTGCAGACCACAAAAATCATATAAATTCAACTTGCAGTTTTCAGAAAAATTATTGTGGCTGTTGGCCCGCGAACACTTATTATCAAATCTGGCTCGCGTGGGAAAAAGTTTGGACACTCCTGAATTAAATGCTTGGTTGAACTATTTTCGTTGCCTGTAGGCCTATTGTGTGTTTACAAAGCTTTCTAGACAAAATAGTTAGCCTCAATGGCATTTTTGCTGCAAGTGTAATCCAGTGATTAATTATTGATGATTTTTACATTGAACGAAGTTCTTTTCATGCTGAGGAAAGTAGGCTAATTTCAGCTTAACACGAACATGCAACGCAATATTTGCTAAAAAATATTATGGGGGCCCATTTTTCGTATTGTTTCCCGACCAGTGCTGACTTCTCTCGGAGGCCCTGAGCGCGGAAGGACGTATAGTTCAACTTGTCTGGTAAGTTTTCGAGTTGGCTGCCTCGTTATTAGAAACTGAAATTATGTATCACACTTTTACACAATCAGGGACGTGTTTTAACCGCTCCAGCAGCCCGGTCGTGGGAGCACGGACGTTTAAAAACTCTCTCATTTTTGATTATTCTCAGACTGAGAAGCTTCTTTGCAAGCTTAATCATAGCAGCTTTGCATATTTGTAGAGACTTTGAACCATTGGCGTCGGCCCGATCACCAAGATTAACAAAGTGAAGTCTCTGGTTGTTGCTGAAGTGCTGTTGTCTGTGAATTGTTCAATCCACGATATGGCGCTGAATTGAAAGCTAATGTTGATAGCAACACTGCTTCAAAAGCTCGATATTCGATAGCTTAGCTACATCACTCAACTATGGAGGTTGGAGGCCTACTTCCACCTTAAGAACTACCATGGCCACCTGGAGATGCTGCCTGATTTGGCACATTTTGATTACCACTGCTGCTAGTGTCTGACTGACGTTTTATGAGGTGTTTTTAGTTTTTGCTGTCTCTTAATCATGTAAAAGCTTTTGGTTGGCTTGGGGAAGCAGTAGCAAATAAGAAAAAGTAAGTTGAAAAACGGTCAATCAGACTGTTATTGGAAAGTTAACAGTCTGACTAAAATCTTAGAAATCAAATTGCCTTTGGTTTTTAACATCTGATAATGTTAAAACCTATTGCGTCGTCTGCAGGGGCGGTTCGCTATAGTGTGTGCTGCGGTGCTGCAGCACTCCCATAAAAATTTTCACAAAAAATTTCTTAAATATCTTAGTGTTTCTTCTGGCCAAAATGTAGTTTATGTTTTCTGTTCACAGAATTGCTGATTGTGTAAATTATATTTGGCAACTCTGCGTGCTGTAAAATTTTTTGCGCAAGGTTACAATAAAAGAAACACTCGATCGTGACGTCAACGAGCCGCGTGTTTTCTCGAGTTGCTTATACAAACTAATAGCAAAAGCTTGTGCTGTGTTACAAACAGCACAATTGAGGGTTGCCAGGTTGGCATTTGTTATGTTGTTTGGCATTTTTCAAAATTTGGCAGTTTTTTGGCTTTTTTTGCCCAAAAAATTTTGTTTGGCATTTTTTAATTTGGCCTTTTAAACGTTGTTCACATGACTAAACGCTTGTTTAGTTTTTTGCAGCTGTTGTTTATGACTGACCAGTCAGGCCTGCCTCCTGCTACTGTAATGAATATTAATATTTTACTAATACTAACATTGTTTTACCATGTGAGTTACATTACCCTGTCGTGCTCAGATGCTGTGACAGCACAATAACTAGAACGTGTTATTCACATTATTTTGTTTGTTAATCGTCCCCTTCAAAATATTACACATTTGCGAAACTCTTAAATAAGCCAGTTTTATCACTTTTATCACAATTTAGAGCTGAAAATACGCTCAGAATGCACCTAATCAAATGTAATTTTTCAAATTTTTTTTGGGGGAGGCCCCCCAAACCTCCCGATGTTGAATTCGCCTTTGGCGAACACGCAGCACCTCCCATTTTTAGAACTCACCAGCCGCCACTGGTCGTCTGGGGAAAACAGTAAAGAAGGCGAAAAAATATCATTTTTAGAAAAATTCATACAGTCGCCCAAAGTTGGCATAATCTGGACATTTCTGCAAAATGTGATAAATCAGGCCGCATCTTTAGGTAGCCATGGGGCAACCCATTTTAGTTTGTCAAAGGTTTTTCGGCTATGATATAGCCAAAAAAAAGAAACTAGGCAATTGCTACAAAAGTTTGATGTTTAAAAGCTTAGGTTTTCTATTTTATTTACCAGACATAGCCTATAAGTTAGTATAGGCTACTGTAGGTGGTCCACAGTGGTGGGCATCCGCTACTTTAAAAGTAGCGCGCTGTCGCTACAATATGTAAAAAGAACGGCACTACCTCTACTAGTCGATGAAAAGTAACGCGCTACCGCTTTTCGGACCAAAAATATTCCGCGCTACAGCTGCTTTTGTCTTAAACTGGCACTGGAAAGCTCTATGCAAGCATCCTGTTAAGTTAAAATGACTTTTTAAAATGAGTGATGTCACCTTTCAGTATAACATTCGTTCACACGGCATTTAACGTCGTTATGAAAAACAAGTTCCAGGTGAAATTTATTCTTATGCTTCAGTGTTCCCACCAAAAATCTCCAAAAACGGCTCACTTTTTTCCACTTTAAATTGGAAAGTGGCGCGTAGCGAAAGTACGACTGAAGCAAACATAGCACCTATCCGCTATCGCTACATTTGGAAAAAAATAACTTGGCTATAACCAGGGGCGCCGGAACGGTTTTTGACTGGGGGGGGCAGGATTATGAAACAAGGGCACTTTTGCTGCTGAAAGGCCAATTTTTTTTAAAGTTTAAGATAAGGTATAGCAATAATGCTCATCCATCAGCTCATCATCGAGTAATGATACAAGTGTCCGGTATACAAAGAACAATGGCACGGAGGGCATCATGCTACGTTATGATGATGTAGGCTAATAATTACCTACAGGCAGAGATGGGCAAGATCACCAGTATTGGTGATCTTGAAGATCAAGATCAAGATCACCAAGAATAGGTGATCTTGAAGATCAAGATCAAGATCACCAAACTATGTGATCTTGAAGATCAAGATCAAGATCGTGATCTTGAAGATCAAGATCACTTTCAAGATCACTTTTTGTGTACTTGAAAAAAAATGAAGTTTTTGATCAATGATGTAGTAAAAAATAATCACTATAAGCAACCTGGCCTGGGTAAAGGTATATAGTTGGTATTGCTAACTTTTACTTTTAACTACTCAATCGCTGGCCTAAGAATTGTAATAAGTTAGTGACTGTTGCTATCAGGCCTATCAATTTTTGACGTAGTTTACGTAGAATCGCAACGTCACACCCAAGGCCGAGGTTAATTACAGTAGTAAGTTACTGAAAAAGTCCCAAGATTTGAAATTGTTTGTATACTTTTTATTTATAATAAATGAAAATAAATAAACTTTAAACTGCATAATTTTTTACCAAATGTTTGTCGGGTTCATGTGGGAGTTTTTATACGTGTTAGGCTTACTAAGTAGTTTTAGCTTTCACTGTAATATGTCAATGTTTATTGCACCATTTATCCATCTTGCAACCTTGATAGTCTTGATACTGTTGTCTGCTATCAAAAAAGTTCAGAGGTTTGCGGTCAGACAAACCGCTCCATACTCAGACCCTAAACAAGTCTTGGTCTGGTTGATTTGCTGCAATAAACCACTTTGCATGACCAAAGTCGGCTGGAGTCCAGATTTTTTAACACCGCCATTCTAGACTTTTGAAGCATCTAAAATTGGGTCAAAGAAAGCAAACATTTCTTTTAATTCACACATGGAAATTGTGAACACAGTTAAATCATTTTTTATTATACGTCAACATAAAGTACACGGAAGTTGACTTCTTTATTATGACCAACACAGAAAACTTTTTCAATTTTGAAATGGCAACACTGACCAGATTAGATGGAGACTTTAAATCGTCTTTTGTTGGACACATATCATATTAACAGTGGCTTAATGTTAGTAGTTACCACTAACTACTTTGTGCAGTACGAGTTCTAAAAAAATGCCTCTATCTACTTAGTAAACTTCAATTTTAAAGTGATCTTGATTTTATTGTTCTTCAAGATCAAGATCACACAAAAAAAAGTGATCTTAGATCAAGATCAAGATCACCAAAAAAAAAGTGATCTTGAAGATCAAGATCAAGATCACGATCTTGATCTTCAAGATCACTTGTGATCTTCAAGATCAAGATCATGCCCATCTCTGCCTACAGGGATACAGAATTTTGTGTCGTGAATATTATTTTGAGGCAGAAATGAAAGATTATAATTAAGCTAATAGCTAAAATTGTTATATCGTATTGCAAAATGTGCAGTAGCTTACATGATCTTAAAAGGGCACCATTGCCCCCCCCATCCACAGAAAAATTGAGGCCATTGCCTCCCGCTTCCGGCGCCCCTGGCTATAACTGCAGACGCTAGTCTAACAAAAATGTAGCGCCTCTAGCCTACAGCTTGGCCAATCGCTTTCAAAATGTAGCGCACTAGCAGTGGCTTTTCAAAAGTAGCACCTAAAAAAGGTTTTTGTCTCTGCTGCCCACCTCCGGACGTGGTTCACATTACAGGCCACATAATCTTATTTTGCTTGGTAGGCTACTGTTTGGTATTAAGTAGTGAACATTTCTTCAGTATTTTAACAATTAGGCCTAGTCGTTGGCAATGACTTTTCTTCCGGTTTACTTCCTTAAATTTTCTACACTTGTCATGAAATTTTGAATAGTTATGATAAAATAACATTGATGACCGCCAAAACTCAAGACCTTTTGTAAGCCTGCATCAAAGATTTTGCAACTTATGCAGACTGCAGTGCTTGGTGGACTCTGAAACAGTGAAAATCTGTCAGCAAGAATAGTTAATTCAAGCTGTTTACAAACCGTGAAATTATTTTCTTCAGTCATAAAGAAAACAAAAGTGATCCAAATTATCTACTAGTCTAGGTCATGTTATAGCACCTTCCCTTACAAACATCATAGGCTATAATGGAGTTTTGTATCTTCAATCATTAATTGGTATGATTATTTTAAATCAAATAAACCAGTTAACGTGGGCTATGCTATTTTTAGAAGAAAAAGTTCAATGAAGAATAAATATCACCACACTTTTCTTTCTTAAAAAAATTATTTCCATAGTTGATGGAATGCTAGAAAAGCGAAAAGGCCTTTTCTAATTTCAAGCGATCGAAAAATGTCGAAGATGTTGGATATTACCTTCATAACGCTCAAAATGCTGCTGGTTCGACAGCTCTGTAGAATACGCAGCTACGTCTCACTCTCAGCAAGACACTTCATTGCATGCCAAATAGGAATACCTGTCATGGTACAGTACATGTTACATACCTGACTCGATGACAATGTTTTTTCATTGCTTCAAGCTGACTGTTGCATTGCATGCGACCTATCTGCTTCGCAGAATCGCAATGTGTTGTATGTTGGATAGACATAAAAAAAAATACTCAAAGGCAAATCCCAATTTGACACAAAAATTCAGGAAGCGCTGTTAATCGAACGCCACAACCCAAATTAAAACAAACAATTATTAGGGGAGGCGTGTCCATTCTCCTCAACATTTACCAGATGTACCACGGTACGGTAGGCTACCCTGCGTGGTGCAAATTCTTTTGTAGTTAGGCTACCGGTACGTAGTTGCCTTTTCCTGATGTAATTAGTTTTCCGTCTCTCTGTCTGTTTTCCCCACTGTTGCTTTTAATCGCTGCGTATTTCTTGATGCTATAAGTCATTATCTTCAAGAAGTTGAAATTTATATAAATATTTTCAGATTCCTGATGAGGGCTTAAGTTAAGCCGAAAATGTCAGACTGTCAAAACTATTTGTAAATATGTAAAATATATTGTTATAATGTTCAACCCTGTTGCATTGTTGTGCCTTGCCTGCCTTTGGTACAAGAAAAAAAAACTCTTTCCTGATACTATGAAATACAGCATTGTTTAACGCATGCATTGCTTGCATTGTTTATCATCGCATTGTTTAACGCAAACTTGAGATACGCTGATGATACAGTCTTGATAGCAGAATCTGCAAACAATCTACAGGACTTATTAAATTTTGTTGTCAATAACAGTAAAGCAATGGGTTTAGAGTTAAATTCAAGAAAAACAGAATGCATCACGGTATCAAAAAAGAAAACTTATCCAAATTGCAATCTAACACTCAATGGTGTTACAGTGAAACAAGTTGATAAATTTAAATATCTTGGATACGGTACATTATAACTTCCGATGGCAAAAATGACACTGAAATTAAAAAGAGAATCGCCATTGCAAAGGATACTTTCAGTAAAATGAGCACAGTCTTCAGGAATCGCAACATGACAATAAAGACCAAAATTAAAGTTTTAAAAGCATATGTAGAATCAATTCTAACCTACGGATGTGAATGCTGGACAATAAGTAAAGATATGAAGAAAAGACTAGAGGCTGCTGAGATGTGGTTTCTCAGAAGGATGTTGAGGATATCTTGGACTGAAAAGAAGAGTAATGACGGAGTTATGAAATTGGCAAATGCAGAATGGAGATTAATAACAACAGTTAGAAGGCGTCAGATGCAATTTGTAGGTCATATTCACAGACATGGAGATTTGGAAAAATTAGCTCTATTGGGGATGATACAGGGAAAAAGAAGCAGAGGTCGACAAAGATTAACTTATTTGAACAGCTTGAATCAATGGGCCACAAACACAACAGTTAAAACGAACGATTTTATACGAATGGCAAGTGACAGAGAAGTTTGGAAGACCATGATCGCCAACGTCTGTATCAGATCAGGCACATAATCATCATCATCGTTAACGCATGACCTGAGAATCTGGGGCTCAAGTTGTCAACCTCCACGTGGTGAGCCCTGGATTCGACTAATGACAACAAACCGACAAGTAGCAAAGAGAAAGCAAAGCTTATCTGAAGCAAACAACATGCAAATGGAGTTGCAGTCTCCGATTAATTCCGACCCCGATCAAGCGCCCTTATTAGGGCGGACATCAACGAATGTCGTAAGGGAAGGAATAACCTTGCTGCAGCTCAATGTGGAAGGCTTTTCAAGAGCCAAGTCTACAGTTTTAGAACACCTGATTGAACCCTTGCAACCGACTGCCATCCTGCTCCAAGAAACTCACTGTGTGGACGTTTCGCGCCTGAAGATAACGGGCTTCCAACTTGCCTCCTACACTCTTAGTAAAATCCATGGAGTTGCGACGTTTGTGCACAGTGCTGCAAATTGGTCACATGTGTCCTCTTCTGATGATAGTGACTCAGACATAGAGTGGGTCGCTACTACTATCGAGAGCGTATGCGTTGTTAACGTCTACAAGTCACCACAGACAAGATTTCTGAACGATTCGATCCCGAACTTCAGTTCCCCATGCATGTACGCTGGCGACTTCAACTGCCACAGCATTCAATGGGGTTATAACATCACTAACTCTGATGGGACAGTTTTGGAAGATTGGGCATCCCTCGTAGAGGCTCAGCTTCTGCACGACCCAAAACAACCTGATAGTTTCCGCTCTGCCAGATGGGTTACCACATCTAACCCCGATTTGGCCTTTGTGAAGCTTGGCGGAATCCTCCCGCATCGCGCTGTACTGGAGAAATTCCCTCGGTCCCAACACCGACTCTCACTGATTGTCCCTTCTAACCCAATTCGACCAGTACCAACCAAATACATCCCAAGATGGAACTTCCGGAAAGCGGACTGGGAAAAGTACACCGACCTTGTAGAGCAGCAATGTAACCAGATTCCTGAAGCAAACACCGTAGGAGTGGACGCAGCATACAAAAAATTCTGTCAACACCTCATCAAGGCAGCCAAGCTATCCATCCCAAGGAGCTGCAGGAGAAATTTTATCCCAACCTGGGATAACGAATGTCAGCAAAAATATGATATTTTTATGTCATCCGAACCTGGCTTGACAGCTGCGGCAGCCGCTACTGACTTAACAGACTGCATCAACAGGAAAAAAAGAGATAGATGGGAGGAATCCGTCGCTGGAATAGACTTCACCCACTCAAGTCGGAAAGCCTGGTCAACGCTCAACCGCCTCACAGGCAGGACCACGAAACCAAAGCCATGCCCTATAACGGCCAACTCCATAGCGAAACAACTTCTCGCAAATGGCCAATATCAAGGAGCTGATAAAGCGCATGCCAGAGCAGTGAAAAATGAAATCAACCAACTATGGAAGGTACCCAGTTCAAGCTGTTTCCTATCTACCTCTTTTAACATCTCTGAGTTAGACGCAGCCATCAAACACCTAAAAACTGGCAAATCACAAGGCCCAGACAAAATCCCACCAGAGCTAATTAAACATATTGGACCACTCGCACGAGAGTGGCTGCGAGAGTTCATGTCATTCTGCCTAAAGAAGTTGCTCCTCCCAAAGATCTGGAGGAAAGCTAACATCATAGCCATTAGAAAGCCCAACAAGCCAGCTGATAACCCTAAAAGTTACAGGCCCATTTCCCTGCTCTGTGTGCCATACAAGTTACTTGAGCGTCTCCTACTGAGCAGACTCGAACCAATCGTTGACCCAAAACTGCCAGAAGAACAAGCTGGATTCCGACGCGGCCGATGCACAACTGACCAGGTTGTCAAGCTTACTGATGACATCGAAAGTGGTTTTGAAGCCCGTGAGAAGGTGGGTGTTGTCCTAGTGGATCTTACAGCAGCCTATGACACTGTGTGGCACCGTGGTCTTACTATGAAACTATTACAACTCATTCCTGACCGACACATGGTTAAGTTTCTGGTAGAGACCATCTCGAACCGTACCTTCATACTGCATACCAACGAGGGAAAACCCAGCAGACCACGCCGCCTGAAAAATGGCGTCCCCCAAGGGTCAACACTATCGCCACTCCTATTTAATATCTATATAAGTGACCTCCCATGCACTACATCGCAACAGTATGGCTATGCGGATGATCTAGCACTTCTATATGCTCACAGGAACTGGCATGAGGTGGAAAGAAAACTTGAAACTGATCTGAAACTGGTGGCTGACTATCTGGACAAGTGGAGGCTCAAACTGAATGCGTCGAAAACAACAATCTCTGCTTTCCATCTAAATAATCGGGAATCTCAGCGTCAACTGTCTGTCTCGCTAACAGGAAATCCTTTACCATACACTGCAAACCCAACTTACCTTGGAGTAAAACTTGACCGGCAGTTGACCTACAGACCCCACATCGAGTCACTCCGTGCCAAGGTTACCTCGCGAAATAACCTCTTGAGAAGCCTAGCAGGAACAGGATGGGGAGCCCGAGCATCAACCTTGCGTACAAGTGCACTAGCCTTGGTCTACAGCTCAGCCGAATATGCCTCAGCTGTGTGGAACCGCAGCAGACACACAAAAAAGATGGATGTATGCATTAACGACACCTTGCGCATCATCACTGGCTGTCTCCGCCCCACACCTAGGCCTACTGCTTATCTGCCAACTTTGGCTGGCATTGCTCCTGCTCATGTCCGTAGGGAAGAAGCCTCTCACAAACTGGCTCTACATGCGAGACTCGATCCTCAACACCTTCTCCACAGTCACTCCCAAACAAATGGACCAGTCAGACCTCAACGCCTATCATCAAGGCGCCCATTCCATCGATATGCTACACAACTTGTGGATAAGAACTTCAGCTGCATGGAAACATGGGCCCAAGAATGGAACGAGCTGCCACATATCCCTCCCCAGTTTTCAGTTATGCCAGCACTCTCCATCCCTCCTGGAGCAGACCTCTCAAGAAAGGCATGGGTCACATTAAACAGGATCAGATGTGACGTTGGCTGTACTGGAGCTAATCTGTTTAGGTGGGGGTTGCATAATTCGCCGATATGTGTCTGCGGAGCGGTAGAACAAACAATGCAACACATACTCCACGAATGTTCCATCTTACGACCCCCAAGTGGAATCACTGGTATTCGACAACTGGACCCAACTACCGTATCTTGGCTGCACGAGGAGGCATTGCCAATCTAAGCTACTACAAGTCAAACGAGAGAAGAAGAAGAACGCATGACCTTTCATATTCTTTAAAATGTTTAGAGACATTTCCTTTAAAGAAAAAAAGACCATTGTTGCTATAGTGATAAATATCACTGTGAGCTTCAAAATTATCCAAAATCTAACGCTTGTGGTTGTTTTTTCCTTGTAGGATATATTTGTTAGTTATCTGATAGACAACCTTAAAAAAAACTGCTACATCTTTATGTATTCAGTTAATCATAAAAATTGTTCGAATTATTTTTACTGTTATCACAAGCATAGATCAGCCTACACTAGAGAGACACAGATTACCGTACCAGTTTCTGTTCGTAATTTATCCACCTTTTTGATGGCTTATAATGATGCTCCAATTGCTTTTGTCACTGAAAAATTGTACTATTTGACTTTTTATATGGTGGTAGTTGAAATTTCACAAAATTTAGAAAGATTTAAGTTAACTTTTTAGTTGTTTCGAAGACATGTTTTTAATAGAAGTATGTAAGTTTATTTATAAAAGCAATAAAGGACATCTACCAGCAATTTTTTCTGAGTACTTTCGTCCTTGTAATGAAACTCATAACTATAATACCAGAGGTGCTAAGAAAGATATACTTTTTAAACCAAGAATGCATACAAAGCTTGGTCAACGCTCAATTAAATTTCTTGGAACAAACACTTGGAACAAATTACCGGAACAGCTAAGAAAAATTCAAACAATTAGTATGTTTTCTAAAAAATTAAAACTGCACTTAATGTCTGGGTATAAATTAAGTAACTGATATAGTGCCATCAAACTGTTTTTACTTATTCTCACCGTATCTCGCTAATTACTGTATATTCGCTTTTTCCTTACCAGTATCCTATGCTGTGTTGTATGTATAGCCTATGCCATTTTGTATTTCTGCATCGCTTCTTGTATTCCTGTTTTATATTGTACTGTTAAATTTCGTGTGTGTATTGTTTTTTATTTTGTAATGTATACAATATATATTTGCGTTCAACTCCGACACCGTTCCATGTCAAATAAGCTATGACACCACACGGGTGTGGCAGACTTGATGACCAGTTCGGTCCTTCTGCCACTCCCATCATCGTCAGCAAACATTAAAACAACCTAGTTCACATTGTAATCTTGTATTGTTTTTTCCACATGTGCTGTTGATGCAAATAAAAGAACTTCTCTTCTCTTCTCTCTTCTCTTTAACCTAGAAGTTTGGGAGTTAGGTGATCACTTTGCATGGTTTCCAAATGATGTTTGCAAAAACTTACTTTTTAAAATTTTGTTAGTTTGATACAGGGATATCTAACGAAGGGGATACGAAGGCTTTTAATACGTCTGACAATAGAAGGGCTTTTGTTTATCGTAAATAATCTCTGTTTACCATAAAATAACAATTCGCACCGATAGTAGGCTAGTTTAATAAACCTTGTTAAAATAACCTGCATTGCGCTATTAGCATCAGGCCTGGATGCTCACTGCATGCTCATGGTTACTTGTTAATTCAACTACCCATACAGTTGCTTTACATCTAGCCTACTGCAAAGGCTTTGTTAAGAAAAACAGCTTACTGGTAACTTTTCAACTGTCTTTCCAAACAAGTATTCTTTAAATATGCTCCATTTAACTTTTGCTAACTGTCTTCTGTAGCTCATTGTACCAGCTGCACTACAAAACTTTCTGCAATTTTAAAAAGAACGGCATATTTCACGCACTATAAACTACTGCCCTGGTAGTGTCATAAGAATAAGGCAATCGCTGTGAGCCTTCACATCCCCTTCTTTAGATATTCCTGGTTAGATATCCTATTGTGTTGCTGTTGTTTAATACATAAGTGTCATGCATCAAATTCTACTCAATCTGTGACAGCAAAGGTGCCAGTAAAGCTTGAAGAAATGTGACAAAACGAAATAGCCTATAATTACTTTTTGTCTAGAAAACTACAAAGTACAAGCTCATGTAAAATTAAACTACAGTACAATGTATTGACAAATTCAGTGCTTTATGTAATTGGAAGTATAGTTTATAAAAACACTGTCTTAAGAGATTTTGTTGCTGGAATGTAATGTACAGTAATTTATAAAAGCTATATAATCAACAAAGGTTGCAACTGTTTAGCCTAATTATTCTGGCGGCGTATATAAAAAAAGCACAGATTGTTGGTGGAATAAAAAAGTATATATGTATTAAGTTGAGCAAAACTACGGTAAGCCAGCTGCTGTCCAATTAGGCAGACTTTACTGCATGATTTACTATGCTGATAAAGTAACATTTACTTTTGAAATATCGCAAACCCGTTGATTTTTATTGAATGTTGAGCCATTTCTGTAATCGATCAACTTTGTTTTTGTATAGAGCTGCATATACTGAAAGTCAATAAATTGCATTTCTTTAGTTTCTGAATTTAACCATTTTGAACTTTCTAAGTTAAGTGTTTGAATTAATGTTTGTCTGGATATAAAGTAAACTGCATGTTGTCATTATCAAGGAAATTTACGTAAATTGGATAAATGAAGAAAATTGGATAAATTTGTCGATTAGCTCTTGATATACTTCCAAACCGTGCTTAGGCCGTGATGTTATTCTTGTTGAAGTTGAACATTAGATCAAAATAATCACGAATTCAAAATCAAAGGAATAAGCATCTCCGTTAAAGTTTTGAAGAATGTCATCTATCGCTTAGGTACCATTGGATTACTACATCTGGGATGCAAGTTATTATAGTTACACAAGAAGAGTGTCTCACGTTATTGGATATAAAACACCATGTTTGATACTTTTTTGTAATGCTTCTCGTATTGTCATGTTTTTTTATTAGAACTATTTAAACAACGCAGCTATTGTTACTTCAAAATTCATACTTAAGTTACAGAACTATTGAACATTCATAGTAACTATAGTCTATGGACAAATCATTTAAGTACTGGTGCATTTTCTTCATTTTAGACTGAATTACCTTTTTAGACTAACAAAATTGTTCTTGACAATAAGAAAATAAACTAGACTGACCATATTTTTGTACTGTGTTGAAGAACTTACACGTATTTGAAAGTAGAGTCAATTACATTTTGAGGTAACTCAGTTGATGAAGTTTCATGTTTCTTATTTTATATTAGACATGGTGGTTTAGACTTTAAAGCAGATGATAGAAAGCCAGGTCAGTGTAGCTTTCTCTAGTGCTGCTATACCATGCTTTTCACTTGGTGCATGGATGACATGGTCAGCAGTTTGTTCTTCTGCGTCGCATTCACAGGCTGAAGAGAGCCAAACCCCACCTATGCATATTGGAATGGAAGTTGCCAACTCCCCTTCGAGTTCTTTTGAGCTTGATCCAACCCAGTCGGGGCAGGTCTATACCAGAGGGTGCAGCACTTAATGAGGTATAAAACTGGAGTTTGGTGTCGGTGGCACACTATGCTTTATTCCAAGTATTTTTCATATAATGTGCTGCGCTGGTGATATGATCATCGAATAGTTGTATCAATTCAAGGGCAGCTGCTCCAAAGGCTACCTAGACTTTCAGTCACCTTGAATTCACTTCTTGTCATGTTACATCTGTTAACCAAGATTTGAATATCAACAAAGTAATTTTTGTTCTAAAAAATGTGGACAGGTAGATATAGAGGTAGATTTTATTTTAAGCTCAGGAGCTGGTATACAAGTCCCCCCTGGTAAATCATGACAAAGACAGGAATCAACCAAACATATAGGGTGAAACTACTTTACCTTTTTTTTTACTGTTCACACACTTCAATCCACATGTTTGGTCAATTCCTGTTGTCATGATTTACCAGGGGGGGGGGGGGGGGACTTGTATACCAGCTCCTAAGCTTATTATTTTTGTACAAAGTAAATGCTACATGAAAGTGAAGTTAATTTTCTTTGTATCTTTATCACCATTCATACTTTTCTGAAGCAAGAATTTAGACGCTGTTGATCAATTTTTAATATTTGTTATTGTAAACATGGAAGCGAATGACGGTATAAACAAGATGGAACTTTTGTCTGCTATTGGTTTCAATGGAAATGTAAACAGAGGGTTGATCATACATCCAGACAGGTTTGCTGCACGACGATTTAGTCAAAATATATTGTGCTGTATTTATTAATGTTATAACTATGAGTTAATAAATGTATGCTACATTTCGATTTTGTTTAATTGTTGTCACTTGTTTTGTCGTATCCAGGCTTACTCCTGTTCATTGAAAATTAGATTAAGTGGACAGGAAGGCAAGGATGCCAATCCTTGTGTCCAGCTTAAGGCATGCCTAAAGTGATTTAAAAAAAATTATAATAGATATAGCCTATAACTTTTTGTGGAAGTATTCTGATAAAAGTTTTACATGTATTAATGTTATCAAAATAGTGGAAATAAATGTTAAGAAACGATTTTGTGAATATTTGCAAGGACGAGTCTCTGCTTTATAATCAACCCCATAGTTCATTCTCATGCATGTTGATAGATGTGAATACTTAATACATGAAGCACATCAACTTATAAGACTACAAATGTTGCTTGAATTGCAGAGAACATATGATCTACCCATTGGGCTGCACAGTTATCGTTCGGAATTTTAACACCAACAAACAAGAATTTTTGAATGGTCACACTAACAATGTGTCATGCATATCAGTTTCTAAAAGTGGGAGGTATATTGCGTCCGGACAGGTATGTATTTGTCGGACTTTCTTTCTAAATACTAAAATCTTGCTTTTTAAACAGGTTATTAACGTTTTTATTCCTTAACATTTAGATGAACACTGTAACCACCGCTAGAAAAGTATTTTGTATTAGGCAGCACGGATTTAAATTTTACTGTTTTGCTATGCATATAAAATGCCATTTTTCAAGTTACTATGAATAAGAAAACCCTTTTTCCACCCCCAGGTTACCCATATGGGGTTCAAGGCTGACATCATAGTTTGGGATTACCAGAAACGCAAACTTCTCTATCGTCTCACTCTTCACAAAGTGAAGGTGGAAGCCCTTGACTTCTCACCAAACGAACGCTACTTGGTGTCTCTGGGAGGTCAAGACGATGGATCTGTCGTTGTCTGGAACCTGGAAACAGCACAAGCGGTAGTTGCACCTCTGAACAATGGTTTAATTCTATTTAAATGCGATAGCTGATACTCAAAACAGATTTTTTTTTAAAGGCCAAATCGAAGTAAACGTACTGTTAAAATTTAGTTGTCCGCTTTCGTTTTTTTCGGGAGTGATGTCAAATTAAATTGAGTTTTCAAGATTAATTTGTATAATGGTCTATTTATTGCTCCATAATTGCTAAGTTTTTTTTCCAGCTCCTAATTTTAATTTTTAATGCTAAATAAATGAGATGTGATTATCACTCTAACTTATCCTTACTGCTTCACCCAGTAAACAACGCAATCGCAATGAGAAATACTTGAAAAGTTTTTCTTGTTACATTGAATCGAATCACATCCTACCAAAAGTAGTAGACGGGTTTTAAGACCTAGAAAATCTTTCATACTCTAATCAAAAAAGGTCCCGTTTATTTACCTTGTGAGATTTGCAGCCAATCTTTACACTCATAGGCGGATCCAGAAAGTAGCCTCATGGGAGGGGGATGATTTCAACAAAACACAATAATGTGTAGGGTATACCATTATCCAACCTTGCAAATACACCGTTAATAAAGTCAGTTACGTTTTTGTGTTTTAGCACGGGGAGATCGCCCCTTCTGGATCTGCCACTGTTTCCAACTAGGAAGTTTAGGAGTTGTAAAAAATCATTATGGCTTCTTTGAATTTTCTCACGGATTCTGCTTTGAAATGTTATTAAAAATGCATAAAAATACATTAAAACGACGTGTCGGCAGGTGTGTGGATCTCCTGCTGCTGTCCAGTCAGCCGGAACGACCTTGGTAGTCAGGTACAGCAACCAGGACGACAATGTCTTTGTGACGGCTGGAGATGGGACACTTAGAGTGTGGGAGTTGGACTTGGCTAATCGTAAAATACGTCCCACTGAATGCAACATGGGACAACTTAAGAGAATAGTGAAGAGTGTCGAGGTTGGTTGACTTTGATTACTTTTATTTGCAAAAGTTACTTGTAGATGAAAAGTAGACTATCAGTTTTCCTACAATTTGAACATTTTACTCCATGCTTGCAAATTTTATCGACTCGTTGAGATAACGAGACTTCACCAAGGTCGACTTCGTGTCCCTTTTTGAAACTCCACGTTTTCAGTTTAGCATAAATATATAGAATTTGATTCAGTGGTCTAAGCCCGATGAATGTGGTTTACTTTTACTTGGAATGTACTGTAAGCTAAGGCAAACTGTAAAGGGGCTGTGCCCTCGCTTCTGGAAAAACAATAGTTAAGGTGGGTGTTTTCCTATATTGCCCGAAGTGTACTGAATTTGCATTGGATATGACCGGTGTGCTTTTTCAGCTCGCTCTAGCACAAACGCCTAGTTTCTCGATGGGCCATATGGCAGTGTAGCTTTTAACAGTTTGCTTTAAGCTCTCGTAATCTCACATTGATTCAGGTTGACGACCAGGATAAGTTTTTTTACTGCGGTACGACCAGCGGGGACCTGCTTAAAATCAACTTGAGGACGAAGCTACTTGCCACCTATGGGCCTGCGAAAGGAAAGTTCAGTCAAGGAATTACCGATTTCAAAGTATAATATATAAGCTTTCAAATAATCTTCATTCTGACGTTTACCAGCAAACTAAATATGCAGAAAACAACACTAAAATGTCTATACTACTTTAACATTAATTTAAAATTTACCGACTTTTAAATAACGTCAGTAAATAAGAGCAATTATGTTTGGTAAATGACAGTATGTTTTAGTATCTAGCCTATGTCTAAAAAGTAAGTACCCGCTCAGTGCCAATAGATTGTGAGAGTTTCCATTTTCCGTCTTTCAACGTCTATCTCCGTTGAAACAACACAACACGGTCAGCTTTTAATTTGCTTTTGATACCTACTGTGCTTTTTAGATTCTCAAAACTGGAGATCTGCTGATCGGTGCTGGCGATGGGACTGTTGCTTTGGTCAAGGGGTCTGGAGATAAGTACGGTCTCGCTAGGAAACCAAAGAAGGTCTGTGGTGATGTCACATCCATCTCTCTTCGAGGAGAAGGTCATCAGTTCTTCGTGGGGACAAAGATGTCGCAGATAATCAGGTAAAAGTGATACTGCAGCGGGCTGATTTGAAACCCTCTACAATGTAACCGAGTTGGAAGAAATTCTGGCGTCCGAAAAAAAGAAAAGCAAAGATGCCTGAAGGATCCCTTTAGTATCATAATCACGGTTCCATCAAACTAATCTACCACTAACTAATCCATCAAACTAACCCACCACGATTTCAAATGCTTTAGGGTTTTTTGGCTTTTCTTTACAAATTTTTTTCAACACTCAAATCATTACTACAGTTTTTTGCTGAGATTATTTTTTAGAAATTGCAAGAAAAAGAGGGGTGTAACTGCAAACATCTGTCGCATTTGCCCATGATGCAAGAGAAGGTTGGACAAAGGATGGAAGCTAACTTATTTAAATCAACAAGGGAAAACATAAAAATCACCAACCTCTTAGCACATGCAGCGTCTTGGCTTACATAGTAAAAATTCCATGCCTTTACACTCTTTTTTGAAGAAAATGAAGAAAATGTCTGAGAAGGCATTATCAACTGCAGACAAAAACCAACTGTTTCGAGCTCTCTTCAGTGTAGTGTAAATCTTTCTCATATATATATTTTTACAACAATGACGTAATCTATCCACCAGATTCAACTTCTCTGACTTCACGGAAGAGCTGATGATGTCTGCCCATTACAAACCCGTATGTGACGTCGCTTTCCCGGCCGGCTGCTCTGACCTCTTCGCGACATGTTCTGGTGACGACATTCGAGTGTGGCACACGGATACATCACGTGAGCTGTTACGCATCACTGTTCCCAACATGGTGTGCAACGCCATAGAGTTTACACAGGTACGTGGTGCTGGCTATGAAATATGAACCATTTGTATGATAGCTACGTAGTTGCTTCTTTTCTAATATATTTTGTTTTTTGCTCTGTCTGTTTTCCACACTATTTGCTTTTAATCGTTGCGTATTTCTTGATGCTTATAGTCAGTTAGATAGTTACGTTCAAGAAGTTGAAATTTATTGCATTTTTATAAATATTTTCAGATTCCTGATGAGGGCTTAAGTTAAGCCGAAAAAGTGCGATTGTTAAAACTATTTGTAAATATGTAAAATATATTTTTATAATGCTCAACCCTGTTGTATTATTGTGTCTTGCCGGTATTTGGTACAAAAACATGGATGGATCGAAGTTATTGATATAATAGTTATGCCATTCCATGTTTTAAACAACGAGAAATACTGTACTTGACGCGTGTAAAACTACACTAGTTTGTAACTGACCTAAATAAAAGAAATATTTTTGGAATTTGTAGCAGCTGCCTTTAGAAGCCGTCAAAGCTTGACGAGATTGCCTTTCAATTTTTGCCTTACTCAAACTGTTTTTCCGAAATCGAGCAAGAATAAAAAAAAAATAAAGAATCTAAACTCATGTTCAGCAAACTTTTCAAAAACTGAACAGTTTTCATCTTCTGTGCTATTGGCCCACTGAAAGATGAAGACAGTATAGTTTACGAAACGTCTGCTCAACACAAGTTTAGTATTTAGTATCTACATTCTGGGCTCTTTATGTTTTTATTAGACTGACCTTTATGACGTTCAAACTACTTTAAGCAAGGACATCTCTCTGTGTAAATATAGCTTGGATAGAGATGGACTCTGTTTTTTTTTTAGAATCGTGGTCATATCAAATAAAAAACTAAACTTCCTAGAAAATCTAAAGACCTTCCTTTTGGTTACCGACCACTTCTAGGACGGTGGGAGCATCATTTCTGCATGGGATGATGGAAGAATCAGAGCTTATCTACCCGAGTCTGGAACCTTGTGGTACACCATCGATCACGCTCATAGCAAAGGAGTGACAGCCATCGCGTGCACATCCGATTCCAGGAGGATCATATCCGGAGGAGGAGAGGGTCAGGTATGGAGAGATCGCTGATGTAGTTTATCTCCTCTTTTATCAAGTCGAACTAACATTTAAAAAATAAAGATAAAAAACATATAATCTAATCAAAAATAAAGAGTACATTAAATTAGTTAAGTATATCAAGCATTCTAAGAACATCAAGTACACTGATAGTATTGAAAAAATCCAGCAGAAGGGATTTTAAGTTTAATAATAAATTTCATGCCAATGATATCTGTGTAAATGGATTTTTGTGATCAGACCTGCATTTTTCTATTTTGTAAATCGTCATTTTCAACAAAATACTTACTAAATACTAAAGCACATTGGGAAAAGACTAAATGGACATCCCAAACAAACAGTATGCAATGCCGGTAGAGAACAGTTGTCTTGATATGTTATTTTCACGTGTCATGCAGGTTTTGCTTTATGTTACTTTCAGGTCAGAGTTTGGGACATCTCAACAAAACCACTCACTCAGAGCTTGAAAGAAACTATGAAGGAACATAAATCGAGCATTACATCTATAAAGGTAATTAAGTTAAAATAGTCAGTTGAGAAGGAGCGATCTTCCTGGCGCCAGCACTACCTGGCTACTCACTATAGAACATCAGTTAGTTACTACTCTCCAAAAAATCCTCGACAGTCTGTTTTACGCGTGGTGTGATCTTTAATAGATTTTTAAAAACAAGCGAGAGTAAAAACCGGCAGCAAACAAGAAAATTTTCTTAACCCTGTCAATAAAAATTCTTACTGAGATCAGAGTTGAGAGTTTTTTTTACTTTTGTAGCAATATTAGTTTCTTTGTTGCCAGCTTTGCAGAAAATTCTGAATATCTCACCAAGGGCGAAACAAACCATAAAAGTTTTTTTAATTTTTTTATCGGAGAGTAGTGACGAAACTTGCTTAATTCACTCTGCTTGTGTTTTTGATGGGAATCGAGCTCTCGTTTTGTAGTGTAGGTAATTTTGTTTACATAAGGTAAGCCTACTTACGTGTAAACTGTAAAAGTCTGTTTTACTTTCTAACTTTTTCATGCCGATATGTTACAAGCGATACTTGAAGTGTTGCCTAATAAAAGTCACAGAACGATAGCTTCAATAAAATTGAACCAACACACAATTTTAAGTTCATAGGCCTACGTTTTGAAGACAACGTTTAAGCGCAATAGCAGAAGCCAAGATATTTTCTGAGACACTGTTTCGCAATGGATTAACAGAAAAAGATATTGACAACCCTATTCTAAAAGCGATTGACAAACTCAGCAAATGAGACAATGCTTTTCGCTACGTAGTTTTATCTTACGCAAGGTTTTGACCAAATTAGAAACCAATTTACTCTTCGTCAACCATTTTCTCTTTTATCTGGTTGATGTAATGGTTGGTTCTTACATTGGGGTTTCTTATTTTTTCACACCCGTTTGGTCCTGACCGTTAAACTTTTTCTTGGATTTTGCTAACAGATCAATTCTGACGACACTGAGTGTGTAACTGCGTCAACCGACGGCGCCTGCATTATCTGGGACTTGATTCGTTTCATCAGGAAGCAGATGGTTCTTGCAAACACCTTGTTCCAATGTGTTTGCTACCATCCGAAAGGCTACCAGGTGAGAACAGATTACCCAGTTAGCTAACCAGTTCTTTTTTACATTGATTTAACGTCTGCAAACGTTGGTGATGAAGATTTGCTTTTTTCCCTTCCCGTAATCTTCCACCACAGGCAAAAGCCTGGATACGACAAAAACACTGCATGTGGTTGAAAGGTTCATGAAATGAAAACTAAAAGCATCTTTTCCTGAAGATCATTACCTCTGGATCTGATCGCAAAGTGGGATACTGGGATGCTTTTGACGGATCGGAAATCCGAGAAGTGGAAGGATCATCAGCCGGATCCATCAATGGGATGGATATCTCTCCAGGAGCGGAGCAACTTGTTACTGGAGGAGACGATAAACTTGTCAAGGTAAGTTTGGGAAGAAATTTTCTTTTTCAGCGATTAGCTCAGAATCCCTAGTTGGGGTTCGATTCTCGCTCTAGTCAAACCGCTGTTTCGCCAGGAGAAAGAAGTGTAAGCAGGATGTGGTATTTAAGATGTTTTTATGTCTCCGAATTATTTACAAGACCTTGCATTGAACTTTGAAGGTAACAAAAAATAAGGCTTTTATGTCAGTGGTGTACATCGGTGGGGTGGCGTAGCAAAGGCTGCATTTTTTCAATCATACAATTGTGATTCAACACTCGGCATAATATGGTTGTTAAAAAAAACATGTCTCACATCTATAAGTGTGTAATGAATTCGTTGGGTGTAGTTGCTGAAGAAAAGCCGGCCGAGAGAACTCTGCTCTCATTATTACTGAAGTCTTAGTGTAGTATACACAAACAAAACAAAGTAACCTTGGCGGGTTTAACATGTTAAACCCGCTAAGGGTAGTTTGTTTTGCTTGTCTATGGTTCAAAAATGCGAACTCTCTATCAAAGCTTTATCTTAGTGTTGTCTGAACTATCTTCTCATTCCCTTATGCTTGGTAGATCAAACATGGGACTACCTTCTTTACTTTAACCGCAGAAGAAGTTTGACAAAGGACATTCATTCTTCATGTTTATTTTGATGGATAACAGTTTTTTTATCAATATTTTGTTGCATGATAAGAGTTGCCCCACAAGCTGACTGGAGACACTTAACAATGATGTACTTTGTTTTAATCATTTTCCTAAAAACTTGGAACCTGAATATTACTGAAGATATTAATACATTAACAAATTTTCATGTTTTAGGATTCCTATTGCAATAAAAAGCTGGTATTGATCTTAATTTTATTATTTTGCATCAAACAAAACTAATTTAGTTTCAGTTGTGAGAAAAAAGCCGGACTTCTTTAAACATCTACGAGATTAGCTCATGATACAACCAGTTCCATAATAGAATCTTTTCGACCAACTTAAGTGATACAAATTTTGCATGCGCTAGGTGCTCCGCAATTGTTTCTTTTCCTGACGATATGGACTTTTGTTTTTATTAAGTTGACTTTATTCTGATGCAGATGTGGGACTACCACGATGGTGTGGTGACTGATGTTGGAGAAGGACACAGCGGCAACATCTCTCGCATCCGTATGAGTCCGAATTTGGATAAGATTGTCAGTGTCAGCTGTGATGGAGCGATCCTCATCTGGCGCTACCCTCATCGATCCTAGACAGCACATAAGCGATGGATTATGTTGTTTTTGCGTTGATTTATCCTGCAGTGACGTTTGATCAATGCAAAAACAACATACTTTTTTGTTTGACCTCATATTTGTTTTATTTTTGGGAAGACGTATGCTTCACTCAGAATTGGGGCTCATCACACATTTTTTAAATCCACGACAACAAAACCTAAACCTTTACTCAGCTCAAACCTAAACTTTGTGCTCATTATTATTATCACGGTTGCAGGCAGAAAACGACAAATTGGCGAATTTTATAAGCAGAGGCTTCATAAAAAGTAGAAAGCTATTTTTCTTTTTTTGTCTGAATTTTTGGCCACCTGGCAGCCTTGAATATTATGCCAATGGTAGGCTATGCAAGTCAAAAGTTCAAAGCTATTGCATTTAGTTAAGGCAAGTTTTCTTGATCGAATGCCGGATAAAGGAATCAGATTTACCCGTACTTTGGTTCAACGTTCGATTTTCGGTTGAACAATGCGCTTTTATCTCCAGTTATAAAAGTTGCGTTAGTTGTATTTATGTGCTTAGGCGTACACCCATCGGACGTAAATCACAAAGTGAAATTTGGCCTGGACTATTTCCAAAATAAGTTTGTATGTTTTTGAAGTTTTTATTTTTTTGACTTTTTTCTCTTTTGATATTTCTTGCATTAACCTTCTGTGCTACTAAGTTTGTCCGACAAATTACATGTCTGTGGAACAATGATGATTGCGGGTTTTGTGAACTCACAACACTGTAAAGAAATAGGTGGTTTTATAACTTTTCCTATTCAAAATAATTTATTTCTTAAACACATAGAGATACTTTTGCTTTTTAAGCTGATGGCAAAATTAGGGGTTTGTGTGTTACCAGGAAAACGTTGGATGGTGGTGTCATACCATTACGTGTTGCCTTTTGTATGATTTATAGAATGTTGTTTATAAATATGTTGCTTGTTTGCGCTTATCAAAACATGTTTCCTAAAATTGATTTAGCTCATTAAGCACATGGTAATGCATAACTGTATTGTGTAGGCATGCGTAGGCCTACTTTGTAGTTTTGCACCGCTGAGCCCAGTCAGTTAACGAAGAAACTGCAAGATCAAGTAGCAGTTGTTTTAATATCGGTGCGTGCAATTGAGCAGTCACTGATAGGGTTTGATAGAATAAATCCGACAAGAGATAGGCCTAATTCGCATTGTGACGACTTTTGTAGCTTCTTGGTCCCTACAAAATGCGCTATAGTCTACGAGTAGAGCATAGCCAATAGCCATTGTTGACTGAAAAACAGTGTTGTACGCGTCAACGAAATAAATTGACGGCGTCAGCGCGAATTGCCTAAAAACGTTACGGCGTAAAAGTAGCCTACTGCGTCAGCTCAAAGAAATTGACGGCGTCAGCGCTATTTTAGCCAGGGTCTCACAAAAAAGGAAGTATTTCAACCAAGTTTAGGCTAACATATAGCTATGAATAAAGAGCAGGTAGGCTATTATGTTTTGAGACTGTATTGTAATTAGCTGCTTAGCCTATTAGTTATTTCCTTGTAGAAACACAAGCATTTTAAAACGTTTGTCTGACAATCTGCTGCGTTTGGGACGTATAATGTCCTTTCCATGTCAAAACGTGTTGCACAGCAGCGCTGGATGTTATTGGTGTGTTGTATTTCAAAAACAAGCCTTGAAAACGTTTACTCGGAAAGGTAGCCTATCACTGTTCCAAGCGTGCCGTGATGGTTTAGCATATAGGCCCTACAAATCTTTTAACGAGATCCACTGCAACAAAATCACTCTTTTCAAGGGCATAGAGCTCTTGGAATAAAGTAGCCTATCTTCAACCTCCGCGATGACATTCATTGATTTCTCGCTTTCTCTGATCTCTCGTTCTCAATAGGCTACTGCGCTCACGGTATGAGTGATCAGTGATCACCCTTTGGCGAACTTCTTCCGCTTGTATTCCAGGTAGCCATTACAACCAACGGGAAAGCTGGTAATTCGGTTGAGTCGCGCTGGCCAAAATACATTGTGAAACAAGATAACAAAAAATGACGCATAGCGCTTGACGCTTAAAATCGGCAAAATAGTTGACGGCGCTATCACTTCAGTCAATTTAAACAAAAAATGACGGCGCTAGCCTCAGCTTCAACGTAGGCTACAACACTGCTGAAAAATATTGCTATGCATCTGCAAGTAATTAGTTATAATTATGCCACGCTGGCACTGCCATATATTAGCTTCCAAAGATACTTTTCCATTCCAAAAACTGAATGCTTCCTCAGTGCATTAACCACACTGGTAATTTAAAACGTTTTTGTAAGTGCGTTAAGATAAATAGATTGGATGGTCTAAACTCTAAATGGCTAACGTGGAAGCTACACCGTAATGGTTAGCGAATCGCAATTTCTAGCTGTAGCCTACGAGTGAGTAGGGGAGACCGGGGCGTGTTGTAACAATTTTGACATATTATCTAATGGCTCGTTTAACTTTCCAATGAATGAAATAAAACTTTCGACATATAAAAATACAATCTTTTAGCAATAAGTTGCCACAGGTTTTATGAAAATATCTTGTCCACAGCTAAAGGAATGACCTTTCAAAAAGATGAAAAAAGTGTTACAACCCGCCCCGTGCACGGGTCGGTTGTAACACTTGAAGGGGCGAATTGTAACAAATGAAAACAGCCGCATAAACACATTGGAAATGCATTTTTATTGTTATACTTCAACGAAACGTCAAACTCAAATGTAACAGAAAGTATTAGCCTACGATGACGGTAGACCAATTGGGCTACTATAAGGCTGTAGGTCTGAGAGCGGGTGTAACCAGGAGGTGCAAAAGGACAGGATTACTACTATTAAACAAATTTCGATTACTGTTAAGTTCAATTAGCCTAAAGCTGAAACTGCAGGCTTGGATGGGCATGAATCACTAAACTAGCCTAAACGAAATTGGTGGTTTTTAGTAGGCTACTGACAACAACTTAAGCAACTCGAAGGTAAACCAAAAAAGCAGCAAAAATAACATCTTCTTTATGCACATGAGACAACATCGCAAGGTACTGTTACCATAGTTATCCAGCAAATTAGTTTTCATCATCCGAGTCGCAGTTACGACATAAATACGAATAATTCATGTCGGGGGTGCACGCTTTGTGGGCCCACAAATGACATACGAAACATTGAATCCAAAACTCGTTTGAAATGTTCCATACATACCAAACAGTAATTTCCTTCGTCGTCCGAAGAATCAGTTAGCGTGGCTCGCTTTTTCTTGGGGTGTTTAGATTTATTTTGTTTTCTTTTTGTCGACTTTCTGGGCAGCATTATTTTTTATAAATTTAATACATTACACTGTTTCGCTCGGGGTCAGATGTAACACATTTCAAATGTTACAACTAACCCCAGTCAATTTGTTACAACCGACCCAGGCCCATGGCAGCCAATAATTACCTTCGTTCACCACTTGCCCAGTCAACTGACTAGTTCATAAAGTATGCACCAATAAACTATAATTAATGCTTAATCAGATTGTATGCTTTTCAAATTTCTAAGTTAAATGATTGAACAACACTAACAAAAACTAAACAAGTAAAAAAAGTTACTTTCTTAACTGAAATATATGTTTTTGTCCACAACTTCGTTTGTACTTCAGGAAACCTGCTCAAACTTTCAATGGCGAAAATGAACTGAAAGGCGCATGCGCTATGTTAATCACGTGATTCTAGTTCGTCTGTGGGTGGCACATTTTAGAGTGTTACAACCGACCCGTGTTACTTTACGCCCCGGTCTCCCCTACTCAGCCTTGTGCTGATAGTCAAGAAAAACGCTCCCTTCTTCACAATCTGCAAACCCATGACAAGACTTTGTTAATTTGAAAATGCTGTGGATCACAACCCGCTAATGACTGAGATGGTTTGATCTGCTACACAACTTACAATTATTTCTGATTGAAGTGTTCAAAGCTTCTGAAATGTTCATGATTCAATTTCTGAAAAGCACTAAATTATTTGGAACCAACCACAAATGTCATTTCTTTATATTAAGCTATTGTTTTTTTCACCTTATATACGCTATGCTGGAATTCAACCAGATTAGGAGCATCAAAAACGCGTAGTCGTCCATATCGATTAAGACGTAAATTTTGGATAACACTTAGATTTAAGTTAAATCAAATATAGTTATTAGTATTACTATCTATGTAAACCCTTGACAGACTGTTTCACCTAAAAGGAGGAGTTCACCTGACTGTGCAGTTGAACACCGTTCACTGCAACACTTTACACCAAGACAAAAATAATAGCTTTTCAAATAAAAAAAAAAAGCAAAATAAAGTGTTGTCAGATGGCCCCTGGCCAGCACATATAATTTTTCCTACAACCTTCCAAAACTCCCATAATTCTCTGCTTATTCCCCCAACTTTAACTCACCAAGATGTGTTTCTATGAAATGTTGAGAAAGGCTCATTAATTCTACAATATATACCCCAGCAAACATGAGTACATATAGGCCCTGTATGTAGGACCAACACGGATTAAAATGTAGGTCCGTCATGAGCAGCCCCCTGTGGAATTCAGGTAAATTTTGACGATATATTTTACGTAGGCTTTTTATGAGTTTTACCACCCTTCTTGTGGGTTACACTATGTACAGTAGCCTATATACCATAGCCTATATTTTTTCACTTTGATTTTACATAGACTACTGCTTGCGCTTCGCAACTGCTCACAGAGGGAAATGAGCTTTTGGAGGTGCAAAACAAAACACAAAGAAAGCTAAAGGAGAAAAAGTAACCCTGGAGCAGATGCCGGCTTGTACAGACTGTTGTAAGCTAATGCTTGAGTAAAGAAACAGTAATGATTTATTTCTTTATGGTGGCCTACGCTTTTTATTCATTATTTGTTTTCTGAGACTAATAGGCCTATATACATCAACGGGTATGTTGAAATTTATATATTTTATAGGCAAAACAAATGTATGCTACATGTTCTTTATCTTCCAACAGTTTTATAAAGAAGCAACCTTTGTCATTTTTGGTAAAGATTTTCTCTCCAATTCAGAATTGTTACATGGGTATTTTGTATTGGGTATGTTCAGGGTCCATAGCCTAATTGTAGTTCTGCTTCCTTTGTGTATTTATACACGTTTGATACCTTTGAAATGTATGGGCTATTGCTATGCTTCAAATATGTCATTTCACACAGAGTCTCTACTTCAACTAAGTCAACAAATGCTGTTGTTTCGTATGACGCTTTAAGTCCAAGCATTTTTCATTTAGCCAATCCATGAGAACGTTGTTGCATTCATGGGTATGAGGTATCCTCCTTGAAGCTTGGTTACTGGGCACTCCAATATGAGGTATCCTCCTTGAAGCTTGGTTACTGGGCACTCCAATATGAGATAGTCTGTGGACTGATTTGGGGCAGAGTTGCATTTTGGTAATTTGATTGAATTGTCATCCCTCATCGACAAAAGTTGTCATTTTTTTAGTTTGTTTTATTCTAATGCGGTTTGCACTCGACCATAATTTTCTGGAAGCCATGTCAAAGTCTGGGAGAGCTTTTATTAAGTCTGTGAGGAGTTCTTCACCCGGAGGGACTTTGTTATTCCAGAAGTTTTGCCACTTTGTTGTAATATTAATGAAACATAAAAATACAAAAAAATACAGCACATCATAAGATTGCAATCAAATAATTTCTGAAATTGAAGTTGGCTTTTTTATGCTTGTGAATCTTCATTTCCTATTTGACCGATGCTTTCTATGCCCACCATGTGTTTTTCTTTGACCACTTGCTGTACCTGAGCGGTGTTCCGAATGCTTCAAAGTGTTTAATTTTGACGATCCTTCATGGCCTGGCAAACTAGTTTCTCTGTGACCTCTGTGATGTCCATTAAAGTGTGAAGATTTTTCAACTTTGCTGTGTTTGTTTCTTTCATGGTGTTTGTTGCCATGGTGATGTCTTCTTGACGAAGTTTTAGCTTCACTTATTGTGTGACAAGAATCATGAGACTTTGACCTTTTGGGGCTAGCAGGCTTTGACTTTTTTTCATAAGTTGCTTTGGATTTTTTCACTTCTTGTTTTATTTCAGATTGAGTTTTTGTTTTCGTTATTTTTTCCGATTGATCTTTACGAAGTCTTCTGAAAATCATATAACAACATTTAAAAAAATTTGTTCATAGACTGGTTTGGCTACAATAACAATTAATCGTTAGATTAATCCAACGATTCTCAATCGGAGGGGAATTACTCTCAAGGGCGGAATTTCATGATTTCGGAAGAGGAGTTTTAACTAAAAGTATTTTTATTTTTAAGTTGACATTGACTTTATTAATTAATTAGTAAATTACATCGCTTTATATTGTGCAGTTGAAAAATTTATTTTGAAGTTTACAGTTGAATATTTTTAATAGCATACAGTAGATGAAAAGGGAATCTTTGTATCTCTAAAGGCACTAAGAGTGCCATAGAGCATGCTCATAATGTGCATTACATTGGTATTTTTGCGGTCATAACGTAGATGCTCTTTGCTCTCAACTGCGCGGCATATTTTTATTGTAAACAACTAAATTTTGTGTCAAAAAAAAAGCGTTTTTGCAAGTTTTTTTTTAACACCATTGTTGGTTTTAGACCTCTGTGAAAACCCATGCTATAACTATGGAGAATTATCCAAAAATTTAGCAACTCGATTACAATGACAGTTTAGTGGAAAAATGATTGTAAAAACAACGCTTTAACTTTTACTCTTATGCTGCTTACATAGCGAGACAGGGTGCAAAAATCCAGTATAGCCTATAAGTAAAGGGAGGAATGGTTTGATTGAACAGGCAACTTAAGATAAAGTTGTGTAAAGTGACAAACTGCATGGAATATTACTTACCTTTTTTGGAGTGCAAAATAAATGATAAGAATCACAATCGCAATAACAATCAACACCCCAACAGAAATTCCCACTTTTCCTCCTGTGCTCATTCCGGAATCTTCTCGTTCTTTGGTGTAATCTATAACAATCACCTTGGGTTTCTCTGCAAGGTAAAGTGAATAGCATATTTTTGATCTTAATGCAATGTAGTGGGCCAGTGGCAGCCCAGGTTGCTAATCCTTTTGTAGGAGACCTTTATGTGTGTCTAAACACCACCTCATCTTTCCAGTTGCCTGTATAATTCCTTAGCATTTATTATAAAAAATTGATGTTAGGTTGGTCTTTATGCAAAAATAATACTGCAACCTTCTGCAAATAATGACTAGAGACATCACTGATGTAGTAAGCATAGACAATAATCACAATGTGTCATAAGATTTTATGCTTATCTGGTTTTATACTCAGGCCTTCTGTAGCGCTCAGCTATTGCTGATACCCGTTAGACCGCAAATACTAAGACTATAGCCTACACAACAGGAAGTTTTTGTACAACTAAGCTAGTATAGACAGATGCAGCCGAGTTGGAAAATGAAAATTGAAAATCGCACAGGCCTGCTTAACCTAATAATTACTAGGCTATCACAGTATATAGGCTACTGTAGCCAGAGGTGGGCAGTAACTAGTTACAAAAGTAACTAGTTACTTTAACTAGTTACTTTTTGAGTAACTTTAACGGTAACTTCGTTACTATTTTCCAAAAGTAACGCAACAAGATTGGCGAAGTGTTTTGTTTGTGGGAAATGCAGTAAAGGAAGGAATAAAGTGGAAAGCCATGATGATGAGTTCTGCCATGGCATCGAAACAGTGACAGACTTTTGTTATCTGGGTGTTACAGACGGTTGTTCGCCTGGTCAAACGTCATGTAGAAACCGTTCGGGTCTACTGAATATTACGTCATGGAAATTCCTAAAACATGAGCCAAAATTGCACCATCGTCCGTAAGACTCGTGTCAGACCGGTTTAAACCTGTTTCAGTTTGAGACCTGTTTGGACATGAAATATTGCGTCACGAACTGCTCTCGTGCCTTTGAGTTATCACAAATTTTTCTGATTCATTCTCGAAGTTGTTTGTTGGAAGTCGGTCGCACATTTAACTGGTTTATTTGGTGCTTGCTAGCTGGACAAACTCTCCGTCTTTTATCCAAGTAATCTGTATCGTAGTGACAGTTTTAGAGGTGTAGGCATTGCACCAGTCATTTCGATAGCCGCGGGCTAATTTTACTGGAATACACTTTGAATAGACGTTTCGAAGGTGTGTTTATTTTTCGGTCATTACGTACAGACAAACGGATCCGGGAACTTTATGTTACAATTTTCCCACGAAGAATTATGGTTTACCGCTGTGACCATAAAAAAATAAAAGACGAGTTCTTGTCAGTTGGTAGGTCAAGAAGAAATTAAAGCAAGAAAAATAAACGACGATTCTTGTTAGCTGGTAGGCCAAGAAGCACTTGAAGGCATAAAAATAAACGACGTGTTTGTTGTCAGCTAGTGCAGAAGAACTAATTAGAAGTACAAGAAATAATAAAAAGAAGATTTGTTGGTTGGTAGTCTACACTCTTACAGAAGCAAAGAAAAGTAAAGACATTTCTTCTCAGTTTGGTACTGAAGAAAAATAACTTTGACAATCATTGGCAAGAAAGAAGATTAAAAGACAATCCATCTGTGCTTGTAGATTCAAGTGGAAGAATCCAAGCAAGTTTGTGGACTTTAGGACTTCATACTCGTACAGCTACGGTATCGTGCATTTAAATTCTTTTTTGTATTTTTACGGTCTTTGCAGTTAAGTTTTTTATAACTACTGTAGCCTAATAATTTTGTGTGTTTGTGTAACTTAATTTTTTTAATTGTTAATTTAGCCCCAACATTTAATATGTCTACACTCGGTGGCGACAAGGACTCGACCGCCGTAGACTCGACTGAGTTTAAGCCTGATGATGTTCTTTGCGGTCGGGCAGGCCATTCTGGGGAGGGACCCATTAACGATGAGGCTAAGTCAGTTCGAGAGGCCCGGCATCTTAGACGGGATATTTTGACTGAAATTGGGGAACTTTCTGTAGCCCTAGGTTCTTTGAGTGATAAGCAGGAACTGTTAATTTTTAGATCTAAGTTATCTACTTTAGAAGAGGAATTACGGCATTTCCATGCTCTTTTGACTAAAATCTTTAACTCTGCAATCTTGGCAGAACTTCGTGATAGGGTAGATCCCGAATTTAACTCGTTAAAAAATAACTTTGAACAAAAAGAAAGTGAGTTCTCAGATATGTTGGATGCTGACATACATCCTGAGGATAGCGCCTCAAATGTAAGCACTAGGATGTCTAGGACTTCGTCTCGGATAGTGGCACAAATTAACCTGCAGCTAAGACGAGAGGAGCTCCAGATACAAGCTGAGGCCGAAGCGAGAGCTGCTGAGGCTACCGCGAGAGCTGAGGCCATACGAACTGAGGCTGCCGCGAGAGCTGAGGCCGAAGCGAGAGCAGCTGAGGCCGCCGCGAGAGCTGCTGAGTTCGCACTCAAAGACGCTCAGTTGAGGGCTGAACAACGTAAAGAGGTAGTTTTAGCTGAATATCGATCAGAGGTGGGCTCTCGGCGTAGCTCTAAGAAGGGCTCTTCTAGGCATTCCAGAAATGAACATCAATCGCAGTTTAATTTACATAACCTTTTCCAAACGCCCGTTCAACCTGTGAGTGGACCAGGGCAATCCACACGTTTTCCAGCTGTTTCAGGAGGTCTCGGGGCCGCGGCTAAGGGTCTTCCGAATGCTGTAGAGCCAAGGTCTGCGAATTACAACCGAACTCCTCCCCCAGAGCGTACAGGTCACGGGGCCGCCATTAGTAGTAATGCTTTGCCCCCTTCACAGTTTTCTGCGCCGCTAGGTTTTGATCGCCCAGCTACACGTAATTTGGGTGGTTGTGAGAGGCGTATCGCGTCTCCTGATTTTAACGTGTGTGAGGATCGTGATCGGGCTGTGCACGTGACTGAGCCCACTCAGCCCCTTAAGGGATATAGCTTGTCTTCTCCCGCTAAATCGAGTTCTCAACAGCAGGATTGCTTTTTTGAATACCAAAATAGTAGGACGTTTTTCGATAAGGCGGCCTTGATTGGTTACGATGGTAATAATATGCCATTTATCTTCTTTAAAAATCGTGTTACGGCCTTAATGGCAGCTTCGCCCTTTAAGGGGACTTGTTTGACTTTGTTACAAGCAGCTTGTGTTAGAACAGCTGCGCAAACGATTGCTAATTTGGTTTCTGACACCCCTGGCTTGTCAGAGGAAGACAGGATAGAAATGTCGTTAGCTCGCTTGTCCCAGCGTTTTGGGGTTCGTGGAGGTCTTTTTGCAGAACCGGAAATTAGAAAGTATCGCTATGGTAGCAAATTGACTTCGACCTCTTCCAGTGATCTGAAAGAGTTTAAAGATGATTTATCGCAGTGTTTGCTTTACGCGCAAGCTTATGGTCAGCGTGACAAATTGGAAGGACGTTTTGTTTTGGATTTGGCTAAGCGACTCCCGTTTGACGCTAAGCAGCGTTATCTTGACTTTTTAGGTGATCAGTATGGTGGCACTGATGAGCCTACTTTTCAGAGTTTGTTTGAATTTGTAGTACGGGAGGAAACGCGTAAGTCGACTGATTTTAGCATTATGCTAATGGGCGATTCTGGTGAGTCGCAGCAATTTAAAAAGTTTGGCAAAGGAAAATTGCCTTCATGTCCGGTTAGGCAGACGTCCGTAAAACCCCACGATGATGTGATGTCAGGGAGTTCGCAGTACTCGACTGTTGTTGGCGCACCGCGCGGTGGTGAAGCCAGACGTAAAAACCTACCGGCATGCATTTGTTGTTCGTCACGTGGTCAAGTTGAATATCATTTTTTGTCTAATAATAAAGAATTTTTGCGCTTGACACCTAAAGATCGGAGAGATGTCATTGTGAACGCTAGCAAATGCTTGAATTGTTTGCGCCAGCATATGGTTAGGGATTGCGTTCATGCAAATAACTGTCGTAAGTGTGGGCCTAACAACGATAGGAAACACTATTTTCTTCTGCATGATTTTTATGTGACGTCACATGATTCTCTGGATTCTGTTGGGAAAGATGATGCTCGTGCCAGAGTTCCTGTGCGTAATGTTAAGATTGGAAATGTTAAAGCAGCCTTTAACCGCGTTACTGCTGCTCGTGTTTTGAATCCAATGACTGGCAAATCGAAGTTGGTGTATTGTCAGCATGATCCTGGTTCGCAGTTGACGTTTGTTTCGAGTGACTTGGTGTGTGAACTTGATCTTAAACCGTACGATAAAGCGTCGTTTAAAATGGATACCCTGGCTGGTCAGAAAGCTACTTGTGCTGACCTTGTCAAACTCAACATCCAGTCGTTAGAGACAGATGAACTGTTTTGTGATATAACTTCGGTGGTTAACCCAGCTTGGGCTGATGATGTTAAAACTTTACCGCATAAACAAGATTTAAATGGTTTCCGTCATTTTCATGACGTGAATATGTTTCATTTGAATGATTGTAGTACTGTAGATGTACTGATTGGCAACGACAACGCTTATTTGATGTGTGCAAAAGAAGAACGTGTTGGTGAAAATCGTAGTGAACCGCATGCTTTACTCACTCCTCTCGGTTGGTTGGCTTGTGGTGGTAAGTCACCCTTAGAGGAAAGCGTTGCTAAAGTGTGCAGAGTGCAGACGTCTTCAGAGTCGGATGTAATCTCTGGCTTTCAGCGTAAAATTGAGTCTCGTGATATGGAAATAGCAGACCTGAATAAAGTCATTCAGGATTTGACCTTGCAAAATGAAACCTGTGAATTGTCTCGCAATGATAAGTTGGCTAGAGAACTTGTTGAACCGAATATTGAGTTGAAAGATGGTCGATTTGAGATACCTGTTCCGTTGAAGGAAGATATTGATCTACCTAACAATTTTGTGTTGGCGTCAGATAGAGTTGCTGCTTTAAGGAAGAAAGCTTTAAAACAACCTGAACTTCGTGATTTCCTTACTGACACCATGAAAGATCTTAAATCAAATGGCTATATTGAGCGTACTGGTGAAGCAGGAAATGTCAAGGGATTTGAATGGTATTTACCGTACTTTGTTACGTCACAATTAAAAAAGCGCATTGTTTACGATGGCAAGTCTGAATTCCGAGGAACTTGTGTTAATGATGTAATGTTTTCGGGTCCTGACTTGTTAAACCCTCTGGTAGATGTCTTGGCTAGATTTCGGCTTGGTAGATTTGGTCTCATGGCTGATGTGACTAAATGCTTCTTTCAAATAAAGTTACCTGAGTCGCAAAGGGATTTGTTTCGTATATTGTGGTTTGAAGATGATGACCTTGAAAATGGTAGGATGGTACCATTTCGTTTTTGTGTACACCCTTGGGGAATAAAGAGTAGCCCGTATATCGCTTGCTTGGCTATAAAGAAAACGATCGAGCAGAATCCCAGCAGTGCTGGTGAATTGACTCTCTGCAATATTGCAAATAATATGTACATGGATGATTTTATATTTTCGGCTGATAGCTTAGAGGAAGCTCAGCAAATCACTCATGAATCAATTGCTTTGTTTGATAGCCGTGGGTTTAAACTTGGTAAGTGGAGTGCTAACAAGGAGGCTATGATTGTCTTGTCAAATTTGGATAATGAGATGCTTTCACCTTTGATTCGTGACATTGACTTTCAGACTGAAAATATGACTTTGCCATCAGCGAAGACATTGGGTTGTGTGTGGCAAACCGAGTCTGACGAGATGCGTATCGCATGTTCCTTAAAGCCCTTAGCTAAACACACGCGCCGAAGTATGCTCAGTCAGCTTGGACAAAATTTTGATCCGCTAGGCTTTGGAGCGCCATTTTTTCTAAAAGCACGCCTTATACTTCAGCAATTAGCGATAGACAAGTTTGATTGGGACACCGAGGTCCCTGATAGCTTTGTTAAAGAATGGGAGTCGTGGCTTCGCTCTTTGGACCTGCTTAAGGATTTTTCGTTACCGAGATGGTATTTTGCAAACTCTGGTGTGTGCAGTCCGGATGATATTGTTTCATATCAATTGCATGGGTTTAGTGATGCTTCGAATCAAGCTTTCTCTTCTGTTGTTTACTTACGTAGACTGGTTAACGGAGTTCCGAGTGTGTCTTTCGTTCTGGGTAAATCTACCATTGTTGTAAAAAATCAGTTTTCTTGGCCGATAGCTAGGAAAGAGCTTGTTGCCGCTTTGAATACAGCAAGACTCGTGAAGCAGGCCTACGAGGCATTGAAGATGCCCGACTGCCTTAAGTATTTTTGGTGTGATTCTCGTACTGTGTTGCAGTGGGTTAAAAACCCTGATTTACGTTTGAATAAGTTTATTACACGTCGAGTTGAGCATATTTTATTGTTGTCTGGAGCCCAGGATTGGCGTTTTTGCCCTACCGATATGAACCCAGCTGATGTTGGCACAAGGCCAAATCTTATTACAAAGAAAGAATTTCGAGAGTTGTGGTTAAATGGTTCTAGTCTTCTCTACCAGTGTGAGGAAATTCCATCTGTAGAAAATGCCACTCCAGTACCTGTCCATAGCCTATATCTTCGTGACGAAGAGGAGTCGCTTGACGTTGGACAGGGTGGTCTTCACAGATTGATCGAGGCCGCACCTTCTTTGTATGTTATGAAAAAGAGAATCGCTTATTTGGTTGCTTTTGTTGAATTTTTGTGCTGTAAAACGAGAAAGCGTAGCTTTGTGAAGCCAAAACTGGATGCATCTTATCTTAACAGTGCTTCAGAGTTGGCTGTGAAGTTTGTTCAGAAGAGCGTGTATGGTGATGTGGTACATTTAATGACCAAACGATCGCCGGATGCCCTTGAGGAAGTGATAAAGCGAGGTAGTGTTGGCGCTTCGCAACGTGAGAAGGAACGGTTGAAAGAATTACGTTCACTTAAAAAGTACAGACCTTGTGTAGATGACGCTGGTGTAATCCGCATTGAAGGGCGCTTAAGTAATTCTCCCGAGATCTCTCTTGAAGCAAAGCATCCGATTGTTTTGCCTTCGAAGCACCCCTTCACAAGGCTTGTTGTACTGTCGCATCATAATGGAAATGCGCACTGTGGAGTACAGCACACTTTGTTGTCTACGCGACAGAAGTTTTGGATCGCTAATGGTAATGCCTCCGTGAAGAGGTATCTTAATGATTGTGGTGTATGTGCGATTGAGAAAGCACGGCCTATAAGGCAGCTCATGTCTGATTTACCTTTGTCTCGCACAACTGCGCATAGGAAACCCTTTTTTGATTGCGGCTTAGACTATCTTGGACCTTTAACCTTTGTTGAAGGTAGAAGTCACAAAAAAGCTTGGGGACTCTTGTTCACATGTATGGCATCTCGCGCTATTCATGTTGAGCTGGTTACGTCATTGTCGCTGAGTGATTTTTTACTTGCCTTTACAAGGTTTACAGATTTACGTGGGCAGGTTAATGCTATCTATTCCGACAATGGAAGTACCTTTCAGGCAGCATCTAAGAAGTTACCCGAGTTGATAGGATCAGCTGAATTTCACAACGCCCTGAGACAGAGAGAGATAAACTGGGAATTTATACCTCCGTATGCTCCGGCGCAAGGTGGCGCCTGGGAGGCAATGGTTAAACAATTTAAAATTGCATTTTTTTCACATTTTGGACTCTTCAATTCGTAAGCCCAAATTTATTGAACTGCTTACGTACACAGGCAGTGCCGTTCGGATCGTGAACGAACGCCCTTTGGTACCTTTGAGTGACGACCCTAGGGATTTTACTGTCATCACCCCTGCCTCACTTTTGACCCCATACTTAGACCCATACTGTGCTGTTGGGCAACCACATGATCGTGACCAATTAAGAAGGGATTATCGGTTCAATTTGTCACTTTCTCAGCAGTTTTGGAGTAAATGGATCGATTTTTACTTGCCAGGTCTTCAGGGCCGGAAAAAATGGCTAAAAATGGCCGAGAATTTGGAGCCTGGTCAACTTGTAGTGGTAGGTTCTCTCCAAGACATTGGTAAACGTGGGAAGTATCAACTTGGGAGGGTGCATGAGGTAGTTCCACAAATTAGGAAAGGGAAGCCTGTGGTTCGTAGAGCTAAAGTTGCCGTCTGCAACTATGATGAGAGTACGGGGAAAGTGAAAGTAGACTATGTGTTGAGGGATATTTCGTGCCTCGCCCCCGTAAAGAACACCTAAGTGTTAGGGTTTGAGCCTGGTTTTGTCTGCGGTGGCCGACACTTGTCTGAGCCCAGAACAGTCGGTTATTATCGCAATCATTGTAGATAGCGTCATTTTTTTGCATGTACCTACTACCTATGGTACCAATTTCATGTATCGTCGTGTTTATTTTTATTGCTGTTCATTCTTTGCATGCCCTTTGTATTTGCGTATTAACTTAAACGTGAGTGATTCAAACAATTTGTGTATCATGTGTTTTTATTCATTGGCTCACAATTGTCGTCAATTCTTTTTTAGTTATGCCATGTCAGACTGTCATAACTAGGGGCCGCTATGTTACAGACGGTTGTTCGCCTGGTCAAACGTCATGTAGAAACCGTTCGGGTCTACTGAATATTACGTCATGGAAATTCTTAAAACATGAGCCAAAATTGCACCATCGTCCGTAAGACTCGTGTCAGACCGGTTTAAACCTGTTTCAGTTTGAGACCTGTTTGGACATGAAATATTGCGTCACGAACTGCTCTCGTGCCTTTGAGTTATCACAAATTTTTCTGATTCATTCTCGAAGTTGTTTGTTGGAAGTCGGTCGCACATTTAACTGGTTTATTTGGTGCTTGCTAGCTGGACAAACTCTCCGTCTTTTATCCAAGTAATCTGTATCGTAGTGACAGTTTTAGAGGTGTAGGCATTGCACCAGTCATTTCGATAGCCGCGGGCTAATTTTACTGGAATACACTTTGAATAGACGTTTCGAAGGTGTGTTTATTTTTCGGTCATTACGTACAGACAAACGGATCCGGGAACTTTATGTTACAATTTTCCCACGAAAAATTATGGTTTACCGCTGTGACCACTGGGTGATCGGATAAATGGAAGTGGTGGATGTGAAGCAGCGGTGACAACAAGGGCAAGATTGGGCTGGGCAAAGTTCAGGGAATGTGGGGAAATGTTGTATGGCAGAAAATTTTCACTAAGGATGAAAGGGAAAGTATATCGGAGCTGTGTGCGGCCTGCAATGCTATATGGTAGCGAGACATGGATATTGAGAGAGAGTGAACTGGCAATCCTGAGAAGAACGGAAAGGTCAATGGTGAGAGCAATGTGTGGGGTGAAAACGAGAAGGGAAAAAAGGACTGAAGAATTGTTGGATATGCTAGAGATGAGAGAGACCATGGACCAACTGGCAAGGGCAAATGGAGTAAAATGGTATGGACATGTGATAAGGAGGGAGGAAGGAAGTTTTCTTAGGAAGGCACTAGATCTAAAGGTGGATGGGAAGAGGAAAAGCGGTCGTCCAAGAAGAACGTGGAAACAACAAGTGAAGGATGAATTTAAAAAAGTCGGACTGAAGGAGGAAGATGCAAGGGACAGAGTGAAATGGAGAAAAGGGATTAAAACAATTGCTGCGCGGAAACAATCGGCCACCCCCACTAGTGGGGAACAAACCGACGATGGATTATGATGATGATGAACGAAATGCGGTAACTAGTTCCTATTTTAGCACTTTTTCAACAGTTACAGTTACAAGTTACTTTTGTATTGAAATTTCAGTTCTTAATTGCCGTTTATTTCTCTGCACGTGTTTGTGTCTTGCTTAGTGCGTGTTTGCTGCGTTTTGCGCAATAATGCATATTTCTCGCAGACATATTGGCGCAGCACTGCGCATGCGCGGTTCTACTTTTGTTTTGTGGTCTGGTGGAGAAGGGTTGCCATATTGGCGAATTTATCGCCAAAGTCCAAAAATCTGGCGATTTGTTAAGACGTTTAGCTTCATATTAATGATTTGGCTCTTTTTTGGCGATTTTTGATAACTGATTTGGCTAAATTAATTGTTTTTGGCGATTAATCAATATGTACCAAAGACAGGCAAGACACAACAATACAACAGGGTTGAGCATTATAATAATATATTTTACATATTTACAAATGAGTTTAACAGTCAAACGTTTTCGGTTTAACTTAAGCCCTCATCAGGAACCTGAAAATATTTATAAAAATGCAGTAAATTTCATCTTCTTGAAGGTAACTAACTAACTGACAACAAGCATCAAGAAACACGCAGCAATTAAAAGCAATTTGTTGATGCTTATAGTCAGTTAGTTAGTTACCTTCAAGAAGTTGAAATTTATTGCATTTAGTGTAACGCTTGCAATGCCTCTAAAAAGATTGTCTGACATTAAAACCAGCAACAGCATTGCTGTTTGCTTGCCGTTGGTGGACGTTCTTGCGGAAGCAATACAAACCAGATTTGGTCATTGGTTCGAGGACAGCGACTTTCAGCTTGCGACTGCATTCCACCGACAATTTAGACTTATCTGTGTTTAATGCCTGATCATTAAGCGACACTGCTGAATTGAAGACCAAAATAAAACAGAACATGCTTCAAGCAATTGAAGAAGCAAACTGCTCTGCTGAAGAGGGGAGTAGCAGCGACACTGAAGTGGATGGCGGTAGGTAGAGCCACGGAGGACTTTTTGCACCACTTTACGCAAAAACCAAGAAAAGAAAGCAATGCGCGTTGAATCTGTTACAGGAGTATTTGGAAGCGGACCCTGAGGACAAGTTAAGCGGATCCAGATTCACAATTGGACCCATGAAAAAACTGTTTTAAAAACATAACACTCCCATTCCGTCAAGTGCTGCAGTAGAAATATTGTTTTCATTGCAGCACTTGTTCATCACCAGACTTTATTCGTTCATCCCCGACGCCGACACACGCTCCATCGACCTGACACTACCAAGACAGGCATGGGTGTGCCTCAACCGTCTCCATATGGGCGTCGGGCTTTTCCGCTCAACCATGCACCAATGGGAAATGGCCTCTTCCTCTTCCTGTAAATGTGGTGCCGAGGAACAGACCGCAGACCACGTCATTGATTGATTGATTGATTAAATCTTTATCCTCGGACTTGGAAAGCTTGTTGCAGAACTTAATCCTGGCAGTTTTGCATACTTGTAAACTAAAGGCTTTAAATCACCGACGTAGGCCCGGTCACCGAGACTGACAGAGTGAAGTTTCCGATTGTTGAAGTCTCGTTGGCAGGAAATTATTCCATCTATTAGATGCCGCTAAATGGAGAGCAGTCCTTAACGTGCGTTGCTCAAGCGCATGCCCTGAGAGTCGAACCAGTGCCGCTTGATCATGAAGCTTCTTCGTTCCAGAAGTGACGCGCTAACCAATTGAACTATCAGGGCGGACATCATCAATGACTGTAACATCTTCAAGCCACCTAACGGAGTGGAAGGTCTGCGTGTCATGAATGATGAAACCAAAGACTGGCTGCTCTCTAGTAGCCTTCCAGTGTAGTCCGGGAACATCGTGAATCTGGGGCGGTAAAAGAATAGACTCTCGGCCCCAGAGGCTCACACGACGACGACGATTGGGCAAGGACATTTTAAAGCCCAAAAGGGCAGACGTGAGTGACGAGCACTTTGAAATGCTCGTATTTCTCAAAGGAAATAAACATATAAGCCAGTATTTTTTTAAATACCATACTGAGTATTTTTTTAAATAAAACCATGTTGGTTTTGTACTTGTGCTGTTATGTTAGCATGGATGGCTGTAACACCATATATCAAACATTGCGGTTAAACTGGACTTGCATGCAGGGCTGGCCAGGTGCAGAAGTTTATGTTCAGATATGTGAGTAACTGAAAGTAGCCAGTAACTGTAACTAGTAACGGTAACTAGTTATTGTTTAAAATCGGTAACTGTAACGGTAACTCAGTTACTATTTTGGCCAAGTAATTGTAACTGTAACTCAGTTACTTTTGAAAGTAACTTTACCCACCTATGACTGTAGCCTATATTATATCAAAGCAGTTCTTCCTGCTATTGGCAATTTTATCAAACAAATAACACATCAAAAGCAACTTTCTGTAGCATATAGGCTACTACGTAGTAATAGCGTTTTTATTAGAGGGAGGAACATTCTATCACAAGGAAATCTATGGTAGGGTACATTTTATTTTATCTCTAAACTTTTCTCAAGTTCTATACTACTTAATAAAAGAAACTTTAGCTTGAGTTAGGGGTGGATCTAACAAATAGCCTTGGGGGGAGAGAGAGGGCGATTGTACGCAAACACAATGATCTGTAGGCTAGAAAGTAGGTCCACATTAACCCGACCTTGCAAATATACCGTAAATAAAGTTATGATTTGTGTGTTTTATTGATGATCTGCGACCACCCCAATCGCCCCCCTTTCCTAAGTTTGCCACTGGCTTGAGTATGATTGTTTAAAAAAAGGCTGTTGTTTAATTACCTGGCAGGTACAAAACTTGTGGAGGTCGTGTTTGTGCGATGTATGCTGGAGGAGGTTGTGTTGTTGTTCTTTTAACGATCCGTGGGGGTCTTGTAGGACGTCGCTTTCGTGAAGGAGGCAAACTAAATTACAATTTTATTATTTATTGAACTTGATGAAGATAGATTGTTGAAAAAATGCAAACATGATTGAGTTGTTTTTAGAAGATTTGCAAGATAACTGTTATTTTAGCCAGATTAAAGATACAATAACAATCGTATTTATAAAATGCTACATTCAGATTAAACTTTAAAAACAAATTTCTAGTTTTTCACACTGTATCGTTTATGAAAACAGCCAAAAGATTTATTTTTAAAACAAAAAGAATGTTTCACAAACCATAAACAGATAATGGGCTACAAGTTAATGGGATTGAATAATGTCATTCATCACAACAAAACAACAAACAAAAGGAATTCAAAAATTTGAGGCTAAACTCTATTACTTTATTTTGTCTGTTAGCTTTTTCGTATTATTTGAATAATGCTATTTACTTTCATTAATTTGTTGCTTTTATCGATTAATGATATTGTAAAAATAACTTTACCCTCAAAAGAAAGTTTAACCCTGTAGCGCCCAAGAAACGAAATCTAATTTGAGTATTTGTTTTGAAAAAGTGTAACACAGTGTGCAACCAACACAAAATATGTAGCAGTAGCCTATAACGTGTTGCAAATTGGCAAAATTGAGCTATAAAGGGTCAATTAAAAGAATTTATTTGTTTTATTTTCCATTTTCTTCACAAATATTTATTTGACTGTCTCAAAGTCATGTAGCCTACTTCCCAAATATCTTTGTTGTAAATATGCTATATAGAACGCTACGGGGTTTAAAGTGAAAAAATGCACCTACTATGGAACTGGAGGAACGTTTATTATATTGTTCCTTTTATTGACTTCATCATTGTTGTTGACGTTTTTGCTGTTGGCTTTGTTGTTGACTGCATCGATTTCTGCATTGTTGTTGTCATCAACTTCGTTAGGATTTCGTGTCGGTACGGTGGCAGTGGTTGTAGTGCTGGTGGTTGTGACAACCCGGTCTCCTCCTATGACCGTATAGGAGAGCCATTTTCCATCAGGATCACGCACTAAAAAGCGAATTTAGCAAGAAGAGATAATTAGACAGTAAAAACACACAAACCTCTACATTTAGATGGGCGTATTGAAGCATATAATGTCATTAGACTTAGCTCATGTAACATAAAACTTACATATTACATATTGCGCAAAAACAGAGAGAGAATTATTATTTCAAATCATCAATAGTGATAGTTGTTTTAACTGCTTAGTTACTCATAATTGTTTTTTCAAAAAAATCTATTTCTTTTCAAGTGAAGTCCCACCACTGGTTAAACAACGTTAAATGAACACATTGGCATGTTCTTGTAAACCAAAACAACCAGGTTATGCCAAGCGACAACAATATTATGGTGTCATAAATATTTTGGTTAAATGTTTATAAAAAAAATAGTAATTAAACGCACATTTACCATTTAACCAGAACACTTTTAATGCATCGCATTAACCTGTAAATCATTTTGTAACTCCTTTACTCCTATACGTTTGTGCCTAATCGTTTCAAAAGCTTTTTTTTCAATAAATTATATTTAGAAGCTTAAAGTTCTGCTGGAAAAAAGCTGAGCTGTTACAAACAATCAAAATAAAACAAAGGTAAATTGTTGAAATTTATTGTAAGACGGAATGACCTTAAACGTCAGAAAAGTATGCTTAAGTTGCATTCTTACATCTGATAGAAGAAGCTTGCCGAGATACTCTGTAAGAAGCCTGAAACCCTTTGTAGAAAGGCTGGCCCATACCCTTAGCATTAGACTCAAGCGTAACGCGTAGAACTCGTCCTGTATGTAAAATATGAAGTGAATTAAATTTGGCAACAAATGAAAAGTCTCATAACCAAAAAAACAAATGTTTGTCTTATTAAATTGGATTAAGCTATATTGATCATGTTGAAAAGTCCTGCGTCTGAGGAATATTCTGAGGAATACCAAAAGAGATTGTATACTGTACATTTGCTAACACCAAAGAATTGACTAAAACAGTTAAACCTTGACTAAGATGCATCCAACCGGTTCCTGTCTAGCGTCTCGAAACTGGTACGAGTAAAAAGTAAGCATAAGATAACCAGCCATACCTATTTTTGTATGACATGGTGTCTTATCACATTTATCAGTAGGTATGTTACAAATACGGGCACAAGTTGAAGGGTACATACCAGTAGAGATGGAAGTTGGTGGGTATGTATTTCCGCAATACGGTCCGTCTGACATTCCAGAAAAAGTATCTTGTAAACGCACATGCTGGTGGACGCAAAAGTTGGCACCGGCCTTACCAGCTACAGCTCCGAGAAGGTAAAACGCATCGAAGGTTAGTTCCACTCGGTAGCCGTTAGGTGCACGAATACTGCAAGAGCGTATCATATCATTTTATTTTTTGCCATTAACGCGTCCGAAACAAAAAGATACTACTGTCTACTAACTAGGCTACAACAGTCGATATACCAGCACGTCAATGAACAGGAAAAGGTGGAAAAAATCTCGAAAGGTTTAAAACGTACCTAAATAGTAATTCATGTAGGCTTAGTAGGCTACATGTCTGCAGTTAGCACGGCCAACCTCTCCTCACCAAAAAACATAAAAAAATAAACCAAAAACAAAGAGAAGCATGTATGTAGAAATAAATAATCAATAGCTTAACCCTTACGAGGTTGGGCTCCCTGGAGTCTTGCTCAGTTTGGGGGGGGGGCTGTCGATTCTTCTTATGCTTTAGGAGTGATATCTCTGTTATTTTTTAAGGTGCGGCTTCAAACTTTGGGATTCACTTTGTAAAATTATTCACGCTGAGCATATCCGAAAATTAAACCTATGTGAATTTTAGAACTGCTCATAGACGTTGAAATGTTGAGGTGACTTATGACTTTTGGATTATTTTGCGATTAAAGCAATTGTAGCGTGAGTTTACACATTATTTTTTGGTAGAGTAATGAAGAACATGCATTGCCATGTTGTGATTAAATTTTTTTTACATAATCTCAATTTGAATCTATATTTTTCATGCAAAATAATAACTTTTCCCACGCTCAAAATAAAGCTCGCTTCTTGACTAAAAGAACAATGCTTCATCAATTACATGCAGTAATGAGATTTCTGAACGCGTGTCACACCAATTTGGATTATGATCTTGTGACCTCGGTTCCAAGAACAGCAACTCCTACGCTTTATTAACAAATGTAGACCAGCTGAAGAAGCAGGGTGGCGTTTATCAAATACTATTATGTAATCCACGAAACGAATGGAAGATCATGCAACAAAAAAAGCGGTTTAAATGCAATGTATTGTAGTTGCAACAGCGTCTCTCAATGTAAGTTCAATGTGAACTCGGCTACATACAAGGCTAGTACTAGGAGTAAGATTACCCGATAAAGTCGATGATGCTTTACATAAACAGAAGTCAGAAAGAAATTCAAAATAAAACAGTTACGGTTCATTAATTAACAGAACGTCACAACGCTTTTCATCAAAAGGAAAATCTGTAATGCCTCGGGTCATTTTCTTGTGGATTCAATAAGCTCTCTAAGATTCATATGCCACACACTAAAATCCAAACAATATTTAGATTTATTCAAAGTAGTATTTATTATGCGTCAAATCATTGTGAACCTGGAGAAATACTTTACAAAGAATTAGCTGCCTTTTTTTTTGCCTAATGGGCGTTTATGCGATAAAAATGTCAGTTTGGCAGCAAAATATTGATAAGTATTTTGATTTGGTTACAGCAATACAGGACTGCAGCAATTGGCACAAGGCTCTTGCAGCAACGTTTTTCAACTTGATTCAATGGTAAAGCAACCTGTGTTCTGTCAGGTTATGTACACACAAATTCAGAAATATTTAAGAATATGCAATGAGGCACATTGAAATTACAAGTGGCTGCACATTTACAGTTCGATAATACGAGAAATTGAATACAACGCTAATACAATCATTTCGACGTGGATTCAACATTGCAAGACGATGTAAACATGCGCGGGTTTGCAATTAGATTACTTCTCTTCTGTCCTTGTTTGTATAAAAGTCATAAAATCAGTCGTTGTATCCGTGCTAAAATTCAGCTGTGCTCAAACCGCATTATATTGATATTTTCTAAATAGAAAATGGATTTATAAAATATGAATACAATACTGTTTCAGCATATAAAAATGCTGAATTTTACATCGAGTATTACGATTAGTTTTATGACCCACTTTTTATACAAAAAAGGATAGATGATTTTGATAAGCAATCTAATTGCAAAACCGCACATGTTTACAAGTATTCAACGTCTTGATATGTTGAATCAACGTAAAAATAGCTATCTGTCTAATAAAAGGAAAAAAGGAAAATCTCTCATTGAGCTCCGCGTTTCATTTAGGCTGTGGTTGAAGCCAAAGTTTATAAAACCGCAATCATTCAAATAGTTTATTCTGCGCAAAAGCAAACTTGACATACTCGTATGGAATGTGCAGGGCATAAAGGCTTTTCACAGCATTGACATTGGCCACGGTGTTTTGGTAGTTTATTTTTTGTGGCTTTGGCACCTTCTCAATAAGCAAACGCAGTAGTTGTCCACCGTGGGGACTTCGCTTTGCACGTGAATGAACCAACCCATCCTTTGGTCGATGATATCGGTGCCACCCTTTGTGAAGTCGTAAAGCTTATACAAGCCTGGCTTCTTTTTGCCGTCATCCTTGGTAATCCCCAATAGAGGTTGCATGGTCGTCAACATCAACACATTCCGCATGCCAGAATTCTTCGTTTTTACTACATAAGAATGTAGGCTGAGATCAGCCTCACTCGTCTGCCAATAAATTTCGTACGAAGATTTCTCCCTACCACTCACTTGCTTCACTTCCAGGGGTATTCTTCTACGTATAGCGTTGAGGGTTCCAGCTGACGTTATACCCCTGTCAAGCAACCACTGCGCGAGTGGTATGGAGGTGTAAAAGCGGTCATACAAAATATTCCGACCTTGAAGGTCACCGTGTTGTTCCAGGCTCATCACCATTCCTTTTACCAGTTCTTCTGTTCCACGAACGTAAAAATTAAATGGCTCTTCCTTCGGTTTACCTGAATAGACCGATGCCGCAAATGTGTATGGGAATCTGCTGGCGTTTACCGACTTGAACAGAAGGCCATATTTCGCAGGCTTGTTTGGATTATATTGCTTGAAGGCAATTTGTGTCCTCATGGGGTATAGCGTTTTGTCCAACGACAAGTAGTCACCTGGAATGACATGTTTGCCGCAGTTTTCGTTAAACATTTCGAAAACGACTCGAAATGCGGCCAACCGGTCATTCTTCCAACGTTGCGGCCTAGTATTTTGGTCGTCGAACGAAATGTTCGAAAATAAAAATTTAAAGCGGTTCTTGCTCATTGTTGCACTAAACACGGGATGTCCTTGCAGTTGATTGAACAATACATCCGTGGAATGACCAGCCTGTCCTAAAAGCCCCCGAAAATACTCCAATTCAACAAAGGCCAGCATCTCCTCGTTGTTGGTTGGGCCAAAATAGCAGTACCTGCTGTCATCTAAAATTCTCTCTGGCAATTGAGAAATGAGTGTGGCAATTTTTCTATTTGTTTCTTGAACAATAATGTTCAAAATGTTTAAAGAAAAAAATAGTTCCCATGCTTGCCGAGGGGTCTTGGCTTCTTTGGCTTCTCCTCTAACACCAATCGGGCCAGATATAATGTTAGCCCGGCCCCTTCTCCCATTGTGCACCGGTCTCGCATTAGACCAAGTAATGCTGACGCCGCCCTCTTGTCTGTTCTTTGGCTTTTCTACAAAAGTTGTATAAGACTTCAGTGTGTCAGGAAAACTTAACAGCATCGTAGTTGTTCATGTCGAGATAGGAATCTATGCTGTTCACCAGTCTTTTCGATGTTATAATCCGTCCTGATGGCGCAAACTCCGGTTGAACATCGCCCATGGAAGGTAACTGGTCGTCAATCTCGATCGGAATCGCTGTTGCGGAAGTTGACGGAGAAGAATCCGCTTCTTCATCTGAATCGGAGTGCCATAAATCCTCCAAATCATCCGCCTGGCTTTCGTCGTCAGAATCCAGTAAAACATGTTGCAATATTTCTTCAGCACTGAATCCTTGCCTTGCCATGTTTTATTTAAAAGTGAAAAGGACGTAATTTTTTTAATAATGGCGTTGAAATACTAAAGAAAATGTATAATGAAACAAATTGTTAGTCCCATAGAAACTAGTTAGAAAAAAACTGTTACACAGAATTATAAAAATCGAGAATAAATCAAAACTTTGCAATATAATAAATTGTCAGACCGTTGTTAAAAATTGTGAAGTGCACTTTACATATTTACTGATGATGAAACTATATGAATGCTATGGTTATCTATGGTGATTCAGATTAGCTTTTTGAGCAATGCTTCACGTTTATGATAAACTACACGTAGAAGGGAAATCCAACAGGCGTTTGCACAATATCGTCGTTTAGCGACGTAAATTCGACGAAAGCGGCGTAATAATTAGTAGGCCTACCTGGTATCAATATTGGCTGTTTCTGCAATGTTGCGTTATGACCATGAACGCCACGTGGCTTGAAAAACAACATTATAACGCTGAATGAAACTGATAATCTATCTAATAAAATTATCTCTGATGTAAATTCAACGATTGGGCAATGGTATGTCTCAACAAAATTACCAAATATTCCATCATTTTGACGGCTAGAATGCATTGTTGAACCTAAACCGAAAAATATAGATGCGCTGTTCATTCATAATTTTTGATATTTGTTTATATGTTTAGTGAAAATAAGCTGTCATTCTTGTTATTATATTGAAAACGAAAAGAGCAGTTTGCAAAACGTCTATATTACCATGAATGCGGTTTCATCTATTTTGATTGTCCCTTGCTGTAGGCCTACTCAGGCAAGTTGTAATTATCACAATCTAACTTTTCCAAACTGTGAGCACTATATCTCGATGCGCATTTGTGTATTGTGAGCAAATTTTGATGGTGTCCAAAAATCAAATACTATTTACAAAATAACTCGGTCTCTTACAATATCCTCATATGTCACATCAACAAATACTTTCCTGACTTACCAATAGGCCTAACTAAGGTAATAAAGAAACATTCTACTAACGGACAGTTCAGTGATAAAAAAAATCCAAAAGTTTGATATTTCTTGCAAATGCAAACAATATAAGTTTTTCATAAAAAGATGAAGTTCAATAGCATTACAAGAATTCCATCACCATAATTCAAAAAAAACCTTTCCATTACTTGGGTTGACCCTTGCGATTACCCCGCATATGGGTTATGTTATGTACCACTATAGTTCACCGTACTGCCGATTGCCTAAAGCATGAAAAAAGTTGCATCTGTCTGCGGTTATAAGTTATATTTTTTTCTAAATTCAACTAAAACAGCTATTCGCATTATGAAACAGTTGGATAAGTGCCATAAATCAAACTATGGAATAAGTTTGTATCTCTATAAAAACGCCTACAATTCTCACACAACTCGTGAATATGTCTAGTCAATCAGCGCTGACATAATGCTGGATGATGCATTATTGTTTATTGAATAATTTAGTAAATATGCGTAACTTCATTTGTTTGTTATTGTGAGACGAAACTAGGAAGAATGGAAATAGAAATGGATAAAATAAAGGTATTTTTATTCAATGTAAACGCGCTGCCGCGTGTCATTATCTAACTAAAATATCTCTCGCCGCTAGCCTATGTCGATTCATCGTTTTCTGACGTCACGTCCATTCGATAATAAACGATTTCTTTCATGCATTCTCAGTTCAGTTTGGCAGTTACCCGCCTTTCCGTCGATTCAACGTTGCAAGACGTCGCATAAGTTCATATCTTTAGTTTGGTAAACGGAGATAAGATTTCATTGTGACATTGCTATGCAAACTTATATTTCACATGAGACAACTTGACAAGTAAATACACAAGTTTTCACAATTTATGACGAGTTATAGCACATGGAAATGTTACGCTACAATTGCTTTGCGAGGTACTGCATCGCGGTTTAGTTTATCAGTGACAGTGAACCTGGTACAAGAAGCCTCGAATATATTGATTCAACTAAGCTGCATCACGTATAAACGTGGTGGAACGATCGTCCTTTTCACAAAAGCGTGATGTTCTGGTTTATCCTACACAAATGAGAAGCGTATTGCATTTCAAATCTTTACATGTCGACTTGGAAATAAATGTTTACAAGTATATGTGAGAAGCTTTGGGAACATCGACGCCTTTTCTGCTTTTGATAGTGTGTCGGACAAAAGGAAAAATTTGAAACCAAAATCATAATATGTTACAGAGCAGCTTCTATAGTAGGCAATAACGTTGTAGCCTATGCTTTGTTTGATTGAAAGGACATAATTGTCTGCGAAAAACTATTCTCGCTCTAGATGCATTGGCACCAAGTCTTATGTTTAATTTTACGCAATTTCAACCGCAAGCGACGGTAACTCATCGTATCAAAGTTGAAGCTTTTCTTGTATCGACGTCGCTTATAAGCCGTGGTGAGAACAAAAGGTCCACGCATACTGTCAATTTCCTTCACGCTGTGAAGCAGTTAGGATTAACGAGACATGGACCAAATTAATTACTTTCATCCAGCTGGTGGGAAAATTTTGAACAATAGAATATGAAATATTTCAGAGGATGTGCTGAGAAATGCCTTATATCTCTCAATTTATAACCTTTATTCGCTCAAAATTTCAGCTCAATAGAGGTGAATGAAAGTTAGGAAAAGTCAAGAAATCTCATAGTCGCAGCCTCAGTGGTTTTAGAGATACAACTGTTGATGCAAAAAAGTTGAATTGACAGCCCCCCCCCAACCTTCAAACAGTTAATGGAAGGTGTGGACTGAATTTTCCAGTTTCAATATTGATATGAATGAGCAGTCATCATAATAATAGGATGAAAAAGAAAACCGGACATAAAAAACATCTTCAGGGCCAGGCAAACCCCGTTTCGATGTGGCCCAGGAGAGCATTAGTGCAGTCGTGGAAGGTTTTTTGTGGGAAAAAATTTTTATCAAGCTGATACTTTTCTCACACCTTCCCCATACTATGCAAATGGCTCAGAAAAAATTCCCCATCAATCGGATGATGGGAAACCCCCTTTTGGGCCCATTTTCCAAATGACGTCACAATCCCTTTATGAAAATTTTAAGTTTTTCAAAATAGGACATATTATACATCATTTTTTAGGTTTTTTCAAGGGGAACAACTTTTTCTATTAACAAGAACCCTGAAAATGTACAGAAAAAGAGTTATTACCGATTAAGCAAAGGATAAATTTGTGAATTCCAGGCAAATTTGAAATTATTCGTCACTGTTGGACTTATTCTTCTACATTCGTTAACAAGAATTAAACAAAGTAAGCGAAACAAAAATTGAAGCTATCATCATCATCAAAAACGTCAAAGATGTTGCTTTCCTCCTCGTCTTGTCCCGTTTCATCTTCATTGTAAGAGCACTCCTCTTCGGTACCAACATCGACGTTATGCAAAAGTGAAAAAAAAAACTTCATTCTTAAGTTTTTCGTCTAATCTCTGGAGTATGTCGTTCACTCGTTCATACTTATTATACTTAGATACGAAAAAGATGTGAAACTATCTTTGTATTTGAAGCATACTTAGGCTACTATACTATTACATTCGACACCATGACTCCAGATATTGCTGATATTTGCAGAATTTTTTTTTCATCTATGGTTGTAAGCCTACGATCAACTTCTAACCGAGCAGCACACAGTAAAGAGGACAGCAAAAAGCTTCACCGGAATTTGGAAAGATCTTGCGATCGAGTAAGCTCTTATGCGATCAATTAAGTCGCGTGGAAGATTGACGGAAGGAAAAGTATGCAGAAAGTGTTCGACATCTTTGGGTTTTTGGTGTGAGTCACTCGGCAAGTATTCATGAAGCAATGACGCAACTAAACAAGGCTCAGTTTCTATGAAGTAGGCTAACCAGCATGAAGAGTTGGGTGCTTCAAGAAAAAAGAGGGATTACGAAGATTGTAAAAGTTTCTGGCCTGGTTAACAACGAAAAACCCATTCTTAGTACCAGATGTAAACCTATCTTCTCCTTCAAACGGTCTAGTGTCCATCGCCGGAAAAGATGACGTCAATTGTGAACAAGCGGAGCAAATTGGTCAAAATATCCAAAAAGGTTTAGATGGGGTAGCAATTACTATCGCATCAATCAATTGATCAAACCATTAGAATCCTTAATGGAAGTAAACAAAACAAAAAGTAGTGCAAGTGGTATTGGTTCGAAAGTCATGTTCAATAGGATGTTTGCTGTTGCTGAAAGCGAGGAAAGCCTTGAGCAATTTTTCGAATTCGAGTTGACTTCAGAGCCAATGTCTATGTTCAAGGAAGGCATGATGAGAAAGCCTGACAAACCCTCTCTTCGACAAATTCTTTTGGCTGGTTCTTCGTCGCATGCCTTAGAGGAAATCAACAAGCAACTTCTATTATATCGACGGTGGTGCATTAGGCCTACTACATAAAGTTCGCTGGAAAAAAGGAATGAAGTTTTCGGAAGTTTGAAATTCGTATGTGAAATATATCCAAAAACATTATACCCATGCTGTAGTTGTATTTGATGTCTATCATGACGAAAGTACTAAAAGTCACGAGCACTTGCGCCGAAACTCCGTTCCACAGAGCACGTTTGTGAAAATTGATCCGAGCAATTCACTTCCTTTTACTCAAGATCGCTACCTCAGCTGCATCGAAACCAAGGCTGAATTCATCAAGTTTGTTTCTACCCTTCTGAGACAATCCGAAGTTGAAGTTCACAACTGCTGTGATGATTTTACAATAACATCTACATTGAAAATAGCTGATCTACACAATGAATATTGAAAAACGAAATGCACAAGAATAAAACTGCAAAGCAGAGGAGAAAGGCACATCGCATGGCGGTTAATTACGCGAGGCAAAATGCTCTGATGATGCTGACGGTTCCATTGTAGCGAAATCCCTTGATTATGCTCTTCTTCGAAAAGGTCCAGTAAATGTCATTGCTGATGATACTGATGTAGTTACTATGTTACTGCATCATTGGAAGACTGACACTCATGATGATATTTACTTCGACCAAGGAGCGCTTCAACAAAGCCTGGAGAATCAAAGAAGCCAACCCAAGTATTAAAGATATTAAAGAAGATCTTCTTTTCCTCCATGCATGGTCAGGATGCGACACAACGTCATCGATAATTGAAAAAGGGAAAAAAAGTTTGCGAAAATCAGAAACGCTGAAAGAGAATTCTGCAATTATCAGCAATGTCTGGAGTTCCCAAAACGAGGTCGGAGAAGCCTCTATAACTGCATTCAAGATCTGGTATTGTGGCAATGAAGATTCAACGCTTACTAAACTCAGGTATGTATTTTTACATAGGGATTATATAATAATGTTTACACTTTCAAGATATTGTCCAATTCTAGATACCCTGTATGTAATATTTATCTTTGTTTACTTTTAGACATGACAATTACATGTATATGGCATGCGAAGGGATAATTGCACCGAAAAGCTACCACCGAGCCAAAGAGCAGCCTGCTTCCATGGGTTACGTCTTTAGAATTTAAATTCAATGTTTGTGAATGGGGATGGAGAAACAATAGCAACAACGAACTTGTCCCAATAATGACGGATATGCCTATAGCACCAGAAGCATTGACCAAAGTAATTAGATGCAGATGTAAGAAATCAACGAAAAATCCATGTGGAACGAAAACTTGCACCTGTCGCAATTATGGAATGGCATGTGTTTCTTCGTGTGGTGAATGTCATGGTGTGGAATGTAATAGTATAGTAGCCTAAGCATGCTTGAAATACAAAGATAGTTTCACATCTTTTTCGTATCTAAGTAATAATTTGTATGAACGACATATTCCAGAGACTAGACGAAAAACTTAAGAATGAAGACTTTTTTTCACTTCTGCGTAACGTCGATGTTGGTACCGAAGAAAAAGAATTCTCGTACAATGAAGATATGAAACGGGACAAGACGAGGAGGAAAGCAACATCTTTGTCGTTTTTGATGATAGCTTCAATTTACATTTCGCTTACTTTGTTTAATTTTTGTTATAGAATATAGAAGAATAAGTCCAACAGTGACGAATAATTTCAAATTTGCCTGAAATTGACAGATTTATCCTTTTGCTAAATCGGTAATAACTCTTTTTCTGTACATTTTCAGGGTTCTTGTTAATAGAAAAAGTTGTTCCGCTTGAAAAAAGCTAAAAAATGATGTATAATATGTCCTATTTTGAAAAACTTAAAATTTTCATAAAGGGATTGTGACGTCATTTGGAAAATGAGTCCAAAAGGGGGGTTCCCATCATCCGATTGATGGGGAATTTTTTCTGAGCCATCTGCATAATATGGGAAAGGTGTGAGAAAAGTATCAGCTTGATAAAAATTTTTTCCCACAAACACCACTTTTTAAGCTCCCACGACTGCACTACATGGTGGTAAGCTCTTTCTACGGACACGCTTTACATCACACAGCAGCCTACGACGATTGAGGTTCCTGATTCAGTTTAAATTATTGTTGCTTTTTAACGTAAATATTTCTAGATTATTTCTAGACAGAGTGCTCTCTTCTTGTGAACATTCAAAGATTTGTTGTTCGCAAAAACGCGTAAAGCTGTTAATTAGCCGTTTATAGAAAACAGCATAGTTACCTTGTAAGTTTGACAGTTTTATGGTTATGAAACATGTCTACGTCATAAAATATGAGAAACAATTTTTTAGCAGAAAACTATCAACTTTTTTCTAATTAAAATTTTTTTTGAGTGCAGTTTTCAAAATTAAATAAATCCATTAAAATTGTCAAAACGATTTTGTTTAAAAGGTTGTTTTTACAAGATCCATTTTTATCTGCTGTGATGAGTTCGGAAAGACATCGGCAGGTTAATCACTTGTGCATCAATTATATGTTTTGAGATTTAAATATGTGTTTTAAAAGACCTTGGCTGTTAGTCTTTTCTAGCTTTGAACTACGTAGACATTCCATTCTTTCTAAGCTTTTATTCCAGTCAGGTATGCTAATTGATTTGCAAAGACATGCATTTCAGCAACACGCGTGCCAAGCTAGAGCAAATACTTACAGCTAGCTATTAGCATAGCTACTGTAGCCTGCTATAGCCTACATGGCTTACCAGAACAACATAAGAAAATTGCACTAGTCCTAAACAAAACTAGCGGTAAAAGAAAGCCCACACATTTACCTTTAGCCGTTCCTATTATTTCGTATGAAATGACCTGTAGTTACCTCTTCGCACTATACTCTATTACTTTATTCTACCAGTGACGTAGTTACCAGTGACGTAGCTAGAAAGAAAATTTTACCTTCTGTCTACCGTGGGGTCCAATGGACCCCAAAACAAATTTCGCTCTGCGATTTCTCAGGACATATAGCAGATGCGATATTGATATACTTTGACTTTTCACAGTTTTGCTTGATCTTTAGGACAATATAATCATTATGGATCTCAAACAAAAGTTGGTACCGTAGCATAGAAAAAAATAATAGCATCTTGTACCGTGGGGTCCAACGGACCCCAAGCCTGCCGCATTCGAAGTAATCTTGTATTACAACAGCACGAAAAGAGGAGTCGACACTATTGACAGAATTTTTAGGAAATACACATCCAAAAGAATGACGAAAAGATGACCGATAGCTCTATTTTACAATATGATCGATGTCACTGCTGTCAATGCTTTTGTGATATGGCATCAATTGCGAAGCGAAAATAGCAGCACAACATTGAAGCATGCATGCATAAAAGAGAAGAAAATTTTAGATCGATCCAACTAGGAAAAGAGCTTGCTGGATTACCATTTACCATCTTCAACTTTAATATCAACAAAACATCTAAATCCGTAACAAAATAAAAGAAACAGCTGTTGAAGATCAGGCGCCAAAATCAAAGAAGGCTAGATGCTATCTTTGCGAAAGACACAAAGACCAAAAATGCAGACAATTCTGCACGACTTGCAAATTCAACGTTTGCCAAGAACATTCGCAATTCATTTGCAATAAATGCGATGATATATAAACTCACAATGTTTTTTTTTTTTTTTGATCTAATATGTTGGCCTAATATGCGTTTTTTATCCAAATCTCTCAATAGTTTGACTATTGCTCAAGAATAAACCAATTCCATATCAGTTTGGTTTGCGCATGGGCTACTGTATGACTTGTTTGTTAAATTTCGAGTATTTTTGGTTTTTCTACAGAGTTTATAAGTTATGATTTTTGTAGTCTGTTACATCCTTTCCTATCGAGCTTTAATTTCATCACCGGAACTGATTTTTTTTTGTCCAATACAAGTAGGCTACTTTGAAATTTGGGGTCCAATGGACCCCAACGGTAAAAGTTGCATATTTTTTTTCGGTAGACAGAGGGTTAAGGGAGCAAAGGCAATTGTTGGGGGAAAGGCAAATATTTTAATGTTTGAAATAAAAGTTTTTTTTTTAAATACAGTTGTTGAATGCAGCCGAACATTGTTTACCACTTGTGGTTTACAAACAACGTCCCTATTTGTTCTTTTTGTAAATAATACAAATCCTCTTTGTGACGGAATTACGCAACAATTTGTGAATGGAAATGGAAATAATTTACAAGAGTTCTTTTTACTGAAATTGAGTTCCAACAAGAGCTTCAACTTTAAAACAAATATGTTTTGGTCAAAACAATTTTTTGTGTGAAACATCATTCAACATGAAATAAAATGCCATTAAAATTCAGAAAATCAGAAAGTTTATTTTTGGTGTAGACGAAACAGCACACAAGCAAAACATCCACATATACAAGACAGCGCTCCAGGAGGCCTCGAAAAAAACCCAAGGTTATTGAGCCTAGGTCCCCTTTGGCATTCTTTCGATAAACAATGATTTGTAAAGTAGAATTCGCTTAGTTCGTCACCTCAAAGGAGTTAGAAAAAAAGTGACGAATTGAGCAAACCGACGAACCACGCAAACAGGTCAAAACCACAGCGACTCGCACACATGGAGCATCAACCTGCTCTTAACGCAGTGCGTGACGTCTATTGTTAAACACAATGCTCTTAGATAAAATCAATCCTAACAAAAGTAGCTTAATTCTATAATGACCTTTGTTTTTTTGGGATCACACGCGTGTTAATCCGTATACTGTTAGACAGCAGAAAGTGTCTATGTCTACGCTTAGTAAAGATTCACGGAGTGTCTAAATTGAACAATATAAAAGATAGGAAGCATGTTAAAGAGTTTCAGCTTTAAAAAAAAACTTTCCCAGTTAACAGTGCGATCTAAAACTGCGCTCACCGCGTTTCATGTCAGGATTTCTGTCAGAGCGGAGCCACAAAAGAGCAATGTCAAACAAACGATCTAAGCACGCAAACACCTAAACACCTAAATGAATTAAGTACGCGAATGACGATTTAGCGTGTATTCCCAAAACTGAAAAATGACATTAATTTTTCGCTGTTTTTTTTTTCAAAATTTTCTCGCTTGCTTAATCATATTTGATTTACATAATCGGTTGCATGACGCACTTGCGCTTAGTAATGGGGTATAAAAAAGAGCTTTTGTGTGCCTCTCAATAACTGAGAAAATAATGCAACACTTTGAAGTAGATACAGTGTTCTCTCAATTTGTTAATCGTTAAACTAACTTATTCCAGAAGGCTACTAATATAGGTACGAAGTATTACACGCCTTGTAGCTTATATCTGAATAGGCTTACAGGGAAAATCAGGGACGCCTCGGAAGAAACTCAAAATTTCAATGGAAGACTGTAACTTACAACACCACACAAGACACCATCTGAAAGTTGCAACTAGTGCTAGCAACGTTAAAAATAGCTGATACAAAAAGCACAACCGCCATTTAGTGATGATGTAGCCTACTTACATCCAATTGCATTGCGTTTGCTCAGCGAAGCGTCCAGGATAATTAGGGCTGTTGAAGAACCTGAACCTATGCCCAGCATTCATGGCCATGTCTTCACAACCTGAAATGAACAAATGTCACTGTACATCCAATTATGATTAACATTACTATTTGTTTAACCTTTCGGTCAGTAGATTACAACATCGGTGTGCAAACTTGTAGCACTGTTCGGCCAAATGCACATAACCAGCTTGGTCCGCGGGCCACACCTGGAAATATCTATTGTTCACTATATTATGACGAGTTCACGCAATAAATGACTACACAGCCACCTTGCGCCTAGCTAGCCTGAAGACGCCTCCAGACAGAGCGCGGATAGCAGGAACAGCAGCGGATTTTTTATCTGTTTTTTCGGCGTGAATTAAAATCAGGGTTGTGAAGGGAGTCGGAGGGATTTTGGCCTGTCCGGAGTCGGCCTGTTTTAAACCGTGAAGACGGAGTCGTGTATTTTTCACCCGACTCCCATAGCCCTACTTAAAATTAATGTAAGTTTTGCGCTGCGCGCGAGCGAATAGAATTAGGCTGCCACAGTCGCACAGATAAAAACGTAACAGCAATCAAGAGATGTAACTACAAGAAATCTAGGTAAAGATTTGTTTGCTTGATTTTACACTGGTTAAACTTGTCGGGTTGCCAAACAAAAAATGATGTTTGCTAAATGTTGTAAACATCTAAAGTTACAGTCGTAGAGTCGGAAAGGAAGTCACGGCTTAAAGTGAAATTAAATTCAAAAAAATAAAAAAGGACAAAAATTTAAAAAAATCTGATAACTTTCCAAAATTTGGCAACACTGAAGTCGGAGTCAGCCGGTGATAAACCGAGGAGTCAAAGTCGCACATTTTCCCCCGACTCTACAGCCGTGCTTCTAACACAGATACAAACTTACTTTCTGTTTTGACGCTTTTTTGTGGTACAGCAAAAGGGAAACGAAAGCAAATGACAAATAAAAAGATTATTTTTAACATTTTCATACTTTAGAATTTTAGGTCAACAAAAAAATTATTCTTTCAAAATAGTTAAATCTATAACAATGCTCCATCAAAAAATTTAGTTCTATTTCCTGTAATAAAAACAAGTTATAGGTCAAGCCTGCCCGATCGAGTTTGTTTATAATATCAGTTTAACCGTTAAGTTGTAATTGGTGTTCTATGACACAAACAGCGATTACGGGCTTGAGGAGCCGATACAAATTATACAGTATAAGCAGTGGTGGATTTCCAGAAAATTAGCTTCCGGAACGTTAGTTTCTTACTTTGCAAATGCGCTAGGTGCCGTAAAAGAAATTCAGAATTATGCCCTTGTAAGACTTTGAAACAACACACCTGATGTACGTGTTTAAAACGTTGCTGAAGTAGGCTAAGTATCATAGTCTATAGATCAGGGTTACTCAACTAATCTTAACAAAGGTGCAGTTTGACAAGTTGAATATTTTTAGCGGTCCGGTGAATAAGTTATTTCACACCCAACCACAAAAGTTGAACTATTTGGGAGTGACTATTAGGGAGTCTAGGAGTCGAAGCCCCCCAGCAACTAGGATAATCACAGTAAAAATTACTTCCTCCCGGTAGAAATCTGTTTAAAGAAGCCCTGAAACGTGACAATGAGGTTATTCTTTCAAAAGCTCAAAGTCCACCATCAACACCCAGAAGGTCCGGATTCGGACAGCGGTCCGCCAGTTGAGTAGGCCTGCTATAGATGATATAACGTTGTTCAATGCAAAATTCGTATTTTAGTGAAACCATAACACAAAAAATTACAAGTTCCCCAGTTTTCAAGACATTCATCGTATTCAAAACCATAAGACCTTTGGCGACTTCGGGTCTCTATTCCAGGGTCTCAACTTTTTCAGTGGAGGACCGACCATTCGTATAAAGAGTAAACTTGAAACAGTTACAGAGTGTAGAGAAGCACGGTCAGATGTCAGTGTATGAGGTTCATTTGTGAAAATCTGCGCTAACATTCGCTCGATTAAATTAGACTGAATTTTAGTGACATCGGATTTTGAAGACTTTGGGGTCTTTTTTTGTAGTTACTGTAGGCTACATATTCACGAAGTCCCCTCACAGCTTTGCGTTCATCTAAGCGCAATCTCTTTGCCAGTTCAATGAGTTTGTTTTTTCCGTGTGTCGTCACTGTGTCCTCTGGCCAAGTAGTTGGATCAAGTATTTTGCAGGCGTAAATAAATGACGAGTGTCTTGAATTCAACAAGCGATCTTGGATGGAATTTCCTAAGTGATGATAGAAGATGCTAGGATTGATTGGCGGGCCATTTCTGCAATTGATACGACTGCTCAAACATACAAGGCTACTTTGAATAGGACAAGGCATACGAAGAGTGGTGCCAACTGCCAAGCAGCGGGAAACAGTCAGTAATAAAAGTAGAAAAATACAGGAAAAAGTAATTGTGACGTAATAAGGTGGCTCAATAAAACATCGGAGTGTAAATGTCAGGGTGTGGCGCTAGGACAGTGAGACAGTCAAGCTACCTCAAGGTTGCACAATAACGGATCAAATCAATGATACAAATTACAAACACCATCTTAACGCTACTCTGAACGGGGCAAAGCATAATAAGAGTATACAATATTTGAGCTTCCGGAACGCCGTTCCGGACAAGTCAATTTTTTGATTGAGCTTCCGCAGCGGAGTTCCGGACCGTTCCGGCTGAAATTCAGCCCTGAGTATAAGGTAAAAAACAAGTTCATCGTATTTCAGTTTTTTGTTTGAAGTTTAGTTGATTTTAGAACATGGTCTTAAATCAAACTTGCTTCCAATTAACAACGCAAAACTACCGCATATATCTTTCGTCTATATCCTTTGTCAAAACTAATGAACCGTGATAGACTATTACGCTTATAAATAAAATAAAAATGGAACAACTATTTTATAAGTTATATTAGGATGCGATTGTTTTTACAGGGCTACTGGTTCATTGGATTGGTAAATAGGCTACATATACTGTATAGCAGGGCTACTCAACTGGCGGACTGCGGTCCGAATCCGGACTTTCTGGGTGTTGATGGTGAACCTTGAGCTTTTGGAAGAATAACCTCATTGCCACGTTTCAGGGCTTCTTTAAACAGATTTCTACTGGGAGGAAGCAATTTTTACTGTGATTATCCTAGTTGCTGGGGGACTTCGACTCCCAGACTCCCCAATGGTCACTCCCAGATAGTTTAACTTTCGTAGTTGCGTGTGAAATGACTTATTCACCGGACCGCTAAACATATTCAACTTGTCAAACTGCACCTTTGTTAAGATTAGTTGAGTAACCCTGCTGTATAGTTTCCATTTTCTGCTGGCATCAGAAATCAACATTTTGCTTCAGGTTCTCATATTATTCTTTCATTATATAACATTGCAATTGAACCATAGGCATACGAAGCCGAGCAACGTTATCAAGTTTAACATATTAAAGATTACTATATTTACAAAAAACACAAAACTACGCAACAATGAAATATCGAACGTTTTCATCACACCATGTCCTCTTCAGGAATAACATATATACAATTTTTACTACATCTGAATAAAATACAATGGTTATTATAACTATAAACAGGAAAAAACAAAAACTGCACAGTACTTCTGACTAGCTCAAACTCAACGATATAGGCTCTGCGAGAATCAAAGGTAACTGCATCAAAAGGTGTTGAACAGATCACATGATGTGGTAGAAACCATTGTATTTTATTCAGATGTAGTAAAAATTGTATATATGTTATTCCTGAAGAGGACATCGTGTGACGTCGAAAACGCTCGATATTTAATTGTTGCGTAGTTTTGTGTTTTTTGTAAATATACTAATCTTTAATATGTTAAACTTGATAACGTTGCTCGGCTTCGTATGCCTATGGTTCAACAAGACAAACTTTCTACCGAAGCTGTAATATTGCAATTCCTTGATATATATATATATATCATGATTCTTTTTCATTCTTATACAAACTACGAAGTTTTACAAAGACAAGATCTAATGATAAACTTTCTTTATAAAATGTTTTTGAAAATATCTAACCACATATCAACACAGTAAACTTACTAAACAAAATCCTGCCAAAGATTCGACATCCTGCACAACAGTCACAGTTCGTAGCCTGAAGCAATTCACGGAGGGCGATGATGCGATAAAAGCTGTGTCAAGTTCGTTCACTTGCTCGACAACTCTTGGGTAGTATGGTCGCCCTGAAGCTTCATTGCTGATACATAAAAGCATTGCTTGCTTAGCGGCTATATCTTTGATAACAGTTTAACCAGCTCAATTGCTGATTGGTTATCAACTTCGCCTTTAGCTCTGATATTTCTAAGATCTACTCCAGGTCAGGTAAAACCAAAGAATTTAAAAACCGTACCGATTGTATTCTTTCTTGCATAATGCAGTGAAGACAAGTCGGGTAATAATGAGGCAACTTCGTAAATCTTAAATAAAAAAATTTAACCTGTCGCTAAAGGTGGTCGGATGACGCAGCGGATAAGGAGTTAGCTTTGCCATCCTGGTTTAACTCCCGACTTAAGCTGGTTGTTGAAATACCCCGCTCACATCTACCTACCCCCCTAGGGTGTAGCCTAGTACAGTAAATTGGGTAGGTGTAATTGCTGGGCACCCTACTCTCGTTGGTGCCAAAAGCTAGTACAATGAGAGTCTTATCTTCTCATCTCCCGGTGCCTGGATTCAAGTATGGGATCTCTACCTTGATACGTGTCGCTAAAAGATGTTAACGGTTGTAGAGATTGTCATATTAATTTTAGTTAAGCAAAAATCCACCCTCTGATGACAGAAAGATCTGAAAAAATAACATGAGCTTGTAAATGAAGAGTAGTAAAATAATTCTTTTAGCTTTCAATCCAGATCAAACAAACAACTCAAGAGTTTCAATGTGTCATAAAGCGTCACACGAAACTTTTTTGTAATGTATGAGCTATAACGCTTTAATTATTCCAGCACTCTGTGGAGATGCAAATTCCAACACACTTCACTGCGGCACTTCAGAAAAACACAACTTCTCTGCTCTAAACATTCATGTAGATAGCAAAGGGCGTTTGTGTCTTGGTAAAAATACTGTAATTCGTGTGAAGTGATAATAATTTCATAGTCACCATAAAATTATTTGCTGGTGTACTAACCAGTATAAATGTTCACAGTCAAGCAGCGATGCAGTGATTTGATTTCAAGTTTAACCTTTAACAACAAATCTTTCAGCAAGCGAGTGGTGTGTGACAATAAAAGTAACAAAAAGGCTTGCTCGCACGTAGAACTTCATTCAAGGTATGGAGACGTTTATTAAATGCAACATTATTAAATGTTTAAAGGACGTTTATTAAATGTTTAGCAACTGATAGAATACCTACAGTAGTAGAAAGTTAAAACTACTTGATAATACACAAAACAAACATTGCTGTATTGTTACCAAACACTCTTGACAACCCAAACCGAGGCACTTGTTCCTGAATGGAACAATTACACTTTTAAATGTTGTTTTATTGTCAACTGACGTTGTTTGAAATGTAAACATAAAAAGTGTTGAACAAATCTAACCAAGAAATCGATTTGCTTTATCAAACATTCGTATTCATTGTAACTATGAGATCAAACCCACAACGTAAGTAACTGAATAGCTTCAGTTGACAATAGAACTGATTTTTTAACAACGAAGTAGACAGAAGGAATGGTTAGGTCAGTTCCATTGATTTCCTGACACTTTATACTAAAGTGTAACATGGGTAGAAGAAACATGCATACGTGTTTGGCAGTAAAGGTTAAAGCAGTTCAGCTTTGAAATGTGGCCCAGAGCTGTAGCTTCTGTGTTATAGATTCGAATCAGAACAAGTTATAATTCCACGCTACTGCTTATGCTCTTGATAAGCAAACGATACTGTTTTAAAATTTTGTGTATAAGATACTATAGATTTTCAAAGTAAAACAATATCAACGAAAACAGTGAACGGTCAATTTATTTCAAACACGTTGGTCAAGTCTCAAATAGCCTTCCATCACCAATATTTAGAAAAAATAATTTTAATCACAATTTAATATTTCCTTTGAGTTAAAATCAGACGAGTTATTATACAAGAAAGCTATTTGTTTGTATTTTGCCATAACTTAAGTGATTGTTTAACGTAAAGCAAAAGTTAAGCAGGAAGATTTAAAAACTCCAGTCCGAGACAAAAGGTTTCATGTCTGGTCGGTTGACCACAATTGAGCAATTAATTTAAGGATGATAGATAAGGGAGTGCAGTTGCCACTTTGGCAAAACTATGTTACGAAATCTCTAGTTCTGTATTGTAACAATTCAGTTGCTTGCAGACATTGAAGAAAACATGCAACACCGTTGGAATTGTCAAGTACCAGCATAATTGTGACAATCAGGGAGCATAGATTAAACAAAATGTAGAATTACACATTAATTTTGAAAACGTTGTATAAGGCAAATGTTTCTTTAGGTTTTGTAGGTAATGGTAAAACAAAATAGCCTGTTTTTTATATCGAATCCTCTTTAGCTGAAATAAGAACAGCTTCATGTGTAGATAGCATTAACATTGAGTTGCCGACATTAAGATGCTGCAAGAATCAAAATTATCCGAATTGCACGAAGTTTGTGCAGTCGGTGATGCTGATATGCTGGAAGACATGCTCCTTTCCGGTCGCTTTGCACATCTTGACTACAAGGATCCGGACTGGGAAGAAAGAGCACCTTTGCACTGGTGCTGCATCAAAGGTAGATCTTGTAGCAATATAAATCTGTCCATGGCCGTTGAGAGGATAATTTGTTCCCGGTACCAATGAGATCTTAGGACCCTTAATCGAAACGAGTTTAAAAAAGCGCACTATATCCAAAGAATACGCGGTTGGTTTATATAAACTTCCGGGCCTCTTGAAGATGTTACCGCCACCTAAAACCATGCCTTGCCCTGGTCCAAAAGACCCCTAGGCTCCCCTATCAACGCTACTGCGTCGTTCATACTAAGAAACAGTTCAACACGATTTTTCGTAGACTTTTAACGTCAGAGTTACTGTACCATGTGCAAGGTATGGGCTAATATACATAATTTAATTACATACAATGTGGAACTCACAAAATTCATTGAAAAAAACGTAATTAGTACCGGTATAAACATCAAAAGTGCACACAACAAAGAGTAATTCCAATTCTTGCTTTTAAATTCAATATGACTCTACTGATAATTAGATATCATATTCTACCCATTGTCATGAGGAAACCTACATGGTGTAGAACACATTTTATAGTTGTAACAAAACAAGACAAGTGTGTGTAGCTGTATCAATTGTTCGATTTGGTTGTCAATACGATTTACGTAGCGTAAAGACAATCTAATGCCCATCTACTCTGCCTAGAGAAGTTGGAGTAAAATAATGACATTAGTGCTATGGGTGTTGGAAACAAATCTTGTTCTGGCAAAAAATTCCACTAAAAAAAAAAATCAATACTAATATCATAGCCTCAAAACAAAATTTTATATCGAAATAACTTTATTGTAAACAATCTTTAACCTTAATAATTACAATTTGCAAGGCCATGTATTTGAATTTTACTACATGGTCTGCCTTTTGATATGCTTGTGTGTATTGACAGGAGTCTAAAGGGTATGTTTGAACTTCAGCACGGGGTCTTTTTAGAGGCCCAAAAAGTTTTGAGTTGGCCGAGGTGTAATAAATAGGTCTACGTTTCTCGAAATGACTCTTTCATAGTTGCTTTGGTTAATTTTTGTTTGAGAAAGTACCGAGATATTTGCATTGGTACCAGGTCCGACTTGTTCCCTCAATTACCCTGCTTGCGTTTTGTGTTTGCGTGAGAAACTCCAAACAAAACAAACTTTTTTCTTCGTTTAAAATAACTTTCAAGACACCTTTGTTTTAAACAATCTTAATTCATACAAAACAAATGTAGGCTATATCACTTATGTAATAACTTACGCTTATAGTCTTGCAGCTTTTCGTTTTAACATGATGTAATAAAGCATAAGGAAAAGCAAGGAGGACTTTCTTAGATGGATTTTTAGACGTAGAATTCAAAAATTGATTGCTTACAAGCCAAAAACTGGACAATTTTAAAATATTTGCAATTTTTGGGCCAAAAAAAGCTGTTGTGGGTTGTGGTCTGGTTGTTTCATTTCAAACCAACTTTCATGGAATAAATAACTAAATATCAGTTCAAAATATAAAATAAATAATATCAGCTCAAAATTGCCAACTTGTAGGAGACTCTGATTATAATTCTTGTTTCTTTGGCAAAGAGGAAAACTAGACCACTCTTAATTGCATGGAATTATCCTCAGTGCCTTCAAGCACTGGAAGATTTACGCAGTTCTATCACTGTTAGGTCTGCTATCGAAGCAAATATAACCTTTTTTGTCTAGGCAGAATTTCACTAATTGCACTTTTTGAACTACGAAACTATCTAATTCTATAACAAATTGGTAAAGAAAAAAATTGGAAGTAGCCCAAAAACATTAGAAATTGCTACTATCCCAAAAATGTTCAGTTTTCGGCGTGTAAGCGTTCAATTTTTGAATTCTACTCCCAAAAATACATCTAAAAAAGTCTTCCTTACTTTTTCTGATGAAAATGTGATACAACGCGTTTAACTCCTGGACTAAAAATATATAACCATGTATTCAGAATAGAATTTTTATGCGTGTTGATATCGGAGTTTGCTTTATTTGTTCGTTTTACGTATTTTCTTTTTTATATATGCTAGCTGAAGATGCTATTATTATGGCGAAATCGATTCTAACTAAATTAAACTAAGAGGTTAGATTGTTGTGTAAATGCCAGTATTTGATGAATGAAAAACAGCTGTACTACCTTATTGAGTAATTATTTTTTTCTTTTTTCTTCAGGATTTACGTCTACTGCAGTAAGATCCTAAATTGGGGTTAGAACGATTTTTTGTTACGTTAGAATGCATAAAATTGACGTTGTACAATTGCTTCTAAGGAAAAAGCGATATGACAATGAATTTATTGGAGAAAGGAGCTCATCCTGGGATTCGCTCTTCAAGTGGATGGACACCTGCTCATTTTGCTGCTGAAGGAGGGCGCACTCATGTTTTGAGGTTTGGTACAGTAAAAAATGGGTTTGGCATTGCCACATAATAAATGGCTTACTAAATAAAAAATACAAACACACGATACCTCACGGATAGTGATAATGATTAATTGATTGAAAAGATTTGAACGAGGTATGGATTTCCTCTTAAAATGCTGAAAAAAGTAATGATTAAAGCCACCCATTGTCGTAGATGGGTAGTTGGATTTGCATTGGCTTGAAATGATACTAATTGAAAAAAAGCGAACATATCCACATACTAACACTTTCCATTTTGCTTAGTTGTTAGTTTCGCTACTTGAGAACATGGCGTAGATTTTTTTAGTTGCAGCAATTGTCATAAACACTTACTCTGCGAATATACTTTGTAGGCTACTTCTTTGATAAATTTTTAAATATCAATTAACATTTGAAGTAACATCTAACAGAATGCTCCATCAATTTAACGCTCCAATGGATAGAAAGGATTTATTTGGAGACACACCTCGCCGAATAGCTCAAGTATACGGCCACAAAGACTCAGTCGAGTTTTTATTAACGTGAGTAATCACCGTCCAGTTGGTAAATTTGCTAGGAAAAATGCTTTTTGGTTTGGTTTTGAATCTTTATCCTCGGACTGACAAAGCCTTGATAGTTTATTCCTGGTAGTTTCGCATTCTTGTAGAGGTTCTTGACACAGGGCCGGTTACCAAGATTGGCAGAGTGAAGTTTTCCGATTGTTGAAGTGTTGTTGCCGGGGAATTATTCCATTCACTAGGAACTAGGTGCTGCTGAATGGAGAGCAGTCCTGAAAGTGCGTTGCTCAAGCGCACACCCCGAGAGTCGAATCAGCGCCGCGTGATCTTGAGCCGAGCGCCTAACGACCGAGCTAACGTGGAGGACTCTTCTTTTCTTTATGGAGCCTGAGATTTATGATTCTAATCCAAGAGCATTGGCTTCTCTCGATGTCGTACAAAGAGAGAGTAGAGATCGGCTATAACCGTTTCTGTTCGACTGACGTGCGATCTAAAAGTAGGCCTACTGTAGTGGCATTAGGCCTACGTAGCAAAAGAGTTAAAATCTACATCGCAGTTGCATTTGTCATGAAAATGAAACTCTTTGCGGAAGGATGGTTCACACTTCTACACGTGTTTTACATGTAGACTAACTGCTTTAGGGCTGAGAGTGAATACCGAGCTTGGAGAAGGAAGGCCGAACTCTCCAGTGAAGTTGAAGTCCTCGACGATGAAGATTTGGAGTGGTGTTATAGAAACAATATCACACCTGAAAGATTTATCACTGAAGATGAGCTTGCAGGTGAGGCAGTTTTGCAGTTGCCACAAAGTGAAGCATTTCATTGCATTGAGCTATTGCACTGATTCTGGCCGTTTAAGATGCATTTTTGTGTGCAATAACATTTGATGGCCTCTCCCTGACTACTCTCTCTGATGTGTCAGGAGGAGTTACACAATCAATACAACTCATCGCAACACAAATTGCGTGTTTAAACATTTCAAGTATCAAAAAAAGTAAAACCGTAGAGACTTATTTTCTCAGCAACGAGGCTATGCCTTCAGCCTACTCAATATCTGAACAGCACGAAAGATTTCAAAACTTTTGTCTTACATTTCGACTTCTATATTTATTATTTAGCCTACACTTTAAAACGGAAAGTTTAAAAAATGTTTAAAAGGATAAATTTGTTTTACAACGCTTTTTGTGCTGATAACAATGCATGAAACGGTATGATCCAAGGTTGTATAATTCGAGTTTATATCATTAGGTTTGCATCGTCCATGCACCGGGAGTAAGAGAAATGATCTGTGATATGGCACTGGGTTACAGTACGTTATGCACACCAACATGCATTTAATCTTTTAGGGCATAAGCTAACAAACCTTTCCATGCTGTGATGCTGTCATTTGCTTTTCCGCTCAACCATGCACCAATGGGGAATAGCCTCTTTTTCTTCTTGTGAGTGTGGTGCTGAGAAACAGACTGCAGACCACATCATCAACGACCGCAACATCTTCAGCCGCCTAATGGAGTGGAAGGTCTACTTGTCTTGGATGATGAAACCAAAGACTGGCTGCTGTCTAGCAGCCTTCCAGTGTAGTCCGGAAATATCGTGAATCTGGGATGGTAAAAGGGTAGACCCTCGGCCCCAGATGCTCATACGACCACGACGATTAGCCTTGTAGTATTAGACATGTTTCTATTTTTGCATAACGTATTCACGCACACTATATCCATTTTTACGCAAGCTTCTTGTCTTTTGTAGAATGCTTCTTCAGCAGTGTAAAAAGTACATACAAAAATAGTGTTCATAGCCTTTGCTTTTCTGATGTTTTGTAGAAATGTGTGAAAACAGGATAACCTACTTGGTTATCATTGAACTAGTAACATCTCTCCAATAAGAAAATCATTTCATTCACGCGTTAGACATTTTATTAGTCTAGTAAGCATATTTCATAAATGTTTGAAATCCAACTTTTTAAATAAACAAAACATTAACCTGCATTATTGTTCCAGAAATAAGAAGCAACTTAACATCGTTAAGTGTAATATCGGAAAACACAAGTAGCACCTCCAAAGAACGCACCAAAGGTCGTCACTATCCAAAGCAGCCAAGAGGAGGATCCACTGGAAGACAATCAACAGGGTCCAGAAGACCTAGTTCATCCAGACCAGGGAATAGAAAGCAGTCAAGATCTGGAGGAAAAGGATCAGAAAAGACGAAGAAAAAATCGAATAAAAAAAGGAAATAAATCAATTATCATTGACACAATGTCCGGCATTGCCAAGAACTTGTTTCTTGAAAGTTACCATGTGGCCACATTCACGTATTTAACAGACAGCAGGCATGTAGCAAAAACAACAAAAGCTGAGCTCTTTTTTAGTCATCACTGGTTTTAAAAAATGTGACACCAATCTTTGAGAAGCGAACACTTTTCAATTACGATTGCAACAACATTTTACTTACAATTGCAACTACATTTTACTTACAATTGCAACTACATTTTACTTACGATTGCAACTACTTTTCAATTACAATGCACAAATTTTGTTCCTCCCCTGTCAACAATATTGCAGTGATTGCGTTAAATCTTCTACACTTTCATAATGTACACACATTGCGATAACAATATTGAATGCAGCGAAGTTTTTTGTTCAAATTTCAAAAAAACTTAACGTTTATCCACTTGAACAAACAAAGGAACGTCAAATTCACAGAAGCATAAATTTTCTTTCAAACAGAAAATTACTGTAGAAATATAAACATACTCGTATTGGCAAAGGATTGGACACTTTTTGCTACCAATAAGGGCCAATGTAATAGAGAGATTTTTATCACCTGGATTTAGTCGCCCAACCATCCAGCAAACACTGTTAAAGTACTATCACTTTACAAGAGAAACAAAAACAGTTTCAATTCTTATCCAACTTGGAAATTTCCAACATTCGAGTGATGTAAGTACGAAAAGTATTGAGAGAGCTCAATATTGCTTTGGATCCAAATCCGTGAGTCAGAGTGTCAAAGTTGTAAAGTTGCTGTGATGTAGGATCGTTGACTGACGTTTTGTCTCCGTTGTTGCAAGTCTGGGACTTTGTTGTAAGAAGCGCAGCGAATCCATCCAGCAGTTTTCTGTCGGTGGAAAAACAATAAACCACATTTACAAAGCAATATTTTAAAGTGACGGCAAGTTTTGAGGAAAAATTGCATTTTGACTTTGTTTCACTCAAGATCGGCGCTTGTAGGAGAGTTTATTACAATACTACGTAAGATGATGTTATTTTGTAGCATTGGCGTACATCTGTCCGTCCAACCAAGCAGTATTTTGTCTTCTACAAAGCGATTTTTGTAACGTATTGTTTTGTCTTGTAATGTAGACCTACAATTATAGCTGCAAAGCCTAACATTTGTGTATTTGAGATATGACGCAGTGATAAACAGATAAAAAACACCTTGCTTAAACTTTAAAGCACCCTCCTCTTGACAGGTATTTGCACATTCTGTTCTAAAAATTCTTGATATCAATAAAAGCAGTAAAGCATCGTATTTCATCCAGCTTGCTTAAATATTTTCCACTGATACCTTGTAGGCTACGTTTCAAGCAACAGGAAACCGACAAAGGCTTCTTAGACAATGAACACCCACATTGTGTCTTCATAAGATTCTGAAGATTGTGGAATCGATTCCGTCTTCTCGCAAATGAAATTAGCCGCTAGGGATTTTGCTGGAAAACTCGATTCATTGAGTTTGCTAAAATCATCTGCTAATTGAATGGCTTCACCTGCAAGTGAAAAGTTAAAAAATATTGTAAGGCATAACAAGCGGAAGATATGGAATCGGCTCAAAAAACAAATGATAAATGCTGATTTAAATGTTTATTGTTTAATAAATGAAAGTCAACCATTGTGTGCAACTGCAGATCTAACTTCTGTTGAGCACGTTGTGATAAAATACAGCGTCCCGCAGCTAAATTGAGACTCTTGCATTTTTTCATACTTTACCGATTTCAGGGATGAAAAAGGTAAAGTTACCATTTTAACTTTATTAATGTAGGCTAATCCTTATAATCTATTTAACACAATTGTTCAATATGATGGCTCTTTGCTTCCATAATTTTGGATATTCTCTGACGAAACCGTGAACAATTTCTTTTTACTTCATCGGTATCGAGATTCCGGAATGCTCTTCGAATGGCTGTTTGAGAGTTGAGGTTAGGGTGTAGATAGAATTGAATTAGGCTGTCCTTCAATCACGCTGAATAGCCAATAGTCGCAAGCGTTCAGATCTGGAAAGCTACTACTACTAGGCCAAATGTCTTTTGGGACAAACATGGGAAGAATCTCCTTCAGATAATCTGGATTTTTTTTGCTTTATGCGCTAGCGCTTTTTAAAGTTCTAGCTTTGCCCTCGCGAAAGTTCTATTTTCAACACTAAAACATCCATTTTTAGTAGACCTACTTTTTTATCAACTAAAAAATTGTTTTTCTTTTAAAAATCCCATTTTGTTCACTGTTATGCCTTACATTACTTACCTGTTCACTGTTCAGTTGACCTCATTGCAAATTTTGTAAACTAGGCCCCAATTTAAAGCTTCTCAAAAATGTGATTTGGTTTCTAACATACGACCAGCTACTTTCTAGCCATTTCAACGAAACGACCTTAGATGACTAACAGAAACTTACTTTCCGTTAGAGAAGTAAACAAAGTGCACTGGGCTGTCTTACGACGGCCTTGAGGCAATTCAACTCCAATTTGATTAAGCTTTTGCCGCAAATATTTGCTCCCGTTTTTCGACTTCGCCTTCCTCAGAATCGGACCCAGTAAAGATATATTCAGACTTTCAGGAGCTAAAACACGGCGTAAAATTTCTCCAACTAAAACTTGATGCTTCTTGCCTTGATTAGGCATTCTGCAGCATTTTAAAATTGTTGAAACTAAGTAGTAAAATATGAGCTAATTGAGTAGACCATGCCTGAAGTGAGATACGATGTAGTATTTTTCTTCGGAGCTAGTGTACAAGTCTCCGCCCTGACGTCATAGACAAGAATCCACCAAGACACATGGGTTGAAGTGTGTGAACATTAAAGCAAAGGTAAAGTAGTTTTATCCTATATCTTTGGTTAATTCCTGTCCATGACGTCATGGTAAATTTTTACCAGGGTGGAAATTTGTACACCAGCTCCGTTTTTTTACAGCTACAATAGGCAAACACGTTTCAAAATGCTTACTCTAAAAATGCAAACATGCGATTAACATACAGTTAACACGGTCTCTTTGTCTTGGATGATGAGACCAAGGGTTGACTGTTTCCCAGTAACCTTGTGGTGTTGCTAAATCTGGGAAACATCTCTAATCTGGGGTGGTGACATGATCTAATTCTAACTAGGGACGGTACATTACGGGACGCGCAACTCCGTTGTTCCTTCAACATTAGAAGGGTCAATTGCCAATTTGACATTTTTTTTACGCTTTACTGCTGGCTTGCTTTCAACTAAAAACCTTAAACTACTTTAAAACCAACTTCACTCTTCTTATATAACCCATAAAAAGTAAAATATTTTGTAAATTACAAAAAAAACGTAACCCTTCTAGTGTTGCGGATAAGCCAAAAGCGGATAATGTTTCGCATCCCTATGATCTACAATCCCTAATTCTAACCTCTGCACCATAAATTTAAAGTAAAATACACAAATACATTACATCGAACACACGGCCATCAAATGGATAAAACCTGAGGCAATTGCCTCCAAATTTTTTTCTTGCCACCTCAAAAATTATTTTATTTATTACAAAATTGTAATTTATGTTGAATAACGTTTGCCTCTCCGAACGGATGCATTTTTCTCTTAAAATTTTCTTTCAGGCTACGTCACTGAGCAACTTGCTTCACTAGTTGTAGCTTAATAAAATTGACTAGAACACATGGCCAAAATATAACTGATATTATTTTTAACTTTACCATGCTATTACGCTAATTTTCCAAACTTACCCAAGCCTTCCTGGGACCATACAAAACACGTCGCTAGGAGAGACATTTTCTGGTAAGCTTTCTACAAACATTTCGTACGTAATGGGTTCCTTTAAATCACAATGTTGCTTGGGACAATGGTGAAACTGGGAGAAAACTGCAACAAAGATGCAAAAAGGACAGAGAAGATTTTAAAACCACCTTACTTTTACTTGTTAACTTACTTCTGACTCATAAGTGAAATTAAAGGTCGCCGAGCAACTACACAGTCATAAGATAGATTAAGTAGATTGGACTTTCAGATGCTTTGACTAACCAGATAAAAAAATTGACTAGCCTATCTTTATCCAGCAAGGTCTAGGCTTGTTCGTCAGCTAGAAATGGCGCACTTTTCAAACATCTAGACTTTAATTATTGTTCAACGACAGATGTAACACCTCCGAATGCACGGGAGTTTACTCAGCTAATCTATGCATCCAATGTCATAGATTGGTTTTCTAAGAAGTAGTAAATCATTGAATACAAGGATAAGTTGAAAAGCTTAGTGCGGTGGTACAGATGTAAGTTCATGAGATTGCGTGGAAACATCTGAGTGTTGATTGCTTATTTTTTTTGCCAAGTTCAATACTATAACTTTTGAATGTGTTTATCAACGTTATTGCAACATTTATATAGACCTAAATTAGACAATACATTAATCAAAGTCAAATGCAAATGAATAGCTGTGAATAGATGTTAAAAAATGGGCCAATAGTTCTTTTACAAAAGTGAGCTATGGTGAATTTAAACCTCTTGATAATGGTAAGTAGTTTTTAATCATTAAATAAGTTTAAACCAAGAAATTTAGTGACAGACATTAAATAATCATAGCTTGCTTTATGTAGTGCTTCCACCGGGGATGCTAACAAGCCCTGGGGGTGCTGAGAAATGCTCAATAGCCAACATGACAGTACCGGCACATGCCCAACATGAACCAACACTAAAACAGCATGGGCTGTAGTGGTAAAATGCTAGCGACAGTTGGGGTGCTAGACCGTACGGACATGTTATAGGAAGTGTTAGAGTAAAAAAAATATAAATTCTGTTGCAGAAAACGTTTCCTTCTTTTACTCACCGGAATAGTTGGAGTAGTTTCTAGCAAGAAAATTCGGGTGATAAGAGATGTCATTGGGCAACCCGGAGTATGGCAAAGCGTCAGGATTCATGAGAGAGCGAGAAGACAATGTATTGGGATGATATGGAATGCTATTTACAGGAAGATTATACCACTGTTCGCAATTTAATGGATAATTTGATTGATAGTGGGACATTGCCAGTGAGGCACCATGAGTAATGTCTTTTGGATGGTGTTGAAAAACATTGCTTTGTAATGATGATTCTACAGGACGTCGAACACCTTTTCTTCCAATGGAATAAGGTACGTTCCGGATTTCTGATGGTACTTCACTGCTGTAACCAGATGAGCATCTTCTTTCTCTGGAGGATAAAGACTCCGCAGTTTCAATTCTTTGTGGTGAGTTGGATGCAAACTCTGATGAGGAACCTCTTTCGAGCAATGCTTCCTGCTGTGTCCACTTGAATATTTGCTGGTTTGTGTATTCTGTAGATGGAACCAATAAGGTCTGATGAGGCTGATTTCTTCCCCACTCCGCACTTGCCTTCCAAGGAATCCATACGTCATCACTTGGATTGATCACTGGACGAGGAAAATCACTGCAAAAACTAGATTCCCATGAAGACGGCAACAAAGAGTTTTTGATGCATTCTTCCCGGATGCCTTTAACAGGTTCTTCTGACTCAAGTGATACAGCAGGACAAGAGGAAACTGTTGACGTTTGAGGTGCAACTGATGAAGAATTTGAGTTGGGAAACATAACCACAGACGGTTGGTCTTGGCAAGATCGCTCGGAGGAAGTTGTCAAACTTATTTCCATATTTTCACTGCGTTTCAATATGCTGTTCTAAAAGAAAAAAAGTAAGAATAAAGATTTTGTGAAACTGAATAAAATGTTAATTATACGCGTGATACGTTATAAAAGTAATGTTTTTAATGCATATATCGACAAGATATCTTGCATAGATGAACGCTCAGTTTCTGAATGTATAACTTCTGTACAATAAGCACAGGCAACCAGCCGAACTGACGCAGGTTACTAAAAAAGTACCTGCTTGACTTACAATTGATTCAAGTCAGAAATATCCATACCACCTTAAAAACAAAACGCTTGACACCTGCCAGATGCAACAACTTTCAAATCTGAGTGAAGAAAGCGTTCTTTCTGTCTATCAACACAAGGCTGAATACTCACTAGCACAGCGAGCAATTTAATCTGATGTTACAGAGTGTGATCTGATGGGAGACAAATTTCCAAGCTAACAAAATCCTTTTTTTTTTGTTAATTTGATTCGCTTTACTAGTAATTGCTGCAGTTGCAGGGAGACATCATCTATCAGTGTAATTTTATTACTTAACGAGTATTAAACACTTTATTTCACTCTTAACCGCAAATGTGTAAATAAATAAATATGCAAAACACTTAATCGAATAAAAATATACAACACCTCTATGTTGCATGCAACAGATAGAAGTAGGAAAGAAAAGAATGTAATAAACTGCAACGGCTTTTGTACACAACCTCACCTGAGATACAGCAGTGGTCTCTTGACGAATGATGGAAGCTGAGACGGAGATACTTTCTTTCGAAGTTAACACCAAATTGTCCGGTACCAAATTTTTGCTTGAAGACTGAGTAGTGCCTAAAAAATAAAATGTTAAAAAAATCGACTTTTAATTTATTGAAAAGTAGAGTAAGTTATCACACTAAATTAGCAAATTCAAGTTTATTAAAGAGCTTTTGCGACACAAGTATGGCTTTTTCAGTACATTTTTATTCAAATAAAAATTTTAGTTAGTTTAAACGGCTAAAATAAAAACAAACTGTAAGCTTGTTAGCAAACAGTTTTCTAGCAGGGTAAGCGTCATGTTGAAAGAAGGCGACAAAGCTAGGGGACGTGTGTCTGCTAACAATTTTTTTTTTAACGCTGCCGATGCAGATCTGTAACGAGTTGATTAATCGGGAGAACCTTTATACTTGGACTGCATATTCCTTTTTGAAAGTTAACTCTAACAGTTTCGCATACTTGTGGAGGCTTGGAACCACTGACGCAGGCGGTCACCAAGGCTGATAAAATCAATTTTCCGCTTGCTGCTAAAGTTTTTTGGTCTGTAAATTATTCCATTCACAAGGGGCCACTGGAAGGAGAACTGCAGTGCTTTGTTTAAAAGTACAATTGGAGTTGAATCATCGCTTTAAAACTATAGTTAAAGAAATTCTCAACAAAAATGAATTAAGCGCATTGAAAGATTAACATCAAAACAGAAAGGTATGTTTAGCTCCATTGATTTGAAGCCTGGTTTTCACACTCCACCTCAACTGGTCACTTTGCACAAATCTTCAAGACTCATTGAATAATTCCAAGAAACGTACCATTTTTTCTACAACTATCCACAGTCATCGGCACAGATCCCCTCTCAGTGTCAAGCAAAATACTTCCACCTTTGCAACCTTCAAAGTAGTTGCCACAAGAAGCAGGAGAATTAGGCGCTGCCGCTTGTTCTCTTGTTGGGGGGAAATCACCTACAATGCGTGCAAATTCTAAGACACACAGAAATAAACATAAAAGGACAAAGCCCTACTAGAAACAAGTAGGTAAATCACTATCCTAAAAAAGGATTACAGTAGATAAGAAAAACCTATTGAAAATGTGCATCAAGAATTGAAATTTAACAACCTACTCAGTGTAAATTTAAAAAAGTTTGCAGTGATGATCTTTGAAACGTATCAAAATTGGTTTGCATTGCTATTTTTCTCCAAAAGTACAACAAGGAACAAAAGTAATAATGTTTACCCGGAACTTTTAAGACTTCACTGTCCTGGTTACATTCCTCTTCAGAATCTTTAGATGTGCAGTCCAAGTCATCGTACGATCCGGTATCTTCGTCAAAATCTTCTTCAGACATGTTCATATCTGTGAATGAATACATGCCCATGCCTTCAATGGCGTTTGCTCCTGAAGCCGTGTTGCATACGGACAGACAGGCGAAGTTCTCTCCGTGTCCCAGCAAACGAGAGTTATTTGGAATATCAGTGAGAGTTGTGAAAGTTGTTGTCTGTCCAGAAAAACATCCATTTGAAACAGATTTCGTCCATTGTTGGTGGTTGTTGTTGTTGTTGACTTCCATGTAGACTGCAATGCAATTTTTATCCACTTTATATCAGTAATATTTCATTAGTGATCCTTTCCTATTGCTGTGATCCTTTTTGAACTGATAACATCAGTGTTGCTAAACGTAATGTAAGAAAAAACAAAGGGATTTATCCAGAAAGCGTAATATACGCAATGTTTGTAGAAATATTCATTAAAAAAAAATTACAAATACAGACGAAACGTAAACGTATAATTGCCCACTCGACAAGGATATAGGCCTAATAGAGTTATAGAATTTTACATGTGTACATTTGGTCAGTTCTGCTATATGGTTGTGAATCCTGGACTGTATGCCCGAAGATAGAAAAGAAGATCAGTGCTGAAATTTGGTTCATTCGTAGAATGTTGGGAATTAACTGGATGGATAAGATCACTAACGAAGAAGTGTGGAGACGCTCCGGGTGCACCCCTGGCGTCCTCATCACAACTATCAAAAAAAGGCAAATGACATTTATCGGGCATGTCTACCGCAAACGCGGAATTAAACACTTAGTAATGATGGGGCGACTTCCTGGTCAAAGGCACCAGGGGCGTCCACGTTTGGAAATCTTCAAAAATCTTTCAACATGGACAAACCAAAATTTTGAAAACCTAATAAGAACTATGGACAATCGATCGTTGTGGAGACTCACGGTAGCCGACACCTTATTCAGGCATGGCCGATGATGATGAGAGTTATAGCTGCAACGATGTATTAGTTGAAATTGAAATTTACAACCAGATATGCTTTAGAATTGATTCTTCTAATGTCTAAACAATACTTTAATTGATTGATTGAATGTTTATCTTTGGACTGAGGAGCTTCTTTGAAAGCTTAATACTGGCAGTTTCGCAACAGTAGTTGTTGAGACTTTCAACAACTGACACAGGCCGGTCACCGAAATAGATAAAAGTTTCCACAATGTAGAAGTGTTGTTGTCTGTGAATTATTCCATTCACTAGGTGCCGCTGAATGGAGAGCTGTCTTTAGAATGCGTTGCTTAAGCGCATACCCCAAGAGCCGAACCAGCGTTGCTTGATCTGGGAGTTTCTTCGTTTGTGAAGTCAGACGCTGAACCAACCGAGCTATTGGGGTGGACATAACATTTAATGTTAAGTGTTACTTTAATTGTGTATTCTTAGCATGTTGGTTTTCATGTTTCACAAACACCAGTAAAAACGGGAAGAACATGGAAATATCATTTCAACATTCCACACACAGTCATTAAGAAGAATTTTCAAAATTTCATGGACTGAATATATTCGCAATGACTTGTTATACGGTGCTGTCGGAGAAAACCTCCTGCTTTAACAAGCCAGCAAACGTCAACTTCTCTGGTTGGGACATAGAATACATCCAATAAACTCAGTTTATAATGAAACTCTGCTATTAAGGCAAACTAAATCAAGGATGACCAGCAGAAACATGCACGCAAAGGGTTCGATCTCTTACAAAACAGAGCACTGAAGAACTGGGAGAGTTGGCTGAAAATCACCAATTATGGAGATTTTTTATTGACGCTATTATGCACCCAAATGGTGCGAAATAAATTATTATTATTATCCTAAAAATCTCAATTTCATGCTGAAGTCTCAATTAAAACTGAAAACGTTTTGTTATTTTTTTTTTTTTGCATTTTGTGTTTACATTAAAGTCTTATACATTACTTGATGGTTGGTTATTATTTTTTGGTAGCTTGAAAATCAGTCGATCTTCGAAAGAGAAAAAATAAAAAATAATAACGACAGTGGCTGTTCATCAGCCTTTTTCAACTGATCTTAGCCGAAGCACCTCATCTTGTCTGATGACGATTGTAGGCCACACATGCAGAAAATATATTGAAAGCTACGCGTCTAGATTAAAATACATAACACTTTATGCAGTAAGCTAGTTTACACATATTAACAATGGCAATACCGAATCGACATAATATTTGATATAAAATGCCGTCAAAAAGCTTTCAGGTGAAGAAAGGGATTTTTTGGTTTTACTTTGTTGCTTTGAGGATTGATACTTGAAATTCAATTTTGAATGGGCTAAGATATTCATTAAACTGTACAAATTAAGTTGTTTGCTGTACTCTATAAAGAAGAGTGAACGTCGATGTCCTTCTGTGGGCAACGTTTATTTTGATAAGCCGCTCAGAAATGGCCTACAACTCAACCTATTCTACCTTATCCAGCATAAAATTAACACCTGCCTGCTGTAGAATACTTTCCCAAGGTGATGTTATTTCGACATCGAAATACGCTCAACACTTTTTCTTTTCATTTAAGTTGCTAAATCTTTATTCAGGCAGCTTCATCATTTTGAAATCGATGGGTAAATTTAAGATGCCAAAACATAGAACAACCTCCGTTTGGTTTTGCTTTAAAATATCTACTGGAAGCCAAATGGCTTTTTGTAGCAACTTGCCTTAAGAAACCAACTTCACTCAATGCAACCTCAAATCTGAATCGCAAACTGTCGAACAGTCAGTCTTGAAAGGTGATTTGTTATCATCATGGAATACTGTTGTTGCACAACACTGTTGCGAAAAAACGTGGAAGGCAGTGTTGTTGTGACGTCATAATTGCAGAGCGCTGAGGCAAGGTTTCGTTATTGAGAGGTCGGAGGTGATTTTGCGAGTAGCTCTTGTTGGCAAGTCCGTTTCTTTGCATAGAAATTGTTACACGCAACTGTCGAATCGACTCAATTTCTTGTGGAATGCCATGTGACCTGTGGACTCCATGATAAGCAGGTCAAACCAAGCGAACTCAATTTATCAATCTAGAGTTTTTATAATAAACTTCTGAACTGGGTTTTCTTTTGAACTAACAAGAAAATTTCTTAAATTTTCGAGGTGACTTTTGTTCGGTTGAAACAAAATTCATCACTGAGAATTTGGTTTGAAACAAAATCAAGACGAAATAAAACTTTCATTCTCAGCATTTTTCAATTAGCCTACTTTATATGGATCTCTCCTAATTCTCATACAGCGGAATTCAGTTGTTTTGATAAAACCAACCTTCTTGTTACGCTTTCCGTTTGATGCAAGGCCTATGAGAGGAGGGTACGGAGGGTACGGCGTACCCTTGAGGGCCCAGGCCTGTGTTTGTTGGGGGGGCCCGAAATTGTGATTTTATAGTTTACGCGCAAAAATCTTTGGTTCAAACCATCTAAACGACTAAATTCAAGCATAAAAGCGGTTATTCTTTAGTTCTAGGGGGGCCGTAATGTAGCAAAAGGGCCCGAAAAGGTAATTGAGTGCATTGCGAGAAAATTGGGGGCCAAAGTGGTGGATTTAATGCTTTACGTGCAAAAATGTTCTGTTAAAAGCACCCCAAATTAAATCATAAAAGTTAGTTATTCTCTTGTCCGGGGGGCATGGTGTAGCAAGAAAAACCCGAGCAAAAGACCCGGGTGCTTTTTTTGTGTTTTAAAACTACTTGAAAAGGGTATTTTTACGCTAATTTCACTTCAAAATGAATTTCGGAGTTGGAGCAGGAGGCGGAGTTCAACACTTTCGGAGTAGAAGCGGATTCGGAGTAAAAAAAAGTGACTTCGTTCACCTCTGCTAGACATGGTTGTGTTGAATGCAAAAGTTAATGAAGAAAAGTTATTGGTCGGATGATTAATTTGATTATGTTTTAACAAGATGTTGTGTTTGAGCCTTGGTAGAGAGCTTGACTTGTTGTACCAGATACATGTAACACTCAATAATGTTAACGGATTTTACATTTTTTATTAAACATATAAATAAACAAGAAAAAAATACTAAATCCAACGTTTTCGACACCCCGTAGTGTCCTCGTCAGAAATAATTATCGGCTACATTGAAGAGAAATAAATAAATAAATTTGAAAATTTTACATTAAAGCTGTACAAGCAACACCTCTCAACAGCACCATCAACAACTGACACACGAATTCAATGCAGGATACACAAATGGGCGAGGGACCGATCACATGATATGCACAACACAAAATACTAAAAAATAGTTTTATTGCAGCCTGATACTATTATTGCGCACAGATGTCCAATTCTGTAGCAAAATTTTGTATCATGTGCAATACGCCTAAGCAAACATCACGCGTTTTGCCCAAGAAAAAGGGGGCCCGGAGTGAGAGGGGGGCCCGGAATGACTCTTCGTACCCCTACTGAAAATTTCTCAGAGGCCCTGGTTTGATGTACAGATGCTAAAGAACCGAATTCTATGTGCTATCGTAGGTTGAATCTTCAGTGGTCAGTTTTAGATAGTTACAGTTTTATGATTTTGAAGTATTTTGTTGCTGGTTGTTGAAAAACACCGTTCACCTCTACTCAGGGTGTAATAAAGTGGGTGGGCGTAGTGGCTGAAGTAACGGCAGCCGAGAGAAAGGAACCGGCCACGCTACTTTTGTTAGTGCTGACGGCGTAATACAATGAGAACCATATTTTTTTATCCCCCGATGCTTAGATCAAGCATGGGACTCACTTCTACCTTTATATTCACCTTAAAATTGACCTGTATTCTTAAAATTAAAACAGCACTTCAACCACCTGTGGCATACAGATAGATATCGATAATATCTATAAGCTCATGTGCAAGATCCCACAATATTTTAGGTTGCTGTGCCAACATTTTCAATAATGGCGCATCTCGCTTTGACTCTACCACTAAAGGACGCTAAAGTCCTTTTAAACAACTATAAAATAATCTCACCGCCACCGTACCACTGGGTATCACTGATGTCGCAAGCATCTTGGTGAAATAGACAAAGAAAGGTGCTGCTTACACCTTATCTTACTTTATCAAGTGATCAAACTTATTTTTCTTATCAAGGTTATCACACTATATTACGTGTAACCTCTAGCAACACGTAATGTGACTCTACGTTTAAAAGCTTAATGTCATTTTCGATAAGATATACATAAAAGAGCTAGTTTTACAAATTTTGAATTGCGCTTTTTCACACTGCAACGGCCTTGTGGATGTGACAACGCAATGGCTGCGGCCTGTTGCAGAAAACACACTGTACATTCTTGGCAGGGAAAATATCTTCTGGAGTGAGTAAACGTATTTATTTTTACTAAACCGCAACACTATCTGTTGACTTCACTGGGAAATCAACATGCTGTATGGAATTTAATTTCATAAACTTCACATTCGACAATGATCAACTGTACCGATAGTAAGATGACAAAAGTTTCCGAAAGCTTCGTTTCTTAATAACTTTTGTTCTCTCTCAACTTGGTCAGTTGCCAACAAAATAGACATAAGCTACACCCTTTAACACAATAATTACTTCTTGATATATTTAATTACTCTAAAAATTACATTAAACATTTCCGAACAAAGGTCATCTATTTTTAAACAAAGTTGCTTAGATAATTCTTGACTATAGCAAGACAAGTATTGCTGTTTTTGCCTCATTAATAATGCATCTGTCAGTTTTGTGTAACCACGGTGCAACTTATAACTGCATTTAAGTTTCTTTTAGTACAGACTGGAATGCACAAGAGTGCTCAACTTACAACAAACAACAAGTTTTGTTTTAGAAATACAACATAAATGTAGCCTACGAGTGGCAACGTAAATGTAGTTGCATCTGAAATGTTTGAAAGTACATGTGAACTAAAGTATCAAAATCGTAAAGTTTGGAGGTATAACAATCACTTAATTAATATAATATTTTATCGCAAACCTATTACTTTTTATTATTTTTCTCAAATCATGCAAAAATCAAATTTGTTTATGGCATTCAAGTGACAAAGTAAAACTGTGTTTGCTGGCTGAGTGTAGCAAGAATAGTTACAAAGTTTATGCCTCATGTGTCTTTTTTAATTCTATTTGAATAAGGACACTCTGATGACCCCCAGTAAGGGTGAAACAGGCTGTAGAGGTTATTAGAAAATAGTAACCGAATTTGATGTAGTTTATGTCTCAAACAGTAATTACAGTATGAAGGACTTTTTTGCATGACAGTGTAAAGATAGAAAATACTCTAAAGCAGAAAAGTTAAGCCTGACTGGCAACCCTCAGTTAATCAGCCGCATACGTAAAGAAGACAATGTTGCACAGCATACTAAATACTTAATTATCGAAAACATGAATAATGAGTTTAGAAAATGCCAATTCTGTGATACACTTACGTTTGCAAAAGCATTTAACTGCAGCAGTACGTTGCGGTTTAGCAGTTGTTTTAGTGGTTTAGGATTGGAAGCACTGGCAGTGGATCATTCACGGATTAAGAAAATCCACCGATCAATAAGTTTGATTCGTGAGATGCTTTTCCCTCGTGTACTAAACGTAATCCGTTGATTAAAGCTGACGACTATTTATTTACAAATAAACTTCGCACAAACTGATTTTCTAATATTTTACATAATCAGATAGTTTATCTTTTGGCCGCTTAAAACATTCAGTGTTGGAGCATCCAACCTATAATACCGAATGACAATTGACGAATTACCTAAACCACCAATCACTTTAAGCTATAAAATTAAAAGTTATACAAGGCAGAATGCTTTTACAATCAAACTAAACTATTTCAGTTTTACCTGTAAATTTAGAAAATGAGACTTAAACTGGGCAAGAAGATTTGGTAGCAAAGAAATGTACTTTTGTGTACATACAGCCTATGTCATTTTTATTAAATTTTATAATTGTTTATTTGAAAAGTAATACAACTCCGCGTTTCAGCTTTGAAAACGATTTGCAAGATTACGATTACAATATTGTAGTTACACAAACGTGACAGCATGGCCTACAAGCAACAGCACTATGTGAGATTCACAGTGTTGTGGCAATTCAACAAGCTATGCAGCAGTCCCTCAATACAATTCTGAAAGCATTGTTGAGTTAAAAACAAGAAGCTAATTACCACTGAGTTGTGGTAAAATTTACAACTTTACTGCTTTACCACAATTGTTTCGAGAAAAATAATCGATTCTTCGAAATTGGCGCAGAGTGGGGTTTTTATGCGAAGAATCAACTATTTAGAAGCGTGACCAGGGCCTCTGAGAGAAATTTTCACTAGAGGTAGCCTACGAAAAGTCACTCCGGGCCCCCCCTCTCACTTCGGACCCCCTTTGTCTTGGGCAAAACGCGTGATGTTTGCTTAGGCGTATTGCACATCATGCAACATTTTACTGCACAATTGGATATCTGTGCGCAATAATAGTATCAGGCGGCAAAAAAACTATTATTTAGTGTTTTGTGTTATACATATCATGTGATCGGTCCCTCGCCAATTTGCGTATCCTGCATTGAACTCGTGTGTCAGTTGTTGATGGTGCTGTTGAGAGGTGTCGCTTGTACAGCTTTAATACAAAGTTTTCAAATTTATTTATTTTTCTTAGATGTAGCCTATAATTATTTCTGATGAGGACATTATGTGGTGTCGAAAACGTTGGATTTAGTATTTTTTTCTTGTTTTTTTGTGTGTTTAATAAAAAATGTTGCCTAGCAGAGGTGAATAAAGTCACACTTTTTTTACTCCGGCTCCGCTTCTGCTCCGAAAGTATTGACTCCGGCTCCTTCTTCAACTCCGAGTTTATTTGAAGTGAAATAAGCGTGAAACTACGTTTTTCAAATAGCGTTTAAAAAACACAAAACACCCGAGCTTTTCTCAAAACTGCTTTTGCTGTACTATACCCCCCAGACAGGAGAATAACCAACTTTTATGATTTAATTTAGGGTGCTTTTAACAGAACATTTTGCACGTAAAACATTAAATCACCACTTTAGGTTCCTAATTTGCTCGCAATGCACTCAATTACCTTTCCGGGCCTTTTGCTACATTACGGCCCCCCAGGACTAAAGAATAACACTTTTTATGCTTGAATTTAGTCGTTTAGGATGGTTTTAACCAAAAATTTTGCGCGTACACTACGAAATCACAATTTCGGGCCCCCCAACAAACACAGGCCAGGGCCCTCAAGGGTACGCCGTACCCCCCGTACCACCCTCTCATAGGCCTTGGGCGTGACTACATTATTTTGTGTTTACCGTCAGCGTCGTTGTAGTTCCTAATGAAGGTCCTTAGCCTTCATTATGTAATAATGTTAATACGCTGAAATACCTTAAAACAAATCTCTATTTTATTGGTGAGTGGGTAGTCACAGTTGTTGATGGCTTTGTAAGAGCTTTGGTGAAACTGTTTGGCTTGTAAAGAGCTGATATTTACTTACCAAAGCGATAGATGCAGTGGTAGGCGATATGAAACATAAAAAATTATTATTTTAATATTAAACAATAAATGCTATAAATACTACAAAAACTGCTACAAAATTCAACAAAAATGCCAGGCAAAAAATGCAAGCAGAGCAAATTACATCAAATTCAATTACTATTTTCTAATGACCTCTACAGCCTGTTTCTTCCTTAATGAACATCGTCAGAATGTTTTTATTCAAATAGAATCTTGAATTAGAATTAAAATCTTATAAATTCTGTTTGAATAAGGACTTTCTGATGATCCCCACAAAGGGTGAAACAGACTGTAGAGGTTATTAGAGAATAGCAACTGAATTTTATGTTATTATGAGATTATATAAAGTAATAAAATTAAAAAATTTATAGATTGTTGCCGATATAACTAATGTGAGCCATTTTAGCATGCTTTACAATACTGCGAATATATTTTCAGTTATTCGGAAAAGGTTGATTTTGAAAAACTATAGCTGCACATCTCGACCAGAATTATATTTTATCAAACAAAATCACTGAAAAGTAAGAGCAAGGTAAAATTTGCATCATTTTACAGAATTTTTTTAAATTTAACAACTAGAAATTTCAATCTTGGTCATATGGATAAAACTATAAAGTCATCCAAAAAAATTAGCACAAAACACCGTGGTTGCGACTTGCAAGCATGTGCAAAATCTGCACAAATAGAAAAAATAGAGAAATAGAGAAAAATAGAGAAAAATGAGTAAGAGAAGAGATCCTCGGCCCCAGAGGCTCACAGAACGACAAAGAAAGAGAGCAACATTCTGCGTTTAATTTGTCGAATTGCTGGACTTTGCTTTTAAATTTGGACTTGGTAACTTTACACAGAGCAAGAGCAGAAGAAACTTGCGGTTCAACGATGGAAACGAGTTTTATTTTTGCCGATATTGACTTTTAATGTTTGGATTGATTTCTTGTCAAATGACGTCACTAATAAGCAGTCGCATTGCAAAGAATTAGAGTAAAGCAGTCAGTAGGCTGTACGAAAATAACAAGATTAGCCAAAATAAATGTAATAACTAAAAACAGAAGTGACAGGCCAAAAGCTAAAACTAGTTTCTCAGCCATTGTATGCTTTAAATTGCTGATAACCTTTTGACGAAGTGACAAGAAAAACAAAGTCTTGTAATTAACAACATAATTAATCACAGTGCGTCTTCAAAGCATTGACTTTATTTTAACATTAGCCTACATCTAATCAATTTTTCAGTACAGCCAAAAACTTGATAATTATGAACCAGTTTTAAAGTTAGAAGTTTTGTATCTTGCAGAATTTCTACGCGAGGAGCATTTAAAAAAATCCGAATCAATCTTGGGATTCGTTTGCTGACAAAACGACAAAAAAATACGTTTTCTAACCATCATCCTAAAGCTATTACTCCAACAAAACAGTCGGGTAGGCATGTACACGTAGAAAATTTTGTTACAGTACGAAAACGGAGTTCAGAGGTGGGAAATATATTGATCAAGCGTATGGTGAGGACGCATCTTCTTTTTATAAAGGATGAGAAAATGTTTTGTACAAAAATAAAAATTATGTCCTTTCAATAGCAATTTTGATATTTTGGTTCCATTCCAAATGACAGTCACGGTTAAGCCTATAGGGTATAGGCGAGTGTGCATCTTTAAGCATCTTTTTGAATAATTGTTTTATTTCAAATAGATTGTGGCTTTATCGAGAAGCAAGTATTTAAAAAAAGAAATTAAACTTTGTATTTCGTGACAGCTTGGGACAGAAGACGGAAATGAAATAATGATATCGTGCGAGGTATTATGACTTCTGTGCCTGTCTTTGCGTCAGCTCAAACATCTTACTATTTTCAACACGGCACGCTACAGCGTCAAAGACCACTAACTTGCACCCGACACCCAAAAATATTTGCCTCCGGGCCCTCTGAGCGTAGCGTTCGCACATGTCAGTTATCTGTGTCTTCATCAAAGCTATATTTACTTGGAAGGTAATAAGGTGTTGAAAGTATAAGGTCCATAATGGATATCTTTGAGAGGTGACTGAAATTACAGTAGGCCTGTCAGGTGTAAAAGCGTTTAGCTTAGTCTACTGTCTCAAACTGTACTAAATGGTCAGCTAGTGTTATTGTTAAAGCTATGTTTCGTTCCAGCTTGTATTAGTGGCCGGCCTATTTTTCTCGTGTATTGTTTCTACATTGTGCTTTGACGGCCGTCGAGTAGGCAGAAACACTTTAGACTTTTGATGGCTAAATCTGATCAAACTCGTAGTACGTACCTAGGGTATTTCATCGTGGGCTGCCCAGGTTTATGCAGCAAGGTAATTGAGGATTTAGATGAAGAAGCCAAGAAAACAAAAGCAGGCTATTTCTTTCTCGTAACAAACACTATTTCATGTGGTAAGTGCCATATGGATACTGTAGTTACATTTCAATATAAAAATGTTTCACCGCCATCTTTTCATCAAGCAAGTAATTAGTGCTTATCATTCTGCAATAATTATAGATACTTCCATTGAGTGTAAGAGCATAATTAAGTTATTCTAGGAAACTTACGAAACAACCGTGAATTTATTGATTTGAAAAAACAAGTCTGGACTGATACAACCTGGAAATCTGGGAATAAAGACGGGATTAGGCCTAATAAAGCTACCAGGCTTGATGTGGCGATTCGTGATTATTGGGATTCTCTTCGGAAGTGTCTCGGCATCCTTTGTGCCTTCACAAGGTATAGAATAAAATTATTCTTGTACTACTTGTGCTTGTTCCGATGTGCTTCATCTGTTGTATATTGCCTGCTTTACAAATATTACTTTAAAAGTTTGGTCAGCCTAAATATGTTAGCGTACGCAATGTCAATGCAGAGCTACATTTTGGAGTTTGATGATTGAAAGAGCAATCCGTGTCAGTGCGGCTAGCGGCTAGTTTTAGGATGAGTCGCCACTGACCCTTGTTCATTTGTACCACAAACGATGCAAATATGTGTTGTTTATTGTTGCAAAGACTGAAATGGTAATTGCCAACAGCTCCAAACTTTTGCTCTTTACTCACAGTAATTGTTGTAAGTTAAATTCAGCAACACCGCAAAGAATTTTCGTTTGTTTTTGTCTTGAATTTTATTTGGGTGTGAGCCCAGTCATTTTGTTTAACTGTTGATTTTGATCTGTGAGTGGGATATACATAAAGCAATAAACAAAATTAAATTATATTGTAACTTAAGACATTAATCCCAGCAAAGGAAGCGTTTGAAATGCACTGTCCTTGTAGGTAAGTAAACTTATTCAAAACATACATCCTTTCATTCATTGTGCGGCATTGTTCATCAGTTACTTACAAATCTAAGGAAATCACATCTATTCATGTAAATGTCAATTTTCGTATTTCCGCTATGTAGCTACTTTGAAAAATGACTTGTTAATTGTAACGCAGCGGAGAGGCAAAATTTGATGTGCCTATCAGAGGAGGGGGCATATACATTGAATGGAAGGGCTTTTGACTCTGAAATACCAACGTACTAAAAAGTGTTGGAATCCACTTTAGAAGATTGCTGTAAAGTGCATGGAGATATAGCCACATGATGTCTGTACTGAATCAAAACAATGTCCACTGAAGTTGTGGAATATTAACAATAATTAGGGGTTATGGGCTGTTCAGAGATATTAACAGGGCCGTAAAAGCAGGAAAATATTGAGAAACGTTGCTGTTTAGCCACAAACAACTTTCCATACATTTCTATTCAAGACTACATTTTGCATTTTTATTCCTTGTTTAGCCGTTAGTGCGAAAGTTAATTTGTAGGTGAGATTCTGATTAGAAGATGACTTTTCCAGGCTATGTAGGAAACTTTTACGGAAACCTCATTCTTTAATCTTAATCATATTTTTAGAATAAAAAAAAAACATTCTAAAACTTTAATAATGACATAAATATTACTTGCTGCGTTGTACTTTACGACTTTCAGTGTCAACTGAAGTATTCAGTGTTTACAAAAGTAGATCTCATCATCATAATCCATTCGGGTGTGCTCGGACACCATCAACGTAGTCCTTCCAAACATCTCTGTCCTTCATCAAATTTGACGTACGTGGTTTTTCACCCCAATGTCATGTTCTACTTGGTGGAACCCTGAGCTAGACTGACACTGAACTAGACTGACACTGAGCTAGACTGAAACTGAGCTAGACTGGCACTGAGCTAGACTGACACTGACTAGCAAATAAACTGGCAGTCGGTATAAAGACACACCGATACACAAACTAATGTGATTTTTATTATGGTTGTATCCAAGATGTGCGCTCATTGATCACCAGCTTTTCACTTTTGACAAGAAAAAACGGAGGCTTATAAGGAAACAGCTGGTTTTAACTCTTTGGTATAAACTCGACAACCTGGTAGAAACTTCTGTTGCCAAAGCAGCTGCAGAGACATTGATAAATCATAGATGAAAACTTGTCTTCGTATGTACTGAGCGCGGTTATCTTGTACAATTTACCACAGACCTACACACACAGCCACCCAGACATCTAAAGTTGTATGAAAAAGATGTCAAGGAAGCCAAGTTGCAAAAATTAAGTTGGGTCTAATGATTACTTGTTGATTTTTTCAAATAAACTAATAATTTAATATATTTTCTTTTGCAGATTTTGTTGAATGCCAAAGAGAATACGATGAACTTATTGGAGAACTTATTGGTAAGCTTTATTCTTGTGCACTTACACAACTTCTTCAGTGATTTTATCAGCGCAATTGTGGGCTAGTGCTGCTGCAGGCCTGCAGCATATGGCATTGCTTAAGGGTTTGTCTAGAACGTTCTATTATCTAATTGCTTCTCTATGAACATCTGAGTGGCAACAACTATCACAAATGATAAAATTTAACAGTTAATAATATTGTGAGTTTATAAACATTTTAAAAGTCAAAATACCTCCAAAGTGGAGATCAACGTGTGGAGATGATGGTGAAGATCAACGTTGTATTTTTGTATCAATTTAACTGATTAGCATTCACAACAAAACAAGCAAAGCTTACAATGATAAAGTAGCTTCCTGTTTATATTCATTTAGCATCAGCAGGGATGCCAGCTGCATCCATCACGTGGATGATCCTCTTCAATTCATTGGATTTAAACAATAATCAGCTAGTCAGCGCATCCGAGATCGTCCTAAAATTGAACAATGAACATTTAGGTGAGTGATGTTAATATTATCGAGCTAAAAATTGTGTTTATACGTTGATTTAACGTCTGTAGACGTTAAAACAACTTTTTTAAATTTTTCTACACATTCAAACATTTTGTACAAATTTGTTTGTATTGTCAAAGTCATTGGATTGTAACAAAAGTCAATCAATTTGTTGAATAGCTTACAGTTTAATGCAAATGTACTTTAGTACTTTGTGCAGATTTGAAAAAAAGTTGGCAACGGAAAAGCTATAGGCCAGTGTTGTTAATTCAGACAGCGGAATAGTAATTAATCATCCATTTTGCTGCTTTGATAAGCTGCACTCTGTTAGTGCGGAGAGCCAAAAACTTGGCTGTGTAGAACATGTTTCCATGTTAGAAGTAGCCTACTACGCGTACAAAGGAACCGACTGTTCTAACTACTGTGAATAAAGACCCGTTTCCATCAAACCGACCATTCGTGTAAAAATAACTTTTTCAAACAACTTGACGTTTTAAGGCGCAACACTAACTTCCGCTGCCCAAATTTTATTTACAGTGATGTGTTATTTTTGAACTGACGTGCCAGTTATACTGATGTTATTTCACGTATAAGTAAAGTCTACAGAACGCTTTAAGATCAAATATAATGTTCTGAAGATTTCAATTCTTCTGTTGTAGTCATGGCCGTTGAGAGAATATTTTGGCCCCGGTACAGATCTTCTGGCCTCAAATCAAGGCACATTAACAAAAAAACGCACTATTGTATATCCAAAGAACACATGGTGATTTTTTCAAGTTCTCGGGCCTCTTAGAAAGGTTGTGGGCCTCTAAAGTCCTCCCAGGTCTGGGTCCAAAGCTACCCCCTGAACCCCCGTGTCATCTGCTTGTACTTGATATAAGTTTATTAAGTTTAATACTGTACTGGAGTAAGCCTACATTCCAAACCTACATAGAGAGTTTCAGTTTAGTTTGTTATTGTTTCTGACCATCACAACGAAAAACAATGTATGCCAAACATGACAGTCATCTAGAAAAAGATAGAAGTGACCAAACGTGGACGTTATCATATACAATACATGATACCAAAGCAGGACAATCATTAAAATGTGGCACGGTCGCATTTACATTTAGGCTAATTTATCATATCACTTGTACAACTGATATAGCTTGCCATCGATTGATCCAGCAACGCTGATGCTTAGATTAAGTAACTTGCTAAAGTTTGTTATTTAGATTAATAGACTCCGCATGCTGTTTTTTTGTTTTTGTTTTGTTGAATGCACTATAATGGCAAAGATCCAATGATTAATTCATGAACAAGTAACAAAACAAATTAACTAAAAATAATCCGATTAGTAGTCTGTGAAAGTTGGTCTATTAGTAGCAATGAGGAAAACTACTTGGCCTGATGTTAGCACATGCTAAAGGTTACTTTAAGAGAGCATATTACGCTTACAGCTCTTGGCTAAAGTAATAAGGTTTTTCAAGCCCGCGGGTTATAACTTTGTGATATTTTTAGTGATTGAAAAACTAAACCAAAATGATTCACTAACCCTTTCAATGGCGTATAATGACAGCAAAAATATAAATTGTTGGAAATTAAAAAAAGATAAGCCGATATTAGTAGCCTATGTAGCCGATTGAATTTCTTACAGCTTCTGTAGCAATGTTTACATCATCTTTTCATTATAGCCAAAAAACATTAAACAAACTGAAATACGTTGGCCTCTAAGCAACCGTACCTCCCTTGCCAGGAGATACAGGGGACAATTAATACGGCCCTGGCCTCAAGGCATGGCGTGATGCTGGCTACTATGAACAAGTGAGCGTTATTAAAAATAGATTTGCAATGCCTCCGTACGAAAAAACTGCGTGCACCAACACTCTGCATGTTTACTGTCGCCACTTTGTTATTGCGGATGAACCACCAAGCTGATTTGATTTGGAAGCGGTTTTAAATTTAATTGAATCGATATTGTTGTTAATATCTTTGTGTTTAAACGTTTTTTTGTAATTTTAGTAACGGCAAAAGAAATGGAAAATTTACTTCCTGAAGCGCAATTGTGGATCAATGCAGCTAGGTCACAAGATGGAGATAGAGAGTTAAACTTGGCAGAATTCAAAGATATTGTCGGGGAAACCATAGGTAGAATTGGTGAGTAAAGTAGAATCTTGAACTAGTAGTTTAATGTTTTCCTTACTTAAGTCGCAAAGACTATGAGTTGAAATATGTTTTAAGCTTTTCTTGTTAATATTGGTGATTATGAATGGTCTTGCCGCAGTTCTTCAAATATGTTAAGAGAATGAAAAGATAAACAGAAAGAAAAATTTAAACTAACAAGCTTTTCACAAATTCTAAATTACAAGGGTCGTGGTGATTGGTATGCACGTTTGTTTAAATTTATATGGATTATGTAATAAAATATTCACGCAGGCTGTTTATAGCATTACGGGTGAAATGAAACCAGTGACATAAACCTTCTAAAAAACTTTTCATAAAGAGAGGTTTTAAAAAATGTTCGTATGACATATTGCATTAAGTTGTAACTACAGTAACCTAATTTACTCCACAACAGAAACAAAAGTAAGCCTATGATAGGTCACAACATATCAGCTTGCAATTGTACTAATGATTTGCAAAAGCGTACAAAAGTTTGAGTATGAAAAAACTAGAAAATTTGATGCCAGCTAGTTTACTCAAGCATTTCTTCGCAGGCACTTTCTTCGCTGTAATTTCTATATTAGACGAAAAAAAGTTCTATCTTTTGACCTCTGTTCTGTGAGCGTACGTCGCCCTGTAGGCTTTGCAATAAAGAATGTATGCACACTAACACAAATTCTTGTCTTTTTAGAAAGATCTCCGTCTTCAAACAGAGATTGGATTTCAACTGTTTCAAGCCTCTGTAATTACTTCAACAAAAACATACCAGAAATATCCGAGACTATTAAAGGTAACAAGCTTGGAATAAAATAGGAACTCATTATTGAGGACAAAGAGCATCAGAAGCTTGTTGAAAGTTCTAACATAATACAGTAGAATTCGCCTATAGTGACACCTGAAGGGACCGCGGAAAAAGTGTCACCATAACCGAAGTGTCACTATAGCCGAATTCTACTCAACTGTTGCGTATGCAAACGAGACTTTGCAACAGGTGTCACTATAGGCGAAGTGTCACTATAGCCAAAGTCACTATAGGCGAATTCTACTGTAACACAATAACTTTGCCACATCTGCCCAGTAGCAACCCTACTACACTCAAGTATTTCACTTGAAAATTTAAATATTTATAGTTGGACTGCTCCAGTATATGGTAGCCAAGTTATTATCACATCAAAAATCTGACGACTGGTTAGTTGCGAATATAGTTAATAACTTAATATCCTGATTTCATTAGAACATTTTATTTATGTATAGCCTACCCCAGTAGTTCTCAAACTGTGCGTCGCGACGCCCTGGTGCGTCGTTGCAATTTTCCAAGGGCGTCGCAGAAGAGTTTCGTTTCGTAGCTGAATTCAGTTTATCTTATAAAGATGAGGTTAATCCTTTGATTAGCAGTTTCAGTTGTCATCAAAGTTGTTAACTTCATTAAAACACGCCCACTGAAGTCAAGAGTTTTCAAAAAACTTTGTGGAGAAATGAATGCAGCGCATCGGAGTTTGCTCTTTTAATTTTCATCCAGGTGGCTTTCGCTTAGAAAATTCTTTGAACGCCTATACGAATTGGTGGATAAACTTCAGGCTTTTTTGCAGCAAGAAAATAATCCACTTGCAGATTGTTTAGCTCAGAACAATTTTTTATTGAAATTGGCTTACTTTACTTGTGTGATATCTTCGCCAAACTGAACATTTCTATGCAAGGGCCGAATAAAAATGACATTTCAGATAAAATTGCAGCATTCGTTAAAAAGCTGCTATTGTGGAAGGAAGATATAGCAAACCTGTATGGAAGCTCTCGATACTTCACTTTCTTGTCCAATTTGCTTGAAAAGAAAAGTATGACGCTGCCTTCAAATTTGTGAAGCATATTTGGGCAACATTTGTCCAAGCTCGAGTCAAAATTTGCAAAATACTTTCCGAAAAATTTATCAAACTACGAATGGATTTGTGATCCTTTCGTCCAACCTACTCCACTGTCTTTTACTGCACAAGAAAAAGAAGCCTACATTGACCTTTCTTGTGACAATTCCCTGAAAAGGATGTTTAATTCAGGAAATCCGGCAAATTTCTGGATTTCAATGAATGGCGATTATCCAGCTTTGGTGAAAAAAGCACTACGAATTATTATCCCATATGTCACGTCATATTTATGTGAAGCAGGATTTTCTGCCTTGGCGGTGATAAAAAGCAAATTTCGATCACCAATAAACACTGAAAGAAAAATGCGGATGGCAATTTCAAAAATTCTCCCAAGATTTAATTAACTTTGTAAAAACAAACAAGCCCACACGTCACATTAAATAATATGCATCGCTTTTTGTTGTTGTATCACCAAACAAAACTTTAATAATAAGTTTCCTCATTAACTTTTATTTGCTGGTGCGTCGCAAGTCCAGAAAACTTTTCCAGAGGCGTCGCAACAAAAAAAAGTTTGAGAACCACTGGCCTACCCTATCAAGCTACAGGTAGACCATTGAAAATCCAGTGAGGAGTTACAGACCACGAATTGCAATTGTTTGACCCTGTTGAGTGTTGACGTGGTAAAATGCTGTAAACTTAGCCTATAGCCATTTTGATGTCCAGAGTCTATATTTACGCATAAAGAATGATGTTTATTATAAATTGTAATCAAGACTTCATCTCAGTGATGTAAAACTTACATTGTAAACTACATCAGTTTACGCCTCACTAAACCAGAAACATGTTCAGATGTTCTTGAAAATAAATTGGTCATAACTGAAGTTAAATAAACGACATTCAGAGTACTGGTTTTATAAACGGAAGGCAGGTGTCCAAACAATAGTAATGAAAGTCCATCTGACAAAAAACTGACAAAAACTGATTGATGGGAATATTTATCTTTGGACTGAAAAAGCTTTTTTTAACGACTTAATCTTTGCAGTTTCGCGTAGGCTACTTGTAGAGGCTTTGAACTATTGATGCAGGCACCGAGGCACAAAGGAAAGTTTCCACTTGTTGAAGTGCTGTCTTTGCATTATTCCATTTATTAGATGCTGCTGCATGGAGAGCTGTCCTTGATATGCGTTGCTGAAGCGCACATCCTGAGAGTCGAACCAGCGCCGCTTGATATTGCAGTTTGTTTTATTGTAAAGTCAAATGAGCTACTTAACCAACTAAACTAACGAGGCAAGCGAACTTTTGTCTATGACCTACTGCGAAAAAGCAAAAGAATAAAATTTATGCCACAAATAAAGCGCTTGCAACAGGACTAGAATATGATTTTAAGGAGTTCCTCGTTGATACTTATTTCAGTTAATTGACAAAAGATCAATATTCATATTGAAGGCTGATATAATCAATGCCGCGAGACAACGCCTCCAGCGTGTGGGATGTAATCATTCAAAAATGTCTTCTTTGTTGATGGAATGAGCAATTATGAGCAAGGCTATCAAAAGTGAGATTATGGTTTGGAGCTACTGCATTTTCCACTTTTTCTGCTTTCCTCAAATAAAAGACATCATGCCTTGACTTTGTAATAACTTTCCGTCGACATTATAAAGTGAGTTGTTTTTTTATTTTACATTTACTGATTGATACATTTTTGTCACAGACTTGTCCAACTGCACCTACGCTCTAAGAGAGGAACAAATATCATCCGCAGGTAAGAGTTAAAGAAAGCGATATTTCACTGACAAAGTATGCTCACAATATGCAGTATGCTGCAACAATTGCAACAAGGGAAGTGTGGATTTTCAACATGATTGTGTATTGTGTGGATTGTGTACAGAATTTCTCACTATGCGAGGTACACAAAACGATTTTGAAACTTTGGATAAGCCCAAACAATAACAGAAGGGCTCTGATTGAACGCCAGTTTAGAGTCTACCATAGGAGTTGTTCAAAAAAGAAATAAAAATATGGCTTATAGACAAATTTTGACTTTGTAACTGAATTTATTCAAATATCACGTGGGCTAAATCAATTTGCGAAACCTATCAAAATACATCTTAACGATATTGGAGTCATACGGATACAAGGATAGCCTACATTATGTTGGCCTACCAGACGTAGCTACAAAGAACATTTTAGAAAAAAGAAACTATTTAGGCAAATAGTGTCAGTCATTAATAAGTTGTAATACTGCAGCATTAAAAACATAAATTTATTAGGGCAAGATAACATTTAGGAGGTGGGGGATTGTTCCCCCTAGTCTCCCCGCGTAGCTACGTCCCTGTTTACATATATATATTTTTAGGCTTTCATCGATACATATATTGCCACACATAGTAATTTCAATGTAGCTCATTCAATGCATATTGCCCTAAGTCTTTATTCCATTTCAGTATTCCTTAACTGCTTCATCGCCTACAAGGGGTCTAGAGTAGAGTTTTGCGATCACTTAGAAACAACGATAGGAGCAATTCAACATAAAACACAAATTGCTATTTTAATATGTTTTCAGTACCGGTACGATAATGTGTTGTTGCAAAAGGAATTTTAGTTGTAAAATATGTAAATTTAGACACCTATTCTATTTGAATAAGGACCTTCTGATGATCTTCCTTTTAGGGTGAAACAAGTTGTCAAGGGTTTAGAGACTAATAACTATATTTGAATTAAATTTAGACACCTGTGAAAATTAAAGCGTAAACGTTTTGAAGGTACACATTCAAGCGAAGTTGTGGTTAACATTTGGAAGGGTACATTCAAAACTCTTGACATGGACGGAGACTCTTACCTTTCCCGTGATGAGCTCGCGCAGGTTTTTCTCTATTTCAACCCAAACTCAAATGTAAGTTTGAATAATTGGTAGTCGTCTGCTTTTGCAACTCAGACAATTCACAGTATATTGTAATCTACCTGTTTGCTTGTAATATTAACAATGTTATGGTTTTATTTATTGTGCTTTGCAACTGCTGTGGTCTTTGAGCGACTGGGTTCATTTTTAATTTTATATCAGGTTTACGATGTCGTCACATTATTATCCGACTTATTATCATTTCGTTACACAAGAAAGAACACAATCGGTACCGTTTTAAAGTCTTCGGTCTGACCCGACCTGAAATCGATCTTAGATCTACCAGCTTCAGAGCCAAAAGCAAAACCACTCAGCCACTGAGCTGGTGTCTTCAGTGTTGCCCGACCTACTGCAAAATCAATTTCAAATTTAAAAGCACTTGAGCCGAAGGCGATAACCGATGATGGTTCTGATGTCCATGAGAGACATAAAAATAGAAAGTAGAAAAAAAGGTCAAACAATTTGCCCCAAACAACTGATTAATTTATTTTAGATGTCTGCCAGTAAGATTGCCAGCAACATTCAAACATTTTTGCAAGAAGACTTATTGGACCAGCCTCGGTTCCTTCAAGCTGTAACTGTTCTTCTGTTTGGTAAATACGTGAATATATTAAAGCTCGGTAAATATTTTGAATTTCAAATATATTTGGGGGTTTTACTAATTTTATGAAAGTTTACTAACTGCAAGATGGTGAGTAATCAATTTTTATTAAATTTGAGTAGCCTATCTTAAATTAAAAGTGCATCTTCTGTTTTTTTTTTTTTATAAACTTCATTTATTTTGCAAATAAGTAAAAGTTGCAATATAGACCTGTAGTGTAGACTGCTAGTCTTGTTAGAATTTAGATTATTTTTCGTCACTGAAGTGGTTGCATGCACAATGAGGTGAAACAGTTGGGCTTGCATGACTTTGAAAGATCAACTCACTTGCGGTAACCAGAAGTAGGTATTGGTACTGTACATATAATTCGATATTGATAAGCGGCGCTTATTTCAAAAAGCACCAAAAGTGACACATGACATTAACGAAATTCAATAGGCGCCTGGTGCTTTTGTGGATGCTATCAGATAAAATAATCTTCAATCTTTGCGTCATAAACCATTTTTTTTGTATTTTTTTTTAATAAAGGACGCTGAAACCACTTGGCTTGATTTGCATGTTAAAACGTAGCCGACATATAAAATACTTCCATGGCCTTAAAAAATAATTTTTAAGATAAGCTACAAATTGCCTTACCTTACAAAGCACTCCAAACCAACAAAAAGTTTCGAAAAATTTTAGAAACATTTTAGGTATCCAGACCTATTGCATGGACACGAATAGATTATAGAATAGACTATGTTGCAGTTTTTTACAGCATGTAGCCTACACTGTACAGTATTGCGTAAGAATCGTTTGTCCTACGACAACGGAGTATTTTTTGATAAGCAGTGAAAAAAATTAGATGTTGCCATAAAAAATTAGTATTATCTACAATATTGTTACAGCGCTGTAGTTTTCTTTTGTAATCTTCACGCCGTTTATATGGTAGCTATATTACTGTATGCTGACTCAATGCATTAAGCCTTAGGTATTAAGTTACGATATTGCAAAAAATATTATTGCGCACATGTTATTGGTAGAATTGTTTGAGCTTCAAGGTTAGCACCCTTAAACTGAAAAAAAAAATTAACTTTCTTCAATGTCTATGGCAGCTATTAAGTAACATAACTGGCAAATAAGCATTTTCATAAACTGTTATGAAGTCGCACATCGGCATATTGTCCAGCATGTCAAACATTATTATTGTGGCAACAATTTCTTTGATGTATTTTATAGGATCTTCAGAAAATAAAGCATGGTTCAATGTGACATCAGCCAAACAGCTTCGAGGGAAGGAACTCTTATGTTCGACTTTGCACTCGGCCAGAAATGACGTCATGACTCAACTGCAAAGAAATGAGGAATGCATAAGTTTGTACACCAGCACTTTGAATAGGTTTGTGTTTTTGTTTGTGCAATTGCATTTGTAAACATGAAGTTACTTTGTAACTTTTTGGACCAATTTATTTTCTTAGATCTGTCTCAGCACATCCACATAATGTTGTACTGTATAGCCTACACCTACGATTTTGTGCTTTGCTGTTTTAAAATCGCTAGATTTTTACAAAAACTATTTTTTTTCTTGACGTTTTTACATCAGACGCAACGCTTTGCAAATTGCTGAAGAAGGTCAAAAAATGTAAGTCGTGGTAGGTTTTTGTTCCATTTTGATTTTTGCTAATCTTTCGTTATTTGATTTCACTTTTGCAGTGTTTTGGACAAAGACAAATTTATCGCCACGGATTATATATTCACTGTAGCGGACGCAGACAAAAACGGAATAGTCACTTTGGAAGAATTGAACAACTTTTCCGTAGAAGGAGCCAATAAAAAATCAGATTGCAACATCGCTTTACTCTTCGATAAAAACGACATTTTCTTCAACTCAAAGAATATGACAAATTTGATGCCAGACGAAATAGCTTTATTGAACAGCAAAAGTGAGGGTAAGATTTAAACCAATGGACAGATTTTTTTGAGGAAAATTAACATGAGTTTTCAATAATTTTGCAATTCAAATTTGTACTTTTAAATACCTTACTTTAAAATAAATAATAGATTTTGCTATCTGGGTTTTCTATTGCTAAATGTCACCGAGCCCACTTAGCTAAATCTGTCTATTTTACATTGTTTCAACGTCCGGATACGTTGAATCAATTTAAAAAGATCTATTTTGTTTGTCCGGACTCATAGATTGCTCAAGAGCACTTATTGCGGGAACTTTTATTACATTAAAATGTTGTTTGTACATTTAAAATTATAGATTTTTAAAAATAACCTCAAAAATTCCCTAAAAGAGCGTGCATATCGTGATAGCCACTTGGTCTATTTAAAATCATTGGGTTGGCTGTGTCTATGGTAAGACATTTTTTCGTGAGGTTTTCTTTGCTTACCTTGCTTTTCTTGATGATCTAATGTTCTAATCTAAACTAACCGCACCAGGAGCTGTGTCTCCCACGTTGCCGTTTAACACTCTTGATAACGCACCACGACCAACCAACATGACAATTGTCTATAGGCCTATCAATTTTTTTTTATTGTTTTGCCTTTTTTTTCTCCCAGACACCACTTGTTGAGTTTTCCTCATTTGTTTTAATCTTTTAATTTCTCAAGGTGTTGCAAATTTTTCATATAACCTATCTGCTTTCAGCTGGTGGGTACACATTCTTAGAGTTCTTCTTATCTTGAAGTTCGACACGTAATTTATGTCAATAACGTAATCTTAACGTTTTCATGCGAGTGTTGTTACCTTTACTGACGTGTTGAAAACGTTTTGTTAGGTTAGTCGGCTTGTTATGGTGCGAATTTGCAGGAAAAATGCCTCAAGCTAAGATTGTTCTTAAGATTTTGCTAATATTTGCACATGAATACAGTGTGGCCTGCTTGAAGACAACAACTCAGCATTTTTAAAGTATTCAAACAATCATACGTTTACAAGTAGGCTAAAATGTAACTTTATAAATTCGACATTCAAAAGAACATGGCAGCATTCATTTTTGGAATAATTCCAATTGATGGTGGAAATTTTTATCTTCGAATTAAGAGAACTGCTTTGAAAAGTTAACCAAGGTAGTTTTGCATGTTTGTGAAGGCTTCGTTTAAAATACAATACTGACGCAGGCCCAGTCACCGAGGTTGACAAAATGCAGTTTGCTTTTGAAATGTTGCCTGTCAATTATTCCAACATCTAGGTGGCATTGAATGGATAGTTTTTCTTGAAATGTGTTGCTCAAACCAGGGGCGCCGGAAGCGGGGGGGCAGGGGGGGCGAATGCTCCCCCTGCCCCCAAATTTTTTGCAGATGGAGGGGCAGGGGGGGCAATGGTGCCCTTTTAAAGTCATGTAAGCTACTGCACATTTTGCAATATAACAATTTCTGCTATTCGCTTTTAGCCTAATTATAATCTTTCATTTTTGCCTCAAAATAATACTTACGGCACAAAATTTTGCAACACAGTACAGGCCTTAAAACTCGTTTTTTTTTTCGGCAGCCATCGTGGCCTACCGGGAGCTCCTTCTCGGCGGCCAAATCTGCGTGCTTGGAGGCCAAAATACAAAATAAAAATAACGATAGCACAAGTAAATAGAATTAAACTTGCAACAATGCTAAAATGATGACTTAGCGTTGTTGAAGTCTGAGCCTGGGCGACGTCCTACAATAGAATCGCTGCACCACGCAATAACTGCTTTATCGGGATTGTAATCCAGTACTATTCAAACAACACTCGCACGAGTGTCTCCAATGTGGCTGATTTTATAAAAGTTCGCTACTCCCCTAGAATTCTTTTTAGCAACGAAAAACAACGTTCGACATGTGTTGACGATGACGGCAAGGTAATAAAATAAGTATTTCAATGCCTAAAACATTAGGCTACTTGTAGGCTTTAACTGCCCTTTATCAGAACTGACGATGCACTAGCAAGTGCAAAATTATTTTTCTGTTACATCTACTGACATCTGATCCTGTTGCCTTAGCAATTGAGGTTTTAGCTATTTCAATGATGTACATTACTAAAAAACATTACTAAAAGAAGCATAATTTTTGCAAAATATGATCAAAAAATGTTTTCCCCATTGATGTCAACTAACTTTGTTCTCCTTTTTAACAACGGTTCAATGTCCGACAACATCGAATCGACATAAAAACGACAATATTGCCAGCCGATGTAAATTAGCAATTCGGTTTAAGACTTTGTAAAAATAAACGTCGGGAATTACAAACAAGACTTACAGCGCTGGCGATCGCAGATGGATATTCCATCAATAACAAAGATTCCCCACACAATGCAACAGTGGCGATTATGACGCGCTGACCTAACTTTGCGTCACTCTTTGATACTGCATGCTTTCGACAGTTAATCCACGATCATTGTATTGCGAAATTAAATAATTGGCTAGGAGAGACCGGCGGCCAAACTTGGCCGATTGAGGAGGTAGCACCGGCGGTTCATTCAAGCACTACTTAGCGGCCATGGCCGCAGGCTGCTTTAAGGCTTGACAGTAGGTTACATCATTATAAAATAGCATGATGCCCTTCTTTGTATACCGGACACTTGTAGGCTATCATTACTCAATACACAGTGAGCTGATAGATTAGCATTATCGCTATGTCTTATCTTAAAACTTGAAAAAAAATTGGCCTTTTAGTAAACAAAAGTGCCCTTTTTTCGTAATCTTGCCCCCCCAGTCAAAAATCGTTCCGGCGCCCCTGGCTCAAACGCACGCCCCGACAATTGAACCAACGCTACCTGATCGTATCGTTACCTTGTTCACTGTTGGACGAATATTCAACTGAGCTACTGGTGCTCTTCATAGAAGTGACGCAGCATGCCCAGAAAAAGTGTTAACAACTATGTTTTATTGGCAGATGACAAACTGGAGCTTTCTATATTATCTCGCAAGCAGCACAAAGCGTGGAATGCCTTTTGCCAGACAACCGTTGATGCAATCAACAAATTTCCTGTCGCTGCAGAATGGGCCGACTCGACGACGAAAGAACCTGTTACCGCTACCACTGAAAAACCAAGCATAACATATCTGCTAGCTCAGCTTCAAAGTCGGATCAAACAAAAACATATTACCTTGGAGCCCAAAGTGATAAGGGAGCTTCTCAACTCTCTTCGAGGTTTTACCCAAACAGTCAATCCCACAGTCACCGTTGAAGAAACCACATTTCTCCAACTGTTATCAACTACAGCAGCAGCACCAACGACTGTTGCTGAAACAACGTTGCCAGAGGTAATACAAGTTGAAACCACGCAAGATGAAGTTCACATAACGTCACAAAACATTCTCAGATCCGAAATGACGACATCTAAAGTAGATGGCCTTTCAGCGGTTGTCCGTGACGTCCTAAAAGACCTTGAAAATGAGAATGACACTGGATCAGATGGAGCTCAAGATAAAGAAATGGAATCTCTATTGAAGCAATTGAATACTACCACTGAAAGTGAAAACAAGAGCGATAAGGAGCAAACGAAAGAAGAAACAGAGTTATATGAGCTTTTGGAGGAGTACAGGAACGACATGCACATGGAACAGAATGATGCAAATACTCCTGGAAAACCTAAACAGCCGTCTCATAGCATATCATCGGAAGAAGTTGAATTACAGGAACTGTTACAGAAAGCTATTCGTGAGCAAACGTTGGAGTAAAAACACAACAAGTTCATGTAATGTACAAATGTCTATGGCTGCAATGTAAGCTGCAAAACAAAGTTATACTCGACATTGACCTAATGTGGGGGCCGATATCTGATAAACATTTCAAACAGATTCTTAGTGATGCGTGTATAGACTACGGCATGGAAGTAATTGTATGTTGTTTATTACAAAATTAGGCCTACATGTTGCAAATCAATAAGGTTTAAAGTCTGGTGCTCAATTTAATTTTGCATGGAACAGATTTGTCATGGTATACAGTTATTGTCTATTGTGGACAAGTATGAAAACCAATTCATGTTCAATATCTTACGTTTACGAAGCATTGAGCTGCTTCTTTACTGAAAAAAGCTCACCTTTTGATGAAAGCATTAAATTAATATGAAATATCGCAGGTTAGGCCTACCATCGTTGGCATGAATTACCATCACAGGTAACCCACACTATGTCTTTTTTTTTAATTAAAGTGCACTACATTTTGTCAACAACCAATCATATTATTGTTGATGAGCCTGTTTGTTTGTGTAAACTATTTGCAATAACTGCTTTGTTTATTTTTGAATTATTTTTTACTTTTCCGTGTCTCGTGTTTGTTGTAATATCACTTGACACAAATGGAAAGAAGTTTTTCCATTTGCTGTCAAACTTAAAAAAGCAAGAAAAATGCATTAGGCTGTAAGAATTGAACAGTCCTTTTATATTTTCGCAGTGAAAGTTTTATTTCCGAAATTAAAACAGTTCATCGAAATGTTCGACTTTGTAGTGTGTCACTCTTGCAGATCAATGGAAAGCGAGGTTTTTGTTGCCCAATCTGAAAATGTAGGCCAACACCCGAAGAAAAATTAGGCTCTATCAATGATATCAGCCTACCCATTTAAGGTAAATGTATGAATAAAATTCTTCTGTAAATCCCTGATAAAATTTGTGATCTATTCGTATTTCAACAAATTCATTTTTTGTTAAAATTAAATTCCTGCAATCTCTTCAATTAATGCGTTGGTTTCGCGAACCAACGAACGATTTATGTACAAAACCAGCATTTGTTTCTAAACGTCCTAGGATAATTGATCGATGCGGCGGAATGTTTTTAAACTTAAATCAAACAAAATTCTATTTTGCTTTGGTTTCATTTCGAGTCTTCTGCGTGAAAAACTTCGTTACGGTACACTTTAAACTCCCTTTCATGAAGTGAAATCTTGCTTCATGATAACTCAAATAAACAGACGGGTCAAGGGTTATATTCTACAGCAGACTGACCAGCAAAGTGTTTGGAAATGCAATCATTACTTATTGTTACATTTTGCAAGGAGGTTTCCAACTTGCGAAGAAGCTGTCGGAGTTAAGCAAAAAGTGTTGCCAGATGTTTTACCAATTTCAAGCAGATATGCAAATTAATAGTTGCACCTGCCAGTTGCTCAAAATTAATCTAAAACAATTTATAATTAACTTAACCTGTAATAACATTTGTAATTTTTTTATAGCACTTAATTAAAAACAAAATTATATGCTTATGAAATATTCTACTTAAAATGATATCATGCGCAAACTATTCTGTCGGTTAGCCTACCAGCCCAGAGAGCAAATCAACCCTTTTTTGCATTGATTCAACGATCAATGGACGTTTATTTATTGATCAATGTAAAAAAAACTAATTTGTTGGCTGAAAATAGACATGAAGCTTTTCTGACAGTCTGTTGGGTGCGCTAGAATTGTTTCAACCGCCTTCGCTTGGTTTTTGTATCTTTAACCTCGAACTGACAAAGCCTTAATAGGTTATTTCTGGCAGTTTTGCATAGGCTACTTGCAGAGGCTTTTGACGCAGGGCCGGTTACCGAGATTGACAGAGTGAAGTTTCCGATTGTTGACGTGCTGTTGTTGCCGGGGAATTATTCCATCGGTTAGGTGCCGCTGAATGGAGAGCAGTCCTCAGTATGTGTTGCTCAAGCGCACACCCCGAGAGTCGAACAAGCACCGCTTGATCTTGAAGCTCTTTTGTTCACGAAGTCACGCGCTAATCAACAGAGCTATCGCTTGACCTCAACGTTGAACTTAATAGCTTGGCGCTGCAGCGGGACGAAAGATCGATGCACAGAACACAAGCAGACAAAAAGAAGCACTCAATGCGACTCGTTTACTCCGCAGGTGCAAACCGAACAGCCAGCAATAACGAAACATAAGGAACTGTATTGATCAATAAATATGGAAAAATATAAATTAATCGCTGAACTCTTCTATCGTGACGTCATCTTCGTCCTCAGCGCACTCCGACTTGGATATGACGTCACCGCCGGTTGCCCTGACGTCAGTATTGTCGCTGACGTCATCTCCGATTTGATCCGACAGACGGTCGTCGTGGCTGTGCATGGTTTATTGATGTGAATAAATATTGAACTAACGCCGAAAAGATTATATTAGGAAGGTACAGAAAATCGCTTCTTCTAACTTGCATAACAACATTAAAGTTATAACTACTAGCACAGGTCTTCAACGGCCCCAAAGTCACAGATAAATTAGAAAGAGCAAACCATTTTGAGAGGAAAAATGTTTCACCAAAAGTTTGTGGAGTAACTACAGTAGTTTCAAAATCAACAAAGCTATTCGAAAAACAGTTCAAGGAAAAATATTTTAAAACTAAAAGATTTTGGTCGATTTTGATAGATTTACATCCTTCGATAGACCTCAATCTATCGAAACTGTTTTGTGATAAAAAAAAAAACATCCCACCTTCGAAAAGATTTCCAATTGGGAAGAGCCACCACTTCTCTGAGAAAATTCCTCTGAGGAGGATCAAACTTAGATGCAAGATGAACTAAACACGGAAGAGCATCTTCTTGCTTCCAAAAGAGTCGATGAGAATTGATGCGGTTTTCTTGCTCCTTTCTTTTAACTTCATACCAGGTCGGTTTGTGGATGGGTCTCCATGTCCCGGAGGAGCTCGCACAGGAGTCGGATGTTGCTCGTTTGGAGTTGGCATATATGAGACCACGAGATGCAAGGACTCCTGAGAGCAAGATGCGTGGTGAGATAAATCAAAGTTTAAACAGACATAACTAAGCAACAACACTACATTTAACATTATAAAAACAAAAAACAACAAGCGAACGTTTTCGGCTAGTCATATAGCCCTTTTCAAGCCTATAAGAAAAATACATTATTGAAAGAAATGCTAAAGAATCATATAGTATCACAGCAAAAAATATGGTCAAATCTAAACATTTGAGAAACTGCCTCGCTCACACAAAATGATAACTGAAAATTACACAGCGCAACGGGTCAAGTATTTCAGAGGTAAAATTAATTGATTGTTCAGACAAGGACTCAGGCAGATTACGCAAGAATGACAGAAGCACAAGAGATAGTGGCACAAAACAAAGTAATGCGAAAAGCACAAGACGTCATAATTTAATCAAAAAACTGTTAAAAGATAAGAAGCTCCGCAAGCAAATAATTGCCTGTTGAGCCCTGGGTTTAAAGATTGGATGATCAATGCCTCATGAATTTTGGTTTCGAATTCGGACAAACACTTACGTACAATTTTGAAAGACTGCAATGACGGTTTATTATTTGAGCACGATTGGCAGTTTCTAATATGGTCTTTAATTGCACTGTTTTTATTAAAATTAGCCAAATTCAAATGCTCTCCCACTCTCGTCACCAAATGTCGCGTGGTCATACCAATGTATGACGATCTCGCATCATGCGAGCAAGTGAACTTATACACGACGTTAGAACATAAGCGGAAAGGAGTTTTGGACTATAACTGAAAATAATAACCAGCTTTAAATGTTTTATAAACGGGAAAAATCTTAACGTTGAACTTCAATGCAATAAATCTGGACAAACTTGTGGCAAAACGTTTGGATTCCTTGCCAACAAACGGGATTGTTAGAAAGTTTTTGAAATCAGGCTCCTCAACTGGAGACGTAGTGGAAACCGAATTCAAAAACCCTCTAAGAACCTTATTAAAAAACCAAGTCGGATAATGATTAGCACCAAAGTATGAGCGTAATTTATTAATTTCATTATTGAAACAGTCATTGTTCGAGCAAATGTCTCGAGCTCGCGAGATAAGGCACTTGATCAAAGCAGATTTGTAATTAGACGGGCAAACAGCGCTGAAATTAAGGAAAAGATTAGTGTTTGTCGGTTTACGCCAGACCCAAGTATCAAATCCATTACCATTTATTTTGATTTCTACATCCAAAAAAGGTATAGTCTCCGTGGCTTTTTCTACAGTAAAATTTATGTTTGGATGTTGCGTATTGAGTACTTCAAGAAACTGTGAACAAGAATTATCGTCATCAAATATGGCAAAAATGTCGTCAATATAACGTAGGTAAAGCTTGGGAAAGAATTGGGAAGTAGTTTCAGAAAAAATCTTATTTTCAAGGTGGGCTAGAAAGAAATTGGCAAGAGTGGGACCCAGAGGCGAACCCATAGCCACTCCGTCAATTTGCTTGTACAGTTTATCTTTGTATAGAAACATGCCCTCTGTGGCTAAATGCATCAATTTGATAAAAATGTCTTTTTTGATGAGCGGGTGGTTTGGCTGGTCTTCTGCATATATGTAATTCGCGATAATGTCGATCGTTTCTTTTAAAGTTTCACTAACCTTAGTTCAATAAAGCTCAGTTTGCTAGAAGAAGAAGTCTTACGATTCGGCCTAAACCACCCAATTCTTCCAAAACAAATTGATTCAAACAATATGAAAGCGAGTATAGAACAACTTATGAGTTCTCTGAAAAGAAATGGAGATATTTCAATCAACTCTGATGATAAAGACGAAGTTAAATTTATTGTAAAACGTTTTATGTGTAATGCTAAAAGAGTGTGTTCATCCAAAAGAAATCAAGCAATTCATCGCACACTAAAGTCCCTGTCTTTAAATCAGTCTATTAAAGTATGCAAATTTGATAAAGGAAAAGGAACGGCAATTTTGGACACTGCAGATTATTTTTCAAAATTGGACAGAATTGTGAGCGATGAAACTAAATTTGCTATAATCAATGAGAGTACTAAAGTTCATCCAATTATTTCAAAAGAAAGGTCCATCGAGTATTATGTAAAAAGATATCTCAAGAAATTTGGAAAAGAAGTAACTCAAAAACTGATTCCCTCGGGCAGCAGCCCAGGTAAGCTGTATGGTTTGATTAAAGTACATAAAAAGGACAATCCAGCCCGTCCAGTTGTGTCAATGATTTCGACTCCGGAATATGCTCTGGCTAAATTCTTAGACAATATTATTAAACCTTACATGCCAAAAAAGTACATGCTCGACTCAACCAACGATTTTCTGGACAAGCTGAAAGATTTTCAATGTGCTCCAAATCAAGTAATGGTCAGTTTTGATGTACAATCGCTATTCACTAACGTCCCTTTAAAAGAAACGATCGACATTATCGCGAATTACATATATGCAGAAGACCAGCCAAACCACCCGCTCATCAAAAAAGACATTTTTATCAAATTGATGCATTTAACCACAGAGGGCATGTTTCTATACAAAGATAAACTGTACAAGCAAATTGACGGAGTGGCTATGGGTTCGCCTCTGGGTCCCACTCTTGCCAATTTCTTTCTAGCCCACCTTGAAAATAAGATTTTTTCTGAAAATACTTCCCAATTCTTTCCCAAGCTTTACCTACGTTATATTGACGACATTTTTGCCATATTTGATGACGATAATTCTTGTTCACAGTTTCTTGAAGTACTCAATACGCAACATCCAAACATAAATTTTACTGTAGAAAAAGCCACGGAGACTATACCTTTTTTGGATGTAGAAATCAAAATAAATGGTAATGGATTTGATACTTGGGTCTGGCGTAAACCGACAAACACTAATCTTTTCCTTAATTTCAGCGCTGTTTGCCCGTCTAATTACAAATCTGCTTTGATCAAGTGCCTTATCTCGCGAGCTCGAGACATTTGCTCGAACAATGACTGTTTCAATAATGAAATTAATAAATTACGCTCATACTTTGGTGCTAATCATTATCCGACTTGGTTTTTAATAAGGTTCTTAGAGGGTTTTTGAATTCGGTTTCCACTACGTCTCCAGTTGAGGAGCCTGATTTCAAAAACTTTCTAACAATCCCGTTTGTTGGCAAGGAATCCAAACGTTTTGCCACAAGTTTGTCCAGATTTATTGCATTGAAGTTCAACGTTAAGATTTTTCCCGTTTATAAAACATTTAAAGCTGGTTATTATTTTCAGTTAAAGTCCAAAACTCCTTTCCGCTTATGTTCTAACGTCGTGTATAAGTTCACTTGCTCGCATGATGCGAGATCGTCATACATTGGTATGACCACGCGACATTTGGTGACGAGAGTGGGAGAGCATTTGAATTTGGCTAATTTTAATAAAAACAGTGCAATTAAAGACCATATTAGAAACTGCCAATCGTGCTCAAATAATAAACCGTCATTGCAGTCTTTCAAAATTGTACGTAAGTGTTTGTCCGAATTCGAAACCAAAATTCATGAGGCATTGATCATCAAATCTTTAAACCCAGGGCTCAACAGGCAATTATTTGCTTGCGGAGCTTCTTATCTTTTAACAGTTTTTTGATTAAATTATGACGTCTTGTGCTTTTCGCATTACTTTGTTTTGTGCCACTATCTCTTGTGCTTCTGTCATTCTTGCGTAATCTGCCTGAGTCCTTGTCTGAACAATCAATTAATTTTACCTCTGAAATACTTGACCCGTTGCGCTGTGTAATTTTCAGTTATCATTTTGTGTGAGCGAGGCAGTTTCTCAAATGTTTAGATTTGACCATATTTTTTGCTGTGATACTATATGATTCTTTAGCATTTCTTTCAATAATGTATTTTTCTTATAGGCTTGAAAAGGGCTATATGACTAGCCGAAAACGTTCGCTTGTTGTTTTTTGTTTTTATAATGTTAAATGTAGTGTTGTTGCTTAGTTATGTCTGTTTATGGTTTAAAAGAGTTACCTCTCTACCCAAATTGTAAATCAAAGTTTCCCTTCCAAATCAATTGAAGATATGAAAACGTTAAATTAACGCGACGAAAGAAAGTCTTGTGAAACCGTAGAGTTTAAGAAGGTACAGGTAGCCTACTGTCAATCACAACAAAAGTGAAACGCCCTTCAAAAACTACAAAAATCAGAACCTTGCCGACTACAAGACTGCCCAATACGGAACGACGACATGTGTACCATCAAGTATCAAGAACTGTGTTTGCAAGATCATATGCAAGAAATGCAAGGAAAGCTACATAGGCAGCACGATCTCCCCACTCCACTCCCGCTTGAAAGAACACCTTTGCTCAGATAAAAGTTCGGTCTTTGATCATCAACAATAGTGTCTCGCCGACTTTGAGTTTACAATGATTGGAGAAAACGACGCGGTACAATTGAGGCCATTGTCATAAGCAGACAAAATCCAAAGACCAACAACCGTGCCGAAAGGGAAGAATTACGTTGTCTAATCTATCAATCAACTCATTCAACAAAAATTCACAGCAAAAACACCTTAACAACACAGAAACTGCAGAAGACAGCAGCCTCAAGCCAAACGAAAGAGCCGCATGAAAGAACAACTCACTGACTTCAACATCATTCGTCATAGCACATGACTTGGGAACAGTGTTCCGAAAGCAAGTGCAAACCGCTATTACCTTAGCGAACTCGCGGCATCACACTAAAACAGGTCGTTAGTATCTACAATTATACATGGTGAAGTAAGCAACGATCATGCTGCTACAAGCGAAACTCAATCTATTGCACAACAAAAGTAGTTTCCCATGATGCTCGCGCAAATGGCAAGAAAACAACGTAAATTTAGATGTCATTCAAGCAGTGGCGGATCTACCGGGTGGGCCTGATTGGTACAGGCCCACCCAGATTGACAGTGGGCCCACCCAAAACCAGATTCATAAAAAAACAACTTATTAATGAGTATAAAGACTTAGCTAAACGTGAGCTGGTAGCCGTGTGTGTGCGATTCCTTCACGGAGGTGTCATCAAAGAGCGGGCAGTGGGCTTTGTTGCGACTGCAGACTTGTCCGCAAAAGGAATATCAGAAAAAAAATTTTGAAGGTGCTTCAACCACTAAAATTGGATCCTGCTCTCTGTGTCGGGTTTTGTTTCGATGGAGCATCGGTCATGTCGGGGCACACGGGAGGGGTTCAGGTTATTTTGAAAGAAAACGAAAAAGTTCGTTTTCATGCTTGTGGCTTTTTGCAAACTGTTTCAAAACAGTGATTTTGCTACCAAGGGCCTGCAGAGCTCAACACTTTGTGTGACAGACTGTCTATCACTGGTTGAAGCACTGAAAGCTATGCAACTTTCCGCGAGGATTCGAAAGGTGACTTTGGTCACGTGCTCAAACTGACAGAAGAACTGATGGTAAAACATGAGACAACTAACAGGGACGTGGTTGCTTCTCGTGAACGCAAGCTGCCTTCGAAGTATGACAAGTCTGTTGTCACCACAACGCTGGGAAAAACGTCGGCTGTCAAGAGCAATGAAGATTTAACGGCGCTGTAGAACTGTATTCTTGACAGGGATATAACGGAGTTAAACTGCCGCTTTATGGACGACACGTGGGCCTATGGATTAATGAGAGCAGTGGGCTCTTTCGCACCTGGATCTGCCACTTTTGGCGAAAAAAAAACATTCTAAATGGTCTTTGTGCACTGCATGGCATTGAAATCGCAGATGCTGAACATGCTGTATTCATTCAACACATCAGACGGAAAATGGATCGGGAAAACTTTCCTACATTAATGGAAGTACTGCCCTGCTGACATTTTCCCGAACATGAACAGTGTTTTAAGGACCATCATAACACTGCCTTCCACGTCCTGCAGCGTTGAGAGACTTTTCTCTGCAACAAACACGATCCAAACGCGCTTGAGATCATCCATGCAGGCTGGACGCCTTAACAAGTAACAACTTGACACATTTGTCTTTTGAAAGAACTCATCGACAGTTCGGATTATGATGACATAATCAACTTTTTTAACTCGAAACCTGGGAGACTCCGCCTTGTGTAGAAGCTCCGGTAACACTAAGTTTTTGTATGTTGGTCCGCCGTGGCATTATTGCTGAAGGCCCACCAAGATATTTCCTAGACCCACCCATAAATTACTTTCTGAATCCGCCACTGCTTCAAGGTAGTGTCTGATCGGTGAATCCAGATATGGTTACATGGCTTCAACGTTTGTAGACGTTAAATCGATGCAAAAAAAGTTGGAGGATTTTGATAGCTGGTTACCGGTGACATGGTTAATGCTTAATGGTCCAAATTTGGTTGCGGTGTTTTCAAATCATGTTCTGAGGAATATGACATCAGCGCATTCGAAACCCTTTGTAGCACTCAGCAACAAGCAGTTGGATTTCAGAATCAAAGTTGCAGCGCTACCTTGCAGACAATTTTCGTTATAAATGAGATTTGTAAAAGATAAAACGAAAATTTGGACCTTTCTGTAACAAACGCAAAGGTCAACAACAGAGAAAATGAAACCACATCTTTCTTGTCCTTAACCCTCAATCCTCATCCAAAGGCATCTTCTTGTGTTTGAGGCCGCTGCAGGTCACGTTTTAAGCCAAGGCGCAGCAACCAATAAGTTGTGTGTTCATCGAGCGTTGTTACGTCCACAAACCACATATCTATCCTGGGGTCCGTAATAAGAGGACATTGGAAGATAATAGGGTAAGCAGTCTGAAAATCTGAGCCACATGCCCAAGATGGTGAGTCGACGAGGCCCCATTGAAATATGTTGCTATTGAAACAGCCCACCCCAGTTCGCAAGCGATACTAAGGGCATGAAAATCTATTTCGAAAGCAGATTTTCCAGATATTTACAACACTGTCACAACATTCTTAACAAAAGCTGTTCCATTCTAAAATAGGGTAATGAAAAAGTTACAAAACGCTGACGCTTAACTAAAACAGACGGCTTAAATTATACGCCAGCGGTTGAAGTTTACAATACATTCCGAAGCATGTAACGAACACATGCTTTCACGGTCGCATGCAGGAATTACGTCTGCAAACAATCTTTCACCTTCATATCTGTCCAAGTGAGTCAATGCTCCTGAAGAAGGATCGCTAGATGTCAGTGGTGAGTTCATCATATCAGAAAGGCTTAGATAATCTGAAGCAGTGGTGATGTCCTCTATTGGATTGTTGTCGTTAAAAGCGAGGTAGTTGTGGTGAAGGAAAAGGCTGAAAGCGCTTCCGGAAAGACAACACTGATCAAGAATATCCTGAAAGCGGAAAAAGCGGCACTGGGTTAGTAGAAGAAGCGGAAATTACAATCAGTGATTCACATTATAAGCAAAGCATTATCAGTTGTTAGTAATAATAAAATACTTTCACAAACCAACGCCTCTGTGCCAGTGGGCTTTATTAACCAAGTAATAAAACTCTGTTTAACCAGGCTTTAAAGTCAATGCTATTTTCGTTTTGTTTTCAATAACACTGAAATTCTAAGGTCCGACACATGCAGTACATGTCAAGCATCTTCAACGACTTCTTTTACCTCGGGTTGCACCAGCAATGGGTCTCTGTAAGTTTCATTCTTTCTTATGCTACTTTCTTGAGCTGGCTTTTGTCCTGCAACAATACCCAGATTTGTTTAAGGCCACTCGTGTACAAGTCATTTCCGAGGCTTATTCCTGTGTGCGGTGAACATTTGCAAGGGATTTAAACTACGAATGTTGAAAGGTGGAAGTTGAAATATTTTGTCAGTGAGCACAGAGCTGCTTTTACAGCATTTAGTGTACAGTGCTTTTTAAAACAAGATATATTTCGCATGCCAAATGTCAAAAGACAAGTTATATTGAACCAACAGCGATCTATATACAGTAAATGCGTCATTTGAGTTTACCATGGTTGAACCTTAAGGTTTGTATTTTAGTAAGAACAGCCCAGCCGCTACGTAGTGGTAATGGCATTTCATGTAAATGTTACACAGTATTCGTTCACAGAGAGATGTGGACATTGTAATCAGTGCTTCATTCAAGATGCGATTTGTAACATTTTACATTAATTGACGTTCAACTGGTTAGAGCAGGACAACCGGTACAAGTGGGTTTGGGTTCGAAACCCAGTACAAGTTCCACTACCTGTTTGTCGAATGTCGACTACCCCGGGCAACACTGCCCCAGACAACAAAATCAGGACTTCGCTGTCCGAAGCTGAACACCGCGTTAGGTTTGAACTTTGAAGTAAAAATATTTTCATGAAAACTTTGTTTCAAACATCCCAATCGGAAACAAACGCAGAATGTTTAAAGACATTGTTTTGCTTGTGAAACGCTTCAATGTTAATAAAATATGAAACAAAACTAACGTTTACAATAGAATATCTTTCCGAGGGCGCGGAACAAGATCAAGGTGGTATCTTTGCCGCCGACAGGTTCAGTTGATTTACTTTTTTGTGATATTCTTTTTTTCTGTGCAACCTCTTTCAAAGTTTCTACGAAAACAAAACGTTGCTAAAACATCAGTGTATTCAATAACATTTAATGAGATTAACGCATCAAACAATATCTGTCGTGTATGCATTTCAACCTTAGGACTTGATTGCCAGATGTACACGACGATTGTTGTAAGCATATTTTTGTCAAATCCGGACTTACACCAGGTGGTTGAAGATTTAGATTAAGTGGACGGCAAGGCAAGGAGGTCAATCTTTGTGTCCACCTTCAGGCATTTCTATTACATGCTCTGCAGCGGAGTCGGATACAGCCGCATGCTCTTGAACGGTGTCGAGCCGACGCTTTTTTAAGTGTCATACCATGGCTCCCACCAATCGACCACATAGCCGAATATGCAGCGATGCAATAATAGAATCAAGCTGCCGTGTTTTGGCTTAGTTGTAGAGTTTTTCTTCTTTCTCAGGAAATACTTTTGACATTGTGATTTCCAAAAACTATAAGATCCTTCAAAAACATTTGATACAAAAACTTACCAAATTGAGAAGAGAATTGCAGGCTGTTTATCGCAGCTCTGATGTCACCAGTTGATGACATGATGGATGACTCCTTTTTGGAAAGGGAACGATTTTCAGATAGAGAGATTCGATTTAAAGCTTTCGTCATCAGCGTGGCAGAAACAGGGTTAAATCTGAAACAAAGACGCATAAAATCCGCGTGAGGCGTTTGACATACCACTTGACAAAAAGTCTATTTTGGTTTCTATGGTTGCAATGACGACGACCACTAAGATGTAACACAAACAGGTCCAAGAATAATTATTACGGAAAATTAACGTGAGCAAATTCATAATCCTTACTGTACTATGAATTGAAGCCATTTGCGTTGTGTCTAAAACAAGTTCAATAACAAAAAATATTACATACTTCAACGTTGCGAGTGGAAGACTGCACATAGCTACAAGCTGCAGGTTTTCGTCTGACTCTCTTCAGAATCTTTAGTTAGCTCTTGAAGAGAGTCAGACGAAAACCTGCAGCTTCGAGCTATGTGCAATCTTCTCATCATTTTCAAGTTTTGTACCACCAATCAATACAACAACTTTTTCAACCGGGGAAAATAATCACTTACTCACATGATTGTCATGATGCTGCTCCTAAACTCACGCAAATGCTTCTTGAGTGGATCGGATGTTGCTCCGTTGCTGATGATGAGGACCAGAGGCCACCGTTGGGTGGTGTGGTACCTTCTGGAACAATAGTACAATGTGTTAGCAATGGCGTTCCTGAGACATGGATGAACCCGGTAATTGACAACCGATCTGAGAGACTTGAGTAGCGTTTTACTAAAGCATGTGATTATCCGTATTCTTAGTGGCTTACAGAATCGTAAATTTGTCAAAGCGCACTTTTGTTGTGTTAAGGAGCTGGAAGAAAGTTAGCCTTGCACCACGGCCCACTGTAGATGCCCAGTCGGCTGTGCTTGGCACATCAACGAAACGTAAAAAGAAAACATTCCGAGATCACCTTTATTTCGCTAACCACATGAAAAGAACCTATTTGTGAACGCAAACGGCTGCAGGAATCATTTCACAAAGGTGCATAGTTGTGTCATTACAGTAAAGAGCCAGCAACGGAACTTAATCCAAGTCAACGAGTTAAAAAACTTTGAAAAGCACAGGCACAAAGTTGCGTTACGGTCGTTTATAAAAGTCTAGTGAAGAGTAAAACAGAATTACCTTAACAAATCACATATACACGAAGGGTCTTGATAGATGAAGTTAGGAAACTCTTCCAGGAGGATAAGTTTCTTACTGACCGGATGGTCTTCATCTTCTTTATTTAGCAAAACGGATGTATATTTTCCAGAACGAAACAAGAAGTCTTCGAATGTGGTGATTTGCGACTCGTATTTTAATCCTGAAAAAACAGTTTGTTCTTACCGTTTTTAGACGTCAAATTACTTCAAACAAATCACTATGCCGATAAGCTGCGCCCTTTTGGGGCAAATTTTTAATTTCAATTGGGGGGATATCTAAATATCTGTGTATGCCTGAAAAATGAAGGCATGCAAAAAAAATTTTTTTTTCGTCAATGTTTAGACCCTGCTGTCGGCCCCGAAACATTTGCAGGTTACCGGAATTTTGAAATCTTCATAAAATCTTAATCTTTTGTGCTAGGTAGGGCATGTTGGTATTCATTTCTATTGTTTTTGGATAATTAATCCATTTATTAAGTTTACAGACAAATTTAGACATGTTTTAAAATTTTAATTTTTGCAACAATGACGAATTTTCTTGCATTTTATGTAAATTTTTGTGGTTTCTGAAGGTTATGATAGTAGCAAGTTGGATTTACTGGTTCTGGTACATTCTGAAGCAATATAAATAGACTCATTAGTTAAACATTTCAACAGAAACAATGGCTAAGGAAGTCCAGGTGAAAAAATAGTATTATTATTCTTATTTATGTAACAATTTACATCACAGGCATGTAAGTAATTAATCTAAGTACCGTATGCTGTTTCTCACCCATTAACTTGATTCCAATTATACCTTCCAGGAAACTACGAAATATACCTACCTGACTCATTCTTTTGAATGTATTGTAATAGCTGAGTGTAAAAATGTCATAACGATCTTCAATAAAGGATAGTCCTTTAGAAATAGAAAAGTATGAGTCACTGAAAACATCCGAACTTCCGCTTCGTTTGAATGTACTCAGACATTTTCTCTATCTCCGTACATTTCAATTTATGAATTCCACAACATCTAGTCAACTGCACAATCAAGTCTACGAAGACATCATCAATATATATTCATCTGCATCTATAGTAGCCACAAATTGCAAGAAGACCATCATAGACCAAGTAAAAGAGCTTGAAACCAAAAGAAAGACTGTGAACAAAAACAAGAATAACCAGCAGATTCTTAGGTTCAATAAGTTAGAGTTAACCAACGCAAGTGACACAGTGGGCCAATTTTTTTCTTGATTAAACTTTCTGGAAGATTTCCACTAGTGGTCGCCTTGCCCAGCTTATGCAGGTGCTTTGCATCATTTGAGAGATTCTGCTAACTTGAACCGAAATTTCAGGATATTTTGGTATATATATTATTTAGTGGTTCAAATAGTAGGGGCTCCATTTCTCATACATTTTTGGCAAGCATTTTTCCGATTGGGCCATTAAAACTGTTTGGCCCTGAAGTTGATCCATCAATGTGTTCAAAAAGTTTGCGAAGTAATAACTCGCAGTGGTGAAGTAAGCGAACTACATGCTGACAAGGTCTTCCTATGCTTCTTTCGATATGGGCCATTGAACCATCCTTCCAGCTAGTATTAGAGTTTGTACCATCTCCTCAAATAACACATATGTTAGATATGTTAATTTTCATTGAGGTGAGATGATCCACGACACCTTCAGCAACACATTTTCCTGTAGAATACAAATTTTAAAGTTAAGACTTCCTAAAAAAAATTTATTGAACTTAAGAATCTACTGGTTATTCTTGTTTTTGTTCACAGTCTTTCTTTTGGTTTCAAGCTCTTTTATTTGGTCTATGATGGTCTTCTTGCAATTTGTGGCTGCTATAGATGCAGGTGAATATATGTTGATGATGTCTTCATAGAGTTAATTGTGCAGTTGACTAGATGTTGTGGAATTCATAAATTGAAATGTACGGAGATAGAGAAAATGTCTGAGTACATTCAAACGAAGCGGAAGTTCGGATGTTTTCAGTGACTCATACTTTTCTATTTCTAAAGGACTATCCTTTATTGAAGATCGTTATGACATTCTTACACTCAGCTATTACAATACATTCAAAAGAATGAGTCAGGTAGGTATATTTCGTAGTTTCCTGGAAGGTAAAATCGTAATCAAGTTAATGGGTGGAGAAACAGCATACATACTTACATGTCTGTGATGTAATTTGTTACATAAATAAGAATTATAATACTATTTTTTCATCTGGACTTCCTTAGCCATTGTTTTTGTTAAAATGTTTAACTAATGAGTCTATTTATATTGCTTCAGAATGTACCGGAACCAGTAAATCCAACTTGCTACTATCATAACCTTCAGAAACCACAAAAATTTACATAAAATGCAAGAAAATATGTCATTGTTGCAAAAATTAAAATTTTAAAACATGTCTAAATTTGTCTGTAAACTTAATAAATGGATTAATTATCCAAAAACAATAGAAATGAATACCAACATGCCCTACCTAGCACAAAAGATTAAGATTTTATGAAGATTTCAAAATTCCGGTAACCTGCAAATGTTTCGGGGCCGACAGCAGGGTCTAAACATTGACGAAAAAAAAATTTTTTTTGCATGCCTTCATTTTTCAGGCATACACAGATATTTAGATATCCCCCCAATTGAAATTAAAAATTTGCCCCAAAAGGGCGCAGCTTACTATGCCGACATGAAAAATACTTTCTCTGATAGGCCATAGGTTTGTACTCAATGTAAAAAATTATATAAAGATATGCACACGCGCATAGAAAAAAGATATAAACTCTTTCTGTCACATAGCTAGGAAGTAAACACGATCATAGGTGTACCAGTGGGATAAACCGCCTGGTGATTAAATAAAGGTAGAGTCGTACACACAACACAGGACATGCAACATGATAAAAGTGATAAAATATTCATCAGTTCGTATCTAAACGGCTCTACATTGGCTTTGTGAAATAAAAACCTGAAATGTTTGAAACCATACAGAAGGTTAAAGCACTAAAACATCCAATTGAACACTATGATAGAAACTTCAGTTTACAAAATTGCGTTGTTTAAACCCGAAAATTAATACAAATTGCTTCACACAAACCAGCTTCCTTTGTGATGCTGAACGGGGTTGTGAGTGGATTGCTCCACTCCTCTACATGGATGCCATGCTTCCTAGCCACCAGGAGCAATGTAGATGTCTTCCCACTTCCAGAAGGTCCGGTGAGCAACAAAATGGGAGCACCGCCCTGACATGTAAAACAAATGCCGTTTGTGCTTTATTCCTGAGTAACAAGATGAATGACGCTGCTTAATACGTCAATCAATGACATTTTGCTTTAAAAATTCAATACAGAAAATTGCTGTATAATTACAGGGATTAAAAAACTGTTTATTAAACAAAAAACAAGGAAAACAAGTCAAAAACGGGTATTTGTGTCTTCATCTCACCTCCCAGGGATAAAACCAGGTTGATATTAAAATAGCATTACATTTATGTAAGTTAATGAAAAACAGATGGGAGAACCGCACAACATCACTATCTTACCTTTTTTGAACCAACGTCCTGGGTCAACCATGATTCTACTTCAGTGACTTTCTTCTTGTGGACTGCAAGTTGATCCTAGAAAGAAAACACAAAAATACAGGTTGTCGTAAAAGAGAACTCTTGAATTGTCTTCCATGAGATAACAGAAAAAGTGCATTCTCTCTTCCAATGATGCCGGGAATACAAATCAAATTCAAGGAAGAAATTCTTTACAGGCTTTTGCGCATCAGTAACAGAGAATGTTTCTCGACTACAGAGTGTAGCAAGAATTGACAGCGATAAACTCGTGTTTCGGCTATAAAATGACTGGCAAATACAGTGGTCAAGAGCTATGTGGTATGAAGTAGTGGTGCGATACTTATGAGACCAGCTTCACAGGCAAAATCGCTGTCAATTCTTGCTACATTCGAATGCAGAGAAATAGTTGTTTTTGAAAAAGTATTGATGGCCAGTGTGGAGGTTACACTGATTTGGTTAGCACAACACAATACTCGCAGTTCCATAGTAAGTAGACCACTCAGTCTTGTGCTGCCGCCAGGTACATTGCTCCTACTCAGTAGTATTTTCTCATGGTTTGTTTCATGATACACTTACCACGGTTCTTGGAGCATATCGTTGAAGCCATGTAGCATTGTTGTCTGGTTTAGGAAGCTCAATGGAGGTATGCTTCAAAAATTTGCGTTTCTTAGTTGGATTATCATGTTCCTTAAAACATAAAATGTGGCACCAATCTCTAGACATATTATCTTGTTGCACGTTTCCTTACAGTTTTGAGAAAATAGAAATAGTGACCTAATAAATTTTACTACTGTATTTAAGCTTTTGATTTGTTCCCTGTTGAAGATGGAAGTTGATTCCCATACTTAACTTGAGCATCCTGAATGATAAGAGAAGGTTCTCGTTATACTACAACTAATGGGGAGTAAGGTGAGCTGGCTTTGTTTTCTCAGTGGCCTTTGCTTCAGCAATTATGCCTCTCAATTTATCATACTATGGATACTGGGTAGTAGAAGTGAGCGGAGTTTTTCAACAACCTTCATAAACCTGCAGTGGAACTAAGATCGCATGATTGGAAAACGAGAGTCATATAGGCTGCACCATCCCACCGGTATTAATGAATTATGCAAGATTTGTTCTTCAATGCAATAAAGCAATCTGGTAGATGGAGAACACGCAGGTGTATAGCAATATTTGTTAAATGTGAGGATACATGTGTCATTTTATTTGATGAATACATTAAATTGAATGATAAATGAGGAAGTTTCGGTCCATGTGTCTCAATAACAGCATAATTTGAAGAAACCTGAGATGTTGGAAAACTTTCAAATGAGGAGGAAATCCAATTGCTCAGTTTCGCTTTCTGTAACAAAAATGTAAAAGCTTGAAGCATTCCAAAGTTGACATCACAATGCCTAAAGACAGTAAATCATGAGAAATTATTTTATGATATTTTCTTCTTTGTTCGAGCTTTTGAGACTGAGAAGGTCTATCCTTTTACCACCCCCAAGTTTATGATGTTCCTGGACTACACTGGAAAGATACTAGAGAGCAGCCAGTCTTTGATTTTGTCATCCAAAACACGCAAACCTCCCAATAGATGGGTTGATACTTCAGATTATTTTGATATTTATGATATTTCTTACCAATGCAGTAGCATCAAAGCAAACAGTGCCACATTTGGTCTCAGTCTATTAGAGCTGCGGCCTTACCCAAAGACATTACGTTGAAAACAAGTCTTAATAGCCTACTATGCTGGGAGCCGGAGTCCAATCTCACAGACGAAATAATAAACATAAATAAAAACTCAATCATGAAAAATAGCTTTCCGCTAACCAGCTACTGACCTTCTTCACAGAGTAGGAAGAGCCTTTGAACTCTTCAAGGTTCATAATAAGTTTGAGAATAATATCACGATGCTTGTTTGCAGAAACAATAGTTATAAAATAATTAGAATTTTGCTGGAATACAAACAAAAGTACATTTTAAATGGTGGCCAGTCATATTACAATATTCTATGAAGAATGAATAGTTGCAAAAATCAGGGGATCAGCAGGCCTAGTCAGTGCATTCTGACACAGATGACCTGTAATATCTCACTGTAAGGCTATTGGCACAAATTCTAATGTATCTATTGATACCAGCAGCAAACAGATGTATTGATACTACCAGCAAACAGATGTTGTTGTTTGCTGGTAGTGAATTCCCACCACAGTTTTTTCACAAGACACTTGTTGTGTCACAAAAATGATTCAACGAATATTTGAGTCAAAAAATAAAAAGCTATATATACATGAACAAAACAATTATGTAACCTATAAGTGAAAGTAAGACAATGTGATAATGAAGAAAGCACAACAGCATATTGAATATTGATTGTTATACAAAAATCATGAAATTGCACAGTTTATCATACATTGTAGAAATAAACGTCACTCTGCTACACATTACACAGTTGTTCTTTTTAGTAAAAGTTTTCCTTTTTTTTATTGGTGCTTTTTACTATTTCTCAATTTTTAATTCAGAATAGACAAAGCTGATATTTGTGTAATTAGGTGTTGGATAATAATTTCTTTTATTCCATTAAGATTGAAAACTACAAATACAAAATACTCTATACAAAATACTCTGGATCAAAGCTTTGTCTTGTATTGTGTAAACCACAACAAAATTTCAAGGGAAAATAAATATAGCACTAACAGAACTCCAAATAACACTGTCAAATTATAAATTATGATGCTTTTGAATCTTGTGCTTTCAATGCTGGCTATGTACATTGTACAGGTAGCAATTTGCGCAATGCGCAACCTTTATTAACATAGTTTTATTTCAGAGATCAAATGTTAATGATCAGAAACCAAGGAATAAACACATTGATTTACAAAAATATTTTTACATGTTTGGGCTTGTCAATAATAATATTGGCATGATTTTCCAGAATAACCCACATAGCATTGACAAATAATTGTGTGCTCATAAAACGAGGTACAAGTTTGCTTTAAAAACAACTCAAAAAGATGTGGTAAGTTTTGGGAAAAGCCTGAAAATGTTGATTGAATCAAAACACATCGTCCATTTCCATTGCACATGTCAATGCTGCATTTTCTTGCACTATCAGAAGCCAGCTTAAGATAAGGGCCTAATGTTGTTTCAACATAATGTTTCAACTGACTACAACTTTCAAAAGAGCCAGCTATTGCAGGACCCCAAATTACTACTCCAGATGCACCGAGCATAGCTGCAACACCTGAAGTATCTATAACATCTTTGTAACTCAAAAACTCTTTACCTAATCTATAGAACAGGTTATTGTATACAAAAATAGGTATACTTATTTTTCCCGGCCTATTTTGATCAACTCTTATTGCTTCCTTGATACGATTTGCTGTATAATTGGCAGCAACATTTTTATTTTTAAACCAATTGCTTAAATATGTAGATGGATATAAAGCAGAGCTTGCGTCAAATAGCCATTCAATTTCATCATTGGCTTTCATTATACTTGCACGACATGTTAGATTGGCTAGAGTTTTACCATAGTTGTAGCAATCAGGGTATAAATAATATCCCCATTTAGCTTTAGGCCTTAAAAAAACACCCAGTTGTAAAGTTTTTAATACGTATGCTTTTGCAGCTTTTTCAAATTCTATTTTAGCCTGTGCAACCACTTTGTCTTTTTTCCAAGTTGGATGTTCTTTCTTGACTTTTTCAATAGAAGCATCACAGTATATTAAACCCTCACCAAAATTATTAAAATTCCATAATGGTCTCCAAGATTCCCAATCTATGACAGCCAATCCCTGGTAATTTTTATCTGGTAAATATTTTTCAATGTCACTTTTGACTTTTTCGAGGTGAGCTGTTAAGTTTCCAAGTTGAGGAATTCCCCCATTAATAGCATGGCCACTTGAATCAAAATATGGGTATAATCCGATCATTCCAATGTAAAATATCACCATGTTATCCCCAAACCTTGCCTGATTATGATTATTAATTATGTCGAATGATGATAAATCAATTGTTATGTTAAACTGTGTGATGCAGTTTTCAGTATTCACATTCCATACACTGATGAAAGGTCGATTGGGTAGAATAGGGTAGTAAATATTTGGTTTTATAGTCTTTTCCATAAAATTGTGTAAGTTAGCTGCAGTGTACTTTGAAAAAGGAACAAAAATAAAATATAGTACAAAATATTTCATCTTAAATTTGATTAGAAACATTGCTGTCACAAAAATAAAGCAAGCTGATCATAAAGCCTTGGAGTATAGCCTCTTCATAGATCAATCCTAAAAATCATAGACAGACAATCGATAACAGACAACTGTCAATCAGAGTTTGAAACTAAAATTCATGAGGCACTCCAAATAAAGCAGCACAACCCCAGGCTCAATAAACAATTATTCGCTGGAGGGGCATCTTTTTTGTTGAATATGTATTAGCTTACATTTATTTTATGTTATTTTGTCCGCTCACTATCTTGTCTCATGACCACACTCCCGCATAATTATGACAGATTGCTACCACCTTTTGTGTTTGTTCGTCAGTTGTTGCTTGTACGCAGGTCAGTGCAGTTTTATTGAATTTCAGTCATTTATTATTAACATTTCACAAATAATCGTTTTGTTTAGATGAATTAAGATATTTTCCTGAAGAGGGCAGAAAGTTTTGCCGAAAACGTTTGAAATTATGTATCTATTTCATTTCTGTATTAATTTTGAATTATGCAATTCAATGTTATTAAGTTGTTATCGATTGCCTGTCTATGGTTTTTAAAAAGTACCTCTCTACCAAAGCTATACAATTTTAAAAATGGTTAAGAGAGACTAAAGAAAATATGCATTAGGCTATAAAAGACACGCTGCATGAAGAAAAATGCTTCCTAACATTTCTTCAACCTTAATAACAAACAGAAACAAGACTAACTTTAGAACAACCCAGTCCACAGACTGAAAGTTAGTGGACCATCATAGTTCCTTCCCGCAGGAACAAACACAAGAATAAAAGAAAATATTTAACTGACTCTAAACCAAGGGTCTCAAACACGCGGCTTGCGGGCCGCATGCGGCCCTCAAGGACTTTTGGTGCGGCCCGCGATGCATTTTTAAACTTTGAAATAAATCATAATCACAGTACATATTGTTCTATATAGAAAGATAAAATGCTCAAAAAACCTGAAAATGCCCATCAAACTTCAGACGACTTTTTAACACTACTGTCGTGCCATTTTTGCGTACGGGAAACTCGTATTGTTACATCTCAATCACATTGCTTATTCACTCATTGTGTCATAATTGCAATAGTAACTTTGGTACTTGCTGTTCAAAGTCAATTCTTCAACAGTTTAGTTTTTTCCACATTTTTGAAAGTTGATTGCAAGATTTTAGCTCTCCAAGTCCGTCGCTTTGTTTACGTTTTTTCTGTTTTTTTTTCGTTTTTTTTTTTGCGTTAGTACAGTGTTTTTCTATCTCTTTGTTCTTACTAATTTTTCTTGCGATTTAACGTTCTTGGTGTGTTCTTACTACTGTACAGTATCTTTTTTATTGCGTTTTCACTGTGTTATTTTGTTTATTGGTTTGTTTTGAATCTTTACCCTCAGACTAACAAAGCCTTGATAGGTTATTCCTGGTAGTTTCGCATACTTGTAGAGGCTTTTGACGCAGGCCCGGTTGCCGAGATTGGCAGAGTAAAGTTTTTTGATTGTTGAAGTGTTGTTGTCAGGAATTATTCCATCCATTAGGTACCGCTGAATGGAGAGCAGTTCTGAAATGTGATGCTCAAGTGCACACCCTGAGAGCCGAACCAGTGCCGCTTGATCTTAAGTGGAGCGCATAACCACTGAGCTAATGGAGAGACAATTGACTTCTTATTGTGTGGTGCGGCCCTCGAGTCTATTTACAAGTGTTCATTTGGCCCTCAGAGCAATTTGAGTTTGAGACCCTTGCTCTAAACCAGCGTTTCTTAACCTTTTCTGACTTTAGCACCCCTGTAACTAGGCCTGAACAGCCTAGCACCCCCTAACTATCGTTAACATACGACTACTACAGTGCCGGACAAAAGTGTAGTAGAGGCGGAAATTTTGACATGCTTGCAGATCGCTGGCGATATATTTTGTAATGAAGTCTCTTGTCGTCTAACAAACTGTGCTGTTGTTTTAACGAAGTTGATTCAGAATTTGATATTTCACTTTCATTCACCAACAGAAATTCAATTAGAACCAGTGATGTACTCGCATACAAAAAATATTGACGCCTTCAGCGTAAACGCAAACGTTCGAAAAACATACGCCGTATGCGTCAACGTAACTTCAACTTGTAAAAAAAGTTGGCGGCGTCAGCGCATAACTAGCGTAAACTCATTTTGATTGCTAGGTGCCAAACATTCACACGGTATAAACCACTCGAAGCAAACAAGTTTTATTTTGAATTTCCACGAAGAAACACAAGCATCTGAAACTGTTCATCTGACATTTTGCTGCGTTTTGGTTTCAATATGTCTTTGCCCATTGAAAACATTCCTTCAACTTATTCAAAATCTGGAAAGTTTGATAAAAAAAAATACAAACAACAGCTAAGACATTAAAAAGTATGCGTTGAGGCTATGCGCTAAAAAAACGCGAAAACTTTACGGCGTAGCCTCAAGCGACAACTATCCAAAAACATGTGGCCGCAAGCGTTAGCGTAAACAAAAAGTCTACGCCGCAAGTATGCGGCGTAGAATTTGCGGCGTATAGGCTACGTACATCTCCGATTATAACCATATGTAAGTGAATCAACTCTATTAATACAACAGCACAGTTTGTTAGACGACAAGAAACCTCACTACAAAATATACCGCCAGCGATCAAAACCATGTCAAAATTTTGGCCCCGCCATTAACCTTTGGCGAAGGAAAGCGATGTACAAATTCATCATTTTGTTTATTCTCCAAAACTACTCTTCAGGGGTACATAGGTCCTAATAAACCAAAATTTGTGTGTTTCAATGCGTGCAATTCACGCATGCGGTAGCCACGCGGGTAAAAACGCATGGTGAGGTTATGTAGGTGAATACAAAACTGCAGGTACGCACCCACCAGGTAAGTTCGCACAATCTACTCAGGATCAAGTTGCGTACTTGACTGGGAGCTGACTACAATAACAGCAAACCATGTAGGCTACTTCGAAACAGCAATCATTGATATAACAACTACTGATACTGGCAGAAAGACGAAAAAATGCAGAAAAGTAAAATGGCATTTTTTGATATTATACAGCATGCATTTAGCACCCCCTACAGTCTATTCCAGCACCCCCAGGGGGTGCTAGCACCCCCGGTTAAGAAACGCTGCTCTAAACCGATGCAGGCTGCACTAAATGTATAATTCTAAAGTGTTATAAAGACAAGCCTAAATGTTTCTGTGGCATAATTTTATACCCTGTTTTCAACCTTTGATATGCTGCAAAAACGTTTGAATCATTAATCATCCTGTGAATATCCGGTGCTCTTGCACAAGACGCCCTGTTGGTCAACCGGAAAAAATGATGACGTCACACATATTGGAATAGACTATTATGAAAGAGGAAGAGCGGGGTGGAAATGCACTGAAACACACCGGAAAGAAATTGTCTCCCATTTATTGATTTGTTGTTCAATTTCAACAAATTTGCTATCGTAGGAAAGCACAAGCATAGATCTAACCAACTAAGTTAATACCAAGTCCCAAAATACTACTAGCTTCATCTAGTGGTCACCTAAACTTGACCATCAAAACTTCAACCAAAACTTCACCAAAACTTCATTTTAAATGATAAACAATCTAAATCAAATCCAATTAAAAGAACATGTTACTGTGTATTGAAGTACTAACTTTCATTTTTATATCTTATTTAATATGCGAGCAATCGTTGTTCGAAGACAGCCCCCCAACGAAGCTTTTGCCCAATGCATTTCAATGACGAATCGATCGTCTTTCAGTTCACGCCCTATGTGATCACGATAATTAATTGTCTCCCATTTATTCATTTCTTGCTCAATTTCAACAGATTTGCTATCGTTGAAAAGCAGAAGCATAGATCTAACCAACTAAGTTAATATCAAGTCCCAAAATACTTCTAGCTTCATCTAGTGGCCACCTAAACTTGACCAAATTCAAACCATTATCAAAAGTTTATTTGCAATGATAAAAACATTTTAACGACAACCAATTAAAAGAACATATTACTGTTTATTGAAGGGCTAACTTTCATTTTTATATCTTATTCAATATGCGAGCAATCGTTGTTCGAAGACAGCCCCCCAACGAAGCTTTTGCCCAATGCATTTCAATGGCGAATCGATCGTCTTTCAGTTCACGCCCTGCGTGTTCACGATAATTAATTGTCTCCCATTTATTTATTTCTTGCTCAATTTCAACAGATTTGCTATCGTTGAAAAGCACAGGCATAGATCTAACCAACTAAGTTAATATCAAGTTCCAAAATACTACTAGCTCCATCTAGTGGCCACCTAAACTTGACCAAATGCAAACCATCACCAAAACTTCATTTTAAATGATAAACAATCTAAATCAAATCCAATTAAAAGAACATGTTACTGTTTATTGAAGTGTTAACTTTCATTTTTATATCTTATTGAATATGCGCGCAATCGTTGTTCGAAGACAGCCTCCCAACGAAGCTTTTGCCCAATGCATTTCAATGGCGAATCGATCGTCTTTCAGTTCACGCCCTGCTTGTTCACGATAATTAATTGTCTCCCATTTATTCATTTCTTGCTCAATTTCAACAGATTTGCTATCGTTGAAAAGCACAAGTATAGATCTAACCAACTAAGTTAATATCAAGTCCCAAAATACTACTAGCTCCATCTAGTGGCCACCTAAACTTGACCAAATTCAAACCATTATCAAAAGTTTATTTGCAATGATAAAAACATTTAACGACAACCAATTAAAAGAACATATTACTGTTTATTGAAGTGTTAACTTTCATTTTTATATCTTATTTAATATATGAGCAATCGTTGTTCGAAGACAGCCCCCCAACGAAGCTTTTGCCCAATGCATTTCAATGGCGAATCGATCGTCTTTCAGTTCACGCCCTGCTTGTTCACGATAATTAATTGTCTCCCATTTATTCATTTCTTGCTCAATTTCAACAGATTTGCTATCGTTGAAAAGCACAAGCATATATCTAACCAACTAAGTTAATATCAAGTCCCAAAATACTACTAGCTCCATCTAGTGGCCACCTAAACTTGACCAAATTCAAACCATTATCAAAAGTTTATTTGCAATGATAAAAACATTTAACGACAATCAATTAAAAGAACATATTACTGTTTATTGAAGTGTTAACTTTCATTTTTATATCTTATTTAATATGCGAGCAATCGTTGTTCGAAGACAGCCCCCCAACGAAGCTTTTGCCCAATGCATTTCAATGGCGAATCGATCGTCTTTCAGTTCACGCCCTGCGTGTTCACGATAATTAATTGTCTCCCATTTATTCATTTCTTGCTCAATTTCAACAGATTTGCTATCGTTGAAAAGCACAGGCATAGATCTAACCAACTAAGTTAATATCAAGTCCCAAAATACTACTAGCTCCATCTAGTGGCCACCTAAACTTGACCAAATTCAAACCATTATCAAAAATTTATTTGCAATGATAAAAACATTAAACGACAACCATTTAAAAGAATATGTTACTGTTTATTGAAGCGCAAAATTTCATTTTTATACCTCATTGAATATATGAGCAATCGTTGTTCGAAGACAGCCTCCCAACGAAGCTTTTGCACAATGCATTTCAATGACGAATCGATCGTCTTTTTGGATTCGCATTGCGTGTTCACGATAATTAATTGTCTCCCATTTATATTGAAAAAATGCTAAAGTCATAGAAAGGATTAGGATCAGGCACACAAATAGCCTAATTGGTGGTGTAATGGCTTGTCCGAATCAAGTAATGTAACAAACATTGATAAATAGGAAAGCGATGTGTGCTCTAGAGCGGTGTAGAACTTTGATCTTTTGTGAGGTCGTGGAAGAATTCTTGTCACTCGGCCCGCAGTCGACATCAACTGGAAAAGTTCGGTTGAGGAAGCAAGTGATGTCAGCTCCAAGTGCAGGAACCAGAAAATTGTTCCTATTTGGATGGAGAAACTTCTGCAAATATTAAAAAGAAACAACAACCAGCGATACAGTGGGTGCGGATACTTATGTTTTGTTCAATGCTTAGCCAAATAATTTTTTCACAACACATAGGCTAAGCCGAATAAACCTAGGCTTAAATATGGATCAAAGGTAAGTAACGAAACCGTAATGAAATGACTTGGGCTTGCATTCTCGTGTTCTTTCATAACCACATGAAGTCATTTTCCCAAAGGCATCCGTGTGTGTAAACAAAATGATTCATAGGTCGAAACCTTAAACGTTGACACACAAAAATCATGTTACAAACGTAACTTTTATTAAGTTAAAAAAATAATTTTGTTTCATGCGACATTGCACTTTTGTTAGCCTAGTTTGTTTGTAATAGAATAAACATCACAAAGTATGTGGGCAGCAACTCTTTTTTATCATTAGGTAGCCCTGAAAAGGGCTGTTTTTTGGCAAATGGACGATGTGGCGGCTACAGTAATGGGTAGGACTCCCTTATGGCGCGGAGAACTTCCGGAAAATGTCGTCCCCGTGGAAACTGATGTCGCCACATAAATTCATCAAGATACCCAGGTATCATGTGTCTTGTGGTGCCACCCATTCTTTTAAATTTCCGTTTACAATTCAACCACAGGTTTTCAATGTGGTTCGTATGAACCCCTGTGGCCGAAACATAATGATGGTGATGGTTGACGGTTTGGTGGCGATATCCAAGATCTAAAAACATACGAAAGCAACTTTAAATAAATTTCAGCGTAAAATGCTTGCTGCAATGGTTTCCAAATAGAAATAACAAAAACATGTTAAATTGGTAAATTTATTTTTAATGGATGCATAATTCTTTTGACATGAGCCATCGTGCTTTTTGAAAAGGAGCTGTGCAATTAAGTGGCGAGGTCAGTTGATTGTTTTTTCTGCTCCCAAAGTAGCCTAACTTTAAATCAGTGTTTCTCAACCTTTTTTGGCCCAAAGCCCCCTTTATGAACTGGCAAAATTTTACCGCCTCCCAACAAAAACGATTAATTATGAAAAGCGAATATAAAACAATAAATATTATTTATTCTACAAAAAGTGCTCAATGCCAAGCAAAAAGACAAGCAGAGCGATATAATTATATCAAATATAGTTACCAGTCTCTAAAACCCTTACAGCCTGTTTTACCCTAAAAAGGGGATCATCAGAAGGTCCTTATTCAAATAGAATTATATTTCTATTAGAATAAGGACCTTTTGATGATCCCCTTTTAGGGTGAAACAGGCTGTAAGGGTTTTAGAGACTAGTAACTATATTTGATGAAAAGCAATATATGTTTGCGAGCATGAAAATAGTATAGGCCTACTGGTAGTCAGTGTGAACCTTGGGCTTGGTGAGAAAGTGTCAGTTTCTTTACATCCGGTGTAAAGCCAGTGAGAAACATTCGAAGATCACCTCTTATGGATATGTCAAGTGGGATTCGCTGTTTGGTATGTAGCAGAACAACATGAATCCCTTTTCCACCAGGTATGAGGTAGGAAATGCTACCACGTAGATACGTGCTCTTTGACAAAATCGTTACGCTGGGCGGTAGATGGGTTAAACCAAAATGCACCCTAGTAATCAAAACGCCCCCTTAATCCGAAGTGATCATACCGCCCCCCTGCAAAATCAAAAACGCCCCCTGGGGGGCGGTACCGCCCACGTTGAGAACCACTGCTTTAAATGGTTAACTGTTGTTAACAGTTTCTACACTATGAATAAGTTGTATCAAGTGGGACTTGGCATGACAGTTTAAGCCATATGGTTGGGTCTGATGCTATCACAACAGAAAAGTACACATTGTACTGTGATATGTCTTCAGACAAGCTAAACACAAACTGGTGGTTGAATGACCAATGGGACTGTGCAAGCAATCAATTTTGGGACATATTCTTAGGTTATTTTAAGGCTGAAAGGAATTTTTTTCACTTAAAAAGTATTTTTCGCTAGGGATGTAGATAAGAGCTACTGCTTTATTTTTGTACAATCTTGAAAAGCCTTATTACACTAGACTTTGCTATAGATCATGGCAAAAGTATATACCTTTTTAGATTTCAATTCATTGAACCTTTAAAGTGTCTTATTTTATCATGTCTGAAAAGAAAAGCGGGTCTATTTATTGATGAAAACCAAGAAAACAAGTTCTGCTTCTTCTCTTGAGTCTCTTTCATTCCATCATACCCTTGACAATCAATTGATGTATTTAGCAAAGTGTCCCCTGGCACATAGACCCTTGTCCCATTGATCATGTATGTAAGCAACCTATGGGACAGTTGTCTGACACTTTTTAATGATGAAAAAAAAACGATAAAGAATATTAGCCTACAGTCATCACTGTTTTGATTTCATGTTATGAAACAATGACTAAACTTTGCAATAAAATTGCTTTAGTTCATGATTTGCTTTAAAATAACGTTTTATTAGAAATAATGTCATATTCGTCCCATAGGTGCCACATCTCCCCTACATATTTTTACTCTCAGTACACCTAGTCTACACAAATGTTTAATCTACATGCATTTTATGTACTTCAGTTGCTTTGTTTGCTTTGTAATCCAAGCTCAAGCATATTACGACGAAAAATGCTGCATTGGTAACAGTTCAAGTTTAGGTGGCCACTAGATGGAGCTAGTAGTATTTTGGGATTTGATATTAACTTAGTTGGTTAGATCTATGCTTGTGCTTTTCAACGGTAACAAATCTGTTGAAATTGAGCAAGAAATGAATAAATGGGAGACAATTAATTATCGTGAACAAGCAGGGCGTGAACTGAAAGACGATCGATTCGCCATTGAAATGCATTGGGAAAAAGCTTCGTTGGGGGGCTGTCTTCGAACAACGATTGCTCATATATTCAATAAGATATAAAAATGAAGGTTAGCCCTTCAATAAACAGTAATATGTTCTTTTAATTGGTTGTCGTTAAATGTTTTTATCATTGCAAATAAACTTTTGATAATGGTTTGAATTTGGTCAAGTTTAGGTGGCCACTAGATGGAGCTAGTAGTATTTTGGGACTTGATATTAACTTAGTTAGTTAGATCTATGCTTGTGCTTTTCAACGATAGCAAATCTGTTGAAATTGAGCAAGAAATGAACAAATGGGAGACAATTAATTATCGTGAACACGCAGGGCGTGAACTGAAAGACGATCGATTCGCCATTGAAATGCATTGGGAAAAAGCTTCGTTGGGGGGCTGTCTTCGAACAACGATTGCTCCTATATTAAATAAGATATAAAAATGAAGGTTAGCCCTTCAATAAACAGTGACATGTTCTTTTAATTGGTTGTCGTTAAAATGTTTTTATCATTGCAAATAAACTTTTGATAATGGTTTGAATTTGGTCAAGTTTAGGTGGCCACTAGATGAAGCTAGAAGTATTTTGGGACTTGATATTAACTTAGTTGGTTAGATCTATGCTTGTGCTTTTCAACGATAGCAAATCTGTTGAAATTGAGCAAGAAATGAATAAATGGGAGACAATTAATTATCGTGATCACATAGGGCGTGAACTGAAAGACGATCGATTCGTCATTGAAATGCATTGGGCAAAAGCTTCGTTGGGGGGCTGTCTTCGAACAACGATTGCTCGCATATTAAATAAGATATAAAAATGAAGGTTAGTACTTCAATACACAGTAACATGTTCTTTTAATTGGATTTGATTTAGATTGTTTATCATTTAAAATGAAGTTTTGGTGAAGTTTTGGTTGAAGTTTTGATGGTCAAGTTTAGGTGACCACTAGATGGAGCTAGTAGTATTTTGGGACTTGGTATTAACTTAGTTGGTTAGATCTATGCTTGTGCTTTCCTACGATAGCAAATTTGTTGAAATTGAACAACAAATCAATAAATGGGAGACAATTTCTTTCCGGTGTGTTTCAGTGCATTTCCACCCCGCTCTTCCTCTTTCATAATAGTCTATTCCAATATGTGTGACGTCATCATTTTTTCCGATTGACCAACAGGGCGTCTTGTGCAAGAGCACCTGAATATCTCTGGTTTCTCCGGTGGAGTATTTGATGCTTGAACGCCAGGGCTTCCACAATTTCATTTTCTATTTACTTATCAGTCATCACCAAGTAAATACTTCCTCTTATTTCCTCATTTTGGAAACTAAATTTCTCCCGAAATTTTTTCTCACACAATATTTGAACTATTGACCGAAAAAATAGGTTATTATTTGACAAAACCAGGCCAAAACTTTGAAAGTACAAACATACCAATGTCAGGTAGCCTACAGTATAGCATCCAAGTTCCATAACTATACTGTGAGAATGATGATAAAACACGTCTTAAAGAATTAAATTTGAAAAAAAATAATTTGTATTTCAATTTCATGCTATTACTTATTTCATTGAGTAGCCTAGGCTATTTTTATACAGCCACGTAGCAGTGAGACAAGTAGAAAATTCGTACAAAACTGCTTTGTTTCAACACAAAACTTGTTTCATTTAATTGATTGGTTGTTTCTTTATCCTCGACTGGGAAATCTTTCTTTGAGAGCTTAACCCTGGGGGTTAATTATGCATACTTGTAGAGGATTTGAACCACTGATGCAGGCCCGGTCACCGAGATTGACAAATGGAAGTTTTCCGGTTGTTGAAATGTTGTTGTCGTGTAATTGGTTTGGTTTGGTTGGTTTTGAATCTTTATCCTCGGACTGACAAAGCCTTGATAGGTTATTCCTGGTACTTGTTCGCATACTTGTAGAGGCACTTGACGCAGGGCCGGTTACCGAGATTGGCAGAGTGAAGTTTTCCGATTGTTGAAGTCTTGTTGCCGAGAAATTATTCCATTCACTAGGTGCCGCTGAATGGAGAGCAGTCCTGAAACGCGTTGCTCAAACGCACACCCCGAGAGTCGAACCAGCGTCGTGTGATCTTGAGCCCGGCGCGTAACCACTGAGCTATCGGGGCGGACATAATTATTTGATCCATAATCCATTAGATGCCACTGGATGGATAGCAGTCCTTAGAATGCATTGCTCAGGCGCGCACCCGGAGAGTCGAACCAGCGTTGCTTGATCTTCAAGCTTTTTTGTTGATAAATCTACGTGCTAACCAACCGAGCTTTTGAGATTTCAAATGCACTTTGTTACAAAAATTTGCTTTGGCCAACTAAGCAACAAACAGATTTAATAACTGATTTTATAGGTAGGCTATAGTTTTATTGTAATGGCAAGTCCGTGCAATTCTTTTCTAATATGTTTGAGGAATATGAAATATTTGTTTAGAACCAGGCCAATTAGAAAAGTCTAGTTTTCCTGTATTTCTAGCTACCGTACATAAAGAGCAAGAATTTTGTTGTTCGTCGATTTTACGCCTGATTTCCTTGTTTTTTTTAAATTTCCTCTTGCATCAATTTTGGCCCCAACAGCTCAGTTGGTTAGCGCGTGACTTTGTGAACAAAGAAGCTTCAAGATCGAGCGGCGCCGGCTTGATTCTAGGGGTGTGCGCTTGAGTAACGCATTCGAAGGAAAGCTCTCTATTCAGTGGCACCTAGTGGATAGAACAATTCCCGGCAACAACACTTTGATTTCACTGTTAATTTCGGAAACCAGCTCTGCGACAAAAGCCTCTACAGTCTTCAGGCATGCGAAACTAACAAGCTTGGTAAGCCCGATAAAGATTCAAAACCAAAGTCAGGTTTTCTCAAATGAGAAAATTTCCTCACTAGTGAAAGCCCTGTTTCAGCCGGAAAAACCTAGAACATCACACAACTCAGGCGAAACAGAAATTGAAAAAAGAAAACTAATTTTTTCAATTTCTGAAGGCTATTCTGAAAAAAGAATGGACCAAAATACCTCAAAGAGTTATTTGTGACTCTTGCAGGTCCCTTTCAAAGCGTCTCGGACTTGCTATCGACGCAAATGGCGGACACATTGAGAAAATTTTGTTTTTCCTTTTCCTTTTGTTTTTACTCAAAAATTGTTTGCCATTTGTTAAATACGGTTGTTTGAAGTTGCAAAGTTAATTATAGATGACCCTGTACCTATGATGCTACAATTTTACTTATTCTTCCGGTACTTATTCATATTTAACCTGTAAGTAAAAGGTATAAATGGGGAACATACAAATGTTCATTTTTGGTGGCGGGTTGAGGGGGCTTGAGCCCCCTTAGCCCAATGCTGGGTGCGCTATAGTGTTGTGCAATAGGTTGGTTGGTTTTGAATCTTCTGTTTCTTTAACTTTGCTACGTGTTGTCTCTATCTATAAAATCAATCTACGCTTCTCGTTCTAACACCAAACGGTACGTAATCCTTAGGAAAATACTGCTGTTAAATTTTTAGCTTAAATTTAGCCGATGGTTTTTAGGTTTATTTGTGGCATATTCAACGCGGAGATCACAAAATGTGAAGATGGGAGAGATTTCTAAGATGGAATGGAAGAAAATCTCAGGATGGAAGATGGAAAAAACGTCTTCTATTACATCCCATACCCTGGCATCCACCCTTAGTGATGTTTCAAAGTTAAGCATGTCCAAAATATTTGACAGGCCTAGACACAACACTGCCTTACCTACAGTATATGGAAATCTTATTGACGGTTAACTCTGTGTGAAATGTTTAAGTATTCAATTTGCAGTTTCTTCTGTTATTTTATCTTTTTAAATATGGTAGCTGTGTCTGAATGACTAAAGCACATGCGACGTTGGGAATTTGGAAAAAAAACAATGAGCTTTTACTTCACAACCCATTAGCTTGCAACGATCAACCATATCAGTTTTTGCATCAAGCTGAATAAATCACACCCACAGATTGCAGACTTCACGGTACAAAATGGCGATCCGCCCAGGAGCATCTCTTCTCAGTCAACTGGCCCTCTCTCAAAAACGTTGGGTAACCTCCGAACTAACATCACGTTTTTTTATTGAACTGCACGAAACAACAAAGTAGGCTATTTATTGCAACACAAAACATTACTTTGGCGTCACATTAACTTTTAGTTTCGATTTTAATGCTTACTTTTTAGAAAACAAAAAAACTGTAATCGCTATTTATGACTGGCCGGATAGAGTATTTCCCTTTCGTTTTCCACTCCCGGATGCAACTTTCCAAAAGCTACTGAAAAAAAATTCCCTACTTTGAAATTTGACCAATCAGAGTCGCGCTGCCCAGTACGGTAGGCACTTTAACATTTATCACTTTGTTTGGTAATAACTGCAGAAGAAAAAAAGAGCAAAAGCAGTGGTGGAAATCAAACCAACATCATTGAAATGACTACCATCGCCCTAACCCTCTGCGCCAAGTCAGCCGATGGCAAACCGCACGTTATTCAGTTGGGGTTTGCGCTTTTTTTATTCTTTCATGTTTAGTTGTTATGTGGTACAAGATTTCTGTTGAAAATGAGAGGAAGAATTTATACTAGTTGTGTGAGATCTGCAATGCTGTGCGGAAGTGAGACATGGTGCTTACGGGAAAACAAATTGGCGATTTTAAGAACTGAGAGAGCGATGGTGAGAGCAATGTGTGGTGTGAAGCTGATGGACAAAAGGAATACCGAAGAACTTATGAACTTGCTTGGGTTGAATGAGAATGTTGATAAGTTGGCGAAAGCGAATGGAGTGAGGTGGTATGGGCGTGTTTTGAGAAGGGATGAAGATATGATATTTTGAGACGAGCGCTGGAGTTACAAGTGGAGGGTCGTAGAAAACAAGGAAGACCCAAAAAACGTGGAAAAGGCAAGTTGAGGAGGAAAGCAGTAAGGTGGGCTTGACAAGAGAGGACGTGTTAGACAGATCGATGTGGAGGCAGGGTGTGAAGGCGATTGCGGCAATTGGAGGTGAATCCGGCCACCCTCGGTAACGGAGACATCACCGAATTAAAACTGGACTACTACCCTTTCGAAGTTTCAACATAGGGGATTTTTTATGGTACCTTTTGGAAAGTTGCCTCCCGGATACATAAACAAGTTTCCAAATAAACAGTAAAGAAATTTTACATTCCCTAAAAAATAACAGCAACTGCCTTCTACAAGATAAAAGGCATATGTTTGCAGCAGAAAAAATTCTAAATATTTTCCATTCGTTTAATGAGATAAGCACTATTTGATCTGTCAGGTGGGAATCTCAACCTGATATTTCCTTTGGAAACAAACCTTTAAATAAACACATTTCGGGCAAAAACCCCAAGGAAACAAAAAAATTCCTTTTTAAAGCAACCAGCAATTAAATGGATGGTGTCTTTCTCATCATACCAACTTTTGTACCACTTGTGCGTTTAAGAGTTTGGCATCACTTAAGCTGAGAGTTTCGTCTTTAAGTTCTTTGTTAGGAAAGGTGGTCAAGAAAATGAAAGCTCTTGAAGAAGCTTCGTGGTGTTCGCTGAGTAAGAATTTTCTGATGTCGGATATTCTAAATAAGAAATTAAACACTTGTTCCGATGTTGAAAATCAACAGGATTGTTGGAAAAGATCAACTTTAGCCTAAATATAACCAGAGGTTTGATGCAAATATAAAAAAGAAAACAGAAATTGTTAAGGAACGAAAGAATAACCACGAATACAGTTCCTCAACCAACCTGTGCGTCAAGTTGAATTCCTGCCTGATCCTCTTCCCGTCTGACAATCGGATCTGCAGCGTAGTTTTCGGTTTGCTGTCATCCACTAAGAGAGGAGGATCAACTGATGAGGATTTTTTTTCAAGAGGAGCGGATTCACCGACATTGCTGGTGGATGTACACGAAGGTGTCGGACTGGAACAAAAAAAACCAAAATCAATATTCACTTCTTTGACCATTGAAATCACAATGACAAGGAAGCATCGTGGGAAGAATATCTTGCCTAAATCCCTGGAGATGCACTTTGTTCTTTAACTGCTTTCTCGTTTACGATATAAATAAACCCTGCCATTTATTTTCAAATTAGCATCTTGGCATTTATCACAGAATCTATTCTGCTTTAGTAAATTTACCGTCTTTAATGAGTGAAATTTACCCCTGGTTGTGAAGCCTTATTTTATGGGAAAATTTCGTCTTCAAAGAGAAATTGACATACCGTCGTTACATTCGGCTAGCCCAAAAACCTTCTCAAAGATTAGAATTTCTTACCATTATAACGAAAGTAGAAAAACGTGAAGTGTAAAAAAAAGTACGCATTGACAATAATATCTGACTAAGAGTAATTCATAATCCATAGACTTTATGTTAATAGTTTTAATTTGTTTTTATTTGTGACCATCACAGGTCTAATGACATGTAAAAGCAACAAAACGCTAACATCAAGACGTGCTTGAGAGCGTAAAATGTCCGAAAAAAATATAGTCAATTCGGTCAAAATGTCCGAAAAATATATAGTCCAATCGGGTGTTGCACGGTTGAGTTTCGCTGATGAACGTTGAAGAAAGTTTTCTCAGATAAAACACGACAACGTTTCTCAGCGAAACTTAATGTTGTAGCTCATAGGCGCCTAACTATTTTTTTGGCCGTGGGGGCGAAAGCGTGTTTCATCAGCAGCAACGTAAATTCAGCAAAATGTCACGCAGATGGATGACATAATTATGTCGTCACACTAGGATTGCTTTTATTGCCACACTCGGAGTTATCGCTACGTTCGACCTACCGGTACCGTTAATTATTATAAACAACACTCGACCACTTCGGTTAAGCAAACACATGCCATGCGTCTGCGTAAACTAGCGGTTGATGGACTGCGACTCTTTAAGCTAAGCACAACATAAAGTTTAGCAACGAATTAGATTTATTACCATGAAATAAGAGACGAAAAGGTTTACTAAAAAGTAAAAGGTATACTGTAAATGGAATGACAATGTCTTGAAAATGGAATGCAAGTACTAACTTGATTATGCGCTTGAAAATGTACCTGTTGAAAGTAAAATCATTCACGTTTACATCAATTCAACAGCACGTCACCTTGAATAAATTTAGAAGTTGCTGACATCCGTAAACAGCTCTTGAAAAATAGTTACGGAGAGACGTTTGATTATAGCTCCCTTTTCACTACAATATCGCAACTTATGACTGACCTGCTTTCAACTTTATGGTTGACCTGTTTTCGTGTTGCAGATGAAACAAAAGATGCGCATATTCCCGCCTATGATCAGGTTTCTATGGCAACGGTCGTGTGTGCGCCATGCAGTTTGCGCGAGTCCGTTGTTGCGTTGATTATTCCGCATGTGCGCAATGCGGTTTGTACCAGCCCTTGTTGCGTTGGTTGGTGTTTACGTCGTGCCGAGACTTCAAGTTCATTTTCACAGCAAGCGGTTTACTGCCGCGACAATTCACTGCAGAGGTTTCGACTTTCGAAAGCAACATCGAGTCTGTTTGCAAGCGCGTAAAGCTAAACGCACGCTCGGTCTACGTAGTAAATTATGTTGTTTTTGGGTGCATTCAACATCTGATGACATTGAATCGACACAAAATGGTAGATTTTTGCTATGTCGCAGGCAACAAAATCAGTCATTTTTACATTGATTCAACGTCTGCAGATGTTAAATCAATGTAAAAATAACAGATTTTGTCTGGTGTGGAATTGTAGCAATGTAGCATCCTACTCGTTCTAGTGATTATTTATCGCGAAGCTGTTGCGGTTTGCATTCAAAAAATGTTGTCCTGCTGCCGATCGCTAGTTCATCTATTGTTTTATGTATCAATACAGCATAAAAAGTTGGCGCCTATGTTGTAGTAGGTCAGGAAGTGCAAATTTTGGTTTGTATCAGCTACTTGAAAGGAAATATTTTCCTCAGAAAAAATGATCGAAATAAATAAAAAATGACCGAATTTTTTCAAGTCATTTCGGACAAATGACCGAAAAGTGTCAGCGAAAAAAAAAACCCAGGAACGAAGTAACACAATTTGACATTTAATAGTTTGCTGAGTCAGCGAGATACCTTCCTAGCATGTGTCCTTGGCCGGTGAAAGGCTTCAGCTTCTTCTTCAGGGCTTTATATTCCTCTTGTCTTCGATCTTCCATGTCTACATGAACTTCTCCTCCTTTTGCATCCCGGATCAATTCTCGTGGAATCTCGCTGGAAAACAAAAATTATGTTGGAAGAACCATTTTTAATCAATGAAAATTAGAAGGCCAATCTTAAGGCTTGGGACATTTTGAACATACCAACTTGTGATTTGAAAAGATAGTTTCTTGCCGAAAACAAACTCTGAGGACTTGAAAATCCATTTGTGATCCAGATGTAGAGAATCCATCCAAGTAAAGTAAAAGATGTCACGGAGTCACCAGGGTGGACAATAGGGTGTTTCATTTTTTCCACACTTTCAAAATTGAAAACGTTTGTATTTGCGTATGATGGGATTTTGGACACTGATTTGAAAAATGTAAGCTGAGAGTGAGACCTATTTGGATAACTTGGAAAGTTCCGACTAAGACAAAACAAGGGCAGCTTTCCTATTCCTTCTTAAGTCTCTTAAGTCAGTAAGTCTCTTAAGTCTTAAGTCTCTTAAGAAGGAATAGGAAAGCTGCCCTTGTTTTGTCTTAGTCGGAACTTTCCAAGTTATCCAAATAGGTCTCACTCTCAGCTTTCATTATTTTTCCTTTTCTTAGCTTTGTAGTAGTAATGCAAGGCAAATTTGTAGCAACAGCTCCACTGACGGAAAAAATTAAACTTATAGCAACACCTTGTGTATACGAAATATCGTTTTTGTGATATAATTCGCTTTGCGGGGAAGATACAGCAATAAAGTCTCTTAAAAAGGTATAGGAAAGCGGCACTTCTGCGCATTTTGACACCAATTTCGTCTCTCTACCATGTTCCGTTACCGAGTTACGGGAAATCCCCATTTTCAGCCCCACACGAATTTCGACCACGCGGTGCCACATCTAAATGACGTCATAAAGGAATACAAATTACATTTTTCAAATCAGTGTCCAAAGTCCCATCATACGCAAACCAGAACGTTTTCAATTTCGAAAGTGTGGAAAAAATGAAACACCCTAGTGGACAACGTACTCCACGTCACACTTCCAGCTTCATCCCAACAAGCAAAGATTTTTTTCTGGAGTTAAGACGACGTGAAACAGCAACATTTCGGCAACAGGGGTGAATCAGATTTCACCACGCAAATCTAATGGACACGGATTGCTTCCAATGCTTTTCTATTGTGTTGGTCGATCCAGGTAATAATCACAGCAACTCATTAAACCGGCATTGCCTGTACATAGGAGTCTTCATCCAGAGAAGATTGTCTATGGGAGATTGACAGAGTGAAGTTTCCGTATATGGAAAAGTTGTGTTGCTTGTGAATTATGCCATTCACTGAGTGCTTTTAAGTTGAGAGCTGTCTTTGGAACACGCTGCTCAAGCGCACAACCTGAGAGTTAATCCAACTACTTGATCTTGCCGCTTCTGTTTTAACAAAGTCGATCGCTTATTCGCAGGAGCTATCGAGGCATTCATGTAAACATTATTTCACAAAACAAAGCAAATTGATTCAACGAAACCTGATTATAGTTTCTTACTGTTTATAATGGTCACTATAAAAACTAGATTTAAAAATCTATATTAACCTTATTGCTGCAGTTTTCAATGCTTTAAAAACATTTTTATGCTTTCTTTCAAAAGCTTCAATCGACATTCTTCTTCTCACCCTCTTTTGATGTTATTCAAGAACTCAGCATTCTCTGGATCGTGAAAATCTCTCAACGGCCCGTCATCCACTGTGAAGCCATTCGACCATAACCGAAGCATGACATTGACCTGGGACAAAGTTGTTGTCACGTGATCAGAACTACGTGTTTGAATTTGTGATGAGAACGAACAACTATATGACAGCCAACAAATCATCCCTTGCATTGATTCAACGTCAGCAGTGGTTAAATCAATGAAATAATGAATTGATTTGCTGGCTGAAATGAAGCACCGAAACTTTATGCAGAATCTTTCGCCGCTTTATAAGACTCTTATGTGATACAGTCATCACCATCATCATCAACCAATTTTGATTATACAGGCCATGAATTAATCCTCATGTCGAGGGTGTGGCCTGTCTGTCTGTCGAGAACGAAGTCTTCCCGTCCACATCTCGTGTTATTTATAAAACTAAAACCCACATTATTATTATTACTGAATGCTCTAGTCAATAAATGCAAAATCAAATTCTTTCATAGCTTTTTACGTACCGGTCCTCGTTCAGGGGGAGCCTCCTCACTCGGGATGAACTCTGGAGTTTCGCTGCTCTCCCCCAACTTATAACCACCCCCGCTAAAGTGCTTGGTGGCGGAATCTCCAGACTTCCCAGCCCTCTCCAAGCCGGCTTCAACCGCCTGTGCCCCGTGCTTCTTCGCCTTCAAAAACAAAATCAATAATGCAAAGAATTTGCTGGGTTAAAAAAAATAGTAAAAAAGAAGAGCTCTAAAACAGGTACCGGTAGCTGAAAAAAGCTGGAGAAAAATCAAACCAAACAGTAGTGCGTTCATGCGTAACCGTATAATTCATAGTTATCTTAATACTGCTGGAGGATGACGTCAAAGATGCGGGTATAATGAACCTTCAAGAGTAACAGTCAATCAAGCTTTGTATTTGTCGTCAGTAACATGAAATTATTTAGTGGTAACAGTTTAGCTACACGCAGACTTGTAGAAGGAGGTAGGTACACAGACAACTATCAGTGATCATCATCAACTCCTGCTAAGTCAATGTAAACTCGGGGGAACTTCACAAACCATTTAACTCCATAGGTTTTTTTTTCTGTCTGTTCGGTACTTTCAATACGCAAAGTTTGGCAATACTATGTACGGTTACCAAACAAAATCTTACGTATAAAACTCTTTAGATAAATACGAGCAATACCAACAAGCATTGTTCGGATCCTACACTGTCTAGTAAGCAGGGCTGTGGGGGTAGGACGAAAAATATATGACCTGATTCCTCGGTTTATAACTGGCCGACTCCAACTTCAGCTTTAGAGTTGTCAGATTTTGTTTTTATATTTTGATCCTTTTTCAAATTTTTTAAAATTTAATTTCACTTCAGTTGTGCTCGAAACTGAAACAGCGACTTTTACTAAAACTAACAAGAACAAACATTTTTATTTTCGAGAAAAGGTTTGAGCGCAATACGGAGAACAAAACACAATACTTTGAATAAAGACTGCAAACAAAATTTTTATTGTACATTGTATTGTATCAAGCCGGAGTCGGCCCTTTTCTTTAACGACTCCGATTCCTGACACGCCAAAATCCATGCGACTCCGACTCCACAGCCCTGCTAGTACGTAGTAACATACGTATCAACAAAATGGCAATCTTGGTATCTCATAGCGTCGTACCTCAGAAAAAAGGTTCTTCGCAATTTCTTCATTGCTTTGCTTCTTCCTCGGAGGACCAACAATCAATTCACCGCTGTGCTCGGAACCTCCGGCATAAAACCTTTGAAAAGATGATACAGTATTGCTGTTTTATATTAATAGTATGCAATATTAATAATTATAATATATTAATAACAATTAATAGTATTTATTGTATTGCTATTTTAAATATTCAGTGAATAGTTGAAACATTCAGTTTGAATTTAAGAGTTTATTGCATTACCACAATATATGCTGCAACCTGTAATAATTTAAACTTAAGGCAATAATGTAAAATTGAAAATAACTTCCAGGCATTCTTCAATTATGTCAACACGAAAGACTCAAGAGCTGAGGATAAAATAACGTCAAAGAAGAAAACGTAGTGAAAAGTTCCGTTGAGATCGTTACAGAAAATTATGCACGGAACTATTGCATGATGTGATCGAACCAGTTCTGAATCGGTTAAAGGATGTTTTGAAACATAACGCAGGCGCCTCCCAGCCGAGAAGTCGTTGAATGGCCCCCGAAACTATCGTGCCGATAGGCCATGTTTGGTTGCCGGCTTCCACAAGCCAGCATTTCTCCATTCCGTTGGTATTCGAAACGATTTTCTCTTCACACGCATTCGCAATCTTTTTTCACAAACAAGGCAAAGTATGAGCGTTGCTGTCCACCTATAAAAACTCGAAGACCTACTTGGGAAGAAGTACATTTAAATACAACTGCAAATATGTTTCTGGTCCTTGCTTGCTTGCTTTGTTCTTATCTGAGTGAACGCAAAAACACGATATCAATTAACGGACTTCTAAAAACACAATTTTTAACGGATTTTTTGTTTTGGCTGCCAGCGCGAGACTTTGGCCGTCGGGAAGAAGCTCTGGTAGGCCATGCTTAGTCGCCGGAAAAATAAGAGAGCTTAGAGGCCTGCAACGGATAATTTAGTGAATGAACATTTACTGATCTTGTCTTGAAACGAATTTAGCACATTGCTATGGGTTAACAATAAACGGATTGAAACCACAATTTTTGCAGAACTTTTGATCCACAATGGAATGAGACAAAATGGAATAAATTTTCTTCTTGGAAATAGAAAAGCCAAAACGTTCTTTTGTACCAAAAATCCGATTATAATATATTTTGTGTATATATTGTATACTGTAAGGCTTGTTAGCAGATCACTGTAGAAATAGCAGTGCAGAGACTGATAGTTGTTTTGCTAATAACCATATCTATTACCATCAAATAAATTCACTTTTCTTCGTATTCTGAAGTAACGTACCACTTCGTATTGACATACTTTTATAGACGTATCTGTTCCGTGTCCATTGAAAAATATGTCAAACGATAATTCGTACAAAAATACACTTTATTCGAAACGGTTTAAACCTGAGATTAAAGTCAATACCACATCATGATCCAAACCATTCATCTTATACCAAAATGATATGCTTCACATTTAACTATGCCACAAATACTAGTTTTTATGTTGAGTTCAATGTCATACTGATATACTGTACCTTTGACCTTCTTCTTCGCTGGAATTATCATCATCGTTGTTGAAATCTCGAATAGATCCAAATTTTGAAGCCTGAGTTGGCTTTTTGCTTCTTGTAGTTCTTCCTCCACTCTGAGCAGATGACTCTCGCGGTGGAGCAGGAGGAGCTAACTCTTCTTGGGCAGGGTGATACTCAACATCCATTTCGTCTTTAAAAAGACAGCCGTACATTGTGTGCAACTTGAATTGAATTAGGGCTTCTTTTAAATTGTAGACTACATCTGCTCTAAGGTATGTCTGTGGGAAAGTGCAGCGAATAAGACGCTTGCTTTCCAATCAATCAATTCTGGTTTAACTCCCAGCTCAAGCTGTTGTTGTAAAACATCGCTCACCTCTACCCAGGGTGCAATAAACTGGGTGGACGTAGCTGCCGAAGGCGGCCGAGAGAAAGCAAGGCCACCCTTGTGTCCTTAATGCCGAAGGCTTACTATAATAACAACTTTATCTTCTCATCTCCCAATACTTGGATTCAAGCATGGGACTCACCTTTAGTTTGTACAAAAACGCAAGAAAATCCAACAATATAAAAAAAAAAAAAACATTTTATTAATTAATAAATGGAATAAAAAGCGGCATCTAAAGGATGGAATAATTTCTCAGTAACAACATTTTAACAGTCAGAAACTTCACTGTCAATCTCGGTGACCGGGCCTGTGTCAGTGGTTCAAAGCATCTACAAATATGCAAAACTGCCAGTCACAAGCTCTTTAAGACGCTTTCCCAGTTCGAGGATAAAGAAAGATATAGGATAAAAATCAATCAAACAAGGAATGTTGTAGCAAATAAATTTCTAACTCAGTCTTAGTTTACATTTTTGCTACTAAGCAAAAGCTGATGTAGCCAATATAACTTACTATCTTGTTCAGTTGCGCCAGCAGAGGGATTATCATAGAAGCTGCTTAGTGCCACCTGTAAACAAAGATAGTAAAAATATTGCATTGTTTTTGAATCTGTAAAGCATTAATAGCAAGCTATGTTATGCAATCTAGACGAGTTAGAGGAATGAGCGTGAGAATAGCTCATAATCATGGCCTTCGACAGTGATCGACACAGCTGAGGGACGAGGGTGGCTGCTTTACCCGAAGACCTCCCAGGTCAATTCGCAGCCCCCTGTTGCAGAATACGAGGCATTCTACAGGACAGTTCGTTTTATTTAATACTGCTTTGTGAATGTGACTTTTCTAAATATGTACTTTTTTTTCTTTTTTTACAGTTGAGTTATTATACTTGCAACAAAAAATGAACCAATCCATCAATAATGTCAAACAATCCAAAAACTATAAATTCAAACTTTTAAAGTGATCAGGTGCAATCGTTACGATTTTGTGTTAACTACGAACTTACCGGAAGTTGCCACTGAGCACTTTCAAGGTAAAATCGAGCACGTTCTGCAGTAGTATCGGCTATTCCACGGAATTGTGCAATTAAATCTTCTTGTTCATCCATAACTCTATTGCTCTGCAGCTACACCAATTGTTACAAAAATATACGCTACTGAAAAAGTTTTTTTATCACTGCAAATCAGTTAATACAACCGTATATGAAATAAACAAAGAACTTTACATCAAGATATGAAAGAAATTTATGAACTTTTCGGCACGTAAATCACAATGCATGGCATTTAAATTAACTATCACAGTAACATAAAGCAACAAATGCCACTTTTTAAATATCTGCTGAGAAAAAAACATGCCAATGCAATCACTTGAGGGTCCACGTCTTTTAGGTACAGACAGTTAGGCGCCTGTCAAATAGGCGCGCATACTGTTGCGTCAGGATATTTAGGTGCGGAGCACTGTGGCGCCCGGTCATTTAGGTGCTATTCCTATTGCGGGATATGCCAACAAAACGTAGGAAGTATAGAGATGCACACGAAAGGCTGTTAACTTTGGTGAATCGCTTCAACGGGAGAATTGGTGGCTCCACTCAAACAATGTGGGAGTTTCTTCGAGGAGTAAACCACAACTTCCACATGGGACCTTAACTTTTCAAATTACCTTTTGTATGTTCATTGTATTTTTTAGGTGGGTTATTTTATTATTTGCAGTGTTTAATTGTGCAGTTTCCGTATTCGCACAGTACACACCAAAATTTTTACCACCTGCTTGAATACAGATATGTTTTTTTAATGATGTTTAGTGTAGTTATTATTTGACTTAACTAAATGTGAAGTCAGAAATGTTCGAAAACTTGAATAATTTATTGACAAAGCTTTCGCCAATGCACACCAGGACTAACAACAAATAAAAGCCGAACACATGCATTAAAACAACAATGAAAACTATTAATACTACAAAAAGTGCTCAATGCCAAGCAAAAAGGCAAAGCAGAGCGAATTAAATCAAATATAGTTATTACTATCTGAAGCCTTTACAAATTGTTTCACCTAACGGATCATCAGAAGGTCTGAAAAAACATGCAACCAGTAAAGAATCGATAATTCTGAAAAGATATTAAATATTACAACTGTAATTTAATCTGCCAAAGAAAACCTTTAAACCTGTACTTCCTGAGAAGATATCAAATATTACAACTGTAATTTAATCTGCAAAAAAAACCATTGATAACATCCCGAAAGTTCTTAATTACATTGGTTGTTGCGAAACTACTTTTAAAAAACGTTTTTCCAACCATAAATGTACCTTCATGGATAGGTCTAAACGAAACAGCACCGAACTATCCAAGGCAGTTTGGGACCTTAAGGACAAGGGTGTTGATCCTAAAATAACTTGGTCCATCCACAGCTGTGCTCGACCTTATAGTGGTGGTGGTCGTAACAATTGTGGCCTATGTTTGGCTGAAAAGCTGGCCATTCTGAAGGCTGATAGTGGCCACCTTTTGAACAAGCGTTCGGAACTGGTCGGCAAATGTCGTCATAGAAACAAATTTAAACTCAAGTACTTCAAAATAAAATAAATTCCTTTTGATTTTCACAGGTTTTTAAAAAAAAATTCATTTGATTTTTACAGGCTATAAATCTCATTTAATTTTTACAGGTTTACAAACAGATTTCATTTCATTTGTTCAGGTCACTACAGGTTACATCATCACAATTCCTTGGGATTTTCACAGGTTATAATTTTGAAAAAAATTAAATTTCATTTGATTTTTACAGGTTATAAATCTCATTTAATTTTTACAGGTTTAAAAACAATTTTTATTCATTTTGTTCAGATTACTACAGGTTGCGCCGATCATCACACAAGCATTTTGCTTCTTTGTGATGTCATAGATGTTGCCATCATGTTGCTTGGTTTCCATTGGGACAAATTGATTGAAACTTTGTCGTGGCGGATGGAGGTTGTCCTTAGTAATTCTGAAGTTTTTTTCTGCAGATTGGATTACGGTTATAATATTTAATATCTTTTCAGGAATTCAGGTTTAGAGGTTTTTTTTGCAGATTAAATTACAGTTGTAATATTTAATATCTTCTCAGGAAGTACAGGTTTAAAGGTTTTCTTTGGCAGATTAAATTACAGTTGTAATATTTAATATCTTTTCAGAATTATCGATTCTTTACTGGTTGCATGTTTTTTCAGACCTTCTGATGATCCGTTAGGTGAAACAATTTGTAAAGGCTTCAGATAGTAATAACTATATTTGATTGCATTAAAACAACAATATATTTTTTCTGTTCACTGCAACATTTTGTGTGAAAAGCGTTGCCGGTTCAAGCAGCTTCACTCATTGAAGCCATGATTAACAACAAATAAATGCACGATTGCACGTGCAATAACAAAACAATATTTTTTTTGTTCAATATAACATTTTGTGTGAAAAGCATCGCCCTACCTGCTAAGCTGATATAGTCTGCAAACTTTACTAGGAATAGCACCTAAATGACCGGTCACCACAGTGCTCCGCACCAAAATATCCTGACGCAACAGTATGCAGCTACGCGCCTATTTCACCAGCGCCTAACTGTCTGCAATCTCTCTCTCTCTCTCTCTCTCTCTCTGCAACTAAAATACGTGCTCCCTTACTTGATAGCAAAGCAATAGCAAACTACTTTTACAGTTTGAATATTATCCAGCCGGTAAATACAGTTAATTAAACCTTTTACATTTTTATTTTTATCTGTTGTTTAGGATAAGAAATCATATGCTTAACTTCAAGTTTCATATTTCCAATAATGAAATTTGTTAATTTTTCCAATATAAAGCAAAACTGTGAACATATGTAAACATTATTGTGGATGCCATAATACTATTGAAGAGACAAGCAAAAAAAAGTATTCATATAATCAAAACAAAAATTACACATGTACAAAATCGCATTTAATGATTGTATCATGAAAAAAATATTATGTACTAACCACTTGACTAATATCACAATTTACTCAATCATCTAAATTGAAAATACCTAGATGAAAAAATCTTTAAGCAAGTCAATGTTACTACATAAATCTACTTTCGCCGCTGACAAAAAAACACAAAATAAAGTGAACTTGATACCTGTAAAACTGAGTGAATACAGCAACAAAAACAATGCTTTATGTTCAATGTGCAATTGTGCATGCAATTGCAATAGCCAAGCAATTATGTAATAAAAAATATTTCAAACTGTTGGCATTACAAGTCAGAAACATTTGACACAGAAAACGATTCCATAACTTTCATAACGCTAATATGTACTCCCACTCACTCAGAAGTATGTGTTACAACAAAGATGACACTCTGGAGGGAATACGGTATAATTATAAAAAATCTGATGATGTAGAATGACTTAATAAGTTAAACTGTATATATATCAAATTCATTTTATGTGCGGTGCAGTAGACATAGAACGCTTGTATTGTGTAGTCTACTGTACACCTTCTAAAATTCAAATAGGTTTAAACTACTTCAGGCAGGTTTATAGAGCAAATTCAACTGCACAGATAAAACTTGATTTGCAGCAAATGTATATTGCAGAAGCTGAGTAGCTTATAAGGGTGGGCTACATGCAAATTTGAAAAGACAACTTTTCTTCCATTTCAAAGTTTTATGCAAAATATATTTTTGCATTTGTTTACCATGCTAGCATATTTAGCCTAACTACTAACCACACTTACCTCAGAGGCTAACTATAGCGGTTCACGACATTAAGGCGCGAGACAAAACGGCGCAGAAAAAACGGCGCAGAGGCAAAACGGCGCAGACAAAACGGCGCCAAAGTCAACGTAACAATTTTTTTCTTTTGAAAATATTTAACTCAAGCGCTATAGTTGATCAATAATAGTTTTGATTCAAACGCGTTGCTCACTTCAAGTTCATTTGGGAAGCACGAAATAACATTATTGTAAAGAAAAACTACCGTGCCATAATATCTAATTTGTGATAATTAAATGAGTTCAATAACACTCAATGACATTCTTAATTCAAATGCGTTTCTCCTTATATTCGAAGTGAAGTTCAGTCGGGAAGTAAAGACCACATTTGGTCGGGGAGCAATTTGAAACAGCGTAAATTTGTTTGCAATAAGTTCAAAGATTATGTCACATCATTTTCAAGACAAAATACGGCGCGATTAATATTCCCGCATCACACTTTGCGTTTTGTCTCTCACACTAACAACCGTGACCGCTTATCAACTGCCAAGAAACTATTTATTCTGTAATTATCCAGCTGGCAAAAGTGCGACCACGTGCTTAGACGTGAAAATTGTTTGTTTTGAAAGGTGCGAAGATCGGAAACAACTGTTTGCTTGAGATGTAGGCAGATTTGGCTACAAGCCGCAAAAATTATATTCTTTCACAGCTAACAATTCCATTGTTTTTGCATTGATGTTGATTCTAATGGCGGATATTGTTACCTGGATAATTGCTTTGTAGTACATAATTAGCGCACGTGACAGTTCAGAGAGATGGGTGTCAAAGATAAGATGCAAATCAATATCACAGTTGGACGGAATCTATGGCAAACCAGACGGGTTATATTTTTACTTTTCGAGCTGGGTACAAATTGCAACGGTTTGCCGATGTTCAGAACGATTCAATTAGCGAAATCAGGAATTGTTTATTTACCACGTTTCTGCAGAAACAGATGCAAAACAAAACGTAGTGCAAAAATATATAGTTACAGACTTTTCGTAGTCTATACTCACGAGCTACGTCATTTTACATTGATTCAACCATGATGATAACACTGTGCTGCGTTAGTTTTAAGGTTACTAAAGTATTGATGGTTCTTAGTGTACTTTTTGATGCTGAATCCAAAACTGTTATCCGTTTTCTTCCATCAGGTCTAGTTTTTTGGCAAATTGCATTTGAAATTTTCGACAACTGCTGCTTTCAGCGTCTTGCGATTGAGATTTGTGATGTCATAAAAATGATTTAGCAAATGAATTAAGTTTTGATGAAACTTCAGTGACATCACAATGAGAAGAACATGACGAATGCACCCGATGCTTGAAAAGTTAAACATATGAACTGGTTTTTACAGGCTGCGTTAGTGTGCAGTCAAGATGATAGTTATTGTATTTTATTTGGAAATTAGCTATGTAAAGACTTATGTGCACTCAATACTTTACCACGTCAGTATGTTTGACACGTTTGTGTAATAATGATAAGTTTTGTTTTTACAGTACAATGAGAAAGTGCAAAAATGATGCAGACAGGTTCTGTTATATAATGTGGCAAGCAAAAATTATGCAGTTTGTTAATAAAGCATATTATGAGTATTTTGGAGTAAAACTAATTAAAAGCGATCAGGACAAGGCATTTGCTCCGCACATATGTTGTAGAGCATTCGTTGAAAGCTTGAGATTATGGAGTCTAATGAAAATAAAGAGCTTTCCTTTTGGTATACCTATGGTATGGAGAGAAGGAAAAGACCATGTCATTGATTGTTATTTTCGCATGACCAACTTACAAGGTATGCTGATACTTGTACTGTATGGAGTCATTTTCATTTATTGTTTGATTTAAGAGTAACAGTGTTCTTTTTCATTTCAGGAATAAACCGGAAGAACAAACAACATGTGTAGTACCCTGATGTTCCTTCAGCCATGAAACCAGCATCACATGGCCCTGGTATCCCTGTTCCAGAACCACCTGGAAAAATAAGTGAAATGGAGTGTTCTTCATCTGCAGAGAGCGAATCAAGTGAACAAGGCACATGGGATGCAGAGCAAAGTACAAGCCAACCCAAGCCTCTTACACAGCTTGAGCTGAATGACCTAACACGAGATTTAAATCTCACCAAAGAATAGAAGCATAGAAGCCTTGATTAGAAAGCATTGAAGCCCTGATTACGAAGCACAGGTTAAAGAGCTGCTTAAAAGCTTTCAACCCTTGGAGCCCGGATGTCTGTGAAAATGCACTTTCTGAGTTCGCATTCGGATTACTTTTCTGACAACTGTGGTGACTACAGCGAAGAACATGGAGAGAGGTTCCACGAAGACCTTCGCCAGATGGAAGAAAGGTACCAAGGATACTGGGACGTAAACATGCTTGCAGATTACTGTTGGTGCTTAAAAAGAGATCTTTCCAATTCCACACGTAGAAGAAGATCTTTGAAGCGACAATTTTTGTCAGCATAAATCATTTGTAATTGTATTTATATTGTTATTGTATTTATCGTCGGAATATCATCATGTGCCGAACAACGCTTTCTGTGTTAAGCTATTTTGAACACTTCGTTTTTATTGCACACATTGATGTTGGCGAGTATTTCGCATTTAAAACACATTTGTGATGTTAAGTGTTTACGTGTCTATAGTGTACATATTAACTTCTACTGTTAGGTTGATCGCCGTTGAACAAAATTATGTGTTAGGAAGCTTTCTTGGTTAGTTGTAAGTGCCTTTATTTCAACTGTGTCATTATATTTTTTGTAGTATTTAAAATGGCTGTCATTGCAAAAACCTTGCATTCAAATAAAAATACCATCTTGGGAAAATTGACAACATGCATGACCAATTAAGCTACCACAGAAATTAGTTTCTCTTTGCACAATAATGACCAAAGCTAGCATAATTAAATACAGTATGTGATAAAAAAAAAACTGGTTGCATTTTTGACTTCAGCGCAAAAAATTGATTCAGAAACACTTAAAACATCTTTGACCTTTGAGAAAAAATTTTCAAACGCAGCACAGTGTAATAAATCAAAGCTAAAACAACAATGCGCTGGTACGAGCTAAAAATAGCACGCTTGAATCAAAAACTTCAACGTCAAAGTTCGCGTTGTGACGTCACAGAGATCGGTGAGATTAAAAGAAGTCCGATTGCAGCAGTTTACAGAAAAATGCTTTGATCATACAATCAGCTCTCCCAGTCAGCAAAGCTGGTCTTTTTTACATTGATTCAACGCCTGCAGACAATAAATCAATGTAAAAAAGACCAGTTTTGCTGGCTGAAACATACTGCGTAGTGTTCTATAACACAAAACTGGTAAACTCTTAAAAGTTTAAAGTCTTATCGAAACTTTTCCTCGGCAAAATAAACAAACAAGATGACGATAATCTCTCTCTTGTAGTCTCATTCCCAATGACGATAATAGCAAACCGAATAAAACAAAATCTATCAAGCTGTCTAGCTTTCAATAAATGACATATGCCGGTCCGTATTTATACCATTAGCCAAACTGAATCGAACAGAAAAAATAAAACCCGTCTGGTTTGACTGACACCCATCTCTCTGAACTGTCACGTGCGCTAATTCTGTAGCCCAGGGGTGGGCAAACTTTTTGTACTGAGGGCCACATTTGAAAAAATGTTGCGGCCGGGGGCCGCACACTCTCATTACAAAGTAGGAAAACTTACCCGGTGTGTAAATAAACGCATATTCATATTAAACACAATTTTTGTATTTCACACTCAGTTACATTTAAAGCTATGCAATCATGATCACAAAAGTTAATGAGACTTGTGCAACTGTTCACAGTTTTTCACAATCTTCTGCAAATTGGGAGCAAGTTTGCTATGTAGGTCTATGTGGATCCAAACAGTGTCAAAAACTTAGCAGCAAAGATTTTTAAGTTTGGAAACAAATCGTCAGACAAAGGCTTGTAAAAGTCAGGCAGTAAATCTGACTTAAACTTCTCTTTCAAGTCATTATTTGCTTGCAAGTCCAGCAGTTCCAGCTGTAAATCCTCAGGGACCGAATAGACTTCTGTAGTGAATGGAGAGCTGAGCATAGTAAACTGCGGTTCTAGGTTCTTTAAGTCTTGAAACCTTCTGCTGAATTCGATAGCCAAGGTATCTAACTGAACTTTATACTTTGCTGCAAGTTCAGGTAGGCCCACAGTTAGTACAGTAGCCGCTACCGTATTTGTATTTTATGATCAAACAATTGAATCAAACAATGCGTGGGAGCATGTTGCAATACATGCGCGACTAACGTGTGTGTTTTTACGCATTGAAAGTGAAGAGAAAAACACACTCGTAAAGGGAATAATATTTTGTCATGTATCTTGTTTAATTAAAACAATAAGTGATGAGTAGGAGTTTCTGCAAGTGTCGGCGGGCCGCATAAAATGGTCTCGCGGGCCGTAGTTTGCCCACCCCTGCTGTAGCCAAATCTGCCTAAATCTCAAGCAAACAGTTGTTTCCGAATTTTCAGGTCTAAGCGCACTGTGGTCGCACTTCTGCCAGCTCGATAATTACTCATTTAATTATCACAAGTTAGATATTATTGCACGGTAGTTTCTCTTTACAATAATGTTATTTCGTGCTTCCCAATGACTTTGGCGCCGTTTTGCCTCTGCGCCATTTTGTCTCTGCGCCGTTTTGTCTCGCGCCGTTTTGTTCGCGCCTTAATGTTCTGCTTCGTAACTATAGTAAGAAAACTTGCAACTCTATAATAAATAAAATAAAGCTTCAGTTTTTACGATTTTACAATACAGTAACACAAAAAAATAAAATACACCATCATGCAGGTACGAAAATGAACAACGGAAAATTGGGAATGATAGACCTGACATAGCTTTGCCAAATACACTCTTTAAAATTACAAACATAGGCTGTAGAATAAGATTAAAGTTTTATGTTTATTCAACTACAGTAGCAGGTGTTTAGAGGTAATTTTAATACACTACAACTTAGCCTATTCTCTTAGATCGCAAGCTTTCAATTCCGCTGAAAGTGCAACTTTTTAAAGTGTCACTCAGTGTAGTCTATTTTCCAGTATGGTTGTAAGACATGGACCTTCAGTCCTTCATAGCAGAAACTAGGCATAATATTGAAGCAGCTGAAATGTGGCTTGATAGAAGAATGCTCCGGATCTCATTATACTGATCATATCACAAATACAGAAGTTTCAAACCAGGTACATCAAGATAGAGAACTATTGAACAACAAAACTCAAAGGCAACTCAAACTTCTTGGTTACGTCATCAGAAAAGAAGAGTTTGAAGATCTCTGTCTAAGCCAGTGTTTCCCAACTCGAGTCCGCGGACTCATTTGAGTCCGCGGAAGGCTCTGGGTGAGTCTGCAAGCACATCAACTAAGATCATATATGTAAGCAATATATGTGTTTCAATGCAACTTTGATGTAACTCAACGGAAATGGAAGAAGAAGAATTTGATTTGAAGAGCATTGGTGGAATCTTTCTTGAGCACCTTACTTCATTTATGTTTGAGCTGGACAGATATATTCCTTCCCACAATTTCAACAAAGAGTTCAAGTGGGTGCTAAACTGCTAAATCCCTTCGAGGTTTCAGCACTACTGGTTCATCCGGAAATAGATTGCATTGGTGAACAACTGGTTGTGCTGCAAAGTCGACAGGTGTGGAAAGAGAAATACAAAACTGTTTCTCTGACTCAATTTTGGGCCAATGTCCAAGTAATGGAGCCCATTTTATCTGAACTCTGTATGCAGGCAACAGGAGCTCTTTTGCCCTTGCCGACAACATATCTTTGTGAAGCTATTTTTTCAGCACTAGCTATGATTAAAACCAAGTACCGCAACCAACCACAATCAGAAGATGACATCAGATGTGCCTTAACGACCATCAACCTCAATTTTCATGAACTAGTGAAGCAAGTTTAGGGACAAGGTTCCCATTGAAATTTGAGAATGTGAACAATAAACAAATTTTGCTAAAACAAGTTCTTTTGTGATTGCTGCAACATGAGTCCGCAAAAGTTTGGGCTATTGCAAAAATAGTCCGTAAATTGAAAAGGTTGGGAAACACTGGTCTAAGTGGTCGCCTTTTCAAGAGACATGCTTGTGGCAGACAACAACTGACATGTTTATCTAACTTTCAACAAAATAAATCAATCAGCCAACCAAAAACATTTTGGGATACTGTACAGTGCCAGTGTGCGACATACGGAACGATAGAAAAACTACAGATTGAGCATCCAGTGTATCAAAGGCCGCATCAGCCATGATACTGTAGTAGTTGTAGTGTTGATGATGATACGGTAGTTGTTTAATTGTGGTGCACCAAGCAAAAGTTATCACAGTTGTCAACAAGCAGGAAGTTTGGAAACTTCTCCACAAACAATAAGACTAAGGATGTGTGATTTACTTGTGTTCTTACAAAGCTTTAATATGCTAATACAGTAGCACGGTTTGGTAAAAAATATATAATAACGACATAAGCTATAGTTTGCACAAACTTTTCTCCAAAAATATCATTGTCAAATTAATTTTGACAAAGTCTGTTATACATATTATACAGTCTTCGAAATTAGCATATTTTTATTTCGGCAAAACGCTGCCGAGGCCAAACGGCAGAAGTTGAAATTGCCTCGGCAATTACTGTGAACATTTATTACGAAAAAATTGTACCAAAACATGTAAAACAAGAAGCAAAAAATATACTAGAGTAGGCTATCACAACCGCATTGTTTGATTTGTTATGATGTAATAATACCGAAAGTAGCGATAAAGCGAGCAACGCGATACGCACGCTGTTATGGTAATTCACATTAAATAAGTTACGGGGGGAGGGGGGAAGTAAGTTAATTTTGAGCTGATTCAGTGTTTGAGTCAGCACAAATTGATTTGATTTTCCAGGCGGGTTATATTTCTTAGCAACAATGCTCAATAAGAAATTTACGTTTGTTTTACATTAATTCGAAATCTAGCGACGTTGAATTATTATAAAATAACGTTAATTGCTCAACCAGAAACCGGTAACAAACTAATAGCTCCCTGCGAGAAGATTGCCTCAATTTACGTGTAAGTTAATATAATTTCAGCAAAATTGGGACACTGCGAGCAACACAGAGTCTGTTTGATAAAGAACTAGTCAGAACCGGTATCATCAGATGCTGTATCAGCTGGACGAGACAACAGAATGCGAGGCGCAATAAGGAGTAGATGCTTACAATAATTTGACATCTACTGGCGTTAAATCAATGCAAATAGGTGATATTTTTATAAAAGATTCAATTCTCCCAGCTGGGCATGTGTCTAAGCACTGCGAATCAGCCCAAATTAACCCAAATAAAACATCCAGCAATAGCAAAATTGAATCAACATCTTAGTCTGGTGTAGTCTAAGAAAAATATATTTTTTTTGTGATCTTGTAGTCCTTACAAGCGCTTGTGTGGCTTTGGCATTTTTATTGCAAACGCTAATGCGCCATTCATGCATTTGCGTCGGCAATTGCCGATTGCCGAGGCTAATTTCGAAGACTGTATATATTATATGATAATGTAATTCAAATCATTACATGGGTAGACTTTACAAAAAAAAGTTCTTATAGCATTAAGATCATAAATTTCCAGAACATAGGCTGGATTCTTTTGTTGTGGTAAGTATTCTAATTTTCTTATTTCCATGAATGGTTATACTTTGCAACATGGAATTTTTTTATCTTTTGAAGATTTTTGAGAGCTTTTAAGATCAATTCCTGGACCATCTCCAATCTGGCTTGAAGGACTAAACTGCCGTCGTTCAAGTTCGCGCAGAACAGCTCCTTCGAACGACAGAGCAGCAACTCGAAAAAAAAATTCTTTAACGTTTTTACCTGTTTTAGATGAAAGGCCCCAGTATTCTGCATTCAAACTTTTAGCGATTTCAATGGCTGAACTCTCCACCTCTTTATATGCTAGTGGTGTTAATAAATCTTTTTTTGTTCCTACTAAGAATATTAACAATTCATGATTGTTAATATTTTCTTTTCTTGCAGCAGTCAGCCATTGCGTAGCATTAGCCAGAGTAGAAATATCAGATACGTCAAAAACAATGGCAACAATATGTGCGCCTCGATAATATGCTGAAGCAATGCATTGAAAACGCTCTTGTCCTGCCGTGTCCCACATTTGTAATGTAAATGGACAGTTCAAAACTTCAAATCGTTCAACCTCAAAATCTACTCCAATGGTTGCTTTGTAGTCTTTGTCAAAAGCCTTCTTGCAAAATCTGGTAACAAGCGAAGTTTTACCAACACCAACGTCACCAATGATAATCATTTTGCATATCTTAAGGCTAACTGCCAATATCTTTTCACTTGTGCATTCATGACGAACTCGAGGATCAAAGTCATACTTTTGATCAATTCGTGCAACTTTTGTGTGTGACTCTGGGAATCCTATAATTACTCTATCTTGGGTAACTTGGTTTATGTGACTACTTATTTGCTCTTGATCCATTGTTAGCCTTGTAAATCTTCACAAATGCTTTGAATCAACCACAAAAGTTTAACTTGATAACAATTGACAGCTCCAATATGAGTAGTGACTATAAAAAAAAACATAAAAGCTAACTTTTAATAAGCCTAGGAAAAACAGTAGGCTACCTACGTATAACACTTTATTAGGCTATTGTTGCAGCAAAATCGAGACTGGGCCACATGGATTTGCACTAGCTTGCGTAATAATAAGGCAGTGGCTATTTGACCGGCTCCGGTCTTTGAATCTGAAACACTATTTGACCGGTCATGACGTCACTGCATAAGCACTTTTTTCTTTTTTTCTTTCAAAGCAAAAGACGAGAAGCGCCGACATAAGTTCTAAATTTAACACGTATTCTTCAACTCAGTCCGTGGCGCGTGCGATACGTGTCCGGCTGCCAATCTAGAGGGGATGAGTTCGATACCATCCGGAAGCATTCTTTTTTTTTCATTTTTTTTTTATCTAAATTTTGACCCGAAGCGCATTTATGTGGTCAATTTTTAATTTGAGTAGCCTACAGTCTAAGTTAGTTAATAGTTCTCAAGTATAGTTCTCAAGTTAGTTATTTACAATACTTCTTTTAAAAGAAATGATGATGGTAAACCATTTTTTAAAGAAGTATTGTATATAACTAACTTGAGAGAAAAATGTAGGGTCGTTCGGCAACACACGTTCACTTATGACGATCGGAAAATTACCAAGAGAAATTCTCAAATTCCAGCAAATTAAAAAAACTCTAACAGTATTACTCACATTTGAAAAGACATAAAAAATGGGCTGTAGGCTACTCAAATTAAAAATTGACCACAAAAATGCGCTTCGGGTCAAAATTTAGATAAAAAAAAATGAAAAAAAGAATGCTTCCGGATGGTATCGAACTCATCCCCTCTAGATCGGCAGCCCGAGACGTATCGCATGCGCCACGGACTGAGTTGAAGAATACGTGTTGAAGTTAGAACTTATATTGGCGCTTCTCGTCTGTTGCTTTGAAAGAGAAAAAGAAAAAAGCGCTTATGTAGTGACGTCATGACCGGTCAAATAGTGTTTCAGATTCAAAGACCGGAGCCGGTCAAATAGCCACTGCCTAATAATAATACAATAATAATATAATAAATATTTGATGTTGTAAGCACCGAGGTTAGGGTGGTCCTCAAATGTATGGTAAAATTTTAAATTTGGAAAAGTTTGGTTCTTACCCTCTCATTTGGTTCCATTTCACTAAAAAACAGTTCACTAAAAGTTTGAAGTATTTTGGTAAAGGTTTAGAGGTGCCACATGACCAGTGAAAAATGACAAAAATACGAAAATTTTGTCAAAATATGTAAACCGCCTAAATAAATGTCTTAAAAACAAAACCTCAGCAATATACAATGCACTGCAGAGTGCAGATACAAATGAAGAAAAATAGGCAACAATCTTGCCAAATCCGGCAGTAGCAACTACTACAGTCTGTAGTGGGCTATAAAATATGGGTCTGCTACTATTCGGTGAGTCCGATTCGGTGAGAGCCTTTTTCGGTGAGAGCCTTTTTCAGTGAGAGCCCTATTCGGTGATTTTTTTTTTGAAAATTATCGGGTACCGTAGCCTAATTAAAACCCCTAACCCCAAACCCCCTAACCCAAACCCCAAAAACCCAAACCCCCAAAAAACCCAAAAAAAACCCAAAACTCCCAAAAAAACCCAAAAACCCAACCCCCCCAAAAAAACCCAAAACCCCCAAACCCCAAAAACTCCCAAAAAAAAACCAAAAACCCAAACCCCTGAAACCCCAACCCCCAAAAACCTCCATGTTTTCATTGCTTCTTTGGCTACCGCTAAATCATGTTGCTGATATTCCTTTAGTCTTTTTATCTGGGGTTGCAGATCATTCCGTGGGTCGCACGTTGTTAGAGAAGCAGTAAACCAAGATTAGAAGTGTAAGCAATGCGTCTGCACATTGCAATACAAGAAAGAAGTATACTTTCAACACAAAAATGACAAATTCTTTGAAACCACATTGCTCCTTATTGGTCAAATCAAACTGCATTCTGAACAGCCAAATCTTCAATGCATATATACTGTACTAGCAGTGACCATCCATCTTGCCTGATGAAGGGCGTCGGGATAACGAAACCGAATGCCATGTGGTTGTGCTCGATTAAGAATTATGATAGATAATTCAAGGAACTCTTGGTCATCTCTTGATTGAGTTTTTTCCAACTGGTCTTTGCAAAAACTAATGATCTCACCAGCACAGCAGAAGTCATCATTTTCTAAGGTGACATAACAATCTTTGTCAAAACTAGGCTATCCCGCTTTGCTTTAAATCACCTGAAAACAAGAATATCCTGTCCAGATGATGGCCCAATGTTGAGAACGCTCTTTGCAACACAAGTTCTAGAATATGGTGACAGCAAGCCAAATGGAGCAAGTCCTTGTTTAATTCTTTAGCAATTAAATACAGGCACCAGACCAAACACCAGTGTTGCTGGATGTCGTGTCCAAACACATTGCTCTTACATTGCTTGTCAACAACACCCCAATCTTTAAAACATAGGCCTACCATTAGTCCAGTAGCTTGCGCACTTCCTGATGAAGACTGCAACTTTGGCACTCCAAGCAATTTGTTAGTAGTCATTCCAGTGACAATTAGTGGTAACCATTCAACTTTTTTTGTTACCAGTTATATCTGGAAGGAGTTTTCCATTCCAGTGAACAATGGGCAGTAGAAATTAGAAAGGCTGTTTCAGCAATGATTTCCATTTCTGAAACACCCTTTCTAATTTCTACTGCTCATTGAACTTAACATATCTGCTTGGTAACAAAAACACCAACTTTCTTAGCCAAATAGTGAACAAGTGCCACTGCTATGTCTTGTATTGATACTAAATAAAGTCATGGAAAGCTGAGGAATAGAAGCCACATGGTTGTGTCATACTGTGATTAGAAGATTAACACCGTATATAGGAAACTACTTCTTTAATAGGTGCATTGGTGCAATTAAATAAATGAATACAATAACAGCAACAGGCAGACACATAAAGGCTGTCTGCAGTAAAGCATAGATAATTCACAGAAGCAACATAGGGCGAAAAAGTTTGATTTTAACCGTATTATCAGTTTTTTTCCATTTTCTCAAAAATTAAAGCAGTTAGAGCATACTTTCCTCTTGAGCACAGATAGGAATATGGTTGCTTTGCATCTTTTGACACCAAGCACAGTTCTCTATCTCATTTGGTTCTGGAGTTATGTAAATTTGAGCAAAAATTCCCCGCGACCCCCCAGCTCGATTTTCAAGTTCATTGTGGCACCCCTAAACGTAGTCCAATGGGTCTCAATTTTTTATAGGTTTAGTTTTAAGTCATTTAGAGACTTTTCAGAGGGTAAGACATAGCAATTTGAAAAATTCGATTTTGGGGACCACCCTAACCGAGGTGCTTTTTCATCATTCTGATATATATACATAACGCATTTGCTGTTAATTAGGTTAACAGCTAGTTTGATAACTAATAACTCTAACCGTCAATAACACCTGATAACATAGATAAACTTTTAGAAGACATATTAGTGGGACCAGAAAATAATACGGTGATATATACAATATATATACATGAAAAATACATACACAATAGTACTGTCACTTAATACATAACATCATAAGATGATTTTAAGGTAAATTTCAATGGATCGCTGCTCCAGTGCTTTTCAAGCCTTGCCTTGAATGCATTCAAGCTAAGTGCACTTATGACTGTTGGTGGTAAATTATTCCAGGCATTTACTACACGCACTGTGAAAAAGTTGCTTCTCAGCCTTGACATAGTTTGTGGCTTAGGCTATACAATTTTAAGTTATGGCTTCTTGTATCATAGGTATTTGGATTCATTTGAAATAATACAGTATAATTTACATCATAAAAACCATTTAAATATTTATATATACACTTGAATAATATCATGTAATTGTTGAGGGTTCAGAATTAAGTAGTCAATATTTTTCTATGCTTAAGCTTATGTGTTAACAAGTATAGTACCAAATAAAAGCATCAGCAAGTTGACCATTTATCCATGATCAGACTTTATATCTTTTTTTAGTTTTCATTTGACTAAGCAAATTACCTTAGAAATACAGTGAAGATATACTCCAAAACCAGAAAACACAAGTTTTTAAACCTTGTAGTAGTTTTCTTAGTTTGACTGAAAAGGCCTGTGCAGTATTAGTAATCTGAAGCCTGCAGCTGAACCTTTCCTGCATAAGGGCATTAGCCTACTGAGTTACTGACTACTGAGTAAAACATTCCAAAACCAACCTAAGAAACTAAACTCAAAAGCACCATTGCCCTACTAACGTTGCCAGATGTTGTTCAGTTTTAGGTTTAATGCAAAAACTGGTTTATTATTGCACCATTTCTTGACGTCAAATCATTCTCTTTCATTTCTTATTTCTGCCAATCAATGCAAAAATTAACATCAACATATCAGAGGTTAGATAAAACATGCCACACCATGGAGGTAACTCAACTGCATGGATTTATTCAATTAGTCCAATGGCAATATTGCAAAATATAAGCAAGGATTGCTCAGTTGTGAAAAAATTACCTGTGCCTAAGATCGCCTCTTTCAAATCCGAATCCTACTTGGCAGTTTCTCACGCTTACATTTTAGAGCCTAAACTAATGAGTACATACTACAGACCACTGACAAAGCCTCAATCACAGAAACTGGTGCATTCCTATCACAGAGTGCAATTTCTGCTTGTTTAATGTATGGCTACCAGAGAATCGTTCCAAAGATCCAGTTCCACAAAATGGACAGCTGTTCAGTTTAGTTATTTTCATTTCTGACCACGACAGCAAAGACAATCCATGTCAACACAGTGAAGGTTAAGAAAAAAAAACCGAAGCTAAAAAAATAGCACGTCTTGAAGTGTGGTTTAGTCTGTTTTTTTCTTCCTAAGTTCCGAAAGTTGAATTGTAGTTTCTTGACCTTTCCATTTTATTATCTGCATAATCGGGCACATATCGGAGCAAGCGATTGGGATGGATGAGGAAAGTGTTATCAACTTATCAAATCACCGTGAATATATTCTTTAATTGTACGTAATTATAATTATCTCACCTTCTAGACAAATATCAGAACATAGGATGCACCCTAAAATCATATCACATCTAAAGAAAGATATCACGGTGTTGTCACTGCAAAATTGTTTTATTTTGGTCTAAATACCTCACCCTCAATGTTCTCGTTTTCTTGTCTCAAAAAGTCACTACCTGGCACCTGTTGCTTCTGATTGTAATGTTCTTCACTACTTGCAGGAATGGCAACACTGAATGGAATGAAAAATTCACACTCACTTTTCAGCGTTGCTTTTTCGTTTCTTTAAATATAGACGAAATTTCAATGCAGTTTTGAAGTCTTTTTTCACAATGTGACAAATTGATGGATGGCATCTAGTAAATTAGGGCTACCATATGTCCTCTTTTAAGAGGATTTGTCCTCTTTTTTGAAGAAAAATAAATTGTCCTCCGAGGACACCCAAAAATGCTCAAATGTCCTCTTTTTTTACATTTTCAGTTTTTTTGCTCATATTTTAAACAGGATTTCATTGTTATGTGACATTTTCGCAATTTCCAACCATTTCTGTACCAATGCAACATGCTGATGTATAGATTTTCAAAAAAAACATTGACGTACTATTTGATCTGCTGTTCTAAACCAGGGGTGGGGAACCTGCGGACCGCTCTATAAATCAGCATGTTGCATTTTCAAAATTTCTTTACTCAAAATGTATCGAAACAACAGCTCAAAAAAGAGTAGGCTCTGCATTCTCGGTATATTGCGAATGGCCTTCTATGACTAGTTAATCCATCATAGTCATGCGGAAACATGCTTTGAAATATGTGTCTCTGTTTGGAAGCACCTATACCGTTGAGAGCAGTTTTTTTTTCCAAATTGAATCTAACAAAAAGTCGGCTTCGCTCCAGACCTACTGATAAAAACGTGGAGATGCAGTTAAGAGTTGCAACATCGTCCGTGTCAGCAGACATCACACAACTCACCAAAAATAAAAACTTTCAGCCATCCCACTAGCTGTGAAAGTGAAATAAGTCATTGTCTACTTCGCTGCATTTTTTATCTGTAGGCTACATAAAACTTCGAAATTTTTAGTGGCCTGCCTGTGTTATTTCTTATTTTATGTGGCCCGCAATACTAAAAAGGTTCCCCACACCTGTTCTAAACAATCATAGACGTTCGTTGAAACATACTAGGCTACATTGCTTTGCGATTGTCTTAAAAGCCAAAAAATGGTCAGTGATGAGTGCGAGTGGAACGGCAAATCCACTTGTGAGAAATTTTCCTCATTTGAGGAAATCTGATCAACCAATTTATGAAAATGAAAAATTGGACAAAATAAAAAAAATAAGAAAATAAAAAAATAGAGTAAATCACTAAGAAACGAAACATTACAAAATGCAAAAACTTGCAAAAGAGTTTGACACATTTACATTTTAAGGTTCTCACACTTTTACAATAAATTATTATTGTACCCAGATCTATTTGGTATTGACGCTTGTAAACGTTGCTGATTACCAACTTAATAGTTTGGCTAATTTGTAAAGCGAAGCAAATCGAAAAATAATCCAAAGTGCACTATGCATGACATACAGCCTATTTCAAAATAAATCGTGGCATGGATACTTACAACTTATGTGAGTGCAAATGTAGAATGACTTTCTATGATGCAGCCACAATGGGACCGTACAAGGAAAGAAACAGCCTTTTAGTTGAGTCTGCCCGTAGCATCTCATTAACAGCTGTATACAACTTCAATTATATTTCGTGCAAGTAATTTTATGATTTCTTTAAAGCTGATCCTTTTTTTTTCTGAAAAAAGTTAAGGCATGGCTGCCTGCAGATATTGCCTGATTTGCCACATTTTTTATGACATTATCAGTTATCACAACACATTTTCATTTTGTCATACAAATCTAATAAATCGGCTTTCGAGAAGCAAACTTGTCTGTTTTTTTGCTGTAACTTTTGCTGCATAGGTTTATAAGTAATCCAAAAGGATGTAAAAAAATTTTCATACGTAACATTCTACTTGTATTTTACTCGCTGGCAAAACGTGTCCTCTTTTTAGGCGATGAAAATATGGTAGACCTAAGTAAATAGAATAACTCACGAACAACAAAACTTCAACAACTAGTCTATGGAAAATATATCGTAGCCTACTATGCAAATCTTGGTAACAGTTCGTGCATCAGTGGTTCAAAGCCTCTACAAGTATACGAAAGCACCAGGAATAAACGTGTCAAATACTTTGTCAGACGTCAGTCCAAGGATAAAGATTGAAAACCGAAACCAACTAATTAGATAAGGTATTTGATTTTTGTATTAAGCTGGCGTCAGAAAAATCTACAGTTCAGCAGAACCCTTTACCCTAGTTCACTAGGTCTACCGAAAGTGGTAAACCAAGCAGGTTACGACGCCTTAAAAATGGCGTCCCACGAATCTGCCATGGCATGGCTGCCCTTCTGTTTAACATCTACAACCACGATCTGCCGAACACGGCATCCGCAAAGTAGGCTACGCCTATGCCGAAGATTTAGCCATTCTACACCTGTCAAATCATTAGGAAACATTAGAAGAGACCCTATACCAGGATATGTCCACCCCGATAGCTCAGTTGGTTAGCGTGTGACTTCTGGAAATATTGTGAAGCAGTGAAGCTTGAAGATCAAGCGGCGTTGGTTCGACACTCGAGGTGTGCATTTGAACAACGCACGTTAAAGACTGTTCTCCATTCAACGGCACCTAATGGATGGAATAATTCTCCGGCAACACTTCAACCATCAGAACTTCACTGTGTGTTCCCGACAATGGTTCACCAAATCTAACGTCATATAAAACCATTCAGGTCTACTGAATCTTAGCGTATTACGTCATGGAATTTTTCCTAAAAAATGAGCCAAGATTACACCATCGTTCGTAAGACTTGTATCACACCTGTTGAGAATTGCTTTACAATGTTTCACTATGACGTCACAGTAACTGCGTACGTGAGTTTGAGATATAGCAATGTATTCTAGTCATTCGTAAAATGGTTGCTTGAAAGTTAGTCGCATATTTAACTGTTTGCTTAGTGATTGCCAGCTGGACGAAAGTTCCGTCTTTATCTAAGTAGTTTGTATCGTAGTGACAAGTTTTTAGTGGTGTACGGTGTTGCATTCCAATTTCGACAGCCAGGTGGCTAATTTTACAGAAATACAATTTTGAATAGAGGTTTTCAAAGGAGTGTTTCTTTCGGTCATTACATACAGACGAACGGATGCGGGAATCTTATGTTACAATTTTCCCACTAAGATATTATGGTTTACCGTTGTGACCACTGTGTCAATCTCGGTGACCGGGCCTGCGTCAGTGATTCAAAGCAGGGGCGTATCCTCAATGGAAGCATTGCTTCCCCTGTCAAAATTGAAAAAAGAGAAGCTGATATTTTTCAGTAAAACGATTTCGTAATTTCAATCAATCAATCATTCAATCATTTTATTTTTTGTCATTAATTTCTTTACCTGAATGCGATTTAGAACGGTTTTTAACTCATGCCCCCGTATGATATTAACTCGGTTTTAATTTTTAAAAAGTTGGAAGCTGGGGAAGCAAAGATTCGTATTGCATCCATTGCTCTCGTTTTTGCAATAAGAAGAAACAAGTTTGAAAGAAAGGAAAAAAGCAGCGCAAAGTTTGCGCAATTTACGTTTCTTTTAACTGATCGTGGAAGCGATTTAAAAGCTGCTTCCAGTCGCGGGGTTTCCAGATTGGCCAAATTCCGCGAATTAGGCTTATTTAAAATTAACTCTTCTAAATGCATAATAATCAATATTTCTCTAATATCGTAACCTTACCAGATGAAACCATATTCACCATTGTTCAATACATGTTCTATACTTGTTTAATACCCGTCATGTGGCGGATCAAAACTCATCCGCTATGGTCCTTTTATTTTTGGGCTACTTTCAGAATTATTTTTGCTACAATTTATTAAAATCCGCTACAAGTCATAAAATATATGTACATTTTATTATTTTTGATAGAAACAGGTAAATATATCCATTTGGCTTTTTTTGTCAAATATTTTCCTTGTTTTGGCCTTTTCTTTGTGTTATTTTGGCTTTAAGACCTTTTCCTAGTCTGGCAACTCTGCTCTGTTGGATGTTGTGCCAGTGGGCTATGGAATGAGAAAATCTAGGGCAGGGCACTGTTATGGTTATAATATCGGCCTTGTAAGCAAAAGTTTGAGCCAAATGTTGGCTTTACATTGTTATCCTGGCTGGACAGACTTTGGCATAAGACAGGATATGTGAGGTCTAAGCTAGACTTGACTTTGTAGCTGAGTTTTTGGTGTTCTCTAATTTTAGGCGCATTTTTTGCCCTTTGCCCGTTTGTGTGTAAGAGCTACCTTTAATAAGTTAATAGCTGTTTATCTGCTAATAAATTTCATACAAATATTACCCTAAAAGTGTTTCCAGATAGCAGTATAATCCATTATTTGAGTATAATTTTGCAAAAATTTTCCGGGGGGCATGCCCCGTACCCCCTTAGAAAACACGTGCATTCGGCACGCTCTATTCCCCCACGAGTTTTATTGCTTCCCTTGCTCAACCAACCAGGATACGCCACTGATTCAAAGCCTCTACAAGTATGCGCAACTGCCAGGATTAAGCTCTGCAAGAAGCTTTTCTAGTCCGAGGATAAAGTTTCAATCAATCATGTCGAGTTTTCGACACTTTCGGCATAGCCTATACCTCCTGCAGTGCCGGTCTTAGGGTATTTCGGGCTCTGTGCGGAATATGCTTTGCGGGCCTCAATGACAATGATCCAATACAGTAGAGTAGCTAGGTATTCGAAAGGGGGGGTCTTGACACACCCAGCGGGGGGGTTTAGGGAGCCTCTCCCAGAAATTTTTGAAAAATTACTTTGAATTTGGTGCATTCTGAGAGCATGTTCAACAAAAATTTGTGTATGAATAATATAGGCCTATGTGATTTTCCTAACCACGAATATTGGCTGGGGAGCTGTAGTATTCATGAGTGCCTTTCATTTATATTCTCATATTGATATTGCATGAACCGTTGTGTATATATGTTACTTCGCACATGCGAAGCCAGAGTTGACATACTGTGCATTGCCAGCATTGCACTAGTTCGTGCTCCAGCAGAATAGGCTACTGTGCACCTGTTTAGAGTAGAGTCGCAGTGTCCACTGTCATAAAGTTGATATTGCCATAAATGACGCCTTGCGTATTGTGACTGGATGTCTGCGACTTATATTATCGAACAACCTCCCTGTCCCTGCAGGCATCCAACCAGCGAAGCTTCGTCGCGAAGAAGCCATCCTGTCTCTTTCTCGCCGCACTACAAACCCCAACTACTTGCTCCACTCAAGTCTTTACGAGTCTGTGAGCGAGCAAGCTCGGAAACTGAAATCAAGAAACTTATTTTGTACAGGCCGCACAACTCCTGATGAAAACGACTGAAGACTAATCCATCAGTGTGGCTACCTGGGCGGACCACCAATGGAGCTTGGAATGGAAGAAGAACTCCTCAAGACTTCAAAATTTCTCCGAAACCGGCTCTCACCCAAGCAGAATGTTTTTGCTAAAAAGGCCTGGGTGAAGCTGAACTGCATGCGCACTGGCAATGGACTACTCCGATCCAACATACAAGTGGGAGATGGCTCTATCTGCGATCTGTGAGTGTGGCAAGGAAGAACAAACCGCAGACCGGACCATCTGCAAACTGCGCTATCCATCGTGCGCCAAATGATGTGCGTGGTCTGTGTGAAATGGATGACGAATCAAATCAGTGTTTGCTCTACACCTTCCCAAACATCTAGACCGAGTCGCCGCCACTTCTCAATGGTAATAAAAAGCAGAGACCCTCAACCCTTAGTTGGAGTGGTGAAGAAGGTTCATATCAAAAAGACGACGGAAAATTTAAATATTTTACGAAAAAATTATTATATTATGAAAAGCCTACTGCCAAAGGAAGATTTCACTGCACTAAATTATTTGTAGAATATTGAAAAAGCTCGAAAAAGACAAATAAAAAATGCTCAAAGCAATGGAAATGATCTGAGAAATAAAACGATAAAATTTTACTTGTAGGCCTAAGCTATGTAGTATTTTACTTTTATTAAAAATTTATATCACCACTAAATCCCTACCGGGCCCAGTTTATCCTATTAACGGTAGCCTACTGGGAACAATTGAATCATTGTCAAGCAAACCTAAAAAAATTTGATAACTCTTAATTTTTCAAACCTCTTTGCCTACTTATCATACCCAGTCTTAAACCGACAGAAATCAGCTCGTTGGACAGTTTGTAAGTTGCACAAAAAAGTAACACGGCTATAAATATCAATTATTATTTATTAATAATCATCACAGAACTTTCGCAATGTAGTTTCAAGGATATCATTACCGTAGGCCTATAACTAAAATAGTCATTAACTCAGTGACCTTTTATGTATTAGTGCTCAACGTCGTGAATGAAGAAAATTCAAGATCAAGCAGCGCTGGTTCGACTCTCGGAGTGTGCGCTTAAGCAATGCATTACAAGAACTGCTCTCCATGTAGCGACACCAAATAAATTGAATAATTCCTCGCCAACAACACTCGGAAACTTCACTCTGTCAATCTCGGTTACCGGGCCTGCGTTAGTGGTTCAAAGCCTCTACATTCTACAAGTAGGCTACGGTGTCGTATACGAAACTGCCAGGAAGAAGATCTGAAAGAAGCTTTCCTGATTCGAGGATAAAGTTTCAAGATCGCTATGGCTTCAATCAATCAGTAAAAAAGGTTTTGATTGATATTGAGCTACCCAAAGTAGTAGGCCTGGCACAAGTCTTTTTGTAAGAAAAAACAGCCTATAGACCAGTGATTCCCAACCGCGACTGTTAGAGCCGCATGCGGCTCCAAGCTAGCCTTCTTGCGGCTCTCATTGACCCCTGAAAATCCCACAAAAAAAATAAAAAATCTAATAATAATAATTAGGGTTCAAGGTTAGTAACGAATCTGAAGATAAATCTGAAGGAAAACGCAGCTTGCAGGTGGTGTTACAACACATTTCCCAACGCTATCTGACCATCGAACCAATGAATCATTTGAAGCATACAGCAGACTTATCAGTAACTTGATTGATGAGTTCAACTGCCGCATTAACGGAATGAATTTATTTTTGCCAATGATGAACATGTTTGCAAATCCTATTGCAGTTAGTTAATGTGGCCACAGCTCCTGATAATTTTCAATTGGAGTTGCTAGACATGCAGTCAGATATCGAGCTCAAACAATTATTTCAAAGTGAAGACCTAGTTGAATTTTGTAGTCGAGTTCCAGAGGGAAAGTATCAGAACTTGAAAACCAATGCCCAGAAAAATGCCTCTGTATTCGGATCAACTTACGTAGGCTATGTGAAGCACTTTTCATCAAAATGATCAGAATCAAAAATAAATATCGCAATCGGTTGACCGATGACCACCTCAAGCAGCTACTGCATACTGCATCCTCTGCAATTGCACCTCGCTTTGACAAACTTGGTTCAAAGCCAATGCCAAGTTGGACATTAAATTGATTTGTGTTATTTTTCTTGTTAGTGTTGCTATTCGTTGGTAGCCTACATGCTTTAAAATTTTCGTTATAATTACTTGAGTGTTTTCATGCGGCTCCATACGCATTCTGAAGTTTGAAATTCGGCCCCGACACCAAAAAAGGTTGGGAACCACTGCTATAGACAGTGATTCACTGAGTGTGATCATATCCTTGATGTTGAGGTTGGTGCAATTGGTTGACTGAGAAATTGATAAAAAAGCCGTTTAGAAGATGTAACTTGTTTGGCGTTATAAATAAATAAAAAATTAAACTTTTTATGCTTGTTCGAAAAGCTTGAACCAAGCCGATATTCTATAAGCACTACACGCATGAGCGATTAAAATGCTGTTTAACGAAGCGTGAATTGTCGTATTTATGAAGTGACACAGCTGAGCTCACACGAATAGAAGACTGTGCCAACAATACCTTAGTCTTATTGTACAAAACGTAGCGCAAGGTATGTTTTGTTACAGTGGAAAAGATAGTGGTCAGATTACTGGGCTTACCGTTTATCTACTGCAATAGCTGAGATAAAGCAAAAAGTTCAATATGCCAGTGCTTGGCAGATCAGAAACACAGATTGAGCTCAGATGAAAATCTTTTTGTTGTATAATATTGTTGTTTATATCGAATTATGAAAGACTAATTTTAGCAAGTTGTATGGTACTTAGCTAAATGAGTGGAACTTGTTCCACGACAGTGTTTGAATAAACAGCCGAAAGAAAATACTGACAGGCGTTGGATCAATTTATCTTAGGCCTACATAAATAAGCTATCTCGTGTGGAAGAGCAATTGCTAGATTAATAACGTTCTTTGCCTTACAAAATAACCTGCACCATTAAATCTTTAAAAACAACAGAACAGTTTGCAAGTGAATATATGGGCTAAATATAACTTACGTCCTGCTGTTTAAAAAAACACAACCCGGACAAAGTTCCCAGACAACAAATTAGACGCTTTTTACAATGATTCAACGTCCATGGATGTTGAATTAATGCAAGAAGCGACTGATTTGCTGTCTGAGTCGATATCAATTGAAATAGAGTAGGCATATGCACAGTACTGTTTGTATAAGAACAGGATTGTAAAAATAATAAACTAAAATCCTACCAAGTCATAGCTGGTAGCAAAATAAAATGAAAAATAATGGACAGTTTAAAGCGAACGATAGAAAGTAGAAAAACATTTCTACCTTTCTGCAATGAGACTTTAATGAATTTGTAATCTGTAATTGAAACTTATTTAATAATAGCCTAGGCTTATTACGCTGGAAATCATACGCAAGTGAACTATGGACCAAGGGCCAAAGCTTATTCTAAAGTCCTCTTCAGTTTCTGTTAATCTGGCCCGCTGGATATGGCACTATTACTATTAGAATTTATTGCATCAAACCGATTCTTTTTGGCTCTCGTATGCAATCATTACAATAGACCCCGCAAGACAATTGAAATCTGTACAAAAGTAATCTGCAATGGATTTCCCTCCTACAGCTTTGAAAACTTCCCAATAGCAGTTTCATTTCACCAGCGCCTTTTCGTCGGAAATCAACCAGCCCAGTGGCCGAGTGATTTCGTCTTTGGCTCTGGTACTGGTAGATCTGAGAACGACTCTGGGTCGGGTGCTCTTTCTCGCATAACGCAGTAAGAATATTAGTCGGGTAATAATGTGGTGATATCGTAAGCCTGATGCAAAAACTGAAAATAAGACCTGAGCTGTAATGTTGCCAAACAATTTGTAATTTTGCGTGAAGTTAATTAGTTAAACCAAATTATTTAGCGGTTAATTCATTATGAAGTATTAAACAGTCTTAGATTTTAAGTGTAGGCTTACTGGCTGTTTTTTTGTCGTATCCCGGCTTACGACCAGGAGTTGAAGATTTAAACTAAGTGGACGGATAGGCAAGGAAGCCAATCTTCGTGTCCACCTTCAGGCATGCCTTTAGTTTAAAAGTTTTGCCAAAGATACAGCCACGTGCTTTTGAGCGGTGTCGATCAGGCGACTTTTCGAACGCCGAGCCGCCCACATAACTTACTATATCAAGCTGTTAGCGTACACTATACAGTATATTGGGCTAGCTAGGGCTATAAAATCAACTCTGCTCTGGAAGGCTATGCAATAGTGACAGGCTAACAGGATAGGCTGAGCCTACTTAACGATAAAGTGAATAATTCTCAAGCTGTTCGTGATGTGATTCAAAGCAGACAACCTGACAATCTAATCATAGCCAATAAAACGTGACGAGTGGAAAGACTAAAAGGACTTTAGATGTAGAGTACGGGTATTCTGGATAGTTAGCCATCATTTAAGCTATACGTACAGTATTTGCTTAGAGGAGAGAAGCAAGATATAATTTAGTTGGAGCGGTTGCTCCCCCAACCTTCCGTAGCTGCGTCCCTGGTGCTTTATGTGCACATACGAGCACCAAATTATACCAACAGGCCAAGTTGCCGCATACAAGCATACGATTAATTTCAAGGTCTTCAAAATGTAGTTTTACGACTTGTGTGCTAGAAAAACAACGCCTGGCAGCCTACAAGATGATCAACTGCGTTAGTATTACCTTTTCAGTGCATTGTGAAATCCTAACTTTCAATAAGAATACAAGTTTATTGACATAGACGTTGCTATGTAAGCAGTTAGGTTATAGCTTACGATGACAGTATCTTCTTTACCGCTGATACAATTCAGTAAAATTTCAACTCGAACATGCCGCCATGATAATTGAAGGTTCTATTTGTTGACATGTTTTCTCTGATGACTTGACGATGATAGGTGATTGGTCAAGAACTCGCAATCATGTGTTTTTATCTCTTTTTTTTTTTGAAAAATCCAAAGCAACGCAATTGGTGAGATAACTTTTTACTTTACCTTTCAATCTTACACCAAGAATGGTCCAGGTTGAGATGCGAATGTTATTTGCCTGCAAATAATTTTCCATGCACGTCTTAGCTTTGTCGGTCAAATCATCAGCAGATGTGTGGTGAAAACTATGGCAAAGAATTTGTGAAGGCAATAGCTGGTTGTTTGCAATGGTATGCTAAAAACGTTGTGTAAAAACAAAAGCAAAACAGTTGATTGAGTTTCGCTTTTAGCAGCATGATTGCAACCAACTTCACAATAAAGATTTTGACGACCTGTTTTAGCTCAAAATTTACATTGTGAAAAAAGCAAAACAGGTTTGAAGTAATAAGCAGATACGGTACTTTCACACACACAGATAACTGACGAAATAAAACATACTATTTTAGCACATAGGCTGCTATTTCATTATTTTTAAAGAATAACTTGATTTGTCACACTATGAGTTAGATTGTTAGAATAAAAGCAAAATATCAACAAAATTTATACTTAGTCTTGCAGAGAAATTAAACGGGCTGTCATAGATTTGTAGCCCGCTTTTAGCCTGTAGAGTGTAGAGCAACCGTTCTCAACCGGGGACCGCAAAGCTTTTTTAGGGGGTCCATAAAGATTTTGAGTTCACAGCATGATTGGTAAATTGCATTTAAAAACATTGGTTGTACTTTGCTTGTGCATTAGAGTTAGACTACAGTGATTCTCGAACAGTGATTTTCGACGCCCTGGTGCGTTGTTGGAAATTTCAAAAGGAGTCGCACGAAAACTCAGTTTCCAAACTAACAAAATTAATATAAAACAGTTAAATTTTTTACTAAGGCTATGTATGTTCAACATAATTTTTTTTAAAAGCGCACTATATCCAAATAATACGCGGTGATTTCTTCAAGTTCCCGGGACCCATAGTTATCCCGGGCCCCGGTCCAAAAGTACCTCCTGTACCCCTTTGTTAACCTTACTGGCAAACGTTAGTCAGCAATCTATCAGCACTCACAGTTTTGCCATGACTGTGATTTCAACGAAATATTGATTGCAAATGAAAAAAGGAGATATTATTTGTAAAGGTCGCTTCAAAACTTATAATTTTTTTTTCAGAAGAAGCGATATATCAACATTTCAGTCTTCAGCTAAAAACTTTTAGGGGTTTGCAACCGCTTCGAAGGTACCAAAAAAGTTCCACCAAGACAAAGGATTGAGAACCACTGCTGTAGAGACTTTTTTTACTTTGCAGTCCACGTTTTTATTCTACAAATTTATGCAAATTTAGTCACAGAGTCACGTGACTCTAGATGCCTTCTGCAAAGGGCCATTTTTTTGATTTAATTCTGAAGTAAAATGATAAGTGGTGCAATCATACAGCTGCTTTACTTCTTTTTTTCAAAACGCCAATTTAAGAAACACAGTTTTTTGCAGAAATTGTCGCAAAATTGTTATTTTAAGAATCCACATTAATTTTAATGTGCTGCCACAGATGAAAGTTTATTTACAGGCCAAGAAAAGAATCTTGAGGGTAAACAAAGGCCATCTTAGTTATGCCGAAGAAACCATAAATGATGTATTGATTGACGTAGCAAGGCACTTGAAAAAATAATACACTGAGCGTCTAAATAACAGGTTTCAAAATTGTATTTAAATAGTTGATTAAATTGTGAGATAACAATTGGACATAGTGTTGTGATAACAAAGAAACTGATTCCATATAAGGAATGGCGAGACTGTGACGAAACACCGATAATACCGTCACTTTTTGGTCTTTGCGTGCAATGCGTCATTTCAAAAACGGATGTCGTACACCAACAGAAGTGACGCAGACAAGCTGTTGTGTGGCATGAGAATTAGTAGCTTTTTCTATGTTACCCTGTGCATGGCAAACTATGCAGTATCTCTTATGTACGGTAGCAGCCTACATTTTGTTGTTATGAGTTGAGGTGCAAGACAGAGCAAACAAGCGGCTGGTTGAAGTAGAAAAATGAAAGTCTACGTCAGAGCATGGATTCTTTTTAGTCACGAACTAGGTCATGATCGAGGTATATTTTACCTGCAGGATTACTATCAAAGCTGCAACTAATAGGCATAAAGAGGCAAGACACCCTTGGCAAACTAGATTTAAATAATTTATGGCTTTTTTGTTTTTATATTACGCCTTAAGTATGGCAACAAACCACAGTAATTGTTTTTTTAGAAAACTAGGGACAGCTACCTTTCTGTAGTTTCAGTTGAGCCCTGGTACAACCTTTTAGTACCTCATTGGGTGGTGCCTGATAATAATGTGATTTTTTTTACTTTGAAATTGCCATAGAAAAGGAATCGTTGTTTTTTTCGATACAAGCCTAGTAGACTATTGCGCTTGTCTAAGAACCAGTCTTCACCATTCACTTTATGTAGCATCTATTTGCCTTGAATTCACACCATTGTCTTAAATTCATTCAAAGTTTTAGTGCAATATTTGGAATATGTTCTATTTGCAAACGACTTGGGTATGATTGCAACATTTTGTCCAGTCCCTTTTGTTGCAGCCTTTAACGACAGTGGTGTGTCAATTGTGATGGATTTCACAGAAAGTCTACTTTCCCGCTGATATCCTGGGACCTCTGTTAAGATATTTCACATTTAGTTTAATTACCTCTTGAAGCACAAGTTGCGGTTAACCTACCTTTGTAAAAGGCTTCGAATCTTTGACTGTGAATTTAAATTTGTGGTCCGCTTCATGGTGCACTGAAAACGATGGAAGCTATGGATTCCAAAGTAAAGCTTTAGAAAAACGTTGTTTGCAAGTCTCATTTTTATGAAAACTTGAGCCAGTTGCTTATCTGAAGGAAGACGTGTCGTAATGATGACGTAATGACAAAAAAATTATCTGGGAGATCTATATGCTATTTGTCAATTATTTACAAAAGCTTGAAAAAAAATGTCAATCGACGATGTTCCTGTTAGGTAACAAGTAGGCATCTTTGACCGCGTTTATTGGTCGTGCCATCTGTCAAGGAAACGTCATAATTTCAATGCGTCAGGCACATCACGTAGACAGCTCTGAGAACCGCTATTCAGGCAAAATATTGGCAACGAAACTCAGTGTGGTGTCTCACCAGCTTGAGGTACTTCCTGGACCACGGGAAGTATTGCATTAAAATCTAGTTAAACGTTAATGGTGTTGTTTTATGTGAAATTTGCAGGCGTTCCACCCATTTTGCTCCTAAACAAATTTGTTTTAGACTGAAGTGCTCACTTCAGCTTGTTTTTGCTTCTGATCATCATATCGAAAACAATACATGCCAAACATAGCAGAGATAGTATAAAAAACACTGCTTGACACCTGTGTCAGTGGTGTTTTCTGTTTTATTTGAAAAAGCAAAACTTCTCTCTTTGGAAGTCAAAGAACTTCTTCAATGTCATGGTATCAATAGCGAGTTTGACCGGAGCATGAAAACAATCATCAGAAGTAGAAAATGCACAAAAAGTTGGTAAAACTTTCGGTTTGTATATTTTTGCTTTCAGACTAACATTATACAATCTTCGACTTTCACAGCAAATTTTATTGTGTTTCAATGCAAAGCTTGTTTCTTAAAGTTTCTTTTCGTAAGCGAGATGTTTTATTCAAACGCTTTATTTCTGCAACTAAGGTGTTGTGATTCACATCGTGGCTCCCCAGACGGCAAATCAACCGTTTTTTTTTATATTGACTTAACGTCTGCAGACTTTGAAACAGTGTAAAAATGGTTGATTTGCTGTCTGGGATAATGACAAGGCAATATTTTTGAAAACTGACAACATTTTGTTTTATTTATACGTCGAGGTTTACATAATATGCTTTGTAACACGCAATAGACTTAAAAACTTAAAGTGAGTCAGAAATTTTGTAAATTAAAAAAAAAAATTAGAAATCAAATATGGCATCATGATATAAGAACAACGGTTTACAATGCAAAACTGCAGATTAACAAAGAGAAGTTCGTTTTTCTTAGACGTGCGTCTGTGGTTATCGGTGATGCTTAAAATTGCGTCAAGGTGCTTTTCTCGATCATCCTCGTAATCATATTCATCAAACATGTTAAAATAACCCGATTAGCGTGTGAAGTATAATATCCACCAAATTATTGATAGGCATTTATACTTTGCTCTTCACAGCGTATCCAAACTCAGCCTTAATTTTCTGACTGAAGCTATTTTCATCTCACTTGGGCCCATTTTCTTGATTTCCTTCATTCTTTTCACGCGGCAAACAATACTTTCGTCGTCACAAAGGTATTGAAGCAACCTTCCCCCCTAAGATGCATTTTCCAAATTTTGGGCCCAATTGTAGCTTACCGATATAGCAGCAAGGAGCAGTAAGTTGAGCAGTAAGTGGAGTAGAGAAAAGTTTTTCATATCCTCCCGTTGAAGCCTTTTCATGGCGATTTTGTGTGTTGCAAATTGTCACATTACTGTACGTGTTTGAATTGTTGTGCGATGTAGCTTTGCCGTATTGTAGCTTTGGTTGTATGCCTAGGCCTAGCCTACTGTTTTTTTCATGCGCAGGAAATATGACACAATGTTAACAAAGTATTGCAGATAAGAAGAGAGTAATAATGCGTCATAAAATCTTGACAGGGTTATTTTGTTAATGTTAGAGTTAGACAAACTTAACCATTTTGGTGGATTCATATGAAATCAAAACTTGATGGTAGTGATGTTGGAAAAGGTCATGTGGTGTGTGTATTTCTCACCACCGGCCTTGATTCATAATTTTAGTAATCTTGAGTTGAAAGCCACCTGACAGTGCAGATTGACCAGAGGTTGCTTGTTTGATTAAAATTTTTCTAACTTTTGTTGTAATGTGAGGTGTGTACTGAAGTATACTCTTCACACGAAATGTTATAAAAATTATTTAGCCCAACCGCTATCCCCTAAATCCTAATCTAAAGTCTATAAAAATGTAACATTCCACTCACCAGTGCCGGTCTTCAGGTATTTCGGGCCCTGTGCGGAATGCTTTGCGGGGCCCAATGACAATGATCCAATTCAGTAGCTTAGCTAGGTATTTTGAAAGGGGAGGGGGGGTGGTTTGACGGTCGGCGGGCGAAGCCTGACGGCGTGATCGCCGAAGGCGACACCCAGCGACGGGGGGTCTGAAGGGCCTCCCCCAGAAAATTTTGAAAGATTACTTTGAATTTAGGGCATTCTGAGAGCATGTTCAAAATTTGGGTATGAATATTACTGTAAAATGGTGTTGTCCGGTGGCATAGCAAAAGGATAAGATCATGCATTCTTTGGCATTTTTCGGAAATAAAGCTATGTTGAGTCTGGATGCAACTTATTTCGTTCCCTGAAAAATTCGTAGCCCGATTCCGTACCCTGAAATCGGAGTAACAAAATCAAATTTCGACCTATTTCGTCCCCTGAAAAGATCAGGAAAAATTTTGAAATGTTTGCGGCAACTCCGATCCAGCGACTTCGGCTGTGTCTTTTTTCTCGATCTTTTCAGGGTACGAAATGTTCAGGAGACGAAATAGGTTGCACCCGTTGAGTCTCTATGATTTCTTGTTGCTAATTTCTTAGTTGAATTCACTCGTTGAATTTTTCCATTGGAAATTACAAAATTACTGCATTTTCTGAGTAAATTGCGGGCCCCCTAATTTGCGGGCCCTGTGCGATCGCACGGTTTGCACAGTGCACATCCCAAAGACCGGCACTGCACTCACATTTCTCTTTTGTTACATCACAGACAATGCCTTAGCTTTCCTACTACACAGCATGTCTCATTATTAATTCGTCGAAAAAAACAAAGAAAAGTGAAAGATACTTTTTGCAAACAGGCTGGATATCAAACTATAAAAATTGAACAAGTCTGTCAAGAAGCTAGATTCAATGAAAGATTTTTCACTGCTTGCGTACAAAATATTGCTGCAAAGTTTGTGAGATTTAAGTGAGATTTAGATTAGCACAGTGAGATATAAATTTAAATACTCAAAAGTTTGGGTGGGACTTCAAATTTGATCAGCTTTTCTCAATAGTGAAGACTAAGTAATACTACCAGGTTTGATAAGTTTTCCAAGTGGACAGATGGTAAATTAGTGCCGAGTCTGTAGCTTAGGCAATCAAGTCAAATTCTGCCGTGTCTTGGTTGAACAAAATGGTTGTAAGAATAGCCAATTACAAACCAATAAAAGTTATATGACTTTATCTTACAGTCTTAGTTAGTTAGGCTACCTAGGAATCTTCATCTACCTTTTAGCTTATTCTACTCAGAAGATAAAATTTGACAATTTTAGTGGTTCATGAGTTACTGTCAGAAGTTCGAGAATTACCCGTGGGAGAAAGAGGGGAGGAAGAGAGAAACCCTTTATTTCATCTGTTGTGAAAATAGTAGGCTGCGGTACAAGTATAAATGATACGAATAAAATAGAAGTAAAGCAATGCACGCTTTCTGTTGTACTTGTAATACATAAATAGTATTGCCAATGTTCTATTTAAACATCAACTTTTTCACGCAATTTATTAAATTAACTACTTTTGGCAACACTAGATGAATGTAATTTCTGGACCGGGTTGGCGACATCACCTCACGACTTGCTTGTTTCTCAATCTTTTTGATGCACTCAATTACTGTTAATGACGTCTGAAAACTTTTTTCGTACAGTTAGTGTTTCCTGTTTGCGGTTTCGTTTGTCCGCACTTTGTTTTTTATTTAAAGTGTTAAACTGGGTGGGCTTATTATTTGGTAACTTTTTTATCAGCACTCTGTAATTCTCATTTCAAAGAAAGTATATTCTGTGAGAGTCTTGACTACAGTTTGAAAAGTGAATTTCTTGATAAATTTCAGTCACTCATGGCATTGTTATTGTGTCTCCAGAATTGCCAAGTTTAGCAGGTTTTGTTTACAACCATTTGAAATCGCCGGTGTGTTTAATCCACTTACATTCTAACCGGCCAATCTCCTAAATCCACAACGTACTGAAGGATTCTACTTCCAGTCATTCTGTAAGTCAAACGTTTTTTTTATGCACAAGAAGTAGCAAACGTGCTGCGTGACAGTACCTTGACACTTTGGGCAAGTGACATTTTAAATGTGCTGTTTTAACATTTTTTTAACAGTGAAACGTGTTTCCTCAGCTAAACATGTTCTGATCTATTGCATTTTCATGAGTGTTGAATGTATAAATACGATGTTGTCAACTTGTTGTCAGGGAGAAATTTTATAAAAGAAAGAAGGACTTTGCGTTAGTACAGAAGCCCTGCTAAGCTTTGAAAAGAAGCATTGAAGCAGTGGATATCAACATCCAAGACAGCAAAGTCCGTCATTTTTACATTGATTCAACGTTTCCAGATGTTTAATCTAAGCAAAAATGGCGGATTTTGCTGAACACGATTGGCAGTTTCTAATATGATCTTTAATTGCATTGTTTTTATTAAAATTAGCTAAATTCAAAAGAGTAGGAGAGCATTTGAATTTAGCTAATTTTAATGAAAACAGCGCAATTAAAGATCATATTAGAAACTGCCAATCGTGTTCAAACAATAAACCCTGATTGGAGTCCTTCGAAATTGTTCGTTAATGTTTGTCGGAGTTCGACACCAAGATTCACGAGCCTCCGAGGCATTGATCATCTTTCAACCCAGGGCTCAACAGGCGATTATTTGCTGGCGGAGCCTCCTATCTTTTAACCGTTTTTGATTGAATTGTCACGCGTTGTACTCTTATTTTTGCTTTGTTGCGCCGCTATCTGGTGTTGTGTTTCTGTCCATCTTGCGTAATCTGCTTGAGTCCTTTTCTGAACAATTAATTTTATCTCTCAAATACTAGTCGACTTGTTGTACTGGGTAATTTTTCAGTTGATTGATTGATTGATTGAATTTTTATCCTCGGACTGGGAAAGCTTCTTGCAGAGCTTACTCCTGGCAGTTTCGCATACTTGTAGAGGCTTTGAATCACTGACGCAGGCCCAATATCATTTTGAGTCAGAAAATGAGCAGTTTCTTAAATGTTTAGGTTTGACCATATTTTTGCTGTGATGCTGTTCTATGATACTGTATGATTCTTTAGTATTTCTTTTAAAATATTTTTTTTACAGACTTGAAAAGGACAGTATCATGTCTAGCCGAAAACGTTCGCTTATTGCTTTTTTTTATAATGTTAAATGTAGTGTTGTTGCTGAGTTATGTCTGTTTATCTTGGAGTAAAATTTCGAAAAATCGTCTAAAGTGAAATACAAGTCACATTTCACCTCATATCTCCTCTTCTTTTATTGTCGCGCTTGATTCCAAGCATTGACTGCCTCTTGCATGAAAAGTTTCCAAGATTCTTTGTTGTTTGCTGTTTGTATTAGGTCTATGTTGGTGTTGGTTTTATTGGTTTGTTGGTTTAAGTAGGTTAATCTTTGTCTGCCTTGGGCACGCTTTCCTTCAATTTTGCCTGTGAGAGAGAGATGTTCTAATTTTCCTTTTCGCAGCACGTGTCCTAAAATTTGAATACTCCATTACTTACCTCTATTAACGGAAAAATATATCAGTTGTGATGTTACTTAGTTGTGTCAGCAATGTATATATTTTGGAACGTTGCATTATTTCTTAGTTTTTGAGGACCACGTAAAAATGTCTACTTCTTCAAATCCACCACTGAAATCTTACGTTCCCAATGTAGCCGATTACGTCACTAAAGTAGAATGGAGCGAAACAAAGGAGAAAACTTTGCAAAATGAAAGAAAAATATATGATTTTTCTAGTTTTTTTAGGGGGACACGTGACAGTGCCCCCGGAATCGCTACTGATCATACCGTGCTTCCAACTTTGATGCCAGTTTACTGAGATATCGTTTGGACACATTTCAGCCTGACTGCACAAAATAAGTGGAAACAGAAATTGTGATAGATAGTAGAGTAGGTATCAATAGAGTTCTCTTAAAATAGAATTTTTAGAATTAGCTGAATTAAATTTTCTGTAGGCTACGTAGACGATCGCAAAATTGATGTCATTCCAGAGAAGTTGGAAGTGTATTTTTGTCGAAAGCGGTGCCTGTTTGAAGCTGTTTTATCTACTTTGTGCTACGTTATCAAGTCGAGTGTGATAAATTTGCAGTGCGGAATTTTGATTGAGCGTTTTGAACAACTTTGGTTTTGTAATGTCCAACGTGTATTCTTGAAAGCTAAAACACAGTTTAGAAAACAACGTTTCCATATTAAGTTTTGTTGTTTTAAAGTTTAGACAAGAGTATTGGTTTTCATTTGGAAAAAGTACTTTTATTTTTGTTTCTTTTTTCCAAGTTTTCTGTCAGGGTAAATCAATGACTTCTGGATTGTTTCATTTGGAATATGTCTAGTGCTAGTTGCTTCGTGTGATGTCGAACTGTACTTGGTAGACTGGTGCTTTTGTTTTGCTCTGGTTCAGAGAATTTCTTGAAGCAGTTGATGTTTTTGGTCATTTATAATGCAGATAAGTGCTTGATAGCCTTGCTGAAAACAAACAGATATTGAAATTTTTTGGTTTCAAGTTTTTTGTTGCTATGCGCATAACTAACTTATTTTTCGGTTTCTATCCCTTTGTATTCTTTACTCCTTGTTTTTCAAGATAATTGTTGCCGATTACAACTACTGAGGTCTTTTAGCGACAGAGCTCGTATTTAATTTAGTATCAGATTTACGATGTTATCACATTATTAAACGATTTATCCTCACTGCGTTATGCAAAAAAGAAAACTATCGATACCATTTTTAAATTAGTACCATTTTTTAATTGTCTTTGGTAAGACCCGAACTGGAATCGAATTCAGATCTACCAGCACCAGAGTCGGCGAAACCACTCGGCCACAGCCCAGGCAACAAAAATGACTGATTTTGCTGTCTGAATGAGCTGGTAGTGATGCCTGATCGTGGAATGGGTGGTTTTTATTTGTGATGGCACAAGCATTTCAGTAACATACTCTTATTTGGCGCTGCTATTTATTTTACAGTCTGAGTGAATTAACTCAATGTTCATTTTCTAAACCTTAAAGCAAGAGCGTAAGTAAGGTGTCGATATAATTCAGCGGAAATGAGCACAGGTATAGATTTAACGTACGCACTGAGCAGTTCGCATTTTAGCTTGACGTTTTCAATCAATGTGATGATGTTGAAGAGGTTTCCGTTCCGTAGTAAAAACGATTGCCATCTGAGCAGGCAAACGTCTCAGTCAGCAACGTCTGTACACGTTGAATAAACGTAGAAAAGGCCGATTTGCTGGATAGGGTCGTTCACCACACTGGCGGTATCCAGTAAAAAGAATCAAGATTTTACATTGATTCAACATGCGCAAACGTTGATAAGTTTAGAAAACGAAAAATCTTTCAAGTGATAGAACAACCTCTTGTCATTTCATGTATTTTAAAATCGACCTTTTGCTGACGTTTAAGCAAGCCTCAGAAAGTGCTTATTTGTCTGATTGATGTGTTGTTACGTTGGTTAATGATCACAAACCTTTTATTTGAGAATGCCTTTTGTTGCCATAGCAGACGACTTGGGGTGATAATCATACCAAAACGAGCGTCATTGTGTTGAAAACGAAGATGACGCACTTTACAACCACTGGTCTAAAACAGCGCTACCAATGACATCATGCAGCCAATATGACGTCACAGGGCTGCTTGACATGAGCGATATTCAGACGGGATATGGTAAACCAGCACTAAAATGTAAAGGCTGCAAATTATGCACAACACTTTTGGTTTTAGGATTTAGTTAATTGTTGAATTGTTTCAGGGTTTTTGTGCAGCAATTATGATTGAATCTTAGGCTTCTATGCTAACGAGAGTGGTTCTTTTTCGTGTAGCCTACCATGCCTGTTTCAGATTTAGACAATGTCGGCACTCTTATGCATCACGCAACTATTCTGATTTTGTGAAAACTCACAGTGTTTGTCACAACCACAAAAACTAAAACACCTTTTGCTTGTACAGTCGACTGGGATTGGTTTGAGGTCACTTTCTAACTTTAATGCTGGCTAAATTGCCTACTCTAATGTTACCTGGTGTGTGTAAAAAGTGCAACACCAGTTAACATTTGTCTTTTTATTGTGTTGAGCGCGTCTTAGGTTACTGTTGGCTGCTGAATCAGAATCTGACGTCAGTTTTTTTGGTATACTGTCAATAGTATTTAAAATATTTGCAATAATATAATATGCTTTGGAACGTGCTTGTTTTATTGCGGCAACTAAATGTGCAAAGTCTTAGTACGAGCTTTAATAGAAGTTTGGAAAGTAATACTATTTTCAAAAGCTTCTATGTAAATGTGCTTTACAGTTATGTCAGTAGAAACATCGCGTATAAAACGTAGGTATAAAACGACTTTTCCGGGAACTTTGCTCAACAAGGCTTAGTATCGTGAAATATGCCAACCAAATAAATGGTTACTATTTTTTTTGATTTGTGTGATCGTTTTCGGCTTAAAGGTTCACCATAGAACGATAAAAGATAAAAAAAGCAATGGCATTCACAAGCATTCACTCTTGATTTATTCCAGTACCTCAGTATGAAGATCTACCTATTTCTGCGCTGTCTGTGTTAGAGTCTCCACCTAGCTCTTCTGAAGCAGACAGAATTGCAGACTTTAATAATGAATCTTGTATGAGCAAAAAGCCTCGCTGTCTTAATAAGCAGGAAAAGAACCGCTTCTCTGTCTGAAACATGGGACTACCAAAGAAAACACGGATTTTATTTTAACTACGCGATTGAATTACAATCAACGTTAGTTGGACCATGGACTTCTAAATAGTAGCATCTGGACTGGAAACTCAGTGGGCAACAGTAGGCCAAACAGTTGGTACAACAGTTGGCCAACAGTGGGCCAACAGCCAAGTAACTAACCCTGTTGGCCCACTGTTGACCAACTGTTGTACCAACTGTTTGGCCTACTGTTGCCCACTGAGTTTCCAGTCCAGGTGCTACTATTTAGAAGTCCATGGTTAGACTTTGCAGATATTTTTTTTTCAATTTCAAAAATTCAGCCTCTTTGCTCGATTCAGCTGTCATTTTAAGCCAAACATTTCATGGGATAGACTAAGAAACATTTTACGTTTTCATGCGGCCAGCCTTAGAAGAGATATGACATTCATTCAGGCCACAACACTTTAACAATAAGCGGAAACTTCACTCTGTTGGTCACGGTAACCGGGCCTGTGTAGTGTGTAGCCTATCATAAGTATGCGATAGCGAAACTGCCAGGAACAGACCACATCGTCAACGATTGTATCGTATTCAAGCCACCCTAACGGTCAGCGTGTATTGGATGATGAAACCAAAGACCAGCTGCTTTTTTGTAGCCTTTCAGTATAGTCCGGAAACATTGTAAATCTGAAGTGGTGAAAGGATAGACCCTCGGCCCTAAAGGTTCATAGGACGAAGAAAATAAAGCGGTTTGAATTTAAAACGAAAATTGTGGCTTGGAAAGTTTATTCGAAACGGTACAAAGCAAGGATTTTCGTCAATACTCAAAAAAAGTGTTTCTTCTTCGAATAGCCTTGCAGTATTTTGTAATAGATTACAATTACATCGTAAAGTGTAAAATACATACTAAAGGTGCAGTCTAGTTTACAAAAGTTTGTTTACAGGTCGATGTCAAAGTAGAGTAATAAATAACTGCATTGGCTTGAGTGTCAAAAGTAGATTCAGTAGGTCTATTTTGTTTTGCTTTTAATACAAGAAGTGTCTTTGAAACAAGCAGTGTTCTTACTGTAAATGAAACAGGAAAAGTTTTAGTTAGATTTCGTTGACATTGAAGCTGGAAATGCACGAAAGTTTTAGTTTTAGTTCAAGTTATTTTTTGTGTACAAAAATGAATATACTGTATCTTTTTTAAGCTAAAACCTCAATTGCTAAAGTAACAGGAATCAGTAGTCAGTAGATGTAACAGAAAATATATTTCGCACTTGCTAGTGCATTGTCAGTTCTGATCTGCTAGTTCATCGTCAGTTCAGTTTTGATCAGAAATGACGATGCACTAGCAAGTGCGAGTTGTTAGCGCGTTGGGCTCACAGTCGAAAGCCTGCATGTTCGACTCCAGCCACCCGCACTTGCTGGTGTTTCTCTGGGCAAGAAACTTTACGATAATTGCCTCTACCCAGTGATCGATTTCGAGTAATGGGTAGTACCAAATTTAAGTCATAAGTAAAGTAGACAACCGGAAACAGACATTGCCGTCGGCTGCAGCGTGGGTCAGGTGTACGTCGGAAGGCGTACACCGATGCATAGCGCTCAAGTCCGCTTTCCCGCAATGCAGGATAAAGATAAACAAACAAAAAAATATATATTTTCTGTTATATTTTCTGTTACATCTACTGACTACTGATCCCTGTTACCTTAGCAATTGAGGTTTTAGCTTTCGAGATATGGAACAGGGATCGTGTCAGAACAAGACTAGGTCAGAAAGCGAGGCAGACTCCGACTCAGCTCAGCAGCAGCCTAGAGCAGTTAGCTATCTTTTTTAATTATTTAATAACTTTTATGAAATATGATATGAGTTTCTTATCATATCAAATTTAGATGACAAGATAAAATTGATTGTATTTCTGGATATAAAAATTGAAAATTGAACAAACTCGTATGAAATTGTGGAACCGCAATGAGTTTCAAAGCGTTTTGTGCTGCAAAAGTGTATTTGCCGCTGATTGTGACAGGCAATGTAATAATACTTTTCTATGTCACATGCCTTTGAAAAGTCTTCCATTCCATTCGCATACACCTCACATTTGGCTATACGTACCTCTTTCATATTTTAAGCTTTCCACTTCAAAATTGATCGTTGGATAATATAAATTGCTACTTGAAGAGTGTAGTTTCAGTGGAATCTCAGTCGCAATTTCATTGAAGTTGTGTTTATTTTGAATCTTATGCCAGTTTAAAGTTGACTTTGGCATTTTTTCCGAGCGGTGAATTTGCATTTACACTTTGTGACTACATGAGCTTTTTCACTGTTATCGACAATCCGGACAAAGTGTGACTTTTTCACTTGTAAAACTACGCTCTTCTATAGTTTAATTGGTAATGTTAAAGTCTTACTCAGTTCAATGAGCCTTGCAGAAAAAAGGTTACTTCATAACATAGCATAGAGTTGTGAAGAAAGGGGCGTTCTTCCCGGCTATCAGCACAAGGCTGAGCACTCACTAGTTCAGCGAGCAGAAACGCCCCTTTCTTCACAATGTCCTCTGCCCTGGCGCCTGCTGGTTTTGTTGGCTCTTTCTTTGTTTCCACAAAGATAAGAGTTAAACTGACTGGTAAAGCGGTGGTCGAATAAATTTGTGGCAGAATACGGTGCGATACTGATGAGCCCAGCCTCATGGGCGAAACACGTGTTTATCGCTGTCAATTCTTGCTACAAATCGGCTGCCGAGAAACATAGCATAGAGTTGTTTATTAAAATACTATTTGTCTTATACTTATTGAGTGTACCCAGACAGCAAATCAACCGTTTTTTACATTGATTGAACGTCTGCTGACGTTCAATCAATGTAAAAACATAGGCTAAAAAGGCTAACAGTGAAAATATTTTACATGTTTTTCTTCGTTTTTTTGTGAAAAGATTTTGCAGTGACATTTTGAGAGGGGAGAGTGAATGTAATCCTAACTTCTACGTCAATTTCACAAATTTACTCAGTTTCTATCAAATCTTTTTCAGTGATTTAAAGTTTAGGTACCTTTCTGCTACCTGTGTTTAGGTTTTTGTCTAAACTTTTTAAGCTGTATGATTGCGGGAGGAAAATTCAAATTCAAGTGCTGCTTCTGCGCTGATCAAAACACCGCCCTGCGTCATGATGAAAGAAAAAACTCTGCCCAATCAGAGGAAGGCAGAATGGGAACGCCTACTAATGCTAAATCAGGTAAGCACTACAATTACTTTTTCTGCATTACGATTACTTATCACTTCAAACTAATCGATTACTTGAGCATTCTACGATTAGTCGATTACGACCATCTTCGCATGCAATTCTAAAGCCATCAATTAATTGTTAGCTTATTCTACAGCAACAATCACGACTGATTTAAAGTTTAAATCTGCCAATTGTGTGATCTTATCCACTTTGTGATTACAATTGAACTTGAAAAAACTCGATTACAATAGTAACGTTTGGAATGAACACAAAAGAACAAAAATTCTAGTGTGTATTTAATTCTTGAATATTCATGCCAGTTACTCTTCCTCTCTGCTTTCATTTCAGTTTGTTGATTAATAACATTTAAATATTCCTTTTTCTAAGTTTCAAATTTACCCACGATAATTTTTTTCAAAATTGAATTTCATTTTGCATGTTTAGTTGTTATATGACAACTTGGTAGTCTGTTCTGCCATGTTAAACAGGTTGTCATTTACCTGATCGAGCCATCTGAAGAAGTCAATCGTGTCTGATTGAAGAAACGTCGGAATTAATTCGGATTATTGCTTAAAACACCTTGTGATAGTTAAGCTTAGTTTACACCTGATGAACGTATCACGCTATTGAATTAAACGCCCGGTAAACAGACTCGTTTTATTTTTAAAGAGCAAACATGTTACAGCAATCTCCTCAAATTTAGACGAAGTAATTATGTCTAGATTAAAATGTTCTCATAGTCAGACTTCGACACATAATGTTTTAAAACAGTTTTCTTGTTCTTTGTTTGGTATAATAATAATAATGTTAGTTTTTATATAGCGCTGTATCCAACGCAAAATGTGTTGCTCCTCGGCGCTTTACAAAGCAGACAGTGTCAATGCAGCCGTATAGAGGTGCAACTGAGTACATTATTACCAGAATCCACTCCATTGCTCAGTGCCAAGCAAGAATTAGATTCAGTACCATTTTTAAAAAGTCTTTGGTCTGACCCAACAAGGTATCGAACCCATGCCTACCGATTCAGAGGCGGGCGCACTAACCGCTAAGCCACCGAGCCGGATGGTATGGAACATGGTGGCATGGAATATAGTAACTTTTGTTTCCTTGCTTCAGATCATGAATGCTTTCTACGTTTAAACACAGTCTGATTTTCAATGTGTACTTTTTGTTTTATACATTGGTAAGCATACAAGTAGTTTACTGCTTGTTTGTGAGCAAAATTTTTATTCAAGCAGTTGTTACGGGTGTTTTGGAACAAAAAATAGACTGCAAGACATCGAATAGACATAAAAAACTACCACTTAAGTGTTGCATTGCCGAGTGTGGCTAAAAGCTATGGATCGCAGGTTACTGTAGGACGTCACTAATAAAGATGTCATACACTGAAGCGTTTCCTAACTTACGCTGACCAGTAAACGATTAAAAATTTTACAAGGAATTCCAGACAGTATTTAGCCAGTGTTCGGTATATGAATGGATGCATTGAATTGTGTAAGCGTAGGATGAATAAACTTTCGGAAAGCTTTGGAGTAGAAGCAACCCTCGCAGCATAAGTTATATGATAGATAGAGGCAAGAAAGTATACTTATCAATGCACTAAGTCGCCATGTGTTTCTAGCTCATTCGAGCATCACGACAATCATCATTACGGTTAACAAGGGCACAAGGGTTACTTTTGCACCTGTCCCAGAATGACTTTAAGGGCCATAACCTTTCTAAGGTGCCCAAGAACTTGAAGAAACTAGAACTTATTTGTTGGATATATAGCGTTTTTTTATAAGTGTTTTAATTCAGGGCCCGAGGATCTCATTGTTACCGGGCCCAAATTATCCTCTCAATGGCCCAGACAATCATAATCACGTATCCATGTGACCGTTGCGTTGTTTAAAACTTGAAACTAGCGAAGTCATTTTCTTTCAACTGTACAAAAATATATTATAAAATTTTGAAAAAAATATAAACATAGTTCTGATGTCATTTTTTGATAATAAAATATTAAATCTAAAAATGTTTTTGAATTAAAATAAATTCAAGGAATTTTATTGAAAGTTTCTGTTGAAAAAAGACGACAGTTAAAGTTGAAAAAATAATTAACAAATGTTTTTGAAAACGATATTAAATAAAAGATGCAATAAATCTTATTTAAAGATTTTGTAACCGCTAAACAGCGCTAGAGAGGTTATAGTACAAACCTTGCTGATTAATCAATGATTTTTTTATTTTGAATAATACGAAAAAGCCAAACACACAGAAAAATCTTTAATTTGTTTTTCAGCAATCCCATCTCAGACAGCAAATCAACCGATTTTTACATGCAGACGTTGAATGAATGTAAAAAAACGGTTGATTTGCTGTCTGGGTTTGATGGTTATGAAAATATGAAATGCATTACAGTTATCCATGTACATTATTAATTAATCTTCTAAAACTTTTTTTGTTAATTTCTTTAACCGAGAGCTGGTTTAAATTTCATGTCGGCTAGATATATCAATTGAGCCAAGGTCATTATCATCATCTAACTTCGGTTTATTCCTACTGTTAAGGGTGGCCGATTCTTGTCTTGCAGCAATTGCTTTTGCTCGTATTCTCCATCTCATTCTATCCATATAAATACAAAAATACAAAATACAATTGTAAAGCTATGCTATCTCATTGCACATTCAGTTCCTGTTCACAAGGATGAGATGTAGCTCATAATTAATATACATTTTGTAAAACAATAATTCTCCATTATCCATTATTACCACCATAAATCTTGTGTTACGTTTCGCAAAATAAACGTTCGTCTTCTTTCTAAATCACTTGATTTCTTGTAATCTTCAGTTTTTCGAAAGATTTATAAGTAGTTGTAAAAAAAAGTAGTTATACTCGCTAGATAACATCTGTAGGCTGGCCAATGGGAAAATTAACGCATTCAAGCTTTGGAAGAAGCTATTTCTGTGTGAAAATATGAATTTCTTCAATCAATTAATTTTTTTATTTATTAACAAGAACAACAACATTAGGTCATGATATCTTTTTGCTGCTACTAAGATTTAAAGTGATTTTACTTTTTCATTTTTGCATGAACTTGAGTTGCACCAAGCCAGAAAGCTTTATTGACGCTGTATCACCCAGCAATTAACTTAACCAGACTTTGAAAGCCTGACTACAGACGTTTGTTGAAACGATATAAAAAGACAACTTGTTAGTAGCCTAGCTAGACACTACCATGCCTAAGACAGGACAAAGTCGCAAAAATCAAAATTTCAGTGAACTTTACAGTAGCCAGGTAGCGCTATAAAATATTTACTTTGTGCCAGCGATGCTGGATTAATATTTGTCTAAAATTTGGTAAAAAATAAATTGCTTATTTGGTCATGGAAACATATGGTTGGCTCTAAATGGCGATTGAAACCACAAAAAGATTCCGTTCAAAAAGACGTCAAACAAACGTAAACATGTAAAAATGTTGGCAGTAAGAAATGCTTTTTGGAGCTAGATCATGAAGGTTTCGGGGATCTTAATTTCTGTGCTTAGCTGTTATCGATCTTAATTCTTAACCGTCGGATAATATGAAACGTATATCTCAACGTCTTTCTTTAAACAACTTTTTTCCTTCTTTATCCAAGACTCTCTCGTTGTACAAGATGAGTTTCGAAATAAAAAAAAATAAAAACTTGACTCAAACCGCGGTGTTCGGTTTGGAAGGAGAAATTGTGGTGATGAGACAGCTTTCGTTTTAATTCGGGCTTAGCAAGGTTTTGTTTCCTATTCTTGCGCCATGAATCAAGAGTCTGGGCGAATAGGTTGGAATTCTATCAGTAGGATGTTGTGTCTGGAAAGCTTGTCCACCATACAAGCTAGCGCCAATTGTGGTCAGGTGACGTATATGCTTTTGTTATATCTACGATTTGAAATATTGGTTCATCGCAGAAGAGCGGTCATTTCGAAAAAAATAAACCTTTTTGTTGTTGCTGCATTGTTGTCACATGGGAAAACGGGCTTATCCCTGTTCAAAAAGCCTTCTTCTTTTTTTGTCTTGCTAATTAAAGCTGTTTGCTCATTTGGAAGCGTCTTCAGCATTGACGGGTAACGGTGGCGGTGCATATCAGTCATTCTGTATGCGGTTATGTCAAGGTGTAGCCAACATCTGACGTTTCGTGCTTAGCAACCTACATTCAGCAAAAGTGGTAACTTAGTAGGTGCGGTGGCTGCAAGCTAGCCTTTATGGGATCAACGACTGATATTTTAACGATGGCCAAGAAATTCAATGCAACTAACTTTAATGTAGGTGTTCTTGCATAGTGTTTTTAACCAATTTACTGTGTCTATACTGTGATGAAGCGTCGTGCTGTGTGATACTAATAAAGAATTTTGCGCAAAAATGCATACCTCCTTTCAAAAAGTACACTAACCTGTGTCGTCTAATTATTAAAAAAAGCTTTTTGTACGTAGACAGAATGTCGTAAGCTGTTAGAATAAAGATACAATTAAGTGTTTTAATAAAATTATAATCAAATCAAGAAATAAAGAGCCCACAGTGTAAAAACTAAGACCATCTTCAACAAACGTTTGGAAAACTAAACCGTTTTCATCGTCAGTGATATCGAATAAGTATTGAAGATGAAAACAGTTCAGTTTTCAAAACTTTTGCTAATTATGAGTTTAGTTTCTAAATATTTGGTAGGCTTACTTTATTTTGTTATCAGAATGACCAGGTATTTTGGCCCGATGAAATTATAATACTGCACAGATGTAACCAAACTGGTTCGATACTATTTCAAGGGTGATATGACGCACAGACATTTCGCCGACTTAGTCGATTAGCCTGTCGCTTGATTGTAATTGAAGATAGCCTACAGGCTAGAACAATTCAAATAACTAAACAATGAAGCACAACTTTTGATGAAACTTATGGGTATGCTTACTTTTGCAAACTTACTTTTACAAACTTATTTTTGCATATGTGCTTTTTGGCAAATGAATACTTTATGTCATGGATATCCAATCAGAGCTTCAAAGAAAATCTATGTGTTCGTAGAGTAATTGCAACAATTTCACTGTGAAGATGGTTAGTTTTGGAAAAATAATCAATTAGATGAAATGTGCCACTTGCAGTTTTGAAAAATATTAGCTTGTCAATTCAATTAACGGTTTAAAACAGGGCAATCGGTTTGAGAATTTACGATTGGTGTTTAACTTTCTGATTATTATTTTGCTGTTGATACCAGTGTCTGAAACCATCAGTCGATTCTTGTATTGCTCTCCGTACAGTCGTGTCATCGAGTGAGAGAAATGTATTGAAAGCCCATACACTCTTGTACGAAGAACTCTACCGACTGCTTTCTCTGCGTTTGCAATAAATTATTTATTAAAAAGCAGTGACACTGAATAATGCATTTCGTTTCGTAATAGCCTAATGCTAGTCTGCATGTAAGTCTGAAAGATCAGTAGGCCTACATGTTACACTCAACGGGCACATAACCACTGTTGGGTGCTTTCCGCCACAAACTAAAATTGTTACGTAATCTATTGAAGAGGTTGTGATGCTTTCTAAGGTGTGTTCAGAAACTGGAACAACCTTTAAGTGTTTATCAAAAATCTCAGAAAATTTGTACTTTTGCGAATTTAGCTTGTAGGCTATCAACAAATTGTTAAGTAAGACCGCTAAGCCCCCTTAAAACATTTTTGGCTCACGTAAAAACCAAATCTTGAAAATAATATTCAAAGATAAAGAAGGGTTATACCAGCAAGTATCTGTTAGATTGACCCGTGATACAAGAGAAGGAACCACAGAGGATACAATCTAATATGCATAAATCAACAAGTGAATAAGAAACATTAGTAACTTCTCAAGTAGGCCTACATGTAGCTCCACACAAAGTGAAAATTACATGCCTTTTAACTTTTGTTTATTAGTTCCATGAAAATGTCTAAAAAGACATTGTTCACTGTGGACAGTGGCCAATGTTTCGATGTTATGGATCTCCTGTCATTGACAAAAAAAAACATTAAAAAATGTTTGAAAAAGACATTGGCCTCTGTCCACAATTAACAATTGTCTTTTTAGACACTTTCTTAAACTAATAAAGAAGAGTTAAAAGTAATGTAAATTTCACTTTGTGTTGGAGCTACATGTACTTTAGAAGTTACTGATATTTTTGTATTCACTCCTTGAAAATATTCGCTGGGAATTAGTACTGAATTAATTAATATTGAGAGATAATTAAACCGTTTACAGCAATTTCACCAAAAGACAGTTATCAAGTTTTTTCGTTTTAAAGAAATCAATTTCGGTTGAACAAGCAAAGAGTAAAATAAATTTTTTTTAAATACAAACCTGTTTCATCATGGCTATGTTTTCATCATTATCCACACTGGTGTCTTTGTACTTATGTGTTTGTGTACTACTTATTTATTGAAATGTGGCTACCAAAACCATGCAATGTCAAGGGGGTCTAATCCAACATCAGTGAGAAGGTTTCGAACTTGTTTTAAAAAAGCTTTGCAGGATATACAAATCAGCTCAAATTTTCAACTAGCGTCAAATGATGAATACGAAACCGAACGTGCTCGAATTTGGTTCATGGAGTTGAGATGAAACTGGACAATTCCACGTTTTTCTATAATTCGGCGATGGTCAATACTTTACAACCCTACTCTCGTCTTGCAGTCGTGAGCGAAATTGTGCTGCTAGGCCACTATGGTGAAGCCTTTAGTTGTTCTGTGCCGAAACACGATTGTAATTGCCATCTTGCACACCACGGTCCGGCCACTGAAGCAGTCAGTGAAATATCTGAGAAGGCTTTCATTAAAGAACTTGCTACACACTCACATGATTTCATAAGTTCTTCCAACACTTCTACGACAGACTACGTGAGGGAAACACTAAAATATTTACCCTGCTCAGCAAGAAAACTCCGAGATAATCATATTTTTACAAAAAGCATTCCTATTAAAATTTTTGTATTTCTTTATTGATTGTAATATTTTTGTCACCTAATGTTAGATTGGTTGGCTAGATTATCTCCGACGCTTCACGTTACTCGCTAATCCGTAACAACCTAACGATTTCGTTTCATCGGTTGTCTTGATTCGGTTTCTTCAGGCAAAATTTCATTGAAAGATTCCAATGACGACCACTGATGGGCTGAGGACAACGTTTTCTAAATTATTTACTTTGCCGGCTACTCAAGGAGGCTTGTAGCCAGTGGCGCCGGCAGGGGGGGGCAGGCGGGGCAGCTGCCCCCCCAATGTTTTAGGCATCATCTTTTTAATTTTTTTTTTTTATTAACACATATTAATATTCTTTTTTTAATATTTGAATCCCAACCTCAAGTAAGTCAACTCAAGTTGCAAGGGGGGGGAGGTAAAAGCTCTCTCTTTAAAAAAAAGTATGGAAAACCTTGATGACTAAATTGTACAGTAGATAAAAAGATTTTCTACAGAAGCAAAGACATAGACTTTTTAAAGTTTTAACTAACGTCACATTGATGTAGAAAAATAACAACCTGTTAAATTTTTGATACCTCACACTCCCATGACTTCTTCCGCGCGCATTTTGGCATTAGTTGCTTGCAGTGATTCTTTCACTTAAACAAAACGTTTTGTTTCAGCAGTTTTGAGTTGTTCGATTCTTAAGTTGTAAAGGAGGCTCAATTTCTCCAATATTTATCATTTATGTTTCTTCTTTAATCTCAGGAGAGTATAAAACTTGTAAAAGTTTTTCATCCATACGACGACATGACTTTTAAGGTTTACGTCAGCTCCGGAGATTAGTAAAATATAAGGTTCTCATTATCGTGATTGTAAGCCGCGGGAAATTTTTTCTCTAAAAAACAGATTCCCGGGAAGCTAAACATTTTTTCCAGCCCTGGTAGAAAACAAGAGAAATTAAGTAATATACCACTGTCGTGCACCAGTGGCGTAGCCAAGGGAGGGGGGTTCGGGGTTTTCAACCTTTCAAATTGAATTTATGGATGTTAATACATTGTTTACAAAAAAAGTTTTAGCCTATGATGTAATTTCTCGTCAAACTGTGCAGTGTGCAAGGATGCAAGCCATCTGCAACTGCTGAGATCGCTTGTTCGATCTAGATTAACATCTAAACAGCTATTTGTTATACAAAACTTGAATATATCAGAAATAGCCTAAAGTAACTTCATTGTCTCAAAGCTTTTTGTTTGACACTCATCAAGATGTATGACCTCTATGACGTTACATTTTCTAAACTTTGAGTTGACTTCAGAGCATAAAAGTTAGTGACTTACCGGAATAAGATCGTTTTTTGAATCAACCAAGGAGAAAATTGCTAAATAATAAAACTGTAATAATCTCGCAAAAAAAAGCAATCAACCTATGTCTCTAAAACAAAGTTTGCCTAATTTTAAACCAAACTGCATTAAAAAAGCGAGTTTTGCCAATACCAAACATTCAAATATCTCAGTTTGGAATTAGCAACAAGAAAACATAGAGACTTAGCTTTATTTCCAAAAAATGCCGAAGAAAACATGATCTTATCCTTTTGCTATGCCACCGGACAGCACCATTTTACAGAAATATTCATACCCACAATTTTGTTGAAAATGCTCTCAGAATGCACCAAACTGAAAGTAATTTTCAAAAATTTCTGGGGGAGGCCCCCCAGACCCCCCGCTGCTAAGTATCGCCTTCGGCGAACACGCCATCGGGCTTCGCCCGCCGGCTGTCAACACCCCCCTTTCAAAATTTTTGATTATGCTACTGTCTTGCACTGTCAATATTTTGCCCCCCCAATGTTGAAGGTCTGGCGGCGCCACTGCTTGTAGCAACCATGTCTAAGTTTGTTCCTGCTGTTTGGGCAGTCTAGCTGATTCGGTCATTGCTCTCTGGTTACATCCGGTTGACACGGTATTTCACAAGATGGATCACTGACCTAGTCTTTTTGTGACCCAGCCAATACGTGATTTCCCTTTGTCCCTCAAACCTTGATTTTACCTGTAACCTCAATGTGACCTGAACTGGTACAAATCCTGGCAACGACATGCCAACCATGGAGGGGGCATGATGCTATTGCGACTTTCCAGGTTTAAAATAAAAGATTCATTTCCGAGGTAAAATCATTTGCAATAGGGTGGCAATTGACTAGTAGACCGTACGGTCGTCTCGTTGTCTCCCTGTCGGTATGGAAACTTGTGTAACTTTTGCATTGTGTATATTCATTGCATATTTCAAACATGTAGCCTACCTATGTTCCTGTTACTGACAAATAAAACATTGATTGATTGATTGAACATATGATAACGTTCATAGTGTAGCTGCGATATTGAACAATTATTTGATGTTAGCCAATGAAAGATTGGTTGAATCCGTCAAAGACCCAGAACAAGCTTTTCATAATCTACCATTTGATGATACTTAATCGGTTTAAAAATCTAATTGTTGCTCAATTCTTATCAGTGGCTTAATTTCGTGTTAAACGTAAGTGCTGAAATTAGGTAATTTTCTCGTTTTCGTTCTACAATGCCCAATTGTTGTCAACTTTGCTCTACGCTAGCACGCGAGATCAATATGGGGATTTAGTGATTATGATGATTATGATAATAATTTGCGTTTAACAAATGGCCTACTGAATACTGAAAAGTTTGGGTGTTTATCAAGACTACAAATGGCCTACTGACGAGGTGAAATAGATGGCTAAATATAAAGAACAGTACTGTGTGGGTTTGATTCTCATCCAAGGCGCAACAACCTTTTTTTATTGGGATAAATCCTTTATTGAAACGTTTATATGATAAGAGTTAATTTAACCCTTTTTGGTACAACGTGCGCAGATTCTTTTGCTTTTTTTTTAGTAAGTTTCTTTGTGAAGAAGTAAGTTTTTTGTTGTCTCGATACGCAACGCACAAAAATCACAGAATACACAGTAAAATTGAAAGTGGCATGTGCTTTGAGACCTACTACTACTAATTATTATTAATATTGTTAGAAAAGAAAATGTTTCGAAGGTCTTTTGACGTGAATTTGTTGATCTTGATTTCAATTTGTGTCAAGTTGAATTTCTTTGTAAAACATTTTTTTAATTTCATTTCATTATGGTTCTTATAAAATATTTTTGTTGAGTTTTGGCAAATGAAAAATTATTTTTCAAACTTAACCTAAAATTATAGAACATTTCAAGTAGAGTATCGTCTTCCTGCACCCCATGGCACAAGATGGTGCTGAGGTTTTTGAAGGTGTGGTGCGATTGGTTGTACAATATTTACCATCGTGCTGTTAAAGCATCTTCGTGGTTTTATATAAAGTAGTGTGCTATCAATCAATAGTTTCAATAAGCTGAAGAGCCCCATTTGTCAACAACTGCGCGGTGGTTGTAGTTGCAAACTAACCATAACTTTGTGACTGTGTAGATTTATATGGGAGATCATTTGACAAGACAATGGTCAAAATCAGATAAAGATCGACCTAGAAGAGAAGAGCCATCAACAAAGAACAACAATGTCCCTGGATCAAAGAGCAACCAATCCTTTGATCACCAACCTCCGGACATACACACCAGTAAAGTGTAAGTCTTCAATATATAAGAAAAAAGTGGGTCTGCTACTATTCGGTGAGTCCGATTCGGTGAGTCCGATTCGGTGAGTCCGATACGGTGAGTTCCTAACCTCTAACCCCTAACCCTAAAACGGCAATGATAATTAGGCTACGGTACCCGATAACTTAAATAAAAAAATTGAAAAAATCACCGAATAGGGATCGGACTCACCGGAACGGGCCATTCCGGAAAAAAAGTACAAGATTATCGAAAATACAATTTTTACAATATCTTTGTAGTATTCTTTGTAGCAAAACAATTGAACTTCCACCGCATAAAAAAAGGTTGACCTAATAATAGTTCTTCTTGAAGAAATTTGGTTTGATAAGCAATAAGCATAGGACTTGTTTTGTTTTCAAACTCCATGGTGGCTTCACATGGCTGGACCGGTTATCACAGCAAATCTCGAATTTCAGGAGGTTAAGCGCTACTCTTCTACATTAAATCGCACCATTTGTCACCAAAATGTTGGCTTGACAAACTAATATTGAAAATATCGAAGTCTTTGCTCCATTAATGGTCATTTAAAGAGTAGTGCATAACAGTCACCAATTGTTGGGGGCTCAACCATTGAAAAAAGTGGTATCGCTAATGCGAACTAATTATTTTTGCTAATAAAGTGAATGTTAACTCTACAAAAGTTGCAAAACAACGTTTATATAGAAAACAAATAGTTGCTTTCTAGTTACTTCAGTGCAATAAGGGCATTGAAACAGTTTAAAAATATCTTTATTTCTTGGAAAATATTCTCTTGATTTGCTCAGGAACTCTAAAATTTAACAAGCAGGATGACCTAATGTGAAAAATTGGTTAATTTGACGTTAAGTTTACGTGGTGAACGGTGTTAAAAATAGTATTAGACCGGACAACAAAGGGAGCACGGGCGGATGAATGTTTGATATTTGCATTGCGCTTGAAGTATAGCTTCACTAGTTTACTACAATTTTTATATGTTGTGTTAGCCATCGATATACCTAATGTTCTTTAACAACATTTTGAAAAAATAACGCATCAATAAACACAAACACACTTTTTAAAATATTGTTTCAAAGTGATTGTCTGTTGAACAATAGTTTTCCACGGTGGTAAGTGGATTCTGTTGCGTTTGAAGCAAAATTTCTCTTGCTTAATGCCAATTTCAAGTAATTTTCTTGCGTAAGAAATTCGCCTCGTCTTGAGTTTCCATTCACTGAGAGAAGTTTCGTTTTGTCGGCTGCGTAGTCGAGTGGTGAGAGCCCTGGCTCGGCGTTTGAGAGGACGCCGGTTCGACACCAGTCACGAGCATGTGGCTGTGTCTTAGGCAAGACACTTAAAGACGTGTCTGAAGGTGGACACGAATCTAAATCTTCAACAACTGGGCGTAAGCCTGGACACGACTAAGTAACTTATTTCGTTTCGTATTGATTAAGTTTTCGTTTCGATGAATGAAATGCTTCAATAACAAACAAAAAAACGATACCCGTAAACAATTGCAGTCCACATCTCTTTTCTCTCATTTGGTTAAATATGCATCAGTTGAAACCCACTGCTAAGTTCGGTGCCAAATTTTATCGAACTTTAGATTGGAACATGAGCAACTTAGTCTTTCAATTGTGATATACAATTTTTCTCTTTACTTCCCGGTTTTGAACAAAAAATAACCAAAATGTGTAGAGTAATATTAACAAAATAGAAGATAATGCCAAGTCCGTATCATCGATCCAAATGAGCTTCCTAATGGTAAGGTATTTACTAAAGTTTTTTTGTCTGGGAATTTACCGGACGTTTCCAGAGACTGAGAATCTTCCAAATGGCATGCAACGTGACCAGACGCCCCCGCATTTTGATAGATTGGTGACCTGTAAATTAAATCCGTGGCCGATTAAAGAGCCTGAGCGTTTATTTATGAAATCAATGCTTTTTGACGTTGATTCAACGTCTTTGAATGTTGATTTAACGGAGCAACGGACTCACGGTGTTTGATGGGGCACGTATGGCGATGGTACTTTTTGCAGGGATTTTTTGTGTTTTTGAAGTGATTTGAAAATTTGAACTTATGGAAAGAAATGTCATTCATGACAGATAAAATTATTATTATCAATATTTAATTACTTTGGTGTCGGTATCAAAAAATGACTGTTTTCTTGTCATAATCTTTTCTTTGCCTTGGCAAAAGTGAAGACCAGGTGCCGATTCTCAGACAGCAAATCAGACATGTTTTACGTTGGTTCAACCTCTGCAGACGTTATATTAATGAAAAAAATGACGGATTTACTGTCTGGGTTGGTTGTATCACCCAGCTAGCAAACCAGGCCTTTTTATATTAATAGAACGTTTGCACACGTTAAATTAATGTAAAAAAAGGAATGGTTTGCTGGCTTCGGCATTGCTTGCACAAAAAAATATTCTAAAACCATAAATTTACGAGTAAGTGCAAGACTTGCACATTTTAAAATTTATTTGGTAAGCAAAAACCAAAAGAGACAACTGTAAACATAAATTATATCAGTTGGCTACCGTGGAACGCATTAACCAGCACGCAAAGCAATAGATTCGTCTATAAGATAATGCAATGTGGTTTAGAATTCCAACTTTTACAACCTTGTTCCACCAATTTGCTATTTATATCTCACAACCGACTGCCTCGGTACAGATACGTGCAGTTAAATCAATATTTCTTCCAAGGATTTTCTAAATTTTTCAAACTTGAAACCTTTCCTCTTGCACGAGCTTAATAGAATTGACAGTGCTGTTGCTTTTGAATTGTAATCTTTTAGAAGAAAGACAATTTTGAGCCGAATGTTTCTGGAAACCGCCGTTGGAAGCACTGGTACATGAGCTCACGCTCATTAATCCACAATCAGCTGCATGAGCAAAGTCTTGTATTTATTCTAAAAAAAAGAAAGTGATGTACCTGCACTCTTTCTCTTCACTCTTCTATTTATATATAATTCTATAACTGCCTGTTCGATCAGTGGCGTAATAAAGAAAAGAAATTTTAGAAGTGTATTTTCAGATTTTAACTAGTGGGCATACAGATTTTTACTTTAAGCTTATGGCAAAAGAAATCGATTTCTTCGCAGTATAAAAGGAAAATAAACACTGTTCTGCCAAATGCATCACTTGTAAATTTTTATTTGTTTGTTCCAACAAAACCCTTTCCAAATCAAAGTTTCTATTTGTTCTCATTAACCACCCAATACCAGCTCCATAATAAGTTACACGTTTGTGAAGCAATCTGGGATACATTTGTACCGATAAATCGTGGTACCGAGATTTTAAAAACTTTAAAAGAGAAACTTGAAACAACATTTACGCTTCTTCTTCTTCATCGTGTGTTACACGGCCGTAGCCCAGAGCATCACGCAAGCTCGTGTTCTATCGTTGAACTCTGCTAAATCTTGTGCAGAGCATCTTGCTTTTAGGACAGGGCATTCGAGGAGATGTTGCATTGTTTGCTCCTGTCCACATCTGCAATTTGTGCTTCCCAAAGAATATCCCCGGTGTCGCATCAACGTCTTACATCTTCCAATTCCAGTTCTGAAGCGGTAGAGGCATCGCCAATACTTTCAGAGTTCACGCTTTCCGGGAGGAAGGCTTTCTGTGGGAGAAAACTTCATATTGGTCGGTGTCAGTCCGGCTGCCAGCTCCTCCTTCCACATTTGGACCCGCACATTTGTGCCGACCTCATCTTGATCCAGTGACCCAGTGGGATATTCACGCTTTGTAGTGTAGGAAGTGAAACTCTACTTGGTAAGCCCGTTACTTTTTCAGAACAATCACGATTATCACATCAGACTACCGTGATTATTTTCAGATTACGACCTCGCATTGAAACATGGTGATAGAAGTACGTAAGATAGAAGGGTTTCTATAGAATGCTAGGGTAGTTTTCTTAGCGGTTTTTCATTTTGAGTTTATTTTAGGAACTGAAAATCTCAGCATTTTTTCCTAAACACGATGCTATGATGGAGCCATTAAATCATGCTTGAATGCTTTCCAACTTTTCACTTGAGTTGACAAATAATTCCCCAGACAGCAGAATTTGTTGTTTTTATGTAGTTTCAACGTCTGCAGACGTTGAAACAATGTAAAATCGACGAATTTTTCTGTTTGGGTTTAAGCTAATCTTAAGACTAACCACTATTGTTTTGTGATGGAAAATCAACCCTAATTTTCGAATAATAGATCAACTCATATTTTTTGTCGTCTTCAAATGTCCTTTAGCATTCTTCCATTGCTTTATTTCAACCTGCCAAAAATCGATAAGGAAAGGTTGCTAGTTCTGTAAAAAAAAACAGCCAGAAAATCAACCTTTTAGTAGAGGATTCAACGCCCCCAGACATTGAATCAGTCCAAAAAAGAACTGATTTGCTTGCTAGAAAATGGCATTTGTTAAGAATGCATAGGTTGATGAATTGTTGATGGGTTTAAGGTTGATCCAACGATTTAAACCATCGCATCAATGTCAAAAATATTCCAAGGATGAGGGCCTTTTCTCTATTCAATCACATATGCATGAAATGGTAAAATTAAACCAACTCAACAAATAGGGCTTCAATTCTTTTACAGATTTTAGTCACTAGAATACTGACTGATATCAGCCAATCGACCGGTAACGTTTATCACTACATCACGTATCCGTGTCTACCATAAACTCGCACAACCACGAAGTCGATACATGGTTGAGATATTTAGGTTCACTTAAACAAGAAGACTATTATTTGGACGTTGAATTCATGTTTGTAAAATAGAGATTAATAAAAAAAATCAACTAGGCCTACTGAGCGAATAACATACAAAATAAAATTTCACCAGGTTATATACTGCAGTGCGATTATTATTGCAGTGCGATTTAAATATTGCGTGTTTTATTTTTTCTTGCCTTCAATCGCACTGCAGTATATAACCTGGTGAAATTTTATTTTGTATGTTATTCGCTCTGAGGATGCGCATTGTCATGGTGCGCGAAACGTCAGTGAAGCAATAAACCATCTTGTTTGTTGTTAATTTTACTTTCAATTTCATCAGATGAACGTAGCAACTAGTGCTAGAAACGAGAATTGTCCTGATGAACACCCAAACTTTTCAGTAGGCCTACTGCATCAGATGCAATTAGAATTTTGTATTTTGTCTTAAGTCATTGTGATCTCACATCATTGCAAGCACCATAAACGCTACAACACTAAAGCTCATCGTGGTGCAGCAGAAAGATGTGTAGAAAAGTCCGTGTTCACACCCGATTAACAAGTTTATCTTTTCCACTTCATTACAATGTGGCAGTATGTTAAATCTATGTAAAACGGCACAGTTTTCTAAGTTTTCTATTTGAGTAGAGATCCATATTCGAATATCTCACATTTTTGTGTAAAGTTTAAACGTAACCTGCCACATTGCACGATTATTGGTGTGCCCCGTTGGACTTTCAAACCAACACCTATTGCTTCAGGAGCAACTTCTTTATCCTGGTCCATTGTATAGCTTGTTTGTGATGCTGTAAACTTTGCTTTTTTCAGAATACAACCGAGCAGATCTCAATATTCTGTTAGGAAAATTGCCAACGGAAAACGGAGATTGAAAAGCGGAAAAGATATCTTGCTCCATCACAAGTAGTTTTTATTAATTTTAAAATACAGTATTGCAAATTTTTTTAATCGCCATCCTATTTTATTGCAGTTCTTTAAGCCACTATATAATATTGCACTTAGCAGTTGACACTGAAAAAAAATCAGAGAGTGTATTCCGTGTAAAGTACTTAGGTCCGCGAAAATTTGGGGTCCATCTAGCAACGCTAACATCTAGCATCTAGCAACGCTATATGATGCAACTTTTGTTGTCTGCAACTTAGGCAACCCAGTGCTGTTCTGACATTCCTGCCTTGAACGGTGTCCACACCTTTCAGACTTAAACGAGGAATTCGTCTTGACAGATCCGATGGAAAATAAAATTAGCTGAACGATTTTTTAACGAAGTTAGGCGCGGCAAGGCTTCAGACCATGCTCATCATAATATATTGACTTCAGCTGAATGGAATCAATTACACGAGGCATTGTAGGCATTGATTTTTCTAAAGTACTGGAGTTGGTCTATCGACTGGACTGTCTTGTCAACAATAAAAGTGGTCGACTTGCATATAATTGCATCATTATAATATAACTTTGATTACAACGGACCGTTTTCCGCTGACATGATTCTCTCATTAACAGGATAAAATGCTGTGAAGGTTACTGGCGGTCAGAGAGGTCACCCACGAGTTTAAGTTTTGAGTAGCATTTTGATTTTTCGTTTTATTGCGATTTGAACCATCCCAGACCGTAAAGCGATTGTTTTTTAGATTGATTCATTAATTAGAAATTAATCATTCGAACTCGCTTCAACCCTGCTAGCTTTCAACATCGCTATCTAGGACCCCCCTTGTCAAAAGGTTCACATTTTTCGTCAAGACTTTCCTTTTGAGCCAGTTAAAAGTCACTTGCGCAAATCATCTCATTTTTTTTAATTCTTAGGTTTGAAAACAAAGGAAATTATCCTTTCAAGAAAGTTTACAGTTTGGATGCATGGCCCACAATTTCTGTGAACTCATTTTTTTTTTATACACAACTCTAGCAATGTGATACTAAATAAACCGAAAAACTCTTAATTGTAAAATCCATTGAGTGAGCAGTTGATAATCTATCAACAGTCTTTCAGAGCTGATTTCTCCATCAGGGACAAATTTCTTCTGCAAGCATCCCCAGATTTCTTGTATTTTAAAGAAAATACATGACTCTGACTAGTGGGCCACTTTTAGCTACATTTTTTAACACAACCTTCAGTTGCACTACTGGACGTAGTTCTTAACATTTTCGATTTCACACAGTGACCAAATGTGTTTTTATCGAAATTGTTTTCAGTGCTTTCATAATATTGATCTTGCGCTACAAAAATATCCACATCTCATTAACCACATAATTTTGAGTGATCACTTTTCAACAGGCAACAGTTGGTCTAAATCAAAATCCAGGTTATAAAATAACCGGTTGAACAGAACTCAATCTTTAGTCGTTTCATTCAGGCAACAGTCACCACGCATTATTGGTCGTAGATTAAACACAAAATTCGATTTATTGATTGGCTAGAGACAATGTGCAAGATTGCGTCCGAAGGCACTGTGTGTTTCTCGTTATATTGATCGTGAAATACACGACAAAAAAACATTAAAACCGGACAATGATTCGGTTTTGAAAGGCGTTTAATTTATGCCTTCCATTTTTAGCATTTGACGTTTTAATATTATTTTTGTCAATTAACGTTGAAGCAAAGTAAAAAATAAAATGCTGAGAAGACAGTTGTACACATATCAAAGCGAGTTGCTTTACAATTTGCATCGAGTCACTTTCGCCATCAGCTGTTCAATTGTGATAAAACAACGTCCTCTCAACCATTTCTGTTTCTGTAAATTGTAGCTTGACAAGCGTAGAATTGCCAAAGAGCTTAAGAATATTTTCAAGGATTAATTATCTGACCAATGCATTCATAATAGAAACTGCAGTACAACACTGCATCTTGAGAAATCGTTTCGTATTTCAAGAGGGTCCAATTGAAGCATGTTTGGGCACCTCTGCGAAGCGGTCCAGTTTTTTGCCGACTTTTGACAGTGAAAGCCAATCGTTACACATATCTACTGCATTGGTAGCATCAGCATCTTTACTATTTCTGTCATCATTATGTTTTCAAGTGAATGCAGCTTAGTAGGTAAACAACCAAATCTGTATTCAAAGCAACTGCAAGATTTTATTATGATGTCTTCAAGACAGGTGGTCTTGATGCCCCCGCTTGGTGCTGTAGCGTCCACACTAGCAAAATTGACACTGCCCTCAACACCATCATCATCATTACGTTCCTTCCTCGTATTGAGGGTTGGATGCAATGCGCCATTGTTCTCGACCATGAGCTGTTCGTACAGCATATTCATAACTTAATTTTGTTCATTTAGTGATATTTGTTGTCCAAATCATTCTTGGTCTGCCTTTGTTTCTTTTACCGTTTATCTTCAACTTCTTATCAATGAGCCTCAACACCACCATGAGAATAATCACCAGTTTCTACTTTCAACTCCCACTGACTTTCTGCTGGTACTATCAGGCATTGCCCCCGCTAGACTGCGTACGAAAAATCACGTGCGTACAGTCTGGTTTTACAAGCTATGTCAAGGAATAACTTCATCCAGATTATTCTAAACGCACACTTCCAAAAACCCCATCGCTTGCAATCTCTACGCCCTTTTTTCCGCCATGCTGCAGCTATTTGCAACTCCAACTTCCAAATTTCCGAAGTTTGGAACAGTGAATGGAAAAAAGTCACGAGACCAGTTCAATTCACAGTCCTTCCTAATACCAATACATCACCTGGAGCATAACCACCTCGGAAGGAATGGGTGAAGCTCAATCGATTGCGAACTGGGGTGGACAGTTTCAATAGTAACATGTTTCAATGGGACCTCGCCGACTCATCATCTTGTGCATGTGGCTCAGATTTTCAGACTGCATACCACATTATCTACCGATGTCTTGTATACGGACCCCAGGATAGATATGTAAATGTAACAACGCTCGATAAACACACAATCCATTGACTGTTGCGCCTTGATTTACAACGTGACCTGCGGCGGCCTCAAACACAATAAGACGAAAAGAGGTATTTAAAGATTTAAAATTTTAAACAATAAATCAATAATCAAAATTGACGGGAAGCAAAGAATCCAATCTTCCACTTTCAGACATGCCTTCAGTGTTTTTCCAAAGGCAAGCCGCGTGCTCTTGAGCGGTGTCGAACTTGGACCCTTTCGAGGGTTGTTCGTGAGCTCTCACCACTTGTCTATGCAGTCGACAAACTCCTTGGGTGTGCAGCTGAGCAACGCATTTCAAGGATAACGTTCTATCCAAGGGGCCGTACTAAATACAACGACCCAGACAGCAAAATCCGTCTGCAGACGTTGAATCAATGCAAAAATTGACTGATTTTGCTGTCTGGGAAGTTACAGGCAACAACAAACAAAAACCCCCTGTGTGACAATCTGCGTCTGTAGTTCAAAATTACTACAAGGCTGTGAGCCTGCGACCCTATCGCGACTAGACTCTCTAATATGAGGATAAAGATACTTAGAATCAATCAATTCAAGCCTTTAAAGTAAACAGACAATACTGACACACGCAACACGTTCTGTACCTTTTATTGGTAATTGGTAAGATAACGTTAGTCGAGCTCAGGATTGCTATCAAGAGAAAAATCACCAGAAGAATATCGTGACGCGATACCTGTCATAGAATGTATAGCTGTAGTCGATTAAGAAAGAATGAAAGCAACACTGTTTCAGTCTTTTGAACCCCATCTGAATAAACACGATAATGTGAACCATACAAGATTTAAATGTTTTTATATTTTGTCATGTCACAGTGGTGCGCACGTCTAAGTTTTTTGCTCACTTCTTGCATGCAGATCACTAATGTCACCTTTTTAGACTGTCATAGTGTCATATTATATTGAAATATTGATGTACTGATGATATCTTTTGTTTGCAAGCATTTCATTTGTGCGTAATTTGTATCTAGCCTCAATGCGAGTCAAACCATCAATGTTAATTTGTTTTATGTTTTTAGCATCACCAAAGATGACATGCAGGAGTGGCAAGAATCATTTGATTCATTACTAAACAGTCATGGTTAGTATTTTATCACCTGCTGTACTTATAAATCCATTAAATTGGCTCAATTTATTGATCGAGATAAAAATAGCTTTAAATTTCTCGGTTAAACTGTTTTACAAGTAATAGGAATTAGTTAATTGATATATATAACTGGAACATCATTGTACATCGAGGGCTGTATCAGCTATGATATCTACAGAGATATATTTTTAGGCAAATCATGTATGTTTGGCCTTAAAGTAACCAACAAAAGGCTTCGTTTTATTTAAGTTCCTAGGAGGGCGCCTGGTCTCTCTAACACATGGCATCAAAACTCCACTGTTTGTTGTAGCCTTGGAGAGGATTCTCTGCTATTTCAATGAAGTTGCTCCCATCACAAGCAAGGCTTTCCAGAGTCTTTTTATTTCAACTAAGTGTTGCAGAAACACATCGCATTTAAACGACGCAGTTGAATGTTGCTTACTGGCGACCTGACAACGTTAGGTTTTATACCGTCACGTGACTGTCGCCAGTTGGTTACTCTGACACGATGAATAGAACGTGGAATCTACCGTAGAAAACCATGTTAGCAGAAAGTTGGTTGCTTGAATCTGTAGGTTGGTCTCCTTGAATCTGTTGGTTGGTCTCCTTGAATCTGTTGGTTGGTCTCCTTGAATCTGTAGGTTGGTCTCCTTCAATCTGTAGGTTGGTCTCCTTCAATCTGTAGGTTGGTTTCCTTGAATCTGTAAGTTGGTCTCCTTGAATCTGTTGGTTGGTCTCCTTGAATCTGTACGTTGGTCTCCTTGAATCTGTTGGTTGGTCTCCTTCAATCTGTTGCTTGGTCTCCTTGAATCTGTTGGTTGATCTCCTTGAATCTGTACGTTGGTCTCCTTCAATCTGTTGCTTGATCTCCTTGAATCTGATGGTTGGTCTCCTTGAATCTGTACGTTGGTCTTCAATCTGTTGGTTGGTCTCCTTCAATCTGTAGGATGGTCTCCTTGAATCTGTAGGTTGGTCTCCTTGAATCTGTAGGTTGTCCTTGAATCTGTAGGATGGTCTCCTTGAATCTGTAGGTTGGTCTCCTTGAATCTGTAGGTTGGTCTCTTTGAATCTGTAGGTTGGTCTCCTTGAATCTGTTGGTTAGTATCCTTGAATCTGTAGGTTGGTCTCCTTGAATCTGTAGGTTGGTCTCCTTGAATCTGTAGATTGGTCTCCTTGAATCAGTAGGTTGGTTTCTTTAAATCTGTAAGTTGGTCTCCTTGAATCTTTTGGTTAGTCTCCTTGAATCTGTTCAAGGTTTCCGTGTCACTCGGTTGTGCGAGCAAAGATTCAACAACTTCTAGCTAAGATTCCCCTAATTTCATTCTTCTTAGCATGCTTTCGAGTAACACATCTTTAAGACAACATCAGTAAGTTGGGTGAAGTGACTTACAGCCAACAACAGTTTAACAGGAACGCAAACGTCACACCGCTGCTATTGACGGTCGGGGGTGAAAGTATGGCTCAGAGCGTCCGCAAGCAGGCCTATGTGAAACTTGTAGTAGATCCTTCACTTCACTCGAGGCTTCGGTTTGAAGATGAAAGTGTTTCATTCATTCGTTTTTCTTACTCTGCTGCATAGCCGAGTAGTGAGAGCCTTGATTTGACGTTCGAAAGGCCGCTGGTTCAACACCGCTCAAGAGCATGTGGCTGTGCCTTTGGAAAGACACTTAAAAGCACGCCGTCGAATGCGGAGTGGCGCCCCTTCGATTATAGCCCTTGATTTCTCTCATGTATGAACAGTACACTGCTCTACAGAGAAATGCCTACGGCCCTTCTTAGGGCTATGGCCTGCTCAACTGAACAACACCGTAATTACAAGCGAACTATGGACGACTTATTTATAGTTCGTTTATTCGTTTGCACTAGGTCCACTGCTAACAAAATACTAAAATAATTCTAAACTATCGAAACAAAAAACGTCAAATGCTAAAATAAACCAACGAAATATTAGTTTAATAAATTAGCTTTACTACTGGCAGACGTTTCCATGTTTTAGGCTTTCCAAATTCCTAGGCGCAACATTTTTCGTTTACTTTCAGCCGGGCGTTATGTCTTCAAGTTATTCTTAGAATCTGAAATTGCCGACGAAAACTTGAAATTCTGGCTTGCCTGTGAAGACTTGAAGACTTCAAAATCGAAAAGACTCAAACATAGAGTCCAAGACATTTACGACACTTACATTGATGTTTACTCTCCGAACGAGGTAACTCATTAATTGAAATTACATATCAAGCCTGTTTGCGGCGTACCGTACATTTAGTTTTCCCAGATAGTAAAAGTTGCCATTTTCACACTATTTGCCAGACATTAAAACTATGTGAAATGACAACTTTTTCTGGCTGCGTATGGACTTAAACTTGCAAAACCAAACCAGCACTACATTCGACAATAGCCTACTGCTCACAAGAGAATGACGACAAAGTTGCTCTTTTTTTAAAATATCTAGCATGACTATCACAAATGGCATTGTTCTGTACACATAGGTTTGAGTATGGTATAAACTAATTCCAATGCTTTTATAAAAGATTTGGTTTTAGTTTTCAGTTGGTGGTCTAAAATGAAAGCTGACTTGAAAAGAAATGCAATCTTATTGGAATGTTTATTTTTATCAGATTAACATAGACTACAAGATGAGGGAAGACATTGTAGAGCAATTGAAATACAAGAAAGATGTTTCAGTGTTCACGGAAGCCCAGCATCAAGTATACACCCTAATGCACAGGGACTCCTATCCTAGATTCCTCTCTTCTCAATTTGCAGCAGAGTTAATCAAAACATTGCACGGTGAGTTGGATTTTGTGATATTTTTACTTCGGCTATTCTACTGCATAAAGCAGCTGTTTCTGCAGGTGTCAAGTCGAAAAATTTGTTACTTAATAACTTGTGAGTGAGGGGTGTGCGCTTGAGCAACTCATTCAATGACTGCTCTTCATTCAGTGGCACCTAATGGAAGGAATAGCTCACAAAAAACAACACTTCAACACCTATCGGAATCTTTACTTTATCAACCTTGGTAGCCGGGTCTGCGTCAGTGGTTCAAAGCCTCTACAAGTATGCGAAACTGCCGGAATTAAGCTCTCAAAGAAGCTTTCTCAGTCCGGAGGATAAAGATTCCCACATTCAATCAAAATTGATCAAGATTGATTGATAGCGATAATCGTTTATGTTCAGACTGCAAAGTCTTTTTGAAAGTTTGATTCTGACAACTTGATTGATTGATTGAATTTTTATCCTCGGACTGGGAAAGCTTTTTGAAGAGCTTAATCCTGGCAGTTTCGCATACTTGTAGAGGCTTTGAATCACTGACGCAGGCCCGGTCACCGAGATTGACAGAGTGAAGTTTCCGATTGTTGAAGTGTTGTTGGCAGGGAATTATTCCATCCATCAGATGCCGCTGAACGGAGAGTAGTCCTTGACGTGCGTTGCTCAAGCGTACACCCCTAGAGTCGAAACAGCGCCGTTTGATCCTGAAGCTTCTTCGTTCCAGAAGGCACGCGCTAACCAACTGAGCTATGGGGACAGAGTTGAACCGGTACTGCTTTCTTTGGCCGTTTCTTTGTTTGTTGTCTTGTGCTGATCTATTTAACCTGTCGAGGCGGAGTAAAAAAATATATTATATCATAAGTAGGATAACTTCTTTAGTATTAGCCTACATACACTTGTTTCCTAGTTTTTGCAGTTGCGAACTTACAGTTTCGGACGTATTGCTTGCATGTGTTGTTTGTATAATCTTTATATGAATTTATAGACACACAGTAGATGTTGCGTGTAGCAAAGCCTAACGCATAATGCTATAGAGTTGGTTTATTAATTGTCTTCAAAGCTGATATTGCACTTGTAATGAGTAAGTGCTGTCGGCTCCGATACAGGTTAGCCTGTGTTGTTGCAGTAAAATTCAATCTTACATTATTAATTTTTAAATTTCTGTTCCAGAGAGAGAAGAAAAGACGAACAAAACATTAAAAAATTCCAAATCAGAAACCGTATCCAAGCCTCCTTCTGGAATCATATCCTGCTGCTACTGCAGACGACAGGAGAGTGAGCCGGATGTTGATGAATTGATGGAGGAACAAGGGTGCGGAACAGTTTCCGGAAATTCCACTAAAGTGGTCACAGATGATAACTGCGAGATGAATAAACCAACTTCTGGAGATCCAAGAACTTCAAAAACTGACTCAATTATTCACCAAGATGACTCCTCCAATGCCTCAACTCCGGATCATCCAGGAAGTGTGCCTCTTCATCCTCATTCTTCTCTTCATGCTTCATCAACTCTGAGTAAAGAAACTAATCGGATTTCAACTTCCGAAGACGTTGCATCCACCTCTAAAGCACCTAGCATTTCGGAACAAGCAGACGTTTTAAGGTTAGATAGCTTTTCAAACACAAGCCCGGACGTTGAAGCAACAAAAGAGAAAAAAAATGACGAGAAACAGGAGCAGGCTTAACAAAGTCAAGCAACCGCAGATTCTGAGTCCTGTTGCGGTGAATCTGCCATAGGTTCATCGCATTTGCAGAGATGTTGGCCCAATGTCAGTTAAATGTGTTTAAAAGCAGTGCTGAGCACTTACGGTGCAGTCAAGTTACGAGACACAGTCAAACTCTTCTTCAAAGCGACTGAAGTTGCAAGGTTCATGCAATTTCTTGAACCAAATAACAATTCCAGTTGAAAACGACTACAATCAATGATACGCTCGGAAAAGAATGATGAGGAGTTTTGAGTTTCAATATTTCCTTGCTACACTGCTGATTTTGAATAAAATGCTAATAAGAAACCGTTAAAGAAATTGCAATGCTGTCACCAGTGAACAAAAACGTTTTTTCGTTAGTGAACATTTTTAACTGAAAATAACGGTTAGAAAGTTCGGATAAATGGCAGTAAGTGGTCACTAAATGTCTATTCAGCTCTTCATCTCAAGTAAAAGACATACAATAGAAAAACTTGCCATTCCCATCGTGTTAAAATCAACAGTCTTGTATTGGAGATGGTTTGTAAAACAGTGATAAATATATTCTTCTGATTGCGCGAAAAAAAATCACTGTATTTTGTTTATTTATTCTATCAACACAATAACAGACAATCTGGGTTTTGGTTTGCACATTCAAAGCGACTCAAAGCTTCGGTTTTTCTTGAAACACTGCCGTCCATTGTCAACAATTTGTAACTTCAATCAACATAAATAGCCCGCTAGAAAAATCTGTCATTTTTGCATCGATTTTACGTCTATAGACGTTGAATCAATACACAAAGGATTGGTTTTAATAGCTGGGTGATCTTTCCCACAACTTCCTACCCGAAGATTTTGCAGTATCTTGTTCTATTCTTGCTTCATTCCTTTTGTTCTGATTATCAACGTTATTTATCCGTCAGCAAACGTCAAATTAACTCGTTCTGGACCAAGGTAGACAAAAAGTATCCATCCCGTTGTTGCACTATATTGCCAAATTGTTTAAGCAACTATGTAATTAATCTAGCCAAAAAATTTTTTTTCAAATTGATTTGACGCCTGCAGGTGTTGAATTGATGTGAAAAATAATAATTTGCTTGCTTGAATGCTCCATGGAAAACCTTTATTCTTACAATACTATACAAAACGGACATGTTTGCAATCTGGTAAAGCAACTCACATCATTCTGATGATATCAACCTACAGAAAGTTAGTAAAATGCTAACATCAACAAAGCAATGCGCATAATATCGTTTGTTTATTAAAGTTGTGATTTTCTGTCTCTAGTCGTCCTGTGACTTCAGCTTCGTCCCACCTGTCTCATATAACTTATTGATACTTTTGAATGCTCTCACTCAAAAAGTGCATCTTTTATTAGCTTGAATCAAGGTCTGCAGACAGATTGAAAATCAATGTAAAAAGGAACTGGCTTCCTGGGTGAGCATTCGCGCAATAAAGTCGTTTGCCTGCCCGGGTTGTTGCTGGCTAAATAAAAGACAACTGGACAAGCTACCGAACCAGCAAACCAACCGCTGTTTTATTTTGAAATTAAAACAAATGTGAAAAAAGACTAGTTTTCTGGCTGGTAAAACTCTGTGATTTGAAGAAAAGGCACAGAAAGGTTAACTTGCTGCTTGGGGGTGGGAGGAGGAGTGGAGGTGAACTCTCCACCCGAGTACGGTGTGACTCTCACAAGGAAATATCCAAATGCAACCAAAAGTGCATGCACGCTATAACTTGTTTTAACTGAAATTGAAACCGATTGTTATAACTGAAATAATTACACCATCGTTCTAGCTATATCCCTGCTTTTGACGCTGTTTTTATTACATCAACGGGATGTAGAAACAGTATTTCTGGTGCTTCGTCAACACTGTTCTGTTTTCACTTTCCTGATAGCAAAATCCATCATTTTTGATTTGCAAAATCAAATTTCATTATTTGATTTAACGTCTGCAGACGTTAAAACTGTAAAAATGACGGATTTTGCTGTCTGGATTTAGAATACTTTTACCCTACACCGTTTCGTAGTTTATGTGTAGCTTAAAGTCAACATTTATATCACTTCAATGTCGAAGTTGTCTATTTGCGTGAAATAAATTACATTTTCTCTTTAAAGTTTTTTATCGTTTATCAGTAAACAGTTTTCCAAAGTGAACACATCACTGTTACGCATGGATGATTTTAGTTTTTTTTTTTTTATATGTAATCGAAATTGAATACTAACAATTCATAGTTAACCGTGTTAGCGAAAGGCTACCATGCCTATAATTGGATTTGGTTTGTGTTGGAGATTATGAAAAATTTGGTGCTACCATAGCCTGAGGTCTACCGTTGCACTAACCATCCCTCGTGACTTAAATACTAAAATGGACTGGACTGGTTGTCAAACCCTAACAGGTTATCATGAACCCAAATCGTTTATTTTCTTTTTTTTATTAAAAGGCAGTTGAGGCGGCATATGGGGTTAGACCTCACAAGCACCAGATTTTTTTTGCTCAAGCATTTGTATTTTGTGTCGTTTCGCATCTTTGATATAAACATTTTTGCGTCGATGTTTAGGAGATGAGAAAAATTACGTAGACCTTGCTTAAATATTTCGAATCTAAACCAATGTAATATGCATGGCAGCGTACATTGTGTTTTTTACTTTTTTTAAAGGGCTGAAAACTTTTTTCAATTTTCCACACCCTAAATATTCACTTTGGCATGTTTCCCAGTCAAACAAAAGCTTTAAGTATTTATTGCTACATTTGATAGAGTACCTTGAGCATTGATAAATTAAACTTTTTTAAGAAAACTCCATGTTATTTCCTTTTAAAACTTTTAAATCGTATCTTCTTGGCAAAACTAAAGGCCTCCACTTCTGTTTTTCTGAATACTATAATATGGTCTTGGAGGGCAGACATTTTTCGGAACTTTCATTTATTATACTGCTATTGATTGTAACTTTTCCAATTTTAACAAAATGTACGAAAAAGTTTGTTAAATTTTTTGTTGAAAAGACAGCTAATTTTTTGTTTGGTTTAACTTTTTTACATTGGTTTAAGGCTCACGGATGTTGAATCAATGTAAAAAGACTATTTTTTCAGACTGAATTTCTTGGCATATTTTTGCAGGGATTTAACATTGGACGCCTGAAGACATTGGATTGATGTGAAAAGGGCGGATTTTTTGTTGTGAAATTGTTCGTTTTTAGGCAAAAATTTTAGGCTTCGCATATTGCCAGTGCATGCCACAAGCCCTGGTGATGTTTGAACAGACTCCTGGTTCACGAATTGCGCATTATGTTTTGATCGGTATGTTGTTTAGTAACGTTGTATCGATGTAACAAGTTCTGTTTTTATCGCAGAATACATTTTTGTCAAGAAACCAAGAAGTCTCATCTCCTGTTTCTTTCAATAGCCCTGTTAACAAATCAGTTCTATTTTACGTTCGTTCAATGTCTGCAGACGTTGCCTAGCTGAGGAATTAGCTTTAACATCCACCTCCATTTTTACAGTTGTTTACAGCCAACGTTAGAACATAAGTTTCCTGTGTTAGGTTGAAAAAAAATGTGGTTTCTTGTTTGCGTGAACAGTGGCCTGCAAATTCATTGTGGTTTTCTTTTGTATCATGATACGTGTGAGGAAATTAATGTTAAAGAGCCTGTACACCTGGGTGATCAACCGATATGTTTCAAGAGATGCATATGGCACATGACATACTCAAAGATTTTTTTCATCACTGCAATGGCTGGAGTCGTGCTTCATTCCACTCATCACTGACAGCAAATCAACCGTTTTTATGTTGATTTGCTGTCTGGGAAAGTAGATGTTGTGTCATTGTCACACATTTTTGCCTGACACCTGCCAAACTCACTGTACCAGATCGAAATAAAAACATCTATTTTTCACCCCTCACAGGCGCGTGCTGTCTCAACTTTTACAGTTTTCTACCGTGTTTAAATTTAAAGTTATGTTTGGTTGAATTAACGTAAAATAACGTTTTCTGGTCTCAAAACCAGTTGACGCCAATATGGACCCAAATGCGCTAAACAAGTTGTGACCTGCTTGAATTGAATTAATCGCCTACTTAACAAATCAACCCGTTTTACGTCTGCAAACGTTAAATCAATGTAAAGAAGTATGATTTGCCAGCTTGTTGGTTCTAAACTAATCTTGAAGGTTCTAAACAAAAATGGGATCGACGGAACTTACCGCCATCTTCAAATGAAGCTAGTCTGCGCATTTTTGTTTTCCTTTTCATTGTAGAAAAGAATCACCCTGGACATTGTATGGGCTTTTCAGTTCCCAAGGGGGAAGGTCCCTCTGCTGATCTAACAAATCTATCACGAGTTGCATTGATTCAACATTATGTCTCTAGTTCATTTTGTAATTTTTTTCTTATTAGTTATTATACATTGCATTACCCCACCAATGTCTGGCATCGTTTTTGCCATCGTGGTTTTTGTTATTTTTGATGTTGATACGACGTATAGTTACGTAGCTTGCCGGGATGTTGTACGTGCAAACACCTCTAACATATCCCAGCTAGAGCATCAATTTTTTTCATATCGATTCATCACCTACAGACGTTGGGTTGATGTAAAAAAAACTGATTTCTGGCCGGGATTTCTGTGTAAATCGTGTCAACTTTTATTGTAAAGCTTTGACAAATAAATTTATTGTCCTATCGCTTTCACAGCAATTGTTTATAACGTCGTCAAACCACTCCGCAAGAAGAAGCAAAGCTCAGCAAGAGCTTCAACTCAGCAAATAAATTTCAGATACTGTCAAGTCAGCAAATGGGATTTACTTGCTCAGTTCAGACTTGCTTGGTCATCGCTTACTAAACTGAATTTTCTGACTTGTGACATGCCAAATTTCGGTTTGGTTGGTTTTGAATCTTTATCCTCAGCTGACAAAGCCTTGACAGGTTATTCCTGGTAGTTTCGCATACTTGTAGAGGCTCTTGATGCAGGACCGGTTACCGAGATTGGCATAGTGAAGTTTTCTGATTGTTGAAGTGTTGTTGCCGGGGAATTACGCCATTTACTAGGTGCTGCTGAATGGACAGCAGTCCTAAAATGCGTTGCTCAAGCGCACACCCCGAAAGTCGAACCAGCGCCGCGTGATCTTGAGCCAGGGGCGTAACCACTGAGCTAACGGCTTTTTCAATTGTTACTTAATTGCTCAATTTCATTATTTGCCAGCATCAGCCACTTGCTGAAATGTTGCTAGCTCAGTTGTCACTTGCTCAACTACCATTTGCTCGGCTCTGGTGCTGGTAGATCTGAGATCGATTCCAGGTCGGGTCAAACCGAAGACTTTAAAAACGGTACCGATTGTGTTCTATCCTGCATAGCGCAGTGAGAATAAGTCGGGTAATAATGTGATAACATCGTAAACCTGATATAAATTAAAAATGAGCCCTGTCGTTAAAAGACCTTAGCTGTTGTAGAGCGACAATAAATAAAACCATAACATTATTATTATTTGCATAGTTCACAACTGCTGACTTGTAGGAGACTCTGTTTATAAACCATATGGTTACGATATTTCGACAGTGTAGGCCGCGTCACCCTGGTGTGCCACGAGAGGTTTGCTGAATCTGATGATTTACAGTAGATGTTGCAATCGCTGCGCTAAGTTGCAAAGTGTCAATGAATTTAGACGGTAGCATATTCTTTCGTGTTACAGTAAAGTAGACCAGCAATTAATTGCATAAATCGCTTGATCACCAGACCACTCCCATCTGATGTTAAGCCCCAAAATCAAAACTATTTTTGCATAACATTAGGCACACCTTTTTACATTGTTGTAAAATTAAATGATGTTACTGGTTGACATACATTGATTAAAGCAAATTTTGAATAATTTCCGCCATATGTAATTAAAAAAAACATTGACGTGGTAGATCAATGTGCGAAGATTGCAGAATTCTTTGTTGTACTATAGTCCAAAATAGTTTGGAAAGTACTGGAAAGGATCTACACACACGACAAGAGTTGACTCAATTGCTTAATCTTATCGTTTCTTTCTTTACAAAACTGGTAGCTTATTCATGGTGTTATCATGTTCAAGTGTGTTCGAAGACCATAATACCAAGCAACACTGGTTTGACTGTCCGGGTGTTCGCATGAGCAACTCAGTAATGAAACTAGCTCAGTTGTTGGGAGCGGGCAAATATTTCAAATAAACAGTTTGTTTAAAAATATACCGTAGCTATTGAATGTAGCCAAATATTTATGAAACGTCATTCAACATATATTAAGGTGTCATTAAAACGTTGTATCAATATTAAAAAAAAACATAATATTTTTAAAGATTCCGGTAAAATTAGGAAAAAGGGAGCGATTGCTCCTGCAAGCGTCTCCGTGGTTGCGTTCCTGGTCCGCCCATGGCAAAGACCTTGATCAATTGAGTTCGTTTTTGAACAAAAGGAAGAGTAGCTCAAATGAGGGAAAATGTGTCCACGTCGTATGGGATTAACTTTACGATTGCAAAAACTTACTTTTATTTTAACGACAGGCTACTTATGGTTCAGTTCAGTTTATTTTGGAATTTACTTGAGCTCAATAACATGATATGAGTGGCTATCCAAAGAGGTCAGGGTCAGCAGTTATTGTTCAACAATAACCGCTAAGTTTATCGTCATAGGTTCCACCTCTATGTTTTTTGTGCTGCTCGGCAGACAGCGACAGACACGCGTTTCTCCCATGAGGCTGGGCTCATCTTTACCGCACCACTAACTCATGCCACATAGTTCTCAACTGCAGCTTTTTTTTGTTCAATTAAAGAATTAAATTAAAAAATTGTTTGAATTAAAGTCTGCCCGGTTAGCTCAGTGGTTACGCGCTCGACTCCAGAGCATGCGGCGCTGATTCGGCTCTCGGGGTGTGCGCTTGAGCATTTCTGGACTGCTCTTCATTCAGCAGCACCTAGTGAATAGAATAATTCCCCGCAACAACACTTTAACAATCGGAAACTTTACTCTGCCAATCTTGGTAACCGGCCATGCGGCAAAAACCTCTACAAGTATGCGAAACTACCAGGAATAACCTATCAAGGCTTTGTCAGTCCGTGGGTAAAGATTCAAAACCAACCAACCAGCCAAAAGAATGAAGAGAGTTTGCGCATAGTCGCTAATTGTGTTGCCGGTTTTTGCCTGAGGGTTTATCGTAATAAGTTGCTTGCTTTGCTAAAACCGGTTCGCTTTGAGTGTGGCAGATATTTTCAACTGCTTTTGAGTAATAGCAGTTAGTGCCACGTAGACAGGTTAGACAGATTGTGGAAGTGAAAGTTAGGATTCAATTTTTGCTCAAGATTCCGCTTGACAAAAACAAGCAAACTATTGTATGCATTTCTGCTATCATTAGAATCTATTTGGCATCTTACTGTTAAAATTCCTGACTTTGGTTTAGCCTGAACTGCCGCAAGAACCTAAGCATTTTCGCCTATTAATGTCTACAACTATTGTAACTTGGGTGGCTTTGCCAAATTTGCTCTGCATCTTGCGTGCTAAATCTTTTTAAAAGTTTTGGAAATTTCTTCATCATTTCAATAGCGACCAAGCTTCCTCACTAGCTCACAATTATCCGCTGTTCTGGGAGTGAGACAGATTAGTTTACTACAGCATAAAATGTATTTTTGGCTAACGAGGCTACTTACAATAATTTGCCCACAACAAGTATTGTTGTCAGGGTACGATCAAGGATTTACCGTAGGCTACAGCTGCAACTTAACATAGGCTAAACAGCGTTCATGAATAGATTTTAGCAAAGTTAATTTTTGGTGACAGTGACGTAAATGTAGAATATGATTCCAGCTAAAATTCGATCAAAAATTTGTGATTTTGTGATAAGAACGTGTAGGCTACCGTTTTCAATTGAGAAGTTTAGTTCACGGACTTGTCAGAACGACAGTTGACAAAAGCCTTAAAGGTTAAACACCTAGAATTTATAACTATTTTAGAGATTAATGCTTAACTTGCTTTACTGTCACGTAGAAATAACTTGCATACAAAAAATTAGAAGTTGTTTATTTTATAAAAGAAAAATGGAAACTGAAAAGAAGAGAATTTTAGTAACAGGAGGATCAGGTCTGGTTGGCCAAGGTATTCGAGCTGTGGCGGAAAAAGATCCTAGAGAAGATGAAGAATTTTACTTTATGTCTTCTAAGGATGCTGACTTAACGTAAGAATTTTACAAAGATGGTGTGATTGATCTCATTTGCTGTCTTCAGCTTTACCTGTGCTGGTGTAGAGGTATATTTCTTTAATTTGTTTTAAAATCTTCCATGCCAGTGGAGCAAGAAAAGCATAAAATACACAAGTTTAGTCTTTGATCAAAATTTTTCGTCTGTGGCAAGAGATTCGGGCTGCGTTATATTGTCTTACAAAACTCCAGCTTTTGTAGAAAAGTGGTTCCGTTTTCATTTTTCACATTTTTATTTTTATTTGAAATGCTACATTTGGTCTGGTTATTTCATACGTTATCGCTATTCCTATTCGTCTGCAGTGATCGAGCAGCTACAAAAGCAGCTTTTGAAAAGTACAAGCCAACTCATGTGATTCATCTAGCTGCCAAGGTTGGGGGCTTGTATGGCAACATGAGAGCAAACCTGGAATTCTTTGTAAGTTTAAACCTTGATTGATTGAAATGTTTCCGATGTGGCGTATTATAGTAGGCTATCGTTGTTGCGAAGTCAGCCGTAGCCAGCCGGGGCCAGGGGGGCCTCGCGCCCCCTGGCAAAATCCCAACATTCTCGGGCAACAGCTACAATTATAATGATTTTGCCCATCTTTCCCGTTGCAGAGCTCCAACCTAGGCCCAATTAACTACAATTGTTTTGTTTAGTTAACAGCTAAGATGATTAAACAACTTCGCCCCCCCCCCTACCCCCTCCTTTGGCAACCTCAACATCAGGGATATGTAGAGAAGGGGATACGAAGGCTTTTAATACGTCTGACAATACAAGGGCTTCTGTTTATCGTGAATAATCTCTGTTTACCGTAAAATGACAATTGGCACCGGTAGGCGGTAGTAGTTTAATAACTCTTGTTATGATAACCTGCATTGAGCTATTAGCATCAGGCCTGGATAGTGGATATTCACTGCATGCTCATGCTTACTTGTTAATTCAACTGCCCGTTTATTTGCTTTACATCTGGCCTACTGCAAAGACTTTGCTAAGAAAAACAGTTAAGTGGTAACTTTTCAACTGTCTTTCCAAACCAGTAGCCTATTCTTTAAATATGCTCTATGAAACATTTACTAACTGTCTTCTGTAGCTGACTGTACGAGCTGCACAAAAAAACTTTCTGCAATTGTGAAAAGAATGCATGTTTTACGCGCTTCAAACTACCGCCCTGGTAGTGTCATAAAAATAATGCAATCGCTGTGAGCCTTCGCATCCCCTTCTTTAGATATCGCTGCTCAACATGTTCAATTCAACCAAGGCCAACACGTGTTAGGTTGGTAGAAAAATTGTCGGAAACTGTGCAAAATGAAAATGTTTTGAGAAAGAATGATAACCTAACAAAGAGGGAATGGTTTTCCAATAGGCCTACAAACCGGTACAAATTAGGCTATTTGATATCAGCTGTCGCTATTCTCGGTACCATACCTAATTCTAGGGGTCAGGGATGACTAATTTGTGCAGCGACAAACCAAATTTGTGCAGTGATAAATCGCAAAATGTGCAGTGGTAAAGCGAGTGGTTTTTGAAGACAACGCATACAAAATATAAACCCGTAATCTTTTAAGCAGTGTTTATTTTTTCTCTTCAATCCAATCAGTGTAAATAAATTTTGTTTCTAGTTTTCTGATCTGTGAAGTGTTCAACCTTGCAGCAGATATTGCTACATTTGGATCTAGCACTGCCGTTTGTGAGTGTGGATTCTCAGTGTTAACAAGGGTTGACGCTCCCACTAGACGGAGCATGTTACAACCAAGACAGGCAAACTTGGTGCTTATGGCCTTTGAACATTCTGTATCGAAATCTATCGATTTAGACTTGTTTGTGAGACGGTTTGCATCCAAACATCCGCGACTGCAATTGCAATAGACTAGCTCACGGGTGTATAGGCGGAATGTAATCATATAATATCAAAATCCTCGGCACTAGCTTCTTCGAGCCAGTTAAAGTTTTTGCTCATAACAAGTACGGTACCGCTATTTATACAACAAGTCAACAATTGCTGTGTTATGTTGGTCATTGTAATATGGTTGCCGTGATTTAACTAGCGGATAAAATAAGAGATCAGTGTTGGTCTTAACACTAATCTGAAATATTGCAATTTTTGTGGATACCGGTATTTAAGAGGTTAAAATGCCAAAATCATTTAAATTTTTTCCGCACCCCCCTAACAAAAAGTTGGCCCCCCCTTGCTCTGCGGTCTGGCTACGGCCCTGTGCGAAGTTGAAGGTATTGCGTGTTAAAACTGTAGGATAAGATTGCAAAAATCATATTTAATCACTAGTAGCGACAAAAAGTAGTTACAATTGCAAGAAAAAGAGTGTTGTTCCTGAAACAAATCTCGGATTGCCTCATGCTGCAAGAAAATAAAAAGACTCCACATTTCTGTATGATGTTTGTAGCCACTACTCGGTCTAATAGTATTTAGTACTTGTTGCAGTTTGTCTATCCTCGACGTATAGAAAGGATGAGGAATTAAGTTAGGGTAAGGTTAGACTAACACGTAGCCTAAATCAATGAGCCACTACAAAAAGTACACTTTCAAAATTATTTCAGCGCATCAACACGGCAATTAATGATAACGTGCTGTCGGTGTCACAAGAATGTGGAGTCAAGAAAGTTGTGTCCTGTCTATCTACGTGCATCTTTCCAGACAAAACCACTTATCCTATTGATGAAAAAATGGTGAGTAGCTATATTTGCGATAGTGTTCTACGGATGTGAAATATTAAACGGCTTTGGTTTGGACGCTATATTGTAGTTCCGAGGCTTTTAATCGTGATAATTAAGTGAGATACTTATCTCCTTAACATTGTCTAGATGCAGGCCTACCACGGTACCCTGTGATGCAAATTCTTCTGTAGTAACGTATTTGCTTTTTTCCAAATGTAATTTGTTTTCCGTTTGTCTGTCTGTTTTCCACACTATTGCTTTTAATCGCTGCGTATTTCTTGATGTTCATAGTCAGTTAGCTAGTTACCTTCAAGAAGTTGAAATTTATTGCATTTTTATAAATACTTTCAGATTCCTGATGAAGGCTTAAGTTAAACTAAAAACGTTCGACTCTTAAAACTGCTTGTAAATGTTTAAAATATAGTGTAGCAATAATTAGAGATAGCCTACTCCTCTCGTTACCAAAAGTTTCTTCTTTTCAAGTGGCCATCTCTAGGTGACCATAAGTGTTAAAATGCTCAACCTTGTTAGGCCTATATCGTTGTCTCTTGTCTGTATTTGGTACAAAAAAGAAAACTCTCTCACGAAACTATATAAAAGATTGGTTACGAAACTTTTCATAAGGTTACTTTCTTGAAACAATTTCATGAGGTTATTTTTTTTGAATGATTCATCATTGAATACATAGTGTGGTATAGGCCAGTGTAACAAAACGCTAACCTGATAAAAAATAGGTCCATCAGGCTGAATTACCTACTTTAATGTAGCCTTACTAACCAGTAGGCCAAAAGAACTTTCTTCAAGCAACTGTAAATGTGTGGAATGCTTCAATAACCAATTGCGATAAAAGCGAATGCTGAAAAGTTTGGGTGTCCATCAGGATAATTATCGTTTTTAGCATTATTTGCAACGTTCATCTGATGAAAGTGAAAGTAAAAGCAAAGACAATCAATTTGGTTCATTGCTTCACTGACGTTTTACGCACCATGACACCATGATAAAAGTTTCACAAAATTTGTAACAAAATTACCTTTATTGAATTAAGCAAGGTATTTTGTTTGATTACGGGCTACCTTAGTTCTGATTTAAGATTACAAATAACGTCTACATTTCAACGATTGATTCGTTTGATTCACTAATGTTTGTAACTTTTAAAGGTTTACAACACTCCTCTATGGTTCATCTTTTTTTAAACGTTAAGAACGGGCTGTAGAGTTGAGTGAGTTTGCCGTATTTTGTTCATATTTTAGCATAACTAAAACAAACTCTTTAGATTCACAATGGTCCTCCACACTCGTCCAATTACGGATACTCATACGCGAAGAGAATGATTGACGTTTTGAACAGTGGGTTCAACCAGAAGTACGGCACTAATTTTACTGCAGTCATCCCAACGAACGTGTTCGGGCCATTCGATAATTTTAATCTGGAAGAAGGACACGTCATGCCTGGACTAATCCACAAAGTATACACGTGCAAAAGTAAGTAAAAGTGACTTGTGTTCATTTATTGATGTGCTAGTAAAAGAACAAGCCTACGTCGATTTATTTCAATTCATTTATTCACATCTGAAAAAAAAAAGATTTTGCAACATAAGTAGATGTAATGTACAACAAACAATGTGTCGTTATCAAGCTTATGTCTCTTACATCGAAGATTTCAACTAAGCAGATGTTAGAACAACCCTTGTAGAATGCCAATTTTTTTTTTGAGCAACTAACCAGCAAGTTGTGCTACCAGTAGTTACCTATTAGCTGTTGCCAGGGCCTCCAAGAGCCCTGCTGGGCCCCGGTGCAGATGTTGCTGCCGGCCCCCCCCCAGCGTGACATGTCGCGTGATATCTCACAAATCACAAACAAAATTTGCACTGCGCGTTAATCCCCAAGGCCAATGCATACATGGTGTTCCGCACAGTGTTTTTATTTTAAAACCAGACCTGTTTAAAAAATAATACAAAGAATACATTAGGTTAAAGTATTAACACTCCATTATTTCACAAAGAATGCAGTATTGTAGGCTAATGGCGTTTATGATTTTAAATTCACAGATAACCCACACAATAGTCATACACAAAGATAAAAGCGTTGCGTTGCCAGATAAAGAATTCTTCCCTAATTTGAGGAAAAGTTTATAGCTGTTGAAAACAAAAACTTGTATTTTGGAATTTTTTTTAGTCCTGGGAAAAGATCAAAACCCTAACCTTATTCCTAACTCTAACTCTTACCTTAACCCTTCTTAACTTTAATCTTAACTCTGGCAACACCTGATTTTAGCCATGGCAAAAACTGGGTAAAAATAGCCACTTTGAAGATAAAAATGGCAACACTTTTCGGCATGGTTGACATAGCATTGCATTCGTGTGCAACTGCGCATACAGCTTTACATTAACAAACAATATCACTTCTGACCTTAAAATCTGCAGAGACTAGGGGAGAAAACTTGGATGAATGCATTGCCATTGTTCATGACATTAAGAAATACCAACTTCATATTCAGGATCAATAGGCTGCTTCTTATTTTTACTCCTTTAGTTTTCCTTGCTTGTTTGAGTGAAACTGCATTCAAGCACGATTGAGGGTCATTTTCTCTTCATTTCTACAGCAAGTGGTCAGTAGCCTACTCAGTAGATATGTATTATGTATATACAACTAAAATTGTAGCCTACCAGTTCAACATGATTACACATAACTGTCACTGCTTGCTTGTGTCATAAATTGACGATGTCAGAAAAATGCACGGAATATCTTCTGTGTAATGACTGTAACCTAACCTGATCAATCAATTGCTTGTTAAAACATAGGCTACACACCCAAATATTCACATAAAGCACCCAAACTAACACTGAAATTAAAACATTGAACTAAACTGAAATATTCATCCACACTTCAATATGTGTTTTCTGTATTTTTTTTTTAAAAGAATGCCCATGATGGGCCCAATCGATCTATGAAACTAACATATTATATAAAAAATAATATTTTATGCAAAATCGACCTTAGCACGCAAATTTAAACATTTTATCAGGCCCCCCTGAAAGCAAAAAATTGAAAATTTTGTACCGGTAGTCTTAAAAAAGAGCATAGCCTACCCATGAGGGGGCCCAATTAAAATACAAAACTAATCGACATACGGAACTAATATAAAAACAATATTTTATGCAAAATCGACCTGAGCACGCAAATTTAAACATTTTGTCGGGCCCCATAAACTCAAAAAATTGAAAATTTTGTAGTTTTGAAAAAGGGCATACCCATGAGGGGGGCCAATCGAAATACAAAACTGACATAAAAAACAATATTTTATGCGAAATCGACCTGAGCACGCAAATTTAAACATTTTGTAGGCCCCCTGAACTTAAAAAATTGAAAATTCTGTAGTTTTAAAAAAGGGCATACCCATGAGGGGGCCCGATCGACGTACGGAACTAATATATAAACAATATTTTATGCAAAATTGTTGAAATCAGCTTTAACGCGTGAATTTAGACATTTTGTCGGACCCCCTTGAATTCACCGGCCCCCGGTGCATTGCACCGGTTGTCCCCCCCTCTTGTGGGCCCTGGCTGTTGCAATAAATAGGAAGCTGTTCCATAGAGACAAACATAACTAAAATGGGAGATTGACCACACTTTAGATAGAAACGTAAATTGTAAATCTAATGCAGCGTTTCTTAACACGGCGCCATGAAGGGTGTCTAGGTGTCCCGCAGGAAAATGGAAAAAAATATACAGCTTACTACAGTGTATTATTTCGGACTGTATCGTATTTGCATAAGTTTTATGTTTCAAACGGTGTAATTTCGGTAGGTATGCTTTCAATCTGTTTGTTGGATAGTTCAGTTTCTTAAATGATGCAGTATTTCGTTGAAGTCAGATCCAACTTTTTTCATCCAAATTTCTGCTGTGTGTTTTGAAATTATTACAATATTAAAAACTTTTATTTTTTACAAAAATTTTATTTCTATTTTGGCGTATCTCATGGAGAAGAGCCTACAGGAAGAGCCTATATTGAAAGTTTTACCAACTATGAGGCCTATGTAATAAAAACTTACAAGTAATTCAGGAGAAATACCAGTGGCCTATAGCTAAAAAATTTCACGCTCGCTACTCTCGCCGTGCGCCATCACATTTTCAAAGGTCTGTAGGTGCACCTTGAAGCAAAAAAGGTTAAGAAACACAGATCTAGTGTAAGAAAGAAATTTTATTATTTTATTCTCCAGAAGTAGCCTATTTCATTGCATGCCGCTCCATCAGCCACAGTCATGCTTATTGGTAGGCTATTCAACATAGGCCTATCTAAATATATTTATCCTGCAGAGAACAACAGTCAGTTTGTGGTGTGGGGTACCGGCAGTGCGCGAAGGCAATTTATTTATTCTTTGGTAAGTTTGGTGGCTTAAATACCTTTCTTTGATATTTTTGTTATAAATTAAAAAATGATAAGTCGTATGCACAATAATTCCTCACACACCTTGGAAGGGGTTGCTTGTAGACTATTTTAATTTATAGGGTAGACCTACCGTCTTCTGTCTGAAGCATTGAGACCCTTTTTTTAACTTTACTTCCAAGTCTTTCTTTTTCTAGCTTTGCTTCCACATATATCTCCAATAAGAAATTTATTTTTCCGTAACTCTTGTTTTTTCTGTAGTTTCACTTTATTTTTGTCCGCAATTGTAACCAACAATTCTTTCAAATTCTTTGGAGATCATTATCAAAGCGAGATCATCAAAGCCAAAACTACCCAAGCCAACTGCAAAAACAGATATGGGCCTTAGGTTTTTTTGTTACTGAAAATCAACGATTTCATGTTGTCTACCTACACGTGGTGAATCATGGTAAATGGAAACTTCTTCAAGCTAATAACGACAACCAGAAACTGCAAGTTGCAGACAAAGCAGTCTGATAAGCGAGATGCCTTCACTGAGCATAGGCCTATGCCCTGTTAGGGCAGGTAGCCTATATTTTAACGCCGGAAGAGAAGGTATCGCGCTGCTACAACTAACTTAAATGTAGAACGACTTAGATTTGTTTTCAGAACTTCTTTTTTCAGAGTTTTTGTTTTTAAGCACACGACCTCTTGCAACTATGCATTTTTCGGCTTTCACTCTTTTTTTATTGTACAGGACTTGGGGCGTTTGTTCTTGTGGGTCTTGAGAGAGTACACCGAAACAGAGCCAATTATATTGTCTGTTGGGGAAGAAGATGAAATCTCCATCAAAGAGGCGGCTGAGTTGGTTGCAAAAGGATTCGACTACACAGAAGAATTCGTCGTATCCTTTTGTTGAATGATTCACTTTGCCCTTTTTGTCTGGCATTACATCGAAAACACTCTTGGTTAGCCTACTATAATTTAGCGTAGCCTAATATACGCCTTAACTTAATAACAACAAAATGCAAGAGTAACAAAGTTTCTCAGCACCAAAAATAGCCTATAGTAAGTAGGCTAGGCTTAGCAGAATCTCAAAATCTTTGAATAATGTAGATTAAACTAATTTAAATCCCCTTTTTTGTTTTTAATTTTACATATTTAAGATTGTTTTGCTTTTTCCGTAACTCTTTGCTTCAGTACGACACCACTAGGTCTGACGGGCAGTTTAAAAAAACAGCCAGCAACGCAAAACTACGGAAGTACTTGCCAGATTTTAAGTTTACTCCAATCGACCAAGGTGAGAAGAATTTTTTTTGCTTCAGAGTTGCAAGTCGGCCCTCATTGCAGGCTATACCAGTAGACTACCGGTACCCAGGAAGTTCGCACCCAGACTGAAACAAACAAAAGTGGAGTAGGCTTGCTATCCAGACAACACTTTCAACTAATTACAGCAGCCGAGCTTACACACTTTTCTCCTGGGAAAATACAGGCAACTTCCTTAACATGGCCGGAGATTAAAAAAAACTACAGTAGGAGACTACAGTATATAGCTCCCGTAGATTCAAACTCTTGTCCAGAATTCTCTGTGGGGTCAGAAGTAGCATTGATGATGCTTTTACTTTTCAGCAATTCGAGAGACGTGCGAGTGGTTTTCGGCGAACCATAGCACAGCAAGAACCTGAACGAAGTACCTGCCAGAAGCTTGTGAACAAAATCAGTTTTTATGCTGATTTATCTTCTGCTAAAATTTTGTAAACTGGGATTCGTTTGATACTTTTTCACTCCCCAATAACCCACCATAATGCATGATAGGCTACATAATATATTTAAAGATTAATCTTATATCTAGTTGTCGGCAAGGGCGTGGACATAATTGTAAATCATCAGGTTTGTGCAGCGACGACAACATTTTTCTCTGCCCTAGACATCAACGTCTATTATTGTCAAAAGTTGTGTATTTCTAGCAAAGCCGCGTCGGAAAGGTCTAAGAGTTCCATTGAAATAGTGGACGGTTTTTCATCAGACTACATAGTTTTGGTTTGCGATCATTTAGCTGATTATCTCAAAGGCAACGAGCAACCAAATCCTTTTTTTACGATTTTCTCATCTTAATCATTGAAAATCTTCCAAGAATCTTTTCGGAATGATGAACTTTTACTGCAATACTGTAAAACCATCAATTATTTGCTTGAAAGAAAACAACATTGATTTAAAAAATGTGTGTTCTTGAAAGTGCATCAACAACACCTCACCCTGGTCAAACGAGGTGTCTCTTCCGCTCTTATCTTGGTTTCAAACTCTGGGTGACATTAAAATGCCTAGGGATGGGAATCGGACGTTTTCACGTCAGGCAATATAGCCTCGGCTAAATGTCAGCGCAATGATAACCACCAGTCACTTCGTTGTGGTTTGTCATATCTATTCATCATACTAGGCGATAACAGGCCTCCGCTGTGCGCAAGTAAAATGATTTCGAAACATCCCATCATTCTCTTAGGGAACGTTCAAATATTACGTAACGCCTTCGAGGGGGAGGGGGGTTATGCAAAGCGTTACGTTAGCGTCACATCGGGGGGGGGGAGGGGGTTCAAGCAAAACGTTACGTAACGCTTTCGAGTACGGAATGGTAGTTTTTTGTGCTGAATTCAAAGTGAAAAAGCGTTACATGGGGGAGGGGGAGATTGAAAAAAGCGTTACGTTGGCGTTACATGGGGGAGGGGGGTCAAAAATTCGGAAAAAAAGCGTTACGTAATATTTGAACGTTCCCTTAATAGTAAATTTATTCTTTAGAAGAAATGCTCAATCTATCTGCTCAGTTGCTTAACCCTTCAGCAGCATTTCTAAACCCTGTAGCTTATTTGACTCAACAAGTCACACAAATGGTCAGCGTTAAGACAGATATTTGTGACAAAAAGCATCAGAACATCACGAAGCATACTGAAAGCAAAAATTATCATTTTCAGTATGAATCACACTCACGCGACGTTGAAATAACATAAAAATGCAGCAGTTTCACTGATAGGGCGACTTGAAATCAAATCGTAAAACTTTAGTCACAAGAAATTGAATATTTGGTTTACTCTGCAGATGTTGAATCAATGTAAAATGACGGATTTTGATGCCTGGGGAGGTGTTGTTGCACTGAACTGACAAGTTACGATAAAACCACACAAATTAACGAAAGCAGATGAGCTACTGGCCTCTCAGAATGACATAGTTTGTATTGTATTTTGAAACAAACATTGCAACTTACAAGCGCATTAAATTCAAAGCCTTTACAAATCGGTGAGGACAAGCAGGCAGCATCAAACTTCACAAAACGCTTTCAAGACTTATGTTAAAAATTGATGATTCACTAACTTACAATTGAAATCAAACTTCCGTATGATACAGTTAGGTCTGTGAAGCTAACTTGGAAAATTCTATTCCCTCAAAGCGATTAGTATATCACTTACGTCATAGAATTGCAAATAGCACTAAATTAAAACGTAGGCTAGGTCAGTTGATTGGGTTTCTTCATAGAAGCTAGCGACAAACAATGAAGCGTTTTTTGGAGTAGTTAAGCAATCGGCACAAAATGGTAAAAACGACGGTTTGATTAGCCGCAATAGCGATACTAGGCCTTGGCTTGTGGTTCAAATCTCCAAATAAGCGACGGTATCAGGATTAAGCTTCATCAGAACATCACCGAGTCCGGTGACAAACCTTTCCTCAATAAATAAGCAAAAAAGTAGCGGCATTATAACTTATTAAAACTTGTCACCTTAAAAATTATGAGCAGCTTAGTGATTACGTCAGAAAATGTCTGGTCATAATCAGGCAAAAACAATGGAGTAATCCTGATACTTCAAATCATAGTCTTGCATTCGCTCAAACTTTATCTTTAATATCTGTAAACAGCTCATCGTATCATGTGGGCCTATTTGGTGATGATTTGTCGGTGGTTTACCCCCTGGGTTTGCCAAAGGTTTTGCGAATATCCTCAACTAGAAAAATATTCAAACAACACTAAACAACTTTTTTTACGGCATGTACAGTATTGAAATTAGATCAACTGAAGTGTGGATATACGGACATACCACTTCAGAAGAATGTTTTGAAAATGATTGAGGCAACGCACAGCAACATAGACTTTAAGCATTGACACTATGTACACTAGGGTGGGTCAAAAAAAATTTTTTTTCCAAAACATGGCGGCAACCCCTTCAGATTATGAGGTTGGTCCTAGAAACTCTACAAAAAAAAATTTGAGCAGGTTTGTTCAAGTATTCGCCAAGCAATGGCCCTTTGAAAATTTCAGTATGGGCCATATGGGAAAACGTATGGTAAAAAAAAATTTTTTTTGGGTTTTTTTTTAAGTGATTTTTTTATCTCTATGTTATTGCTAACATCTAAAACAGTGTTTCTCAAACTTTTTTAGTTCATCGCCCCTTTTTCGTTATTGAAATAAAATTTCGCCCCCCAAATTCTGTCAAGTAAAATAAACATTGATAATAGAGTGATAGACAAATTTAGTTTTGGGAATTTAATCAACGAAATTGAAAATAACATGATAATGTTCAATGGGATGGATGAGCTTGGCGACTTTTACAAAGTTTTGAAATGTTTGACGACATTTTCGTAAGATAGAGTCGAAGATCACCCCGTTTATGAACTAGCAAGCGATTTCTTTGCTTTGGAAGCATCAATACCACAGCCGAAAGCCCCTTTTCAACCATATGTATATGAAGTAGGAAACGGCAAAATCCACATTCTAGCTTCTTTCCAGAGAAGCTCATATTTGCTAGCAACCTGGCACCAAAACAAATCGTATCGATCATTTCTAAATTTCACTCTTGACTCATCATCTGTTTGCATATCAATGAACTGCTCTTGAAGTTCCACTTCTATGTCTGTAGGTTCGGTAGAAAATGGTTGTAGCCTACCACCCAGTTTGGAACATGGAGGTCCACGAGATCTGCAAAGCGAAGCTTCATGTTTTTATGAAGCATATTTAAATGTCAGCACTATTTTTGCCATTGTTCTTCTGTAATAACATTCTGGCTCAAATTGGGAAGCTGAGTTGAGACATTTAGACCCAAATTTTGTTTGAATAAAGATAGCTTTGCAATGAATGGGGTAGTCACGCTTTTGCACTTGATGAGAGTTATCACTTCTCCCTGAAGCTTTTTGTTTACTTTGTTTATGGCATTGAAAATGTCTGCCAAATATGCGATGTCATTCTTTAAGGGTAGGGTATCACATCTTCAGCTAATGTCGCGTCAGTGCTTGATAGGGACTCGATAAATGAAACAAAAAGGGCATAAAAGCGGCTCATACAAGCACCTTTTGAAAGCCATCTTACCGCGGTATGCAATAGGCTACTATACAATGCAATAAAAGACGTTCAAATTGTTCATCATTTTGGCAACAAAGTGAACGAAATAATCTGTCGTTGAGAGCATGCGCTTTTATCTTGTTGACGCATTTTATCACAATATTCAGTGATTCATGCAGTTAAGGACTGAGATTACGGGCAACCAAATGCTGACGGTGATTTAGCCTACACAATGTATTGCAATAAACCCAGGAATTTATCTTTTTATCAGTGCCATAAAATGAACCCTCGATGCTTTCTAACCATTGCCAGAGCACCATCAGTTGCGCATTGTAGAATATTCTTCAGTGGAATCCCCTTCTCTTCGTAGAAGTTTTTCACTGCATTAAAGATGCTTGATGCCCGAATATCTGTAGGAAGACTGAGCACAAAAATCATTTCTTCTTGAGTTCTCATATTATGAACAAAACGCACATATCCAAGCAGCAGCGATACATTGTCAATCAAGGTGAATTCATCTATTTGCAGTGAATGGTTTGCACTGTTGGACGTTGGACTGTTATTAACGCATTAGACTGTTATTGGTGGTTTGATAAATTCGCCCCCTTTAAGTGTTTTCGCCCCCCGATCGCCCCCTTTGATTTTTTCGCCCCCCTGGCGCTCGAAATCGCCCCCAGGGGGGCGATTTCGCCCACTTTGAGAAACGCTGATCTAAAATAATCATTTCTGACTGAAATCACCACATATCTGGTATCGATCGATGTTTAAAAGATACAAGAAAAGTTTAATTTGATCAAAAATAGTATCAATATTATGCCTATTTTTGTAAGGGCAATCTTAGTTGAAAGCCTGAACACCGCATCAAGGTGTCTCCCATCATCCAGGTTCTCTTATTTGCTGTTAGATCAGGCAAACGAAACTGAACTAAACTCCCAATACGTCAATAATTACATCTTGGAGGATGACAATGTGGCTTTTTTGAAATCTGGATAATCGCGCCTTGCCCTTTCTACGCAACGAAGAATTACATTTCTTTCTTCTGCATCATGGGTTCATTTGGCTCCACAAAAGCCAGTATTTCCTTCGGTCTCTGTAGACACAAAATTGCATGAATTTGTTGGTGCAAGATCTGCTTTATTGTTTCATAGGCTGCAATTCAGTATGGGAGACATTGGTTTCTTGAAGTATGCAGTAGAAAGATGGCCGGAGTTTAAGAATTATAAAAGATTGGAAAAAGTGATAAAGAGTATCAAAGACAAGTTGTAAACGATGTGGCAGACCGAGAAGTGAGAATTATGGAAGAGTACAAAGGGATTTTAACCCATGGTGCAGAAGAAAGAAATGTAATTCTTCATTGCGTAGAAAGGGCAAGGCGCGATTATCCAGATTTCAAAAATGCCACATTGTCATCCTCCAAGATGTAATTATTGACGTATTGGGAGTTTAGTTCAGTTTCGTTTGCCTGATCTAACAGCAAATAAGAGAAACCTGGATGATGGGCGACACCTTGACGCGGTGTTCAGGCTTTCAACTAAGATTGCCCTTACAAAAATAGGCATAATATTGATACTATTTTTGATCAAATTAAACTTTTCTTGTATCTTTTAAACATCGATCGATACCAGATATGTGGTGATTTCAGTCAGAAATGATTATTTTAGATGTTAGCAAGTGTATAGAGATAAAAAAATCACTTAAAAACCCCCCCCCCAAAAAAATTTTTTTTTTTACCATACGTTTTCCCATATGGCCTATACTGAAATTTTCAAAGGGTCATTGCTTGGCGAATACTTGAACAAACCTGCTCAAATTTTTTTTGTGAAGTTTCTAGGACCAACCTCATAATCTGAAGGGGTTGCCGCCATGTTTTGGAAAAAAAGTTTTTTTTGACCCACCCTAATGTACAGTTGTACACGTAGAAGGATACTGCCTGTTGAAAATCGAGATTTTGTAAGTCAAAAATTTTATCTCATGATTTTATTCTCAAACAATTCATGAAAACGCCTCATCTAGTGGTAACAACACAAGGAGCAGTCATTTTCCATGAAAGAAAGCGAAACATTATTCTAAATTGTACATTACTTGGTGCATAAGCCAAAACATCGATAGTAATTGACACATCCCAGTTGCGGAGACGTTCCGCAACATCCAAGCAAACAATACACAGGTAATAAGCGTTAATTTAAGTGCACAACCATGTGAGAGCAGAAGTTGAGAAGCTTGTCCAAATACTCTAATGTGGAGATACCTGGGCGTTGTGGGTAAATCTCTTATTGCACCCAAGGTATAATTTCAAGCGCTCAAGTAAAAAGAGATGAAAGTTGTCACTTTTTCACACATCAACTATTAATATGCACAAGAAAAAATGTGCAATAAAAATCTGCTTGTTATTATTTATTTTACAAGCCAATATCAGTTAATTGTTGTCAATAATTTTTATGGCATAAAATTCGAAGGTTTTTACTGATTCAATGATTCTGCTTTCTTTGGTGGTAAACTTCCCAAAGCGATGAGAGAACGCAGGATAACGATCCAATTTGTAAATTTAATGTTAGTTTTGGAAATAGGTACCAAAGCAAGTGAAAACGAGGATTAGGCGTCGGGAACGAATTTACACTTTTCCAAGGAAAAGTACAAATAAAATGCCACTAAATACATCAATAGGTGCCAGTGTAGACAAAATTGTTTGACTGAACATTTGTTTGCCATTTACTTCATTTGGACTTTAGAGCATCATGCAATGCAGTTTTCTTCCTTCAAAAATACATTACAAAGAAGCAACGCGACAGTCCTTCTGACCAATGAATGAATGACTTCACATGTTGATGTGTCCCAATTCGAGGTCAATTTTAAAAACAAAGCCGCACAAAGTTGAGTTTGTATTGGCAATCTGCCATGTCTTTGATGGGGTATTTAAAAAAAAAAATCAAAGTAGAATTATTACTGACAAATGTGATAATGCATGACAACTCCATTCCAGCAACCCAGGCAGCAAATCAATCGTTTTTAACATTGATTCAAAGTCTGCAGACATAAAAAACGGTTGCTTTGCTGTGTGGGAATTACATGCCGTTGGTGACAATGACATCACACTTTGATTACTTGTTTGTCGTGACAACGATAATAACAATGACAATGATAAGGACGATGACCAATATGATGGCGCAAATAAACTTCTTCTTTCTGGCGCTGGCCTGTAAAACAATGTTAGATCATTGAGTCCGTGTGATATAAAGCGGAATTAGATTTGCACTTATACACAAATTCCCTTGATTAACAACTCGTCTGAATGCTTCCCAACTACGAGCATCAACTAAGGCTTACTAGGCGGTTACTTTTATACCTCGTCTTCACAAGTTACACACGACAGTTGTCCGCAGACGTTGAATCAATGTAAAATAAGACTGACTTGCTGACTAGGTAAGTGGTCGTATCGGTGGCAAGTTGTGAAGTTTGTCCGACGAACGATAGGTCATTGGTTCGACACCCAATTAAAGAAGGTGTTGCTTGGAAAGACATTTAGAGTTTTATGTACCAACAGTGAAAACTCCAACGATAAAGCAAATCGGACGATTAAACACTTTTTTCGGCGGATTAATTGCTTACTTATGCAACAAGCGTAATTTACTGATTAGAATTGTAGATTACTAGTCCACTGATGAATTTTGTGCAAATAGATTCTTGATTGACTAACTCGTTAACGCAATTAGCCGCTTACAAAATCCGCTGTTGGTTCATAAAACCCTTATTGACACGCTTGAATGTCAGCAAACAAGATGACGCTGTGCTTCCAATCCACTGATTTCGATTTTAACTCCGACAAATGCCTAGATACGACACAAATCACGAGAAAAAAGAAAGCAACAAAAGAAAGCTTTTTCAACTAAGGCACAGCTTCGAACAAGACAAACGGTGTGTACCTGACTGGCCCGTGCTTGGGTTAATTGCACGTTTCCCTGTACGACATTTTCTCCGGCATCATCGATGTTGGCCTCTATGCTATCTGTTGAAACCAGAGTGGTTAGCTAGCTAGTAGTGTCTGTAGCTTGTTGGGTCAATTGTAATTTTGTTAGACAAAATGGTGCAATTAAAAATCTTTCTAGCTGGAAGATAAACAATAAACATAGAATACAATAGATACACAATTTAACAAGTGGATGAAACAAGTGCACGAATTTACTAAATACAGTGCATCAAAGATTAAGAATGAACAACTTTTCAAAAATAGAAAAGTATGAGGTTTATTATGTTGTTCACACGTAACAAGAAACTTATCATAACATCAGCATGACTTTGCTGTTGTTGACCAATGAACCTTAGGCAACGGGTACAATCCATGATGACATAATTGGTCAATGGCGATGGATCTATTGTGAATTGTACTCACTTTTATACTAACTGGTCTGATACACTGCCGGGACAGAATACGTCATTATGAAGTAGAGTTTGGTTTCAAACACCAGGCGAATACTAACGTGACGTTGACAGAGACCAAAAGTTAATGATTTACGTCTCCGAGGAAATAGTTTACATGATGGAAACGAGTAGCCATGAGAATGGGTCTTATCGTGGACTTGTCACAAAGTATTCAGTTATTGAAAAGTTTCAATTGGATGTAGCAAACTGGATGCTTAGAGATTAAATTCCATAGAATACGGTCAATATGTCAAAATCTAACCATGTTTATACTAAGACTAAGAATATAATAAGAAAACATGCTCCAAACTAAACGTAGGTAAAACCTAAGCATAAAAATAAAAGCACACACAGTTACACAATGAAATTGGTAAATGTTATCATGCAGTTGTGGGAAGATTATTGTGGTAAAGACTCAACTTATCCTATCCAGTATGCCCATTGCACTCTTGTAAAAATTGTGGTTCTTGGAACTTGAAAGACGCAGAAAAGTTGAGTTCTATTTTGTAACCACAGTTTATACTACTGAGTGCGACATTACTATTACGCTAAGTGGCAAACAAATTGTTTGGACTGAGTTTTCAGTCAGAAAATCGGTCCTTTTTTAATTTGATTCAACGTAAAAACAACTGATTGGTGAGGTCCTTTCTGTGAAATAACGTTTGCAAACGTTGAATCTATGTAAAAAGGACTGATTTTTTAGCTGGGTATCAATTAGAAATGATTAGATTCATGCAGCAAACGATCAATAACTCTGTGGTGAATTTCCATTGGTCATGGCAGAAAGGTTATGACAGCAAAGCCTAAATCAAGCTGTTACTAATTACCGAGAGAACCAAACGGCAACACGGAACTAGTTACTCGCTATACCACAACCTCCAGTGAACAGTTGAAAGCGGAAGCAGAGAAACCAGAGACGAAAAATTAATAAAAGAAACAATTATTGACGTGAAATCAAAAATCAAAATAAAATTTGAGACAATAAATTTGGCTTTTTAGTTTTAACATTGACATTAGAACGAAAAGAAGAGTTTACATGCGTTGTTGCTTACCTATCATGTCTCCTTGTTCATGAACCATGGTACCAAGGTCTTTAAAAATCATGTTGACATCCACGATGTCCGCCTAGCAGTGGTAAAATCAAGGTGCTTCCGCAGCAAACGTGTTTTTGTTTGAGAAATATCTCTCGTAGATCGCATTCACATGAGGATAGTTGGAGAGTTTTTAAATTTTTAACAATTCTCTCAATCACAAAAAAAGATACTTCAAAAAAGTCGCAAAACAGATGATAACAATTTTGACAGATCAATTTGGAATATCTAACAATGGACTTGAAACGGGCAAACATCCTCATGTGAGCAAAGTGATTGAGGCATAATTTCATAACGAGTCATGCTGCTCAGAGCTTTGGCATTAATTGGACGGGGATGAGAGGTTGTGGCAGCAATTCAGATGAATTGAAAGTTTAAGGTTTTTTTAAAAGCCAAAAAACTAATCGTGACTTCGACGGTTCCCTTTCGGTCTTACTTAGTTAGGGTATATATATATGTCGTTCGACATAAGATGAAACATATTCCATAAATAACAGAAAAAGTTTACAAGATAAACACTAAACAGATTTTACAGCACTTGCTGCTGGAAACATACAAACAATGTTCAGATGACATATGCAACCTCTCAACAAAGAAAGCAAGGGTATCTAGTAGCTGTTGGCTCAATTTAGGTTGTTTATGTGGGTCTATCATGCATCATTTACTACTTTCTGGAGGTGATGGTAAAGACGTGCTTTTGCAAAAGACCTTTCAGTTCGGCTTACACTGTAAAGCTAAGATATCATATACATCAGGCAAAGAAAATAAAGAAAAAAAAAGTTGGCAGAAATGTTTTGTTGTATTTTGTTGACGGCTGTCCACTTCTACCGAGCTATCACAAGGGGGCGCGGAGACTGGATGTAAATGTTACGTCTTTCGACAAGAAGCTACCACCTTTTTACTTTTAATCATTCTTGACTGATTTTCTATTTAAGCAAATTTGGCTCACTCAGCTATTTCAGGTCAAAACATGTGCATTTGTATGGGATTTAACTTTCCTGCTTCCTTAAATTATCTCTTTAGAATAATAAAACAATGAAAACTATTAATACTACAAAAAGTGCTCAATGCCAAGCAAAATAGAGCGAATTAAATCAAATATAGTTATTACTATCTAAACCCTTGACAGCCTGTTTCACCTAAAGGAGGATCATCAAAAGGTCCTTGTTCAAATAGAATTTAAAGTCTTTAGAATAATATATACCAGAAGATAAGGACAATCCCAAATGAAAACCCATACTACAAACCAGCGGTTTTCTACCGGTGGTGAGCCACGGTGCTATCTTCAGAAGGCCACGAAGCTTGATAGAATGAAAGCAATATGAAACTTGATTGTATGCAAACGCCAAGTTGTGTGTGATATACCGACCGACATCTGACGTCTTGCTATGAAAAGGAAGGTTTTCATTTGTGTCTCGATGCTTTCGATCTGACAATAGTCTTGCACAGGCTCTGATTGTTTTTGTCACTCTGATCACTTTCTTTTCTATTGCAACTCTCCATACGTAGGGGTCAGTATTCTTCAAGTGATCCAGAGCAGTTAACCATACCCTGGAATTTCAAATTGAAACTTTGCAGTTACATAGATCTCAGCATTCTGAGCACAGAAAACTTTGAATTTTTGAAATCGGACTTGTATTTGCAATGTTATCGCGAGTTGAATTTTCCAGTGCTGCCATCAAATTTTACATAGCATTTGCACATAAAATATTTGTTGCTTACTCAAACTCTTGCAGCTCTGAAGTAGGTCAACATTTTTGTCCAGTATTTGGCAAAATCACTTTTGTAAGTATGCTGGATAAGAATTAAGTGAAGTTTACATAATTTTTGACCTTTGAACCTTGGAAATTTGGAGTAAAAATTGATCAGTTTTTCATGTGCAGTCATGCGTAACAATGTTTCAAATGTGTATAACTCAAAATGGGTAACTTGGATTTCAAATTTTTTTTTTTTAGGTGAAAGGTCTTGACAATAAGAATTTACATTTTTTAGGCAAATCAACGGTATTTTTTCATAAGATATGCATAAATGACAATATACAAAATGTGGGGTAAATTTACAAAACTTCACATCACTTGTTGAGATCGTTTTTTTTTAATGCTGTTATTTTATCTCCCACCACATAAGTAAAGTTTGAAACATAGGAACTGGTTGGCATTTTCAAAACATTCAAAAAAGAAGTCATTCCACGTACTTTTTGTATGAAAGTTTGTGTTAACCCTTTGAGGACCGCCGCTGGGACATATGTGTCCCATGAAATTAGGCCGATTTCTACTACTTTGCACATTAAAAGAATTATACTTGGCATTCAAAGCATCCAATCCAGATACAAAAATAGGTTTTTCTAAGTTCTGCACATTAAGACCAAAGTGTTGCATTGGTGCAGGTGCATCTGGAACACATTCAGTGTGTGTCTGCACAATTCACCAGAATGTAAATCTGCTCTTGCATGCAGCACAGCTAGAGGAGACTTACAAGGATATAATAGAGATGATGGTATGTTCTTCTGAGAATCAAGACTGTATGCTTCAGAGATGCAGCAACTGTCCTAATATTGCCACAGTGGAAAACCTCTTGCAAGCAAAATTTGAAGATTTGGATGAAACCATTGAAATTAAGCAGTGGGTATCTGTAGACAGGACTGATTTGATAACACAACAGATGCCTATCCGAGAATATATTTCATTCCTGATTGAAAAGATGCAAAAGCTTGTGCCTCACCACTTCATTTCGAAATTACAATCCCAATACCTGAAAAAGAGGAAAGAGGAAATAAATGTAAAATCTGCAATAATTCTTATGGATTTCAGTGAAAACTACTCCTTTCACATACAGGATGAAGCACAGGGTTATCACTGGACACACAGGGGTTGCACTGTACATCCTGTGGTCTGTTATTTTAACCGTGCTGGTGATGCATTGTCCCATCAAAGCATTTGCTTTCTTTCAGAAGATCTTGAACATGATGTATCAATGGTTTGTGGTATTCAGCAAGAAACTATCAAGTTTTTGAAAAATTGTGTTCCTGACTTAGAGGAAGTAGAGTATTTCACTGATGGATGCGCAGCCCAGTACAAAAACTGCAAGAGCTTTTACAATCTTTGCCATCATGAAGTGGATTTTGGCATCAAGGCATATTGGTCATTTTTTGCCACCAGCCACGCCAAATCACCTTGTGATGGCATTGGTGGCACTGTCAAGCGCTCAACTGCCCTGGAAAGTTTACGCCGCCCATATGCACACCAGATTTTAACAGTAAAATATATGATGACTCACTGTATAACCAAGAATCCATCCATCCATTTTGTTGAACTTTCATGTCAATCTCTCTTAAAACTTAGGACAGAATTGCAGACACGATTTAATCATGCCTCTATCATCAAAGGCACAAGAAGTTTCCACTATTTCAAGCCTGTTTCCCCAAATAAAATTGAAATGAAACGATTTAGTCTTGCTTCGACTTATTCTTTAATTTCAACAACAACTTTGGCACCAACATCTTCACCAGCAATTACCAGCGGCTCTTTCATTGCAGCTCTTTATGATAGGAAGTGGTACATTGGTATAGTGCAAAGCATTGATCAAGAGCAAGAAGATTGTTTCATAAAGTTTATGCATCCAAATGGCCCATCTTCGTCATTTTTCTGGCCTGAAAAAGATGATTTCTGTTGGATACCATTCCAGCATATTATCTGTATCACTGAGGTGCCTTCATTAGCAACAAGAGGATTTTATCGGATTAATGCAGCATCCATGAAGAAAATACAGAGTGGTTTGGAAAAAGCTTCATCCTGGAATGTTTTAGTAGAGAATGTACACCAATAATCTCTTTGACTTTTGTATGGATCCAGTTTCATTTCCCTTTTCACAACACTGATACATTTGATGTGAAAGGGCTTCCTTTCTGGGATGGATATGAAATAAGGAAACCTGGATTTGATAATGGGTACACCTTGACGTTGGTGTCCAGGCTTTCCACGAAGTTACCCAGAATGTGAACCTCGACTATTTGTGTTTTCTTAAAAGCTCAAATCTGATTAATCTTAACATTTTGTAAAACCAAATAGTTTTAAAGTTTCAAGTTTTATTTAAGAGACTAGTTAATTTTAAATCTTGTTATTTTTGCATCTCTAAAAAACAATACCATTGATATGTATAAGTAATAAGTAATCTCCTCATCAAGACCTTTCAAACAAAAAAAATTTTTTTGAAATTTAAATTACCCATTTTGAGTTACAGACATTTGAAATGTTGTCACGCATGACTGCACATAAAAAAGCGATAAAACTTTGGCCCCAATTTTCAAGGTTCAAAGGTCAAAATTCACGATAACTACTTATAAATCTCATTCAGCACACTTACTTATGTGATCTTGCAAACTATTAGAAAAAAATGTTGACAGGTTTTCAAGTTACAAGAGTTTCAGTAATCAAGAAATGTTATATGCAAAAATAGCCTACTATGCAAAATTCAATAGAAACACTAGAAATTTCAACTTGCGATAACTTTGTCAATACTAGTCCGATTTCAAAAATTGAAAGTTTTCTGAGCTCAGAATGCTGAGATCTATGTAACTGCAAAGTTTCAATGTGAAACTCCAGGGTGTGGTTAAAAAGTCAATTTTTTCTGGATCACTTGAAGAATACAGACCCGTAGGCTAGTTCATCAGTTATGATACTTGTATCGTACTTTTTTGTTGTTTGTTTTTTGTATTATATGAACTGTTCTCGTTTAAAATAAACCAATTAATAAAAAAAACAGTGACCTTGTTATGATAACATATCCAAGGGTCACCTTCAACTTTCTTTCAGTTTTAGTGGACCATAAGCAAAAAGGGTTGAAGACCACTGCTATTGACCAAGCAACAAACAGTCGCTAAAAACTAATCACTGTGGATAAAGGAGACTATGATGGGTGGAATTGCAATGTAAAACCGACCTTATGCCACCTAAAGATAAACCACAGTGTGGTCGTTCTCTGCAAGGAAATTTAAAGCAAAAATTTTGTTAAAACAAGCAAAATTCTTGACAAAAATAATAACGCGAGAGGAAATGCAAGCAATAAAAGTTATGCTGAAATGATACATTCCAAAATATTTTCGGCCCAAACACGCACAAATGCGTCAATAAATAATAACTGGTTTCGTTTCGAGATTAAAAAAAAAAACGAAATTGTTTTTCTTCTGAAATCAAACAAAACCAAAATGAAGAATTTTATAACAAAAAGAGAGAAAATATTTCAGTTTCGAAATATCTTTGTTCTGAGCAATCCTTGTATGGTGACAGCCGAATCTCAAATAGTGCAATAAAAATAGAACATTTGCAACGTGGCTGGCCCATGGCCCAAAACAATGGCTCGACCATCCTACAAAATGACATTATACGAAATTATCTGGGATACTTTATCACGAAATCCTCAATAAAAAAAACCTAAATTGTTGAAAAAATAGCAAGTTTGGCGTTCAATCCACGCACAAAACCGTACCCAAGTCGAGATAATGGGATTCCGGGGATAAAACAGTCACACCGAGCAGTGACTTACCATTCTACAAAATCTGTGTTTTAGTATGTGATGTCAAACCAGTTGATCAACAGTTGAAAAATATCTGAGTGTTCCGTGCTCTACACAAACATGTTCCACAGGTGAATTACAAGTGAAAGGGAAACTTTAGGTTAGAAAAAAATGGTTGTGGTACAACAAGAAACCAGTTTAATTCAATGAGTGTAGTTAGAGTTGTATGATGTAGGAAAACACTTTAAAGCTTCGGGCACGGCTTGTTCAGCATCATCATATCCTTGATTCAGCTTTGTCACAAGCAAGATGTAGCTTGGAGAGGTTTGAGCTAGATCGCGATGAGATTGAGTTAAAAGTTGAATAAAGAGTCAATTTTAAACTCAAAATTTGTGGCAAAGTTACCTTATTAGACGCAAATTCCACACAGCGACCAAATTAACAAAGGACGCGCTTAGGATTGAACAATTTTGTTAAACAATCCACTGATGTAACTTTAGCCATACCGAATGCAAGGATACTCAGCATCAAAGCTTAATCTTGCCTATGCCACTAAGTCACTTACGCAAGACATGATGAAACGGCAAGGATAAAATTGCAGGCAACGGCTTTTAAACATGCGGGTATCAAGTCAATTGCACGGCCACAAAACCTCACCTATCAATTGTCCCTGCTCTTCAACCATCGACCCCAAGTCTTTGACAATCTGGTTCACGTTCATAATGTCGCTCTGAGCCCAGCGATAACTCAGTTAAAAAACTATGCCAGTACAGGTATTACAAAAAGCAATAACACTTCCTTGATTAAAGACAGTTGGTATTTTGAAAGTACAAAAAGCTCATTAGTTGCCGTAAACAAAATATAGAACTGTTAAATGTGTGTAATGTATGACAAATGGAATAAAAAACACCGGAAAATAAACACACGATACAAAATCTACTGTAAGTGTAATGGTGCCTTCAAGAATATGCTATTAAAAGTATTCGGGGGTTGAAAGTGCTTCCCTGATGGCGATACACTATTGAAAACATGAGACATTTGAACAAATATCTATTTGAACCGGTAACAGTTTGCTTAGCGGTGAAAACATTTAACACAGGTAGGAAAAATTAAGAAAAGGATACTTTTAATCAGGGTACAATTTCAATAGTGCAAAAAGTACTGTCTTTGGAGAAGTATGAAGAAATGATGTGCTATAAATGGTAACTCTTTAAAGTGCGGCTGAAGAAAAAACTTTACAATAGTTCATTACTTGCAAATGAATAGGTGTTTATTTTGGAAAGTGCAAACATGTTGTGGTGAGGGTATAAAAATTATTAACAATTGCTGTGGGGGCAAGCCTAAGATTTTATAAGCAAAACCAGTTGTAACAGGGTTACTTTACCTCTAACTGGCGAATTGCGGTCTCCCTTTCTTGAATTTCCTGCAACTCATCCTGTGAGATCTGCGACTGTTGCTGGTCTTGTAAATTCCTGTAAAGTGGTGAAAACTAAAACCTAAAACAAGTAACCTTTTACTTTTATAGTCATTTTTACATTGAATCAACATCTGACTGGGAACCTGTTAGAAATGCAATAAAAAAGGCGGGGTCTTTTCAAATTGTGTATAACCTGGAGTGGCACCAGCATGCTATCCATTCCCAGCACCACTTTAGTGGCCGAGTAGTTTCGCCTTCGGCTCTAGGGCTGGTAGATCTGAGTCTGAGATCGATTCCAGGTCGGGTCAAATAGAAGACTTTAAAAACGATACCGATTGCTTTGTTCTTTGTTGCATAACGCAGTGAGAATAAATCAGGTCATAATGTGACGATATCTTAAACATGATATAAAATTAAAAATGAGCCGTGTTGCTCAAAGACCCCAGAAGTTGTAGACAGAGTTGTAAAACACCCGGATTATTTAATAAAACCAAACCCACCCGGGTTTTTAAAGAAAAAAAGGGCTTATTGGTAAAAACAAACTGGGTTTTATGGGCAAAAATGGATTTATTACTTAACGTAAAACAGCAGAAAAATTTTTTTGCGGTATTTCTTTGACCATTATTTATTAGATGTGCATTTATATACTGTATGTGAAAACATGCTCATAGGCAGTGAGTTGCTGGTTGCTAAGTCTGCTAAACGTAACAACAATTTGATTTAAACCTACACATCACTTTTTTTCTTTTCTAGCAATAGTTTCATTCAACAAAACTAATGCTCGAAAAGATAACAATATCGATAAACACCTAGAGTCCTAGACTTTGAAGTTTTTATTTGATTATACCAAAGACAATATAAAAAAGCAAACTCTCTCCCGAAACTATATTTATTTGATTAGTTGTTGAAACTAAAACTTTTGAGAAAAAGCTGTGTTTTGTCATCGGTGTTTTTACAAGTTCTTTCAAATTGGAGCAGAATACCTCATCCGGCAACACTTTTTGTGGGTCTGCTACTATTCGGCGAGTCCGATTCGGCGAGTCCGATTCGACTAGTCCGATTCGGCGAGTTCCCTTTTCGGCGAGTGCCCTATTCGGCGAGTTTTTGAAATTTTGAAAGGAAATTATCGGGTACCGTAGCCTAATTATAATTGCCGTTTTTACATCGTTTTAACGACGCTAAACGTTGAAATCGTGCAGAAAGGAATAAAAAGAAAATGTTTGAACTATTAAATTAAAATTCGTCATGTCAGTTCAGTTGTTTTTATTTCTGACCAACATATGAAAAACAATACACGTCAACATAGCAAAGGTAGAAGCGACAAAACGCGAACGTTAAAACGTGCTTGAATTCGTCATGTCAGTTCAGTTGTTTTTCCTTCTGATCATGATATCAAAAACAATACACGTCAACATAGCAAAGGTGTAGAAAAAGGTAGAAGCGACAAAACGCGAACGTTAAAACGTGCTTGTGACCGAAGTAAGTTATTGAGTTGAAAGATATTTGGCACGGTCGCAACACTTTCAGAAAAATTTAAGATATGAAGGAAAAATAAAACAAAGAAAATGTTACAAAAAAAAAATAAATAGATCATGTTTATGTCTATAAGTTAGTACTTTTGAATAGTTAAAATGATTAGTTTGGACCAACAAATGTGTGGCCTACAGCTTGGATTGAAAGGAAATTATCGGGTACCTTAGCCTAGTTATCCCGACCAGCAAAAAATTGTTCCAAGAACACAGTTTATTTTTACATTGTAGTAACAGAATGAAAAGGCTAAACAAATGTGTGGCCTATCGTGTTAACGTCGCTAAACGTTGAAATCGTGTAGAAAAGGGAGCTTTTGCTGACTAGGATACTTTGAAACTGAGAAACATTCACAGAAGCCCTACGATTTGTTCCAAGAACCCATTTAGCATAACATTTCATTTGTACATTGATTCAACGTCTGAATACATTATCTTAAAAATGCAACGTATCGTAGGGCTTCTGTGAATGTTTCTCAGTTTCAACGTATCCTAGTCAGCAAAAGCACCCTTTTCTACACGATTTCAACGTTTAGTGACGTTAAAACGATAGGCCACACATTTGGTTAGCCTTTTCATTCTGTTACTACAATGTAAAAATGAACTGTTAGGCTAACTGGGTTCTTGGAACAAATTTTTGCTAGTCGGGATAACTAGGCTACGGTAGCCTACCCGATAATTTCCTTTCAATCTAAGCTGTAGGAGTGTAGGTCACACATTTGTTGATCCAAACTAATCATTTTTACCATAGGCGTCTAAGCCGTGGGGGCCAGGCCCCCACGCATATTTCCGCGTGGGAGCAACTTTTTATGCGGCATTGATACATAAAAAAATAGATGAACTAGCGATCGGCAGCAGGAAAACATTTTTAAATGCAGACCGCAACAGCTTCGCAGTAAATAATCACTAGAACGAGCAGCGATGCTACAATCCCACCCCAGACAAAAAAAATCTGCCATTTTTACGTTGATTTAACGTCTGCAGACGTTGAATCAATGTAAAAATGACTGATTTTGCTGCCTGTGACATAGCAAAAATCTACCATTTTGCGTCGATTCAATGTCATCAGATGTTGAATGCACCCAAAAACAACATAATTTGCTACGTTGACGCAGCGTGCGTTTAACTTAATGCGCTTGCAAACAGCCTTGCTGTCGCTTTCGAAAGTCGAAACCTCTGCAGAGAATTGTCGCGGCAGTGAATCGCTTGCTGTGAAAATGAACTTAAAGTCTCGGCCCGAGGTTACCACTAACCAACGTAACAAGGGCTGGTACAAACCGCACTGCCCACAGTCGCACAAGCGGCATAATCAACACAACAACGGACTCGCGCAAACTGCATGGCGCACACACGTCCGTTGGCATAGAAACCCGATCAAAGGCGGGGGAATATGCGCATCTTTTGTTTCATCTGCAACACGAAAACGGGCGTATTACAGCGAATTGAAACTTGAAAGCTGGTCAGCCATAAGTTGCGATATTGTAGTGAAAAGGGAGCAATGTCAAGTCGAAAACTTAATCAAACGTCTCTCTGTAACTATTTTTCAAGGGCTGTTTACGGATGTCAGCAACTTTTAAATTTATTAAAGGTGACGTGCTGTTGAATTGATGTAAACATGAATGATTTTGCTTTCAACAGGTATATTTTCAAGCATATGATCAAGTTAGTATTTTCATTCCATTTACAGTATACCTTTTAGTAAACCTTTTCGTCTCTTGTTTCATGCTAATAAATCTAGTTCGTTGCTAAACTTTATGTTGCGCTTAGCTCAAAGAGTCGCAGTCCATCAACCGCTAGCCAACTCAGACGCATAGCATGTGTTTTGGTCGAGCTTTGTTTATAATAATTAACGGTAGGTCGAACGTAGCGATAACTCCGAGTGTGGCAATAAAAGCAATCCTAGTGTGACGACATAATTACGTCATCCATCTGCGTGACATTTCGCTGAATTTACGTTGCTGCTGATGAAACACGCTTTCGCCCCCCACGGCCAAAAAAATAGTTAGGCGCCTATGATTTTAACTATTCAAAAGTACTAACTTATAGACATAAACATTATTTTTTTTGTAACATTTTTTTTGTTTTATTTTTCCTTCATATCTTAAATTTTTCTGAAGGTGATGCAACCTTGCCAAATTTCTTTCAACTCAATAACTTACTTCGGTCACAAGCACGTTTTAACGTTCGCGTTTTGTCGCTTCTACCTTTTTCTACACCTTTGCTATGTTGACGTGAATTGTCGCTTCTACCTTTGCTATGTTGACGTGCATTGTTTTTGATATGATGGTCAAAAATAAAAATAACTGAACTGACATGACGAATTTTAATTTAATAGTTCAAACATTTTCTTTTTATTCCTTTCTGCACGATTTCAACGTTTAGCGACGTTAAAACGATGTAAAAACGGCATTTGCAATTAGGCTACGGTACCCGATAATTTCCTTTTAAAAATTTCAAAAACTCGCCGAATAGGGCACTCGCCGAAAAAGGCTCTCGCCGAATAGGGATCTCGCCGAATCGGACCAGTCGAATCGGACTCGCCGAATCGGACTCGCCGAAACGGGCCATTCCGCTTTTTGTAGATCTAGCCAGGTCCCTTTTAAAAAAACCAGTCCACCTCGGCAGCTACCTCTACACTACAAGCCTGTTTGTAGAGCACAATAAAAAAGCGATTATTATAATATTATTTCATTCCCGGGGTATGTAATGCTGCAACAACCAAACATGTAAATTTTTCAGTTTCATTTTAGATCTCCAAACAGGGCTAGTCTGAATTATTGTCCAGTCAAATTAAACAATACGAATGTAAATATTAATTGGCACTCTTCAGACTGTGCAAGAACACACGTATCGTCGGTAGATGGCAACTTATCAATTATTTAATGTATGAGTGTATTAAACAATGTTTAGCATTTACAAGCAGAAACAAGTGATAAAAAATGCAAAGTTAATTCTGTACTCTTGAAAATTACTTCAGAAACAACGTAACTAATGGGCCAGAAAAAAATGCTCTTATTGAGCAAGATCTAGCCCTTAATTCCCTGTTTGCATTCCTTGAAAAGCCTTGAATGATTTCAAAAGGTAGAAAAAAGTAAGAAATTCAGCAGATCGCTTGACGGTTCAACTAAACAGACTAATCCCTTTAAAGTCAGTGAACAAAGGTTCGGCAATATCTCATATTAAAAAAACCTTTCAGTCTGAAGAATAAGATAAATCTTACATATAACGTACCCTTCTAATTTGACGAGATAATCACTCCCTGGTCCATGGTCGGCAGCACTGGCAGCCCTGGCACGAGCTACGCATTCCTTCTCCGTAGAGGCAGCCTCACGTTGGGCGGTTTGAAAAGAATTAAGCACATCACTGAAGTTCCCCATCAAAAGCTGTACTTGGGTTTTTCTGTGTCGCTGAAAAACCAAATTCTATGCTTCTTCACAGAATTTCGTGACTTGCATGAATGCAAGTTAGATTATATAAACAACCAAGTTATTTTTAGTTTAGTAAACAAAACTTCAATGTTTGCGTGTAACCACCGGACGTGTTTGCAGGTTAAGGTTACACAAGGCAACACAAAATTGTGCGACACACTAAAATCTGTTTCTGTATAATTTGAATTTTAAAGTGACAAACGGGTTATTCCACCCAGGATCGCAGATTAATCACTACATTTACCACTTGGTGAAAGTTAAGTAAGTATATTTTTTTCTTACCACGCTTCATGATTCGTAGCCTAGGCTATTGTCATATTTTAGACTCACTGTTCCTACGGTAATATTGTATTTTACCGTTTTGAAGATTGAGGAACTCATTTTTCACACTAGAGGGTAATGATGAGTGTAAGCTACATAACTTAAAATAGACACCGTGAGTTCGTTGTGGTAGTACCCTAGCGGTTTGTCAGTAGCTTTTGGAACACAATTCCCTAGTCATTGCACATGACATTCTAGAAAAACATACTTGCAGGAAGCGTAGCTTGCCTGCTGCGCATAAAAAAAATTGGAGAAGGCTGCAAATCAAAACTGACCCAGAAACAGTGATCATGAATTCTTAAGCAAAACTAAATGTGCTCCTTATCTAGCAATCCTATTTGAATGGATATCTGGACAAGGCCTGTTTCAAAAGGAAGTGATACAGAAAATCTCACTCAACATTGAAACAGTCATTGTGATGCGAGTGGATTAAACTGCCAGTGGAATCATTTCACGCTGCAATAGGGTTGCTACATCACTGGCTGCCAAACTATTTCAAATTAAACTCAACCAAGATAACGATTGCGATAAGAGCTTATGTCAAAGAGCATCATCTTTATGCTCATGTTTATATCATTTTTAAACTTACAGCTTTAAGCTAATATTTATTTTTTTAAACTCAAAATCATTATCATATATTTCGTGTCATATAAAATATCTGGCAGAATTTTTAAAAGACACTTAAAACTATGTAGTTGAAGGAGGCATTACCTGGTCTGATGCCGAATCAGCAGAAGGGATGGCTTTGATTTTCTTAAGGTACTCGGCTGTGTCTTTGCATACCTGATTCGTATAGTGTTGTCTTTCGTGTCTGCATAAAAACAATCAGTAAAGTCAATCAGTAAATGTACTCAGAAAACATATACAGGGTGACCCAAAAAAACGGGCCTCGCGTACACTTTATGTCATATCTCCTTTATTTATTCACCGATTGCCCTTATTTTATAGGACATGGCAGAATCAACGACCGTGAGTACACCAAGACTCCAGTGGGAGCTGGGACAAAGAATACACTGTGTTAAATTTTACTACAAGACAAGCTCGTTTAAGAAAACCCAGCACAGTTTCATGCATCAGTTCGAATGTGAAAAGGCTTCATCCAAAAGCAGTTCAATTCAGAACTGGGTGGACCACTTCGAGAAGTATGGGACCGTGGAGAACCTCAACGCTCCCTGTGAGAACCGTCCAGGCCACTCGGGACGTGCCAAGAAGCGGACAGCCGAGCTGGTCGAAAGTGTGAAGGAGTCTCTCGAGCAGAGTCCGAAACACTCTGTGCGTAAACGAAGTCAGTCTCTCGGTATGTCCCGTGAGACTTGCAGGAGAGTGCTGGTAAACGATATCAGGGCTTACCCATACAGAATACAGACGATGCAGACCCTTACAGCCTCAGACATAAAGCAGAGGAGCGCTATGGCAGTCAAGATGCTCGAGAAGATTGAGGAGACACCAGGTTTCCTTAACCTCCTTTGGACCTCAGATGAAGCCCACTTCCATCTTGACGGAAAGGCGAACTCCAAGACAAATGTCTTCTGGGGTCCTCCAGACCCACTGAAGTAGCCACCAAGCCTCTGCACTCTCCTAAGTGCACGGTGTGGGCTGCAATCTCGGCCAGAGGCATCATCGGACCAATCTTCATCGAAGAATCTGGCGCAGCAGTGACAGTCACCAAGGAGCGGTATGTGGAGGTCCTCAAAACCTTCAAGAGTGAGCTCCAGACCCTCTACCCGTCGCTCATGAGCAAGTTTTGGTTCCAGCAAGACGGCGCAAGTTCTCAAACCTCAAACCTGTCCCGAGATTGGCTGAAAGAGAACTTCGAAGACCGAGTGATCAGTCTCAAGACTGATTTTGAGTGGGCACCCCATAGTAGGGTGTGCCACTTTGTAACTTTTTTTTCATAACCAAGGTCTCAACCCATTTTGGGGTTCCTTTTAGGACCAAAAACCATCCCAAAAATTTTTGGGGAAAAATATTCGAATTTAGTGGCGCCACAGAGTACTTTGGGCAAATTTGGCCAAAATCGCTATATCTGACTGACCGGTAAGGATAGAGAGTTGATTTTAGACTCTATTGAAAGGTAATCATCATGTTTCTATATGCTTTAAAAGAACATTTTTCTCTGAAACAAACAGAAATTAAGTTATTGCCGAAAAACTGATTTTTGCTGAATTTTTGGGCATTTTTCTGTACGGAATTACATAGTATTGCCTTACACTTTGTATACGTTTTAGCAGATTTTTTTATTGGTAGTTTGGTGTTATACAATACATGTTAATAAGTGAGTTTATTCTTATCAATGTGTAGTAATTTCGTTCTCTTCTCAAGATCATATTGCCCTTGCTAAGCTAAGGCTTGTAAACGAATGGTACTATGTAAATAAAAAAAAAATGTGCATATCTTTTACTAAAGAGAAATAAAACAAAGTAACTTTGTTTTATTTCTCTATGGTTCAACAAAGCAAACTCTCTACCAAAACTTTTTTTACTAATTAAAACAAAACAAGAAAGGATAATACAGCACAGACGATAAAGAAATTTACAGCAGAGTAACAATATCTTAAATTACAGTCCAGGTGAAGTGGAAGCAAGATCAGCATTTAGCAAAGTTTCTTTCTTTTGGTTCGGAACCAATCTTCTTACTTCTGGGACTGTTTAAAAAAGTGCAGATTTCTGCGCCTTGTTCTGGGTTAATTTGTTATATGTCTTTGCTAATATAATTGCCCTTTCTGCAGCGTCATTGACTACATGCATATGCTCACGTGAATGTTTAGCAGCTATATAGGAAGCATATTTGCTCCTTGTTCCAGCATGTTTTTCAATGAAAGCACAATCTAACTTGCTCCTGTGTGGAATGAGCCAAGAATCTGGTCCAAACAAGTTAGACTGTTAGATTAGTAATTAAACTGTTTAGACTAGTAATGGTTAGACTTGAAAATCATATTGGTCAGAAATTGTTGCATGTATATTGTCGTCATCATATTTATGAGAGAGTGGTGGGTGATATTGCTGAAACCGTTCTTGGTAAATCAAGCTTTCCTGAGACTGGCCTTTACAAAATTATGAAAGATGTCTGGCTAAACATCAGAGTAAATGACCAGTTTCCATTTCTAACATTTAGCAGAAGCCTTGACTCATACGTTAAACATTTTGTTGAATTTGCAACAAATGCATTAAAAAACCTCCCACTAAAGGATAACTATCAAGAGGTTCTTGAGTATTCTTTGCTATATCTTGCATCATATCCCCATGACATGATAGCCCCTGTGATCAAAAGCATTGGTGCAGTGAGCCATGCACGATGGATGGCCAAATTACTGTGTGAGTTAAAGCTTTTTCTGTATTCTCTTCAGTTTGTTCAACTCAATAAAATTACCGAGGTAGAAGCAAACGAACATAGATCTCTTTACTTGTTTTTGATATTATTTCATGTTGCTGCATTGATAACCGCACCTGTTCCATTTGATGCTCCATATAACGATCTCCATCTGCTTAAAACTCTTCTTCAACTTAAAAAAAAGAATGATCTTCCAGAATCTTTTTCAAAGTTCATTGCAGCAATGATAAACCGTCTTATGCAACATCTGTGGTATCTTAGTGAACCATTTGTATTTTTGGTATTGTTTTCTGCATTATCGTCTGTGCAAGAAAAGGAAAAATATCGTAAAACATTGCTAAAATATGAACCGGCTTCAGAATCATTGTTAAAAAACTTGGAAAAATTAGTCACACCTGCAGAAATAACAATGTCAACCAACATGAATCACTTGTTTGGACCAGATTTTTGGCTCATTCCACACAGGAGCAAGTTAGATTGTGCTTTCATTGAAAAACATGCTAGAACATAGAGCAAAAATGATTCCTATATAGCTGCTAAACATTCACTTGAGCATATGCATGTACTCAATGACGCTGCAGAAAGGGCAATTTTATTAGCAAAGACATATAACAAGTTAACCCAGAACAAGGCGCAGAAATCTGCACTTTTTTAAACAGTCCTAGAAGTAAGAAGATTGGTTCCGAACCAAAAGAAAGAAACTTTGCAAAATGCTGATCTTGCTTCCACCTCATCTGGACTGTAATTTAAGATATTGTTACTCTGCTGTAAATTTCTTTATCGTCTGTGCTGTATGATCCTTTCTTGTTTTGTTTTAATTAGTAAAAAAAAACATGCACATTTTTTTTTTACATAGTACCATTCGTTTACAAGCCTTAGCTTAGCAAGGGCAATATGATCTTGAGAAGAGAACGAAATTACTATACATTGATAAAACTCACTTATTGACATGTATTGTATAACACCAAACTACCAATAAAACAATCTACTAAAACCTATACAAAGTGTAAGGCAATACTATGTAATACAGTAAAAATGCCCAAAAATTCAGCGAAAATCAGTTTTTTAGCAATAACTTAATTTCTGTTTGTTTTAGAGAAAAATGTTCTTTTAAAGCATATAGAAACATGATGATTACCTTTCAATAGAGCCTAAAATCAACTCTCTATCCTTACCGGTCAGTCAGATATAGCGATTTTGGCCAAATTTGCTCCAAATTTGCCCGAAGTGCTCTGTGGCGCCACTAAATTCGAATATTTTTCCCCCAAAATTTTTGGGATAGTTTTTGGTCCTAAAAGGAACCCCAAAATGGGTTGAGACCTTGATTATGAAAAAAAAGTTACAAAGTGGCACACCCACCCCATAGCCTGGACCTAAACCCCCCAGATTTTTTTCCTTCGGGCTATCTTAAGGACAGAGTGTACGCAGGGAAACCCAGAACCATCACGGAACTCAAGGAAGCCATCAGGGAGGACATGAGAGCCATTCCCAAGTCAGTCTGTAAGAACGTCATAGACAACTTCGTGCTGCGCCTCAAAAAATGCACGGAGGTAAATGGAGGCCATCTGGAACACATGCTGTAGAACGAAGAAAAAAAGGCCAAAGACCCTAGTGTTTTGATGTGATGTTTTGAACATAATAAACTAGTTATAACCAAAGTTTCATTTCATTGGGACGAAACACTAAGAAACGGGGTCTAATTAAAGTTGGGGCCTGTTTTTTTGGGTCACCCTGTATTAGTAGGCTGGCCCCTTTTTGGGTGATTTTGGAAATTGATTAGACCTGGGTGTTAAACTTTTGTTTTGACCCAAAAAAATGAGATTCCCAAAATTTTTTTGGATTTGAACCATGTCTAGACCCTGCCCCGGGCCCCGGTCCGTCTCGCCAGTTGACAAAATTTAAAACAGCCGTAACTTTTACAATATTCATGTTAACCAGGTCATGTAAGTACTCATTTTCATTGGTTTTTCATGGAGAACAAGAATCTGAAGGTTTTTGATACATATGGCATGATTTAGAAATCTTGTTTTTTGTAATTAATTGAAAAATTACTGTTATTACGCTTATTAGCCTCATTTTGCATAGCAATGTCTGAAGCAACTGCCTTTGTGTTTACTGTATTTATTCTCTTGATTTCAGCATAGTATTGTAAGGTTTGTCAAATTTTTAATATGGATGAGAGAAAAAGAAGAAAAATTGCAAAAGATCCGCTTGATATTGGTACGTACCAACCCATGAGTCAGTCAATGCTTCCGCTTAAGCTAGCTGTCCTGAGGCATTATCTGTATCTGCAAAATATTAAGTACACAAATGATGTAGGACAAACTGTGCTCTACAATGAAGTTTATGACTGCATTTGTAAAATCTACACAGCTGCATCCATTCCAGTAACAAAAAGTAAGACCAGAATAATAGCCGAAATGCAAGAACTAGAAAAAATGAGGAAGGAACACCAGTCAGCTTCTAGCTCTTCATACTTCACACAATCACTGCAAAAGACAGCTGTTGTTGCAGCGCAGATCAATGTTGGTGATGAGCAGGTAGCCAAAATTTTAACTGCTTATAACCAAGACATTGGTTACCAAGCAGTGGTAACGAGAAAGAAAGTTTGTGGTCAGAAGGAAAAAGCACGGAGACAAAAGAAATTGGTCCGGTATCACATGCACGATGGTTAACTTTAGCATCTCGCTTGCTCAGGATGTATATGTTTCCATTACACCTGAATCTCCATCCTATCCTGCTGTGAAAAAGCTGGCAACATATATTGTTGGTGTATACTGGAAACTGCACATCAACATAAAACATAGAAGATCAATTCAATAAGGTTCCTTACTTTTATACCAAGAAATAGCAACTCAGAGAGATTTACTTTTAGATGTTGGTGATCTCAATGTTGTGCAAACTTGTGTTCAGAATAACTGCTACTTTGCTCACCCTGCAAACCTTCTACTTGGAATGCTGGGGGATGACAATAAAGCTATTCGTTCAGAAGCTGTGAAGATCATTCTAAAAATCCGACGAACCAAATCACAAGGTAAACTTCGAGAATTCTACCTTCCGAAATTAAATTTTGATGCCACATGTTATATCAAAATGATAACAATGGCATGTGATGGAAGAGCTGCACCAACATACCTGACAAAAAACAAACCGAAGGATACCAGCAAATACATGAGCCGCCAGCCCGCCACTCCTGCAAAACTGTGACATCAAGCAGTGTATTAACTTTCCAGTTCAGTTCAATTACCCTAATCATACATAGTCAGTTTCAGAGCGAGCAGTTAAGCTAACTACAGAGTCAACAAGCCGCATCACTGGCAAAGGCCGACAAGTTGGAGAAGCACTATGCAAGCTTTCTGGCAGAAGCAAGAAGTGGAATGGTCCACACTACCGTGTAACCAGAAAGGCTGCATTGCGAGAATAACAAGGGTTCATTGATACCAGATTATGGTTGTCATGATGTGTGCTTTTACATGCAACCCAACTGTATGGTTACTATAATGTAATGTGTATTTTCAAGTGCCATTCAGTGTATAGTTGTTATTGTGTACCGTTTGTTGGTCCTCCATTGCAGTGAAAATTGCATGGTTGCAATAATCTGTGGTATTCATGCACCACCCAAGTTACAAACCTTGTTGTTGTACTTCTTGCTACATCTTAATGTTTGAGAATACACAGTAAAATTCCATTAAAAAAAGTGATTGTGAAATACAAGCATGTGATAAACCTGTACTATTCAAGGACAAACTGGAAGTAGCACAACATGTAGACTGTACTATGCAATACCTGCACCGATATGCCAACGTATTACTTGTACACTAAAAAACGAAACTTCCAAAATTAAGCCAAACCTATCAAAAACCTGTACATACTTGTTCTCCATGAAAAACCAATGAAAATGAGTACTTACATGACCTGGTTAACATGAATATTGTAAAAGTTACGGTTGTTTTAAATTTCGTCAACTGGCGAGACGAACCGGGGCCTGGGGCAGGGTCTAAACATGGTTCAACTTCAAAAAAATTTTGGGAATCTCATTTTTTTGGGTCAAAGCAAAAATTTAACACCCAGGCCTAATCAATTTCCAAAATCACCCAAAAAGGGGCCAGCCTACTGTATTAGTGGTGCTAGACCTAGTTGGGGTGTGAAATGCATAAAGAAAACAAGGTGCACAGCTTTTAGGCTCAGACACATAGGAGGAATATGCATGATGGGATCCTACACTGTGAGCTTTATTTTCATGCAGAAAATTTAGTCTATTTTGAAAAACGGTAATATCGATATTACAGCAACAGTTTTTCTTTCACGGTGTTATTTTGTGCTTTTACTACTCGTATGACACCAAACAGAATGTATGTCTGATTAATACTGTATTATATAATATCACAACATTAGCATTGAATCACAATCTAGACATTAATGACCAGTTTTAGCCTGATGTTGCAAGTTTGCTGAGGTAATAGCTTGCACAGTTAGTTATGACTAATTGTCATAGCACATGACTAGGGATTAGGGAACTGTGTTCCGAAAACTAGTGCAATCTGCTATTACCACAGCGAACTCACAGCATCAGACTAAAACAGGTCGTTAATATCTTTATATACATTGTGAAACGTGAAGTAAGCACAATCATGCTGCTAATTTAAGCAAAACTCAATCGATTGGATTAGTATTGAAAAACTTAACTAAAAAATATAACATCTAACATCAATGGGTCTGCTACTAAATATATAACCCTAAAACGGCAATGATAATTAGGCTACGGTACCCAATAATTAAAAAAAAAATTGAAAAAATTACCAAATAGGGATCGGACTCACCGAATTGGACTCACCGAAACAGGCCATAAATCTATAGATGTTATTATATATATATTATATATAGCTACTGAATCATTATATGATTGATAAAATTTAGTGATGGTATATACTTTACTATTTTTCTACTTACAAACGTTCTCGCAGCTCTGCTGTGTCTTGGTAAGTGCCTAGCTGGCCGATCAATCGTTTAATGTCTTGAACTAATAATATAAAAAACATTTGTTTCTTGGCAGCCGATTGTAGCAAGAATTGACAGTGATAGACTAGAAACATAATAGTTGTTGGATGGTCTAAATGGCTAACGTGGAAGCTACATCGTTATGGTTAGCGAATCGCAACTGCTCGCTGTACTACTGAGTGCTCAGTCTTGTGCTGACAGCCAGGAAGAACGCTCCCTTCTTCACAATATAAAAATGTAAGTCAGATATATAACACTGCCAATCTTGCAAACAATGGAATGCAGGAAGTCCAGCACTTAACATTTTACACATTCTGTGCTTGAGCCATCCAATCAGTGATTAAGATAAATGCTGGTCAACTGATAAGTGCATAGTGCACATGTCTTAATTGTCCCATAAATATTTTCATTTAAGACATGACATGTGTTAAATTTAAAGCTGATTTTTGCTCATCAGGTGTCTCCACACCTCATCTACGAAGGCAAAAAGCAAGATAAACTAGGGAAAACAAATGATGACATGTAGTGAATATTAATTAGAGGCCAATCAAAATTATATTGACAATTTTTATTCTCAAAATAACTTGTGACCATTTTAAAATGAATTAGGCTATAAGTAACAGCATCAGCGTATTCAAAGTTAGCAACTATATAATTAAAATATAAAACAATCACCTTGATTTGTTATCTTGTCAATGTTTGAGCTGATCAGTTGTGTCAGTCTGGTATAGTCAGCTTGGGATGGTCGACTAGCATTGTTAGGATAAGAATTATACCCGGATGAACCTATATCATCAAACTCATCCCTTGTCCCCGTGAGGTCCCCTTTCCCATATGACATTGCTATAGTCAAGATTTATGAACGTTTATTAAACAATGGAGAAATTATTTTAACTTAAATATAAATTATATATACAAATACAACATTAGCTGAAAAATATTTAATAAAACTATATTTATAAATTGTAATAATATCAGTCACCTGAATTATGCCAATTAACAAAAAAATAGCACAATGGGTATATATATCTACTTTATCTAGTCTTGTGGCTAGTCTGTAGTTCAGTTTGCCATAGTAGGTGCTAATAGGGCCATAGGCATTTCTTTCCAGAACTGCTTTTCTCACCCGACCGAGTTCACCTCTCCAATCCAGAATGTTGTCGATCCACTCTGCTTCTTTCAGGTCTACTTTTTCCACAAACCTCTCCTTCAATACTGTTACCAAAACCACACTATCTTCCTTTAGGCCATAGTTGCAGAGCTTCCTCTCTTTGATGTTCGCCAGTGTACCATCACTTTCTCGGATTTCGACCTTATTTCTCACCCATTTATTCATACATCAATCTAGTGATGATTTAGGTTTGAAGGGAGGGAAAGTTTAAACGGGGGGCTATTTCGAAAATTGATGATTAGGCCTACATATTATTGTCAAATTCTGTTTTAGTGTATGACTGATGATTACTTGGTTGACAAATTTGTTTCAACCCTAAAGCTGCCTATGTATACATGTATAACTAAGGCCTACCGGTACGCTGTACGCATTCAATAATCTTCATTTGTAAAATACACAAATGAGTCTCCTACAAGTCAGCAGTTGTGAACTGAGCAAATGACAATTAAGCAACTGACAACTCAGCTAGCAACATTTCAGCAAGTGGCTAAAATTGGCAAATGATGAAACTGAGCAAGTAACAATTGAACAACCTGGAACTTCGCATGCTACAAGTTTACTTTAGCAAGTGATGATCAAGCAAGTCCGATGCTGGATGGATACAGTTTTTATGTAAAGCCTGGCCCAAAAGAAATGCAATGACAAATTGGAACATTTTGTCAACCAAGAGATCATGGAAGCCTTAAAAATCAAAAGTAATAATTGATCGCTCAACAAGCAGTTATTCGCCTGTGGCTCATTGTTCCTGCTGTGTGTGTTCTAATTGTTTGCCTGTACCGTACTTTAAACCTCATGTGATATGTTTCCCGCCGCATAATTTACTTGTAATCATTCTTGTATCACTTGTTCAGTTTGTGCTTTTCAGTCCAGAGTCTAAAACTACAGTTATAGGGCAAAGTCAGATTTAAGTTATAATGTTCATTTTAAAACAATGAAAACTATTAATACTACAAAAAGTGCTCAATGCCAAGCAAAAAGGCAAAGCAGAGCGAATTAAATCAAATATAGTTATTACTATCTGAAGCCTTTACAAATTGTTTCACCTAACGGATCATCAGAAGGTCTTTTTGAATAAGACCTTCTGATGATCCGTTAGGTGAAACAATTTGTGAAGGCTTCAGATAGTAATAACTATATTTGATTTAATGTTCATTTTATGTATATTGCAGATTTTACATATATAATTCCTCATGAGAACACACGCATGTGTCAAAAATGTTTGAGTTGATTTTTTTAATTATGTTATATCTCTTTGCAATAAAACATGTTAAACCCGCTATAGTTAACTTTGTTTAGTCTGTCTATGGTAGGGTTACCATATTTGAAAAAGCAAAATTCCGGACAGTGCATGACTATTTTCATGAGACCATATATATGCGCTACCGAAATTCTAAAGCTACAAAAGTTGTACGATACTCATGCTAAAGCGCCAGCTACCGAAATGAAAAGTATTGTCTTCTGTCACGAGCAGAATCTCACACCAGGCAGGGTAAGCACTCTCTAAATATAGCTACGGACCGTCACTGAAAAAATCTCAACTTCAGAGTGAAAAATAATAATGAGAATTAGGTTGTGCCAAAAAAGGAAGAACAGCAATTACATGCTTAAAACAAATTAAAGACACGCTTGTAAGTCAAGTCACTACAAATTTACTCTTCTGACCATGCATATTTTTCTGAAGATCTAATTCTCTTCAATAGGGCCTTGTGTGATTTCAAAAATGAGAAAAGTTCACTACAGCACATATCTTTGAAATTATATTGAAGAGTCAATATGCCTTTCATCGTCGCAACGCTCAACTTGTTTCTTTCTTTAGTCCACTGACTTTGCATCAGTGAAAAGACTCTCTCTACATTGGCATTGTGGGATGTAACGGCAAAGAAAAACTGTACAATCCTTAAAATTTCTGAGTGGCATGTGATGTTCGTAGACTGATCGAAATATTTGCACCATTTCTTATGCGTTGGCAATTTAATAAATTCTTCGTCCTGTAGGTAACTTTCCACAAACTGCTTCAAGTTACAGATTTGGTCAAAGCACTTTGCATCGTCCACATCAACCCCTTTACCAATCAGATATCCAAGGCAAGGCTCTACATCCTTCCAACTTGGTATCTCGTTCAAGGTCATCCATTTGAAACAAGCAAACTTTTCCATTGGTTTCATCCATTTGCACAGGTACCGTACTCTAAGCATCTCTCATAGAGGTTTGCAACTTCGGAAAGAAAATTGTTACATTCATCTTCATATCCCTCTTCTCTTTTTTCAACTAAAAGCCTTTTAACTTTCAAGGACATAAAGTTTTCATTCTTCCTTTCCACAAGTACCTTATGAACCAGCTCCAAATTTTCTAGCACTTTTGCAACGGAATTGTTTTCTCTCTCAACTACTTGAATACGTCCATGAAACACGGACATTAGTGAGTGCATAACTGCATATGCCAAAGGTATAACTCGCTCATTTCATTCTCAAAGAACCGTTTAACAACTATTGGTGTATGTTCTTGTGACACAAAGTAGGACTTCAGGGGTGAAAACATTTCTAACAATCTTGAAATTCCAGGAAACAAGGAGAGCCAGCGAGTCTTGCTATGAGAGAGATGTCTCTTGTATTCACAATTTGCAAATTCACAGTAGGCCTATTCTTTCAGTTGTTCAGTTCTAATTGTGTAAATAGAAAAATATTGATATATCTTATTGATATTATTTTCAATATCGATGTTTATTCTTTCAGCCCAATGATGGATACAATTGTTCAAAACGTGTGGTAAACAGCCAACCCCAATCAATGATGGGTTTAACATTTTCTTTAACTTTGCTAACACATTGTTTCCTTGCTCATTACGCCGAAGTCCTCCAAACATAGTATTGCAGTTGTCTCCTGTAAATGCCACACATTTTTTCAAAAGCATCCTTTTTTCTAAGGTGTCTTTTACATAAGTGGCTATTGTGTCGGCAGTCTCATTTGCCTTGTTTGTAAACTCAATCAATTTAGATTGCAAACCACCTTTCCTCCAGTCAAAATATTGAATAATTATAGGAAATACTTTCAGTTCATTGTGATTGCTGCCATCTGTTGCAACGCCAAAATACGCGATATCGTTTTCTTCAAAACTTATCAGAACAGCATCAATAGAATATTGCGCAAGTACGCTGGTAACAACTTTTTCTGTCTTTGTGCGGCCACTACTAAACTTCTTCGCTACATTAGAATCAGGGAAAATCTTTTTAAGTAAAGCAGATGTACAGTCCATGGACAAAAAGCTATGATGATGCTTAACATCGTGAAATGCAAGAGTGCCTTCTCGAGATGCCATGACAGCACGAGAAAATGCAAGAGTGCCATCATAAAATTCCGGACATTTGAGCATTTTTTAAATTCCTCCCGGACGCAAAATTTAACCCTAAATTCCGGACATGTCCGGACGGTATGGCAACCCTAGTCTATGGTTCAACAAAGCAAATACCCGTCAACCGGGGTGACTTTGTTCACCGGGGTGACTTTGATCAGACATTGTTTTAGCTTTATAATCGCCAATTTGAGTAACTGGACTTCGCTCAAATTCCAAGGATGTGGTCTGAAGTACTTGAGCGAAGTCCAATTACTCAAATTGGCGATTACAAAGCTAAAACAGAGTCTGAACAAAGTCACCCCGGTTGACGGACTCTACCAAAGCTTTAGTTTCTCCTAAAAAACGAAATCAAAAAATCCACAAGTAGAAGTTACAGCTCTTCATTCTCCTGTTTTTTGTTGTTTTCTGAATCTGCTCTGCTAGCTTGTAACTGTACTTTGTACATCTAGAGAAAAAGCATTGAGTGCGTTTCCAAGTGTTGTAGGCTTCCATACCGTAGTGCTGGGATAGCTATCTAGATGATTTAAAATCTTCTAAACACATCCAAGACTATGTACACTCAAAGTAAATATAAACAAATAAACAATCACCACCTTGAGCCTAGAGTAAGAAATAAAACAGAATCAACATTACGCCCATTCAACTCGTATAATATGGCACCGTACAACTTCGCTTCTTGAAAATTCCTTACGTCATATGAGCATGTCACGCATCAATAACTTTACAGTATGTATCAGGTCATGGTGAAGTATGGTCATTGGTCATTTATTTTTGTTTGGATGCGAAATGAACATAAAACAAAAACGAAGCCTACAGACAGTGTACATTTAATGAGAGAGTGCGAAAGACCGTAGCTCTAAAAAAGGCCTAGGAGGTTCTCAAGTCTGCACTCTCTCATTCAAACAGTTATACGAAAGGCACAAGTATTGCGTTTTTAAATAGCAAATTTACACAAAAAAGAAGGAAGAACAGAAAAAACAAAACAAATAGGCACGCAAGAAATACAATAAAATTAATAATAATAACATTGGACATAAAGTCAGGTAGTGGATGTCTCTTCTATAGCTCTTGATTATTGAAGAAGTGTTTTTGCAAGTTTTACTGAATAATTTGTAGTCTTTTTTCATGTTTTTTTTCTTCATATTTTCGGTAAACTGTCTCATACCTTGATTCCTGCTTGATTTCCATGCATTTAAACCGATCCCTGATTTAAACTTTTTTGGAATAATTGGGTATTTGCCTGTTGAGTATAAAGCGAATTGGAGCTTCGAGCTTGAGCGTAGGGTAGCCTCTCTGAATCTGACGCTAATACGAGAATCTGATCATAGAATCGACAAGGCACAAATTTTAATTTCCAGTTTTCGAAACTAACACTTTTGATCTTGCAGCTCGTGCTTCTCTTTCTCCCTAATAATTGTGTAATGGTATAGCCTAGGCTAGCCTACTAGGTTACCTTTTAAGAACCCAAACTGTTTTTCTTTAAAGCTCATGCTTTATTTTCATCCTTGTCGATTCTATGGTCAAGTTCTCGTGTTTATAAGGTCAACAAAAACAATATAGCCTATGCCAAATAGAGCAGAGGTCTAGAAAAAGATAGAAGCGACAAAACGCAGACGTTATAACGTGCATGATAAGAGCAGGACAATCAGTTGGCAGCAGTGGCCGAGTGGTTAGCGCGTTGGGCTCGCAGTCGAGAGCCTGCGTGTTCGACTCCAGCCACCCGCACTTGCTGTTGTTTCTCAGGGCAAGAAACTTTACGATAATTGCCTCAACCTAGTGATCGATTTCGAGTAATGGGTAGTACCAAATTTAAGTCATAAGTAGAGTAGACAACCGGAAACAAACATTGCCGTCGGCTGCAGCGTGGGTCATAGCGCTCAAGCCCGCTTTCCCGCAATGCAGGATAAAGATATGACAAACAAACAGTTAAGTGGAATTTTTTTAAACAATTGATTGAGTAAAAATAAATAAATAAAAACAAGACAAACAGGCAGTTGCTATGTTGAATTGTTGATCGACCTCGGTGTTATCAAAAGTATTGATGGTCTTGAGAGGAACACTCTTGATGCGTTAGCTCATCATGAAAAGAAAGACACTACCGTAGTTGATTATAGAAAATTTGATTAGCTTAATTATTTCAAATAAAACTTTTAGCCCTGATATTCGGATAGAACATTATGATTATATTCTAAGAATTACAGTGTATTTTTTTGACACTTTTTATCCAACATCCACCCCATTTTGACAATTAGGCTAGGCTAATTTTAACCGGTAACAATAAAACTCTTGGGCTCTCTCTCTCGAGCTCTCTCTACACCTTTCTCTTGCGCCCCAAATTCAGATTCTTCCTAGAAACTCGCAGGCAACCATGGTAGCCTATATGACATATCCAACAAATACGAGGTAGTTTCTTCTAGTTCTTGGACCCCTAACATCATCTCTGGTCTAAAAGTACCTTCTGGACCTCTCCCATCAACCCTACTGGTCGCAAATAGCCTATAGAAGTAGCCTATAACATGGTTAAACGGCTGGTTTTATGAACGAAAAAATTGCATGGTCAAGCGGCGCTGGTTCGACTCTCGCGCTGTCGATATTTTAAACTATTGGGTTTTTCCATCTTTCCCTTTTGTTGATGTTAAAGTCCGCCCCGATAGCTCAGTTGGTTAGCGCGTTACTTCTGGAACAAAGAAGCTTCAAGATCAAGCGGCGGTGCTGGTTCGATTCTCGGGGCGTGCGCTTGAGCAACGCACGTTAAGATCTGCTCTCCATTCAGCGGCACCTAATGGATGGAATAATTCCCCGGCAACAAGACTTCAACAGTCGAGAAGGAGCGGTCTTCCTGGCGTCAGCACTACATGACTACTCACTATAGAACAGCGAGCATATTGTGTTTCGCTAACCATACCGGTGTAGCCTCCACACTAGTCATCAAGACTTTTCCCAAAAACACGTGTTTCTCGGCAGTCAAGTGGAGCAAGAACTCAGCGATAGACACGTGTTTCACCCATGAGGCTGGGCTCATCAGTACCGCACCAGTAGTTCTTTGCACATGGTTCTCAACCGCTTCTTTTGTCAGTTAGGCTAAAAGCTACCGTAAATCTTTTCGTGATTTCAAACGAATTTAGCAAATACTTCTACTTTGTAAGGACGATATTTTCAGCACGGGTTTCAACAGCAGGGAAGTCACATCCATCCATGTCCGTTTTTATGTGTAGGCCACACCAGTCCCAAACAGTCACCATTTGTGCCAAAACCAGATATCCCTGACCAAAACGTAGCTACCAAAGGCAGATGGATTTTCTTACAATCAAGAAGACTGCAATAGCTTCTACGTCTACGCACCCAGACCAGTTAGCTACTGGCTGTGATAATGCACTACTTGGCTATACTGCCTTAGTTGAGTCAGACTGTTATAGCCTATGTGCATTCGGTACGCTACCAGGTTAAAATAGGGTTGAGAGACTTACCGCAAATAGCTAGAGAAGCATTTATTCTTTGATGAAATATTTGTTTAACTTTTGCTATTTCTAAAAGACAGGATAAATGGGTCAACGAAATTCTGCGGTGGTCCAATTTGTGACCCACGGATCAGTGGTTCGCCATTCCTGACCTGGGCCTTGGGACTGCCTGAACATTGTCACCATCACGACATAGACTCTTGTCAGACATCACAGAAAATGGGAAAACGAAACGTTTAATCAAAATTTACAAATATTTCCTCAAATAAGTTGCAAAACTATTCACAACGGTAAAATGTTTAAGATGCGACAACTCACCATTCTTGCAGTGACACAACGTCAATAGATGTTGACCGTTTGTAGCAGTAGTTGCAACGCTCATCTGATGAGTGCGAAAGCAAAAGCAGAAACCAGGCAAAACATTCGAATTGTTTTTTTCACACACCATGACAATGCACATCCTCAGAGCGAATAACATACAAAATTTCTTTTGAGAATGGCATGCGCATTGTCATGTTGCGCAAAACGTCAGTGAAGCAATAAAACAACTTGTATGTTTTTGCTTTCACTTTCGCATCCGTTAAATTATTGTTGCAACTGCTGCTAGAAAAGATAATCATCCTGATAAACACCAAAACTTTTCAGTTTTCAATAGATGTTAAATTAACATAAAACACACTACAGTGGCACTGGTACAAGACTTCGAGCACTTTCCATAACACTGACTGATGATAAATTGTGGAAGGCAAAGCTCTTGGGCGGTTTATGTAGCAAAAGCCAAATAAAAAATTACATTGCTGTAACGTAAAGTAGACGTTTGATAATACAACATCAACGTTGTGTTTCGATAGAAGTAAAATAGAAAAATTGCAAAAGAATCAAGAATTTGCACATGAAAGTATAAAAACGTTGGTAAAACAATTTAATCTTTAACACTCCTATCATTCCCAGTCGAAAAGTCTATATAAACTTAAACACAGCCAATAATCTCTTTAAAAACGCTGTTTTGAAGTCTGGAAGCATTTTACTAAAGCTTTGTGGTCAATCAACGTGACAAAGCAAGAGAGACGCAATATGCGAGGTGTATTAGATAGAATGTACAAAGGTTCGCGGCAACATAGAACAAGATTCTCAAGAATATGCTGCACACGAAAATGACCCCAAATGTTGAGCGCTAAGAAGTTGATGGCTTTACATAATTTGCAATAACCTGTTGGTCCAGAAAAACACAGAACGCTCAGTGCTACAAAAATAGATTTGATTGTGTTCAGTCTATCATATCTTCTTTCACGCAAGATATACGGTTGACCACCCCCCTTATAAACACAGAGCTTAAAAACAAACAAATTCTGCAGTGTCTAGGTTGATGATATTGGCACTCGTATCCGTCGTGTTAACAAACAAAGCAAATTTTCTACTTTTCAAATAAATAAATTACAAAATATACAAATACTCGTTTGTACAAAAAGGAAAAACCTCCTTAGGAGAATTCTTTTTGAATAGGACACTTGAAAAAGTCACAGGCGATTGCGAAAATCATTGCAGGAAGACATTAGTATTTTGTAAACTTACAAACGCAAACTTACAAAATCAGATGCTTTCGTTAAATTAAAAATTGTGAAAAAATAACAAGAGGACTATTTGATGTTGCAGACAGAAAATTGCTGTTTAAAGTTGAAACAACATCCTCAAACGTTGAGATATCATTCAATACAAACTTCAAACTAACCAGGAAATAAGTCCCTTTTTAGATTGATTTAAAATTTGGAGACGTTGAATCAATGTAAAAAATAACTGATTTGCCACCTGAAGAGTTTGCTTTCTTTATGATACTTTAGGCAATACAAGCTTATGATTTTCTGTAGCAAATCTTCTCAAAACTGTGGAAGTAGAGTACAATGCTGGATGAAAAGATCATTTATCTTTTTTAAGTCACAATATAAGTGTGTATACTTCTTGGAATTTAAACGAAAGAATATCATTGTCAAGCCGAAGGAGGTATAAAATCTTTTACATTATTATGATAACCTATGAAGTTTGTAAAAGTTTTTAAAAATTAGACAAAGTGTAAAAAAAAAAAATATATCTTTCAAGAATTTTGCAAAAACAATATTGAAACCAGTCAAAAAATTTGGAGATTTTTTGTTCGTTGATGACCGTATAGTTACCCAAACAAGGCAAAAAGTATTGGGAAAAGTTGAATCACAAGAAAAGTTGAGTTAATTAATCAGCTTGAATTGAAGAAGTCTATAGCTTCAAGAGCGAAACGTTAACTTTTCATAACTGGCCTTAATGTATCCAAACAAGACATTTTCTTCAGAAAATTAAACCAATTACATTGATTCAATGAAAAAAAAGTTAAGTTGATGTTCGCGGAGTTAACAAGCACTTGCGGAAGGAAATACAAAATATTCCGCTATATATCAGAGCAAAAAACATCAATTTTGAGGTCCAAGACCTGAACTGGACACACTATTGTTCCGGGAAGGAACCGTTTCTTTAAAGAAAGAGTCCGTGGATGCTGTGGATGTCAGTTGAGGTGTTCCTTGGCTGCTGGTGCTTCCTTCGTCAAAAACAGTACGGTTTTCCTTCATGCTTCCACCTTCTCCGTGTCCGTGATCCGCTTTTTGAATCATCATAGGTTGGGTGACAATGTCAACGGTGTCCGCCTTATCCGCCTGGAACAAACTCATATGCCTAAGTTTTTACATCAAGAAATAAAATTAAAATCGGTTCATTTCAAAATCATGGAACTGATGAAGAGCAGCCAGCAGAAGTCAATGAATCTGCTGTAGCTACTACCAAAAACTTGCACTGAAAGAACTTGGTGAAGTTTTTAGCTTACTACAATAATATGCTCTTCGAAACATATCGCTATAACTCCAAGCGAAACAATCACAAATTTTAATATTTTGCTAAAGAAAGAGTTTTTCTACCAGCATAAAGATATAACAATCATCAAATCTTAATTTTTTCCTCTTTTTAAAAGATGGCCGACCTACATCTGCATCAAGTGAGCGATGATTTATTAGGATCTGTTCTGTGATTCCAAAGTAGCCTTTAAAAGTGTTCAAACAACTCAAAATAAAAAATGCTGTAAAACACTTCAAAATAGGGTTAAGTATACACAATAAGCACTTTTGCTCAATGCTCATGGTACACTGAAAGTTTAGTTTTAATATTAAACTTGTATTACATATTTTGTCGCCTTACCTCTTGATCACTGTCATTGTGAAGTTTGTCAGCAAATTCTCTGTCTCTGGCAAGTTGAGATGCAAGTCGGCTTCTTTTATGCAGGTTTTCCTGGAAGACATATTTCCATATGTAAAACTGGCTGGCATCGTGGTTTTTAAGAAAATAATTATAAATATTTCAAAACAGCAGTTCTAGAACATTCTCTTGTTACCGAGTGAGGCAAGACATTGTTCAGTCAGAAAATCAGTATTTGTCATATTCATTCAACGTGTGTTTTTCATTGGTGACGATCTAATCTCAAGCAGAAACAAAGTGGATGGTCTTTGATGTTATAGATGCTGTTCTCAGCATGACGTGTTTTAAAGTGCAACAGTAGCCTATGAAAGTTTGGTCAGTAAGTGTGCAGTCGAATCCAACAACATGCAAACACTTCTCAATTGCATGGCAACAGATTGAAGACAACCGTAGTATCCAAAGATTTTCAAGGCTGTGTTTTTATTTAAACGACATCGCTTCCTTGTCCATGTTGACTTACTTTTCGCCTTTCTTCTGCTTGTTTCATTTTTTCTTCCAACCCTTGCTTTGAGACAATTTTCTTTTCGCTTTTCATTCGCTCTAATCTAGGAGGGGGCCTTCGGAGGGGTGCAAGGGGCTCTAGTGGCTGCAATGGGCCCGTTCTTACTTCAAATGATGCTCCTCCCTTCTCAATTTTTGTCCCTGAAACCATAAAATATACAATTATTGTTCACAAATAGCCGCTCTGTCTTCCAGGGGAAGGAACATAGATTTAAATTTGTGATGTGTTCTATAGCCGACTGTATCTACATTTTGACCGAAAAAAAAGAGTGAGTCTTGGCAGCGTGGGATACTTATGTAGGTTTAAACTACAAAATTAATACACGCAATAAATATCCATATTCGTGAAATGTTGATAATAAATGACTGAAATTACAATATGCACTGAGCTACGTAGGAACACAACTGAAGAACAAACACAAAAGGTGTTAACATTCTCGGTGAATTTTAGTTTCAAACTCTGATTGACAGTTTCGAATTATCTTGAATGAATTCAATGTAAATTTCATGTTACAACAAATACTGGAAGTCATGTGGTCTTGGATTGCACTGTGTTTGTTGATGTCTGATAAATTCAGGTGTTCTGTTGCTCTTGTAAACTTTCTACCCACGTCAGGAGGGCAGAAAGCTGTGCCGAAAACGTTCGAATTTATGTAGGCTAGTTACCTTTTATTTTATGTATTGTTTTTGAATTATGCAATTCAATCCTATCAAGTTGCTATCACTTATCTGTGGTATTCAAGAATTATCTCACTACCAAAGCTATACTAAACTGTTTCGTATTCAATGCTACAAACTAACATGAGCTTGGTAGTGTATCTACACCTTGGGATTTTTATTCTTTGAGTATATTAACCAGGCGGTCCAACAATTTTGCTCCTAAGCATGACCCAAGGTATCTGTATTATTTCCCTAAAGACTGCCACGAACATGTGGATGAGTAAAAGACAATGCATGATGATGGAAAACTTACCAGTGATTAAACCTTCTGCCTCCAGTTCCTCCAGGATCGCTTTGGATCTCACCCTCCCGGCACCTTTGCTTTGAAACTGTCGTCCAACCAGCTCCAAGTCTTATCAAAATACAAAGGATTTATTAAAAAAGCATGCAATGCAACATTGCTTCAAAAAAATATTTTTTTTAAAGCGTTTAAGAATGTTGCATTGTTTTCAAAAGAAAAACAATGCTTTTACGAGATCAATGATTTCCTCAAAATGGCTGAAATGTATAATAAAGCCAAAAGAGTCTCCCAATTGAGTTTTTACCTCTTACATTACGTCATTTCTAATGGCATCCCATCGAACCGATAACGCAGCACAGAAATATATATTCAATAACATTTTGAATGTACCAAAGTTGGCACAAGAGTTATTACTGCGCATTTTCATCAAATATTCATAGATTACCGATCTGAAGTATGGGACAAAACGTCTTTGAATAATATAGTTTGGAGACTACTTTCAAGTTATTGCGTTATTCAGAATTATGAAAAATCTCTACCGAGTTGTTCGTTTAATTAAATTCTATCAGTTGAGATTATTTGCACAGCAGATGTAAACACAAGATGTAGGCTTAAGTACATACCAACGGAATGCTGTGAGAGAAAATACGGAATGAAACCTTTGAAATTGAAGTTTTGTTGGCGTTTTTAACTTTTTATTGTTGATCCGCACTTGTACCCAGAAAGCAAAACGGTCACTTTGCGTTGATTCAACGTGTGCAGACAAAACACGACATCAGCAATACTATTTGCATGGAGCAGATTTTATCATATAGATAAAGAAGAATGCAAGATAACGATACTATGGTTCGACAAGAGAGATGTCTAAAAAGAAAATTACTTCTGAATGACAAAACTTCATTCTGTGATACCCAGTGAATGTTATATAGGTTATTCCACGCAGCAGCACTTTAACAAGAAACGGTAACTTTGCTCTGTTAATTTCGATAACCGAGCTTGCGTCAGTGGTTCAAAACTGCTTAAGATTAAGCTTCAGAATAAGCCTTTCTGTCAATATTCTGTCAATTCTAGTTGAAAACACTGCTCCTTATCACCTGGTGTTGTGGGCCTCCCGATTTTCTGAATATCTTCCACGAGATTCGGATCAGAGTCTTCCGTGATCACTCCATCAATTAACACTGATCTTCCACAATCCTGTAAAATTAAAGAAAAATGAAAAGAGCTTAATTGTATCACAGCACAGAAAATCTCAGAGCTGTAAATGTTATGGCATGAGACCTAAACTATATGACATGACTTGTATCTTTATAAAACAAAGTAGGCCTTATACTCTTGAAACACAATTTTTTCAGTTGTAGGCTATACCCTATTTACAATCTAGTATGCACTGGGGAGTACAGTTCATTAGGCTAAAGAGCACTGGGCTATGGTTGTAATTTTTGTCAGAAACATGTCTTTTTATAGTAGCAAGCCTATACAAATATGCAGATCTGCAAGGAACGACCTTCAAAGGCTTTGTCAGTCCGAGGGTAAAGACTCAAAATCAACCAACCAATATGGTTTGCAGCTGATGGCCTACACGTAGGCCTACCTGTCATATATTATACAGTAAAGTCTTAAAGAAAACAACTAATAAAACATGCATGTTCTGTAGGCTATTTTCACAGGCAGGATAAAGGTTTTTCTTCATTACAACATATGTTTAATTGTTTTTGTGGTCAATATTCACCAATATTCGCCTATGTGATAAGGAGCTATTAGTTATACCACGTTTTATGTTATGTGATTAAATGAAATTTCATAAAAAATTATTAAAATTTAATTTTGAATGCATAACAATCAAACAGCAAACAAAAATATAAAAAAAAGTTTTAAATCTTGACAAACCTTAGGAGCAAAATGGTAGGAACGCCCAGTTACTCTAAGCAAAAAATAAAGAGTCTAAAATGTAGATATTAGACATGTTCACTGTTCAGCAAACAAACATTTCAAAAACTATACTGTCATCATCTTCAGCGCTATAAATTTAACATTTATAGCACTGAAGATGAAGACCGTATAGTTTTTGAAATGTTTGTTTACTGACCATGACTTTAGTATCTACATTTTAGGCTTTTTAACCTTTTCAAGAAAGAACAGTTATGCTTTAGTAGTAGACTAAACATAAAAACACAATATGCAGGGGAAAGGGAATATAGCTTTAGGCTATATATCAGTTGGGAAGTGCAAGCAAGTATAAAATAATAATGGTTTTTAGAATATAATTTAGTATTACATTCACAATTATAACCCGTAGTAAATTTTTTTTATTGGGAATAAAATACTTCACTAGAAAATATCTGTTAAAAATAAATTCTATCAAATAGAATTTAGCAAAAACATATAGTCTATAAAGCTATCATCCATTTAAAACATACCATTTCTCCAATGCCACTGTCCCTACTTTTAGCTGAAGTCGATTTGTTTCCAATGAGGGCTGCATTTGATTCGTCAACTATACTTTCTTCTGAAGAAATCACTTTAATTTTTTTTCCACTTTTCTTTCTCTGCAATGAGCAATAATATAAATATTGACGTCAAACTCAAAATAACACTCTTTGCTTCATTATGGAATTCTAGCTGGTGCTGTTAGTTAAATACCTTTTGATTTTATTTCACTTCAAATAAGCTGTACAAAAGTCGACAATTACCTATACTAACAACAATAGCTTATAGACTACAGTGTTAAAATATTGCTATTATAGTTATAAACTATTACTACAATCTGTAACATAGGCTACAGTAGGCTATCTCAACAGTTAAATGCCCATAAAGAATATAAACATCACAAGCAAACATACCACTTTTCCATCTTTAATTTCAATAGCCTGGACGGAATCTTTTGAACTCTTGCAACCCATGATAGACTAGAACAGTCAAAATCACTTGTTGTTCCTAATGCAGTTATCGAAAATTAACTTTTAAAATAAGATTGAAAATTACAACAACAATTTATGCTAACCTAAACATAAAAATATACTTGAGTCTTGAATCATGAAATCTTTAAAGTGTATAGCCTATGTTTTATAACTATCTATCTTGATCTTTGTTTTTGTTAGATTTGCTCAGTTTAGGATTTATGCCATTTGTTCATAAATCCAAATCATTAAAATTTTGAAAAAAGTTGCTATCAAAAAACAAAATTTAATCTTGACCTCAAATGATAAGAGTGAGCATACCAAATCAGCATCACCTGAACCTACATTTGCATAGAAAGACAGAGACAGGGACAAAGACAAACATTTCTTTGTCAGCAAAATAGCTTTCAATACCAGCAAGTTTTTATTAAAAAAAATTCTTTAACAATAAGAAAGTTCTACAAAATACATCTTAGAGTAGCCGCCAGCTACATAGCCAGGTGATGACCGCATTGGTACCGTAGGCTACTGCACTCGGAAGTGTACTGGTTTGACACCGCTCAAGAGTAAGCTATGGCTGTATTTTTGGCAGGACACTTAAAGACATGCCTGAATGTGGACATGAAGATTGGATTCCTTGCCTTCCTGATTACTTAAATTAAATCTTCAAACACTGGGCACAAAAAATAACAATCATAAGCAAAATTAGTCTATCCTAATAGGCTAAATACGTTTTAACATTTAAGCTGCACAATTTAGATAGCCTACGAAGATATCTAACTGACTAATTCAATGTAGAATAACCCATCAAGACCAATAAACCAACAATACCATAGCCCAATCATAAATATAACATAGTGGATTCAGAACCAGTTTTGTCTTCGTTTGCTGGTCTGTAGATGTGGGATATTGGCCAAGGCTACGATGTTGATTACAATGTTTTTGTGACTACATTTGAAAAATACCAGTAGGCTATACCACCAATAATACATAAAGTTACACTGATATAGCACAGAGAACACCCTAGACCACTGCTGAAAAGTTTTTTTTACATCATATAACTATAACCATGCAACCTGTACGGTAGTTTATGTACCCGCCTATTAGCCTGGATTATGTTAATATTCTCCGGTGATATCGTATATATAGAAGCTTGTCAGCTGTTTCTAAGGCATTATCACCAAAACAATATTAAATGGATGCACTCGAAACATACTTAAAAGCTAAAGAACCACTCAACAGCAGTCTTGAATGACTGATTTTGTCATATGACACCAGAAGCACACTTTTATATGCTTGTAGCCGATTCCAATTGAGTTCTCTTTCTTGTTGTTCCCGGGTAACTATGGCAGTTTCTAAGGAATCTAAAACCATTAAAGCGTACAAAAATACGACGTTGCCTGGTAAAAATTTAAAAAAATTATAAATTGTGTAGAAAAGGAGGTGAAAAAATATAGCAGCAAACAGTTCAGTTGTTTTTTATTTCTGACCATCACAACAAAAACAATACGCGTCAACATAGCAAGGGTATAGAAAAAGGTAGAAGCGACAAAACGCGAACGTTAAAACGTGCTTGAGACAGAAATAAGTATTTAAGTTAAAATAATGGCACGGTCGCAATACCTTCAGAAATATTTAAGATAAAAAAAGGAAACAAAAAATTTACAAATCAAAACAACAACAAATAACATATATCCTGCAGTGGCGTATCCTGGTTGGTTGAGCAAGGGAAGCAATATAACTCGTGGGGGGTTAGAGCGTGCCGAAGGCACGTGTATTCTATGGGAGTCCGGGGGCATGCCCCCCCGGAAATTTTTTGCAAAATTACACTCAAATAATGGATTATAATGCTTTCTAGAAACACTTTTAGGGTAATATTTGTTAATATTTTTTGTATGCGCGTACATCACTGCCCTACAGTTGTCCACCTTACTTTTGAATAAGCAATCCCCTACTTCTACCATCCCTACCAGAATCAGCTCCAAAAAAGAAAAAAAAAATTGGTAAAAAGCTTTTTCGGTTATGAATCATTTTTGAAATAATATTGATACAAAACATTGATGAATAATAATGAGCCCTGCAACGAAATGGTGCTGAAATACATGCGATTTTTTGCTACAAAATAGTGCAATCAAACATAAATCTTGAGGCTACCCCATAATATTTAGGCCTCGATTTAATGAAAGGTAGGCTTCAAGTTACAAAACGGAGTGGAAGCTGCGCGTCATAGATGATGAAACCAAAGACTGGCCGCTCTCTAGTAGCCTTCCAGTGTAGTCCGTGTACATCGTAAACCTGGAGTGGTAAAAAAATAGGCCCTCCGTCTCAGAGGCTCACCCACGACGACGAATGGTAGGCTACTACAACGAAAGTGAAAGAAAGCTGTCCCTAGGCCTAACCAAGGTAACCGAGCGTTGAAGACGTAAAAACAAAGCTTTCTAATCGCTACGGTTCTAGCCCACCCAATCCACGCCGCGGAACTACAACTAAACACCGACGCTTCTAACGTCGCCGTTAGCGCTGTGTTACAGCAAGTAAATGAAGCCGAGGTATGCGAACCCCTTGAATATTTTAGCAAAATCTATCTCCTGCACTAAAACGCTACAGTACGTGTGACCGCGAACTGTAGGCCATTTACCTTGCCGTTAAATATTTACATAATGATGTCTACCACAGATCAGTTACAATTCTTACTGATCACGAACCCCTTGCGTTTGGATTCCACCGACCGCCAAACACAATAACCCGGAGACAAGTCCGCCATTATGACTTTATTTCCCAATTCGACTCTGAGATAAAATATATTCCAGGCGAAGACAATCAAGTCGCTGACCTACTATCACGCATTGAGATCAACTCACTTCAATTACCAGAGTTGGTTGGTTGGTTTTGAATCTTTATTCTCGGACTGACAAAGCCTTGATAGGTTATTCCTGGTAGTTTCGCATACTTGTAGAGGCTTTTGACGCAGGGCCGGTTACCGAGATTGACAGAGTAAAATTTCCGATTGTTGAAGTGTTGTTGCGGGGAATTATTCCATTCACTAAGTGCCGCTGAATGGAGAGCAGTCCTTAGAATGCGTCGCTCAAGCGCACACCCCGAGAGTCGAACCAGCGCCGCTTGATCTTGAAACTTCTTCGTTTACGAAGTCACGCGCTAACCAATTAACCTATCGGGCAGACTTGAGCTATCCGGGCGGACATCAAAGGGAGAGCTTAATTATGTAGAAATGGCAAAGGATCAACTCACAGACTCATCTATAAGTCAACTTCTCAACAAGTCACATCACAACATGTGATAGAAGACAGAGCGTTATCAGGCACCAATTTCGTACTAAACGGTGATGTCAGTCCAGGAAATGTCCACCCACTCGTACCAACGTCTCACCGACAGCTTGTTTTTGATATTTATCACAACTTGTCGCACTCAGGATTTCAAGCAACCAAAGACTTGATATGTCGTCATTTTATATGGCCTGGACTGAGCAATTTCGTCAAGCTGCGATGTCATTCCTGCATCCCATTCCAACGCTCCGAAATAACGCGACATAATGTAGCACCACTTCAAAGGTTTGAGCAGCCAAAGAACCATTCCAGCCCGTACATGCAGATATCGTCGGTCCCTTTCCCGAAAGCTATGGCTATTGCTATTTAGTAACATGTATTTGCAGATTTTCCCGCTTTGTCGAAGCAATACACCTATAAGAGACATGCAAGTCTCTTAATTACTGAGCGTCTCCTCTTGGGCTGGGTCGCCCGTTACGGATGCCCCACCATTGTTATAACGGACCGAGGTTGCACAGTTCACATCTCACGTGTGGCAACAAATGTGTAAAAAACTAGGAGCGAAAAATTGAACAACTTGCGCCTACCACCCTATTTTGAACGCATGGTGGAAAGATTCCATAGACCAGGGCTTCCCAAACTTTTTTGCTCGCGACCCCTTTTAATCTCCTAAAATTTTCCGCGACCCTTTACGGTTAAAAGAACAAACAATGCGAAATATACGTTTGTGATATTTATTGAAAGGCTTAATTTAAACGAAAACTAAGAACAAGCTATCCGTAATCGAAGCCTACTACTTGTAGCCTGCTGGAAACAAAACCAAAAAGTAAACACATTTATTCAGTGTGGTGGGTGCGACTGCTCTCTACTACAAAGCAGGTCTAGCCGTTTCTCGATTTGTCAATGCTGGTCTCAAGGCGGTTTTAATGTTACTTACGCTGGAACGGTATTTTATCAACTTTGAAAACACTGACACGCACATATACGTGGAGACAAACAGTAGGAGTGCGGTTACTGTTAAGCCATTATAATAGTGAATATTCCGGTCTAACGTTAGGCTAAGCCAAAAAGTGTGAAACTTTTTTCCAGAAAATTCAAGCCACTAGCCTACTTAGAGTCAAAAGATAGATCTGCAAATTTTTCCTGAGATTTGAAAGAGAGGTGCTCAGTACTTTGTTTTTTGCATTGAAAATAGGTTTTGGATCCAATCTAAATTGGTATTGTCCAATTTTAGATAAAAAATACTTTTTAAACTCTTTCAACAATCTTGACAAGTGTCGGTAACCAGAAGCGTAATAACGTTTGATTCCACGCCATTGTTAGCCAAAAACTTTTCAATAAACGAGAATATTTCAAATGAATCATTTTCAATCTTTTGTTTTTAGATGTTTAATTTTTTGATGAACTCTTCAACCTCCAACTTTAGATTTCAATGTAAAAACATCGATGTTTTCTCCTTGAAAGGACAAATTAAATTCGTTTCCCTTTTTCAAACAAACCGGACAAACAGCATAATTTGAAAAGCCTTTTTAAAAACGGTGAACGAAGTTTAAACTTTTTTCCGTTGGAAAAATTACGACTTAATTTTTTAACACTAATAACTTTTTAAAGCTTTGACTTTAGTTTTGAAGTCCACGTTTACAATGCAGAAAAGAGGGTTTTAAACTCCTATTCCATATTTCACTAACTTAAATAAATTTACAAAATACGGGTAGCCTATTGAGTGCACGACTCTTAATAAAGTTAATAACTTTCACAGCATCTTGCACATACGTGTTAATATGCAGTGCTTTGTGTAAAATTTGTATACTTTCTGCGACCCCCGAAGTTCGTTACGCGACCCCTCAAGAGGTCGCGACCCCCAGTTTGGGAAGCCCTGCCATAGACAACTAAAAGCCTCTTTAAAAGAACGGTCAGACACTTCTGATTGGTTTCCCCATCTAGCCTTAAATTTACTAGGACTTACTGTTACATTGAACAGAGCCTTCGAGAGAGATCAAGATTGGTCGGAAAACATGCGAAGAAATTTAAATTTTCTTTCGCTCAATCTTTTGATTCATGTGTGAAGGATAATAGAAAATAAACTTGGTTTATTTTATAATCTAAGACACCCCTAAATTTATGTAGTTTGACTTTGATTTATAACTTAAGCAAGAAAAGAAGGGCACAAAGTTTTACAAGTGACATTGAAGGAGGCTCACCCCGCCCAAAAAGTTTAAGAACTCCTGCTTTACAATGTTATGCTAGAGAGAGAAATTGCTGACTTTCTCCTTCTCGGAGCCCCTGAGATTGAACATATTGGTAGGCTACGTCACTCAGTTAGAAGAACATCACTTTCCTTGCGTTACTTTTATTGTTTTAATTTGTCAAATTTTTCAATAATTTTTTTCTAGAAAATCTGATCTCAGCATAAGGAATCTTAAAATGTAGATAGCCAACTAAAGTTTTTTGCTTCTACAAGAAAAAAGTGCAAAGAAATGTAGTTAATGTGACAAACGATTTTACAAAATTTAACTTTTTAAGCAATTGATTGAGTTTCGCTTTTAGCAGCATGATCGTTGCTTACTTCACAGTGTAGATTCTAACGACGTGTTTAAGCCTGATGCTGCGAGTTGGTTGTGGCAATATCGAATTACACGAGCTTTCGGAACACAGTTCCCTGGTCATGTGCTATGACAAATGGTGTTGAATTCAGTGAGTGGTTCTTTGGTTTAGCTTGAGGCTGCCGGCTGTTGAGTTTCTGTGCTGTTAGGCACTATTGCTGTGAAATTTTGTTGAATCAGTTGTTAGTAGATTAGGTGACGTAGTTCTTCCCTTTCGGCACGGTTGTTGATTTTTGGATTTTGCCTGCTGATGATTATGGCCTCTTTGAAACGTAATTGTACCGCGTCATTTTCTCTGGCAATAATTTTAAACTCAAAGTCGGCGTGGCACTGTTTTTGATGATCAAAGACCGAACTTTTATCCAGTGGTGGGCACTAGTTACTTTCAAAGTAACTGAGTTACAGTTACTTTGCTCAAAAAGTAACTAGTTTCAGTTACAGTTACCGTTTTTTAAAAAGTAACTAGTTACAGTTACAGTTACTTTTCAAAGAAAATGGATGTGTACTGACCTACAACTACTCTTCGTTGCATGAAGTAAAAGTTGAAAAATACATGATAATGGGCAAGATTATAGGCTACTTTGTTCCTAGCTGTTGCCTAACTACAAAACAGCGACTACTCTGCTAGCTGTCCAGTAAGGCGATGTGAAAATCAAAAAATTTTGAAAAATCAAAAATCGAATTATCACACAGGGTGACTATTGCTATGTAGAGTATTTCTGTAAAATTTCACGCAAAAATATTCAGTAACCTTAAACATGTAGTCGATTTTGTCCTTGGCATTTGTTGCCAGCACAGAGTTGCCAGGTACAAATTTTTTGAAGAAAAAACTTTGTTTATTTTTTTTAAATTGTAAAAATTTCCAACTTTAACAACCACAACAACAATTACATATGATGCGACTGCTAGTTGCCCTTTTAGGTAAAGGCTGGCGGTGTACGGTAAGATATTAAAAAATCACCTGGCAACCCTATTTTTGCTTGGTCAGCAAAAACCGATGATATTAAAGCCTTTTTAACTTCTATGGCAAGAGTAGGAATGCACTGTGCATAAGATGACACTTTGGTTTTGTTGTAGTAATATGTATTACATAATCACACAACGCACTGCATTAATATTCGATTGTTTTCGCCGATTTACATTTGTTTTTTGACAGATATAGTAACTGCAACTCTCCAATGGTAGCTTACACATCAACCAACCAGCTTTATATGTGCTTGTAAAACGTGCACAAACGAATGAAGAATACAGCCAATGAACAAGAAACAATGGTGAATATCAAAACATTATACTGCAGCCAATGAAAGAAAGTCAGATTTCGTGTCTGCTTTCGGCAAGACCCTATGCGAAGCAATTCTCGCCCGAATGAAACCATCCTGTCGTTGAAGGCCAGCAACACTTCCACAGTCGTTAGTGACTTCCCAAATGAGACGCTGCACAGCCTGAGTATGGGCAGGAAAATGAGGGCATTCAAATTTTGTGTTTGTCAAACCCTTTAGTTCATCTATGGTCGAATGTGAAGCAAGGCTAGACTCAGTAAGGGTGGCATGGTCCCAATCAAAGAGCACAGTGAGTTGGCATCCAAATTTAATTTTGGTTGGGTAAAAATGCGGACAGAAACATCACAAGAGTTACTGCCTTTGCGAATATTTTCTAACATGTTCACAGAAAAAGATCGCAGAGCAGGATCATCACTGGATACCGGGGCATTGTCACATTCAGATGTACCAAGTGCAGCTGGTTCGAAAGGAGAGTCAATTTCTTCATAAATTGCTGCAGAAAACTGCTGTTTTTCTCCAGTTCTTTTCCTCTATCACTTGTGACTTCTTTGCTGCAGCGAAATCATTTCCTCGCTGTTGTTTGAGGCTCTTGAAAAACAAGTTTTTTGTGTGAATGATAAATGTAAAGAACACAAAATAATCCATGTAAATCAGTTCAGTTTGTTTTTATTTCTGACTGTCACAACGAAAAACAATATATGCCAAACATAACAAATAATACTCTTTCGGACAAATGGCAGTAAAAAACAGTGATACGGTAGTCAAGAAAAATCTTCTCGCCATAGCACGACTAGCTTTAGTGAAAGCACAAGCCTGCCTTTACAGACATAGAAATCAGAACATCTGAATCACTTTCCCACGAGGAAATGCTTTAGGAAAATGAAAAATCCTTAAACCACCTACTATCTAGAGTTGGTTGCACTACATCTGCAATGGTGAAGTGGGGTTGTAGAATTGGCAGTAACCCATTCTCCTTCTCATATGGCTCCATTCAACAAATGTTGTTAGAAGAGCCATGTCAATGACAACAACTGACCAACCCCAGTACACAACATGGGACATGTCTATGCATGACCCTGTTATCAAAGAATATACTTATAAAGCCTTAGCCTACATTTCATAGAAAATTACTAGCCAAAAAAGTTTGTAAAGATACCGTATGTAAGAACTTACCTTTTTGCTAACTCTCTTTTGAAGCGTTTTCGTTGTCCTTTTGTCAAGAAGCCCAATTTGGTATAACGGTGCTTCTACTCCACGATAACGTTGGGAGAGGAGAAGCCTCAATTGTTTTAGGAATGCGATCTTCATTTGAAAAGAGAATAGTTAGCTTTTTTTCCAGATTCCTGAAAAATTAATTCCTTGTGAGTGCTCTGTCTCTGTAAACGTGCAATTTATTATTTCAACACATTAAAGTTTTGAAAAGTGTCTGCTAGTTGGTTATTGTAGCCTACGTGTACTGTTCATTCATGCAAGCTACGGTATATGTTAGTATTTTTAACAACTACCCTTCATCCATACAAAGATATACGAGTTGGTCTATGTTTTATGTCACTACCAAGCTTAGTTAAAACCTGTCAGAGAAAAAGTTGCAGTAATAAAGTACTTGAGTATCACCTTTAACAAAGTAGGCTGCAGAATGCAAGAACATATCGTAGTGTTGGTAAATCAGCAGTGGGAAGCTCCTTGGAGGGTCCAATGACAGAAGAGCTTTCCAAGCTTCTTACTCTCTTTTTAGAACTTTTATGCATGATTTAACAGTTAACAATGCTACTCACAACAAGGTTAGCTTTATGAACTAAAGATAATATGTGAAGAGATTATTGTATTTTTTGAAAAAAAACATAGCCTACTTACAGTACACAGAACTAAGAATTTAAGTGCTGAAAACTTAGTTGTCTGAGCCTTCCGTAATACTATGAACTTTATTAGTGTCATTCTCAAAGCTACATATAAAAAATGCAGAACCACAAACAGCAACTTCACCTGAATAAGCAGTTCTTATTCCAGAAGACCTGATAATTACAGACACTGCCTCTTAGGCCTACTTTACACAATTTGGAAAACCTAGCCTAAACTGACTTTGAACCGAAGCCTGAATGATTTAACAACCAAGCATAAAATCATAGCAAACATTTCGGCTGAACACAACTTCTTATCTGAATTTTGCAGCCTTATCTTCAATAATATATAATCAGCAATTCAGCATCTCAAGTTATAAATCTCTCAGCAGCAGACAGCAATCGCTCGCGCGCGCGTGTGTGCGCACACAACGCGTTTTCCCTAACTAGCCATTCAGAGCGCGCCATCTGGATCACGTGGATTGATGCGTTGTGATAGTATTTTTTGTGGAATCACCTTGCAAGAATTAGAAAATACTAACCTTAAAACGCTTACATGTTTACGGATACTGGATTTTATTGCATAAAACTTCACAAAAATACTCTACACAACAGTAGTCACCCTGTGTGATAATTCGATTTTGTCCATTCAAATTTCACATCGCCTTACTGTCCAGTGTCCACATAATATAATTCTTCTAAAAATCCATATAATCTAAGCCCAAAACCTCCGACTACCGAATAAAAAAATTAAAAAAACGACATGCACACTGTACAGGCAGGGCCGGGTTTAGCTGATGGGGAGCCCGGGGCACTTTTAGATCGGGGGGCCCCTTGCAAAAATTTTTTGGCGCGAAAAACTATTACTATACGGTCCAAGGGTGAGATTAACTGATGGAGGGACCGGGGCACTTTTTGATCGGGGACCCCCGTGCAAAACTTTACGAGGTAACTTGAAAGTCACCCACACCGCTAATGCCTTTGCGTCAATTGTGACTAAAAATTAACCTTGAAAGAAAAAGGAGGCATTTTGCAGAAACTTCAACGGCTGAGAGAAAATAATAGTAATAACACAAAATCACATTTTTCCACATCGGAGGGCCCTTCAAAAGGCGGGCCCGAGGCAACTGCACCCTCTGCCCCCCTAAATCCGGGCCTGTGCACAGGACATAACTATATATAAGCAGTAGGGCGTGTAAATATTTTTATACGGGTATCTAAAATGAGCGAAGAGACAGTGAGACACAACATCAATTTCCTTTCAGAAACATCAGCATTTCAAAATGTTGATCGCCAAGTCCAGCTCACTTTGGCTTCAAATTGTCCTTTACAAGGGAGAACAGTCTTTCAACAGAAGCACTGGAGGAGATAGGGGTATTAATATTTTATTGCAAGAACAAACGCTTCATGACGTCATTGGGGAATGCGTCATACCTAATCGTCTATGTTGGGTTACGTTCGAGAAATTTATTTTTAAAATTTTGCGCCACTCGCTTTCTTTTTTTGTGTTTTCAAGTAACGGAGCACAAATTCATTTGTTTCATGCCAGTCAACTCAAAAGTATATAATCACAATCTACAAATAAAGAATCCCTTTACAAAAAAGGAGAACGTGAAATTTCTAAAAACAGACAGCTTAGTGGGGGAACAAACAAAGGATTGTGGCGTCACAGACATCAATCCGTATAGAACACTGCGAAATCCTACCTCGCAGTTTACGCGGCCTCCTTTCTGTCGCTGGTAGCCTACGCCGCAAAATCTTTCCTCGTAGTTTACACAGCTTCTTTCTGTATACACAACCTCGCTTCTTGTCGCCAAATGCCGATAGGCCTAATCTCTCCCAAACAAATAACTTGACCACTAAGAAAAAACTGCTATAAAGTGAAAAACAAACGACCAATTTTTGTTTGGGAAATCAAGTAGGCTAACTGTAACTAATAACTGTTGAAAAACGCTAAAATAGTAGCTAGTTAAGTTACAGTTACAGTTACTCAAAAAGTAACTAGTTATGTAACTAGTTACTTTTTTAACTAGTTACTGCCCACCTATGCTTTTATCTGAGCTAAGGTGTTCTTTGATGCGGGAGTGGAGTGGGCGGATCGTGCTGCCTATATAGTTTTCCCTGCATTTTTTGCATGTGATCTTTTAGACACAGTTCTTGGTGGTACACATGTCGTCGTACCGTAGTTGGCAGTTTTGCAGCCGGCAAGGTTCGGATTTTTGTGGTTTTTTAAGTGCGTTTTGGAGGGTTTGTGAGCGTCGAAAGAGGCGGACTGGCAAGTCCAGGTCTTTGAAGACTTTCTTTATTTTACGATCCGCGTCGTCGCTCATATAAGGAAATTCGAAATGTATTGGGTTGTATGGTGTCTGAGGTGGGGGTTGTCTGCTTTGTCGTCGTCGTCTGGGTGGTTGCTTAAGAAAGTCTTTGGGGTATCCGTTTTCCCTGATTGTCTTTTCGAATTCAGTCAGGTGTGGTGCTGCTTTATTGGGTAAAGAACATCTATCCCTTCTTCTCTGTATTTCGTTTAAGAGTATAGTCTTCTCACTGTTTGTGGGTAGGGCCGAGTCGAAGTGTGGGAGTAGTTTTGCCTTTGCTTTTTTTCTGGTAGAACTCGTGGTGGCTGTGCCGTCCTTGTTGATTTTTATGGTGAAGTCCAGTAGTGGGATGGTGTTGTGTGCTGTTGGTAGTTCTACTTCAAAGTTGATGGCTGGGTGCGCTTGGTTGAGAGTATTTTGGAGAGCACACTTCGACTCGGCAATGTACATGTAGGCTACACCTCCATCTCCCCTAAGGAAGCGACCAACAACGTAATCCAAAAACTGTCGACAGGAAGAACACAAATCTGCAGCCCGTTCCACCCTGAAGAGATCGGTTCCCTTCTCGAGATTATCCTTCAGAACAATGTCTTCACATTCAAGGAGAAGTTCTATAGCCAAGTTGACGGTCTACCAATGGGAAACGCCATATCTGGAGTCCTCGCCATCCTCTTCATGGACACCCTTGAAAAGCAGACATTGCGTAACCAGACAAACCTTACTCTCTACAGACGATACGTTGACGACACATTCTTGCTGACAGTCAACAATAAAGAAGCCTTAGCCATCCAAAATGCTCTCAACCAAGCGCACCCAGCCATCAACTTTGAAATAAAAGTACCAACAGCAGACAACACCATCCCACTACTGGACTTCACCATAAAAATCGACAAGGACGGCACAGCCACCACGAGTTTTACCAGAAAAAAAGCAAAGGCAAAACTACTCCCACACTTCGACTCGGCCCTACCCACAAGCAGTAAGAAGACCATACTCTTAAACGAAATACAGAGAAGAAGGGATAGATGTTCTTCACCCAATAAAGCAGCACCACACCTGACTGAATTCGAAAAGACAATCAGGGAAAACGGATACCCCAAAGACTTTCTTAAGCAACCACCCAGACGACGACGACACCGACAAAGCAGACAACCCCCACCTCAAACACCATACAACCCAATACATTTCGAATTTCCTTATAAGAGCGACGACGCGGATCGTAAAATAAAGAAAGTCTTCAAAGACCTGGACTTGCCAGTCCGCCTCTTTCGACGCTCACGAACCCTCCGAAACGCACTTAAAAAACCCCACAAAAGTCCGAACCTTGCCGGCTGCAAAACTGCCAACTACGGAACGACGACATGTGTACCACCAAGAACTGTGTCTAAAAGATCACATGCAAAAAATGCAGGGAAAACTATATAGGCAGCACGATCCGCCCACTCCACTCCCGCATCAAAGAACACCTTAGCTCAGATAAAAGTTCGGTCTTTGATCATCAAAAACAGTGCCACGCCGACTTTGAGTTTAAAATTATTGCCAGAGAAAATGACGCGGTACAATTACGTTTCAAAGAGGCCATATTCATCAGCAGGCAAAATCCAAAAATCAACAACCGTGCCGAAAGGGAAGAACTACGTCACCTAATCTACTAACAACTGATTCAACAAAATTTCACAGCAATAGTGCCTAACAGCACAGAAACTCAACAGCCGGCAGCCTCAAGCTAAACCAAAGAGCCACATGAAAGAACCACTCACTGAATTCAACACCATTTGTCATAGCACATGACCAGGGAACTGTGTTCCGAAAGCTCGTGTAATTCGATATTGCCACAACTAACTCGCAGCATCAGGCTTAAACACGTCGTTAGAATCTACACTGTTGAGTTTAACTTTTTAGTTTTGCAAGAAATGCAATGTGAGTGTAACTATTTTTTCAAAGCACAACAAAAAGTATTCAAATGAAATTTAAAATCACTTTTACTTTGTTGACTTATTATACAAGGGGTGTATTGTTTGGGCGTGTACCACACAATAGATTGTGATATGCTCTCCGCAAATTGAAAGGACTGGTTTTGTGTTCCTTCACTTTAAATTTGCAATGTAAACAAAGAACAAACGTAAGAAGACATCAAAAGATAGTGTTCTTTTGCTTGCTGAATCAGTCTGATGTCTTTGTTATAGAATTATGCGATTGAATACCACTACACTTTAAGGTCAGGAAAATGCCCATTGAAAGGTTGAAAGGTAGCCTACTCTGGAAAGTTTAGCATGCAGCAAAAATGCCCTGTTTTTCATTTAAGTCGATGCAGAAACGAAAAATGTAAAGGCTCATATTGGTAACCCGCAATGCACCGGCTCACAACCCGAAGAAAGTCAACTTTTAAAACAACTTCATTTTAAACTATGACTATATAGGCATAGCTAGCTTTTTTGTGCCGTCGTGTAAAGTACAAGTTAAGCCATTGATAATGAAAACTAGTCTGTCACGAGTCAGAAAATGTTTGTTTAAGAAAGACTTTCTTTTATGCGAAGTTCAAGTGACCACTTCAATACATGAACACTTCAATTTGTACTGATTCAAGCTTAGCTTCAACAAAAGATACAGTATAGAAAAGGTCGTCACTTTCAACTTAATTTGGACAACAAATTTAACAAGTTTGGATTGAAATTAAGAAGGAAGTGAAAGCGTCCTGAAAATGTAACAACCAGGACTGCAAAGTCAGAGTCGATCTTAAAATATCTCTGAGCATTATTGAGGCATTTTGGTTTGTTTTCATAATCCAAATTTACACTGCTACAATAATTGTTGTAACAAAAATGTTGCTTATTCTCAAATTTAAATTTTGCCCTGACGCAGCGTTGATAAGGTGTAACAGAATTTTTTAGTAGCCTATATAGTGACTAGGTCTGCTCGAAACAATTTTTTTTTGACAGAAGCAAAACGAAACAAAATCTTTCTTAATGAAAGCTAATTTGAAAAGAAATTAAGACAAATAATTTTGGTTTAAAATGAAACGAAATATATCGAAATTACAAAAAAAAGTTTTTGTTCAATATTTTAAACATTATAAATTCTCAAATTTTTTTTGAAAATATTATGCTTGAACGAGTAAAAAATATAATCGCTTGCACTCAGAAAGCGGCTACAATAGGGCAAGTGCCCAAAGGTGTTAAATTAAAGGCGAATTGAGCATATAGTCATTGGGTGCTCAATGTATTGTACTTTACAAGACCTATGTAAGCATATGCATTAGCATGTTTTTAAAAAATATCCTGCACTATTTTATTCTTTGAAAATTTATTTTGATTTAGTTTTAACTGAATATAAACTTGTTGGGAGAAGGTCAGGTTATAGCAAGTTGGTTTTTGCTGATAAGTATGCAGAATGGTGAGTCAAAATGGACCGTAATTGCAAATGGAAAATCGATTGAAAATGGAACAACCATTCGGAAAAACGGAATTGTTTCTCATTTTGTGACGTCACAAGTAATTAGCGCCAAAAAGAAGCGAACAAAGCAACAAGTTGAAAAGGATGAATCAGCTAGTGAAGGTAAAATATTAGTTCTTTACTCTCCACATTTATTGTTGATCACGTTCCCATTAGAGATTGTACATCATTGGGACGCAAAACTACATCCGCTTTTGTCTTATCCACTACACAAGAAGGGTTACAACTTTTCTGATTTACAAAATAATGTATTTTTTTGGGGTTATATAAGAAGAATGAAGTTGGTTTTAAAGTAATTTAAGGTTTTTAGTTAAAAGCAAGCCAGTAGCAAAGCGTAAAAAATGTGAAGTTGGCAATTGACCCTTCTAACGTTGGCAGAACAACGAAGTTGCGCGTTCCGTAATGCAATGTCCCTAGTTCCCATATAGGCTACTGTAGAATGTAGATGGTTAAACGTTAAAAATTTGATTCATAAGATTTGCATCTATACCCTAGTTTTAGGCATTGGTTAGCCTTCCACCAAAGAATGGGTTGCATTCAATTAAAAATTTTAAGATGCAAATGTGTCGTACAGATGATGCACAATCTGTCCAACATTTTGTAAACAACAAAGATGAGGAAATTGAGGCAATGCACCATGAAGAGAGTTCAAAAGAAGAGCGGATGTGCCCTTCACTAAAAGTAAACACATTCTGCACAAGAGCACCGAATGAGGCTTTAACCTCAGTCATACAACAGCTGAAATGGCGAGAAAGCAAGGGAAACTTCAAATCTAGTAAATTAATCTAAGTGTGAATACCACTAGCTCTGTTAAATGCATTTTTAATGTTTAATTTTAGCTCCGAAACCTTTACAGCTGTTTATTTCTTGTCAAATAAAAGTCATATAGCGGTTCCACAGTTTGTGGGAATACTTCACCATTAGACGCACACAAAAATTAAACGTTAAAACACACAAATGTGTTGAAAAAGCTATAGACAACTTTGCAAATAAAAAGAATAACTGAATTAGGTTATCTGGAAAGCAATTTTAAACGCTACTCTACATACTTTTCAAAGTAGACAGTAGTCTTTCAGCATTTTTTGTTTGCTTAATGCTTGACTTTTGACTTAGTGCTTAGCCATGACTTTTTAATTTTAACTTGTCATTCAAGAATAAACACATTCCTAAAAATATGGGTCTAAACGTAATTATCTTTTTTGTTATAATTATAGCTCTTTTATTTGTTGCATGTTGTGGCTATTTAGGTCCAACAGCCGACATGTATTGGCACGGTCCTGGCTTTGAGGAAGCTCTTTACAACAAAGGTGGAGTGTATGCAGTTAACAAGTTGCCTGGCATAGTTGAGCTATCACAGAAGGTAAGGTTGGTTATGAATCTTTATCCTCGGACTGACAAAACCTTTTACAGATTATTCCTGGTAGTTTCGCATGCTTGTAGAGGCTTTTGACGCAGGGTCGGTTACCGAGATTGGCAGAGTGAAGCTTCTGATTGTTGAAGTGTTGTTGCCGGGGAATTATTCCATCCAGTGCCACTGAATGAAGAGCAGTTCCAAAAAGCGTTGCTCAAGCTAAAGCTACCAAGAGCCCAACCAGCTGCGCCCGATCTTGAGTCGGACGCACAACCACTGAGATTATGGAACGAGTGGGCTACATGACTTGAAGATCCATTGTGGTAAAACACTATACGTCTGCTACGTGAGCAAATCTTGTTCGTTTGTTCGAGACATTGTTGTTAATATACACGATTTCCTTTCATAAAAGTGCCATACCGATACCGGTAGGGCTTAAGCGTTCTTTCAATATAACTTTCATTATATAAGGTAAATCGATCATATTAGTCCTAGAGCTAAGAAGGTTATTCAACAACTACGTTTCTAACATAGAATTCTACCAAAAGGAATTCGCCGATAAAGTTTGCAAGTACTTGTGGTGAAGATGTTTAGATTCAATAGACAGAGTTACAAGCATCTAATAAACTGAATGAACTAGACTGACTGCGTGAGCATACCCTGTAGTGAAATATGATTAACTGAGCAGCTACCATCAACACCAACAGAAAAAACGTCATATTTGTTGATGTAAGCCCGAAGAAGGTGTTTCCTGCAATGGTGATTTGAACTGAAATACGACGATGCGACAACACCAGGTCATCAAAGCCACGCTCGTATCACCAAAGAAAATACTGGTTCATAGAATATGAATATCTCATTTCTTATACGACGTCTTTTTTTTTCTCTAATCGTTTAAAACTTTTTTTGGAAATTTTGTATCTTGCAGGTCCACCTCTCCAGAATTATTAAAAGAATGCAACTCTTGTTCCCCGGAGAATTTGACTTTTATCCTCCAACGTGGTTTTTACCAGAACAGTATCACCAATTTGTTGCTGAAGTCTCTTTGAAGAACAATAAAAAACCAACCTCCCTCCCGACTGCGGGAAGTCAGCTTAGCCAACAAACAACTCCAGGTGAAGAAATTTTGTCGAATTGAGTAACGGATGACGTGCATAATGATCTAAGAATAATCATGTTTTATTTTATACCCGTTGTGATAACATAGCCTACAGTAGCTTACAATGAAATTACTATTTAACACAACAGACAACACGAAGCAGTGAAAAGACATGTAGTAAAAATTAGTTAGCTGCTCCTATTATTTAAATTGAAGTCGTTTGATATTTTTTTTGCTTGATTTGGTTTAAAATTGTCTCATTTGTAATGAACTCATGGCTTGTGTAGTTGAACGACGCACAACACTTTCTTTAGAGGTGCTTACTGCGTAGACTTAGTGAGTAAAATGTTGATGACCAGGCAGGTGCAGCGGATAAAGTATCTGGAAGAATGTAAAACTACCAGATGTTGCATCGTTTGCTCCTGTCCGCATTTGCAACTTGTGCTCCCCATGGAATACCCCCAGTGTCTTATCAAGGTTTTACACCTGCCAATACCAGTTCTTAAGCGGTTGAGGCATCGCCAATGCTTCCACGGTTCACGTTTTCCGGGAGGAAGGCTCTCCATGGGTGTGAGCTCCATATTGGCCAATGTCGGTCCGGCTGCCAGTCCCTCCTGCCATAGTTGAACCCGCACATTGGCGGCGACATCGTCTTGACCTAATGGGACAAAGAAAACAAGGAAACATTTTCGTGACTTCAGACGCCTGTGTGCTGGAGTTTGGCCATACAGTGGGTGTCTCAAGTCTAGGTCCTGACAAGATCTTTCCTATCTGCTGGTCACGCTTCTTCTGATGTTGGAGGGAGCAATTCCAGACAGAATGTGCAGCGACGTGATGTTGGTTGGTTTGAGACAACCTGTAATCAGACGGCAGCTTTGGTTCAATATGGGGTCAATTTTCTTGGCATGTGCTGAGCGTTCCCACACTGGGCAAGCATATTCTGCAACCGAGTAGCATAAGGCTAAAGCAGTTGACCGTATTGTGTCAGGGAGGGCACCCCAATCAGAGTTTCCGAGTTTCTGTAAAATATTATTTCTAGAAGCCAAATTAGGTCTTACTTTTTCGACACGGGATTTGTATGTGAGGGACCTATCTAGTTTGACACCGAGGTATGTGGGATTGAAACAGTGTGCCAGTTTGGTTCCATTCCAGGAAATGTTTAGTTGGCGTGATGCATCCCGGGATCTAAGGTGGAATGCGCAGACTTGGGTTTTATTGGGGTTGGCACACAGGTGGTTGTCCGTGTAGTATGTTGTCAGCCCATCCAGAGCATCGCTGAGTAGCCTACTCTCTCCGTGGAAGTGAAGTGTTTGTGTTGTGTTGTTATACACAAATCGTCAGCGTATATGAAGCTTCTTGTAGCCTATCAGGAAGGATTGGTTGGTCGTTGGTATAAATGTTGTACAAGATGGGGGCTAAAACACTCCCTTGTGGTAGACCATTTTTCTGCTGTCTCCATCTGCTATTTTTTTCACAAAAATAAACATAGAAACGGTGATAAGCAATGATTGTATCCGCTCAGTGAATCGAAAGTTCTCGGTCATATTGAGGATCTTTGATATAAGGAGACGATGGTTGACAGTGTCATACGCTGCAGATAGATCTACAAAGACAGCTCCAGTGACGGAACCCTCTTCAAACCCATTCTCTATGTGCTGTGTTAGATTCAAGAGTTGTCCTGTGCAGGATTTACCAGGTCGGAAACCTGCTTGTTCATTAATGAGTTAGTCTTTTATGAGAGGTTGCAAGCGGTTTAATATGAGCCTTTCAAACAATTTGAACAAATGACACAGCAAAGATATAGGACGAAAGCTTTAGGGTCAGTTGGGTCTTTTCCTGGTTTCAACAATGCAATAATTTTGGCCTTTCTCCATAGCTTAAGAATTTGGTAAGAGCTAAGGCAGTTCTTGTAAAACTATAGCAGCCATCCGAGAGCGATTGGACCGAAAATTTTAATTTGTTCAGTTCGAATTCCATCTAATCCAGCAGATTTACCGTGTTTCAGAAATTCAATGCCCTTCTTCAGTTCTTCAATTGAGAAAGGAGATGTTAGACGAGAGTTGCGTTCATTTTGAGGTCTTATTAGCTGGGGTTTAGACTGCTTTTTTATGTTATTTTTGCATTGTCAGTCAACCCTCACCTCTTTTGCACCATTGATATGCATAAGCAAAGCTGCTTCCGTTGTCAAAGCTTGTTATTATTATTATTTATAAACCATCAAATGATTTTCGGGTAAGGACGATCCTAAGGAAGGCTAGCCATTCCTTATGGAAATGAGGCTTTGTTTTATAGCATAGGCTAAGTTTGTGTTCAAGAATAAAATCACAAAAAAAATGAAATAAAACATACATTTGATTTGAAGCGAAATGTCGAAAGCTGGTTTAATCCATTAACTTTTGTAACCTAAGTTTCATATTTCATCTCGGCCTATTGTATTTTTAAGTTTATTGTTTGGTCTGGACGGGCAATTTAATGTATTAGCGTACCATACAAACCGCCACAGAGATGGCAATAATTTATCATATTTTATATTGACTTCATAACATTAAGAGAATATAGGCTATACAGAATGCAGCTGCTTCACATTGCAGATCAGAAAAGCAACAGAGATTCTCAGCAGACTTACATTGTGAAACCTGATTGTGGTAGTCAAGGCGATGGAATATATTTGGTAAATGATCCTCGTGATGTACAAGAAGTCGTTGGGAGCAAGCCAGCAATTGTGCAGGTGCTTAGGTGGATTATTTGTTATGAGTTACGTGTATTGTAAGTAACATAATAAACATTGTAGAAAAAATGCTAAAAAACAAGTAGCCTAAGTGATACGAAAATGGACGATTCCTTTGCCGAAATGCGTAAGAATCAATTACCGTTTTGGATAAAAAATTAGAAACCAAAAAGCGTAGGCCTAACTTTGTTTATGTTTAGCAAACAATGCAAAAACTGTGCTGTTTTCGAAAACAGTAAGCCTCTATACTAGTTATCGAAACTTTTGCTGGAGGTGAGTTTAATATCTGTTTATTGGTCTCAGAAGTTTTTTTGCTCAAATTTGTCAAGTAGCTTACGATATTCAAACTTAATTATTCAACTGAAAATTGGTCGGCATTGTATTGTCTTTGTTTCCAATTTTGCTGTGATTTTGTAATACTTTACGAAGATCATTGTGCCCAAACCACAACACCAACTGTAAGCCTACTTCCTTGGTTGTTCAAAGAAAAACCAAGGGAAATGAAAACGTTGCACAACCAATCTGTAGAAAACAGGTTTGAAACAGAAAAAACAGAAAAGTTGAAGTCCGCTGATATTTTTGTTGAGTTAAGTTGTTTTCGATGCTTTCAATGTAATAATAATCGTGTTGTTATTTGCGAACATACAGCAGTACACTGCGATCACAGATGCGATACAACAGACGACAGGAAGCAGCGAAGTGTCATAGTCTTCGAGTCAGCTGCACAATTTGTTTGCTTTTTAATTTACTTACCTTTCGAGTAAATGGTTTTATTTTAAGCTTAATTAAGTTATTTTAAGGTTTGCTTTGCCACATAATACCCTGTAGCTTAAACATTTCAGAAGTACGTTGATAACCCACTCCTACTTGACAACTTCAAGTTTGACTTGCGAATATACGTTGCAGTTGCAAGACTAAATCCTATTGAAATCTACCTATGTAAAGTGAGTTCAAACGTATATCAGCGACTTTGTGGTAGCTACAGTACATGGCTTCGTCTCCTTCATAACCTGAACCTCACCAGCCAGATCAGGCCGCGAGGTTCATCCACCCGTTCCACTGAACTGTGCAAAGAATGCAATGCAACACTGAGTAATTTTTTTTTTATCCAAACTTAACACCGTTTGAAGTGTTTAAGTGTTTAGTTAGTCGTTTTTCCGTCTGTATTTTTTATGGAACTTTTTCAAATTGTTATTTCTAAAAATTAAGCATTGGTGGCTTTGGGAATCTGTGATGAAATAAGATTTTTTTCTCCATAACTCATTTGCCTGCAGCAACTAAACACTTCAATGGCTGCATGTAGCAAAATAAGTCACACCTATAGTTTGTTGAATCAAGAAAATGAAATATCTTCGGACAAATCCTTCTATTTGAATAAGCTTAACTGAAGATGATCTAGCTGCTATAGCTGATTGAAATCGATTTTTAGTATTCAGATCCCCACCCGAGAACCAGCTGGGCCATGGCCTCTCTAAATTTGCCTCATCTAGGCGTAACCGTTTGCTCACTGGTGTTGGACGCTATGGTGCAGACATGTTGCGCTGGGTCTTGGCAGAGAGTGCTGCTTGTGAGTGTGGTGAAATGCAGACGGCAGCCCACATTATCAAGGATTGCCGGCTATACAGACCACTTCATGGTATGGAAGGCCTAGTTTCCATCGACAACGACACCAGGCAGTGGCTAACCAACGGATGCCCTGACATATAGTGACAACACGAGAGAAGAAGAAGCTATTTATGATTGAACTGACTCGTGTGAAAATAAATTCCTTTGTATTACTAGTTTGTTGAATCAGCAATAATAAGGTACAGACTGCTACACAAGATGGTATCTGGTCCGTGAACATCTTTTCTTACTGTCTTCTGGCCTTTTCTCAAAAACCTGGTCCGTGAACATCTTTTCTTCCTGTCTTCTGGCCTTTTCTCAAAAACAAATGTGGTAATCTCTGATCTAAACTTACTGTATGGTTTATTTTTTTACCAAATCGGATTGTACAAACAACTGAGTCAATTTTAACTAGTGAGAAGAAATATTCACTTTTTTAAACTTTTTAGATTAAAATAAAAACTATAAGCCTAACAAAAATGTTGTGCTTTCTAGGATGGTCTGGCGCGTCTATGCACAGTGGAATACGAATCACCTCGTTCCTCGAATCTCCACAATACGTTTATGCATCTGACAAACTATAGCATCAATAAGTTCAGCGATGATTTCCAACAAACTAGTGCTGGACACACTGGATCGAAAAGAACATACAGGGGGGTCAGACAGGTGAACATTTTCTTATCGATTCTAAATATCGATTTTGAGTTTCAGGAACCTCTAAAACACTTAAACAACGACTAGTACCACTAAAACGTCTAATGAGCTCTCAAACTGAATTATGGGCAAGATAAGTTCAATACGTTTCATCTGTTTTGTCGTGTAATTGCTAGTTTTGAATTTCTCGTGACAAATGCAAAAAGGAACTGTTCTTTTCTGTCGTTTAACTTAAGGGTATCATCTAAATGCTTTTACACTACACAATAAAATTGATGTGGTGTCTTATTCTTTCAGCTACTGAGAAAGCAAGGATATGATGTGAACAAAATTCACCAACAAATTGTCGATCTGGTTGTTAAGACTGTCTTGTCCTTGATTCCTGACATCATGATCTGGGATCACGTGACCAACAAATCCAAACTTGTGAGGTTTGTTGTGACATTTCAAAAGATAATTTCAATTTTCGTCATGTCCATTAATGTTTCGACTGCCCCGACCATACTATGTAGAGAAAGAAAGTACAAGTTATGCCTTTGTGAGCTATCACAGCCCATCATAAACGTATGAATAGCTCGCTAATGTTACTGTGTTATTAAGCTTCGATATATAAACACAGAGCTGAATAACATAACCAATTTTAACATATTTATTACATCACAGGAAAACCACATTAACTTTTTTATATCGTTCGTTTTCGACACCTCATAGTGTCAGCGCATTTCTAACAAATATTTCAACTTATTTCTAATGCAGTATAACAATATTATTATTATTGTTATATAATAATATATATAATAATAATATTGTTATACTGTAAAGTTAAATTGTTTCGTAAATTTATTAAAAAATTATAAAGTTACGGTATATAAAATCTATTATTTAAAATCAATTTAAAACAGTTAATATAAATGTTTTAAAATTTTAATTATTCTGTTCAAGTAAACAAAGGACAAAATTAAGCATTGATGATGTTCGCCCTTCGTTTCCGAAGATGGCCAATGATACTGAGATCAAGCTTCTTTTTTTTAGTGTGGGCTTTGGTCAGTGTAGGCTACATGAGTGCGGAGATGGTTGATGAGGCCTATCTGTTCGGTGAAGCTTCTGCTACAGGATGGACATTGGAAGAATAGTTGGCTAGGGCCAGGGTTGTTAAAGCATTACAATAGAATTAAAATGCATTAATACAATGTATACAATGATAAAGAAAACTACAATCATCTAAAAATTATCGACGATAAAGATATTTTTACTGACACCAGTTTACAATCAAGTATTTTAAAATGATTTGTCATTTATACCAGGGATTGGCAACCTACGGCCCGCGGGCCGGATCCGGCCCTCCAAAAAAAATCATCCGGCCAGCATCAAGAAAAAATCATCCAACCTGAATAATGAATAAAAACGGCATCTCTTGTGTTTTATTTTCAGATCTTTTCAGATTTTAGGATTTGATATTCTTATTACTTCCGATCTGCGAGCTCATCTTCTGGAAGTTAATTCATCTCCGAGCATGGGAATAGAAGTCAATCAAGAAACTGCACCAGGAAGTGGGATAAATGAAAGTGTCACGAGTGCAGTGGATGAGCAAGTACAGTAATTTATCCGTTTTACCTGTTCCGTTTGCTTCAATTTGGTTTAATTTATTTTAATAAAGAAGTATAGGAATGTAAAAATGGTTACCCTGTATGTGAGAATTTTGTTTTTCATTATATATACTCAACTGCACGGTGATCAGGGTTTTTTTTAAGGTTTGGTTTGGGTGACCGCTAAGTAGTTTTAAGAGACCGCAAGTGTTTCATTTAAATACCAAAAAATAGCCATATTTGCTTAAGACATAGCGAGAAACAACCATTACTTTTCTACTGTAGTTGCAAGTCCAAATTTTGGGTAACCGCTGGAGAAATTTGGGGGACCGTTTCGGTCCCCCAAAACACCTTAAAAAAAACACTGACGGTGATACAGTACATTGTTATATTAAAGCTTTCTGACTTGAAACAGCTTCTACAAACACAGTCAAAGTTATCATTTCCTCTTGACTGCAAGACGGTTTACAATATTTAGGCTTTGCAGGATGCAGAGACAAGTGTAGTATTTTCATATAAACTTCCATTTATGCAATCGCAAGTAGGCTATACAAGAGTGTGGCCGTTGGATTTTAGAAGCTATGGCTTCATTTAATATCTTCAGGTTTGATTTTTTCAGATCAAAGTCCCACTTCTTCGTGACGTCTTGAGACTCATCGCGTATGGCGAAAGTGAAATAAACCTGAACAAATCATGTCTGCAACGAGTCTATCCACCTTGTTCAAAGCCGTCCAATCAAAACACTCCACGTCATGATAATTTGAAAACTGAGAAATTACGGGACCAACGAGTGCAAATGCCAGAAACCAAGCTAAATGCTCGTGCACCAACAGAGCATGAACAATGTCGTTTCAGACAGGTAGGCTACGCAACACTGATTGATTTTCTTTGCACCGTAGGCTAAGGCTACTACAAAACCCATCCGCCCTTATATCAACTAATACATATTGGAAAGAAGAACAACTCGACAACTTGTTTTGGTCTAGTTGGTTTTGTTAGAAATCCCTCGCTGTATCTACCATACCCACGCGTGTGTTGTAAACACTTAAACTTGTGCTGGATGATAAGAGATATAATAGTAGCCTTCACCACTATTTACAACTCAAAAAATAAAATGAAACGTACCACACAACTTAAAGCAAGAGATTTTGAAGCTGTTTATCAAATCAATTTTGCACTTTTTAGGGACAACGTGGCCTGGTATTTTCACGTTAATTTAAATTTCTCAAAGAACAAACAAAAGTAGGTGCACTTTTGAGCAGGGCTGTGGAGTGTGGAGTCGGAGGTATTTTGGCGTGTCCGGAGTCGGAGTCGGCCAGTTTTAAATTATTTGTCACCCGTTTTCACAGCCCTGCTTTTGAGTGCGTGGCCTTGCGATTCTGATACGTCTGCTAACCAGACCAACTACAGAATTACTTTTTATTGGAGGCTGTGGCAACAAACTTTTAAAGATAGCGGCGAATCAAAGGTGATTAACTTCAACAGGATAGTTTTGTAAAAATCAAGGAAAATCAAGAACATTCTAGAAATCCCTGGGGAAAACCAAGGTTGTGGAGTCGGAGTCGAAGTGGCAGTGGGTAGGATTTTGGCGTGTCCGGAGTAAGAGTAGTTAAAAAAACAGTCGATTTCGACTCCGGTTTGATAAAAAACGATAAAAATATAATTTTTGTTTGCAATACACTTTTTCAAAATGTTGTATCTTTTTCTCTGTTTTGCGCTCCAAACCTTTTACCAAAAAGTAGAGTAGTAAGAGTAGTTAAAAAAACAGTCGATTTCGACTCCGGTTTGATAAAAAACGATAAAAATATAATTTTTGTTTGCAATACGCTTTTTCAAAATGTTGTATCTTTTTCTCTGTTTTGCGCTCCAAACCTTTTACCAAAAAGTAGAAGTGTTGGTTCTTGTTAGTTTTGTGAAAGCCGTCGTTTCAACTTTGATTCCAAATGTAATGAAATTAATTTAAAAACATGAAATAGGATATAAAATTTCAGAAAAAAACTGGCCAACACTAGAGCCGGAGTCGGACGGCCCGTTATAAACCGAGGAATCGGAGTCGTATATTTTTTGCCCGAATCCACAGCCCTGTTTAAAACTATGAATATATCGTTAGAAAATCACAAGATTCTTCACTTTAGCACTTGTAGCTAGGCAGTCTGACTACCCTATGTTTGCCTAATCGCACGTTATCATCTGTTTTGTTCGATCAGAAAACGCCCTTGCAAAAACGTGATTCTGATCCAGTGAGCGAAGAAAGATACAAGATCAAAGGTAAAGTACGACTTGCATTGGAAAACAGCTTTCTTAAATTTCCATGCTATCGCTTAAATTTCCTATTTGTTTAATCTGCTGTTCCCAGCAAAATAAAGTCTAAAGAAATTTAGAATCCATTCCCACCACACCTCAATGATGATGTGTTGATGACTTGTCAAAAGAGTAAATTACAAATCGTGTCATTAGATGCCTGGTGAAACACTGTTATTCCATATTTACTTTATGTTTTTATAGTAACGGATTTGCAAGAGCCTGAAATTCAAATGGTAGAATGCTACGGAGTGAATGGGTAAGCTGGTGATATGTTTTCATTGAAAGTTTTTGACGTGATTTAAATTTGTAATAGGCTATACATATATGCAATAAATATTTATTTATAAATTTTGTTGCTTTGTGAAATCACTTGAAACCTGCACAGCTACTTGTTAGAAAAATCCTAATGGTGAAATCCGTTCTTGTTAAACTGGAAAGTACAAATGAGTAGGCGGCCTGTGCCTAAATAGTAAAAGACACAACGTCGATGGAATGGCTGGTCTATCACATTATTTTTCTCAGTAATCGTCGGGCCCCGGATAAACCTCATTGATCAATGAGCCAGGCATTGACTCTCATGGTAAAGACTTTTTCTTTATTCTCTTACTTTTGAACTGATTGCGTCATGCTGACTAGACCAAACAGGTCGAAACCGGCTGTAGGCTACATTACTTGTCGTTTTAGTTTGTTAGCTTATGGCCTTGTTTCTTTTACTGCCCCTAAACTACCAAGCATTAACCAGCACGTGATATAAAAAAGAAGAAATTCAAACACGATCATTACCAGTAGGTTATAACTGATTTGATCAAAAACATATCAAGTGACGACAAAATGATTGAATTCAATAACATCATCCAGCAATCGAGTACGATACAGAAACTGATATTTCTATTGCAAATATTTTCTAGCCAAAACCGGTTCGACAATCCCCTACTCCGTTCAGAGTCAGCCCCACGCCAGCATCTTGCGATGAATAAACCAAAACGCTTCACTGTTGTCAAGTACCGGCAAGTAAGTTTCTGTTGTTGTGAATAGTTGATCAGGTTGGTTTGCATCAGCATTTAAAAAGAGTTTCTGATTTCTTTAGGTCCACATTTACGTACCTTTGAGTAGTTTTAAATTTGCATAAAATTGATACGAATGGTGTTTAATTTCGTTGTAGTTGGCAACTTGGCGGATTATTTTTTCGAAACTTTTGAAAATTCTTCGATTGGCCAGAAAAGATCTTTTTTGTTAGAGATAAGAGCAATGCGAATTTCACAGCCTTATACTGTAGGTGGAGACCTTTTTACGCTTTTTTAAAACATTCTGGTTCGATAAAACAGCGGCCGCTATTATTTCTAAATGGTTCTATAAATGTTGTTAATCCGCCCCAATTAGGGTTTCCAATTTTCCGGTTTTAAGTGAATTCCGGAAAACCGGGAAAAATTTAACCCAATCCCAAGATACCTAAAAAAAAGGATTCTTTAGGAAAGTATTCTGAGTTAGCTACCTGCTTAAAACGTCCGTTTTCATGTCGGGAGATTGAGTTTCAACTCTCGATCCGGTTAAAGTCTTAGAAGCTATTCTTTATGGAGCTCAGCACCAAGGTGGTGCGAAGAAATAATTGCAATTTCGTTCAATTTGCGTTCTTTCTTTAATCTAGCTGTGAATTATGTAGCCTCAAGACCAGAAATAGCCTACACAGTAAAGCAACGTGGAAACTGGGCTGCACTGCCGCTTTTACCCGCAATGATAACAGTGAATCAACAACGTGTAAATGCAAACAGTAAGGCGCAGTTTATCGTATCAAAAAAAATAAACAAAAAAAGCGAAAAATGCATCCAAACTTGTTTTATTTATTTTTCATGTAATGACTAAGCCTACATTAAAAACACAGGGCATTATTATATTTGTCAATAGTCGTGAATCGTGATCGTAGTTTCGTGGCAAACAATTCTGCTGCAAAAAATGCTCTTTCTGCCTCCACTGAAGTTGGTGGGATGCTCAATAAAGCATTGAAAAGCTGCACCAGTTTGCTTGGTCTTTATCCAGTGGCTTTCAGTAATCTCATCTCTTGCTTTGTCATTGCTTGGAGCCGGCTTCTATCTACAAAACAGTGTGGCGGGCTGTGGGCGAGGCTATAGCTATGTGTGAGTTTGCAGAATGCCTAATAATATGCGCTTGAAGCCATTCGGAAAGGCTATCACCTTTTTGATCGCTGTGTACCAGCTGGATTTGATTGTTTATATCCTAAATTTTTTCTTTAAAAAAAAAAAGGGAATTTTTACTCGAGAAAACCGGGAAATCGCAAATCTACTAGTCTTTAATCCTAGGAATTCCCGAAACCGGGATTCTGGCTCCCAAACCCTAGCCCCAACAGTGAAAGCACATGTTTTCAAAAGCTTTTAGATCGGAATGGTGCTTTACTCCGTAGTGGAAAATAGATTTGCAATCACAACATTTCATTTGATGCCGAGTGCATAATTTTGATCAACATCAAACTGAACTATTTCACTTTACAGGAATATGCCATCTCGACTGAAGAATGGCGTCTTTTCCAACTGCGGTCACGAATATCAGCCACTTCTGCTACAGAGCGGGTCGATATGCATCCAATGAGGCCATCCCAACCTCGACCAAGCTCCAGAAATCGACAAGTTGTTCCCTCATTAGCCTTGGAAACGCCCAGGTCACGTGATGCGTCATCTCCGGATATGAACAGCAACAGTTGTTGTAGAATTTGCGGCCATTTTGTTCGTGGAGTCGGGCCTGGTTTGTTCCATTCGCAGCAAATGCACAAAACTCTCGTGGAACAAAATGAAGTTAAGTTAGAAAGAGAAAAATCAGTTTTTGAGCCTTACTCTCCCACGCTTGCCACCCCACGTTATGAGGAACTTGACTGTTTCACTGAAACTCCCGGAGGAAGATATCGAACGCCTGATTGGGAATCGGAACCGAAAGATTTTCATCCAAACCCATTACCTCCAAGAAGTATTTATTTTTCATCGGCTCAGTTTGAAGAAAATGAAGAAGAATTAAGTTTGCCGCAAAAGTACAACGCTCCTCTTCTTACAAACCGAATGGAAGAAGATTCAAAAAAGCAAAAACATATCTGTGAAAATTGTTTGGAAACATCAACTTCATCCTCGGTTGAAGAATCAACAACTTCGTCAAGACACAAATCCTCAGCTTTACAGGAAGTTTCTCAAAAGCCAAAACCAGTGACTAAACCATTGGTTGAAAAGCACGAAGGCAACAAAAGATTTGCAATGAAAGATGTAATGCTGGTGAAGCGGGCTGCTGCAGTGTTTATATTTTTTAATGGATTCAAGCCGAGTTTACGAATTGGTGCGACGGCATTTCGAAACATGGCGCGCAAATGTCGACTTTGTGATCAAGGAGCAATGCCTGCCATTGACATACTCTTTATTGACACTTTGCGGCAGTGGCAACGCCAAGTAAATGACCACAAGTCGCCGTTCTACGATTCTAAAAATCTAGCTTTTCAGCATCCTAATGGACTTCCTTTTCAAGGGTTCTTGGAAGCTTTATTTCGAATAGCCAAAGCTAGATTTAAGGGTCATACTTTGAGAGAAAAGTTGGAAAGCTTAGTTTCAAATTGCGAGCAATTTATGAAAGAGGCAAACAGAGCTAAAAAAATCGCTCGCAAAAGACAAGATTTTCAAGCTAAGCAAAAGGTTATGACGTCACCGCGCGTCTCATGCGGGCTATCTCAAAGACAACCCTATTACTGAGCATCAAAATGAAGTTCAATTAAAAAAGCAATTTTTTTTCAACTTTTTGATGTAATATTGTTATCAATAAAAGAATATGCAATATCTGAAAAAATCAATTGTATGTGCGGGTGTGTGCTGTAAAGTCAAATTGCCTTGTGAGTGTAGTTTCTCATATGATGCATCAAAGCAGGGAAGATCCGGGTGGGCTGTTACAATGTTAACTTCTATATTCAAGCTTCTGAGCAGAGGATGTTTGTTTTTGCAATTGACGGTCAGACACACCCATCCCTGCCTCAGCAAGAGTCGTCGTCAATATTGATGATGAACTGTTTTATTTTGATCAACGACGCACGAGTACAAAATAATTGACACGGCGAGAAGAACACAATAAACATAGCCAGGTCAGAGACTTTAGTCTCCCTTATGCTTATTGTTGAATATTAAAACTTTGCGCAATTATCTACAAAGTTCGTGGTTTAATTTGCTGATTAGAAGTTGACCGGCAGACACAAATGGATGTTTGAATATCAACCGATAGGTCATTGGCCTACTCGGCATGCGACAACTCAGCAAGTAGCCAACATTTCAGCTACTGCCAAGTCAGCAAATGAGACTTAGGTGTTCACGTCAGACTTGCTTGGTCATCGCTTGTCAAACTCATTTGGCTAACTTGTGATATTCCAAGTTTCGGCTTGTCCAATTGTTACTTGTTCATTTGCCACTTGCTCAGTTTCATCCTTTATCAACTTCAGCCACTTGCTCAAATGTTGCTGGCTTAGTTGTCACTTGCTCAGTTGTCGCTTGCCCAGTTTGCAACTGCTGACTTGTAGGAGACTCAACCGATATGAATGCTCGTTTGCGGAAGGATAGACATTGAAGTGAAACGGGTTTGGCTCATTTTGTTTTTTCACAAAAAATAATATTGCGGTAGCAAACGATGACTATTTCCATTGCACGTAGCTTCTGTAGTTACCAAAAGGCTATGACCGATTAGAAATCCCTTAAACCGAGGCTGTGGGCCTCAAAAACCACCTAGCAGTTAACAATCAACAACAAATTCGTTAAGATTTGTTAGAGCTTCGGTAGAGAGTTCATCTTGTTGAACCATAGATATACGAAGCCAAGTAACGTAATCACATTTCATATTACGTTTATTTTAACATGGGCACGTGGAGCCCTTCGGCCTTCAAGGTTCGCGCTTGAATATTTGCTACTGCCACCAAGATCTGCACCTACACAGAAAACAAAAACTAGGCTACATTGAAAAAAATTTCACATCAAAGGTTTCCAACATCACATGATATCCTCTTCAGGAATAACATACAGTAATTTTATGTACATCTCAACAAAATAAAATGGTTCAATATTAAATTTATTAATAGGAATAAATAAAAACTGCACAGTACTTTTGACCAGCTCAACACTCAATAATCCTCTATTACAAGTATGCGAAACTACCAGGAATAACCTATTAAGGCTTGGTCAGTCCGAGGATAAAGATTCAAAACCAACCAACCAACCATGTTTCGATTATGCAATTTTTCCTGTGCAGTATTGCAATATTCGCCAGTTTCATTTTTGCGTCAAACAAAGAAGGGGGGTTGTGGCCCATAACATCTTGGCTAGTACAAAAGTTATAAAAAGTTAATAGAAGAGTTTTTAATTATTACAATTTGCTTACATCATCTAAATTTGTAAAGTTTGTGTTATTTTGCTAGGAAATGAATTATTAACAACGTTCGGCAGCAAATCAAAATTGATATGAAGCGGTGTTTTATCTGAGTTTTTCATTTGTGTTAGTGCACTGTTACCAGCTAATTAAACTAACTTCCGCTAACGTTTGCTGTAGCTTACATATCTTTATTCTCGTGCTAGGAGAGTTTGATGCAGATTGACCCCTCTTCTGAGTGAAATGCAACAATAACACCACTGGTAGATGTGTTTAGAAGCAAAAGAAGAAATTGTATTTTCCTTACCTGTCGTAGGGCCAATCCAGTGAGTTTGTTTACTGTTTAATCTTACATGGGTCCTGGTTAGAGAGGTAACCACAGAGCTTTAGAGGTGATCATCCTTCCATTGTATACACTGATTACTTTACATTTAAAATAACTAAAAGATGAACTATCCTACACTTCGGTTAACTCTAAATTATAGAAAAGGCAAAATTACTCTATGGTATGCAATAACTTATGCACTATATTGTCATTTTGAACTTCCATTCTGTGTCGAAATAAAAGTTTGTTTTCTAATGTTCAAGGTGATGTCACTGCTTTAGCGTTCCGTATTAAAATTAGATAAATACCACATTCTAGGTAAACCATTAGAAACCTTCTACTTGTTGAATGTAAAGAGCGTTTTAAATGTTACTGTGCTTGATAGCATTGACAGCGCTTGAGGAAAATATTCCGTTTTTCCCATGTTCTTTCATCAATGGCTCTGATACAATAAAGAATGCTTCTCGAATCTCCATGAAAGCTATCGGTCTCCTACACAACGTACCCCAACCAACGTTAAAATGTAAAAAGTTAAAATGTAATCGAGTACTTGTCTGTGAAGACGTAAGCTGCATTCCTTCTAGCTGAACAACACATAATTTGTAGTGGCGACAGTGTTATAGTCATACACACGCTTAGACAGGCTACATCAAACACTTGTTTTTGTAAAATTACAGTTTAGTAACTTTACAAAGTTTTCTGTGAAATTACACAGCGTATTACAAAAACTTTGACGTAAAGCATCACGTGAGATGTGACGCACCGTGTACAAAACATCCATAAAGTGCATTAGTTGGATCAAAATTATTATTGTTGGGTCTAACATGTTGAGAATCATGGAACTACATCATATCGTGCTGTGTAGTGTGTTTGTATGGATGATTACATCAGTACATTCTCTCCAAAAGACCAAGGTATGCAGTAGATATAACATACAATCGACTGACGATTTGCCGCAATGTGAAGGACAAACCGTTGTTTTGGAACAAGAAAAACAATGCCCTCCAGTTGAAATTGATGAGAATAAGTTGAAAGAGATTATTGATAATGAAACAAAAGGTAAGAAGTCAATGTGTAAAATTAAACCGAAAAAAGCAATTTGCACAAACTTTACTGTCAGAACAGTTTTCTACTTGACTTTTACCCTAAAGATGATACTGTAAAATCTTAGGTTAAACTTCTTTTTAAATCCGAAGTTACCTTTTCTTAATTTGTTGTGCATCAACGTCTTCTGATATGCTTAGATTTCGAAGGATTTATCAGCACTGTAAATTTGAAATAACATAGCCTACTTTAAAGCTTTTGTACCAATATGTTTTGTCTACTATTAAAAATGTTGAGATCAGCGCATGTCGCCAGGAAGGGAGTGAAGTAAGTTTAGCTAAATTTCACTGTGTAGTAGTTTTGCAGAATTTTGAAGCAACTTTTGAAAAATTACAGCTCATCGAGAGCATATTGGATGCAAGTTATAATATACTGTATAATATAAGATAAAATTTGACAAAATTTATTTCACATTATTTTTAAATTAACTAAATTATTGAACAATAAGGTAATTTTTTTTTCTTTAATGTAGCCTACACAAAGAAGAAAAATGAGCAAATTGCAATTTCAAATATGAAAATACACAACATAAAGCTCTAAAACAGTGGTCCCCAACCTTTTTGGGCTTACGGCACCCTACAGGAGAGAAAAATATTTTGTGGCACCCCTGCAGCAGTTTGTTGGAACAAACCGGAACCGTTTCATATCAAAGACTTTGAAAAATAGTATTCATTATCATAGCTTCTCTGCTTGACTTTTAGCTCTAATGTAGTGTGGAGAAAAGTGGTCACGTTCGCTTGTTGTAGCCTACCTTCAGAAAAGCCAATTAATAATAACAACTTCAGAAAGCAACATAAATATAGTAGCCTACCGTAACACAGAAGTTGTACTTGGAGATAAAATGCCACTCTGAAACGGCATTTTGAAAAAAGGCAAAGTGGGCTACAGTTTAATTATTTCAAAGTTAGTGAGAAATTTGTTCTTAGTTTTGCGTTAGAATCCCATTTAGCCTACACCTTGGTGCCCATTCAATGAAGCTACTCTCATTTCTTTCTTGACTATAAGTAGCCTTTTAAACGAAAAATCCATGAAAAACTGTAATAAAATCACCAATTGATGCCATGTCTCCAATGCAAGGATATGTATTTCGAATTTTTATCCAGACGCAGCAGCAACTTCCTGTGTATCAGCTTCATATTTCCGTCGTTACGTATGTCTGTTAGTTTTTCTCCCTCTTTGAGATTCAAAATAACATGAGAGTCCGGTGATGAAAATGAACCTTTTACCCATGCATTCTTTTCTGTTCACATCTTTGGAAAATAATTCTCAACGTTGTTTACAAAGATTCGAAATGCTGTGTAATTAATGGAAGGATTTCTTTCTTTATTGTTTTGGAAATATTGAAGATAGATAAAAAATGAATATGAGAAATAGTTTGCGGCACCCCAGAGTATCATAAATGGCACCCCAGGGTGCCGCGGCACTCCGGTTGGGAATCACTGCTCTAAAACAATTTTCTTCATTTTCCTGCTGATTGCAAACTGGGCTGCAACGAGGTATTATATTTTTAGCTCATCAAGATCGCATCGAAGAAAAAGTTGATGGACTGGTTGATACCTTGCTGCAACTCGTAAAATTGCTGAATAAATCACTGGATGAGAACACTGGTAAATATGACTGATATAAGTTGTAGGTCTATATTCAGTAGCGGATCCAGGGGGTAGGCACTCTCACGTGTTCAAAGTATGCTAGGCTATGTGTGAGGTAAAATGTGTTTTGCATGGAGGTTACTGTTGGGAAAAGTGGTGACACCTCAATTAATTTTCAAAATTTCACAAAAAACTTTAGTTCCACAACTCATAGGCTACAAGATTACAAAAAAAAATTGCCAAATTAAATTATCGAAATCCATCAGTAGCCTAATCCTGAATGGTTTTATTGTAACTTATTTGATAGGCTAATCCTAGCTTTCATTGGAATCTAGTTCTCATTAGATGAATATGGCCAAATACAAAGCGTGCATTTTGAACAATAAACCATTGGGGGATTACAAAATGCACAGATAACAACCAAAAAAATGTAAAATTTATGATCAAGCTTTGGTAAAGAGTTCGCTTTTTTGTAGGCATACCACAGACATAGAAAACAAACTAACTTTAACGGATTTAACATACGATATTTTATAAAATATCTTAAACCGGATGAAGTTACTTTGTTTTGTAATTCTACTTTTCCAATGTCAAATTTTTCTTCATCTTTTTATTATTTTAAAATTCGATCCGGTGCCTCTTCCACATTTTTGTTTGATCGGCTACTACCTATTGAATATTGTAGCCTACTGCCTACTACTGTGCTTTATATTTTTTGAAAGATAGCAATTAAGTTGGCTGCTGAATGTTAATCAACATAAGTTTTCTTTTTGTTTTGTTTTAAGTTTAAAAGCTACATTGTCTATTAGGCTACGGCACCCTATATGAACACATTTATGTAGGTTAAATTTCTGATACAATTTCCTAGAGGATGGAAATTTGTAAAATTTCCAAATTTTTGTCCCAATCAACCTTGATAATCGCATCTTAAAACACGCATTTTAAAAAGGAGTCAATAAATTTATAGATATTCTGCTGCAAGTAGGGCTTTTTGACGAGCATTATTTTAATGATGTTTGAATGTGTCAGCAAAATTTTGGGGTAATAGGTTGGTTGCCATAAAAAAGGAGAAGCCTATAGATAAAGTAAAACAGAAAAGTAAAAAACCGAAAAGCTTGCTCGGTACTGATAAGTTTTTTCCATAATTCTTGAATTTCTTGCTATTTGAAAAACATTTCCTTGGTTTATGTGCAGATATACACTGCGATGTTCCCGCACCGCCTGGGAATGGATCCATTTCCACAAACTTGACCAAACTTTCAGTTGGTGAGAACATCACTTTTACGTGCGACTGTAAATTCTCTCAAACTGGAAACAAAACACGGACTGTCACTTGCCAAGATCATCAAACATGGTCAGGAAATGCCCAGGAATGCAATTGTGAGTGAAATTGTTTTTAGTTTTCACACCATCAATTTATGAAGCAAATATTAGAGCCCACAGTAGCCAACTCATTGATCCATACCTTCTTTTTCAATACTTTCGTTTAAACTCCTAAATTGTAAACAGACAAAAATACTCTAAATTTCATCAACTGGGCGAACAAAATGGTCAACTATGTAGGACACCTTGACAAAGGCTTAAAATTGGAACTGTTTCGGTCAATTTGGGACGTACAGCAAGTTTATTTGCAATAACACCTTAGCAAACAGGAGGGCCACTCTGCAAATCATAGTGACTGGCAACGTTAATGGTTTGAAAACTTATACAAATGCATGAAACTACTAGAAATAATTGTCCATTGGGATTCTCTCAGTCAGAGGATGAAAAGACATTTTAATTCATGCATTTGTGTCAACGGATAATACGAAAAATGCAGTGTTTGGTCAGAACGAAAACGTGATGTGCTCTTGTCCTGACACAATTTAAGTTTCCAATAAGCAGCATTATTAAATTCGATTCAAAGCTTTCGGAATTACAAATGACAAAGTTGTTTCAAGAAGACAATAAAATTCTTGGTAGGCCTATTTGGATTTTGAGTTTGACTCTATGTAGACTACTGTAGTTTGGCTGTCGATATTCCAAATATATTTTCTTTGCAGGCACGTACTGCGATGTTCTCGCACCGCCTGGGAATGGATCCATTTCCACAAACTTGACCAAAGTTTCAGTTGGTGAGAACATCACTTTTACGTGCGACTGTAAATTCTCTCAAACTGGAAACAAAACACGGACTGTCACTTGCCAAGATCATCAAACATGGTCAGGAAATGTCCCGGAATGCAATTGTGAGTGAAATTGTTTTTAGTTTTCACACCATCAATTTATGAAGCAAATATTAGAGCCCACAGTAGCCAACTCATTGATCCATACCTTCTTTTTCAATACTTTCGTTTAAACTCCTAAATTGTAAACAGACAAAAATACTCTAAATTTCATCAACTGGGCCAACAAAATGGTCAACTATGTAGGACACCTTGACAAAGGCTTAAAATTGGAACTGTTTCGATCAATTTGGAACGTACAGCAAGTTTATTTGTAATAACACCTTAGCAAACAGGAGGGCCACTCTGCAAATCATAGTGACTGGCAACGTTAATGGTTTGAAAACTTATACAAATGCATGAAACTACTACTGTAGAAATAATTGTCCATTGAGATTCTCTCAGTGAGAGGATGAAAAGACATTTTAATTCATGCATTTGTGTCAACGGATAATACGAAAAATGCAGTGTTTGGTCAGAACGAAAAGGTAATGTCCTCTTGTCCTGACACAATTTAAGTTTCCAATAAGCAGCATTATGAAATTCGATTCAAAACTTTCGGAATTACAAATGACAAAGTTGTTTCAAGACGACAATAAAACTTTCGGTAGGCCTATTTGGATTTTGAGTTTGACTCTTTTTAGACTGCTGTAGTTTGGCTGTCGGTATTCCAATTATATTTGCTTTGCAGGCACGTACTGCGATGTTCCCTCACCGCCTGGGAATGGATCCATTTCCACAAACGTGACCAAAGTTTCAGTTGGTGATAACATCACTTTTACTTGTGACTGTAAATTCTCTCAAAATGGAACCAAAACACGGACTGTCACTTGCCAGGATCATCAAACATGGTCAGGAACTGCACTGGAATGTGATTGTAAGTGAAATTGTTTTTAGTTTTCATACAATCAATTTATTAAATAAATATTATAGTATCCTTTGGCGTACGCAAGGGGACACTGGACAACACTTCTTCTCTTCAACACTTTTCTTATACGACTGCATTTTAAACAAACACAATATCCTAACATTTCATTAAAATATTGTACCATATATTAAAAGTTGAAATGACGACCCAAAACGTCCACTTTGCGCCAACAAATTGTCTATTAATTTTGGATCTTTGAAAATTTGGCCAAAGCCTATAGCCGTGAGATGTGGACCGTAAACTATCAAAAAATCGCAAGGGAACCATTGGGCTACATAATTTTTTTTTTAAGTTTGAGAACCACTGAATATCCTATAGTATTAATCGCATTGAATGGTGTTAAGTTTATTCCAAGATTAAACATTTGGTGTGTCATTTTTTTATCTTTGGTCCTTTGTTTAGTTTTTCCTGGTACGGTTGGGATGAAAGATGGACGAATCATAGACGATCAAATCAGCTCATCATCTGAAGGACATGCTACCTATTTATCAAAGTATGGAAGGTTGGACAACACATATAAAAAATCTGGTGGAAGTGCCTGGTTTCCTGGAACAAGTTTGTAAAAATAGTTTTAATTCTAATTTGAAGATAAAATAAATTTGCTCGTTGTAACATTCACAGACATAGCCTATACCGTTGGCGTATTTGTAATCTGTAGTTCGCTGCAGAAAATGGAGTATTACATGCAGGTGATATTGTCAGCGTTTACTGATTTGTGATTCACTAAACGTTCTGTTAAAGTAATTACTACAATTGAAAGACCCACGATGTATACCTAAAGTTAAAATTGATCATTTTCACAAACCACGACTGTCTGTTCTTGTTAAAAAACATCATAAGTGGTTGCACTAACCATTCCTCAATCATCATTTTTCTTTTAACGTCCACCACACTACTTCAATTTGCAACCAATCAGCTACTACTTCAATGCCAATAATAATCAGCGTGCCACAGAGTATGTGCAGTGCCGGATTTTCCACTAGATTGAAGAGGCGGAAGCCTAGGGCCTCTAGATTTAGGGACTTCAAAATATAAGATGTATCACGCATAGGCTGGCTCAAAATCTCGAAAACAAATTTTTCTTTTAAATCTTACTTCAGTTTGTAATAATGTTCCTTTTGGTAAATGTATCTCCTATACACCAAGTTTTACTATAATATATAAGCGTTTGACCCTGGTTCATCTGGTTTAAATTTTTTCAAAATATCGAATTTTTGCTCATCCCTGAAACTGCTCACTCGCTATCTTCTAATTCACTCTAGCATCTTAATGGACGCAATAAGAGGCAGTAACACAAACTTGTGACAAGCAAAGTGGTTTTATTAGCAACTTCATGAACACTGACACGTGTATTACTCTCAAAATGTCGAATGCTACCACATTTCAGGTATGATTTTCTTTGTGCACCGTTTTGAATTCGGTTTCTGAAAGAGGCTGCTTTGTCTTCACGGAGATCTTTCACTTTGATAGTGAAATTGTTTTTGATCTTGTGATTTCGCTACCGCAGACTGTTGGTATAGTCTGTGACAAGCCTAGGGACACCGGAAGTGGGGGTGCGGGGAGGGCGGATGCCACCTCTGCCCTCTATTTTGCTGTAGATGGGGGGAAATGGTGCCCTTTTAAGGTCATGTAAGCTACTGCACCTTTTGCAATATAAAAATTTCTGCTATTCGCTTTTAGCCTAATCATAATCTTTCATTTTTGCCTCAAAAAAATTTTCACGACACAAAATTTTCTATCACAGGAGATTACGTCATTTAACATAGCATGATGCCCTTCCGTGCCATTATTCTTTGTATACCGGACACTTTTTGTATCATACTGTTGTTGTATAGTGTAGGCTAAGCAGTGGTTGTTTGCAAGAGTTTGAACTTTGGGGAAAGCAATTATCCTTGTTAGTAATATTCAAAGACGAAACTTTATTTCAAATCTAAAGAATAAGCAACTTTTAGTTAATTTACTGAATATGCCAAAATAATTCCTAACAGTTATAGAAACAATTGGTGTGCTTGATGACACGAGTCATACAGAGGAATGCGAATTGGTGGTTTTCCCAGCAGAAAATAAAAATGGCCTTACAAATAAAGAAAATAACGAAGATTTTCTACAAACCCGAGTTATACAAGAGGTTGCAGGAAAGGTTGAAGTATTCCATCCGAGCATGGAAGACCAGCAAGATCGCTCCGACCCAAGCAACACTTGAAAACATAAATGAAGGAAAGTTGCCAAATTAGGCTACTAGGGAAAGAAAATAGAAAATTGTAACAAACAATAGCTGAGAAGGCAAACCTCAACCGTTAGAAGAAACCTATGATGGTGGAAAATTACACTCAGTTCTTAGGAGGAGTCGATCTCCTTGATCCATTTCTCATCGATCCATGATCGACGATCTTAGAATCGAGGAGTCGATCACGATCGTTGATCTTGATCAATTTCTCAATGACTATACCGACCTCGACTAACAAGTAAGAAGTGGCCGTGGTGTCTTTTCTCCAATTTTGTAAACATGTCTGTGGATGCAGCTTGGCGCTTGTAGGCTACAAGGGGATTGGGTAGATATATGAACCACCAGCAATTCAGAAGAGCTGTACATGTGGTGCAAACATTGGTAGCCAAACTTTAGGATAAACCACTTCGATTTGGGCCAAGTAGAATGTAGTTGGTTTGTTGCAATTTTGTTACAGTAGGCTATATTACAAAACATAAGGTTTTAAACCTACACCATTGGCGTGGTAACACAATAAACACCAGCAACTTTGGTTACTGTTTTACACATCGCAGCAAATAAATGCATAAAAAAACGGATTCCCTTAAACGCGACTTCCCAATGTTCCTAAATAGGAACACACCTGTTTGACAAAAACAAACAAAAAATTTGAAAAGAAAAATATTCCAAAATGTTGAGTATCAATGGTTATGCAAAATTATTATGCATGTTGATCAATTTCCATTCTTAAAAGTTGAAAACCCCGCCTGATGTGATAATTTTAAATCATATTTCGTTTTTTTTTATGCTTTAGTGATCACAGAAATTCTACACTTTCAAAGGTTTATAACTTAAAAAGTAGGCTACAGGCTCAATTTTTCTCAAATAAACACGATTTGCTGAAAAAACTGAGCTCTACAACTGTACAAAATTTTATAAAAATTCTTGACTATAATTGGTGACAAAATGAAAATTCTGGATGATTTCACAAAGAATAACCTTCAAGTAAGAATAGGCTATTAAAGAAATCTATAATTTTCTACGCACATCTGAGTTTGGTTATTAAGGGGTTAAGCTCTGAGCTCGAAATGTGTTACAAAATGATGTGTCAAGAAGATGTCACAATGGAAATTAACATTAATTAAACAGCAAGCGCTATTAAGCTACAGAAAAGCAATAAAAGTGTTGTTTTCAAGGATTTGTGAAATTCAGAACTCTCACTACCATCCTCATCCACTAATTATTAAATTTCAATGTCTACCGGAGCTGCTTGAACTAAGCTAGTAAAAATTAAAAGTTATAGGCTATTTTATGACCTAAAACAGGAAATATAACTTTTGAATAACTTTGTAACTTCTTAAATAAAGCTCATAACAAAATAGTTCTTTCACTGATATCCGTTTCACAACTTTCTGTATCCTCAAAAGAAATATGGCTTTAATGACTTTTCTTGTCCCTAGCTTATCATATCAACGATTTCATCAAATTACCTCTAAAAGTGACGAGCATTTCTATTATTTTAACTTTTTGCAGAGGAAGTTGGTGAATGGCTGCAAGTGGATTTGCAAAGTTCTACCCTCATCACTGGCGTGACGACGCAAGGATTCGCTGTTGATGAGCCTAGGTTATGTGTTACAAAATTCAAGATATCTTACGGGGGATCCGAAGATCAAATGCAATTTATAAAGGGGAATGATGGACAAGACGTAGTAAGTTTATTAGTTGTTCAAATACGCAAAATTAATTGAAACACGGCTGTTCAACAACAAAGTGCTGTAATTTGTTGAAAGTTTTGTTCAAAAATTGCGCTTGAATTTAAGACGAGTTAATAAAACTTGAATTAAATAACATGTAGCCTAAAGCTTCAAATCGTCAAAGGCACGCATATTTTTAGGCCTATTATAGCGTTATAATGGCTGTCTCGCAATGTTTAAGCTCCAAAAAAGCTTAGTTTTATAAAATTATTATAAGGTAATAATTATTTGAGCTGAGTAAGTTAATGGTTTTTTGGTTCCCTCTCTACTTTTGGCTCATAATTCATTTGCAGGCCGGGTCCATAGCGCCCTCTTGTGGCACGACAGAAAGTCGTATTTTGAAGCTCATTATAACTTAAAAGTAATATTGCTATTGCTAGCAGCAGCCACAGCAGCAGCAGTCGACTGAACATCACTGAATAGCGCTTGAACACGAGTAGAATCCTTCACAGCTGCGTTGTTTATTGACTCAACCTTTAACTTTCGAAGAATAGAATTCAATAACACCAAAAATGAAAGCACCCGAACGACTAATAACTCCACCACCAAAACTTAGTTCAGCATACTGTCGTTCTACATATTAACTTCATTGAAAGAATAGAATTGCCATCCTAGTGTGCACACTTAACTTCGGAATTTTAGAACTGCATTTTCGTTAGGAATCATGGTTTAAGTTTCTTAAAAAAGAGCTCTGGATTTGATTGGGAAGGCGCAGCCACAAGCATTGCAAGCTCTACACGCGACCATATAACGCAACACAACGGTAGATCTACGTGTCGATGAAGTACAGTAGAAATGCGATTTAAGCATCATACAAAATTGATTGCTAGATTGAATTCCGAGAGCAACAGCTCGCGGTATTGATAATTGAAGAGAATATTCCAGAATCAGAGTCGACGCCAGTGCAGCGAAGCGCGTTACGTCAGAGAGAAAGCTCTCGAGCGCTACAGTTTGCTTTTAAATAATACAAATGTATCCATATGTAGGCTACGAAACAAGCTGGAATTTATAAACTGTACAAAAACGAATAACTTTATTTATATACCAAAGACAGGCAAGACACAACAATACCACAGGGTTGAGCTATACAACAGCATATTTTAGCCTACATATTTACAAATAGTTTGACAGTCAAACGTTTTCGGCTTAACTTAAGCCCTCATCAGGATTCTGAAAATATTTATAAAAATGCAATAAATTTCAACTTCTTGAAGGTAACTAGCTAACTGACTATAAGCATCAAGAAACACGCAGCGATTGAAAGCAATAGTGTGGAAAACTGACAGACAGACGAAAACAAATTACATTATGAAAAGGCAACTACATGACTACAAAAGAATTTGCACCACGAGGTACGTGATACATCTAGTAAATGTTGAGGAGAATGGACACGCCTCCCGCAAATAATTGTTTGTTTAAATTTGGATTGTAGCGTTTGATTAACAGCGGTTCCTGAATTTTTGTGTCAAATTGGGATTTGCCTTTGCATAAAATTTTGACATACATGTGCGTGTGATTCGGCATTGACGTACATCGGTATGAGCATCTGAACTTTAGAGACTTAAAGAAAAGTGCCATCAAAGACCATATCATGGAGTGTTCTTTTTTGCACAAATCGAAAATTCTCTACTGACTCATTTAAAATTTTATGCAAAGGCAAATCCCAATTTGACACAAAAATTCAGGAACCGCTGTTAATCAAACACTACAACCCACATTTAAACAAACAATTATTTGCGGGAGGCGCGTCCATTCTCCTCAACATTTACTAGATGTATCACGTACCTCGTGGTGCAAATTCTTTTGTAGTAGTTGCCTTTTCTTAATGTAATTTGTTTTTCGTCTGTCTGTCTGTTTTCCACACTATTGCTTATAATCGCTGCATGTTTTTTGATGCTTATAGTCAGTTAGTTAGTTACCTTCAAAAAGATGAAATTTATTGCATTTTTATAAATATTTTTAGAGTTCTGATGAGGGCTTAAGTTAAGCCGAAAATGTTTGACTGTTAAACTATTTTTAGCATGAAAATCGCTTTTTTTACAATTTCTTGCTATGAATAAATGGCCCCGTCGTTGTAGCCTACCATTTTCTTTTTAGGAATGAATGGATGAATCAAATTCATCTGCAAAACCGAGTTTTTTTTACTTGTTTTTAATTTTTCATTACATTGCCACTAGGGCTTGGTTGATGGTATTTGAATATGTTAAAGAGTGTTACGCTTTATATCGCAGATATTCACAAGAAATGGAACTGCGAACGCTCATATAACAAGTCTGTTCAATCCTCCAATAATTGCAAGATATCTTCGATTTTCCATTAGAGAGTGGATCACCGGTCCCTATGTTCGATTGGAGTATTTAACTTGCTGAAGGATCAAAGTTGAAGTGTTTGTTCATTTGTTTGCTAAGTTTGAAATACCTCATGCACACTCATTTTTTTAAGAGACAAAACCATTTACCTTTCAATTAGTTGTTCTACTTCATGTTCATCGATTAACCAGTATTGGGGGATTTTTTATGGCAATTACGTTTATGGCAGTGGCTTCCAGTAGCGTTGACAGAATAAGGTTTTCTTTGGATGAGATGTTTCCCTGAGAAGTGCCTTGATTTGAAACTCGAGGATCGTATTGGTACCGAGCCCAGATTATCCACTCAACGTCCCTAGTGGTTCCCAATCTTTTTTGATGTTCTCTTCCCTTTGTTAATTCCGAAACTCGTCGTTTCTTCTCTATTACCTAGAGCACGCAGAATGGGTAAAATAATGAAGCGTAGATTTTTGAATAATTAAAATGCATACTATCCGTTGAATTACCATGTTAACCTGTTAACAGTGGCGCCGCCAGACCTTCAACAATGGGGGGGGGGGAATATTGACAGTGCAAGACAGTGGCGTAGTCAGGAACTTTGAAAGGGGGGTGACGGCTGACGGGCGAAGTTCGATGGCGTGGTTGCCGAAGGCGACATTTAGCGGCGGGGGGTCTGGGTGGCCCCCACCAGAAAATTTTGAAAAATTACTTTCAGTTTGGTGCATTCTGAGAGCATTTTCAACAAAATTGTGGGTATGAATATTCCTGTAAAATGGTGCTGTCCGGTGGCATAGCAAAAGGATAAGATCATGTTTTCTTCGGCATTTTTCGGAAATATAGCTAAGTCTCCATGTTTTCTTGTTGCTAATTCCAGGCTGAGATATTTGAATGTTTGGTATTGGCAAAACTCGCTCTTTTTAATGCAGTTTCGTTTAAAATTAGTCAAACTTTGTTTTAGAGATATTGGTTGATTGCTTTTTTTTGCGAGATTATTAGGCGACAATTTTATTATTTATCAATTTTCTCCTTGGTTAATCCAAAAAGCAATCTTATTCCGGTAAGTCACTAACTTTTATGCTTTAAAGTCAACCAAAGTTTAGAAAATGTAACGTCATAGACGTCATACATCTTGATGAGTATCAAACAAAAAGCTTTGAGACAATGAAGTTACTTTATTATTGATATATTCAAGCTTTGTATAACGAATAGCTGCTTAGACGTTAATCTAGATTCTAGATCGAACAAGCGATCTCAGCAGTTACAGATGGCTTGCATCCTTGCACAGCTTGACGTGAAATCATAAGCTAAAGCTTTTCCTGCAAACAATGTATTAACATCCGTAAATTCATTTTGAAAGGTTGAAACCCCCCTCCCTTGGCTACGCCACTGGTGCAAGACATGCAAGACAGTGATGTATTATTTAATTCTCTTGTTTTCTACTGCTATTGTCTACTGCAATATAGCCTACAAAAAGATCCACATTTTTGACATGTCTGATCTGTTGAAAGAAATAAAATTCAAAATAAATCACCGTTTGATTCCGTATGGGACTTGCAACTGCCATGGCTAGCGAAATTCTGCGTAGCTTTTTTCCAGATTGAAAAACCTTTTTTTACAAATGATTATCCAACAGTCTGTTGGTTAAATATGCCTCATGATTTTGACTAGTCTGTTAGTTGGCAGAGAAATTATCAAATACTGTACTGAAACGCTGTGAAAACGTTTTTCCATGATTGGAAAATACAGATGTTAAAACATAGTAGATATATCAAACGCAGAGGCAGTAGCGCACCAAGAAAAAAGTTAGGGGAGGGGCTATTTCAGAAATGTATGCCGAGTGATTTGCCACAACAGTGACAGTGACTATAAAAGGCATTCACAGCCAGTGGCGTAGCCGCGTAGCCAGGAATTTTGCAAGGGGGAAGTTTTGGTGGACGGCCGCCGGGCGAAAGCTGACAATGTGTTCGCCTAAGACGACACCCAGCAGTGGGGGTCTGGGGGCCTCCCGCAGAAAATTTTGAAAAATACTCTTAATTTGGTGCATTCTGAGAGCATTTTCAACAAAAATGTGGGTATGAATATTCCTGTAAAATGGTGCTGTCTGGTGGCATAGTAAAAGGATAAGATCATGTTTTCTTCAGCATTTTTCCGAAATAAAGCTAAGTATACAGTATAAGTTTTCTTGTTGCTAATTCCTGGCTGAGATATTTGAATGTTTGGTATTAGCAAAACTCGCTCTTTTAATGCAGTTTCGCTAAAAATTAGGCAAACTTTGTTTTAGAGATATAAAGAGACTGAAAACATCATTCTCAATATCGTGACGTAACACGCGTGCCAAAGGGGAGGGGGTGTTGAATTGAAATCCCCACACACCCTCCTTTGGCTACGCCACTGCTCACAGCCCACAACCCACCGGTTGCCGATGCATCAGGATTCGTTCTCTCAATCAGATTAGAAGTTGGCCTAGTGAACCCCATGCTACTGGCACAATCAGCTTCCTCATCCCTACGTCCACTCTTGCAATCTTCTATAGATCTAAACTTTTTTGTCATGTATGACAAAATTAAATTAGCTTTCCGTTTGCCAACACAAATAAGAGCGAAAACAACAACTAGCACGAAAAAAGTTTGAAACAAAACACTAATTTTGCAAATAATAAATTTGATGTGGATGTTTTTTTTACTAACAAAACATTCAAATTTAGTTCGTATTTTCAACTAAAGTCCCAGATGCCTTCGTTTCTCTGCTCAAACGTCGTATACAGTTTTACATGTCCGTGTGAAAAGTAAAGAACATGGAGGTCATGAACATTTTAATGAGGTCATGAGTAAATAAGAAGCACCTGAGGCAAACAACTGTGTATTGAGACGAGGATTGTATGATTTTATTAGCAAAGCCTCGTGAATTTTATTGTCGAATTCGGTGGAACATTTACGCATAATTCTAAACGACTCCAAGGATGGTTTGTTATTAGAACATGTTTGACAATCGAATATGTGATCTTTAATGGCACTTATTTACTCAACGTCTTTTCTTGATACGTCATATGATGCGTCTTTGCCTCGTGTAATTTAAACGCCATGTGATGTGCCTTTCTCCTATGCTATGCCGTTTCATTTTGCATTTCGTTTTTTCAATTTAGTGTTTAGATCAGTTATTCATTTTCAGTGTAGATATGATAAGCAGTTATTTTTTTGTTAGTTGATAAGGGCTAACGTGTGTATGGCCGAAAACGTTTGTAGCTTATAGTTTATGTTCAACTAGTTATAAAAAATGTATTTGGTTTGTATGGTGAAATCTAATATAATCTTGATTCTATATTGAGTTGATTATAGATGTCATTTCAAAAACACCACGAGGGCCACTCAGAACCTTCTCGCGGGCCACGGGTTGGACACCCCTGAGCTAGTATAAGAGTTCTAAAAAGTTAATACAAGAGTTTTTAATTGTTAAAATTTGTTTAAGCTTACATCATCTGAATTTGTAAACTTTGTGTTACTTTGCTAGGAAATGAATTATGAACAACGTTCGGCATCAAATCAAAACTGATATGAAGTTGTGTTTTATCTGCGTTTTCATTTGCGTTCGTGCACTGTTACCAGCTAATTAAACTAACTTCCGCTAACGTTTGCTGTAGCTTACATCTTTATTGTCGTGCTTGGAGAGTTTGATACAGATTGACCCCTCTTCTGAGTAAAAATGCAACAATAACACCACTGGTAGATGTAGATAGAAGCAAAAGAAGAAATTACATTTTCCTTACCTGTCGTAGGGCCAATCCAGTGAGTTTGCTTACTGTTTAATTTTACATGGGTCTTGGTCCTGGTTAGAAACGTAACCACGGAGCTTTGGAGGGGATCATCCCTCCATTGTATACACTGATTACTTTAGATTTAGAATAACAAAAACAAGAAATAGCCTACTTGCAGGTGTTCCAGACAATTGTTCACTAAATCAAACGTCATATAAAACCGTTCAGGTCTACTGAATCTTAGCGTATTACGTAATGGAATTTTTCCTAAAAAATGAGCCAAGATTGCACCATCGTTCGTAAGACTTGTATCACACCTGTTAAAACATTACATCATCGTTAAATCTTCAATTACGAGATATGGTGTAAGCCAAAGCCAACAGGTGCTGGAATTGCTTTACAATGCATATGGATTTTTACGTCACAGTAGCTGCCTACGTGCGTTTGAGATATTGCAATGTATTCTAATCATTCGTAAAATTGTTACTTGAAAGTTGATCGCATATTGAACTGTTTGCTTAGTGCTTGCCAGCTGGACAAAATTTCCGTCTTTATCTAAGTAGTTTGGATTGTAGTGACAAGATTTTAGTGGTATATTGCGTTGCATTCCATTTTCGACAGCCAGTTGGCTAATTTTACAGAAATACAGTTCTCGAATAGACGTTACAGAAGAGTGTTTCTTTTCAGTCATTACATACAGACGAACGCTGTGACCATAAATAATAAAGACGCAGTTGTTGGTTGGTAGGCTGCAGAAGCAAAAAAATAATAAAGACGTATTGATTCTGGTTGGTAGTCTACAGAAGCAAAAAATAATACAGACGTTTCTTCTCAGTTGGTACTGAAGCATTTCAAGCTAAACATTAAAGACGTTTCTTTGTTGGTTCTTAAGCAAGAAAAAGAAAAAAAAAAAATTTTTGAAGAAGTTTATCATTTCATCTGGAAGCAACATTAACATTCATTGGCAAGAAAAAAGATTAAAGACAATCGAGCTGTGCTTGAAGATTCAAGTGGACGAATCCAAGCAAGTTTTGTGGAACTTTAGGACTTCATATATATACCCCTACAACTACGGTATTGTGCCTTTAAATTATTTTTGTATTTTTACAGTCTTTGCAGTTAAGTTTTTTATAACTACTGTAATAATTTTGTGTGTTTGTGTAACTTAATTTTTTAATTGTTAAATTTAGCCCCAAAATTTAATATGTCTACACTCGGTGGCGACAAGGACTCGACCGCCGTCGGCTCGACTGAGTTTAAGCCGAATGATGTTCTTTGCGGTCGGGCAGGCCATTCTGGGGAGGGACCCAACGATGAGGCTAAGTCAGTTCGAGAGGCCCGGCATCTTAGAAGGGATATTTTAACTCAAATTGGGGAACTTTCTGTAGCCCTAGGTTCTTTGAGTGATAAGCAGGAACTGTTAATTTTTCGATCTAACTTATCTACTTTAGAAGAGGAATTACGGCATATTCATGCTCTTTTGAGTAAAATTTTCAACTTTGCAATTTTGGCAGAACTTCGTGATAAGGTAGATCCCGAATTTAACTCGTTAAAAAATAACTTCGAACAAAAAGTAAGTGAGTTCTCAGATGTGTTGGATGCTGACATACATTCTGAGGATAGCGCCTCAAATGTAAGCACTAGGATGTCTAAGAGTTCGTCTCGGATAGTGGCACAAATTAACCTACAGCTAAGATGAGAGGAGCTCCAGATCCAAGCTGAGGCCGAAGCGAGAGCTGCTGAGGCCATGGCGAAAGCTGAGGCCATACAAGCTGAGGCCAAAGCAAAAGCTTCTGAGGCCGCCGCGAAAGCTGAGGCCGAAGTAAGAGTTGCTGAGGCCGCCGGGAGAGCTGAGGCCATACGAGCTGAGGCCAAAGCAAACGCTGCTGAGGCCGCCGCGAAAGCTGAGGCCGAAGTGAGAGCTGCTGAGGCCGAAGCGAGAGCTGCTGAGTTCTCACTCAAAGACGCTCAGTTGAGGGTTGAACAACGTAAAGAGGTAGCTTTGGCTGATTATCGATCAGATGTGGGCTTCCGGCGTAGCTCTAAGAAGGGCTCTTCTAGGCATTCCAGAAGTGAACATTAATCGCGGTTAAATTTACATAACCTTTTCTAGACGCCTATTCAATCTGTAAGTGGACTAGTACAATCCACATATTTTCAAGCTGTTTCAGGAGGTCTCGGGGCCTCTGCTAAGGATCTTCCGAAAGATATAAAGCCAAGGCCTGCGAATTATAGCCGAACTCCTCCCCCAGAGCGTACAGGTCACGGGGCCGCCATTAGCAGTAATATTTTGCCCCCTTGGCAGTTTTCCACGCCGCTAGGTTTTGATCGCCCAGCTACACGTAATTTGAGTGGTTGTGAGAGGCGTGTCGCGTCTACTGATTTTAACGTTCGTGAGGATCGTGATCGGGCTGTGCATGTGACTGAGCCCCTCAGTCCCTTAAGGAATATAGCTTGTCTTCTCCCGCTAAATCGAGTTCTCAACGGCAGGATTGCTTTTTTGAATACCAAAATAGTAGGACGTTTTTCGATAAGGCGGCCTTGATTGGTTACGATGGTAACAATATGCCATTTATCTTCTTTAAAAATCGTGTTACGGCCTTAATGGCAGCTTCGCCCTTTAAAGGAACTCGTTTGACTTTGTTGCAAGCAGCTTGTGTTAGGACAGCTGCGCAAACGATTGCTAATTTGGTTTCTGACACTCCTGGCTTGTCAGAGGAAGATAGGATAGAAATGTCATTAGCTCGCTTGTCCCAACGTTTTGGAGTTCGTGGAGGTCTTTTCGCCAAACCAGAAATTAGAAAGTATCGTTATGGTAGCAAATTAACTTCGATCTCTTCCAGTGATTTGAAGGAGTTTAAAGATGAATTGTCGCAGTGTCTGCTTTACGCGCAAGCTTATGGTCAGCGAGATAAATTGGAAGGACGTTTTGTTTTGGATTTGGCTAAGCGACTCCCGTTTGACGCTAAACAACGCTATCTTGACTTTTTAGGTGATCAGTATGGTAACACTGATGAGCCTACTTTTCAGAGTTTATTCGATTTTGTAGTACGGGAGGAAACGCGTAAGTCGACTGATTTTAGCATTATGCTAATGGGCGATTCTGGTGAGTCGCAGCATTTTAAAAAGTTTGGCAAAGGAAAATTGCCTTCATGTCGGGTTAGGCAGACGTCGGTAAAACCCCATGATAATGTGCTGTCAGGTAGTTCGCAGTACTCGACTGTTGTTGGCGTACCACGCGGTGGTGAGGCCAGACGTAAGGACTACCGGCATATATTTATTGTTCGTCACGGGGTCAAGTCGAACATCATTTTTTGTCTAATTGTAAAAACATTTTGCGCTTGACACCTAAAGATCGGAGAGATGTTATTGTGAAAGCTGGAAAATGCTTGAATTGTTTGCGCCAGCATATGGTTAGGGACTGTAATCATGCAAACAACTGTCGTCAATGTGCGCCTAACAACGATAGGAAACACTTTTTTCTTCTGCATGATTTTTATGTGACGTCACGTGATTCTCTGGATTCGATCGGCAAAGATGATGCTGGTGCCAGAGTTTCTGTGCGTAATGTTAAGATTGGAAATGTTAAAGCAGCCTTTAACCGCGTTACTGCTCCTCGTATTTTGAATCCAATGACGGGTAAATCATAGTTGGTGTATTGTCAGCATGATCCAGGTTTGCAGTTGACTTTTGTTTCGAGTGATTTGGTCTGCGAACTTGGCGTTAAACCGTATGACAAAGCGTCGTTTAAAATGGATACTCTGGCTTGTCAGAAACCTACTTGTGCTAACCTTGTTACTCAACATCAAGTCGTTAGAGACGGATGAACTGTTTTGTGATATAACTTCGGTGGTTAACCCAGCTTGGGCTGACGATGTTAAAACTTTACCGCATAAGCAGGATTTAAGTGGTTTCCGTCATTTTCGTGACGTGAATATGTTTCATTTGAATGATTGTAGTACTGTAGATGTACTGATTGGCAACGACAACGCTTATTTGATGTGGGCTAAAGAAGAGCGTGTTGGTGAGAATCGTAGTGAACCGCATGCTTTACTCACTCCTCTCGGCTGGTTGGCTTGTGGTGGTAAGTCACCCTTAGATGAAAGCGTTGCTAACGTGTGCATAGTGCAGACGTCTTTAGAGTCTGATGTCATCTCTGGCTTTCAGCGTAAAATTGAGTCTCGTGATATGGAAATAGCAGACCTGAATAAAGTCATTCAGGATTTGACGTTGCAAAGTGAAACCTGTGAATTGTCTCGCAATGACATTTTGGCTAAAGAACTTGTTGAACCGAATATTGAGTTGAAAGATGGTCGATTTGAGATACCTGTACCGTTGAAGGAAGATATTGATTTAGCCTACCTAACAATTTTGTGTTGGCGTCAGATAGAGTTGCTGCTTTAAGAAAGAAAGCTTAAAAGAACCTGAACTTCGTGATTTTCTTACCGACACCATGAAAGATCTTAAATCTAATGGTTATATTGAGCGTGCTGGTGAAGCAGGAAATGTAAAGGGTTCTGAGTGGTATTTACCATACTTTGTTACGTCACAATTAAAAAAGCGCATTGTTTACGATGGCAAGTCTGAATTTCGAGGAACTTGTGTTAATGATGTAATGTTTTCGTATCCTGATTTGTTAAACCCTCTGGCAGATCTCTTGGCTAGAGTTCGGCTTAATAGATTTGGTTTCGTGGCCGATATGACTAAATACTTTTTTCACATTTTGGACTCTTCAATACGCAAGCCCTATTGAACTTATTACGTTTATTGAACTGCTTATTACGTTTATTGAACTGCTTACGTACACAGGCAGTGCCGTTCGGATCGTGAACGAACGCCCTTTGGTACCTTTGAGTGACGACCTTAGGGATTTTACTGTCATCACCCCTGCCTCACTTTTGACCCCATACTTGGACCCATACTGTGCTGTCGGGAAATCACATGATCGTGACCAATTAAGAGGGGATTATTGGTTCAATTTGTCACTTTCTCAGCAGTTTTGGAGCAAATGGATAGATTTTTACTTGCCAGGTCTTCAGGGCCGGAAAAAATGGCTAAAAATGGCCGATAATTTGGAGCCTGGTCAACTTGTAGTGGTGGGTTCTCTTCAAGACAATGGTAAACGTGGGAAGTATCAACTTGCGAGGGTGCATGAGGTAGTTCCACAAATTAGGAAAGGGAAGCCTGTGGTTCGTAAAGCTAAAGTTGCCGTTTGCAACTATGATGAGAGTACGGGGAAAGTGAAAGTAGACTACGTGTTGAGGGATATTTCGTGCCTCGCCCCGTAAAGAACACATAAGTGTTAGGGTTTGAGCCTGGTTTTGTCTACGGTGGCCGACACTTGCCTGAGCCCGGAACAGTCGGTTATTATCGCAACCATTGTATATAGCGTCATTTTAGCGTGTACTTATGGTACCAATTTCATGTATCGTCGTGTATTATTCGTATTGTTGTTCATTCCTTGCATGCCCTTTGTATTTGCGTATTAACTTAAATGTGAGTGATTCAAACAATTTGTGTATCGTGTGTTTTTATTCATTGGCTCACAATTGTCGTCAATTCTTTTTTAGTTATGCCATGTCAGATTGTCATAACTAGGGGTCGCTATGTTCCAGACAATTGTTCACTAAATCAAACGTCATATAAAACCGTTCAGGTCTACTGAATCTTAGCGTATCACGTCATGAAATTTTTCCTAAAAAATGAGCCAAGATTGCACCATCGTTCGTAAGACTTGTATCACACCTGTTAAAACATTACATCATCGTTAAATCTTCAATTACAAGATATGGTGTAAGCCAAAGCCAACAGGTGCTGGAATTGCTTCACAATGCATATGGATTATTACGTCACAGTAGCTGCCTACGTGCGTTTGAGATATTACAATGTATTCTAATTATTCGTAAAATTGTTACTTGAAAGTTGATCGCATATTTAACTGTTTGCTTAGCGCTTGCCAGCTGGACAAAATTTCCGTCTTTATCTAAGTAGTTTGGATTGTAGTGACAAGTTTTTAGTGGTATATTGCGTTGCATTCCATTTTCGACAGCCAGTTGGCTAATTTTACAGAAATACAATTCTCGAACAGACGTTTCAGAAGAGTGTTTCTTTTCAGTCATTACATACAGACGAACGGATCCGGGAACTTTATGTTACAATTTTCCCACGAAGAGATTGTGGTTTACCGCTGTGACCAGCAGGTTAACTATAAATTACAGAAAAGGCAAAATTACTCTATACTATGAAATAGTTTATACACAATATTGTCATTTTTAACGCCCATTCTGTGTCGAAATCAAAGTTTGTTTTTTAATGTTTAAGGCGATGCCACTGTTTTAGCGTTCCGGGTTAAAATCAGATAAATATCACATTCTACGGAAACGATTAGAAACTTTCTACTTGTTGAATGCAAAGAGCGTTTTAAATGTTACTGTGTTTGATAGCATTGACAGCGCTTGAGGAAAATATTCCGTTTTTCACACGTTCTTTCATCAATGGCTCTAATAAAGAATGATTCTCCATGAAAGCTGTCGGTCTCCTACACAACGTACCCCAATCAACGTTAAAATGTACAAAGTTAAAATGTAATCAAGTACTTGTCTATAAAGACGTAAAGCTACATTACTTCTAGCCAGGGGTATCTAGAGAAGGGGATATGAAGGCTCGCAGCGATTGCCTTATTCTCATGACACTACCAGGGCGGTAGTTTGTAGTGCTTTAAACATGTGGTTCTTTTTAAAATCGTAGAAAGTTTTGTAGTGCAGCTGGTACAATAAGTTATAGAAGACAGTTAGCAAATGTTATGTAGAGTGTATTTAAAAAACACTTGTTCACAAAGACAGTTGAGAAGTTACCAGTAAGCTGTTTTTGATAACAAAGCCTTTGCAAGAGGCTAGATGTAAAGCAAGTATATGGGTAGTTGAATTAACAAGCAACCACGAGCATGCTGTGAATATCCAGGCCTGATGTTAATAGCGCAATGCAAGTTATCATAACAAGATTTATTAAACTACTGTCGGTGCCAATTGTAATTTTACGATAAACACAGATTATTCACGATAAACAAAAGCCCTTCTATTGTCAGACGTAATAAAATCATTCGTATCCCTTTCTTTAGATATCCCTGCTTCTAGCTGGGCAACACATAGTTTGTAGTGGCTGCAGTGTTGTGCAACACATAGTGTGTAGTGGCTGCAATGTTGGGCAACACATAGTTTGTAGTGGCTGCAGTGTTATAGTCATACACACGATAAGACAGGCTACATCAAACACTTGTTTTTTGTAAAATTACAGTTTAATAACTTTACAACATTTTCTGTGAAATTACACAGCGTACTATTACAAAAAGTTTGACGTAAAGCATTACGTAGGATGTGACGTATCGTATAGAAAACATCTATAAAGTGGGTTAGTTAGATCAAAAACTAGTATTGTTGAGTCTAACATGCACGTGGATGCACATTGTACGTTTTTGTTTTATGTACGTTTTGCATCCAAACAAAGATAAAATACCATGTTGAGAACCATACAACATCATATTGTGCTGTGTAGTGTGTTTGTATTAATAATTGCATCCGTAAATTCTCTCCAAAAGACCACGGTATGCAGTAGATATGAAATACAATCGACTGACGATTTGCCGCAATGTGAAGGACAAACCGTTGTTTCAGAAAAAGAAAAACATTGTCCTCCAATTGAAATTGATGAGAACAAGTTGAAAGAGATTATTGATAATGAAACAAAAGGTAAGAAGTCAATGTGCAAAAGTAGTTAAACTGTAAAAAGAAATTTGCACAAACTTTACTGTTAGAACAGTTTTCTACTTGGCTTTTACCATAAAGATGATAGGCTATACCGTAAAATCTTAGGTTAAACTTCTTGTTGGATCCGAAGTTACCCTTTTCTTAATTTGTTGTGCATCAACGTCTTCTGATATGCTTGGATGTCGAAGTATTTATCAGCACTGTAAATTTGAAATAACATAGCCTACTTCAAAGCTTTTGTACCAATATGTTGTGTCTGCTATTAAAAACGCTGAGATCAGCGCATGTCGGTGGGAAGGAAATGAAGTCAGGATAGCTGAATTTCACTGAAAGTAATTTTGCAAAATTTTAAAGCAAGTTTTGAAAAATTACAGCTCATCGAGAGCATATTGGATTTAAATTATAATATACTGTATAATATAAGATAAAGTTTTACAAAATTTATTTTACATTGTTTTTAATTAAATAAATCATGGAAAAAAAGTTTTTTTTCTTAAATGCAGCCTATACAATGAGAAAAATGAGCAAATTGCAATTTCAATAAGAAAATACACAACTTAAAACTATAAAACAATATTTTTTGTTTTCCTGGTGGCTGCAAACTGGTCTACTACGAGATGTTATATTTTTTAGCACATCAAGATCGCATCGAAGATAAACTTGATGGAATGGTTGATAGTTTGTTGCAACTCACAAAATTGCTGAACAAATCACTGGATAAAAACACTGGTAAATAGGACTGCTATAAGTTGTAGGATTACATTCAGTAGCGGATCCAAGGAGAGGCACTTGCTCGCGTGTTCAAAGTGTGCTGTGTGTGAGGTAAAATGTGGTTTGTATAGAGCTTGCTGTTGGGAAAAGTGGTGACACCTCAAATAATTTTCAAAATTTCACAAAATGACTATAGTTTCAACATTATAGGCTACAAGATTACAAAAAAACTTTGTCAAAAATTAAATTATCGAAATCCTTTAGTAATCATGAATGATATTCTTGAAACTCATTTGATAGTCTAACCCTAGCTTTTATTGAAATCTAGTTACCATTAGATGAATTTGGCCAAATACAAAGCGTGCATTTTGAACAATAAACCATTGGGGGATTACAAAATGCACAGATAGCATCCAAAAAAAAGATAAAATTTATGATCAAGCTTTGGTAAAGCGTTCGATTCTTTGTAGGCATATCATAGACATACAAAACAAATTAACTTCAACGTATTTAACATACGATATTTTATAAAATATGTTAAACTGGTGGAAGTTACTTTGTTTTGTATGTCTAAGGTAGAATTTGTGAGAGCAAGCCTCCTAACCCCATATCAATCTGGTTGCTATTTTAGAACTCCACTTTCACACTGTCAGATTTCATTTCATTTTTTTACTATTGTAAAATTCGATCATGTGCCTCTCCCACAATTTTTTTTTCTATATCCGCTACTACCTACTGTATATTGTAGCCTACTGCCCATTACTGTGTTTTATATTTTTTAAAGAATAGCAAGTTGGCTGCTGAAATCAACAGAAGTTTTCTTTTTATTTTGATTTTAAAGCTGCATTATCTATTACGGCACCCTATGGCCTATGTGAACACATTTATGTACGCTAGATTTGTGATACAATTTCCTAGAGGATGGAAATTGTAGAATTCCAAATTTTTGTCCCAAACAACCTTGATAGTAGTATCTTAAAACACGCATTTTAAAAGAAATCAATGAATTTAAAGATATTCTACTGCAAGCAAGGCTTTTTGACGAGCATCATTTTAATGATGATTGAAGGTGTCAGCAAAATTTTTGGGTAATAGTTTGGTTGCAATAAAAAAAGAAGCCTATAGATAAAGTAATACATAAAAGCAAAAAAACAGAACAGCTTACGCGGTACTGATAAGTGTTTGTCATAATTCTTGGATTTCTTGCTATTTGTCAAATGTCAAATGGTTGATGTATGTGTAGGTATACACTGCAATGTTCCCGCACCACCTGGGAATGGATCCATTTCAACAAACTTGACCAAAGTTTCAGTCGGTGAGAACATTACTTTTACGTGCGACTGTAAATTCTCTCAAACTGGAAACAAAACACGGACTGTCACTTGCCAGGATCATCAAACATGGTCAGAAAATGCCCAGGAATGCAATTGTAAGTGAAATTGTTTTTAGTTTTCACACCATCAATTTATGAAGCAAATATTAGAGCCCACAGTAGCCAACTCATTGATCCATGCATTCTTTTTCAATACTTTTATTTAAAAGCCTAAATTGTAAGCAGACAACAATATTCCAAATTTCATCAACCGGGCCAACAGAATGGTCAACTGGGTGGAAAACCTTGACAAAGACCTAAAATCGGAAATTTTCCATTCAATTTGGAACGTACAGCAAGCTTACCTGTAACAACACCTAAGCAAACAGGAACGTCACTCTGCAAATCATAATGACTGGCCGGAGTTGATGGTTTAAAAACTCATACAAATGCATGAAGCTACTAGAAATAATTGTCCATTGGGATTCTCTTAGTCAGAGGATGAAAAGACATTTTAATTCATGCATTTGTGTCAACGAATAATACAAAAAATGCAGTGTTTACTCAGAACGAAAAGGTGATGTCCTCTTGTCCTGACACAATTTAAGTTTCCAATAAGCAGCATTATTAAATTCGATTCAAAGCTTTTGGAATTAGCCTACAAATGACAATGTTGTTTCAAGACGACAATAAAATTTTCGGTAGGCCTATTTGGATTTTGAGTTTGACTCTTTGTAGACTGCTGTAGTTTGGTTGTCGATGTTCCAATTATATTTGCTTTGCAGGCACGTACTGCGATGTTCCCTCACCACCTGGGAATGGATCCATTTCCACAAACGTGACCAAAGTTTCAGTCGGTGAGAACATCACTTTTACTTGTGACTGTGCATTCTCTCAAAATGGAACCAAAACAAGCACTATCACTTGCCAGGATCATCAAACATGGTCAGGAACTGCACTGGAATGTGATTGTAAGTGAAATCGTTTTTAGTTTTCATGCAATCAATTTATTGAATAAATATTATAGTAACCATTGGCGTACGCAAGGGGACTCTGGACAACGCTTCTCCTCTTCAACACTTTTCTTAAACAACTGAATTTTAAACAAACAAAATATCCTTACATTTCATGAAAATAGTGTATATTAAAAGTTGAAATCACGACCCAAAACATCTACTCATCACATAGAGTTTGTGGCACTATATTGGTTTGCACCAAGGTTACTGGCCATTGCACCAACAAATCGTCCATAAACTTTGGATCTTTGAAAATTTGGCCAGGTATAGCAAATTTTCTCCAATTAGCTGTAATCAATATCAGGTCAATTATAAGGAATTGGCTGTAATCGATGGTGAGATTTATAAACCATGTTTTAGACATTTCGTTTCCCGTTTAGCAGGTTTAATTCTTTCCTTTGTAATTTCTTTTTTAAAATTTATGTAAATATGTGAAGTTTCATCCGTAAAAGTGCATGCACTAATATAGAAGAAGTGATATATTATCTTTACCGGTGTCCGACGTTTTTTTCGTAAACAGTTGTTCGTAAAATTAATTCTTCGTAAACCAATTCTTCATAAAGCATTTCTTCGTGCATGCAATTGAGAATTGATGTATACCAACAAATGCTTTACGAAGAATTGTTTTAGGGATTTAATTTTACGAACAGCTGCTTACGAACAATTGTTTTAAGAACAACTATTTACGAACAATTGTTTTACGAACAATTGTTTACAAACAATTTACCTATTACCATCTTTACCACATACATCTGCAAGGTCTGTAAAGCAATAGAGCTCGAGCTAAATAAAGTACGATCAGGTGTACCCAATGGTGATGTAGGCCTAGTTATCCAGTGTGATCTAGTTATCCAGTGGTTCTCTGCTTTTTCATTCTTGGAGATTAAATTTTCCGTTGCTTTCCAAACTTACAAGGTCTTCAAAACAACAGTTAGGCCTACTCTTGTTTCACCAACAACCCGTTTGGAACTAATGTTAGCAATCTGCCATCAGAAAACAACTTAGTGAATGATGGGGGTCAAAAAGCTATTATCTGTGAGATATGTTGCATTGACCATTGGGTTGAAATGGCGTAATCTTATCCTGATATCGCAAAGATGGCACTGAAACTGCTGATTTCATTTCCAACAACTTACAAATGTGAAACAGTATTTTGAACACTACCTGAGTTTTTCGCATGTACAAAATTGTGCTGTTTCATGGCAAGGGCCATTTGTGCGTTAGACAAAACTGTTTCATCATTTATCGTAATCTTTGACCTACTCGCTATCAAAAACAAGCTCGAAACAGGTTGGATGTGATGCATGATATGAAGGTCGCGTTGTGCAAAACGGAACCTAACATAAAAGAACTGGTAACAGCAAAGCAGGTGCTCCCATCTCATTGACTTGTAAATTTTTAATTGCATGTAACAAACAAATGATTATTTACCCTTTCTTTGCAAATTTGGTTAATTTTATGGTGGACCGTGAGAGTCACCGAAAATGTGGCAAGGGGACCAATACACAAATTTTTTGAAAAAGTTTAAGAACCAATGAATAGTCTATATTAATCACATTAAATCGTTTATTCCTAGATTAAATATTTGGTAGGGGAGGATGAGATAAGTTGAGCCAGTTTTCGTTTGAAGTTGATTTGTTTAGAGACCTCTTGCTCTTTAGCAAAATTGAAAATGATTACCCAAACTTCAAGTCTGTAGAAAATATTTGTTTTGTGGAATGAGAATATTGAGAAACAATAGTTTATATTTTTTTATACTTTTGGCTCAACTTACCTACCGTGCGTGGTAAGTTGAGGCAGGGTATGAGGTAAGTTGATCCACACTGGGGTAAGTTGATCCACAATATTTTTATGCTAACTTTCCCATTGACAGCACATGATAAATCAAGCCAATGTTTATTTACACAGTAGTAACCGCTCGTTTTCACTTGCTTGTATAAATCGTCATGCAAAATACTTGACTATGACAAAAACAATCACAACAAACGAGGTTAAAGAACACTACAGTTTCAAAAAACAATTGTTTTGAAAAAGCGATATCATGGATCTGTTCGATAAACCCAGCTCTTTCACTCGCTGTCCCAGTCTTGAAGAGAGCATTGACACAAGAACTGCTGTTGCCTGCGAAGTGTTCCACCAATCGTCGATGGAGGAGAGAGTTTTTTTTATGATACCTGCTACTGGAAATGCGCATTCACCATCGCTTATGAAAATAAATGACGGCTGTTCATTTTGTTTGCTTACAACTCTTTTTAAAAATTTACCTTCCACCTCATCAGCTGAAATGCAGTCAATTTGTCCAATAAAATACCGAATGCGATTTTTTCCAGAGAATTTTACAACCACAAATGTTTCCTCCCGGTGCACTTGTCCTCTTTCATTAGTGGCATTTGATTCAAATTTTTCTTCAGAAATTTCCTTTAATTCTTCTGAATCTCTTAAAGAGTTTAAAGAGTAGTCGTTACCATCATCATCACTGCTTTCAAAATATAAAGCCTTCCTTTGGTTCTTTTTGGCTGCCTTTGTTACCTTGAATTTGCTTTGTTTTTTCGAAGCTTTTCCCAAACGTTCAAAAAATGTTTTTTCCAATGCTTCTTTTTCTGGAGTGCCTGTCAGTATAGGGTAGTCGTTTGTCCACGCTTTTGTGCAAATTTTGTCTTTTCTTTCCGAGCAGGGGCCTTCGGAAAAGGTATCAGTATCGAAGGAGATATGTAGCCTATACATGGAAACTGACCTTGAGCACTATGATGATGAGGCAAATCAGATGCTAACAGTTTCACATCATTTGTAGAAGAATATGGCGTGGTCTGACTGTGGCTGCCATCAGCCAAATCTTCTTCAATCTGAGATAAAGAAGTATCTGAATCTGTGCCAATTTCTGGCACAAACGTAGTAGCTTCAGGTAATGCAGAAGTCATTTCTCTATAGGGCAAGGCCTATCTGTTACGAAAGATGGGGAAAAATCAGCTTCCGGAAAATGCATCAACATTTAATGGGCATATTTCGGTCGATAAAAACCCTGAAAGGATGTTGCGGGGTCATAGCTGATAGAAACGTTGAGTTTACCAAAGCTGGGATATCATAGATCCTTAATGTTGATCCAGGATTATTTTGCATCCAACAGTCCATTGCTCTATTATAGTAAGACTTGAAAGGCCCATAAACTGTTTTATCTAAGGGTTGAAGACGATGGGAGGTGTGAGGGGGAATTGTCAAGTGAATAACGCTATTTTCGCGTGCAATAGTTACAGCCTTCAAAGAAATATAAGCTCTATGATTATCTATAATCAGAAGAACTTTTTTCTCTTTAGTGCATTTTATGTGTTGAATGAAATGCTCTCGATATTTGGCAAACAAATCTTCATTTATCCACCCACTTCTTGTAGCTGCTCCTATCGATCTGGTTGGTGCACCATTAATAAAGTGGTCACCATATTCAACCTTTGGAAAAATTAAGAGCTGTGGAATTGTACCACCACCTGTATTGATGGTGCAAACAGCTGTGACGAGGTGCTCTCCCCGCTCTGCTGACGTAACGGAGCCCACTTGTTTCTGCCCTGTTTCGCACAAAACATGTTTTGGGACTTGCACAGTTGTCACGTCAATTTCACCAACGTGATAAATATCAGCTGGACGAAACTCGCATCTAAATGAAATATATGACGATAAATACCGTAGTATCTTTGGTTTGTTGGCAAGTTTCTTATATAACATTACTACAATTTGTCGATGACCAACAAATTGATCTAAGCCTATAACTCAACAAACAAATGTAAGCTGTAAACATCTCACTTGTCAAATAATAAGGTTAAATTGTTGAAAAATTCCGAAACTTCATGCTTATTGAAAGCTGAACTCCGTGCCAGCGATGTGGCTTCTGGTCTTCTATCGGACAGGTGATGCCGTTTTTTAAATCCTTCAAGCCATTCTCTCCCTAAACAAAATTATGAATGTAATGTGGCTGTGCTAACTGCAAGTTTTGCAACACAAAATTTTTTACCAAGTGCAATATAATAAGTTTTAGAAGAAAAAGGTGCATGGATAGCCCTATCTGCTGCTTTTTGTTTTATCCAACTTTGCGGCATCGTGACATTGGTTGGTTTGGGTCCACGTCTTTTAAGCGCAGACAGTTAGGTGCCGGTCAAATAGGCGCGCACACTGTGGCGTCAGGATATTTAGGTGCGGAGCACTGTGGCGCCCGTTCATTTAGGTGCTATTCCTAGTAAAGTCTGCAGATTGTATCAGCTTGGCAGGTGGGGCAATTCTGCGAGTATGTGTGAGACAACACTCTACAACATGAATACATTTCTATGGGCATATGAACCCTGGCTACAAGTGGCAAGCATAACGGTGCGACTTTGCTCGTTATTAAACCTAGTTGAGGTTTTGACAGAAGACTAAGTTACTCTTCACTCAAGCCTACCACCCGCTTGAATATAGGCTACGGTATATTTTATGCTGATGTTTAGTGTAGTTATTATTGGACTCAACTAAAAGTGAACTCAGTCATGTTCGAAAACTTGAATGATTTATTGATAAACTTTAGCCTACGCAAACCTGGACTAACTACAAATAAATGCACGCGCATTAAAAAAACAATATATTTTTCTGTTCAATATAACATTTTGTGTGAAAAGCATTGCCGGTTTAAGCAGCTTCACTCACGGAAGCAATGGCACATTTTCTGTTCAATACAACATTTTGTGTGAAAAGCATTGCCGAATAAATCAGCTTCACTCGCTGATGCCATGACCAACAACAAATAAATGCACGCGCATTAACAAAACAACATATTTTTCTGTTCAATATAACATTTTGTGTGAAAAGCATTGCCCCACCTGCCAAGCTGATACAATCTGCAGGCTTTACTAGGAATAGCACCTAAATGAACGGGTGCCACAGCGCTCCGTACCTAAATATCCTGACGCCACAGTGTGCGCGCCTATCGGACCGGCGCCTAACTGTCTGCGCCTAAAAGACTTGCTCCCGTTGGTTTGTTTGGTTTGGTTGGTTTTGAATCTTTGTCCTCGGACTGACAAAGCCTTGGTATGGGATTCCTGGTAGTTCGCATACTTGTAGTGGCTTTTGACATTGTTTGCTACAGCAAAGGCATAAGCGAGTTTCCGAAATTTACTTGCTGACAATCCGTGGAATTGCTTAGCCAGTTCTTTGGCATGATTTGCTAAATCGATTTCGTGAGCCATGGAAAATACTCGCTTTGCCTCAACAAGATTTTCATACCCATGGCACGATTTCTGGTTCTTTTTGATTCTGTACCTTGTAAGAGTCATTCTGTCAACTCGATGATCTCTTGCCGCTTTTCTGATAGGTTGCTGCTTTTCGATATTAGTTGTTGAGTTGAGCCAGTTGAGCCAGTGGCTCAATTTGCCTGCAAAGGCTGGCTCAACTCACCCCACGACGGCCATTACAAGACTTATTTTAAAGTAGGCTACTTGCTCTGCAGCCTGTAGTTAGCTTTTTCTGAAGCTAATATTACCAATGACACAGGGGGTGTCCGGTAATTTCATCGTGGTAATATCATCGTGGTAATTTCATCGCATGGTAATTACATCGTCAGGTAATTACATTGCAGTATGAGAGCTGCGTAGGCTACCAGCTGCGTTGTTGCGTTATCTCACCAGCTGCGTTCTTGCCCAGCTGCGTTCTGCGGCTACCACCTACAAGGGTTAGGGTTATGCGATGTAATTACAATGTCTGTCTTGCGATGTAATTACAATGCGATGACAATGTATGCGATGTAATTACCATGTGATGAAATTACTGCGATAAAATTACCATAATGAAATTACCGCGATGAGATTACAGTGAATTGAAACAGGGCTTTGGAACCGGAGCCACAGAGCAGTACATTTTCAACGGAGCTGGAGTCGGAGCTCTACGGGAAATTCAAATGGAGCTGGAGCCAGTTGTTTGAACAATAGCTCCGGCTCCGATGTATTTCATAAGATGCTATGCTACTACTATCGGCTGATTTCACATAATTTAACAGCAACCCTTCACAAATCTATAAGAAGCAATATTATTCCTTCATACAAATGGTTTTTGAACACTTCTTTGTGCAGAAATAAATGCTTTGTGTTCATTGATTGTGTTGTTTTGTTTGTGATTATTTTGAAACGCTAGATATTCTAAATTGAGCGTTCATCCTTAAACCTCAGTTTTTGACGTAATGGAGCTGGAGCCGGAGGAGTGGTATCAATGAGCTATGAAGCTGGAGCTAATTTATAATAAAAGAGAGCTCCGGAGTTGGAGCAATTTAACATTTACGCCTGCTCCAACGCCCTGTACTGACCACTATATATTCTAAAACTGCATCAGTTTATACAGTTTATCTCCAGTCGCAAAACAGTTATTGTCAAAAGTTTGAGAATTTTAACTAAATTCGCAAAATCCTTCATTACTAAGACACTGCTTGAAAGGGAACCCTATTCTCCTTACTAAACCTCAACTATCCTAGCACGTGGCAAAATGATGGCGCAAGCGATTTCATGTGAACCATGTTTTGCGAGATGCCAGGGGTGGCTCAACTTGGACGCTGGATCAACTTACCTCACTTTTCCCTATGTCATTTTTTTATATTTGCTCCTTTGTTTAGTTTCTCCTGGTACAGTTGGGATGAAGGATGGACGAATCAAAGACGACCAAATCAGCTCATCATCTGAAGGACAGAACTATTTCGCAAAGTATGGAAGGTTGGACAACACACGTGCAAAATCTGGTGGAACTGCCTGGATTGCTGGAACAAGTTTGTAAAAATGCTTTCAATACTAATTTGAAGATACCATAAACTTGGTCGTTGTAACATTCACAGACATAGCCTACCGTTGGCGTATTTGTAATTTGTAGGTCGCTACAGCAAAATGGAGTGGTACATGCAGGTGATATTCTAAGCGTTCACTGATTTGTGATTCACTGAACGTTTTGTTAAAGTTTTTACTGCAATTAAAAGACCCATGATGTATATCTAAATTTGAAATTGGTCATTTTCACAAACCACGACTGTCTTTTCTTGGTAAAAAACATCATAAGTGGTTGCACTAGCAATTTCTCAACCATCATTTTTTTCTACGTCGCTACATTACCTCAATCTGCAACCAATCAGCTACCACTTCATTGCCCACAAAATCATAATATAATGCTTTGTTGTTTACTACAAGATTTTCTCACAACTGTAGTGCTCCAAAGATTGCATCACGTCAGAGCACTTTCCTTTCCCTGTATAAATCCCAGCTATAGGCTGCGTTTCATTTATTGCTACCCTTTCAGCTTTCTTTCCAACAAATTTTCTAGAGCTTTCATATTCTCTTCTCATTGCTATATGGCACAATAAGTTTGAATTGAAGATGTTGGGTAATTAAAACTCATTGAAAACTCATATATAAGGCTTTGCTTTTAACAGATTAAAAACAAAGCGCATTCAGAGAGGTGTACGAATCCAAGTTTTTTAGGGTCCAGATCCGATCATAGTTTTCCTTTTTGGGATCCCGATCCGATCCGGATCCGGCGAATTCTGGATAACTCATATCCGGATCCAAAATAGACCCGAAATAATCTTATGTTTAAAAATTTATGACCAAAGTATTTCACTACATAACGGATTCAGATGTTTTTCTAAACGAAATTTGCAAAGTAAATTCATGAAATTCAGTAACCTACTATTTAGCGTAGGCCTATATTGTGGAAATATTAGGGTCTGGATCGTTACAATGGAATTTATAGCCTTCTACAAAGGGCTGGATTTAGAGAAAGAAAGGCCCTACGCTATTCTTCTTTTGAGGCCTCCATACCTCTACCCTAATAGCCCATAGAGACGAACGTTCCAAACAACTAACCACCAATACCATAGTGAATTAATGATGGAGAAATATACACGCAAGTGTTGAAATTAACCATGTGAAGATAACCAAAGTTTGTTACTACATTGTAAACTTTTTGTGAAATATTACTGTAAAATAGGAAATGTTAGTCAAATAAAATAATTGTAAGTTGCTTTTTTGTTAATGTTATGTTTTTTTAAACATATTGAACTTCCAAATTTTATATTGCCTGTATAAAAAGTGCTGATACGTAGCAAGATAATTATAACTACTGTAATATGCAGCCGTGGCCGAGTGGTTAGCGCGTTGGGCTCGCAGTCGAGAGCCTGCATGTTCGACTCCAGCCACTCGCACTTGCTGTTGTTTCTCTGGGCAAGAAACTTTACGATAATTGCCTCTACCTAGTGATCGATTTCGAGTAATGGGTAGTACCAAATTTAAGTCATAAGTAGAGTAGACAACCGGAAACAGACATTGCTGTCGGCTGCAGCGTGGGTCAGGTGTATGTCGGAAGGCGTACACCGATGCATAGCGCTCAAGTCTGCTTTCCCGCAATGCAGGATAAAGATAAACAAACAAACAAACAGAATGCAAGAGATTGAGTTTCGCGCTCAGCAGCATGATCGTTCCTTGCTTCGCAATGTAGATGTTAACGACTTGTTTTAGCTTGATGCTGCGAGTTCGCTGTGGTAGTAGCGAATTGCATGATCTTTCAGAACACAGTTTCTTAGTCATGTGCTATCATTAATATTTACATTATGAATCAATTTTAACTATAACCTATATGTAGGGTAATTAACCCTAGCACTCCCAAAGGGGTCAATTGACCCTTTTTACTTTGTTTTTTCAACAAAACATACATAACATAGCAGGTTGATATTTTTTAACTTCTTCTTATTTTGGTTATTACACACTCCAATTGAGTAGTGAAAAGATTCCATGAAAAAATTGTGCATTTTTGTCCAGTTTTACGTCAACTACCAAAGGGGTTAATTGACCCCCACGGCCCATGACTACTTCCTTGCATAAAAGCTCCCAAAAACAGAGTTACGCAATAAATTATTACGCAATATAGACTGCTAATACTTGCTCAGAGGAATTATTCAGCCAGTGATAATATTTCAATCTGATAATGAGCTTCCTGTAGCACTTCCGGCAAGCAATTGCAAACATCTATTGTTCAGTAATTAGTTCCCTGTATACAAGCTATAGCCAAAACTACGGCTTTCAAACCTCCTTTCAACAATTGCCTTTCAAACCTCCTTTCAATCAGATATCCAACAGTAGTTCTGACTAAAGCAGTGGTTCTTAACCTTGTTCCTCCTTGGCACCACTTTTAAAATCACCGACAAGTTCTCGCACCCCCTTCTAGAATGACTCAAAAGTAATGTTGTTTTCATAGGTAAATAACAAAACCTATAATGGTGGAAAATTACAATCAGTTCCTGGGAGGAGTCGATCTCGATCGATTTCTCATCGATCGATAATCTTAGAATCGAGGAGTCGATCTCGATCGATGATCTTGATCGATAATCTTGATTAATTTCTCAATGACTTATATACCGACCTCGACTACCAAGTAAGAAGTAGCCGTGGTGTCTTTTCTCCAATTTTGTAAACATGCTTGTAGATGCAGCTTGGCGCTTGTACAAGGAGATTGGGTAGATACATAAACCACTTGCAATTCAGAAGAGCTGTACATTTTTTTTTTTTTTTTTTTTTCAGTTCAGATCAGTTTATTTTGTTTTCAAATTTATGTTTATTACATGTGATACAAACATTGGTAGCAAAACTTTAGGATAAACCACTTCGATTTAGCCAAGTAGACTGTACTTGGTTTGTTTCAATTTTGTTATATTGCGAAATATAAGCTTTTAATCCTATACCATTGGCGTGGTAACATAATAAACAGTAAACACCAGTAACTTTAATTACTGTTTTACACATAGCAGCGAATAAACGAATAAAAAAACGAATTTTCCTTAAACTCGACTTCCCAATGTTTCCAAATGGGAACACACCTATTTGACAAAAACGAATAAAAAATTTGGGAATAAAAATATTTCAAAACGTTGAGTATCAATAGTTATACAAAATCTGTTGTTACAATTTTAAATCATTGGTCACAGCGGTAAACCATAATATCTTTGTGGGAAAGTTGTAACATAAAATTCCCGGATACGTTCGTCTGTATGCGATGACACCGATAAAATACTCTTCTGGAACGTCTTTCGAGAATTGTATTTCCGCAAAAAATAGCCACAGGCTGTCGAAAATTAGTGAAACGCGTATGCACTATACGCAGTAAAAAAACTTGTCACCACAATACAGAATTACTTGGATAAAAGACGGAAATTTCGTCTAGTTGGTAAGCACAAGCAAACAGTTTTAGTAATCGACCAACTTTGTCAACGACAATTCTAAAATGGCGAAACTGGCTGAGATGTTTCAAACCATATTACTTTCGTCTGTGACGCAATAGTGACCTGCATTGTGAAGCAATCCCAGTACCAGGTAAATTTGGCTTACGCAAGATTTCGTAATTCAAGATTTAAAATGATGAAATATTTTACAGGTGTTTCAAAAGTGATGCAATCTCTGATCATTTTTTAGTAATATTCCATTACGTAATACACTAGGTTCAGTAGACCATAACGGTTTCATGTGACGTTTGATTTGTAGAAAAATTGTCCGTAATATAGTGACCACAAGTTGTGATAGTCCAACATGGCATAACTAAAAAAGAATTTAAAGACAATCGTGAGTCAATAAATAAAACACACGATACACAAATTGTTTGAATCACTCACATTTAAGTTAATACGCAAATACAAATGGCATGTAAAGAATGAACAACAATAAGAATAATACACGACGATACATGAAATTGGTACCATAGTCCATAGGTACACGCTATATACAATGGTTGCGATAATAACAGACTGTTCTGGGCTCAGACAAGTGTCGGCCACCGCAAACAGAACTAGGCTCAAACCCTAACTCTTAAGTGTTCTTTACGGGGACGAGGCACGAAATATCCTTCAACACGTAGTCTACTTTCACTTCACCGTACTCTCATCATGGTTGCAAACGGCAACTTTAGCTCTACGAACCACAGGCTTCCCTTTCCTAATTTGTGGGATCACCTCATGCACCCTTCCAAGCTGATACTTCCCACGTTTACCAATGTCTTGGAGAGAACCCACCACTACAAGTTGACCAGGCTCCAAATTCTCGGCCATTTTTAACCATTTTTTCCGGCCCTGAAGCCCTGGCAAGTAAAAATCTATCCATTTACTCCAAAACTGCTGAGAAAGTGACAAATTGAACCAATGATCCCTTCTTAATTGGTCACGATCATGTGGTTGTCCAACAGCACAGTATGGGTCTAAATATGGGGTCAACAGTTCAGTGAGGCAAGGGTGATGACAGTAAAATCCCTAGCGTCATCACTCAAAGGTACCAAAAGGCGTTCGTTCACGATCCGAACGGCACTGCTCGTGTACGTAAGCAGTTCAATAAAATTGGGCTTGCGTATTGTTTGAAGTGTCCAAAATGTGAAAAAATGCAATTTTAAATTGTTTTGCCATTGCTTCCTAAGTGCCACCTTGCGCTGGAGCATACGGAGGTATAAATTCTCAGTTTAACTCCTTCTGTCTCAGAGCGTTATGAAATTCAACTGATTTTATCAACTCGGGTAACTTCTGAGATGCCGCCTGAAAGGTACTTCCATTATCGGAATAGATAGCATTAACCTGTCAACGTAAATCTGTAAACCTAGTAAAAGCAAGTAAAAAATCACTCAGCGACAATGTCGTAACCTGCTCAACATGAATAGCGCGAGATGCCATACATGTGAACAAGAGTCCTCAAGCTTTTTTGTGACTCTTACCTTCAACAAAACTTAAAGGTCCAAGATAGTCTAAACCGCAATCAAAAAGGGTTCCCTATGCGCAGTTGTACGAGACAAAGGTAAATCAGACATGAGCTGCCTTATAGGCCTCGCTTTCTCAATCGCGCATACACCGCAGTCAATAAGATACCTCTTCACGGAGGTGTTACCATTAGCAATCCAAAACTTCTGTCACGTAGACTACAAAGTGTGCTGTCCTCCACAGTGGGCATTCCGATTATGATATGACAGTACAACAAGCCTAGTGAAGGGGTGTTTCGAAGGCAAAACGATCGGATGATTTGCTTCTAGAGAGATCTCGAGAGAATTACTTAACCCTTTGCTTTTCAACGTTTTTTTGGAAGTTAACTGCTCAAGGGGGGGCCATTTTTGGATCAAATTCAATCAGCTGTTACGTGTTATCCGCTGGTGCTATTTCAACAGAAGTTGCACTGGTGTGAAAGCAAATCATTTGTCTATAAGTTTGAAAAGTCATTATTTTAAAATTTTATATGTTAAACTTGATATTTCAATTTTTGCAAAGGTACCCAAAAACGACAATTTTGATTTAACTTGCCGCTATTTAATTACCGTGCTAATCCGATTTCATGCAAACTTGTGAATAACAAAGAGCTCGATCGAACGCACGAAGTGTGTGTGCGGTGTGCCGAATCATTGCATTGATTAGAATTTACGACTTGCGAGCAAATCTTATTGTAAGCTACTCACTGATTCTAAAGTAGTTACAATCAGAGTAACATTGTTACACGAATTTGAAAAAAAACAAAACTGCGTTTGTTGTCTTACATTTTTATCCTAAACTAATGCATTCCGAAACTCATGGCTAGCTTCTAGTTGTATCGAACCAAACTTCTCATAAGTAACACCTTAGCCTGCTTGAATAGCTGTTTACATCTTCGTTTATGTATTTTATGTCTACAATTGAGTTTGTAGTATGAATATTTTTAGTAGAGAGAAGACAATTGAACAAGTTGTTGAAATTATCTGAAATTTCTAAGTTCAAATTAGGTGCTTTTAAAATTGTGGATTTGTGTCAAGTCGCAACACAAATATCATGCAGGCCACATCATAAGTCATTTCGCTTACGGGTGTTTATAAACATGACTCATAAATTACATCCACAAAAATACAGCATTTACATCAACAAAGCTAAGTTCGAAGCTCACTTTTTATTGAAGATTGTGTCAATCAATTTGAAATAACATTTTTTGTCCGCCAGCGTCGAAACAATGCAACAGCGAATTGAGGAACATGCGTAAACAAAGGAAATGTGAAATAACCCACAGTCAGCAAATCTACATAAATTTAACGTTTACAAATGTTGAATCAATGTAAAAGGGCTGGATTGCTGACTGGGTCCTTATTGTTTGAAGCACAAAAAATACGCGTAAAGGCGACAACATCAACAAGGCAGCGATTATGTCTCTGGCCAAAAAAAATTAACTTTTGACTTCAAAGATAAAAATGATTATAACGAAGCTTCAAAGTTTGTCGTAAAAAATATTGCAGAGATACAATAAACATAATCATTTTGTGCCAGATTGTGAGAAGACTTCCTAGATTCTTTCCAAACATTTGCATGATTGCAAATTATTTTCTATAACTTTATATTGCCAAAAAATGGCTTCTTTGTTGAAACAACGTGGCTACAATTCTATAAAAAATTCTTAGGCCTACTACATTGAAGTAATGAAATTTTTTTTGTGATTTTGCTGATGACGTTTTACAATATCCGAGAAGTAAAAAATAATAATGATGAATTATTTTACAAAACCGTGGTTTGCAAGCGCTTTACAAAAAATTGTTGGGGGAAAATTTACTATTAGACGTAAAATGTTTGTAAAAGAAAATTGTCGGTTTACGTATTTATAATGTTTATTGCGCTGTTATCGAATTATAAACTGCCTGTATTGTTTACCTTTGTGGTTGCCGGCCAGCTTAGACCAGCATTCAAACTACGCGTTTTTGGTATTTGCATCGTGTTATGATTAGGGCAACCAATTTTTTGACCTAAAAACTTGAAATTTTGACTTTATAATTTACAAATTTTGACCTAATTTTGACCAATAACTTTCTGCGTTTGCAACCCAAATGCCAAATACAAAGCATATTAGAAATCAAACCGTTAGTTAAGGATATCTTTTTTTCTAATAAAATAAAAGAAAAATGTGGAAGACTCAACGACACCACAGCTAACGAGCAGGTAATGAAAGTCACTCGAAAAACTGCAAAAGATAAGTATGGAGTGTCTTTAAATATCCCGAAATTACTGAGAAGGTTCTGCAGTATTATACTTCAACATCAAGTGATGTTTCACATTATCGCCGTTGAAGTTCCTGTCTCTCGCCAAAATTTTTCCTAAAATTGAAAAGGTTTTTTCTACTGATAAAGAAGTTGCTTGGGAGTTCCTCAGCGGGATATATAAATGTGGTGAAGTATCATCTCGTCCCATTTTCACAAAGCACTTGCTGTCATCCCTTGAGATTCTTGCTTGAATATATTTTCCAATTTGGCATCCATCAACACCAAAATCAAGGGACGTCATTTTCTGGTAAGCTTCTTGAATGGTGTAACGGCTGTCTTCCATCTTCTGAATTACCGGTATATCAAACAATGCACTGTACTGCTCCTCTATTTCTACAAGGCGAGTAGCTAAATTGAGAGCTTTTACAGCATCTTGAGCACGCCGCGCCATCATGGAAGCCTTCCACAATATTTCTTACTTCTGGTAGACTTCTTGAATAATAGAAAGCAGCTTTCAACCAAGTGGCCCATTAAGTTACAATTGGCTGTGGAGGTTGGTCAATGAAAGTAAAACTAGCTCTTCGTGACCTGTTTTTAATGGTCACTGCTTTTACCCTGGCAACCAATTCATCAACAGCAGGGTAGCTGGCTAATATTCAATCGTCAGTAGTGGGCGAAACAAGATTATTACCTCAGAAATTGCAACAAAAGGATTATTACGTTAAAATAGCAACAGAAATTGCAACAAAAAATCAATATCTGTGTAGCTTTAATAAAATATCAATAGAAAGAAGAAAAACTATGTTAAAAAAAAATTTTGACCTAACCATAAAATTTGACTTTTTTTTGACTTAATAACTTTGAAACCTCTCTTCGTGTCAGCCTGAAATATTTCGTTTATGGACGTTTTATAAACTTTGAACAAGGCAGAAAAATTTTGACTTTATTGACTTTTGGTTGCCCTAGTTATGATTCTCGAAAATTTCCCACAAGGTCTTTATTTTCATCGTGATATTTTTGTGCCTTTTCTGTCCTAAACTTGAAGTCATTGTGAAGCACAATCCACATCGGTTTTTAGACTCAGTCTTCATTGAAAATCTTTTGTGTGGTGCATCATTTCAAGTAGTGTCTTCCCCTAAGCTGTTACACAAACCGCCCAGAACCAGGTTGACTATTATGTATCTTACAGCCGTTGAGAGCCCTTTATTGTATGTGTGGAATTATTACTGTAGATGTCTGACTAAATTCATGCCAAAGTCGAGCAAATTCTGCTTTCGGGATCCTTGCCGTTATTTACTGTATTTTTTGTTGATAAGTTTAGGCAGCATTTTTCCAAGATAAATGAAGACATCGGTATTGTTTGTCACTTAGATTTAGTTTCCTCAGCATTGTTTATTCATTCTTTGATCCACTAGTTTGTCTCACTTTTGGTATAATCGGATCGTTTATAAATGGCGGGTCTTCACAATAGCCGGCCTCTTATACTGTACATTGGCGCAACGTATTCAGATGTTGAATCAATGATCAAGAAAGCTGATTTGTTTTTTGTCTAATGTGACGCCTAACTTTATGCCTTATCTACATTACAAAATATTTTGTAATGTACATGAGGCATTATCATCTTTATTTTGCGCTCTTTGGAACAACACACAGTGCACGGTGAAACAAAAATGCAGGACGTAAGAACAAGTAGGCGACATAAAGCAGGGAAGGGACGCCATCGAGTTAGCTGCTACGTGTAAATGGAGCCTATCTCATAATCTTGAGTGTATCTCACAATTACTGTTTGCAAAAACGCTATTTCTCCGGCTTCTCCCAAAAGCATTTGCAGTCATACATTTCCGCAATTGCAATGCTTGTCAATGAGAGTATTTCCATAGAACGTTTATTTCGAAACCAGGTTTTCGTGCCTTTACCCAAGATTTCTTATTGTAACGTTTTTTATTCGTCAATGAATATTATCTGGTTGAAACAACTGTTTTGAATAGTTTGTGGCCTACATAGCCTACTATTTTGATCGTGGATTGCTATTCTTCTTTGTAGAGCTGATAACGCAAAAAACGTTTGCTATTATTTTTTCTAATTAACAGCTTTGTGATCACTGGCTTTTCTTTTGTAGCGTAAGAAATAACGCGCTTTGTATTATTGAGGTCAAACCAAACAAAGGAAAACAAGAGGACGTTTCTCTCTGCTCGCGCATATCGATGCACGAAGCAATTATGAGCTTATGGCTTGTTATCGCAATGTAATCCATTTCACGCTTTGCTGGAAGTCAGCTAGAAATAGCAAAAATTCACCAAAATCTTGAATTTACAAGAAAACTACACAACTGTTAGCATCAAATTTAATATCATCAGATCCGCCTGGCAATTTTAGAAAAAGTCAAGAAAAACCAAGTGCATGGCGTTACTGTGCTTCAAATAATCAAAGGAAATATGAGGGGGGGGCCAAATCTGGCCTCCCTTTGAGGAGCAAAGTGTTAAGCACCCTTCAATGCGGATTACACCAGCGTCATCTACACAAGATCTGTACTTTTTAAGTGAACGCAATTCTTTCAAGCGTTCCTGCTCACGTTGCGAAGCGCCAACACTACCCCGCTTTATCACTTCCTCAAGGGCATCCGGCGATCGTTTGGTTATTAAATGCACCACATCGCCATACACGCTCTTCTGAACAAACTTCACAGTCAACTCTAAAGCACTATTAAGATAAGATGCGTCCAGTTTTGGCTTCACAAAGCTACGCTTTTTCGTTTTACAGTACAAAAATTCAACAAAGGCAACCAAATAAGCGATTCTCTTTTTCATAACATACAAAGAAGGTGTGGCCTCGATCAATCTGTGAAGACCACCCTGTCCAACGTCAAGCGACTCCTCTTCGCCACAAAGATATAGGCTATGGACAGGTACTGAAGTGGCATTTTCTACAAATGGAATTTCCTCACACTGGTAGAGAAGACTAATAGAACCATTTAACCACAACTCTCGAGATTCTTTCTTTGTAATAAGATTTGGCCTTGTGCCAACATCAGCTGGGTGCATATCGGTAGGGCAGAAACGCCAATCCTGGGCTCCAGACAACAATAAAATATGCTCAACTCGACGCGTGATAAACTTATTCAAACGTAAATCAGGGTTTTTAACCCACTGCAACGCAGTCTGAGAATTACACCAAAAATACTTAATGCAGTCGGGCATCTTCAATGCCTCGTAGGCCTGCTTCACGAGTCTTGCTGTATTCAAAGCGGTAACAAGCTCTTTTCTAGCTATCGGCCAAGTAAACTGATTTTTTACAACAATGGTAGATTTACCCAAAACGAAAGACACATTAGGAACTCCGTTAACCAGTCTACGTAAGTAAACAACAGAAGAGAAAGCTTGATTAGAAGCAGTGGCGTAGCCAGAAAAAAAATTTGGGGGGGGGCCAAATATATGAATTGAAGAGAACGACAAAGTGTTTGATTTAAGACATCGACACCTGATGTGCAGTGGCGTATCCTGGTGGCTTGAGCAAGGGGAAGCAATGAAACTGGTGGGGGTTAGAGCGTGCCGAAGGCACGCGTATTCTAGGGGGGTCCGGGGGCATGCTCCCCCGGAAAATTTTTGCAAAATTACACTTAAATAATGGATTATAGCGCTTTCTGAAAGCACTTTTAGGGTAATATTTGTATGAAATTTATTAGCAGATAAACAGCTATTATAACTTATTAAAGGTAGCTCTTACACACGAACGGACAAAATCTGCGGCTAAAATTAGAGAACACCAAAAACTCAGCTACAGAAAAACCCAACAGAGTAAGCCATTCTGAAATTGCTTCCACAAATTAGTTAAAAGAAACGTAAATCCAGTTAATTTTGCGCGATTTACGATTTGCAAAATTTATTGGTGTCTTTCTGCGTGTCTAAAACAAGTCCTTGGGGTGTTAATAGCCAGATGTCTTGGAAAACGTTATAAATTTCTGCAAATTTTATTATATTTTCAACAAAGGGCTCAACTGCGGAATCCAAACTTCGAAAATTTGGGGGGGCCATGGCCCCTTTCGCCCCCCCTGGCTACGCCTATGATTAGAAGCATCACTAAACCCATGCAATTAATATGAAACAACATCATCCGGACTACACACACCAGAGTTTGCAAAATACCATCTCGGTAACGAAAAATCTTTAAGCAAATCCAAAGAACGAAGCCACGACTCCCACTCTTTTACAAAGCTATCCGGAACCTCGGTGTCCCAATCAAACTTATCTATCGCCAATTGCTGAAGTATCAGGCGTGCTTTTAGAAAAATGGCGCTCCGAAGCCTAGCGGATCAAAATTTTGTCCAAGCTGACTGAGCATACTTCTGCGCGTGTGTTTAGCTAAGGGCTTTAAGGAATATGCGATACGCATCTCGTCAGACTCGGTTTGCCACACACGACCCAATGTCTTCGTTGATGGCAAAGTCATATCTTCAGTCTGAAAGTCAATGTCACGAATCAAAGGTGAAAGCATCTCATTATCCAATTTTCACAAGACAATCATAGCCTCCTTGTTAACACTCCACTAAACAAGCTTAAACCCACGGCTATCAAACAAAGCAATTGATACATGAGTGATTTGCTGAGCTTCCTCTAAGCTATCAGCCGAAAATATAAAATCATTCATGTATACATATTTTCTGCAATATTGCAGAGAGTCAGTTCACCAGCACCGCTGGGATTCTGCTCAATCATTTTCTTTATAGCCAAGCAAGCGATATATGGGCTATTCTTTATTTCCAAAGGGTGTAGGCTACACAAAAACGAAAAGGTACCATCCTACCATTTTCAAGGTCATCATCTTCAAACCACAATATACAAAACAAATCCTTTTGTGACTCAATTAATTTTATTTGAAAGAAGCATTTAGTCACATCAGCCATAAGACCAAATCTCCCAAGCCGAAATCTAGCCAAAACATCTACCAGAGGGTTTAACAAGTCAGGTCCCGAAAACATTGCATCATTTACACAAGTTCATCGGAATTCAGACTTGCCATCATAAACAATGCGCTTTTTTAACTGTGACGTCACAAAGTATGGTAAATACCACTCAAATCCCTTTACATTTCTTGCTTCACCAGCACGCTCAATATAACTATTAGATTTAAGATCTTTCATGGTGTCAGCATGGCCACCTGGAGATGCGGCCTGATTTGTCACATTTTGCAGATTTTGATTACAGCTACTGCCGATGCTTGACTGACATTTTTTGAGATGTTTTTACTTTTTGCGGTTTCCTAATGACATAAAACGTTTTTGTTGCCTTGGGGAAGCAGTAGCAAATGAGAAAAAGTAAGTTGAAAAACGCAAAATCAGACTGTTATTGAAAATTAACAGTCTGACTAAAATCTTAGAAATCAAATTTTCTTTGTTTTTCAACATGTGAAAAATTTGATGAAATTTGATGACACAATAGGTTAAAACCTATTGTGTCATCTGGGGAAAGGAATAAAGAAAGCGTAAAAATCTAATTTTTAGAAAAAATTATTTAAACGTTCGCCCAAAGTTAGAAAAACTTGGAAATTTCAGCAAAATGTGACAAATCAGGCCGTATCTTTAGGTGGCCATGGTGTCAGTAAAGAAATCACAAAGTTCAGGTTGTTTTAAAGCCTTCTTTCTTAAAGCAGCAGCTCTATCTGACGCCAACACAAAATTGTTAGGTAGGCTAAATCAATATCTTCCTTCAACGGTACAGGTATCTCAAATCGACCATCTTTCAACTCAATATTTGGTTCAACAAGTTCTTTAGCCAAAATGTTATTGCGAGACAATTCACAGGTTTCATTTTGCAAGGATAAATCCTGAATGACTTTATTCAGGCCTGCTATTTCCATGTCACGAAACTCAATTTTACGCTGAAGGCCAGAGATGACATCAGACTCTGAAAACGTCTGCACTCTGCACACGTTAGCAACGCTTTCATCTAAGGGTGACTTACCACCACAAGCCAACTAACCGAGAGGAGTGAGTAAAGCTTGTGGTTCACTACGATTTTTACCAAGACTCTCTTCTTTAGCCCACATCAAACAAGCGTTGTCGTTGCCAATCAGTACATCTACAGTACTACAATCATTCAAATGAAACATATTCACGTCACGAAAATGACGGAAACCACTTAAATCCTGCTTATGCGTTAAAGTTTTAACATCGTCAGCCCAAGCTGGGTTAACCACCGAGGATGCATCACAAATTAGTTCATCCGTCTCAACGACTTGATGTTGAGTTTAACAAGGTCAGCACAAGTAGCTTTCTGACCATCCAGTGTATCCATTTTAAACGACGCTTTATCGTACGGTTTAAGGCCAAGTTCGTACACCAAATCACTCGAAACAAACGTAAACTACAAACCAGGATCACGCTGACAATACACCAACTTCGATTTACCCGTCATTGGATTCAAAACACGAGCAGCAGTAATGCGGTTAAAGGCTGCTTTAACATTTCCAATCTTAACATTACGCACAGGAACTCTGGCACAAGCATCATCTTTGCCGACTGAATCCAGAGAATCACGTGACGTCACATAAAAATCATGCAAGAGAAAAAAGTGTTTCCTATCGTTATTAGACCAACACTTATGACAGTTGTTGACATGATTACAATCCCTAACCATATGCTGGCGCAAACAATTCAAGCATTTGCCAGCTTTCACAATAACATCTCATTACAAATGACGTTGAGCCAAGACGTGACGACCATATCTGGATACTTTCATCAATGGAAACTGAAGCTCAGCGAAAGTAAAACTGTGACGGCAGCCTTCCATCTAAACAACAGGGAGGCAAAACGTGACATGAAAGTGACCGTTAACGGTAAAATTCTGCCGCCCTGCCCAAAACCAACATACCTTGGAGTTACATTTGACAGGTCACTCACATACCGTCACCATTTACAGTCACTACACAAAAAGCTGACATCTCGCGTCGCCCTGCTGAGACGTTTGGTAGGCACAACTTGGGGTGCAGGTCCTGACACCTTGCGCACTGCAACCCTGGCTTTGGTTCACTCCACTGCTGAATACTGCGCCCCTGCCTGGTGCCGCAGTGCCCACACCCGCCTCATCGAAAGCCTAATTAATGACGCATTGCGAACTGTGACTGGATGCCTGCGCCCAACTCCAACAGAGTATTTACCAATCCTTGCAGGCATCCAACCTACTGAGCTTCGCCGAAAGTGAGCCATCATACACCTGGCTCGCCGGGCGGGGGAACCTAACCACTTGCTTCTTGCAAAACTCAACATCCCACCTCAGGAATCTCCCCGGCAACTAAAGTTAAGACACCCCTTTGTGCCAGCTGCTGTTGAATTACTACATCCATTCAGCGATCATGCCATCAGCGCAGCACACTTCATGGAAGACACTTGGAATGCAGCGTGGTGCGCCACCGACACCAAACTACATGGTTTTATTCCCCACCCGGTGGCGCGCCCCCCTGGTATGGACCTGCCTCGGCCGACTTGAGTCAAGCTCAACAGAATCCGAACCGGAGTCGGTCGCTTCCATTCCAACATGCACAAGTGGGGTCTGGCTCCCTCATCGGCCTGCGAATGCGGCGCGGAGGAACAAACTGTTGACCATGTCGTTCTCGAATGTCCCATCTACAAGGCACCAAATGGAACGCATGGTATAGCAACGCTGGACGAAGCTACACTCACCTGGCTCTCCACCACCTGCCCTGAAATTTGATCTAGTCTCAAACGAAAGAAGAAGAAGAAGACAATAACATCTCTCCAATCTTTAGGTGTCAAGCGCAAAAATTCTTTACAATTAGACAAAAAATGATATTCAACTTGACCACGTGACGAACAATACATGCCGGTAGGTCTCTACGTCTACCTTTACCACCGCGAGGTGCGCTAACAGCAGTCGAGTACTGCGAACTCCCTGACATCACATTATCATGGGGATTTACCGACGTCTGCCTAACCGGACATGAAGGCAATTTTCCTTTACCAAGTTTTTTAAAATGCTGCGACGCACCAGAATCGCCCATTAGCATAGGGGAGAGTGGGGTTAGTTGGAAGGCGGGGTTAGTTGAAAAATTATCATTTATTTAACTCTCGATAACTTTTTTAAATATTTACTGCCAACATGTGAAGTAGTTTATAAATACACATAATCCATGTTAGTTTCGATTTGTTGGGTCAAGGTATGCCTGTTTGGCTGACAATTTTGTATTTTCTTACTTTCGAAGTAAAATTTTTGGCGTATTAAAAAACATCTTATGCGTCGATATCGTTAAAGATAGGCAGAAGTTTTTTGGTGTGTGTCAGCTGTAGGTGTTTTACAACACTAAGGAATAAACAAATTTTAGTCCTATGCACCATACTTGAATATTTTAGGAAAATAGTTTGTCATATGCTAAGGGGGCTAGTTGGAAAATAGTGGGTGGGGTTAGTTGGAAAACGTTTTGATAACGGTATGACTGTGTAGTATGATACGAGTATATCGTCGTGGTATGATAATAAGTAGTACAAACTCCAATGTAGTCCTACTTGTTTTAAGCAGACATACATTGTAAAACTTTAATTTGAATAACTTGGAAAGTGCTATATACGCATCACAAGTTTTAACAATGCGTTTATTAAAAAATGTTTTTACGATGATTTAGTGTAGAATTCATTGCATTTTGGTTTTACAGCAAGTACCGTAAACATATTTGCTTACAACCCCATGTAAATGTTTGTTGGTTGAAAAAATAGTATCCAGTTCATTAGTGGGCATTAAACTGACGTTTTTCAACTAACCCCAGGCATGGGGTTAGTTGAAAAATCAATTGTACGTTTGTTTATTTTAAATTTTCATAAAAAGCTGAATTGACTCAATACTTATTTTTGGTTGTATGATAGAGGACACCATAGGTGATAATTTAAGCCGCTTCAAATTGTTAGGTTATGCACCAATTTTTCTAAATTTCACTTTAAAAAAAAACTTTCCGACCAGCCCCAGTCTCCCCTAATGCTAAAATCAGTCGACTTACGCGTTTCCTCTCGTACTACAAAATCGAACAAACTCTGAAAGGTAGGCTCATTAGTGCTACCATACTGATCACCTAAAAAGTCAAGATAGCGTTGTTTAGCGTCAAACGGGAGTCGCTTAGCCAAATCCAAAACAAAACGTCCTTCCAATTTATTCCGCTGACTATAAGCTTGCGAGTAAAGCAGACACTGCGACAATTCATCTTTTAAACTCTTTCAAATCACTAGAAGAGATCAAAGTCAATTTGCTACCATAACGGTACTTCCTAATTTCCGGTTTGGCGAAAAGATCTCCACGAACTCCAAAACGCTGGTACAAGCGAGCTAACGACATTTCTATCCTGTATTCCTCTGACAAGCCAGGAGTGTCGGAAACCAAATTAGCAATCGTTTGCGCAGCTGTTCTAACACAAGCTGCTTGTAACAAAGTCAAACGAGTCCATTTATTAAAGGGCGAAGCTGCCATCAAGGCCGTAACGCGATTTTTAAAGAAGATAAATGGCATATTATTACCATTGTAACCAATCAAGGCCGCCTTATCGAAAAGCGTCCTAATATTTTGGTATTCAAAAGAGCAATCCTGTTATTGAGAACTCCATTTAGCGGGAGAAGACAAGCCATATCCCTTAAGGGGCTGAGGGGCTCAGTCGCATGCACAGCTCGATCACGCTCCTAACACACGTTAAATTCAGGAGACGTGATACGCCTCTCACAAACACCCAAATTACGTGTAGCTGCTGGGCGATCAAAACCTAGCGGCGCAGAAAACTGCGAAAGAGGCAAAATATTACTTCTGATGACGGCCCCGTGACCTGCATCCTCTGGGGGAAGAGTTCGGTTATAATTCGCAGGCCTTGGCTCTAGAGCCTTCGGAAGACCCTTAGCCGCGGCCCCGAGACCTCCTGAAACAGCTTGACAACGTGTGGATTGCACTGGTCCACCCACAGATTGAACAGGCGTCTGAAAAAGGTTATGTAAATTTAACCGCGATTGATGTTCACTTCTGGAATACCTAGAAAAGCCCTTCTTATAGCTACGCCTGGAGCCCACCTCTGATCGATATTCAGCTAAAGCTACCTCCTTACGTTGTTCAGCCCTCAACTGAGCGTCTTTGCTCTCGCTTCGGCTCTCGCGGCAGCCTTAGCAGCTCTCGCTTCGGCCTCAGCTCTTGCGGCGGCCTCTGCAGCTCTTGTTGCAGCCTCAGCTCGTATTGCCTCAGCTCTCGCAGTGGCCTCAGCAGCTCTCGCTTCGGCCTCGGCTTGTATCTGGAGCTCCTCTCGTCTTAGCTGCAGGTTAATTTATGCAAATATCCGTGACGAGCTCTTAGACATCTTAGTTCTTACATTTGAGGCGTTATCCTCAGGATGTATGTCAGCATCCAACATATCTGAGAACTCACTTTCTTTTTGTTCAAAGTTATTTTTTAACGAGTTAAATTCGGGATCTACCCTATCACAAAGTTCTGCCAAAATTGCAAAGTTAAAAGGTTTACTCAAAAGTGTATGGAAATGCCGCAGTTCCTCTTCTAAAGTAGATAAATTAGATCGAAAAATTAACAATACCTGCTTATCACCCAAAGAACCTAGGGCTACAGAAAGTTCCTCAATGATTCGAGTCAAAATATCCCTTCTAAGATATCGGGCCTCCCTAACTAACTTAGCCTCATCTTTACTGGGTCCCTCCCCAGAATGGCTTGCCCGACCGCAAAGAACATCATTAGGTTTAAACCCAGTCGAGTCGACGGCGGTCAAGTCCTTGTCGATACCGAGTGTAGACATATTAAATACTGGGCTTAACAATTAAAATTAAGTTACACACGTACAAAGAATTAAATTACAGTAGTTATAACAAACTTAACTGCAATGACCGCAAAAAATAGAAAATAATTTAAATGCACAGTAGCCTACCGTAGTTGTAGGGGTGAAGTCCAACCCTTTCTGGAGTCTTCCAATCTAGGCTATTGAAAGTGCCACACACCTTGCTTGGATTCGTCCAGTTGAATCTTCAAGCACAGATTGATAGTCTTTAATCTTCTTTCTTGCCAATGAAATGTCAACGTTGTTTTGCTTCAAAACCAACAAAGAAACGTCTTTAATTTTTAGCTTGAAGTTTTTCTGTACCAACCGAGAAGAAACGTCTTTAATTTTTCTTTCTTATATGCTTCCGCACAAACACTAGCCAGAAAACCGTCTTTGTTTTTTATGTGCTATAAGTTCCAACCGACAACAAACCGTCTTTTATATTTTATGGTCACAGCGGTAAACCATAATATCTTTGTTGGAAAGTTGTAACATAAAAATCCCAGATCCGTTCGTCTGTATGCGATGACACCGATAAAATACTCTTCTGGAACGTCTTTCGAGAATTGTATTTCCGCAAAGAATAACCACAGGCTGTCGAAAATTAGTGCAACGCGTATGCACTATACGCAGTAGAAAACTTGTCACCACAATACAGAATTACTTGGATAAAAGACGGAAATTTCGTCTAGTTGGTAAGCACAAGCAAACAGTTTTAGTAATCGACCAACTTTGTCAACGACAATTCTAAAATGGCGAAACTGACTGAGATATTTCAAACCATATTACCTTCGTCTGTGACGCAATAGTGACATGCATTGTGAAACAATCCCAGTACCAGGTAAATTTGGCTTACGCAAGATTTCGTAATTCAAGATTTAAAATGATGAAATATTTTACAGGTGTTTCAAAAAATGATGCAATCTCTGATCATTTTTTAGTAATATTCCATTACGTAATACACTAGGTTCAGTAGACCTTAACGGTTTCATGTGACGTTTGATTTGTAGAAAAATTGTCCGTAACAATCATATTTCCTTTTTTTTAAAATTTTATTCTTGAGTGATCACAGAAATTCTACATTTTCATTTATAAGTTAAAAAGTACTGGCCAAATTTTTCTCAAATGAACACAATTTTGCTCAGAAAACTGAGCTCTACAACTGTATAAAGTTTTATAAAAATCCTTGACAATGGGTGACAAAATGGAAAAATTCTGGATGATATAACAAAGAATGAATCTAATGTAAGAATATTAAACAAATGTATAATTTTCTACATAAATCTGACTTTGGGTATAAAGGAGTTAAGCTCTGAGCTCGAAATGTGTCAAGATGATGTCACAATGCAAATTCAAATTGCAAGCAAGCGCTATTACGCTACAGATAAACAATGAAAGTGTTGCTTCCAATGCTTTGTGAAATTCACAACTCTCACTTCCTCTCTTATCTACAAGTTATTAAATTTCAATGTCTACCGGAGCTGCTTAAACAAAGCTACATCTACAAACTCACTACGATTCAATCATTGCAATTTAAAGTAAAAACAAAAAAGTTATATTTTATGACCTAAAACAGGAAATATGACTTTTAAATAACTTTGGAACTTCTTAAATAGACCTCATAACAAAGTAATTCTTTTACTGATATAAGTTTAACAATTTTGTGTATTATCAAAAGAAATATGACTTTAATGACTTTTACTGTCCGTATAGCTTATCATTTTAACCTTTTGCAGTAAAAGTTGATGAATGGCTGCAAGTGGATTTGCAAAATTCTACCCTCATCGCTGGCGTGACAACGCAAGGATTCCCTGTTGATGAGCATGATGGATATGTTACAAAATTCAAGATATCTTACGGGGCATTTGAAGATCAGATGCAATTTATAAAGGGGAGTGATGGGCAAGACGTAGTAAGTTTATTAGTTGTTCAAATTCGCAAAATTAATTGAAACACGGCTGTTCAACAACAAATTGTTGTTATCTGTTGAAAGTTTTGTTCAAAAATTCCACTTGAATTTAAGACGAGTTAATAAAACTTGAATTAAATAACATGGAAAACTTGAAATCGTCAAAGACACGCACTCGCACATTGTTAGGCCTATTATAGCGTTTTGATGGCTGTCACAGAATGTTTGAGCTCCAAACAAGCTTGTTTTTGTAAGATTTCGTTATATGTTTGAGCTTAATCATCTAATCAAGGCAATAATTATTTGAGCTAGGTAAGTTAATGTTTTTCTGTTTCCGTCTCTACTTTTGGCTCATGATTCGTTTGCAGGCCGGGTCCATGGCGCCCTCTTGTGGCACGACAGCAAGTCGAATGAGATTTCAAGTTTGACCAGTTATCGATTAAACGGTTAACCTGTTTACTTTTGATAAAAGTAGAAATCGCGGGAAGTGTTTCTAGGAACAAAATTTGAAAATTTGTGTTATTTGAGTTTTGAAAAAAAACGTCGATTTTGCAGCTTATTATAACTTTAAAGTAATGTTGCTGTTGCTAACCAATTGAAAGTTTATTAGCCACTTTGTTCCATATCCTGTAAAATATAGGGCCGACGGTTTGCTTTTAAATATGTAACCAGATGTAGGTTACGAAACAAGCTGAAATTTACAAACTGTACAAAAACGCATAATAACTTTAATTATATTCTTCTGTATTTGGTGAGACAACATTCTATTGAAAAAACATTCTAGAGTTTCTTTTCACATGCGGCAAAAAATCGACACAAACAAAAGTAAAAACAAGCAAAAGGTCACTGTCAATGTTTAGTGATAGCAATCTCACCGGCTTAATAAATTAACAGACATTGATGTGGAGCAAGGCGTGTAACCAACGACGTATCCAGAAAAAAGATATTGAGAGGGCAAAGCAATTGTTGAGGGAGAAAACGTCATTCAACCTGCCTTATAATGATATTAAAACGTTGTTATAGGATTAAAACATATATTTGTTGGGGAGCAAGATGATGTTTTTAGGGTAATTTCCCCCTCAGCCGCAACGCGTAGCTATGTCTGCGCGTAACGACTTTTCAAAGTTTCTACATCACTTATAGCACTGTAAGTTTATCTAAAGGTGTCTATTGGAACCATAGGTCATATGTCATATTGGAACCATAGTACCTCAAAAAGGTACTAAATAAGAAAAAAACCTGAACGGTATTTTATCGAAGGTTCATAATAGTACCTCAAAAAGGTACTAAATGAGAAAAAAACCCTGAAAAGGTATTTTATCGAAGGATCATAATAGTAACTTAAAAAGGTACTAAATAAGAAAAAAACCTGAAAAGGTATTTTATCGAAGGATCATAATAGTAACTTAAAAAGGTACTAAATAAGAAAAAAACCTGAAAAGGTATTTTATCGAACCTTTAGAAGGTTCATTATAATACCTCAAAAAGGTACTAAATAAGAAAAAAACCCTGAAAGGTATTTTATCGAACGTTCAGAAGGTTCATAATAATACCTCAAAAAGGTACTAAATAAGAAAAAACCCTAAAAGGTATTTTATCGAGAGTTCATAATAGTACCTCAAAAAGGTACTAAATACGAAAAAAACCTGAAAAGATATTTCATCGAACCTTCAGAAGGTTCATTATAGTACCTCAAAAAGGTACTAAATAAAAAAAAAACCTGAAAGGTATTTTATCGAAGGTTCATAATAGTACCTCAAAAAGGTACTAAATAAAAAAAAACTCTGAAAGGTATTTTATCGAAGGTTCAAAATAGTACCTCAAAAGGGTACTAAATAAGAAAAAAACCTGAAAGGTATTTTATTGAACCTTCAAAGGGTTCATTATAGTACCTCAAAAAGGTTCTTTTTAAGAAAAAAAACCCTTTGGAAGTTATTGAAAGAACCCTGTATTGGTTCTTTCAAGAACCCCCCAAAGGGTTTTTTTTCTCAAAAAGAACCCCATTCGTAGTAGCTCCCTTATAGTTTCTTTTTCGAACCTTTTTCGTTTACAGTGTATGAGCCTCATATTTAGAATGAAAATCGCCTTTTTTACAATTTCTTGCTAAGCATAAATGGCCCCGTCGTTGTAGCCTACCATTTTCTTTCCAGGAATGAATGGATGAATCAAATTCATCTGCAAAACCGAGTTTTTTTACTTGTTTTTAATTTTTCATCACATTGCCACTAGGGCTTGCTTGATGGTATTTGAATATGTTAAAGAATGTTACGTTTTATATCGCAGATATTCACAAGAAATGGAACTGCGAACGCTCATATAACAAGTCTGTTCAATCCTCCAATAATTGCAAGATATCTTCGATTTTACATTAGAGAGTGGATCAACGGTCCCTTTGTTCGATTGGAGTATTTAACTTGCTGAAAGATCAAAGTTCAAGTGTTTGTTCATTTGTTTGCTAAGTTTGAAATACATCATGCACACTCATTTTTTTAAGAGACAAAATCATTTACCTTTCAATTAGTTGTTCTATTTCATGTCCATCGATTAACTAGTATTGGGGGATTTTTTATGGCAATTACGTTTATGGCAGTGGCTTCCAGTAGCGTTGACAGGATGAGGTTTTCTTTGGATGAGATGTTTCCCTGAGAAGTGCCTTGATTTGAAATTCGAGGATCGTATTGGTACCGAGTCCAGATTATCCACTCAACGTCCCTAGTGGTTCCCAATCTTTTTTGATGTTCTCTTCCCTTTGTTAATTCCGAAACTCGTCGTTTCTTCTCTATTACCTAGAGCACGCAGAATGGGTAAAATAATGAAGCGTAGATTTTTGAATAATTAAAATGCATACTATCCGTTGAACTACCACGTCAACCTGTTAACAGTGGCGCTGCCAGACCTTCAACAATGGGGGGGGGGGAAATATTGACAGTGCAAGACAGTGGCGTAGTCAGGAATTTTGAAAGGGGGGGTGACGGCCGACGGGCGAAGTTCGATGGCGTGGTCGCCGAAGGCGACACTTAGCGGCGGGGGGTCTGGGGGTCCCCCAGAAAATTTTGAAAAATTACTTTCAGTTTGGTGCATTCTGAGAGCATTTTCAACAAACTTGTGGGTATGAATATTCCTGTAAAATAGTGCTATCCGGTGGCATAACAAAAGAATAAGATCATGTTTTCTTCGGCATTTTTCGGAAATAAAGCTAAGTCTCCATGTTTTCTTGTTGCTAATTCCAGGCTGAGATATTTGAATGTTTGGTATTGGCAAAACTCGCTCTTTTAATGCAGTTTCGTTTAAAATTAGTCAAACTTTGTTTTAGAGATATAGGTTGATTGCTTTTTTTTGCGAGATTATTAGGCTACAATTTTATTATTTATCAATTTTCTTCTTGGTTAATCCAAAAAGCAATCTTATTCCGGTAAGTCACTGACTTTTATGCTTTAAAGTCAACCCAAAGTTTAGAAAATGTAACGTCATAGACGTCATACATCTTGATGAGTATCAAACAAAAAGCTTTGAGACAATGAAGTTACTTTATTTTTGACATATTCAAGCTTTGTATAACGAATAGCTGCTTAGACGTTATTCTAGATTCTAGATCGAACAAGCGATCTCAGCAGTTATAGATGAATTGCACCCTTGCACAGTTTGACGTGAAATCATAGGCTAAAGCTTTTCTTGCAAACAATGTATTAACATCCGTAAATTCAATTTGAAAGGTTGAAACCCCCCTTCCTTGGCTACGTCACTGGTGGAAGACATGCAAGACAGTGATGTACAGTATTATTTAATTCTCTTGTTTTCTACTGCTATTGTCTACTGCAATATAGCCTACAAAAAGACCCACATTTTTGACATGTCTGATCTGTTGAAATAAATAAAATTCAAAATAAATCACAGTTTGATTCCGTATGGGACTTGCAACTGCCATGGCTAGCGAAATTCTGCGTAGCTTTTTTCCAGATTGAAAAACCATTTTTTACAAATGATTATCCAACAGTCTGTTGGTTAAATATGCCTCATGATTTTGACTAGTCTATTAGTTGACAGAGAAATTATCAAATACTGTACTGAAACGCTGTGAAAACGTTTTTCCATGCTTGGAAAATACAGATGTCAAAACATAGTAGATATATCAAACGCAGAGGCGGTCACATGCATATTGCGTAGCCTATGACATTGTGAGAATTGAGGCTAATAAAAATTAATGGAATAAATATAATGTGACGGCCACCGGGCGTAGTTCAACTGCAATAGATACTCAGCCGGCGTTAAGCGATTTTTTTATTCTTAATATTTCTTCTTCCTATCCACGAAGATTATATCAGGAAAATGCACAATATCAAATGATAAGTTTAAAACACAAAATGAGCGAACAATCATATTATATACGTATTAAGATGCCAAAAATGCAGTATGACGAAACAATACAGTTAAAGTCAACATGTCTCTACGTTTATTAGACGTAAAAACAAGCTTCACTGAAACTAGAAATAATCAATTAAAACGCCAACCCCAGCCAGCTAAATCTGTTGATTTCACATCAATTCAATGTTGCAGGGCGTTGAATCGATGTAAAAAATGCACAATCTTGCTCGCGGGGACGCAAGTCTTCCAATTTAAAGGCAATAAGCAACACCATATCTTCAGAAATAAAAGAATGAGAAAAGAATTTTACTACAAGTGAAACGTATTTTAACGTCTATTAAACGTAGAAACATGTTGACTTTAGTTGCATTATTTCGTCATACTGCATTTTTTGCATTTTAATACGTATATAATATGATTGTTTGCTCATTTTGTGTTTTAAACTTTATCGACATTATATTGCACATGAAATCTTCGTGGATAGGATAAAGAAACATTAAGTATAAAAATTATCTAACACCGGTGGAGCATAATTGCAGTTTAATAGAATATTATATAGAATATTAACAGGACTATAACATACCAAGCTGTTGAAAACTCGATGATGCCCAAAACATTGGGGGGGCAGCTGCCCCGCCTGCTCCCCTCTGCCGACGCCACTGCCTGTTAAGTGCGTATGACGACAATTGTCGTCCGAGACAGTCGCTCTTGCTGAGCGTAAGACGACAATTGTCGTTTTCGTGATCGTAGCTTTTCATGGCACTTTTAATTTTGCTTTCCTCTATTCGCTTTGTCTGAACGGCGCAATGAAGAAACCAAAGAACATTGTTTCCAATGACAATTGCAGTCTCACAGAAATAATGCGATTGCATCAGAAAACAATAATCCAATATTGACTTTCCCAGAATGGTCAAAACGACAAAACGAAGCAAAATGTACCAAAGAAAATTGAAACAAAAGCTTGCTGCGCTGTGGGCTGGGAAATTCCCAATACTTTACAAAGTAATAGTCCGACGAAAAATGCTGAGAGTCAATAAATTAAATACGCACAGTAACTCGAGTTGCAAAAAATTAATTACGCACTTAACAAGTTAATTATTCCCTTTATTTGCGTTGTTGCATCTTTGAATAAATCATGGTAGCCTACGCCTGGTCATATTAGGGTTTTCCGAACTATGTGCCGTTGCCCAAGGTGGCCTATAAGTTGTAGAAGAGAAAAGTATGCCAAGAAAACTGACATAGTTTGAAAAAGTCTTTAGTTATAAAATGAAAGTTCCTATACCCTAAACTCGTACAATTCCTTCTCTGTTGGGGACCACTGGGCTAAGGCAGGGGTTCACAAGTATTTGTTGGCGCAACCCTATAAATAGATATTTTAAAATGTTTACCACCTTCTCATTTCAGGAGCATATTTTTGTGCAAACTAGTTTGTAAAACTGCTATTGACAGTAGCAACTTTCTTGTACAAAACCGTTTAAATTTAGCACATCAAAGAGTAAATGATTGTATTTATTTTGATATGAGCCTTATGTGTTTAAGACACAACAAATTAATTAAGGGTATAATTTAAAAGATGACAACAGATTAGTTTTTGAATACTCCTCTCCCTAAAACACAGAGAATTACCTTAATTTTCGTGTAATTGCAAGGTCGGATTAATAGACCTACACGTTGTGTTTTGTTGAAATTGCTCTCCTCCTAAACCTACTTGATGGATTCCCCACAAACTAGAAGTGTGCGTTGTTGGCATTTTGTGTTTTGATTATACTATTGTGATGTCACGTGTTTGTTATTTTGCAAACTGTGATGTCATTGTGACTAAGTAGTCAGCACACCAACAGCGTTTGGGTCGTAATTTTGTTTCTGTTGACAATTTTCAATTCTATGATGTCGTTGTTGTTCTTGATTTGGTCAACTTCGTTTATTGAAGTAATTACAGCTTAGGGCTAGGCTACAGTAGTTGCTGTACACTTATATACACATTATAAGTATAATTATCTCATTTGCAAAAATGCTTAGGCCTACTGTAGTTTTGATTGCATTATTGCATTACTACCCAATGTCATCGCGAGCCAGAGCAGAAGCCTGCATCCCAGGTTTGGATCACGACTTACTATTTGCAGCTCCTGGTCTAAGGTATCATTTTTATTAACATTCTTGTACTTTGTGTGCATCAGAATTGGATCAATTACATAATTTTCAGTTCAATTACATTACAATTACACCTTCAAAAATTTTTATTGACGTCACAATAGTTTGTCTTAAAATTTTCAAATTAAACGTGATTGAAAAATTCAAAAAATGAAGGGGTGTACCAGCAAACATCTACAGGATTGGCCCATGATGCAAGGGAAGGATCCACAGAGGATACAAACTGATATGTATAAATCAACAAGTGAATAAAGAAATAACAGCAGTAGCCTACATGTAGCCACACAAAGTGAAATTTACATGACTTTTGACTCTTTTTTATTTGTTTAAAAATAATGTATAAAAAGACATTTTAACTCTTTTATGTTTGCTTAAAAATAATGTCTAAAAAGACATTATTAAAAGATAACGTCTTTAATAATAGATAATTTTAACAATGTCTTCTTAGACATTATTTTTAGACAAACATAAAAGAGTTAAAATGTCTTTCTGGACATTATTTTTAAACAAATAAAAAAGAGTCAAAAGTCATGTAAATTTCAATTTGTGTGGAGCTACATGTACTTGAGAGGTTAACTGTTATTTCTTTATAAACGTGATTGGTTTGGTTTTGGTTGGTTTTGGCTTTGAATCTTTATCCTCGGACTGATAAAGACTTAATAAATTACTCCTGTTAGCTTCGCATACTTGTGAAGGCTCTTGACACAGGACCAGTTAACGAGATTGGAAGAGTGAAGTTTCCGATTGTTGAAGTGTTGTTGCAAGGGAATTATTCCATTTACTAGGTGCCGATGAATGGAAAGCAGTCCTGAAATGCGTTGCTCAAGCGCACACCCCAGAGCCGAACCAGCGTCGAGTGATCTTGAGCCGGGCGCGTAACCACTGAGCTAACAGGGAGGACGTTTCAATCTATATACCTTTCAATTACAAAAATTAAATGTTTCAATATTTAAGCTATGTACATTGACGACTTGTTACAGTTTGATTTTATCAAAGACAAGCAGTTGCATTTGACAAAGATTAGGTTGCAAAGTGGAAGTTCCTTTTGAACATCAACTATTGCGGCGAACCAAAAGTATTGATATCATGAGTGCAACTTACCAAATGTGATTGTAATTTGGATCAAAATTTTTTAAAATTATAATTATTGTACAACTACACAACAACAAAAAGTCTCAATTATAATTACGATTACATCAAAATGTGTAATCAATTACATTCAATCACAATTATAACTGATCCAACTCTGATGTTTATAATTACTGAAGGTGAACGTGTTTGATAAAATCTACTGCACAGTATAATAAAAATTGATATTCTACAATATGTTTATTTCCATGACTTTCAAAATACCGAGTGGACATAGCGATTATTACCGAGTCGACATTAGCTATTTGTCAACATTCACAAATTTTTTTATAGGATGAAAACAACCTAACAATTCATAGAATTCAACACCATATTATTTCAGCATCAGCGTGCCAAGCTAATTTGTAATTTGATAAATCAATTAAAATATTATCTACAGTAAAATTTGAGTTTCACACTAAAATCAGTCAAGTTCAAAGCCTCTAGATTCTAGAAGCTATCAGAGATTTGCTTCCGAGGATAAAGATTTAAACCAACCAACCAAGTTCTAAAGAATAAACTAATAAAACCCTTGATTGAACAAGCAGTTATAAGAATACAGCTCGCATTCAGGGCTGTCAGATTGGAATAATTGATTCCCGATCTGGAATCAAAACGAACTGTCTAGTAGGGAAAAAAATGTCTGGAATCTGGAATAACTTTTAGAAGCAAATTGGGATTGTTAAGACAAGTCTAAATTGTTTCGGTAATTGTCTTTTTTTCATTGCATTTAGTAGCTACAACGCGTGCGCATAATTTTCTGCCCTACAGTAGTTCAGCCTCTTTGTTGCTGAATTGCACGCTCTCTGGCGCGAAAGCCTGTCTGTGAGAAATGTGACGCAATCCAGGTAGCTGACAGGACTTTCCGCACACTAACACTGGGCTTTATTTCCATGTACAGTATATATGTTATTGTTAAGTTTACTTTTAATCTGTTATGTTTTTAGGTTGTTACAGTAGCCTGGTTATTGTTAAGTATTTATTGATTTTCATATTTTGTTGCATCGAAGAAGTAAGACAAAAGTTTAAAAATCCAAGAGTACGTGAAGTTCATTGTTGGAAGAATATGTCTCTACGCTATTGTTCAAAGAAAATGTACTCTCGAAAATATAGGCCTGAGTGGCAGAGTGACTCGAGACTGTGTAAATGGTTGAGTTTAATACGGATTATGTAATTTTAACCATATACTTGTTGGTGTTTCATTGCACAGCCAATGCTGTTCGTTGTAATAAACTCTAATTTGTAGTAGTAAATTCTTGGAGGCCCATTTCAACAAAAAGATTCTTACCACTACTTATTGTATATTTACAACGTAGGTTACACTGCGTATTAAATGGTATTTTGTTTTAGACTTAAAATGAAATGTCTAGGATAGATTTTAGAATAATTTAGAATCAAACTGACCTGCAATCTAGAAGGGAAGGCTACAACTAATCTGACAACCCTGCTCGCATTGTCTAATGTCCCAGTCGTTTAATTTACCTTTTACGACTTGTGTTACCTAACGATAGCATTTTTGTGAGATGTCAAGTTGTGCCGTTAAGGCCACAGTAGGCTTTATAGCATAAAGCGTTGCAATTGATTGGGAATAAGAATATCTTCTTCTTCATCGTGTGTCACACAGCCGTAGCCCAGAACATCACGCAAGCTCTTGCTCTATCGTTGAACTCGGCCAAATTCTGTGCAGAGCACCTTGCTTTTAGGTCAGGGCATTCTAGTAGGTGTTGCATCGTTTGCTCCTGTCCGCATTTGCAACTTGTGCTCCTCATGGAATACCCCCAGTGTCTCATCAAAGTTTTACACCTGCCGATGCCAGTTCTTAAGCGGTTGAGGCATCACCAATACTTCCGCGGTTCACGCTTTCCGAGAAGAAGGCCTGCCACGGGTGAGAGCTCCATATTAGCCAATGTCGGTCCGGCTTCCAGTCCCTTCTGCCATAGTTAAACCCGCACATTGGCGGCGACGTCGTCTTGACCTAATAGGACAACTAAAGCAAAGAAACTTTTTCTTGACTTCAGACGCCTGTGTGCTGGGGTTTGGCTATACAGTGGGTGTCGCAAATCCATGTCCTGGTAAGATCTTTCCTTTTTGCTGGTCACGCTTCCTCTGATGTTTGGGGAAGCAATTCCAGACAGAGTGTGCAGCGACGTGATGTTGGTTTGAGACAACCTGTAATCAAACGGCAGCTTTGGTTCAATATGGGGTCAATTTTCTTGGCATGTGCTGAGCGTTCCTACACTGGCAAGCATATTCTGCAACCGAATAGCATAAGGCTGAAGCAGTTAACCGTATAAGGCTATCATTTAAATATAGTTTTAACAAATTGTGCACTGCCTGAGTAACGTACCACGGCCCACATACAGTACTGCCAGCGCGTATTTTACCAATGGAAACAGTGTTACTGTCATGGGAATCGAGTTCGGCTTCCTGGGCAGGAATCCTGACCACTAGAATATAGACCATGTAAACAACAACGGCAAGAAACGAAAGAAGTAGCAAGCAAGACGCCTTTGATTCTTAACTGCACATTTTAAAGATGATTTACTTTTTGTCAATTTTGGTGTAGTGTCTAAGACTCTAACTCATGATAGGAAAAGGTAGATTAATTTCAATTTTAACTCTGATTTTTGGTTACAACAGAATTATCTAAGAAATCTGGTTGGCTATGTTTTGGTTACGAATTCATTTATTGATTCATCCACAGTCTCCGAAAATTAATTGTAAGGACAACTTACGAAGGGTAAAAATAGCCGCATATTGTTTTTGCAAAACTTTTGATTTATTGCACCGTATTTAAAGTTCTAGTATTTATTATTTATTTTAATAAAACCCGTCAGCATGTTGCAGAATAATCACAAACAATCTTTTGTTCCAGGCTTTACCGTAAACACACAGTTTAAGTTATCAATTATAATTACAATTTGTAGGCTACGCATGACTACGCCAGGGATTCAGAGGAACGAGATTTCCAACTAGGTTACATCTCCTGCCAAGACGAGGGTTTGTTAGAAAGCTTGTTGTCAGATGTTTTTAAATTTTCAAGCAGAAATACTACTAGTGTGGGTTGCACAAATCTTCTCAACACTAGCCCCAAATTTGAGGTTAAAAAATATTAGTCGAAAACAATTAGCAATCAGCTTCTCTTGCAAGGATATTTGTAAACTTTCTTCATTTAAAAAGGAAACCTACAAGTTTGAAAAATGTTTGACTGAGCCTTTAAAACTAAGAACAATTCAGAAAATAAAAACTACGCCTAAGGAATATAAGCAGTACTAAGGGGATATTAGGATTTATAAAGTCACTAAGGCCCCGATCGAGTTTCACCCATTGTTTGAGATTATCAGTGGTGCACATTCATATGTCTTGAGTGGAAATCGAACTTCCAGCTTAGATGAGAATTGTGGACGTATCCGACTTAAGTAGAAATTGTACCTCCGTATAAGGTTGATTTTGAATGCTTATCCTCGGATTGACAGAAACCTTGAGAGTGACAGCACTACGACGGATGACACGACAAAGTTCTCGACGTCATCGCCACCACACTGTGGCCTTCATTAACTTACCTACACGTGAGATGCCTCTATTCAGAGATGCCTCTATTCAGAAATGCCTTTACTTAAAGAAGCTCTACGGAGACGAGGTCAACTCGGCTAACCTCACAGCCGCCTACATGCACCGAAGCTGCATCGTTATCTTTCAACATGGTCAACCCTATGTCCGCTGCTATACTGTGACACCACGCACACTAGTTGCATTGTTACGCACTGAAGCCTTCTTCACACAAGAAGCACTGCTGCTTGCGATACACCGACGTGCACCACAGTTACAATGTCTTTCCAGCATTCATTTGCACAAAACGTCTGTTTTACAGCTTGCAACCTTACAAGCTGGCCACTCATTCATGTCGTGCTCATAGACATAAACTGAACTGCTCATCAACATTGCCGTCATAGTCTTATCCCGAACTCAACATGCTCAAACTCTATAGCATATCGTCCTCAAAGACATTACTCTCGTGAACGCCTTCTCTGTTCACACAAGCTTTGCGCACGCGTCGCTCACCGCTATCCTATATTTCTATTCTGGTTTGCTTCTATGAGTGTCAAGTCCTACCCCTCCGGAGGCGGGGCATGGACAGTTATGGACCTTACCTGCCTATAGCCTACAATATTTGTGAAATTTATTTTTAAAACTGCTCGTAATACTTAGGCCTACTCACGAATGACGTAGCAACTGCCGGAACATAATTCTCAATTCCTCCTGAGCATGAAGTGAAACTGCATCCCTTCTGGACAAGAAGTAAAACTGTACTCAACCCATTAGTTAAGTCACTGCTGTCTTCCTAAATAAGCCAAACGGCTCCCAGGGAACTACGACATCGGTTTATTGCTTTTGATAAACGAGTGTTACCACTGCAATCACAATTACTGTATGACGGCCCTGCAATTGCAGCATATCGTACTAAGCCAAAAAGCCTCTCAGGGAACTACGACATCGCCTTATCTGTTATGATAACCGAGTGTTATCTCTGCAACCACGTGCCCACTCAAGTACTGTAGACCAGGGCTTCCCAAACTTTTTTGCTCGCGACCCCTATTAATCTCCTATAATTTTTCGCGATCCCTTACTATTAAAATGACGAACAATGCGAAATATACATTTGTGATATTTATTGAAAAGCTTAGATCAAACGAAAACCAAAAACAATTTACCGGCACTCAGTTCAGTTTGTTTTTATTCTGTATTTATTTCTTACCATCACAACGAAGCCTACGGGTAGCCTACTGGAAACAAAACAAAAAAGCAAACACATTTATTCAGTGTGATGGGTGTGACTGCTTTCTGCCACAAAGCAAGTCCACTCGTGGCTTAATGTTTGTTAATGCAGGTTTCAATGTTGCTTAGGCTGGAACGGTATTTGAAGTGAGAACATTTCAGATAAATTATTTTGAAATTTTGGTTTCCAGATGTTCAATTTTTTGATGAACGCATCAATTTTAGATTTCAATGCAAAATATTGATGTTTTCTCCTGGGAGGAACAAATTAAATTCGTTTAGTTTTTTAAGCAAATCTGACACTTGGCATAATTCCAAAAGCTAGATGCGAAAATGGTGGACCAAGACTGAATTTTATTGTTGGATAAATCACGATTTCAGTTTTCAACGTTAATTAGCTAGTCATTTTAAAGTTTTGACTTTTGAAAGCCACCTCACTTTACGATGCAGTAAAAGAGTTTTTAACTCCGATTCCATCTCATAAATTTTCAAAAATAGGGCAGCCTATTGAGTGCGCGTCTCTTAATAAAGTTAATAACTGTCACATCATCTCGCACAAAAGTGGTAATATGCAGTACCTTGTGCAAATTGGCATACTTTCTGCGACCCTTGAAGTTTGTTACGCGATCCCTTGGGGTGTCGCGACCCCCAGTTTGGGAAGCCCTGCTGTAGATTATAGAAACAATAATTGTGGTATAGGCCTACATATAAGTAATCACGACAAGCTATGCTACAACTGCTTGCAGCTGTTAAACAAATCCCACCACGCCCACGTAGCCTACCTACTTTTGAAAAATTAATTTAGTTACTGTATGTGTTATCTACTTGCTTATGTGTGCGTCCAATCTCCTCATCCCACGATAGGAGGAGGGTCATGTGTCTTCCCCTACTAATTGTTAGCCTAAAATTGTCGATTTTCTTTTTGAAGTATCTTATAACCACATACCTGTATATTATTTGCATCATGTATCGTTTTATGATATGATTTTTCTGTTATTTAGCCGTAAGGAGGGAAGTGTGTAACATGTACCATGTTTTTAACTAACAAATTTAAATTGTTAGAACATTTGGCAGAAATCTATGAGAACTAAAATTTGAAAATGCACTTCAACTGCGAAAATTTCAAAACCTAAATTCTGCTCTCACGGAATCTAGGTCACGCTTCCTTTTAAAAAATGCCACACTCACGGAATTTAGCTCACTACATCCGTATTTTTGAAGCGACATAACTTTGTAGGCTAACCTTTTCGCTTTTATAACTCTCACGATAAGCTATTAGGCTACTGGTAAAAAGGCACTATATTATGAAATAAGCGGGGAATTGAAAAATACTCATAACAGAGACAGACAGAGCCAAAGACGGAAGAACTTGCCGAACGACTCTGGAACAAGGTAAAATTCACGACGTGAAAATGTCGTTCTTCTGACACCCGTCGCAATCAACTAATTTGGTTAGAGTTAGACAGGATAATTCTTTCTCAATTTCCCGAAAAAGAGCATCTAACTTTGATTAACAATAAATACATTTAATATTACATTTAACTTGTTTAATTTTGTAGGCAATCAAACCCCTAGATAAAAATTATTATCCTTTTTGTAACTAAAGACTCAGAGTCTCTCAATAACCAAATAACAGAGCCTCAATACACCAACAGACAGCTTCAGATAGCCAAAAAGCTTACACCAACTTGAACACAGTTGGAGACGTTATTGTAATTTAATTTCGTCTCGAATTTCTGATGGTCTCCACTGCTTCGAATTTATGTTTATTGTTGGAAGTTTTTACGTAATTTAACGTAGAAAGTAATCACTCAAACATCATTGGCCAATCTTTAAAATAATGTGTGTCTCATTTTTTCTTGCCTTCAACCGCACTGCAGTATGTAATTTTGTAAATTTTATTTTGTGTGTTATTCGCTCTGAGGATGCGCATTGTAATGGTGCGCGAAACGTCAATGAAGCAATAAATCAACATGTGTATTGTTGCTTTTACTTTCACGTTCATCAGATGAACGTTGCAACTAGTGCTAGAAACGAAGATATGTGAATGTTGACTATTATAATCGCTATGTCGACTCGGTAGTTTGAAAGTCACGGCAAAAAAACATATTTTAGAAAATCAATATTTTTTTTATTCTACTGTGCAGTAGATTTTATCAAACACGATCACCTTCAGTAATTATAGACATCAGATTTGGTCACTTATAATTGTGTTTGAATGTAATTGATTACACATTTTGTGTAATCGTAATTATAATTGAGACTTTTTGTTGTTGTGTAGTTGTACAATAGTTATGATTTAAAAGTTGCACGCATAATATCAGTACTTTAGGTGCGCCGCAATAGTTGATGTTCAAAAGGGACTTCTACTGTGCAACTTAATGTTCATCAAATGCAACTGCTTGTCTTTGATAAAGTCAAACTGTAACAAGTCGTCAATGTACGTACAGCAGCTTAATTAATTTTTGTACTTGAACGGTATAAATTGAAACAATCAGGATACGTTTGATTTGAAAATCTCAAGACAAACTATTGTAACGTCATTAAAAATTTTGATGGTGTAATTGTAACGTAATTGAACTGAAAATTATGTAATTGATCCAACTCTGATACACACAAAGTACAAGAATGTTAATAAAAATGATACCTTAGACGAGGAGCTGCAAATAGTAAGTCGTGACCCAAATTTGGGTCGCGATGTATGCTTCTGCTCTGGCTCGCGATGATATTGGGTAAAAATACAATAATGCAATCAAAACAAACTTCTAGTTAGTGGGGAATCCATCAAGTAGGTTTATAGTCTGGGAGCCAAATGCCATTTTTCACCTTAACCTTGCATTGCTGTATTAAGTTTTTTTACTGTTGATTTTGGTAGCCAAGGGTCTCTATTTTCAGAAACTGCTTGATGACATGTTGTCACTTTTGAGTAATTTGAGAAATTCAAGATGGCGTCCAAGATGGCTGCTATTACCTAGAAATGACCATAACTCCGTACCCATTCACATTAGGAAGGTGATTTCTGTCTCTATACCTAGGTTGTAGGGGTCAAGCTATCCATTAGAACTAAGTATTACGTTAATATTGTATTACATAATGGTAATTTCCAAGATGGCGTCCAAGATGGCTGCCATTACCTAGAAATGACCATAACTCCGTACCCATTCACATTAGGAAGGTGATTTCTGTCTCTATACCTAGATTGTAGGGGTCAAGCTATCCATTAGAACTAAGTATTACGTTAATATCGTATTACATAATGGTAATTTCCAAGATGGCGTCTAAGATGAACATATCGTCTCCCAACGGAAAGCCATCCACCTATTCCCTTGCCATGCTGATCACACAACCAAATAATTACAGCAGTAAAACAGTCCAAGAAGATACCATTAGATGTGTGAAAAAGGAAGATATGATTAAGGCACTCGAGTATGACGCCGAAATAAAGAGATATAATGGTCCCAAGAAGCCTCCGATGCCACAAAACACCCCCAAACGATCAGTTCATCCCTTGCGTATGCTGGCACAAGTAATTTCAAAGGGAAGAGCCAGTGAGATGGACTTTGCGTTCCTTCAAAACATGAAAAGCGCACTAGATTGTCCTCAATACAATGGGTACAATACTGGGGATGCACGTCGACAGGGTCATTTAGCACAACCAAACACGTCGGCTGTTAACCTTCTCTTATAGATATGATCCCGTCACACTCAGATACCATGATGACATAAATGGCCTGTGCACAGGTCTACACACGCAATGTCGGGCAACAGTTCGGAGTTTTTACTTGTGATCTGCAGCTGTACAAGGTCGCTCTAAAAGTTCAGTGGACTTATCCAGACAGGGTTTCAAATGTTATTCTACGGCTGGGAGGGATGCACTCTCTAATGAGCTTCATTGGATCTATCGGGACACTGATGGCTGATACCCGTCTGTCAGATATAATGTCTTCTGTGTTTGGCGGTGTGTTGAAAATGCTCACAAGGAAAAAGTTGCCCCAGAACGTCAGAGCATTGCGAATGGTAGCTGAAGAGGCACTTCGCGGAATCATTCAAGATAAACGATTATGTATACATTGCAGTGGTGACTTCATGCAAATTCTCGAAACGGAAGCCAGCAAGAATCAAACTACCAAACTTTGGGTCGATGTCTTGATTAAACCTGTCCTGCTCAGTACTCACCATGATTTTCGTACGGGCTGAGCGCGAAAGTGACTGGCCGATCATTTGGCAAACCACAAGCAAATGCTACCACACTTCTTTGCTGCGGGGCATGTGAACTATGCGAGATATAGGTTGTGCTACCTTCGTGAGATGGAACGCGGCTACCACAAGAGGTGTTGTCACACTTTATGAAGGGTGAGCATATGCACCATTCTGCTGGCTTGGGGAATGGCATCTGGTGCGATAAGATGATTGAGACGACCTTCATGCGGTATGGGCATGCTCCTGGGGGGATCGTTGGTATCACACTTTAACCCAGAAACGCTGAAGGTATAGGCCCTTAGTTTGCATGCATGCAGCAGGTTGGAATCTGATCTGGATGACATGATGGATGAGAACACTCAGAGTAAGGTGGTAACAACACACAAAGAAGAGGCAAAAGCCAGGATTGCTAAAGACAAGAAAGACCGAGATGGAATCAGACAAAAACTCGACACTTGCATTAATTCTTTAGATTCTGCGGCACACCCCAGTGGTATAGTCAATGTAGTTAGCGGCCAGATTGGTTCAAGTAAAGTCAATGTCCACAATGCTGTCAGTGTCACAATCGGGACTGAACAAATGACACTTTTCGAAAGTCGGTTACCGCAGGGATTTTATGAAACCATCAAGAAAAAGGTTGTTCTTATGGATCATGTAAGGAAGCATGTGAAGGTCGGAGCTTTGAAAGTATTTGATACCAATTTGATTTACGCAAGGGTGATTGGCTTACAGGTTATTGGGCGGGACATTGACATTAAGGATGTGCTTGGTCATGAACTTGCGCCAGTTCCAACGTCCATGTTTGATGATACTGCAGATATGAGGCTTGTGAAATCTAAATCTACTTTGAAGAAAATTCTCCAAGTCGAGGTGTCTGATAGAGTAGCTGGTGGTGCAAATGTTAGTGTTGTCGATGGCTCAGCAATACTTTGGGTAGTTCCTTGGTCTACTGATGGGTCTTTGAAAGACTATATATCAAAATTTAAATATGCCATAGGAAAAAGGTTACGGGTCGAGGACGTGTATCTGATATTTGACAGATATTATGATTACAACATGAAGAGTGTTACTAGAGGATCTAGGGCAACTGGTGTCAGTAAGGCTCATCATTTGCAAGTCAACAGTAAACTTCCAGCGCAGAAGATTCTTCTAACCTCTTCCAAAAACAAGAAGCAACTGATAGTTGATGATTTTGTCCAGGATAAGAAGTTTCATGAGGACAACACACATCATCATAAGTTAGTGGTAACGTGCTAATCGAAATCAGCGAAAGTGGAGTTGTCATCTCACTGGCAGATCTGTCAACTTCACACGAAGAAGCAGATAACATCATTGTCCTACAGGTCTTGAGTTGTGCCGCACAAAATGAGGAAAGCAAAATCACTGTTGTTGCCGATGACACTGACGTCTTTGTACTGTTGCTGCGTTATTATCACATAGCAAATCTCAAGAATGTTGTATTGATGGAGTCCCCCATCAAAGGAAGAGTGGTGCTTGATATAGGAAAAACTGTGCCGAAGCATTGTCAGATAGACGAAGGAATACTCCCGGCTCATGCACTTTCTGGCTGTGACATCGTCGCCTCCTATTTTAAATTGGAAAGGCTACTGCATTCAAGACACTTTGATCCGGGCACTCACTTAACTTGTTGGGTGCACCAGGGCATTCTATGGGATCTGTTATTCAACAGGCTACCTCCTTCATTTCCGCGTGCTATAGACAAACAGACTGTAGTACAATGTCAGAGACAAGGTTAAAGGTAGGCTATGGTTGTCACAAACATGCAAAGGGTCTTCAACACCAAAATTGTGTACCTTGCCTCCAACAACTGAGGCATTCAAAGAGAATGCTAAAAGAGCTCACTATCAGACTTTGGTATGGCAGTCACTAAAAGCGCAGAATCCACCCGAGTTGGACCCAATGGAATATGGTTGGGTAAAGGATGACCAAAACAAGTCCCTTCAACCAGTCACCCTACCTGATGAAGTCGAATTAGCCCCACAGATGGTACTACGTCTAACAAAATATGGATGCCACAGTATTACTCCATGCAGTTCACGTGCTTGTAGTTGCAACTCTGCAAACATGAAATGCACAATATTTAGCGCCTGCTATGATCAGGGTTGCTGTAACCTGACATCATAACTGATTGCATGTCTTTGTGATGCACATGGGCAACACAATGCACAACAGTGTAGATCATTTGGCAAAGTAGTAGCCTACCCATCCTTAATAATTATGAATTGTATAATACGCTTTTGGTAGTCTGTGTGAGAATTCAGATTTACAATTAAAGAACATATGTTATAATATAACACCTGTGGTCGTTTTCCTTTTCATATTTTCCTCTAAGGTTGAATAGTGTATATAGAAGATACTTTAGTGTTACGGCAGCCATCTTGGAAATTACCATTATGTAAAACATTAACATAATACTTAGTTTCAATGAATAGCTTGACCCCTACAACCTAGGTATAGAGACAGAAATCACCTTCCTAAGGTGAATGGGAACGGAGTTATGGTCATTTATAGGTAATGGCGGCCATCTTGGACGCCATCTTGGAAATTACTTGATGTAATACTTGATATAAACTTGATGTAATACGATATTAACGTAATACTTAGTTCTAATGGATAGCTTGACCCCTACAACCTAGGTATAGAGACAAAAATCACCTTCCTAATGTGAATGGGTAGGGAGTTATGGTCATTTCTAGGTAATAGCGGCCTCTTGGACGTCATCTTGGACGCCATCTTGGAAATTACCATCTTCTTCGTTTGAACCTTCTTCGCCACTCCAAGGGTCGAGGGGCTCTGCCTTTTACCACCCTTGGGCAGTGGCGGCGACGCGGTCTAGATGTTTGGGCAGGTGTCGAGCAGCCATTCAATTGATTTGTCATCCAGTTCACGCAGACCACGCACACCATTTGGCGCATGGTAGATGGCGCAATTACAAATGGTGTGGTCTACGGTTTGTTCCTCCTTGCCACACTCACAAATCGCGGATGGAGCCATCCCCCATTTGTGCATGTTCGAGCGGAATAGTCCGACGCCAGTACGCAGGCGGTTGAGCCGCACCCAGGCCTTCCTTGGCAAATGCATTCCGGTTGGGTGGTTGCTGGTGTCGGAGATGAAACTTTGGAGTCTTGAGGAGTTCTTCTTCCACTCCGAGCTCCATTGGTGGTCCGCCCAGGTAGCCGCACTGATGGATTGGTCTTCAGCAGTTTTCATCAGGAGTTGTGCGGCACGTACAAATGGGTGTCTCGATTTCAGTCGCTGAGGTTTCTCGTTCACAGACTCATAGAGACTTGAGTAGAGCAAGTGGTTGGGGTTCGTAGCGCGACGAGAAAGACACAGGATAGCTTCTTCGCGACGAAGCTCAGCTGGTTGGATGCCTGCAAGGACAGGGAGATTTTCCGATGGTGTAGGTCGCAGGCATCCTGTCACGATACGCAAGGCGTCATTTATGGCAGTGTCGATTTGATGGCAGTGGGCACTGCGGCTCCAGACAGGTGCACAGTATTCTGCTGGAGCGTGAACTAGCGCGATGGTGGCAATGCGCAGGGTATCGACTCCGGCTCCCCAGCCTGAGCCGGCCAGACGCCTTAACAAAGCTGTGCGTGTTGAGATCTTTTTGCGTAGTGACTCCAAATGTTGACGGTAAGTGAGCGACCTGTCCAGGACTACCCCTAGATATTTAGGGTTTGGGCAGAAGGGCAGGGTTTTTCCATCGGTGTTGATCTTGAGCTCACGCTTCGCTTCCCGGTTGTTTAACCCTTTGCTTTTCAACGTTTTTTTGGAAGTTAACTGCTCAAGGGGGGGCCGTTTTTGGATCAAATTCAATCAGCTGTTACGTGTTATCCACTGATGCTATTTCAACAGAAGTTGCACTGGTGTGAAAGCAAATCATTTGTCTATAAGTTTGAAAAGTCATTATTTTAAAATTTTATATGTTAAACTTGATATTTCAATTTTTGCAAAGGTACCCAAAAACGACAATTTTGATTTAACTTGCCGCTATTTAATTACCGTGCTAATCCGATTTCATGCAAACTTCTAAATAACAAAGAGCTCGATCGAACGCACGAAGTGTGTGTGCGGTGTGCCGAATCATTGCATTGATTAGAATTTACGACTTGCGAGCAAATCTTATTGTAAGCTACTCACTGATTCTAAAATAGTTACAATCAGAGTAACATTGTTACACGAATTTGAAAAAAAACAAAACTGCGTTTGTTGTCTTACATTTTTATCCTAAACTAATGCATTCCGAAACTCATGGCTAGCTTCTAGTTTTATGGAACCAAATTTCTCATAAGTAACACCTTAGCCTGCTTGAATAGCTGTTTACATCTTCGTTTGTGTATTTTAGGTTTACAATTGAGTTTGTAGTATGAATATTTTTAGTAGAGAGAAGACAATTGAACAAGTTGTTGAAATTATCTGAAATTTCTAAGTCAAATTAGGTGCTTTTGAAATTGTGGATTTGTGTCAAGTCGCATCACAAATATCATGCCGGCCACATCATAAGTCATTTCGCTTACGGGTGTTTATAAACATGACTCATAAATTACATCCACAAAAAATACAGCATTTACATCAACAAAGCTAAGTTCGAAGCTCACTTTTTATTGAAGATTGTGTCAATCAATTTGAAAATACATTTTTAGTCCGCCAGGGTCGAAATAATGCAACAGCGAATTGAGGAACATGCGTGAACAAAGGAAATGTGAAATAACCCATAGTCAGCAAATCTACATAAATTTAACGTTTACAAATGTTGAATCAATGTAAAAGGACTGGATTGCTGACTGGGTCCTTATTGTTTGAAGCACTAAAAATACGCGTAAAAGCGACAACATCAGCAAGGCAGTGATTATGTTTCTGGCCAAAAAAAAATAACTTTTGACTTCAAAGATAAAAATGATTATAACGAAGCTTCAAAGTTTGTCGTAAAACATTTTACAGAGATACAATAAACATAATCATTTTGTGCCAGATTGTGAGAAGACTTCCTAGATTCTTTCCAACCATTTGCATGATTGCAAATTATTTTCTATAACTTTATATTGCTAAAAGATTGCTTCTTTGTTGAAACAACGTGGCTACAATTCTATAAAAAATTCTTAGGCCTACTACATTGAAGCATGGCCACCTTGAGATGCGGCCTGATTTGTCACATTTTGCAGATTTTGATTACAGCTACTGCTAGTGCTTGACTGACATTTTTTGAGATGTTTTTACTTTTTGCGGTTTCCTAATGACAAAAAACTTTTTTGTTGCCTTGGGGAAGCAGTAGCGAATGAGAAAAAGTAAGTTGAAAAACGCAAAATCAGACTGTTATTGAAAATTAACAGTCTGACTAAAATCTACAAAATCAAATTTTCTTTGTTTTTCGACATGTGAGGATGTTAAAACCTATTGTGTCATCTAGGGAAAAGAATAAAGAAAGCGTAAAAGTCTAATTTTTAGAAAAAATTATTTAAACGTTCGCCCAAAGTTAGAAAAACCAGAAAATTTCTGCAAAATGTGACAAATCAGGCCGTATCTTTAGGTGGCCATGATTGAAGTAATGAAATTTTTTTTGTGATTTTGCTGATGACGTTTTACAATATCCGAGAAGTAAAAAATAATAATGATGAATTATTTTACAAAACCGTGGTTTGCAAGTGCTTCACAAAAAATTGTTGGGGGAAAATTTACTATTAGACGTAAAACGTTTGTAAAAGAAAATTGTCGGTTTACGTATTTATAATGTTCATTGCGCTGTTATCGAATTATAAACTGCCTGTAGGCTATTGTCTACCTTTGTGGTTGCCGGCCAGCTTAGAGCAGCATGCAAACTAAGCGTTTATGGTATTTGCATCGTGTTATGATTCTCGAAAATTTCCCACAAGGTCTATATTTTTATCGTGATATTTTGTGCCTCTTCTGTCCTAAACTTGAAGTTATTGTGCAGCACAATCCACATCGGTTTTTAGACTCAGTCTTCAATGAAAATCTTTTGTGTGGTGCATCATTTCAAGTAGTGTCTTCCCCTAAACTGTTACACAAATCGCCCAGAACCAGGTTGATTATTATGTATCTTACAGCAGTTGAGAGCCCGTTATTGTATGTGTGGAATTATTACTGTAGATGTCTGACTAAATTCATGCCAAAGTCGAGCAAATTCTTCTTTCGGGATCCTTGCCGTTATTTACGGTATTTTTTGTTGATAAGTTTAGGCAGCATTTTTCCAAGATAAATGAAGACATCTTTATTGTTCGTCACTTAGATTTAGTTTTCTCAGCATTGTTTATTCATTCTTTGATCCACTAGTTTGTCTCACTTTTGGTATAATCGGATCGTTTATAAATGGCGGGTCTTCACAATAGCCGGCCCCTTATACATTGGCGCAACGTATTCAGATGTTGAATCAATGATGAAGAAAGCTGATTTGTTGTTTGTCTTATGTGACGCCTAACTTTATGCCTCGTCTACAGTACAAAATATTTTGTAATGTACATTGTGTACATTGTACATTTTGTTTGTAGGCCTACATTACAAAATATGTTGTAATGTAGATGAGGCATTATCATCTTTATTTTGCGCTCTTTGGAACAAAACACAGTGCACTGTGAAACAAAAATACAGAACATAACAACAAGTAGGCGACATAAAGCAGTGAAGGGACGCCATCGAGTTAGCTGCTACGTGTAAATGGAGCCTATCTCATAATTTTGAGTGTATCTCACAATTACTGTTTGCAAAAACGCTATTTCTCCGGCTTCTCCCAAAAGCATTTGCAGTGATACATTTCCTCAATTGCAAGTTTTGTCAATGAGAGCATTTCCATAGAACGTTTATTTCGAAACCAGGTTTTCGTGTCTTTATCCAAGAGAAGATTTCTTATTGTAACGTTTTTTATTCGTCAATGAATATTATCTGCTTGAAACAACTGTTTTGAATAGTTTGTGGCCTCCATAGCCTACTATTTTGATCGTGGATTGCTATTCTTCTTTGTAGAGCTGATAACGCAAAAAACGTTTGCTATTATTGTTTCTAATTAACAGCTTTGTGATCACTGGCTTTTCTTTGTAGCATAAGAAATAACGCGCTTTGTATTATTGAGGTCAAACCAAACAAAAGAAAGCAAGAGGATGTTTCTCTCTGCTCGCGCATATCGATGCACGAAGCAATTATGAGCTTATGGCTTGTCATCGCAATGTAATCCATTTCACGCTTTGCTGGAAGTTAGCTAGAAATAGCAAAAATTCACCAAAATCTTGAATTTACAAGAAAACTACACAACTTTCAGCATCAAATTTAATATCATCAGATCCGCCTGGCAATTTTAGGAAAAGTCAAGAAAAACCAAGTGCATGGCGTTACTGTGCTTCAAATAATTAAAGGAAATATGAGGGGGGGGCCAAATCTGGCCTCCCTTTGAGGAGCAAAGTGTTAAGTGGAAGGCTGTCGTCACTGTTTTGGTTTCGCTGAGCTTCAGTCTCCATCTCTGGAGGTATGCCGAAATTACCATTATGTAATATGATATTAACGTAATACTTAGTTCTAATGGATAGCTTGATCCCTACAACCTAGGTATAGCGACAGAAATCACCTTCAGGTGAATGGGTAGGGAGTTATGGTCATTTCTAGGTAATGGCGGCCATCTTAGACGCCATCTTGGAAATTACCATTATGTAATACGATATTAACGTAATACTTAATTCTAATGGATAGCTTGACCCCTACAACCTAGGTGTAGAGACAGAAATCAACTTCCTAATGTGAATGGGTACGGAGTTATGGTCATTTCTAGGTAATGGCAGCCATCTTAGACGCCATCTTGGAAATTACCATTATGTAATACGATATTAACGTAATACTTAGTTCTAATGGATAGCTTGACCCCTACAACCTAGGTATAGAGACAAAAATCACCTTCCTAATGTGAATGGGTACGGAGTTATGGTCATTTCTAGGTAATGGCGGCCATCTTGGACGCCATCTTGAATTTCTCAAATTGCTCATAGATGACAACATGTCATCAAGCAGTTTCTGAAAATAGAGACCCTTGGCTACCACAATCAACAGCAAAAAAAACTTAATACAACAATGCAAGGTCAATCATCTTTGCCCCCGGACCATTAGGAGGGGGAGTGATTTTAATAAAACACAACGATGTGTAGGTCTACATTAATCCTACCTTGCAATTACACGTAAATAGCCTAAAGGTAATTTTCTGTGTTTTAAGAAGAGGGGTATTCAAACACTAATCTGTTGTCATCTTTCAAATTATACCATGAATTAATTTGTTGTGACTTAAACACATAACACATAAAGTTTTCTTTGAAAATAAATACAATTACCGTATTTACTTTTTGATGTGCTAAATTTAAACGGTTTTGTGCAAGAAAGTTGCTAATGTCAATAACAGTTTTACAAAGTATTTTGTACAAAAATATGCTCCTGAAATGAGAAGGTGGTAAACATTTTAAAATATTTTTTAGGGTCGCGCCAACAAATATTTGTGACCTGCCTTAGACCAGTGGTTCCCAACAAAGAAGGAATAGTACGAATTTAGAGTATAGGAACTTTCATTTTATAACTAAAATTTTTTTTTCAAACTATGCAAGTTTTCTTGGCATACTTTTCTCTTCTACAACTTAGGCCAGCTTGTGCAACGGCACATAGTTCGGAAAACCCTAATATGGCCAGGCGGAGGCTACAATGATTTATTTAAAGTTGCAACAACGCAAATAAAGGGAACAATTAGGATGGTAGTTCAACGAACAGTATACATTTGAATAATTCCAAAATCTATGTTTCATTATTTCACCCATTCTGCGTGCTCTAGGTGATAAGGGGGAAACGATGAGTTTCGCAATTAACAAAGGGAAGAGAGCATATAAAAAAAGATTGTGAACCACCAGAGACGTTGAGTGGATAATCTGGGATCGGTACCAATACGATCCTCAAGTTCCAAATCAAGATACTTCCCAGAAAAACCGATCTCGTCCAAAGAAAATCTTATCCTGTCAACGCCACTGGAAACCACTGCCATAAATGTAATTGCCATAAAAAATCCCCTAATACTGGTTAATCGATGGACATGAAATAGAACAACTAATTGAAAGGTGAAAGCTTTTGTTTCTTAAAACAATGAATGTGCTTGAAGTAGTTCAAACTAAGGAAACATTCAGCAAGTTAAATACTCCAATCGGACATAGGGAGTGAAGATCCACTCTCTAATGTGAAATCGAAGATATCTTGCAGTTATTGGAGGATTGAATAGATTTGTTATATGAGCGTTAGAAGTTCCATTTCTTATGAATATCTGCAATGTAAAGTGTAAACTCTCTGGAGGAATATAATACACATTTTTGAGAGCCAAATTTTTACTCGTTATCTTTCAACATAATTATATAAACACCATTAACCAATCCAAATCAGTGCGAAAAAAATAATAATGTAGAAGATTCCTGTTTGAACAAAAAACCTTTTTTTTTCAAAATACCCATACTAAAACCAGTTCGGATAAACTGTCACATTTATACTGAAATTGCAATTCAAAGCCTTATTCCACAGGACATGGCAACCTTCCATAAGCCAAACCAAAACAATTAAAAACACACTGCGTGCAAATGCAAAAGGAAGGATGTTGAATTGGTGACTTTTATGAGTTCACTGAGTTGTGACGTGCACACGAATAACGTGGGTCCACGATTTATAAAAGAAAATGGGACATTTGAAGGTTCCCGAGTAAATGCAAATATACAGCCAAAACGCGCTGTCTGGCGCCAAATTGAAGTCTGAAAGTAGCCCAAAAAAGCACAAATTGCAAACCAACCTTTTTTGGCGCCAAGCCGAACTAAAAGTAGCCCAATTGCAGAGAAATCGCTCAATCTGGCAACACTGTAACTGTGATCAATCAAATCGGTAGGCACTTTAACCATAGATATCTTACATATAGATATGCAACTCAGCAATCGTGGGATTATCGTCACGCTCGACTGACTTTATGGACACAATCAACAATCAAGGTTGCCAGCTTGGCTAGCGTATCTATGGTAGGCTATTATTGTACGGTTTGGGCTTGGCGAGTGGTGGCTTTTGAGCTCCTTTGGAATATTTTGTTTGGCGTATGTTTCAAGTTTTCACAGAATAGCCTACTATGAAAAATCAAGACAATAATCTTTCTTCACGTAGGTTATGCAACTTCTGTTTCATGATCGTTGAAACTATCATTTAAGCTTATTTCCAGTGACTCATTAAAGCTTGTTGTAGGCAGTTTACAAACCTGGTCCTGAGATAGAGGGACGCCGGAACAATTTTAGGACGAGAGTTTTAGGATGAGATATAGCGATAATGCTGGGCAACTCGTTCGTTTTCCCGCTATTAGCCATGAAAGTCGAAATGTGAGACAGATGAATAATTGCAATAGCTTGAACAAGAAACGAAAGGTAAATTTCACATTCATAGCATCACAATCTGCTGCAAAGTATAAAATGTGTCCACGGGATAATTTGTGTGGGCCTACTGTCGGCCATAGGCCCTATAATTTGGCTAAAAGCGAATAGCAGAAGTTGTTAGCCTATAGGCCTATTGCAAAATTTGCAGTAGCTTACATGACCTTAAAAAGGCACCATTACCCCCCATCCAGATAAAATTTGAGGGCAGGGGGCATCCTCCCTCCCGCTGAGACAGCTTCATTAGCATCACGGATCCAACCGCCAAACCAAGACAATTTTAATGTTTGGTACACACCATAACTAGGCTACCAAATGCTATAGCACAGCTTTCGGTAGCCAGCAGTAACTTTCATTTTGGTAACACTCAGTAGATTAATTGAATAAAACTTCAGCTTGTCCTGGAACTACAGCTCCAAAAAAGGTCTTTACCTACTTATCAATGGTTGACAGGCTTGTTGTTAGGCATTGTCGGAAATTTTCAAGCATTTTCAGGGGTTGTCAGGCATTGTAGAGTAGCTACTTTCAGGCATTGTCTAGAATTTCCAGGCATTGTCGATCATTATCAGTGGTTGACGGGGTTGTTAGGCATTATAGAAAATTTTCAGGCATTGCCAAACATTTTCAGGGGTTGTCGAGGATTTTCAGGGGTTGTCAGGCATTGTAGAGTAGCCACTTTCAGGCATTGTTGGGAATATCCAGGCATTGTCTAGGATTTCCAGGCATTGTCGATCAATATCAATATCAATATCAATGTGACGTCATCACAAGCAATTCATACGTCAACTTGAAAACGAAGAAAGTTTTATTTAAACAAAATCCAAAAAAATATATTAAAAATAAAGTTGTTTTGCTGTGCCAAGTTTGAAGTCAATGCATACAGCCGTAGCTACGCCGTTAGCCTTCAAACATCGTTACACACCACTGAGTTGCATATCTATATGTAAGATATCTATGCTTTAACGTATTCCACTGTACCAAAACAGTAACGCAATCATGCGTGACATAGTTTAAAATTCCTCGCGAATCAGCTGATTGAAGTCATGTGACTCAGCACGTGATATTGTGATATTCTTGAAAGTTTTTTGATACAAACTAAACTAAGTGAACGAATCGCCGTCACCAGCGTAACCTAGTGGATTAGAGTTTGGCAAGAGTCATTTGGACTGCTTGGATTCGATTTCCACATCCTGTCTTTACTCTTTTTTCTTCTGTAACAGAATTGAGAGCAAAAAAAATCTTTAGTTGCAATCAGGTGGTTTCAAACATCAGTGATGTCATATGTCACGCATGATTGCGTTACTGCTTTGGGAAAGTGGAATACGTTAAAGTGCCTACCAATCAATTCAATAAAACCATGTTGGATGGTTTGACTTTTGAATCCAAATACGAACGGAGGAAAACCGCTTGGTGCAGTAGTGAATTATTTCAACAACTGATCCAGCTGACGAAGACAGTATTGTATCCGGTTTAATTCGGATCCGGTTCATATTGCATAATTTTTATCTACAATTCAGTCATCAAAATTTTCCATACTTTTTCAATACCACGAGGGAGGTTTCGCGAAATTCCCGACCTCTTCCCGGTCTGGAAAACGGGTTTTCAAATACCCTATACTCTTTCCCTACTGCGTGGGAACCCTGCATCTGGTTACATTTGTATTATTTAAAAGCAAACCGTCAGCTCTATATTTTACAGGATATGGAACAAAACTCAAACAACACAAATTTTCAAATTTTGTTCCTAGAAACACTTCCTACGATTTCTACTTTTATCCAAAGTAAACAGGGTAATCGTTTAATCGATAACTTGCCAAATTTGAAATCTCGTACGACTTGCTGTCGCGTCACAAGAGGGCGCCATGGACCCGGCCTGCAAACGAATCATGAGCCAATAGTAGAGATGGATCCAGAAAAAGCACTTACTTGGCTCAAATAATTATTGCCTTGATTAGATGATTAAGCTCAAACATATAACGAAATTTTATAAAAACAAGCTTTTTTGGAGCTCAAACATCACGCGAACGCCATCAAAACGCTATAATAGGCCTAACAATATGCGTGCCTTTGACGATTTGAAGTTTTACATGTTATTTAAATCAGGTTTTATTAACTCGTCTTAAATTCAAGTGAAATTTTTGAACAAAACTTTTAACAAATTACAACACTTTGTTGTTGAACAGCCGTGTTTCAATTATTTTGCGTATTTGAACAACTAATAAACTTACTACGTCTTGTCCATCACTCCCCTTTATAATTTGCATTTGATCTTCGCATCCCCCGTAAGATATCTTGAATTTTGTAACAGATGGTGTGGTCTCCACAACAGGTAATCCTTGCGTCGTCACGCCAGTGATGAGGGTAGAATTTTGCAAATCCACTTGCAGCCATTCATCAACTTCCTCTGCAAAAGGTTAAAATGATAGAAATACTCGTCACTTTTAGAGGTAATTTGATGAAATCGTTAATATGATGAGCTAGGGACAATAACAGTCATTAAAGTCATATTTATTTTGCACATAGGCCTACTAAAGAACTAAGCGAAAGAAATGATCAGAAGCTTGCAGTGTGAATGAGAAGCCGCTGTTTTTCGTTATACATGGAACTGAATTAATAAGAAGTAAAAACTTTTTGCACATACTCAAGGCTGGATTTAGAAAAAGGCTCTAGGCTATTTCCAAGGTCCTCAACCTTTACCCTAACAGCCATAGAGACGAGTATTTCTTGCAAACAAGTAACCACTTGTACCATAGTGAATTAGTGATAGAAAAATATGCACGCAAGTGTTGCAATTAACCATTTCAAGATAACCAAAGTTTGTTATTACATTGTCAACCTTTTGTGAAATATTACTGTGAAATAGGAAATGTTGGTGAAATAACATAATTGTATTTTGTTTTTAATGTTATCTCAAGCAGGCAACAGCCACTTTATCTGGTCCAGATCTTTACTAGATGGGGTGCGGATTTAATCAGATCCTTATCAGATCTGGGCCAGATAAAGTGACTGTCCAAGATGTTCTTTAAAGAAACATTGAACTTATAAATAATTTTATGTTGCCTGTGTGAGGAATGCTCATATGTAACAAGATAATTGTAACTACTGTATAGCCTACATGTAAGCTAGCCTACTTGACAAAAGTAGTAGCCTAATCGCGTGATGGATAAATCCTATCATATGCTTTCTCACTAAATAGTCTGGTTTAAAACACATAAGGAATGAACTATTATGATCAAAAATATCTAGTTTAATTAAAAAGTTTTTTTCTAGCCTTTGTCATAGCAAAATCATCCAACATCTCATCACAAATTATTTGCCTCAGTTTGTCACTTTCAACACACGGAATGTTTAGTGCAGATAACCTGTTTTCACAGGACTTCAAAGCTTCATCTCTGATACTAGGCCCAACCCAACCGGAATGATTTTGCCAAGAAACCCCCTAGGTGCTGCCTAATCGCCTGCACACTGACGTCTAATTGTTTTGCCATAACATGCACAGCACAAACGGAGAATGGCACCATCCGCGACCTTTGAGTGAGGTACGGTAAGGAGAAAGATGTCACAAACCACACCACCTGCAACTGTGCTATCTATCATGCGCCAAATTGTGTGTCGGTACACGACATCTTAGGCGAAACCCACTTGGGCGAGACCATGTGGGAGAAGGACCATGTAGGCGACGGTCGAAGTGGGCGACGGCTCATGTGGGCGACGGCCAAAGTGGGTGACGGTAGCGAAAGTTTAGCCGTTCGGAACGGTGGTGACCTTCATAATTTATCTGGTTGTTTTGCAGCGTCACGGTTTATCGCGAAGCTTGCGAAAAACTCCTCAGAAAAGAAACAAACAAATGACCAAAAAGTGGTTGACGTCAGTTATAAACGCTTCCTAACCGTTACCGAAGCTTGTCAGTCGCAATACCGAATACCGATGCTGATGGCGTATTCTGTTGAAACATTTTTCGGTGTAAGGGACAGGCAGTAGATTCATTCGGCAACCACTGCGAAGTTCTGATTCCGTGTGACTACAAGTCTTAAAATGTAATGACTGTCAGTCACAATGTGTTCCGTAAACTGCCGATGCGCCTACGCAGCGTCTAGACTAAAGCATTCGGATTAAAAAATCTCAGTTGACGTTCAGTAGCAGAGGATACTGCTTGTTGTATTAACCACACGCAAAGCAGTAGTTACTGCAGTAAATGATTTTATTTAAATGCCCAAGTTAAAATTATAAATTACGCCTCTTGAGAAGTCCCTCATAGTCTGTAGTGAATCCTGTCCACTGCCAATAAATCGGTCAAAAAGAGGCATAATGCGGTTATCGGCTTCTTTGTATTTTTTTCGTTTCTAGCTATACTTGTGGGCCTACGAAGAGGTAATGTAGAAAAACGCCGCTCACACTCATTGTTGGTTTTAAAATCGAAAAAAAAATTTCAGTCTTTTGCGCTGTCTCAAAAAATAATTATTTTGCAATGTTAAATTCCTCATGTGTTGCACTCCCATCACTTGTAGATTGTTAACAAACTCGGCATACCTACGCTTCTTGTGTCAACGCTAGGGGACTTCTGGTAAAAATCCCAAAAACACTTGATTCGAAACAGCAGGAGCTAATCTGCGAAAAAACAATTTTGGATTGTCTGTGCACTGCACAGATTTGTTTGTTTTTAGTTTGTTTGTTTTGCACTGTTTGTTTTTAGTACTAATTGGCAAGTTAGTTTCTTTCTCTAAATCCAGCCCTGTGTTAAAGGCTATAAATTCCATTGTAGCGATCCAGACCCTAATATTTCCATAATACAGGCCTACGCTAAATAATAGGTTACTGAACTTCATGAATCTACTTCGCAAATTTCGTTTAGAAAAACATCTGAATCCGTTATGTGGTGAAATACTTTGATCATAAATTTTTAAACATAAAATTATTTCGGATCTTTTTGTAGTGGACGTCAACAGAAAAATAATGGTTGAGGAATGGTTTATGCAACTACTCATGATGTTTCTTACCAAGAAAAGACAGTCGTGGTTTGTGAAAATGATCAATTTTAACTTTAGGTATACATCGTGGGTCGTTCAGTTGTAGTAAAAACTTTAACAGAACGTCCAGTGAATCACAAATCAGTGAACGCTTCCAATAGCACCTGCATGTACTACTCCATTTTGCTGTAGCGACCTATACAGATTACAAATACGCCAACGGTAGGCTATGTCTGTGAATGTTACAACGACCAAGGTTATGGTATCTTCAAATTAGAATTGAAAGTTTTTTACAAACGTGTACTCGGAGACCAGGCAATTCCACCAAATTTTCCAAATGTGTTGTCCAACCTTCCATACTTTGATAAATAAATACCATATCTTTCAGATGAGGCGCTGATTTGGTCGTCTTTAATTCGTCCATCTTTCATTCCAACCGTACCGGGAGAAACTAAGCAAAGGAGGAAATATAAAAAAATGGCATACCAAATGTTTAATTTAGGAATAAACTTAACACGATTCCATGTTATTAATACAGGCTATTCAGTGGTTCTCAAACTTTTTCAAAAAATTGGTCTATAGGTCCCCTTGCGATTTTTTCGTTGTCTCACGGTCCACTATAAAATTAGGCAAATTCGCAAAAAAAAGGGGCAAATAATCATTTGTTTGTTACATGCAATTAAAAATTCACACGTCAATGAAATGGGAGCACCTGCTTCACTGTCACTATTTCTTTTATGTCAGGTTCCGTTTTGTACAACGCCACCTTCATATCATGCATCGCATCCAACGTATTTCGAGCTTGTTTTTGATAGCGAGTAGGTCGAAGATTACGATTAATGATAAAACAGTTTTGTTTAACGAACAAAGGGCCCTTGCCATAAAACATCACATTTTTCCATGCGAAAAACCTACGTAGACCTAGTGTTGAAAATACTGTTTCCCATTCGTAAGTTGTTGGAAATGGAATCAGTAGTTTAGTGCCATCTTTGCGATATAAGGATAAGACTGCACTGTTTCAACCCAAAGGTCAATGCAACATATCTCACGGAAAATAGCTTTTAGACCCCCATCATTCACTAAGTTGTTTTCTTATAACGGATTGCTAACATTAGTTCCAAACGGGTTGTTGATGAAACAGCAGTAGTGTTGTTTTAAAGACCCTGTAAGTTGGGAAAGCAACGGAAAATTTAATTTCCACGAATGAAAAAGCAGAGAACACTGCCTAATCTGCGGCAATGAGAAAAACGAAAAAAGGAGACTTTCTTGACGCAAGAGAAACAAAAGAATGAATTCGCTAGCTGGAATATTGCAATCACGTCAAAAATTTGTTTAATAAAATTCACAGCGTTTATTTTGATGATATTTTACGATACCATACTATTGCTTCGCAGACTCCTAAAGGACTGCGACGCAACTTTGAAAACCACTGGGCTATGTGTTAACCCAAAGTAGGTCGGGCGTCAATCCAGACATCAATAGCGTAGTGAATAATTTAAACATCCACCTAAGACAAAGGATGTTTGCAAAGTGAAGCAATGACTCTCTATTAGATCACACTGGGTAGCTAGGCCTACGTCACCATTGAGTACGCCTACTTGTACTTTATTTAGCTCAAGCTGTATTGCTTTACAAACCTTGCAGAAGTATGTGTTAAAAGTAATATCACTTCTTCTATATTAGTGCATGCACTTTTACGGATGAAACTTCACATGTATACCTAAATTTCAAAAAATACGAAATGTCTAAAACATGGTTTATGAATCTCACCATTGATTACAGCCAATTCCTTATGATTGATCTGATATTGATTACAGCTAATTGGAAAAAATTGGCTATACCTGGCCAAATTTTCAAAGATCCAAAATTGATGGACAATTTGTGGCGCAATGGCCAGTAGCCATTGTACAAACCAATAACGTGACACAAACCCCACGTGATGAGTAGAGGTTTTGAATCGTGACTTCAACTTTTAATATACAATATTTTGATGAAATGTTAGGATATTGTGTTTGTTTAAAATGCAGTCGTTTAGGAAAAGTGTTGAAGAGGAGAAGGTTACTATAAAACGCCAATGGTTACTATAATATTTATTTAATAAATTGATTGCATAAAAACTAAAAGCAATTTCACTCACAATCACACTCCAGTGCATTTCCTGACCATGTTTGATCTTTCTGGCAAGTGACAGTCCGTGTTTTGGTTCCATTTTGAGAGAATTTACAGTCGCAAGTTAAAGTGATGTTCTCACCGACTGAAACTTTGGTCACGTTTGTGGAAATAGATCCATTCCCAGGCGGTGCGGGAACATCGCAGTACGTGCCTACAAAGTAAATATAATTGGAATATCGACAGCCAAACTACAGCACCCTACAAAGAGTCAAACTCAAAATCCAAATAGCAAGTGCTTTATTGTCTTTACGAAACTACTTTGTCATTTGTAATTCCGAAAGCTTTGAATCGAGTTTAATATTGCTGCTTATTGGAAACTTGAATTGTGTCAGGACAGGAGGACATCACGTTTCGTTCTGAGCAAACACTACATTTTTCATATTATCCGTTCATGCAAATGCATGAATTAAAATGCCTTTTCATTAGGCTGTTCCAAAAATGGCGCGGTTCATGAATTTTTCTTTAACTTTCTGAAAAGTTGTGGTGGACTTTTACAAACACAAACGTGAAAAAAATAATTGAAAATAATGACGTCACATGGTCGCGCTGGGCGTTTCTATGGTTACCAGTACTCATTTTCATAAAAATTGTCATATTTTGAAAACCACAGGAGATAAAAAGATGAACGTTACATCAAAAGCTGCACAAGTGGCATGTTTATATCTGCTCTAAGAACATTTTTTATTCTAGGACTACTTAAAAAATATTTATAAGCAAAATCTCAATTTTACTATTTTTTTGTATAGTACGGTTAGGAGAGATGCAGGACCTATTTTACATTTTTTTCTTTTTTGCTCTCATTTCTTCAGCTCATATTAAAATAAGACAAGATTTTTAGAGAATACGGCCAACGTCAATGTTTATTGATTGTGTAAATATCTTGAGAATCGAATTTATTTTTGTGAGGTTAAAGATTATACAAACTTTTTTGAAGAGTGTATAATAGGTCCTGCCTCTGAAGGACCTATTATACACAAGCAAACATTCAACAACAAAACATGTTTTTTCACTTTCATTGCAAAAACAAGCACATAAAATGTAAAGTAATAATACTTAGTGTCTATAAACATTTTAATTGCCAAAGTAAGATTAATTAGCATTACAATTACATCAATAGCTCTTAACTGGGGAAGAGGCGTCTTCATAGGGGGGGTGTTAAACTCTTTTCCGCCACGGCCAAAATTCACTATTTTTGTTGAAATGACTTTTGTAGCTTAGCCTACATGTAATATAATGTTGCTAGAAAAGTAAGGTTTATTTTTAAAACGTACAGAAGTTAATTCTTCAAGTGCCTTAACTTATTGTATAATAGGTCCTGGATGTTACTGTTTATGTGTTCAATAGGTCCTTCAAGGATTCATTTCAAAGGTGTGAAAGGTGTAAAAGAAAAGCTTGGAAATTTGGCGACATTATCAGAGCAGGTTACTAAAAAACCATTGTCGTTGTTGATTATAACTGGAGTTGAGGTGACAAGTACCAAAAAAAGACACATTTTCGAAGTATTGCTTCATGTAGACTCGTTATTGATAGACATAAAACAAAAAACATTGTTGTCAGTGCTAAAATCTTGCAATTGCAAGGAACAGTATATACTTTGCAACGTATATACAAAGCAGAAACATGGTCACTCACAAAACAACAAACAAGAAAACTGGCAGCAGCGCAAAGGAACATGGAAAGAATAATATTAAACATAAATAAAAAAGACAAGATTAGAAATGAAGTCATCAGAAACAAAACTTGTATCAAAGATGTCATAGAAACAGCAACAAACCTAAAGTGGCAATAGGCGGAACATTTAGTAAGAATGACAGACAACAGATGGGCCAAGATAACCACAGAATGGACACTAAGATATGCAAGAAGAACTAGAGGAAGACCAAAAAGAAGATGGCGAGATGACATAGAAGAAAAGAGTGGCATCACCTGGATGAGAACAGCAAAAGACAGAATGGCGTGGAAACATATGTGGAGGCCATCTGCCAGCAGTGGTATGACCGGCTGATGATGATGATGATACTTTGTATGCGGTTGAAATGAATAGTCACTTGATTGGCTAAGCAGTTTCAATAGAGAGTGAATGAAAGAGTGTATTCTTTACATGGTAATTGAAGCGAAATTATTCAAGTGTTAATCTGACAAATTATGCAATTCGCATGTCGAATAGTTTTTAATTTTTTTTAGACTGTCCTTATCTTAAAAGTTTTAGCATGTATTTTTGGATCATGATTCAGTTACTCTTGATTCTGTTTTTGGACTAGGCTATGCTTACGAAAACCCGCAATCTTAACTGTAAGAATGTCTGATACACTAAACAGTATTGCCTGCAAGACGTGAAAAGTAAAATCTTTTGTTTTTCAAAAAAATGTTATATTGGACTGTTTTAGACTGTTCTGTTTACGTAATTTGTGACTAAAATTCGTTTTTTGCTGATAACTATTTTTCTAGACTTTTGCAGTGAAAAGTGCTTTCAGAGCATATACTGTATAAACATGATGATTCTGCAGATTTTGATGTGCGTTTTAACTTTCTATCTCAAGCGGTTATCAAAACATGGCGAGTTTAGTAAAAATGGCTATCGGTTACCATAGAAACACCTAGCGCAATTGTGTGACGTCATTATTTTCAATTTTGGTGTTGTAAGGCAGGGGTCACCAACTGGCGGCCCGCGGGCCGCATGCGGCCCGCCACGCTGTATAGCTGTGGCCCGCGGAAGGTATCCGCGCAGAAGCATAACCAAGAATACGTTTCTTGAGGAGTTAAAGAGCATGAAGGCAAAAAGTACTTTTCGGGAAGCACATTTTCGCTTTGCACACCGTACGATTCCACCGACCAATCGGATCGTTGTTCTAGGTGGGGGTCGATTAAAGTTATTCCAATGCGATGTCCAGCCACACTGTTCCAGTGGTTGATTAAAACGTTTGTTTTCGAATTTCGAAATTGTCTGTGAGCATAGGGTTGCTTATTTTAAGTTTGTAAATGTCACGTAAACCCTAGTGTGCGTTTCATGTTTATTGTGTTTCAAGAGCACTCAAGCAGTGTTCCTTTTATGCGAGTTTGTAGGCAAAATAGGTCGGTGTGCCAACTGAATTCATAATAAATTGGCAAAATATTAGGCTATATGTTTCTCGGCAGTCGAGTGTAGCAGGAACTCAGCGATAGACACGTGTTTCGCCCATGAGGCTGGGCTCATCAGTCATTTAAAGACTTTTTCTGGTTGTAGTATGAAAACATTTAGCTTAGTAGGCTACTGCAAAATGTTGTTTAATCATCAATTCTTACCATGCTGATAAGCACCGCCAGTGACAGTTGTCTAGTAATCAAAGAAAGACGGCTTTATAGACTCTCACAAAAATGATGAAAAACCAACTCATTGCTTTTTTAGAGAGAAGACTGTTCATGAATTACGATAGAAACGTTTTTTCGTTGATTTCCACAAGCGTTTGTTTCATGGTGCTTGGTTTCTTTTTCCTTGTTATTGGAGCCTATTTTTCGCTGATATGTTTGCAGGTCACTATTGTTGCCTGTATTGCGATGTGTCAAACATTTCCTTGTTTACTGAAGCTGTTAATTGCAACTTGCAAGATATCTTTTGTGAAGCGAAATAACAACACCATACTCTTGCTTGGCGATGAATATTCTAATGAAACCGCTCGCCTCGCTGCAAGTGGGCAAAACAAGTGGCCTCATCTAAGTTATTAGGCATTGATAAAGAAGTCAAAAGTGCTGTTGAAGGAGCTTGGCGTGGCAGTAGCGTTGTTCGACTAATTTTGTTGCTGCGGTATTCTAAGATAAATATTAACAACATGTAACACTGGATACTGGGTACGACATGATTTCTTTTCTAGCATAAGAATCAACCTACCTAAAATTTTATTAGTGCGGCCCGCCACAGCTCTCCTTAGTACCAATGTGGCCCGCGTGCAAAAAAGGTTGAAGACCCCTGTGTTGTTACAAATAAACTTGCTGTACGACTGTACGTCCCAAATTGACCGAAACAATTTCGATTTTAGGCATTTGTCAAGGTGTCCCGCTCAGTTGACCATTTTGTTGGCCCAGTTGATGAAATTTAAAGTACTGTATTTTTGTCTGTTTAAAATTTAGGCGTTTAAATAAAAGTATTGAAAAAAAGGCATGGCTCAGTGCGTTGGCTACTGTGGCCTCTAATATTTATTTAATAAACTGATGGTGTGAAAACTAAAAACAATTTCACTCACAATTACATTCCGGGGCATTTCCTGACCATGTTTGATCTTTCTGGCAAGTGACAGTCCGTGTTTTGTTTCCATTTTGAGAGAATTTACAGTCACAAGTTAAAGTGATGTTCTCACCGACTGAAACTTTGGTCAAGTTTGTAGAAATGGATCCATTCCCAGGTGGTGCGGGAACATCGCAATGTATACCTGCACATAGATCAAGCGAATGTTATTCAAATAGCAAAAAATCCAAGAATTATGGAAAAGACTTATCAGTACCGAGCAAGTTGTTCTGCTTTTTACTTTTATGTTTTGCTTTATTTATAGGCTTCTCCTTTTTTTATGGCAACCAATCTATTACACCAAACATCTTGCTAACACTTTTAAACATTATTGAAATGATGCTGGTCAAAAAGTCCTGCTTGCAGCAGAATATTTATTAATTCATTGATTCCTTTTTAAAATGCGTGTTTTAAGATGCAACTATCAAGGTTGTTTGGGACAAAAAATTGGAATTCTACAAATTACCATCCACAAATCTAACCAGCATAAATGTATTCATATAGGGTGCCATAATCGGTAATGCAGCTTTTAAACTCAAAACAAAAAGAAAACTTCTGTTGATTAATATTCAGCAGCCAACTTGCTATCTTTCAAATAATATAAAACACAGTAGTAGGCAGTAGGCTACAATATACAATAGGTAGTAGCGGATCTAGAAGAAAAATTATTGGAGAGGCACCGGATCGAATTTTTAAATAGTAAAGGATGAAGAGAAACTTGACAGTGGGAAAGTGGAGGTTTAATTTAGCAACCAGATTGGTATGGGGTTAGGGGCTTGCTTCCACAAATTTTACCTTAGAAATACAAAAGAAAGTAACTTCGACCGGTTTAACATATTTTATAAAATAGGACTGTATGTCAAACCCGTCGAAGTTAATTTGTTGTGTATGTCTGTGGTATGCCTACAAAAAAGCAAACTCATTACCAAAGTTTGATCATAAATTTTACATTTTTTGGTTGTTATCTGTGCATTTTGTAATCCCCAATGGTTTATTGTTCAAAATTTGTATTTGGCTTTATATTTGGCCAAAATTCACCTTATGAAAACTAGTACTAAATATCAATAAAAGCTAGGGTTGCCTTATCAAATAAACTTTAATACTATAATTCATGATTACTGAAGGATTTCGATACTTTAGTTTTTGACAAAGTTTTTTTGTAATCTTGTAGCCTATAGTGTTGGAGGTTTCCGACGTTTTTTCGTAAACAATTGTTCGTAAAATAATTGTTCGTAAACAATTGTTCGTAAAATTAATTCTTCCCAACACAACTCTTCGTAAAGCATTTCTTCGTGCATGCAATTGACCGTAACACTAATTGTTCGTAAAACAGCTACAATTGTTTACCTACAATTAATTAGTGTAGCGTATATGCTAGATATGTGCTAGATGTGACGTGCAGTAAGCGAGCAGACAGGGTGTAGTATCCCTGATTCAGAATGGCATAACACTTTGTGCGCAGCAAAAAAGGAAAGCCAAAACTTTTGTATGGTGGCCAGCTTTATTACAAAGATTATAGTGCACTTAAAGCACAAGGGCAAGAAACCACTTATTGGAAATTTTTGCATTTTCAAAAGAAATGTCCTGCACGAGTAACAACAGGGCGCCAAAACGATTTTTGACTGGGGGGGGGGGGGGGCAGGGTTATAAAAAAGGGCACTTTTGTTGCTAAAAAGCCAATTTTTTTAAAGTTTTAAGATAAGATATACCGATAATGCTCATCTATCAGCTCACTATTGAGTAATGGTACAAGTGTCCGGTATACAATGAAGGACATCATGCTATGTTATAATCATGTAACCAACTGCGTTGCAGAATTTTGTTCTGTGAATATTATTTTGAGGCAAAAATCAAAAATTATAATTAGGCTAAAAGCGAATAGCAGAAATTGTAATACTGTATTGCAAAATGTGCAGTAGCTTACATGACCTTAAAAGGGCACCATTGCCTCCCTGCTCCGCCCGCTTTCGGCGCCCCTAAGTAACAACTGAAAAAGTGTTCACGAACAATAATTGACCTATCACCTGTATACGAACAATTCACCTATACGAAGAATTGATGTATACGAAGAAATGATTTACGAAGATTTCATTTCACGAACAACTGTTTACGAACAATTGTTTTACGAACAACTGTTTACGAACAATTCACCTAGAACCAATGTTGGAACTGTAGTCTTTGAGTAAAATTTTGAAAATTGCTTGAGGTGTCACCACTTTTCCCAACAGTAAGCTCCATACAAAACACATTTTACTTCACGAACAGCCTACTTTGAACACGTGAGAGTGCCTAGCCCCCTGGATCCGCTACTGCATGTAGACCTACAACTTATAGCAGTCCTAGTTACCAGTGTTCTTATCCAGTGATTTATTCAGCAATTGTGTGAGTTGCAACAAATTATCAATCACTTCATCAAGTTTATCTGCGATGCGATCTTGATGTGCTAAAATATAACATCTCGTAGTAGCCCAGTTTGCAGTCACCAGAAAAACGAAAAATATTGTTTTATAGTTTTACGTTGTATATTTTCTTATTGAAATTGCAATTTGCTCATTTTTCTCATTGTAGGCTACATTTAAGAAAAAAAAAACTTAATTATTTTTCAATAATTTAGTTAATTAAAAAATAATGTAAAATAAATTTTGTCAAATTTTACCTTATATGATACAGTATATTATAACTTACATCCAATATGCTCTCGATGAGCTGTAATTTTTCAAAAATTGCTTTAAAATTTTGCAAAACTACTTTCAGTGAAATTGAGCTAAACTAACACTCCCTTCCCATTGATATGCGCTGATCTTAAAGTTTTTAATAGCAGACATAATATATTGGTACAAAAGCTTTAAAGTAGGCTATGTTATTTCAAATTTACAGTGCTGATAAATACTTCGTAATTTAAGCATATCAGAAGACATTGATGCACAACAAATTAAGAAAAAGGTAATTTCGGATCTAACAAGAAGTTTAAACTAAGATTTTACAGTATATCATCTTGAATGTAAAAGGTAGAAAACTGTTGTGACAGTAAAGTTCGTGCAAATTTCTTTTTTTGGTTTAACTACTTTTGCACATTGACTTCTTACCTTTTGTTTCATTATCAATAATCTCTTTCAACTTGTTTTCATCAATTTCAATTGGAGGACATTGTTTTTCTTTTTCTAAAAGAACGGTTTGTCCTTCACATTGCGGCAAATCGTCATCCGAGTTAACTCCATATCTACGGCATACCGTGGTCTTTTGGAGAGAATTTACGGAGGCAATTATTAATACAAACACACTACACAGCACGATGTGATGTTGTTGCATGGTTGTCAACATGTTAGACTCAACAATAATAATTTTGATCCAACTAATGCACTTTATGAATGTTTTGTACTCGGTGCGTCACATCTTACGTGATGTTTTACGTCAAACTTCTTGTAATACGCTGTGTAATTTCACAGAAAATTTTGTAAAGTTACTAAACTGTAATTTTACAAAAAACAAGTGTTTGATGTAGCCTGTCTAAGCATGTGTATGACTATAACACTGCAAAGATTACAAACTATGTGTTGCCTAACACTACAGCCACTACAAACTATGTGTTGCCCAACACTGCAGCTACTACAAACTATGTGTTGCCCAACACTGCAGCCACTACAAACTATGTGTTGCCCAGCTAGAAGTAATGTAGCATAAGTCTTCATTGACAAGTACTCGATTACATTTTAACTTTTTTCACTTTAACGTTGATTGGGGTACATTGTGTGGTAGACCGATAGCTTTTATGAAGAAGCATTCTTTATTGTATTAGAGCCATTGATGAAAGAACATCTGAAAAACGGACTATTTTCCTCAAGCGCTGTCAATGTTATCAAGCACAATAAATTTTGTCTAGGGAACTGTGTTTCAAAAGCTAGTGCAAAGCACTATTACCACATCGAACTCGCAGCATCAGGCTAAAACAGATTGTTAATATCTGGATTGTGAAGTAAGCACAGTAACATTTAAAGTGATCTTTGCATTTAACAAGTAGAAGGCTTCGAATAGTTTATCTAGAATGTGATTATTATCTGATTTTAACATTGAACGCTAAAACGGTGATGTCACCTCATCATAAGATTGTTCGTTCTCTAATGTTTATCCCAGTAGGTTCTTGTGTGTGCAGTGTTTTAATCCTAAGTTATTCTTTAGTTTTTCTATATTCACAAGTTTTGTTAAGTTTGTCAATTTGGCAATGGCGTGAAGATCAATTACGGTATGATTTTGTTTATTGAAGTGTAAAGCTACAGCTGTGTTTTTATTGTTCCGCAGTCACGTAAGTGTTCGCTAATTCTAATTTTAAATTTGCGTCCAGTTTCTCTAACGTATTGTTGGAAACATTTTTGACAGGTAATTAAATAAATAATGTTAGAAAAATCACAGTTAACGGGATGAAAAATATTGAATTGTTTATTTGTTACGCTACTGTATTGAAAAAGAAAAGTTTTCACATGGATTCGAATGAGCACAAGTGGAACAACTTTTTCTGTTGCAATAGGTGAAACCAGGTGGGGTCAAGGTTGAATGCAAAGGGTTAAGGTTAGTTTTGACTAGCAGGTCACGAAAAGTAGGACATCTTCTGTAAGCAGCAAGTGGAACCAAAAATAAAGTTTTTAAAGTTTCATCAATTTTTAAAATGTAATCGAATTTAGTAAATACTTTTTTGATGTTAGGTATTGAGGGATGATATTTTGTGACAAATGGTAAAGGTTTCTGCTAGACTTTGTTGGTCAAGAAGATTTTTGCGATTTATTGCTTCAGCTTTGTCAATGGCATCAGTTACAATTTTAGTTTTGTAATTCCGTGTTTTAAGATGAATGATTAAAATTTGAGTGTGTTTATCGAAAAATTGAGTTGTCGAGCATATCCTGCGAAGGCGTAGAGCTTATATAAACTGTATGGAATATTTTTAGTGACGTGAGATGGATGGCATGACGTGGATGAAAGGTATTGATGTGCGCCTGTAGGTTTACAATAAAGTTTTGTTTCAATTTTGTTGTTGATGATGTGTAGGCTATAGTTGTGTCCAGAAAGTTTATTTCGTTTGAAGAGTAGTTTAATGTGAAGCAAATAGTGGGGTGATGTAAATTGGCAAAATTAAAGAAGTCTAAAAGTGACTGCTCTCCTGTTGTCCAAATAATAAAGATGTAATCAATGTATCTTAAGTAACAGAGTGGTTTGTGATTTGTAGATTGAAGCAGCTGGTTTTTGAAGTTTGCCATAAAAATGTTAGCATATTTAGGAGCCGTTTTAGTACCCATGGCTGTGCCTTGAAGCTGTAGGTAATATTTAGAATCGAGGGTGAAGTAATTGTTTTTCAAAATGCAATTAACAGATTTTTTTAATAAGTTAATGAAGTCGTTATCAACGTTTACGCTGTGCAACAATAGATCTAATGCGTTAGTACCATCTTCATGGGGAATGTTTGTGTACAGAGATACAACATCAAGTGTGACAAGCAATGATCTTGTAGGTATAGATTTAATTTGATTTAGATACAAAAGAATGTGGGAAGAAATGTCAGATCTGTTCATAAACTTTGAGAGACGAAGATCAACAAATTTAGATAGTTTTTCAGTTGCTACACCATTGCAAGATATAATAGGTCTACCTGGATTATTAAGTTTGTGCATTTTTAGTACAAGGTATAACCGTCCTGGTTTGTTATTTTTTGTGCAAATTCCTTTGCTGACTTCTTCTGAAATAAAATTTTTATTTTTTAATTCAGTAGCAATGCTTTTGACTTTTTTAGTTACTTGTGAAGATAAATCTTTTTGAAGAGGTTTGTAGACTTGGGTATCATTAAGCTGTTTTTGTCCTTCTTTAATGTAATCATTTCTAGATAAAATACGGTGTCCGACAAATTGTTCGTAAGCAATTGTTCGTAAAGCAATTGTTCGTAAGCAATTGTTCGTAAAACAATTGTTCGTAAAATTAATTCTTTGTAAAACAATTCTTCCTAAAGCATTTTTTCGTGCATGCAGTTAAAATTTGATGTATACGAAGAAATGCTTTACGAAGAATTGTTTTACGGATTTCATTTTACGAAAAACAGTTTACGAACAATTGCTTTACGAACAATTGCTTAAGAACAATTTGCCTATAACCATAAAATACATGTTTCTCCTCGTTTCTCTATACATATTTCTTTATACAATCTATACAGATTCTATTTAAATAAGAACTTCTGATGATCCGTTAAAGGTGAAACAGGCTGTTAAGGATTCAGATAGTAATAACTATATTTGATTTAATTCGCTCTGCTTTGCTTTTTTGGTTAGCATTAAGCACTTTTTGTAGTATTAATAGTTTTTATTGTTTTTACTTCTCTATACATGTTCTCCTCGTGCATGTTTCTCCTCAGCAAGAATCATAATAATGTTTTTACCAGTTTGAAACAAAATAAACTCAGTTTACAATGAAACTCTGCTACTATCAAAACTGATCTAAGACAAAAGAAACCAAGGAAGACCAGTACAAACTTTCATGCGAAGGGTTCAATTGCTCACAGAGCACAGCTCGAAAGAACTGCGGCAGTTTGGCTGAAAATCGCCAACTTTGTAAATCTCGGTAACCGGCCCTGCGTCAAAAGCATCTATAAGTATGTGAAACTACCAGCAAGGCCTATGAGAAGGGGGTACGGAGGGTACGGCGTACCCTTGAGGGCCCAGGCCTGTGTTTGTTGGGGGGCCCGGAATTGTGGTTTTATAGTTTTCGCGCAAAAATGTTTGGTTAAAACCATCCTGAACGACTGAATTCAAGCATAAAAGTTGTTATTCATTAGTCCTGGGGGGCCCGTAATCTAGCAAAAAGGCCCAGAAAGGTAATCGAGTGCTTTGCGAGCAAATTAGGGGCCCAAAGTGGTAATTTAATGCTTTACGTGCAAAAATGTTCTGTTAAAAGCACCCTAAATTAAATCATAAAATTTAGTTATTCTCCTGTCCGGGGGAGAGGCATAGTGTAGCAAAAGCAGGTTTGAGAAAAAGCCCGGGTGTTTTTTTTTGTGTTATTTAAAAACTATTTGACAAAGGTAGTTTTACGCTTATTTTACTTCAAAATGAATTTCGGAGTTAGAGCAGGAACCGGAGAATACTTTCGGAGCAGGACCGGAGCAGGAGTAAAAAAAGTGACTTCTCTCGTTCACCTCTGCCAGTGCTGGGCATGTGGTGAATGCAAAAGTTAATGAAGAAAGGATAGGATTGGTCAGGTGATTAACTTGATTATGTTTTAACAAGATGTTATGTTTGAGCCTTGGTAGAGAGCTTGGCTTGTACCAGATACATATAACACTCAATAACGTTAACGGATTTAACAGTAAACACACAAAAAAAAACATGAAAAAAATACTAAATCCAACGTTTTCGACACCACATAGTGTCCCCTTCAGAAGTAATTATAAGCTACATCTAAGAGAAATAAAAAAATGAATTTAAAAATTTTACATTAAAGATGTACAATAGGCTAAGCGACACCTCTCAACAGCAACATCAACGTCTGACACACGAATTCAATGTAGGATACATAAATTGGCCAGGGACAGATCACATGATATGCACAACACAAAATAATAGTTTCATTGCAGCCTGATACTATTATTGCGCACAGATGCCCAATTCTGCAGTAAAATGTTGTGTGGTGTGCAATACGCCTAAGTAAACATCACACTTTTTGCCCAAGACAAAGGGGGCTCGGAGTGAGAGGGGGCCCGCAATGACTCTTCGTACCCCTAGTGAAAATTTCTCTCGGAGGCCCTGACTACCAGCAATAACCAATTAAGGCTTTGTGAGTCCAAGGGTAAAGGTTCGAATACCAACCAGCTAACCAATGAAGTTGCTTTGTTTTGTATGTCTGTGGTGCAACAAAGCAAACTCTCTACGAACCTTTACACAGTGTTTCTTAACCTTTTTAGGGCTCGTACCCATTGAGCTTTCATAAAATTTTCTCGTACCCCCTGTTCACAATGGCCGATGAAAGTAAATAAAATTGTAATAATAGGAATTAAACTCAGTGTATTTATAAATTACATGTTGAATGTATGCATTAAAAACAGTCTTGTAAGTTCAACAATATTTACAGCACACCAACAATCAGTCAATTTACTAATGGCTTTTTGTTGCTGCTTTTCGTCAATGAACATGTTGAAACGAGGTTCTTTCTTTGAGATAAACGCAAGCATATCAGCTCTTGGATCCAAACGATTCCCCGACTTAGTTTTGATGTTTACAAAAGTTGAGAAGAAAACCCAGTTTCACATAGGTAGGTTGTCGCAAAAGCCACAAGAATTTCTAAAGCTTTTTTACTAACTGGGGAAATGTGTTGAGTTGTGCACACCAGAAGGCATCCAACTGCACTGAATCAAACTTCATTATGCTTTTACTACTAGCTTTCATCTCAATAAGATCGCCTTTCATTTGGTCATTATCATCCATAGAATGTAGGCTGAAAATAAATGGGTCTTGCATCCATGAGAAATAGAAACCTCCCCAGTAATATAGATATATACAATAGTGAATTGTTATGCATTCTTCACACATATGCCTATATAGCGTAAAAATTCATTACTTTTTAGATCTGCATGTCGTACCCCCTACTTTGGTGCTTCATACACCCAAGGGGTACACGTACCCCTGGTTAAAAACCCCTGCTTTACAGTTCAGCAACTTCACAAATTTTTTTGCGAAATTTCACGGTGTGTTGCAGAATGTTTGACGTAAAGCATTACGTAAGATGTGACGCAAACAAAATATCTATAAAGCGCAGCAGTTGAATCAAAAATTATTATTGGTAAGCTCAACACGTTAAGAATCATGGAATTACATTATATCGTGCTGTGTATTGTGCCTGTGTTTATTATTGTACCAGCAAGTGCAATCCTAAAAGCCACGATGTGCCGTAGATATGGAATTAACTCGGATGGTGATTTGCCGCAATGTGAAGGACAAAGCGTTCTTTTGGAAAAAGAAAACCAATGCCCTCCAGTTGAAATTGATGAAAACAAGTTGAAAGAGATTATTGGTGACGAAATAAAAGGTAAGATGTCAATGTGAAAAAGAGTTTAAATCGTAAAAAAGCAAAACCTTTGCTGTCGAGTACTTTTGTGCTTGACTGTTTACTATAAAGATGATATACTATACAATTTTCAACTGGACTTCTTTTTAGATCTAAAGTTACCGTTTCAGATTCCAGGGTCGTAACCACGGGAGGGGCTTGAATGAGCAATCGCTTCTCCCAAATTTTATCTTGCCCCAAGAATATGTTTTTAGAGAACTAGGCTATTAAAACTTTTCATTGACATTATAAATCATGTTAAATGACTCTTCATTCGACCAACAAATATCGGTTATGAAGTTGAAACTCTTGTTGGAACTCAATTCAAGTAAAACTCTTTCAAATTTTTGGGGTTCAAAAAGTTCTTCATCCCGGTCCAGGGTTCAAAAGTACCCCATTCACCACCCTGTCAACCCTACTGGGTGTACAGTAGCTGTAGACGAAACTAAGATTGTGTGGGTGTGGTTTTCGGTTGGGTTATTCTTGGCAATATCGAAGCTTTGAATCACTAACGCAGGGCCGATAACCAAGCTTGACAGAGTGAAGTTTCTTGTTGTTGAAGTATTGTTGTCAATGAATTAATCCATTCACTAGATAGGCTACGGTTGAATGGAAGGCAGTCCTGAAATGCGTTGCTCAAGCACTCACCATAAGAAGCGAACTAGGGCCGCTTAATCTTGAGGTTTCTTTGTGTAGGTCTACAAAGTAGGGCCCTTAACCACTGAGCAAACGGGACGGATGTTCTTTTTCGCAGTCTACTTCCACTTCTGCAACTACCGTACTCTATTAATAGCTACACAAAATTTGAAAAACACAACATGACAGTGAACCTGCTTAACTTGAAGCCTACAATCGTTAGCCTATTTGTATGGTTCAACAAGACATTGATTCAGTTTCCTAATCGACTCTTGCTTTGTGACGCTTAAAGGTTCATATTTTTTCAGCACGTCGCGATCGCATTGAAGATAAAGTTGATGAAGTGATCAACGGTTTGGCTGAACTCACAAACTTGCTGAATAAATCTCTGGTTGGAAACAATGGTAAATAGACTTGCTGGTTGTGGGCCTATATTGTACGGAGCTGTGTTTAATGTTTTTATAAAAAGTAGTAAGTAAGTATTGAAGTAATTGAAGTATTGAAGATGAAAGAGGTATTAGTATTGGAGGAAACAACATTAACCACATACAGTACGATATGCTGACGACACCGTTTTGATAGCCGACTCGGACGTAAAACTGCAGAACATATTAGATATTGTGTGTACGAAAAGCAAGATATTTGGCATGGAATTAAATAAAAAGAAAACAGAAACAATGGTCATAACAAAGAAAAAAGCAACCGAAACTCCTATTTGTAATTTATCAGTTAATGGAACAATTCTTAAACAGGTCCAAAAATTCAAATACCTCGGTACTATGGTGAATTGGGATGCAAGAGACGAAACAGAGCTCAACATAAGAACAGCCCAAGCAAAAGCAAGCTTCCAACAAATGAAACCAATTCTTTGCAATAAAAATATCTCTTTCAAAACAAGATCTAGAGTTTTAAAATGCTTTATTTATCCTGTTTTTCATTACAACTCTGAAACCTGGAATATTTCAACAAAAATGGCAGAAAAGATTAATGCTTTTGAAATGTGGTGCTTCCGTAGAATGCAACGCATTTCATGGCTGGCAAAGAAAACAAATAAAGAAATTCTAAACCAAGTGAGCCAAACCAGAACTCTGTTAAAAAGTATGAAAACCAGACAATATAAATTTCTCGGCCATGTAATAAGAAAGCAAAAACTGGAGCATCTCTCTTTAACTGGTAAAATTTTTGGAAAGCGGGCACCTGGCAGATAAAGACAAACACATCTGGAACAATTTAACGACAAAACAGAAACAATCATCCATGCAACATATAATTAGGGGGGTGTGTTAATTGTCGATTCGTACCGTACGCTGCTAAAAATTTGTGGAGCAGTATCAAAATCTAGAATATTTATGAAAATTCGACATATGATCTCCCTAACCCCCATGTACATGCTCCCTGAATATAAGGTACCCCTATTTTCAGAAAAATATGAGATTGTTGGCCTTTTCACCACTATACTTGCGTTTTGGTGGTATTTATCTTACTCATATGTGACTTTTCGGGGTCTGTGTGTTCAAATATGACATTAAAAAATTCCTAAGAATTTTCAATATGGCGGTATTTCAATATGGCGGCCAAAATGGGGCTTGGAATGGGTACTTTTGTAAATTTTGACCAAACATAGTTGTGTGATATGTCGAATTATAAGTTTTCGAGGGCGTAGAATACGAATTCGATCCCAAAAGTAGGCTTATTCTTTCCTGGCATGCGCAATGAATATACCTGAGTATTTATATATGTTCATACTGATGAATAATGCTTGTTATTTTGCATTGTGTTTTGCAATATCCTCAGGATATGCAGAGTATCGACAGATCGCGCCAGACGGCTGTCTTAGAAAAATCATACTTGGAAGAGAAAGGAGAGATAAGTGGCTCCTCCGAACAATCAGCTGAAGAAAACCGAAGCGAGTATGAAGTAAGTGATTCCGAAGAAGTTTCAAGAGGACACAGAAAGAAACGAAAGCTCAATTTTGGTTTCAGTATATCTGATGAGCATGATGACATGCCAGCGCAGTATCGTCACATCCGTTTAGGTGAACAAAAAGTGCGTCCAGAGATTTACGAGGCAATGGACAAATTAAAAAGCGTCAACCACATGTCAGAAACACAGGCGGAAGCGGCCGTTGTGACCATCGGCAATAAGGTTTTTGGTCGAAAATGGAAACTTCATAATGAGTCTCCCGATAAAATAGACAGAGATACGTTGCCTGATATGATAAGCGCAACGTGAAACAGGTGGGGCGAAGTGTAGAAGCTTTGGCGTTAGATAAAATCGTAAAACAGATGATGGACAGCGATGAAAAATCTGCAGTTACGTACGGAGATGACGGATCTAAAAAGCAAGGAGCTGGGTCCTTCTCAGTTCAGGGTGTAACGGTAAATGGCATGTTTCGACCACTACCAACATTGCCAATTGCATCCGAGATTCGTGAAAACCTAGCAGAACTGAAGATTGCCGTGTTAAATGTGTTATCAGCTGCTAGTGGAGTCAGCACCAAACTTCTGTTTGAAAAACTCGACTTCATTCTTACTGATCAGACTTCGCACAATCTAGAGGTAGAGAAACTTGTAGCTGAAAGACTTGAGACTGGGCACATCCCTGATCACCTCTTCTGTAATGTGCATCCAACATTGATGTTCAATAGAATAATCACGAGGTTATGGGCAGAGACAGAGAACGCTCTTGGAAAGGACAAAATCTATTCAAAATTCCTTGTTGAAGCAAGTAATACACATTCAAGTGTGACCGAGCAAGCACTCGATTGCATAACAAGGCTCGTAAACCACGACTTCAATTATAAGCCTTGGAACAGAGCAGTGCATTTTGATATCTTCATAGCGCCGAAAAAGAATCTTTCCGTATGTTTAAAAGATGAAAGATTTAATCGGTTGACACTCACTTGCGCTGTAGTTGTTCACCATCTTCAAGACGTGAATAGATTTCTACAAAAATTTGAGCAAGTAACAAACCAGCTCGCTTGGATTGTAAGATGTTTTCTAGAACTAGATTTCATGAGAGTAATGCACGTTATAGGAGCACTGATTGAATTGCATCTAGTAGAACCTTTTCTATCCCTCACTACGGCAAAAACTACTAAGTATTCAAAGCTAACAGAAGCTTTCCAAACACTGAATAAAAACCTTCGTGAAACCGATGCTCAGGCTTTGTTCAATCTCGAACAGCCTGCATTCAACTTCATTTCCCTGAAACGCTTCAACCAGACAACATACAGCCAAGATATCCGTACGTCACTTAGTAAAGCAATTGAAGACACACGTCCTGAAGTGATTAAGGTTCTTACTATGTTATTACCAAAACTAGCGGATGGTTTCCAACGCCAGAAAGGGGACATATTTGGATTTGGACTTTCAGATGAATATCGGAGATTGCTCTGTCAAGAATGGATTAGGAAAAACTGGAAAGTGCCCCTATACACAATCTGGATTCAGAACGGGCGGTAGGATTCATAAGTTATGAACTCAAACAACGAGGCGCCAAGAACTTAAAGTGTGCGTCGACTGTTCAAGTAAAGGCCAAATCACAGGACTTGATAGAATCCAAATCTTCTGGTTCATTCCGAGAATATGGCAACATTGCAAAGTTTACGATTCCCGTCATAATGAAAGCCTGGGATGAGCAACAGAAGCATTTGCAACAACAGGGCCTCGCCAACAAAGAAATAGCTAATGTAGCACTTGATAAAAGACGAACTAATGATTTAAACAAACTGAAAAAAAGGCGGTCCTTTTACGAAGGACTCTGATGTGGATGAGATTCTAAATAGTAATAAAACAGAGATTGAGAAACAGAAGCGGTTATACCTCGAGATCAGATACGCCGTGACACTGCACTCTCAGTTCCAAAACAAAGTGACATTTTTCGTTTATTGAAAGACCATAAAAAGTTGCCATCTTCTGTTTATGGAGCCAATCTGAAAGCTTACCTGAGTAATTTGAGTTGCAAAGCGGATGTTACGATGACTGATTTAAATTCTGTTCTTGACGGCATGAATCTAACAAAGAGCTGAATATTGTGTTTTATACTAAATTACATATATATACGTCATAGGTTTGAAAATAATATGTTGTTATCAGCATATTTTTCGTTTGAAATAATCATGAATTCGTATTCTACGCCCCCGAAAACCTATAATTCGACATATTACATGACTATGTTTGGTTAAACTTTACGAAAGTACCCATTCTAAGCGCCATTTTGGCCGCCATATTGGATTACCATTATATTGGATTTTCGGAGGTAATTTCTAATGCCATATTTGAACTCACAGACCCCGAAAACCCCTATAGGAACACCATAAATACCGCCAAAATACACGTCGTTTGGTGAAAAGGCTTAAAAACTCATATTTTGGTGAATTTATGGATACCCCCTTTTCAGGGGCATGTACATGGGGGTTAGGGTGGTCCAATATGATAATTGTTTTCATATTCCGGGTTTGGATACTACTCCACATATTTTATGCACCGTACCACGTTGCCATCGTGAAATTCGTCAAATAACACACCCCCCTAATATAATAGGAACATTTGGTCTAATTATTCATCTGAGGCCGTCGATGCCTGGTTCAGGCAAGGCAATTGAAGAAGAAGTAAGTAGGCTAGTGACTATTCATCAACAGATGTTTTTTTTTCAAGTTCAAAAGTCGCATTTTCTAGTACGGTAGCCTTACAAGGCTTACTATAATTTACAAGATTCAAAGATCTGGCAAAATCTACATTTTGCTTTGCACACTCTGTCTTATAAAGTTTTGTTTAGGACGTTGTGACATTTGAACTTTAGATGGATCTATCTCATTCAAGGTTTACGTCAAATACAGTTACTACTATTTTCTAAAACCTCTACAGTTTGGTTTATTCTTACTGGAGAATCATCAAAATGACCTTATTCAAATAGAATCTAATTTGAATAAATACATTCCGATGATCCCCAGTAAGGGTGAAACACATTGTAGAGGTTTTAGAAAGAATTAACTGTATTTGATGTAATTTGCTCTACTTGGCTTTTTGCTTGGCATTGAGCACTTTTTGTAGTATTAATAGCATTTATTGAAGGTTTAAATATAGGCGAGTAATAAAATTTTTGCTGATGAGTCTCCTAGGTTTTTTTATTGTCAATATTATGATTTGATTTGGTTTACAGGAATTACAGCTACCTACTGCAATGTTCTTGCACCACCTGGAAATGGATTAGTTTCCACAAACTTGACCAAAATTCCTTCAGGTGAGAATATCACTGTTACGTGTGACTGCGGTTATAGAATAGCTGGAAGTGATAACAAAACACAGACTCTCACTTGCCAGGAGGATCAAACATGGTCAGGAAATGCATCGGAATGTGAATGTAAGTGAGATCATTTTGTTTTAATTGATGATGTCAATTTATTGGACAAACATTGTCAATAGACAAGTTGTGATCAAATATTTTTATTATTAAATTGGTTTTAACATTACGGTACTGTAAAACGACCAAGTGGCTTTTTTAACGTATTTCAATCGATTTCAATGCTTGTAACAGCTGGCTTTCAGTCAAATGTTGAGGTTTCTCTCTCAAATATATTTTGCCTTCCCCCACTTTTTTTTTCTACATCCGCCACAGGTCCCCACTCAGCTTATACCGGTAATTGTTTAAATTGGGAAAGTAGTTTAGTTGAGTAGTTTAGTGTCCACAAAAAAAAGATATTGCTTAAGTGGAAAAGTACTGACATCACTGACATCACTGACCATAATGCGCAATACAGTTTCCACAAATGTCTGGTTTTCATATTTTTCAATAGAGATCTGGTTTGTTTTGTTATGACATTTACAAACTTAAAATAAGCAACCCTATGCTCAAAATACCCGGAAAGTATTTTTTGCCTTCATGCTCTTTAACTCCTCAAGAAAAGTATTTTTGGTTATACTTGTACGCTGATACTTTCCGCGGGCCGCACATAACAGCGTGGCGGGCCGCCAGTTGGTGACCCCTGCTCTAGAGAAAGGGTAACAAATACGGGGCCCGCGAAGACTTTTGGTGCAGCCCACGATGCATTTTTAAACTTTGAAAAAATAAATAGTCATAGTGTATATATTTTTTTAAATTTAGAAAGATAAAATTCACTCTAAAATTGCTCAAAAAATCTGAAAATGCCCATGAAACTTCACACGACTTTTCAGCACTAACGTAGCGCCATTTTTTTGCGTGCGAGAAACACGTATTGTTACATCACAATCACATTGCCTATTCACTGATATTGTCGTTATCACAATAGCAACCTTGGCATTTCCCTGAAGTCAGTTGCTAGTTTAGCTTTTTCCGCACTTTTAAAAGTTGATTGCTAGATTATTATTCTCCAGGTCCGTCCTTTTGTCTTGCGATTTAACATTCTTGGTGTGTTCTGACCACCATTTTTATTGCGTTCTAACTGTGTTATTTTGTTTATTGACTTCTTATTGTGTAGCTATTGTGACCCTCGCGTTAGTTACAAGTGTTCATTTTGCCCTCAGAGCAATTTGAGTTTGAGACCCTTGGCATAGAGCAGGGGTTCTTAACCTTTTTTCTCTCGTTTACCCCTTGCGGAATGAAAAAAGTAAAATTTACCCCCACCGTTTTGGTGGCCCCTTGTGATGTCATCGTGTCCGGTCAACACGGCTTCATGGAACCATTACCAAGCACTTTCGAGCAAAAGATACACTGAGGTTTTTGAACATCATCTGTCGTAATGAAGTCGAACCCAAAGTCAACATAAGATTCTAAATAAGTTTTCTTCTTCGACATAATAACCGCAGATTGTTTAACTTATTTACTCACTTCAAAATAATTCATTTGCAAAAGACGTTCACTGTGCAGTTTGTCCATTGTCCTCTAATGAAGTATGAGACAAATGGAGCTACGCCCAGTGCTTCCACTTCTGACAATTGATAAATCCTCTTCAGTTTCCTTTTTTGTCGTGAAAAATCCCTTTTTTCTCAGTCGGAAATCCTTCAAGATTTCCTTCATAGTCGAGGTTATTTTTGACGTTATTTAAGTTAAAAAAGGTGCTAATACAACTTTAGAGTTATTATAATCTCAGTTAAAGCTATTTTAATCGCGAATTTTTTGAGAAGCACCAGTATGTCGAAGCAACGTTGTTTTATTAGAACAGTAGACTGCACAAAAGCAGCACATATTTTACAATAACATGGTTTACTTCCTTTGTTCACTGTCCAGCCAAAAAACTGCTTGCCAGTTAGTCAGTTCTGGAACATTTACCACCTGGAGTCCTGGACATCATTTACCAATTAGGCTACCACTCTCATCTTTTCTACCCGGACTCCTAACCTATCCCTAACACCGAAGATGTAGAGGTGGTAAATGTCCAGTAACGAATTATGCATCCATTATAATAATAATAATGGTGTTGCAAGTACAGTAGTGCTTTTTCACCTTCATGATAACTTACGTAGCAATAGGCTATTAAATTAAATAAAAACGAAATAGAATATTAACAAGGAGTCATAAACAAGAGAAAAAACACCAAGAAAAAGTCCAAAGATAAATTTATTTTTGTGTTTAGTTCAGTTTTCCTTGATGCGCTAACTTAACACTATAGGCCAGGCTATCTATTTTTTCTCCTTGTTACTTGTCAGTAACGTCTTCACAATCATCTCAAACTGATGAAAAACTTCAGGATACTGACTAAGTCTGACTGTGTACACTATGTTGTATACACATACACGGCCTAGCTAGCTTTATTATTATGACACCATAATAGGTTAGCATAGGCTATAACTAACTTTTCTAAACCGGAAGGATACCACTAGCCTTAGCTTATCATACTGCACGTCGAACTTTGCCATTGCTACTCAAGTTCAACTGTAAATCAATGGATTACCTAATTTTAACTAAAAGAATTGAGAACTAACTCACTCACTTCACTCACCTCCAACTCCAATTCCCAAAATCGCGATAATAGAAATCAAGCGACGGAAAGGCGAGAATGGGAAAGAGAGTGAGAGTGGGTTCCGGATGGCGAGTGACGACGGAAACCAGCTGATTATCGTTATTTCAGTCGTTTTTAGAACTTTTGATAGGGAATATTAATAAAATTGTCTTTTAAATTGCTAAAAACAACAATTCCCTTTTTAAGACAAAATTTCCTTGTAAAATTGTTAAAAATCCTTCCTATCTTCATTTCCTTTTTTTATCCTTCGAAGCGTTTTTTTTACTGTACACAACGTATGTGTGCTATATTTTTACCTGGCCATCTTCGGAAACGAAGGGCGAACATCAATTAGGTTGTGTAGTGTGTACAGTAAAAATATAGCACACATACGCTGCTGAAATAAAACTGGTAGTTTACTTGCGTGGAGATAAAAGAAAAAGACGAAAACTTTCATTAAATAAGCACAAACTTGAATCAAAATCGAGTGCAACACTACCAGTTATTTAATAACTGAAAAAATGAAGTTTGCGTTAATTTATGATTCAGTAAATTTACCCCCTCGGTAGGGTAAATTTACCCCCGGTTAAGAACCCCTGGCATAGAGAGTTAAAAGTTAGAAATCTTTGTGCTGATTTTATATTTTTCTATAAAGTTTATCAAAAATTGATAGAATTTTTTCCTTTCGTTGTAGTCACAGACCACAGTCATGGCAAAATTGTGAATACTAATTGGATGCTGAGTGCTGACTAACGTTTTTTAGGTTTCTAAATAAAGCATTAATCTACAATTGCTGTCTCAAAATAATGAAGTTGGACATTCGTACGCAGATAGCCTTATAAAAAGATTTAACTCTTTTATATAAAATCTTCGTAGTTAGGAAACTGAACTTTTGTGCGACGCCTTTCCAAAATTGCAACGACGCACCAGGGCGACGCGACGCACAGTTTGAGAATCACTGTAGCGTCGTTGTCGGCTCCAGTTCATGTCCGAGCAATTGGTTTCGTCTTCAAATCGAATTTGGTTTTGAATGGTGGTGGATGGTCGTACGTGGCACAGTCTATGATGGAAAATACGTGGGCAAAAGTCACATTGTATGGAGGGTGGGGGGCGTGGTAGTTTTAGCTTTTCTTTTCTAGTGTTTCATTTTTCGTGGGCTTTTTGTGTCCTGTTTTTTTTTTTTCGAAAAGTTCCGTGCCTTCCCTAGTTTTTTTCTCCAGAGTGATCTGTCACTAGTAAGCTGTTCTCATGAATCCAGATAAATGTTTGCATGGTTGAGGGAGACTTTCAGCTGATCTTTGTATCTCATTTTTGGTCTTCCGTGGGGTCTTTTCCCTGTCTCCAGTTCACCATAAAGCATTATTCGAGGAAGTCACGTTGAGACCATGCGTACGACATGTCCTGTCCAGCGTAGGCGGTGTTGTAATAAGGTTGCTTCTAAACTGGGCAACCTAGTACGATCAAGGATTTCATCGTTGGTGAGACAATCTTCCCAACGAGTGCCTAGCATTTGTTTCAGTTTCCTCCGCTGGAAACAGTAGCGTAATACGCAAATAATGCACAAACAGTTTTATCGTAACTTATCAATCATGCTGGAAATTCGGAGAATTTTACTGATCCACTGAAAACCCTTGTTGAAAACCGGATCCCCGGTTGAAAACCACTGATCTAGTTATTTCAGTGCCAACCCAAAGTACGGTACTTTGGTTCGAGACAGAAGAACATTGGTTTTTCTTCGATCTTAGCATTTAGTGCCAATGACTCAAAATTTCCCATGTAGAAACGTTACTTTTTGCACAACGAAAGATATATTAACATACTTCTTCTTCTTCGTTTGAACCTTCTTCGCCACTCCAAGGGTCGAGGGGCTCTGCCTTTTACCACCCTTGGGCAGTGGCGGCGACGCGGTCTAGATGTTTGGGCAGGTGTCGAGCAACCATTAACATACTGTACAATGTACATAAGGCATTGGCAGGGGTCTTTAAACTATGTCCATTGTCCATAGACCATTTAGAAAGATTGGCATTGAAGCCTTTCTTCTACTATATCTACAATGCTTTTGAAGTAACTCTTCCATCAAGTGTGACGTTTTAGCATCTTGGACCTGGGTGAAGATGTATGCACATTTGCACAGGCTTCTGCAAATTTTGTGTCTTACAAATTAGGCTACACACAAATTTCATTCGATCAACGCTTCGAGTTCTTTTTCATTGTAGCCTACTTTGGTATGCTACTCTTTATCGTTGCTTTTTCGTTTAGTTTCTCCTGGGACGGTTGGAATGAAAGATGGACGAATCAAAGACAATCAAATTAACGCGTCATCTGAATACGGTGGTGGTTACTTAGCAAAGTATGGAAGATTGGACAACACAAAAGAAAAATCTGGTGGAATCTCTTGGCTTGCCAAATCTTGTCAGTGAAAATATTTTTCTTGCAAAACAAATTTGAATTAACAAAATATACCGTATATTTAAAAAATCTTTTCAATATCAGACATTGATTACTCTCTGATAGTTTGATTGATTGTAAAGAATCTTTCACTTCGCACTAAAAAAGCCTTTTGAGAGTTTAATCTTGGCTGTTTTGCATCCTTGTAAAGGATTTGAACCACTGAAGCAAGCCCGGTCACCTAGGCTGACGGTGTGAAGTTTCCAATTGTTGAAGTGTTGTTGTCTGTGAATTATCCCATTTTATTTAAAAAATAAATAAATTACATTTAAACATCAGTTAAAGTTTTTCATAAATCCGTTTCATTCAATCAATCAAGTTTATTTCGGCATAGCTTCACATTCATTTTCAATGTACTGTGTACACATCAGGAGATATAACAAATCGCCTTTTTTAATATGGAAACTACACCATGGAGGCACCGAAAAAACCATGCGGTTATCTAAGTCAAGGTGCCCCCTTCATTGTTCTATGACAGCGGTTTTCAACTGGTGGGTCATGGCCCAGTGTTGGGTCATGACATTATTTCTACGTCCAGAGGGGCCACAAAACTTGATAGAATGAAAGCAATATGAAGCTTCAGTAGAAAACACTATAACGTACAATCAGAATCTTAAAATCTTGAATTAGGCGTACGACACTGTAATCAAACGACAGGGACAATCAACGAACAAACTTAACCTGCTTGCTGGGTATGACACAACTTCTATTTAAAAATGATACCTGCCTCATTTGGTCTCCACTGTGTTCAGAATTGGGCTTTGATGAAATTGATGTACTTAATGAGTGCTGCTTTTTTCTGTTATAAGTTATGGACTGTCTTAGTGTGAAATAAATCAGAAAATGAAAATAATAATTATTGAGATGATAACATGATAACCATGCACTAACTTTTTTTAGTTTCAGTGGGCCAAGCAAAAAAAGTTTGAAAACCGTTCCTCTAAAAAGAGACAAATCTCTCTCATTTCGTATTGGCTCTAAAATGTTTTACCCATATTATGAAGATAAGGTACTTCTTTGTAACTGTTTTCAGATCAGCCCAACGAATGGCTAGAGGTGGACTTGCAAGGGCAATTTCGTATTGTTGGAGTAACCACTCAAGGAATCTCAGATCCTGGCCATTCAAATTACGTCACCAAATACAAAATATCTTATGGGGAAACTCGTAGCAACATGGAATTTATAAAACAAAGTGGACAAGATGCAGTGAGTCTAGCTGCTGTTTATACGCCTGCTTATAGAATTATTTCAAATATTGCTGTGCAGCAAAAAGGAAACTCATTCGTTATTACAAAATATTTCGTTTATAATTCACACAAAAAATAAAACATCGCAAGCAAATATTCAAATACTTATTAAATTTTTCACTCACAATAAACGACATGGGTGGTTGGTTTTGAATCTTTTTCTTCGGACTGATATAGCCTTGATAGGTTATTCCTGGTAGTTTCGCATACTTGTAGAGTCTTTTGACGCAGGGAGAGTTACCGACATTGACAGAGTGAAGTTTCCGATTGTTGAAGTGTTGTTGCCGGGGAATTATTCCATTCATTAGGTGCCGCTAAATGGAGAGCAGTCCTGAAATGCGTTGCTCAAGCGCACATCCCGAGGGCCAAACCAGCCACCTGATTTTGAGCCGGGCTGAGCCACTGAGCTAACGCACTTTAATGTTTTCCCAACAACGTTTTTTTTACATGTGAAGATTTTTTTGTAGTCTAATTTAAACGCGATGTAACGAAATTCAAACGTAGCCTAATTCAAACGCAACGAAAACAATTTGACAACAAAGGTTTGCGTGAGTTGAAAAAAGATAAAAAAATTATGTTTTTGTAAAATTTTCTTTTCAAAGCCTGGCTCATGTTCAGGAGTGTTGTTACCACAGTTCTGTTTCACATCGTAGATTTTCAGAAGAAGCGGAGACAGGGACGCTCACATAACAAACATATTCCAGCCTCCAATAACTGCAACAATCATTCGATTTCACGTAGTGGAATGGATTACTGCCCCTCATGTTCGTCTGGAGTATTTAACCTGCTGAAGTTTAAGAAGTCATCTTTTACTTGCTCAGTTCAAAAACAAAAACATTCAGAGATCAACTTCTTTTTTTTGCGTTATAAGCATTGGTAAACCATGTAGACATATGATCGTGGACTGTTTTGAATTTTAATCAATTGTTAGTGTATGCATCTCCAATCTCCATACTGAGAAAGCCTTTTTGGAAGCTTGATTCTGAAAGTTTCGCTTAATTGTAGTGGTTAATAAAAAACCACCAAAGCATGTCCGAGATCAACGGAGTAGGCTTAACGGTTTCATTTGTTGGAAGCTTGCTTTTGCTTGGGCTGTTCTTATGTTGAGCTCTGTTTCGTCTCTTGCATCCCAATTCACCATAGTACCGAGGTATTTGAATTTTTGGACCTGTTTAAGAATTGTTCCATTAACTGATAAATTACAAATAGGAGTTTCGGTTGCTTTTTTCTTTGTTATGACCATTGTTTCTGTTTTCTTTTTATTTAATTCCATGCCAAATATCTTGCTTTTCGTACACACAATATCTAATATGTTCTGCAGTTTTACGTCCGAGTCGGCTATCAAAACGGTGTCGTCAGCATATCGTACTGTATGTGGTTAATGTTGTTTCCTCCAATGCTAATACCTCTTTCATCTTCAATACTTCAATTACTTCAATACTTACTTACTACTTTTTATAAAAACATTAAACACAGCGCCTAACAATATGGGCCCACAACCAGTAAGTCTATTTACCATTGTTTCCAACCAGAGATTTATTCAGCAAGTTTGTGAGTTCAGCCAAACCGTTGATCACTTCATCAACTTTAGCTTCAATGCGATCCCGACGTGCTGAAAAAATATGAACCTTTAAGCGTCACAAAGCAAGAGTCGATTAGGAAACTGAATCAATGTCTTGTTGAACCATACAAATAGGCTAACGATTGTAGGCTTCAAGTTAAGCAGGTCCACTGTCATGTTGTGTTTTTCAAATTTTGTGTAGCTATTAATAGAGTACGGTAGTTGCAGAAGTGGAAGTAGACTGCGAAAAAGAACATCCGTCCCGTTTGCTCAGTGGTTAAGGGCCCTATTTTGTAGACCTACACAAAGAAACCTCAAGATTAAGCGGCCCTAGTTCGCTTCTTATGGTGAGTGCTTGAGCAACGCATTTCAGGACTGCCTTCCATTCAACCGTAGCCTATCTAGTGAATGGATTAATTCATTGACAACAATACTTCAACAACAAGAAACTTCACTCTGTCAATCTTGGTTATCGGCCCTGCGTTAGTGATTCAAAGCTTCGATATTGCCAAGAATAACCCAACCGAAAACCACACCCACAAAATCTTAGTTTCGTCTACAGCTACTGTACACCCAGTAGGGTTGACAGGGTGGTGAATGGGGTACTTTTGAACCCTGGACCGGGATGAAGAACTTTTTGAACCCCAAAAATTTGAAAGAGTTTTACTTGAATTGAGTTCCAACAAGAGTTTCAACTTCATAACCGATATTTGTTGGTCGAATGAAGAGTCATTTAACATGATTTATAATTTCAATGAAAAGTTTTAATAGCCTAGTTTTCTAAAAACATATTCTTGGGGCAAGATAAAATTTGGGAGAAGCGATTGCTCATCCAAGCCCCTCCCGTGGTTACGCCCCTGGAATCTGAAACGGTAACTTTAGATCTAAAAAGAAGTTCAGTTGAAAATTGTATAGTATATCATCTTTATAGTAAACAGTCAAGCACAAAAGTACTCGACAGCAAAGGTATTGCTTTTTTACGATTTAAACTCTTTTTCAGATTGACATCTCACCTTTTATTTCGTCACCAATAATCTCTTTCAACTTGTTTTCATCAATTTCAACAGGAGGGCATTGGTTTTCTTTTTCCAAAAGAACGCTTTGTCCTTCACATTGCGGCAAATCACCATCCGAGTTAATTCCATATCTACGGCACACCGTGGCTTTTAGGATTGCACTTGCTGGTACAATAATAAACACAGGCACAATACACAGCACGATATAATGTAATTCCATGATTCTTAACGTGTTGAGCTTACCAATAATAATTTTTGATTCAACTGCTGCGCTTTATAGATATTTTGTTTGCGTCACATCTTACGTAATGCTTACGTCAAACCTTCTGCAACACACCGTGAAATTTCGCAAAAAAATTTGTGAAGTTGCTGAACTGTAAAGCAGGGGTTCTTAACCAGGGGTACGTGTACCCCTTGGGTGTATGAAGCACCAAAGTAGGGGGTACGACATGCAGATCTAAAAAGTAATGAATTTTTACGCTATATAGGCATATGTGTGAAGAATGCATAACAATTCACTATTGTATATATCTATATTACTGGGGAGGTTTCTATTTCTCATGGATGCAAGACCCATTTATTTTCAGCCTTACATTTTATGGGTGATAATGACCAAATGAAAGGCGATCTTATTGAGATGAAAGCTAGTAAAAATTATATTTTTACGCCTTCTTGAGACAACAAAAAGTAAAAAATCTCAGAAAATGTCAGTCAGACACTATATAGCAGTAGCGGTAATCAAAATCTGCAAAATGTGACAAATCAGGCCGCATCTCCAGGTGGCCCTAGGTGCCGCTAAATGGAGAACACTCCTAAAATGCGTTGTCCAAGCGCACATCCAGAGAGCCAAACCAGCCACCTGATCTTAAGCCGGGCGCGTAACCACTGAGCTAACGCACTTTAGTGTTTTGTACACTCGAAGGTTGTCTTACATGTAAAAATTTTTTGAAGCCTATTTAAAAACGTAGCCCAATTCAAACGCAACGAAAACAATTTGACAGCAAAGGTTTGCGTAAGTTGAAAAAAGATAAAGTTTTTGTAAAATTTTCTTTTTAAAGCCTGCCTCATGTTCAGGAGTGTTGTTACCACAGTTCTGTTTCATATTGCAGGTTTTCAAAAGAAGCGGAGAAAGGGACGCTCACATAACAAACATATTCCAGCCTCCAATAACTGCAACAATTATTCGATTTCACGTAGTGGAATGGATTACTGCCCCTCATGTTCGTCTGGAGTATTTAACTTGCTGAAGTTTAAGAAGTCATCTTTTGCTTGCTCGGTTAAAAAACAAAAGCGTTCAGAGATCAACTTCTTGTTTTGCGTTATAAGGATTTGTAAACCATGTGGACATATGATCGTGGACTGTTTTGAATATTAATCAATTGTTAGTGTATATATCTCCAGACTGAGAAAGCCCTTTTGGAAGCTTGATTTTGAAAGTTTCGCTTAATTTTATTGGCTATAAAACCACCAAGGCATGCCCGAGATCAATGGAATAGGCTTAAAGGTTTTTGTACTTGCTGTTGAAGTGGTGATGCATGTAAATTATTACACCTACTAGGTGTCGCTAAATAAAAAACTGATATTAAAGAGCATTGCTCCAGTTTAGCCTAGCATATGTTCGATGCGTCGAACCAGTGTTAGGCCTACTTGTTGTTGCTGTTTCTTTGTTCGCAATGTTGATCTTTCGCTCAACCGAATTGTCAGAGCGAACTGTAGGCTATATCGAAAAAACGCGGTTTTCCTTGTCATCAGAAATCTCGGCTGTGATTGAAACTTCGTGATCCTCCGTGACTCGTTAGTTTGTTGACCATTGTTGATGCATTGATAGGTTTTTGTTTTTAATCTACTGTTATTTATTCAACAAAATAAGTGCGATTTTAGTGCGATAGATTAACTATCGAAGCGTATTTAGTGATGTGAAAGATATGTGATGTGAGTGTATCAACAATAGGCTTATATTTTGAATATAATTAATCAACAATGTATTCTTTTTGCTTCTACTCCTTGACGTAAATATACAAATGCACAGTGGCGTACCCATGCAAAATGGCGCCCATGGCAAAGTTTAAATTTGCGCCCTTTTTAACAATTGACAAGCAAAACAAAGTAACCTTAGCGGGTTTAACATAATGTATTACATAAAAAACAAAATATATAACATAATGACTCAAACGTTTTCGAGACGTACGTGTGTCCTCATCAGGAATTAAATCTGCAATATACATAAAATGAACAATGTAAGATAAATTTAACTTTGCACTATAACTGCAACGACACTCTCGACTGAAAAGTACAAACTGAACAAATGATACAAGAATGATTACAAATAAATTATACGGTGGGAAACAGATCACATACGGTGTAGACTACAGGCATTGGACAAACAATTAGAACACACACGAAAGAAACGATGAGCCACAGGCGAATAACTGCCGGTTGAGAGATGGATTGTTACGTTTGATTCTTAAGGCCTCCATGATCTTAGTCTGAAAATCAGATCTGCTTTGAGAAATGATTTTAATTTGATAGAATGCTGCGCTTTGTGCCTTCTTTCCACGTTTTTTCCCACATAAAAACTAGCTAACGCGGCTTCCCCTTTTTCATCTGACGCTGTGTACACTGTAGTGTAGCCTGCTACCAAGTGAATTATTGGACATAAGTTTGTTATGACCTTCTGGTTACTACTGTTTGCTAATATCGTTGGTTTGGCGCAGCGGATAAGGCGCTCGCTTTCCAATCATGCAATCCTGGTTCGACTCCCGGCTCAAGCTGGTTGTTGAAAAACACCGCTCATCTCTACTCAGGGTGTAATAAATTGGGTGGGCGTAGTTGCTAAAGGAAAGGCGGCCGGGAAAAAGGAACTGGCCACCCTACACTCGTTAATGCCGAAGACTTAGTATAATGAGAACCTTATGTTCTCATCCCCCGATGTTTGGATTCAAGTATGGGACTCACCTTTTTACAGTAAAAGAGAGACTCCTTTTTGATCATCTATTGGGCGCAAATTAGATTTTGATGACAGTGTAAGTCACAAATTTTGATTTTTATCAACCTATTTTTGCGCCCCTATCAATGTGGCGCCCATGGCTCGAGCCATGCCTGCCACACCCTAGGTACGCTACTGCAATTGAAGTAATATATATGTTTTTCTTTCTTGCTCCTGCCTCAACCAGACTGGATAGCAATCAGAAAAGAACTGTGCTTTGTGTTTGAAAGTTATGAAAACAATGAACTTGCTTGAAAACATTTCATTTCACTAAACATTATGACTGAAAGTACCGTATTATTTCGTCACCTTTGTCATGTACAGCGCTCAAAAGCATAGTTTGCACTGTGGATGTGGCGCTGGATAAATGTTGTTATTATTATTACTATTATTATTATTATTACGAAGGTTTTGCTTCACTTAAAAACTTTGAATGGTCAAATTGCGGCTTCCGTTTGATAGTGTTATTGTCTGTTATTGTGTTAATGTCTTAACCTGAATCAACTTAAAATTGTAAACGATATTTTGTTATTATGTCGTAACCTGATTTGCATTTATTAGCACCGGTAAGTTAGATTAATTATCTGTACACTAATTCCACAGCAATTTCCGAAACGATTTGCTTACAATTCAAATTAATAGTAAGAAGACAAAATAAAACAAAAACTTGTCTTTGATGGCCAATGCAAAACAATTCTATTTTTTCACTTGTAAGAATGCTGACTACTGCGTAAAACTAATGTAAACTAAATTTTTTACGTTCTTTGGCAACCATTGGAGAAAATGCAAATCTTTCTTACTCGTTGCAATCATAAAAAATAACTTCACTAGTTTTAAAAGTTTTTTGTTTTTTAAAGATTCTGGTCAATTTTACGCTTGAACAACAAAGTTTTTTTCTTACTGTGCAGTCTTTGACAAAATAAACTTACGTTTAAAAGAATTAAAACGGCATTACGGCATTACGGCAAACGGTCTACTGCACATTAGCAATTCTTCTCAAATTAACTTATTGTTGAAATTCTTATCCGCGGATTGCGAATGATCGTTATAAGCTTAATCCTGACAGTTTCACATGCTCGAAAAGTTTTGAAATAATGGATGCAGGCTCAGTCACCGAAATTGAGTGAGTGACTTTTCAGCATGGTATTGAATGAATAGGTGCTCTTGAAATGTATTTCTTAGGCAAACACCCCGAGAATTTGGCGAGGGTTGCTGGATCTTAGCATTTCTTTGTTTGCGAAATTGGGTAGCTGTCCGACAGAGCTATCTGGATGGATGCAATGGTTTTCGTGTGGAGATTGAACTTCATTGTTGCTATTTTTAATAAATAGTAAAAACTACATGCGTTGTTATACAAAATGAAGCATATATCCGAAAGCATCTGTGCTCAAGCACATGCAGGTCCATAATAGGTACGTGTGCAAAGACTTTAGTCGAGGACGTCAAAACGGTGGCTAACATGAGCGGGTTGGTGTAAAAAAATCATCAGGTACCAATATAGCAAAATCAGTCATTTTTATATTGATTTAACGTTTGCAAACGTTGTATCAATGTAAAAATGACGGATGTTGCTGTCTTGGAACACACAAGTGTATCCTTTTTACATTGCTGCAACTTTTAAAAAATCGACTTCTGTTTGCTGAAAACGTTTTGTAGAACACGATTTTACACGTACATTCTTCTCAAAAGCTTATTTTCTGCTTAAAAAAATTGTAAATAAAAACAATTACTTCACTACACAAACTTATACAACCTATAACACATCCTTTGCACTAGCTTTTCGCCTGATGGGATACACATACATGCACTGGATTCAACTTAATAAAGTAAATTTTTAAAATCTGTTAAAAGTGTTTAAAATTTGTTTTAATTACGAATTCTAACGTTGTTTGAATGCAATAAAATACAATTTTCGTGGACAGAACTGCATTGTATCTAACTATCAACAGCTTGAGGACGCTGTGACATATGTCTGCTACATAAGAGCGTATTAACTTCCCGGAATGCAATCACTGCAGTTTCCACTCATATTGTTGATGAAAATGACGAAAAGTAATTAAAATCGTTGAGCATGTGTTACGATTCGGTTTGGTCCAATCACAGTCTGCCACGTCTCCTAGGTTCTGACTTCATCTTTGTCAGTCATCCAAGTTCGCATGAGATCATAAAATTTCTTTTTGTATTAGATGATCGCTGACGACTGATATACGTATTTAAGCAGCTTTCGTAGCAAGCCTCAGTTCGTATATATCCAAAATGGTGCCAAACTTTTGCTTGGTCTAATATCCTAAAAATATTTTAATTTGCTAGCTTTTTACCGTTTTTTCCTCAAAGTAAAAATAGGAGAAGAAAGCGTTAGGTTATGGCAGCAAACTTTAATCACAAAATTGTGGTACCGGTATAGTGATCGAGCTGCTCATTTGAAATATACAGAAATCATTTAGAAAATGCCCACTTGTCAACTTCAGTATTATAGTTTTTCATAGGCTTAAAAGCCTATCTTAATTAAGTTTTATTTTTATGTAAATGCGTTAAACCATCTATTGCAACCCATTCTTTACATTTATTTCATTAGTAGCTTGTCATTCTATCCAGATTTTTCAAGGGAACAGTGATAGGAATTCTTACGTCATCAATATGTTTCCTCAACCAATCACAGCTCGGTATTTTCGCCTGACTGTTGTCGAAGTTTAAGATGTGGCTGTACTTCGAATGGAGTATCTCGTCTGCTAAACACATGGTCATTGTACACCTCCAACTTGTGAAAGTCAACTTGGTCAAAAAGAGATTTGCTTCTGGATTATTGCTCCTAAATCACAAAAATGTGATTGCAAATTATTATCGTTTAACCTTGTATATGATCAACCTGCATTAACCAGTTCATAGACGGGCATTTTATTCGATGAACTATGAAGTGTTTAGTTGGAATAGTTTTAAAAGTGTTGCTTTCCTCTGTGTTCTCTTATAATGTGGAATTACTTGTTTATCCACTTTTCTAAATTGTGTCAATATAACAGCGTTTTTCTGTCACTCAAAGAATGTAACTAAAAATATCAACAAAAAGAACATAATTGCTATTATTTATTACTCATATAATCTTCTCTTTAATTAGGCTACAACAATGAGTGGAAACGTAAAGATATCCTAGGTTTATTGTACTCGCGTCTTCTGCTTATGAAATGACACTGCAATATTTGAGCCTACAGACACGCTGAAACATGGCTAACATCTCCAATTAGTCATGGCTGCAACTACTGTAATATTCAATGCAAAGAGAAAAAACCTAAAGTTAGTCTTAAATTGCACGTGGTGTGCCAAAAATTTGAAATAGAGAGGCCAAGTACCAAAGCTGAGTGGTCTGGCCCCCTGGCCCCAACACTACCACGATCGCCCACTCAACTACAAGCGCAAACCTTTAGTTGGAAGGTCTGTGCTTAAAGGGGCTGAGTGGTCCGTCTTGATAGATCAGTTGGTTAAGCGCCTAAGTTTCCGCACAAGATAACCTCAAAATCAAGCGGCGATGGTTCGACTCTCAGTGCGCTTGAGCAACGCGTTTGAAAGACTGTATTGCATTCAGCGGAATCTAGTAGTTGAAATAATTCACAGACACCAACACTTCGCCAAACTTCACTCTGCCAATCTCCATAACCGGACCTGCGTGGTGGTTCAAAGCTTCTACGAGTATGCGAAACTGCCAGGAATAACCTTTCAAAGGCTTTCCCAGTACGAAGATAAAGATTTCAGCCAAGCAACTTACCGATCAGTCCAGGATATTATTATCTGAAATTTCATGCTCGCAACAGCAAATACGACCCCGTAGCTTAGTGGAAGAGGTTGCGTTTCACAACAAGCCAAACCATGCAATGTTTGTTAGCCAAATGGACGTGAGATGGTTGTTTTCTTGCGTGATATAAAATCGTAGAACGATGCGGTTGCCCAATGCTAAAACACCACATCTACATTGAGATGATTTTACACTTAAAAAGTTTTCTTGTCTATCACCAACAAGCGGATTGTTGTTCTGTTTTGAAAGCACGTGCAGTGGTGCTGTCGAATCGCTCAGTATTCCTCTGAAGAACATAACCACAACTTTGCGGAAGTGTAAACCAGGGGTCGGCAACCTACGGCCCGCGGGCCGGATTCAGCCCGCAGCCCCATTACAAATTATAGTATTATATGACCCGGTCAGTGGTATACTACAATCGAACGTGCGAACAAATACTTTTTCATTATTTATTTTGGTAGGCCCACGTCTTTGACTTGCAGCGTTTCTGTTTCTATAAACAAGAAATTCAACATAAAGCGCCATTATGATATAAAGCATATTATTTTTTCCAATTTAATGCGTCAAACAAAAAACAGCAAAGATAAATTGACTCAAAAATAGCTTAAAACAGAAAATGTCTTTGTTACAAAGAAAAGGAAAAGCAATGAATCACAATTGTTTTTTTACTAGCTACAAGGTAGCACAATTAATAGCAAAAAGATAAGAAAATATCGTTGTACTGATGGATGTTGGATGTGTGATGGAGGTTATTGAAAACATATGACGAGAGAAAAAAAAACAAACTATTTTTCAGATATAAGTCTTTCAGCAAGAACCGTATTTAACTCAAAGAAAAGAAGAGATATCTGAGAACATAAAATCTAGCAAAATAGTTATTATAAATTTATAGTTCTTCTCAACGGAGATGGATGAAAGCACACACAGGACAGATAGGCTTACAGCTGAGCTGGCAGTATTTGTGCGTGGAGTAAACAAAGATTTTGATGTTGAAGAACTTGTTTAGCTGATTCCTGTCAAGGGTATTACTACAAGAACCGATATTTTGAAGGTGGCCGGTCGATTGGTCGAAAGACATTTGGTCGACAGTCATTTGGTCGACAGACATTTGGTCGACAGGACGTTTGGTCGACAGACAATTGGTCGACAGACATTTGGTCTACAGGACATTTGGTCGACAAGACATTTGGTCGACAAGACATTTGGTCGAGAGACATTTGGTCGACAGGACATTTGGTCGACAGACATTTGGTCGACAGACATTTGGTCGACAAGACATTTGGTCGACAGGACATTTAGGTTAGGGTTAGGGTTAGTTAGGGTTAGGGTTAGGTTAGGGTTAGGGTTTGGGTTTGGGTTAGGTTAGGGTTAGGGTTAGGGTTAGGTTAGGTTAAGGTTAGGGTTAAGGTTAGGGTTAGGGTTAGGTTAAGGTTAAGGTTAAGGTTAAGGTTCAGGTTAGGGTTAGGGTTAGGGTTAGGGTTACGGTTAGGGTTAGGGTTAGTTAACCCTAATCCTAAAATGAATCGTTCTGTCGACCAAATGTCCTGTCGACCAAATGTCTTGTCGACAAAATGTCTGTCGATCAAACGTCCTGTCGACCAAATGTCTGTCGACCAAATGACTGTCGACCAAATGTCTTTCGACCAATTGACCGGGTACCATTTTGAAGCCATTACGCCAACGCCTTGAAATCATAAGTCTGAATCTATCAAAACTAGTATGAGTAGGTAACGGCCCGCTAAGACCATGTAAAGTTTGGCTTTGGCCCGCTGTTAGAAAAAGGTTTCCGACCCCTGGTGTAAACAGAAATGTAATAATTACAGTTAAGTGTACAGTAAACATTGTACGTTACGGCATGCTACATTCTACATCACATGTACTTAGAAAAACAGAGCAGTGTACTTTTTATCAAGAAAATATCCACCCCGATAGCTGAATTGGTTAGCGCGTCACTTCTGGAACGAAGAAGCTTCAAGATCAAGCGGCGCTGGTTCGACTCTCGGGGTGTGCGCTTGAGCAACGCACGTTAAGGACTGCTCTCCGTTCAGCGGCATTTAATGGATGGAATAGTTCCCCATAGGCAACAACACTTCAACAATCGGAAACTTCACTCTGTCAATCTCGGTGACCGGGCCTGCGTCAGTGATTCAAAGCCTCTACAAGTATGCGAAACTGCCAGGATTAAGCTCTTTAAGAAGCTTTCCCAGTCCGAGGATAAAGATTCAATCAATCAAAACACTATATAATTACATAATATAGAAAGTAAAAAAATCCTAAAATTTTCTTCAAGTATTAAATGTAAACGAATAAAACTTTCAAAAATATTAAAGTCAGCCGGATACAATTTATTATTATGCACTTGCCAGATTATGCTGTAAAGTAAGCTGATCTTTATCGTTTGGTAATCAACACTAATTTTTGAAACGACATGTTTGCAACTGAAATTACAATTACACAACAACAAAAGTCTCAATTACAGTTATATCTACAATTACATGAGAATATGTAATTTATTATATTAAATTACAAATTGTAATTGATTCAACTATGGAGTGAATGTCCCCAAGACTTCTATGGCCACGTTTTTGACCTGAACCCATGTAAAATTAAACAGTAGGTAAACTGATTGGATTTGGCGCACGACTGGTACGGAACGCAATTTCTATACTTGTTTGTATTTTAATCTAACAATGGTGTTGTTGCATTTTCCTGCAGATGAAGAGTCTCCAATGCGGTCAATTTTATTAAACTCTCTCAGCGCAACACCAAAGATATCGTATAATTCATTCATTTTATTTGATCTAGACCAGCGGTTATCAACCGGTGGGCCATAGCTCACTAGTGGGCCATAGAAAAAAATTGAGGTGGGCCACAGACCTGCTTAAAAATTTGCCAGAGTTAGTAAGAATTTTAGTTTTATTTGTGTTACTATAGTTAATTTTACACTTGTGTGTTTTGTTTAGTTGTTTTGACTGTACCAACAATGAATGGTGCTGCTGTAATTTGCTGCAGAATGGTAATTTTCATTTTAATTATTGAAATAATAACCCTGGTGGCGTGACCTAATCAATGTCGTCTGTTGCATAATATGTTGATTTTAAACAGCTGCAACAGTGTGGTTTTCATAGGAGCCACTTGGCTCCATAAATAGAATTTTTTAACTTGAAGGGAGGACTAATCGTGTTTGAAGAAATTGGGAAAGAATGTAGAATTGTAGATGAAATATAAATTTATCTAAATAATCTAAGTTGGTCAATAATGTTCAGGAGCACGCATCTCATTGATGCACGGTTGAATAAATAATCTGTTTTGAAATATATTCTGCTGTTTTTTTGTTTTTAAACCTACTTTGCATTTTTTTTCTTGCGTACTGTAAATAGTTAATGAGCCACAAGAATTTTTGTGCAATGAAAATGGGCCACGAAAGCAAAAAGGTTGAGAACCACTGATCGAGACCCACGTAAAATTAAACAGTAAGCAAACTCGCTGGATTTGCCGCAAGACTGGTAGGAGTAGGCAATTTCTGTCTATGAGTGGTGTTGTTGTTACACAGAACAATAATAAAGATATAATGAATGTTAGCGGAAGTCAGTTTATAATTAACTGGTCACAGTGTAGGGACTCAAAACCATCGCAACATATCAGTTTGATTGGCTGCCGAGCGTTGTTTGTAATTCATTTTCTAGTAAATTAAAACAAAGTTGACGATTTGGATGACGTAAGTAAACTGTAACAAACAAATAAAATCTTTCTAAAGAAATTTAACCCTATTTCCTGTGACGTTTTTTGGCCAGTTGATTTGCGGACGGGGGGTTGGTTCGACACTAGCACTTTCAGCTCGTGTAACTCCAAAACTACGCAAGATAGATCAATCAAATTTTCACATGATGCAGATAATTTATTTGACAACACAGCATCGAAAATCTTTTGCAATTTGTTCAACAGCACAACTTCAAAAATCAAATAATTTTATGGTTGGTGATATTTTTTTTATTTAACTTGAAAAATCGCTTCTTAATTACCTTATATTTGAGTGTGATTGACCAATTCTTTTGTGTTTGACTTTAATCTTTCACGCATGGACGTCGTCCACGCTTCTATGAAATCGTAATTGGCGTCCGACTTGCGTTTGCTTGTTGTTTTGCTGGAAGTATTGTAAAAATCTTTTGCTTTGTCTCAACATTTGCAGAGAATGAGACAAAATAACCGCAAAAAAACTGTCCAGAGTTATTTTTTGAGCCACATGTTATAGTCTACACCAGTGGTTCCCAACCGGGGTGCCGCGGCACCCTGGGATGCCAATTGCAATGCTCAAGGGTGCCGCGAGATATTGCAATACTGCGGCCCATTCTTTATTTTAACTTTAACCCATTAAGTGTAGAATTTATTTATTTATTTTACCTCAAATCCGCGGTAAACCTTTCTTTTCTCGTCCAGGAAAAACAACGTGAAAGAGATTTTGATTCGTTGCTGTTCTTTCCATAAAAACATTTGAAACGCATCATTATTGCCAGGTTTCATGATTGTATTTTGCGTTTCACGGCGCACAAAGTCAAATTGCAGTGATGGATTATCGGATTGTGTGACCCAGCACGATTATAAAATTGCACAATTGTTTGCAAACCATTATAAAATAGGAAACTTTTGCATTAGGGATACCTGCGCATACAAGCACGATACATAGCTAATCGAGAAAAAAATAAGTTTTTATAATTATTAATTTGTTCTTTATACATAGGTATGAATAGGTACATAGGTAGGTATGAATATATTTTGTGAATTGCTTTGCAATTACAATTGGGTCTCCAAATTAGTATAGGCTATTTAGTAGATATCTTCGACCGTTTAAATAACGTAAATGCTAAAATGCAGGGCAAAAATAAAACTCTCTTAACTTATAGCCTAACTTAACCAATAAAACGAAAGCACTGACAGAAAAACTGCAAATGTGGTCCTTAAAAGTGTAGAGTAGAAACTTTGACATGCTTTCACACTTCTCGGAAATGAAGAACAAACAAAGAAGTTGTCTCACTAATAAGTAACTCAGCAACTGAATTCATTAGAAGAAAAAAAATCGAGTAGTATTTTTCCAGCATGTCCACGGAAAATTACGCATGGGTGAGAAAGCATTTTTGCTGTACTCAGCGTACTCTCATATTGTTTTAAATCTTAAGAAGAAGAAGAATTAATTGACATTCGTAACGATGGAAATTTTAAGCTTATGCACAAGCAGATGCCTCTCTCGAGTTATGGATAAAAATTCAAAATGAATATTCTTGCGTTTGAAAGAAAGCTTTTGTGCTTTTGCTGCAGTTTTTCACGTCATACCTATGTGAGAATGGATTTTTTGGACGAACATTGATTGAATCTTTATCCTCGGACTGGGAAGACTTCTTGAAGAGCTTAATCCTGGCAGTTTCGCATACTTGTAGAGGCTCTGAATCACTGACGCAGGCCCGGTCACCGAGATTGACAGAGTGAAGTTTCCGATTGTTGAAGTGTTGTTGCCTATGGGGAATTATTCCATCCATTAAATGCCGCTGAATGGAGAGCAATCCTTAACGTGCGTTGCTCAAGCGCACACCCCGAGAGTCGAACCAGCGCCGCTTGATCTTGAAGTTTCTTCGTTCCAGAAGTCACGCGCTAAAAACTAAAAAACGAGAACGACTGCTTATAGTCGAGGAAGAAATGCGGGTGACTTTATCGAATGTGCCTCCAGATTTAAGGGACTTTGTGCAAGAAGTCAAGCCCAAATTTCACACTAACTTTTAAATAAATATATTTATTTACGCGCGATACACTGTACAACTCATTTTGTGTTATTTCATACAGTTATTTGAAATACAGAAATTTCATAAAATTGATCCAGTTTTTCCAGGGTGCCGCAAACTATTTATCTCTTTGATAGGGTGCCGCATGGTCAAAAAGGTTGGGAACCACTGGTCTACACTTTTTCAAACGTACTGTCATCTCTTGATATTAAAACTAAATCAAGCAATGAGCTTTAGCAAACATTTTATTTGTGTCAATTGTGTTTACTTCAGTTTCTTTTCACACTCACACTGTCCAATTTGGTTATATATGATCAAGAAACACCTTTGTATCATGCAGCACATTTCATTCATTCGTTTTTAACATTGCTTCAACGTCTTATAAAGATCAATGCAAAAAGTGTCTGATTTGCTGTCTGGCTAGCAGTTGAATACAGGAAAGTAAGGTAGCCTAATGGTGTCACGTGGTATTTGAACAACAACCTATCCAAAGTTAGTTACTTGCTTCGATAGGAGCTCGTTCCAATTTAGGCTTCATGCACTCCAAAAACAAAAAGCGTCTAAAACTCCTGACTGACAAACTATGCCATGATGCATTACAAAAGTGATATGTTTCCATACTTACCAACAATGATCACTTTGAACGTTTTTGTATGCTGAAAACAGTTTTGTATGTTCAGTGTGAATTTCTTCTTACAGTTCAGTTGATAGCTCAAGTTGGTTGGCGCTTGACTTTGTGAACGAAGAAGCTTCAAGGTCAAGCGGCGCTGGTTCGACTCTCGGGGAGTGCCTTTGAACAACGCATGTTAAGGATATTGCTCTCCTTTCAGTTGCACATGATAGATGGAATAACTCCCTGGCAACAACACTTCAACAATCGCTTTGTCAATCTCGGTAACCGGCCCTGCGTCAAGAGCCTCTACAAGTATGCAAAACTATCAGGAATAACCTATCAAGGCTTTGTCAGTCCAAGGGTATAAAGGTTCAAAAACCAACCAGCCAACCAATGAAGTTGCTTTGTCTTGTATGCCTGTAGTGCAACAAAGCAAACTCTCTACGAACCTTTACAGTTCAACAACTTCACAATCTTTTTTGCGAAATTTCACGGTGTGTTGCAGAATGTTTGACGTAAAGCATTACGTAAGATGTGACGTAAACAAAACATCTAGAAAGCGCAGCAGTTAGATTAAAAAGTATTATTGGTAAGCTCAACACCTTAAGAATCATGAAACTACATTATATTGTGCTGTGTATTGTGTCTGTATTTATTATTGTACCAGCAAATGCAATTCTAAAAGCCACGGTATGCCGTAGATATGGAATTAACTCTGATGATGAATTGCCGCAATGTGAAGGACAAAGCGTTCTTTTGGAAAAACAAAACCAATGTCCTCCAGTTGAAATTGATGAGAATAAGTTGAAAGAGATTATTGGTGACGAAATAAAAGGTGAGATGTCAATGTGAAAAAGAGTTTAAATCGTAAAAAAGCAATAACTTTGCTGTCGAGTACTTTTGTGCTTGACTGTTTATCATAAGGATGATAATTATACTGTACAATTTTCAGCTGAACTTCTTTTTAGATCTAAAGTTACCGTTTCAGATTCCAGGGGCGTAACCACGGGAGGGGCTTGGATGAGTAATCTTTTTCCTTCAAATTTTATCTTGCCCCTAATATATTTTTAATAGGAAACTATTAAAACGTTTCAATGACATTATATTTCATGTTAAATGACTCTTCATTCGACCAACAAATATTTGTTTTGAAGTCGAAACTCTTGTTGGAACTCAATTCAAGTAAAACTGCTTCGAATTTTCCCAAGTGTGCTTTGCATAATTGCGTCACAGAGTTTTTTTCTATTATATACTCACTGTTGGAATAGCATCGCAGTTTTCCCAAGAACCACAGCCACAAAAACAATAATTGCTATTTATGGTAAAAGCTCTGCATGCTTCGCGCTGATTTTGTTATTGCAGTGTGTTTGGGTAATTATATAACACTTTAAAAAACCAACGAAGTAAAGAATACGCTGTGGTTGCTTCATGTTTCCGAGTCCTTTGAAAAGATTTCGCACCCCTAAAATTATCCCAGGTCGGGTTCAAAAGTACGTCTTGGACGCCTTTGTCAAACAACTGAACTGAACTACTGTGGGTACCACACAAAGAATTTGTGTCCACAAAAGATCATTTACTGAGATTTGAGAACTGATATTTTGTCTAAATAGAACCCTAATTCTAGTATGACAAAAATTATCAGCAGCAATGATCCTACAGTAGTTGATTAACTATTGGAAAACAGATAAAAATGGATATGAGAAATAGCTGCCGGCATTCCGGAGTATCGTAAATGGCACTCCAGGGCACCTTGGTTAGGAACCACTGTTCTAATTAGCTGATTGGTTTGACGTTTAACTGGGCTGTGGCAGATTTTTTTCACATTAAAGTGGCTACCTGGCTAATTTGACTACACCAGTGTTTCATCAAAAATCTCTAAAACCTAAACTTTTCTTTTCACTTTAATTTGAAAAGTAGCACGTAGCAGAAGTACAACTGAAGCAAATGTAACATTGTTCCGCTACCGCTACATTGGAAAAAAGTAGCGCTGCTACTTTAACAAAAATGTAGCGCCGCTATTGCTACTAAAAAAGTAGCGCGCTAGTAAGCAATGCTCTAATGCTCACCTCTGTAAAGCCTAGTCTTTTTCTCCACCGATAAGTCGCACTGTCTAATAATTTGTTTGGCATCCTGAAACTTAGTTGCATGATACAACTACGACTAAGCAACTGCATGGTACAAGCGGTTGATTGTTCCGGTTTTCCAATCCAATTTAGCTTGATAGAAGTAAATACTTCCCATTATTAATATTGGGAACACCAACGACGATTGAAATATAGTATTTAGCGACGAAGTTAGTGAGAAATTAAAAAAAGATGTAAGTTTTAAGCATATTGTGCTGTAGGTGTAGGTCCAGCGCCGGTAAGAGGATAATTTCGATTCGGTACCAACGAGATTTTCGGTACCCACTTAATTTTTAATTTAATTTAACTTAATTTCTTACATTTTTAATCTTAATTTTCGGTATCCACTTTTCAGAAAAACAAGCTAGATCTAAATAATACGCAGTGGTTTCTTCTAGTTCCCGGCCCCTAAAACCCTCCCTGTTCCGGGTTCAAAAGTACCCCTTAACCACCCTGTCAACGCTACTGGGTGTAGCTGTAGACGAAACTAAGATTTTGTTGGTGTTTTTTTTCGGTTGGGTTATTCTTGGCAGTTTGGTATTCTTGTAGAATGTAGATGCTTTGAATCACTAACTCAGGGCCGGTTACCGAGATTAACAGAACAAAATTTCTTCTTGTTGTCGAAGTGTTGCTGTCTGTAAATGAATCCATTCACTAGGTAAGCTACCGCTGAATGGAGAGCAGTCCTGAAATGCGTTGCTCAAGCACTCACCATGAGAGTCGAACTAGGGCCGCTTAATCTTGAGGTTTCCTTGTCTAGGCCAGGGGTCACCAAACATTTTTCTCTGAGGGCCGGATTGCTGCGAGATTAACAGCTGCTGGCCAGATGCAAATTGCGAAAAGATATAGGCTACAACTATTTAGAATCTCCATTGACTTGAATTGAGCACAATAAATAACAAAGGTAGAGGTAGAATAGCAAAGTTGTGATGAAAATCGAAAGGTTGCTGGAAAAGTTATCCCCTGCTGTGATACACTACAGGACATCGTGCTCTTGAAAAAAACATTACACCTTTCCAAATTTAGCCTAGCCTGTCGCCATTTGTGGTGGCCTAATGATAAACAGCAGCGTCAGCCCTTTACAAAAAGTTTGTTAACTTTTTTCCTCAACATTTGTAGTGCAGCTGTTATCTCCGCAGCACGTGGCGGCCGGATGAAATCAGTTCGCGGGCCGGTTCCGGCCCGCGGGCCGTAGTTTGGTGACCCCTGGTCTAGGCCTGCAAAGTCGGGCCCTTAACCACTAAGCAAACAGGACGGATGTTCTTTTTCGCAGTCTACTTCCGCTTTTTGCAACAACCGTACTCTACTTAATAGCCACACACAATTTGAAAACAGTCGACCTGCTCTTGAAGCCTACAATCGTTAGCCTGTTTGTACGATTCAACGAGACAGTTACTCAGTTTCCTAGTCGACTCTTGCTTTGTGACGCTTAAAGGTTCATATTTTTTCAGCACGTCGGGATCGCATTGAAGATAAAGTTGATGAAGCGATCAACGATTTGGCTGAACTCACAAACTTGCTGAATAAATCACTGGTTGGAAACAATGGTAAATAGGCTTGCTGGTTGTGACCTATATTGTAGTCTACAGTGTTGTGTTTTTATAAAAACTGGTAAGTAGGCTATTGACTATTCATCAACAGATGTTTTTCTGTTTTTTTTCAAGTTTAAAAGCTGTATTATCTACTACGGTAGCCTTACAAGGCTTACTATAACTTAATTTACAAGATTCAATTAAAGATTTGTCAAAATCTGCATTTTGCTTTTCTTATAAAGTTTTATACATGACGTTGTGACATTTGAACTTTAGATGATTCTACTTCATTAAAGGTTTACATAAAATACAATTACTAGCCTACTATTTTCTAAAACCTCTTCAGCCTGTTTTATTCTTACTGGAGAATCATCAGAATGTCCTTATTAAAATAGAATCTAATTTGAATAAATACATTCCGATGATCCCCAGTAAGGGTGAAGTATTTGATGTAATTTGCTCTGCTTGGCCTTTTTGCTTGGCATTGTGCACATTTTGTAGTGTTAATAGCATTTATTGAAGGTTTCAGCTGACCATCACAACGAAAAAACAATATATGACTTACATAGCAGAGGTCTAGAAAAAGGTAGAAGAGACAAAAAGGTTTAAATATAGGCAAGTAATAAATTTTTTGCTGATGAGGCGCCTAGGTTTTTTCACTGTCAATATTATGATTTGATTTGGTTTACAGCTACCTACTGCAATGTTCCTGCATCACTTGGAAATGGATCACTTTCTACAATCTTGACCAAAATTCCTTTAGGTGAGAATATCACTGTTACGTGCGACTGCGGTTATAGAATAGCCGGAAGTGACAACAAAACACAGACTGTCACTTGCCAAGAGGATCAAACATGGTCAGGAGAGGCATTGGAATGTGAATGTGAGTGAGATATTAATCTATTCTATTCTTTTTGTTTTATCTGATGATGTCAATATATTGGACAAACATTGTCAACAGACAAGTTGTGATCAAATATTTTTATTATTAAATTGGTTTTAGCAATAAAACGACCAAGTGGCTTTTTAACGCATTTCAATGCTGCATATACTGCAATAGCTGCAATACTTTTGAAGTCACCCTTCCATCAAGTGTGACATTTTAGCATCTTGGACCTGGGTGAAAGCGTATGCACATTTACACAGGCTGCTGCAAAGTTTGTGTCTTACAAATTACACACCAATTTCATTCGATCAACGCATCGAGTTCTTTTTAATTGTACTTGGGTATGCTACTCTTTATCATTGCTTTTTCGTTTAGTTTCTCCTGGGACGGTTGGAATGAAAGATGGACGAATCAAAGACAATCAAATCAACGCGTCATCTGAACACGGTGGTGTTTACTCAGCAAAGTACGGAAGATTGGACAACACAGAAGCAAAATCTGGTGGACGCTCTTGGCGTGACAAACATTGTCAGTGAAAATATTTTTCTTGCAAAACAAATTTGAATTAACAAAATATATCGTATATTTAAAAAATCTTATTAATATCAGGCATCGATTATCTGATAATTTGATTGATTGCAGATAGCTTTAACTTCGAACTTAAAAAGCCTTTAAAGAGCTTGCTCCTGACAGTTTTGCTACTTGCATAGTCTTTGAACCACTTATGCAGGCCCAGTCACCGAGTTTGACAGAGCGAAGTAACATCTACTTATATCTGCCTCGTTTGGTCTCTATTGTCTTCAGAATTGAGCTGTGATGAAATTAGTGTAATTAATAGGTACTGTTTTTTGTGTTATATGGACCGTCCTGTTGTGAAATAAACCAGAAAATGAAAATTATAATTATTGTGATGATAAAATGTTAAATGACCATGCACTAACTTTTTTAGTTTGAATACCGCTCCTTTAGAAAGAGACAAATCTCTCTCGTTTTTCATATCGGCCCTAAAATATTTTAACCACATTATAAAGATAAGATTTTTCTTTGTAACTGTTTTCAGCTCAGCCCAACGAATGGTTAGAGGTGGACTTGCAAGGACAATTTCGTATTGTTGGAATAACCACTCAAGGACACCCAGATCCCGGTCCCGGAAATTACGTCACCAAATACAAAATATCTTACGGGGAAACTCGTAGCAACATGGAATTTATAAAAGACAGCGATGGACAAGATGCAGTGAGTTTAGCTGCTGTTTATGCTTAAGGCATTATTTCAAATATTGCTGTGCAGCAGAAAGGAAACTCATTCGTTATTAAAAAGTATTTAGTTTATAATTAACACAAAAAAGTAAAATATTGCAAGGAAATATTCAAATACTAATTTAATGTCCCATTGACAAACGACATGAGTAGTTGGTTTTGAACCTTTAATCTGGGACTGACAAAGCCTTGTTAGGTTATTCCTGGTAGTTTCGCATACTCGTAGAGGCTCTTGACGCAGGGCCGGTTACCGAGATTGGTAGAGTGAAGTGTTCTGATTGTTGAAGTGTTGTTGCCGGGGAATTATTCCATTCACTAGGTTCCACTGAATGGAGAGCAGTCCTGAAATGCGTTGCTCAAGCGCACACCCCGAGAGTCGAGCCAGCGCCGCGTGATCTTGAGCCCGACGCGGAACCACTGAGCTAACGGCTGTTTATACGCCTGCTTAAAGCATCGTTTGAAATATTGCTGTGCAGAAAAAAGGAAACTCATTCGTTATTAAAAAATATTTAGTTTATAATTACCACAAAAATGTAAACCATTGCAAGCAAATATTCAAATACCGATTAAGTTTCCTACTGACAATAAACTACATGGGTGGTTGGTTTTGAATCTTCAATCTCGGACTGACAATTATTCCTGGTATAGTTTTGCATACTTGCAGAGGCTTTTGACGTAGGGCCTGTAACCGAGATTGGCAGAGTGAAGTTTTCCGATCGTTGAAGTGTTGTTACGGGGAATTATTCCATTCACTTCTTCTTCTTCAACAGATTGATCATGTTTGATCAGCTGTGATCTCCCTTATGAACTGCCTCCATTTTATTCTGTCTTTTGTTTTTATTAGTGCTTCCGGCATGCTTTTTATTTTCGTAATTTGTTTGATATTGTCAAAATATTTCATTTTTTGTCGTCCTTTTGTTCGTTTGCCTTGCGCCATCCCAGTCAACATTGAATTTTCCAACAAGTTGCTTCTTGCTATGTGTCCGAAATATCTCAATTTTCTGAGGTTAATGTTGTTAATCATACTCCATTTATCATTTACTTGTTGAAAAAAGATTCATTTGTTTTTCTTTCTATCCAGCTGATGCGTAATAGTCTTCTGTGACACCACATTTCAAAACTTTATAATGTCACGTTTTTTGCACGTCCAAATTTCACATCCATATGTGGCAATTGGGAAAACGAGAGTTCGCAGCAATCCTAATTTTGTGTTTTTATTTTTGTGTTGTTGTGTCCATTCACTAGGTGCCGCTAAATGGAGAGCAGTCATGAAATGCGTTGCTCAAGCGCACACCCGGAGAGTTAAACCAGCCAACTGATCATGAGCCGGGCGCGTAACCATTGAGCTAACGCATTTTAGTGTTATAGTTGTTTTACATGTAACATTTTTTTGAAGCCTAATTTAAACGCAATGTAAAAGCAAAATTCTAACGTAGCCTAATTCAAACGCAACGAAAACAATTTGACAGCAAAGGTTGGCCGTGAGTTGAAAAAAGATAAAAAAATTACATTTTTGTAAAATTTTCTTTTCAAAGCCTGACTCATGTTCAGGAGTGCTGTTACCACAGTTCTGTTTCATATTGCAGGTTTTCAGAAGAAACGGAGAAAGGGAGGCTCACATAACAAACAGATTCCAGCCTCCAATAACTGCAACAATCATTCGATTTCACATACTAGAATGGATTTCTTCCCCTCATGTTCGTCTGGAGTATTTGACCTGCTAAAGTTTAAGAAGTCATCTTTTACTTGCTCAGTTAAAAAACAAAAGCATTCAGAGATCGACTTCTTGTTTTGCGTTATAAGCATTGCTAAATCATGTGGACATAAATGATCGTGGACTGTTTTGAATTTTAATCAATTGTTAGAGTATGTATCTCCAGACTGAGAAAGCCTTTTTGGAAGCTTGATTCTAAAAGTTTCGCTTAATTATAGCGGCTAAAAAACCACCAACGAATGCTCGAGATCAACGGAGTGGGCTTAAAAGTTTTTGTACTTGCCGTTGAAGTGGTGATGCATGTAAATTATTACACCTACTAGGTGTCGCTAAAAAAAGAACTGACATTAAAGAGCACTGTTCTGGTCTAGCCTAGTATACGTTTGATGAGTCGAACCAGTGTTACTTGTTGTTGCTGTTTCTTTGTTCACAATGTTGATCTTTCGCTCAACCGAATTGTCAGAGCGAACTGTTTGATAAAACGCGGTTTTCCTTGTCATCAGAAATCTCGGCTGTGATTGAAACTTCGTGGTCCTCCGTAACTCGTTAATTTCTTGACGCTTGTTGTTGCATTAATATGTTTTGTTTTCAATCTACTGTTATTTATTCAACAAAATAAGTGCGTTTTCAGTGCGATAGGTTAACTATCGAAGCGTACTTCGTGATGTGAAAGATATGTGATGTGATTTATTATCAACAATAGGCCTATATCTCCTGAATATCATTAATCAACAATTAGTCTTTTTGCTTCTACTCCTTGACGTAAATATACCATGTTTTTCTTTCTTGCTCCTGCTCCAACCAGACTGGATAGCAATCAGAAAAGAACCGTAGGCTACTTTGTATTTGAAGGTTATGAAAACAATGAACTCGTTTGAAAACACTTTACTTCACTATATATTATGACTAAAAGTGCCGTGTTATTTCATCACCATCGTCATGTACAGCGCTCAAAAGCATAGTTTGCACTGTGGATGTGGCGCTGGATTAATGTTGTTGTTATTATTACTATTATTATTATTATTACGAAGGTTTTGCTTCACATAAATACCTTAAATGATCACATTGCGGCTTCCGTTTCATAGTGTTATTGCATTTTAAATTTCTTAACCTGAATGAACTTAACATTGTAAACAATATTTTGTTATTATGTTGTAACCTTCTTCTTCTTGCTTATGACGCAGCAATTCAGGCAACATCTCCCAATTGTTGCAACCAGTGCAATGTCTTTATATCAGGGTCTATGAGATTCACATGTTCTGCAGGTCGAAACACTGCACAGTTATTTATGATGTGCATCGTATCATCATTGTAATCATTGCATCATTGTAACCTAATTTGCATTAATTAGCAGCGGTAAGTTAGATTAATCATTATCTGTCCACTACGTCGCAAAATGGAAAGTCGCCTTGGAAAAGATCTGCCTTTACGCCAACTGCTTTGATATATTTTTGATCTCCATCAAAGTGACTAACTATCGTTCAGGCAACTGGCTCTATCATTCAGTAATCAACGCCAATTTCCGAAACGATTTGTTTACAATTAAAACTAATAGTAAGAAGACAAATAAAACAAAAACTTGTTTCTGATGGCCAATGCAAAACAATCCTATTTTTTTCACTAATAAGAATGCTGACTAGTGCATAAAACTTATGTAAACTAAATATTAATTTACGTTCTTTGCCATCCACTGGAATATTCAAGCAGTTACAAAAATGCAAATCTTTCTTACTCGTTGCAATAATAAAAAATAACTTCGCTAGTTTTGAAAGTTTTTTGTTTTTGAAAAATTTTGGTCAATTTTACGCTTGAACAAAAAAGTTTTTTTCTTACTGCGCAGTTTTTGACAAAATAAACTTACGTTTAAAAAATTTAAAACGGCATTACGGCAAAAATGGTCTACTGCAAATTAACAATTCTTCCCAAATTAATTGAGTGTTGAAATTTTTATCCGTGGATTGGAAATGATCCTTATAAGCTTAATCCTGACAGTTTCACATGCTCGTAAACTTTTTGAATAACCGATGTAAGCTCGGTCACCAAAATTGAGTGAGTGTCTTTTCAGCATGGTATTGAATGGAGAGGTGCTCTTGAAATGTATTTCTTAGGCAAACACCCCGAGAATTTGGCGAGGGTTGCTGGATCTTAGCATTTCTTTGTTTGCGAAATTGGGTGGCTATGCGACAGAGCTATCTGAATGGATGCAATTTTTTCATGTAGAGATTGAACTTCATTGTTGCTATTTTTAATAAATAGTAAAAACTACATGCGTTGTTATACAAAATGAAGCATATATCCGAAAGCATCTGTGCTCAAGCACATGCAGGTCCATAATAGGTACGTGTGCAAAGACTTTAGTCGAGGACGTCAAAACGGTGGCTAACATGAGCGGGTTGGTGTAAAAAAATCATCAGGTACCAATATAGCAAAATCAGTCATTTTTATATTGATTTAACGTTTGCAAACGTTGTATCAATGTAAAAATGACGGATGTTGCTGTCTTGGAACACACAAGTGTATCCTTTTTACATTGCTGCAACTTTTAAAAAATCGACTTCTGTTTGCTGAAAACGTTTTGTAGAACACGATTTTACACGTACATTCTTCTCAAAAGCTTATTTTCTGCTTAAAAAAATTGTAAATAAAAACAATTACTTCACTACACAAACTTATACAACCTATAACACATCCTTTGCACTAGCTTTTCGCCTGATGGGATACACATACATGCACTGGATTCAACTTAATAAAGTAAATTTTTAAAATCTGTTAAAAGTGTTTAAAATATTTTTTAATTACGAATTCTAACGTTGTTTGAATGCAATAATATACAATTTTCGTGGACAGAACTACATTGTATCTGACTATCAACAGCTTGAGGACGTTGTGACATATGTCTGCTACATAAGAGCGTATTAACTTCACGGAATGCAATCACTGCAGTTTCCACTCATATTGTTGATGAAAATGACAAAAAGTAATTAAAATCGTTGAGCATGTGTTACGATTCGGTTTGGTCCAATCACAGTCTGCCACGTCTCCTAGGTTCTGACTTCATCTTTGTCAGTCATCCAAGTTCGCATGAGATCATAAAATTTCTTTTTGTATTAGATGATCGGTGACGACTGATATACGTATTTAAGCAGCTTTCGTAGCAAGCCTCAGTTCGTATATATCCAAAATGGTGCCAAACTTTTGCTTGGTCTAATATCCTAAAAATATTTTAATTTGCTAGCTTTTTACCGTTTTTTCCTCAAAGTAAAAATAGGAGAAGAAAGCGTTAGGTTATGGCAGCAAACTTTAATCACAAAATTGTGGTACCGGTATAGTGATCAAGCTGCTCATTTGAAATATACAGAAATCATTTAGAAAATGCCCACTTGTCAACTTCAGTATTATAGTTTTTCATAGGCTTAAAAGCCTATCTTAATTAAGTTTTATTTTTATGTAAATGCGTTAAACCATCTATTGCAACCCATTCTTTACATTTATTTTATTAGTAGCTTGTCATTCTATCCAGATTTTTCAAGGGAACAGTGATAGGAATTCTTACGTCATCAATATGTTTCCTCAACCAATCACAGCTCGGTATTTTCGCCTGACTGTTGTCGAAGTTTAAGATGTGGCTGTACTTCGAATGGAGTATCTCGTCTGCTAAACACATGGTCATTGTACACCTCCAACTTGTGAAAGTCAACTTGGTCAAAAAGAGATTTGCTTCTGGATTATTACTCTTAAATCACAAAAATGTGATTGCAAATTATTATCGTTTAACCTTGTATATGATCAACCTGCATTAACCAGTTCATAGACGGGCATTTTATTCGATGAACTATGAAGTGTTTAGTTGGAGGAATAGTTTTAAAAGTGTTGCTTTCCTCTGTGTTCTCTTATAATGTGGAATTACTTGTTTATCCACTTTTCTAAATTGTGTCAATATAACAGCGTTTTTCTGTCAGTCAAAGAATGTAACTAAAAATATCAACAAAAAGAACATAATTGCTATTATTCATTACTCATATAATCTTCTCTTTAATTAGGCTACAACAATGAGTGGAAACGTAAAGATATCATAGGTTTATTGTACTCGCTCTTCTGCTTATGAAATGACACTGCAATATTTGAGCCTACAGACACGCTGAAACATGGCTAACATCTCCAATTAGTCATGGCTGCAACTACTGTAATATTCAATGCAATGAAAAAAAACCTAAAGTTAGTCTTAAATTGCACGTGGTGTGCCAAAAATCTGAAACAGAGGGGCCAAGTACCAAAGCTGAGTGGTCTGGCCCCCTGGCTCCAACACTACCACGATCGCCCACTCAACTACAAGCGTAAACCTTCAGTTGGAACGTCTGTGCTTAAAGGGGCTGAGTGGTCCGTCTTGATAGATCAGTTGGTTAAGCGCCTAAGTTTCCGCACAAGATAACCTCAAAAAATGGTTCGGCTCTCAGTGCGCTTGAGCAACGCGTTTGAAAGACTGTTTTGCATTCAGCGGAACCTAGTAGATGAAATAATTCACAGACACCAACACTTCGCCAAACTTCACTCTGCCAATCTCCATAACCGGACCTGCGTGGTTGTTCGAAGCTTCTACGAGTATGCGAAACTGCCAGGAATAACCTTTCAAAGACTTTCCCAGTTCGAAGATAAAGATTTCAGCCAAGCAACTTACCGATCAGCCCAGGATATTATTATCTGAAATTTCATGCTCGCAACAGCAAATACGACCACGTAGCCTAGTGGAAGTTGCGTTTCACAACAAGCCAAACCATGCAATGTTTGTTAGCCAAATGAACGTGAGATGGTTGTTTTCTTGCTTGATATGAAATCGTAGAAGGATGCGGTTGCCCAATGCTAAAACACCACATCTACATTGAGATGATTTTACATTTAAAAAGTTTTCTTGTCTATCACCAACAAGCGGATTGTTGTTCTGTTTTGAAAGCACGTGCAGTGGTGCTGTCGAATCGCTCAGTATTCCTCTGAAGAACATAACCACAACTTTGCAGAAGTGTAAACCAGGGGTCGGCAACCTACGGCCCGCGGGCCGGATTCAGCCCGCAGCCCCATTACAAATTATAGTATTATATGACCCGGTCAGTGGTATACTACAATCGAACGTGCGAACACATACTTTTTCATTATTTATTTTGGTAGCCCACGTCTTTAACTTGCAGCGTTTCTGTTTCTGTAAACAAGGAATTCAACATAAAGCGCCATTGTGATATAAAGCATATTATTTTTTCCAATTTAATGCGTCAAACAAAAAACAGCAAAGATAAATTGATTCAAAAATAGCTTAAAACAGAAAATTCCTTTGTTACAAAGAAAAGGAAAAGCAATGAATCACAATTGTTTTTTACTAGCTACAAATTAGCACAATTAATAGCAAAAAGATAAGAAAATATCGTTTACTGATGGATATTTTACTGATGGCGAATTCGGGAAAAGATGTGTGATGGAGGTTATTGAAAACATATGACGAGAGAAAAAAAACAAACTATTTTTCAGATATAAGTCTTTCAGCAAGGGCCGTAACTCAAAGAAAAGAAGAGATATCTGAGAACATAAAATCTAGCAAAAAAGTTATTATAAATTTATAGTTCTTCTTAACGGAGATGGATGAAAGCACAGACAGGACAGATAGGCTTACAGCTGAGCTGGCAGTATTTGTGCGTAGAGTAAACAAAGATTTTGATGTTGAAGAACTTGTTTAGCTGATTCCTGTCAAGGGTATTGCTACAAGAACCGATATTTTGAAGGTGGCCGGTCGATTGGTCGAAAGACATTTGGTCGACAGTAATTTGGTCGACAGACATTTGGTCGACAGGACGTTTGGTCGACAGACAATTGGTCGACAGACATTTGGTCGACAGGACATTTGGTCGACAAGACATTTGGTCGACAAGACATTTGGTCGACAAGACATTTGGTCGACAGGACATTTGGTTGACAGGACATTTGGGTTAGGGTTAGGTTAGGGTTAGGGTTAGGGTTAGGGTTAGGGTTAGGGTTAGGGTTAGGGTTAGGTTAGGGTTAGGGTTAGGGTTAGGGTTTGGGTTAGGTTAGGGTTAGGGTTAGGGTTAAGGTTAGGGTTAGGGTTAGGTTAGGTTAGGGTTAAGTTAAGGTTAAGGTTAAGGTTAAGGTTAAGGTTAAGGTTAGGGTTAGGGTTAAGGTTAGGGTTAGTTAACCCTAATCCTAAAATGAATCGTTCTGTCGACCAAATGTCTTGTCGACCAAATGTCTGTCGACCAAATGTCCTGTCGACCAAATGTCTGTCGACCAAATTTCCTGTCGACCAAATGTCTTGTCGACCAAATGTCTGTCGACCAAACGTCCTGTCGACCAAATGTCTGTTGACCAAATGACTGTCGACCAAATGTCTTTCGACCAATTGACCGGGTACCATTTTGAAGCCATTACGCCAACGCCTTGAAGTCATAAGTCTGAATCTATCAAAACTAGTATGAGTAGGTAACGGCCCGCTAAGACCATGTAAAGTTTGGCTTTAGCCAGCCGTTAGAAAAAGGTTTCCGACCCCTGGTGTAAACAGAAATGCAATAATTACAGTTAAGTGTACAGTAAACGTTGTACACTACGGCATGCTACATTCTACATCACATGTACATAGAAAAACAGAGCAGTGTACTTTTTATCAAGAAAATATCCACCCCGATAGCTCAATTGGTTAGCGCGTCACTTCTGGAACGAAGAAGCTTCAAGATCAAGCGGCGCTGGTTCGACTCTCAGGGTGTGCGCTTGAGCAACGCACGTTAAGGACTGCTCTCCATTCAGCGGCATCTAATGGATGGAATAGTTTCCCGGCAACAAGACTTCAACAATCGGAAACTTCACTCTGTCAATCTCGGTGACCGGGCCGCGAAATTTTTTTTCCTACGAGATTTTTGTCTCATTTATTTTAGTCACTTTAAAAGTAAGATTTTCCGAAAGTGTTTGAGAGATTGGTTGATTCAGATTGCGAAATAACTATTTGCCAATAAAATTCTGCAATGATAATAAAATATAAGCTTTCCCTAACCCTACTTTTTTGAAAAGCTCTTGTGCACCGCAAAAATTAATTTAAAGAAAAAAAAAAGTTTGACTTCGACGGGCGTCGAACCCTCGTTCTCACGATTCCTAGGCGTAGGATGTGCCAACGAAACCGTGCCAACGAGAAACTGTTGCATTCCACACGGTTTTAATACAAACTTTTACCAAAATATGTAAATGAGACAAAAATCTCGTAGGAAAAAATATTTCGCGACCGGGCCTGCGTCAGTGATTCAAAGCCTCTACAACAGCGGTTCTCAAACTTTTTCAAAAAAATTGTTGAACGGTCCCTTTGCGATTTTTTCAACGACTCACGGTCCTTCAAAACTTAAGGCAAATTAGCGCAAAAACGGCAAATGATTAATAGTTTATTTGTTATATGCAATTAAAAATGCACACGTCAATAAAATGGGTGCACCTGCTTGGGTGTTATCAGTTCTATGTTAGGTTCCGTTTGGTTCAATATGATCTTGATGTGTTACCAAATGTCTTTCAGCTTGCTAGGTTCTAGAGCAGAACTTGCTAAAACTTTACAGCACAGCACGCACTGCAGCTTTTTTTCTCCTCCAGAATGTATCGCAGTGAAACCAAATTGAACATTTACATAGGAATCATTGAATCTTAATTTTTTTCGAGGCTGAGCCATTTTCACTTTTTGTACTCAAATTTAACTTAAAAATTCAGTTAGTAAAGTAAAAAAGTTCTTAATTTTAGGCTAATTTGAGTTTGACTAAGGCTAAAAAAGCTAAAAGTTCGGAAAAGCATTCAATTCAAAACTAAAATCAGTAAAAATAACCAGCCTTAATCAACTTCGCCTAACCGGTTTTTAGTCAAGTATATTTCGTAATTCTGTTCTTGATCTGGTAAACACGAGTGTTGTAAGAGTACGTCACCACTATGCACTCCTTGATGTCACAAAGGCGATAGAAACGAAACAAAGGCTATCACAATCAAACGAAAGGCGGGCTTAAAAAACTGTGTGGAGGGATGACAAACCAGCTTACTAAAATATATCTGTTGTTTGGTTTGGAAAATAAGTTGTCTGAAAATTTTTACTTTCCACAATTTTTTTTTCTTTGGGATCGTGTTAATTTTGTTGGAAGGTGCTTCGCGGTCCCAGAAAATTGTCTCGCGGACCCCAAAAGGACCACGGACCCCAGTTTGAGAACCACTGCTCTACAAGTATGCGAAACTGCCAGGATTAAGCTCTTCAAGAAGCTTTCCCAGTCCGAGGATAAAGATTCAATCAATCAAAACACTATAATTGCATAATATAGAAAGTAAAAAAGTCCTAAAATTTTCTTTAAGTATGAAATGCAAACGAATGAAACTTTCAAAAATATTAAAGTCAGCCGGATACAATTTATTATTATGCACTTGCCCGATTATGCTGTAAAGTAAGCTGATCTTTATCGTTTGGTAATCAACACTAATTTTCGAAACGACATATTTGCAACTGAAATTACAATTACACAACAACAAAAGTCTCAATTACAGTTATATCTACAATTACATGAGAATATGTAATTTATTATATTAAATTACAAATTGTAATTGATTCAACCATGGCCACCTGGAGATGCGGCCTGATTTGTCACATTTTGCAGATTTTGATTACAGCTACTGCTAGTGCTTGACTGACATTTTTTGAGATGTTTTTACTTTTTGTGGTTTCCTAATGACAAAACACTTTTTTGTTGCCTTGGGGAAGCAGTAGCAAATGAGAAAAAGTAAGTTGAAAAACGCAAAATCAGACTGTTATTGAAAATTAACAGTCTGACTAAAATTTACAAAATCAAATTTTCTTTGTTTTTCAACATGTGAGGATGTTAAAACCTATTGTGTCATCTGGGGGAAAAAATAAAGAAAGCGTAAAAATCTAATTTTTAGAAAAATTTATTTAAACGTTTGCCCAAAGTCAAAAAAACCTGGAAATTTCTGCAAAATGTGACAAATCAGGCCGTATCTTTAGGTGGCCATGATTCAACTATGGAGTGAATGTCCCCAAGGCTTCTATGGCCACGTTTTTGACCTGAACCCATGTAAAATTAAACAGTAGGTAAACTGATTGGATTTGGCGCACGACTGGTACGGAACGCAATTTCCATACTTGTTTCTATTTTAATCTAACAATGGTCCTGCAGATGAAGAGTCTCCAATGCGGTCAATTTTATTAAACTCTCTCAGCGCAACACTAAAGATATCGTATAATTCATTCATTTTATTTGATTTAGACCAGCGGTTATCAACCGGTGGGCCATAGCTCACTCGTGGGCCATAGAAAAAAATTGAGGTGGGCCACAGACCTGCTTAAAAATTTGCCAGAGTTAGTAAAAATTTTAGTTTTATTTGTGTTACTATAGTTAATTTTACACTTGTGTGTTTTGTTTAGTTGTTTTGACTGTACCAACAATGAATGGTGCTGCTGTAATTTGCTGCAGAATGGTAATTTTCATTTTAATTATTGAAATAATAACCCTGGTGGCGTGACCTAATCAATGTCGTCTGTTGCATAATATGTTGATTTTAAACAGCTGCAACAGTGTGGTTTTCATAGGAGCCACTTGGCTCCATAAATAGAATTTTTTAACTTGAAGGGAGGACTAATCGTGTTTGAAGAAATTGGGAAAGAATGTAGAATTGTAGATGAAATATAAATTTATCTAAATAATCTAAGTTGGTCAATAATGTTCAGGAGCACGCACCTCATTGATGCACGGTTGAATAAATAATCTGTTTTGAAATATTTTCTGCTGTTTTTTTGTTTTTAAACCTATTTTGCATTTTTTTTCTTGCGTACTGTAAATAGTTAATGGGCCACAAGAATTTTTGTGCAATGAAAATGGGCCACGAAAGCAAAAAGGTTGAGAACCACTGATCGTGACCCACGTCAAATTAAACAGTAAGCAAACTCGCTGGATTTGCCGCAAGACTGGTAGGAGTAGGCAATTTCTGTCTACCAGTGGTGTTGTTGTTACACAGAACAATAATAAAGATATAATGAATGTTAGTAGAAATCAGTTTATAATTAACTGGTCACAGTGTAGGGACTCAAAACCATCGCAACATATCAGTTTGATTGGCTGCCGAGCGTTGTTTGTAATTCATTTTCTAGTAAATTAAAACAAAGTTGACGATTTGGATGACGTAAGTAAACTGTAACAAATAATTGAAATCTTTCTAAAGAAATTTAACCCTATTTCCTGTGACGTTTTTTGGCCAGTTGACTTGCGGACGGGGGGTCGGTTCGACACTAGCACTTTCAGCTCGTGTAACTCCAAAACTACGCAAGATAGATCAATGAAATTTTCACATGATGCAGATAATTTATCTGACAACACAGCATCAAAAATCTTTTGCAATTTGTTCAACAGCACAACTTAAAAATCAAATAATTTTATGATAGGTGATATTTTTTTATCTGATTTGAAAAATCGCTTCCTAATTACCTTATAATTTAGTGTGACTGACCAATTCTTTTGTGTTTGACTTTAATCTTTCACGCATGGACGTCGTCCACGCTTCTATGAAATCGTAATTGGCGTCCGACTTGCGTTTGCTTGTTGTTTTGCCGGAAGTATTGTAAAAATCTTTTGCTTTGTCTCAACATGTGCAGAGAATGAGACAAAATAACTGCAAAAAAACTGTTCAGAGTTATTTTTGAGCCACATATTCATTCGTTTTTAACATTGCTTCAACGTCTAGAGATCAATGCAAAAAGTGTCTGATTTGCTGTCTGGCTAGCAGTTGAATACAGGAAAGTAAGGTAGCCTAATGGTGTCACGTGGTATTTGAACAACAACCTATCCAAAGTTAGTAACTTGCTTCGATAGGAGCTCGTTCCAATTTAGGCTTCATGCACTCCAAAAACAAAAAGCGTCTAAAACTCCTGACTGACAAACTATGCCATGATGCATTACAAAAGTGATATGTTTCCATACTTACCAACAATGATCACTTTGAACGTTTTTGTATGCTGAAGACAGTTTTGTATGTTCAGTGTGAATTTCTTCTTACAGTTCAGTTGATAGCTCAGTTGGTTGGCGCTTGACTTCGTGAACGAAGAAGCTTCAAGGTCAAGCAGCGCTGGTTCGACTCTCGGGGTGTGCGCTTAAGCAACGCATGTTAAGGATTGCTCTCCTTTCAGTTGCACCTGATAGATGGAATAACTCCCTGGCAACAACACTTCAACAATCGCTTTGTCAATCTCGGTAACCGGCCCTGCGTCAAGAGCCTCTACAAGTATGCAAAACTATCAGGAATAACCTATCAAGGCTTTGTCAGTCAAAGGGTAAAGGTTCAAAAACCAATCAGCCAACCAATGAAGTTGCTTTGTTTTGTATGCCTGTAGTGCAACAAAGCAAACTCTCTACGAACCTTTACAGTTCAACAACTTCACAATCTTTTTTGCGAAACTTCAAGGTGTGTTGCAGAATGTTTGACGTAAAGCATTACGTAAGATGTGACGTAAACAAAACATCTATAAAGCGCAGCAGTTGAATCAAAAAGTATTATTGGTAAGCTCAACACCTTAAGAATCATGGAACTACATTATGTTGTGCTGTGTATTGTGTCTGTATTTATTATTGTACCAGCAAATGCAATTCTAAAAGCCACGGTATGCCGTAGATATGGAATTAACTCTGATGATGAATTGCCGCAATGTGAAGGACAAAGCGTTCTTTTGGAAAAACAAAACCAATGTCCTCCAGTTGAAATTGATGAGAACAAGTTGAAAGAGATTATTGGTGACGAAATAAAAGGTGAGAAGTCTACGTGAAAAAGAGTTTAAATCGTAAAAAAGCAAAATCTTTACTGTCGAGTACTTTTGTGTTTGACTGTTTAATTAGGGTGGAGTGAAAATAACTTTTTCGCGAAATTCAAAAACATAGCCCCCTAAAAAGTTGCTTTTGTTCATGAAAAACACATTTGTGAAAAATAAAAATAAAAAAAATAATGTCTTGATGAAGCTCAATCCACAAATCAAAGATGGCCGCCAATTTTGCTTGAAAATACAGTAAATTCACCATAACTTTGCCAATACTTGCCCAATTTTCATCATATTTCAACAAGCTTTCCTCGTTCATGTCATAAAACAGTAGAAATACATATGATGACAGCGTGAGCAAATTATGACGTCACCAAATCCAATATGGCCGCTAAATTATGTTTTTTTTTTGCATTTTTTCCATTTCTACTATTTCTTCTTTCATTTTTTTATAGTTATATATAGGCTACGTTTGCTTCTTCAATGGGTATGATTGCGTATTGCAGACCTGTTCAAAAGTGTTCATCTTATACCAGAAATACTTGTGGCACAAGGCATCAATCCCTATTGTGACGTATCTTAGGATGGAACAAATGATGGACTCAATCTACAAGGAATACAGGCTTATTCTGAAGAACTATAAGCGAGATAAAGACAAAGATAGTTACAAAGAAAGACTTTGCAAGTTCAAGGAGAAAGCTGACCATATATTTGACGTTTCGGCTTGCAAGTGTGCTAACTTGTATAACTGCAAGTGTGAGAAAGAGTGTAAATTGCTTAATGTCGAAAAAGAATTTCTGATAGATCAAAGAAATGCCAGGCAAATGATTATTGGTAGTATTGATAAAGCAGAAACACAAAAGCTATAAAAAAGAAACAAAAGGAGAACATTGTTGAAGCATTGTGAAATGACCCCAAGAAGTTGTGCAACTCAGTCGTCTGCATCATCTCAGGTTTATCATAGTGACAGTAACAGTGGCACAGAATGTCCTAACAATAGTGGTACATATATAGATGCTTCCTGTCCAAAGAAGAGAAAGGTCTTCCCCAAATCTTTGCAAACAATGGCAACCATTTGTGACAGATATGGAGTCTCAGATAGGGAAGCAGCAGCCATAGCGAGTTCTGTTCTTGCTGATGTTCAAGGCTGCAACTCCTTGGTGATCGACAGAAGCAAAGTTCGCAGGGAAAGGATGAAGAAACGCACAGCTTTGTCAGATGAAGCCAGCACAAAGATTACAGGTTTATATTTTGATGGCCGAAAAGATAAGACAATGTTTAATGCAAAAGAGATTGATGGCAAATTTCAGCGTAAAATAATATCAGAGGAACACATAAAAATTATAGCACAACCAGGATCATCTTACTTCGGGCATGTTTGTGCAAGTAACGGGACAGGGGCTGAGATAGCTTCAAAGTTGTTAGATTATTTAGAAAAAAGGGAGTTAGATACAAATGAACTCAATGTAATTGGTACTGATGGAACAGTCGTCAATACTGGTGTAAAGAAGGGAGTCATTCGATTAATTGAAGAGTCACTAGGTAGACCATTACAATGGTGTATCTGCCTGTTGCATGCAAATGAGATTCTTCTCAGGTATCTTTTTCAGAAGATAGATGGTCCAACTACTGACCCCCATGGATTTGCAGGACCAATCGGCAAAGCCGTTCATACCTGTGACGTCAACCACTGGTAAATTTTGACAAAATACCTTGTGATTTAGAGCACATAGCCTACTGCAACCCAAAGACTTAAGCACCGATCAGAAGTATCTGTTTGAAATCTGTCTGGCTATTAGCAAAGGTTGTTGCTCCTTGGACCTTTCACTCAAATGCCCTGGTACAATTAATCAAGCAAGATGGCTGACTTTAGCAAATCGCATATTGCGGTTGTATATTTCAACAGAAACACCGTCCATAGAATTGAAGACTGTTGTCACCTTTATTTTGAAAGTGTATGCACCGATGTGGTTCTCTATTAAAAAGGCATCTTTGTGTACAGATGGAGCAAAACATGTCTACAACATGGTAGACAAGGCCAGATATCTTGAGGATGAGCTTAAGGAAGTTATTATGAATGCTATCCAGAGAAATGCAATTTTTGCCCACCCTGAAAACGTTCTGCTGGCAATGTTGGCAGACGACAACATCAGTATCAGAGAACTGGCTCTCAGGCGAATACTGAAGTCCAGAGCAGCAGTACAGTGCAAACCTTTTTTAGAGTGCCAACCTTGAACCTTCACGCTAAGAATTATATAGAAATAATTGACTGGCAGACCGAAGATATCACTGAACCTCCCCACACCAAGAACCTTAGCAATGAAGATTTGATTAATATGATCAAAACAAATCCACTCACTGAAAGTTTCCCCTGTCATAACCAAGCTGTGGAACGCCATGTTAAGCTTGTGACAGAGGCTTCAGGCCCCGTTTGTGGAGAAGATAACAGAGATGGTTTCATCAGGGCTCTATTAGAGAGCAGGCGAAAAATGCCAAAGTTTGACAGCAAGGCTGATGTCAAAGTTTAGAATTTCAGTGAAGGTTACATTGAACAGGTCATTCTGGGGTGAAATTCATATCCCTTGAACTTCCCAGAATGCCCTTGGGCGACAAACGTATTCCATCCCCGGTTTGTCTCCTAAAAGGTTCACATGTAGGATCGCATCCACGTGGCGTGAACTGGAAAGGTTAATTCTACGGGCTTAACTTCCTATCCTACTCTGTTGCAATTATTGAAGGTAGTTTTAATTTCTAGATGAATACTATACTAAATAAAGCTTCCATCTGTATTTACTATTATCAAGAGGAACAATCGTACCCACGACAGAAGACAGCATAACCATACAACTGTCAAACGTAGGAGCAAATCGAAAAAGAAATGTGTAACATGGATAGGAAATGTGAAAAACATAATTTGGCGGCCATATTGGATTTGGTGACGTCATAATTTGCTCACGCTGTCATCATATGTATTTCTACTGTTTTATGACATGAACGAGGAAAGCTTGTTGAAATATGATGAAAATTGGGCAAGTATTGGCAAAGTTATGGTGAATTTACTGTATTTTCAAGCAAAATTGGCGGCCATCTTTGATTTGTGGATTGAGCTTCATCAAGACATTATTTTTTTTATTTTATTTTTTCACAAATGTGTTTTTCATGAACAAAAGCAACTTTTTAGGGGGCTATGTTTTTGAATTTCGCGAAAAAGTTATTTTCACTCCACGCTACTGTTTATCATAAGGATGATAATTATACTGTACAATTTTCAGTTGAACTTCTTTTTAGATCTAAAGTTATCGTTTCAAATTTCAGGGGCGTAATCACGGGAGGGGCTTGGATGAGCAATTCTTTTTCTTCAAATTTTATCTTGTCCCCTAAAATATTTTTAATAGAGAACTATTAAAACGTTTCAATGACATTATATTTCATGTTAAATGACTCTTCATTCGACCAACAAAGATTTGTTTTGAAGTTGAAACTCTTGTTGGAACTCAATTTAAGCAAAACTCCTTCAAAATTTTCCCAGTGTGCTTTGCATAATTGCGTCACAGAGTTTTTTTCTATTGTATACTCACTATTGGAATAGCATCGCAGTTTTCCCAAGAACCACAGTCACAAAATAATAATTGCTATTTATGGTAAACGCTCTGTCTGCTTCGCGCTGATCTTTTTTATTGCAGTGTGTTTGGGTAGTTAAGTATAACATGTTCTTGGTTCTTCAGAAAGAGAACTTAGCAAAACCTTAGAAAAAGAAGCTGTTTTGCAACATTTGAAAAACAAACGGCGACGCAAAATGGTGGAACTCCCGATTGATCAAAGCAAAAATAATATTCAGCTACAATAAAAACCTGAAGGTGAAAACAGTTTAATTTTGGAAACGATGGTTGAACATGAGTTTATTAGTATTTGCATTCTGGGCTCTCTATTTTTTGATTAGATTAAACGACGACATTGTTTATAAATCACAAGTGGTAAACAATAAGTTATTTAACCACATTCAGTAGCTAGATTTTAGAAACTCTTCATTTCAGCATTAAAAGATTTGTACCCTCAAAAGTTGTTTTTGTCCCTCTAAAATTTCCTTTCTAGCTACATCATTGTCAGATACACTTAACCTACGAAGCAATGACACTTGCCGACACAAAATTCGTGCCTGAAATATTAGATCTATTTTGGGACATGTCTGGGACAGTGATTCCAAAAATGTGATCATTTTTTTGCATTAGCTCTAATTGTCTAGATATGGTAGGCTACACGGTAGCCACTTTAACAAGTCGAAATTCTGCCACTGAAATTGACTACAATGCAACCACCAACCAATCAGAACGTGTTATAAGAGGCCACCGTCCAATTGTGACCCTTATAGCACTCATTCAGAGAGTTAATGCTTGTTTTGAACTTTATTTGGAAATTACAGAAGAAAAAGAGCAATAGCAGAGGTGAGAATCGAACACGCGTCAATGAAATGACTACTTTCTAGCCCTAACCCTAACCCCTAAGCCAACCATCTGACAAAAAATCCACCACTTAACTTGCTTTCTATGATCTTCTTTTCGCCATTTTTTACGTCACTTAAACCGCAGCTTATGATTGGTTGGCGGTTTCATTCTAGTCAATTTCAGTGGCAGAATTTCGACTTGTTAAAGTGGCTACCAGGCTACACTCCCTTTGGCGCCAGATTTTGCTTTGTTTTTATATAGCTACTTCAAACGAAATCAGAATTTCTTCCACTTTTTAAAAGTGTGTTGTTTGCAAAACATCAAAACAGTTGGGTAGTATCAGAGGCTCCGAGAGAAGGGAAGAGTCAGGCAACTTTCCTCCCTGGCACAACATTGTAAAGGAAAAACGAGTAGTGTTTTGGTTTTTTACTTTTGAGGGGGGCCATTTTTAATTCCTAAATAGGCTAATAATGTAGCCTACCAACTTAAAAATAAACAATTTTTTGAATGAAAGGCGTAGCTCCAAGCATTTTGTGATCATTGTAGATGCTACTTCAGGTGTTTCTCATCAAGAACAAGTTATTCCCGTATTAAGAAAGGCTATGTTAGACTGCTTCCAGAAGACGTTAAATATTATGCCGCCAAGCCTATTGATTTCTGTATCACTGAACGGTATCTCTTTTTCTAACTTGAAAACTGGTGCTGGTTTGGCTAAGAGTGTAGCTTCCTATTTTGTTTAACCAACTGAACTTTGACTTCAAAAACTGCGTGATTAATTATTTGAAAACAGATAAAAATGTATATGAGAAATAGCTCACACTCACAGCATTCCGGAGTATTGTAAATGGCACTCCAGGGCACCTTGGTTAGGAACCACTGTTCTGATTAGTTGATTGGATCGACCTTTAACTGGGCTTTGGCAGATTTTGTTCACTTTAAAGTGGCTACCTGGCTAATTTGACTACACCAGTGTTTCATCAAAAATCTGTAAATCCTAATCTTTTTTTTTTTCCTTTAATTTGAAAAGTAGCACGTAGCGGAAGTACAACTGAAGCAAATATAACACTTTTCCGCTACCGCTACATTGGAAAAAAACTACCGCTGTTACTTTAACAAAAATGTAGCGCCGCTATCGCTACCAAAAAGTAGCACGCTAGCATAGCAGCGCTTAATGCCCACCTCTGTAAAGCCTAGTTTTTTCTCCACTGATAAGTAGCACTGTCTAATAATTTGTTTGGCATCGTGAAAATTAGTTGTATGAAACAACTAGGCTACGACTAAGCAACAGTATTAGTATTAGAAACACCAACGATGATTGGTATATATTATTTCATGACAAAGTTAGTGCGCTACTCCGATCCCGGGTCCAAATGTACCCCCTTGACTACCCTGTCACAGGCTACTGGGTGTAGCTGTAGACGAAAGTAAGATCTTGTGGGTGTGGTTTGCGGTTGGGTTATTCTTGGCAGTTTCGTATTCGTGTAGATGCTTTGAATCACTAACGCAGGGCCGGTTACCGAGATTAACAGAGTGAAGTTTCTTGTTGTTGTTAAAGTGTTGTTGTCTGTAAATTAATCCATTCACTAGAGAGAGAGGGAGAGAGAGAGACTTTTATTTTGTCTGTTGCAACAATAGCACGGTACAATTATACACAACATGAATAGAATAGCACCATAGCCATCTAGGTACCACAACAGATAGGAAGCAGCGAAAGACTATATCAGTCATCGAGTCAGCTGCTTCCCTGTTCTTAATGTGACAAATGTCACTAGGTAGGCTACCACTGAATGGAGAGTAGTCCTGAAATGCGTTGCTCAAGCACTCACCATGAGAGTCGAACTAGGGCCGCTTAATCTTAAAGTTTCTTTGTGTAGGCCTACAAAGTCGGGCCATTAACCGCTGAGCAAACGGGACTGATGTTCTTATTCGCAGTCTACTTCCACATCTGGAACTACTGTACTCTATTATAGCCACACAAAATTTGAAAAACTCAACATGACAGTCGACCTGCTTTAACTTGAAACCTACACTCAGTTCAGTTGTTTTTATTTCTGACCATCATATCAAAACAATACACGTCAACATAGCAAAGGTCGAGAAAAAGGTAGAGGCGACAAAACGCGAACGTTAAAACGTGCTTGAGACCGAAGTAAGTTATTGAGTTGAAAGAAATTTGGCACTCGTTAGCCTATTTGTATGGTTCAACGAGACAGTGATTGAGTTTCCTAAACGACTCTTGCTTTGTGACGCACACATTGACTGCCAAGTCTATTTTCCAAAAATAGCCCAACAGGCCAAAATACAAAAAATTGTTTTTGGGTTTATTTTGACCGAAAATTATCATATGTTGCGTTCTGAATGCATTTCGCACCTTTATGACCTATATATTTAGTTTTCATAACGTCACCCATATTTGGGTGACGCGGCCTGCCAGAAAAAAATTGCCTTTTTTTTTGCTGCAGGCCACGTCACACAAATATGGGTGATAGCAATTTCCTTGTATTTTTTTCATTAGAAGTCAACAAAAATAAAATATCGGACTATCTTTTTTTGCTAGCATGCCTGCATAACCATCCAGCTTGATTGTAGCCTACAGCTCTAAAAGTATTTTTGTTTTTATCGTTGTTTTGTTTTTGCTAGATATCTGATTTTCCTTGTAACCTGAAATCCTGCATCCAGCTAGCTTTTCTGATCAGTAAGATCGCTTCGCTGGATATCTAATTATTATCATTGTGACATGCAATCTGACTACCTGTGACCTGATTACCTGCAATCCTGCATCCAGCCAGCTTTGCTGGATATCTAATTATCATTGTGACGTGCATCCAGCTCTGTGATAAGCATCTGAGCATGTCTGGGAGTTCTTCCTTTTTATCTTTAATTTTGAAGTTATACATACCATATACTGTAACAGCTTCAACATCTCATATCGACAATACTGTAGATCGTTTGCAGTTTGTGATATGGCTATAGGCTAAGCACTATCTAAACGTGCTGCAGTGCAGAGTTCAATTATTTTTCGTCCTCTATATCAGGTGTACAAATAAGTGAAGAAAATTAAGTAATGCGGATTATAGTATATTGATGCATGAATCCGACAGAAGTGAATCGGATTCTGATGACTCTTTAGCAGACAGTGATTGGGATCCAGATACATCGCTATCAGATAGGCTATAAATGTCAGTGGTATATTAGATAAAACAGAAGACAAAGTTGGTCACAGCGGTAAACCATAATTCTTCGTGGGAAAATTGTAACATAAAGTTCCCGGATCCGTTTGTCTGTACGTAATGACCGAAAAATAAACACACCTTCGAAACGTCTATTCAAAGTGTATTCCAGTAAAATTAGCCCGCGGCTATCGAAATGACTGGTGCAACGCCGTACACCTCTAAAACTGTCACTACGATACAGATTACTTGGATAAAAGACGGAGAATTTGTCCAGCTAGCAAGCACCAAATAAACCAGTTAAATGTGCGACCGACTTCCAACAAACAACTTCGAGAATGAATCAGAAAAATTTGTGATAACTCAAAGGCACGAGAGCAGTTCGTGACGCAATATTTCATGTCCAAACAGGTCTCAAACTGAAACAGGTTTAAACCGGTCTGACACGAGTCTTACGGACGATGGTGCAATTTTGGCTCATGTTTTAGGAATTTCCATGACGTAATATTCAGTAGACCCGAACGGTTTCTACATGACGTTTGACCAGGCGAACAACCGTCTGGAACATAGCGGCCCCTAGTTATGACAGTCTGACATGGCATAACTAAAAAAGAATTGACGACAATTGTGAGCCAATGAATAAAAACACATGATACACAAATTGTTTGAATCACTCACGTTTAAGTTAATACGCAAATACAAAGGGCATGCAAAGAATGAACAGCAATAAGAATAAACACGACGATACATGAAATTGGTACCATAGGTAGTAGGTACACGCAAAAAATGACGCTATATACCATGGTTGCGATAATAACCGACTGTTCTGGGCTCAGACAAGTATCGGCCACCGCAGACAAAACCAGGCTCAAACCCTAACACTTAGGTGTTCTTTACGGGGGCGAGGCACGAAATATCACTCAACACATAGTCTACTTTCACTTTCCCCGTACTCTCATCATAGTTGCAGACGGCAACTTTAGCTCTACGAACCACAGGCTTCCCTTTCCTAATTTGTGGAACTACCTCATGCACCCTCCCAAGTTGATACTTCCCACGTTTACCAATGTCTTGGAGAGAACCTACCACTACAAGTTGACCAGGCTCCAAATTCTCGGCCATTTTTAGCCATTTTTTCCGGCCCTGAAGACCTGGCAAGTAAAAATCGATCCATTTACTCCAAAACTGCTGAGAAAGTGACAAATTGAACCGAAAATCCCTTCTTAATTGGTCACGATCATGTGGTTGCCCAACAGCACAGTATGGGTCTAAGTATGGGGTCAAAAGTGAGGCAGGGGTGATGACAGTAAAATCCCTAGGGTCGTCACTCAAAGGTACCAAAGGGCGTTCGTTCACGATCCGAACGGCACTGCCAGAGTTTGCAAAATACCATCTCGGTAACGAAAAATCCTTAAGCAGGTCCAAAGAGCGAAGCCACGACTCCCACTCTTTAACAAAGCTATCAGGGACCTCGGTGTCCCAATCAAACTTGTCTATCGCCAATTGCTGAAGTATAAGGCGTGCTTTTAGAAAAAATGGCGCTCCAAAGCCTAGCGGATCAAAATTTTGTCCAAGCTGACTGAGCATACTTCGGCGCGTGTGTTTAGCTAAGGGCTTTAAGGAACATGCGATACGCATCTCGTCAGACTCGGTTTGCCACACACAACCCAATGTCTTCGCTGATGGCAAAGTCATATTTTCAGTCTGAAAGTCAATGTCACGAATCAAAGGTAAAAGCATCTCATTATCCAAATTTGACAAGACAATCATAGCCTCCTTGTTAGCACTCCACTTACCAAGTTTAAACCCACGGCTATCAAACAAAGCAATTGATTCATGAGTGATTTGCTGAGCTTCCTCTAAGCTATCAGCCGAAAATATAAAATCATCCATGTACATATTATTTGCAATATTGCAGAGAGTCAATTCACCAGCACTGCTGGGATTCTGCTCGATCATTTTCTTTATAGCCAAGCAAGCGATATACGGGCTACTCTTTATTCCCCAAGGGTGTACACAAAAACGAAATGGTACCATCCTACCATTTTCAAGGTCATCATCTTCAAACCACAATATACGAAACAAATCCCTTTGCGACTCAGGTAACTTTATTTGAAAGAAGCATTTAGTCACATCAGCCATGAGACCAAATCTACCAAGCCGAAATCTAGCCAAGACATCTACCAGAGGGTTTAACAAGTCAGGACCCGAAAACATTACATCATTAACACAAGTTCCTCGAAATTCAGACTTGCCATCGTAAACAATGCGCTTTTTTAATTGTGACGTAACAAAGTATGGTAAATACCATTCAAATCCCTTGACATTTCCTGCTTCACCAGTACGCTCAATATAGCCATTTGATTTAAGATCTTTCATGGTGTCAGTAAGGAAATCACGAAGTTCAGGTTGTTTTAAAGCTTTCTTTCTTAAAGCAGCAGCTCTATCTGACGCCAACACAAAATTGTTAGGTAGATCAACATCTTCCTTCAACGGAACAGGTATCTCAAATCGACCATCTTTCAACTCAATATTCGGTTCAACAAGTTCTCTAGCCAACTTATCATTGCGAGACAATTCACAGGTTTCATTTTGCAACGTCAAATCCTGAATGACTTTATTCAGGTCTGCTATTTCCATATCACGAGACTCAATTTTACGCTGAAAGCCAGAGATGACATCCGACTCTGAAGACGTCTGCACTCTGCACACATTAGCAACGCTTTCATCTAAGGGTGACTTACCACCACAAGCCAACCAGCCGAGAGGAGTGAGCAAAGCATGTGGTTCACTACGATTTTCACCAACACGCTCTTTTTTTGCACACATCAAATAAGCGTTGTCGTTGCCAATCAGTACATCTACAGTACTACAATCATTTAAATGAAACATATTCACGTCATGAAAATGACGGAAACCATTTAAATCTTGTTTATGCGATAAAGTTTTAACATCATCAGCCCAAGCTGGGTTAACCACCGAAGTTATATCACAAAACAGTTCATCTGTCTCTAACGACTGGATGTTGAGTTTGACAAGGTCAGCACAAGTAGCTTTCTGACCAGCCAGAGTATCCATTTTAAACGACGCTTTATCGTACGGTTTAAGATCAAGTTCACACACCAAATCACTTGAAACAAACGTCAACTGCGAACCAGGATCATGCTGACAATACACCAACTTCGATTTGCCAGTCATTGGATTCAAAACACGAGCAGCAGTAACGCGGTTAAAGGCTGCTTTAACATTTCCAATCTTAACATTACGCACAGGAACTCTGGCACCAGTATCATCTTTGCCAACCGAATCCAGAGAATCACGTGACGTCACATAAAAATCATGCAGAAGAAAATAGTGTTTCCTATCGTTGTTAGGCCCACACTTACGACAGTTATTTGCATGAACGCAATCCCTAACCATATGCTGGCGCAAACAATTCAAGCATTTGCCAGCTTTCACAATGACATCTCTCCGATCTTTAGGTGTCAAGCGCAAAAATTCTTTACAATTAGACAAAAAATGATATTCAACTTGACCACGTGACGAACAACAAATGCATGCCGGTAGGTTTTTACGTCTGGCTTCACCACCGCGCGGTGCGCCAACAACAGTCGAGTACTGCGAACTCCCTGACATCACATCATCATGGGGTTTTACGGACGTCTGCCTAACCGGACATGAAGGCAATTTTCCTTTGCCAAACTTTTTAAATTGCTGCGACTCACCAGAATCGCCCATTAGCATAATGCTAAAATCAGTCGACTTACGCGTTTCCTCCCGTACTACAAATTCAAACAAACTCTGAAAGGTAGGCTCATCAGTGCCACCATACTGATCACCTAAAAAGTCAAGATAACGCTGCTTAGCGTCAAACGGGAGTCGCTTAGCCAAATCCAAAACAAAACGTCCTTCTAATTTATCACGCTGACCATAAGCTTGCGCGTAAAGCAAACACTGCGACAATTCATCTTTAAACTCTTTCAGATCACTGGAAGAGGTCGAAGTCAATTTGCTACCATAGCGATACTTTCTAATTTCTGGTTCTGCGAAAAGACCTCCACGAACCCCAAAACGCTGGGACAAGCGAGCTGACGACATTTCTATCCTGTCTTCCTCTGACAAGCCAGGGGTGTCAGAAACCAAATTAGCAATCGTTTGCGCAGCTGTCCTAACACAAGCTGCTTGTAACAAAGTCAAACGAGTCCCGTTAAAGGGCGAAGCTGCCATTAAGGCCGTAACACGATTTTTAAAGAAGATAAATGGCATATTATTACCATCGTAACCAATCAAGGCCGCCTTATCAAAAAACGTCCTACTATTTTGGTATTCAAAAAAGCAATCCTGCTGTTGAGAACTCGATTTAGCGGAAGAAGACAAGCTATATCCCTTAAGGGGCTGAGTGGGCTCAGTCACATGCACAGCCCGATCACGATCCTCACACACGTTAAAATCAGGAGACGCGATACGCCTCTCACAACCACCCAAATTACGTGTAGCTGGGCGATCCACAACTAGCGGCGCAGAAAACTTTGAAGGGGGCAAAGCATTACTGCTAATGGCGGCCCCGTGACCTGTACGCTCTGGGGGAGGAGTTCGGTTGTAATTCACAGACCTTGGCTCTACAGCATTCGGAAGACCCTTAGCCGCGGCCCCAAGACCTCCTGAAACAGCTGGAAAACGTGTGGATTGCCCTGGTCCACTCACAGGTTGAACGGGCGTTTGGAAAAGGTTATGTAAATTAAACTGCGATTGATGTTCATTTCTGGAATGCCTAGAAGAGCTCTTCTTAGAGCTACGCCGGGAGCCCGCCTCTGATCGATATTCAGCTAAAACTACCTCTTTTCGTTGTTCAGCCCTCAACTGAGCGTCTTTGAGTGCGAACTCAGCAGCTCTCGCTTCGGCTTTCGCGGCGGCCTCTGCAGCTCTCGCAGCAGCCTCAGCTCGTATGGCCTCAGCTCTCGCTTCGGCCTCAGCTTGTATCTGGAGCTCCTCTCGTTTTAACTGTAGGTTAATTTGTGTAACTATCCGTGACGAGCTCTCAGACATCCTAGTGCTTACGTTTGAGGCGCTATCCTCAGGATGTATGTCAGCATCCAACCTATCTGAGAACTCACTTTCTTTTTGTTCGAAGTTATGTTTTAAAGAGTTAAATTCGGGATCTACCCTATCACGAAGTTCTGCCAAGATTGCAGAGTTAAAGATTTTAGTCAAAAGAGCATGGAAATGCAGCAATTCCTCTTCTAAAATAGATAACTTAGATCGAAAAATTAACAGTTCCTGCTTATCACTCAAAGAACCTAGGGCCACAGAAAGTTTCCCAATTTGAGTCAAAATATCCCGTCTAAGATGCCGGGCCTCTCGAACTGACTTAGCCTCATCGTTATTGGGTCCCTCCCCAGAATGGCCTGCCCGACCGCAAAGAACATCATCAGGCTTAAACTCAGTCGAGTCTACGGCGGTCGAGTCCTTGTCGCCACCGAGTGTAGACATATTAAATGTTGGGGCTAAATTAACAATTAAAAAAATTAAGTTACACAAACACACAAAATTATTAGGCTACAGTAGTTATAAAAAACTTAACTGCAAAGACCGTAAAAATACAAAAAAAAAGAATTTAAATGCACGATACCGTAGCTGTACGGGTATGAAGTCCTAAAGTCCACAAAACTTGCTTGGATTCTTCCACTTGAATCTACAAGCACAGATGGATTGTCTTTTAATCTTCTTTCTTGCCAATGAATGTCAAAGTTATTTTTCTTCTGTACCAAACTGAGAAGAATTGTCTTTACTTTTCTTTGCTTCTGTAAGAGTGTAGACTACCAACCAACAAATCTTCTTTTATTATTTCTTGTACTTCTAAGTAGTTCTTCTGCACTAGCTGACAACAAACACGTCGTTTATTTTTATGCCTTCAAGTGCTTCTTGGCCTACCAGCTAACAAATTCGTTTTTTATTTTTCTTGCTTTAATTTCTTCTTGACCTACCAACTGACAAGAACTCGTCTTTTATTTTTTATGCTTCTTGGCCTACCAGCTAACAAGAACTCGTCTTTTATTTTTTATGGTCACAGCGGTAAACCATAATTCTTTGTGGGAAAATTGTAACATAAAGTTCCCGGATCCGTTTGTCTGTACGTAATGACCGAAAAATAAACACACCTTCGAAACGTCTATTCAAAGTGTATTCCAGTAAAATTAGCCCGCGGCTATCGAAATGACTGGTGCAACGCCGTACACCTCTAAAACTGTCACTACGATACAGATTACTTGGATAAAAGACGGAGAATTTGTCCAGCTAGCAAGCACCAAATAAACCAGTTAAATGTGCGACCGACTTCCAACAAACAACTTCGAGAATGAATCAGAAAAATTTGTGATAACTCAAAGGCACGAGAGCAGTTCGTGACGCAATATTTCATGTCCAAACAGGTCTCAAACTGAAACAGGTTTAAACCGGTCTGACACGAGTCTTACGGACGATGGTGCAATTTTGGCTCATGTTTTAGGAATTTCCATGACGTAATATTCAGTAGACCCGAACGGTTTCTACATGACGTTTGACCAGGCGAACAACCGTCTGGAACAAAAGTATCCCCACCTCCCATAAGTGGTGCAGAAGAGGAGGAAGTTGCATCCAGTGATAATGACGATGACGCTGGTAATTCTATCGCCAACGATGGCACTTGGAAGGATTATGTTGGAAGACAACACTCCTTTACCTTTACTAGCAAAAGTGGATTGTTGAAGCAAGTTTCAGCAAAACTTCTCCATTGGATGTGTATCAACTGCTTGTAGATGATAATGTGATGAATCACATTGTGAAAGAAACAAACCGATATGCTACCCAATCCATTCTTGGCAAAACTCTTCTAAAACAATCGCGGTTGAATCAATGGCAACCTACGGACCAAGAAGAAATGAAAAAGTTTTTGGGATTACTGCTATGGATGGGTCTGGTGAGGCTGAACAGCATTGAAAAATATTGGTCAAGACGAGCACTTTATCACCAACAGGTTCCTAGTTCAATGATGCCTCAAAATCGATTTCAAGTGTTGCCTAGCACAATGCACTTTAGCAATAACGAAACTGCTGAAGCTGACAACCGCCTTGCCAAGATTCAGCCTCTACTGGACCTACGTCAAAACAACTTTCAGCAGCTGTATTCTCCTGAGGAAGATATTGTAGTCGACGAAAGCCTCATCCCATGGAGAAAGCGCCTGATTTTCAGGCAGTATATTCCAAACAAAAGTCATCGTTATGGAATCAAACTGTTCAAACTGTGCTCTGTTGGTGGATAGCGTGGTCAATGAAGGTGTACTGCGGAAAGTCCAAAACTGGTGAGCGTGAAATTGGCTTGGCAAAAAATGTGTGTGAGGAGCTTACTACACACTTGGTGAATGAAGGACGTACATTGTATGTAGACAATTTTTATACGAGTTATGAGCTGGCACAATTCCTTCTAAAAAAGACACCCGCCTTGTGAGTACCCTCCGAGTCAACAAAAAGAATATTCCCAAAGTCCTTCAAGTCAGGTTGGGAAGAGGCGATATGATCGCTAAAGAAGATCCGGATGGCATAGTTGTTTTGAAGTGGTAGGACACACGCGATGTCCGGATTTTAACAACAAAACACCCATCAACTATGGTAGCAGTCAACCCGACGCAAATTCCACTTCAGTCATCAACATCAACCGACCAAAGAACCCGAAGATTCCGGAAAGCTACTGTAAAGCCACTTCCTGTCCTTGCTTATAGCAAGGGGAAAGCTGGTATTGATGTGTCAGATCAGATGGCATCGTATGCCACCACTTTGCGAAAAGGCGTGAAGTGGTATCGCAAGCTTGCCGTGGAAATCTTACTTGGAATGGCAGTATAGTGAATGCATGGGTCGTGTATAAACGTGCCACAAAGAAGAAAATCAAAATATCTGCCTTTCGAGAACGCGTAAGTGAACAACTGATACGCTTGGGTTATGATGATGATGCAAGACCTATGAGAGAGGAATCGAGTTCCAGCAGTACGACCTATAAACTTGTTCAAAGAACTGATGACAGTAGCAAAAAAGTACGTAGGGTTTGTGTTTCCTGCTATGCACAAAAGAAGAAAGAAAACAACCGTGCTGAGGCAAGAAAAAGTGCCAACAAGGCTTATACGTAGCCTACTGTGAAAAATGCCCAAAAATGCCTCAGATGTGCCTAGGCCTACAATGTTTTAATATATTTCATCCATAAAAATGCCCAACTTTTCAATGATTTTTTAGGCGATTTTCTGTGGTGTATTTCCTAAAATGCAATAGAACAGTCAGTTTTGTTCTGGTGCCTGTCATTTTTTCGTTTTTACCGCTTTGCCCAAACCAAGCATATCAAATTGTTTCTCACAGGCCACGCTTTCAAACCTCCATTGCAATTGCGCGTACTGTCACACATATGTGGTAGACGCGACCTGGAAGGAAAAAATTGCTGTCACCCATATATGGGTGACGCAAACCTGAATGAAACATAGGCTGTCACCCAGATATGGGTGACGTGGCAGTCAATGTGTTTTAAAGGTTCATATTTTTTTCAGCACGTCATGATCGCATTGAAGATAAAGTTGATGAAGTGATCAACGGTTTGGCTGAACTCACAAACTTGCTGAATAAATCGCTGGTTGAAAACAATGGTAAATACACTTGCTGGTTGTGGCCTGTATTGTACAGCGCTGTGTTTTATGTTTTTATAAAAAGTAGTAAGTAGGCTAGTGACTATTCATCAACAGATTTTTTTTTCAAGTTTAAAAGCTGCATTATCTACTACGGTAGCCTTACAAGCCTTAACATAATTTACAAGATTCAGTTAAATATCTGTCAATATCTACATTTTGCTTTGCACACTCTGTCTTATAAAATTTTATTCATGACGTTGTAACATTGAACTTTAGATGATTCTATCTCATTCGAGGTTTACATCAAATACAATTTCTGCTATTTTCTAAACCTCTACAGCCTGTTTTATTCTTTCTGGAGAATCATCAGAATGTCCTTATTCAAATAGAATCTAATTTGAATAAATTCATTCCGATGATCCTCAGTAAGGGTGAAACACGTTGTAGATGTTTTAGAAAGTATTAACTGTATTTGATGTAATTTGCTTTGCTTGGCTTTTTTGCTTGGCATTGAGCACTTTTTGTAGTACAGTATTAATAGCGTTTATTGAAGGTTTAGGCTAAATATAGGCTAGTATTAAAATCTTTGCTGATGAGGTTCCTAGGTTTGTTCCTTTGTTTCAACCACTTGCTGCATTCGAAGTGAAATATCATTGGTCTGCAATGGGGTGCCACAATTTTTTTTTCTGAAAGGCGTCGTAAGCCTTAATTCAAAGTTTCATTGGCTATGTCAGGATTTGTGCATAAAGTGGCTACCAACTCGCCATCAATTTTAGAGTTTTGGTCCTTTGAAAATCTCATTTCTGGTGAAAAGAAGGGTGAGGAAGCGATTTAAAAATACTTTAATGACATCAAATATAATCTGGCACCCTGTCTTCTTCATCCCTTTTTCAAGGCGCCGTGGCTTCAGTTTCTCCATTAAGTTTCAACAAATGCTACTAACGTAGCCTAATGCTTGAAAAAAACAAACCAGAATTTATTCGTTTGTTGTGGGAAACTTCTAGTTACGTTAATACTATAAAGAGTAAAACCAGTCATGACTTTAAGGGTAGATTTTTTAGTGTGTTTGTGCTATCCCATGAAACTTCGATATGGAAAGGGCAGTCTCTTGTGGAGGCATATTTTTCGTATAGAAGTAAGTCTTTGAGCTTCCCCAATAGCGAGTTATGTTATGACGTCTCTTCATCAAGTAGCCTACGCTATACAACACCCCCATTCCTATTTCCTTCTGGTGCTGAGGTAGAGAGACTTTTTTTGGTTAGAAGACGTTCTGAAACCAAAGCGAGCAGAACTCAGTGACTTAGGCTACATTTTGAAATGCTTGCGCTTTTTAGGGACGCATAAGAATAAAGTTTCTAGGCATTGAAAAGTTATATTTATTCAAGGTCGTTTTGACTTCACAAGGTAGACAACTTGAAAAAAGCTTTCCATTGTCAGTTTAAACAGAAGTAGCACGTAGAAGTAGAGCGCGCCACTTTCCGTTTGAGTAGCGCTAGCGGTAATGCGTTACTTTTCATCAATTGGTAGCCAGTAATGGTAGCGTCGTTCTTTTGGCACATTGTACCGGTAGCGATATTTTTACATTTTTTGGGTTTATAATGTCTTTGAGTGGTTTGCATTGTCTAAAGCAGTGATTCTTAATCGCCGGTCCGTGTAATTTTTTTGCCGGTCCGCAGAAGATCTTACTTTTTGCAAAGCTTATTTTAATGTGAAGTCATTAGCATATTGTAAAATTGTGATCGCACTATGAAACATCCACAGCTGTAAAACTGACATATCTCTACGCAAAATTGTTTGATAATAAAGGTGAACTTTTTGATGACCTAATTCTGTGCCGTTGATAATGTTTTTGTGACAAATTGCGTGTAGTTTTCAAAAAGTTTTGAAACACAGAAATACATAACCAAATGGGGAATTTTTTCCTTGATTTTGAAAAATTTCGAAATCGTTGAAGACGAAAATTTGGAATTAGATAAATTTGAAGTTCCGGGATAAAGTCAGGCCTGCAATGGAAATTTGCCAGAACCGGAGTTTGAGAAAGCAAAGATCTTGTTTTTCAAAGACTATGCGGAAAATAGCGCTTCGGAATGGAATGAAGACAAGCCGATTTGCTGTGGAAAATGCTTGTGAAATGGAGTGGTGAAAAAAAGTAAAAAGAGGTGCTGAGCATTGTGAGTCAACACTTGAAAGAGTTGGCTGACAATTTGACGATCATTTTGCGTAACATGCAGATGCTCGACATGGAAACTTTTGGATAAACAATCCATGCATCGATGATGTCAACACATGCTACCTTAATCTATCTTCATGAAAAAGAAAGTCTGATTGAATTACAATATGTTGTGCTTCTACTTTGCAGTCCAGATTCGAAAAACATCATTGTCACACTTCTGGATGTCTCTTGCAAACGAATTCGTGCCTAACTTTCAAAACAATCGATTTGATGGTATTCCAATTTTCTTCTTGAATACAAATCATATGCTAAAACCTTGCATTATGGTGCTGTCACGATTTCTTTCTATCTCTTACCAGGAAAAAGACTTGGAAAGGTTCAATGACGTAGTTTAATGGGTTAAACCGAAAAGCAGTCAATTAAATTCACGGATAGTTCTACTAGTGAAATGACATATATGAAAACACTTGAAGGACTCAAACGAATGGTTCACCACTTCCAGCAATTAATCAAAGTAACAGTAAACAGCAATAAATTCCAACGCTTGCGACTTTTGATCGAGTTTAACGTGATCCACTCACAGCTTCTCATACGATTCTAATTTCAATCAGAAATTATATTAGCATCAACTTTGCTTTACTCGTATTCAATACTTCAACTCTCGATCAACAATAATCCTTGCGTCTATTAACAGCTGCTACTACTACAACAATAATCTCTCATCACCAACTCATAATAATAATCAACTCATCATAATTTCATCATAATAACCATCATAATGAAAAATACACCACTATTTATAAAAGGTTCGTTCGGTCCAGCAACTTCGAGAAGGTTGCGTAATGTCACATTGTTCTGTCAAGTTGCATTAATGTAAACAAGCAGAAGCTCAAAGAAGTTTAAATAATGTCACGTAGGGTAGAAGATTCTTACATAATAAATATTTCGCAATCGGACATCTACGGTTAACATCCTTATGACGTCATGACAAACGACGCTTAGAAATTATGAAAAACAACAGAACATTCCAGATTTGCATGCTTACAGACGATTCTGGAAATACGTTACATAATACAGATTTCTCATTCAAAGGTTACTTCAGGTCAATACCCGATAATAACACATCGCTCAAAATTTCATAATGAAAACAGCACATTCTGTCAAGACGCAAAGCAGCCCGACGCGAGGCCTTGCACGTTGATTGTGACAGGTGCGCAACAACAACTTTGGTTAACAAAACGTTACAAATATTCATTCTATTTACTAAAACCAGCTCAGTGGCCGAGTGGTTTCGCCTTCGGCTCTGGTGCTGGTAGATCTGAGATCGATTCCAGGTCGGGTCAAACCGAAGACTTTAAAAACGGTACCGATTGTGTTCTATCCTGCATAGCGCAGTGAGAATGAGTCGGGTAATAATGTGATAACATCGTAAACCTGATATAAATTAAAAATGAGCCCTGTCGCTAAAAGACCTTAGCTGTTGTAGAGCGACAATAAATAAAACCATAACATTATTATTATTCTATTTACTACGATCTTTGGTTGCCGGTCCGCCAACATTTTTAAAAAAGTTTGCCGGTCCCTGACTGTAAAAAGGTTGAGAACTACTGGACTCTAAAGTACTTGTATCCTACTGCCCAGAGCCTCCGAAAGAAATCAGGACTGATCGGAAAATAATACGAAAAATGTGCCTCAAAAAAAAAATCAGCAAAATAAAAGCAACAAATCTGTATCATGTGTTGCATCATGTGTTTTAAGTTGAACTTGCTTACTTTTTTCAGCGTGAAATTGAATTCCTTTAAAGTTTCGATTTTAACAATGTATTAATATGAAAAAACTTTATTCAATATAAAAATCAACAAAAATCACTCCACTACACTTGCAACAAATTTCCGCTGTTGCTCAATATTTTATCTACAAAAATTTGTAGTAGAGACTGCAGAGTCATATAGTGCGCACTTCTCATATGCGCTACCTTTGGAGCTTCAACCAGTATTTAAAAAAATGTTGCCACATGTATGTAGCCTACTGCTCCATGTCAACCACTAATTTTGATGGATGGGCAATTCTTAAAGGCATATTAAATGAAATTTTCAAACGGGAATTAAGCATTAAAATGCGTAAACTGAACATTCAAGAATACATTTAAAAAAAAAATATCGAAAAAAAATTTGTTTTTAATGGCGCTGGCAAGGCCCAAAGTCCAATGTTTCATTTATTTTCATTTTTTTTCAAAATGACCAAAAAGTGCAAACACAGCTCGAGAATACGTCACAAAAGACAGCAATAACAAAAGCCACGTTACAACATCTGATGTTTTAACATCAGATCTGAGGTTTTGAGCAAACTGTCTGATGTTTTGACGTTGAAATCTGATGTTTTGATGTACATACATAGCCTACAGTTGAATCGCCGGCAGTAACAACTGTTGCGTGATGAGCTGATTGCTCGTCTTTTGTTACGTAGACTGTACAGTCGGGTAGCCACTTTAACAAGTCGAAATTCTGCCACTGAAATTGACTAGAATGAAACCACCAACCAATCATAAGCTACGGTTTAAGTGACGTAAAAAATGGCAAAAAGAAGATGATAGAAAGCAAATTAAGTGATGGATTTTTTTGTCAGCTGGTTGGCTTAGGGGATAGGGATAGGGCTAGAAAGTAGTCATTTCATTGACGCGTGTTCGATTCTCACTACTGCTATTGCTCTTTTTCTTCTGTAATTACCAAATAAAGTTCAAAACAAGCATTAACTCTCTGGATGAGTGCTAGAAGGGTCACAATTGGACGGTAGCCTCTTATAACACGTTCTGATTGGTTGGCGGTTGCATTGTAGTCAATTTCAGTGGCAGAATTTCGACTTGTTAAAGTGGCTACCGTACAGTCGCACGCTTCGTTGCTCAGGCCCAATCTCATTTTGAAAGCTCTGACAAAAGTACGCGCGCAATGATGGTCAGACCGCAATGAGGCCAAATTTTATTGAAAATCGTTTTATGGTAGCATGTTAAACACAAAGAAGGTGGAAAATCGCCAAGTCAGGTTTTTCCTTTAGTATCCCTTTAACCAGGTGATTTAGGCTACGTCCTGAATGTTGCATTTGCAGCGTAGGCACCTAGGGCTTCGTAAAGTACTCCACCTATGTAGTGTTTGGGCAGTGCGGACGCGTTTGCTGATGATCCTGTTAGCTGTTACCCATTCTTGTCTGTTTGTTGCGTAGAACATTAAAAGAGCCATTGTTGGGTCACTGATAACGTCTCCTCCCCTTGGCAAGTCTGCGTGCCAATATTGTTCTTTTATACTGTCAATATTATGATTGGAATTGGTTTACAGCTATCTACTGCAATGTTCCTGCATCACCTGGATATGGATCAGTTTCTACAAACTTGACCCAAGTTTCAGTCGGTGAGAACATAACTTTTACGTGCGACTGCGGTTATAGAATAGCTGGAAGTGATGACAAAACACAGACTGTCACTTGCCAAGAGGATCAAACATGGTCAGCAAATGCATCGGAATGTGAATGTGAGTGAGATCATTTTGTTTTAACTGATGATGTCAATTTATTGGACAAACATTGTCAACAGACAAGTTGTGACCAAGTATTTCTATTATTAAATTGGTTTTAACGTTAAAACGACCAAGTGGCTTTTTAACTCATTTCAATGCTTCCAACAGCTTGCTTTCAGTTAAATGTTGGGGTTTTGGTTTTGACCCAGTAGGGGTTCACGCAGTTACTGTGACAAAAGTATGGAATAACCACGAATATCATTTGGAGATATTTGTGTTGACTTTCAAGGTTGTTCCAAGGTTTGTGTTAGGCCTAGTTGGCTTAGCAATCTGCAAAAGTACAGTAGTTGGGAAGATTGTCTCACCAACGATGCAATCCTTGATCGCGCTAGGTGGCCCAGTTTAGAAGCCACCTTATTGCAACACCGCCTTCTCTAGATAGGACATGTCGTGCGAATGGACTCAACATTCAACAAGGTTTTCTCGAATAATGTTTTATGGTGAACTAGAGACAGGGAAAAGACCCCACGGAAGACCAAAAGTGAGATACAAAGATCAGCCGAAAGTCTTCCTCAACCATGCAAACATTGCTCTGGATTCATGGGAACAACAGATTACTCTGGAGAAAAAAAAACAGGGAAGGCATGGAACTTTTCGAAAAAATCAGGATGCAAAAAGCCTTAAATACGAAACACTAGAAAAGAAAAACTAAAACTGCCACGTCTCCCACCCTCCATAAAACGTGACCTTTGCCCACGTCTTTTCCATCATAGACTAGGCCTCCAAAGTCAAATTCGATTTGAAGACAAATCAATGCTCGGACACGAGCTGAAGCCGACGACGACGCTACAGTGATTGGCAAGCTGTGCGTCGCGTCGCTTGATTTGAAAAGGCGTCTCACAAAAGTTCAGTTTCTTATCTACGCAAATTTTATATAAAAGAGTTAAATCTTTTTATAGGGCTATCTGCTTACGAATGTCCAACTTCATCAATTTGAGACAGCAATTCTGGATTAATGCTTTGGTTAGAAATCCAAAAAACGTTAGTCAGCACTCAACAGCCAATTAATATTCACAGTTTTGCCATGACTTTGTGGTCTGTGATTACAGCGAAACAGTCTGTTTATTATAAATAAAAAAAAAAGGAAAAAATTCGATCAATTTTCCATAAACTATAGAAAAATATTAAATCATCACAAAGATTACTAATTTTTAACTCTCTGTACCAAGGATCTCACTCAAATAGCTCTGAGGGCAAAATGAACACTTTTAAATTAACAGTCTGACTAAAATCTTCGAAATCGAATTTTCTTTGTTTTTTAACATGTGAGGATGTTAAAACCTATTGTGTCATCTGGGGAAAATAATAAAGAAAGCGTAAAAATCTAATTTTTAGAAAAATTTATTCAAACGTTCGCCCAAAGTTAGAAAAACCTGGAACTTTCTGCAAAATGTGACAAATCAGGCCGTATCTTTAGGTGGTCATGGTTAAACTAACAGTTGATGAACGTTCTTTCTGAAAATACTGAAAATTTTGGGTGCTTATCAGGATAATTATCGTTTCTAGTACTAGTTGCAACGTTCATCTGATGAAAGCGAAAGTAAAAGCAATGACAAACAAGTTGATATATTGTTTCACTGATTCAAGTCAGCTCTCTGTTCACACATACTAAAAGAAGATCACAGAATTAACTGGTCAGAAACAAAAACTTTGAAAAATGAAACAAATTATTATCAACACCACGGCAAAAAGTTGTTTCATGAACATTACGTCAAAACAATGCAATGTAGGCTACTCAACCAAAACGGCGAAATCTATTCTTTATTGTCTTGACACGCATAATTGGCCAATCTTTAAAATATTGTGTGTTTTATTTTTTCTTGCCTTCAAAAATCAAAACTGCAGTATATAACTTTGTAAATTTTATTTTGTATGTTATTCACTCTGAGGATGCGCATTATCGTGGTGCGCGAAACGTCAGTGAAGCAACAAATCAACTTGTTGTCATTGCTTTTACTTTCGCTTTCATCAGATGAACTTTGCAATTAGTGCTAAAAATAAACGTTCTTTCGATACTTGAGTTTGGCGAAAGCCAAGTTAGACCGGATTATCATTGAATTTCAACGCAGTGCGTCCCACTAAATGGAAAGTTGGCTGGTTTCTAGCCTTACTTAACCGTACACGTTTCTATTTGCTCAAACACAAGTCACTACATGATTGAAATCACCGAAATTTAGTCTATGTCAGTAGCGTAGCCAGGAATTTTGAAAGAAAGGGTTTTGACCACCCAGCGGCGGGAGGTCTGGGGGGCCACCCCCGGAAATTTTGGAAAATTACTTTGAATTTGGTGCATTCCGAGAGCAGTTTCAACAAAAATGTGGGTACGAATATTCCTGTAAAATGGTGCTGTCTGGTAGCATAGCAAAAGGATAAGATCATGTTTTCTTTGGCATTTTTTGGAAATAAAGCTAAGTCTCTGTGTTTTCTTGTTGCTAATTCCTGGCTGAGATGTTTGAATGTTTGGTATTGGCAAAACTCGTTCTTTTAATGCAATTTTGTATAAAATTAGGCAATTTTTTTTTTACTGAAAGCATCATTCTCAATATCGTGACGTCACACGCGTGCCAAAGGGGGGTTGTAACCCCCAAAACCCCCCCTTGGCTACGCCACTGGTCAATGTCATGTGCTAATGGATATCCCGGGCATTTCTTTGAAAAGATTTTAAAACGTTTTAATTCAAAATCTGCCTCAAATATTGACGTAATAGATTTCCATAACTCTGTATCCATACCTTTCCTAGGTAAAGAATCACTTGTATATGCTAAAAACTTATCGAAACTCTTTAAACGCAAACATTAACATAGACGTTGTCCCTCTTCTATACAAAACCTTTAAAATTGGTAGATATTTTCGCTGAAACCTCCCGTTCCCCAGTCTCTTCGTTCCAACATTGTTTTTCAATTCACTTTTTGCCACGAATTTGACATACATACGTAGTTTGTGTCCACTAGATATTTGGCTACAAGAGCAAAGTAACACCTTAATTGGGCATACATCAATAAACACAGTGCAATTAAAGACCTTATGTATGACTGCAGTATTTGTTGTGGTGTCAATTTTGTATCAGATTCGTTTGAAATAATTTGAAACTGCCAATCAGAATTTGAAACCAAAATTCACGAGGCACTTCATATAAAACAACGCAACTGTAGCTCAACAAGCAGTTATTCGCTGAAGAGGCATCTTTCCTGCTAAATTTTTATTAGATTGCGTTTACTACAAGTTAATTGCCTTTTATTGCCGCTCGTTATCTTGTCTTGTGATTACACTCATACGCATCAACAAAATGTTAACACCTTTGGTATCTGTTCTTCAGTTGTACGTTGTACTTAGCTCAGTCCATATTGCAGTTATTTATTTCAGTCGCTTATCACCACTGTTATTTACAGCTATTTGTTTGTTTGTTTTATATTTAGATGTATTAGGTATTTCCTGAAGAGGGCTAAGGGTTCTTGCCAAAAACGTTTGAGTTTAGTACGATGTTATTTTATTAGTGTATTGTACTGTATTTGCTTTGATTAATGCCATTCAATCCCATTAAGTTACTGTCAGTCATCTGTTTATGGCAGGGGTCACCAACCTTTTTTGCATGCGGGCCACTTTGGCACTAAGGAGAGCTGTGGCGGGCCGCACTAATACAATTTTAAGTAGGTTGACTTATGCTAGAAAAGAACGCATTTCGTACCCAGTATCCAGCGTTACATGTTGTTCATATTTATGTTAGAATACCGCAGCAACAAAATTAATCGAACAACGCTACTGCCAGGCCAAGCTCCTTTTAGGCCTACAACACGTTTGACTTCTTTAACATTGCCTAATAAACGAGGCCACTTGTTTTGCGCACTTATAGCGAGGCGAGCAGTTTCATCAGAATATTCATCGCCAAGCAAGAGTGGTGTTGTCACTTCGCTTCACAAAAGATATCTTGCAATTAACAATTTCAGTAGACAAGGAAATGTTTGACACATTGCAATACAGGCAACAATAGTGGTCTGCAAACATATCAGCGAAAAATAGGCTCCAATAACAAGGAGAAAGAAACCAGGCACCATGAAACAAACGCTTGTGGAAATCACCGAAAAATCGTAAGTCTATCGTAATTCATGAACAGTCTTCCCTCTAAAAAAGCAATGAGTTAGTTTTTCATCCTTTTTGTGAGAGTCTATAAAACCTTCTTTCTTTTATTATAGACAACTGTCACTTGCGATGCTTATCACTTATCAGCGTGGCAAGAATTTGTTGATTAACAGCATTTTGCAGTACTTGCTTCGGCAGTAGGCTACATGCTTCGGCAATACTAAAATTGGAACGATACAGAGAAGATTAGTATGGTCCCTGCGCAAGGATGACACGCAAAATCGTGAAGCGTTTCATATTTCTTAAAAAAAAACATTTTGCAGTACTAAGCTAAACATTTTCATAATACAATCAGAAAAAGTCTTTAAATTTATATACAATTTTTTTCCAATTTATTATAATTGAGTTGGCACACCGATCTATTTTGCCAACAAAAACTTGCATAAAGAGAACACTGCTCGTGAAACACCATAACGATGAAACCCACACTAGTGTTTACATGATATTTGCAAACTTAAAATAAGCAACCCTATGCTCACAGACATTTTCGAATTTCGAAAACAGACATTTTAATCAACCACTGGGATAGTGTGGCTGGACATTCAGTGGACATCGCATTGGTATAGCTTTAACCAACCCCCCAGCTAGAACTATAATCGGATTGGTCGGTCAGTGGAATCGCATGCAAAGCGAAAATATGCTTCCCGAAAATTATTTTTCGCCTTCGTGCTCTTTAACTCCTCAAGAAAAGTATTTTTGGTTATACTTGTACGCTGATACCTTCCGCGGGCCGCAGCGGTACAGCGTGGCGGGCCGCATGCGGCCCGCGGGCCGCCAGTTGGTGACCCCTGGTTTATGGCATTGTAAAATTAATTCTCTCCCAAAGCTTAATTATAGAGGGTTTCTAAACTGCCACTCCAGTAAAAGTATATTTGTAATCTCAAGCAAGCAATACAACTTTATAGAACAGCCATGGTCACGGAGATACCAGTGATGTTGTCAGCACTGCACGGACAAGGGGAGTGAGGGGTTGCTACAGTGCAGAAATGAAGGGAGGGAGTAATTTTTTAAAATTTTGTAAGGACGTTTTTTATGGACAGCCCCTTGGAATATATTTGCGGCGCTGATTCCAAAAATATCATCATTTTTTCTGTTTTTTGAGATAGGATGTATCATCTGTGACATTGGATTTTTCTTACTAAGTATTCAAGTGCCTCAACAAGGCCAGAATATTTACACTTTTTAAGGCATGTTACCGAAGTTATGAGTTGTTGATGGTAGTTTACGGACTTACCATGTTATCCAAAAGCTTTGCTACCATGAACAAACGAATTTTTCAACAAATTTTTCGTAGTATGCATTAAACTATTCTCTACTTCCTGTAAAGGTTGTCCAGTGATCAAGTATCATTTCCCACGGGCGTATCAAACTGACGACTACGTGAGGTATCGATCGTACTTCCCTGCGATGAAAGAAGCGACTATTTGTGCCTGGATTAAACTGCCCTCTACCGTTGACGAAGAGTGGTTCCTTAGCTATGCAGTTAGCTCAGAATCAAATGAGATATTAGTTGGATTTCGTGACACCAGTAACATCGGTGTCTGGGTTGGTGGAACGAGTTCCAATATTGAAATTTCTTCAGTCGCTACGTTGACACAGGTAGGCTACACGTGTGACGTAATAAAGAAAAGATTTGTGATTTTTTTTCGTTTTAAGTTGCACACAAGAGTGATTTCTTCTGCTTTTCAATTTTCAACGAAAATGAAAAAAATATATATACCAAAGGTGTCAGAATATACTGTTGTATCTTAAAATCAGGGCAAAAGTTGAAATTAAAATTACCCCTCATCCTCTAATATAAACTCGAAGTGTTGTTACAGCTTCATGTTTGCGTTTGGTTTTCAAGTCGAATCAACAGAAGAGGAGCATATGTCAATGGGAGATCTTATAGAGTTGTCATAAGCACCGATCCTGTACAAGGAGGAGGAGATTTGATCCTTGGACAAGAGCAGGATGGTACTAATGCACGGGGTTTAGATGCCAGTCAATCATTTAGGTAAGAGAGTTAATCTTGTCAGCAGAACTGTAAGAATTTAAATTGTATTAAATATGCTGAGACAAAAGAAATGCACAAAAGATTGTGTGTCAAAACATTTTTTTTAAACGTAAGTGTACAATAGTTTTCCAAATTTAATCTCGAAACACCCTCTAAAAGAAACTTCAGCTCCAAGCATTTTTCAAGCAAGCTTATATTTTAATTTTTTAATTTCAATTTTATTTCGGTAGTTTTACTTGGCTTCAGCTGGTTGTTGATAAACACCGCTCACCTCTACCCAGGGTGTAATAAATTGGGTGGGCATAGTTGCTGAAGTAAAGGCGGCCGAGAGAAAGGAACTGGCCACCCTACTCTTTTTAGTGCCGAAGGCTTAGTATAATGAGAACCTTATCTTCTCATTCCTCAAAGCTCAGTACCTGAGTATGGGACCTTTACTTTACCATGTCATGCAACATCAATTATGCTGCGCATGATCGTTACCAGCCAGAGGCAAAAGAGTTGATTTTTGACTGTCATTCAACTGAGAGTAGAAAGAGACTTTTCCCGTCTATCAGTTCAAAAGCAAAGCAGTGAACACCAGTGACGTTCGGTGGCTTAAACCGTTGGGAAAGCAACTTGGAAATATGCTGCAGCAAGGTAGTAGGCACGAAGGGCGTAACCGTCGGGCGAAGCCCGAAGGCGTGTTACCCAGGAATTTTTGAAAAACACTTCCAATTTGGTGCGCTCTGAGAGCATTTCCAAAACAAATCAAAAATAAAAATCTGTCAAATTGTGCTTCGCCTATGTCGTGATCATACATCCATTTAATGTTTAGAAGTCATAAACAATCTTAATTTTAACGTTGCAGGACGAAAATCCTGTGTTAGACATGGAATAATAGTTGTCTAAATGTTTAATTCGTCATGAATGTTCATTCTCAGATATTCAGTTAAGCCTACACTACAAAAACTAACACTTTGGCCTAAACATTACAACCGCAAGCAATTTGTACAAAAAGCTGGATAAGTTTGCCTCCTGCGTATAGAAGCTTAACAAACTAAATATTGCATCCGCACCTGAACGTTCATTGGCGAAGTAACGTTATATCAAAGCTGTAAAAAGGGCAAAGGCATGAGTATGAAAGCTAGTACAGTAGGCTAAAGTACATGGCGAGGAGACATCAAAAAACAGCAACAAGCTTTTTGGCATTATGATGCGGTGCGTTTACCGTGACGGGATACCATTCTGACGAGTTAGTCTAGTCGCTCTAGCGCAGGGCTTCCCGATTGGGGGTGCCCGCACCCCCTGGGGGTGCGAGTAGCTGTTGCTAGGGGTGCGAGAATCCACCGAGGAAGAAGAGCTATACCGTATATAGAGATGGATTCTTTTTAACGAGGGAGGTGGTGATTATCTCTCAGACCATTATACTGTATATTGGCCTATAGGCTACAGCACAATGCACAACAACAAGAAAATACCACCCGACAAGTTGCTGATAACAAAAAAGCTGTGGTCCGAACTTCACGTGATTGGTGGCGGGATAATGCGATAATATGTCAAGGTAGAAATCAGTCAGCACTTGGAAAGCCTGAGAGAGTCATTTGATGGATATTTCTCCCCAGAAGATCTGGAAGAACCGGAAACTTGAATCATTAACCCCTTTGCCTTCAAATTAGAGAAGATGGGAGATGAGGATGAAGATAAGGAACATCTGATAGATATGCAAGTATGCCAATCGACAAAGCTGCTTTATGAGTCCAGTTCACTCGAAACTTTCTGGTACAGCGTTCAAACTGGGTATCCAACTCTGGCTAAGAAAGCATTGCGAGTTTTGGTTCCATTTGCTACCACTTGGCTGTGTGACTCGGGATTTTCATCTCTACTTTACATGAAGAATAAATACCGCAACGCCCTGGACCCCGAAAATGATCTGCGCAATGCATTGTCCAACAAAGTTCCGCATTTCGAACAGATAATTGCAAAGAAGAGGCAGGAGAAAAGTCAAAGATGTTGATTAACGCCATTATGTTCTCAGTTTGTGTCATTTCTTTATTCGCTTTTGCATTTTGTGTGATTGCGTTGTTGAAGGCTGCCCTTTTTCCTATTCAATAGCCATATAAAGGCCGGTGAGCTGCTTTTCTGCATTGTTTTCGTGCGTATTTTGAATTTTTTTCTCAGAATTACTCCGCTTTCAAAACAGGGGGGTGCGAGATTGGCTTCATCAATCCCATGGGGTGCGGGGTGATAAACGAATCGGGAAGCCCTGCTCTAGCGAATGTACGCATTGACGTCACTGGGAAAGCACAACTAACCTACCATAACCATAACACATCTGACTGGCTAAGCAGCTGGTGACGTTTTGCAAAACGGGTGAGGATTGGTTAAAACGAAGGCGTTTTTTGACATTTTTGAATCTGGGAAAGCAAGTTTGATAGTTGCTTACCTGGAGCCTCAGTGATTGTTTCTGACAGAAGGGTTTGCGTCAATTGGCATTTATAGGCAAAACATGCGGTTTGGTGAGGACTTAGACTACTCACAAGCGTTACGAGTAATTCTAGTCACGAATACAGTAGTTTTCAAGTTAAAATAGACGTGATAAAAATAATAAGTTAAACCTAGAATTCAGTCATTATATTTTGCATAGTTTTCGCTAAGGTAAGCACTGCTTTCCTTGCTTTCCCTCACCGATCGTACTGGACTGAACACTCACCAGCACAGCAAACATTTTGTATTTTCTCTGAAGATATATTTTCACTCTGGCCAAAACGCTTTCTATGAACAATGTATTCGGTAGCCAAGTGCAAGTAGACATGATAACCGATAGCCTACATTCCGGTATTTCGGCCTCAGGAAAACATGGCATACAAATTTACTTAAAGGTCGGGGATGAAACACACTAATCAAATTTTGTTGCACCCGGCTGCCAAACGTAATGTTAATTGAAATTCTTGTGGCAAGCAGGCCCGGATTTAGGGAAGGGGCAGAGGGGGCAGGTCCCCCGGGCCCCCCGACTTTTGAAGGGCCTTCCTACGTGGAAAAAATGTGATTTTGTGTTATTTTTTTCCTTTCAGCCTTTTAAAGTTTCTGCAAAATGGTGTGCAGTGCTGGATTAATGCTACTGTTGACGTAGAGGTGGTTTTTCGCGCCTGAGGCGCGAAAATTTTTTTTGCACGGGGGCCCTCCGATCTAAAAGTGCCCCGGGCCCCCCATCATCTAAATCCGGCCCTGGTGGCAAGCGTGGTAGTTATCAGCGACTGTGATGTTTATTATTTTTTCACAGTGGACAAATCATCAATCTGTTAATTTGGCCTCGTGTTCTGACGAGCACAGAAGTCTCCAACATTGCACGACGCTGCCAATGTCCCACAGACATCGCTGTTGCAACTACCCTGGATAGAGTGGAGCTACATGGAGAAGTGTCCTACAGCATTCCGGACAGATGCCCAACTCTTTGATTCCATATCAGACGTTCATCAACATTTTCCTCATCAAGCTCAATGTGTTGCATTTGCAAGCGCTTTGTACATGGCGTAATTACGTGGTCGACTTGATTCAGTAAAGTTTTCCATGACGCTTGTTGGAAAATCAGAATATAACTACATTCTAAAATTGACCTACCCACTTTTTTATGAAATTTATGTTTTCTGGAAAATATCAAATTGAGGGTAAATCTGTTTGAGCGTACCCAGGGTTGGAAGTAACGACTAGTTGTCACTATTCGATAGCGTTATTCGTTGCTTTCTGAATATCGAATGCTTATACCCATTCCTTTTAAAAATAAATATCGAATGTGCGTTATTCACTGCTTTTTTTATGCAAGCAACGAAATCATTAATCGTTTTTCACTAATCGATATTTAGGAGAACTGCTGAATCATTTTTTGTTGTTCACTTACTTCGTCGTCAAAACGAATTTACGAGATTTAGTTTTCGGATTACTATCCGACCTAGTCCCCTTCCGGTTTTCGCAAAAAAAAACATGCCAGTGAGGTCGTTAACAGTGTTGCCAACCTTGCGGTTTTCCCGCAAGTTTTTTTTTTTTTTTCGAGTTTGCGTATTGTTTTAGAGTTTGCGGGTTGCTTGTTTTTTGGCCAGTCAAATTTTTTCTAACTTTTTTATGACACTGAAATTGCGAGGTTTTTATTGTAGTTAATATTGCAGACTATCCCTTCTTTTCAAAATAATTATTGCTTGGAATGGCGTAAACAAAAGTCATTCTTGAAATAAACATGATGTATGGACGGCAAAGGTTGTATTGAAAATTTTGAACTGCTAAACTGCGTGCTTTATGCTAATTGGTATTGGTAGCAAATTATTGGGCTTGTTTTTGTGTTGATTTGCCTGTTTTGGGCTTGTTTTTTAGATTCACTATCTTGTTTTCAAAAAACAACCTGGCATTACTGGTCGTTAAATACGCTAATACAATAAAATACAGTATTTTTAGTAATAGCTATTGATTGCTTTTTTAAAGTATCGATAGCGGAAAGTCATTGCTTTTTTGGACACTATCGAATAGTGAAATAATCATTGCTTTTTGACTAACGACTTCCAACCCTGAGCGTACCGGTAACTATGTTTTGTAAGATCAAAATATATCAAAACGATTTTCCTCAGCATTAATAAAATAACGCTAGCTGCAGAATAGCTTTGTTTTGCAGAAATATGCGTTTCACGTCACTTTTATTCCAATCGTATTGTTAACCGGCTTCAGATACTATGAAAACATATAGATTCTTATAGTCGCTGTATAGGTTGAACCTCAGTCGTATTTGTGCAAAGCATAGGCCCTATATAGAGCAACGCACAACTAACTACATCAAATGGAATGTAGCTTGCTTTGATAACAATGTAAATCAATTGAAATAAGTGAATGCTTAAAATACACTTTAGCACGTCTTTGCTTTTAATTTTGAAGTGAACCACAGGTCAACACCACTATTGCAATTTGGTTGAAATTTGCAAAGGCAATTTGCAAATTGCAATTTGCAAAGGCACCAATACTGTAATACTTTGGGCAAAAGTAAAATTTAGCAAACTTTGTAGAAAACAGTTTTGTGTGATGCATGCATTGTGAGTGTTATAAATTACGCTTGTATTCTAGGACCGAACCGGGATTACTTTCAAGATACTACAGTAACTCGGTATGGTGTTTACCCAAAAGTTGCGAGGTACATGTTTTATCGTTGCATCGTCCCTTCTTAATGTAGGTCCCACTCCAAGAAAAGGTGGTATCATACTCAATACTGAAAAAGCAATTAAGCGTTAATTCTGGTATGTTATTGCATACAGCTTTTAACATATTGAAAATAGAAGTAAGGATGAGATAATGTATGAAGAACTTATAAGCCATGAGATGCTTATAAATGATTTGAGAACGACTGCTTTGCAACTCACGTTAACGCAGTAATTGACTGTAAGCGAGGACGGTAAATACGCGCGGCAAACAACACTGTAGGTCGGCAGCAGTGGCCGAGTGGTTAGCGCGTTGGGCTCGCAGTCGAGAGCCTGCATGTTCGACTCCAGCCACCCGTACCTGCTGTTAATTCTCTGGGCAAGAAACTTTACGATAATTGCCTCTACCCAGTGATCGATTTCGAGTAATGGGTACAACACGTTCTCTAATACCAAATTTAAGTCATAAGTAGAGTAGACAACCGGAAACAGACATTGCCGTCGGCTGCAACGTGGGTCAGGGTCGATTCCAACCACCCGTACCTGCTGTTGTTTCTCTGGGCAAGAAACTTTACGATAATTGCCTCTACCCAGTGATCGATTTCGAGTAATGGGTGGTACCAAATTTAAGTCATAAGCAGAGTAGACAACCGGAAACAGACATTGCCGTCGGCTGCAGCGTGGGTCAAGGTGTACGTCGGAAGGCGTACACCGATACATAGCGCTCAAGTCCGCTTTCCCGCAATGCAGGATAAAGATAAACAAACAAACAAGGTCTTCATCACCTCACAACACGTTCTCTTGTTTTAAAAACAAAAGTGGAGATGCCGGGGATTGAACCCGGGGCCTCATACATGCAAAGCATGCGCTCTACCACTGAGCTGCATCCCCATCTTGATTTCAAATGCATAAAATGATCATTTTTAAACGGGTAATCGATGATAGCCTAACGATCGATATTTTTTGACGTTTTCCGAAACACTCTCTTACACATCAGTTCAAGTGGATAGCCTATAAAACGCTCTGAGTACATAAGTAACATGAACGAGTCTTGGTGAATGTATCAGCACACCAACTTGGAGTTTGCTTTAATTTTAAACTTTGATCATATTTTATTTTATCGCAATAAAACTTGGTTGTTTTTTTTTTGCATCTTTATCCTTGGACAACTAAACGTAAACAATAAACATTTCATTGGTGCATGTAGGTGTCGGAACATCTTTGGATGGCTGGGTGAAATACTTGTCTGTCCACCTTGTATGTCCAAAACCATGTTTGATTGATTTCCCGTCGTTTTAGCTGAAACGTAGGCTACGTGATTTCACTTTTTAGACTTAAGTTTAGTTAAAACTGACGAAGCTTCAAATAGAAAATTGAACAAGATAATTTAATTTTTTAGATGATTTTTTAGCAAGTTTAAACTGCTTTAGAGCTCAACATCATTATCGTTGAAAAATATTATATTCAACCTCTAATTTAAGGACATCATTTTACTCAGGCTGTAGCCTATCCGTCGTGACAACTGAAAGTATACACTCGCACATGCCCTTGCACATTCGTTAGAGCGAGATACTATCTGTAGGCAGGGCCCACAAGAGGGGTGGACAACCGGTGCATTGCACCGGGGCCCGGTGAGTTCAAGGGGGCCCGAGAAAATGTCTAAATTCACGCGATAAAAAGATTGACTTCAACGATTTTGCATAAAATATTGTTTTTATATTAGTTCCGTATGTCGAATGGGGCCCCCTTCTGGGTAGCCTATAGGCTATACCCTTTTATTAAATTACAGAAATTTCAATTTTTTGAGTTTAGGGGGGCCTGACAAAATGTTTAAATTTGCGTGCTCAGGTTGATTTTGCATAAAATATTGTTTTTTTATATGAATATTAGTTTTGTATTTTGATTGGGCCCCCTCATGGGTATGCCCTTTTTCAGAACAACAAAATTTTCATTTTTTTGCGTTCAGGGGGCCAATAAAATGTTTAAATTTGCGTGTAAGGTCAATTTTGCATAAAATGTTTTTTATATTTTGAAGTTGGTATTTCTTATATGAAGTTGGTATTTCTTAATGTCATGAACAATAGCAATGCATTCATCCTAAGCAGAGATGGGCACGGTACAATTTAAAAGTACCGCGGTACTCGATACTGGTCAAAAATATTACCGCGGTACCGATACTATTTTCAAAAAGTACCACGGTACCGGTACGGTACTTTTTTAAATACAAGTTACAAGACTTAGAATGATGAAGTTTTTTTGTGATTGTAATCGAAATAATCTTACATTTAAAACCACAAATGCGATTCATCTCCATCCCAATTATATTAACAAGTAACAGCAACGCGCCATGACGATGTTCATATTCTACACAAAGACTGCTCAACCAGCCCTTTGGTAGGCACGCAAAGCTGAATGGAACAGATCGGAAAATAAAGTCACAAGTCTCTTGATTTTGCTCAGTATAAATGCATAAATTTAAGGTAGGCATACTTGTTAGTTTATAGACTTATAGTTAACCGGAGCGCCGTAATAGGCTGCAGCTACACAATAAGAAGTCCATAAACAAATAGCACAGTCAGAACGCAATAAAAATGGTGGTCAGAACACACCAAGAATGTTAAATCGCAAGACGAAACGACGGACCTGGAAGGTAAAAATCTAGCAATCAACTTTTAAAAGTTCTGAAAAAACTAAACTAAAGACTGGCTTCAGGTCAGCAAACACCAAGGTTGCTATTGTGATGACGGCACAATATAAGTGAATAAGCAATGTAATTGTGATGTAACAATAAAAGTCTCTCACGCAGTAAAATGGCTGGACAGTAGTACTAAAAAGTGGTGGGAAGTTTGACCTCTCTACCAAAGCTATATTTTTGTAGGGGTCCGCAACCGCTTCGAGGGCGCCAAAAGAGGTCTGCCTATACAATAAGGTTAACTGATAGACTAGGTGGATCGTTCACATAATTAACCCAATGTTGTCCGTCCCGTTAGCTTAGTGGTTACGCGCCCGGCTCAAAATCACTCGGCGCTGGTTCGACTCTCGGGGTGTGCGTTTGAGCAACGCGTTGAAGGACTGCTCTCCATTCAGCGGCACCTAGTGAATGGAATAATTCCTCCGCAACAACACTTCAACAATCGGAAAACTTCTCTCTGCCAATCTCGGTAACCAGCCCTGAGTCAAGAACCTCTACAAGTATGCGAAACTACCAGGAGTAACCTATCAAGGCTTTGTCAGTCCGAGGATAAATATTCAAAACCAAACCATGTTTAGCTCACACGTAGCTACCTCTGCCACTTGGTGTCACTGCGCAAAAATGCCATGTCTTTATGAGTTACTGAAACGTTTAGCCTGTTCTAGCTGATACTCTGTGCACAACTACTCAAGCCGTTGATTGTTCTTCAACAGAGTATACTGTACTGTGCACTTCTTTTAGTGCCGCAGTGCTCACTATCATAACATCAACTGTGCCGGCACACACACTGTCTTTAGATAATTTCGCCCCACACCACTGGACAAAATGTTTTCGTTTCACACCAAAAAAGCGACTTGGTCTCTCGGTTGGCGACCAGCGGATGCAAGTCGTCTCCTATACTACGTATTCCAAACAAGCACCCCATTGGCTAAAACCAATACACCTATTTGTCCTTTCTGAGCCTCTTCTTCAGTAAAGTTGGAAAAAACCCTTTGCGTCCAACTTGGAAGACCACAAACGAATAGTCAAATAAAGACTAAATACAACCAGTTTCCGGTATTATACATCTCTGTCGCCAACACCCGCTAACGCTTTATCAGCTTCTCGTTATTGAGATTGGTGTGGTGCGTTTCAAACCGCCTTTACGTGGATGTTTTTCCGTTTCGATTGTGCACAAATGGTGAATGAGATTTTCCTCCTGTTGATTTGGTGCTGAGAAACACACCGCAAACCATATCATCAATGATCACACCATCTTTATTTTACCAATTGGACCAGACGTTCTACATTTGATACCAAACGCTGGTCGCTGAGTACTCTCTAGAGGTCTCTATTAGTAGTCCAGAAAAACAATGCCAATATAGAATAATAAATACAGAGATTCTCTGTCTTAAAAGCATTAGGAAAGATGAATTCGAGCATTTGTCAACTTTTATTAAACCCTTGTCTATTTCTACTGTATGTGTCATGAGATTAAGTTGTTCTACAAAAGGCAATATGTAACGATAGTCAACATTAGAAAGACAGTAACTTAGAACTACCTAGAATCAGAGCTGTGAAGTCGAAGTCGGAGAAGATTTGACGTATAGGCTACGAACTCGTTAAAAAAAGATTGACTTCCACTCCGGCTTGATGCAAAACTATGAACAATACAATTTTTGTTGTCAACCTTTTTTCAAAATATTGTTTCTTGTTCGCCATATTACGCTCTAAATCTTCATCAAACATATAAGTGTTTGTTCTTGTCAGTTTTTGTGAAAGTTGCCGTTTCAGTTTCGAGCACAACTTTAGTGAAATTGCATTTATAAAAAATAAAAAAGAACAAAATTTAAAAAATCTGGCAGATGTTTTAGCATCTTGGGCGTGGGTGAAGAAGTATGCATATTTGCACAGGCTGCTGCAAAGTTTGTGTCTTACAAATTACATCAAATTTCATTCGATCAACGCTTCGAGTGCTTTTTCATTGTAGCCTACTTGGAGGGTATGCTCTACTCTTTATCAGGGCCTCTGAGAGAATTTTTCACCAAGGGTACGAAGAGTCATTCCGGGCCCCCTCTCACTCCGAGCCCCTTTTGTCTTTGGCAAAACGCGTCATGTTTGCTTAGGCGTATTGCACAACATTTTAATGCAGAATTGGACATCTGTGCGCAATAATAGCATCAGGCTGCAATAAAACTGTTATTTAGTGTTGTGCATATCATGTGATCTGTCCCTCGCCAATTTGTGTAGGCTATCCTGCATTGAATTTGTGTGTCGGTTGTTGATGGTGCTGTTAAGAGGTGTCGCTTGTACAACTTTAATGTAAAATTTTCAAATTCATTTGTTTATTTCTCTTAGATGTAGCCTATAATTATTCCTAATGAGGACACTATGTTGTGTCGAAAACGTTGGATTTAGTAGTTTTTTCTTGTTTTTTTTGTGTGTGTTTAATAAAAAATATTAAATCCGCTAACGTTACTGAGTGGTATAGCCTATGTATCTAGTAGGCTACAACAAGTCAAGCTCTCTATGCCAAGGCTCAAACATAAGATCTTGTTAAAACATAATCAAATTAATCATCTGACCAATAACCTTTCTTCATTAACTTTTGCATTCACCACATGCCCAGCAAAGGTGAACGAAGTCACTTTTTTTTACTCCGGCTCCAACTCCGAAATTCCTTTTCAAGTGAAATAAGCGTGAAACTACTTTTTTCAAGAAATTTTTAAAAAACACAAAAAAGCCCAAAAACACCCGGGCTTTTTTAAAAAATGAGTGAATAAAAAATAACAGTTAACCTCTCAAGTACATGTAACTCCACACAGAGTGAAATTTACATGCCTTTTGACTCTTTTTTATTTCTTTAAAAGTAATGGCTAAAAAGACATTATGAAAAGTAACTACGGACATGTTAGCACAAATTTCTTAGCACAAATTCTCTCAAAAAAATCACACCTTCTAATAGGCTGTAAAATTACGTTTCGCTGAAGTCTGAAGTTAAAACTTAAATCCAGTCTCATTGTCTCACAACAATCACTCAAGTTTCAAATCATCATCTCAACCAACGCTTCAAGACAACTTTCCACTTTCACTTTACTACGCTGAAGAGATCTGAAGATCGAAACACTGGCCTTTGTCCGTAGTTACTTTTCATAATGTCTTTTTAGATGTCATTCTTTTTGGGTCAATAATGTCTTTTTAGACATTACTTTTAAAAAAAAAAAAAAGAGTCAAAAGGCATGGAAATTTCACTCTGTGTGGAGCTACATGTACTTGAGAGGTTAACTGTTATTTCTTTATTCACTCGTTGATTCATTCATATCAGTTTGTATCCTCTGTGGATCCTTTTCTAGTATCATGGGCCAATCAAATAGATGTTTGCTGGTACACCCTTTTATTCTCTTTGAATTTTTTAAAAAAGCCTAGGTTTTTCTGAACCCTGCTTTTACTACCCTATGCCCCCCATCTGAACAGGAGAATAATCAACTTTTAGGCTATCATTTACTTTAGGGTGCTTTTAACAGAACATTTTTGCACGTAAAGCATTAGATAACCACTTTGGGCCCCTAATTTGCGCGCAATGCACTCAATTAAGCTTATTTTTTCGGGCCTTTTTGCTACATTACGGGCCCCCCCCAGAACTAAAGAACAACAACTTTTATGCTTGAATTTACTCGTTTAGGATGATTTTAAACTAACATTTTTGCACGTAAACTATAAAATCACAATTTCGTGCCCCCAACAATGACAGGCCTGGACCCTCAAGGGTACGCCGTACCCTCCGTACCCCCCTCTCGTAGGCCCTGCTCTTTATCGTTGCTTTTTTGTTTAGATTCTCCTGGGACGGTTGGAATGAAAGATAAACGAATCAAAAACAATCAAATCAGAGCGTCATCTGAATACAGTAGTCTTTACTTGGCAAAGTACGGAAGATTGGACAACACAGAAGCAAAATCTGGTGGAATCGTTTGGCGTGCTAAACCTTGTCAGTGAAAATATTTTTCTTGCAAAACAAATTTGAATTAACAAAGTATACCGTATATTTAAAAAGTCTTTTTAATATCAAGCATCGACTACTGTCTGATAGTTTGATTGATTGTAGGAATTTTTAACCTAGGACTGAAAACGCCTTTTGAGAGCTTAATCCTGGCAGTTTCGCATACTTGTAAAGGATTTGAACCACTGATGCAGATCCGGTCACCGAGTTTGACAGCGCGAAGTTTCCAAATGTTGAAGTTTTGTTGTCTGTGAATTATCTTATTTTATTTTAAAAAAATCACATTAAAACATAAGTCAAAGTTTTTCATAAATCCGTTTCATTCTTCTATGACAGTGGTTTTCAACTGGTGGGTCATGGCCCAGTGTTGGGTCATGACATTATTTCTACGTCCAGAGGGAGCACAAAACTTGATAGAATGAAAGCAATATGAAGCTTCAGTAGAAAACACTATGACGTACAATCAGAATCTTAAAATCTTGAATTAGGCGTAGCCTACGTCACTGTAATCAAACGACACGGACAATAAACGAGCAAACTTAACCTGATTGCTTGGTCATGAGTATGACACAACATCAACTGAAAAATGATACCAGCCTCGTTTGGCCTCCATTGTTTTCATAATTGGGCTGTGATGGGATTGGTAGAATTAACAGGTACTGTTTTTTGTGTTACTTATAAGTTATGGACTGTCCTATTGTGAAATAAACCAGAAAATGAAAACAATGATTATTGTGAGCATAACATGTTAAATGACCATGCACTAACTTTTTTAGTTTGAAAACCGCTCCTCTTGAAAGAGACAAATCTCTCTCGTTTTTATCCTTAACATGTTTTAACCACATTTTGAAGATAAGATACTTCTTTTTTAACTGTTTTCAGTTCAGCCCAACGAATGGTTAGAGGTGGATTTGCAAGGACAATTTCGTATTGTTGGAATAACCACTCAAGGACAGCCAGGTTCAGGCACGGGAAACTACGTCACCAAATACAAAATATCTTACGGAGAAACTCGTAGCAACATGGAATTTATAAAAAACAGCGGTGGAAAAGATGTGGTGAGTCTCGCTGCTGTTTATGGCATTATTTCAAATATTCCTGATCAGCAAAAAGGAAACTCATTCGTTATTAAAAAAATATTTAGTTTATAATTAACACCAAACCCATCATAACGACCCATCATACACTGAACTGAAGGTCCCACCATCAGAGTCCCTCCCCCCAGGAGCAAACGCTCCCTGGGCAAAGTGGAAAACATTAAATCGACTCCGAACCGGTGTTGGACCTATTAAGTCTGCAATGGTGGAGTGGGGCTACGACACGGGCCCTGTTGCATGTATCTGTGGCACCGAGCCTCAAACAGCGGACCACCTTCTTGTTTGCCCTCGGCTTGCCACCCGGTGCAGTAGGTGGGACCTGTCAGTGTAGGCTATAACTCCGTTGCGGAAGAATGTGTCAATCTGTGGTGTATCAACGAACTTTAGAAGACTCGACATAAGAAGAATTAACACAAAAAAGTAAAACATCGCAAGCAAATATTCAATTCCGATTAAACTTCCCATTGACAATAAACGTCATGGTTGGTTGGGTTTGAATCTTTATCCTCGGACTGACAACGCCTTAATAGATTATTTCTGGTAGTTTCGCATACTTGTAGATTCTTTTGACGCTGGGCCTGTTACCGAGATTGACAAAGTGAAGTTTTCCGATTGTTGAAGTGTTGTTGCCGGGGAATTATTCCATTCATTAGGTCCCGCTGAATGAAGACCAGTCCTTTAATGCGTTGCTTAAGCGCACATCCAGAGAGCCGAACCAGCGCCGCGTGATCTTGAGCCGGGCGCGTAACCACTGAGCTAACGCACTTTAGCGTTTTGTACAGTCAATGTTTGATTTACATGTAAAGATTTGTCGAAGCTTAATTTAAACGCGATGTAACGAAATTCGAACGTAGCCCAATTCAAACGCTACGAAAACAATTTGACAGCAAAGGTTGGCCGTGAGTTAAAACAGATAAAAAAAATTACATTTTTGTAAAGTTTTCTTTTCAAAGCCTGACCCATATTCAGGAGTGTGGTTACCACAGTTCTGTTTCTTATTGCAGGTTTTCAGAAGAAACGGAGACAGAGATGCTCACATAACAAGCAGATTCCAGCCTTCAATAACTGCAACAATCATTCGATTTCACATACTGGAATGGATATATATACCTGATGTCCGTCTGGAGTATTTAACCTGCTGAAGTTTAAGAAGTCATCTTTTACTTTTTCAGTTAAAAAACAAATGCATAAATGCAGAGATCAATTTCTTGTTCTGCGTTATAAACATTGCTAAACCATGCAGACATATAATCGTGTACTGTTTTGAATATCAATCAATTGTTACTGCATGTATCTCAGAACTAAAAAAATTTGTTTGGGAGCTTGATTCTAACAGTTTCGCTTAATTGTAGTGGCTAAAAAACCACCAACGCATGCCCGAGATCAACGGAGTGGGCTTAACGGTTTTTGCATTTGCTGCTGAAGTGGTGATGCAAGTAAATTATTGCCCCGCTAGGTGTCGCTAAAAAAAGAACTGCTATGAAAGTGCATTGCTCTGGCCATTAACGTTTGTTCGATGAGTCGAACCAGTGTTACGTAATGTTGCTGTTTCTTTGTTTACAATTTTGATCTTTTTCTCACCTAAATTATCCGAGCAAACTGTATATAGATAAAATGCGGTATTACTTGTCATCAGAAATGTGGACTGCGATTGAAACTTCGTGGTCCTCCGTAACTCATTAATTTCGTGACGCTTGTTGATGCATTGATAGGTTTTGTTTTCAATCTAATGTTATTTGTTCTACAAAATAAGTACGTTTTTAGTACGATAGATTAACTATTGATGTGAAAGATGTGTGATGTGATTACTTATCAACAATAAGCCTATATTTCGAATATTATTCATCAACAATATATTTTTTTGCTTCTACTCCTTGACGTAAATATACAAACACAATATTATATATGCTTAGCTTTCTTGCTCCTATACCCGAACCAGACTGATAGCAATCAGAAAAGAACTGTACTTTGTATTTGAAGGTTATGAAAACAATGAACTCGCTTGAAAACATTTCATTTCACTAAACATTATGACTGAAAGTACCGTATTATTTCGTCATCATCGTGATGTACAGCGCCCAAAAGCATAGCTTGCACTGTGGGTGTGGCCCTGGATAAATGTTGCCATTATTATTACGAAGGTTTTGTTTTACTTGAAGACTTTGAATGGTCACATTGCAGCTTCCGTTTGGCTTTTATTGTCTTATTGTATTTTAAATATCTTAACTTGAATTAACCTAAAATTGTAAACGATATTTTGTTATTATGTTGTAACCTGATTTGCATTAATTAGCAGCGGTTCTGTACACTAAGTGTCGCAAAATGGAAAGTCGCCTTAGAAAAGATCTGCCCTTTACTCCTATTGCTTTGATATATTTTTGATCTCCATCAAATCTACTAACTTTTGTTCAGGCAACTGGCTCTATCATTCAGTAATCAACACCAATTTCCGAAACGATTTGTTTACAATTAAAATTAATAGGAAGAAGACAAATGAAACAAAAACTTTGCCTTTGATGGCCAATGCAAAACAATCCTATTTTTCACTTGTAAGAATGCTGACTACTGCGTAAGACTTATGTAAACTAAATGTTATTTTTACGTTCTTTGCCATCCACTGGAATATTCAAGCAGTTACAAAATGCAAATCTTTCTTAACGTTGTAATAATAAAAAATAACTTCAAGGGTTTTGAAAAATTTTGGTTTTTAAAGAAATTTTTTCTTACTACGCAGTCTTTCACAAAATAAACTTACGAAAAAATTTAAAACAGCATTAGGTCCATTGTAGCCTATATTTGCAATTCTTCTCAAATTAATTTACTATAGGCATACGAAGCCGAGCAACGTTATCAAGTTTAGCATATTTAAAGATTATTATATTTACAAAAGAAGAGGACATTTTGTGATGTCGACAACGTTCGATATTTAATTGTTGCGTAGTTTTGTGTTTTTGTAAATATAATAATCTTTAAATATGCTAAACTTGATAACGTTGCTCGGCTTCGTATGCCTATGATTCAACAAGACAAACTCTCTACCGAAGCTGAATTAATTTACTGTTGAAATTTTTATCCGCGAATTGGGAAAGATCCTTATAAGCTTAATCCTGACTGTTTCACATGCTTGTGAAGTTTTTGAATAACCGATGCAGGCGCGGTTATTCAAAATTGGCTGAATGACTTTCAGCATGGCATTGAATGGAGAGGTGCTCTTGAAATGTATTTCTTATAGGCAAACACCCCGAGAATTTGGCGAGGGTTGCTGGATCTTAGCGTTTCTTTGTTTGCGAAATTGGGTGGCTATGCGACAGACCTATCTGGATGGATGCAATGGTTTTCATGTGGAGATTGAACTTCATTGTTGCTATTTTTAATAAATAGTAAAAACGACATGCGTTGTTATACAAAATGAAGCATATATCCGAAAGCATCTGTGCTCAAGCACATGCAGGTCCATAATAGGTACGTGTGCAAAGACTTTAGTCGAGGGCATCAAAACGGTGGCCAACATGAGCAGGTGGGTGTCAACAAATCATCATTTATAGTCACAAGTGTATCCTTTTTACATTGATGCAACGTTTGAAAAATCGACTTCTGTTTGCTGAAAACGTTTTGTAGAACACGATTTTACACGTAGGCTACATTCTTCTCAAAAGCGTTATTTCTGCTTAAAAAAATTGCAAAAAAAAAACGATTACTTCACTACACAAACTTATACAACCTATAACACATCCTTTGCACCAGCTTTCCACCTGATGGGATACACATACACGCACTGGTTTCAACCTAATAAAGTAATTATTTTAAATCAGTTAAAGTGTTTAAAATCTATTTTAATGACGAACTTTAACGTTGTTTGAATGCAATAAAGTACAATTTTCATGGACAGAACTACATTGTATCTGACTATCAACAGCTTGACGACGTTGCAACATATGTCTGCTACATAAGAGCGTATTAACTTCTCGGAATGCAATCACTGCAGTTTCCACTCATATTGCTGATGAAAATGACAAAATGTAATTAAAAGCGTTGAGCATGTGCTACGATTTGGTTTTGTCCAATCACAGTCTGCCACGTCTCCTATAGGTTCTGACTTCATCTTTGTCAGTCATCCAAGTTCGCATGAGATCATAAAATTTCTTTTTGTATTGGATGATCGCTGACGACTGATTTACGTAGTTAAGCAGCTTTCGTAGCAAACTTTGGTTCGTAAGTTAACTAAAATGGTGCTAAACTTTCGCTCTGTCTAATATTTTAAAAATATTTTAATTTGCCACCCTTTTACAGTTTTGTCCTCAAAGTAGCCGACATCGAAATGCTTCTATTCTTTAATAGTTTTACCCATGGTCAAAATGAATCATGTCATGGATGAAAATTGCAGTGTTTAAATAAAAATAAAAAATTATCACAAAATGGCATAAACATTTGTCTGTGGCAGAACAATCAAAGCTCACTTAAAAATCTCATTGACTGAGTAATTATGAATACAGCTATGCGAAAATCCGCCCATTAATCTGGATTGTCTATTTCAAGTCAATCATAGATTTGGGTCATTCCACTTACCTTACATATCGTTATCACAACCTCAAGTTCATACGCATATATATTGTAAGCAGGAGTTGATACAGAACGATTTGAATAAATAACAATGATGTGTGGGTTTGCATTGATTCGACCTTGCAAATCTACCGTGAATAAGGTTGCTTTTTTGTGTTTTTGGGGAAGGAATCGCCCCAAACGTCCCCTTCTGAATCCTCTACTGATTGTAGCAATCTTCACCGTCTGGATCCGCCACTGATAGGATCTGTCAAGTGTCACTAGTTGCAGCTTAGCTTCTCAACAAAATTGCATTGTGTTGTTCAATACCTTTTGCTTCCATATCCACTGCATTACAAGCTGACAAATGGCGCTCTCACAAATTGCAATGCAAATTAAAGTTACATTACAGGAGGCTAACAACATAAAGGTTTAAGTAACACTTCTCAGACTGGCTGGAAATAACGTTTTAACTGGCAACAGTGTGCAAATTAGTGCACACTAGAGGTCGTTATGTTATGCAATAACAAGACGATCAAATTTAATGTAGTCTCAAGTTGATACATGATTGATATTTTTTTCCATAATGTTTTAAAAGGTTCGACATGTAGTTGAATTTTTATGCATGAATTTGTATTAGTAGGCTACAACCACTTTTCTACACTTGTAGGATCAAAAATATTTGTTGAAGTGTCGGCAGCAGTGGCCGAGTGGTTAGCGCGTTGGGTTCGCAGTCGAGAGCCTGCATGTTCGACTCCAGCCACACGCACTTGCTGTTGTTTCTCTGGGCAAGAAACTTTACGATAATTGCCTCTACCCAGTGATCGATTTCGAGTAATGGGTAGTACCAAATTTAAGTCATAAGTAGAGCAGACAACCGGAAACAGACATTGCCGTCGGCTGCAGCGTGGGTCAGGTGTACGTCGGAAGGCGTACACCGATGCATAGCGCTCAAGTCCGCTTTCCCGCAATGCAGGATAAAGATAATAAAACAAAAAACAAAAAAACAAGTGGCAAAACTATGAAAACGACAATGAGCTTTTACTGGATAAAGAACTGCTCTATAGGAAAACTTTTTTTCTATAAATTGTGTGGAAATTATTGAATTTAATACGAAGCAATTAAATCGCGTTCATGTTTTTACTTCCTTTAAGTTAACATTCAAGCACAAAAGTTTGGAATGCTTCATGTAAAAGATCGAGGGATTTTGATACCTGCTTGAAAAATCGATTGACAATCAAGGACAAAACAACATAAGAAGAGAAAGAGGAAGAGGAATGAACACAGAATTTTCAACAAGAAAGAGACAGGATTCCTCTTTTTCATAATCAGTCAAATTGTACCTGTAGTTTTCCAATCGTGCTGCTTGAAAAAAATCGAAATTGTCAATCACCAGATTTTTCTGATTACTTCGACCTTGAATGAACTGAGTTTAATTTTGTAGAAGTCAATAAAAACCATTGCATCTGTTGCAAAGTGTGTCTTCTTGCATATTTAAACCTTCTGCTTTATGAATTGGAAACAAGGCGGTAATGAGATGCTGCCAGGTCAAATGAGTTTGTGATCTATTGTACTGGTTTGCACCGGTTGAAGCCAGATTGCTCCAGCAGGTGAATTATTGCCGCTCCAAAATTTTTTAGAGAGAGCTGATCCATAATGTTAGTTTCTTAGTTATACGACAGAGAAGCACTGGGATTGTAATACACTGTTATTCCGAACACTTCTACAACAAAATACCTTTTTTTCTTTCCAAATCTGTTCAATAACCTTTTGACATTATAGTACCATCGTAATATAAGCTTATACTGTACAGTGTAGGCTACATGTCAAATATAGTTACTATTCATTAAAAACCTCCACAGCCTGTTTTACTAATCTTATAAGCTTATACATAGATATGATTAGCAAATGGTTGTACCATCAAATCCACCCGAATAAGTCTGCTTGACTGTAGGGATCTTTTTTCGGATTGAAACCACCTTAGGAAGCTGAGTCATATGGATTACTTGTTGCGGCTTGAATAACCAACTTAGGGCAACACCGGAAAGATTGAGACACTTACATTTTAAATGTCATCTAAAGATAATGTATATAAAGGTAAAGGTGAGTCCCACACTTGAATCCAAGCATCCGGGGATGAGAAGATAAGGTTCGCATTATACTAAGCCATCGGCACTAACGAGAGTAGGGTGGCCAGTTCCTTTCTCTCGGCCGCCTTTACTTCAGCAACTACGCCCACCCAATTTATTACATCCTGGGTAGAGGTGAGCGGTGTTTGTCAACAACCAGCATCAGCCGGGAGTCAAACTAGGATTGCGTGATTGGAAAGCGATAGGCCTACTGTTTAAAAAGTTAAAAACACCACCTCATTGGAGACACTTGTTGGTAATTAGTGTCTTTGCATATCTTGTGTGACTTTAAAAAACAAGTTTAGGCCTACTATAATGTGAAGGCGCAATTGTTGGCACTTTGACGTTGAATTTGAGCTGTTTCTCAATGAACCAACTCAAAGAGCGCTACTGCTTCAGCAAGGTTAGTGAGCTACAAATTCAATGTAACCTTAATTTTATATCACTATAGAATTCATTGCCGTGCTAGCTATATAGCAATGCGTCTCACAGTATACCAATGACATCTAACTGTTGAGGTACTGATCAGAAATATTTGGAAACATACTATACATTTTTTTTCTGCGGTTATAGCACTAAAAAATGCTTCGAAAGCATTAGAATAAATAGGTTTGAGTAAATGCTATCATATAATATTTGGGACACATGCTTTGCAGATCTTCTTCATACTTGTGGGGTAGCATACTTCATGCAACTACTTGGCGCTGTCTGCAAGTGTCGCTGCATGCGGGGCCTCACGCAAAGGAAATCAAACAAAAGGCGCTATCCGCTCTTCCGAGCAAACAAAATCATCCATGTTCAATGTGGGTGGTTGCTTTTGGGAAAGTTATCTTTTTTGACTTGAAGCACAGTGGGATGAAACTTTTCAGTTATTGTGAGTAAGTGTTGCGGTTGAAATACACAAGCAACTTGCTTGTGTAGAAGCAACACAAATGGAATACAACTAAATGATGCATCAAAATAAGCAAACATAAAACTGAACTGATCAATGGTGGTTTTAAACAATGTTCTGCAGTAGGCTAGTCCTTTGTTTGTGAGAAAAGCGGCCAGATAAATGTAAAAAATTGTTACTACATAAATCATTAAAAAGATGCTACTTAAATCAGCAAGTATATTTGGTTATATGGTTCCGTTTCAGCTTAGCAACTTAGCTCGAGAAAGTTTACAAAGACGCGGAGCATGTATTACTAACTCGCATGTTCTTGCAATTGCATTGGCTTTGTAGGATGCTTTTTGAGTCATCTGCTTTGCTTTAATAAAATAATAGAAAACCATCTACAGCCCTGAAAATTAGTGCATGGGCTTGCAAAAATTCTTGAATTTTCAAGATAGGCCTACAAGTTAGTCCGAATGGTAATTTTTACTTCGTTAGCAATGCTTAGTAAACTGATAGTTTCTCTTGGTCCTCGATTGTTTTATCTATGTTTGTCTAAAACTCATCTGATTGAATATTAATGCTTTTCTGGTAGGCTATGTCCGAACTGTCGATGGAATTTCATCAGCCAGGCTGCATACCTAAACCAAGCGTCTTTTAACAGGACAGTTGATGAATACGTGGCTAACGATGTAAACCTCTACGTCGAGTTTGCAAATCCACCGAGGAAGCCAAACTCCACTTATAGGCTACATAGTAGAGTAAAAGCGGGCAACACCTGTTGACTATTGATTGGGGTTGACCAACACTGGTAAAGATCTGCAGGTCAAATTTTGGAACCGTGCATGAAACTGAAATCTTGTCCTCTTGCCAGCTATACACAATCCGCAATGTTGCACACTATAACAGCTTAATGCCGCGTCAGCTGACATAAGACTGAGGCATATGTATATTGATATCAATGGTAAAATAGGTCTGGGGTCAACAAGTACTTGTTGGCGCAACTCCCCGAAAAATTCTAAATCTTTAACGGCTCAAACATTTCGGAAGCATGGGCTATAATTTTTGGGAAAATGTTTTGTAATTTAATATTAATTCAATACTGCTATTGACAGTATAAACTTTTTTGTACAAAACTATGTGAAACTGATTGATTGATTGATTGACATTTATTACGTTGCGAGTATACACATATTCAGCAAAGTCAGATAAAACAAACGATAACGTAGAACGTATGGATACTGCAACGGGTGGCTGCAAAGTGACCTGGAAGGTCTTCTAGACTGATCACATCAAAGAGTGAATGATTGCATTTATTTGGGCCACGACCCTTCATTTTCTTACCTCTGGAGTAGGTAGGTTACTTTTGTCATTGCATCTCCATTTTCAGTAGGCGACTTTTTCCCCTTTTTGATTTCCCACCAAAAGTCAAATCACTAGTAGCGTGCATTCGTTCACTTCCAATTTTCCCATGCAAGGATAAAATATCGATAGCATGTTACTACTTCCATTTTTCAAACTTCTTTTTGCTTTCCATGCGAAAAAATTAATAGTCAAACTCAGAGGCGCCGGAACAATTTTTGACTGGGGGGGGGGGGGGGGGGGCAAAATAACAAAAAAGGACACTTTTGTTTAGTAAAAGGCCAATTTTTTTAAGTTTTAAGATAAGATATAGCGATAATGCTAATCTATCAGCTCACCATGTGGGCTATTGAGTAATGATAGCCTACAAGTGTCCGGTATACAAAGAAGGGCATCTTTCTATGTTATAATGATGTAACCTACTGTTAAGCTTTAAAGCAGCCTGCGGCCATGGCCGCTAAGTAGTGCTTGAATGACCGCCGGTGCTACCTCCTCAATCGGCCAAGTTTGGCCGCCGGTCTCTTCTAGCCAACTATTTAATTTCGCAATAGAATGATCGTGGATTAACTGTCGAAAATATGTAGTATCAAAGAGTGACGCAAAATTAGGTCAGCGCGTCATAATCGCCACTGTTGCATTGTGCGGGAATATTTGTTATTGATGGAATATATCCATCTGCGATCACCAGCTCTGTAAGTCTTGTTCGTAATTCCCGACGTTTATTTTAACAAAGTCTTATTCCGAAGTGCTAATTTACATCGGCTGGCAATATTGTGGTTTTTTTGTCGATTCGATGTTGTCGGACATTGAATCGTTGTTAAAAAGGAAAACTAGGTTAGTTGACATCCAAGGGGTTTGATCATAAGTTATTTTGCGAAAATTATGCTTCTTTTAGTAACGTCCTTCACATCATTGAAATACTTATTTTATTACCTTGCCGTCATCGTCAACACATGTCGAACGTTGTTTTTCGTTGCTAAAAAGAATTCTAAGGGAGTGGCGAACTTCTTTAAAATTAGCCACATTGGAGACACTCGTGCGAGTGTCGTTAGATGGTCCCGCAGTACTGGATTACAATCCCGATAAAGCAGTTACTGCGTGGTGCAACGATTCTATTGTAGGACGTCGCCCAGGCCTAGACTTCAATAACGCTAAGTGATCATTTTAGCATTGTTTCAAGTTTAATTTTATTTACTTGTGCTATCGTTATTTTATTTTGTATTTTGGCCTCCAAGCACGCAGATTTGGCCGCCGAGAAGGAGCTCCGGTAGGCCACGATGGCTGCCGAAAAAAAAACGATTTTTAAGGCCTGTAGCCTACTGTGTTGCAGTTGCAAAATTTTGTGCCGTAAATATTATTTTGAGGCAAAAATGAAAGATTATAAATAGGCTAAAAGCGAATAGCAGAAATTGTTATATTGCAAAATGTGCAGTAGCTTACATGGCTTTAAAAGGGCACCATTGCCCCTCCTGCCCCTCCATCTGCAGAAAAATTGAGGGCAGGGGGGCATCCGCTCCTCTTGTCCCCCCCCCCCCGCTTCCGGCGCCCTTGAGTCAAAGTTTTAATTGTTGTGTTCAAATGTCCAAATCCTGTGTATTACTCGTGGTCACACCAAACGAGAGTGTAATTATAGCTTATGGACATTGTTCTTATCAAAGATTCATGAATCCAAATCTTTCGGGCCTAGTATTTTACTGGCCAGGGCGTCAGCTGCTCGATAACATGACAGGCTCGTTCAGAATGACAGCTGGCGCTTGCATTGTAAATCGACTGAACCAAGAAAGTAAAAAAAGTATGGTAACTTGTCTGCAAGCAAGAAGAACAATTGAAGACCTGAGTTGAAGAAGTCCAAAATACGACCTTTGAGATAAGGTCAGTGAAACTTCTTTCAACGTTGTTTAATTTGAATACTGAAAAGTTTGGGTGTTCATCAGGACAATTATCGTTTCTAGCACTAGTTGCAACGTTCATCTGATGAAATTGAAATAGACAATGAAAAAGTTGAGGTCTGAAAAATAAAAAAGATCAGCAGATCTTACCTACCAGAAAAGTTTGAAAACGTTACCCTTGCACTGGAATCTTTGTATTTGGCCAGATTTAACAAACGAAATCCGAATTTACGTAAAAACTTGGAGTTACAAATTTTGGTTTAAATTTGAAGTGATGTATTGGATGCTGGTCTGAATGGCTAGCGTGGAAGCTACGCCGTTATGGTTAGCGAATCGCAACTGCTTGCTGTACTAGTGAGTGCTCAGCCTTGTGCTGATAACCGGGAAGAACGCCCCTTTCTTCACAATTTGAAGTTATGTTTTACATATATTTTTAAGACCACAGAAAGATATCAATAACTTATTTTTTAGAGGTTTGTATTGTGTTATCTTATCTTTCTACAAAGTCGGTTAGATTAATAAAATGGGATTGAGCAAAGTAAAAAGGAAATTTCGCAAAATGGGAGAAATATTGCATGTTTTGTCTCGATGTTTAGAGGGCAGGTAACCATGTGCCCCCCTGAACCAACTACTGAGTTACACTAACACATTTTGAAGCAAAATAAAAAATGTTTAATGATGCATTAGCTTACTATTATTATTAATTATTAAATTACTAATTATTAAATATATTATTAAATTATATAATATTAATTATTAAATAAATTTATTGCTGTGTGGATAAAGTTTCATTTCAACCGTAAAAAAATTTTACGAAAAATATTTAAAAGAATTAAAAAATACCGTTTTGTTTTCTTTCCTGGCTCCGACATTATTTCTTGACAATACGTCCGGTCTTGAACAACGCTTTTTAGTTAGATCAATGATAAACCAACAGACTTTTGAATTAAAACTGTGGTTACTGATAAGCCCACAGTGCTTAGACTAAAATAACTTATACGTTTATAGGATATTTTTTGAAATCAAATGAACTTTTGTCAATTTCAAGTAGGCCTAATACTACTTTTATAAAATCCCAGATGCTGTAGGACTAGCTTATTCTAAAAAATTTTATTAATTTGAAATAAAATAAAGGTTAGCCTATAGGCCTATGGGTTTATTTTTCTTTCCAAATGGTGAGGTAGTTCATTACTAGGCAGTTGATGAGTTATTACTGTAAAGTATATTCTTTAGTTGACCACGTCTCTTAAATTTAGTCAGTCAGTCAGTAGGCTACACATTTAATAGGTGCTCGAATCCCATGCCAAAACTCTTCATCAGACTTTTTGTATGCGTACTTTTATTCAATATTAGAACAGTGGTGACCTGTGAAATGGGCTAACTTAAAAAAATGGAGTGAACGTTTGTGTTTTGATTGTCATGTCAAAACGAGCAAAGCAACGAATCTGTAATTATACAATTGTCTTTTATTCCATATGTTCGTCTCAAAACGAATTATACAGTCCAATAGTCACATGACTGGCCGTAAAAAATTATAAATTTGAAACAACCTCTTTTAACCCATCCTTTAGTTAATTAGTTTTTTTTTTGAAGGTTGTTTTACTGCTAATCCTGAAGTCATTTGCAGTGTCGGTCACTTGACTTGATTGAAAGTGCACGGGCGTTTTCTTTTAGCCATACGTTTGGAGTTGGTCATTTCAGCATAAGAATATCGATTGCGACAGTCTTTCGTTTCCCTTGTCTCTTGTTTGCCCTGTCGTGGCAATATGGAGGGAAGAATCTAAGCTCTCATAGAAGCATGGAAAAATGTAGGTCTATGTTTAAGTTGTGTTTTTGCGCTATTAATGACTCAAATTTATAAAAGAAATAATGCGTGTCAAGTGAAAAGTGTGTAGCCTACATGTTAATGCTATTAGTCGTTTGATATCACTATCAGTACCAGGTTTGGTGACCGTGCCTAATCATATTCATCGATACATATCCATAAAAGATCTTGTACATGCACGGCTTAAACCATTACGGTTTTGCCTCCTTTTCCTTTTGTTGGTTTTATTCTATTTTATTTCTACAGTATCGTTTCTTTTGCGTTCCAACAAAGAAAAAATAAATTGAATTGAAAGAACATCACAATCTGCAATCCATAGCCACAAAAAGCTGTTTAAAAAATATTGTTATGAATGTAGTCACTTTGGAACGAAATAACGTTTGGTGCTGTTTCCTAACCTCTTCCATGTGATATTTTGTTTTGATGTGTTTATAAACAATGCTTCTCTGACAATAGTTTCAACATTCACCTGATGAATAAGAATTTAAAGACGAAAAATACTTTTCTTTCTTATTGCAATGACATTTTGCATACCAAGGCAATGTGCACCTTCAAAGCGAATAACGTACAAAAGAAAGCTCAGAAGTGATGCTATACGGGGTGAACAAAAAGGAAACAACAGAACGAAACAATGCCCTGGAAGCAAAAACGAAAACACGAGATCTCGTAAACAGGGAAGAGATTATACAGTAGAAGTAGACCTTATGTAGCCTATCATTGTTTAAATCAGTGGTCTTCAACCAGGGTTCCGCCAGTATGTCTAGGGGTTCCGCAAGTTTACATTCAAATCCGAGAGTCCATTTTATTATTATATGCATATTGTTTAAATATAATCAAATATTGAATATTGTTGGTTGTTGGTTGAAAAGGAATATCCTGCAATTGCTCAGAAAGCGCTGCAACTTCTTATGCTGTTTTCAATCTCCTACTTGTGTGAGTTTGGATTTTCAGCTCTGACAACAATCAAGCACAAGAGGCGAGCACAATTGCTGTCTGTGGAAGATGAACTTCGTGTGTGTCTGTTAAACACACGACCCAATATTAAAGACTTGTGCATGAAACACCAGGCTCAAGTTTCTCATTGAATTTTTTATGAGAATAAATGTCATTTTTTACAGTTTGAATTTTTATTGTAGCCTACATAAATAAATCTGAATATGAGTAGCCTACTATAATTTAATTTTATTAATCAAACGATTTTTTTTGCATAAGGTAATTACATTATGGAACAGGGGTTCCTCGAGCTTGTGGAATGTTTCATTGGGTTCCGTTCCACCAGAAAGGTTGAAAACCACTGGTTTAAATAGTAGGCTATTTAAATGAAAACTCTGCTTTGTTGGGAAAAATAATAATTATTTCTTTGCTTTGTTTCGATTCTAGTTTACCTAAATAATTTATAACTCAAACCAAAGTGGTTTTAAAAACCCTTTGCATCCACTGACCATCATTAAAATTGCACTGCAATACAAAGTAAAGCAGAAACCACTTTAAAGTGTTTCCATTCACATAACTTCACCACAAATAAGAGGCTATTTTTTGCAGGTACGTTTTGTTTTGACCTGCATTTTGCTGCTTATTTCAATTTGGTTTTATTTAAAGCTGACTGTGCCTGAAAGTTTTTGAAACAACTGAAAAAGCATCTCACCTCCATCCGAAAACTGGTCCATTGAAGTCCGAAGCATTGAAAGCAATGGCGTCATCAACAAAAAATGTTGTATTGTACTTTGAAAATACTATATTAGATTCTACATCTCTGTTCCAACATCAAATCAACCGTTTTTGTATTTTTGTTGAATCAATGTAAAAAACGGTTGATTTGTTGTCTGGGATAATATTAGCATTCTGCCACGCCACAATCACACACATAAAGGGGCCCTCGCCTCCTGGTACCAAAATAAAGCAACATCTCGAAAACTCTTGTGTCAGAGCCTATTTGAATGGTTCTAAATTGTCCACCCCTTGCAATGCACCATCTGCGTATCTCCTGGCTACGTAAAAAACGAACGTTGTAAAATCTATTTTTTCTCTTCTTTCTCTTGCTTTAATAAATTGCAGCAGGAGAGCAGAGAATCCTCCTCTATTTCTCACTAGGGAATTAAAACAAATGAACAGTCGTCAGAAAGCAGAAAAAAAAAAGTTCTTATTGCTGGACATACAATTCCAGATGGTCTGAAGTCCTATAAAAGCCAGTCAATAATCCTTGCGGACAACAGATGCCAATTGCTTTGCAGCAGCGAAGAATGGGAGTGGTCAACCAGTAAGCGGAAATCATCTTTATCGGAAAGCAGTCCTCGAACAATGAAAGGTAAGATGTTTTTTATTTTACTTTTCATCAGTTACTCATTCTGGAAGATTTGTTTTATCTAATAGCCCCTTTGGTTTTACCGAGAACCTGGTTTCAGTAATCTCAATTTATTTACAAAAGAAATTGCCGAAGTCACGTATGGTTTTAAGCCACAAAAGTAATATTAATAAATTCTAGTGTCACTTTTTTCTTCAAAGGCTTAATTTTGCAAAAGCGGAATCCCTGTTAATCAATAAAGGTATAGCAAGTTAACCAATCACATTTTATCAAGGATTTCTGCATAATTGATAACTTTACCGAAATGTCACACACGTTTCATTTTATGGTAACCTACAGGATCTAGCCTACCACGTACAGCCTGGCGTCTGTGGTACCAGTTGCTCATAGCAACAATGAATTATTTATTCATTTACTGCATTGACGTCACGCACAAGAGCAAGTAATATTATTTTGAAAAGAAACGTATTTTAATGCAAATGCTGGGATCATACTATTGCCAAAACTTTAAGTCTTTTTGGGGCGTTTCAAAATTCATTAGTTTGTACGATCAAACTGAGCTTCAGTAGCCTAGTCAGAACAAGGTTATCTAATTCAGGTCTTTTTGCTTTTATAAAAATCGAAAACGTATAATATGCATTTTATGTAGCTTAGATCGAAGTATGCCAAAATTTCAAAAAGGCTAACACTACTTTTTGCAGGGAAATTGACGAAAAAGTAATTTAAAAAAGGCAACCTAGATCGCTGTGCACAAAGCACAACACACGGAGAGTCAACGAAAGCTGGGACACGGTATGTAGGCTACGTTTATTTGTAAATTTGTTATGTTACATTACGGTTTTATTTATTGTCGCCGCTACAAATTCTAAGGTTTTTCAGAGATATTGCTTATTTTTAATTCCATGTTAGATTTACGATGTTATCCTATTATTACTCTTGCTGCGTTATGCTATAAGGAAGACAACCGTTAATAAAGGAACACAATCGTTAGTTAATAAAGTCTTCGATTTGACCTGACCTGGAATCGATCTCCAATCTACCGTCAACAGAGTCGAAAGCGATAACCACTCGGCCACTGAGCTGGTGCTTTGGTATGTTAAAATGGCGTCTACCTAGATAGAAAGATGAATTGTTCAACAACGATTAAGCACGCCATTGTTAGCGTCAGTATATCACTCATATCAGCTGCTGTCTGTCAAAGATTTTTTCAAGATAAAAATATTTAAAACTTTAAAACAATTTTTAGTTGACAAAATAATAATGTAAAATTGAATTGACGTTTTATAGATGTATATTCGATGTCAAGTAATTGCCCATCCTACGCCACTTTGCTATATCATTTTGACTTGCAATGTCATTGGCTATTTTGCAAGAACATTTTGTTTAGTCCTATGCCAATTGCAAAATCAACTTTCAGTAATTTCAGTAGTTAAAGCAACATATCTTCAAATTACCGTTTTTTAACTTTTTGCAAGGACATGTCATCTACAAATACGACGATTGTAAAGTAAATCTTCTGTGTGTTTTGTAGTTAGGGCAGTATACCAAAAACAAGTCTGCAAAAAGGTTCCAAACTTATTGTTACAAAAGTAGACAATTTTTGGTGAATTCTTATATCGTTTCCTTAAAAATTCACACTAAAAAGTAAATGTTTTTCTTTCATTATTAAAACTGCAATATTTTCCAAGTATGTTTTTTTCTATAATAGAATTAATGTAGAAAGTCCATTTTGCGCGTCACGTGCTGTTTAGTGTCTGTCCCATTAGTCATATTTAAGCGGATTACACTTCGCGTGTATTACAAAATTAGTCAGTGATTTCAAAGAATCTAAAAGACAATGCGTTTTGAACTGTCGGTCATTACTTTGTGCGGACTATTGACCATAAGTCAATGAGACGCACGCAAGGAATTAAGTGTATTGGCCAGACTGTGGCAGGTGCCGGTTAGCAGTGAGTAATGCATTGAGCATCTGACCAACGGCGAAGATCAAGTCATTTTCTACCCGTCTGCCAGCTATTCCAGTTCGTAAATTAGTTATTCTTTACATTGATTCAACGTTTGCAGACGTTAAATCAATGTAAAAAAGGGCTGATTTGCTGACTAGAGTAAGTGAACAGAAGGTACGATGCGTCATCGTAAAGTAGATACTGACGCCTGTTCCAGCAGCTTGAAATGGAAGGAATTGATTTGAACTATACTGACAATGTGTTTCTCGGCAGTCAAGTGTAGCAAGAATTCAGCGATAACACGTGTTTTGCCTATGCGGCTGAGCTCATTAGTATCGCACCACTTGTTTGAACTTTTATTTACATCAGTAGCGATAAAACGAGAATAACCACTGACGCAAATTAAAATAAGCCAGATCGTGAAGACCTTGAATAACCGGCCTATCGCGCCCCGCGTATGCGAGGCGCGGCGTGAGGGGTCGGGCGACTTTGCGCCCGGAAGCGGTTGGTCCACCAGCTAAGGACGCGGGGCCAGGGCTGGGGAGATGTGGTGCCTGTGAGGAGAGAATTGGTGGCCGAAATTCCGATTGATGAGGTCGCGTCCCGAAAATTTAGAAAGTCGGGACGGACCAGAGAGACGGGTACGAACCGGCCTTTTGGGGTGGGGGTGCGTCTTCCGGCAGGCTGCTTGGGTCTGCCGGGGAGAACGGCTTACACCCGCGGGAAGATAGCCCACGGAGAGCGTTCTCTCGCGTCTCTCTCTCGCAGTCATCCTACAGACACTCACCTGGGTTTTAATTCCTAGGAGCTCCAGGCGGCTGCTTTTATGAGCGGCCGGAGCTAGAAACTAAAGAAAACAACTAAACCAAGTAGTCAGGTAATGCTAACGCCAGAAAGATCTCCTTTTCGACTACACTGACAATGTTATTTACATTTCGAATGTACAGTATATGGCCAAAATTAAATGCTCTTTTGGATATAGCCTACTAACAAGCCTGCTGTGGTATTGCCGTAGAAAATTTACGCACTACTCATAATTAGCTAACGTCTAACGATAGCTAAACATTGAACAACATTTAAAATTTGAGATTGCTATCAAAGCTACTTGTTGTGGCCATAATATCCATCTATTGTCCTTTCCAACAAATTGTCATACTGTAAAAATACTTGTACGTTTTTACTAGTGCGTAAACCTCTTGGAGTATGTTATTTCCCTCGGAATAAAACCGCATCTTTTAATCTTAATTCTCTCAATTTGATTCACTTGTTCAAGTGAATTCACTTCCAAGTAATTCACAGCCTTTTTTAATTACTTGGAAGTCCCTCTCTTAAATCATAATGCCTTTCCGGAGGGTTGAGCTATGTCATCCATTTTTCTTTCCGTTCCTTTGTATAGCCAGGGTTCATTCAAACGAGCCATCGAGGAAGGCGAAAGTCTAAAATTTCATAAAAAGTACCGGTATATTCTTTATGAATAAAAGTATTTCTTAGACCTAGCGTTAAGTTATATTTCACTTTGAACCTTTCATAACTTTTAAAAAGTGATGTTATTCGTTTTGTGTTTAAGCATGTTGAGCGATTGAAAATTTTTCTTTAGATTACGCCATGCAATGCGCAAACTGAATTGCAACTGCGAATGGTGCAAGGAAGGGTAGGTACATTTTTTTTTGTAAAGCGCTGCCATTACTATGAATGACTTCATACAACCTTCTTTATGAAAAAAAATATTGCTATTTTTTTAGGCAACTTCTAGTTGAACACACAATCCTTATGAAGCAAGAACTGCGTAGGCTAAATAAATTATTTAAAACAACCAACAGATGTTTCTAGGCAGTTTATGCAATATACAGTGCGACCTTTTAGATAAGCAGCCTTTTGCTTGCGAGTTAAGCCTTTTGCATGCGAACAACAATTTTGGACATTTAGCGTGTAGTGGTTGAAAAGGCACGAAGCGTACCGGTTGACATCAGCAGCATTTAGTGTGTGACCTTGTTTTTCCATCAGCTGTAATAAGGCACGCGGTGAATGCTATTGAAGTATAGCCAAAGTCAATTCTTAAACAACATTACTTGAGGTAAAATAAAAAGTCTTTTGTGTTAATAAAATCGTTATACCGCGAAGATATAAAGGGTTATTTATCCCATGATATTAATTTGATTAGTGTTTGCACTGAGCCTTGTTGTACACAGAAATAAGGCACGCTGTGAATGCTTCTTAAGTTGAATTTCTCTCATCCAACACAGCAAAGTCATAGCTTCCTGGAAAGAAAATATGTCATTAAAGTCCTGCCATTACTGCACAAACGGCGCTTTATCAAGCTATTGTGCCCATACAGAAAATGGAATAAGGAACAAACTTGGCTACAATAACTTTTTCTTTCCTTAAAACTACGTAATGAATGTGGAAATTTTTATCCTTGACTGGAAAATACATCTTTGGAAGTTTTATCTTGTCTGTTCCATGTGGCCTGCTTGTAGACGTTTTGAACCGCTGACGCAAGTTTGGTCACCGAGACTGACATAATTAAATCGTCGTTTGTTGAAGTGATGTTGTTAGTAAATTATTCTTTCCACTATGAGCCGCTGGAGAGTTATTGTTGACCTACGTTTGCCAAAAGGGCACACCCCGAGAATGAAGCAATTGCTTCTTGATCTCTTCTGAAGTTTCTTCTTCTTGCTTATGAGATTGCTGTCTCGATTTGTTGTCATTCGCTTGATTGCAAGAATCAATTACCAGGGCTTACCACTAGGAGGTTGACAACTTGAGCCCCTTCTGAAGTTTAAAGCCTAAACACACAGGGCAGCAAAAAGCCTTTTCTAAACTCCTCAATTGGGCCTTTGCAAATTTTTCGTAATGAAGGGCATTTCTATAACAACAAACTTTTACTTATAACATTCATCCTGGAATTTTGCAAATTAGTGTTAACTGATTTTCATAAATATTTGTTAAAAGATATTTCACTATAGTGGATCTAAAAATGATAGTTAGCCTATTGCATGTCGAAAAAATGTTTTTTTAAATTTTGATTAGTTTTTTTTTAGTCCCATGTTACTTTTAAGATGTTGTAAAATAGATTCTGGAATGCAATTTTAGTGGAGAGGTGATTTTTTTAAATTATAGACAAATAAAACCTAACAACCAGACGGCATTTAACATAATAAAATTAAAATAAACTAAAAATTACAAACGTTTTCGGCCATAGGCCTACTCATGTTAGCCATTTTCAAGTAACCAACTGACTGATGTTCTTTATAAATTGAAATTACAGATCTGATCTACCTACACAAAAATCAAAAAAATACACCTACAAGAATGAAACGGCAAGGCGGAGGAGAGGCAAAATCATATGACGCTTAATTCGCTAGGAAAACACACAAATCAATGACGCAAAATTACGTGAAGATGTTTAGCAGATAGGATGCGCCTGCGGCAAACAACTACCGTACCTATACTGAGGCGAGGATTGCAAGATTTTATGGGTAAAGCCTCATGGATCTTAATATCAAATTCGGTGAAGAATTTACGTACAATTCTAAAAGATTCCAGGGATGGTTTATTATTTGAACAAGTTTGGCAATCGAGTATATGATCTTTAATGGCACTTTTTCTGTTGAGAGCAGCAGTTAAATCCAAATGCTCCCTTACTCTTGTGGCAAAATGTTGCGTGGACATACTAATATATGTAGCCTACAGTCCGCATCACGCGAACAAGTACACGACATTTGAACACAGAAAGAAGGGAGTTTTAGATTTAAGCTGAAAATAATAACCAACTTAAAATGTTTTATACATGGAATACAGGTAATATCACTGTTCAACTTCAATTCAATAAAATTAGACATATTCTTTACCAATGAAAGGGACAGTGAGAAAGTTTTTTAATTTGCTTTCACGTTCCTCCGTCTGAGAGTCAGAACTTGAATCCAAAAACCTCTTTAATAAAAAACCACGAAGACTAGTTGTTAGCATTAAAATAAGAACGTAGGATTGATTTCATGATTAAAACGATCAGAATTGGAGCAAATGTCCGGTGCTCGCTTAAGCAGGAAACTTATTCCCCAATAACAGAAACGTTGCAGTAAGTATCCGAGCGTGCAAGACAGCAAACCGTTTAGACGTCATCCCTTATATCAATTGTCTTAAAATTCATCACCTTATATCATCACCTTATGTCTATAAACCAGTGTCATCTTTTTTATAATGCTCCAGTCTCATCAAACCCAAGCATTCAAAAATGAACAAAGGAAAGGAATAAAATGTCTCATGAGACTAGTTTAACAACAATTAAGTAACTTCAATCATCACTATATCTCTATGTATTAATCAATCAATTGTTTCGAATTATCTTACGCTGCCTTCGCCTTGTAACGCTGTTCTTGCCCGCTCGGATCAACCTCGCTCTGCTTTCAACGCATTGATCAACACGATCCCCTGATCAACTCGATGCAGCCTCAAAATTCCCACCCCAATTTTCTACTTTGTCCTGGTAATGTAGCCTATCAGTGCCTCTGGTTTCGATCGCTAGCCTCCCCGACCCAGCTGGGCGAACCTGCCTCAACGTCTGGCCAGTGCACATCCGTGCTCGCCGAATCAAAGCTTACTCTTCTCCAGTGAGTATGTATTACATTCCCACCTATATTTTTTGCTTCTATTGATTAATCGAGCCTCTGCTCCACATTTTTATTGAATTTCGTCTGCCACGAGAGCCAAATTATCCTTAAATAGTTGACTCTCTTCCTCGTGGTAGACCCCAATTTTATCCGCTCTGCCTACTGGCAGACCGGGTATAAGAGTCAAGTACCTGCGCCGAGGTCGCGTGAAGGAGACGTGGGCGCCGCCCGGCGGTCAATTACTGCCGGTTCCAGCGTCCACACGCGACGGGTCGCCCGGCCCGTCGCAGGCCATTCTTCTGGGCTATGCAGAAAGAGCCTGTCTCCCTGGCCCGCTCCGCCATTCTAAATTTGCGAACGGGTCATGTAACGTTTTCGATCCACACTCTCCCTCCACAGGTATCTCGTCTCCCCAGCCTGGCCCCCGCGACCTAAGCTGGTACCCGGTGGACTTACCCCTCCGGGTGCATCGTCACCCCTAAATCACGCCGCTCCCCGCCGCCGCGGGATGTGGCAGGCCGGTTTCCTAAAGTCTTTGACCTGGCTATGTTTGTTTGTGCTCTCTCGCCGTGTCAATCCTTTGTACCCGTGCGCTGTTGATACAAATAAAACAGTTGAACACTTTAGAGTTGAAATTCAAAAGGAGGTTAGTATTGGTTGGTTTTCGCCAAACCCAAGTATCAAATGCTATTAATTTTGATTTCGACATCGACAAAGGGGAAGGTCTAATTAGCTTTTTCTATTGTAAAGGTTATATTGGGATGTTGCGAGTTAAGTATGTTAAGAAGCTGCGTACAAGAATTCTCATTATCGAATATAGCAAAAATGTTGCCAACGTAACCCTACAATTTTGGATGACAATTCACATATTTTTTCTTTTTTTTTTGTTTAATTCACATCAGTTTTAGCAAAGGTTTTATTCTCCACATGCGCCAGAAAGAAATGGGCTAGAGTTGGACCAAGAGGCTAGCCCATTGCCACACCGTCAATTTGTTTATAAAATTTTCTTTTTTAAAGAAACATACCTTCGTGGCCATATGCAAGAGTTTAATAGAAATGTCTTTGTTGATGGGTGGATGGTTGGGTTGGTCTTGTGAGAAAATACAATTGGCGATAATGTCTATAGTTTCATTTAAGGAACATTGGTGAAAAATGACTTTAAATCGAAACTCACCATTAATTTATAAGAATAACTATATAAGAATAACTCATAACTATAACTTACTTCAAATCAGACTATATGTCTGGTATATTTTTTCATTGCAATTTTGTAGATCTCAAATCTCAAACTCTCAACACACGAGCCATAAAAATTTCTTATCGTCTTAAATAGTAGTAACAGTGTCCTATGGTTGGCACATCTCAAGTATTGTCTGTAATTTGGTCCAGCCAGTTGTTAGATGCAGTACCACACTCGTGTACAGTTTCAAAGCCATCTGGGATTTTAGTTAATGGGCATTGGGCATGTTAGAACCAGGTGGTCACTGGTCAGTGCCCTGTTTCTCTGCTTCACAATGTGGGCATTCAAATGTCTCAAATAATATTGATTTCCAGTAGCCTATTTCATACTGCGGGTATCACTTTCTTCTGAAACACTTTCACCCACAGCTTAGTGGACTGGCTTGTGCAGAAAATGTCAGCTATCGAAAGTCGCAACTCGGGTTCTAGAACTTCCATGTACTTCAGCTGCATGTGAAAGAAGCTTCTCAGCTCACGCTAATGTAAATTTAAAAAAAAAGAAACAGACTCACACATGAGCATGCTGAAAAACTCGTAACTTATTTGTAAGCTAGAACCTCAAACTGACGGAGTTGGTTATTTCCACCAGTGACAAAGGTACTTTTGACCAGCACTCCACACCTTTTCCAGTACAACGTCAAGAGGTTGTTCCAGTTGATGTGCATTAGCCAACAACCAGCAGAAGAAGCCCTTTAAAATCCAATCAAACATGCAGCAGTGATAGCGACAGCTCTGATATTGAGTCAGAGTCAGACTCCTTCACATCTTCTCACATTCCTTATGCAAACACAACAGATTATTCATTTGAGGACTCTGATCTTGCATAACTACTTCGTAGCAAGCAAATACTACCACATCAGATTCTTGTTAGTTTCATTAAATTTGTTCTTGTTCCCAAATAAAATAAGTTTTCATCTTTGATGTTTGTTTTGTATCTTTATCCTGCATTGCGGGAATATGGGTAAAACTTTATACTTGTCAGGAAAAGTATTATGAAGCATTTATTCACTATGTGAACACGGAGCAGTGCTGAAAAACTCCACTTTAAAGGGAAAAATTGTTCATTCAGGGTTGGTAGTTACTAGCAATAGTCAATATGGGTGGTGGGCATTTGAAAGGAACATTAACCTAAACCTTTTCTGACAAATGCACTTACTTTTGACAGCTAAAAATATTAGTGATCAGGGCCGGATTTAGCCTAAGCGCTGCCCTAGGCAGATACAAAAAGTGCCGCCCCCCCAAAAAATTTTTTCGATGATGCGCTACGTCTTATATTTTCAATTCCTTACAATAAAGTTATTTGCACTGTTTATTTGAATACATCAATGAATCTCATTGTATAATGAACTAATTGTTTAAAATCGCTTCCGGCGGGCTTTTTCTCTTGCAGACAAACCCTAGTCCTCCATACTAAGCGAGACAGATAAACAAAAGAAGCGCTAAGCAGCACATGTTGTTGAAAACCAATCAAGCGTGAAGTACTCTAGGGACGACGACTTGCCGCACTGTTTATAAATGTGTGTGATGTGATGACATATTTATTAATTCCTATATATTTGTTGTGAATTATTATATTCACGTACACTAAGCTTATTATCAATGTAATATATTCGTATATTTTGCCGCCCCCAATAATTTGCCGCCCTAGGCAACTGCCTACTCTGCCTACTGCTAAATCCGGCCCTGTCAGTGATAAGATCTCTTGCATTATGTCACAATCACAAATGATCTGCAAGAAGCATCAATGACAAAGCGTTTAAGACCTTACAATACAAGAAAGGAATACTTCTGTTTCATCATTTGTAAGCTATACATCGTTGCTAAGCTATCAGTTAAAAAACATGTTTAAACAAGCTATTGGCAATAGCTTGCATTAGTAAATTACCACAAACAAGGTAATGTGTGTTCTGAATACTGCCATCTTGTTTTTGGCAAAATTGCGTCAACCCATTGAGTGTGTACAAGAATAACCAGTACCGGTATACTAACATCGTAGGCTAACTTCCATAAAGGGCACTTCCATAAAGGAAAAAGAAATTAACTCATCTACATTATGTCATGCATCAAATTGCATTAATTTAATGTTTGTCAGGTCAACTACCACAAACATGCCTGAGAATGAAAAAAGTGAAACAATGTAGGTAGGACTATGCTAAAAACATATGCTGCCAAGCACAAACACTTAGGAATTTCAGCACACCAATAAAGCCATTTTTTACTAGTTTAATGTTTTTCAAGAGCACTATAATGAAACTAAGCTGCAAATTGTAAAAAATTTGCAACTTTTCCAGAAATATATGAAAACAAACAAAGAATGCATGTTTTTTTGCCCAAGTTTTAAAAAAAAAAAAAACACAAACGGTTCGTTTTTTTTGCATTTATATCTCTAATGGCGAGCCACAGCTTTGCGACCACTGTTTTAGAATATAGCCTACACTTTGAGGAGTTTGGAGAGAAGTACTTTTCAACTTTAACGCTTTCGTATTGTCATCTATGTGTTACAAGAATTCAATTCAAGAATTAATTGATAAAAGTAATAAAAAATGTTTTTATGTGTTGTCACTAAACTATTAATCTATACCAAGATAACCAATCAGTCGTTTTCTACTACCTTGATTCAAAGTTTCCAGACGTTGAATCAATGCAAAAAGCGATTGATTTGCTGTCTGAGTAAGCACGACTTGAGAAATGTACTAGATTCGCACAAGTTAACGAAGTCTTTTTTGAAATATTTTCACAGATGTTCCATGAATGATTGCAGCAACTCAAAGATGCTCTTCATCTACTGCAGGGGTCACCAAACTACGGCCCGCGGGCCGGAACCGGCCCGCGAACTGATTTCATCCGGCTCGCCACGTGCTGCGGAAATTACAGCTGCACTACAACTGTTAAGGAAAAAAGTTACCAAACTTTTTGTAAAGGACTGACGTTGCTGTTGAGCTACACGCAACCTGCTAATGATTTTTCCATATTGTTTCTTACGACATCACAAACTTTGTTGTTCAAAATTACATCTTTTCCATGTAATTTGGAAAGATGTAATGTTTTTTTCAAGAGCACGATGCCCTGTAGTGTATCAGAGCAGGGGATAACTTTTCCATCAACCTTTCGATTTTCATCACAACTTTGCTATTCCACCGATGACTTTGTTATTTATTGTGCTCAATTCAAGTCAATGGAGATTCAAAATAGTTGTATATCTTTTCGCAATTTGCATCCGGCCCGCAGATGTTAATCTCGCAGCAATCCGACCCTCAGAGAAAAAAGTTTGGTAACCCCTGTCCCCTGGTCTACTGTTCTATTTTCACCGATAAAATTAGCAAAATGTTACTTCAGTAGGCTACATCGATAACTTTCTCTTTATGGGAACAGGAACATGCGTTACCATGGCAATCATTTGCTTCATATTGCAGTCAACTAACTGTGCTTTTTCACGAATGCAAAAGAATAAAAGTACAAATTATAAAAAGTTTAAAAAAAAGGTTGCAACAACGTTTATCCTCCTTGTTTACAATAAGGTGTGTCTGATTGCAATCCAGGATAAAACATGTTATTATTTTTATGCGCTATATATTTGCAAAATAAATCTTAAAACTTTTGATAACCCACCAAGGTCGATCAACATAGCAACTGTCTTTTTGTCTTGTTTTTTTTTTTGGGTTTTGTTTATTTCTTTACTCATATAAATTGTTTAAAAAAAATAATTCATTAGTCTACTTTTTTTCTCTTTTTTCTAAATTTATAAAAGAATTTATTAAGGTGTTGCGACCATACCATATTTTAAACTGATTGTCCTGCTTTCATGCTTTGGCATCATGCACGCTGTAACGTCCGCGTTTTGTCGCTTCTACCTTTTTATGGACCCCTGCCATGTTTGTCATATATTGTTTTTTTTCGTTGTGATGGTCAGAAATAAAAACAAATTGAACTGAACTGAATTACAACGCAATGTTTTTCAAAGAGCTCTGGAATATTGAAAAGTGGGTTGTGCTTTACTTCGGTCACAAGCACGTTTTAACGTTCACGCTTTGTCGCTTCTATCTTTTTCTCAACCTTTGCTATGTTGACGTGTATTGTTTTTGATGTGATGGTCAGAAAATAAAAAGAACTGAATTGAACTGAATACCAATCGGCTAACAAAATCATGCACAGTAACCTAACCTACTTTGATTTCATAGCAGATAGACCAGAAGTGTATTCTGTATACTGTAGGAGCCGGTTTTATTTTTTAAGCAGTAATTTTGTCATTTAGAAAGAATATGCTGTTCTTTTCATGACATGGGATAGGAAAGGTGAAGTGTTATAAGCTACGTAGAAGGCTATAAAACATCTAAATTGTGGTTTATGTTTTGCGTTTGAATTGAAGTCGAATTGGAGTTTGAAGTCATTTGTCCCAAAATATTTTGGGCAAGAGTTTAATTGGAGTCATCGACTTCGGAGTTGAACAGGAGTCCAAAAAGCCTGACTCCGTAAACCTCTGACATAGACCCATTGCGCGTGCCTATATTATGTGAAACACCATGCAGAAAACATCCATCTTTGCATTATTTGAAAAGCGGTTCGAATTCGATTGAACCTTTGCATATCGGAGCTACCGTCCAACGCTGTTTTAGCCAAGAAGTTCTATTGCTGTTTCATTACTAAGATCCCCGCCCGAGAACCAGCTGGGCCATGGCCTCTCTAGACTTGCCTCATCAAGGCGTAACCGTTTGCTCACTGATGGTGTTGGACGCTATGGCGCAGTCATGTTGCGCTGGGGCTTGACAGAGAGTGCTGCTTGTGAGTGTGGTGAAATGCAGACAGCAGCCCACATTATCAAGGATTGCCGGCTATACAGACCACCTCATGGCATGGAAGGCCTAGTTTCTATCAATGACGACACCAGGCAGTGGCTAACCAACGGATGCCGTGACATATAGCGACAACACGAGAGAAGAAGAAGACTAAAGCAAATAGTAATTTTTAATCGTAATTCACAGTCATAGACAAGTAGGCCACTCGACTGGACTACAAGTAGGTCTAAAGAGAGGATGCAATCGATAAATTTGCCAAAAACGATATGACATTTGAACAACACTGTAGACCACACAGAGATGGGCAAGATCAACAGTGTTGGTGACCTTAAAGATTAAGATCACATTTTATGTTACTTAAAAATTTGCAGTTTTTGATCAATGAGGTTGCAAAAAAATTACTAGCAAGCAACCTGGTTAAAAGAAATTGATATTGCCAACTTTTGCTTTCAGCTTCTCACGCACTGGCTTAAGAATTGCAGTAAATTAGTGACTGTTGCTATTTCATCTCTTTAAAGAAATACTTCTTTAAAGTAACCAGAGTTATTCTTTTGCATTTAAAAAAAGGCTTTATTCAAAGGTCTTTACAGCCCATACCACATAAAGGACAAAGTGAATGTAAAGTGCAAAGCTTCTGTTAGCCAGAGCACGCGGTAGCCAGTTGCATGGTGGCCCTATTTGCAATAATGATATACAGTAGTGTTGACAGGGGATACTTTTTGGATCTGTGATTCTTTTAGGGGCCTTGAAACACGAAAAAACCACAACATATTTTTTTGATACAGTGCGTTTTTCTTATAAATGTCTTGATTTGGACTCAAGGATTTCATTGGTTACAGGGCCTACAATATTCTCTTAACGGCCTTGATGATAAAAATGTTTTTATGCTGAGTTGATGGCTAGGGGCGCCGGAAGCGGGGGGGGGGGGGGCAGGGGGGGCGATTGCCCCCCCCCCTGCCCTCAAAATTTTTCTGGATGGGGCAAGGGAGGCAATGGTGCCCTTTTAGGGTCATGTGAGCTACTACACATTTTTCAATATAACAACTTCTGCTATTCGCTTTTAGCTTAATTACAATCTTTCATTTTTGCCTCAAAATAATATTCACACACAAAATTCTGTATCACAGTAGGTTACATGATGCCCTTTCGACTTTCGTGCTATTGTTCTTTATATACCGGTATGTAGTTCTTGTATCATTACTCGATAATGAGTTATTGTGTAGGTCACATACATAATTTATTGAAATTCTACCACTCCTATGCTTCTTCAAAGACAGTTTTGTCACAACTATGTTTGATGTTACCACCAGCTGCTGTGAAAATCAAACGCCAATGATTCGAGGCACCACTAACGACCGTTTTGCATTCCATAGGACCAAAGGTAGGGCTTATGGTCGGGATATTGTTCATTGCAGACTTATGAGAAAAGAAAATGTGCGTCGTGGTCTTGGATTTCGTTAGAAAAAAGATCTAAGTGATACAGAGTTGTAGGAAAGTTAAGGAATGGTAGCCTATAAAAGTCTTAAAATAGCAAAGAGTGTGAGAACCTGGAAGTTAAAATTGTTTAGAAGGAAGTAAGTAGGCCTAAGCAGTAAGTAAGCCGTTATGATATAGCGTCAAATTAGGAAAGGTGAATGCTGAACGCAGTTTTAACCCCAGGAGGCGAGTACAAATGTGGCTTCGTACCACAATGACAGACAAAAGTTTAAACAACCGAATGTTTACGACTATTCACAAACAGGTGATGTACACCATTGACGTAGAAGCTGTTGCAAATGAATTCATTCGAGCAACCGACGCGCGTAAAATGTAGGCCTTCTTTGGATTGGTTTGATATTTTTCCATATACAGTAGCGTAGCCTATACAAATTATCCCGCGAACACTTTTTATACTTTGCAGCAGATTGTGACGCTATGAACGTGACATTTATCTTTCGTTTCTTCTTGTTCAAGCTATTTCAATATATTTCATTCATGTATCTTCATCTATGGTTCAACAAAGCAAACTCTCTACCAAAGCTTTATTATCTTCATCTGTCTCACATTTCGATTTATATGGCTAATAGGGGGAAAACGATTAACGAACTGCCCAGCATCATCCCTACATCTTTTCTTAAAACTTTAAAAAAAGTGCCCTTTTTAATAATCCTGCCCCCCCCCCTCCCAGTCAAAAATCGTTCCGACGCCCCTGTTGATGGCTGTTTCGATGTATATTTAGGTAATTTCAATAAATATGCGCAATATTTTATTGTACTCTCCCTAAAATGTTTTGGCTTCATACGGCTATGCAGTATGCACCCTCCATTTACAATCTTATACTTTCCACTCGTTGCTCCTTCAAAAATGTAGGCTCCTTTGATTTTCTGAGATTACTTTCAGACAAATAGTTGTATTATCGGCAGCGTGAAACGTCAAGTTGACAGAAGGTCATCGTCACAATCAATAGATAATAACCATTTATTACAGAACAACAACGAATAAATGAACAGACACATTTCTCGATCAATCCGATCCTTGTGCGTGAGGTCAATGAAGCCACCTTTATAATCCCAAGAAACACGGATCTTCAGGTTTTGGACAAGATAAAGCAAATAATTAGATTACGTAAAGTTTCCGCACTTGGAATACTTTGCTCTCCTTTCCTTGTTTATTGATGTAGGAGAATAAATAAGCTGATGACCTGCTTGAATTTTGATAGACGTTGTGTTAGATCAGCGGTTCCCAAACTTTTCTAAAAAATTTTCCTGGTGGACCCTGTGCAATTATTTTGATATTTTGCGGCCCTATAAAAATCAAAGAATGCTATAGGAAAAATGCAAAAACCACACCATTTAAAGAAAAAGCAAAAACTATGAAATACGGTAAGCATTTAATGGGATGGGTGCACTTGTTTTGCTGCAATTAAGTCATCAATTTTTGGTTTGGCTTTGGATAGCACATCTCTCATGTCGTGTACTACATCCAATCCGTTTCTGTATTTGTTTTTCATATTGAGTAGAGTGGAATAGGCTGCCTCACACTCATAGGTGATTAAAAAAGGAACGAGCACTTTTAGAGCCATTTTGGAAAGATTTGGATAATACTGTCCCAGTGTCCCATTTCTATCTAAAAGTCACTGCAGCACATTTTTCGGTGAAGAAGTTTTGCGCCACCATCGTTAATCATATCAATAAACCCTTCTTGAATTTCATTCGATTCTGAAGGTAAATCGTCCAACTTAGGTGTAAATGGGGTGTTAAATGAAAAGGTGCAATTTGTCAAATTCCTAAATTTGGAAAATAATGTGAGATTTCTTCACTGATAATGGACACGTGCTGTTTCATCACTTCAATAACATCATCATTTGCTTCAAGTTCGTTATCATACAAAAATCGATTAAGCTCTTGAAAAGGGACAAAGTTTTTCTTTTCCAATTTGGAACCCCACAGCACTATTTTCGTATTAAAAGCCATCAACTTTTCATGGGAGTGAAGAGCGTTTATTTCTTTTCCTTGCAAACCCAGGTTGACAAAGTTGACAGATTCAGTAATACGGCATAATTGTGCTTCAAGCCTATGATGCAAACACTAATAACCAACGTAAGATAGTTAATTGGAGTGATGAGGTTGATGAAAAAGATTACCGAATATTTAAACAACCATTTTCTTGTTAAGATACAGCAAAATACGTCCTGACTCTAACAATGTCGGTCTCAAAAAGACAATTCAAAAGCGACCGCGAGATGACGTCACGACAACGACAATCGATAAAGAATTTTACGATTGTAAAGAACGATTAAATTTGAAGGGGATTCATAACACCTAATGTTTAAAAACTTTTTAATAATTTTTTTTCTAGTACAACAAAATAGTAATTATGCTGTACTAACTGCTGTACGGACCCCAGTTAGTCCGCGGACCCCAGTTTGGGAACCACTGTGTTAGATGATATTGAATCAATGTTTATTGACATAGAATCAACGATAGAATAATCAAACTTGTAGCCTATTGGTGACTAGGTTAGGCTAGGCTGCAACCACCAGAAAAATGAAAATGCTTTAAGTTTAGATTGATAGTAAACAATTCGAATTTAATTTAGATTTGAGTTTAATAGATGTTATTAGATGTTTTATAGATGTTGTTTTAACTAACATAAATATAACGGAAATAACTCTCACCTTATTTGCAAACCCATCTAGATCGAGCTTCTTGCACCCTGGCTTGTTCCTCCATGTTCGGATCTATGCACCTATAACCATCCCTATTAAGCAATCCCACATCCAAACTAACTTTTCAACTTTATTTAGCATCGCGACGATGCCATCGGCGCTGGATAGAAAGTTGCTTTGGAAATTTATCTATTCAATCTAAACATAAAATAATTATTATGATTCAGCAAATAAATACCTAAATAACATGATATACGTTCTTCTGTTGCAAACTAAGTTAAACTATCATAAGATGCAGACGTTGAATCTATGTAAAAAATGACTGATTTGCTGTCTGGGAAGCAAACTTTGCTTGGATCTTATACAACTTGGATCTTATACCCATTCGCTGGCCTGGCGCTAAATATTACCAGAAGGAACGGCATGTTAATTGTTTTGGGTACGGTATGTTAGAAAAGTTTATAGGATAGACTATTAGTATTTTCTTAGTAGCCTATCTTAGAGAAGCTAAGATTTATGACAAGATCAAAGACGGAATCAGTTTGGAACCATTTTAATAAAACTTGTGTTATCTTAACCTTGAGGAAACCTTTTCGAGAGGAATTTAAGTCTACTACACCACTCGTAGGCCTACTGCTCCATGAGCAAGCGAAACTATAAAAACATTATGGCGACACGCTTAGGTTTCAAAGCTGTGTTTAAAAATATGACACTTTCTTTTAATTTTTAAACTTTTTTCTTAATGCCATGTTTGTTATATTGAGTCCACTGCCAATATCTATGCCCCTTACGATTATAAAACACAAAAATAGTTTTTTTATTTGATATCAATACTTACTGTTGTGGTCTAAGCATGAGGCTTTTTAGATTAACTCGTCACTTAGCCTACCAGTACCGTAGCGTACGTTTACGTCAAAATACATTTTTCATGGCATATTAGTGTGCTTCAATGTTTGAGACTTTGACTTGCGGTGAAAATGATGTGAGGAGCTTTGGACAAATGAAATTGCTGTAAAAAAAAAAAAATGAAACCAATTTGAAAACTCTTCAACTTGAAAGATAAAGAACACTCATTTTTGTATTCAACCAACTAGCCTACTTTGCTCCAAAAAGCACTCATCAGCTTTCAAAATGTTGCATCTTCTTATTCAAAAGCACATGAAATGCAAAGAATCCTTAATATTTAAAATGCAAAGCAAATATTTTATATTTATTGAAACATTTTGTATTCAATTCTATTAATTACTGGAAGAGCTTAAAGTTGGTGGGACGATGATGGAGTTTGCGTTGAGGTAGGTGCACTTGAAGGTTGCTGCGGATAACGTTAGAGGTTGTCTAAAACTGGAATATGATTTATTTAATGAAGTTTTATTTTATAAAAACTTTTATTTCTTGGAAGCAGTAAATGTTCTGGACGACTAGGCTACAGATCTAGTTTCGGTTGATTGAAATGTTTTATGATCGCTTGCCGCAACTAACAAATAATGCTCGATATCCAAAGTCCTACTAATTATGTCGCAGTAAAATTTTCTTACTTCTCTACTAGCTCAACATAACTGAAGGGTGTAAACACTGTAATACACAATTAAGTCAAGAGCAATTCACCACACACGTCACACACTAATCAATATACACAATGAAAACCAAAGGCATCACTTACTGCAACGAAACAATATTAAAAGAATTTTTCCTCGAAACCAACGTCCTCCGTCCATCAATCTAAATTCGAAAAGAGAAGATTTACGATGGGTACACACGAGAAAGAGATAGTAACTACTAGAGCGTGACGAATGTTTTTAAATAAATAAAAAGGGAGAAAATTCGAGATGAAGTCTAAATTGTCCGTAACAGTAAATACGGCCTTGCATGATTTAAGCTATGCAACGCATTTTAAGGACTGTTCTCTATTCAGCGGCAATTAATGGATGGAATAATTCCCCGGCAATAAGACTCCAACAATCGGAAATTTCACTCTGTCAATCTCGGTAACCGGTCCTGCGTCAACAGCCTCTACAAGTATGCGAAACTACCAGGAATAACCTATCAAGGCTTTCCCAGTTCGAGGATAAAGATTCAAAACCAAACCAAAACCAAGCTATTGATTATTATCGAGCTTTTTTCTATTTTTCAGAAGAAAAAAAACATGATACAGACTAAAATGAGTTGGCCCCTATACATCCGTGGCCCCCCGCCCGGTGGCACGCAAGGCCTATGAAAGGGGTATGGAGGGTACGGCGTACCCTTGAGGGCCCAGGACTGTGATTGTTGGGGGGCCCGAAATTGTGATTTTATAGTTTACGCGCAAAATTGTTTGGTTAAAACCATCCTAAACGACTAAATTCAAGCATAAAAGTTGTTATTCTTTGGTCCTGGGGGGCCCGTAATGTAGAAAATAGGCCAGGAAAGGTAATTGAATTAATTGCGCGCAAATTAGGGGCCCAAAGTGGTGATTTAATGCTTTACGTGCAAAAATGTTTTGTTAAAAGCACCCTAAAAATCATAAAAGTTGGTTATTCTCTTGTTCGGGGGCATAGTGTAGCAAAAGCATGGTTGAGAAAAACCCGGGCTTTTTTTTAAAAGCCCGACCCGCTAGGTTTTTTTTTAAAAAAAACGGGTATTTTTGGGCTTTTTTTGTTTTTTAAAAACTATTTGAAAACGGTAGTTTCACGCTTATTTCACTTCAAAATGAATTTCGGATCAGGAGCCGGAGTGAACACTGTCGAAGCAGGAGCACAGCCAAAGTTAAAAAGAAGTACCGTAACTTCGTACACCTCTGCTAGGCATTTGGTGAATGCAAAAGTTAATGAAGAAAGTTTATTGGTCAGACGATTAATTTGATTATGTTTTAACAAGATGTTATTTTTGAGCCTTGATAGAGAGCTTGACTTGTTGTAGCCTACTAGATACCGTACGCATAACACTCAGTAACGTTAACGGATTTAACATTTTCTATTAAACACACAAAAATAAGAAAAAACTACTAAACCCAACGTTTTCGACTAGTTTTCGACACCACATAGTGTCCTCATCAGGAATAACTATAGACTACATCTAAGAGAAAAAATAAATGAATTTGAAAATTTTACATTAAAGCTGCAGGCTACAAGCGCACCTCTCAACAGCACCATCAACAACTGACACACGAATTCAATGCACGATACACACATTGGCGAGGGACAGATCACATGAAATAAAACACTAAATAATAGTTTTATTGCAGCCTGATACTATTATTGTGGACAGATGTCCAATTCTGCAGTAAAATGCTGTAGCCTATGGTGCGCAATACGCCTAAGCAAACATCACGCGTTTTGCCTAAGACAAAGAGGGTCCGAAGTGAGAGGGGGCCCGGAATGAATCTTCGTACCCCTTGTTACCGACAATGGTTCACCAAATCAAACGTCATATAAAATCGTTCAAGTCTACTGAATCTTAGCGTAATACGTCATGGAATTTTTCCTAAATAATGAGCCAAGATTGCACCATCGTTCGTAAGACTCGTATCACACCTGTTGAAACATTACATCATCACCTTTGAACACCTGTTGAGGTTTGCTTCACAATGTTTCACTATTACGTCAAAGTAACTGCCTACGTGAGTTTGAGATATTGCAATCTACTATTCTGGTCATTCGTAAAATGGTTGCTTGAAAGTTGGCCGCATATTTAACTGTTTGCTTAGTGCTTGCCAGCTGGACGAAAGTTCCGTCTTTATCTAAGTAGTTTGTATCGTAGTGACAAGTTTTTAGTGGTGTACGGTGTTGCATCCCAATTTCGACAGCCAGGTGGCTAATTTTACAGAAATACAACTTTGAATAGACGTTTTCAAAAGAGTGTTTCTTTTCGGTCATTACATACAGACGAACGGTCCGGGAACTTTATGTTACATTTGCCCACGAAGAGATTATGGTTTACCGCTGTGATCACCCCTAGTAAAAATTTCTCTCAGAGGCCCTGGTGGCACGGGGCGGTTAACACGGCCCCGTATTTGTTTTTTCTTTACAAAGTTATGCTAAGGACACTATAGTTGCTCGACTCCTCCCTTTCGGAGCCCCTGAGCAGCTGACTTGATGACCGTGTTGATTTTTCGCTGTTTACTGTCTGTTATGGAATCTAGTTTATTATGGTGCTATTGTATTCGTATGGTTTATAATTGTACCGCACTATTCTCGCATCAGATGAAACAAAAGTTTTTTCTCTTTCCAACCAGTGGCCCCTGGTGGAATATAATTGAAATAATTTACAAACAACGCTTCAATAATCGAAAACTTCATTTTGTCAAATTCGATGGCCAGGCTTGCGTTGTTGGTTCAAAACCTTTGCAAGTATGCGCAGCTAGCAGGATTAAGCTTTCAAAGAAGCTTTCTCAGCCCGAGGATAAAAGTTCCCACAATTAATCAAAATACAGTAGCACCTTTTTTGTGCGTTGTCAGCGCAACAAACAATGCGGTGAAGGCGGTCACGCATGACTGTATTTCATGCATTGTTTGATTTTTGAGAATGGAATCATGATGCAATCTTGACAAGACTGAATATCTTCAGTGACTGATAGGCAGTTTGGTACCAATAATTACGTAAGTGCAAAGTTAGTTGAATAACTAAGTTATTTACGACTTTTCATGTCGAATATAAGTTAGAATGTACTGTAAGCTTCTTCTTCAACAGATTGATCATGTTTGATCAGCTGTGATCTCCCATGCAGCAAGCTACTGCATGTTTTAATGCACCTGTCAGTCCGAGTTTTGCTTACAAATATGAGCCATGTAAATGGAAAAATATCGAAACATGTAACATGCATTTGCAATACTAAGCTCAAGTTTTCACTCATAAGGTGAAATTGGTCAAACTAATTCAGGAGAGGCATACTAGAATCAAATCGTAACAATTATCAATTTTAGTTACGGTACTGTGTTCATTAACATATTTTCCAATAGGTTACTGTGATATACCGTAGGCTATCGTAGTTAGCCTAGGCCTGCAAGGTTTAGTAGTTAGTACACTGGTTCATATTCAGTGGCATACATAGGAGTATTGACAGAAAAGCCTAGGGGCTACTCAGTACTCATAGGGTAGCCTATCCGTTGGATATGGTTCGTTTTTCTTAGAAGTGTCTGAATTTGGGACCTGAGAGTCTCATGGTAATGGTCCAGGAGTTACTGCAATCTGGAAGTTATTGTAACTTCCAAACAAACTGTATACACGCGGCATAGAAGTTACTGCCAGACCAGAAGTTTTCAAACGTCTGAATCACTACATCGATCTCAAATTATCGTCTTAACGGCCACAGGAATACTTAGGAGTAGAAGGTATTGGGCCATAACCCTCCCCCTTCAAATAGTGTGCAGGAGCGATAATTGATTTTAAAAAGTGTTTGATTTGTAGCAAGTGTTGCCAGGGTGAAGGTTAGGGTTTTGCTCTTTGCCCAGGACTTATTTTATTTCTGATCATCATAGTGAAAATAATACCTAGGTTAACATAGCAGAGGTGTACAGTAGAAACAGATAGAAGCAATAAGACGCAAACATTAAGACAAGCTTGAAATCAAAATAGAGTAATAAGTATAAAAATTTGACATGGTTAGGCCTACAACACTTTTAGCAGATGTTTTCATGAAAAAAGATGAAGACAAGGAAATAGATAAAATTGTTAAATTTTATCAACAAACCAATTAATTTTGATGAAACTAAGAGGATATCAGAATATAACAATAATAGTAGAGAGAGACACTTTGGGTTAGAAGTAATCAAACATACTAATCACTAATAGCAACAAGAACGTTTCTTGAAGCATAGGATGACCCTTTACATGTATGATTTACTTTACACTGAATTCCTGTCAGGCTTTACAGCAAAACTGACTTTGGAGCCAGAGTCAAAAACAAGGTAGCTTACCTGATATCAGCTCCTACACTGTACCTTAGCCAATGATACACAACACTGCATGCTGCATATACATACCTTTGTAGTTTATTACCAAAACATTGTTTAGAGCCTAGCCCTACAGTAAGCATTACCAAAAGACAAGCTTTTAATTGCCATCTAATCAAGGCTTTGTGTTGCTTGAAGTAATATATAAACACATTGTTTGTATGTGTAGTGTACCTGTTGGCTGAGGTTTAGTCATCGCTTTGGACCTACTCAAAGAAATCAGACAGTTTTTAAGACAGCATTGCCTGGAAGAGGGATGAACTATTGAACTTGCATGACATTCAAGATACAGGGTTGAATAATACATGTGTTGTGTATCCATAATTTTTTCTGTGTTTACTTGTAACATTTTTTATGTTAACAACCAACAAAAAGCTTAAACCATGTTTGGGCCAACATGGTACAGTTTATAGGTAATTGGATCATTAAAGTTATCTAGTTAGCTTTTCTAAAATCTACACTTAGTTACCTATGTAATAAACAGATAAAGATTTAGCATCTGGCTTATTAAAGAGATTAAAACTTTCAGAATTCAATCCATCAGCTATTTGTAAAATGGGTCATTATTAGTAGCAAGTGTATCACTGTTGATTGTTGAATACATATTTAACTTTTATTAAATCTGAGTTTGAAAAAATATATTGAAAATGGCTGATTTTTCAAACCTGTTCTCTGCCCTCTTTAATTGTTTTGCAATAATTATATTTGGATATATTGCTGGAAGAACAAGTATAGTCACTCCATCACAAGCCAATGGAATCGGCAACTTTGTTGGTAAGAAATTTCATCTACCAGTTAATACTATTAACCACTTGTGGACGGATGGCGTATTATGCTTGAGAGTTGAGAAACCTAATTCAATAGGACTAATGACATAATTTCTTTTTCACAATATTATTTCTTTTGCATTCTGACAAAGAAAAATAAATTGAATTGAATTGACTGTTGACAAAAAGACTGGTGCAGTTTGTATATGCAAAACTTTGAGCAATTCTTTATTTTAATATTGGAAACATTATTATGTTGTGCATTGGGGAAACCATTTAACATTCTAATTGAAGAACCATTCAGAAACAAAATTACAGTAAAAATGAAATTTTTTTCTGAAATTAATTCCGTCTAGTAGGCTAAGTGAAATAAAAATAGTTGTCGTCCTCAAATGGTTAATACTGCCGGCTAAGCACAAAAAAGTGCTCAATCCTTCACAAAGAAAGTCAAGCAGAACGAATTGCATCAAATACATTCATCAACTACCAACATCATCTCTTCAACAGATTAATCATCTTTGATCAGCTGTGGCCTCCCATATATGAATTTCCTTCGTTTTGCTCTGTTTTTTTTTGTTTTGTTTTTTTTTTTGCTAGTACTTCTGGCATACTTTTTATTCCCATAATTCGCTTGATATTGTCAAAATATTTCCTTTTTGTCCTTTTTTTTGTTTGTCTTGCACCATCCTGACTGGGCAGTCAATATTAAATTTCCCAACGAGTTGCTTCTTGCTATATGTCCAAAATATCTTATTATTTCTGATGTTAATATTGTTAATCAGACTCCAGTCATCGTCTACTTGTTGGGAAACAAATTTATTTGTTTTTCTTTCCATCCATGTGATGTGTAACAGCCTCCTGCAGGCTGCAGCACCACATTCAATACGTCTTAACTTTTTAAAGTCACGTTTTTTGCATGTCCAAATACGTGGCAAATATTTTTATTCAAACAGTAATATTCTATTTGAATAAGAACTTTCTGATGATGCCAATATGGTTGAAACACCCTTTTAAGGTTTTTATTGAATAGTAACGTTATTTGATGTATGTTAGATGTGGTAAAGGACTGTTTGCCAGTGGTATATTTTCATGCATTATGGCTTATCAACAAGAGTGAATAATTGCCTATTATTTAGGCAAAACATTGACACTTCCATCATTAATGTACACTGTGGTACACACATCATCATATCAATTAACACAATCTGCCGAGTTGAAAATGTTTGTCACAATAAAATATATAGCTTTAACTTCTTTATATTTTGTAGGCTTTTTCGCTCTACCTGCTTTACTTCTCAAAAATATGATAGAGTTGGATTTTGATACAGTCAGCTGGACATTTATGCTTGCCGTGTTCCTTGCTAAAACTATTGTTTTCATTGGTGTTCTTGGTATGTCGTTGTTAGTGTTACGTCGTAAAGGTGTTGGAAAAGGTGCTATCTATGCTATTTTTGCCACACAAAGCAATGACTTTGCAATGGGTGATCCTATAGGTAAGTGTACACTGTACAATATATTATACATAGGCGCCTAACCCGTGGGGGCCAGGCCCCCACGCATATTTATGTGTGGGAGCAACTTTTTATGCTGCATTGATACATAAAACAATAGATGAACTAGCGATCGGCAGCAGGAAAACATTTTTAAATGCAAACCGCAACAGCTTCGCGCTAAATAATCACTAGAACGAGTAGCGATGCTACAATCCCACACCAGACAAAAAAATCTGTCATTTTTGACTGATTTTGCTGCCTGAGATATAGCAAAAATCTACCATATTGCGTCGATTCAATGTCATCAGATGTTGAATGCACCCAAAAACAACATAATTTGCTACGTTGATGCAGCGTGCGTTTAGCTTTATGCGCATGCAAACAGACTCGATGTCGCTTTCGAAAGTCGAAACCTCTGCAGAGAATTGTCGCGGCAGTGAATCGCTTGCTGTGAAAATGAACTTGAAGTCTCGGCCCGAGGTAACCACTAACCAACGTAACAAGGGCTGGTGCAAACCGCATTGCGCACACGTGGCATAATCAACGCAACAATGGACTCGCGCAAACTGCATGGCGCACACACGACCGTTGCCATAGAAACCCGATCAAAGGCGGGGAATATGCGCATCTTTTGTTTCATCTGCAACACGAAAACGGGCGTATTACAGCGAATTGAAACTTGAAAGCTGGTCAGCCATAAGTTGCGATATTGTAGTGAAAAGGGAGCAATGTCAAGTCGAAAACTTAATCAAACGTCTCTCCGTAACTATTTTTTAAGGGCTGTTTACGGATGTCAGCAACTTTTAAATTTATTCAAGGTGACGTGCTGTTGAATTGATGTAAACATGAATGATTTTGCTTGCAACAGGTATATTTTCAAGCGTATGATCAAGTTAGTATTTTCATTCCATTTACAGACAATACCTTTTAGTAAACCTTTTCGTCTCTTGTTTCATGCTAATAAATCTAGTTCGTTGCTAAACTTTATGTTGTGCTTAGCTTAAAGAATCGCAGTCCATCAACCGCTAGCCAACGCAGACGCATAGCATGTGTTTTGGTCGAGTTTTGTTTATAATAATTAACGGTAGGTCGAACGTAGCGATAACTCCGAGTGTGGCAATAAAAGCAATTCTAGTGTGACGACATAATTACGTCATCCATCTGCATGACATTTCGCTGAATTTACGTTGCTGCTGGTGAAACACGCTTTCGCCCCCACGGCCAAAAAAATAGTTAGGCGCCTATGATATTATATATACTGTTTCATAATATACTATTCTTTTAAACCGTAACAGTCGGTTTTACTTTTGGTGGGATCCTGAAACGATTTTTACTCAAATTCATTTTTTTTAATAAGAACCTTCTGAGGATCCTATCAATGGTGAAACACTGAAACAGGTTTGTTAAGTTTAGGAGAGTAACAACTATATATATATATAAAATACGTGCTGTAATTTTTTATTTATTTTGGATTACTGTACAGTTGTTGTTCTTGGTTTTTTTGCAGTCTGAAGCAATAATAAGTATGAACCAGGGCTGTGTCGGAAATAAGACCCCGACTTCTCGGTTTATAACTAGCCGACTCTGACGAAGTCGGGCATGCCAAAATCTCTTAGACTCCTCCACAACTCTGACTCGACACCCCTGGTTTAGACCTGAATATAAACTAGAGTGTTTGTGGAAGCTGAACTCATGTCTAAACAGGTGCCACATTTAAAAAAATTAATTTCATTGTTTGAATGTTAATTTTTTTTGCAGTGAATGTTTTGTACAGTTCAACCCATCCTGAGCTGATACAGTATATCTACTTACTGGCTCCAATATCTCTCCTGATTTTAAATCCAATTGGAATGCTGTTGTTGGAAATTGACAAGCAGTGGAGGTATTAGAAATGTGCATTGTGAAAGTGATAGTTCACCTAGTTTGCCAGCTTCTACATTTTCCTTTAGGTCGTTAGGGTTGTAAACTCAGTGTTTACTCAGTTTTTTTGTGATGACATTTTGTTTTAGTACAGTCTTCTGAATTTTAGTAATACTTTACAGTTTGGTAACTTCTTCTGCAACATAATTATTCTCTGTTTTTTTTCGAGTGACACTGATTTATTGGTTTGATCACCTAAGTTTCCTTTCTAACTTTACACACTGATTTACACTTTCATTTGATATACAGATTCTGGAAAGTGTTGTATTACTTTCACTACACTATATTTAACGTTTTGTACCTATAATATTGTATACATATTACATATATATATATAGTTTATTTTACATATATACATTTTTTTTTCAACACATTGCCCAAGTTGATATAATTTTGCATGGCGACACCCTAAAGTCACGGTATGTGCTATAAAAGAAGGTAGCCTACACGTCATCTTGTCGTGGCCCACCTGTTGCTGGACAACTGACCAAGGCCAACCTGTCTCATCACTACACGACTTGACGCGAGTTCCTTACTAATCTTCGGATTAACCCCTCTTTATCATAGCATGCCCGTGGCTTCTTTGACTCGAACCTTAGACACCCGTTGATCTGTTTTAGACAACAGTAACAAAGTAATCTTAAAACTTCTAACTCCAATATCGGTTGCTTGCTGATCTTTTTAAGATTGTACTATGGATGAAAATAATTTTATTTTGATCAAAAATATAAGCCGCCTTTGGTAATAGAAACAATTGTATCAAATTATTTCATAGTGTTCTTTTTACTTCCAAGCCAGAAAATGCATGATAATGTTAAGCACGGTAACATCAAATCGATGTAAATAGTGCGAACGTCATCCGCCAGTAAAAAAGTTTTTGCATGCCTGGTAGCCTACAGACTTGCGGTTGCAACTTACGCTCGTTTTCCACATTTTTCTACCAGAATAGCTTAATTTGAAGGGTCTGCTACTATTCGGTGAGTCCGATTCGGTGAGTCCGATTCGGTGAGTTTCTAACCTCTAACCCTAACCTCTAACCCCTAACCCTAAAACGGCAATGATAATTAGGCTACGGTACCCAATAATTAAAAAAAAAAAAAATTAAAAAAATCACTGAATAGGGATCGGACTCACCAAATCGGACTCACCGAATCGGACTTACCGAAACGGGCCATTCCGAATTTGAAAGCCTAGCTAGAGGAGTGCCAAAAATGTCGTTTCACATTGTGCGAGTCAAAAATCGAATATAAGCGTTGACAGAAATTTAAATCACGCAATTTTTGTGTACGGAAGAATTATCAGCAAAATGTTGACCAATAAGACTAGCCTGTGCAACTAACACCTATGTTAGTGTACGTTTGATAACATAACCATATTATTTCGATTGTAAACCGTGCAGGCCTTACAAATTTTTTATTTCTTATCATTTGTGAGTTTAGATTCGGAGGCGGCTTATATTTTCGATCAATATTACATATTTTTCATCAAAAGTACAATTTTATTAAAAATATCAGCAATCAACCGGTATTAGAGTTAGTAGCTTTAAGATTACTCTGTTGCTGTTTTCTAAAACAGATGTCCAAGGCTCGAGCTAAACAAGCCACGAGCTCTCTATGATAAGGAAGCATTAATCGAATTAGTAAGGACCTTGCTTCGTTAGCGATGTCTAGTCCCATCACCGAGTGAACTCACTTTTGTCTTACAGACTAAAAGAAACTTCAGAGATCGCAAACGCTTTAACATCTTCTGATGATGATGAAGTGGCCTCATCCGCCCGATGCGAGGGTTGCTCAACCTCAGGTTGGTTGTGCTGTTTTGGTTTGAGTCGTTTAATTCTTTAATGTGGCTAAAACATATGAAGTATACCTTGTAGTTGTGTATTCTGGCCCAAGCGTTCATATTGGTTAGAGTTACATTACTTTTTTGTTCGCTTTGTATGAATCAAGACACCAGCTGATATTCATTTTTTTTTAGTCATCAATATTTTATTCATACTATCGAGGCATGATATGTTTTGTATTTTGATGACTGTGAGTTATTACGAATTCATCCCTACAAGCCTGGTGGCGACAAAGGCATTTAAAAACGAATAAAAGTGATTTATACGCCTTTTATTATCCATCATTACCTACGCCATTGTACAAACCTGCCAACTTTTTTTGCTTGTTCGAATACAAAAATATTTTATGGCCCAGATCACTGTACTTGTTTCCGCATTAAATCTTCTTTTTTAAGAATCGTGCCAAGAAGAGAGCTCGGAAGAGTCTTCGACTGAGCCTCCTAAACAAGAAGGCTGGTTGCCCATTTTACTTCGCTCTTTGAAGAGTTTGTTTTTGAATCCTATTGTGTCTATGGTGTTTGTTGGAATTATCTTTCATTTTATATTTAACAGGTAAAATTGCTTGACACCACGCGGTATGTTATAATCTTCAACATAGTTTGTACTCTAAAAGAAGCAGAAGGGTGTGAGCTTGTAAATTCAGCGTGCTTATTTATTACCCGGTTTGACAGAGGCTAAGTGTTCCTGTTCACTGTTGATTGAAGCTAAGTGTTCCTTCGTTAAGAACTAATCCATCAAACTGATTAAATCTGTAAGCAACAGATTGTCATCATTTGTTGAAGCCGAGTTTCACGTCCATTACCTCTTCTAGACGTGTGTTTGCAAACGTCTGATCAAAGCTAGCAAGATCTCTTGCATTGATACGACGCTTCCATATGTCGCAATGCAATCTCGTTATTATTAACTGCTTTCTTGCGCAGGGAATCGTTTGGTACTGGTAGTGGTGCTGTGTTACGAAGTATCTGGTCAAACTATTAATTAAATGTTATCAAAATAGCTACATATGTTCAATCAATGTACGAATTAATAAATTAAGAAGTACGTTCCGTATAGTCTATTAACGTTAAAAAAAATCAGACAAAATTTTTTTTTTTTTTTTTCGGAAAAGTGTGAACATAATTCTACATTAACCTTATTATTTCAAGGACAATCCCAACTCTACTAGACCTTCTGCTTCTGACACTCTCCAACGCGTTCTCTGCCGCTGCATTGTTCTATCTTGGATTGAACATGGTCGGAAAGATAGGGAAACAAACGGGAGTTCAACTGTTTTTGCCAGCTGCGCTGATTGCCGCTAAAATGTGAGCACACGCAATTTGGTTCATTGGTTCAAACCACGGCGGTTCAAACATACAACGAAGTTAAAATATGTGGCCGTTGTTGTTACGTTATAACTTTCTTTTTTATTGGTGAACGTCAAGTGAGATGGGATACAATGGCATTAATCTAAATGATGCAACTCTGCAGCTGAAAGTAACACCAGCAGTTAAATTGTATGTCGTATTCCAAGAGCGTTTCTGTATAAATGCCGAGCTTTTGCATATCGGTTTCGAAAAGTGATTGTTCAAACTTTAAAACTCCTCTCGCACAGCTCAGCCATAGTTTGCTGCTTCACTGGCTTGTGTGTTGTGTATTTAACATATTATGTGGCATTGAACATAAAACGGATATCTATCTTCATTTAATGGTATTTTCTGCACCATTAGAATTACGATCAATGGAAGACGTGTAACCCACATAAAGCGTCAAACCTATCCACTGTGTACGTCGTACCAACCCATGTACCAACATAAATTATCAAAGAATGTCTAACTTATCTCGTTCGTAACAAAAAACGTTATTGTTTCAGTCTTTTAGTTCCAATTATCGCCCAACAAATGGTCTTTTTGTTGAACAATTGGCTGCCAGTCGTGGACCCTCATACAGGGAACGCATTGGCAGTTACTGACCTTCCCGGCAATGGATCGACATGGAGCAACGAGACTTACGTTTCTGTGCTCTCCAACTTTGCATTCTTGTACGGAACTTTTCCCACCGCGCCTTCTGTCTTTATTTATGCTGCAAAGTATGGTGTGGAGTTAGAAGTGGTAAGAATTCGCTTTGCATAACTATTCTGACATTTTTGTTCATTTAATGTTGATTTCAAAGCTCGCAGCAGTATCTTAACTCTATTGTTCTTTTGGTGAACTACTTGAGTGATAATATCTGCAGAACATCTTTACTAGTTCAGCCAACAGTCAAGCAAACGCAAGAAACTATATATTTAGACCCCGAAACACACAAGTCGCATTCTATGTTTTGTATTTTGTTGTGTTGGAATGGGTTTGTAATGATTGAACATAGGTTGGTGTGCCAATATCGATTTAGTTTCAAATTTTCCATGAAAGTGATTTACGAATTTCACGATTCAAATGCTGCATAATAATCGGATGCGCTTGGGAAGCAGCAGGAAACTAGTAACGCACCCTGCAGCATGCAGGCAAGAAAATCATTTTTTTTCTTTACATTGATTCAACATTTATCCAAAGATAGGCATGTAGACCTAACAACGCTCGATGAACACACAATCCATTGGCTGTTGCGCCTGGATGTAACAACGTGGCCTACGGCGGCCTCAAACGCAAGAGGAACATTAGCAGACCTTAGAATTACAACAGCAGTCAGAAGAGTTTTGATTTTTTCTTGTCTGGGGATGGTTGTGTCTTAAAGTGTCTAATTGGCGGCGTCAGAATACCCAATCCAGCGTGCAAACATATTATTGGATTGGAAACATTAATAATTTACGTTGATTGATCAGATGTGCGATTTATGTTTCTAATGAAGGCGCCGTGCACAAATGGAAAGAAACAAATAATTTTTTTATGTTTCCAGCTAGCAAATCTGCCTTTTTACATTGATTCAACGTCTGCATACTTTGAATCAATAAAAAAAGTCTGATTTTGAGGCTGAGATGAAGAATATTTATGGAGAAATTGTCGCACAGCTTTTTGTGACCTTTTCCAATGTGTTGTCGCCTTTGGGTTCAAAAACAACAAACAACCCAGATAGAAAATCAGTCGTTTTTGACATTGATTCAACGTCACGTTGAATCAATGTAAATAACAATTGATTTGCTGTCTGGTAAACCACTAAAAACAAAAATGAAGGAGCTTGTGGGTGTATAACTTGCAATTTCTTGCCTAAGGCACTAAAAAATAAAATAAAAAAACAACCTCACTGACTAGAATATGTGCTTTTGAACTGTGGACGTGTATACTCATTACTCACTCAGCACCATTCATCAGCATGTATGCGATTACTAGAGCCCGCTCAAGCCAAAATTTTTCATAGCATGAAATTTGTTTTCGTTGCCCATGATTGTTTGAAAGCTTTCATACAAACAAGTTTTGGTAACAGCAATTAAAATTTGATTTCGAAAGCTCACTTTTTCTTGATTGATGAACGGCCTTCCAGTTTCTAAATTTTATGAGAATAATGTACTATCATGACAACAAAAATACCAAATAAGTTTAGATGTAGATGATGATGTAAACATGGCTTCAGAATCTCTATCTTTAACCTATAAGCCAAGGGTCTCAAATACGCTGGCCGCATGCGGCCCACGAAGATTTTTGGTGCAAGCCGCGATGCATTTTTAAACTTTGTAGTAATTGACAATAATAGTACATATTTTTTTTATAGATTTAGAAAGATAAAATGCACTCTAAAAATCTGAAGGTACCAATCAAATCTTGAAGGTACCAATCAAACTTACACGACTACTTAGCACCACTGTCGAGCGATTTTATTACTTGCGAGAAACTCATACTGTTACATCACAATCAAATTGCCTATTCACTTGTGTCGTTATCGCAATAGTAACCTTGCTATTTGCTGAAGTCAGTTCTTTAAGGGTTTAGTTTTTTCCACGCTTTTGAAGGTCGATTGCTAGATTTTTACTCTCCAGGTCGGTCGTCTTGCGATGTAACGTGCTTGGTGTGTTCTTACTGCATTTTTTATTGCGTTTTAACTGTGTTATTTTGTTTAATTCATTCATTCATAGCTTGTCACGCCAGTGTCGGAGCCAGGTAAGAGCATTATTTGTGATGTTTTTGAGGTCGTTGTCATCACATGAAGGGCTAAGGGGGCAGTTGGTGAGGATGTGCTTCATCGTCTGATTGTCTAGGCCGCAATCACACGTTGGGTCAGGAGTCATTTTCCATCGGAAAAGGTTGCTTTTATTTCTCCCGACTCCGCAGCGGCTCTATTTAGGCAGCACCAGGCACCACTCTCTTCTCTCAAGGGTGGGAGTTTGTTGAAGACTTTCGGAAGGACTTGGGATGGCAGGATGTTGTGTCCTATCGGGTTCAGAGGTCTACATTTCTAATCGTGCAGCTGCTGCGCTTGTGTGTGCCAATGGGCCGACTTTGATAATAACAATGTTATGGTTTTATTTATTTTCGCTCAACAGCTAGAGTCTCTTAGCGACAGGGCTCATTTTAATTTTATCCGTTTTGAAAGTTTTCGGTTTGACCCGACCTGGAATCGATCTCAAATCTACCAGCACTCAGCCGAAGGCGAAACCACTCGGCCATTGAGCTGGTGTGTGTTATTTTGTTTATTGACTTCTTACTGTATATTGCGGCCCTCGAACAGATGTAATTGTTTTGCAGTTAAATGGAGAATTTTGCCAACTTTGAATCAATCAACTTTCTGTGATAAAATACAAATGATACATTCCTAACTTGCCTAAGTTGTTCTTTTCTGCAACGTTTGAACCAGAATCTATATATTAAAATTTCAAATAATGTAGAAAAATCATCTGGTCAAATTAAATGATCAAAGGGTTGAAGAAATTATTGGTTTTCACAACCCTTCAAATTTGTGTAATATTTTTTAGTAGTCAACTAGTCATGTCGCTTAATCAACTTCAGTTTTCGTGAAGTGCGATAAAGCAATGTACATGTTTGAAATTAGAGGGTCGAAACAGTTCTCTGATATTGGATGTTTTGCGATTTATTATAAAGTCCTGCTAAGTGGAATATTTTTGGCTTATCTTGTCCGAAGTGTTGCACGTATCAGTCCACCTAAAATTTGTTTTCTTCTGTAATTTTCTTCACTGCTAGACGTAGAAACGATGTAAAAACTGCAACTTTTGCTAGATGATTGTGGTTGGTGCATTTGCTTTGGTGATTTCTTGTGGCCTTTCATTATCTCATTGCTAGTCTTTGTCAGCAATAACTTGACAACGCAAAAGTGAATCCGCTTTCATCACACGTCAAATTAATGGTAAACAATGTTGTTTTTAACGAATGCAAATTGGCTGTCTTAATTGTTATGCAACGACTTCTGTGACCTATGCAAAGAAGCGTGCTTGTTTCGTCAAGCTGTTTTTTGTCCGTGGTCGTTATTTTACCCTAAGTATGCAAATTTGACGTCAGATTTATGTCAACAATCGTTAAAACAGTTTGTAAGTTCTTCGTTACGCGCTGACAACCCAAGGCTTTGGCTGTTGACGCGCCATTGTTATACAACACTTGCCATTAAAGCCTTGTTCACACTGAGAGGCTTGTGCTGTGCCTTGTATTGAGCGGAGCTTTGAGCATTGTGTAAGTAGGTTTACATTGTATGTACCAGACAAGGCTCCAGGTCCTGACAAGCGGGTGTTGCTAGTGGAAACCGTCACGCTTGACTGATATACTCAAACATGCAGTATACTACCAGTGTTTTATATAGCCGATATGCATTTCAAAATAACATAACACATTCTTCATATCATACAGTTTTCTCATATGTTAAATTTTGCTTTACAATTGTAGTCTCCACAGCTTTAGTAGATGCAGGTTTAGTTGCCTAGTTTACAGAAGATGACACTGACATAGTATGTAGATACTAGGCTAGCGTAATCAACCAGTCACAAAACTTAGGAGTACCGGTATATCATTTTTAATGATTAGCCTACATGTTTAAAGAAGCCTGCTAAAGAATTTAAAATCGCAAAGCAGCTTTTCTTCTACCATGTAAATGTACGGTACCGGTACATAAAATCTTAGTCACCCTACACTTAACTTGATTCTGTATTAGTAAAAGCCTAGGCCTATTTCATCTCTCCACTCTGCTGGTGTAAGCCTGATCATGCAGCTTGTATACCTATGGAGGGCAGACACGAGAAAAGCACTGCACTTGCAAGGAAGTTTAGATAAAATGACATATTTTGCCTCCTATCTCAAGTCAAAACCTTTTATGGGAGTAATTTTCATTTAAAGCAGTTTTTGTGATGTCACAGCACCCACAAAGGTCCTGCTTGCCTTTCAACCCTGTTTAGAAATCTCGCGTTCTCGCTTGTGACTTGAGCTGAAATCGCTCCGTTGCAATTCTCGCTCAACCGTGCAAAGAACGTCTCAAGCGACCACGTCACAAGCCGTGCAGTGTGAACAGCCGCACTGAAAACCACTGGAGCGAAAACGTCTCAAAGAACAGCACGAGACATGGCACAACAGTGTGAACGACGCTTTACTGTCTCAAGCCATCTCAATGGTTGCCTCTTGCACTGACTTGACCGAGCAAGCCGTTAGGTAACAAACGGCCAAACGTGATAGTAAACTCTTATATAACTTAATCACATGTCAACAGCCTTTGCGCTGTCCAAACGAAATGAAGCATTTGAAATCTTCAGACGTTGAATCAATGTTGAAAGGACAGATTTTGTTAATTGGAGATAGGTTAGGGTTGGTTTTGTCTGGATTGTGCCAAAAAGTTGTAAAATGTTGCTGATTCTTCTTTTTCTTGCGTTATGTAATAAGGATATTGACAATAACAGACCTGGCACATGTCGTCACAATAGCAATGCAATTAAATATGGTAACAACAAATAACACCTTGCATAACGACAAAAAATAAAATCTTTCATTGTTGTTGCTTGCTTTGTAAGATCGTACCAATAAACCAAAAGAAGTGGCTTGGTGGACTGATGTCCTAACCTTGTGATTCAAGAGACACAAGAAAACTTTAAGAGGTTTCTCGAAGAACCTCAGGGATTTTCTCTAGAATTTTCTCGAGGAACCTCAGGGCAATACCAAATTTATTTGGTGGTCATTACTGAGAAGTTCATCAGATATCTTGCACTACCGTAATGTGATCCTTCAACTGGAGGTCAAGTTCTGGATGCAGAAGATAAACCTAGCTAGCAAAATTGGTCTTTTTTACGTTGATTCAACGTCTGCAGACTTTAAATTAATGTGAAACGGACCAGTTTGGCTAGCTGAAAAACTACTTCTCTTTATAAAACTCTATGGTCACCAAAAGAAATGGCACGAGGGTCAATCGTGTGTTTCAGATTGCCACTGCCATGGTCGTGTGCACCACTCTCTCGGCTCCTATGATGTACATCAGCGCATGGACCTTGTCCATCCCCACTATGGACAATGCGTTCTTCAAGGAGAAAGTAGCTTTGGCGAACCAAGACGTCAGCATTATCGGTGCTCTTTGCGCAGTAAGTTCTTACAGGTTTGCTGGTTCATTCAGTTAAAGAGGTGGCATTGTGAATTTATGTTTAGCTGGCGACCTTCTCAAAAAGGGTTCATTAGTGACGACTTGTCATACTTTTGTTAGTCCAACCGTTAAACGCTTTATTTCAAAATTTGTTACTGCTTAATTGTGATAGCCTAATTGGTTCATGACAAAGATATTAAGGTTAGGACAAGCCGCTAAAAATAATGATGTACTTTCCAAATAGGCTTGACTTATTTTGTCCCTTAAAATATTGCAAAAAAATGTATTGAAATTGGCATTTTTTAAGCTATCATCAACTTGACAATGAGTACATTAATAAAAACATAGTCCAAACCCCCGTGTATTGCTGTCGACGCAGCACTGACGACCCAATCTCAACATCGTGAAGAAAGTAAAGCTTTGTTTGTATGTTAACTACTTTCATTTCACTCCTCAGCCGATTAGTGGTATTTAGATCAGACCAAGTACTTAAAAGCTACGTCATCAAAACTCGTTAGTTTGCTAATTCTTGACCATTCCTTTCACAGGCATGGTGCATCGCAGTTTTTCTGTGCACGAAGAAGTTTCAAAGAATTCCTCATTTTGTCACCACGGTTTTAACCGTTAATATGGTAAGCTCAACGATTCGTATTTGATTGGCAATTTTTGAACTGTTGTTATTTTCTAAAACCATATTAAACTTAAAGACTTTCAAGCAAATTTTAAATCAACAAGAAATTTTAAATCCATTGAATTTTTGTGTCATTTATTCCCAACACCGTTGCAAGCTTAGTTGCTTGGCTATCATTCAAATTAATTAACTTACCTATCCCGTGGGATTCAATGTTAAGTGAAAAGCAAACGGTTGGATAGGACGTACTCATGGCGACCTTCATACACAGCCCATGCCAATGTGCTGCTTCAAATTTGACGAGGCCGAACTGCTAGTAGCCAAAATCGCTAGTATAAGTCGATAGCTTTGAGTACTAGTAAGTAATATAGTGTTTGTATATATTTTCTGTGACTTTAAGCTATTTTTATGCTGTTGTTACGATATAAATAATGAACTAAATTTTGGCACTTGTGCGGTAAATCAAAAAAACGTCTGGCAACACTGGTCATTGAAAAATATTTGTCATTTTTTCAACGTAAAATTTGGAGTTTTGCATTGGTTTGAGATTCAGTGATCACACTTTGGCAATTTGGATTTTCAAAACTATTATTTCAAAGGGATATAAAGTAAATTTAGCTTAGATTTCAAAAGCAAAATTACATTGGTCTCCAGTGCCACGTTGGCAAGGCCTTTGTGTAGAGATCGCTATTGCCATGACTTTCACATGATAACAGTCGATCTGCCGAAGCCGTCAAACGTGCATTTGCAACCTACTGTGTACCCAGTTAGGCGTTGACGTGACTCTGTCTGTGTCGACATGTATGGATGAAGTGTAATATAGCGATTGAAAAAGTACGCTGCATCGCACCCGAACAATCGGAAACTCAATTGCCTTAAAGTTTTAACGATATCATCACTCGCAATATCGACTGGTATTGCGAAACCTAACCGCATACACAATGTTCTCTACTCACAAGCCTTCAGTCTATGAATCACCATAACATATGTTTTAGTGTGTTTCTGATTAAAAACTAGGGCTCCTTGAAGCAAACTAGAAAGAGGTGCTACTGGAAAAAAATTTATGCTTTCAATAAGCAAGCAGTATCTTGGTCGAAAAATCATACTCGTCAAACAAATTCTTGTCAAAAACGATAACGGGTCGTGGTTTAGCTGCTATTGCTTTTATTTTTAAATGGAAACCACCAATACGGAGTGAATGTACAAGCAAAAACGAAAAGCGAAGACAAGTAATCTAGTAACTGGTTCCTCGTCTTGCCTCGAAATCTTTACTTAATTATGTCACTGCTAAAGACACGTTTTACAAAATCTCGTCGAGTTCAACAGATCAATCGCAGTCTAAATTTTAAAACATTTACTTAGTTTGGTACCAACGTCCAACAACCACTCCTACGTTTATCATTATTTTAGCCGAATAAGAAATGCTTGCATGTTTTAAATCTGCAACGCGTGGTGATTTAACAGACCAGGTGTGAAGTATCCACTGTATGTTACAATTGACACATCCGGTGGTTGCAGGCGAATGGGTTGCAGAGGGAAACTCATTACTTTACCACTACTGGCAAAATCACCGACACTTTATCTTTCTGAAATAAAACTATTTTCAAAAAGTTTCAACAGAAAATATGGACTTGGCAAATACTAAATCCTTCTCTGGCTTTGTCTTTCTTGCTTAATTTATTGAACTCTTTACTTTTGAAAATTATTTTTGTATAGTGCTATTTGCATGTTGCAACGTGCTGAGCTGACGACCTCGCGGACCTCAGGCCGTAATTTGGCGGTCCCTGCTCTATGACTAGAGATGTAAAAAAACGTTTTTTTTTGTTTTTAAAAAAAACGAGCTCGTTTTTTTTGTTTTTTATCGTTTTTTTTGTTTTTTATTCGTTTTTTTTTGTTTTTTTTACCTATTTTGACATCAAATGTCACAATATGCAGCAATTAGGGTAAACTCATTACAATAGCGTCTCTTTCAACAAAAAAACAGTCTCATAACTCGTATAACTTATTTCAAATCAGACAATATGTCTCTCAAGTCTCAACACACGAGCCATAAAGATTTCTCATCGTCTCAAATAGTAATAGTAACACAGTGTCTTATGGTTGGCACATCTTAAGTATTGTCTTTGGTCCAGGCAGTTGTTAAATGCAGTACCACACTCGTGTACAGTTTCGAAGCCAACTGGGATTTTGGTTCATGGGCATGTCACGTTATGAGCAGGTGGTCAGTGTCCTGTTTGTCTACTTCACAAAGGCACTTTTCACCAGCACACCACACCCTTTCCAGTACAACGTCAAGAGATTGTTCCAGTTGATGTGCATTTGGTGCAAACTTGATGAAAATCACACAAGCGGTTCTCGAGTTATAAGTGAAATGACCTTAGCCACTAGGTGGCTTTATAGATAAGGAGCAATAAAAAAACGGCAATATCTCAAGAACCGCTCAACATATTTAGATAATTTTTAGCTCTATCCCCATGTTTTCTGGGGTAGGCTATCTGTTTATGAACATTAAAACAAGTTTTGGCTACTACTTTTTGAGATAAAAAGAAATTAACCTCTTGTCGTTACGCACCAATAATCATGCGTAAATTAAAAAAAGAAAATAATTGGGTAAAGGAAAGATTGATAACAAGTTTTGCAAAAGCAGTGTAGTGCTAAAGTCCCAACTTTTAGCCCAAATCACATTTAAATGTAGTGAGGGATGGAAACATTTTGATGTTTTTTATTTTCCCTGAAGAGGTTCAACACTCCTTTATCATTTTTTTTTCCCTTAATCACACCATTGTGCTGTCATAGACATGTTTAAAAGAAGTATGGTTGCACTTAATCCATCCAATTTAAACTAGTTTGCAGGACTTTGAGACTTTAGCACGATTATGTTTTTGCCAAACTTTTCGTCAATCTTTCCTCTACCTAATAAAAAAAATTAAAGTTTTGCATTATGGTTTTATTGGTGGGTAACGGTAACGACAAGAGGTCAATTTCTTTTTATCTAAAAAAGCAGTAGGCCTAGTTCTCAAATAAAATAACTTTTCATCTTTGATGTTTGTTTTGTATCTTTATCCTGCATTGCCGGAATATGGGTAAAACTTTATACTTGTTAGGAAAAGTATTATAAAGCATTTATTCACTATGTGAACACTGAGCAGTGCTGGAAAAACTCCATTTTAAGGGGAAAATTTCTTCATTCAGGGTTGGTAGTTACTAGCAATAGTTAACATGGGTGGTGGGCATTTGAAAGGAACATTAAGCTAAACCTTTTCTGACAAATGCACTAACTTATGACAGCTAAAAATATCAGTGATAAGATCTCTTGCACTATATGTCACAAATAATCTGCAAGAAGCATCAATGACGAAGTGTCCAAGATCTTACAACACACGAAAAGAATACTTCTGTTTCAACATTTATAAAGCATATACATCGTTGGTAAGCTATCAGTTACAAAACATGTTTAAACAAGCTATTGGCAATAGCTTGCATTAGTAAATTACGACAAACAAGGCAATGTGTGTTCTGAATACTGCCATCTTGTTTTTGCCAAAATTTCGTCAACCCATTGAGTGTGTACAAGAATAACCTGTACCACAGTATACTAACATCATAGGCTAACTTCCATAAAAGGAAAAATAAATTAACTCATCTACATTATGTCATGTATCAAATTGCATTAATTCAATGTTTGTCAGGTCTGCTGCAACAAACATGCCTGAGAATGCGAAACAGCATAGGACTATGCAAAAACATATGCTGTGTGCCAAACACAGACACTTAGGCATTTCAGCACACCAATAAAACCATTTTTAGTAATTTAATGTTTTTCAAGAGCACTATAATGAAACTAAGCTGCAAATTGCAAAAAATTTGCAACTTTTCCAGAAAAATATGAAAAAAAACCAAAAAACGAGTGTTTTTTTTGGCTCAAGTTTTTTTTGAAAAAAAACACGTTTTTTTTTAAAAAAAACGGTTCGTTTTTTTTGCATTTACATCTCTATCTATGACGAAGAAAGTAATTTCCGTTTTGTGTTCGCCTCTGCCATACGTATTTCTATAAAACATATTGCATTAAATTAAGTGTGTACGCGCTAGAAAGGAATGTTTACGGTAACGTCAGGAAGACATAAGATGCCTTGGGCGGATATCCTACAGGATATACTTACTCTGCATATTGGAGATATTGAATCAACGTAAAAATAACGGATTATTTAGCTGTCTGGAATCGGTTAATTTGCTGTTGTGGGACTGTTGATAAACTACTGTCCTGTTTTAGCAAACCCTTTTGTGTCCTTGAGAATGTTGCAATGTCCTAGTGCTTGTAGAGACATAAGCAAGCTCTAGAAACCGATCGACTAAGATTGGCTTATGTGATTGCCTGTTACGCAAGTCCTCTTTTCACTTACGTCTTACATATTTAGATTTACTATTTCCACTGACTTTTGACAAGAGCTAGTGCATTTTTACTAATTTTAAAACCGCAACATAACAGGAATTCAATGAAGAAATCCGACAGAAATTTACAGAATTTTTATGTAGCCCCGCTATTCGCCCATGTTCTGATTCTCTGCGAGGTCGTATTTTTGTTTTTCTGTTGTTTTTGTTGCGTTGCAGATGCTACACATAGTTGTTATAATACAACAAAGAAATCTTCTGTTTTGCGTTTTTATTTACAAACTATGACACAGTCAAGTGTAATCTTGAAAGTGTTTAGTTTGTTTTCGTTTCATGATTTGAATTTTTTCGCGATAGTTCTGTCATTGTGCATATTTTTACAGTTTTTCACCGCCTTCATGAGTATAATTGGCGATTTTGTTGTCAATGACTCAAGCTCTCTGGCCTCAAAGGTTAGTTAACTTACATAGATGAGTGCGAATTAGTTATGGACATGAATTTTGCATTATTTTATGCTGTTTGTACAATACTTTAAACGATCACGAGTCAGCAGTTTGGAGAAGCTGCAAGAAAACGTAATTGTAACATCGCAAGACATCATAAATACTGCACCTACTTATACAAGTTCTAACTGGGTTTTGTAGCCAACATCACAAATACTTTTGATACTAAGGCCTGCGATGCCGGTTAAATAGAGCTGTGTGTGTTTTGGTTTTAGGTTTTGCTTTACACATTGCTTTTTTTTCAGATTTCGGTCTTTTTTATCATCTTCTTTAGCGACATTGCTACAAGATTTTACGTGGTAGCCCTTGCCATTTGTTTGGTCATTTATAAGTACCACGGAGAATCGACGGCTAGGTAAATTCAAATGTGTTGAGATTTTTATATATTCAATTAAAAAAAAATCTTGTTAAAGTTCTCTTAGTATTGCAACTTTATAACACATAAACGTTAATTTTATTAGACCATTGTGAATCCCGACACCCTCGGTAACGGGGACATCGCCGCATTATGGCTGGACTACGACACTATCACTGTAGTACTATTTGTGACATCAGTTTTACATTAGTTGTATTTGAAGTTGTCAGTAATGATAAAACCAAAAACTGGCTGCTCTCTAGCAGCCTTCCAGTGTAGTCCGGGAACATCGTGAATTTGGAGTGGTAAAAAAGATAAACCCTCTGCCCCAGAGGCTCACACGAAGACGACGAGTAATTATCAACATGCAGAAGGAAAAATGGCCTGTAAGAATGTGGCTCATATCCTTGCATTGAGCTATTGGAGCATGGTACGAAAGTTTGGAAAGACTTTTGCAAAGGAAGTTTGGAGGCATGGGTGAAAGTCAATGAAATGAGATGGGGTTTATGTCAGGAAAAGGATTGATTTAATCTTTGCCCCACGTTAGTTACGAAATAAGTTTATAGAAAAGAAGAAATTGTGTGACTTTTTAAATATTCCCTCGCCATCCATGTCTTCTTAATGCATTCTTGCAATAAAGTAACCCTAAATGTTGAATCTATTAGTTTACTTTTATACGAATTCCTGTCAAGCTATATATTCTCATAATTAAAAAAATATTAATTTTTACTTTTGACTCAAATACTGCGCTGCACCGAAAACGTTTGAATTTCTTCTGTTTTGTTGGTCTCATCATAATTTGAATGATTTTTTAGCTATCCCCTGCCTTCACAGTGCTTGCCGTGGTAAGCTGTGTGAACTTCCGTTTCCCTTATTGTCACGTGATTTCCTTCTTGCCAAGCATGGCAATCACTGGGGCCTTCAGGGAGCCGTGTGATACATCTTTGGTTATATTTAGTTTTGAACAACGCGGACAGTTCATAGACTTTGTGTGACCAATGTACATTCCCACTGTCCCGCAGTAATCTCTCTAAAAAAAAATTTATTTGGTTGAGGGATGTTAAAATTCGTGAAATGAAATAGTAAAAAACGTCACAAAAATGAAAATGCCGATCTCACATCGCTTGATTGCAATACAATGGCTGCAGCGCCTGAGTTGAATAACGTGACTGCTGACAGCTCATGCACAAAAAGAAGAAGAATTTAACTATTACCAATAACAAAGACAAAGAATTGGAGGTGTCGTTGCATACAATTGGACGACTCCGATGAGTCGAGATGATGCGCAAGCATCTGATACAGACAAGCTCTTGCCAGCAAATGAAAAGCAATGATAGATGACGTTGTTTGGAAAAATTCGATGTTAAATATAAGTTAAAAGCTCAATTGCTAAGGCAACAGGGATCAGTTGTCAGTAGATGTAACAGAAAATATCATTTAACTTATAACACATTCATATCATTCAACTTATATTATACATTAAATATAAGTTGAAAGAAGTACTAAAGTTTTTTCATCTTCGTCAAACCTTCAAGGCAACCAAAAATTGGGCCACTCACAGAGCATATGGCAAGAGTTTATTTGCTGCATAACCGGTTTTCTTTCATTAGGACTCCTCAGTGCAACTTAAAAACAAAAATACATTATATTGTATCGGACCTTGAAGAACATGGTGAATAGTTATAAATAGTGATTACACCATCATGCACAAGTTTACAAATATAAGTTTGTATTCTCAGGAAGGCACAGTGGTATCTGGTCGGCGTCCCTCCCCTAATGGCTTTGATAGGCAGCGGGATCGTTGTTGCGTTTGGGAAAGCGACACCACGGTCGTCTGACAACCCTATTTTCATGTTCGGAAGCATACAGGTAATCATTCTGGTTTGAACTCATCATCCAGCAAAATCCGCCTTTTTTACATTCATCGTTTATATTGATCGTACAACGTCTACAGATGTTGAATCAATGTAAAACGAACAGATTTTTTTAGCTTGCTGGCCCATCGTTGAAGACTCTCATTTTACATGAAGAAAATGCCATAATTCAATCCATCCAACTGAATATGTCACAGCGAATGTTATTTTACACGTCTAACTGCTGTGCGGTCTCTCCTGCAGCTGCTTATTACTAGTCTTTCATACAACACCAAACGTGTATTCCAAAAGAAAAGCTTCATCAGCTGATCGCGAATTCTTCACTTATCTGCAAAGCATTTTGAATGGTTTGCAAAGTGAAAATAGTTGAGACATTATTTTTTAGTAATATGTATCCTCCATTTTATCATGTCAACGTTTTTCCGAGATGGTAAGGATAATGTCTTCAGCAAGAAATACCGGGGCTGTTTTGGGTTATGCGCTACAATTTATTGCCAAACGTTTTCAGGATATCGTTTCATTTGTTTGTCTCATTGTCTCCCTTTTGGTTTGCGTGGCTTGCGTCATCGCTCTCTTCCGCCTTCCCAACCTCTTCGCCACCAGCAATGTTTACAATCGGAGGAACAATTCAGTGGATCTCATCATAGGTGATTGCTCAGGTCAGTGAATTTTTTTTTTTTTTTTTATTAAGTCACTCAATTGTGTTGAAAATGCTTCAGGCTTAACCTTGGCTTGTGATAAACTGAGTAGATAAATAACTTAACTCTGTGAGCTATGAAACTGTAACGGTAAGCGACGATATGCACCAATAGCACTGTGTAGTGTGTATATACTGCAATTATTCCGTGCGCGGACATTTTGCCGAAAGACATTTTGCCGAAACCCATTTTGCCGAAAGACATTTTGCCGAAAGACATTTTGCCGAAAGGACATTATGCCGAAGGACATTATGCCGAAGGACATTTTGCCGAATGGACAAATTGCCTAAAGGACTAATTGCCGAACGGACTAATTGCCGAAAGGACCAATTGCCGAATGGACAAATTGCCGAAACAATTTGGAAAAAAATTACTTTGAAGTGACACAAAGTCTCGTTACTATGCAAGCAGTGCTTTTGAACTGGTAATTATTTTGAAGTGACACCAAGTCGCAAGTCTCATTGCTATGCAAGCAATGCCTTTGAACTGATAATTATTTTGAAGTGACACCAAGTCTCGTTACTATGCAAGCAGTGCCTTTGAACTGGTAATTATTTTGAAGTGACACCAAGTCGCAAGTCTCATTGCTATGCAAGCAATGCCTTTGAACTGATAATTATTTTGAAGTGACACCAAGTCTCGTTACCATGCAAGCAGTGGCTTTGAAATACTGTAGTAATTACTTTGCTACTGTTGTTTGCCTAAAAATTGCTTTATATACATTATCCCATAGGCGCCTAACCCGTGGGGGCGTGGGGGCCCGGCCCCCACGCATATTTCTCCGTGGGGGCAACTTTTATGCTGTATTGGTACATAAAACAATAGATAAACTAGCGATCGGCAGCAGGAAAACATTTTTTAAATGCACACCACAACAGCTTCGCGATAAATAATCACCAGAACGAGCAGCGATGCTACAATCCCACACCAGACAACAAAATCTGTCATTTTACATTGATTTAACGTCTGCAGACGCACCCAAAAACAACACAATTTGCTACGTAGACACGGAGCGTGCGTTTAGCTTTATGCACTTGCAAACAGACTCGATGTCGCTTTCATAAGTCGAAACCTCTGCAGTGAATCACTCGCTGTGAAAATGAACTCGAAGTCTCGGCCCGAGGTAACCACTAACATTAACCAACGCAACAAGGGCTGGTACAAACCGCATTGCGCACACACGACCGTTGCCATAGAAACCCGATCAAAGGCGGGAATATGTGCATCTTTTGTTTCATCTACAACACGAAAACCGGCGTTTGACAGCGAATTGAAAGCAGGTCAGTCATAAGTTGCGACATTGTAGTGAAAAGAGAGAAATGTCAAGCGGAAAACTTAATCAAACGTCTCTCCGTAACTATTTTCAAGGGCTGTTTACGGATGTCAGCCACTTCTAAATTTATTCAAGGTGACGTGCTGTTGAATTGATGTAAACATGAATGATTTTACTTTCAACAGGTATATTTTCAAGCGTATGATCAAGTTAGTATTTGCATTCCATTTTCAAAACATTGTCATTCCATTAATACAGTATACCTTTTAGTAAACCTTTCAGGCCTCGAAACAACTTTTTTTTCCGGCAGCCAAACGTGTCCGACTGAAGCAAGTTGTTCGGCGGCCAATCACAAGCACATGGCGGCCATCGGAACTTCGACACGCATCAACATACAGTCTTCGAAATTAGCACATTTTTAATTTGGCAGAAGCGAAAAATATACTAGAGTAGTCTATCACGACCGCACTGTTTGATTTGTTGTGATGTAATAATGCCAAAACTAGCGATAAAGCGAGCAACAAGATACGCACGTCGCACGCTGTTACAGTCATTCACGATAACTCACGGGCGGAAAAGTAAGTTAATTTCGGGATGATTCAACGTTTGAGTCAGCACAAATCGAATTAATTTTCCCGGCGGGTTATATTGCGTAACAACAATGCCCAATAAGAAAGTTACGTTTGTTTTGCATTAATTCGACATCTAGCAACGTTGAATTATCATAAAATAACGACAATTGCTCAACCAGGTACCAGTAACAAATTAATAGCTCCCTGCGAGAAGATTGCCTAGATTTACGTATACACTAACATAATTTCGGCACAATTGGGATACTGCGAACAACACAAAGTCTGTTTGATAAAGAACTAGCTGTCAGAATCGGAATCATCAGATGCTGTATCGGAGCACGAGGTTGTCGCGTCATCACGTCTTTGCCGTTCGCAATGAAGCGTCCACGTTTTGCGGCTTTCGTGCTTTGATACCAATCCACACGCCTCTTCCTTTTTCATAGAGATCCATCAGGGTGTTGACTAAGGAACAAATCTATGGCTGTGCCATAACGACTCGGAGGAATGTCTAATCCTAACCTTACAAGCGCTCGTGTAACCTTGGCATTTTTATTGCCGACGCTAATTTCGAAGACTGAATAGTCGCATCAATAAAGTGTATTGTGATGTCACTTGCATCCTGCGGATGTCAGACATCAGCTGCTTGGTCAATCAATAATGTTAACAACTCAAGCATAGACAGTGTGTATTGTGATTTATCGGGTACTTTGACTGCTTTCTAATCCTTTGTGATTATAAGTGGCAAGGTACTTTATTCACAAGGCTGCTTGCGTAAAATCGTCTCGGAACGTCATGGCGGACAAATGCGGCAGACGGAAGGGTGAGACCCGGTGGACAAAATGTCGATTTTTGTAGGTTAATCGCGGCCATGGCCACGATGGCCGCCTTCAGTTTCGAGGCTTGCCTTTTCGTCTCGTGTTTCATGCTAATAAATCTAGCTCGTTGCTAAACTTTATGTTGTGCTTAGCTTAAAGAGTCGCAGTCCATCAACCTCTAGCAGACGCATGGCATGTGTTTGCTTAACCGAAGTGATCGAGTTTTGTTTATAATAAATTAACGATAGGTCGAACGTAGCGATAACTCCGAGTGTGGCAATAAAAGCAATCTTAGTGTGACGGCATAATTACGTCATCGATCTGCGTGACATTTTGCTGAATTTACGTTGCTGCTGATGAAACACGCTTTCGCCCCCACGGTCAAAAAAATAGTTAGGCGCCTATGCATTATCCACAGTTTTTGGAAATCAGTGTTAGTTTGAAGTGACACCAAGTCTCATCTACAAGTATAGGCTATAGGCTATGCAGTCTCCACAGGTTTTGGAGATCAGTATTAGACGTTCGCTTATACATATAACACTTCTGTCGGATACTTACGCGCTGTCGCACATAATTTGTGAGTGAAATCTGTTTGTGAATGACATTTATGTGTTATTAGGTTATGATAATACATAAAATGCACTTGTATAATTTCGGCAATTTGTCCATTCGGCAATTTGTCCATTCGGCATTTAGTCCTTTCGGCAATTAGTCCTTTCGGCAAAATGAGTTTCGGCAAAATGTCTTTCGGCAAAATGGGTTTCGGCAAAATGGGTTTCGGCAAAATGTCTTTCGGCAAAATGTCTTTCGGCAAAATGTCCGGGTACCAATTATTCAGCGTGTTCCGTTTGTATTTATTTTGAAGCTTTTACATAAAAACAAACCTCCAAGTGACCTCATTCACAGAAACAAACAAGTTGATTGCACCAACCGCTGATGATGATGATTTGTCTGATCACGAATTGCTCGCATCACGGGAAAAGCGAGACAAGTGGTTCCAGTACAGCTCCGGAGATCCTCAACTTGCGAGACATATTGTCCTTCTACTGTTCTTGTGTGTTTCGATTTTAATTGTAAGTGCTTCATCATTGTAATGACATCATTGTAAGTGCTTGAATTCATACATTATCCTAGTAAATGCATGAATGCATACATCATCATGGTAAATCCATGAATACATTCATCATCATTGTAAGTACATCATCAATCATCATATAATATTACTGTGATTGCCAGGGTGCTCTGTGCAGAATTGGTGAATGTCTACCAACTTGTTTTTATTTTGCATGTTTGTTAATTTTGCTCAAATTCCGCTGTTGAAGGCTATTTTTTATGCAATCAAGTCGGATAAGCTTTTTTTTATCTTTGAAAACACAAATTCAACTTCCACTGTACTGTAAATTGACCGCTGGAGGAGCAGAGGTGTTTAACTTCTTAAAAAAGTTTGAATCATTACATGTGGCTGAATAATTTGATTGATTTGCCTGCATATTCGGCCTTCAATATTGGCGCAGTAGCTTTACAACCAATCATTATAACGGATCTTGCAACTTTGCAAGTACGCAACGTTGCAAACTCGGCGCGTACAACAATTATCAATGCCAAACTTGACGGCATTCCTATATACAGTATATTTAAGAACCATGTACTTCAATTGACTTTTGTTGAGACAGCGGAAAGTTTTTTAATCCGCCACCCCACTAGTGGGGGTTTTGTCCCCACGGATGCCAATAATAACATCTGGCCTGAGGTTTGTGTGCAAGCAAAATGAGAATAAACTTTTCACTTAACAATGACTCATGAGCGTAAGATAAACAATAAACATGCATACCTTACTTCGTGGAAACCGTACAGGAAATTGTCAACAAATTGTAAACCGCTTAAAAGGTAGCAATTGCGTTACCGACAATAATTGAGACGTGTTGTTTTAATGTAAACCAATTGTAGATGAATAACCCGAGCTGTCATACTGCTCCCTGATCTCCGTGTTTAACGAATTTCTTCATTAGGTCACATGCCACTTATATGTCAATGGGAGTAAGTTGACAATATCGAGCGTAGCTTTGTCCTCATCAGTGCTACTGTCATTATTATTTTGCTTGTATGTTCTTCGCTTGGGAAGACCATGATCGCCAACGTCTTTATCAAATCGGACACATAATCATAAATCATTTTCATTGATAGTTGAAGTTGGCTATTCCTCAAAGTTATGCTTTATTGCTCTATTGACAATGAAATTTTGTTCATTTAGTATTCAACAAGATGTCTTAACATTGGCAGTGCGTATACTAACGCATTCACAGCACAGCACAAGAAAATTATGTTAGCTTTATTTTTTGTTTCAGGGAACAGTTCTGACTGGATGGAAAATCAGCAAGTACAACATATCTGGCATCTACTTTGAGCTTGGCTTTCTTGACGCTGTGTGTAACTTTGGACAGGCCTTTTTTGTTTTCCTCATATTTGGTTTGGACGAGGAGTTAATCTTGGACCCAATGATTCAGTTGTGAGTAAAAACCAAAATCGGACGTTTTTACATTCAAGTTGATCTTCATCGCTCAGTCGTCACACAAACTCTAGTTCTATCATTGAACTCGGCCAAGTTTTGTGCAGAGCGTTTTGATTCGTGACCTTGAGCAGATGTTGCATTGTTTGGTCCAATAAACTTGCTCACAAACACCACGTCATCAAATGAACGCTTTTGTTAGATTTCATCGATGTACAAAAGGAAGTTTAGAGATAACGTTACTGCCACTATCCGAAGTCGACCAAGATGTACTCAAGCAATGCCACGTGTTCGTCACCTACCACTACGATCATTGCCGCTCGGATCTGTTGTGCAGAAAGAGGTATGCTTCTTTGCTGGGTTGGAAATGAAATGGCTGTATTCATCCCTGGCTTCAATTAATGTCCCCAGCGAGCAAAACCCGTCATTTTTACATTAATTCAACGTCTGCAGGCGTTGAATTAATGTAAAAGTGAAGGATTTTACTGGCTGGGTTCAGTTCAAGTCGTAGACAAACCCTTCGATACATATAAGAATAGGGTCAAGCCGTTAACGGGTTAACGTCATAGACTGAATATGAGGTCCAGTAGTTATGCATCGCCTCTCTTGTCTTTGCTTAACTTGTTTCAGCTTTCAAAGGAGGCTTGCCCATAGTAATGCCACTGTCGATATACAGTATTATTCATCTAGTAACGTGCTAACCTCAAACATGTAAAACTTATTGTGTTTTGGAAGAAGTTTTTTTCGTTTTAGTTTTATAGCCCAGAGAGTTGAGTTTTCTATCGTAACACAAACAATAATTCATGCACGCTTTCAGCTCTTCAAGAGGCTTTGTACCTCTTTCCGTTTATTAGCGTGCCGGCATATCGTCGAAGTTAGTTCGTGCTTGCTTTCGTCCGGGATCAGTCAATGACTACAAATTAAATGAAGGCTCACTTACGGAAATGCTATCGTTGTCAATTTTATCACGACTACCCAGCTAGCAAACAATCTATCATTTTTACTTTGATTCAACGTCTGAAGACGCTGAATCAATGTAAAAATGACGGGTTTTGTCACCTTGAACTCCAACTAACAGATTCTTCCATCGGTTTGCTTTATTTTAGTTATTTTTCAGCCTTATTTTACTGTACACAACGTAATTAAACGTTGCTTTCACAACAATACAAACAGTTTTACCACGATTTCGTGTCGCAGGCATGGCTTGCGGACATACAACAGGGTTTTGACTGGAACGTCTTTGTGCGCATGGCTGGTTGAAGTCGGCCTTGCCAGTGACAGGAATGAGGCGATTATTTACGGGCGACACCTCATGCAAGGTGAGTTGAGCTTTGTCTAAAAGTGAAACCTACTGCTATGCTGAGAGTGAAGTTCACCGAGAAGGTTTATTTACAAGACCAAGTACTTCTTGGCAGCATTAACAAGACAGTTGACAGCATGATCAAATTAACAGAGTATCGTGACGATACTTTCAAGTTCAAACTAAGTTACTGTATATTGCCAGATAAAAAAATCCGTCATTTTCACATTGATTCAACTTCCGCAGACGTTGAATCAATGTAAAAGTGACGGATTTTGCTGTGCGGTTTGTATCAAATAATGTCAGTCGGATTTGGCCACATCCATGAGGTCCCTGGGAATCCATGAATGTTTTCATCGTTGTTTTTTCGTCTAGGTCGGGTGCTGCAGCACGTTAACAAGACTCACCATTTCTACGATAAGGATTTCTTGTACGAATTCGAAACCCGACGTCGATGCAACGTGCCCCTCCAAAGGTCAAGGGTCAACTCAACAGGTATGCAAAATACATCGACTCTTTGTTGTGATGTTGCGTTTATAATTGAGTGTTTTCAGTCTTGTTGCATTGAAATTCTATAACATTGATGTTTAAGTTTGCTTTCTTGACCAAACTGAACTGTGAAACTGTGCGCTTATTACCATATTTAGGACTCAAACCATGGAAATGCGGCAGATTCCATGCCGCATAACTTAGTGGTTGGTGTTAGCTGTCATACTCTGTCACAAGTACCATTTTTTACAATCATAAATGTCAGCTGCTTTTGGCGTAATGGTTGACGCTACCCTGGACGCTAGTTTGTATTTGATACAAGACGGGTGCCTTTGCGTTTTTAGCGAGTCCGGTTAAGTCATTTAAGAAGAGACGTCTTCTGAAACGGAACCGTAATTTCCTCATATTTATAATAGTTTCGATGAATTATTTTTTATTAAATTACATCAACTGCGTCTTATTTCCACAACTACTCTTGTGTTCATGCACCAGGAGGAGATAGTGCTAGCGAAGTCCGATCTGGCAGCGATGGAAGACCAGGAAAGTGCAAGCTCGGACCTAAACAGTTCTCCTTCGAAAGGTATTTAAAGGATTCTACCACTTCTGGAACTGCCACTCCGAGGAATAGAAGAGGGTAAGGAATTGATTATTAACAAAAATCTCCTCACTTTTTACTATCTTTTTGATGAAATATCTCTCTTTGCTAATGAACTCTTGTTTCTGAGTTGTAGGCTTTAGTGGTGCAGAGGTTATGTCAAGGATGGGGATAGTTTTTTTTCAATGTATCTCTGTACGATTGGCTTCTGCTAGTTATGCCAACCATACAACCAACTATTTGTTGTAACATCTCCGAGCATTTTCTTCGCAGGAACGTCATCAAGCACATCCACAAGACAGATTATGACACACAATCGTTTTGCTCCGATGAAGCCCCTCAAAGCAGCCGTGACGTCATCATAAGTGTTGCGCAATCGACAGCTGACATTGCGCAAGAGAGCCACAGTCGAGCCGATAGGTCCAATGATGAACCTGGAGGGCATTCAAGGCAGGACCACGAGGACTTGATGGACTGGTAGCTGTGTGTCCAACAATCTTCCAACTTATCAATAATGTTCTTTTTACGATTTTACTGTAGCATCATCTATTCTGGTTCTACCTTGCGTTAACGTTACTTTTTTATTTTTAGTTCTGTTTTTGTTGTATTGTATGCCAGTTCATTTTAGGGTTGTTTAAACTCTGTTCATTGTTTGTTGGTCTGATGCGTGCTGGCAATAACAAATAATTTATTTTATTTTTAGTATCAAGAACGCCAATGATTATTTTTCCGTTAGATAATATTATTATTAAATAATTACAAAGCGCTATCTAAGTACAATTTAAAATTCATGACAAAGTTCTGTTTTATTATGATAGTTCGAATTCGTTAGCTTAAAATTTTGTCTACACAGCAATTTTGCTCTTTTTATCGCAAGCAATGACACAACTGTAGAAATCTGTGCGAAAGCAAGTGTAGCTTGAAGACTCCTATCTGTCATTGCTTTACGCATTTTGAATGCTGTACTTTGACATAGAATACACGACATGCGATTGCGAGGCTGGATTGCCTTTTGCTTTCCATGGCAACCTAAGCGATTTTCGTGTCTTGGTCCGCAATCTTACTGTGTTATTATACATTCAGTTTCTGTGTAAATTTTCTTGGACTGTTAAAGTTTACTTGTGTGTTAATAACCCGACAACAAAATTCGTCATTGATTTTTCTGTCTTGGGTTATTTGTGTCTTTGTGCTTGATTCGATGAAAGCCTTAATTACTCTTGTTGTGCTTTACATCTATGGCGTTTTGTTTTTCGTGTAATCAGTTATTGTCCTCGTGAGGTGCGGGTACACTAAACGGCTTCACTTTTTCTTTCATTTTTATTGTGCTCAGCTGTAAGGTTAGCTGACGCTTATGTTTAAAACTGTGTTAATTGGTCGGTATAGTTCTGTTCAGATCCTTTAGTTCAGGGGTTTTCAACCAGGGAGTGGCGACCTTGTGAGGGGGGTTGCGAGCCATTTTTCGGGGGGTTGCGAGACGTCTGAAAATCCAGTGCATTGTTTTCAATTTTTTTTTTCCCAGAAAAGATTAAAAACCGTCTTTTTTCGCAACCAAATATTCCTCGACCTAAAGTTATTCAATTTTTAAGCTTTCAGATGTTGCAAAGGCTTTAACAATATGAAAGCATTGTATATTTTTCACCCGGTTCATGTGCGTTGCTTTGTGCAAATTAAAGTTAGCCAATAACCAGAAACCACGCTTGAAAAAAAAGCAAGGCCATTTGAAGTCCTACGTCAAATATGGATTTGTCAGAATCGTTTCCAATAGCATTGAAAAAATTCAATGCGTAAGCTATTTTGTTTAAAAGTTGTCCACGCATTGGCAAGTTTGTTAAAAAAATGCTACACCAACCATCTCATTGAAGCTGATTTCAAATAACCCATAAAAGATTGCAATAAATTCAGCCAGTGAAAATGTAGCTTATTATTATTTTTTCTCCTAACTTATTATCTAGCCAAGCGTGATAGCTGATAGGAAATGGAAATCATAATCGGAGGAAATTTTATGAAAGCAGTAATAACATCGCGAAAACACGCTTTGGTTTCAAAAGTTTGCATTAGAACAGTGAAACGAGACATAACTAGATGTTGTCATGAATCAATTTTGTTTACATTTTGCATTAAATCTGCTTTTATTGAATATTTTTATGAGGGGTCGCGAGGCTACGTTTGTTGCTCTGAGGAGGTCGCGGTGCAAATGGTTGAAAACCCCTGGTTTAGTTCATTAAAACGTATTATAAGACTGTTGTTAGTGTATACCAATTCTGTTCATCGTTAAAGTAATCATCAGCTTTTGAACGATTTCCTTGCTATGGCATGCATTGGCAATGGGTGGGGATCTTATCGACATTGTTTTCAGTATTTTCGAAAGAAGTAAGCTTACTTGCAGGCCTACCTGCTTTAGCTGTGTAGAAATTGAAGCAGCATAATGCAGAATTTTGAAATGTACTTTTTTCAACTTTTAATCCATGTATGTCACTCAAACCTCTCAGCAAACACGAGATTATCGAAGATTGTTTTGTTATCGTCCCAGAGGAAATGTTTGATTTCACAGCTTTGGACCACCAGCCCTCGTGTTGATTGTTGACATATTCACTTAGAAACCATTCTGTCGCTGGCGATATTGCAGGGTTGCCAGTTTGCAACAATTGATTACTTTTTACCGCTGCCAAACATGAGACAAACATTCTGAATTGGGGAAATTTCCAGGTTACGGGAAGTTGTAGCGTTTTTTAGACATCATCTTGAACTTGATGGAAGAGCTCTGCAATGAAAAAGTCTTATTGAAATCATCATCTGATCTTGGTTTTGTCCCTACTAGTGGAGGTGTCCAATTCTTTCCTTGCAACGATTTTCTTTACATCAATCATGTTGGATTTTTGCAGCTGTGGAAAAATTTATTCGGTAGAGTCTGGCACCACTGCCTTGTGGAGAATTTAAAAAGAAGACGCGTATTCTAAACTTTCACTTTACACACATTTCTAATTAGAAACCCTTGTCAACGATACCTCACTATCAGGTGCTTTATCACATGCATACCACAAGTTTGCCATTCAGAGACAATCATTGTTGATTTAGAATTCAGCACCAGCCTACTACTTATTTGGAAGAAATAAGTCACTAGAATGAGAAATCATCCGTTTGTTTCTTCTGTAAGTGAGACCTGGTGTTTATTCCCGCCAGAAAATACGTCACACGGTCGATGTTTGCATTGTTTGGTTTTCTTTTATGCTATAATAAATGCAGTGATATTGCTTCGTTTCGTCGCTTATAGTTTAACAAAGCAACATCTCTATGGAAACTCTACCAGTCCTTTGTGTTCGTAAAGAAATATACACATAACTTTTGTTTCAGGGGATTCACCACACAAATGGAATTTGATACATTTTATGATTGCTTGCATAGTCTTTAAGACAATGCCATTATGTCGTTCTAAGCATTATTCACCTCACAACTGCATACACAAACTGTTATTGTTGCACATGGTTTCACTAGAACTACTTCACGAAGGGCTATTTTATTTTAACTGTTGTTACAGATTCTCTGATGGACGTGCCAAGTTTTATTAGCCTACATTATTTGTTTTTGTAAATGCAGAAATAAAGCAGATCGTTTTATCCTTATCCAGATTATGAACTTACATTACCTTTATGTCAAAATTGGTATATTTTAACATAAAGGTAACGTGCACTGACTAACTAACTTTGCTCTTATCAAAGTTGATGTCAAAGATCAATTTCGTTTCATTGTATTTCCTTGGCAGTATTCCTAGTTTCTTTTTCCGTTTGGCTCAACATGTTAAGTTGTATATCGCCGTCAACATATGGCTCAAATGAAAATGATTTTGCTTTGAAGGTTATTTCTGTGTCAGTGTGTGGGGCGCCGTGCCCGCTGCCCAACTGTTGCATTGCTACCACATAAAAAAGGATTGTGAAATCTTGTTGTGAAGAACATGACAATTATTGCATTTGTTTTGCTTGTTTTATATTTTATTGCAAATGATTTAATATGAACCCATCAAATGTCTTGAAATTTTACTCTCTAACAGAGTATCACCCTAGAGAGGATGCCGAGTAGCCACGACCTTCCTTCATGCGTTTGTCCCATCGTCCGTTAGTGAGACAGTTCAGTTTGTTTTTATTTCTGACCATCACAACGAAAAAAAATATATGACAAACATAGAAGAGATCTAGAAAAAAGTAGAAGCAACAAAAACTGACCTTGCAAAACACCGTGAATAAAGTTGCTTTTCTGTGTTTTATGAGAAGAGGTGATCACCTCCGCTACATCCGCAACTGCTCGCAATTATTGCCTTTTGAGAGTTTAACAGATGCTTTTCGCTATCGTTTTTCTCAATTTTTATAATGCAATTTTTTTTGTCTCTCACATGTATAAGGCCTATCCTATACGACTGCATTGAATCTGTGCTTTGCCAAGCGCTGAGGAGCTACGCATATCTGCGATAGAGACAGCGCTAAAAAAAAACACGCATTAGCCTATTAATTTATTAACATCCTCACTCCACATGGCTAACCCAGTGGTTCTTCATCTTTTTTAAGTTATGGGCTGTTTAAAGTAAACACCAAAACCTTGAGCCCTCTATTCCTAATAACCATCAAAACTCGTGCCCTTGCTCATCAGTAGAAGTGTTAAAGTTGAGTTTGTAGGCTATCATCATCATTCGCGAAACTTGCTTAACGAAACGAATTAAAGCAAAAACGCAAGTTTTGTTTATGGGTGGATTTTGTTTGTTTGTTTTATCTTTATCCTGCATTGCGGGAAAGCGGACTTGAGCGCTATGCATCGGTGTACGCCTTCCGATGTACACCTGACCCACGCTGCAGTCGACTGCAATGTCTGTTTCCGGTTGTCTAGTCTATTTATGACTGAAATTTGGTACTACCCATTACTCGAAATCGATCACTGGGTAGAGGCAATTATCGTAAAGTTTCTTGCCCAGAGAAACAACAGCAAGTGCGGGTGGCTGGAGTCGAACATACAGGCTCTCGACTGCGAGCCCAACGCGCTAACCACTCGGCCACTGCTGCCGTGTTACCAGTGAGAAGGCTTGCACTCGTGGCCTCTTGGAAAATATCTCGTGGCTCCTTCAGAAGGCCATGGTTCCTAGTTGAGAAACGTTAGAATAGCCAAGTAACCTTCGAGATGTCCAACTACTTGCCAAGAAAGAGGTGTTCAAATTTTAAGTGTTGATGAATGAGAAAAATCACTAATTTTAGTGAAGGGTAAGTCGAAAGTAGCCTACGAGACTTGGCTTTAGAGAACGTTCAAATATTATGTAACGCTTTTCTTCCGAATTTTTGACCCTCCCCCATGTAACGCCAACATAACGTTTTTTTCAATAGAACTTGTGAGTGCCAAACAAATAGTCCCAAGTTATGATCAAGCAGGCCCAACCCACCCAAATACTCCATATAACGGAGCAAACAAATCAGGCCTGGAACAAATATTAGCAACCCAGACCAACTAAGAAGGGAGAAATGACAACTCCAATCAGTGATGTCATGTGTCACCACTCAATAGATTACTTAGAAGTCAATGTTCAGTAATTCAATTGTCCAACAGTTTATGCTTGTAAGTCTGTAACGTCTGAAGTCTGATTTTAAAATCTTTAAATAATTCATTTTTTTTTAAATTACGAAGAAATTTTCATTGCTGTCTCAATCACTGTTGATCACATATTATTCAGTCGAGGGGCCTTTCAAGATTTGCTACTTTTTTACTTTCATCGAAGTGCTGGTATATCAACCATTTTAGCTAGTAGGTTAGTAGCCTAAGTTATCTTTTTCTTACGCAGGCACGTTAATGATGAAAAACAAAATGATTTTTATTTATTTGTTTATTTATAGAATCAAATATAATTATTCCTCTATAAACCCTTGACAGCCTGTTTCACCCTATTTTGAATTCTATTTGAATAAGTAGGCCAACCTTTTGATGATCCCCCTTTTAGGGTAAAACAGGCTGTCAAGGGTTTAGTTAGAGAGTAGGCTACGGTAATAACTATATGTGATTTAGTTCGTTCTGCTTGGCATTGAGCACTTTTTGTTGTATTAATAGCATTTATTGTTTTATTCATTTATAAGATATGATGTTGCGGCCGTGCCATATTTTAAACTGATTGTCTTGCTTTGGTTTAATGCACGTTATAACTTCGGCCTTTTGTCGTTTCGACCTTTTTTAGGCCTCTGCTATGTTTGGCATGTATTGTTTCTCGTTGCGATGGTCAGTAATAAAAACAAGCTGAACGATTGGAGTAGGCCTACGCTTCTTTTTGTTGACTAATCAGTAATCACTCTTGATTTCTTTCGATGTAATAGTCGATTCCAATACAAACGTCAAAATTTGTTTGGTCAGTTTGTTTGGTCTTGAATTGAAATGCAGTTCTTGGTCTTCAACAACAAGACACAGACCCCAAGGTTTGGCAGTGATGTACGCGCATACAAAAAATATTGACGCCGTCAGCGTAAACGCAAGCGTTCGAAAAACCATTGCCTACGCCGTATGCATCAACGTAACTTGTAAAAAATGTTGGCGGAATCAGCGTTAGCGCATACACTAGCGCAAACTCATTTTGTTTGCTAGGTGCCAAACATTCACACGGTATAAACCACTCGAAACAAACAAGTTTTATTTTAAATTTCCACGAAGAAACACAAGCATCTGAAAGTGTTCATCTGACATTTTGCTGTGTTTTGGTTCCAATATGTCTTTGTCCATTGAAAACATTCTTTCAACTGCAGCGCTGGAAGGTATTGGCGTGTTGTAGCGAAAAAAATACATTAAAAAGTATGCGTTGACGCTATGCGCTAAAAAACCGCGAAAACTTTACGGCGTAGCCTCAAGCGCAAACTATCCAAAAAAATGTGGCCGCAAGCGTTAGCGTAAACAAAAAGTCTACGCCGCAAGTATGCGGCGTAGAATTTGCGGCGTAGGCTAGAGCCTACGTACATCTCTGGGGTTTGGTTTTTAATTGATTGATTGAATCTTTATCCTCGGACTGGGAAAGCTTCTTGCAGAGCTTAATCCTGGCAGTTTCGCATACTTGTAGACTGCAGTGACGTGCGGTAAGGTTCCTAGATGGTGAGGCACTAATTTTTTCAAGTCACGTTTACAATAAATTTTTTTAACAACAAAAACGGTATCATACTAATCAAAAAAATTAGCAGCATGCTTTCACATTTATTAAAAATAAAATCCATGCGCCTATCCGTTTGGACTAAAACATCTGTGACTTTGTTGTAGAGACCCTTCTTTAGTCCAAACATTATCACTAGATATTGAAAACAAGAGACAGGGAAAGCAGAAAAGGCGATTTTTAAAGCATAGCCACACAGCCACTTTTTTTTTGAGTACCAATCTCTTTGAAAGTTGCGAGTTGTTTTTTTTTTTTTTTGTTCAGTTGTCTGATGCAAACCTTATAAATTTGGAACAGGTCTTCCTTTATTTATGACTTCAACTTTGGATTGAAAGTTTAGTTTTTGAAAATCTCTCAGATTTGATATTAAATCCAGGGAGTCGAACCGAACCCGAACCGGATTTTTGTAAACCGGTTTTGGTGCGATTTTGTCTGAACCTTAACCGGAACTGAACCGAAAATTTGAGTTAGCTTAAACCCTAACCGAACCCGAACCGGTTGAAAAAAGCGGTTCACTCCAGCATTACGTCATTGTTCGCATTGTGGTAAGTGAAGTTGTACGTAGCATGTTGTTGTCTTGGAGGCCACATTGTACGGATGAATTATAGTCTATTCCGTAACACACGATCCACTATCATCGATGCTTTGGAGAGGAATTTTTTGAGGTAAACAACTTCTGTTCTGTGACATCATAGACAATATAGTTTGATTGTAACTTGTGCAACAAACAACAAAGGCAAGTTAATTGAGCAAAGCAGTGTTGAGATCAATGTTGCCAACCTTGTGGTTTTCACGCCCAATTGGGCTAGTTAGTAGTTGGGCAATAGTAGGCCTAGGCCTAATTTTATCGGACCCGAACCGGAACTTCTAAAACCGGTTTTAAGTTTCTTCGAACCTGAACCGGAACTGAACCAAATTTTGAAACAATCTTTGAACCAGAACCGGACCCGAACCGGAAAAATCAAACGGTTCGACTCCCTGATTAAATCTTCCTCCATTTTAGTTACATTTTATAACAAACTATCCTTTACAGCGCAGGAAGTCACCTTCACGTAGGCTACTATGCGGGCATTCCAGCTTGAAGAAAAAGTTTCATAGCTGTGACGTCAAATTTAAGCATGCCTCAAATCGTATCTAAATCGTTCATGATGATTTCTGGGAGACTTTGCGAAAGAAAATTTGCAAGCATAATGCAGTGTATGGAAGTTTTCTGATCTGAAGTGAGGCACAGCTTGGCGCTGCCTCTCCTCGCGTATTTCAACGATTTTGACCACGTGAACGCTCGATATGAACATCGCCACAGAAACAGAAAAAAATTAAAGCACAGTTTGGGTGTAGAAACGTAAAATTTGGGGGAAAGGGGGCACGACTACAGCAATTCACTATTTACTACTTTTTAACAAACAATATTTATTCTGTGATAAAACCATTTCTTTGATATAACTTTTGCTTTGCCAGATGTTGGCAGGTGAGGCACTGCCTCACCTGCCTCCCCTGACTGGCACTGTTACTGTATTTCTTTTTCACAATATCATTTCTTTTGTATTTTGACAAAGAAAAATAAATTGAATTTAATTGAATTGACTGCACGTCCCTGTTGTAGAGGCTTTAAACCACTGACGCAGGCCCGGTCACCGAGATTGACAGATAGAAGTTTCCGATTGTTGAAGTCTTGTTGCCGGAGAACTATTCCATCCATTGGATGCCGCTGAATGGAGAGCAGTCCTTAACGTGCGTTGCTCAAGCACACACCCCGAGAGTCGAAGCAGCGCCGCTTGATCTTGAAGCTTCTTCGTTCCAGAAGTGACGCGCTAACCAATTGAGCTATCGGGGCGGACTTTATCCTTGGACTGACAAGGCCTGGATAGATTACTCCTGGTAGTTTCGCATACTTGTAGAGGCTCTTGAGGCAGATTGGCAAACTGAAGTTTTCCGATTGTTGATTAAGTGTAGTTTGTCTTGTATTTCATTCACAAGGTGCTACTGATAGAGAGCACTAGAGCAGTCCTGAAAGAAAGCCACTTTAACAAGTCGAAATTCTGCCACTGAAATTGGCTAGAATGAAACCGCCAACCAATCATAAGCTACGGTTTAAGTGACGTAAAAAATGGCGAAAAGAAGATGATAGAAAGCAAATTAAGTGATGGATTTTTTGTCAGTTGGTTGGCTTAGGGGTTAGGGCTAGAAAGTAGTAATTTCATTGACGCGTGTTCGATTCCCACTACTGCTATTGTAGCGATCCAGTATTTCATCATGTAAGTTTTCCTGCTTTTGACTATAGTGAACTAGTTTAACCTAAATTTAATTCCTAGTGTTTCTGTAATTTTCCATGTAATCTGCTCCCGAAGTGAATAAGAAATAGGGAACTGATAATATAAAATCATTTGTTTGCATTTGGCGAGAGCTCACACGAAACCAGCTCAATCAGACCAGCTCAAGCTGAGCTCAGTCAGACCAGCTCAAACTGAGCTCAGTGAAAAAAACGTATGCAACAAGTTGGACGCCTGTTGTAATGTGAAAATCCATACTCTTTTGTTTCGTTATTCTACAATGTTTAAAGGTGCACTGCAACGAAAATACATAGCTTTTGTATTTGTAGATCTTTCTGAAATAAAACGTTTTTTAACAATTTTTTTATTTTTTGTGTTACCATTAATTAAAAAACCTAAAAAAAACTTTTTTAAATTGAATGATTCTGATTGGTCAAAAAATTTGATGACGTCATTGGCTGGCAAAGCGGCATCCAAGGTCTATTGTTTTGCGTACAAACACAAGGAACAAATCGCGTAGGCTACCGAAACAGCGAACAATTTTGTGCTAAGGGAGTTTTTACACCCTTAAAATGGTGACTACTTGTATGGCTCCCGGTTGTACTAACCGGGAAATCGTCAAATCTTTCATCGTTTAGCCTACCTCTGAATAATGACGACAAGCTGAAGAAATGGATCTCGGCGATGAAACTCAAAAACCCACCTGTAAACAAGCACTGCCGTGTGTGCAGCAATCATTTTCTGGCCAGCGATTACCAACGCGATCTACAGGCAGAGCTACAAAGCACCAAGTCCACACACCTGTTCATCCCTGAAGCTGTTTCTTCTGTCTTTGATTTTTCAAGATATGTGAAAGCCACTGTCAATACAATACAGTATACCCACAAAACTCGATCAACCTAGGTACAGGTCTGTGAGTACGATCGGGCGTTTGGATCGAATAGCAAAGCGAGAAAACAACAAGACTTTGAAACAGGTCAGTAGGACAGTAAAACGTTGGCAGGGTAGGCAAAGGCATATTAGGCAACTCTGAATACATAGGCTACTTTTAGTTGATATAAACCACTTGGTTCAAGCAAATTATTTTCCTGCATTTTTTTCAATGCAAATTTTCCATCCGACTGCTGTCCGAACTGGTGTTGTCAGAGCACGAATCAGAATGATGTTCTTCGCTGTCAAGTCGCCGTCTTTTTGCTTCAAAGAGAAATCCTTGTCTTGTTTCAGACATCTTGTTAATGCTCAATATACAATGACCTATGCGACGTTTCTAAGGCAAATGCATAAAGCTGTTTACTTGGTTGCCAGCCGATGACGTCACAAGACACGTAGCGCCATCAGGTGGCCGATTTTCATTTGGTTATATCTCCCAAACAAAAAGGCATATCAAAAAATTTTTTTGAAAAATATAATACTTAAACACTAAAGAATCACCAAAAAAATTTTAATTTTTCATTTCAGGTCCCCTTTAAATTCATTTGCCATAACTACAATGTTTAAATTCATTTTGCCATAACCTACAATATTATATGCACACCTTCTAATAACTTAAAATTATAATTCGAGTACCGGTAATAATCGTGTGGAAATTAGTTAATGGAGTCAGATAGCCAAATCAAATAAGTTAGATAGAATATTTATTTGGCATAGTCAGACAGCCTTAATATTAATATTAAAATATAAGCAAACATTAAACCTTTAAATAACAATAGACCTAAAATAAATATTACCACATTTTTTATAAGTTAAGTAAATAAAATATTACCACACTATTGGTCACAGCGGTAAACCATAATCTCTTCGTGGGAAAATTGTAACATAAGATTCCCAGATCCGTTCGTCTGTATGTAATGACCGAAAGAAACACTCCTTTGAAAACGTCTATTCAAAATTGTAATTCTGTAAAATTAGCCACCTGGCTGTCGAAATTGGGATGCAACACCGTACACCACTAAAAACTTGTCACTACGATACAAACTACTTAGATAAAAGACGGAAACTTCGTCCAGCTAGCAAGCAATAAGCAAAACAGTTAAATTTGCGACCAACTTCGAAGTAACAATTTTAAGAATGATCAGAATACATGGCAATATTTCAAACTCACGTACGCAGTTATGTGACGCAATAATGAAAGGAATTGTGAAGCAATTCAAACAGGTGTTCAGAGATGATGATGCAATGTTTCATCAGGTCTTACGAACGATGGTGCGATATTTGGACATTTTCTAGCAATTTCCATGACGTAAGATGCCAGCTAGGTAAAGTAGACCATAACGGTTTTATATGACGTTTGATTTGGTGAACAATTGGCTGAAACAACTATTGCTCTTTTTCTTCTGTAATTACCAAATAAAGTTCAAAACAAGCGTTAACTCTCTGGATGAGTGCTAGAAGGATCACAATTGGACGGTAGCCTCTTATAACATGTTCTGATTGGTTGACGGTTGCAATGTAGTCATTCGCAGTGGCAGAATTTCGACTTGTTAAAGTGGCTACAGTCTTGAAATGCGTTGCTCAAGCGAACCAGAGTTGCCAGGTTGGCATATTTTATGCCAAATTCCACAAATTTGTCCTTATTTAAAGTGGTTTGGCATCGAAAAATGCTGTTTGGCATATACGTCATAGTTTGGCATATTTTTGGCCTTTTTATTGTTGTTGAGGATATCTTGGACTGAAAAGAAGAGTAATGACGAAGTTATGAAATTGGCAAATGCAGAAAGGAGATTAATAACAACAGTTAGAAGGCGTCAGATGCAATTTGTAGGTCATATTCACAGACATGGAGATTTGGAAAAATTAGCTCTATTGGGGATGATACAGGGAAAAAGAAGCAGAGGTCGACAAAGATTAACTTATTTAAACAGCTTGAATCAATGGGCCACAAACACAACAGTTAAAACGAACGATTTTATACGAATGGCAAATGACAGAGAAGTTTGGAAGACCATGATCGCCAACGTCTGTATCAGATCAGGCACATAATCATCATCATCATTGTTGTTGGCATCAGGGATGCCAGGTTGGCATTTTTAATGCCAAACTTCACAAATTAGGCATTTTTTTATATTGTTTGGCATGAAAAAATCCTGTTTGGCATTTTTTCAAAATTCTTTTTTCTGAAGAATACTCTCAAGAATGAAGATAGCTAGGTTCAGTTCAGTTGTTTTTATTTCTGACAATCATATCAAAAAAAATACACGTCAACATAGCAAAGGTCGAGAAAAAGGTAGAAGCGACAAAACGCGAACGTTAAAACGTGCTTGTGACCAAAGTAAGTTATTGAGTTGAGAAATTTGGCACGGTCGCAACACCTTCAGAAAAATTTAATATATAAAGGGAAAATAAAAAAAAGAAACTGTTATAAACAACATATATTTAAGCTGTAGCTTTATTAGCCCAAATAGCTTTCTAAAGCTGATATAATTAAGATTTGCATGGACAGTTGCTATGAAGATCGGCCATGGTGCGTTATCAAGAGTGCTGATGATCGTGGGGGGAACACGTCTTGATGCGTTTAGCTCATAGCAAAGAAGAGCAAGGCAGGCAAAGAAAACCCCACAAAGAAATCCTACCACGGGCAAAGCCATTTCAAGCCATTTCATTTTGTGCAATTGCAGCAAGTGTAGGCTGAGTTTTGTTGCAGTTTTATCGATTTTCACGGTCCATTTTTTACCGAATCCATTACTTACTAATGAAGAAACCTTCCATTTCGCACTGTTTTGACTATTTGGCATTTTTTAGGTCATTTGGCATTTTTTGACCAGTTGTTTGGCATTTTTTCCATAAGTGGACCTGGCAACTCTGAAGCGCACACCCCAAGAGCTGAACCAAAATTGCCAGGTCCGAGGTTTTCCCGCGGAATTGGGCTAGTTTGGTTGAAGAGTTGAGGGGAAAATAGAGCAGTCGCGGGTTGCGGGTTTTTGGGCTTGCTTTTGTTTTTTACTGCGGGTTTTTGGGCTTGTTTTTGGAGCAATATTAAGCATAAAATAGCAAAAAATCACAACAGTTTTCACTGAAATTCTATAAACTTCGCTTTACAGTGAATGAATCAGAGTGAATTTTAAGTTAACTTTTTTTATGTTAAACTGGATAAGCGCATTTAGCGCCTTAGCGGAAAAGTGATGGAAACGTCACGTGAAGGAGGAATGGTATGGCTGCTTGTTTGATCTATTAATTATTACCTGCTCCCGGTCAGAGGCGCTGGAAGCGGGGGGGAGGGGCGAATGCCTCCCTGCCCTTATTTGTTCTGTAGATGGAAGGGCAGGAGAGCAATTGTGTCCTTTTAAGGTCATGTAAGCTACTGCACAATTTGCAATATAATAACAATTTCTGCTTTTCGCTTTCAGCCTAATTATAATCTTTCATTTTTGCTTCGAAATAATATTCACGACACAAAATTCGGTATCACAGTAAATTAGGTCCACATCATTATTGTTCCAGACAATTGTTCACCTAATCAAACGTCATATAAAAACCGTTCAGGTCTACTGAATCTTAGCGTATTACGTCATGGAATTTTTCCTAAAAATGAGCCAAAATTGCACCATCGTTCGTAAGACTTGTGTCAAACCTGTTTAAACATGAAACATTGGATCACCACCTTTGAACACCTGTTTGAATTGCGTGACAATGTCTTTCACTATTGCGTCACAGTTACTGTTTACGTGAGTTTGAGATATCGCAAATTATTCTAGTCATTTTAAAATTGTTGCTTGAAGAGATTGATCGCATGTTTAACTGGTTTGCTTAGTGCTTGTCAGCTGGACGAAAATTTCCGTCTTTTATCCAAGTAATCTGTTCTGTAGTGACAAGTTTTTAGTGGTGTATCGCGTTGCACCCCATTTTCGACAGCTTTGAGGTTATTTTTACAGAAATACAATTCTCGAATAGACGTTTCCTGAAGAGTGTTTCTTTTCGGTCATTACATACAGACGAACGGATCTGGGAATCTTATGTTACAATTTTCCCACGAAGAGATTATGGTTTACCGCTGTGACCAATTATAACATAGCATGATGCCCTTCCGTGCCATTGTTCTTTGTATACCGGACACTTCTATCATTACTCGATAGATGAGCATTATCGCTATATCTTATCTTAAAACTTAAAAAATGGCATTTCAGCAATAAAAGTGCCTTATTTTTTCATAATCCTGCCCCCCAGTCAAAAATTGTTCCGGCGCCCTGCTCCCAGTGCTCTGTCTTACTGTCTACTAAAGTGTCTAGTAGAGTTATATACCGTAGGGGTCATACTCATATTGTTCACTGGCTCCCCACTATGGCTAGCGATTTTCTGCCCAACCACGGTATAGATTAATGCTGTAAACCAGGTAGAACGCTTAGTAAGTTAATAAGATCTTTAATGATTGATTGTGTTTCGTCAATTTGGACTGATTTTGTGAACGAATTCTTCTCATTTTGAGCTAGTTTGTACAAGCAACAATTGGGCTATTTTGGGCTGGTTTGAAATTGCTTTTGGGCTGGACATTTTGAAAATATCTGGCAACTTTTAGCTGAACCAGCGTTGCGTTATCTTCTTGATCAGGGCTGTCAGATTGGAATGATTGATTCCAGATCTGGAATCAAAACGAACTGTCTAGTAGAGAAAAAAAATGTCTGGAATCTGGAATAATTTTTAGAAGCAAATTGGGATTGTTTAGACAAGTCTAGATTGTTTCGGTAATTACCTTTTTTTCATTGCATTTAGTAGGAGTTAACAGGTTGGTGGTCAGACTGTGGTCAGACTGAAGTCACTGTGGTCAGACTGTGGTCAGACTGAAGATTAGACACACTTGCCGACAAGTGTTCCATTTGATGTTGTAAGCGATCAATCTGTTGCATTAGTTGGGCATTGGGATTTTTTTCTGTGGTATACTGCACTGCGCTAACTGTGGCATGGGAAACGTTTGTTAGTTTTGACATTTGATCGGCAGCTTTTGCTAATTTGTTTAATGACATTTCAAGGTTGCCGGTATTCCATTCAGCGGCATCTAATGGATGGAATAATTCCCCGACAACAAGCCTTCAACAATCGGAAACTTCACTCTGTCAATCTCGGTGACGGGCCTGCGTCAGTGATTCAAAGCCTCTACAAGTATGCGAAACTGCCAGGATTAAGCTCTGCAAGAAGCTTTCCCAGTCCGAGGATAAAGATTCAATCCATCAAAATCAAGCGGCAGTGCTGTATTTATGTTGTTTATTGTCATCACCAATTCATTTTATTTCGGCAATGGCTATTTGACCGGCGCCGGTCTTTGAATCTGAAACACTATTTGACCGTTCATGTCGTCACTATAGGCTACAGGCACCTTTTTCTCTTTCAAAGCAAAAGACGAGAAGCGCGTATATAAGTTCTAAATTAAACAATTTTATTCAACTCGATCCATGGCACGTGCGATACTTCGCTGACTTCTATTCTAGAGGGAATGAGTTCGATACTACCCGGAAGCGTTCTGTTTTCTTTTTTTTTTAATTAAATTTTGACCCGAAGTGCTTTTTGTAGTCAACCCGCGCATTCTAGCGCGCATCTACAAAAAGTTAATACTGTATGTCTGTATCCCTTAGCTTCCATTCAAGCAGGAAAACTTTCGATTTTTACGTTGCTTCAACGATTGATGACTTTGAATTAGCGTAACAAAGGTGAATTCTTCGCTAAGAATCGATGGGATTACCGGTGCTTCTACACTAATCATGCGCAGTCGCGCAACGTAGTTCAAGCCTTATGCGCATGTCTTGATCAATACTATTGAAGCTCTCATGTGCATATGCCTGGACGGCCTGGACTGCGCTGATTATAACCCCGAGCCTGCCGTGATCTCGTGGAATACTGATACTATTTTGGAGATGCGACCACATCACGGAGAGGGCAAAAAATAATTGTGCTTTCAAATAGTAGCGTTAGTGTAAAAGTTTTCCGACTCGTGCCCAGAGCATTGTGACGCAAGAAGCCACACGACCTGGTTCGGTGGAAATTAATCAGTTATGCGGCATATTAAGCAGCTACTGCTACAGGGCACTTTGAGTCTTCAAGCGCACGTCATTGGTCTGATGAAAGCCTTTGAGAGTAACTTCCCTGAAGTTTTAAAAAGCCTTCTAAACCGTAGTTATAGTCCTCAAATGGTGAAAAATTATCAAGATAAAGTGATTGAACATGACGATCGACGTTAAAAGTGGTGTGTCCAACGTGAGACTTAATTTGTCTGCCGAGATAGCTGCTTAGACCGGACACGTTTGTCTGCGGTCAACAAAAGAAATCTTTCATCTGCTTCTTCAGAGAGATGTTTTTCAAGTGCACGTTTAACTGCCACCAAGTTGAGATCCCGTTTGACTGGTGAACATTTAGAAAGCCTAAATTTGTTACACTGCAATTTTAAGCAATTTTTGTGATGTTCATTGTTTTTGTAAACTTATAAAAATCATTAAAATGTGTCAATGGTAAAAACTATCAATTATTCTAGAATAGATATCTGTATTCTATATTCGGTTTCAGTATTCTAGAATATTCTAGAATAGCTAATTATTCTATTTTGCCCATCCCTAGTCATGACCGGTCAAATAGTGTTTCAAATTCAAAGACCGGTGCCGGTCAAATAGCCACTGCCTTTTATTTAATGCATACCGGTAAGTGTATTTTTGGTTTAATGTGCTTATTCAAGATAGTGGCTTTCACGATAATTGTTTGTATTTTTTTCTGTCTTTTTATTCGGTGGGAATTGTTTGTTATTAATTCTTTCATGGCTAGCAATTCGAATTTAGGTAAATATCCATACGGTAGCCTACTTAAAATAGCCTAACCTTATGTCTTGAGAGAGGGATATATTTTCCAAATGGGTATTTTCAAGATATGATATATTTTTCATTCACACGCAATGCCATTTTCCAAACATATCGGTACTGTACACTGTTAAAATTGATGATTGTTTATCTAGCATGCATATACAATTATTTGTCTACTCCATTATTGTTTTATTCGTCCCGATAGCTGTTGGCTAGCACATGACTTCACGATTGAAGATGCTTGAAGCTCATGCTGCTTCGACTCTTGGATTGTGCATTTGAGCAATGTATTCTAAGGACTGCTCTCCATTCCGCAGCGCTTAATAGATGGAATAATTCCCCGGCAGCCGGCAACAACACTTCAACAATCAGAAACTTCACTCTGTCTATCTTCGTAACCTGTCCTGCGTCAATAGCCTCTACAAGTACCGGTATGTGAAGTTACCAGGAATAATCTATCAAGGCTTTGTCAGTCCGTGGATAAAGATTCAAAACCAATTAAAGTTTCGCACAATCTTGACAATAGCCCATTTAGTTAAACGCTTGACTTTGTATGTGAAAAAAAAAAGCAAAATCAAGCAGCGTGGTCAACAGACGTGTATAGTGTATACCGTACCTTGTTTTGTTGTAATTTTAACTTAGTGTTTTTGGTGTAAGGCAAGTATAAGTTGCCTGACATTGCATTTTGGTCACTCATAAAACGAATTGTTATTTGCTAATTATTGCAAAATTTTGGCATTCACACATATTTGCTAGGCTTTGAAAATATGTTGTTATTGGCTTGCCTCTCTGAAAATCAAAGAATGCAACATAAATGTAGTTGCAATATTGGCCAGTCAGGTGAATCTGGTGGTTAGAAAATCGAGCTGTGTTGAAGGTCATGTACTGCACTGTGTGTAATAGTATATGGCCATGAAGCATTGCATAACTCAGTTGGTTAGTGCGTAACTTCGTGAAAGCAGAAGCTTCAAGATCAAGTGGCGCTGGTTCACTCTCGAGGTGTGTGCTTGAGCAACGCATTATAAGGACTGCTTTCCATTCAGAGGAACCTAATAGATGGAATAATTCCCGAACAACAAGGCTTCAACAATCGGAAATTTCACTCTGTTAATCTCGGTAACCGGCCCTGCGTCAAAAGGCTCTGCAAGTAGGCCTATGCGAATTGCAAAACAATCTAGGTCAATAATTAATTTATCAAGGCTTGATCAGTCTGAGGATAAAGATTCAAAACCAACCAACCAAAGCTGTGAAACTGAGTAAAGCAGAAACCAAAGCACATCTTGTAGGTACAGACAGTTAGGTGCCTGCCACAATAGGTGCACACTCTGTGACATCAAGATATTTAGGTGTGGCGCACGGTCATTTAGGTGCTATTCCCAGTAAAGTCTATTTCATTAGGTGCTTGATAGTAATACTGCAGATCAATATAAAGAAACTAAAGATGGTAGACTTTGCTGTCTGGGTACTAGCGTACTGTAATTAACATAGGTGGAAACACTTAATACATTGAAGAAAAGTACGCATTGACCTATTTTGTTTTTATTTTTGGAATAAAATTATTATTTTTATAATTCTACCATGCATTGTCTTTTTTGTTTTGTCGAATGTGACAGCTGGCGTTCTTTATATATTTAGTTATTAGTCTTTGTGCTACACTTGTATGCTACTTTCATGGTGACTCAGTCTAATTATTGAAGATCAATAGTCAGATCAATAGCCTATATGAATTAAAATGGAATTTCGAGTTCCAAAGATTCCTGGGATAAGCATGCCAGACATGCGGCAACTGACAAACGATGCTACGACAATGTTCTCAAGAGCTAGGCAGGTGAGGAATAGTCAATCATTTTTCATTTGGAATTGTTTGAAATGTCCACACTTAACCCTTTCAGTGCGTGTACCCGGTGTTACCGGGTATAGCAACATGTCGGTGAAATGCGTGTACCCGGTAATACCGGGTAGTCAGTTAAAACCTTGTTAAAGCTAGTTATTGACTTGCACGCGCCAGCTTGGCTTGTTTCTATGCACTAGAAGTTATTTGTAGCTGTTTAAAAACGTCAAACTTTAAAATGTCGGGGAGCAATGCGCGAGGTAGTCGGTTCAATACGGAGGAAGCGGTAGGTCAGATTTTTGCTGGCACAGACAGCCAGGACAATTTTGATATTGCTGATAGAGAAGTTTCGTTTCCGCATGTTGACTATGACAGCCCGGGGAGTGATGGGGAATGTTATTTGAATGATTTTTATGATTTACATCTTGACGATAGATCCATGGATGTGTCTCCTGATTATGATGAAGAGGGTGGCGGTCGTCGTCGTGTGAGCCTCTGGGGCCGAGGTTCTATCCTTTTACCACCCCAGATTTACGATGTTCCCGGACTACACTGGAAGGCTACTAGAGAGCAGCCAGTCTTTGGTTTCATCATCCATGACATGCAGACCTTCCACTCCATTAGATGGCTTGAAGATGGAACAGTCATTGATGATGTGGTTTTCGGTCTGTTCCTCGGCACCACAGTCACAGGAGGAGAAAGAGGCCATTCCCCGTTGGTGCATGGTTGAGCGGAAAAGCCCGACGCCGTACGAAGACGGTTGAGGCGCACCCATGCCTGTCTTGGTAGCCTTAGGCCGACGGGGCGTGTGTCGGCGTCAGGGCTGAACGAATAGAGTCTGGTGGCGCTTGACTTCCATTAAGAACTCTAGTTATGGGCAGCCCAAGTAGCCGCATTGATGGTCCGCCCAAGTTTGCCCTGACTGTCCAAGCCAGCCAGGCCTGCAGGCAGATGAAGATTGTTTTAGGGTTTACCACATAAAATTGGATTATTCTGTAGCTGCACCCAGGGCCGGATTTAGCTAATGGGGGGCCGGGGGCACTTTTAGATCGGGGGGCCCCCGTGCAAAAATTGTTTTAGCTCCGTCGGCTCGAAAAACCACCTCTACGTGTAGCCTACAGTAGCAGTATTCCAGCACTGCACAGCTTTTTGCAGAAACTTCAAAGGCCGAAAAAAATAATAACACAAAAGTACATTTTTTCTACGTCGGGGGTCCCTTCGAAAGGGGGGCCCGGGGCACCTGCACCCTCTGCCCCCTCCCTAAATCCGGGCCTGGCTGCACCTGATGAAAAAACAGAGATTCATTAGACGTAGCCTAAAGCCTACGAGTAAATGTCCAAATTATGCTCTCACCAAACTCAACAGCCTGAAGTTTGTACTGTGAAAGAAAGCAAAAACATTTATTGAAAAGCATTAGCCTATGTGATAGAAGACTACAATCACTATGTAGCCTACAAACTATAACTATTTTTCAATGTATCTTTTATTTTTTACATGGTACGGTATTCTATGGTTTTTTTTGTCCGTTTTGTGTATTTTTATCCATTTTCAGTAAACAACAAGACATTCCAACAACATTTTACTAAAAAAAACTTTTTTTTACAGATTTTCTAAAAATTGAAGCATCTAAAATGGCTGCCACGAAGTCACGTGACAATCTATCTGAGTAAAATTTTAAAATTTTCCTTTTTTTTATTAGTTCAACCTATTTTTAAATCTAAAACATAAAAGAAATTTTCAAAAAGCTCTAAGAGGAGCTTATTTTTTTCACATTCATTATGAAATGCATATTTTTTTCTAATTTTTTTTTTTTTTTAATTTATTACTTTTTTTACCAGTTTCATTTTTTAAATGTTATTCAGTAATTGATTTTGTTCGTTTTGTGTATCTTTATCCATATTTAGTAAGCAAAAAGACTTTCTAACTACATTTCATTACAAAAAAAAACGTTTTCTTCACAAATTTCACAAAAATGAAAAAATCCAAAATGGCTGCCATGACGTCACGTGACAATCTAACTGCGCAAAACTCTAAAATTTTGCCTGTTTTTATTAGTCCAACCTTTTTTTAAATCTAATACACAAAAAAAAATTTCAAAAAAGCTCTTGTAGTACTTTTTGTACATTCATTTGAAAATGCATATTTTTTCCTAAAAAAGGGCTTAGCACAGGGACTAGACATACCTATAGCAGCGAAAGGGTTAATGCAAATCATACAATTTCCCTTATTTTACTTTACATTTGATTTTACACTTTTACAGGTGTGCATTTTATAGCGGTCTTATAATTGTTTTCTAGCAGTATATATATATAATAATAGATAACATTTTTTTAAATATATATAATATATAACGTTGGTACTGCTATTTTACATTCATCAAATGCTGGCATTTGCAATACAATCTAACCTCTTAGTGTTATATCGATTTCACTATAGTAATAGCATCTTCTTCAGCTAGCACATGTAAAAAAGAAAATTTGAAAATACGTAAAACAAACAAATAAAGCAAACTCCGATATTATCAGCATGCATAAAATTCTATTTTAAAAAAGATGGTTACATAAAATTAAAATCAAAACCTGCAAGCCTAAATCTTAAACTGGTGTTCTGCCACGATTTTCAACACTATACTGGTACAAAATTCAAGAACACATGAACATTATCATCCATCAAGTAAATTACAATCGTTCAGCAAGACGTTAGATTCCAGTCCACTGCCATAAGTTTACATTGATATAACACCAAAAAGAATAAAGTGTGAATGGGCATGGTTGAATAATCTACACTACAGGGATCGGAGGTTGCTGATGACATGGGAGTAACAAAACAGACTAAGTGGTTGGTCGGATCAATTTTTGTATGTTAAGTGTGGCTTTAATTTTATGTAGCCATTTATCTTCAGCGATGTCTTAGTATTGTTTGCTGGGTTGTTTGGCTTTTTTAGTTCACTGTTGTGGAATTTTACATAATGTTTCAATAATGCTGCTTTGTCACCGGATTTATCAGAGTAATTAAAACTGTTCCAAATAGATCTGTGTGTATAACGTTAATGGATCTTTTTAGCGATTATTAACCTTTGTCAGACTGCATATTTTTACACCGCTAACAGGCGGCATGGGTACAATTGTACCCACGTACATTTTCCATTGAAATTTCCAAGTTAGTTATATTTTTTGTACGGTATGCCGTATTTATTGGTCAGAGCGTTTAAATACTGTGCTCTAGGGAAGTATAGCACGTGTTGCTGCACCAGTTCTCTCTCCATTCCCCTTTTATTTTTATCATCCTTTCTGCCCCTGCGATCAGCTATCGTCATCCCAGTCGTTCCACTTCGTTTCCTCTCCCTTCGTCTCTTGCCTTAGATAAGACAAGGCACGTGCAGTATTAGAGTTTTTGATTATATTTGAGTAGGACTAGTAGGAATTGGTAAGTTTTCTGCCGGAATTGGTTAGGTGTAAACTGTAGATTGAAAATTGGTTGTACTGTAGGCTATAAGTTTTGGAAGGTTGGTGAAGAAATCATGAGTGATGGTGATGCTGAATCTAGCATTTACGATAATCGAAGAACACGACTATTGAGGTCAGTATCATTTTGTGTCCAGCTTATAGCCTACTTTTGTAGTACCGGTATTTCACAAAGAAACATTATACACATTTATTTACTTTTTTGCTGCCTTTCAGATATACGGTCGATGAAATGAGGCGTATGATTGAAGAATCTGATTCTGAATATGAGGAAGGCGCATATGTTGCATCTGACGATGAAAATTACATACCAGAAGCAGATGATGGCATTGAAGAAGCGTCCGACATTGAAGAAGAAATGGTGGTAGAACAGGAAGAAGAATACGACTCAGACGAGAGTGTTGAAGATGTCCATGCCATGTCTCAACATGTTGATAGCATTTGGATTGCTAAGGATGAAACCGAATGGCATAGAGATCCGCTGCCAACTGCCCAAACAAGATCTCGTAACATCCTACGACAAAGAGGTGGTCCTGCAGCAACCAGCAATCTATTTACAGAAAAAGAGCTGTTCAAATCCATCATGAGTCCAGAGATGTGTGACATCATACTAAGAGAAACAAATCGAAAGGCTAGAAGAGTTTATGAAGCTTTCAACAACAATCTCGCAGAAAGATTTCGTAATGCTTCTGAACGGCCACCACTAAGAACATTCGAGCCCTTTACTGAAGTTGAGCTCAGTGCATTTATTGGCATCCTTATTGCTGCTGGTGTACACAGGAATAACAAAGAGAATCTGGAAGATATGTGGAAAGTAGATGCTTTGCCTCTTATACGTGCAGCTATGTCTCGTGACCGCTTCAAGTTGATGCTCAGATTTATCAGATTTGACAACGATAATACACGTGCAGAGCGTGTGCAAACAGATGAAGCTGCACCAACACGAGATCTGTGGCTAATGCTGAATAAAAATTTGGAGAGAGCCTACAAGCCACATGAATGTATCACGATAGATGAACAATTGTTTCCATTTCGAGGACATACCAAATTCACACAGTATATACCATCTAAACCAGCTAAATATGGTATCAAGGTTTTCTGGGCTTGTGATGCATCAAACGCCTACCCGCTGCATGGTCAGCTTTATACTGGAAAACCAATAGATGGTCCCCGACAAACAAATGTTGGTGAGCGAACAGTTTTGGACCTGGTCTGTTTGTATAAAGGCTCTGGAAGAAATGTCACCACCGATAATTTTTTCACAGGTATGCAGCTAGCTAAAGTATTGAACACCTGGGACATGACTTTAGTTGGAACAGTCAGAAAAAACAAGAGGTTTTTGTCAAGCAACATGCAGCCTGGCAAGGAAAGAGCACTTCACTCGACCAATTTCGCCTACCATCGAGATGCAACAGTCTGTTCATATGTGCGAAAGAAAAACAGATCAGTTGTGCTTCTATCATCCATGCACATGACCGGAGAAGTCGAAGCAACACAATCAAGCAAACCAGAGATCATCACGTACTATAATAAAACCAAAGGGGGGGTGGACACAATGGACAAAATGCTGGGTGAATACACAGTAAAACGACGGACACTGCGTTGGCCTTTGGCGTTTTTCTATAACATGATCGACGTCACTGGCTTAGCGTCGTTTATCATCTACAGGGAACACAAGCCAGTGTTTAGGAAAAAGGACCAACGGAGAAAGTTCCTGAAAGATCTTGCGAAACAGCTATGTATGCCTTCAGTGGAAGCTCGCACTACCAACCGCATGATGATGAGAAACCACTTCCTTCGAGCTGCAGTGGAAATGGTTCTAGGACGGCCCATTGCGACACCGCCAGAAGGGGCAGAAGCTAACCCCAAAGAACCCCATGGAAATCGAGGAGCTACACCGATTGTTGGCAGTTGCTATGTCTGCAGAGATCAGAAACAAAAACGACGTAAAATCAGGAAAGGCTGCGTGGCTTGCGTTCAGCCTGTGTGCGACGAACACTCCATAACAAAAACAAAGTGTATTACTTATGACACTGACTAAACCCATCTCGACTAAGTTTTCTTTCATATTTCTGTGTCAAATAAATCATTTCTGTACTCTGTTTCATTCAACATTCAAAAAATTGTCTTTGTGTTATGTATACTGGCATTATTTAGATACACAATGTGCAAGGGTACAATTGTACCCATACCGCCTGTTAAGGGTGTAAAAACAACTCGACCCTAAATCTCGGTAACGTGTAAAGATTTTTTGCCGACATTTAGTCTGCATAATCTAACACAGAAATGTAGAGATGTCAGGAAGTTTCAGGTCTCTCGGGTTTCTAGAAAAAAGACTGTCGTATTTTAAAATTGGAATGGGTACAATTGTACCCATGCAGCCGGACGAAGGTTAAAGATCAAATGTTTTTTTGATAGTTAAGTGTTTATGTAATTAATAATTACAGTGTGTATATATACTTTATATATATATATATATGATGCAGTAACTTAATATTGCTCAGTTAGAGAAACTCATTTTATGTAGTTTGGGTAATGCACTTTAATGTTTAATTTGTAATTGATTTAATATGATATATACTTTTGCATTTGTGACAACACATTCGTATATGCTTTTTTTAAATATATATTTGAAAAACTATCAACCAAATTTCCAAGGTAGTAAGCTAGTGAATTGTGGAGTTAAATACATGTGAGTACATTTTGAGGGCTCATCTAATCTGGCTTTTTATTTCAGTACACTGAAGAAAAATTGGGAAGTGCAGAAAAAACGGAGTATGATGCCAATTTTGAAAACTTGCAGTTACGCTATGACAAAACCAAGCATTGGACAGAACGATTGAAAAGTCAAACAGAAATTGCATTGCAACCAAATCCCAGTATGTCGATTCTCTTCTGATCATTTTATGGGTGTTGTCAAATGCCTCGTTAGTTGAAGTATGACTATTCGAGATATGCAGTAATGAAAAATTAACGTGACATTTTTTGCTAGCTGAGATTGCTAAGGAATCAACTTTGTTGGGATTGCGAATCAGTTGATTAAAGTTTTAGATGTTTTTGTAAAAATCCGTCATACAGTTTGCAAAATATCACATAGGAGTGCCACAGCAATACCTCAGAGATTGTCTTTTTTGCTGGCATGTAGTGGTATTCCAAAATTAATTCTCTCCCAAACCTATATCATAAAGGAATATATATATATATATACCTGTTTTACAACTCATAGTTCCCTGTTCACTTATTGCAGATTCCCGTATGGAAGATTTTGTTTATTTGAAACTTGATCGCAAGCCGCCAGATCGTCTGAACAATTTCGAGCAGTTGGGAGTGGCGATGGTGGAAGCAGGAAAAGATTTTGGACCTGGGACATCGTATGGTCAGTTGTTTGCAGTGAACTGTGTCCCAGACAAAGAATCAACCGTTTTTAAGTTAGTTTGCTGTCTGGGGTGTCTAAAGCTTTAAAAGAGTAACAGTTATTTTGGAGAGATGCATGTATTAGAGTGTTTTTTGTGCTCTTTTGAAACTAGTTTGTTCAATCTTTTCACTGATCAATCCTCTCCATTGCGTTTACAAAAATATTTCTTAACATTTCAGTTTTTTAAACTATTTTTCAGATTTCATCAACACTTTTTCCATATAATGGTGCACTAGTGCAGGTTACACAACATTCAAAACTTTTTTCTTCCATTTATGCATACTGCATAGCGTTGAATCTAGATTGTGAGTTGCTGAAATTCTTAAAAATAATTTAAGTTCACTTTAATGGGCTTGCTTTAATGTAGTGCGCACCGCCATGATGTCATTAATGCTCAGTGCTCGTGTGTATATATGTGTCACAGCGGCATGTGTGAACTTTTTGAGGTGCAAAATGCTCTTAGCAACTGAGTTAATGAATTTGAAATATTATTCTAAATGGTTATCACATTTCCAAACTGACAACCTGAAGAATCCCGTTTCTAATATAGGAGCCTACTGCCAATGACTAACCTGAATGGGAGCCACAATGGAAATAAAACGGAAATCATAATTGAAGATGTATATAATTTGTAGAACTGGTTAAGTCACATCTTGTGGAAATTAAATTAAATATGTTGTTTCACCAAAATTATGTTGGTCAATGCCTGCCTCCATGCAAAATTTGATTTAAAAACCGCTTAATTTCGCTATAACACACGATGTAATTAAACAATTTGAAAGGACTTAACAGTAACTTGCTTTATCTCAAAAGTCGTATTTTTGACCTGTCTAATAAATTATTCAAATTTGTAGGGAACACTTGATGTTGTAAATTTTCATCACAATGACACGTCACACAATCAAAACTCGCGGTGATATGATGACGTAACATTCACAGACAGCAAATCAGTCGATTTGCTGTCTGGGTTGCTAGACATGGAATCAGCAACGAAATTAAACTTTAATACAGCGAGCTACAAGCCCTATGATGAAATGTCATGTGATGTCTGCTTAATGTCAACTGCAACTGCATTTGTGAATTAGCTGGCTTTATCTTGTGAGTTGTTTAATTCCATTCACAGCAAGCAGTTTGAAATGATTACATTACCTTGAGTTTTATGCGGGATAATAACAAACGTGGCAGACAATCAATCACAGTTTGCTAAGCCGCAAGAAGAAGAATGTGCTTCCACTGTTTGGTGAAACCTGTTTGAAACATTTGCTAGCTGCCTGACAGTTGTTGCCTTCGTTCATTTACCTCCTTCCAGATTTATCTCGGCTTGGCAAGGCAAAGAAATGATGATTGTTCAACGGTGGGGCGCTTGTAACAGCACTTTACAACTTTTCTCTGGTCTGCAGCATATTTTTCCTTGTGAGCAGAGTTGTTTACAGATAACGACGAGAGGAACTTTACAACCCCAACCTCCGGGACCGAGTTTTTGTCTTTGGTTTAAAACCGGTTCAAGTCCAATATATGGAAAAAGGCAGTTCTGATTTCAAACTTTCGAGAGCATTTAATTTTCCGAAATTATTCTACAGAACAAACAATCTATATATGCCACACCTACGTTTCAAGTTATGTGCATTGTGCAAATAGGTTGTGTTCTGATCAATTTGGTAGCTTCCATGCAAAAATTGAATAAGCAGCCTACGTGCTACTCTTTGTCTGTTTCTTAAGGATTGCTGATTGGCTGTTTATTAATAATTCAGCTGTTCAGCTTTTATTTCCTTGTACAATTGTACATGAATGAACTGTGGTGTATTGGAATATGTCATGTGACGTGATCGATTTGAGCAATAATAAATTACATCATTCTTCAAATTTATTCTAAAACCCTTTCCACTAATTGCAAAAGACTTTTTAACAAGTTTTTTTTTTGCTCCGTCATTCTCCAAACCAGACGTTGAAGCGATGTAAGAATGAGCAGTTTTGCTGACTCTGCATCTGCTCTATGCTCATCTAGTGTTTGACACGTTTGCATGAAACAAGCAAACGCTTTCTTAGCTACTTTGTGGTCGCCATTCTTATGTAAAATTCTTTGATGTGATGCCATTGAGTTGCTTTCAAGCCACGCCCCGCTAGAAAATCAGCCGGCTTGCAAACGTTGAGTCACGTAATATGAGGCTAACTTGCTTATTGCCTGGCACACTGGTACAGTAGTGCATTTGATACTTATTCTTACGTGGAAGTTATGCAAGGTTACGACTAGATTGTCACACAAAATTCAGCAATCAGAGAAAGGATGATTCCAACCCACAATTCCCTTGAAATCGTTTTGAGATTTCAACTTCGTCAAAAATTTAAATCTAATGGCTTCAAGTTCAAATTGATATTTTTCGTTTTGCATCCCGATCTTTGTAAAAGCTTAGTATATAATTCGCATTTTTACAAGAAAAAAGTTGTTGCTGTTGCAAGAGTGTTACTGAACTGCGATGGTGTGTTATGCGTCACGCTGTGTAGCACTCTAGTTCATTGAATCAAAGTTTTGACCTTTTTGATGTTTTTAGTATTGTCTTCAATAAGCTGGTAGAATATTTATAGCAATAAAAAAACACCGAATTTCTTCTTTTTTTCGAATTTCAGGAGGAGTTTTATTGAAGACTGGTGAAACGCAGATGAAGCTAGGACAAGCGGAGCAAACATTTCTTCAGACTACCATGCAGAATTTCCTGCATCCTCTCAACAACTTTTTGGAGGGAGACTGCAAGACCATCCAGAAAGAGAGGAAAACTCTTGAGAAGAAGAGACTTGACCTTGATGCCTGCAAGAGTCGCGCCAAGAAGGCCAAAACACTAGAAAGTCGACAGAACGTAAGATACACTCAATTCCATTGTAGTTTGAACATAATTTAACGAGTTGACTCTAACGATGGTTGCCAGTTTACCAACCGATTGCATTTGTGTCTCTCTGGTACCATGGAGAGACACTGTGATGCATGTCACCATCTTGTGGGAGAGCCTCCTCAATTATCTACCTACTGCATGGTCACAAACCTTTGTGGAATGAAACGCTTGTCATATCGCAAGTAATCGAACGGGGTCGGCATGTTGACAGGCTCGCTACATTTGATGCGGCAACGTACTAGATATCAACTGTAATGCTTTTAACTAGTTTCAAATTTGTCTTTTCGTTTTCCACTTCACAAAGTACAAACATTTTTATTTTTTATTTATTTATTTTTATTTTATTTTTTCTTGCCTTCAATCGCACTGCAGTATATAACCTGGTGAAAGTTTATTTTGTATGTTATTCGCTCTGAGGATGCGCATTGTCATGGTGCGCGAAACGTCAGTGAAGCAATAAACCATCTTGTTTGTTGTTAATTTTACTTTCAATTTCATCAGATGAACGTAGCAACTAGTGCTAGAAACGATAATTGTCCTGATGAACACCCAAACTTTTCAGTATTCAAAGTACAAACATTTAATTCTGTTATATATATAAATGTTTTTTCTACTGTGTTTTATGTTGCGACGTCTTTCTATAACGTAGTTGGCAATATTTTTATTTATTTGCTTCAGATATGCACACATGTTACGCAATACACATCCATATGGAATTACATGAGAAAAAAAATCATCGTGTTAATTATTATGTAACGTTTATTAAACAGGAATGTTCAAATAAACAGATTTCTTAATTCTGAATAGATTGCTTTGACAGGCAATCTTGTATGAATCGTCTTTTAATAGCCTGATGGATTTCCGCATTAAAATGCAGTTTTGCGTAAATTTTTGTCTGTCAATGTAGAGTTACTGTAAAAAATTGAACTCCATTTCGTATCTTAGCGATTATCCCTGTGGGTTTTTCTAATGTTGGAAATTGTGGTCTTAATTTGATAACTGCATTTGGAAAGATGCCAGATGCCAAAGAAATATTCTAACATCTGTTGCAGCTTTGTTATACTCCCAGAATCTGGTTTTGCATTGCTTTAACGACACTAAACTAAACACGTTTATACTTTTGTAATTGCTTGACTAGAGTCCAGAAAATTGCCTCTTTTTACATTGATTCAATGCCGGCAGACGTTGAATCAATGTAAAAAGGGACTGATTTGCTGTATGAAAACTCATCCAGGCGGAAAGTGAATTGCGGGTTGCACAGACGGACTTTGACAGACAGCAAGAAATCACAAGACTTCTCCTTGAAGGCGTCAGCAGCACACAGGCAAGTATAGGGCTGGCCCAGCTAGCAGAATTCCTTTTTTTTCACATTAATTTAACGTTTGGAAAGGTTAAATCATTTTAAAAAGGACGTGTTTCCTAGCTGGGAAACTGTCTTGTGTGCAAACGTGTGCACAACACTCCAATAGAATTGCTTTTTTCAAGTATCAACAGTTGCCTTTTAGCAATGCTGAAACAATGCAAAAGTGACAACAATGCTGGATTGTTTGCCAAGTGCTCAGACTGGAATGTATCTACATTTTAGTTCCGTTTATGGAAAGCCACTGTGAACATTGCCACAGCAGCAGTTGTCTTTTACTCTTTTTCACTTCGTTTCTGCAACTACCAAAGTAAGAATGCGAAACTGCAGGAATTACCTATCACAGGCTTTTTCAGTCCCAGAATAAGAATTCTAATCAAACCAAACTTCTGCTGAAAGAGAAAAATGATTTTAAAAAATCGCGTGATTTCCTCCATGATTGTTGGCAGATCCTTATGGAGTAGCTTCACGTTAAAATGTAGTTGGAATTGTGTTATTCGTAAACCTTTAAAACGCAGAAAGACTAAGTTTAGATTACCAGTAGGGCTTGAATACTCTGCACTGCAACTTAAAAATCACTGACCTACCCAGAATATAAATATATTTTAAAAGATCTTGAACAACCGAGTTCTACTTCAAGAGTTCTACTTTCAATTTTGAATCAAGCTGCTTCAACCCATGACACTTTTACAAGGGCTTGGGTTACGATCCTACGGTTACTGAACAAGAGGCATCATTAGATTCCCTAGCCAGGGGTTTTCAACCTGGAGATCGCGAGCTACTTTTCTGGGGGTAGCGAGACGCCTGAAAATCCAGTGTATCGTTTTGAATGTGTTGCCAGAAAAGATTAAACTGTATTTTATTGCAATCGAACTGACTTTAAGGAAAACTCAAAATGAAATTAGAAAGCGCACTTCAGTACAAGATAAAAAACATTCAAGAAAACTTTAATCCGTCATTTTTGCTGTCGGTTATGATGCGGATCTGATTGGAGCAGAACAGAAGACGCACCCGTGCGTCATATGGTTACAATAAATGATGGTTACAATGATGTATATGATGTTACAATGATGTTACAACGTCATATGGTTACAATGATGCTTTAAAGCATCGCAGCCTTGCTGCCACTGTTCTTGTGTGCTTGACACACGCGGCAATACAGAATTATTACCATCTTTTTCTCCCAACTTCGAAGCATGCACTGTCGACTACTTAACCGAGTGGTAACTGTCCCTGGTACGAACTTCGGAAAGGTTTTGATAAGACACTGAATGTCAGGCTACTGAAAGTTGGGCACAAAGATTGACTTCCTTGTCTTCCCGCTCTAACTTATCTTCAACCACCAGACGTCAGCCTGGATGCGAAAAATAGCATCTCTAATTCTCTATACAATATACATGGCGTAACCTTAGCATGTAGCGGCTGCTTAGCAGGGTTAAACTGATGTCTTTGTGTTGCAGGCGCACCACTCTAGAAGTTTGAATGAGTTTGTAGACGCGCAGACGGAATATTATGCGAAGTGCTACCAATACATGAAGGACTTACAAGACCAGCTGAGGTGAGGTGGCTCAGTGCAAAATGTCAAGCCTCTGACTTCTCGATGACTTAACCTAGAAAGTGACGGTTGCGCTCTGCACAGTTAATGCGTTGTAAGGTCACGTGAATCAAAATGATTTTTCGACAATTGCGTAGTCGCGTGGCGAGAGCCCTGGTACGATGCTCGAAAGAGCGTCGGTTCGATACCCTTCAAGAGCGTGCAGTTGTGTCTTCAGCAAGACACCTAAAGACATGCCTGAAGGTGGACACTAGGGTGGCTCTTAAAATTGAGTTTTTGAATTTTGCTTGGAACACCCTTTCAAATGGTGAGGTTGTCAGAAAAAATAACTCTTGCAAATTTTTTTTTAATTTGAAGTTGATTTAGAGGTGGCCCTCCCCCCCTAAAGTTCTGTGCCCTCCCTCGAAATACCAAATCTGCGTATCTCGAAAACCAATTGAGCTAGAGATACAGTTTTTGTGTTAAAAGATGCAGAAAACATGGTTTTCTATCTGCTTTCTGAACATTGAATGCATCTATCTTGAGTAGAAAAGCAGTTATTTGGAAAAAACGCCTTTGACCAAATCTTGATTTTACAACCTTTATTGTGACCACGAAACCGTCTACAAAATTTCGTTTTTTTGTCTTAATTTTTTCACCTTAGAGGAAACACTGGTAACGATATTCATATCAAAATGTAATTCTGGTCAGTATCATACTGGAAGAAGCGATATTATCGACAATATTTCACATATTGCCTTGCGCATCGTGACAGGATGTCTGCGACCTACACCATTGGACAATTTCCCTGTCCTTGCAGGCAACCAACCAGCTGAGTTTCGTCGCGAAGAAGCCATCCTGTCTCTTTCTCGCCGCACTACGAACCCCAACCACTTGCTCCACTCAAATCTCTACGAGTCTGTGAGCGAGCAATCGAGCATCCTCGGCAACTGAAATCGAGACACCCATTTGTATGTGACGCACAACTTCTGATGAAAACCGCTGAAGACCAATCCATCAGCGCGGCTACCTGGGAGAACAACAAATGGAGCTCAGAGTGGAAGAAGAACTCCTCAAGACTCTAAAGTTGTATCTCCGACACCAGCCCCCATCCAACCGGAATGCATAATTTGCCAAGGAAGGCCTGGGTGCGGCTCAACCGCCTGCGTACTGGGCTAGCCTACTGGAGTCAGACTATTTCGCACCAACATGCACAAATTGGGGATGGCTCCATCCGCAATCTGTGAGTGTGGCAAAGAGGAACAAACCACAGACCACACCATCTGTAACTGCGCCAAATGGTGTGCGTGGTCTGCTTGAACTGGATGACGAATCAATGGACGAATCAAAGGATTGCTGCTCGACACCTGCTCAAGCATCTAAACCGCATCGCCACTGCCCAAGAGTGGTAAAAGACAGAGCCCTTGACCCCTGGAGTAACAAAGAAGGTTTAAACGAAGAAGAATAGACAATATTGTTCTTGTTGGAATTTGGAAACAGTTTTCTGTGTTCAGTAACAACTTGCAAAAGAAACTGAAGTTGGTACTCATCTTCAGTTAAGATTTTGTTAAAATCCTGGATTAGACTTAGAGCAACTCCTCTCTCTGCTCTGTCATTGACTACTGAAAGTCCCTTTGCCATGTGTAAAGCTTGAATAAATGCACCATCTTCAGTCCAATGAGCAGGATCCTTTGAAAGTATAATTATTGCTTCATCTTCACCCAACAGCTGAAGAAGCCATTTTGAATTAGAGGTGCAATACTGTTCTAGACCCTTATTGCTAAGAAACGCATCTACTTTGATGCTTGGTCTCCTTGGTGGACGTTCTCCTGTTTCATCTAACATGGTTGCCACCATTAGCTTTTTACTTTCCACAGACAATCGAGAGTCAAACAAGGCTAGTCCAACCATTTCTTCGGACAGATACCATAAATGCACACCAAGCTTTTTGCATAAATCGCCTTTGCCATCCAACAAGTGCGATGCATAGCACCTGAAGCTTGAAAGCGGATTCCACGCTCAGGAGTTTCTCCAAGGAATATGATACAAAACGGGCATTTTAGCTATGCATGAATGCATTAAAGTTTAGGAATACTTATTTCGTTTATTGCTTTACCAGTTTTACCGGTTAGTTTATGAACTTTGTTTATTGAATAGCTTGGGCCACAATACTTGTTTAGCACTGTTTTGTGCTAGAATACCGAAAACAGGTTTTTTCTAAATAACTGCTTTTCTACTCAAGATAGACGCAATCACTGTTCACAAAGCATATAGGAAATCATGCTTTCTGCATCTTTTGACACAAAAACCGTATCTCTAGCTCAAGCAGTTTTTGAGATATGCAGATTTGGTATTTTGGAGGAGGGAGCAAAACTTTAGGGGGGGAGGGCCACCTCTAAATCAATTTCAAATTCAAAAATTTTTTGCAGGAGTTATTTTTTCTGACAACCTCACCTTTTAAAAGGGTGTCCCACACAAAATTCAAATTTTTTTCATTTTTTGCCAAATAAGAGCCACCCTAGTGGACACGAAGATTGTCTTCCTTGCTTTTCCCTCCACTTAATAAAAATCCTCAGCTACTAAAGGTAAGCTTGAACACGACAAAAAACAACTCGTTATTGAATAATTTCGCAGGAGCACCGAGCCGTCGCCCATCTTCAATCGAGTCGGGGCCAACCGTTCCGCAGTACCAGTGAGCGATATTTCCGGGGAAACCGCCACTTCTGCTTCGATTTCCCCGCCGAAGCAAGCTAGGGTGCTGTATGACTACGATGCTGCTGACACCACAGAGCTTTCCCTTCTAGCTGATGAGGTAGAAAATACGAATGTTATAGGCTGCTACATAACTTCAACGTCGTTAGACGGTTGAAGTGATAACAATAGAAATGATTGCTGTGCTTTTGCTCTTGATATAAAATCAAAAACGTATAATATAACACAAAATCAACTCACTGTCTCTGTTTTTCTGTGAAATGGTTCCGTGCCTCAATCCATGGTTGGTAACCAGCCGAGGCTTGCTGATGGCATGAATTGTGCTTCTGCATTGGGACCTTTACGAAAGCTTTCCTAGACGTTGTTTTATCTCAAAGTAACGTTATCTTGCAGATCATCTACGTTCAAGAAGTTCCTGGTTTATCGCCTGACTGGATGATGGGTCGACGTGGTACCAATAAAGGGAAAGTCCCAACTACCTACGTTAACATTCTCCAGTGACGCGTTGGTCTTTGGTTACTCCAAACGACTCCGATGTTTCTACGTTGGTGTAACGTCTGGCGACGTTTGAAAGAAGCAATTTTCTTTGAAAATGCTTAGTGCAGTCTCGACCTAAAAAAGTTTAGACGTATGTGATAAATTTGACTGTGTGTTGTTAATTGAAAGTTACTGACACAATATTGAAACGAAACCAACACAAACAAATGCTGGTTTATTATTTATTGATACTGGAGATAAATTCGGCAACAATGTTGGATATTTCAATGTGCAATTGTATCCCATTATAATCAGGGTTGGGACTATCGATTACGAATCGATATTCGGTAGCGTTATTCTTTTCTTTGTCACTATCGAATCCGTGTTTTCTTTTCTTTTTCAAATAAGTATCGATTAGCTGCTCTTCTTTACTTTTTTGTGCGTTGAATCCGATATTCGATACTTTTCTGTAAAGTTTACAAATAAATAACGTAAAATATTAACCGAATTCCACATTTTTATTAGGCAGACTTTGTCTTCGTATTTTAAGATTGCTGTTGCTCTTCACCCAAATTTCCGTCTAAATTGGACTCCTGAAGTTGAAAAAGGTGCAATTATAACATTGGTTCAAAATACCCTTCTGGAATTTGAACAAACCCAAGCCTCTTGTTCTGAAATGAGTTCTAACTCTGAAGTTGTATAGAAAAATTCGTTTTTCTGGAGATTTGAAGAGAGAGCAAAAAAGAGATTAGCAGAAGGTTCCAAGTCTATAAGAAACTTGTGGCTTTCATGGTGCAACACTGATGATGAATTACCGAAGGATTTGTACAAGCCCTTCATAATGTACAATACAACATTGCCTTCATCGGCCTTCATCGGGTAAGAGGGTGTTGAGCCCAACACGTACTCAACTCTCTGATTCCAACTTTGAGAAAATGGTAATGCTTGCTTCAGCAGTTAGGCACATTACATGACTGCATTTAAAACTGTGGTGGTGATTCTTCTCAGAAGGATTATTATTGCATGACTGCATTTAAAACTATGTTTTGTTACTCCTAGTCCTTTGAGTGGGAAGTATTTTTCACTTCTTTGAATTTTTTTCAATTTGTTACTGCCTTGAGCATTCAGAAAGAGTGGTGGAATATTTTTTTCTTTTCAATATCGATTACTACATTCTTTATTCTTTACTTTTTTTTCTAGTATCGAAATCGGTTAATTCTTTACTTTTTTTGGCACTATCGAATATCGGAATATTCTTTACTTTTTCACTATCGATTCCCATGCCTGATTATAATCCTCCTTTGAAGTAGGGTACCAACACTTCCCCATTGGGTTAAGAAATTAAAATCGTGAGCCTGCAATCAAAAAACGCATTGGCATATGATAACTATGATACCATAGTAACAACCCAGACAGCAAAATCCAACATTTTTACATTGATTCAACGTCTGCAGACGAATCAATGTAAAAATGTCGGATTTTGATGTTGGGAATATTACTGTTCGGGACCCACGCTGTGTTTCTTTCATCGTTGTTTTTCAGTTTGTTGCAAATATAGCTTGAAAGTTGTAAAAAAATAGTATGGTTTAGAAAGATTTATTTTGTTTCAAGGAGCTAGGGCATGACTAGCTCTATGAGCTGGTGCGTGCATTGGGTTGTTAAATGCCACAATCAGTCTCTGAAATGAGAGTTTATTGTTGGCTTGGGGAAGCAGTAGAAAAATTTAAGTTAAAAACGTTCAATCAGACAGTTACCAAACGTTGGAAAAGTCTGCAGCAAACAAAGCCATGATATCACTTGTGTCAGAATAGATTTTTCCATCTTTTGAAATGTTTTGTGTTTAATATTGACGTCATTGTAGAGAGGTGCCGTTTAACTTTAAGTATTATTTGAATTTACATTATTGAAGCGTCAGTTGGCGTAAAAAAATATGTAAAAATATTAGATTTAGCAGATGTGCTGATCGCGTGAGGTTACGTTGAATTTTCTATCACTTTTTTTCACTTTTGTTAATTTTTTTTTTAAAGCTTATTGTTTGTACAAAGCATTTGTTGAATGGAGCTCATTAAAAACCATTACTTCTCGTCTTATTGCAGATTCAATTCTCAAAATTTTCCCCGCTATCACTGCTATTAATTTGATGTTTTTCGTGACAAAAACTAAGGATAAAAGTCGCTATTGTTACATCGTTTCAAGGCATGACAACGTTTCAGCAATGGTAACTTTTGTTGGCTAGTTGTGACCGAGTTCTGTACCGTGCTGGTTTTAATACACTACTCACTCCATTCTATGATGCCACAGCTTGGCAGGCATAGTAGAGAACTGGCCTGTATCATTGCCATCAGCTAAGTGTGAGGTGGCAGGTGGGTATCATAATTTCATACATGTATGATTGTGCAGTCAATCTATGTGCCGTGTTTGTGCTTATGTTCTATCATATTTACGAGACCCAAGTGCACAATGCTTAGTTTATGGAATTATCTGTGAGCATGCAACGACTTGGCGAATACTGAGTTTTTTGTGATATTTGTTGATAAATGCTGTTCAGAGTTCCCAATAGTAGCAATCACTCTTAGGTTTTTCAAAAATGATAAACTTGATCGTTTTTGTGCATATTTGTGATAAAAATATTTGTGCATTGATTTAATACATGGTATTCATCCAGAAAACACAATCTTTTCTTTTTACATCACTTTAAAAATCTCCAAATGTTGAAACGGTATAACACGAAAAGCTTGTGATTGCTGGGCAGCTTGCTTCTAGATCAAATTATTTGCTACATTGATTGCGATGCAGACACATTTTCTCGTATGCAGCGCACAGCTCTTCTAAAGCTTGCCAATGTAGTTTAACTGTGTGTTTTGTCTGGCTGCCATTTGATGAATTACAGTTTAATTACCGTGCAAAATTTAGCCAAATGTATCTTTATTCTTTATGCTGGCAAAAATCGACACTTTTCTCCCATAGTAGCCTATGTAGGTTGGTAGATCCAGACATTCATTACTTTTTCTAATACATGACATGCTGTTTTCAAAGTCAAAACTAGTGTATTGCGTTGTAATTTTAATTATAACTTCATATCAAGAATTGCAATAGTTTAGTTAAATTTTGGCAATTGGTTATGTGGTTTTGTTTGACAAGAAACTGCGTTCAATAAATAGGTTCATGCTCAAAGAGTGTGGTTTACTTCCCGATGTAGATTCGTCGATGCAAACATCGATCAGTGTTTTCGTGTGTGTCTCAAGCATTGACAAAGTTTTGAGGTTAAAGTTCGTCAGGATCCGTTGCGCTCCTCCATAGCAAAATTACCATAAAAACTTTCTGAAATTGTTGTATCGGTGGGTTAGGTAATTTATTGAAAGTTTGTTTTAATTCTGTTATAAAACCACGACAAGGAAATAGAAACCCAGAAGCAAGAAAGTATGAGATCAAACACCAATTAGCTCCAGCAACTGACGAAATTCAGCGTTCGGATTGTATGAAGCTTAAAACTTGGGTAGTGGCCAAAGTTATCTAGTGGTTGTACTCAAACATTGTTTATATTTACGTAGGCAACATAAGCAAAGTATCACTGGTCAGGGGTAAGTCTGGCCACGCATGAAAATATCTGTGTTACAATTGGATAATTTGTGTACACTTAAATGTAGGCTGCTTGGAAGTATAGCAGTGGCGTATATTCAAGGTGTTCACTGAACACCCCAAGAAATCCAGAAAAAAAGAAAATTTCCATCGGTTGTCGATGTTCTTTACTTTTATGATATTCTAACATCTTGCTGCATGCTGATTGCTTTCTTTTCAATTGCAAAACTCGTTCCCTTCTAATTTTAATACTCCAACGTTTGAGGTCATTGCCTTTAATTTTTTTCGGTCATTACCTTTAGGCTGGGTGTGCACTGACAGCTTGGCGAGTGCTATTTAAAATAAACAATTAAGAAAAATGACGTCACAAGGCAGCGAAAACAGCAATGGTTTTAGTTCAGCCGGCTGTTCACTCGCTGATCTGAACACCTTGGCGCGTCATTGGGGGAATCCCAGGCAATAGCAAGTTTTAGCTTGTTGGATTAACGTTTTTTCAGACTCCTGCTGTGTTATGACAAGTAATATTGTTCGTTTTGATGGTCGGAAATAAAAACTGAACTGAAGTATGTGACTTTAGAAATGCAACTTAATGTTTGATATTATTAAGTCTTTCATTCAATAGGCGCTGTCAAATAAATATCTATTTTGTATTCTTCTCCATTCCGACAACATTATTTTTGTAAGGTCTGTTCATGTTCAGAATTTCTGCTGAAAATGCTCTCAGAACGCACCAAATTCAATGTTAATTTTTAAAATTTTCTTGGGGAGGCCCCCAGACCCCCCGCTGTTGCTTTGCCGTCACTGAACACCCTGTCAAAGTGGTCACGGTACGCCACTGGACTATAGTCGCTAAGCTTTGAAAGAAAAACCAACCCCATTAACATACATCTTTATCAGAAAAGTTAATGTGTTAAATTAAGATGGACCTGCCTCATAACATTGTGGGTGTATTTATAATCTGCAGGTCGCTGCAGTACATGGAGCGTCTTGACCGTTAGACAAGGACAATTTTGATTATGAACCAACTGACTGCAGTCATTTGACCCTATTGGAACTCAGCCAGAGTTGATTTTTGCTTTGAACTTTGTAATACAGAAGAAAAAATAATGATGGCAAGGGTGGGAATCGAAATCCACCTTTTGGGGTGAAACAGGCTGTGAGTGTAAGGAATAACTATTTGATTTAATTCGCTCGGCTTGGCATTGAGCACTTTTTGCAGTATTAATAGCATTAATTGTTTGAATCCCGTCTGCTGCAGCGCTGTCTTTACACTAGTTCAGCTAAACTACCAGGATATTCCATGTGCAGTTTTCTGCTATAGTCCAACGAAAGAGTTTGGTCCGTTTTGTATTGAATCAACATGTACAAACGGTCAATGAACGGAAAAAGTGTAACGATAAATATCTTCCGCAAGTCCACGAAATCACTATTTTCGCGCATGCGATCAACACGGCTAGGGCAGCAGGCGCTCTTATGTTCGTTCATTCTTTAATTTCTTCGTCAATGATTCAGCAATCTCCGCTTGTTCGGTCAGAGAATTCAAGGCGGTAGCAGCAGCCTCTGAAGAATTCTGTTGAACAAAAATCAGTCAACGTTCAAAAGCATCACATACAAAGTTGTTCAGTTATGCATGGCATGATTACTTCAATCTACGATCAGTTTTTTAAATTCTCGCCACGATCGCTTGTGGGAGTCTTTACACCCAGACGAGACAAAGCCTCTTTTGAGTTTAAACGTGACAATGCCGCACAGCCTACTTTAGTTCAATTCGTTTTTATTTCTGACCATCACAACGAAAAAAACAATATATGACATAGATAGCAGAGGTCTTTGCAAAGGCTTTGAACCACTGACGACACAGGCTCGGTCAGAGAGATTTACAGTGAAAATTATTAATGTTGGTGTTGCTGCTTATGAATTCCATCCGTTAGATAGCGATAAATGTAGAGTTCGTGTGCAGAGTTTATAAAGACAATGTAAGTTTATCACCATTTCAATCATGTACTCACTGCGGAGGCGGCTTCTTTATCGGTGAGAGCCTGTAGCTTTGGTAAGGTGGATGAAAGTTGCTGTTGAAAAGCCACAGCCATTTCACGTTGCCGATTTCCTAGCTCAAGTGCTTCTTTCTTGATGTCAGAGTAATCTTGCTTGACCTGTGGCGCACACAATGCAACAGGGTAAAGTAGTTAAAAGCAGTAGCGTAGCCAGGAATTTTGAAAGGGGGGGGGGTTTTGACCACCCAACGGCGGGAGGTCTGGGGGGGCTCCCCCAGAAAATTTTGAAAAATTACTTCGAATTTGGTGCATTCTGAGAGCATTTTCAACAAAAATGTGGGTACGAATATTCCTGTAAAATGGTGCTGTCCGGTAGCATAGCAAAAGGATAAGATCATGTTTTCTTCGGCATTTTTCGGAAGTAAAGCTAAGTCTCTGTGTTTTCCTGTTGCTAATTCCTGGCTGAGATGTTTGAATGTTTGGTATTGGCAAAACTCGCTCTTTTAATGCAATTTTGTTTAAAATTAGGCAATTTTTTTTTAGACTGAAAGCATCATTCTCAATATCGTGACGTCACACGCGTGCCAAAGGGGGGGGTTGTAACCCCCAAAACCTATATATATGTCTTAAAAATACAAAATGCATTGCGACGTCACAAACAAAAGCCTTTGCAGCCTTTTGTATGAGCTTCCACTGGTGGCAACCATTGTTAGTTACTGCAGATCACACTTCAGGTAAAAAGTTTTTGCAGTGATTTCTCGTAATGGAGAACATTTAGTTTTTAGCGTGATGGTGGTGACGCGTTACCCCCCAAAGTATTGCATATTACCCCCAGGTTGGGAACCATTGGTCTAAATAAATTTTACTTCATTCAACTTCTGCAAAAGTGATGCTTTGTCTTCAGTGCCGTCCACAGGATTGTTTTCTTGAAGATGTTTAAAAAAATCACTTTCCAATTGACTTTTTATCCTTTCCAAACTCTTTTCTGTATCATCAAACTAAACAAAAATGAGAGATTATGCGTTGATGAAAAGCTATGTTGCAATAATAAGGCAGCAGCCAGGTTACATTTTCATAAAGGCAAATATCTTAGGCTACGTTGCCTGTATTAACTTCATGAAGTTTTGCAAAACACATTCAAATACATTTTTGCAACTCAGATTTTTGAAAAGGATAGTCCACAATAGGGATTGTAGATCATAGGGATGCGAAACTTCATCCGCTTTTGGCTTATCCGCAACACTAGAAGGGTTACGTTTTTTTTTAATTTACAAAATATTTTACTTTTTATGGGTTATATAAGAAGAGTTAAGTTGGTTTTAAAGTAATTTAAGGTTTTTAGTAGAAATCAAGCCTGCAGTAAAGCGTAAAAAAAATGTCAAATTGGCAATTGACCCTTCTAATGTTGAAGGAACAACGGAGTTGCGCGTCCCGTAATGTACCGTCCCTAGTCCACAAAAGCGTAGTTTGTAACAGTTATTACAACACAGTCACACTGCCATACAGCAAATACTATTGGGGTGACTGCATGGGAGTAAAAGACATAAACATTATTTCATTTCAGATTCTTACACAAAACTTGATCATGACTGTAGTGAAAACATTAACGATAAACCAAAGTAGTCCAAGGCGTCTTGCCCTTCTCCAGTTAATGTTAGAGTTATTATTAGGGCTTTGGCACCCCAGGTTACAGTCCTACCAATTGATACTTCATGAATGTGTCGGCAGCAGTGGCCGAGTGGTTAGCGCATTGGGCTCGCAGTCGAGAGCCTGCGTGTTTGATTCCAACCACCCGCACTTGCTGTTGTTTCTCTGGGCAAGAAACTTAACGATAATTGCCTCTACCCAGTGATCGATTTTGAGTAATTGATCTAAATTCGTAATCTAAATTTAAGTCATGAGTAGACAATAGGGTGGGCCGTTTTTGACTTTTTTTCGAAATTCATAAACGGCTAGTCATAAAAAGTGGCACATACATGAAAAAATTACGTGTGCAAAATTTCATCAGTTTGGGGGTGTATCTTCTGCCCCCGCAGGGGGTCAAACTTTCAATTTTTTGAAAAAAAAATAGGAAATTTCACTTTCCGTTTTGACATAATTTTTTTTATAATTTTTCCACTGGCTAGTTATAAATTGTAAGTGGGATGTTATCAGAACTTTCCTATGTAAAGGCATGTTCAAAGCTTAAGGTTTACTGCCCCCGCATCGACGACCAAAATGCTGAATTTTCACAAATTTGAGATGCTATTTTGTCATTGCTCAATAAACAAACTTGTCGCAAAAGGGCGAGATGGTGTTAACGCTGTACGCTCATTTATGTTCTGTCCATTAACTATGCAGGATTGCAGGGTGTTACGAATGAGGTACGAACATCAATAGACCTACATATTTATGATAAAGAATTATAAAAAAAAAAGAATAACCTTTTGAAGTCAAATTCTAGAGGTGGGCCTGAATTTTCTGCAAAATTTGGACCAAATGAAAGAATCTGCAAAGTAAAAATATTTGAAATCGGTTGTTGTAGCCAAAGTGTTCCAATTTTCTGCAATGTACTTGTCCGCAGGAAAATCGTGTCCCTGTTACAGAACAACAGTTCCTTCTTGATCAAAGAACAACTCGCATAGTGGTGATTGATAAACATGATAAATCGGCCACAAAATCTAATTTTAAACGTTTTCCGAGGAGAGTCGCAAGATAAGAACAATTCCGTTCGAAGACCCAGGAGCAGGCACAAGTAGCGCTTTGGTTAAAACACCTTTAACTTCTTATTGAAGCTCAGAAACTTTGTCATCCAATGAAGAACGCTGCGAAGATTTTGATTATCACCCAGTTTTGCCTCGAAAAACCATAGAAAAAGCAAGGTTACTTCCAGTTTAGTAGTATTTGCTGAATCATGCGATCGTACTGGTATTTCAGATAGGTCTGCAGCACTTACTGCTTCATCATTTCTAAAAGATGCGGGAGTTGTAACGGATAGCGAATCTCAATCAGTCATAGATAAAAGCAAAGTGAGAAGAGCGAGAAAAAAAATGAGGTTTACAACTCAAATGGAAAGTAGGCATATCATGTGCATAAATTGGCAAAGCATATATTTTGATGGCCGAAAAGATTAAACCATCAAGCAAAATGAAATTGCTGGGCCACTTCGAAAACATTTCGCAGTTGAAGAACACATTACTTTACTTGAGAAGCCAAGTTTTCATTTCATTGGTCATTTTACTGCAGCCAACGGATCTAGTGTGTCAGTAGCTACCGGGATTCTTGAATATCTTGGATCCAATAAAATTAGCTACGATAATGTAATGGCAATTGGATGCGATGGAACCGCAATAAACACAGGTCAAAAAGGCGTCGTGATAAAGCTCCTGGAAGATCATTTCCAAATTCCACTTCAATGGTTAATATGCCTACTCCATAGTAATGAATTGCTTCTTAGGCATCTTATAAAAGATATTGGCAATACTAGCAGACCTGATAGCTTCACTAGGCCCATTATAAAGCAGCTAGCCACAGTCACACAACTAGATGTTGTAAAATATAAAGCAGTTCCTGCACCAGGGATTGAAATTGATGAAAATGACCTCAGCACTGACCAAAAATATCTTCTACACATGCAAAGAGCAGTGAAAATTGTAGATTTATCAATTCATTTCGCATATAGGAGTCCAGGTATGATGAACCACTCAAGATAGTTGAACACAGCCAATAGAATTCTACGTTTATATGTTGCATCTAACGCGTCAGCTGTATTGGTGGAATGTGTGGACTATAGGCTATTATGAATGTTTATATTCCAGTATGGTTTGCCATTATAAAGGAAAGCAATTTCACTAATGGCCCAAAACATTTCTTTAAAAGTCTATACACTCTGCTCAGAAGCTATCGAATAAACCCCCAATATCCTCAACAAAGTAATATACAGGAATGCGTTTTATGCCCATTCTGAAAACATTTGTAAATGTTTGTAAATGACAAATTTGTGTAAACAAAATCATGATAACAATTCACGTGGAACTGTACAGTACATTCCATTTACGGAACCTGCAGATCATATTGATTTTATTCTGAAGTAAATTATAGGTTGCGTTTTATAGCTGCAACTGATCAAACGTAGGCTACTATTGCTTTAAGTTTAAGCAAGACTACGTCTTATGGTTTGTCAGTTCGTATCATCCTGCAAAGTTAGTGGACAGAACATAAATGAGCGTACAGCGTTAACACCATCTTGCCCTTTTGCGACAAGTTTGTTTATTGAGCAATGACAAAATAGCATCTCAAATTGGTGAAATTTCAGCATTTTGGTCGTCAATGCGGGGGCAGTAAACCTTAAGCTTTGAACATGCCTTTACATAGGAAAGTTCTGATAACATCCCACTTACAATTTATAACTAGCCAGTGGAAAAATTATAAAAAAAATTATGTCAAAACGGAAAGTGAAATTTCCTATTTTTTTTCAAAAAATTGAAAGTTTGACCCCCCTGCGGGGGCAGAAGATGCACCCCCAAACTGATGAAATTTTGCACACGTAATTTTTTCATGCATGTGCCACTTTTTATGACTAGCCGTTTTTGAATTTCAAAAAAAAGTCAAAAACGGCCCACCCTAGTAGACAACCGGAAACAGACATTCGGCTGCAGCGTGGGTCAGGTGTACGTCGGAAGGCGTACACCGATGCATAGCGCTCAAGTCCGCTTTCCCGCAATGTAGGATAAAGATATGGAAAACAAACAAAATGTGAAATTTATTTGCTTTTCTACTTTGTTCGAATGAGTAAATACTCAAGTTACAGAAGTTATTGTAAATTTCAGAACGTCATGTAGGTTCTCTTGCCCCTTGGCCATGCAGTCGACAATCATAACACATGCCATCAGAGTAAAGACACAAAATACATGACCAGTAAACACTGCAACCGGCTTGAAAACATAACATGACTTTTCAGCAGACAACTATTTAAGTTAAATAGGTAGCGGGTAGCGGTAGCGAGTAGCGCGCTACTTTAAAAGTAGCGGGTGCCCACCTCTGTATTTAACCAACTTACCAAGCAAAGAAAGTGTTGAAAACCTACCTTATTTAGAACATTAACTAAATCTTCTTCCATGTTCTCTGTCAACACTCAACAAGAGTACATTCGTTAAAGAAATTGAACAATAGGAAAACCTTACATATACCAATGATGTGCATAAGGTATCATCAAAAAAGAGATAAGCTTTACAAAAATTCAACATCATAATTCCCAAAAACATTTTCAGTTTTGTAATCACAGTTAAACATGGGTAGTCTAACTCTCTTTACACAACTGTGAGATACCTACTGAATTACACGAACCCTAGGGTTCACCATGCACAGGGTAATTCACATTTAATCATAGTTTGAAACAAGAATGTTCCATAACAAAAGTAATACAGAATCGTTTACTTTGATTTTGTTTGAGCACCAATGCAACTTCATATACCATCATGAACTAAAAATTAAAAGATTACTTTGCATCGTTCCAAATGCAAATGTTTGGAACGATGCCAGATGCCGAAGAAATATTCTAACATCTGTTGCAGCTTTATTATACTCCCAGAATCTGGTTTTGCATTGCTTCAAGGACTAAAACACGTTTTAATTGCTTGACTTTAGTCCAGGAAATTGCCTCTTTTTACATTGATCCAATGCCGGCAGACGTTGAAACAATGTAAAAAGGGACTGACTTAGTGTATGAAAACTCATCCACGAGGAAAGTGAATTGCGGATTGCACAGACGGACTTCGACAAACAGCAAGAAATCACAAGAATTCTCCTTGAAGGCGTCAGCAGCACACAGGCAAGTATAGGGCTGGCCCATCTAGCAGAATTCCTCCTTTCCACATTGATTCAACGTCTGGAAACGTTAAATCATTTTAAAAAGAACGCGTTTCCTAGCTGGGAAACGGTCTTGTGTGCAAACGTGCACAACACTCCAATCGAATTGCTTTTTTTTTAAGTACCAACAGTTGCTTTTTAGCAATGCTGAAACAATGCAAAACTGACAACTATGCTGGATTGTTTGCGAAGTGCTTAGACTGGAATGTATCTACACTTTAGTCCCGTTTATGGAAAGCCACTGTGAACATTGCCACAGCAGCAGTCCCCCTTTTCACTTCGTTTCTACGATTACCAAAGTAAGCATGCGAAACTGCAGGAATTCCCAATCACATACTATTTTAGTCCCAGAATAAGAATTCTAATCAAACCAAACTTCTGCTGAAAGAGCAAAGCGATTTTAAAAAATCTTGTGATTTCCTCCATGATTGTTGGCAGATCCTTATAGAGTGGTTACAGGTTAAAATGTAGTTGGAATTGTGTTATTAGTAAACCTTTAAAACGCAGAAAGACTAAGTTTAAATTATCAGTCGGGCTTCAATACTCTACACTGCAACTTAAAAACCACTGACCTACCCAGACAGCGTGATCCTTCATTTTTTGCTGTCTGGATATGGTGTGGATCTGATTGAAGCAGAACAGAAGACGCACCAGTGCGTCGTTTGGTGACAACATATTTCTTCAAACTCCGCAGCCTTGCTGCCACTGTTCTTGTGTGCTTGACACACGCGGCAATACAGAATTATTACAATCTTTTTCTCCCAACTTTGAAGCATGCACTGTCGACTACTTAACCGAGTGGTGACTGTCCCTGGTACGAACTTCGGAAGGGTTTTGATAAGACACTGAATGTCAGGCTGCTGAAAGGTGGGCACAAAGATTGACTTCCTTGTCTTCCCGCTCTAACTTATCTTCAACCACCAGACGTCAGCCTGGATACGAAAAATAGCATCTCTAATTCTCTATACAATATACATGGCGTAACCTTAGCATGTAGCGGCTGCTTAGCAGGATTAAACTGATGTCTTTGTGTTGCAGGCGCACCACTCTAGAAGTTTGAATGAGTTTGTAGACGCGCAAACGGAATATTATGAGAGGTGCTACCAATACATGAAGGACTTACACGACCAGCTGAGGTGAGGTGGCTCAGTGCAAAATGTCAAGCCTCTGACTTCTCGATGACTCAACCTAGAAAGTGACGGTTGCACAGTTAATGCGTTGTAAGCTCACGTGAATCAAAATGATTTTTCGACAATTGCGTAGTCGCGTGGTGAGAGCCCTGGTACGATGCTCGAAAGAGCGTCGGTTCGATACCCCTCAAGGGCGTGCAGTTGTGTATTCAGCAAAACACCTAAAGACATGCCTGAAGGTGGACACGAAGATTGTCTTCCTTGCTTTTCTCTTAATTGAAATCCTCAGCTCCTATGCGTAAACTTGAACACGACAAAAAACAACTCGTTATTGAATAATTTCGCAGGAGCACCGAGCCGTCGCCCATCTTCAATCGAGTCGGGGCCAACCGTTCCGTAGTACCAGTGAGCGATGTTTCCGGGGAAACCGCCACTTCTGCTTCGATCACCCCGCCGAAGCAAGCTATAGGGTGCTGTATGACTACGATGCTGCTGACACCACAGAGCTTTCCCTTCTAGCTGATGAGGTTGTACTACATAACTCAAACGTCGTTAGACGGTTGAAGTGATAACAATAGAAATGGTTACTGTGCTTTCGCTCTTGATATAAAATCAAAAATGTATAACACAAAATCAACTCACTGTCTTCTGTGAAATGGTTCTGTGCCTCAATCCATGGTTGGTAACCAGACGAGGCTTGTTGATGGCATGAATTGTGCTTCTGCATTGGAACGTTAGGAAAGCTTTCCTAGACGTTGTTTTATCTCAAAGTAACGTTATCTTGCAGATCATCTACGTTCAAGAAGTTCCTGGTTTATCGCCTGACTGGATGATGGGTTGACGTGGTACCAATAAAGGGAAAGTCCCAACTACCTACATTAACATTCTTCCGTGACGCGTTGGTCTTTTGGTTATTCCAAACGACTCCGATGTTTTACGTCTGTGTAACGTCTGGCGACGTTTGAAAGAGGCAATTTTTTTTAGAAAGGTCTTTAATGCTTAGTGCAGTCTCGACCTTTAAAAGTTTAGACGTATGTGATAAATTTGACAGTGTGTTGTTAATTGAAAGTTACTGAAACAATATTGAAGCAAAACCAATACAAACAAGTGGTGGTTTATTATTTATTGATGCTGGAGATAAACATTTCAATGTGCAATTGTATCCCATTATAATCCTCCTTTGAAGTAGGCCACCAACATTTTCCCATTGGGTTAAGAAATTAAAATCGTGAGCCTGCAATCGAAAAACGCATTGGCATGATAACTATGATACCATAGTAACAACCCAGACAGCAAAATCCGACATTTTTACATTGATTCAACGTCTGCAGACGAATCAATGCAAAAATGTCGGATTTTGCTGTCTGGGAATATTACTGTTCGGGGACCCACGCTGTATTTCTTTCATCGTTGTTTTTCAGTTTGTTGCAAATACAGCTTGAAAGTTGTAAAAAAATATTATGGTTTAGAAAGATTTATTTTGTTTCAAGGAGCTAGGGCATGACTAGCTCTATGAGCTGGTGCGTGGATTGTTAAATGCAGCAATCATTCTCTGAAGTGTATTGAGAGGCTGGAGATTTTCTAATTTCCACCACGGCTACCTGAAGATGCGGCCTGATTTGTCACAATGTGATTACTGTCTGACTGAAATAGTTTGTATTGCTTTTTGCTGAGTCGCAATGATATAAAAGTCGATTGTTGCCTTGGGTTAGCAGTAGACAAATTTAAGACGTTCTATCAGACAGTTACCAAACGTTGGCAAAATCTAGAAAAGTCTGCAGCAAACAAAGCCATGATATCACTTGTGTCAGAATAGATTTTTTCATCTTTTGAAATGTTTTGTGTTTAATATTGACGTCATTGTAGAGAGGTGCCGTTTAAGTATTATTTGAATTTACATTATGAAAGCGTCAGCTGACGTAAAATATATGTAAAAATATTAAATTTGGCAGATGTGCTAATTGCGTAAGGAAAATTCAATTGCGTTGAATTTTCTATCACTTTTTTTCACTTTTGTTAGTTTTTTTTTATTAAAACTTATTGTTTGTACAAAGCATTTGTTGAATGTAGCTCATTAATAACCATTAATGCTCGTCTTATTGCAGATTCAATTCTCAATTTTTTTCCCGCTATCAATTTGATGTTTTTCTTGACAAAAACTTAGGATAAAAGTCTCAATTGTTACATCGTTTCAAGGTATGACAACGTTTCAGCAATGATAACTTTTGTTGGCTGGTTGTGACCGAGTTCTGTACCGTGCTGGTTTTAATACACTACTCACTCCATTCTATGATGCCACAGCTTGGCAGGCATAGTAGAGAAATGGCCTGTATCATTGCCATCAGCTAAGTGTGAGATGGGTATCATATTTTTATACATGTATGATTGTGCACTCGTGCAGTCAAACTATGTGCCGTGTTTGTGCTTAAGTTCTATCATATTTACGAGGCCCCAAGTGCACAATGCTTAGTTTATGGAATTATCTGTGAGCATGTCACGACTTGGCGAATACTGAGTTTTTTGTGATATTTGTTGATAAATGCTGTTCAGAGTTCCCAATAGTTGCAATCACTCTTAAGCAATGGCTTTTCAAAAATGATAAACTGGATCGTTTTTGTGCATATTTGTGATAAAAATATTTGTGCATTGATTTAATACATGGTATTCATACAGAAAACACAATCTTTTCTTTTTACATCACTTGAAAAATCGCCAGATGTTGAAACGGTATAACACGAAAAGCTTGTGATTGCTGGGCAGCTTGCTTCTAGATCAAATTATTTGCTACATTGATTGCGATGCAGACACATTTCCTCGCATGCCGCGCACAGCTCTTCTAAAGCTTGCCAATGTAGTTTAACTGTGTGTTTTGTCTGGCTGCCATTTGATGAATTATAGTTTAATTACCGTGCAAATTTTTGCAAATGTTTCTTTGTGCTAGCAAAAATCGACACTTTTCTCGCATAGTAGCCTATGTAGGTTGGTAGATCCAGACATTCATTACTTTTTCTAATACATGATATGCTGTTTCAAAGTCAAAACTAGTGTATTGCGTTGTAATTTTAATAATAACATCATTTCATATCAAGAATTGCAATAGTTCAGTTAAATTTTGGCAAGTGGTTATGTGGTTTTGTTTGACAAGAAACTGCGTTCGATAAATAGATTCATGCTGAGAGAGCGTGGTTCACTTCCCGATGTAGATTCGTCGATGCAAACATCGATCAGTGTTTCCGTGTGTGTCTCAAGCATTGGCAAAGTTTTGAGATTAAAGTTCGTCAGGCTCCGTTGCGCTCCTCCAAAGCAAAATTACCATACAAACTTTCTAAAATTATTGTATCGGTGGGTAAGGTAATTTGTTGAAAGTCGGTTATAATTCTGTTATACAGTATAACCACGCCAAGGAAATAGAAACCCAGAAGCAAAAAAGTATGAGACCAAACTCCAATTAGCTCCAGCATCAGACGAAGTTCAGCGTTCGGATTGTGTGGAGCTTGAAACTTGGGTAGTGGCCAAGTTATCTCCTAGTGGTTGCACTCAGGGCCTCTGAGAGAAATTTTCACTAGGGGTACGAAGAGTTACTTCAGCCCCCCCCCCTCTCACTCCGGGCCCCCTTTGTCGGGCAAAACGACTGACTTTTGTTTAGACGTACTACACATCATTCAACATTTTACTGTTGATATATGTGCACAATAATAGTATCAGGCGGCAAAAAACTATTATTTAATGTTTTGTGCTGTGCATATCATGTGATCTGTCCCTCGCCAATTTGTGTAGCCTATCCTGCATTGAATTCGTGTGTCAGTTGTTGATGGTGCTGTTGAGAGGTGTTGCTTGTAGAGCTTTAATGTAAAATTTTAAAATTCATTTATTAATTACTTTTAGATGTAGCCTATAGTTATTTCTGATGAGGACACTATGTGGTGTCGAAAACGTTGAATTTAAGCTTAGTAAGTTAGTTTTTTTTTCTTTTTTTTTTGTGTGTTTGATCAAAAATGTTAAATTCGTTAACGTTAATGAGTGTTACATTTATCTGGTACAAGTCAAGCTCTCTACCAAGGCTCAAACATAACATCTTGTTAAAACATAAACAAATTAATCATCTGACCAATAACCTTTCATTAACTTTTGCATTCACCACTGGCCTAGCAGAGGTAAACGACGTCAGTCTTTTTTTACTCCGGCTCCGAAAGTATTGACTCCGGCACCTGCTTCAACTCCGAAGTTTGTTTGAAGTGAAATAAGCGTGAAACTACCTTTGCTAAATATTTTTTTAAAAAACACAAAACACCCGGGCTTTTCTCAAAACTGCTTTTGCTACACTAGGCTATACCCAGGGGCGCCGGAACGATTTTTGACTGGGGGGGCAAGATTACAAAAAAAGGGCACTTTTGTTTACTAAAAGGCCAATTTTTTTTCAAGTTTTAAGATAAGATATAGCCTAGCGATAATGCTAATCTATCAGCTCACTATGTATTGAGTAATGATAGCCTACAAGTGTTCGGTATACAAAGAAGGGCATCATGCTATGTTATAATGATGTAACCTACTGTCAAGCCTTAAAGCAGCCTGCGGCCATGGCCGCTAAGTAGTGCTTGAATGACCGCCGGTGCTACCTCCTCAATCGGCCAAGTTTGGCCACCGGTCTCTTCTAGCCAATTATTTAATTTTGCAATAGAATGATCGTGGATTAACTGTCGAAACTAGGCTATGTAGTAAGTTATCAAAGAGTGACGCAAGATTAGGTCAGCGCATCATAATCGCCACTGTTGCATTGTGCAGGAATGTTTGTTATTGATGGAATACTGTATATCCATCTGCGATCACCAGCGCTGCAGCCTAAGTCTTGTTTGTAATTCCCGACGTTTATTTTAACAAAGTCTTAATCCAAAGTGCTAATTTACATCGGCAGGCAACATTGTCGCTTTTATGTCGATTCGATGTTGTCGAAAATTGAATCGTTCTTAAAAAGGAGAACTAGGTTAGTTGACATCCGAGGGGAAAACATTTTTTGATCATATTTTGCAAAAATCATGCTTCTTTCAGTAATGTCCTTTACATCATTGAAATACTTATTTTATTACCTTGCCGTCATCGTCAACACATGTCGAACGTTGTTTTTCGTTGCTAAAAAGAATTCCAGGGGAGTGGCGAACTTCTTTAAAATCAGCCACATTAGAGACACTCGTGCGAGTGTCGTTAGATGGTCCCGCAGCAGTACTGGATTACAATCCCGATAAAGCAGTTATTGCTTGGTGCAACGATTCTATTATAGGACGTCGCTCAGGCCCAGACTTCAACAACGCTAAGTGAGCATTTTAGCATTGTTGCAAGTTTAATTCTATTTACTTGTGCTATCGTTATTTTTATTTTGTATTTTGGCCTCCAAGCACGCAGATTTGGCCGCCGAGAAGAAGCTCCCGGTAGGCCACGATGGCTGCCGAAAAAAAAACGAGTTTTAAGGCCTGTACTGTGTTGCAAAAGTTTGTGCCGTAAATATTATTTTGAGGCAAAAATGAAAGATTATAATTAGGCTAAAAGCGAATAGCTGAAATTTTTATATTGCAAAATGTGCAGTAGCTTACATGACTTTAAAAGAAGGGCACCATTGCCCCCCCTGCCCCTATATCTGCAAAAAAATTGAGGGCAGGGGGGGCATTCGCCCCCCCGCTTCCGGCGCCCCTGGCTATACCCCTCCCCCCCAGACAGGAAACTAACCAACTTTTATGACTTCATTTAGGGTGCTTTTAACAGACATTTTTGCCGGCAAAGCATTAAATCACCACTTTGGGTTCCTAATTTGCTCGCCACTCAATTACCTTTCCGGGTCCCCTTTTTGCTACATTACGGGCCCCCCAGGACTAAAGAATAACAACTTTTATGCTTGAATTTACTCGTTTAGGATGGTTTTAACCAAACATTTTTGCGCGTAAACTATAAAATCACAATTTCGGGTCCCCACCAAACACAGACCAGGGCCCTCAAGGGTACGCCGTACCCCCCTCTCATAGACCTTGGTTGCACTCACCAGTAGCGTAGCCAGGAATTTTGAATGGGGGGGTTTTGACGACCCGGCGGCGGAGGGTCTGGGGGGTCTCCCCCAGAAAATTTTGAAAAATTACTTTGAATTTGGTGCATTCTGAGAGCATTTTCAACAAAAATCTGGGTATGAATATTCCTGTAAAATGGTGCTGTCCGGTGGCATAGCGAAAGGATAAGATCATGTTTTCTTCGGCATTTTTCGGAAATAAAGCTAAGTCTCTATGTTTTCTTGTTGCTAATTCCTGGCTGAGATATTTGAATGTTTGGTATTGGCAAAACTCGCTCTTTTAATGCAGTTTTGTTAAAAATTTGGCAATTTTTTTTAGACTGAAAGCATCATTCTCAATATCGTGACGTCACACGCGTGCCAAAGGGGGGGGGGGTTGTAACCCCCAAACCCCCCCCCTGGCTACGCCACTGGCACTCACACATTATTTAGATTTACGTACATAACCAAAGTATCACTGGTCATTAAGTGTGGCCACATATAAAAATATCCGTGTTGCAATTGGTTAGTTTGTGTACTTGTGTAGGCTACATGGGGCTATAATCGCTAAGCTTTGAAAGAAAAACCAACTTCACATGTATCTTTATCAGAAAATTAATGAGTAAAATTAAGATGGAGTGTTTTAACCGTTAGACAAGGACAATTTTGTTTATGAATCAGCTGACTGCAGTCATTTGACCCTATTAGAACTCAGCCAGAGTTGATTTTTGCTTTGAACTTTGTAATACAGAAGGAAAAATAATGATGGCAAGGGTGGGAATCGAAATCTACCTTTTAGGGTGAAACAGGCTGTGAGTTATAACTATATTTGATTTGACTCGCTCTGCTCGGCATTGAGCACTTTTTGTAGTATTAATAGCATTTATTGTTTGAATCCCATCTGCTGCAGACTACAAATACGCATACGGTGGCCTTTCCACCGATCACATCTTCGTGAAACTGTGGCAATGGCAGAGCGCTGTTTTTACACCAGTTCAGCTAAACTACCAGGATATTCCATGTGCAGTTGTCTGCTATAGTCCAACGAAAGAGTTTGGTCCGTTTTGTATTGAATCAACATGTACAAACGGTCAATGAACGGAAAAAGTGTAACGATAAATATCTTTTAAGACACGTTGTTCAAAACACAAATATCACATGAAATTGACATGATTTTGCATTCACCGGTACCAGAAAACTTAGTTTTATTTAATCTTTATCACGTTTGCAAAACCAAAACTACGACACATTAAAATAAAACACGCACTTGGACTCTAGTCTGGTAACTGGACCGATTGTGGCGAATTATTGGAAAATATAAAAAAAAATTGAAATTGTCAAGCAATGATTTGACTACAGATGTGCTATAGCCTAACGTTCTTACTCTACTAGCAAGTCCAACAACTTGGCGAGTCCTTGAAGATTCTTGTGCTGTCCACTTTGCTTGAGAACGCAAAGCATCGGGTTTTCACCAAGTTCAGTTCGATTTCTTAGTGCTATAACTATGTGCTTCAGAGCCACCGATTTAAATCGCTTGATAGAGTTAGGGGGATGTTTAAATGTCACACTACGCTCTGAGATGGTGTTTGTGTTTGGAAACGAGGAATGATTTCATAGAGTTTGTTGACAAAAAAATGACGGAATCCTGTCTAGGAAAGATCGCAGTCTTCTGATTTAGCACAATGTTTGCACCAATATTATACATTGGTACCACGTTTGCCGGCTCGCAAGTCCACGAAATCACTATTTTCGCGCATGCGATCAACACGGCTAGGGCAGCATGCGCTCTCATGTTCGTTCATTCTTTAATTTCTTCGTCAATGATTCAGCAATCTCCGCTTGTTCTGTCAGGGAATTCAAGGCGGTAGCAGCAGCCTCTGAAGAATTCTGTTGAGCAAAAATCAGTCAACGTTCAAAAGCATCACATACAACGTTCAGTTATGCATGGCATGATTACTTCAATCTACGATCAGTTTTTTAATTCTCGCCACGATCGCTTGTGGGAGTCTTTACACCCAGACGAGACAAAGCCTCTTTGAAGTTTAAACCTGACAATGTCGCAAGACGCATAGCCTACTTGCAAAGGCTTTGAGGCACTGACGACGCAGGCTCGGTCAGCGAGATTTACAGTGAAGATTACACTGCGTCACAAAAAAATATGGTATGTCGGTAACTGAGATACCAATATCCATTCTAGACGTAGTTTTGGGCGCTGATTTCGAATCTGAAATCGGTTTTGCTCTATCACGTCAGGTTGTTGAGTTATTCACAATTTTTATTTTCTCCAAATTGGCTTATAGTTGATTATATTGGCAATTGCTAGTGTGCCTCTAAATCGCTTTATTGCCTGCAAAGTTGCTTTTATTGATTAAAAAAACATGACTGTTCTAGGCTACTACACAATAGACATGAAAAACCGTCAGTTCCAGTGGCCTACAGTACCAAGACCAAAGAAACATATGAAGCAATGAAGAATTTGCTAACATGCATCAGTTATGAAAACCATAAATGGCATATATGTGGTGACCTAAACGTTGTTGGACTCTTACTTGGTTTGCAGCTGGGTTACACTAAGTACATGTGTTTCCTTTGTTTGTGGAATAGCTGGGCAGATGAACAGCACTATAGTACAGAAAAATGGCCCACCCGTGCAAATTTCAACCCAGGCAATTTCAATCTGCAACATCAGCCATTAGTTGATGCGAACAAAATTTTCCTTCCTCCACTCCACATAAAACTTGGTTTGTTCAAAAATTTTGTGAAAGCCATGGATAAACAAAGTGATGGATTTAAATATATTTGCGAGATATTTTCTTACAAATCTGACGCAAAGCTGAAGCAAGGAATCTTTGTTGGACCAGAAATAAGAAAATTGTTGAAAGATGAAATTTTTAAAAGCAAATTGACTCCACAACAACTTGTGGCCTGGAACGGTTTCTTTTTGGTTGTTGAAAATTTTCCTGGTAAGCACAAAGCAACCAATTACAAAGAAATTGTCAACCAAATGCTAAAGTCATATGAAGCAATGGGGGGTCGGATGTCGCTGAAAATGCATTTTTTGCATAGTCACCTAAATTTTTTTCCACCCAACAATGCTGATGTCAGTGATGAACATGGAGAGAGGTTTCATCAAGACATTAAAATCATAAAAGAAAGATACCAGGGGAATGTCAATCCTTCCATGATGGCTGACTTTTGTTGGTCTCTTCAAAGAGACACCAATGAAGACCATCAAAGGAAGAGAAGATGCCCACAGCATTTCTGAAATGTTCAATGAGAACCTTTTTTCTGCAAAAAATGACTGATATCTTGGTCTTATAACGTAGCCTTTATGCTAAAAGACGACTTTTTAAGCTAACAAAAGTTTGTTAATTGTGATATTTGTTAAGTGTTTGCGATTGCATTTAATTTGTTCGTATATGCTGCATATCAATTAACAACAAGCTTAAAAATAGTTTTGTTTGTTTGTTTGTTTATTTGTTTATCTTTATCCTGCATTGCGGGAAAGCGGACTTGAGCGCTATGCATCGGTGTACGCCTTCCGACATACACCTGACCCACGCTGCAGCCGACGGCAATGTCTGTTTCCGGTTGTCTACTCTACTTATGACGTAAATTTGGTACTACCCATTACTCGAAATCGATCACTAGGTAGAGGCAATTATCGTAAAGTTTCTTGCCCAGAGAAACAACAGCAAGTGCGGGTGGCTGGAGTCGAACATGCAGGCTCTCGACTGCGAGCCCAACGCGCTAACCACTCGGCCACGGCTGCTGTCAATTGATGCAAATATTCGTAAAGTTAGGCTCCTTACGGCATATTATTTTTCATGTTGAATTGAATTTTTGATTGGCAGTGATTAAAAGAAATTTCCAGACTCTTTCATGAATTTAAAAAGACTTTTTGACTGCGGCAAAAGAGACATTATAACAAAATTGACCCAATTTTCAAAAATTTAAAAATAATAAATTGTGAATAACTCAAAAACCTGACGTGATAGAGCAAAACCGAGTTCAGATTCGGAATCAGCGCCCAAAACTACGTCTAAAATGGATATTGGTATCTCAGTTACCGACAGGCCATATTTTTTTGTAACGCAGTGTTATTAATGTTGGAGTGTTGCAGCTTATGAATATTTTTCCATCCGTTAGATACTGATAAATCTAGAGTTCACGTTCAGAGTTTATAAAGACAGTGTAAGTTCATCACCATTTCAATTATGTACTCACTGCGGAGGTGGCTTCTTTATCGGTGAGAGCCTGTAGCTTTTGTACGGTGGATAAAAGTTGCTGTTGGAAAGCCACAGCCATTTCACGTTGCAGATTTCCTAACTCAAGTGCTTCTTTCTTGATGTCAGAGTAATCTTGCTTGACCTGTGGCGCACACAATGCAACAGAGGTAAGTAGTTAAAAGGGATAAGAAAGCTTATAAAACACTTCGAGAATTTCCAAAATAAAGGGATGTGGTTATCACAACCAGAGTCCAGCAATGTTTATTGGGTTACAAGGTCTAAATAAATTTTACTTCATTCAACTTCTGCAAAAGTGATGCTTTGTCTTCAGTGCCGTCCGCAGGATTGTTTTCTTGAAGATGCTTCAAAAAATCACTTTCCAATTGACTTTCTATCCTTTCCAAACTCTTTTCTGTGTCACCAAACTAAACAAAAATGAGAGATTATGCGTTGATGAAGAGCAATGTTGCAATAATAAGGCAGCAGCCGCCAGCCAGGTTATATCTTCATAGAGGCAAATATATTACGTTGCCTGTATTAACTTTATGAAGTTTTGCAAAAACACATTCAAATACATTTTTACAACTCAGAATTTTGAAAAGGATAGTCCACAAAAGCGTAGTTTGTCAGTTATTACAACACACTGCCATACAGCAAATACTATTGGGGTGACTGCATGGGAGTAAAAGACATAAACATATTTTATTTCAGATTCTTACACAAAACTTGATCATGACTGTAGTGAAAACATTAACGATGAACCAAAGTAGTCCAAGGTGTCTTGCCCTATTACACTTAATGTCAGAGTTAGTGTTAGGGTTTTGGCAATTGGCACCCTAGGTTACAGTGCTACCAATTGACACTTCATGAATGTGAAATTTATTTGCTTTTCTACTTTGTTCAAATGTGAAAATATTCAAGTTACATCAGTTATTGTATATTTCAGAACGTCATGTAGGCTCTCTCACTCTTTGGCCATGCAGTCGACAATCACAACACATGCCTTCAGAATAAAGACACAAAATACATGACTAGTTATAGTAAACACTGCAACCAGCTTGAAAGCATAACATGACCTTTCAGCAGACAACTATAACCAACTTAGCAAGCAAACAAAGTGTTGAAAACTTACCTTCTTTACAACATTATCTAAAGCTTCTTCCATGCTCTCTATCAACACTCAACAAGAGTACATTCATTAGGAGAAGAAATTAATAATAGGAAAACCTTATATATCAATGCTGTGCAAAGGCATTATCAAAAGAGATAAGCTTTACAAAAGTTCAACATCATAATTCCGAAAAACATTATCAGTTTTGTAATCACAGTTAAACATGAGTACAGTAGTACTAGTAGTACAGTGGGTACTCTTTGCACAACTGTGAGATACCTACTGAATTACACGCATGTCGCATACACACTACACAGGGTAATTCACATAGTTTGAAACAACAATGTTCCATAACAAAAGTAATATACTGAAAAGTTTGGGTGTTCATCAGGACAATTATCGTTTCTAGCACTAGTAGCACTAGTAACCGCTCACACATCTTTGGCCAATTTTAAAAATATTGCGTGTTTTATTTTTTCTTGCCTTTAATCGCACTGCAGTATATAACCTTGTAAAAATTTATTTTGTAAGTTATTCGCTCTGAGGATGCGCATTGTCAGAGGAAGCAATAAACCATCTTGTTTGTTGTTACTTTTACTTTCAATTTCATAAGATGAACGTTGCAACTAGTGCTAGAAACGAAAAGTAATATATATATACAGAATCGTTTACTTTGAATTTGTTTGAGCATCAATGCAATTTATATACCATGAACTAAAGATAAAAAGAACAAAATTCCCAAATGCACAATAAAGTTGAACTGACAAAACATTCTGCCGCAGTTATTGTAGTACACAATACTAGACAGATATCTTTGAAACAAATTATCAACTGTTTAGTGAAGGTGATTATTTTGAGCATCATTTTGAGCATACTATAATAACTAACGTAAGCAATAATAAAACCGAAACTGCCATACAAGAAAAGTGTTGTTGACAAACTGTCCTTTGAGCGAGTAGTTTAGAAAGCAATAAAAAAACTATTTACTCGCAGTTGCAGGACTAATAATAGCAATGACAATAACACCAGGTGCAATCATTGATTAAATACAGTTCCTGTATTATATATTAATGAAAATGCATTGTACAAGTCTATAAGGTAAAGCCTCAGCGTGTATGTATGTTGGGTGAAGTAAATGGTTGACCCTTCATTTAACATCACTAACCCATTTCACATGATGGTATTGTACACTTATATGAGCTACTACTAAACATATAAAGCTGATCAAAAATAGGTACAACATGATGCAGTACCAAGGTCCAACAATGATTCAATATGCTCAATTGCTGCATGGATAAAGGAACTAATGGTTGATTTAAATAAAAATTTTAGAGGAAAAGCTTTACGTAGAGTTTTCTGGGCTTGTCAAAACTTCAAAGTTCAGATTTTAAGTTTTAGTGAAAGAAAAAAAAACAGTAAAAATAAACTATCAATAACAAGTCACTATGAATCTTTGTCAGATTGGTATAAAGGGTCCATTTGAGTACCTTCGGTCAAAGTCTTATATTTTAAGGCTTCGCGAAACTGTGCCGATTGAAGACGTTGCACCTTGTCAGTGTAACTGCAGTACATTGCACTTCCCATTGTCACCGGCCAAAACAAAGAAATCCAAACAAGTGCAGATTTGCTAGTCCCACGATACAAAAAGTGGAGCAATGAAACTGTTGTGGCAGAACCAATGCCATGAATTAGAGGTACACGAACACAGTCATCTTCTTTAAGGGATGTTGCTAAACGATCGAATATTCCCATCTTTGAAAAAATTGCAATCAGTTAAATTTCTGATAAATACTTTGGCTAGAAAACACTGTAAAAGAACAAGTTGAAATTCGGTAATAAAAGAAGAGCTAGCTAGGCTTCATTAACTAAATGACTAACTAGGTAAGTGTAGGCTATAACATTGCGCATGATATGATAACATAGGCTCGCTTGATAGGGGCTAACATGTGTAATGTGTATTGACCGAAAAACATTCATAACTTATAATTTATTTTTCTGTATTGTATTAAATGTTAAATGCCGTATGGTTGCTAGGTTGTACTGTCTATGGTTCAAGAAAATCACCTCTTTACCTAAATTGAAATTATTGAGACTATCATTAAGGTAAAACAAGTGTTCCACTTACAGTTGATCACAATGGAGAACCAAACCAAAAAGTTTTAAGTAAAGCAGTTTGGACCAGAGTTGCCACATCCAACTTTCAAAAAGTACCAAATGTACCTCAAAAAACTATCTAATCAGGAAAAAAGGCCAAATGTTGTTCTGAGAGAGTCAATCAACAAAAAATGTCATTGTTAGATAAAGCTGTTGGATGCTTTTTCGATATAAAAATAACATATGTTGAAGGGGCAATCTAATGATATAATATCCAAAACTGAGTATCCCACATTCATACTTTCTACAAAACAAAGAGCTTTATGTTTTGCTAACCATATATACCAGGGTCTGCTACTATTCAGTGAGTCCGATTCGGTGAGTTCCTAACGTCTAACCCCTAACCCTAAAACGGCAATGATAATTAGGCTACGGTACCCGATAATTTAAAAAAAAAATTGAAAAAATCACCCGTTAAGGGATCGGACTCACCGAATCGGACTCACCGAATCAGACTCACTGAAACGGACTCACCGAAACGGACTCCGTATATACCAATGTTCATAGGCGCCGACTTTTCAAAAAACCTTGGGGGCGAGAAAGGTGATGACGTCATAACCATAACGCTATTTTACTCAATTAAAATAGTCTTTGATTAAGCTTAGTGTCTTGCTTATATTGACACCTAGGTAGCAAACCGAATTTATTAGAACCACTGCTTGAAACGATTAGTTTTACGCATGCAGTACGCCTAGTCGTAAAAATTTTGATATTGTTAGCTCATAATTGGAACAGTTGGAAAACAAGCCGATTCATTTCCTTTTCATGCGAGTGAATACCAACGATCAAGACAGTGAAGTTATCGAAATAAAACGCAAAAAATCATGATCTCAAGCAGAGTGGAAACCCGCTATCAGTTTTATTAGCTTCGTTTCGTTAATTACTTACCTTCAAAGCATTAACAACGGCGAAGTGTTTTCTCTTCTGTTTTTTATCGAAAGTCTTTATAGTCATTTATCGAATACCGTATGGCGTATATATTCAAGTATAGGGGAGGAAGACAACCACCTTCACGTGGTTCCCCCCGTCAGTAACATACGAAATTATACAAAATACGTATGCGAAACGAAGCATATCAAACAAGAGCTAAGATTCAAGTATAGGTTGATGTTCGCAAGTGATTCAACTTATACACAAAGACAGATTCAACTTATACACGGGACAAGCTCGGCAGTTTTCAAAATGAACACATTTTTGCTGCGGCAAAATCATTGCCGACGTAGATTACGGAGTGTGTAATAGCGTCGGCCGAACTAAAAGTTTTGAATACGTTTATTTGTAGTGATTCAAACTTAATTTTCAAATTTAATGATATCTTGTCAATTCTAAACTTTATGCACTTGTTGAACAATATGCAAAGCTCACGATACAAAACAGCGGAAGGAGCTGTTTTAAGAGATCAGTTTTTTTAATTTTTGCGTGTAGGACTGTAGGATATAATCGTTCTTATTACGTAACATTCCATGATCGTTGAAGTTGATGTAAAACCTGAACGGCCGCATAAAACAATGATGTCAGGTTAGCTAGGTGATAATAGCGGTAAGAGACGTCGTTAATGCAAGCAATATCTGCGACCAAGACCATTAAACACCTTTTCTTTTATCGGTTTTCGATTTTATTCTCACACATTGCGAACAAAACAATGCGTTGTGTTGAATCATAATTGATCTCACAGCGGGGAAGACCTTGGTGAAAATAGCGCGTCTAATTTAGCTGGTTTACTTAATATTGCCGTGAATAGTTGCGTGCCTATTCCAGCAGCGTAAGTTACTCTACCATCTACTTTGAAATTTCAATACCGTATGAGAAAGCCACGCGATCAACTGCTGTTTTGCGGGCAAGAGCAACGTAGGCTATTTTACGCTTTCGGCATTCTTTAAGTCCGTTTAACTTTAAATGATCAAAATCTCTTTCGCGAAGTGTTTTATCTTTGAAACACCACTTGTAATAAACCATTTTTGTTGCCCCTTAGCCATAAATTTACGGGGGGGCGCCGCCCCCGGGAAGTCGGCGCGTATGCCAATGTTGCTTCCACAATAGCCATGAAGACTTCCAATCAACAACTGTTTCTTGGCAGTCAAGTGTACCAAAAAATATGAGCGAGACACATGTTTTAGCTATGACGGTAAGTTTATCAGTAGCCTATCACATCACTTATTCATAATAATAATGTTATGGTTTTATTTTTTGTCGCTCTACAACAGCTAAGGTCTTTTAGCGACAGGGCTCATTTTTAATCTTATATCAGGTTTACGATGTTATCACATTATTACCTGACTCATTCTCACTGCGCTATGCAGGATAGAACACAATCGGTACTGTTTTTAAAGTCTTTGGTTTGACCCGACCTGGAATCGATCTCAGATCTACCAGCACCAGAGCCGAAACCACTCGGCCACTGAGCTGGTTCATGTCTTATTCATGTATTCATGTCAGAGCTCTCAACCACTGCTACACCACTGATGAGGTACTGTATGACAAAGCATATTCCAAAACTGGTTGGCTTTTGTAGGTAGGGTGTTGCATTTTTTAAAAAAATTTTGATTTTAACTTTGGAAATATAAATGGGAGGTAGGAAATGGCCAAAATATGAGGTAGAAAAAAATTTTCAAAAAAATATTAAAGTTTAGGGGTCCCACGCTCATCCCAAAATTTTGGGGGGGCTCGCGACTAGTGAAATCTGGATATTTTAGTTAAATACGTATTTTTTGGATTAAATAGGGTATGCAACATATTGCTGCAATCAGAATTTTATGAGGAATAAACTGATGTAAACATAACATTCACTTTCAAACGTTTAAAAAAAAAATTTCTTTACACATACCACAATTTTAGGTTATAAAAGCGCAACAACAATGACTTTGAAAGTCGGCTATTCAAAGTTTGTTAGATGAGCAACCAGCAGTCAAGCATTATAGTTAAAAGATCACAGTTATCAATTCCTAAAGCAGTGGTTCCCAACCTGGGGTCCGTGAGAAAGCATTTGAGGGTCCGTGATTACCTTGATGAATTTTGGAGAAAAAAAACAAAAAACGATCTTTTTAGTTTCATTTCTCTCATTAAATTTGCTTACATTGAAAAAGTTTTGGCATGCCACTTTGGGTCACCTTAATATTCAAATACCGGGACTGCTGACATTTCTTGAACAATTCATTCATTTTCTGATTTGATCAACTGTTTAACCTGATATTTGCCGCGGGAGTCATAGCCGCAATGCAATATGACACACTACAGTAGTTGAGAAGCATAATTATTACAATAGTCAATAGTATGTTAATTGAGTTTCAGGCAAAATTAAGGTAGGGGTCTGCAGAATTAATAATTTGTCTAAAGGGGTCCGTGACAACAAAACGGTTGGGAACCACTGTCCTAAAGGAAAGTGAATAGCTATGGCACAGTTGAGCCTTAGAAGAATATTCTTCACACAAATTATGTTACATGTTTGCTTTTCGAAAAGTAAAGTGACGACTCCAGAAGCTGTTAAAAACATTGCGACAGCATCGGTTAATACAGAAAAACTACTTTCAACCAATCGTCCACTGTATGCATTCTTTGACATTACCAGTCAGTGCTCTCCTTGCCTTTCAGTTGGTTCACCAGGCGACTGGATGTCTTTCAAAGACAATCAAATGGCAACTGAAAGGTTGATAGGAAATTTGACCAGATGCATTCAAAACAGAAAGGTCAAAGACAGCGACGATAATATGACAGATGCTGAGATGAAAGCAACAGACAATAAAGTTAGAGCATAATGTTCTCACTATGACGTCAGAAGCAAGTCATTAATATTGTGAAGACTGGAGACACTTGATAAAACTTGTTTTTAACACCTTTCTTAGGACTCGCTTTGCATTGGATCGTGTATTTCGTTTGTTTAATGTAAGCTACAATTTTTACAACTTTTACCATGGTTAGTTTTTACTTCATTTCTAATTTTCTAGTGCTAAAAAGTTTGCTTATTTCCAAATGGATTGTGGCCAAAATTCTGGTTAATATGATGTGTTACTTGACCTTTTAATATGGGGCCAAGCAGTCTACCAGTCGTGGGGCCCAGTCCAACAAAAGACTTGTAATAGAACCCTAAAAAGGGTTTCCAGTGTTGAAGTGGTCAGACAATACGTCTGAAGGACATTTGTGTGGTCCCTCTGGTTCATATGCATAAATTAATATTAAAAAAAATGAATTGAATGCAAAGTTTTATGTTTTGCTAATCGCTCGCTAATTTTCTTCAAATTTTGAGATTAGTCTGATCTTTGCTTTGTTGGTAAGATTAAAATTCAGAAGTTACGGTATTTCAGCACATCCTCAAATTGAAAGTAAGAGTGGTTGCATGTAGGGCTTGTAGGCTAACAATCACTCAAAATTTGTTTTTTATGTCTAAATTGGCCTTTTATTTTATGTTGTTTACGAGGCAGTCCATTATAATACAACAAATCAATGCAACCACTAAGTTGCAGAATAAGATGGTTCAAATATATGTTGTAGCCCAAGACCATCAAAAATTTACTTTTCAAAATCAGGTCAGTGGATGCCGAGTTGGAGACTTGGACCGTCACTAGGTGGTGCACTTCATCTGCATAACTAATTTTTGATTTTAAACACTATACTCAAGGTAAAAAGATGGTTGAAGTGTCTATTCCACCATTTTTGAGGATGCAGAATCCAAAAATGGCATTGTTTTTGGTCTAAACCAAGTATTTTAGGAGGTATTGGACTTTAATTAATTAAACTACCATTCAACGTTTTATAGGCAGAGAAAACTTTTTCTCGAACCGTAGAAAATTTCATTATCAGATCACCGCTTCAATGCGTGATGGAAATCTACAGATAAATCTGCATCAGGCATTGCAGAGTGCAAAAAACAGTGTTGCAGAACGCGTCTTTGGTAAAAATTAGTTGTATTAATGGAATGCCTCTAACCTATTCTGCAAAATAAGAAAAAAATCTACTTTTAATCACTTGCCTAAAATTTTTCAAAATCTTATAAATCTCATTTTTGTTTATTGCAGCTCATTCTACATTCAATTCTGACAAAAATGATATGTAACATGACATATCTATCATTTATAATGTAGATTTCCCAACAATTTAAAAATGTTGCTATTCGCAACCAAAAATGAACTTTTCGGGGTAAGCGTGCGACCCCTAAATATCAATATTTTTAAATAAAAATTTTTTTGGTGTGCTTTTGGAAGATTTTCCACCTTACAATCATACTTCCAACACAGGTTGTAAAATTTGCAACACCCTATTTGTAGGCCTATCCATTATCGACTCAGCATAGTAAACATACTAGCCTATCTTTAAACTTTTTGCCTATATAAGCAAACATTCATTATATATATATAATTTGTTTTGGAGACCGAAAGGTCAAAACGATGCCCACTGTCTGTACAGTAGTTATGGGCGCTCTTGGCTTACGCCGATTAAGCACATTACTGGAGGCACCTTGCTATGCATTGCGCAAAGCTCACTACTTGCAGTTTGAGCACTTTGGCAATGTTGGCAGTAGTACTATTTTAGGAGCTGGTATACAAGTCTTGGTAACTAGTTGGTATACAAGCTGGTATACAAGTCCCCCTTGGTAACTCACGGCAAAGAGGAATTGACCAAAACATGTGGTTTGAAGTGTGTGAACAGTAAAGCAAAGGTAAAGTAGTTTCACCCTATATGTTTGGTAAAGTCCTGTCTTTGTCATGAGTTAACAAAGGGGGGGGGGGGACTTGTATACCAGCTCCTATTTTTAGTGCTTACATACCACCAAAGGTGGGCAAAGTTACTTTCAAAAGTAACTGAGTTACAGTTACTTGGCCAAAATAGTAACTGAGTTACCGTTACAGTTACCGATTTTAAAAAGTAACTAGTTACCGTTACTAGTTACTTTCAGTTACTCACAAATCTCTGAACATAAGATTCTGCACCTGGTCAGCTGCTCTGCATGCAAGTCCAGTTTAACCGCAATGTTTGATATATAGTGTTAGAGCCATCCATGCTAACAACAGCACAAGTACAAAACTAACAATGTTTTATTTAAAAAAACTACCGTACTCAGTGTCTTATGATATTATATATGTTTATTTCCTTTGAGAAATACGAGCATTTCAAAGTGCTCGTCACTTAGGCCTGCACTTTTGGGCTTTAAAATGTCCTTGCCCAATCGTCGTCGTCGTTGTGTGAGCCTCTGGGCCTGGGGCCCAGGGTCTATCCTTTTACTGCTCCAGATTCACGATGTTCCCGGACTACACTAAAAGGCTACTAGAGAGCAGCCAGTCTTTGGTTTCATCATCCATGACACACAGACCTTCCACTCCGGGGTCCACGTCTTTTAAGCGCTGGTCTAATAGGCGCGCACACTGTGGCGTCTGGATATTTAGGTGCGGAGCACTGTGGCGCCCGTTCATTTAGGTGCTATTCCTACTAAAGTCTGTAGATTGTATCAGCTTGGCAGGTAGGGGCGTAGGGCAATGCTTTTCACACAAAATATTATATTGAACAGAAAAATATATTGTTTTGTTAATGCGTGTGCGTTGTTGGTCATGGCTTCAGTGAGTGAAGTTGCCTAAACTGGCAATGCTTTTTCACACAAAATGTTTTATTACACAGAAAAATATATGGGTGAAGCTGCTTGAACCGGAAATGCTTTTCACACAAAATGTTATATTGAACAGAAGAATATGTTATAGCTTCCGTTAGTGAAGCTGCTTAAACCGGCAATGATTTTCACATAAAATGTTATATTGAACAGAAAAATATGTTGTTTTTTTTAATGCGCGTGTTCAGCATTTATTTGTTGTTAGTGCAGGTTTGCGCCGGCGAAAGCTTTATCAATAAATTATTCAAGTTTCCGAAAATGTATGAGATTGAGTTCACTTTAGTTAGGTCAAATAATAACTAAACATCAGTAAAAAATGTACCGTAGGCTGTACTCAAGCGGGCGGTAGGCTTGAGTGAAGAGTAACTTAGTTTTCCGTCAAAACCCGGACTAGGTTTAACGAGCGAAGTCTCACCATTATGCTTGCAACTTGTAGCCAAGGTGTAGCCTATATGCCCTGTAGAAATGTATTCATGTGAACAGTAGTAGAACGTCTTACGCGTTCTCGTCACATGGCCAATCCATCCCGAACAGAAGTAATTTATATTTAATCTAAATTACCAGACATTTTTCACACAAATCTGTTGTATTTACGCGGTAAAAACATGTCATGTGATCGACGTAGACGCACAATCTTGACATCAAATGAAAGCATACATCTTCAGCTATCCGAAGATGCAAAGCTTTGCAATAAAATTTAAAACATTCTATGTACAACTAGCAACTTTCCAAAAGGTATTTTTTCTAATTTTTTAAAAAATTAAAAATTGGCAGAAAAGTGTACTCCATTATAATTTTTACTACCCAAGCATGATACAATAATATGAAAATATATGTAGTTTAATCGAATGCCAAAACAATTCTGCACATAAGAAAAAATTTACTTCGTTTCTGCGCGCAATGCTTTAGGAGGTACAGCAGAATGATTATGGAGAAATTTGGAAAATTTTAAGCAAAAAGTTTACGTAATTTAGCCTACAGTCTGTTTGATCAAGAAATTCCAAAGTAAGGGGTTGCCTAGCCAGTTTTGACTGCCAATTCCCATGAGTGAAAGAAAAAAAATCCACTGTGTCCCCATCTTTAAGAAGTCCTCATCTGATAACTGCACCGCCAAAATATTTTTTTTTAATTAGCCAAAAAAGGACAGGCAAAGACTATGGATCTGCCATCATTTACATTATTTTTTTGCTTGAAATAGGCTACCTTTTAACCTTGGACGTAGGGATACTTCCTTGGTCATCATGGCAAAAATCCCAAGACGTGTGTATACGTCCGTGGTCGCGAAGGAGTTAACTAAAAATGAACTCAATAATGTTCGGAAGCTTCAATAATTTATTGATAAAGCTTTCACCAAAGCAAACCTGGACTAACAACAAATAAAACAATAATAAATCATAAAACAACAACAATAATAAAACAACAATATATTTTTCTGTTCAATGTAACATTTTGTGTGAAAAGCATTGCCGGTTTTAGCAGCTTCACTCACTGAAGCCATGATATAATTTTCTGGCAAGCTGCCAAGCTAATACAATCTACAGACTTTACTAGGAATAGCACCTAAATGACCGGGCGCCACAGTGCTCCGCACCTAAATATCCCGACGCCACAGTGTGCGCGCCTATTAGACCAGCGCCTAACTGTCAGCGCCTAAAAGACTTGCTCCCCCACTCCGTTAGGTGGCTTGAAGATGGTAGTCATTGATGATGTCCGCCCCAATAGTTCAATTGGTTAGCGCGTCACTTCTGGAACGAAGAAGTTTTAAGATCAAGCGGCGCTGGCTTGACTCTCAGGGCGTGCACTTGAGCAACGCACGTTAAGGACTGCTCTCCAATCTCCATTTAGAGCAGTGGTTCCCAAACTTTTTGTTGTCACGGACCCCTTTAGACAAATTATTAATTCTGCGGACCAATACCTAAATTTTTTCCTGAAACTCAATTAACATAGTAGGCCTACTATTGACTATTGTAATAAATATGCTACTCAACCACTGTACTGTGTCATATTGCATTTCCACTACGACTCCTGCGGCGAATATCAGGTTAAACAGTTGCTCAAATAAGAAAATGAATGAATTGTTCAAGAAATGTCAGCAGTATTTCAATATTAAGGTGACCCAAAGTGCCATGCCGAAACTTTTTCAACGTAAGCAAATTTAATGAGAGAGCTGTTGTTGCAGTTTATTCTCACGGCTTGAGCTTGACACATCTGCATTTAAAGAGAGAAATGAAAGTAAAAAGATCACTTTTCATTTTTTTCCAAAATTCATCAAGGTAATCACGGACCCCCAAATGCTTTCTCACGAACCCCCAAGAGGTCCGTGAACCCCAGGTTGGGAACCACTGATTTAGAGGCATCTAATAGATGAAATAATTCCCCGGCAACAAGACTTCAACAATCGGAAACTTCACTCTGTCAATCTCGGTGACCGGGCTTGCGTCAGTGGTTTAAAGTCTTTAGTCTACAAGTAGGCCTATGCAAAACTGCCAGGATTAAGGTCTGCAAGAAGCTTTCCCTGTCTGATAGGGTAATCCAAAAAAAATTTTTATTTTTTTTTCAAGTGCTCATTTATTTTTGAGCTTTATTTGGTTAAAAAGTTAAGTTTCCAAAGTTTCATAGTGATTCGTTCACTGTAAGTACTGCCTAGGGTTTTTCATTCTTTCAAAAATCTCAATTTTAAACCATGGATCATTCCATATCAAAACAGCCAATATGAAGATAACTTGTAAGTTATATGGTACCTCTCAGATTTTGATGAAAAGTTGTCATACTATGCCTTAGGCTACCAAACGAAAGAATCCTAAGTTTTTGATCAATATCTCAAACGGTTTTCCAGGCCTCGAAATTCACGGCGGACACGGCGGTCATGTCCGCCGTCACAGCATGTGATGTCCGCGGGAAGTACCATCTAGATCGGTCATATTTGTCCGCCGAGAAATAACGCAGACACTAGCGATACAAATCGTCATTGCATAGCACGAACAATTGTTGCGAGAATATAATTTCCCGCGCATTTTAGCGCGCATCTAGAAAATGAAAATACTGTATGATATCCTTAGCTTCCATTCAAGCAGGAAAACTTTCGTTGTTACGTTGCTTCAACAATTAATGACATCGAATGAGCGTAACAAAGGTGAATTCTTCGCTAAGAATCAATAGGGGTACGGTTTTTCTACAGCAATCACGCGCAACTTAGTTTAAGTCTTACGTCACAATGTCTGGCTTTGATCTTTGAGTAATAGTGATACGGCAAGGTTGGTTACAAAATTAGATTATACGAGTAGGCTATTACAGCAAGATGCAGCAAAATTTGTTAAGTTTTGGTATTACAGTAAGAAAGAAAAGGCCCAGCGAAAATTCACTTTCGCTCACGTAATACGCAAAAATAAACCTAAAGAAAAAAATCCTAGTGAAACTTTGCACAGCAGAAAATAGTAGCGTTAGTGTAGAAGTTTTCCGATTCGTGCCCAGAGCATTGTGACGGAAGAAGCTACACAACCTTGTACGGTAGAAGTTAATCAGATATGCGGCATACTAAGCAGCTACACGGCGTTTTGACTCTTCAAACGCACGTCGTTGGTCTTATCAAATGGCGAATGATTAAGCATGACGATCGACGCTAAAACTCGTGTGTCCGCCGTGAGACTTAATTTGTCCGCCGAGATAGCTGCTCAGACCGGACACGTTTGTCCGCCGTCAACAAAAACGAATTTTGAGGCCTGGTTTTCCTATGGCGGCCATTTGAATTTCGGCTGCTACCCTCGTTTTTGATTTGGGGGGGAGGGGGGTTAGCGAATAGCAAGTTCAGCCATTTTCAGAGCCCCATAACTTTTATTGTAATTGTGGTGGAAGACTAAAAATTGCTGTGCTAGTTCATTATAAACTATACTACACAATTCAATAGTTAAAAACAACATTTCTTGATGCATAAGTGTTAGGTGGGTCATCAAAATCCTGCTTTTTGCCCAGTATAAGTGTTTTTTTTTTCAATTTTTAAATGCTTCTACCACCCAAACCAATCAAAATATTTCTCTAAAACCTAATTATTTGTAATATTTGGAAACTTTTTTTCTGCCAACTTAAATTTGGGAGTTGTGGTGCCATTAACAGAGATCTTATGGGGGTCTGAATACCCTATCAGGCAGAAATGGCCCTTTTTTACCCCTATGTTTAGAGCCCCAAATGACCGCGTGGGCAATTTATGGTCATGCTGAAATTTATACCAGACAAACACATACATTTGTTATTTCATTTCATGAAATAAAATCTTTGATTATCAAACTCCTTCACTATAAATTTTATGTCTTTAAAATGTAACATTTTGTTCATTTTTGGCAAATAATCTCAAGTCCGTAATGTAGGTCAGAGAAAATTCAACAATAATTTATCATGAAATCAGTGAAAGTAAGTAGGTACTATGCTTTGTGATCATAAACATTGGAATGCTGACACTGTTGAACATTAATTTATGTTCAAAATGATGCTTTCATTTCTTCTCACCCATGAAAAAGTACCCACTTACAATCAATAAGCTATGATGTGGAGATAAAATTGTAGGAAAATGATCAAGTCGTGCGCTTGCTGCAAGACGCTTGACAGTGCGTCCAATTCCGTCACATGGGCTTTTTCCATGCCAAGTGGCAAAAAAGTGCCATTCAGCAGAAATGCTAAAGTCATATTTGTGATAGTACAGATCTTGTGAAGTTCTTAAATAATTTTTATATCTCCATATCAATATCATAGCATATTGATTGTAGGGTATTCAGACCCTGATAGGGTATTCAGACCCCCATAAGATTTCTGTTAATGGCACCCCCATCTCCTAAATTTAAGTTGGCAGAAAAAAAGTTTCCAAGTATTACAAATAATTAGGTTTCAGAGAAATATTTTGATTGGTTTGGGTGGTAGAAGCATTTGAAAATTGAAAAAAAAAACATGATCTGTTTCCCACCGCATAATTTACTCGCAATCATTCTCGTATCATTTGTTCAGTTTGTGCTTTCAGTCCAGAGTGTCATTACAGTTACAGTGCATAGTCAAATTTATCTTACGATTTTTCATTTAATGTATTGCAGATTTAATTCATAGTGAGGACACACGTACGTGTCGAAAACGTTTGAGTTTATTTTATTTTAATTATGTTATATTTTGTGTGAAATAAAGTATGTTAAACCCGCTAAAGTTACTATGTTTTATTTCTCTATTTGTAAATGTGTAAAGTATATATATATATTGTTAATGCTCAACCCTGTTGTATTGTTGTGTCTTGCCTGTCTTTGGTAGCCTACATATTGATTAATCGCCAAAAACAATTTATATAGCCAAATCAGTTATCAAACATTGCCAAAAAAGAATCAAATCATAAATATGAAGTCAAACGTCTTAAAAAATCGGCAGATTTCTGGTTTTTGGCGATAAATTTGCCAATTTCGGCGATAAATTCGCCAAATAAATTCGCCGATAAATTCGCCAATATGGCAACCCTGCTCCACAACACTACAAAACAAAAATAGAACTGCGCATGCGCAGTGCTGCACCGATGCAGCTGCGAGAAAAATGCATTATTGTGCAAAGCGCAGCAAACATGCACAAAGCCAGGCCCGGAGTTAGGGGGGGGACAGAGGGTGCAGGTGCCCCGGGCCCCCCGACTTTTGAAGGGCCCCCCTACGTGGAAAAGATGTGATTTTGTGTTTTTTTTTCCTTTTAGAGCTCCTTTAAAGTATCTGCAAAATGCTGTGCAGTGCTGGATTAATGCTACTGTTGACGTAGAGGTGGTTTTCACGCCTTAAGCGCGAAAATTTTTTTTGCACGGGGTTCGCCGATCTAAAACTGCCCCGGGCCCCCCATCACCTAAATCTGGCCCTGCACAAAGCACGACACAAACACGTGCAGAGAAATAAACGGCAACTAGAAACTGAAATTTCAATGCAAAAGTAACTTGTATATAACTGTTGAAAAAGTGCTAAAATAGGAACTAGTTACCGCGTTTCGTTACTTTTGGAAAATAGTAACGAAGTTACCATTACAGTTACTCAAAAAGTAACCAGTTACAGTAACTAGTTACTTTTGTAACTAGTTACTGCCTACCTTTGCGTACCACAAACAGGAAAATGTCACATGGAGGACTGGAGGTATATATTTCCATGGCCATACCAGTGTACCTACTGCAGTACTGCACTGAAGAGACCGGAACGTCGAAACGGTGTGCACTGTCTGCGGACGGCGATTATATCATATGTTTTTACATGTATCTTTTCTGTAACAATACTAGTGTTATTGATTGTCGCTCTACAACTGCTAATGTCTTTTAAGCGACAGAGCTCATTTTTAATCTCATATCAGATTTACGATGTCATCACATTACTACCTGATTATTCTCACTGCATTATGCAAGAAAGAACACTATCAGTACGATACCGTTTTTAAAGAAATCGGTTTGACCTGATCTAGAATTAATCTCAGATCTACTGGCTCCAGAGCTGAAGGTGAAACCACCTGCCACTGTGCCTGTTTTTTTCTGTAACAATCAGTGATTTTGCTTTTTGCCTCTTAAAACAAACAACATGGGCTTACAAAGAAAATCAGCAAAGTAAACAATGAGCAAATGATAGGCTACTGTTGACAAAATTAGCCCAAAATGTAATGATAAAATGATTCATTATCAGGATTAGGAAAGAGAGGTCGCCACCAGCCCACCGCCTGTTGCGGCATCTGTCCCACAAATCTTTGACACCTGCCACACAAATCAGTGACAGGTGTCACTGCCACAAATTTGTCACAACACCTAATACTAAAAATAGAATAGGCTACTGTATCATACTAACGAGAGTAGTGTGGCCAGTTCCTTTCTCTCGGCCGCCTTTCCTTCAGTAACTACACCCACCTGATTTATTACACCCTGGGTAGAGGTAAGAAGTTTCTTTCAACAACCAGCTGAAGCCAAACCAAGATTGGAAGATCCGTTGCGGCGATATGCCATTCCACCGCATATTATAACGTCTGCGTTTTGTCACTTCTACCTTTTTCTAGACCTCTGCTATGTTTGGCATACACTGTTTTAAGTTGTGATGGTCACAAATAAAACAAAACTGAACTGAAAACGCCAATACCGTAACCCTGCATCATCATAAAATGATTTCAGGGGAAGACTTCAGGACTTGAGGTCAAGGAAGGATATTTTAGATTAGTGTTGCCAGGTTCTCTTGCAAAAACAACCCCAAATTACCCAATTCAACAGAATAGGTAGTGATTTTTCGCAAAGCCACAAGTGGAAAAGTTTCCACCACTCACCTGCGTGATCTTTACGCAGATAAACTGCTATTACGCAATCTACAAAAAAGAAAGAACTACAAGTCCTTGCCATTAGAGTAGTTTTTTCACGCCTTGTTATTACAATTTTTTGTTTCTAAGAGTTCTAAAAAACTAAGAAACTCGTAGCCTACCATAAATCAAGACAAATAAGTAGTCTAAAAAAATACAAGCCCAAGGTTACGCAAAAACTGTGTAGCGCCTGCGGCTTTTCTTATGTTTTCTTGCGTCTTATTGCCGTTGTGAAACTGGAGACCTTTTTTGGTCCCTGCGGTTTTGCTATAAGAATTTGGATATGTGTGACGACAAGGATATAAATCGACAAGTGCGATCAATCTACTGTTCTGCCAACAAATTAAAATCAAAATTTTACAAGTGCTTCAGTGATATTAAAAATGGTCTATTCCGTTCATATTGTACTCCAATGTATGCATGTCATCTGTGGGAAAATTATCATCAACGTGACATTAATCGCCTGCGTGTTGCCTTCAATAATGCATTTAGAATTATACACAATTTGCCTAAACACTAGGCTATAGCGTCAAGTCTATGCTATGAACATCAAGTCTTGTGCAACACTATAACATTTGATGCATTACTTCAGAAATATGTTTTTTCTTTTGTTGGAAGATGCGAAGTATCGTCTAACTCTATTGTTGCCTCCAGAGATGGGCAAGATCACCAGTATTGGTGATCTTGAAGATCAAGATCACCAAGAATAGGTGATCTTGAAGATCAAGATCACCAAACTATGTGATCTTGAAGATCAAGATCAAGATCGTGATCTTGAAGATCAAGATCACTTTCAAGATCACTTTTTGTGTACTTGAAAAAAAATGAAGTTTTTGATAAATGATGTAGTAAAAAATAATCACTATAAGCAACCTGGCCTGGGTAAAGGTATATAGTTGGTATTGCTAACTTTTACTTTTAACTACTCGATCGCTGGCCTAAGAATTGTAATAAGTTAGTGACTGTTGCTATCAGGCCTATCAATTTTTGACGTAGTTTGCGTAAAATCGCAACGTCACACCCAAGGCCGAGGTTAATATTACAGTAGTAAGTTACTGAAAAAGTCGCAAAATTTGAAATTGTTTGTATACTTTTTATTTATAATAAATGAAAAATAAATAAACTTTAAACTGCATAAATTTTTACCAAATTTTTGTCTGGTTCATGTAGGAGTTTTTATACGTGTTAGGCTTAGTAAGTAGTTTTAGCTTTCACTGTAATATGTCAATGTTTATTGCACCATTTATCTATCTTGCAACCTTGATAGTCTTGATACTGTTGTCTGCTATCAAAAAAGTTCAGAGGTTTGCGATCAGACAAACCGCTCCATACTCAGACCCTAAACAAGTCTTGGTCTGGTTGATTTGCTGCAATAAACCACTTTGCATGACCAAAGTCGGCTGGAGTCCAGATTTTTTAACACCGCCATTCTAGACTTTTGAAGCATCTAAAATTGGGTCAAAGAAAGCAAACATTTCTTTTAATTCACACATGGAAATTGTGAACAAAATTAAATCATTTTTTATTATACGTCAACATAAAGTACACGGAAGTTGACTTCTTTATTATGACCAACACAGAAAACTTTTTCAATTTTGAAATGGCAACACTGACCAGATTTGATGGAGACTTTAAATCGTCTTTTGTTGGGCACATATCATATTAACAGTGGCTTAATGTTAGTAGTTACCACTAACTACTTTGTGCAGTACGAGTTCTAAAAAAATGCCTCTATCTACTAAGTAAACTTCAATTTTAAAGTGATCTTGATCTTATTGTTCTTCAAGATCAAGATCACACAAAAAAAGTGATCTTAGATCAAGATCAAGATCACCAAAAAAAAAAAGCGATCTTCAAGATCAAGATCATGCCCATCTCTGGTTGCCTCCCTGATGAGGTCCGATTGCCATCGTTTATCAAATTACCGTCTTCATTGTAATAATTCTATGTATGCCGTTATCTAGTTTTGATGGCTGCCATGTCATCTGATTGTTGTTATCGTTCTGCAGTGTTGTAGGCCTACGCGTCATTGAAATATATTAACGGCGTCAGCGTCAGCGCGAATTGCCTAAAAACTTGACGGCGTAAAGTAGCCTACTGCGTAAGCTCTTAAAGAAATTGACGGCGTCAGCGTCAGCGCTAATTCCTAGCGCTATTTTTTGCCAGCGTCTGATAAAACGGAAATATCTCAACCAAGTTTAGGCTAACAATAGCTATAAATAAAGAGCAGGTATTATGTTTTGAGACTGTATTGTAATTAGCTGCTTAGCTTATTAGTAGGGCCATTTTTATTTTGACCTAAAAAAAAAATTTTTTTGACTTTATTTTGACCTAACGAAATTGCTTATTTATAGAGGGCACAGTTCTTTCTTGAATTGATACCACTTACCAAAACATAATATTTTGTCGATTTCAGACCCAAACGTAATATTTTGTCGAAAAGTCAAGGTGTTTTATAGATTATAAAAAGTTTGTTGTGTTTTATAGCGATAGGAAAATCTCCACAAATCTAACTTTTGCTGAAGACAGAAGACGATTTAGCTTGCTTAGGCATTTTTGTATTACAGAATGTCAGTAGGCTATTCCTAAAATCAAAACTGTTGATCTTCGAAAAAAACCATATTTGTGAAGAGGGAGTGTTTTATAAAAATTATTTAAATACATAACAATGAATAAACAATGGACAATTTGCGATAAAAGTTACTGCTGATCCGTGGTCATTGTGACATATTTCCTGCTTTTATGAGTTAACATGGTTTAATTGGGTAGCCACTTTAACAAGTCGAAATTCTGCCACTGAAATTGACTAGAATGAAACCGCCAACCAATCATAAGCTACGGTTTAAATGACGTAAAAATGGCGAAAAGAAGATGATAGAAAGCAAATTAAGTGATGGATTTTTTGTCAGCTGGTTGGCTTAGGGGTTAGGGTTAGGGCTAGAAAGTAGTCATTTCATTGACGCGTGTTCGATTCTCACCACTGCTATTGCTCTTTTTCTTCTGTAATTACCAAATAAAGTTCAAAACAAGCATTAACTCTCTGGATGAGTGCTAGAAGGGTCACAATTGGACGGTAGCCTCTTATAACACGTTCTGATTGGTTGGCGGTTGCATTATAGTCAATTTCAGTGGCAGAATTTCGACTTGTTAAAGTGGCTACCGTTTAATTGTATCGCAGTTCCTGATTTGCAATGCTTCCACGAGGATTTTGACAAAAATTATTCTCTAGAAACACAGAATTAAGTTTGTTAAAAGCCATAATTTGTCAAATTTTGACTTTATTATCAATTTTGACTTTATTTTGACCTATAAACTTCTTAGAAACAGTCCCTTGGGTGCTGAAAACAACTTTATTCTTTGATTTGTGGATAAACGAAGCCCTTAAAAAATTTTGACTTTATTGACTTTTTCGGGCCCTGCTTATTAGTTATTTTCTTGCAGAAAAACAAGCATTTCAAAACGTTTGTCTGATAATCTACAGTGTTTGGGACGCATATTGTCCTTTCCAAGTGAAAACATGCGTTCCACAGCAGCGCTGGTTGGTAGCCTATTGGTGTGTTGTATTTCAAAAACAGGTTGAAAACGTTTAGCCTACTCGGAAAGGTATCATTGTTCCAAGCGTGCTGTGATAGTTTAGCATGTACTGTATAAATCTTTTAACGAGGTCCACTGCACCAATATCGCTCTTGTCAGGGGCACATGATTATGTGCCTGATCTGATACAGACGTTGGCGATCATGGTCTTCCAAACTTCTCTGTCATTAGCCATTCGTATAAAATCGTTCGTTTTAACTGTTGTGTTTGTGGCCCGTTGATTCAAGCTGTTTAAATAAGTTAATCTTTGTCGACCTCTGCTTCTTTTTCCCTGTATCATCCCCAATAGAGCTAATTTTTCCAAATCTCCATGTCTGTGAATATGACCTACAAATTGTCAGGGGCATAGAGCTCTTGAAATAAAGTATCTTCAACGTCCGCGATACCATTCATGGATTTTTCGCTTTCTGTCTCTGATCCCTCGTTCTCAATACATGGGTGATCACCATTTGGCGAACTTCTTCCGCTTGTATTCCAGGTAGCCATTCCAACCAACGCAAAAGCCGGTAATTCGGATGAGTCGCGTTGGCCAGAATACATTGTGAAACTCTTATTGTGTAACGAGATTTTCCATGAAAAAAAAATGACGCATAGCGTTTGACGCTTAAAATCGGCAAAATAGTTGACGGCGCTATCACTTCCGTCAACTGAAAAATAAATTGACGGCGCTAGCCTCAGCGTCAACAAAAAGTTGACGCCGTCAAATGACGCCGTCAAATTGACGGCGTCAACGTACAACACTGTCGTTCTGAATACTTTCAGTTCTTCTAACTTGTAACACTACTGTACCATTGCCTGTAAACTTGTAACAGTAGATCGCCTATTTAGTGAGATTTTGTGCATTTGTAGTTTGTGTATTATTTCGCTGTTTTTCGTTGTTATTTCGTTGTTGTTGTGTTTTGGATATGGACAGCTTTGTCTGATGCAAATAAATATTATTATTATATTATTATTATTAGGAATTTGAAACGCTAGCTAGAATTGTGCGTTCTCTTGGAATCTGCAGTTTGACACACATATACGTATAGTTTTACGTTTTTTTAGCGTCGTGTATCAACCGCATGCCACATTATTGCATTGCTTGGAGCATTCTTATTCACACTGAGTTTCTCTTAAATCAGGGGTTCCCAACCTTTTTTACACCGTGGCCCCCTTTAAAAAATTTGAAAAATCAATGGCCCCTATTTTTTTCAACCAATTGAAAAAATTAAGAAACATCATTTTAATTAAAAAAAACTTGTTTATGCCTACAAAGAAATAAAACAAAGTAACTTCAGCGTGTTTAACATGATATATTAGGCCTACATAGCCTACACAAATATAACATAGGCTAATTAAAAATAAACTCTAACGTTTTCGACACGTACGTGTGTCCTCATCAGGAATTACATATTTGCAATATACATAAAATTGTAAGGTAAACTTGACTTTGCACTATAACTGTGTGTGTTCTAATTGTTTGTCAAATGCCTGTAGTTTACACCTCATGTGATCTATTTTCTACCGTACAATTTACTTGTAATCATTCCTGTGTCACCCGTTCAGTTTGTGCTTTTCAGTCTGGAGTGTCGTTAGTATACAGTTACAGGTATAGTCGTCGAAAACGTTAGAGTTTATTTTTAATTATGTTATATTTGTGTATGTAATACATCATGTTAAACCCGCTGAAGTTACTTTGTTTTATTTCTTTATGGTTCAACAAAGCAAACTCTCTACCAAAGCTTTAAAATGATATAAATACACTACACAATAAACATGATAGTACATAAAATATAGTAATTACATATGCAGTTAATGTGATGGTTATGATCATGATGGAGTGGACTTGCAGATCATAAATTTAAAAAATTATTGTTTTTTAAATTTATCATGGCCCCCTTTAAAAAGGCTCATGGCCCACTAGGGGGGTATGGCCCCCAGGCTGGGAACCCCTGTCTTAAATCAACCTGTCTAGCGTTAAAAAACTAAAATCAGTAGCCTATGGTTTTTCTCAGTCATTGGGTGGTGCGTTATTTTCAGTCAGTTTGCCACGGATTCATTTCTTGAAAGTCACCGTGTCAGTTCAGCTGTGGTTGTAGATTAATTTTATGTTCTGAATCTTGACTTTACACGCACGTAGAATTGTGTTGCATATACACGTGGCGTTTTTCCAATCAAGACTATAGGGTCCGTTTTAAGTACCGTAACTGCAGCTGTGGCACGAAACAGCGCGATCCGCTTCGGGATTTTGCTCTATTGCGGTACGGTACGGTCACAAACCTAAGTTGTTTCAGGTAGAACAAAAAGGTCGACTTGTCTTCGATGAGCAATCCAACATCGGGAGCGCCCACTCTCGCATGTAAGGCAACGTCGACCACAGGGTGTGAGGACTAGCGACTCTCCCCGCACAACCATGATTTCTAAGTCAGTCGTTTTTCTCATTTTTACTCACTCAAGAAGAACTCCTAATTTTTGAATTCAAGTCGGTAATGTAGGACGATAGAGCGATGTGTTAATTTCTGGTGGTGGGACTGTCAGTCGTTCCCATGTTTTTCATGTGATAGTCTTGTTGCCTGGGTTCTGTCGTTCAACGTCAAGCTTATTATGTTGGAATGGATCAATAGCAAAGACCATCGTGTCCTGATAACTCAAAGGCTCAAATGTCTTCTTTTGTGGCATTTTCAATTTTGTTGCGTTTATTTTCATCAGGATTTTACTATTAGGTTGGTGACTTTTTGGCGAAGACTTGTAGGCGATTTGACTTAAAAAACTATCTATGCCTGAAACTGTTGTTGTACGTTCATTGTAGGCTAACATTTAAACGCTATTGTTTTGCAGTTATCATAAGTAATGGAGGTCGGTAGTGTTCGAGTGCGACCAGAGCTGCGAGTCCGCTTGTGAGGATTTTTTTTATTTGAGAAAATCTGAACAACAAGTTAATAAAAAAGGAAAGTTGTGACGAAATCAGCAAAACTGGGAAATCAAACAATCAAAACAATAAGTAAATCATGAGAAAATAAGACATTGGAAAATACGACCTAAATACAAAAAAATGCAAAGAATTTATGGTATTTATATTTTAATAAGGTCTTCACACTTTTACAAAAATTATATTTTTTATCTAAATATATTTTATATTGATTCTAAGCTAGAAAATGTTGTGTAGGCCTATTATGTGAAACGTTTGTTATGTAAAACGAATCAAAAGAAGGTCCAAAGTGCACTGTGCATGACACCTAATTAACTTCTTGTTGTACCTTTTGCTACATAGATCAATATTTAAGATTCTTCAAAAAGATGTAAAAGATTCTGTAAAAGTAAAGTTCTAGCCTACTTGCATTTCACTTTATAGCGAAATGTGTTCTTTTTTTAGGCGATGAAAATATGATAGTCCTAAACTAAACAGTAGCCTATTCACTATATTCTAACTCGTTCTAACTTATCATTTCATGTTTTCAAGAGGGACCAGCGTTTATGCCAAAGCCTCCTTTAATAGGCTACAATTATGAGAATTTGTTTACGGCCACGTCTACCAAAATTACTGGTAGACTAGCCTACAATTGATCGCATAATCTTGTCTTTCAAATCGTTTGTCAGTCTTTCTGTGGTAGGCTATCTTCTTCAACAACGAGTTGAATCAGTTGTCCTTTTCGATGGTGTATCATCATTCGCTCAAGATGAGACAAAATGTTTTTTTTTAATGCCGAGAACGAGAGTTTTTACATTGCGGTGATTGCGTCAAAAGAAACAGCCAATTTAATAGCACTAACTGAAAATAGGCTGTGGCTTCTTTCTCTTATTCAAGGAAAATGTACGACGAGTCAAAATTATGTATAAGAATGAAGAATAAATGAAAAATGAAGAATAAATGAAAAATGAAGAATGCAACACGATAACTTGGTGTAATTTGGACTCGTCGTATATTTTTCTTCAATATAGAATTACCAGGCAATGCACTCCAAGGATCCGTAATTGGGCTTCTCTCTAGCACCAGTTTGCTGGGCGTGCAGTTGGTTTCTACGTTATTAGGCTACCTATTTTATTGTTTTTGTTTCTCATGACTTACTCAGCAGCAATGATGCGTCCGATACACCTTTTTTTCATGATTTAGGTTAAATAAAACTGTTTGATTGTAAAAAAAGATGTAGGCTAGCCTACTAGTGGTTTTAGTCAGTGATGTACGCGCATATAAAAAATATTGACGCCGTCAGCGCAAACGCAAACGTTCGAAAAACTATACGCCGCATGCGTCAACGCAACTTGTAAAAAAAGTTGGCGGCGTCAGCGTTAGCCATACTCTAGCGCAAACTCATTTTGTTTGCTAGGTGCCAAACATTCACACAGTAGCCTATAAACCACTAGAAACAACACACTTTTCAAGCCACTTCGCGATTTCTCGTCACAAGAAATTATCTTTTCGGCCGGAAGGCACATCTGGCATTGAAAATATAAGTTTTTGCCTTTCGAAGAAGAGAGCTTAAAATACTTTTTCATGTAGGGCCATGGATTTGTATTATCATGCTCCATTTCACTTGGAGATTAGTATTACCGTAAGTTATTCCCTGAATACAATAGTGTAGTGTAAGAAACTGTAGCATATGCCTATCAAGAAAATTCTAGTATTATACTAACTGTCGCTCCTAGTAATACACTAACTGTCGCTCCCTAAAAATCCATTATAAAAAACAGTATTTTTCAAATGATTCCGTTTGAATAAGACTAATGTTGCTTTTAATGCCATAATTCTCTCAGTTAGCTCTATGCTTTTTTCTGATAAGATTTTTAAAAAGTGGGTTAATGGAAGACAAAACTGCCAGACACAAGCAAGTTTAGATTCTGAACTGCACAACTCTTTGTTATTAGCATTCAGGGATAGTTAGCATTTCTAGTGTTATTAGCAGCAGGCTACTCAAAAGCCTCTCACAATTGGCCCCTGGATGCATGTTTCGCTAAACTGCTCATCAAGTTACAAAACATATAATTACATACTTACGCAACAGAATGTATAAATTGTCAAGTAAAAATTACCTTAGCTTGATAGCCTACTGTATGTAGGCCTACACATTACTACGCTACATAGCCTACAACAAGAATAACCGGCAAAGGCAAAGTAATGTACTACATATAACATACAGAGTTAGACCTACCATACGTCCCGGTTTGGCCGGGACAGTCCCGGTTTAAACGCCTGTCCCGGTGTCCCGTCCCGGTTAGCAAAATGTCCCTGAATTTTACTTTAGTGAAATTTTCAAAATTAACTCCAACCTGATGCAAAATTATGAAATAATTCCGTCCCAAAAGGCATAACTTTGCTTTATCTCTAGGCTTATTTAAAATCTTAATTTTTTTAGCTTACTAGGTTGAGTAAAATATCGTGCATAGCTTGAGAAATCCTTTAGTTAGGGAATAATGAGTGACGTACTGACGTTTATTGCGTCATTATTCTATTGACTTCAATGAAACGATGAAGCCAATGGTTTCTGAATGCATCCCCCTATAAATGTTTGATTTGTGAGTTAGTGTTATTTCTTTGTTCTCAGTGTTTATTCTTTCTTTTTTTTCTTATAAATGTCTGATTTGTGACTTAGTGTTATAATAATAATAATAATGTTAGTTTTTATATAGCGCTGTATCCATCGCAGAATGCGTTGCTCCTCAGCGCTTTACAAAGCAGACAGTGTCAATGCAGCCGTATAGAGGCGCAACTGAGTACATTATTACCCGAATCCACTCCATTAGTCAGTGCCAAGCAGAAATTAGATTCAGTACCATTTTTTAAAAAGTCTTTGGTATGACCCGACAAGGTATCGAACTCATGCCTACCGCTTCAGAGGCGGGCGCACTAACCACTAAGCCACCGAGCCAATTTGGCTTTGGATGGTGATGTCATATATGGCTTTGGAGGCCAGTGTATGATGGAAAAGACGTGGGCAAAAGTCACATTGTATGGGGGGTATGGATTGTATGGAGGAAGGGACGTGGTAGTTTTAGCTTTTCTAGAGTTCGTTTTTCTTGGGCTTTTTGTATCCTTTTTTTTCGAAAATTTCCGTGCCTTTCTTAGATCTTTTTCTCCAGAGTAATCTGTCACTAGCAAGGTTTTCCCATGAATCTAGATCAATGTTTGCATGGTTGAGGGAGACTTTTAGCTGATCTTTGTATCTCATTTGTGGTCTTCTGGGGGGATTTCCTGTCTCTAGTTGTCCCTCTTCGTTGTCCCTTCTCATGACATGTCCTGGCCAGCGAAGGAAGCAGTGCTGTGTCAAGGGGGGGGCCAAGGGGGGCCCGGCCCCCGGGCCCACCATCTCAGGGGGCCCACAAGTAATAGACTTTTGCGCGTCAGTGTCATGTTTTTTAGCTGCTAAAGTTTACTGCGTGTACTTCCATTGAGAAGATAATTTAGGTCCGATACCAATGAGATGCCGGGCCTGGGCCCTTGTACCAAAATATCTCAAAAATCACCATATTATCTTGAATCAAAGTTAAAATAGGCTGCGACAACATTAGTAAAATCATTTGTATTTGAAACAAAACAGGTTGGTTGCAATTGAATACTTGAAATCAAGAAGGGCCCAATTCCCACAAAGGTGTGTTTAAAATAAATGTGTTGTAGTTATTTTGTGATGGAATTTCAGGGGGCCCACAGGTAATAGACTTTTGCGTTTCAGTAACAATGTGTTTTTTAGTTGTTAAAGTTTACTGCGTGTAGCCTACTTGTCCATTAAGAAGATAATTTAGGCCCGGTACCAATGAGATGCTGGGCCCTTATACCAAAACATCTCTAAAAACACCACATTATCTTAAAGAAAAATTAAAATATGACAACATTAGTAAAATTACCTGTATTTGAAATAAAACAGGTTGGTTGCAATTGAATACTTGAAGTCAAGACGGGCCCAATTCCCACAAAGGTGTGTTTAAGATAAATGTGTTTTAATTATTTTGGTTGTTTATTTTTTCGTATTTTGTGGTAGGACTTTGGAATTGGCAACTGTTGAACTGAAACCACTTTATACACTGGTAGGATCACCATACTTTGTAAGCTACTGTTAAACCACGAAGTAGACAGCTCATTTTAAATTGATTGTCATAAATGGGAAAATTATGTAAGACATTTGCATAACTTTATTGCAATGCCTTGTCTAAATTTTGCAAAAGCATAGATTGAAACCTTTCTTTAGCATACCGGGTAAGGTGAAAGCGTTCATGTTTTGTAGGTTAGCTTCTCTTTAGCATAAACTTTAAGAGTGAGGTACGATTGATTTTGAAGTCTGCCAATAACTAAACAAGACACATAAAATACTTTTTGTAATACTGGACTAGCTGAAAGTTTGGTTGGTCTATTGATATCCCTTTTAACAATAAAGTATTTTTCTACATCTACTGGTATAACTTGCAAGGTAAAAGTCTTTTTTAAAGTGTCATAAGCTGCATTAAGGCTGTTGCACTTTTAGCTTAACGTTTTGGTTTTACAGGGTGTTTTGTTTTCTTAAGCTTAACTTCAAAGTGAATGTTACTGGTTTACAACTGGTAGTCTAGTTCTAGGATGGTGTAACATTGCTATGTACCAAGATTTCATTCAGCATTTCATAAAGAAGATGTCTTGTTTGAACTAGCGACATTCTTGCTTTGAACATTTCAGATTTATAAACAAAACTCTCAAAGAGGAATTCTTTGAAATGGCTGACCATGGAGGTTTGTCAGAACCAAGCAAACTTTGCTTTGCCATTGAAGTACATTCGTTTACTATGATTACCAATGGTGCAGACGTGCTGCAAAAGTTTTGCAGATGTTCCAAACAAGGGAATGTTTTTCTCAAAGCTCTTTGCATAGTTTTTTTTTTCAAAAGTTATGTTGAGCCAAATGTTAAACCTTGAATGTACCAGAAACCATGAAGCATTTAATGCGATCTTTACCCATGTCTTTAATTGCTGTGGTAAGAACCAGATAAAGTGACCAGCAGGCCACAAGCTGAAGAACAACCACCAAAAGTAAGGCAAACAATTCAAAAACTGACCTCAAAGGTCAGCAAGTAATAAGCGGACATTGAGTAGTGTAATAATCAATTCACCTGCCTTTAGATGTAGGCCATAAAAATGTTTGTCTTATTTGTAGTCTATTCCATTTCTGCAGTCATATTTTGTTTACTGCTAAAAAATTGTAAACAGTAAACAAAATAGCATTTCTCACAGATTAATTAGCATTTCATTTTTAGCATTTACAATCCCGTAATTATAAATATCCCTGACTTTACAGAGGTAGCTATCGGCAAGTGTAACCAGCATACATTTAGATACCAGTATAATAAGTATTTTATGACAGTTGCCAAGATTTTGTTTGTGATTTCAAATCGTTGCTGCTTTATATTTCATTTCTTTCATTCCAAGCAAAGATGAAGGTATAACTTGATAGACCTGTGTTTACTATAAATTATATTTCTGCTGTGTTCTGTACACTGCTGGGTTGATGGTTGTTTATGAAGTTATAAAAGTTTAACTAGGTAGTAGTTATTGTGCAGTAAGCATTACAACATTTCATTAAGCACCAGTAACCTATGAAGGCTTTCTGAGTACTGCACAGTTGTCAGTGAGTAATGAAGCTGTTAGACCTTACCTATAAACCTCTTAACTAGTGTTGCACTGTAAATATTGCTCCGTTTTGTTAAAGTTCATAGTAATTTTCTTATGTATGCTGTGATTCCTGTGAAGTAGTTGCAACATGTGATAAAGTTATTAAACTTCATCTACATAAGTCAGCATTCATGCCCATGTACCATTCCAATAACAGCTGTTTTTAGCATGACCAATGGTGTTTGCATATGAAAAAAATAATTACATGTAGTAAAGTTAATTCAACAGTTAGATTACAGCAACTGCTGCTCATAATAATTGTGCTTCTTAAATTTAACAATCACAATGTTCCAAAAATAAAGCAATTAATAAAAAAAATGTTTTAGTGAAATATAGCATGATTAACAACAGGTTTCTAATAATAGTGTATCTTGTGTGAGTAGGCCTAGTTAATGAACCATGTACGCCATTCTGTGCTGTTATAAATTACCACTGTTCTGTTGTGAATTGAAAGTATATCACTAGATTGGTAACTACTGTTTTTATCATACTAAAGTTCCTGATTATGCACATTTGAGTTTTGAGTACACTTGAGTTTTCATGTTAGCATTTTGAATGGGTATACTTGGGTAGCTTTTTGAAAGTATTGTAATGGTGAGTGGTTTAATCAATCAATCACTGGTTTATGTTTTTTCACAAAATATTACACCAAATGCACTGGTACATTACATAAAAGTGAGAGAGGAAGGAAGCGAAAGACCTTATGAGGTCACCAAGTCAGCCTCCACCCCAGTGATCCTATAAGGCAAAACATAATTACCACTTGGTGAAAGTGTTAAAATGTTGTTTGTTAAAGCATTTGTGAATTCACTTTATTTTTTGCACTTCTAAACTGTTTTGCTATGTTATGGCTATACATTTAAAAATAATAGGTTAGTGAAATTTCAGATGCCAACTGTAATTTTGGAAAAAATTGCTTTCAACTGTAACTAACCAATTTAAAATTCTCATAATTTTGTCAATTCTTGTCCGATATAAAAACTTGTATGAACTCAATTGTGATAAGCATGTCAAATTTTTATGCTAACTTCTACTGTGTGATATATACTGATATAAGATCTGGGTTGAATGACCACTACGCTTCATGACCGTTGCCAGTATGTTTAGAAATCGTTAACATTTTTGGCTTTCATTGCAAGCAAAGGTGTAGCTATGACTTGATGGACCTGTGTTTGCTCTTATTTACATTTGTATTGTTTTCTCAACTGGTGAGAAAGTCTAGTGAAGTGAACCACCTTTCCATATAAGTGCAGTTAACATACACACTATATTATCATAAGTCTGCTTGCCGATCAGGGGCCCAAAATTATTTTGGCCCCGGGGCCCACCAAGGGCTTAACACAGCACTGGAAGGAAGTGTTGCAATATGGTGGCTTCTGAACTGGGCAACCTAGCGCGATCAAGGATTGCATCTTTAGTGAGACAATCTTCCCAACGAGTGCCTAGCATTTGACCCAGTTTCCTCTGCTGAAAATTTTCAAGACGTTTGATGTCACGGCGTTATAATGTCCAGGTTTCACAAGCGTAGAGAAGGGTGGATGGAACGACTGCCCGAAGGACCATAATTTTTGTGCGGATAGATATAGCATGGTTGTTGAAAACACGACGGTAAAGTCTTCCATAGGCACAATCTGCTGCTTTTACACGATGTTCAATATTCTTTGACAGTGTTACAAACAACCAAAAAATGTGGCCATGTGGCCGGTGTCCTTTTAAAAGGCAACAATAAATATAAAGCAAAATAAACAAATAAAAGAAGCAAAACCTTACACAAATTAGAGTGTAGTAGGAAGCACAATATTATAGAGTGTCAAACTATGAAGAAACATAATTCATATCTATTACCAATAGGCAAGAAAACGTGCATGTTCCTCGGGCTCTTCTCATTTTTCAACAATTTTCAAACTTTCACGAAATTCAGAAAAAGTACGTTGTTCGCAAATATTTATCAACACCTTCCAAAACAGACCCTAAACAACTACTAGCAAGTCCAAAATGATTCAATCAAAATAAGATGATGCATTCAAAACGATGCCCTTTTAAAAGGACACCGGCCGTAAATGGGTTAAATTCAAGTTTAGGAAATCACTTTTACCTCCTGTTCCATCGGAACTACTCCTTTTCCAATTGTCCCCCGTTAGCTCAGTCAGTGCCGGTCTTTGGGGTGTGCGAACCGTGCGATCGCACAGGGCCCGCAAATTAGGGGCCAGCAATTTACTCAGAAAATGCAGTAATTTTTGTCATTTCCAATGGAAAAATTCAACAAGTGAATTCAACGAAGGAGTTAGCAACAAGAAAACAGAAAAACAGCCTATTTTGTCCATTGAACATTTCGTACCCTGAAAAGATTGAGAAAAAAAATAACTTTTAGCCGAAGTCGCTGATCGGAGTTGCCGCAAACATTTCAAAATTTCTCTCGATCTTTTCATGGGACGAATTAGATCAAAATTCGATTTTGTTAACAGCGGACAAACGTGTCCGGTCTAAGCAGCTATCTTGGCAGACAAATTAAGTCTCACGGCGGACACACCAGATTTAACTTCGATCGTCATGCTTAATCACTTTATGTTGATATAATTCTTAACTCTGAAAGGCCTTCATCAGACCAGTCCATTGAAGAGTCAAAGCGCCCTGTAGCTGCCCAATACACAACATAACTGATTAACTTCCACCGAACAAGGTCGTGTGGCTTCTTGTGTCACAATGCTCTGGGCAGGAGTCGGAAAACTTCTGCACTAACGTTACTGTTTTCTGCTGTGCAAAGTTTCACTAGGCTTTTATCCTTAGGTTTATATTTGCGTATCATGTGAGCGAAAGTGATAGAGAGCAAGTACTGCAGGTTCATCGTATTCATTCGGCTGCATAGCCGAGTGGTGAGAGCCCTGGAACGGCAATCGAAAGGGTGCCTGTTCGACACCGCTCAAGAGCATACGGCTGTGTCTTTGGCAGAACACTGAAAGGCATGTCTGAAGGTGGACACGAAGATTGGCTTCCTTGCCTTCCCGTCCACTTAATCTAAATCTTCAACCACCGGGTGTAAGCCTGGATACGACAAACAAAAAGATCGTATTCATTCTCACTTATAGAATTTTTCTTGGGCCTTTTCTTTCTTACTGTAATACCAAAACTTAGCCTACTCGTATAATTTAATTTTGTAACCAACCTTGCCTTATCAATATTACTCGGAGATCAAAGCCAGACATTGTGATGTAACACTTGAACTAAATTGCGCTGATTAGTGTAGAAGTAGATAGGCTAGTTAGGCTACTCCCATCCATTGTTAGCAAAGAATTCGCCGTTATAATGCTGATTCAATGTCATCAAACGTTGAAGCAACCTAAAAGTCCAAAGCTTTTCTGCTTGAATGGAAGCTTAAGTATTAACATTTTCTAGATGCGCTCTAGAATGTGCTGGAAATTATATTCTCTCAACAATTGTTCGTGCTATGCAATCACGTCAGGGTTAGAAATGTTTAAGGATTCAACCTATTTCGTACCAGGGTTAGGGTACGAAATCGGGGTGCGAATTGTTCAGAGGACGAAATAGGTTGCATCCAGACTCAACACAGACATATAATAGCTTTATTTCCGAAAAATGCCAAAGAAAATAAGATCTTATCCTTTTGCTATGCTACCGGACAGCACCATTTTACAGTAATATTCATACCCAAATTTTTGTTGAACATACTCTCAGAATACCCCAAATTCAAAGTAATTTTTCAAAATTTTCTGGGTGAGGCCCCCCAGACCCTTCGCCACTAGGTGTCGCCTTCGGCGAACACACAGCCAGGCTTCACCCGCCGACCGTCAAACCACCCACCTTTCCCCTTTTAAAATACCTAGCTACGCTACTGAATTGGATCATTATCATTGGGGCCCGCAAAGCATATTCTGCACAGGGCCCAAAATACCCTAAGACCGGCACTGAGCTCAGTGGATACGTGCCGGCTCAAGATCACGCGACGCAAGTTCGACTCTCGGAGTGTGCGCTTGAACAACGCATTTTCAGGACTGCTTTCCATTCAGCGGCACCTCGTGAATGAAATAATTCCTCTGCAAGAACACTTCAACAATCGGAAAACGTCACTCTGCTAATCTCAGCAACCGGCCCTGCATCAAGAGCCACTAGAAGTAGGCTATGCGAAACTACCAGGAATAACCTATCAAGGGTTTGTCAGTCCGAGGATAGAGATTCAAAACCAAGCAAACCAGCTGACTAAGCATTGTTTCATGGTTTTAATTGTTTTCATTTTCAAAGCGTTTGATATTTATGTGACATCTACTATCCAAAAGTATCAAATAAAACAATTTAGTTCGACTTATAAAACTTTACCGTACCCTTAAATACACTACTGGTGAACAACCATGTCTCAAAGTGTTTTCCGTACAATATCGAAGGCGAAAATGTGCCGCAACATCTATCCGTAATAACATTACTGTAGCATATATAACAACTGAAAATAGGAAGGTCCAGTTAAGTCCGTCAATAAATTATGTAAGCGCTTGAAATTGGGCCAATTTCTTTGCGAGTAGGACTATTCGCATAGGCCTACTACACAGAAAGTAGGCTATCCAACTACAGTACAATACTTAGTCGAGTGGTTATAGGCTAACTTTTTTTCTATCACCCTCCCATTTTGCAATGATCACATGCTTTGTAGCTTCACAAAGATAGCCTGTGTAAGTGTGTAGCCTATATCCGAGCATAAGATGTTGATTTGTCCACTCAAAAGTTACCATCTACCAATACAGCATCCAAGTTACTGAAGCTCAATGGATATCCTTGTAAAATTCGATGTTTTCAGCATCCTTCTTGGGATAAGCATCAAACAATCTCGTGAAAAAAAACAGGCTGAACGATCAGATTGCGTATTCTCATACAGAGTGCTAGAAAAACGACTGTAATGAGCTCCAGGTTTCACAAGCACCCAGCTTCTGTGAAGCTAACTAGCCTATCGTAATTATAAACTTCAGAACAACCTTCATTGCTCATCTGGAGGCAAATTTATCAATGTTATGGTTTCACGGTAAATTATGCAATGAATAAGCTACTGAATTTGATTTTTTTATGTATGTACAATTGTAGCATACATTGTACAATGAAGCCATAGTAGCCTACCTTGCAGAAAAAATGTAAGAAAATTTTTGTTTGTTTGTATCCAGACCAGTGATTTTCAATGCCTAAAACCATGAATGGTTAAAAACAGACCCTTGAAATTGCGACACACTGCAAAACGATTAAACATCTTTGTAGAGCTCATGTCCTCCTAGGCCTCGTGCTCCATGCCCTCGTGCCCTATGAGAAGTAGTTCACGCTCTTCTAGGAAGGCGTACCTATAGATTAAGGACCACTTGTTTTTGCTTAGCCTATTAATTTACTTGTGAACGAATTGATATTGGCTTATGTGCAGGGTATGGGATGGAATGGAATGGAAGACGTTTCTTTCATCTTCCATCCTGAGATTTTCTTCCATTTCATCTTCCATTCCATCTTAGAAATCTTCCATTCCATCTTCCATTCCTTTCCATCCCAAATTCTGTCTTCCATTTTATTCCATCTTCCATTCCATCTTCCATTCCATCTTCCATTCCATCTTCCATTCCATCTTCCATTCCATCTTCCATTCCATCTTCCATTCCATCTTCCATTCCATCTTCCATTCCATCTTCCATTCCATCTTCCATTCCATCTTCCATTCCATCTTCCATTCCATCTTCCATTCCATCTTCCATTCCATCTTCCATTCCATCTTCCATTCCATCTTCCATTCCATCTTCCATTCCATCTTCCATTCCATCTTCCATTCCATCTTCCATTCCATCTTCCATTCCATCTTCCATTCCATCTTCCATTCCATCTTCCATTCCATCTTCCATTCCATCTTCCATTCCATCTTCCATTCCATCTTCCATTCCATCTTCCATTCCATCTTCCATTCCATCTTCCATTCCATCTTCCATTCCATCTTCCATTCCATCTTCCATTCCATCTTCCATTCCATCTTCCATTCCATCTTCCATTCCATCTTCCATTCCATCTTCCATTCCATCTTCCATTCCATCTTCCATTCCATCTTCCATTCCATCTTCCATTCCATCTTCCATTCCATCTTCCATTCCATCTTCCATTCCATCTTCCATTCCATCTTCCATTCCATCTTCCATTCCATCTTCCATTCCATCTTCCATTCCATCTTCCATTCCATCTTCCATTCCATCTTCCATTCCATCTTCCATTCCATCTTCCATTCCATCTTCCATTCCATCTTCCATTCCATCTTCCATTCCATCTTCCATTCCATCTTCCATTCCATCTTCCATTCCATCTTCCATTCCATCTTCCATTCCATCTTCCATTCCATCTTCCATTCCATCTTCCATTCCATCTTCCATTCCATCTTCCATTCCATCTTCCATTCCATCTTCCATTCCATCTTCCATTCCATCTTCCATTCCATCTTCCATTCCATCTTCCATTCCATCTTCCATTCCATCTTCCATTCCATCTTCCATTCCATCTTCCATTCCATCTTCCATTCCATCTTCCATTCCATCTTCCATTCCATCTTCCATTCCATCTTCCATTCCATCTTCCATTCCATCTTCCATTCCATCTTCCATTCCATCTTCCATTCCATCTTCCATTCCATCTTCCATTCCATCTTCCATTCCATCTTCCATTCCATCTTCCATTCCATCTTCCATTCCATCTTCCATTCCATCTTCCATTCCATCTTCCATTCCATCTTCCATTCCATCTTCCATTCCATCTTCCATTCCATCTTCCATTCCATCTTCCATTCCATCTTCCATTCCATCTTCCATTCCATCTTCCATTCCATCTTCCATTCCATCTTCCATTCCATCTTCCATTCCATCTTCCATTCCATCTTCCATTCCATCTTCCATTCCATCTTCCATTCCATCTTCCATTCCATCTTCCATTCCATCTTCCATTCCATCTTCCATTCCATCTTCCATTCCATCTTCCATTCCATCTTCCATTCCATCTTCCATTCCATCTTCCATTCCATCTTCCATTCCATCTTCCATTCCATCTTCCATTCCATCTTCCATTCCATCTTCCATTCCATCTTCCATTCCATCTTCCATTCCATCTTCCATTCCATCTTCCATTCCATCTTCCATTCCATCTTCCATTCCATCTTCCATTCCATCTTCCATTCCATCTTCCATTCCATCTTCCATTCCATCTTCCATTCCATCTTCCATTCCATCTTCCATTCCATCTTCCATTCCATCTTCCATTCCATCTTCCATTCCATCTTCCATTCCATCTTCCATTCCATCTTCCATTCCATTCCATCCCATCCCATTCCCTGCTTATGTGACGGCAAACTAAAGGTGCTGCGCGGCAGTTTGGAAAGGGTAAAATCACTGGATCTGAAATCAAGAAAATAATTAATCTCACAGAAATACGAAAGAGCTTGAATGGGATTTATGTTTATGCAACAGGTCAATGATTTTCAACAAGCGTTAATCACCAGTGCTTCGTCGGAAATCGTCAGATCCCGAAAAGTCGTCATTGAATTTCGCATGATGTCACATTGTCAACGCGCCATAGCGGAGATCTTTTACGCCACTGACCTAATAATTAATTTACTTAGCAAGTCTACATGCTTTCTTGTTCAAATGCACGAGGATTAATTATGTGTAGCCAAAAAGTAGCCTAAAGCTTTAGCCTAACTGTAAGCCATTAGTCACACTCAAAACACAAGCCGATATAAGAAGAAAAACTCAAAATCAGTAAGCAGTGGAGTTGTTTTATGGGAGCACAATTTAACATTTTTTTCCTTGCGTTGGATTTTGTGCCTACAATGTATTTTCACTACAAATATTCCTTGGCACAAAAAGTTGTAAAATATCCCAAAAACCTACTGCCAAAGCGAATAAGGAGACATGATAATTGTAACACCAAAAAATCTCATTGTCAATAGAAGGTTTTCTTACGTCGATTGAACGTCAATTTGGTATTTAAATTCCAAACTTGCTTTTGGCAACCAAACGTTTCGTTAAGTGCAAATTTGGGTGTATAAAAATGTCTAGGGAGCGAGTAATCTTGAGTCTGGTTCAAAAATCAATACACTATTGCATTTTGGTAGGCGGGTCTAATCAACCGCAGGGTATCTGTTGTTATGGTACGCGCCAGTGGCTCAGCAACCTTGCGGATGGCTTTGATTTAATTTGAAATATTGCAGCGTCTTTTTAACACAAAAAAAATATTTTCTGTTGCATTGGATGAAGCCTTGTATTGACAATGCAATCTTTTTGAAAAGCTTTAACAGAAAACTATAATTTGATTCGTCAACAGATGTTTTACAGTGATCTAAAAAAAAACTGTTTTATTTGAAGTTGAAGCATTTTGTCATATAGATTTGCTTGATTTTGCTCTTAATGGATTTTTTCTTAGTAATTAGCATTTGTTTTGTGGGGATGATAATAATTACTGTAGCCCATAGGTTATGATTTGATGTAGCCTATTTTTTAAACACATTGGTCTACCTAGAGCCGGGGTTCTTAACCAGGGGTGCACGCACCATTAAGGGGTGCGAGACCTGTGCCTTGGCGGTGCGGGGATGTTGAATTATCAAGGTTTGTTATAATATGACGTAAGAAGCAAAGTTATTTTACTAGGTTTCAACAAAAATTTCGAACTGTAGGCGACTATTACTTTTCAGCCAATCCCAGAAGGGGGTGCGAGAACTGGTTGGTAATTTCAAGGTGGTACCGATAAGGCAAAATGTTAAGAACTGCTGACCTAGAGGTTTGTGCAAGGAAAACAAACAGGGCTTGAATGGGCGATAGTCCATAAAGTTGATGCAAATTTGAGGACTTGATTGACACAAAGTAAAGTGGTTTTATTACCTTTATCTTGCCAGACGTGGTGGTTTGCCTCTTCGCTCAGTGTAAGTTACGAATCTGCCTGCAACTCTAATAAAGAATCTTTGTGACTTGAAATAACCAAAGCACTTTTCCAAGACAAATTTGAGTCAAATTCTCAGCTTTTGAAATTCCAGATGAGAAACAAAGATATCAAGAGTTATTGAAGTGGCAGCAAGTCTCTCAAACGCGTAGCCAGCGATATGCCACCCCGGTCATTAATATTTCACCAGTTCTTCCAATAGCATCTTAAGAAGAAAGCAAACTAGCACTTTTCTAAACGTGTGACGCTTCATGAGAGCAGGTCACTGTGGAAAAGTTGCAACGAACAAAACCAACGGTTGCTTCCACGCAGAAATAGCATCCTGGCAAATGCTATTTTTAGCCAAGTTAAGCCTCGCAGTGTGACGCCCATTTGATCACACCGCTTTTCTGAACGGCGTGCAGCTGAAACGACGAATGACAGTGCAGTTTACCCCAAAAAGTTATATAAGGAGCCAGTAAATGACACAATTCGTCGAAGCAAAGTCATCAGAAACAGAATTTGCCTATATTCAAAGATATCTTACATTAGATGAATGGATGGAAAGGCAACAAAATGAGAGGTTTTTGTTGGTGAAGCTTGATGTTTTTGTCAAGATTGAGTAAATATACAGTTCATTCAATCATTCAATCATTTTATTTTTCGTCATTAACGCGTCCGGGACGAAAAAGATACTAACTACAAAAATCGATATAAACCTACCAGCACGTTAACGAACGGGAAAAGGTGGCAAAACCTTGAAAGGTTTAAAACGTGCCTGAATGAAAAATTATGTAGTAGGCTATATGTCAGTAGTTAGCACGGCCACAAAACCCCCCAAAAAAAACAAATAGCAAAAAATAAAACAAAAACAGAGAGAAGCACACATGTAGTAATGAATGACAGCCTAATGAAAAGTGTTGTGGATTGAATTTGCCAGTTCCAATATTGGTGTGGATGAGCAGTCATAATAATAATAGGATGGAGATTAGCCTACATTTTAATGGAGTATAGAAAGTAGCCTACATTTTAATGTAAAGTAAATACGTTTATCGAAGAATCATCCAGTATTCAGCCTTATGTTTGAGGAACACATAAAATATTCCGCAAACTTTTGAAAAATAATAATCTTTTATTTCAAATTACTTTTTTTTCTTCTAAAGAGTTTTCTCTCGAATTGCCTGTCATAGAGCCTAAATTCGTAGAGTAAACCTGCGTTTCGTTCGGATCCGCCCTGCAAAACAAGAAAAGAAAAAGAAACGTTGAAGGGCACAGACTTTTACAGTAATGCATTGTAATAGGTAGTTGTGTCTAACAAACGAAACCAGAATGGTAGAATGCAACTCAAAAGGTAGGCATGATAGTTGCAGTGCATTTTGAGGAAAAGTTTAATGCTTGTCCCACAAGATTAAATCGCATCTAAATTATAAAAAAGTGGTTGCTTGATAACATTTGCAAACTCCAACTTCTCTATCTGATTAGTTGTAGGCTGAGTTGAGCTGATGTACCTACGAGCGCATGTCAATGAAGTAAAATGAGTTGTTTGTTAACTAGAACAAGCCACGCAAGAATGAGGTGTTTGAAAGTTATTATTTTTGTCATAAATTTGCAGATGTTCTTCTGTAGCTTCGATTGTTTTTAGTCTCCTGACTAGTAACTTTGTCTTATAGTGTAGGCCAGCGGACCATTGGTGGTCCGCGACGACTGCACAAGTGGTCCGTGGCGATATGACAAGAAATTAAAAAGTCACACATATACGTTGTACAGTAGCCTACGTACCCTGTCAAAGGTAATTGACGCAGGTCTTTACAACTTAAATGATTTCGAAAGCTTTTGCTATCCAGTATTGTAAATCTTACTTGTTGCACCTTCGTTGCAGTTAAAAAGTTGTTTACGAAAAAATCCCGTATTCCTCAAAGCAAAATAACAGCATTCATAAAGAAACTCAACATATGGAAAACAAGGATAAATGATAATGTTGTGGATATGTTTCCTGTTCTGTGTGACTACATTACCCACAAACCCTTAATTAATACAGTAGTTGATTTTCTCTGACGTTACACAACATTTGGAATTGCTTTCTGCACACTTTAAGAAGTACTTTTTAAAAGAGACATACGAGAATTTTGACTGGCTTTTAAACCCTTTTGTTGTTACAAAGACTGATTTGTCAGGACGCGAAGAAGAAGAATTAGCCGAATTATCATCTGATCGAACTTTAATGCTTATAGTTTCAATCGAACAGCTACTGCATCTTTCTGGTTGAGTGTTGTGGAGGAATGTCCATTGCTATCGCAAAAGGAAGCTAAAATTTTATTGCCTTTTGCCTCGACCTACATGTGTGAGACAGGATTTTCAGCTCTTACCAACATGAAGCCAAAATACAGGCCCAGACTTTCCGTGGACCCTGACTTACGAGTTTGGCTTTCACAAATAACTCCGAGAATTGATGACTTACGGCTTTATGCCATCCCATCCGTTCCATTGATGTTGTCAGTTTTTTAAATAAACAAAATTCGGTTTTATTCATTTTTACCTTTGTATTGGGGGTCCGCGAATGAACAGACTCACAAATAGTGGTCCGTGTCCCAAAAAAGTTTGGGAAACCCTGTGTAGGCTACTAAGTGTAGTGATTCTAGTGAAGGAGAGAACAATAAAAAAAGTACAACTTCTGTTTTTGTTTTTTTTAAAACTAAGTATTTATTGGAAGTTCATAGCTTTGCATCCCGCTGGAGGTAGCCTATAGCCTATACCAGTTTTCTTTGCTTGTTTCTTAATCTTGCAGCAGTCATTTACAAGAGCACTGGTAGCACTTTTATCTCCATGATTTCCTATCTGTATATTATGCTGTTAGCAGCTAATTTACCGAGGTCCGGTGATTGTTTAATAAACTTAATACCGGTACCACTAAAATTGTGTATAAGAATATGCATCCCTCCCAATGTTCATTCAAAATCGTATAAAATTTGATCAAGTGTTGATTTATCCCTCCCAATCCTCAACTAAATTCGGCACCACTGCGTAGAGTCACAATATCGCAATACTCAAATAAGTTAGGCTACTATTAAATGAAGTCACATAGTGTAGTTTTCATGCAAATGACTTGATAAATTGTTGGAAAGGGTGACATTTTGTGGTTGCGACCACAAGAACTGTTAGCATTTTTAGCATCAAAGTAAAAGTAGCCCACGAACCGTTAGACTAATCATTTAATTTTTATGTCAGTAAAATATTATAAACAGAACGTGTATTAGTAAAATGATGCAACTTGCAACCAGGCCCGGATTTAGGGGGAGGGCAGAGGGTGCAGGTGCCCCGGGCCCCACCGACTTTTGAGGCTCCCCTACGTGAAAAAATATGATTTTGCGTTATTTTTTTCTTTCAGCCTTTGAAGTTTCTGCAAAATACTGTGCAGTGCTGTATTAATGCTACTGTAGACGTAGAGGAGGTTTTCCAAAGGCGCGAAAAATTTTTTTGCACGGGGCCTTCGATCTAAAAGTGCTCCGGGCCCCCCATCAGCTAAATCCGGCCCTGCTTGCAACGGCGTTGCTCTTCGGCAACATCCAGACACGTTCAAATATCGTATGCCGTCCTTTGCCTGCTACTTTCATTTTCATGCATTTCGCAACACACAGGTATTGTTGTTACCCTCTTCTCCATATAACGCGCCAAGCGTCATGCAGAATAAGTTATTCACTTATCTCAAGCTAAAGATTCAACCATTACCACACACTTGCACTGGTACATCTATTTCATCAAGAAGCAAGAAGAAATTCATCCAAACAATTAAAATGCAGCTGAGACGGACTTTCGTACACATATTTGATAAAGAAGGAGGAGGAGATGCCTGACAGTCTTTCCTGTCAAGTCTTTCCCATGGATAACAGGAGAATCCATAGAATAGCGGTGTGCATGCCTTTGCTACCGCTGTCCAAATCGCCAGTAAATTGGATCAGACAATGGGTTAGATCCGAAAACGGATTGGATCTGACAACAATAGAATAAATCCGACAATGGATTGGATCAAACAATGGGTTGGGTCCGATAATGGATTGGATCCGATAATGGGTTGGATCCGGCAACGGGTTGGGTCCGACAATGGATTAGATCCGACAACAGATTTGATCCTACAAGCAGTGCTGTATTCGTAAAAAAAGCACAGGGTATACTGTCAGATTTGCCAAAATGATAAATAATACACAACTTGCAAAATACTAATCTATATTCTACAATAACATGAGTTATCAACATCAATGTTTTTGTACCTCGGTACGGAATTAAGTTCATGGTACACCCGTGTACCATTGGTCCTCAAAGGGTAGTAAGGATAGCATAAGCACTCTTTTTGGAAAACCAGAGGGTATACTATAGTTGCTCGAAAAAGCAGAGAGTATACTGCGTAGTGCGTATGCCGCCGTATATCCTCGAATACAGCACTGCCTACAAGGGATTGGATCTGACAATATATTGGATCCGACATATGCATTTGACAAATCCAAGTTACAGACCGACTTCCTGAACTGTTTCAGCCAAAAACAAAAGAAACCGTTCCTCATAACTCAGAAACTTACAAGAGAAAGTAACTTGTGCTGCATAAAAAAAAGTTTAAAAAAACAATTGATTCAATATACCACATTTTTCAATATGCCACGCTGCAATGTGATTACTGGTAATGGAAAATCTCTTTGAAGAGTTGATAAAAGATGATTCAAGTTTTTTCTGTGTAGATGAAAAGCAAAATTTCATGTATTTAAATAGCTCTGTGCGGCTTGGTGATTTTATAACAAGAAAGACTTAAGTTAGTAAGATTCCATTGTTCTACGCACAATAACATGGGAAAAAGTGGAAGTAAACTGAGTGCTGAAGATGTTCAAGATCTGCAGAAAAACACACATTGTAAGTCAATTGCGATATTACAATAATATGAATGATGAAGTAGACGCTGATGTCTCTTGCCCCTCCACTTCGGTTCCTCGATGTTTATCATCATCATTAAGTCCATTAAGTTCCTTCCTCTGGTCGAGGGTTGGAGGTAACGAGGCGCCAAGTTTCTCTGTTGTGAGATTTTTCTACTGTAGTTTTGTATTTAAGTCCTGACCACTCTTCAATATCATTAGTCTAAATTCTTGGTGGTCTGCCCCTATTTCGTTTGCATTCATTTTTCCTTCTATAGTAGTTGTCTTTAAATAGAATTATTGCGAATCATGTGGCCAAAATATTTCAATTTTCTTTATTTAATTTGTAGAATGTCCATCCTCGATGTTACTAGGGATGAAGAGTTATACAAGGATGCTGCATTTACAATGCAATCGAACGATTAAAAGTTGCCTAGTGGTAGTGAGTGGTGTTTTTTCAACAACTAGTTTAAGCTGGGAGTCGAACAAGGGTTGCATCATTGGAAAGCGAGCGCTTTAACCGCTACGCCATCCCACCACCACCTATCGCATCCCTCGACAAAACTAACTTTTTCGCTTTTTTATATCAAACACATTTTAAGATTAAACTTGTGGAATAAACCAGACTACTGTCTATCCATTAGCTTTTAAAAAAATTTGGTCGTGGCTATGGAGCCCGCTAAAATCCTGACTATAAAATACAACCATAAAAAAGCAATGGGATTGTATTTTCATATTAGCCTCCTGCGGGTAGCAATCGTAGGAATAAGCAAAATACTTCTTTAGCTGAACCTTAATGTCAGATGAGATGTAGCGTAACCAACCTTTGCAGTGAGTTTTCTAATGAGCATTACTACCCTGGAGAATTCTTTATTGCGGTTCAAACAGTATAAATTATGCATTTTTTGTCATGTAGCATACAATGGGTTTATAAAGTATTATTCAAACGCCAGTTAATGTTATTATAGCGTGGAGTCTTTTTGTTGGTTATTATTTAGTTTTATTGATTTTTAAAATATCGTATTTTGACAGCGGAGAATTCTTCTGGGAATAATTCGTCAAATCCCATTGAAGTTGTGAAACAATAAAAATAGTGATAAAATTTGGTTCTATTTTTTATAGTTTCTTTGTCTTATTTATCTTCAGTTTAACATTCTGTGACATAAAGTCGATGGATAGCTTTGTTTTGATGGTAACATTTCTTTCCACTTAAAATTAGTTACAAATAGTCTTGCGCACTGCGCAGTTGCATTTTACCAAACGGAGGGAATCAAAAGAAGGCTTCAAAATCTAAAACAAAAACAGCTGAATCATTGCAATTTGTAATTTCTAAAGAAAAAAAAAAAACAAACATTTTCTAATATTAGTAATCGAAACTGAATTTAAAACGCTTCTCAATAAAATTTACAGTCAATGACAGATACTATAGCAAGAAATTGTTTCGGCAGCTTGATATCAAACATTGCCAGGTGGCACATCTTTTCTGTGTCAAGCGATCGAATCGCCATCTGAGAGTTGGATAGATGACGGTCACCATTGGTCAGCGACGTAGCGTGACCATTTTTTAGGTGTTCATTTTGTCAGCAAACTTTAGTCTACATGCATTATAAAAAAAAAGCTCTGGATGCGATTCATCCGAGTCTGCTCTACTGTTTTTATTTCCGTTTTTAAATACAAGAAATGCTATATGCCTAACTGGGGTTTACTGAAAAAGTGAACACCCAAAAATGGTCACAATACGCCACTGGTGACGACTTCTCTAGATTTGGCTCATCAAACCGTAACCGACTGCTCATTGATGGTGTTGTTCACTGTCGTTTTTAGGTGTTGTGAAATGTTTTGAAATGAAACAGTAGAGAGTATGGAAACATATAGACCGCACCTCGCATGACCAACGCTTACCAATTACACCACTGCTTTTCAATGTTTTAAAAAATTAACAAAAATTTAAAAATCTTACGAAACAGCAAGCAAAACACAAGCACGTCAAGAGGCATTAAAAGAATGGATTCAATCAGTGTTACTAAAATGATGACAAAGGCAATCAATGAATCAGTATTCAGTATCATTTTCAATAATGTCGGAATAATCTTTTCGTTAGTTTTAGCAGTTTGCATAGCCTATGCTGTACTTGTCACTAAAGTTGGCAAGGGAAGTTCACCATCGTAGTTGTTGCGTTGATTGTAAGTTATTCTATCCATTTCATTTATAGCTTGCCCCGCCAGTGTCGAAGTCAGACAAGAGCATATTTTGTGATGTTTTCTAAATCATTGTCGTCACAGAAAGGGCGGCTGAGGGGGCAGTTGGTGAAGCATAACATAAAACTTGTTTCAAATGCATTTGTAATTATTTGTTTCAGTCGACAAGAAGGAAATACAGCGATGGTACAGAGATTTCATGAAGGATTGCCCTCAAGGGCATCTGAAGAAAGAGGTAACGTAGTCACGTAATTTGTTTTTAGTGATGAATGGTGTTAGTCTCAGAAGACGTAAATGTGCGGCATTATAAACCACATTTTTGTGCGTCGTATGTCTATGAAAATACAAACTAACTCAAGAAATAATCGTTAAAAACAATTTAAAGCAAGATTGGAAAAAAACAAATGAGTACGGATATAACTGCACTGGTGTTACCTTTGTTATCCTGGGAATACGTTCGTAGAGTAGACTTGTCTCATTTTTTGAAGTTTTTAAACTATTAGGAAAAAGAAATGAAGTCTAATGTGCTTTTAACAGGTTTATTAAAAGTTTTAAAATGAACCAACTCACCACCCTTGTGTTTTATTCTGGTTTGAATACGAAAATCAAGTGACCAGTTTGGCACTGTCGTCTTAAAGATAAAGAGCATTATAGCTTATGATATAATGTGAGTTCAATGTCACCTTCTTCAAGGAAATATTCTAAATTAAGGAATTGGCTAAAGCTTTGAAGCTTTGTTATAGCGGCTATCTATATTTTCAGTGGATTTAGTCCAAGGTTGTAATGAGTAGCTGCCCGGGTCCTCGTGCTATTGCTTTTTTTTTTTTTTTTTTTTTTTTTTTTTATAAAAAATCCGTTTTTTTAAGGATGTGGCTAGATCTACAAAACTAGTGTTCCCAGATGAGGAGTTCTGCTTCAATTTGAGAAAACTTCAAAGTTGCTAAAAAACTAGTGGCAACACCTGAGATGAAACAAAGCTTTTACTCAAAACTTTCAAAAGTGTTATTTTCAACAAGCGATCAAAGAAATACTGCAAAGTTTGAGTGTTCAACGCGATTGCTATCTTTTCTAGCATTTGTTTTGCTGCAACTACAGTAAGTTATTGCTAGAAAAGAAAAAAAAATCATCAAATTCTTGTTACATTCAGCAGCTTAGCAACGAGAAACTCATTCCCTACAAGCATGATTTTTCACATGAATGCATATTGCATAAATAATAGTAAACTTATTCTTAAATCAATAAACAAATTCTGCAAAATATATTTTTCAAATGATAAAACCCATTTTTGTCCATAAAATCTTTTTTTTTACCAAAAAGCTCATTTTTGCCAATAAAAAACCGTGTGTGGTAGGTTTTATTAAAAAAAACTGTTTTTTACAACCCTGAGTTAGGCAAGTATTTTTTCTTGCCTCGTATTGCTTTGTTGATTTATGAAAAAGATGTGCATTTCCAGAGAGAGCTCCGTCCGAAAATGATTGGCTACATGCCTGCATCTAGCTCATATCTGAGGTGTTCACAGTGACTACAATAATTTGAAAGATTAATGACTAGCAAAGTTATAATAGCGGTTAAGGCGACAAGAAGTTAAATTACACTAAAGGTCAACAGACCTTTTTGAAAGCGGCCCACATAACTGTGAGAAAAGATATTTTTGAACTAGGTAGTCATTTTGACTAACTGTCTGTAACTTTTGATGTTGATTCAACAGCGTTGGTGTGATTGATTCAGCTGCAAACAAAACCTGATACGTTCGGTCGTTGCTGGCTAATGGGATGCAAAAAAACTTATTATTTTATCATAAGAACCTTCAAGGTCACACATACATACTTACTCTTGCAAAAATTGTTATTTTCAAAAAGTTTAAGTGGAAAATATGGAAAGGAAACGAGAAGTTAAACACTTCAAACAGAGTTGAGTTTGGATAGGATTTTTACTCAGTGATATATCGCATTCTTTGAACTGTGTGGCGGGCAGGGTGGAGGAATCCCGCAAACAAATTATTTGTTGCATCTTTGTACAATGTTCAGCTTTCTGAGATTAGTGCAATTACTATTCACACATCAAAGTGACAAGAAAAAGGCTTTTGGAGAAAAGACGTAAATGGGTTAGAACTTTCTTATTTTCTGTAAAAAAAAAAATAGAAAAAAATTGGCAAGTAGTCTTATTATTGCTGCTTTTCTCCTTATGTCACAAGCTTCTAAAGCTGCTTTAGAGAACGTTTGAGGGTAACTTGCAGCTAATTTTAGTGCAAAGTAAATGATTGTTAGCAGCAATATGCAAATCAAACATGTAAAGTCCGACTAAACCTTGTCAACCGATACAATTTCAGTTCAATGGATGCCAATGGGGAAAAAACACTGACTTGCAGAAAAGCACATGTTCCTTTTGTAAACGTTTCGTAGATAATGATAATGAATCTATCGAATCTTCGATAGATTAGAAGCATGTTATTTACGTCACTACTGCAGATACATGTTCTTTACGTGACGTCATCCGCTATCAGGTTGCTTTGTTGCGTTTCAATCGATTGTTTGAAGTTAAGTGTCGCTCCCCTTTTTGATTTCGATGTTTGTAACTGGTTGTTGCAGCATCACAATCCAAAACAATAACGTCAGCGGCCGATTTCAAACTTTGCAAGCTCGAGAAAAACCAATTAACAAAATAATCATACACCTTATACCTTACAATTGATTGATTGAAATTCTTATCCTAGGACTGGAAAAGCTTCTTTGAGAGCTTAATCCTGGCAGTTTCCCATATTTGTAAAGGTGTTAAACAACTGGCGCAGGCCCAGCTACAGAGATTGACAACTTATTTTCATAGTTTACCACCCATAACTTTGAATTGCAAAGTGGTTAGCAAACCACTAGTAGAATCAAAAATAATAAATAGATTGTGTGTTTTTGTATAACGCAGTATCCATCGCAGATATGCGTTGTTCTTCCCACTTTACAATAAAAACAATGTCAGTGCAGCCGTATAGAGGCGCAGCCGATTGCATTAATATCCTGCATCTATTCCATTTGCTGAGTGCAAAGCAGAAGAAATAAAATTTATTTTTTATTTCTAACAACAATGTTTATATTCCGAGTAATGGTTTCCAGTATCACCACGAGGCGCTAGTGCCTGCTTTAGATTGTCTTCGGAGCCGTAGTGAAGACAAGTTGCGGATGCGATACCAATGCGATCCTTGGCCTGCACATTTAAACACTTATTCAAAAAGAATTGAAGGAAAACTCTAATCAGATGATCGAGTTGAAAGTTTGTTTCTTCAAGTGTCCATAAAGCGAAGAATCAGATACAAAGGCACTTTGTTGATTTGATTGATTGTTTTTTTCTTGTAGGAATTTTTTAATTTACGCTAACCCTGCTCAATAGTTTCGGCAAGAAGCTCCAACCATAGTCATAAACTTAACGAGAACAAACAACAGTAAAGTGGTACAAACCGCAATAAACTGAAACCAACCGCAATAAAATGAAACTGAATATAAAAGTAAACTAAAAAAACAAAAATATAAAATTAAACTGAAGCCACCCGCAATAGGCTACACTAGAACTAACTAACCGCAAACCGCAATGCACTAATACCAACCGTAATAAATTGGAACCAATTGTAATAAACCGGAACTAACCGCAATAAACTGGAACCAACCTCAATAAACAGAAACAGACAGAAACTTGATCCGGATTTCATGATTTTGTAACTTTAAACTTTTGATTTTGAAAGCAAAAGCTCTGTTGTTGGATCAGATGGTTGTCATTTTGAGCTGGATCTGTAACTCGCACTACAGCGACCTCAGTTCATGCTGCGGTAGAACACGTTTGTTTCAAACTGCCCCAGCACAGTTCTCGAAACTGGAGAATGTTTTCAAACGGATTTCAAATTTGAACGGAAAAAGTGGGCACGGAGCTTCGTAACTTAGATTTGGTATAAATCTGCAGAAAAATCACGGAAATGGCTCTGTTCATGATGAGACTCGTTTTCTTTGTTGCAGACTAGTTGTTTTCAAACATTTCAGACATCTAAACTTTGGGCAACCTAAAATGTTGTGTAGAAGGAGCGAACTTGTGACTATGATAACATGTTAATACATCAACATCATTACGTTACGTTATTACGATTTTGTTACGTTTCTACGATCACTCGTGCCTCTGATGTGTAGTGTAGGCTAGCCTACTTCTTTGCACAATCTTTCATCCAGGCACATCCTAGTCGTACCTAATAATCGTGCCAATCAAAAGAATCTAAGAATAAATTAGATGTTCTGCTACTTTTTACTGTAGCATAGGTTTTACATTTTTGACGACTTCTTAATCAAAATTTAGTCATTTTGGTCACCCGAGCGTCATAGCCTACATTATTTTCAACAAAAACTTCAAATTGCTAAAAGCTTGACTGTATAACTGTAACGCTTTGAAATGTATCCAATGTTGATAAGCCAGAAAAGGGACATAAACATTAACCCGGCTTTAGCATTGAAAAGATAAAAGTTCTAAAATATAAATAATTAAAGGGCTTTCCTATCCAAAAGTAAGTTTCACTTTCTTAATTGGTGAAGACCATCGACTAAGCTTTGCACTAAAAGCAGCTATCCTAATTCAATTTACTTACACTTTGTGGAAAAAAAATCTGTAGAAATTTAATTTATAAAGTTTTTAATTAAAATTATTCATTTTCCTTTCAGGAATTTCAGAATGTTTATCAGCAATTTTTCCCTGACGGAGATCCGTCAAAGTTTGCCAATTTCGTTTTCAATGTCTTCGATGCCGATAAAGTACGTGGTGAGATGAAGAGAGAGTGTTTTTACTTTCTTTATTTTCATTGTTCTTGTTCGTCTTCCAAGCTGGTGATGAAAACAACTAATTTTCTTCAAGATTCGTTAATTATTTAAAAAGTTTACTCTTCCTGCACTAGCCTAGTTAAAATACAGATAATTTAAATAAAATCTCAAAGTCAAGAGTATTGCTTTTTTTTCAATGAACGATGTAAACTTATGTTAAAACAAAGCCAACACTTTTGTGAAATCAAAGGTTTTAATTTGGGTCCTAACAAACGGACCGGATGTTGGCTATAGCTATTAACTTACTTGAAAGAAAATAAGGTTTGAATTTCAAAACTAGATCATAATCAATATCTTACAGTATACTTGTTGCTTTTCTAAGCCCACCAACTGTGGCATCAATTTGATACATGACTTCAGATTAGCATATTTTCAGCTCCAAATCAAAACACAAGAAACGACTGCGTGTGGCACGAGTGATTAATTCTTAAAGAAAAAATGCAAAATGGCAACTGTAAAAGATACGCATGAATAATTTAGTTGAGATGCATGGAAACGGGAAGTAATTCTTGACATTGGCCAATTAGGCTACTCAGTTCTGTGCTGATGTCAAAATCTGTGATTCCGATAATGTTTCCCTGGCTTAACGACTATTTACACAAAAACAAAGTTATCCATTAGATGCACTCTTGCCACTAAGCCACTGTCCATTTTGCGTCATGACTTCTGCTTGAGACAGTAAAAAAAACTAAATAGGCATAGACTGCATTAAAGCTTGACACTCTCTCTTGTGGATAATTCAGTAACATCTTTACTATAGACCCATTGACAAACATTGTCTATGAAGGCCATATGTAGGCTACTGTAAGTAGGCTATGTTACAAAAAACTGTGACATGCTGCAAAATAGTCACATTTGGCATACGACCGGTAAAGAATTCATAATTTTTAATCTCTGACTTGCATATAGGCCTACAGACAACTGACAACATTAAAGAAATCACGACACTTAGTTAAGGTTTTGGAAAGAACTGAGGTTTTAGTTACGTCTGACTTTGCTGTGCTTAACTCATGGCAGGCCATAAAGTAATCGCGTAACAGTCTGGTTTAAATTAGGATATTGTTTGCTGATCATCGACCAAAACGAAAGTCGAAACCAGTGTTAGGCTAACCATGTTTTATTTGAATACAGAGTGAGACTGCTATTACGGTCTACATTTTGATGACCTTTTAGTTCAACGCGTACCAAGCAGTAGACTAGCAGACTACCTCTAATAAACAATAATTTATTTTAGTTTTTCCAAACATTCAGGAATGGCTTGAAAAACTTTGTGAATGATTCAATTTGCTTGTTGTATCTTGTTCGATATTAAATATGGAACAAATTGAATTTCGTTTCGAGCAAAATTCTTTCCTTTTGCCATTTTGTTTCAGTCGCATTACGCTTGTTCGTTTCAGTGAGGAGTTTCGGTTAGTTTTGCCGAAATCGAATTTATTTCCAGCATCCTTAGTTTTAATTGGACGAGGCTAATGATTTAGTAAGCTTGTTAAAAGCTTTCGGATTGTTTTTTCACATTTGTGGGCAGCAACCACTGATCCTCAGTCAATAGAACTCTCAAACCGAGAAAAAAGGTTTCTGAAGTGAATTATTTCATTTCATGCGTGCTAGGAATTTAAGTTAAACAAAAATAGGTTTCGGCCATCTCCAACAAAGCTGACTTATTGCAACCGTGCCAGGTTTTTTTAACTTAAAAACTTACTTATGGTATTACTCTCAAACACGTTTTAACTTTCGCATTTTGTCGTTTCTACCTTGTTCTCGACGTTTGCTATGTTGAGGTGCATTGTTTTCGCTGTGTTGGTCAGAAATAAGAACAACTGAACTGTCGTTTCAGATTGATCAAGTAGTGTCAGATGTCTTGAGAAAAAAAGTTTTGGTACAGTGACAACTCACTTAAAAACCATTGCCTGCGTTATTCTGACGTGTTTTATCACTTCCACATGTAATAGTAGTGCAAGGGTTTAATACTTTATATTTTAGGATGGATTTATTACCTTTAAAGAATTTATTTCCGCGCTATCCGTCACGTCGAGAGGAAATCTAGACGAGAAGTTGGATTGTGAGTTGATTTGTTTATATCTATAGCTAAGTTTAAAATTTATAAACCCAATTTAGTTTTTCAGAAATAAAATTAGAATAACTTCGGTCTAATAGTTTCAGTATAGCCTACAATTAAAAAGATTGAACAGGCCTGAATATAATTATCAAAGTATTATATCATTATTATATTAAGGCGGTGGTCCTCAAACCTTTTTCCTTGCGGCGTCTTTGGAAAGGTTTGTTGGACTTGCGAAGCACCCAGCGATAGAAATTTCAATACATTTTATTTATTTGTTTGTGTCTCCAGCCTTCATTTGCCTCCAGACGAAGTGAATTAGAATTGTGCAATGTGATTGCTGAATTAAATCAATTGTTACAATTTCGTAATAAAGATCTCGCTTGTTACGTATCGCGATTGCATTTAGATACGAAAGGAATCATTGTGGGACCTTCTTGAAAAATCAAAACAAACCACCAGTGCTGTCGAGCACAGTTGGTTCGTTTTGCAGGCTTATGAGAACATTTTATGATAAACATTTTGTTTTCAATTCTGCTTATTTAGTATTAATCGTCAGTCAGTCTCAAACTATGTAAACTATAAATATAATGGTTGTTCAAAGGGTTTCGAATGAATAAAACTTGTTTAGAACAATCCTAGTACCGTTAGGTAAAATAGCTGCAAATGTAAGTTTATTATCATGCACTGTGGTTTCATGATTATTTTCTTGACGTCATATTCTTTTTAGGGGCTTTCAACTTGTATGACTTGGACCATGATGGATTTATAACCAGAAAAGAAATGCTTAATATTGTTGATGCTATCTACGCCATGGTGGTGAGACTCAATTTGGATAAATGACATGACAATTGAAACTACGAAATAGATCTAAATATTTCTTATGCCACTTTGGCCTTACCTTACATGCTACAAACTTATCATCCAATTCCCACATGTTGCCGTGGGATTAATTAAACACACATTTTTTAAAAGTCTTTATTGTTTCAATTCATTTGTATTGATTTGATTTTGCTGCCCAACGCTATGTTTCAATTTTGTAGGGAAATCAAATGGATTTGCCTGAAGATGAAAATACCCCAGACAAAAGAGTGAATAAAATTTTTAGCCAAATGGACAAGGTAATGAAACAAAGTGAATAATAAATACAATAGTTTTTTAACAACGTCTATACTGAAGAATTCGAACAACTAGGACAACTGGTAAACTTTAAAACATGACCATTGACCATAAAATTGAAAAAAAAAAATTTGATTTCTCTTTTTCGAAACCCACACTTTTTTCTTTAAAATTCATGTTTCTCTTTCTTCCTTATCAATTCTATGGTTCAAAAATTCTATCAAAAAAAAAAAATTCTATGGTTATGTTTTAAAGTTTACCAGTTGTCCTAGTTGTTCGAAAGTTTACCACAACAATTCGTAGGCTACTGACAAGGACTAACCATGGGAACAAAGGCAACAGATTGACTTCCATAAACTTTCACTTAGAATGCTTTCTATACCGTCTGATTGTTCGAAAACTGTTAAGTTAAGAAAAAGCGTATGGCCTAATTTGGTCCTGAAAGAACTTGACTCTAAAATGAAGTATCGCCTCTTAAATCAACAGGTTTCATTAACTGGAGTTTGATCCTTCTAAATTTCGGAACCATTTTTGTTAATTGGAAAACTTGCAGCAATCCCAATAGGCTATATGACTTTTAGTATTCTCACAAACAATAGCCTATGTTTGTGGTTTGAAGATGGTATAAGGACCAGGGCCGTTGACAGGATTTCTCGGCCCCGGTACCAATTTATTTTCGAGCCCCCTTCATCGACAATGTTATGAATATAAAGGTAGTGTACAAACTTTTATTGATGTCGTTTGAGCATGGTTGTTTAACAAATCTTGTGCAATCTTAAAACTTCCCGAACTGCAAAACTTACTATCTCTACCTAGCGGTTGCTTTTTATAACTTTTATTTGTCACAAGGTGCTAGAGTATTACTTCCAGATTCCAGTAATGTTTCACTGGTCATTCTAGGCTCACCAGAAGAGAATTTACAGCAAAGTTAGTGCAGACGGTCAGAAAGTTTTCAATTTGATTTGGGATAAGTTTTTGGGCTCTAGGACTAGGTCAAATATTTGCTGATTGCTGCAATCTGAAAAACAGTTTTGGTCTAATTTTTAGTGCAGAAACAGGGATAACAATCTTCTTACCTGTGCCATTTCAGTTTTTGAGTTCAAACAAATATTAGCTTGTTTATTTTGAAATTCGTGTTTCGGGTTATTTCGCTAAATATTCGTGGTTAGGAAAATTATTATACTAAACCCAATTCTTATTTTACCGTTTGCTGGCTGAAGCGGGCCAAGTACCCAGAAGGGAGCCCGTTACTTTACCATCTGAGGCTGAAGTGGCTGTTTAACCTCTGATGGTAATTCCTTTAGATCTGATTATATTAAGATCTTGATAATGTATGGAGTCGCGGGAAATCTTTTTAATCCGGCCCCTTAGATATTCCGAGCCCGGGACCAAAAGTACTACCTAGACCCCCCTGTCAACGCCCCTGATAAGGACTAATGCAAGCTGCCTTACCTTACAATTTTGGTTTGATGGAAGGTATTTTTGTCTCTTATTTCCTCACACCAGAAACAATATGCCTTAATTCATGAAGAAATGCATTTTGAATTTAGCGTTTGCTTTTACACAGAACAACGATGGGAAACTAACAAAAGATGAATTCAGAGAGGGATCAAAAGGCGACCCATATATTGTGAAAGCTCTTTCCGCAGGATTAGGAGGTGGAGGAGTTGAAATCGAAGCTGTTTCTTCATGAAGAAGACGAAACGTTTTAAGACTCAAAAATAATCACAAAAACCACTAAACACAAATGAAAGACGGGATTATTTCTGAGTAAACTTTGGGCATTTACAAAGTTGTTGCAAGTGAACATAGGATTCATTGGAAATGTTTAGTTTTGGGAAATTTAGACATAGGCTACAGTTTATATATTTAAACAAAAGTGAGCTCTGAATACTTTGGACAAAACTTTATTTTAAATTTAAAAGAATTCTTTTTGAACTAATTTCATTTCTTTTAAATTTTACTCGATTGAACAGAAATTTCCCAAATTGATGTCATATTTAAGAAAAAAGAGTTCAAAATAAAGTAACAAACATTTATTGAAGTTTTAAACACTGTGGTTTACTTACGTGAATTTGTACAATTATTGTGATTACCATATCGGAAACCGCAAACGCCACAAAATTGATAAAAACATTTCAATGTTTAATAGCGAACAGGATATGAAACAACATCATTGTTCCGATTTAAAATTCATTTCAGTTCGATTGCGATTCGCATTAAAAACAAAGAACTGAAACCAAAGAAATACTATTCCATGGAACTGGAACTACCTTACAATGACAAGAACTAAACATTGTTTATCCTACTTGGTATTTTTCCACTGCTTTGTGTGGTTTAGTGTCTGTCGAAATGGAAGGCTATGGCTACAGTACCGGTATTCTTTTACCAATCTGTATCATCGCTACCGTTCATAATGTACGTCACATCAATTGCATGAGGCAATTGAGGCATGTCATGGCGTCGTGCATTCAGAAAATCATCAAAGTTGTAATCGGGTTTCGTTTGATAATGGATAAGATAAAGACTATTTTGATAAAGGAGAATGCCGGCTAGGTCCCCTAGCATAGGTCCCTCCCCCGGTACCTATAGCTCCCGGCCCCCACAAGAAAAGTACTGTACAAGAGCCGAAATGATTCGACTAGTATATATTCTCTAATAATCGACGTATTTGAAAATAAATACGACGCGGTGTTTTCTTCGTTCCAGGCATCCCTTGAAAGATTCCTAGCTTCTTAAATGATTCAGGGTCCAGATCTAAAAGTACCCTAAGTTACTCGCTAAACCACTTGGCAACGCTGCTGTATCATTCCTTAACTTAACCTATCGCTGCTATGACAAGTGGCCTAACATTATTCTTCTTGCTTATGAGGCAGCAATTCAAGCAACACCTCTCAATTGTTGCAACCAGTGCAATGTCTTCATATCAGGGTCTATGAGATCCACATGTTCTGCAGGTGGAATATTAAGTGTAGCATTTATTTTGAAGTTATTTCCTGGATAAGTTGTTTGTTTCAGTAAGATCTGACAATTGCACAGTTGCACTTAGGCCTACGTTGAAGAAAGTTTCAGTAAAAAATTGCCTTTACACACGAGAAATAAAGGTTAGCGCAACACTGCACAAAATTGCTTTGCTACAGTATGTCCATGTCATAATTTGCATGCGATGCTGGAGTAATATTTGGCTAAGATATTTCAGTTTTATGTCACTGTTCAGTTCAAACCGATGATCCAAACGCAAGTTTGTCCCGACCTGGTCGCTGATAAAGTCAAGCTCAAAGTATCTTGTGGTAGCCAATTCAGTTTTGTTTATTTTGATAACTGCCTAAATCTGTAAAAGAAAGTTGCTCAGTGATTACTCAGTGGTTGCGCGTCCAGCTCAAGGTCATGCTGTGCAAGTTCGACTCTTGGGGTGTACGCTTGAGCAACGCATTTCAGGACTGCTCTCCATTCAGCGGCACCTAGTAAATGGAATAATTTCCCGGAAACAACACTTCAACAACCGGAGAACTCCACTCTGCCAATCTCGGTAACCGGCCATGCGTCAAGAGTCTCTACAAGTATGCGAAAAAACCAGAAATAACCAATTAAGGCTTTGTCAGTCCTAGGATAAAGATCCAAAACCAAAATTGCATAACTTGCCCTGGTTATTACAAAACTTGTTAGTTAAAAATATTTTCAATTTGACAAGGAAATGTTCAGTAAGTTAAGTTCCACTTACTTAGGCTATAGTCTAGTTTTTATAGTAGGCTAGATTATTTTGTTTGGATGTTGCAAACTATTGGCATGTGATATTAGCAGCGGTTCTCAACCGGGGTCCGCAAACCCCAAAGGGTCGGTAAAAGTTTCCAATTTCCAGCAAGATTGATAAATTACAACATTTTAAAATTGGTTGTGCTTTATTTGTGTACATTAAGGTCAATTTATTTGAACCTTTATCACAGTGGCCAACAAAGAAAAGTGTCCCTAGTAGTGTATAAAGTGGTTTCAGTCTCCACAGAGTTTCCAATCCCGTATGTATAGATACCCCTGGGCGAAGCAGTAAGAAAGATTAGGCGCGAAGTAATCTTCAACACTCTTTTCTGATTAGTTGTTGAGTTATGTTGAGTTGTAATCGACGTAACAAGTAAAGAGGAAACGGAGGCATTGCATTCATCCTACAAAAGACAAGATAGATAATTTTGAACGACCATCTTCATCTACCAAACCCTTTGTCAGCCTAGCAATTATATTGAGCTAATTGCTGTGCGAAACTTTGATCAGCAACAGCCCAAGACTACTATGATTTAGCCATTTGACTTTCATTACAAATGATCTTTTTAGGCTTGTGGTATCAGATCACGCATCGACTTTCACTACATAATGATTTGATTGTGGGAACCCTTGGGAAGAAAAAGTTTCTTTGAGAGCTTAGCCCTGGCAATTTCGCATAGCCTACGGTACGTGTAGAGGCCTTGAACCACTGATATGAGCCCGGTCACCGAGACTGGCAGAGTAAAGTTTCCGCTTGTTTAAGTGTTCTTCCTTTTTCGTATAAGAAGTTGTTTTTAGACTACGTTTCATCGGGGTCAGATGTCTGGGCATTCCTCGAGCAATCGCTTGATCGTACAGTCGTCCATCGTTGACAGACCAACCGCCCTTGATGGAGTAAAAGACGGGCAGTGATAGGGTATATTGTTTGCAGTCTGTTCCTCTGCACCACAGTTGCATGACGCAGATGCTGATAGACCCCATTTGTGCATCACGTATCCGAAGTTAAAATGTTGTTGTCTGTGAGTTATTTCATCTACTATAGGCAGGGCCTGATTAAGGCTCATGGGGGCCCGAGGCACAACTAAGTTTAGGGGCCTCGATTGGCAGTCGCCTTCGATGCAATGCCATGTAGTCTCTGCGAGTGATAAAATATGGGCTGACCAATAGTTCAAGCAAAACTATAACTTCATAAATATTAATTTAACCAATTTACCTACAACTTTCTAACAGTATGAACACTCTTATACTTGTTACTTATATGAATATACCCAACCTACGGTATGCAGACGATACTGTTTTGTTGGCTGAATCAGCAGAAGCTCTCCAAACAATAATAGAAAAAGTGAACAATACTGGAATGGAATATAACATGAAAATCAACACAAACAAAACGAAAACGATAATTATTACAAGAAAAGAAACTGTACCAAGTTTAAATATTACTATTGACGGAATGCTGGTCGAACAAGTTAAAAGCTTTACCTATCTAGGACACACAATAACTGAAAATGGCAGATGCGATACGGAAATATTGAGACGAGTAGAAATAACAAGAAACAACTTCGTAAAAATGAAAAAGAAATTAACAACACGCAAAATTGATATCAACACTCGAAAACGAATTATGAAATCCTTTATCTGGACTACGTTACTTTACAATGCAGAAACATGGACACTGTCATCACAAATGGTTAAACGACTTGAGGCATTTGAAATGTGGATTTATAGAAGAATGCTTAAAATTTTATGGAAGGATAAAATCACAAACAAAGATGTACGATCTAGATTCTAGAATACAAACCAACATGGAAATTTTACAAACAATTAAATCAAGAAAATTAAAATATTTTAGCCACATGATTCGCAATAATTCTATTCAAAGACAACTATTAGAAGCAAAAATGAACGGCAAGCGAAATAGGGGCAGATCACCAAGAGTTTGGACTAATGATATCGAAGACTGGACAGAACTTGACTACAAACTGCAGTAGAAAAATTTCACAACAGAAAAACTTGGCGCCTCATTGCCTCCAACCCTCGACGAAAGAAAGGAACTTAAGGATGATGATGATAGCTACTTGTTACAAAAATTATTGGATGAAAAATCTAACAGATTGGAAATTGAGCGCAATTCATACTAAAAACACTAGCAAAATATGCACTTGAATTTGAACTAGCAGAGTTTATTAATGGTTTCTTGAAACCTATGAAAGTATTGACTTTTTTACATACGATGGAAGATTGGCATAAAATGCTGCAGCAAGTATAGCCTATATATTAATTATGGTTATCGGGTTTGGTATTAAACAACACTTAAATTACTGACACCAGTAATATCTAATAGTAATATAAACAATCTAACAAATTAAAAAGTAAAAGCGGTAGTCATTAGAGAAATAAAAAAACAAATGTTTTCACAGAATAATTGTGCCAGGCCCTATTACGTAAACTGTTCAGTCATTATAACTCTTGTTGACTTTATTACGATTTACTGTTTTTGAAATGTGAGCTGGTTGGCAGCAGGATTCCAGGATAGTACAAGAAAAAATACAAAATAGCCTACTCATAAAAATATTATGGCAGGCTATTCCAGAAATTATTAATAGCCTATGTAACTAAAACTAGTTCCATTTCATTGTGGTATCAGTAATAGAATGTTAAAACAAACCCACCTCTGTGCAACGTTTTACATGTTTTACTGGCACAACAACTTTCACTAGCTACGCCTATGGTACTAATGTAAAAAAATTGGGGGCCCCCAAAACCAGGGGGCCTGAGGCCTGTGCCTCGTGTGCCTCATGGTTAATCGGGCCCTGACAATAGGTACCAATGAATGAAGAGCAGTTCTTAAATGCGTTGCTCAAGCGCACACCCCGAGAGTCAAACCAGCACTGTTTGCTCTTCAAGATCTTGAGTCGGGCGCTTAAGCACTGAGCAATCGGTGGGACGGCGAAGAAGCTTGTCAGATATTTTACATTTAAGAGAAAATAGATTTTGGTGAAGGTTAGATTTGAAATGTGGGGTTACGCAGAGCTGATGTTTAGTAAACATAAAAGATAATATCGCTCTCAAGCAATTTCTTTTGATGATTGATACAGTTAGCGAGAAATGTAGATACTTTTTGTCTTTACAATTGTTTTGTTTTGTTTACTACTATCAGTTTTCCACTAACGCTGAGGTAACGAAATACGATATTCCGTTTGTTCATATGATCTCTGTATAATCGTCGTGAGTTGGCTTTGATGAAAGCGTAGGTAAGGTATATTTGTTCTGTCGAGGTTTAGATAACTCAGAAAGCTGTACATTTCCGGTATCTTGCACTTTCCTGCATTTTCGCAGTTGAGCTAGTGCTGTGCAGCAAAAGTGTAGATGAACAAACACACAATTGCTTGTGTAGGCTAACGTGTAATGAGATGTCCTCACATTTGATTTGCAGTCAAAAATTTTGTTTGAAACAAACTATTCTTGAGATATTTTTCTTGACAAGCGGGACAGCTTCACTCATCATTGATTTTTCTGATGTTGAGTTGCGTTGTTTATTTCTGAAGTATCGCTTGCAGTTTTAACATAGCAGTTAAATTTAATTTCTAACTTTTTGTCAAATTGATTGGTTTATACTTTCTGATGAACGCACAATGCCACCACAAAACCTTTCACCTTAATTCTTTACATTAATTAGTGTTTTTCTTCTTGATTTAAATCAAATAACGTTAATTCCGGTTATGTCACGTAGTTTTATACGTTTATGGTTAGCGACGACGTGTAGCCCAGTTATAAACTTTAAGTTTAAGACAATAGCACCTAGGCTACTTTTGCTTCTATTTTATTGATGTAGTTGGTAATAATAATAGCGTTATATTTACGATGTCATCACATTATTACCTGACTTACCCTCATTGCGTTATGCAAAAAAAGAACACAATCGGTACCATTTTTAAGGTCTTCGGTTTGACGCGACCTGGAATCGATCTCATATCTACCAGCACAAGAGCCAAAGGATAAACCAGTTTGCCACCCAGCTTGTACAGATGCGGTTAGTGACTGAGGTAGCCTATTCTGCTTGTTTCTGTTTAGTTTTATGTTGGCTTTTCATTTTTTTAGTTTCTTTTATAACGTCTGTATACGTTTGTAAATAGCCTATGAGAAGAGAAACAGTCACTTTACTATACTGGTGACCAGGGGCGTAGTCAGAAAGTGTCAAAGGGGGCAGTTGCTCCTCCCCTTTGTATTGGTATTAGCCTACTCCAGATCATTTTGAGGCTATCAAACAGCTGCTCACTGCTAAGTTTATAAACCAATTGTTATTTAGCCTCATACCAAACAACAACAGTACATTAAATTGCATATCGTATGCATAAGTAGGTTAGCAATTTGTAGGATCAAGGCATAAAAATTCAAATATTTCTGCTGCAATTTCAAAGACGCAACATGGCGGAAATGAGCTCTACCCAATCACAATCAATGGCTCAGAAGAAAAACTATGGCGCACTTCAAGTTTTAGCAAAACAGGTTGAGCAGTTACAAAAAGATAAAAAGAAAAACCTACAAAATGTTGATCAAGAGGCATTAGATGTTCATAAATTTTTAGGTAAGTTTCATTTGTAACTCTATATTTAGAAATATTTAGCACAAAAAAACAACTAGGCCTGCTCTTTTTACTTTACTATTCCTCTAAATGTCGTATGTTACATTTTGTGAAATTTTTCTTTTACTAAAGAGCAACATGTTGGCTGTAGTGAAACATTGTTTTTAGGAGTCAGAACATTTTCAAGTGGCAGGCTATTATATCCATTACATTAGGAAACATGACAAGCAAATAGTAGGTTGAGCGGAGTTTTCTTTGCAGCAGCACTGCGGACAGTGCTTACTTCCTAAACATAAAAATGTTGGGTACCCTAAATTTCTGTTTCGGTTACAAAATAACAGGATTTGATATAAAATTTGCAAGATTTGCCAATAAATTATCGCCGATAATGCCCATCACTGCCTACAGGATATCAGTTTTTTCAATAATCACTTCTTAAATGTAATAGAGACAGAGAGAAATTTCCTTAACTTTTACCTAGCAAAGTATAAAAAGCACGCCGTTCAAGTTTCTGGCTTTGTTGTATGGCGCTAGTACTTCAAGCCGGTCGCAACTTTATGTGTTTAGAGCAGGTCGGTAGAAAGAAACCGAACCCAGAATCCTGCATTCAACTTAAATTAATTATTGTAGTTTGGGCCATATGTGCCGGCCATGGCTACCTGGAGATGCGGCCTGATTTGTCACATTTTGCAGATTTTGATTACAGCTCCTGCTAGTGCTTGACTGACATTTTTTGAGATGTTTTTACTTTTTGCGGTTTCCTAATAACATAAAACTTTTTTGTTGCCTTAGGGAAGCAGTAGCAAATGAGAAAAAGTAAGTTGAAAAACGCAAAATTAGACTGTTATTGAAAATTAACAGTCTGACTAAAATCTTCGAAATCAAATTTTCTTTGTTTTTCAACATGTGAGGATGTTAAAACCTATTGTGTCATCTGGGGAAAAGAATAAAGAAAGCGTAAAAATCTAATATTTAGAAAAATTTATTTAAACGTTCGCCCAAAGTTAGAAAAACCTGGAAATTTCTGCCAAATGTGACAAATCAGGCCGTACCTTTAGGTGGCCATGTGCCGGCCTAAAATAAAGTTCCAACTTACAATTTTTGTTTACATTTACAAGCTTCAACTTTGAACGGGTCCTTTTTTATTGCATTAAGATCAAATCAGTGTCAGCACTGGGAACAGTTTCACTTATGAAGAAGTCTTTCCTGGACAAACCAGACGCCGGAAAACCATGGGTGACATGACCTCTGACAACTACAGGCCCACAAGAAGTTCTGTTGTACGAATGGAGGTAAAATGGCAACTCATTTCTGTTCAACTAAAACTAAGCAATAACATTTAATAGTAAGAACTAAAAACGATATATTAATATTGACATCGTCATATTTTATATCGCTTTTGAACTGCTGAGGTTTTTGGAGATTACTATACTTTTTTATTTTAGGTCATAGGCTATTAATGATCTTACAATGATTTACTAGAGATTTTGTAAATGACTTTTGTTTGTCAATGTGAATCATTTCTAGGTGCATGGCTTTTAGCTTATCATGAATGCAGGGGTTGCAATATTGTTATCACTATTGAATTAATTTTTGTAAAACATTTTGTCGAACTACACACGATTTTAGAAAAATCTTCATCAAGATTATCATGTGTTTGTCTATCTACGGTAGGCTATGTTATTTTCGGATGAAATAATTTTCTGCAGACAAGAGAAATGTATCAACAAATGTCACATAGGCCTACTGTAGATCAATGTTGGCCGATGTAAGAAAGGAATTGCCCACTGACCACTAAACCAGATATTGGAAGATAAAAACTTCAAAATGTGTTTGTCCATAGCAAAAGTCTATAGCAAATTTGTCCATAGCAAGTTATTTCGATACCACTGCTAGTCTTCAAACAATGAGACTGCCTTCGAGTGTTCACACATGCTGATGGCATTGTGTATGTTGCAGGTGCAGTTACGCAAGTCATTGGCTGAAGCAAGATTCAAGGCAAAAAGTGAAGATTTCTTTCGTCGATGGAACGAAGTTTTTGAGCGTGATCTTGATTTGGACGACTGGGTAGCTGGTAGAAAAAGTGAAATAACAGAAAAAAGTGTCCACTTTTAAAAGACAACCGAAGCAATACAAGTGAAACAAGATTTTTTATTTGGTTGACCAGCAGCATTCAACGGACCACAGGCTACCCGCAACAATGGTAAAAATAGTTTTACGAGACACACGCCGTTTCAAATAACAGACAAACTAGTTAAGTATAATAACCTTTGGGATGGTTGGACAATTTTGTAGCAGTTGCAAAAAGAGCAAAAAAAACATGAAAGCTTCACTTACACTTCAGGGAAAAGACTATGAATGAATGCTGCTGTAACAGCACAAACAATGTGATCAAATTAAGGTGAAAAGTAACTTTTTTAGAAAGAAAGCTTTTTTACTTTATATATGCCAAATACGAATTCAAAGCGTTTCTATAATCTAAAAAAGCAATGTTATTTTTTACATCGTGGACAGGCAAAACAAAAAAGAGTGGCCCAAACGGCGATCTGGTTCACTGCGTTATCTGGCTCGCTAACAATTCTGCAAATAAGTTACTACTATCAGCATATCAACGGAAGCAAAGATATCTACAGCAAAGGAATTAGCAGCAAATAATGTTTTTTTTTTATCATATGAGAACTTTTAATTTCAAACTGCTGTGGCCCGCAGCCATAAAGACGTTTCCATCATTTCCCGTGTGCTTGCTGCATTATGCTTTTAAAATGTTACATCATGCGTCGTTTGATAACTTTTAAACTAGTTCATATTTATTGATGTTTTCCTATTGTTGTTTAATAACCGTGCCTGTTTTGGCTTGCAACATTAGTTTTTGAAATGTACAATGAGATTTTGTTTGATTAGTTTGCTTATTTTAAATTCAAGTTTAAGAATATTTACGCAAAAAGGTGTTTGAACGACGTCATCCTTTTGAAACGTATCTTTTGTATTAGAAAACTCTTGAAAATAAAAACGTTCTTGCCTACTCTCAATGAAAGTTTTTATCGGCTTGTTTTGTGGGAAGTCTATCAGCGACACTTTTGTGAAACGTTTTTAAAATACGATTCAGAACAATCGTTTTGTATGAAAAAAAGGAAAAAGTACAATGCAATTTCTTAAAACTAAATGTTTACGCTACGGATTTCTTAGATTAGTCTTTCACACAATTTAAGCAAAAATATAGTTTAAATAACATAATATACATTTTTCTGGTGCACACTAAGCTGAACTATCACAAGATATACTGTAATAAGGTGAACAGACTCGTTCAATTTTAAAAATATAGTTTATTGCTAATTTCGTAAGTGTCATATTTATGTTTTCTTTGTTCATGATTGCTCCTATCTGTTCACGTAAACAAATTGAATAGAAAAAGCGATTATTGGTTTCTTGGTATTGGCCAATATGTAGTACCGTGATATACATTTTAAGCTGCATCTCTACACTGCATAGTGAGGGTCGAAAGTTATCAGCTTAATACCTAAAGCGACTCTTTAGTAAGTGAAATTTACATGTAGATCAAACTTCATCATCATAAGAACTTTCTTATGATTCCAATAAAGATGAAACAGCCTGTTAGGGTTTTTAGTGAAACCGTATTTGATGTAATTCGATCGTCTTTGCTTTTTTGCTTGACATTGAGCACTTTTTTGTAATAGTAGCAGTGATAGTATTCCTTGCGTAGATTAATATATGTAGGCTTGGTATAATATTCTACACCCGTGTCAGACTGTGTTACTACTAACCAGTTATGCAACCTCGGCCTGGAACCTCGGCCTGGAACCTCGGCCTCACTGTACCTGCTTCTGCACTGGATGGTTTATTCCATTTTAGATTAAATTTAGAATATTACTTGGAACATGTTTGCCAAAAAAAAAAACATTCTGTTGCATCTATTATTAAACTTTCTATCTCTATCGAAGAAAACAAACAAACAATTGTTTACAAACATTTCTTGTTAATGTTAGCCATATAATCAAAAATAAATTAAATAAAGAAATTTTTATTTGAAACGTGTTCAAGTCAGCAATACTCCTTTTGACTTTTTTAAGCCCAAGAGAATGCACTTAGAACGCTCAAACTAAATCTTTTTTCTAAAGTTTTTCCAATCAACCTTATCCCCTGATTATAATCGCCGATTACTGATCCACCAATAAATTTCGTGCAAACTGGTTCTCAATCAACTAATAAGACGACTAACGTAGCTGGCAGCTTAAAAGGTCTGCTGTTGATGCATCTAACCCTAAATCATTTTGGATTCGTCATTATTGAATCACATTTAAAGTAGTAGGCAATGAGTTCTTACCCCCCTACGATTATACCACAATTAGGCTAACTTAATAACACTTTTTTCTTCTAATGGTCGACACCTTTTCTGTAACAAGAAGGAAGAAGGAAATCTTCTTTAAAAGTGATTCATTCATAGCTTGTCACGCCAGTGTCGGAGCCAGGTAAGAGCATTGTTTGTGATGTTTTTGGGGTCGTTGTCATCACATGAAGGGCTAAGGGAGCAGTTTAAAAGTGATAAATTTCATTTATTCTCATTTTTAGTTAGATTCTTAGAGCGTAAAGTGAAATTTCACAATTCACAACAACAATGAAAATAATGCGCATGCGATGCAAGAAATGTGCTAGCTTCTGTTTCACGTTTATCATCACTATCCGTTTCACCTTTCATCATTGAACTGCTATGGCAAGTTTAACGAAAAACAGTCTTCCGTATTGTGTAAGCAGTGCTGTATTTGTAAAAAAAGCACAGGGTATACTGTCAGATTTGCCAAAATGATAAATAATACACAACTTGCAAAATACTAATCTTTATTCTACCATAACATGAATTATCAACATCAAAATTGGACAAGAGGTACAAAAGTATTTATTTTTGGAAAACCAGAGGGCATACAATTTGTTGCTCGAAAAAGCAGAGAGCATACTGCTTAGGCCTATACCGCGGTATACCCTCGAATACAGCACGGTGTGTAAGCATATGCATCTTGTTTGCATTTTCTTTACCTATTTAGCCTACGGTTTTAATTTGTGCAAGTCTGTCATGAAATCGTAAATAAAGCTTTGTTTAGCGCAGGGCTATTCAACTGGCGGACCGCGGTCCGAATCCGGACCTTCTGGGTGTTGAAGGTAGACCTCGGGCTTCTGGAAGAATAACCTCATTGCCACATTTTAGGCCTCTTTAAACAGATTTCCATTAGGGAAAAGCAATTTTTGCAATGATTATCCAAGGAGCTAGGGGCTTCACCCCAAACTCCCCAACGCTTTGCCATCTTCTCTGATGTGCGATCCACACAGCTAGACTACAAAGAAACACAATACATTTTTTCCTTTTTTATTTCTCTGTTTGTGTCAGACAAAAATCCAAGTCGTGTTACACACTACCTGAAAAGTGTTTCGGTGCTCGTAGGCTACTGGTTGTTTAATTTTCGTGGTTGCATATGAAATATTCACCGGACTGCAAAAATATTCAACTTGTCAAAATGGACCTTTGCTAACATTAGTTGAGTAGCCCTTGTTTAGCGGATCCAATCAGGCTAGTTTCACTTATTTTGCATTAATGGAAGGTCGAAAACGGAGACCGGAGAAACGGAGACCCGAGAAAACGGAGAAATGGAGACCGGAGCGGAGGAACGGAGAAAACGGAACGAAGAAACGGAGCGGAGGAACGGAGAACACGGAGAAACGAAGACCGGTAGGTCGAAACGGTGTGTACTGTCTGCAGTTATGGACGCTCTTGGCTTACGCCGATTGAGCACTTTACTGGAGAGACCTTGCTGTGCATTGCGCAGAGCTCACTGCTTGCAGTCATATCCTATCCTAGAGTTACAAGACTAGCTCACTTCGTGAAGGTGCATAATCTGCCTTATTCAATGGACAATGTAAAACAAACTATAGCTGATTGCAGAATAGGCTATGTAGTGAGCTGAAACCTCGTTTTCACAGCCCAGACGCACGGCACCTGGTGAAAGCAACGCAACCATTCGAAAGTTTGAGCATAGATTTTAAAGGACCTCTCCCACCTCGTAATCGCAACAAATATTTCTTGTGTGTTATCGATGAATTTTCTAGGTTTCCATTTGCTATAGCCTACCCACTAGGGTACCAGTATGACCACTGAAAGTGTGATCGAAGCGTTAACTTCATTGTTTACCGTTTTTGGAATGCCTGGTTACATACATTCTGATCGAGGGTCTTCTTTCATGAGTCAAGAACTAAAACAGTTTTAGTTGGAAAGAGGAGTAGCCACAAGTAGAACCACGCCGTACAATCCTGCCGGTAACGGACAAGTCGAGAGATGCAATGACGTTATTTAGAAAGGTATTCAACTAGTCTTAAAGTCGAAACGCTTACCTACTGAGTGCTGGCAGGATGTACTGCCTGATGTCCTACATTCGATGCCTCCTAGTCTTATGTCTTATGCACATAAGATCCCTCTTAGTCTTATGCACAGATAACGTCACTCCACATGAGAGACTTTTTAACTTTGTTCGCAGATCTATAAGTGGATATTCAATGCCTACAAGGTTGTCGACTCCGGGCCCGGTGCTTCTTAAACGCTATGTACGAAAGTCTAAAAACGACCCGTTAGTTGATGAAGTACAACTCATTGAAGCTAATTCACATTATGCTCGTTTAGAATATCCAGATGGACGAACCTCAACAGTAGCTACAAAGCATTTAGCACCGTATGGAGGATCTTCCGAAAAACTGGAGATAATACTCAATTGTGACAAAGTGTGTGGTCCAGATGATGAAGATGACCAATGAAAAAAAATACTACCAGTAGTAGGGGAGACCGGGGAGAGATGTTACAGGGGTGGGTTGTTACACTCCCTTTAATTTATTAATTATATTATTCCAACCGCTGAAATTAAGTTTATTGGTTCAGACGCTTGTTTTCTCTTTCCAAACAAAGTTTCAGCTGTTTTGAAAGGTGTATTAGCAAATTATTTATGAAAAGTGGTTTGGGGGTATCAAAAGTAAATTTTTACATTGTCAAAGAAAATGTGATTTCTATAAAGAGAGGAGTGATATCCTTTTGGTTTCAAAGTTACTGTAGGCTTCAAGAGCTGTAGCTTAGATTAATTAAAAATATTTTGGAGCTGATTATCAAATGTTTGACATATCTAGACATTATTCAGTCAACCTCCATAGGGGTGAGTTGTTACAAGGTGTAACATCTCTCCCCTACCAGAAAATTTACTTGATTTGGTATTTAAATAATAAATTTTTCAAGTTTTAAATTGCTCAAGCAGTTAAATTATGCGCCACTTCATCTTCTGTGGAAGGTAGCCTACTAGTGCAGCATCTGAAATGCCTTAAACTGCAGCAGCATGTGTTGAATTGGAGGATTTACCTGAAGGCATAACAGCATCTCGGGTTTCAATTCGGCCCTTTCCGAAAGCCCCAGCAAGAGTAGGTAAACATACTTCTCGAAAACGTTATTCTGCTGTTGTTACTTCTACTCCCGAAAAAAAGAAAATAGAAGATGCCTTCATTATCAGAGAAGCTAAAAAGACTGGCCACAACAAACAAGCCAAGCGAAACCTTTTGAAGAAGAATTGCAGCCAAAAATCAAAGGAGTGGTTCTGCATGGTGTGTGATGATTCATACTCAAACTCTGCATCAGGAGAAACATGGATTCAGTGTGTACACTGCAAAGACTGGTCTCATGAAGCTTGCACTGACTTTGAAAAGCAAAATGTCTGTGAAAACTGCAATGAGTAGTTGGGTAGAGATTGTGTGTTTGTTACACCCAGTTATAATGGATTGTGTTTGGTGATGTTGTTGCTTGTTTGTTCTTGTTTTTTTTCAATTAAACTTGGGTGTTCAATAAATTCTGACAGACTTTGTTAAATATGCCATCAGTTTTAGATGTTTTCTCTTAAAAGTAGACTTCTTAGTTATAAAAAATAGCTGATACCAGTCTAAAAAAAAAACTAACATCTCACCTCATACTATGTAACATCTCACCCCGATACTGGGGTGAGATGTTACAACTGACTCATAGGTATGTAAATGCAAATATTTTTTTTAAAGCTCAATTTAAAAAATAATTAAAGTTGCGATTATAACAACCAGTCATGTGGCAATAGTGTATTAAATTTGCAGCAACTTTGCGCAAATAGTAGGAAAGAAATCTTACATTTACTGAAAACTGTAACAACCCTCCCCGGTCTCTCCTAAGTACGGTAGTAAAGTCGCCGAACAAACTGACTTCACCAAAACTCCTCCAAAAGCATCGGAATGGAATAATAGGCTACACCGGTTTTGTCTGAAGAAGCTGTCGCTCCAATTACTGATACACGGCCTGGAACTGTTACGGACGATATAACAAAAGGGCGAAATGTTGTCGCACCAGAAACATTACGTCGATCTACTCATGAACGACGTCCCGAACACCATAGTAGACGTCCGTACCTTGTGTAGGCTATATACCGGGGATGGAGGAATCATTTTAAAAGTAAGTAGGCCCAGAGGCGCAGCAAAGTCAATCCAACTAGGCCTACTGGGGGGCTACGCCCCCCAGACCCCCCTTAGCATTGCTGCATTCCAAATAGGCTACTTTGCATCAGTTATACATTGAGTTTTCATGATTGCCTTTCGTACCAACAAGCGAAAAGTTTCCATTTTTGGGCCCAATTTGGCCAAAACATTTACAAAATTGTTAAATTACTTTATAGTGATAAAGCTTTGGTAGAGAGTTTGCTTTGTTGAACCATAGAGAAATAAAACATAGTAACCTTAGCGGGTTTAACATACTTTAATACACACAAAAAAATATAACATAATTAAAGTAAACTCAAACGTTTTCGACACGTAGGCTACGTGTGTCCTCATGCGCATATGTAACAGCCGCAGCACCAATATGCAAATATAATACTGGCATCAACAGTGCACAGCTAATTACCACAAAGTTTCAATACCAGGAATACCGGTACTGGTATATACACATATTTAACACTTAGAAAAGTTATCCGGGAGTAACAACCTGCAGTATTATGTGCATACATAACAGCTGCACCACCAGTATACAAATATAATAGGCCTAATGATATCAAACAACAACAAGGTTCCTTCAACTGTCACTATATAGGTGACTGCTACTGTACGGTATTACACTTGAAATATTTTCCTAAAAAAGTTAATAATACGATCATTGAAAGCAATAAGTTCTTGGCAAATTGAGGTGCGATCAACCTGATCGATCAAGTTTTTGTGAATGTGTTCAACTGTTCATCCTATATGGTTCAAGTGCTTTTGGGTTAATCTGCTTTTTAAGTAATTTTTCACCAGTCTGTGGCATGAAAAAGACCTTTTTGCAGTAGCATTAAACACAGGGATTTTCAGGTAACACTGTATCAGTTGTGATAGATTTATGTAAATGTTTTATCTATTTTAACAGCTTGAGTTCGTATTTGAGAGAATTAACATCAATATCCCCATCTAGCCTGGTTTAAGTGCCTTCTTTTAGAGATAAAGTTGCTGCATCCTCTTTCCTTGCTGCAGCTAAAATTACTTTCTCTATATCACAATAAACTGCAAGTTATCTTGGTCAACTCTTTGGCTACCTTTTCAAAAATATTTGGCTTTCAAAAGTGGGTGGGCCAGGCCCACCCAGAAAATAAAGTAGGTGAGCCCAGGCCCACGAGGTTCCTCCATCCCTGCTATACTGTATACTATTATTAAAACAATCTTTCTCTCAATAGGCTAAACTACACTTTGTAACAGTAGACATTTAGTAAGCTCTTAAACTGAGTAGGCTAACTGACGACATCCAAAATGGCTCTCTGTGACCATTGTGCATTTGCAGGTTGTAGCCTACTGTATATTATTTCATTGTTTTGGATATGGACAGCTAAAGCTTTGTCTGACGCAAATAAATAATAGCCTAATAACTAATCAAAGCACCCTAGTATTTTCGGCATCTTGAGCAGTGGCTCCGAGAGGGGGGGGGAAGTCGGGCCAGTTCCCCCCCCTAGCAAAACATTGTAAAGGAAAAACGAGCAGTTTTTTGTTTTTGCACTTTTGAGGGGGCCCATTTTTAGTACTAAAGTAAAAATGTACCAACTAAATAGCCTAATCAACAAATTCTTAAATCAAGTGCGTAGTTCCAAGTATTTCTCAATCATTGTAAATGTCACTTTCGATGCTTCTCATCAAGAACAAAATGATTTTCGTGTTAAGGTAGGCGATGTTGAACAGCTTCAAGCGTGGCCTACGCTTCAAGACGTAAAATCTGAGGCTGAAATGATTTCTGTATCACTGAACAGTTTCGATTGTATTGATAGTTTCAACTTGAAAACTGGTGCTGTTTTAGCTAAACGGGAACTATTTTTGCTTGACAACTGAACCTTAACTTTAAAATCTGCGTTGGCCAGGCATAGGACGTTGTATCCAATATAAGTTATCTGGGAAAGTTAAGGGCATAAGTCCAAGCACGATTAAAGAAAGTAAATCCTGTATATTTTTGTTTATGAATCATCATCATCATCAGTCATCATCTCCGCCTGCAGCAGATTGCGCATCAACATGAGTTATTTGCTTCCAAGAGTGGCGATTTTGAGCCAGCTCGCCCAGTGTCGCCAAGTTGAGTCCGGTCCATGATTGGATGTTGTCTTGCCATTGTTTTGGTTGTCTGCCACGTTTTCTTTTTTCTTCTACTTTTCCTTCAGTGCAAACTTTGCTGATTCCGAATTGTGATCTTTTAGTGTGGCCTAACAGTTTTAAAAGTTTTGATTTTATTAACGTATTGCTGCAATTGGATGTAATTTTGTCATAGTTAAAAGATCTTCTGTTTTCGTGTGGTCAAGTAGCCTTTTGTTGGTCATGCTTCTCATGATGTGATTTTGGAAGGTAGTGAGTATTTTTCTTTATTTGATTTTTTGTTTATGGATGTTGTTGCTTAGGCTAAATCTAGTTGGTATTCATAATGTTGCCTACAGACAGCGTTGTTCAAATGTCTTATCATTTTTGGAGTAATTGATTATTATCTGTTAGCTTGTGGCATCTTTAAAGTTATAGCCCAGTCAGAGGAAAAATTCTCAAAAATCCAAAGAAAGCTGTCCTATCATCTTGCAAAGAAAATTGACTTCGAGAGGGCAATCAAGGCGTGGTGTAGTCAAACCCAATGCTTTACATTACCCTTTTGCAATTGAAGACCAACAAGACCTTGATCGGAAGCTGAGTCAATGCTAAAGTAGCCTACAACTAGCAGTTTTAAATTTGTGACTGCTTTGCATTATGTGGATTACGGTCCTAAACAAGATTCAATGATGAATGAAATTAAAGGAAGATGTAGGCTAATCTAAGTAAGAGAAAGCTGAGAAGAGTAGGCTACTACTCGCAAGCTAAAGTTGCAGTGGCAATTATAAATTTAAAAAAAAATGATTTTCTTTTCCTGAGGACAGAACGCTTTTATAACTCCACCTCCTAGCTGAATCATTCGAAGGAAATGTATTCTACCGTGCATTGCAAAGCATTCGATAGTTGTTGGAATTGACAAATGTAGGCTATCAACAAACTCAAACATATCGTCGATGAGTTTGAAGTTCCATGAAAATTTCATCGTATGTCTGCTGTGCAGTTGCGGGCATGTGGACAAATTTAAACCATTTGTAGGCTACAACAATGACATTTTTCAAGACATTTTGGATGAGTTGGTACTTTTGACAGAAAGCCACCCAGCAAACTTCAGCTGCAAACCAGAACGAACCACCCCATAATCTCTACACAAGAAATCATTGATTGCAACTTTTGAAAGGTTTTTCCAAATAGTTTTGTAATGATTTTTTGTGTTCTAGTAGCTACCTCCAACGGTTGCGCTTTGAGAACGTGGTTCTAGCAATTACTGAAATTTGTAAAGAATTGTTTGCGCTCCAGTAGGCCTATGACTCAAAACCGATTGAAAAGCCTAACTATACAAGTTGTGCATCAATTCAGATGTCGCAAAATTTTATTTTTTGATGCTGTGATCCGTAACTTTGCATTGCAAAAAGTCCAGAAAGGGTTGAATTAAATCAGGGATGTCCAAACTCCGGCCCACGAGACTTTTTTGTATGGCCGCGCCTGTTGTTGTACAATGTGTTATTTTTGGCCTGCAGACACACAAAAATCATATAAATTCAACTTGCAGTTTTCAGAAAAATTATTGTGGCTGTTGGCCCGCGAACACTTATTATCAAATCTGTCTCGCGTGGGAAAAAGTTTGGACACTCCTGAATTAAATGCTTGGTTGAACTATTTTCGTTACCTGTATAGGCCTACGTAGGCCTATTGTGTGTTTACAAAGCTTTCTAGACAAAATAGTTAGCCTCAATGGCATTTTTGCTACAAGTGTAATCCAGTGATTAATTATTGATAATTTTTACATTGAACGAAGTTCTTTTCATGTTGAGGAAAGTAGGCTAATTTCAGCTTAACACGAACATGCAACGCAATATTTGCTAAAAAATATTATGGGGCCCATTTTTCGTATTGTTTCCCGACCAGTAGGCTACTGACTTCTCTCGGAGGCCCTGATCTTGAGAGGCGTCAAATAAGACATTTGGCAGAGCCAATCACTATTTCATTTGCAAAGATACTTTCGCTTGACATTCCATGATGTAGGCCTATTGTGCGATAATTAAGTTGGTGGTACCGCAATTAGCACATGCGAATACAATGGAGGTTTGCCCTCTCTGATTCATTTAGTTACCGGTACATACGGCGTCAGACAGGGTGTAGTCCTACGCCCTTTTTATCTTTTTGTTGTTTATATTTAATTAACATAGCGACTGAATGCATTATCAGTAGGCTGCTACATCGCTCATGCATGTTTAAATAATACTATTGTGATGGGCGTACAATGAAACATGATTCTTATAATTAGGCTATTGTGTACAGTCGCAAATCTGCGTTGCTCTGAGCGCTCTTTATACAGCAGACAGTGCCAGCACAATCGAGTATGTTGTTAGTCTTTTCTTACCAAGCAGTGAAGCAGGATTAAGTAGTCGGACCACTCGGCAGGCGACAACTCAGCAAGTACATTTTAGCTACTACCCAAGTCAGCAAATAAAATTTTCATCTAGCATCGCACTTGCTTGGTCATGGCTTGCTAAACTGAATCTGCTGACTTGTTAGATGCCAAGTAGGTAGGCTATCAGTATCATCTTGCTTAGTTTTTACTTGTTTAGATTGATCATTACCAATTCCAGCCGCTTGCTGAAATGTTGCTAGCTCAGTTGTCACTTGCACAACTGCAGTATGCTGAGTCTACAACTACTGAGTTGTAAGAGACTTGCACGAATAAGGTTCAGCACCACTGGTATGTATGACCCGACAGGGCATCGAACCCATGCCTATCGATTCAGAGGAAGACACTCTAACCACTAAGCCGGTGCAGAGCGGCTATAAAGTGAACGAGACAAACGTCACAATTACGTTTATTTAAAGCAAAACCACCAGCAATCCAGCAGTAAACGGACACAGTGTTACAGCCAGTACATTTTTCCCGTTCACATTGTGAAAATAACCGCAGAAACGACGGCTTAAAAGCCACCCAGGGCAACATAAGTTTGATACATCAGTGTTTCCACTTTTTGTTTCAACATCGAGCTTTGAAACTATGAAGCGAAAAGCACAAACAACACAAAACTATAGGCATGTAGAATAGTGCATACAGAACAGTTCAACGTCACACCAGCTTAAATCAGCCCGTATAAGTAGATTTTATCCAGACGAAAATTAACTTTACGTCAATCATACAATTCAGGTAAAATCACAAACTTGACAACCAAATAGCCAGCTTGCGGCAGTGCAATTTGTCACCAACAACGAAAGAAAATATCGTTGTTTTGTTGAAGGAAAAAGGAAATTATTAACGATGATCCGACGCAAAGTAAAAATTTTACAGCGGTACAATAGAAAATGATGAATAGTTTTATCAATTTGTGTGTGTAAGCTTTTACATCGGTCGAATGCTCCCTTCCTGCAGTTTTCGCTCAGGAGAGATTGTGGTGGTGACGCGACGTACAGCCATCTTCTCACCTTCTCGAAATCGGTCACGCTTCGTTGATTTATCACGTGACGAATATTTTTGCAGTGACGAGGACGTACCACAAAGCTTGTTGCCATTTGTGTCTTCAGCAGGGGACACAGCACTTCGCCTGTGAATCGGAGGCAATATCGAGGGAGGTTTTGGGACAATTGTGGCAGCAACGCTCTCTCCTGCGTTTAAAAAGGGAGCCGGGTCCGGCATGGGACTTGGGTTAAAACGAGGGTTCAAATTAGATGATGATTTTGATGCACTATAGGATACACTGTCTTTGACAGACGCAGCAGAAGACGGCCTGGAACCAACAGATCTTCTGGTTGTTGTGCTGGCATATGTGGAACTGGACGGCCTCACAGGACCATCTGTGGACTTTGAACTTCGGTGGGGGCCTTTGCTTCGGGGGATAGAAGGGGGGGCTGGGGACATGGAAGGTTGCTTTACCTGTTGTAAACTGTGCAGTTTCGACCTCGTCTGGTGCAACTGCGCAGATAGATATCCGATTGTATTGGACCGAGAATCCATTTCGTTGGCAAGAGCACTAATTTTGTGACTTTTCACCTGTGTTGAAATTTAAGAATTGTAAAAATATTAATTATAAAATTTTGAAGAAGTAGGTCTATTCAAATATTAGAAATTTGCGATTAAGTTGCTTTAAAAATAAGGCAATAATTTCGATTTTGCTTAAAGCCGCCCAAGTCGATGCGAATTGCTCTAAAAACCGTGGCGTATTTAAAGTGTCTTAACGGGAACGCTAGAATCGACTTTTGAGGGTGCCCAGAAGTGCGAAATGCATGGGAGTGAGCACATATCCTATATTAAAACAACATGCATTGTAATAGTCGGAAGTTAACGATAATTAGGTGGTGCTAGCCTGTGTAGATTAATTTATACCACAGGATGTACCAGAGTCCATTAAGAAACGCTGATAACGTCTAAAATGCTTCATAAACTTCCATAGCATGGCATTTTTTACAGGGTGTACCGAAGCCCAGTTGAAAATGTTTTGTTTTTTGATCGATTCAACATAATAATGAGTTGATTGAGCATAAGACAATGAATGAAAGATCGTTTTGATGAGTGGCGGTGATATAATTGAATTTGTATTGATACTTGAAACTAAACATTCGAGGTAAAGCTTTTGGCTCCTGACAATAGAAATACAGTAGCAACAAGAGAAATAACAAACTTTATTTTGAAACAAAGGAAAATGACTACGAAAATCTTTGGTGTATCCTGACCTTTTATCCCGCAAATCAGTCCTGTTTCACATTGATTTAACGTCTGCAGACTGTCAAAAGGAACTGATACGCTGTTAGGATTACATAGTGTGATTGGTTGTTACCACTGCTCGCATATTTATTGTTTTTCATTGATTCAATGCTAAATAATGAAAGAATCGATTTTGTTGTACGACAACCCATTGTGTTGGCAATTATAGTACACTGAGATCAGTTTAATCGAGTGCCGTTTGTTGTCGTCAGACACAAACTGTATCCAAACGGTGTTGCGATTAGCCAATGAAGTTGAGATGTTCAATACATAATTATTAAACATTAACGCCAGTACAAGTAAATTAATACCAAATAGAAAAATACTATGTCAATTTAACATTGACTCAACATATGCAGACGTTGAATTAAAGTAAAACGAAAAACCGGATATACACGTTCAGAGTGGTTCATCGACTGCAGATTATGGCTGTTGAAAAAATTAGACCTACACTATTACCCTGAAAATAGTGTAGGACTATAATAGTGTAACTGTGTAATACAGTGAATTATATACCCTGAAAATTACCCTGGAAATATGTAAATAGTGATTAGTAACATTGCTAAAAGAAATGCTCATTTGCAACCATGGTGATGGAAAACAGCTTACAAAGTTGACAATTCAATTGACAAACAGACCTTCAATTCGTTCAGATATTTCTTTTCTTGAGAGATTGCGTGTGTTTCAAGTTCCACAAATTGCCTGTCCTTCTCTTCCAACAACTGAACCATAGAAATCTTTTCTTGGGTCAACAAGGCAACTTCTGCTTGTAATTGCTCTATCACCTTTGCACAGTTTTCATCTGAAACAGTGAAATTCTTTTTTAAAAGTTGTGGTATTTTCAAATTTTACATTATCAACCAATGCTGCAATAATGGTGCTACCGCGCCTTCGTGTGAAAACGGCAGAGGAAATTATTTAAACGCTTTCAAAACAACACAACAATGTAAAATGTTGAACATTTCACTTATGTCGAGTTCAAATCAGATAAAGTATAAACTCACAACTAAAGTCATTCGAAAAAATAAAAACAGAAAAGTGTATTTAGAGTCAGACACACAAGTTATTTTTGTGGCATGACTTGTCGTCACAGACAACATTGATCTCACTCAATATGGGCTGTTCAGCTAAGCCAGAAATTGCAGAAGACAAACAGTGAATTTTGTGTCATTAATTATTTATTAAATGAGTCAGTCTGTTAGTCGGGCCATGCTGTTGATCACAATCGTCCATCGTTGAAAGGATTGTTCAATACTAAAAAATGGTGGGATGTTTTAGGTTTTTCGACCAAAACATTATATAAAACAAATTTTACCAAAACATGGAAACAATTTCCATTTGATCAAATGAAATATAATCAATCTTGTTTTCTGCCTTTAACAATATTAGTAGACATCTGTAGGTCATATTCACAGACACGGAGATATGGAAAAAAAAGTAGCACTATTGGGAGGGGGCGGGGGTTAATTTTAATTTCAACTTAAGCTCTTATCTTAGAACACAGCAGTATATTCTAAGACTTTTGTTATAATATTTTTTTAATTTAAGTCCAAAACCTAATCCATATTAAAGTCCATGACGGTTACATATTTATAATAGGCCTAGCCAATGCAGCATTTTCTCCCATAGAAATAGCCTACTTTCGGGCAGTAAATAATTTTCGGTACAATAACGTCGTCGGATTTTCCATGGAAATATTTACGTGAAATTTTTTTTAAAAACTACAGCCGTTTAATCATGTTATGTGTTACACTGTGAAAAGTTTAATGACAAGATCCATTGTAGGTCATGTCCAGGAGTATGTAGGCTTATGTATGTAAATTAGTGATGGTTGCTACTATTGCTAGAACAGTGAGTGATGACAATCGCCTACTTTTAATTATGAAACCAATTAAATGTGCATCCATGGATTTGGATATCCTGTAGGGTCAAACTTAGTCAATATCCATGAATGGCTGGGTTATAGATAAGGGCCAAGCTGGCTGGGGTTCCACAGGTGACGGGTGTACACTGTACAGGTTAACTAAAAACCGTGGAACCAAAACTCTCCATATCTTGCTTGTGGGTAAAATAACAATGGAGGAATACGATAGGTTTCGAGAAAAAAAAACAAAAAAACAGCAGTTCATTCATGAATGCCATTTGCCTGGAGTACAATGCTGTGCATTGTGAAGGAATTTAAAGAACGGCCGTTTTGAAAGTTTACTTCACAGGATTAGCGCATTGTCTGGTAGGGTATCCTTTTGATAGAACATCTGAAATCAAAATCAAAAAATCAGATTAACCAAAAGTGGCGTATGGACCTAAAACCAACTTCTGAAAAGGTTTTAGGTTTGTGCCACTTACACCCAGGTGGCCCATAATTTTCAAAGGTCATCCGAGGGTCAAATTTTATGAAAATCCCATAACTTGGAAACCGATTAAGCTAGAATGTTGGTTCTTGGCTCAAAACGTTCAGAAGGTCCATGTTTATATCTGTTATATTGCAACTTTTGTCTCTATTTCTACCACATAAGCCAGAATTTGCCAAAATAAAGTTTTTGCCTTATTCTCATGAAAAACGTAGCATCCATCATCATGTTCGATTTTCAAATGGAATCTTTAGACTATATTCAATGTCATTAAGGGCAGGGCACATTATTGGAAAAGGTGCTAAAGATTGTTGGTTCTGATGAAACAGTTACAATGACAGGTATCAAAAGTAGCTGAATTGCATCCTTAGAAGCTTTACTGGGATGGCCATTGCAATGGGCTGTATGCTTGCTCCATTTAAATGAGCTTCCACTAAGGCACATTTTCCAACAACTGGATGGTCTTACAGCAGGTTCGGATTCTTCTCAGGACCTCTGGGTAAAAAGTTACATGGTGCAGTTTCTGAATGGAGCGTGGTGAAATTCAAGGTTATTCCTACCCAAAGTTTCCTGTCATCCCGAATGACGTAATTGATGATTTAAGCAGTGACCAATCTTATGCGTATCGAATAAGCTTTGCTGTCATGTTGGGATGTGCAGATGCTAACCTTGAGCTGTTAGAAGTCGGTGGATTATGTCACTCACGTTGGTTAACACTCGGGTGCCGTATACTGCGTTTTTATGTGTCTCAAGAAAATGCATCACCAACATTGTGCACTATGGTGGAGTTTTTACTCAAAATCTATTTCCTTAGCTGGTTCCAAATCAAGCTCAAGAGCAAGATTACTGATGGACCAATAAATTTCTACAGTATTGTTGATCGTGTGGTAAAGTTTCCAAAGAAAAAAATGTACGAGATATTGCATTGAAAGTTCTTCAAAGAAATGCATATTTTGCGCACCATGAAAATGTTTTGTTGGCAATGCTGGCCGATGACGATGAAAGTGTTCGCCGGCTTGGGGTTAATAAGGTGCTTAGCATGCGACGAGAAGCAGGACAGTATGTCATTGAAAATGAGGCATTCGATTGTGTTGATGATGGCAGCGACCTTCAAGAATTGGCAACCACTGAAGAGTTTGGTCACAGTTCATATCAAAAAGTCCGAAAGTTTCAAATTCCAAAACTTAACCCAACTGCTAAAGTATAATATCTTATAAATTATCCAGTTTGAATCTGAAAACCATGTATGAACCACCTGCATTACAAAATATATTTGAAGAATGGAGATATTGAAGATTTTAAACAGAACAAGTTAAAACTCAGCACCCATGCCACAACCAAGCTGTTGAAAGGCACATTAAATTGGTAACCAAAGCTTCATCACCTGTCGCCGGATTTGAAAGAAGGGACGGTCATATATATCATCATCATAATCCATCGTCGGTTTGTTCCCCACTAGTGGGGGTGGCCGATTGTTTCCGCGCAGCAATTGTCTTAACCCCCTTTCTCCATTTCACCCTGTCCCTTGCATCTTCCTCCTTCAGTCCGACTTTTTTAAACTCATCCTTCACTTGTTGTTTCCACGTTCTTCTTGGACGACCGCGTTTCCTCTTCCCATCCACCTTTAGATCTAGTGCCTTTCTAAGAAAACTTCCTTCCTCCCTCCTTATCACATGTCCATACCATCTTACTCCATTTGCCCTTGCCAGTTGGTCTATGGTCTCTCTCATCTCTAGCATATCCAACAATTCTTCAGTCCTTTTTTCCCTTCTCGTTTTCATATACGTCAGAAAATAAGATCGCGAAAACTCCTGAAGAGATTCAATACAAAGCAACAGTTCACTACATAGCCAAATTCTTAATTTAGTGTTTAATTAATAAACAATCAAGCATGCATTTTCATAGGAGTGATGTTTAGAATAAGCTTAAATTGTTGGGAACCAGTATCAGAAAAACTAATATATTTTGCTTTGTTAGTTATTTCAATAAACTTATATAATATTAAATTTTACCGGTGGGCTACACGTGAAATTACAAGCTAAAAAATGCTGCATGAACTGGATATGAGTGGGCCCCTAGGCAGACATACGGTATAATATAATATATAGTGTATTGCTATTGGATACGTGTAATTATAAACGAGTTGATGCCATGGTTTCTGTAACACTCATTGCAAATAGCCTAGTGGTGGATTAAGGTTGGCAAGGGTCTTTACCAAAGCCCAGTCAGACTTGCCCAAATTTGCAATGGATCAGAGTCGAAATATATTTTTTCTGACTTTGGTAGTTCTGATGTTTTCAGGTTGAAGGTTTTCAATATTTTTTCACCGCATGATAATTTTTATAATGCAGGGTCATTTCATTATAATTCATCCAGAAAATTGAAATTTTGGAACCATAGAATTTAGAATTGTCCCATTTTTTCACAGTTTAAAATGCTTGAAATTCTGAGTTATTTGGCACAAATTTTGTCAAAATTGGTTGAGCAGTTTTTGTTTTATCGCTATTTTAATGTTTGACCACCAGGTGGCGATTTTTTTAGTGAGCCGCATAAAAATGCTCATATCTTGGGACTTAGTTGCCCAATCTTCATAAAATTGGTATCTATCCCCCCATTTTCAGGGGTGGGCTTTCCAAAAATAAAGGTTAAAATGAGCTAGGAGTTATACTTTTTGTGATATAAACATTTGTAGTGCTTCGATTGCATGGCCGATTTCGCCATGCGGCCACGTGTTTTTTTCAAAATTTTTATGATCATTATGATTAGCATAGATGATATATTCCAAAAATATCTTTTTAATCACTTACAATTCACAACCTCATAATAAAAATTGTGCACAAAAATGTAGAATTTTTAAAATAGTCAAAAACATTGGATTTTAATTTTTTTCATCAGCCCATACTGGGCGGTCCGCCCCTCCCCCCCCCCCCCCCCTACTACGCCACTGTATGTCAATCAAAGCATAGTAGTATAATACATTATTACACAAAGTGAAGGAGTCAAGACATAAAGATGAAGGAGTTTAATACATCGACAGGATGTAATGAGCTTGTCCGATGTGGGAAATAATTATACCATTTTCCAAACATATCTCGCTGCTACTGGTAGGACAGTGTGCAACTGTGCATAGTACAATTGTGTTACTTTGATTTGTCAGAAGTTACATTAAAGAACAGCGACAGTCTTAATAGTAAAGTGAGTTATATGCAACAATCTGAGCAAGTATGTACATTGTACAACACCCCACCGGCACATAACATTGCAAAATAAAGTCACACTATTCTGACGATATAACTTCAAGTCTATACACTTCTGCTATCATTTCTGAATTGGAATACAGTTATAGGCTTTGTCTGCACTGATCATTGTAAAATTACATACATACATCATTGTAAGATTATTAGTGCCAAGAAGTGTACGAAACATTAAAGATAGTTTTAAGTGACTTTCTGCAATAAAATACAATTAAAAAGGATTCAATAAACCTATAGTTTTGCATGCATAACTAGTGCATCCCATTTTGCATTTAACATCATGTGACACTGGACAAAATATGCTCACTGCAGAGCCATTACAACATGTGAGGGGCAACAATCGGAATGAATAAAAACCCAATTGAACAAGGGTCGCCATGCATGTAAATAAACCGACAACCACGGTTTCTACCACGTAGCTAAACATGTGAAAAGCAGCATGAATTACTATACAATTGAACACGGGTTGTCATGCATGCGAATAAACTGCAAACCACGGTCTCTAGCATGCATTGTACAGTAACTAAGCTCTATGAAAGGAAGCAAAAATATAAATACAACATAAATGAACAAAGGTTGTTGTACACTTTGACACATAGAACAACATGCCATTATTGTAACATTAGTCAAGACCTAGACAGCAATTTCAGGCAATCAAACCCAACCTAGTAGAAGCCAATCAATGCTCTTCTTGAATGCAAATGAAGCGACGATTCACAGTTTCCATGTTTGGAGCCGAAAATGTGTATATTCTGCCTGTTATAGTGGAAACTGTCCAAAATCATCTGGATTGAAGAAATTCAGGACCAGGCACAGTGCTTCCACGCTGGAATCTTTGTTGAGTATTTCTCACTGGCACCAGTTCCTCAGCTTTTATATAGAAGAAAGGTACACTTGTTACAGCTTCAGAGCAGTATTGATAGGCAGCTGCAGCAGTCAAAATTTGGTTAGCAGTTGGTCTGCCTAGACTTTCGTTACCCAGCTTCCTTTTTACTACTCCATCAATCCCGTCACATGGAGATTTACCATGATTTGTGGCGAAAAATGACCACTTTTGAACAAAGATTCCAGCGTGGAAGCACTGTGCCTGGTACTCGTGGATACCATTACTTTAGTTCAAGTTGTATTGGTTCTTTCAGTTTTAAGCGCGTATCAGATGATTCACAATTCGCTAGCAGCCTAGCACACATTGTTTCTTCGATGCAGCCCCAATGATAAACATCCAAGATGTAAGTGTCATGTCTTATGTAGCATGTGTTTCTGACGGACAGTGGTGGGTTGGGCTTGTTGAATTATTGTGGAGAAAGAAAAGAATGATGTTCTGGTCAATTTTATGCATTCTTGTGGCCCCTCTCCATCTTTCGATTAGCCTGGCCGTGAAGATAAGTGTTACATGCACATTTCTTCAATCATGATGATTTTGGACAGTTTCCACTATAACAGGCAGAATATACATATTTTCGGCTCCAAACATGGAAACTGTGAATCGTCGCTTCATTTGCATTCAAGAAGAGCATTGATTGGCTTCTATTAGGTTGGGTTTGATTGCCTGAAATTGCTGTCTAGGTCTTGACTAATGTTACAATAATGGCATGTTGTTCTATGTGTCCAAGTGTGCAACAACATTTGTTCATTTATGTTGTATTTATATTTTTGCTTCCTCTCACAGAGCTTAGTTACTGTACAATACATGCTAGAAACCGTGGTTTGCAGTTTATTCACATGCATGACAACCCGTGTTCAATTGTATAGTAATTCATGCTGCTTTTCACATGTTTAGCTAGATGGTAGAAACCGTGGTTGTCGGTTTATTTACATGCATGGCGGCCCTTGTTCAATTGCGTTTTTATTCATTCCGATTGTTGCCCCTCACATGTTGTAATGGCTCTGCAGTGAGCATATTTGAGCATATTTCATATCCAGTGTCACATAATGTTAAATGCAAAATGGGATGCACTAGTTATGCATGCAAAACTATAGGTTTATTGAATCCTTTTTAATTGTATTTTATTGCAGAAAGTCACTTAAAACTATCTTTAATGTTTCGTACACTTCTTGGCACTAATAATCTTACAATGGTGTATGTATGTATGTAATTTTACCATGATCAGTGCAGACAAAGCCTATATACTGTATTCCAATTCAGAAATGATAGCAGAAGTGTATAGACTTGTAGTTATATCGTCAGAATAGTGTGACTTTATTTTGTAATGTATATACTTTCTTTCTCAGATTGTTATGTATTTCTTAGATTGTTGCATATAACTCACTTTACTATTAAGACTGTCGCTGTTCTTTAATGTAACTTCAAACAAATTAAAGTACCACAATTGTACTGTGCACACTGTCGTACCAGTAGCAGCGAGCCATGTTGGAAAATGATATAATTATTTCCCACATCGGACAAGCTCATTACATCCTTTCGATGTATTAAACTCCTTCATCTTTATGTCTTGACTCCTTCACTTTGTGTAATAGTGTATTATACTACTATGCTTTGCTTGGCATACAGTGGCGTAGTAAGGGGGGGGGGGGGGGGGGGGGGAGGGGCGGACCACCCAGTATGGGCTGATGAATTGTTAGTGATTAAAGTAGAATTATTAGAATAGGAGTCAGTTATCTATGTCAATATTAGCATTGAGAAGAAAGCTTGACTACAGTTCTGCTCATAAAATAGTTGTAATACAAGTAGTGGTAATGAAATCTAAAGTCTTATCCCAAAATTCCAAAAAAAATAAAATCCAATGTTTTTGACTATTTTAAAAATTCTACATTTTTGTGCACAATTTTTATTATGAGGTTGGGAATTGTAAGTGATTTAAAAGATATTTTTGGAATATAACATCTATGCTAATAATAATGATCAAAAAAATTTTGAAAAAAATGTGTGGCCGCATGGCGAAATCGGCCATGCTATCGAAGCACTACAAATGTTTATATCACAAAAAGTATAACTCCTAGCTCATTTTAACCTTTATTTTTGGAAAGCCCATCCCTGAAAATGGGGGGATAGATACCAATTTTATGAAGATTGGGCAACTGAGTCCCAAGATATGAGCATTTTTATGCGGCTCACTAAAAAAATCGCCACCTGGTGGTTAAACATTAAAATAGCGATAAAACAAAAACCGCTCGACCAATTTTGACAAAATTTGTGCCAAATAACTCAAAATTTCAAGCATTTTAAACTGTGAAAAAATGGGACAATTATAAATTTTATGGTTCCATGGCCTGGATGAATTATAATGAAATGACCCTGCAACACTGATTGTAAGTAGTTTCTTATAAATTCCATGGAAACCAAAGATGTAAATTTTGAAACTTAATGTCTAATAACATTGTAACATTATTGCATATGAGTCTTTGCTACATTATTTTTGTCATTGAGTTTTTTTGTCACATATCCATGATTGTTGCTTGCATATATCCTTTGTACTAACTACTTAGAAAGTATTTTAAGCAGTACTTAGTCAGTTTGTACCTATTATGCCTTAACACAATAGCTGTGGGTGCAAATAGTTCAAATATAGCATTTTCACTACTTTACGTTACACAGCTTTAAAACTAAAGTGTCATTTTTTATTATTCACAGCTTATGTAGTTAAAATAGAGACAAAAGTTGCATTAGAGCATATATAAACATGGACCTTCTGGAAATTTTAAGCCAAAAACCAACATTCTAGCTTAACCAGTTTCCAAGTTATGGGATTTTCATGAAATTTGACCCTCGGATGACCTTTAAAAATTATGGGCCACCTGGGTGTAGGTGGCACAAACCTAAAACCTTCTCAGAAGTTGGTTTTAGGTCCATAAGCCACTTTTGGTTAATCTGATTTTTTAATTTAAAAAAAAAATTTTTTTTCACTCCACCCTAAGCAGCAGTTGTCAGCTTGAGGTTTTCAATTGGTTGTTGCAGCAGAAGCATACCAAAGGCAAGTCAATCTGCGAGAATAACTTGCCTAAATTTTGGACGGAAATTTCAATTTTTTACCACAAGTCTTGCAATGTAGCCTACTGTTGTATCCAAAAACCAGGGCTAAAGTTGAATTTGAAGAGTTGATTGGTGGTACAAAACTTGAAAATTGTAAGTAGAATGTTGCTCATGGTAGCTTGAAGCTGCAGGTGTTTGTCTGACTCTCTCCAGGAGCTATCGTCAGAATAAAATAGAGCATAAAAGCAATAAAGTATTTATAGTAGAAGAAAAATGAAAATCGAAATATAAATTTGGCTAATCAGAATAATTCAAAATTAGCAAAGAAGTTTTAAGACATATATATATAAACAATTTTCTTTTTGGCTGCATAAGATTGGATTGAGAGCTTTTATATATAAAAACTGCTTCCAGTGCTGCGAGGTGTAACGAGGAACGGCCTTTACCAGTAACTGAAAACATTTTCAGTCTAAAGTTTAAAGCACATTCTTCATTATCCAGCAGTTGTTGTCCTATTGCAGATTTATTCTGAAGATGGCTCCTGAAAAGAGTCAGACGAAAACCTGCAGCTTCGAGCTATCATGAGCAACATTCTACTCACGCTACCAGCGCACTTCGAGCTACCAGGAACAATTTTCAAAGTTGGATTTGAAAAAAAAGCCGATTAACCCTTCCTACATTGGGCATTCTACAAGAAAAAAGACACAGAGGTTGACAAAAAATAATATACCAGTACATATAAACACTAAACAGCTTGAATCAAAACTATTGATTTATACGAATGTCAACCGATAGAGTACTTTGAAAAACCATGATCAAGAACGTCTGTATCAGATTAGGCACGTAATCATCATCAGTAGACATGTGCTCTTCAGTTTTACATTTCAGTTCAGAAAAAAAAACAAAGCTCAGTAACGCACACAATCTGAATCTACAAAATATCTTCCTCAAAACCATACCTTCCAGTATAAATCAGACCTCAATATAGTTATTATGGTAGTTTTGATAACATTTATAAATGATAAAAAAAAAAAAATGGTTAAGTGAAAAGAATCTATGCTAATAATTCAAAACTTGTTACGCATTGATTTACAAACAACCAGATTGCGGGCTGAACAAAGATTACTGTGTAGCAGGTTTCTCTATCTCTTGCAATTTTGAATTTATCATATTACTGGTACCTCTATCGTACTCAAAGGCAGCCATTTCTTTCAATGACCAACAAACCAAAAAATCTAAGATTACGTATAAATAGTCAGTTGTAATTGTAAATAGCCTTCTAGCAATTATATATGACAAAAAATTGTTTAAACATATACCTGGTTCATCAATGTCAGTGTTCATTGCTGCATTGAAGGTCAATTCTGCAATATACATAAACAAGCATTTAACACAATCCACATCTCGTGAAATGTCTTTAAATTAATAAAATGTATTTCATGATATTATAGGCTATAGATTAAATCTCGATAGTTTGCACTTTGCACCTACCCAGTATGGATTTAGTTTCATTTAATTTGTGAAGAAATCAATGCAACATACTTTTTTTTATTTTATGCCTGTACTAACCCAGACAACAGAATCCGTCATTCTTACATTGATTTAATATCTGCAGATGTTGAATCAATGTAAAAACAACAGATTTTGCTGTTTTTCTTACTTTAAATTCTGTACAACTCAAATTAAAGAAAATGAGATATGATTATGAAACATGTTATGGCTATGCTTAACATTTATGATGTTATATAAACAATAAATACTATTAATATATACTACATTTTCTTTTCTGATTCTATTTGAATAAGGACCTTTTGATGATCCTCCTTTTAGGGTGAAACAGGTTGTAGAGGTTTTAGAGAGTAATAACTATATATATTTGATGTGATGTTATATACACGTGAAATATTAATCTAAGTATATGGAAAAAACCTTGCATGACCGGAATTAACACCATATGTACATAATCTACTGCCAAGATTTTTCACACTGCATGTTGAAAAGTATTTGAAAATGAGTTGCAAATACGGGTCACACTCAATTGTTAACAAATATCTCAATGCTAATAGCCTATATATATATAAAGCATACAATAATATAGTCTACCTGAGCATTTCTTTTGTAATTGTTCAATTTCTGCATGAAGACCTTTTAATGTGTTGGCATGCTGGGTCTCCATGAACAAAACAGATTTCCTAGCAGACTGCAGCTTTGTTTGCAGGATTTCGATTGAAGACGTTGCCATTGTCAGTAAATTGAGGTTTCAAAACAATACTGAGATAGCTTTCCAAAGCAATTGTCAAGCTTTTGACAGACGCACTTTTGTTTCACAAGATATTGACTGATTACATTGTCTACATACTTTGCAATCGTTTAAAAACAACATGCATGAAATTATCTGCAAATCAAACATGCAAAAGCTTAACCCCGTAGAGTTATCACATGTCAAGCAGCAATCCAGTACATCAATATTTTGTGTGATTTGCTCATACAAACAATTATGCACTATGACATAATAAACTATGATGGACTATGCACTGCTATTAATACTACACTAGGCTACTATGCACTATGATGTATGCACTATATAAAATAAAGATTATTTAAAGTTGTATTTGCTGTTAATAACAACACTTCCACACAACTAAAGCAAGGGTCCACGTCTATTAGGCGCTGGTCTAATAGGCGCGCACACTGTGGCGTCTGGATATTTAGGTGCGGAGCACTGTGGCGCCCGGTCATTTAGGTGCTATTCCTAGTAAAGTCTGCAGATTGTATCAGCTTGGCAGGTAGGGGCGTAGGGCAATGCTTTTCACACAAAATATTATATTGAACAGAAAAATATGTTGTTTTGTTAATGCGTGTGCGTTGTTGGTCATGGCTTCAGTGAGTGAAGTTGCTTAAACCGGCAATGGTTTTTCACACAAAATGTTAAATTGAACAGAAAAATATGTCATGGCTTCCGTGAGTGAAGCTGCTTAAACCGGCAATGCTTTTTCACACAAAATATTATCATCATCATCATAATCCATCGTCGGTTTGTTCCCCACTAGTGGGGGTAGCCGATTGTTTCCGCGCAGCAATTGTCTTAATCCCTTTTCTCCATTTCACCCTGTCCCTTGCATCTTCCTCCTTCAGTCCGACTTTTTTAAACTCATCCTTCACTTGTTGTTTCCACGAATTATATTAAACAGAAAAATATATGGGTGAAGCTGCTTGAACCGGCAATGATTTTCACACAAAATATTATATTATTACCGTAGCCAAAAAAGGACAGGCAAAGACTATGGATCTGCCATGATTTAGCCTACGACGTAGGGATACTTCCGTAGAATTACTTCCAATAATGTTCAAAAGCTTGAATAATTTATTGATAAAGCTTTCACCAACGCAAACTTGGACTAACAACAAATAAAACAATAATAAATCAATAAAACAACAATATATTTTTCTGTTCAATATAACATTTTATGTGAAAAGCATTGCCGGTTTAAGCAGCTTCACTCACTGAAGCCATGATATAATTTTCTGGCAAGCTGTTACAATCTACAGACTTTACTAGGAATAGCACCTAAATGACCGGGCGCCACAGTGCTCCGCACCTAAATATCCAGACGCCACAGTATGCGCGCCTATTAGACCAGCGCCTAATTGTCAGCGCCTAAAAGACTTGCTTCCCTAAAGCAATTGCCTTTTTTTATAGCAGTGCAAGATATCAAGTCTCCTTTAACAAACAACTGTTATCATAATTTAGAAATATACAACAATTGAAACCATAAAAATGTTCTGTTTTTGCCACAGTCACAACAAACTTGTGTCATTTGCAAATCAAACTCTATGAATGTTTAAGGAAAAGCAGAATAACAACAAGAACTATATACGGTACTACAAACTGATTTTGTTTTAATTAGTGCAGTAGGCTACTTTTGAACAGCGGCAAAATTCATTCAATGAAGTTCCTTTTAAGGTGCGTTGCCAATTTAGTTAATATAGGCTACCGTACTTATTAGTTGTCTTAAGTGTACTTGTGCATCTTTTTTTGAACCATTGTTGTGCAGCTATTAAGATTATTTCCTCCAAACATATTCTAATTGCAATTCTTTGATCTCACGTCACTTGGATTTTGTTGTCAAAAATTTTCAAATAAAAATTACATACGTGTTGATAGCAGTAGTGATTTTGTATAAACAGATAAATAACAACTGGCACTCTTTTCTCTCACCGCTGCAATTTTTGTGTAACCAGCCTTGTTCATCATTTCAATCTGACATCATCTTTAGATTAAACTTAGTTTGATGAAGAGATCTTATTTTATCAGAAGTTTTAGTTAGCAAGTTACACTTTTAAATGCAGCAAGTTCAATTGATGTAATTAAAACTGCTTTAAGGCTAATCAAATAAAGGTTAACAAGAAATTTGTTGGCAATGTAAAGTATTTATACTATAGATACTTTACATTCTATAGGCAATATAGATTCTATAGGCATTGCAAAGTACTGAAAATATACTGGTATTAAGAGTCAACAAATACTGTACATATAACATATATATAGTATTATTGCAACCGTGCCATGTTTTAAACTGATTGTCTTGTTTTGATATCAAGCACATTGTAATGTCCGCATTTTATCACTTCTACCTTTGCCATACATACAGGTTTTTCGTTGTGATGGTCAGCAATAAATACAAACTGAAATTTATATTGGACTTTATAGCTAAAATACAGTAGGTACCGTACCTTGGTAAAATTACAAAATTAAACAAAAGGATGCAACCTAATTCGTACCATGAACAATTCGTACCGTCAGTTTGTACCTTGAAATGATCGAGAGAAAAAATAAAAAAGCTGAAGTCGCTGATTGCAGTTTCCATATACATTTTAAAATTTTCCGCAAACAAACAATAAGTCTTAGGATCATTACCAGAAATTTTAAAATGTTTGCGAAACAGAAACTCCAATCAACCCTAACCCCTAACCCTTTTAAAATGTTTGCTGAAACTCCGATCAACCCTAACCTTTTTAAAATGTTTGCGAAAACTGCAATCAGCGACTTCGGCAAACTCTTAGGATCATTACCGGAAATTTTAAAATGTTTGCGGAAACTTTGGAAAAGCGGAAACTGCGATCAGCAATGTTCTATTTTTTTCTCTTGGTCTTTTTAGTTTGTTTGTGGATACCGATACCTAACCGATACCCTAACCCCTTTAAAATGTTTGCGAAAACTGCGATCAGCAACTTCAGCTTTTTTAATTTTTTCTCTCGATCTTTTCAAGGTACGAACTGACGTTACGAATTGTTCATGGTACGAATTAGGTTGCACCCAAACAAAATACCTACAAGTATCACAGTGGTTCTGCATTTTTTGTCAAAAAATAGTGAGTTTGCAGAAATATAACCAACATTAAACTACAAAATATCTGACTGTTTATGCCACCTGACATGAAATATTTCAACAACTGGTTTTGGGTTAACTATATTCTTAGACAAGCTGAAAATGTTGACCAACTGGTGACTCTCAACTCAAGCCAAGTTGTTCGTTTTTCTTTTATCTAATCCAGTACACATAGATCTCTTGTGATGGCGTGTCAAACTTTCAGTACAATGCAGAATAGCTACAACCTGATTTTCCCATCCGGATATATCCTTGACCGGCAAAGCCCAGTCAAATTAGTTTCGCACTGACAATGTAGCCACCAGTGCTTCCACTTTTGACAATTGATAAATCCTCTTCAGTTTCCTTTTTTATCCTGAAAAATCCCTTTTTTCTCAGTCGGAAATCCTTCAAAATTTCCTTCATAGGCGAGGTTATTTTTGACGTTATTTAAGTTAAAAAAAAGTGCCAATACAACTTTAAAGTTACTTTAATCTCACTTAAGTTACGTTTTAACCTGAAAGAACAGAAAATCAGTGAATTGAAGAAGTGGTAACCTACAGCAGGGTTTCCCAAACTGTGGTCCGCGGACCATTGGTGGTCCGCGACGACTGCACAGGTGGTCCGTGGCAATATGACAAGAAATTAAAAAGTCACACATATACGTAGTACGCAGTAGCCTACGTACCCTGTCAAAGATAATTGCCGCAGTTCTTTACAACAAATGATTTCGAAAGCTTTTGCTATCCAGTATCGTAAATCTTACTTGTTGCACCTTGGTTGCAGTTAAAAAGTTGTTTACGAAAAATTCTCATATGCCTCAAAACAAAATAACAGCATTCATAAAGAAACTCAACATATGGAAAACATTAACAAGGATAAATGTGGATATGTTTCATGTTCTGTGTGACTACATTACCAACAAACTCTTAATTAATACAGAGTTGATTTTCTCTGACGTTACACAACATTTGGAATTGCTTTCTGCACACTTTTAAGAAGTAGCCTACTTTTAAAAAGAGACATATGAGAATTTTGACTGGATTTTAAAATCTTTTGTTGTTACAAAGACTGATCTGTCAGGACGCGAAGAAGAAGAATTAGCCGAATTATCATCTGATCGAACTTTAATGCTTAGTTTCAATTAAACAGCTATTGCATCTTTCTGGTTGAGTGTTGTGGAGGAATACCCATTGCTATCGCAAAAGGCAACTAAAATTTTATTGCCTTTTGCCACGACCTACATGTGTGAGACAGCATTTTCAGCTCTTACCAACATGAAGACAAAATATAGGTCCAGACTTTCCGTGGACCCTGACTTACGAGTTTGCCTTTCACAAATAACTACGAGAATTGATGACTTATGCAATCCCATCCGTCCCATTGATGTTGTCAGTTTTTTAAATAAACAAAATTCAGTTTTATTCATTTTTACCTTTGTATTGGGGGTCCGTGAATAAACAGATTCACAAATAGTGGTCCGTGGCCCAAAAAAGTTTGGGAAACCCTGGCCTACAGTATTCAAATCGCTACAAAAAACAAAACCTTGCTGGCAGTAGCATGCCTAGCATGGCTGATTTAGTTGACAAACCCAATCTAATACCATAAAGTTGCTGAATAAATTACAAAGGTTAGCTTGATTTTTTTCAGTAACAACGGTATGTCGAAGTAACGTTGCTTTATTAGAACAGTAGTCTACACAAAAGCAGCACATATTTTACAATAACATGGTTTACTTCCTTTGTTCACTGTCCAGCCAAAAAAACGCTTGTCAGTTAGTCGGTTCTGGGATATTTACCACCTGGAGTCCTGGACATCATTTACCAATTACCACTCTCATCTTTCCCACACGGACTCTTTAACCTATCCCTAACATCGAAAATATAGGCTACAGGTGGTAAATGTGCAGTAACAAATTACGCTATCCATCGATTAACAAATTTATTTTTGTGTTTAGTTCGGTTTTCCTTGGTGCGCTAACTTGTTCAACTCTATAAGGCGAGGCTATCACTTTTTTCTCCTTGTCAGTAACGTCTTCACAATCATCTGAGACTGATGAAAAACTTTAGGATACTAGGCCTATTCATGATACTGACTCAGTCTGACTGTGTACATCATACGGTACAATTATACATATCGTATAGGCTACACAGCCTAGCTAGCTCTATTATGGGTGCAACCGAATTCGTACCCTGAACACTTGGTACCGTACCCTCATTTCGTACCCTGAAAACTAACTCACTCACTGCACTCACGTCCAATTCCCGAAATGGCGAGAATAGAAATCAAGTGACGGAAAAGTGAGAATGGGAAAGAGAGTGAGAGGGGGTTTCGGACGGCGAGTGGCGACGGAAACCAGCTGATCATCGTTATTCCAGTCGTTTTTAGAACTTTTGAATGGAAATTTTAATAAAATTTTCTTTAATATTACTAAAAACAACAATTCTCTTTTTAAGACAAAATTTCCTTGTAAAATTGCTAAAAATCCCTAAAAAATCCTTTCTATCTTCATTTCCCTTTTTTATCCTTCAAAGCGTTGAAAAATCCCTATTTCGGGATAAAATCCTTCAAAGTGGAAGCACTGGTAGCCACTAACAATGGAAAATATTTGTGATATAAGCTTTGTTTCCCTCTAGTGCATGAAAAGGAGTCATTTGTTGCTTAACAACCGTGACATGATTCAAAACGAAAGGGGGCTATCAGAGACAATAAATTGATGTGCAAAAACTTTAAGCCAGTGGTTCTCAACCTTTTTTGATGCATTTTTCCTTCGCTGGTTTTGCAGTTTTTTATTCTCTCCACTGCTTAATTTTTTGATAGAATGGCAGAAACAAGCTAAATCTTCCTTGAAATAATCCTATCTAAGTAACCGTACACCAAACATAGGCCTACTAATAACCGGATGGTTTTGTTTGTTTGTTTGTTTGTTTATCTTTATCCTGCATTGCGGGAAAGCAGACTTGAGCGCTATGCATCGGTGTACGCCTTCCGACGTACACCTGACCCACGCTGCAGCCGACGACAATGTCTGTTTCCGGTTGTCTACTCTGCTTATGACTTAAATTTGGAACTACCCATTACTCGAAATCGATCACTGGGTAGAGGCAATTATCGTAAAGTTTCTTGCCCAGAGAAACAACAGCAGGTGCGGGTGGCTGGAGTCGAACACGCAGGCTCTCGACTGTGGTGGTATCAAAAGAAAGTGCTCAACTAACTCATTCAACTAACTCACTAACCACTAACTCACTAACCTGGCACGAGGCCTACTAATATATATATATATATATATTTTTTTTGCCCAGCAATGATAGACCTATGTGTGTAGATTTATTAGCAAAATAATAAGGTTGTAAATACTCCTGCTGGCTTTCTGGTTCTTGTGTTTTTTGTCCACAGAAGTTCTACAGAGTCTGCAAAAGTTTTTCCATCCTTTTTGACCAATCGCCATCTTTCGGTGAAGCGGTGGCCATGTGCTCCAACCAGTTGTTTTATATCAATATCTTGGACTGGAACGTCATGCTATTGTCTGTTTGTTTATCCATTTTTTCTAACGTAGGCTAATATGCCGAATTTTTTTCACTTTTATTATGGTTTAACGTGTAAAACATATGGTAACCCAAATTTCTCATATTACTGTGACATGCCACTACTACGTCCCAGCTAGCGATGCCTGTCGTTTTTGCATTAATTCAACGTTTGCTAACGTTGGATCGGTGTGGAAGTGACGAGTTTAGCTGACTGGGGTCTAAAATTATCGCTTTATCAACGCAACTTTATATCAAAGCACGCTTGACATCTTCAAGACATAACTTTTTTGGGTAAAATTGAATTTCCGCAAGATGATGATGTTGTTTTTGCTAGTTTGTTTTATTTGTTTTCGTCATTGATTCGCATCGTCAAGTTGTGTCTTTTTTGTGAGTCGTGCAAGGCCTGGTGCGTTGCGGTTGAAATGGCTTTGCCCGTGGTAGGATTTCTTTGTGGGGTTTTCTTTGCCTGCCTTGCTCTTCTTTGCTATGAGCTAAACGCATCAAGACGTGTTCCCCTTACGACCATCACCACTCTTGATAACGCACCATAGCCGATCTTCATAGCAACTGTCCATACAAAGCTTAAATATATCAGCTAAAGCTATTTGGGCTAATAAAGCTACAGCCTAGGCCGAGTGGTTAGCGCGTTGGGCTCGCAGTCGAGAGCCTGCGTGTTCGACTCCAGCCACCCGCACTTGCTGTTGTTTCTCTGGGCAAGAAACTTTACGATAATTGCCTCTACCTAGTGATCGATTTCGAGTAATGGGTAGTACCAAATTTAAATCATACGTAGAGTAGACAACCGGAAACAGACATTGCCGTCGGCTGCAGCGTGGGTCAGGTGTATGTCGGAAAGCGTACACCGATGCATAGCGCTCAAGTCCGCTTTCCCGCAATGCAGGATAAAGATAAACAAACAAACAAACAAATGTTGTTTATTTATTTTTTTTTTTGTAACAGTTTCTTTTTTTTTTATTTTCCCTTTAGCCTATATCTTAAATTTTTCTGAAGGTGTTGCGACCGTGCCAAATTTCTCAACTTAATGACTTACTTCGGTCACAAGCACGTTTTAACGTTCGCGTTTTGTCGCTTCTACCTTTTTCTCGACCTTTGCTATGTTGACGTGTATTGTTTTTTTGATATGATGGTCACAAATAAAAAACAACTGAACTGAACTGAAAAAACAGTAGTCTAATTAAGTGACGTTTTTAAGATGACTCAGATAGCATTTCAATTGCAAAAAAAAATATAACATATGTGGTGCTTTCAATATTGATATGCTAGCCAAGACAAAAAATTCAGCTGTAAAATATTATTGTGATGCATTCCTCAGTTTAGGCTGCAATCAATATGCCCAACCCGTGTAACTTCCACAAGTTCAACTTTAATTGATCATGTAGGAGAGACTGGGGGAAGTTGGGCCATTTTTCACAATTTTGAAAGTAGATCACTAAACTCTAATTCGATTGTAGAACGCTATGCATCATTACGATCTTGATTCTTCGAGTAATTCTTTTTGAATTTATTCTAAGTCTTTCGGGGAAAAATGTATTAAGGTTTAAAAAACGGTAACTTTGCGGCCCAATGTACCCCACCCTGGGTACATTGGGCCGTACATGGGGCACGTTGGGCCGGTATGCAGAACAATAAAGAAAAAGTTGCGACCGTGCCAATATTTTAACTTAATTACTTGCTTCGGTCTTAAGCACATTTTAACGTTCGCGTTTTGACGCTTCTACCTTTTTCTAGACCTTTGCTATGTTACATTTACGTGTAAGCTTATATTGTTTTTCTCTGTGATGGTCAGAAATTAAAAAAAAAACTAAACTGAACTACTGTGCTGTCAAGTGCCCGCACTGGCGTTCCATGGAAATATAGGCTATATTGTTCACTGTATTGTAATCAGAGGTAGGCAGTAGCGCGCTACTTTTGTAGCGGCGCTACTAACGGCGCTACTAACGGCGCTACTAGCGGCGCTATTTTTTTGGTAAAAGTAGCGGTAGCGGCGCTACTTTTTAGTTAGAGTAGCGGCTGCAATAGCGGCGCTATTTTTATTCCAAAGTAGCGGTAGCGGGAGAGGCGCTACTTTTTTTCAGTCGTACTCCCGCTACCCACTACTTTTTAATTTAAATTGAAAAAAATGACGAAACGTGGACGATACTAAAGCTAGTTACGTCGGACGAAACGTCGGAAATACTAAAGCTAGTTATCATCTTTAACATCACGAGGTAACCTAGTATATAGTCACCAGAAGAACGCAAACTAATGTTATTACCAAATGCCTGGTGAACAGTCTCTCTCTATTTGAAAAAAATGCTTGTTTTTTTGCAATACTGGCGTGGTCAAGCAGCTATATAATCGGCTTGGTTGCAAAGTTTCGGTCTTTTCTAGCTGACGTCAACTTCTTCGGCGAATATCTCCGTGTGATGAAGCCTATTTGCCAGGCTTTAGACATTCTCCAGGGCGAGTCCAAGGCATATTACGGAGTCTTGCTTCCAAAGTTCCAACCATCACAATTTGCGGGAAGACGTTGACCGAGATCAGTGATCTTGTGACCTGTGAGGAGTTGAAAGTGAAAGTTCTTGAAGGGGTGAAGAAACGATTCAACAAGTGCTTCAACAACATGAAATGCGTTATGGCATCATGTTTTCATCCCTCCCTCAAGACGTCGTGGCTACAATTTCTGCACTACGTTTCCACGGATGATGCTGACGCACTGCGAGAAAAAGTCAAGACAGATGTAATTCGACTGTTGCGGGAGACATCAAGCCAGGTTGATACCGAGAAGAGTGGCACCAACACCAGTCATGACTACGAGGAAGTATTTTTTGGAGTGTTTGCGCCATCCCGTGAAACGTCGGTGCAGAAGGAAGCAACAATTGTGGACGCCTTTTTTTCGGACAAGAGCAAGTCCTTGAGCTTTTCGAATACTGAGTTAAAACATCTGTTCATTAAATACAACACCCCCATTCCTTCCAGTGCTGCGGTGGAGAGACTTTTCTCTGTTGGAAAAGATGTGTTAAGCGAAAGCGGGCAGGACTTAGTGACTCTCATTTTGAAATGCTCGTGTTTTTGAAAGATGCGTAACAATAAATTTCCCTTTATACAGTAGAATGTGTTTTCTATAACGAAGTCAAAATGACAGCGTAAACAAATGATAACATTCGTTTTCAAGGTCATTTTTGCGTCATTAGGGACTTGAGTGTTTCCTAGTGTCATTTTAGACAAAAGTAGCGGAAGAAGTAGCGGTAGCGCGCGCTACTTTTGTAAATTGGTAGCGGGTAGCGGTAGCGCGCGCTACTTTGGCCCAAGTAGCGGTAGCGGCAGTGTTGTACGTTGACGCCGTCAACTTTTTGTTGACGCTGAGGCTAGGGCCGTCATTATTTTTTTAATTGACGGAAGTGATAGCGCCGTCAACTATTTTGCCTATTTTAAGCGTCAAGCGCTATGCGTCATTTTTTGTTATCTCGTTTCACAATAAGAGTTTCACAATGTATTTTGGCCAGCGCGACTCAACCGAATTACCGGCTTTTGCGTTGGTTGGAATGGCTACCTGGAATACAAGCGGAAGAAGTTCGCCAAATGGTGATCACTCATATCGTGAGCAGTAGCCTATCCAGGGGTAGCCTCATATGCTGGATAGGGGTAGCCTATCCAGCAGTAGCCTCATATCGTGAGCAGTAGCCTATCGAGAACGAGGGATCAGAGAGAGAAAGCTAAAAACGAATGAATGTCATCGCGGAGGTTGAAGATACTTTATTTCAAGAGCTTTATGCCCCTAAAAAGAGCGATTTTGTTGTAGTGGACCTCGTTAAAAGATTTATATATGCTAAACCGTCACAGCACGCTTGGAACAGTGATACATTTCCGAGTGAACGTTTTCAAAGCTTGTTTTTGAAATACAACACACCAACCTACCATCCAACGCTGCTGTGGAACACATGTTTTCACTTGGAAAGGACATTATGCGTCCCAAACGCAGCGGATTGTCAGACAAACGTTTTGAAATGTTTGTGTTAGTACAAGAAAATAACTAATAAGCTAAGCCAGGGCAGGGTTTAGCTGATGGGAGGCCCGGGACACTTTTAGATGGGGGAGCCCCGGTGCAAAAACTAAAACTTATTGCTACGTCCAAGGGCGAGTTTAACTGATGGGGGTACCTGGGCACTTTTAGATCGAGAGGCCACGTGCAAAAAGCTTTTGCGCGCCCTTGGCGCTAAAAAATTTGCAAGGTAACTTAAAAGTTACCTACACCGCTAATGCCATTACGGTTTACGCTAAGCTCAGTCACAACCTTGTGACTAAAAATTAACCTTGAAAGAAAAAGTGGGCAATTTGCAGAAACTTCAAAGGCTGAGAGAAAATAATAATAATAACACAAAATCACACTTTCCACGTCGGGGGCCCTTCAAAAGGGGGGCCCGGGGCAACTGCACCCTCGGCCCACCCCTAAATCCGGGCCTGGGCTAAGCAGCTAGTTACAATACAGTCTCAAAACATAATACCTGCTCTTTATTCATAGGTATTGTTAACCTAAACTTGGTTGAACTACTTCCGTTTTGTGAGACTCTGACTAACATAGCGCTAGAAATTAGCGCTGACGCCGTCAATTTCTTTGAAAGCTGACGCAGTACTTTACGCCGTAAAGTTTTTAGGCAATTCGCGCTGACGCTGACGCCGTCAATTTATTTCATTGACGCGTACAACACTGGGTAGCGGGTAGCGCGCTACTTTAAAAGTAGCGGGTGCCCACCTCTGATTGTAATGAATGTACAATAAACGAATATACCGCTACCTCACGCCTAGCTAGACTAATTTCACACTGGCTGAACTTGTCGGGTTTCTAAACAAAAATAAAATGTTTACTAAACGTTGCAAATTTTACATATAAATGAAAATCGTGTAGCGGGCATACATTATAAACCGTACTTTTCCGCGGACCAAAAAGTTTAAGCTCGCGGGCCACGGTTGGACACCCCTGGTCTAAAAGGAAAACCATGAAAACCAAATTAAAATAAAGTTGAATCAAAGTAAAACAAAACAAAATGGCTTTACAATAGAATAGTCAATAATAATAATAATAATAATTATGTTTTTATTTGCGCCCATTGCGATAACATACAGTACTGCGATCACAGATGCGATACAACAGTCGACAGGAAGCAGCGAAGTGACATATAGTCTTCGAGTCAGCTGCTCCCCTTATTTTGGCTTGCCAGTGTCTTTGCCGAGACACAGCCGCGTGCTCTGGAGCGGTGTCAAACCCACGTCTTTTCGAACGTCACGCCGACGTTCTCACCACTAGGCTACGCAGCCGACAGCTTTGCCAGCTTTGCCAGCTCAATACAAGCCAAGTGGAAACCCATGAGTAACTTTGCAAAGCTGTAGCAATTCGCAAAAACCGTTCAGTAATCAAATTTTCCAGAATGGAATTATAAACCGATTGAATATTTGCTTTATTTGAAGATGAATGGACCAGTTATGTTAAAGCAGTAAAACGATCAATGTGTGGGAGGTGTAGGTGTGTGCAGTGTTGGGCGCGATAACTCATTTTTCAGTTAAGCGATAACGATAATCGATAAACGAAAAATGCCTAAAGCGATAACGATAAGCGATAAATCAAAAAAAAGTTAAGCGATAACGATAAACGATAAATTATCGCCGATAATGTCCGATAACGATAATTTTTTTTCTCGATTGGCGCTGCCCCATCCCATGCAGCACGAACTGTTTTCATCAACATGACGAAAAATCGAACATAATATACTGTAAAGGGACAAAACTTTTTGTAAGTTATGCATGAATAGAATCGCAACAGCGGCAGTAGGTATCAATCTTCAACCTCTTGATCCAGAATCAAACCACTGAGGTAACCGCCGTGCTTATAATTATACCTTCAGATACCAGTTGGATGCTTTTATCAATTGGGTTACACTGCCGCTTACGTGCAGTAGGCAAAATAATTAAATCAAATGAAACTACCATAAAAAATTTCAAACTTTGTATTTTGCTTTCTGCTTAAAGGGCTGTTTACAGCAAAGTCAGCAATAATTAAAAAAATTCCAAAAAACGCAAAATGCTTGAAAATTTATCAGTAATCTTAAGCGTTATTGGTAGTAAAAATATGCATACTGTGAAATCCATCAAGCTTGTCAAATTAGTCGTGTTTGTTCAAGAACAATAACATAATTATCGTAATATACTGATAATCTCAGATAAATTTTTCTGTTTTCTTTGTGAACACCATCAAACAATGGCAGAACGCTGAGTTGTTGAAATAAGAATTACAATATAGGCACTGTATTATTAGTGGAAATAAAAATATTTGATTGAGCGTTGGCTATGTCGCATAGGTAAATCATCGTCGTATTCAGGTTTACGCCCGGTGGTTGAAGATTTAGATTAAGTGGACGGGAAGGCAAGGAAGCCAATCTTCATGTCCACCTTCAGGCATGCCTTTAAGTGTCCTGCCCTTTCGATTGCCGTTCCAGCGCTCTCACCACTCGGCTATGCAGCATAAGTAAATGAGAAAGGTTATACTGTATTTAGCATAATTTTACCACGCAACTCGATACGCAACTGTATGCTCATGAGCGGTGTCGAACCGGCGCCCTTTCGATTGCCGTTCCAGCGCTGTCACCACTCGTCTATGCAGCATAGGTAAATGAGAAAGGTTATACTGTATTTAGCATAATTTTACCACGCAACTCGAACTCGATGCGCCTATTGTAATGCAAAAACTACTACAAGATGCAAAAAGTGTGATGTCGGTCTGCATGTCAAATGCTTCAAGCAATATCATATTCTGCAATGACTTGTTTCAGTGATGGTGGTGCGAAAGACCATGTTTCCGATGTAAAAGCGGCCTCGTATTGCGACACTTTCATAAACCACTTGCCAATTTTTTTCGCTTCGCTTCAAAGGAATCTGTACCGCCTGTGCGCTTACATTTTAATTGTAAAATTCACTCGCGATTGCCGATTGCAGCAAAACAACAAGAGACTTGTTGCATGCATTTCATTGCATTGCAATTTGCAACTCTAAAAATTATTGTGTTGTCAGGGCCGTCGCTGCAGGGGGCGTGCCCCTCCCATGACAACGACCTGTACACACACACTTCACGCACTGAAGATGAACTGGTTTTAATTTTAGTTTCATGAACTAGGTGGCTAGTAAAAGTATTACTTTTCATTGTCTTTCCACTTGTGTGTTGATCCGAAATAAAATTTATCGGCGATTAATTATCGGCGATAATCAAATATTGCCTTTGGCGATAACGATAAACGATAACTGAAAAAATAATTAAGCGATAACGATAAACGATAAAAATTTATCGCCGATAATTATCGCCGATAAATTATCGCCGATAATGCCCATCACTGGGTGTGTGTGTACCTTGTTTGGATAACATTTAAACCTCCAGCCGAAGATCCTGGGAATGTGATCAGCAGACGGTTTACTGACGAGACCTTCATTTGCAGGGAGGTGAAAGATTTAATTAAAGAAACGTAGAGAATGTTGCTTAGTAAATGACAAGCAAGACCAAATGGATTTTTATGGTTGACGTTATTTCAGTTAAGAAGCAGATAGAAAGCTTACGTGCATGATATAGGCAACTGACTGCGCAAAAGCACCCAGCAAGTGGATGATGTGAACAGAATGATAAGCCAGGCCACCGACGGTGAGTTTCTGTTATGTTTATCTTCTCTACAAGTTGCTATCACGCGGCATTATCTTTAGATATGACTTGAAAAGGAAAAACCATAAAGACTTGAGAGGTGACAGGGCCAAAGACCTTATCAGCTTGTTATGGTTTATGTAGTGTGGGCCTACAGTATACAAAGGTCCAAAATGAACTTAGTGTCAAGTGTTGCACTATTTGAAATTTTGTGTGCATTGCATCTTGGATGGATAGCAATGCAATAAAACAAACGAATTATGCGTTGTCGCCTAAAATTGTATTTTTACCGTCTAATTGCTTTTTCTTGCTTGCAAGCTTAAACTAATTAGGCTGACATCAAACTTGCATCTTGATATCATCATTAGAGTGACATTTATTCTAGCACAGTTGTGAAAACTGAAAAGTTGAATGTGCAAAACAAAGTTAAAACCGTGCCTTTAATCATCTCCAGGGGCCAGTAAAGTTGAAAAGACAGCATTGAAATTATAAATTGTCATGAACAAAATGTCTTTTCATCGATTCGTATCATCTTTGTCATCATAAGTGATTTGTTACAACTTTTATGAAACAATGCAAATAACTACCATTGACCATTTCATCATGTTTCTCAAACACGACTATGTGGAGGTGAGATTTAAAATGTTTTGCTTGAACACTTCTAATTTACCTCCGGATATTGTTTCGATCACAGGTAGGCATAGCCTACACAAGAATGGGTCGCACCCTATCAAATTTCCAAAATCGAACACAACTTTTGGATAACAGCTAGCTCCCTTGAACGTCAAGAGATCTGTTAAAAAGCTTATTAGAAAAATTGAACTATAAATCAAAGCAGATAGGACAAGAATAAAAGTTGGTAATGAACTCAACTAAACTCCTTCATGAAGTTTTAGTGCTGTCCACAAAATTAGTTGAAACAGTCTATAAAAAAGATAATTCTTGACTTCAAGCGTAAAAAGTGTTAGCCGAAGCTACATAGTAGCCTACTCAGCCTATCACTCTCGTTTGTCATAGCTTTACTTTTCGAGCAAAGATCACATCACAAGAGGCAATGTAGGCCTAATGATATCTATCATGAAAGACTTTTTCATGTCCAGAGTTAAGACAGAGTCACTGTTGATCTTTGTCATGGCTGGCTTTACAGGCACGCGTCGATATTTCCAAAAGATTGTGTACCAAAGGCAAAAGGTTGATAAGCGAATCGGTGCTGTCAGTCTGACTTTGATCTTAGCCAAATTTAAAGCCATTGGCTATATTAAGGCTTACGATTTGTTTGGCTTATCAAACATTACGCAATTAGAGACAGCAAGCAAGAAAACAAGATTGCGCGTGTTCTTTTGACAGACCAAACAGCTTGAAATATGGGCTTTCGATCAATGCAGATGCATCTTTAGAGAGTGTTCTTAATCTAGACATTATGCCGTAATCGGGCGCCCTGAAACATTTTGCACATCCCCTTGCTGCCCTTTAGGACGAATAGAAATTTTAACTGGACTTATGCTATGCGATTTTTTACGTGTTTCTGGAATTCTTTTTCGGCACTGATAAGGCTACTGATAGCCTATATTAGAAGTTTGGAGTATGGTTGTGTCTGTGTGTCGTGCGAGCATAGCTTACCCGTTTGCAAATGTTAAATGCATTCAGTTTCGAGGTTACCTTAAAAATTTTCACTCAAAATTTTTATTAGACTTTGGTCGTTTCAAAATCTGACTTACAGTATATTACAACCTGAAATCATGGCTTAGTCTGCTGATAAAATGATATTTGGAGTCGAAACATATTTCCTGTGTGCAACTCTGTGGAAACCTGGCGATTTAAAAATCAAACCAGAAAGTTTCCAAACTGTTCTATAGGCCTACGACTGTTAGCCGAGAGAAAGTTCTTTACAACTTAGCGTTTCTATCGCTTTTTGTAGCCTAAAATATTGTAAAGTTGTTTGAAAACCATTTTTAGATAAGAAAAATCATTGTTTTATTTTTTGCTATTTTTTAACTTTATTTGCAAGTTGCAGCTTTCACGATTTGCTGTTTTATTTTGTTTTTTATGAGGTCGGCCAGCCGTAGTGTGAAACAATATTTAATTTTGATCACAAGATCAATCGTTACTTTTTAACGTTTTTAGTAACAATCTGACAGCAGCTGCCACGTTGTGGGCATTACGGAATATAGAAACAGAAATTATTGCAGATCTACTATTTTCACGTTTTTGTTCGTGGATTTCATGCGCTTGTCGTTGTGGGTTACGTTAGCCCACATAGATTAAAATTATTATTTCTGATATCAAACTAGGACGAACCACTTGACGTTGTGGAAAGTATCCGCGACCACAATTCACTCTTCATCTTTTAAACTTGAAAATCTATCCATGAAAACCATACTTGGAAATTTTCACTTGCAAGTAGGCTACAATTAAAAGATAAATTTCCATATGATAAATTCTAAAATGATTAATTTTGAAATGAATTCAAGAACTCCAAATAATTCTTTTGTGGTAACAAAAAGCGCGTCATATTTGTGCGGGATTGAAGACTAATAAAAGTAATTACACGCTGCAGACCAGATACGGCAAAGTCAATTGCCACATGAGAAAGTAACAAAGGAAAAGTATAATTGCTGCAAAAAAGAGATTATACAAAACTGGGGCGCCATTAACTTACTTAATCATGTTGTCTTACATGACATCAAGCATTGACAAGTAGACCATCATTGTCAGGTGTTTTTTCTTGGACTTTTCCCAGCCAAAGTTCAGTGGCAAAACATTAAAATGTCGAAAACATATATTTGCGAGGTTGGTCGTCTTTTCAACAAAGCATAGCCTATACGCTATTAGTGTCTACAACGGATGCCATGCAACTTGGCTGCCTCAGTACTGTAATAAGCCAATGCACCGTTGTTGCTTACAAGAACAAAGAGTAGCTTATTCTAACAATACAGTACAAGGCAATACCTTTCACAATATTGAGACGACCATAAATAAATTTGCCAACAGTATTTTCCGATGTCAATTTCCTATCTGAACACGTGCGTATTGAAATTCAGAGGATGTAAACGATGAAAAATAAAATCTCACTTTAAACCAGTTAGAAGGTGGTGAAATATTCATGAAAACTAAAAAGTCTGTGCAACAGAAAAGCTCTCAGATGACTGAATGAGATAAAATCAAAATGTTATGGTGAGCAATAGCACATCTATTAAAAAAATATGGAAGGGGTAGGGGGTGCACTAGAATTTGAACACGACAAAATTTGTCAAAACAAAATGGACAATATAAAAATTGATGTCTAAACAAGTAACTAGTTTGGTAGGGGGCAGAGACTTTCCCTTCAGAAACTTTAAACAAATTTTATAGGTAGCTTTGACAGGGGGTCCTGGGAGTACTTTTAGACTCGGGTCCGAGATGATTTTAGAGGCTCATAACCTATCTGGGCCCGAAAACTTTAAGAAACCAGCGAGTATTCTTTAGATATAGTGCGTTTTTTTCTAAAGTATCTTGACTGGGGTCCGAGAATCTTATTATTATGGGGCCCAAATTACCCCCTCGACGGTTCTAGTCAGAACCCAACCATTCAACAAGAAAACACACCATAAAACCGTTTGATTGACTTCATAATCATTTACATGCAACCCCGCTTGCTTCATTTGGAAGAAAGTGGTAAAGGTACACTTCAAGTCATTTCATGTTAACTAGCATTCAACCTTTTCAAATTCAAAATATTTGTACATATCAGTAAATAAAACAAGCTACTTAATAAAATAAGGTCGGTTTCGATCTTGAGTTGCCAAGTGTTTTGTTGCAATAAAGTCTGAAAATGTTAGATCTCAAGCTACTCGTTTTTACTACGCCTCTGCTTATCAACATTGGCACGTATGAAAGCCAGACCACCGGAATTCCCTTACGTCATAATTGAATAAAAACCTGTGTGTTGTACGTAACATTCATCGGGCGAAGCCTCGCCAGGTGCTGACGGGTTCAAATTAGGTTGGCTCGCTTTTTTGATCAATGCGTCACACAACGTTTTGTAATTTTGGAACAATAGCATTAGCCTGTTATTATTTTTTGCTAAAATATCAAGTGCTTAAGAAAGTCGATGAAAGATGATTGGTTCATCACAGATATGAAAACTTATCTCATTTGTGGTTTGAATTGCTTTCTTCCACACGCACATTTTACGTAGTTGGGTTTCAATTGATTGTTCACATCATTAAACAGCCACCAACCGCATACGAATTTTCTTACGTTGAAATTCGATTATTATGACCAGGTTTGTTATAGATGAATGTGATTTGCTGAAATAAGAATGAACCGCATTTTAAACAATTTTTTGTAATTGTTATGACCAGTTCAGTGGCTGAGTGGTTTTGCCTTCGGCTCTGGTGCTGGTAGATCTAAGATCGGTTCCAGGTCGGGTCACACCAAAGACTTTAAACACGGTACCGATTGTGTTCTTTCTTCCATAACGCAGCGAGAAAAAGTCGGGTAGTAACGTGACCACGGTAGCAACGTGGTGACATCTTAAACGTGATACAAAATTATTAGCACTGTTACTGAAAGACCTTAACTGTTGTAGAGCGACAATAAATAAAACCATAACACTATTATTATTGTGTACATGTCAATATGTACACACGTGGTACATACATTTAATCGTGAATGCACTTAATTGAATTGTTATACAGCTCTTAATAGTATGCAATGACAACCCAAGCGCGAGAAGTTTGTAACTTCTGTTTTTAAACCAACAAATTTGACGTAAGGGCACCTAAAAAATGAAATTACATAAAAAAGGGCAGCTTTGCTGGCTGGCTAGTCGGTTTGTTAATTTGGAAAGAAAATCTCTGAATAGACGAACATAAAATCATGCTTTGCATGATCTTGCAAAACATTATTGGGTGTCTCTTGAAAATTTGGTAATCGTAAAATACATTGCAGCATAATTAGCTGACATTCGAGTGAGTTTTTATACGGGACGGAAATCTGTGCTTGCCAATGCTACTATTGTTCCAAAATGTTTTTAAACAACAATCTAGGTACCGGTAACACAACACCTTGAAGTTTTCTTTGTCTGTAACTTGTAAGCTGCTTGTCATTCCAGCTTTCACCGCAATGCATCTTTATAACCAAAGTTCTGTGCTGTATTTGAAAATTCTTGGAATCATTTGAAGATGAATTCACGCGCGGTAGCTCAAAGGAAGCACAACAAAGTGTTGACAAACAAAAAATGAAAAAAAAGAAAGAAATTTTTAATCAAAAGAAAGCTTTGTGCAAATCTCTTGGAATTGCTGTGCACAAAATCAACACTTGGAGACGGAGTTTATTACAAAAGGAGTTTGTAGAAATGTTTCATGTGAACAGCTACAAGTAGACAACAATTGTTCAGCAACGCTGTGTGTGCAGCAGCTCCAATTCTGAAACAAGACTTTGTTTTCTACTATTTTCTAAGACTAATATTTCAAAAAGAGTGAAAGTGCAATTAAACTTTGCCTCATAATCGGTTTAAATACTTTTATAAATTGTCTTTAATTTATAAAAGTGGAACAAAGTGGAACAAATCATAAAGTGGAACATATCTAAAGTGGAACAAATTATAAAGTGTAACATATTTGCAAATTATAAAGTGGAACACATCTAAAGTGATATAAATTATAAAGTGGAACATATCTAAAGTGGAACAAACATCAGTAGCGTTGGGTGGGAGGTTCAGGTGGTACTTTTGGACTCGAGCCCCGGCATGACTTTGGCGGCTCGTAATCTTTCCATGGGAACCAAGAGTTTGAACTAATCACCGGGTGTTCTTGAGATATGGTGCATGTTTCTTAGAAGTGTTTTTATTTTGGGTCAAATAATCGCATTTATACCGGGCCCAAAGCATCTTCTCAAGATCCCGAGCATCATTGTTGTGACGTTTGTTAGAACGTTGGAAAGAAAACAAGAGTTTTATTTATTTTCAAACTTGCAACGAAATGAAATGAAACGAAACTGGGTCCAACTTCCCCCTGGACATTCATGCTAACGCTACTGCTTTTGTGTTTTGAAACCACGCCTTTCATCGATAATTTCACTCGCGGTGTTTTTGTTTTGGATGATTGTAGGGGGGGGGGGGGGAATGCCATGGGTAGCCTACCCGCTTTAATTCGCCTTTTTATAGCACTGATTGTAATTATTCATAACACGATCTCATTTTACATCGTAAAGAGAACAACTGGAAAATTGCCCTGTCTTCTGTAGGTCTTCACTCTGCAGTAAGAGTTGGCCTAATCCACTTTAAGATTACTTAGACCTGTGGCTTTCTCATTTCCTCCAGTACTTTTCCTCAAGTCAACTCTAGGCTAACTTTTAGATAAAGTAAAAATATTGTTTTCAATACAAAAACTATCCAAATGAGTAAACTAGTTTCTGCAAACTAAAAAGTTATCGTCAATGCAAGCTGAGCAAGTGAGCATGGAAGGCTAATCTTACACAATATGACTTATTAGTTATTATTGGCAAATGGGTGTTTTTTCAATTCGTTTTAATTCGAAAAAAAATTCAATGCTCGTTCTCCTTAAGAAAATCCTGCGTATAGGCTACGCCAGTGCGTGCAACTCAAACTCTGCAAGAGTTACAACGTCAGAACACTGAAAACACATCCTAAGCGAGCACGTGCGCTCTTTATACAACTTTGTCAGCTCAAACGATTGACACTGGGCTGCTTTCATAGCGTATAGGCCATTAAGTATTCAAAAAGATTTAAAAACATTCGTTTTTTTTTTCTGTGTAAAAATCTTTAGCCTGATTTCGTTTCGATTTAAACTCCTTTTTTAAAGAATGACTTATCGCTTTAATTAAAAAGTATTTGTTTCCAGCAGCTCTATGCTTATGTGCTCACTAGTGTCTCCACAACAGGGCATCCAGGTGGCCTAAAGTTCGGACAAAAAACGATAAATTGGCCTAATTCTATATACTGTGTCCGACGGCTAGCAAGTCATTCGCACATTTTTTTGTGCAAACGTTTAATTTGCTGTGATATCAGTGAAGTATTGGATCATAGATAATAAATTTTGCATTGTTTGTTCTATAATGTCCGAATTTGAAACTAAGACAGTTCGAATTCCCTCAGAATTCCTCCTGGCAACTTTGCTCCGTAATACGTTCTGTTATTATTGATAAACAATTTTTCATTATTTAGTGCCGAGAAGTGACAGCATTAGAGTGACGTTCGAAAGGATCGTGGTTCTACACCCATCGAAAGCACAAAGTTATGCTTTTGGTGAGACACATATTTGAAGGTGGACACAACAATTGGCTTTCTTATGCATTTAATCTAAATAACTACTGGGTATAAACAGGGCCGGATTTAGCTGATGGGGGGCCCGGGGCACTTTTAGATCGGGGGGCCCCACTGTAAAAAAAAATTTTGCGCCTACGGCGCGAAAAACCACCTCCACGTCTACAATAGCATTACTCCAGCACTACACAGCAATTTGCAGAGACTTTAAAGGCTGAAAGGAAAAAAATAACACAAAATCACATTTTTTCCACGTAGGGGGGCCCTTCAAAAGTCGGGGGGCCCGGGGCACATGCCCCCTCTGCCCCCCCTAAATCCGGGCCTGGGTATAAACCTGGGTAGCCTACAACAGCAAAAAACATTCTCACCGAGTTTGTTTAAACTTGTTACTGTTCGAGTTATATTAAACCAAAATTTGAAATGTGAACTCAGACATGCCAGGCATGGAGGAACAACGTGGGCGTTGTTGCCCTGGACCCACCTACTCTATTTTTTGGGTGGGCCAGGCCCACCCACTTTTGAAAGCCAAATTTCTTTGAAAAGAAACAGCAAATCAGAGACGGAATTCCAAAAAAAAGGTCTTCACTCATTTGATACACACTAGTTTGATTATTATCTTTGATAGCTCAATGATGAAATCCAATCTTCAAACTTTTCTGTTGGACCCACTGTTGATGGGCAGCACGTGTGGGTGTGGTTGCGTGTGATTGGTGGAGCAATCTATCAATCAATATTCTCTACCGTTGAAACAATGGTATCATTGTTTAGAATAGATCAATGAAAAGATTTTTAGGTCTCACTGAAATTCATAGAGTAAGGCAGTAGGCTATAGGCCTACTGTATGGTACTGTATTGTTTGTATCTATTTGCCAACTAAAATGAAGAAAATTATATCGTTTTTCGCCAAACGGTTTTTAGACAAGTCCAGTTTCGAAGTAAACTCAGAGAAACCTGATTCTAAAAAGTATAACTGTGTGTGTATTGTTGCCTTTTTATTTGTGTGCACATCGCCGTATCATGTAAAGCGCTTATATAGAGCAATTTAACAATTTTTGTAAATTTTTTGGCCAAAGCGGGCCCAAAATTGGAAATTTTTTGCTTGTTGGCACGAAAGGCAAACATGAAAACATAATATAGCTTATAAACGATTTCAAGTAATAGGAATGCAACAATGTTATGGGAGCTTTGAGGGGCGAAGCCCCCAGAAGTTGTATTGACTTTGACTGCTTCGCCTTTGGGCCCACCTATTTTTAAGACGGTTCCTCCATGTCTGAGACATGCTCTCATAGACAGCACCAGGAAAACTGAACTCGTCAAATGCAGAAACGTTTTTAATAAAGAAAGCTTTTTTTCCAAAACTAACTCCTTACATTCTCTAAGCCTAATAAGGCACTTCGATGAAGAAGTTGCTTGGCGTTTCACTACGTAAAGTAACATTCTTGTCCAGATTATTTATACATCGTCCACTTATACGAAAACATAACGCAATCTGAAAGTACTCTCTTACCACGAATTATTTGGTTATTGGCCTACGTTGCTTAATATGTAAGTTAAAGTACGCAGTACGCATAGCTCAAACAATTAGATTTGTCTTCCAATTATGCCTAAATTAACACACACTGGAGTTGTGAAAGGCCAAGCTATGTTTGTTAAGCAATAACTGTAGTCACTTTTATGAGAAATCTTTACAATGCGGAACATGGGAGTTGTTTCTTAAAGATTTCTCATGGATTTTGTTCCTTTCGTGTAAAGAAATCATAGTTACTTTCGGCCATGTGAAAAACATTGCACCATGTTGACATTTTGTATTAGTTTTACTAGACGATAAATTTGTGTTAAATTACATCCCTCGTCATAAGGTGAAATAATTCATTGATTATGTTTCACGTAAGCTATCAATAATGAGCATAAGATGACAGTCCTTTGGCCACATGGTTAGGAATGATGTATGGCTCCCTTCAGATCTACACCGAAAATGTCAGCAGCATATTTCAAGTCATTTTCACTGTAGGTAACTTCAGAAACATTTAAATCATTTTTGAAGCCTGCCATCGTTCATTTGAGATATTTCTGATCAAAGTTGTAAGTCTTGATGGGGACTTCAACTCGGGTATGATTTGTGCGGGTTTCCACCTGAATTTTGAAAATTTGCATGCAGGCTTTAAAGTAGCTCGAATTTTCTAATTTCATACATTCAGAAAAACTTTGAACTCTATATCGATTTTTAATACTTTTTCATGTTTGTATAGATAAACTACTGAGTATGTTCAAAATAAATATAGCTGAACTGAAGCAGTTTAACAACATGGGTTTACAACCTATTTGTGAGAGGTCGTAGTGCGTAACTCTGCGTGAGATGTTAATATACCGTACTGTATATTAAATATAGGTTGTGGCTGTTTAATGTTTATAAGCTATGTTGTGATTTTTCTTAGGTTATTTTGAGGTTTGTTTCTAAACACTTCAATTGAATGTTTTTGTTACTATCTAGAAAATTTTGGTGGTTTGCGATTTTTCTTGTTCTGTTTCCGTTGCAAAACGTCTGTTTTGAAGCGTCTCACGTAAACATCCCTCAAACATATCACTGAAATTATAAAACAAGATTAGGAATAGGCTACCGTTGGAACAATACTGTCGAAAGAAAAAAAAGTTACATTATCGTCTTTGTTTTGACAGGCACCCCATACTCACATGGAAGATTCCCTCCAAGGAATTGCAGGATAAAGATTTGGGAGTCAAATAATTTTTATAAATATTTCCTACCCACTTTTAAATCTCAACTTTTACCCATACCTAATGAAAATTGCCACCGTCTATAATAGGACCATACGCCCATAAGTCTATTTAGAAATAAACATTGTTTCAGTAATTTTTCTCTTCTCTAAATTTTTTTTATTTTTTGAAATCTTTATAACACTTTGTCATTTAGGACAATACACTTTTAATATGCTGATTATCTATAAATTTAATGCGTCAAATGAAAAAAAAAATCAAATCCATCAAAAGCTGCTCAAAAAACTTCGTTCACTTTACGAATACCACAGCCAGAAAAATGTTAATGTTGTCATTTTCACTTTTCTCCGTTTTTAATTAGCTTCATAAGTTTATTACAAATCTTGTTATTAGTTTCAATTTTTTAAAATTGGTTTTTACTCGGTTGAAAATTTATTAGATTTCCTCAAATTATCAAAATACGACCACTTTTTACGCGCGTCATCGCATCCTGCAAGTCGCAGAACAAATAATATCTGACAAGTTTTAACTGTTTGAAACAGGGTTTGAAAGCATGAAATCTGGCTTCAATAGACTGGTAGACTAATTGGTAGACACTGCTGGGGCAAATATATCAAATTAAACGACTGCTTCTCAGAAATGCTTGGCATTGACGGCTACCATTTATTTATGGTTTCCACAAAAGAGTCTGATGAAAATATTGCTACATGCACAAAAGGTGTAAAGAAATAAATTGCCAATGGAGCTTTCAGTGCAAAAAAAAAAGATTAAAGAAATAAGTTTAATCTTTTGTGATAAGCATTTCAAAGATTTCATCTCACGTTGAGGGACTAATTGTGTGACGTAACAATTGATTTGGCGTATATGTTGAGAGTTGAGTGCGTACTTGAAATGAGACGATAAACTTAGTGATTCTTTGAAACATAAATGTGAGTTTTTTTTGTAAGACGGCTTTTGACTGCTTCTGCAAAAAGGAAAAAAAAACAATTTTTGGCTTTCCATGAAACATTGATACAAAACCATTTTTTCAGTCTTTTGTTTTTGTTTGAGTTTCTAAGGCCGTAAGTTTATCTTCCTTCTCAGTTTGGAGATGTTTTCCCGATTGCACTCAGAAGCTACAGCAAAGAGGGAGAAATAACTTTATTTGCCGCTTATAATGCAGCAGCAAAGAGCAGCCAAGCTTTTGGGTCTTCATCGAAGACATGTAGATCTTTCTCTCCATTTGGTAGACAGATCGTCAATAACATGATCTGCGTTAAATTCCTCAGCATCTCACTCGCAGGAAAAGAAGACTCCACTCTTCATTGGTGCATGATTGAAAGGAAACTCTCGACGTCCGTTCGAATACGAGAGAAACACATCTGCTCCTGGCTTGGTAGGACCAGGCCAGTAGGGATGGTGTCATTGTCGCAAGTAAAGAAACGGGGCCAAATAAAATGCCCCCAGTTAAAACTCAAGACTAGGAAAGACTTTTGATATCACACAAAAATTAACAAAGAAGAAACATTATACTTCTTGTTTATTGGTGTTGAAAAATGACAACTCCATGGTCATGACAAGTCGTCTAATTTGCTTTTGCCAAAAGATCTTATTAGGAGGACCAAGGAGCAGCCATTTTTAACAAACAAATTGAAAATCAATGTTTTGACAGTCTGCATTGTCGCATACGTGGGCACCAAAAACTACAAAAAAATAAAGGAATGAAATATCTGTAATTTTTTCATGTGATAAGGCGTGGATCACTAATTTCGTGATCCATGGATAAAGCAGGTATACGATAAAACACAGCTTCTTTATCGAAATTGAGAAAGCCAAAAACACAAAAAATTTCAAAAAATATCTTAAATTTCAAGGTTTTTTAACTTATTTGAATGTTGCAACTTCTGTTCGAGGATATGATGCATTGGATTTGAGTGTCTAAACTTGGGCTTTACTAACCCTATGAGGGTAAGTTGAAAAGGTTTAACCCCCTCGTTACTGTTGCAATTTATTCGATTGGTTCTTAACTCAACTAACCTCGTTTTATTATTGCTAATTGAGCCTCTATTTGATGACAAACACGTTTATTTGCGAAAAAATACATGATCGACAAAGAATTAATGTTTTGGCCGGGGAAGAACAACTACATTACAGACGATTGTTGCTTTCTTTCCCGAGGTATTGTGGGCACAGCAAACCGGTGACTGGCTGTTGCGGCCGGCAGCTATTCATATTGGCAGTTTCACTTTGCAGCAATGGCGTACGCCAAAAGACGAAAGAAAAAAGAAACTTGATATAAAGGTTTTTGATCACGTATTTCAAGAGTAGACTGTGCGCGTCACATAACCTATCTTGATGTGCCATTGTTTGTTCGCAGTTAAAGCAGGCAAGCTAATTCTAAAGAAAGAGATCAAAGTGTATCCCCACATTGGGTGGCAAATCATGTCCGCCCATAACCAGATTAAACAAAATTTGCCAGCTAGGGTGTTCTAGTTATTATTTGATCAAACAGTAGCAGTTAGCCTACTTATTGAATAGATCATATCAATTTTAAGGCAATCTAACGTCTTCAAACAGTTTTTCCAACAATAACGAAACATTGGCCATCACTTGGATAATGGATTTGCATTCGTTATTGAAGAGTCCGCCTCTGATATTGACTCAATGATAAAGGCGTTGGCAGCATAGAGAAAAATACATTTCGCATAACATTTGCTTGACCTTCATGTGCTATAGAAAACTTCTAAAACGTTTTCCTACCTAGTAACATTAGGACTGTAACTTAAAACTATATCATGCATATTAAAAATACTGTGTACCATTAATCTAGCGGCTTTAATAATTATTTTTGCTTTTACAGAAACCTTGGTCGTATAAGTGAATTATATAGTTTAAACTTTTAACTAGCAACTGCTAGCAGGTGATTTACAAAAAAAAAACTGACATCTGTTTTGCGGCTTAGCCCTAGCTGTCGTGTGAAACCAAGACCAGGAAACAGCCTAAGCATTGAATTGTTGACAAATGGTCTGTCAGTAGGATTCGTTAAATGCAACCAGAGAAGCATGACAGTACAAAACATGCAATACAACGACAAAGTGGACTTTCAAGACACTGCAACTTACTCTGATGTACCATCGGGAAGCTTATATACCACATGTAAAACCTTCTTCACCTCCAAGCAATCATTGGACATCAACGTAGATGCGCGGTGCTGCATAAAATGTAGACAGGCCACATTACCTTGCGCTAAAGATATGCCGACGGAAAAGATAAATGGTTTTAACAACTTACAGTACTTCGAACTTGTTCCAAAAGTACACAATCATCACTGTACTTTAAACAATATATCTAGCCTAACTTTATGGAAAAGGGTGAGATGGTTTGATTTTAACTATGCCTTCAACTCGACGTTTTCTTTACGAAAGAATTTTAGTTTTTCCGTGACAAAGACATTTCTGCTTATGTGTCTGATATTATCTATGACGTTGTGCACCGAAGGCGCTCCAGCATCAAAAGCCAGTACAGCGAACTCCTCATCTTTAAATGAGAACAAAAACTTGACATTGTCCGAAACAAACTTTGACAGTGACGTAATCACAATTCAAGAAAAAGTAGACGTAGAATTGGCAACTACAAAGTTTGATGGAATTTCAACAAAGACGAAACGCTCTGCCGTTGGACGACGTCATTTGAAAAAGAATTCCAGCAATCGGAAAAGGAAGAAAGGAATCAAACAGGGAAAGAAGAACAAAAGATTCCGTCGAAAACGCTTGCGGAAAAAGAATCGACGACAAAAAAGACCAGCACAAAAAAAAGTTCCTTTTTCACCGGAAGTCATTCACACCAAAGTGGATCGTAACGAGGTATTGGCTTCTCCTAGGCGACAGCGTCTTTACAACAAAAACGGAAACTCCTTCCATCTTGCCGTTTGGGGAGACGGCTCCATAAGTGGAGAGAAGTCCGCCATCCGAAGCAACAACAGTAAGTTTGTAGTCAGTTTTTAACGGTTTGTTTTCGAAACTAATCATGCAGTGCAAACACATACCCTAAAACATTTTCGTCTCGTCTGTATAATCGTAAAACAAGTGTTTGTGTAGAAAGGGTTGGCTGTTTACATGTTTGTTTCATATTGGCAATATTCAAGCAATAAGTGATTACAGCCAATGTCATAAAATCAATCTTCAAACACCTTGTGTAAATTTCTGCATTCTTATCACTGACATCGGATGGTTTCATCCCATTTGACTCGCCGACTTTTGCAGAGTGATTTAAAATAGAATAAACAGATGCTGGCCCCTTCAGACTTTCTTCAATTTATGAACTTCTCAATGACGAACAGAGAGGACTTATTTACCGCTATCAAAAAGTTATTAGTAGACTTAAATGATGAGCTGAGCACTCGCCGTCGCGGTAAGATCTTCTATTTGCAATACAAAGACGTTTAAAAAAAAAAAGTTTATATCAAAACGTAGGAAAATATTGACAAGAAATTCCGCTGTTCGTCCTTATCAACATTTGACAGTCCATGTTGACTGAAGGCTTACGCCCAGCCTTTGAGAAATATTTTATCTCGTCATGAAACTAACTTATTATTATCAATCGTGTATTTTCTGTTGTAATTGAATGGTGTGGAAATGGGGTTTATGATCCGGTGTTGTCTTTTGTACGTGGACCTGCTGTCATACGCCATTCCGATCCTCAACATACAGCAAATTCTGAAGTGTAAAGACTTCAAACAACATTATACTTACCTTAATTTAAAATATTTTTTTCTCAATTTTAAATTTGGAACTAACCTTTTAAAGAAATAATTAATTTGAATTTCATATTCAAAAGCTAAAATAATTTTAAACTCAAAATGACAACCAATAACTATCTTCAGCGAAAGGTCATTTTGATAATAAATTTATGTGTGAATATATATAAAAATAATCATACAGACGTGGATATTAGGTCATGGACGAACCATTTCAGCGATTAAAGATGCTTCGTCGAAATTTATTGCTTGAAAATTTGAAATCGATTTTATTTTGTGGTTGCCAAAAATTATTTTAAAACTTTGCTCACTGTTGAATATATCGAGCAAATTGTTATCGAACTTTTTTTTAATTGTTATAGATACCATAATTTTATTATCCCATTTGTCATTCGAATTTGCAGCAAAACTTATTAATAAAATTGTGTTAACACAAAATATTATTTACGGTAGGTTCTCCTTTCCAAATAAATTGAATCTGGATCTAATACGGTACTCCATTCATTTGAAATTGTCCTCAGATCTTTACATTTTCAATGGTTCCACCAGTGATTTTATTATTCGTTTTGTTATGATGTCAATATTGTGATGTATGTCACCTGCTCAAATTAGGACTTCAGCAAAGTAACATTAGTTTTTGATAAATATAACGTCAAATAACATTAAATTTGGGTTTTATTTTAAATTTTAACTTGAGCTACAACTTCTAGATGAAACTGTCCAGCCAGTAAATTTTTGCCCCACCTAATGTTTAGTTGCCTTTGACAACCAATTGCCCAGTTACTCAGTTATAACTTTCCTATCGGTCTTAACGTCCGTAACTTGTAAGTGTTGGCTCATTCTACTTACTCTTTGAACGTCGTTCGCTAATTACAAAGCACGACGTATGGTTAGCACGGATCGCGTCTTAACTTTGACTTAAACCGCAATAATTGCAACAGATTTAAATAAAGCTCAATTAGTTGTCAAACAATCGCATGACGGTAGATAATGATCGCCAGGTCGCACGTTAAAGCAGCCAAAACACCAGCACGGATTACTCAGTTTTCTCGCTAGTCGGCTACGCCGCTTAGACTAGCTGATAAACGCGACAGTTAACAAAAGTCAGCTGGAAAATAAGCGGTTCAGTCAGAAGCCGTTTGCATTGCGGTCAGAGCGATTGCAGCATGCATTTTCATAGAACTTTGCCTTCAAGAACACTTGTATTGGGAGTGCGAGTCTTATCACTTTTTCAAGCAGGTGTTCACTCAGAAAAATTGTTTTTTCATTTATGTCTCATATATCAATTTGACAAACATAGGCTGTGAAATGTGGAAATCTGTAGAACTGTTTTTGATGTACAGTCAACTTTTTTACAAAACAAACCGCGTATGTAAGCGCAAGTGTTAAACTAAAGTAAGTTTAGGCTTTATTGTACCCGAGGGAAGAGTTGTGTTTTTACAACACTCACATTTTCCTTTTTCACCACGAGAGTTAATTAGACACAGCCTTTGACCTGGCAACACTTAGATTTCGGAAACCATGGTGACCATTTTGCAAGAATCAAACTATGTAATTAACAGTGGAGCGTTTGCCGGTAGGTGGTGGTTGAATGTAAAAGGCCAATTACCTTCCAACTTGTCATTACTGAGACTACATTTACCAAATTGACTTCTCCATTACCAAACCTTGCTACGCAGATCGAGTTTAGAAAGCTAGGTGAAACATTTCTCAAATGAAACTTCAAATGCGTATTTTTTTTGAAAAAAATAATGGTTTCTTTTTGCAGCGATAAACTGTAGTCGAGATGTGACATCTTGTAATTATTTGGTTGCCTTAACCAAATTCGATTGACGGGCTATTCAGTTTGTATTGTTAATAAACCAGATGGGCATATCGTCGAAACTAGCGTCGAAAAATGGCAAACACCTGGGTCAATTTTATTGGTTTTTCTGACCCCACCGATTGGACATTGCGTGGCTAGAAAAATGTTCTTTTGTGTGGTTGGGATAGGAATTAAGATCGCTACACGCAAATGCCACCTTAAAAGTCGGGCTTTCTTGAACCATGACGAGTTTTGGCTTGAATAAAATAGAATATCATTGTTACAGATGTTTGGAAATTAGCACATTCAGTCAACAATGCATTGGCTGTTCTCTTGAAGCACGATAGGAAAAAGTTGACTTGTTGCGATTTTAGCTCGATATTGTGACAGTGCGAGGCACACTCTTAAATAAAACAACAAACAGAGCTGAGGTTGTTTGAGAAAAAATGCGGCGTTCACGTAGTATTTGCACAATAACAATAACAAAAGCTTTTACTTGATTTGGTTTGACGATAACTGGAGAAATGCATGAATTTCAAAGGTTAAAAACTGACAAAAGCAAACACAGACATTTCTTGTGCAAGGTAAAAAACGGTTTCTGTGATGCTTCTTCAACACTAAAGAACGTAAAAGCAATGCATCAAAACAGAATTAAAATTAGTTGATTCAGCTGTCAAACAAACTATGAAATGAAACTCCTAAACATACAACTTACTAATCTTTAATCTAAACATATGTTTCCTTCTCAATGTTAAAAAAATATTCATACACGAACGATAGTGAAAATAAAGGAAAGCAGGAAAAATATGCTCGAAGAAGAGAGGCCACATTATATTTGTTGGAAATTTTATGTAGGTCTAAATTACCTAATTATGGTCATGAAACTTAAAAATTATTTTTCTCGCGACAATATAAATGTTAATGGGAGACATTATTGTGTTTAAAACAAACAAAATAAGCTGAAAATATTACCAAGGTTAACAAAGTAGTTAGGTCTGGCTAAGAGTAGCTTAAGCTTATTCAACAGAATGTGACAGATTTAATTGTAAGTTTTATTGAAAGAAATGATTTTTATCTTCGATATAATTTGGTCGGGTTCAAACAGACACTCAACTTAATTGTGATGTGTCTCCGTTGTTCGCTTAGGATCAGACCTAAACATCATCCAATAGTTGGAATTATCTGCAATTATTGGGAAGTTGTGATGGCCATCTAATCCATTGTTGTAGAACTCATAGTTTAATCCATATCCCTGACAGCAAAATTCGCCATTTTTACATTGATGCAGACGTTAAATTAATGTGAAAATGGCGGATTTTGCTGTCCGGGATAATGGTGTTTTTATTGTATGTCTTTACTTCCCATTAATACCATTTTCCACCGATCTTAACTGTTTATCTTTGTTTCAGGCATTCTTGAAATCAGGGGTGTTGGAGCCGGGGGGAGAGTGACAATCATGGGTGTCGCGTCAAAGCGATTTGTTTGCGTCACGAAGAAAGGGGTTGTCAAATCCAGGGTAAGACAGTTTTCAAAATTCAACTTGGTCGCAATTATGTGGAAACATGGTAATGAAACAAAAATCAAATAAATAACCGGTCTCCAGCAAATCAACTGTCCAGAGATTGTCAGAAAAAAGCGCAAATAAAGTTTTTGAACTGAGCAATACTATTTGAGCGCACCAGCCTAAAAATCCCTATTTTTACACTAAAGCCAAGTCTGCATTCTTTGAATCAATGTAAAACTATTCATTTGTTTGGGCATTATACCGCAAAGCGTGGCAATAGTGGTCTTAAATTGCTTCGTAATTGGTGGGAAAGGTTTCAGGAAGTGGCCCGGAGAGGAAAGATGCTTCTGTGGTGCTGCCGCAATAATGCATTCCCAGAAGCAAAATTTATCCTTTTTGCATTGATGCAACGTATACAAACGTTAAATCAATGTAATAAGCGGATAGGTTTTGCTGGTTGGGTAGAAGTAGAATGACTTACCAAGTATCTTATGAATATCAGGCTGTTATTAAATAATTTGTTTTGCATATTAAAGTAGTAAGAGACTGGTGCAAACAGAAGATTGATAAAACTCCTAAGAAGTAGAAAGTTTCTTAGGTTGTTGTAGGTAATATATCAATAATTGGGAAACGACATTTAATTGTTAAATCTATCAAAAAATGTGGAACTAGATTTAATGCTTTTTCCGAAATATACCGGATATCTTCTTTGAAGTCAGAGAAGATTATAGCAAAGATTTTCTTTAACTGTGCGATTCTATTTCCGTTGTAAGCAAGACGTTAAAATACAAAGTGACAGAACGACAATGAAAGTATAAGCACCTTACCAAATCCTTGAGTACAATGTCAAAAGTCCACTCCAGTTATTCTTGGATAGATGTTTGACGTAATTGACTCTGTGATGTTTATTTGTCTAAAAGGCCAACCCAGCCCGTTGCCATCGCAAAGGGAAAAGTTTGTTATATTTTTAGCTTCAGACTGTCACTAAATCCACACTTCATGAGGTTATGTCAAAATGGAACTTTGAAGGAAATGTACTAGATTGACAATTAAAATTTAGTTGTTTTTTTTACAACATTGCAAGACTAAAAACTTCACAATTTCGTATCTATTTCGACGATGTTACATTGTCGTTATTTCCTTTGATTTACTACTCGATCACGTTGAAGTTGTAAAAAATGGTTAAAAGAAAAGTATTGATTTGAGAATGGGAACTCGCCCAAGAAATGCGTGAACCATTTTTTAGATTTACTATGTTTAAACGCTTGTAAAATTTGCTGCGGAGAATCACACATGCATCGTTTGCATACACAACAGCTGGTAATAAGTCAAACTTTCAGCAATAGGATATCTGCAAAGGTGTTTGCATTTTGCTTGAGATTCCGTAATCTTCAGCTCTCAGTTCCCGAGAATTTAGTTGTCAAACTTTTCGGGCGTGTATACCGAATACATTCGATCCGCACAAATCAATTAAAAAGTACCTTGACACTCTTTCTGGAAACTTTCTCCTCAAAATAATTCAGCTGTTTGCAAGTCCAAAAACAGTGTTTCGAAATTAATTCTTGTAAATTAGGGCAAATAAATGGCAGTCTTAAACGCTTTAAAAGCCTAATAGACTTGCGAGTTTTATAATGAAAAACCATCAGCCATCAATTAACCAGTAATGCTTTTTTCAATTGGTCACTTTTCTCTTGAAGTGCAAATTAAACAGAGATTATGAATGCTGTACACGTTTCAAACGAGCAACTCAATTCACAAATATCATTTGTGTGACTTCAAACCTGATAATTAAACTCTTCTTCGTAGTTTTAAAATATTGTTACTGCTGAAGAAAGGATTCGTTTAGCAAAAGCAACGTCAAACAATCGTTCATTGGTGTATCGTAATTGCAAATCAAATTATTCAAAAAGACTTTGCTTTATCTAAGGTGTTGATTATATCTTTTTAAACTATTTTTTTTGGTGCAAAAGCGTATTTGGCAGAGTGAAAAGAAAGAAGTGACGTGCTGAGACACTATAGCATTTGTCAGCTGAAATTTAAAGAAATGACCTTGATTTTGGCTCAGAAATACCTACTTGATCAAATTTCAATCGATTACTTAATTGAATTGGAATAAAGCTACCTGTTTGTCATTGTTTATGAAGACCTTTTCGTCGGGGTTAGTTTCACAAAATCTATGACCGTGACTTCCGTGCTTTGTAAAAACTTCACCTTTCTATTTATAGGATTGTGCCTCTTTTATAGACCAGTAATTCTGCAAGCCAATTTATCACAACTGTGGTTTGATTCCAAAAAACTTACTGTATTCTTTTTCACCAAGCCGTTTAAATTACATTTGATCAAAAGTGTCGTTATTAAGCTGTAAAGCAACGGAAAAGTAGCACTGTGTTTTAACAATATAATATTGTCAAACTTTATATTCCTTCACAGTTTGAATTAAAGCGATGACATAATTCGCTTTAACGTCTGCACTTTATGGTCTAAAGAGCGGTATAAATGCTATTGAAATTAAAACTTTAAAAGCAAAGTTCTCACCAACAACTAAGCTACGTATCCTATTGAAAAAAGCAAACGTATGTTAAAGTTACAGTGATAAACGTACATGTCCTAATCCTCGCATCGAGTTCGTCAGGTCTATAATATGTCTTTACTTACGTACTTCGTCAAAACGAAGTAAAATTTATCAATATCCACAAATTCAACATGCTCTTGTTTAGTTGACAATTGGTTTTGTGATCGAAGAACTAACAAGTAATGATAGATCAACCCTTGGTATGTGTGTTGGAGCATCTGTAAACACTTATCTGCAGTCAGAATACTACGTTTCAACACAGCATTGCAACTATCAGTATTAGTAGCAAAATCACACAATCTACTTCAATGCAAGCCATACAAACTCTGTGGTTACAAACTTTTCCGTGTATACGAAGCTTGCAGAATATAAATTGCCTCCTTGACTAACAAGAACAACCCTAGGCGTGCACATTCATGGCAAGACACATTCAATCTCACACTTTACTGCTATGGAAATTAAACACAGACGGAAAGAAGTATTTGAAAAGTTTACAAACTTGTTTCAACATCGCAGTCCAAGCTTCCAATTGTTGAGGTTAATGGGCTTGACCGTGTTTGTTAGCATAATAACTTGGGGTATGCGCAAAGAAAGGGGTCCTTGTTTAATGCACAAACAGAGGCGGGACTCTGAAAAGGCGACAATATACTCAATCTCAAGAAAAAGCTTGTGATCTGGAGTTGTTTCACTTCCTTGGACTGAAGTTTCAGTTTGTTTTGCAAACGGAGACACGGTAGCATATAGCCTAACGCATAGCAGCCTTAAACTGCACTTCTCATTATCCATTTTTCCCCTTCTGGTTTGATTAGCTCATGTATCACACTAGCAAGGATGTAAACAGCAGTTGAGACTAGTTGAATAAGATGGCACAGCAAGATGTAACAAATCGATCTCACTGTCAATATAAGCATTACTTTGCCATGTTCTCCTGTCACGAGAGATCAAATAACTTTAAAGATGAAGTTAACTCGTTTCTAAAGAGACCGGAAATACACTTTCTGCTTCATTACCGCGCTTTCCCTTTGATTTTTGCCCGTTCTGTGCAAATCGTGCTTTTAAAAAGTTTGAAATTTGAACATTTTCAATTCTGTCTTTGAGTATCAGTTGATTTTTTGACCATATTTTTCATATGTTATCGTTTGTTTTGCAGAAAAAGTACAAAAGGTCGCGCTGCCAATTCAGAGAGAAGATCTTGCTGAATAATCAGAACACGTACGAGTCCCTATCCTGCAAGGGTTGCTTCCTCAATGTCAACAAAAAGGGAAGAGTTCGGAAGCTGAAAGGAGCAAATCCTAAATTAATTCAGTCTCACTTCCTCCCTTTAAAAATTGGAGAACTCTCTGCCAGAAAGCTCCCCAACTATTTGCCGGCTAAAAAAGGAAAAGTTTTATCCGTAAATTTCAGTAATTTTAACGGAACAGAAGAAGAGATTGAAAATCTTCTTGCCGATCTTTTACCAAAATCTTCTAAAAAGAAGGAAAAGGATGACGTCAGTGAAAAAATGTCTGACGTCGTGATGCCAAGTTTTCAAACACCGGACAGTGAAACGGTGGGAAAACGAAAGCATTCGTCGAAATTCCGCCAGCCCCTGAACCATACCAATTTTGTAAAAAAGTCAAAAAAATCTGGAGTGCTAAATGACCCGGATAAAAAAATCAAAGAAAACGCCGACTTTTGATGCACGCGACCCCGCAAGCCCGGAATAATTCGCCGAGATGCATCTGAATAGAAAAAGCACCACGCCCTCAACAGCGACGCCATCTCGTAAAGAACTAAACAGCATTTCCAGATCCCCGACTTGATTAGGTCACGGACGATTGAGATCAACAGTTTGGGCGCAAGTTTGCTTTTACTTTCAGTCAACATCTAAAAACGTCGCATCAACGTATGCTTTGTGAATGTTCAAACATTTACAAAGTGTACATTGTTATGATATTTGTTTTGCCGCTCCAAGATCTAAGGAAGTCGTGAGAAAAATTCATAACTTAAACCAACCAACGCGCTATTTCAGTCTGCTCTAAATTTATTCTATGCGTCATTGAAACAAATTGAAGTTTAATTGGCAAAACACACTGTTTTGGACAAGTTTCAAGTTCCACTCATTTCCATCATGTTTCAGAAGATTGCTGCCTGGTGGATATATAAAAAACACCGAAACTTTGTTTTTTCATTACGTAATACAGACTAACTTTTATTAAAGTTTTCATGCAAAACAGGATATTATTATCTTTGTTTTTTTAAAATATTAAGAACCAAAGAATTGATTGAGGAAACGCGAAAGCAGTTTGGAAGAACCATCTTCTCCGCGCAGTAGTTAAGTTTTAAGAGATAACCACAATATTTTATGTCCATATAAATAAGGCTACAAACGTTTACAGTCATCAGCAAAACAGCGTATTTTAATGCAAATACAACGTTATTGCATTGCGTATGTCTACAACACTGCAGCACTACAAAAAGCGCTAAATTTTCGCTGCAATACTTTAAAACGACGTAATCATCTACATAGGACTTGCAGTGGATAGGTGACCTATATACTTTTAATTGCTTTCGCATTTGTTTTATTACGTCAAGTCTTCCACTTATTTATTTTATGTTTTTCTATTGTTTTTGTCAATTGTCAACTAACAAAATGAATTCTTTTTAAATTGTCTGTTGACGTTAAATCAATGTATAAAGTACAGTTTTTTTTAGCCGCGTTATGTCACAACTTGGTACGCCACAGAAGCCTACAGCAACCTAACCAAGTTTGTTGTTTTTTTGTTATGAATTGTTATGTAAATTAATGTGACTCATTTGTTCCATTATCTCTTTTGTCTAAATCTAAAACTTATGACAAAATGCTTGCTTGTCGTTGAAACTACACGTTTTGACGTTAAGTAATTACCAAAACCTGTTGGTTTACTTTAAGAAAACATTTGCATTTTCACCTGAATGGCTTCAACTTCGACAGGAGAACTCAGCTGGTAAAATGTTGTTAGTTTTCTTTGCAGCGACACAAGGCGCTTTATTGTTCCTTCTTTGCAAACGTAACAATGTAACAATTATGCATTTTACTTTTTGGGAACCGTTTGCTTTGTGATAGATTATTTAGTCTGAAACCATTAAGACTGAGGATACTGTGCTCATGTCTATGGTATGTTATTATAACGTCATGTAAACGTTTGAACACATCAATAGATCGCCTGATGTGCAAACTTGTCCGTCTTTCTTGAATTGTAATTGTGGCCTGTTCCCAGCAAGCAATGCAGTCTTTTTTTTACATTGATTCAAAGTCTGCCGAATCAATGTCCGCAATCTGAAAAAAGACTAATTTTATGGACCAGTGCTTTTATCGCGTCTATTCCAAGTCCAGGGAATAAACTATTTATTTCTTAGCAAAAGTTGTTTTTGTTTGTCTTATGTTTTGATCAAGAAAAATTCAGACAGCCTCTAGTGAGACAAAAAAGTAGCCTAATTTACAGCAAACAACAAGTTTCGTTTACCAAAAAAAAAGATATTGCCATCAATTAGGCGCTATTTGCAAGTAGGGTGTAGCATTCCAGTGCTGACGACAGGAAGGTAGCTCCTTCTCAACATGAAGTGACTTATTACTAAGAATGGAACATCGTGAATCTGGGGTGGTAAAAGGATAGGCTCTCGACCCCAGAGGCTCACACGACGACTGAAAATATCAAGGCTGAACTTTTTCGAAATCTAAAAATTATCCGACCAACGTCAACTAAACAAATTAATAAAATCAGTCAGGTTTGGAAGCTTTTTTAATTTATTAGTTAGCCTCAATCAAGCGCCACAGCTTGTGAGACACGGCTGTGGTGTATGGACAACAATCTTAATATGAAATCTGGTACTACGTGAGACAAGTTTGTTTCATATTTAAAACTTGAATAACATCAAGGTACATATTCTATGGGTTAAGCCTAAATTTAGAATACAGAACTATACAATTAGATTCAAGTTTGGGTTAACGCTCTGAGTTAACATCCATGAAAGAGAGACGCAGACTGATGCTCACATTTCGCAGCTGAGTTTTGGTTTTCTCATCAACGAATTTTCGTGATACCGCATGTTTTTATACCGGTATTTACATGAATTTATTTGCGCTTGCTGCATTCAGCTAATTTATGCAGTTGCTGCAGTAGAACTTTGCTAAACAAATCTCCAAGTCTCACCATCTTGTTCCTTTTCAAAAAAGGTAACCAAAATTTCCAAGTAAAGGTTACTCCTACAAAACTTATGTTATCAGGGGAGACGCTGCCGCTACATATCTCTGTTGCATACAAATGCATGAGACACAGAACATGTCATGCCACGCGTTCAATACAAAAATCATGTCAATCAACAGTGTTGTCTACGCTTGTTGTAAGGACTAACTCCTTCACAGATTCACTCACGTATGTTTATTGCCTAATACAGGTGGCGTTTCGAATCGTGACAAAACACGTGTTAACACACAGGTGTAACAATTGTTTGGAATTGTCCGCAGATGCCCTTGACTGTATCTTTTCATTGGCTCGTTTCAAACACAGCGCAGATCAACATGACACCCAAGACAGGAATATGCGTTGGCTGGTTGACCTGAGACAGGGATTAGAAGCTGTGAACAAATTGGCAAGTAGATAATGAGAGGATTATATTAAAGGGAAACGGATGGGTGGTGTCCTATGGACGCTTCAATTCGTTGGACAAAGCTCATTTGATGATTGATCTTAATCCGGCTGCGCCCCACTACACTACTTCATATTACCAACAACGATAAAATTTTTTTTTTATTTTTACATCTTGTAACGTTAACGAATGATTGTAAGAAAAATAAGTCTGGCCTTCTCAATAGCTAAAGCTGTGCATGTGTGTTATATACATTGTACGATGTCATTTCTTGGGCAAGGGATCGCTACATTTTGATGGACGTTTTACATTATCAAAGTTTCAGTTTGTATGTGTATTCATATGCATTGCAGTCACATTGATCGAATCATTTTGAACTGCAGTGGAAACAACTTTTTATAGTTGTCGAAAGCTTACGACAGCCCACAGCAGTTTATATTTTTCAGGGCACCTATAACGCGGTGAAAATGTTTTTATGTGCGTCCAAAAACTGAGAGAATAATATTCAAAAGCACACATTGCTAACTTAACCAGTCTTAACAATTAAATTAACTTTTTTCAGGGATAATAGAATTGTGAGATGAGATGTGCCTTCTTGTAGAGGTCGGATCTTCACCGACGGATGTTCAAAATTTTACCAAAAAAACTATACCACGCTATATGTGAGAAAAATAATTGCAATTCTTCTGTAGTCACGAAAAAAATAATGTAAAATGTTAATGCAATCTTAAACTAAACTTTATAATTAAATTGCTACAGAAATCCAGTTTTGTTTATAATGGTTCAAATACAAAGTGTGCGTCTTAAAACAATTATTGGACCACAAAATACAGTATCTTAAAAGCGAGTAAACATACCAGAAACGAAATTTGTCAATATGTTCTCGAAGGCAAGCCTACGAAAAAAAAATAATGTGAAATTTAATTGCAATTTTAAACTAAACCTTGCAACTCCAACTGCTACAAAGGTCGTTTTAATTGCATATACTTGGGTCAAAGACAAAGTGTGCGTCTAAAACAGAAAAAGACTATTGGCCTACAAAATTCCCTAAAACAGACCAAAGCAAGGTAAAATTTCTCAATATGTCGGATCCTTAAACCCCCTACCAGACTATTTGCTTCTTTGCACTCATACATTATCCTTGTCTCTTTCAACTTTTGCTTTATCGAAATTCCATGACCCCAAGTTTTCTTTTATAGATCCGCTACTGTCCCGCATACTTCGAGAAAGTTTGAGTCTCAGCTCCAATCAAGATTCACTGATTTATTATTGGTTTTTGCACCAAGTCAACAGTACAAAGTTTAGCAAAAATATCAAAGATATTTATGGAAAAATTTGTGTTAACAGAGTCTGTTATTGCCCTTTGACTGAGGTAATGTCCTTAAAATTGATCAGGGTCTACGCTAAAAGTTTTTATCACAGTTTCTTGTTGGATTTCGCTGCAGACATGGCGATTCCATACAAACAAACCACCAAAATCAGAAAGTGGGCTATTTTTTAAGCATGTACACTGTACAGTGCTATCTTTTCTTTCACACAATATTGCAAAAAGATTCCTTTGTATTTTTAAGACGAGGCATGCCACCTGCAAAGAATAACTTGTTTACAAAACTTTCTGGTCCAACATTGTCATGATTTTGTTTGTTTTGCTGATTTTGAAGCCGTGGACTTTTCTTCTCTAGTTTATCATTCTTTTAACTCAAAGATCAAGGTTCGATACACGTTGATTTAACGTATTGTGTGAATTGAATGTACGATAAAATATTGAAGTTGTCAAACGATCTTTCGGAGCTGCCAGTAAAAATGTTGTATGTCCCTTCATTGTTTGTCATTGCTCCGATGAACACGACACTTAACCCACGTGACCCATAGTCACTCAAGCGTGGCAAAAAGAAAGGCGACTGACATGGGAACAGCTTTTGATGTTGAAACTGTTTCCTACCTGTTCGGTTTTTCCAAAAACAGGCAAAATCACTCAAAAATGGATAAAATTGCTTTGATATGGTAATGGCGTGATTAAGTGACTGGGGCACGTAAAAAAACGCTTCGTTTTTAAAACTTCCATCAACAATAAAAAAATGCTGTAACCTACCAAAATATTATTTCATTGGCAACCCACAAACATAGTCTGCTCACAAGGCTTTGCTACTGCACACCTGAGATATTTGTTTAATTGCTGAGACCCTTGTCAGGTGCAGGTCAGAGTTGATTGACTTAGCAGCGGTAACATTCAACCAGGTTTATTGAAGAAAACGTTTGTGCAAAATTTGCTAAAGCACAGATGCTCAACGACCTTGCCTCTTCGTGTTTACATTTTATATTTACGTCAACAAACGGGTTGCTCACGTGTGGCGATCCAATCAGCTATGAAAGTGAAAGATCTTTTCTTCTTCTCTCGTGTTGTCGCTATATGTCAGGGCATCCGTTGGTTAGCCACTGCCTGGTGTCGTCATCGATGGAAATTAGGCCTTTCATACCATGGGGTGGTCTGTATAGCCGGCAATCCTTGATAATGTGGGCTGCCGTCTGCATTTTGCCACACTCACAAGCAGCACTCTCTGCCAAGCCCCAGCGCAACATCTTTTGTTTTTGATGAACTCTTGTAGGCTGCAGCATTTTTTAGAATGCTATTCGAAGGAATGTTTTGGCAGCGGCAGCGCTGTAAAGCTGCAAACCCAGTCAATGTTTATCAGTTGAGATTCTTCATGTTTAATTTTTGCAAGTTTTTTATTTATTATCAATTTTAACTTTCTTTTTAGCAAAATGTAAATTCTTTCAAGATAGTCTTGCTTACTCAAGTAATGAAGCTGGTCAATTTCGATTAATTGATGGAGTCACTGAATTTAATTACTGTACAATCGAGTTCTATTCGAGTTGAATTCTCAACAATCTTCTAATTTTTTATCTCAAGTTTGAGCTGTCAGATCGGTTGTCCGAGTCTGTGGTGGCTTGGATCAATTAGATTATTGGTGGCTTGGATCAACACATTAGATTAAATTTTCAAGTCAAACATCATAAAAAAAATTCTCGAAAATTCAACCAGTTAAGCCCACTTTATGATCGTGATGCAGGTTTTTATAGGTGAAAATGGCAACATCAAAGTAAACCTGTAATTTATCTAGTTTTCAATATATTTGAAGCAATAGCAAAACTTAAAGCTCTGTGGTTTAGATGTTACATCTGATTTTTAAAATTATTTGACCGATAAAAATGTAATGAATTGTAATTTTCGCTTTTCACCGCAAGTTGCCTTTACTAAATCATGTATGATGTAGAGATAGTGTCCTTTATGACGCAAAGCCCGAGCACACATGACATGCGATGCCAACCCTTTCAAATATTTCAAATAACATTCAGCTAAAATTCTCACCGATTTTGAATTTTTATTACAGATTGCGTTTTGAAATTACACATTGGTCTCACGATACAGAAGCGTGCCAGATATGAAAATGACCATATTTGGTAGGAATAAAGAGAAGAGTTTCAGAGTAGAAATTAGCGTGTTAGTCACATTTCAAAAAACATGAATCAAAGTATGGACCAGCTGCAAGTCATAATGCAGGTCTTTGATTGAACTTGCAATGTGCGCAGTTTCATATAATGGTGCGTTTTTACTCTCATAAGTCATAACTAGGGCAACCAAAAGTCAATAAAGTCAAAATTTTTCTGCCTTGCTCAAAGTTCATAAAACGTCCACAAACTAAATTTCAGGCTGACACGAAGAGAAGTTTCAAAGTTATCAAGTAAAAAAAAAGTCAAAATTCATGGTTAGGTCAAAATTTTCTTTTAATGTAGTTTTTTTTCTCTCTATTGATATTTTATTAAAAGCTACACAGATACTGATTTTTTGTTGCAATTTTTGTTGCTATTCTGACGTAATAATCGATTTGTTGCAATTTCTGAGGTAATAATCTTGTTTCGCCCACTACTGACGATTGAATATTAGCCAACTACCCTGCTGTTGATCAGTTGGTTGCCAGGGTTAAAGCAGTGACCATTAAAAACAGGTCAAGAAGAGCTAGTTTTACTTCCATTGGCCAACCTCCACAGCCAAATGTAACTAGATGGGTTACTTGGTTGAAAGCTGCTTACTATTATTCAAGAAGTCTACCAGAAGTAAGGAATATTGCGGAAGACTTCCATGATGGTGGTGTCTTGCTGCGGCGTGCTTAAGATGCTGTAAAAGCTCCCAACTTAGCTACTCACCTTGTAGAAATAGAGGAGCAGTACAGCGCACTGTTCGATTCAATTCAGAAGATGGAAGACAGCCGATACACCATTCAAGAAGCTTACCAGAAAATGAGGTCCCTTAACTTTGGTGTTGATGACTGCCGAATTGGAAAATATATTCAAGCAAGAATCTCAAGGAATAACATCAAGTGCATTGTGAAAATGGGACGAGATGATATTTCACTACATTTTTATAGCCTACTGAGGAACTCCCAAGCAACTTCTGTAGCCTATTTCTCTATTTTAGGAAAAATTTTGGCGAGAGACAGGTACTTCAAAGGCGATAATGTGAAACATTAGTTGATGTTGAAGTATAATAGTGCAAAACCCTCTCAGTAATTTCGGGATATTTAAAGACACTCCATATTTATCTTTTGCAGTTTTTCGAGTGACTTTCTTTATACCTGTTCGCTGTTCGATAGATGTGGTGTCCTTGAGTCTTCCACATTTTTCTCATATTTCATTAGAAAAGAAAATATCCTTACCTAACGGTTTGATTTCTAATATGCTTTGTATTTCGCATTTGGGTTGCAAACGCAGAAAGCTATTGGTCAAAATTAGGTCAAAATTTGTAAATTATAAAGTCAAAATTTCAAGTTTTTAGGTCAAAAAATTGGTTGCCCTAGTCATAACGAAGGTTAAAGGCCGTGTAAACTTACTCAAATCTCGTGTTATTTGCTGTACAACTACAAATTGAATCAGTGGCGTAGCCAAGGGGGGGGGTTTTGGGGGTTACAACCCCCCCCCTTTGGCACGCGTGTGACGTCACGATATTGAGAATGATGCTTTCAGTCTAGAAAAAAAATGCCTAGTCTAGAAAAAAAATAAAAAAATGCCACCGGACAGCACCATTTTACAGGAATATTCATACCCACATTTTTGTTGAAAATGCTCTCAGAATGCACCAAATTCAAAGTAATTTTTCAAAATTTTCTGGGGGAGGCCCCCCAGACCCCCCGCCGCTGGGTCGTCAAACCCCCCCCTTTCGAAATTCCTGGCTACGCTACTGAATTGAATACACGGAGAGTAGGCTGGCCTACAAGGCTCGGTTTATCTTAATTTTTTAGATGCTATGGAACTGCTCGAAACATTTCACCATCTTTTGATTCAAATTATTGAGCAAATCTATTGATCCATACAGTGCCGGTGTTAGGGTATTTCGGGCCCTGTGCGGAATATGCTTTGCGGGCCTCAATGACAATGATCCAATTCAGTAGCGTAGCTAGGTATTTTGAAAGGTGAGGAGGGGTTGACAGCCGGCGGGCGAAGCCTGACGATGTTTTCGCCGAGGGCGACACTCAGCGGCGGGGGTTTGGGGGGCCTCGCCCAAAAAAATTGAAAAATTACTTTGAATTTAGTGCATTCTGAGAGCATGTTTAACAAAAATTTTGCTATGAATATTACTGTAAAATGGTGTAGTCCGGTGGCATAGCAAAAGGATAAGATCATGTTTTCTTTGGCATTTTTCGGCCTAAAGCTGAGTCTCTATGTTTTCTTGTTGCTAATTGTGAATCGAATTGAATTTTTTCCATTACAAAAATTACTGCATTTTCTGAGTAAATTGCGGGCCCCTTAATTTGTGGGCCCTGTGCGATCGCACGGTTTGCACACCTTAAAGACCGGCACTTATCCGTAAGACACTCAGGCCAAGGACAATATTTTAGTTGTTCCACAGACAAACAGAATTCATTTTACGATTTCTTATTTTTGTTAAAATAGCATATTTTTTCTTTAACGAAATTCACAAATCAAAACTAGATTTCTGTAGAAGTTAGAGTTAGAGGTAGAATTGAACTTTGAAATTTTTTTTTTTTATAATCACCGAAGGATTTCAACATATTTTTTCGCAAAGTATATCGTGTTAAATAGCTTTTTAATGAAATTACAAAAACACGTTAAAGGTTTTCTACAATGTTTTCTGTAATATGCAAGGCATATTTCACCTAGCAAACCTTTTTAATCACTGGGATAAATTAATTTAATTGTTAACCAGTTGAGTGAAAGATAAACTTTACTATTAAAGTTATTTTTAGTTATGACCATCAATTGGATCTCGAAAATGAAACTGATTCCACTCAGCAAGTGGAAAATTGAAACTTCAAAGATATTTCAAGCTTCAATGCAGCAAAGGTCACAAATTCTATTTTAGGAGATTTTTGTCTAGATTTGAATTTTGTTAAGGACAATCGTCGTTTTATGTCCCAGAACAATATTTCTTTGAGCACCACTTTCTAAGCAAGCCGGCCAAAAAATGAACTGAAATAATGCTTCAAACAATCTCATGCAACATTTGTTTCAATAAGAAATATTTATTTTAGAAAATAGAATAACGATGGTCATGTAAAAATACATTTCATTTCTTCTCGTCTATTTCTAGTGTGTGATCTAGCTGTTCCCAAAGTGGATCTGCCGGCATAGTAAAGACATGATGCGTGGTAGATTCTTGGTGTCCACAAAAGCGAATTTTTCATCTTACCATGTTGATTTAAATTTTTTAAGCTTTCTTAATGTTTGGACTTTTAAATGGTTGTTACTTACTAATAGTTTAAAATGGCGATTGCTTCTTAATTTGAAAAAAATAAAAGTAACAAAAAAGTAACTTTATGAATACATCACAAAAACGAAACGCTTCGTCGTTGTACTAACATTTAGTGTGATTTAAGTGTTTCTTCTGTGTCATTTCAATTTTTCTTTTTCGTTGAACTTGAAAGAAAGAAAAGTACAGTTTCCCTGACCTGACTCTATTTCTGGTATGCTAGACCATGACCGAAGTTGCTCAGGCCCGAGCAGCTGGACACACGTCGCCTTAAGCGTAAAGGAATTTATTTTACTTTTCTACTAATTGAAATACGAGATTAGATGCAATACAAAACAACATGTTTTAGTTTATTGGCTGTACATTTTGCTGTTGTCCAGTTTCAATAGCAACTTTTATTTTGAGACTACTTGCGGCCAAAACATCTTTTCTTATAGAAACCGAAAGTTAACGTGATTCAACACAAGCTAATTCCTACAAGTCCTTTTTTGATGATTCATTTTTGATGGAGACGAGACACGGAAAAGCAAAAGCGAATCTTTTTTTTCATAACAGATAAAAAAGAAGTTGCAATGCACGGTAAGTTATTTTGTTTGTAGGCGACTTGTTCGAATGTTCGTGCCTACAAGCAAGCCTAAATCTTTGTCCCGTGATGCCCAGGTGATTCCCCAGACAACAATTTTCATCATTCAACTTTCAACGTCGACCAGACAATAACAAGACCAAGATATTTTACAAATGTCGAGTTTTTTTTAGCTTCGTAAGATTACAATCGTGTTATATCAACACAACGCTTTTGTTAGTCCAATCAACAAAGCTATGACTTTGAAATGAATCGATTACAAAATGTAACATTGCGACAACATTGTTTCGGACTAATTTTTTTAAAAATTTGTGTTGCGTTTTTCTAACACCAGAATCATTACGAAAACATTTCATCAACTAAAACTAAACAAAGCTACGTCAAATAAAACAACAAATGCCAAGCGCAAACCAGGTGTGACCGAGCTAACAGTATGCAAAGAAAAATTCCCCATAGACATTTCTATTTATAGATCAAATTAAAACCCGATTTTATTGAAACTTCTTTAAAGGTGTTGCAAATTAATTCTAAAAATAAGACAAGTGTTAAGCTATTTATTTATTCTTTGACAACCTTTCAAGAAAGGTTACGGTTGCAATGCAATGATTTGAAGTTTAAATAAACTTGCCAATGCACATTGAAAAATGTAGCGGCAATAATTTAAGTAACTTTAGCAGTAACATTGTACAGTTTGGAAAATATTGATAAGCAAATAAAACATCAGAACATAATTTATGAATCATGTGCGGTACCAATTACTGTTGTTTAAAGCAAAGCTGCAATGCGGTGGATTGCGTTATTCAGGCTCCATTTAGGCATCTGAAAGGTTGAATAGGCCACTACATACACTATCTATGAGGTCCTAATTCACGTCAATTTTAGTTGCTTATGTAAAATTTGCAGACGATGGAATACCACACGAGTTAGGCACTCGCTTTCCAATCATGCGAATTTGGTTCAACTGTTGGATCAAGTCGGTTGTCGAAAGGTCGCTACTAACCTCTGCACAAGATGGAGGCTAATAAATTGACCATTCGTGGTTACTAAAGAAAATGTTGCAGAGAGAAAGCAACCAGTCGCCCTATTCATAAGCGTAGCCAGGGGGGGCAAAAGGAGCCATGGACTCCCAAATTTTCAAAGTTTGGATTCCGAAGTTGAGCCCTTTGTTTAAAATATAATAAAATTTGTAGAAATTTATAACGTTTTCCAAGACATCTGGCTATTAACACCCGCAAGGATTTGTTTTAGACACACAGAAAGACACCAATAAATTTTGCAAATCGTAAATCGCGCAAAAGATTTACGTTTCTTTTAACTAATTTGTGGAGCAATTTCAGAATGGCTTACTCTGTTGGGTTTTTGTGTAGTTATTGAGTTTTTGTGTAGCTGAGTTTTTGGTGTTCTCTAATTTTATAAGTTAATAGCTGTTTATCTGCTAATAAATTTCATACAAATATTACCCTAAAAGTGTTTCCAGAAAGCGCTATAATCCATTATTTAAGTGTAAATTTGCAAAAATTTTCCGGGGGCGCATGCCCCCGGACCCCCCTACAATAATCGTGCCTTCGGCACGCTCTAACCCCCACCACCTTTATTGCTTCCCTTGCTCAACCCACCAGGATACGCCACTGCACATCAGGTGGCGATGGCTTATTCAAACACTTTGTCGTTCTCATCATTTCATCAAATATTTGCCCCCCCCCCCAACAATTTTTTCTGGCTACGCCACTGGCCCTATTCTGGTTAGCAGAGTCTCTGAGAGGATATCTCGGTTCCCGGACCAATGGGAGTCTTGGGCCCCAAATCAAAACACTTCTAGGAAAAACAATCTAAAGAATACGAGGTGGTTTCTTTAATTTACCGGGCCCCTAAACCCATCCCGGACTAAATCCAAAAGTACCTTCTGGACCCCCAGTCAACGCGAGGTTATTGCTCATTATTAACAAAGGCACTAAGTGGAGTCTAAAACAGGTACTAGATTTTGAGAACCTTATCCTTTCATTCCCCGATGCTTGGTATTACGTAAGCGGGGATGATCACTCTCGCCATCATCTTTACCTTCATGGATTTTCTTTCCACCTTTTTTAAAGACAGAGTCACTGCTCCAACCTAAGCAATTAGTTTAAATTATCTTGTTTGTTCAAAAAAATGCCATCTGAAGAAAAACTAACAACATACAATTGTAGAAAAAATAACGTACATATCGAATATATGATGGCAACTCATAATATAGCCCATGACACAACGAATTTTAACAAACAAAACATTGGTATTTATCCTTAATTTTTGAGTTTTTTTTACCTTTTTGCAATCATGGGCTACGCTGTGGAAGCAACGTCACCGTTGAGTAGCAAAGGTCAATATGAAATCTGCAAATCATACGCAGTTTGGACATCTTTGTCTAGCAGAAAATGATAGGAATCAAGATAACATTTTAACAAAATTTTTAGAAGTTAAAACATTATGTGGAAAATCATATCCTAGGACCAGAAAGATATCACTTGGAAATTGCAACAGAATGTAAGAACTGCATAAACGCAACCTTTGAAAATTGAAAGCAATAAGCGCATGCAGTAACAACTTTTCTACACCAACCGCCTATTTGTAAACAAATCTTGACATGCACACAGGGGCGCCGGAAGCGGGGGGGGGGGGAGCAGGGGGGCGGATGTCTCCTGCCCTCAATTTTTCTGCAGATGGAGGGGTAGGGGGGGCAATGGTGCCCTTTTAAAGTCATGTAAGCTACTGCACATTTTGCAATATAACACTTTCTGCTGTTCGCTTTTAGCCTATTTATAATCTTTCATTTTTGCCTCAAAATAATATTTACGGCACAAAATTTTGCAACTGCAACACAGTAGGCTACAGGCCTAACTCGTTTTTTTTTTCGCCAGCCATCGTGGCCTACCGTGAGCTCCTTCTCGGCGGCCAAATCTGCGTGCTTGGAGGCCAAAATACAAAATAAAAATAACGATAGCACAAGTAAATAAAATTAAACTTGCAACAATGCTAAAATGATCACTCAGTCTGGGCCTGGGCGACGTCCTACAATAGAATCGTTGCACCACGCAATAACTGCTTTATCGGGATTGTAATCCAGTAGTGAGGAACCATCTAACGACACTCGCACGAGTGTCTCCAATGTGGCTGATTGTTCGCCACTCCCCTAGAATTCTTTTTAGCAACGAAAAACAACGTTCGACATGTGTTGACGATGATGGCAAGGTAATAAAATAAGTATTTCAATGATGTGAAGGACATTACTCAAAGAAGCACAATTTTTGCAAAATAACTTATGATCAAAAAATTTTTCCCCTTGGATGTCAACTAACCTAGTTCTCCTTTTTAACAACGATTCAATGTCCGGCAACATCGAATCGACATAAAAACGACAATATTGCCAGCCGATGTAAATTAGCACTTCGGATTAAGACTTTGTTAAAATAAATGTCGGGAATTACAAACAAGACTTACAGCGCTGGTGATCGCAGATGGATATATTCCATTCCATCAATAACGAATATTCCCGCACAATGCAACAGTGGCGATTATGACGCGCTGACCTAATTTTGCGTCACTCTTTGATACTACATATTTTCGACAGTTAATCCACGATCATTCTATTGCGAAATTAAATAATTGGCTAGAAGAGACCGGCGGCCAAACTTGGCCGATTGAGGAGGTAGCACCGGCGGTCATTCAAGCACTACTTAGCGGCCATGGCCGCAGGCTGCTTTAAGGCTTAACAGTTAGGTTACATCATTATAACATGGCATAATGCCATTTTTTGTATACCGGACACTTGTAGGCTATCATTACTCAATAGCCCACATAGTGAGTTGATAGATTATCGCTATCGCTATTAACATTATCGCTATATCTTATCTTAAAACTTGAAAAAAAATTGGACTTTTAGCAAACAAAAGTGCTCTTTTTTTGTAATCTTGCTCCCCTAGTCAAAAATCGTTCCGGCGCCCCTGCATGCACTTCAATTTAACTGTGATTCGAATATGGACAGCTTTGTCGTATGCACATGAATAATAATAAAAATAATACATTGTGACCAAACATGAAAACTCCCGCTAGAGGGCGCATTTTCCTTTAGCATTGGCTCCACTCCCATCAACATAATCAGACAGATAAATTAATCAGACCGCACAAAATTCAATTAAAAAGTAGATTTGGGCGGACATTATTCTGCCCGGAGAGCGTGGTTGAGTCACCTCAATTAAAAACCACAGAGTTTCAAACACACTTTTAGAGCAATTATGACTAGGCCTAATACTGTAGTGTACGCTGCTCGACACCGTTTTAATAATGCACTTGACTTGATAGGGCGAAAGAAGTGTGTGTTATACAAACCCTATAATCAAAAAGGTGTGGTTGGTAAAAATATAAAATTTATTTTATCTATTTGACGTAGAGTGGTTTGTAGTAGGCTAGGCTAGCCTACACAATGACTTAAAATTTTTTACAGTTTTAAAGTTCCCGGCAGGAGAATACGAGATGACTAAGTAAAATGGCCCTGTTTATGTGCATAAGTGTTTAGCTCAGGCAAAATTAATTTTGTTGTTACGGGTTGGTGGCTGACTACATGAACACAAGAAGTCTTTTGTTGCCATCGTGGTTGTGTCATGGTATCCAGGGACGGCAAATAAAACTGACCACGAAGTGATCCATCAAATCATCACAGATTTTTGTGAATTTTCAATGTTTCAGCAAAAACTAAAGCCAGTCTATTTCGATCTCGCAGCCTATCGTTTCGAATGACCAAATAGACTACCGGTCTGACACGATTGAGGTCGTAGAAGTGCACAAGGCAACTACTGGGTGCATTTATAACGTAGGCTACTGTATCGGTAATAAAGTTATTGATATCATAAGTATTAGCAAATCATGTTACTTATTTGTAGCCTACCCTTTAGCACAGGGGTTCCCAAACTTTTTACGATCTCGTACCACTTGGACGCTCTATACTGCCAAGCGTAAAATATATGTTGTTTATTTGTTTTTTGTAATATTTTCTTTTTTTTATTTTCCCTTTATATCTTACTTTTTCTGAAGGTGTTGCGACCGTGCCAATTTTTTTTCAACTCAATAACTTAAGTTACTTCTGTCACAAGCACGTATTAACGTTCGCGTTTTGTCGCTTCTACCTTTTTCTGGACCTTTGCTATGTTGGCATGTATTGTTTTTGATATGATGGTCAGAATTAATAAAAACTGAACTGAAATGTATTGGATCTGCAATTATCAATGGGCTGGGAGTAATAGGTAAGCAATTTTAATTTGATGACGTCAGAGTGACGTCATTCAAAAATAAAAAATATTTTATCAAATGTGAGTTGTCTCTTTCTTATACACGAAGGAAAAAAGTTGAAAATGAAACTAGAAACTTGTGCAAAAGGAAAATTGCACTTTCGCAACTAGCGGCGCAAGGTGCTGCTTAAAAAACGGCCATAACTTTTTTTGCCAAGGGTCTCTGATTGGAGGAGAGTAAAAATCTTAAATCTAGAGGAGGTAAGCTTTCCAACGATACCTAAATTGTTAAGGTCGCAATTTATTCCAGGTCAATACGTTTTACGCTCAGACTGTAGCCTAAGTAGCCTATATGTTGTTTATTTTGATTTTTGTAACATTTTCCTTTTTTTATTTTCCCTTTTTATCTTAAATTTTTCTGAAGGTGTTGCGACCGTGCCAAATTTCTTACAGCTCAATAACTTACTTTGGTCACAAGCACCCCAGCCAGCAAGCCCATATGGGCCCCATATACTATTTTAATGGGCTTGTGGGCATGTGGGTTCTATGTGGGTTTTTGTGTTTTTGCCATATGTGCCCAATATGGGCTTTCTTGCAGAATGTGTTGCTAAATGACAAGGTGGAATATAAAACTTCTAGTCTTCAAATGCGTGATCATATAAATGCATTTTAATAAATTTAGCCACATAAAATTATTGATTATGGGCTAAGCATGAAATATTGATGGGCTTCCCACTTTGTTTATGGGCAGACCATGGGCTGCCCACATTTTTTATGGGCAGAACATGGGCTGCCCACATTTTTTATGGGCAGAACATGGGCTGCCCACATTTTTTATGGGCAGAACATGGGCTGCCCACATTTTTTATGGGCAGAACATGGGCTGCCCACATTTTTTATGGGCAGACCATGGGCTACCCACATTTTTCATGAGCAGACCATGGGCTGCCCACATTTTTTATGGGCAGACCATGGACTGCCCACATTTTTTTATGGGCAGACCACTGGCTGCCCACATTTTTATGGGCAGACCATGGGCTACCCACACAGTGATTCAAAGGTTTGTGGGCAACCCATACTAATATGATATACACCTCGATCAGCATTTGTCTAGACTTTGAGATTTTTTAGTTGTCTCAAACGACTTTTATTGATCTTTTAAACAAACACAAAATGAAATTGAACAAGCAAAATTACTGGGGGCACCTTGCTATGCATTGCGCAAAACTCACTGCTTGCAGTTGGAGCACTTTGGCAAGGTTGCCAGTAGTACTATTTTTGGTGTTTACGTACCACAAATAGGAAAATGTCACATGGAGGTATATACCTCATGGCCATTCCAGTGTGTAAATTACCAAACGGTGGTCACTGTCTGTTGACGCTCTTGGCTTACGCTTACTGGGGGCACCTTGCTATGCATTGCACAAAGTTCACTGCTTGCAGTTTGAGCACTTTGGCATCTGTCTGCAGTTATATATATACCTGATATACATATGGGCAGCCTGTATTAGATTTATGGGTTACATATGGGCAGCCCATATTAGATTTGTGGGTTGAGTGTGAGCAACCCACATGAAACCCATAAATGAATATGGGCAGCCTATATGGGGGCAATGTGATGCCCGCGGACACAATGTGTATGGGCCCCATATGGGCAGCTCACATGGGGCCCGTACATCAGCCCATATGGGTCCCCATGTGGGGCCCATATAGGCTTGCTGGCTGGGACGTTTTAACGTTTGCGTTTTGTCGCTTCTACCTTTTTTCTCGACCTTTGCTATGTTGACGTGTATTGTTTTTGAGATGATGGTCAGAAATAAAAAACAACTGAACTGAACTGAACTGAATGTATGGCGTATTAATAATATTTATTTGCATCAGACAAAGCTGTCCATATCCAAAACACAACAACAACAAAATAACAACAAAAAACAACGAAATAATACATAAACTGCAAATTCACAAAAACTCACTAAATAGGCGATCTACTGTTACAAGTTTACAGACAATGGTAGCCTACAGTAGTGTTACAAGTTAGAAGAACTGAAAGTATTCAGAACGATAACAACAATCAGATGACATGGCAGCCATCAAAACTAGATAACGGCATACATAGAATTAATATAATGAAGACGGTAATTTGATATTCGATGGCAATCGGACCTCATCAGGGAGGCAACAATTGAGTTAGACGATACTTCTCATCTTCCAACAAAAAAAAAAAAACATATTTCCGAAGTAATGCATCAAATGTTATAATGTTGCACAAGACTTGATGTTCACGTACGCTATAGTGTTTAGGCAAATTGTGTATAATTCTAAATGCATTATTGAAGGCAACACGCAGGCGATTAATGTCACGTTGATGATAATTTTCCCACAGATGACCTGCATACATTGGAGTACAATATGAACGGAATAGAACATTTTTAATATCACTGGAGCACTTGTAATATTTTGATTTTAATTTGTTGGCAGAACAGTAGATTGATCGCACTTGTCGATTTATATCCTTGTCGTCATACATTGCGTATCAAGAAAAACACCCAAATATTTGACACTGTCTACGAATTTGATCTCACTTCCATTGAGCCGTACAATTGGATTCAAATTTAGCTTTAAGTGATTGGTTTGGAAGTACACAGCGAATGACTTTTTGCAGTTAAAAATGACATCGTTAGACATCGTATTAAAGAAAATGACAAAGAAAAATGACATCGTATTAAAGAAAGGAACCGATGGTTGTGTAGGCTACAGTTGTTCAGATTTAGCAACTTTTAACCAAAGTACATTCGGTCATATTTAATTATGCATATTGGATTGGCAAAAATTCTTCTTCCGTTTAATAGACCCACCCATCCGCTTAATAGGCTCAAAATTATCCTGGCCCGAGGTGAGTTTAATAAGCGGGGACTTCTGTCGGCTATATGGTTCATTGCCCTGAGCTAAAGTTGCCAGATAAAGATAAGTAATAAAGTAGACTCTGAGTCGCTGATGCCTATCAACCTGTTCTCGTTTCTTGATCTCACTGACGATTAAGAAAAAAACCGCTGTTGAAGCAATTTGGACTTTAACAGTTAAAAAAAATGATTGCAAACCTCTTTTCTTTTTCTTTTTTGTAAAAAACTCTTAGTTTGTTTAAAACAACTAAAAATATTAAAATTTTTTTCTAACATAAAGATGCTGATCTACAGTTCAGTCACTCTCTTCATGGGACAACTTCCTCAAAGTGGCGAGAAAGTTTCCGTACCTCAGTGACCTTTAGAGCTGTGCTGGCGGGAAAAAACTGCTTTCTGAAGGGTCACTCAAGCCAGATTGGTCGAAAGGTAGAGGCCAGACAAAATGTAGACTAAAGTAGCCTAATCTACCTAAATCCCATACGGTACAACGAAACAGGTGTATAAAGTCAATAAAACTCAACAGCTATGAAGGTGGATGAAGGCTGCAGCATGCCACCAGCTCCAATTGTAGGATTGGCTTGCTTTACCATTAAACAAAGCTGGTGATCCTGTTTCAGTATTTCATGTGTGCTGGTTGAGTGTGCTCGAAAAAGTCAACAATGTTGCGACCTTGTCATATCTTAAACTGATTGTCCTTTTTAGTATCATGCACGTTAGGCTATAGGCTAGCGTTTGTTTTGTCACTTCTACCTTTTTCTAGATTTGGCAAATATTTTTTATCGTTTTGATGGTCAAAAATGAAAACGAACTGAATTGAACTGATTAATCAACCTATGCCTACTGTAGGCTACAGGCGTCTTCGCAAGGCACTCAAACAAAAATTCAAAAATTGTTTCCACGCTTTACAAAGTTACATGATCTCTTCTTCTTCGATTGCCTTGCCTGAACCAGGCATCGACCGCCTCAGATGAATAATTAGACCAAATGTTCCTATTATATGTTGCATGGATGATTGTTTCTGTTTTGTCGTTAAATTGTTCCAGATGTGTTTGTCTTTGTCTGCCAGGTGCCCGCTTTCCAAAAATTTTACCAGTTAAAGGGAGATGCTCCAGTTTTTGATTTCTTATTACATGGCCGAGAAATTTATATTGTCTGGTTTTCATACTTTTTAACAGAGTTCTGGTTTGGTTCACTTGGTGTAGAATTTCTTTATTTGTTTTCTTTGCCAGCCATGAAATGCGTTGCATTCTACGGAAGCACCACATTTCAAACGCATTAATCTTTTCTGCCATTTTTGTTGAAATATTCCAGGTTTCAGAGTTGTAATGAAAAACAGGATAAATATAGCATTTTAAAACTCTAGATCTTGTTTTGAAAGAGATATTTTTATTGCAAAGAATTGGTTTCAATGATATGATATTACATGATACCATGATACCAATATGATATTACATGATAACAATTACATGATACCGATCCAATAAATTATTCAACCGACCAATCGAATAAATTTATTCACAATCGTACAAAGTCTTTGCACCAAGCAATAAATTTATATTATCAGGGATATTTTTAAAGCAGCTTTTAGAAAATTTACTTAATGTCATTTGGCAACGCTGCAATTGACGTCTCTGGTTTGTCAGGTGGGATTGAGAAATGGGATTCGGAAATAGGATAGGAAGGAATTACCTTTTCTGACCCACTGAAAGGTGACTTTCTGCATAGTAGTACGTAATTGCGATTAGAAACTGTGCTTGTTTTACAATGCATCTGTTCTCTTTTATGAAAATATAGAAAAAGTTACAATGTAATTGCGTATTGAACGCAAGTGCACAATATGATTGGCAACACATCCCACAACAGGTACCGGTACCTTACCCTAACAATGAAAGGCTACAGTGGTACAATGATTCAGTTAGCTAGGCTACTCAACTTTTTAGCATGTAGTGAGCTGCATGCTATCAATGAAAGTTAAGCTAACATCCTTAGAACGGATAAAAGCATAAGTTAATTTTGTTTTAATTTCTCCTTTTCTACAGTTGGCTACCGGTACCGTACCATATGTTCGCTAACATACCAGAATGGCAATTAATCAGTCAATCGGAAATCCATACTGTGCATACGAAAAATATCTCACTTGAAAAATATCGATACACAAAATGTTCCGATAGTAAAACACTTATACAGAAAAATTCTGATTAAATAATCCCCACCCAGAAAATATCCACGTGCACTTGGACACTCAGAAAATATCCCCTCTTGAAAAATAAGGATATTTCCAAGCGAGAAATTTCTTTGGATATTCTCTGTATATATTTTTACCCACATTACAATAGTGGTACCTGTGAGATGTTGTATGATTTTGGTTTGACATGCAAATTACTTAGCCTAAAAATCTCATTTCTTTGTTGTCTCCAGCCGTCTGTTGCATCATATTTTTAATAGTCTCCCATAGCAGGGTTGCCATCCACATGGACCCAAAATAAAGACAACCTAAAATTAAAATTTTCATTCAAAACAAACATTTTTGAGCAAATTATTGCACTTTCACAACTATGATATATCATATGCCATAGTTTTTGCCAGAAACAATCTGTTCCAGCAATTTCTTGTTTGTAGAAAATACTTCCTGCATCTCATGACAGCTCAAGTCTAGGCTTACCTTTACTTGTAGCAGAGATTTTACTAAGTCTGTTTCTTTTCTTGATTCACTGAGCCGAAACAAGAGAAAACATTACTGACCGGAAGGGAGACGATGACGCTAACCAGCTTGTAGAGCAACAGAAAAGATTCGTTTCTAGAAAATATCTTTATCCACTTGTCCTCAGGTTTATCCTTATGGAACACAACATCTGGAATCTTCTTGAGCAGAGCAATGGCAGCTGAGACCTCATCAAAGAACTCATGCTTCATTGGCGGATTTTCTAACCCCTTAACTTTCTCATACGGTACTCAATTCTTTGATCTCATACCGGTATCAGGGTCCAGTTGATGTGCGTTAGAATGTTGGATGCTTCTCAAATTGATAGGCCTGCCACTCATTGATATATTCCCAAAAAAAGATAGAAGATTTGTAATTGTTAAAAATAAGACAAAATAAGGACTCAAGTCAAAAACAAGGACATTTCTTAGAAGTAAGGACAATTAATTTTTCTAAGATATTGCCCTTTAAAATAAGGACGGTATGGCAACCCTGCTTATAATGTATTATTTTTTGTTCCATAGTCCTACAATTGTTTATATTTAAAGAAAAGCCTATTTAAAGTTACAAAGAAATCATACTTTTATAGAATTAAACTTGAAAACATCCCTTTTTCTAAGTGGAGAGAGAGCTACTGTGTGAAAGGATTACATTGTGATGGAAAAATGCATGCAGTTAATCTGCGAACAACTACAAACAGATGACACTGACATACAAAACTATTTAGAGAGTAAGTTATTGAGTTCCTTTAAATTTTGCCAAAGACGCATCTGTTTGCTATCTTTGTTGTATATTTTTTATAATATTATGTTATATGTCTTATTATGATATATATCATATTATGATATATATATTGATGGATTAAATTACTGAGACATATGATACAAGTGCAGCATGTATTCGGACTAGTGTGCAACTGTGCATGACAACCAAGTTCATCCCGCTCAGTTAATGTCATGCATTTCTTAAAAACATAGCATTGTCCATCAAGGATTATATTAACGAGTAGTGCTGGACACTCATTCAAAATCAACATGCTCTGGTTGGTATACCTTAGTAATTAGCATAAGCAACAGTAAACATACAAGATTCTTTACCAATGCATCATTTTACATGTACAGGCGTCTTGGAAAATGGGCTTCAAGATTTTTCATCTCCTTCTGATGTTTATGAAGCTGTTGGAGAGGTGATTGAATCTTCCGCTGGTTGTGATGCTGCCCTTGTTGAAGAGTTATGTGAAACTCTTTTTGATGTTTTATCAACGTAAGTAACAACGGTTATTATCAATGGTATTTTTTGCAATTATACAACGTCAGAATTCCTACATGCTTTTTGCAACTTTTCATGTCACCACTCGGACTAATTTTCTGCAGTTTAAAGAACTGAAATGTTTGCGAGATGCCTAGGTGTTTCGACTTGTGATAAGTTTTCGTAAGGGATGTTTCATCTAACAGCTTGTTTGCTGTTGGACATTTTAGTTGTTGTTTTCATTTGAAAGTTTTAAAAGATGCAAAATGGTGGTAACAAATTGTTTGTCAACGATAAATTTCTGTGAACCTTCTATTTTGATTTTCAGGAGCAACATATGCTTTTACAGTTTTTAATTTAAAATATTGCGCTTTGTTATTTATGGTGTTGTGCAATGTCCATGAAAAAATCCTTTTCGTCCATCTTTAAAGATAAACTGCTTTAAATTCATGTTTTGGCAGTCGTAATGAATTGGTGTGTGAGTAGACTTGGGCCATTTTAAACCATTTTTATTTTTACAGGACTGGTCGAGTAAACCAAAGCTCCGTTAAGAAACTGCATGCTCCAATACACATTGGGGAACTAGGGACAAAAAATGGTATGTGCTTTAGTTTATGTTTTACACTATTTGTAATTTGTTCTTTAATTGTTGAATTTCTTACAATAGCTTGTGGAATAAAATTTAACTTGCCTTGTTGCTTTGCTTTTTTACAAACCACACGACCTGGCTTCTACATGTGGCGAAATGGGGATATTGACTTTACATTGTGCAAATCCAATGCAATAATTCCATTGACACTCGTGCTGTAGACTGTAGTAGAGCAACAAACTGCCATCTCGATTGTTATGAGCATCTGTAGTGTACCACAAGCACTGAAAAAATTGTTCTACTTTTATATAATTGTTTGTTGAGTTAGCTTCAAATCGTCCCCAATATGATCCTGTCTTTGCAGATGTGAATGGAGATGGTGTAGACTCCTCAAGCATATGGATGACTAAGCAAGACAAAAAATCGGTTAGAACATACTAAATAAGCAATATGTAAATGTATATATTTAGTGCTCCACCGTTATTCCGCTTATCTTCATTCTTCATATACTACAAAGGAATTGTAGGCTGCATAGCCGAGTGGTGAGAGCCTTGGAACGGGTCCACGTCTTTTAGGCGCAGACAGTTAGGCGCCGGTCTAATAGGCGCGCACACTGTGGCGTCTGGATATTTAGGTGCGGAGCACTGTGGCGCCTGTTCATTTAGGTGCTATTCCTAGTAAAGTCTGCAGATTGTATCAGCTTGGAATGTAGGGCATTACAATGCTTTTCACACGAAATGTTATGTTGAACAGAAATATGTTGTTTTGTTAATGCGCGTGTGGAGATGAGGTGCGAGACAACGCTCTACTACTCTTGATATTAGCACATCTCCAGTTCTCCACAGGACATTTGCTATGCATCCTGAACACAGGTTGCAGCCAGATGGAACTTTACTTAATCTGTTATCTTTTGCAATTACTTCTACTCGAGATGGATTGGTCGTGTGGCGAGTAGCCCTACGTATGAGACAACGCTCTACTACAATAAACTACATGAATGCATTTCTATAGGGCATATGAACCCTGGCTACAAGTTACAAGCATAATGGTACGACTTTGTTCGTTATTAAACCTAGTCCGGGTTTTGACTGAAAACTAAGTCACTCCTCACTCAAGCCTACCACCCGCTTGAGTATAGGCTACCGGTATATTTTTTACTTATGTTTAGTGTAGTTATTACTTGACTAAAAGTGAACTCAGTCATGTTCGGAAACTTGAATAATTTACTGATAAAGCTTTCGCCGACGCAAACCTCGACTAACAACAAATAAATGCCGAACACGCGCATTAAAACACAATATAGTTTTCTGTTCAATATAACATTTTGTGTGAAAAGCATTGCCGGTTTAAGCAGCTTCACTCACGGAAGCCATAACATATTTTTCTGTTCAATAACCTTTTGTGTGAAAAGCATTGCCCTACATGCCAAGCTGATACAATCTGCAGACTTTACTAGAAATAGCACCTAAATGACCGGGTGCCACAGTGCTCCGCACCTAAATATCCAGACGCCACAGTGTGCGCGCCTATTTGACCGGCGCCTAACTGTCGCAGTGTAACAGTGTGCGCCTAAAAGACTTGCTCCCCTTGGAACGACAATCGAAAGGGCGCCAGTTCGACACCGCTCAAGAGCATGCGGCTGTGTCTTTGGCAAGACTTTTAAAGGCATGCCTGAAGGTGGACACGAAGATTGGCTTCCTTGCCTTCCCGTCCACTTAATCTAAATCTTCAACCACCAGGTGTAAGCCTGGATACGACAAACAAAAAACATACTACATGCATGCCTTGTCTGTTTCCTCTTTTACAATGTTTGGTTTGTCTTAGTTGTTAATGTTTTCATTCATCTTAAAAAGTTATTTGTATTGATTGTCGCAAGACTGACCTTGCTCCTATGCAGGGCTGCGATTTTTGCCTTTTTCGGTGACGAGGTCACTCGACACGCGCCATCACTATTCGACAAACGCCGTGCCTTATGGAAAAAAAATAAAAAAAACTGAGAGAGAACTAAACATCGTCAGGTCGAGGAACAATCGGGGGGGGCATCACGTGATGCAATCATAAAAGTGCTGACTTACGTAAACTTTCTTGCACCAGGTACTTCAAAGCAAGGTCTAAAAGCGACGCTTCACACGCGAAACTCCCAAGACGTCAGCGCCGCCATTTTGAACACTGCGGGAGAATGCTTTGATCGAAGTTCCAACGCCTGGCATCAAACATTTCGCAACACACGCTTCGTGCTATTCGACACAACGGGTTTCTTTTATAGATGAAATAACCTAGGCTACGTTGAGTTGTCAACGTCTATGCCAGTTTGTATTTCGCGTTTGAGCCAATTAACAATATTGCTCTGGTAAAATGACTGTTGGATACTTGCTATGAAAGTTTTTCACATGTAGAAAATAGCCTAGTTTCCGACCAGATGTTCAGAAATACAAATAAAAAAGCCGCTATTTTTATGGAAAGGAGTTCTCTTCTAGAACATTTTGAACACTGCGGGAAAATGCTTTGATCGAAGTTCTAACGCCTGCCATCAAACATTTCGCCACACACGTTTCGTGCTATTCGACACAACGGGTTTCTTTTATAGATAAAATAACCGAAGTAGGCTACTTTTAGTTGTCAACGTGTTTGCAAGTGTGTATTTATGTCTGACTTATGCATTTGTTGTTCCAAGATTTCTGAAATGTTTTGCAATGTGAATAAAGAATAGTAGACAGATAAACACGGTTGGAAGTCGACTTCCTTCCACTAAAAGAGTTTCTGTGATTACGTAATGGGCGATGTTGCACATTCACAAAAGCACACAACCCAGCTAGCAAAACCCGTCGTTTTTACATTGATTCAACGTCTGCAGATGTTGAATCACAATGCATGACATGTATCAACAAGTTTGCTGGCTGGGAAGTCTGGACATTTGCAGGAAATTTGTCTCGCACCAGGCGAGATACCATCCTTTGAAAGATTTAACAATGATGGATTTATGTAGCCAGTGCATGATGACGAAAACAAATTTAAGATTTCCTTTCCGTTATATAACTTAAAGCAGGTGATTGATACACGAGAAAATAATCGCAAAAGCACATAATAAAAGAACACAATAAAGCCTACTTATTACGCAAGTTTTTTACATCAAGAAAATAGCCTAGTTTCCGACCAGATGTTCAGAATCAGAGATAAGAAAGGTCGCTATATATAAGAGTTCGCTTTTAGAAGAATAGTAGGTAGAGGTAGTCACTGGGAGTGGACATTTATTGGACAAGGCAAGGTAATAGGCAAGTTGTAAGCACAGCATAGCTTTGCCCAACTACAGATAGGATAATCTTCAGTTAGTCAGTATCCGGTAATGGCTAAAAAACGATAGAATCCTCCGACAACACGGATGGCAAAAGCATCGGTCGGTCTTACCGAGAAGCGGTTAAGGTTCAGCAAACAGCGAGTAAAGTGCAGGATCTGTTCGAAGGAGCTATTGAGAGAAGCATTGCCACGTCACTTTGGAACTTATCATTCAGGTAAACTTCCGGCTAATAGCGTTTAGTAGCCTAACGTCGCAAAGCATTCTCAATTTTGAACATGTTTAATTTAATAGTGGTAAGCAAAAGCATGCTTCTCGACGAGACAGTGATAACGTTTCTGAGTTTGCCCAAGCACAACCAACAAGCAGTTCAAGTTCGGTCGGTGAGCTTCCATCTGCAAATATAAGGTCAGGCCCTGGCGATAGCACGTCTTCACTAGATGTTCAAGCTCATCAGGAAGCGATCAGGAAGTTGCAACGACCTCTCAATCTCATGTTGAAGTACCACCAACAATCGATAGATCTAGGTCTGAAGCTGGAACGCTCTCCAACGAGTTACGAGACGAACTACGGTAAATACATCTAACATCTTCGGCTGATTTCTGTAACTTGCAGTGCTGTATATCCTTTCTTCCCTAAGAGTTTTTAACACAGAAAAATTTAAATCATAAAAAAATGGCTGGCGTTATAGTGGAAGAAACTCGACGCAACAGGCCAAGTACCTCCGCCATAAAGCAAACGGCGACTACGAATCAAGCATTCGCTTCATAGGCAAACCATCTCGCCATTACAAAATCGCTGATCGATGCGATGAACGTACTGGGCGATCGCTTATAATCGAACGCTTATAATCTAACTCTTGTGACGTCATACCACTATTCGACAAACAAACGCAGAATTTTTGGTCGTTCGACAAGAAAGAAAAAATCGCAGCCCTGCTCCTATGCTTTTGGTCGTTTCCTACAAGTCTTTCAAATTGCCGTTCACCAACTCGCAGCATGTTTCATAGTTTGTTGCAATATCGGACAGACGGACATCAACCTAATATTGAAGCAAACACTAAGAAAACAAATCAATAGTTTTTTATGTACAGGCTAAACCAGTGGTTCTCAACCTTTTCTGAGTCATGGCCCCCCAGACTGTGGCTCCAAAAGACCGTGGCCCCCTTGAGTGAAATAAAAATGTATTTGTTTAAAGAACAACGAACGAAACGAACTTTAACGCTCAGTCTATCACTACAACTAAATCCAATTAACTAAAACTGCCGTAGGCTACACGTTTTTCATTTACAAAATGAAAACATCACAAAGCCACGCCAATGCTTTCTTTTTCGTAATAGACTACGTCAATAAATCAAGCGTATCCTTGATTGTTACGTTACAATCACAAAAGATAATGCAACATGCAGTGAGATAGAACATACGACGAAAAAACAAGCGTTTAGCTAGCTTTACGATACTAACACCTACATGAGTGCTTTTTGTGTCACAATTCTACGTTTCTGTCAAATAATGCATGTTATAATTCATTAATGAAGCCTTTTTTCGTGGCCCCCTTGGGGAGCCGAGGTCCACGGTTGAGAACCCTTGGTCTAAACCTTAACTCATTTGGCTAGGCTAACACTCACAACAGTTTTCAATAAAAGTTATACAGTAATTTATGTTGTGGAATTGTGAATAATTTATGTTGACAAATTATAAATTTTATTAAAATACTATTGTGAGTATTAGCCTAGCCAAATGAGTTAAGGTTTAGACACCGACAGTGCTTCATCATCTATCACACCTCTTCCAAAACTTGATCCAAATTAATCGTTCGTTGAAGTTTGTTTTTTATTGTTTTAGAAATAATTCTTTTGCTGACAGCTGAAAACTTGTCTGCCTTGGGATTTAACCTCATATTTTCTATTCTTTGCCTCTTTAGACGGTTGATTTGAAGAAGCTTGAAAAAGCTGAGGCTAAAATAAAGCAGAAGCAGGAGAAGAAAGTGGCAGATAGCCTCACCAAGTCAGACAGCTCGCCCAAGTATGAACGTTGTTTGTGCAACTTTTTGATATTTTTCTGGCAGCAAAGTGGGTGCTTTTTACATTGATTGAAAATCTGAAGGGCGGGTTTTCCTTGTTGCGGTGTGACCAGCCGGTTTTAAGGACAGTTTTTCTTTAGATAACAATTTATTTTTAAACGTTTATTATTGTATACTGTACTACACTACACGCTATAATGAACTACTGTGTATGAAAGTTATGAAATCACCTGCTTATATATACAAGCGTGTTTATAAAATAGCGCCACTGTAGTGGGTTGATCCTCTTGTCCAGAGTATATTTTTATTATCCCAAAGCGTCTATGTTTGCTCAGACTATCTACACTGACAATCAACTTGAGCAGTCCATCTCTGGTCTTCTTCTCCTAGACTTCCAGATCTTTTGTTGGTTCTTTATTAAATCTATTTCTGTGTTATATTATACGCTTAGAGATGATTCTTCTTAAAACGGCTGGAAATAATCGAGGTCTTTGTAAATTTTAATGACTTTTTAGGTTAAATGCCGAGGCGTCGGCAAGTCAGTCAATAAACAGAAAAGATGTCAAGAGCGAAAGTCTTGGAAAAAACAAGATGACAGACATCCACATTGAAAACTTCGATGTTTCCTTTGGGAGCAAGTAAGAAAGATCGGAGTTTGCTCATGGCAAATATTTTTTTGGTTTTGCTTCTTCAGCGATTTATTCAACTTTCATATTGTGTGTTTAACTGTTTATATGTAAAAATAGTAATAGAACCACCCATGTATCTTTCAATCCACCTGCTCCCACACGATGTATGTGTTTTGAGGAAGCACATGTCAAGAACCGAATGTTTTACTACATTTTCAAAAAGTTTGTCTCGAAGGCTGAAACAGTTATAAACCTACGACACTTTTCGAAATAATGCGGAATAACTTAAAAAGCACAAAAACCTAGAATACCGATGTTTTAAAATGTTTTTACTCATGACAGCTTTGTGTTCATCAACGAAGTGCAGTTCTTATCGATGCTGCTTAGAGAAATATTTTTACCCCTTAGTAGCTTTTTTTTATTACTTACATTGACATCATCTGGCCATTACATTTTAAATTAAATGCAAAGAGTATTCCACGTATAATTTGTCACCACAAATGCTTTTTGACAGACCGCTGTACTCTGCTATGTTCTTTGACCCACAGCTTGGTCATGTCTAAGTTCCAAACTGGTTTAACATGTGAATAAATAGCCTGTGTTTTCAAAGTAACACGACCAGCCTGTGACAAAACGGTTGTTTTGTTCTTCAGAGTCCTCTTCGAAGGCGCCAACCTTCATATAGCGTGCGGCCGTCGATACGGCTTCGTCGGCCGCAACGGCATGGGGAAGACGACGCTGCTCAAAATGCTTTCCACGTATGTGCTGCCAGTGCTGGTTATCACTTAAGTATTCCAATGCCTCATTTCGTGTACCACAATTTTATTCCTTTAAATAGTTGATTTTTATAAACAGATACTTTATACCTGGTGTATTGACGTCATATCATGACTTTGTGGCATGACGTCATAGGGTTCTGCCATGAGATGTTGAGTGATGACGTGGTGAAGAAACAGATTAAAGCAAGCGGACGAAACTTGCTCTTTACCAAAAGGTGCACAGTGCACACGCCTCATGTTACTCAATCAACTGCTTATTCAAATAGAATTCATTAACTTCGATTTCCTTACGACCATCTTTTGCATCCTCATCTTCAGGGGAAGTTTGTCTATCCCGAATCACATTTCTGTCCTCCATGTGGAGCAGGAGGTGGAGGGAGATGATACCACCGCTGTGGAGAGCGTCCTGGAATGCGATACCGTCAGGAAGAAGCTGATGGATGAAGAGAAGATGTTGCAATCCAAGATGGAGGAGCAAGAGTAAGATTTTCAAAGCTCCAAGCTTTAAATGTTTTTTTGCTTCATTCAAATTTCATAAGTCACTTATCAGACTTACCACGCACGAATTTTGCTTAGATCTTCTAACCTGTGGTGCTTTGCCATGTTTCGAAATGACAAAGAATTTTCCGGGGGATTTACTATTATTGTCTATGCTTATTTGTAGAAAGCCAGACTCTCAGCTGAGTGAACGTTTGGCTGAAGTCTTCACCAAACTCGCCGATATCGAGGCAGACAAAGCGCCTGCTCAAGCCGCGGTCGTCCTCAATGGTCTTGGATTCACCAATGACATGCAGGTTTGGCTCCTGATGAGGATGCATGAAACCTTCCTTCACATGATACGAATTCTTCATATTGATTGTTACTGACTCCGATAAGGCCAATTTACCAGCCAATAAATCAGTCCTTTTTTCGTTGGTTTAACTTGGGAAGATTAAATTAATGAAAGAAAGAACTGATTTGCTGCCTAGGTTAATCGTAGAGTAGATTTTGTTTTGATGAAACTTCCATTTGAAAAATTGTGTTTTTAAAAATTCGTTTGTAATTTTAATCCTTAGAAAATAGGTAAGGATCTAGCTGCTTGGTACCAAAGTCGCAGGTATTTTTCATCACTGACATCAATTTGAAGCGGATCTATTTTCCTTGCCATTACTTGCTTACATTTTTTTGACTTTAAATAACGTTATCTTCCAGAAAATGACGACTAAGGAATTCTCTGGAGGTTGGAGAATGCGTTTAGCTCTTGCCCGGGCTCTCTTCTCAAAGTAAGAGCTTATCCTACCAGAACTTATCAATTAAACTACGATCACTTTCTATTTGTTCAAAGCTGCTTTTTTATTGCATATGTGACTTAAAGTTATTTGTGACGCATGTGTTGCTTACATAACTTTGTAACGTAAACGTAGCGCAAGTGGTCTTACTACTGAACGTGACCGTTGTCACGTGGTTCAATCGAACGGGTGACGCTCCGTAATCCAGGCAATTGTCGAAATGTTTGTTGCCACGATCAATGCTTGTCGAATACTATTCTCGTTTATGCATATTTTTGCTAGGCTGGACAAAAAGAAATTTTGATTCAACAAACTTTATCAAGACGTATCTAACTCTGTTGTTTTTTTCTGCAGGCCCGACCTTCTCTTATTGGATGGTAAGATAGTTTAATTAATATTATGCAATATAGATTGAGTTTCGCTTTTAGCAGCATAATTGTTGCTTACTTTACATTGTATGCATTAACGACCTGTTTTAGCCTGATGCAGAGTTCGCTGTGGTAGTAGCGGTTTGTACTAGTTTTCGGAACACAGTTTCCTAGTCATATGCTACGACGAATATCGTTATATATTAGGGAATAGATGTACTAGGGAACTGTGTTCCGAAAGCTGGTACAAACCGCTACTATCACAACGAACTCTGCATCAATCTAAAACGGATTATTAGTGTCTACATTGTGAAGTAATTTAATTATCTTATACTTGCGATTTGATTTAACAAATTGCTCTTGGGAAACACTAATACATTTGGCCTTTTCTTTTAAACAAAATTCATTATTAGGTACAACCTCCATCTTGGTAATAAACAAAAAAGTTTCAACAAAACGTCTCTCAGACATCAGCAGATGGTGGCTTCGCTGTTGTAAGCAGCTTAAATTTGATTTTTTGGTTGCCTGCGTCTTTCCTAACTTTTAATTAACACTTTCTAATTTTGGTAAAGACCTCGGTTGGTTAAACTTTCTTATACAATAGCTTATCGATCAAAAACCGGGCGCCAAACCTTTTGGTTCTATCAGCTTTCAACAAACTCTCGCTCTTGAGAAACAGTGGTGTTGCTTAAATAGAGCCTGGTGCGAAGTCGGGAGTAATGAAAGCCATCTTTTCCAATGGAAGATGACTCTCGACCCAATAGCTCAACTAATGGAGCACATCCCCATCAACTGCCCCCTTAGCCCTTCCTGTCCCAACACATTACAAACAATGCTTTTATCTGGCTCCTACACTGGCGCGACAAGCTATGAATGGAGGCAACTTGTTGTGTCTGTATTTTTCTTGACCGGTGACTTTTCGCATCGCGGTCAGGTTCAATCACCCAACTTGATGGTGTTCATGTTACAGAACCGACGAACATGTTGGACTTGCGTGCAATATTCTGGCTTGAAGATTATCTCCAGGTATATCACTGTGACGTTTGTGTAGTAGCGTCATGAGCTTATGCAGCGATGACGCTTGTAGAGCTCAATCATGGAAAAAATAATTAATTAAAAAGTTTTCTTATATCCTGTCGATACGCCCTTTGTTTGCTTGTGTGCTATTTGCTAACTTGTGGGGATTGATTGTAATTTTAAGTCTTTGAATGAGAGTTCCAGTACTTTAATATCTACTAGAATGTTGTTTTTAATTGTTTTGAGTTATTCTCTTGATTTATTCAAATAGTTTTGAAGGTAAATTTTATTATTTCTTTATTTTTAAGAAATCGTCTCTACGATTTTTGTTGCTTCTTTATCCTCCGCAAATAAATTCATTTCTGTTAATTTATCATCTTCCATCTCCGCCAGGACTGGCCTACAACGATCATCGTGGTATCTCACGACCGCAACTTCCTTTCCTCCGTCTGCACTGACATCCTCCATCTCAATCTGAGACAAATCGACCCCTACCGTGGGAGCTTTGAACAGTTTCTCACCACCAAAGAGGAGAAGTTGAAGAACAGGATCAAGGAGTACGAGGCTCAGAAGCAATACCGCGACCATCTCCAGGTTTTTTAGAATCTTCCTGATCCAAGGAAGTGTTTCCATGATAATTATTCAAACACTGTCTCCATCGCATCAATTTTTTTTAATTGCAGTTTTTAGAAAGGTCTATTTTCACAATACTCGCTAACTTCAGCCGGCGCACTCACATGATTCACTTTTGAATTTTAAAAAGAAATGATGTGCTGACTAGAAAATGTTAATTAGTAACAGTATAGACGCAGCTTGACTTTGTTGCTTTCCATTGTACTTAACAACATTTTTATTTTGTACCAAAAGAAGCAAACTCTCTCCCGAAACTATATTTATTTTTGTTGTTTTAAAGTGGTCTTGAAATTAAGACAGGAAATATATAAATTTGTAATCCCCTGTTGTTTTTTTTATGACGGTTGATGTTTACCATGAGTTCCCATCAACCTTCGTTCCCTGATGTGGAATCGATGTAACCGCCACATGTATTACCAAGAAACATATCCTTTCACAGGTCTTCATCGACAGGTTCAGATACAACGCCAATAGAGCTTCCCAGGTCCAAAGCAAATTGAAACTTCTAGAAAAGTTGTAAGTCTCTTAATATTAATGCTTCGTTCATCTTGAGCACCAGCCGGCTGTTTCGCCTAGCCGTCTAATGTCAAAATTTCGACCTAACGACAATACATGGATCATAAATTAGTTTATTTAAAAGTTTGTCACCAATTTAAAGGAATTTAATCGCATATTTTTTACTGTTTAATGATGGAAACGTTTAGAAAACCCATTGCACTACCAAAATGTCGAACATCAGTATTTTTGACACCCAATGCCTGAAAACATGTATCTCTTTTCAGACCCAAAATAGTCCCCGTTGTTAGAGACCCGCCATCAGTGATCAAGTTCCCGTCGGATCCCAAGCTCTCTGGGACCGCCCTAAGGTTGGACGAGGTCACCTTTAGTTATGTCAAAGACAAACTCATATTTGAGAACGTCGATATCTCCGCTGGCTTTGACTCAAGGATATGCATTGTGAGTAGCCCAGACTGCAAAATCCGTCATTTTTACATTGATTCAACGTCTGCAGAGTGTGGATGCGTGTGTGTCGCAAGATACTTTGCTGTTTTTTATGTGGCATTTTCAATACTTGAGTTTTCGTGCCTTGCTTTTGAGTTCGTTAGGTCGATTTTTTGCTTCACTTTGCAAATATCAGTTCAAACACGACCCAAGTTTGAGATATCTTTTATCTGTTTGTTATGAAGCTTGTAAAGTTGTGGCAAGCTCATTCCTGGTGGTTGAAAATTTAGAGTAAAACGTGTGGGCTGGAAGGAAAAGAAATCAGTCTTCGTGTGTTCACCTACATTCCTACAAGTATGTCATTATATGCCTTGCTCAGACAGCAGCTTGCTGCGCTTAGGCGTTTAATTTAAAATAAATAACTTTTTAATTTGACGCCATTTTGTTCCCCTCAGGTCGGCGAAAACGGGTCCGGAAAAACGACCTTGTTGAAAATCCTTTCAGGGGACATGGAACCCGTCAAAGGGGTCAGACACACCCACCGCAACCTGAGGATAGGCTACTTCACCCAACATCATGTCGACCAACTGGACATGGGGGTCACTTGCGTAGAGCTTCTTGCAAACCGATTCTCAGGTGGGAATGTTTTCCAACCCAAAAACACCCAAATTCTGTTTTGTTCCCACTAGTGGGGTGGCCGATTTTTTTCCTTGCAGTGATTGGCTTCACTTCTATTCTCCATCTCGTTCTGTCCATCGCATCTTCTTCCTTCAGTCCGACTTTGCCTCATTCTTCACCATGTTTTTTTTTGTCGTCTTTGTCTCCTCCTCCCATCTTCTTTCAAAGTCAATGCCTTTCAAAGAAAGAAAACTTCCTTTTTCCTGCCTTGATACATGCCCATACCATCTTACTCCATTTGTCCTTGTAAGTTGGTCTATAGTCTCTTTCATAGTCATTTCTGATCCATTTGTTTTCAGTCTTTTTCTCTCCTCGTTTTTATGGTTGAAACAGGATTTATGAATTTTTTCTTTATTATTTTTTGCAAGTTAATCTATAGATGTGTAATTGTAGTCATGTTTCTACAATCACAAGTTACGATTTTGTCGATCTGTTTGTTCTTGTAATCACACAATAAAAATTACAACTCTAATTTTTTTTAAAACAATACAAACTTACGATTTATTGCATTTGTTTGATTTTTTTACTTCTTCCGCAATATTGATCTCTTCGTTTTTGAAGCTTTTATGTTGCACAGCAAGGTTTTGTAGACAGTCGACAAAGCATTGCTTGGTGTTAGCATGGCTACCTAAAGATACGGCCTGATTTGTCACATTTTGCAGAAATTTCCAGATTTTGCTAACTTTAGGCGAAAGTTTAAATAAATATTTCTAAAAATTAGATTTTTACGCTTTCTTTACTGTTTTCCACAGATGACACAATAGGTTTTAACATCATCAGATGTTGAAAAACAAAGAAATTTTGATTTCGAAGATTTTAGTCAGACTGGTAATTTTTCAATAACAATCTGATTCATCGTTTTTCAACGTACTTTTTCTCATTTGCTACTGCTTCATCAAGGCAACAAAAAGCTTTTACATCATTAGGAGACAGCAAAAAGTAAAAAAAATCTCAGAAAATATCAGTCAAACACCAGCAGTAGCTGTAATCAAAATCTGCAAAATGTGACAAATCAGGCCGCATCTCCAAGTGGCCATGGTGTTAGCTATAAAACCAGTTTGAACCGGTTTAGGTCGGAACCAGGAAGAATATCGTCATCAGCTTGGAAGCTTTGGGGTGACTGGTGATTTGGCTTTACAATCCATATCCAGCCTCTCTGGTGGCCAAAAAAGCAGACTGGCTTTTTCACTTCTTTCCATGCCAAGGTGATCCTTAGAACGCCTGCCATGCATTGTGTTACTTAAATTAAACACGACTTTACTTTGTAACATCATCAGTTTGAAACAGTTCTAACTTAATTCTAATGTATTTGTTTTTATTTCTTTTGCTTTATCACATGAATTAAATACAAATTCACTGGAGAGAAGTAATTTTGCTGTCACACAAGCATATGATTTATAGTATAGCTTACTCAGCTCTGTCTAGTTCACTCCCCGGTCCCTACCTGTCTATTCTTTGAAAAAATCTTAGTATCGCAAATAACTGTAGTGAGCAATATTGAATTCGTTGGTTTCGTGATTGCAAAGTGTTATTGCACACAATTATCTTGAATTGTTGTTTATTTGTTTATGGTACAGCACAACCAATGTACCTTACGGTTTGGTTAGGTTAACTTTTGTTGACAAACTGCCTTTTACAGAGTTGTCAGATTGGACCATCTTTTACATTACCGCTGCTTTTTAACAGCTTTTCATTTTGAAACTAAACTGCCAACTCTATGCTATATGGAATTTGAGAAAATATATATTAGGCATTCTTTTTTCCAATTCGTTAACAACAATCTTCCCTATTCTGATTGCCAAGCTGGTGTTTTTATTTTGTCATTGAAAATTAAGTGCAAATTTTTTCTTAGACCTCTATCCAGTCAAGTAAATAGAATAATGGTGTTTTCGAAACCGCCCCGTACATTTTCTTTACTTCCTCATAGCTCTCCTGTATATCTCAAAAAATTAAAATAATCTGCTTATGTACAATTGTACATTCAAAATTCCAGTGTTGCCAAATGTCAAGTTAACAACTTCTTATTTTCAGGCCAAACTTTTTGATTTTGGACGAACCTACTAATCACTTGGATATGGAAACCATCGAAGCACTGGGTGTTGCTATCAATGAGTTTAATGTAAGCTAACTGTGGATTTCTGTTACCTAAATGCTACGTTGATTTTATATCGACTAAAGTAAAACATTTAAGTGGAAAAATACTAGGAAAACGGTCAAGAGGAGCTCAAAGATTCACATTTTTGCACAATTTTCAACCACATATCAAAAACCCTACTAAAATTTGGCAAGACGCACGAGATCGATCAAACTGGAACATCATTGTACAATGTACATCGAGGGCTGTATCAGCCATGATACCTACAGAGAGAGAAAGTAGAACAAATGATAATAATTTAAAGTGTTATTTAAGTTCTTAAAATATTTTTGGACTATCATTTTAAAAGTCAAAATTCAGCAGTGTTTATCACTGCTGAATGGTCTTGAACACTGATATTTACAAAAACAGATCAGTTGTAGCTTGGCGACTGGCGAGTTTAGCCAGAATGCTTCAGCCTTACACAGGCCCACAAATATAACATTGTTTCCTGCACCTAATTCTATCTGCTTTACTTTTTTCTAACTTCACCAGTTATGTAAATGGAGTCATTCCATGTCAAGTGGTTGAGACCTGTATGTCACACTATGGAAGTTTGGATCGATATTTAGCAAGCCAAATAAGCTCAAAAAAATAAATAGTTAGCCCACTGGACAAGAGCTGACAAAGTTGTGACAATTTGTCAATATTTACTATTTAGGCTAAGTTTAAAATTTCCATAATTATGTAAAGTTTTAATAACTTGACAATTTCTAAAGATGATGATTTTAATTTTTTTTTCTGAGAAAAGAAATTACCGGGGGACACAAACGTCTGAAAAAATTCCAACTCAAAGTGTTCAACTTTTGAAAATGAGGTTTAAAGTTGCCCCATTTTTATGTTAAGAAAGAAAATCGATAATAAAAAAAAGCAATGTTTGAGTGTGAAAATTCTTTGAGGCTAATTAAACAATTTTATTGTGCACAGAAAATTGAAAAAATCTTCATGTTGCGGCTTCGTTTACACAATTGTCGCCGCTTGCCGCTGGACAATGTTCACAATTTTACTCGCACATCAAAAGTTGTTCAATTATTGTCATAAATTTTCAAACACTCGAACGAAAGTTGATTTTTCATAATTCGTTCATGACAACTTTGTGTTAAAACAACAATTAGGTTGATATCTGTTGTCCCTTTTGAGATGTCGGCCTTAAAAAGTTTGTCCCTTGCAAATGCGTACAAAAGTGGAGGTAACTTTAAACACAATTTTTAAAAGTTCAACAACTACTGTAGAGTTGGGATAATTGTAGAGTTTTGTGTAGCATGTTATTTTTTTAATTTAATTTCAATAACTGGAGAAATCTCTCGGAAAAATCACTTCGAAATTACAAGTTCAAATTATCATTCCTTGATCAATTATTCGTGGTTAATTTTAAACATAGTCAGGCTGGTGGGCTCTTACAAGTCTATCAAATTTCAATTTGTGTGATTAAAAATTGTTGTTTTTCTTGATTACCTTGTATGAAATCTCTACACCTCACATGCTCCCTTTCTCAACCGTTCGTGTGCGGTACACTATCATCTACAGTCCTTGCATATGTTGTGACCATTAGGCTTTAGAGAAATTGTCTGTCATTAGATCGTTACTATTCCTAATTTTGCCATTTCGTATAGCAAGCAACATGCCTAACTGCCTCTAATGTAATGAAGTCCGCACTGAAGTAATCGGGTGTCTTTTTGGAGTGAATTTCTGCAGTCCAATACTAACATCTGTCCGCTACTACCTTTGCCCGGTCGGCAAATCTCCATATTGACTTGAACATTTAATATTTAACTTTCTATTCATTAATGCTGTTGGCCGTACAATGTTGTGTTGTATTCGGTGCGAAATTTGCAATTTTTCTCGCTTAACGAAATTATTTATTTTTACAGGGCGGAGTAATACTTGTCTCCCACGACGAGAGATTAATCCGCCAGGTGTGCCGCGAGATGTGGCTTTGTGGGAAACAAAAAGTCCTTTCAATGGAAGGAGGCTTTGATACCTACCGCCAGCTTCTGGAAGAAGAATTTAAACGGCTCGGGATTAAATAGCAGCAAGATGGCGTGGTTGAGCATTCCTATTGCGACCGAGCGAAGTTAAAACAAAAATTTAAAAAAAATGTTTAATCAGGAATAGTTAGTTCAAATTCTCTTCAAAGACCGACAAAATATTTTAATGGTTGGTTCTCAGAAGTGACGACGACGATCAAAAAGTTTGTTCCCGATCCAAGATGCAACAAAGGATGTTTTAGTAGTTTGTAAGCATAACGTCAAGGCTTTCCTGCTCGTCGTATATCAGGAAGCGCAGTGCCCAATCTATGTCTTCCTCCAAGAAGCTGAAACCCCATATTACTTGGCTGGAGAAGCTGTTATTTGTGCCACCCGCCTGCTGTATGGAATGAAAAAGACCTTGGGCGTAACCACCTAAAGGGACATTCCATCATCCCTACTTTTTTTCTTTCAATCCATAGCATACTATTATCTAAAGTTTCTAAACAAATTAAAAATATGGCAACTCTATTGCATTGACAATTCTCGGACCATTGTCTACATAACACAGTAGTGAACGTTATATCAATTTGTGGTGATGGGTGAATGACCTACTTTTCTTCTGGAGATATCTGTTGTATTTACGAAACATCAGCCACAACGAAATCATGGCCATGTTGATTCTTATGTTCAGTTGCTGCTAAGTCGATATTAAATCTCAGCATTTTCGGCCAAGCAGTCCTATCATGTTGTCTCATGCTAGCTTCCTTGTCGCCTGCAACAGAAAATATTGTTTTCTTTTGGTAGAAAAATTAATGACTGTTGCAATAAACATCATTTCTTTCCTCATGCATTAGTGAATACAGCAACCCTTGCAATGTCAGGGAGGTGTCAGAAGTTACGACGGTAGTGTTATCATAGAATAACGTGGTTTCAACATAATCTGCATCAAACATACAGCTTCATGAACGGTTATTTAAAGGACAAAGGAAATGTTCAATTCCAAAACACGACACTAGCCCACGTCGAACTTGATAGTTCGGAACGGACAACTAGCACCACAGGATGCGCAGATAGCAGAACATGCCACACCAGACTGCAAAATCCTTTATTTTTACATTGATTCAACGTCAGCAGACGTTGAATCAATGTAAAAATGAAGGGTTTTGATGTCTCTTGCTGATTTATGTCATAGACGGTTCATAATAAGTTTTATTTTGTCAACAACTGTCAAATGACACTGGTTGATGTTTCGATCATGATTGACAGTTAGTTGGAGCTTTCGCTGTAGTTGCATCACTCACTGTATTATTGAGAAATCGCTTGCGAGGCTCAACTTTATGGACTAAAACTCGGAATGTTTGAAGGTTTTTACTTTTGGGGTTTCAGGGTATTAAGGTATTAGGTCACTCGGCTGCGCTAAATCAATGGAAATAATTTCATGTCGAAAAAAAAATTCGCAAGTCTACATTAAGGGGTGTCCAAAGTCCAGCCCCCAAGATGTTTTCGTATGACCCGCGCCTGTTGCACAAAGCGTTACTTTATTGTGGGGTTGTTCGGGGCAAAACAAGTCGTCGGGTAACACCGGTCAGTTTGATTTCAATCAAGCATAACTTTTTCTTTTGGAATAAGTACACTCAAAAAAATTTATGATGTGACAACACCACCTGCTGTGCAGATTTTGCTTACTGTCTTGGTCTAGGCTGCGAAACGTAAGTCGGTGTAAAATTTTACCTTTATGTTTTTGACAAACTTTTTTTTTGTGGTTTAGATTAAATAGACTAGAGCATTGCACTATGGAAGTTGATAATTAAACCAAGACTTTCTACTTTAACGAAGCTAGAATTATTGCAAACTTACTTTGTCCACTCATCAGCATATTGAGTACGGCGTTCCGCAGGGATCTACACTAGGCTCATTGCTCTTCTTGTTATATACAAATGATTTGTCTAATAGCATATCATCAATACCAAGATTGTTTGCCGATGACACTTGTCTCATTATCAAAGCTGAAAACTTAAGTCTGTTAGAAAACAAGCTCAACTCGGATCTAGTTGAAATTAATAGCTGAATAAATGCCAACAAGTTAACTATTAATGCTTCCAAATCAAAGTTATTAGTAATTCCTCCAAAAAAAAACTACAGTAATCTTGATGAAATCCATGTTCTCTACAATGATGATAAATTAGAAATAGTTGACCACGCTAAATATCTTGGAGTAACTATTGACAATCAACTTTCGTTTAATCCTCACATCGATGATATAAAATTGAAACTTGCTCGGTCCGTCGGCATCTTGTCTAAATTAAAATCTTTCATTCCTTCGAAAACCAGACTTCAGTTATATCACTCGCTTGTGCATCCCCATGTACAATACGCAATAACAATATGGAGTTCCACTTTTAAGACACATGTTGACAAACTCCAAGCATTCCAAAACAAAATAAAAATAGTCGCGGGAGGTCGATGGTCGGATTGCGTGACTCCATATTTCAAACAACTAAATCTTCTTAAAATAAAAGATTTGTTCAAACTCGAAACTTCAAAATTAATGCATAAATATGAAAACAATTTACTGCCATGTACTTTTTCTAATTATTTTAAAAAAGCAAAAAATGTTCATTCTCGCAATACTAGAAATGCAATTGACAAGGATAATTGTTATTTTCCTCAATACTCAACTTCAAAACTTCAACGTAGTTTCAAGTATACAGGTGTGGAAATTTGGAATTCAATCCCATTGAAAATAAGAAAAAACTCACCTAACTCATTTAAAAATCTTTATAAAAATTTACTCCTTTCGTACTTTTAATGATGATGGCTTCAGGCCTATATGGATCTCTTATTAGATGATGCATTTTGTTTTCATTCAAGCAACTATACCGTAAACTTGTGTTTTAAATTATTTTGCACCGCTTCTTTTATGTTTAATTTGTTATCTTTTCTTTTGTTGAGGGTGGCTGCTCGACTACAAGACCTTCCAGGTCACTTCGCAGCCACCCGTTGCAGTATTCATACATTCTATGTTATCGTTTGTTTTATCTGACTTTGCTAAATATGTGTATTGTGTATTTATACTCGCAACAAAATAAAAATGTCAATCAATCAATCAATTAAAACTATTCATCGTGTAGTTCTTCCTCAGAAATAAGTTTTGTTGGATATTTCTTTTTGTTCAGTCATGGCTGTTTTGGTCGGGGGCTCGGGGCAAAACATGTTACTCAGAAAGTGCATTGCTAAAAATTTGCCTCAATTAGTGAAAATACTTAATTCTTCAACCAAACTTTCATGTATCTTATTCATAGGTTATTACATAAATGGATTATTTGCGGCATAAAACGCAATAATGGTTATTGCGTTTTATGTGCAGGGCTTCCAAGTTTTAGGTTTGGTACCGAGACCTGCCCCCCCCCCCCCCCCCCCCTGGACATGATGCTCGTTTGATTTAGTTCCATAATGAGGACACGCTTCGTTGCAAACGGAGTTAGTTTTATCTACATGGTTTGCTCGTAGCCTAGCGCTCTCAAAGCCCCCCTTACATACATTTGGTTTTCTTCAGACAACTTTTCATTGCCCGGTCCTTGTTTTAAGGGCCTTAATTGAACTGAGTAATCTGTTCTTAACCCATGTAACAATGGCTTAAAGTTTTGCACGAAACTCCATCAATAGTTGTTGAATACAATTATTTAGTTCCCACACAATCCATTTAATAAGGCTAGATGTTTCTTATACGTACGAATGGTACGATTGCGTTCTTTTCGAAGCAAATTTTGCTTCAACCATTTGACTCAGTTCTGTTTGCCATCAGTAATCATCAACTAACGCAAATTTTAAAAATCGTCAGATTCCAATCAACAAACATCTATGTGTCGTTTCCTTTCCCACGATTCAATTCTTTCTCGGCGTTCGCGCTGAGTTAACAATTAGAAATGTCGGAAAAGCAAAAACTTGTAATGAGGAAGTTTTTCATATAAGCAATTGACTAAATCTTTTCTCGCTGTCACATATGGGCATAAGGCGAGTAATTTAGGTTGCATATATGAATTTCTTTAAACTTAATAGGCCTTAACTGATTAATGTAACTTCAATACTTTTTTTGATTTAGGAATGTGATAAATAATTTTAAAATTATATCAATGAAAACTCATTCTATAAATGATTACAGTGAACCACAGCTTTCACAATGGACCGTGGCAACCTACATATTGAAAATATCACCATCGTATAAAAGCAAGCTATGTAAGTTGCATTACAAGCAAAATGTTCAAAATTCTGACATTTCTCAAGCGAGATTGTAAGCAAATAGGCTACGATTGTTTGAAAGGTAGGCCTAATCAAGTTTTTTGGACTGGGCTAGAAGCTTTTTATGTGGAGCAGTGGTTTGCCAGCAATGTCGCAAACTACAAAGTCTTTGAATTCTCAACCAGCATTGTAATATGTAGTAATCTATTGTGTGAGTAGTAGCCTGAAAAATTTCACACAAAAAAACTAAATCAAAACGGTTATTATAACGATAATGCTTGATTTTTATTGAAATATGGTGATTTTTCAGATAAACTTGTTTTGTTAGTCTTACTTTGATCACTTGATTGAAAAAAAAACTCTCGTTTGCAATGTTTTTGTCAAGACTGGCTAATTGCGGTTGATTGTAATTCTTGCACAAACGGAAATCATTAAAATTCTACAAAAGTTAGCAAGTTCTACTTTTATGATATCCCACATTTTCATAGATGAAAAACGCATTTGCAACGCTTGTGCACCGTATAACATCGACATTCAGTGGAGGGTTTTTCACTTTTCGTGATTAATTGATATGAATTTGAGATGGACAATTGTGCCTTTGAATTGCGTGTAATAATTAAAGTTTCATCCATCATCTCACAGACCGGAATTCAGGCTTCAAGAATGAAGTAACATGATCTACTCAAAATTTTTCTTGGTGACATTTTAATTCGGATTTACTTTACCGATTTCCTTTGTAGAAGAATTGAGAGTAACTTTGCTCGCGCTTGTGAAATGAATGGGAAATATATAATAAACTTTTCTATGTGACGGCAAGCCCTTCCAATTACGACTATTGATTACCCTTGAAAGGAAAAAGGCGAGCAGTTTTCTTAATAATCAAACTTCGGTGTTATGAGCTCTCCCGGCGTCTGTTTCAAATTTGCATAAAAAAGGGGAAATTTGCACTGTGAAACAGTAAAAGAAACTATTTAAGTGAAGGATGTCATCCAAGTGGTGGTGCCATTGACATTACATTGATTGTGAAAAATCTTGATCCTCCGACTGAGAAAGCTTTATTGTGAGCTTCATACTGGCAGTTTCGTATATTTGTAGAGACTTGGCACCACTGACACAGGCGTTGACAAAGTGAAGGTTTCGCTTGTTGAAGTGTTGTCAGAATTCTCTCATCCTCTAGGTGCCGCTGAATGGAGAGCAGTCCTCAAAATAAGTTGATCAACCGCACTCCCCGAGAGCCGAACCAGCTTTGCTTGATCACGCTGTTTCATTGTGCTCAAAGTCGGGCGTTTATGCAACTAAACTACTTGGGCTGATAAGAGATTTTAAAATATTAATATCGCAAGGGGTGTAACGATGCGGGTGTATTTTTATCTAGCATCCCACTTGCTTGGCCATCGCTTGCTAAATTGAATTTACTGATTTGTGACATGCCAAGTTTCAGTTTTCTCAGTTTCATCATTTGCCAACTTTCGGCCACTTGCTGAAATGTTGCTAGCTCAGCTGTCACTTGCTCAGTGCAAATCTGCTGACTTGCAGGGGAGACTCGTCCAAATACACATCGACCGAAAGCGCTTTGACTAGAATTGAACGTTTGTGCAGCAATGCAGGTAGCAATACAAACGGCAACCCTGTAGTTAGGGACGTTTTATCAAAGAGTGGTAAAAGGACATAACCTCTTTTCAAGTTTTGAATAAAATCGGAGCAAGACTTTTATGTTTGTAGATTACTAGCATACAATTATGATAGGCCTATCGTTCAATGATACAGTACAAATATCACGCAAACGTGTACTATGCAAATTTTTGGGCAAACTTGGTCCACATGTCTGCAATGGAAAAAACATAGCCGCATGATATTGTAATTATTTCAACTATTGAATAAAATACAAAAAAAAAATATTAACGAGAATTGGAGATTGAATTGCAACAACGTACCGCACAGTTTTGTTGCGACACGAAGCACACAAACTTTTTGGAACGCACCTGCAACTTCGCTTCAACCTGATGGTGCCTTCCCAGCTAGCACAAGTTGCCTTTTTTCAGATTGATGCTACGTCTGTAGACGTTAAATCAAAGTAAAAAAGAACAAGTTTTGCCAGCTGGCTTTCAACATACTGTGGGCTGTCACAATACCAACCAAAAATTGCGCAATACAATAATGATTGTTTATTTTCATCGAAAAAATTCGCACACGAACTTAAAACAAAGAAATTACAATAACAAATACAAAAACAGTAATCTAACATGTACTGGATGATTTTTCTTAAAATACCGAACCAGGATCTTTGGTGTTGGTTTCCAGACAGCAAATTTCGTGTTTTTTGCATTGATTCAACGTTTGCAGACGTTGATTGATGTCTCGGGGTTTAAAATGAATGTGATCATTTGTGGCTACCAACAGAAGTAGCATAAAAGAAGAACAAAATATTGCATTTTGTTATGAAACCTATTGAATCAATGTAAAAAAGGATTGATTTGCTGGGTGGGATTTAACTTGTAGGATCTGCTGCTGATGTGTGACCTTTAACTGAACTTTCTACGGTTGTTTGGAAGAAAATTATGTTTGGACAAAACTCAATGAAATTCTTTACCACTTTATGCGAAAAAACCACGATACAGAAATTTAAATTGAAAAAAAAAATACTTTGAAATTTTTTTCGTTTCGAACAATCTAGAAAGTTTCCATTATTCACTGAAGCTTGTGCAAAATTTAACTTGCTGCACTGAAACAGAAGCGTTACCGTTACGTGTAGCATCATCAGCAGAAAGTTTAAACAAGTCTAAGCCTCCGTGTTTATTCGAGCTGAAATTGAACAAAGAACCGAAGAAGCAAATTCCGACAAATCTGAGCCAACACTTTCCTATGAAGGTATGGCAATAGTTAAATCGAAGTTTACTAGGGTATCACTATTTTAAATGTAGTGGCTGTGTACATTAAAGATTACAGATTGTAAGCGGCTTCGCATAAAAAAAATCAAGTCAATGTCAAGTACAAAACGCAAACAAAAGACACCACGAAAAAGTATGACTAACATAAACATTAGTTATTGGTAACTAATTGATGGCAGAAATAAATGGCGTTGCTCTTAAATTTCAACAAAGGCAAGAACGCAGCTACTAGTAAAAATAAGAGGTTGCAAATGTTTGCCCGACTTAACTATCACCTAAAACAAAGTGTCACTCACCCCCCCTCCACACACACACAAAAACTACAGCCACGACAAGTTTTTATCGAAGACATAGCAACCACATAAGTTAGTAGTTGTGCTCTCATCGGTAAACAACTCATAGAAACCAGAACCCAAAAGAACTTATCAGGAACAACAATATAGCAACTCTCATCTCACCACGGGAGTGGATGTTGAGATTTTTCCAGCAGGAGGAAAAATGTGTCCTCGCCATTCGTCTTCATCGCTTCTCCTTACATCGCTTTTATGGATGTGAGACGTTTGTTGCAACCTTGAGGAGCCAGAATTTTGAGAACAGTTGGAATGGTTCCAGGTTCCTCTATTGCGAGGAGCTGTGATATTGGGATACCAGGAATTGGAAGTACCATCATCTTGAAGATCCGAGTCCGATAAAACATTCGCCGCGTAGGTGGCACCGGATGGGAATTCCCCGGGCCAGTGTCGCTGTCGGTCAATTTGAGACATCTGGTGGCGATGGTCCACTCCATGAAGATCTTGAACTTCCAGTTGATGCTGGTATTGTCCATCAGAGGACAGAGACTTTTTGTTTTCTTTCAAGTCGCACGTGTCTTCATATGATGTGGAATCACACTGCTCCGTGGAATCGTTCTTGAAGCAAAGTTCCTCATTCAAATTTTTTGAATTTACTTTTGGCAAATGACGAAAAGAACAACTGTTGTTGCTAGGTTCCTGGGGACTTGCTTCACCCACTGAAGAAGACAAACTCATCGGAGTGTATCTCGCATTTTCCAACAATGTCTTAAAAGGAAAAACGAATCGTCGAACGGGTGGAGGAGATTGCATTAATGTCCCGGGATTTGAACACATGGACGTGTTTGTTTTTTGATAAAGTCCTTTAGTGCCAACCTGCAAATTTTCATTCCCAGCAACTTTGTTACTAACATTTGACCACGTGCTACAAGGCGGCATGCACAAAGAATTAGCAAAATTTCCGTTACCTGGGACGGCGGAAGAAGCATTTGAAGAGGTACTACCGCTATAACTTTGATTTAACTGCGATCCAGTGGATGCCTTTGCTCCATCAGTTCCAGATCTAGGAAGATAGCCCGGAACTTCGGTGTAAAACGAATCATTGGAACTAATGAGTTGTCCTCCGAACTGACAAGAAGAGCCCCGTTTCTTGTGAATAACTGGAAAACGAGGAGGATACATTGAGTTTTGTTCTTCGTTAGATTGCGCACTTTCAGGATAAAAGGAAACATTCGGGAGGCTATTGGATGATTTCGGAAGAGGTATAGGAGTACTTGAGGCAGAGACATGGTTTGAAAGGTTAGGTAGCGCAGGGACAGCCTCATTGAATAAACAGGATGAGGGTATTGTTGCAGTTGCCTCTCGCTTTGAAGCAAACTTATCAGGATTGCAAAGAGACAAATGTGACAACGACAAAGGCCCAGAATCCGCTGAGATGCTGCTCCCAGACGACAGGTAAGATGTTGCGAGTGTGTTCAATTCGGCTCCGCTGCCGGATTGGAGTGCACTGCTTTGGAAACGATAAAATAACGGCTTCCCAGACTCCGTATTCTTGCTTCTTTTATCTCCAGATGACAAGGATGGCGGATAAGAAACTCTCATTGATCCGCATCTCCATCCGTTTCCTGGATTCCGCTGTTTTTTGGCTCGTGCCCTGCGGTTTTGAAACCAAATCTGCAAAAACAAAATGCGTATGAGGCTTTCTGAAGCGATGACTTCACGCCAAAGTTACAAAAGTCACGCCAAAAATAAAAAAAATAAATGAAAAAACTGGCATGAATTATCACGAGAAGACCGCTCAGCATTCCTCTCCTTCATCTTCAGCATTCTTCTCCTTACTCCTCCTCCTCTCCTTCACGCACTCCAGCCGCATAGCATGGAGTACACTGAACAACCTAACTGGCAGATCACGTGCCTCTCGTCAACAATGTCCCGTTTCAGCAAATTCCATCGCCTCACAACTTGTGGACCGTGAATCAGATAGATCCGTCTTGCAAGAAATGACGGACCTCTGGAAGGTAACAACCCCAGATGGGGACAAAATCTCGGGTGAGTTCACCCCGAAAGAATTTTCCGCCGCCCTCCAGCACATAAAGCCAGGTAAAGCCCCGGGCCCTGATCACCTTTGCCCGGAGCTGATACTCCATGCTGCTGTCTCCTTAAAGTCCTGGTTAAAAGACTTCCTTTCCTGCTGTTTGCGCCACCTGAGAATTCCCAGAATCTGGAGAAGAGCCCTTGTGTTTGCAGTTCCTAAGCCGAATAAGCCCCCAGGGAACCCGAAGAGCTACCGTCCAATCTCACTGCTCTGCATCCCCTTCAAGATCCTCGAGAGACTCATCTACGCCCGTGTCGAACCAATAATAGATCCGCAGCTCCCCCGTGAACAAACTGGTTTCCGACACGGACGATCAACCGCAGATCAGGTCACACTTATGACCCAAAACATTGAGGACAGCTTCTCGGCTAAGAAGAAGGCTGGCGCCGTGTTTGTTGATCTCACGGCTGCCTATGATACCGTGTGGCAGTAGTTCTCAAACTGTGCGTCGCGACGCCCTGGTGCGTCGTTTCACTTTTCCAAGGGCGTCGCAGAATAGTTCCGTTTCTAGGCTGAACTCAGTTTAAGATTATAAAAATGAGGTTAACCCTTTGATGATTGCTGAGACACATGTGTCCATGCACTTAGCTATTACACCGCAATTAACTAAAAAATTTGCCACTGCTGATACCCTAACGCAGTATTGGATGTCTATCCTTCAAAAAAAATTGCTAACTCTGAATCATTTTTCTTGGTGTTATTTCAGTTTGAAAACAGTGAAGAGTTGAGGTTACAAGTGCGTTTTTTCCCTTCAAATTTGCGAAGCATATTTATTACATTTGTCCAAGCTCGAGTCGAAATTTGCGAAATACTTCCCGGAAAATTTTTTAAACTACGAATGGATTCGTGATCCTTTCGTGGTAGAAAATCCGGCAAATTTTTGGATTCAATGAATGACGATTATCCAGGTTTGGTGAAAGAAAGCACTGCAAATTATTATCCCATTCGCCACGTCGTATTTATGTGAAGCAGGATTTTCTGCCTTGGCGGTGATAAAACGAAATATCGATCACGAATAAACAGTGAAAGAAAAATGCGTGCGGCAATTTCAAAAATTCTCCCTAGATTCAATGAACTTTGTGAAAACAAACAAGCCCACACGTCACATAATATAATATGCATTGTTTTTTGTTGTTGTATCAATAAACAAAACTTTAATAATAAGTTTCTTCATTTACTTTTATTTGCTGGTGCGTCGCAAGTCAAGAAAACTTTTCCAGAGGCGTCGCAACAAAAAAAAGTTTGAGAACCACTGCCGTATGGCATAGCGGCCTTACCTGCAAGTTACTCCGTCTGCTCCCTGACAGACACATGGTCCATATGATGATGGAACTTGTGCAAAACCACAGTTTTACCTTCACAACCGGTAGCGGTCGTCAAAGCAGACTACGCCGACTTAAAAACGGCGTCCCACAGGGCTCAGTCTTGGCTCCTCTCCTGTTCAACATATACACCTACGACTTGCTCCCCACCATCTCCAGGAAATATGCTTACGCAGACGACCTGGCACTCCTGCACTCAGCAGGAAACTGGCAGTCAGTGGGAGAGGAACCTCAGCCAAGACATGCAAACATTATCAGCATACCTCCAGAAATGGAAGCTACAGCTCAGCAAGTCAAAGACAGTGTCAGCGGCCTTCCACCTTAACAATCGGGAGGCACAAAGCGAGATAAACATCAACATTGATGGGGAACGCCTGCCCTACTGTGCCGAACCTACATACCTCGGCATAACCCTGGACAGGTCACTCACGTACCGCCGGCACTTGTGAAGTCACTGCGCAAAAAACTATCTACACGCGTCGCACTTTAGAGGCGATTGGCGGGTTCTGGCTGGGAAGCTGGTGCTAAAACTCTTCGTACAGCTACCCTAGCCCTTGTTCATTCCACCGCTGAGTACTGCGCGCCGGTCTGGTGTCGTAGTTCTCACACCCACCAGATTGATACCGCCATCAACGACGCACTGCGTACTGTGACTGGATGCCTGCGTCCCACTCCGACGGACTGCCTACACATCCTAGCAGGCATCCAACCCGCTGAGCTACGCCGTAAAGGAGCCACGATTTCTCTCGCTCGCCGCGCTCTGGACCCCGACCATCTACTCCATGCAACATTCAAGCGACCACCACCTATAAAGCAGCGGCTGAAATCAAGACGCCCCTTTGTGCCTGCCGCACAACAACTACTTAAGAACGCAGAAGAACTTGGTTTAAGTGCGGCACACTGGACGAACCACATGTGGAACACGGAGTGGCAAAATCACACCTCCACGCTCCGTGACTTCATACCCAACGCCGATCCCCGTCCACCAGGGATGTCCCTCGCAAGGCTTGCGTGGGTCAGGCTTAACCGCCTGCGAACTGGCGTCGGCCGCTTTCGTTCGGACATGCACAAGTGGGGCCTGGCTCCTTCATCAGAATGCGAGTGTGGTGCCACGGAACAGACCGCAGGCCATGTCATCCACCACTGCCTAACCCACCGGCCTCCACACGGTGCGCATGGTCTGAGGGTCCTGAACGACGAGACTGCTGAGTGGCTGAAGATTTCCTGCCCTCCAATCTAGCCTGGAAAGATCGCTCATACGCCATCGTCATCATCTTCCGGACAATAATGGCACACGACAACAACAAGCAGACTGAACAGAGGATAGCCGAAGGATATTGACATATTGGTACCACGTGATGGGAGTAGGGCAAAATAGAATGGCGTAGAAACATTTCCGAAAGTCATCTGCCAGAAGTGACATGACAGGTTGATGAATGATACAACATTCGCCTTCGATGTAAGATCAGTTTTTGATCTGCTATTGCTGATCAGGATTTCTCATACTTGTTTATCCAAGATGTTGCAAATTTTGAATAACGGTTTCAGGTTTCTAAAATCCATAGTGTGCGCAACGAATTGTTGCTGTGTTGGCTTTGAAGACACACCTTAAGTCTCCTCCTACGTCACAAAACATTGTCTGTCACTGTGAGGTTAAACTCTAACCTATTCACAAGAGAACACGACTACTGCACTGTAACGGTGTAAAGGTGGTCCCACACTGATTCAAGCATCAGGATTCAAGCATCAGGATGTAAAAATAAGATTCTCATTATACTAAGTCTTCGGCACTTACAGCTGGCGTCAAAGGGAATGTCCTTCTTTAAATTTTACCTAAACATGGTAAATGAAAAAGGTTGATCAGCTCAGTAAAAATTGAATACGTGAATTCAAAAAGGATCCAATTTCCACAAAGATGTTTTTGAGATAAAAGCGTTTTAATTATTGTGGTCATTTACTTTTGTGGTGAAACTTCGATATAATAATCATATGCTTAGATATACTTGCAAGAAGTATTATGAGTAATAAAGTGTTCCTGGTGTCTCTTAAACTTCTGTTCTGGCTTGTCGTTGTTGGGAGAATTGCAAATTTAAATTTTATTAGGATCCATGTTTAAGGATGCAGCGAAACGAATAATATCGGTAAATAAAACAAGCAAGTTTGGCAACCGAATAAAAGGTATTCAGTTATTATGTATTTAGTCAAACCTGCTTGTTTTAATAACCAAGAAGTACTATGCCTGAAACCTTCACTTGGTGAAGATTCTGTGGAGAAACTATGGAAAAGTTGAAATCCAACTGCTGGAGTTGGGCCCTTTTTAAGATCAATAGAAAAATGTAGAAGGGGGTATTTTCATACCAGGCTTGAAAAATGTGGCTGTTTTTCTTTTTTTTTTCCAGGTATTATTTATAAGAACCGAATGGAATTGGAAAAGCACAAAAAGTGAAATTTGAAAAAAATGGACATGGCCCCTTTTTGAATTCACGTATTCAATTGCTTTCAAATATTCAATCACATGATTTCTGAAAGCCAATCACCGGAAGAGTCTCACGCATAAGCAGCGATGTTATGCACAATGTGATCAATCAGAAAGTGGCCTGGTGATTTTGAGAGTTGGAAATAAACATCAGAAATACGAGCATCAAGGCAATGTAAACCCGCACCTGTCGAAAGGTTATTTTTGACCCTGTGCGACCCTCAGGTTATTAATGAGTTTACGGCTTCATATGACTCTTTGAATATTGAAAAACAGCGCGGCTTTCAAGTTTGTAAACACAAGCTATAAAGGATTTTCTAAATTAATTCTTCTTACAAGATTAGAGGGAATAACCTCGGCAGTTGTGAAGTCATATGTCTAGTTGCAATCAATCAGCTTGCAAACGGACGAGATCAACTAAATAATTACACAAGCTGTTGTTGTTTAAGCAGGACTAAAGGAACAACAAAACGACGCAAGCGGTTGATTTGACCAGCTTCAGAACGTACCCTCTCCCCTCCAATTAAAGAACTAGATTCAGTGCTATTCAAACTTTTTTTTATTTGGGACCCCATTTCTGGAAATATTTTTACGCGATACCTTGGTGGGTAGTTTACAATGTAAACTAACCACTGTAGGCCAACTTTTAATTCGTTTGGCAACCTAGAAAGGACGACTTGGGACCCCATTTGGTGTCGCATAGTTTGGAAAACCCAGAATTAGAACAAGTGAAGTAGATCTTGCTGGCATGCAAATGGCGTAACGTTGGATAGAAAATATGAATGTAATTCTTCAGGCAAGAAAACTTCAATACTTTTAAACTCAAAATCGCGAACAAAAATCGAAGCAGTTCAAATTTCAGGTCATCTTTAGACATTGAAACCATGCAAATACCGATTGATTTGCTGTCTGAGTGGTATGAACCGGACCTTGAAGTTGAGAAGTAAATAATTATGACGTAATAATTCCAAATTAAAAACTGTCCAGGTTAATCAACTCGCAATTTTTAATGAGTCGAACACTATTGAAGAGGAAATTAAAATGGACGTTGCAAAAACGTCTCTACCCATTTTTTTTTATTTATAATTTCACTTAGGCTTACTTCATAGGCTACTTCGCAAACTTTAAGTCAATCGCAAATTACCAAAATCAAGTATAAGAGTGTCCGAAAATAAACTATTCAGCAAATGTTTAGTGTCGCTTCAATATAACATCTTTGACTTGGTTCCTTCGTTTTGTATGTTATTTCATTTCGATATTTGGCGATAAATCAAATTATCGATATGCCATTTGTCCAGACTTACGCCAAAGCTCAAAGAAATACAAAATCTTACAAACAGGCTTTCTTAGACCAAACTTGTCACAAACAAGCCAGAAAGGCCGGTTTTTGGACAATTGAAGTTTATCTACAAGTCCTTGTTCTAGTTAAATCATCCATTTCTTAAATTCTTTAAGAAACATTTCAAGTTGTTCCACATCATTATTACTATGATTAGTTTATGATAAACAAAAATAATTGTTTCGCATAAAGACTTACTTTAACTTTTCCTTCAGGTACGTTTATACCCCTGGCTAGCCGCTGTCTGGATTGGGGTGTAGGGTAAGGGTTGGCAGAAAATACTTTTTCTAGTTCTGTGATCTAAAGTTATAAAAACAAGATTTAAAATGAAAGAATTCTGAATTGGAAATGAAAGCAAATAGTAAAATTTAAAAACAAAACAGATTGAAATTGGCAATTTCAAGAGATTTTTATTGTAAATTGTACCTTAAAATAAACGTCAAACTTTCATTGAAATTTTTCAAGTCAGTTTTCCAAAGCGGTAAAATGTTTAATCAGAAAAACAGCTTCTTCCTTGGATAATTCCTTGCCAAACTGTGTTAACAAAGGCAGAAACACAACAAATCTATGCAACTTATTTTGTTCGCACTCAGTAAGTTCGTCTGATCTATGCAAATAAAATGTTTAGTTTTGTCTTTTGGCTGAACAGAATACTCCTCGGATGTAACCAATATAGTTAAAAATCTCAGGTTTAGGGTACAGCTTCAACCAGGCGCGGATCTAGGAGTTTTTTTTGGGGGGGGCCAGAAAATTTGAAAATGAATTAACAAAGTATAAGAAAAAGAAAAAACAGATATGAACAACCAGTGGCGTAGCCAGGAATTTGGGGGGTTTGACGGCCGGCGGGCGAAGCCCGACGGCGTGTACGCCAAAGGCGACACCCAGGGGCGGGGGGTCTGGGGGGCCTCCCCCAGAAAATTTCGAAAAATTACTTTGAATTTGGTGCCTTCTGAGAGCATTTTCAACAAAAATATGGGTATAAATATTCCTGTGAAATGGTGCTGTCCGGTGGCATAGCAAAAGGATAAGATCATGTTTTCTTTGGCATTTTTTCGGTAATAAAGCTAAGTCTATATGTTTTCTTGTTGCTAATTTCTGGCTGAGATGTTTGAATGTTTGGTATTGGCAAAACTCGCTCTTTTAATGCAGTTTCTCTTAAAATTAGGCAAACTTTGTTTTAGAGACATCATGGCTAACTAAAGATATGGCCTGATTTGTAACATTTTTGCAGAAATTTCCAGATTTTGCTAACTTTGGGCAAATGTTTAAATGAATTTTTCTAAGAATTATATTTTTCCGCTTTCTTTACTGTTTTCCCCAGATGACACAATACGTTTTAACGTCCTCAGATGTTGAAAAACAAAGAAAATTTGATTTCGGATATTTTAGTCAGACTGTTAATTTTTCAATAATGGTCTGATTCAGCATTTTTCAACTTACTTTTTCTCATTTGCTACTGCTTCCCCAAGGCAACAAACAGCTTTTTCATCATTAGGAAACCACAAAAAGTAAAAACATCTCAAAAAATGTCAGTCAAACACTAGCAGTAGCTGTAATCAAAATCTGCAAAATGTGACAAATCAGGCCGCATCTCCAGGTGGCCATGGAAACACGGAGACTGAAAGCATCATTCTCAATATCGTGACGTCGCACGCGTGCCAAAGGGGGGTTGCAAGTCCGCTGTGGGACTAATATCAGCTGTTTAGAAGCATATCAAACCATTCAACAATTTCTCACAAAATTTCCGGGGGGGCCCGGGCCCCTTGGGCCCCCCCCATAAATCCGCGCCTGGCTTCAACTACCTTCAAAACTATTTAAAAAAATTTACCTTCAAACTTCAAGATTGTGCTTTTCGGTTATAGTGGCAATGACCTAACCACGTGGACGCAACAAGCAAGCGAAGATTTTGACATCGGGGGCGCAGTAAGTTGAACATCGGCGGGATTATTAATTTTATAATAAAATTTTCAAGTTCTTTGTTTCATTTCACATTTAGATTCTTTTTATGGTTGGTTGAAGAAAGTCACCTCTTTACCAAAATTGTATTTAGATTCTTAGTGAAGAATTCCGTTTTTTTATTTTTTTGAACATAATTCGTTTGCAGCTTTGTTTATCCTACCAAAGCTTACGCACGGTGATTAAAAATTTAGAATTAGATTGAATAGACTGAAAAGGGGAACGCCATTTTCCGTGGCCATTTTCAAGCGGTAGTCGGATCACTAGGCATGCGACAACTCAGCAAGTGCTTCAACTCAGCAAGTACATTTGAGCTACTGCCAAGTCAGCAAAAGAGATTTACGTGCTCACGTCGAACGTGCTTGGTCATCACTTGTCAAACTCGTTTTGCTGACTTGTGACATGACAAGTATCGGCTTTCTCAGTTTTTACTTGCTTAAGTTCATCATTTAGCAATTTCAGCCACTTGCACAAATGTTGCTAGCTCAGTTGTGGCTTGCCCAGTTCACAACTGCTAACTTGTAGGAGACTCTTTTTAAACACTAATTACTTTGTCAGCACAAAGCGGGGCAGTCTGCGCAGGTGTCGAACATCCTATAGCGCGGCGTCCAAGCGTTTATTTTTCTGTCATACTATGAACTGTAGAAAAATTATGCTCTTCGCATTGAGGCGGTATTGCCCACAACTGACCAGTTCATGTCTATTGGAATCACATCATATCTAAATTTACAAGAAAATGGCCCATTGGATAAGCTTAAAGATCTTTTTAACTTCGCCCGTTGAAACTAGACTAAACATACAAAACTTCCCTCTGACTGCTATTTTGTTTAATGTTCCAAAAAAATTACTTTTCTTTATTCAGATTGAAGAAGAGGTAAGCCCATTAACACCTCACATGCCACGAAGAACACGAGACGCTGGTAACGGAAACATAAAACTTATAGATTTAATATTACAATATTACAAAGGCGTTTCGAACAGCTTTGTAATCTAAGGAAAATTTGATAACAACCGTACTTGATCGTCGGAATACGTAGTTCTTCCCCTGCCCCCACACCTTCCTGGGTTGTTGTCTTTTTCAAGGGTGCCACTATGATGGTCTTCCCAAGTTGCTGTGAAATATAACAATAAGTTATAAAATAGAAGATGGTGTCTCTCAACCTTTGTTCCCACTTACAGTTTAAGGAACATTATAAGTTATATAAGATCTATGAACTGGGATGCAGCACGCAGCTACTTTCAGTTCACTCCGTTGCTGTTTGTGCACTACTGTACGTATTTCAATTTTGTGTATTTTGTGTTCGAATATGGACGTTCTTGTCTGATCCAAATAAATTACAATAATAGGACACCAAGTTTTATTGCTCTGATAACTTTTGGCGCGTGGTCAAGTTAAATGAAAGTGCTGAATTCGAACTGCAAGGTGTAAATAGATGGTTGTAAAAACAAACTAAAAACTAAACTGCCTTCACATGCAATGAATAAAATAGCGGACCGATGCATTTCAAACAATAATTGCCAAACAAACAACATCGCAGACTCGGAGCATTTGTAGCCGCAGGTATGTATTACGAAGAAATGCAAAAGCTAGCTGCAAATGTGTTGTATTAACTTAATGACGTTGAACAACACAGCGAATTGCAAAGAACTGAGGATTTAAACAGAGACATAAGCTAGTATTGAAGCAATAGAAACCAAGAAAGTGCTAAAGACCTAAATGTTATCACTATTTTTTTTCATGCATGGCGTTCTTGGCTAAAAATTTGTGCTTGCAAAGCTTCAAATAACTTCTCCATGTTTTGAGGCTCAGAGGTGAAAACAGTCTAGCTTTCGAAATGTTTGTTGAACAAGAGTTTCGTATCTACATTTTGGGCTATTGACGTTTGATCAAGCAGTGTATGGTTACGGCCACCCTGCAGAACGATGGACTACAAAATCCACAAGATAAAAAGTTCCATTCTATTGGGCAAAGGCCAAGCTCAACTACAATATTGCATCAAAGTGAGCCGCCAGTAAGTAAAGGTTTGTTGCCAGGTGCATTATCAGGTCAAAAAGTGCTTGTACATCGTTTCAACGTTGTCAGACGTTGCACATTTTGCAACAAAATGTTATAGATTTTGCTTGCTGAGTACAACTTAAGCTGCTCCAAAACCAACAGAGCGCGTGAAAATTCAGAGGCCAGAAGTGATTTAATTCTTTTCACACAAGATCTCACTCGTCCTAGTTTTGTGAAGATTAGTAGTGCCAAAATTTGTTTCTAGATGCGACACACTGAAATTTCAAAGCGTTTCTTGTGTAAAACGACAGCTCGTTTAAATGACGAAGGTAATTCACAATCAGTACAAAGCCTTTCACGCATCTCTTGCTCAGGAAGAGTAACTCTAATTATTTTCATGTTATTTGAAGGTAGCCTATGTGCGAACTAGTTGTATACTTCATATTAGCTTTTCACTCCTGGTATTGTACAGTGGTGACCAATACCAGTGACGTAGTTAGAAATGTTTTTAGGGGAGGAAAAGCAACTGCTGGGGGGAACACACTTTAATATTTGAAATAAAAAGTTTGTTAAAATCATAGCCACTGAATGCTGCCATCATTTATGAAACGCCATTCAACATGTAATACAATGCCATTAAAACGTCTTATTGCATTGCAAATCCATTTTTTGGAGAAAGCAAGATAATATTTTGGGAGGGCGATTGCTCCAATATTGTTACTTTTGAGGTCAGTGTCAATCCATCTGTTATTTCTGCATCATTTATAGCCTATAGTACTTTACCTGTAGAAGAGTAACTGTTTCCACGGTAACCATCCACTTCGGAGTTACTTGGACAAGAAGCAAAAGACTTTATCGGGCCTCCAATGGGAATTCTGTACAAACAAACCATTCTATAGTATTTACACTTCTGTAAACAACTCGTAAATACTTTTATGAAACAAAGTTTTCACAAAATTGCAATGTTTACTTTTCTTCTAAAAGATCTAGAGTCCATGCTGCTCTCTTTGATGCGTGAACGAACGCGTAACCAGCGTGTTTTCTACTGTACTCTACTATTACTCTACGTACTTTGATCTTTTTGACCTAGTGTACTGTATATGAACAAATCTAATTAATCCCATTAACTACTGTATCTCATTGTTACTTTTAATTGAGGTCACAGTACCGCAAAACTACATTCAAATAAATCGTTAATTTTACGTTGCTTTAACATTGCAAGACTTTGATTTGGTGTGAGGAGAAACTTGTGAGACAGCAGGAAGTAAAGAAAACACAGCAGAGATTGAGAATTAGCTTTTCCCGTATCTACCTCAAAAGTGCGTGTCCTTGGCCATTATTGCTTCAAAATTTATTAACTAGATTACTAGGAGGTAAAAAGTTTTTTTCTCGTCTGAGCTTCGTTTCTACTTAAGATTTTTTAGTGATGATTGCTGTTAATCTCATGAAATAACCATGAAACTTGTGAGACAGCAGGAAGTAAAGAAAACACAGCAGAGATTGAGAATTAGCTTTTCCCGTATCTACCTCAAAAGTGCGTGTCCTTGGCCATTATTGCTTCAAAATTTATTAACTAGATTACTAGGAGGTAAAAAGTTTTTTTCTCGTCTGAGCTTCGTTTCTACTTAAGATTTTTTAGTGATGATTGCTGTTAATCTCATGAAATAACCACTCTATGCAAGCCCACCTACCTCATCATAACCACTTTAAGTTGGGAAAATAAAACTATAACACACAATGATTGCCATGAATCTTGATTAAAGTATGAAGGGATTTGGATTGAACAAGCCACCAACCCAGACAGCAAAATCTACTATTTTTACATTGATTCAACGTCTGCAGACGTTGAATCAATGTAAGGATTTTGCTGTCTGGAAAATGTATTTCAGCAGAAACCAGCTTTGTTCTACAGTTGTTTCAACTCAGAGCCATGAGCTAATTAGCCTTACATTGATTCCACTTCTGCAGACGTTAAATCAACATCAAACAAGACTGATTTGTTGATCAGGCAGATGTGTAACTTGCAATAGGCACAGGCCTATTTCTGGGGATATCAATATATCACTGCAAGACCGGGCTAAAAGTAAAACTAACATTCACATTTAGCCTGTATATAAGTTCTTAAACACATTTGAACTAAATTAAATCAATAACCTTTGCCTTGTTTTAATTGTTGCCACATCTCAAGTTAACGAAAAACGAAATTCTCAACTGAGAGTCTGCGACCTAGGAAATGTAAGCATTCAAAATAGAGGCTCTGCTACTTTGTTCTCAATCCAAGATTTCCTTCAAGTTGTGAAAAATGACGAAGCTTAGTTTTAAAGCTTAATTTCTGAAACAATGGCGACAGGACAGTTGTAAAATTGAAGCCAAATAGTTAACAAGCGGTGAAATCCAAAACATCAGTGGATTCAGCTGAGCTAATACTTTGAGGTTGATTTGCTTTTGTTTTTGACTTGATCACTCCTCACGAGTGACATTTTGAAACCTCTGTTCCATTACAAAAAGGGACTCAACATTATTTTCTAAGATTGCATAAAACAAAACATGTAAAAATTGAAGACATTTCGTGTGTGCAGGGCCGTTAAGAGGATAATTTGGGCCTGTACCAATGTGATCCTGGACCCATAAATCAAGACACTACCAAGAAAAACGCACTATATCTGAAGAATACGCGGTGTTTTATTCACGTTTCCAGGACCCCTAAAATAATTCCGGTTCCAAAATTACCCCTCGTCAATGCTACTCTGTATGAGCGCAAACTCATCTTTGGAATGTACAGTTAAATTTTTGTTGAATACTTTTGTTTCGTTTTATTTCTCACTATGTTTTATGGATTCAAATGTCGCTTTACAAGTTTAAATCAAGAAAATTTACTTCGAACTACTCTTGCTATGAATGTGCTCACATTATCTTACGTCAATCACAATTTTGAAGGTGGTAAAACATTCCTTAGGTTTTTCGGCAGGCTGGAAAAATGCAGCATTTTGAAAGCATCTGATAATGAACTAGTTTGGAAAACACACACATTAAAAAGCTTTATGATAACACTTAATATTTAAAAAACACTACGAACAAAAGAGCTTCTTACCTGTGTTTATTAAGGCTGATTGTGGGCATCCTATTAAAGAAAGGCAGAGAAATTGCATCACCTCTAGCTGATGAATTGGAAAGGTCTGTCTTGTCCATTACAATTTCTATACAATGCAAGTAATCCGTTTAAAAAAGCTATGCCACATGCATAGATTTGACGCTTTTAAACAATTTGGCAACGTCAAGAAATTCTGATAAACTAGAATACTTGCAAATGAAGAAACCTTTGGCTACCCTGGAGCAACTAAAAGCTATTAAAGTCAAGCTGCTAATACTGCTCAACAAAACTAAATCATTTTCCTGACCATATAAATGCCAACAATCACTCGACACAGGGACAAAATAGAGGTTTCCAAAGTTAATCTGTACAGCAGTGTCTAAAACCTAATTCTGCTGCGCTGCGTTGAATTCTTTCATGGCATTTGGTGCAGTTGCTAATGATGTTCTGTTCCCATTTGTGCTTTCTAAATCAATAAATTAATCAAGATCTGTCCTTTTATTATCGGAAGAAACGTTGTTTATTCATTGCTAGTAATGCATCCAGTGACCACAGTAGCCATACTGAAACGTAGTGGAAAAGGACGCTTATAATATTGCACTGCGTGCAAGTTGCTTAATATAAAGCTAATTTTTTTAGGATAGGTCAACTTTTATGTTGCTTCATCCAGTCATTCAGGGAGTTGCTATATGCTACGCTTTAATCCTGGCTTAAAAAAAGCAGTAAATGCAACTAGAATAGCTATTGATTTGCAACATACGAATCGCAACTGTTCGTAATTATTGCAGCTGCAATAGGCTGCTTAACATTTTAGAACTGCTTTTGCATTAAACACAAATATTGCACAGTGTCAATTCATTGCTTGATGAAAAGCATACGAGGCTTTTTTCTTTCCAACAAAATGACACCATCTATTGCCCTGTTTACTCCGCAATTTTGCTTTATATAATATTGCAGAAAACAATAAACACGATTGTTCACGGTGCCAGGTTTCAAAAGCGGTGACATGTATTTTTAACTTATACAAACAAATCTACAACGAAACGTTTGGCGATAAATAGTTTTATTTTCGTAATAAACAACCTCAAACAGTGACCTGTTGGTTCTGCTACAACTTGTTTGTCCAAACTCCTTCTGATGTCTGTGCAGTTCCTCTCAAGACCGTTCGAATCTGACATTCTTTACAAGCTTTTACCAATCGGTTTACTGAATGAAAAAACTACAATCTATCTGACAAACGAACAACTAATTCTAATTGTCTTTGTCGATACTCCTTTCATGTTGCTCTTAAAAAACAGTGTTGCGTCGTTCTAAAAAACTGAAATTTGCTAAACTTTGGAAACCCTTCTCGATTTCACTAAACTTTTATGCTGACTGACATTTGCGAGCAGGTTTACTCCTGAAGCATCGAAGCAATCCTGCAGTTACTTTTCCATTGAGCAACGGGGTGAATTTCGATAAAACATCACATGCCAGATTCGCACCAAATATCCATTAGCACGCGGCCGCGTTCGAACATACACTCTGAGCATGTGCGCGTGCCGCACGTACACGCTGACATATTTCGAAATAAGAAAAGCAAGGTTTTATTTCAAACAAAGTAGACAGTATCACGCTAAATCAGAAAAATCAATTTATTTATAAATTTTAATTATATTAATTTTATTTGTATTTCATGGACTAAAATACGGTTTCAAAACAAATGATATTAAATAAAATTATACACTTTACGATACTGCTATGAATGAACAAGACCAAGATGTTTGACGCGAAACAGTTTTTAGCAAAACCACGCAATTTTGTGGATCTACAAATGGTGGTCACTGATCAGTGATCACTCATCAAATGGAAGAAAAAGTTCAGTAGGCTATGGTTTTATTGTATTTATCATGCGATCTATACTCTACTAAAGCTGTCCCATACTTTACTAAAGCTGCTCGTAAGAAAAACTGTTTTACAGTAGCCTACCGTATTTCGACATGTTTCGTTTCCGATTTAAATTTCTTCCTCTTGGTTTCTTTTCGAAATAAATTGCTTAGGGAAACAATCCATTTAGTTTTGTTTCGAAATCCAAACGATTTCGTTTCGTCCGGCATTCAAAACGAAGTGTTTTCACAAATCACATCAAGGCACAACTCAGACAGTAAACTAAAATCCATCATTTTTACATGATTCAACGTCTGCCGACGTCTTTTTTACGTCTTTCAGACGTCGATTTTACTGTTTGGAAAAGCACATCGTCTTAATTACACGATGTTTTTCAACGATATTCAATTTTTTTACTTTCACGTGTGATTCAAAATTTCAAACTTAAGTTTTAAGAAACCGGTTCGTTTTGACACAAATATGCTTTGTCTTGGTATTGTTTTTTGATCTAATTTCGCTTAGATTCGAATCTCTTTTCATATCAGAAAGAATTGTTTTGTTTTATTTCGACCAGAGAAATATGGTGTCAAACATTTTCTTGGTTTTAATAGCAAGAATCTGAAAATAAATACTATAAAACGAGTCATCTGAGAATTGAACCAGTTTTCCCTTAGGTGGCGTTGGTGAGCAAGATTTCGTGGCGAGTTTAGTTGCAGAGGTCTGGTCTCTCGAAGTGATGTGCAGTGGACAGGACAGTAGCTACGGAGGGAGGCTTGGAAGAGAAAAATAGTGTTCCTTGCCCCCTTTAAAAAGTGTGTTTTTAATGCCATACCAACATTTTAAAGATATTGACAAGTTTTCAATTGTTGAAATGTTGTTATCTCGCATGAGTCCGTCCACCAAGTGCCGCTAAATGGAGAGCTGCACTTGAAATGCGTTGTTCAAGCGCACATCCCGAGATTAAAATAATAAAAAATTTAAAAAATGTTCACTCTCTTCACTTGCAGAATGCCATACAACTAGCGGAAAGCAACGTTTTTACACCAAGTCAACGTCTAAGACTTTGATTTAATGCTTGTAAGCCTACTCGTTTGCAGCCATAATCACATGCTGGTATTGGGTAGTGGTCGCATAAACTAATGTAAGACTCGAGTTATCGTTGGAATATAAAGACTTATCGATTTAACAGCATACGTTGAGTGTGCTGACTCAACCCTCTAAACTTAAAAGGAACAACATTTCATTAACAAAAGTGATTGAAATTCGGTTCTTAACGCTGATGACTTATGATCGTAAATTTACTGATTGATACGAGTCAGCTACTAAGCAAACAGTTTGCCTGCCTGGGAAAAATTTTAGCACTAAGTTATAATCTTCTAAATATCAAAAATATATTTTTTGCTTGGGTCAAATTCCTCATATGCAATAGGTGGGTCCCTAGGGCTATGTTCCTAGATCACACGCTACTGTTCACATAATTATGCTCTCGTTCTGCACATAGCCATCACAAATCAATATTGGAAAGCACATTCAATGACTTTTCTTACGCTATTAACAGGTTTCTATTTCGGGAAATTTTTTCTCTAATCAATTTTTTTTTGAGTTTTCAATGTGTATTGCTTGAGTGAAAAATTCATCGGGTGGCTAAGCTCTCCAACGTTTGGTTTTTTGAGCTAAAACTCAAAGTTGTTTACAAATATACTACAGAACACATTTACATGCACATAAATCACAGGCAGAAGTCTCTAAGTCTACACAATACAAAAATACAGGCTACTATAGAAAATTAGAGAAAGGGTAGCGCAACAACGAGATTGAGGCTAGAATACCATCAGTAAAAAAAAAAGAACACTTCAGAAAGAAAAAGATGCTGTGCGAGCAAACATTTTCTCACTTTTTAATCGTTGGTGTGGGTAAGTCTACAAACCAAATAATATTAGTCTTTATCAGAAGATGGGAAAAAGTTCGCCATGCACATACGAAAATGTCAACAAATGAAATCCTACACACCCAAGAATAGCACGGCAACTACTGCTTTGTCCAGTCAGTTCTAGTTCGTCAAAAGTCGCTTTTTAAACAAGGTAGCCCCAAAGAAAATCTTTATAAGTTTTTTGTATCGGTTCGAGGTCCGCTTTTATATCGGGATTATTAAAAAAAAAATCTTTTCTTGCAAATGCTGAACTCAGTCAATTTAGTAAGTTTATATACAGGGTAGCTTACTTTAGCCAATTCACATTATTCAGACAGACTTTTGAGATATGTTCAGGATATGTCATTGTTGGACCCGTGAGCCAGATTGCGCCCCATAACACAGGGCTCTCTAGCAATTCAAACAAACGCATGAAATCTAGAATACAATTTAAAAATAAAAAATAAAAATAAGCAGTGGTCAAACACTCTCCGTGTTGTAATGAAGCTTATATTTTATTGATTTTGCAGTCTTAATTATTTAGCATTGACATGTTTTCTTCTGTTTACTCTCACAATCAACTGATAAACAAACGCGCTGTTGTAAAAAGGTGACTTTCAATTTATTTTTATTTGTCTGGGCATTGTTTTGTCATACCAGCTTTTGCCTTCCCAGACAGCAAGTCAATCATTTTTTACATGTATTTATACGTCTGCAGACGTTGAATCAATGTAAAAATGGTTGATTTGTTGTTTGGGTTCTAACTCATACCGGTTTGTTCGATCAGAATCAGTATATCATATAAGAAAATTTTCCAGCATAACATTTTTTTCTGTGAGCATTAATTTTTAAGTCTGCGTTTGCAAAGTTGCAAGTGAATTACAAACTTAACAAAATGCTATAAGTAATCTCAAAGTATGAAACAAGACGAACAAATTACAAGCTCAATTCAAACAGCTTTCCCGGTGATCACACACTTTTCATTTCAATGTCCTTAATATCTAAGTCCTTAATAAATAATTATTTCTGATGCTTCAAAACAGATTTAACCATCACTCAGTAGCGGATCTAAAAATAAAAATTGGGCTTACCAAGCTCGGTCCAAAACAACCTTATAGCAAAGGATAGAAGCCTATAAAAGTTGAGGTATTAATAAATATGAAATAGGCTGGATCTGACAAATGTTTACTTTATTTTGGTTGTTTTTGATTCCGATGATAGTTTGTTTAAGACGCACAGTTTGATTGTATTAGTGGGTAAAATTCAAGAAATCACAGATACGTCTTGTAGAAGTTAAACTTGAAAGCTTTGTTTTTAGGTTGTAGCGTTGCAAGTGGACAGAAATCAAATCACACTGTGCAACTGGTCTGGTGTTACAACGCAGATGCGCACCTTTGGGAAAAACTTTTTTTTTATATGTATATTTTATATGATTGTTTTTTTTTAGAAACTGCTTATAAGTTTTGGAGATAATTCTGTATTCTGTACAATTTTTAGAAAAATCTTTCCTTTTAAAATGTTGTAAAAATGATGCATTATTACGACAACACAAAGTGAGTAATAAAATTATAAACAAAACAATACTTAAATACCTTCTAACTGTCAACAAAATGTGACTAATGACTTCGTTGCACTTGTGAAAATTACCTTTTTTTCAACAACTAGTCTTATTTTCTTAGAACCTCACTATTGGAGGAAGAGAGACTGCTAGATAGTAAGCTATAATTAGGCTTAACATAGTCGTACAAGACAAGCAGATCTTCTGCAACATTATGGCAGAAAAAGTACATTCATTGTATATAATCACTTATCCTTATGATATAGTTTGCATCGTTATTCTCAGTGAGACGGTAGCAAAAAAAGCAAATGCAACCCTTTCAATGGGGAAACATTTTAAGCAAAAACGTTTAACTCCAATGTGGAGACGGTTGAGGGACACCTACTGTAGGTTACGTCCGTCTCTTTAACAGCATTTTGAGAGTCGAGTTGAAACTAATAACTCCAAACAACGGGGAAACTAGAGTATGACATCTTCCATTTTTGTTCAATTGTGGCCTTATTGCCTACTGATTCCAGATTCGTATGGAAAATGATAACATCGTTTTTTTCCAAGTTGGCAAACAATTTGTTGGATAGATAGAGTGTGGATTTGTGTTTCTTCCCAGGCAATTAAACGTCATGTGATTTTGCCTCTCTTCTGCCGTTTCATTCTTATGCGTTTCTTTTTTCGATTTTTGTGTATGTAGATCAGTTTCTGTAACTTCAATTCATGAAGAACATCAGTCAGTTGGTTACTTGAAAAGGGCTAACATGAGTGTGGCCGAAAACGTTTGTAATATTTAGTTTATTTTCACTTTATTTTGTTAATCACCGTGTGGTGTTGGGTTTTGTTTGTCTACGGTTAAAAGAAATCACATCTCTACCAAAATTGCATTATAAAGTCATTTTTGCAGTAATTTGAAATGGAGTAATCACACTTTGGCAGTTTAGTTTCTCGTAACTCCACTTCAGAGTGGTATAAAGGTACATTTAGTCTAGAGTTTGCAATTAAAATGACATCAGTCTTCAGTGATTTTTCGTCAAATCGCTGGCTGGTAAGAGCTATAATGTATCATAGGTCGGTTAGAGTTGAAACTAGCACTTGCGATAGCAGGATAATAATCCAGCTTGAGATTATTTGGATTCTTTACAAGGTCAAGTGACAACAATATCGTCCAAAATGACATTTTCTTAAATATTTTAGCAGAAAGTAGGGAACGCAAATACGACATTCTAAAATAGTACTTCACGAATTAGTAAAATAAAACCTCAGCCTTCCTTATAGGCTACTGTTACAAAATCTAAGCGAAGCGCAAAATAAATCATGAGAAGATGCTGCTGAGAAGTTGTGCATTAGTCTGATTCATGGCCACCTGGAGATGCGGCCTGATTTGTCACATTTTGCAGATTTTGGTTACAGCTACTGCTAGTGCTTGACTGACATTTTTTGAGATATTTTTACTTTTTGCGGTTTCCTAATGACATAAAACTTTTTTGTTGCCTTAGGGAAGCAGTAGCAAATGAGAAAAAGTAAGTTGAAAACCGCAAAATCAGACTGTTATTGAAAATTAACAGTCTGACTAAAATCTTCGAAATCAAATTTTCTTTGTTTTTGAACATGTCAGAATGTTAAAACCTTTTGTGTCGTCTGGAGAAAAGAATAAAGAAAGCGTAAAAATCTAATTTTTAGAAAAATTTATTTCAACATTCGTCCAAAGTTAGAAAAACCTGGAAATTTCTGCAAAATGTGACAAATTAGGCCATATCTTTAGGTGGCCATGTCTGATTTAATTAAACTCCCGACGATACAATTCTTTTTAGCTATCTTTTCACTTGCAATGGCTTTTGTGATTGGCCTACACAGTAAGCTACTAACTAACTAGTGCAGGCTACAAAGCTTGCGTTACTTGGTGTTTTGAACAACAGGAAAAGCCAGTTATCTTTCCGTTAACTGTCATAAGGTTTTTGCTGCCATTTATAGAACATTCTCATGCAGTTAAAACAGCATTGAAAAAGTAGCACATAAATGATAAACAAATGATTAAGATAATATGAAACCCTTAGCTTTACTTTTTTAACTTAAAGTGATGTTCATCAAATGCCGACAAAACGTTTTGCAACGAAAAATCTATAAATTTACTGACCCTTTCAATATGCGTGTCGTTAGATGAGAAATAGCATTAGGGTTGGAAGCAATAGTTTACAATTGGGCAAATTATCAGGTGCTAGAAGTTTGTATCAGATATTGATCCTTGCAAGGCAGATCAGCGAAACCGCCTCGTTCTTTCTATAAGATATTGGTGAAACACTGGGCGCGAAAAAGTTGAAAGTGTCAAAATATTGCTTCACAATCACCCAATTGAACTAAAAAACAACGCTATTTCAACAGCGATTATTGAGAGCATATACTCAAATGTTTAGATCTCAGATCTATCAATGAAAATGAATTTTGTAGCCTATAATCTGTAGGATTTCATGAAGAGGGTCCACTAAATAAACCAACCCTGATTAAATCCAAGTGGAAATGAGAAATCATTCCTGGGATAAAAGTTAAGAGAAGAGGAATATAAATGAGTTTACAAATGCAATTCTTATTGATCTATTACAGGTCTATTTGGAATATAGTCTATGTTTATTCTTTTGTTGCAATTCATAGCTCTATATCGCTTTGAAGATGAAATTTAAGGAATAAATGTTGATGACGTTACCAATAGTTTAGATTCACTTAAATCCAGAAATATGTCATTTGAATGTGTTTTTATCAAAAAGTCTTCTTGTATAATTCTTGTTATGATTTTGTTGAAGTGAAATAAAACGACAATAGATCTCTGATTAATTATTGTAGAGTTTCAGAATCATTATAACCTTGATACGATTCTACGCTCAAATTATCATGAACGCTTGTTTTCTAAATTATTTTGGCAACCCTGATTTAAAGTAACATTGTCATCACCTTGCAATTATGAACCACCCTTAAAAAATGGCCAGCGACAAATTAAATTTGAACTCAGTTAATTTACAGTTTTTGGCTCTTCTGTTGAAAACAAAGATTAGTGGCTGTTGTGAAATGCTAATAAATCGTTGCAAGGTGAGATGTTTGAACCAAAGTGACCTGACAAATTTCCTTACGAAGAAGTTTAGTCAAAAATGAAACCAAGACAAAGCAGTTTTTTACCAACGCAAAAGACATTTAATTGTAATCAGTTCCTTAGTGCACGAGTTTTACAATAATGTTATGGTTTTATTCATTCTCGCTCTACAACTGCTAATTAAGGTTTTTTAGCGACATGGCTCCTTTTAAATTTTACATCAGGTTTATGATGTCACCACATTATTACTCGACTTATTCATGCTGCGTTATGCAAGAAAAAACACAATCGGTACCGTACTTAAAGTTTTCGGTTTGACCGAAGTTGGAATCGATCTCAGATCTACAATCATTAAAACCGAGGCGAAACCACTCGGCCAATGAACTAGTAAACACGAGTTTTATAGAAATACACCAAATCATTAAATAGGTGAGAGTTGATAAAATGTGACCAAGCTGTGATAAAAATATGCCTAGAAAATCAATAGCTTACGTACAGTATCACTACCAGCCATGGGCACCGATCGCCCTCTAAAATTGGTGGGGACATTTAGGCTACTAGAAAAGGTAGGAAGGGGCGACGAGCTAGAAAGATCGGGGGTCTGTTCTGAAAAATAAATAAATACAGTACGGTAGGAACAAGTCTAATGCGGTGTATGTATATAGCCTATATATATTTTTTAATTGTCAGTGTCAGCATTGAGCAGCAGACGTCCAAACACTCGGCAACGAGTCTCCGGCGAATTAAAAACGAAGTCCTTGTAGAGGTTATGGAAGTTGATCGAATTCAAAACTTTATTGTGCACATGGCAGTCTATATTGCATGATTTAGACGTTTCTATGTCATGGTAGATCGTAACCAATGACGTGTCGGAAAGTTAAAAATGACCGTTCAGCTGAACACGAGCTGGCTGGTGAAATGAGTAAAAGTCGCACAAAAAGTTCCACTTGCGGAAACATTTTACCGAACAGCGGATAGCATCTTCTTAAACATCATTTAAAAATATTCCACCAACTTTCCATTGAAGTGCTTTCGAAAGAAGCATAGTTCTTGTGCAAGGGACTCTGTGTCAGAGAACTCAGGACTCAAGACATGTGATTGTAGCTTTCCACAAAAGAGCTATTATTATTGTAGAATTTTGCAGTGCTCAAGATCAGTCGACTTGAAATAGTTAGTAAGATTGTGCTGCGCGCTGCCAATGACTGCAAAATACTCTGACCGATATTTCGTTTCTGATGTTTGAAGTTGAGGAGGTTGACCATGGCCATGTTCATGCTGAAGTCCCCTCAAAATGTTGTCCCCTTCTTTCAATAGATTTTAAACGTCTGACTAATAAAATTGTGACATTCGTTTAATATTTTCCCTTTTACGTTATAAAAATAATGTAAAAAGATGGCGGAGACATGTAAAAAGATGGTGGGGACACATAAAAAGATGGTGGGGACATGTCCCCGCTGTCCTATAGGGATCGGCGCCCATGCTACCAGCACCTAGATCAGTGCTCCACAGCCTTCTATCATTCACGGCACACCATTCTGTCAATTCGGTGGCACATCTCGTCCAAAATACGATACCTTCGTTTGTAGTTTTTATTTCTCACTTGTATAGTGCTAGATTGCTAGCTATAAATCAACAGTAAACGTAAATGTCACACTGAAGCAACGAAGAATCACAATGATTCCAAACTACTATGCTGGCGCTGACTCAACGGTTATCACAAAAAAAGCTACTCCATCAGCATTTCACATCCAAAGTTTAGGTGTGTTTGATATACAGTCCTCAGAAAACTAGATTTTGAATTAATTTTATGTAATAATAGCAATAATGTGTTGGAACCGTTGCAATAAAAACTGTAAGGCAGACAACATGAAGTAGCCAAGAGACGTAAAGTCATCGCTTCAGCTCCTCCATTATTTTGACATGGAATGTGAGAGAAAAACGGTTGCGGACAGCTAATTTAGGCCACTACTATATGAGTTTTCTGTAAAGAATGTTGCCCTGCTTAGGTTATAGAAAAACTCTTTATAGTAACAGACGTCAACAACCCCAGTTCAAACTGAAGCTGCAAGTGTCAATGCAGTAAAAGGTCTGTTTGGAGCTGTTACGAATAAATTCCAGGAGAACTCTGACTTTTGATCTGTAACTGAACGACAGAAAAGTTTCCGTCAACGGAAGTTCGTAACTAGTTTTCTTCAGTCGCAACGTATCAGCAGTTTTCTTGATGTTTGAATATTTTTATACCGACAAATGTGCGTTTCTAAACTTCATCTGTATAGCGAATGAGTTTCATACTTGCAAGAGTGTTTTGACACGCCATTTCTAAGAGTCAAGATAGAAAAAACCTGGCGATATTAAAGAAATGTGGTTTCTCTCTACAGATGATGAGTTCATAAAAAAATTTATAGAAATACATCGCATTTGTGTTGTCATTTTCGTCGTTAGAGTGACCCCGACCTAAGTCTCTATTGCAATTCTGTAATTAGATCAATATCACACTAATTGAATAGCGCTGGACAGCGTAGGATCAAATGGAAGAAAAATCAAAAGTAAAATTACTAAAAAAATCAGCTTGTTTTAAGAGGAGCGCCGTAAGCCCGAATCGAGCTGTTGGAATGGCACAGCGTAAAAAAATAGAAAGTGCAATTATAATGTAGCACACAGTTTGTAACTTTTTTAAAGAGGTGTTTGCAGTTTTATGAAAATTGTGGGAATTGTCATTCAGTTGTAAGATTGGTTGGCCGTGTCGTATTGGTCCATAGGCCAGGTACATACAAACTTATTTGTTTGACGTTCCATGAAAAAGTATTATGGTTTGCTAAAAGATTTTCAATGAAAAAAAATTATTTTTTTTAAGCATGGTATTGTGTGTTCAGATTACATTTATCTCACGCCACACCTGACATAGTCTTGTGGCATCAGTAACCGTAACCTGATCGAGATGAAAAATACCACAGATACTTTAGAAGGCTTTTTCTACTGTAAAGCAGTTGCATGGAGATATCAGCAAGGACATAAATGCGCAAGCGATTTTCAATGACAAAGTACGTAGAGTTAATTAAAGGTGCAGTGATTGGCTTAATACACTTCGTCAGTTTACGATTCTGCATTTGGTAATCTTTCCTTATGTGTTCTAATCAATACAAAATTGATCAGGTCATTCAAGGGCGGCTGCAATTGAAAACAGGCAGAAGAAAGGTTTTGTTTTTTGTTTTTAAACCAGTTATCACAAACAATTGAATTTATTTGTGAGTCGGTTTCAACAAAAAATCGTTCGAAGCTGAAGAGCAGATTAATAAAAGAGTAAAATATTTATTGCAATTTTACGTTTAGACTTTGTGTAGTGTAGTAGATCATGCAAGGTGATTAAGAACGTGCAGTTAACCTCCTAGCAAATAGTTTGCAACTTAAATAATTAATTTATCATCAATAAGAAGAATTTTAAACTCAAATTTATTAAAAGTTTTCAAAACTATTCTGTTTTCATCTTTACAGTAATGCTACAAAACAAAGTTTTGTTTTCCGGTCCAACTTTTTCTTTCCAGGAAATTGACTAGAAATGTTTTCCTTGTTTCAAGCTGTCCAATAATAAATAAAAAAAAAAACAATCAGTTTCAAAAACTGGCGGTTAAGATGCATGGTTTAGTATCATCGACTAGTGTTTCAAAAGTCCTGGAAGTGACTACCCAATTAAACTTACCATCTGGCAACACTTTGACTGACTCGTCATACAACGTAACAAAACAATTGATCATTCCAACATTGTATATGGTCATCACTGTTGTTGGAATCTCTGGAAATGGAATAGTGTTGCATATCATGAGAACTATGGTACCGGTAAGAAAGTGGTGAAATGTTTAGTAGTTTGTGATAATTCCTTGAACACACAAAGCAGCAATGTCTTGTTAAACCTAGCACATATATTTTACTGCGTCGTTAGAGCTGAAAGATAGACTACTGACCCTACAAAACAAAACAACATCTGCCAAAAAAATGCGTTTTGCACTGTTGAGAAATTATGAGATTCTTGCATGTTTTCTCATTGAAGGTTTGCTTTTCCACATGTAGGAACATTTGATGAAATATCGTTCGTGTGAAAGGAAGATCAACAATTAATCCTACATCGCTGCATTGCGAGTGGTGACAGCCCTTAAACGACGTTCGAAAGGGCGCCGGTTCGAAAGCATGCGGTTGTGTCTGTAGCAAGACACTTAAAGGCATGCCTGAAGGTGGACACGAAGATTGTCTTCCTTGCTTTTCCCTCTACTTAATCTAAATCTTCAATGACAAGGCGTAAGCCTGGATACGACAAATAAATAATAATAGTTAATTCTAATCATGGTGTTTTGATTGGGTTTGTTAAAAATAACAATGTTTTCAGTTTGGAAATAGTTTCATCTTTTGCTTCACTTTCGAATAAACAACATAATCTTACGTCTGTTTCATCAAACCATGAACCCACATTTTCACATAATCGAACCGAGATCTGGCAGCATTACAATAGAGCTGAATGCAATAACCACTCGGCCACCGAGCTTGTAGCAGATACGTCATGTTATCCCCATTGGTAATATACACACGTCAGCTAAAACCGCAATACCAAACTGGTGTGTTTCAGTAGAATCAAAAAATATCTATACATTACACGGTCAACACAACTTTTCTTGCATGGAGTTTTTCAATGGATTTAGGTTAACTTTGGGGTGCTGAATTCGAATCTGACCTCAGATTTATCCCATCACGTCAGGTTTGTGAGATATGATAACAGCAAATTGTTACTTTTGTCAAAAGTGTGCTATATCCAGAAATCCAGGCCATGTAGTACATAAGTAGCTGAAATACACCCACCAACTATAATTTTGATACCAATTTGTTGTCTAAGCAACATTATTAACCATGCAGTAGTAACAAGCTAAAAGGGAGGCTAATAGTATAACTGACCTTCACCCCGTCAATGTTTTGCATGAAACCACAAAGATTTAAACAGGCCTATGGCAATGCTTGTTCAGTAGCCTTATAAATAAGCTGTTTTGGCCTGTCTAACACTAACCTTTCGTTATAGCACTGCATATGTTGGTGGTAAACGCAACGCCAAATCTTCCACTTTTGACAAAAGTAGCAACTTGCTGTTATCATATCTCACAAACCTGACGTGATAGGATAAATCTGAGGTCAGATTCGGATTCAGCACCCCAAAGTTACCCTAAATCAGTTCTCAAAGCCCATGCAAGAAAAAAAAAATTTTTTTTGTTGACCAGTGTTATACAAGTTACGTAGCCTACCCTGTTTCAGAACAAATCTGTCACCGACATCTTTGTGATCAATCTTGCAGTAGCTGACCTTTTACTTCTGTGTACTCTTCCATGCTGGTCCATTGATTTGGTGCTGGGGAGTTGGGTGTTTGGTGGACTAATGTGCAAGGTGAGAATATTGCCATTTCTTCAAAACCACAATTGTATTACTGCGATAATATCACGTAACTTAAAGCTAATGACTAGACCAGGGTTAGCCTACTCAACTAATTTTAACAAAGGTCCAGTTTGACAAGTTAAATATTTTTAGCGGTCAGATGAATAAGTTATTTCACACGCAACCACGACAGTTAAACTATCTGTACCAAACCACTTTTTTAGGTAAAATGTAACTCGAATTGAATTTCTGAAAAAGTGTTGGGGAGTCTGGGAGTCGACGCCCCCCAGCAACTAGGATAATCAAAGTAAAAATTGCTTCCTTCCAGTAAAAATCTGTTTAAAGAAGCCCTCAAACGCGGCAATGAGGTTATTATTCCAAAAGCTCAAGGTCCACCATCAACACCCAGAAGGTCCGGATGCAGACCGCGGTCCGCCAGTTGAGTAACCCTGGACTAGACTATAGCCTATGCGTTTGGCATTTGGTCAAATGTATACGAAGCTTTTCAAATATCAAAAGTTTTGTTCTCTTCAATGTGTTGGATATCGAAAAAAATCTCCAAAACTTTAGATCACAGCCTTTTAAATTTAGCCATTAAAATAAAAATATTACTTTATTTTCTTTTGTAAAAATATCATAGCAAGAAATAGTTAATACAGTTAACCCATGGTCTTAACCCAAGCCAATAAATCTCCGCTGTTTACAATAATTTATTTTCAATAATAGCCTATAAACAAAACTGATATAGAACAGAATGATAAAATCTTGTCCTAGTAGCCTATAACTGATACGTTGTTTAGGCTTATATTCACGAACGCCAGCCCTGAAAGATAAAAATTTTGTATTTCCCGTATATTTGTAGCTTGATCTTCTTCTTCATCGTGTGTCACACAACCATAGCCCAGCAGAGCATCACGCAAGTTCTTGTTCTATCGTTGAACTCGGCCAAATCCTGTGCAGAGCACTTTGCTTTTAGGTCAGGGCATTCGAGTAGATGTTGCATCGTTTGCTCCTGTCCGCATTTGCAACTTGTGCTCCCCATGGAATACCTCCAGTGTCTCATCAAAGTTTTACACCTGCCAATACCAGTTCTTAAGCGGTTGAAGCATCGGTTCTTCAGCGGTTGATGGCTTGATAGCATTAGTGCTTTCCACTATAATAACAAATTTGATAAGAAATGCAACGATCTTGCAGTTGAACAAATGGAATGTTGTTTTTTATTTGACTTAACTTTTGCAGGTGATCAGTTGTATGACGTATCTTAATCTTTACGCCTCAATCTTCTTTCTAACTGCCATGAGCTTGGACAGGTGGCTGGCTGTGGTCAAGGTAAGGGTGGATTTATTCATTGAAATAAAATTGGACTTTACCGGCGTTCCTTCTGCTTCTTTTCAACTAGGAAGGTGAACAAAAATGTTTTTAACTGAAGGAGTGTGATCACATTCACAAGCAAATATCAAGTAGGGTATAAGCCTAGAAAATGAAAGTCATTAGTAAAAGCAAAGGCGTAGCTACAGGCAGGGCCCACAAGAGGGGGGGGGGCAACTGGTGCATTGCACCGGGGCCCGGTGAGTTCAAGGGGGCCCGACAAAATGTCCAAATTCACGCGATAAAAAGATTAATTTCAGCAATTTTGCATAAAATATTGGTTTTATATTAGTTTTGTATGTCGAATGGGGCCCCCTTATGTGTAGCCTAGGATATGCCCTTTTTTAAAATTACAGAATTTTTAATTTTTTGAGTTTAGGGGGGCCCGACAAAATGTTTAAATTTGCGTGCTCAGGTCGATTTTGCATAAAATATTGTTTTTTATATGAATATTAGTTTTATATTTTGAATGGGCCCCCTCATGGGTATGCCCTTTTTTAGAACAACAATATTTTCATTTTTTTGCGTTCAGGGGGCCAATAAAATGTTTAAATTTGCGTGTTAAGGTCAATTTTGCATAAAATTTTTTTAATATTTTTAAATTGGTATTTCTTATATGAAGTCGGTATTTCTTATATTGAAGTTGGTGTTTCTTAATGTCATGAACAGTAGCAATGCATTCATCCTAAGTTTGCTGCCCTAGTCTCTGCATATTTCAAGGTCAGAAATGGTATTGTATGTTAATGTAAAGCTGTAAGCACACATATGCAATGCTATGTCAGCCATGTCGGATAGTAATGCAATTTTTATCTTCAAAATGGCTGATTTACCAACTTGTTGCCATGGTTACAATCAGGTGTTGCCAGAGTTAGGAAGAGTTAGAAAAGGTTAGGGTTTTGATCTTTGCCCAGGACTAAAAAAAATATCCAAAATACAAGTTTTTGTTTTCAACAGCTATAAACTTTTCCCCAAATTAGGGCAGAATTCCATATCTGACAACGCTATTGAGGCTATATTTACACTATGTAGTGTTTTAGAATTTTACAGCATTTTATCTTTGTGTATAACTAGTGTGTATCTTTGAATTTAAAGTTATATTTACAATAGTGCATTGTTTGTGAAATAATGGAGTGTTAATACTTTAACCTAATTTATCCTTTGTAAGAACGCGCACCGCAAATTTTGCTTGTGATTCGTGAGATGTCACGCGACATGTCGCGGTGGGGGGCCCGGCAGCAACATCTGCACCGAGGCCCGGCAGGGCTCTTGGAGGCCCTGGCTACAGGCATGGAAAGCTTAGAGAAGGAATTGTTACTCCCCTCCTAAAATGGCTTTCGACCAACATAACATTTCTTGATATTCTTCTTCAATCATTAAAAACATTTATTTTAAGATTTGTAGTTTGTTTTCTTAAAATTGCTTGGTTGTGTTGCTTTGGTAGAAATAACTAAATGGTAGAAATAATTTTGGTAAATTTATTTGGTAAAAACAACAAATATAGCCTATAGTTTGTCTTGCTATAAAGAGGATTGCAACTCCAGAAGTTACACAATGCACGTAATTGTAAATATATTGTGGAAGTTCGGAATGAATACCACAGGTCAGTCACCATGTTTGACAGAATGAAATTTCCGTTTATATTGGATATTTTATTGCCCATAAATTATTCCATCCAACAAACGCCAGTACATCAAAGGTAGCCTTTGTGTAGCCCTAAAGTGCACGCAGCGAGTCTATCCGCTGTTGATTGATCTCCAGTTGCGGAATTGAGTGTTTGTCAAATTACATCTCATGCTGGACAAAATTAGAATGGTCAGACCAGGGGATCAAACATCGATTGAACGAAAACAAACATATACCATACATAAAATTTTCAAACATGTTCATTCCTAAGAGAATAGCAAATTTTCCGTTGAGCAATTCTGATTTGTGATTATCATCGTTTAATGATCTCATATGTGCCATGTAGCCTATCATGCGAGTAGGCCTACTTTATAGGCTACCATGGACAGGAGAATATTAAGATCATGTCATGGGTCATTTCCAAGAATGCTGGTAGGACATTTACAATGACTGCCGTTAGTTATAAACATAGTCAAACGTGGTAACTGCTTCTAAAATTAAGCCTTAGATTTAAACCTGGGTAGAGAATGTGTATGCTTAGGCTGATGGGAATGAAACTGCTTCAAAGGATTGAAATATCTAATTTCCAAGGGCTTTTTTTTAACTTGTTAGCCTACTGTTCCGAAATCACAATCTTAATAAAAAGTTTCATTTTGTTTCTAAATTTAAGCGCAGTTTTAATTCGATGTGACTTCGCAAAGTTACGTTGGCTAGAAGATTATGGGAACGCAATCCCACAATGCAATTCTACATGGGGTTGGATTTTCTTTCAAACGTAACTTATGATCAAAGAAAAATATTTTTATTTCGAAATAAAAACAAACAAAAATTTTCTTTCAGAAACTTATTAAACAAAGCAAGTCAATTTTACGTCGAAAACGAAACGAACTATTTTTGCTTTGAACGTTATTAGTCTATGGTGGTAGAAGTAAAAGCTTTTTTTTAGTTTACAGTAACAACGTCTGCGTAGCTTTCGAAATTACGTCGGTTTGACACCGCTCCAGAGCACCCCGCCGTGTTTTAGCAAAGGCACTTAATGACATGCCAAAACAAGGGGAGCAGCAAACTCGAAGACTAATATGTAACTTCGCTGCTTCCTGTTATCTGTTGTATTATCGCATCTGTCTTCTTCTTCTTCTTTCAAATTCATGCCAATGAATTTTTCATTTGTGATCGCAGTGTACTGTATGTTGTCGCAATGGGACTTAAATAAAACATGATCATTACGATTATGCGGAGATTTTGATTTTATTACTTCTAGAATTAATGGATAAAATCCCAGCAAACTCAACCGGGGTATATCATCAAAAGCTGAGATCGTGTTCTTAGGTGGGAGACATTGTGTAGGGCGGAAAAATATTTACAGGAGGTTTTCCAGCAACTCTCTTTTGACGCTTTAGTTAGGGTTTACTGCATTAAATTATTAATTTAAAGGCCACAAAACATTGATCGGTTGCTCTTCGAGGAAAGTGCCAATGGAAATTCCATCGCCCTAATTGAACACAAGGGAAATTAAAAAGCATCCCATGAATATTTCACAAATTTGCCAGAAAATATAAATGTTTGAATTAAACTGTTGGTAGTTTTGCGTTGTGGATTGCTGCAATAACGTTTGAATTGTCAAAGTAATGATTTGTTTAAAAACACATCTTGAAATAACAGCACACTCAGTTTGTAATTGGTGTCTTTCACGCGTTTGCACTCACTTTATTAATCTAGCTTTGCAGGCAATTAGCTATTTTTGACTGTGATATATCTTATTAAAAAACTCAGACTGCCATTGCATCAATATCCTCTGTTCACTTATTTAGTTATACCATATTGTGACATCATCATGCTGCATTCACGTGATAAGTTGTGACGTCATAATAACTTGCTTTGTCAAAGACAGATTCCTTCAATTTGAAAAACAGCATCATTTATAGTTATACATATGCATTCTAATTGTCTTATAGCTACTGCATGTATTTAAAATTGAGGTTATAAGGATGAGGGTAATTTGCGCCAACGGTAAAATCGGAAGCACTTTCTGGGGTGGAAGAGAGTTAAACTTTCACAGATATTCAGGGACTGTTTAGAAAAAAAATTAAATTAAAAATCAATCATTTAAAACGCAAATATTTAACAGCAAACCACTTTTTGCCTTTTAAATTTGAACTGTTGCCCTTTTTAACATCAATTTAATTATAGTAAAGTATATCCAAAAATCTAATTGTTTTCTACTTGGTCAAAGCTCATTCCAATGGGGATGATTAGTCTTGACGTGCAGCAGAGGCCAAGGTCATCTACTGTAATGTGGATTTGAAGACATCAAAATAACGATTATGAAAATATGGATTTCATAGATTTAAGATACCAAGCTGATTCACAGCGATGACCTTATTAGACTAAAATCGATTTCATATGCAGCATAGACAAGTAATGGATTGCTTGCATTTTGTTGTTTTATGGGTTATTCTGAAAGCATTTGCTTTGTCACTGTATGTCATATTGAAGGAGAAGTTTAAAAAAGGTAACATTCAAAGAAAATAAAGGGGTGTACTAGCAAATATCTATTGGATTGGCTCATTCTACAAGAGAAGGATCCACAGAGGATACAAACTGATATGCATAAATCAACAAGTGAATAAAGAAATAACAGTTAACCTCTCAAGTACATGTAGCTCCACACAAAGTAAAATTTACATGCCTTTTGACTCTTTTTTATTTGTTTAAAGATAATGTCTACAAAGACATTGCTAAATGTTTTTAAATTACTTTGGCTTTATTAAAGAGTGATCAATAAACCAATGAGACTTGATTTAAGTTTTAAATTAAATCAAAGATAAATGAAATAAATTCAGAGATAGAAAAGATCACAAAATTCAAATCGTGTGCCAAAATAAACACAGAATCGATTCTTGTTTCGGATCTTTTCCGTCAGTTTCCGAGCATTAGCTGACAAGCGATTTTCAGATAAAGAACTGCGCAGTCTCATCTCAAATATGTTGTCGACTTAGTGCTAAAAGGTTTTACCTCAGTTTAGTTTGTAAAGTGACTTCACAGTCTTACGTATTTGCGTAATTTACCTTCTTCCATATCCGTTTGAAAATCATCTCTATGTACCCTATGTTAGCTTCACACTAATGATAACAATAATGATAAAACGCTTAGGTCTATGGGTTAATTAATCAAAAAATAAAGAGCCGAAGATGCATATTAAACTAAACTCATGTTCAACAAACGCTTCGAAAACTGTACTGTTTTCATCTTCAGTGCTATCGAATACAAAAAGCCTTTTATTAAAGCATTTCTTTTCACAAAAAAAACATTTTTTTATCATTCAATAGCATGTACCCAAACAACAAAATCGGTCATTTTTTACATTGATTCAACGTTTACAGAAGTTAAATCAATGCAAAAATGACCGATTTTGCTGTTTGGGGGTGAAAGCAGTTAAGTTTTTAAAATGTTTGTTAAACGTGACTTCAATGTCTACGTTTCTGTATACGAAGGTTCTAACATTCGTTGTATGCAAGCTTACGTGCGACCTTTGATAAACTAGAATCAGTAGCGCACCCAGCATGGGGCTAAGGGGGCTCAAGCCCCCTCCAAACCCGCCACAAAAAATGAAGTTTTTGACTTTTGTATGTACCCATTTAGGCTATACCTTTTGCTTACAGGTTAGATATGAATAAGACACAACAATACAACAGGGCTGAGCATTATAACAATATATATTTTACATATTTACAAATAGTTTTAACAGTCGAACAGTCGGCTTTAAACTTTAAGCCCTTATCAGGAATCTGAAAATAACTAAAAAATACAATAAATTTCAACTTCTTGAAGGTAAATTTACATTAGGAAAGGCAACTACATAAATAACTACAAAAAAATTTGCACCACAGGGAACGTGACAAATCAAGTAACTTAAATGTTGAGGAGAATGGACGCGCCTCCAGCAAATAACTGTTTGTTTAAATGTGGGTTGTAGCGTTAATAGTGCTTCCTGAATTTTGGTGTCAAATTGGGATTTGCCTTTGCGTAAAATTTTAAATGAGTCAGCAGAGAATTTTTGACCCGCCATGATATGGTCTTTGGTGGTACTTTTCTTCAAGTCCCTAAAATTGAGATGCTCCCGTACGCTCGTCGAATCACACGGACATGCAAAACTGTATACCACATTTGAGCAGAGAGACGAAGGCCTCTGGGACTTTAATTGAAAATACGAACTAATTTTAAATGTTTTGTAAGTAGGAAAAATGTCCACATCAAATTTAAATGTTTACAAAATTAGTGTTTTGTTTCAAACTGTTTTCGTGCTAATTGTTGTTTTCGCACTTATTTGAGTTGGCAAACGGAAAGCTAATTCTATTTTGTCATACATGACGAAAAAGTCGAGATCTATAAAAGATTGCAAGAGTGGACGTAGGGATGAGGATGCTGATGGTGCTAGTATAGCATGGGGTTCACTAGGCCAACTTTTAATCTGATTGAGAGAACGAATCCTGATGTATCGGCAACCGGTGGGTTGTGGGCCGTGAGTGCCTTTGAATATTAATCAAAGGGATGGGCATTGGTCTACTGTCACTATTGTCGCAAATCACTCGGCCAACATTTCTAAATTAGCCCCCCCCTACATTTTTTTCTGGATGCGCAGCTGACTAGAATACTAGATGCGTAACTCGTAAAATTTTCGAGCGTTTCCTATGTTGTCCAGTATCTCAAAGTGTTGTTGGTTGGCAGCTTGCTTTATTTTGGTAAAAAGTATATAAAAATGGTATTCGCTGCCTGCCATGGCACGTCTTTAAAAAATTTTTCATCTACCCTAGACAGAGTGACCGCCAAGACGTTCAAAGACATTTAAATTGTTTGAAGCAATTTCAAAAATTTGAGAACCAATTATTTTTAAAGGTGTCTAAAACACTTTTGCTGTTTTAATGTCACCGCTTTTATAGTCAAATCAATCGAGTCTAAGCTCCTCTTCTGCTTCCAATATGGCGCCTCAGAAAGGTCATCGGGATGATCAGTCTTGACGTGAAGCAGAGGTCAAGTTCATCTGATGTGGATTTGATTTTGATTTTATAGATATCTTTAAAAGGATTCTTTCACTCTGTCGTTGTAGGCAATCCAATTGATGAGCAACTTTAAGGAAAATAATCTGCACTTCACTTAAATTAAAATGTCAATTTCGCACAAAGCTGCTAGGAATCCCCACTTAGGCCCACATACAGCAGTTCGGATGATGTAGGCCAGGCATGGCCAAATGGCGGATCGTGATCCGGTTCCGGATCTTTTCAACTTTTTGTGGATCTTTCAAGTTGGCTCTGAAAAAAATTTCAAAGTATTTATTTTAAAAAGTGAATAAAAAAATAACAGTTAACCTCTCAAGTACATGTAGCTCCACACAGAGTGAAATTTACATGCCTTTTGACTCTTTTTTATTTCTTTAAAAGTAATGTCTAAAAAGACATTATTGACCCAAAAAGAATGACATCTAAAAAGACATTATGAAAAGTAACTACGGACAAAGGCCAGTGTTTCGATCTTCCGATCTCTTCAGCGTAGTAAAGTGAAGGTGGAAAGTTGTCTTGAAGTGTTGGTTGAGGTGATGATTTGAACCTTGAGTGATTGTTGTGAGACAATGAGACTGGATTTAATATTTAATTTCGGACTCGAGCGAAACGTAATTTTACAACCTATTGGAAGGTGTGATTTTTTTGAGAGAATTTGTGCTGAGGAATGACTGGAATTTGTTAAAAATAAAAACTAGAAATAAAGACAAGAATTTGCAACTGAGCTAGGACATAACAATCATCTGAGATGGATCTAAAATACAAGAAATTAGATACAAGTGGCACATAAAAGTTATCATAAAAACATCTATAGATGTTTGCTGGTACACCCCTTCATTTTCTTTGAATTTTTATACTTTTATGTGCCACTTGTACCTAATTTCTTGTATTTTAGATCCATCTCAGATGATTGTTATGTCCTAGCTCAGTTGCAAATTCTTGTCTTTATTTCTAGTTTTTATTTTTAACAAATTCCAGTCATTCCTCAGCACAAATTCTCTCAAAAAAATCACACCTTCCAATAGGTTGTAAAATTACGTTTCGCTTGAGTCCGAAATTAAATATTAAATCCAGTCTCATTGTCTCACAACAATCACTCAAGTTTCAAATCATCACCTCAACCAACACTTCAAGACAACTTTCTACCTTCACTTTACTACGCTGAAGAGATCGGAAGATCGAAACACTGGCCTTTGTCCGTAGTTACTTTTCATAATGTCTTTTTAGATGTCATTCTTTTTGGGTCAATAATGTCTTTTTAGACATTACTTTTAAAGAAATAAAAAAGAGTCAAAAGGCATGTAAATTTCACTCTGTGTGGAGCTACATGTACTTGAGAGGTAAACTGTTATTTTTTTATTTACTTGTTGATTCATTCATATCAGTTTGTATCCTCTGTGGATCCTTCTCTGGTATCATGGGCCAATCCTATAGATGTTTGCTGGTAGGCTATTTTTTTAGTGCATAAGGCTTTTAGTCCATAAGTCCATAACCTATATATTTTTAAGGCTTTTATCAGGGATTCATAGTATAGGGATCGCCAACTCGGCTGGATGTCTGACAAGCGGAGTGTAAAAGTGTTGCCAGATATTTTTTTAAATTTTTAGAAAAACTGTTTTTTTGGCATTTTTAAAGAGTAGTGGTTGCCCAAAGCTTGTCCATTTAAAACTAACCTGAAGTTTAAAGTTGCACAAGATTGAGAAAATAGTTTGTAGTTGTTTTACTTTGCAATAAGAATGTGAATTTATGCATAAAATTTAAATAAAACTTTGAAAGAGAGGTTAACTTTGCAAAAAATATAATAGTTACCTGTGTGAATCGTTGTTTTCAGCAATGAATTTTGTGAAAAACAACTATAGAACACGACTTACAAATACTTATCTTCATGAACTTGTAAGAATCGCTGTAAGTAGCAGGAAACCACGTTTCGATAGTATTGTGAAATCAAAGCCCACTTATCATTTTTCTTACTAATACCAGACCTGTTTATTACAGCACACGCCTTGTTTTAGATGTACACAAATAATTGCATGTTTTTTGTATGATACAAAAGGAAAAATGCACATCTTCAGCTCATTGTGGATCTCAGTTGTCAGATTTGGCGGTTGTGGATCATGATGTAGGCTATAGTAAAATTAGACTTTTGAAAATAACTTTCAAAAAATAATTGACGCCATTGATGATAAAAAAGTGATTTCTTTATCCTTGCGGTGGGGTAATGTAGCCTAATATATACACCTATGCAAAGTATATTCAGTCATGTAGTAGGCTATGTAAACTAGGCAGAATTTGAAACATTTAAATAAATTGAGATACAAATACAACATTAAAGCATTGAATTAAAATAAACAAGCTTTTGATTTGGAGTTACACATAAAGCGTCAAGCCAGGTTCATATGCAAACACAAAAACGACCGATGTTTTCTATCGTTGTGCTTTTTTGTGTATTTAAGTATGGTGAATAATGAAGGTGCGATATGTAGCTGTAGGTGCAATATTATAGAATAATGTCTTCTGTAGTCTTATTCAGAAATGCACAAGTAGTTAAGTAGTATGGAGTTTTATTATTTCTTCTATAAAACATCTACAGTATATTCTTATTGAGAACTCCTGCAAGAAGTCAGCAAAGGATTTTTTTTTTGCAGAATAAACTTGATTCTAAACCATGTGGTAGGCTATTGCTTCACTATTTTTGCGTCTTTTTTAACAGCAAATTAGCAAATTGACATTCTCCTTAGCAAAGCTTTGTCATAAACAACGTGTTTAATTGAAGCTTGTTGTGATCCAACCTAGAATGTCTCAAAGCATAAAAATAAATTGAAGTTTCATGTTAGTTTCATTTTTGCAAACAGCAAAAGCTGGAACGAGACAATGCAGATTTCAATGAAGTAAAAAAAAAGTGCAAAGTACAAAAATCGATATATGTTTGATAACTGGCCTTAATACTTGGTAGCTCAACTTAGACAAATAGCCTAATTGTTATTCTGTAGTAAAGACTTTTCAAGTTATAACGTAAAATTTGAAAAAAATAATATTTACAATTCTATAACGATTTCAAAAAGAAAAAAAGCAGCTAATCATGAATCTATTATGCATTTGTTTTTAATGTTTTTCATCCAGGCTGTTCCATGTAGAAAGCATAGAACTGTACGGAACGCACAAATAACAAGCGGATTCATTTGGTTTTGCGGACTTTGCTTTATTGTTTTTCCGCTTTTGTACCGTTTCACAATTTCAGTGGAAGGCGGAAGGTATGAAAAATCTGTTTTAACAAAAAGCTTTCAAACTTATGTCAATATATGACTTTAAAATCATTTACAAAAGTTAAACCTACAGTGTTGAATCAGGGTGATAATAACATCAGAGGGATAGCCTACTAATGAGAATTGTTTATAAATCAGATTAAAGTTTAAAACAAATCCTTGTACTGTATGTTTTAAAACTTTAATGCAACAGAGCAGTGTTTCTTGTCAGGTCATGTTATTGTCACAGCGTTCAGAAATAAAAATGTCAAAACTTGGAATTTACTGTAAATAACCGTTTCCACATCACCCGTTTCGTATCGAATACTGGTAGTTTACTATTCATTTATAAACCTTTCCTACAGCCTGTTTTAGCTTTACTGCGATCATTGGAAGATTCTTATTCAAGCAGAATTAACTGGAATAAGAACCTACTACTGCTTCCAAATAAGGGTGAAACAGTCCGTTAAGATTTTTAGGTGAATAGTAACTGCATTTGATACAATTCGCTCTACTTGGCTTTTTTACGTAGCATTGAACACTTTTTTGTAATATTGATAGTACAGTAGGCTACTGCAGCCTATTTATTGTTATATCTTCGGTGTCAATGATAACACAGCAACTTCTAATAGTTCTGTTCTCCAGAACGGTTTGCTCGTGGAAGTTTCCTCCAGATCTTAACATAACGCTGAACCTCATCTACAACATCCTGCGATCCGGATTTGGCTTTTTTCTTCCTCTTCTTGTCATCGTTTTCTGTTATTGTGATCTCATTGCTTACGTACACAGGCGAAACCAGGCGAAAAAGCGAAGCATTAAAGGCGGGTAAAGAAACCTATGCGAACCGATATTCTGCAACATTTGAAACTTGTTTTCATTCCCAATAGCCGCTTAAACGTTCGAGGAATGTAATGTTCAAATTTTGTTTCTTGAGACATCACAACAAAAAAACTGCAACGACAAATGCAGTTTTTAACATTTGTGCATCGAGGAAAGTGTTAGATAAACTTCTGTATTTATCCTTAGGTTTTAAATACATTGATTGCATTCTACGGAAAGAAAAATATGCTGTCAAACATGTCATGTTCATTATGTAGTATACAAAAATCTTATATACAGCCGCTCACAGTTAAGCTTTTATCCAAACAAATTTTTGTCTGTTTTAGAGTTCGTCCGCTCTGTTAGCTTAGTGATTAAACGCTCGGCTTAAGATCACGAGGTGCAGGTTCAGTTTTCGGGGAGTGTGCTTAAGCAACGTACTTCAGGACTGCTCTCCATTCAGCGGTACCTAGTGAATGGAATAATTCCCCAGCAACAACACTTCAACAACAGTCGGAAACTTCACTCTGTCAATCTCGGTAACCAGGCCTGCGTCAAGAGCCTCTACAAGTATGCGAAACTACCAGGAATAACCTATCAAGGCTTTGTCAGTTCGAGGATAAAGATTCAAAACCAAACCAGGGTAGGGTACGGTATTGTTGAACGTATTTTGTTTTGGCGTTGCAGAAAATATTTGTAGGCAAGTACATTAAAGTCTATAGTGGTCCTATATGTTTTGCTTTGATCAGCAGAGAACCGTGATTTCACTTTAGCTGCGGCTTTCATAAACACGTAATCAACTTAAGAAAAACGATGAATGATTGTTTCAAATAACAAATGTTAAAAGCATCTTCAACAGCTACTTGATCTTTTTTGCAAACTTGAGACAACAGAAAAGTCTTTCTTGAATTCTATTTCTTAAATGATCGCAAAATGACAACTAGGTAATTATTTTAATCAAACAACCGTCAATTTAATAAAAAGGTGTAATATTTCAAAATTTAACAGAATTGGCTTTTACTGTATCATTAAATGAGTTTTAAATTTGACAGCCTCATTTAGCTGACGTTAAGTTCAATTTACCTGCATGGAGCCAATCTTGTTTGAAGTTAAAAACTTCAAAAGAAATTTAGGCTATATTTAATTGATTTTCTTTTTTTGTTCTGTTACTCTAAATTGCTATAAATAGTGTTACCAAATAAAAGCAAAAATGTCTACCCAAAAAACGTTTCTATAACGTTAATCAGCAAAGCTTAATTTCTCATTAGATTAACTGTGGACTGTGGTGGCATTAGTTGCACTGCTGCAATGGTTTATATTTTGTTTTATTTTTAAGTTTTATTATTATGCAGTGTTGCCGTTTACTTTCCAATCATCGAGTGATTTAATTTTTTGCAGAAAGCAACAAATTGACTTCCATGGTCCTTGTTATCATTTTTTGCTTTGTCATTTGTTGGATGCCCAATCAGGTAAGCTTTGGTGTGCTTGCCCTGCTTCTTCACCACAGGAGTCGACAAACTTTTTGCCAAAAGGCCAGATAGCTTGTAAGGAATTGAGATATCAGGACCGGGCACTCAACTATAACGTCATAGAAGAGGACACCAGAATAACCAAAGCAAGACGCTATTAACAAAACAGCCCTAACTTTGCGCTCCAGTGCTCTGGCCATCATAATACAGGAATTATATAAACACTTTCGTAGAAGGAAGGCACGTAGCACATTTGTGTGATTCTTGAATCTGCTTCACATTTACAATTCAGGTTATCCTTGTTTGGTTATCACTACTATCACATTTGCATACCCAATGTCTTTTTATACGTCTTTGTGTTTCGACTGTTTTAAAAATTGTCATTTTTCTGCAGATAACAAACTTTGTAATTTTTCTCATACATGCTCATGTGATCGACTGCCAATGGGACACAACTGATTTTAACCAAACTTTTGTAGAATTCCATCTGATCAACGTGACCACACCGCAAACCTTTGTAAGTGACAATAGGGAAATCTTACTGAAAAGACAACAAAAAGCGAAAAATCGAGCAGTGTATCCATGGAGCTATTGATGACGTCTAACGTTTATTTGAAATGCAAAAGAGAGATAATTACTTTTAGTAAACCATAACTCAAGTAGCCTACTGTAGTTGGATTGTTTTTTTTTAAATAAGAAAAGATTTTTTAAGCATAAATAAATATAAAAATGGTGATGCTAACTTTTTACTTGAAGCTGGTTGCTTTCCTGTCTCACCAGCCTATCTTTCCTATACCGATAGAGATGATGCAACGTCGAAAATCACTTCTTTTTGTATATTTAGTTAACGTCTGCATACGTTGAATCAATGCAAAGAAGACTGATTTCGTGACAGGACACACCAAACTAATCGAAAAAACAAAGAAGTTGTTGCTTTAGCCAGTTTTTTGGCTGTCTATTGAAATTTTAGTTCACTTTTTAGATTGAATCAACTGCAATTTCCATTTCTGCTCCCTTGCAAAGAACATTTTTAAGCACGTCCAATGCGACTGAAAAAGGCGGAGATATGTTATCACACATGTCTGCCAGCTTCCTCTGCAATGGGTGAGTGCGATTTTTCTTTCCTCTCTATTTTTTTACTTACTCATTTAATGGCAGATTCATTTTGACTATTTTATTAAAAAAAGTGACTTTTTAATGTGAAACGATTTAGCAGCAGTAGTGTTAAACTATATTTTTTGTTTTTATAATTTTGTAATAACTTATTATGTTGTAGTAAACATTTGCAATAGTTGTTGTTTACGTAATCTCAACTGTGCTTAATCTTCTCCAAAACTTCCAAATTTTCTCACTCGCAAGTTTATTTTTCCGGGGTTCTTTAAATGTTCTCAAATTAGAAAGGATTTGCTAACCTGGCAACACTGGTGGGTGTGCTGTAACAAACAAGAAGAGGCAGGCATCGACAAAAGCTGAGTAGCACTCACTGAGAGGCTAGTAGCGTTGATAGGGGGGGTCCAAGTGTACTTTTGAACGTAGGTCCGGGATAATTTTAGGGGCACGGAACTTTTCCAAGAGGCTCGGGAACTTGTGATACCACCGCGTGTTCTTTGGATATAAATAATGCGATTTTCTTAGAATTGTTTTGATTTGGAGCCCGTGAGTCTCATTGGTACCGGTCCCAAAGTATTCTCTTAACGGCCCTGCAAAGAGGTACTTTGCGATTGTAGATTATATCTATTGCGTAAACACCGGCTATCAGCTGAAAATAAAAACGAGGTTGGCCGCACGCATCTAATGGTTTTTATTACATTTTGACGGTGTGTGTAACAGAAATTTTGCATAATTTATAACTGGAATGCAAAAGAAATAAAAAAAACATTGTACCAACGATGATTAGATTTTGTAAGTTGTCTAAAAATCACAAATTAGTTTTTATAGAGTAATCTTGCTGCATAAATAATTAATTTACAACTTTTTTATCATTAAAGAAGAATTCTGAACTCTAAATTAGCAATGGAAAAAACGGATAATGGTGGAAATTGCAGACTAATTATGCTTAGAAACATAAACTTTCTCTTCCACTGTGTATTAAGCCTACATTTCACTATGGTTTCGTCAACTACAATTAGACTTATATACTACAATTAGACTTATATCAGTTTAAAAGCATTCCTGAACCTATCTATTAGGAGGCACTTGGTCAAGTCCCCCTTCAAAACGGAGAAGACTCCAATTTTTCTCATTGTTGTAAAATTCTTTTGCTCGTTTCTCTTGGTTTATCCCATTGCAGTAGTCGGAATTGAGTTGATTAATTTCAGTCTTAATAGAGGTATGAGGTGAAGCAAGCCTTGATATAGGAAGGTGGCACATCTTCAACTGATTTTCGAAAGTTTGTTGCTATGCAAAAATCATAAAAAAGCACAAGACGAATATTTTGTGTTCACTGTGTCTCAAAACCATTGTGAAAATGGCAAGAAGTAATATTCGCAGCAAATTTTCAAATGTGTAAATAAATTGGTTTATCATGTATCCGAAGTCTCTCTCAATTCGAACAGTAGCTTACCTGCTTTATCTTAATTTACATATAAAGAGTAGGCTACTTACAATTTGGTCAAAAAGAAATCACGTCTTCAAATAGATGGAAAGGAACAGTGGCAGCTTTAGCTGAAAATAAAACATCAGCCTACTTTATTAGACCACAAAATATTCAAAAGTGACAAAATCAAAATAAAACTTGTTGAAAATTTTGAGGCAAGTTTCCAGACCTCTATTCAAGCTGTTTCATTCATCGGATCTCAGCTTTTACATTGTCCATTCTCTTTTGCAAATTTTGCTTCGTCAAACTTACTGCGCTCACCAAATTGTTTTCTGGATCTTGGTTAATCATGCCGGTAGTCAGTTTGAGACAAATTTTTGACCCTCTTAATCAAACTTGTTGAACACTTTGTATCAAACTGTTGAAAACGTACTTAAAATTTCAAACCTTGAAAATGTTTCTCCAAACTCCACATGTTACATAGTTCACATTACTAGTTTCAATAACTAATTCTTTTCAACAAAGAAACATAAAGATTTGCACCTATAATTTAATATAAAGGCCTCAGCTTCTTAACACTTTTTTGAAAGGGGGTCGAATCAAGGCCAGGTATAGCCAGGTGTTTTTCAGCAAACTTTTACTGTCAAACGCTCGTCATTATAATCTAGTTGCTTATTATAGTTCATAATGGCGTTAATGTTTTTGTAGCTTTTACGACCTGCACTTCTTCACTGTTTGTCTCGGTTTCTGTAACTCAATGATGAATCCGCTTGTTTATTCGTTCATGGGAGTCAAGTTTCGGAGCAAATTGCGACTTTTGCTGACCTGGAAATCTGACCGAACTAGTTTCTATACGAAAGGAAATAGGTAATTTAATCGTTTTGGTGCTAGCCTATATATGTTTAAATTTAGAGAATTCCATTTAAAATTATTAGATGTGGTAGTTCATTAATTGACTAAGACTCATGGCCGTGTGAGCACCATCTCTGGCCCCTCTTGAAATCTACTTGTGGGCTCCTATGTTTAGTGATCGCCCCTTAAAATAGGACCAGAAAGCATTTAGGGCCGCATAATTTTTCTATGTGGGAAACAAATTTGCATTCATCATTTTAGCAAAGAGTAGCCTATACAACTTTTAAGATTTTCTAGAAAAAATAGTTAATAGGTGGATCTAGAGAAAAGTTGGAGAAGGACCAGATTTTTAAAAAAGCAAATTTTATATGATAAATGAACAATGCAAGACTTAATGGCCTATCTGAAAAATTAAAATTGAAATGGGGAATGGGGGAATTAGCCCCAGACAATTTTGAGAAATACAATCTTGTTTTGGTCACTTTTTAGGAGCAAAATGTTTTTTTTTTATCAAGATGCACACTTTATATGAAGACCGAAATCATGAAATTAAAATTGGATTGGGGTAGAAGTTTTGGTTGAAAATTTAAGTTGGCCTACCATTTCGAAAAAGAAATCATTCACGGCTACAGAAACATTTCAATAATTTCTTTCTTGAAAGTTTGTATAGTCTAGTTTGGTGTTGCCTTTCAGCAGGCTAAAACTTCGAAGTTTATCTGAGGAGTACCTTCACCGATACCATTCATATTAAATTGAAATTTATTAATTGAATTGTTAATCAACTAGGCTATTTGAGTGAGCGGTGTTTACTTTGGAATATTGCATCATTTTGTTAGTTTTTTGGGACCTAAGAAACTTTTCTTTTCCTTAATCCCCATCTATGCATGTCTAATGTCGACGGAGGTGAACAAAATGTGTTTGAGTTGAGCGAGTAAAGCAAGCGCGGTACATGTGAAATTACAAGCCGAAAAACATTGCACGAAGAAAATATGAGTGTGCTCCTAGGCAGAGGTGGGCCCTCAGTCGGGGGTTTGAAAAGCAGTAAATTACTGCCTTGCATACGTAAGCTATTGAATATTGAGCTTCTGTAGCAGATATTTTATTTTTTAAACAGTCCAAAAACTTTAAACAAACTAAAATGAGTGGGCCCCTAATCAGCCGTGGCCCCTCTTGGCCGGGAGGTGCGGGGGTGATTAACACGGCCCTGCTCAGAGTAGACCCATAAATCGATCATAGACTATAAGTTCTTGGTAGTTTGTAATGGCGAAAATTTATGCATAATATTTTGTTTCATAACCCTTAGGATAGAGCTATTTTGCGTCAAAACTTGCAGCGAAAGTTTATGGAGTTCCACAAAAATCACATCGGTGAAGAAAACAAGTAGAAAATCGTTCAGCCATGAAAGGATGTTTTCAAATGAAAAAAGGTCTTCTACGCCTAAACACGATCTACAACTAATTCCAAAGGAAATGCAGACGACGCATCCATTATCAGCCAAAGTCTCTGGATAGGAATCAGCCGCCTAAAGTCTTCAACAAAGTAACAACTATGTTGTGATATGTTACTGTGGTAGCGCAACATCCATCTTAAAGCGCTTTACGTGTATGCACCACAATAACACATAGCCCAAAGTAGGATACAGAATACCGAAAAGTTTAAAAGCTCATCAGCATTAACCTATAGGCTACTCTTGTTTTTAACATAACTTATGTACAGTATTTTATCGTAAAGATTTCTAGTTTAGCTCTAAATTTAATGTTTATGCGCTGAATCAGACAATAATGCCAGAAACTTAAAAATTACTGAAACTTAAATTTGTTTACTGACGTTTTAACAACCATAACAACGCGCATCCTCGGAGCGGGTAACCTTAGTCGCTATGAACTCAAGTTGCTTATTGCCATGGTACGCGAAACGCCAGTAATGCAATAAATGTTTCTGAGATTACTTTCTTACCCAATAAGAACATAAAATTAAAAAAGATTAACGTCTTTTGTTTGAAATTGGAAATGATAGGCCAACGATTTTCAAAATGGATGTAATAAGTTACACAATTGAGTTTTGATTTGTCCAGGTTTTAGGTCATTTTAAGCTATATCACCTACATCTACATAAAGGTGATTTTTATTTGTAGTAGATAACTATATAAGCCCTGATAACTAAGTTTGTTAGCGAATGACTTCGTGAAGAAGCTTCACGATCATGCGGCGCTGGTTCGACTCTCGGGGTGTGCGCTTGAGCAACGCATTCTAAGGACTGCTTTCCGTTCAGAGGTAACTAAAGGATGGAATAATTCCCCGGCAACAACATTTCAACAATCGGAAACTTCATTATCTGTCAACCTCGGTAACCTGCCCTGTGTCTAAAGCATCTACAAGTATGCGCAACTACTACGAATAACCTGTCAATGCTTTGTCAGTCCGAGGATAAAGATTCAAAAACCAAACCAACTAACCATTTTAAGTCGTCTATTGTGAAGGATACGGTGTAGTAATAAAATTATGAGCCTATAACGTAATGGAATTTTTTCATCAGTGAGTTGGTATGCTATAAGGACATGGTAACACCGTAATGTTGGGCTATGCAAAATTTGTTTTGGGCTAAAACCATCTCCTTTTCTTGAACTGCAAAAGTGGATTATTATCTCAAGATGAAACGAAGCAGCTTAATTTATAGTTGCAGTCTCTCACTGGTTTGTTTATGGTGTATATTTGGCCAGAGTGGTGATGTGATTTGAAATTGGTTAGCTTTGTCGAAAGATTGATGAAATTTGTAGGCCTAGTGCTTTCTCCACTAAATGCAATTCATATTTTCAGAAGATCTGAAAAAAAACATGGAGCTTTCTTCGTTCAAGATTATGTCGTATCACTGTCCTATTATTGAATACAATCTTTACTTCATGAAGACAACTTTTGGTCAAGAGAAACATCGAGAGTTGTTTACAAATGACAAAACTGATTCCATGTTGCCAGTAACATTGACATGGGGGTTCAGGGAGTACTTTTGGACCCGGAATAATTTTTAGGAGCCTGGAAACATAAAGAAACCACAGTATTCTGTGGATGCATTTCGTGTTTCTTATAAATATGTTGATTTAAAACCCAAATACCTCATTGGTATCGAACCTAAAATATCCGCTTAACGGCCCTACGCGTTGCCCTCATATAGAAGTTAGATGACATTTTTGGCTTTCGGTTCCGATAAGCCCCGTAACCTGCAACTCTTGATAGACAATGATTGTTCAGCTTTCGAAGTATTTCAAACTGACAGCAACAAGTATTCGACGAGCCAAAGAGGGCTTCCTTGAAAAGGGCTAACATGTGTATGGCCGAAAACGTTCGTAGTTGATGTATCATGTTAAATGTTGTGTGGTTGCTTGATTTTATCTGTCTATGAGTCAAAAGGAGTCGAGAAAATTTATTTCTCAATTTTTAATCTAACAATTAGGCCTAATATACGTTACTGTAGGCTACTTTAATAGGTTACCGGTACAAAAAAAATTTGTTACTTGAATTCTGTTACTGTAGGCTACTATTAGAAAGAAGATCATATGGCTTCTTAGATAAATACTCAGATTTATAAACGAAGAAACGGTCAAGCAGCAATGACAACTGTGCGGTTGAGTGACACACTTCAAGGATAGCTCTCGCTTCAACGACAATTAGTGGATGGAATCATTTTATAGACAATACACTTCTACAAGAGGAGTCTTTACACTGTCGACCTTGGTGGCCGAACATGCGTTTGTGTTTCAAATCCTCTACAAGTATGCCAACACGAAACTGCCAAGGCTAAGCTTCCAAAGTTGCTCAATCAGTCCGAGGATAAAATATTTCAACAACAAGTCTATAAAGATAGTTTTTAACAACTGCGGTAGAAATACGGTACATTAGTAGGCTACCAAATACCGGGAAAAAAGTGGGGAATGTAATGTCTTTGTTGCTTTTATTTGTGTTAAGTTCAGATCTTGCTGAATTGGTAGACTAGAACAGGGTTTCCCAAACTGTGGTCCGCGGACCATTGGTGGTCCGCGACGACTGCACAGGTGGTCCGTGGCGATACAACAAGAAACTAAAAAGTCACACATATACGTTGTACAGTACGTATCCTGTCAAAGATAATTGCCACAGTTCTTTACAACTTAAATGATTTCGAAAGCTTTTGCTATCCAGTAGGCCTATCGTAAATCTTACTTGTTGCACCTTCGTTGCCGTTAAAAAGTTGTTTAAGAAAAATTCTCGTATTCTTCAAAACAAAATAACAGCATTCATAAAGAAACTCAACATATGGAAAACAAGGATAAATAATAGTAGCCTATATTGTGGATATGTTTCCTGTTCTGTGTGACTACATTACCAACAAATCCTTAATTAATACAGAGTTGATTTTCTCTGACGTTACACAACATTTGGAATTGTTTTCTGCACACTTTATTTTAAGAAGTACTTTTTAAAAGAGACATATGAGAATTTTGACTCAATTTTAAACCCTTTTATTGTTACAAAGTCTGATCTGTCAGGACGCGAAGAAGAAGAATTAGGGAACGTTTAAATATTACGTAACGCCTTCGAGGGGGAGGGAGGGGTTTATGCAAAGCGTTACGTTAGCGTCACATCGGGGGGGAGGGGGTTCAAGCAAAACGTTACGTAACGCTTTCGAGTACGGAATGGTAGTTTTTTGTGCTGAATTCGTAGTGAAAAAGCGTTACATGGGGGAGGGGGGGATTGAAAAAAGCGTTACGTTGGCGTTACATGGGGGAGGGGGGGGGTCAAAAATTCGGAAAAAAAGCGTTACGTAATATTTGAACGTTCCCTTAGTCGAATTAACATCTGATCGAACTTTAATGCTTAGTTTCAATCAAACAGCTATTGCATGTTGCATCTTTCTGGTTGAGTGTTGTGGAGGAACACCCATTGCTGTCGCAAAAGGCAACTAAAATTTTATTGCCTTTTACCACGACCTACATGTGTAAGACAGCATTTTCAGCTCTTACCAACATGAAGACAAAATATAGGTCCAGACTTTCCGTGGACCCTGACTAACGAGTTTGCCTTTTACAAACAACTCCGAGAATTGATGACTAATGCAATAAGAAACAATCCCATCCGTCCCATTGATGTTGTCAGTTTTTAAACAAACAAAATTCGGTTTTATTCCTTTTTATCTTTGTATTGGGGGTCCGCGAATAAACAGATTCACAAATAGTGGTCCGTGGCCCAAAAAAGTTTGGGAAATCCTGGGCTAGAAGACAAGTAGGATGAAAAACTCAAATTAGCGAATATTCTGGTGACGTGACAACCAAAAAAAATCAATCAGGTTTGCAGCTCTGACAGTTTATGTAGTAGCCTATAGCTCAGGGCTTCCCAAACTTTTTTGCTCGCGACCCCTTTTAATTTTCTACAACTTTTCGCGACCCTTCACGGTCAAAATGATAAATAGTGCGAAATATAGCCTACATCTGTGATATTGATGGAAAGGTTTTCAAATGAAAACTTAAAACAAGCTAACGGTACTCAACTCAATGACTGCTACTTTACAGTTTACACGCAGCCTACTGGAAACAAAACAAAGAACCAAACACATTTATTCAGGTGGATATGAGTGTGATGGATGCGACCGTTTTCTGCTACAAAGCAAGTCCAGCAGTGGCATAATTGGCTAATGTTGGTCCCAAGGCGGTTTCAATGTTGCTTAGTTTTGATGGTGCCTGTTCGTCAACATTAAAAACGCTGACTCGCACAAATTGACGCCGTATAGGCTCCAGCTCGTGTCCGAGCATTGGTTTTATTTCCAGTCGGATGTGGCTTTGGAGGCCTAGTCTACAGTGGAAAAGACGTGGCCAAAAGTCATATTGTATGATCTTTGTAATTGCGCCATTGGTGAGACGATCCTCTCAACGAGTAGCCTACCCAGCATGTGTCTGTTTCCTCTGCTGGAAATTTTCAAGACAAATACGTCAAGACAAACTACACGAGTGCGGTTAGGCCTACCGCTGAATCAGGTCATGATAGATATTCCGCTCTAACGTTAAGCCAAAAAGCGTGAAGGTTTTTTTGCATAAAATTTATAAATTTCCACAAAATTTAAACTTTAAGTCAGAAAATAGATCAGTAATTTCTTTCTGAGAGAAGTGCTCGGTAGGTTAGCTAGGCTACTTTGCTTTTGCGTTGCAAATAGGTTTTGGATTCAATATAATTTGGTATTGTCCAATTCTGGAAAAAGATACTTCTGAAACTGTCAACAGATTTGACAAACGTTTAATAACCAAAGGCTAAATGACATTTGATTTCACATCATTGTTAACCAAAAACTTTTCAGTTAATGAGAACATTTCAAATGAATCATTTTCAACTTCTTGTTTCCAGACGTTTAATGTGTTGAAGAGCGCTTTAATTTTAAATTTCAATGTAAAACAAATGTAAAAACATAGATGTTTTCTCTATTAAAAGGGCAAATGAAGTTCGTTCAGTTAAGAAAATCTGATAAATAGCTTAATTTCAAGAACCAGATGTCATTGCGAAAATGATGGGCAAAGTCTGCATTTTTTTTCGTTAGAGAAATCACGACTTCAATTTTAACTAATAGCACTAATAATACTTTTTAGCTTCAACTTTTGAAAGCCATCTTACTTCACATTGCAATAAAAGGGTTTTGAATTTCGATTCCGTTTTATCACACCAATTTGCGAAAATACCTGTAGCCTACTGGGTGCGTTACTCTCAACTTGTTTGGTTACAGTTAATAACTTGCACAAAAGTATTAATATGCAGTACTTTGAGTAAAATTGGCACACTCTCTGCGACCCCTGAAGTTCGTTACGCGACCCCACAAGGGGTCGCGACCCCCAGTTTGGGAAGCCCTGTTATAGCTAGTAGCCCTGTTTTAATCCGGTGGTGTAATAATGTGATGGTGAGCTTAACGGGATAATAAAGAAAAAGCGGTGGGAGAAATCTACGTGTAACGACTTTGTAACCTACTTTCGTTGGAAGCATTCAACATAACAGCTCATGAACAATATCATGCCCGGAAAATTAAAAAACATTTCGCAGATCCCGAAGAGTTCTAGGACAACACTCACAAACTTCCGATGGGCTGCAAGGTTTCCGCTGGGAAGCTTTGTGAAATAGCAGATCGACTTGGCACAAGGAACGATGTAAAGTGAATATACAGCTACTGTGTCTTTGAACCTACCTGAAACAAGTGAACACCTAACCAAAGTAAGATGGTCACAGTATGCCAGTTTCACAGTCTGGTATAATGGACCAAAGTGGATGATACATTTAAGAAATGAAAATAGCGAGTAGAAGGTTGCTCATAGCTCGAAGCTGCAGTTTTTCGACTGACTCTCTTCAGGAGCTGTCGTCACAATAATAAGAATGTTATGGTTTTATTTATACATAGTCATGTCATCACATAATTACCTGACTTATCTTCACTCCGTTATGCAAGAAAGAATAGACTACAATCAGTAGGTCTAGCATTTTTAAAATCTTCAGTGTGACCCGACTTGCCTGGCAATTAATTGAACAGTCTCAAGTAAAGAAACATGAGCTGGGCTGTCGTCAGAATGAAAGAAACCTAAATGTGGTGAAGTATTTATGGTGAAAGGAAACAACGACAAAATGTAATTTTGGCTAATCAGAGTAATTCAAATTAGCCTAACGAAGGAAGTTGAAGGCATAAACGAATTCTTTTTGGCGGCAAGATTGTATCGTGAGTTTTATAAAGATTGCTTCTAGTGTTGCAAGGTGCAACGAAGAACGGAATTTAAGAAATGCAAACATCGTCAAAATAAAAAGCAGCTGTAAGGAGCTGTTTGAATTGAACTGCCAGTCTAACAATTGCTTTCTTTGTCTTACTGAAAAATTGCCAACCCCAGCCCTTGCCTTCTCTAGCTGGAATCTGCAAACGCAACTGAATGTGATTCACAAAACAGAATAATCATTTAAAAAAGGGTACCCGGTCATTTGGTCGACAGGACGTTAGGTGGACAGAACGATTCATTTTAGGGTTAGTTAACTAACCTTAACCCTAACCCTAAAATGAATCGTTCTGTCGACCTAACGTCCTGTCGACCAAATGTCTGTCGACCAAACGACCGTACACCTAAAAATGTAAACCCCATTCTGAGTGGTCTAACTGCTGCAACAATCATGCCTCTGTGTTTCTTTTATTATGACGTATCTTCCACATAATATTACGTCACAGTAAAAGCAACACTGCACTTGACAAGCAATACAAAATACAATTTTCTTTGTTTTCTAAATAAGTTAATCTTGCACCGATATTACAACGTGATACAATCGACCTGATTCGTAAATTCACACACAACGATCAGTGGCGGATCAAGCGGGGGTGCTTGGTCAAGTGACTCCAAAAAGTAAATTTTGATTTATTTAGAGCTTTTGCATTAAAAATATAGGTTTTTCTGAAAATACTCAATAAAAATATCCTTCGACTTAAAAAAGCAAATACTGAGTAATCTACACTTACGTGGTAAAAGCTTTAAATGCAATAAACGGATTGATTTAGCGTATCACGTTCTTTTACTGTAAATAACATGCTACCCCATCCAGCAAATCATCTATTTTAATGTAGACGTTGATTCAACATAAAAATAGTTGATTTGTGGGTTAGAACATGTGCAACAGAATTCGGATGTCCGACAAAATGTAGACATAGACCTGTTTAAGCTAATTAAAAAAATAAAGAGCCCAAAATGTAGATACTAAACTCAAAAGCAAACGTTTCGAAAACTATACTGTCTTCATCTTCACTCTTCAGCGCCATTGAAAGAAAATGAAAGCAGTATAGTTTTCCAAACGTTTGCTGAACATGAGCTTAGTATCTACGTTTTGGGCCTCTTATTTTCTATTTGATTGACCAGGCGTTCCAATCATGACTCCATTCCTTTATTTAACTTTCATGACAAAGTCATAGAATCGAGTCAGGTGAAACCATCGATGATAATCCACCTAATCAAGATATTCAAGCAAAGACCAACACAGCGTTAAATTTCAATATGGCCAGATCACGGAAGTTATCAGTCATTGTTTTGTATTATTTAAATATGCATAAACAGTGGTTCTCAACATTTTTGTTTTGGCGGACCCCTTTTGGTACCTTCGAAGCGGTCGCGGACCCTTAACAAATTTTTATCTGAGATTTTGGTATATCGCTTCTCCTATAATAATGGAATCTTAGAAGAATTTGCATGAACACTTAGAAGAATTTGCTGAACTCGCGACGTACTTATGACGATTGATGACATTGACGAAGTGATGTTATGAGCTTTTTTTTGGCACACATCAACATCTAAAATCAGTCATCTTATCTATATGTTGATTTGGTATTTTTCTATAATTTTTATCAAAAAATCAATAGAATTTTGCGACCATTACAAAGAATTTCTTCCTTTTTTCATTTCTAATTAATATTAATTCGTTACAATCTTTGTCATTGCAAAACTGTGAGTGGTGATAGACTGCTCACTAACGTTTGCATTTCTAAGTTAGGCATTGATCATTAGACTGCTGTATTAAAAGAATTAAGTTGAACATAGCCTTATTAAATAATTAAGTCATTTATATGATATTTTTTGAGTTAAGAAACCAAACCTTTAAACTTTCAAAGGACATCGCACCAGTTCGTTGGGAAGTACAGTCCTAATACACAAAGAAGGAACAACCAACCAACTTTTAAACTTTGAAATTTATCAATCATGCTGTAAACTCGGAAACTTTCACGGACCCCCTGAAATGGCTTCGTAGACCCCCGGTTGAGAACCACAGGCATAAAACATCACTGGTGTTTCTGTTGAGTATTAGGCAGACTACAAGATACACTGTTAAATGACTGAGGTTTGATCAAAAGTTTTGTGAATTATTGACAAGTGAGACTTTTCACAAGCAATGGCCACCTTTCCAGATAATAAATTAAAGACATACAGAAACGTGTAAATAAAAAAAACAGGTAAACGTGGGTTATGCGCTTTAGAATGTGCAATAAACAGTCGGAATGGCTGGTTTCGGTGAGTCCGATTCGGTGAGCCCGTTTCGGTGAGTCCGATCCCTATTCAGTGATTTTTTGAAATTTTTTTTTTTTAATTATTGGGTACCGTAGCCTAATTATCATTGCCGTTTTACGGTTAGGGGTAAGGGGTTAGAGGTTAGGAACTCACCGAATCGGACTCACCGAATCGAACTCACTGAATAGTAGCAGACCCATAAACAGTATGCTGGGTAAAAGGCAAGAGCAGATAAGCACAAGAAGATGGTACTGTACGATGCACTCACAATCAAACATATCATGTCTCATTTCATCCTCCACGATCGTTTACAATATCATCGTCACCATCAGTGTACAGTATTTGTATCGTGATTTAACAGTGATATCTATATCATTAAAATCACAATTAAATCGTTCTAGTAAATATAAGTTATGGAAAAACAGAGTGAAACTGTTCACCAGGCATTTGATAAATAAAGTGACGTGCGTTCTTCTGGCGACTATAGGTGAATAAAGTCAGTCGTGCTGACTGACGAAACGTCGGTAATAAAACCTAGGTATCTTCCTTAACATCAGAAGGTAAAATAATAGCTTATAGTCACCAGAAGAACCCAAGTCACTTCATTTATAAACAGTTATGGACATAAATCATGTTCTTTACCGATAAGGTAATGTTAATCTATTCGCAATAAATATAGATGTAAATCTTTTTACAAGTCTCGTCACAGAAGTGATGTCATAAGCTCCCAAGATGATAAAACTGAAGTAAATTAAAGCAATGCAATTAAATGTAGGAAGTAATTGACTAGTTCATATCAAACAAATGTATAAGTGATACCAATAATTAACAAAGTTGTCTTTTCTTACATTGTTTCAATGGTTGGGAACGTGCAAACTATGTAACAATAACTAAAGATTTGATTGTAATTCTAGGTAACTTTTTGATTTCCTAAGAAAACATTATTGAATTGCTTTTGAAACAAAACTATCCCAGCAACAGCCAAGGGCATTTTGCACAAAATCATCGTTTTACAAGGAAACCTCCAACACAATATCAGGAACCAACCTTTGTTTTTTATTACAGATTTTCGTAGAAGCAAAGTTACTTTTCAGATATTTGTGACCATAATTGCAATTGCAGTCGACAATAGCTTTAAGAGAAAATTTTAAACCTTACTTTACAGTATAAGCAAAAGCAAGTATAAGATTGTTAAGGGAATAGCAACAAAAATACGTTGAATTGACAGATTATAGAGTGCTCATCAAATAATTTTAAATTAATTCCTCTCAACAATTTCAGAATGTTCTACGTAGTCAAACGTTGCTTTCGAGGTTCTGACCATTGCAATATGTTCTAAAAATTGACGATCAGCATACGTCAAACTAACGTAACAAGTCTACAACTCCACATACTTCTACACTGCTTCGTACTTGTTGGTGTTGATGGTGTTAGACAGACAACAGGCCACGATAATACCAATCAGCTGCAAAAATCAATGACGTTGAGTACTTGAGTAGCCTGACCTGATTGTGTGGAAGTTTAAATAAAAAGAGCATGATCATGCGACCCGGGTTGGGATCTTGGTGTGGGCAGCTGAACGCAAAAGAAATTCTATGCGGATCTATTGGTGACAAATTTCATCGTTTTGTCAGAGCGCGCTTTATCGTTTGCAGTATTCATTGCTTATACTGGACAAAGCACTGGTTATCAATCGCTACTGTGTGAGATGGAAAAAAAATGGAACAACAGAAAAAGATTACAAGTCAAGATCTTCAAAAACTAGTGCTCTTATTTTACTAAACATTTGGAAAAAAAATTATAAAGAAAAACAATAGATTTGCCTATGAGTGGCGGCAACATAACACAATTAAAGCAGTGCAAATTGTAATTGTCACAGTTAAATAACACTTACTTGCAAGAATGCCACTCCCAACACAACTCCCATCATAATGCCGAAATGATTCTTCATGCCTTCATGCACCTTGGAAGGGCAACCCTGGGAATGCGCTCAAGTTAATTTCAATGAAAAGTAAAATATATGTTTGTAATGTGCTAAAAAAATGTACCTTTTGCTACACATCTTGATGAATGGTGATCAATTCATAAACTTATTTATTGATTGACTTTTGTTGTAGTAAGTGGTTTCATGGGTGTGCAGTGCCAGACAGCAAAAACCGTCATTTTTACATTGATTGTAGTCTGCAGACGTTGAATCAATGTAAAAAGGGCGGATTTATCTGTCTGGGTATGATACTTCGAACCTGTACCTTATGATCTACTTACCACTACAAGTTGCTTCTGATATCGCAGAAGGGATAAGATACCTTATAATAACAATTATACAAATTACAGTGCTAATACTTCTCACGTTAAAGTGGTGTGTACCTTTAAATGGAATCGCAGACAAAAAATCATGTTCTGCTTGACCAGGCAAACTTAAAGGTTGTTTGATATGAAGATATTTTTATAAACATAAACAATCACCACACAAATGGAATGTGCTGCAAATTCGGTTGAAGTGTTTACACTATAGTACAGTAACTACTGCATTTCTCGCATAAAGCTGCGACATCATATAACAATAACAATATAGCCGTAAACAAATCAATTATGGCGTGAATTACAGCTAAACATCTGTGAGTGAATTGTACGTTTTAATTTCCATGTTGACTTACTATGCCATAAGCCACTCTAACAGCAATGGCTTTAGTAGGTGGGCGCACAATTCCATCCTTAGCATGAGGCTCACAAACCGTTGGATTGTGGCAGCAACTTTCGGGAAGAGAATATTCTGTCCAATTTGCCGCTGTCCAGTAATCTGTCAAATTGTGAACCCCGCAACATTTCAGCTGCAACATTGTAATAGTCATGAAATCCATGGCACGGCACTCGAAAGGACACCTGTTCGACACCGTTCAAGAGCATGCGGCCTATCTTTCGCAAGAGACTTAAAAACATGCCTGAAGGTGGTTGCGAAGATTGCCTTCCCGCCCACTTAATCTAAATCGTTAACCACCGATTGTAAGCCTGGTTAGGACAAAAAATTGACAATGTAACTGTCTATCAAAGATGTACATTGTACAGGGGCAGGAGCTTTGGAGCCAAAGTCTCGGGTTTCCGCCGAAGTCAGAAATTTTTGGCATAAACAGGAGCCGAAGTCTGATTTTTTGAAAATATTTAAGCTGTTCTTTGCACAGTTGTTATTTTTGTGTACTTCTAAATCAAAAGCGGAAAAAAACTAACTGAAAAGGCGGTCTGGTACTATGGCACTTCCTCACATGGGCGATATACCTTTTCACAAGAAGTAATCAACAAGCTTAATATAATAATAATAGCTTGTTGATTAGTCCTTGTGACGTCAGCCGTAACTCAATCTAAAATTATACGTCATCAGGGATTGCTTTCATTTATAGCACTGAAGATGAAGGCAGTATAGTTTTCGAAAGTTTTGTTTGCGGAACATGAGTTTAGTATCTACGTTTTGGGCTCTTTATTTTTTGATTGGAGTAACTGCCTATCTCCATGACAGCAAACAGGAGCGCAAATTCGTTTTTTAAAAATAAAGTTGAGTAAATTTTATCATAAAAAATCGAAAACTTGATTTAAAGTGCAGTGTTTGTAGGACAAAAGGATGGACTTTCTACCCAGATGTACATGTGATTGTGATATGTTAGTTGTCTAAGCGCAACTTGAAGAAAACGACCGAGATATACGTCGAAGTAATGATGTAAAAGTAAAAACACTAGTCGTCGTATCCAGGCTTACACCAATACACCCGGTGGTTAAAGATTTAGATTAAATGGACGGGAAAGCAAGGAAGCCAATCTTCGTGTCCACCTTCAGGCATGTTCAAGTGTCTTGCCAAAGACACACCCGCATGCTCTTGAGCGGTGTCGAACCGGCGACTTTTCGAGTGTCGTTCCAGGGCCACACAGTCGGCTAAACGCAAGTGTGTCCCAAGCATAGACTAGATCACCATTATAAATGTAATTGAAATAAAAACTGAACTTATAGAGCTTGGGTTTGTCTGCGATAGCGTGATGGTTGTCATCCAGTCGTGTGTTTCACACAAACTCAGCATACGTCATAACTAACACTCAGATCTTTTGCCTAACTTCAACATCGGAATATGCAAGTTGTACCGTAGGTCAAAGGTTCAAATGGATCGAACCGAGTTAAAATTACACCTGCAATACTTTAGTGATAGAACGAGAATAGAAGGAAACATTTGCTGTGGACACATGGGAAAATGGACCGCACAGTATTGCAGGGCATAGTACAGTGCAAGGAAACATCTACAAAGAAGAATGTCATACTTAATCTATTTATGAGTGCATTGCAGTTTGACTTACAGTAGCTCTAATGCAATGTTGGACAAAGAAACGGTTTATATTCGTCTTTCTCTGTAGAAGGGCCTGTGGTTAGATTTGGACTGTTGTAGGAAACAGAGAGATAGAATCAGGAAACGGAGGTTAAATTTCTATGAAGATTGCTGACAAAAAACTATTCAAAACATCTAATGCATTCACAAGACCATATGGGATTTGATGCATGAAGTTATAAGGAAGAATAAACGCTGTACAACCACACTGCCCTAACCGAACTATTACAACTCTTAACAGATCACATAAGTGGAAGCTTTACTACCAAAGTAAAATTTTTATGCGTTTTCTTATAGATACATCCAACTATAGCCCAATAAACAATTTAAACTACGCAAAATGTGCAGAAGACACTGAAATATATATTGCCTTTAGGTTGAAAAGCTCACAAAAACACTACAAACATGACACCTTTGTGGCACCGCATCGTCAAAAAATACTAATTGTGGAAAAAAACATCAGTAATCTAAGTAGCCTACCATATTAGAGGGGTTATTTAAAAATAATTCTTCTGTTTTCTACCTGGTGATTTGATATAAAGCTAATTAATGTAAAACCAATTGCCACATCTGTCCAAGCAAGACCCATGAAAGGGGTAGCCGACTGCAGATACATGTATGAGAGCAGGGGTCCCGAAAGATACGTATAGGTTCATGACTCAGGGACCATCTAATAAAAGCGTCGGGCTTCAATTAAAGTTCAGAGTGTCCTAGGGCCCCAAAAAGCATACATTGCAATGACTTCAATTTTTTTCTTAGGGGGTCAAGTGGAAAAGTTATGTGAAGTGAAATGGGAGGATAAAACACCTTTTCAAATTGTAAAAGTTGGTAATTGTTAATATTAACATTGCGATGAAAGTTTTATCAGCAAAAAAGTGCTTAAAAAACTAAACGTTGCCTACTTTACAACTTCTTTTTGCTTATACAGCAGCAATTCAGACAACACATATTAATTATTACAAGCCAGCAGGTTGCCTCAGCCTTAGAGTATAGCAAGTTACATTTCCTGCAAGTTCACCAAAGGCTGATGAGTCACACAAAAACTCCAGCGCAGCATGTTGTGTTTGAAGAGATCAACATTCAACACCAGTGAAGAGGCGATATAAGAGTCACCCTTTTTCTTTTCGAGCTAGGTCTGAGCAAGACGGTGTTTTAACATCTTGTATGGCTTGAAGAAGCAGATCCGGCTAAGAGTTGTTATTTCAGCCGCCTCACCATGATTGCAATGCTGGGGCAATCCGAATAACGCAAAATGCGTTTGAAGATTAAAACTCGCTGGCTGCTAATCATTAAAGTAACTATACGATGCCAGAAAACACGCCTTTTGATGACTTGTAGAAATAATTGCGATTTTATCAAATAAGAATTATGAAGCGATGTACTGATGTAGCCTCATAACAATGTAAAAGTAAAGTAGCTAAAATTTGCACATTTAAGAGGCGTACCGGTACGGGTCTGCTACTATTCGGTGAGTCCAATTCGGTGAATCCGATTCGGTGAGTTCCTAATCTCTAACCCCTAACCCTAAAACGGCAATGATAATTAGGCTACGGTACCTGATAATTTAAAAAAAAAAATTGAAAAAATCCCCAATTAAGGGATCGGACTCACCGAATCGGACTCACCGAAACGGGCCATTCCGTACCGGTACTGTACAAGTATAATATACAACTGCAACATGTTTCAAGAGCTCTAGTAATGATGTAGCCTACTATTGATGTAGGGCTGTGATGTTACAAGCTAGTGAAGTCTACGTGAAATAAAATGCATTTCGTTATTCAAACTCGAAAGTTGGTTTTGTAATCTCACTTTTAAAACATTTCCAAAAAAAATCTTCATCTTACCATCATTTTTGTATTTTGTTGCAACTGATAGGGCGATAGGTCCTGTACATCATTTTAATTCACAGTAAATAGAATAAAAAGTTACCGTCTTTTGTACATTGTCTACTGCTTCCTTGTACTGTTCATCTTTCTGGTACCGCTTCATTGCATTCATCATTCCATCATTAAAACTTGTGACGATCTGAGATGTGAAAAAAAGAAACGTTGTTGTGCTAGCTCTTAAAACCTTAACTGACTTTTGACCGAAGTCAGTAATGGGGTAAAGAAAAGTCTCAAAATCAAGATATTGCACCAAAGACACATTTTTGAGGTTTTGTCAACGAAATGTTGAACTCTACACGAACATATACCAGCACTCCTTGCCTTGTAGCTATGAGTATAAAGTAGTACCATATAAAAATGTTTATATGAATGTAGTAGCTCTAAATTTATATTTCATCAAACAAATCAAAGAAACGAAGCAAAATCTGCACCTGTATCTGCAATCCTGCAATTATTTTGTGTGACTATGCAAGTTGATAACCTACCTTGCCACGGTATACGACCACCAAGATTGCTAAAGCGATTTCTGCCAGAAACAACACTCCAAGGGTAACAGCGTACTAAACAAATAGATGTAGCATTATTTTGGGTTACTTATACTTCATTTTATAAACCACTTTTCTAAACTTGTTAGATTTAAAAAGGAAGTTCAAGCCTTAAAGCAGCCGGCGGCCATCGCGGCCATGGCCGCTAAGTAGTGTGAATGACCGCCGGTGCTACCTCCTCCGTCGGCCAAGTTTAGCCGCCGGTTTCTTCTAGCCAATTATTTAATTTCGCAATAGAATGATCGTGGATTAAATGTCGAAAATATGTAGTATCAAAGAGTGACGCAGAATTAGGTCAGCGCATCATAGTCACTACTGTTGTATTGAATATATCCAGCTGCGATCACCAGCGCTGTAAGTCTTGTTTGCAATTCCCGATGTTTATTTTAACGAAGTGTTAATCCGAAGTGCTAATTTACATCGGCTGGCAATATTGTCGTTTTTATATCGATTCAATGTTGTCGGACATTGAATCGTTGTTAAAAAGGAGAACTAGGTTAGTTGACATCCGAGGGGAAAACACGTGTCTTCATAGTTGAGAACGCTGTGGGTTAGTGACTTCACACCCTCAATGTTGACATCATAACGGAATAAATGGTCAGGTTTTATGAAAGGCGGTATGCAGTTGAAACAATTTACTGAGCTGCGAGCAGTTAAAACAATTTAGGGTCGTTAGATGGTCCCGCAATACCGGATTACAATCCCGATAAAGCATTTAATGCGTGGTACAACGATTCTATTGCAGGACGTCGCCCAGACTTTATCAACGCTAAGTGATCATTTTAACATTGTTGCAAGTTTAATACTATTTACTTGTGCTATCATTATTGTATTTTGGCCTCCAAGCACGCAGATTTGGCCGCCGAGAAGGAGCTCTAGGTAGGCCACGATGGCTGCCGGAAAAAAACACGAGTTTTAAGGCCTGAAGTTACACAAGGCTACAAATATCAGATTTTTTAATTAACATGTAATCTTGGGATAAAACACGATCTTACTGTGCGCAACATGCATGTGTTTTCTTTTCCGATGGAACAACAACCAAACATTCCGACAACAAGTATGACAGCACCAACTCCGATTAAGATGTAAGGTGCCTTTCCGATATTCATCGTTGTTAGAAGATCATAACTTCCAAGTTTAATTTTGCTGTAGATTCCTCCACCAAGTAGGGCTGCTCCAGTTAGCTGAGAGATAAGAGAGCAGCTAAAATCACGGATGAGTAACTGTTTCTGGTATTCTAGTATGTATAATATTCTATCCTAGTACTAGCTGCCTAAAAAGCTTTCAGAGATTAAGAATGCTGCCTACAAGATAATTTTTGCCAAGCATTATTTTGCAATAACATTGAATGACATATATCATATATAAAATATGGAAATCAGATCTATTCTTGACAATTAGAAAAGACATTTGATGTTCAATGATCTTTAATTTATATAAAAAAGAACATTGATCTTGGTTAAAAACACAATGTACAGCGTTTACTCGCAAGGTAAGAATGTGTATTTTTCCATCATATTAACGTAACCTCAAAATTTATGCTATGAAAGGGTTTTTACTTAAATTGTTAAAAAAAAAAAAATTTTGATTCAAAGTTTTTGAAGATGTTGAACAAAGCCAAAAACATATCAATTTAACAAAAAAAATTAATTTTATTTTGTATTATAAAAAGCCAATTTTAAAAACAAAATTTTGTCTAGCCTCAACTTACCCAAAAAATCACAGTAAAGATTCCCAACAATACCTTGAGGCACTTAATGCCTACATTAGTTTTAATCAGTTTTTTTTCCATAGTGAAAGATAAACATAGATTATGTACACAATCTTTGCATAAACATGAACCTAAAAATTAAAAAAATAATAGTTTTATGTTAAATCAGTTTGAATCAGTATGAAGCTATCAGTGCATTTGAAATCTGTGTAACCCTGACAGGCTCTTCATAGTTCATTCCTTCATTTTTCTCACAACCTTTAGGATTGGAATTCCACAAGTGCTTGGATGCATTCTTACAATCACGTTACATATTGGTAGGGGGGTATGTTAAAATTAAAAAAAATCTCAGTACCCCCCAAAATTGTGCTGCTGGGTGTAAAAAAACATATTATGAACACAATTTTGGGTTGCCCCTCCGGGAACTTCCTGCTACCGGGGGGTCTAACAAGCGACTTCCAAACAGCATGGGATTTGACACCTAACTTTTGAACCGGTGGTCATAGAAAGCTCGGACTAGTCTCAAAAGTTTCGTCTTGAAAAGTTAAGATAGGCATGTAACAGTTTCAGAAGTGTCAAGTGTATAGTTTGGCCCGGACAAGCCCATTTTGACCCAAAATGACCCATTTAGGCTACCGCGATAGTACAAAATCAAAAATTTGGCAATAATTGGCCTTAATGAGTTGGAAATGCGCCTAAAATTTTTGATTAATAAGCTATGATAGGGTTGCATTAGGGTTTCATTCTGATAGGGTTTCATTTATGATAGGGTTTCATTCCACCGCTGAGTACTGCGCGCCGGTCTGGTGTCGTAGTTCTCACACCCACCAGATTGATACCGCCATTAACGATGCACTGCGTACTGTGACTGGATGCCTGCGTCCCACTCCAACGGACTGCCTACCCATCCTAGCAGGCATCCAACCCGCTGAGCTACGCCGTAAAGGAGCCACGATTTCTCTCGCTCGCCGCGCTTTGGACCCCGACCATCTCCTCCATGCAACACTCAAGAGACCACCACCTATAAAGCAGCGCTTGAAATCAAGACGCCCCTTTGTGCCTGCCGCACAACAACTCCTTAAGAACGCAGAAGAACTTAGTTTAAGTGCGGCACACTGGACGAACCACATGTGGAACACGGAGTGGCAAAATCACACCTCCACGCTCCGTGACTTCATACCCAACGCCGATCCCCGTCCACCAGGGATGTCCCTCGCAAGGCTTGCGTGGGTCAGGCTTAACCGCCTGCGAACTGGCGTCGGCCGCTTTCGTTCGGACATGCACAAATGGGGCCTGGCTCCTTCATCAGAATGCGAGTGTGGTGCCACGGAACAGACCGCAGACCATGTCATCCACCACTGCCTAACCCACCGGCCTCCACACGGTGCGCATGGTCTGAGAATCCTGGACGACGAGACTGCCGAGTGGCTAAAGATTTCCTGCCCTCCAATCTAGCCTGGAAAGATCGCTCATACGCCATCATCATCATAGGGTTGCAATATTTTTGCATGAGTCATATATGCCGATTTGACTATGCTTCAGGCACATCATTTCCTGCAAACATCAGAGTGTGTTACTTCTTTTTCGTCAATTGATATGTTCAAATCAACATTACCTAAACCAACAATTCTCAGCTCTATCGATGTCTGCTTGCAAGAACACTGTAATGAAGTTAAAAGCTTGCTTGCTCTACTCCTTCAATCTTTTGCAAAAGGCTTGGCAACTCAAAAAGAGTCTCTGTTGGTTTTGGTCCTGCTGCAAATGAGGACACAGGATCGCTGTAGAAAATTGGTTCGGCAAGTGATGATGTCCTACAGAAACTGGATAATCTGCCAGTTCCCAACCTGGGTGAAGAATGTAGTGTCGGAATAGTGAACTACAAGATAAATATTTATGGTAAAAGAAATCTTGATACAGTCTCTCCAGAAGTGTAGTTCTCAATAAAAGCATGGATTTTCCTGAAAATCCTGAACTTCTTGTTACTGATACTTATCAGATCATTCATAATAGCTTGGATGTGTCGACTTGTGTCGTATGTCAGATCTGCCTGAATCAAATGCTGTGTTTCAAATGAAACGGTTCTACTATTGAATGAAGCTCTTAATGAAAAGATAAAAAAACACTGACTAATTTGATATCTAGAATACTTCTTACTACACAATACTTCCATAACATTGTACCTTTGAAACATCACTATTAACAAACTATCATTTAATATTACATAGCATCCTGATCTTATTATTTTATCAGTATATACTGTATATATATATACAAATAGTAATAACTATACTGAATATATATATTATGTCGCATTGGTGACTGACACGTTCATATATTTATATTTCAAAAGAGCAAACATGAGCAAGAAAATTGAAAATGCTTTATCATGACTGGCTGTATGCCCATATTTCAATTTTTACGACACTACCAAAAACGTCCCTGATTTTAAACGTAATGACGTCATATAATCAATCAATTTTCTACAACCAGACATGCATATGATTCATTTGAAAGTACTAATTCGAATCATAACATTTTAAACAAAAAATTATCCCAGTTTCAAACTTAGCCTATTGAGGTAAAATTTTGAATTTCATACAATCACGATAGGCCAAATAGGCCGTTTCGGACCAAAATAGGCCTGTCCATACTGACACTTCTGAAACTGTTACATTCCTATCTTAACTTTTCAAAACGAAACTTTTGAGACTGGTCCCAGCCTTCTATGACAACCGGTTCAAATTTTAGGTATCAAATCCCATGTAAATCCCAATCGCTCATAAAAAACCCTGGTAGCGGGGAGTTCCCGGAGGGGCAATCCAAATTTTTTTTCAAAATATATTTTTTTTCCTCCCAGTGGCATAATTTTGGGGGGTACTCAGAGTTTGTAATTAAAATTCATATTTTAACATACCCCCCTAATATTGGCTATATAGTTTTGCGTTCACCTACAATTGTAAGTGTTTTAAGTATTCTTACCAATTGTAATCAATGTGTAGAGACTACATTATTTTAATCAAGTCGGGTTTTTTAAGCTGGAGCAAATAGCGCTCAGTTTCACAATATTTCAGTTCACTATGTAACAATATGTATCGATGTATATGTATCAGAGAGTAGCTTATACCTCAGCATATCTAGATGGCAGTATATCAGTACATACTTTGGTATGTGTATCAGTTTTTAAGACTGATTTCTGATCAGTATTATGCAGTTCTGTTAGAATATTCGATAAATGGTTTAATTTTGGATATCAGACCGATCAGGGGGAAGAACAAGGGGGGAAGAACAAGGGAAGAACAAGGGGGGGGGGGGGGGAAGAACAAGCACCTTCTCGTGGTCCCTCCCGTCAGTACCATATCTTCAAGAAAAAAAGATATGCGAAGCGAAGCTTGTCATACTCGAGCAAACCAGGCCCAGGTTCAGCGCAGGGTGGATAGGGAAACGCCCTTCTCAGGGCGCGGCAGCTCCTCTGTCGAAAGTACCGACGACCCACCGTACTGCAGCTGAACACCGAGGGCATTACGGCCAGCAAGCTCAGCATCATCGAGTATCTGGCCACAAAACATCAGGCCCTCGTCATTCTCCTCCAGGAGACCCACTGCACATCTGTGGATAAGTTGGTATTACCCAACTTCACACTCGCAGGCGCAACCATCAGCAGGAAACACGGCCTCGCCACGTTTGTCCATGAGCAACTGAGCTGGACGCCAATAGACCAGTCCAGTGCCCAATTGGAGATAGTGGCTATGCATAGACATATCAGGCTATCACATCATCAATGTCTATAAGCCACCACCCTCACGCTTAACACCAACAGCCATCCCAGTGTTTCCCCAACCCAGCCTCTATGCTGGCGATTTTAATTGCCACCACGTTTACTGGGGCTACAACACCACCAACATCGACGGAGAAAGCCTGGCCTCATGGTCAGCCAATAATAACCTCACCCTACTGCACGATCCCAAGGGTGCAGCGAGCTTCTTTTCCGGACGCTGGAACACTGGTATAAACCCCAATCTGGCTTTCACAAGTGATGACCCCGATAATTGCCAACCGGACAGACGTGTGCTAGAGAAGTTCCCCAGGTCCCAACATCGACCCTCGATTATCACGGCTCCAATGCTCATAATGCCTGTCCCGAGCAAGCCTGTTAAGTGATGGAACTTCAGAATGGCTAACTGGGAGTACTATAGCCTCCTCACAAATGAAGCCACACAGTATCTCCCATCCCCTCACACCAACAACGTGGAAAAAGCCTACCAGGACTTTTGTGATGCAATAACATCAGCGGCAAAACAATCCATCCCCCACGGCCGACGAAAGACCTACATACCGTGCTGGGATAAGGAGTGCGAAAGCCTCTACTCCGACTTCCTCCACGCCCCTCAGGGCAATGACACCAACAGCTCAGCCACAGCTCTGCTGGCAAGGCTGGACTCAAAGAGGAAGGAGCGCTGGACAGAAGCCGTTGAATCAATCGACTTCACGCACTCCAGCCGCATAGCATGGAGTACACTGAACAACCTAGCTGGCAGATCAAGTGCCTCTCGTCAACAATGTCCCATTTCAGCAAATTCCATCGCCTCACAACTTGTGGAGAACGGGAAATACAAATCGAGAGACCGTGAATCAGATAGATCCGTTTTGCAAAAAATGACGGACCTCTGGAGGGTAACAACCCCAGACGGGGACAACATCTCGGGTGAGTTCACCCCGAAAGAATTTTCCGCCGCCCTCCAGCACATAAAGCCAGGTAAAGCCCCTGGCCCTGACCACCTATGCCCGGAGCTGATACTCCATGCTGCTGCCTCCTTAAAGTCCTGGTTAAAAGACTTCCTTTCCTGCTGTTTGCGCCACCTGAGAATTCCCAGAATCTGGAGAAGAGCCCTTGTGGTTGCAGTTCCTAAGCCGAAGAAGCCCCCAGGGAACCCGAAGAGCTACCGTCCAATCTCACTGCTCTGCATCCCCTTCAAGATCCTCGAGAGACTCATCTACGCCCGTGTCGAACCAATAATAGATACGCAGCTCCCCCGTGAACAAGCTGGTTTCCGACATGGACGATCAACCGTAGATCAGGTCACACTTATGACCCAAGACATTGAGGACAGCTTCTCGGCTAAGAAGAAGGCTGGCGCCGTGTTTGTTGATCTCACGGCTGCCTATGATACTGTATGGCATAGCGGCCTTACCTGCAAGTTACTCCGTCTGCTCCCTGACAGACACATGGTCCATATGATGATGGAACTTGAGCAAAACTGCAGTTTTACCCTCACAACCGGTAGCGGTCATCAAAGCAGACTACGCCGACTTAAAAACGGCGTCCCACAGGGCTCAGTCTTGGCTCCTCTCCTGTTCAACATATACACCTACGACTTGCCCCCCACCATCTCCAGGAAATATGCTTACGCAGACGACCTGGCACTCCTGCACTCAGCAGGAAACTGGCAGTCAGTGGAGAGGAACCTCAGCCAAGACATGCAAACACTATCAGCATACCTCCAGAAATGGAAGCTACAGCTCAGCAAGTCAAAGACAGTGTCGGCGGCCTTCCACCTTAACAATCGGGAGGCACAGCGTGAGATAAACATCAACATTGATGTGGAACGCCTGCCCTACTGTGCCGAACCTACATACCTCGGCATAACCCTGGACAGGTCACTCACGTACCGCCGGCACTTGAAGTCACTGCGCAAAAAACTATCTACACGCGTCGCACTTTTGAGGCGATTGGCGGGTTCCGGCTGCGGAGCTGGTGCTAAAACTCTTCGTACAACTACCCTAGCCCTTGTTCATTCCACCGCTGAGTACTGCGCGCCGGTCTGGTGTCGTAGTTCTCACACCCACCAGATTGATACCGCCATCAACGACGCACTGCGTACTGTGACTGGATGCCTGCGGGCCACTCCAACGGACTGCCTACCCATCCTAGCAGGCATCCAACCCGCTGAGCTACGCCGTAAATGAGCCACGATTTCTCTCGCTCGCCGCGCTTTGGACCCCGACCATCTCCTCCATGCAACATTCAAGAGATCACCACCTATAAAGCAGCGGCTGAAATCAAGACGCCACTTTGTGCCTGCCGCACAACAACTACTTAAGAACGCAGAAGAACTTGGTTTAAGTGCAGCACACTGGACGAACCATATGTGGAACACGGAGTGGCAAAATCACACCTCCACGTTCCGTGACTTCATACCCGACGCCGATCCCCGTCCACCAGGGATGTCCCTCGCAAGGCTTGCGTGGGTCAGGCTTAACCGCTTGCGAACTGGCGTCGGCCGCTTTCGTTCGGACATGCACAAGTGGGGCCTGGCTCCTTCATCAGAATGCGAGTGTGTTGCCACTGCACAGACCGCAGACCATGTCATCCACCACTGCCTAACCCACCGGCCTCCACACGGTGCGTATGGTCTGAGAGTCCTGGACGACGAGACTGCTGAGTGGCTGAAGATTACCTGCCCTCCAATCTAGCCTGGAAAGATCGCTCATACGCCATCAGACCGATCATCCTCTATTTGTTCTGATAATGTCAATTCTTTTTCTTACTGCAATACACTGCTACGCAAGAGTATAACTATTGTTCTCAGGTCATCTCCAGGGTTGCCAGATGGCCTTTTTTTAGGCCAAATTCCAGAAAACTGGCCTTTTTAAATTGCAGTTGGCTTAAAAAGATTGATGCAAATAAGGCCAAAAAATCTGGCCTTATTTGGCCCTTTTTATGGCTGCAAGTTTTGACCGGTTTAGAAATTATTATTTTAAGGAAATTTAATTTCAATTGTAATATAAATGTATCACTTATCATCACTTAGAGCCTGACCTATATTCGTTTTAATTTTAATTAGTGAGCAGAGACATAGGTAGAGACGAAGAGAGTAGAGAATGTGTTAGCGGTGGACAAGGCGGTTCTATTAAGTTGCACCTGCCGTAAACCGTAAAGTATACACTTGCCTTGTTTGTTAATGTGATGTGTTTGCATTCCATTTGTGCAATCTCGTCGTATTTTGTTTGCTGCTAAATAATTTCAAAACCGAGTAGGCTATTAGTTTTAGTTCTTATGACATCTTAAACGTATTGATTTCGTACTGGGTTGGTCTGTGAATAAGTTTATTATAAAAGCCTGCGACAACACATTTCACTGATTGTTGAACACTCCACGTTTACTTCTGATCCGGTTTGCAATACGCAAAATGCTACAGAACGACAGGGAATCTTTGCATTGGTTTATTTTTGATTTTTTAGATTCGTGGTTTTAAACTTCTATACATCAAATAAGTTTTGATGTGAGTGAAGGCTAATTTTATATTGTTATTGCAAAATTGAATTTTATACATTCTTTCGTTGATACAAACTGTGTTTTATTTTAATAATTCTTCTGTAGTCATGTATAGCACTGAAAATAGTTTCCAATCCTGTAGTTGTAGACATCCCTGGTACATATACTCAATAAGACAAATTCATGCTTATTGCTTAGCTACATGTTCCGAATAGCCCTGTTCATGAATTGAAGTTATAATGGTTTCTAGTTTATCTGCTACTACAGTAATTTTTTATTAATCAAATTATGCAAACAAACCGGTCATTATGCTCTGACAGTGCTAAATTATTATCTGTCATATTTGATCGTAAAATGGCATTTTCAAAAAAATATTTCAATTAAGTTGTTAGCGTTTATTTAGCCTTAGAAGTAAATAAAAAATTTGGCCTTTTTTTGGCCTTATTTTATAATGGATTTGGCCTTACTATAGCTGGAGTATCTGGCAACCCTGGTCATCTCCACCACCAGTGTGCTCGGAATGTTGCTGTACTAACTACAGCTTTGTATGGGCGATTACTACTAACAGTGCTGCTACAATAACAAAGTGGTTACCAGGGGTACACAGTAATTTTTCTCATGACATAATAAAAAAAATATTATGATAAACAACCAGGGTTTTACTTAGAAGTCTAGGCTATAAAAAGAGAATGAACCTAATATTTTTATTAGGTTCATTCAATTTTAGTCACTTTTTATTCACAAACTAAAACAACATTTAAGCAAAACGGACACGCAATAGAAAGACAACGTAGAAAGGCTTTCTTGCATTCTTGTGAAGATTTTAGTGGAAATCCGAAATTATTTACAAAAGATTAGGCTTACCTTTGAGAACAATAATATCGATTGCTTGTGCTGTACTTTTATGTTTGTAGATATTAACAGCAAACGCAATACTGGTACTCCATAATCAACATGACACGTCGCAAAAGGGGATGAGAGCTTCATCAACACCATCAGAACATCATCATCTACCAGCTCATCCATTCCATCACCCACCAGGACAAGAAACAATAACTTAAACTGGATATCAAACTTCAATCGTCTCAGGCTACTGTGTGATGTGCAGTCTAACCATGGAAAGAGCTCAACACCTGCTCTCCTGGGCCACATTGAAACGAGCTTTTGCCTGAGGATGGGTTTCTTTTATGTCCGGTTTTCTTTCTCCATCCTATTATTATGACTGCTCATCCACATCAATATTGGAACTGGCAAATTCAATCCACAACACTTTTCATTAGGCTGTCATTCATTACTACATATGTGCTTCTCTGCATTTTTGTTTTATTTTTTGCTATTTGTTTTTTGGGTTTTGTGGCCGACTGGCCGTGCTAACTACTGATATATGTACTGTAGCCTACTACATAATTTTTCATTCAGGCACGTTTTAAACCTTTCAAGGTTTTGCCACCTTTTCCAGTTCGTTAACGTGCTGGTAGGTTTATATCGATTTTTGTAGTTAGTATCTTTTTCGTCCCGGACGCGTTAATGACGAAAAATAAAATGATTGATTGATTGATTGAATATACAGCTGCTTTGCTGTGTGCAACATTTGTATGACATAGAAAAGCGAGATGCGTTGTGTTAGATGACCATATTTTTAAATAACAAGGTGAGGGCCATAATAGCGCAGAATGAAATAGTATGGCCAAATAAAATTAATTTTACTTTTTACTAATAAACCTTTAAACTAGACTAGTTAAAAAACCAGCCACAAGAAGAGTTGGCCTGAAATGAAATTCCGCCATTTACAAAAAAAAAATTCTGGCTATCCCTGTTTCTTTCCAGTAATTATAGGACTATCTGAGTCTAGACTTCAAAATAAAGGAACATTAATTGGTTGATTGTAGGAATCTTTGTCCTTGGACTGAAAGAGCTTCTTTGAGAGCTTAATTCAGTTTCAAATACTTTTAGGCTACAGGTCTTGAACCAGTGACCCAGGCCTGGTTACTGGTTTTGACAGAGTAAAGATTCCAGTTTTTGAAATGTTGTTGTCTGTAATTTACTTCATCCATAAAGTTCTGCTGAATGAAGAGCAGTCCTGAAATGTGTTGTGCAAGCGCACTCCCCAAAAGCTGAACCAGCACTGCTTGATCTGGCAGTTTCTTTTTTCATAAAGTCAGGTGCTTAGCCAACTGAACTATTGAGGCAGACCTAAATTAACATAAATTTATCATTATAACCATGAGCATGATTACTTGACTAGGCTATGCACCAGAACAATAAGATCAATGTAAGCACAAGTGGGGTGCCGTAAATACAACCACTTTCTTTTATAAAATTGAGCCACACTTTATATTATATAAAAAATAAGTCTACTGTACATAAACTAGCCTATTGATAAAAGTACAAATCAAATCGTTTGAATCTAAGAAAAACTTATTATGAAAACAAGCATGGGCTAAAATCAAGCATTCTTGAGTCATGTGAGAACCATGCATCTACAAACATCAATTACTGCTACAGTAAGTCTCAACAACAGGCTATGCTGGCGGGGCCTTCAAGTAGCTAACCTTAGGTTCTTTGGCACGATAGGCATCTTAAACTAAAAAAGGTAGAAATGCAAGTACAAGTACGAAAATTTTTAGCTTGATTGCTCAAAAAAGATAATATACAGCAATTAGTCTCAGCTAAGCTGTCACATCACAAGATTCTTGGCGACTGCTGAAAAGTGAACAATGTTGAGTTAAGTAGTGAGTGCGGGTGTTTCCCTAGACTAGAGCCTCCTGCAAACAAAGTTTCCAATTTTAATATAATAATAATTACCATTTCATTCAATTTATTTTTCTTTGTGAGTTGGTTGGTTTTAAATCTTTATCCTCGGACTGACAAAGCCTTGATAGGTTATTCCTGGTAGTTTCGCATACTTGTAGAGACTCTTGATGCAGGGCCGGTTACCGAGATTGGCAGAGTGAAGTTTTCCCCATTGTTGCAGTGTTGTTGCCTGGGAATTGCTCCATCCATTAGGTGCCGCAGAATGGAGAGCAGGGCCGGGTTTAGCTGATGGGGGGCCGGGGCACTTTTAGATCGGGGTCTCTGTGCAAAATTTTTTTTCGCGCCTTCAAAGGCAGAGAGAAAATAATAATAATAACACAAAATCATATTTTTCCACGTCGGGAGGCACTTCAAAAGGGGGGTCCGGAGCAACTGCACCTTCTGCCTCCCTAAATCCGGGCCTGATGGAGAGCAGTCCTTAATGTGCGTTGCTCAAGCGCATACCCCGAGAGTCAAACCAGCGCCGGTTGATCTTGATGCTTCTTCGTTCACGAAGTCACGCGCTAACCAACTGAGCTATCTGGGCGGAATGGAATTGTGGGATTGCAAAAGAAACGATATTGTGGAAATAAATACAGTAACATAACCAACAAAAGGAAATTAAATGTGTTTTTCAATAGCGGTGTAGCCTATATGTGTTGCTCCCCAACGTTTTACAAAGCAGACAGTGACAATGCAGCCAGGCGCAGATCTAAGGGAGGGGCCCAAGGGGCCCGGGCCCCCTCAAAATTTTGTGAGAAATTGTTGAATGGTTTGATATGCTTCTAAACAGCTGATATTAGTCCCACAGCGGACTTAACTTATCCCGGGGGGGGGGGGGGAGGGGGGAATTCTTTTTGTTATTATTAAGGTTGAAATTATCCATCGATTATACATTTTAATAGCAACATTTGTTGGAGCTGGCTGAGCTGAAACCAACGCTGAGCCAAATGACGTCAGTTGAAACAATCTGAAACCTGAATTGTTTTATAATTTTTAGTCTTCATCATAATTTCAATCAATTACCGTAGGCTATAGCCTATGTCTGCAAACATACTGGTCACAGCGGTAAACCATAATCTCTTCGTGGGAAAATTGTAACATCAGATTCCCGAATCCGTTCGTCTGTATGTAATGACCGAAAAAGAAACACTCTTCAGGAAACGTCTATTCGAGAATTGTATTTCTGTAAAAATAGCCTCAAAGCTGTCGAAAATGGGATGCAACGCCGTACACCACTAAAACTTGTCACTACAGAACAGATTACTTAGATAAAAGACGGATATTTCGTCCAGCTGGCAAGCACTAAGCAAACAGTTAAATATGCCTCCAACTTTCAAGCAACAACCTTTTACGAATGACTAGAATAATTTGCGATATCTCAAATGCACGTAGACAGTAACTGTGACGCAATAATGAAAGACATTGTCACCCAATTCAAACCGGTGTTCAAAGGTAGTGATGCAATATTTCATCAGGTCTTACGACCGATGGTGCAATATTTGGACATTTTCTAGCAATTTCCATGACGTAAGATGCCAGCTAGGTTAAGTAGACCATAACGGTTTTTATATGACGTTTGATTTCGTGAACAATTGGCTGGAACACATACAAATATCCAATTGGTCATGGACACTGCATACAGGGTTTTAAACCAGATTTCAGGTTTACTTTGCATGCTTAGCAATTTTTATTCCAGCAAAATTTATTGATGAATATTTTATAGCATATCGTATATGTCGTAGTATCATTGTTCACAGTGGCGTAGCCAAGGAGGGGAGGGGGAGTTGGGGGTTACAACCCCCCCCCCCCCCCCCCTTTGGCACGCGTGTGAATTCACGATATTGAGAATGATGCTTTCAGTCTTTATGTCTCTAAAATAAAGTTTGCCTAATTTTAAGCGAAACTGCATTGAAAGAGCGAGTTTTGCAAATACCAAACATTCAAACATCTCAGCCAGGAATTAGCAACAAGAAAACATAGAGACTTAGCTTTCTTACCGAAAAAATGCCGAAGAAAACATGATCTTATCCTTTTGCTATGCCACCGGACAGCACCATTTTATAGGAATATTTATACCCATATTTTTGTTGAAAATGCTCTCAGAATGCACCAAATTCAAAATAATTTTTCAAAATTTTTTGGGGTAGGCCCCCCAGACCCCCGCCGCTGAGTGTCGCCATTGGCGAACACGCCGTCAACCCCCCCCCCCAATTTCCTGGCTACGCCACTGATTGTTCATATCTGTTTTATCTTTTCCTACTTTTTAATTCATTTTCAAATTTTCTGCCCCCCCCAAAAAAAGACTCCTAGATCCGCGCCTGAATGCAGCGATCAGAGGCGCAGCCGCAGAGCCAACATTAAGCTACATCATAAACGTTTAAGTTATTTTGGCAGCCGATTGTAGCAGCTGCCTGGCTGCTAGCAGCTGCCTAGCAGCTGCCAATCGGCTGCCAAAATAACTTAAACGTTTAATTGGAGGTCTCAATGGCTGGCGTGGAAGCTACACCGTTCTGGTTAGCGAAGCGTCACTGCAGCTCGCTGTGCTAGTGAGTAATCAGCCTTGTGCTGATAGCCGGGAAGAACGCCTTTCTTCACATTGACCTACCCCTGGCACCTGCTGGTTTTGTTGGCTCTTTCTTTCCACAAAGATAAGAGTTAAACTGACTGGTAAAGCGGCGGTCGATTACTCAAGTGGCAAGAATACGGTGCGATACTGATGAGCCCAGCCTCATGGGCGAAACACGTGTCTATCGCTGTCTATTCGATGCTACAATCGGCTGCCAAAATAACTTAAACGTTTAATTGGAGGTCTCAATGGCTGGCGTGGAAGCTACACCGTTCTGGTTAGCGAAGCGTCACTGCAGCTCGCTGTGCTAGTGAGTAATCAGCCTTGTGCTGATAGCCGGGAAGAACGCCTTTCTTCACAACTACATCATAAAGGTAAAATGTACTAAAAACAAACTTCTGAAATTAAAAAAACTGGCACAGAAAAACCGGGGCAGCGACTTTTTCTCGATCGTGACTTTTCTTTGTCAAGCCGATTGATGTGTAGGGAAAGGTCTTGACCTATACACCGAGTTGACCCATGAGCCACCCCCTTTAAAAAAATCTGTTGCACTTTAGCGCCAACTTGTACCATTTCTGAATGTGCTAATGTCTCAGAAGGTTCCATGGAAAATTCTGGGTTAGAGCTAAAACGCGTTTTTCAGTTGTTAAGAAATTACTGTTTTGAGCCTTCCAGAGTAAATTTTTGGTGCCATTGATTTTTTGTTCTGGTACCTAAAGTTTAGTTCAGTGCAGGAAGCTGTATTTCGGATATGCAATGTTTTTTTGTTTTTTTTTTTTTTCTTTTTCGCGCAACGCTCAGACTTCAAGATGGATACCACTACATCTTGCAGGTTTACAAATTGTCCATATGGAATGGATTTGTTTCCTGTCTCATCATTAGTGCGTCCGCTCCGGGAGCCGTCCACACACCCAAACACTCAGCAGGCACACCATACTTACATGGAAGATACCTACCAGGGAGGCGAGGGACTCACTACGACCGAAGGGACCCACCGCGGTAGATGGTAATCTGTGGATGTAAATGTTTGGTTAGTGGCTGCCTCAAGCTGATCTGCCTGTCTCGACTTTCCTCTTGCTGATCTTGGAGCAGACTAGGAGATGGCGGGTCAAGCATGAGAACTAGCGCGTTTTGGTAGATAATTCATGTTTTAATTTTATTTGGGTTTGTTTGTGTGTGTGTATCTTCTTGTTGCCCGCTTCAAGAAGGGCACCTGTTTGGAGGAAACGGGCCACTGCAGTCTGACACCTCATTTGGCGGAGATGCCAGAGAGGAGCGGCCAGAGAGAGGGTAGCTTTCGCTGACCCCAGAGTCGTCTTGGAATGGGCCGCTGCAATCCTGTCATCCCAGAGCGAGTGGGACAACGGAGAGGGACGGTTAAAGATCTCCCGCTGCAATCACTCTTCCGGCATCAGGCCGTTGTAGATGAGTGAGAGGGACGGGTTAAAGGTGGGTTGTTACGCCCTTGGCTGTCTAAACTTCTTCAAAGATGATCTACGACCGTACTGTGCTAGTGAGATCCACCGCTGCAATCAGTCATCCCTACCACCGAGGACGACTGAGAGGGCGGTTGAAGAGTGGATCTCGACTGGTTCTTCTTTCTTCTGACCGTAGGAGGAGGTTTGGAAGGAGTAGAAATGTCAGATGACAAAGGAATGTTATGCTTTTGTGTTATGTCTTTCGTTTTTGTCATGATGACCCACAGGGCTTGAATGGTGGACCGTTTTGTGTCCTGTATATATGTGTCGCCTATGTCCAGAGATTTCTTCTTTTGGATGATGGTGTGCTTGGCGACATTCATCATGGTCAAAAGAATCGGGTTGTTCTTTTGTCCTCCAGGGAGTTGGTTGTAAAGGATCATGTCCTTTGTTATTTCTATGTCTTCCTTGGTTAGGTGAAGATATTGTTGTTTCAGGCGCTCCCATATTCCTTGTGCAAAGGAGCACTTGGTGAGGACGTGGGCCACATTGTCTTCTGGTTTTCTGCAGAATTTGCAGTTTGTTTTTCTGTCGGAATGTATTGATCTATTAAAATCTCCCCATTTGTATCCTCCATGTGCAATCCGAAAGGACATGGAGGATAGGTGAGGTGGAAGGAAGAGTTTGATTCCCTTGTTTTTCAAGAGGATCTCATTCCAAGGAATCTTCTTTCCGTTTTCATCAATCTTGTCAATCTTCTTTTCATTTTGCGTTTTCAGATTGATGTAGATATTTTTGTAGGAAGTATCTTCCCAGTCGTGTTTCAAGCCTTTGAGTTTGCAAAAGGACTTGAAGATGTCCGCATACATTTCGTTTGGAATTGGAGCATGCGGAATGCTGTTGGAGAACAGATGAGGATTAATGTGTCTCATTCTGTAACTCAAATTGAACATGGCCCATTCGTGCCAGATTTCGGTGGCGTCTTCTAGTGAGAAGAGGTGGCGAATTCTGTCGATGCGGCTTGTTTGAAATTTTGATTGGATGTCCACCATGTTGATGCCTCCATCTTTGACAGGAGGAAACGTCTTGCTTCTCTGGAGCTGTTCGAATGGTGAAGGATACCAGAGGAAGTCGAAGAGGATTTTGTTTAGTTCTTTGATGTGTTGTTTCGTTGGCATCAGCACTCTACTGAGATGCAAAGTGACGGGTACCATGAGGGTGTTGATGATCGAGATCTTTCCATAGAGGGAGAGTCTTCGTGGTTTGTGGATGTTGGCGATCGCTTGAGTTTTCTTGATGGCGGTCTGCCAGTTCATCTTGTCAAGTTGTGTTTTGTTTGTGCCTAGCCAGATGCCCAGGATCTTCACGTTGTTCAAGATCGCAGCTTCTGGAAAGAGTTGCTGAGCTCTTTGGGCCAGGTCAGGTTTGGACGCCAGGATCTGGGTCTTTCCCTGGTTCACTTTCTGGCCGGACATCGTCTGGTAGATGGCTAGTTCTTTGTTGATTTCCTTGAGTGATGGAATGTCTCTTGTGATGAATGTGGTGTCGTCCGCATATTGCTGGATTTTGATTGTCAGCTTGGAAAAGCGAAAACCGTTGATCAGATGGTTTTTCTCTATGCGTCGGGTGAGAACGTCAGCACAGATTATGAAATAGAGCATGCTGAGGGGACAACCCTGTCGTATGCCCCTTTTGACGTTTATTCGTTTTGTTAAAGCTCCATTGATTTCTATCTTGCTTTTTGTTTTGTGGTAAACTAATGACAGGTAATTCATCATTATTGGTTTTACTCCGAGTTTCTTCAAGATTCCATAGAGGAAGGAGTGACTAACTCTATCGAAAGCTTTTTCAAAGTCAGTTATCATGACGTACAAGTCCCTGTGTTGTGTTTGAGAAGCTTCCAGGGCAGCTTGTATATTCATTGTGACATGCTCTATTCTGCGGTTTGGCAGTCCACATTTCTGATTCGGACAAATCAGGTTTGTGATCATGGGTGTGAGTCTGTTGGAGAGGATTTTGCTCAAGATCTTGTAGTCTGTGTTGAGCAGAGAGATCGGTCTCCAATTTTTGAGCTTTTCTTTTTCACCTTTTTTAAAGATTAACTTCACTTTTGCTTCTCTCATTGAGGGAGTCATTGTTTTTCTCAAGTAACAATTTGTAAGCATCTCTAGAATGTCGTGTTTTAGGAAATGCCAGCATTTTTGGTAGAATAATGAGCCGAGACCATCTGATCCAGGTGCAGAATCCTTGTTAAGAGAATCGATGGCGGTTTTTACTTCTTTGAGACTGATCAGCTGTTCCGCTTGTTCAGCTGCGTCTTCCTCAATTTTGGCCTCTCCAAGAATGTTTAAGTAGTTGTTTTGTTCTTGAGAGTTTATGTTGTCTTTTACACCCCATAGGGAGTGGTAGAAGCTGTGTACTTCTTTGAGAATGTCTTCTTTCTTGGTGAGAGTTGTGTTGTTTGCGTCGTGTATCTCAGTGATAGAGGTACTTTTACAATTTTGTTCCTCTGCTTTGAAGAAGCTTTTAGATGGCTCTTCATCGCTAGTTGGTATAGTTCTGGATCTGATTTGCGATCCGACTGCTTTATAATCGTAGAAGTTGTTGATTTTCTCCAAGAATTCCGGGCGACGATCTTCCAGGACGTGGTCTGGATGAGCGTCCAGAGTGTGGAGCATATTTTTCGCTTGATTGTAATCTTCTCTACGCTTGAGTGCGACATCTTGCGAGAGTTCAATCAGTCGATTTTTCAACATTTTCTTGCCATGATCCCACCTTATAAGCATGTCTGGTGGTTCTATTTGTGGTACGTTTATAGTCCAATTTTCCCAAGCCGTTTCGAGCTCTGTTATGACGTGAGCATATTCTAATATGCTGTTATTGATTTTGTATGAATATTCACCCCATTTGGTGTGTTGTTGATATTGGAGATGAATTATTGGTAATGTGCAGTGGTCTGATGATGTGAAGTATTCATGTTTGATGTTATGATAATTTTCAAGTGCATGTTCATTTATGTATATTCTATCTATCCTGGTCTTACTGTTGTGGTTTTGGCGCGTGAACAGTCTTTTGTAAGGATATTCTTGTCTGAATATGTCTGTCAATTGGTTGTGATGTATTAATGTTCTAAGTGCTGTTTTATCCGGTGTAGTGAAGAAAAATTGCGGCTTAGCAGTGTCCAACGGATCAAGGATCACGTTAAAATCACCAAGTAAGACCACATGTTGATGTTCATATTCCAGCATAGCCTCGGAGAGCAGTTCAAAACATGACTTTCTCTCTCCGTTGCTCTGCGGAAGGTATGCATTGAATATGTTTATGTTATTTTTACCACATTTGATGTTGAGGTGATGTATTCGATTTTGTACTATGGTATGGTGTGTGATTTCGGACCTATCGTGTATGTCCTTCTTTACGATGAACATTGTCCCTGCATAGAAGGGGGTTCTATCAGGTTCTATGTTGTTGTATGTTATGTAATTGTTATGTTGAGCCCACGTCTCGAGTTGATCGGTGGGGATTCTGTGTGTTTCCTGAATTGCCAGTACAGAGAGTCTGTGAGATGTTAAGAACTGTTTGACATCTCGCAATTTCTTGGATATTCCGTTGATGTTCATTGAGCCAACCTTGAGGTTACCCAGTCCGGCGTCCGAATCGTCACTCTCCGTATCTGCAAACATGATTATAGATAGGGAAAAAGCAGGTTAAAGTTTAAGAGGTTGGACTAGACCGTGTAGATGGCTGGGTCGTCGCCGTCTGAGTCCGTGAGCTCACCCACCGAACTGAAGACATTTCGATGGGGAGGAGAGGTCCCGGGCAGTCCAGCCCGCAGAGACTCTCTCGAAGAAACGGACTCCAAGTCAGTTGACGAGTTGTCATTGTCAACTGAGACCGACGCATCCTTGGAGCTGGCGTGGGATGCGTCGTGATCTCTGGGATTCGTCGTCTTCGGAGATTCAGGTTGAGTAAACGATCTCCGCGTGTGTGCGAGTTCTTTTGGAGTCGATGTCTTGGACTCTGTGTTGGACATGGGCTTATCCAATTCAGCATCTGGCGAGAAGATGCTGCGCACGTGGGTTTTGGGTTTGTGTTTCCCTCCTTTGCCCACGGTGATAAAGCCATCGTCGCTCGTGGGGGGGGTCTTCCTCTTCCTGTTGTTTGGGGCGGGGGGGGTTCTGCCTCTTCCTCTTCCCCTTCCTCTTCCACTACACATTTCCCGGAACTTTTCTCTTGCGTCACATCCAGGCTTGTGAAAGTCTGTTGATCCGCAAACATGGCAGGGTAGACGGTATCTGGCCGGTGACGAATCCCGGGAGCGTTTTGAGTATACTTTGTCGCTCCTGTCCCGGGAGTGTTTTGTTCTTCTTTTAGGCGTCCGGTTTCTGGTCGGCTTGGACGCCCGGTCACGGGGTGGATCAGTTTTGGACGCCCCGTCTTGAGGTGGATTGGCCTGGGTCTTCTTCGGCTTCGTGGGGCATTTGGAAGCTAAATGGCCCCGGGCTTTGCAAATCTGGCAGAGCGGCAAATGTCCCTCTCCAGGCTTGGTGATGGAGATCCATTCACCAAACATCTGCACCTTCTCTGGGATGTTATCGAGTTTAGTGTTCTGCAGGTAAACATGCAGAAACTCGTTGCAGATGGTGGGGTGCTGCTTATGTCTACCTTTGGTCATCTGGTAGACTTTCCCCCAGTTTGCTTGGCAAGCAAACTCGTTGATTAAATCCAGATTCCACTCGTCTGGAACTGGATATAAAGTAATCACGTCGCATGGTGGCATAGGGCGCCATACTTTGATTACATAATCAGTTTCCTTGTACTTGTAGGTCACAGGTGACTGATGGTCTAGCGCCAGCTGTTCCATCAACAAGGATTTTGTTTCGTTCTCAGAAGCTGAGAACGTGACGGTGAAAATGTGCTGCCGCAGGCTCTTGGCACGCACCGCTTTTAGCTCCTGGCCGTATTTGGAAAGGAAGCCATCTTTCATAAAGAATCCAATGAAAGTGCTTTCATCAAGCCAGGACTGGCTGGATGCTTGCACAACCATGGTTCTTTGATATTTAAACTCGTTGGCCTTAGAGTCGCCCATGAGTATAGCTAGTGTTAAGAGTATGTTATTTTAAATAGAAAGAATTAACAAAGACTTACCAAAGTCCAAGCTTTTAAAGTTTTAAATTTTCCTTCTGAAGGAAAATTCAGCTAATTCTGACTTGACCACACCCTAAAAGCTGGTCACGTACTATCTAGACTCGCTGTAGCTAACTGACTATTCTCACCTGACCTATCTACGTGGCAATCAGCTAATTCCCTTAAGGGGAAAAGGCTGACTCCAAAAAAAATCTAGGGAGGGAAAAAAAGCTAACTACTCGCCTAGATCAGTGGTTCCCAGCAGGGGGCCACTGATCTAGCTGACTTAGGCTATTTTCTAAACTTTCTAGTTATTTATTTATCTAACTGACTTTAAAAAAAATCTAAAAAGGCTGGTAAAAGTTAGGCCGGTGTCGCTTTCACTCGCTCGCTCTAGCGAGGAAAGCAAGGCTTGCTTGTTAAACGCTTTTTGGCAGCAATGTCTCCAAGGCCACCAAGTTGCAGATAATCGTTCGCAGTGAATAAGGCTCGTGAGCACTTACCTTATTCAAATAGATATGCAATGGTAGGCATTAGTGCTGAATCTTAGTCAGACTGTGGCTAATAACTTGCTTTAATTTTTTAGTTCTGGTGCAAGGCATGCCAATCAGGTTGGTCTTGACCGATGAGCCACCTAGGAGCATGACTCTTGAACCATGATTCATGGGTGATGCCATTTATATCATTGTATGTGGGACTGTAGCCTATAGGTGTATTTGATGTAAGGTTTAGGCTAAGTATAATTTAGCTTGGTAGGCTAGCCTACTCAGCTACTACTACTATAGTACCAGCCTGTTCCTGTAGTTAAACGAACAGACCAAAGCTGTAGGCCTCTTTTTAAAATGTTGCACAATGACTTAATAACGTTTTAATCACTTTTAAATTTACATTTATAGCTTACTTAAACTATAGCTTAGCCTACTTATATGTTATTAGCATAAAAATCAAAGCATGTCACCTAGACCAAAGTTAAGCAAAAAATGGGGAGACTTCACTGGCGTTGAAATGTCAATGGCACAGCTAAAATGTTCTCCAGAATAAGAAAGCAATACGTGCAGCAGCAAGAGATAACAATGTTGACCGAACCACGCTATGCAGCACAAACAAGGCAGGCATAACACCAGAACAGGTGGGGTCATTTCCACATGCTTAACTGAGAAAAAAGTGACAAACCGTTGGCCTAAGCGAGTAAAATCAGCAGTCCTCACTGACTCGCCGGCTAAAGCAGCAGAAAATGCTACCACACTCAATGCTGCTGAAGATGTAGGCTAAGCTTCCAGGTTGCTGCAAGAAAATCTGCTCAGATGAGACAAAGAAAAAAGAGAAATCTTTTTAAAGTGCTGTCAGACGATTCGTAAAGTAAAGCTGAAAATGCAACTATTCTGCATCTTAATGACAACAGTTCGGATGAAAATGAGGTGGACGACACGATCAATGATTTGAAAGATGAAACTACAGTTAGCATTGGGAACTTTGTGGTTGATAAGTTTTGTGAGAAGCGGGACGTGCACTATATTGGAAAGATCACAAAAGAAAAAGGTGATGTAGAGCCTGTAGAGGTGTCATTTTTGAGAAGCAATCCGAACGGAAATGATTTTGTTGAACCTGTTGTTGGAGACATTCACTTTGTGCAAATATTTGATGTCGTATGGTTACTTCCTCCACCAAATTCATGTGGCCCCATTATATGGACACAAGGATCAAGCATTTTTCTGTAGATTCATTCACAGCTTGTCACGCCAGTGTCGGAGCCAGGTAAGAGCATTGTTTGTGATGTTTTTGAGGTCGTTGTCATCACATGAAGGGCTAAGGGGGCAGTTGGTGAGAATGAACCTGCTACAACATTGAATAGGCTTTGTCTATGAATCCCTGGGTTTTGTGTTAAATGCATAAATTGAGGACAATTTATTTAGCAGCATCTAATGTGTTTTATTAATCAGGATCAACTGAAGAATCTCCCCCCTATCAAAATCTGTAGATTTTCTGTCCTGCCTAGCAACGCCCCAAATGGGGTGGGGGAGGGAAAATGGTCTGCTGAAATCTTTCCCCCACTTGTGCTCAGCCAAACTATTTCCCTCTTCCACCCTTACTTTGAGCTATGTTAGGAGGAGTGAAAAAACTACGGACTTCGCTGGGGGGGGGGGGGGGGGGGGGGGGTGTTCAGTTGGTCCATTAATAGTACCTTGTAGCCTACTGTAGGCTACTTTTTGTATGCTTGTGTTTTTTTGCGTCTAAAGTACATTTCATAACAGCAATCAAACAAAATTGGTTGATTTAATTGCAGTGGCTTATGGGTCATTTGGAGTGGTTCATGGGTCATTACCAGCATGACCTTTGAACCATTTTGGAAACTTTCAGGAAAATGTTTATAACTGTTACGCTATTAAAGGTATTGATCTGAAACTTGCCCATGATCTGCCCCAATAGTTATGTTAAATTCTTTAAAAGTTTGAGCGTTCTACCTTTAGCAAAAAAAAAGTTAACGCAAAATATCTAAAAAGTGGCTCGTAGGTCAAGACCTTCCCTGTGTAGTTTCCATATGGATAAAAGTCAACTGTTTGTTGTAGCCTACGGTACGGTAGGCCTATAGCCTACTACCTTTGTGCAATATAACCAGAGCCGCATTAACCGCTCTCCCTTCTCCTCGGCCGAGGTGGTAGGGGCGTGATAGTTTATGGGCCTGCTCATTTTGGTCTGTTTAATTTTTTTGGCTGTTTACAAGAGAAAAAGCTGCAACAGAAGCTTAATCTTTCTAGGCTAACTTATGCAAGGTCATATTATTTACTGCTTCCCAAACCCCTGGCTGGGGTGGCCACCTCCGTCTATAGGCCGACGCATATTTAATTCATGCAGCGTTTCTCGGCTTGTAATTTTACATATATGTTCCTTTTTATATTTAAAAAATTGTTTCGCTAGCTTTGCTCGCTCAACAACAGTTCATTCACCGAGCCTAACCAGCGACCTTAGGAATTCAAAGTTTCAGAAAGTGGATTAAAGGAATAAAAAGTTTTTTGCACCCCATAAAAAACTAACAAAACAATGTGATAGCCTGTTCCGAAGTAAACACGGCTCACTTAAATAGCCTAAATCAGTGGTTTTCAACCAGGGTTCCGCGGAACCCTAAGGTTCCGCCAGTAGCCTAAATCTAGGGGTTCCGCAAGTTTACATTCAAATCCGAGAGTCTATTTTATTATTATATGCACATTGTTTAAATATAATCAAATATTGATTAGGTTTGCCACTATTAATAAATTTGATCCTTGGTTTGCCACTATTAAGCAATTGTCCAGAAATTGCACTACTAATCTTGAACCACTTGGACACTTTGTTAATAAATCTTGACAAATATTTTCCATCGATAGCCTATCTGTTGACCAGTATGACTGGGTTAGAAGTCCAATTGTCGAATTTGAGCCATCTGAAGGAAAGTTTACAATCAGAAGAAGAAGAACTTGCCAGTGTTTCAAGTGATAGAACATTAAAGTTGAAGCATTCTGAAATAAGCCTGGATGCATTCTGGTTGTTGGTTGAAAAGGAATATCCTGCAATTGCTCAGAAAGCGTTACGACTTCTTATGCTGTTTTCAACCTCCTACTTGTGTGAGTTTGGATTTTTAGCTCTGACAACTATCAAGCACAAGAGGCGAGCACAATTGCTGTCTGTGGAAGATGAACTTCGTGTGTGTCTGTCAAACACACGACCCAATATTAAAGACTTGTGCAAGAAACACCAGGCTTAAGTTTCTTATTGAATTTTTTATGAGAATAAATGTAATTCTTTACAGTTTGTATTTTTATTGTACATAAATAAATCTGAACATGTGTATTTTAATTTTATTTTATTAATCAAACAATGTTTTTTGCATAAGGCAATTAAATTGTTGAACAGGGGTTCCTCGAGCTTTCGGAATGTTTCATTGGGTTCTGTTCCACCAAAAAGGTTGAAAACCACTGGCCTAGATAATTAACAATTAAAATAATAAATTTTGGTGCTAACGGAAATAGGCTATAAATTGAAATGTGCCATGGAAATACTAGGTCAATAGGCAAGGTGAAGCAATGGTGAAGACGCCTGATAGATTTTTGAAGTTTTAGCCTGATGAAAGGCTAGTCTATAGATTACTATAGCTAGGCTACTAGGCTATAGGCCTAAATCATTGAAATCCTTCTGTGGTTGTAAATAAAGTTTTTTTGAAATGGTAGTCTAAATTAATTTTAAAGCAAACCTTCTAGGCCTACCCAATTCCAATGAATTTGATTACATACAAATAAGCAACCTATGGTTGTATAAAAAGTGTGCATCTTGATAAAAACAACATTATTGCGACAAAAATGCCTAAAAAGTTACAAAAGCTAGATTATACTTGTCAAACTTTTTCGAGGGACAAGACCCCGCACCACCCATTGCTTTTTCGGAGCTTTGCTTTGTCCATCAGTCTTATGAACTTTGCTTCGTTAAACCTGTAGTTTTTCCCAACTTTTTATTCGAATATCTGTTACGGTGTTGCATTGTCGGCACAATTAGGTCTACCATAGGCTACTTTTCTTTTTACATTAAATCTTAAAGCTGTTTATGCTTGCTGAAATGATGATTGTGAATATTTTCCTTGCATTGAAAGAGTTTACACCCATAACCTAACTCTTTTTTGTTCTATTTTTAAAAGTCATCACGAAACATAGGGGGCCATTAGTGGATTTTGTATGGGGCAAGGTAGTGATCACACGGCCTTGAATATAGCCTACCGAGTAGCCTATATGATGCTATAAGAGTAGCCTATAAGCTGTGACATGTGAGTTTACTCCAGAAAAAGAACCAGAACGTTTACAAGATGATCTTTCTTCCAGCCTCATCTCGTGCCAACACACATTCAAAGACTTTGAACCACTGATTACAGAACGTTGCCGACAATAACCAACGCATTAACAGAGTAAATTTTCCTCTTGTTCAAGTATTGTCAGAAAATTAAATTATTCCATCCACTATAGGTGCCAATAAATGAAGAGCATTCTTTTATTCTAAAATGCATTTTTCAGTGGCACACCCTGAACCAACGCCGTTCAATTTGCAACAAAAGTAGCGGTGGTGGGCGCTCCTTTTGCTTCGAGTAGCGATTGCGCTACTCTTTTGGCAATTGTAGCGGTAGTGCGCTACGTTCAAAGTTAGCGGATGTCCACCTGTGAGATCTGCATATTATAGCTCTTAAAAACGTTTTTGCGTTTTTTACGTCACTTTCTTGTTGTTGTGGAGCTCGGAATGCAACCGAGCAATCAATCACATTTTGCCACCGGAGCATCGAAATCTACAAGTAGGTTAATCCTACGCCCCGTTTACGTTACCATACTGTCGTGTTACGCATTCTACCATTCAACCGCTGTTATGCCAGCAATGTTCTCAGCAAAGCGCTTGTAGCTTTATCAAGATTGCGGCTGCCTTCCAGGGCCGCCGTGTAGGCCTAGTCTACCAATAGCCTATTGTTATTGGCAGTCCTGTTTTGCGTTCAATTGAAAACGGTTTCCGACTTAGCTTTAGTGTATGTAGGCCTGCTGTACTGTTACATTAAATCCTTGTCGTCTAATTATTACTGACGAACTACCATACGCAAACAGATAACCTAATTTGAATCTCAACCTGGACTTAACCATTACTCAGACTTCAACATAAACTAGTAGTGTAAACGCCCACACGGCTGCGGCACCCACCCACATGCAATAACTTAACACTAGGCTATCACATTTACCCCACAAACACAGACATTTACTCCGCAAACATAGTTACACAAACACCATATCATATCATATCAGTAATCGTCTACAGCACACGGTCGTCAATGGAATCTCTTCCAATTCCAGACAGGTGACCTGCGGTGTGCCCCAAGGTTCGACATTGGGACCTCTTCTTTTTTTACTTTATATAAATGAATTACCAAATTCAACAAACATGAATGTTAAACTATTTGCAAACGACACAAATCTTACGATGAGTGACAAATGTGAAATAAATTTGCAGGACAATATGAATACCGAAATGCAAAGAGTTTACAAGTGGTTAAAGCTTAATAGATTATCGTTAAATTTCTCAAAAACTGAATAGGCTACATGCTAATAACAAATAAAAAACACAAAAAAAATTTAACATTAACATTGATAACGCAAGCATTCAGCAAAAAGATCAAATAAAATACCTTGGCGTTTACATAGATAACAAATTAACATGGAAATATCACATAGATAAAATTTGCGGAAAAGTAGCAAGAGGTTCATGGGCGTTACTAATACTCAGAAATTATGTCAGCACAGACACTTTAAAAGATGTGTATCACACTTTGATTTACTGTCATTTGCAATATTGTATATCAAGTTGGGGAAAGGCCTGTGGCAGTGTAGGCTACTGGATCCATTAATAAAATTACAAAAAAGGTTATAAGAACAATTACGAAACAAAATTAGGCTACTATGCTCACACTAATTCTTTATTTTTCAAAACAAACCTCTTGAAACTAAAAGACATACATAACATTGAAATAAAAAAACATATATGTACAAAATTCATATAAATCAGTATCCTTCTACGATTCAGGGGTGTCCAAATGATTTCTGCCATGATCCACCACAGCCAAACCTGACAACATGATGATCCACTAAATACGAATAGTAAACATATTGGACATACTTTTATTTTTATGGTGCTTTATTTTGTAAATGTACCGTACCCTACAACAAATTAATAACTTTGTAAAAGTCAATTGGTTAGCGCTCAATTGGTTAGCGCGTCACTTCTGGAACGAAGAAGCTTCAAGATCAATCTGCGCTGGTTCGACTCTCAGGGTGTGCGCTTGAGCAACGCACGTTAAGGACTGCTCTCCATTCAGCGGCATCTAATGGATGGAATAGTTCCCCGGCAACAACACTTCAACAATCGGAAACTTTACTCTGTCAATCTCGGTGCCCTGGCCTGCGTCAGTGATTCAAAGCCTCTACAAGTATGCAAAACTGCCAGGATTAAGCTCTGCAAGAAGCTTTCCCAGTCCGAGGATAAAGATTCAATCAATCAATCAATGTTTCAGTGGGAAAAATGATGAGTTGGTTTAGATCTCACAATAGCATCGATACAGGGCTTTCTGTCACTTACTGATATCCTCAAATGCTCATGAAGATGAGCATTTGTGAGTCCCGTTCTATGCTTGTTTTTCACAAAATTCATTGATGAAAACAACGACTCACAAAGCTACGCAGAAGCGAAACAAGTAAGGACCCTTCTAGCCAGCCTGGTTGTAACTGGGTACCTTTCCAAGGATACAACTTACAAGTGATAACCAAAACACATTTGGATCTGCAATACAAATCTCAACTGTGTAGCCTAATCCTTTAAGATTACACAGTTCAACCTGCATTTTAGACACCAGCAATGCATATTCAGTGGAAAGTTTGATTTTCCAAGTGCCTTCAACATCAGCAGACAATGGATGAGAGATTAGCTCTATAACTGAATTGATAGACATGGCAATAAACATGAGAGGGCATAAATCGACAAGTCTTTGAATGTAGTAGGCCTATGCTGAAGCACACCAAACCAAAATGCTTCACAGTCATCCACTGGTATCCCATTTTTTTCTGTTGACATTGGAAGATCCACACAAAAGTTTGGAAAGATCCGGAACCGGATCGAGATCCGTCATTTGAACACCACTGGTCTACGTTTGTGATTTATTTACAAATGCTTCATCCATTCACCAGCGTAACACAAGATATCAAACAAGCAACAACTATTTTATAAATAGATCAAACACAGAATATAGAAAAAAGTCCATGCAAGTATTAGGACCAATGGTCTGGTCAGAGGTTCCAAGTAGTCTGAAAAACTTATCATTTCATAGTTTCAAAAAAGAGATCAAAACATTAATTTTACAAAGCTACAGTGCCTCGTAAATAACATGCTATGGAAATCAACTCGTCAGTTTCCTATGCAATATAACCTGTTCAGTCGGAAACTTGAGTAATCTCTGCTTGCTTTCTGGAATTTTGTGTTTACGTTATCTTAAATATGCTTTTTGTATATTACTTGCATATTTCAAACATGTACTATGTTCCTGTTACTGACGAATAAACTATTGCTTGATTGCTATCAGGTATACGGGTTGGTATATTATTTTTACATGACACATTGAGATCGTCGTTAAATACATCAAGTAGGCTACGTGTGTATCAGGCACTAGGCTACAGAATTAAACTTAAATGTCGGCTCCGCATCAATTAAATGCCTCCGGTTTCTCTGGTAGGCTAAGTGTTGCCGTAAGGATCACGCACATTATGCCTTTACGGTGAATTATGACGACCGGTTACGACAGCAGGCTCTCCCATTTTCTACCAACTCTGTGGCGAACATTTTGATCATTAGCAAGAGACTTCATGGGTCTGCTTAAGCCAGTGGTTCTCAACCTTTTTTCTTTCGTGGCCCATTTTCGTTGCACAAACATTCTTATGGCCCATTATAGGCTACTTGTTTATGCAAGAAAAAAACTGCAAAATAGATTTAAAAACAAAAACAGAAGAAAATGTTCCAAAACAGATTATACCGTGCATCAACGAGATGCGTGCTCCTTAACGTTACTGACCAACTTGTAGTTACAGTGGTTCTCAACATTAATGCCGCATTCCTTCTTTGAAAGACACAACTATTGTCAATTTCTCCCTCAATAATTAACAAAAAAATACTAAAAACAGATCTGCACAAATTTCAGTAGGCTACGGCTTTCAGTTAGGCTATGACAACGGTGGGCAAACTGCGGCTCTTCAACATAAATTTTGTGGCTCTTGTATTGAATCGCAATTTTACAAAAAAAATTAAGATTATAATTTATAAATGTATCTCGGACTGTCAACCAAGCAGTGGCGTACGGTACCTAGGGTATAGCAGGTATGGCTCGAGCCATGTGCGCCACATTAATAGGGGCGCAAAAATGGGTTGGTATAAATTAAAATTTGTGACTTAGCCTATACACTGTCTTCGAAATCTAATTTGCGGCCAATACAATACAAAGATCAAACAAGAGTCTCACTTTTACTGTAGTCATTGTTAAACAATGGAATTGTAACTTTGCAAAAGCAACATTGTGCTTCTCCTGGCTCATTTTGCGTTCAGTCAGCAACAATTGGAAGTTTAGTAAAGTCGCTATAAGCAGCAATCAGTTGAAGCTTAGAAGTAGTACCAGAACTTACTTATTCATTTTTACAAGAATTTATAACTTTGTAAAACAACTTTGCCCACCCCTGGGCTATGACTTGATAGTAATCACAAAGTGGTCTACTACCATAGATATCTTACATATAGATATGCAACTCAGCAATCGTGGAATTATCGTCACGCTCGACTGACTTTATGGACACAATCAACAATCAAGGTTGCCAGCTTGGCTAGCGTATCTATGGTAGGCTATTATTGTACGGTTTGGGCTTGGCGAGTGGTGGCTTTTGAGCTCCTTTGGAATATTTTTGATGGCGCATATTTCAAGTTTTCACAGAATAGCCTACTATGAAAAATCAAGACAATAATCTTTCTTCACGTAGGTTATGCAACTTCTGTTTCATGATCGTTGGAACTATCATTTAAGCTTATTTCCAGTGACTCATTAAAGCTTGTTGTAGGCAGTTTACAAACTTGAGATAGAGGGGCGCCGGAACGATTTTAGAGTGAGATATACGATAGCGATAATTGTCAAACATTTTCAGGGGTTGTCGAGGATTTTCAGGGGTTGTCAGGCATTGTAGAGTAGCTACTTTCAGGCATTGTTGGGAATTTCCAGACGTTGTCGATCAATATCAGTGGTTGACAGGGTTTGGTAGTCATTATGGAACATTTTCAGGCATTGTCGAACATTTTCAGGAATTGTCAAACATTTTCAGGGGTTGTCGAGAATTTTCAGGGGTTGTCAGGCATTGTAGAGTAGCTACTTTCAGGCATTGTTGGGAATTTCAAGGCATTGTCTAGGATTTCCAGGCATTGTCGATCAATATCAATGGTTGACAGGCTTGTCAACCATTATCAGTCATTGTCGGAAATTTTCAAGAATTGTCGAATATTTTTAGGTGTCAGGGGCTCTCAGGCATTATAAAATACTTTAGATTCTTTCTGGCAGGCATTGTCGGCAGTGGCGTAGCTAGGGAATGTGCCGCCCGGGGTGGATTCAGATTTTGCCGCCCCTTCAAGAAAAAGCATGTGAAAACAGGCCCGATTTAAGGGGGGGCAGAGGGTGCAGGTACCTCGGACCCCCCGACTTTTAAAGGGCCCCCCTACGTGAAAAAAATGTGATTTTTTTACTATTAGCTTTTGTGGTTTCTGCAAAATGCTGTGCAGTGCTGAATTGATGCTACTGTAGACGTCGAGGGGGTGTTTCGCGCCGTAGGCGAATTTTTTTGCACGGGGGCCCCTGATCTAAAAGTGCCCGGGCCCCCCATTAGCTAAATCCGGCCCTGTGTGAAAATGAAATGCGTTTTTTATCAGATTATAATCAAAATCAAAAATCGTAGTCTAAAAGTGCCGCCCCCAGACGTGCCGCCCGGGGCGGTCCTCCCCTCCTTCCCCCCCCCTAGCTACGCCACTGATTGTCGGACATCTTCAGGCATTGTCTAGGATTTCCAGGCATTGTCGAACATATTCAGTGGTTGATGGTTTGTTAGGCGTTGTCGAACGTTTTCTTGGGTTGTCGATCATTACCAGGTTTTGACAGGTTTGTCAGGCATTGTCGATACTTATGATAGCCAGGTCATTTAAACGCTGCTGTGTTTGTGTATACCGTAAATACGTTTACAACCTACGCAAAATAGAAAGGGATCATTCTGCTGCGCATGCAAAGCTGGGAATAAAAATGCATGAAAATGTTCGACAATGCCTGACAAACGTGTCAAAAACCAATAATGATCGACAATGCCTGGAAATCTTAGACAATGCTAGGAAATGCCCAACAATGCCTGAAAGTAGCTTAATCTAGAATGCCTGACTACCCCTGAAAATGCTAGACAACCCCTGAAAATGTTCGACAATGCCTGACAAACCCGTCAACCACTAATAATGATCAACAATGCCTGGAAATCCTAGACAATGCCTGGAAATTCCCAACAATGCCTGAAAGTAGCTACTTTGCAATGCCTGACAACCCCTGAAAATGCTCGACAATCCCTGAAAATGTTCGACAATGCCTGAAAATGTTCCATAATGACTACCAAACCTGTCAAACACTGATATTGATCGACAATGCCTGCAAATCCTAGATAATGCCTAGAAATTCCCAACAATGCCTGAAAGTAGCTACTCTACAATGCCTGACAACCCCTGAAAATGCTCGACAATTCCTGAACATGTTCGACAATGCCTGAAAATGTTCCATAATGACTACCAAACCTGTCAAACACTGATATTGATCGACAATGCCTGGAAATCCTAGACAATGCCTGGAAATTCCCAACAATGCCTGAAAATAGCTACTCTACAATGCCTGACAACCCCTGAAAATGCTCGACAACCCCTGAGTATGTTCGATAATGCCTGAAAATGTTCGACAATGCCTCACAAGCCTGTCAACCACTGATAATGATCGACAATGCCTGGAAATCCTACACAATGCCTAGAAATTCCCAACAATGCCTGAAAGTAGTTAGCCTACTCTACAATACCTGAAACCCCTGAAAATGTTCGACAACTCCTGAAAATGCTCCACAACCCCCCAAAAAGCCGACAATGCCCGACAATACCTGACAATGCCCGACAATGCCTACAATGCCTGACAAAGGGTATTTAGAGGTACCCTCTGTGACTGTGATTTGTTTTCAATCGCCAGAATCTCCATAAAGCAGTCCATGCGGAACGAGAATGTGACGTCATCACATGCAATCCATACGTCAACTTGAAAACGAAGAAAGTTTTATTTAAACAAAAACCAAAAAAATATATTAAAAATAAAGTTGTTTTGCTGTGCCAAGTTTGAAGTCAATGCATACAGCCATAGCTACGCTGTTAGCCTTCAAACATCTTACGCACCACTGAGTTGCATATCTATATATAAGATATCTATGCTACTACATCATAAAGTGTTGTAAAAACTCGACATTGATCTAAAATTATGTGCTCAGTCATAAATTCAATTCATTTCAATTTATTTTTAATTGCTGGCGCGAACATGTAGAGAACAATAAAGTAAACACACGAATTTTACGCCAACAAAAGGAAAAGATGACAAAACCAAAAGGTTTAAAATATGCATCAATAAAATAGTGTTTGAAAAACATAATTTTAAAAATGCACAGCCACCAAACCTAGAAAAGAAAGCGAAAAAAGAAAACTTTTATTTCGTCGATTGTAAAATAGACCTACAAATAACACTTGCAAGAGCAACAAGGGCGATTTAACACAAAAGAAATAAAGTGACAAGTTTCCCGAAGTTTTTACTTGGAGAGTCTCGCGTTCAAAAACTTAGTTGTGATGTCATAAAAGACTCAGATAAATAAATTAACCATTTCAATAGACTATTTAGATAAATTTACATTTGATTTACATTTCTTCCCAATTCCTTTCAACAGGATTATGCCTCCCTTTAAGTTAAAAACTTCTCCTTACGAAGCCAAGTAGCTCCCTATAAGAACCACACTGTTGTACTGTAGCCAGTGCTTCCACTTTGAAGGATTTTATCCCGAAATCGGGATTTTTCAACGTTTCGAAGGATAAAAAAAGGAAATGAAGATGGGAAGGATTTTTTAAGGATTTTTAACAGTTTTACAAGGAAATTTTGTCTTAAAAAGGGAATTGTTATTTTGAGCAATTTTAAAGAAAATTTTATTGATATTCCCTTTCAAAAGTTCTAAAAACGACTGGAATAACGATGATCAGCTGGTTTCCGTGGTCAGTCGCCATCCGGAACCCCCCCTCAGATCTATGCTCTCACTCACTTTCCCATTCTCGCCTTTCTGTCGCTTGATTTCTATTCTCGATATTGTGGGAATTGGACGTGAGTGCAGTGAGTTAGTTCTCAATTCTTTTAGTTACAATTAGGTACCGGTAATCCGTTGATTCACAGTTGAACTTGAGCAATGACAAAGTTCACTGAGCTTCAACGTAGGCCTACAGTTAGGTATGATAAGCTTAGGCTAGTGGTACGGTATCCTTCCGGTTTAGAAAAGTTAGTTAATATAGCCTATGCTATCTTATTATGGTGTCATAATAATAGAGCTAGCTAGGCTGTGTATGTGTGTACAACATAGTATACACAGTCAGACTGAGTCAGTATCATGAATAGGCCTAGTACCGGTATCCTGAAGTTTTTCATCAGTCTCAGATGATTGTGAAGACGTTACTGACAAGGAGAAAAAAGAGATAGCCTAGCCCAGGGTTGTCCAAAGCCTGGCCCGCGGGCCGCATGCGGCCCGCGACCTCCTTCAATGCGGCCCGCCGCCTCTTCTAGAAAACTTTTAAAAATTACCGTATATCCTCGCATATAAGCCGACCCTAGAAAAACAACCTTAAAATGGTAAATTTATAAAAATCCGCATATAAGTTTTATGTTTAATTTGTAATGAAATGATATCTGTTATGAAAGAGTACAATGTACAACGACACTACAGCACTCTTCATGTCACTGGCTATGATAAATACACTGGTGAGGCGCGGCGAGCCCTACTCAATGATCTCAAATCAAACCTGCGTAAGCGTCAAGAAAACATGTTTCAATTAGTGAAGCCTTCGTCTTCTACAACCATTGCTTCTTATGATGTATCACTTTTGATGGCTAAATCCAAAAAACTTCAATGTATTCAATGCTCCGCTGACTATAACTATATCAGAAGCCGATGACGATTTGCAGCTTGAATTGTGTGACTTGCAAAGTGACCAGTTTTTATTAAGCAAAGCTACACTGCCAATCACTCAATTTTGGCCTCTTCTTTCTGAAGAGCATTATCCTAATTTACGCCGTTTTGGATTGCACTTGCTGTCAATGTTTGGCAGTACCTACATTTGTGAAGCAGCATTTTCCGCAATGAAGTCGATTAAATCCAAAGAGAGGAATCTACTTAAACAAACATCTCTCGAAGCCTGCCTTCGTTTAGCCTTAACCTCAGTTGACATTGACACAAAGGAGCTGGCTTCCAAAATGCAGGCACACCCATCTCACTGAATTTTAAGTAAACTGTACCGTTTTACGTACTTCCTTAAATATTTTTTACGAATAAATTTATGGTTTATTCTTATTCATACTTGTCAGTTATTTTTAAGGTTTCCTGGTCTACTGACGTTGCTTAAAATTTCCAAAACTCTCTTATTCGTAGTATTCACATCTTAGCTTCTTTAATCTATTCTCCAATATGTTTTTATGATAAATATAAAGATTCATTTACACATGTACGTGTTTTACTTTACATCTGGTACGGTGAGACAGTGTATAAGAGGAAAAATGTCAACTGCGGCCCGCGATCTAATTTCCTTGCCGAATGCGTCCCGCGTCCCATAAAGTTTGGACAACCCTGGCCTAGCCTATAGTGTTAAGTTAGCGCATCAAGAAAAACTGCACTAAACAAAAAAATAAATTTGTTAATGAATGGATAATTCGTTACGGTACTGCCAGTACCGCAACCAGCAAATATTTTCGGGGGGGGGGGGGGGGCATTTAATTTTTATCAAAGAACAAACATTAAAATGATGTATTGTGACATTTTTATGTTAATGTCCACGCCCATTGATAAAGTGTGTGGCACTACCATGTTACGGTTCAGTGGTCATAACTTATGTCAATCATGTTTTTGTTTAGTAGCCTACAGCATTAAAGGAAACTAGCCTTTGTAACCTTTTCTCATTTAGCTATGACTACCCAAGGAAGAAAGTTACGATATTACAGTAATGTGTTCAGTCGATTACAAATAAAATACAACATCTGTAGGCTACGAACTGCATTGGCACGACTGGAGTCATAAATTAATCAATAACATATATTGTTGTGTGCGACGCGAACACAACGGGTGCGGTAGTTAATTGCGCCGGTGACGTCACGATTTTCCTAATCCACCCGGCAGGACTGAGCAACTGTTAAAGCACGCCAACTTGAAGAAATCACTCGGTTTCCAATGACTGCTTCGCAGCAATGAAGTTTATACGGTTTTTCTGTCAAGAAATAACACAACATAAGACACTAGTCACAATTCAGCAAGCACAACAGTCGAACTGATAAACGTACCAAATTTGTTGACAAACAGTTCTCAATCCACTGTACGGTACACAAGTTCCACAGGTTGGCCAATGACGCACTGAATAAATAAATTCGCGATGTTACCTTACACAATTATTACGTAGGCTACCGTACCGTACAACCATAACGCTAGGTCAATAATCATTAAAAAACAAAGAAACGTGGCAATTCACTTGGCCTAGTTAAGATCGGTTTACGAGAATTAATTTCCATTAGGCTGACAAATTATTGGTCAATAATTCAGTAGTAAACATAAATCCACAATTCACGACACAAATCAATCAATCATACAATTCAGAATAATGAACGTACCGGTAGTATGACCGGATCAGTAATGCCAAATGATGCACTTGTACGCGAAGGATTCTATAGTGATTGACTCTGCAATATTTAAGTTTGAAGTATTAGCCTAACAACAATTTACGCACATCAGAGATACGTTACGTTTGTTTACGGTAGACAGTCAACATTCAGCTACAAAAAACATTATTACATCACAAGTACGCTCACCAGTAAGTTGAACTTTGAGATAGCAAGCTGCAAATATGGAATTCAGCCTACACGCAAATAAGTATTACCATAGCAGTTGTCAAACTTAAGTCCTGTAGAAATACATAACAGAGAAGCAGCTAACAAAGCATAAACATCAATCAATCAACTTTCAGTCACAAACTACAGTAACTAACAAGTTCGGCTAGCTGGCAAACTAGCAGCAAAAACGAAAACGTCTCGAAAGTTCCATAGACAATCTCGTGGTGAGTGTTGCCATTTGCAAAGAGCGATAACATAACAATGAAGGGGAAACGACGCTAGGTGGCGAATACACAAATTAACGGGAGTAATGCGGTAAAACGAAAGGCAGGCCTATCAAGGACCTGTTGAAAATCTAACACTCCCGGGCCAAAGAAGGGCCAAACTGGCTCGTTCTTTTCATGAATAAAAGTTTTTCAACAGTCTATTGTCATGTAACAGTTCAGTCTCTTCCTCATCGCTCTGATCTTCCAGCAAAATCTCAACGGTGTCTATTGGTGTCTCATCTTCATCTGGATCATCTTCTTCTCTTTGGACAATTACACAAAGTTTGGATATTGGTCTCTTCAGAGATCCGGTTGCAGTCTTCACTTCTACGGAACGAACAACGCCGTGACGATCAGGAAATGTTTCAATTACTCTGCCTAGTGGCCATCGTTGTCTGGGAGCAGAGTCATCAATCAAAAGGACGATGTCTCCTCTTCGGACATTCTCCTTTTTGTGAAGCCATTTTGCTCTTGACATCACAGATCGTGGGTATTCCTTAACCCACTGCTTCCAAAAGGTGTCTGCCAGAAACTGCACATGGCGGTATCGATCACTTGGTCGGTAGCCATCTCTGTCGCAGCTTAACATTGGCGGTAAATTCGATGAAGAATTCAACTTCAACAAGTGGTTAGGTGTCAGGGGTAAGTCGCCATCAACTTCCAGTTTCACATCGGTGAGTGGTCTTGAATTGACGGTGTCTTCTACTTCAAGAAGTAATGTGTGCAATGTGTCATCATCGAGTGGTTGTTTTGGTAAGATGTTCATAAGAATTTGACGTACTGTGCGAATCATTCTCTCCCAGGCTCCGCCCATATGGCTGGCTGTTGGGGGGTTGAATGACCATTCTATTCCTTGTTGTCGAAGGCTCTGGTGGATCTGGTTCTGATTCCACTCATCGATGGCTTGCTTCAAGATTCTTTCACAACCCACAAAGTTGGTTCCATTGTCAGAGAAGATTTTCTTGATGGGGCCTCTGCGAGCTATGAAACGCCGTAGGGCATTTATGAATGCGCCAGTTGTCAGGTCTGGTGCCACTTCCAAGTGAATGGCTCTAGTTGTGAGACATGTGAAAAGGCAGCCGTATCTCTTAATGTCACTTCGTCTGTTTCGGACATTTAGCGGCCCAAAAAAGTCAACGCCAGTCTGTGAGAATGGTGGCTGTGACATTTGTAACCTTGCTTCTGGCAGTTCTGCCATGAGCTGTTGTCTAGGTTTTGCGGTCCTTCGCCGGCAAGGCAGGCATCTTGCAAGTACCCTTTTAACCGCAACTTTGGCATTAACTATCCAGTATTTTCGGTTAATATTGTTCAGTGTATGGCTTTCACCCATGTGCTTCGATTCGTTGGTATGACAATGTTCAATTATCAAGTCCGTTAAGTGGCGCTCTGGAGCTATGATAGCAGGATGTCGCGTTTCGAACGGTAAGTCGGATCTGTCGATTCTTCCGCCAACACGTAGAACATCTTTCATTAGGACAGGGCTGAGTTTTTCGAGTGGGATCCTCTTGGCTTTGGGCATGTTTGGATGTTTTGCTTTGGATAGAGATTTGATCCAGGCTGGAAACCTCTGACGCTGCTCGTATTTGATTAACTCAATTTCTGCCTCATCAAGTTCTGGCACACTGATTGGTCCTTTCAGTGTAATCTGGGTTTCGTTCTTCATGCGCATCAGTAAGTACGATTTGAATCTCAGGAACCAGGCTACTGATAGTTTCAGTCGGCGCAGAGATGAGAAGTAGGAGATTAGCCTGTTTGTTCCTTGGCTTTCAGTTGTAGAAATGGTAAAGGTTTCGATTTTCCTCTTTGGTTTGTAAGCAGCAAAGATATCTTCAAATTGTGGTTTCTGAGCAGTTTGATTGGGCCATTCTTCTGGAGGTTTCCTCAGAAAATCTGGACCATTGAGCCACATCCCAGAATTCATCAAGGCTTTGGCCGTCATGCCCCTTGAAGCTTGGTCAGCTGTTGAAGAAAACGTTTCTCCTTCATCAGTAATTATTAAATCGGATAAGTCTTCTACATCGGTGGGCCACTTCATGCCACGGACAAGAAAATTTGAAATGTCGGATTCAGTATCGAAATTGCCTAAGCCTTTCTCCTTCGGACGAGTACCTCTAAGCAACCAGCCTAAGGGTGTCCTGACTGCATCAGGTCCTTGCTTCGGGTTAGGTGCAAAGCGGCTTTCAATGCATCGGTGGGCGACAGCATGATCATTTCCGATCAACAGTGTAACTGTACCATGGTCCAGTTGCTTCAAGTCAATGCCTTGGAGGTGCTTGTGCGTTTGCAGATACTCCGGAGAAGGCGCTGGAGTTGGCTTGGTAGGTATCTTGTCAACGACGATCACATCTGTCAGTTCTTGCACTTCGCCGCCAACTACTGGTAGAACTTTCAACGATACAGTTGAAGAATTAAAGGAATATGGTCCACTGGAGGACAGTGTTTGCACCTGGAAGTCACCAGATGGCTCAGCCTTCAGTTCAAGCATCTCTACAAGTTTTCGTTCACAAAAGGTGCGGTTTGAACCAGAATCTAGGAGAGCATAAGTATGTATTACCTTTCCTTCTCCTGTCACACGTACGGGAACGATGTCCAAGTAAGTTGCCGAGTTGCTTGTTCTGGAATGGAAGGTTTCTACAACTTTATTTGTGTTCCTTTCTGATGGTCTTCTTACGGGATCATCTGGCTGGCTATCATTTCTTCTATTAGCAATGGGATTAGGGTGTCGTCTCTGGATTTGTTCTCCAGTTGTGACCAGATACCGATGTAAAAGAGAATGATGTGATGAGCTTCCGCATTCAGTGCATTTACCTCGGCTTCTGCAGTCGGCACGTATGTGATCTGGTCCAAGACAGTTTAAGCACAATTTGTTGTTCCTTACAAATTGCTCACGTTCAGTGACGGATTTGGCTTTGAACTCTTTGCAGTGTTGCAAATAATGTGTACTATCGCACAGGATACATTGTATGAGTCGCTTGTTGCCAATTCGGAGCTGTCCGGATCGTTCAGTAGGTTTTGTCACTACGTTAAACAGTGAAGCCTTTTGTTTCCCTTTGGTGTCAGGCTTGTTAAGTTTGTCGACATTTGATGAAAAAAGTTTCACGCCATAGATTGAATTGGCAATCCTAGATTCGTTCGTTATGAAGTCAGCAAAATGTTGGAATCCAGCCACTTTTCCAGTGTCGTCATTGATTTTCAGAGCTTCAATTACCCACTTTTCTTTCAGAGACGCTGGCAGCTTATTTGCAAGGCAGGTGATAAACTGCACGGTATCCAAGTTCGAAGCTTCGGTGTTTGAGCTCAATGATGAACAACATCTTTTCAACAGGACGGACAACTTCTCCAATTGTTCGGGTTCGTGGTGAGAAATTCTGGTAACAGCTCTCAAGCGTTCCTCGCAAGCATGCGCAATAACGTGTGGTTGGCCATACCTCCGTTTTAATTCTTCCCACGCTTCATCATAGCAGTTGTGACCTTCGCTGCTATCGGCAAGGTGCCTTATTTGTTCACAGACTGCATCACAGCAGTGCTGCATGAGGTAAGACATCTTCCTGTCGGGTGTCAACCAATCAGAAATATGGGACTTAAAACGGTGCCAGAAAGCCCAGAAATCGAGTGGGTCACCAAAGAATTTCTTAACATCTGGTTTAGGTAGAAGTCGTTCTGAAAGATCAGGTTGTCGGCTAGTATAATAACAAGGGTAATTTACCTTTTGGTCTGGCATTCTTGCAGATGTTGCAGTTGGTTCTTGTTTGTGCCGCTCATCACCGTGACGCAGAGGTTCCAGGTGTGTGTCTTTGTGAGTGAAGGTTTGCTGTGGCAATCGTACGGGTGTCATTGATCCAATATTGATAACCGAAGAAGAATCATCTTGCCAGAGTGCGGCTTCAGTTTCGGCAGCTTTAATTTGACGCAGGTCTTCAGCTTCGGCTCTCTCACGTTCAAAGCGAGCTTTATCCTGCTCCAACCGAGCTTTATCCTGTTCCAACTGAGCGAACAAGCGAGCTTTATCCTGTTCCATCTGAGCTTTCTCCTGTTCCATGCGAGCGAACAAGCGAGCTTTATCCTGTTCCATCTGAGCTTTCTCCTGTTCCATGCGAACTAGTTCTTCTTCCTCTCGTCGCCTGGCATCATTCTGTTCTTTTGTCAAACGAGCTAGTTCCAATTTGGCATGTGCTTCACGTTGACGCAAACTGTACGTTGTACTCGATGACCGAATGCTTCCGGATTTGGAGCGGTGAGAATGGGTACGCAAGGACGAGTGATGTGAACGTAGTGGAGGAGTTTTAGTGTCTGTCCTCTCGCATTCCGTGAACCACTGTTTGGCTCTATCAGCAAATTCTTCTTTACCTTGAATGTAATCCCGTTTGGTTGAAAGACCTCCTGGAATTTGTTCATTGTCAGGGACATCGACACAAAGCGCCATTAAAGAGGCAAAATTTTTGTCAATTTCTAACAGGATAGTCTGTACTTCTGTGAGGTTTTCACGTTTGCTCATCAGTTGTTCACCACGCTTGTAGCTGTCTCTCAAAGTATCAGCTGCTTGTTGAATAGCTTCGGCTTTGGAATCCATAGCTGTGTATGCAAATCCGCTTCGTAACAGCATAAGCTAACTTCAGCAAATGAGAGATGTCACGTAACGCTGATGGGAACTTGGTAAGTAAACGCAAATTTGATCGTCAGGTTGGTGAAGATCAGCAGTTCGGTACAATTGACGAAATCAGCTTCAGTTCAAAGATGGTCAAGCTTTGATGCCAAATTTGAAAAACGATGTTGTGTGCGACGCGAACACAACAGGTGCGGTAGTTAATTGCGCCGGTGACGTCACGATTTTCCTAATCCACCCGGCAGGACTGAGCAACTGTTAAAGCACGCCAACTTGAAGAAATCACTCGGTTTCCAATGACTGCTTCGCAGCAATGAAGTTTATACGGTTTTTCTGTCAAGAAATAACACAACATAAGACACTAGTCACAATTCAGCAAGCACAACAGTCGAACTGATAAACGTACCAAATTTGTTGACAAACAGTTCTCAATCCACTGTACGGTACACAAGTTCCACAGGTTGGCCAATGACGCACTGAATAAATAAATTCGCGATGTTACCTTACACAATTATTACGTAGGCTACCGTACCGTACAACCATAACGCTAGGTCAATAATCATTAAAAAACAAAGAAACGTGGCAATTCACTTGGCCTAGTTAAGATCGGTTTACGAGAATTAATTTCCATTAGGCTGACAAATTATTGGTCAATAATTCAGTAGTAAACATAAATCCACAATTCACGACACAAATCAATCAATCATACAATTCAGAATAATGAACGTACCGGTAGTATGACCGGATCAGTAATGCCAAATGATGCACTTGTACGCGAAGGATTCTATAGTGATTGACTCTGCAATATTTAAGTTTGAAGTATTAGCCTAACAACAATTTACGCACATCAGAGATACGTTACGTTTGTTTACGGTAGACAGTCAACATTCAGCTACAAAAAACATTATTACATCACAAGTACGCTCACCAGTAAGTTGAACTTTGAGATAGCAAGCTGCAAATATGGAATTCAGCCTACACGCAAATAAGTATTACCATAGCAGTTGTCAAACTTAAGTCCTGTAGAAATACATAACAGAGAAGCAGCTAACAAAGCATAAACATCAATCAATCAACTTTCAGTCACAAACTACAGTAACTAACAAGTTCGGCTAGCTGGCAAACTAGCAGCAAAAACGAAAACGTCTCGAAAGTTCCATAGACAATCTCGTGGTGAGTGTTGCCATTTGCAAAGAGCGATAACATAACAATGAAGGGGAAACGACGCTAGGTGGCGAATACACAAATTAACGGGAGTAATGCGGTAAAACGAAAGGCAGGCCTATCAAGGACCTGTTGAAAATCTAACATATATTTACATCAACATAAACAAACAGATACACATGAATAAAATAAACTGAACACGGTAATTACAAATTACAATCCTGAAACATTTTGTTGGCTCAACAAGTTTTTATGTTTGTAGGCCCAAAGAAGTTGACTTTGCAAATGCAAAATGACATTTTAATTTAGAGCATAATGTCTAACTTTCTACTTGATTTGGCAAGTTCGTTTAACACCAATTCCGCGCTTGGAATTTGAGTACGATGGATTTGCATGAGAGCTAGTCCAGAAAGCCTGTCCTGCCCCATAGTGCTTCTAAGGTAACGTTTCAAGCGTCGTAGACAGCTAAATGTTCTTTCTGCAGAAGCAGTTGTGACTGGAAGTGTAGCCAAAATTATCAAGAGTTTGAAAATGTTTGGATGAAACTCTTTTTGGGATTCTATTGCTGACACCGCATCAATCGTAGCCTACTTGTTGGCCTTTCACTTTCAAGAATTGCTTAATTGCTGCATAGAACGCTTAAAATTTTTTCAAAAAATTTGGGGGGGGGCAAATGCCCCCAATGCCCCCCCTGGTTGCGGGCTTGGGTACTGGATATTTACCACCTGTACATTTTCGATGTTAGTAATAGGTTAGGAGCCCGGGTAGGAAAGATGAGAGTGGTACGGTAATTGGTAAATGATGTCCAGGACTCCAGGTGGTAAATGTCCCAGAATCGACTAACTGACAAGCAGTTTTTGGCTGGACAGTGAACGAAGGTAGTAAATCACGTCATTGTATTGCTTTGACATACCGATGCCACTGAAAAAAAAATCAAGATTAAAATAGCTTTAGTAATAAAATGTATCTGAAGACCCTTAACCTGTGTTCTGGCTTCTCGGTGTTTAGAGAATAGGACATAAGTTATATTATTTGTAGGATTCATGTAAAAGGATTTAACCAAACGTATAAAATCAGTAAAAAAGATAGCTTTACTTTTTACTTTATATACTTTTTACTAAAATAGCTTTAACTGAGATTATATTTGGGTGTTTTTCTTGACACGGCAATGTGTGACGACAAGGATATAAATCGACAAGTGCGATCAATCTACTGTTCTGCAAACAAATTAAAATCAAAATTTTACAAGTGCTCCAGTGATATTAAAAATGTTCTATTCCGTTCTTATTGTACTCCAATGTATGCATGTCATCTGTGGGAAAATTATCATCAACGTGACATTAATCGTCTGCGTGTTGCCTTCAATAATGCATTTAGAATTATACACGATTTGCCTAAACACTATAGCGTACGTGAACATCAAGTCTTGTGCAACATCATAACATTTGATGCATTACTTCGTAAATATGTTTTTTCTTTTGTTGGAAGATGCGAAGTATCGTCTAACTCTATAGTTGCCTCCCTGATGAGGTCTGATTGTCATCGTATATCAAATTACCGTATTCATTATAATAATTCTATGTATGCTGTTATCTAGTTTTGATGGCTGCCATGTCATCTGATTGTTTTTATCGTTCTGATATACTTTCAGTTCTTCTAACTTGTAACACTACCGTACCATTGTCTGTAAACTTGTAACAGTAGATAGCCTATTTAGTGAGATTTTGTGCATTTGCAGTTTGTGTATTATTTCGTTGTTTTACATTGTTATTTCGTTGTTGTTGTTGTTCGTTATTTGTGCATTTGCAGTTTGTGTAGTATTTCGTTGTTTTAGATATGGACAGCTTTGTCTGATGCAACTAAAATATTATATTATAATAACTTTAAAGTGGTATTAGCACCTTTTTTAACTTAAATAACGTCAAATATAACCTCGCTTATGAAGGAAATTTTGAAGGATTTCCGACTGGGAAAAAAGGGATTTTTCAGGACAAAAAAGGAAACTGAAGAGGATTTATCAATTGTCAGAGTGGAAGCACTGACTGTAGCTGCTTAAAATCAAGGTTCGTATATTATGCAGCAGACGGCATTGATACATCACGCCACCAAAATTATTATTTCAATACCGTAATTAGTGAATAGATGCTAAAGTCATAGAAAGGATCAGGCACTAAGGCACTTCCTCTATGGGCGATCACACATCTAAACTTCAACGAATCAATAAATGACATAAAACTCTACAGTTTTTGCTCGAAGTCAATCTTTATACCATCGACGACTAGCTATCTCCCACACAGCATTACAATTTCATTTTACAATTTATTTATTGCAGAACCGGTTTTCGTTCATTACCGTAATTAGAATGAAAATTACCATTCTGCAGCAAATTCCAGCAACAGTGCAACACCATTCATTGTTGCTACAATCAAAACAACTAAACAAAACACATAAGTGTAAAATTAACTATAGTAACACAAATGAAACTAAATTTTTCACTAACTCTGGCAAATTTTTAAATAGGTCTGTTTGTGGAAATGCCATAGGTCTGTTGTGGAAATGCCAGAGGCTACTAACCATCAAAATGTTTTTGAAACCACGAACGAGCACGAGAGTGATACTCTATTGGGAAATAGAGTATCACTCTTTTTTTTTTTTTTTTTTTTTTTTTTTCCCGCGCTTTTACAAAGTAAGCAGCAAAGATTTTGCTCTCCAGGTCTAAATATATAAATTGGATTAAAGAAAAACTTAGGCCTGGAGAATAGCAAATTTTAGTCAAATTTAGAAAGGAATTTAATTGTGGTCATTTCAGTCCTAAAATTTTCGAAATCGATAAAGAATTTGCAAAGACAGAACAATTCAAAGAAACCCATATCAAGAATCCAAGTCTGCGGTTGCCGCATGTAACAAACAAGCAATTGACTCGCCAGCCTCAGCTTTGAAAGAATAGGGATGAGGAAAGTAAATTATTATCCAGTGAAGCAATTGAAGTACAGTACGGTAGAAAATTTATCAAACAACCATTAGTAAGCCATGTGGATTAATTGTTTTACATTCTATTGTGTAACATCTTGTTTGCTGCCCATTATCAAATCGGTTCAAAGTTTGTCCTAAATTTTTTTGTTTTAAATTCATTTGTTTTTTAAACTTTTCTGGATTAGTGTGTGTTGTATCGGTATAGGCCTAAATCAATTTAATTAAACCAGCGCAAGAGTTTTTAATGATAATTTACTTAGTTTTTGACATAAAAATTGAACGTTGGCCAGCAATCAAGCCTAGTCAGTTTTTAAGCAGGGCTGCCAGACAAGTCTGGATCAATCGCACTTAGCCTAAATCGACAAAAATGCTTTTTTTTTCTTGCTTTTATTTCAATGCGAAGTGTTTGATTTATTTAATTGAATTTAAATTTTGTTGCTTTATGTCAGTGGAAAAGTGACAAAAATTGTCATAAATTGTTATTTTGGGCTCAAACTTTGTAAGGATACGTCGTCTGGATTTGATTTTTGTTAAATTTCGTCTGAAGAAAACATTATTGACCTATTGTGTTATTCGGTTACACTCAATTATTTCTCATTTACATTCTATTCAATTTGTTTGTCAAATTATATGGTCACATTGCGCTAGTTTCATGCAGCCTAACAGGTACCACTGAGAGTCACTCAGCCATTTCTTTTATGACAGAACAATATGCCTAGGCTATACCTTTTTTTTAAATTGTGATTATTTTTGTATTGTAATACTGTTACTGAAAATGTTTTTACTCGTAGCCTTGAACTATTTATTGGCTTGAACTTTTCTTGGTTGCACTGAAGTTTAAACGCCCTTGCTACAAGAGTTTATTAATTTCAAAAGTTTTTCCTATTTTTAATCACCCGGAATAAAGTTTATATTTGAATAAAACCACAGGACTTTACTTAAGGATCGCAGCAGCACATGATTTTTTTTTTCTTTCATTAATATTACTGAACATCAGCCTATCTTGTTTCAACGTAATTTGCCGATGCTTGACATTTGTCACATTAAGAACTGGGAAGCAGCTGACTCGATGACTGATATAGTCTTTCGCTGCTTCCTGTCTGTTGTGGTATTTAGATAGCTATGGTACTATTTTATTCGTATTGTTTATAATTGTACCGTACTATTGTCGCAACAGACGAAATAAAAGGTTTCTCTCTCTCTCTCTCTCTATTGCTCTTTTAATTGTTAAAAAAAGAAAAAAGGCTAGTCTTGACATGAATTTTGTCCGAGAGTTGGCTTTTAACAAACATATCAATATAGCTCTCCTCGAACGTCTCCCAGGTGGTCTAGTGGTTAGGATTCGTGGCTCTCACCCACGCGGCCCGGGTTCGATTCCCGGTCTGGGAACATTGTCTTATGCATTGGTGGTTCAGTGGTAGAATCCTCGCCTGCCACGCGGGGGGCCCGGGTTCGATTCCCGGCCAATGCAAATTCTTTTTTAATGATTTAATGTCGTTTCTTTTGTGCGCATTCTAATCAGCTTCACGTGGTTGTACCTTCCACCAGAGATGTTCGGATTTTAGAATTTAAAATCTAAATCCACTTCGGTATTTCAAGTTAAAAACCATATCCAAGTCCAAATCCACATTATAAGCACTGTAAAATCCAAACCTCTTTTTAGGGTTGGTTGGTTTTGAATCTTTATCCTCGTACTGACAAAGCCTTGTTTCTAGTAGTTTTCAATTCAATTTATTTTTCTTTGCTGGCGCGAACATGTAGAGAACGATAAAGTAATCACACGAATTTTACACCAACAAAAGGAGAAGATGACAAAACCAAAAGGTTTAAAATATGCATCAATAAAACTGTTTGAAAAACATAATCTTAAAAATGCACAGCCACCAAACCTAGAAAAGAAAGCGAAAAAAGAAAACTTTTATTTCGTCGATAATAAGATAGACCTACCGTACAACACTTGCTAGAGTAGCAAGGGCGATTTAACACAAAAGGAATTCAAAAAGTGACAAATTTCTCGAAGTTTTTACTTTGAGAGTCTCGCATTCAAAACTTGGTTGTGATGTCATAAAAGATTCAAAAAAATAAAAATTGCAGGAAACCGGCTCAGTGTGACCATTCGGATTCAGAAAAAAGTAAATAAAAATAGAGATATAATGAAGCATAATAAAATAAAGACACTACTTTCTGTTCGGTGGGGTGGCGCAACGGATAAGGCGTTGGCTTTCCAATTACGCAAACCTGGTTCGACTCCCGGCTTCAGCTGGTTGTTGAAAAACACCGCTCACCTCTACCCAGAGTGTAATAAATTGGGTGGCGTAGTTGCTGAAGTAAAGGCGGCCGAGAGAAAGGAACTGGCCACCCTACTCTCCTTAGTGCCGAAGGCAATATAATGAGAACCTTATCTTCTCATACCCGTCACTTGAATCAAGTATGGGACCCCCCCTTTACCCTTTACCTACTTTCTGTTCAAATAAACTTTGTTCAATCAATTTCACTTTCCAAAAGTTTTACAAAAGTTACAAGTGAAATAATTTATGGCGATTTAAAATTTAAAGGTGCACTGCAATGAAAATACATGGCTTTTGTATTTGTAGATCTTTCTGAAATAAAACGTTTTTCAACAATTTTTTTATTTTTTGTGTTACCATTAATTAAAAAACCTAAAATAACCTTTTTTGAATTGAATGATTCTGATTGGTCAAAAATTTTGATGACGTCATTGGCTGGCAAAGCCGCATCCAAGGTCTACTGTTTTGCGTGCAAACACAAGGAACAAATCGCGTAGGCTACCGAAACAGCGAACAATTTTGTGCTAAGGGAGTTTTTACGCCCTTAAAATGGTGGCTTCTTGTATGGCTCCCGGTTGTGCTAATCGGGGAATCGTCAAAGGGGTATCCTCATCAGGGGCGCCGGAACGATTTTTGACTGGGGGGGGCAAGATTACGAAAAAAGGGCACTTTTGTTTACTAAAAGGCTTTTTTTTTCAAGTTTTCAGATAAAATATAGCGATAATGCTAATCTATCAGCTCACTATGTATTGAGTAATGATAGCCTACAAGTGTCCGGTATACAAAGAAGGGCATCGTGCTATGTAATAATGATGTAACCTACTGTCAAGCCTTAAAGCAGGCTGCGGCCATGGCCGCTAAGTAGTGCTTGAATGACCGCCGGTGCTACCTCCTCAATCGGCCAAGTTTGGCCGCCGGTCTCTTCTAGCCAATTATTTATTTTCGCAATAGAATGATCGTGGATTAACTGTCGAAAATAAGTAGTATCAAAGAGGGACGCAAAATTAGGTCAGCGCGTCATAATCGCCACTGTTGCATTGTGCGGGAATATTTGTTATTGTTGGAATATATCCACCTGCGATCACCTGCGCTGTAAGTCTTGTTTGTAATTGCCCACGTTTATCTTAACAAAGTCTTAATCCGAAGTGCTAATTTACATCGGCTGGCAATATTGTCGTTTTTATGTCGATTCGATGTTGTCGGACATTGAATCGTTGTTAAAAAGGAGAACTAGGTTAGTTGACATCCGAGGGGAAAACATGTTTGGGTCATATTTTGCAAAAATTATGCTTCTTTTAGTAATGTCCTTCACATCATTGAAATACTTATTTTATTACCTTGCCGTCATCGTCAACACATGTCGAACGTTGTTTTTCGTTGCTAAAAAAATTCTAGGGGAGTGACAAACTTCTTTAAAATCAGCCACATTGGAGACACTCGTGCAAGTGTCGTTAGATGGTCCCGCAGTACCGGATTACAATCCCGATAAAGTAGTTATTGCGTGGTACAACGATTCTATTGCAGGACGTCGCCCAGGCCCAGATTTCAACAACGCTAAGTGATCAATTTAGCATTGTTGCAAGCTTAATTCTATTTACTTGTGCTATCGTTATTTTTAATTTGGCCTCCGCGCACGCAGATTTGGCCGCTAAGAAGGAGCTTCCGGTAGGCCACGATGACCGCCGAAAAAAAACGAGTTTTAAGGCCTGTACTGAGATTCAAAATTTTGTGCCGTAAATATTATTTTGAGGCAAAAATGAAAGATTATAATTAGGCTAAAAGCGAATAGCAGAAATTGTTATATTGCAAAATGTACAGTAGCTTGCATGACTTTAAAAGGGCACCATTGCCCCCCTGCCCCTCCCTCTTCAGAAAATTTGATGGCAGGGGGGCATCCGCCCCCCCTCCCTCCCCGCTTCCGGCGCCCCTGATCCTCATCCAGGCGCGAATCTAAGAGTTTTTTTCGGGGGGGGCCAGAAAATTTGAAAATCAATTAAAAAGAAAGAAAAAGCTAAACAGATATGAACAATGATACTACGACATATACGATATGCTATAAAATAGACATTAAAAGAACCATTTTCATCAATTGTGATGCCGAGGGACTAATATCAGCTGTTTAGAAGCTTATCAAACCATTTGATGCGGAAATATACAATTTCTACAATTTTTCACAAAATTTCGGGGGGGCCCGGGCTCCCTGGGCCTCCCCCATAAATCCGCGCCTGTCCTCATCGTTTACCTCCGAATAATGACGACAAGCTGAAGAAATGGACCTCAGCGCCAAAACTCAAAAACCCACCTGTAAACAAGCACTGTCCTGTGTGCAGCAATCATTTTCTGGCCAGCGATTACCAACGTGATCTACAGGCAGAGCTACAAGGCACCAAGTCCAGACACCTGCTCATCCCTGAAGCTGTTTCTTCTGTCTTTGATTTTTCAAGATATGTGAAAGCCACTGTCAATGCAGTACCCACAAAACTCGATCGACCTAGGTACACAGGTCTGTGAGTAGCCTACGATCGGACGTTTGGATCGAATAGCAAAGCGAGAAAACAACAAGACTTTGAAACTTTTAGGACAGTAAAACATTGGCAGGGTAGGCATATTAGGCAACTCTGAATACATCGGCTACTTTTAGTTGATATAAACCACTTGGTTCAAGCAAATTATTTTCCTGCGTTTTTTTCAATGCAAATTTTCCATCCGACTGCTGTCCGAACTGGTGTTGTCAGAGCACAAATCAGAATGATGTTCTTCGCTGTCAAGTCGCCGTCTTTTTGGTTCAAAGAAAAATCTTTGTCTTGTTTCAGACATCTTGTTTATGCTGATCTTCTATTACTCAATATCAGTGTTGTACGTTGACGCCGTCAAATTGACGGCGTCATTTGACGGCGTCAACTTTTTGTTGACGCTGAGGCTAGCGCCGTCAATTTATTTTTCAGTTGACGGAAGTGATAGCGCCGTCAACTATTTTGCCGATTTTAAGCGTCAAGCGCTAAGCGTCATTTTTTGTTTCCATGGAAAATCTCGTTTCACAATAAGAGTTTCACAATGTATTCTGGCCAGCGCGACTTATCCGAATTACCAGTTTTTGCGTTGGTTGGAATGGCTCCTTGGAATACATGCGGAAGAAGTTCGCCAAATGGTGATCACCCATGTATTGAGAACGAGGGATCAAAGACAGAAAGCGAAAAATCCATGAATGGCATCGCGGACGTTGAATATACTTTATTTCAAGAGCTCTATGCCCCTGAAAAGAGCGATGTTGGTGCAGTGGACCTCGTTAAAAGATTTATACATGCTAAACTATCACAGCACGCTTGGAACAGTGATATCTTTCCGACTAAACGTTTTCAACTTGTTTTTGAAATACAACACACCAATACCAACCAGCGCTGCTGTGGAACGCATGTTTTCACTTGGAAAGGACAATATGCGCAGGGGCGCCGGAACCGGGGGTGGAGCAGGGGGAGCGGATGCCCCCTGCCCTCAAATTTCTGTGGATGGGGAGGGAAGAGGGGGCAATGGTGCCCTTTTATGGTCATGTAAGCTACTGCACACTTTGCAATATAACAATTTATGCTATACGCTTTTAGCCTAATTATAATGTTTTATTTTTGCCTCAAAATAATATTCACGACACAAAATTCTCCATCACAGTAAGTTATATTACATGATTATAAAATAGCATGATGCCTTTCCGTGCCATTGTTCTTTGTGTAGCGGATACTTGTATCATTACTCGATAATGAGCTGATAGATGAGCATTATCGCTATATCTTATCTTAAAACTTAAAAAAAAAATTGGCCTTTCAGCAACAAAAGTGCCCTTATTTCATACTCCTGCCCCTCCAGTCAAAAATCGCTTCGGCGCCCCTGAATATGCGTCCCATACGCAGCAGATTGTCAGACAAACGTTTTGAAATGCTTGTTTTTCTGAAAGGAAATAACAAATAGGCTGAGCAGCTAGTTACAATACAGTCTCAAAACATAATACCTGCTCTTCATTTATAGCTATTGTTAGCCTTAACTTGGTTGAAATGTTTGCGTTTTATGAGACGCTGGCAAAAAATAGCGCTAGAAATTAGCGCTGACGCCGTCAATTTCTTTAAGAGCTTACGCAGTCCTTTACGCCGTAAAGTTTTTAGGCAATTCGCGCTGACGCTGACGCCGTCAAATTATTTCAATGACGCGTACAACACTGCTCAATATACAATGACCTATGCGACGTTTTTAAGGCAAATGCATCAAGCTGTTTACTTGGTTGCTAGCCGATGACGTCACAAGACACATAGCGCCCTCGGGTGGCCGATTTTCATTTGGTTATATCTCCCAAACAAAAAGGCATATCAAAAAAAATTTTTGAAAAATATAATACTTAAACACTAAAGAATCACCAAAAAAATTTTAATTTTTTATTTCAGGTCCCCTTTAAATCATAAATGCAATTATATTTCCACCAAAAAGGTAGTGATAAAAATGCAACAACAAAAAAATTGTAGTCAAAAGCAAATTAACGAGAACGATTATAGTTGCAACAATTTGTATAAAACATTAAAGCTGCAGATGTAAAATAATTTTGATGATACGAATTTTAGTACAAAAAAAAAGATCTGGCAGCACTATTTCTAGAAATATAGTTAGGCTACCATTCAACATATTACAATTTAATGAGCAATTTGATGACAAAAATAACTAATTTGCACAATTTAAAGTTGTATTTTAAGGATAAATAATCACATCTTAGTCCAACACAAGCAGTTTTTGTTATTTGACCGAATTTCCATTGGAAAGCCTACTTCTTGTCTTCTCTTTTTTTTCACATTTTTCTGACATTCCACTTCGTAATTTCCTTGCAAACGTTTGAAGAAGATGAAATTGTAATTTTTCCTTTATATTTTCTTGAGTTTAGCTTATCTCCAGGTCCTAAATTTGCACAAATCCAGTTTTTAAACTTGGACCTGGAGAGCAAAAATCTTGCTTCCGACATCCAAAAAGCGCGGGGACAACTCAAGAAAAAAGGCAGTTTCGCATGCTTGTAGACGTAGAGGCTCTTTACGCAGGGCCGGTTACCGAGATTGGCAGAGTGAAGTTTCCGATTGTTGAAGTCTTGTTGCCCGGAAATTATTCCATTTATTAGGTGCCAGTAGTAGCGCACCCAGAAAAAAAACTTAGGGGGGGGGGCTAATTGAGAAATGTCGGCCGAGTGATTTGCGACAATAGTAACAGTGACAATAGGCCAAAGCCCATCCCTTTGAATAAAATTTAAAGGCACGCACGGCCCACAACCAGGGCCGGATTAAGGGTAGGCTACTGTAGGCCTAAGGCTGTTTACTAGAGAAGGGCCTAATTTTGCAAACCAAGCTACAAAAGTAGTAAGAATACATAGCCTACATGAAAAATTCAAATTATTTACTGCAAAATAACATAGGCTAAACATAACAAAAAAATGGCTAATGATGGCGCGTAATTGGTTTAGGAAACAAACGCAATTTTTGTGTCAAATTTAAAGCAGATGGAAAGGATTGTGGAAAGAAAGAAATGGATAGTAGGTACCATGGCTACCTAAAGATACGGCCTGATTTGTCACATTTTGCAGAAATTTCCAGCTTTTGCTAACTTTTGACGAATGTTTAAACAAATTTTTCTAAAAAATTTATTTTTACGCTTTCTTTACTGCTTTCCCCAGATTACAGAATAGGTTTTAACATCCTCAGATGCTGAAAAACAAAGAAAATTTGGCTTCAAAGATTTTAGTCAGACTGTTGATTTTTCAATAACAGTCTGATTCAGCGTTTTTCAACTTACCTTTTCTCATTTGCTTCTGCTTCCCCAAGGCAACAAAAAGCTTTCCTATCATTAGGAGACAGCAAAAAGTAAAAAAATTTCAGAAAATGTCAGTCAAACACCAGCAGAAGCTGTAATCAAAATCTGCAAAATGTGACAAATCAGACCGCATCTCCAGGTGGCCATGTAGGTACCTATGGTCAGGGCCTCTGAGAGAAATTTTCACTAGGGGTACGAAGAGTCATTCCGGCCCTCCTCTCACTCCGGGCCCCCTTTGTCTTGGGCAAAACGCGTGATGTTTGCTTAGGCGTATTGCACACCAATAACACCATACAAAATTTTACTGCAAAATCGGACATTTGTGCGAAATAATAGTAGGCTATCAGGCAGCAATAGAACTATTATTTAGTGTTTTGTGTTGTGCATATCATGTGATCTGTCCCTCGACAATTTGTGTATCCTGCATTGAATTCGTGTGTCAGTTGTTGATGGTGCTGTTGAGAGGTGTCGTTTGTACAGCTTTAGCTTAGTGTAAAATTTTCAAGTTCACTCATTTATTTCTCTTAAATGTAGCCTATAATTATTCCAGATGAGGACACTATGTGGTGTCGAAAAACGTTGGATTTAATACGTAGTCTTTTTCTTGTTTTTTTTGTGTTGTAATAGAAACGTTAAATCCGTTAACTGAGTGTTACATGTATTTGGTAAGGTACAAGTCAAGCTCTCTACCAAGGCTCAAACATAACATCTTGTTAAAACATAATTAAGTTAATCATCTGACCAATAATTTTTCTTCATTAACTTTTGCATTCACCACATGCCTAGCAGAGGTGAACGGAGTCACTTTTTTTAACTCCGCTCCTGTTCCGAAAGTATTGACTCCGGCTCCTGCTCCAACTCCGATATTCATTTTCAAGTGAAATAAACGTGAAACTACCTTTTTCAAATAGTTTTTAAAAACACAAAAAAAACACACGGGCTTTTTACCCGGGTTTTTCCCAAACCTGCTTTTGCTACACTATGCTGCCCTCTATACAGGAGAACAACCAACTTGTATGATTTAATTTAAGTTGCTTTTAACAGAACAGTTTTGCACGTAAAGCATTAAATCACCATTTTGGGCTTCTAATTTGCTTGCAATGCTCTCAATTACCTTTCTGGGCCCTTTTGCTACATTACGGGCCCCCCAGGACAAAAAATAACAACTTTTATGCTTGAGTTTAGTCGTTTAGGATGGTTTTAACCAAACATTTTTGTGCATAAACTATAAAATCACAAATTCGGGCCCCCCAACAAACACAGGCCTGGCCCTCAAGGGTACGCCGTACCCTCCGTACCCTCCTTTCATAGGCCTTGCCTATGGTAATACTCTACCAGTCTACCTAATGATTTTCGTCACTCAGTTCGTCACCCCCAAGTCTAAACCAAGGATTTTCAACCTTTTTCCCAACGCGACCTCAGAGCAATCAATGCAATCTCGCGACATCAAGCATATTTAATGAAAAATTTAACCAAATTTGATTCATGCCGACATCCAGTATTTAGTTTTGCTGTTCCAACGTAAACTTTCGAAACAAAAAACGATTTTTGCGATTTTATTACGGCTTTTATTACATTTCCTCCAATTGTTATTTCCATTTTCTATCAAGCTTAGCTAGATAATAGGAGAAAAAATAATGAGAATAATCTACGTTTTCGCACTTTCACCGGTTGAATTTGTTGCAATCTTTCATGGATTTATTTAAATCAATTTCAGTGAGATGGTTGGTGCTGCACATTTTTAACTATTAAGTTTGTCATGCGTGCACCTGTTGCTGAAAGAACTTTCAAACAAAATAGCCGACACTAATTTTTTTCAATGCTATTGAAAACAATACTGAGAAACCTATATTTTCCATAAGATTCTACATAATTTTGCTTTTTTACCATAGCGCGGTTACTGGTTAATTTTAGTCTGCACAAAGCAATAACGTATAGCCTAAGAACTTGGTGAAAAATATCGAATGCTTTCCTATAGTTAAAGCCTTTTGCAACGTCTGAAAGCTTAAACAATATAATAACCTCAGTAGAGGAATGGTCGATTGCGAAAAAAACACAATTTTTAATCTTTTCTGGCAAAAAAGAATTGAAAAGAATACACTGGAATTTCAAGCGCCCCGCGACTCTCCGAAAAACGGCTCGCAACTCCCAGGTTGAAAACCCCTGCTCCAAACTCAATTTCGTTGAAAGTGGCGCCTATGTGGTTTTGGAAATGGGCTCTTTATATGTATTGACACAACTCGGTCATTCGTTTTTAAGCAAAAACTGTACTGTACTGGATCTGTATCACTATCAGCTTTACAAAAATTTAACCTTAAAAAAATTGAGGGCCGAATTTTTCCAGGGCCTAAGGCTATAGCCTTATTAGCCTAATGGTTAATCCGGCCCTGCCCACAACCCACCGGTTGCCGATACATCAGGATTCGTTCTCTCAATCAGATTACAAGTTGGCCTAGTGAACCCCATGCTACTGTAGGCTAGCGCTATCAGCATCCTCATCCCCACGTCCACTCTCACAATCTTCTATAGATCTCGACTTTTTCGCCATGTAGCCTATAACCAAATAGAATTCGCTTTCCATTTGCCAACAGAAATAAGTGCGAAAACAACAACTAGCACGAAAACAGTTTGAAACAAAACACTAATTTTGTAAACAGTAAATTTGATGTGGACGTTTTTCCTACTTACAAAACATTCAAAGTAGTTCGAATTTTTAACTAAAGTCCCAGACGCCTTCGTCTATCTACTCAAATGTCCTAGCCCAGGGGTCACCAACTGGCGGCCCGCGGAAGGCATCAGCGTACAAGTATAACCAAAAATACTTTTCTTGAGGAGTTAAAGAGCACGAAGGCAAAAAATACTTTCCGGGAAGCATATTTTCGCTTTGCATACGATTCGACCGACCGACTAATCAGATTATAGTTCTAGGTGGGGGTTGCTTAAAGTTATTCCAATGCGATGTCCAGCCACACCGTCCCAGTGGTTGATTAAAACGTCTGTTTTCGAAATTGTCTGTGAGCATAAGGTTGCTTATTTTAAGTTTGCAAATGTCATGTAAACACTAGTGTGCGTTTCACCGTTATTGTGTTTCTCGAGCAGTGTTCTCTTTATGCAAGTTTTTGTTGGCAAAATAGGTCGGTGTGCCAACTCAATTTATAATAAATTGGAAAAATATTATATATAAATTTAAAGACTTTTTCTGATTGATATAGTGAAAATATTTAGCTTAGAAGTGCAAAATGTTTTTTTGTTTTTAAAGACATATGGAACGCTTTACGATTTTGCGTGTCATCCTTGCGCAGGGGCCGCACTAATCTTCTCTGTATCGCTCCGATTTTAGCATATGTACTGCCGAAGCAAGTACTGCAAAATGTTGTTTAATCAACAAATTCTTGCCACACTGATAAACACCGCAAGCGACAGTAGTCTATAATAAAAGAAAGACGGTTTTATAGACTCTCACAAAAAGGATGAAAAACCAACTCATTGCTTTTTTAGAGGGAAGACTGTTCATGAATTACGATAGTATTACGACTTTTCGATGATTTCCACAAGCGTTTGTTTCATGGTGCTTGGTTTCTTTTTCCCTGTTATTGGAGCCTATTTTTCGCTAATATGTTTGCAGGTCACTATTGTTGCCTGTATTGCAGTGTGTCAAACATTTCCTTGTTTACTGAAATTGTTAATTGCAAGATATCTTTTGTGAAGCCACTCTTGCTTGGCGATGAATATTCTGATGAAACCGCTCGCCTCGCTATAAGTGCGCAAAACAAATGGCCTCGTAGGCTCGTTTATTAGTCATTGTTAAAAAAGTCAAAGGTGTTGTAAAAGGAGCTTGGCCTGGCAGTAGCACGTTGTTCGATTAATTTTGTTGCTGCGGTATTCTAACATAAATATGAACATTATGTAACGCTGGATACTGGGTACGAAATGCGTTCTTTTCTAGCATAAGAGTCAACCTACCTAAAATTTTATTAGTGCGGCCCGCCACAGCTCTCCTTAGTGCCAAAATGGCCCGCATGCAGAAAAAGGTTGGTGACCCCTGTCCTAGCCTATAGGAGATGTTCCACCAACGGACAGGGTACGACCAATGGACCACCCTTCTATTTCTTAAAATAAAAGTCGGAAGCACAAAAATGTTATTGGGGTACTGTATCGAGATTAACCTTTTTGGTTTTAGAAATTTTCCTTGCGGGGACCTGTGATTTTTTTTCGTATTGTTATGAAGGAAAGTATGGTTTACAAGGTAGAAAGTAAATTTTGAACATTTTTCTTCTGCAATTTTTTTCACCCATCGGTTTATTTTTTCAAGACTGTTTTTTGTTTGCTGATTGCTTATTCATTGATTAATGAAATTGCAATGAGTTAAATGTTTAAATTTTATCCATCATTAAACTAGGCCATAAAATCCAAGAACTATCATGTATGTGACCACGGACCGCACCCACTTGTTCGACCATTGGGTCACTAGCTAATTGTTCAACAATGTCTTCCTTTATGTATTCAGAGTAGGCCTAGGCTAAAGATGTCAGAAATTAAAACAACTAGCAATAAAACAGAGTTGTTTAGTTCGAAAGATCTCAACAAAGCAGCTGTCGAAGATGTTTTGAAACAAAATATTTTTTGTTCGAAAGTCGGCGAAAAAATACGATATAGGTTACCACGAACAACGTTGGCTCGTTATAGAATAAATCAATGGATAGTGAGAAAACTACTGCACCAACACTCGTGACATCTACAAAACGTCTGTCTGATATTTTAAAGTTTTCTGCAACTTTAAAAAAATATGAGATTTAAAAGGAATAAAATAAACACCAAAAACATTTGAAGCTCTTATTATGAAATTGAATTGAATATGAAAATATGAAATGAAATTTCATAATAAAAACATATTTCTAGTGCTTAATTATTGCTTATGTTGTTTGTATGTTGTTCATGTATTAAATAGTCCAAAATATGCTCCAGTGCATCAGCTTTTTGCCATGTAGATTGTAGAAGTGACCCGTTGGTCGAATAGCAGTAGCCCGTTGGTTGTATAGGGGTTTGACTAACGGGGCACTTTTTATTATCATTTAAAAGTTAATTTTCGGCAGTTAGTAGTTCAATCAATCAATGTTTTATTTGTCAGTAACAGGAACATAGGTACATGTTTGAAATATGCAATTAATATACACAATGCAAAAGTTACACAAGTTCCCATATCGACAGGGAGACAACGAGACGACCATACGGTCTACTAGTCAATTGCCACCCTACGGAAATGACAATTTTGCCATTTAAAATAAGCTTACAAGAGAAATATAGAATAAAACGTTAAAACGTTCCCGCGCTTCAACATACGCACCAAAAAAAAAACAAACATATTTAAGATAACGTAGGCCTAAACACAAAATTTTAAGAAGCAAGCAGAGATTAATCAAGTTTCCGACTGAACATGTTGTAGGCCTATTGCATAATTATGAAACTGGCAAGTTGGTTTCCATAACATATCACTTACGATGCACTGCAGCTTTGTAAAATTAACATTTTGATCTGTTTTTTGAAACAATGAAATGATAAGTTTTTTAGACTACTTGGAACCTTTGACCAGACCATTGGTCCCAATACCTGCATGGACTTTTTGCTATATTCTGTGTTTGATCTATTTATAAAATAGTTGTTGCTTGTTTGATATCTTGTGTTATGCTGATGAATGGATGAAGCATTTGTAAATAAATCACAATACGTAGACGGATACTGATTCATATGAACTTTGTACATATGTTTTTTTATTTCAATGTTATGTATGTCTTTTAGTTTCAAGATGTTCATTTTGAAAAATAAAGAATTAGTGTGAGCATAGTAATTTTGTTTCGTAATTATTCTTATAACCTTTTTTGTAATTTTATTAATGGATCCAATGCACTGTCACAGGCCTTTCCCCAACTTGATATACAATATTGCAAATGACAGTAAATCAAAACGTGATACACATCTTTTAAAGTGTCTGTGTTAACATAATTTCTGAGTTTTAGCAACGCCCATGAACCTTTTGCTACTTTTCCGCAAATTTTGTCTATGTGATATTTCCATGTTAATTTGTTATCTATGTAAACGCCAAGGTATTTTATTTGATCTTTTTGTTGAATGGTTGCGTTACCAATGTTAATGTTAAAATTTTTTATTTGTTTTTTTATTAGTTATTAGCATGTATTCAGTTTTTGAGAAATTTAACGATAATCTATTAAGCTTCAACCAGTTGTAAACTTTTTGCATTTCGGCATTCACATTGTTCTGCAAATTTATTTCACATTTGTCGCTCATCGTAAGATTGGTGTCGTCTGCAAATAGTTTAACATTCATGTTTGTTGAATTTGGTAAGTCATTTATATAAAGTAAGAAAAGAAGGGGTCCCAATGTCGAACCTTGGGGCACACCGCAGGTAACCTGTCTTGAGTTTGAAGAGATTCCATTGACGACCGTGTGCTGTAGACGATTGCTGATATAGCTTTTTAACAATTGTAATGGAAGGCCCCGAAAACCATAGGTTTGCAGTTTCTGTATGAGAATAGTGTGATCAAGTGTGTCAAAGGCTTTGGCTAAATCAAAAAATACAGAGCAAGTTGTATTTTTATTATCTAGATTAATTAAAATGTTATCACAAACGTTTGACACAGCTAACGAAGTAGAATATTGTGGTCTAAATCCATACTGATGTGGTGTGATCAGGTCTTTTCTTGTTAGATAATTGTACATTTGTTCGTACCGGCATTTTTCGAATATTTTGGTGAAAGAGGACAATAGTGATATGGGCCTGTAGTTGGAACAATTTTTCCTGGAGCTCGTTTTGAAGATTGGGGTAACTTGAGCAACCTTTAGTACGTCAAGATATACACCTTTATCGATGCACTCATTGAATAAGTTGGTGAGGAAAGGGGCGATTATTGGTGAGGACAGTTTGACAAATTTTATAGGAATTCCATCATGTCCTGTACTTTTAGAGACAGAAAGATTATTAAGATGTTTTAATACTTCTTCTTGATTGACAGGTTTTAGGAAAAAGGAGAATGGGACACTTTGCAATTTCAGTAATGAGCCAGGAGACGGTAGAGGGATTTTAGATGCCATGGAAGGACCAATTTCTGTGAAATAATCATTAAAACAATTACTTATTTGTGCAGGGTCAGATATTTTTTCATTGTCAGTGCTAATTATTTCTTCTGGTATGTGAGCTGTTTGCTTATGTTTGTACTTGATGATGTCATTTATGGTTTTCCATATTTTTCCAGTGTTGTGCTTGCTTTGCGTAATAAGAAAACTGTACTGCATTTTTTTGCTTGCTCTTTGGTATGAGCAGAGATGGGCGTGATCTTGATCTTGAAGATCACAAGTGATCTTGAAGATCAAGATCGTGATCTTGATCTTGATCTTCAAGATCACTTTTTTTTTGGTGATCTTGATCTTGATCTAAGATCACTTTTTTTTGTGTGATCTTGATCTTGAAGAACAATAAGATCAAGATCACTTTAAAATTGAATTTTACTTCCTAAATAAAGGCATTTTTTTAGAACTCGTACTGTACAAAGCAGTTAGTGGCAACTACTAACATTAAGCCACTGTTAATATAATATGTGTCCAACAAAAGACGATAGTCTCCGTCTAATCTGGTCAGTGTTGCCATTTCAAAATTGAAAAAGTTTTCTGTGTTGGTCATAATAAAGAAGTCAACTTCCGTGTACTTTATGTTGACGCATAATAAAAAATGATTTAATTTTGTTCACAATTTCCATGTGTGAATTTTAAAGAAATGTTTTCTTTCTTTGACTCAATTTTAGATGTTTCAAAACTCTAGAATGGCGACGTTAAAAAATCTGGACTCTAGGACGCCGACTTTGGTCATGTAAAGTGGTGTATTGCAGCAAATCAACCAGACCAAGACTTGTTTAAGGTCTGAGTATGGAGCGGTTTGTCTGACCTCAGGCCTCTGAACTTTTTTGATAGCAGACAACAGCATCAAGGTTGACAGATAGGTAAATGGTGCAATAAACATTGACATAATACAGTGAAAGTTAAAACTGCTTAGTAACACGAATAAAAACTCCCACGAACCAGACAAAAATTTGGTAAAAAATGATGCAGTTCAAAGCTTATTTTTATTTATTTATTATAAATAAAACGTATAAAACTAATTGCAAATTTTGCGACTTTTTCAGAACAACTGTAATTAACCTCGGCCTTGGGTGTGACGTTGCGATTCTACGCAAACTACATCAACAATTGATAGGCCTAATAGCAACAGTCACTAACTTATCACAATTCTTAGGCCAGCGATTGAGTAGTTAAAAGTAAAAGTTAGCAATACCAACTATATACCTTTACCCAGGTTGCTTATAGTAATTATTTTTTGCAACATCACTGATCAAAAACTTCATTTTTTTTCAAGTACACAAAAAGTGATATTGAAAGTGATCTTGATCTTCAAGATCACGATCTTGATCTTAATCTTCAAGATCACATAGTTTGGTGATCTTGATCTTGATCTTCAAGATCACCTATTCTTGGTGATCTTGATCTTGATCTTCAAGATCACCAATACTGGTGATCTTGCCCATCTCTGGGTATGAGTAAGTACATTTCTGTACTTTTTGTATGTTGCTTGTGCAGAAGTGTTTGTTGGGTCTTTTATTTTTAAGTGATATAATCTGTTTTTAGTTTTGATGGAGTTCAAAAATTCTTTTGTTAGCCATGGTTTGGTCTTGAGTTTTTTTCTCTTTGAGACAACAATCGTAAAGGTGCATGCTTGTTTAAAGTTTCATCAAAAGTGTCGATGAAATGACGAAATTTACCATGAACTGAATCATTCCTTTTTGTACAGTGGTTGGTCAAGCTATTTTGAAGATCACAAACGAATTCATCAGGAACAAAGTTTTTTATATTCCTTACTTTTTGTGTATATTTTTCTTGTTTAGGGTTTATAGAGTTTATCACAACTATACAATTGGAAAGTGATCAGAAACATCGTGAATAAGAACATTGCATTGAATTTTATTGTTGTAGTTGAAAAATTAAGAAACTTTTTTGGCTAAATATATAGGCCTACCAGGGTGTGTGACCTACTGTTATGCCAAAAAAGAAGGGCGCAAGACCTTTGTATGGACAGAAAATAACAAATATGTGAAAAATGACCCGTTGGTGACACATCTCCCTACAGTTTTACCTGTCCGTGTGATTCGGCATTGACGTACGGTACATTGGTATGTCCACCAGACATTTGACCACGAGAGCATCTGAACTTTAGGGAGTTAAAGAAAAGTGCCATCAAAGACCATATCATGGAGTGTTCTTTTTGCACAGACCGAAAATTCTCTGCTGACTCATTTAAAATTTTACGCAAAGGCAAATCCCAATTTGACAGGAAAATTCAGGAAGCGCTGTTAATCAAACGTTACAACCCAAATTTAAACAAATAATTATTTGCTGGAGGCGCGTCCAGGGGTGCCGGAAGCGGGAAGAGCCAGGGGCGAATGCCCCCTTGCTCTCATTTTTTCTGTGTATAGGGGGAAGGGGGCAATGGTGCCCTTTCAAGGTCATGAAAGCTACTGCACATTTTGCAATATAACAGTTTATGCTATTCGGTTTTAACCAGGACGATCTCTATAACAGGCCTGGACACCGCGCGCCTCCAGTCGAAAACTGGAGGCGGATGGTTCAAGCAAGGTTTTTAGCTGTCACGTAAAGTGCTTTTGATTTTTGCCAGTGCATTGCTATTCAGGGAGCTAAATATGCTTAATACCAATAAATTTAAACTATAGGCACTGCAGTTTTTTCAGAGACTTTGAGGTTTTTATGTGTGATGGATGGATGGTCATTTTATTTTTGTTTGGATGCGAAAAGCCGAAACGTACATAAAACAAAAACGTACAGTGGGCATCCAATGAAAGAGTGCGAAAAACCGCATAGCCCTGAAGGCGTAGGAGGTCGTCCAGTCTGCACTCTCTCATTCAAATAGTTATACGAAAGAAAGTATTGCGTTTTTAAATACTGTAGCAAATTGACACAAAAAAGAAGAAGGAAGAACAGAAAAAAACAAATACAGATATAAACGCAAGAAATACAAAAAATAATAACAATGGACATAAAGTCAGGTAGTAGATATCGTTTCTATAGCTCTTGATTATTGAAGAAGTGTTTTTTGCACATTTTACTGAAAAATTTGTAGCCTTTTTATATGTTTTTTTTTTTCTCCATATTTTGGAGTAAACTGTCCCATACCTTGATTCCCATGCATTTAAAAATTTTTTGAAATAATTGGGTATTTACCTGTTTAGTATAAAGCGAATTGGAGCTTGAGCGTCGGGTGCTATACGATTGAATAGCTGATACATGTGTAAAGAAAGTTTTGAAATTTTCCGGTAGTTTGTTATTATAAAATTTGAACATAAATTTACTTATTTCTAAGTTAGTTTATAAGTAGAATTAACAGTTAGTATTTCATTTTCTTGATAGAGTGGCAGTAATTTTGTTTTCATTTCAAATGCTCCTGTAACGATTTTAATTATGTTATTTTGTCTAACTTGGATTCTATTCAAGTTTTTTGTGAAACTAGATTAGCCTGGCAGTAAAGCTGCAGAGGCCACCAGCCAGCAGGCTATAGTGTGTTAGATATGTTTAGTACATGAGTTAAAATTGAATCCAAGCTAACTAGTTTAAATTGTGTGCTTTTGAAAGTAACATATATGTTTCGTAGTTTAGAGACACCGCTAGCCCTAATGTGATAAGTGATAATGGGCAGAAAGTGTTGTGTTACTGGATGCAAATCTGGTTACGATGGAAATAAACAAATTTTAATGTATCACTTACCCAAGGATAGTGAAGAGACTGAGAGCGCCTCTTACTAGAATTGCATCAAAAGTTAATAATATGCAAGGTTTTAACTGAAACACTATTTTAGATAGACATTGCAAAGTCGCCAGAAACAAGTAGGCTAGGCCAGGGGTGGGCAAACTTTTTGTACTGAGGTCACATTTGAAAAAATGTTGCAGCCGGGGGGCCGCACACTCTCATTACAAAGTAGGAAAATTTACCCGGTGTGTAAATAAACGCATATTCATATTAAACACAATTTTTGTATTTCACACTCAGTTGCGTTTAAAGCTATGCAATCATCATCACAAAAGTGAATGAGACTTGTGCAACTGTTCACAGTTTTTCACAATCTTCTGCAAATTGGGAGCAAGTTTGCTGGTAGATATCCTGGTAGATATCCTGTTCTTCGACTTGTTTATTTTTAAACAAGAAAATGCTTGTCCGCATATGTATGTGGATCCAAACAGTGTCAAAAACTTAGCAGCAAAGTTTTTCAAGTTTGGAAACAAATCGTCAAACAATAACTTGTAAAAGTCAGGCAGTGAATTTGACTTAAACTTCTCTTTCAAGTCATTATTTGCTTGCAAGTCCAGCAGTTCCAGCTGTAAATCCTCAGAAGCCGAATAAACTTCTGTAGTGAATGGAGAGCTGAGCATATTAAACTGCGGTTCCAGGTTCTTTAAGTCTTGGAACCTTCTGTCGAATTCGATAGCCAAGGTATCCAACTGAACTTTATACTTTGCTGCAAGTTCACCAGAAATGTTTGCTTCTTTCAGTAAAGGAAAGTGACAAAACCTGTTGTTACCAGCTTGTCTGTTTTGTTTGTCGTATCCAGGTTTACACCTGGTGGTTGAAGATTTAGATTAAATGGACGGGAAGGCAAGGAAGCCAATCTTTGTGTCCACCTTCAGGCATGCCTTTAAGTGTCCTGCCAAAGACACAGCTGCATGCTCTTGAGCGGTGTCGAACCGGCGCCCTTTCGATTGCCGTTCCAGGGTTCTCACCACTCGGCTATGCAGCCAACACCAGCTTGTCTGAAGAACAATGACAGCTTCAGTTGGAATGATTTAACGTGGACGTACATCTCGTGTGCAAATAAACCATTGCCCTGAAGTTTTACATTCCATTTGTTCAACTTTTCCATGATATCAATGGCAAACCTAAAGTCCAACCTCCACTCTTCATCAACTATGTTGGTACTAAAATCACATTGAATGCTTTTCATTTCCAGGAACATCACGATTTCTTCTCTTAGCTCCCACACTTTCCTCAATACTTTGCCCAGGCTCAGCCAACGGACATGGTTGTAGTAGAGGGCATCCAAATGTCCAGTTTCTAAATCTGCCAGCAATGCCCGGAACTGTCTGTGGTTAAGCCTCTTGGCTCTGATAAGATTGACAACATTGACAATTGAATCAGTAACGTGCTTAATGTTCAGTGCACCATTACACGTAACTCATGTAACCTGTTTAATTAAAACAATAAGTGATGAGTAGGAGTTTCTGCAAGTGCCGGTGGGCCGCATAAAATGGTCTCACGGGCCGCATGCGGCCCGCAGGCCGTAGTTTGTCCACCCCTGGGCTAGGCCTACGGTATTTCTTTTGATAAACAAAATGTAGGCCTATGTCAAGCCTAGTATGTCTTACCACGGAAGAAAGATTCTTTGGAAAGCTCAAAATAATTCTAAACAATTAGCAACCGCTGTTCTAGCAAATTATGGTTAAGTATTTTTTGGCGGTCTCGAATTCTTTTTAAAAATGATACCAGTTCATCATTTAACAGCAGAATTTCAATATAATCAAATCATCATTATTATCGATAAACTTGAGTAGTGCTGTTCATTGGTGATACAATCTGTGATCGAAACCAAGTCCATAGGTATTTTTTCAAACATTTTGAAATAATTTCAAACAAACCTTGGTTGACAAAACACAAAAATAAGTTCATAAAAATGTTTCTTCAGTTTTGGAAGATCGTCAATGGGAAAGGGTTAGGAGCTAATTTGTACTTTAAGGATCCAGTCAGAGATGTTGTAAGATCTGACAATGACATTCAGGTGAAGATTTTAACATAGTTGGCTAATTCAGTTGAATGTATGGGTAGAGTTCAAAGAAAACAAGTACAACAGTTGTCCACTTTAACAAGTTCAGCTTTTCATCATATCTGCTTAGGTCTAGTTGATCTTGCTCGAAGCCTTTTATTAGCAGATCATGAGTTTGTTATGTTCAGTGAGTTTTCAACAAATCCTGTTGAGAAATTATTTGGCATGGTTGTGGGGGAAATATATTTTATAAATGTTCACCAGGTCTCCGAAAAACTGTCAATAAGCTAGACCAAGCTTGCTTTGCATCAGGAAATTGGCATTTCTTCTGCATGTGCACCAGCAGGGCATGTTTACAATCTATGCTCATACAGAATGGTTTTATCAGAAGTGGAAATGTTTGAGGGATTGCCAAACTGTATAGAAAAGAATTTATCATCTGATGAATTGCAAGCCATTGTTTACTTAGTTGGATAATGGATATGTTACAATGAAAGAGGAAATTTGTAGTGACGACACTTTCTTTTACTATGAAAACTTTGGCTCTTATACCCAGTACTTGAATCAGGGAGGATTAAATGTACCAAACGATGCAACGTGTCAGATTGTCAGTAGTGTTGTTTTTGTTATTGCTTATTTTTGGTTGTAAAATGAAATGTTTGCCAATAGTCACTTAGCACAATTGTTCAGTATATATGTATAATTGTATATAAGTGATTTTTATGAATATGACTTCATTACATTGTACTACTTTGTCCATTATTTTGCTCAATAAGTTATGCAAAGCATTGACTCCATTGTCATGCAAAGAACCATATCAGAAACTGTTAAAGTTGCAGTAATCATAATATACAGTACGCTACTAACAAACTGTTCAATCTGAAAACTTGTGATTCTAAAAACACATAACTTCTAATGTTGGCCTCGTATTCGGTAACACAGCAACCCCCTAATATGTGTGGACCCAATTGAATGCATATCATAAATCGTTGCTCAATCGCACCCAACAAGGCCAACATGTATAAACATTGAACAACATTGTCACAACCTACTGTATTTAAGTGATTCCCTTAAGAATTGTATGTCAAATGTACAAGTTTGGCCTAAAACGGCAGAAACTGCATATCAATTATGTGTTAATAAGCATTAAGCAATGTTATATATGTTGGGCGTTTGAGGTAAGAGGTTTGTTGCATTAATTAATAAGTGCTTGTGTAGTGAAAAATTTGGTTGTTCCTGTTCTATGTGGAATGCAATAAGCTGAGTTGCAGTAGTTTCAAGGTTTTGTGTTAATCTCTGTTTTTCTTGTGCTGCCAACAAGCAAGGCACATTCATTTACAAGGTATATATTATTATATAAATGCATCGCTGGAGAACAGCTCCAATGTACAGCAATATTTCTTTGCCATGTAAAGTTTACACAGGAAATCTTGTTACACTCTTTTGTAGCCTACGCTTGCATGTCAATTTCTGTTACTGTACATCACAAATACGTGAAGTGACACATCTTTCCACGCATTGCTTTTTGTTGGCAGACTTTCAGAAAACGGTTTAAGCTTTTACAGGCAATCATACAATGTGGGAACACGCCGACAATTTTTCAAAAGTTTCTTGGAACTGCTGCTTTAAGGATATTAATATATTTTTGCTGTTGACATGGGATAAAAGTCGTTTCAGTCGATAAAGTAAGTCGATATCGATACGGTAAGTCTAGTCAATAAAGTAAGTTTTAAAAAACTTTGTAAGTTGATTTTTAAAGTACGCTGTAGCCTAAACCAGACATTTTTTATACACACACACGTGGATACAGATGAACTGTAGCCTACACACAACTAGAAGTGATGGCTTCAGTGGTTGGGGGAGGGGAGGGTACTTGATCACGTAGTCGTAGACCCTCTAAAAAACGAAAAAAAACATGCATTTTTTCTCTGATGTTTTAGTGTTCTTGCTTGCTGCGCTCGCTCAACTCCATTTCATAGAACCTCTACAAGTATGCGAAACTACCAGGAATAACCAAACAAGGCTTTGTCAGTCCGAGGATAAAGATTCAAAACCAACCAACCAACTCGGTATATGTGATTCTAGAACAGGGGTTCTTAACCAGGGGTAAATTTCACCTACCAAGGGGGAAAATTCACTGAATCATAAATTAAATCAAACTTCATTTTGTCTCGAGTTTTCGAACTACATGGTGAAATCGAGATTTTTCTTCGAGAATGCAAATCCTCGTTGAGTAAGCACTTTGGCGACAACAAATTTATTGATGCATTGGCTTGTAGGGTTTTGGCTTATCTGATACTGTCTTTTAGTTATTAAATGGATAATTTAGGCTTCTGTCTAGTCTAAGGGTATGATTAGGCTACCTACAAAAGTTACACAAGTTAAATGTAATATTAAATATATTTATTATAAATCAAAGTTACAAGTTTGGGAAATTGAGAAATATGTCTAACCAGTTTAGTTTATTGCGACCGGTGTCAGAAGAGCGACATTCTCCAGACGTGAATTTTTACCTTCTCCTTCCGTTGTTCAGTCTGTTCTCTTTTAAAGTCCGTCTCTGAGTGTGGGCATTTTTCAATTCCCCGCTTATTTCATAATATACCGGTTGTGAGTAATAGCCTATCGTAAGAGTGGCATTTGTGGGGAAGCGTGACCTAGATTCTGTGAGAGCGGAGTTTAGGTTTTGAATTTTTGCAATGTTGAAATGCATTTTGCAATTCTGATAAGTTCCGGTTAAATGTTCTCAAAATAAAAATTTGTTGGTTAAAACATGGTACATGTTACAGGCTTACTTGACAGACATTTAGCCTATTCAAGTTTGAACCAGCTCAATATGCAAATGCAAGGAAAAGTGTTACCATTATAGATGTACATGATAAAATTCAGGGCTTCAGACAAAATTAGATCTGTGGAGTAGAAGAGTTCAAAAAGGAATTTATGCAAATTTTCCAACGTTTGATGATAGGAAAGTCAGTAGAAGTCGCAACAAGATTTGTGACCTCGAGGTCGAAATATGCCAGCACCTTGCAGCCTTAAAAAACAACTTTGACGGTTACTTCGAAGGTGAAAGTTTTAACAGTAGGCTACTGCTCTTTGAATAACTCATCCCTTCGAAGCCAAGTTAGAAAGTATTGCTGAGGATGATCTTTGCAAAGATGAATTGATTGATCTTCAATGTTCAACAACGCTTTGTTCCAAATTCTTATCGTGCAATGGTGACTTTTCCAAGTTTTGGTGTGGATTAGTCAATGAGTTTCCTACGCTGACTAAGCGTGCATTTGAAGTTATTATACCTTTTCCAACTACTTATCTGTGTGAAGCAGGGTTCTCTTTATTGTTGACTTTTAAAACAAAACATAGATCTTGCTTAGTTCCCAAAGACGACATGCGAGTAGCTCTTTCAACGACTGTTCCAAGAATCTCCAAAATTGTTCGTGGAAAGCAAGCACAAAAGTCTCACTGATTGACCTGGATTGACTGTTGAAATTGAGTGTCAGTTATTAATAAAAGAAAAAAAACTTAAACATTCTTGTGTGCTTTTTTATCATAGTTATTTAGGACATTTGAGTAGACATTATTTTTCACAGGACTCCGTCAAGAACAATCGTGTCTTCGGCAAATAAACAGCTTGTTTTTGATATTAGCCAAGGTACATCCAGAAAAAAAGGATGTTTTGCGCTTCTTTGCATGGTTGACTGGACACGATGACATCACAAGGGGTCACCAAAACGGTGGGGGTAACTTCTACTTTTTTCATTCGTCAAGGGGTAGCCTAAACGAGACAAAAAAGGTTAAGAACCCCTGTTCTAGAAGTACATTGAAAGGGTAGGTCTTTTTATGCCCTTCTTGAAACTAAAAACTGATACAGTATTCCGAAGCAACCATATTGCTTACTTAACTATACCATATATTTCTTATATTGACCCTACACTAGTTAACAATCAAACTATAACCTCTTCCACTATAAGTATGAGGTGAAATGTGTCTTGATGAATAGACTACTATGTAGGAAAGGTGGAGAGACCTTAAACGGAATTTTCAAATTTTTGGTGAAAAACTATACAAAACTGAACATCATTGTACATCGAGGGCTGTATCAGCCATGATACCTACAGAGAAAGAGATAGGTTACAACGTATATTGGCGGTAGCCTAATATATTACAAAACATAACAAGTTAAATAATAGGCCTAGGATTCTCAACAGCCGATTGTCTGTAGCAATGAATTGACAGAGATAGGCGTATAAGTTATACCGGTGCCTTGTCCATGCGGCTGTTGAGTACTTAGTCCTCTGCTGACAGCCAGGAAGAACGCTCTTTTCTACATAATTTCTACACAAGTTGAAGAGTAGGCTAGCTGGGAAAACAATCCCTGTTAGTTAGAACTTAAAATCTTGAAAGAACTTAAAAAATCAGTCATACACCTAGGAGTCGAAGAAAAAACAATGCAGACATCGATGTACCCGGTAATAGCCAACATTCAATGACGTATGCGAGAAAAAGCGATACATTTTGACAACTGCATAAAGTCAAGGGTGGCAGTACGAAAAAGAAAGTTTGTGATGAATGTCTAAAATCTTTTGTGATGAGTTTATCTTTCTACCTTTGGCATGGGTTTAAATAGGAATAAGAAAGGGTGGAGGATGAGGGTTGTTAGGAATGCTTTTCATTACTTTCAAAACAGAAGATAATTTCAACTATTGAGCAACGCAAATAAATCATTTTGATACCAATGTACTGTAAAATAATTTATGAAAAAGGCCTCAGCCAAAAGCTTCTTTCTAAAAAAGTTAATGACAGACCTCACAATAATTTTAACGCTGGTGGGCTCATTGAACTGGTGCATCCATTTCGTGCAAGGAAAGAATGCACGAAATGGATAATTAGCCTACAATTTCACACTTCATCTAGCTATTGGAAAATCTGTCAATCTCGATAAGCGCCCTGAGTCAGTCTTTCAAAGCCTCTACAAGTATGCGAAACTGCCAGGATAACGTATCAGAGGGTTCATCAATCTGAAGGTAAAGATTGAAACCAAACAGTAATGTAGCTGAATACAGCACCTTAAACTGCCAACTTTTTTATATCTAAACGACTCAGTAGAAATAGAAACAGTGATGGGCATTATCGACGATAATTTATCGGCGATAATTATCGGCGATAAATTTTTATCGTTTATCGTTATCGCTCAATTATTTTTTCAGTTATCGTTTATCGTTATCGCCAAAGGCAATATTTGATTATCGCCGATAATTAATCGCCGATAAATTTTATTTCGGATCAACACACAAGTGGAAGGACCATGAAAAGTAATATTTTTACTAGCCACCTAGTTAATGAAACTAAAATTAAAACCAGTTCTTCTTCAGTGCCTGAAGTGTGTGTGCACAGGTCGTTGTCAGGGGAGGGGGCACGCCCCCCTGCAGCGACGGCCCTGACAACACAATAATTTTTAGAGTTGCAAATTGCAATGCAATGAAATGCATGCAACAAGGCTCTTGTTGTTTTGCTGCAATCGGCAATCGCGAGTGAATTTTACAAAATGTAAGCGCACAGGCGGTACAGATTCCTTTGAAGCGAAGCGAAAGAAATTGGCAAGTGGTTTGTGAAAGTGTCGCAATACGAGGCCGCTTTTACATCGGAAACATGGTCTTTCGCGCCACCTTACGATTAGCTATTTTATTCTTGTGTTTTCTTTTTTCGTTGGAAGTGTTAGTTTTTAGTAATTGTCGTAAAAAAATAAAATCTCTCTCTTCAAAACATGAAACTTACTATTTTAAGCTAATTAAATCTTTAGATGAGTAGATTAACTAAAATTGCAAGGACTGGCCTTGAGACGTGCGGTTACGTCACAAACTCAGTTTAAAAGACAAAATTCACACACAATAACAACACAAGATCGGTTATAAACTGTAAGATCGATTTTTTTTCTAGCTTGGCGATATAACTTTAATCCAAAAATAATAGCCTAACCAAATGCGTAAGTGCCATTTAACTTAAAAAGTTAACCCATTTGTGCCGAAAGTGAAAGCACTTAAAAAAAATTTCGGAAAATTTAAATATTGCATACTTATGACCTAAAAAACATATCACAATTATTTTTTTCCTAATTGTGTTTGTACTTTTTGAGAAAAAAGCCGTCCTATATATAAGACGCTAGGCAAATCCGTTATCAAATTTCACAAGTTTCTTGTGCGTAATGCTTAAGCGTTATTACATTTTACTTATCGCTCAAAGTGATAAATGGGAAATGTCTTGTTCATGTCTTGTCATGTCATTATTGTCATCGAGCATTTTATTGAAATGAAAGTTCAAAAAATATGAAGATGAAAATTAGCAAAGTAACACAACATCACTGAAACAATCGGATCTGGATAATCTGGACAAATCGCTCACTTGCCGCCACCATTTGGTGTCACTGCGCAAGAAACTGACATCTCGCGCTGCGCTACTCAAGCGCCTGGCAGGCTCTAGCTGGGGGGCAAGGGCTGACACTTTGCGTATAGCAGCCTTAGCCCTTGTTTACTCTTCAGCAGAGTACTGTGCACCTGTTTGGTGCCGCAGTGCTCACTGCCATAACATCGACACTGCCATAAACAGCGCCCTGTGCACAGTGACCGAATGCCTGCGTCCCACACCGTTAGACAATCTCCCCATTCTCGCTGGCATCCAACCCGCTGAGCTTCGTCGCGAAGAAGCCACTCTGTTCCTCGGTTGACGGGCACTGGAGCCTAACCACCTTCTCCACCACAAGATCTCTGCTCTTCCAAACGAGCACCCCCGTCGACTGAAATCAAGACACCCATTCGTGCCAGCCGCTCAACTTCTGATGAACGAAGCTGATGTACAAGACATTTCTGCGGCTGCTTGGGCGGACCATAAATGGAGTTCTGAATGGAAGTCAACCGCCACCAGATTGTATTCGTTCGTCTCCGACGCCGACACACGCCCTATCGGTCTAACACTACCAAGACAGGCATGGGTGCGCCTCAATCGTCTCCGTACGGGCGTCGGGCTTTTCCGCTCAACCATGCACCAATGGGGAATGGCCTCTTCCTCCTCCTGTGAATGTGGTGCCGAGGAACAGACCGCAGACCACATCATCAATGACTGCTCCATCTTCAAGCCACCTAACAGAGTGGAAGGTCTGCGTGTCATGGATGATGAAACCAAGGACTGATGGCTGTTCTCTAATAGCCTTCCAGTGTTGTCCGGGAACATCGTGAATCTGGGGTGGTAAAAGGATAGACCCTCGGCCCCAGACGCTCACACGACGACGACGACTGAAACAAGTCATTGCGGAATATGATATTGCTTGAAGCATTTGACATGCAGACCGACATTACATTTTTTGCATCTTGTAGTAGTTTTTGCATGACAATAGGCGCATCGAGTTGCGTGGTAAAATTATGCTAAATACAGTGTAACCTTTCTCATTTACCTATGCGACATAGCCTACCTCAATCAAATATTTTTATTCCTACAAATACAGTGCCTATATTGTAATATTCTTATCTCAACAACTCACCGTTCTGCCAACAACAAAAAATTATCTGAAATTATCAGTAAATTACGATAATTATGTTTTTGTTCTTAAACAAACACGACTAATTTGACAAGCTTGATGGATTTCACAGTATGCACATTTTTACTACCAATAACGCTTAAGATTACTGATAAATTTTCAAGCATTTTGCGTTTTTTGGAATTTTTTCAATTATTGCTGACTTTGCTCTAAACAGCCCTTTAAGCAGAAAGCAAAATACAAAGTTTGGAATTTTTTATGGTATTTTCATTTGATTTAATTATTTTGCCTACTGCACGTAAGCGGCAGTGTAACTCAATTGATAAAAGCATCCAACTGGTACCTGAAGGTATAATTATAAGCACGGCGGTTACCTCAGTGGTTTGATTCTGGATCAAGAGGTTGAAGATTCGTTACTTACTGCCGTTGTTGCGATTCTATTTATGCATAACTTACTAAAAGTTTTGTCCCTTTACACTACAGTATATTATGTTCGATTTTTCGTCATGTTGATGAAAACAGTTCGTGCTGCATGGGATGGGGCAGCGCTAATCAAGAAAAAAAAATTATCGTTATCGGACATTATCGGCGATAATTTATCGTTTATCGTTATCGCTTAACTTTTTTTTGATTTATCGTTTATCGTTATCGCTTTAGGCATTTTTCGTTTATCGATTATCGTTATCGCTTAACTGAAAAATGAGTTATCGCGCCCAACACTGAATAGAAAATTTGATTTACACTTCTGTTACAGGAGCCTAAGTTAGCTTGTAGGCCTATTCCTGTTTAAAAATCCGGTAAAACTATTTTATTTTTAATTTTCCAAGACTTAAAATGGACTTAAGATTTATATTAATCCTGTTAATTGTCTTTCAATCCGAAAATGAAGTTTTAACACAAGATGGAGGACCACGGATACTACAAGCTCCTGTATGTGCTCCTGTTCTTGGCACTAACCACCAAGGTGACAAAAACACTATGTTTGATAGTCGATAGGCTACATCATTATAAGTTAATTAGGCTAGTAGAATTCTCTTTTTGTTGAAGCCTTTAATTATTCAGTTTCATTTCATGTTTTTGTCAGAATACAACTGCAAGAAACAATTTATCCATAATTGCATGTGCAGCAATAACATGTAAACTTGACACTGCACATATCTGTAACATAGGCTAGTTCGGAACTCCAAGTGTTAGTTAAGAAGTAGACTGCTGCCATGTACGTAAACCTACATTGTTTTCGTATATTATTTCTGACGATTTTTATGACTTTTGTGTTCTCTTGTAGTCTTAAACGCTTTCTTATCATTATTTGTGGAATCTCAACGTCTTATCTTAGGTCTTAACAAGTCACATCTTTTAAATACAATGTTTAGGAGGATTGCTTCAGGGATCAAAGGAAAAAAGAGGACTTCCGGAAAAAAGGGGATCTCAAGGTGAAAAGGGTGAAAGGGGACTTTCCGGAATGTCATTGGATTTGGTAGGTAAGCTGATAGAAAATTTCATAATTATTGACAAAGCACACTTGTATTTAGTTCCACTTAATCATCACAGAGTAACATCCCTCATCTATCACATGGCTGAAGCACCATAGAAGCATTAACTTCTGTGATAATTTTAACTTTGCATTTCACTGCATAGCTTATTTTTTATAATCATTTTCACAAAACCATTTTACTTCCTTTTTGTAAATATATGGACCACTAATTATTTCGCTTCACTTCTATATTTTTGTAGAAATAAATTTTATAATATATTCAATTTGAAAAAAAAACTATCCAAGTTATGAGTTGTTGACGATAGATTACCGGCCAACAGCCTTAACATACTGAATTATCCACTGGCTTTTACTGCAACAAACACAAGAACGTTACAAACAACACATATAATACTTATGAAATGTATTTTGGTATGAAAATTGGTGACCAAGTTAAAAGCTGTGTACCTCGTGTGATCTGCAGAACACATCGATCCAGTTTAGATAGCTGGCTAAGGAAAAACGACATTTGATACTACTGTACAGTATTTGCTATTTCAAGAGTTTGGAGAGAACTCCGAAACCATACAGAAGACCGTTGTTTCTATATTGGTGACAGTTCATGGTTTAAAAAAACAAAAAACCGACATGACATTGCATATTCTTCCATATTATGTTCCATTGCACCTGTTTCGCATAGCACTCAGAAGCTGAGTTGCCGCTGCTTAAACCATCGAGCAAAAAGTCTGCATAAGACACAGCAGTGTCTCAAGATATAGAAAAAAGTCTCTGGTGACGAATTCAACTTTCCTAATACAGACATAAATTTTGGTAATAGGCTAAACGAAGCAATATTATTATCAACCTTTGGAAACAATATGATGGAAGAATATGAAAAATGGTGTGTTTCATGTCCATTAAAATACATTTCCTGCACTACCACCTTGATTGTTTTGATCCGTGTATGAGGGGTGATGGGTGGAAGCGGAAAACGTAGTGAAAGGTTTCATCAGGACATTTCTTATATGACAAGAAAATACCAAGGGCGGTGGGTTTATAACATGAAGGAGGGGGAGGGCATGTATGGTCCGTAATAAGAGAAGATTTTTCAGCTTATAGACACAAGTCACACAAATGTGATCACTTTTGAAGTGTTTTCATTTTTGCATGATGCATAGGCTATATGGCTTATAATTGCATAATATTTCTTTGTGGTTGCATGCTTACACGTTTAATAAAAAACTATGCTGGTTAATACAGAAAATTTTTGATTAAAACTAACAGTCAGAAAAAGTGACATTTTATCAAAAGTAAGGACATTTTAGAACTTTTTTTGCTATTTTGGTGATTAGTTTGAAGTAGCAGAACACAATATATAAAAAATTTTCTGCAACTAAAACTTCTGCGAAATTTTGTTACATGGTGTAATCTTCCGTAGTATGTAGGCTGTTAAACTATCTTTTCTCTACTTCCTGTAAAGGTTGTCCAGTGATCAATTATCATTTCCCACGAGAGCTACAAATTGAGGACTACGTGAGGTATCGATCGTACTTCCCTGCGATGAAAGAAGCAACTATTTGTGCCTGGCTTGAATTGCCTCCTACCGTGAACCAACTATGGTTCTTTAGCTATGCAGTTACCTCGCAGGCAAATGAGTTATTAGTTGGATTCCGTAACCCCAAAAACATCGGCTTCTATGTTGGTGGAACGGACGCAAATATTTTAATTCCTTCAGTCGCTTCTTTGAAACAGGTACATGTAATAAACAATGGTTTCAACAACTTTTTTGAATTTGAAATCGATAGAGTCTAGCCAGGGTTGGAAGTAACGACTAGTTGTCACTATTCGATAGCGTTATTCGTTGCTTTCTGAATATCGAATGCTCATACCCATTCCTTTTAAAAATTAATATCGAATGCGCGTTATTCAGTGCTTTTTTATGCAAGCAACGAAATCATTATTCGTTTTTCACTAATCGATATTTAGGAGAACTGCTGAATCATTTTTTGGTGTTCACTCACTTCGTCGTCAAAACGAATTTACGAGATTTAGTTTTCGGATTACTATCCGACCAAGTCCCCTTCCGGTTTTCGAACTTTAAAGGGTTAAGGAAAATTTTGCAGCAACACAGTTCAGAAAAACCATGCCAGAGTCATTAACAGCGTTGCCAACCTTGCGGTGTTCCTACAAGTTTGGGCTTGTTTTTGTTTTCAAGTTTGCGTATTTTTTTTGAGTTTGCGAGGTGCTTGTTTTTGAGCTTGTTTTTTGGCCAGTCAAACTTTTTTTAACTTGTTTTTGACACTGAAATTGCGAGGTTTTTATTGTAGTCAACATTGTATCCTTTCTTTTCAAGGTAATTATTGCTTGGAATGGCGTAAACAAATGTCCTTCTTGAAATAAACGTGATGTATGGACTGCAAAGGTTATATTGAAAATTTTGAACTGCTAAACTGCGTGCTTTATGCTAATTGGTATTGGTTGCAAATTATTGGGCTTGTTTTTGTGTTGATATGCCTGTTTTAGGCTTGTATTTTAGATTCACTTGTGTGTTTTAAAAAACAACAACCTGGCATCACCGGTCTTTAAATACGCAAATGCAATATTTTTAGTGATTGCTATTCATTGCTTTTTTTAAGTATCGATAGCGGAGAGTCGTTGCTTTTTTGGGCACTATCGAATAGTGAAATAGTCATTGCTTTTTGACTAACGACTTCCAACCCTGAGTCTAGCTTATAAATTGCGTTAAACTGTGGTCAATTTTGTTTTTGTAAATAACCCCACTACAAGTTACAACAAACTAAACTGCAACACCTTTCTTAGAGAGTGCAGTGTAGAAAAGGAAGATTATGTTTTGCTTTGGCAAAATAGCTGTTATATATGGTTGACATCTCTAGCCTACACAAACAATCTAAACTCTGGCAGGTCCTGCGTAATAATTAATAATAATTCTTTGAAAAATCAGCCTTTTTGGATGACGAAATTGTTAATAGTGTATCAGGCCCGTTAGGATCCCTAAACACGGCTGGCGCTAGAGAGCAGAATAAGATGTATTTCCGGTCCGTTTCCGGTGGAACGGTCCAGGAGTTACCGTGCTGTTGCAGCGTGGCAGTATAGAAGTGACATCAGACCACAAATGACCAGAGCTACCCGGCGCTTCCGAAAGCGATATAAAAACAAAAATTTTACAACTAAGTTTAATTGAGTAGTTTCTCTCAAGCTAATGCATACCTTTTTCATTTAAGATTAGAATTGTCAATGTTACTTTTTGAGCAGTAGGAATTTCAATTATTTTCATAAAAAAAATAATTAATTATATCTGGCAACCCTGGTAACTTTTGGACTGCGGTCACTCCTGGACCGTTACACCGGCTTGATCGAAATTTTATAGGGGATTTTTTATGAATAATTATACAGTTTAAACTTGACATTTGAATTAACATATAAATTTAACTTCAAGATATTAATAACTCAAATTTATAATATTATGATGAATAGTTTTGTTAAAAATTATGATAATGTTTAGTTTAAAGTAGCCTACCTTATCAATACTTAATTGATTATGCTTGTTTTGCTTGTGATTTAATGTGACTTATTCTTAGATTAGTTAATGGTTTATAGTTTGTAGTGCAAACACATGTATTAATTTTTTTACAGATAAAGCATTGAAACAATCTTTGTTTTTCACATAAACATAAGTCTTAAATACACCTAAAGTATATTAGAAAATCATAAAAGGTTTAGTATGCTATATCAATCTAAACATATTAACTGGTTCAATGTTGCTGTGCTTATTAGAGATGCAGCAAACCCAAAATTTTTATCCGCACACCGTACCGCAACTGAATCATCTATCCGCACACCGCAATTTATCTGGAACTTTGACACTGCACCGCACCGCACACTGCAAATTACAAAATTTTCAAATAATATTTTAACGTGTTATTTTTTAGAAAGTCAATTGTGGCAAAAAAACACCCATGGCATATAACTGGTAACCTACCGGTACAGTTGTGCACTAATTGACTAGGCTAACCAGATCATATTGTCTTATCAGCAATGCATCTAAGTTCTAAGACATCATGCTTTTTTAAATAGAATGTTCCTGGATCCAGTATCTGGACTTTTGAACACTTTTTGTAAGCAATAATGCAATTTTAATGTCAGTGGTTGACTGGTTGTATGAACTACACACTGCACACACAGACAAGACATCAAGAGTAAAACTTATAGCCTGAACTCACTGGGCTAACTGTTATAGTAACTAAGGGAACGTTCAAATATTACGTAACGCTTTTTTTCCGAATTTTTGACCCCCCCCTCCCCCATGTAACGCCAACGTAACGATTTTTTCAATCCCCCCCTCCCCCATGTAACGCTTTTTCACTACGAATTCAGCACAAAAAACTACCATTTCGTACTCGAAAGCGTTACGTAACGTTTTGCTTGAACCCCCTCCCCCCCGATGTGACGCTAACGTAACGCTTTGCATAAACCCCCCTTCCCCCTCGAAGGCGTTACGTAATATTTGAACGTTCCCTAATGCGGTAGTTGCGCTAGGCCTATAGCCTGGTAACTGGGAGCTGAGCTTATCAGCCAGGCTATTAACCAAAAACACTAGTACAGCTTCCCTCACAAGCCAGCCTCAAAAACCCTGTCAACTGCAAGCCATTTGCATAGTTTTCCAGCGTAAGGTTTCCGTTAAAGGAAAAAAAAGTAATTTGTGTTTCCAATTTAAATTTGAAGTTTCATAACTGATATTTCTTGAAAGTTTATATGCTTCATAAAACTACCAGCATAAAATTTTTTGCATTTACAAAGTAAACCATGTTTGTGTTTAACAAAAATAACAGGCGAGTTGAAAATGTGAAAAAAAAAACTTGTGACACCAGTACTAACAAGACAACTAATACTTCTTACAAACGGAAGCATGGGATCGATTACGAAACCAACAGCTCAACAATAAAAACTTCAAAACAGAATAGAGGTGAAACTTTAAGTAAACGGTGTTGCCATTTAAAAGTATAATGTGACCCATCAAAAGTGTTTGAAGAGTTTGCAAATTATAAGTGCGCTTTGAGTAGCTACATTTTATGGTTTCAGGCGCTCCGATATGGTTGCTGAAATACCTCATCCTGATTTTTTACTCTAAAAACTTTACAAACTGAATTGTGCAACATATAAAAAAAGAAATAAGCAGATGTATTATCTTTTAGAAATAAGAAAAAAAATTATTAATTTAAGAATAACTCACATTAATTCACAATAAGTAGTAATAAGTTATTGTAAACTAAACATTATCATATTTTTTTTTGCTTCAAACAAAACTATGTACTATAAAACTATCAATTTGAGTTATTATTATCTTAATTAATTCCTAAGTTAAATCATATATCAAGTTTACATTACATATATAATTATACACATAACATGTAATTTTGTAAAGTTAATAAATGTGAAATAAGGAAGCATGATGAAAGTGTTGCTCTAAAAACATACACACAAAAAATTATTTTAAATCACAAACTTAACTTTTCGTTTACAAACTGAACAATAATTTTAACAAATCACAAAATTTTTATTGCGAAAACCAACAATCAAAAAATATTATTAACTAACTACAAACTTTATGTTTCATAATTCACAAGCTGGAAAATAGTTTAACAAATTTCATGTTTTTTTTTTTACATGTTTAAAGAAACTACAGCAAAACATCACAACCTTCAAGTTTCTGTTTCATAATTATAAAGTTAAAACCTGTATTCAGAATCTTGTTTGAGTGTTCTTATCATCAACTGTAATTATGTGTTGCAACGATTTGTTTCATGTTGTTCATTTGGGTGTTCTCATTCCATAAAAGAGAACGTTAAATGTTTAGTTGTTATTAGCACCAAATAAAATACGTAAAAGTTATTCCTGCAAACACAAATGACAAAAGTTACATTGTTTTGACCTAGTGATTATTATTACAATCTTTAAGCGATACTATATCAACAAAAATAATTTCCAAGTTAATTACCGGTAGGCTACATTTTATTAAACATTATAAAAAAGTTTTAGCTAAAATCACTGCTGTAACGACGATAAAATTCAGTATTTTTTAAGCTTTTGGACAAGTCATGGATTATTATATATAGCTAATTAATAAGCGACTAAGCGCCCCTTTGACCATTCACCTTACATTAAACTAAAAGTAAGACACTGATTAACGACATTCACTAACTTATAGAAATAAAAAAAAGCAGTGAAACCTTATTGATTTAACGATGTAACATGCTTAGCAAGAACAAAACCCACCATTTGGAACGATATGGAATCTAGCCAATAGACCTATACCTACCAGAATCAATAGTGAAAACTCTATTCTTACAAGCAAACACCTTTTCGAATAAAAAACATTGTCACGCAATAAAAAACAAAACTTTTATAAAATTAACTTAATTATACCCTACATATTAACCGATCTATAAACTTTACGTCCTTTACAGTTATACAATTTAAACAACATTAAAGAACCCACAATGATCAATGATGTGACATCATAAATGACTTTCCCATTGACTAGTATACGAGGTGTTAGGTACGAAGTGTTAGGTTAGTTGCTTGGCAGAAGTTAAATTATTGCAGTGGTTCCCAGCTGTGTATCTAACAACGATATTACGCAATATGGGTTAATTTTGAATTTGATTAACTTTAATAAGATTGATTAGTTACTTGAATTTATTGTTGTTACATATTGTTAGCACAATACAGAAGTTTTCTCCAAAATGTGGATGAGAAAAGGAAACGAGGACGTCCAAAATAACATGAAAATAACACAGAAAAGGAAGAGGTAGATAAGGTCAGACTGATGGAAGAAGATGCGATGGACAAAATCACAACGAATAAAGTGAAGATTTCCAAATTGACTTCAACTGAAATTGCTACAAGGAAAGAATCGGCCACTGTGATTATGTATGCATACCAGCTGACTAACGAGACGTCTAATGCATGAAATGTTACATTTTTATTGCTTTAATAAAAACAACAACATCAGACATGGGAATCGAACACAGACCACATTATCATTAGTAAAATTGATTAAAAAAAACCCATCAGACATAGGAATCGAACACAGACCACATTATCATTAGTAAAATTGATTAAAAAAACAACATCAGACATGGGAATCGAACACAGACCACATTACCACGAGTTAAATCGATTAAAAAAAATTTAATCTTTGATTTAGGTTTGTAGACATCAGCACAGCAACATTGGACCAGTTAATACGTTTAGATTGATATAGCATACTAAACCTTTTATGATTTTCTGATATACTTCAGGTGTATTTAAGACTTATGTTTATGTGAAAAAAAGATTGTTTTAATGCTTTATCTGTAAAAAAATTAGTAGGCCTGCATGTGTTTGCACTACAAACTATAACAAACATGTTAGCCCTTATCAAGTATCCAACTGACTAATTAGGAAATTATGTGCAAGTCTAAAATGCTTAACATATTAACTACCAAGTTTTAGTTTCAGTTTTTTTTTTTTCTGCTGGCGAATAAACAAAAATATTCACCACACAATATAGTGAGGTAGATAACCCTGAAAATACTTCATTTGGTGACACAAGCATGAAAATTGGCACACATGTACTTTGGACCATGTAGATTTCAAAAGTTTAAATGACCAAACGAAAATTCAAAATGGCGGCCCCTGACGTCAAATTCAAAATGGCCGCCATATCGTCTTGGGCTGATGCGGGAAAGTTGCTTTATGAAAGCAATTTAGATGTGTTTTATTTCTTACTACCTTGAAAATGTTACTTTTAGGACAGTATGAATGATTTAAGATGGTAATTAACAAAAACAAGTGTGTAACGTACTATGGACAGAGAAAGGGATTCACAAATTGACAGTCAGATATGCAGCATAGTCTAAACTTTACTACTTCCACCCAAACAGACTTAAAATACCTTCTTAAAAAGACAATTCATGTACAGTCAACATTTATGTTATCAGTTATTACTACTGAGTACATAAACCATGTTCATGACAATGATTCACATGTAAACAATATCTATTCATGGTCACAAGGGCAGGAACATGATGAAGTGCATGTTAAATATGCATTTTTATATTTACAGTTTTTGCATTCTTTTTTACTATTGCATAGTCTTAGTTGCATTCTTTTTTACAATTGCATCGTTTTAATATACACAAAAATAATTCGCACAGCATGGATGGCAGCGAAAGACCAAACGGTCACCAAAATCAGCTACCAAGGACAACATTACACAATTGACTAGCTATCACTACTTACAAACTATTTTCAAAACTTAAATTGTTGAACAACAATAAAAACTGGATTTTGTACAAAACTGCAGCGATTGAAAACATCAAGAAGCACTTTGAATTATCACATTTATGTCTATCTCCATCTAAATTTTCAGCTACAAATTTGCGCTTGGTTCTCTAGTCACCGTAACAAAAGAGGAGTCTACATCAACGGTGAAAGAGCAGAAACCATTACCACCAACACCTATCCCGTAGTCGGAGGAGGAGACTTAGTTTTGGGGCAAGAGCAGGATGCTACTGATGCAGGAGACCTTTTTGCAGAAGAATCTTATACGTAAAATTTTAAGCAACAGATTAATCTTATTTTGTTTAAGTTAGTTTTTTCTCTCTAAAATATACATTAATGTTATTAGCCTAATTCTTACTCTCATTTACAGTCCACAAGGCTAATATTTCACAAGTGGTTTTACAGTCACTGATGTAGGCAGCACATCTAGACATGTTGATTTTGTAAACAATTTTTATCTGTTTCGGTTCGAAAAATCGTTATTGTGTTATTTAGATTAACTTCTGAATAAAACAGCTATCACGATAAAGCTGAACAACTTATTGATCGAATTGGTGTTGAATGAAAATCTTAAATTTGCAATTTTGAAACACTGAATGCGATAAAAGTCACGGAAACACATTGTATCCTGTTGGATAAATGTTGTTGTCACGGTTTCTTTCTATCTCTTACCAGGAAAGAGACTTAGAAAGGTTCAATGACGTAGTTTAATGGGATATTACCGAAAGGTAATCAATTAAATGTCGAATATTTCTACTGGTGAAATGATAATGAAAATTCTTGAAAGACTTTAACGAAGGCTTCTTAAATAACTCTAATTTCGAACACAATTTATATCAGCACCAATTCTCATCTACTTGTATTCAATTACTTTAAATCTCAATCAACAATAATTTCTGCACCTTTTACCAACCCACAACTCATAACACAACTCTCATAATCAACTCATAATCATCAACTCATAATAATAATTCATCAATTTACACCACTATTTATAGAAGGCTGTTCGGTCTAGTAACTTCGAGAAGGTTACGTAATGTTACATCATAAGGAATCATTGTTCTGTCGAGTTGCAACGTAAACAAGCAGAAGCTTCCAGCTTGTCACGTAGGGCAAAACGTTCGAGAAGATAGGTTACATAATAAAGATTTCGCAATCACAGATCTACTAGTAAACATCCTTATGACGTCATGACAAACGACACTCAGCAATTGAAAAAAAAACAAACAGAACATTTCAGATTTGCATGCTTACAGAAGATTCTGGAAATACGTTACATAATACAGATTTCGCAATCAAAGGTTACTACAGGACAATAACCAAAAATAACATATCGCATAAGAATTCCACCATTAAAACAGCACGTTCGGTCAAAATACAAAGCAGCCCGTCGCGAGACCCTGCACATTGATTGTGACAGTTGTGAAGTTAAGATATCCTGTTATGGCCTACCTACTTGTGGTAGTTAGTTTGCAAATCAGCAGAGCAATGTTTCTATTTAACTTTTCAATTGTTTTTTATACAACCTATAGGCCTATGGTCTCGAAATCTATATTGTGAGTATATAATTATTATCTATATAGAGTGAGATGGTGCTGCGCTCGCTTTCCGATCATGCGATCCTGGTTCAACTTTCAATTAAGCTGGTTGTTAAAACACACTGCTCACATGTGGAGTGCAATAGATTGAGTGGGGGTTAGTTGCTGAAGTAAAGGTGGCTAAGTGAAAGAAACTGGACACCCTACTCTCGTTAGTGCCGAAAGCTCAATTAGTACAATGAGAACCTTATCTTTTCAACCCCGATGCTTGGATTCAAGTAAGGGACTCACCTTTTGATACGCTCTAGCAAGAAAAATCAAAGCTTTCTCCCAAGGATTATTGTAAAAAAAATTACACTATAGATTTTGTTCTATATGTTTGCGGTTTACCATCGTTGTATCAAATGACACATCTTTGTAATGTTTCATAGAGGAAACATCACCAACTTGATGATCTGGCCTCGTGTACTGGCTAGTGCGGAGGTCGCCAACATAGCACAACGTTGTGAATGCCCCAATGACTTTGCAATCGTAACCACACTGGATAGGACAGAGCTGCATGGAGAAGCAACTTACAGCATTCCAGACATTTGTCCTACTCTTTGATTCCATTTTTCATTTTAATTGATATGTGATGCACGCTGCTGCAAAACCATTGAATCATCTTGTCATGAAATATCGCATATCCACAGTGACATTGTGTTCTATATTTTAGCTACTTACGGTGTGATCTCGACAAACATCTTGTACAGCAAACATAAAAATGTGGTTAATTCGTATCACACAAAATCAAGGGCAGATCTAGCAAGCAGCTTTTGGGGAGGCAATTTCAACAAAGCAGAAACAGAACCTTAGCTACAAACGTACCGTAAATAAAGTTACTTTTCTGTGTTTTACGGGGCTCGATCGCTCTTCCCTAGATATGCCACTACACAACATCTTAAACTATCTAATTCAGGTTCATGAGTTGTGGCCAAGGTGAGATTGAGATAGTATTCAACTCAGTGCTTCCACTTTTACAAAACTAGATTACCACTTGTATTACCACATTTGTCCTCAGATTACCACATTTTTTACTGTGATTTTTTACCCGATCTTAACCGTATTTTACATTAACACAGTGGCTATCTTTACCCACTTGTTGCCATAGTTACTATCAGGTGTTGTCAGAGTTAGGATTAAAGTTAGTAATGGTTAAGGTAAGACTTGGGAATAAGGTTAGGGTTTTACCCAGAACTAAAAAAATTTCTAAAATGCAAGTTTTTGTTTTCAACAGCTTTAAACTTTTCTCAAATTACGACAGAATTCCTTATCCGGCAACGCTATTATTTGGTTATATTTACACTATATAGTGTAAAATAAGGCCTAAAACAACTACTCAGTTTATTAACAGAACGTCCGAAATAAGAAAGCAAAGTACCAGTAGCTTAGCCAGGAATTTTGAAAGGGGGGTTTTGACGGCCGCCGGGCTTCGCCCGCCGGCCTCTTTGCCAAAGGCGACACCCAGCAGCGGGGGGTCTGGAGGGCTTTCCCAGAAAATTTTAAAAAATTACTTTAAATTTGGTGGATTCTGAGAGCATTTTCAACAAAAATGTGGGTATAAATATTCCTGTAAAATAGTGCTGTCTGGTGGCATAGCAAAAGAATAAGATCATGTTTTCTTGGGCATTTTTCGGTAATAAAGCTAAGTCTCTATATTTTTTTGTTGTTGCTAATTCCTGGCTGAGATATTTGAATGTTTAGTATTCGCAAAACTCGCTCTTTTAATGCAGTTTTGTTTAAAATTAGGCAAACTTTGTTTTAGAGACATAGAGACTGAAAGCATCATTCTCAATATCGTGACGTCACACGCGTGCCAAAGGGGGGGTTGTAACCCCCAACCCCCCCCCTGGCTACGCCACTGCAAAGTACTGTACTTGACACCGCAGCTACAATCTGAAAGACATCTTGATTATGAATATGATCACATGGTCAGTGGTCACCCTACCTTCAAAGTCAAAAGTCAGGACGCATTCCAAAATCAAATCGAAAACAGCGGAACATGCTAGTCACATGCTGTTATAAGTAGTTTTTTGCATATCTGTTCGATTTTGGAGGGCAACAGTTTAAATGCTCTTATTTATTGATAGTATTTTATGTCAAATTTTCAAAAGTTATAATTTCCACATTTTGGCAACATTTCCACACAAAATTTCCATATTACCACATTTTTACCACAAGTTTTTCATTACCACATTTTTACCACAAACATGATGAAAATTCCACAATTGTGGTAATGTTTTCATACTGTGATTGAGTCACGGATATATTTCACCAGGTAACTGCAATTTATTAGCCTACACTTCCTTTTTATCCGATATTTGTAGATGTTGAAATGACGCAGAATGTTTTCAAAAATTTGTGTTTTTGAAAGAAAACGAGAACTGTGGTGAAACGAAAATTTTCGAATTGCACTCAAGTCTCGTGAGCTGCGGTTTTCGGATTTCGTTTTGCTGAATTTAGCTGAACAGCTAAATAGTTTTTCACTTTTTCTCAACTTTTGGTCCTGATGTGTCAGATGTGATGCGATATTGATGTGTCTGTATTCGCTGGCAGAGAGAAAAGGACTGCTTGGGAGATTTGGACAGTTTTCTCAGAGGTGACTGATGCTTTCGAAGAACTACTACGCATGTGAAGTGATGTCAGTGAGGAGTCAATGTCACTGCTGGAGCGCTTCGTTGTGCTGATGTATGACCGCACCAGCGACATCATGGAAGTGAACGACGCTTGGAAACTACTCTTCGCACACAAGTCGAGGGCTCTAGAAAACATCCTTCCTGCGCAGGCAACATTCCAGAAACACATCAAGCGGGTTTCTTTCCAGGCCAATTGCTGGAACCAAACTCTGGTCCTAAATCCCAAGTTTCCGAGCCCATCTGACTGGGGCTGGACAAAGGAGGCCTCTGGGTGGCAGCCTCTCTGGACGACACTGCCAGAGGCATCAAAATCTTGCCAAGAACTGATCCACTGCAACTACAAGAAAGGGTGTACCGGCTACTGCAAGTCCATCAAGGCTGCGCTGAAGTGCACTGCATTATGCGCATGTTCGGAGACTGTTAGCTGCGATGACACACCTCGACATTTATGCGGCAATATGGATAATTCGTCTGCATATCATTACCGATAGGTAGGCTACTATTCATGTGTCTGAGGCCCCGCCTGGCCTCACTGTACTTCAAGCTTTTATAGCCTCTGTCTAATGTACATTAAACATTACACTGCAGCAAGTTATCTTAACATGTCTTTCAAATAATTCGCGAGACAAACAAACTGCACCACAATCGTGAAAAACTGTAATTTAAGTCATTGACCTCTCAAGGTCATCAGAGGTCAAATCTGACTTACATCCCGATCTTAAAATCAACCTTATGATATTATGTACTAACCCTGGTGAAAATATCATGCTTTAATATTTATCATAACATGTCTTTCAAATAATTCCCGAGACAGACATAGCCTACTGCACCAGAATCTTGAAAAACTGTAATTTAGGTCATGTTTAGGTCATTGACCTCTCAAGGTCATCAGAGGTCAAATCTAACTTACCTCCTAACCTTAAAATAAACCTTATGATATATACTAACACTGGTGAAAATTTCATGCTTTAGTCATAATTTGCACAATGGTTATGATAACCTGCTGCACTATACCTCTTTGATTTGCAGCGTTTCTGTTTGTGTAAACAAAGAACTGAACATAAAGCGTCATTATGATACAAAACATATTATTTTTTTCCAAGTTAATGGGTCAAACAAGGAATGGCAAGTTAATCTACTCAAAAATAGCTTTAAAACAGAAAGTTTCTCTCTTACAAAGGAAAGGAAAACCAATGAATCAGAAAATTCTTTTGCTAGCTACAAGCAGAGATGGGCGTGATCTTGATCTTGATCTTCAAGATCACTTTTTTTTTGGTGATCTTGATCTTGATCTAAGATCACTTTTTTTGTGTGATCTTGATCTTGAAGAACAATAAGATCAAGATCACTTTAAAATTGAATTTTACTTCCTAGATGGAGGCATTTTTTTAGAACTCGTACTGTACAAAGAAGTTAGTGGCAACTACTAACATAAAGCCACTGTTAATATGATATGTGCCCAACAAAAGACGATTTAAAGTCTCCATCTAATCTGGTCAGTGTTGCCATTTCAAAATTGAAAAAGTTTTCTGTGTTGGTCATAATAAAGAAGTCAACTTCCGTGTACTTTATGTTGACGCATAATAAAAAATGATTTAATTTGTTCACAATTTCCAAGTGCGAATTTTAAAGAAATGTTTGCTTTCTTTGACTCAATTTTAGATGTTTCAAAACTCTAGAATGGCGGTGTTAAAAAATCTGGATTCTAGCAAACTTTGGTCATGTAAAGTGGTTTATTGCAGCAAATCAACCAGACCAAGACTTGTTTAGGGTCTGAGTATGGAGCGGTTTGTCGGACCGCAAACCTCTGAACTTTTTTGACAGCAGACAACAGTATCAATGTTGCCAGATGGGTAAATGGTGCCATAAACATTGACATAATCTAGTGAAAGTTAAAACTACTTAGTAACACGAATAAAAACTCCCACATGAACCAGACAAAAATTTGGTAAAAAAGATGCTGTTCAAAGTTTATTTTTTTTTATTTATTGTAAATAAAAAAGTATAAAACTAATTGCAAATTTTGCGACTTTTTCAAAACTACTGTAGGCCCTAATTAACCTCGGCTTTGGGTGTGACGTTGCGATTCTACGCAAACTACGTCAACAATTGATAGGCCTAATAGCAACAGTCACTAACTTATTACAATTCTTAGGCTAGCGATCGAGTAGTTAAAAGTAAAAGTTAGCAATACCAACTATATACCTTTACCCAGGTTGCTCATAGTAATTAATTTTTGCAACATCATTGATCAAAAACTTCATTTTTTTTTCAAGTAGCCTACACAAAAACTGATCTTGAAAGTGATCTTGATCTTCAAGATCACATAGTTTGGTGATCTTGATCTTCAAGATCACCTATTCTTGGTGATCTTGATCTTGATCTTCAAGATCACCAATACTGGTGATCTTGCCCATCTCTGGCTACAAGGTAGCACATTCAATAGCAAAAGATAAGAAATCGTATAGTAACGGCGAGTTTGGGAAAAGATGTAAGATGGATGTTATTGAAAACATATGTCCAGAGAAAAAAAAAAACTATTTTTCAAATATAAGTCTTTCAACAAGAACCGTAACTCGACGAAAAGAAGAAATATCTGAGAACGTAAAATACAGCAAAAAAGTTATTGCATATCTACAGTTCTTCTCAATGGCAATAGATGAGAACACAGACACGACAGATAAGCCTTCATCTGAGCAGGGAGTATTTGTGCGTGCAGTAAACATAAGGTTTTGATGTTGAAGAATTTGTTCAGCTGATTCCCGTCAAGGGTATTAAGCTTCCTAGCTGATATTCTGAAGGCATTAGGCTACGTCAACACCTTGAAGTCATGATTCTGAATCTATCAAAACTGGTATTAATAGGAAACAACCCGCCAAGCCAATGTGAAGTTTGGCTTTGGCCCGCTGTTAGAAAAATGTTGCCGACCATTGCTATAGGCCTACAATACGACATACTTTTCATTCCCGTAATTTCCTTCCGGACAGCACCATTTTACAGGAATATTCGTACCCACATTTTTGTTGAAAATGCTCTCAGAATGCACCAAATTCAAAGTAATTTTTCAAAATTTTCTGGGGGAGGCCCCCCAGACCCCCCGCCGCTGGGTGGCTAAATCCCCCCTTTTAAAATTCCTGGCTGCGCTACTGGCCAGATCTCTTGGAAAAACGTTATAAGTTTCTACAAATTTTATTATATTTTCAACAAAGGGCTCAACTTTGGAATCTAAACTTTCAATATTTGGGGGGGGCATGGGCCCTTTCGCCCCCCCTGGCTACGCCTATGTTTCCTTGATATTATCAAATTATTTCATTTTTTGTCGTCCTTTTGTCTGTTTGCCTTGTAGGCCTACTATCCAAGTCAACATTAAATTTTCTAACGAGTGACTTCTTGCTATGTGTCCGAAATATCTTAATTTTCTGAGATTTATTTTGTTAATCAGACTTCTGTTATCGTCTATTTGTTGAATGACAAATTCATTTGTTTTTCTTTCCGTCTAGCTCAGTAGTTCCCAAAGTGGACGCCAGCGCCCCTCGGGGGCGTTTGCGACCATGAAAGGAGTGCGGGCTATAAACTTCAAGGTGAAATTTGGCATATAGGCTATTATTTTTCACTGTGATGGTCAGAAATAAAAACAAACTATATAATAAAACAAATTCTACGATATAGAGCTATATTAAATCTATATTGTCTAGTTTGTCTTTCCTTATGGCCTTTTGTACCTCTCTATTGAGCTGAGCGTAGGCTACTCTTGTCAAGCTTCTTGCGTCTTGAAAATTTTTGCTTTCAACTTTTTCTGTTGTTTTATTTTTAATGTCTCTTCTTTGATCCAATTGTGTTGTTTCCTGTTTTTCTTTGGTATTGTGATCTAGGCAGATTTTAACATTGTTTCCTTTGTATTATTCCAGCGTCTCTGAGGTGATGCTTCTCCCTCTACATCTAATAACACCTCAAATTTTTTGTGATATTGTCATTTACCGTGAACTGGAAGCAAGGAGTGTTTCATTTCCTGTAGCTGAAGCTTTTCTGCTGCTTTTAACAATTGGTGATTCGTACCACAATCAGCTCCAGGATAAGTTTTTACGTTTTTAAAGCTTTTTCTCTATTTTTGTGAGTTCATTGTTAAATATCAAAAATCGAGTTAAATATTAAAAATAGTCTAAATCCTATTCAAACCCGGTCACTGACCTCAAATTTAGCCGGATTTAAACCCAGGTCCATGTTCATCTTCATCTCTAACCTCATTTGATCTGTTTATCGCAGTGTTGTTTACTTGTTATTATTTCTGTGTCACTTGTTGACTTTCTACTGTTCGGTTCAAAACTATTCGTTTGTAGTTGTTGGACAGTCAAAAACTCAAATTGAACTTTTAATTTAGCATAATCAGGGCCGTTGAGTGGATGATTGTGGCCCCATACCAATCAGATCTTCTCGCCCCAAATTAAGATACTTCTCGAAAACACGCGCGATATCCGAAGTATGATTGATGGTTTCCTCAAGTTTCCCGCCCCTTCGGAAATTTTACAGGCCCTGAAATTATTCTCGTGCCCGGGTCTAAAAGTAGCCCCCGGAGCCCTTTGTCAACACTACTGAGCATAATGGTCACTTTCTTGCGTTAGGGGAATGCAGGGCAAAATCTCCCATCTGAGAGAGAAATCGTTCTTTTTTTACTGTTGCAAAATACTTTTAGCAACACCCTTTAAAAGGAGAACTACCAACAACAGCTGCTTTAGAGTGCTTGGAAAAATTGTCTTTCCTCTAAAATTTTTTGAGTTTTGACGCTTTTGTTATTCTCTCAACAAACAGACTTTTACTGGAAAGCTTGTTAGAAATTCCTATTGTCAATTCTTCTTTTACCTGGAAATGAACTTAGAAGAAGGCAGTGTAACGTGTATGCTATCGAAATCCTCATTGGGCCCTTTGACGAGGTGGGAACGTTTGCCAAATCAACCGAAAACTGATTTTAAAGTACCCTACCATTTTTGTCTGGTCCTTGAACAGTCCGTTTTGTCCCATTCGGGGGTCCGTTTTGCCCCAACACTATGCTTCACATAAAACACTTTTAAAATAAATTGTTACTAAAAGACTCCAACTGTTTCTGATTAATAAAGAAGTATTTCCATACAATTGATTTAGCAAACAAGCAACTTCATCTTCACTTCAACTTTTGCAGCCAACACCGACTTTCACTAGACTTTTCTTACATTAACATCCTCTAAAACACATTATCTTTTCTCATTCCTTTGTTCAAAATGGCATCCGTTTCGTATTTTCAAAAAAAAATTTCTTGGCGTTTGTCATGATTTAGTAAAGGAATTGTGATGCTAGTCCGTTTTGCCCCAAGGCTCCGTTTTGCCTCGCTTTCTCTTATTTATTATAGCCTTTATTGATATAATCACAATTAGGCTATACCTGGTTAGGACACAACCATGTGTTGAAAATACTTGAAAATAGTTTACTTTTTTGTTTATGTTATGTCCGCATATTTTTTTCGTTTACGGTAGACAATAAAATAAAAAGTAGCCTATGTTAAACCTACCGTCCTACCGACGTTAGGCTACTCAATATTTTGTGTCTGTGATAGGGTGCAACAAAGAGAACTCTCTTCCACAGGTCTAGACTTATTAAAATACATTTTAGACGAGGCAGTCCTGACTTGTAAATGATTGTGAAAAAGTTGTGTTTTAAGCTCCAAGTTATTATTTCAAGCTCTTTTATTTGGATCTAAAATTAAGTTGTGTGATTTGACATTTTTTAAATTGATGTTTTACATTGATCTGTAATTGATTAGTAATGTCTGAGATCTGTAATTGATATTGATCTGTAATTTTGGATCTGTAAATTTAGATCTGTAATTGATATTGATAAGTAATTGATCTAGCAAATTTATCGCAACAGTTTATAATGCCGTAGGATAGCTCAGTGAACAAAAACACGATAAGAACAAGCAGCACTGGTTCAACTCTATAGGGGTTGGCAATTGGAAGTGCGGTAGGCCATAGCCAGACAGAATTTCAGGAAGGCAAAATCAATTGTTGACTGGGAGCAAACGCCATGCAACACGAATGACAATGGTATTAAAGCGTTGTAATAGTAATAAAAAATATTGTATGGTGGAGCACGATGAAATTTGCTCCTCTTCCCCGTGGCTACGTCTCCGGCTACATCAGTGTTTCTCAAACTTTTTTAGTCCATCGCCCCCTTTTCGTTATTAAAATAAAATTTCGCCCCCCTAATTCTGTAAAGTAAAATAGACATTGATAATAGAGTGATAGACAAATTTAGTTTTAGGAATTTAATCAACGAAATTGACAGTAACATGAATAGGCTACATGATAATGTTCAATGGGATGGATGAGCTTGGCGACTTCAGGGATATCTAAAGAAGGGGATACGAAGGCTTTTATTACGTCTGACAATAGAAGGGCTTTTGTTAATCGTAAATAATCTGTGTTTATCGTAAAATGACAATTGGCACCGATAGTAGTTTAATAGATCTTGTTATGATAACTTGCATTGCGCTATTAGCATCAGGCCTGGATATTCACAGCATGCTCATGGTTGCTTGTTAATTCAACTACCAATATACTTGCTTTACATCTAGCCTACTGCAAAGGCTTTGTTAAAAAAAACAGCTTACTGGTAACTTTTCAACTGTCTTTGTAAACAGGTATTCTTTAAATATGCTCCTCGTAACATTTGCTAACTTTCTTCTGTAGCTTACTGTATCAGCTGCACTACAAAATTTCTACGATTTTAAAAAGAACCACATGTTTAAAGCACTACAAACTACCGCCCTGGTAGTGTCATGAGAATAAGGCAATCGCTGCGAGCCTTCATATCCCATTCTCTAGATACCCTGGGCGACTTTTACAAAGTTTTGAAATGTTTGGCGACATCTTCGTAAGATAGAGTAGAAGATCATCCCGTTTATGAACTAGCAAGCATGTCTTTGCTTTGAAAGCATCGATGCCACAGCCGAAAACCCCTTTTAAACCATACATGAAGTAGGAAACGACAAAATCCACATTCTTCTAGCTTCTTTCCAGAGAAGCTCATATTTGCCAGCAACCTGGCACAAAACAAATCGTAGCCTACCTATCGATCACTTCTGAATTTCACTCTTGACTCATCATCTGTTTGCATATCAATGAACTGCTCCTGAAGTTCCACTTCTAAAGTATGTCTGTAGGTTCGGTAGAAAATAGTTGTACCCCCCAGTTTGGAACATGGAGGTCCACGACATCTGGAAAGCGAAGTTTCATGTCTTTATGAAGCATGTCTAAATGTGAGCAGTATTTTTGCCGTTGTTCTTCTGTAATAACAATCTCGCTCAAATTAGGAAACTGAGTAACATTCTCCCTCAAATTGGGAAACTGAGACATTTTGACCTACGCTTTTATCTTGTTGACGCATTTATCCCAATATTCAGTGATTCATGCAGTTCAGGACTGAGATTACGGGCAACCAAATGCTCACGGTGAATTACACTATGAATTACAATAAGTCCAGGAATTGCTCTTTTCATCAGTGCAATGAGCCCTAGATGCTTTCCAACCATTGCCAGAGCACCATCAGTTGCGCATTGTAGAATATTCTTCAGTGAAATCCCCTCCTCTTCGTAGAAGTTTTTCACTGCATAAAAGATGCTTGAAGCCTGAATATCTGTAAGAAGACTGAGCGCAAAAATCATTTTTTCTTGTTCTCATATTATGAACAAAACACACATATCCAAGCAGCAGCGATACATTGTCGGTCAAGGTGGAATCATTTATTTGCAGTAGCCTAAATGGTTTGCGCGTTGGACATTTGTTAGCGCGTTGGACTGTTATTGGTGGTTTCATAAATTCGCCCTCTTCGAGTGTTTTCGCCCCCCAATCGCCCCCTTTGATTTTTTCGCCCACTTTGACAAACGCTGGGCTACATGCTGAACTTGAGCCGGAGACTTCACTTCTCGAATTTGAGCAAAGCGTTTCAAGTAGGCTACAACGTTCAATTCAGTGGCGCTTAGTGGACGGATTAGTTGAACAACAACATCTTTTAGATGTAGAGAAACCTTAACTTTATAAACTTCAGTGACCATATCTGTTTTTCTGCTTCGTGGTTTTTATTTTGTGTCATTAGGTTAGCAACAAGTCGTTTCGAAAACACTCTACGTGCAATTCATCTTGCCCTTTGCAATCAATGTTAAGTAATTAGAGCTCCAATGTGTAGCAATATTTCTTTGCCATGTAAAGTTTACACAGGAAATCTTGTGACACTCTTTTGTAGCCTACGCTTGCATGTCAATTTCTATTACTGTATATCACAAATACGTGAAGTGACACATCTTTCCAGGCATTGTTTTTTGTTGGCAGACTTTCAGAAGTCACTTGATCACGTAGTCCCTCTAAGAAAAGAAAAAAACATACAATTTTTCTAAGATGTTTTAGTATTCTTGCTTGCTGGGCTCGCTCAACTCCATTTCATCAACTTTACTTGTCCGCCCGTTAGCTCAGTGGTTAGACCTAGTTACGCGCCCGACTCAAGATTACTCCACGGAAGTTCGACTCTCGGGGTGTGCGCTTGAACAACTCACGTTTAGGACTGCTCTCCATTAAGCGGCATGTAGTGAATGGAAAGGCAAGGTTTAAATCAGCTGATTACAGCCATGCACGTTAGAAAGTTATAATTAAACGTTTCGCCGTCGGCAGCGTTGCCCAGAGGAGGAATAGTCATTTCGATGGCGAGGGTTGGATTCCCAACCTTGCCATTAGTCTTTTTACTTTTGCAATTACCAAACAAAGTTCAAAGCTAGAATCAACTCTCTGGCTGAGCGGTAGAAAAGTCACAATGACTGCAATCAGCTGGTTCATAGAAAAGCCCCGTTAGCTCAGTGGTTACGCGCCCGCCTCAAGATCACGCGGCGCTGGTTCGACTCTCGGGGTGTGCGCTTGAGCAACACATTTCAGGACTCTTCTCCATTCAGCGGCACCTAGTGAATGAAATAATTTCCCGGCAACAACGCTTCAACAATCGGAAAACTTTACTCTTGCCAATCTATATGTAACCGGCCCTGTGTCAAGAGCCTCTACATACAAGTATGTGGGAAAGGTAGATACACTTCAAACGGAATTTCCAAATTTTTGGTGAAAAACTATACAAACTGAGTATAGGTTACAACGTATATTGGCGGTAGCATAATATATTACAAAAAATAACAAGTTAAATAATAGGCCTAGGATTCTCAACAGCCGATTGTCTGTAGCAATGAATTGACAGCGATTGGCGTATAAGTTATAGGCCTACCGGTGCCTTGTCCATAAGGCTGTTGAGTACTCAGTCTTGTGCTGCCAGCCAGAAAAAACGCTCTTTTCTACACAAGTTGAAGAGTAGGCTACCTGGGAAAACAATCTCTGTTAATTAGAACTTAAAATCTTGAAAGAACTTAAAAAATCAGTCGCACGCATCACGGCATCGGAATCGAAGAAAAACCAATGCAGACATCGATTTACCCGGTAATAGCCTACATTCAATGACGAATGCGAGAAAAAGCGATACATTTTGACAACTGCGTAAAGTCAAGAGTGGCAGTACGAAAAAGAAAGTTTGTGATGAATGTCTAAAATCTTTTGTGATGAGTTTATCTTTCTACCTTTGGCATGGGTTTAAATAAGAATAAGAAAGGGTGGAGGAAGAGAGTTGTTAAGAATGCTTTTTCATTACTTTCAAAACAGAAGATAATTTCAACTATTGAGCAACGCAAATAAATCATTTTGATACCAATGCACTGTAAAATAAGAAAAAGGTCTCAGCCAAAAACTTCTTACTAAAAAAGTTAATGACAGACCTCACAATCATTTTAACGCTGGTGGACTCACTGCACTGGTGCATCCATTTTGTGCAAGGAAGGAATGCACAAAATGGATAACACTAGTCAACAAAATGAGAAAAAATTTTTTTGGCAGGACATCTAAGAGTGTTTTCTGGGGTTTTCAAGGTCGCTGATTACGAATATGACATTGGTTTTGCCAGATTGACTCTAGTTTAGAAGATACCTATACCCCTAGATTAGCCCAAATTAGTGTATTTACCTGTATTTACCCCCAAAACATCTCACCAAGAAGAACATAAATCTTGTTTGATTTTTTTGATATTGGCGCAATATTGTTTGATATAACATAACAATTAGTAATGAAAGCTAATTTAAAAATTACTTTAAAGTCCTAGATTCCGCACTTCCTTTTTTCATGATTTATTGTGTATGGGGGACTGGGGGTATGGGAGTCTCATGGGGGTATCACCGTATCGCTGTGAGAATTAGCGGCTCTTTATAGATAGCTCTAAAGCAAGCCTAAAAATTGTACTATTGCACAACGGAAACAAATTTGCTCCTGTAGGCTACCAATTGGACATATCACCAAGATGAAAGAGGAGTATGATGCCATCAAACTTTCTTGAAACTTCCTTGAAAAGCTTGACTACAATACCCATAAGTGGCTTATCTGTGTTGACATAAAAATGGTCAATTTTCTAATTGGTCAACAAAGTGGATAGCCTATACCAAGTATCCTATCTTCCTGTGTTTGTGGGACAGCAGAACGAGAACCCAGCACTGGCGCAAGAAAAACTGGCCAAAACGCACCAGTCTTCAAGTTGGGACAGCCAATGTAATCAATGAACCTTTAGTTCCCAGAGATAGAATTGTATTTCCTTCTCTGCACATCAAATTAGGGTTAATAAAGCAGTTCGTCAAAGCATTAAACAAGGAGGGGAATTGCTTCAAGTACATTTGCAGTCACTTTCCAGGACTCTCCGATGAAAAGCTTAAATCTGGTGTCTTTGATGGACCTCAGATTCGAACGTTGATGAAAGATTCGGCTTTCACCAGTCACATGAACAGCAACAAACTCACTGCATGGAACTCCTTCAAGGATGTAGTACAAAACTTCTTGGGGAATCACAAAGCACCTAATTACAGAGAATTAGTTCGGAAGATGTTATCTGCATTTGGAAAACTTGGAGCTAACATGAACATTAAAGTTCACTTCATATTCAGCCACCTTGACAGATTTCCTGACAATCTTGGTGATTACAGTGAGGAGCAGGGGGAAAGGTTCCACCAAGAAATCAAAACAATGGAAGAAAGATATCAGGGCAGATGGAATGAGCACATGATGGCAGACTATTGCTGGAACCTGTAAGAAACTGCCCAAAAGTTTTTTACAAGCGAAAATCTTACAAGAGACATTTTTTTCAGCGCAAATTAGTTAATAGTTTAAATCTTATTGTATTTCATACCATTGTTTTCAATTTACAATGAAAAAGATAATGTGGTTACTTTTATCTAAATTTTATGATACAAGGTTGATTGACGGATTTGATGCAACATTTTTTAGTGTTTTATGTACTTACACTACTGTATAGCCTATATGATAATGTATTTTGTGTAGGCTATATGTCGGATATGACATCGGTAATATCAAGTTTTGAAGTATGACAAATCTAATATCCCTAAAAAATTCGTGATGTTGCTGTATTTAACCTTAAAACTCTCTTTATTATTCACAATTGACCATTAAATTGCATTTCTGAAATATCTGATATGGTTAAACTGTTTTTTTCTGATCTAGCGCATAAGGCTCAAATATGGGATTTTGGTCAAAATGACCCTATGCGATATCTTCAAAACTAGAGCCAATTCGGGAAAACTAAGGCCATATTCGGAATCAGCGCCCTTCAAACCCCCCAAAACCACTGTAACTTTGTCTGCCAAAAAAATTGTGTTGACCAGTGTAATTAGCCTACGATTTTTCACTTCATTTAGCTATTGGAAAATCTGTCGATCTCGATAACCGCCCTGCGTTAGTGGTTTAAACTTGAAAGCCTCTACAAGTAGGCTATGCAAAACTGCCAGGATGGCGTATCAGAGGGTTCGTCAAAAAGATTAAAACCAAACAGTAATGTAGCTGAATACAGCACCTTTAACTAGCCTACCAACTTATATATTATTATCTAAACGACTGCAGTTGAAATAGAAAATTTGATTTAGGCCTGCACTGCTATCACAGGAGCCTAAATTAGCTTAGGCTATAGGCCTATTCCTGTTTAAAAATCCGCTAAAACTATTTTTCAGCAAACTTAAAAGAGATAAAAAACATTTTTTGAAGACTTAAAATGAACTTAAGATTTATATTAATTCTGTTAATTGTCTTTCAATCCGAAAATGAAGTTTTAACACAAGATGGAGGACCACGGATACTACAAGCTCCTGTATGTGCTCCTGTTCTTGGCACTAACCACCAAGGTACGGTAACAAAAACACTATGTTTGATAGTTGATAACCGATAGGCTCCATCATTATAAGTTCATAGGCTACTAGAATTTGCTGCTTGTTGAAGCCTTTAATTGTTCAGTTTCATTTCATTTTTTTGTCAGAATACAATTGCAAGAAACGTTTTTTCTATAATTGCATTTGCAGCAATAACATGTAAACTTGACACTGTACAAATCTGTAACAAAGGCTACTTCGGAACTCCAAGTGTTAGTTGAGAAGTAGGCTGCTGCCATGTACATTAGGGTGGAGTGAAACATAGGTTAAAAATGAAAGTTGATAGAATCAATCTGTAATAGTTACTAAAAGTTGTGATGTGGTAAATGTATTCACATGCTGAAATATTTTTGATTTTGATCAACGTTTACGTCTGCCGCAAGTCCATTGAAGTTTTCACTGGTATTTTGGAGCTATGACGTCATCACAATTAGCAGATCGTCACTTTTATCTAACTTCTACCTTCGGTACTTCTATCTAACAATATCAGAGTTGTAAATTACACATAAATCGTTGCAATGCAGTGGAAAATACGTCTTTTAGAACGCTTGTTGCATGTATATGATCAACTGATAAGAAAAAACACGGATTTTAAGCTATTTTCTTCAAATTTCTGTTCCTTTCACAAGTTCATCACCACAGTTTAAGCAAGTATGTGCAATGAAGGTAAAGCAAACTACAGTAGAAAAGTGTTTTTCTTAATATGACAATATTGAGATTTCGGTTGCCTGTTTACTTTTGATCCCATATAAATATTGTAAACGCTTTTTAAATCATCAGCTTATACAGTACATGGGCGTTGGCAGAAATATTGCAGGGGGAGGGGGCAAACATCTTTTAAGCCAAATTTCATCTTGTGAGCTACAACGAGTGCAACGTAGCTAAGTGTATTGATGAAATGTAACGTAAATTTGGACGGCACGAGCGAAAACGTTACAATTAAAGATATTTCCAAGGCATACTTAGCGATAGTTTCCGAAAGCGCGAAAAAATAGTCCTGGAAAAATGTTGGTTTACTTCGAAGAAAATTGGATGAAAAAGATATTATCGCCCAAAGGTAAGAAACATTTTTGAAAGTATCGTTTTCATAAGGAAAGAAACGTTTATAAAACCCAAATCCAGGGGGACAAGTGCCCCTCTCTGTCGACTCCCATGAGTTTAAATCTCATTAAGCACTCCATTTGCCAAAAACTCTCGTTTTGTATTGAATACAGGCATTTCTAATTTTGACTGCAGTCTACTTCGAATAAATCCCTCCCGTTGTTTTTGCCCACACACCGCAGATGCTGCTTCAGTAACGAGGCGCACGGCCCCTTCCATGGCTTGCGTGTGACACGGATAGCTAGGAAATTCAAGCTCTGGAGCTGCAGCATCTTGAATGAAGGACATTAACTGACTGTCCGGTATGTCTCGAGTTAGTGGTGGTTCATATCTCTCTGTATGCTGCCAATCAATCAGTTCAAAGTATTCGTTTGCTTCAAAGATCAAGAGTGGAACTTTAAAGAGACGAATGGAATCTCCATGACCTTGTTTTCTGGAAAGTATCCTTCTCAGTGCTAATTTTCTGTTGTACAGACGTTCATCTACCAACATCCACAGCAATAGGTTCTCTTGGTGAGCAAAAAAGGCATTTCGGTTGATACCAGGGACAACTATTGCTTTTAGTTCAGCGCTAAGACAGCGCGACTTTTTAACTACGTGAAACAAAGTGTTTAGCTCCTTTACAGTAAGTAGTACATGAAGGTTGCGTTTTCACTGCAAACCACGTTGGAGCGTATAACTTGGCAATGTAGGCTACTCCACCAAAAGTTTTCTTGCTTCAGTTGTCCCATTAGGTCATGACGATGTCGCCGCCAATGTGCGGGTTCAACTATGGCAGGAGAGACTGGCAGCCGGACCGACATTGGCCAATATGGAGCTCACACCCATGGAGAGCCTTCCTCCCAGAAAACGTGAACCGTGGAAGTATTGGCGATGCCTCAACCGCTTAAGAACTGGTATTGGCAGGTGTAAAACCTTGATGAGACACTGGGGGTATTCCATGGGGAGCACAAGTTGCAAATGCGGACAGGAGCAAACGATGCAACATCTACTCGAATGCCCTGACCTAAAAGCAAGGTGCTCTGCACAGAATTTGGCCGAGTTCAACGATAGAGCAAGGGCCTGCGTGATGCTCTGGGCTACGGCCGTGTGATACACGATGAAGAAGACCAACGCTCTCAGATTTTACAGGGATTGTTTCGTGAAACATAAAGCTTCAAAATGCGATTGGTTGTTGTCAGCCATCTGGAGTGATTCATCTTTCTTGGATTACAATAGGCAAGCTTGGCATCACAACGCCCTGAGCTAATTGCTTTACAGATGCCATACAAGTACAGTAGGCTACTGCTGGTCTGTGCTTAAGCTCACGTCAATTGAAGGCAGTTGAATATCAACAGCCTCAAACTCTGTGACTGGTAAACTGTCACAGTCTTCAAGTTTTTTACCAATGGAGCCAGAAAAACTTAGTGGACCAGATGTAACTCCATCAAGATAATGCATCAAGTGTCTCAGTGGTAATTCATTAAAATGCAACAGACATACAAACCGCTGCAATGGCTTTTTCAGGCCCTTTTTAAGAATTGCATATTTCCGATTATGTTGCTTAAATGGACTAATTGAATCGTAAGAAATATCCTCTATGACGTCACATGCGATGGTTTTGTTGCGGAAAAAAATCTGAAGCAAATTGTGATATTTAATCAGCACATCCCTTGTAATCTTGAACTTGCTTGCGGCAGACGAAAACTTTATTTTAAAACGCTGAAATTTTCAAAGCTTAATAGTCAAGCCACACTACAACTTTTAATCGCTATTACAGAGCAAAAATCAAAATTTTCTTTTTTCACTCCACCCTAATGTACATAAGCCTGCACTGCTTTCGTATCTTTTCTAATGGTTTGGACTACTTTTGTATTCTCTTGTAGTCAGTGGCGTAGCAGCCACTTGGCGGTTCTGGCTCTGCGCCAGGGGCGGCAGGCTGCAAGGGGCGGCAAAATGAGGCTGCACAGTGCACCCAGCACAAGAAATGAAGTAATGCAAAAATAGATTTACCGGCAAAATAGGTTTATAGGTTTACCGGTTTGTTTAAGCTTGGTTTACCGGCATACACCACTTGAATGATATGTTTGGATTTTTGAATCCTCACGCGCTGCTGCAAAGCGAAAGTCACAATGGATTCACCAACGCTTTTGAAAGCACTTATGACAGTGCTTCTCAACCTTTATTTGTGGCGACCCAAAAATTAAGGTTAAATTAATAGCGAAGATTTGGCGACCCTATTTCCAAAACTACGTTTTGTAAGCATGAAAAAATGAGCCGCATTTATATATAACACGATTAAACATAAAAACAAAATGTCAAATTTTTAATGTGAGCCTTGATGACTTTGTATTGTTTCAACAACTTGTCAAAACTTGGAGCTATCTTGCTCAGTGCCAATGTCATGTCATCTTCAGGTTGAAGACAATTTCTCTCCTTTGTTTTGATGTAAGCGCAGAAAACCCTCTCACAGGCAGGCAGTAACAAATGGCAGGAGAGCTTTTACTGCGTGCGTGCCAACAACAGTCTTTTCATTCATGACTTTTGTCCAAAATTGACCAAGGGTTTCTTTCTTAAAACAGTTCATCAGTAGGCTACACTGTCGCATTAAATGTCAATAAACTCCTCTTGAAAGCCACAAATGCTTTGGTAGTTTTCAGGCAGGGTATCAACATCAATAGCTAATGGATTGCGCACTCATACTAAATCCTTTGCAATTTTAGAGATAATCAAATCAAATTCTCGTATCAATGAACCCAAATGGTACGAGCTCCGTATCTACCAGTAGCCTAACTAATTCAAAACAGTAGCCTAAATGTTGCAGTTTTCTGGGACACGATCTTCCTCTTCCACAACTTCAGCTTTTCTGTAAAAGCAATCAGTTTTTCAGATACATCGACCAACATTATGTTTGGTCCTTGCAAAGATTTATTCAAGATGTTCAGCTGCGAAAATATATCAGAAAGATAGCCTACGCCATAAACAAAAGCCACTTTTGATCAGCAAATTTTTCTGCCAAGCTATGCTTCTTGTTTATCAAAAATTCCTTCACCTCTTTGCGCAGAGTTACAAATCTCTCCAGTAGCCTACTTTGCCACAAGATAACCATCTCACAACAGTGAGATAACCATCTCACAACACACAACATATCAAACCATCTCACTATTTCAAACAGTCGTGAGTTCAGTGATTTGGCCTTCATGAAGTTGATGATGTGAATTACATCTTGCATGACAGTGGAAATTACGAAAACTATACAGTATAGTGGTAGGTTTACGAAATTACGAAAAGTACGGTTTTAATTTTGCTCAAGAGACATTATCTTTTATCACCACATCTCACAGCGACCCAGCCAAATGAAACGACGACCCAATTTTGGGTCGCGACCCAGGGGTTGAGAAGCACTGACTTATGACGACGAAGTGGACTTTTTGGAGTTAGCTGTGGAAATTGACAGATTTAAGAGGCTGGTGCGAAGCAGTGAAACACGTTTGATCGTAATGCAACAGCGTTTGATGTTTTACAGTGGTTAGCTAAATCACATCTACTTGATTCGACACCATATTTATGCTTGTGTCTGAAACTTTATCTTACCATTGGTGTTTCAATTGCGAGCTGTGAGAGGAGTTTTTCAAAGCTCAAAATAATAAAGTCGTATTTACGTTCTACCATGAATAATGATGGGCTATCAGCTCTATTGATTCTTTCTATAGAAAGAGACTACGTTCAAAAACTTGTTTTTGAAGATATTATCGCTGATTTTGCTTCGGCGAAAGCTCGAAAAGTTCAATTTTGAGGCGGCTATTGATCTTTTATTTGCCTAATACATTTGTTGTCCATTTTTTTGTCTTTTATTTTTTGCCTTAACGCTGAGACAGTGAGGCTTCTTTCTCAAGCACTATAGAACTTCTGAGACGCGGCACATTATTTTTATTGAAAAGATTGCTTAAACATGAAACTATTTCAAAATTTGCTGCCGTCTACTTAGGGCGGCATTTTCAACGAAAGCCAGGGACGGCAGCATAATTATGCTCCTATACGCCACTGCTTGGAGTCCTACTAAACGCTTTCATATCATTGTTTGTGGAGTCTCACCGTCTTATTTTAAGTCTTGAGAAGTTATATCTTTTAAACACAATATTTAGGAGGATTGATTCAGGGATCAAAGGGAGAAAGAGGATTTCCTGGTAAAAGAGGACCTCAGGGTCAAAAGGGTGAAAGGGGACTTTCTGGAAGGTCATTGGACTTGGGAGGTAAACTGATAAAATTCTTCATAATTATTGACAAACACACTTGTATTTAGTTTCACTTGATCATCACAGAGTGACATCCCTCATCTATCACATGGCTGAAGCACCATATAAGCAATAACTTCTGTGATGATTTTAACTTCGAATTTCACTGCATAGCCTATTTTTTTACAATCATTTTTACAAAAGCATTTTACTTCCTTTTTGTAAATATAAAAATCACAAATTATTTCGCTTCACTTCTAAATTATATTTTGTAGAAATAACTTTTCTAATATAATAAATTAAAAAAAAATCCATCCAAGTTATGAGTAAGTTGTTGACAATGGATTACCGGCCAACAGGTCTAACATACTATATTATCCACAGGCTTTTATTGCCACAAACACAAGAACGTTACAAATAATCTTTCGTAGTATGTAGGCTATTAAAATATCTTTTCTCTACTTCCTGTAAAGGTTGTCCCGTGATCAAGTATCATTTCCCACGAGAGCTTCAAACTGAAGACTACGTGAGGTATCGATCGTATTTCCCTGCGATGAAAGAAACGACCATTTGTGCCTGGCTTGAATTGCCTCCTACCGTTGACGAAGAGTGGTTCCTTAGCTATGCAGTTACGTCGCAGGCAAATGAGATATTAGTTGGATTTCGTGACACCAAAAATATCGGTTTCTGGGCTGGTGGAACTGACTCAAATATTTTAATTCCTTCAGTCGCTTCTTTGAAACAGGTACATGTAATAAACAATGGCTTCAACAACTTTGTTGAATCTGTTATCGATCGTTAACCTGTGATCATGTTTGTTTTTGTAAATAACCCCACTACAAGTTACAACAAGCTAAACTGCAACACTTTTCTTAGAGAATGCAATGTAGAAAAGGAAGCTTATGTTTACTGTTGTTTTGCTTTGGCAAAATACCTTTTATAGTTGACATCTCCAGGGTACACAAACAATCAAAACTCTGGCAGGCCTTGCATAATAATAATTCTTTGAAAAAACGTAATCGTTGTATCCTACGGTAAAAAGTTTTATCATGCCTTGCGGAGAACACCAGATTTTATCAAATTTAATTTGAGCAACACTGTAAAATTAGATATGACAAGTATCTGCTGTATTTGATAAGTAGGAAGTTATAATACAATTTTGGTAAAGCGTGAATTTCTTGAACCATAAGTAAATAAAACCTAACAACCACACGGCATTTAACACAATGAAAATAGACGAAAAATTACAAACATACTCATGTTAGCTCTTATCAAGTAACCAACTGATTAAGTAGGAACTTATGTGCAAGTCTAAAATGCTTAACATATTAACTACCAAGTGTTACTTCATTTTCAGTTTATTTATTTTTTCTGCTGGTAAATAAACAAAAATATACGACACACAATAAACAAAAATAATTCGCACAGCATGGATGGCAGCGAAAGACCACAAGGTCTCCAAAATCAGCTAGCAAAGACAACATTACACGATTGTGTAACTATCACTGCTTTCAAACTATTTTTAAAACTTAAATTGTTGAAGAACAATAAAAATTGGATTTTGTACAAAACTGCAGCGATTGAAAACATCAAGAAACACTTTAAACCATCACATTTAAGTCTATCTCCATCTAAATTTTCAGCTACAAATTTGCGTTTGGTTCTCTAGTCAACGTAACAAAAGAGGAGTTTACATCAATGGTGAAGAAGCAGCAACCATTTCCACCAGCACCAATCCCGTACGAGGAGGAGGAGACTTAGTTGTTGGGCAAGAGCAGGATGCTACTGATGCAGGAGACCTTGTTGCAGAAGAATCTTATACGTAATATTTTAGGCAACATATTAATCTTATTTTGTTTAAATTAGTTTTTTATTTCTACAATAGAGATTAATATTACTAATTCTTACTCTCATTTCCAGTCCACAAGACGTGTATTTCACAAGTGGCTTTACAGTCACCAATGTAGGCAACACATCTAGACATAGACAAAGTGAAACTGTTCACCAGGCATTTGATAAATAAAGTGATTTGCGTTCTTCTAGTGACTATAGGCCACTAGGTTACCTCCTGATGCTAAGGATGATACCTAGTTTTCATTACCGACGTTTCGTCAGTCAGCACGTAAACACAACTTGTTCAGTAACAACCTAACAACACAACCTGTCCGCCCCGGTAGCTCAGTGGTTACGCGCCCGGCGATCACGCGGGGTGTGCGCTTGAGCAACGACAACTTGAGTTCGACTCTCGGGGTGTGCGCTTGAGCAACGCATTTCTGACTGCTCTCCAATCAGCGGCACCTAGTGAATGAAATAATTTCCCTGCAACAACGCTTCAACAATCGGAAACTTTACTCTGTCAATCTCAGTAACCGGCCCTGCGTCAAGAGCATCTACAAGTATGAGAAACTATCAGGAATAATCAATCAAGGCTTTGTCAGTCCGAGGACAAAGATACAAAAACCAACCAACCAACAATTGGCACAACACAAAACATACTGACGAAATGAATAAAGTAGCGAAAATCAGAGTTCTCTAGGTATCATCCTTAACATCAGGAGGTAACCTATAAGCCTAGTAGCCTATAATCACCACAAGAACGCCGCAGTCACTTTATTTAACATGTTGATTTTGTAAACAATTTTTATCTGTTTCGGTTTGAAGAATCATTGTTATGTTGTTTAGATTAATTTCCGAATTAAATAACTGTCACGATAAAGCTGAACAATTTATTGATCGAATTGGTGTTGAATAAAAATTCTAAATTTGCATTTGAAATACTGAATGCGACAAAAGTCGCCAAAACACATTCTATCCCGTTGGATAAATATTGTAATCGAAGTTAAGATATCTTGTTATGGCTTGCCTAGTTGTGGTAGTTAGTTTGCAAATCAGCAGAGCAACGCTTCTTTAATTTTTGATTGTTTTTTATACAATTCATGCGCACTAGCAGGCTATACTATAATTATTATCTATATGCAGTGGGATGGCGCAGCGGATAAGCGGATAGGTTTACGATCGTGCAATCCTGGTTCGACTCCCGCTTAAGTTGGTTGTTGACAAAACACTGCTCACATGTGGAGTGTAATAAATTGAGTGGGGGTTAGTTGCTGAAGTAAAGGTGGCCGAGAGAAAGAAACGGGCAAACCTACTCTCGTTAGTGCCTAAGGCTTAGTATAATGAGTACCTTATCTTCTTATCCCCCATGCTTGGATTCAAGTAGAGGACTCACCTTTTTATACGCTCTAGCAAGAGAAATCAAAGCTTTCTCCCAAGAGTGATTGTCAAAAAATTACACTATAGATTTTGTTCTATTTGTTTGCGGTTTACCATCGTTGTATCAAATGACATATCTTTGTAATGTTTCATAGAGGCAACATCACCAACTTGATGATCTGGCCTCGTGTACTGGCTGGTAAGGAGGTCGCCAACATGGCGCAACGTTGTGAATGCCCCAATGACTTCGCCATCGTAACCACACTGGATAGGACAGAGCTGCATGGAGAAGCAACTTACAGCATTCCAGACATTTGTCCTACTCTTTGATTCCATTTTCTATTTTAATTGATACGTGATGCACACTGCTGCAAAACCATTGAATCATCTTGTCATGAAATATCGCATATCCACAGTGACATTATGTTCTATATTTTAGCTACTTACCGTGTGATCTCGACAAAAATTTTGTACAGCAAACATAAAAATGTGGTTAATTCGTATCACACAAAATCAAGGGCAGATCTAGCAAGCAGCTTTTGGGGAGGCAATTTCAACAAAGCAGAAACAGAACCTTACAAACGTACCGTAAATAAAGTTACTTTTCTGTGTTTTACCGGGCTCGATTACTCTTCCCTAGATATGCCACTACACAACATCTTAAACTATCTAATTCAGGTTCATGAGTTGTGGCCAAGGTGAGATTGAGATAGTATTCAACTAGTGTATTCATATGATGTTAAAGGTCTTGAAGCAAGTTTCTGTCAGTGCTCAACGAAGCGTAATGTTTTCATAATGTGATTGAGCCACGGAAATATATCACCAGGTAACTGCAATTTATCAGCCTATACACTTCTTTTTATTCGATATTTGTAGATGTTGAAATGACGCAGAATGTTTTCAAAATTTGTGTTTTTGAAAGAAAACAAGAACTGTGGTGAAACGAAAATTTTCGAATTGCACTCCAATTTTTGTGAGCTGCGGTTTTCGAATTTCGTTTTGCTGAATTTAGCTGCTTTCAAGCTGTTGAGATATTTTATTTTAAAATAGTGGAATAGTGGTAGTAGTTTCGTATGGCAATGATTCAGCAGAAGTCAAGATTACAAACATTTTGCGATTACATTTCAATTCAAGTTTGAGGTTACAAAGTAGGCTTAAGTAGGCCTACATGTCGAGTTTAATTTTTCATGACTCCAGAGACAATGTTAGGCTACAGCGACTAGGGCTGTTCGAAACGGACTTTTTCAAGTCAAATGAAATCATTCTCAAAGATTTTTGATCCGAAACGAAACACAATCAAGACAAATGATTTTAGGTCGAAATGAAATATTTCACTGCTACTAGGCCATTACTTTCGAAGATTAGGAAAAGTAGTCGACAGCCAACGTCCTTTCTCCGCCAAGCAGAACAAAACACTGGATTGCAGAAACGTAACTAACCAAATTTTGGTAAAAAGAGCGGGTTGTTTGAAACGACTCTATATCAATGATGTCCTGGTAAGTCGTTGTCAGGTTTTGAGAAGTTTTTTTAAAGTAAACAAAACTTCTACTCAATACAAAAACTACAGTATGCAGTAGCTTACAAGCAAAGATCTCCTTGCCATAAACGAAAAAGCAGCGGCGTGGTTTCTTGGGCATGGTTAATTTCTATAGAAAGTTTTTGCCATAGCCTACGTCGCCGCTCTCTTGCAGCCATTAACATCTATGCTGTCCAACAAAACAAAAAAATTATAAAATTTTGAAATAGTCTGATGCATCACGACAAGCATTCAAAAATGTGAAAAATAAATTAGAAGAATCTACGTTGTTGCAATTTCCGGTGCCCAGAGCCCCGACTAACCTCGCCGTGGATGCCAGTGCGACCGCCGTCGGAGGTGTTTTAAAACAAATTGTCGAAGAAAAGAAAACAAAGACCGATTGCGTTTTTTTTCGAAATGCTTAAGCCCCACACAACAAAGGTATTCCACTTTCGGCGGAGAACTGCTGGCTGTTTGTTTAGCCGTACGCCATTTTCGGTGCTTCATAGAAGGCCACATTTTCACCATCTATTCTAGACTAAGAGTGATCATAAACCTCTTGTCACAGCGTTTAAATCAACGCTAACAAATGTCACGGTAGACCAGCTCAAAATTCAAAAATTTCAAATAGTTTAGCTTCTCGCATTGTTTCCCATAATTTTGGCCATGATAAATCCAAAAATGACAATCATTTTGCTCTTAGATGATGGGATACCCTGCTTCAAAAGGCCTAAACATTTCCATTTTTGCCAAAATCACCTATTTTTGACCTGTTAAGCCATGATTCTGACGGTGGAACTCATTATTTCAACTGAAAACACTTTCATCCAATGCCTTACTGATAGTTCACAAGTGAAAATCAACTTTTGGATGTTTGGCATCATTTTGAGAAGTGTGGGAGAATATAGAAGATTAAGAAGCAGCACTTACCGCCACTAGTGGTGAAAATACATTTTGCTTATTTCAGGCAACCTAGCCTACACATTTTTTGAAATTTCTCAATGGAACTAGTCTGAAAGAAAGAGACCTCCGATTTATTTCTGACGATGACGTCAATATAACGTCATAAAAGTCATGATGATGCCATCCCAAAATTTGAAACTGGGCTATAATGGTCTATAAAAGGGCACGAGATTAGCTCATTGCTTTGTAAGATAAGACAGTAAAATTAGTAGACTACATTGTGTTATTTGTACTGCTATCTATGTTACATTACAAGACTGAAAACTATTGAACTGTGCAAATAAGAAAAAACACTCACTCTGAAAGAAAAACTGTAGCTGTAATATCAAACTACCGTTTTACAAAACAGACTAAGTTTCCTGCATAGAAATAAAGCTCAAAAAACAAAATAATTACAGTTGAACATAACTAAAACACACATAAAAACAGTGATATGCAATCAGTAGCGTAGCCAGGAATTTTGAAAGGGGGGGTTTTGACCACCCAACGGCGGGGGGTCTGGGGGGCCTCCCCCAGAAAGTTTTGAAAAATTACTTTGAATTTGGTGCATTCTGAGAGCATTTTCAACAAACATGTGGGTACGAATATTCTTGTAAAATGGTGCTGTCCGGTAGCATAGCAAAAGGATAAGATCATGTTTTCTTCGACATTTTTCGGAAAAAAAGCTAAGTTTCTGTGTTTTCTTGTTGCTAATTCCTGGCTGAGATGTTTGAATGTTTGGTATTGGCAAAACTCGCTCTTTTAATGCAATTTTGTTTAAAATTAGGCATTTTTTTTTTAGACTGAAAGCATCATTCTCAATAAAGTGACGTCACACGCGTGCCAAAGGGGGGGGGGGTTGTAACCCCCAAAACCCCCCCCTTGGCTACGCCACTGTATGCAATGCTACACAATGTTACTGCTTTAAACTTCTCTGCTTTGTGACTTGGTGCATGTTAATATGATTGCAGATGAGGCTGTTGAATTTTTCATGAAAGAAAATAGAGATTTGACTGATAACCGTCGTCGTCGTCGTGTGAGCGTCTGGGGCCGAGGGTCTATCCTTTTACCTACCCAGATTCACGATGTTCCCGAACTACACCGGAAGGCTACTAGAGAGCAGCCAGTCTTTGGTTTCATCATCTATGACACGCAGACCTTCCACTCCGTTAGGTGGCTTGAAGATGGAGCAGTCATTGATGATGTGGTCTGCGGTCTGTTCCTCGGCACCACATTCACAGGAGGAGGAAGAGGCCATTCCCCATTGGTGCATGGTTGAGCGGAAAAGCCCGACGCCCGTACGGAGACGGTTGAGGTTGATAACCGTCGTGATGACTATATACCAATCACCAATCAGCTTTTCAGAAGCATCACTTGATTTGCTCAGCGTATGGAATCTACGGACAAGTAGCTAGGAGTCTCTTTTAAAGGACACCTCTTGATGGATTTTTACCCAGCATAATCATGGCTATTTCTGCCACATCTCTGTCTGCTCTTGAGGATGGGGCTTCTGCAAAATTTCACTTGGAAGAGACAATGCTTCTTTTCTTTTTATACTTAACCATAAGCCACCTAAACTTCATCAGGACTCAACTTTCATTAACTGTGGGCATTTTTTTTTCTGATCAGTTGCCTGCAATTTCTTCACATCATGAATTTTCAGGACTTTTTAGTCTACCAAATGCAATATCCTACATTGTACCAACGATTACATCCAGCCCATGGCGGAGTCAATCTAACTACAACAAATTTCGATCCAGGTCTTCCTCCAAACGTTTAACAGCACCACGAATTCCACTGTTGCTACTATAAGTATCCTCTACTATTGCAACTATGTTTTCCCTTAGGTATCATCGCTGAGCAACTCAAGTGATGTGTTTGCTTGGATGTATCAGCAGAGTCTCTGGAATTCGGCACACCCAGGAGTTTTCCTTTGTCATATTCTGGTCTCTCAAACAATGATAGGCCTGTACTGTCAAAATTTCTGAAGCCTGACCTGGCTGCGAACCAAGCATATCTTCCAAGAGTTTGCCACCCAATGAAGAACACAATGTTGTGGTACTTGCTCTCGAAATTAGTCCATGAGGTAGGCTAAGTGGTACCTTAAACTGACTTCTCTTTTTGTTGTCGATATTGAGATTTAAAATTCGTCAAGGCTTGCACCTCCAGTCTTAAAAACAATACCTTAGCAGCTATTGCAGTGGTTTGATTGTTTGAAATCGAAACGTGATTAGCTGTGGTGCACATGTTTCCATTGGCCATAGGCTACTTACTTTTGGGAATGCCAATACAATTGTTTCTGAACTAGTTGATGGTCTGCATTCTGTAAGACTGTAACAATGTAACATAGTCATCACGACGGTTATCAGTCAAATCTCTATCTTCATTTAGAAAATTTTCAACGACCTCATCTACTGTATACTATCATGTTACTAATAACATGCACCAAGTTACAAAGCAGAAAAGTTTAAAGCAGTAGCATTGTGTAGGATTGCCTACCACTGTTTTTGTATGTATATTTGAGGGGTTTTGCGTTCGAATATAGTGCTGGTAGGTCTGAGATCAACTCCAGGTTACACCAAATGTAGCCTACTTCAAAAACGGTATCGATTGTGCTCTTTCTTATAACGCACTGAGGATACGTCGGGTAATATTATCGTAAATCTGATACAAAATTAAACATGAGCCCTATCCCCAAAAATCTTAGAAGTAGCCTAGTAGAGCGAGAATATACGAAAACATAACATTAACGTATTATTATTGTCCAACGTAGAGGCAAACAAGGGGAACGCCGAAAGAAACGATGTACGCCAGGGGTTCCCAACCTGTGGTACGCGTACCACTAGTACGTAGTTCGATCAAATTAGTTGTTCTGCAAGAAGTGGTACGTTTAGCAGTACAGAGGGTCCAAGTGGTACGAGATCGTAAAAAGGTTGGGAACCCCTGAATTGTACGTCAAAGTGGCAACTGGGAGATGTTGACGATGTTGTAGTCTGAGATGATTTTACGCATCCATTTCAACCTTGCAGTTGCAGATTAAACAAACAAGGTCCAGTGTAGGCTCTCATGCACAAACGTGCCAATGAGTATTTTCTGCTCAAGGTACACTTGGCTATAACATTAACATACAGTTGGGAATACCTAGCTTATCAGCAGAAGTGCAGTGGATGCTTGAAAAAAATGACAAGTGCCCAATTGGTATGGGTAAGCTGATCCACAACTTAGATCTGTTTTGTTATGTAGCCTTCTATGTTGAGCTGCATGGTGGTGAGGCATTTGTCTTTGTCTGAAACGATGCCTCCACCCAGTGCCGGTCAGGGTATTTTGGGCCCTGTGCGGAATATGCTTTGCGGGCCCCAATGACAATGATCCAATTCAGTAGCGTAGCTAGGTATTTTGAAAGGGGGGGGGGGGGTGGTTTGACGGTCGGCGGACGCAATACTTAACGGCGGAGGGGGGCCTCCTCCAGAAAATTTTGAAAAATTACTTTGAATTTGGGGCATTCTGGAAGTATGTTCAATTGTTCAACGAAAATTTGGGTATGAATGTTAGGCCTACTGTAAAATGGTGCTGTCCGGTGTAAATTCGTAAAAATTCGTACCCTGAAATCGGAGTACGAAATAGGTTGAATCCTTAAACATTTCTAACCCTGATGTGATTACATATAGCACGAACAACTAATAATAATAATAATGTTATGGTTTTATTTATTGTCGCTCTACAACAGCTAAGGTCTTTTAGCGACAGGGCTCACTTTTAATTTATATCAGGTTTACGATGTTATCACATTATTACCCGACTAATTCTCACTGCGCTATGCAGGACAGAACACAATCGGTACCGTTTTTAAAGTCTTCGGTTTGACCCGACCTGGAATCGATCTCAGATCTACCAGCACCAGAGCCGAAGGCGAAACCACTCGGCAACCGAGCTGGTAGCACGAACAACTGTTGAGAGAATATAATTTTCAGAGCATTGTAGGGCTCACATGGAAAATGTTAATACTGTATCCCTTAGCTTTCATTTAAGCTGAAAAGCTTTAGATTTTTTTGCTTCAACGACGTAAAACAAACGTAATCTAATACAAATTCAACAGAAAAGATTCCCCTCAAGCGAATAATTGTTTGTTGAGCCTGGGGTTGTGCTGCTTTATTTGGAGTGCCTCATGAATTTTAGTTTCAAATAAAGCAGCACAACCCCAGGCTCAACAAACAATTATTCGCTGGAGGGGCATCTTTTAGATTACGTATGTTTTATGTTTCTTAGCGGTTTTTCTTTGATTGCCTTTATGTTGTTTCGCTCACTATCTTGTCTCATGACCACACTCCCGCATAGTTTATGACATATTGTTGCCACCTTTTGTGTTTGTTCGTTAGTTGTTGCTTGTACGCAGGTCAGTGCAGTTTTATTTATTTTCAGTCATTTATTATTAACATTTCACGAATCTTTGTTTTTGTTTAGATGGATTAAGGTATTTTCCTGAAGAGGGCATAAAGTTTTGCGGAAAACGTTTGAAGCTATGTAGCTATTTTATTTTATGTATTATTTTTTGAATTATGCAATTTAATCTTATAAAGCTGTTATCGATTAATTATCTTGGTATGGTTTTCAAAAAGCAAATATAATGTTTGATACAGCGTATATCTATATTTTGCAAATCAAATTTGGCATGTGAAGCAACTTAAAATTTCAATTGTCGACGCTATTATTTAAGTTATAAAAAAAAATGCATTGTTTAAGCCAGGGCTTTGGAGTCGGAGCAAGGAGCCGGAGCCGTGCATTTTCAACGGAGCTGGAGCCGGAGCTCTACTTGAAATTCATGTGGAGCTGGAGCAGGAGCTGGAGCCAGTTGTTTGAAAAATAGCTACGGCTCCGATGTATTTCATAAGATGCTACTACTATTGGCTGAATTCACATAATTTAGCAGCAATCCCTTCACAAAATTAAGAAATTATTTGCGTAATCAGACGTCGAATTAACGAATACGTTGTGAAAAGCAGTCCCGCATAACATTTTGATGAAAGTACCTTAAGTTTCATAAAGTTGTGCCATTTTTTAGTAACAGTTGACTGCAGGCAATTTTAAGCTTTAGAAATTAAATTGATATGTCGTCATTATTTTAATAAAAGCACTTTTCGGTGCCTGGAGCAGCACTGGTATCAATAAGCTCCGGTGCAGGAGCTGGAGCTTATTTATGATAAAAGAGAGCTCCGGAGCTGGAGCAACTTAACATTTACGCCTGCTCCAAAGCCCTGGTTAAGTTTTAGTTTAAAGCAGTAATGGATGTCATGTAGTATCTATGTGATCTATGCTGATGAAAGCTTTTTTTTCTAGTTTAAGTACGGTTGGTTACAAAAGTTGGCTTGCAAAGTTCAAAATGAACTTCTTTTTTGCAATTATACTTTTATCGCTGCTCTGGCCAACAGATCAAGTTGCATCTCAAAATGAGGAACCTCAAAACCCCCAAGTTCCCTTTTGTGGTCTTATATTTGAAAGCAACCTTCAAGGTAAAAAACAAAGATGAAAAATACAAATGCGAAAGTTACAAATAATGTTTGTAATACTGTACATAAGAGGAATGTTTGTTTCTACCTGTTTATAATAGTTCTTTTCAACCCATGGGATGGTGCGCACTTATGCGCATTATAATGTATTATAATAGATCTGCTGATTGATTGATGTAATTAATATTATTTATAGTAATAATTAACGGATGAATTAATAGAAAAATTGTAATGTGGAAGACAAACGTGCTGCGGATGAAAATTCTGCCCAATTTTTTCTTATCGTATGTGCAATGATTCAAATAAGCCTAATAATGTATTGTCAGCGATGGCCGTGTGTGTTTAATGGGTGCAGTGCTCAAGTGTACATACACACTGCGATCACAGATGCGATACAACAGACGACAGGAAGCAGCGAAGTGACATATAGTCTTCGAGTCAGCTGCTCCCCATATTTTGGCCTGCCATTTAGTGTCTTTGCCGAGACACAGCCGCGTGCTCTGGAGCGGTGTCGAACCCACGTCCTTTTGAACGTCGCGCAGACGTTCTCACCACTCGGCTACGCAACCGACGATTGCGGTTTCTTTGTGCACAAAGTCGTGTGCTAAATTGGGGCGATATTGACATATCCGGTACGCTTAATGAGCTCAGCACTGCTCTACAAAAATGTGGAATTGATATGTTTAAAGCCGATATCCAAGATCTCATCGTTCAACCAAAAAATTCAAAGTTGAAAAAATAATTCTACAGTAGCAAGCTGAAACGTTTGAAGACGCTCCAAACAGTCATGTCTACATAAACAGTAAAGACTCTGGAGCAGCCTATTATTATTAAGGCAGCGAGCTTTCATTTGTACATTCTGTTGATAATTTTGAAGTCATCAGAATATGAATTTGTCAAGAATATGTCGAAACATGGTCAGCATATGTCAACAAGCGTTTTGTAATCGTGAAAAAGGCTGAATTTTGGGTCAGAGCTGTGGATAGATTTTAGAAAAATCTGTCAATCCAAGCACATAAAGTTTTTGTACAATATTTCACTCCGCAGGCTACTTACCAAGCTACTAACCAAGCACTGGATGCTCTCTGAACCAGTGCTTCCCAACCTTTTTCAGTTTGCGACCCACCTTTAATGCAAGTTTTATTGTGCGACCCACAATGAGATATGACACCTTTATTATGGCATCTTTACTAATGGCGTACGTACTGAAATAGTTAATGCGACACAACACGTCTAATTGTTACATGTTTGTTACATTGTTGCGTAATTGTTACGTAATGAAAATGCAATAATTTCCCGATCTAATAGAAAACAGGGTGCACAATTCATGAAAATGGAAAGTCAACAAATGAAGTGAAGATAAGAGTAGCGATGGCGAAGGGGCAGTAGCCTACTGTTCAAGACCAAACTGAGGCTTGTGAGATCCATAGTAATGTCGGAATTTTTTAGAAAATTTTAACATTCAGTAACATTTAGAACTGCTTTGCGACCCACCTGAAATAGCTTCGCTACCCACCAATGGGTCGCGACCCACCAGTTGGGAAGCACTGCTCTAATAGTCTTTTGGTGTAGATCGAAAAACATTTTTAATCTGAGGTAGAAAAGGATAGACCCTGGACCTCAGATCTTCACACAAAATTAGTAAATAAATTGCTAAATGTTTCTAAGGAAAAAAACTTAAAGGACCAAAAGGAGACGCAGGATTCCCTGGAAAGAGGGGTGAGAAAGGTGAAGAAGGACGTCTGGGAAGAGGTAAAACATCTTGAGGCTTCTGATTTTATTCCCACTTGAAGTGGGGTCGCCGTGCAGATTTTAGTCCTCCATACCACTTTGTCAGCAGCATCTTCTCCTTTTACTCCTATTATTTCTTTTGCCGCACAATCTCCATCTTCTTTTTGGCCTTCCTCGCTTTTTTTTACCAACTTATGAGTTTTGCCTTATTTTTCTTTCTTTGTGTCTCCTTACCACATGGCCCAATCATTCAAGACATGTCTTTCACATGAAGTTCAACTTCAGCAGTTCAAGACATGTCTTTCACATTCATAAACAAAGTTCAACTTCAGCACAGTGCCATCCTTCAGTTGTGGTCAGATATTTTGATTCTCGTCAATCAATCACGTTAGCCAAATGCGTGTGTGTTTTTCTCTCTTCGTTTCAATACTATACGTCTACATTCTTTCAACGTTATCTTGCGACCTTTTTATGTTTCTTCACCTTTTTCTACCTTCCAGAGGGTACGTCTAAATTATCTCTAATTCGCTACCAATAATTAGACTGTTTGCTTTTTTCGGGATAAGAAGTCCTGTAGTGAGTGCTGCTGTTATTGTTAATTGCTCTTGCGTGAATTAATTCGCTTTGCATTGTTTTGATGTCGTTTTTTATATACTGTTTTAGTTGTAGCTAAAACAGTATATAAAAAAACGACATCAAAACAATGTCTTTCACAGCTTATCTTCCAGGTTTTCGAATTGCATTTGTTTTCTGATAATTTCATTTTCTTACTCGATCTTTCTTTGACTGCATTTTGACTGGTAAACCGTAAGGTTGTTTGGTGCTGTCAGACCTTCCTATTATTACATTATTACTTTTGTGTACTTATCTATTTTTGTGTACTTATCTACTTTTGTGTACTTATCTACTTTTGTGTACTTATCTACTTTTGTGTACTTATCTACTTTTGTGTACTTATCTACTTTTGTGTACTTATCTACTTTTGTGTACTTATCTACTTTTGTGTACTTATCTACTTTGCATTACTACAAAACAATCTTTTTTTGACAAAAATAGCATCACTAGTTCCTGGACAAAAAGGTAGTAATGGATTAACTGGGCGGAAAGGTTCCCAGGGTTTGAAAGGTGAAGAAGGACGTCTTGGCGAACCCGGACTTCCTGGCGAACCCGGATTTCCTGGCATACCCGGAAGTCCTGGCCTAGACGGACTACCGGGAAGAGGTAAAAAATTTTGAGGTTTTAGCCATCATGACAAGTGGTAATTAATGTAGATTTTGTAATGGAAAAAATATCAACTGCTTTTTATTTTAATAAATAAATCGTGTAGTACTTAGCTGCCTACTTTGTGCCAGAACTACGTCACTAAAGCTTGGATCACAACTAGGCTATACATTCAACCTAATTTTTAAATTATTAAGGACTAGCAGAGTAGTTGTTTTCTGATCTACATGTAACAAAACAATAATAATTGTCTGACAAATATTTTACTAATAATTAGTTGTGGATGTATTATTTTGCATTAATACAAAACAATCTTTTTTTGACAAAAATAGCCTCACTAGTTCCTGGACAAAAAGGTAGTAATGGATTAGCTGGGCGGAAAGGTTCCCAGGGTTTGAAAGGTGAGAAAGGTTCTCCTGGGAGTCGATGGGGATTGGGAGGTAAGATTAGTAATGTTTATTGATTTTAAGGCCTAAATATTTAATTTGATGCATTTTTAGGTTACTCAAACGATAAAGTCTTAGTAGGGAGTTTAGCCTACTTTTTTGTACCACAAACATATGTAATACAAAGTAACATCACAAGATCTAACAAAAAGTATTAAATGCAAAAACTATTTTATCAATTTTCCTTTTTAAAATCATCAAAGCAACATCCTTGTTACAAGTGGTTCCATTTCCTCGCTTTAAAAAAATAATTGCCGGCAGTGTGAATCGCACCGTAGAGTAGAACATTACCGACAGCCATATCAGGCCATCATCAAGGTATTGGGTAAAATGGAACAAAAATGTTTTTTTTTGCTCCTTTAATCCAGAGTTTTTCTTTCATTGCATCTCAAAACTTTTTTATTTTATCTTTAAATTGTAAATAATTTTATACAAATGCAGTTGACACAAGTCAATTATGACAAAAAAAATGACACAAGTAACCCTACAAACTATAGGCTAAATTTAAGCTAAAAATTTAATGTTACACAAAGCCAAGACACGTGGATATTAGGGTGTACCATTTTTCAAAAAGTTTTTAGAAATTATTGCGGCTATGTATTACGGTTTTCCACTTTTGTTAAAAAGTATTTTGGTAAAGTTTCAGAATTTTCCTGCCAAAACTGTGGTTCTGCCGCCATTTTTTCAAAATGGCGGCCAGATAAGATATTATGAAAATCTACAGCCTTAAACTGGCGGAATGTGATCATATAATATGTCAATTACGGGGTTTTTGGGGTCACAGAACTCGAATTTGGAGTTAAAAACACTCTACGGCAACAATTTTGCAAAGTAAATTTTGACATATAGATGTGACCACACTGTTTTGGACTGCAAATTTACATGAAAAGAGCATCTTATTGTCATTTTAACCTTGAAATGCATGTAGGCTATACATAAACTTTTCTAGTCGGTGTGATTATATCAAATAGTATGAGGGAAAGATTAACATGTACTTTCTCGTGTACTTTCACATCCGATGAAAGTCTACTAACTAGTCCACAGTAAGTTATAGCCTATAGCCTGTACTTAGTTACTAACCTACCTGCTTATTAACTAATGGACGGCAACAGAGTAACCCACGGCAGACCAAAAAGTTCGAAAAGCCGAAGTAAACTCTCCCAACTGGGTAAATGCTTTACTTCTACACGACGAAGATCATCATTAACTCAGTGACTCAAAGCTAGTGATCGTACGCAAGTTACAAGATTCAGATCAGTAGCCTAATGCCACTGAATGAGACGGCCGGTGAAGCACACCGCTCACTGGCACAAAAACCAAAAAGAAAGTTTTTCCTCATTGGGAACACTAGCGAAAGACTAGGTATTCCAAAGCTTCCTAAAAGCTCTGACGTTCTTGCTAGGCTGTTGTTCCTCAGAGACGAAAGTCACAGAACGATCAACCAATCCATCGTGATAGCAAGGGAGGAAATTCCCCTGGTATGGAAACACCATTTTGGCGTGGGTTAGGTATTGGGTAAGGAAAACGAGAAACAATTTGGAACAGAGAAGTAATCGTGAAAGGTTATTGTTAAAAATGCGGATATAGACCGGCATCTGAAGAATTTGTATGAAACTTGGTATCAACTAGAACTTGATTCCAGGCTTGAGAGGAATAATAGTGATTCATTTAAAAAAACGTTTGCATGATATGGAAGAAAAGCTCAAAGATCCTCTGAATATATGTAAGACTACTTCGCGATCAATTCTCATGCATTCCAGTATTATTGACTGGGAGACAGATTTGGAACATCTGAAAAATCAGCTCCAGAGAGATCAAGTAGGTTGCGCATTGGGCAGAGATGCTCTGTAGAAGAGACGGGCCTGAGCTAGAGAAAAACGACACAGTGCAGCTGGTGAAAGGAAACAGAAAGAGGATGTTGCTGACCATCTGAAAACCGTGAAGTTAGACTTAACTACAGATGAAGAAACAGAAAGTGACAGTGACAGCTGGAAAACTCCTGAATGGAAAAGAAAATGGGTATTTTGTCGCCTACAGCCTACCTTTAATATCTGATCGACTTGGATGAGCTATCGGCAAAGAACAATGTTCGCTGTGTGGCTCAAGCGTCCGGCATACAAGTCGAAGATACTAATATCAGCCACAACAGCTCATAGACTGGCTAATAAGACTATAGGTCCCCTCACTCCCAAATTAATTATCAGAGATGAGTTCCAGGCCCCTGATTTGGCAATAATTCACTGGGCCGGTAAGATTCTGAAAATGAGAGGATATGTTTCATCAGAACAGTGCTGTGTATATGTATCTGGCGTTAGTTTTGATGATGAAGGTAAGGAAGAAATAAAAGCTTCTGGGGGTGCATGAGATACCAGACGGCACCAGATCATCTCAGGAACAAGCCGTTATAAAATTGGTGGAAGACTGGAGAGAGAAAGGTATCATTGATGGTAGGTATTTGATACGACTGCCGTCAATTCAGGAAAGTGGCAAGGTACTTGTAGGCTGCATTGCTGGAGGCAACAATATGGGAAGGCAATTTGGAACATACTGATCAAGAGTGGCAACAAATGCCAGTAGCAGAATGGAAAAATTTCAGTGATTATAAGAAACTAAGCAAATTCGTTTTGAACGTAAGGATGGTCAACGATATTGCGGAACGCGGGATTAAGCTAATCACTGATTTTATTGACAGGTGTTCTGACGAAAGCCACCGGCAAGCTCTCTTGCCTGTCGTGCAAAGGCACAGAGAACAGTTTTCAAATTACAAAAAAGCTAGCTTAGCCAAACTCAATTTTTAAAGAAATTCGTCAAAAATTCAGTCAATTGAGTGTTTGCATAACTCCAATAGGCTATTGTGTTGATGAAATACTGGGAATTGAAATCAATCAGGACTGAAGCATAAGGAATAGCATGCAGAAGAAACAGGGATGGATCGTGTTTGAGAGTGATTTACTCAATTTATTTGTAAATGAATCGTGTTGTTATTTCAACAGTTTGACAATATTTCAGAAATGCTCATTCTGGGGTGAGGTATTGTTGGTCAGGTTGTGTCCATGTCTGCAAAATTTCACCATAAATTTCAAGTGGTGAAATTTCACTTTGCAAAATTGTTGTCGTAGAGCGTTTTTGACTTCAGATTCGTGTTCTGTGACCCCAAAAACCCCGTAATTGACATATTATATGATCACATTCGCCAGTTTAAGGCTGCAGATTTTCATAATATCTTATCTGGCCGCCATTTTGAAAAAATGGCGGCAGAACCACAGTTTTGGCGGGAAAATTCTGAAACTCTACCAAAATACTTTTTAACAAAAGTGGAAAACCGTAATACATAGCCGCAATAATTTCTAAAAACTTTTTGAAAAATGGTACACCCTAGTGGATATGCACCACTGATGATCCCAAACAGGGGTAAAACTAGACTAGAGTATGGCGTCTTTCATTTTCGTTCGATTGGGACCTTAATGAAATTTTAACAGCTGAAGTTAGCGCTTGAAAATTTATATCTGTACTATCTAGTGGAAGGTATTATGAAGGGGGTTTATGAAGTAGATATAAAAAAACATTTTTTTCCTTTGGTGCCTGAAGTGCTAGACCTATGTTAAGGGCTGTTCTTAAAAGACGTCCGCAGTGAAGGGGTGAAGGATTTGCAAATTGCGGACTTTTGTAGACAAAAGAGGTTCCTGGGGTGCCGTCATCGCTTTTATAGTACAAGCAACAAAATTATTTTATCAATTATCTGACCCCGCGTTCCCATACTGATTTTAAAACCGAGTTTAGCGTCTGATTGCGAAACCTGGAGCAATTCAGACAGGCACAAAAATCAACAATGTAGTACTAAGTAGGGATGTTCATTTCAAAAAATCGGACCCTTTAAAACCGGTTCTAAATTTGAACCAGATTCAAATTATTGAACTGAAATAAAATAGTCACCAAATGTTTGCCGCTGCTGCGCCGCGTTCTGGCTCTGAACACACAACTTTTTGTGCGAAAATCCGATGCGTGTGTGCGAAATGAGAGGACACTTTCTGCCTATGTTAATTTTTGCTGAACCTCGCAGTGCAAAGGTCGTGTGAGGAAAATCTTTTTAACACTCAATGATTTAATCATACGACAAAAATGTTTTTCACACAGCAGCTATTGCAGATCAAGTATAAAAAAGAGCATGCTGGTTTGCAACAGGGTCGATTGCGGATTTTGTTCAGCCAAGAGCAAAAGCCACGTATCTGTTCATGTCCAATGTATTTTATATCTGCGACCGACGTCACACGTCACAGCAGGTTTGTTTGTGTTTCATATCTTTATCCTGCATTGCGGGAAAGCGGACTTGAGCGCTATGCATCGGTGTACGCCTTCCGACGTACACCTGACCCACGCTGCAGCCGACTGCAATGTCTGTTTCCGGTTGTCTGCTCTACTTATGACTTAAATTTAGTAGCTCGAAATCGATCACTGGGTAGAGGCAATTATCGTTAAGTTTCTTGCCCAGAGAAACAACAGCAAGTGCGGGTGGCTGGAGTCGAACATGCAGGCTCTCGGCAGCAGTGGCCAGTGGCTTGTCGGCAGCAGTGGCCGAGTGGTTGTCGGCAGCAGTGGCCGAGTGGTTAGCGCGTTGGGCTCGCAGTCGAGAGCCTGCATGTTCGACTTCAGCCACCCGCACTTGCTGTTGTTTCTCTGGGCAAGAAACTTTACGATAATTGCCTCTACCCAGTGATCAATTTCGAGTAATGGGTAGTACCAAATTTAAGTCATAAGCAGAGTAGACAACCGGAAACAGACATTGCCGTCGGCTGCAGCGTGGGTCAGGTGTACGTTGGAAGGCGTACACCGATGCATAGCGCTCAAGTCCGCTTTCTCGCAGTGCAGGATAAAGATAAACAAACAAACAAACAAACTCTCGTTCAGCGTCGAACATGCAGACTGCGAGCCCAACGCGCTAACCACTCGGCCACCGCTGCCGAAGCCAGAAGCCGAAGATAACACACATCAAACACAATTGTCTTGAAGATGTTAACTCACAAGTTAAAGAAGAGAATAAAGTTGAATCGGAAAAATAAATGATGAGTGTGCTCCAATAACGATCTACAGAAACATTTTTGATGCCTTGCAGTGCCCTTGGAGCAAAAATGTCTAAATCAGGCCTACATGTTTTGCGGCAGTAAGAAAATTGCCCGTCGGATAATTGCCCGCTGGAAAATTGCCCGACGGAAAATTGCCCGTGTGGGAATATTGCCCCAGGGGCGCCGGAACAATTTTTGACTGGGGTGGCAACATTGCGAAAAAAAAGGCACTTTTTATTACTATAAGGCCAATTTTTTTCAAGTTTTAAGATAAAATATAGCGATAATGCTAATCTATTAGCTCACTATGTATTGAGTAATGATAGCCTACAAGTGTCCGGTATACAAAGAAGGGCATCATGCTATGTTATAATGATGTAACCTATTGTCAAGCCTTAAAGCAGCCTGCAGCCATGGCCGCTAAGTAGTGCTTGAATGACCGCCGGTGCTACCTCCTCAGTCGGCCAAGTTTGGCCGCCGGTCTCTTCTAGCCAATTATTTAATTTCGCAATAGAATGATCGTGAATTAACTGTCAAAAATATATAGTACCAAAGAGTGACGCAAAATTAGGTCAGCGCGTCATAATCGCCACTGTTGCATTGTGCCGGAATATTTGTTACTGATGGAATTTATCCAGCTGCGATCACCAGCTATAAGTCTTGTTTGTAATTCCCTACGTTTATTTTAACAAAGTCTTAATCCGAAGTGCTAATTTACGTCGGCTGGCAATATTGTCGTTTTTATGTCGATTCGATGTTGTCGGACATTGAATCGTTGTTAAAAAGGAGAACTAGGTTAGTTGACATCCGAGGGGAAGACATTTTTTGATCATATTTTGCAAAAAATATGCTTCTTCTAGTAGGCTAATGTCCTTCACATCATTGAAATACTTATTTTATTACCTTGACGTCATCGTCAGTACATGTCGAACGTTGTTTTTCGTTGCTAAAAAGAATTCTAGGGGAGTGGCAAACTTTTTTACAATTAGCCACATTGGAGACACTCGTGCGAGTGTCGTTAGATGGTCCCGCAGTACTGCATTACAATCCCGATAAAGCAGTTATTGCGTGGTGCAACGATTCTATTGTAGGACGTCGCCCAGGCCCAGACTTCAACAACGCTAAGTGATCATTTCAGCATTGTTGCAAGTTTAATTCTATTTACTTGTGCTATCATTATTTGTATTTTGGCCTCCAAGCACGCAGACTTGGCCGCCGTGAAGGAGCTCCCGGTAGGCCACGATGGCTGCCGAAAAAAAAACGAGTTTTAAGGCCTAATTTTGTGCCGTAAATATTATTTTGAGGCAAAAATGAAAGATTATAATTAGTCTAAAAGCGAATAGCAGAAATTGTTGTATTGCAAAATGTGCAGTAGCTTATATGACTTTAAAAGGGCACCATTGCCCCCCTGCCCTCCATCTGCAGAAAAATTGAGGCATCTGCCCCCCCTGCTTCCCGCTTCCGGCGCCCCTGTGTCGCCCGCCAGAAAATTGCCCGTGTGGGAACATTGCCATCGAGAAAATTGCCCCCAGAAAATTGCCGTCTTTGAGTAAGAAATAGCTCCTAAAAAAGTCCAGCTGTGAATCGGTATTAAACCATTGTTTCTCTAAGTCTAATAGTTTAAACTTAGCACCCAGCTGTGATAAAAGGCGTGATAAATTTTAATCTGCAAATGCCAAACTAAATGAAAAAATGCTTCTGGGGAATATAAATATCAACTCTCGCAATCTCATACCGACAAAAGTATAGCCTACAGCTTTACATTGAGTTCTGAGGACAGTCTTTCAGATTCTTCTATTGTCTCAAATTTTGCCACCCCAAAATGGTGACCGTCATAAAAAGTGAGCGCGGAAAAGACATACTTCATACTTGTAGATGAATTGCAATTTATGTATTATCGGAATAAGATGAATAAAAGTGGTGCTACAATTTATTGGGAGTGCAGGGAAAGAAAATCTACAAGTTCCAAAGCAAGATCACACACGAACTCGGTAGTCGGTAGCAGTGGCCGAGTGGTTAGCGCGTTGGGCTCTCAGTCGAGAGCCTGCATGTTCGACTCCAGCCACCCGCACTTGCTGTTGTTTCTCTGGGCAAGAAACTTTACGATAATTGCCTCTACCCAGTGATCGATTTCGAGTAATGGGTAGTACCAAATTTAAGTCATAACCCTTTGAGGTACAGTGGGCCAAAAATGACCCACAACTTTCGGGCAATTTTACACCCAATAGAAATAGTTTTTTGAAAAATTTTTCTGTTCCACCTCGTGCCAAAACCCTTCAGCTGCAAATTTGTATATATTATTTCGGCAACACTGAAGTTCTTCCGCGCTTAAATCGGCATTGCCTGGCGTGGGCTAGAGCCAGGCGCGGATTTATGGGGGGGGCCCAGGGGGCCCGGGCCCCCCCCGAAATTTTGTGAGGAATTGTTGAAATTGTATGTTTCCGCATCAAATGGTTTGATATGCTTCTAAACAGCTGATGTTAGTCCCACAGCGGACTTAACTTATCCCGGGGGGGGGGGGGGAATAGTTTTTTTGTTATTATGGTTGAAATTATCCATCGATCAGACTCCGTTATTTTCTTTCATACAACTTCTAATACATTTTAATAGCAACATTTGTGGGAGATGAAACCAACGCTGAACCAAATGGCCTCAGTTGAACGAATTTGAAACCTTGAATGGCGTAGCCAGCGGGGGTGGGTTTGGGGGTTTCAACCCCCCTTTGGCACGCGTGTAACGTCACGATATTGAGAATGATGCTTTCAGTCTCTTTATGTCACTAAAACAAAGTTTACTTAACTTTAAACGAAACTGCATTAAAAGAGCGACTTTTGCCAATACCAAACATTCAAATATCTCAGCCAAGAATTAGCAACAAGAAAACATGGAGACTTAGCTTTATTTCCGAAAAATGCCGAAGAAAACATGATCATATCCTTTTGCTATTCTACCGGACAGCACCATTTTATAGCAATATTCATACCCACATTTTTGTTGAAAATGCTCTCAGAATGCACCAAATTCAAAGTAAATTTTCAAAAATTTCTGGGGGAAGCCCCCAGACCCCCCGCTGCTGGGTGTCGTCTCAGGCGAACACGCCGGTAGACTTCGCCTAAGACGTCAAAAAAAAAAAAAATTTCAAAATTTCTGGCTACGCCACTGGAATGGCTGATTTATAGTGTTTAGTCTTCATTATAATTTCAATCAATCTCCGTATACACTTGCAAACATAAAATATATCCAATTGGTCATGGACACTGCATACAGGGTTTTAAACCACACTTCAAGTTTACTTTGCATGCTTACCGATTTTTATTGAAGCAAAATTTTATTTTTTAAACATTCACAATTGATGAAAATGGCTGTTTTAATGTCTATTTTATATTATATCTAGGCTATATGACGTAGTATCATTGTTTATATGTGTTTTATCTTTTTTTTCTTTTTTATTGATTTTCAAATTTTCTGGCCCCCCCCGAAAAAAACTCCTAGATCCGCGCCTGGCTAGAGCTGGTTGAAAGTGCTATTTTGTGCGTCCATGAGTCGGATTCAGAAATTATTTTTTTATTTTATTTTCGGTCCTTATGTAGAGTAGAGGCTATGTTCTACTATATTTCAGCAAATGGTGATGTTAAAATTTATTATAAAAGTGAATTATAGCCTATCTTTTTTCTTGAGTCATTTTTGACCCAGTGTGCGCTAGAGGTAAATATTCCAAGATGGTTGAGTGAGTCTACAGCAAAGAGTAATGGCTGAATTGATGTAAAAATAAATGGTTTGATAGTGTTTATAACTTATAGTCTGTAATAAATGTCATTTTGTGAATGTATTAAATAGGCTAAACACTTTGTGACCAACCTCCTGCTTCTTGTTTTGTGAAGCTGTAGGCAAAATCTTTCACATTTGAATTTTAGGCAGAGACAGAAAGGCAGAATACTTTTATGTTGGTAGGCCTATATGGTAACTTTAGGTCTACTTGGACATCTATAAAACTGAAAGATTTTCAACATTGTTTATGCCCTCTCTTGTCCTGCGGGCCTATCTTAACATTTGTAAAAGTGGGCTGCAGTAAGCTGGTAAGTAGGCCTGGACCTATACATGTTAACCAGCTTTTAGTTTTTGCATGGGCTAGGCTACTCAGCACTGAAAGTTATGTAGATAAACTTGTAACAATAATAATTGCAGAGTGACTTTTTGTTGTTATATTTTTGATTTAGGTACATTATGGCAAACAATCGTAGCAAGCATTTTATTGTGAATGATGGTAACATTGAAGCTATTCTAAGCTGTGATTTTAGTGACACGGAAGATAACTTGCCTCTGGATGAAGAGGATATAAATTTTCTCGAAGAGGATGTTCAGCACATTGCGAGTCAAAATGTACAAAACCCTGTAGAAATAGTCATAGACCCACCTTCTCAATCACCTCTACTGGCTGCTCAATTGGAACTTGATGCCACAACCTCAGCTACAACTTCAAATATCAGTCCAAAACTAAATTGGAAAAGAAAGCCACATGGAAAATCAACAACAAGCAACTCTACTCAGGCTGCCACTGGTTACAATTTTGGAAGGTTGCTTCTGAGCGTATCAGAAATCCGACACCGTATGAAATATTCAACAATACTTCAAATTTTAAGACTTTCTTGGCTGATATAGTTGTTCCACAAACCATTCTTTATAGCCAGCAAAATGGTCATACTTTTACTACATCCATTGAAGAGATGGAAGCATTTTTTGGTATCCACATAATTATGGGGTACCACGTTCTTCCAAGCATGAGGGACTATTGGTCCACTGATCCAGACCTCAGCGTGCCATTTGTTGCAAATGTAATGCCGCTGAGACGTTCGAAGAAATTCGCCATTATCTACATTTCAATGATAATAGCTTGATGAAACCCCGAGATGACCCATCACATGATAGAGTATTCAAAGTTCGGCCAGTTTTTGACCATTTCAATATTTCTTTTCAAAATGCAATGAATGCCACGGAATGCCAAGCTATCGATGAACACATGGTTAAATTTAAAGGACGTAATATTCTTCGGCAGAACTTAAAGAGTAAGCCAATCAAATGGGGCTTCAAAATGTGGTGTAGGTGTGACTCCAAGTCGGGATACTTGTTCGAGTTTAGACTTTATACTGGCAAAAAAGATGGATGTGTTGAACATGGACTGGGTGAAGGTGTAGTTCTACAACTAACCGAAAAGATCCATCATCTAGGATGTCAAGTTTACATAGACAATTTTTTCAACTCGCCTTCACTTCAAGTCAAGCTGCTGGAGAAGAATATACTAAGTGCTGGAACGGTACGTATAAACCGTAAATTTTTGCCGAAACAAGTTCCTTCTGACAAAGACATGAAAAGAGGACACATTGCGCAGTTTGAAGCCAACGGCATACACTTCTTGAAGTGAATGGACAACAAAGCTGTGCACATGCTAACAAACTTTTTATCTGCAGACCCAGTACTAAAAATATAACGAAGAAAGAAAGGGTCTAGTGAAAAACAAATTATTGATTGTCCTGATGTCGTGAAGCAGTACAATGAGTTTATGGGTGGTGTGGACATCATGGACCAAAAGAAGGTGACCTACCAATTCGACCACCGTTGCAGGTCAAAATATTATCTTCGGCTTGTGTTTGATGTGATAGATATCGGTATCAACAATTCTCATGTGATACACAACAAAATGTCTGAGAACGATGATGGTACTGTAAACAGTATTTCTTCGCTAATGTTTAGAAGACAAGTTGCCCAAAGTATGATTGGAAATTTCAGCAGCAGAAAACGTGTTCACTCAACTACACCTATTATGACAAAATCAAAACAAGCCCGACAGGTATCCAATGCTGCAGGTGCCAACCACACAATGGTGAAGAGTGGTGATAGACGAAGATGCAGATTGTGTGCCACAAATAACAAAGATTGTTAAACCTACAATATGTGCAGCACTTGTGGCGTTTACCTTTGCTATATTAAAGCAAGAAATTGCTTTCAAATGTATCACATTCACACATGAGTAACACGACATGGACACATGGAAAATAACACATGGGGACATTTGCCTAGTTTTGTGTTTTTTGATAGTTTTAGTGTAATAGTGTCGATGTTGTTGTGCTGCAATGGCTTGCTGGCTCTGAATATGTTGGAGCGACAAGTCTGGACGTTTTGAGAGGAAGTTGTGTGTTTGGTTGTTTACAAAATTTTCAATGAAAAAAAAAACTGCTCAATTAGTGTTTACTTGAGGATGTTTAGATGCCTATTTACTAATCTTACCAGGTAGGCTACCCCAAAAACAAATATGCTACTTGTAGTATTCTGTCTAAAAGTTTCCCCATAAGAAACCGTTCAAAAAGGTGTGAAACACCATGTTCCTTTTGCGCCTTGGTGACTAAAAATGTCTCCGATTTTCCTGGATGATGGGGAAAAATTTCCTTATAACGCACTTATAGGCCATTTTTGCACAAATGAAAATGAAATCTAGCAGATACATCTGTCCAAATCAACCTTCAACAATCCTTGCGCATCCGTCTAAAAATTGTATGCAAAATGCGCACAACAGTGCTTGAAGAGACCACTGGATACAAATTTTCTCAAAATTGTCAAAAATTACCGCTAAGGTACATTGGGTCAAAAATGACCCGTCGTCAAAAATGCCAAAGATAATATTTTTTTCCAATTTTTTTTATTAATATGTGTTTTACAACACTTATAGGTTAAGGAAACTCCCTTGGTTTAAGAAAAATATGTTTAAAAAGGTTATGTGCCTTAAAGGGATAAGTAGAATAGACAACCGGAAACAGACATTGCCGTCGGCTGCAGCGTGGGTCAGGTCTACGTCGGAAGGCGTACACCGATGCATAGCGCTCAAGTCCGCTTTCCCGCAATGCAGGATAAAGATAGACAAACAAACAAACAAACAAATTAGCATATTGACAATATTTAAATTTTAAACAAAGTAAATGAACATAGGCTACACATTCATCAGGTAGAGATATTGTGGAAACAAAAGAAGCTTTGAAAGATGAGGTAGTTTCTTCTCACCAAGCATGTCGTGCCTTAGGTTCTGAGTTGTGTTTCATCTCTAGACGAATTTGCACTTTCCCAAATTCAGCTATGTCTTACTCAAAGACGGGCAATTTTCCGGGTGGCAATTTTCTCGACGGCAATTTTCCAACACGGGCAAGTTTCCGGCGGGTAATATTCCCACACTGCCTATTTTCCGGCGGCCAATTTTCCGACGGGCAATTTTTCGACGGGCAATCTTCCTGTCACGATGTTTTGCATGCAGTCGTGAAGGAGTTTTGTAAACAGTAGCACTTGAAAAGTGTGGTATTGCAACGCAATTTCGTATAAGCCATTGAAGCTTTGTTACACTTCATGGGAATCTGATATATTTAAGTTTAACAATAGAAGAATATCATTCAAAACTGGGCTCTATTGTTGATGAGCACTCTAAATTCATGAGGATCGACGACACAGTCAAGAAACATCCCATCATCAACAAAGAAAAGTCTATCGCAAATTATACGTACGTATTTAAAAGAACTTGACAAAGACATTTGTAAAAAACTTATCCCATCTGGAAGCAACCCAGGAAAACTTTATGGCCTTGTTTAAGTCCATAAAGATGGAAACTCTGTTAGGCCACTTGTGTCAATGATTGGTACACCTGAATACCGTTTAGCAAAATTCTTGGACTCTATAAATTAAACCTTGTATTCCTAACAAGTACAGTACATGCTCGACTCTACCAACAAATATTTAGAAAATGTAAATACCTTCCCTTGCCACAAAAATCAATTGATGGTGAGTTTGATGTGTCTTCCTTGTTTACAAATGTACGGTTAACTGAAACCATAAATATCATCGCTAATTGCATTTTTTCGGACTCCCAACCGAATCATCCTCCTATCAAAAAAGAAATATTTATCAAACTTCTCACTTTAGCGCACAAGGTATGTTTTTACATAAAAATAATTCATACAAACAAATCAATGGCGTAGCAATGGGGTCTCCACCAGGTCCTACCATTGCTAATTTGTTCCTAGCACATATTGAAACAAAAAGTTTTGAAAAGTCTGAAGATTTTCATCCGAAACTTCACCCTAGACATGTGGACGATATTTTTGGCATTTTTGATGATGATTCGTGTTCAACTTTTCTTAATGTCTTCAAATCTCAACATAAAAATATAAAATTCACTGTGGAAACAGCTAGAAAAACCATTCTACTTCTATACGTTAAACCATGGCCACCTGGAGATGCGGCCTGATTTGTCACATTTTGCAGATTTTGATTACAGCTACTCTTTGGTGCTTGACTGACAGTTTTTGAGATGTTTTTACTTTTTGCGGTTTTCTAATGACATAAAACTTTTTTGTTGCCTTGGGGAAGCAGTAGCAAATGAGAAAAAGTAAGTTAAAAAACGCAAAATCAGACTGTTATTGAAAATTAACAGTCTGACTAAAATCTTCGAAATCGAATTTTCTTTGTTTTTTAACATGTGAGGATGTTAAAACCTATTGTGTCATCTGGGGAAAATAATAAAGAAAGCGTAAAAATCTAATTTTTAGAAAAATTTATTCAAACGTTCGCCCAAAGTTAGAAAAACCTGGAACTTTCTGCAAAATGTGACAAATCAGGCCGTATCTTTAGGTGGTCATGGTTAAACTAACAGTTGATGAACGTTCTTTCTGAAAATACTGAAAATTTTGGGTGCTTATCAGGATAATTATCGTTTCTAGTACTAGTTGCAACGTTCATCTGATGAAAGCGAAAGTAAAAGCAATGACAAACAAGTTGATATATTGTTTCACTGATTCAAGTCAGCTCTCTGTTCACACATACTAAAAGAAGATCACAGAATTAACTGGTCAGAAACAAAAACTTTGAAAAATGAAACAAATTATTATCAACACCACGGCAAAAAGTTGTTTCATGAACATTACGTCAAAACAATGCAATGTAGGCTACTCAACCAAAACGGCGAAATCTATTCTTTATTGTCTTGACACGCATAATTGGCCAATCTTTAAAATATTGTGTGTTTTATTTTTTCTTGCCTTCAAAAATCAAAACTGCAGTATATAACTTTGTAAATTTTATTTTGTATGTTATTCACTCTGAGGATGCGCATTATCGTGGTGCGCGAAACGTCAGTGAAGCAACAAATCAACTTGTTGTCATTGCTTTTACTTTCGCTTTCATCAGATGAACTTTGCAATTAGTGCTAAAAATAAACGTTCTTTCGATACTTGAGTTTGGCGAAAGCCAAGTTAGACCGGATTATCATTGAATTTCAACGCAGTGCGTCCCACTAAATGGAAAGTTGGCTGGTTTCTAGCCTTACTTAACCGTACACGTTTCTATTTGCTCAAACACAAGTCACTACATGATTGAAATCACCGAAATTTAGTCTATGTCAGTAGCGTAGCCAGGAATTTTGAAAGAAAGGGTTTTGACCACCCAGCGGCGGGAGGTCTGGGGGGCCACCCCCGGAAATTTTGGAAAATTACTTTGAATTTGGTGCATTCCGAGAGCAGTTTCAACAAAAATGTGGGTACGAATATTCCTGTAAAATGGTGCTGTCTGGTAGCATAGCAAAAGGATAAGATCATGTTTTCTTTGGCATTTTTTGGAAATAAAGCTAAGTCTCTGTGTTTTCTTGTTGCTAATTCCTGGCTGAGATGTTTGAATGTTTGGTATTGGCAAAACTCGTTCTTTTAATGCAATTTTGTATAAAATTAGGCAATTTTTTTTTTACTGAAAGCATCATTCTCAATATCGTGACGTCACACGCGTGCCAAAGGGGGGTTGTAACCCCCAAAACCCCCCCTTGGCTACGCCACTGGTCAATGTCATGTGCTAATGGATATCCCGGGCATTTCTTTGAAAAGATTTTAAAACGTTTTAATTCAAAATCTGCCTCAAATATTGACGTAATAGATTTCCATAACTCTGTATCCATACCTTTCCTAGGTAAAGAATCACTTGTATATGCTAAAAACTTATCGAAACTCTTTAAACGCAAACATTAACATAGACGTTGTCCCTCTTCTATACAAAACCTTTAAAATTGGTAGATATTTTCGCTGAAACCTCCCGTTCCCCAGTCTCTTCGTTCCAACATTGTTTTTCAATTCACTTTTTGCCACGAATTTGACATACATACGTAGTTTGTGTCCACTAGATATTTGGCTACAAGAGCAAAGTAACACCTTAATTGGGCATACATCAATAAACACAGTGCAATTAAAGACCTTATGTATGACTGCAGTATTTGTTGTGGTGTCAATTTTGTATCAGATTCGTTTGAAATAATTTGAAACTGCCAATCAGAATTTGAAACCAAAATTCACGAGGCACTTCATATAAAACAACGCAACTGTAGCTCAACAAGCAGTTATTCGCTGAAGAGGCATCTTTCCTGCTAAATTTTTATTAGATTGCGTTTACTACAAGTTAATTGCCTTTTATTGCCGCTCGTTATCTTGTCTTGTGATTACACTCATACGCATCAACAAAATGTTAACACCTTTGGTATCTGTTCTTCAGTTGTACGTTGTACTTAGCTCAGTCCATATTGCAGTTATTTATTTCAGTCGCTTATCACCACTGTTATTTACAGCTATTTGTTTGTTTGTTTTATATTTAGATGTATTAGGTATTTCCTGAAGAGGGCTAAGGGTTCTTGCCAAAAACGTTTGAGTTTAGTACGATGTTATTTTATTAGTGTATTGTACTGTATTTGCTTTGATTAATGCCATTCAATCCCATTAAGTTACTGTCAGTCATCTGTTTATGGCAGGGGTCACCAACCTTTTTTGCATGCGGGCCACTTTGGCACTAAGGAGAGCTGTGGCGGGCCGCACTAATACAATTTTAAGTAGGTTGACTTATGCTAGAAAAGAACGCATTTCGTACCCAGTATCCAGCGTTACATGTTGTTCATATTTATGTTAGAATACCGCAGCAACAAAATTAATCGAACAACGCTACTGCCAGGCCAAGCTCCTTTTAGGCCTACAACACGTTTGACTTCTTTAACATTGCCTAATAAACGAGGCCACTTGTTTTGCGCACTTATAGCGAGGCGAGCAGTTTCATCAGAATATTCATCGCCAAGCAAGAGTGGTGTTGTCACTTCGCTTCACAAAAGATATCTTGCAATTAACAATTTCAGTAGACAAGGAAATGTTTGACACATTGCAATACAGGCAACAATAGTGGTCTGCAAACATATCAGCGAAAAATAGGCTCCAATAACAAGGAGAAAGAAACCAGGCACCATGAAACAAACGCTTGTGGAAATCACCGAAAAATCGTAAGTCTATCGTAATTCATGAACAGTCTTCCCTCTAAAAAAGCAATGAGTTAGTTTTTCATCCTTTTTGTGAGAGTCTATAAAACCTTCTTTCTTTTATTATAGACAACTGTCACTTGCGATGCTTATCACTTATCAGCGTGGCAAGAATTTGTTGATTAACAGCATTTTGCAGTACTTGCTTCGGCAGTAGGCTACATGCTTCGGCAATACTAAAATTGGAACGATACAGAGAAGATTAGTATGGTCCCTGCGCAAGGATGACACGCAAAATCGTGAAGCGTTTCATATTTCTTAAAAAAAAACATTTTGCAGTACTAAGCTAAACATTTTCATAATACAATCAGAAAAAGTCTTTAAATTTATATACAATTTTTTTCCAATTTATTATAATTGAGTTGGCACACCGATCTATTTTGCCAACAAAAACTTGCATAAAGAGAACACTGCTCGTGAAACACCATAACGATGAAACCCACACTAGTGTTTACATGATATTTGCAAACTTAAAATAAGCAACCCTATGCTCACAGACATTTTCGAATTTCGAAAACAGACATTTTAATCAACCACTGGGATAGTGTGGCTGGACATTCAGTGGACATCGCATTGGTATAGCTTTAACCAACCCCCCAGCTAGAACTATAATCGGATTGGTCGGTCAGTGGAATCGCATGCAAAGCGAAAATATGCTTCCCGAAAATTATTTTTCGCCTTCGTGCTCTTTAACTCCTCAAGAAAAGTATTTTTGGTTATACTTGTACGCTGATACCTTCCGCGGGCCGCAGCGGTACAGCGTGGCGGGCCGCATGCGGCCCGCGGGCCGCCAGTTGGTGACCCCTGGTTTATGGCATTGTAAAATTAATTCTCTCCCAAAGCTTAATTATAGAGGGTTTCTAAACTGCCACTCCAGTAAAAGTATATTTGTAATCTCAAGCAAGCAATACAACTTTATAGAACAGCCATGGTCACGGAGATACCAGTGATGTTGTCAGCACTGCACGGACAAGGGGAGTGAGGGGTTGCTACAGTGCAGAAATGAAGGGAGGGAGTAATTTTTTAAAATTTTGTAAGGACGTTTTTTATGGACAGCCCCTTGGAATATATTTGCGGCGCTGATTCCAAAAATATCATCATTTTTTCTGTTTTTTGAGATAGGATGTATCATCTGTGACATTGGATTTTTCTTACTAAGTATTCAAGTGCCTCAACAAGGCCAGAATATTTACACTTTTTAAGGCATGTTACCGAAGTTATGAGTTGTTGATGGTAGTTTACGGACTTACCATGTTATCCAAAAGCTTTGCTACCATGAACAAACGAATTTTTCAACAAATTTTTCGTAGTATGCATTAAACTATTCTCTACTTCCTGTAAAGGTTGTCCAGTGATCAAGTATCATTTCCCACGGGCGTATCAAACTGACGACTACGTGAGGTATCGATCGTACTTCCCTGCGATGAAAGAAGCGACTATTTGTGCCTGGATTAAACTGCCCTCTACCGTTGACGAAGAGTGGTTCCTTAGCTACGCAGTTACCTCAGAATCAAATGAGATATTAGTTGGATTTCGTGACACCAGTAACATCGGTGTCTGGGTTGGTGGAACGAGTTCCAATATTGAAATTTCTTCAGTCGCTACGTTGACACAGGTAGGCTACACGTGTGACGTAATAAAGAAAAGATTTGTGATTTTTTTTCGTTTTAAGTTGCACACAAGAGTGATTTCTTCTGCTTTTCAATTTTCAACGAAAATGAAAAAAATATATATACCAAAGGTGTCAGAATATACTGTTGTATCTTAAAATCAGGGCAAAAGTTGAAATTAAAATTACCCCTCATCCTCTAATATAAACTCGAAGTGTTGTTACAGCTTCATGTTTGCGTTTGGTTTTCAAGTCGAATCAACAGAAGAGGAGCATATGTCAATGGGAGATCTTATAGAGTTGTCATAAGCACCGATCCTGTACAAGGAGGAGGAGATTTGATCCTTGGACAAGAGCAGGATGGTACTAATGCACGGGGTTTAGATGCCAGTCAATCATTTAGGTAAGAGAGTTAATCTTGTCAGCAGAACTGTAAGAATTTAAATTGTATTAAATATGCTGAGACAAAAGAAATGCACAAAAGATTGTGTGTCAAAACATTTTTTTTAAACGTAAGTGTACAATAGTTTTCCAAATTTAATCTCGAAACACCCTCTAAAAGAAACTTCAGCTCCAAGCATTTTTCAAGCAAGCTTATATTTTAATTTTTTAATTTCAATTTTATTTCGGTAGTTTTACTTGGCTTCAGCTGGTTGTTGATAAACACCGCTCACCTCTACCCAGGGTGTAATAAATTGGGTGGGCATAGTTGCTGAAGTAAAGGCGGCCGAGAGAAAGGAACTGGCCACCCTACTCTTTTTAGTGCCGAAGGCTTAGTATAATGAGAACCTTATCTTCTCATTCCTCAAAGCTCAGTACCTGAGTATGGGACCTTTACTTTACCATGTCATGCAACATCAATTATGCTGCGCATGATCGTTACCAGCCAGAGGCAAAAGAGTTGATTTTTGACTGTCATTCAACTGAGAGTAGAAAGAGACTTTTCCCGTCTATCAGTTCAAAAGCAAAGCAGTGAACACCAGTGACGTTCGGTGGCTTAAACCGTTGGGAAAGCAACTTGGAAATATGCTGCAGCAAGGTAGTAGGCACGAAGGGCGTAACCGTCGGGCGAAGCCCGAAGGCGTGTTACCCAGGAATTTTTGAAAAACACTTCCAATTTGGTGCGCTCTGAGAGCATTTCCAAAACAAATCAAAAATAAAAATCTGTCAAATTGTGCTTCGCCTATGTCGTGATCATACATCCATTTAATGTTTAGAAGTCATGAACAATCTTAATTTTAACGTTGCAGGACGAAAATCCTGTGTTAGACATGGAATAATAGTTGTCTAAATGTTTAATTCGTCATGAATGTTCATTCTCAGATATTCAGTTAAGCCTACACTACAAAAACTAACACTTTGGCCTAAACATTACAACCGCAAGCAATTTGTACAAAAAGCTGGATAAGTTTGCCTCCTGCGTATAGAAGCTTAACAAACTAAATATTGCATCCGCACCTGAACGTTCATTGGCGAAGTAACGTTATATCAAAGCTGTAAAAAGGGCAAAGGCATGAGTATGAAAGCTAGTACAGTAGGCTAAAGTACATGGCGAGGAGACATCAAAAAACAGCAACAAGCTTTTTGGCATTATGATGCGGTGCGTTTACCGTGACGGGATACCATTCTGACGAGTTAGTCTAGTCGCTCTAGCGCAGGGCTTCCCGATTGGGGGTGCCCGCACCCCCTGGGGGTGCGAGTAGCTGTTGCTAGGGGTGCGAGAATCCACCGAGGAAGAAGAGCTATACCGTATATAGAGATGGATTCTTTTTAACGAGGGAGGTGGTGATTATCTCTCAGACCATTATACTGTATATTGGCCTATAGGCTACAGCACAATGCACAACAACAAGAAAATACCACCCGACAAGTTGCTGATAACAAAAAAGCTGTGGTCCGAACTTCACGTGATTGGTGGCGGGATAATGCGATAATATGTCAAGGTAGAAATCAGTCAGCACTTGGAAAGCCTGAGAGAGTCATTTGATGGATATTTCTCCCCAGAAGATCTGGAAGAACCGGAAACTTGAATCATTAACCCCTTTGCCTTCAAATTAGAGAAGATGGGAGATGAGGATGAAGATAAGGAACATCTGATAGATATGCAAGTATGCCAATCGACAAAGCTGCTTTATGAGTCCAGTTCACTCGAAACTTTCTGGTACAGCGTTCAAACTGGGTATCCAACTCTGGCTAAGAAAGCATTGCGAGTTTTGGTTCCATTTGCTACCACTTGGCTGTGTGACTCGGGATTTTCATCTCTACTTTACATGAAGAATAAATACCGCAACGCCCTGGACCCCGAAAATGATCTGCGCAATGCATTGTCCAACAAAGTTCCGCATTTCGAACAGATAATTGCAAAGAAGAGGCAGGAGAAAAGTCAAAGATGTTGATTAACGCCATTATGTTCTCAGTTTGTGTCATTTCTTTATTCGCTTTTGCATTTTGTGTGATTGCGTTGTTGAAGGCTGCCCTTTTTCCTATTCAATAGCCATATAAAGGCCGGTGAGCTGCTTTTCTGCATTGTTTTCGTGCGTATTTTGAATTTTTTTCTCAGAATTACTCCGCTTTCAAAACAGGGGGGTGCGAGATTGGCTTCATCAATCCCATGGGGTGCGGGGTGATAAACGAATCGGGAAGCCCTGCTCTAGCGAATGTACGCATTGACGTCACTGGGAAAGCACAACTAACCTACCATAACCATAACACATCTGACTGGCTAAGCAGCTGGTGACGTTTTGCAAAACGGGTGAGGATTGGTTAAAACGAAGGCGTTTTTTGACATTTTTGAATCTGGGAAAGCAAGTTTGATAGTTGCTTACCTGGAGCCTCAGTGATTGTTTCTGACAGAAGGGTTTGCGTCAATTGGCATTTATAGGCAAAACATGCGGTTTGGTGAGGACTTAGACTACTCACAAGCGTTACGAGTAATTCTAGTCACGAATACAGTAGTTTTCAAGTTAAAATAGACGTGATAAAAATAATAAGTTAAACCTAGAATTCAGTCATTATATTTTGCATAGTTTTCGCTAAGGTAAGCACTGCTTTCCTTGCTTTCCCTCACCGATCGTACTGGACTGAACACTCACCAGCACAGCAAACATTTTGTATTTTCTCTGAAGATATATTTTCACTCTGGCCAAAACGCTTTCTATGAACAATGTATTCGGTAGCCAAGTGCAAGTAGACATGATAACCGATAGCCTACATTCCGGTATTTCGGCCTCAGGAAAACATGGCATACAAATTTACTTAAAGGTCGGGGATGAAACACACTAATCAAATTTTGTTGCACCCGGCTGCCAAACGTAATGTTAATTGAAATTCTTGTGGCAAGCAGGCCCGGATTTAGGGAAGGGGCAGAGGGGGCAGGTCCCCCGGGCCCCCCGACTTTTGAAGGGCCTTCCTACGTGGAAAAAATGTGATTTTATGTTATTTTTTTCCTTTCAGCCTTTTAAAGTTTCTGCAAAATGGTGTGCAGTGCTGGATTAATGCTACTGTTGACGTAGAGGTGGTTTTTCGCGCCTGAGGCGCGAAAATTTTTTTTGCACGGGGGCCCTCCGATCTAAAAGTGCCCCGGGCCCCCCATCATCTAAATCCGGCCCTGGTGGCAAGCGTGGTAGTTATCAGCGACTGTGATGTTTATTATTTTTTCACAGTGGACAAATCATCAATCTGTTAATTTGGCCTCGTGTTCTGACGAGCACAGAAGTCTCCAACATTGCACGACGCTGCCAATGTCCCACAGACATCGCTGTTGCAACTACCCTGGATAGAGTGGAGCTACATGGAGAAGTGTCCTACAGCATTCCGGACAGATGCCCAACTCTTTGATTCCATATCAGACGTTCATCAACATTTTCCTCATCAAGCTCAATGTGTTGCATTTGCAAGCGCTTTGTACATGGCGTAATTACGTGGTCGACTTGATTCAGTAAAGTTTTCCATGACGCTTGTTGGAAAATCAGAATATAACTACATTCTAAAATTGACCTACCCACTTTTTTATGAAATTTATGTTTTCTGGAAAATATCAAATTGAGGGTAAATCTGTTTGAGCGTACCCAGGGTTGGAAGTAACGACTAGTTGTCACTATTCGATAGCGTTATTCGTTGCTTTCTGAATATCGAATGCTTATACCCATTCCTTTTAAAAATAAATATCGAATGTGCGTTATTCACTGCTTTTTTTATGCAAGCAACGAAATCATTAATCGTTTTTCACTAATCGATATTTAGGAGAACTGCTGAATCATTTTTTGTTGTTCACTTACTTCGTCGTCAAAACGAATTTACGAGATTTAGTTTTCGGATTACTATCCGACCTAGTCCCCTTCCGGTTTTCGCAAAAAAAAACATGCCAGTGAGGTCGTTAACAGTGTTGCCAACCTTGCGGTTTTCCCGCAAGTTTGTTTTTTTTTTTCGAGTTTGCGTATTGTTTTAGAGTTTGCGGGTTGCTTGTTTTTTGGCCAGTCAAATTTTTTCTAACTTTTTTATGACACTGAAATTGCGAGGTTTTTATTGTAGTTAATATTGCAGACTATCCCTTCTTTTCAAAATAATTATTGCTTGGAATGGCGTAAACAAAAGTCATTCTTGAAATAAACATGATGTATGGACGGCAAAGGTTGTATTGAAAATTTTGAACTGCTAAACTGCGTGCTTTATGCTAATTGGTATTGGTAGCAAATTATTGGGCTTGTTTTTGTGTTGATTTGCCTGTTTTGGGCTTGTTTTTTAGATTCACTATCTTGTTTTCAAAAAACAACCTGGCATTACTGGTCGTTAAATACGCTAATACAATAAAATACAGTATTTTTAGTAATAGCTATTGATTGCTTTTTTAAAGTATCGATAGCGGAAAGTCATTGCTTTTTTGGACACTATCGAATAGTGAAATAATCATTGCTTTTTGACTAACGACTTCCAACCCTGAGCGTACCGGTAACTATGTTTTGTAAGATCAAAATATATCAAAACGATTTTCCTCAGCATTAATAAAATAACGCTAGCTGCAGAATAGCTTTGTTTTGCAGAAATATGCGTTTCACGTCACTTTTATTCCAATCGTATTGTTAACCGGCTTCAGATACTATGAAAACATATAGATTCTTATAGTCGCTGTATAGGTTGAACCTCAGTCGTATTTGTGCAAAGCATAGGCCCTATATAGAGCAACGCACAACTAACTACATCAAATGGAATGTAGCTTGCTTTGATAACAATGTAAATCAATTGAAATAAGTGAATGCTTAAAATACACTTTAGCACGTCTTTGCTTTTAATTTTGAAGTGAACCACAGGTCAACACCACTATTGCAATTTGGTTGAAATTTGCAAAGGCAATTTGCAAATTGCAATTTGCAAAGGCACCAATACTGTAATACTTTGGGCAAAAGTAAAATTTAGCAAACTTTGTAGAAAACAGTTTTGTGTGATGCATGCATTGTGAGTGTTATAAATTACGCTTGTATTCTAGGACCGAACCGGGATTACTTTCAAGATACTACAGTAACTCGGTATGGTGTTTACCCAAAAGTTGCGAGGTACATGTTTTATCGTTGCATCGTCCCTTCTTAATGTAGGTCCCACTCCAAGAAAAGGTGGTATCATACTCAATACTGAAAAAGCAATTAAGCGTTAATTCTGGTATGTTATTGCATACAGCTTTTAACATATTGAAAATAGAAGTAAGGATGAGATAATGTATGAAGAACTTATAAGCCATGAGATGCTTATAAATGATTTGAGAACGACTGCTTTGCAACTCACGTTAACGCAGTAATTGACTGTAAGCGAGGACGGTAAATACGCGCGGCAAACAACACTGTAGGTCGGCAGCAGTGGCCGAGTGGTTAGCGCGTTGGGCTCGCAGTCGAGAGCCTGCATGTTCGACTCCAGCCACCCGTACCTGCTGTTAATTCTCTGGGCAAGAAACTTTACGATAATTGCCTCTACCCAGTGATCGATTTCGAGTAATGGGTACAACACGTTCTCTAATACCAAATTTAAGTCATAAGTAGAGTAGACAACCGGAAACAGACATTGCCGTCGGCTGCAACGTGGGTCAGGGTCGATTCCAACCACCCGTACCTGCTGTTGTTTCTCTGGGCAAGAAACTTTACGATAATTGCCTCTACCCAGTGATCGATTTCGAGTAATGGGTGGTACCAAATTTAAGTCATAAGCAGAGTAGACAACCGGAAACAGACATTGCCGTCGGCTGCAGCGTGGGTCAAGGTGTACGTCGGAAGGCGTACACCGATACATAGCGCTCAAGTCCGCTTTCCCGCAATGCAGGATAAAGATAAACAAACAAACAAGGTCTTCATCACCTCACAACACGTTCTCTTGTTTTAAAAACAAAAGTGGAGATGCCGGGGATTGAACCCGGGGCCTCATACATGCAAAGCATGCGCTCTACCACTGAGCTGCATCCCCATCTTGATTTCAAATGCATAAAATGATCATTTTTAAACGGGTAATCGATGATAGCCTAACGATCGATATTTTTTGACGTTTTCCGAAACACTCTCTTACACATCAGTTCAAGTGGATAGCCTATAAAACGCTCTGAGTACATAAGTAACATGAACGAGTCTTGGTGAATGTATCAGCACACCAACTTGGAGTTTGCTTTAATTTTAAACTTTGATCATATTTTATTTTATCGCAATAAAACTTGGTTGTTTTTTTTTTGCATCTTTATCCTTGGACAACTAAACGTAAACAATAAACATTTCATTGGTGCATGTAGGTGTCGGAACATCTTTGGATGGCTGGGTGAAATACTTGTCTGTCCACCTTGTATGTCCAAAACCATGTTTGATTGATTTCCCGTCGTTTTAGCTGAAACGTAGGCTACGTGATTTCACTTTTTAGACTTAAGTTTAGTTAAAACTGACGAAGCTTCAAATAGAAAATTGAACAAGATAATTTAATTTTTTAGATGATTTTTTAGCAAGTTTAAACTGCTTTAGAGCTCAACATCATTATCGTTGAAAAATATTATATTCAACCTCTAATTTAAGGACATCATTTTACTCAGGCTGTAGCCTATCCGTCGTGACAACTGAAAGTATACACTCGCACATGCCCTTGCACATTCGTTAGAGCGAGATACTATCTGTAGGCAGGGCCCACAAGAGGGGGGGACAACCGGTGCATTGCACCGGGGCCCGGTGAGTTCAAGGGGGCCCGAGAAAATGTCTAAATTCACGCGATAAAAAGATTGACTTCAACGATTTTGCATAAAATATTGTTTTTATATTAGTTCCGTATGTCGAATGGGGCCCCCTTCTGGGTAGCCTATAGGCTATACCCTTTTATTAAATTACAGAAATTTCAATTTTTTGAGTTTAGGGGGGCCTGACAAAATGTTTAAATTTGCGTGCTCAGGTTGATTTTGCATAAAATATTGTTTTTTTATATGAATATTAGTTTTGTATTTTGATTGGGCCCCCTCATGGGTATGCCCTTTTTCAGAACAACAAAATTTTCATTTTTTTGCGTTCAGGGGGCCAATAAAATGTTTAAATTTGCGTGTAAGGTCAATTTTGCATAAAATGTTTTTTATATTTTGAAGTTGGTATTTCTTATATGAAGTTGGTATTTCTTAATGTCATGAACAATAGCAATGCATTCATCCTAAGCAGAGATGGGCACGGTACAATTTAAAAGTACCGCGGTACTCGATACTGGTCAAAAATATTACCGCGGTACCGATACTATTTTCAAAAAGTACCACGGTACCGGTACGGTACTTTTTTAAATACAAGTTACAAGACTTAGAATGATGAAGTTTTTTTGTGATTGTAATCGAAATAATCTTACATTTAAAACCACAAATGCGATTCATCTCCATCCCAATTATATTAACAAGTAACAGCAACGCGCCATGATGATGTTCATATTCTACACAAAGACTGCTCAACCAGCCCTTTGGTAGGCACGCAAAGCTGAATGGAACAGATCGGAAAATAAAGTCACAAGTCTCTTGATTTTGCTCAGTATAAATGCATAAATTTAAGGTAGGCATACTTGTTAGTTTATAGACTTATAGTTAAGGGCCAACCCAACATGCCGTATAGAAAGCTATTGGAAGTAAAGGCCATTCAACATCAGAAGTGTAAAGTAATGAAAGTAGTGTTACTTAAGTAGCAATAAAACAAAAAAACTGGTATCCATCTAAAATGAATTGGCTTGTAATTAGCATAAACATAAAAGCAACTTGCAAAAAATAAAAGACAGTGACACTATAATTCCTTTTTACTTTTATGTTAAGTAGCAATGTTCAGTAACTAGTACTTCTTGAGTAGTTTTATTTTTCATTACTTTCTACTTTCACTGGTTTAGTTTTATGCCAAAGTAACGTTACTCGAGTAAATTTATGTTTTGTCAAGTAGAAAGTTGTAACTTTGATAAAAATCTGTTAAAAAGGTATCATTTCTAAGATAAAAAACTATTTTAAAGAGAAATTGTTAAAAATGAAAAGTTTTGTTAAAAAGAATTGTTGAAACGAAAAGTTTATCTTCCTAAGACCTAAATGATTCATTAAAAATTAAACTATTAAGTGAGATATTTTATGACTAAAAATATTGGGTTTTGAAATATTTTTCAAAACTTGATAAAATTTGTCAAAAATGTTTGTTTTTTTACTGCAAAATTTACTAATTCTACTTGAGTAATTTTAAAGATCAGTACTTTTTTACTTCTACTTGAGTGATAATGTGCTCTGGTACTTTCTACTTGTGATTGTGACGAATTAGAATTGACCTTCAAGAACTGTACTTTTACTTGATTATTCAAATGGACTACTTTTTACACTTCTGTTCAACATTTATCTCTAAAGATTAAACAGGGGCCCACAACATTTGAAAAGCAGTAATTATGCCACATACGGAGCAAACCACAAAGCAACGAATCCTCATTGGACTTCTATTTTAACACACACAATTCAAAGCAAAGAAAGTACTAAAAAATTTTAGGAATTGCAGAACAGTTCCCAACACTTTACAAAAAAAAATTTGATAAGACCCTAAAGTTATAGGCCTATTACTTTATAACTAATTGGGTATTTAGTAAAAGTTTGGGGCAAGCCTGTTATAGGCATTCGCTTTCAAAAACAGTAGCATCTCAAAATGAGTGTCACTTAATCCAGCTCGTTTCGGCCTCAAAATTTCTTTTGCGGTGGAAAAAACTCTTTCAATAGCAGCACTTGAAGGGATCGCAGTGTTTGTTTTAATAAACAATCTTTCGATCTTCGGATGCTTAGCACTGTGATGCATCTCTGAGGACTCATTTTTAGAAATTCATCAACCAGTTTAGATGCACTTTGTCGTCGGCTTCTCGGTTGCTCAAACAAAAAACAGAAAAACTCGTCTTGCTGAGCAACTTCTTCTAAGTCGTCGCTGCTGCTTTCAGCTTCATTCTGACCTTCTTGTTCAAGCAAAGACTCAAGCTTGCTGATCATCTGAGTCTTGATGCTTTTCGCTATATGCTTTCCGAAAGAAATGAATATTGTTCATCCATGTTCGATTGTGGGATCAACGAGAGCCGAAAATGTGGATGCAACGCCATGGCGAGTTGATGATCAGTGCTGTGGAGGACGTGATGAAATCTCGTTTGGATGGCTTCTATCAAAACTGTCACTAACGGCAAGCAAACACCAACGATATTGTTAGATTTCAGTTCTTCTAACTTTTTCAAAGCTAAATGACGGTTTTTAAAAATGACGTAACGAAAAATGACGTAAAATGACGAAAAATGACATTTTCATTTTTCAAATGAAAATGAACGAAAATGACGCAAAGAGATGATTTCTCTTCGCGATTTCTCCTCGCGCCATTTTCGTTCATGATGATTTCTCTTCGCGCCATTTTCGTTCATGGATTAAATCGTTACGGATTAAATCGTTACGGAGTTAACATTGTTGAAAAAAAAGTACCGATAAAAGTACCCGGTATTTTGACCAAAAAAGTACTGGGTATTTAGGCAACCGGTACAAATTTCAAAAAGTACCGCGGTACCGGTCCACAAAAAGTACCGCGGTACAGTACCGCGGTACAATTGTACTCGGTACTGCCCACCTCTGATCCTAAGTTTGCTGCCCTAGTCTCTGCAGATTTCAAGGTCAGAAATGGTATTGTATGTTAATGTAAAGCTGTATGCACGCATATGCAATGCTACAGTATGTCAGCCATGCCGGATAGTATTGCAATTTTTATCTTCGAAATGGCTGATTTTACTCACTTGTTGCCATGGTTACAATCAGGTGTTGCCAGAGTTAGGAAAGGTTAGAGTTAGGAAAGGTTAGGGTTTTGATCTTTGCCCAGGACTAAAAAAAATTTCCAAAATACAAGTTTTTATTTTCAACAGCTATAAACTTTTCCTCAAATTAGGGCAGAATTCCATATCTGACAACGCTATTGAGGCTATATTTACACTATGTAGTGTTTTAGCATTTTATCTTTGTGTATTACTAGTGTGTATCTGTGAATTTAAAGTTATATTTACAATAGTGCATTGTTTGTGAAATAATGGAGTGTTAATACTTTAACCTAATTTATCCTTTGTAAGAACGCGCACCGCAAATTTTGCTTGTGATTGATGAGATATCACGCGACATGTTGCGCTGGGGGGCCCGGCAGCAACATCTGCACCGGGGCCCGGCAGGGCTCTTGGAGGCCCTGTCTGTAGGTAGCAAATAAATTCACACAAAACGTGAGGCTGCTAAGGAGTATGGGCTACTTACATGTTTGGATTTAGATTCAAAAGCAAAAAAACAATCTCTGAGAGTCTGTGTTTAGTTTCTGGGAAGTTTTAGCTGTTTTTTCAAAGCACAGCCACAAGCTCCCATTGACGATGAGATTCGAACCAATAACATTTAAAGTTCACATCTTTTCTAATATTACGCTTGCTCTACAATCTATAGACCCGACTATAGTCTATAGTTAGAGTCTCCTCCTCTTGTCTTTGCCTCCAGCAGTAGTAGAGGCTACCGTCCGAATGAGAGTTGACAGGCTCGTTTTGCATGTGAGCACAACGGTAGCTACTTGCCGGGTAAAGCAAAATGCTGCATCCTTCTACTGCTTTTCAACTGCATTATCCGGTCAATACATTTTCGAGTAATGCAACCAACCGTCTATTACATCCAAACTGTTTGGAAAGTAGGCTAACTTTAATATTTACTGTATTCTATTCTTCATTATAAAAATCCCAATTAATAAATCCCTACGCCGCTTAATACAAACGCTTGCATATCCCATGCAGTCAAAGTTTTTCAATATGTACAATGTACATATAGCCTAATGGTCTTTTATGAACAAAGCTCCTATCAAGCAGAATTGAAAAAATGCAATGGTCGATTGCCAATCAAACAGACAAATTACAAACATCAGTCATTGCAGTTTGTCATTGCAGCCGATCGGTTTCTTGTTGCTGCTGAAGTGTCTTGCTTGTTCTGGCTTACATTGTATAGTGGAGAGAGAAGGCGTATGATTTATTCCCAGATAGCCTAATAGTTCATTTTACATTGCTTTAGAGCTTTATTATATTGTAAGGCAGAGATAGTGAATCAACGATTGTCATTCCTTCAGTACCGTATTGCAGATGACAGTTACTGGCAAATTTCAACCTTTAGTTCCGCACGGCATCAAGGAAGCAATGGATGATCAAAACCCACATTGTTTCTTTACTAAACCCTAAGTTCTGAGGTAGACTTGAATTTAACACCCAAGATAAATTATCTCTGTCATTTGACAAAATTTAATAAAACTAGAAAAATAACCTATGCAATGAATGCAGATGTTTTAAGAATAACGAGTGTAGCCTACCGGTAGTGAACTGAGCTCTAAAAATGTGGACAGGACCAAATCAAAGTAAACAACCAAAAACTTTTGCAACACAGTATATTCACACAAAACTCAATAAACTCTTATATTTCTGACTCCGATTCTACGCTGATGAAAGCACTTTTGAATGTGATTTTTAGGTATAGGCTATTGTATCATATTTACATGTAACGATAAAAAAGTTTTTATGTAGTTTAATATAATCAAAAAAGTGTTTTGTAGAGCAAAATATATCAACATAAAAGCATTTTAAACCAAAGAGAAAATGCAAGCACGCAAGCAAACGTTATTGAAAAATATGTGTTTTTTTTCTTTTTGCCTTATTGCACATGGTTCTTAAATTCATGCTTTGAAGCCTAAAGGTTTGATTTGGTTTTTGGTTTACACCGCATATTTTGTGCTGAATTAAAATACAGTAATATAAATCACGAACAGCGCAATAAAATTTGTCAAAAGATTGGCTCTACTTTTAGATCTTAGGCTAGCTCTTTGCAAAAACAGCAATGTCTGGTTGGCAAGCAAATGTGGATTAACAAATGTCAAGTTGGCGGCCAGAGAATCTGTTGAACCAAGTCAAGTTTAAGCACATCGACAAATGTGTCAACAACACTAAACGTTCCTTATGTCAAATGCCGAGCAACATCAACACTTGCGAAAGAAATCAAAAGCAACATAATAGTTCCGTTTGAAAATCGGTTGCATCAGTTCTGCCACGACATATGTTGGCAGCCTTCCAAACAGATCCATGCTTTAATATTTTCCCAAATATGGAAAACCAATCCAGAACTTGATTTCAAAATTGTCACGTTTATTCGTCATGGATGGATTGATTAAATCTACTTCAAGGTTCAGTGGCATACGCAGAAAATTTTCACGAGAAGGGTTTCAAAAAAAAATTGCATAATACCATGCGTAACCAATATTTACTTTACTTTTACTTTACAAAACAAAATTTTAAAATACCTGTGTCTTGTTTGAAACACCTCTAAGTGAAGCAGTCAGTATATTTTATCTTAAAACACTTTTTACGCAATCTCACGCATTTTTTTAGTTTCTTGCCGCTTTCTGCATTGTATAGACTACGATTATCATGCATTGATACTTCATATTTCTTTCAAGCGCATAACGTAACCAAACTGCTACGATCTCGAAATAAAAAAAAAGTAAAAAGAAATTTTCATCAAGTGAAACAAAGTTTTGCTTTAAAAACGTTTCAACATAGTAGTAAGCTACTAAAGTTGTTCATGGAGTCATGATAGCGACCTATCCCAACAAACGGTGGAAACTGTAGCTCACTAGAAATAGGCTAGCCACCAGCAAAAAACAGACCGGTTATTCAAGCAGGTGGTTAGCCTATGTCCACAATAGCCTATTTTCTCTTCAAGCAGCCCTAACTAGGCTTATAAACAACAAGGGAAGGTGACAAATTTAGAAATTTTGAAACTAGCTAGCCCAGTGTTTCTTAACCTGGGGGTCGCGACCCCCAAGGGGGTCGCAGAGCATTTTATAGGGGGTCGCGAAGCTGTTGCTCATGCAACAACAAAAGTGAATGTAAGTAGGACTGTAGGACGAGGTACCGGTCCGCTAGCCATTTCATTCGGATTGCTTGTAGCACAATATTATTGCATCAGTATGCGTCCACTGTGATGTAATAAGCGTGACTATAAGTCCTACAGTCACGTTTATTACATCACTGTGGACGCATACTGTGTAGGACTATTCGCTGTAAAATGAAACTCTATTAACGAAGTAGCCTTGTATATGAGACAGCATTATATTAGCACGACTATACTAGCACGCAACCTCGAATTTCACAGTTAGCTGCAGACCTACAAGGTCAACCATCGCATTGATTTGTCAATAAATGCAAGAAAAACATTTTTAGTGCTGCCTTTTGTTGTATTATTTGTTAATAGGCTAGTATACTGTACTTGCATTTAGGAAAGAATATAAGTGGAGGTCGCGGTATCTACGAAAATTTTTAAAGGGGGTCACCAAGACAAAAAGGTTGGGAACCACTGAGCTAGCCTATTAAATTTTTCACTTTACTGCTTCGTCGCAGATAATTTCTTGGCTATTGCTGTATCGTGAAACAAATACGTGTTTACTAACTCAATTTACATAAAAAACTATTGAGTTGGATTGGTGAAGCAAAATAGAGCACTACGCATTTAGGCCTACATAAAGCCATAATAAGCAAAGAAACAATGAAAAATTTAATTATTAAGATCAATAGCTTAATATTTTTTTAACCCTTAACCCCCGTGCTTACGCCACTGTCCAGGCTGCATGAAAGTATGGATGTTTGTCAATTGCGCTGTAAGAGGTAGGCACATACGCCCTCTGAGAGTTACAGTATCAATAACAAGCATGCTTGGGTGCTTTCCTAACACTTTGTTTGAGTAGGGTGTATAGTACTATTAACACCTATCCGTGTTGTCACAGGCAAAGTATGTACAACAAGTCGGTGTAAGCTAGCGGACAATCTTTACCTTTTTTAAAGCGAAGCACATTTCAGTTCACTTTGTTTTTGTTTCTAACCATCATAGCGAAAAACAACACAAAACATAGCTAAAAGTCCAGAAAAAGGTAGAACGCGAACGTGAAAGTGTAATTGAATCCAAAAGGTTAAAAATTTGGCTTGGTTGATACACTGCAAGCTTCTTTGCTTTCTCTTTACTGCGTCTATTTGAAATTGAGCCAATTCCAATTTCCAATTCTGAGAAAACTTGCAAAACAAAATAATTGAATGCAGGAATGTAAAGAAACGCATTTGTTTTGATAAACGCATTTGTTTTGATAAATATTTGCTATGAAGTTGTACTTCGATTTAGTTGTTTGCAAGCATTTCGAATTGCTGTTGTTTTTCTTTTATTGATGTTTGATCACAGTTCTAAATTGTCTTGGATTTGACGCTAGACAATGAAGGACCTTCATTGAAGGTATTAAGGACGAGTTGAACCAGGCCACTGGCCACGGCACTGCAGTAATGCGTATGAAGGGACTCACTTTATTAATCTCTTGTGCAAGCTTTGTGTCTCTGGTATACAATGGATTAATCTGGAGCTTCGATTGTTTTCAGTTCCCTGACTAGTGACTTTGTCCTATAGTACACTAAGTGTAGTGATTCTAGTGATGGAGAGAACAATAAGAAAAGTATAACTTCTGTTTTTTTTTTAGAAAAACTAAGTATTTATTGGAAGGTCATAGGTTCGAATCCCGCTGGAGGTACCAATTTTTCTTTGCTTGTTTCTTACTCTTGCAGCAGTCATTCACAAAAGCACTGGTAGCGCTTTTATCTCTATGATTTCTTATCTGTATATTATGCTGTTAGCAGCTAATTTACCGAGGTCCGGTGATTGTTTAATAAACTTAATACCGGTACCACTAAAATTGTGTATAAAAATATGCATCCCCCAAATGTTCAAAATCATCTAAAATTTGATGAAATGTTAAATTATCCCCCCCCCCCTCCCCCCCCAATCCTCAACTAACTTCGGTACCACTGTCTGCTAAGTCTATGTGTTGTGGGTTACGTTATACGCTGCTCGACAGTCTTTGATTTTAGCCAGTCAACATTTTCTGCACAGATCTGAGTTCATTCATTGAGGTCAATGTCTAGAATTCTTGATCTGAGTGTCTACAGTCGACCGATGAGTCCATAACCATTTCTAAGTTGCCACAGTGCCATTCTAGCCTATAAATGAAGAGGTGGCCCATTGATGCTGATGAACAACCAGGCTGAAACAAGTGATAAGATTAGCGTGTGGGATCGGTGCCCGGTGTTATGATCAAGCTGATTTTAGGAAAAAATGGTAGGCTGCAATTGCAAAAGAGAAAAACGATGAAATTACAATTCCTTGCTGTATTTGGAGTGAGGACTGCAGACAGTTCTGTAGTGAGATGGACGTTGACGTCATCTAGATGATGATAGGATCAACGTGCGCCGCATACCTCCTCATCCTCCTGAGGTCCGGAAAGTGCATCAGGCAACGACTGCCCCACAACCAACAACCAGCGTGAGTGATGGAACTGCCGTTTCTTTCATCTAGTTGGCCACCGCCAGCTTTTCATCTGGAAGTGGATAAAAAAGCTTAGGCAGGAAGAAGCTACAGCCACTGCCATGCCGGCACAAGATGCTGTAGGCCAACCTCCTAAGAAGAAGCGGAAGAGGGTCTACATTAAACAACATCAAACGCCTGTAAAACTTCTGTGAAGACTATATTGCGTGGCTCAAGACAATCGCACAAAAGTATTTCCTTGAACTATAAAATAAGCAAGAAAATTTTAATTGTGTTATTTTTTTCCTGTGCGGTTGACTCCGTTCACTAACCAACCTCATTTTCAATATAATCCACGTTCGGTTTCAGCAGAACTTGTTGTAATCACCTTTGGTACTGCGTTTTTTTGTATCAAGTATTATTAGGCAATAGGCAAAGACTGTCAACGTACGACAGGAAATAGGAGCGATGACCTAAAATCTTCTCTGTTTCTCGTAATCTCTGCTCCTCGTCTGCTTCAAATGCTGCTGATCAATGCTTGAATCTACCGATTACGGTCAAATAAAGAGTAATCTTTACGTCGAGCTTGGAACTGGTCCCATTAGATTTTGTGATGACTTGTTTTTTCAGCAATGATTTAAACAATAAAATCACCACTTTTTTCAAAACATGACAGAAGCTTGATCATTGCTGCTAAGTTGTGGGAAAAGTACAAAACTATTTAGAATTTAATAGTGCTATGTCTCAGGGCCGGATTTAGCTGATGGGGGGCCCGGGGCACTTTTAGATCGGGGGCCCCCGTGCAAAAAAATTTTTCGCGCCTACGGCGCGAAAAACCACCTCTACGTCTTCAGTAGCATCAGTCCAGTACTGCACAGCATTTTGCCAAAACTTTAAAGGCCAAAAGGAAAAAATAACACAAAATCACATTTTTTTCCACATAAGGGGGCCCTTCAAAAGTCGGGAGGCCCGGGGCAACTGCCCCCTTTCCCCCCCCCCCCTAAATCCGGGCCTGCTATGTCTAGGATGATGCAGTGGTGAGGATGACATGTGGTTACCGGAATAAAGGCTATGCTTGCCCGCTAGAAGTCACCATGGAAAAAACTGAAGTGGGAATTAGAATTTCCGTCAAGGTTGAAAGGGTAAACAGCAATAGATGCCATTTAGTATCTATGAAAATAAAACATTTTTTTTAATCAGGTTAGAAATTTGGTTTGTTTGAAATGAAATGAACTTTTTGTTTGCAATTGCACTTTTATCGCTGCTCTGGCAAGCAGATCAAGTGACATCTCAAAATGGAGAACCTCAAATCTTCCAAGCTCCCATTTGTGCTCCTGTACTCGGCAGTAACCTCCAAGGTAAAAAATATAAATGAAAATTACAAATGCGAAAGTAACCCATGATGTTTGTGATGCATAAGAATAATTTGTATTGTTCTTTGCACCGATAATTATTATCGTTCGATTAATCAAGTATTTCCCTCCTTCACAGGTTTGCAATTGACTTTAATTCCCAGTAATATGTTACCAGGAAAGTTAAATAGTGTCTAAATAGATGAATACTTTATTACCATACACAAACATGCTTGTGTTTTATAGTTGAAACTTGTAGAAGTTTGTTTATTGTTTTATGTTAACATACATTCAGTAAGTTGTGTGGAAGGTCTGGATGTCTTGAATGATGAGGCTAGGCTAAGCACTGGATGCTCTTGGACAACAGCACCAATTTGAGGTGGAAAATCATAGCCTAGACACTGGGCCCCAGACTCATACAAAATAGTTTAATTGATCCTATTTTAAAGGACAAATACATCAAGGACCAAAAGGAGACACAGGATTCCCTGGGAAGAGAGGTTCTCAAGGAGCAAAAGGTGAAAGAGGACGTCCTGGAAGAGATAAAAGGAAATATCTTGAGCTTTTAGACATCATATCAATTAATTTAATTTTGATAATTGTAAAACTCATCAACTGGTTCAATCTGATCAATGAATCGTCTGGTGCTTAGCTGCCTTCTTGGCATCAGAACCATGTCATCATAGCTTACACTAGTTTTGTATTCAAACAATCTTGAAAATTGTAAACCTCTTAACGCCATGTAAACGAATTCGTCTATTCGGGGAGTTGCCTTTGAAATTTCGTCGCTATATACTGGTAAACTTGCTAAACATCGCTTGTGACGAATTCGTCTATTCTTTGTGCGTCATATTATGCTCAACTCTGTCATCTAGCGGCAAAACTGTATTAGTCAGTCACTTTGAAAAATGATTGTCTTTTGATTTTCACGTGTTGGAGATCAGCTCTTTTTCAAGTCAGAGTTTTTTTTTGAAATAATCGCTCAATGTTTTCAAAAGACATGTAAAGGTTATCAAATATTATTACCTTAAAAACCCATACATGTCATAGTTTAGGCTAGTTCAACATTCTTGTTGGTAGATGATATTGTCTAAACTAAAGAGACGAATTATCGTCGCTTGAACTTACCGTTTTTTTGTTCACAAAACTGCATTTTTTTCAACATAAAAAGCTATCTTTCAAATGGGACTTCCTGATGTAAGATAAACAATCCTACGGCTGACGACTGTGATGAATTCATCACAGTTGGCCAGCCACTCCCCAAAAACAAACAATTTGACTGAGACGACTAAAAATCAATTTCTACGTAGAAATAGACAAATAAAATTGTAACTGCGAATATTTTTGGAAGCAAATCGTAATGTTGGCATTAAGAGGTAAAGTATTTACAGCAAAGTTGTTTTCTGAAACTTCGTACAATAACAATAATTGATTGAAAAATGTTTTTTTGTTTTGCATAAATACAAAACAACTTTTCGTTAGGAGTTCCAGGACGAAAAGGTAGCAATGGGTTGATTGGACAGAAAGGTTCTCAGGGTTTGAAAGGCGAAACGGGATCACCTGGAAGTGGAGAGGGGTTAGGAAGTAAGATTAGTAAAGTGTATTGACTTTACGGCCTAAATATTTAAATTGATGCATTTTTTGCTCGATTAAAATCATGAAGGGTATTAAGTTGCACCACAAAATTTAATAAAAAGTAACCCACTAAGTCAGGGGTTCTTAACCAGGGGTGCACAACTGTAGGCAACTATTACTTTCCAACTAATCCTAGGAGGGTGTGCAAGAACTGGTTGGTAATTTCAAGGTGGTGCCGACAAGGCAAAAGGTTAAGAACTACTGAACTAAGTAGAAAAAAAATTTCATCAGTAATCCTTTAATTATAAAAATAAAGCTCTACAGTCTACATCCATAAAAACTTCACCTCTTTCAACAAAACTGTTATTCAATATTCATTCATCATAAAAATATTAATTGATAGAGCTGAAATGCATGCTCAGCTTACAAAATGTCAGTATATTATAGTATATTAGCAGTAAGTGATTCCATTTATTCGCTTTAAAAATGAAGTTTTACTACGATGAACAAACGAATTTTACAAATAACCTTTTTGTAGCATGTATTAAATTATCTTTTCTTTACTTCCTGTAAAGGTTGTCCATTAATCAAGTATCATTTCCCACGGGCGTATCAAACTGAAGACTACGTAAGGTATCGATCGTATTTCCCTGCGATGAAAGAAGCGACTATTTGTGCCTGGATTGAATTGTCCGCTGCTGAAAAACAAGAGTGGTTCTTCAGCTATGCAGTTAGCTCACAATCAAATGAACTAACAATGACCTTCCTTAGTCGTGCAAAGCTTTACTTATATGTCAGTGGAAGGGTCCACATTTTTCAAATTCCTTCAGTGAGAAGTCATACGCAGGTAGGTCACTTGAAGTCAGTGGTTCTCAATCGGGGATCCGCGGACCATCAAGATGTACGCGATGAGTTTTCAAGTGGTCGGAAAATTTTTTGTAATTTGCTACATGATTGATAAATTAGGACATTCAAGAATTGTTTGTGGTTTATTTGTGCAATAGGCTAGAACAGGGCTACTCAACTGGCGGACCACGGTCCGAATCTGGACCTTCTGGGTATTGACTGTTGATGGTGGACCTGCTTTTGAAAGAATAACCTCATTGCCACGTTTCAAGGCTTCTTTAAACAGATTTCTACTGGGAGGAAGCAATTTGTATTGTGATTATCCTAGTTGCTGGGGGAATTCGCCCCCCGGATTCCTCAACACTTTCTCAGAAATCCAAGTCGAGTTACATTTTACCTAAGAAAGTGGTTTGGTACAGATAATTTAAATTTCGTGGTTGCGTGTGAAATAACTTATTCAACGGACCGCTAAAAATATTCAACTTGTCAAACTGGACCTTTGTTAACATTAGTTGAGTAACCCTGGGCTAGAACATTTGCCTAATTACCTGTTGAGAGGCGACAATGCAGAACATGGGGGACTTCTCAAAGAGAAAAATCATTATGCATTCCGGGAGTCTAGCCCAGGGGTCACCAACCTTTTTGCATGCGGGCCACTTTGGCACTAGGGAGAGCTGTGGCGGGCCGCACGAATAAAATTTTAGGTAGGTTGACTCTAATGCTAGAAAAGAATGCATTTCGTACCCAGTATCCAGCGTTACATGTTGTTCATATTTATGTTAGAATACCGGAGCAACAAAATTAATCAAACAACGCTACTGCCAGGCCAAGCTCCTTTTACAACACTTTTGACTTTTTTAACAATGCCTAATAAACGAGGCCACTTGTTTTGCGCACTTATAGCGAGGCGAGCGGTTTCATCAGAATATTCATCGCCAAGCAAGAGTGGTGTTGTCACTTCGCTTCACAAAAGATATTGTGCAATTAACAATTTCAGTAAACAAGGAAATGTTTGACACATCGCAATACAGGCAACAATAATGACCTGCAAACATATCAGCGAAAAATAGGCTCTAATAACAGGGAAAAAGAAACCAGGCACCATGAAACAAACGCTTGTGGAAATCTCCGAAAAAACGTTTCTATCGTAATTCATGAACAGTCTTCCCTCTAAAAAAGCAATGAGTTGGTTTTTCATCCTTTTTGTGAGAGTCTGTAACACCGTCTTTCATTTATTATAGACAACTGTCACTTGCGGTGCTTATCAGCGTGGCAAGAATTTGTTGATTAACAACATTTTGCAGTACTTGCTTCGGCAGTACATGCTTCGGCAGTACATACTTCGGCAATACTAAAATTGGAACGATACAGAGAAGATTAGCATGGTCCCTGCGCAAGGATGACACGCAAAATCGTGAAGCGTTCCATATTTCTTAAAAAAAAAAAATACATTTTGCAGTAGGCTACTAAGCTAAATATTTTCAAAATACAATCAAATACAGTCTTTAAATTTATATATAATATTTTGCCAATTTAGTATAAATTGAGTTGGCACACCGATCTGTTTTGCCAACAAAAACTTGTATAAAGAGAACACTGCTCGTGAAACACAATATCGGTGAAACGCACACTAGTGTTTACATGACATTTGCAAACTTAAAATAAGCAACCCTATGCTCACAGACAATTTCGAAATTCGAAAACAGACGTTTTAATCAACCACTGGGACAGTGTGGCTGGACATCGCATTGGAATAACTTTAAGCAACCCCCACCTAGAACTATAATCTGATTGGTCGGTCGGTGGAATTGTATTCAAAGCGAAAATATGCTTCCCGGAAAGTATTTTTTGCATTCATGCTCTTTAACTCCTCAAGAAAAGTATATTTCGTTATACTTGTATGCTGATACCTTCCGCGGGCCGCAGCGATACAGCGTGGCGGGCCGCATGCGGCCCGCCAGTTGGTGACCCCTGGTCTAGCCTATTGCAAAGGACAACAATCTATTTTTATATTGTAGTAGCCTACAAACTGATATTGTCACCGTCTTGTAACCATCGAGCTACAATATTGTAAGGTGTAAAATAAATAATTGCACAAGAAGGCAGCTGGGTAGGCTACGGTAATTATAAGAGCAAGGTTATAATTTCTACTATGCTGTATGAAACATTTGTTTCTGTTACGATAGGCGATAAACTAAAATCTCAGATAACATTTTTGAAGAGTCGTGACCGATTTGAGGATTTCAAAAGATGTCCTCCAAGACAAAAAGCTTAAAAACCACTGACTTAAGTTTTGATGAAACCTCGGTTACTAAGCTAACTCAGCATAAGCATAAACTGCTTACAGTAGACCACCTACTGCACAATTACAAAACCAATGTGATTACAAGCACATTTGAAGCATTTTTACCGGATGAATAATAAAAGGGAGCTTTTTGTTTGAAGCAAAAACGTTTTCAATGAAAATCTCGCCGAAATTTTCAATTTCTAATACAAAAAAATCTTATAAAATATTATTCATCATCATCATGTGCCGTCTCCGAGCCAAAAACTGGCTGTCAATTGCTTCCACACGTCACGTTATTCCGCTAATCTCTTTGATTTTCGTCTTTGCAGTAAGTTGGAATGTATAATATATCTATATTAATTATGGTAATATTATGAAGAAAAGAGCGCTCTTCCCTGCCATCAGCACAAGACTGAGCACTCACCAAGCAAGATTTTCTGCTTTAAATTAATTGTTTCAGATGTCAAAATTATTGCACCAATTCCCAGTAGGCCTGTGATTAGGCTACAATAAACAATTTTTTTCATTACTGATTGAACTTCTAGTTTAGCAATCATAAATATATTTTTATCAGTGTTGTACGTTGACGCCGTCAACTTTTTGTTGACGCTGAGGCTAGCGCCGTCACTTTTTTTTTAATTGACGGAAGTGATAGCGTCGTCAACTATTTTGCCGATTTTAAGTGTCAAGCGCTATGCGTCATTTTTTGTTATCTCGTTTTACAATGTAGCTATTTTGGCCAGCGCGACTCAACCGAATTACCGTCTTTCGCGTTGGTTGGAATGGCTACCTGGAATACAAGCGGAAGAAGTTCGCTAAATGGTGATCACTCATATATCGTGAGCAGTAGCCTATCGAGAACGAGGGATCAGAGAGAGAAAGCGAAAAATCAATGATTGTCATCGCGGAGGTTGAAGATAGGCTACTTTATTTCAAGAGCTCTATGCCCTTGAAAAGAGTGATTTTGTTGCAGTGGACCTCGTTAAAAGATTTATATGTTAAACCATCACAGCACGCTTGAAACAGTGATACATTTCCAAGTGAACGTTTTCAAGGCTTGTTTTTGAAATACAGCACACCAATAGGCTACCATCCAGCGCTGCTGTGGAACACATGTTTTCACTTTGAAAGGACATTATGCGTCCCAAACGCAGCAGATTGTCAGACAAACGTTTTGAAATGCTTGTGTTTCTACAAGGAAATAACTAATAGGCTAAGGCCCAGTGCTCTTCAACCTTTTTGTCAACACGGAACCCCTCATGTACTTTCGCGTTTGTCACGGAACCCCACTAAAAAAAATTTACAAATTACGAATTGCTTGGTCAGAATATTAAATATTTCGTTATTACACTGTTACATTTCAAAACATGGACAGTTATTACAAAAGTTATAAAGTCAGACACTTAATGACTCTGTTGTTGTTGCTTATCTTTTATAATCTTCTTAAATCGTGGTTCAACGTTGCTTTTAATGCAATTCTCATACACATATCGACACCCTTCAAGCAACTTCTGTTTTTGTTCTTAATTGTTGTTAAAGCAGAAAATGCTGTTTCACACAAATAGGTATTTGGAAATTGACACAATAGTTTCAATGCTTCCTTTGAAATTTCTGTCTCTTTTTTGTACAGGAAAATCCAAAAATACTCCTTTCCGTTTTTTTTTCAAAGATTTCCTCCAAATGAATATCATTGCAGATATCCAGGAGTTCTTCATGTCGTTGGCAAGGGAAAACGAAAGGATTAACCACCCACTTTCGCAAACGGAAAATCTCAGATTCTTCTTCAGGAAAGTAGCGCTTGAAATTTTTCCTTAATAGCTTCAAATGCTCCAACACTAATTCCTTTATTTCAGCTGTATCTTCAACTTCGGAGTCCTCACTTAGAAATTCATTCAAAAACCGAAAAGGAGAATAATCATTTTTTGAAACTTTATTGGCCCAGCAGTCAATTTTTCTTTTAAAGCCATCAATTTGGCCAACTTGGGAAAATATATCTGATCTTTTCTCTTGAAGGCTGGTGTTGAGTGTGGACAACATATCGAATATTGAAGCCAGATATGCCAGTTTGCAAACCCATTCATGATCAAGAAAATTGGTAGCATATTCATGATTTTTTCTGCAAGAAAAACTGATATTTCCTGTCTTAATTTGAACACCCGAGCCAAAACTTTGCCACGAGATAGCCAACGCACCTCTGTATGCAGCAAAAGAGTGACATTATCTGACTCCATTTCTTCACATACTTTTTGAAAAACTCTTGCAGATTTGCCTTTACCACCACATTTTATATAATTCACTGTTTTCACAATTATATCCAAAACCATTTCTAGTTCCGTTTTTCTCTGCTTGTCAGAACTAAGCGGTTTTACAGCCAGAGCTTCACGATGAATAATACAATGTTTTAATACACAGTTAGTAGCAACTGCCTTGACACAAACACCAACTCCTGAATAGCGTCCAGTCATCACAGCTGCCCCGTCTGTAGTTAGAGAACAACACTTTTCCCATGGTATTTCTTTTTCTTTCAAGAATTCGTTGAGCTTACTAAATACTTGTTCAGCAGTTGTGCTCACATCCAAGTCTAGGCAACACAAATATTCGTCAACAATGCTGTATGAATCAATATCAGGAATTCTTATATACACAAGCAGTTGTGCTCTACTCCCAATATCAGTTGATTTATCCAGTTGCAGCCCATAACATGGAACATTTTTGATTTTATATAAAAGTTGTTCCAACAAATCTTCAGCCATATGAAATCCCCTTCTGCTTACAGTGGTATCAGACAGAGGTATGCTTTGTAACTTGCGTTCAGTTTCCTTGTCAAGGAGCTCCTCTGCTACTATTTGCAACGCTGGTTTAACAACTTCCCCGGCTAAAGTAAATGGTTTCTTTGTTTTAAGAATATGATGTGACAGTCGATATGAAGTCAACAAGATATCTGGATTGGTTTTCACTGCTCCTAAGAATGACTCTTTTTGCTTGTGCACGCTTCTTTTCATATGTTTAAAAAATGAGATAGTCTTTGTCGCGTACGCAGAATGATTTGTTTGTAAGTGTCTTTGTAATTTAGCCGGGACCATGGCTGAGTTAGAAAGTCTGTTACAGCAAATCAAACATTCGGGCTGAGGAGCTACATTCAAAAGTTGGTCATCCGGCAAAAAGAACCCGTATCTCAAATATGCGTCGTCCCATTTTCTAACCTTGACAATTGAATTACATTTGGTCCGCTTCGGCGGAGGTGTCTCTGTTACAACTGAACTACAAGGCTCATTTCCGCCCACACCTTCGCTGTTGCTATTCTTTGGCTTCACATAAGAAAATATGCTATTTTGTTTCATCTGGCTTGACTAAACAATAAAAATTTGGTCTGTTTTTACTTTATTCTCACAAAGGATCAACAGCAGCTCAAGTCTCTACTCAGTCTGCTTGTACTTCTGTGATCTGTACATCGGTTACATCCTATGACTGTGATGCAACAATAACGTTATTTCTCGGCAGCCGATTTGTAGCAAGAATTGAACCCCACTGCATGTTCCGCGGAACCCTAGGGTTCCGCGGAACCCCTGTTGAAGAGCACTGTGGAAGAGCACTAAGCAGATAAGTACAATACAGTCTCAAACCATAATACCTGCTCTTTATTCTTACCTATTGTTAGCCTAAACTTGGTTGAAATACTTCTGTTTTGTGAGACCCTGGCTAAAATAGCGCTAGAAATTAGCGCTGACGCCGTCAATTTCTTTGAGAGCTGACCCAGTACTTTACGCAGTAAAGTTTTTAGGCAATTCGCGCTGACGCTGACGCTGTCAATTTATTTCATTGACCCGTACAACACTGATTTTTATGTAGAAAGAAGAAGCGCAAGGTAGAAACTTATGATTGTGTTTAAATATTGTATCATGTCATTTATTGTAAGAACTTTTAGCTGGTTGAAGCAAGGTGTGTGGCGTGTTCAGTCATAACAAGACATGGAATGATGAGCCTATTGTCGTCCAACGTAATATTGTAGGACTTTTTCAATCTTCTTTAGAGTGGTTATATTAGTTCATCTATTGCCATAATTCTTGCTACATATAGCCAGCCAATTTTTTCTTCAAATTTTTTTTGACATTTGTATAAAATCTATGATCTGTGCTGTTTGACTAATAATTTTGATTCCTTCATTAATTTATTATATTTGAACAAATTCCGAAAGAAATACTAAAAACGTCGACCCTTGGCCTCGAAAGCTCAAGCAAAGAAGATAAAAACCTGCTTAGTCTAAGAATCAATATTCCTTTAGTTTTAATCAAAGCCTATATTAATCTAAAGTGTTGTTACAGCTTCATGTGTGCGTTTGGTTTTCAAGCCGAACTAACGAAAGAGGAGCATTTGTCAATGACGAATTTTCTGCAAGCGTTTCTGTACTCACCAATGCCATAAAAGGAGGGGGAGATTTGGTCCTTGGACAAGACCAAGATGAAATTAATGCAGAGGGTTTAAATGCCAGTCAATCGTTTAGGTAAGCTAATTAACCTTGCCAATTCAATTTTTAAAATTTAAGTTCTATTAAACATATTTAGAAATTAACCTAATATAAATTGTATTTGCGGACGAGTTTTTTTCATTAGGCCTACAAGTTTTTCAATAGCTTCCTCCGACTTAATCTAGCTACAATCATAAAAGCAGAAGTTCTTAAATCGCTGTAACTGTCCAGGAGCTACTGCGGTCCAGCAGTAACCGTAACTTTCAGAAAGTTACTGCCAGACCAGAATTGACCAAATGAACGTTGCCAGATTTAATGGTTGCAGCAGCTTCAACAAACATAAGATGAAAATTAAAACAAAACCTTTTCACAAAAATCATTGTTATGTTGGAATAAAAAAATGTTTAAAACAAGACATCGCTTAGATTTAGAATTTTTGAATCATGGCAGTCTTCAATACAGACTTCAATAATGCATAGAGCAAGCTTTAAATTTAACTCAAGACAGACATGTTGGTGTTTGATGCAGACTAAAGAACAAAAGTAAGCTGCTTATCTGAGTTGGTAGTTGATAAACACAGACTGACTATAATTTACGTAATTTTGTACTAACTTTTTGCAACTGGCAACTTGCAAAATCTCAACTAGATTTTAGTAGTTGTGCTGAAACTCATGAGACAACACTGGTGCACCTGGCAAAGGTAAAACTAAAGTTATAGACTAAATTTGATTGAATATGGTCCATCTTGAGTCTGATGCAAATAAATAAATACAATACATAAATAAATTTGATCAAATTTGCATATCATTATGTGCAAAGACAAGGTAGGCTACATATCGACAAAGTCTGAAAACACAAATCATTTAAATTTTTAAGAAGTCTTTTGAAAAAAATATGTCTGCAAATTTTTTAACTTGTCTACCCCGTTAGTTCAGTGGTTACGCGCCCGCCTCAAGATCACGCGGAGCTGGTTCGACTATCGGGATATGCGCTTGAGCAACGCATTTCAGGACTGCTCTCCATTCAGCGGCACCAAGTGAATGGAATAATTCCCCGGCAATAACACTTCAACAATCGGAAAACTTCACTCTGTCAATCTCGGTACAAGAGCTTCTACAAGTGTGCGAAACTACCAGGAATAACCTATCAAGACTTTGTCAGTCCGAGGATAAAGATTCAATCCAAACCAAACCAACTTATCCACAGTGACATTGCCAATAACTTTATTAGCCATATAGTTTTGCAGTTTACTCTGAAGCCTAGTTATAAAATATGCAAAAAAAGTTTTAACTTCATGATATTCCACCTATTCTCAAGTTTTCGTAAACCAATTTTAAAATATCGCAATATGGACGCAAATAAAAGCATGATTATTATTATTATTACAGCATGCCCCCTTGCAATAACAGTAACTTCCGGACTGCTACAAATGGAGTGGCAATCCAGAAGTGACTGACAGACCAGAAGTAACAAGAGCTGCCAGGCGCGTCAGCAAACGATGCAAAAGCAAAAATTTTGGAATTAAGTTAAATAAACTTGTTACTCTAAAAAAAAAATTAATCAATGCTTAAAATTGTCACTGTAACTTTTTGAGGGATTATAAATTTTATTATTAAAAAAAAGAAAATATTTGGCAATTTTGGTCACTTCTGGACTGCAATATCTTCTGGACCGTTACACCGCAGTCTCTTAACCCCAAAACTAACTAGTAGCAATTAAGGTAGTTATTAGCCTGCATTTTTTGTTTTATTGCATGTTGTATTTATTGCTGTATTCTTAATTTTCATGCCGCAAATATATTTGTAACACGTATTGTAATATCGTTCGTTTTTTTCATGTTATAATAGGCTACTCATTGTTTATTATTAGGCCGAGTAACGATCAAGATCTCGAGTTGCCCTTGCTTACATGTTACATCCACCATATTTTTTACAGTGACTTAAATTCAACTAGTTATGTTGATTTTTAACTGTCAATCAATCAACTGCACAAAGAAAAACTAACTTCCAGCTATCGGCTAAACTGTAGTGGCGTATCCTGGTTGATTGTCGTAGGCATGCAATGGAAGGAGGATCATACCCAGTGTAGGAGAGTCTGGGGGCATGCCCCCTTCAGGACAATTTTGCAAATTTGCTTTAGGTTTTATAGCTTTTCTTGCAATCTGAGCCTTACTTAGCTGATAATTTTTTGAGCTGTTTTGCAAAAAAATGAGGTTTGGAACGCATCATGAATCCAATGGCTTAATTTTATATCTTTATCCTGCATTGCAGGAAAGCGGACTTGAAGTGCTATGCAGCGGTGTATGGCCTTCAGCATACACCTGACCCGTTTTCTTGATGATCTTTTAACAGTGTTGTATTCGTAAAAAAAGCACAGGGTATACTGTCAGATTTTCCAAAATGATAAATAATGCACAACTTACAAAATAATAATTAATCTTTATTCTACCATATCATTAATAATTATCAACATCAAAATTGGACGAGAGGTATAAAATTGTTTATTTTTCTATGAATACATTTCAAACAGCCTGCCGAGAGGAATCTAAATCTTTATCCTCTTTACAAATTTGGGATCTAGTATCCTTAGCTGATCGGTGGTTTCGCCAGAGGGAATCAGATCGCCAGATCCCCAGATGGAATCACAAAAAATCAAATAGACTACATTTTAATGAGCAAACGACACAGGAATGGGATGATCAATGCAAAGGTACGGACAAGTGCAGACTGCGATTCTGATCATAACATGGTGGTGTGCAAAATAAAAAACAAATTGTAAGCATTGAAGAAGACAAAGAAACGTTCATTGTGGGACGTCAACAAGCTAGAGGACCCCAGGCAACGAGAAAATTTTAGAGAAGAACTGGACAATAAACTTGCAAAGAAATGTTTAGAAACGGACTGGAATAAGATGAAAAATTGTATAAAAGAAGTTGCTGAAAGCATATGCGGAAGGCAATTGTTAGAGTAAAAGCAACAGTGGATGACGGAAGAAATACTGAATAAAATGAAAGAAAGGCGAAATCTGAAAGGAACATTGCTTGTAAAAAACGCACTTCTGTACAAAAAACTAAACAAAAAGATCCGACAAATGTGTAGAAAAGTAAAAGAAGATTACTGGAAAAAAAGTGTAAAGAGTTGGAGCATTTAGATGACATGAGATCGCCAAAACTGTTCACCAAACTAATAGAAATGAAAGGTCAAACTCCAGCTGCAAAGATGGGGCTGATCGATAAAGATGGGCAAGTAATACAAACTCAAGAAGGAATAACCAACAGATGGCAAGAATATGTGTCACAATTATATGATGATGAACGAGACAATATAGAAATTTTACCAGCAAAATCTGAAGTTACAAAAATAATGGAAAATGAAGTTAGAGATGTCATAGCAAGACTCCCAGGTGGAAAATCAAGTGGGATAGATGAAATTCCTGCGGAACTTCTGAAACAACTAGGAGAAACGGGATTGCAGAAAATGACGAAACTAATAAACAAGATGTACAATAGTGGTAAAATTCCGGTTGACTTCACTAAGAGTATCTTGATTCCAATACCAAAAATAACAAAAACAATGAGATGTGAAGAACACAGGACTATAAGTCTGATTTCACACGCCAGCAAAATTCTGCTACACATTATCAAAAAAAGGATAACCCCAGTAATACAACAATAAATTGATGAAAATCAAATGGGATATAAAAAAGGATCCGGAACAAGAAATGCAATCTTCCTTCTAAGAACAATTGGCGAACGGAGAATAGAAAAAGGAAAACACACTTACATTGCATACATAGATTACAGCAAAGCATTCGACAGGATAAAACATACCAAATTATTACAATTGCTCGAAAATTTTTATGTCCCGTTCTTAGAAAGAAGACTTATAAAAAACATATATTTTAAACAAACAGCAGCAGTTCGAAGTGGTAACAGTCTCACAGAATTTTTCCCAATATTCAAAGGAGTTCGGCAGGGATGCATACTCTCACCAATATTATTCAATTTGTACAGCGAAGCAATAATCAATGAAACATTAACAATACTAAACAAAAACGGAGTAAAATTCAATGGTCAAATAGTAAGCAACATACAATACGCAGATGACACTGTCATTCTCGCCGACACAGAAGAAAAACTACAAGAAAGCATGGACAAAATCAATAAAATCAGTAAAAAATACGGAATGAAACTCAATTTGAAGAAAACAAAGACAATGCTGATCGAAAAAAGCAATGGAAATAATAAAATAAAAATTAAGTTGGAAGGAGAACTATTGGATCAGGTCACCACGTACACATATCTAGGGTCCCTCATTACACAAGATGGAAGACGCACCAATGATGTAAAAAGAAGAATCGGTCAAGCAAAAGCGTCATTTTGGAAATGCAAGGAATTTTTAAGAGGAGAAATAAATTTACAATTAAAACTGAGACTTCTATCTTGTTACATCAAACCAGTCATGTCATATGGAAGCAAAAGTTGGACCTACAACAAAGAAATTTACAAAAAAATTAATGCTTTTCAACTCTGGTGCTACAGAAGAATATTAAAAATATCATATAAAAACACATAACAAACGAAGCAATTAGGAAAAGAATTGGAGTGCAAGATAGATGGGCAAACGACTTAGCAAAACAAAAGATGAAATTCGCGGGACATATTTTGAGAGGATCGGCAGGACAGCTACATCAATTGGTTATTGAAGGTATGGTGGAAGGAAAGAGGTGCAGGGGAAGAAGGAGACGAACCTGGGGAGATGACGTAATACAGTGGGCCGATTTGTCAAGCATTGGAGAAACAAAAAGAATAGCGGAAGAACGTGACTTGTGGAAGAAAATGACAGCCAATCTTCGGATCGGAGACGGCACTTGATGATGACTTGATGATGATGATCGGTGGTTTAGCAGCCAGAATCTTACATATTTTTTAGCGGTGAATTGAGCCACAGGTGGTCCATTGCAATTAATAAACATCAAACAGCTCACATTATTATCAATGAGCAAAGATGCTCTTAAACCTGTGATAATATTGTTCATTAAACTGAAACCACGTTCACATTCTGCTGTCGAACAATGTAAAGTTAAAATAGCTGTCAAGAGAGGCTTCAAATTATTGGGCACAATTTCAACTTTTTCACTAAAGTCGCTTAATCCTTGGATTGATTGTATTTCATCAATGTCAAGCGTCTACAAATTCTTCTCACCTCTGCTTCTCCATGACACAAACTTCCTTCTATTACTTTTTCAGGTTGCAAGTTAGCAATATCAACCAGTAGCTGACCATTGTCAGTGTCGGCATTAGTGCAAAGTCTCATTTGCATTCTGCTGATAATGCTCTGAACAAAGATGTACGTATACGCCGCAAATTCTACGCCGTAGACTTGCGGCGTAGACTTTTTGTTTACGCTAACGCTTACGGCCACATTTTTTTGGATAGTTGTCGCTTGAGGCTACACCGTAAAGTTTTCGCGGTTTTTTAGCGTATAGCGTCAACGCATACTTTTTAATGTCTTTTTTTCGCGACAACACGCCAATACCTTCCAGCACTGCAGTTGAAAGAATGTTTTCAATGGGCAAACACATATTGAAACCAAAACGCAGCAAAATGTCAGATGAACACTTTCAGACGCTTCAATCAAGAAAATGAAGTATCTTCTGACAGGTGTCAAATCCGCAACAACGCTTGATATGAACGACTCGGTTACATGTCTTGTAATGCAAAGAAATTTTCTTTGTTCTTCTTTCTTTTTTATTTCTTTTTTCTTTTCCATTTCTTTGCCTTTCAGACGCTTGTGTTTCTTCGTGGAAATTCAAAATAAAACTTGTTTGTTTCGAGTGGTTTATACCGTGTGAATGTTTGGCACCTAGCAAACAAAATGAGTTTACGCTAGTGTTTATGCTGACGCTGACGCCGCCAACTTTTTTTACAAGTTACATTGACGCGTACAGCGTATGGTTTTTCGAACGTTTGCGTTTACGCTGACGGCGTCAATATTTTTTGTATGCGCGTACATCACTAGCTCTGAATGAATTGTTTCGCGTTAATTGGCACCAGCATTATAGAATTCTGTATCAGAGGAATATTTCTAAACATTAAATTATCCTTCGCTGCTAAAGCCAACTGTGTTTTTCTCCCCAGTTTTCCTTGAAACTCTCAATAATTCGTATTGTCGCTTTTATTAAAAGTTCTTCTCTAGGTAAAGTTGTATAGGCTAGGCCTAGCCTACTTCGAGACTGAAGTTCAATGGATAGGCCTAACATGGATAATTCTTGCAGAATATCATACAATAATAATCAGTAAGGATAGCATAGGCACTCTCTTCGGAAAACCAGAGTGTATACTATTAGTTGCTCGAAAAAGCAGAGAGTAGGCTATATTGCGTATACCACCGTATACCCTCGAATACAGCACTGCTTTTAAACTACTGTGCTTAGGTCTCAAAGTGCAATGGCACAGCTTGCAGTAGGCTTCATCAAGTCCAGTGGATGCTTTTTTTTAACCATGGAAACTGTTTTTCCCTTTGAGTAGGCTACTGTATTTTCGCTGACTATCGTAAGCTGGCTTCCACTTCTTTGAATATGCCATGTTAAACATTTAAAACCAGTTAGGCTAAAGCTTCTCCAATGCAATACAACGAATACCAGTTTAAAGTTTGAACCTGACCAGCTGAACTAGGATTAGATTACCGACCATCCAACCGAAAGATCCCTGGTGCTCTGTAACATCGACAATGCCGAAATCTGACTGAAAATTTTGATACAGTATAGAGTAGGGGTCACCAAACTTTTTTCTCTGAGGGCCAGATGAAAATTACGAAGAGATACTGATTGTCTATAAGTAAATACTGTACAAATCCTTCTGCTTATGATGTCTAGTCTGGCTGGTATGATTTTCCTAACTAAACAGAGATATCGCACTGATGAAAGATTGGTGTTTTGAACAACAAAGTTTGTGATGTCGTAAGAAGAAACAATATGGAAAAATCATTAGCAGGTTGCGTGTAGCTTAATAGCAACGTCAGTCCTTTGCAATAAGTTTGGTAACTTTTTTCCTTAACAGTTGTAGTGCAGCTGACATTTCCGCAGCACGTGGCGGGCCGGTTCCGGCCCGCGGGCCGTAGTTTGGTGACCCCTGGTATAGAGTTACAGTATCATACTGTCTACAGTAGAAAACCGCAAGGAATTAAAGTTACACTATGAGCACCAAAAGAAAAAAGGCCAAACAAATGCCAATCGGAAAACTAAAAAAGACCAAGCGTCCAAACAAAAATAGTCCATCCAAACACTATTTAAAAACCCTGAATTTGGCCTTAAAAAGACCAATCTGGCAACCCTGTCTCCAGATAGTGACTTTTGTTTTGCATGCAATTTCAAATCTGCATGCCTTGGTTCCATTTGCGCCACAATGTTTTAAAAGAGCGGCGAATATGTGCTTAAACAGCTTCATTCTAGTACTAGAGTGGTTCATGATAAGAATCTCTGTGTGTGGTGCATGAAGGGTCCACAAAAAAAAACAGTAATCCTGGCAAATCCAAACTTTTGCTGCTGTCAACAGAAGACGCATGGAACCGGTTCAAATTGCATACAGTTTGTCTGTCAGGTGAGCTTACAAGAGAAAGATTGCATACCCTACTCGCATCTATCCCAGACAGTCGAACGGCTTTTGGATTGGAAATTCGTTATCATCGTGGATGTTGGCGCAATTATGTCAGCAACCCTCTGAAGAAGTCTTTGTCTGATGAAAATACAAAGCATCTGCAATAGGTTAATCTTCGAGAGGTTCAAGCAATCTTCTTTCATCATGTCCGTCAAGTTATCTTTGAAAATCATGAAATCCGTACACTGCAAGGTCTACTAATAGATTACAAACGCATTACTTCAAATTATGGTTACTATTCCACAGCAAAGTCCAGTTTCTTGAAGGAAATTCTGATCAAGGAATTCGGAAATTACATAGCATTTCATGAACGAGGTCAGAAGAATGTGTGTGAACTGGTATATGATACGAGAGCTGCAGGTTCATATCTTGAGGCTGCAATATCCTCTCTAGGTGTAAGCGACGATAACCTGGTAAAGAATGTAGCTGAAAGACTCAGAGATCAGATCATCAAAACAAAAACTATTCCTTAGCCTCCATACATACATGAGTTAGAAAATAAAGACCTAAATGATCTTCTCTTGAAGCTCATCACTTGGTTAAATCACCCCACTATGTCTGAAGTCGATGACACTCCCCCAGTCAGATCAATTGCATCTATTTTGACCAGCTACATCACTGGAAGACGTCCTGCATTTGAGACAAACCTAGCTGTACTGCTACATGGTAGCCTATGGCAAAGAGCAGAGAAATGGTAGACATATTACATAAGGATGGCCTGGGAATCAGTTACAACGATGTACTTATGCTTAGAGAATTTTGGTCAGTTACTGACCTGAAGCATTCAACTGAGTGTCCATTTGAACTTTCTGAAGGAATACCCGCATTATGAATAGCCAACAACGATGACTTCAAAAGTGTCACTTTGACTGGAAGTGGCCAATCACATCGTACAAATGTCATGTTTGTCCAGCCAGACCTGCCTGAGTTAAATCTACCTACCCTGATTGAGGATAGACCAGTTGTAAATGCCACCTTGCCTTCCTTCCTCTTTGCTATAGTCCCAAAGATCTTGGGAGCCAGATGCAAAGAGTTGAACCATACAAAACAGTTAAGCGTGGTGAACTACCCATCAGACCAAGGGTAGCGGATGAACAACATCTGGACACAGCTCCTCAAAAAATGAGAGGTGTCATCCATGCTAAGCTAAGGCAGACGGAACAAGACCAAAGTCAGAAGACCAGACCGTACCAGCCTTTTCTGGCTTCCAGGCATATCACCAGAAACCAGAAAAGTCAAGCAATTTATCATATGACTTATTCTGATCCACCAAGCAAGACCATTATGTATGAAGTCCTGCGCAAGCTTGCAAAGGCAAGTGATGACAAGAAGATGCCATTTGCCGTTATTGTCGGTGATCATCCTGTCTACGCATTATTGCTAGAATTGAAAAGTGAGAATCCAGACATGACTGCTGACATATTGCCATTCATGGGACTTTTTCATATCCAGATGTCTTTCATCAATGCGGTCTACAAGAGGTTCAAAGCCTCAGGCATTTCAGATGTACTGGTGGCTGCAGGGCAGGTGTCGTTGCAGATGGATCCGTAGATCAAGCTCTGCGTAGAAAACACTTCAACCGCGGTGTGCGTTGCCTTCGACTTCTACGAGGCTTTAGTCCACCATGCACTAGACCAGGGGTTCTTAACCTTTTTTGTCTCGTTTACCCCTTACCAAATAAAAAAAGTAAAATTTACCCCCACCGTTTTGGTGGCTCCTTGTGATGTCATCGTGTCCAGTCAACCATGCGAAGAAATGCAAAACATCCTTTTTTGTCTGGATTTACTTTGGCAAATATCAAAAACAAGCTGTCTTTTGCCGAAGACACGATTGTTCTTGACGGGGTCCTGTGAAAAATAATGTCTACTCAAATGACTTTTGTGCTTGCTTTCCAAGAACAATTTTGGAGATTCTTGGAACAGTCGTTGAAAAAGCTGCTCGCATGTCGTCTTCGGAAACTAAGCGAGATCGATGTTTTGTTTTAGCAGTCAACAACGAAGAGAACCCTGCTTCGCACAGATAAGTAGTTGGAAAAGGTATAATAACTTCAAATACACGCTTAGTCAGCGTAGGAAACTCTTCAACTAATCCACACCATAACTTGGAAAAGTCACGATTGCACGATAAGAATTTGGAACAAAGCGTTGTTAACATTGAAGATCAATCAATTCATCTTTGCAAAGATCATCGTCAGTAATACTTTCTAACTTGGCTTCAAAGAGAGGAGTTATCCAAAAAGCAGTACCGGTACTGTTAAAACTTTCACCTTCGAAGTAACCGTCAAAGTTCTTTTTTAAGGCGGCAAGATGCTGGCATATTTCGACTTCGAGGTCAGAAATCTCGTTGCGACTTCTACTGACTTTCCAATCATCAAATGTTGGAAAATTTGGGTAAATATGAGTCGCAAAATTTCCTTTTTGAACTCTTCTACTCTACAGATCTAATTTTGTCTGAAAGCCCTGAATTTTATCAAGTACACCTATAATGGTAACACTTTTCCATGCATTTGCATATTAAGCTGGTTCAAACTTGAAAAAATGTCTGTCAAGTAAGCCAATGCACCAATAAATTTGTTGTCGCCAAAGTGCTCAAAGTTGTCGAAGAAAAGTCTCGATTTCACCATGTAGCCTAGTTCGAAAACTCGAGACAAAACAAGACCCCTATAGAAAGCCACCGAACTTTGGTGTGATAAAGGAGAACAGAGTGTTCATCATCATAATCCATTGTCGGTTTGTTCCCCACTAGTGGGGGTGGCCGATTGTTTCCGCGCAGCAATTGTTTTAATCCCTTTTCTCCATTTCACCCTGTCCCTTGCATCTTCCTCCTTCAGTCCGACTTTTTTAAACTCATCCTTCACTTGTTGTTTCCACGTTCTTCTTGGACGACCGCGTTTCCTCTTCCCATCCACCTTTAGATCTAGTGCCTTTCTAAGAAAACTTCCTTCCTCCCTCCTTATCACATGTCCATACCATCTTACTCCATTTGCTCTTGCCAGTTGGTCTATGGTCTCTCTCATCTCTAGCATATCCAACAATTCTTCAGTCCTTTTTTCCCTTCTCGTTTTCACCTCACACATTGCTCTCACTATTGACCTTTCCGTTCTTCTCAGGATTGCCAGTTCACTCTCTTGCCAGTGTTCTGATCCCATTTGATCACAAACCACTTTGAAAAGACGATGATTAAGAGCATGTGCCCTGATAAAATTCACACATTCAACCACATGCTTCAATACTGCTTTCAAATATTCTGGAAGGGTTTTAGGCCTACATGCTAGTGCATGTCGATGAAGGGCACAGTGAGTATAGAAATGATGTTCGGTGCGCGTTTGTTTCACCAGAATTGTAAAGCCAGACTTAACACCGAGCATAGAAGGGGCACCTTCTGTGCAAAGTAAACTCACACGATTCCAGGATATATTATTTGTTGAAAGAAATTATCCATTTTTTCCAGTATCCATTTTTTCCAAAAATGTACCACACATAGGCTACGCTGCTGAAATGAAACTGGTAGTCTACTTGCGTGGAGATACCAATTTTTTAATAACTGAAAAAATGAAGTTTACTTTAATTTATTATTCAGTAAATTTACCCCCTCGGTAGGTGAAATTTACCCCCAGGGGGTAAATTTACCCCCGGTTAAGAACCCCTGCACTAGACAAACGTTTAGAAGGTTCCACTCTGTCTGAAGAGATCAAGGCATCTCTCAGTATGTTACGCTGTTCAGTAGACCAACAAGAACTTAATGATGCAAATGCTGAGTTAGAGAACAATGCCGATCTCAAGGTGCTTGTTGACTCCCTATTCGAGAACTTAGATGGTGCTCCACATGCAGATTTCTGGATTTCATTCTTGGAGATGGTAGAGATACTTACTCAAAATATCCATGCTATAAGGACAAGAAACCAAGTCCTCACTGAAGTTGATGCTTCCTTGGATACGTATCTATGATAACGATAGATATGGACGTCATCTTCCATATTTCATTGCAGTCCTGGAAAGTCTTCCCCATATCAAAGCACAATTCATGGAGAGTGGCATGTTTGCACAGTCAATGACTGTTGGTAAACCCTACTCATGTGTTGCCCTAAACATATGGATAGAGTCAACGATGAATAAAGGATCCAAGCTTAAGTCTGGATGGGATATTCTCAAGAATGAGAAGCAACTGCTGTCAAACACGCGGAATGTTAATAATGTCAACCGGATAAGATTCTGTGTCCATCGTCACGCAAATCACAAGAGGCTAGGTTCAAGAAAGCATGCAGATTGTGCCCCAAGTAAGATGAAGATAGATGAACAATCTGTGTAGGATATCAGTGCATGTCTCACCGAGTTCCGTGGTGATCCATTTGTCCAGTCAGATCAGACACTAAGATCCCGGCAATCTGATTCAAGCCTCTCCAGCTCTCTTTGCTGACCCGAAGTCTGCAAAGGCCGATGTAGAAAGGAGAGTGGAAGAATTTCTAAATGAAAGAGTCTACTCCAAAACAAAGTCCTTCACTGCTCGAATGCCACGTAGTAAAAGAGGTAATTTTGCAACTCAAGAAATCGAGAAGACAGGAAGTGAAAACCTGAAACAGGCAACTGAAGAAATGCAGAGTAAGGCATTTTCCTCTGTCATCAAACTTGTTGAGGCAAGTGATGGCTTAAGCATCGAAGACTTAATGCAGCATCGAGTAACAGATGAGTGCCTTTCCATATTTAATGCAAATGGTACTATGCGCAAAACGCAGAAGAGTAAGCTACAGGAAACGCTGACAATGACATCCATGCCTTACCCTGATATTTACACATGAATAGTAGACATTGGACTAATATGGCGTCTAACAACCGCTACTACTGAAGACAGAGAAAACGCAGATGGAACCAAGTTAACGTGGGGAGAGTATGGAGAGTAATGGATGGGGAGTATGGAGAGTAACTGCAATTCCAATCTATTAGTCCAACCCTCATCCACTCCTCACAACTTTCCTTTGGTGAAATTTCAATAGTTGCAAACTGTCCTGCCAGATTCTTTATACCATCAATGGTTGTACCAAATTTATCGATTGTCTTCGCATTTTTAGCCACAGTAACTCAAATGACGCCGATGGTAACATTGAGGTGTGATCTTGATAATTCAATTTTAAAATATTATTTGTTGATATTCCGAAAAGTCTACTTTGTTGAATTTTTATGATCCTATGTAACTAGATCATCAAACTAGATCAAACAACTCATCATTGATATCTTCTACCTTTCTTCCTGTAGCCTAACACCACAATGGTTCATTCTGAGAGGTTTATGTGTGAAACACCCATCGACAATTTAAACCAGCCTTGGTCAATTACGTGATCAGCGAACAGCCGCCATTGGTCACTTTTAAGTTACGGAATAGTTTAGCAAACAAAAAGTTTCAACCAAATACATTTCCAATGTAGTCACTACATCTTTGTAGCTAGGCACTTCATGGACGTTTTTTATTGTACTTGGCAAATGACGGATAGACTCTACCAAATGACTCTGCCATCTTGGATTTTAAGGTCAAGGGGACTCTGAATCATGAATTATGCCATCCTATTGTGTTTCTGACACCAAAATTAGTAAGAATTGAAACCAAAATTATCATTTTTGGCCATCCACGTCAATAAATAGTGCTTTATCAGTTTTTTAAGATGGCGGTGGCGGCCATTTTGAAAAAACGTCTAAAATAACAACGTTTCCGCCATTTTCGTGAGGTACATGGGAGCTTATTTTTTTTAGTATCAGTTGCCCTTGTTAAATTCACTGAGAAACTTTGGTATCCTAAACACGGTCACGGAACCTTTGAAAATGACTCTACTAATAGGCAAATTGCATTATATCAACGCATGCTGAGCTCTTCTCAGCATGCAGGGTTGCCAGGGTCAGTAAAGTTGCCAAATTTTGAAAACGAACAGTTGTTTCGAATATTGAAATTAAGAGAGCGAAGAGGTTCTGTTATTAACATTTTCAATTTCTACGCATAAATTCGTTGTTCCTGAAAGATTTCTGATTTCATCAGAATTGTAAGGCAGCAAAGCCGACATATTATACTCGCTATGTAACCTTCTCTGGCTAAAAGGTTTTCAATGAGCAACGTATTCCGTAGCCGAGTGCAGCAGTAATTGATATAATGGCCGATAGACAGTTAGACACCAGTGTTTTGGCCATTAGGCAGACCAGATGGAAACTATTGTGGCAGATTAGTGATACGATGCTGTAGAGGCCAGTTTGATGGCCGAAACATCGGTATCAAAACCTATCAAATCTCGCTGTACTCGGGTACTAAACGGTGAGTTTGTCTTGGGAGAATGTTGATTGGAATTGTTGCGTCAAGCGTGGTAGTTATTAGCGACTGTGATGTTTATTATTTTTGCACAGTGGGAACATCACAAACCTGTTAATTTGGCCTCGTGTTCTGACGAGCACAGAAGTCTCCAACATTGCACGACGCTGTCAATGTCCCAGGGATATCGCTGTTGCAACTACCCTGGATAGAGTAGAGCTACATGGAGATGTGTCTTACAGCATTCCGGACAGATGCCCAACTCTTTGATTCCATATCAGACGTTCATCAACATTTTCCTCATCAAGCTCAATGTGTTGCATTTGCAAGCGCTTTGTACATGGCGTAATTACGTGGTCGACTCGATTCAGTAAAGTTTTTAATGTCGTTTGTTTGAAAATAATTCAGAAAAATAACTACGTTCTAAAATTAACGTAGACCTATACATTTTTTATGAAATTTATGTTTCTGGAAATATCCAGTTAATTTAAATCTCTGCGAACGTAACTGTACTTTGTAAGATTAAAATGTATTAGAAAGAGTTTTCTCAGCATTAATAAAACAACGTTAGCTGTAGTAAATAGCTTTGTTTTACAAATGTATGCATTTCATATCACTTTTATTCCAATCATATTTTCCATTACTTCACATACTATGATAACGTGTGGATTCTTATATTCGCTGCAAATCGAACCTTAGTCGTATTTGCGCAAAATATGTAACCTGATGTACAATTAACCGCATTTAATTAAGTATAGCCTGCTTTGAAAACAATGTTAATTGCAATAAATAAATGATTAAAATATTTGTCTTTGCAAAGAAAAATTTCGTGTGATGTATGAAGTGAAGGTTACACATGCATCATTGTGTGTTATAAATGACACTTGTATTCTAGGACCGAACAAGGATTACTTTCTAGATACTAACTAGATATGGCATTAATTCAAAACTTAAGAGGTAGCCTACATGTTTCATCGTTGCATCGTCTCTTAGTAGGTCCCAGGCTAACAAAAGGTGGTTACATACCAAAATAAAAATAGAAAGTGAACCATTAATTCTATTATATTATTGCACAAAGACTGATCTATGCCCGCGTCAACCCAATCATCGACCCGCTCCTTCCAAAAGAGCAAGCTGGGTTCCGGCGAGGAAAATCCACCGTAGATCAGGTTACACTCTTAACCCAAGACATCGAGAATTGCTTTGAGACAAAAAAGAAGGCCGCGCTGTCTTTCTAGAATTAGATCTCACAGCTGCCTATGACACCGTACGGCATCGCGGCCTTACTTGCAAGCTGCTTCCTGACTGACATATAGTTCATATGATTATGGAACTTGACAGGAATCCAAGCTTCACCCTCACCACCGGTAGCTCACGGTGAAGCAGACTGAGATGCCTGAAAAACGGCATCCCACAGGGATCAGTCCTGGCTCCACTTCTTTTCAACATCTACATCCATGACCTGCCAACTAAGGTCTTCGCAAAATACGCTTATGCGGACGACCTGGCAATTCTCTACTCCACAAAGTCGTGGGAAAATCTAGAAGACACCTTGAGCCAGGACATGAAAACTCTCTCAGCTTATCTCCAGAACTGGCGACTGAAACTCAGCGAAACCAAAACTGTGGCAGCATCTTTCCACCTCCACAATCGGGAAGCTGATCGTGAGCTACAAGTCCAGAACAACGGAAAATCTCTGTCCTTCTGCCCCGAACCAAGATATCTTGGGGTGACACTGGACAGATCGCTCACATACCGACACCATTTGGTGTTACAGCGCAAGAAACTCACATCCGCGCTGCGCTACTCAAGCGCCTGGCAGGCTCTAGCTGGAGAGCGAAGGCTAACACTTTGCGTATAGCAGCCTTAGCCCTTGTCTACTCTTCAGCAGAGTACTGTGCACATGTTTGGTACCGCAGTGCTCACTGCCATAACATCGACACTGCTATAAACAGCGCCCTGCGCACAGTGACCGGAGGCCTGCGTCCCACACCATTGGACAATCTCCACATTCTCGCTGGCATCCAACCCGCTGAGCTTCGTCACGAAGAAGCCACTCTGTCCCTCGGTCGACGGGCACTGGAGCCTAACCAACCACCTTCTCCACCACAAGATCTCTGCTCTCCCAAACGAGCACCCCGTCGATTAAAATCAAGACACCCATTCGTGCCAGCCGCTCAACTTCTCATCAACAGAGCTGATGTACAAGACATCTCTGCGGCTACTTGGGTGGACCATAAATGGAGTTCTGAATGGAAGTCAAGCGCCACCAGACTCTATTCGTTCATCCGCGACGCCGACACACGCCTCATCGGCCTAACACTACCAAGACAGGCGTGGGTGCCCCTCAACCGTCTCCGTACGAGTGTCGAGCTTTTCCACTCAACCATGCACCAATGGAGAATGGCCTCTTCCTCCTCCTGTGAATGTGGTGCCGAGATGTCAAGCCACCTAACGGAGTGGAAGGTCTGCGTGTCATGGACGATGAAACCAAAGACTGGCTGCTCTCTTGTAGCCTTCCAGTGTAGTCCGGGAACATCGTGAATCTGGTGTGGTAAAAGGATAGACCCTCGGCCCCAGAGGCTCACACGACGACGACAATGATTGCACAGAGCAGTGCTTTCCAGTAGGATGACCTACGCACTTGTACAGATGAAAGAAATTATAATGCAGATGACAAACGTGGTGAGAATGAGACGGATGTGAATTCTTAATGATTTTTTTACTTTTGTGATGTGTGACATATTTACTTAATAAGATTACCATAACAAAGGCTTTGTAAAACATAGCTAAACATAAACATAGAGTTAGCACCTAAACTTTACTCAGCCCTCACAACATAACTGAAAAGAGGACAAAGAGAAATGTGAACAAGAGCTTCGCGAATCACACTAGAAGCCAACACGTCGACGGTGCACAGAGCACGCAAGATTAATTAAACAACAACCAATCAGAAGAGAGAATCAATAGTTTTACAACAATGTGCATTGTGCAATAATTCACCCGAGGCTGATAATATATTGTTAGCGATGGCCCTGTGTCTGATATCCTTGCTTAAAGCGCACAGCCCGAAAGCCAAACCAGCGCTACCGCTATTTGTGCGCAAAAGTTGCACAAGTGCTATGCTTAATGAGCTCACCACTCCACAAAGATGTGAAATTGATATATTCAAAGCCGATATCCAAAATCCAGTGACGTTCGGTGGCTTGAACCATTGGGAAAGCAACTTGGAAATATGTTGCAGCAACCCAGGTAGCAATAGTCGGCGTGCAGCTGGCGTCATCAGGGCGGCGAGCGCTCACATTGGCGACATCGAAAATCGTTAGCTGTAGGACAGCGCCTCACTGGCGAATATCGTCATGACTTTAAAGAAAAAAAATCATGACGATATTCGCCAGTGAGGCGCTGTCCTACAGCTAACGATTTTCGATGTCGCCAATGTGAGCGTTTTCTGCTAGCTTCGCGCCGTCGACTTTCGAGCGAGAGACGCGCTTTCGATTTTCGCTCGCTTTCCGCTGGCAACGCGCCGTCGAGTTTCGTCAGATGGTGTTGGTTTCGTACGAAAGGCCGAGCTTCGCGCTTGATTATACCGTTTAGTTGCGCTTGATTGAAGTCACGTGCCATTTCAAACACGCGGTTGATTTGATTTGAAGAGCCTGTTTGTCTGATCAATTGTCTTTTGCGCTTGCTCAGTTATTGGGTAGACTGCTGTACAATAAAGCTTACTTTGCACTTATTTTGGTGTACCCGGTTACGCCTACAGCATGTAAGAAAGTGTCGAAAGAGGGAACTGTGTCCTAGTCTATTGTGTTTTAACCTTAATTACATGAAGATTTAAGAAAGCTAACAAACGCTCTCTTTTTGATCTGGAAGAAAAGTTAGAAGAAGATGCGGATGTTTTGGCAGCCATTGTAAGTCACTGTACTCATTTGTTATAACTTACACTTTTATGCCACAAGCTACATGTGCGGTAGGCCATGTCGGAATAGGTACATGCAATCCTATTCCGACATGGCTACACCAGCCTTATGTCATGCAACAATCGATCAGTTAAATTCTAACATGATGTGTTGACAAAATATTTGTTATTGCACCTATAAAGTAACTGTTGTCATATTAGTTACATGTATGTTTTCGCTTTGCAGGTGGTAAACTACAGTAAATCATACTCAAAAAAGATTAGAACCTCCCAGACAGCAAAATCCGTCATTTTTACATTGATGTGACGTCTGCGGACATTGAACCAATGTAAAAATGACAGATGTTGCTGTCTGGGCTTTTAATTATTCAACTGCTCAGTTTCAATTTTTAAAACTTGTTTGTTTTGCTCTAAACGCTTCCACATGCATTTTGTGGGCAGAAATAACTTAGTTTGTAAAATAGAATCATGTTTATTAAACCAATTTATGATGATTTTTAAAGAATAACCTAACGATTGACCAATATATAGAACGTGTGGTTGTTTGGTTTGAGTTCACGATCTAGACTTCGCTTGTTACCTTGTTCAGTTCTAAACTGACTATTGAGTAACGTGTGGATGTTCATTTAACAGCGATGGAAAATAACAACGGTAAGAGGAAATGATTGTACGGAAACTGTGTGGAGAGTTATGCGACTTTTAATGAATGACGATCTGGCCGCTCAGTTTAATTGGAGTGAAAAAAACGAAAAAACTACCTTTCTTGATCTGAAAATAAAACAGTGTTATTTGGTAAGTTTGTATTTATATAATTGTATATTTAAGACTTAAATTTTAAGTTTAAGTAGTTTTACGATTTTAAAATGATCTTTCAAAGTCGTTTTACGATTTTGAAATTTAAGTAAGTTTTACAAACTTACTTAAATTTTAAGTAGTTTTACGAGCTACCGTCAGTAATACAGTAAGTCTGCAATGCTATTGCTAACACCATACAATCCATGCATACTACAATAAGATGGTGGAAAATGCCAGGCTTCTTTGTTTTTATGAATGGAAGTTAAATATAAATCAAATCAACTGAGGATTGACAAATTGGAAGATTTATCAAGGAATGGAATATTTTTCTGTAATATAAACGTTAAAATGTGACAACGTCCTGTAATATATCAGTTTCTACTATTTAGCCATGCCTTCCCAATATCACATGCGTGGTTGTTGTTGCAGGATAAAACACAGGATTCAGCAGCACCTTATCACAAAAACCAATTATGATCTACAACTGTAATAGCTGGTCTGTTACCAAAGGAAGTCTTGAAAGATTGGATGCCTGCCATCGAAGACATTTACGTGTCATAACTGGTCATACTTGGCCAAACAGTCTTATCTCGAACAAAAATCTCTACAAAATATGCAACAGTGAACCATTGTCTTGCAAGATCTCCACCATGAGATGGAACATGTTTGGACACATTCTGAGACTTCACCAGGACTCACCTCCCCAGAAAGCCCTTGAATTTGCAATAATTGGCAGCAAAAAGTACCAAGGCCGAACCGGACGTCACCGTACCAATTTATTACAACTGCTGAGATCTGACATCAGAAAAGCTGGCCTGGGATCCCTGCTCAGCACACCACATCTCCATCGATTGCAAAACATCGCAAAGGACAAAACAGAATGGAGATCCTAACAACCTTGTTGAAAGACTGATCGAAGCCAGCGGATGCCAAACGATTTGGCTACACTGGCGGCGGAGACAGTTACAATAATAATTATCACAAAAGATGTTTCAATAATGCTGAGTATTATCACTGATGAATTATATTAAACCCTCTCCCCCCGATGTGACACTAACGTAACGCTTTACATACCCCCCCTCCCCCCCCCGTCGAAGGCGTTACGTAATATTTGAACGTTTCCTAGTTACAATTTTTTTTATATTACTACCCGTCTTGCTACGTCATAAGGGGGCTTATACAGTACATTCAATTGTAATGAACCCCGCTCATGTCCTCATACAGGTTAAGGATACTTGCCATCGGTTCGATCCCTAATAATGAGTTAGTAGTGTAATTAAGTTGTTGTTGTGAGCGAAATTGTTTTCACAGAGAGCTCATATTGTATTATTACAGATGTGATTCGAAGGCAAGCCAAGGCGACGGACAAAGATCAAATCCGCAGTGAAGCGATATTTGAAGGCGGCTGGTGACAGAAATGAAAAAAAAAGAACCGGGCAAACAAAACTTCCGGCGCAGATAAAAATTCGGACGCTACATGAACGCTATCTGTTTTTTGATTGTTTGTTGACCTTTTAGTGTTCTCTTTTAACATCTTGCTGCGAATTATTATTTTTGCGTGCTTCTTAATTCGGTTTGCTTCCTTCGTACAGTAGTTGCATTTGGGGACAATTTTATCCCGACAAGCTATTGCCAAACACTGTTGTGCCGTCTATTTACTAATATTAATTCTTGTAGTGAAGTCGAGTTTAATGTTATGAATCATTTAATTAATATGTTTAATGTTGTTATTCAAACGTGTTTTTGGAGGGGTGTTTTGCCGCCAGTCCTAATCCCTAACATTAACCCGAACCAAAGCTCTTTGGCGTCAAAACGACCTGTTCCCATTTTTTTTTTATATTTACCTAATGGATGTCGGAACGCAATAATCACTCATGATTGTTGGTATACTGCATGTATCCTACGTGGATTTACTTTTTTTTTTCATGCAATGGTATGTTATGAGGGTTTGAATTTTGTGCTATCTGGCTTTGAAGGTTGCCAGCATGACAGCCACAACAGATGTGCAAACGAAAATGCGTTATGGTCGTCGTTCAGGCGCCCTTCCCTATAATTGTGGTTGCCGTGCTGGCAACCCTCAAAGCCAGACAGCACAAAAAACTCATTAATTTGAATTTCCATGCTGGCTACGTATTAATCTTTATTACATCATAGAGTACAGTGGAAGCAATAGTAGAGTTCTTGATGTTGCTGTGTATTTTCTTCCAGTGCCAAGGCCGGATTTAGCTGATGGGGGGCCCGGGGCACTTTTAGATCTGGGGGCCACCGTGCAAAAAATTTTTCGCGCCTACGGCGCGAAAAACCATCTCTACGTCTACAGTAGCATCAGTCCACTACTGCACAGCATTTTGCAAAAACTTTAAAGGCCAAAAGGAAAAAAATCACATTTTTTTCCTCATAGGGGGCCCTTCAAAAGTCGGGGGGCCCGGGGCAACTGCCCCCTCTGCCCCCCCCCTAAATCCGGGCCTGTCCAGTGCTGTGATTTTGACGTATTGCAATACCTATCATATATGCTTATATAATTATGATACTGTCGTATGTAGTACACAATTGGTTTCTAACCGGGAGTAAATTTTACTTACCCCTTACCCTAGGCCTAAGGTACTGTAAGTCTTGCAAGCAAACATTTTAATCAAACTCATTATAGTTTCGAAAACCAAGAAATTTTTTTTAATAGAATTTTTTGCTTAAAAATTATTGTTTTGCGAAAACTGTCAAAATTCACTTAACAGCTGCTGGGTTTTTACAAATAATCTCATGTTTATAGTCTTTAGCTTTGCTCTCACATGGCTTGGACTTGTAAATTGTTCTGTTATTTGTATTACAAATGATCAGAAAAACCGCCATTCATTATTACTGAAACATTTTTTAGCATTGTGTTACGAAAATGGAGCTGTGGTAAGACAGTGCATTAAAAATCTTCATTCTTTTCGTTGTTTTACATTCTTGAATTGCGTCTCGCTTTAACCACAAAAAGACAATTAATACACGAAATGCTTCAAAAAATTTTAGTGTTTTGTTTTGATAATTTCGCAAACAACAGCTGCTGCTGGTGGCCGAAAAAAAAGGGCTTCAGCAGGGCGACATTCGTCAGTCCAGCGACAGCGCGCGCAGCCGCAAAAACGTGCCAGTAAGTTTAGCGAAATTCGTTGGCGTACAGACAGCGCGCCGTTAACTAACTTGAGCGACTTTCGCGATCGAGGCGCTGACGCACAGCCGACTTTATTGTCGAATTTCGCCAGCGTTACGCCGGCTATGCGATGAGCAGATCGGTGGCGGCTGGATGGCGATTATCGCTAGCGCGTCGCCAATAACTTCGCTAGCGTGGAGCTGGCTAGACGCCAATCTTTGCTACTTGGGAAGGTAGTAGGCACGAGGGGCGTAACCGTCGGGCGAAGCAGCGGGGGGTCTGGGGGGCCTCCCCCAGAAAATTTTGAAAAACACTTCCAATTTGGTGCGCTCTGAGAGCATTTCCAAAACAAAATCTTCGGACTTTTCCAGTCCGAGGATAAAGATTCAATCAATCAAACTGGGACTAGTCTAGAATGTTGGCTGCTTTTTTAGACTGAGCACAAAAACTTATTGTCAATGTCATCTGTAAGCATTTACGACATGCATTGGACTGGTGCACTAGTAAAGAGCAAATAATTAGCCTATAAATTAAGCTAGTCCATTCTTGAAGAACACAAGTATGTTTGCTCTGAACTTGTGATGTCAGTCTATTGACCCAAAGAATTTAAAAAACACTTGTGCTGTTTCAGTACTGGTTGGTTAATGTACCCTTTGGAATTGCATGTCTTATTGTAGAATCTATGTTTTTTTTGGTAAGAGAACCAGCTTTATTTTCAGCGTACTCAGTAGCCTATAGTTACAAGCCCGAAAATCACTCATGCGTAGAGGCTGTATTCCTTTCGCCTGAAACCAAAAGCAGCCGCTATGAGATACGCATTGACGTCACTGGGAAAGCAACTTTAACCATAACACCAGATAACACATCTGATTGGCTAAGCAGCTGGTGTCGTGTTGCAAAACGATTGAGGATTGGATAAAACGAAGGCGTTTTTCAATGTAGGGTAAGCAATTTTGAAAGTTGATTTCCCTGGAGCTTCAGTGATGGTTTCTGACAAAAGCGTTTGCGTTAATTGGCATTTATAGGCAAGAAATGCGGTTTGGTGAGGACTTAGACTACTCACAAGCGTTACGAGTAATTCTAGTCACGAACACAGTAATTTTCAAGTTAAAATAGACTTGATAAAAATAATAAGAAGTTAAACCTAGAATTCAGTCATTATATTTTGCATAGTTTTCGCTCAGGTAAGCACTGCTTTCCTTGCTTTCCCTCACCGATCGTCACTGCAAAATCTCGTTCAAGCAAAAAATTCAAACTTAACATAATATGTATTAGCATCTAAAAGCAGCCTATTGAAATTGAACAATTTTAGGTGGTGGCAGACGCACGACAGTGACAGCTGTAATAGGCTAAGCAGATACTTGGTGTCAAACAGTAGGAGTTAAAAGATTAAATATACAGAAGTGGTATCAACTACACAATGGACGTATGCTAATCAGCTTAAACTTGTGCTCGCAGATAGGTTTTCAGGTAGCCACTTTAACAAGTCGAAATTCTGCCACTGAAATTGACTACAATGCAACCGCCAACCAATCAGAACGTGTTATAAGAGGCTACCGTCCAATTGTGACCCTTATAGCTCTCATTCAGAGAGTTAAGGCTTGTTTTGAACTTTATTTGGAAATTACAGAAGAAAAAGAGCAATAGCAGAGGTGAGAATCGAACACGCGTCAATGAAATGACTACTTTCTAGCCCTAACCCTAACCCCTAAGCCAACCAGCTGACAAAAAATCCATCGCTTAATTTGCTTTCTATGATCTTATTTTCGCAATTTTTTACGTCACTTAAACCGCAGCTTATGATTGGTTGGCGGTTTCATTCTAGTCAATTTCAGTGGCAGAATTTCGACTTGTTAAAGTGGCTACCAGGTTTTCAGCTTGCTGCAGAATAATGAAAAGGTTTCAATTTCAGTAATGTGTTTGGGGAGATCTACAAATTGAATAAAAACGTGTTTTTTATTGTCAGTGAAATTCATTGTCAGTTTATTTTTATAACTTTTACCTTGAGCATATTTTCTATGCCTTTATTCTTATGAAATTCTATCTTACAGCATTTCACCTGGAATCGCTGCAGAAAGAACAATCGATTAGGGTATACAATTGCTAAAAACCGGCTTTCACTCATTTTTTCAATGTAAACAGACTACGGTACACCTCTCAAAGTCGGTGGCTCTTGTTATGCAAAATCTCTAGAAAACCGCTTTCTTAGCTTCAATTAAAGTTTGATTATGGTAAAACTACCAAATATATATCAATAAGCATATTGTCACTAACACTAACTAACAAGCGGGGCCCCTATGAGACCCCGCTTGATATGTTAAGGGTTAATTACTTTGACTCAATTATTTATTACCTGACTTAATTACTTTCTTTCTGTCTCAAGCAAGATATAACGTTCGCGTTTTGTCGCTTTTACCTTTTTCTAGACCTTTGCTATGTTGACTTGTATTGTTTTCGCTGTGATGGTCAGAAATCAAAAACAATTGAACTGAACTGAATTTTTAGGATAAAGTGGAAATTCTTCTTGACTTAGCGCAAAGCGTATTTGTGTTTGTCAATAAACAAGTTGTTCAAGGCACATAATTATGCAAAATGGTAATTTATCACATTTTATCACCCTGCTAAAGTCCAGGCTTTAGCCTACCCGCAATGCCAATCGTGTTGCAATTTAGTCAGTCAGCAGAAGACGACCATCAATAACCTTCTGCTGCTTTTGTCAACGGCTGTGTTTCAAACACTGAACCAATGCACTTCTTCTTCCTTCGTATGAGAGGTTGTTTTTTTTTGGACTACATTTCATTGGGGTCAAATTTCCGGGCATTCTTCGAGCAGCCACTTGATTGTAGTCCTCCAGCGTTGACAGGCCAACTGCCCTTGGAAGAGTAAACATCGGGCAGTGGTAGAGGATGTGATCTGCTGTCTGTTTTTCTGCTAGGCTCTGCACCACAGTTGCATGCCGCAGATGTTGATAGGCCCCATTTGTGCATCAAGGAAGAGAAGGGCCCAACACCTGTGCGGAGGCGATTCAGCCGACCCAGGCAGGTCGTCTGAGCTCCTTTCCTGGTGGCATGGGTCCAGCGTCGGGAACAAAGGTGTGGAGTCTGGAGGTGTTGTCTGTCCACTCCTCTTGCCAGGTTTTGGTGGTCCTGGATGAGGCACTGGTGTTGTGTTCCAGCAAGGATTGTGCTTGAGCGACAAAGGGGCTTCTCGATTTGAGGCGTTTTTTTATTACCGATCTGGTGATGTAGCTGTGGAGCGCGTGATGTGGCTCCAGTGACCGGCGAGCCAGGGAGAGTGTGGAAGCTTTGCGGCGAAGCTCAGCTATCTTGAAACACAAGATGTCAGAACATCGAGACAGACACACATGTGAACGAGTTGCTTCGATTGGCACTTTCATGAGTGAGGAAGAGGGTGATGCTAATGTGCGTCTATGTGTATGATGCGAGAGTGGCTCTTTGCAGTCTACAAAGTAAAAATGATTTTTTGGCGTCTAATTTGTCGCCCACACCTAGCATACAGCCTTTAGTTTAACATATTGATGATAGAAATAAGGATGCAATAACGTAAAAAGTCCTTATAAACTACAAAATGTTTATAAATGGTTTGAATTGCTTTGTAACTTAGCCTACATTGACGTATTGAGGGAAAACGCTAATTATCCTGCGGTAACCCAGACAGCAAAATCCGTCATTTTGTCATTGATTTAACGTCTGCAGACGAATCTGTATTGAATTCAAAGTCTAAAAACGTTGAACCAATGTAACAATGACATATTTTGCTTACTGGGAAACAATGCTGCGGGTCTTTATCGCATTCCAAAAAGTTCTTGTTATTAAAAGAAAAGTGGAGATGCCGGGGATTGAACCCGGGGCCTCATACATGCAAAGCATGCGCTCTACCACTGAGCTACATCCCCATCTTGTTTTCAAATGAATGAAATGATCATTTTTAAACGGGTAATCGATGATAACAATCGATATTTTTTTTGACGTTTTCCGAAACACTCTCTTCAGTTCAGTTCAGTTGTTTTTTATTTCTGACCGTCATATCAAAAACAATACACGTCAACATACTGTTGCAAAAGTCGAGAAAAAGGTAGAAGCGACAAAACGCGAACGTTAAAACGTGCTTGTGCCTTGTGACGTGCGAGGCCACGTGCTTGTGCTTGCTGCTTACACATCAGTTCAAGTGGATAGCCTATAAAACGCTCTGAGTACGTAAGTAACATGCACGAGTCTTGGTGAATTTATTTGCACATAAACTTGGAGTTTGCTTCAATAAGTTTAAATAATTAGGCTATTCCTTGATTTTAAAGTTTAATCTTATTTTATTTTAACAACACTTGGTTGATTTCGTTGAATCTTTATCTTCGGACTGAAAAATCCTCTAAAAGGTTACAGCCTGCTCAGTGCCGTGTCAAGGGGAGGGCCAAAGGGGGCCAGGCCTCCGGGCCCACCATCTCAGGGGGCCCACAGATAATAGGCTTTTGCGTTTCAGTTTTTTTTCTCTATTCTCTAGTAGACTATTCCTTTCGATTGGTGGTGTTAGGGGTGTGATTGTCAGTTAATGTTGTTTCGATCAATGGTCTTTCGACTCTTCAGTCAATGTTTGTGGTTCACTACAATCTTAGTAGTTAGTTTTAGCATGCATGTTCTTTGCTCTCAGTTTTCTTTAATAGGCTTATTCTCTAGTATTTATTTTGATCAGTGGTGTTAGGGGTGTGGTTGCTAGTCAATCTTTTGTAATTGTCTTTTGGCTCTTCAGTCAATGATTGTGGTTCGGTGCATTGTTAGTAGGCTAGTTAGTTTTGACATGTATCTGCTTTGCTCTCAGTTTTTTGTAGTAGGCTATAGGCTATTCTGTAGTATATATTTTAAGCAATGGTGTTAGGGGTGTGGTTGCTAGTCAATGTTTTTTCAGTCAATGGTCATTCGGCTCTTCAGTCAATGTTTGTAGTTCTGTACAATGTTAGTAGTTAGTTTTAGCATGCATGTTCGTTGCTCTCAGTTTTCTCCAGTCGACCTATTTCCTAGTATTCATTTTGATCGGTGGTGTTAGGGGTGTTGTTGCAAGTTAATGTTTTTTCGGTCAATGGTCTTTCGGCTCTTCAGTCAATGTTTGTGGTTGGGTACAATGTTATTAGTTAGTTTTAACATGTATCTGCTTTGCTCTCAGTTTTCTGTAGTAGGCTATAGGTTATTTTAGTATTCATTTCGATTGATGGTGTCAGGGGTGTGGTTGCTGTTCAATGTTTTTTCAGTCAATGGTGTTTTGGTTCTTCAGTCAATGTTTGTGGTTAGGTACAATGTTAGTAGTTAGTTTTAACATGCATGTTCTTCGCTCTCAGCATTCTCTAGTATTGTTTTCGATCGACAGTGTTAGAACTTAGAAGTGTGGTTCGGTCAATGTTTTTTCATAAATAGCAAGCACAGAGGGTACAATGTTGGTAAGTGGAATCGGTAGAGGTAATGCTAAGCCCCTTTAGTATATGGCAATCAGGTAGGTTTATTTGTGCATGAGATTACAATAAAGTGGTTTAAACCTATCAGGCAAAACATAATAACCATCTTGGTGAAAGTGTTGAAATGTTCTTTTTGCTAAAGCTAATTTTGTTGCACCCAAAAATGTTTTGCTCTGGTTAACAATGGTTAACTAAATCTATAAACAGGGAATATATTTCCTGTTTATAGATTTAGTTAACCATTGTATTTTATTCAGATGTAGTTAAGTTGTATGTATATTATTCCTGAAGAGGACATCTTGTGATGTCGAAAACGTTCGATACTTAATTTGTTGCGTAGTTTTGTGTTTCTATATGTAATAAACTTGAAGATGTTAAACTTGATCACGTTACTCGGCTTCGTATGCCTATGGTTCAACAAGACAAACTCTCTACCGAAGCTCTATCATTTTTAATATGAATAGGCTACACCTCTCAAAGTCGGTCGCTTTTGTTGTGCAAAATCTCTAGAAAAACGCTTTCGAGTTTCAATTAAACTTTAGAGCATTTTGTCACTAACAAGCATGCTAAAATATTGCAATTCAATCCCAAGATTTCTTGCGATTAAGCTAGGTGGTGATAAAATGTCTTTAAAAAGCATAAAACTCTCGAGAGTAATATTTCACCATCAACTGCACAACTTGTTGAACTAGGCTTCATTGTTGAAACTGAATATTACAGAACAAAGATTCACTATTTTACATAAAATTCAAGTCTCAGATAACGAGAAGGTCAATGCAACAACCAACAAGACCAATATAAGACCATGCTGGTCGCAAGATCTCAGAGGGTTCCACGTTGTGGAGTGAAAACAAACAAATCCTCAGTTCTTAATCAGCTTCCAGCATCGTAACCTGAAGTGTGAAATCTTGTTGTCGGCATTGCAAAGAAAAGTCTTTCGCAATTCTTCAATTCCATGCAGGGCATGTTTCAATCAGTGAATAAAGTGACATTGTCTGATGATTGCTATTGGCTTACCACTGTCACATTGATTTGCGTATCTTTGATGGATATTTTAATTGATAAAAATATGCCTTTTCTTAAAAACTTTTTTGGTTCAACGTATATTTTATAGCTTTAAACGTTGACATAGCGGCAATCACTCCTTTGCACTACTTAGATCATATAATTTGAGCAAATGAATAATAGTTAGTTTAAAAGATAGTCTTTCCTTCTTCAGATTCTTCGGAAAACAAAGTTTTGCAAAGAAAATTGAGACGGATTTGATTGGTTGAATTTTTATCCTCGGACTGGGAAAGCTTCTTGCAGAGCTTAATCCTAGCAGTTTCGCATATTTGTAGAGGCTTTGAATCACTGACGCAGGCCGGGTCACCGAGATTGACAGAGTGAAGTTTCCGATTGTTGAAGTCTTGTTGCCGGGGAACTATTCCATCCATTAGATGCCGGTGAATGGAGAGCAGTCCTTAACGCGCTTTGCTCAAGCGCACACCCCGAGAGTCGAACCACCGCCGCTTGATCTTGAAGCTTCTTCGTTCCAGAAGTCAAGCGCTAACCAACTGAGCTATCGGAGCGGTCGGTGATGATCTGAATTGAAGCAAAGGAAATAATTTAGTGCTCTGAAATGTCGGGTTTTGCTTTGAATGAAATAAGTAATTGAAGGTTTTAGTTATGAAGGTATTTGTATATTTGTTAAGCAGGAGGTATGCTTTCAGAATGGAAAACTGGTTGACGTTTTTAACGTTCAAATATTTCAAGCTCTTAACGTTTTTGTTCAAGCTGAGAATGAGGTCAACAATCCCTCTGCTTGAATAAAGAAAGAAAAGAACTAGATCAGACAAAGATTAACCTGAGAAGTCAATTGTCGACTTTTCAGTAAGTTATAATTATTTCCTTGATTGCTCCATTGCTTGCTGTCTTTGAGAGGAGTAGTGAGATCTCAGTTTGTTGTTCTACTTTTTTGTCTACCACCTGGAATGTTAGCTGGTTAAATAAAACAAAAACGAGTATAAAAGCTGTGACATTTTTGAAACACCACCAGATTGGAAATAGTTAGTCGTTCTAGCAAAAAAAAAAAAATCTAGCAGCAACTTGAACTATGATTAACAGAGGAAGCGCGCTATCTTGCCAGTGGTTAAGGCTTGTCAGATGGTGCACGCTTTGGTCGTTCTCAGGTAGTGAGTGCTTTAATTGCTGTGTTTTCTCATAACAGTTTTTCCTTTAGTAGCCCACAGGTTTTTTACAGGTGATATAAAAGTTTGTTGAAGGATTGACGGGATGCCTTGCTTGTTTGTTCCCAAGGCAACCTCTTCTCATTTCTTCAGCTTGGCTTTATTTTGTGTCAGCTCAGTTATGTTGAATATGGTGCTGGTGGTTTTGAACAATGCAGGTTGACATTCAAACTTTCGACGTCTGTCTTGGTTTTTCCACTTCACCAACTTGTCATGCCACTTTTTTCGGGTTTGAGCGGCATTGCATCTTTTCCAGCATGTTTGTACAAGTGCTTAGGTACATCCGATATTTAAAGGAAGCACTATACGTTGCTTTTTGTCCGATGCCATTGCATCACTTTCAGCAATGGCTGAAGAGGATTTGAAATCATTTGCATCCCTCCACTTGGTCTTGATGATGTTGAACTACAGGGTAAGGTGCTGTTGGCAACTCAGCCCTTTACTTTGTGGTTTGTCATTTCCATGACAATCGGCATCGGAATTGCACTCTTCAATCTTCATATGAATTGTTTTATTGTCTAATTTTTTGTGTTTTAATCATGCCCATCTAGAGATGCGGCCTGATTTGTCACATTTTGCAGATTTTGATTACCCCTACTGCTAGTGTCTGACTGAAATTTTCTAAGATTTATTTACTTTTGCTTACTCGTGAGTGCATGAATGCTTATTGTTGCCTTGGTGAAGCAGAAAGGAAGTTTAAGCGATGTAACAATCTGACAAATATTTTCGTAATCAAATTGTCTTTGTTTTTTAACGTCTGATGATGTCAAAACCCATTGTGTCACAGCGGGAACACAATAGGCAAAACGTAAACATACAATTAAAAAAAAAATTCATTCAGACGGTCACTAAAAGTTGGCAAAATCGGAAAAATTCTGCAGAATGTGACAAATCATACCGTATCTCTAGGTAGCAAGGATTTTCCCAGTAATCTTTAAATTTAGCCAAGTTATATATATTGCAATTTGAGTAGAGAGGTAACTTTTTTAACCCTTTGTCCTGTGGGGGGGGGGTCGGGTGGGACTTGGCGCTTTTCAAAGCAATATCACTAAAGAACTACGCAATCCACACCTTTGAAATTTTTTGACTTTTCCTAAAAATTATTCAAGTATTTATTCCGCTTGAAATGGCATTGCTATTGTCTATAGTTTTAGAGATATAACATGATTTTCATAACATACTCGGATATTTTAGCCTGCTACTAGCTAGCCCTTTTGTTTTCTAATTATACGGATTAATAGGATTACTGAGCGCCGTCGTGCGTGGAACTGCGACGCAGATATCTCGTGAGTTGGCTTTGTTGTAAAGCATTCGACCGTAATGATTCCGCCTTTTGTTTGCAAACTCGAGTTTTGAGTTGCTTTGATTAATCTTTTAATTACATCTGGGTTTCTTTGAAATTATATCAGAGAGTAAGTATACGATAAGCCATGCTGAAAAAGATGTAATTTTACATAGTTTTCTATGGCCAATACATTTTGTTTCTAACTTATAACAAGAAGCCGTACGAAAATTTCTTGACAAAACTCAGTCTATCTCACAAAACAAACAAACTGATGTGGGAAGTTTTTTGTTGATTTCTTGTCGGAAAGCAACAAGGAGTGAGTTTTTGACCCGCCGATAAACTTCTGCATGTACCTTAGGGTGCATCATCTGCCCCTCATTTTTTTCTTTGATTTTCTGCAGTGGATTAAAATGTTCCTTTTTATGATTGTTGAAGATGTGCAACTTTTCAGAAGAATTCATTAACATCTAGGGGTACCACAATTGGATTAAATTATGTCATTTTTGTTATTTTGGGGTCATTTCGTGGCTACTGGTACAGTTGTGGAACCGTATGTGGTAGATTTTTATAAAATATTATATGTAGAATCTCTGTGCAATTCTGAGAAAAGTGATACCAATTTTACCAAAATCGGCCCACTACTTTTTGAGATATCGGTGATTGAAAATTGGCCCTTTTCGTGATCGCTCATGCTTAAAATTTAACTGCAAATTTTGTTTGACCTATTAGGCTATTATGAAGGTGTTTCAAATGGTAACTTGAAAATTCCAATGCATATGAGTTATCCAAAGTAAGGAGGTTCTGCAAAGATATATTTTTTGTTTGTTGTTATATCACTACAGGCCACCAAGTGGCTAGTTTCACACATGACTATTTGTGATCATTCATGCATGACGAAACTTTAATCGCTTATAGCAAAAAACACTCTACTTCGATTTTTCTGCAACTTGGCTTAAATGAAAGATAATATCCTTGGCTTTCTAGCTTCCAAATATGAAGTGGGATAATTGAGTAGAAATGAGGTAGTTTTCTGTAGTAAATGTACCATGCATTTTTTAAAGTGAAGAAAGGATAGGTAGAACAGTTTAAACAACTGACTGAGGGGAGACGTTAAAACCAATTCCGTGGCCGGTTACAACGTCTTATACAACAGTTACAACGTTAAATTGGGATTCTCATGAATTAGACAAACACAAACTGAATGGGTTCCGGAAGCTCCTACCAAAACGCACCATTTTGGCCTTAATGTGCAAAATTTTGACAAACCAATCTTCATATCTGGTTTTCTCTTTTTTAAAACTCCTGATACAACTCATTTAGTGTCACCAAAACCAATCTTCCAAAACCTCAACCACGTCGACAAAGGGCTTTCCCTCAAAGATTATTGATTCTGTGTTAAAGTTCTATGAAGATGATGAATTTAGTAGGTTACTTCCAAGTCAAAAGGATAAAGTGTCTGTGGGCAAAAAATGCTATCAACAAAACAGATTGGTTTTGGTGACACTAAATGAATTATTGTATCAGGAGTTTAAAAGAGACAATCAGATATGAAGTTTGGTTTGTCAAAATTTTGCACATTAAGGCCAAAGTCGTGCGTTTTGGCAGGAGCTTCCAGAACCCATTCAGTTTGTGTGTGTCTAATTCATGATAATTCCAAGTTACTGATAGAGGCGGGAAATTTGGCAGAATCTTACAGACTTGCTTTCTTTAATGGTATGTGATATTTCCTCAAGAGAATGCATGTTTTGCAAGTGCGACCAATGTCCATCTTCAGAAGTTTTGAGAAGCCACCTTAACTCGCTGTTTGAGGATCATGATGAAGACATCACTTTTAAACAGTGGACAACAGTTGATAGAGCAGAAATTGTTACGATGATCACAAGTGTTTCAGATTTCATAGAAACCTTGATTGAGAAGCTGGTCTAACTTCTTCCACATAGTTATGTGTCCAAAGCACAATCAAATTGTTACAAGCCCAGAAAAAAATTTTGCAAGAAGGTGATGTTTTGATTGCAATGGACTTTTCAGAGAATTATTCCTTTCATGTGCAAAATGAAATCCAGGGCTTTTACTGGACACATGCCCAAGCAACTGTGCATCCAGTATTTTGCTATCACAAAAACACCGACTCCGACATGGTTGAACACTTATCCCTTTGCATTCTATCAGACATACTGGTTCATGACGTGCAAAAGGTGTATTACATACAAATTGCAAAGTTTAAACGTCTTGTCAAATTTATCTTGTCGTGCAATGGCTGGTGCTGGTTTTTAGCACCGTGCCAAGTCAACGCACCAACAAACGACTTGCGCTTTATTGCAGTCTTACACCAATACAAAGAAGAAGACAAGCTGGTAGCAGAGGTAGCGCTCAAATATTTCATGCTACACACATGGTACTTGTCTGGAGAACTTTCTCCCTTAGCCCTTTTCAGCACCAAGACACTGCCAGCTAAGAAAGCAGCAATGGCAAGAGCAATACTGAAGAAAATGAAAGTTTCAGACAGCCATTAAAAAGATTTGTAGAAGGTTTTGGAAAACTAAGGTTGATTCCAATGTTGTCAGCCACCAAGTTGGCTGATCTAATCAATGAAGATGCCTGGTTCCTTTTTGCAGCACTAAAACTTGGCCATTGTACAAGTTTCATGGACGAAGATGTTCTTCAGTGAGACAGCTGTCCTTCATATGCAGCTTGCTGCACAGTTGTAAGGCAGCTGAGAGTAGTGAATGATGCAGCTGAACGGGGCGTCAAGCTTGGATGCAACTATGTTTCATCGGCAGAGTCTGAACAAAGATTCCCAACTGTTCTGCAGACTGTTGAAGGCAGCTATCGGCAGCGTCCGAATTTACGGAAGAAGGAAATGAACAACAATGTTCAATGGATACTGCATATTTTGTTGAGCAGGCAACTGTGCCTTTTCTAACTGAGTTATTTCAATTCGGAAAATACAGAATTTTGCAAATTCGGCAAAACAATGTGCATTTGTTGGTGTTTTGTGACCAAAACAGTGAATGTTAAAGTTTAGATAAAGTTCAGCGAATATTTTTTTGCAATATAATGATCAAAAGGTGTGCAGTTAAGAGAGAAAAACCCTAAAATGAATGATTTAACGCTTTTGGACTAACGGTACATATGTATACCACAGACATGCCATCTGAAACAAGGCTTTTCACATTTTTCGCTCGACGTCTATATGTCAAAAATTCATTCGCGATGTGGTACCCCTAGATCCAAATCATTTCGCATAAAACTTCACAGGTGTGTTTACTTTGACAAAAGGAACACTTTTGACAACTGCAGAACAAAACTTAAACGAAAAAGGGCAGATGATGCACCCTAATGTACCTGTACACTTATATTCACATAAATATTTAAGGATGTTGTTAAAACGTTTTTATAAAAACGAGAGGTTGAAGGATACTGAAAAGAACTTGACATCGTCTATCTAAACTGCTCTGCTTTTGTGGAAAAACACGCGCAGCGAAATTGTTGTGCTTTGACAAACATTGCACATACTGTATTGTCAGCAATGAATCTTTACCTAAATGGTAATTTTGCAGTTGCTTGAGAGATTACAAAATTATTTTTTCTCTACGAGGATTGAAAAGTTTTGATATATCTCAGCAGAAACACTATTAGGACCAACTCAATAATTTCAAACTTTGTTTTCAAATGTTGATCTTCAAAAGCTTATTTTCACAAAAGCTTACCTCAAAAAGGTGTAGGCATATATCATTTTCCCAATAAATTTGGATGTTTATGTCATTTGGAGCAAAGTTGTTTGCTTGGTTGAAAGAATCTGAAATCAATGCCTTGTTTTTGTAACGTATCGCAACGTAACCTATCAGTCAGCCGCTTTTGAGCCTTTTTGTTTTCGAATACATTTCCGTGACAAAAGATTGGCTTTTGTAATAACGCCATCAACCGCGAAGTTGCATTCTCTGACTGCATCTAAAACGCGATACCATACTCAGCAATTTTTCTAAAAAATTGCTGCACGAAATACATATCTGACAAAATAAGGGAAATATGTTGAATTGAATTATTTTTTATACGGATTGTTTTCCTTGTCTCCTAAAAGTAACTAAAAAAAAATAAAAACGATTTTTATCGTTTGGCATAAAAATATGATATTGAGGTTCACCTTGGTTTGCATGATGAAAAATGAAAATCATAACAAACAATTGCTCGAAGTGATTTTCACAGCTATTTGATCCTTCACGATGATATCAATTGTAGTTTCTATTACATGAAACCTGTTCAAACTAATTTTTTTTAAAACTGTGGTTGATTCAAGAATATAATACTTTGTAAATATAACTTACTTCATTTTTGTGTTTTTACTTCGACTTTTTCACAAGCAAGACTTTACACAAAACAACTTCAGTGTGAGTCTACCCAATAATGTCGATAAGTTATTTGCAACGTGAGTCGATTGACCAGAGTAGCCTCAGTGGACAAAACTTGATTACTTTTATCAAAAGGTTTGCACATAGGGAACAGCAATCACTTTGTTTCAAATCAGCAAATCACTTTTTGTCACTGGTTCAACGTCTGAACTAATATACAACAAAATTGGTTTTCTGGGTCTTTGGTTCGGAAAAACATCATTATGATGTATTGTTACGTGGTCTATCAGCCAGCAGTAGTTGATGCGTCTTTTGTTTTTGGTTATGTATCAATTACAAAAGATGGCTTGTGCAGTAATGCCGTCAACCGTAAACTGCATCTAAAAAGTTATTTCAAAATTTGAAGAGAAAGAAATCTTCTAATGCGTAAGAAATAGCTTGACACAAAATGCATGTCCAACAAATTAGAAAAACATGTAGAAAACCTTATCTTGCAAATCTAGTTGACAACATAAAAAAGCCGTTTCAATCGCTTAGACATAAACGTGCATTTTCAAAATATCAAAAACCTTCAATTTTGCCGAAGAAAAAAGTCAAAATTTTAGTGATTTTTTTGTATGATAATAACAATCAGCCTAAAAAAGATTTTTTTGCAAGATTTGATATCTTGCTAAATGTATTTATTTTTCCTATCGTTATGCCACGACTTTGAGTTTGTCACGCAGAACGGGAGTTCCCTTTGGCAATGTACAAACGATCTTTTCTATAGCCTACCAATACGATTTGACTAAACGATTATTATCACTTCACTTTATCAAAATTGTTGCAAAATTATTTCATTCAAAGTGATCATTGTTGGTAGGTATGGAAACAAATCAGTTTTGTAATGCATCGTGACATAGTTTATCAGTCAGGAGTTCTAGACACTTTTTGTTTTTGAAGTGCATGAAGGTCCAAGTTGGAACGAGCTCCTATCGAAGCAAGTAACTACCTTTGGATAGGTTGTGGTTCAAACACCATGTGACACCAATAGGCTACCTTTCTTTTCTGTATCAACCGCTAGCTAGAAAGCAAATCAGATACTTTTACATCAATTCAACGTCTCTAGACGTTGAAACAATGTTAAAAACAAATAAATAGCTCCCTGAGATGTGCTGTAAACTGCAAAGTGTTTCTTGATCATGTATAACCAAATTGGACAGTATGAGTGTGAAAAGAAAACTGAACTGAACACAATTGTTACAAATAAAATGTTTACTAAAGCTCATTGCTTGATTTAGTTTTAATATCAAGCGATGACAGTACATTTGAAAATGTGTAGACTATAACATATGGCTCAAAAATGACTTGAAACAGTTTATTTTGCCGTGATTTTGTCTCATTCTCTGCAAATGTTGAGACAAAGCGAAAGATTTTTGCAATGCCTCGGGCAAAACAACAAGCAAACGCAAGTCAGACGCCAATTACGATTTCATTGAAGCGTGGACGACGTCCACGCGTAAGAGATTAAAATCCAACACAATGGAATTATCCCGTCACACTCAATTATAAAGTAATTAAGAAACGATTTCTCAAGTCAAATAAAAAAATATGACCAACCATCAAATTATTTGATATTTCAAGTTACGCTGTTGAACAAATTGCAAAAGATTTTCGATGCTATGTTGTCAGATAAATTATCTGCATCATGTGAAAATTTGATTGATCTATTTTGCGTAGTTTTTGAGTTACACGAGCTGAAAGTGATAGTGTCGCACCGACCCCCCCCTCCGCAAGTCAACTGGCCAAAATACGTCACAGGAAATAGGGTTGCCATAAACAGACATAACTCATATTATATATATTGTTCTTTACACAAAAGCCACAGCTCTTTGAAACTTTCTCGGTTGAGCGATATATATATGTTCATCGTTCTTCCAGACAGTTTCATGGAGTTTTAGTGACATTCGTATTTTACATTTTATTATTTATGTTGCACTTTCAACACTATTTTGGTTTTGTAACTTACCGGGTGCAAATTCCATCTCATAATACAACTAGCATCGCAATAATTGCTTTTGCTCGGACATTCTTGGTGGCAAGTGGTTTTGGAACATGGCCTGGTTCATTGGTATTTTAATTTTCAGTTCCTAAACTACGAAACTATGTAAGCTGTTCATGCCAGCCGTCTAAACTAGTGTCACAATTCTGACAACACCCTTCAAGGGGATGTGGCCTTTTTTCTACTAAACGTAAACTATATGGTGCATGTTGATGTAGGTACATGTTTGGTTTTTGGGTTTTTTGGTTTTTGAATCTTTATCCTCGGGACTGACAAAGCCTTGATAGTTTATTTCTGGTAGTTTCGCTTACGTGTAGAGGCTTGGTTACCGAGTTTGGTAGAGTGAAGTTTACCGATGGTTGAAGTATTGTTGCCGTATAATTATTCCATTCAATAGGTGCCGCTAAATGGAAAGCAGTTCTGAAATGCGTTGTTCAAGCGCACACCCCGAGAGTCGAACCAGCGCCGCATGATCTTGAGCTGGGCACGTAACCACTGAGCTAACGGGCGGACAACAGCGGAAACACTTTCCCGTCCCCTTATATGCCCAAAACAAATTGCATCTTTTTCAACAAGTTTGGCGCCTATTTAACAAAGAAACTTTCTATTGTTTCTGGTTGCAGCCGTGTTAATGTATTTTCTTGAACAGGTGAATGTTTATGGGGATGTGATAAATTAGTCGTGTTTCGTGGTTTTGGAACAACTCGGCTCATGGGTAGTTTGTTATTCATGCGCCTAGTTTGTCTGAGACAACTACATCGTTTGCAACAAGTAGGCTACCTTCCTTTATTGTTTGTGCAAGTGCTTGGGAACATCCGAGATTGACGAGAAGCAATATCCGTCACTCTCGTTTTGTCGAATGCAACTGCATCACTTTTAGAGGATTTGAAATCATTTGCATCCCTCCACTTGGTCTTGATGATGTTGAACTACAGGGTGGGGTGCTGTTGGCAACTCAGCCCTTTACTTTGTGGTTTGTCATTTCCATGACAATTAACATCGGGAATTGCACTCTTCATTCTTCAGATTCATTATTTGTGGTGTCTTTTAGTTTAGCCAAGTCATATATATTAGTTCTTAATAATAATAATAACAGTATTTATACAGCGCCACATCCACAATCAAACTATGCTCCTCGGCGCTGTACATGACAATAGTGATAATTAATACGGTGGTTTCAGTCATAATGTTCATTGAAATAGAACGTTTTCAAGCGAGCTTCGAATTCATTTTAATTTTCAGCTTCTTTTACACAAATAGGCAAACAATTCCAGCAACTGGCAGCAACAACTGGGAAGGTGCGATTTCCATATCGTGTCTTACATGAAGGGTTGCACAAGAGCAATTGATGTTGAGAACGCAAAGTTCTGGCAGGTTTATAATGAACAAGCAAAGTGTCCAGATAGTTCGGAGCAAAACCATGGAAAACTTTATAAATTAATAGACATATTTTGAAGCGAATACGATACAATACTGGAAGCCAATGCAGGGATTTTAGTATTGGAGTGATATGCTCACGTTTACGTGTTAAAGCAGGGGTGTCCAACCTTTTTGGCCAAAGGGCCACATGTAGTTTACGAATGGTTGCGCGGGCCACTTGAATATTTACTGCTAATTTGTAATCTTAAAAATGACTGTCTGATAATTTCTAATTAAAACCCTCACACCCAAATTCTAATCTTAGAAATGTGTTTGTACATTTTATGGGTTATATAAGAAGAGTGAAGTTGATTTTAAAGTGGTTTAAGGTTTTTAGTTGATAGCAAGCCAGCAGCAAAACGTAAAAAATGGCAAATTGGCAATTAACCCTTCTGATGTTGCCGGAACAGGGAGTTGCGCGTCCCGTAATGTATTGTCCGGCTGTCCCTAGGTTCATCCATGAAAAACTTGCTCGCACAAGTAAGTGCTGCCGAATATTGAAGTCACGAAAACTGCCAATCTATGAATCCTCTGATCTTTTTCTTAAACCGTAGCCTAAGTAACCATCAACCCAACCAAGACCAATTTCAGCACAAGCTCAACCATCAACACCAAAGAAGTTCATTTATTGGAAACAAATCAAATTTCAGAAGAAAAAAAAAAAAAAAAAAAGATCAAATCTGGACAGTTTATTGTACGCTACCGGTACCACTCCATTTTTTGTTTGATTTTAGTTTATTATTCTATTAATTTGTAGTTCTGCACATTTTTGAAGTAATCAGCTAGGTCAAGACTGACTAATATTTTCCCCTGTTTCATACTTTGTGACGTAATAATAATATTTTTGAAATCTTCACCTTCCAAACCAGTGTTTTTTTTTCTCTTGTTTTACATTTCGTAATCCGACATTGATTGATATCATAAACCGACTAAATTAGGCTTTATCCTCGCTGGTCTTAATTCTCTTTTTACGCTGCATATTTTTAATCAGGTATCATTTTAACTCAATTCATTTGTTTCTATAGCCTACTACTACTTGACGGAATTTTGCCCTGAGTTACCTTTCATCAACTAAAATAAGTACCGTAATTTAATTTTGTTCCTAGTTTCTAATTTAAATTATTACTTGCAGTGCCTAGTCTATCTCCAAAATCCTTGCTAAATTAAATATTTCATAACGCAATAATACTGTTTTGTTTATTTTCTAAAGTGTTTCTCACGCCACTTAAATCAGACTTGTTATTTGTTCTTTTTCGATGCTTGTTGGTCACCGTCCTATTTCGTCACACATAAGTGAATTCTTTGATTATCCTGACTACAAGTTATAAATGCAAGTGTTGGTGATTTTTCTTTTTATCTGTTTTGTTGCAAAGTCATTTTGTAACCTTTCGTGTCCTGCGTTATTGGTTGTGTATTCATCTGTTGGTCATACTTTGTTTGTTGCAATGTCTGCGGATTGTAAAAACTTTTATTCAAAAAACCCCTTCCCTTTAACTAACAATATTAATGGGAACCAGCTTCGATTTTACATGTAAACATGAGAAGCCTAGTTGGCAACTTTAAAAAATTAGAATCACTGCTTGTCGAAATGCAGGAAGCACCGAACCTTATTGCTGTGTCAGAAACCTGGCTAAATGAAAATCGATTGCAATTTGTTAGTTTGCAAGGCTATAATTTTGTCCACTTTAATAACAAACAAACTGATGCTAAAATACAAGCAGGTGGTGTCGGGCTATACGTAAGCAGTTCAATAAAGTATAATCAAATCAATAATTTAAGTTTAAACTTACAAGAATGTGAAGATCTCTGGGTGGATATTACTTTATCAAACAGTAGACAGTGCACAGTTGGTGTAGTATACAGGCATCCCAAAAATAAGTTAATTGAGTTTCAAAACAAATTCTGTGAGTGCATTGATTCGTTAAATAATTTCAAAAAAGAATATTACATATGTGGTGATTTTAATATTGATATGCTAGCCAAGACAAAAAATTCTGCTATAAAAAATTCCTGTGATGCATTTCTCTTTTTAGGCTGCAATCAATTAGTGCAATGCCCAACCGTGTAACTTCCACAAGTTCAACTTTAATCGATTATGTGTACAGCAACGACCAAACAAATAAAATTCAATGCCATGTTCTTATTCACGATGTTTCTGATCACTTTCCAATTGTAGTTGTGATAAACTCTATAAAACCTAAACAAGAAAAATATACACAAAAAGTAAGGAATATGAAAAACTTTGTTGCTGATGAATTCGTTTGTGATCTTCAAAATAGCTTGACCAACAATTACACAGAAAGGAATGATTCAGTTCATAGCAAATTTCGTCATTTCATCGACACTTTTAATGACACTTTAAACAAGCATGCACCTTTACGATTGTTGTTTCGAAGAGAAAGAAAACTCAAGACCAAACCATGGCTAACAAAAGGAATTTTGAACTCCATCAAAACTAAAAACAGACTATATCACTTAAAAATAAAAGACTCAACAAACACTTCTGCACAAGCAACATACAAAAAGTACAGAAATGTACTTACTCATACCAAAGAGCAAGCAAAAAAATGCATTACAGTTTTCTTATTACGCAAAGCAAGCACAACACTGGAAAAATATGGAAGACCATAAATGACACCATCAAGTACAAACATAAGCACACAGCTTACATACCAGAAGAAATAATTAGCACTGACAATAAACAAATATCTGACCCTGCACAAATAAGTAATTGTTTTAATGATTATTTCACAGAAATTGGTCCTTCCATGGCATCTAAAATCCCTCTACCGTCTCCTGGCTCATTACTTAAATTACAAAGTGTCCCATTCTCCTTTTTCCTAAAACCTGTCAATCAAGAAGAAGTATTAAAACATCTTAATAATCTTTCTGTCTCCAAAAGTACAGGACATGATGGAATTTCTATAAAATTTGTCAAACTATCCTCACCAATAATCGCCCCTTTCCTCACCAACTTATTCAATGAGTGCATTGATAAAGGTGTATATCCTGACGTACTAAAGGTCGCTCAAGTTACCCCAATCTTCAAAAGTGGCTCCAGGAAAAATTGTTCCAACTAAAGACCCATATCACTATTATCCCCTTTCACCAAAATATTCGAAAAATGCCTGTACGAACAAATGTACAATTATCTCACAAGAAAAGACCTGATCACACCACATCAATATGGATTTAGGCCACAATATTCCACTTCGTTAGCTGTGTCAAACGTTTGTGATAACATTTTAACTAACCTAGATAATAAAAATACAACTTGCTCTGTATTTCTTGATTTAGCTAAAGCCTTCGACACAGTTGATCACACTATTCTCATACAGAAACTGCAAACATATGGTTTTCGAAGCCTTCCATTACAATTGTTAAAAAGCTATATCAGCAATCGTCTACAGCACACGGTCGTCAATGGAATCTCTTCAAACTCAAGACAGGTTACCTGCGGTGTGCCCCAAGGATCGACATTGGGACCCCTTCTTTTCTTACTTTATATAAATGACTTACCAAATTCAACAAACATGAATGTTAAACTATTTGCAGACGACACCAATCTTACGATGAGCGACAAATGTGAAATAAATTTGCAGAACAATGTGAATGCCGAAATGCAAAAAGTTTACAACTGGTTGAAGCTTAATAGATTATCGTTAAATTTCTCAAAAACTGGATACATGCTAATAACAAATAAAAAACAAATAAAAAATTTTAACATTAACATTGGTAACACAAGCATTCAACAAAAAGATCAAATAAAATACCTTGGCGTTTACATAGATAACAAATTAACATGGAAATATCACATAGACAAAATTTGCGGAAAAGTAGCAAAAGGTTCATGGGCGTTGCTAAAACTCAGAAATTATGTCAACACAAACACTTTAAAAGATGTGTATCACGCTTTGATTTACTGTCATTTGCAATATTGTATATCAAGTTGGGGAAAAGCCTGTGACAATGTACTGGATCCTTTAATAAAATTACAAAAAAAGGTTATAAGAATAATTACGAAACAAAATTATTATGCTCACACTAATTTTTTATTTTTCAAAATGAACATCTTGAAACTAAAAGACATACATAACATTGAAGTAAAAAAACATATGTACAAAGTTCATATGAATCAGTATCCGTCTACGTATTGTGATTTATTTACAAATGCTTCATCCATTCATCAGCATAACACAAGATATCAAACAAGCAACAACTATTTTATAAATAGATCAAACACAGAATTTGGCAAAAAGTCCATGCAGGTATTGGGACCGATGGTCTGGTCAGAGGTTCCAAGTAGGCTAAAAAACTTACCATTTCATTGTTTCAAAAAAGAGATCAAAACGTTAATTTTACAAAGCTACAGTGCATCGTAAGTGATATGTTATGGAAGCCAACTTGCCAGTTTCATTATTATGCAATACAATGTTCAGTCGGAAACTTGATTAATCTCTGCTTGCTTCTTGGAATTTTGTGTTTAGGCCTACGTGCCTACGTTATCTTAAATATGTTTTTTTTTTTTTTGGTGCGTATGTTGAAGCGCGGGAACGTTTTAACGTTTTATTTTTCTCTTGTAATCTTATTTTAAATGGCAAAATCGTCATTTCCGTAGGGTGGCAATTGACTTGTAGACCGTATGGTCGTTTCGTTGTCTCCCTGTCGGTATGGAAACTTGTGTAACTTTGCATTGTGTACATTAATTGCATATTTCAAACATGTACCTATGTTCCTGTTACTGACAAATAAAACATTGATTGATTGACTCTTGTCTTGAAGCACCAGTACTTATGTGTGGAAAAGGATGGACGTAACAATGTGGAAAATGTGATGCGTAACAATGTGCATTGTGATACAATAAAATTAGCTTGAACAGTTGCGCACCCCATGCACCAGGGATTATAGAGTAGGTTAATAGAGAAAAAAAGCAAACAATAAATGCCAATTTATCGGAATGTAAGTTTGCCATAAATTACGTTGGCAATTGAGTTGATTATATAATACATGTCATTTCGAAAAATATTACGCGGGCCACTCAGAACCTTCTCGCGGGCCACATGTGGCCCGCGGGCCACGGGTTGGACGCCCCTGTGTTAAAGTAATTAGCCGAGCGGCAGCATTCTGAACTCTTTGAAGACGCAAAATAGTACAATGTGGAATGTTATTTAACAATGAATTTGAATAATCAAGCCTGGATGTTGCAGGTGCATGAGTTAAAGTTTTACAAGCATCAACATTTATAAACTGTCTGACGGAACCAATATTTCTAAGATGAAAAAAGCAAGATTTAACAGTGGAAATGACGAAGTTTTCTCAACACAAATGTTGAGAGAACTTTAGAAGAAGAAAGATTGATATTACTCAGGGTAAGGGTCATGTCGTTAAACTTTGAAATACACAGTTTCGGAGAAAATACAATAAACTCACATTTTTCTTGATTCAGTTTCAACATATTATAAGACATCCAATTTGAGATATCAACCATACATTTTTGGAATTTTCAAAGCCACATCTTTTGAAACTTTCTTAGATGAGCGATGTGAACTATTTATTTTCGTTGCTTCTTGTGACATTCGTATTTCAGATGTTATCATTTTATATTCCTAAAATAGCACTTTGGTTTAGTAACTTATCGAGTTTAAAATCCTACACAACAACTAGAATCGCAGTGGTTGTCTGGTAGATGTTTAGATATTTTTAGGCTATAGGAGATAGCCTAAATGTTTTGGAACATCTCTATTTACATTTTAAGTTTTTAGTTCCTAAACTGACAAAAAATGTGAGCTGTTCGTCACAGGGCCGGATTTAGCTGATGGGGGGCCCGGGGCACTTTTAGATCGGGGGCCCCCGTTCGAAAAAAAATTTTTGCCCCTGCGGCGCGAAAAACCATCTCTACGTCTACAGTAGCATCAGTCCAGTACTGCACAGTATTTTGCAGAAACTTTAATGGCCAAAAGGAAAAAAACAACACAAAATCACTTTTTTTTTCACATAGGGGGGCCCTTCAAAAATCGGGGGGCCCGGGGCAACTGCCCCCTTTGCCCCCCCCTAAATCCGGGCCTGGTTCGTCAGCTATCTAAACCACTGTTTCTCGGCAGTCGAGTGTAGCAAGAACTCACCGATAGACACGTGTTTCACCCCTGAGGCTGGACACGTTCGCTGTTTTATAGTGAGTAGTCAGGTAGTGCTGACCCCAGGAAGATCGCTCCTTCTCAAAAATGTTCTCAACAAGATGGGAAAGTAATGTATAGTTATAATTTTGACAACACGTTTCAAAGGGATGTGGCATTTGTTTCCACCAAACGTGAACTACAAACATTTCATTGGTGCATGTACAGTAGTGCAACTGCATCACTTTCAGCAATGGCTAAAGAAGATCATTTGCATCCTTCACTTGGTCTTGTTGATGTTGAACTACAGGGTGAGGTGCTGTTGGCAACTCAGCTCTTTACTTTGTGGTTTGTCATTTCCATGACAATCAGCATCGAGAATTCTACTCTTCATTTTTTTAATTCATTGTTTGTAGTGTCTTAGTTCAGCTAAGTTATATATATTCGTTCTTTGCACAAAAGCCACAGCTCTTTGAAACTTTCTTAGATGAGCGATATATTTATGCTCCTCGTTCCTTCAGATAGTTTCATGGAGTTTTAGTGACATTCGTATTTCAGATGTTATCATATTCTTAAAGTAGGACTTTTCAACACTGTTTTGGTTTAGCAACTTATCGAGTTTAAATTCCTACACAACCACTAGTATTGCTATGGTTGTCTATGTTTAGGCATTAGTTTGGCTATAGGTGATAAGTGTTTTAGAACAACTCTTGGTTTATTAACATTATAAATTTTCAGTTCCTGAACTGCAAAAGTATATGAGCTGTTCATGTCAGCCATCCAAACCAGTGTCACAATTTTGACGACATATTTCCAATCAATGTGGTATTTTTGTCTATTGAACTTAAAATATTAACATTTTCGTTTAGATGTTATGTTGATTAATATAGTGATGGTGTATTGGAATAACCCAGGTTGACGATCAAATCTTCACCGTCCGCCTTGTTTTTTGCTCTTCACCAACATAACCTTCTACTTGCTTCGGGATTGAGTGGCAGTGCATCGTTTTCAAAATGTAAATGTCTTCAATTTTTTGTGCAAGTTGTTTAACTGTTTTATTTGCATTAGCAATGCACAAGTATGCTACAAATGATTGACACAGCGAGAAGAGCATAACAAACCTAGCCAGGCAGAAAACATTTACAACCAACTTGCTACACCCCGCGGTGGTGGGAGCGACGTGATTTTAGGGTCGTGTTGCAAAAAATGTATACAGATGGGAAAGTAATGCATGGTTATAATTTTGACAACACATTTCAAAGGGATGCGGCATTTGTTTCTACCAAGCGTGAACTACAAACATTTCATTGGTGCATGTAGGTATAGGAACATCCTTGGTTGATGGAGTGAAAGTGGAGTTTGCCTGTCCACCTTGTATGTCCAAAACAAACTGCATCCTTTTCAACAAGATTTTGGGTTTCGTGCCTGTTTTGCAGAGGCACCATTGTATTTTTATTTACAGCCGTGCTAATATATTTTGGTAAGCAAGTAAATTAGACTGCCAGGACTGACGAGTGTTGCACTTTAGTGTCTTTCATGGATTGTCTTCCTCAAATTTACTATTTTTAGACATGTTCAAGGAGTATATGAAAAATGGAACTTACTGGTGCAGTGTGGTTTTGAAACAACCGGCCCATGGGTGGTTTCTTGCCCATGTTCCTAGTTTGTTCGAAACAGCTGCATCGTTTCTAGAACGTGGCTTCTTTTGTTGTTTGTGCAAGTGCTTAGGTAGGCTACATCCGAGATTGACGAGAAACAATATCCGTCACTCTCGTTTTGTCCGATGCGATTGCATCACTTTCAGCAATGGCTGAAGAGGATTTGAAATCATTTGCATCTCTTCACTTGGTCTTGTTGATGAACTACAGAGTGAGGTGCTGTTGGCAACTCAGCCCTTTATTTTGTGGTTTGTCATTTCCATGACAATCAGCGTCGGAATTCCAATTCTTCATTCTTTAAATTCATTGTTTGTGGTGTCTTAGTTCAGCCAAGCTAGATATATTAGTTCTTTGCACAAAAGCCACAGCCATGGATTTCTTAATAGTAGGATCTGGACTGGAAACTGAATTTCTGATGTGACCAAACAGAGGCCAAAGGTTTATCGTACACTAAGTTGAAATGCAGACTCAAATATTCATATGCGATAGAAATAATTTAATATAAGAAAAGTAAGATAGCGTTCTGTGGATTATCGTGCTGTTCTGTTCTGTAGTACACGGGTATGTTAATGGTAACTATAAGCTTAAATAATTCAATAAATTTGGCATACAGATGTTTGCAATATAATTTAAGATTTATAAAGCTTCGGTAGAGAGTTGTCTTATCAAGTTATCAAGTTTAACATATTCAAGTTTATTACATTTACAGAAACACAAAACTACGCAACAAATTAAATATCGAACGTTTTCGACATCACAAGATGTCCTCTTCAGGAATAACACATAAACAATTTAACTAGCCTACATCTGAATAAAATTCAATTGTTTATTATAACTATAAAACGGAAAAAAAACAAAAACTGCACAGTACTTTTGACTAGCTCAAACTCAACAATATAGGCTCTGCGAGAATCAAAGGTAACTGAGGTAACGAGAACAAAAGGTGTTGAAACAGATCATATGATGTGGTAGAAAGGCAAAGTGCGGTGTAGTTCAATTGTATATAGTATATGTTATTTCTGAAGAGGACATATTGTGATGTCGAAAACGTTCGATATTTAATTTGTTGCGTAGTTTTGTGTTTCTGTAAATGTAATAAACTTAAATATGTTAAACTTGATAACGTTGCTCGGCTTTGTATGCCTATGGTTCAACAAGTTTAAGATTTAAGAGGAAGATAATTTTTACATTAACAGTAGCACTGGGTTCGATTCGAAGACAAGATGCATGAAAACAAACGTGGGCATGCAAAGTGCCAAAACAATTTTACACGACAAAATAACTTTCAAGTATAATGAGCTTCCAGTCAAATCGTATTGCGCTTTCACGCAATACGATTTGACTGGCCTCTGTTTGGTCGGCAGTAATTGCGCTTATCGCACTGTTTCCTGTCCAAATCCTACTATTAAGAAGTCCATGCCACAGCTCTTTGAAACTTTCTTGGTGAGCGATATATTTATGCTCCTCGTTCCTTTGTATAGTTTCATGGAGTTTTGGTGACATTCGTATTTCAGATGTTATCATTTTATATTCCTGAGGTAGCACATTTCAAGACTGTTTTGGTTTAGTAACTTATCGAGTTTAAATTCCTACACAACCACTTGTACTGCAGTGGTTGTCTTTGCTTAGGCATTAGTTAGGCTATATGTGGTAAGTGTTTTGAAACAACTCTTGGTTTATTAGCATTATAAATTTTCAGTTCCTGAACTGCAAAAATATATGAGCTGTTCATGTCAGCCATCCAAACCAGGGTCACAATTTTGACGACATATTTCAAATCAATGTGGTATTTTTGTCTATTGAACTTAAAATATAAACATTTTCGTTTAGATGTTATGTTGATTAATATGGTGCTGGTGGATTGGAACAACCCAGGTTGACGGTCAAGTATTCACCGTCTGCTTTGTTTTGTCCTCTTCACCAACATAACCTTCTACTTGTTTCGGGATTGAGCGGCAGTTGATCGTTTTCAAAATGTAAATGTCTTCAATTTTTTGTGCAAGTTGTTTAACTGTTTTATTTGCATCAGTAACACACAGGTACAAAGGATTGACACAGCGAGAATAGCATAACAAACATAACCAGGTCGAAGACTTAAAAAACGACCTGCCACACCCTGTGGCTGCGTGGAGCGACGTGATTTGGGGTTGCGATGCACCTGAAAGGGAAGGTCCACCAGCTTAGACCGTGAGGGCCAGGCTGGAAGAGTCGAGATACCTGTGGAGGGAGAGTGTTTATGTTTTGGCATCGTTCATGTTTTATCTACCTCAAATTCACTATTTTTGAACATGTTCACATTGTTCAGAGGGGTATTTGAAAAGTGAAACTTACTGGTACCTTGTGGTATTAGAATAACTCGGCCCATGGGTGGTTTGTTGCCCATGTTCCTAGTTTGTCCGAAACAATTGCATCGTTTCTAGCATGCGGCTACTGTTTGCGCAAGTGCTTAGAAAAATCTGAGTTTGACGAGAAGCAATATCCGTCACTCTCGTTTTGTCCGATTGCAATTGCATCACTTTTAGAGGATTTGAAATCATTTGCATCCCTCCACTTGGTCTTGTTGATGTCGAACTACAGAGTGAGGTGCTGTTGGCAACTCAGCCTTTCACTTTGTGGTTTGTCATTTCCATGACAATCGGCATCGGAATTGCACTCTTCGTATTAATGCTTTTATGGTCTTTTATAATTTGTAGTTTATAGTCTAGTCTATAGTTTAGCCAAATGTTATATCGCTCTTTTCCATAGACCACAACTCTTTGAAACAATCTAGAATGAGCGATTTATTTATGTTTGTCATTGCTTTTAGATAGTTTCATTGAGTGTTTGGTAACATTCGTATTGATGTTTATCCTCTTAAAATAGCACTTTTTAACTCTTTTGTTTTGCAGCCTATTGATTTTATTTTCGTTCTGCAGTGGTTGTTTAATCTAGGTGTTTTAGGGTGGTGTAAAAGTGTTTAGGGACAGTTTCTGGTTTACGAGCATTTCAAATGTTTCAGTTCCTAAACTGCGAACGTGTAGACTATGTTCATGTCAGCCATCCAAACCAGTGTCACCCTTGTGACAACACCCTTTAGGGTTTAGGGAAAGTGTCCTTTTTTCACCAAACGTGGACTATAAACATTTTATTCGAGCATGTAGGTGTCGGAACCTTCCTGGTTGAGGGGTGATTGGTGAAACACTTTCTCGTCCACTTTATGTCCCAAAACAAATTTCATCCTTGTCAACAAGATCTTGAGTTTCGCGAAATCCCTGGTGCGTCGTGGTTTCAGAACAACTCGGCGCATGGTGGTTTCTTGCCCATGCTCCTAGTTTGTCCGATGCAAGTACATCATTTCTAGGATGAGGCTTTCCTTGTTTTTTGTGCAAGTGTTGAAGAATATCCGAGGTTGACGGGAAACAATGTCTGTTTTTCTTGTTTCGCTCAACTACATTTAGGTCTGACACGCCGCTCAACTACGTATAGGTTTGACACGCAAGTTACTTGTCGGACTTAGTTTACGTATTAGTTACAAGATGCTACGTTTCATTGGAGTGATAATATGAAATCAACTTCCAAAAAAGATAAAAGAAAGATTCAAGATGTGAGGATTTGCAAAGTCTTCTACAATTTTCTTGCCTGAAACAGGCATTGACGGTCTCGCATGAATAAACCTATGATATGTTGTTATGAATATCTAAAGTCATTGTAATTATATGTTTTTGTAATGAAGACAATGCATTGCGCATATCAAGAAAACCAGTTTATTTATAATCCTTTACATGCTCAGGATGTCTGTTTGTTGGCAAAAGACAATGGTTTATGCGGTGGAGATAGAGAGTTAATTTTTGTAGCCTAAGTGTTGCTTTTGAAAAAAAGGTTTCAAATACAGCATAGGCCTACATGAAGATCATCTACTGTAAGTTAAGTTGTCTCGTTAGCCGCTTCATCTCCTATTGTGTTGATTGGTCTCTTAAATTAGTCTCTCCTGTATTAGAGCTCAATATACTGTAGTGTAGAAGTCTAAACATCATAGAAGCCTTGTTTGGAGAAAATAGTAGGCTACGCATCAAACTTTACAATACAATAATAATTATTTCTAGCAAGATTCAAGCCAGCTAAAGCTAACTCGGCAAGAGCTGTGTCTCCCACGTTGACTATCAACACTCTTGTCTTAGTTGACTATCAGGATAACGCACCACGGCCGACTAACATAGCAATTGTTTTGCAAGTTATATTTTACACACCGAAATTTTGTTCCGTCTCAAAATTCTTGCATTTCGATTTTTGAGATCAATTGCTTTGAAAGTAAAAAATAAAACATGAAACTACTATGCAGATGACTTCACACAAAGACTCGTTCATTCTATTCATGTGCCCAGAACGTTATCTGCTTGAACTGATGTGTAATTACGAGTTTAGAAAAACATGGGAGAAAATATCGATCGTTATCATCCATTACGCCTTTTAAAATAATCATTTCATACATTCGAAAACAACGTGGGAATGTAGCTCAGTGGTAGAGCGCATGCTTTGCATGTATGAGGCCCCGGGTTCAATCCCCGGCATCTCCATTTTTGTTTTTATAACAAGAATGTGTTGTGAAGTGATAAAAACCTGCAGTATTTTTTACCGCGCTGTATTTACCGTTCTTGCTTATTGTCAATTACAGCAGGGCTTCCCAAACTTTTTTGTTTACGACCCCTTTTAATCACCAAAAGTTTCCGTAACCCCTCAGGGTTAAATTGATTAACAGTGCTATATAGCCTACTGTATTTATGATATTTATACAAAGGCCTATTTCGAACGAAAAGTAAAAACAAGCTACCGGTACTCGAAGCCCACAACTTTACACGTAACATAGCCTACTGGAAACAAAACAAACAGCCAAACACAGTCCAGCCGTGGCTCAATGTTAGTTAATGCTGGTCTCAAGGCGGTTTCAATGTTGCTTAAAGCCTGGTCTACACTACAAGCCCGAAAAGCGCAAACGCCTGCCTTGTCAAGCCTCGACTGACTAAAAACTGTCTACACTGGCAAATTTGATCTTGCGACCATGTGCATTCAAGCGCTAACAACGTCACTTTCTGCTTGGTTAAGTCATTTGGCTGGAAATTCGCCTTCAATTGATTTACACTTATCAATCAAACTCATCCATCGCTGTACTGACACAGTGTAATAGGTCAACTGAAAATAATCTAGAATAGTATTGTAGACCTAGAGCTATCCTTTAACTTGTACAGTTGAACACTGCAATCAATGCAAGGCTAGCAGGTAGGCCAACCCAAGTTTGACCAAAAGCCTGGTGAAGTGCTACCTAAACCTGACCAACAGCTAAAGATAATTTGAATCCGTCTAAGAGGTAGGACCACCATACTAGCTGGAAGGCCAACTTTAATCATACCAAAAGCCTAGTGAAGTGCCACCTTAACCAAACTAACAGCTAAGTAGATCTATGTAAGACTTTTTTAAAGCTAACCTTTTAATTTTTATCTACACACATCAACTAACCTATTAACTGAAACAGAGTACCATTTTTACAGAAAACTGAAACTGCCTTTCCACCAAAGTCCCACAAAATGCCAAGACCTGAGCTCAAACTAAATTCTGAGCCAGAACCTTGGTCAAGCGAATCTCTCCAGAGCGTAAAAAAAAGCTCGCGATGACCAGACGTTTTCAGGCCGACGACGGCGCTGTTGCCGAGAGAAGCTTTGTGTTAAATAAACAAAGAATGCGCCACGCTCAGCTCAAAATATTTTGTAGTGTAGACCAGGCTTAAAGCTGGAACTGTATTTGTTTGATTGCCGTCAACGATGAAAACATTGACTTGCACAGATAGCCTACGTGAATCAAACAGCAAGAGTGCAGTGCAGCAGATAATGCTGAGTCAGATAATGGTGAATATTCCACTCTAACATTGAGCACAAAGTGGAAAAAATACTTTTGAAAATTTTTCAACAGCTTTGACAAATGGTTGATAACCAGATGCCTAATTACATTTGATTCCAAATCATTGTTAGCCAAAAACTCTTCAGTAAAGTAAAAATATTTCAAATGAATTACTGTAAGTTTCAACTTTTAATTGTTTGATGAACGCTTCAATATTAGATCTCAATGTAAAAACATTGATGTTTTCTTCTGGAAAGGAAAAATTAACTTTGTTCAGTTTTTCAAGCAAATCTGACAAATACCATAATTTCAAAAGCGAGATTGTCATTGGAAAAATGGACTAAATCTAATTTATTTGCGATTAGAAAAACGACAACTTTATTTTTCAACAAGTAATGGCCTTTTTTTAAGTTTTGGCATTTGAAAGCCACCTTTCTTCACAATGCAGTGAAAGAGTTTTAAACTCCGATTCCATTTTGCCACATAAATTTGCGAAATTGCAGGTATGACTGTTGAGAGTTGAGACTCAAGATTGCACGAGATTCTCACTCGCAAACACTGCTTTGCAAATCCAACGAGTGTACGGCATTCATTGTTTTCCTATATGAAAGCGAAACCGTACTGCAAACAACTTTCGCTTCAGGCTAAGTTCTGTTTTTGGCATGACTATAGCCTCGTTTTGCTCATTGCATTGCGCATTGCACCACCACAACACACAATGGTATAAATTTGGCAAAGCTTTGAAAGGTTTTCACTGATTCTCTAAGATTTCGTCTGATTTGCTTTTTCACTCCCATGTTCGATACCCTGTTGCCTGTTGGGTTGTAGCCTACCAAAACCTTTCAAAAATGCAAAAATGAACTTTATTCCTGCTTACATTTAGCAAAGTACTGGATTCTGGGTATTAAGTAGGCCTACTCGGCTGAACCTTTATACGGCAGCTCTGACTCTCTTTGCTTTGTAACATGAGAAGAATATCGCATATCTGCGTTGGATACAGCTCTATGTAAAGTAGGCTATAACTGATGATTATTATAACCGTGCTTTCTTTAAAATAATATTAGTAGTAAACTTGCATGAAAAAGTCAAGAAAACAAAATATTTTTATCAATACATTATCACCTTGTTTGTGGATTTGTAAACCTTAACACAAACTATAATAGATTTAGACTTTTAGTGTAGAAAAAGAGCAATTTATACTTTAGAACATTATCATTCATAGACAATGTAAAACAATTTTGTGATAGCTGAGCTGCAATTTGCAAAGCTTGATTCGATCGCTTTTTTAATTAAAGAATCTAAGGCAAAGTTAAACTCCAGAACGTAATAGCTTATTTGTCACAACCAACATTTAACTTTCCCAAACATTTAGGCTACTAAACCACTTCACAACCGTGAGAACACGAGCCTGACAGTGTACTGCTCTTAAAACTTACCAAGAATATACTTTTCTCTACAAAATGGCGTCATGGCTTGTGAGTCGTTGGCTTACCATACATTGCGCTATCCTATTTCATTTCGGACTGGATAAACATAATTTCATAGCGCTGGCGAAATGTGCTAACCTAAAAAACGCATGTAGCAGGAAATCACCAGCGATATTGTGTAACTTGGTCACGGTAGGTTTGTAGTATGTTCTATGAATATGTAGCCGCACTTTAATATTTTGGTAACTTTGCAAAGTTGTACAAACCGAAACTATTTTAGAATTTTTTAATTTCAAATCTCAGATGTTGGTTGCGTAGCAGAGTAGTGAGAACCATTGCGACGACAATCGGAAGAATGTAGGTTCGACACCAGCCGAAGACACAAAGCTATGTTTTGACAATGCATTTAATAGTTTCACAGGTGGGAAGGCTGATTTTTTGCCATCCATTTGAATTAAATCTCCAACCATTTGGTATTAACTTGCCAAACAGAAAATCAGTGGTTTCTTACATTGATTCAACGTCTGAAAACGTTAAATCAATGTAAGAAACGACTGATTTGATGTCTGGAAGGATACAACAAAAATAAAGCTTCAACCAAAAAACATTCAAACAGCCCCATATTGCTTTATTGTCCTGCTTGGATGGGTATCCACATTAACGTTCTTATGTAGTTTTGTGTTTAGTTTGTATCTTGACGGGACGAGACTTGTACACTCAAAGTGTGCGTGGTGCAAATATTTTTGTTTGTTTCATTGAAGAACAACAATGCGGCTGCGATGCAAGAATTCTCACAGAATAATAAGCCAAATAAGTACACTATTTAAGCGAAAATTAAACTTAAGTTTATTTAAGCCCTGTAGTCCCGGATTTAAGCTAAACTTAATTCAAGCCACACTTGTAACAAATGCAATAACAGCCTTTAGCCAATAATGATTTAGTTTAAAAACAATCTTACTCAATAATGTTTGTGGCATGCAATATGGTTTCTCTGTGTGTTGGTTAAACTGGATTCACCGTCGTACAAGGCAACGTCATCGTTATGTATGAAATGCTGATACAATCTCCACAGATGACTCACTTATGGCACGCTATTCATTCTACTTCCAATCTGTCCAAGTTCACGATTCATTGTCAGGGTGTGCTTTCTCGATTTGAAGGCCAAGTGCATTTGATTAGATTAGATCACCATGCGCAGACTTCATTAAGGTTATCCATTGGTGGCATAAGAACCGATTTCGAAAACAATATTTTGTTTGATACATAAAGTAGTGCTTTTTCAACTCGTTTCGAAGGGAGAAGAGAACAATATGAAACTTGTTTTAATGCACATTTATTTTAACTTGTTTTATTAACTATCTTGTTGTTCAAAGCTCTCTACAAAATAATTCATCACCTTTTCTTTGTTGTTTGAACTTTTTCTTTTCTGTCCATGCGTCAAGGGGCTCGGCCTTTACTAACTTTGACCCAGTGGCGATGACCGGGCCAAGATGTTCTGACATTCTTGTAATTTAATAAAAAAAAAAGTCGAAACTTTAGATCCGTTTGTTCTTCAACGTTTATGTGAAATGTTGTTGTTTGTCGTATCCAGGCTTAGACCTGGTGGTTGAAGATTTAGATTGAGTGGACGGGAAGGCAAGGAAGCCAATCTTCGAGTCCACCTTCAGGCATGCCTTTGAGTGTCTTGCCAAAGACACAGCCGCATGCTCTTGAGCGGTGTCGAACCGGCGCCTTTTCGATTGCCGTTCCAGGGCTTTCACCACTCGGCTATGTTATGTGAAATAACTCCATAACATGGTGATTTCATCATGATTGGGTCAACACAAGAATTGAACTTGATGATTTCTTTGCGTACGTGTGGGTGGGATTTGGGAGATGTTGCAATTTGAGATAAATTTACGTCATCCAAACCTCATTTCGGTTACACTCTTGCCAACAACGTCACTAGGCGTTGAAACGATGTACATAAGGCAAACTTTGTTGGCTCTGGCGTCCGATGATGAAAAGCGAACATATTTCAACTGAGTGACAAAACACCGATAAAATAAGGCACGTGTTGTTGACGCTGATTCTCTCGCCAGCTATGACGAATACTACGAGCTTCGTGAATACCCGATACGTAAAAAGACGTAAAAAATACGTTACAAAACACGTGGTCAAACGAATAGGTAAAGCGTATGTAAAACTAACGTCTTTAAGCACTGACCCAATGTTGAATAGAGAATTCAAGCATCTGTGTGATGCTGACGTTTTGGTTTCCCAAGTCCTTTTTCAAATCAGCCGTTGATTTCTACTTTTTCCTTTGCAAACGGTCAAAGAATGGGAGTCGTTTCGCGTCTTTGTTAGTTCCATTCAAAACAAGGAATGTAAGAATTTCAAGACTCAGTGCAAATATGGAGATATTTGACGCAGCGAAATATTCCAATAGATTAGTTGACTAAATTAGTATAAATGTAGATTTGGAGTCGATTGGCGTTGATTCAACGTCATATTTATTTAGTTGGAATGAGAATAAATCAATTTTAATCTTTTATTATTTTTTTATCACAAGTCTATACAAACCTTTACGTTTCTTTTCACAAAAGATATCAATTTATTAATTATAAAATACAGTTTACTACTGAGTCAGCATAGTTTGTGTGAAGCAATAATTTCGCACGAAGGCAGGACGTTTCGGAATCATATAGGAGACAGGGAACAGGAGGTAATGGTTTCGTTGACGGAGGAGTAAAGAGGCGACAGGGAGACGTGTTACGGAGCTCACTTATATCAACCGCAATTAGTTTAGTGACTTATAAAAGTGTTTTTCTACTAAGTCTAATTGTTTCCTTTCATGCTGGGAGCCATAACAGACCGTACGGTTTACAAGTGTTTTTAACAACCTCTCCGTTAGAAAGGGGTTGTAAGTTATAAACCACAGCTTTGAAGAGGAGTGAAGGGGCAGAATAATGCTTTGGCCTTGAATCAGAGGTCAAAAAGTAGTGTTCGGATATAAAAATTATTAGTTTGCTCGTTAAAGGCCTTGAAAGATGATAGAAACCTAGTGTTTGTGCACACTTTCTCTGCCACAACAGCCGAAGTAGCTGTAAATTTACTCCCGATGGACGGTGCTAAAATAAAATTTGGGTTTCGGATGTTGATTATAATTTATTAATTACAGGAGGAATTTGGAATGTAATAGCACTCACTCTTTTTGCACTATAAAATATTCCAACTTGAAGGGTAAAATACAACCCATCATCACTTCAGAAAACTGGTAGCCTATATTTCATCCATCAAAGTTATAGGATACGAGTTGGTACGCTATAAAATGCCATGTTATGGCGACTTAAGTGCAGATGCTCGTAAAGTAGGCTATAGCTTTTAAATTGTTTATTACTTTTTCTGGTGTTCATTTAAATATTTTGTTGAAAATCAGATTAAAATATTTCATAGTCATTTGTTCTAGATGCCTTAGAAAGAAAGCACCACTAACAATAACTTATACCAGACACCAGCAGGTCAATGAGTGGTTGGGGGGAGGAGGGAAACTGCACTGATACTTAAAATCGTACAAACGTTTTACGATTGTCATCTGTTAAAATTATCACGAACTGAATATTTCATGTGAAGCCGTTAATCATTTCATAGCTTTGTCGCCACATTGGCCTAAATATAACGTAACGGATTTCAGGTTCATTCTGTTTTAAATTACTTGTGGTAGTTTTAGCTTAACACCGGCAAGTAAAATTTATTTGCAGCGACTTAAGAATTGTTTCTGCATCAAGGATATCCGATGACATATCAAAAATGCTTGTGACCTTTCCACTTAGCTAAGGTTATAAAGGTGATGGCTGTGGTAGCGATGTTACAGATTGTTTGTCAGTAGTAGGCTACAAGTTACAGAGTTTTTTCACCGGTTGATTAATCTATATTTTTACGGTGATAATTAAGTTAAGTAAATATAAAGTAAAGAATTAAACTAAAACCAGCAGAAATTTGTGGTGGCGTAGACTTCAGGGAGTTGGTCAACCTTGTAGTTGGTTAAATTGATATTGGTTCGTCGCTTTGAATGAGAAATACCAGTTTCCAAAATTGTTTGTTTTTACGTTGGTTTAATGTTTGCAGACGTAAAATAAATGGCAAAAAAACAATATTTGTAGCTTGGAAGTCAGTTTCCACAGATAAATGGGTAACCAACGTAACTTGTTGCCAAATGAAATTTCAAGTACTGGTACTAACTATTTTGAAACAAAAATTAGTCTAAAACTTTGATATCTAACCAATTGTAAAAGACAACTTACAACTTAAAATTTCAAGAGCCGTTGTACTTGGTCTAGCAGAGTTTCCACGTAGCAAACTTTTTCAGTTTTACACTGATTCAATGTCTGCAAACGTTGAATCAATGTAAAAATGATGAATTTTGTTGTCTGGGTTGTTTACCAAATTGATTAGTTCAAAATGAAATTGAGGAAAATAAGTATTGTGTCGATACTAAATTGCTTGGAAATCGTTTTGTTTTGGTCGTCCCTAAGTCTTGATAGTTATAACAAACCTTTAAGATAACGGGCAAGGTCGTGCATAGCCTACCTACATAAATGTTATTCTCTGCATTCCGAGAGTCTCCTAAGTTATGTTGTTTAGAATGCAGGACGAAAGGAAGTTTCTTGAATTTCAAAACGAACTAAGACAAAGGAATACAGTGTTGCAAAGCAATCAATATTATTTGGAAATGTTTATTTGCAATACAGCCTTTGAGAACTTTGGTTTTCTGTATGTTTCGTAAAAAAAATTAAATGTTTGCTCTGATCCTGAAATAGTTTTGCAGCAGAATTCGTGGGGCTAAACTACCAGCTACCCCGACAGAACTTTCTTGTCTTGTTGTTCAATGTTGATCGTTGTATTCATAACTACAAACCCATCTGAATGAAAACTAAAGGCACGGCTGCATGATGCTTACCAAAAGGCAACGTTTTGAATTACTCTTTATTTTTAACGTTTATCCTCAGTGATGAAGCAGAGGCTGGTGTTTTTTTTTCTTCCAGTTTCTTGATGTTATTGAAAATGAAAAGGTAAAAGCAGTGAATGATAAGTAACTTTGCAACTATTGAGAATGTCTTACCTGGCTGATTCTATTGACGTGTTATGTTTGATCGTTCGGTTGCATCCTAAATGAGGAATCCTTGTTTAACTTTCCATCCTCAATAAGATCAAGGAACCGCAGAGAGACAAGAGACATCCGCGTCTGCCTTATCACTTATCATCAGTGTTGGTATCAAAATTATATTTCCATATGCGCTTCCTCGTCGGTTAAGCAGAGTAAACAGATCGTACAATTAACAGATTAAGTTAACGCTTATTGTTACCCGATTTTTTGTTGACGATGCTACTACACCACTTTGATCAAGACATTCAGCGAACCATGACCAAGAAAACAGAGCATATCGTTTTGGTAAGAACGTGAACAAGTTCGCGAAGGTCTGGGAATGTTTGAATTGGAAGTGACGTCATATTTTGAATGAGAAGTTATTCAAAATAATTACGTCATTGTTACAATGTCCACGTTGATTTTGTAGATACGACTGCAACCACTCTGTGGTGGGGTCATGATTACGTTGTATGGACATTAGAACATTATGATTGACCAAAAGCCAAAACTAAACAGTATATTGTTTGAAATCATTGATTGACTGACACTACTCTATCAATTCATTGTTGCTGCCCATTCTGTTTGTGATATTCTGTTTGTAAAATTTTTCTAATTTACACTCTTTTGTCATTATTTCCAGCTCTCACAAGGCTTACATTGTATTCAAGATTTACACACTGTGTTTTGGTACATGTGTTGTTAGCTGTTGAAAGTTAACGGTTTGAAAGTGAAAGTCTTTTAACAATTGTTTCTCGTCCCTGGTGTCGCTCAATAACAAAACAGTCACATGTATTTCTCTTGTAGAGCTTTGATTGTTTGTAAATTCTTGATTGTAGTTTACGTTTCAGTGAGCAGATATTAAATTTCGTTACCACTAGCTTAAAATAATACTGTGAGATTTTCTGTAAAATAGGTCTGATAACAACTACCGTAAAAGTCATTTAAGTTTAAGTATTTTTCGCCATGTGCGACAACTTTAAACAAACACAAATGGTTTTCGATTGAACCAAACGGTTCTGCCATGAGACGGTTTCCGAGAGTGAATCACTGTGGTCTGGGGAAACTGTGAATAATCCAATGGCCCACTACAAACGATAAATAATATATCAAGCAATCCTTACTGTCAAATTGTTGAGGTGCTTTCCCAGAAATGACGAAATTCCTTTCATGCTGATTTAACGTCAGTACGCGGGTATTAAAAGTTAATACCTACTTCAAAAACGACCCAAAGCAACGGCATCAAAAACCTGATTTGACAAAAGCGCGCATACGTTTTGAAACTCTCATATTTCACTGTTTATCCATTTAAGTTATCTTTTCGTATCACTATTTTTACTTCAACATCAAAAGTATGTTTTCAAACTTGCAATAACAAGCTTGGGCTTGATATTTTAAACAATCTCTGTTGGTATCCAATGGTGCTGGCGCTTACTGAGCTTTGGGTATTAAAACAATGTTATTTTGAAAGTCAAAGTTTGTGGTATTTATAGAGGTTGGAAAATCTGCCACTTTTTTCTGATTTAGCCAGCACATGTCCTTTATTGCGTTGATTGCACGCTTACAGACGTTATATCAATGCAAAACCGATTAATTTGCTGGCTGAATAGTAACTTTAAATGATTCACATAATGAGGAACACAGACGATGTAAATCAATATTCATTTGTACGATTTCAAACTAAAGTTAAATGATTGGAAGGTGCTCATTTTGTACACTGGTTCCAAAGACGTTAGGATAAAAAGTAGCTTTTTTGTCATATCCATGCATCGCCCGTGGTTGAAGATTTAGATTAAGTGAACGGAAAGGTAAGTGAACGGGTGTTTGTCCGAGTTCAACACGTTCACGAGGCATTGATTATCAAATCTTTCAACCCAGGACTCCACAGGCGATTATTTTCTGGCGGAGCATTCTATCTTTCTGCCGTTTTTGATTGAATTGTCACACGTTGTACTTCTTGTATTTTTGCTTTGTTTGTGCCACTATCTCGTGTTGTGCTATCTCTGTTTATCTTGCGCAATTTGCTTGAGTCCTCCTCTGCACAATTAATGTTACCTCTCAAATGCTTGACCCGTTGCGCTGCACAAATTTTTACTTATTATTTTGTGTGAGCAAATTAAACAGCTTCTCAAAGGTTTAAAATTGACCATATTTTTTGCTGTGATACTGTATGATTCTTTAGTATTTCCTTTAAAATATTTTTTTGATGAGGTTGAGAAGGGCTGTATGACTAGCCGAAAACCTTCGCTTATTTTTTTATAATGAGAGCACAAGGAAAACATCACTGTGTGATAAAGGGTTTAATGCATTTTTTAACATAAGTTTTGCCCGTGGGAATTTTATTTATTGGGTTTTTACCCGTCTCGCGTTACTGACGATTTGCCAGACAACGAACGCCGAATCTCAGACGTCTAAGTGGTTAGAATCAAAACTAAGTTGGTGTCAGATGTTGTTCTGTTCCAGCTAATTGTAAACAGGTTAGGTTTTATTTACGTTGATTTAACTATGGAAAACATTGCATCAATGATGTTGCAAAAAGGAGATTTTTCTAGCTGAGTAGCCGAAAGTAATCATGTGTATTTTGGAATGAATATTTCTTCGGTGAAAATAATAAATTGAAAATATTATACATGTGATTTTATCAACATTTCACTGGTAAAAAGATAATTAATTTCTCATTTCCCACCCCTTTTCTTACTTGCAGTTGTAAAACTTAATACTGACCGCTAAAGAAGTTGTAAAATGAATATCGATCATAAGCTAGCTTTCAAACATCACTAGAGCAAATCAGAAATCATGTTTTCTTGGTGACAAACAACTTCCTTGTGTTTGTGCGATCGAAACGATTTCTCAGCGTCCAAACAACAAACGTGTTCTCAATGGCACGTAGCTCACTGGCCGCATGTTGATCTCTTTCGGCTTTCGTGCTGGTAGATGTGAGATCGATTCCAGGTTGGGTCAAACCGAAGACCTTAAAAACGGTACCGATTGTGTTGTTTCTTCTATAACGCGGTGACAGTAAATCAGGTAATAATGAGATGACGTCCTAAATCTGACGTAAAATTAAGAGTAAGACCTGCCGTTAAAAGACCTTTACAGTTCTGAACCATAACATCAAGCGTTGGCATTTGCACAACAGTCTAACCTCTTAGGGTAATTTATTAAGAATCGATTTTGCTACAGTTATAGCATCTTCAGCTAGCGCATGTAAAAGATAAAATTTGAAAAATACTTAAAACGAACAAATAAAGCAAACTCCGATATTATCAACACGCATAAAAATCTATTTCGAATAGATGGTTACATAAAATTCAAATCAAAACCTGCAAGCCTAAATCTTAAACTGGTGTTCTGCTACGATTTCCAAGAATATACTGGTACAAAATTCAAGAATACATGAACATTATCATCATACTGCACATGAAAAAATTATTTCGCAGTTTGAAAATTCCACTCTGAAATTTCTTTAAACTCCATCTTTCGTTGCGCGGCGTACTGTAACGTAATTTCATCTTTGTAGCTTTTCATAAAAAATTAAAACACGCATTATGATGATATTCTAGTGCAACTTGCAACGCTTTTTCTGTGTGTGGCGGGTGAACTTGCATTGAACTTGCATTCGGAATGAACTTGCATTCGGGATGCGGAAAATTAATATGGGATTCAAAAATATTTTCATAAAAGGCCATAAAAACAGGAGTACGTGATTTGCATATTGCAGGAATAATAGCGGGAAAATTTTGCTTACCAAACTAAACGCTTTGATATTTAAAGTTAATCAGTGATAAATCAAAATAATAAGACTTGTTGAACTCACTGTATCAATATCTTGATTAAAAACAGCAATTTGATGATGCGAAAACTTGTTGAGTTGGTCATTCATGTTGCCAGAGGTGCTGACATAATGGTCATTTTCTTGCTGCTGCTTTGATGGTGACAAAGTTCGTTGGTGACCGATGTAATAGATTTGTTTAACTCAGAACTTTTGACCAAACTTGTTTTTGATTTTTGTCGAGTCCATCGTCACATCGCCATTGGCTATTGTAAAAAATCTTCCAAAAACAAGGCGTTTTTCATTTTGAAAAAGTCGGTTTTCGTTACATTGTCTCCACGTTTGCAGACTTCGAATCAATGCAAAAATGAAGATTTTTTTTCCACACTTTAAATCTAAGTTTCATAACAACTTTAAATTAAATGATGACAAACAGAGATAGTGTTTCCAATAATGTTCTGTTTGGTGTTTACTTCGTTTTGAAAAAACTTTTATTGGCTTTCATAATAAAGTATGTTAACGCGATTTTGAAATGGTTTACCGTTCCAGCAGCTACGTAATTCGAACAGGTTTTTCAGGAGATAATTACAAAGAACTTGCTGTTGTTCATTTTTGGTAAAGTTTTTAGTTATAAAGGGAAAAGCCGTCAAAAGTCAATCCTTTACTACAACAATAACAAATAAGTGGGACAAGAAAATGCAAATAACGTCTTTTGAAAACCTCGATATAAAGTTGAGAAAATTATGCAGTATGTCTGCATCACAAAAATGCGCTTTGTATCGTGGCGAATTTGCATTGAATAATGCATTTGAAATGACAAATGAGAAAAGTAACAAGCAAAAGCGTAAAAGCAAAAGCGTAAAAGCAAACGCACAAAACGCAAGCTGGTTGTGCGACCCATGTAACCAGAGTGAAAGCTAAATTAATAGCAGTTGCCCACTTAACATCACATTGACGTAATTAATACAATACCAGCCGTTGAATAGACGCAAATGGACATGTTTTGTTTGCTGCATTCTTGCAGCTCCCAAACTGGCGACAAATTATTTTGAAAACATAACAATTGTATTTCATTAACATTGTATCAATGTAAAACTCATTGGATAAAATAAACATTTTTAATGACGTACTAACGTGTTGAAGAATATACACAAAAAGTAATTACTTTATGAAAAGTTTTTTCAAACCATTATATCAAATCACAAACGTTAAAATAAATTATGAAAATGGCACATGATATCACTTAATTTGCATTTATTTTTTATTTTCTTGTACTAAAAACGTCACATTGAGACATATAAATCAGTTCAACTGCAAATCCCACTGGTTGGAAAAACTTCTGCAATCGCTTCCCGGACAAAATTTACGACAGAAATTTGCGGTTGAGTTGCTCACACGGCAGATTGTTTGTGTTTGTGTCGCCGGTGTCCAGTCTGAACTCGTTTAACCTGGTTCCCTTCGGTTGTGGTGTGAGTTGTCTGGCCACTCGGGCATTTCCAGTTCCGCTGATGCTTGATGCTTTTTTAACGTTTTTGTACGTTGTTATATTGCAAAAGAGACAAAAATTGCTTTTAACCTACTTTCTTTTATCTTTTGTGAGACTTAAACATGTTTGGCCTGTCAGGCTGCAAATTGGTTTTAAATTTATAATAATTGTTTGAGACTCTGTTGCTGCTATATAACCCTAGACCACCCCTAAGGAAAAGTAAAGCAATATAGTTTAATATCACCACGTGCCACGCTATTAAATTACCATCTTTCCGAGAGTTTAACACCATTAAACACTTCCTGATCAAGCCGTTAAATTTTGTATATTCTAGCAACAAGAGTATTCGAATTGTGTTTGATTATGCAGCCGAATTTCAAAGCGTTGTTTGATTGAATAGCTTGATATGTGCAGTAGGCCTATATCGCAATTCGTGGAATTCTTGCGAAAAAACAAGTAACAAACAACATGTTAAAAGAATGCTTAGATATATTCGGACATCCTACATTGAATGTTTGATTATTAGTGTTATTCATTTATTTGTGATAATGATGTTAACAATAACACAAGTCACGAAACAATGCAAGACTTTGATCTAAATAGGTATAAAAGAAATTCGCTTTTCGTTGTTTAACTTTGCTTGAGAGCTTAAAGCTTTCGGAAGCACAGGGGACGTCAGGAGTCGGCTTGGCAATAAATATTCGCTCACTCAAATAAGGTAGTTGGCTTATTTGTTCATAGTTTGTGCTGTTTGTATTTATATGCAAAATTTGATTGCACTAATACCGAGTGAAGCCAAACTGTCTCAATAATTTTGATTTAACGTTGATTAAACATAAATGGTGATAAAAATGTACTTGATTATAATCAGTTATAATTAAAATTTTAATTAATTTAAGAAATGAATAAATTAATCTAAAAAAACGTTTTACAGTAATTTGAGGTTAAAAGACTTTTTTACAAAATTATTAAAATAAAATTGTAAATTTTCAGACACTATTTCATATAAACGCTACAAAGTATTCAAAACTTGTCTTTTCGCACATGAAGTTAATTTGTTTTTTATTTAAATTTTAGTTTAATCTTGAATCTGTTTTTTGAGGTGATTATCAGTAATCGTCGTTCAAGTTTCATTAATTTTGATTAGTTTTTAAAATATCTTGCCACCAACAAATATACTTCACTTTGATGAATCAACATTTCTGAAAAGCCTCGCCACTGTTGATAATATGACGCACATCTGACGTTAAACTCTGACGTCAAATTGCGCCAGTTAAAGAAATCTTGAAAAAGCTTGATTATTGTATTTAGCGGAGTTGCTTGCTGGTAACTTGAATTCCACTGACATGAGAACCTCAAAGCAAAAGTAAAAGTTGATCAAATAATTTTTTTAATTTCTCAAATGTATTTCTCGGTAACCTTTAACTTCCGCATTTTTTCCAAAAAGTTTTTATTTTTTTTTCTATCTCTTGGCCTTGTTGAACTTTGTAATTTCTCGTCCAGTAAGTCAATCGGTGCTTTATTTGCATTGATTCAATGTCGGTAGATGTTGAATGAATGCAAAAAGTACTGCTTTGCTAGCTGAGATCGTGATGCCGATAATTCCGAAAATTGAAATGAATTTTGGCATTTTCAAAGTTAATTTATCAATCCATCAGATACCGCCTACAGTGCTGCATGATTGTCGGTTGTTGTAATATGAAAGGTGATATGTATATTTATGCGATAAACCCATTATCGTGAACAATGGCGTATTGCCTCTAACCCTGGCCTACGAGGAAGGAACATAATGATGATGCTATAATTCTAACGAACTCACGTCATTTTGAAATCTACAAAAATTCGAAAAATCACAACCAACTTATTGAACGAGAAATAATATACACTTCCATCCACTAATGTGGTGATAAGGAAAATCTGTCATTTTTTACCAAGATAAAATGTTGGTTGTTAGCGCGTTGAGCCTGGTAAAGAAATAGTCTCGTAGCCCAATTGCAACGGATAAATTTCTGATCACTTTTCTAAACAAATGCTTCCTATTTCACGTCTTTTCAGCATTTGGTGACGCTGTAAAAACGATAAATTTTATTCATTTGAGCCTACAAACCTCAGTTCTTTTAAGGTGGTTTCATAAAAGCAAAGCAAAGGAAATGAATAAGAATCCTCTGATTGAAGAAGCGATGAGAACTAAATAAAAATAATCAAGGCGGCGACAGTAGTCTATGCTGTTTGTAACAAACTCTTAGAAATAGTTAGGTTTCTAGTAACTGTTTTTAGTCAGATTTATTAAACATTTTTTATTACTTTTTTTATTTTACAAAAAAATATTTTGTTGCAGTTTTTTAACGAGCTTCATTCCTAAGCAGTTGTATGATATCTTTGGCAATGAATTCTATGCATTTGTGCAACTGTGAGAAGTTCTTATTTTAGAAAATTTCACAGTGCCCTTCGTTGATTTTACCGGTTAATTAATTTTTATGTTTTCATGTGCTTGTGCACTTTCAGACACTGAAGAAGCAGCCTTCATGAAGGCGAAAGCTTTATCAATAAATTATAATAATAAGTTTCCGAGCCTGACTGATTTTATTCACTTGTTATAATTGATTGTTCGGTTACATCTTAGGGTAAATGAAGAATTTTTGTGTCACTTGTAGTTCTCAATAACATCGAAAAATAGGAACAGAGGATAACAGACATCAGCATCTCCACCATCGCTTATCAAGATTGATACTTCAAAACTTTACAAATAAAAGAACTACTGTATTTAAATTATTGTCTTTGTCTGCTTTTGTTTAATTGAATACCCTGCTCATGTTATTTTTCAAATTTATCGTTCTACAATGACGTCTTTGTCAAAGAGGACAACCTTAGTCATCTTCAATAGCTTCATTTCCAACTATGCACGAACAGCATGAAGCAGGAAGTGTTGGTCTTCAAGTCTCAGCGATACTTCTTAATTTTGAACACACTTACGTTCAATGAATGTTGAACTAATTTAACTGGAACCCTTACCCAAGCAAAGCATTTTTTACGTTTATTTTAAAATTACAGACGTTGAATCAAGGTAAAAAAAGGTTAATTGGCTGGTTAGGGTATTTCAGTGTTGCCATGAAATCTTTGAAAACGGATCACTGATAATCACAAAGTTAGCGCACCGTAGAGGTTTGGTTAAACAGAAAATTTAACAGTATATTGTTGTAATGCTCAAACCTGCTGTATCATGGTAAATTGGGCTGTTTAATCAAACCTGTTCTGTTGTGTCTTGCCTGTTTTTGGTATGAGAAAGCAAACTCTCTCCCGAAACTACATTTAACATCAATACCCAGACAGTAAAACCCGTCATTTTTACATTGTTTTGACGTCACGTTGAAGCAATGTAAAAATGACGGATTTTGCGGTCTGGGTAGCCTTACGAAAACCGTCGAAGCTTTAGCGACATAGAAGGAATTGAAAACGGATGAAAAGTATTCGCTTTACAGATAGTATTCTGCCGTTCTAAATGTCACTTGTATTGGATTGATAATAATAAGTCCGTACTTATTGTAATTTCTATTCAGTTGTAAAGTTATCTTACATTACGTTTCGTTTGCTTTTGGTAACAAAGACACTCCCGTATACTTGCAACAGGTAGGCTATTATACGCTCATGTGGGAATGATACACATTTTAGCTCAGTTTACATTTCAAAATTTGAACCAATGAAAAAAAAACGCGTTTTTTCAAAAAAACACATTTGCCACTTTTGAGACAATGCGAGGTTTTTTAGATGGTTTTTCAACAAAAGCAACCAAAGGCAATAATTATTATAGGTTATGGTTTTCCACCAAAAAAGTTACAGTTTCAAAACTGATTGAAGGTGTTCAATTGTGTTCTAATAACCGTAACGTATGTTATGATGCTTGACGTTCGTGATAACGCCACTCAGGTGTCAGTGAATATCAAGAAGGAAGTTGTTGTATTTGGCAATTACGAGAGTTTTTATGTCTTGCGTTGGAAATCACCGCACTTAAAATGGCTTTTCTGTTTGCACAGTTCCAGAATTCCATTGTCTATTGTTGTGTAGAAGAACCTTATCCACAGTATGTCGTCGATGCGACACAGTTAGAGTTTGGAAAACACCTCGCTCAAAATACATGTCACTAACAGGAACAGGTCATCCAATAATGTTTCCACCAGCGTTTTGTCAATTTAGCGTATTCTATGCGCAAATTTGATGATCAAATTATGCTCTGATTAAACAAATGTACCTTTTCTCCCAACCATAGTTGAGTGGATGTATTGAAGATACTGGAATGACCATGCGGAGTGTGCGTGGCCAGGGGTAACCACACTTCGACAACAATGATAACACTTGACGTGTAGAGACTGTAGTCAACCGAGTAGGGCCTGCTCATTACAAGATGTGATTTTTATGTTGCTTGTGAAGTCACCGTTTGTTGGAATTACACTTTATGACGTAATCACCCGTTTTGCATTGATTCAACGTTTTCAAACGTTGGATCAACGTAGAAACGGAATTTGTTATTTGAGATGCACGATAGCGCATATTTCTGTCAACAAATGTTATGATTTCTACTCATGCAGATTCACAATTAGACATTACATTCAAAGTTTTTGAAACAAACACTATGCCATTGCTTTCTCGCACCAGATAGACATCAGTAGCTCACCAAGAATATGTCGAGTGGTTCATGAAAAGGTTCTGGATTCAGAAAATCATTTACGTCAAAAATTTGCGAGCGAATTCTTTTTTCCTTAGCCGATTGTGGTTGAAATATAAATTTTGTAACAATTTGCAAAATTTGCATAAAGTGTTGGCAGGGGCAGATTAGAAAAGTGAGTTTTTTATTTTTAGTGCTAATGTCTCTAATATATCATAAATTTACCATTTTATAATTTCTTCTCTGTCCACTTTCAAGTGGCCCGCTGGGAAAATTTTATAATTTCTGGTGAACTAAATCGCCTCTGTCTGTTGATGCAACAGTACAGAGAATTGTATTTCGTCTCGCGCAGTTGAAAGTAGTTACCGATTGAAAAACTGCTTCCATCTCACCGTCGTTTCGACCCTGAATGACCCGGTTCTCAAGTGGCGCTCTTGCTCCGTTAGTGGTAGCAATTTTCAACATTTTTCAACCTCTATCGCTGGCAAAGAACTTCCTTTATAAAAAAAAATAACAGTTTTTGTTTAAAAACATTAATAACTTCCTTAAGCGCAATTATTATATCGTAAAAAAGGCATCAATTTTTTATCAAACTGTCGAGAAATGTTTTAGATCGTGAAATCCAAAACCAGTTGTTTTTTGCTTATTGATTCACACATAGACACTTTTAAGATTTTCTTTGACAACAAATCAATTTATCATTGTTTTTGTATTAGTAAACTAAAGCCAAAGAGTTGCTGTAATTCAGGCCGATTCAATGATTCAATATGCAAAAGAGCAGTTGAAAGTGGAAACCAGATTTATCACTTTTCCAACGTCGGTGAATCATGGGCGCGGGCAATGAGTTCAGCGCTTTGGATCAAAACACATAGTAGTTAAAAGAAGTTTAATATTTCAACTGTCCTTTTAACGTGTTTTTGCCAGAAAAAAACATTGCTTCGGCCATTTGAAGAGTGACTAGAAATTTTGCCGTTTACGCAAGTTTAGCCATTGTCGCCTGTTTCCAACTTGTTTACAAGGACTGGAGTGGCTCATGGAGCCACAAACAATATGAAGCGATTGTCCCTCTATGAACTTTATCACCATCGTCGTCCAACCGTGTTTGTTATTCCAGTTAATTGCTTTGAGACCGCGAATTAAGGCTTGATTACACGGCCAAATGATTCAGTGCTGTAATTCCTTACTTGTTTGTAGCTGGATTTTGGACTTTATTGACAAGTATTGATTCAACTAAAAGTTATATGGCAGCTAATTTTTTTCATTTGTGTTTTTATGTTAATTTCTTAATTTTCTGTTTTTTATTTCAGAATGTCAGGCAGCGTAAATGTGCCCAGGAAAAAACGATTTTTTAGACATGGGGTCAACCAGTAAATCCCCGTCATTTAATGGGGCAAACGGGCCTTTTTCGTCGACATCTGCGTTCTCAGAAGAGGCTGCGATGCATAAGGAACGAAACAAGTTTAGCTTGTATGCAAAATCTGGCAGTTTAAGCAACATCGCAGCCGTGGATCGAAACCAGCATAATTTTTCAAGAACTCTTCCAGATTTTAACCGCAGCAATGCTCACCGGCACTTCACGGATGAATGCAAAGAACACAATGAGGGATATCTGAGAAACCGCTTACCCGCGGGCGAGACAGACCAGCGTTTTTCTCCTGATTTACCTAGAATGAAAATTGATAAAACTAACGGAGCTGAGCGAAAGAAGGCTAAAGTTTTGAAAGAACAAACAAATTACGCTCCCAGCAATGACATTTGGCTTCAACAAAAGAAAATTCGTCCATCACAAGATTTGACGCGTAACAAGAAGTCGTTACTCACAGATCAAGCTGAGAGTTTTGATAACGGACAATATCTCCAAGACGGATCAACTGTTTCTAACCATTACAAACATGCAATAGCAAACAGCAGTATGGGAATAACTCACGCTTATCAAACGCCGGAAGAGCAGCAGTTGTCTTATGTTTCCAACGCTACAAGTGGAATTTCTTTAGAAGCAGCAACAGCAATGCATATAGCTAAATCATATGGCGCACCCCAGCAACGGTTTGCGACAGATATGGCACATTCCAGCTTGAGCATATGCGGCACAGAGGGCGGATCAATGATTCACAGCCAACAATCCGCAAAATGGAACCCGCGCTTAAGCGACAAAGACAATCGGAAGTTTTACAGCGAGAAAAAGTATGAAGAATATTGCAGGAATTCCAATGAGTCAAAAGCGATGAGTGAGACCTCTATGGCTGCTATGAATGTATCGTCAATGACAACATCTCCAGCTGCTACAGATTTAAGTCAACATAGGGCTAGTAGCAGTGGAAACAATCAGCTACAAAGAGACAATAGCATTAACAAGACATTTCCTCATATCATTTTGTCTTCGCAGCCTCAAGAACAGGCGATTGCTGGTAATCGAGATATTTACACTTTGCCTGGTTCGACCGCAGATAAAGAAGATAAGAGATATAACGTAGACAATTTTAAGCACCCAGTTTGGGGGAATTTTGAAACCCCCCAGTTGTTCGCAGATCAGCAGCATCCTCAGGGGAGAGCAGAACACCATCATCAACACCCTTACGAAGCTACCTTTTGTACAGACTGCAACTCAACTGGAATACCCTTAGCAGCGGCAGGATCTTATGAAATGAATCCTCTGCTACTGAAAGAAAATGAAATGCTTGTAAAACATGAAAGGGCGTCGATTCACCCTCCTAACATACCCATGGGTTGGGGTGACAAAGGAGCTGGGGGGTTCGACAAAATGCTAGGTTCAATGTACAAACCTGCAGGGGACCGGACACAATATTATTTGAAGCCTCCCCCTGTCGACTTGGACGATGTAAGTAAAACGTTTTCTATTTATCTACCTTCTGGTTTTTGTTTATTATTCTATACACTGTCTAAATTTGATTGATTGCTTAAGGTTTGAAGTGACAAAATGTAAATAACACAATGCGTCCATCAACATGATTCAAATGCAGTTTCTTCTCACTTCATGCCATCAGCTTTGTAAAGTGCTACTATACATTGTAATAATAAAATACAATAGCTAATTAGTCAATCGTAATCTGGTCAACGATGGATCACCTTGGCTTGCAATCAAAGTATACGATCAATCGCATCACTGCATGTGCTAAAACTTTCAATTTGACATTCCAATTGAAATTTAACTTGAAAGTCTCGTGGCTTTGCAAGTTTGACTTTTGTTTACGGTGTGCTAGTGTAGATTGTAAGATTACACGACGATCAAATGGTATGTTATATAAAGTGCAAAGTCAGCATTTTACAAAAGATTGAATGGCAGTTGTTACAACTGCTTGTCGTCTGTGTAGAAATGTGTCTCTTGTTGGACGTAGAGATAACTGTAACAAGTCATCCAATAGCTGTTTTCTACAGTAAAGCCTCAAAAACGTGCCACCAACAGCGAGTGTTATAATCGTCTGTTGTTGGCCTAACTTCCTGCTTTTAAAACTTTATAGGCTAGTAACCTTTTCATGTCGGTCTATAGCTGATCTATAGAAATTTGTCACGAATTGTGTCACAAAACTTATAGAATATATTCTTTAGCAACTTATGATAATATTTCATGCATGTTGTTGTGCATTGAATAACATCGTGACCGAGAGAATAAGTGTTGTCGTTGAACATTAGCACTGCTTAATTGTTGACTGCAGTGTTAGAACCAAATTATTGACGTTCTTTTTGAAACAACTGTTTGTTGGACATTTTTGTGCTTGTCCTTATTTCCTTGACTAAAGGTTTGATTTACCAAAATTATGATCGTTCTCAAGTCTTACCGCGTATGGTGAAGGTGTCAAAAATATTTTGAATTGGAATTTGATATCGAAAATTGTTAAATGTTACTTTACATACAGTACAATTACACACAATTAATTAGACAAAACATTTTAAGATGTTTGTGCAATAAGAAAAAAAAATGTTTTAAATTTTCTCAATGTTACGTTGATTGAACATCTTCAGACGTTAAATCAACGCAAGATTTAAAAAAATGGTTTGACTTAAACAACTTGATAGATGAAATGACATTTTCCTTGTTTTCTACGAACGCCGAGTACATTGGTAAACAAGCCAAAGATATTTTCTCCTAACCAGAGTAGCTTGTTTTGCCTTTCGTATCTGGACGTTCAGGTTCTGATTCATGGAACACCCTGGCTGCTATCTTCTAGTTCTAGTTGATTTATTTCAACCCTCAAAACAGTTTGATTTTTATAATTGATTTAACACGTGCAGACGTTAAACCAATGTAAAAAACGTCTGATATCTGGACTGGGACGTTTTGCTGGCACAGTCTGGCACAAGCAAAATGTGTTCATACACATTGTGACTTGGTAACAGCAGTAGGATTGATTCACGTTCAACTCAAAACAAAATTTTACAAAAGATTTTTTTAAATATTGATTATGGCAATTATTGCAGAAAAGAATTTGTTTATTTTTCGTTCGGCATAAAACAAGTCGCACACTTTCTCTAATCAGTTTAATTCTATCTAGTGTTGTTTGAGTGAGCATTATGTCATTTGTACAGAAATATTTTTACCAACATTTTGTTGAGCATGTTAGCTTTCAAAGAACCAACAATCAAGCATTCAAGTAAAAGTTCCAAGACATATTATGATCTTATTCTCTTGCTTATTTCATTTTTTCAAACAGGACCTAATTCCAAAAACCTAAACGTATTGGTTTTGAAATATTGAGTTTAGCTTTATGGCTTTCAATTTTTTTTTTTTTTTAATTTTGGTTTTGGTTTAATTTTTTACAAGATCATGTAATTTTCTTGATTTTTAAAATTGGTATTGACCACCTTACCAAAGTAACTTTCAAATAACAAAAATTTTCCTAACTGTGAGAAAGCAGAAAACAGACTTTGAAATTTTGCACCAAACCATTAGGTTGTTGACAAGGCAAATGTACAATAGTGCTTTGGCAAGTTAGCGTTTATACATAGATTCAATGTTTAACGATGTTGAAGCACAAGCAGGTGGATTGATTAATGAAAACCAACTCAGATGTTGAAATTTGTGGTATTTATTCATTGATTCAATGTGCGCAGACGTTGGATTAGTGTAAAAAAAACGGATTTTGATAACGAGAAACTCGTCAACATACTTGTTTACTCAAATTTGAATTTCTGTGATCCTCTTTGTCAACTCTTTATCAACCACTTTTGCTAAGACTCGCTTCAGCGGTTTGCTGAAGCCCTAAACAGCCAATCAACCGTTTTTTACATTGATTCAAAGTTTGCAGGCGTTGACTTTAATTTTCATACATACTAAAAACTTAAATGGAAAAAATTACACTAACTACTGCATATTAAAAAAATGATAATTTAAACTTTATTATCTGGCAGCTTTCCGAAGATGAACGGGAACGAATGAAAGTGAAAAGGGAAAGAAACAGGGTTGCCGCTGCAAAATGCAGAAATCGACGTCGAGAACTTCTCGAGCGCTTGGAAAAGGTGAGAACGAAGTCGCAGTAAATAAAAAGCCGTTGCTCTTTTTTCTGAAAAATATTTACTTAACCCAGAAATAGTAGCGTGATAACGTGAAAAACAATAGCCCAGTAAACAACAAGCTTGACACGTCATTCTAAGCTGGCGATGATATTTTGATTGAAATTCGATTTGAAGATCTGGTTCTATTTACGTACATAAGTGAGTGCTTCTACCAAGTTTAAAGTAACTCTTAACATAATAGTGGGAACTAGAAAAGCTCGTTTTCATTTTACTTTGCAACTTTGGGGAAATCACAACAGCTGTGAAAATGTTAGTCAGTAGGCAGTGGCATGATACAGTCCACACCACACATTCTTTAACATCGGCGACCAATAAAAAGGATTTCTTGCAGAATACTGTATTGGCAAGTGGATACCGAGAAACCAAAGGTACTCCACAAAGTCACAAAATTGCGCTGTTTTATACAAAATTTTCGTTTTTAAACATTTCATTTTCAAACATTTTCATAACCAACGCTGCAAGCTTTGTTTTAGTTTGAATTGATTTGAAAGAATTTTTCCAACAGAAACATTTTGTTGCGTTTCATTTTGAAATTGAACTAATTTCATTTTGATGTTAACTCGAAACGAATAGCCTACATGCGCATCTCGAAACTCAGAAAATACGTTACAATTTGCTGGTGTTCTGGAATCATATCATTTGAACAATTATGAATTCATTTAAATTTACCAGCGTCCAAACCAAAATATTTCAAAAATATCGAAAACAAATTTCAAGCAAAATTTTTAGACTTAATTTCGTTTTGAGATACTGTATATTTTGAATTGTTTTTTTTTTTTGTATATTTGTACTATACTGTATTATATATTTGTATACAGTATTTCGTTCCATTTTCAATCCTTGTCCATAAAGCATAATTATGTTTCGTTTATTGTGATCAAAAACTCTCCGCTTCAAACCGGTTTCGTGGGTATTTACCCCAGTTTTTGCCTTTTGTGGTGTTGTTTTTATTAGCAAAATGTTGTTTATATTTGCCGGTTAATGTTTTGGTTGCAGAGTTTTGATTATTTTTTTAGCTATTGTTAACACTAGCGGTGCTGTAGCATGCTTTGTTACCCTCTGAGTAATTGGTACAAGGAAATGATGTCACAAAGACAAAAGTTTTCCTGGAGATGTCTTCATCAACAGCTCGAAGCCTAGCATTTTACATTACTTTAACGTCTATAAACATTGAGATTTTTTGTGGGGGTAAAATTGTGCAGGTCTAAGACAGAAGTCGGAAACCACGTGAAATTTCATGCTTTGTGGTTTGTGAGAGTATTTTCAAAGCGAATCAAACCTTAGCTGCACTTTCTTAAAATCTTGAAGATTCACACATTTTCAACGAGTAAATAGTTGACGTGTGCAATCTTGCAAACAAATTGATATAAAATCCACTTTCTGATGAAAAAAGTATTTCTAGTCAATAAATACACTCAAACAATTACCCAATTAATTTTTGCACTCCAGCTCTAATTTTTCGTTTTGAACAATCAAAACAAGTCAGATGTTTGACAGAGATGAAACGCAGACAGCTCCTGATAACTAATATAAACCTGGATGCTACTTTCGCATGCCGATATAGCCTACATGTGGATGCTTTAAAGTTTAAATTACTCTAAGCCTGTTTTTTTTCGCAAAAAAATTTAGGTTAATTGTCCGAAATGACTTTCGAAAATTCGGTCTTTTTGATTTAAATCGGTCATTTTTTTGTGATGAAAATATTCCCTTTCTGTGCTACTTTTGCCATTGCATTTATCACATGTAATAAGATGTTGAATCAACGTTTATACACTAAATCTAGGTTTTGTATTTTCGATTGAAAAAAAAAGGTTTTATTCTTTGCCATCACTAAAATCGATCTACGCGCTTATTTTTTCGACTTTTTGACCAAATTAACTTTAATTCTTAGACGTTTTGCTAAAAATTTGGTCAAGGACCGACAAATAACCGAAAAAATAAATGTAGTCTAAAGCAAAGTTAATTACTAAAGTTAAAAGTGGAAATAAAAAGCTTCGGCTATCGGTGGAAAAGTTTTTGCTTGCATTATTGAATGCTTCAATTTCATTGATTAAATGACGCTATATAAAACGGTGTCTACAAAAGACTACAGTACAAAGCGTTGCGCAGCCTCTCACACTGAGAGTTGAACCTGCGTTGCTTAATGTTGACTTTTTATCATTCTTCATTGGTGTTTGTTGAGTTGCTTCATAAGTTGAACTTCCCCAGTATTTTCAACACAAGGCAGTTAGTTTGCTGTATTTTTGCAAGTCGTTTTATTCAATCGAAATAAAGTATTATTCGGCTAAGGGCTGTTTGAACCAAAACTACTTCTTATGAAAGCCAAATTTGGCTTCGACAAAATCTGTATTTCTTGACTTGGTTTTATTTTGTCGGGTTCGAATTATTGTAATTTGTAATTTTCAAACTGCTTGTCACAACACGCAATTTCGTTTCACTCAATGAATGCTCGTCTAAACAAGCATATCACACATTGAAGCAGATACCAATCGAATTTGCTTCATATAAAATCATAGTGTTCGTTAAATTTGATGTAGGATAATTATGATAAAACTAACTAACACTGGAAAGCCAGGTATTAAATTAGTCCCTTTGAATTAATTAAAAAACTGTTTGTTGCACGGTTGGGATACTTTCCTTTACTACAATGTGTTCCGCATTGTTGTGCCCACTAAGCACGCCTGACGTCCCATTCTTTGTTTAGGAAGCTGAGCAGTTGGAAAGGGAGCAAGAAGTATTGAGAGAAAATGTAAAAAGACTTCAAGCCCAGAAGAGGAAGCTTGGGAATATGTTGGACAAACATGAACAAGGATGTTCAAACAATATCGAGGAAAACGCTGCGAAAACGTACACAGGCGATACAGAAACGCCAGAGAAAAGCATCGCCGACTAAAAGCACTAAAATGCTGACCCATTCAAAATAATGCAGTTTTTTTATCATTGTCTTAAGTTATCACGAAGCAGAAGTGACGAAAGACTGAGCTTCCGTTTTTTTAAAGTACTTTGCTAAGGAAAAACGGGGTTTACTCGTTCAAACTTACTGTGACATGCCATAAATGGTAACTTTATTTTACAGTTGCCCGCAACAAGTTTCAACTACAGTGCGTGTTCGTCTTGGTTGCATTTCTACCTATTTGTGCCATTTATCTATCGCTGCAAACATTTTTACTTGAAAGACTGACAATTTGACCATGTACTTGTATAGGTAGGGCACGTGTTTTCATTGACGAAGTGTTAACAGCGTTCAAATATGCTTCCACTGCGTTTTGTGAATATTGTGTTGATTTTTTTTTGCTTGGACAAACTTTTGAATTGCATCTCAAGACAGATATCTCGGAAAGTCTTTATATTTTTATGCTGATTCTTACACTTCAGGAGCAAGCTTCCCATATTACACTAACTAGAATACCGTGGCAGCTGGCTTAACTTCCACACATACCAACCCTATCACGTTTGTTCAGCCTGCTAGCTAGTTTTTCCTTTTCAAACCACTTTAACAGATCCACAAGTTTGGGCTTGAAAGTTCTATTTCAAGTCGAGAATCTGAGACGATCGTACTCTTTCATTATATTTTACTTTGTTTGACTTAAAGCCAAGATATGCTGCAAAACAAGACAATTAGTATTTATTTGAACAGAGTATAGAATTTGGCAATTGCAGCTTGCGAATTTGACTTAGGCCCTACTCCTCCACTACTTACATGTGTGCAGCATTTGATTAGGCTGACTTATTTATTGCTTTTTAAACAAATTATATGGAAAAAATGACTTTGCAGTATTGTAGCCTATTTGAAAATCAATACTATCATTATCGTTAAAAAAATACTTTACAGTTCTGCACCGTTCCCATTCTAAGCTGCTTCACAGTATTTAGGTCACAAAAGAACATTAAATCATGTAATTTTTCGCACTGTGCAAATTAATTTACTTAAAATGTTATGCAAAGTACAACTTGCTAAGTTTTAATTATATCACCCTAAAGCCAACACACTTAGAGTTACAATATCAAGAAAGCTCTAAATGCTGCATAATTAATGAACATAATTCATCAGTGTTTATTGTTCCACTTTTTATTAATCAGTGTTGCCCTATAAGTCTTTAAATGCTTTATTTTGTACAACTGAAATAAGTTAAATGTTGCATGGAAATGCAATTATTACCTGGAAACCATAACATGTAAGGCTTACGTTTATGTAGACACGCTTATTACTTTACCAACAGTATATTTTTCCAAATAATTTGCAACAGTTTAGTCTTTCGAAGTGTAACTACTTGTACAGTGAAGCAAAATTGCTACACCCAGTATTATTTTTGTTAGATGCTCCACTTTTCACAAAGATTTTGTTCACTAATCAAACGATGCAATACAAGTAATTTTACGATTTCCACATGCAAAAAGAGGCTCTGCTAAACTTTGACCTGATCCAATTTATTTTATGCAAAGCATGTTCCAAGATATATTCGGAATTTTAGAATGACATTTTTGTACAATTGGGTAATCCACTTGCAATGTAGAACATTGCTGCATTTTGGATATATGGTTATGGTATATTAAAAGAACCATAGACTGACAAAACAGATTAATTTTAAGGGGTTTAAGATGTGTAATTACAAATAGATATAACATCATTAAAAAGTCAACTCAAACGTTTTCGACACGTAGGCTACGTGTGTCCTCATCAGGAATTACTTAAATCTGCAATATGCATAAAATAAGATAAATCTGACTATGCACTATAACTGAAACGACACTGCGAACTGAAAAGCACAAACTGAACAAGTGATACAAGAATGATTACGAGTAAATTATGCTGTGGGAAACAGATCACAATGAGGTGTAAAGTACAGGCATGTGACAAACAATTAAAACACACAAAAAAGGAACGATGAGCCACAGGCGAATAACCGCCTGTCAAAGAGACCGATTATTACGTTTGATTCTTAATGCTTCCATGATCTTAGTCTGAAATTCAGATCTGCCTCGAGAGATGATTTTAAATCGGTCGATCGAGACATTGTCAGTGCACGTTTCACAAGAGGCGGTGTGCTCTTTAATTGCACTTTTGGTTGTTAAATTTGGGTTTAAGTGCTCCCCGACCCTTGTCAACAAATGTCTGATTGACATACCAATGTATGTCTGGTTTGCGTCACGCAAACAACTAAATTTATACACAACATTCCAAGAAAGCGCAAAATTATTGGTGCACTTTGAATGTTTTATATACAGGAGAAATGTATCATAATTTTTTTTTTCTTGAATCACTTGTTCAGTTTATGCTTTTCAGTCCGGAATGTCGTTACAGTTATACTGCATAGTCAGATTTATCTTATAATTTTCATCTTATGTATATTGCAGATTTAAATAATTCCTGATGAGAACACACGTACGTGTCGAAAAACGTTTGAGTTGATTTTTTAATTATGTTATATTTTTTTCTAATAAAACATGTTAAACCCGCTAAAGTTACTTTGTTTTGTAAAGAAGTTTAAGAAGTAACTGAGATCTAAATCGACACCTTATGTTTCTTTCAGTTTAATTGCTGCAAGTTCTTCTGAATCACCATCTTTCTGGTGAAAACAGAAATAACTGAACCACCTGGTTTACGTTTAAGAAAATGATTTGTTGTTAATTTGTACGATGATATTTTGAAAGTTGTTCCATTATTGAAGTTGTTATAAGCTTCTGAAACGCCAAAGATAAATTTGCATTTTGATTCTATTTGTTTTAGGAGCGGCTACGACTTTCCTTACTATGAGCTTGATTTGTCGCACTTTAGTCGCTGTGAATTACGTTTGTCATTGTGTTTTTGCGGCAATCGTGCTTGCTGATTTTTTTGTTCTTACATTATTTGAACGTTTACGCACGTTCTTTCAATGCAAAAACAATTTAAAAGAAGGCTCACGCTGAAGCCAAAGCTCGTACTCTAAAAGCCAAATTTAGAAAACCACTGTTAAATATGCAGAAGCGTTAAATGCAACAATATTTTGTTATGATATGAATATTATTATTTTCTTGCCATACCAAAGAAGCACAATCTTTTTTAGAAAAGCAAAGGCCAATTGTAACTAGTATTAAATAGGTAAACATGATAAACAGTACAGAAACCGAAAAATGTGCTTAATATTTATTCGCAGCGATGTTTTACTGGTTCAACCATGGCTACCTAAAGATACGGCCTGATTTGTCACATTTTGCCAACTTTGGGTGAATATTTGAATAAATTTTTCTGAAAATTATATTTTTACGCTTTCTTTACTGTTTTCCCCAGATACCCCAATAGGTTTTAACATCCTCACATGTTGAAAAACAAAGAAAATTTGATTTCGAAGATTTTAGAAGATTTTTGTTAATTTTTCAATAACAGTCTGATTCAGCGTTTTTCAACTTACTTTTTCTCATTTGCTATTGCTTCCAAAAGGCAAAAAAAACTTTTATATCATTAGGAGACAGCAAAAAGTAAAAAAATCTCAGAAAATGTTAGTTAAACACTTGCAGTAGCTGTACTCAAAATCTGCAAAATGTGACAAATCAGGCCGCATCTTCAGGTGGCCATGGTTCAACGTTGCTTCCACCATGGCTACCTGGAAATGCGCCCTGATTGATCACATTTCGAATACTGCTACTGTCTGGCTGAACTTTTATAAGTTTTTTTTCCTTTTTGATGACTCGTAATAGTTTGTTGGTTTTGAATCGTTATCCACGGACTGACAAAGCCCTTGATAGGGGATTTTTGGTAGTTTCGCATACTTGTAGAGGCTCTTGACACAGGGCCGGTTACCGAGATTTAAAAAGTGAAGTTTCTGATTGTTGAAAATGTTTTTTCCGGAGAATTATTCCACTTACTAGATGCTGTCGAATGAAGAGCCTGTCCTTGAAATGCGTTGCTCAAGTGCACACCCCGAGAGCCGAACCAGCGTCGCGTGATCTTGAGTCTGGCGCTTAACCACTGAGCTAACGGGACGACTGATATAAAAGATTTTGTTGCCTTTGGGAAGCAGTAGAAAAACAGGAAAATTAAAAAACGTCAAATGAGATAGTTAATGAGTGGTCAACAGTCTGACTGAAAATTTATGAAAGAAATTTTTGTTGTTTTTCAACGCCTGATAATGTTAAAACCTATTTTGTCACCTGAGGAAGGCAGTAAAGAAGATGTGAAAATATAATTTTTAGAAAACTTCATTCAGATAGTTTACCAAATGCTGATAAAATCTGATAAATTCTGCAGAATGTCATAAACCAGGCTGTATCTCTAGGTAGCCATGCTTCAACTTACAGTAGTTAAAAGCTAATTCAATGTATGATAACTCTTTCACAGGAGTATTTCATGATGCATTTGTGAAAGTAAAAGTTACTTGAAATTTTGAGCGTATTTAGAGCGATTTAAACTTAAAACATGTCTCTTGTCGTATTGGCTGGGTTCAGGGATCACGTGACAATGAAGGTCAGTGCAATTTTGACGACGCAAAGCCTGGGTAGTTTATGAACATCGTTTGTTTTTGTTATACGCTCGCACACTAAGCAAACTTATTATCGTGGTAGTTATTGCCACCGGGACGCACCAATCTTGTTGAAGCTCAGCACTTTGATGCTAGCTGTATTGGATTGCCCAACATGTTACACCATTTGGTACAAGCCAATTCGCGATAAAATCCCTTCTCGTGGCCTTAATTAACCTTGCCATTTTTATGCACCAACATATCGTTGTTTTACAACAACTCAGTCTTGTAATGCGTTTGTGATAACTTTTCTGTTTTGCTTTTTTCAACGAAGTTGTACAGCATTCTGAAGGTAACCACATCTCTTGACATTTTAAACTAGAGTTGGTCTTAGCAAATCCAAAGACTATGAAATGTGTAATGTGTTAAGACACTTGTTTCGTTCAGGCGAGGTCAAACCGCTGATTGGGGATTATAACACAACAGAGTAAGAAAATCTTTAAAAATTTACATATTTTGTGTTATCATAGCTTTATTGGCACTGCTTTTTAACTAGTTCCATGTGAGCTGTTTATTTTACATGAATCTGAAGACAAAGAAGAATGCCGCATTTGTTTTTATGAAACCATATCATTTTATTTAGTTTTTAACGGTCACAAACTCTTCCAGCTCTTCCATTATTTTGCATTTGTGTTGAGTGTCTTACCATGACCCATTTGATGTTTGTTTAAGTTGTTGGAAGTTATCTTTTCCTGATAGTGTCATTTTAATTCGTCCCTCAAGTGCAACCCTGTCTAAATCTAAGTTTCTTCACTCTTTTAATCTCGTTGTTTTTGGGTCTGAATTATTACAACTGCAGTAAATTTATTGATAGTTATAATAGCCTAAAAATGGCCTATTTTTTAATCCAATTATTTCAATTTTTTTTTTTCCAAAATAGGACTATTTGCAACTCTTCTTAATATTTACCAATAGCTTGATGAAGGAAGCCAATCAGCAATTTTGCACTGTTGCTAATTCTAAGACTAATTCATACTTTCGTAAAATCTTTCCGAAAATGTTTATGTTGTCTATGTCGATACCACATTTTCTTGTCTTGAACTGCAAAATTCCCTTCTTCGCTTTAGCGAAGCCGCCATGTGTTGAGCTTTTTGTTTCTTATTTATTGTTTCCCCGTTTAGTGTTTGTTGTTTTGTGTTTGTGTTGTTTATTGGCCATAATAAATGCGAATTTGAGAATCTGTAGCCTGATGCTTATAATTCATTTATTGCGTTTTTGAAAAGTATGTTAGTTTGTGAATGCAAAGAAGTTTCAATACTCCTAACTATGCATTTTGCAAACAAAATGCTTTCGAGACATCTATAGTAATTTGAAGTAAGATTGGTTCACTTGGTTAGAGTATTTATAGGTAGGAGTTAGATCATTGGAAGGCGTATAAATACCATGCGTATAAATAACAGAGTGCAAAACTATGGAAACTCGCTTTTTACATTTATTTAACATTGTTAATTTGAACCAATATCTGTTTAGCATTCAGCGTAACTTTATGAAAAAGAAATATTAAGTCGTTTCATATAGATATCAAACTCAATGTGAGCAAATAAAATAAAAACACTTGAAGGATGTTCCATGGACAGGAAATTTGTAAGTAGCCTACTATCTTTGCATGACAATAACACTGTTAAACTATATTGCAGACTGCAGTAGGCTACGTTACCTACTTCACAATGTAGATTTTAATGACCTGTTTTGGCTAAAATAGGTCGTTAAAATCTTGTAAACAACGACCATGCTGCTAAAAGCGAAACTCTAACAATTGTATATTACGTTAATTTATTTGAGCTTGACAGCAAACAAAGACGAAACAAAACCAGGTTCCGGCCAAGAGCAGATACAGCGAGTAGCCTCAGAAGGAGAGGAATGATTTCAACAAAACACAATGATGTGTAGGTCTACATTAATTCTACCACGCAAATACACCGTGAATAAAGTTAATTTTCCAATCATCATCGCGATTCCCTCCACCCCCGCTGGATCCGCCTTTGGTTCCGGCCCTTTACTATTCCCGACATCTAACCATCGGAAGTCATTATTTTGGACAGGTGTTGCTATGATGCCTGATCGACATTCATTGTTAGCTTACCTTGCTCTTCCAGCAATTATGATGTTGAAGAAGATCACAGACCACACCATGAATGACAGTACCGTACATAACATTAGGTCTAGTGATCAACAACTGCATGATCCTTCCTCTACCAAATACCGCGGAAGGTCTGCGTGACCTGGATGTTGAAGCCAAAGTTTGGCTACGAAAAAGCATTTTGACCCAGTCTGGAAAAACATCGACAACTTGGGGTAGTAGCCGAAATGTATGGAATTGTCCATGAGGATGCGCATTGTCAAGGTGCGCGAAATATCAGTAAAGCAATAAATCAACCTGTTTGTTGTTGCTTTTACTTTCACTTTCATCATACGAACGTAGCAACTAGTGCTGGAAACGATAATTGTCCTGATGAACACCCAAGCTTTTCAGCATTCAGGTGTTTACGCCACTGTTGCAATTTGCACGAGAAAAGGCTCTTGTTCCCCATCAAGTGGAAAATTGAGTTTTGTAATAGAATTTGTTTAATATTATATAAATATGTTCGATTGTTTAGAAAATGCCAGCATTTTGAGCTTTTGTGATCAAAGATATTTAACATGTTTTCATTTTTACTTAGGCTACGCACTTCAAGATCACTTTAAGATTAGCGATAAGTAAGCTACGCTAGTGAATTTTGGGATTTCAGTCCAGGGCCTGCGAGAGAAGTCAGCACTGGTCGGGAAACAATACGAAAAATGGGCCCCATAATATTTTTTAGCCAATATACAACTAATTTGTATCTTGCGTTGCATGTTCGTGTTAAGCTGAAATTAGCCTACTTTCCTCAGCATGAAAAGAACTTCGTTCAATGTAAAATTTATCAATAATCACTGGATTACACTTGCAGCAACAATGCCATTGAGGCAAACTATTTTGTCTAGAAAGCTTCGTAAACACACAATACAAGCAACGAAAATAGTTCAACTAAACTTTTTCCCACGCGAGCCAGATTTGATAATAAGTGTTTGCGGGCCAACAACCACAATAATTTTTCGGAAAACTGCAAGCTGAATTTACATGATTTTTGTGTGTCTGCAGGCCAAAAATAACACATTGTATAACAACAGGCGCAGGCCATACAAAAACGTCTCGTGGGTCGGAGTTGGCCCGCAGGCCGGACTTTGGACATCCCTGATATAATTCAACCCTTTCTGGACTTTTTGCAATGCAAAGTTACGGATCACAGCATCAAATGATAACATTTTGCGACGTCTGAATTGATGCACAACATGTATAGTTAGGCTTTTCAATCGGTTTTGAGTCATAGGCCATACTGGAGCGCAAACAATTCTTTACAAATTTCAGTAATTGCTAAAACCACGTTCTCAAAGCGCAACCGTTGGAGGTAGCTACCGGAACAGAAAAAAAATCATAACAAAACTATTTGGAAAAACCTTTCGAAAGTTGCAATCAATGATTCCTTGTGTAGAGATTATGGGGTGGTTCGTTCTGGTTTGCAGCTGAAGTTTGCTGTGTGGCTTTCTGTCAAAAGTACCAACTCATCCAAAATGTCTTGAAAAATGTCATTGTTGTAGCCTATAAATAGTTTAAATTTGTCTCACATGCCCGCAACTGCACAACAGACATACGATGAAATTTTCATGAAACTTCAAACTCATCGACGATATGTTTGAGTTTGTGGATACATTTGTCAATTCCAACAACCATCGAATCCTTTGCAATGTACGGTAGAATACATTTCTTTCGAATGATTCAGCTTGTTAAGTGGAGTTAACTTATAAAAGAGTTCTGTCCTCAGGAAAAGAAAATAATTTTCTTTTAAATTTATAATTGCCACTGCAACTTTAGCTTGCGAGTAGGAGCCTACTCTTCTCAGCTTTCTCTTACTTAGATTACATGTTCCTTTAATTTCATTAAATTCATCAGTAAATCTTGTTTAGGACCGTGTCACAATCAATGTGCGAGGTCTCGCGACGGGCTGCTTTGTATCTTCACCGAACGCGCTGTTTTAATTATGGAATTCTTGAGCGGTATGTTATTATCGCCTATCGGTCAATGACCAGTAGTAACCTTTGATTGTGAAATCGTTGTTATGTAACGTAATTCTAGATCATTCTGTAAGATGCGAATCTCGAACATTCTGTTGTTTTTCTCAATCACCAAATATCGTTTGTCATGATGTCACAAGGATGGTTTACCGATGGATCTCTGATTGCGAAATTATTATTATGCAATGTATTTTCTAGAATCGTTTACTCTATGTGACAATCTAGAAACTTCTGTTGTCTACGATTTAATGCAACTTGACAGAACAATCAGTCCTATGATATAACATTACGTAACCTTCTCGAAGTTACTAGACCGAACAACCTTCTATAAATAGTGGTGTAATTTGCGTAATCATTATTATTATGAGATGATTGTGAGAGTTATGTTATGAGTTGTGGATTGGTAGTTGGTGCAGATATTATCGTGGATTGAGAGTTGAAGTAATTGAATACAAGTAGATGAAAATTGGTGCTGATATAAATTGTGTTCGAAATTAGAGTTATTTGAGAAGCCGTTCGTTAAAGCCCTTCAAAAAGTTAGATTATCAATTCACTAGTAGAACTATTCGGCATTTAATTGACTGCTTTTCGGTTATACCCATTAAACTAGGTCATTGAACCTTTCCAAGTCTTTTTCCTGGTAAGAGATAGAAAGAAATCGTGACAGACCGTAATCCATATAAGGCACAGCAATCAAAAATTTAAATCTGCTAGTTGTAGGCTACTTCAGCATTGACTAAGCTTCCGATCAAGTTCTTGTTGGTTCCAACTTGACGCATTTGAAAAACGTCTTTAGAGCTTCAATAGAAGGATTACACGGTGAACCAACAGACCGTGACGGGTTAAAGCTTGCGCTGAAAGTCTAGACCAGGGGTCACCAACCTTTTTTGCATGCGGGCCACTTTAGCACTAAGGAGAGCTGTGGCGGGCCGCACTAACAAAATTTTAGGTAGGTTGACTCTTATGCTAGTAAAGAACGAATTTCGTACCCAGTATCCAGCGTTGCATGTTGTTAATATTCATTTCAGAATATGGCAGCAACAAAATCAGTCGAACAGCGCTGCTGCCAGGCCTAGCGCTTTTAACAACACTTTTGACTTCTTTAACAATGTCTAATAAACGAGGTCGATCACTTGTAGCGAGGCGAGCGGTTTCATGAGAATATTCATGGTGTTGTCACTTCGCTTCACAAAACATATCTTGCAATTAACAGTTTCAGTAAACAAGGAAATGTTTGACACATTGCAATACAGGCAACAATAGTGACCTGCAAACATATCAGTGAAAAATAGGCTCCAATAACGGAGAAAGAAACCAGACACCATGAAACAAACGCTTGTGGAAACCACCAAAAAACATTTCTATCGTAACTCATGAACAGCAGGCCACGTACGTGTTCCTTCTAAAAAAGCAAATTATTGGTTTTTCATCCTTTTTGTGAGTCTTTAAAACCGTCTTTCTTTTATTATAGACAACTGTCACTTGCGGTGCTTATAAGCATGGCAAGAATTGTTGATTAACAACATTCTGCAGTAGGCTAATAAGCTAAACATTTTCGTATTGCAACCAGAAAGTCTTTAAATTTATGTAGGCCTATAATATTTTGCCAATTTATTATAAATTGAGTTGGCACACCGACTTACTTTGCCAACAAAAACTTGCATAAAGGGAACACTGCTTATGAAACACAATAACGGTGAAACGCACACTCACCACACTATAGTGTGTTAGTGTACATGAAATTTACAAACTTAAAATAAGCAACCCTATGCTCACAGACAATTTTGAAATTCGAAAACAGATGTTTTAATCGACCACTGGGGCAGTGTGGCTGGACATCGCATTGGAATAACTTTAAGTGACCCCCACCTAGAACTACAATCTGATTGGTCGGTCGGTGGAATCGTATGCAAAGCGAAAATAAGCTTCCCGCAAAGTATTTTTTGCCTTCATGCTCCTTAAATCCTCAAGAAAAGTATTTTTGGTTATACTTGTACACTGATACCTTCCGCGGGCCGCACATAACAGCGTGGCGGGCCGCCAGTTGGTGACCCCTGGTCTAGACAAACTAAAGTACTGCACACTGCACAGATTGTTCCGTTCATATTAAAACCAGTTTAACACCATCTTTCGGATTTATTTTTAAGTCATGAACACAGAATAGGTTACATAATCACATTATCACCATAAAAACATTTATTCAGCCAAATATGGTAACGCAAAACAAAAATAAAAGTTTGCAAGGGAAGGTACCGTTTTTGCAGTTCAGAACATTATATCGAAGAACATTATATTTAAGGTCATTGCATCTGGCATCGAATCTGCGTGAAGTGATGGTGCTTTTCACCCTCTGTTTTAGTCCGGGCGGTCTCCGCTCTTGTAAAGATGCAATTTGTGACTGGTTCTGCAAAAATGGCGTCGCCTCTTGGTTTGTGCCACTGTTGCTCTGTGCTGGTGCAGGACAAAGCTCCTGGGATCATTTTTACATCACGAATGTGAAAATGATGCATATTGTAGGCTATAGCAATGCAGTAATGTGACTGCATCTACCACCAAGTCTGCAACACAAAGAAATGCAAATTAATAACAAACAAAAGTTTATGCACGGTAACAGAACAAAGTATAGGCCTACGGTATATAACTTACTATGTAGCCAAACGTGGTAGACCTAGTTTTAGTTATCCATGTTAGTAGCATAAACTGCTTCATATTACTACAGTAGGTAGGCTACATAAACCGCATATAGGCTTAGCTGTAATATCAAATGGCTTATGCCAGGGATGGAGGAACCACGTGGGCCTGGTGGCCTGGGCCCACCTACTTTATTTTCTGAATGGGCCTGGCCTACCCACTTTTGAAAGCCAAATATTTTTGAAAAGGTAGCAAAAGATTTGGCCAAGATAACCTGCAGTTTTTGTGGTATAGATAAAGTAATTATAGCTGTAGCAAGGGTAGAGGATGCAGCAACTTTGTCTCTAAAAGAAGGCACTTAAACCAGGCTAGATGGGATATTGATGTTAATTCTCTCGAAAACAAACTCAAGCTGTTAAAATAGATAAAACATTTACATAAATCTATCAAAACTGATACCTACAGTTTTATCTGAAAATCTCTATGTTTAATGCTACAGCAAAAAAGTCTTTTTCGTGCCACAGACTGGTGAAAAATTACTTAAAAAGCAAATTAATCCAAAAGCACTTGAACCATAGGATGAACAGTTGAACACATTCACAAAAACTTCATCGATCAGGTTGATTTCACCTTAATTTGCCAAGAATTTATTGCTTTCAATGATCGTATTATTAACTTTTTTAGGAAAAAATGTCAAGTATAATACAGTAACAGTCACCTATATAGTGACAGCTGAAGGAACCTCGTTGTTGTTTGATTCCAGTAGACCTATTATATTTGTATATTGGTGGTGCAGCTGTTGTGTATGCGTATACACATAATACGGCAGGCTGTTACTCTCGGATAACTTTGCTAACTGTTAAATATGTGTATATACCAGTACCGGTACTCCTGGTATTGAAACTTTGTGGTAATTAGCTGTGCATTGTTGATGCCAGTAGGCTATTATATTTGCATATTGGTGCTGCGGCTGTTACATATGCGCACAGCCTACTGTAGTGTATAATGCTGCAGATTATTTATTCCAAGTGGTATTATAACTGTGTGTGTATTGTTTCTTTTTTATTTGTGTGTTTATCGCAATATTTTGTACAGCACTATACAGCATAGAGAAATAAAACATAGTAACCTGCCTTATGCTACAAGCAGCAGTAGCAATAATATAGTTAATAAAACAATAATCCTCAAAAGTGTAAAAAGACTAGTTTGCAACTACATTACAATTTACTATCACCCATCAAACTTTCACATGACATAGAAAGGAATATTTAGCATTTTAGATTGCCTACAATCATTTACCTACCCTGCCTTACAAGAGCACTTTCCTTTCTGTATTACTGGAGTCGATTGCTTCATCTAAAGTGTAAGTTCATGCGGTTTATCAGTTTTTCTCTGACTTGGCCAACATTTTGCCTTGCAGATTGTCACGATTTCTTTCTATATCTTACCAGGAAAAAGACTTGGAAAGATTCAATGACGTAGTTTAATGGGTTATAACCGAAAAGCAGTCAATTAAATTCAAGGATAGTTCTATTGGTGAGATGATATATAAAAACGCTTGAAGGACTCCAACGAATGGTTCACCACTTCCAACAAATCAAAGTAACAGTAAACGGCAATAGATTCCAATGCTTGCGACTATTGATCAAGTTTAACGTAATTCACTCGCAGCTTCTCATACGATTCTAATTTCAATCAGAAATTATATTAGCTTCAACTTTGCTTTACTCGTATGCAATACTTCAACTTTTGATCAACAATAATCTTTGCTTCTATTACCAACTGCTACTATTACAGCAATGATCTCTCATAACCAACTCATCATAATAATCAACTCATCATAATACAACTCCCATAATAATAAAATGATTACACAAATTACACCACTATATAGAAGGTTGTTTCGGTCTAGTAACTTCGAGAAGGTTACGTAATGTTGCATCACACGAACTCATCGTTCGGTCACGTTGCATTGAGCGGCATAAACAAGCAAGTTTAAAGAAGACTCTAGAACTGCACTAGAACTGCAATCGAATGACCTAGAATACACGTTACATAATACAGATTTCATAATCAGAGGTTACTTCAGGATAATGACTGATGATAACCTATAGCATAAGAATTTTACAATCAAAACAGCACGCTTGATCGAGATATAAGCAGCCCGTCGAAAGACCTCGCACCTTGATTGTGACACAGATGAAACTTTGAGAATCTCCACGTTTAATTAAATTTTCACGCAAATAATCTTCAATGAAAAACTGATAACCTCCTTTGAGAGGTCTTGCAGATGGTCCAATCCAGTCTGATATTGATCTTATATCAAACGATGGTAAATATAGTAAAGATTATAACCAGTTATTTACTTCCATCGTAGATATTTAACATCGAAACAAATAACTTGGCTGGTAACAGAGGGTTTCGCAATGCAGTACCTAGTTTTCATGCAACGCTTCAACCTCTCAGTGCGCATGAAGCGTAACGTGGAATCCCTCTATTGCAAAAGGGTAATGTAAAGCGTTGGGTTTGACTGCACCACACCTTGATTACCCTCTCGAAGTCAATTTTTTCTTTGCAAGATGATAGGACAACTTTCTTTAGATTTTTCTTGTGACTGGGCTATAACTTTAAAGATGCCACAAGCTTACAGATAATCAATTACTCCAAAAATGATAAGACATTTGAACAACGCTGTCTGTAGGCAACATTGTGAATTCCAACTAGATTTAGCCTATGCAATAACATCCATAAACAAAAAACTCAAATAAAGAAAAAACTCACTACCTTCCAAAATCACATCATGAAAAGCATGACCACCAAAAGGCTACTTGACCACACGAAAACAGAAGATCTTTTACTATGAAAAAATTACATCCAACTGCAGCAATAATAAAATCAAAAGTTTTAAAACTGTTCGGTCACACTAAAAGATCACGATTCGGAATCAGCAAAGTTTGCACAGAAGAAAAAGTAGAAGAAAAAAGAAAACGTGGCAGACAACCAAAACGATGGCAAGACAACATCCAATCATGGACCGGACTCAACTTGGCGACAATGGGTGAGCTGGCTCAAAATCGCCACTCTTGGAAGCAAATAACTCATGTTGATACGCAGTCTGCTGCAGGCGGAGATGATGACTGATGATGATGATGATCCATAAACAAAAAATATACAGGATTTACTTTCTTTAATCGTGCTTGGACTGATACCTTTAACTTTCCCAGATAACTTATGTTGGATACAACATCCTATGCATGGCCAACGCAGATTTTGAAGTTAAGGTTCAGTTGTCAAGCAAAAATAGCTCCGGCTTAGCTAAAACAGCACCTGTTTTCAAGTTGAAACTATCAATACAATCGAAACCGTTCAGTAAAATCATTTCAGCTTCAGATTTTACGTCTTGAAGCTGTTCAACATCGCCTACCTTAACACGAAAATAATTTGTTCTTGATGAGAAGCATCCAGGGGCGCCGGAACGATTTTTGACTGGGGGGGCAAGATCACGAAAAAAAGGCACTTTTGTTTACTAAAAGGCCAATTTTTTTTCAAGTTTTAAGATAAAATATAGCGATAATGATAATCCGGTATACAAAGAAGGGCACCATGCTATGTTATAATGATGTAACCTACTGTCAAGCCTTAAAGTAGTGTTTGAATGAACCGCCGGTGCTACCTCCTCAATCGGCCAAATTTGGCCGCCGGACTCTCCTAGCCAATTATTTAATTTCTCAATAGAATGATCGTGGATTAACTGTCGAAAATATGTAGTATCAAAGAGTGACGCAAAATCAGGTCAGCGCGTAATAATCGCCACTGTTACATTGTGCGGGGCATATTTGTTATTGATGGAATATATCCATCTGCTGCGATCGCCAGCGCTGTAAGTCTTGTTTGTAATTCCCGACGTATATTTTAACAAAGTCTTGCGAAGTGCTAATTTACATCGGCTGGCAATTTTGTCGTTTTTATGTCGATTCGATGTTGTCGGACATTGAACCGTTGTTAAAAAGGAGAACTAAGTTAGTTGACATCAATGGGGAAAACATTTTTTTATCATATTTTGCAAAAATTATGCTTCTTTTAGTAATGTCTTTTAGTAATGTACATCATTGAAATAGCTAAAACCTCAATTGCTAAGGCAACAGGGATCAGATGTCAGTAGATGTAACAGAAAAAATATTTCGCACTTGCTAGTGCATCGTCAGTTTTGATAAAGGGCAGTTAAAGCCTACAAGTAATGTTTTAATTATTAAAATACTTATTGTATTACCTTGCCGTCATCGTCAACACATGTCGAACGTTGTTTTTCGTTGTTAAAAAGAATTCTAGGAGAGTGGCGAACTTCTATAAAATCAGCCACATTGGATACACTCGTGCGAGTGTCGTTTGAAATTCAAATTTTGAATATTGAATATTCAAACTTTGAATAGAAGGCTACTGGATTACAATCCCGATAAAGCAGTTATTGCGTGGTGCAACGATTCTATTGTAGGACGTCGCCCAGGCCCAGACTTCACAACGCTAAGTGATCATTTTAGCATTGTTGCAAGTTTAACTTTATTTACTTGTGCTATCGTTATTTTTATTTTGTATTTTGGCCTCCAAGCACGCAGATTTGGCCGCCGAGAAGGAGCTCCCGGTAGGCTACGATGGCTGCCGAAAAAAAACGAGTTTTAAGGCCTGTATACTGTGTTGCAAAATTTTGTGCCGTAAATATTATTTTGAGGCAAAAATGAAAGATTATAATTAGGCTAAAAGCGAATAGCAGAAATTGTTATATTGCAAAATGTGCAGTAGCTTACATGACTTTAAAAGGGCACCATTGCCCTCCCTGCCCTTCCATCTGCAGAAAATTTGAGGGCAGGGGGGGCATTCGCCCCCCTGCCCCCCCGCTTAAGGCGCCCCTGGAAGCATCGAGAGTGACATTTACAATGATTGAGAAATACTTGGAACTACACACTTCATTTAAGAATTTGTTGATTATTTAGTTGGTAGGCTACATTTTTACTTTAGTAGGCTACTAAAAATGGGCCCCCCTCAAAAATGCAAAAACAAAAAACTACTCGTTTTTCCTTTACAATGTTTTGCTAGGGGGAAAACTGGCCCGACTTCCCCCCCTCCTCTCGGAGCCACTGTTTCAGTCTGCAAGTGCGCTTAAAAAATATTTAGTTGGCTTGTTAAAATTAACAAAAATCTTCTCAATCAATCATTACTCGGACTTATTTGGGGTGACAAGTATAAAGGTCATTCATTTTTCTCGTATTGATAATATTAAAAAGTAACAGCCTTTGTCTTTATATAGCCCCACATCCACAGTGTAATTATGCTCCTGAGCACTGTAGCATGGACTTCTTGATAGTAGGATCTGGACTGGAAACTGAATTTCTGATGTGACCGAGCAGAGGTTAAAGGCTCATCGCACACTAAGTTGAAATGCAGAGTCAAATATTCATATACGATAGAAATGAATTAATATAAGAAAAATAAGATGGAGTTCTGTGGATTATCGTGCTGCTGGTTTCAAATTTAGTGAATTAGGTTCGATTCCCTGGCAAGTCAAATAGTAGGCTAGGCTACAATGTTAAGTTAATTTTAAAATTCAATAAATTTGGCATATAGATGTTTGCATTATAGTTTAAGACTTTAGAGGAAGAGAATTTTTACATAAGCAGTAGCACTGGGTTCGATTCGAAGACAAGATGCATGAAAACAAACGTTGGCATGCAAGTGCGGAACGAATTTTACACAACATATTGATAAAAAAAACTTTCAAGTCTTTTGCAAAATAACACTTTTTGATACGGATTGTCATTTTTACTTAGCCGAAAGCTTTTTTAATTTTCTTTTAGAAGTATTGGCATCTTTTTCAGTGATTTTTTGACATAAATTTTTGCACATGCAATTATAAAAGCGTGCGGCGATTCCTTCAATGATGTTATGATTAGGCTACTGTTGCACATAGCTGGAACCGAAAAAAGTGGCACAAGAGTTCTTTCATAAAAACTTAATAAAACATGCTTTTTAAATATTTCTCGTTGGTTTAAACCGCAGAAACAAGTTCTTCATTTCAGACTGTGAAATCTCAGCAAAACATTTCCAGCAAAGGACGCCAATATGTTGTATATTTCTTCAGTTGGTCGCCATAGACCGCCCCGATTAACCTCTCGAAAAAAGGAGTTGACAGCCTAGCCCTAGCCTATATGTTCTGGAAGATCTTCTGTAAATTCTTCTACTATTTCAACAGTCGTTTCTTTGCAGGAATCACCAACTCATCCAAAATGTCATTATTAGGTTATAGGCTAGGCCTACAACTTGTTTAAATTTTTTCTACATGCTTGCAACTGCACATCAGACATAGGCTATACCATGACATTTTCATAGAATTTCAAACTAAGCGATGATGTGCTTGAGTTTCTTAATACCGTAGTCTACCCTTGTTACTATTAGACTACGGTATCAATAACTAGCGAATCTTTTCCAACATAGCCTGCGATAGAATAAATTTCGTTTGTGTGATTGAACCGGTGAAGCGGTTTTGTAGGAGCGTTCCATCTCCAGAAAATCTTTTTCCTTTTTATTTCATAGTTTCCATAACAAATTTCAATTGTTATGGAAACTAATTTCAACTTCAAACACTTGCCTGACCAACGCAGTGTTTGAAGTCAAGGTTCAGTTGGTCAAGTTGGTCAAGCAAGAATAGTAATTAGTAAGTTATCACTCTCAGTCAAAGTAACACCAATTTTGGAGTTAAAACAACAGAAACCGTTCAATTATAATTAGGCTATACAGAAATCAGTAGGCTACCGATAGGCTTAAAATAGCAAGCAGATTTTAAGTATTGAAGCAGTTGATCATACCCAACCTTAAAACGACAACGATTTATTCTTGATGAGAAACAAATGAAGTAGCATTTAAAGTAGCCTACAATGATGCAAATATACTTGAAACTATAGGCTAACTTAGGTTACCGTATCGTAAATTAGCCTACTCATTTCACTCAAAAATTTGTTCATTTTTAAGTTGGTACATTTATATTTTAATTGCAAGAATGGGCCCCCCTCAAAAGTAAATAAACGAAAAACTTCTCGTTTTCCCTTTGCAATGTTATGCTAGGGGGGAAAGTTGCCCGTCTTCCTCTCCCCCCTCTCGGAGCCAGTGGCTCCGAGAGGGGGGGGAAGTCGGGCCAGTTTCCCCCCTAGCAAAACATTGTAAAGGAAAAACGAGTAGTTTTTTGTTTTTGCACTTTTGACGAGGGCCCATTTTTAGTAGGCTACTAAAGAAAAAACGTAGCCTACCAACTAAATAATCAACAAATTCTTAAATGAAGTGCGTAGTTCCAAGTATTTCTCAATCATTGTAAATGTCACTCTCGATGCTTTTCATGAAGAACAAATCATTTTCGTGTTAAGGTAGGCGATGTTGAACAGCTTCAAGACGTAAAATCTGAAGCTGAAATGATTTCTGTATCACTGAACGGTTTCGATTGTATTGATAGTTTCAACTTGAAAACTGGCGCTGTTTTAGCTAAGCGGGAACTATTTTTGCTTGACAACTGAACCTTAACTTCAAAATCTGCGTTGGCCAGGCATAGGATGTTGTATCCAACATAAGATCTGGGAAAGTTAAAGGTATCAGTCCAAGTACGACTAAAGAAAGTAGATCCTGCATATTTTTTTGTTTATGGATCATCATCAGTCATTATCTCCACCTGCAGCAGATTGCGCATCAACATGAGTTATTTGCTTCCAAGAGTGGCGATTTTGAGCCAGCTCGCCCAGTGTCGCCAAGTTGAGTCCGGTCAATGATTGGATGTTGTCTTGCCATCGTTTTGGTTGTGTGCGACGTTTTCTTTTTCCTTCTACTGTTCCTTCTGTGCCAACTTTGCTGATTCCGAATTGTGATCTTTTAGTGTGGCCGAACAGTTTTAAAACTTTTGATTTTATTATTACTGCAATTGGATGTAATTTTGTCATAATTAAAAGATCTTCTGTTTTCGTGTGGTCAAGTAGCCTTTTGTTGGTCATGCTTCTCATGATGTGATTTTGGAAGATAGTGAGTTTTTTCTTTATTTGAGCTTTTTGTTTATGGATGTTGTTGCTTAAATCTAGTTGGAATTCATAATGTTGCCTTGTTCAAATGTCTTATCATTTTTGGAGTAATTGATTGATCTGTAGGGGAAGGTGGGGCAAGATGGGACGTGGGGCAGAACGGGACACCGTGGATATTTTTAAAAGTATTAGCTTTAGCGTCCTCTACCCATTTAGATGTTAAAGGACACCATGATTCTCGATGACTTGCAAAAAAAAAGAGATGTTCAGAGAAAAAACGTGGTCGTGGCAACAAGATAACTGATTAGAGGCTAGTTGCTATAAGAAATCTTATCAAAACTTTTCACATTTTAGCATGATTTCAGAAAAATCTGGAAGATGATACGTGATCTGGAGATACAGTAATAAAAGTGCTTTTTGGGGTATCTGACTTTTTAGATGTGAGTTGCATATATAATAAACAAACAGAAAATTTCAAAATGTCAGTCATTGGGGCAAAACGGGACAGAGCTGCTTGGGGCAGGATGGGACATCTGTTCTGCTTATAATGGGCGTGGCAATTTTGTATGTGATTTTTATGGAAAAAAGTAGTCTGTCATTTAGCCCTGATGCAATTACGTGTGCTGTAAATGCAAGTCATTTTTGAAATTACAAGATATTATTAGGAGATTTGTGGTTTTACAGGTGATTCCTCATATGAACAATACGCGTCCCGTCCTGCCCCAGGTGTGGGGCAAGATGGGACAAATTAATTTTTTTTGTTAATTATAAGGTCATGCGATACTAACTGAGTCTTTGTATCTTGCTGGTTGGTAGTGGTGTGCAATAGAAATAACATGATACCAAAGTTACCGATATTGATAAAAAGGAATTCTGCAAAACATCGATTAAAGTTAAGTGTCCCGTCCTGCCCCACCTTCCCCTAAGCTTGTGGCATCTTTAAAGTTATAGCCCAGTCAGAGGAAAATTTCTGAAAAATCTAAAGAAAGCTGTCCTATCATCTTGCAAAGAAAATTGACTTCGAGAGGGTAATCAAGCGTGGTGCAGTCAAACCCAATGCTTTACATTACCCTTTTGCAATCGGAGCTCTAAAGACGTTTCTTAAATGCATCAAGTTGGAACCAACAAGAGCTTGATCGGAAGCTGAGTCAATGCTAAAGTAGCCTACAACTAGCAGTTTTAAATTTGTGACTGCTTTGCATTATGTGAGTTACGGTCCTAAACAAGATTCACTGATGAATTTAATGAAATTAAAGGAAGATGTAATCTAAGTAAGAGAAAGCTGAGAAGAGTAGGCTACTAATCGCAAGCTAAAGTTGCAGTGGCAATTATAAACAAGAAAATGACTTTGTTTTCCTGAGAACAAAACGCTTTTATAACTCCACTTAACTAGCTGAATCATTCGAAGGAAATGTTTTCTACCGTAGGCTACATTGCAAAGGATTCGATAGTTGTTGAAATTGACAAATGTATCAACAAACTTAAACATATTGTCGATGAGTTTGAAGTTCCATGAAAATTTCATCGTATGTCTGTTGTGCAGTTGCGGCATGTGGGACAAATTTAAACCATTTGTACGCTACAACAATGACATTTTTCAAGACATTTTGGATGAGTTGGTACTTTTGACAGAAAGCCACACAGCAAACTTCAGCTGCAAACTAGAACGAACCACCCCAAAATCTCTACACAAGGAATCATTGATTGCAACTTTCGAAAGGTTTTGCCAAATAGTTTTGTTATGATTTTTTTTTGTGTTCCGGTAGCTACCTCCAACGGTTGTGCTTTGAGAACGTGGTTTTAGCAATTACTGAAATTTATAAAGAATTGTTTGCGCTCCAGTAGGCCTATGACTTAAAACCGATTGAAAAGCCCAACTATACGAGCCCAACTATAAAAGCCTAACTATACTTGTACATGTTGTGCATCAATTCAGACGTCGCAAAATTTTATCATTTGATGCTGTGATCCGTAACTTTGCATTGCAAAAAGTCAAAAAAGGGTTGAATTAAATCAGGGATGTCCAAAGTCCGGCCCGCGGGCCAACTCCGGCCCACGAGACGTTTTTGTATGGCCTGCGCCTGTTGTTGTACAATGTGTTATTTTTGGCCTGCAGACACACAAAAATTATATGAATTCAACTTGCAGTTTTCAGAAAAATTATTGTGGCTGTTGGCCCGCGAACACTTATTATCAAATCTGGCTCGCGGGGGAAAAAGTTTGGACACTCCTGAATTAAATGCTTGGTTGAACTATTTTCGTTGCCTGTCGGCCTATTGTGTGTTTACAAAGCTTTCTAGACAAAATAGTTTGCCTCAATGGCATTTTTGCTGCAAGTGTAATCCATCAGTGATTATCCTGTATATTGATGATTTTTACATTGAACGAAGTTCTTTTTATGCTGAGGAAAGTAGGTTAATTTCAGCTTAACACGAACATGCAATGCAATATTTGCTAAAAAATATTATGGGGCCCATTTTTCGTGTTGTTTCCCGACCAGTGCTAAATTCTCTCGGAGGCCCTGCTCGGAGCCCCTGGTCCGAGGATAAGGATTCAAAACCAACCAACCATGCTTAGCCTATAGGGTAATGACAAACCGATATCAAGAAGAAAAATGGTGAACAAGATTTAAAAAAAGATAAATAAAAGTAAAGTCAATTGGAGAAAAAGGGTTGGAATGCTTCGTCAATCTGATCAAAAAATAAAGAGCCCAAAATGTGGACATTAAACGCATGTTCAACAAACGCTTCGAAAACTTTACTGCTTTTATCTTCAGTGATGTTCAATAGTTTAGTAACCTAAGTATGATAAGTAGGCGATCTATCTATCCAAATATTAGTTTAGTATATTTGGGCTCTTTTCTTTTGAATGTCAATAAGCTTTTGAACACTACAACGCGGCTATGATTATTTAAATATCAAAACTTTTTGGTGTTGTCAACATAGGTCAGTCCCATACTTGACTCCAGCATCGGGAGATAAATAATTTGTAATAAATAAATTATTTGAGTTATCGAAGGTGCTTGATTGTTTTTACTGCAAAGACTCAGCGATTGAAATATGGCTCTCTACTTCTTATCATTATTTAGAAATATACGCATGAGTTGCAGTGAAAATATGCTCATCGGCACGTCGAGGCACTCAGGTTTTCTTTTCAGCTAAGCGGTGAGTTGTCAGAGAAATGTTTGATTGTTTGTAATTAGCTTTTATCTTTTTTTGCGTCAATATTATCAAAAATTCAACAAGTTGCTGTGAAAAGACTAAATGTAAACGAAAATATTTCATTTGCTTTCAAAAATTGTACTTTGTATAAAGTCAAATGTGACATTCGCCACAGAAATTCAGATATATGCAGCCCTACCTAATGTAACTCTGAGTATAGGCCTAATTACTAAGAAGGTAATCATGGTTATGGTTACAATGTAGCATGAGGTCACATATGTTAACATTAAATTGTCACATTTTGCTGTAACCGACTCTTTTCTCAGTTTCTTTGTGTGACAGATTTCAGAGCTGGTGTGCAAGTCTCTGCTGTGGTCATAAATGCTATAACGTGAACCTATGTCAAAGATTGGAATCGACCAGGACATATAGGGTGAAGTTTGTGCACCAACATTAACACGTCACAGCATTCAATCAAGCGAAAGCTGCTTATAAATACCGGTACATTTGCTTTGCTTCAATATTTTTTAACCCTTCCAAATTAGGTGAGGGTTTGGTTGGAACTGAAAAGTAGTAATGCAAAAGTAAAGCAACTTAAGATACAAAACAGCTATGGTACCGTACTTTAGGTGCAACCTAATTCGTACCCTGAACAATCCATACCCTCAGTTGATACCCTGAAAAAATAGCACAAAGCCGAAGTCGCTAATCAATAGTTTCCGCAAACATTTTAAAGTTACGGTTAAGCATAACCTCCGATCCGTCTGCTATGGGTGCAACCTAATTCGTACTCTGAACAGTTCATACCCTGAAAAGATCAAGAGAACAAATTAAAAAAGCCGAAGTCACTAATCGCAGTTTCCGCAAACATTTTAAAAATTTTTCCCTAAAAAGATCGAGAGAAAAACGCAGTTTCCGCAAACCAACAAACTCGAGAGAAAAAAATAGAACAAAGTCGAAGTTGCTGATCGGAGTTTCCGTTTTTCCGCAAACATTTTAAAATTTCCTGTAATGATCCTAAGAGTTTGCCAAAGTCGCTGATTGCAGTTTCAGCAAACATTTTAAAAGGTTTAGGGTTAGAAAAAGATCGCAAAGAAAACATTAAAAATGGCCTAAGTCGCTGATCAGAGTTTCCGCAAACAAACAAACTGAAAAGATCAAGAGAAAAAAAATTGAACAAAGCCAAAGTCGCTGATAGCAGTTTCTTTTTTTCCCCGAACATTTTAAAATTTCTGGTAATGATCCTAAAAGTTTGCCGAAGTGGCTGATCGCAGTTTCCGCAAACATTTTAAAAAGGTTAGGGTTGATCAGAGTTTTCGCAAACATTTTAAAATTTCCGGTAATGATCCTGAGAGTTTTTGTATGTTTGCGGAAACTGCGATCAGCGACTTCGGCTTTTTTTAATTTTTTCTCTCGATCTTTTCAGGGTATGAACTGTTCAGAGTACGAACTAGGTTGCATTTGTCTGCTATTTTGGCTTTTTTTCATTTTTTTTTTTGCAATTTTTTAGGGTACGAACTGAGGTTATAAATAGTTTAGGGTGCAAATTAGGTTGCATCCCCATACTTCTCCCTATATTTTCGGTCGATTCCAATCTATAATGTCATGGCATTTTTGACCAGGGCGGAGACTGGTACACCAACTCCCAGAGTTCTTATCTGCTTCATCCAAGTATATCATTCTTACATCTCCCACATTCAAACTTCATTTCGTTCTTCAGTCTTCCAGTAATGTTCTAATACCTATGCCCAACACTTGCACTTTGTAAATTAATTCAGTTTCTCATCACTCTTCTTGCACATATTGACTAGGCTGTGGGTCATTGACCAATTCTTTCCATAACTTTGTTTCAGTCTTTATTGTTTTTCTTTGGCTGTGGCTATATTTACACTATATGGTGTAATAATAGCCTCAATAGTGTTGCCAGATAAGGAATTCTGCCCTAATTTGCAAAAAGTTTAAAGCTGTTGTAAACAAAAAGGCAGTGGCTGTTTGACCGGCGCCGGTCTTTGAATCTGAAACACTATTTGATCGTTCATGACGTCACTATACAGGCACTTTTTTCTCTTTCAAAGCAAAAGACAACAAGCGCGTATATAAGTTCTAAATTCGACAGTTTTATTCAACTCGGTCCGTAACGCGTGCGATGCTTCGTTGGCTTCTATTCTAGAGGGAATGAGTTCGATACTACCCGGAAGTGTTCTTTTCCTCTTTTTTTTAAATTAAATTTTGACCCGAAGTGCATTTTTGTAGTCAATTTTTAATTTGAGTTGCCTACAGCCCAATTTTTTATGTCTTTTCAAATGTGAGTAATAAAGTTAGAGTTTGTTTAATTTGCTGGAATTTGAGAATTTCTCTGGTTAATTTTCCGTTTGTGGCCGTGCTAACTACTGATATATAGCCTACTACATAATTTTTCATTCAGACACATTTTAAACCTTTCAAGGTTTTTCCACCTTTTCCCGTTCATTAACGTGCTGGTAGGTCTGTATCGATTTTTCTAGTTAGTATCTTTTTCGTCCTGGACGCGTTAATGACGAAAAATAAAATGATTGATTGATTGATGTGACCGTGTTTGCCGAACAAAGCTTTATATACAATGCTTCTTTTTAAAAAAATGGTAATGGTATGTAAATGTAATGCAACTCAGATTAAAAATTGACTACAAAAATGCACTTCGGGTCAAAATTTAGTTAAAAAAAAGAACGACTCCGGGTAGTATCGAACTCATACCCTCTAGAATAGAAGCCGGCAAAGTATCGCATGCGCCACGAATCGAGTTAAATAAATTTGTCTAATCTAGAACTTATATATGCGCTTCTCGTCTTTTGCTTTAAAAGAGAAAAAGAAAAAAGTGACTGTATGGTGTATAGTGACGTCATGACCGGTCAAATAGGGTTTCAGAGTCAAAGACCGGCGCCGGTCAAATAGCCACTGCCAAACAAAAATTAGTATTTTGGAAAAATTTTTTAGTCTTAGGCCAAGATCAAAACCCTAATCTTATTCCTAACTCTATCCCTTCCTAACTCTGGCAACACCTGATTGTAACCATGAAATTAAGTGTGGAAAAATAGCCAATTTATTTTTCTTTTGTAAGGGTTCACTTTTAATTTAGGCTAAATAGAGAAATACAAAACAAAAAGCTTTCCACTTCTTTCTTGCATGTGATATATTTCATTTGAACGATCTCTTTCCAATTATATATATATTTTCTATAATGACCAAACCCATCATGCAGCAGTGGTTCTCAAATTTTCTTTGTTGCAATGCCTTTTTATAAGTTTTTTGGACTTGTGACACATCTAGGAGTTTCGGTAATTTTTATTGAATTGTTTGTGTCTCAAGTCGTTTTTTTCTCAGCAAAGTAAACTAAAATTGTGCAATTTAATGGTTAAATCAATCAATTTCTAGCTGGAAGTTTTTTTTCGCTGAGACTTCGGTCATTTGTCTGAAATAACTTGAAAAAATTCAGTCATTTTTTCCTGATGAAAATATTTCCTTTCAAGTAGCTGATACAAACCAAAATTTGCTCTTCCTGACTAGCTACCCAGACAACAAAATTTGTCATTTTTACATTAGTTCAACATCTGCAGACGTTGAATCAATGTAAAAATAACGGATTTTACTGTCTGGGTACAACATTAAGTTTCACTGAGAAACGTTGTCTTGTTTCTCAGTGAAACTTTGAAACAGCGTTGTCGTCATTTTGACCAAATTGACTATATATTTTTTCAGACATTTTGACCAAATTGACTAATCTTTTTCGGACATTTTGCTAAAAAATTGGTCAATGACCGAAAAAAAAACCCAGATTACTAAGCTACAGTTTTGTTATAAGGTCGTATGTAATTGTAAGTTGTATCAATATCGGAAGCATTTTATTACTGCAAATGAGTTTATATTCCAAATGTAATCATTGTGTAACAAAAATTGAAAAAAAATTCCAACAACTCCACAAATTGACATGACATACAGTTTGAGAACCTCTGGAATACAGACATTCTTCCATGGTCTTTTCCACATTCTCTGTCAATGTGTCCACAGCGATTGCAAATAGCTTAGTACCGTACCAATCTCTACTGCACTCCAACTTTTTCTTGTAACCAATCTGACAATACCATTACTTTTCTCTTATGAATCTGTTTTTATACATACACATTTGATTTCTTTCATAGCATGTTCAAGCGAGTTTGACAGAAGTTATTTTTATGAAGTGTTTGATTTAGCAAACTCATCATTCAAACCAAAATGCCTTATTTAGCAAGACACTAAGCGGTAAAATTATTATAATGTTGTCACTTTTTAATGATTCTTGACAAAATGCTTCTACCTAATTAATTAAATTTTGTTCTTTGCAGTTTCTATTCCTTTGAGCAACAACATGGGAGATCGGTACGTATGTATCCAAAGTGCAAATGTTTGTTTACGCCAGGGATGTCCAACCTTTTATTCTAGTGGGCTGCATTGTCACTTAAAAAATCAATGGGCTGCAGAGTGCAGAGCCTATTAAATTTGAAAAAAAAATGGATACATAAACAAAAGCATTTAAAAATCATTAATTTCATCTTTGAAAATAGGAACAAATAACACACACGTATAGAAAGAAACCGATATTTACTTCTATAAAATTTGATGTGAAATTTTTTAAATGTTAGTAATTTTCAATATTGCTAAAAAATACTACTCGGAGTGAAAATGACCAGCAAGCCGCACAACAATCTCAAATGGGCTGCAGGTTGGACATCCCTGGTTTACAGTAACTTGTATAGTTATTTGTAATTGTCATGGTGATCTACAAAAGTTAACAAACTTGCAAAACAACAAATCTCAATATTTCACTTGTAAACATAAAAGTATTTGATTTTAGAAACTGTATTTTAAACAACCTATTTCTTTTTTGAGGGTGTTCCTTATTATGTTAGCATTGTTGCAAACATGCACAGAGTAATTTTCTTATTGGTATAAGTTTGTAAGTTACCAAACATTTCAATTTAGATTTTCATTGATGATTTCACATCACCATATGCTGCTATTGTACAATGTTAATGATGAAGTTCATTTATTCTGTTAGGGTAGCCTTGAAAAACATTTATGCCATAGGATATGGGCTTTCTATTTTACGTTCCATCTATATCAAAGAGCTTTAATGTAGTATTGTGAAATAGAGAACATTGAAACAAAAAATGGTTACCTCAGAGCACAATGGCTTTGGAAAGTGGCAAGATAGTAGCGTGGTTGAATTAATATGACTACATAAATGATCACTGTTAACTTATTTTCATCTCGTTAAATTTGTTTTATGTCTGTAGCTTACTCACGGTCAAGGTCTGACAGACTTATTTTTTATTGGTTGGGTAGTTCAGATGGTGATTAACTTATAGGATTTTTATTTTTTGCGTTAACACCACTCTTTGTGTCTTGTCAATGAGACTTCATTTGTGATGCCCTTACTTTCCACTTGTATTATGTTAAAACAGTAGAAATTTTATAGTGTTATGGTTTCATTTTTCTCAATGCAATATCAAAATGAAATTGCAGACATACCAGGTAAATTTGCTGCGTAGAAGGCTTGAAAGTAATGCATGAATACTGAATAGTGGAATTAGCATTATCAAACAATTTACAACATTTTGGTGAGCTTTTGCTTTTTATAAAAATTACTTAGAATACAAAGTATTCTATTCGATGGTAAAACTATGGCAATTCTGTGTAGCTTGGAAAGTTATTGTAGTGTTGTTGACATGAGTTATTTGTTTAGTTTGTGGTGCAAGGCCGTGTTCACTGGTTACAAGCGAGGGTTGCGAAACCAGTATGAGCACACTGCGCTTCTTCGCATAGAAGGAGTCACTGATAAGAAACACACACCATTCTATATGGGAAAGAGATGTGCGTACATCTACAAAGCCAGAAAGTAAGAGCAACAAGCCAACAACTGTCGTTGAAGTTTATAAATTCTAGTGTGCCTTGTGCTGCTATGCATTATGCTTTCACATTGTACATTGAAACATTGCAGCCGAACAAGAACCCCACATGGAAATTTAAACACAACTCGAATCATCTGGGGCAAAATTACCCGTTCCCATGGTAACAGTGGGGGTGTAAGAGCCAAGTTCAGGAGAAACTTGCCAGCAAAAGCGATGGGACACAGAATCCGAGTGGTACGTTGAAACGTTGTTATTCACTTGCCCGTTTAAGAGTCGTTTTAACAGTCGTACCTTTCTGAAAAAGTACAGTATTTTTCAATAATAGTATCGTGTTCACTTTGTGCTAAATTGGATGCTGGTTAAATTGACCGTTTTCACATGTCGACAACGATTCATTTTAATCCTGTCTAAGATTTTGTTTGCTGGTGGAAATTTGATTTAGATGGAAAATAGGTCGTAAGACCACTTGGCATGTGGCAAGTGCTTCAACTCAGCATTTACATTTCAGCTACTGTCCAAGTCAGCAAACAAGATGTTAACCTCACATCGGATTTGCTTGGTCATCACATGCTAAACTTAATTTGCTGACTTGTGACATGTCAAGTTGCCGCATGCTCAATTGTTACTTTTTCAGCTTCATCATTTACCAACTTCAGCCACTTGCTGAAATATTGCTAGCTCAGTTGTCACTTGCTGATCTGTCATTTGCTCAGGTCACAACTGCTAACTTGTAGGACACTCTGGAAAAGGCATGTCATAATCAGTCCTTGTTAACATTGGTTTCGTCTGTAAATGCTAAAAAGTACTGGCTAGGAACTACGCCGGCCAGTTAAAACTCGCATTAAATTTGAAACCTTTCTTTGCAGATGCTCTATCCATCCAGAGTATGAGGTTTCTCAATAGCTTGTGAATAATAAAAAGACAAATTCTTGATTCGTGTGTTTCTTTGAGTCAACAAGTTGAAGATAGAGAACTTCTGCGTCACTTGCTTTTAGTTCCAAACAGGGTTTGTCACTATGTATTTCAGTTTTGCGGAAAGAAATTGTGACTCAGACTGGCGCGATCGGTTCTTTGGTAGGAGGCTGTCATTAATCACCGCATGGAGGGAGAGAGCGAGTAATAACGAGTATGACCTGGATTTCTGGTTGATTGTGTTGCGCTAATTTGAGGTTGTCTAAAAGACGTCCGCAGTCAAGGGGAAGGTGGTTTGAAAATTCAGTTTAGTTCGGTTGTTTTTATTTGTGACCACCATATCAAAAACAATACACGTCAACATAGCAAAAGTAGAAGCGACAAAACGCAAACGTTAAAACGTGCTTGTGACCGAAGTAAGTTATCGAGTTGAAAAAAATTTGGCACGAATCGCAACACCTTCAGAAAAATTTAAGATGTAAAGGGAAAAGAAAATACAGTAATACAAAAAAATTAAAAAAAAACAACATATATTTAGGCTATAGCTTTATTAGCCCACATAGCTTTAGCTGATATATTTAAGATTTGTATGGACAGTTGCTATGAAGATCGGGCCATGGTGCCTCATCAAGAGTGCTGATGGTCGTGAGGGGAACACGTCTTTGATGCGTTTAGCTCATAGCAGCAAAAAAAAAAAGCCATTTCAAGCGCAACGCACCATGCCTTGCACGAATCACAAAATAGATAGGCCATAACTTGACTACATGAAAACAATGAAAAAAACAACATCATCATCTTGCGGAAATCCAATTATACCCAGGAAAGTTATGTCTTGAAGATATCAAGCGTGCTTTGTTATAAAGTTGCGTTGATAAAGCGATAATTTTAGACCCCAGTCAGCTAAACTCGTCACCGATCCAACGTTAGCAAACGTTGAATTAATGCAAAAATGACAGGCATCGCTAGCTGGGATGTAGTAGTGGCATGTCACAGTAATATGAGAAATTTGGGTTACCGTATGTTTTACAAGTTAAACCAAAATAAAAGTTAAAAAATCCAATTCGGCATATTACGTTGAAAAAATTGCAGACAAACAAACAGACAATAGCATGACCATCCAGTCCAAGACATTGATAAAAACAACCGGTTGGAGCACATGGCCACCGCTTCACCGAAAGATGGCGATAGGTCGAAGAGGATGGAAACACTTCTGCAGACTCTGTAGAACTTCTGTGGACAAGAAAGCCAGTAGGAGTATCGTACCTACAACCTTACTATTTTGCTAATAAATCTACACACATTGGCCTTTCATTGCTGTGCAAAGAAATATTTGTATGTAGGCTAATACTTAGATAGGATTATTTCAAGGAAGATTTAGCTTTGCTTGTTTTTATTATCTTTATCCTGCATTGCGGGAAAGTGGACTTGAGCGCTATGCATCGGTGTACGCCTTCCGACGTACACCTGACCCACGCTGCAGCCGACTGCAATGTCTGTTTCCGGTTGTCTACTCTACTTATGACTTAAATTTGGTACTACCCATTACTCGAAATCGATCACTGCGAGAGGCAATTATCGTAAAGTTTCTTGCCCAGAGAAACAACAGCAAGTGCGAGTGGCTGGAGTCGAACATGCAGGCTCTCGACTGCGAGCCCAACGCGCTAACCACTCGGCCACTGCTTGTTCATTTAAGATTTAAAGGCATACTAAATAAAATTTTCAAACGGGAATTAAGCATTAAAATGCGTAAACTGAACATTCAAGAATACATTTCAAAAAAAAATTACCGAAAAAAATTTGTTTTCAATGGCGCTGGCAAGGCCCAAAGTCCAATGTTTCATTTTTTCTCAAAATGACCAAAAAGTGCAAACACTGCTCGAGAATACGTCACAAAAGACAGCAACAATAAAAGCCACGTTACTACATCTGATGTTTTAACATCAGATCTGAGGTTTTGAGCAAACTGTTTGATGTTGAAATCTGATGTTTTGATGTAGGCTACATACATACATAGCCTACAGTTAAATCGCCGGCAGTAACAACTGTTGCGTGATCAGCTGATTGCTCGCCTTTTGTGACGTAGACCAGGGGCGGGCAACATACGGCCCGCGGGCCGGACCCGGCCCGCGACGAGATTTTGAGCGGCCCGCAAACAGATTCCGGTCTTTGCATGGTAATATGGCCCGCGACCACACTTTGCCGCAATCCCCCACTACTTGCTTACTACGTCAAATAATAGTGACTGTTAGTTATTTTTTATAGTTCTTTGTTTTTGGCTTTTAGTCAAGGGACAAGTATGTTATGTTCCGTCATAAACGTGCCTTTCCATCATTTTTTTTTATCTCTTGTAAGAATCTCCTTCAGTCTCAAGCTCTACAACTGGAATTGATTGATTTGGTTGGTTTTTGTATCTTTATCCTCGGACTGACAAAGCCTTGATTGGTTACCCTAGTAGTTTTACATAGGCCCACTTGTAGACTTTTGACGCACGGTCGGTTACCGAGATTGGCAGAGTTAAGTTTTCCGATTGTTAAAGTGTCTACCCAGAAAGAGATATTCCAATCCAAAAACATTGACAAATTTTATGCGTCACTGAATGAGTCCAAGTTTTCCAACCTGAGAAAAATGGCCATGAAACTAGGCCTACTTGTTCTGTTCTGGTCTACATAACATTTTCAACCGTCAATATCAACAAGACAAAGCTGCGATCCAATCTCACTGATGTTCTCGAGCAGTCTTTCCTGAGGGTTTCTACGTCCGACATGCAGCCAGAGTTCAAAGAACTTGTTGACAACTTTGATCGACCACAGATGTCTCATTGACTTCAACAGCTATTGAAGTACATTAAGTTAATTGTTAATAAATTCATGAAATCCTGTTTTTAGTCTCTATGCTTTAAACTTAAAGTTTACATTACATTAAATACGATTTATTCCTTGTCTAATGTCTACAGTAGGTAGATAAATACGCGATTAATGAATCCGGCCCGCCAAGTACTTCATTTTTCTATATCAGGCCCGGCGACTGGAGAAGTTGCCCGCCCCTGACGTAGACTGTACAGTCGCACGCTTCGCTGCTCAGGCCCATTTTGGTTTTAAAGGCTCTGACAAAAGTACGCGCGGAATGCTGATCAGACCGCAATGGGGCAAAATTTTATTGAAAATCGTTTTATGGTAGCAAGTTAAACACAAAGAACGTGGAAAACCGCCAAGTCAGATTTTTCCTTTAGTAGGCTATCCCTTAAAAGCCTTTTACAGTTTTACATTCATTTCTTATAGTAGTTGGAAGCTTGTTCCAAACTGTTGGCCCCCTGTACCGTATTGATTGTTTGCAGGTGTCAATTCTACAATATATAGGAATATATGGAGAGTTACTTCTTGTTGTTAGGCTAGGGGAGGCTTGGGAGAGTTGGGTCATTTTTTGCATTTGAACATGTAACAAAATCTATGTTCACAAGAGAGAAATTTTTCCTAGCTTGTAATATACACAGACCTATAGCGCTTATATAGCAGGGATATTGTTACAAGACAATGTAAATTAAAACAACAAGAATACATTTTCTAAAGGCAATGATTTGACCCAACTCTCCCACGTAGTGGGGAGAGTTGAGCCATGCTATTGGGTGAGTTGGGACATGTAGGGGAGACTTGGGACAGTGAAATTTTCTATAGATGAAACACATACATGTTCACGAAAAACGTTATATTTTGCGCCAATCTGTATCTCAGCAAAATACGCAAACTCGAAATACGAAAGAATGAAGAGAACTGATTCGCTGAAACATGAAAAAAAAATGTTAATATCAAAGCTATTGGCCTACAGAGGCTACAGATCATACACGAAGATGACTAAAAACTACCGGGTTTCTTACTGACATACCCATATCATTCAGGAGAAAATCACACTAGGAAGTCGAAATGTGGCGTGGTCGTTAGCACTTTGGACTGGCAAACTCAAATTTGTAAGTTCGATGCGAGGGCTGCAAAGAGCCAAAAAAATTGTCATTGTCATCAAAAAGTTTCAAATCCGGATGCTTAATAAAATGATGAGAAAAAATTCCATCTTGAAAAATCACATGAAAATGTAAATTTTTCTGCCCTTCGAGCTGTACCACCGACTTGACAAGGAGCAGGAAGCTTTATAACAATGTCTTGTTTAGAAAATGACGCTTTGTCATTTTCATTGATGACAAAAAGGGATGCGCTTTGAACAAGACTGTTTTCACGTTTGAGAAACACACCTTCATACTCGTTCTCATCAACCACATCAATTCGTGCTATGTAATGGGCTATCCTCGATTTGGCTGACACCAGTTTCACAACAACGAAATCACCTTCTATAAATTCTTCTTCTTCTTCGTTGACATCACTGTCACCACTTTCTGCAAATACCATAGCAATATCACTTTCCTCTGATGAACTGGGTATTTTTTCTTTTCTTGCTCGAGCTTGAAATAACGCTTGTTTGGCTTTGCGTTTCACTTTTTTGTCGTTAGGCCTATTCTTTTTGGCAGCAACTTTTTCCGCAATAGTATTTCGAATCGGAGTATTTGTCAGAATTCTTGTATCACCTCTCTTCCTTCCTCTCTTGGAAACCTTTCTTTGACCAGCTTTCGGTAATGGAATGATATCTGCAGGGGATGTATAAACTCCGCTCATATCAATATCTGAAGCAGCGTTTACATGGGAAGTTGATGCTTCCTGCATAACGTTAGAAACTCCACTGAGGTCAGCAACAGGAGCAACAGCGCCAGCGAAAGTTGATGGATTCGGTGGTTCTTGCATGTCGGAAAAAATTTCCTTTGGTTCACCATCTGTAGCACCAGTTTCGGTTGAAGTTGATACTTGAAGAACTCGATCTGTTACTGCTGCAGGAGCAAATTCTGTTTCACAGAACACATCCTGGTTAAACGGATAAATTCCCGTTCGTTGAAACCCAGACGCAATGTTCTGAGCAGTAAGACCAAGTAACTGAGCATGAGAGACAAATTCCGGAATGTCATATATTGTGACAAACTTTCCAGGGTGGGATCGCATCCAGTTGTCAATCGCTCGACTATACGCTGTCTTGAATGGCTTGTAGCAGCTTACGTCCAGCGGTTGCAGTTTGTGACTTGTATGAGGTGGTATTGTTAAAAGTATAACACCGTTTTCCTTGGCTAAATCGATCGCTGCAAGAGACATATGCGTTTCATGGTTGTCAAATATTAACAGCACTTTCTTCTCTTTGCTGCACCTGGTGTAGGTTATAAAATGTTGCAAATAAGTCACAAACAGATCTTCGCTAATCCATCCACTAGGATTGGCTCCTCCAATACAACCTGGCGGTCCTCCTTTGATAAAAAAATCTTTATAGTTTTTTCTTGGAAATATTAGCAGTGGCGGAACAACACTTCCTGCTGCATTAACTGCGTACACAACAGTGACAAGCTTACCTCTCTCCCCAGATGTTATTGATCCGACTTGTTCCACCCCCTGTGCGGCAACGATGTTTTCAGGTTGTTGCACAGTGGTGCAACCCGTTTCATCTGCATTATATATGTCTTGGCATTCAAACTTATGCAGGTCCATAACACTACTTAAGTTGTTGAAAAACTTGCCAGCAGTATAGCGATTAAAAGCACTTGCTCTTGCAAGTGATGTAGCTTCTGGTGTTCGAATTGATAGGCGATTTCTTTCTTTAAAAGATATCCAAAAGTGTTCACCAGTCATTCTATTTTGTTGGCAAGAATCAGGAACAGTCACATGGTTTCTTGATGCATATTCCACTATCAACTCACGGCATTTATTTCGCGTGAGTCCGTGAAACTGCTCTGCTAATATTTTTATGTGGGTCGAAAGTTCTGTCTCCATCTCCAACGAAAATATCATATTTTTTGTCATACAATTTTTGTACCCAAAGGTTTTGTTTTGCTGATCGTTTAGTTCACTACGTTTCTCTATATATCTTTTTAATGTCATTCGAGCTATGTTAAATTCATCAGCAGCACTGCGGATACTAATTCCTTCTCTGACGCGATCTCTAGCTCTGCTTAAATCTTCCTCTGTAGCTCCACGATTAGTCTTTCGGACGTATTTCCGGGGCATCTGTAAAACATCCAATGAATGTGCAATATTTATTCAGCACAAAGGCAAGTTGAAGTAAAATTTAACCTTTTTATGTCTGGCCTGATGTAATTAGCCTAAAAAACATTTAATATAAACTCAAAAGCAAAGAACTTATAAATACCGTACCTGTACTAAAAGTGTTTTAATTAGTTACAATAGTCAGTAGGCCTCCAATAAATAAGTCAAAACTAGGCTATTTTGCCATCGCTTTAATAGAGGGAGAGTTGGGACACGGCTCAACTCTCCCAACCATTGGTGTCCCAAGTCTCCCCATATCCAGCCATCTTAACTTTTTGCAACTTTGTTGCTGTAAAGCTAGCCGCATGGTTTTCCTTAGCAACCATAATGAAAGAGTAGCGCACTGGCTACATGACAAAATGTATTGAAATCAAACTGGCGAACATACTTCAATAATATAAAAACTCTTACCTTCAAGTCCAACTTTTACTTTTTTGATGTAAAAATGCTTTTTCGTAAAAACAGTTATACAACGAGCCTAAACCTGCTAAACATTTTAGGTCAGAAGAAACTTAACTACAAGTTCTTCCAATAGGTGGCGGTAATTCATTTCTATAACAAGTATATTTTGAAAAAGTCGGGGTGGCTCAACTCTCCCTGTGGCTCAACTCTCCCAAGTTTCCCCTACTTGATTGTTTACACAAAATTGTATAAAATTTGTAGAGTTTTGTGGCAAAGGGCTGCAGACATCCTTTTTATAGTAGCCTACCGTACAAACAACAAAATCATTTTACCAATTATCTGATCCCTCGTTCAAATACCGATTTCACAGCCAGGTTTTAGTTCAGGTGTGATTGCGAAATCTGGAGCTGTTCAGACGTAGCCTACCGAAATATAAATTACAACAGTGTAGTGGGGTAACATTTTAGAATGACAGGTCCATTAGAACCGGTTCCTAATTTGAACTAGATTCAAATTATAGAACCGGAATAAGGTGCTTGCTTTCCAGCAATCTGTGTGAAAATTCGATACGGTAGGCTACGTGTATGGGACATAGCATCTTTTCACAAATTGGGACTAGGTGGGCAAATTTTTAAAAAAGGGCACTTTTAGCGCGAGAGTTATGTTAAAAAGGGCACTTTTCGCGCGTAGCCTAAATGATGAAAAAAAGGGCATTTTGTTCCCAAGGGTAAGACATGCCAAAGCTTAAAAATGTAGATTTCCCAGGCAAATTGTCCGTAAAAAGGCATATTATAGCAGTAGCGTAACCAGGAATTTTCAATGGGGGGGTTTTGACGACCCAGCAGCGGGGGGTCTGGGGGGCTCCCCCAGAAAATTTTGAAAAGTTACTTTGAATTTGGTGCATTCTGAGAGCATTTTCAACAAAAATGTGGGTATGAATATTCCTGTAAAATGGTGCTGTCCGGTGGCATAGCGAAAGGATAGGATCATGTTTTCTTCGGCATTTTTTGCAAATAAATCTAAGTCTCTATGTTTTCTTGTTGCTAATTCCTGGCTGAGATGTTTGGTATTGGCAAATCAGTTGGCAACTTTTTTTTAGATTTTTTTTAAAGCATCATTCTCAATATCGTGACGTCACATGCGTGCCAAAGGGGGGTTGTAACCCCCAAAACCCCCCACCCCCCTTGGCTACGCCACTGTATTATAGCCTACCTAGACTAAACTTTCGAGACCCATAATTGATTCCTATATTCACATTCCCAGCCCACAATATTTTATAAATAATATTGTAATAAAATTTAATCTAGTAACATTTAGTTGCAGAGGTCTCTTGTTCTTGTACTATAGTAAAAAGAAGCAACTACGATAATCTATGAAGCACAACTGCTAGTCTGCTAAGATATTATAATGAGCTGAATCTTTGCAGAATTAGATGATTCTAAATAGCTGGTATTTTATTTTGATGAAAACCAGGAAACAAACTTAATTTAGAATCTCACACAAAATTTGAGGTACCGTACTCACAACACAAGTTGCTAATTAATCTGCTTGAATGGAACATTAAGGATATTATAAGTAAGGTCAAAGGTAGGCTCATAAGTTCTAAATGTATGCTGAAGCTTTCCATTTAGCTGTTCATTCTTTAACTTGGATCTGACTTAAACAAAAGTTAAGTCTTAAAAATTGCCCACCTAGTTTCAAACTAGGTAGGCAAAGAAAGGGCTAGGGGGGCAAGCAAAGAGACTAGGTGGGCAATTGCCCACCTAGTTTATATGTGAAAAGATGCTATGGTATGGGAATTAAGAGGGCACTTGCCGGGTGCCGTTTTCTTTATCTTTGTTATAAGAAAATCTTTTAACACTCAATGATTCAATCACACGACGAAAATGTTTCTTACACTCATAGCAGTCATTACAGATCAAAGGTGATAAGAGCCTGGGTAAATAGCTGTTCGGCCAAGTTTAGGCGTCCTCCATAATACAACATGCTGATCACCTATCGGCAGTGGCTCCGAGAGGGGGGGGGGAAGTCGGCCAGTTCCCCCCCCAGCAAAACATTGTAAAGGAAAAACAAGTAGTTTTTTGCACTTTTGAGGGGGGCCCATTTTTAGTAAGTTACTAAAGTAAAAATGTACCAACTAAATCATCAACAAATTCTTAAATGAAGTGCGTAGTTCCAAATATTTCTCAATCCTTGTAAATGTCACTCTCGATGCTTCTCATCAAGAACAAATTATTTTCGTGTTAAGGTAGGCGATGTTGAACAGCTTCAAGACGTAAAATCTGAGGCTGAAATGATTTCACTGAACGGTTTCGATTGTATTGATAGTTTCAACTTGAAAACAGGTGCTGTTTTAGCTAAACGGGAACTATTTTTGCTTGACAACTGAACCTTAACTTTAAAATCTGCGTTGGCCAGGCATAGGATGTTGTATCCAACATAAGTTATCTGGGAAAGTTAAAGGTATCAGTCCAAGCACGATTAAAGAAAGTAAATCCTGTATATTTTTTGTTTATGGATCATCATCAGTCATCATCTCCGCCTGCAGCAGATTGCGCATCAACATAAGTTATTTGCTTCCAAGAGTGGCGATTTTGAGCAAGCTCGCCCAGTGTCGCCAAGTTGAGTCCGGTCTATGATTGGATGTTGTCTTGCCATCGTTTTGGTTGTCTGCGACGTTTTCTTTTTCCTTCTACTTTGCCTCCTGTGCAAACTTTGCTGATTCCGAATTGTGATCTTTTAGTGTGACCGAACAGTTTTAAAACTTTTGATTTTATTATTGCTGCAATTGGATGTAATTTTGTCATAGTTAAAAGATCTTCTGTTTTCGTGTGGTCAAGTAGCCTTTTGTTGGTCATGCTTCTCATGATGTGATTTTGGAAGGTAGTGAGTTTTTTCTTTATTAGAGTTTTCTGTTTATGGATGTTGTTGCTTAGGCTAAATCTAGTTGGAATTCACAATGTTGCCTACAGACAGCGTTGTTCAAATGTCTTATCATTTTTGGAGTAATTGATTATTATCTGTAAGCTTGTGGCATCTTTAAAGTTATAGCTTAGTCAGAGGAAAAATTCTAAAAAATCTAAAGTAAGCTGTCCTATCATCTTGCAAAGAAAATTGACTTCGAGAGGGTAATCAAGGCGTGGTGCGGTCAAACCCAATGCTTTACATTACCCTTTTGAAATTGAAGCTCTAAAGACGTTTCTTAAATGCATCAAGTTGGAACCAACAAGAGCTTGATCGGAAGCTGAGTCAATGCTGAAGTAGCCTACAACTAGCAGTTTTAAATTTGTGACCGCTTTGCATTATGTGGATTACGGTCCTAAACAAGATTCACTGATGAATTTAATGAAATTAAAGGAAGATGTAATCTAAGTAAGAGAAAGCTGAGAAGAGTAGGCTACTACTCGCAAGCTTAAGTTGCAGTGGCAATTATAAATTTAAAAGAAAACGATTTTCTTTTTCTGAGGACAGAACTCTTTTACAACTCCACTTAACTAGCTGAATCATTCGAAGGAAATGTATTCTACCGTAGCCTACATTGCACCCGGACACTGCAAAGGATTAGATAGTTATTGGAATTGACAAATCATGAAAGTATCAACAAACTCAAACTTATCGTCGATGAGTTTGAAGTTCCATGAAAATTTCATCGTATGTCTGTTGTGCAGTTGCGGGCATGTGGACAAATTTAAACCATTTATAGGCTACAACAATGACATTTTTCAAGACATTTTGGATGAGTTGGTACTTTTGACAGAAAGCCACACAGCAAACTTCAGCTGCAAACCAGAACGAACCACCCCATAATCTCTACACAAGGAATCATTGATTGCAACTTTCGAAAGGTTTTTCCTAATAGTTTTGTTATGATTTTTTTTGTGTTCCGGTAGCTACCTCCAACGGTTGCGCTTTGAGAACGTGGTTTTAGCAATTACTGAAATTTGTAAAGAATTGTTTGCGCTCCAGTAGGCCTATGACTCAAAACCGATTGAAAAGCCTAACTATACATGTTGTGCATCAATTCAGACGTCGCAAAATTTTATCATTTGATGCTGTGATCCGTAACTTTGCATTGCAAAAAGTCAAGAAAGGGTTGAATTAAATCAGGATTGTCCAAAGTCCGGCCTGCGGGCCAACTCCGGCCCACGAGACGTTTTTGTATGGCCTGCGTCTGTTGTAGTACAATGCGTTATTTTTGGCCTGCAGACACACAAAAATCATATAAGTTCAACTTGCAGTTTTCCGAAAAATTATTGTGGCTGTTGGCCGCGAACACTTATTATCAAATTTGGCTCGCGTGGGAAAAAGTTTGGACACTCCTGAATTAAATGCTTGGTTGAACTATTTTCGTTGCCTGTAAGCCTATTGTGTGTTTACAAAGCTTTCTAGACAAAATAGTTTGCCTCAATGGCATTTTGTTGCAAGTGTAATCCAGTGATTATTGATGATTTTTACATTGATCGAAGTTCATTTCATGCTGAGGAAAGTAGGCTAATTTCAGCTTAACACGAACATGCAACGCAAGATACAAATTAGTTGTATATTTTCTAAAAAATATTATGGGGCCCATTTTTCGTATTGTTTCCCGACCAGTGCTGACTTCTCTCGGAGGCCCTGCCTATCGGAGACATATCTATCACTAACCGAGCAGGTTGCAGTGACAAGGCGTTAAAACTGGGAATGTCCCTTCTAAACCAGGATATGGCTAGTTCGTCTACTCTATGATATAGTCCGATATCTACGATAGCCTATAGGCTACTTAATTTCAACCCTTCACGAGTGTTGATTCTGTAAGTTCGGTACGGCATGTATGATCTTCTGTTCAATCCCTGTTATTTGTTTGAAGTTAATGGAGCTTGTTTACAGTAAGCGATTAGCGTAAGAGTTTTGAGAACAAGAGGCTACTTGAAAACTGTGGTATTAGGCCAACAATGCAATTTTGTAGAAAGCATTTTATGCTTTAAATACACTACATCAAGATCAGAAATAGTTAACTAAAGGGGGTATCTAAACTACCACTCTATAGAAGTAGTATATATCTGTAGTCTCACGCAAGCAATATAACTTTATAGGGTTGCCATGACAACTTAGGCTATACTTCGGAGCAGGGGCGTAGCCAGCACAATTTTCGGGAGACGGGACAAAAAATTATTTTTGCACGTGTAAGCCCCATAAACATTAGCTCGTAAAAACACGAGAAATATAGGCTAGGCTACGTGTATTACACGAGTTTCCTCAGAATTTCACGACCAATGTTTATGGGGAGCCCAGCAACAAGTCACGGAAGGCGGACACACGCTGAGGGACCTCTCCCATAATATTTTGAACAAAACACCTTAAAATTGCGGATTCTGAGAAAAACCTACTTTCAGCCCAAATCAATATTAGACTCAAATTTTGTCTAAAACTGTTAACAAAGAGTGAAATTTTTATTTAAAATATCTCGAGGGGCGATTGCTTCCCCTACAGAACAGAACCACAACTTCTTCCTGTTTTACGCCTCATTTACCGGATGTCGGGCTCTGATAAGTCACATCCTTATCTTCGCTCGTCACGATCTAGTGTTGGTCATCTGTCACCGTTTTCTGTCATCATTTGTAGTATTAGCCCATTTGATTTTTTATAGTAGCCTACCTCTTTTGTCAGTCTGCAGCTTTTATCTGTTTGCTATCGCTACCGATTGATAAAAGTAGCGCGCTACCCAGGCTAAAGCAACACGCAATACCGCTACTTTTGTCTTGAACTAATGCTATTTGATGTAGTCTGCATGGTGTTGTGTTAGTCTGATGCAAATAAATAATAATAATACAGAAAGCAGTTTTGCGACGTCAAATGACCATGAAACACCGCTATTTCAACGTCCATATAGAAAACACATTTTTGGTGGAATTTATTGTTACGGTACGCATCTTTCAAAAACACAAGCATTTGAAAATGTGAGTCGCTGAGTGCTGCCCGCATTGGCTTCAACGCGTCTTTTCTAATGAAGAAAAATCTCTCAACCGCAGCACTGGAAGAAATTAATAAAACGTTATAAATCGGCACTGGGAAAGCACAAAGAAATGCTTCAGTCGAAAAAAGGGCTCCACAATTGACTTTTCTTTCCGTACCGACGTTTCAAGGGATGGCACTAACACACAGAAAAAGTCATCCCGGAATCGTGATTGGTGTCACAAAGTCGGCATCAGCGAATATTTTTTGTAGCCTATTGTTTGGTAGGCTATATTTATCCATTGCTATCGTATGTGTATTTTAGTAATGTTCAGCTGTAATTGGTTTTCTGAGCTTTATTTTTATGCAGGAAATTTAATCTGTTTTGAAAAACGATAGCTCGATATTGCAGCTACAGTTTTTCTTTCAAAGTGACTGTTTCTTCAGAGTGAGATAGGAAGTAGCAATAACGCAATGTAGTCTACTGTACTAATTTTACTGTTTCGTTTTACAAAATAATGAACTAATCTCTTGCCCTTTAACAGGTCATCATAGATAAGCCTACCATATTTTCATCGCCTAAAGAGGACACGTTTCGCCAACAAGTAGAATTTTACGCTTGAAGAATCTTTTACATGTTTTTAGATCATTACAGTAGGCCTACGCAGCAAAAGTTACCAAAAAAAAAACAAGAAAACAGATTGACTGAATGTTTAATTTGTTTTTTTCTCATTTCTAGTGCTTCCTAAAGACAACAAATGATTTTATATTTTTAAGAGTCAGCAAAAGTGAAAAAAAGACTTAAGTTAATTTTTAGACAGCTTCAGTCAGACAGCCATGATCGCAAAAATCTGCAAAATGTGACAAATCAGGCATGACCTCCAGGTAGCCAAGCCTTAACTTTTACCAACAAGGAATTGTCAGCCTAAAAGAAATTGTTAAATTATTTACAAGAAATATGACTAAAACAGTAAGCTGCACATTAGCGTTAAGATGCGAAAAACGGCGTGAACTAAAAAGCTGTTCCTTTCCTTGCAAAGCTGAAGGCCTATCCATGCCACGATTTCTTTTGCTGTAGGTTAGGTGTTATACACATTGCACTTTTAGATATTTGTTTGGAGCAACAAACGAACCAAACTGAGTTGGTAATCAACAAGCGTTGTATCAACATAAATTATCAACAACACCACACGGGTGTGGCAGACTTGATGACCAGTTCGGTCCTTCTGCCACTCCAATCATCATCAGCAAACAACCTAGCTGACTTTGTAATCTTGTATTGTTTTTCGCATATGCTGGTGATGCAAAATAAAAGAACTTCTCAGTTAAACATAAAGCGTATGAAGGTAATAGAATATTTTTTTTTGTAAAAGTGTAAGTAATGAGCATGGCCTTTAAAATGTCGTTTAATATCAAGCAACGAACGTTCAACAGTGAACCAAGTAACGAACGTTCAACAACAGCTCCATAACATGCGCCAATTTCTTGTAGAATTTATAAATCAGCATGTTCCGTTGGTATACAAATTGTTTAGAAATCAAACTGCCTACAAGCTTATTTGAGCATTTTTAGTGTCCTCGGAGGCCAATTCATTTTTCTTGAAAAAAGAGAACAAATCCTCTTAAAAGAGGATGTATGGTAGGTGGTAGCCCTAATCAAGTAATCATAGAGCAAGTTTAAAATTTTAGGATGACGCCATCATGACTTTTATGACGCCATGTACATGCCCTCATCAAAAATACATCTGAGGTCTCTTTCTGTCAGATAGACTCATTGAGAAATTTCGAAAGATGTGTAATGTGTATAGTTCGCCTGAAATAAGCAAAAAGCATTTTAACACTAGTGGCGCTAAGTGCTGCTTCTTAACCTTCTTATTTCCACCAACACTTCTCAAAATGATGCCAAATATCCAAATGTTGATTTTCACTTGTGAGCTGTCAGTAAGGCATTGGATGAAAGTGATGCCAGTAGAAGATTTCCACCGTCAGAATCATGGCTTAACAAAAATGGAAATATTTAGGTCTCTTGAGGCATAGTATTCCATCATCTGAGAGCAAAATGGTCATTTTCGGATTTCTCACGGTCAAAATCACGGAAAACATTGCGAGGCTAAAAAAAATTGTACATATGTTTGATTTTTGAACAGGTCTACAGTCAGGTATTCGCTCGCAAACAGCAGCACACTCCTGACACAGATGTTGCAGACCTTGCCTTTACTGGGAAGGGAGAGTAAAGCGTCTTTGTTGGTGAGTAAAGAGCATGAAAACTGCTTACAAATTAATTTAATACTTACATACATTTAATAGTATAAACTACGAATCTAAAAATAGTTACTGCAACGTAATAAATATAGTACGGTACTTGGGTATGCGAAATTTGTTTTTTGACATTTATGAAACAAGAGATGATTGCGTTAATGCACACACAACAGGCCTTCAGCATAGGCAGGTGCAATATATTCGGCACATAATTAAAAAGTATAGCTTTGGTAGAGAGATTCTTGAATACCATAGACAGATAATTGATAGCAACTTGATAGGATTGAATTGCATAATTCAAAAACAATACATAAAATAAAAAGATAACTACAGAAATTCGAATTTCTGTAGTTATCTTTTTATTTTATGTATTGTTTTTGGATTATGTAATTCAATCCTATCAAGTTGCTATTAATTAAAAAGTCACTTGGAAATGATTTGTGTGTAGATGTAATACGGGTAATTCGTCTTAAAGTTTTGCAAACTTTATTGCAAACTTCGTTTTGCAAAGCCCAGGAGCATAGTTTGACTGTGGATGTGGCTCTATATAAATATTGTTATTATTATTATTAAGTTAAATTATAAACTCAAGTCACACGTGCAACACTAAAGGTGTACAAGAAGTCGGCGCATTGTTTAGTTGTCAATAAATAAGCGACAAGGCCAAGCAAAGACTAGTACGCAAATGTTAATGGTGGAATGAAATCGATACAAACACGTCTTGCTAATGCCAATAAGTTAACTGCGGTATCCGACCTGAAGACGATGCCAATCAATCACACACAACACTCATAACTTTGGACATGAGACCAAACGCTCTCTGATTGAAGTTTAAAAATGACACAGCATTGCGTGAAGAAAAATACTTTGATAAATCACCAGGCACCTTCAGCCACCTAAATCCAGCCTTTTTATTGATTCAACCTCTACAGACGTTGAATCAATGCATAAAAGACCGATGAAAAACCGGGTAATCTATTTAAAAGATGTTTCTTCAACAAAACTCCTGCAATCGCAAAATAACAAAATTCCTCCGCAAAGTTAATAGTTTGATGCACAAAGTTGTCGGGTTTAAGAACTCGATGAATAATTTCAAGTTACACTATAGGTAGATCAGTACATAGTTCACACGCTGAAGCAACCATCACCTTTGCAGAAGTAAACGCACAAAACACAAAATGTTGTGAAGCCACGGGACTATTGAAGTGGGATCATAATATGCATTCATGTAAAACAGATGGAAACATACGCAAAACAAACATAAACCTTAAAACTTTCGACAACATTCGATATAGGAGTAAATGGTTGGAACGCCTGATCAATCTAATCAAAAAATAAAGAGCCTAAAATGTAGATACTAAATTCATATTTAGCAAACGTTTCGGAAACCAAACTGTTTTCATCTTCAGTGCTATTGTTTTCGAAACGTTTGCTGAACATGAGCCTATTGTCTACGTTTTGGGCTCTTTTCATTTTTTAATTAGATTCGATATACCGGTGGTGAGATAAGGTCACCAGACACGTTCTAGTACAGTGCGCAGTTGTCATACTAGCGGATTTTCATAACGAACGAGACGAAAAGTTTTCCCATCAGTGTTCTTTCTAGGTAGAGAAATCGTGAATACATTGTAGTTGGTTGGTTTTGAATCTTGATCCTCGGACTGATAAAGCCTTGATAGGTTATTTATGGTAGTTTCGCATACTTGTAGAGGCTTTTACCAAAATTGATAGAGTGAAGTTTCCGATTGATGAAGTGTTATTGCCAGGGAATTATTCTCTCCATTAGATGCCATTGAATGGAGAGCAGTCCTTAACGTGCGTTGCTCAAGCGCACACCCTGAGAGTCCAACCAGCGCCGCTTGATCATGAAGCTTCTTCGTTCACGAAGTCACGCGCTAACCAACTGAGCTATGGGGTGGACTGGAAAGTCAAGTAGAGAAGAAAGGCTGGAAGTTCAATATTGACTTCAATTGAATATCAGACTCTCAGCAGTTTCACGACTTAGTGGATTTCCGTTATTAATTTCAAGTACAGTGGAAGGTTTCAATGACAGGACATACGATAGAGTTGACTAACAAAATAATTTGTTTCTTCATATTCAGCTAGAAATCAATCTCAATTTACAAATTCATCTTCAAACTTCTTCAAACAGAATATTCCATGTTAAATCTATAAATACATTTAACTGATCACTGTTGTACATCGATTTCTACCTTAAACCGATTGGTTTGTCTTAAGTTGACACAGGTAGGCGAGGGACGACCAGTGCTGTCAATTTAACACAACACAGCGTCATAAGACACTTCTCTTGCCAGTATCAAACGTTTTCAGACGTTTGGATAATGCAACGTAATGGTAATTCTTGCAATATATAACGTATACTATTGCTATAGGTAGAAGCTATTTTTTCTGATTCACCTTTTTTAATTTAGCAAAATACGTTCTGGCCAAGCAATTGAGGTCAGCGTAATGGCTCGCCTTAGTACGCAGGCAGCTCTCAGCTTGCTCTCCCACCAAGGATCCGTCACAGTGCTTCGGATGGTAGATGTGGATCAGGTCTGCCTGCTTAGCGCGGAGCACATTCATGTCAACTTGGAGGAGCGAGAGATACATTTTGTTGTCTTCTTCACCCCAACCTTCTATTGTTAAGTCAAAGCCGCCAGCCCGCACAAAATCGGATTTGTACATACATGCAATGCCAAAGCCAAAATCCCGCCAAAAACCGCGGTTCTCTGATAAATCCAGCGGCGTTTTCTTAATTCCTTCCCTTGGATTGCTGTAGCTTTCGTCTCCAGGGTTCGCGACGTCAAACGAGAGCTCGTCGTTCCCATCTTCAGCCAACCCTCCATCGAGACACAGTTTGTGCGGATCGTATTGACTGAAAGAGATCGGGTACCACGCCATCTCGTGTTGAACAACTATTCGTCTGCATTGCGTCACCAACGATGACGTCACAATCATATCGATGTCCATGAAGAACAATATGTCGTTTCGGTTCGCGATAAGTGAGCCCAGCTGCATGCCTGCAATGCAAATACGTTAACTGCTAACGATATTCAGAGTCAGAAGTGACTTCGGCTGACAATTCCCACACTAGACAGATTGTATAAATACAAATTTATCTGTCTCAATATTGTAAAATAATGTGTATGCAAGTATGCAATGTTTTTGAACCTTAGATTAGGGGGGGGGGTAATTTTGCTTTTAACTTTAGCCCTGGTTTTAGAATACAACAGCACATTCTAAGACTTCTGGAAATTTGTTGTACGTTGGTCAAATTAACCTCATACTTAAATTTACAATAAAGTCAATGCTTTGAATTGCAATTACAAAATACTTCACAGTATTTATACTTAGAGCTTCGGCAGAAAGTTTATCTTGTTGAACCACAGGCATACGAAGCCGAGCAACTTGATCAAGTTGAACATATTCATTATTCAAGTTTAATTCATTTACAGAAACACAAAACTACACAACAAATTAAATATCGAACGCTTTCGACATTACAAGGTCAAGATGTCCTCTTCAGGAATAACAACTGTATGTTATTACTTTAGGATTCATAACGTATATTGAGTCTCTGGTTTGAATTAAAAAGAAATTACGTTTATTCAAAAGAGAGTTGCAATACATCCCGCAGTATAAACCAACTGTCTGCTGTGGAGATAATGCTCACTCGACATAACCGAGATAGGTTTAACAAGCAACATTGAATTCTACATTAGGAGCTTTTTACTTGTAAATGCTCCAGTTGTAGAGAATTCGGATTTTATGTTAGTGGATTTATTTATCTTAAACAAAAACTACATTATTGGTACAATTATTAAGCAAACATATGAAGCTAATACCTGCTCCTCTAGAAAAGTCCCGGTTCTGGTTGTCAGCTATGTGGTACCTCAGCAAGTCGGTTCCATAAGTTTGCAAGTAACGTTTCAACAAAACAGAAGTGGCCTCATTAAGTCCGCGGTCATTGCTGTCGTTCTCTCCCAACAGCACAATCACCAGCAGAACATTCGGCTTGGTGGCATCGGCGAGCAAACTGCGTTTTTGACTAATCGGAAGCAGGAAATCCCTTTCGTACCGCTCCATGAATTGCTGGAGCGCCTTGTACCGGCCCTGGATAGGTACAATTAGAACAACTCGGTCAAGAGGCTGGTCCAGTGGACACGGCTCGGCAAGAGGATGGAAGCTGAGCCTGTTGTGAGGACTTCCTCCTCCTCTTGTGCGTCTGCAGATTTGATCAATAGCTGCATCCTCCACAAAAGGTTTGAGTTTTTCATCCAAAAGTATTGAATGCATCTGCTCATGGAAGAGAGTCACTCCGTAGGAGACTTGGGCGGGCATCGTGCAGTAACGGACGCCACTTTTGTCATAGGCACGGAATGTAATAAGTAGCATGATGCCGTGAAATCGGGTTGTCTTCAAGTAGCCGTGGTGAAAGTTGTGCTCTTTGGGGAAGTCAGAGCAAAACATGAAGAGAAATTCATCATTCAATTTTGAAATGTGACGTAACAGAGCTGTCCTTTCCCTGTCCGAGTGACCTGAAAGACAAATAGGTAAACCACTGAAACAGGTGGCCCAATTCTTACTCCTAAATCTGGTGGAATATATATCAATTAATAGAGACGAATTCTCAAATCTCGTATTAAACGTAAAAAATGTCTTGGCATTAACAAGGATTTATCGGTCACTCAGCTAAAGAGAACATGTGCCGGCTAAGTTTTAAAAAATACATCATACCGTTACAATGGTGATTTAGCAGGTCGTACCACCGGTACACGACTTAATGCCGCGGTCCAAATGACGTGAACACGAATGACGCCATCCCTAGGCCGCAAGACACGAATGACGCAAATCCCGCATGCCGCAATGCATGAATAACATAAGTCTTGGTTATTTCTTACTAAAATTAAATGTCGTTTTGAACAGGTACAGTGTAAGATAGGCTGAGTGAAGTTTCCAATTGGCAGAGTGAAGTTTTTAGCCAGACTTTTCTGATTAGTAAGATTTCCCTGCAGACATGTCCAATTAAGACTGAAAAGCAACAAATACATTCGTGGCAGCTTCATCTTCATTTTGTTAAACTGCGTAAAAAACGATTTTTACATTTTGTTTATGTAAAAAGTACAAATTGATATTGCTACCATGACAAATGTAATTAGTACGGTATTCAAAAAAACAATTAATATTAGTGAGAAACGACCAAGTCTCGCGTCATTCATGCCTTGCGGCCTGGTGATGGCGTCATAAAGTCGTGCATCCTCGTACGACCATACCCACTTTGCAGTCATGATTAGACTATATGTGAAAGCCTATGCTTGTGATCAGGTCCTCAATTTTCGGTCCAAACAGCATATAACCATTCTATGAATCATAATGGAATAAATAAAACCAGCGAAACACATTGCAACCTAAGAACATGCGACTGAATTGAAATTAATATTACCTTGAGATAACAATTTCGTTAAACCGAATAACCTACTAACAGACTGCATATTTTACCTACAGATGGTGCACAAATACTGTTCAAAGAGATAACTAGCAACAATCGATTCATCATCATCATAATCCATCGTCGGTTTGTTCCCCACTAGTGGGGGTGGCCGATTGTTTTCGCGCAGCAATTGTTTTAATCCCTTTTCTCCATTTCACCCTGTCCCTTGCATCTTCCTCCTTCAGTCCGACTTTTTTAAATTCATCCTTCACTTGTTGTTTCCACCACTTCTTGTTTCCACGATTGGGTTCAACAATTGAAAACTCAAAATGAACCTTTTTTGTTCGAGGCGAAATTTAGACATGGTTTTCTAAGTTAAGCTGAGTCTGTCTGCTTTTCACACATCCTTACCTCTCATAGGCACCATCACGTCCGCTTGATGGCGGTAGTACTTGTCAAAGTTTATCCAAATATCTTGAGAAATATACCGAGGCAGCAAAGGAGAACTTCCCACCCACGGCGAGGTTTCTGGCCAGCGGTATGGCTCGCTTGTCCTCTTATAATTAGCCAGTTCATTATCACTTCCTAATACCAGAGGCAAGTCTGAGAGTGGAGGCTTGCGAGAGAGGTCTGTTGCCTAATGAAAGGGAAACCGCAAACAAAAATTATTACAAGTTCATTGCCAGTTGCCACACAAGGTTTACAATTACAAGAGTACGGTAGGCCTATACTATACATTATATCCAACTGAGTAACAGTAAGGTAAGGATTCAATTGACCGACAAAAGCAGCGGTTGAGAACTATGTGGCATGAATTAATGGTGCGATACTGATGAGCCCAGCCTCACGGGCAAAACACGTGTCTATCGCTGTCAATTCTTGCTACACTCGACTGCCGAGAAACACATGTTTTTGGAAAAGTCTTGATGGCTAGTGTGGAGGCTACATAGTACATAAACACATAAAATTGCTGAGTATTGAGGCCACTTTGAGTTATCTAACAAGTCCTAACAAACATAAAGTCTTTCAAAACCTTAAGAAGGTTTTGCCATTAAAGATTAGAAAGTTCAATAGAATATGACTTAAATGGGAAGCCGCGGCGTCGGCAACCATATTATTGTCTACTTTTAGACGACACCGAAGAAGTTTTATTACCATGAACAGTACGTCGTTTCAACGTCGCTAGGCAGCTTTTTCTGATTGGAATGAATTCAACAAACAACCGATTGAGTGATTCAAGTGAAACAACTGATTCAACAAACAAACAACTATATTCAACTTCTTTTTAATAATTCAATAAAAACTAAAAGCAAAAGCTGAACTCAAACAACTAAACTTACTTCTTTCACTCGCAGCATTGCCTTCATTCGGTCTATTTCATGTTGATGTGACGATGTTTTGTTGATTAAAGCTTCGATTTTCCGCTGCAAGGTTTGCTTGTGCAGTTGATATAGAAGCAATTCAGACTTCACTGAATGATATGCAAGTGTTTTGGAGGTTCTTTGCTTTGTGAGATCTTCCATTACAATATTTACTACATCTCCGGTGTTCTGAAACAAAAAAGGGAATCATCTTAGAAGACCGCACTAAATCACACAGAGCCATGAAGGTGATGTCTGCAATATTTCCATGACTTTTCACCACTGCAAAACGTGAATGCAGATTGTGATTTATTTGAACAAGAATACTCATATGAACACCATTCTCTTCTTCAGCTCGAAGATTCAGTAAAATAAATATTTTGCATTAAAAAAATGCTTGATGACTATTGCAGCAGAGCAATTGACGATGAAATTTGTTCACAGGTATAGCAATTCGATCGAGTGCAGCATTATGCAGACGGTTGAAGACTTAAATTAAGTAGCTGGTAAAACAAAGAGGCCAATCTTTAAGGCTACACATATTTTCAGGGCCACAACGCCCTGGATGCATTTAGTGAGTATCAAAAAGTTACTTTTTGAGCGTCAGTTGATAAGTAAAATTTAAAATTCAGTCAAATTTTGTTTTTTGTAACCTTGTCGTATTGCTGATAAAAGAAGTCGATAGTCTCCCATGCGATTGGAATCACAACATTTTTAACATTCTTCCACACACATCGACCGATCTCAATGTCTTCATGTGGGGAGAACATGTGACGAATGCAGTAGCTGAGATGGGAACGTAGAAGACGCATCAAGCCACGACTGAAGATCATTCCTGGACCACCCATTAAGTAATACATACCTGCGTAACAAAGATAGGATGAAGAATTTTTACATTTTTGTTAGTGTGTTATGATAATGAACGACTATAATCCAAGCTACAAATTTGTTATCAGTTTCAATGGTGGTGTTGGGTAATGGGCATAGCTGACCTTTATTTCTTTACTAAGTTTAAAACGTATGATAAAGAAGATAATGTCCATGTATTTTTATTGGTTTCAGGACCTTTAATGCAACTACAAAAAGCATATGAAGACTTACACTAAAAAGGTTTTGGGGTTGTTTAATGTCTATTAACAAGGTTGACAGCGTCACAGGATCGGTCAACATATATCGCACATGTAAGAGAGTGGCAGGATTGCTTCAGAGCCAATCACTTTCAATATCGACAATTGCAACATTGACTTAAATTTGTTCGTGGTCTGACGTTGGAATGATTGCGAAGAGCAGATTTTTCAGGGCGTTGCAATATTAAAATTTGTTTATGTTCACTAATTAGGGATTCAAGACCTCATTTAATTTGGCCAACATTGTCTAAGCGAGGCAAACTGCTAATGATCTTTGAAACAAGCTTGTAAACCTAAAATTTAAATCTAAGCATGAGGAAAAACAGAAAAACTAAAAAGGTAATTTGACAAAATTGATGGAACCAAGTCAAACATTTATTATCTTGAAAACTTGTCCATAACAACTCACCTTCTTCAATTCCATCATCAGGATCCATTCCAAATCCAGGTGTACCAAAAAACACAGGCAGACTACTATTGATTGTTCGCAATAAACGTGACAAACGAGGATAGTCAATGTAGACATCATCGTCAGCTCTCATAAACCAGTCATAGTTTTCAATGTGTTCATCAAACATATGTCGAAGCATTAAAAAGCATTTCTTTTGAGGAGGATAGGCAGTATCATCAACTGATGGAAGTCTAATAAAATTTCTCTGAATAAATGGAGACTCTCACAAATTTGCAGGAAATATTGAATGACTTTATATGAAAATGATAAAAAATGGCTTTGAACTTGTGATGTTAGTATGCAGCACATGTAAATGTATTTACTATATAATCCAGTAGATCAGGGGTGAGCACTGAGCAATTGACGCCTGCAAATCACATAATTTACAAAAATTTTCAACGTCCCACAAAAAACATGTGCAAAAATTTTTTTTAAATATGAAATTTTCTCCACCTCTGTTCTCCGATTAATTTCTCTGCTCAAAGAATTTTTCTATAAAATTGTATTGCGTTTTTGAACCTACATTTACTTTTTTTTAAATAAAAATTAACAAAAGTAAAAATAGATCTTCACTGAGTGACATTTAAGCCAGTGAGCAGTCATAAAGATCCCACATAGCAAATTCATCCTTCATTTCAATTAACCATTGTTAAAAAGTGTGTGATGTTTTCATTTGAAAAATGTGGTTTTTCACATGTTGTTTTTTTATAAGATCAAATCTAGGTTTTTTTTCGGCATTGACCAATTTTTTTAGAAAAATTTTTAGCATGGAAAGAACTTTAAAAAAGCTGCCGGGGCTGAAAACGTTTAATGACTTTCTACAGTATGAGAAACAATCGTGTTTTATGAGAAACAATCGTGTCAACTTCTTGCCAAAGCTTCATCAACAACATCTACACTATAATCCTTATCTAATAACTGCAATGCATAACGCAAACTTTTTAAAATCTGCAGCATTTTACAAGTTGTTTTAATAGTTTGAAATGACCAGGCTACAGCATGAAAGATGAAATTGTTTAAGAACTGTGTACTATAAACATCGCTAGAGAAAATTTCAACTTTACGTGTGTTTTTTTCAAGTGGGCAACGGACATTTTCGTACTTTATTTTAGTTTTAAATTGTCTTTCTGAAATTTTGTGCAATAAACCGTTTGTGTTGGACACATTCGTTTGTTTGGACACATTCTGAGACTTCACCAGGACTCACCTCCCCAGAAAGCCCTTGAATTTGCAATAATTGGCAGCAAAAAGTACCAAGGCCGAACCGGACGTCATCGTACCAACTTATTACAACTGCTGAGATCTGACATCAGAAAAGCTGGCCTGGGATCCCTGCTCAGCACACCACATCTCCATCGATTACAAAACATCGCAAAGGACAAAACAGAATGGAGATCCTATCAACCTTGTTGAAAGACTGATCGAAGCCAGCGGATGCCAAACGATTTGGCTACACTGGCGGCGGAGACAGTTACAATAATAATAAACCGTTTGTGTTTATGTTGATTCAAAAGTATGTCTGCTTTCCCTGCTGACGAAGTTTTGCAATGGACAAAAAAGAAAACGTTTCCGAAGGAAACTTACTTTTGTGTGTGCAGTGGTTATTAACTAGCTAGCAAAATTCGTTTTTTTTACATTAATTCAACGTTTTTAAACAATTTATCGACCACAAAAGACAGATTTTGCTGTCTGGGCAAAGAAGTTCAGGACTCTTTAGACTAGCAGACACTAAACAGCTCAAAAATATTTAAATGGCAGAAAAATGACCAAAATGTTACAGCAAATGAAAGAACAGAATCAAATGTGTAGATCAAGAAAAAAAAAATCAAAAAAAAAAAAAAAAAACAGAATCAAATGTGTAGATAGAAAAAAAAAAAAAAATCAAAAACAGAATCAAATGTGTAGATCAAGATTAGCTAACCAGTCAGAGACCAAGAGTCACATTTTTATTGCGATATCCGCAAAGAGCCACAACACACACAGTTACGCACAGGCAGTAGACATGCTTGAATATCACCTCATCTCTTACACACACATCTTTGTAGGCCTAAATGTTACACACAAACAAAGAATTTACAAATCACTTATTGTTATGCATGTTACAATACTTATTACTTAGTAAAACTTTTCTCTAGAAACCCTTGTGTCAAATTAATTGCTCACACCCTGTCATATAGGCTACTGAAACTATCAAAAAATAAACAATATATTATTATATATAATATATATAGTCAATACAACATACATACTGATTACTGAACTATCAATTTCACACACACAGGAACCACTATACAAAGCGAGCTTAGTTGTCAAACAAGCAAAAAAAATGTTGTTCTTATAAGCTCATTAAGTAAGGTTACTAATTTGATTACGAAGTTACATATATTTAGAAAAGTTAACAGTTATGCTTACGTGACAATTTTAAAGTCTAAACCTTTGGGAACAGTAAGTAAAGCAGGATCTGCATCAGCAAACACTTCTACTTTCCAACCTCCTTTCTGCAGCCATGTATCTAGCGAACGCTGAACACGACTGGTGATGAACTTACCAGCGGACATCATGCCTGTCGTTTTGGGTCAATAGTTAACTTCAAGAAAACATACAGTACCACAACCAGCCAAATTATTAGTTATGTATATTAGGGTGACCCAAAAAAAACTAAATTTTGATTTTTAAGCTTTTTCTTGTTTAGACCTCTGCATTGTAGTCCTAAATGACACCTTGCCAAGTTTTGTTGAGATTGGTCCACATTTGACGCCCTAGCAGTGGGCCGGTACCCCCCGCCGGGTCAAAATCGGCCAATCTGGCTGTATCTCAGCAACCGGTAGGCCTAGAATGCTCAAACTTGGCTTTGAAGAAGCAGAATGCATGGTTTCCTATCTAACTTCCAGAGGGTTTTGGGGTCTAAACCATTTAGTTTATGAAAAAAATGCAAAAAACACATTTTTGACCAAATGTGCACCCCATAAACGTGTAATGTTCAACTTTTAGTTTAGTATACAATACTAATTGACTAATGACACAAAATTTAAAATACAAGCAACTTTTGTTTAATCATAGACAAGCTTTATTGCTTTTGCACTTCGGTTTACCACTTAACTTTCAACCACTGACCACTGCAACTACCCATTAAATAATTCAAGACAGTTTTTTTTTTCATTTTTCATATTAGTTTACCACTTAACATTTCTTAAAAATGATTTTGTGGTTGTGTCCAGCTTTTTGGTAGACAATGACTTCTTGGCCATATCTCGAAGTTTGGATTGGTAAGCATGAGTGACTTTGATTGCTTTGTCCAACTCTTTCTCACTACTTGGGGCAGAAACCCTTTCCTCAACATCAGTGACCATTAGGGTGGCTCTTATTTGGCAAAAAATGAAAAAAATATGAATTTTGTGTGGGACACCCTTTTAAAAGGTGAGGTTGTCAGAAAAAATAACTCCTGCAAAAAATTTTTGAATTTGAAATTGATTTAGAAGTGGCCCTCCCCCCCTAAAGTTTTGCGCCCTCCTCCAAAATACCAAATCTGCATATCTCAAAAACTGCTTGAGCTAGAGATACGGTTTTTGTGTCAAAAGATGCAGAAAGCATGATTTCCTATCTGCTTTCTGAACAGTGATTGCGTCTATCTTGAGTAGAAAAGCAGTTATTTAGAAAAAACCTGTTTTCGGTATTCTAGCACAAAACAGTGCTAAACAAGTATTGTGGCCCAAGCTATTCAATAAACAAAGTTCATAAACTAACCTGTAAAACTGGTAAAGCAATAAACGAAATAAGTATTCCTAAACTTTTATGCATTCATGCATAGCTAAAATGCCCGTTTTTTATCATATTCCTTGGAGAAACTCCTGAGCGTGGAATCCGCTTTCAAGCTTCAGGTGCTATGCATCGCACTTGTTGGATGGCGAAGGCGATTTATGCAAAAAGCTTGGTCTGCATTTATGGTATCTGTCCGAAGAAATGGTTGGTCTAGCCTTGTTTGACTCTCGATTGTCTGTGGAAAGTAAAAAGCTAATGGTGGCAACCATGTTAGATGAAACAGGAGAACGTCCACCAAGGAGACCAAGCATCAAAGTAGATGCGTTTCTTAGCAATAAGGGTCTAGATCAGTATTGCACCTCTAATTCAAAATGGCTTCTTCAGCTGTTGGTGTTGGGTGAAAATGAAGCAATAATTATACTTTCAAAGGATCCTGCTCATTGGACTGAAGATGGTGCATTTATTCAAGCTTTACACATGGCGAAGGGACTTTCAGTAGTCAATGACAGAGCAGAGAGAGGAGTTGCTCTAAGTCTAATCCAGGATTTTAACAAAATCTTAACTGAAGATGAGTACCAACTTCAGTTTCTTTTGCAAGTTGTTACTGAACACAGGAAACTGTTTCCAAATTCCAACAAGAACAATATTGTCTATTCTTCTTCGTTTAAACTTTAAACCTTCTTTGTTACTCCAGGGGTCAAGGGCTCTGTCTTTTACCACTCTTGGGCAGTGGCGATGCTGTTTAGATGCTTGAGCAGGTGTTGAGCAGCAATCCTTTGATTCGTCCATTGATCCATTGATTCGTCATCCAGTTCAAGCAGACCACGCACACCATTTGGTGCAGTTACAGATGGTGTGGTCTGTGGTTTGTTCCTCTTTGCCACACTCACAGATTGCGGATGGAGCCATCCCCCATTTGTGCATGTTGAAGCGGAATAGTCTGACTCCAGTAGGCTAGCCCAGTACGCAGGCGGTTGAGCCGCACCCAGGCCTTCCTTGGCAAATTATCCATTCCGGTTGGATGGGGGCTGGTGTCGGAGATACAACTTTAGAGTCGAGGAGTTCTTCTTTCACTCTGAGCTCCATTTGCTGTCCTCCCAGGTAGCCGCGCTGATGGATTCGTCTTCAGCGGTTTTCATCAGGAGTTGTGCGTCACATACAAATGGGTGTCTCGATTTCAGTTGCCGAGGATGCTCGATTGCTCGCTCACAGATTCGTAGAGATTTGAGTGGAGCAAGTGGTTGGGGTTCGTAGTTCATTTGAAAAAAGGGTTTAACACAAGAGTTATGCTGCATGGAAATAACCCCCTCAATTTGACGTGTTTTTTTTCTGCTTGAGTGATCACCAAAATGGCCAACTTTGGAAGGTCATAACTTCGTCGATACTTGTCCGATTTTCAAAAAAAATGTTTTTTCATGATCAGTGCCAAAAGTTCTACCAGATAACCAAGTTTCATCAAAATCTGAGATGGTGGGTTTGGTTTTTCATTTTTTTTGGTCCAACTGACATGGAATGACCCTTGCTGGACTTGATCGGACCAGACTCTTTTGAACTCATCAGAATTTTTTCCAAGTTTGAATGTTTGACTCATGAAAGTCCCAGATCCTGGCACCATATGGAGGAGTTTTCATCGTTCAAAGCTCTGCTACAGAACATGCCTGCTACAAATCATGTTGTGGAGAGAGTTTTGGGCATGGTCACTGATGTTGAGGAAAGGGCTTCTGCTCCAAGTAGTGAGAAAGAGTTGGACAAAGCAATCAAAGTCACTCATGCTTACCAATCCAAACTTCGAGATATGGCCGAGAAATCATTGTCTACCAAAAAGCTGGACACAACCACAAAATCATTTTTAAGAAATGTTAAGTGGTAAACTAATACGAAAAATGAAAAAAAAAATGTCTTGAATTATTTAATGGGTAGTTGCAGTGGTCAGTGGTTAAAAGTTAAGTGGTAAAGCAATAAAGCTTGTCTATGATTAAACAAAAGTTGCTTGTATTTTAAATTTTGTGTCATTAGTCAATTAGTGTTGTATATTGAACTAAAAGTTGAACATTACACGTTTATGGGGTCCACATTTGGTTAAAAATGTGTTTTTTGCATTTTTTTCATAAACTAATTGGTGTAGACCCCAAAACCCTCTGGAAGTTAGATAGGAAACCATGCATTCTGCTTCTTCAAAGCTAAGTTTGAGCATTCTAGGCCTATTGGTTGCTGAGATACAGCCAGATTGGCCGATTTTGACCCGGCGGGGGGTACCGGCCCACTGTTAGGGCGTCAAATGTGGACCAATCTCAACAAAACTTGGCAAGGTGTCATTTAGGACTATAATGCAGAGGTCTAAACAAGAAAAAGTTTAAAAATCAAAACTTAGTTTTTTTTGGGTCACCCTAATGTATTGTATATTTCAAGAGAATTTTCTTAATTAATTTTTTAACTAAAGTCTACGCTTTTTAACAAGCCTAGATTTTTTTAAACTAAAGATTACAACATGCAATCAGTTCTTAACAACTATCAATTTGTGTAGATATTAGTTAAAAAAAAAAAAATGAAAAAATGCTCTTTTTACAAAAATGGCTTATAATTTGGCCAGTACTGTAAGTCATCAGTCGCATAGTACAGAAGACATGTCAAATGGAGTTTGACTTTAAAACAACAAAAATTTTAAAAAATATGCTAGGCACACATTTGAATGAAATGATCTAAAAGCACTTAAAATAAAACTGAAGATTTTACAAAACATAAATATGTTGATTGTTGAATGGTGGTGACTGACAAACCAAAAACATTCTGGATCATAACACAACATTGCTTCAAATCCTAAACAAAACTATCCCAATTCTTCTGTAGAAGACTCTGAAACAAAAATTTTTATCGTCAATCAGTATGCGCATTAGGGTGGCCAAAAAAAATGGAAATTTTTTATTTTTGTTTGCACACCCTCTCATTTGAGGAGGATTCATGAAAAAATGACACTGTAAAAATTTGAAGTGAATCCGACAAGAGGAAGTGCTCTCCCACCGACCTCTAAATTTGCTTTCTTTGGCATAATTCATCAAAATTCCTTGAATATGTGACGTAATTCTTTTTTGACTTATCTACATTGCAGTTGCAGCATTTTTGTGTAAACCATTGTTTTACTCTGAATTTATGATATAATAAGTGTTTCCACATGCAGAAAAACATAAATATTGCACAAAATAGATCACATTAACAAGCGTTTGGCATGAAATTAAATGCACTGAACTTTAGCGAAAACCGTATAAAAGTACGTTCACCAGTCACAATCGCAACGCTTCAGGTGACAACACATTGCCCAGAAAAAACAAAAGAAATGTTTGTAAAGAGTCAAGCCATTGATTTTATTTAATGGAGGTGTTGGCATGTTGGCTTTTACTTGCACTTGTTGGAAGCAGCTTTCTGTGGTGCTCGATCACCTGATAGAGGAGCTGGCGCTGTTGTTCATTTTCCGTAAGGACTTCATTGAAGTCAGTAGCTAATTTAACTGCCCAGTGCCAGCTCTGCACAATCATTGACGACTTTGAGATCATGGCATGCAAGAAATAGCAGCCTTCGATTAAATGCCTGCTGCATGACAGTGATAGCTCCAGTGTGGACTGTGGATTCCCGTATTGCTTGATGTCGTGTCAAAACAAAGTGCAGCTAAGTGCTCTGCTACAACTCGTGTATGAATTCCACTACTTTTTGGCCCATTAGTGATCCCGTTCCAACAGGCAGCTTCGGAATGCCAAGCAGTATCTCAACATGCATACCAGAAACTACAATGGCCAAAGATTTGCACTTTGTGCCATTGGCATCAGTCAAATGTTTACCATGAAAATGAACAAGTGGAACTGTAACTGTTGGTTTAAATTTTTGCAGCACCGCAGCTGCCAGGCTTTCACGTGAAGTGTTTCGAGCTTCATGACAGAGGAATGTGACATTGTCAATTCATTTATATCAATTCCAACTGCAGCAAGAGCAGGAGTGACGATCATCATTGCTTGACGACTTGATGTTATAGTTCTGTTCAGTGCTGCATTAAACAGTGGATTATCGATAATGCAGCGTTTTGGTAATGGCTGCTCCTACTGGGTTTTCTTTTGTTTTGGTGTTATTTGGATTTACGGTGCAAACAGTGGGTCACTGGAAGAATCTTCATCATCTGCTAATCATTTTCAGATGAGAAAGCAGCAGCACTTGATGGTACTGGATCAATGCGATTTCTGTTGCGTCTCTGTTCATCATCTTTGCGCTTTCTATACTTTGCAGCAGCTTGCCGATGCATTGGGTCCTATGTTGTCATCACTATCTGTCATGCACCACCTTGGTCTATCAAAAACTGGCAGTCTTTTGGTATTGTTATGCGGCATTCCCAGTTAGCATGTGCAATATCAAATAATGCACTTAAACTCTGGGTGAAGTCAGCTTCTGAGGTCAGCTGGGAAGCTGATTTTCGCCTCCCTTTGTGCTTTGATTCTCCTATATGCTCTTGATGGATGCGTTTTAGTTTGGTAACAACGTGAGTCTTCGCAGTGGTAGCGATATTAGCTTTCACTCACAAGAACTGTACTGCAAGCAAGTGGCAGTGTAACCTTATTGATCTTCATCTCGTACAACCACACCCCATACAGGCAGCTGACATAGCCCCTCAAGGGAGTCAACACTAGAGAGTGGGTGTCCATTTGTTGACTCTCTTGAGGGCCATGTCAGCTGCCTGTATGGGGTGTGGTTCTTCGCCGTCTACTACGAGATGAAGGTCAATAAGATTACACTGCCACTTGCATGCAGTACAGTTGTAGATGAAGTAATATGAACTACTACCATCTATGCCACTTTTTGGTTTGCAGCACCATCAATATCTGCCCCTACAAATGACCTAGCAATGTTACAGCTCACAGAGGATTATAAAGAGGTTGACAATGCGATTTCTCAAGTGGCAGAAAAAAGTTGAGGTTGCGCTTGTGGTACATCAGTGAGGATCTTGCTGCACTGCCTTTATTCAGTGATAATAACACAGATGATGAAAAGAAGGCAATCGTTAATGCTCTTAAGAAAGACCCATTTCCCGAAGATGTTCGTTGTGTTGCCCCAAACAAAATTGTCAAGTTTTAACGTCCCTCTTTGGCACAGTTTGTAACACAGCGTTCACTTAACCTTTTCGAGTCACTGCTTCTGTTGACACATGGCGTGATCGTGATGATAATAAAGAAGCATGCAAAGTTTGGCGTCATCTCAAAGCCGTCAATGATTGTGCAGAGCGGGCAGTCAAATTAGCTACTGACTTCAATGAAGTCCATACAAAAAATGAACAACAGCGCCAGCTCCTCTATCAAGTGATCGAGCACCACAGAAAGCTGCTTCCAACAAGTGCAATAAAGTCAACCAATGGCTTGACTCTTTACAAACATTTCTCTTGCAATTTCTGGGCAATGTGTTGTCACCTGAAGCGTTGCAATCGTGACTGGTGAACATACTTTTATGCGGTTTTAGCTAAAGTTCAGTGCATTTTATTTCATACCAAACGCTTGTTAACGTGATCTATTTTGTGTATTATTTCTGTTTTTCTGCATGTGGAAACACTTATTGTATCATAAATTCAGAGTAAAACAATGGTTTACACAAAAATGCTGCAACTGCAATGTAGATAAGTCAAAAAAGAATTACGTCACATATTCAAGGAATTTTGACGAATTATGCCAAAGAAAGCAAACTTTGAGGTCGGTGGGAGAGCACTTCCTCTTGTCGGATTCACTTCAAATTTTCACAGTGTCATTTTTTCATAAATCCTCCTCAAATGAGAGGGTGTGCACACAAAAATAAAAAATTTCCATTTTTTTTGGCCACCCTAATGCGCATTTAAAGACGATGTTTTTGGTTATTCAGCCACCACCAATACACCACTCAACATATTTATGTTCTGTGAAATCTTCAGTTTTAACATGACATCATCAACGCAGCAATAGGTAATTTTAAATACCATGTTAATAGAAACTGAATGAAACATACGTAGTAAAAGTGGTCAAAACAAGATACTAACTCTGTTAAAAATATTGTACTGTATTAAAGTCCCTGTTAAAATGTAACACTAGAACAGATGAAAATTCGATGAATAACTGGGCTAACACAACTCTTGTCAAGCACCTCACTTACAATATCTCTGTCTCTGAGAACTGTAGGCTGTGGTTTACTGTAGAAGATGGCATGTGGTGTTTATTAAACTTTGTTTGGCTTATCATGGTGGGTGATCTATCAGTTAGAAAAGTGTCTGTTGTTATTATTATTATAACTCTTTAACTCGCTACAATATTTGGGCAGCTGATGAGTAAAGTGAAGACGAAGTTTATAGTTTCCTTATGACAACAAGGTTTGTCCTCCTTCAGGAATACTTTGTATCCCCCTCCCCTTATCATAATAAATATAAATTTAACTGAACTTACAAGACTCTTTGAGATGCCTATGCTCGGTGGCGTAGCTAGGGAATGTGCTGCCCAGGGCGGATTCAGATTTTGCCGCCCCTTTAAGAAAAAGCATGTGAAACTGAAATGCGTTTTTTTTATCAGCACTACAATACGCAACGTGCTTTTTTCAATTGCGGTGTAGAGTCAGACGAACGTATACTGAATGCAAAAGCACAAAATTGCTGCAGAATTAAAATCATCAATTTGTAACCATGTTACTGCGCAATGTTTTCACTTTTCGCGATCTAACAGCCACATTCTAGCGAAATGGCCCGTTTCGGTGAGTCCGATCCCTCCTTAACGGGGGATTTTTTCAATTTTTTTTTAAATTATCGGGTACCGTAGCCTAATTATCATTGCCGTTTTAGGGTTAGAGGTTAAGAACTCACCGAATCGGACTCACCGAATAGTAGCAGACCCACATTCTAGTGACAGTAGCAAAGTTATTTATTACAACAGTTAATAAACATAGTGTTGTGATCCCCCTCTCCCTGTATGGATACAAGGCCGGTTTATGTGGCCAAAAGTGAAATCCAGTGCGGCATGGCATCAGTAACAATAGTACAGTAGGCTTAGGTAGCAAGCCTCGAAACTGAAGGCAGCCATTAACCTACAAAAACCGACATTTTGTCCGCCGGGTCTCGCTCTTCCGTCGGCCGCATTTGTCCGCCATGAAGTTCCGAGAAAATTTTAAGCAAGCGGCCTTGTGAATAAAGTACTTTGCCACTTATAATCACAAAGGATTAGAAAGCAGTCAAAGTACCCGATAATGCTTGAACTGTTAACATTATTGATTGACCAAGCAGCTGATGTCTGACATCCGCAGAATGCAAGTGACATCACAATACATTTTACTGATGCGATATATTCAATCTTCGAAATTAGCGTTGGCAATTGCCAACGCAGATGCATGAATGGCGCATTAGCGTCGGCAATAAAAATGCCAAGGCCACACGAGTGCTTGTAAGGTTAGGGTTAGACATTCCTCCCAGTCGTTATGGCACAGCCATAGATTTGTTCCTTAGTCAACACCCTGATGGAGCTCTACGAAAAAGAAAGAGGCGTGTGGATTGGTATCAAAACCCGAAAGCCGTGGACGCTTTATTGCGAATGGCGAAGACGGTGTAGATTTACAGCCAAGCGATGAGCTCTTGATGTGTCTGATTCCAGTGATGATGCGACAACCTCGTGCTCCGATATAGCATCTGATGATTCCGATTTTGACAGCTAGTTCTATATCATTATCACACAGACTTTGTGTTGTTCGCAGTAAAATTATGTTAGAGTATACGTAAATCGAGGGAATCTTCTAGCAGGGAGCTATTAATTTGTTACCAGTGCCTGGTTGAGCAATTAACGTTATTTTATGATAATTCAATGTTGCTAGATGTTGAATTGATGTAAAACAAACGTAAATTTATTATTGGGCATTGTTGTTATGCAATATAACCGGCCGGGAAAATTAAATCGATTTGTGCTGACTCGAACGTTAAATCAACCCAAAATTAACTTACTCTTCCCCCCGTGAGTTATTTTAACGCGAATTACTGTAACAGCGTGCGACGTGCATATCTTGTTGCTCGCTTTATCGCTACTTTTGGTATTATTATATACATCACAATAAATCAAACAGTGCGGTCGTGATAGATTACTCTAGTATATTTTTCGCTTCTCGTTTTACATGTTTTGTTGGAATTGTTTCGTAATAAACGTTCACAGCAATTGCTGAGGCAATTTCAACTTTTGTCGTTTGGCCTCGGCAACGTTTCTGCCGAAGTAAAAATGTGCTAATTTTGAAGATTGTATGTTGATGCGTGTCGATGTTCCGATGGCCGCCATGTGCTTGTGATTGGCCGCCGAACAACTTGCTTCAGTCGGACACGTTTGGCCGCCAGAAAAAAAAAGTTGTTTTGAGGCCTGAGGTAGTATATTGCTACAGTAATTAATAAAAATCTAAATCTGAAAAAATGCACTGTGGAGCTCTGCAAAACCAGTCTAACTTACACAGCGATAGGATTGTAGTTTCGCGTAAGTAGACTTCAAAGATTTTCTGACTTGTTTTTGTGGGGGGTTAAGCGTGGATCGTGTGAAATCGATTTCAAACATGAAGCGTCTGTAGACTCCATAGACACTGCTTTACAGCGCTATACGGTAAAATCATTTACTGAAATGTTTATACTGTATAGTGTAGAGAGCACCAACAAAACAAAATACAAAAGGAAGCAAATGAGACTGGCCGCTACACTGAGCACAGCAAAGGGAGCATCTGTGCTCTCATTCAGCGATTCTTGGCACGCGACAAAGGGTCCACTTCTTTTAGGCGCAGACAGTTAGGCACCGGTCAAATAGGCGCGCACACTGTGGCGTCAAGATATTTAGGTGCGGAGCACTGTGGCGCACGTTCATTTAAGTGCTATTCTTAGTAAAGTTTGCAGATTGCATCAACTCAGCTTTGGCAAAACCTAGTCCGGATATTGACGGAAAACTAAGTTACTCTTCACTCAAGCCTACCACCCGCTTGAATATAGGCTACGGTATATTTTTTTACTGATGTTTAGTGTAACTTAGTTATTATTTGACTTAACTAAAAGTGAAGTCAGTAATGTTCGGTAACTTGAATAACTTATTGATAAAACTTTCGCTGATGCAAACCTGGACTAACAAATAAATGCCGAACACGCGGATTAAAAAACAATATATCTTTCTGTTCAATATAACATTTTGTGTGAAAGGCATTGCCAGTTTAAGCAGCTTCACTCACTGAAGCCATGACTAACAACAAATAAACGCACGCGCTAGGGTGGTCCAAAAAAAACTTTTTTTGTAAATGTTAATGTCTCACCCTAAAATATTGTTACCATTGATGAGAAAATGATATATGTGAATTTTCATAAAGATTGGTTGATATTTAGGGGTTGCTACCGGGGTTCAAAGTTTTGTCGTTTGCCCCCATTTTAACGTTTTAAGAGGATGTGATACAGATATGATATGATACGGTACAGTAAAAAATATGGTACAGTGCCATGGCATATTGCAAGAAAAATACAGTTTAATAATTACTCTATATAGTCTGTTTATAAACTCATGTACGTCTGTATTACGAATTATACTAACTGGTCTACATATATATACAAAATGTGCGACTTTGTATACTTGTGTTTAAAGTTCAGAGACTAAATTTGACAATCAATAACAGCTTTAGAAGACAGTAAATAAACTACATGTACAAATGTACATGATGTAAACTAATATACATAGTACATATTATACATAGTTATTACCCTCTAAACCAGGGGTTCTCAACCGTGGCCTTCGGCCCCCCAAGGGGACCACAGAGCGTTCTCAGGGGAGCCACGATAAAAAGCTTCATTAATAAATTATAACATGTATTGATGAATTATAACAGAATTGTGACACAAAAAACACTCATGTAGGTGTTAGTATCGTAAAGCTAGCTAAAAGCATGTTTTTTCATCATATGTTCTATCTCACTGCATGTTGCATCATCTTTTGTGATTGTAACGTAACAATTAAGGATACGCTTGATTTACTAGCGTAGTCTATTACGAAAAAGAAAGCATTAAATCATTCGTTAACTGTTTTTATTGATTTCGTTTCATTGTTCTTTAAACAAATACATTTTTATTTTGCTCAAGGGGGCCATGGTCTTTTAGAGCCACAGTCTGGGGGGCCATGACTCAGAAAAGGTTGAGAACCACTGTCTAAACCCTTGACAGCCTGTTTCACCCTAAAAGGGTAATCATCAGAAAGTCCTCCTTTTAGGTTAAAACAGGCTGTCAAGGGTTTAGAGCAGTGGTTCCCAACCTTTTTGACCTTGCGGCACCCTATCGAAGAGATAAATAGTTTGCGGCATCCTGGCAAAACTGGGTCAATTTTATGAGATTTCTGTATTTCAAGTAACTGTATGAAATAGCACAGAATGAGTTGTACAGTATAGCGCGCATAAATAAATGTATTTATTCAAAATTTAGTGTGAAATTTGGGCTTGACTTCTTGCACAAGTCCCTTAATATCTCGAGGCACATTCGACAAAGCCACCCACATTTCTTCCTCGACTATAAGCAGTCGTTCTCGTTTTTTTAGTTTTAATGTTCGTTTGTACGGAAAATCCACTAATTTGGAGACCCAATTGTAATCGCAAAGCAATTCACAAAATATATTCATATAAGTATAAAGCAGTGCTCCGCAACCGGTGTGCCGCGGGATAACTATCATCAGAACATACTTTTTGAAAAGAAAGGAGTTTTTATGTTTTAAAAATTCTCGCTTTACCACTGCAAGACAACTCAAACTCTAGCTAGACTTCCCACAGTGCATTTATGATTTTTTTGCCTCACATTGAAGTTTTCGCAATGGGAAGGCTGCCCTAGTTTTAAAAAAGGCTGGTTAACGTGGTAGTGCGTTTTTAGAAGTCAGGCTAGGTCATTTTGAATTATCAGTTAGCAGTGTTTAAATGAAATATTTCGTAATATTGAAAGCACAGCTATTAAGTGTAGTAGCCAACGTTTTGTCAATGGCGAGTCCATAACAAACGAGTAGCCTAATTATTTTGCAAAGAACTTCCAGCCAGGAACGAACGACTGGCCAGGAAATTTTTAGAGTGACCAACGAGTTTTTCATAACCCATGGTATCCATTGGAATAACTGCATCAACGTTTGCACAGATGGTGCTTCAGCAATGGTGGGCGAAGGAAGAAGTTTAGCTGCATGGGTAAAACGTCAAAATCCAGCCATTCAACTTATGTATTGCTGCTTACACAGGGAAGCCTTGATGATCAAACATTTTACAAGGGAGCTGACAGAAACAATGAATGACTGTATCCAAATTGTTAACTTTATTAAAGCAAGAAACAAGTGCAAATATCTCATTAAAAAGATGATAGTTATTTTTTACATTTTGAAAATGTGTCGGCCGAATTGTGCCGCAAAATTTTAAAGAGTTTTTAAGTGTGCCGTGAGTAAATAAAGGTTGCGGAGCACTGGTATAAAGAATAAATCAATTATAACTTAGCCTTTTCTCGATTAGCTATGTAGGCTATCATGTTTGTATGCGCAGGTATGGTATCCCCCATGCAAAAGTTTCTATTTTATAGTGGTTCGCAAACAATCGTGCAATTTTATAATCGTGCTGGGTCACACAATCCGATAATCCATCACTGCAATTTGACTTTGTGCGCCGTGAAACGCAAAATAAAATCATGAAACCTGGCAATAATGATGCGTTTCAAACGTTTTTATGGAAAAAACAGCAACGATTCAAAATCTCTTTCACGCTGTTATTCCTGGGCGAGAAAACAAAGGCTTATTGTGGATTAGAGTTAAAATAAATAAATAAATTCCACACTTAACGGGTTAAAGTTAAAATATCTGGCGGCACCCTTGAGCATTGCAATTGGCACCCCGGTTGGGACATTGCCGAGCGTGGAGTGGCGTTGATCACGGAATACAACACATTACACACATGTGACGAAGAACAAAAACAGTATCTTTTGCGTGTCGTCGCCGATCACCGTCAGCGATATCCAGACTGCAGTAGAAAGACCCTCGCGCAATAATTCCTGTATGTAGTTTATTTGTTGTATTCTAAAGCTGTTAATGAATGTCCAATTTAGTCTCTGAATTTTAAACACAAGTATACAAAGTCGCAGCAGTGACGCGCTCGCTTTCCAATTATGCAATCCTGGTTTGACTCCCGGCTTATACTGGTTGTTGACAAACACCGCCCACGCCCACCTCTACCCAGGGTATAATATATTGGGTGGGCGTAGTTGCTGAAGTAAAGGCGGCCGAGAGAAAGGAACTGGCCACCCTACTCTCGTTAGTGCCGAAGGCTTAGTATAATGAGAACCTCATCCCTCGATGCTTGTATTCAAGTATGGGACTCACCTTTACCTTATACAAAGTCGCACATTTCGTACATGTACACCAGTTAGTATAATTCGTAATACAGACACATGAGTTTATAAACAGACCATAGAGTAATTATTAAACTGTATTTTTATTGCAATATACAATGGCACTGTACCGTATTTTTTACTGTACCGTATCATATCCTCTCGAAACGTTAAAATGGGGGCAAACGACAAAACTTTGAACCCCGGTAGCAACCCCTAAATATCAACCAATCTTTATGAAAATTCACATATATCATTTTCTCATCAATGGTAACAATATTTTAGGGTGAGACATTAACATTTACAAAAAAAGTTTTTTTTGGACCACCCTAGCACGCGCATTAACAAAACAACATATTTTTCTGTTCAATATAATATTTTGTGTGAAAAGCATTACCCTACCTGCCAAGCTGATACATACAATCTGCAGACTTTACTAGGAATAGCACCTAAATGAACGGGCGCCACAGTGATCCACACCTAAATATCTGGACGCCACAGTGTGCGCGCCTATTTGACCGGCGCCTAAGTGTAAGTGTAGTGTCTGCGCCTAAAAGACTTGCTCCCGCGACAAACGACGGTAGCAAATAAAAACAAACACGCACTCGATGATGCTAAATTTATAAATTCCACAGGCGAAGAAAAACAATGAATGTGACACAGACTTGACATGGCGTCAATGGGGTCATGAAACTATTATAGAAACTAAGTTATTTAGCCAGTTTGCAATAAAAGAACCTTGTAGTTTCAAAACATTTGCAATAGATAATTTCATTTTCTTAATTGACTTAACATGGAATTATTCTATGTTTTGAACGTTGCCATTCTGTTTGCTTTTATTTTTCGTATACTTTTGCATTATCAAAAAAAAAAGTCCTGTATGAAATTGCCGCCTCCAGGCGTGCCGCCCGGGGCGGTGCGCCCCCTAGTTACGCCACTTCATATGCTATATATATGTATATATACTATGCAGTTAATTCGTTATACCACATGGCACCAATATTTGTGAAATTGAAACATGGATATCTCAAAAAGTAGAGCCAGTTCAAAAAAACTAATGCCATATTCGGATAATCGGATTCAGTGCCACAAAAATACCCCAAAACCGTTGAAACACCTCCCACATCAATTTTTTTGGCTTTGTTATCATTTAACAATCATATACAAACAAAACCGAGTAAGCACATGTATGTACTGCTTAAACGCATCAATCGCTTTATTGTATCAAAACATGAAATCCCAAACCAAATCCTATCTAATGTCAAGTAAAACTATTGGTTCACTTTACCCCACTTAAAGGAATAGGCTATATCGGATAAGTGTAATCACCATTTGCTTATCGTTTGCATACTTCATTTATATATTTAATTGTATCATTGTCTATGTTTATAAACAACTGAAAAAAGACAATAAGTCATGAAATAGACATTTACTGGTAAACAAAAGGAGAATACCGGTATCTCTTTGGACATGATTTGCACATTCCTGGTTTAGGTAATCAATGGATACAACCTAATTCGTACCCTGAACTATTCGTACCCTAAAAAATTAAAGAAAATTCAAAAAAAGCCAAAATAGCACATGGATCGGAGTTTCCGCTTAACACTAACCCTAACTTTAAAATTTTTGCAGAAACTCCAATTAGCAACTTCGGCTTTGTTGCGATCAGCGACTTTGGCTTTGTGCTATTTTTTCTCTCGATCTTTGCAGGGTACGAATTAGGTTGCACCAGTAATCAATCAGCTACAAAAACCCTTGTCTTTAGTAATCACATTGGCCGCCAGCCGGTGTCCTTCTTTCATATTTCAATGTTTTACACAATTGCCTGTTAGATAATTTTACTACTGTGGATTACTTTTTACACAATCAGAAGTCTAGTCTAAAAATTGCTACATAATAATATCCAAAGCAATATAAGTAAGTAGGTCTAGACTCTAGATAATGATAAATATACCAACCCAAATAGATGTTTGCAGATGGTGGAGATAACTTGGAATGTCTTGGTCCTTTGCCAGATACTCCATTCTTTAAAGAGGAATGGCTTGTTAAAGAGGTATGATGTGTGCAAGGTGTTGTAAACATGAACATGATGGTGGCATGGAACAACATTCCCATCATAAAACCAAGAGATGTGTACAGCAAATAGCGACATGATTTTGAACGGGAAAAGTTATAAACAAAAAAATGGGAGAGGCATGCCATTAATAGTGTTGACTTGAAAAAGTCACTATAAAATCTCCACGTGATTGGTGTGGAAAGAACTGGATGCCACTAGATCTCTATTTTTTCTAGTACCGGTAGTTGTGAAATGCAGTTATTTAATAAAGTTAGCCACTATGCCCTTGTAAAAAAAAGATGTTAGTAGAGTGTGATACACAAAATCTCTTTAACATTAATCCCATTCCCAACAGCAAAAAATTCCTTACAGAAATTAAAAAATATATACCGGTATATATATGTATACTATAGTAGGCTACCTGCTGCATATTTATTAATTCAGCCCTCGAAATTAGCTTCCATCTACAACGGCAAAAACAAACATTGCCGTTGCCAAATCATCAAACCTTGGATTGCGGCGGCAATTATCGTATGCCTTAATTATCTTGATCAAACGAAATAGCAGACTATACCAGTAATATATATACAAAACAAACATGGTGTACTGGTAACAAAAGCACACAGGCAGTACAGCGCATGGACGTGTGTCCCTGCATGATCAGACGCATTGGCATTTTTGATCACTTTAGTTCCCCTAATCCAGTTCTCTATTTGTTTTTTAACGTTACCTCTGAAGATGTTTAGTTCAGATGGATTACTTTCATAAAATTCCTTGCATACTTAACAGAAGATAATGCAACAGTGGGAGATAAGCATTAAGCAATAAGCATGAAAGAAAAGAAAACTCGTTTACACTAGCACATCTTGTTAAAATTTGCTTCACTGCTTTAATAAGAAAATCACAGCAGCGAGTAAAGAACAACTTCACGTCTTTGTGGTCTTTTGCTACGTCATTTTCAATACTCTAAATAGTGCATTTTGCTTTGTACCTACCCTACACACACTATGTCTATTAAAACAAAAGTTTGTGCATTTGTTACATATACGCATAGCCATACGATCCAGGGGGGCAGCCGCCCCCCCTGTTGTTTCAAAACATCGCGAATTCAGGCAAAATCTTGAAATTATTAGGGCAAAAATTGCTATAAAAAGCGCTACAAAACTGCATAAATTAAGAAAAACTATAAATTAATATCTTTTACCTATCAAACTAAGTACAGCCTCTTATTTGCACAAAAAATGTGCCGCAAAATTTTCATTTGGCACACCCATATTGATATATTGTATTGCATGGTAATCAAACTGCAGTACGAAATGCATTTAACCAACTGCATCATGCCAATTTGGGCAACCACCAAAATATGTCTCTAATACTTTTGTGAAACTGCCCAAATCAAAACGCAAATTTGCTATATAGCTAATTTTATTAATTTTCACAAATACATCGTGTTGATTTGGGCAGCTGAAAACATAAAATTATTTGATGAAACTGATTAGTCTGTTTATGCAACTGCCCAAATTAGCGTGAGGCAGTTTCCCCAAAATGAACAAATTCATTAATTTTCCCATTTACATAACTATATTGTTTAGATTTGGGCAACAAAAAAATATGAAATTGCAGTATCTGATCATAGTCTATTTATAAAACTGCCCAAATTGGCATGATGCAGTTGCCTCGGCATCAACATTTACAAAGTCTTTAATTTTTTTCATAATATCAATAAATGCATCATCTTGATTTGGGCAACTACAAAATATGAATTTATATAAATCTGGTAAATACTTTTATAAAACAATTCGGGTGGGGAGGTCACAGTAGCCTACTTTTTCAACCATAAACGAACATAGCTAAGCAGTAAGCAACACCACAACATTTAACAAAAACATGTTATACCTGTTAAAAGTAATGTTAAGGTGTTTCTTAGCTTTGTTTAGTTACTTTTATAAAAGGTTCTGCTACTATTCGGCGAGTTCCCTCTTGGAAACTTGGAAGTCATGCTAACCTAAGCCTCAGAAAAGTACACCAAACGAATTTTTCTGGATAATAACTGTAACTAACATCCTAAACAATCTACATTAGTTAAAAACAAGTCTGCAACCACAATATCATGCACAGTTTCACCGTTGATAGTAGACAATATGCCTGAAATCTGCATACCTTCCAAGCAGATTCTGTGATAGAGACTGTGATTTAACCATAGCTTTCCTAGGTGGCGCTGTAAGCAACAACCTCAAAACATGACTTTCCAGACTATGTATATAGTGGCTCTGATTTAACCATAGCTTTCCTAGGTGGCGCTGTAAGCAACAACCTCAAAATCAAAACATGACTTTCCAGACTATGTATATAGTGGCTCTGATGGCATGGTTAGTTGTGCTTTCCCAGTGACGTCATGCGTATTTCATAGCGGCTGCTTTTGGTTTCAGACAAAAGGAATACAACCTCTACGCATGAGTGATTTGCGCGCTTGTAACTATAGGCTACTGAGTACGCTGAAAATAAAGCTGGTTCTCTTACCAAAAAAAACATAGATTCTACAATAAAACATGCAATTCCAAAGGGTATATTAACCAACCAGTAGGCTACTGAAACAGCACAAGTGTTTTTTAAATTCTTTTGGGTCAATAGACTGACATCACAAGTTCAGAGCAAATTTACTTGTGTTCTTCAAGAATGGACTAGCTTAATTTATAGGCTAATTATTTGCTCTTTACTAGTGCACCAGTCCAATGCATGTCTTAAATGCTTACAGATGACATTGACAATAAGTTTTTGTGCTCAGTCTAAAAACGCAGCCAACATTCTAGACTAGTCCCAGTTTGATTGATTGATTAAATCTTTATCCTCGGACTGGGAAAGTCCGAAGATTTTGTTTTGGAAATGCTCTCAGAGCGCACCAAATTGGAAGAGTTTTTCAAAATTTTCTGGGGGAGGCCCCCCAGACCCCCCGCTGGAAGTTTTGCCTTCGGCAACACGCCTTCGGGCTTCGCCCGACGGTTACGCTCTTCGTGCCTACTACCTTGCTGCAGCATATTTCCAAGTTGCTTTTCCAATGGTTTAAGCCACCGAACGTCACTGTTATGACTTAAATTTGGTACTACCCATAAGCTACTCGAAAACGATCACTAGGTAGAGACAATTATCGTAAAGTTTCTTGCCCAGAGAAACAACTGTAAGTGCGGGTGGCTGGAGTCGAACTTGCAGGCTCTCGACTGCGAGCCCAACGCGCTAACCACTCGGTCACGGCTGCCAATTTTTTTAAAACCCTTTTGAATATGTTATTTGTTTTGTGTTAATGTTTTATTTTTATCAATAAAAAGATATCAAAATCTCTACTTTGTTAGTTATGGTTAGTTTTGATATATATAGATACGTTTAAAGCAATGCCTTTGCGATCAACATTTGTGAGATGTTGAAAGGTAATATTAACGCAATATTTGGTAGTCAGACATTCGGGAATCAGTACTCAATCCCTTAGACCATGGTTGAGTGAGTTCACTAATCAGTGGTTTTCTAAAAACCGAACTGCAGACCATAAATAAAACTTAACTTTTGCAGGCAACCGTAGTTCCTGGGCTACGCCGTGTGACTAGGGTTGCCAGATGTTCACTATTTTAGTAAACAAATCACTATTTTAAGAAAATGTTCACTGTAAACTATTTTGCTAATAGTGATAGTGAACATGTTCACTATTTTGACAATTAATTTTTGTCTACAATTTTGTCAATATATTTTAGCCAATAGCCATGGATTAACCAGTGACTATACACTTCTGCTGCTTAGAAAATAAAAGCACATGAGTCTGGCGCTTTGAGGAAAAACCCCTAATAAGCTACCCCAGTGTAATTTCGCCAAAGCCAGGCTTGGCCAGCACGAAGTCCAACAGTGGAGTGTACACTGTACAGCCTAGGTAGCTGACAAACTGAAAGCCACTAGCCTGAGCAACTAACAGCCTAGAAGTTTGGCCATTTAACTGTTTGTTTATAGACTGTGTAGGCCAGCTACTCAATCATGTGTGATGTGGCTAATAAGTTAAGAATTAAGATCATCGCTGGAAAAGTGGACTAACTTCTTTCAGAAAGAAACTGCACCTAAATTGTTAAAATTTGTCCAGTATACAATGTCTATCCCTGTATTTAATGCCAATGTTGAGAGAATTTTCAGTGTTATGGGTAACATATGGACAGATGAGCGCAGTGGCGTAGCCAAGGGGGGTGTTTTGGGGGTTACTACCCCTCCCCCCTTTGTCACGCGTGTGACATATTGAGAATGATGATTTCAGTCTCTAGGCCTCAAAACAAAGTTTGCCTAATTTTAAACGAAACTGCATTAAAAGAGCGAGTTTTGCCAATACCAAACATTCAAATATCTCAGCAGGGAATTAGCAACAAGAAAACATAGAGACATAGCTCTATTACCGAAAAATGCGCAAGAAATAATGATTTTTTCCTTTTGCTATGCCACCAGACAGCACCATTTTACAGGAATATTTATACCCACATTTTTGTTGAAAATGCTCTCAGAATGCACCAAATTCAAAGTCATTTTTCAAAATTTTCTGGGGGAGGCCCCCCAGACCCCCACCACTGGGTGTCGCCTTTGGCGAAGACGCCGTCGGGTTTCGCCCGCCGGCCGTCAACCCCACCCCCTTTCACAATTCCTGGCTACGCCACTGCTTTGAGGATGCGGTCGCGCGCTTTCAAAATATTCATTATTTTGAGGAAAAATGTCTGGCAACCCTACGTGTGACACAAAAGGAAGAAGCTCCTAATGACAAGTTTTAGTGTGTGTTTAAAATGTAAGGAATATTTTGTAAACGAAACCGAGTTTTTTAAAAGTGTTGGTCATTTGAAGTGTGTTTAGAATACCTACATGCTTTGGCTCCTTTTTGGGCTACTTGCAAAAAAAAAATGGTTTGAAACGTGTTTTTGGCTGGGAAACTTTGTGGAATCTGGCAACTCTGCAAGGTTTGCTTCTTTAAATGTAGCAAATCTCGCAAGTCGCAAACCTTTAGAAACCTTTTTCAAGATTGAGGTAGTGGTTTGAATTTGGTCAAGTTTAGGTGGCCACTAGATGGAGCTAGTAGTATTTTAGGACTTGGTATTAACTTAGTTGGTAAGATCTATGCTTGTGATTTTCAACGATTTTCAAATGTTGAAATTGAGCAAGAAATGAATAAATGGGAGACAATTATATATCGTGATCACACAGGGCGTGAACTGAAAGACGATCGATTCGCCATTGAAATGCATTGGGCAAAAGCTTCGTTGGGGGGCTGTCTTCAAACAACGATTGCTCATATATTGAATAAGATATAAAAATGAAAGTTAACACTTCAATAAACAGTAACATGTTCTTTTAATTGGATTTGATTTAGATTGTTTATCATTTAAAATGAAGTTTTGGTGATGGTTTGCATTTGGTCAAGTTTAGGTAGCCACTAGATGGAGCTAGTAGTATTTTGGGACTTGGTATTAACTTAGTTGGTTAGATCTATGCTTGTGCTTTTCAACGATAGCAAATCTGTTGAAATTGAGCAAGAAATAAATAAATGGGAAACAATTAATTATCGTGATCACACAGGGCGTGAACTGAAAGACGATCGATTCGCCATTGAAATGCACTGGGCAAAAGCTTCGTTGAGAGGCTGTCTTCGAACAACGATTGCTCGCATATTGAATAAGATATAAAAATGAAAGTTAGTACTTCAATACACAGTAAAATGTTCTTTTAATTGGATTTGATTGTTTATCATTGCAATCAAGAAAATGAAGTATCTTCTGACAGGTGTCAAACCCACAACAATGCTTGATATGAACGACTCGGTTACATGTCTTGTAATGCAAAGAAATGTATTCTCACACGAGTCAGTTCAATCATATATTGCTAAAAATCGATTTCGATCAGCTAGAAGCTAGATCATCTTCAGTTAAGCTAAGCTGGAAGCAAACAGCACAAAATTCAAATGATGAAAGTGCAAAGAAATGAAAAAACGTTTTACTCTAGCTACATTAAAGAATTAATGGAAAAAACTAACGTCTTTGTCTTTAATTGTTAGTTTTTTCCATTAATTCTTTAATGTAGCTAGAGTAAAACGTTTTTTCATTTCTTTGCACTTTCATCATTTGAATTTTGTGCTGTTTGCTTCCAGCTTAGCTTAACTGAAGATGATCTAGCTTCTAGCTGATCGAAATCGATTTTTAGCAATATATGATTGAACTGACTCGTGTGAGAATAAATTTCTTTGCATTTATCATTGCAATTAAACTTTTGATAGTGGTTTGAATTTGGTCAAGTTTAGGTAGCCACTAGATGGAGCTAGTAGTATTTTGGGACTTGATATTAACTTAGTTGGTTAGATCTATGCTTGTGCTTTTCAACGACAGCAAATCTGTTGAAATTGAGCAAGAAATGAATAAATGGGAGACAATTATATATCGTGATCACACAGGGCGTGAACTGAAAGACGATTGATTCACCATTGAAATGCATTGGGCAAAAGCTTCGTTGGGGGCCTGTCTTCGAACAACGATTGCTCATAGTTTAAGTGGCCATCAGGTGGAGCTAGTAGTATTTTGGAATTTGGTATTAACTTAGTTGGTTAGATCTATGCTTGTGCTTTCCAACGATAGCAAATTTGTTGAAATTGAACAACAAATCAATAAATGGGAGACAATTTCCTTCCGTGTGTTTCAGTGCATTTCCACCCCGCACTTCCTCCTTCATAATAGTCCATTCCAACGTTGGTGATGTTTTATGACGTCATCATTTTATCCGGTTGACCAACAGGGCGTCTTGTGAAAGAGCACCAAGGCCTGCACATCCCTGGCAAACTCCACATAAGACCAAACTGCGGCTTGTGAGATCCATAGTAATGTCGGTACTTTTTTATAAAATTTTAACGTTCAGTAACATCTAGAGATGCTTCGCGACCCACCTGAAACAGCTTCGCGACTCACTAATGGGTTGCAACACACCGGTTGGGAAACACTGATCTATATCATAAACAGACATAACTCAGCAACAACACTACATTTAACATTATAAAAACAAAAAACAAAAAGCGAACGTTTTCGGCTAGTCATATAGCCCTTTTCAAGCCTATAAGAAAATACATTATTAAAAGAAATGCTAAAGAATCATATAGTATCACAGCAAAAATATGGTCAAAGCTAAAACATTTGAGAAACTGCCTCGCTCACACAAAATGATAACTGAAAATTACACAGCACAACGGGTCAAGTATTTCAGAGGTAAAATTAATTGATTGTTCAGACAAGGACTCAGGCAGATACGCAAGAAAGACAGAAGCACAAGAGATAGTGGCACAAAACAAAGTTAAACTGATCTATATGTAGACTATGATAGGCCTACTTAGTTACTTTAGCAACATTTTAAACACGTAGGCTACATTAAGTGTGTTGATTCAAAGTCTTATAATTGCATACTTCTAAATCTCTTCTACGGCACCTAGCGCATTTGGAAAGTATAAAACTAATGTTTTGGAAGCTAATCTTCTGGAAAGCCTCCACTGGCCATGACATTGTTTTGTTTTATTGTTTATATACAATACTGATTAAAACAATGAAAACTATTAATACTACAAAAAGTGCTCAATGCCAAGCAAAAAGGCAAAGCAGAGCGAATTAAATCAAATGTAGTTATTACTATCTGAAGCCTTTACAAATTGTTTCACCTAACGGATCATCAGAAGGTCTGCAAAAAACATGTAAACAGTAAAGAATCGATAATTCTGAAAAGATATTAAATATTACAACTGTAAATTAATCTGCCAAAAAAAACTCTAAACCTGTACTTCCTGAGAAGATATTAAATATTACAGCTGTAATTTAATCTGCAAAAAAAACCTCTAAACCTGCATTCCTGAAAAGATATTAAATATTATAACCGTAATCCAATCTGCAGAAAAAAACTCCAGAATTACTAAGGACAGCCTTCATCCGCCACGATAAAGTATCAATCAATTTGTCCCAATGGAAACCAAGCAACAATGATGGCAACATCTATGACATCACAAAGAAGCAAAATGCTTGTTATGATCGGCTCAACCTGTAGTAATCTGCACAGAATGAATAAAAATTGTTTTTAAACCTGTAAAAATTAAATGAGATTTATAACCTGTAAAAATCAAATGAAATTTAATTTTTTCAAAATTATAACCTGTAAAACTGAAAAGCTGGCCATTCTGAAGGCTGATAGTGGCCACCTTTTGAACAAGCGTTCGGAACTGGTCGGCAAATGTCGTCATAGAAACAAATTTAAACTCAAGTACTTCAAAATAAAATAAATTCCTTTTGATTTTCACAGGTTTTTTAAAATTTTATTTGATTTTTACAGGCTATAAATCTCATTTAATTTTTACAGATTTATAAACGGATTTTATTTCATTTGTTCAGGACACTACAGGTTACATCATCACAATTCCTTGGGATTTTTACAGGTTGTAATTTTGAAAAAATTAAATTTCATTTGATTTTTACAGGTTATAAATCTCATTTAATTTTTACAGGTTTAAAAACAATTTTTATTCATTCTGTGCAGATTACTACAGGTTGAGCCGATCATAACAAGCATTTTGCTTCTTTGTGATGTCATAGATGTTGCCATCATTGTTGCTTGGTTTCCATTGGGACAAATTGATTGATACTTTATCGTGGCGGATGAAGGCTGTCCTTAGTAATTCTGGAGTTTTTTTCTGCAGATTGGATTACGGTTATAATATTTAATATCTTTTCAGGAATGCAGGTTTAGAGGTTTTTTTTGCAGATTAAATTACAGCTGTAATATTTAATATCTTCTCAGGAAGTACAGGTTTAGAGTTTTTTTTGGCAGATTAATTTACAGTTGTAATATTTAATATCTTTTCAGAATTATCGATTCTTTACTGTTTACATGTTTTTTGCAGACCTTCTGATGATCCGTTAGGTGAAACAATTTGTAAAGGCTTCAGATAGTAATAACTACATTTGATACAATACTGATTACATATCTGTAGTTACCAGTAGCCAAAAATACAATTGGTTTGTATGGTGAAGTTGAAACCACCAATTTTACCATTTATCAACAAACTTGCCGTCTTTTTCTAATCAACAGTTATATATTTTATATATATCATAAATTTTTACATGATAATCATGTGTTTACTAATTACAGATATATAAATCAATTACCTGTAACAAAATGAAATCTAAAAATTATAAAAGTGACCATGTTTTGGAAATCCTAACAAAGTTGAACTATGACAGGAAGAAGATGAAGCAGTATTGTGATGTCACATTAAATGCTGAGTCTAATGATTTTTCTGGACACAAATGTATCCTTAGCGTGTTCTCAACATTTTTCTCTAAAATGTTTTCAATAGAGATGAAAGAAAAGTATGAAGGAAAAGGAAACATCCAAGGAGTGACTGAAGAGACACTTGAAGCTGTTTTAAACTTCATTTACACTTGTGACATCACAATCACAAGTGAGAATGTCTACAATTTGATGGAAGCTGCTAATTATATGCGTATCCCCATTTAAAAAAATTCTGTGAAGATTTTCTACTTGAAGAAATTGATGCAACAAACTGTTTTCGCCTTCGAGAATTCTCAAAGTCCCATGATTTGAAAACGCTTGTAAGTAAAGCGGATCAGATAATTGCTGAACATTTTGAAAGCTTTGTCAATGAAAAAGATATTGGTGCATGGGAGTATAAAGATTTTAAAGAAATACTTGAAAAGGAAAACAAGCATGTTTCCTCCGAGGAAATTGTTTTCTATGGATTGATGCAGTGGATCAAACATGACCTTGACGATCGTCAGAAACATCTAACTTACCTTTTCAGTTTAGTGGAATTAGAGAATTTGTCTTTAGAGTTTTTGCTTGATGTTGTTGGCAAAGAAGATTTAATCATGAAATCTCATGAATGTATCAACCTCTGCTTTCAATCAACAGCATCTCAGTTAAAAATCCGACAACACAATCCTGCCATTGCTGAGCAGCAGAAGGCAGACAAAGTATTTCTTGCATTCTGTGGAAATAAAGTTTGGATGTATGACATTGCAAACAAGAAAACAAGTATTCTCCCTAACACAACATATGATCACAATAATGGTTCAGTTGTTTCATACAAAAAAAAAGTCTACATCTTAAGTGGAAGCCTAACCAAAGCGGTGGAAAGGTTTGATTTCAAAGACCAGACATCAGGATGGCAAGAATTATCTACTACTGTTGTCAAGAGAGATGCTGGTGCATCTACCATTTTCAATGGATGTATTTACACTTGTGGTGGATGGAATGATTTTGCTTGGAATGCACAACGATCTGGACAATATTATAACATTGATGAGAACAAATGGGCTGTTATGGATAACTTGAAAAAAGGGCGTTCTTACATTGCGATGGTTTCCACCAGTTAAGGAGTGTATGCCGTTGGTGGTTGGAACAACAATGTTGCTTTGAAAACTGTTGAATTTCATAATCCCCAAATAGGTGGTTGGACAGCTATTCCTGCCATGAAGATTAGAAGATACGGTCTGGCAGCCATTGTGCTTCATGGCAAATTGTATGCAATAGGTGGTTGTAATAAAAAAAAGCTCAATTCGGTTGAACGATATGATCCACTGAAAAGAAATTGGTGTTATGTTGCAAACATGAATTTTCCTAGAGTTAATCACGGAGCTTGTGTTGTGAAAGGAAAAATCTATGTTGCCGGGGGAGGTCAACCTTCTGTAGAAGCCTATGACCCGAAAGAAGATGTATGGGTGGTTGAAGAAAACATACCAGAGTTTAGAAGTGTGCAGTTCATTGTTAGCATTTAGATACTAAAAGTGAAAGTTGTGTCTACAGCTACTTTAAAAACTTCAGTAAGTTTATAAAATGTTTCAATAATTTGCTCAACAGTTGAGTACATAACATTAAACAACTAAGTTATCCAAATGTTTTCATACCTGTCCCAGTGTCCCTGTATCAATGTGAATTACAACATGTTAACATTAAAACTTTTTCAAGCTTATAAATTTTTTGAAGTCTATTGCATTGAAACCTGTTGATGTGGTTATTTTCCGACCTCAAAAGTTTTAGTTATTTATGAACACTGAGTAATCTGTTAGGCTTAATGCGGGTTTGCTGCTCATACAGCTTTAATATATTTAATATATATAGACATTTTGCAAAATATTGCAAGTGGCTTGCTACAGGGGACACTCCTGATGGAATATCAATTTTAGCACCCCCTTTAATAAGTTGGTCGAAAAATGTGCTTAACTTGTAGAAAACCCTACATATTATTTAAGTATCTTTGAAAAGAGTTTGAAAATTGCAATCAAAAGTATGCCCATTTTAGCACTAGAAAAAAAAAGTGATGTATTTGCAATTGTTTTTTAATTTTAAGTAAAACTGCACAGAAATAGCAAAAATCGTTTCATAGATCACTTCTCCATTCATAGGCGTCGAAATAGGGTGGGCGACGCCCACCCTGCCGTGAAACGAGGGTGGGCAAAATATGTTTCGCCCACCCTGTTTTCATGCCACTTATGAAGTGTTCGTTACAATTATTTCCGTTTTTCTTAAACGCTGGACTATCCAAACAACTGCAGCGCAACTTCTTGTTTTACGCTATGTCTCTCGCTAGGTATCCGACAGAACAAAGCAATTCCGTAACAACGCTGCGTGGAAAAACGGCGGTACGCACTGCATTGTTGTTGCTACGACAACTGCCACAGCTGGCAATTCCTGGTGAGAGAAAGCCACGTTTGATCTTTTCTCCAAATTTGCGTCGGCAATTTGATCTTTTCTCCGAATGGTCTCACTTTCGTTACGTCACAATCAAACTTCAGTTCCCGGTCAGCGTAAGGGAATGTGAATATGACATCATAATGAACATGACAATAAAATAACCGATACAAACTAAAGACGTACTAAAAACAATCGCTTTTACAAATGCGGCAAATCCGAAGGCGCCACTTTAAAGATAACAGGTCACGAGTCACGCGCTTTTTAGGTCGCAAAGGAAAACATAAAAGAAGTTTGTTTAGTTTAGCAGCGCTCATAAGATCGCAAGATGCAAGAAAGAAAACATCCAACCTATTAAAGCTTAATTACTGCAGCGACACTAAACACAGTCTTTGTGAGAAAGACTAACCACACTTTTCGAAATTAGCGTCGGCAATTGCCGAGGTGATAGTAAGGACAACAAGATTACAAGAAAAAACTAATTTTCTTAGACTACACCAGACTAAAATGTTGATTCAATCTTACTATTGCTGGATGTTTTATTTGGGTTACTTCCTACTTCGCCGGCGCTTAGACACGTGCCCAGCTGGGAGAATCTTTTATAAAAATATCACCCTATATAATTCAGGCCTCGAAACTGAAGGCGGCCATCGCCGTGATTAACCTACAAAAACCGACATTTTGTCCGCCGGGTCTCGCCCTTCCGTCGGCCGCATTTGTCCGCCATGAAGTTCCGAGAAAATTTTACACAAGCGGCCTTGTAAATAAAGTAGTAGTACTTTGCCACTTATAATCACAAAGGACTAGAAAAGAGTTAAAGCACTCGATAAATCACAATACACCCTGTATTATGCTTGAATTGTTAACATTATTGAGTGATCAAGCAGCTGATGTCTGACGATAAGCTGGATGCAAGTGACACCACAATACACTTTATTAATGCGATAAATTCAGTCTTCAAAATTAGCGTCGGCAAGTGGCGCATTAGCGTCGGCAATGAAAATGCCGAGGCCACACGAGCGCTTGTAATGTTAGGGTTAAACATTCCTCCCAGTCGTTATGGCACAGCATAGATTTATTCCCTAGTCAACACCCTGATGGATCTTTATGAAAAAAAAAGAGGCCTGTGGAGTGGTATCAAAGCCCGAAAGCCGCAAAACGTGAACGCTTCATTGCGAACGGCAAAGACGGTATAGATTTACAGCCCAGCTATGAGCCTCTTGATGTGTCTGATTCCAGTGATGACGCGACAACCTCGTGCTCCGATACAGCATCTGATGATTCCGATTCTGACAGCTAGTTCTTTATCAAACAGACTTTGTGTTGTTCGCAGTATCCCAATTGTGCCGAAATTATGTTAGTGTATACGTAAGTCGAGGCAATCTTCTCGCAGGGAGCTATTAATTTGTTACCTGTATCTGGTTGAGCAATTGACGTTATTTTATGATAATTCAACGTTGCTAGATGTCGAATTAATGTAAAACAAACGTAACTTTCTTATTGGGCATTGTTGTTACGCAATATAACCGAGCGGAAAAATTAAATCGATTTGTGCTGACTCAAACGTTGAATCAACCCAAAATTAACTTACTTTTCCCCGTGAGTTGTTTAACGTGAATTCCTGCAACAGCGTGCCACGTGCGTATCTTATAGCTCGCTTTATTGCTACTTTTGGCATTATTACATCACAACAAATCAAACAGTGCGGTCGTGATAGACTACTCTAGTATATTTTTCGCTTCTGCCGAAGTAAAAATGTGTGTCGAAGTTCTGATGGCCGCCATGTGCTTGTGATTGGCCGCCGAACAGCTTGCTTCAGTCGGACACGTTTGGCCGCCGGAAAAAAAAGTTGTTTCAAGGCCTGCTATTTGCATTGATTTAACTCCAGTAGACGTCAAATTATTGTAAGCATCTACTCCTTGTTGCGCCTCGCTTTCCGTTATCTCGTCCAGCTGATACAGCATCTGATGATACCGATTCTGACTAGTTCATCAAACAGACTTTGTGTTGCTCGCAGTGTTCCAATTGTGCCGAAATTATGTTGGCTTATAAGCTTACGTAAATCGAGGCAATCTTCTCGCAGGGAGCTATTAATATGTTACCTGTACCTGGTTGAGTAATTCACGTTATTTTATTATAATTCAACATCGCTAGATGTCGAATTAATGTAAAACAAACGTAAATTTCTTATTGGGCATTGTCGTTACGCAATATAACCCGCCGGAAAAATTAAATCGATTTGTGCTGACTCGAACGTTGAATCAACCCAAAATTAACTTATTTTCCTCTCCCGGTGAGTTTTTTAGCGTGAATTACCGTAACAGCGTGCGTATCGCGTTGCTCGCTTTATCACTACTTTTGGTATTATTACACCACAATAAATCAAACAATGCGTTCGTAATAGACTACTCTAGTATATTTTTCGCTTCTCGTTTTACATGTTTTAGTACAATCTTTTCCTAATAAATATTCACAGTAATTGCCGAGGCAATTTCAAATTTTGCCGTTTGGCCTCGGCAACGTTTTTGCCGAAGTAAAAATATGCTCATTTCGAAGACTGAACCATTGCGAATTTGCAAACACACATTCAATGAAATCTGTTTGAAAACTCTTGCCCACCCAGAATTCCTCTCTTCTAAGAAAAAATCGACGCCTATGTCTCCATTATATATATATTGATTATGTCTGCAAGATTTCATGCCATTCTGACAAGAAATAAATGACTACCGGTAGTTGAAAACATCAAAAAATGACTTTCGGTGAAAACAGAATTTAAAAACACCCAGGCGTTAAAACACAAGCTACATTACTCACATTTATCACTGATGGGTCATTCCATTATATTTCAGGTCATGAAAAAACCAATACTCTTGGAAATGTTTCATACTTTGGCAGTAAGTTCACAATCATTAACTGAGCACACCAAAAAAAATTTTTTTGAAATTGACCAAGTGGTTTAGAAGTTGTGGGGGTTTGAAATTCACCACCTGACCGGGGCATCGTGCCCCCCCAAAATTCAAATTTTGCTAATATGTCGTAATTTATAGCTAAAAAAACAACCAAAATATGTAGAATACCATTTTTGGGGGCAAGGAATCTGAATTTCCAGTCAAAATTGGTGAAAAGATATCATTTATAGATGAAAACAACGTTTCAAAAATTTTGGGGGGGATAACTTTGGGGGGTGCTTTGGCCATGTAGCCATGACCAAATTCAAAAATTTTTTTTCTGAAATTATTTACTTGTTCATGTTATGTCTTTATGATGAGTTATTTTAGTTGTTCCATGTGTTTTTTGAGAGGGACTGCAGTTTAAAACTGATACTCAGTTTAGCAAAATTCCAATTTCTTTGACATGAAGTTTTGGCATTTTTGAAACAGCAAATTGTAATGTCTGTCATCTGACAGTGATTTGTTTTAATCCATATGATCAAAAAAGTTAAAAGTATAATTAACTCTCATAGGTACAGCTTAAAAATGATTGAGTGAGCATCAAGTAATAAAAAATACACCAAATTGCACATCAGTCTAGATAAAAAGTTTTTCAAGTTTGTTCAGTTCTTGCGAGCTAAAAGTGTAACTTCTACCATTGGATGTAGAAGGTGGAGTTAGTTTCAGTGCAGAAGTGGGTGGCATCCAGCATATATCGTCTTTTCCAAATCAAACTGTTTAACTCTTTTCCTGCTGAATAATAAAAACATCATAGCCAGGCAGTTTTCTACTTCAATGAAAAGTTAGTTCAGAAATGATAAGGGTGCAGGCAGGTGCTGGTTTGATAAGAAACGGTAGTAAAATCTTGATCAGACTAGCTGTGTGATATCAGCTGAATAATAAAACATTGGTAGTTTTACACATAAAACAATTCTTAAAGAAATAGACCATAATATGGCTGAACCCTGCAAATATTGTGACAAAGCATCAGTTATGTTTCAATTATTTTCATTTTTTTGATATGTATGGGTTGATATTTTCTAAGTTGAATATTTTGGTTTATGCAAAACTTACATCAATCAAATTTCATGAAAATATTATTCTTCAATTGCTTTGTTTGAAAAAAAATTTTTTTTGAGATCTTTTTCTCAGCGCTTCGAAATATTCCCCCAAACTTAGCGTATCAAAAATACATTAAGAAAAACTTTAAACCTAAATTACCATTTGAAATGTTCATCTTAGCATATTTTTAATTGCAATTTAAATTAGGGGAGGATCTACCGGGTGGGCCTGATTGGTACAGGCCCACCCAGATTGACAGGGGGCCCACCCAAAATCAGATTTATGAAAAAAAACATATTAATGTTTAATACTAGAACAACCAAGTGGCACTGAATTGTCTGCGGCATCACTATTTCACAGCATTTGTAAGAGATATTCGGTAACACTAAGTTTTTGTGTGCTGGGCCGCCGTGGCATTATTGGTGAAGGCCCACCAAGATATTTCTTAGGCCTATCCATAAATTACGTTCTGAATCCGCCACTGATTTAAATGAATTCCTTGGATCTTAAATTGGTAAAATGCATGTTTTCAGTGCGAAAATCGTTCAAGGTAAAGAGTTATTGCCAAAAAATGAAGGCGCAAAATGAAAAAATAGCTGTGCTCAGCTTCCAAAATCCTACTAGTGGCCGAAAATTTAAAGTGCTCTATCTCGGCCCCCCAGTGAATTTACTTCAAAAAAATTTTTTGCTCCTTTCATCATTTTTTAATATGTATATACAAAATATGTCAAAATAAGCAAAATCTGTGACTAGTGGTTACAAAATTTGAAAAAATCTGTTGATTATAAATGGAATACCCCACTGTACAATGTTAAAAAGCATTTAAAATTTGCAAAATTTTAGAAAGAATTTTGACCGCCAGTCCAGGCAAGGAACAATATGGAACAACAAAATTGGAGTGTGTTTATCAAAATATAAGTACAACTTAACATCCCTCCCAAAAAAAAACGTTTTTTTTTTCTTTGGCTACATGGGCAAATTTCTCCCCAAAATATACACCTCAAAAAATATTTACAATCAAATTACTCCAAAACTACATGTTTTTCTTATATTCTGTTTGCAAATTTGGATTCCTCATCCCCCAAAATGGTATTCTACATATTTTCATCAACTTCCTAGCTTCAGTATAACAGATATTGGGGCATTTTTACTTTTTGGAGCTGAAATACTGCCACCATGCGGTTAAAATTGAAAATGGTGTAACTTTAAAACCCCTCGACCAATTTCAAAAATTTTTTTTTTGTTGAGCTCAGTGGGTTGCCATCTCTCACATATGTCAAAATCAACCAAATCGGAGAGTATGGGTGGCATTTCCTCTAATTTTGACCTGAAATATAATGGAATGACCCTGATTTGTTCTGAAATGTTTCAAATTATGTAGTATATTACTTGCTGTACCGGTAGTACAACTAATTGAAGAATTAAAATGCCATTCTTCGCCTGGTATAATACATTTTTTGCTTAAATTATATTTGAAGAAATTCTGGAATTGTTTATTTCTATGTAAGTTTTGACTCACAAAGACATTGAATAGAGTCAAAATTTTACCATATTTAGAATCCTGATGAAATTTACTGCTTTTTAGGTATACAGTAGAACTCGGTTAATCCGGATTCGATTTTACCGGCGATTCCATCCGGATTAGGCGAAGATCCGGATTAACCGATGATGGTTCTATCAAAACTTGTTCATTTGTACTTCTGGTTTTATCCGGATTAGGCGAAGATCCGGATTAACCAAATCCGGATTAACCGAGTTCTACTGGTATATATAATATACAAAAAAAATTTTTTTTGATAAATAATTGAAAAAATTGTTTCCATCAGGAGTGTCCCCTTCACTCATTACATATTATTGTGACATTACCTATCAAATAATTTATTGTAAAATTTTGAGTGGCCTAATTTGTTGAAATATGGTTTTAAAATACTGTGCAATGTGCATGTATTGTCGTTCGCTTGTATGCAATTACCTGCACTGTAATATTTATCTGAATTATTAATTGCTACTCTGTAGCAAAAGCACAGTTTTTAAAGAATAATTTTATTGCTTTTTATTTAAGTTTTAACCTAATTTCTCAAACATTTAACCTACAGTGTACTTTCTAAAACATGGTGAGCTTTTCTGAAGTGAAGATCCATTTCATTTGGTTAGTGTTAGGTCGAAACATAATGTCGTGATTTACAAAGATCCTTTAATTTCAGTTGGACTTCCACTTGTGGAAGCCCAACTTTTTAAATTTACTTTAGTTTAGCTTCTACTTTTTAAATTGTGATTGTCAAATTGGAATCATCATCGTTTGCCTGAGAAGTTATGTATCACATATTACGGAATGGCCTGTTTCGGTGAGTCCGATTCGGTGAGTCCGATCCCTTAACGGGGAATTTTTTTAATTTTTTTTTTAAATTATTGGGTAGCCTAATTATTATTGCCGTTTTAGGGTTAGGGGTTTGGGGTTAGAGTTAGGGGTTAAAGGTTAGGAACTCACCGAATCGGACTCACCGAATAGTAGCAGACCCAACTTATTATACTGCTACTTTTCTTCCCAAACCTTATTTCTTTTTCATGGTTTCAACTTTCAAGCTTGTGTATGACAAGTAGACAATTTTAGAGGGGCACCAGAGCTTCAAGTAAACAAATATTTGAGACATAATAGACAATGCATAATTGATTTTCACATAGGGTCATTCCATTATATTTCAGGTCAAAATTAGAGGAAATGCCACCCACACTCTCCGATTTGGTTGATTTTGACATAATTATGTGAGAGATGGCAACTCACTGAGCTCAACAAAAAAAAAATTCGAAATTGGTCGAGGGGTTTTAAAGTTACACCATTTTCAATTTTAACCGCACGGTGGCAGTATTTCAGCTCTAAAGAGTAAAAATGCCCCAATATCTGATATATTATATTATACTGAAGCTAGGAAGTTGATGAAAATATGTAGAATACGGTACCATTTTGGGGGATGAGGAATCCAAATTTGCAAACAGAATATAAGAAAAACATGTAGTTTTGGAGTAATTTGATTATAAATATTTTTGAGGTATATATTTTGGGGAGAAATTTGCCCATGTAGCCGAAGAAAAAAAAAAAACATTTTTTTTGGGGGGGATGTTAAGTTGGACTTATATTTTGATAAACACACTCCAATTTTGTTGTTTCATATTGTTCCTTGCCTGGACTGGTGGTCAAAATTCTTTCTAAAATTTTTTTTTTTTTTTAATGCTTTTTTAACATTGTACAGTGGGGCATTCCATTTATAATCATCAGATTTTTTCAAGTTTTGTAACCACTAGTCACAGATTTTGCTTATTTTGACATATTTTGTACAGCTGAGACTTTTCGGTCATTTGTGTGAAATGACTTGAAAAAATTCGGTTATTTTCTATTTATTTCAGTCATTTTTTCTGATGAAAATATTTCCTTTCAAGTAGCTAATACCAACCAAAAATTGTTCGGACATATTGACCAAATTGACTATACATTTTTCCGACATTTTGCTAAAAAATCGGTCAATGACCGATAATTGCCACCCACTTCTGCACTTTTGAAACTAACTTCACCTTCTACATCCAATGGTAGAAGTTACACTTTTAGCTCGCAAGAACTGAACAAACTTGAAAAGTTTTTAACTAGACTGATGTACAATTTGGTGTATTTTTTATTACTTGATGCTCCTCACTCAATAATTTTTAAGCTGTACCTATGGGATTTAATTATACTTTTAACTTTTTTGATCATATGGATTGAAACAAATCACTGTCAGATGACAGACATTGCAGTTTGCTGTTTCAAAAATGCCAAAACTTCATGTCAAAAAATTGGAATTTTGCCAAACTGAGTATCAGTTTTAAACTGCAGTCCCTCTCAAAAAACACATGGAACAACTAAAATAACTCATCATAAAGACATAACATGAACATTGAACAGCTAAACAATTTCAGAAAAAAAATTTTGAGTTTGGTCATGGCTACATGGCCATTGGCCAAAGCATCCCCCAAAGTTATCCCCCCAAAATTTTTGAAACGTTGTTTTCATCTATAAATGATATCTTTTCACCAATTTTGACTGGAAATTCAGATTTCTTGCCCCCAAAAATGGTATTCTACATATTTTGGTTGTTTTTTAACTATAAATTACGAGATACTAGCAAAATTTGATTTTTGGGGGGCACAATGCCCCTGTCAGGTGGTGAATTTCAAACCCCCACAACTTCTAAACCACTTGGTCAATTTCAAAATTTTTTTTTTGGTTTGCTCCAGGGTTGTCGGTATTTTACCCAACCCAACAAAAACCCGGGTGGTTTTTTTTAAAAAAACCCACTTAAAAAAACCCATAAAAAATCCAGAGCATCATATTTGTCGAATTTTTATCAGAAAATTGAAAAAATGAACCAAAGCACTACAAGGTACTTAAAACAAACTTCAAATTAGGACTTAATGATGTGATTGTGAAGGAAATTTCCAAGGATAAATTGAAAACACAGTGGATATTTCTGTACACAAAAATCAAGTAATGCCACTTTGTACTACACTAAAACTCATTTATGCAAGAAGGCCTCATAGTTAAACAGCCCTAGTGCATTATTTTATTGAGTTATGCCAGCATGTACTGTGAGTGAGAGACACTTCATTGGTAAAAAGTAGTATTTGAGGTGAAATAAGCATGAATCTACCTTTTTTGCATTTTTTTAAATAAAACCCAAAAAACCCGGGTTTTTAAAAAAAAAACATGCGGGTTGGGCTTTTTTAAAAAAACCCGGGTTTTTCTCAACCCTGGTGTGCTCAGTTAATGATTGTGAACTTACTGCCAAAGTATGAAACATTTCCAAGAGTATTGGTTTTTTCATGACCTGAAATATAATGGAATGACCCGTCTATTAATATAGGACCGTATCATAGATAAAACCTTTTTCATGCATTGTAGTTCCAGGTTGGTTATGTTGGTTGAAATGTTAATATTTACTACATTTATGCTGTGATTAGTTACGTTGATATTCTGATTTGTTAGTCTAATGTCAAATTTTTACATTCTCATGACATTACATAATTATTATGCAGACGACCATGTTCTATCTGTTTATCAGGTTTGCAACATTTTCTGCCGAACTTACTGAAAAACTTACATTTACTATCTATGCTTGACCTGTCATTTCTTTATGGTGTGCATTGAGCAATCCTACATTAGGCTATTTTGTTCAGTGCGATGCAGCGCACATTTCTAAGCCTAGGTAGTTTGATGAATGTTTTAGGTTGTCATTTTTATTTGTTCACTTATCCAATCGTGTACCTTGAAACTTCATATTCTGATGTAAAAAAAAAATACAAATTTGTATTCCTTCACTTTTATATCTATATTTTTGTGCTGTTACAGATATTACCATCTGTAGAAGGCATTCTTTCAATTTATAATTTTCTTTTCAATTGAAATCGTCACAGTTTGTCTAATAAGTTTTGTATTACATTTTCACAGTTGTATTTCCATAGTTAAGTTATTCCTTGTATAATTGGTTGAGGCTTGTGTATGCTAACTTTAGTAAGTTTATTTTTAGTTTAAAACATAAATAGTTTAAATTTATTGTTGGTACGTTTTATTATTCATTTGACAACTTTAAATACTGCTATTACTATTTTTACTGTAGTCTCTTCCAAAACCCAATAACTCCTGTTTCTGTAAACAGACATACGTTTTACCAGATATTATTAGCTATTAATTTGTTTAACGATGTCAGAATGCACTACTTTGTCTTTGGCTGATGCCCGGGAATAAACAGAGTGTCTTCAACAGAGCTGCTATGATAATATTTGGAACCTATTCCGATTCCCAATCTTATCAACAATCAACATATATAGTCATTCAGGGCAATTCGCATTTCTTTGATTTTCTATCTAATTCGCAGTCACCCCTGTTAAAAGAAATAAACAAAACAATTCCACGATAATTTTTGCGCTGCTACCAAGATCAGTCCCTTCTGAGATAGATTAGGCATCACTTAGATATTGTCACACGTATTTGATCGCAATTCATTGAAGAATTTGAAAGGGGTCTAAATTAGAAAGATATATACTTTCGAGTAGTGAGAAGGAGCTTTAAACTTGCATCCAGCAGATTGTCGCAGTAAATCAAAATTTTAGATCAATTTGAGGTATGCTGGTGTAGGCTTTCTGCAAATGCATGCAAAACGTTTTGTCTTGTTTTAAATGGTTTTCATGACAGCAAATGCAAATTGCCCCTCCTGTCTACAAATCCAGGGCAATTCGCATTTTAGAAGTTTTGACGTCATTATCGCTGCTGGAAGTCTGTGTCACCGTTACAGTTCCCAGATTGACATCCTTCTCGGAGTTTTTGTTTCTTTGAAGGGAGACTTAGTCACAGCTTGACATCTGTTACGAATAAAGACGCTGGCATGGAGTTAAAAGATTAAAAAAAAAACGGGTCACCTTGATCAAAAATCGACCTGTGCAAACAGTTCATTGTTTAATTGTGTTACGTAAAACAGGGCTAGCATGAATTCTAGAAGATTTAAAAAATGTGTCACCTCAATTATAAATGGCCTGTGCATGCACTTAATTATTTCTTTTGTCGTCTAGTCGTGAGATATTCCTGGGCGATTATTTCTGTCACTTATTAGGCCGTTCTTGTCCTGGTTAGCTCCAATAGCACAATACAAAATTTCTGGTCTTTCCCCAAGATAATTAGGAACTTAATTCTCGACCTCTTTAATCCAATACGCTGGGAAAGAAAGGGACGGGTGTATAAATACTCTGAATGTGGAGAATTTATTTATTCTTTTGCATCCTCGTGGAAAGTAGTCATGGAAGTAGCTTTGGGCAGGTTCTCAGGTTTTCGTTATGATATATTTCGTATCTTTGAAGGCATCTGAACGACATCATTCGAACGACAGTTTATCGAACGACAATTTATCGAACGACACAGGGCCGTAGCCAGACCGCAGAGCAAGGGGGGGGGCCGAAAAAATTTAAATGGGCAAAATGATAATAATTGTAGCTGTTGCTATTGAATGTTGGGATTTTGCCAGGGGGGCGAGGCCCCCGGCTGGCTACGGCCTGGAACAACAGTTAATCGAAAACCTAACCTCTAACCTAAAACCTAACTCCCAACCTCTAATCCTACCCCTTAACCCCCAACCCCTTAACCCCCAATCCCTTAACCTCCAACCCCTTAACCCCCAACCCCTTAACCTCCAACCCCTTAACCTCCAACCCCTTAACCTCCAACCCCTTAACCTCCAACCCCTTAACCTCCAACCCCTTAACCCCCAACCCCTTAACCTCCAACCCCTTAACCTCCAACCCCTTAACCTCCAACCCCTTAACCTCCAACCCCTTAACTTCCAACCCCTTAACCTCCAACCCCTTAACCTCCAACCCCTTAACCTCCAACCCCTTAACCTCCAACCCCTTAACTTCCAACCCCTTAACCTCCAACCCCTTAACTCCCAACCCTACCCTTAACCCTCACCCCCAACCCCTAACCACTACCCCTTAACCTCCAACCCCTAATTCTAACCCTCACCCCAAAAAACAACTCTTTAAAACTCCCCAACAAATCACGTGTTCCTGGCGAGCAATTTCATGTCAAGTGATCTAACAACTCTTGGAAATTGGAATACCTTGCTCGTTTCAATTGACAGTTTGCCACGGATATGGAAGTGATGGGTTTGATATGCGAATTAGTTTGCGATTTAGCAGTGGTAACTGCGAAATTTACAATTCGCACTGCGAATTGGTATGATATTAGTGGAATTCGCAGTTGCCACGTTTAATTAGGCTACACCTGAAACATAATCTGAGCGTAAACAACGTTTGCATGTTGTTTTACCTATAGAATGTTGGCATTTGTAGAAGCAAACCATGCGCTGATATTGCGCACAGATTTCCGATAATTAGAAAGTTTGTGAATTACCGCTGCGAATTGGCCTGTTTCACTATATGTATGAAATGAAATATGTTTAAATCTTTACATTGGATCAACGATCAAGAACTAATATTGTTTTCAACATTGTGATTTTGTATTTTATGTGTTGTCATAAAATCTACACTTTACAGGTAAACATTAGGCTAATGTTTAATGAATTAGTATAAGCAATAAGCATACTATGAAATCAAAAACATTTACAAGTGACCATGCTCTGGAAATACTGACAAAGTTAAACAATGACAGGAAGAAGATGAAGCAGTATTGTGATGTCACATTAAATGCTGAGTCTAATGCCTTTTCAGGACACAAATGTATCCTTAGCGTGTTTTCAACTTTTTTCTCTAAAATGTTTTCAATAGAGATGAAAGAAAAGTATGAAGGAAAAGGAAACATCCAAGGGGTGACTGAAGAGACACTTGAAGCTGTTTTAAACTTCATTTACACTTGTGACATCACAATCACAAGTGAGAATGTCTACAATTTGATGGAAGCTGCTAATTATATGGAGGTTCCTCATTTGAAAGAGTTTTGTATGGAATTTTTGTTTGATGAAATTGATGAAACCAATTGTCTCCAGATTCGAGCATTTTCAAAATTGTATAATCTTAATAAACTTGTGAATAAAGCAAATGCTATAATAGCCAACCATTTGGAAAACATGATGAACATGAAGGAATTCAATGAGTTAGAATTCCAAGACCTGAAAGAACTACTTGCATTGGAAGATAAAAAAGTGACATCTGAAAAAGTTGTTTATGATGGAATGATTCAGTGGATTAAGCATGATCTAAAGTCACGCAAACAACACTTAAATGAACTTTTTGGTTTGTTGGAACTTGATAAATTATCTGCAGATTTTTTACAAGATGTTGTTGGTCAGGAAGAATTAGTGAAAAATAACAAGGACTGCTTATTGATGTGTTTTCAATCAATGGCTTCTCAACTTCGGGTTCAACAGCATAAACAAGCTATTGCTGAGCAGCAGAAAGAGGAAAGGTATTTCCTGGCATTCGGAAGCAACTGTGTGTGGAAGTATAATGTCATAAACAAAAAAACAACTAATCTTCTACAAACAACATTTGATCGTATTTTTGGCTCAGCAGTCCATTATAAAAGAAAAGTTTACGTAAGTGGTGGTTATTATGTCCCAGAAATGGTGAGTTTAGATTTGGATGATGTTGATTCAGGTTGGACTCAGTTGGCTATTACCAATGTGAAGAGAGAAGGTGGTGCTTCAGTTGTTTTCGATAACTGTATTTACAATTGTGGAGGTATGAATTATGATGTATTGAATGACCCTTTGTCGCCACCTGGCCAATGTTACAACTTTGAAAGCGACCGATGGAGTAGAATGGATGATATGAACGAAAAACATGCATATTTTTCTCTAGTTTCTACCATTGAAGGAATATATGCCATCGGAGGTCATAATGGAGTTGCTGATACTAATACAGTTGAATTTCACGACCCTCGTCAAGGTAGTTGGAAAGTCATTACCCCAATGAACTATGCAAGGCAAGGGTTGGCTGCTGTTGTTCTAAATGACAAAATATATGCCATTGGAGGTCATTACCGTGGTGCTCTTAAATCTGTTGAACGGTTTGATCCACGCAATCAAACTTGGGACAATGTTCCAGACATGAATTTTGCAAGGTGCTACCATGGAGCTTGTGTTTTGAATGGAAAGATATACGTTGCTGGTGGAAGGTCATCGGCTGTAGAAGTTTATGACCCAGATAGGAACCTATGGATCACTGAAGTTAGTGTACCAGGAGTTTCAAATGTACAATTTCTTGTTGCCATTTAGTGTTTACATGTGCTTACTTGATTTTGTATTTTTATGCCATATCATTTTTTTTGATTTTGTTTTCAAGGATTCATCTCTTTAGTAGCAATAAAACTACAGCCCAATCAAATGATTACATATAAAAATCCAAGCACGCTGGGAAATTTATTTACAAAATACAAAAAAATTGCCCTGAATACAGAAACACCAACCAACGGCTTCTCCAAGCCATGCGGCAAATGTGCACTATGCAGTAACCATGGAGTGCATAAGCCTATGATAAAAGAATGCACCTTTATTAAATGTAAACCCAACAAAAATTTCAGTCTTAAACAAAAATTAACTTGCCAAAATTACGGAATATACATTGCCACATGCAGTATATGTCATGAACACTATGTAGGCCAAACCATCACAAAGTTTTTCACACGTTGGGCCACACACAGATCTATTTGGAACAGTTTTAATTATTCTGATAAATCCGGTGACAAAGCAGCGTTATTGAAACATTATGCAAAATTCCACAACAATGAACTAAAAAAGAAACCAGCTCTGGCAGACTGCTTTGTTGTTACTTTCGCCGAACAACCCAGCAAACAATTTTTAGACATCTCTGAAGATAAATGGCTACATAAAATCAAAGCCTCCATTAACATACAAAAATTGATTCGACCAACCACTTAGTCTGTTTTGTTACTCCCATGTCATCAGCAACCTCCGACCCCTGTAGTGTAGATTCTTCAACCATGCCCATTCGCACTTTATTTTTTTTGACATTATTTCAATGTAAACTTATGACAGTGGACTGTAAACTAAATTGCGTTTTTCTTTGTATTCGTCTTGTTGAACGATTGTAATTTACTTGATGGACGATAATGTTCATATGAATGTATTTCTTGAATTTTGTACCAGTATATATTATTATTGTTGAAAATCGTGGCAGAACACCAGTTTCAGATTTAGGCTTGCAGGTTTTGATTTTAATTTCATGTAACCATCTATTTAAAATAGAATTTGTATGCGTGTTGATAATGTCGGAGTTTGTTTTATTTGTTCGTTTTACGTATTTTTCAAATTTTCTTTTTACATGTGTAGCTACAATGTACACTTACATGTACAATTGTACATGTGTACCAGGGGTGCATTCCTAAAATTTTTTTTGGGTGGGCTCTAACACTTAGCTGTGTTGTTATAGACAAAGTAAGTATAAGTAATCGGTGTAGGTTAGCCAACAATGTTTCCCTTTTTTAAAAGGAAACACTGTTCAGTTTGTTTTTACTTCTGAACATCATGTCGAAAAACAACATGCTAAAACATAGCTTGAAGTACAGAAAAAAGTAGAAGTAACAAAACGTGAAAACGTGGTTGAATCCGATATAAAATTATAAGTTTGAAATTTGGCTTGGTTGCTACACTGCAATCTCCTTTCAGGGATGGAGGAACCACGCGGGCCTGGGCGCACCTACTTTATTTTCTGGGTGGGCCTGGCCCACCCACTTTTGAAAGCCAAATTTCTTTGAAAAGGTGGCGAAACGGCAAATCAGAGAGAGAGTTCCAAAAAAAGATCATCACTCATTTGCTACACAGTAGTTTGATTATCTTTGATAGCTCAATGATGAAATCCAATCTTCAAACTTTTCTGTTGAGTCCACTATTGATGTGCAGTACGTGTGGTTGCGTGTAGGGATGGGCAAAATAGAAGAATAAACTATTCTAGAATTATTCTAGAATAATTTTTCGAATTTAGAATTTCGAATACCTATTCTAGAATAATTTTTTTTAATTTCAGAAAATGTCAAAAAGCTTTGTTTTTATCGTGGTTTTATTGAAGACGCATAATTGAAAAGTGGCAACGAAACGAAAAACAACAGTAACTGCCTAGGAGAGCAAGTCTTTGTTGCGATGCAGGAGTGGCTGAATAGTAAATACTTCCTGGCAAGATCAAACCACAGCAGGAACTTTTCTTTATTTTTGTTCCACCATTCACTTGCAGTCTTGCATCGCTGTTTGGCACGTTTGCCTTAAGGTACGATCGGATTTCTTCGGCAGCTGAAAGCTGTTCATTGTCGTCGTTACTAGATGCTAAAGTATTTGTCGCTTCAACACAGGAGCTATCATCCATTTCATTGCTGCATTGTTGTGGAACTTCCGACACTAGGTGTAGCGGTAGCCTCATCCTGAGTTGAATTGCGCTCCATGCTTCGTACGATAAAAATAAATGCAAATCCACAGCACAAGGGTCTTCCGACGTCCACAAACCGCACTGGTAGAGAGCTGGCTAGCCGTTTTCGCTAGAGCGAAGAGCTATCGCTGAACCGAATGTAATTGATCAGCGAAAAATCGATAAAAAATTTTGGTAGTTGGAAAAGGGGATTTATTAATTTCGGTTTGGAAAATTCGATTCGAAATGTCATTTCAATTCGAATAATTAGATATTCGGATTGCAACTATTCGAAATTCTATGTTGCCCATCCCTAGTTGCGTGTGACTGGTGCAGCAATCTATCAATCAATATAATTATTCTCTATGCTCTCTATGGTTAGAACAGTGATATCATTACATATGCACGTAGGTTACTGTGTAATGCTGCATATTATTACTCCCAGGTGGTATTATAACTGTGTGTGTATTGTTGCCTTTTTATTTGAGTGTACATTGCCACATTTTGTACAGTGCTATAGAGCAATTCAACAATTTTGTAATTTTTTTGACCAAATCCGGCCCAAAAATGGAAAATTTTGCCTGTTGGCACAAAAGGCTATTATGAAAACGCAATGTGCAAACCAGGGGTCGGCAACCTTTTTCTAACAGCGGACCAAAGCCAAACTTTACATGGTCTTGGCGGGCCGTAGCCCATTAATACCAGTTTTGATAGATTCAGAGGCATGATTTCAAGGCGTTGATGTAGCCTAATGCTTTCAGAATATCGGCTAGTAATATCCTTGACGGGAATCAGCTGAACAAATTCTTAAACATTAAAATCTTTGTTTACTGCACACACAAATACTGCCATCTCAGCTGTAGGGTTATCTGTCGTGTCTGTGCTCTCATCTATTGTCATTGCGAAGAACTGTAAATATACAACAACTTTTTGCTAGATGTTGCGTTCTCCGATATCTCTTCTTTTCGTCGAGTTACGGTTCTTGTTGAAAGACTAATTAGGCCTACATCTGAAAAGTAGTTTTTTTTCTCTGGACATAGGCTATGTTTTTAATGACATCCATCTTACACCTTTTTCCAAATTCTTCATCACTATACGATTTCTTGTCTTTTTCTTTTGATTGTGCTACCTTGTAGGCTAGCTAGCAAAAGCATTTTCTGATTCATTGGTTTTCCTTTCCTTTGTAACAGAGAAATTTGCTGTTTTAAAGCTATTTTTGAGTAGATTAACTTTGCCGTTCCTTGTTTGACCCATTAACTTGGAAAAAATAATATATTTTGTATCATATTGGCGCTTTATGTTGAGTTCTTTGTTTATACAAACAGAAACGCTGCAAATCAAAGACGTGGGCCCACTAAAATATTTAATGAAAAGTACTTGTTCTTCCATTCGTTTATACTGTAATAAACCACTGGCCTGGCCACATAATATTATAATTTGTAAAGGAGCGGCGGGCCGGATGATTTTTCTAGGCGGGCCGTAGGCTGCCGACTCCTGATGTAAACGATTTCAAATATTAAGAATGTATCAATAATATGGGGGTCTGGGGGGCTTCGCCCCCAGAAGTTGGATAGACTTTGACTGCTGCGCCTCTGGGCCCACCTACTTTTAAAATGGTTCCTCCATCCCTGTCTCCTTTGCTTTTTTTTTACTGCGTAGGCCTACGTAACACTTGAAACTCGATTTGCATGAGCTAATTCCAATCTCTTAACTCAATTGTAAACTTATTTGTATGAGCCAATCCCAAGCACACTTGCAAAAACATTGACTGCAAAAGGAAAGTAAGGAAATGCAATTCTTGAAATGAGCGCTTGTGGTTGCAGATTTGCTAGTAAGAACCAATAAGCTGCCAATGTGACAGTTACACTAAAATCTCATTTAATTATTAACGAACAGTTTAAAAAACTCCAATTACAGCAAAAGCATATTCCAAGTTGGTGCAAACGAGATTACACAAAACAAATAGCCTGCTGCCAGGTCTTTGGTTTTATGGGCTAAGTTATAAGCACCACGACAGTCCTTGATTTTAGCTAGCAAACAGTTTTTGCACAGATCTGAGTTCATTCCATGTGGGCAGTTTAGAATGCTTAACTTGAATATCCACAGCCGACCGATGAGTCTGCAACCACTTCTGAGTTGCCGCAGTGCCATTCCATAAATGAGGAGGTGGTCCATTGATGCTGATGAACAACAATGCTGAAACAAGTGAGTATGGTCAGCCGTGATCGTAGCGGTGTGATGACCAAGTTCATTTGTGAAAATCCACGTTCGGCTTCAGCAGAACTTATAGCAATCATGTTTAGTACTACGTTCTTGAGCAACTTTATCGTATCTGGTATATGACAAGGATTGTCAACATACAATCGGAAATAGGAGTGATGACATGAAATCTCTCCTCTATTTTTCGTAATCTCTGCTCCCCTTCTTGCCATGGAACTTCGACTGCAGCAGGCCATAACTCTGGTACAATCAAGGCCGGATTAAGGTTTTGATGGACCTGGGGCTATAGGGTAATCTGAGGCCTATATTTTATTCCCCTTATTGTACCAATCACAATTAAAATGAAATAACAAAAGTTATACCCGAAGTACAGTATATCCTTATTAAACACATTCCAATGATCTTATTTGAAAACGATCGTAGGCCTGTGTTGCAATTCGGGATTTTATACACAAGATAACTTGGTCACTTATGCTTGGCAAATAAGGGTCTACTTTGAATCTGGTGGGCCTATTTTTTGTTGAGCCCCCGCCTTAATCCGGCCCTGGGTACAATAATTTCCAAGCTCTTCACAGAATTTTCATTGTTGGTGTCCACCATCCTGCTTCCAATGTTGTCAACCAAAGCTTGAATAAACCGATTACGATCAAAAGAAGGGTAATCTCTACGTCGAGCTTTGAACTGGTCCAATGTTATGCCTTTAAAGGAGTAGTTTTTTTGTATTTCCAGGTTTCAAGTTAACAACTTCATCAAACGAATACTTTCCTTCTTGAATAGCTTTTTTTATTTGAAGTAGAGAATTAACAGTCCATTTGATATGACGATTAGCTACTACAAACTTGATATTCCCAGTCTGGAGAGTTTCTGACAAAAGTGATAATTGCCGAATACAATCTTTTAAAAGCGCCAGATCTTCTACGAATTCCTTGGTGGTCATTTTTATGAGATCTAATCAGGGAAAACGGCAATTGCTATCAACTTAGGTTCGTGTTCTTTTGCAGTTCTGTTGTGAGAAAGCTGTTAAAGTGTTACTTGTTCAGTCGAGAAGTTGTTGTTCAGCGAGAAAAGCTGAAAAATGGAAACTTGAACGAGCCCCCCCTCCATCAAGCCTTTTCGTATTTCGGGGGGCTGAGCCCCCCAGAGCCCCCCCAAGAATGCAACCCTGATGTGTACATGAGAAGATGCTATTACTATATTATTATTGTAACTGTCTCCGCCGCCAGTGTAGCCAAATCGTTTGGCATCCGCTGGCTTCGATCAGTCTTTCAACAAGGTTGATAGGATCTCCATTCTGTTTTGTCCTTTGCGATGTTTTGCAATCGATGGAGATAGCGAAATCGATTCTTACTTAATAAATAACACTAAGAGGTTAGATTGTTGTGCAAATGCCAGCATTTGATGAATGCAAAATAGCAGTACCATCATTCATTACATTCATTACTATTACCAATTTTTTTCTGTCGTATGATTCAGACAAACTTGGTTGCTTCACTGTGCAATGTGCATTGTACTAATATACAATTGTGTATTTGTGTACGCCTAGGTTCTTTCCTGCTTTAGTTTCATCAGAAACTTTTTAGTTTCTTACAACAATGTTATATCAGAATAGGCTACCGACTACCGTATGCTAAATCGTTTTGTATGAATAGGCTGCATTTTATGAAAGCATTCACTTAAACATGTTTCCTTAGAAAGTGTTCTGTTGTTTGTTGAAAATTCTATATGCAGGCCTCGAAATTCGTTTTTGTTGACGGCGGACAAACGTGTCCGGTCTGAGCAGCTATCTCGGCGGACAAATTAAGTATCACGGCGGACACACCAGTTTTAACGTCGATCGTCATACTTAATCACTTTATCTTGATAAGTCTTTGCCATTTGAGAACCATACTTAAGGTTTAGGCTTTTTAAAATTTCCGCGAAGTCACTCTAAAAAGCTTTCGTCAAACCAACGAGGTGCGCTTGAAGAGTCAAAGCGTCGTGTAGCTGCTAAATATGATGATTATTGTTAAAATTTTGAATTTTATAGTCTTTGTGTCTGATGCAAATAAATAATAAAAAAATGATACGCCGCATAACTGATTAACTTCCACCTCCGAGGTAGTATGGCTTCTTGCGTCACAATGCTCTGGGCACGAGTCGGAAAACTTTTACACTAACGCTATTTTCTGCTGTGTGAAGCTTTACTAGGCTTTTTTCTTTAAGTTTATTTTTGCGTGTCATGTGAGCGAAAATGACGAGAAGAATGAATAAAACATTAGAAAAAGCGCAATTATTTTTTGCTCTCTCCGTGATGCGGTTGCCTCTCCAAAATAGTATCAGTATTCCACGAGATCACGGCAGGCTCGGGGCTATAATCAGCGCAGTCAGGGCCGTCCAGGCATATGCGCATGGGAGCTTCAATAGTATCGATCTTCAAAAACGTGCGCCAATCTCCACGCGATCATTGCTTGTCGTTAAGATGCGTACGGTAATACCGAGATCTACTCCGTGTCTTCTCTCCAGACTGGCTAATTGAGGGAAAAGCGTAAATGCGCGCTCTTGTTTAGCAATAAAATATGCGATTTCAAACAACCTCTTAATTTTGATTATTTTCGTTGTCACTCATATTGTCGAGGGCCTTGGTGATCGGAAATTGATGGCTTGGGGTATTGTCGGCCAGATATGTTGAAGCTGCAGCCATATGAGGTAACGATGTGTTGTGATCTTTGACAGAGCTAATCCTTACATTCGTTGTTCCTTTAATATATGCGTCTATCACCACTAAATTTCCTAGTAGTAGGTTCATCGCCCTCATTCTCACTTTCAGAATTTTTCCTGGGTCTTTTATTTCTTACTGTAATACCAAAACTTAAGTTTTGCTGCATCTTGCTGTAGTAACCTACTCGTAGTCGTATTATCTAACTTTGTAACCAACCTTGCTTTATCAGGGTCTGCTACTATTCGGCTAGTCCGATTCGGCTGATCCGATTCGGCTAGTCCGATTCGGCTATTACCCTTTTCGGCTACAGCCCGATTCGGCTAGTCCGATTTGGCTGATCCGATTCGGCTAGTTCCCTATTGGCCTGGGCTACAGTCTTTATCTGTTAGTTCCCTATTCGGCAATTTTTTGAAAATCCAACGATAATCCTTCTGTAATCCAACATCGTTTCTTTTGCATTCCGACAAAGAAAAACAAATTGAAATGAAATTTAGCGAAAAATGTTTGAACTATTAAATTGAACTGTTTGCTCACATAAAATAGACAACGTCTTCTGTTTATTTAGAGAATGTTGTAATATCGCTTCTTTTATAGTTGAAATCATCGAAGCTTTAGATGAGTGGGGTTTAGACCTAACCATTGAGATCTTAAAACTAAAAAGCGAATTAAATTTATTTTTGAACTATCAATGTTTGCTCAGATAAAATTGACATGTATCATGCGTCGCCGTCTGCATGCAAACTTAGAATATATTAGAATCCTCAACTATTACAAAATTCTAAATCCAACGACACTTTCTGTTTATTTACTGTAGAGAATTTTGTATTTTGATCTCGAAGCTTTAGATGAGTGGAGTTTAGACCTAACCACTGAGATCATAAATCATATTTATGACACCGGTTACATCCCTAGTGATATGGTACGTTCCATATTCATAACTTTACCAAAGAAAACCGGAGCAACAGAATGGTCACTCCACAGAACAATTAGCCTTGTGAATTACGTAACAAACAGCTTACTCCGAATCATGTTGATGAGATTGAGACCAAAACTACAATCGGAAATTTCAACAGCACAGTTTTTATTTGTTCCAGACAAAGGGACCACAAAAGGAATTTTTTACATTAAAAATGATAACAGAGAAATGTATGTCCGGTTCTTCTGTTTATTTAGAGAATTTTGTATTTTAATTCGACAATATGGTATCTTTTGCATTCTTGCATTTTATCCAGTGTTTACCTTTGAGTGCCTTCCCAGACGGCAAAATCTGTCATTTTTACATTCATTCAACGTCTGCAGACGTTGAATCAATGTAAAAATGACGAGTTTTGATGTCTGGGTTCGTTCAAAATATGTGTTTTACATGAAAACAACAGTTTTCATGATTACCAATAGGGGTTAATGAGATAAAGTCTCAGCGAAAACGTGTCAACGAAAAAAAGACAGTTGCCAAATAGCGTTTGCAATAAAAGATGAAGTTAAAACCTAAGTGGCAGTTTAGAGTAAACCTGGGTTTCGGCGTTACATGACCTGAAATTCCTTTGGTTAGTTCCTTCGTTAGACTCTCAGTTGATGTTACTTGATCATGGCAGAGGAATCGATTAGTACGCAGCGCAAAGGTGAGGTTTTTCTACATGATGGCTACATGTTTCAACTAGCTCAATATAGTCCAGACGGGCTTAAGAAATACTGGCGTTGTTCCCGACGTGATAAGAAATGCAAGGCTCGCATCAACACTTGTGTGGCAACAAATCAGGTAATAATGTGTGTTATGATGACTATATTTTGATCATTTGAGAAAATGTGCCAAGAAATGTCAAGTACTTGAATTGTAATAATTGCAACCGTTGTTCACCTGCATTGACGTTGGACCTGGGAATGCACCACGGACTGCCCTACCCTAATAATAACAACTGCTTTGATAGTGACGTTGTGCTATTACTTATTAGCCTACTAGGGCCATTTTTTTACCTAAAAAATTGAAAAATATGACTTTATTTTTTGAAATATATGATAATATATGACTTTGTTTTAAGCATCAAATTTATGCTAATCTCTAATTAATAACTCGTATGTAAGTGTTTACATGTATTTTGAACAATAACACACTCGAACAACTAACAAAACACTTCTATTTCACTTGAAAATCACTACAAAAATTCAAATGTCTAATGCATCCACTGGCGCCGACTTGCGGGGTGGCCAGCCACGCCACCCCATAACCTCTATGGCATGATGGCAGCCACCCCGTTTAGGTTACATTACTTACTGCAAATAAATGTAATTTGAACGGACGTTTAAATCTTTTTTTGATTATTGGTTTTCGCTTCAAGTCAACGTAAAGCAAGAGGTGAACCAATACAGTATTGCGAAGAAAATGATTGTTTTTGTCACAAGCATGATACTTGCGTAACATCAAGCAAGCTACGTGAAGATTACGCAACACGTGGCTACGATTTGTTTCCTTGTTGTTGGGATCGTTTTATTTGTTACTTTTCATAAGTCATTGTTACATTTGTTAGGTTTACAATGGGATTTATTAATCAATAAAATACGATCTTTCCATTGCCTCTCCCAAAAATCTTTTTTGAAAAATTTTAAACTGCTTAATATCGCTATAAATTATGACAGCTATAAAATACTCGGAAATAAAATTAGCTCCACCCCCTAAATGAATATCTATTTTCAAATTAAAAAAATGCAATTTTTGAATGCTTAGTAAAAATCAAACAAAAACATGCAGTTTGAAAGTTTATAGGTTGCCATATTGTGCTATCTGCCACCCCGTGCAAAAATAAAAGTCGGCGCCTATGTGTAGGCCTACCTACCAAACCAGCTACTTAGTAGTACGAGTCAAAGCTCTGTACTCGAAAAGTACCCTTGACTCTTGAGGTCTCAGCACTGGTTGACTTAGTCGCCGTTAAGCTGAACTATCGTAAGTCCAAATTTTTCAAAATTGCGTTTTTGGTTGATTTGATATCTTTATAAACTACAGTTTATTTTGTTAAAGCATCGTAAGTCCATCTGCTTTAGTTTTGATGATACAGAATGATGAACTATCGCAAATTGGAGTTACGATAGTTTTGCAAAATAATAAAATGGGACTTACGATACTCTGCTCTGAAAGTAATTTTACACGTTTCACGTTAACACTCCCTTTTCTTTTAGGTAATTTTTCTTTCAATCGTTTTTTGCATGTTGATATTCAAGGCTTACTTATATTTCTTTCTATTTCGCATAACAATTTTGCTGTTTTATTGTAACTACATTTCGACAATTTTTTATTGTTAAACTATCGTATGTCCATACTCATTTTTCTAACGTTCAATTTTTGCAAAAAAGAATTATCTTTTTTTCAACAACAAAGCTCCATGAAAGACAATGTATATATAGTTTTCATGTTTTTCCGTTAGAGAACTTTTAGAAAGATCAAACAATGTACAGCAAACACAGCGTGAACTTTAAAATTCAATTTTCTCAAAACTGCATTTTTGGAGTTACGACGGTTCAGCTTATTAGCGACGTAGTGGCCTACTGCAAGTGTTTATAATGTTCAGAGACTGGATTGTGTGTTGCAAAATAATGTGTCAAGATGATGTCACAATGCAAATTAACATCAAACAGCAAGCGCTATTACTAGGCTACAGAAAGTAATAAAAATGCTGCTTCCAATGCTAAGTGAGACTCAGCGTGAGAACTCTCATTGCCTCCCTTCCACAAATTATTATCAAAGTTCAATGTCTACAGGAGCTGTTTGAACTGCATTTACAAAGTTACTCCGGCTCAATCTTTGTATTTTGAAGTAAAAATGAAGTCATATTTTATGATCTAAAACAGAAAATATAACTTTTTATGACTTTATAACTTCTTAAATCATAGTTAATAAATATACCTAGTTCGCCAACTGAATACGAATTTTGCCGTTTAAACTCGGCACGTACGCCCTCTGTCGGTGGTTAACACGTTTTGCTGACTCAGCAAAACCACTATGGGAAAACCTGTAGAAAACTGGCAAATTAAATGGTTGCAGTGTTTGTTAGGTGAGTTTGGACTGCTGAATGAGGGAGAATAACGCTAGAAAGAAGAAAGTGTGTTACAGAAGTGCTAAACGTTCCTTTTAGGCCTTCACAGTGCAATTTTAATTAAAATATAACAGTCCATGAGCACGTTTTCCTCAGAATGCTTGCAGCACCAAGTTGAGTCATATAGGCAGAAAGGCACTGGTAGCTTTCCACAGCTACTATTTCAGCAGGATGCTAGGTTACCAGCAACATAGCTAACAGCTATACACAATTTATTAAATTTTGGGCTAAGGCTAGTGTGGTTTTCAGAATAGCCGACTTAGTACAGTTTTATGGCCAAGAACTTAAATGGCCAATATTACTGGTAAACCACACGAAAACCTGCACCATGCAGTCTTACACATTTTAGTATAGCCCATCTCAGCTGCTAGCAGTGTTGCATACTTACAGTAGATTCCTACCTGACGAAGAGTGACTTGCAATGTAAATATTAAAAATTAGTTTTAAAGCATATCAGCATTTGGATACTTTTAGTGCATTTTTGTGAGCGATTTTGATCGATGTGTATTCTTAGGTAAAAACAGCTATTAAAGTTTCTCTTAATTTTTCTCTAGCTAAGCTGTATATATGTACTATGGCTTGTCTTGGAAAATATTGTTGTATGCCAGGATGTACCAATTTTTCTTCATACCCTGAAATTTCACTCTTTGTTGTTCCCAACGGAAAAAAATCATGGTCGCTATGGAAGGGCTGCAGATGTAAAAACAAGTTTTTGCAAGTTTTGTTCAAATACAGGCCACCTACAAACCTTTCCTTCAAGCAACGAATTGATGATGGTAAAGCTTTCGTTTGTAATATGCATTTCAATGAAGGTGATATTTGTAAAACTTCACAAAGAAGTTGGTTAAAGTTTGGTGCACTGCCAAGTTTGAATGTCCCTGAGAAATTGATACCATGCAAAATAGTTCCAGAGAGGCGTAGAATTGTGCTTCACAATGAAGTATCACCAGTATCCCACAAGAAAAAATTATATTCCAGTTTATCTGATATTGAGTTGAGCTTTATATCACTAAAAACTATATGTACTGGCTACAAATGGAGAATACATATATACTACCTCAACCTCTGCTGGTTCAAGCAATAGCATTGCATCTGAATGGCTACATTTTACCTACTGGTACTGGGAAGCTAATGATATATGCAAATGCAATTATGTAAAGGTGTGCCACAATACAGCATTTCTATCAAAAGTGATTTGAAATTTACTTCCACAATCAAAAGCTGTTGTTTGCCGGAAAATCACAGTATATATGATACTCCTTCAAGCCTTAAAGCAGCCGGCGGCCATGGCCGCTAAGTAGTGTTTGAATGACCGCCGGTGCTACCTCCTCCGTCGGCCAAGTTTGGCCGCCGGTTTCTTCTAGCCAATTATTTAATTTCGCAATAGAATGATTGTGGATTAAATGTCGAATATATGTAGCATCAAAGAGTGACGCAGAATTAGGTCAGCGCATCATAGTCACTACTGTTGTATTGAATATATCCAGGGGAACGTTCAAATATTACGTAACGCCTTCGAGGGGGAGGGGGGGTTTATGCAAAGCGTTACGTTAGCGTCACATCGGGGGGGGAGGGGGTTTAAGCAAAACGTTACGTAACGCTTTCGAGTACGGAATGGTAGTTTTTTGTGCTGAATTCGTAGTGAAAAAGCGTTACATGGGGGAGGGGGGATTGAAAAAAGCGTTACGTTGGCGTTACATGGGGGAGGGGGGGTCAAAAATTCGGAAAAGAAGCGTTACGTAATATTTGAACGTTCCCCAGCTGCGATCACCAGCGCTGTAAGTTATGTTTGTAATTCCCGATGTTTATTTTAACGAATTGTTAATCCGAAGTGCTAATTTACATCGGCTGGCAATATTGTCGTTTTTATGTCCGACAACATTGAATCATTGTTAAAAAGGAGAACTAGGTTAGTTGACATCCGTTGGAAAAACACATGTCTTAATAGTTGAGAACGCTGTGGGTTAGTGACTTCACACCCTCAAAGGTGACATCATAACGGAATAAATGGTCAGGTTTTATGAAAGGCGGTATGCAGTTGAAACAATTTACTGAGCTGCGAGCAGTTAAAACAATTTAGGGTCGTTAGATGGTCCCGCAATACCGGATTACAATCCCGATAAAGCATTTAATGCGTGGTACAACGATTCTATTGCAGGACGTCGCCCAGACTTCAACAACGCTAAGTGATCATTTTAACATTGTTGCAAGTTTAATGCTATTTACTTGTGCTATCGTTATTGTATTTTGGCCTCCAAGCACGCAGATTTGGCCGCCGAGAAGGAGCTCTCGGTAGGCCACGATGGCTGCCGGAAAAAAACACGAGTTTTAAGGCCTGCTCCTTTAAGCTGCATGGAGATGATGCTGACTCTGTGCACAGTCTTCTTTCCCATGTTGAGTGTTTTGAACTGTGTGATGTTTTTGCATTTTTGGAACAAAAGGAATGCTGCTAAATCCACCTGTTGTAAATGGACTATTACGCAAGACTATTACCAAGAGCATGAGACAATTCCTATCAGGTAAGTTGAATGAATATATATGTTTTAACCCTTTCCTTCCCGAATTATTTTCCCGTATTTCAAAAAATTTGAAATTTAGGCCATATTTTACTTTTAACTTCCAAATATAAAATTAAAAAAAAAATTTAAGATATGTTGGTTGCTATAGCAACAGCGAAATGTTGCCGTTTGGCAACATTGGTAAAAAGTGGTATGGATATCGGTAATATTTCAAGAAAACACTTTATAATTTCTGGAAGAAATTTCAATGTTTCCGTGTACTGCATGTTGAGAAATTAAACATAAACACATATAACCGCAGTGTGCACAGCAATTAAAACGAATTCGGTACCAGTAGGCCTAATGTCTTTCATCAAAGGGCGTCCCGCTGACTAAAATCACTTGGTGTGAAAGGCCAAAAAGCAGTTGTTTCTTCCATTCAAGCAGAGTCCCTATAGTTATATCTTCTAATGGCCCTGCAGTTATATCTGGATCTGGATTATAATCCGGGTCGACAACATCATCATCACGATACATTTCTCCATCCCCATCTTCCACATCTGACTCGATCCCATCAGGGAGCAAAATGTAATTGTTAGATTTTCAACAGGTCTTTGAAAGGCCTGCCTTTCGTTTTACCGCATTACTCCCGTTAATTTGTGTATTCGCCACCTAGCGTCGTTTCCCCTTCATTGTTATGTTATCGCTCTTTGCAAATGGCAACACTCACCACGAGATTGTCTATGGAACTTTCGAGACGTTTTCGTTTTTGCTGCTAGTTTGCCAGCTAGCCGAACTTGTTAGTCACTGTAGTTTGTGACTGAAAGTTGATTGATTGATGTTTATGCTTTGTTAGCTGCTTCTCTGTTATGTACTTCTACAGGACTTAAGTTTGACAACTGCTATGGTAATACTTATTTGCGTGTAGGCTGAATTCCATATTTGCAGCTTGCTATCTCAAAGTTCAACTTACTGGTGAGCGTACTTGTGATGTAATAATGTTTTTTGTAGCTGAATGTTGACTGTCTACCGTAAACAAACGTAACGTATCTCTGATGTGCGTAAATTGTTGTTAGGCTAATACTTCAAACTTAAATATTGCAGAGTCAATCACTATAGAATCCTTCGCGTACAAGTGCATCATTTGGCATTACTGATCCGGTCATACTACCGGTACGTTCATTATTCTGAATTGTATGATTGATTGATTTGTGTCGTGAATTGTGGATTTATGTTTACTACTGAATTATTGACCAATAATTTGTCAGCCTAATGGAAATTAATTCTCGTAAACCGATCTTAACTAGGCCAAGTGAATTGCCACGTTTCTTTGTTTTTTAATGATTATTGACCTAGCGTTATGGTTGTACGGTAGGGTAGCCTACGTACTAATTGTGTAAGGTAACATCGCGAATTTATTTATTCAGTGCGTCATTGGCCAACCTGTGGAACTTGTGTACCGTACAGTGGATTGAGAACTGTTTGTCAACAAATTTGGTACGTTTATCAGTTCGACTGTTATGCTTGCTGAATTGTGACTAGTGTCTTATGTTGTGTTATTTCTTGACAGAAAAACCGTATAAACTTCATTGCTGCGAAGCAGTCATTGGAAACCGAGTGATTTCTTCAAGTTGGCGTGCTTTAACAGTGCTCAGTCCTGCCGGGTGGATTAGGAAAATCGTGACGTCACCGGCGCAATTAACTACCGCACCTGTTGTGTTCGCGTCGCACACAACAGCGTTTTTCAAATTTGACATTAAAGCTTGACCATCTTTGAACTGAAGCTGATTTCGTCAATTGAACCGAACTGCTGATCTTCACCAACCTGACGATCAAATTTGCGTTTACTTACCTAGTTCCCATCAGTGTTACGTGACATCTCTCATTTGCTGAAGTTAGCTTATGCTGTTACGAAGCGGATTTGCATACACAGCTATGGATTCCAAAGCCGAAGCTATTCAACAAGCAGCTGATACTTTGAGAGACAGCTACAAGCGTGGTGAACAACTGATGAGCAAACGTGAAAACCTCACAGAAGTGCAGACTATCCTGTTAGAAATTGACAAAAATTATGCCTCTTTAATGGCGCTTTGTGTCGATGTCCCTGAGAATGAACAAATTCCAGGAGGCCTTTCAACTAAACGAGATTACATTCAAGGTAAAGAAGAATTTGCTGATAGAGTCAAACAGTGGTTCTCGGAATGCGAGAGGACAGACACTAAAACTCCTCCACTACGCTCACATCACTCGTCCTTGCGTACTCATTCCCATCGCTCCAAATCCGGAAGCATTCGGTCATCGAGTACAATGTATAGTTTGCGTCAACGTGAAGCACATGCCAAATTGGAACTAGCTCGTTTGACAAAAGAACAGAATGATGCCAGGCGACGAGAGGAAGAAGAACTAGTTCGCATGGAACAAGAGAAAGCTCGGTTGGAGCAGGATAAAGCTCGCTTTGAACGTGAGAGAGCCGAAGCTGAAGACCTGCGTCAAATTAAAGCTGCTGAAACTGAAGCCGCACTCTGGCAAGATGATTCTTCTTCGGTTATCAATATTGGATCAATGACACCCGTACGATTGCCACAGCAAACCTTCACTCACAAAGACACACACCTGGAACCTCTGCGTCACGGTGATGAGCGGCACAAACAAGAACCAACTGCAACATCTGCAGGAATGCCAGACCAAAAGGTAAATTACCCTTGTTATTATACTAGCCGACAACCTGATCTTTCAGAACGACTTCTACCTAAACCAGATGTTAAGAAATTCTTTGGTGACCCACTCGATTTCTGGGCTTTCTGGCACCGTTTTAAGTCCCATATTTCTGATTGGTTGACACCCGACAGGAAGATGTCTTACCTCATGCAGCACTGCTGTGATGCAGTCTGTGAACAAATAAGGCACCTTGCCGATAGCAGCGAAGGTCACAACTGCTATGATGAAGCGTGGGAAGAATTGAAACGGAGGTATGGCCAACCACACGTTATTGCGCATGCTTGCGAGGAACGCTTGAGAGCTGTTACCAGAATTTCTCACCACGAACCCGAACAATTGGAGAAGTTGTCCGTCCTGTTGAAAAGATGTTGTTCATCATTGAGCTCAAACACCGAAGCTTCGAACTTGGATACCGTGCAGTTTATCACCTGCCTTGCAAATAAGCTGCCAGCGTCTCTGAAAGAAAAGTGGGTAATTGAAGCTCTGAAAATCAATGATGACACTGGAAAAGTGGCTGGATTCCAACATTTTGCTGACTTCATAACGAACGAATCTAAGATTGCCAATTCAATCTATGGCGTGAAACTCTTTTCATCAAATGTCGACAAACTTAACAAGCCTGACACCAAAGGGAAACAAAAGGCTTCACTGTTTAACGTAGTGACAAAACCTACTGAACGATCCGGACAGCTCCAAATTGGCAACAAGCAACTCATACAATGTATCCTGTGCGATAATACACATTATTTGCAACACTGCAAAGAGTTCAAAGCCAAATCCGTCACTGAACGTGAGCAATTTGTAAGGAACAACAAATTGTGCTTAAACTGTCTTGGACCAGATCACATACGTGCCGACTGCAGAAGCCGAGGTAAATGCACTGAATGCGGAAGCTCATCACATCATTCTCTTTTACATCGGTATCTGGTCACAACTGGAGAACAAATCCAGAGACGAAACCCTAATCCCATTGCTAATAAAAGAAATGATAGCCAGCCAGATGATCCCGTAAGAAGACCATCAGAAAGGAACACAAATGAAGTTGTAGAAACCTTCCATTCCAGAACAAGCAACTCGGCAACTTACTTGGACATCGTTCCCGTACGTGTGACAGGAGAAGGAAAGGTAATACATACTTATGCTCTCCTAGATTCTGGTTCAAACCGCACCTTTTGTGAACAAAAACTTGTAGAGATGCTTGAACTGAAACCTGAGCCATCTGGTGACTTCCAGGTGCAAACACTGTCTTCGAGTGGACCATATTCCTTCAGTTCTTCAACTGTAGCGTTGAAAGTTCTACCAGTAGTTGGCGGCGAAGTGCAAGAACTGACAGATGTGATCGTCGTTGACAAGATACCTACCAAGCCAACTCCAGCGCCTTCTCCGGAGTATCTGCAAACGCACAAGCACCTCCAAGGCATTGACTTGAAGCAACTGGACCATGGTACAGTTACACTGTTGATCGGAAATGATCATGCTGTCGCCCACCGATGCATTGAAAGCCGCTTTGCACCTAACCCGAAGCAAGGACCTGATGCAGTCAGGACACCCTTAGGCTGGTTGCTTAGAGGTACTCGTCCGAAGGAGAAAGGCTTAGGCAATTTCGGTGCTGAATCTGACATTTCAAATTTTCTTGTCCGTGACACGAAGCAGAACCTTGCTGACCAAGCTTCAAGGGGCATGACGGCCAAAGCCTTGTTGAATTCTGGGATGTGGCTCAATGGCCCAGATTTACTGAGAAAACCCCCAGAAGAATGGCCCAATCAAACCGCTCAGCAACCACAATTTGAAGATATCTTTGCTGCTTACAAACCAAAGAGGAAAATCGAAACCTTTACCATTTCTACAACTGAAAGCCAAGGAACAAACAGGCTAATCTCCTACTTCTCATCTCTGCGCCGACTGAAACTATCAGTAGCCTGGTTCCTGAGATTCAAATCGTACTTACTGATGCGCATGAAGAACGAAACCCAGATTACACTGAAAGGACCAATCAGTGTGCCAGAACTTGATGAGGCAGAAATTGAGTTAATCAAATACGAGCAGCGTCAGAGTTTTCCAGCCTGGATCAAATCTCTATCCAAAGGAAAACATCCAAACATGCCCAAAGCCAAGAGGATCCCACTCGAAAAACTCAGCCCTGTCCTAATGAAAGATGTTCTACGTGTTGGCGGAAGAATCGACAGATCCGACTTACCGTTCGAAACGCGACATCCTGCTATCATAGCTCCAGAGCGCCACTTAACGGACTTGATAATTGAACATTGTCATACTAACGAATCGAAGCACATGGGTGAAAGCCATACACTGAACAATATTAACCGAAAATACTGGATAGTTAATGCCAAAGTTGCGGTTAAAAGGGTACTTGCAAGATGCCTGCCTTGCCGACGAAGGACCGCAAAACCTAGACAACAGCTCATGGCAGAACTGCCAGAAGCAAGGTTACAAATGTCACAGCCACCATTCTCACAGACTGGCGTTGACTTTTTTGGGCCGCTAAATGTCCGAAACAGACGAAGTGACATTAAGAGATACGGCTGCCTTTTCACATGTCTCACAACTAGAGCCATTCACTTGGAAGTGGCACCAGACCTGACAACTGGCGCATTCATAAATGCCCTACGGCGTTTCATAGCTCGCAGAGGCCCCATCAAGAAAATCTTCTCTGACAATGGAACCAACTTTGTGGGTTGTGAAAGAATCTTGAAGCAAGCCCTCGATGAGTGGAATCAGAACCAGATCCACCAGAGCCTTCGACAACAAGGAATAGAATGGTCATTCAACCCCCCAACAGCCAGCCATATGGGTGGAGCCTGGGAGAGAATGATTCGCACAGTACGTCAAATTCTTATGAACATCTTACCAAAACAACCACTCGATGATGACACATTGCACACATTACTTCTTGAAGTAGAAGACATCGTCAATTCAAGACCACTCACCGATGTGAAACTGGAAGTTGATGGCGACTTACCTCTTACACCTAACCACTTGTTGAAGTTGAATTCTTCATCGAATTTACCGCCAATGTTAAGCTGCGACAGAGATGGCTACCGACCAAGTGATCGATACCGCCATGTGCAGTTTCTGGCAGACACCTTTTGGAAGCAGTGGGTTAAGGAATACCCACGATCTGTGATGTCAAGAGCAAAGTGGCTTCACAGAAAGGAGAATATCCGAAGAGGAGATATCGTCCTTTTGATTGATGACTCTGCTCCCAGACAACGATGGCCACTAGGCAGAGTAATTGAAACATTTCCTGATCGTCACGGCGTTGTTCGTTCCGTAGAAGTGAAGACTGCAACCGGATCTCTGAAGAGACCAATATCCAAACTTTGTGTAATTGTTCAAAGGGAAGAAGATGATCCAGATGAAGATGAGACACCAATAGACACCGTTCAGATTTTGCTGGAAGATCAGAGCGATGAGGAAGAGTCAAAGGACTGAACTGTTACATGACAATAGACTGTTGAAAAACTTTTATTCATGAAAAGAATGACCCAGTTTGGCCCTTCTTTGGCCCGGGAGTGTTAGATTTTCAACAGGTCTTTGAAAGGCCTGCCTTTCGTTTTACCGCATTACTCCCGTTAATTTGTGTATTCGCCACCTAGCGTCGTTTCCCCTTCATTGTTATGTTATCGCTCTTTGCAAATGGCAACACTCACCACGAGATTGTCTATGGAACTTTCGAGACGTTTTCGTTTTTGCTGCTAGTTTGCCAGCTAGCCGAACTTGTTAGTCACTGTAGTTTGTGACTGAAAGTTGATTGATTGATGTTTATGCTTTGTTAGCTGCTTCTCTGTTATGTACTTCTACAGGACTTAAGTTTGACAACTGCTATGGTAATACTTATTTGCGTGTAGGCTGAATTCCATATTTGCAGCTTGCTATCTCAAAGTTCAACTTACTGGTGAGCGTACTTGTGATGTAATAATGTTTTTTGTAGCTGAATGTTGACTGTCTACCGTAAACAAACGTAACGTATCTCTGATGTGCGTAAATTGTTGTTAGGCTAATACTTCAAACTTAAATATTGCAGAGTCAATCACTATAGAATCCTTCGCGTACAAGTGCATCATTTGGCATTACTGATCCGGTCATACTACCGGTACGTTCATTATTCTGAATTGTATGATTGATTGATTTGTGTCGTGAATTGTGGATTTATGTTTACTACTGAATTATTGACCAATAATTTGTCAGCCTAATGGAAATTAATTCTCGTAAACCGATCTTAACTAGGCCAAGTGAATTGCCACGTTTCTTTGTTTTTTAATGATTATTGACCTAGCGTTATGGTTGTACGGTAGGGTAGCCTACGTACTAATTGTGTAAGGTAACATCGCGAATTTATTTATTCAGTGCGTCATTGGCCAACCTGTGGAACTTGTGTACCGTACAGTGGATTGAGAACTGTTTGTCAACAAATTTGGTACGTTTATCAGTTCGACTGTTATGCTTGCTGAATTGTGACTAGTGTCTTATGTTGTGTTATTTCTTGACAGAAAAACCGTATAAACTTCATTGCTGCGAAGCAGTCATTGGAAACCGAGTGATTTCTTCAAGTTGGCGTGCTTTAACAGTGCTCAGTCCTGCCGGGTGGATTAGGAAAATCGTGACGTCACCGGCGCAATTAACTACCGCACCTGTTGTGTTCGCGTCGCACACAACAGTAATTAGTCGCATTATCAACTCCAAATCTCTTCGCCATTTTATACAGGTAGCACTAGTAACTAAACAGTAATTTTTGACAGATAAGCTGCAATAAACAGAGCTAACATCAATCCTTAGTTTCAGCCAAACACTTACATTCACTTGCCTAACTTCCCATTGTTGCCGATCGGCAACATCGAAAAAGAAATAATTCTAGAAAGCGCAGCACATGAAACGGAAGTGTGCTCTTCCGATTATGTATTGTACCAGCACTAATCAACACGTTCTCAAACAAAATTGCCAAATAGAGCCTGTTTATCATTCACAAATTATCACATACAGTATTGCACTTTCAGTAGTTTCAACCACCACAGTGAACACGTGTGTTTGATGAAGCAAAACATAAATACGAAAGACCAGTCAAGCGAAACAAAAGTCTCAAAGCAGTTTAATTAAGTTCAGTTTGTGATCTAATCTTCCCAATGTTGCCGAATGACAGCAGATAAGGGAGAAAAGCATCACAAAAGTTGATGTTGCCGTTCGGCAACGGTGGGAAGGAAAGGGTTAAATAAGCTTGTTCTTAGCATTAATCATAATGCCACAAAACATTGCTATGAGACAACAAATTATTTGCATACAAACTTACTTGACTCATGTTGGCACTGCTCCTCTGTTGTCGTTACATATTAGTTTTGGATAGACATAATCAGTCAATGTTACAACAAAAAATAATATTTTTTAATCCATTATGATGGTGCTACTTTAGAAGTGCATTAATTCAATAATTCCGTAGCTATATTTACATTTTGAGGTAATAAACGTTCTTCTTTGGATGCCATTTTTTGTATACTATATACATATAGCAATTGAACGTGACTTATTTTACGCATATGCATTACTTTACTGGTACCATATGCTAAAGAACAATGGCATCACATGGTCACCTAAGTTGGGACAGATTAATGGCACCTGATGAAGATGGTGCATTACTGAATTTATTTGTATTTTACAGTTGAATGAAGATTTGGAAGGTGGAAATTCTCTTCGAAAAGTGTGGTATTACACCATGTTGCGCAATGAAATCAACAACCTTAATCTGCATAATTGCATGTCATGACTATTGTGAAGGAAGCTTATTGCCGGACTTGGACTGTGCAAGGTATACGGCAATCTATTAACTGGAAACCCTCTACGAATGCGCTTTTGAAGAACTTTTCTGGACCCTTGCTATGTTGACGTGTATTGTTTTTGCTGTGATGGTCAGAAATAAAAAAACTGAACTTATAAAAAAAAAGTGCTGGAGAGATATGTCATGCGTACGAGGAGTCATATTTTTTGCCAGTGCTATAAGACTTCTTACATGGTAGAAACAAAACAGCAAAACAGTCGTATAAGCCAAACAGTGCACTATGTAGCACTCTGAAAAGTATAAACAATTCTAAAAGCAAACATTGAAGGAGGATTCCTGTTGTATTTTATTTTGTACAATAAAATCGTAGCATACTTTTATTGTACATATGCTTTTCAAGCTGATTTCACAACACATTACTTTAAAGAATGAAATAGGCTTTCTATTAACACCATAACTTAAATATATACTGTAAAAAGTACACAGAAGGTGCCAATGCGGCAATGATGTAGTTGCAGTGAAAGTACAGTAAACCACTCTTATAACTCCCATTCATCCGAATGAACTAAAAAGTATAAGAAACCATCAGGATTAAAATTCTCGTCCATAACCCATACCGTACGTAATATGTGAGGTTGACTGCACCGGAAGTTAGCATAACAGTATGCATTGTGGATACGAAGTTCCTTCAATGTAGGTACGGATTCTCAAAGTGCCAATTTCAATCACTGTTTTATGCAGTCTCGAGTAAAGTGCAGTATGCCGGGGTGGTTAGTCTAATGTTCACTCACGACATTAGATCCCTTCACTGCAGATTGCTTTACAATATCTAAAGTTTTGGAGGTACTGCTAAACATTCGAACTGTAGGCATGGTATCACATGCAACTCTTTGAAAAGTAGTTTCCAAGAGGATCCTGCTTTATTCTTGCAAGTACATAAAATCTGCGAGCAGCAAACGTTTCTCAACTTATCGCTGGTAAGGACAGGGACGATTAGAGAAGCTTCAATTAGTAGCATCTTCTCTCTATTGACATCTCCGACTAAATCTGAAAATCAATGACCTATATCATAAATAACATTTAACAATGTATGTTACAATTAGCACACGTGTTCATCACTAATTACATTAACTATACACACACAGGAATGATAGATCAGTGAATCTTCTCTATATAGGTACGAGTACATTAGCAGTAAGCACCATATGTACCATATGCTTATTGCTTAAATTACAAAAAATAAACATGACGTGTGTGACACATTACGTGATTCACTAGGCATAAGCTCTTAATATTTACCAACATCAACCATTATGGCATACGGTACAACATAAAATTACACTATTTTATTGTGTTGATCTTACCTGATGAAACTGTTCTGCCCACTGTGCTGTTGAAACAGCAAACCTTTTCTTTTCACCACTTTGGAACAAAATCCCATATTTGTGGTGTTGTTACATTGTGGTAAACAACAGTTTAGTTCATCACATTTACGCTTAACTTGTGCCATTATCAAACTAAATAATCGTAACTAAGATAATTCACAAGATCCTAAATAGCGTTCAGCATTTGATTATGAACTGTAATGTGCAAAGACTTTGAACAATAAAAGATATTTATATAATTGCTAATTAATAGAAAATTACAACACAAAGGAAATAGACAAAACATAACCTTTGTCTACGGTACATAACCAATTTAGATGCTATGTCGCAAAGCGGGTTCCCCAAAATGGAACAAGTTATCTGATTCTGCTGTGCTTCATTCAGTCTAACTAGTTTTGAGTTAAATCTCAGGACTTTTAACCTTAGTTATGACATTGGTGCTTTAAATTAATGAACCTATACAGTATACTTACCGGTACTCAAATTTATCTTAATGCTCTTTTTGTTTATAAATTATTTTGGGAGTGGCTGTTTTGAGTGTCACAGATTGAATCCCATGACTGTTTTTATTGTATCACTAAATAAAACAACTTTAAACACCTTTTTAAAATAACTGTCAACTGAATTAGTTGATCAATCAATACTTTTTGTAAATGATGCTGGCTAAGAAGCATCTATCAATTACTACGGTAATTCCAAGCCTAATTCAGCTTAAAGTTCAAGCTTCCACAAATATTTATTAATTAAACCTTTCAATTAGTAGGTCACTGTACTTGGTACATTGCAACTTATTAACTTTAAAGACCACTACTTTAAACTTATCAATTGCTTAGTAGATTGAAAACTCAAACCACAATTTTATGACTTATATTCATGCTAACCTAGGCCTAAGAGAATTAATTAAAATTACACTGTGAAGGCCTAAAAGGAAGGTTTAGCACTTCTGTAGCACATTTTCTTCTTTCTAGCGTTATTCCCCCTTATTCAGCAGCCCAAACTCACCTAACAAACACTGCAACCATCAATTCGCCAATTTTTCTACAGGTTTTCCCATAGTGGTTTTGCTGAGTCAGCAAAACGTGTTAACCACCGACAGAGGGCGTACGTGCCGAGTTTAAAACAACGGCAGCTTGCGAACTAGGTATATTTATTAACTATGCTTAAATAGACACCGTAGAAACGTCGTTGTTTCACTGTTATCGGTTTGACAACTTTCTGCATTACCAAAAAAATATGACTTTAATGACTTTTACTGGCCCTACTTATTTCACAGGTAGTGAACACTGGCAAGAATCAGCATTTTTAGAAATGAAGACGATGTTCGATCAAGCTCAAACTTTCAGGAATGTCGTTTTATGATTATTCGCAAGAAAGAAAGTTTGTAGCAATGAAATCGGAGAAAAAGTCCGTTTCGCCCCACCCTACTTGTTATGTACCGTATTGATTGTATTGACTTGTTAAACTAGGGATTGGAATTTTGTAATAGTTGAGGATTCGAATATATTCTAAGTTTGCATACAGACGGTGACGCAGGATACATGTCAAGTTTATGTGAGCAACATTTTAATTTAATAGTCCAAAAATAAATTCAATTCGCTTTTTATGTTTCGCTAAATTTCAATTCAATTTATTTTTCTTTGTCGGAATGCAAAAGAAACGATTGATGATGATTATGTGTCTCATCTGATACAGACGTTGGCGATCATGGTCTTCCAATCTTTTCTGTCATTTGCCATTCGTATAAAATCGTTCGTTTTAACTGTTGTGTTTGTGGCCCATTGATTCAATCTGTTTAAATAAGTTAATCTTTGACGGCCACTGCTTCTTTTTCCCATCCCAAATCTCCCTGCCGGTAAATATGACCTACAAATTGCATCTGGCGCCTTCTAACTGTTCTTATTATCATATCGTTACTTATTGTCTAGCATTCACATCCGTAGGTTAGAATTGATATTACATATGCTTTCAAAAGTTTAATTTTGGTCTTTGTTGTCATGTTGCGATTCCTGAAGACTACGCTCATTTTACTGAAAGTATCCTTTGCTATAGCGATTCTCTTTTTAATTTCAGTGTCACTTTGCCATCGCAAGTTATAGTGTACCCAAGATATTTCAATTTATCAACTTGTTTCACACCATTGAGTGCAACACACCATTGAATGTATGGTTGCAATTTGGATAAGTTTTCATTTTTGATACGGTCATACATTCTGTGTTTGAATTTAACTCTTACCCATTCGTGTACTGTTATTGACAGCACAATTTAATAAGTCCTGTAGACAGTGTTGTCAGATTGGGCGATTTACCTGCAATTGGGCTACTTTTAGTTGGGCTTGGCGCCAAAAAATGTTGGTTTGCGACTTGCGCTTTTTTGGGCTACATTCAGTCTCTTATTTGGCGCGATACGGCGCTTAAATTTGGCAGAATTTTAAGTTGTTTGGCAATGAATTTTGAGTTGGCAGAATTGAATAATTGGTAGAATCCGACGAGCCTTTGAAAATGTTGGTAAAGTTTCGGTTTATTACGAAAAAAATGACGTTATTTTTATGATTTGGCATGAGGATTGATTTTACCGCTGACCATGAGCAGCTTTGACTGTTGTTACATTAATGCTGTATTCATTTTCATCCGGGAAAATGGAAGGACTGACTGGCGAGTGGCGAAAGCGAAATTGCACTTGTATCGAATATCGGAAATTATAGTTATGATCTTGGTTTAGTGCCATAATGTTTGAAGCTTTTATTGGTGTCTAAGCTATAAATTAAAGTTGGAAAAATTGAATGTCAGTGGAGAAATTTACTGTATGTAAACTCGTCTTCCTTGTATGATGAAAAAACAATGATAAATTGTTGTAGGCTACTTTTTGTACCAAGGTGTACGAGTTTAGAAATGCTGCAGTGCAGGGGAGTATAAATTTAGAGAAGTCACTCAATTGGCACTGACAATGTATAGGCTACCAATCAGCAATGCATTGGTTGAGCGAGCCTTTTCGAGAGTTTCTGCAATCAAAACCAAACTGCGAAATCGTATGGGACTTCAACTTTTGTCAGCGATTTTGAGGATCAGAACTCTGCTGCAACAATTGGAAAAATGCCGTTTGATCCTCGGTCATCAGAGCTGAAGTATGACAGCTCTATTTATGAAAATGAAGCTTCAGCAGTTGATGATAGAATGTTGTCGGGTCTTGGTTCTTAGTAGTTTATCTGAGTTGAAGGGCTTATGCTATGCGTTAGCATCTACTATGGAACCATTTGTATCTTGAATTTGAAAATAGGAATTTGTAGGAAGTCTGTATATATAGCATTGTCCCGTCTAAGTTTTTTTCTATTGAACAATGCTTGATTCAATATTGAACATTCTACTTCTTATATGTTGTAACAGTGTATGCATTTTGTATCTACACAATCAGCATGATGGACAAAGATGTTGCTTTGTCCATGACTCTTGGGGGCATGCCCCAAAACCCCCCTAGAAAGCTTGCGCCTTCGTCGCTCGATCGTCGAAGTCGCAACGACAAATTGGGCTACTTTTAAATCGCTTTGGCTCATTTTTGGGCTCTTTTTTTTCAAAAAAATCTGGCAACACTGCCTGTAGATCGTTTGCAGATTCTGCTATCAGGACTGTATCATCATTCATCAGCGTATCTCAATTCTCAAGCTTGTTACATTTTGTACCCCAACCTTTACTCCATTCATATGTTCGATGTCTCTCAAAATCATCTCACTGTAAGCGTTGATAAGATCTGGAGATCGGACACATCTCTCTGTTATCATTTTTAATGTAAAAATTCCTTTTGTGGTCCCTTTGTCTGGAACAAATAAAAATTGTGCTGTTGAAATTTCCGATTGCAGTTTTGGTCTCAATCGCATCAACATAATTTGGAGTAAGCTGTTTGTTACGTAATTCACAAGGCTAATTGTTCTGTGGAGTGACCATTCTGTTGCTCCGGTTTTCTTTGGTAAAGTTATGAATATGGAACGTACCATATCACTAGGGATGTAACCAGGGTTGCCATATTGGCGTTTTTCCTGCCAAATTCCACAAATTTGGCGTTTTTTGAAAGCGTTTGGCAGGAGAAAATTACGTTTGGCAGTTTGGCATTTTTTTGGCAGTTTTTACTTTAGTGTTTTTTTGGCATCTTTTGGCGTTTTTTTGTAATTATTACCTGTACAACTCACCACTAAAGTTTTTCAAATACTTTTATCAATGAAAGTCCATCAAAAAAGTTTAATTTATGGTCTGGAAACTCTGAATTCCTAATTTAATCAAATGTAAGCTCCAGAGGCCACTGGCGGCTGGCGGCGCTGGCCAGTCACCAACCAAAGTTGGAGTTGGACTGGACAGTTGGAGGGATGCGTTTTGACATTTATTTTCTTGCCAATGGACTAGTAAGTGTTAACAGGTTATGGTTAATGATGCGATGTCACACCGTTTGAGTTGAAAGCATAGCGTAGGCCAGAGACCTTGTAGAAATTTGAACCGGAACCTGAATTGGTACCGGAAGTTCCTTAGTTAGTAAGTGACAATCAAGACCTGATGCCAGATATAAAACACGTTTGTAATGGGTCGCAAAAATTATCTGTATTTTGTGTTTTCTACACCAATCGTCCAAGAAGTTGAGGGCGTCAATGCAGATGCCATGTATTTGTGCTAATAACTGTAGCCTCTTGACATGTAAAGTTATCAGGTGTAGGTGTATTTCCTTCATGCCATTAACATTGTGAAAATCCTTAAACCTTAAAAGTGTTTGTGATATTTACCAATGGTGTTTCTTGGCATTGTCCTCTTTTCACATGTTGAAGTTTAACACTGAGTTTTTTGTTTTTCAGACTTTGGCTAGATTGGTTATAAAGCATGCATTAAATGAATGGCCTACTGTAAAAAGTAGATTGTGGGACAGAATGTTTGTGTCGCCAAGCAAGGAAAACAAACTTGAACTAACATACCACTACCGGTACCAGTGATTCTGATAATGAGGAATGCTATTGCATGCAGGCTAAACTTGTAAAACCTGCTAGAAAAGCAGCCCTCCCCCATAGATTCCCCCCAGGCCAATTGGTCTTTATCACCTTCTTCTAATTGCGCTTCGTTGATACTTGATAGCTCCAACTATGTGGCTGCCTCCTACAACCTTTGAAAGTTTGTTTTAATTTAGCTTGATACATGCAGTTTGTGTTTCATTATTCATACTAAGTGGTCTATCAAGTTAAATTAAGACAATATACCATCAGAGCTACATTTTGCACCATATATAATGGTGTATGGCCTTGCTGGTTAACAGGACAAGCCGCACTAACAGTTTGGCAGTTTTTTTTTGGCAGTTTTTTTGAAACCCTGAAAAGTTTGGCAGTTTTTTGGCGGTTTTTACAAAACATTTGGCAGGCAAAGCTATTTTGGATCTGGCAACCCTGGATGTAACCGGTGTCATAAATATGATTTATGATCTCAGTGGTTAGGTCTAAACTCCACTCATCTAAAGCTTCGAGATCAAAATACAAAATTCTCTACAGTAAATAAACAGAAAGCGTCGTTGGATTTAGAATTTTGTAATAGTTGAGGATTCTAATATATTCTAAGTTTGCATGCAGACGGCGACGCATGATACATGTCAATTTCATCTGAGCAAACAGTAATAGTTCAAAAATAAATTTAATTCGCTTTTTAGTTTTAAGATCTCAATGGTTAGGTCAAAACTCCACTCATCTAAAGCTTCGATAATTTCAACTGTAAAAGAAATTTAATTATTCAAACATTTTTCGCTAAATTTGTCGGAATGCAAAAGAAACGATGTTGGATTTTGTTGGATTACAGAAGGATTATCGTTGGATTTTCAAAAAATTGCCGAATAGGGAACTAACCGCTAAAGACTGTAGCCCAATAGGGAACTAGCCGAATCGGATCAGCCAAATCGGACTAGCCGAATCGGGCTGTAGCCGAAAAGGGTAATAGCCGAATCGGACTAGCCGAATCGGATCAGCCGAATCGGACTAGCCGAAACGGGCCATTCCGCTTTATCAATATTACTCGGAGATCAAAGCCAGACATTGTGACATAAGACTAGGGATGGGCAAAATAGAATAATTAGCTATTCTAGAATACTGAAACCGAATATAGAATACACATATCTATTCTAGAATAATTGACCGTTTTTCTATCGACACATTTTAATAATTTTTATGAGTTATACAAAAACAATGAACATCACAAAAATTGCTTATTGCAGTGTAACAAATTTAGGCTTTCTAAATATTCACCGGTCAAACGGGATTTCAACTTGGTGGCAGGTAAACATGCACTTGAAAAACATCTCTCTAAAGAAGCAGATGTGGCAGGTACACAAAAACATTTTGAAACTAATTGATATAAAAAAGAAAATTGGTTTTCATTTGCTTTCCACCAAACAAGGACGTTTTCAAAAGATGTAGTGAATGCTTTCAACAACGTGAGATAGGTCGGCTACTGAAGGTGGGGAAGCCAAATTTGCTGATTCATCTTCACTACTGCATGTAGCATCTTCAATCCCACAGCTCAGCAAGTCGTCTATGTCACTGTACTGGCAAAGTAAAAGCTAAGACAAAGCCAACTACCCGTACGGACTTCCGCAAGACTTGGAGGACTACCAAGCGCTTGACAAGAATGATCTCTTTGAAGTGAACATCGAAACTCGTACGTTTTTCCTACGCCAGATTGCACCAAATCAATAAACAATTCTACTTCCGCTGTAGCAAATTTGTTGCGACCAGACCGAGTGGTACGAAGTCGATCGTTAAAGCGGTTTTAATTATCTGATTTCATATGCATTTTGAAACCGGTTAGGCTTCACAACCGGTTATTCTATATTCGGTATTCTATTTTGCCCATCCCTACATAAGACTTGAACTAAGTTGGGCGTGATTAGTGTAGAAGTAGCGGTCGGTACTCCCATCGATTCCTAGCAAAGAATTCACCTTTGTTACGCTGATTCAATGTCATCAATCGTAGAAGCAACATAAAAATCAAAAGTTTTTCTGCTTGAATGGAAGCTAAGGGACACAGTATTAACTTTTTCTAGATGCGCGCTGAGAATGCGATAATTTCGCAACTTATATTCTTGCAACAGTTGCTCGTGCTATGAATGACGATTTGCATCGCTAGTTCCTGCGTTATTTCTCGGCGGACAAATAGACCGATCTAGAGGGTACTTCCCGTGGACATCACATGCTGTGACGGCGGACATGTCCGCCGTGAATTTCGAGGCCTGCATATGTTTTTTAATTGTACACTGATCATTACTTGAGATGTGTTGCTTGAAATCATTACTTGATCAACATCCCAGTGCATGTCTGGTTTCATCTATTTTGCTTCAGTTTATTGTAGAAACTATTGAATGTATAACATAATATAGGACCGTATCATAGATAAATCCTTTTTCTTGCGTTGTGGTTGCAGATTGGTTGTGTTGGTTGAAATATCAATTACTACATTTATGCTGTGATTAGTTACGTTGATATTCTGATTTGTTAGCCTAATGTTAAATTTTTACATTCTCATCACATTACATAATTATTATGCAGACATCCATGTTCTATCTGCTTATCAGGCTTGTAACATTTTCTGCCCAACTTACTGAAAAACTTACATTTGCTATCTATGTTTGACCTGTCATTTCTTCTTGGTGTGCTTTGAACAATTCTACATTATTTTGATCAGTGCGATGCAGTGCACATTTCTAAGCCTAGCTTGATGAATGTTTTAGGTTGTGGTTTTTATTTGTTCACTTATCCAACCATGTACCTTGAAACTTCATATTCTGATATAAAAAAAATTACATATTTGTAATCCTTCACTTTTGCATCTATATTTTTGTGTTGTTACAGATATTATCATCTGTAGAAGGCATTCTTTTAATTTCCCATTCAATTGAAATCGTCACAGTTTGTCTAATAACATTTGTATTATATTTTTACAGTTGTATTTCCATAGTTAAGTTATTCCTTCTATAATTGGTTGAGGCTTGTGTATGTTTAGTAAGTTTATTTTTAGTTTAATGCATAAATAGTTTAAATTTATTGTGGGTACGTTTTAATATTCATTTTCAAGACAAATTTAAATACTGTTATTACTATTTTCACTATAGTCTCTTCCAAAACCCAAAAACCCATGTTTCTGTAAACAGACATTATTATGTTTTACCACATATTATTAGCTATTAATTTGTTTAACATGTCATAATGCATTACTTTGTTTTTGGCTTATGTCCAGCAATAAACAGAGTGTCTTTAACAGAGCTGCTGTGATAATATTTGGAACCTATTCCAATTCCCAACCTTATCAACATATATGTCTGAAATGAAATATGTTTAAATCTTTACATTGGATCAACGTTCTAGAACTAATGTTGTTTTCAACATTCTGGTTTTGTATTGTATGTGTTGTCATAAAATCTACACTTTGCAGGAAAACATCAATGAATTAGTATAAGCAATATTAAGCATACAATGAAATCAAAGACATTTACAAGTGACCATGCTCTGGAAATCTTGACAAGGTTAAACAATGACAGGAAGAAGATGAAGCAGTATTGTGATGTCACATTAAATGCTCAGTCTATTGCCTTTTCAGGACACAAATGTATCCTTGGCGTGTTTTCAACATTTTTCTCTAAAATGTTTTCAATAGAGATGAAAGAAAAGTATGAAGGAAAAGGAAACATCCAAGGAGTGACTGAAGAGACACTTGAAGCTGTTTTAAACTTCATTTACACTTGTGACATCACAATCACAAGTGAGAATGTGTACAATTTGATAGAAGCTTCTAATTATATGGAGGTTCCTCATTTGAAAGGGTTCTGTATGGAATTTTTGCTTGATGATATTGATGAAACAATTGTTTTGAGATTCGAGTTTATTCAAAACTGTACAATCTTGATAAACTTGTGGATAAAGCAAATGCTATAATGCCAACCATTTTGAAAACTTGATGAACATGAAGGAATTCAATGAGTTAGAATTCAAAGACGTGAAAGAACTGCTTGCATTGGAAGGTAAAAAAGTGACATCTGAAAAAGTTGTTTATGATGGAATGATTCAGTGGATAAAACATGATGTAAAGTCACGCAAACAACACTTAAATGAGCTGTTTGGTTTGGTGGAACTTGATAAATTATCTGCAGATTTTTTACAAGATGTTGTTGGTCAGGAAGAGTTAGTTAAAAATAACAAGGACTACTTTTTTATGTGTTTTCAATCAATGGCTTCTCAACTTCGGGTTCAACAACATAACCAAGCTATTGCTGAGCAGCAGAAAGAGGAAAGGTATTTACTTGCAGTTCAATGCAACTGCATGTGGAAGTATGATATTCTAAGCAAAAGAACAACTAATTTTCCACACACAACGTTTGATCATACTTATGGCTCAGCGTCAGCAGTCCATTATAAAAGGAAACTTTACGTAATTGGTGGTTGTTATAGCCCAGAAATGGAGAGTTTAGATTAGGATGATGTTGATTCAGGTTGGACCCAGTTGGCCAGTGCTAATGTGAAGAGAGATGGTGGTGCTTCAGTTGTTTTTGATAACTGTATTTATAATTGTGGCAGGTTATAAGTATGATGGATCGAATGACCTTTGGTCGCCACCTGGCCAATGTTATAACATTGAGACAGACCTATGGAGTAGAATGGATTATATGAACGAAAAACATGCATACTTTGCTCTAGTTTCTACCAATGAAGGAATGTATGCCATCGGGGGATCTTACGGAGTTGGTTCTTTGAATACAGTTGAATTTCACAATCCTCGTCAAGGTGGTTGGAAAGTGATTACCCCAATGAACTATGCAAGGCAAGGTGTGGCTGCTGTTATTCTAAATGACAAAATATATGCCATTGGAGGTCATTACGGTGGTGCTCTTAAATCTGTTGAACGGTTTGATCCACGCAATCAAACTTGGGACAATGTTCCAGACATGAATTTTGCAAGGTATTTTCATGGAGCTTGTGTTTTGAATGAAAAGATATACATTGCTGGTGGAGGGTCATCGGCTGTAGAAGTTTATGACCCAGATAAGAACCTATGGATCACTGAAGTTAGTGTGCCAGACTTTTCAAATCTACAAGGTATTGTTGCTATTTAGTGTTTACATAATGTATGCTTACCTTGATTTTGTATTTTTATGCCATGTGATCTATTTTGATTTTGTTTTCAAAGCCTCATCTCTTTAGTAGCAATAAAATTACAGATTTGTTACTATTACCAACTATTTTTGTCGTATAATTCATACAAAATTGGTTGCTTTACTGTGCAATTTGCAATTGTGCATTGTACTAAATATACAATTGTGTGTTTGTGTAAGCCTAGGTTCTTTTCTGCTTCAGTTTCAACAGAAACTTTTAGTTTCTTACAACAATGTTATATCAGAATAGGCTACCGTATGCTAAAATGTTTTATATAAATAGGCTGCATTTTATGAAAGCAGTTACTTAAACGTGTTTCCTTGGAGTATGTTCTGTTGTTCCATATGTTTTTCAATTGTGCACATCGTTATGAAATTGAAATCATTTCTTGTTGATCAACATTCCAGTGCATGTCTGGTTTCATTTACTTTGCTTTAGTTTAGTGTAGAAACTATTGAATGAATTATATAGGACCGTATCATAGAAAAAACCTTTTTCATGCGTTGTAGTTGCAAGATGGTTGAAATGTCAAAGTTTGGTACATTTATCCTGTGATTAGTTAGGTTGATATTTTGATTTGTTAGCCTAATATTAATTTTTACATTCTCATGACATTACATAATTATTGTGCAGACAACCATGACCTATCTGATTATCAGATAATTGTAACATTTTATGCCGAACTTACTGAAAAACTTACATTTGCTATCCATGCTTGACGTCTCATTTCTTTATGGTGTGCATTGAACAATCCTACATTTGATCAGTGCGATGCAGCGCACGTTTCTCAGCCTAGTTTGATGAATGTTTTAGGTTGTGGTTTTTATTTGTTCACTTATCCATTATCCAACCATGTACCTTGAAACTTCATATTTTGATAAAAAAAAATACATATTTGCATAGGCGTCGATTTTTTCTTAGAAGAGAGGAATTCTGGGTGGGCGAGAGTTTTCAAACAGATTTCATTGAATGTGTATGTTTGCGAATTCGCAATGGTTCATTCTTCGAAATGAGCATATTTTTACTTCGGCAAAAACGTTGCCGAGGCCAAACGGCAAAATTTGAAATTGCCTCGGCAATTACTGTGAATATTTAGTGGGAAAAGATTGTAGGTACTAAAACATGTAAAATGAGAAGCGAAAAATATACTAGAGTAGTCTATTACGAACGCATTGTTTGATTTGTTGTGATGTAATAATACCAAAAGTAGCGATAAAGCGAGCAACAAGATGCGCACGCTGTTACGGCAATTCACATTAAAAAACTCACGAGGAGGGGAAAGTAAGTTAATTTTGGGTTGATTTAACGTTCGAGTCAGCACAAATCGATTTAATTTTTCCGGCGGGTTATATTGCGTAACAACAATGCCCAATAAGAAATTTACGTTTGTTTTACATTAATTCGACATCTAGCGATGTTGAATTATCATAAAATAACGTGAATTACTCAACCAGGTACAGGTAACATATTAATAGCTCCCTGCGAGAAGATCGCCTCGATTTGTGTAAGCTTATAAGCCAACATAATGTCGGCACAATTGGGACACTGCGAGCAACACAAAGTCTGTTTGATGAACTAGTCAGAATCGGTATCATCAGATGCTGTATCAGCTGGACGAGATAACGGAAAGCGAGGCGCAACAAGGAGTAGATGCTTACAATAATTTGACGTCTACTGGAGTTAAATCAATGCAAATAGCAGGCCTTGAAACAACTTTTTTTTCCGGCGCGGCCAAATGTGTTCGACTGAAGCAAGCTGTTCGGCGCCAATCACAAGCACATGGCGCCCATCGGAACTTCGACAATTAGCACATTTTTACTTCGGCAGAAGCGAAAAATATACTAGAGTAGTCTATCACGACCGCACTGTTTGATTTGTTGTGATGTAATAATGCCAAAAGTAGCTATAAGACGAGCTACAAGATACGCACGTGGCACGCTGTTGCAGGAATTCATGTTAAATAACTCACGGGGAAAAGTAAGTTAATTTTGGGTTGATTCAACGTTCGAGTCAGCACAAATCGATTTAATTTTTCTGCTCGGTTATATTGCGTAACAACAATGCCCAATAAGAAAGTTACGTTTGTTTTACATTAATTCGACATCTAGCAACGTTGAATTATCATAAAATAACGTCAATTGCTCAACCAGATACAGGTAACAAATTAATAGCTCCCTGCGAGAAGATTGCCTCGATTTACGTATACACTAACATAATTTCGGCACAATTGGGATACTGCGAACAACACAAAGTCTGTTGATAAAGAACTAGCTGTCAGAATCGGAATCATCAGATGCTGTATCGGAACACGAGGTTGTCGCGTCATCACTGGAATCAGACACATCAAGAGGCTCATAGCTTGGCTGTAAATCTATACCGTCTTTGCCGTTCGCAATGAAGCGTCCACGTTTTGCGGCTTTCGGGCTTTGATACCAATCCGCACGCTTCTTTCTTTTTCATAAAGATCCTTCAGGGTGTTGACTAGGGAATAAATCTATGCTGTGCCATAACGACTGGGAGGAATGTTTAACCCTAACATTACAAGCGCTCGTGTGGCCTCGGCATTTTCATTGCCGACGCTAATGCGCCATTTGCCGACGCTAATTTCGAAGACTGAATATATCGCATCAATAAAGTGTATTGTGATGTCACTTGCATCCAGCTTATCGTCAGACATCAGCTGCTTGATCACTCAATAATGTTAACAATTCAAGCATATACAGGGTGTATTGTGATTTATCGAGTGATTTAACTCTTTTCTAGTCCTTTGTGATTATAAGTGGCAAAGTACTACTACTTTATTTACAAGGCCGCTTGTGTAAAATTTTCTCGGAACTTCATGACGGACAATGCGGCCGACGGAAGGGCGAGACCCGGCGGACAAAATGTCGGTTTTTGTAGGTTAATCGCGGCGATGGCCGCGTTCAGTTTCGAGGCCTGAATTATAGGGTGATATTTTTATAAAAGATTCTCCCAGCTGGGCACGTGTCTAAGCGCCGGCGAAGTAGGAAGTAACCCAAATAAAACATCCAGCAATAGTAAGATTGAATCAACATTCTAGTCTGGTGTAGTCTAAGAAAATTAGTTTTTTACAAATAATTGTAACGAACACTTCATAAGTGGCATGAAAACAGGGTGGGCGAAACATATTTTGCCCACCCTCGTTTCACGGCAGGGTGGGCGTCGCCCACCCTGCCCACCCTATTTCGACGCCTATGCATATTTGTAATCCTTCACTTTTGTATCTATATTTTTGTGCTGTAACATATTATCATCTGTAGAAGGCATTCTTTTAATTTGTAATTTTCCATTCAATTGAAATCGTCACAGTTTGTCTAATAAGTTTTGTATTACATTTTCACAGTTGTATTTCCATAGTTAAGTTATTCCTTGTATATAATTGGTTGAGGCTTGTGTATGTTTAGTAAGTTTATTTTTAGTTTAAAACATAAATAGTTTAAATTTATTGTAGGTACGTTTTATTATTCATTTGACAACTTTAAATACTGCTATCACTATTTTCACTATAGTTTCTTCCAAAACCCAATAACTCATGTTTCTGTAAACAGACATACGTTTTACCAGATATTATTAGCTATTAATTTGTTTAACAATATCATAATGCACTACTTTGTTTTTAGCTGATGCCCAGCATTAAACAGAGTGTCTTCAACAAAGCTGATGTGATAATATTTGGAACCTATTCCAATTCCCAACCTTATCAACATAATATGTCTGAAATGAAATATGGTTAAATCTTTACATTGGATCAACGTTCAAGACCTAATGTTGTTTTCAACATTCTGGTTTTGTATTTTATGTGTTGTCATAAAGTCTACAATCTACATTTTACAGGTAAACATTAATGAATTAGTATAAGCATTAAGCATACTATGAAATCAAAAACATTTACAAGTGACCATGCTATGGAAATACTGACAAAGTTAAACAATGACAGGAAGAAGATGAAGCAGTATTGTGATGTCACGTTAAATGCTGAGTCTATCACTTTTTCTGGACACAAATGTATCCTTAGCGTGTTTTCAACTTTTTTCTCTAAAATGTTTTCAATAGAGATGAAAGAAAAGTATGAAGGAAAAGGAAACATCCAAGGAGTGACTGAAGAGACACTTGAAGCTGTTTTAAACTTCATTTACACTTGTGACATCACAATCACAAGTGAGAATGTCTACAATTTGATAGAAGCTGCTAATTATATGGAGGTTCCTCATTTAAAAGAGTTTTGTATGGAATTTTTGCTTGATGAAGTTGATGAAACCAATTGTCTTGAGATTCGAGCATATTCAAAATTGTGCAATCTTAATAAACTTGTGGATATAGCAAATGCCATAATAGTCAACCATTTTGAAAACTTGATGAACATGAACGAATTCAATGAGTTAGAGTTCAAGGATGTGAAAGATCTACTTGCATTGGAAGATAAAAAAGTGACATCTGAAAAAGTTGTTTATGATGGAATGATTCAGTGGATAAAACATGATGTAAAGTCACGCAAACAACACTTAAATGAACTTTTTTGTTTCTTGAAACTTGATAAATTATCTGCAGATTTTTTGCAAGATGTTGTTGGTCAGGAAGATTTAGTAAAAAATAACAAGGACTGCTTATTGACGTGTTTTCAATCAATGGCTTCTCAACTTCGGGTTCAACAACATAACCAAGCTATTACTGAGCAACAGAAAGCAGAAAGGTGTTTCCTTGCATTTCCAGGCAACTGCATGTGGAAGTATGATGTCAGAAGCACAAAGACAAATACTAATCTTCTACAAACAACAATTGATCATACTTATGGCTCAGCAGTTCATTATAAAAGGAGAGTTTACGTAATTGGTGGTCGTGATGGCCCAGAAATGGAGAGTTTAGATTTGGATGATGTTGATTCTGGTTGGACTCAGTTGGCCAGTACTAATGTGAAGAGAGATGGTGGTGCTTCAGTTGTTTTTGATAACTGTATTTACAATTGTGGAGGTAATAATTTTGATGCATTGAAGGGCCTTTTGTCGCCACCTGGCCAATGTTACAACATTGAGAACGACCGATGGAGTAGAATGGATGATATGAACGAAAAACATGCATATTTTTCTCTAGTTTCTACCAATGATGGAATATATGCCATCGGAGGTTATAATGGAGCTGCTGATTCTAATACAGTGGAATTTCACGACCCTCGTCAAGGTAGTTGGAAAGTGATTACCCCAATGAACTATGCAAGGCAAGGTGTGGCTGCTGTTGTTCTAAATGACAAAATATATGCTATTGAAGGTCATTGCGGTGGTGCTCTTAAATCTGTTGAACGATTTGATCCACGCAATCAAACTTGGGACAATGTTCCAGACATGAATGTTGCAAGGTATTTTCATGGAGCTTGTGTTTTGAATGAAAAGATATACGTTGCTGGTGGAGGGTTATCGGCTGTAGAAGTTTGTGACCCAGATAGGAACCTGTGGATCACTGAAGCTAATGTACCAGAATTTTCAAATATACAATTTATTGTTGCCATTTAATGTTTACATGTGCTTACCTTAATTTTGTATTTTTATGCCTTGTCATCTTTTTAAATTTTGTTTTCAAAGCTTCATCTCTTTATTAGCAATAAAATTACAGATTTGTTACTATTACCAACTATTTTGGTAGTATGGTTCATACAAAATTGGTTGCTTTACTGTGCATTGTACTAAATATACAATTGTATTAGGCCTATATGTTCTTTCCTGCTTTATTTTTATCAGAAACTTTTTAGTTTCTCACAACAATGTTATATCAGAATAGGCTACCGTATGCTAATATGTTTCATATAAATAGGCGTTATATTAAAGCAGTTACTTAAACGTGTTTCCTTGGAGAGTGTTCTGTTGTTTGTTGAAATTTCCATATGAATTTTAATGTGCACTGATCATTATGAAATCATTACTTGAGATGTGTTATCAACAGGGTTGTCGGTATTTTACCCAACCCAAAAAAACCCGGGTGGATTTTTGAAAAAAATCTCACTTAAAAAAAACCCATAAAAAACCCAAAGCATCATATTTGTGCAATTTTTATCAGAAAATTGAAAAAATGAACCAAAGTACTACAAGGTACTTAAAACAAACTTCAAATTAGGACTTAAGGATGTGATTGTGAAGGAAATTTCCAAGGATAAATTGAAAACACAGTGGATATTTCTGTACACAAAAATCATTAATGCCACTTTGTACTACACTAAAACTCATTTATGCAAGAAGGCCTCATAGTTAAACAGCCCAAGTGCATTATTTTATTGAGTTATGCCAGCATGTACTGGAAGTGAGAGGCACTTCATTGGTAAAAAGTAGTATTTGAGGTGAAATAAGCATGAATCTACCTTTTTTGCATCTTTTTTAAATAAAACCCCTAAAAAAAACCATGCGGGTTGGGCTTTTTTAAAAAACTCGGGTTTTTCTCAACCCTGGTTATCAACATCCCAGTGCATGTCTGGTTTCATTTACTTTGCTTCAGTTTATTGTAGAAACTATTGAATGTATAATACAGGACAGGGCTTCCCAAACTTTTTTGCTCTCGACCCCTTTTAATTTCCTAAAATGTTTCGCGGCCCCTTACGATTAAAACGACAAGCAGTGCGAAATATATCATACATTTGTGATATTTATTGAAAAGCTTAAAACTAACGAAAACCAAAAACAATTTACCGGCACTCGGTTCAGTTTGTTTTTATTTTTGTTAATTTCTGACCATCACAACGCAGCCTATAACTAGCCTACTGGCCCGGCTCAAGATCACGCGGCGCTGGTTCGGCTCTCAGGGTGTGCGCTTGAGCAACGCATTTCAGGACTGCTCTCTATTCAGCGGCACCTAGTGAATGGAATAATTCCCTAGCAACAATACTTCAACAATCGGAAAACTTTACTCTGTCAATCTCGGTAACCGGCCCTGCGTCAAGAGTCTCTACAAGTATGCGAAACTGCCAGGAATAACCTATCAAGGCTTTGTCAGTCCAAGGATAAAGATTCAAAACCAACCAAAACAAAAAAGCAAACACATTTATTCAGTGTGATGGATGTGACTGCCTTCTGCTACAATGCAAGTCCACCCGTGGCTCAATGTTAGTTAAAGCTGGTCTCAAGACGGTTTCAATGTTGCTTAGGTTAGAACGGTAGGCGAAGTGAGAACGTTTCAGATAAATCATTTTCAAAGTATAATTTCCAGATGTTCAATTTTTTGATGAACGCATCAATTTTACTGCTAATTTGCATTCATCAAATGCTGGCATTTGCACAACAATCTAACCTCTTAGTGTAATTTATTAAGTTAAGAATCGATTTCGCTATAGTAATAGCATCTTCAGCTAGCACATGTAAAAAAAGAAGAAAATTTGAAAAATACGTAAAACGAACAAATAAAGCAAACTCCGATGTTATCAACACGCATAAAAATTATATTTTAAATAGATGGTTACATAATATTAAAATCAAAACCTGCAAGCCTAAATCTTAACTAATGTTCTCCCACGATTTCCAACAATATTCTGGTACAAAATTCAAGAAATACATTAACCTGATCATCCGTCTAGTAAATTACAACAGTTTAAGAAGGCGAATACAAAGAAAAAACGCAATTTAGTTTCAGTCCATTGCCGTAAGTTTATATCGATAAAGCGTCAATAAAGAATAAGTGTAAATGGGCATCCATCTAGTAAATTACGACAGTTCAACAAGACGAATACAAAGAAAAACGCAATTTAATTTCAGTCCATTGCCATAAGCTTACATAGACAAAGCGTCAAAAAAGAATACGTTTAAATGGGCATAGTTGAAGAATCTATACCACAGGGGTCGGAGGTTGCTGATGACATGGGATTTAAGTGGTTGGTCGAATCAGTTTCTGTATGTTTATGGTGGCTTTGATTGTATGTAACCATTTATCTTCAGCGATGTTTAAATAATGTTTGCTGGGTTGTTCAGCGAAAGTAACGACAAAGCAGTCTGCCAGAGCTGGTTTCTTTTTGAGTTCAATATTGTGGAGTTTCGCATAATGTTTCAATAATGCTGCTTTGTCACCGGATTTATCAAAGTAATTAAAACTGTTCCAAATAGATCTATGTGTGGCCCAACGTGTGGAAAATTTTGTCATGGTTTGTCCTACATAGTGTTCGTGACATATGGTGCACGTTGCAATGTATATCCCGTAATTTTGGCAAGTTAATTTTTGTTTGAGATTGTATGTTTTGTTGAGTTTACATTTAATAGAGGTGCATTCTTTTACCATAGGCTTATGCGCTCCATGGTTACCACACAGTGCACATTTGCCGCATGGTTTGGAGTAGCCATTGGTTGGTGTTACTGCATTCAGGGCAATTTTTTTGTATTTTGTGAGTAAATTTCCCAGCGTGCTTGGCTTTTTATATGTCATCATTTGATTGGGCTGTAGTTTTTTCTCTGCGTTGGTGGTCTTGAGTAAATTAGGAAAAGATGTAGGCCAGATTACTCTGTGGGCTTTGGTTGCATTTTTTTCTGTGGGTTTAGGTATCCGTTCTGTCCATTTTTTCAGCAAGTTGAATTTTTTCTTTGATAAGTTTTTGGGGAAAATTTGATTTCAAAGCCTTGTTTTTAAGATGTTCAAGTGCTGCAGTGTAGTCGTGTTGTGTTTCATTCAATCTCCTGAGTCGTAATGCTTCTCCATGTAATGCTTCTCCATGTATGATCAATTTTAGATTTCAATGCAAAATCTTGATGTTTTCTTCTAGGAGGGACAAATTAAATTTGTTTAGTTTTTCAAGCAAATCTGACATTTGATATAATTTCAAAAGCTAGATGTGGACCAAGACTAAATTTTATTCTGTTGGAAAAATCACAATTTTAGCTTTAAACGTTAATTGGCTAGCCATTAGCTATGACTTTTGAAAACCACCTCACTTCACGATGCAGTAAAAGAGCTTTTAACTTAGATTCCATTTCACCTCGCGACTCTTAGTAAAGTTAATAACTGTCACAGCACTCGCATAGAAGTGTTAATATGCAGTTCTGCGGACCCTGAAGTTCATTAAACGACCCCTTAAGGGGTCACGACCCCCAGTTTGGGAAGCCCTGATATAGGACCTTATCATAGATAAAATCTTTTTCATGCATTGTAGTTGCAGATTGGTTGTGTTGGTTGAAATGTCAAAATTTATTACATTTATGCTGTGATTAGTTACGTTGATATTCTGATTTGTTAGCCTAATGTTAAATGTTTACATTCTCATGACATTACATAATTATTATGCAGACAACCATGTTCTATCTGATTATCAGATTTGTAACAGTTTCTGCCCAACTTACTGAAAAACTCACATTTGCTATCTATGCTTGACCTGTCATTTCTTTTTGGTGTGCTTTGAACAATCCTACATTATTTTGATCAGTGCGATGTAGTGCACATTTCTAAGCCTAGTTTGATGAATGTTTTAGGTTGTGGTTTTTATTTGTTCACTTATCCATTATCCAACCATGTACATTGAAACTTCATATTCTGATTTAAAAATATGCAAATTTGTAATCCTTCACTTTTGTATGTATATTTTTGTGTGGTTACAAAATACAGATGTTATCATCTGTAGAAGGCATTCTTTTAATTTGTAATTTTCCATTCAATTGAAATCGTCACAGTTGGTCTAATAAGTTTTGTATTACATTTTCACAGTTGTATTTCCGTAGTTAGGCTAAGTTATTCCTTCTATAATTGGTTGAGGCAGCTTGTGTATGCTTAGAAAGTTTATTTTTAGTTTAAAAGATAAATAGTTTAAATTTATTGTTGGTACGTTTTATTATTTATTTGACAACTTTAAATACTGCTATTACTATTTTCACTATAGTCTCTTCCAAAACCCAATAACCCATGTTTCTGTAAACAAACATACGTTTCCCCAGATATTATTAGCTATTAAACTGTTCAACGATGTCATAATGCACTACGGTACTTTGTTTTTGGCTGATGCCCGGCAATAAACGGAGTGTCTTTAACAGATCTGCTGTGATAATATTTGGAACCTATTCCAATTCCCAACCTTATCAACAATCAACACATATGTCTGAAATGAAATATATTTAAATCTTTGGGTCTGCTACTGTTCGGTGAGTCCGATTCGGTGAGAGCCTTTTAGGTGAGAACCTTTTTCGGAGAGTTCCCTATTCGGTGATTTTTTAAAAACTTTTTTGAAATTTATTGGTTACCGTAGCCTAATTATCATTGCCGTTTTTACATCGTTTTAACGTCGCTAAACGTTGAAATAAGACCCGTAACCCCTAACCCATCACCTTAACCCTAACCCTTAATCCTTACCCATAACCCTAACCTTAACCCCTAACCCTAAAACGGCAATGATAATTGAATACGTGAATTCAAAAAGGGCCCAATTCCACATTTTGCCAATTTTCACTTTTTTGTGTTTTTCTCCTCTTCTTGGTGTCCTCTACATGATGCGTGCAAAAACAGCCGATTTACTATAACCAAAACGTGAAAAATGCTCGGTCAATATTTCTACTGAATGCAACAAGGGCCCAACTGGAGGAATTGGGCCCTTGTTGCATTCAGTCAGCTAAAGCGAAAACAATGTTGGCTTTGTGTAGTCTGCCGGACTTTGCTCGTGGGACTTTTACAGCTGTAGCTAAATATAGCAACAGCTTACTATTTATGTATTAAACATTATTTTTGCATTTTTAGATTACTTTCCTTTGAATAAAGATTAGTAATATTAGAATTGGCAGCACTAGTTTAGTTTGTCATGCAGTCTACTGGTCTGTGGTACTGGTAGAGTAGCCCACAGCATCAGCCTTGTCGTTATACAGTAGCCTACGGTAGCCTTCAGTTTATCTCTGAATAAAAAAGGTAATTCCTATGAAGATGTCTGAACCAACAGTTACTGATGCAACTTGTGAAGAAGCTAGTGAAGTAAGAGGAAGAAAAAGAATGGGGTCGGAATGCTGCTAAAAAAATGAGGGCTGAAGGGAAAAGTTACACCAATAGCAAAGGAAAGAAGATCGATGCTAGAAAAACTGGAAACAACTGCAGGTATAATAACTTAATTTCTGTAGCAAAGAACAACTTATTTTTTATGGTTGAGTTTTTAGTTTTACGCTAGGCCTAGCCTATAGCTTACTTAACATTACAGTAACTTACGTAGGCCTATGTCATGGACTTCTAAATAGTAGCATCTGGACTGAAAACTTAGTGGGCAACAGTAGGCCAAACAGTTGGTACAACAGTTGGCCAACAATGGGCCGACAGCCAAGTAACTAACCCTGTTGGCCAACTGTAAGTTTCCAGTCCAGATGCTACTATTTAGAAGTCCATGCCTATGTGTTTAATTTGGTCTTTCCTTTCGGTACTGGTAATCAGTTTCAGCAATATTTTTTTATTCTAGTTGTGCTTATGTATCATGGTATAGCCTTTCATGCAGCTATTAAGTACCGGTATCTTTAACTGTCACTACAGTAGGCTACTATTTGTTGGCACTGATAGGCTAAAGTGTTTGTTATTCTTTTATTAGATGCAAATAAAGATGCATTATTGGGCTAACTGATGCCACAAAATGTTGGATACCAAGGAACCACACCAAAGAACAAAAGAGGGAAGAATGGCAAACAGATTACTAAAAGTGATGATATCAAGCTGAAAATCGATACTCATATTTGCAGCTTCCCCTACCGGGTGTCTCACTATGGTGGTCACGGGAACAAAAGGCGCTATCTTGGGTCTGACCTCAATGTCCTTAAGATGTATACTTTGTTTCTCGAGACACATTATCCACAACATTATGCTGAGTACAAAGATGGTAAAGACCCACAAAAGCTAGACTGTGAAGTGAAGTATCAGTACTATTATGAGTACTACAAACTAAATTTCAACTATGGCTTTGGGAGACCAAAGACAGATGTATGCACAGTGTGTGCTGAGCATGAAGCAAACATAAAGCTTGAATCAAACGCTGCCGCTCAGAGAGCACTGAAAGTCAAACTTGATATACCGGTACACAAGCGAAAAGCCAAAGAATTCTTTACGCCACTGAAAGAAAAACTGCACTGGTGAAAGACCAAGAGGACACAGAGTGTCTGTGTTTTGATTTTAAGCAAAATATGCCATATCCACACATTGCAACAGGAGATGTGTTTTATAGCCGGCAGCTGTCGTTATTTGTTTTTGGTATACATTTGGCAAAAACTGGTAAAAGTCGAATATATACCTGGCCTGAAACAGAGGCTAGAAGGGGTGCAAATGAGGTCTTGAGCTGCCTTCATGACTACATCACTAATTACCTTGATGCAAATGCACGCAAATTGCATGTATTTACCGATGGGTGTCGCGGCCAAAACCACAACAATACCATGGTGCAATACCTGCATACTTTAGTATTGAATGGCAGATTTGACTCTGTTACACACCGTCTGCCCATGCGCGGTCACAGTTACCAACCATGTGACCGACAGTTTGGCATTATCGAGAGGATGCAGAGAAGACGAGACCATGTGGAGTTGTACTCCGGATGGAACGAAATGATACGCGAGCGTTTCCAGCTAACCGTCATGAAAGGAAATCAAATGAAAGATTTCAAAGCTGCACTTGGTTAATGCTACAAAACCAACGTGAAGGACTGGAAAATAACACAGTACAAAGTTTTTAACTATGATGCTCCTAACAAGCTACAAATCGTAACCTCTACAGATATGAATGAAACAATCGAACAAAAGTTTCGCCTTTTAAAGCCAGCATTCACCCGGGTGGAATACCCCACTGAACCCCTACACAGTGGTCCATGTTCAGTTAATCCTAAGAAAGTAAAAGATGTGCAGTCACTGGCACGATATCTGGGAGAAGAGGGAAGAGAATACATGAAGACCTTGAATACGCACATGCCTCACGGTGAACCTGAAGAAAAGTCCGATTATGAAGAGTGACCATGACTTTGAAATGTTGTAAACATTGCTGCATGATAGTTTTGCCTTTCTCTGTGTAGTTGAATCAATCTTATTATATTCTGTGCCCATTTTCTTATTAATAAAATAGTCAAAAAAGAGTTGGTAGCACATACAATCTTGTTGATTTGTAAAAGGGCCCAATTTTGGTGAATTAACTTCCCCACAGTTTCGTAGCAGAACCTCCCCCTGATGAAATTTTCATGCTTATTACCAGGCCTGGAAAAAATGTGGAATCCGGGAATGACGTTCCCGGGAAATTTGCCGGTTCGCGGGAAATTTTTACCGTAAGAATCACGTTACTAACGTCTTCATACGAGCGTCGCAAATGCGTATTTACAAGAAACGTTATTTACGAAATAAAGTTTGGTATTGTGATGTCATAATTGTAAATTCCAGTATACCAATGGTAGGCCACTAGGCCTACTGCTATTTTGCATTCATCAAATGCTGGCGTTTGCACAACGGGAAAAAATTTAGCAGTCAATAGATGCTTTTAGCAGATTAGCCTTCGCAGTGAAAGTGTTAATTTAATTTCTCAGCGGGAAGTTTTTCCTTTCTATCCACTTAGGGTCGGCGTTTTCCCTTACGTCATGGTGCCATGCCAACGGCGTTTTGTTTTTTTGCAAATTTTTTTGTTGGCATTTCGACTGTAATATGAATTCAACGTGTCCAGGCCTTGAATCAACGTGGAAAGACTCATTGAATAGCCAGTTTGAACTGAATTTCTCAAACCTGCGTGTAAACACACCAGCTTTTTCCATACGAAGCAAAACCATAACGATGATTTATTGAACCCAAACTATTTCTGATAACAGAAGCTTTAGGGAATTCACCGAGGCGATACAAGCTGTATACGACCGTAAACATTGTTCCAAAGTTAAGCAACAAAAATTTGCGTGTATAGACGCTTGCCCGGTGACGCAAGCAAAACGCGCCCGCGTTGCCGATGCTATGCGGCTATTCGACTGCTCGTGTTGGCGTTATTATTACTATTTGCATAACTCAAGTTAGCCCTATATTCACTTCAGTTCAGCGTGTATTTTCAATAATTCTTGGTGATAAACTAATGGCAGCTACGCCAACGTTTACATCAAAGCTTCCGATTAGGTGTGGCTATTGCTGGGTGTCTATGCGAAGGGACAGACTTAGCGAACATACCCGTCAGCAACATCGAGGTTTTCCTATTAAAGAATATGGTCAAATAAGACGGAAATGTTTTCGGATATGGTCAAACAAAACGGAAATGTTTTCTTCATCAACTCGGAAAAGACCACATCCCCAAGACAAGGAGAACAATCAAGGACAACAACAAAAACAACAAACGAAACAGGTGTTATTGCTAGTAGTAAAGAAGTCGAAGACAGTGACGTCGAGTTATTGGAAGCGCAACCCACGGAAATCGTAACAACGGACAACCAGCCTGAAACACGTCATCTTACAATTGGAGCTGAATCGCAAAATAATTCTGAAATGAACGAAAAGCTAGACAAGATACTCGATAAACTCACAGAAATGAAATTGTTAGCAGACAAGTCAACGCAATCTCGCCCAATTGCTGCAATAAAATCTGGAATATACGACGAAGTTTCTGCTGTAAAAATATTACTTCAAAGTAGTAAATCTATTCAAAGAGTAAGCGAAATTGCGAAACTTACTGTGGATGTAGACAACAACATTTTAATATGTGATTCTTGTTCTACCGACATCAGTGTTAGAGTTCGATGTGGTGCTGGAGTATTTTATTACGACTTTTCACTTGGAATTGACTTTGCCGACAATAACCAGCCAGTTGGTTTTACTAAAAAAAATCCATAGCAAGACACATAGCTGCAGATGCGCACCAAGAAAATTTGATTCGCATTACGGTTGTCAAGTACGTAACAAGCGGCTCGTGATGGCGTATTGTTTCATGACATTCACACGGTGGTCAGTGAGTCAGTGGATCTAATTTATAAGCATGCGGCGTCTAATTTATTATACCTATTGTTGTTCCAATTTATTCCGATCAACGTGGGCATATCAGGCACAAACAGTGCGTCATGCCTGCTTACGAATAAAATACGATACCAAGATTGTTTATTGGAACTATGAAGCTACAGATGGCCATCTATAATATATTTTTGCGTGAGGTTTTTCGCCAGAAAACGTGTAAATGTGTAATTATGACGTCATTATCGTGATTGTAAACCACGGGAAATTTTTTCACAAAAAAACAGATTCCCGGGAAGCCAAGCATTTTTTCCAGCCCTGCTTATTACTACTTACCAGTATATCTAAACATATAACCAATATTGAAGTTCCAGCACTAAGATAAATGGCAGTAAAAAATAAAACGCGTTTATCTCAAAATCACATTTCTGGTAATTGGGCCCTTATTGAATTCATGTATTCAATTAGGCTATGGTACACGTTAATTTAAAAAAAAATTACCGAATAGGGCTCTCATCGAAAAAGGCTCTCACCGAATAGGGAACTCACCGAAACGGGCCATTCCATAAATCTTTACATTGGATCAATGTTCAAGAACTAATATTGTTTTCAACATTCTGGTTTTGTATTTTATGTGTTGTCATAAAATCTACATTTTACAGGTAAAAATTAATGAATTAGTAGGCTATAAGCATACAATGAAATCAAAGAAATTTACAAGCAACCATGCTCTGGAAATCTTGACAAGGTTAAACAATGACAGGAAGAAGATGAAGCAGTATTGTGATGTCACATTAAATGCTGAGTCTAATGCTTTTTCTGGACACAAATGTATCCTTAGCGTGTTTTCAACATTTTTCTTTAAAATGTTTTCAATAGAGATGAAAGAAAAGTATGAAGGAAAAGGAAATATCCAAGGAGTGACTGAAGAAACACTTGAAGCTGTTTTAAACTTCATTTACACTTGTGACATCACAATCACAAGTGAGAACGTGTACAATTTGATAGAAGCTGCTAATTATATGGAGGTTCCTCATTTGAAAGAGTTTTGTATGGAATTTTTGTTTGATGAAGTTGATGAAACCAGTTGTCTCCAGATTCGAGCATATTCAAAACTGTACAATCTTAATAAACTTGTGGATAAAGCAAATGCTATAATAGCCAACCATTTTGAAAACTTGGTGAACATGCAGGAATTTAATGTGTTAGAATTCAAAGACGTGAAAGAACTACTTGCATTGGAAGATAAAAAAGTGACATCTGAAAAAGTTGTTTATAATGGAATGATTCAGTGGATTAGGCATGATATAGAAACACGCAAACAACACTTAAATGAACTGTTTGGTTTGTTGGAACTTGATCAATTATCTGCAGATTTTTTACAAGATGTTGTTGGTCAGGAAGAGTTAGTTAAAAATAATAAGGACTGCTTGTTGATGTGTTTTCAATCAATGGCTTCTCGATTTCGAGTTCAACAACATAACCAAGCTATTACTGAGCAACAGAAAGCAGAAAGGTATTTCCTTGCATTTCAAGGCAACTGTGTGTGGAAGTATGATGTCATAAGCCTGAAGACAACAACTAATCTTCTACAAACAACATTTGATCATACTTATGGCTCAGCAGTCCATTATAAAAGGAAAGTATACGTCATTGGTGGTTGTTGTAGCCCAGAAATGGAGAGTTTAGATTTGGATGATGTTGATTCAGGTTGGACTCAGTTGGCCAGTGCTAATGTGAAGAGAGAAGGTGGTGCTTCAGTTGTTTTTGATAACTGTATTTACAATTGTGGAGGCAGTAACTATGATGCATTAAATGACCAGGCTTTGTCTCCACCTGGCCAATGTTACAACATTGAGAACGACCAATGGAGTAGAATGGATGATATTATGAACAAAAAACATACATATTTTGCTCTAGTTTCTACCAATGATGGAATATATGCCATCGGAGGTCATAATGGAGCTGCTGATACTAATACAGTGGAATTTCACGACCATCGTCAAGGTGGTTGGAAAGTCATTACCCCAATGAAATATGCAAGGCAAGGTATGGCTGCTGTTGTTCTAAACGACAAAATATATGCCATTGGAGGTCATTACTGTGGTGCTCTGAAATCTGTTGAACGATTTGATCCACGCAATCAAACTTGGGACAATGTTCCAGACATGAATTTTGCAAGGTACTACCATGGAGCTTGTGTTTTGAATGGAAAGATATACGTTGCTGGTGGATCGTCATCGGCTGTAGAAGTTTATGATCCAGATAGGAACCTATGGATGACTGAAGCTAATGTACCAGACTTTTCAAATGTACAATTTATTGTTGCTATTTAGTGTTTACATGTGCTTACCTTGAATTTGTATTTTTATGCCATGTCATCTTTTTTAATTTTGTTTTCAAGGCTACATCTCTTTAGTAGCAATAAAATTACGGATTCATTACTATTACTATTTTGGTCGTATATGGTTCATACAAACTTGGTTGCTTTACTGTGCATGTTACTAAATATACAATTGTATAAGCCTAGGTTCTTTCCTACTTCAGTTTCATCAGAAAATTTTTAGTTTCTTACAACAATGTTATATCAGAACAGGCTACCATATGCTAAAATGTTTTATATAAATAGGCTGCATTTGATAAAAGCGGTTTATTGTACTTTGCTTCAGTTGATTGTGGAAACTATTGAATGTACGGTATATAATATATAATATAGGACCGTATCATAGATAAAACCTTTTTCATGCATTGTAGTTGCAGGTTGGTTGTGTTTGTTGAAATGTTAAAATTTAGTACATTTATGCTGTGATTAATTATGTTGATATTCTTTTTTGTTTGCCATATGTTAAATTTTTACATTTTCATGACATTACATAATTATCATGCAGACAACCATGACCTATCTGATTATCAAATTTGTAACATTTTCTGCCGAACTCACTGAAAAACTTACATTTGCTATCTATGCTTGACGTCTCATTTCTTTATGGTGTGCATGTGCATTGAACAACCCTACATTTGATCAGTGCGATGCACCGCACGTTTCTAAGCCTAGTTTGATGAATGTTTTTGGTTGTGGTTTTTATTTGTTCACTTATCCAACCATGTACCTTGAAACTTCATATTCTGATATAAAAAAAATACAAATTTGTAATTTTCCATTCAATTGGAATCGTCACAGTTTGTCTAATAAGTTTTGTATTACATTTTCACAGTTGTATTTCCATAGTTAAATTATTTCTTCTTTAATTGGTTGAGGCTTGTGTATGTTTAGTAAGTTTATTTTTAGTTTAAAACATAAATAGTTTAAAATAATTTTAGGTAGTAGGTACCGTACGTTTTATTATTCATTTGACAACTTTAAATACTGCTATCGCTATTTTCACTATAGTCTCTTCCAAAACCCAATAACTCATGTTTCTGTAAACAGACATACGTTTTACCAGATATTATTAGCTAATAATTTGTTTAACAATGTCATAATGCACTGCTTTGTTTTTAGCTGATACCCAGCATTAAACAGAGTGTCTTCAACAAAGCTGCTGTGATAATATTTGGAACCTATTCCAATTCCCAACCTTATCAACATAATATGTCTGAAATGAATTATGTTTAAATCATTACATTGGATCAGCGTTCAAGAACTAATGTTGTTTTCAACATTCTGGTTTTGTATTTTATGTGTTGTCATAAAGTCTACATTTGACAGGTAAACATTAATGAATTAGTACAAGCATTAAACATACAATGAAATCAAAAACATTTACAAGTGACCATGCTATGGAAATACTGACAAGGTTAAACAATGACAGGAAGAAGATGAAGCAGTATTGTGATGTCACATTAAATGCTGAGTCTAATGCTTTTTCTGGGCACAAATGTATCCTTGGCGTGTTTTCAACATTTTTCTTTAAAATGTTTTCAATAGAGATGAAAGAAAAGTATGAAGGAAAAGGAAATATCCAAGGAGTGACTGAAGAGACACTTGAAGCTGTTTTAAACTTCATTTACACTTGTGACATCACAATCACAAGTGAGAATGTCTACCATTTGATAGAAGCTGCTAATTATATGGAGGTTCCTCATTTAAAAGAGTTTTGCGTGGAATTTTTGTTTGATGAAATTGATGAAATCAATTGTCTCCAGATTCGAGCATATTCAAAACTGTACAATCTTAATAGACTTCTGGATAAAGCAAATGCTATAATAGCCAACCATTTTGAAAACTTGATGAACATGAAGGAATTCAATGATTTAGAATTCAAAGACCTGAAAGAACTACTTGCATTGGAAGATAAAAAAGTGACATCTGAAAAAGTTGTGTATGATGGAATGATTCAGTGGATTAAGCATGATATAGAAACACACAAGCAACACTTAAATGAACTGTTTGGTTTGTTGAAACTTGATCAATTATCTGCAGATTTTTTACAAGATGTTGTTGGTCAGGAAGAGTTAGTGAAAAATAACAAGGACTGCTTATTGATGTGTTTTCAATCAATGGCTTCTCGATTTCGAGTTCAACAGCATAACCAAGCTATTACTGAGCAGCAGAAAGTAGAAAGGTATTTCCTTGCATTTCAAGGCAAGTGTATGTGGAAGTATGATGTCAAAAGCACAAAGACAAATACTGATCTTCCACACACATTAATTGATCATACTTATGGCTCAGCAGTCCATTATAAAAAGAAAGTTTACGTAATTGGTAGTTGTTATGGCCCAGAAATGGAAAGTTTAGATTTGGATGATGTTGACTCAGGTTGGACCCAGTTGGCCAGTACCAATGTGATGAGAGGTGGTTCTGCTTCAGTTGTTTTTGATAACTGTATTTACAATTGTGGAGGCTGTGATACATTGAATGGCATGTTGTCATCTGCAGAACGTTACAACATTGAGAACGACCGATGGAGTAGAATGGATGATATGAATGAGAAACATGCATATTTTGCCTTAGTTTCTACCAATGATGGAATATATGCTATCGGAGGTCATAATGGAGCTGCTGATACTAATACAGTTGAATTTCACGACCCTCGTCAAGGTGGTTGGAAAATCATTACCCCAATGAACCATGTAAGGCAAGGTGTGGTTGCTGTTGTTCTAAATGACAAAATATATGCCATTGGAGGAGGTCGTTACGGTGATGCTCTTAAATCTGTTGAATGGTTTGACCCACGCAATCAAACTTGGGACAATGTTCCAGACATGAATTTTGCAAGGCACTTTTATGGAGCTTGTGTTTTGAATGGAAAGGTATACATTGCTGGTGGAGGGTCATCGGCTGTAGAAGTTTATGACCCAGATAGGAACCTGTGGATCACTGAAGCTAATGTAACAGAATTTTCAAGTGTACAATTTCTTGTAGCCATTTAGTGTTTACATGTGCTTATCTTGATTTTGTATTTTTATGTCATGTCATTTTTTTAAGTTTTGTTTTTAAGGCTTCATGTCTTCGCAGCAATAAAATTACTGATTATTACTATTACCAACTATTTTGGTAGTATGGGTAATACAAAATTGGTTGCTTTACTGTGCATTAGGGTGGAGTGAAAATAACTTTTTCGCGAAATTCAAAAACATAGCCCCCTAAAAAGTTGCTTTTGTTCATGAAAAACGCATTTGCCAATACTTGCCCAATTTTTATCATATTTCAACAAGGTTTCCTCGTTTATGTTTTAAAACACTAGAAATACATATGATGACAGCGTGAGCAAATTATGACGTCACCAAATCCAATATGGCCGCCAAATTCAGTTTTTCACATTTCCTATCCAAGTTACACACTTCTTTTTCGATTTGCTCCAACGTTTGATAGTTATATGGTGTTATCCTGTCTTCTGTCTTGGGTACGATTGTTCCTCTTGATAATAGTAAATACAGATGGAAGCTTTATTTAGTATAGTATTCATCTAGAAATTAAAAATACCTTCAACAATTGCAACAGAGTAGGATAGGACGTTTAGCCGTTAAGCCCGTAAAACTAACGTTTCCAGTTCACGCCACGTGGAGGCAGTCCTACATGTGAACCTTTTAGGGGACAAACCGGGGATGGAATACGTTTGTCGCCCAAGGGCATTCTGGGAAGTTCAAGGGATATGAATTTCACCCCAGAATGACCTGTTTAATGTAACCTTCACTGAAATTCTAAACTTTGAAATCAGCCTTGCTGTCAAACTTTGGCATTTTGCGCCTGCTCTCTAATCGAGCCCTGATGAAACCATCTCTGTTATCTTTTCCACAAACGGAGCCTGAAGCCTCTGTCACAAGCTTAACATGACGTTCCACAGCCTGGTTATGACAGGGGAAACTTTCAACTGTGAGAGGACTCATCGTGAATGGATTTGTTTTGATCATATTAATCAAATCTTCATTGCTAAGGTTCTTGGTGTGGGAAGGTTCAGTGATATCTTCGGTCTGCCAGTCAATTATTTCTATATAATTCCTAGCATGAAGGTTCAAGGTTGGCACTCTAAAAACTCGCACTGTACTGCTGCTCTTGCGTTCTCTGGACTTCAGTATTCGCCTGAGAGCCAGTTCTCTGATATTGATGTTGTCGTCTGCCAACATTGCCAGCAGAACGTTTTCAGGATGCGCAAAAAAGGCATTTCTCTGGATAGCATTCATAACAACTTCCTTAAGCTCATCCTCAAGATACCTGGCCTTGTCTACCATGTTGTAGACATGTTTTGCTCCATCTGTACACAAAGATTCCTTTTAATGGAGAACCACATCGGTGCATACACTTTCAAAATAAAGGTGACAACAGTCTTCAATTCTAAGGACGGTGCTTCTGTTGAAATATACAACCGCAATATGCAATTTGCTAAAGTCAGCCATCTTGCTTGATTAATTGTACCAGGGCATTTGAGTGAAAGGTCCAAGGAGCAACAACCTTTGCTAATAGCCAGACAGATTTCAAACAGATACTTCTGATCGGTGCTTAAGTCTTTGGGCTGCAGTATGTGTTCTAAATCACAAGGTATTTTGTCAAAATTTACCAGTGGTTGACGGTCACAGGTATGAACGGCTTTGCCGATTGGCCCTGCAAATCCATGGGGGCCCATAGTTGGACCATCTATCTTCTGAAAAAGATACCTGAGAGGAATCTCATTTGCATGCAACAGGCAGATACACCATTGTAATGGTCTACCTAGTGACTCTTCAATTAATCGAATGACTCCCTTCTTTACACCAGTATTGACGACTGTTCCATCAGTACCAATTACATTGAGTTCATTTGTATCTACCCCCCTTTTTTCTAAATAATCTAACAACTTTGAAGCTATCTCAGCCCCTGTCCCGTTACTTGCACAAACATGCCCGAAATAAGATGATCCTGGTTCTGCTATAATTGTTATGTGTTCCTCTGATATTATTTTACGGTGAAATTTGCCATCAATCTCTTTTGCATTAAACATTGTCTTATCTTTTCGGCCATCAAAATATAAACCTGTAATCTTTGTGCTGGCTTCACCTGACAAAGCTGTGCGTTTCTTCATCCTTTCCCTGCGAACTTTGCTTCTGTCGATCACCAAGGAGTTGCCGCCTTGAACATCAGCAAGAACAGAACTCGCTATGGCTGCCGCTGCCCTATCTGAGACTCCATATCTGTCACAAATGGTTGCCATTGTTTGCAAAGATTTGAGGAAGACCTTTCTCTTCTTTGGACAGGAAGCATCTATATATGTACCACTATTGTTAGGACATTCTGTGTCACTGCTACTGTCACTATGATAAACCTGAGATGATGCAGACAACTGAGTTGCACAACTTCTTGGAGTCATTTCACAATGCTTTAACATTATTGTTCTCCTTTTGTTTCTTCGTTCTAGCTTTTGTGTTTCTGCTTTATCAACACTACCAATAATCATTTGCCTGGCATTTCGTTGATCTATCAGAAATTCCTTTTCGACATTAGGCAATTTACACTCTTTCTCACACTTGCAGTTATACAAGTTAGCACACTTGCAAGGCGAAACGTCAAATAGATGGTCAGCTTTCTCCTTGAACTTGCAAAGTCTTTCTTTGTAACTATCTTTGTCTTTATCTCGCTTATAGTTCTTCAGAATAAGCCTGTATTCCTTTTAGATTGAGTCCATCATTTGTTCCATCCTAAGATACGCCACAATAGGGATTGATGCCTTGTGCCACAAGTCTGCTACCTTGTTTAGTACTACTCCTGATATTTCTTTATGTGGGCGATTCGTCCTCAATTCATTCTTCATTCTCTGCTGAGCGAAACTGTAGAATTTTATTATATCTCGATACGTCGGAAGCATATTCTCTGGCACCTCAGCTGATGCACCAAGGATAACACAGAATGCATTTTTCCTTAATACTGCCATATTAACTGACTAAACCTAAACCGTAAGCAGCTCAATCTTAAACAGAATAAGGTGCACTTGAATTAGTAAAGCATATTCTGGAAAAAAAAACTTCGTGACGTCATAATATCACATTATGTTGCAATAATAATGTATTCTGGAATTGGAGCAAATCGAAAAAGAAGTGTGTAACTTGGATAGGAAATGTGAAAAACTGAATTTGGCGGCCATATTGGATTTGGTGACGTCATAATTTGCTCACACTGTCATCATATGTATTTCTAGTGTTTGATGACATGAACGAGGAAACCTTGTTGAAATGTGGTAAAAATTCGGCAAGTATTGGCAAAGTTATGGTGAATTTACTGTATTTTCAAGCAAAGTTGGCGGTCTACTTTGATTTGTGGATTGAGATTCACCAAGATATTATTTAAAAAAAAATTTTTTTTCACAAATGCGTTTTTCATAAACAAAAGCAACTTTTTAGGGGGCTATGTTTTTGAATTTCGCGAAAAAGTTATTTTCACTCCACCCTACTGTGCATTGTACTAAATATACAATTGTATAAGCCTCGGTTCTTCCTGCTTCAGTTTCATCTGAAACTTTTTAGTTTCTTACAACAATGTTATATCAGAATAGGCTACTGTATGGTAAAATGTTTTATCAATAGGCTGCATTTTATGAAAGCAGTTACTTAAACATGTTAGTTTCCTTTGAGAGTGTTCTGTTGTTTGTTGAAATTTCCATATGTTTTTTTATTTGTGCACTTATTATGAAATCATTGCTTGAGATGTGTTGCTTGAAGTCATTACTTGATCAACATCCCAGTGCATGTCTGGTTTCATTTACTTTGCTTCAGTTTATTATAGAAACTATTAAATGTATATTGTATATATAATATAGGACCGTATCATAATGATATAAAACCTTTTTCATGCGTTGTAGTTGCAGATTGGTTGTGTTGGTTGAAGTGTCAAAATTTTCCACATTTATGCTGTGATTAGTTACCGTATTTTGATATTCTGATTTGTTAGCCTAATGTTAAATTTTTACATTCTCGTGACATTACATAATTATTGTCCTGACAACCATGTTCTATCTGCTTATCCGGTTTGTAACATTTTCTGCTGGACTAACTGAAAAACTTACATTTGCTATCTATGCTTGACGTGTCATTTCTTTTTGGTGTGCATTGAACAATCCTACATTATTTTGATCAGTGCGATGCAGAGCACGTTTCTAAGCCTAGGGAGTTCGATGAATGTTTTAGGTTGTGGTTTTTATTTGTTCACTTATCCAACCATGTACCTTGAAACTTCATATTCTGATATAAAACAAAAAATACATATTTGTAATCCTTCACTTTTGTATCTATATTTTTTTGCTGTTACAGTACAGATATTATCATCTGTAGAAGGCTTTCTTTTAATTTATAATTTTCCATTCAATTGAAATCGTCACAGTTTGTCTAATAAATTTTGTATTACATTTTCACAGTTGTATTTCCATAGTTAAGTTATTCCTTGTATAATTGGTTGAGGCTTGTGTATGTTAACTTTAGTAAGTTTATTTCTAGTTTAAAACGTAAGTAGTTTAAATTTATTGTGGGTACGTTTTATTATTCATTTGACAACTTTAAATAAGGCTATTACTATTTTCACTATAGTCTCTTCCAAAACCCAATAACTCATGTTTCTGTAAACAGACATACGTTTTACCAGATATTATTAGCTATTAACTTGTTTAACGATGTCATAATGCACTACTTTATGTTTGGCTGATGCCCGGCAATAAACAGAGTGTCTTCAACAGAGCTGCTGTGGTAATATTTGGAACCTATTCCAATTCCCAACCTTATCAACATTTATGTCTGAAATGAAATATGTTTAAATCTTTATAGGCTATTGGATCAACGTTCAAGAACTAATATTGTTTTCAACATTTTGGTTTTGTATTTTATGTGTTGTCATAAAGTCTACATTTTACAGGTAAACATTAGGCTAATGAATTAGTATAAGCAATTAAGCATACAATGAAATCAAAGACATTTACAAGTGACCACTGACCATGCTATGGAAGTACTGACAAGGTTAAACAATGACAGGAAGAGGATGAAGCAGTATTGTGATGTCACGTTAAATGCTGAGTCTAATGCTTTTTCTGGACACAAATGCATCCTTAGCGTGTTTTCAACATTTTTCTCTAAAATGTTTTCAATAGAGATGAAAGAAAAGTATGAAGGAAAAGAAAATATCCATGGAGTGACTGAAGAGACACTTGAAGCTGTTTTAAACTTCATTTACACTTGTGACATCACAATCACAAGTGAGAACGTGTACAATTTGATAGAAGCTGCTAATTATATGGAGGTTCCTCATTTGAAAGAGTTTTGTGTGGAATTTTTGTTTGATGAAGTTGATGAAACCAATTGTCTCCAGATTTGAGCATATTCAAAATTGTACAATCTTAATAAACTTGTGGATAAAGCAAATGCTATAATAACCAACCATTTTGAAAACTTGATGAACATGAACGAATTCAATGAGTTAGAATTCAAAGACTTGAAAGAACTACTTGCATTGGAAGATAAAAAATGACATCTGAAAAAGTTGTGTATGATGGAATGATTCAGTGGATTAAGCATGATATAGAAACACGCAAACAACACTTAAATGAACTTTTTAGTTTGTTGAAACTTGATAAATTATCTGCAGATTTTTTACAAGGTATAGTTGGTCAGGAAGAGTTACTGAAAAATAACAAGGACTGCTTATTGATGTGTTTTCAATCAATGGCTTCTCGATTTCGAGTTCAACAACATAACCAAGCTATTGCTGAGCAACAGAAAGCAGAAAAGCATTTCCTTGCATTTCAAGGCAAGTGTGTGTGGAAGTATGATGTCATAAGTACAAAGACAAGTACTGATATTCCAAAAACAACATTTGATCATACTTATGGCTCAGCAGTCCATTATAAAAGGAAAGTTTACGTAATTGGTAGTTGTTTTGGCCCAGAAATGGAAAGTTTAGATTTGGATGATGTTGATTCAGGTTGGACTCAGTTGACCAGTACCAATGTGAAGAGAGATGGTGGTGCTTCAGTTGTTTTTGATAACTGTATTTACAATTGTGGAGGCTGTAACTATGATGCATTAAATGACCCTTTGTCTCCACCTGGCCAATGTTACAACATTGAGAACGACCAATGGAGTGGAATGGATGATAATATGAAAGAAAAACATACATATTTTGCTCTAGTTTCTACCAATGATGGAATTTATGCAATCGGAGGTTATAGTGGAGTTGGTGATTCTAATACAGTTGAATTTCACGACCATCGTCAATGTGGTTGGAAAGTCATTACCCCAATGAAATATGCAAGGCAAGGTATGGCTGCTGTTGTTCTAAACAACAAAATATATGCCATTGGAGGTCATTACGGTGGTGCTCTTCAATCTGTTGAACGGTTCGATCCACGCAATCAAACTTGGGACAATGTTCCAGACATGAATTTTGCAAGGTGCTACCATGGAGCTTGAGTTTTGAATGGAAAGATATACGTTGCTGGAGGATCGTCATCGGCCGGAATGGCCCATTTCGGTGAGTCCGATTCGGTGAGTCCGATTCGGTTAGTCCGATTCGGTTAGTCCGATTCGGTTAGTCCGATTCGGTGAGTCCGATCCCTTAACGGGGGATTTTTTCAATTTTTTTTTTTAATGATTGGGTACCGTAGCCTAATTATCATTGCCGTTTTAGGGTTAGGGGTTAGGAGTTAAGGTTAGGGGTTAGAAGTTAGGAACTCACCGAATCAGACTCACCGAATCGGACTCACCGAATAGTAGCAGACCCGTCATCTGCTGTAGAAGTTTATTACCCAGATAGGAACCTATGGTTCACTGAAGCTAATGTACCAGAATTTTCGAGTGTACAATTTATTGTTGCTATTTAGTGTTTACATGTGCTTATCTTGAATTTGTATTTTTTTGCTATGTCATCTTTTTTAATTTTTTTTTCAAGGCTTCATCTCTTTAGTAGCAATAAAATTAATGATTATTACTATTACCAACTATTTTGGTAGTATGGATCATACGAACTTGGTTGCTTTACTGTGCATTTAACTAAATATACAATTGTATAAGCCTAGGACCCTAGGTTCTTTCCTACTTCAGTTTCATCAGAAACTTTTTAGTTTCTTACAACAATGTTATATCAGAATAGGCTACCGTATGCTAAAATGTTTTATATAAATAGGCTGCATTTGATAAAAGCAGTTTATTGTACTTTGTTTCAGTTAATTGTGGAAACTATTGAATGTACGGTATAAAATATATAATATAGGATCGTATCATAGCTATATAAAACCTTTTTCATGCATTGTAGTTGCAGGTTGGTTGTGTTGGTTGAAATGTCAAAACTTAGTACATTTATGCTGTGATTAATTATGTTGATATTCTTTTTTGTTCGCCATATGTTAAATTTTTACATTTTCATGACATTGCATAATTATCATGCAGACAACCATGACCTATCTGATTATCAGATTTGTAACATTTTTTGCCAAACTCACTGAAAAACTTACATTGGCTATCTATGCTTGACGTCTCATTTCTTTATGGTGTGCATTGAACAATCCTACATTTGATCAGTGCGATGCAGCGCACGTTTCTAAGCCTAGTTTGATGAATGTTTTAGGTTGTGGTTTTTATTTGTTCACTTATCCAACCATGTACCTTGAAGCTTCATATTCTGATATAAAAAAATCCAAATTTGCAATCCTTCACTTTTGTATCTATATTTTTGTGCTGTAACAGATATTATCATCTGTAGAAGGCATTCTTTTAATTTGTAATTTTCCATTCAATTGAAATCGTCACAGTTTGTCTAATTAGTTTTGTATTACATTTTCACAGTTGTATTTCCATAGTTAAGTTATTCCTTCTTTAATTGGTTGAGGCTTGTATATGTTTAGTAAGTTTATTTTTAGTTTAAAACATAAATAGTTTAAATTTATTGTAGGTACGTTTTATTATTCATTTGACAACTTTAAATACTGCTATCACTATTTTTACTATAGTCTCTTCCAAAACCCAATAACCCATGTTTCTGTAAACAGACATACGTTTTACCAGATATTATTAGCTATTAATTTGTTCACCAATGTCATAATGCACTACTGTGTTTTTAGCTGATGCCCAGCATTAAACAGAGTGTCTTCAACAAAGCTGCTGTGATAATATTTGGAACCTATTCCAATTCCCAACCTTATCAACATGATATGTCTGAAATGAAATATGTTTAAATCATTACATTGGATCAACGTTCAAGAACTAATGTTGTTTTCAACATTCTGGTTTTGTATTTTATGTGTTGTCATAAAATCTACATTTGACAGGTAAACATTAATGAATTAGTACAAGCATTAAGCATACAATGAAATCAAAAACATTTACAAGTGACCATGCTATGGAAATACTGACAAAGTTAAACAATGACAGGAAGAAGATGAAGCAGTATTGTGATGTCACGTTAAATGCTGAGTCTATCACTTTTTCTGGACACAAATGTATCCTTAGTGTGTTTTCAACATTTTTCTCTAAAATGTTTTCAATAGAGATGAAAGAAAAGTATGAAGGAAAAGGAAACATCCAAGGAGTGACTGAAGAGACACTTGAAGCTGTTTTAAACTTCATTTACACTTGTGACATCACAATCACAAGTGAGAATGTCTACAATTTGATGGAAGCTGCTAATTATATGGAGGTTCCTCATTTAAAAGAGTTTTGTATAATATGGAATTTTTGTTTGATGAAGTTGATGAAACCAATTGTCTTCCGATTCGAGCATATTCAAAACTGTATAATCTTAATAGACTTGTGAATAAAGCAAATGCTATAATAACCAACCATTTTGAAAACTTGATGAACACGAAGGAATTCAATGATTTAGAATTCCAAGACCTGAAAGAACTACTTGCATTGGAAGGTAAAAAAGTGACATCTGAAACAGTTGTTTATGATGGAATGAGTCAGTGGATTAAGCATGATGTAAAGTCACGCAAACAACACTTAAATGAACTTTTTGGTTTGTTGGAACTTGATAAATTATCTGCAGATTTTTTACAAGATGTTGTTGGTCAGGAAGAGTTAGGTAAAAATAACAAAGATTGCTTATTGATGTGTTTTCAATCAATGGCTTCTCAACTTCGGGTTCAACAGCATAACCAAGCTATTACTGAGCAACAGAAAGCAGAAAGGCATTTCCTTGCATTTGGAGGCAACTGCGTATGGAAGTATGATGTCATAAGCACAAAGACAAGTAATGATCTTCTACAAACAACAGTTGATCATACTTATGGCTCAGCAGTCCATTATAAAAGGAAAGTTTACGTCATTGGTGGTTGTTATAGCCCAGAAATGGAAAGTGTAGACTTGGATGATGTTGATTCAGGTTGGACTCAGTTGGCCAGTGCTAATGTGAAGAGACATGGTGGTGCTTCAGTTGTTTTTGATAACTGTATTTATAATTGTGGAGGTAGGAATTATGATAGCCCTTTGTCGCCACCTGGCCAATGTTACAACATTGAAAACGACCGATGGAGTAGAATGGATGATATGAACGAAAAACATGCATATTTTTCTCTAGTTTCTACCAATGAAGGAATATATGCCATCGAAGGTCATAATGGAGCTGCTGATACTAATACAGTTGAATTTCATGACCCTCGTCAAGTTGGTTGGAAAGTCATTACCCCAATGAACTATGCAAGGCAAGGTTTGGCTGCTGTTGTTCTAAATGACAAAATATATGCCATTGGAGGTCATAACGGTGGTGCTCTTAAATCTGTTGAACGGTTTGATCCACGCAATCAAACTTGGGACAATGTTCCAGATATGAATTTTGCAAGGTGCTACCATGGAGCTTGTGTTTTGAATGGAAAGGTATACGTTGCTGGTGGAAGGTCATCGGCTGTAGAAGTTTATGACCCAGATAGGAACCTATGGATCACTGAAGCTAATGTACCAGAATTTTTAAATGTACAGTTTATTGTTGCTGTTTAGTGTTTACATGTGCTTACTTGATTTTGTATTTTTATGCCATATCATCTTTTTTAATTTTGTTTTCAAGCCTTCATGTCTTCAGTAGCAATAAAATTACTGATTCATTACTATTACCAATTACTTTGGTCGTATGGTTCAGACAAATCTGGTTGCTTTACTGTGCAATGTGGACTGTACTAATATACAATTGTGTATTTGTGTACGCCTAGGTTTTTTCCTGCTTCAGTTTCATCAGAAACTTTTTAGTTTCTTACAACAATGTTATATCAGAATACCGTATTTACTTGATTGTAAGCCGCACTTGATTGTAAGCCGCACTTGATTGTAAGCCGCCCTTGATTGGAAGCGCATGTGATAGTGTTAAAAATTTAATGTAAGCCGCCCTTGAATGTAAGCCGCAAATACTGTTTACACGCAAAGCTGAAACTGCAGTACTCTCCAAATTTACCGGTATGTTCATTAAGTACCATAAATAAAACTGACAACTCCTGTTTTTCTTTCGAATGCACGTCATAAATGCATGTGACAATTTAAAATGCACTTCACAACTTCACAATTGTCGGCATCAGACAACGCAGTACGGCAAAACATCTATGGCAAAGTCGACAAGGAAAAAAGCAAAAAGAAAAAATGTAAGCTGCCTTTGATTGTAAGCCGCCCTTGAATTTAAGCCGCAAACATGATGGAAAAAAAAAACTTTATAAGCCGCGGCTTACAATCAAGTAAATACGGTAGGCTACCTTATGCTAAATCGTTTTATATAAATAGGCTGCAAATAGGCTGCATTCATTATGAAATCATTACTTGAGATGTGTTATCAACATTCCAGTGCATGTCTGGTTGCATTTACTTTGCTTCAGTTTATTGTAGAAACTATTGAATGTATAATATAGGACCGTATCATAGATAAAACCTTTTTCATGCATTACAGTTGCAGATTGGTTGTGTTGGTTGAAATATCAAAATTTATTACATTAATGCTGTGATTAGTTACGTTGATATTCTGATTTGTTAGCCTAATATTAAATTTTTACATTCTCATGACATTACATATAATTATTGTGCAGACAACCATGTTCTATCTGCTTATCAGGTTTGTAACATTTTCTGCCGAATTTACTGAAAAACTTACATTTGCTATCTATGCTTGACATGTCATTTCTTTTTGGTGTGCATTGAACAATCCTACATTATTTTGTTCAATGCGATGCAGCGTACATTTCTAAGCCTAGTTTAATGAATGTGTTAGGTTGTAGTTTTTATTTGTTCACTTATCCAACCATGCACCATTTGTACCTTGAAAGTTAAAGCTTCATATTCTGATATAAAAAAAAATACAAATTTGTAATCCTTCACTTTTGTATCTATTATGTTTGTGTTGTTACAGATATTATCATCTGTAGAAGGCATTCTTTTAATTTGTATATAATTTTCCATTCAATTGAAATCGTCACAGTTTGTCTAATAAGTTTTGTATTACATTTTCACAGTTGTATTTCCATAGTTAAGTTATTCCTTCTATAATTGGTTAAGGCTTGTGTATGTTTAGTAAGTTTATTTTTAGTTTAAAACATAAATAGTTTAAATTTATTGTTGGTACATTTTATTATTCATTTAACAATTTTAAATACTGCTATTACTAGAGATGTACCGATATATCGGTATCGGCATCGGTATCGGTGATATCGGCCATTTTTTGAGTATCGGTATCGGCAAAATTTGGCCGATACGTTGACCGATACTAAACATGTAAAATAAAAGGCGTTTGCTGCGGATTTTCTGCAGAAGCAAAGATAATTATAGATTTTTTAAAGTAGTAGCTAACGTCACATTGAAGTAGAAAAATAACAACCTGTTCAAATTTTTGATAAGTCACACTCCCATGACTTCTTGCTTGCACCTTTTAACATTGGTTGCTTACAGTGATTCTTTCACTCAAACAAAACGTTTTGTTTCAGCAGTTTTGCATTGTTTGATTCTTAAGTTGTGAAGGAGACTCAATTTCTCCAATATTTATCATTTGTGTTTCTTTGTTACTCTCAGCAGAGGATAAAACCAGGCCAAGACTACCCACTACCCAGGTGGCGGGAATGTGCAGTTTTGCATCGTTTTTGCGTTGCTGGACGTTTGAGGGACTCGTGTGGCTTGGTTGTTTTTGGTGGGCTGGTTCTGTCAGTTTGTGATTTGGTTTCCTACTTTGGTTGGCGTGGACTCACCAGGCTTGAACAATGTCGTGGCGGAGTGGGTGGGCTCGGTGGGACTGCGAATCCTCACTGAACTAATCAACAAGTGGTCTTGTTGCGCCTGGGATGGGGCCTCATTGTAAGGGGGGAGTGTCCTTCCCTGCTGTCGGCATGGGTCTGCTACTATTCGGTGAGTCCGATTCGGTGAGAGCCTTTTCGGTGAGAGCCTTTTTCGGTGAGAGCCCTATTCGATGATTTTTTTAAATTTTTTTTGAAAATTATCGGGTACCATAGCCTAATTATCATTGCCGCTTTTACATCGTTTTAACGTCGCTAAACGTTGAAATAAGACCCTAACCCCTAATCCGTAACCTTCAACCCTTAACCCCTAACCCTTAACCCCTACCCCTTACCCTTAACCCCTAACCCATAATCCATCATCCCTAACCCATAAACCCTAACCCATAATCCCTAACCCTAAACCCCTAACCCTAACCCTAAACCCCTAACCCTAAACCCCTAACCCTTAAACCTAACCCCTAAACCTAACCCCTAAACCTAACCCCTAAACCCCTTAAACCCTAACTCCTAACCCTTAACCCCTAACTCTTAAACCCTAACCTCTAACCTTTAACCCCCAACCCTTTAACGGCAATGATAATTAGGCTACCGTACTCAATAATTTAAAAAAAAATCACCAAATAGGGCTCTCACCGAATCGGACTCACCAAATCGGACTCACCGAAACGGGCCATTCCGTGTCGGCATTGGGCTGGGTGCTCACTGGTGCGGCGGGCTGTTGCGATTCGCTGGCCATAACGGTGTGGCTTCCACGCTAGCCATTTAGACCATCCAATCAACTATTATGTTTCTCGGCAGCCGTTTTGTAGCAAGAATTGACATCGACAAGAATTGAAATGGCTTGTGTGGAAGCTGCACCGTTGTGGTTGGCTGGTCGCGGCAGCTCGCTGTGCTGATGAGTGCTCAGCCTTGTGCTGGTGGCGGGGGGACCCTCCTTTCTTCGCAATGAGATTGTCATCTTGGGCGCAACAGGACCATTTTGATTCGTTTAGTGAGGATTCGTGGTCCCATTGCTTTCTTTTTGGGCCTACTTATTCTGCCGTGACCTTGTTTGGGCTTGGTGAGTTTGTTGCAGCTAAGGGTGGAAGTTGAATCGCCGACTGGTGGAGCCGGCTTGCTGGGGGCAGCCGATTTGCACGGGTTTTTTGAGCGTTTGGCGGGGTGGGAGCGATGCAGAATTGTGCATTTTTGCTACCTGGGTAGTCCTCAATTACAGTGGCCTTTCATTACTAAAACCTACTATTATGACACAACAATGCGGTTGAGATTGGATTCTTGAATCTTTAATAAATTATGCCAATTGAAAGCTTTTTTTAATAGTTTTATGCAATTAAGGTAAAACTTAGCATTTGATATAATTCCTTGCAAGTACCAAAATTGCTTCTTTTTGTAACACCAAAGTATCGGCCAAAATATCGGTATCAGTATCGGTATCGGCCTAAAAAAGTGATATCGGTATCGGCCAAAATATTGGTATCGGTACATCTCTAGCTATTACTATTTTCACTATAGTCTCTTCCAAAACCCAATAACCCATGTTTCTGTAAACAGACATACGTTTTACCAGATATTATTAGCTATTAATTTGTTTAACGATGTCATAATGCACTACCTTGTTTTTGGCTGATGCTCGGCATTAAACAGAGTGTCTTCAACAGAGCTGCTGTGATAATATTTGGAACCTATTCCAATTCCCAACCTTATCAACATATATGTTTGAAATGAAATATGTTTAAATCTTTACATTGGATCAACGTTCAAGAACTAATATTGTTTTCAACATTCCGGTTTTGTATTTTATGTGTTGTCATAAAATCTACATTTTACAGGAAAACATTAATGAATTAGTATAAGCATACAATGAAATCAAAGACATTTACAAGTGACCATGCTCTGGAAATCCTAACAAAGTTGAACTATGACAGGAAGAAGATGAAGCAGTATTGTGATGTCACATTAAATGCTGACTCTAATGCTTTTTCTGGACACAAATGTATCCTTAGCGTGTTTTCAACATTTTTCTTTAAAATGTTTTCAATAGAGATGAAAGAAAAGTATGAAGGAAAAGAAAATATCCATGGAGTGACTGAAGAGACACTTGAAGCTGTTTTAAACTTCATTTACACTTGTGACATCACAATCACAAGTGAGAACGTGTACAATTTGATAGAAGCTGCTAATTATATGGAGGTTCCTCATTTGAAAGAGTTTTGTATGGAATTTTTGTTTGATGAAATTGATGAAACCAATTGTCTCCAGATTCGAGCATTTTCAAAATTGTATAATCTTAATAAACTTGTGGATAAAGCAAATGCTATAATAGCCAACCATTTTGAAAACTTGATGAACATGAAGGAATTCAATGAGTTAGAATTCCAAATCCTGAAAGAACTACTTGCATTGGAAGGCAAAAAAGTGACATCTGAAAAAGTTTTTTATGATGGAATGATTCAGTGGATTAAGCATGATCTAAAGTCACGCAAACAACACTTAAATCAACTTTTTGGTTTGTTGGAACTTAATAAATTATCTGCAGATTTTTTACAAGATGTTATTGGTCAGGAAGAATTAGTGAAAAATAACAAGGACTGCTTATTGATGTGTTTTCAATCAATGGCTTCTCAACTTCGGGTTCAACAACATAACCAAGCTATTACTGAGCAACAGAAAGCAGAAAGGTATTTCCTGGCATTTGGAAGCAACTGTGTGTTGAAGTATGATGTTCTAAGCAATAGAACAACTAATCTTCCACACACAACAGTTGATCATACTTATGGCTCAGCAGTCCATTATAAAAGGAAAGTTTACGTCATTGGTGCTTTTTATGACCCAGTATTGGAGAGTTTAGATTTGGATGATGTTGATTCAGGTTGGACCCAGTTGGGCAGCACCAATGTGAAGAGAATTGGTGGTGCTTCAGTTGTTTTTGATAACTGTATTTATAATTGTGGAGGTATGGATTGTGATGCATTGAATGACCCTTTGTCGCCACCTGGCCAATGTTACAACATTGAGAACGACCGATGGAGTAGAATGGAGGATATGAATGAACAACATGCATACTTTGCTCTAGTTTCTACCAATGATGGAATATATGCTATCGGAGGTAATAATGGAGCTGCTGATTCTAATACAGTTGAATTTCACGATTCTCGTCAAGGTGGTTGGAAATTGATTACCCCAATGAACTATGCAAGGCAAGGTGTAGCTGCTGTTGTTTTAAATGACAAAATATATGCCATTGGAGGTCTTTGCGATGGTGCTCTTAAATCTGTTGAACGGTTTGATCCACGCAATCAAACTTGGGACAGTGTTCCAGACATGAATTTTGCAAGGTGCTTTCATGGAGCTTGTGTTTTGAATGGAAAGATATACGTTGCTGGTGGAAGGTCATCGGCTGTAGAAGTTTATGACCCAGATAGGAACCTATGGATCACTGAAGCTAATGTACCAGAATTTTCAAATATACAATGTATTGTTGCCATTTAGTGTTTACATAATATATGCTTACCTTGATTTTGTATTTTCATGCCATATCATCTTTTTTGATTTTGTTTTCAAGCCTTCATGTCTTTAGTAGCAATAAAATTACTGATTCATTATTATTACCAACTATTTTGGTCGTATGGTTCAGACAAACTTGGTTGCTTTACTGTGCAATGTGCATTGTACTAATGTACTAATATACAATTGCGTATTTGTGTACGCCAAGATTCTTTCCTGCTTCAGTTTCATCTGAAACTTTTTAGTTTCTTACAACAATGTTACATCAGAATAGGCTACCCTATGCTAAATCGTTTTATATAAATAGGCTGCATTTTATAAAAGCATTCACTTAAACAAATTTCCTTAGAGCAGGGGTCGGCAACCTTTTTGAGCCACGAGCCAATTGGATAAAATAAAATACACTGGCGGGCCGTAACTGCCGGGACAGCTTTCTGAAACGCGAATATCTTACCCTTAAATTGCACGGCGTTTTACACTCCTATTCATGCTTATATAATATGTTTATTGAAATGATAAAAGGAATTTATTACTTTGAAACCGATTATTAAAAGAACAAATGTGTGTAACAATTTAATGTGAATGTTGATGTTGTTTGCATTTTTTTGCCAAATTGCCAAAGTCTGTTTTGATATTGGAACAAGAAATTTGTAAAACATCTTTAATATGTTCATCAGATAAACGTGATCGAAGTTTATTTTTTGCAAAGTTCATCTTGGAAAATAATTGTTCACAAAGATAAGTGTTCCCAAACATGGATGCAATTTTTTTCGCATTATCTTGTAATTTCGGAAATAGGGTTGCAGATACATGTTCTTTGTAAAACCCTTCCGGAGAAGTAACGTGAAACTTCGACTTTAACGTTGTATTATTCTGAAGTTCAATCAGTTCCATCTGCACATTATTGGACATCCGCATCGGCTGGATCCACATCAAAAGGTGTTGCCAGTAACACGAATTCGTGTTTGTGCCTTCGCATGTCCTGGAACCGGGAAGCAAACTGCTGTTTGATGTCAACAATAACATCCACATATTTCAACGTAGTTGACGGACTGTTGTTATCAAGATTGGAAAAATGTGCAAAATTAGAATTACCAAGTTGGTGTTCCCAAAGTCACAGCTTACATTCAGGATTTGTTGCATTATGAGTTTAGCATGCGAAAGCAACTTATTTATTAGGGTGTTACACTTTTTCAAACCAACTACAATATAGTGTTTGTTTGGTGGGAAATGCACTCAAACTAACTATGCTAAAAGATTTTTCACTTAAAACAATATTTTAAGGTTCCACACTTGCATTAACGATTCACCCGATATTGGCGATTTTATCATATGAACAACACACCAACAGTATGAGTAATGTTATTGAATCTGTCCTGGTAAGAGACATAGACATGGGCTAATACATGCAAGGGCGTCGGCATAATTTTTTTTAGGGGGGGGGGGGGCGTTTTTGTAATTTTTTTTTGTAATTTTGACATTTTTAGGGGGGCGCCACTTGAGTAAGCTACATAAGTAGAATTACTTTCGTTACTTTACACCTCTGGTCATGGCTAAGTGGAAAATTTGAGGCATTTCCTATTGGAATATTTGAGACTGGTGGTCATGCAAGTAACATATCCTCTGATCGCTGTATCAATCTTTTTCAGTTTTTCGTCACTCATGTCATCATTGCTATCTTTGATTTTCTTTTCCTCCAAGCATTTCTTAACATTCCCAATCAATCTTTCATTTGGCATTTGGTTATTTTTGAAACTTTGCTCTATATCATATTCCTTCGTCACCCAATGAAATACAAGGAGAACATTTACTGGTGATATCAAAGAAATCTTTGAGGGGCCTAGCTGACCATACAAGTTTTCTTGTATCAACAGCTGGCACTGATATGTCTTTAATTTGATTTAAAGTGAGTGGTGGTTTTGTTGAATGGCAAGAGAGGGCAACATTTTTAAGAGAAAGCCAAAGAACCGAATGGCAAATGAAGCAAGATTTTGCATATTTAACAATATCAGCATTCGATGCTCGCATTAAATCTCTTGCCAGAAGCATTAAGGCTGGTCCTTCAACCGCACTGGGTCTTTTAAAAATGGAACAAAACATTGGAGTGTAGACATCAACAATAAATTGGGAAATTTGGTTCAGAACAACATGTTGCGAGGAATTCAACTGAAATGGACAAAATGATAAAATGCGCAAATACCCATTTGCAGTTGTTGGCCATCTTGCATGTCCCACTGTCTCCTGCTTGTAAAATAAATATTTTTGGAAAGAACTTGGAACTTGTCTGAATGTATTGCAAGCCAATGCTAGTAAAACTGCTTGATCATCTCGAATTGATTTCTTGCAAGCAGGTTTAGTGGACTCAGCATCCAAAAAGTCAGATAAAATCTGTTGACTTTTTGTAGTTGGTTTTAAATTAGGGTTGGTCAAATTATTAGCTAGAAGATGATGTTTTAAAATCTTCGAAATAAAGTTAAAAACCGATCCATGCTGCAATATCTTCGGTGATGTTGTATCGCCATCAAGAGCTTTAATAACATCTCCCAAAAACAATTCGACTATGTGAAATAAGCATTCCAGTAACAGCACATCATGCTCATACTCTGTATTAACATGCTGTGAAATTCTTGCACAAATTCCACGCCTGTGTCCTGTGTTAAGAGATGTTGTATCTGTCATAACACATAGAATCTTCTTGAAAAAGCTGGGTTGGATCAACTCCTTTATTGCCAAAAAGCAAGCTTCCCCGGTAACGCTCTCATTTCTTCTAAAAGTTTTAAGAGCTATGAAGATTTCTTCATCAGTGAAATTGGCCAAACATTCTAGTCTTTCTCTGTTGAATATTCGCTTTCCATCAAAGCATAGCTGATAGTATACAGCATTAATCATTTTTTTCTTCTACTTCACCAAGCAACGTGTTCCTCAGTGCCAACTTATACCGATAAACTGTAACATGGGATCGTTTTGCTTCTGTATGTCCAAATATTTCAGCAGCTGCGTTCAATAGTGATAATGATAAACGGTTTGAAGCCAGTTTTTTATCCGCCATAATACAGTTATCTGTGCTAACAACACTTAACCTTTTTGTACGCTTAGATGGCCGAGCCTCATCTTCTTCAATTTGGATTTCTGCACTTTCCATTTCATAATTGTCATCACTATTTGACTCGGTTTCATCAATTGCTGAACTGCTTGCCTGTATTGATTGTCCATAAAGAATTCTACATGGTTCTGGTCTATTGTTTCTACAACTGTTCCTGTATTTGCTAATTCTTCTCATATTAGCTTCAGTTTCCTGAATATCTAAACCACCAATCACTTGTATTCTCCTATTTCTCTGGTCAATTAAAAACCCTGCTTCTAGCACTGGAATGCGCCTTTGAAAATCACATTTGCATACTGTTTTCTTATGCCATTGCTGCTCAACTGCTATTTTGCACTTACAGGAACTCACATCAAATAAGTTCTCAAGTTTACTCTGAAATGCAGCTACTTTCATTAAATATGCTCGGGAGTTTAAAAAGTTCTTTCGTCATTTGAGTTTCACGATCAATGTTAACATGTGGCAGACCAGCTTTTCCCCACAACTGAATGATATTTTGTACTAACAATGTGTTTTTCTTTACTTCAACAAATGTAGGAATTTTTTCAGTATTTTGATCAAGCATTATTTTATTTCTTAACCAAAAGAAAGCTCTTGCTACATCACCATTAGTAGGAAGTTGAAGCTGCGGTAACTCAGTTGGATAACCAACGCAATCCAAGATTTTAGTCCGATTTCTAGTGACGCATGAAGATATCATTTCGTATTCTAGGTTGCCAGATAAGTACACAACAACTTGAATTCATAAACTAATGTTTTTAGAGCCTATTTGCTGAAAAAAAAGTTAATACACATGAATAAATCCAAGAAATAGCAGGCATAAAAATCCTGCATTTTTTTGAATTTTTTAGATTTTATCCAATATTAGGCTACCCATAGAGCGTGGAACCTCAAAATATAAATATTTTTAATTTATTTTTTGTGCTAACTAGTTTTTGTGCAAAAACCCATCAAATGAATGATATATTGAAAGATTTTGCCCTAAGTTGTAAAAAAATGTAACACCCTATTATTTATCGTCGCTGGCCGAATTGCGTGCTTTTGCTTGGAACTGCTCGCGGGCCGGAACAAAGCGCTTGGCAGGCCGGACCTGGCCCGCGGGCCGTAGGTTGCCGACCCCTGCCTTAGAGAGTGTTCTGTTGTTTGTTAAAACTTCCATATGTTTTTTAATTGTACACTGATCATTACTGGTATGAAATCATTACTTGAGATGTTTTGCTTGAAATCATTACTTGATCAACATCCCAGTGCATATCTGGTTTTATTTATTTTGCTTCAGTTTATTGTTGAAACTATTGAATGTATATATAATATAGGATCATATCATAGATAAAACGTTTTTCATACGTTGTAATTGCAGATTGGTTGTGTTGTTTGAAATATCAAAATTTAGTACATTTATGCTGTGATTAGTTACGTTGATATTCTGATTTGTTAACCTAATGTTAAATTTTTACATTCTCATGACATTACATAATTATTATGCTGACAACCATGTTCTATCTGATTATCAGGTTTGTAACATTTTCTGCCGAACTTACTGAAAAACTTACATTTGCTATCTATGCTTGACGTGTCATTTCTTTTTGGTGTGCAATGAACAATCCTACATTATTTTGTTCAGTGCGATGCAGCGCACATTTCTAAGCCTAGTTTGATGAATGTTTTAGGTTGTGGTTTTTATTTGTTCACTCATCCCAGTGGTTCTCAAACTGGGGTCCGCGGTCCTTTTGGGGTCCGTGACACAATTTTTTGGGACCGCGAAGCACCTACCAAAAAAATTAACACAATCCCGAAGAAAAAAATTTTGTGGGAAGTAAAAATTTTCAGGCAACTTATTTTCCAAACCAAAGTTAAAAGATATATTTTAGTAAGCTGGCTTGGCATTCCTCCACACAGTTTTTTAAGTCTGGCCTTTCGTTTCATTGTGATAGCCTTTGTTTTGTTTCTTTCGCCTTTGTGACATCAACGAGTGCATAGTGGTGACGTACTCCTACAACACTCGTGTTTACCTGATCAAGAACAGAATTACGAAATATACTTGACTAAAAAGAAGTTAGGCGAAGTTGATTAAGGCTGGTTATTTTTACTGATTTAAGTTTTGAAATGAATACCTTTCCAAACTTTTAGCTTTTTTAGCCTTAGTAAAATTAACTTTTTAACTTTACTACTTGAATTTTTACTTAAATTTGAGTACAAAAAGTGAAAATGGCTCAGCCTCGAAAAAAAAAAGATTCAATGATTCCTATGTTCAATTTGGTTTCACTGTGATACCTTCTGGCAAAGAAGAGCCGCAGTGCGCGCTATGCTGTAAAGTTTTAGCAAATTCTGCTCTAAAACCTAGCAAGCTGAAGAGACATTTGGTAACACATCATTCAGATTATCAAAACAAAGATGCAGATTTTTCTAAACGGCAAGCTAATAGTTTAGTTAGGTCAAAATTTAATAGCACTAGTGATCAATGGAAGGAAAATACTGCATGGTTAAGGGCCTCCTACGAAGTTGCAAGAAAAATAGCTATCGCTAAGAAGCCTCACACCATCGGAGGACAACTGATCTTGCCTTGTTGCCAAGTTATTGTATCAAACGTTTTGAGAGAATCTGAAGCTTAAAAGCTGAAGCAAATGTCTCTGTCAAACGACACTGTGAGTAGGAGAATATCTGAGCGATCGGAAAACATTTTGTCGTAGGTGGTGTCAAAGATACAGAAGTCAATGTCACATTGATACCTAGCTCAAAACATGTTGGATGTAGGCTAATGCATAATATCAAGATCAGATTGAACCAAACAGAACCAAACATAGAACTGATAACACCCAAGCAGGTGCACCCATTTTATTGACGTGTGCATGTTTAATTGCATGTAACAAATAAATTCTTATTTATTATACCGTTCTTGCGCTAATTTGCCTTAAGTTTTGGTGGACCGTGAGTCGTTGAAAAAATCGCAAGGGGACCGTTCAACAAATTTTTTGAAAAAGTTTGAGAACCACTGACTTATTCAATCGTGCAGCTTGAAACTTCATATTTTGATATAAAAAAAATACAAATTAATCTTGAACTGAAAGGAATCAAACGTTGGATCACAGCCAATTCACTTACGATAAATGCTTCTAAGTCTAACTTTTTAATAATTGCACCCAAGACCAACCAAAAATCAACTAATGTTGAAGTATTTTACGGCAATACCCAACTAAAAAATGTTCACACCGCTAAATACCTTGGTATCTTAATTGACAAAAATCTATCTTTTCTTCCTCATATTGATGCTCTATCTTCCAAACTCTCCAAATCTGTTGGCATACTCTCTAAATTAAAACATTGTTTATCTACCAAAGCTATGCTTCAGCTTTACTATTCTCTTGTGCATCCTTACCTAATATATGGACTGACAATTTGGGGGTCGTCATACAAAACACATATTGGAAAGCTTGGTGTTTTGCAAAATAAGGCAGTCAAAGCTGTTGTGAAAGGCAAATGGGCTGACCATGTCACACCCTTTTATAAACAACTAAATATCCTAAAGTTAAAAGATCTGTACAACTTTGAAATTGCTAAGTTTATGTATCAGTTTAGTTTTAATTTATTACCCGACACTTTTCAAAACTACTTTAAAAAATGTAACCAAATTCACAACTTTTCTACTCGAAACTCAACCAACCTAGATTACTATTATTATCGATACACAACCACAAAACTACAACGCTCAATAAAATACTCTGGCGCAAAAATTTGGAATCATATATCAGATGAAATTCGCAAATCCTCATTCACAACTTTTAAAAGAATGTACAAAAAGAAAATTATTGACTCATATTAAACAAATGCTAAATTAACCTACTAATCAGTTTTTTGATTTCTTATCTTGGACAGCTTCACCGTTATTTATGTATTATTATCTCTTTGTCTCAATTATTCAATTATAACTATCATTGATGAGTTAAGGGTGGCTGCTTGACTTGAAGACCTTGAACGGTCACTTTGTAGCCTCCCGCTGCTGTGATGCTACCATCATTTTTTACTCGTTTTTTTTATCGTAAACTTTTCAACAGTTTTACTGTACATTGTGTTTTGATTTATTGTACATATTTTTTCGCAGCAGCCAATAAACAAACAATAACAATAATAACAAATTTGTATTCTTTCACTTTCGTATCTATATTTTTTTGCTGTTACAGATATTATCATCTGTAGTAGGCATTCTTTTAACTTAAAGTTTTGTATTACATTTTCACAGTTGTATTTCCATAATTAAGTTATTCCTTCTATAATTGGTTGAGGCTGGTGTATCTTTAGTAAGTTTATTTTTAGTTTAAAACATAAATAGTTTAAATTTAATGCAGGTACGTTTTATTATTCATTTGACAACTTTAAATACTGCTATTACAGACGAAATCGGTTAATAATATACTGCTTAAACGTATCAATCGTTTATTTGAATCAAAACCTGAAATCCCAAACCAAATCCAATCTAATGTTAAGTAAAAACATCGCTTAAGCGTATACCGCTTAAAAGAATAAGTCGGATAAAAGCATCAGGATTTGCTTGTCGTTTGCATACTTCATTCATTTAATCGTATATAATTGTACCCGTTAGCGAAAAGAGAATGTCTCTTTTTTGATTCGCATAATTGTCTGCAATGTTCAAAGGCGAAATGAAGCAAAGGTGAGACAGACGCATGCGATAAAAACAAAGACAAGTGTCTGCAATCTCAGGCCATAATCTTATGTGCTAGACATCGCACAACAAAGAACCAATTTTTGCACAGCTGGGCTTCATTAAAACAGAAGAGCACACAAAAGGAATAATCACACTTCCCAATAAAGAAGTTTAAATGCTTTTGATGTCATCCGTCGGCGACTGGCCTTCTAAGGAATGGACGCGGACAAATTATTTCGGCTTGAGAGGGAAGTGTTGGAAAGCATGTCCAAAAGTTAATACGAGAAAACTTTGGAGAATTTTTTTTAAATTTCTGAAAAAAAGTAGCCTACTGTTGTGAAATGCAGTGCATAGTTTCATTTGTGCAGTTTCGTTCAGTTGAAGAACATTGCAAATTAATCATTTTACCTAATAGCGCAAAAGACTTGAAAAAAAAAACCTTTGCAATTCAAGCCGTATTTTTCTACCATACCACTACTTTCGTAGGCCATGTTCCATGCTCAAAACTACACAGCTGGTGCAGAGCTAAAAATAGCACACTGGAATCAAAAACTTCAACTTCAAAGTTCGCGTTGTGACGTCACAAAGATCGGTGAGATTAAAAGTAGTCCGATTGCCGCAGTTTGCAGAAAAATGCTTTGATTGTACATGCTCTCCCAGTCAGCAAAGCTGGGTTTTTTTTGCATTGTTTCAACATCTGCAGATGATAAATCAATATAAAAAGGAGCAGTTTTGCTGGCTGGAACATACAGCAATTACAGCATAGTGTTAGGTTAGGTAACACAGAACTAGTAAACTCTTTAAAGTTTAACCAGAATTGTAAACAGTTGTAGGAAGCATCAGTTGTAATGTGCGTTGCAGCCTAGACAGCACAGACATCTTCTCAACAATTAAGTCCATTCACAATAAAGCTTTTTTTTAGTAAATTGGTTAAACGAATCAATCGTATCAAAACGTCTGGCAAATAGGTGATTCGATTAACCGATTTCGTCTGTACTGTTTTCACTATAGTCTCTTCCAAAACCCAATAACCCATGTTTTTGTAAACAATCATACGTTTTACCAGATATTATTAGGTATTAGTTTGTTTAACGGTGTCATAATGCACTACTTTGTTTTTGGCTGATGCCCGGCATTGAACAGAGTGTCTTCAACAAAGCTGCTGTGATAATATTTGGAACCTACTCCAATTCCCAACCTTATCAACATATATGTCTGAAATGAAATATGTTTAATCTTTACATTGGATCAACGTTCAAGAACTAATATTGTTTTCAACATTGTGGTTTTGTATTTTATGTGTTATCATAAAATCTACATTTCACAGGAAAACATTAATGTTTTAATTAATTAATTAGCATTTATAAGCAATAAGCATACATTGAAATCAAAGACATTTACAAGTGACCATGCTCTGGAAATACTGGCAAAGTTAAATAATGACAGGAAGAAGATGAAGCAGTATTGTGATGTCACATTAAATGCTGAGTCTAATGCTTTTTCTGGACACAAATGTATCCTTGGCGTGTTTTCAGCATTTTTCTCTAAAATGTTTTCAATAGAGATGAAAGAAAAGTATGAAGGAAAAGGAAACATCCAAGGGGTGACTGAAGAGACACTTGAAGCTGTTTTAAACTTCATTTACACTTGTGACATCACAATCACAAGTGAGAATGTCTACAATTTGATAGAAGCTTCTAATTATATGGAGGTTCCTCATTTAAAAGAGTTTTGTATGGAATTTTTGTTTGATGAAGTTGATGAAACCAATTGTCTTCAGATTCGAGCATATTCAAAATTGTACAATCTTAATAAACTTGTGAATAAAGCAAATACTATAATAGCCAACCATTTTGAAAATTTGATGAACACGAAGGAATTCAATGAGTTAGAATTCAAAGACTTGAAAGAACTACTTGCATTGGAAGATAAAAAGGTGACATCTGAAACAGTTGTTTATGATGGAATGATTCAGTGGATTAAGCATGATGTAGAAACACGCAAACAACACTTAAATGAACTGTTTGGTTTGTTGGAACTTGATAAATTATCTGCAGATTTTTTACAAGATGTTGTTGGTCAGGAAGAATTAGTGAAAAATAACAAGGACTGCTTATTGATGTGTTTTCAATCAATGGCTTCTCAACTTCGGGTTCAACAACATAACCAAGCTATTGCTGAGCAACAGAAAGTGGAAAGGTGTTTCCTTGCATTTCAAGGCAACTGTATGTGGAAGTATGATGTCATAAGCACAAAGACAAGTAATCTTCCACACACAACATTTGATCATACTTCTGGCTCAGCAGTCCATTATAAAAGGAAAGTTTACGTAATTGGTGGTCGTTATGGCCCCAAAATGGAGAGTTTAGATTTGGATGATGTTGATTCAGGTTGGACTCAGTTGGCCAGTGCTAATGTGAAGAGAGATGGTGGTGCTTCAGTTGTTTTTGATGACTGTATTTATAATTGTGGCGGCATAAACTATGATGCATTGAACAATCCTTATTTTGATCCATATGGTGCACAGCCACCTGGGCAATATTACTGCATAAAAAACAAAATATGGAATGCGATGTGTGGCATCAATGCAAACCACTGGTATTTTGCTTTAGTTTGTACTAATGATGGAATATATGCCATCGGGGGTTCTAATGGACTTACTAGTTCGAATACAGTTGAATTTTATGATCCTCGTTAAGGATGTTGGAAAATATTTCCTCCAATGAGGACTGCAAGGCAAGGTTTGGCGGCTGTTGTTCTAAATGACAAAATATATGCCATTGGAGGTAAAGACAATGTAAATCTTAAGTCTGTTGAGCTGTTTGATCCACGGAATCGAACTTGGATTGATGTACCCAACATGCACTTTGAAAGATCTGGTCATGGAGCTTGTGTATTGAATGGAAAGATATACGTTGCTGGTGGAGGGTCATCTGTCATTGACGTTTATGATCCCAAACGAAATGTGTGGGAAATTGAAGCAGATAATCCAAATTTCAGCGATGTTCATTTCCTTAGTGCTGTTTAGTTGTTAACCACGCAACCCACGCACTGGCGTCTTCGCAAGATATTTCTATTGCGAAGACCATCATCCTCGGAGACGAGTTATAGCCATCATTTCCTTATTGCTGTTTTCCTGTTTAGTTGTTGTGCTTTTTTCAGCAAATTTGTGCACCGGTATGATCATCATCAATTCATCATTAAGTTCCTTCCTCTTGTCGAGGGTTGGAGGCAATGAAGCGCCCTGTTGTGAGATTCTTCTGTTGCAGTTTTGTAGTCAAGTCCTCACCAGTCTTTAATATCATTAAGTCCAATCCTTGGTGGTCTGGCTCTATTTCGGTTTCCATTCATTTTCCCTTCTAATTGTTCAACCAACTCTATTTCAGCTTTTTGATTTCTCTAAATATTTTCGCGCCGTAGGCGCAAAATCCACGTACATCAGACGTTTAATAGTAATTTTTTTTCACAATTTTCGCACCTCACCACTCAAATGTTACTTTAAATTTAGAACTTTTCTTACTTATGTTGCAGCTTACAAGATGAATTTGGCTCCAAAAATTGTGCCTTCCCAACTCCCGCTTCTCCCCCAACCTGCATTTTTTCTGCCGACGCCCATGTTTGTGACGTATTTGGTTATTTATTACAGTTTAATTATTTTCTCGCAATTATAATTGCCTTCGTTAAAGTGTAATTCAATGTAAGGCTATATGACACTTCAACAACATTAGCAACTGAAATGAATGGTGGTACAACGTTGGCAGATGTAGAATTAACGTAGGCCTATAATGGAAAGATAAACATCAGTATTTGAGCGATTAGTGTTTATCTGGAGACAATTTAATGTCGTTTATTCAGTACAATCGCTTTGCTTCAACAGAAAAGGCAGCGTATATTTAATATATGCGTTCACTTTCATTTACAAATCATTCATTACAAAAAATATTTTACTTGCAAAAACTACCACAGCAGCCTAACAATTTAGGTCCCGTTCTAGGAATGCAACTATTTTTATTAAAGTGACTATACTTTTATGCTCACAGCTCTTGGGTATTTAACACCCTAAAAATGATGAATTTTCACATTGAGCTTCACAAGCACAGTGAATAGGCTACTGAATTTAAGCCTTTCTTGGAGCAACCACAAGATGTGCAACAATTGCACATGTGCACTGTGCATAAACCAGGGGTGTGCAACCTTTGTTACAGGAGGGCCAGATATAAATAATTGGGTGAAACCGCGGGCCGCACGTTTATTTAACATGATTTCTAGTAGTTGCAGGCACAAAAGAGTAGTTTTTCTTGTTATTCATGTTATTCTTATATTAGGGGTTATCTCCTTCCAGAAATAATAAGTTAGGACGCATAAATTTCTGAAGAAAACTGCTATTCAAATTTATTGTCACACTGTCTTTAAACGAGCTCAGTGAGAAGTTTGCAGCTGGCTTCTTTTCCTGACGGCTTTTTCCAAATTTACTTTAATGGAAGTGATCGCAATTCGAAGTCCATTTTCCAAGTGTTGGTCTGTCAGAACCATGGTCAGAACCGATCAATAGGGAGATTTCATGACGCCCGTTTTAGAAAAAAATGTTCGCACAAATACGTTGAGACAAAAAGTGCCATTTTTGAAGCCATGGATTTTTGAAATGTGGAAAGTCATCTTAGTTGAAATGTTTTCGATAAAAATCGCCAAGATTCATTTTTAAATACTTTGCTTTCAAATCCTTTTTCTCTTGAAGATCAATCAGTTCAAGTTGGATATCAGCTGGTGCTTTGTCAATGTCCGTGTTGAATGGCGAAGAGAATATATCAAACAAATGTTCATGAGATTTGAAGTCCTTGAAACGAGCCAAAAATTCATACAACAATTTTTCAAATTTAGTTTTCTTCTCCGGATGCATTCCATAGTCTCTCAAAGTTGGAAAGTGGAAAAGATGTCCTGTCTGTATGTGAGCTCTCCAAAGTCGTACTTTGTTCATAATGCCTTTTATGTGACCATACATTTTTAGAAATAATTGATTAAACTACCATTCAACGTTTTATAGGCAGAGAAAACTTTTTCTCGAACCGTAGAAAATTTCATGATCAGATCACCGCTTCAATGCGTGATGGAAAGCTACAGATAAATCTGCATCTGGCATTACAGAGTGCAAAAAAGAGTGTTGCAGAACGCGTTTACGAATATTAAATTCTCATCAGTGCAACTACGTTTATGAACGCAATAACAACGGTTAACTTTAAACTCAATACAATACATTACAAACATTATAAGGACATAATCTCAGTGTTCAATTGAATATTAATAAATCCAGAGACATCAGAATAGAAAATTAAATACAATGGATTGGCGGTGGCCGGTGGGAGACTTCTAAAATGGTTAACAGAAGGTGCGAAATCTACAATATTCCACTCCACAATGAATTGTTCAAACGTACCAGACTAAACTAAATTACCGTATAAACATGTTTCGCGGGCCGCACACAATTCAAAATTGGCACATCTTCGCGGGCCACATTTGGCCCGCGGGCCGCACGTTGCACACCCCTGGCAGAAACGTTTAGCGCGTAATGGTAGCGCAATAAATTCAAAGTATTCATGGAAAACACTTGCTTGTACAGAATTTGAGCGAATTCTTCTCCAATTCTGGAAATGCCTTTTCTTTTAAAGCTTCCTTGTTTCCCAAGGCGGCACATGTACGTTGCGCTTTGTCCAGACCTTTCAAGATTTTAAAAACTTTTACTTTTCCCATTTGGTAAAAGCAGGATGTTGTGTCGCATCCAGAGAACGCGTGGCAAAATAGCAAGAATCGGCACATATTTTCTCCGAGAGCAGGCTGAACTCGACGAATGGAACTTTTCGCGGTAGACGTTTTCATATAAATGCTGTTTCCGCGTGGTGCGTGATAAAGCAGGGATGAGTAGGCTACCTATATCAGTATCGTCAGCAGTGTTGTACGGTGACGGCGTCAATTGTTGACGCTGAGGCTAGCGCCGTCATTTTTTTTAATTGACGGAAGTGATAACGCTGTCAACTATTTTGCCGATTTTAAGCGTCAAGCGCCATGCGTCATTTTTTTTTATCTCGTTTCGCAATGAGAGTTTCACAATGTAGGCCTATTTTGGCCAGCGCGACTCAACCCAATTACCGGCTTTCACGTTGGTTGGAATGGCTACCTGGAATGCAAGCGGAAAAAGTTCGCCAAATAGTGATCACTCATATCGTGAGCAGTAGCCTATCGCGAACGAGGGATCAAAGAGAGAAAGCGAAAAATCAATGAATATCATCGCTAAGGTTGAAGATATTTTATTTCAAGAGCTCTATGCCCCTGAAAAAAGCGATTTTGTTGCAGCGGACCTCGTTAAAAGATTTATGTTTATCGCAATGGGCCACAACGTACAATTATATTGATGCTGAGGGCCAGTCTATCGAATAACACATGAATTTATATGAACAATTTATTTAATGGAAAAGTACACACAATCAAGTTACACATTGAGTTTCAGATATCTTGAAGCTCAGTTTTGTAACAAGCTCAATGTCTTTCTTGTAACCGTGAAATACCTCTTGCTGTTTGCTCAAAGACCTTTTCAACTGCTGCATTTTGTCAACCCGTAATTGACCCACAATGCTATCATAATTAGCAGAGTGTTTTGCACAGTAGCCTAGTGTCGCTTGATAATGTACTCTTTCATTCCTGCTATAGTGTTTTGACAAATCAGGCAAACAACATCCTTCCTTTTCTTACTTGTAGACATTTTTACTATGCTAAGCTTTTTGTAGAATAAATATTAATATATTCACCACACTGCACCCATAACGTAAGATTTATGTTACTGAATCATTGCCAGAAGAACAAGGCGGTTTTCTACAACGCTTACTGATGACGCAACAATAATGCTAAAAGTCAATAATGCTAATGATGACGTTACAAATAACAACATCCTCCGATCTAACAGTGAAAAGTATTAAAAACAGAGAGAGACTGTTCACCAGGCATTTGATAATAAAAGTAATTTGCGTTCTTCTGGTGACTATTTACTAGGTTACCTACCTCAGTATGTTTTTGTGTTGTGCCATCGTTGCTGAACAGGTTGTGTTAACCTGTTTTAGCCACCTTGATAAAGTCAGTCGTGCTGACTGACGAAACGTCGGAAATACAAAAGCTAGTTATCATCTTTAACATCAGGAGGTAACCTAGTAAATAGTCACCAGAAGAACGCAAATTACTTTTAGTGAAAAGTATTTAAAAATAATGGGCTACTTTATGAAGAATGTGCGGGCCACGTAGGCTAAATGGGTACCGCGGGCCGTAGGGAAAGGGCGGGACCTACGAGCCGATTTTTACAAAATCTCATATATTTTTTGTTCTGTGTCTAAGATTTGTCTCAAAGTTTACGTATATCTTCTTACCTACAGTCCCCATACTTTCATGGATTTTAAGCATGTTCCGGTGGAAGCGGAAGTCCCTAGAGCGAAAAATGTAGCGTCCTCCAAAGTGGTTCATAGGACCCACAAGTGAGGGTCCTACGACCATATATGGAGGGTCCTCTAAGCCGCTTGAAAAAAACATGCAGTATTTTCCATTTATTTAACAGTTTTATATTGTGCTGTTGTCATGCTGCTACAAGAAATGTCAAATGGGAAACATTGAATGTATGCGCTCATCGGAAAATCTCTCTGATTGATCTCCCTGGTCTCACAGATGATCTTACTATCAGCACAAAATAGTCCGTGCACCAAGTTTAATTCGCAGTTCCCAAATTGGACAAACATGACTGCACTTCATCACCACAAACTTGTTTATTCAAAATTGTACACAGAGAAGTCAACAGGTATCAATTAATTTCTTTGGATTGTGTTGTTGACCCAGAGCAAGGTGGCTTGCAGGTCGCTCCAACAGGGAGGTTCACAGGTCACGCACCACGTGACCGATAATTTTTTTGCTCCCAGCCTAAAATCTGAACTTTTAGTCTCACTCAACATTGCTAAAGACAATACTAATTTATCGTACATTAAAGGGATACTAAAGGAAAAACCTGACTTGGCGATTTTCCACGTTGTTTGTGTTCAACTTGCTACCATAAAACGATTTTCAATAAAATTTTGCCCCATTGCGGTCTGATCAGCATTCCGCGCGTACCTTTGTCAGAGCTTTCAAAACCAGAATGGGCCTGAGCAGCAAAGCGTGCGACTGTACAGTCTACGTAATAAAAGACGAGCAATCAGCTAATCACGCAACAGTTGTTAGGGGAGACCGGGGAGATTTGTTACAAGGGAGGGTTGTTACAGTCCTTTTAACTTTAAATTAGTTCACATCAACCGCTGGAATTAAGTTGTTTTTTCAGGTTTTTAGTTTCCATGTGCAAACAAAGCTTCAGCCCTTTTGAAGGCTGCAGTAGATAATTATTGATGAAAAACTGTTTTAGGGTATGAAAAGTAAATTTTTGCTTTTTCAAAGAAAATGTTATTGCTACAAAACTATGAGTGATATTTAACTGGCTTCAAAGTTAAATCAGACTTGAAGTGCAATACCTTTGATTCATTTTTAATATTTTAAAGCTGATCGAGTGTCACATGTTTGACATATGTTGATCTTATTCAGCCAACTACTATCGGGGTGAGTTGTTACACAGTGTAATGCTTGCTCATCCCAACTGGAAAAAGTACTTAATTTGGTACTCAAATAACAAATTTTGTATTATTTAGAATAGTTGATTACATTTTTAGGTTCTACTAATATCTGTTGTTGCTGTATCTGTACCTAAACATGCCAAAAACTAATAAAGGGGCATAATATTGAGGCCAAATACCATAAATGGTTGAATGGAGATCATGTGTTTGCAATCCTGGTGACAATTAAGGCATTGTCAATAATGATGTTATTTGTTTGTTCATGACTTTTTCTATTAAATTTGGATGTTCAATAAATTCAAAAATGCTGTGTCAACGTATTCCATCAGTTTTAAGTATTTTAATAAGAAAAATTAGTTAGGCTAATAGAACAGCCTATTTAAAATTGTAACATTTCACCCCATCTGTGTAACAAGTCACCCCGATACTGGGGTGACTTTAGGTTACAACTTACAACACTGATCGTCAGGCAGTGGCGTAGCCAGGAATTTTGAAAGGGGGGGAGGGTTTTGACAGCCTGCAGGCGAAGCCCGACGGCGTATTCACTTAAGACGACACCCAATGACGGGGGTCTGGGGGTGCCTCCCCCAGAAAATTTACTTTGATTTTGGTGCATTCTGAGAGCAATTTCAACAAAAATGTGGGTATAAATATTCTTATAAAATGATGCTGTCTGGTAGCGGTAGCATAGGATAAGATCATGATTTTTCGGAAATAAAGCCAAGTCTCTATGTTTTCTTGTTGCTAATTCCTGGCTGAGATATTTGAATGTTTGGTAGCCTAATGGCAAAACTCGCTCTTTTAATGCAGTTTCGTTTGAAATTAGGCAAACTTTGTTTTAGAGACATAAAGAAACTGAAAGCATCATTCTCAATATCGTGACGTCACACGTGTGCCAAAGGGGGTTGAAACCCCTAATCCCCCCCCTTGACTACGCCACCGTAGGCTAATCAGCCATCACAGTTAGCCTGCTTGACCATAGGTTTCATATTCTTGCAGGACCTTACGGACGATAACAACATCAGCGCAGGGATGGAGGAACCATTTTAAAAGTAGGTGGGCCCAGAGGCGCAGCAGTCAAAGTCAATCCAAATTCTGGGGGGCTTCGCCCCCCAGACCAGTGGCGTAACTACCCATTGGATCTTGTGGATAAATCCAGGGGCGGCACGTTGCTGGAGGGCGGCAAAATATGATAACGTTTTAAACGAACAAAGACAGTCACATTAGTTTACTCTCAAACTGACTCAGACTTAAACGACCTAAGTTAACACTGATCAAAATGAAGCCAAAAAAAATTACTCAAGTTATGCCTCTACAGTAAACTAATTGATAACTTTTTTGGATTGTGACTGACTATGTGGTATTTGTGGCGGTATAATGACACTCATGCTGTTGAAGTCATGATAAAATGTCGGTTGTAACTTGTAAGCTATTAGCATTGTTAAGTCAATTTAGCTTTGGTAATTAAGTTTGGATTTACCATTTTATCATCTGTTTGTGGTTAGATGGGATTCCTCTATCTTCATGTGTGTCTGGCGTCGGCCGCTTTCGTTCGGACATGCACAAGTGGGGCCTGGCTCCTTCATCAGAATGCGAGTGTGGTGCCACGGAACAGACCGCAGACCATGTCATCCACCACTGCCTAACCCACCGGCTTCCTCACGGTGCGCATGGTCTGAGGATCCTGGACGACGAGACTGCTGAGTGGCTGAAGATTTCCTGCCCTCCAATCTAGCCTGGAAAGATCGCTCATACGCCATCATCATTATCATTCTTCATGTGTGAAGATGAGTTAGGTTTGTGAAAGATTTAAAGTTTCAGGTTTGAAATAGATCACTTAGCTTAACTCAGCAAGAATTGTTTTTTTAACTATTGTGCTGCAGATTCCAGAACAAAATTTAAGTAGCCTACGGTAGCAAATTTTTTTAAAGTAATTTTTGCATGAAAAAAGTAAAATAAGGTGGAGCTTTTTTTAGAAAGAAAAAGAAAGCTAGAGAAGAGGAACTAAAAAAGAATGAAGGAGCCATTTTGAAGTTCGTAAAAATGTCCTCTGCTAAAGAAACAGAAGAGGTTAGGAACCACAGTAAATCGCTACCTCTAGCTGAGACGGAAGAAGAAGTGTAGGCTACCTCAAACAAAACAATCACGAAGTGATCATTGGAAGAAGTCAACTGAGACACTAGAAACTCAAAGAGAATGGACTCTTTTTATCTCTATAACAACATTTTCCTTTTGACTTGAACAACATTAGCGATGACGATCTCAGTAAAGGTGACCTAATTGATTTGAGATCAAAGCATTGAGTTTCATTCAAAAACTGTGGAAGAATTTTGTTGCTCACAACTGCAGACCTACCCATTCTTGGCAACGCAAGCGATTTTTGTTTTGTTACCATTCATAACCACTTAACCTTTGCGAGACAGGATTCTCAGCTCTTGTTACAATAAAAACAACATCGAAATCGCCTGGACAGTGGACGTTGAAGATGACATGCGTGTTGCATTGTCAAAAACTCAACCGCAGTTCAGTCGTTTATTTCAGGAAAGGCAACAAACTACCATCTCATTAAATTTGCTTACGTTGAAAAAGTTTCGGCATGGCACTTTGGGTCACCTTAATATTCAAATACTGCTGACATCTCTTGAACAATCCATTCATTTTCTTATTTGAGCAACTGTTTAACCTGATATTTGCCGCAGAAGTCACAGCAGCAATGCAATATGACACCGTAGCCTACAGCAGTAGAGTAGCATAATTATTACAAATAATCAATAGTAGGGCTACTGTGATTGAATTGACTCGTGTGAACATAAATTTCTTTGCAATAGTCAATAGTACGTTAATTGAGTTTCAGGCAAAATTTAGGTAGGGGTCCGCACAGGGATATCTAAAGAAGGAGATACGAATGCTCAGAGCGATTGCTGATTCTCATGACACTAAAAGGGCGGTAGTTGGTATCACGTTAAACATGCGCTTCTTTTTAAAATTGCAGAAAGTTTTGTAGTGCAGCTGGTACACTCAGCTACACAAGACAGTTAGCAAGTGTTATGTAGAACATATTTAAAGAATACTTGTTTGAAAAGACAGTTGAAAGGTTACAAGTTAGCTGTTTTTTGACAAAACCTTTACATTTGGATATGTGTATTGTGTAGCCTAAAGCAAGTATATGGGTAGTTGAATTAACAAGTGATTATAACCATTCATTGAATATCCATACCTGGTCGTAATAGTGCAATGCAGGTTGTCATAACAAAGTTTATTAAATTACTATAAGTGTCAATTGTCATTTTACCATAAACAGAGATTATTTAAGATAAATAGAAGCCCTTCTATTGTCAGACGTAATAAAAGCCTTCATATCCCCTTCTCTAGATATCCCTGGGTTTGCAGAATTAATAATTTGTTTAAAGGGGTCCGTGACAACAAAAAAGTTGGGAACCACTGGTTTAGGGCTTAGGCTTTCTGTCTAGGCAAGGAATGATTGCCTACAAAAATTAAACAAGTTAAATGTACCGTATTTATTGTTTGGTCAAAAGTATAAACTCATATTTGGGAAATTGAAAAGCAGCCTACTTATTCTGAATAACTCTAATCAATTTAGTTTGATGCGACTGGTGCCAGAAAAGCGACATTCTCCCGTCGTGAATTTTACGTGGCAAAGCATTGGCTAAAGTTATTTGTCTTTCTTATCGTTCTCGCAAAAGTTCTGCTTCAACGCTTTTAAAAGTAAACATAGTTTTCCCTTAAAGCTCATTTCAACTACTTCCAAACAGCATCCAATTTAGATGTAAAATGCCAACTTGGTTTTAAAGTCGCAACAACTTGTTGTTGTTATGTTGTTTGCTTAGAGCGCAGATAATAATTTTTGAACACAAAAAGCGCTGACATTCTATTTGTATATGTTTTATTTTGGGTTCTAGAGAAATTTATTAATTATTAGTTGGGGATTCGGCATTCAAACAGTGGTGCCGAAGTTAGTTGAGGATTGGGGGGGATAAATCCACATTTTATCAAATTTTAGACGATTTTGAACATTGGGGGGATGCATATTTTTATACACAATTTTAGTGTTAGGCCTACTGGACGTATTAAGTTTATTAAACAATCACCGGACCTCGGTAAATTAGCTGCTAACAGCATAATATAGGCTACAGATAAAAAATCATGGAGATAAAAGTGCTACCAGTGCTTTTGTAAATGACTGCTGCAAGATTAAGAAACAACCACAAAAAAATTGGTACCTCCAGCGGTATTCGAACCTATGACTTTCCAATGAATACTTAGTTTTTCCAGAAAAACAGAAGTTATAGGCTACTCCTTCACTAGAATCACTACACTTAGTGCACTATAGGACAAAGTCACTAGTCAGGAGACTGAAAACAATCGAAGCTACAGAACAACATCTGCAAACGAACATATCGCGTGTTACGGCAGTGCGCATTGAAAACTCATTAGCAATGTCATTTATGCTGATGTGAGCCAAGCCCGCAACCAGGGGGGGGCATTGGGGGCATTTGCCCCCCGAAATTTTTTGAAAATTTTTTAAGCGTTTTATGCAGTATGAAATGTAGGCCCTACTATACGTCGTACACGTACAGCCATACTGTAGGGTACCCTGACATTTTGTCGAAAGGACATTTTGCCGAACGACATTTTGCCGAATAGACATTTTTTCGAAACTCATTTTGCCGAAAGACTAATTGCCGAAAGGACTAAATGCCAATTAGACAAATTGGCGAAATTATAGAATTCGGTAATTAGTCCTGTCGGCAAAATGAGTTTCGGCAAAATGTCCTTTCGGCAAAATGTCTTTCGGCAAAATGTCTTTCGGCAAGATGTCCTTTCGGCAAAATGTCCGTGCACGTGCTGTAGAGTGTAGACTATCGAAACCGAAAGTAGGCTACGCTGGTTGGAAGCTATGCTAACAATTTTGATCGATAAATTAGGCTGGCATCCTCATTATCTGTTTCGTTAGCGTATACATAATGTCAGCATCCATCATCACCATAAAAAGCGTTTAAAAACAACTAAATAATTCGAGATCAAAAGCAGCTGCGATAGCGTGGTGAATAAGCTACTCAGTTGGGCTTAGGCGTTTGTAAATCTGATTTTTAATGAATTCTTGAAAGTGAAAGGCCAGCAAGTGCGATTGATGCGGTGTCAGCAATAGAATCCCAAAAAGAGTTTTATCCAAATATTTACAAACTCTTGATAATTTTGGCTACACTTCCAGTCACAATTGCTTCTGCAAAAAGAACATTTAGCTGTTTACGACGCTTGAAAAGTTACCTTGAAAGCACTATGGGGCAGGACAGGCTTTCTGGACTAGCTCTCATGCAAATCCATCGTACTCAAATTCCAAGCGCGGAATTGGTGTTAAACGAACTTGCCAAATCAAGTAGAAAGTTAGACATTATGCTCTAAATTAAAATGTCATTTTGCATTTGCAAAGTCCACTTCTTTGGGCCTACAAACATAAAAACTTGTTGAGCCAACAAAATGTTTCAGGATTGTAATTTGTAATTACCGTGTTGAGTTTATTCATATGTATCTGTTTGTTTATGTTGATGTAAATATATGTTATTGATTAATTTATGACTCCAGTCGTGCCAATGCAGTTCGTAGCCTACAGATGTTGTATTTTATTTGTAACCGACTGAACACATTACTGTGATATCGTAATTTTCTTCCTTGGGTAGTCATAGCTAAATGAGAAAAGGTTACAAAGGCTAGTTTCCTTTAATGCTGTACTAAACAAAAACGTGATTGACATAAGTTATGACCACTGAACCGTAGCATGGTAGTGCCACACACTCTATCAATGGGCGTGGACATTAACATAAAAATGTCACAATGCATCATTTTAATGTTTGTTCTTTGATAAAAATTAAATGCCCCCCCGAAAATATTTGCTGGTTGCGGGCCTGCTGATGTCATTAAGAATATTTTGCTGATTGTTGCAAACAATGCTAGCATTCAATCTTTCCTGCCCCAAAGTATTTCTCAGCCAGGTTTTCAATGTACGAAGATTTGAAAACGATCTCTCACAAGAGGGATCTTATTCATCTGTAGTTTTGAGAATAGAGAGGTTTTTCCAACTCGGACAATGCCTGGTGGTAAGCACTTTTAGCATCGTACAGAGATTTTGTTCCTGTTGCCTTTCTGAATGAATCAATTTGATAACTCATCGATTGTCTATTCAGCTGTGGATAATTTTTGACCATTTCAAGAACTAAGCCGGTCTTGAAAATTCGTACAAGTTCTTTATACTTTGCTGAATCGGAATTCAGGCTACTTTCAAACCGTTCGGTCAGTTCAGAGATACCTCTGTCCATGAACTGATTGTAAAGTATTTCATTATGCATTTGAGTGTCTGCAGTAGCTGCCATCGAGCATCCACCCAATCTTTCAGGGAGTCTTCTTTGCCTTGGTGCTTGCAAAGGCGTGATGAAATTAGCAGCAAATTTTGCCAGAGGTGAACTGCATTTCTGTAATTGTTCTCAGACTCCAAATCATGATATTTTTCTCGTGTGATTTCTATAGAGACATTAGTCTAGCGTCAAATGGTCAAATCCAAGACAATTTACTGAATTTAGAACTGTGATCAAACATCAATAAAAGAAAAAACAACAGCAATTCGAGATGCTTGCAAACATCTAAATCCAAGTACAATTTCATAGCAAATATTTTTTTTTAATTTATTGGGGGGGATGCTACCAAAATATTGGGGGGATATATCCCCCCCTACTTCGGCACCACTGCATTCAAAACTAGGTCATGTGACGTCAAAATCATCTAAAATTCTAAATACTTGCAGCTTCTAAACAAGCTAATCATGGTGTTGCGTAGAAAACTCCAAAACTGGCAACTGCGATGCCAATCGTGTGTGCTTGTTTCACATGTTTGTTGCGCTGCTTGTGCGCATCAGTGATAAATAACGTGAAAATGACATGAAAAAAATAAGTTAAAATTCAATAAGATATATAAACTAAATTCCATTTTTGGATTCGAATTATACGATTAGTCTAGCATTCCGTATAGTTGCCTATTTTCCAAATTTAAAATTTTGGATCTAAAACGGCTTAACAGTGAGAAAAAATTTCACATCTGGCAACACTAAGGCTCACTGGGACAAAGCCTTAAAAAACTAAATTGTCCTAGCTCATGACAGGGTTGCCATATTGGCGTTTTTCCTGCCAAATTCCACAAATTTGGCGTTTTTTGAAAGCGTTTGGCAGGAGAAAATTACGTTTGGCAGTTTGGCATTTTTTTGGCAGTTTTTACTTTAGTGTTTTTTTGGCATCTTTTGGCGTTTTTTTGTAATTATTACCTGTACAACTCACCACTAAAGTTTTTCAAATACTTTTATCAATGAAAGTCCATCAAAAAAGTTTAATTTATGGTCTGGAAACTCTGAATTCCTAATTTAATCAAATGTAAGCTCCAGAGGCCACTGGCGGCTGGCCAGTCACCAACCAAAGTTGGAGTTGGACTGGACAGTTGGAGGGATGCGTTTTGACATTTATTTTCTTGCCAATGGACTAGTAAGTGTTAACACGTTATGGTTAATGATGCGATGTCACACCGTTTGAGTTGAAAGCATAGCGTAGGCCAGAGACCTTGTAGAAATTTGAACCGGAACCTGAATTGGTACCGGAAGTTCCTTAGTTAGTAAGTGACAATCAAGACCTGATGCCAGATATAAAACACGTTTGTAATGGGTCGCAAAAATTATCTGTATTTTGTGTTTTCTACACCAATCGTCCAAGAAGTTGAGGGCGTCAATGCAGATGCCATGTATTTGTGCTAATAACTGTAGCCTCTTGACATGTAAAGTTATCAGGTGTAGGTGTATTTCCTTCATGCCATTAACATTGTGAAAATCCTTAAACCTTAAAAGTGTTTGTGATATTTACCAATGGTGTTTCTTGGCATTGTCCTCTTTTCACATGTTGAAGTTTAACACTGAGTTTTTTGTTTTTCAGACTTTGGCTAGATTGGTTATAAAGCATGCATTAAATGAATGGCCTACTGTAAAAAGTAGATTGTGGGACAGAATGTTTGTGTCGCCAAGCAAGGAAAACAAACTTGAACTAACATACCACTACCGGTACCAGTGATTCTGATAATGAGGAATGCTATTGCATGCAGGCTAAACTTGTAAAACCTGCTAGAAAAGCAGCCCTCCCCCATAGATTCCCCCCAGGCCAATTGGTCTTTATCACCTTCTTCTAATTGCGCTTCGTTGATACTTGATAGCTCCAACTATGTGGCTGCCTCCTACAACCTTTGAAAGTTTGTTTTAATTTAGCTTGATACATGCAGTTTGTGTTTCATTATTCATACTAAGTGGTCTATCAAGTTAAATTAAGACAATATACCATCAGAGCTACATTTTGCACCATATATAATGGTGTATGGCCTTGCTGGTTAACAGGACAAGCCGCACTAACAGTTTGGCAGTTTTTTTTTGGCAGTTTTTTTGAAACCCTGAAAAGTTTGGCAGTTTTTTGGCGGTTTTTACAAAACATTTGGCAGGCAAAGCTATTTTGGATCTGGCAACCCTGGCTCATGAGTCATGATCCTGATTGCTAGCCTAAAGCGGGACGTTTATGGTGAGCCAATGATTGCCATAATTTTAAACTTTAATTACTTTTAGATTTGGCCAACTAACTTGTTCACATTAATCGCATACATTAGTGGTGATTGCGGTTTATTCTGTGGTGGAAATCCTGATCAATTGCGATCATGGAGTTGAGAGTAGGCAACAAGTACAGGTTAGGGAGGAAGATTGGAAGTGGATCTTTTGGTGATATCTACTTGGGTAAGGTTTCTCAAAATATATTCAATCATTTGATTTTGTGTGCAGCTACATGTACTTGAGAGGTTGCGGTACTGATATTTTATTTATTTATTGATAAACAGATGGTTTGGACTTTGGATTTTCTATTTTAATTGCTTCATTGACATGTGCTGCATATTTTTTGAGTGAGGTTGTGGTGTATGTTGAAGGCAGAACAGCATTTTTGACATTGTTTCGGTCATTTATATTTTCAAATGCTATACATGAGAAGTTAATACTATTTAATACTATTATTTTATACTACGGTATACTATTTAATTAATACTATTTCAGATGCTACTTTTGGTACACAGTTGTCTGGTTTCTATGATGAGTTCTCTGCTAAATTGAGATTTATTTCAATATTGCTTTTGCATGGACAGATGCTTTATGGCAGGGGTCGGCAACCTTTTCTAACCGCAAGCCAAAAGCAAAATTTGCAAAGTTTTGGCGGGCGTAGCCCACAGATTTTCGATTAACAAATTTGTTTTTTTTTATAATGTTATAACTTTCAAATATAGCCTTAGAATTTAATCAGATTAAGTCCTGATTTTGTTAACAGAAGCACAGCATATTATATACATTTATTGATAGTACAACATTGATTGGGTGCAACCTATTTCGTCCTCTGAACACTTTGTACCTCCATTTCGTACCCTGAAAAGATCAAGAAAAAAATACAACAGAGCCAAAGTTGCTGATCGGAGTTGCTGCAAACATTTAAAAACAATTTTTGATCTTTTCAGGGGACGAAATAGGTTGCAGGCCTCGAAATTCGATTTTGTTGACAACGGACAAACGTGTCTGGTCTGAGCAGCTATCTTGGTGGACACATCAGTTTTAACGTCGATCGTCATGCTTAATTGCTTTATCTTGAACTATATCTATGGTTTAGAAGACTTTTTAAATTTCAACAAAGTCACTCTGACAGGCTTTCATCAGACCAACGTCCTTTGCTCGAAGAGTCAAACGTTTCACTAGGCTTTTTTCCTTAGATTTGTTTTTGCGTGTCATGTGAGCGAAAGTGATGAAGAGCAAGTAGGTTCATCGTATTCATTCTCACTTATAGAGTTTTCCCTGAGCCTTTTCTTACTGTAATACCAAAACTTAACCTACTTGTATAATCTAATTTTGTAACCAATCTTGCCTTATCAATATTACTCGGAGATCAAAGCCAGACATTGTGACATAAGACTTAAACTAAATTGCGCTGATTAGTGTAGAAGTAGGTACTCCCATCCATTCTTAGCAAAGAATGCACGTTTATGTTCAAAGGTTTGTTGGATGTTGTGACGATTCACATCATGAACGGTATAAAAGTCACCTAAGAAGCGGAGAAAATGAGGCATAGCCTATGTTGCAATCACATTGACTAAAATTTAAGGGTTTGATTATAAAATAATATATCATAGGGTGGGCTATATAATACTATAATTTTTAAAGTGGCTGCGGGCCGAATCCAGCCCACGGGCCGTAGGTTGCCGACCCCTGCTTTATGGTTTAGTTTCATTACACCATGTAACAAATTTTTACAAATGTTTTCGTACATGAAAATTTTTATGAATTATATATGTTTTGCTACTTCAAACTAATCACCAAAATAGCAAAAAAATCTTTGAAGCGTCCCTACTTTTGATAAAATGTCACTTTTTCTGATAGTTGGTTTTAATCAAAATTTTTTTGTGTTATCCAGCATAGTTTTGTATTAAACATGTAAGCATGCAAACGCAAAGGAATAATATAGAAATATATATATATAATCCATATATGCATCATGCAAAGATGAAAATACTTTAATTTTCAAAAGTTGTTACATTTGTGTGACTTGCGTACCTATAAACTGAGAAATCTTCTTGTCTTACTGACCATCATGTGTCTTCACTCCTCCTTCATGTTGCAAGCCCACCACCCTTGGTATTTTCTTTCCGTATATCATATATAAGAAATGTCCTGATGAAACCTTTTGCCAATTGTCATGTTCTTCGCTTTCACTCATCACCCATACGAGGATTAATACAATCAAGATGGGAGTGCAGGAAATGCATTTTCATGGACATGTAACCATAGGCGTAGAGTTTTAGAAACTACCGGGGGTGCAGTTATGTCAGAATATCACATGCATAAACATCAAATGCGGTATATACTCGTAGACAGACAATCGATAACAACTTAATAACATTGAATTGCATAATTCAAAATTAATACAGAATTATGCAATTCAATGTTATTAAGTTGTTATCGATTGTCTGTCTATGGTTTTTAAAAAGTACCTCTCTACCAAAGCTATGGTATATACTCGAATATAGGTCGAGATTTTCGCAAGTGATTTTCACCTTAAAAAAACAGGTTTGACTTATACACGAGACAAGCTGTTGTCTCCGGCTCGGCAGCTTTCAAAATTAAGGCATTTTTGCTGCGGCAAAATGCTTGCCGACGTAAATTACGGATTGTGAAATGGCGTCGGCCGAAGTAAAAGTTTTGAATACGTTTATTTGCAGTGATTCAAACTTAATGATTTCTTGTCAATTGTAAATTTTATACACCTGTTACACTTTATACACTTGTTAACCGATCAATTTTTTATCTTTGCGTGCAGGATATAATCGTTCTTATTACGTAACATTCCATGATCATTGAATGATTGAAGTTGATGTCAAACCTTAGCGGCTGCATAAAACAATGGCGTTAGGTTGGCTAGGTGGTAGGTGATAATGGCGGTAAGAGACGTCGTTAATGCAAGCAATATCTGCGACCAAGACCATTAAACACCTTTTCTTTTATCGGTTTTCGATTTAATTCTCACACATTGCAAACTATCTTTGCTTCAAGAACATCGTGGGGAGTCATAATAGCACATTTTGCTGGCCTAGTTTTGTTTGAGTTCACCCTGACAACAAAATCCGTCTGCAGACGTTGAATCAATGTAAAATTGGTGGATTTTGCTGTCTGGGCAACCACTCAAGTCAGAAGTAACAGTTTTTCCTTTGCACTAGTTTGACTAGTGAATCTTTTTCGCCCGAGACAAATAATTGCTGGCACTAGCGGACATTAGCTCATTTTTACATTGATTCACTGATCTGCCAGTGTTGAATGTTCATGTGTTAAAGGGCGGGGAAACCCAAATTAACTTCTTGCGAGTTTTTTGTTTCAGCGTGATGTCATTGTGTACAACATGCGTTTTAGCAAAAAAAAAATCCAAATTTTGTTGCCCTTGTCTCGCTAAGGCCGCTTTTGTTTGATACCCGTTTGCGAGGTCTCGCGCGCATCAAGCTGTGATGCTGTTCGCTGTGACGTCACAAGGTACATATAGTTGTGGCCAAAAGTTTAAGACCAGACTTGATTTATGACCATTTTTGCATTACTTCAAAATACTGCATCATATATTGTTTCAGTTGCATCATCTTTATGCATCATCTTATATCTGATGCAGTATTTTGAAGTAATGCAAAAATCGTCATAAATCAAGTCTGGTCTTAAACATTTGGCCACAACTATATATACCTTGTGACGTCACAGCGAACAGCATCACAGCTTGATGCGCAACGAGACCTCGCAAACGGGTATCAAACAAAAGCGGCCTTAGCGAGACGAGGGCAACAAAATTTGGATTTTTTATTGCTAAAACGCATGTTGTACACAATGACATCACGCTGAAACAAAAAACTCGCAAAATTAATTTGGGTTTCCCCGCCCTTTAATGAGAGGATTTCGATTCTTGTGCCTCTGATAACAAAACAATGCGTTCTGTTAAATCATACTTGATTTCACAGCGGGAAGACCTCGTTGAAAATAGCGCGTTTGGATTAAGTTACTCTACGCTCTAGTTTGAAATTTCCTCAACGTATGTCAATACCGATAAGAGCAGGGGGTGCGCCGCACCCCTGCACCCCCTTACTCTACGCCAGTGCATGTAACACACCATTTTTCATATTCTTTCATCACATTGGTTCCAAAAGTTGATAATTATTGCTTCATTTAGCCTATTACTAAAATGCTGAATTTATGTCTGTATTACGGTAGTATGTTGAATTCATCATCAGAGACTTTTTCTAAATCTTGAGTCACTACTGAGTCTTTTGCGACTTTTTTGCTCAATGGTTTAAGCAGCTCACTGCTGAGTGCTATGTGAAACAGGTGCAGTAGAACATGATATGATAAAATATGCAATGTCATGACAGTTGCTTGTTTTTTTAAACCTTTAACTGTCAACCATTCAGAAATAATGATATGTGCTCTATGGTTTCGGGTTCTCACCAAACTCTTGGAATTTAGCAAATAATATCAAATGTTTTTTCCCCTTTAGTCAGCCATTTAATTGGATTGACCTGTTCTGCAGATAACATGAGGTACACAGCTTTTAACTTTCATGCCAAAATACATGTCATAAGTATAAAAGCTTTGCTTCTAACTTTTTTTCACTGCACAAGTGTACATTTTACTTGTTTTAATCTGATATGTAGACCACAGACATAGTAAAAACTTTCAAACCAATCAGCAGAAAGTTTGCATTCTCGTGATGATTCATTCTCCAACTTATCTGCAACTTAGGCTAGAGTTTTTTACAGAACACAGCAAAAAATAATGAATGGTTGGAATGATTTGAGTTAAAAAATATTTGAAATTTCTGTACTTGCTCTACTTTGAGGCTATGATAGAACAAAGATCATTGTTATGACACAAACTACAATTATGATGCTGAAGTGATAGCTACTATGACTTCACACTTTATCGACCTTTTTAGAATAAGAGGTTGAGAAACAGGGTGCTGAAATGCAGTTTTGGTAAAGAGGTGACTTCAACCATAGACAGATAAAACCAAGTAACCACAGTCTAGAGTGGTTCAAAAAAAAATACAAGTTTCTCGGAATCTTCCTCCACAAGGCTTAAAATGTGCCATTTCCCAACAGAAGTGCCCTTGCAAAAAATTAGATTGGAGATCATTTGAAGGTCAATCAGATTTTCACTTTTTTACCACATTCTGCCTATGTTAAACCCTATCACACACAGGCCGACATTGTGTGCAAGACTTACAGAAGGAGGAATGCCTCCTATTATCTCGAAAACCAGAGCAGAGAATGAGCTAGACTTAAATATGATGCAGAATTAAACTTAGTATGTATATAAACAGCATTTATTAACTTAACACCCAACCAAGCAAAAGTCTTATTTCCATACCATACTATCGGCAACTACCATTATTATTGAAAAATGTTCACTCGAAACCGGCAGTAGTCTCATCAATCATCACCAATTATTTTCATAGGTTAAATAAGTTTAAACATAATACAATTTTTTTACTTATCACAAAGAGACATCCATCAATATCACGATAAATGAATTAAAATACAATGTTAGCATCAAGGACTGTGATGTTAAATCAGATATGACATTCGGCCATTGTTTTCATCACAGTCTCATTTCAGGCTTTGTTGAGATTGAGGGTTGCTTTGGTTGGCATCAGAAACCTTTTTCTGTGGGTGCTTAGCCTACCAATTGCAGTAGGTACTGTTCAGAGTCTCATCTTTGGTTAGAGCTGAATTGTAGGACTGAATTAGTGCAATTCCTCGCTCGGCTGTGTCATTAACCACTTTCAGGAGACTGACACCGGCTTTAAATTTATGGTATGCTGGCCTGATGCCCAGAGGTATGAGCATGGGGGAATTGGCAATGCTCCTGCTTCTTTGTTACCATTTGTGCACAGCAGATCAAAAAGCTTTAGTCACCGAGTTGTTATAAATGACTCTATTGGAGATTGATGGTCGAATCCTGTCCCATCCAACCGCTTCAGAATTTTTGGATGTGGTGGTTGTGCCAAGTTTGTCACCATTGCTGTTTTGGTTATCATCAACACAATCATCAAACAGCGCAAGATGCTCAGAAAAATACCACAAGTGACGATGGAAGGCCTTCAGAGCTGTTTTTTGATATGACATATTATTGGGTAGTGGTGAAAGAGGTCGAGAACTTTCAAGTCGTTGTTGGGAGCTCTTGTAGCTAATGGAGCCTCGTGCCAGTACCTTGCATTAACAAGAGCCACAAAGAGACAAAACTGGGATAAACCAGTGATCTCTTTAATGGTAAGTTTGAACTGGTCCCGGAACAAAATTATCTTTAGGGAGGTGGCCTTTGCCATCAACCTTGCACTGTGCATTACAAGTTTTGCCTTTGAATATCTTTGAACAGAAAAATATTGAAAAATAAGGTGTTTAATGCATCATGTGGTAAAAAAGTGAAAATCTGATTGACCTTCAAACGACCTCCAATCAGTCTAATTTTTTGCAAGGGCACTTTTATGGGCAAATGGCACATTTTAAGCGTTGTGGAGGAAGATTCTGAGAAATTTGTGTTTTTTGAACCACTCTAAAGCACACGGCATTTAACATAATACCATAGGCGCCAACTTTTCAAAAAACCTTGGGGGGCGAGAAAGGTGCTGACGTCATAACCATAACGTTATTTTACTCAATTAAGTCTTTGATTAAGCTTACTGTCTTGTTTGCATTGACACCTAGGTCGCAAACCGAATTTATTAGAACCGCTGCTTGAAACGATTAGTTTTACGCATGCAGTCGTATAAATTTCGATATTGTTAGCTCATAATTGGAACAGTTGGAAAACAAGCCGATTCATTTCCTTCTTCTTGCGAGTGAATAACAACGATCAATTCAAGACAGTGAAGTTACCGAAATAAAAGCGCAAAAAATCATGATCTCAGGCAGAGTGGAAACCCGCTATCACTCAGTTTTGTTAACCTCGTTTTGCTAATTACTTACTCTTCAAAGCGTTAACAACGGCGAAGTGTTTTCTCTTCTGTTTTTTATCGAAAGTCTTTATAGTCTTTTATCAAATACCGTCGTGCAGGAGTGTATATTGATGAGTGTATGAGAGATGTATATAATTTCACAATATATACATCAATACAGTGCTTATTGAAGCAAAACACGGATGACAGTTTTGAAAAATCCATTTTTATGCTGTTTTCACGTAATTGTTCGTTGTGTCGTAGTTTCAACTCGATAAAGTTTGCTAAAATCGATTTCGTGTTTGAAGTCACAAAAAATCTAACGGACGTTTGGATAGCTCCTGAAACGAGAATAAACATTCAACCTCGCATTCGCTTTTTCGCTACCACGCGTTTTGACTTTAAAGCTGCTCCTCACGCGTGGGAAGATAAACAGTGTGTGACTGTGAGCGTGCCGTGCGCATCTCAGTAGTAATTCACGTTCCAGGGAAAGCCATGCGATCAGCTGCTGTTTTACGGGCAAGAGCAACGTAGGCTGTTTTTCGCTTTCGGCATTCTTGAAGTCCATTTAAATGATCTAAATCTTTTTCGCAAAGTATTTTATCTTTGAAACAACACCTGCAATAGCCATTTTTGTTGCCCCTCAACCATAAATTTACGGGGGGCGCGGCCCCCCGGAAGTCGGCGCGTATGCATAATACATTGAACTGAACATAAACTACGAACGTTTTCGGCCATACACATGTTAGCCCTTTTCAAGTATCGGTAATGAAAATAACTAATTAGGCCTATGCATTTCGTATTTCAGTTCATTGTGTAGATCAGTTATTTATTTTCAATGTAGATGTAATCGTAAATCAATAATCGTAAAATGTAAATCAGTTATTTTTTATTACCTAAAAAGGGCTAATATGTGTAATTGTTAGAGTGCATCAAGCCCCCCTCATGAAAAAATTTCCTCATGGCAGTATATTAAAGTTGTGCTACCTCTGGAAAAAATCAATTGTGTAAAATATTACCAAATTTGGATGAACTCTACCGGGTCCACATCGAACCTGAAAAAACGAGAAATAGGGTCATTTCACATGAAAACAGGCGATTTAAAGATATCTCAAATATGATACCTCTCAGATTTGGTGAAAAGTTGTCATAATATGCCTTAGACTACCAAATGAAAGAATCCCAAGTTTTAGATCAATATCTCAAAGGGTTTGTCCATGGCGGTCATTTAAATTTCGAGAACCACCCTCATTTTTGACTTGTGGGGGTAGCGTATAGCAAATTTTGCTATTTTCAGTGCATCACAACTTCTACTGCAAAACGTAATTTGGAAAACTAATAATGCTATGCTAGGTCATATAGACTATAGGCTACTATACTATTCCGGAATGGCCCGTTTCGGTGAGTCCGATTCGGTGAGTCCGATTCGGTGAGTCCGATCCCTTAACGGGGGATTTTTTCAATTTTTTTTTTAAATTATTGGGTATCGTAGCCTAATTATCATTGCCGTTTTAGGGTTAGGGGTTAGGGTTAGAGGTTAGGAACTCACCGAATCAGACTCACCGAATCGGACTCGACGAATCGGACTCGACGAATCGGACTCACCGAATAGTAGCAGACCCATACAATTCAACAATAAAAAACAACATTTCTGAATGCATGGGTAGGCCTATTAGGTGGGTCACTAAAATCCTAATATTTTGGCCCGTAAAGGTGTTTTTTTTCAATTTTTGAATGCTTCTGACATCCAAACCAATCAGAATATTTTTATAAAACATGATGATGATGATGGCGTATCAGCGATCTTTCCAGGCTAGATTGGAGGGCAGGAAATCTTCAGCCACTCGGCAGTCTCGTCGTCCAGGATTCTCAGACCATGCGCACCGTGTGGAGGCCGGTGGGTTAGGCAGTGGTGGATGACATGGTCTGCGGTCTGTTTCGTGGCACCACACTCGCATTCTGATGAAGGAGCCAGGCCCCATTTGTGCATGTCCGAACGAAAGCGGCCGACGCCAGTTCGCAGGCGGTTAAGCCTGACCCACGCAAGCCTTGCGAGGGACATCCCTGGTGGACGGGGATCGGCGTTGGGTATGAAGTCACGGAGCGTGGAGGTGTGATTTTGCCACTCCGTGTTTTACATGTGGTTCGTCCAGTGTGCCGCACTTAAACTAAGTTCTTCTGCGTTCTTAAGGAGTTGTTGTGCGGCAGGCACAAAGGGGCGTCTTGATTTCAAGCGCTGCTTTATAGGTGGTGGTCTCTTGAGTGTTGCATGGAGGAGATGGTCGGGGTCCAAAGCGCGGCGAGCGAGAGAAATCGTGGCTCCTTTACGGCGTAGCTCAGCGGGTTGGATGCCTGCTAGGATGGGTAGGCAGTCCGTTGGAGTGTGACGCAGGCATCCAGTCACAGTACGCAGTGCGTCGTTAATGGCGGTATCAATCTGGTGGGTGTGAGAACTACGACACCAGACCGGCGCGCAGTACTCAGCGGTGGAATGAACAAGGGCTAGGGTAGCTGTACGAAGAGTTTTAGCACCAGCTCCCCAGCCGGAACCCGCCAATCGCCTCAAAAGTGCGACGCGTGTAGATTGTTTTTTGCGCAGTGACTTCAAGTGCCGGCGGTACGTGAGTGACCTGTCCAGGGTTATGCCGAGGTATGTAGGTTCGGCACAGTAGGGCAGGCGTTCCCCATCAATCTTGATGTTTATCTCACGCTGTGCCTCCCGGTTGTTAAGGTGGAAGGCCGCCGACACTGTCTTTGGCTTGCTGAGCTGTAGCTTCCATTTCTGGAGGTATGCTGATAGTGTTTGCATGTCTTGGCTGAGGTTCCTCTCCACTGACTGCCAGTTTCCTGCTGAGTGCAGGAGTGCCAGGTCGTCTGCGTAAGCATACTTCCTGGAGGTGGTGGGGGGCAAGTCGTAGGTGTATATGTTGAACAGGAGAGGAGCCAAGACTGAGCCCTGTGGGACGCCGTTTTTAAGTCGGCGTAGTCTGCTTCGACGACCGCTACCGGTTGTGAGGGTAAAACTGCGGTTTTGCACAAGTTCCATCATCATATGGACCATGTGTCTGTCAGGGAGCAGACGGAGTAACTTGCAGGTAAGGCCGCTATGCCATACGGTGTCATAGGCAGCCGTGAGATCAACAAACACGGCGCCAGCCTTCTTCTCAGCCGAGAAGCTGTCCTCAATGTCTTGGGTCATAAGTGTGACCTGATCTACAGTTGATCGTCCGTGTCGGAAACCAGCTTGTTCACGGGAGAGCTGCGGATCTATTATTGGTTCGACACGGGCGTAGATGAATCTCTCGAGGATCTTGAAGGGGATGCAGAGCAGTGAGATTGGACGGTAACTCTTCGGGTCCCCTGGGGGCTTCTTCGGCTTAGGGACTGCAACCACAATGGCTCTTCTCCAGATTCTGGGAATTCTCAGGTGGCGCAAACAGCAGGAAAGGAAGTCTTTTAACCAGGACTTTAAGGAGGCAGCAGCATGGAGTAACAACTCCGGGCATAGGTGGTCAGGGCCCGGGGCTTTACCTGGCTTTATGTGCTGGAGGGCGGCGGTTTTGCATATTCTGCTAACGTAAGCAATTCAAAGCAAATGATGGGCTTTTTTGTGACGTATAAAAACAAAGTAGCCCAAGGCTAGGTTGGTGGTTGGTTTTGAATCTTTATCCTCGAACTAACAAAGCCCTGATAGGTTATTCCTGGTAGTTTCACATACTTGTAGAGGCTTTTGACGCAGAGCCGGTTACCGAGATTGACAAAGTGAAGTTTCCGATTATTGAAGTGTTGTTGCCGAGAAATAATTCCGGTACTGGTGCCGCTGAATGGAGAGCAGTTATTAGAATGTGTTGCTCAAGCGCACACCTCGAAAGTCGAACCAGCACCGCTTGATCTTGAAGCTTCTTCGTTCACGAAGTTACGCGCTAACCAACTGAGCTATCGGGGCGGATTAAACCATTTACAGTGGTTGACGCTTGGGTGCCAAATAGGCTAATCTGTTTTTATACGTCACAAGAAACATTTGCTTTGAGTTGCCTACACTACTCACTAGCACAATATGGAATAAAGTTTGTTTTCCAGCTGGTTTCAAATCAAACAAGATTAGGTCTATTGATGATTCAACGAACTTTTTAATATTGTTGAACCAGGGCTGCGATTTTTTCTTTCTTGTCGAACGACCAAAAATTCTGCGTTTGTTTGTCGAATAGTAATATAACGTCACAAGAGTCAGATGAAGCGTTTGCCGCGAATTACCGCACAAGTTGTGTGGATGTATGTCAGAGTCACTTACTTAAGTTTTTAATCGCACGCTGATTGAGTGATTGCAAAGGAGTATCAAGCGCTAAGTTGTGTACCTACCGGACGTGTATATTATTGTTTTGCTCCGGGAAGAGAACTGTTGTAAACGCAAAACTGAGGATCGTTAAAGAAAAAAGCCCTTTGGCTATCGTCGTCGGCTCCAGCTCGTGTCCGAGCATTGGTTTCGTCTTCAAATCGAATTTGGCTTCGGATGGTATGTGGCTTTGGAAGCCCAGTCTATGATGGAAAAGACGTGGGCAAAAGTCATATTGTATAGAGGGTGGGGGACGTGGTAGTTTTAGCTTTTCTTTTGTAGTGTTTCATTTTTCTTGGGCTTTTTGTATCTTGTTTTTTTCGAAAATTTCCGTGCCTTCCCTAGTTATTTTTCTCCGGAGTAATCTGTCACTAGCAAGTTGTTCCCATGAATCCAGATCAATGTTTGCATGGCTGAGGGAGACTTTCAGCTGATCTTTGCATCTCATTTTTGGTCTTCCAGAGGGTCTTTTTCCTGTCTCTTGTTCTTGTTCACCATAAAGCATTATTCGAGGAAGCCTCGTTGGGTCCATTTGCATGACATGTCCTGTCCACCGAAGGCCGTGTTGCAATATGGTGGTTTCTGATTCCTGATGAGCTTGAACATCTAGTGAAGCCGTGCTATCGCCAGGGCCTGACCTTATATTTGCAGATGGAAGCTCACCGACCGAACTTGAACTGCTTGTTGGTTGTGCGTCGGCAAACTCAGAAACGTTATCACTGTCTCGCCGAGAAACGAATGTATCGATGCGTTGTTTCTTATGCACTTGAACGGGCTTATCTATAAAATTTTATTGTTGAAAAGTGAAAACGTAGTAGGCGCATTTTATTACGCATGCTTTTGCTTACCACTATTAAATTAAACATGTTGAAAATTGAGAATGCTTTGCGACGTTAGGCTACTAAACGCTATTAGCCGGAAGTTTACCTCGATGATAAGTTCCAAAGTGACGTGGCAATGCTTCTCTCGATAACTCCTTCGAACAGATCCCGCACTTCACTCGCTGTTTGCTGAACTTTAACCGCTTCTCGCTAAGACCGACCGAAGCTTTTGCCATCCGTGTTGTCGGAGGATTCTTTTGTTTTTTAGTCATTATAGGATACTGACTAACTGAACACTATCCTATCTGTAGTTGGGCAAAGCTATGCTGTTCTTACAACTTGCCTATTACCTTGCCTTGTCCACTCCCAGTGACTACCTACTATTCTTCTAGAAGCGAACTCTTATATATAGCGACCTTTCTTATCTGTGTTTCTGATTCTGAACATCTGGTCGGAAACTAGGCTATTTTCTTGATGTAAAAAAACTTGCGTAATAAGTAGGCTTTATTGTGTTCTTTTATTGTGTGCTTCTGCGATTATTTTCTCCTGTATCAATCACCTGCTTTAAGTTATATAACGGAAAGGAAATCCTAAATTTGTTTTTGTCATCATGCACTGGCTACATAAATTCATCATTGTTAAATCTTTCAAAGGTTGGCTTTTCGCCTGGTGCGAGACAAATTTCCTGCAGATGTCCAGACTTCCCAGCCAGCAAACTTGTTTATACATGTCATGCATTGTGATTCAACGTCTGCAGACGTTGAATCAATGTAAAAACGACGGGTTTTGCTAGCTGGGTTGTGTGCTTTTGTGAATGTACCAAAATCGCTCATTACGTAATCACAGAAACTCTTTTAGTGGAAGGAAGTCGAGTTGCAACCGTGTTTATCTGTCTGCTATTCTTTATTCACATTGCAAAACATTTCTGCAATCTTGGAACAACAAGTGCATAAGTCAGACATAAATACAAAGTTGCAAACACGTTGACAACTAAAAGTAGCCTAGTTCGGTTATTTTATCTATAAAAGAAACCCGTTGTGTCGAATAGCACGAAACGTGTGTTGCGAAATGTTTGATGCCAGGCGTTGGAACTTCGATCAAAGCATTCTTCCGCAGTGTTCAAAATGGCGGCGCTGACGCCTTGGGAGTTTCTCGTGTGAAGCGTCGCTTTTAGACCTTGCTTTGAAGTACCTGGCGCAAGAAAGTTTACGTAAGTCAGCACTTTTATGATTGCATCACGTGATGCCCCCCCCCCCCCCCGATTGTTCCTCTACCTGACGACGTTTAGTCCTCTCAGTTTTTTTTTTCCTTTTTATTTTCGTTTTTTTTTTTTTTCCGTAAGGCACGGCGTTTGTCGAATAGTGATGGCGCGTGTCGAGTGACCTCGCCACCGAAAAAGGCAAAAATCGCAGCCCTGTGTTGAACGAGTGAAGTGGTTTTCAAGAAATAATGTTCGGGAGGTTGCTATTAGGTTAAGGATCTTCAAAGAAATGCATATCTTGCTCATCATGTAGATGTGCTCCTTGTAATGTTGGGTGGCAAGGATGAAAGTGTCCATGATCGTCCAGCAGTGAATAAAATACTTTAGTTTTGTGTTACTCTACAACAGGCAGTTGGACGACCATATGACTATAAAATGCCCACATGGTTATTTAGAGCTCTAAAAAGGGCCATTTCTGCCTGATAGGGTTTTCAGATCCTCAAAAGATCTCTGTTAATGGCACCACAACCCTCAAACTTGATTTGACAGAAACAAAGTTTCCAAGTATTACAAATAATCATGTTTTATAAAAATATTCTGATTGGTTAGGATGTCAGAAGCATTCAAAAATTGAAAAAAACACCTTTACGGGGCAAAATATTAGGATTTTAGTGACCCACCTAATAGGCCTACCCATGCATTCAGAAATGTTGTTTTTTATTGTTGAATTGTATAGTAGCCTATAGTCTATAATGACCTAGCATAGCATCATTAGTTTTCCAAATTACGTTTTGCAATAGAAGTTGTGGTGCACTGAAAACAGCAAAATTTGCTATACGCTACCCCCACAAGTCAAAAACGAGGGTGGTTCTCGGAATTTAAATGACTGCCATGGACAAACTCTTTGAGATATTGATCTAAAACTTGGGATTCTTTCATTTGATAGTCTAAGGCATATTATGACAACTTTTTACCAAATCTGAGAGGTATCATATTTGAGATATCTTTATATTGCCTGTTTTCATGTGAAATGACCCTATTTCTCGTTTTTTCAAGCTCGATGTGGACCTGGTAGAGTTCATCCAAATTTGGTAATATTTTACACAATTGATTTTTTCTAGAGGTAGCACAACTTTAATATACTGCCATGAGAAAATTTTTTCATGAGGGGGGCTTGATGCACCCTAGTAATTGTATATGGCCGAAAACATTTGTAGTTTATAGTTTATGTTCACTTTAATGTATTATGTTAAATGCCGTGTGGTTGCTTGGTTTTATCTGTCTAAGGGTGCTGAAAGTTAAAGAAAAACTTAAATAAATATTTTTTAAACAACAGTGGTGAAAAAAAAATTCCTAGAAGAGCAATATCTTTCAAAAAACACCAAAAAGTCAGCACAACTAATATTTTGTTGCATGGTATTATTCAATTACCTATATTCGAATGTACTTTTCCCACAAAATTTGACTGGATAAAGATCATCAAATATCGAAAAAGGTCTTTTCAGAGTTGTGTGTATCCTGCGGTATTTTGCAGTAGCGAGACATGGATACAAGTGAAAACAAATTAATAATCCTGAAAAGAACAGAAAAGGCAATGGTGAGAGTAATGGTGTAAAAACAAGGAGGGAGAAAAACATGAATAAATTGGTGGATATGCCAGAGGTGAGGGATATTAGTATATTGACCAAAATGACCAATCCAACATGGGAAGGCAAATGCAAGTACTGGTAGTAGTAAGATGGAATGGAAATGTGGTAAAGAAGTAAATTTTTTGAGAAAGTTGTTTGGTTTGAAGGTGAACAGAACAAGAAATATGGACATCCAAGAAAAACATGGGAAGAACAGTTGAAGGATGAGGTACCGGTACCGGTAGCCAAAGTTGGACTGAAAGAGGAAGATGCAATGGCAAAATAAAATTTTGAAAAGGAGTAAAACAATCACTGCAGGAAAATAAAACGGCTAACTTTTATTTGTCACAAAACTGAAAGTTGATGATGATGAATTACTCGAATATTAATTATATAATCTTTCTTGTTGGTAATACCTGGTATATATATAATATAAGCCTTAAGATTGTAAAATATTTTAATAAGCCTTTAATTGCTTTTTGTTCTCATTACTTATGACAGAGAGTGATATAATATAGACTGTTCAATCAGTGTTCATGTATATTTCTTCAATAAATCACTGATTTACCATGTCAACATCTATGTTCCTCCATTCTGTTTTATATTGTAATTATCATATTTGCTTTTAGCTGGACTGAAATTGATCTTGTGTATCAAAGCCGATTGCCAGGAAAATATTAATAAACTGGCTGGAGTGAAAATATTTGAAAAGCACGATCTTGTAATCGTATAAATTTAAACAAACTTGAAATCACCTTTGTTGCCTTGTGATACATTTGCAATGCATCTCGTTTTTGTGGTTGCTAAACTTTTTACACTGTTACGTTTTAATTTCGAACAACACCTTTTTATTAAAATTGTCAGTCATTTTTTCCAACTCCAAGTAAGTGATTAAACTATTTGTTATTGCCAGGAACAAATATATCAACTGGTGAAGAAGTTGCTATTAAGCTTGAATGTGTGAAAACCAAGCACCCCCAACTTCATATCGAGAGCAAGTTTTACAAGATGATGCAGGGTGGAGGTGGGTGCTGCCAAAACAAGCTGTAGCCTACACTGTACAGTGATTATGTGATATGGTCTACAGGAACTGAAAGTAAAGAAATATGTTTTGTGTCTGTTAAAGACTTTTGTCAGGCTTTTTTAATAGTTTTATGATGCCTTTTGGCAATAGCCAGTAGCCACGTATTGATGAGTTATTTTGCGTTTTCTTGCTTTCCACTGAAAGTTTGTCTATCTTTTCAGGTTTAGGAATTGTATTGTCTTAAATTATATACTGTGTAATGTGTATAGATAAATTTTCATTGCAATTAATTGAAAAATTTGTTTCATACTCAACATACAGTAATTTGGTAACTTTGAATATCAGTTATCAACCGAGTTACTCGTGGGAAATGCTTATCAAATTATTTAATATTTTACTGATAATTACCTTGTTAAACTTAAGTTATAATATCATTTACTGGTTTTATGATTTGTATTGAACCAATGTATAATATGCACTAAATATTTTGCTATCCCACAGCCCAACGTAAAACAAACAATCTTTTACATTTCCACACATATATAAGTTTTACAAGACAAATGATGCATTGCATTGTACAGCCTCTTGTATTTGTTGAACTGATCTAATGTTTGAACAACGCTGGCGTTGTATTTGTTCAATGAAGAATTTTTAAAACAGTTAATTAGGGACATGTCATTTGCCATATATGTCACCTGTCACAGCAGTCTGAGATTTAATCTCAACGCTGACTATGTTTGGTTACCAGTTTCTTCGTTGTCTTAAGCCAAGGCAATTAATAGCTTACCTCATTTTTCAAAGGCCTGTTCACATATGTTGGTTGTTGTTTGTTGTAACAAGAAGTATCCAAAAAGTTGGTTAAATTTCAGCATATTATGTAGTAGCATTTCATATCCAACAAAATAAAAAAAAATGTTAGACTCATCTTTCTACAAGGGGCCTTGCGGCGACTAATCTTACGTTTTTATTCCCACGTTAATAATGTAAAGTAGATATTGTTGAAAACATTTTTGTTGTTAAATTTAGAAGGCAATATTTGCTTCTTTGTCAGCTGCTCTATTGTAACGCTAATTATTTTGGTCAACCTGTACCTTGTACTAACGTCTGAACGCTTGCTGAATGCTGATATGACGACATGGTGTAAAACTTTTTGATATAAACTATCAAGCACCACTTTTAAAATATGGATGACTATATTTGATTGTTTACGAAGATATTAGTAAATGTTTCTAAGTTACAATTGGACTCATAAAACTTCTGCAGTAGAAACTTTCTGTTTTTTTCTCATAGTGATTTTCAGTGAATGATTGTGTTTTCTTATTTGTACCGTATGATGTTGAAACGAAATGATTATATAATTTTCTTTATATTTCCTCCCAGTCGGCATTCCTTCCGTCAAGTGGTGCGGTGCTGAAGGAGATTATAATGTTCTTGTCATGGAGCTGCTTGGACCAAGCCTCGAGGATTTATTTAATTTTTGTTCAAGAAAGTTCAGCTTGAAGACGGTTCTTCTACTTGCCGACCAGCTAGTACGTCATAATTAAGCCCTCCTTGTTGCTTTGTGCATGTAACACATGCTAATTATTTAGGTTTTATGTTGCACAAACACAGGTTATAAACTCTGGCACAGTTTTTGGCTAGATAGAGTCAGCTTTTTGTCACATTGCTTTTGCAAAGACTCTTAAGACTCAAAATTAAGTTACCATTTGCCTGGAACAGCAGCATTTTGCTTGCAACCTGGGGCCTCTGAGATGAACTGGTGTCCCGGTTTGCGTAATGCAACGTACCCTTTCCTGATTTTGCATAGAAAGTTGATTAAATGTTCCACTGAATAGCTTGAGGAAGACAGTGGCTGGCACTTTAAGGTAATGTTACAAATTATGATTTAAACACAGCACCATACTGCAACACGACGTCGAAAATTACCAAAATACACCACCTTTCCTCGCATAGAAAGTTTTCTCAAAATTGTTAAAAATCTTATTCAAATTTTTCCATGAAAGCATGCGCAACAGTGCGTGACGAACATCAGACCTTTTACTCTGTTGCAAAATCAAGCACTTACTACAATACCACATGACTGAATTTGTTAATCTCATCGTACGCTTAGTTATGTGTACAGCAGGGGTGATTTTACAAAGTACCGTATCTATTGCTTTGTAGTTGTGGCTTTCATTGAGCAAATCTTTTTTGCATGATTTTGTTTGTAGTTTAACATTGTTGGAACGATTATTAAACAATCTTAATGAACCAAAGTCCAACGCTAACTCAGGCAGCACAATCCGTCATTTTTACATTGATTCAACGTCTGCAGACGTTGAATCAATGAACGTAAGACGTAAACTGTAAGACGCTGAATCAACCTGCAGAGTCTGCAGACGTTGAATCAATGTAAAAATGACGGATTATGCTGCCAGGGTAAGTGTTGTTTAGTTTGCTGATTCATAGTCAATATTCAGAAAGTGTTACTCGTTAGATTGTAGGTGTGTGCTTTGAGAAATGTTTCAATTTTTGGATATTAGTAAATGGGCTGATGTTCTGCAGTGAAGAAATCAATCTTTTGATTCTCTAGAAAGTTATTCAACACTTCTGAGAAGGTTTAAAATGACTGCATGAAACCGGTCTTGTGTGATTGTTGAAAAAAGCAGCAGTTTCTTTTTAATTGCTCGTTTTGAAACATCGACTTGTAATTCTGTTCTGAACCAGACATCTTTGGTTTCCCTTATGTATCTTATTTTGTATCAGATGCCAATTAAGTTTGTCATTTGCTCTTCACAACCATGGTGTTTACTCGCACCCAATACTGTGATAAAATAACGCGTAGTTACATAAATGTACACACCACTCTAGGCTAGCTTGCTTTAAGTTTTAATCCAATGTTTTCAACACCTTCAGTGAAAATCTTGGCTTAGCCTAGTGAACGTACCAGCTGTTATTACAGGGAAGCTACGCTTTCAGCCAGGTGGACTGATATTGATCTTTGGGGTGTTTTGCAGTGTTGTTGTGGTTGTTTTTTGGTTGATTGGTTGATTTGATTAGGATGCGATGTGCCCAGTCGATGGTATTACATTGTCACGATTACGTAGAGGATAAGCTGTATAGAGTTACGTACAATTATCCACTTATGAGACACGCCTACATATGTTTAATACATGTGGCATAAATGAAATATAGGTACGTAGAGTTGTAGACAAGCTTGCAACAAAAGTGCTTGATGGATTTTTTGAACAGATCAGCTAACTTTTATGCTGGCCATTCGATAATTTTATATTTTTTTCCCAAAAAAAAAAACAAACAAACACACAAGCAAATTATGTCAACATGCTACTCCATTCGGTCAAAATACGATTTTTTAAAAAGTGCAATTTATTTGAAGTTCACGCATTTAAAGGAAGTCACTTTCATTTCCTTTATAAGATTAAGAACGTCTGTTTGAGCCGATCATACTTCCTAATACTCTATTTTCCGTCACAAACAGCCAGGATTTTATTAGTCTTAGTAGACCCAAAGGCTTCTCTTTGTTCTTTTGTTCTCAGTCATAAGCCCAGACTGTGTTCATCACCATGTGAAGACTCCGATTTGCGTATCGTCTGTCTTGTAACAATTCATTACGAAACTCGACGCTCTTGTACAGACGCCTTGTCATTGTATGAAGCTCGGATATAAAATTACTTTCAAACTACGGTATAAAATATATTATACGGTACATGGAATGGTATGATGTGGTAGCTGCATATTCCCTGCAGTGATAGCTTGAATGTCACCATCACATCACATATTGTGCACGAACGAACCCACTACGCCCCAGCTTACAATTCAGCCCCCTTTACATTGATTAAACGTCTGCAGACATTGAATCAATGAAAAATGGACTAATTTTCTGTCTGGATGTATCTTCACGTTTTTCATTAAACATGTCTTCAAAGAGGTAAAAACGCGCCACAACAGGTATATTTTATGTAGAAAGACTTCCAGCAACTACACACCAAGCGTAAGGTTAGAAATTACTGGGTTTTAATTTTTTAAATCATTGCCAACAAATCGACTTCAAATAGATATGAGGTATCCTATGTACCAGAAACTCTTTTCGAAACATCAAAAGAATTCACATACAAGCTACCATGTCCAATGACCATACAATACAAATAATTGACCATTGGTTAACGGCTTGTTTTTTCAATGGCATGATTGTGTGGCATTTGTTGTGGTAGAGAGTTGCTTATTTGAAGCGGAAGCTGCTCTGTTATTGATTTTTATTGAAATTTCCACAGCTACCTCTTATGAAAAAATAGTTTCGGTCACGCACTGCATAATTTATGACGTAAACTTTTGAAGATCTGGAAAATTTTGACAAGCCGACTTTCCACGTACTGCAAGTTTGTTGACCAGATGGGTTTTCACTTTTCCCACTTGGGTAGACCATGCCATCAAAATTCAAAATATAAAGAATCTATCACAGCCAGCAGTATATGTTCTTTTTGCATTGATTCAACGTCTGTAAGCGTTGAGTCAATGTAAAGGGGGCAGATTTTGCTAGCTGGATAGTTGTCTCGACAACTAAGGTTTGTTTCATTGTGCAGAATATCAATCAAGGGTTAGGTTCGTCAATCGTCATTGTTGACTTTATTGTAAGAAGCTCCATCGTAACAACATCGTCAGAGCAACGTTACTACCCTGATGAGTAAAGTGTCATCAATTACTAAATCGTTGTATGATTACGTGGTTGGTTGCATTGGCAGTTTATTGAAATCGTGCAGCCACAAGAATGGTTGTGCTTTATTTTGATTATTACCGGACGTTTGTGTAATGTCACAGTCTGCCGGCCCTACGTACAATTTCTTGATTTTCTTTACCAGTTTATGTCATCATTAGTAAAGGTTGAGTTGTCTTTACGAAGCAAGTGTGTTTTTTATGATTTAAATATCACTTTCATTTGCATATGAGCATAGTCAAAATTTTAATTTAGCCTCTTGTTGATGTTTGCCTCCGGGAGCTTGGTGCTATGCAAATTTTCGATGATGGCGTTTCTTACGGTTTCTTGTTGTCGCTGATAGCTGTACTCAGTGGCGCCGCCAGACCTTCAACATTGGGGGGGCAAAATATTGACAGTGCAAGACAGTAGCATAGTCAAAAATTTTGAATAGGGGTGGTGTTGACAGCCGGCGGGCGAAGCCCGATGGCGTGTTCGCCGAAGGCGACACCTAGCGGCGGGGGGTCTGGGGGTCCTCCCCCAGAAAATTTTGAAAAATTACTTTCAGTTTGGTGCATTCTGAGAGCATTTTCAACAAAATTGTGGGTATGAATATTTCTGTAAAATGGTGCTGTCTGGTGGCATAGCAAAAGGATAAGATCATGTTTTCTTCGGCATTTTTCGAAAATAAAGCTAAGTCTCTATGTTTTCTTGCTGCTAATTCCAGACTGAGATATTTGAATGTTTGGTATTGGCAAAACTCGCTCTTTTAATGCAGTTTCGTTTAAAATTAGGCAAACTTTGTTTTAGAGACATAGGTTGATTGCTTTTTTTTGCGAGATTATTACAGTTTTATTATTTATCAATTTTCTTCTTGGTTGATTCAAAAAACGATCTTATTCCGGTAAGTCACTAACTTTTATGCTCTGAAGTCAACCCAAAGTTTAGAAAATGTAACGTCATAGAGGTCATACATCTTGATGAGTGTCAAACAAAAAGCTTTGAGACAATGAAGTTACTTTATGCTATTTCTGATATATTCAAGTTTTGTATAACGAATAGCTGTTTAGATGTTAATCTAGATCGAACAAGCGATCTCAGCAGTTGCAGATGGCTTGCATCCTTGCACAGTTTGACGAGAAACTACATCATAGGCTACAACTTTTCTTGTAAACAATGTATTAACATCCGTAAATTCAATTTGAAAGGTTGAAACCCCCGAACCCCCTCCCTTGGCTACGCCACTGGTGCAAGGCATGCAAGACAGTGGTATATTATTTAATTTCTCTTGTTTTCTACCAGGGCTGGAAAAAATGTTTAGCTTCCCGGGAATCTGTTTTTTAGAGAAAAAATTTCCCGCGGCTTACAATCACGATAATGAGAACCTTATATTTTACTGATCTCCGGAGCTGACGTAAACCTTAAAAGTCATGTCGACATATTCTTGATGCCCCCCTTATCGAAAATTGTTCTTTGTAGTACCGCTTTGAAGGTGGATTACGACTATGAACAAAAGAATAAATTTTAAACTTCATATTTGTATTGAAAATACATGACGTAATGTCTTTCAACCTTATCACATTTTTTTCATTACGTAATATTTACCACCACCAAACCACTTTTGACGATCGAATTTGTTAATTTATTATTCGGTAAAATGTTTAGATGATGTCACGTCATTAGGCTGATTTGAGATATAATTTCATTCATGACGTCGTATGGATGAAAAACTTTTACAAGTTTTATACTCTGCTGAGATTAAAGAAGAAACATAAATGATAAATATTGGAGAAATTGAGTCTCCTTTACAACTTAAGAATCGAACAACTCAAAACTGCTGAAACAAAACGTTTTATTTAAGTGAAAGAATCACTGCAAGCAACCAATGCCAAAATGCGCGCGAAAGAAGTCATGGGAGTGTGAGGTGTCAAAATTTTAACAGGTTGTTATTTTTCTACATCAATGTGACGTTAGTTAAAACTTTAAAAAGTCTATATCTTTGCTTCTGTAGAAAATCTTTTTATCTACTGTACAATTTAGTCATCAAGGTTTTCCATACTTTTTTTTAAAAAGAGAGCTTTTACCTCTCCCCCCCCCCCCCCCCCCCCCCCCTTGCAACTTGAGTTGACTTACTTACTTACTTAGGTTGGGATCCAAATATTAAAAAAAAATTAATATGTATTAATAAAAAAAAAATAAAAAAAAAATGTTGCCCAAAACATTGGGGGGGCAGCTGCCCCGCCTGCCCCCCCCCTGCCGGCGCCACTGGCTGTACTTGTACAATGTACATCAAACGAAAAGCCGCAACTTTATTCATTTTGGTTTGAACAGATCAGAACCTTTTTTCGGCTCTTAAGACGTTCTGCATTGCTGAAGCAACTTATTGTGTTGTTTTGTTTGTGATGTGCATTTTCAGTGTAAGTTCATGTAAATAAACAATAAAATGACCCCATAAAGCTTTGAACTCATAGCCAATTATTCCTCATCCAATGCTTCGTATGGCTACCATGAGTAGGCTATATCGCCCAACCTTATTTGTGCTTTTTCTGTGCTTTTGTCACATGCGCACAGTTTTTGTGCTAACTGACATTTTCACGTGAGACAATCAATTTTAAAGAGAAAAACTGTTGCCCTGATAGAAACAATATTTGAAGATATCTCTTTCCTGACAGCAAAATCCGTCATTTTTAGATTGATTCAACGTCTGCATACGTTAAATCAATGTAAAAATGACGGACTTTGCTGCCAGAACCGTTTAATTACATATGTATAATAAAAGTTCTTTGATGCTAAAAAAAATGTTTCTTATTACTTTTACGTTTGCTGCTATACAGTTTCCTGGCCAAGTGGCTCCTCTGTTAGGACATGTTGTTGGTTTCTTGCATGATGCCTTATCTCGGCAGTGTTCATTTTTTTCTGAAGTAGTAAATTCGATCTAAAATATTACAATTTGGGTAGAGAGGTAACTCTTTTAAACCATAAACAGACATAACTAAGCAACAACACTACATTTAACATTATAAAAACAAAAAACAACAAGCGAACGTTTTCGGCTAGTCATTTGGCTAATTTTAATAAAAACAGTGCAATTAAAGACCATATTAGAAACTGCCAATCGTGCTCAAATAATAAACCGTCATTGCAGTCTTTCAAAATTGTACGTAAGTGTTTGTCCGAATTCGAAACCAAAATTCATGAGGCATTGATCATCAAATCTTTAAACCCAGGGCTCAACAGGCAATTATTTGCTTGCGGAGCTTCTTACCTTTTAACAGTTTTTTGATTAAATTATCACGTCTTGTGCTTTTCGCATTACTTTGTTTTGTGCCACTATCTCTTGTGCTTCTGTCTTTCTTGCGTAATCTGCCTGAGTCCTTGTCTGAACAATCAATTATTTTTACCTCTGAAATACTTGACCCGTTGCGCTGTGTAATTTTCAGTTATCATTTTGTGTGAGCGAGGCAGTTTCTCAAATGTTTAGATTTGACCATATTTTTGCTGTGATACTATATGATTCTTTAGCATTTCTTTCAATAATGTATTTTTCTTATAGGCTTGAAAAGGGCTATATGACTAGCCGAAAACGTTCGCTTGTTGTTTTTTGTTTTTATAATGTTAAATGTAGTGTTGTTGCTTAGTTATGTGTTTACGATTTAAAATAGTTACCGTACTTTTTGTCACCTCTAACTTGGTGCCCTCAAAATATGGATTCTATTTGCAATTATTTCTTCTATCGAGTCTTCTGACTTTAATTGATAACATCACAGATTGACACATTCTTTTGCGATGGAGTTGTATACTGAAAGGTTCCACTTACTGCACTGGGTGGTAAGCTGGGGGCACACAAGAAGATGGTCCGCTGTTTGAGGCTTGGTGCCGCATATACAGTTATACACGCAACTGTTCTAGTGCTGCATCATGACATGACCAATCCAACAAATCACCATTTTTGTTGTTGTTACAGATTAGTCGCATCGAGTACATCCACAGTAAAAACTTTATTCATCGTGATATCAAGCCCGACAACTTCTTGATGGGACTGGGGAAGAAAGGAAACCTTGTGTACATCATAGACTTTGGACTGGCAAAGAAATACCGGGATGCAAGAACCCACCAGCACATCCCATACAGAGAAAATAAAAATCTAACGGGAACAGCAAGATATGCATCTGTCAATACGCATTTAGGAATTGGTATGTTTTTTCACTAAAACGCATTTCTTATGCTCTAGAATCTAGATTTAGAAAGTCTGCGCTTCCTGGTTGTTGAGACCAAAGATTGGCTGTTCCCTGGTTGCCTCCCAATGTGGTCTGGGACAAACGTCGACACGCTGGGTGGTGACAGGTTATATTCTTTCTATGCCTGCTGGGTGGCTTGTGGTTACAAGAAACCCGTGTCCCGATTTCTAACCCACAGGGTTTTTTTGCTTGCAATTGACATGAGGTATCGTTAGATTAGCGTTGAAATAAATAAGCGTACTGTCATAGAGCAGTATCTTTAAGTATGAGCTTGTACAGTAGTGCTTTTGAAGTGAAAAAATTCATATTCTCGCCTTTCAGAACAAAGCCGACGCGACGACCTGGAATCACTTGGATATATCCTCATGTACTTTAACCTGGGCACGTTGCCCTGGCAAGGACTCAAGGCTGCCACCAAGCGGCAAAAATATGAACGCATCAGCGAGAAGAAGATGTCCACCCAGATTGAAGTCCTTTGCAAAGGGCACCCTTGTAAGTTCTGCTTTGACGGCAATTCTGTTCTTTGTGATTCCTTTTTATTATTGATGAGGAACTCTCCTCATCCCATCCAGCAAATCATTTGCTATTTTACATTAATTTAACGTGTTCAAACATTGAGTTAATGCAATTAAACGACTGAATTTCTTGCTTTGATCCTTGTGTTAATTGTGCTGTCCGCATACTTTGTAGTTTAGTCTCAAACATCGTCCACATCTGTTGGTAGAATTTAAAAAAGTGTCCATTTCATGGTTTCTTGTAAGAGGTACAGAGCACTGAATAAATGTTTTTTATTATCTATTTTGTTTAGCTTTTGTTTATTGAGCAACCGTCTCTCTTGTTTCTGACTACACAACTATTGGCCTGATTGGAAAATCGTATCATGTTTGTATGCTTTTGCGATAAACTGTCTCTGTTAAAATATTATCTTAGCATTTGCGCCAACTCAACCATTTTTAAATTGATTAATTGAGTTTCCATTGGTTTGGATAAATTTAAAACAATTGGACATTTTTTGTTTCTAAACATGTCCACTGTCCAGTACTCCAGTGTGTATATACTGTGAACTATGTGAAAGGTGCTATGTCCAGTGTGCAGTTGAGCACACACCTATCATTACTTCCTTCAAGTGCATGTTTTTCGATTTGTATTAGTCTTGTACATTGTCGCACAAAGTACATTGACTTTGTTTAAGATTTATGACTATTACAGTACATGCAATCCTAATTCCTAATGTTTCTTGTACGATCTGTGGTGGACAGGTCTACTGGAGATATTCTTAAACTGGTTTAATAAGCTGTAGAAAAATGACCTTTGTGTAGCAACCATGATTCATTCACCTTCGGTTGATATAACATGGCTCGTGGGCATGCGACTGACCCAGTAGACACAAGGTGTAAAAACGGCAACTTTGACATACAAGAAGATGTGTTGTAGTCGTGAAATTCAGTTCTAGATGATAAACTGGCAAATGTTATGGCGGAATTAGCAACAAGAAGATAAGGAAACTCTGAAACGACTCTCACCAAAAAATAGTTTCATTGCACGACCAACCACATCTATTTAACGTTGTGTTAAGAAACCACCAAAGGCATCATTGCTGTGTGTGCGACCAGCTGCCTGCGTCATGGTTATCTTTTGTTTTTTGTCCTCCGGAAATCAGTGCAGATTTTCTACCACCGGAACTTCGCGTTGCTTTTTGCTTATTCTTTTCATTGTAGATTTGAGATAGACCCTGTGGAACTACTTAACTGAAACTTGCCTACTGAAGCTAAGTCAAGGTTTTTTGAACTTTTCGCTTTTTCATAGCCCCTTTGAAATGGCGAACCACTTGCCTCATGACCCAGTAGTTTATCGATCCGACGGTTAACCAGAAATGACTTTATCGAAATCAAAGATGGACTTGCTGGAATGGGGAAGGGAATAGTTTTATTTGTGCAGTTTTGCTAGTGCAATATTGTTTCGATTAGTGCATGCGTGGTGGACTGGTGGTGCCATCACGTAAAATAGACTACTTGTGTATTGTTCAAATTTTACAAACCAGACTTTATCCGGTAAACTGCCAGTTTAACTTATGTAATAAAGTTTCATGTTTGTGTGGCTTCACGTCGGAGGAGCACTCACGTTTTGAGTTTGCTCCAGTATAATACATGTCATCAAACACAGCTGATCAAAGCGCTTATGTGCCTTTGCGTGCACAAAACGTATAATTTTAACTTCTGCAAATATTGAATCCATCTAAAAAGGGATTGGTTTTCTGGCTGGCAATACATGACGCATACACTTTCAAATTTAATTGTTCCAACTAGGGATAAAGTCGTCTTTTAACTTAATGTATTACTTTACACGTTCAAATAGCGGGTTCATAGGCTAGTCCGAATTTTTTTTTTCTCTTGGAAAAGAAATGACTCACTGCATGGTGTTAACTGACTTTGCATCACGAAACGTAGATTCGACATAAAAGCACAATCGTAGTCATTATGAGTCTTTTCTCACAAGTCTTTTTTTTCCAGCTGAATTTGCAACTTATTTGAATTACTGTCGCTCTCTGAGATTCGACGACAAGCCAGACTATTCCTACCTTCGCCAACTCTTTCGCAACCTTTTCCACCGGCAAGGATTCACGTATGACTACGTCTTTGACTGGAATATGTTGAAGTTTGTAAGTGCCACCTCATTGTCGATGATTGCTCTGAACCTTTGATGTTCAAAGTTTGTCGTGCTTCGAAAAAATGTAGTTGTTTATGTTTAAAGGTAGATTTTCTGTGGTCTAATTAGTCTTAACAACGTTTCGTCAGTTTATTCTCATTAAATTTTTCATTAAAGTGGAACAACGATTTTTTCTTACTTGAACTACATCAACTACATCCACCAGCAAGTGTTGTTCAATTGTGTGTGTCTCGACTAGATGGAACACTGTACAGTGTACACTAGGGTGATGACTAAAAAAAATTTTTTTTGCCTGCTATGGGAAACGATGAACTTTTTTATGTGTACCAAGAATGTGAAATTTTTTTTTGAAAATTTTTCAAAAACCTCCCCCACCAATTGATATTTCTGACGTCACCTAAGTACATTTTTCTCCTTTTTTACTCCTCATACATTGTTTAAACTTGTTACAGACTCCTTACCATACTAAAAAGGTGGCCCACAGTATGGTGCAGATTTTCAAAAAAAAATTGTCGAAAAAAGTCAAGGGGGTTCTGAGATTTTACCCTTTTTGTCATTATTTTTCGCAACAGCGCCTCTAGCGGAAAATTTTTAATTAGTGCAACTTCAAGAATTCTTAAGCGATTTCGGTAAATTTTTTTGTCAATAAGCTTATTTTGAATGTTGAGGAGGTTTATTGTTACTTTATTTTGATATATTTTTGTCACTAGAGGGCACTAGTGCTTTATATCTGAACTGATAGTCTATAAAGCTAGACCAGACAAGAGTTTTTAATAGCATTGGAAGTTGCTAATAATTTAAAAGAATAATTGAAATCATTTTATCTATTAATTATTAGCAGCTTGTTGTACTGTACATAAAATCTTGAAAGTGTAGCCTAGTCTATTTAATGGGCCTATATCATGCAATTTATCATGCAATTGAATTCAAGTTAGCCTAGTTATCGGGTTAGTTTTTTAGTTACCGGTATTGGGTTTTGGAGTTGGGGGTGCTTAACTTGTTGTTTTGGATTGCATATCATGAGTCCAGCAAAGATGGCGATTCTGAAAGTGACAGGGCCTCCAGTTATTCCGAGAGCACAATATCAGAAGAAGATGGGTTTGAAAAGAAGATGAGATCGTCAACATTGTCAGCAACAAAAATGGTGGTTCGCCATTCTTTGTCCACGTACAAAGCATCGGGTGTGTGCTCCACTCTGAATGAAGAAGGGGTTACTCTCCCTACTCCATCACAGTCTGGCGTGTGGCGTAGTGTTATAAGAGCTGGAAACAACGAAAAGCATACAATAAAGTTGCTGTTGAAAGAAGGAAAATATTACTGTCTCCATTTTGATGGAAAAAGGTTGTCAGGGGAGGAGTTTCAGGTGGTTTGCCTCCAAAGAGAAACAAATGAGGTTAAACTTGGAATACTAAAGTGCAAAAGTGGATCTGCTCAAGATATTCATAATGAATTGGAACGAATTTTGAATGAATATGAAGCCTGGTCCAGTATCAAAATGATTATTTGTGACACAACCGCTGTGAATACTGGTCGACTAAATGGTATAGTGGTGAAATTACAAACAAAAATGGTTGAGGTGGGACTGGATCGACCACAATGTATTGGTTGTCAACACCATATACTGGACAGAATTCTGAAGCATGTCTTGGATTTCTTTGTCAGCAAACATTCCACCAAACCAACTCTGAGTTACAAGTTTATTGATGATATCTCCGAAAGATATGAAGAATTGCAGAGATATTACAGTGGAGAAGTTTGTGTCAACATCAATGAAAATCCTGGTTGGAGAGATGACTTCAAATTCTTATATGAGCTGTGTCGTTCTTTTCAATTTTATAAGGTGAGCTAAAATTTGAACATGCTGTGCTGTAAGGTTACTAAAGGTACATCTTTTAATAAATCAATTTAAAATTCATAATTTTACAGTTGCATCATGTTTTTCTTCAAATAAAATGGAGAAAACTACCTTCTTTGCACAATGCTAGATGGAATTCACGAGCAATTTATACTTTAATCGCATACTTCTTAATCCCGCAATGGAAAGGAAAATTAGAAATCCCATGTCACTTTATTGCTAATGGATGGCAAGAGCAATGGTTTTCTGACCAAAGATACTCAGAGGAGGCATACCCAAAATTGTGATTGGCTGTTGAAGGAATCAAAGTAAGTAAAACTAGTGTTTAACCATAGTGAACCGTGATATTTTGAAGTAACTTTATGGTACCGGTGCTATTTATATCATGAAAGCATCATCCTCATCAAATTTGTACTCTTGAATAGCCAAAACAATGTTTATGAAATAGTTCAAGGTTATACCGGACTACCAATACCAACAGTAAATTAGGCTTTAACAAATATGTTTTATGTTAAGTGTGACGGTGCACTGAAATGCTTGAAACACATTGGAACCAGGATTGCTCTGTTCTCGACATCCCTCGCTCGAATATGCTTGCTGAAAGAGCTGTTAAGCTGATGGAAGAACTCCATAAGAAGTGCACCAAAGAAAAATATTTGAGTGTGAAATTTGTTGCATGCAACAAATTGTGAAGCTGTCAAGGACAAAGTATTGTGTGTATTAATACTTTGTGCACCTGTACTGCATCTAAATGATTTTGTCACAATAATACAATTTGCCATTCATATTACTAAGTAACTGATTGTGACTCATGTGTAGTACACTAGGAAAATAAGTAGAGTAATTTTTACTGATTATATTGAAACATTGCAAAAGAACATGGAAATATACGATAAATTTGAAAATCATGCAGTCGATTTGAGGATTTTGCAAGTTTTACACTAAAAAAAACAAATTACTGCCATCTAGTGGTAAAAATGTAACAACTAACAAACTACCAAGTCACCCAGTATCAAAAATAAACCATCTGACAAAAAAATTGGTCGAAATCGCTTAAGAATTCTTGAAGTTACACTAATTAAAATTTTTCCGCTAGAGGCGCTGTTGCAAAAAATAATGACAAAAAGAGTAAAATCTCAGAACCCCCTTGATTTTTTTCGACAATTTTTTTTTTTGAAAATCTGCACCATACTGTGGGCCACCTTTTTAGTATGGTAAGGAGTCTGTAACAAGTTGAAACAATGTATGAGGAGTAAAAAAGGAGAAAAATGTACCTAGGTGACGTCAGAAATATCAATTGGTGGGGGAGGTTTTTGAAAAATTTAAAAAAAAAAATTTCACATTCTTGGTACACATAAAAAAGTTCATCGTTTCCAATAGCAGGCGTTTTCGATTTCCTCAAAAAAAAATTTAGTCATCACCCTAGTGTACACTCCATTTCAAGTAATCTACTGCAGGCATACGTTTAGATACCTATTGCTGACCGCTGTGGTAATATAAATACATTGCCATTTTGATTTACACAGTCACAATTGTACGGGACTTAAATTGTGGCCTATCTGGCATAACCATTACCGCTTCGCGTGTAGTTATCACATTTGGTTATCCCGTAGAAGGGGATAGAGTGTTAAGAAAATACGAGGAAATGGCCCGTTTCAAAGTCAAGTGGTGTTGCTCATTCAATGTGCTTCTTCACGCTGTAGTTTCCTTGGAAATGCTTTAAAAAGATTTTACTTCTTGTGGTTGTCGAACCTGCGACCTTGGGAAGACTATTTGGATTTCATTCTGCGGTTTTAGTTCCAGAAAGAACAATTTTTTTCAAAACTTTAAAACCTGCTTAATGCTCATATCATGTGTTGCCATTACAGGGCAGTCGGAACAACGCGGATGAATACGCACAGAAGGAACACCGCTCATCACATGCTGTGGCTGGTGCTGGAGTGCGTCAGAGCAGCACACAGAACGCACAACGTGAGTGGTTGACAAGATTATGTTTGGTTTCAATGATTCAAAAGTTTTGTTATTTTCAGAAACAAAAACACTGTGCTACTTTGTACGTTTTTTTTTCTCCACAAACCCACCATAGTCTGTTTTCATTCTTAAACTTCCTTGAAGATTTTGTTTTATAGGAAAATATGTAAGAAGTAGATTCACATATTGCTTTGGACTTAGTGGTAATCCAAGTCTACTTACACAGCACGTATCCACAACAATACAACACAACAGTTGTTGAGTTTCAATAACTCGATCAATTTATCTCACATGAATTATATCATTTCATCTGATCATACCAACCGGTCCAGCCTTGACAGAGACCCAGTGCATCTAAAGTCTCAGAGCATTTTCCAACTATCACGATACAATTCATTTTCTTCCAGATGCTTCCCGGCCTCTCTCCCGCGCTGAGAGGGAACGACGTGTGAGTGCGAGATTGCACCGCGGATCGGCCGCCAACCCACAGCAGGACTTCTTGCCATCTAGAGCGGGACAGGTAGTGCGGCTGGTAGAATAACCAAACACGGCTATCATGTTCCATATGAAGTCACGTGGCTCATGTGTCGTCTGCCGTTGTGACGTTAAATTAGTTGCAATAATTGGTTTGTTTTTATAGTTCATAGCTTCGTTTGCGCGACGCGATAGCCGATGTCAACAAACACTTAATTGACGTGATTAATGCAGAGACAACCAATTATTTCCACATTATTTGGTGTTTAGAAGGGCGGGTGCCTCGTTTGAGATGAAGCTTAAAGGAGTGCCCATAGCTACGGGTCATGATGCATTGTTATCGGGCCCAACATAATTGCGTCATTTGTTGTAGGCCTATTGATTACACTCAGCCAAGTTTTATCACGCGGTGCCCTTAGAAGCTGAATTGTATTTTATTTTGAAATCTACAGAATCTTAAGTTTATTTTGCTGTTAAAAGAAAAAAAGGCTTCCGCAACTTGTGTCAAATGGGTTGGCAATGCCGATCACGGAGTGATTATACCACTGTTTTTACTCATTTCCACTTTAATCACATAATTTAATTTCATGATGATGAATATATTTAAGTGTTGCAAACTTGCAACTGTATTTAAAAGCTTTCGTTGTATAATTAAAATCCTTATATTTACAGAGCAGCACTCACGGGCAGACCGGAGTGAATCCCTCCACCATACAGGATGACGTGGCCCGCGGTGGAATGTCCAGAAAAAAATAGGGAAACTCTGTCACATGTCATACGCACCATGGGGGGATCCCGAAAGCAGCACTCTCGTCGCTTTTAAAGCGAGTTTTCGATGTTTTACGTACCCAGACAGCAAAACTCTGGTTCAACGTCTGCAGACGTTGAATCAATGTAAAAGTAACGAATTTTGCTGTCTGGGTAGGAACTTTGTCTATTGACGCCGAGACTTTGTGAGATGACACATTTTTCACAAAGATTGATCATGAAATACGGCTCTTCGGAAACGATCAACTTATTTTAATCCAATGTTATTTTAATGTCGCAGTTGCAGAATTTTTCTTAAACGTGTTGGAAGTTCAATTTGCTGTTGAGGCTTTCGTTCAGACAAATATCTCCATTTTTGTTTGTTTTGCCATATCAGATGCACCGCTTCAGTGTCTGCTGTGTGCAACCTCATGTACTCCAAACATGAACCCAATGGACGTTGAAAACCAATGCACACAAACGACATGTTTTCTAACTGACGCAATATTTTGAACATGTGCGAACTATATTGCGAAGTTGATGGTTGATGCTGTTTGGAGAAGAACCCATTTTGTAGCAAAGTTATAGACTTACCAATATACCTTGGCATTTAACTTATATGTTTATTCGTATCTACGTAGCTAAAGTATACCGCAATTTTTTTTAATTGATTTTACAAGTATGTGGGACAACACTGAAGAGACGCTTCAATTGATTATCCTGAATGCCTCAGTAAGCTGAAAGTTTAACCATAAAAGCAGTCTTTTTTGGAAAAAGGACTGGTTTGCTGACTAGAATGTAATCCATATTTCTTGGCGAAGCCTGCATTTCCAAAATTTTGAACTGACTATCCAAGTATGCCTCACGTCTATAGAAGATTATGATAAAACAATGTCACATGGACGTAGTTTACACATCTGCATGATTAGATAAATGCATGACTTAGGAAATTTGTCTTGTTTTTTTTGTATGTATGCCGCTTTTGATCAGAAGCAACGATGTCTCAGTTTTTTTACGTTGCGTTACGTTCTTTGATCGCAAAACCACGAATGGATGTCGCTATTACGTTATTTTTTTTTTCCAGAATTTTTGTTTAACGTACGACCTAATAAAGCACTGTACTATCGAATAAAGAAAATCGACACTCTCTTAGGCAGACCAGTCGTCTTGACATTGCTGCAAAACGTCTGTTGATTTTTAATCTACAGAAAAATGCCGAATTTTTATACGTTGTTCAGTGTATTGATCCGCAATGTATTTGGTCACTATCTGGTATCGATCAGTCCCAATTTTGAAAGACAATTTCATTCTATGCTTTGTTAACATCATTAGACGTTTTGTTTGGGTAGACTGAATACATTTGCAGTTTTGTTCGAAACAAATTTATGTTTGACATTCGAAACAACAATTCTGATACCTTGTCAACTTGTACAGTAAACTTCTGTCAGTGCCCTGCAAGCTTGCTCGGTTGCTCGTGGTTTTACGCTCTTAATTTTGATTTGTTGGACCACTACTGCTGTGCGCGCATGTTGAACGTTCTCTATTCTAGACTCAGCGAACAGTAAAAGCAAAACATTTCTTTTAAAAATTGGTTTAAATATGACGACTTTTTCTACAACCTGAAAACGATGATTCAGCCTCCGTGGAGGTTTGTCGGATGATTTTGTCAATGAATGACGTCGTTCTGACGTGACAAAGTTTAACTTTAATGAGATTGGACAAAATGGCGAAAATGACTTTGAAAGTGGCTCACTGATGAAATGGGTATGTTAGATTTAAATTACAAAGTTTACAATAACATGCAACTCTGCTCTGTTTTGTCCAACCTGTCCGATAAACACAATGCAGCGTTTACTTATTGTTTGCATCAAATTGTTGTAAAAAATGGTCGTTGGATGGTTAGTAATTTTTGTAAACCCTTTCCATATCCGCGTCATCAGCATTGACATCCATCTGCACACATTTAGTTTTTGGAGATTGTTGAAACTAAATTCCAGTTTTCGTACTTTACCTGTCAAATGTGCTTTGTCATTAGCTTTGTATGTTCTGGCCCTTATGTTCGGTTACAAAACCAAGCAATGGTAACTACAGAGGCACACGCCAAGCCATCCGTCAAATCAGTTATTTTTTACATTGAAACAACGTCTGCAGACGTTAAATCAATGTAAAAAGAACTGATTTGCTGACTGGACAATGTGGACATGTATTGGTCGCCTGGTGAAACGAATCAACAAAGTGAGCTGCAATTCGCAACAACTTGTCTGCTGTGTGCAACCTGTGTGTGCAAAAGATTGAAGAGTGAATTGTTCAGCAGCCCACATCTCCCGTTTTAAGTATGTTTCTTTATTGTGTTCGTATTTTAGCGTTGTACAACGTTGGTTCAATGTTGTCTTGTTGGACAAATTGACCATGATGACCCACGTGACAAAACCCGCCGTTTTTGCATTGATTCAACGTTTATAGACGTTAAATCATTGCAAAAAACAACATGTTTTATTACATGGGTAGCATGTGTTCTCTCAGTACAATGAAATTACATTTAATTAACTTTTAACTGATGATTTTGCAACCAGAGGTTTGTACAAATAGTTTCAACGTTGAAAAAACTTTCCGAAATATTGCAATGACCACCCAGACAGCAAATCAACCGTTTTTTACTTTGATTCAACGTCTGCAAACGTTGAATCTATGTAAAAAACGGTTAATTTGCTGTCAAGGCAAATACTGTGGTCAACTCTGATTGCAAAATTGTTGCTTTTAACTGAGAAACAACGTCTTTAGTCGTTGAATTGTAGTAATGACGATTGAATGTGGTTGCTTCGTTTTTATGCCTTGTTTTTATCACAGCAACCCTTTATTGTTAATTCGTCGTCTACAGACGTTGAATCGATGTAAAAAGTTTTCAGTTTTGCACAATATTCTGTGCACAATTTTACTCCAAATGGTAACCCATTCTTGAAAGGGTAGTTTTGTCTTATAATTATATAAATTGAGTTTTTATACACCTCACAAATTATTATCAGACATTCTTCCAAAACCGGGCATTCTGTGAACTTACAACCTATATACCGTAATACAAAGCATACGTTTACATGATCTTCATTTTTGCAAGGTGGTATCACAAAAGGTAGATTTGATAAAGCTTGAACCCAGCTCGCAAAACCTGTCTTTTTCACATTGAATCAATGTAAAGAGAACGGGTTATTTTATAGCAGGAAAGGGATAACTTGCTGGCACCTTCACCAGTTTTGCTTGAAATGTGAAAGTACATTTTGATTTTATTTGGAGTTTTTATCGACCAACTTAAGCAATTGGAACTTTATCCTCTGACTGTGAAAGTTTATTTTAGAGCTTAATCCTGGCAGTTTCGCATATTTGTAAAGGCTTTGAACCGCTGACGCATGCCCGGTTGCAAAGATCGACAGATTGAATTGTTGTTTAATGAAATCACAGAAGATGAATGCTTTTGTGCTATTAAAAAAATGGCAAAGAATAAATCTCCTGGTTTAGACGGTTTTTCTATCGAGTTCTACAAGGTGTTTTGGCCTGAAATAAAGCAAGTGTTTATGAAATCTGTCTGTTTCACAAAACAGCATTCTCAATTAACGCCTACCCAGTCCGAAGGAGTTATAACACTTTTGCTCAAACCAAACAAAGACCCACTATTGCCAGATAGTTACAGACCTATTACCCTCTTGAATGCTGATTACAAAATTCTTAGCAAAGTAATCAATAACAGAGTAAAACGGCATCTAAATGCGCTTGTCGCTCGTGACCAATCAGGCTTCATTCCTGGTCGATATATTGGAGACAATATTCGTTTATTGTTTAACATAATGGATTACGCTGAACACAAACGCATACCCGGAACAATACTCTCAATAGATTTTTATAAGGCATTTGATACCTTAGAATGGGATTTCATATTCGAATGCTTGAAAGCGTTTGGATTTGAAAACGAAGTTATAGAGTGGGTCAAAATCTTTTATAAAAATCCTACATGCGTAATTACCAACAATGGTTTTTTCTCAGAAAAGTTTGATGTTCAGCGAGGCGTGAGACAAGGCGATCCTTTATCGCCGACAATTTTTGCCCTATGCATAGAGATGCTTGCAATAGCGGTGCGATCCAATGACGATATAAAGGGGATTAAAGTGCTAGACAATGAGATAAAAATCTCTTTACTGGCTGATGACACTTTATTGTACACTGATGGTAACGAAGAAACGATAAGTAATGCGTTAACATTGTTTGACAAGTTAGGCTCACTTTCTGGGTGTAAAATAAACCAAACAAAATCTACAGGTTTTCACATTGGTACAAACTTTGGAAATAGCAAGCCTTTAGCTTGCCCGAACCTAATTTGGGCAGAAAACAATTTTACTTACCTTGGCATTATTGTCCCAGTCAGACAGGCATCACCGACAACTATTGGCACTCTAAATTTTGACCCTTGTCTACAGAAAATTTCAACTTTGATAAACATATGGTCTTCGCGAGGCTTAACATTATTGGGGAAAAAAACAATCATTAAAAGTTTGTTGACGTCCACGTTGATGTATAAACTTAACGCTCTTCCTGTTTCGATGCCTAAAAAACTTTTGTCTAACATCAACAGAAAACTTTTCCAATTTCTGTGGGGTTCGTCTTGGGAACGAGTAAGTCGCATGACTCTTTGCTGTGATATACATGAAGGAGGCATAGGAATGCCAGACATGCAGTCTTACATCTATGCGTTCCAATCTCGATGGATAAGCAAACTGCTCGATGAAGATTATTCTGCTCCTTGGAAAATTGTTGAACAAGCTTTGGTATCCCCAACCATGGTCATGTGTCTAGCAACCAGCACCTTTACTTCAATAAACAAAAAAATCAAAAATATTATACCTTTCCAGTCAACCTCTGCTTGCATGAAGTCTCTGCAAATATTATACTGTCACCACAACGCATCACACGCCGAGACTTTGCATCAGCCCCTATGGTTAAATAAGTCAATAAAACTCAATGGGAAATCTCTGTATAATAAAGAATTAGCTGAGGCGCAAATTCTCTTTTTTGGCCAATTGCTAGACCATAACGGACAGTACCAGTCTTACGATGACATATGCTCAGTAGGGTGATGACTAAATTTTTTTTGAGGAAATCGAAAACGCCTGCTATGGGAAACGATGAACTTTTTTATGTGTACCAAGAATGTGAAATTTTTTTTTGAAAATTTTTCAAAAACCTCCCCCACCAATTGATATTTCTGACGTCACTTGGGTACATTTTTCTCCTTTTTTACTCCTCATACATTGTTTCAACTTGTTACAGACTCCTTACCATACTAAAAAGGTGGCCCACAGTATGGTGCAGATTTTCAAAAAAAAAAATTGTCGAAAAAAATCAAGGGGGTTCTGAGATTTTACTCTTTTTGTCATTATTTTTTGCAACAGCGCCTCTAGCGGAAAATTTTTAATTAGTGTAACTTCAAGAATTCTTAAGCGATTTCGACCAATTTTTTTGTCAGATGGTTTATTTTTGATACTGGGTGACTTGGTAGTTTGTTAGTTGTTACATTTTTACCACTAGATGGCAGTAATTTGTTTTTTTTAGTGTAAAACTTGCAAAATCCTCAAATCGACTGCATGAGACCCAAATTTATCGTATATTTCCATGTTCTTTTGCAATGTTTCAATATAATCAGTAAAACAACACTTGCAAGTTAATTTCATTTTGTGTTGAACTTGTTGTAGGCTATTTGCATCCATCTTACGAAAATGTCATCCATTTTACGAAAAAGGAGGAAAAGGTTTGTGAAAGGGAGGCGCTAAGCGCCACAGAAAAGTCTTGCGTGACAATATCCATGGAATCACCAAGCCTGCTATCAGGCGACTCGCTCGTCGAGGCGGTGTCAAGCGCATTTCCGGCTTAATTTACGAAGAAACCCGAGGCGTGTTGAAGGTCTTCCTTGAGAACATGATCTGCGACGCCGTCACCTACACCGAGCACGCAAAACGAAAGACCGTCACCGCCCTCGATGTCGTTTACGCGCTGAAGCGCCAAGGACGAACCCTGTACGGTTTCGGCAGTTAGAAGACTCATCAATGACAGCAACAACAACCTTTTCGTTGTTTCCAGCTCTTATAACACTACGCCACACTGCAATGGAGTAGGGAGAGTAACCCCTTCTTCATTCAGAGTGGAGCACACACCCGATGCTTTGTGCGTGGACAAAGAATGGCGAACCACCATTTTTGTTGCTGACAATGTTGACGATCTCATTTTCTTTTCAAACCCATCTTCTTCTTCTGATATTGTACTCTCGGAATAACTGGAGGCCCTGTCACTTTCAGAATCGCCATCTTTGCTGGACAATTCAGCTATTGTTGAAGCAGGAAGAATTTGTAACTTTAGCCTTTTTGAAGGGTGTATTGCAGAGAGTGGGGAAGGTTTCAGAGTGGTGTAGCCAACTCTTCCACGTGACTCAATTTGCTTTCTGTAAAGCTCTTTATCTCCGTTAGACAGCCACTTTCCATCACTCTTAGTAATATCAAAAATGACAGATAAGTCTTCTTTAAATTTTTCGTTTGGCCTTTGTTTAGATTTTTGGTATTGTGAAACCAACTTGTCTAAACGAGCAATGATTGCGTGTTTCCTGAGAACTGGAAAACTAAATGTTTGCCTCAACTGGGTCAGTTCTTCTTGCATTGTTGCCATTCTTACTTTTTTTAGCTTTTCAGCTTCCAGCAGCACATGATATCGACCTAAAACCTGGTGATTTGATGGCAGCCGAACACAGATATTCAAATTCTCCATTCTTGGCAGGTCTCGTCGTTTGGTGTAGCTGGAGGAAGGTAGATTTGCAGCCCAAATTCCTTTGTTCTTGGATACAGCAGTATTCGATTTCAAAAATATTTTTAAAAGTATGGTATAGGTTACAGACAGGTAATTCCTAACAAAACTAAAAATGATAATCTTTATGCCATATAATTACGATATTAACTGCTCTGGACCACATTTACAGCTAATTAACAATCTATAGGCCCATTATTCAATTTCGTAACAGTTGCATGGACAAGGATTAACGAAACATTGGTTCACCATGTTTATTACCATCAAAGTACATAAAGAATGAGCTACCGCACAAATGAAAAAGAAGTGGCAGAAATCTCATCTTCTTTTCAAACCTATCTTCTTCTTCTGATATTGTGCTCTCGAAATAACTAGAGGCCCTGTCACTTTTGGAATCGCCACCTTTGCTGGACTCATGATATGCAATCCAAAACAACCAGTTAAGCACCCCCCAACTCGGTAACTAAAAAACTAAACCCATAACTAGGCGAACTTGAATTCAATTGCACGATAAATTGCATGATATAGGCCCATTAAATAGACTAGGTTACACTTTCAAAATTTTATGTACAGTACAACAAGCTGCTAATAATTAATAGATCAAATGATTTCAATTATTCTTTTAAATTATTAGCAACTTTCAATGCTATTAAAAACTCTTGTCTGGTCTAGCTTTATAGGGTATCAGTTCAGATATAAAGCACTAGTGCCCTCTAGTGACAAAAAGATATCAAAATAAAGTAACAATAAACCTCCTCAGCATTCAAAATGAGCTTATTGACAAAAAAATTTACCGAAATCTCTTAAGAATTCTTGAAGTTGCACTAAATAAAAATTTTCCGCTAGAGGCGCTGTTGCGAACCTTGACTTATTTCGACAATTTTTTTTTCAAAATCTTCACCATACTGTGGGCCGCCTTTTTAGTGTGGTAAGGAGTCTGTGACAGGTTTAAACAATGTATGAGGAATAAAAAAGGAGAAAAATGTACCTAGGTGACGTCAGAAATATCAATTGGTGGGGGAGGTTTTTGAAAAATTTTCAAAAAAAAATTTCACATTCTTGGTACACATAAAAAAGTTCATCGATTCCCATAGCAGGCAAAAAATTTTTTTTTTAGTCATCACCCTATTGCTCAGCTTACAACTTGACACCCAGCAACGAAACATTTATTAAATTTATCGAACTCATCTCATCATTACCTCCTTCCTGGGATGGAGACAACGGCAATTTAAATCGCCCAAACTACACCACCAACATTACCACACTCACATCCAACCTAAACACAATATGCGAGTCAACAAAAACTGCATATCACTTTTACCTTGACAAAGTCAAATTAATTCCTACAAAGCAACAAAACAGATGGCAGCACATTGCTGGAATGAATTGGAACCTGACGCGGTGGGAAAACATTTACAAATCTGTACACTACTGCACGCTAGAGAGCAAACTACGAGCATTCCAAATAAAGTTGAACCTCAGAGCAATTGTGACCAATGACGCGTTGTTTGCGTTTGGTCTGAAGGAGAGCAACCTCTGTACATTTTGCAAAATTGCTACGGAGAATACCTTTCATTTGTTTTGCGAATGTCATGTTGTAAAGAATTATTGGGAAGATGTTTTTTCTTGGATATCAGCAAAACTGAGATACCCTGTCATAGCTAATGACCAGTTGATTCTGTTTGGAACTGTGAATTCTAATTTGTTGAATTGTTTACTTTTATGCGCACGTTATGTTGTTTATCGATGCAAATATGCCGAAGCTTACCCGACAATTTCCCAGTTTATTCAAACGGTGAAAGAAACTCAGCAATCAGAGCGAGTGATCGCCGTAAAGTCTAAGAATTTGAAAAAACACCAATTGAAATGGAACCACATGACATAGATAGATTGTGAACTACAACTTGCATGCATCTTGCTGATGTGCTGATGAGTACAATATTTTTGTGTTTGTTATCTGTGTTGTTATTGTTGTGTAAGAAAAAAAAAATAAAATAAATAAAAAAAAAAAAATCTGTTTCCGCCGGTTGGATGATCTCGTGGCAATGGGCAATAGCTTTATCGTTATCGCAATGACAACTTCCTTAACCCCAAGACGATCTCTTAAACGGCTATAAAACACGCTTGAACCATCCGCCTCCAATTTTCGAGTTATTCTCGTTCACCTAGTCCTAAACTAAAAGATTTAGGTAAAACCAAGCGTTATTGTTCAGAATGCTTTCTGGCCAATCACATTAGGCCGGCCGGTAGTCGCGTATGCCCATAGACCTACTACGAAAACAAAAACTTAACAATGTAAAGCTCTTTGTGTCGTTTTTCAGGAGCAGGGGGGCTTGCCCTCAATTTTTCTGTGGATGAGGGCAATGGTGCCATTTTAAGGTCATGTAAGCTGCTGCACATTTTGCAATATAACAATTTTTGCTAATCGCTTTTAGCCTAATTATAATCTTTTATTTTTGCCTCACAATAATATTTACAACACAAAATTCTGCATCTCAGTAGGTTAGGCCTACATCATTATAACATAGCATGATGCCCAGGCACAGAAGAACCATTTGAAAAGTAGGTGGGCGCAGTAGTTAAAGTCAATCCTGACCCCCCCCCCCCATAACATTGGTGCATTCCTAATACTTCAAATCGCTTGTATATCGTGTTTTTATAATTTCTTTTCGTGCCAACAAGCGCAGATGTTCCATTTTTGGACTGATTTGGCCAAAAAAATTACAAAACTGTTAAATTGTTTTATAGCGCCGTACAAAATGTGGCGATGTCCACACAAATAAAAAGGCAACAATACACACACAGTTATAATACCACCTGACAGTAATAATCTGCAGCATTATACAGGTACGTGCATATGTAATGATATCACTGTTTTAACCATTGAGAATAATTATATTGATTGATAGATTGCTCCACCAATCACACGCAACCACACCCACACGTGCTGCCAGTGGCGCATGGGCTCTATCCAAGGGAGGGTGAGCAGTGGCGTACCGTGACCACTTTGACAGGGTGTTCAGTGACGGCAAAGCAACAGCGGGGGGCCTCCCCCAGAAAATTTTTAAAATTAACATTGAATTTGGTGCGTTCAGAGAGCATTTTCAGCACAAATTCTGAACATGAACAGAACTGACAAAAATAATGTTGTCGGAATGGAGAAGAATACAAAATAGATATTTATTTGACAGCGCATTGAATGAAAGACTTAATAATATCAAACATTAAGTTGCATTTTTAAAGTCACATACTTCAGTTCACTTTTTATTTCCGACCATCAAAACGAACAATATTACTTGCCATAACACAGCAGGAGTCTGAAAAAACGCAAAAGTTAAAGCGTGCTCGAGATGGAAATGATTTACTTCATGCAAGGATAAGACACGGTCGCAACACCTTGAGAAATGTACAAGAGAATTAAAAACAAACAGGTGAAAGTTAAAACAATAGCAAAGCAACTCGATAATAAACAAGAAAAGAAAGTCGATTGCTATGTTGGTCGGCTGTACTTTTATCCGCCGTGGCCTACTACTTAGTAAAAACGAAAATGTTTAACACCTCGACTACAGAAGGAAAATTCATCTATAGCAGGGGTCGGCAAACTGCGGCCCGCGGACAAACTTTTTGCGGCTCTCGAACGATCTTACTTTTAGTGCATACACTAAAGTTTCATCATTATGTACGCATGAAGTCATTTTATATCATAACAATGTCTACTGTTGTTAAAATAATCAACTTTGTTTTGGCAAGAGGCCTTAACCACAGCCAATTCAAAAGTTTACTTGGAGTGATGAATGCTGTGCATCAAGATCTGGTGTATTTTGCGAGGTTAGATGGCTAAGTCGCAGTGCTATGTTACAACGGTTTTATGATTTGCGAAACGAAATAGGGACTTTCTTGAAACAAAAGAATGCAGGTTTGGGCATTGATGAACTGAGTGATCCTGATTGGTTAACAGATTTAGCCTTTCTCACTGATTTCACTTCTCATATGAACAAGCTAAATTTACAACTACAAGGAAAGGAGCAATTTATTAATCAGATGTATGATCATATTAATGCCTTCGTAAACAAGCTACGTCTTTGGGAAACTCAATTAATCAATTCCAACTTTGCTTATTTTCCCAATTTTGGCCTTTGTAAACCTTCCAACCCTGATAAGTAGCCTACATATCACTTATCGTTTCCACTAAAACTAACTTTGAATCTCGATTTTGCGATTTAAAAAATCAAAAAAACAGATTCGATTTATTTGCCTTCCATTTTCAATGGATGTCAATACTATGCCACATGAGATGCAAATGGAAATAATTGAACTTCAATCGTCTTCGTCGTCGTGTGAGCCTCTGGGGCCAAGGGTCTATCTTTTTACCACCCCAGATTCACGATGTTCCCGGACTACAGTGGAAGGCTACTAGAGAGCAGCCAGTCTTTGGTTGAACATTGAACTTCAATCATCCAACATATTGAAGGCCAAATACGATTCAGTTCCAATTGCCAACTTTTTTAAAGAATATGTCCAGAAATCCACCTATCCTCATCTGTATGACAATACAAAACCTGTAATGTGCATGTTTGGAAGCACATATTGCTGTGAGCAGCTTTTTTCAAAAATGAATTACGCAAAGAATAAACTTCGCACTCGCCTGTCAGATCGTCATTTGAATTACGTATTGCAAATATCATCAACAAATATTGCATTGCAAATATCATTGCCAGTTGATTTAAACACCTTGGCCATGACACAGAAACAACATCATCCTTCACATTGATAAATGATAACTAAATAAAAACAATGCATTGCGTTTTAATACGTGTTTGACAATAAATATGAAACGGCAACAAACACGTCTCATTGTGCAATAGACACAGGAATAGGAGTTGCAGGTGCGCCATGATTTTAAGGATAATGTGGCGATTGTTTATAGGTTGAAATTTATGCGGCCCGCGCGTTACCGGAAGTTTGTAGATTTGGCCCAGTAGTACAGAAAGTTTGCCGACCCCTGATCTATAGCATAATTCGATTCTTGTTTGTGCAATAAATTTTTGAATTACATCGTCGTAGAAAGCTTGCTTTTGCTTCAGTTCTAGCAAAAGTTGTTTCCAGCGCTGATCACCTCAAACTCTAATCCAACAAGCTAAAACTTGCTATTGCCTGGGATTCCCCAATGACGCGCCAAGGTGTGCAGATCAGCGAGTGCACAGCCAGGCTGACCTAAAACCATTACTGTTATCGCTGCCTTGTGACGTCATTTTTCCTAATTGTCTAGTTTAAATAGCACTCGCCAAGCTGTCAGTGCACACCCAGCTTAAAGGTAATGACCGAAAAAAATTAAAGGCAATGACCTCAAACGTTGGAGTATTAAAATTAGAAGGGGACGAGTTTTGCAATTGAAAAGAAAGCAATCAGCATGCAGCAAGATGTTAAAATATCATGAAAGTAAAGAACATCGACAACCGATGGAAATTTTCTTTTTTTCTGGATTTCTTAGGGTGTGCAGTGCACACCTTGAACACCCTGAATATACGCCACTGGGGGTGAGCAATGCAAAATCACCCCCCCCCCCCCACACTCATTTGACTTTAAAAAGGTTGTGTGATATTTTAATAATCGAATTTAAAAAATATATATTTTGGCTGTTACTATTCGGCTGTTGTTACTCATTTGGCTTTGAAAAGGATTGTGATATTTTATTGATCGAATTTTGAAAAAAATATTTCGGCTGTTACCACTTTTTTGAATTTTTGATTTGACAACCCTGAACAACGAGCCAGGGGTTTACACTGTGGAGTTTTAACTTAGTTTGCTTACCCAAAAATGCTCTTCGACAGTGATGCCGAAGTTAGTTGAGAATTGGGGGGGGAGGGGATAAATCACAATTTTATCAAATTTTAGACGATTTTGAACATTGGGGGGGATGCATACTTTTATACACAATTTTGGTGGTAGACTACTAGTATTTACTATTAAATTTATTAAACAATCACTGGACCTCGGTAAATTAGCTGCTAACAGCATAATATACAGACAAGAAATCATAGAGATAAAAGCGCTACCAGTGCCCTTGTGAATGACTGCTGCAAGATTAAAAAACAAGCAAAGAAAAATTGTTACCTCCAGCGGGATTCGAACCTATGGCCTTCCAATGAATACTTAGTTTTTCCAAAAAAACAGAAGTTATACTTTTTTTTGTGAAAAAACTAGAATCACTACTAGAAAACAACACTAGAATCACTACACTTAGTGAAGCAGCTGACTCGATGACTAATATAGTCTTTCGCTACTTCCTGTCTGTTGTTGAATATATTTGTACCGTATAATATTTTTCGCCGCAGACAAAATGAAAAGTTTCTCTCTCTCTAGTGCACTATAGGACAAAGTCACTATAGTCAAGAGACTGAAAACAATCGAAGCTACAGAAGAACATCTGCAAATTTATGACAAAAATAATAACTTTCCAACACATCACAAGAACTTGTTACAACCGAACATATTGCGTCTTTCGGTAGTAAGCATTGAAAACTCATTAGCACTGTCATTTATGCTGATGTCAAAGAATATTTTGGTGAATGTTGCAAACAATGCTAGCATTCAACCTTTCCTGTCCCAAAGTATTTCTCAGCCAGGTTTCCAATCTATGAAGATTAGAAAACGACCTCTCACAAGCAGCAGAGCTTACAGGCAAACTAAGAAGATCTTAATCAGCTGGAGTAGTTGAGTAGGCTATAGAGAAATTTTTCCAACTCGGGCAATGCCTGGTAAGCTCTTTTAGCATCGTACAGAGATTTTGCTCCTGTAGCCTTACTGAATGAATCAATTTGATATCTCATCGATTGTCTATTCAGCTCTGGATAATTTTTGACCATTTCAGGAACTAGGCCGTTCATAAAAATTTGTGCAAGTTCTTTATACTTTTCCGAATCGGAATTCAGGCTACGTTCAAACCGTTCGGTCAGTTCAGAGATACCTCTGTCCATGAACTGATTGTAAAGTATTTTATAATGCATTTGAGTGTCTGCAGTAGTTGCCACCGAGCCTCCACCCAATCTTTCTGGGACTCTTCTTTGCCGTGGTGCTTGCAAAGGCGTGATAAAATAAGCAGCAAATTTTTCCGGAAGTGAAACTGCATTTTTGTTATTGTTCTCAAACTCCAAATCACGATATTTCTCTCGAGTGATTTTCAGGGTTTGAAACAGCTCTTCACAAGAGTCAATGTCAAGCTTTTCTTGCAACGTGATACTAAATTGCTGTACAAGTGCCAAAGGCTTCAAAATCAGCACAAGTTCCAAATATGTTTGTGCAGTTTCTTCATTAGTCATTACTGCAGTGCCGTGGCCAGTGGCCTGGTCCAACTCGTCCTTAGCCTAATACCTTCAACGAAGGTCCTTCATTGTCTAGCGTCAAATCTAAGACAATTTAGAACTGTGATCAAACATCAATAAAAGAAAAACAACAGCAATTCGAGATGCTTGCAAACAACTAGATCGAAGTATCAAGTAGGCTAGCCTACAACTTCATAGCAAATAATTTTTTATGAATTATTGGGAGGGGATGCTGCCAAAACATTGGGGGGTATATCCCCCTCCCTCCAACTTCGGCACCACTGCCTTCCAAAACATACTTTCTGAAACGAATTGGAAACCCTATGCACGTGGATGATCAATGACGCTGATGCTACGATGAGGGGTCTGGGGGGTGTAGTCCCCCAGAAGTTGAATTGACTATTGCGTTTTTAGCCCACTGTCCAAAAATCACCCCCACCCCCCCAAATTCTAAAAGTGGATAGAGCCCCTGCAGTGGCGTATTTAGAAAGTTTGTTAGGGGGGGGACAAGACATTGTGTCAGTCAGCCGTGTAGCGGCTGACTCTGCGGCTGGAGGCCAATGGGGGTCTGGGGATAGTAGGATACACACGGGGTAGTCTCAACGGTAGTACACAGAAAGCTCAAATTTAGTGAAAATGGCTGTTAATTGGTTCAAATTTTTTATACTTGGGTAAAATTAGATCATTAGGGTAAGGCTATCGCCCTTTATCCTCCTCCCTAAATATGCTAATGCGTGCTGCCCATCAATTGTGGGCTCCACAGAAAAGTTTGAAGATTGGATTTCGTCATTGAGCTATCACAGATAATCAAACTAGTGTGTATCAAATAAATGAAGACCTTTTTTTGAAACTCTCTCTCTGATTTGCCGTTTTCGCTACCTTTTCAAAGAAATTTGGCCTTCAAAAGTGAGTGGGCCAGGCCCACACAGAAAATAAAGTAGGTGAGCCTAGGCCGACGTGGTTCCTCCCAGTGGCGTAGGAGCATATGCTACCACCCCTGGCTTTCGTTGAAAATGCCGCCCTAAGTAGACTGCAGCAAATTTTGAAATAGTTTCATGTTCAAGCAATCTTTTCAATAAAAATAATTCCACCTGCACTTGCTGTTGTTTCTCTGGGCAAGAAACTTTACGATAATTGCCTCTACCCAGTGATCGATTTCGAGTAATGGGTAGTACCAAATTTAAGTCATAAGTTGAGTAGACAACCGGAAACAGACATTGCCGTCGGCTGCAGCGTGGGTCAGGTGTACGTCGGAAGGCGTACACCGATGCATAGCGCTCAAGTCCGCTTTCCCGCAATGCAGGATAAAGATATGAAAAAACAAACAAACAAAACAAAGAAGCCTCACTGTTTCAGGTTAAGGCCAAAAATAAAAGACAAAAAATGGACAACAAATGTATAAGGCAAATAAAAAATCAATAGCCGCCTCAAAATTGAACTTTTCGAGCTTTCGCCGAAGCAAAATCAGCGATAATATCTTCAAAATCAATTTTTTGAACGTAGTCTCTTTCTATAGAAAGAATCGATAGAGCTGATAGCCGATCATCATTCATGGTAGAACGTAAATACAACTTTATCATTTTGAGGTGTGCTAGCTGTCTCTTTGTAAATAATTTTCTTGTTTTACTTTTTATGTATTTTTGCATTACTTCATTTCTCGTGCTGTGTGCACTGTGCAGCCTCATTTTTCCGCCCCCTTGCAGCCTGCCGCCCCTGGCGCAGAGCCAGAACCGCCAAGTGGCTGCTACGCCATGGTTCCTCCATGCTGCCTTCCGTGCCATTGTACTTTGTACACTGGACAATGGACACTTGTATCATTACTCGATAATGAGCTGATAGATATCGATAGATATACAGCTGATAGATATAGATAGCGATATCGCTATATCTTAAAACTTGAAAAAAACTGGCTTTTAAGCAATAAAAGTGCTTTTTTTCATAATCCTGCCCCCAGTAAAAAATCGTTCCTGCGCCCCTGTTTCCATTACCACTACATAAGTCTACTTGCCGAAATTTGAACAATCTGTTTCATTTGAAAAAAGATCTATTTTTAAGCTTGAGAGAATTGTCAAATTAGCTAACGACAGAGCTAGCGCGAGTTGGCAGAAGTGAATCACGAAAAAAGAGCGAATTTGAGCGATGATAAAACCTTGACCTTGATTCTCACAGCTCCAGTTGAGTCTAAGTGGCAACCTACGTTGATGCGCATGATTGCTGATGCAGAATGCAAGCAATCGTTTTATTCTCTCGACGTTGCTTTCTGACAGCATTGTGGTAAAATTTTGATGAGGTTCCCATGACAGAAAAAAGCGATCTTTGAAGACCGAAATTGCATTAATACCAGTCAAAAATCAATTTATTTAATCGAAAAAAGGCTAAAAGAGCTAATTGTGATGCAACATATTCATAGATCGTGTTGACAATCAACGTGTTTTCATCATTCCGCCTTGTTACTGTAGTTCAAACGTAAAGTCATTTATCATTGAAATTGAGCCTAGAGGCTAAGGTAGACTACCGCAGGCCAGGTTTGTGATGTTTGTGAAGCTACGAACTAAGCACAGTGCTGTGTGTAACGGTCACTGCAAGGTCCTTGCGTGAGCAGTAGCGTAGCCAGGAATTTTGAAAGGGGGGGGGGTTTGACGACCCAGCGGCGGGGGGTCTGGGGGGCCTCCCCCAGAAAATTTTGAAAAATTACTTTGAATTTGGTGCATTCTGAGAGCATTTTCAACAAAAATGTGGGTATGAATATTCCTGTAAAATGGTGCTGTACGGTGGCATAGCAAGAGGATAAGATCATGTTTTCTTCGGCATTTTTCAGAAATAAAGCTAAGTCTCTATGTTTTCTTGTTGCTAATTCCTGCCTGAGATGTTTGAATGTTCGGTATTGGCAAAACTCGCTCTTTTAATGCAGTTTTGTTTAAAATTAGGCAATTTTTTTTTAGACTGAAAGCATCATTCTCAATATCGTGACGTCACATGCGTGCCAAAGGGGGGGGTTGTAACCCCCAAAACCCCCCCCTTGGCTACGCCACTGTGCGTGAGGGTACAATAATGCAGTGGTGCAGGGCAGGCTTCATAGCCTACAACTTCGTTAACTCAACGAAAATTTAAAATCGATTGCTGAAAAGGGTAAACCTTTGTCCATTCAGGAAACATTGAAATCTTACGAAACGATGGTGAGGAAGAGTTTCTCTCAAATTTGTTGCTTCTCAAGTCACTACCAATAAAATAGAGAAAAATATTCATCAAATTAGCGACGATTAACAGCGTTGGAGACTCGATTGATGTCAAATCACGAAAACCACAATAAACTTTAACAATTGATTTGCTTGTGCCGGCGCCCACATTGACCATTGTTAAACAAATTCAAATATTTATTTGATTAAGAAATTGATGATGAGATTGTATGTCGATGCACGGTCGATGATAATGTTAATTCATTGTTAAGTCACGGCCTACTAGAACACGGCCAAATATGTTGCTATTTGAGGAAATTTCTAAGAGTCTGAATTGTTACAATTATAGTTATGACAAACCTGTCATCTTACCATTTCCAGAAGTAAGTAAAATAAGCAATATTTGTACCTAGACATATGTTTGGCTTGTTTAACCGGAGATTAGGTATGTATGTTAAGCACAACTTATGCAATAACAATGTAAATTATGTAAGATTTTCCAACTGCAACCTGGAGGTAGTATCGTTTGGTGTGTCGCTTATAGTGAAATTGCTTGTTCCATTTAAAATATCAAGGATTTTTTGTGAATTCTATGTTGTAAGCGCTTCATTTGATGTGCTAATTTAAATTTTAGTTCGTTTTGTTTTCCACCAAGTTTAATTTTGCAAGTAAAATGTGGCTATTGGCAAAAAATCCTGCAAGACAAAAAACCTAACGACTGTATGATGAGACTACCTCCAGAATGTAGCTGGAAAATTTTTACATATTTTACATTATTATTGCATAAGTTGTGCTTAACATACATATCTAATCTCCGGAAAAACAAGCCAAAAATATGTCTAGATGCAAATATTGCTCATTTTACTTACTTTTGGAAATGGGAAGATGATAGGTTTGTCATAGCTATGATTGTAACAATTCAGACTCTTAGAAATTTCCTCAAATAGCAACATATTTGGCCGTGTTCTAGTAGGCCATGGTTAAGTCTTTCCGCATTAAAATATGACACGCATCAAAGTTAAAAGATTTTAATCAAGCCGTGGCCTTGCTGGGATGTATTTGAAGACATGTTCAAAAAAAGTTTTCAATATTTTTTTCTTCCTTACCTGTTAATTGAGTGTTGCTTTCATAACATCTTATGTCCATTTATTTCGAAAAAAAGAAAACTAAGAGTGAAAATGTCAACCTACTGAAAATTTTGTTTTTTAATAACACAACCTATTCATGACAAAAAGTTGAACTCAAAATGTGTCGCTTTGTTATAAACAACCCACTCTTGACAGGATGCAGGTTTTTATGATAACATTAGCACCGATCTGGTACTCAGTATTGTGATCGTTGATAACAATTTAAATGAAAGTGAAAACAATTAGGCTACTTTAACCTTAAAATAGATTAATGTTTGTTGCACGGTTTTACCCCTACAATTTTGTTGGCTTTCAGATTGAAAAAAAGTTCAATTCCTATGAACGGGTATTCTCTCGATATTGATCCTCAAATGTTAAAAGTGATGAACTATTATGGAAACTACTGCAGGCCTGCGTGTCATACGATTAGTTGTTTCAATATAGAAATTATGGTTTTGAAAAAACGGACACGTTGATCTCCAGGCTACTAATATATTTATTTCGAGTTACAGCATCCCATCTGCTACAAGTATCTTATAACCAAAAGATTGTGTGATATAAGTACATGTATTTCTAGTCCACAGAGTAGACCAGTTCACAAGAGAGTTAGTTACACGATATACACGTTGTATTGACATGGTTGGTGCCTATTCAGCGTTAATGATATGAACCTCATCAGCTGTGTAGTGTGACTGATTGGGGTTGGTGACTGTTCGAACTGTCCCAGTTTGTAAAAATAGTTTTTGCATCAATTTAACGTTTGTAAACATAGAAAGCGATATGATTTTTCTCACTGGGATAAAGATAAGAAAATTCCTAGTACTTTAACTTCAAACGCCTTGATCGCGCTGGGTTAGTAGAATTTGGCGACAATCATTCATTTGACCTTACCAGACTGATGTTTGTCTTTTCGGCGTTATTTGGTCGTGTGTGGATATTGATTTAATGCAAATTGTTAATGTTTGCTTGTTTCATCTTACTACGGCTTGCTGAAATATCTTCCCCAGTTTCCAGCTAGCAAGTCAGCCGTTTTCAAACGACTGATTTGGCCTGGAAACAGTTTGTGCAATCAATGACAGTAAAAAAGTTTATATGCTAAAAAGCAAAGGTTTAAAAAAGTTAAATTTTAAAGACGTACTGCAGTTTATATAAAACTGTAAGTGAGCAAATGCAAGTGCATGCCTACTCAGATTAGGCTACACAAAATTAACCTGCTTATTTTTGTGTAAATTGTACTTCAATACTTAATCTGCAGGTAAACACTTCAAAAATATGTCCGGATACAAATAATTCTTTTTTACATCCTCCTGAAGTTGGAAAAATGACAAATTTATCATGGCTATATGATTGTAACAAATAACAATCAAGCCTTTTAGAAACTTACCCACGGATATCCTGCCGTGTTCAAGTAGGCCATGACTCAGTTGCTCCGACCAGTTAGTTTGCCTGGGTTAGGTTTTTAATACCTGAACAACTTAATTGGGGCAGTAGTGCTACGGCATGCGAAGAGGTTAAGATTTTACGAGTTGTTTTATTAACAGAATAAACGTTTACAAATTCATTCAATATCCTACTGTAAACAACGTCTATGTTGAGAGGCGATATTGCGTAACAAATTCAATAGAAGTATGGAAGTCTGAGAATAGCTACGTTGCTTCCTGAATAGCAGAAGGTGACATCTTGCTGCAGCTGTTGTCCTTTTCTTCAGCTTGTTTTTGCTTTAAAAGAACGTATCGTGACATTGAGTAACCGTAACGATAATAATTTGTCTAGTTCAGCAATGAAGGTATTAACTGAGGTTAGGCTACACTGAATACAAATTGAGACTGTTCACTGTTCAGTGTTCACTAGGCATATTATACAATAATTTTGTGCGTATTTTTGGTGACTGCAAACCAGAGTGGTCGGAGTCAAAGCTAGTTATCATTTTTAACACGTCGTTGTAACTCAGTCAGAAGTTATTAGAACGCAAGAAATTATTTTATTGTTCCACTTTGTACTCGTTGTTGGTTTTCAATCTTATGATTTCTTTAGGTTGTTTTAAGTATTTAAATATCTAAACATTAGCTTGAGGGTACCTAGTTAAACCTAAGATTGACTGTTGTTTATGCTACTTATTCCGCAACTAAGTCATTCCAAGCAGGACTGAAACGGTTTTGGTCTTGGGTTTAGAAACCTGATTTAAGTTTGGGTTTCAATGCAAATTTGGATTTAGTTGGGCTTCGAGAATCTATTTCCAAAAGCCTAATAAGCGACATTGAGCTTTACCAAATTTGTAGAATTGCTTCAAGACCTACAACAAATACAAACGGCGATTAGTTTGACCAAAAATTGCAAGCAACCTTCCATTTCTTGTTTTATTTATTACTATAATTGCACAAACTAAATATTGCTGCACAAGTTTTTGTCAAGAGTCGGAGAGTAAGTTGCTTTAATATTTTCCAAAAAGCAGTCAACCATAAAACGGAAAACTTAAACTTGAAGACCATGATCGGCATTCAAGTCTCTAGCTAAATTCTAACAAATTGAGGCTCACCTCAGCCAAGTTATTCAAATTTGTGATTATGATTCAAATATTTCAAGTTTTTCTGCACTTTCAATGATAACCAAACAGACAAGATTGCTGATATGCGAAACTGTTCGCTTGCACACCATGATGCACCTTAAATTGCATTAATTTTGCTGCATTAGTGAATGTGTCTTTTATATTACGCCAAATGGAATGCATGGCAGCACTGGACGAAGCTACCCTCACCTGGCTTTCCATCACCTGCCCTGAAATCTGAACAATCCTGTCTCACACGAAAGAAAAATGTAATACACATCAATCAATTAGCATTAGCTGCAGCATTAAAATCAAGGTTGAAGAAATAATTATTTGCCCGGTTTTTGTGAGCGATAGTTGCATAGTTTGATACTTTGAAAAACTATCAGTTCCAGAGCGGAAAAGGCAATATAAACAATGGGTAAGCAAGAGCAATTTATACATTACCAAGATCAATACTCTGTTTCTACAGTGAAAATTTGACCTAAACCTAAACGGACACAAATTGTATTGAATGTGCATCAAACGTGTTTGTTTTAAAATTTTAGGTAGTCGCAACTTCTTTCTTGAGAAATGCGTAAAAACAACAGTAAATATGCAAATGTTAAGCAAGCATAACAGAAATCGATCTCCAGCCATCAAAAATTGCCCAGTTTGCATTATTTCAACTTCCTTAGATGCTAAATTAATGAAAAGAGAACATATGTCGCGGCTGGATTGGCGTACAAAGTTGACGCTGTGCAGTAGTCTCAGGAGCGAAAACAGTAGCTGACAGTCTGACACTGACAGTTGAATCGATAGTTAAAAGGTCGTCTGGCTTTAAAAGTGTTCAGAGATACCCCTGTTTTCTACAAAAGACGTTTTTGCGTCTACGTGTTTCGAAATGAAGTAGAGTTTGATATCGATGTAAAATGCTTCAGTTATGATTTCGTTTCCAATTGAGTATACTGTCGAAGGACTTTGATTTTATTTGGAACTGGAATTTACTTTATAAAGAATAGAATAGCTGTTTTTGATATTCACATAAAATTTCTTTCAAACAAAACTCAATTGGTTAGCGCGTGACTTCTGGGTCGAAGAAGCTTCGAGATCAAGCGGCGCTGGTTCGACTCTCGGGGTGTGCGCTTGAGCAACGCCCATTAAGGCTGCTCTCCATTCAGCGGCATCCGATGGATGGAATAATTCCCCGGCAACAAGACTTCAAAAATCGGCAACTTCACTCTGTCAATCTCGGTGACCGGCCTGCGTCAGTGATTTAAAGTCTCGACAAGTATGCGAAACTGCCAGGATTAAGCTTTGCAAAAAGCTTTCCCAGTTCAGAAATAAAAATTCAATCAATCTGCTGGTCTTATGACTATTTTCAACATTCGTTTCATTCGAACTTCGGCTGCATAGCTCACTTTTAATGCATTGGAGATGTGATTTATCTCGAGATGATGAGTTAACTCCGTTTGTTGGATACACAGCCACCAAAGACAATCTTTTCCTTGTTTTTTTTTCTGCTGCACAGTCAGTTTGCAACTGGAAAACTTACCTCAGCTACCAAACCAAATACGTTGCGCCAGCTTACGTTAGTTTTGCGTTTCTTTTCAGTATACCGTCGCGACGTTAGCCCAATGCTGCAAGCAAGGAAAAGCATCAATCGGCTAATTGTTTCCTCGATTGCGCTCTGTGAAAACGCAGAATGTCAAAACTTTTATTGTCAGCTGTTTTTTTCTTCGATGTATGACTTTGTTTAAAGTTTTACATTCCAAGGCGTCTTACTTTTCTTTAATTCACAAGCCTAGCCATCAAAACAAAAGTGACGAAAGAAATGATATACAAACATTGAATTGATGACGCTTAGAAATGTTTGTGTTGCCATTGTGATCTAATTCTGTGGGCAAGGGTCTGGACTATTACAGGGCTTCATAATAGCACCCTGGTAGCAAGTAAACTTTCAATGAGGCAGTTTACATCAGGGATAAAGTTGAAATTAAAATTAACCCCTTCTCTACATAGTACTGTAGTAGTTTCGTTTGGCGTTTTCGCATTTGAAGCTCGTTGTCTTTTTGGCAGTTTTTAAATATATTTCCACATTGGTAAACTGTGTTGAAACCATCAGGTACTGCAGTCCATGGACAGTCTAAAACCAAATGGTCAACAGTTTGCCTGCTTTTTTTACAATTTAGACAAATGGGTGTATTTTGATAGCCCTATTAATGAAGAGAGGTAGCAGCTCGGGCACGACGGCATAAAATTATATTATTATAAGTGATCCATTCCTTTCTGTTTGGATGGTTGATAATGTCACCACCATATAGTTGATTTTTTATTCAATGTTCTTTCCGTTTGTGATTAAGATCATAATTCTTGGTTGTTTGGTTGTAAATAGGATGACTTGATTTTAGTCAGTGTTTGGTCTTCGTCAGATTATGTTTTGTGATGTTGAGTTACTTCTAGTATTGCCAGCTTCTTGAAATCTTTGGTTTAGTTTGGCTGTGATTTTTCCTCGTCTCGGATGTGGTGGGTAGATTTCGTTCATTGTGGGTAGCCATTGTATTGGGGTCGATTTGAGTGCTCTGATGATTGTGCTCCCGAAACAGTCAATGTAAGCCGAGACGTTGAATGCATTCTGTTATCGTCTTGGCCACTATTTACAACTTTGGTGCTGATGCAAGTAATGGGGTAGTGACTAGTGAGTTTTGGGGTATGGGGTAGTGACTAGTGAATTAGTTTTAATTTTACAACAGTTGAAAAATAGACTACGTTGCATGGGCACTCCGTTGAAATGTTCCCGTCTGTACTTTTTAACAAGTGATATGAATCTGAAAAAAATCATTAAACGGTTTAAGGTTTTTGAGATGTAGCCTATATGGTCGTCAAAAATGGCTTTATCAAATTTTTTTAATACCATTAAGAACATATTGCATCTGTTATCGAAGCAAAAACCAGAGGTCTAGTTGGCAAGTGGAAGATTGACATCAATCTGAGTTGTTGATGCAGAGAGCTTAGTCCAAGGACGTAGCCAAAGGGGAGCTTGGAGGAGCGATCGCCCTCCAAAATGTACCCCCCCCCCCTTAAAAATGATTTAATAGCCTACCATTACAACGTTTTAATATCATTGTAATTTATGTTGAACGACGTTTGCCCCCCAACGGTTGCTTTGGCTTCCCTGGACTTTTCTTTCTTGCTACGTCACTGGCTTAGTCCAAATGTTACCTGCTGTACCGGTTAAAATATTAAACATACAAAGTAGGTCACCGAAGTGAGCAATGATGCTAAACGAATCACTTGAAAACTATCTGAAGCTTTCACCTCAGTTCAAAACATTACAGTTGAGTTCATCCTATTATGCAACCTAACAACAAATTACAAAAATACGTTGTTGACCTATACCTGCTTATGCTGGAAGAGACCATTTATCGATTATTTTTGAGAAGGCAAATTGACAACATGAAATCATATCAAATTGAAACGTGAGAACTTCTGAAGTTTGCAACACATGTGGAGGTTGTGTTGTGAAATCGCTGTGGCGAAGTTTCTTCAAATTGATGTTGGCAGCGACTTTCAACAAACATTAGCCATCGCAGAAACAATACAAAAGAGCGATATACAAAAGAGCTGTCAAAACAATAATCCACGATAATATGATTAAAGCAACGTGGCTGTATCAGGTCAATGTTGAACAGTTCCATTAAGTTACATTTCTTAAACGTCTTCAGATCTTAAATTAACGTAAAATTTCTTGGCTCTTCTGTTCAGTGTAAGTTTAATATTTATCTACACTGCGTCCACTGCCGTGGCTCCGAGAAGCTAGGTCAATGATTAGCTTCATCACCGTCAGGTCTTAAACCTGAGCCTTGTTTTGCATTACACGTTGTCGTGGGTGCAGGGCGCAGGCGTCTGCAATTGGATGGAATCGTTGTGCTTGTCGACAAATTTTGATTTCCAAACTTAGTGATGCTAACTTACTGACAAAACTGATTTTTTGGTGTTAGCTATAATACAAAAATAAACCCCTTTTTCAAGGCTTTTATGCAGAAAACACTGTATTTGTGCTACAATTTATATTTTGTTAAGACAAATTATAACCTACCTCGTGCTTACTCTTGATCAGTGGTTTAGTTTTGTAACGTAGATTTTAGAATTGAAAACCTTCAGTTGATCCAATCTTCGTTATGGCAACTCATGAAGGTATTGAACTTATTCCAGGAGAAGAAAATGGAAAATCACACAAGGTAATTGAATAAATTTTAACAAACTATGTCAAATAAAAATAAATCAGGTAATAAAACATACACCTCAAGAAACAAAAATACTGGGGAAAGTAAGAATTGTATGAAGTCGACCATTGTGAAAAGAAAACGGCAGATTTCTAAATTGAAACAACGTCAAAAGAGCTGTTTCAGTAGTGACAATACCAATACCCTTGTGTGAGGGAAACAGGTTTTTGAATGGATTGGTAAAAAAGTCTTAAGTTTAAGCTATTTTTGTTGCAAACGATTCTTCGGTTTTGATTGGTTGACTTTGAATACAACTCATGATTTGACAACAAATCGTTTGTATGTGCTCTTTATGGTTGCATAAACGTTAAGAAAATTGGTAGCATTTTGAAGAAGCTTTATTTTAATAATACCAGTAATACCAGTAATTCTTTGTAGAACTTCTACAAGGCGTAATTGCCGAAGAAAAGGCGGCCTAGAGAAAGGAACTGGCCAGTTGGCCACCCTACTTTCGATAATGCAGAAGGATTATTGTAATGAGAACCTTATCTTCTAATTTCCCGATATTCAATAACTGAGTATGAAACCACCTTTACTTTATACAAGGCTTAGCGTACAGTTTTGCAGGAAACAGATCTCCGAATTGTTGTTCCAAAGACCGGACTTACAGTGATCACTGCTGTGCTCTTCATCACTGGAGAAATGACAGGGAGTGGGGTTTTAGCTCTTCCAAAAGCCGTCAAGGATGCAGGATGGGTGAGCTACTATAGATGTTGTTTGGCCATATTTTCATCTTTTTTTAGTTTCCCTTTTTTATTGTAAGCTTTGCCAAAGGAACATAATAAAAATTTAAAAAAACAATTTGGTTTCAGCATCAATATAGCTTACAGCAGTCTACTTTATGAAAGAATATGCTCATGCCCCACACATGTAATTCTTTGAAAAGTTTTACCTCATTTTTCACTGCTAGTGTTTCAAAGAAAGTGTGAGATCTATCACTGCATGTCAATAAGCATAGTGGAGTTTGGGCATTGTAGATTCAAACTTTAAATTTTTTAGGAATTATTATTATGTTTACACCGCTGACCACTGCATATAAACTTCAATAATTATTTGCATGTTGTTTCAATGTCAATGGACATCAGATCGATGAATTTTATATAACAGTTTATCACTTTCTTTCCCACTATGTCCTCTTACTTAGTTGTTATCGACAATTTGTTCGAAATTGATCGGACAACTGTATAAAATGACAATATGAACTCTGGAAGAGTCAAAAGAGTCAAAAGTGAAAAGTGGGCGCCGCATTTTATTTGCCCAGCTGATTTCTTCTCCGTGTGCTATGAGAATGTTTAGATACAAGTTTGCCCGATTCTACCTGACTTTTCGATTTGAAAGCTTTGAGCAGAGATCACTTAACGTTTCTTTTGCTATGAATGAAATTTCATTGACCCGTAATCTCTCAGCGCCGGATTGAAAACAATTTTTAAAACTCAATCTGAATCTGGATCAGTGTCGGATGAAGATCTTCAAATGTCTTTAAGAACTAATGATATCCGATACCCTTTCACGATTTAATTGCACAGCAACCAGGGAAACAACATTAATAATGTACTTCAAATAACATGATATACGTTCTTTTGATGCTTTTAGGATGATGTTTCTGCATTTTTTTGTATCCGAATTAAAACGAACCTTTTTTTCTGATTAGACACTACACTTTTTTATCAAACTGCGATATTAAACGTTGTTGAAAAAAACTTTTTTTAAATTGTGAAGAAAAATTCTGATAACCCCACTGTGGGTGCGAATAGGCTACTATAAAAAAATGCATCCAAGCAGAGTTCTTTTTCCTTACCAGTGGTAGGCTACGCAACCAGGCAGTCCGCCCTTTTTTTCAGCCAATCAAATTGCATGGAAATAATGCCGAGTACAAAGTGTAAACGCATTTTGGAGTAAATTTGCTCAACTCAAATAGCGAATATTTTGTTGCGCAACTTAAATTGCTTTATTTTAGTAGCTAAGACTTTAGTAGCTGCATTGTTGAACAATTGTGACTTAATACTTCGAGCAATAATAATAATTACTAATTTAAATAATCAGCCAGGTTCGCCAACTCGCATAAAGCTTCCTCCACCGTTTTTCAGGTGTAATAATAAAAATAATAACATTAGTTAAAATAACGATAACATAATAATAAAGTCAAGTTTCGAACCTGTTCAAGAAATTCTGAGTTCATGATTGAAAATACCTGAGACATATGACAAATGGAATATGACATTTATGGCAGCTGGCGATAAAGCTTTGCATGTCATCGATTATTATCTATACTATACCAACTCAACAAGCTATACTGTCAAGCTCAGTCACTAAATCTTTTAACGATTACTTTCTCGTGTCGGTATTTTAATAATTAACTAACCGGCGGGAAAAACGACTTCTCGTATCGGTTTGCTTGTGTTTTGCGGTTTATGGCGAGTAAATCGGTCAAAATTGTGAAGCCGTGAGCATGGAAATAAATCAATCAGTGATTAAGCGAGCTTGCACCATAAAAATGTTTTATCAGCTTTGCTAGATCATTGCCAACGTTTGCAGTGTTGTAATTATGCCCTGCGGTGACAACACAGCTCAGCAAATATTGTATGGAGTATTGTATTTTTGTTTGGTTTTCTTTTGCTTGCTTTTCCTTGTTTATCATTCCAAAAAGTTATTTTTATTATACAGTTGTTTGATTTCTCATTGATAGAATTAACTTTTTCCTAAAGTTATTGGCGTTTCATTGTAGAATAGGACATGAATGGTTCTAGGGAATTTTAATTAATGTTGAATTAGTAAATTTCAGCCCACCATTGATAAAAAACCTTTAGTTTAAAAGCAGTTGCAGCTTTGACATATTGGTTCGGCTGAAGTGTGTAGCTTGATGTGTTGGGCTTTTGCTCTATCAAAGGGCCACAATTACTTTCAAATGCGGTCATTCTCCAATCAGCTTTCAAGCATTTTGTTAACTGTTTTTATTATTTTTGCAGAATTTTTGATCGTTTCAAATGGATGATTTTGGTACTGTCTTAAGAGTTATAAAATCAGTAAAACAAATACAACATTTGATGATAGTGATCATGCATAGTATTTCTTTTAATAGATGTATGCTTTATGTACAGGTTGGCTTGTTTCTTATCATCCTTTGTGCGGCAATTTCTTCGTTTACTGGCACAGTCCTGGGAAGATGCTGGACATTAATAAGGGAGAACAAGCCCGAAGAAACTAAACACTGCGCGGATCCCTATCCTACGATCGGGGAGATGGCGTTTGGCACCCCTGGAAAGTACGTTTGATGAGATATCGCATCTTGATGATAAAATGGAAGTTATTTTGTCTTGTATCCTTTCTTGTCAAGCAAGTATCGTGCAATGAACGTGGTTGCGGATATATAGCAAACAGATAGGGAGAGAAAATCATGTAATTTTCGAGACGTCCGCACTACTTTTAACATGCTGTTAAAAGCTTTTTTCTGAGAATCATTTTCTATTAGAACCGAACCAACACCCTTCAAATCTTCGATCAATTGCCACTCCGCAGTAGACAACGTAGTTCTATAGTTAAGTTTCGATTTGACACAATCAAGTCGTTATTTTGTTATAAATCTCAACATCATGGCACTGATCAGTCAGCAAACCATTGCTATCTGACACTGATTCAAGATCAGCAGGAGTTAAATTAATTTAAAAAAAGGACTGATGTTCTGACTGGTCGTCCATCATGTGATAAGCCGAAACTAATCTGATACTTGGCGACTTTTAAGACTTAGGCTATATAACTCAAGAAATTGAATAAATACGCATGTGATGTATTTGCAATATTTTGTTGCTTAGCAATAATTATTTTACAAAAGTACGTAACGGATAATGTTGTTTATTTTGCCTGTCTCTAGGAGAAAATATAAATACAAAAGAATGGTTTAGCTTTACATATTGAAAGCTGTAACCTGTATAGTGACTTGACATATTTGTAGGACATTGGGCTATGAATCCCTCATCTATCAAATATTCTTACCATTAAACCATTTGAAAGATCAATACCTCCACCAAAATTAAAAATCTGACGTCAGCACAAGACAGTGTTGGGTATTGGAATAAAAGGTTGAAAAGCAAATTGGCAATTGAGTCCAGTTTGGTGAGAAGCGGTTCAGTGCTGACGAATCCATTAAAAAACAAAGAAATTTTCTAACCCTGTCACTTTTTACCACATTTGACGACCACAAACAAAATTCTTTGTTATTAGTTATTATTTTGAATAAAAAAAGGATGTGACTCATTTTCAATAAATATACTTTATATTATTGAACTCGGCGTGTAGAGTAACTGTTTTTTTTCTTTACCGGTCAAAATCAAATGACTCTCACCTAATGTGATCATTATAGCGCAGGAGATCATAAGTATTATCAAGTTCTTCGATATTTTTCACTGTAGACAACGTTTTATCGTACTTTAAAATAAATATTTGCGTAAAGATCGTTATCAAAAGCCAACTTGAGTTAATCTCTGGATGCCATTGTGACATCACGATTCAACGTCAGGGCAAAGAAAAGATTTGCGAAATGCAGCAATTGTGTTTGTACGTGATGAATGATGATATATATATTGTTTGTTTGTATTTTTGTTCACTTAGATTTGTAGGAAAAGATTGAAACTAAATTGTCTTCACTGAGTTTTTCGAATGCGTAGTTGGGATCGAAAGTTATCAACCTTTTCTTCTTCTTGTTTGCCATTAGCCTATTTGCCTGATGATAAATTTATCTAAATAAATTTTTTTAGATAAAATTTGGGCATTGATAAAATGACCTGGTTTTTTTTCTTAAGTAAATTTACGTTCTTATGAGATGAATTTACTTCTGATTTTACTTCTATATATTTTTTTATAAAAGCGTGGAACGATATTAAAAATTTTTTACGTTGGGAAAGTATCACTGGCAAGTTCAAACACACCCAGACATCTAACTCAGACAACAAAATCTGTCTTTCAAAAACGACTGCTCTCCATTCAGCGGCACCTAGTGAATGGAATAATTTCTCCGCAACAACACTTCAACAATCGGAAAAACTTCACTCTGCCAATCTCGGTAACCGGCCCTGCGTCAAGTGCCTCTACAAGTATGCGAACAAGTACCAGGAATAACCTATCAAGGCTTTGTCAGTCCGAGGATAAAGATTCAAAAACCAAAACCAAACCAAACCAAACCATTTGCTTACTTAATCTTTCATCGATTGTGCGATACAACCCCAATTATTTGTATTTCAAACAACCATTGATGAAAGAATTATTTTTTAATTTTTTAAGGTTTAGCCTACTCATCTTTCCCGGTTTATTAGAGTGCTGATATATCGTTTATTTTGGTTGGCACTTTTCACATTGACGTTACGTTAATGCGAAAATGTGATATATGATAGGTTATATGATATTTCCTGAATCAGATTCAGCAAAACTTCAAGCAAGAACTATGCCATTAATTGAATAGCTAGCATTCAAAAGGACTCGTTGCTGATGTAGTTCTACAAAACTGCAGACTAAATCGTTATGTTGGTGACAGGTTAGATATTCAACGTTCTTAATCTCTCTTCTTTCATTGCCATACTTGATTCCAATGCTTCTTGTATGAAAAGTTTCCATGTTTTTCGTCTTTTGCTGTTTTTATGAGATCTGTGGTGATGTAGTTTTTGTTGATTTGTTGTTTTAAATACGGTAATTCAATCTTGCTTCCCTTCAATTCACAGAAGATATGTCCAAATTGCAAAAAAAAGCAGGAAAAATGTTGATCATTTGATTTTAGACTGTCCATGGACTGGGGGTTTCAACACAGTTTACCAATGTGGTCATATATTTAAAAACTGGCTGAAAGACAACGAGGTTGAAGTGTGAAAATGCCAAACGAAACTACTACAACTATAAACAGCTTGTAAAACTTAGGCATTTGTGCAACCATGTTTGTCCATAAAAGAACTTTTAAAAGTGATTGTGAACCCTTTTCTACTCGTTTACTTGTTTTAATTTTTGTTGTTAAAATTGTATAGTGGCAATCAGGGAGTTAAACACAAAAGGCGACTTTGAGTTTATTTCACATTCAAACAAAAACTGAAAACGACAAATTGCAAATGCATAACACGGTGAGAATAAATCGGGTAATAACGTGATGACAACGTAAATCTGATGTAATATTAAAAATAACCCTTGTTGCTAAAATTGTAAAAGACCTCAGCTGTTGCAGAGTGACAATAGATAAAACAATAACATCATTACCTTAAATTTTGCAGAATCATAGTAAACATTTCAGTCTACTTCACCTTGTTCGGAGTATGTGTTGTACTGCTGCTGATAGCCTCGGGAAACATACAAAGCTTGCTACAGCAGGTCAGTTGTGTCTTGCAAACCTTGCATTCAATCTTTCAATTGCATGGTATGCTTGAGATTCTCTAAACTTTTCTGATATGTGTAAGATTTGTATCTGATTGTTACTAAGTTACTTTATCAAGAAGCATGTTTCTAAGATTTTTGTTATACTTCAACTAAAACCCAGTGTGGCCTAAGCCAGGCTAACGATCGTTGAATGCAAAGTAAGAAAAAGTAACCATTTCCATGAGATTGTTTGAAAGGGCTTCAAGCTCCCGATTTAACGTAATGCTTTTATTTTAAAATGTTTATTCATTGAAAGCGATACTGGAGCCATACACTTTATAGGTTGAGATGCATGATGTACACAAAACATTAACAAAGGTCTTCGGTAGTGTTAAAACTAATATTTTTACATGACTACTACATTACATGACTACTACATGATCTACGATTGGATGCTGTTTGGTTCAACGCAGACCAATTCAAAACGTCCACTCGAGAAAATGTTTACACGGTTAAAAATAGTTGATAAACCACAGTGGAAGGACACCAGTGAAGATTAGCGATTGTTTTCTAACGACCCTTTACGTGATGACGGTCTGAAAGTGACGTTTCTAGCCCATGTTTCACACTGAGTGAAGCAGTGCAGTAACCCACTATCTCTGACATCTGTTCATTGTAACGCAGGTGAATGTGGACGTGTCTTTGTGCTACTGGGTCATGATCATTGGCGGCGCATTAGCTCCATTCTGCTGGTTAAAAAGTCCCAAAGACTTCTGGTGAGTTAAAAGAGAGTCAGAATCGCACTTGACTAGGGTTGTTCAAATTAATATTTTTTTTTTATTGAAACGAAACAAAATGTTTTAAACACAATTGAACATAAAACGAAATAAACTTTCATACAAAAAATTTCGAAGTACTGGTTTTGTTTTGTCAACCGTATGTCAGAATAATTGGCATTTAAAATTACTTTGGGATTTAACACTTATTTTAATATCATATGAAACCAAGAAACCAAAAACGCTGAATGGTAGTTTAATTAATTATTTTAATATAAAGAGGAATATCAGAGGCTAAAGAGCTTATTACTAGTGAGAGAGCTTAGTTTCTCTTCTAAGACTTAGATTAAAATATTAATGTAAACGAGTTTTTAACGAACTAAATTTGTAGGGGGAATTTAGATTTAATACCAACTAAAAGGGTGCACAGGATAAAAATGTTTGGGGACCACTGGTCTATGCATTTCATTTCTTTGTGAATGTTGATCAAACAGGTAGTTCTCTTTACGTCATAAATCCATTTTTTTTATTTACATATGTACTTTGCTGTTTATAAATAACATTGCTGTAAACGTCAGATTTTGCTTTTTGAAAAATAAAGAAGTTATCCGACCTGGGTTCGTACCGCTGCTCTATCGCTTGTCAAGTTACAAGTACAAGTACAGTGAAATTCCCACAATAGGTTAACTAGAACAAGACCTTGTTTATGAGATCTTCTTACAGGTCATCTTATTCCTCCTGTATTTGAAATATTTAGAGAAAGCGGCTTGCAAGCAACCCCATACCCGAGCCGCTTATTTTTTTTTTTTTTATCATTTATTCATTTTATTTTTGGTCATTAACGTATCTGGGCAGAAAAAGATACTGCTAACTACAAGAGTAGATATAGGCCTACCAGCACGTTAATGAACGGAAATAGGTGGCAAAACCTTGAAAGGTTTAAAGCGTGCCTGAATAGTAAATCATGTAGTAGGCTATATATCTGTAGTTAGCACGCCAGAAAACCCAAAAAAACAAACAGTAAAAAATAAAAGCACAGTTGGTTAGCGCGTGACTTCTGGAACGAAGAAGCTTCAAGATCAAGCTTGTTCGACTCTCAGGGTGTGCGCTTGAGCAACGCACGTTAAGGACTGCTCTCCATTCAGTGGCATCTAATGGAGGGAATAATTCCCCGGCAACAAGACTTCAACAATCGAAAACTTCACTCTGTCAATCTCGGTGACCAGGCCTGCGTCAGTGATTCAAAACCTCTACAAGTATGTGAAACTGCCAGGATTAAGCTCTGCAAGAAGCTTTCCCATTCCGAGGATAAATATTCAATCAATCAATCAATCAATCAAAACAAAAACAAAGAGAAGCACAGCACATGTAGTAATAAATGACATCCTTTCTTTTTATAAAGAATAACACTGTGTATAGAACAGAAGAAAGTCTCAAGTTACTTGTTCGTATCTTGCAGGCCGATAGCTTTGATGGCCACTGTTACCACAGCGATAGCATGTGTTTTGATGTTCATTCAGATGATGATGGACATTGAAAGAGCGCAAAACGACACTGCGATATATCTTGAACAAGTTGAGCGCAACGGTGAGTCCTTTTTGTCAATCAAATTAGGTTATTAGAGAAAGCAATGCAATGCTGAACGAGGTTTTTATCCCGTCGTTGTAAACTTCGGTTTGACAATTAGACCTCCAGCATCACTGGTTGTGAGAACACTGGAATGGCAATCGAAAGGGCACCGGTTCGACACTGCTCAAGAGCATGCGGCTGTGTCTGTGGCAGGACACTTAAAGGCATGCCTGAAGGTGAACACGAAGATTGGCTTCCTTGCCTTCCCGTCTACTTTATCTAAATCTTCAACCACCCGGTGTAAGCCTGGATACGACAAACAAAAATCAAACTGGTGGTCATTGTGGTATTTCCGAATATTTCTCTGCTGGTGGTTCATTTAATTAGGCCGAACAACATTTGCTTTCACAGGTGTTGCGACTTTTGCAGGGCAAGCTTTGTTTTAATTTGTTGTAATGCCGCTTTTTGCTCAGAAAGGGATCTGTTCGAAAGAGGATTTGAGTCATTTTTCCTCGCGTTTGGGATGATTCTTTTCTGCTTTGGTGGAATGGCAGCGTTCCCAACCATCCAAGCCGACATGAGAGAACCCAAGAAGTTTACAAAAGCTGTTTTAGTTGCAATGACATGTATGTTAGTTTGAATTGTTCTGTATAATGTTTCAATTACCGTACAAGAATCAAACATGAACATCTGAAAAGCCAAATTGAGTAGTTTACATTGCTGCAAAACTTTGAAAATGGTTTCTCTGCATCAGAAATTATTGTAGTTTGGTTGAAAATCAATTGGTATGATCACAAAGTTGACTATCTGATTGAATCAGGGTTCACAATCAGAGTTGAATGTCTATTCATTTTAGTACCATCAGTACAAAACGAAACCAACAGCACAAAACTTTGAAAATCGAATGCACGGATTCACCAGGAATTTAATTCATGTTTATTGCGTGTTATTCTGGTAAAAAATAAACTAAACTGGGCCTGTCGTCAAATGTGGTGTGATGTTTCTAACTTATTTATCCGACATTTAACTAAGCTCATACAAAAATCGTTGTTTCTGTTTGTTAATTTATAGCTTGAGTGATGCCATTTTCCCGAATATCTTTATCGATAATTGTGCAATTTTCATAGAACGTCAAAGGGAAGTTTATTTAATACCGAAAGTTTTAGAGAAAAAATGATCAATAGTTGCGGGAGATTGCAACCAATACGTTGTAAACCAAGTCTTCTTTATAATTCATTACTTTCCAGGCATTTTAATGATGTATGTTCCCATTGGTGGGGCAGGATTTGGAGTGTACGGAGATCTGGTAGAAGATAACATCTTCCAATCTCTAACTCATGGACCTCTCGAGTCGATATCCACTGTTCTTATAACTATGCATCTCGTGTTTGCTTACGTCATTGTTCAAAATCCGCTGAGTCAAGTTTTTGAAAAACCTTTAAATCTTCCAGATGGTGAGTTGCGTGTTGTCTTGCAATAAACAGCCGTCAACGAAGAGGGAAAACGCCTGAAATGATGTTTTTCTCAGAACGTGCTACAAACGGAAGACGCTTATTAGCCTACAATGGCCACTACAAGATTACCATACTCAGCGTACATCAACGATACCAATTTTCGAATTTGCAACACTTTGGACTAATTTGGACACTGTAAAATAGATTGTGTATTAAAAACGAATATTATGATAGAAAATTGAGTAAAAAAACTTGGCGACAACATTAGTTTAATCTAGCCAAATCGGTAGTTTAAAATTTGATCGTCAAAACAAATTCTGAAGAGAGTGAGAATGGCCCAACAGCCCCTCACCCTTTGCGTAGGTTATTCCACTGATAATGCTGTTTGCGTCTCCACAATTACAGTAAATAATTTCTCAACGAGGGATGCAAAGTGAATGGTTGTGCACCTGGCAAGAACTTTGTATGAGGTCTAACCAATGTTACTGTTTTGTAGAGTTTGGTTTGAAGAGGGTTGTAATCAGATCAAGTATCACTGCAGTGGTGATCTTTACCGCCGAAAGCTGTCCTCGGTTTGGTCATATTCTAGCGCTAGTAGGCGGTAGTGCGGTAACTTTGAACACTTTTGTTTTTCCTTCTGTGTTTTTCTGGAGATTTTGCAAAATACACCGCAAGGATTGGCCTGGCGCGTAAGTTGGTGTTCCATACTCAATGAGTTTGTTATTTGAATGAAGTTTCTACAGCAAACTATTGTTTTTATCATTATCAATTACTGTACAACACAATTTACATATACAAGCAATATTAAACCATAGATTATTTCGGGTTTCTGAGCATCAATTTAAACACATACATCAACTTACTTCAAGTAGTTTAGAGATTGGAAGCAAAACACTGATCATGCTGAAATAAGTAATCAAATTGCAGTATGCAATGATACATTTAAAACAAATTAACTTGCCAGCAAAACTCGCTATGTGAACAAAAGCCGTGTTTGTTGATTGAGTGCAGGTACCCCAACAAAATTAGTATCAAAGAAATACTTCAAATTTTGAAATGAAATTTTTATTTTTTTTAAAGTGACGACCTGTTTATTAAAAGTTCTAAAATGGTATAAATTAAGAGCAAAATGGTTGGAACGGCTGGTTAATCTAATCACAAAATAAAGAGTCCACGATATTAAACTCAAAACTAACTAACTCATGTTCGGCAAACGTTTCGAAAACTAAATATTTTCATCATTAATAGCAGTGTTTCTCAACCTTTTTTGGCCCAACTCCCCCTTCATGAATTGGCAAAATTTTACCGCTCCCCCCCAACAACAACGATTAATTATGAAAAGCGAATATAAAACAAAAAATGCTATTAATACTACAAAAAGTGCTCTATGCCAAGCAAAAAGCCAAGCAGAGCAAATTACATCAAATATAGGCTAGTTACCAGTCTCTAAAACCCTTACAGCCTGTTATACCCTAAAAAGGGGACCGTCAGAAGGTCCTTATTCAGTTAGAATTCTATTTCTATTAGAATAAGGACCTTTTGATGATTCCATTTTAGGGTGAAACAGGCTGTAAGGGTTTTAGAGACTAGTAACTATATTTGATAAAAAGCAAGTATATATTTGCGAGCATGAAAACAGTAGGACTATAGGCCTACTGGTAGTCAGTGTGAACCTTGGGTTTGGTGAGAAAGTGCCAGTTTCTCCACATCCGGTGTAAAGCCGGTGAGAAACATTGGAAGATCACCTCTTATGGATATGTCAAGTGGGTTGGTATGTAGCAGAAAAACACAGCTGAATCCCTATTCCACCAGGTATGAAGTAGGAAATGCTACCACGACAATACGAGCTCTTTGACGAAATCGTTACGCTGGGTGGTAGATGGGTTAAACCAGAATGCACCCTAATAATCAAAACGCTCCCCTTAATCCGAAGTAATCATACCGCCCCTCTGAAAAACCAAAACGTCCCCCGGGGGGGCGGTACCGCTTCCGTTGAGAACCACTGATTTATAGCAATGTAAAAGTAAATTAATGACAGTTATAGAACTGAAGGTGAAGACAGTGTAGTATTCTAAACGTTTGGTAATTATGAGTTTCCTACCGTATCTACAATTTGGGCTCTTTATTTTTTGATTAGGTAGCCTGTCAACGTTTCTTAAATTGTAACCATTGCTGTTGAGTTGCCATTTTCATTACACTTTTAGGCTACCGGCACTTAGAAGTTTATATGTTTTTTTATTTCATAGCGTTTGATGAATACATATATCTTCATTACTTACTTACTCATTAGCACAAGACAGCAACATCGATGAGCTTAATGCTGTTTTCTATTTATCAAGAAAATGAAGTATCTTCTGACAGGTGTCAAACCCACAACAATGCTTGATATGAACGACTCGGTTACATGTCTTGTAATGCAAAGAAATTTATTCTCACACGAGTCAGTTCAATCATATATAGCTAAATATCGATTTCGATCAGCTAGAAGCTAGATCATCTTCAGTTAAGCTTATTCAAATAGATTATTAATTTTTTTAAATGTCTATTTGAATCAGCTTAACTGAAGATGATCTAGCTTCTAGCTGATCGAAATCGATATTTAGCTATATATGATTGAACTGACTCGTGTGAGAATAAATTTCTTTGCATGTTTTCTATTTATCGTTGCACTAAAACGTATATCATTGTATGTACTTAGAAAAATGCCAAAATGGGAGATGCCATTTCATGTTATCATTGTGATCATCGGCGTAATTGGGGGTGTTTCGGCAACTTATTCCGCTATAAGGGGTATCACTGATCCCGCAGCTTTTGTACCCCCCTGCTACGTGAACATTACCGCCGCTTCCCACTTCACTGGGGGGGAACAGCATTAAAGAAATCAGTAAGTTGTTTTATGTTTACGACGTTATGAGGATGTACTGTAAAATAATCAAATGATTTTTGAAATTGTTTTGCTAAGTATGTTTTTAAGTTAATCTCATGTTGCTTGTATTTTATCACATAGGTTATGTTTTGACACCAGTATAAGCTCAACATTCATGGAGTAAAATCTAAAAAAAAAATTGTTTCAATCTATGAAAATTATCAGTGTAAAAGTAACTTTGTGCATCATCCATAGCTATAGCTTTTATAATAATAATAATAATAACATGTTTTATTTTTATTTATTAATTTATTTTTTTTCAGCTTTTAACATTCTGTGAAGCATCAAACCAGACAATTACGCCACAGTGTTGCCATTCACTGTTTTTGAGATATGTTATCTCAACATCCTGCTTGTTATTTAAGTTTCTGTATTTAGTTATTAGAACAAAATGTTAAATCCAAAAGTAACAAAACAAAATTAACATTCCTGTGTCAACTGATTTCTTTATTGAAATCTCGTGCAGATTGACGTAGCCTAGCTTACTTGTTTGTTGGAATCACCCACAGACTTAGGAAAAACGACATAAATTATTAGTAGCCTAACCTATATTTATCAGTTTTGCTGGTTGCTATCAAACATTTTAACTTGCTCAAATATGAATTTTGTTCTTGCCAAAAAGGGAGTTGTAAATGTAAGCATGGAATTATTTAAAATATCGATTCGGGTTTAGGCTGCTTGCAGTTAAGCCTACCCTACTTTTAGAATGTGTGAGGCCTACTTGTAACATCAGAATCGCGTGTTAATTACTGCCTTGTAAAAGTTTTATAAATCTTGTCGCAATTTAAGTTCATAATAATTTCCTCAATAAATAGTAATCTTTCTTTTTGTTATTTCTTGTTAAATCGTTAGAAAAGAAGAATCGAATTATTTTAAGAAGATGGCCACAGGATAAGCCTACTTGTTGGCAGGGTAGAGCTTTGACTTTTTAAACTTACCGTATCAAAAGAAATAATGACATGACAATGAGGACCCGGTGGATCTACTAATGAGAAACCCAGGTCCTTGAAACAAGACACCTCTAAAAATACAACACAATAACTGAGAACGAACCAAGCAAAAGTTGACGTCAGAAAAAGCTGGGAGGCTTGCAGGGGGGTTTCGGCAACAGTGGCCGAGTGGTTAGCGCGTTGAGCTCGCAGTCGAGAGCCTGCATGTTCGACTCCAGCCACCCGCACTTGCTGTTGTTTCTCTGGGCAAGAAACTTTACGATAATTGCCTCTACCCAGTGATCGATTTCGAGTAATGGGTAGTACCAAATTTAAGTCATGAGTACTGAGTAGAGTAGACAACCGGAAACAGACATTGCCGTCGGCTGCAGCGTGGGTCAGGTGTACGTCGGAAGGCGTACACCGATGCACAGCGCTCAAGTCCGCTTTCCCGCAATGCAGGATAAAGATTCTAAAACAAACAAACAAACATTACTCTCATAATTTCACCCCGGTTTGAACTCTTTTTGCAGCGTAACAATGCTTTCTGTGTTAAAACACCTTGTAGGCTATTTGAACATCCATCAAGTTTAAGCCAAATTTATGTAGGCCTACGTTGAAGTTAAAGTTTTTTCATAAAATTAAAGTATCTTTAAAACCATTTTTTTTACTATGACAAAATGTCAATGAATTTTTTTAAACCAAGTTTGTAATAGGCCTATAGGCTACTAGGGACCTCACCTGTTGATCAATCCGGAGAAAATGAATGCAGCCTTGGAGTCAGACTTCGGACACAAGGTATAACTAATCTATTTGCTGGGAGACCCTCGATTAGGTACCATTTTTCTCATATGATTTTGTAGCACACTGCCCGCGAACTATAGTCTGCTGTCATTCGAGCCTTCTCCCTGTAGCCTAAAATACACGAGTAGCCTAACTTCACTTTACCTCTATAAGTAGGCTATTTAAACAGGTGTGCTTCGAACCATGTAGCTTGCCCTTCCTTTTAAATCTAAATCGCATAGGCTATTTGAAGCATTAACCAACAATGAAGTACCAGATTGCGTTCATACTGAGCATGAAAAAAGCTAGGCCGAAGAAAATAGAATAAGTTGGTTAGTTTTGAATTTTTATCCGCGGACTGACAAAGCCTTGATTGGTTATTCCTGGTAGTTTCGCATAGGCTACTTTTAGAGGTAGGCACTCATCACCCACTCGTCGAAGAGTGCCTGCTTTTCAGTGAAATTGCTTTGTGTTTTAGTCACACTTTTCCTTATAAACTCCATTGATTGCAGTCATTAAGATCCCTCTTGCACTCAGTTCACAGTTGCAGAAGAAAAAATAGTGTTAGCAGAGGGTGGGAATCGAACCCAAGAAATCGAAATTATTACTCCTCTGCCCTAACCATTAGGCAACGCTGGTTGTAGCGAAGCATTCAGTTAAATTTCTTTGTATCAAAAATTTTCGATCAGAATATCACGTGTCGAGTCACATGACTGAAATCAGCTGAATCGCGAGTAGCCTACGCTTTTCGACGAGTGGGTAATGTTAAAGTGCCTACCAGTTTTAGAGGTTCTTCACGCAGCCGTTTACCGATATTAACAGAGTGAAGTTTCCGGTTGTTGAAGTGTTGTTTCCTGGGAATAACTCTATCCATTAGGTGTCGCTGAATGGAGAACAGTCTTTAACGTGCGTTGCTCAAGCGCACACCCCGAAAGTCGAACTAGCACCGCTTGATCTTGAAGCTTCTTTGTTCACGAAGTCACGCGCTAACCATCTGAGCTATCGTGGCTTAAGTGCACAACCCGAGAGCCGAACCAGCGCCGCATGAGTTTCAGTTGGGAACTTATAACGAATAGCTAACATTGATGACAGATTTCGCACACTTGTAGAGACTTTGAACCACTGATGCAGGTCCGGTCACCGAGGTTGACAAAGTAAAGTTTCCGCTGGTTGTATGTGAATTACTCCATCCACTAGGTTGGCTACCGCTGAGTGGAGACCTGTCCTTGCATTCAGGGCCGGATTAAGGGTAGCCTACTGTAGGCCTAAGGCTGCTTACTAGAGAAGGGCCTAATTTTGCAAACCAAGCTACAAAAAGTAATAAGAATACATATAGGACCTAGGCCTAGTACATGAAAAATTGAAATTATTTACTGCAAAATAACATATGTAGGCTATTAACAGAAAAATGGCTAATGATGGCGCGAAATTGGTTTTGGAAACAAACGCAATTTTTTGTGTCAAATTTGAAGCAGATGAAAAGATTTTGGAAAGAAATGAATAGTAAGTAGCCTACCTATGGTAATACGCAACCTAATGACACTCTAAACCAGGGGTTTTCAACCTTTTTCCGACCGCGACCTCCTCAGAGTAATCAATGTAGTCTCGCGACCCCCCATAATAGTATTCAACAAAAGCATATTTAATGCAAAATTTAACCAAATTTGATTCATACCGACATCCAGTTATGTTTAGTTTTGCTGTTCCAACGTAAACTTCCGAAACAAAAAACGATTTTTGCGACGTTATTACGGCTTTTATTACATTTCCTCCGATTTTTATTTCCATTTTCTATCAATAGCTACATAATAGGAGAAAAAATAATAATAATCTACTTTTTCGCACTTTCACCGGTTGAATTTATTGCAATCTTTTATGGATTTATTTAAATCAATTTCAGTGAGATGGTTGGTGCTGCATACTTTTAACTATTAAGTTTGTCAATGCGTGCACCTGTTGCTGAAAGAACTTTAAAACAAAATAGTTAAAACACTAATTATTTTTCGATGCCATTGAAAACAATAGCCTACTGAGAAATCTATATTTTATATAGGATTCTACAGAATTTTTGCTTTGTCTGCACAAAGCAACGTGCAAGAACTTGATGAAAAATATCGAATGCTTTCCTCTAGTAGTTAAAACCTTTTAGTCTACAACGTCTGAAAGCGTAAACGATATAACAACTTCAAGTGGAGGAATGGTCGATTGCGAAAAAAACAGTTTTTAAACTTTTTTGGCAAAAAAGAATTGAAAACAATACACTGGAATTTCAAGCGCCTCGCGACCCACAGGTTGAAAACCCCTGCTCTAAACTCAATTTCGGAAAAAGTGGCGCCTACGTGGTTTTGGAAATGGGCTCTTCATGTGTTAGGCTGTGACTCAACTCGGTCATTAGCTTTTAAGCAAAAACTGTACTGGATCTGTATCACTATCAGCCTTACAAAAATTTAACCTGAAAAAATGAGGGCCGAATTTTTCCAGGGCCTAAGGCTATAGCCATATTAGGCTAATGATTAAAACGGCCCTGCTTGCGTTGAGTTGCTCAAGCGCACATCCTGAAAGTCGAACCATAACAACTTGATTTTTCTATTTCATCGTAGCCTACGCAAAATCAAGTGCTCAACAAACTGAGCGATCGAGGTGGACTATCTATCGGAGTACGGTAAGTGAAAGTCGTGATACATAATATTTGGCCTAATCTTTACAGTTGCAGTAATAATGCTTGGACTGCATCGATAAAAATTAAGAAATTGATCACACGGTTTTTGTTGACTGACAGAACAAAAAACATTCTTTGCACGACATGAGAGCTTTGGCTGATGAGCCCGTTTTCAATATACTATCACTATCAGCCTAATTTCTGTCAGCGAAGCAATGCAACATATACATGACGTGATCCGGTCAAAAGGGTTCAATCTTTTATAATTTGTTCTATGTAACGGTGATCTTACGTTAAGGAGAGAAACGCCTCTGCATTAAGATAAATATGCGCTCATGTCTACCACGTAGCCTAGTTGTAAGACATAAAATTTCTATACTTAAAATCGCAACAGAAAACAAGCAAAATGAACATGTTCTGAAATGAACTAAATCGTGGCATCTGAAACACTGTTCATAGTTCCTTATATCCAGGGCCGTTAAAAGGATGGTTGGTTTTGAATCTTTATCCTCGGACTGACAAAGCCTTGATTGGTTATTCCTAGTAGTTTCGCATAGCCTACTTGTAGAGGCTTTTGACGCAGGGTGCGTTACCGAGATTGACAGAGTGAAGTTTTCCGATTGTTGAAGTGTTGTTGCCGAGGAGTTATTCCATTCACTAGGTGCTGCTGAATGGAGAGCAGCCCTGAAATGCATTGCTCAAGCGCACGCCCCGAGAGTTGAACCAGCGCCGCGTGATCTTGAACCGGGCGCGCATCTACCGAGGGCCCGGCCCCAGTGAAATTCTTGGGTTCCAAATAAACACAAGAAAAACACACAATGTTTGAAGAATTTCACTCAGATAACAATAATACGGAGGAGATAGCATTCAAATGCTTGCTTGAAATATTACCATCTTGCTTTCGGATGAATAAACTGTAACAACTGACTGTAGGGGTAAACAAAACCGAAGAAGTTAAAGAGCAGTGGTTTGCACAAATCTTAAATGGTGTATACAAAGTATGGAGGCGTTCTAGCTGTGAAATGAAAGAAGTGCTTTTACTTAATGAAGTTTTAAAACGTGCAAGTTGAAATACGAGTTTAACTAAATGAACGCATGATGAAGTTTAAGCACCATCTTCAAGCCACCAAACGGAGTGGAAGGTCTGCGCGTCTTGGATAATGAAACAAATAACTGGCTGCTCTCTCGTAGCCTTCCAGTGCCGTCCGAGAACATCGTGAATATTAAGTGGTAAATAGGGTAGACTCTCGAGTCCAGAGGTTCATACGACGACGAGTATAAAAAACTTTAACAGTGAACGATTGAAAATGAAATTACACTTTTTGCATTATATTTGAAGATTATTGGCAAACCATAAAAATCAATGTCAAATTGCGGCAGAAAACACAAAATCGCACGTTGGACAAGAAATTGGTCAAGATTAAAAAACGACCTCAACGTTTCAAGAATAATAATACCTTTAATAATACATAAACACAAATAGAGAATTAAGTTTAAATTTGAGCATCAACACAATGCTTTGTTAGCTTTTCATCTATTCGCATAATTGTTCGTTTTGCCTAATTTGCCACTTTTCCCCAATCTACCTCAGGTGACAAATTGCACTGTATTTACAAATATACGGTATATATATATCCTTTTTGACAACTTTTCCAATCGAAAGCACAGTTAGTTTATATGATAGATATGGTGTTAGCAATTATATGGAGACCATAAATTCCACACTTTGAAACTTGTCTATGTTTGCTTCAATTTCCCAAATATTTCGTTCAGGGTCATAAGCTTCTATAGCAGGTGACCCTCCTCCAGCAACATATATTTTACCGTTTGTAGCACAAGCTCCATGACCAAACCTCGTAAAATTCATGTCCGCAACGTTGGTCCAAGTTTGAGTAAGTGGATCAAATTGTTCGACCGATTTGAGTTTTCTTCTGTTGTACCCTCCAATTGCATACAATTTATGATTCAGAACAACTGCTGCTAAACCTTGTCTTGCTGAGTTCATTGAAGGACTGGATTTCCAACCACCCTGCTGTGGATCATAACATTCAACTGTGTTTAAAATAGCGGTGACGTTCCAACCACCAACAGCATATAGCTTATTGTCAAGACAGACTAATGAAAATGAAGAACGCCCTTCATTAAATTTGTCCGCATCGTTCCATCTTCCTCTTGCAATGTCATAAGATACTCCAGATTTTGATTCAGTCAACCCACCATAATTGTAAATACAGCCGTTTAAAATAGCAGAAGAGCCACAGATGGTAGGGAGGGCTGGACCATCAAACTGCTGCCAACCATCAGCCTTATTGCTGTGGACATATCTTTCCATTGTATGAGTTGAATTACCACTTATGACAAAAACTTTCTCTTTATGACAAACAGCCGTTCCATTTTCATGGCTATGAATCATGTTTGGAAGGTCCTCTATTTCTTTTTTTGTAATGTCATATTTCCACACTTGATTTTCTTTGAATGCAAGAAACTGTTTTTCTTTCTTTGGTAGCTCAGGAACAGCTTGCAGTCGACCTCGAGAAGCCGTAACTTGAAAACACTGCTTTGCACATTCGATGCAACTCATAATCAAATCTTCCTGGCCAACCACATCAATTAAGAAATCTCCAGAAAGATATTTAAGTTTAACCAAACTGAAAAGTTTAGGCAAGTGCTGTCGACGAGCATCAGTATCATGTTTAATCCACTGAATCAATCCATCGAAAACAACTTCCTCAGATGCAATCTCTTTGTGTTCGATTTCAAGTATTTCTTTAATGTCATCAAATTGTAAAGCATTAAAGTCATCTTCTTTGATCAAATTCTCAAAATTGTTTGCAATTACCTTATCTGCTTTCTGGATGAGTTTGTCAAGATTATACAACTTTGCATATGCACGACTAGGTAAACAGTTTGTCATATCAATTTCATCAAGCAAAAAATCTTCACAAAATTTCTTCAAATGAGGAACCTCCATATAATTAGAAGCTTCTATCAAATTGTAGACATTCTCACTTGTGATTGTGATGTCACAAGTGTAAATGAAGTTTAAAACAGCTTCAAGTGTCTCTTCAGTCACTCCTTGGATGTTTCCCCGTTTTTCAAACTTCTCTTTCATCTCTATTGAAAACATTTTAGAGAAAAACGTTGAAAACACGCTAAGGATACAGTTGTGTCCAGAAAAATCATTAGACTCAGCATTTAATGTGACATCACAATACTGCTTCATCTTCTTTCTGTCATCGTTTAACCCTGTCAAGATTTCCAGAGCATGGTTGCTTTTGTAATGTTTCAATTTCATTTTAATTTCAAACTTAAACGTAAACTGCAAAATAGGATACACTCAATTTTGTTTAAACCGCACATGTTATTGTTTAATCTGAACCAACTTCCCCTTTACTCAATGTTGTTGAAATGAGTAGACACAGTAGCAAACTAGAAAAAAAAAAGGTCAGAAACAGGTTTTCCAAATACTGAATCATGGTGATAAACTGTTTTATTTTGATCAACAACGCCCGAGTAAAAAGTAATTGACACGGCAGAGAAGAACACAATAAATATAGTCAGGCCAGAGACTAAATAACCAGCTTTCCACAGTCCACACCCTGGGGAGGTGGGGAGCGGAGTGATTATGGGGTGGGGTGGCGATGCACCCGGAAGGGAAGTCCACCAGCTTAGGTTGCGGCGGCCAGGCTGGGGAGTCTAGGTACGGTACCTGTGGTGTGGAAGGTAACTGTGGATTGAAAATTATGTGCAACTCGTGAGCAAAATTTAGAATGGTGGAACGGCCAGGGAGACTAGCTTTCTGCAAATGCAAAAAGGTCAGGTCACGACGGGCCGGGCGACCTGTCGTGGGGGGCGACTGGGGGTCCACGTCTTTTAGGCGCTGGTCTAATAGGCGCGCACACTGTGGCGTCTGGATATTTAGGTGCGGAGCACTGTGGCGCCCGGTCATTTAGGTGCTATTCCTAGTAAAGTCTACAGATTGTATCAGCTTGGCAGGTAGGGGCGTAGGGCAATGCTTTTCACACAAAATATTGTATTGAACAGAAAAATATATTGTTTTGTTAATGCGTGTGCGTTGTTGGTCATGGCTTCAGTGAGTGAAGTTGCTTAAACCGGCAATGCTTTTTCACACAAAATATTATATTCAACAGAAAAAATATATAGGTGAAGGTGCTTAAACCGAGAATTCTTTTGACACAAAATGTTATATTGAACAGTAAAATATGTCATGGCTTCCGTGAGTGAAGCTGCTTAAACCGGCAATGATTTTCACACAAAATATTATATTATTACCGTAGCCAAAAAAGGACAGACAAAGACTATGGATCTGCCATGATTTACAACGTAGGATTACTTCCAATAATGTTCGGAAGCTTAAATAATTTATTGATAAAGCTTTCACCAACGCAAACCTGGACTAACAACAAATAAAACAATAATAAATCAAACAATATATTTTTCTGTTCAATATAACATTTTGTGTGAAAAGCATTGCCGGTTTAAGCAGCTTCACTCACGGAAGCCATGATATAATTTTCTGGCAAGCTGTTACAATCTACAGACTTTACTAGGAATAGCACCTAAATGACCGGGCGCCACAGTGCTCCGCACCTAAATATCCAGACGCCACAGTGTGCGCGCCTATTAGACCAGCGCCTAATTGTCAGCGCCTAAAAGACTTGTTCCCGCGACTGGTACTGACAGAATTTTTAAACCCGGCCAGCATCTATGTTTCCATCACGTGACCGTAACACAGGTACGTTTGACTCCAATACCCGGTCTGCCGGTAATTATAGCCTATACCAACTTAACAGTATGGTGGGTTTGTTAAGTGAAACAAATCAAAAAGAAATGTCCAAAAGAGCACTGTGCATAACATAGACGATCCTCCTGCAAAAAAAAAAATATATGGCAGGAAAAGTTATAGCTTATGTTGATGCAACTGCAGAACGCATTTTACCTACAAAGGAGTCACAACGGTACAAAAAAGAATCAGCTTATTCATAGAGTCAGTTTTTGCATCTTAATGGCTGGGGAGTCTACAATTTCAATCATAGTTCATTCAAGCAATTTTATAGTTTAGTAGCTGAGCCTTCTTTGCTGAAAAAAGTTAGGGAAATTCAAAATATATATTGGTTTGATTTGAATCTTAATCCTCGGACTGACAGCCTTGATAGGTTATTCCGGGTGCAACCTAGTTCGTACCTTAAACCATTCGTACAGTCAGTTCATACCCTGAAAAGATCGAGAAAAAAAATTAAAAAAAGCCGAAGTCGCTGATCGCAGTTTAATAGCACAAAGCCGAAGTCGCTGATCGGAGTTTCCCCAAACAATTTGAAACAAACTCGAGGGTTAGGGTTAGCGGAAACTGCGGAAAAATGTTTGGGGAAACTGCGATCAGCGAGGGTTAGGGTTACGGTAGACCATAGATTACTCTATGGGTAGAGTTAGGGTAAGCGGAAACCGCGAAAAAACGTTTGCGGAAACTGAGGAAAAATGTTTGCAGAAACTGCAATCAGTGAGGGTTAGGGTTAGAGCATAGATTACATAGCCTACTCTATGGTTAGGGTAAAGGTTAGCGGAAACTGCAAAAAAACGTTTGCGGAAACTGTGGAAAAATGTTTGCGGAAACTGCGATCAGCGAGGGTTAGGGTGAGAGCATAGATTACTCTATGGTTAGAGTTAGCGGAAACTGCGGAAAAATGTTTGCGGAAACTGCGATCAGCGGACTTCGGTTTTGAGCTATTTTTTCCCTCGATCTCTTCAGGGGGAAAATTTTAAAATGATTGCGGAAACTGCGATCAGCGACTTCGGCTTTTTTAATTTTTTTTTCTCGATCTTTTCAAGGTACGAACTGACGGTTTGAACTGTTCATGGTACGAACTAGGTTGCATCCGGTTATTCCTGGTAGTTTCGCATACTTGTAAGGCTGTGGCTATATTTACACTATATAGTGTAAACATAGCCTAAATAGTGTTGCCAGATAAGTAATTCTGCCCTAATTTGAGAAAAGTTTATGGCTGTTAAAAACAAAAACTTGTATTTTGGAATTTTTTTTAGTCCTGGGCAAAGATCAAAACACTAACCTAATTCCTAACTCTAACCCTTACCTTAACTCTTCCTAACTTTAATCCTAAGTCTGGCAACACCTGATTATAACCACAGCAACAAGTGTGTAAAAATAGCCACTTCCTACTTGTAGAGGCTTTTGACACATGGCCGGTTACCGAGATTGACATCGTGAAGTTTTCCAATTGTCAAAGCGTTATTGCCAGAGAATTATTCCATTCATTAAATGCCATTGAGTTGAGAGCAGTCCTTAACATGTGTTGTTCAAGCACACATCCTGAGAATCACACTGGCACTTGATAGGTACGGTAGGCTATTAAAGCTTCTACGTTTACGGAGTCATGCGCTAACCAACTGAGCTATGGGAGTGGACCAAGACGGACTATATAGAGGCCATGACAACGTACAATGGGATTGTTAAAACTGGGGGCAGATAGTGACGTCATAGTGCCATTGTCTTTAATTGAATTTCTCTACAGATGCTTCCATTTTGCAGTGCGTTTAGTTCAAGGTAGTCAGGAATTATTTTACTTTAATGAGTACCGGTACAGTAGCCTACTTAAGCTACAACTCTAAACTTGGTAGGAATGTGATTTATCAGTGTCCTATATCAGCATAAGGATGAGATAGATCGATATTTGAAACAGAAATAGCCTACTTTGATTTGTTTTGGTATTTCAAAATATGTTTTTTAATCGTTTCAAAATCCAAGCATAGCCTAATTGAATTGCTGGTCGTCATTTGAGCTATTAGGGCGGAGGGTCTACCCTTGAGCAACCCGGTTACCTTACTAGTAATGAGTCAGGATGCACCGTAAGTACCCGTATTTCGAAATATGTTTGTTTCGAACAGCCTTGATGGATAGGCTATTTATCGTCCTAATAAGTCTATATTTGATTCAATCTAATATTTGATTTGTTTTACGTTGTGAAGCATTGTTTGTGATATATTAGTAGCCTACTCTTGTAAATGTGGTTAAGAAGTGCTGTGTCTTTAAGTGCAATGGAAATTATAGTGAAGAAAATAAAGTTGCAGTGTTTAAACTGCCTAAATGCCAACCGATGGAACGTGATAGATGGCTTGCCACTATTCCAAGGGATAATATTCGATTAGATAATATAATATTTTTCTTTGTCCAGAAGCTCATACAACCGACTGAGACGGGATTTCAAGTTGCCCAGTACTAGAACACTTACAATTCTCAAGCTTGGAAATTAATTATCATAGACTAGTTAACGTTAGTTTATGAGCTTTTCTGGATATTTATCAATTTTTTTTCTTGAGTGTTCTCATTAATACTACAATAAGTCGGGTTAGCATATTAGTCAAATTATATACTAAAGATGATGCGTATCAGCCTTGTCTCGATATCGACTTGTTTATAAGGCTTAGTGAATGATAGGCCTACCTTACTTTTTACACGTTAACAATTAATCTTTTAACTAAGCGAGTCTTGGCTACGAGTAGCTGGTGCATTGTTTTTTTTAGATAGTTTTTGCTAGTGAAGTTACCACTTTTTTAAATATCTCAGTGTTATCATGGCTGATCCATCGCAATTTTCAATGTTGGTGTGGTACAATATCAAACGAACGATTTAATTGTATTTTTCCTTTAACAAGTTTGTAGTGGGCCCGTTTGATTCGAGATTAAAAAATATATAAATTGTTTACAAGACGAGTAGCGTACTTGGTGATTTATTTCAACTTTCAGTAGGCTACCGTTCTGTAACAACATATTAATTTTTTAAAGCTGCCACACAGTGCCACAGCTTTAGTTTCAATGTTATAAATATTGGCCTAACGTACGGTTCAATTGAAGACAATGGCACTATGACGTCACTATCTGCCCCCAGTTTTAACAATCCCATTGTACGTTGTCATGGCCTCTAATATAGTCCGTCTTGGGGTGGACGAATCAGAGAAAATACACTTGGGTGCAAGTAGTATAGAATCCGCCACCCTGGTCAACATGACGTCACAAAATGGACGCTACTACTACATAAAGGGTGAAAAAAAGGATGCTGAAAAGCGGCGGAATGGATATGGATTTTTTGACAATTTTACTGTGTTTTTACAATAAAAACATTAAACCAACGTCGAGTGTTGAATATGACTACCAAGAATGATATAAAATTTACCAAATTGCATCAATTCAACTAAAAATTTACCCAATTAAACTTTAAAAATAAAAATATGAAACGTTTGCAACTAGAGATGTAAAAAAACGGTTCTTTTTGTTTTTAAAAAAACGAGCTCGTTTTTTTTGTTTTTATCGTTTTTTTTTTGTTTTTTATTCGTTTTTTTTGTTTTTTTTACCTATTTTGACATTAAATGTCACAATATGCAGCAATTAGGGTAAACTCATTGCAATAGCGTCTCTTTCAACAAAGAAACAGTCTCATAACTCGTATAACTTACTTTAAATCAGACTATATGTCTGGTATAGGCCTATTTTTTCATTGCAATTTTGTAGATCCCAAGTCTCAACACACGAGCCATAAAGATTTCTCACTGTCTCAAATAGTAGTAACAGTGTCCTATGGTTGGCACATCTCAAGTATTGTCTGTAATTTGGTCCAGCCAGTTGTTAAATGCAGTACCACACTCGTGTACAGTTTCGAAGCCACCTGGGATTTTGGTTAATGGGCATGTTAGGACCAGGTGGTCAGTGTCCTGTTTTTCTACTTAACAAAGGCACTTTTGACCAGCACTCCACACCTTTTCCAGTACAACGCCAAAAGGTTGTTCCACTTGATGTGCATTTGGTGCAAACTTGATGAAAATCACACAAGCGGTTCTCGAGTTATAAGTGAAGTAACCTTAGCCACTAGGTGGCTTCATAGATAAGGAGCAATAGAAAAATGGCAATATCTCAAGAACCGCTCAACATATTTGGATAATTTTTACCTCTACCCCATGTTTTCTGGGGTGGGCTATCTGTTTATGAACATTAAAACAAGTTTTGGCGACTACTTTTTCAGATAAAAAGAAATTAACCTCTTGTCGTTACGCACCAATAAAACCATGATGCGTAACTTTAAAAAAAAAATTTTTTTTTAATCGGGTAGAGGAAAGATTGATAAAAAGTTTGGCAAAAGCAGTGTAGTGCTAAAGCCCCAACTTTTAGCCCAAATCACATTTAAATGTAGTGAAAAATGGAAACATTTTGATGCATTTTATTTTCCCTGAAGAGGTTCAATACTCCTTTGTGATGTCATAGTCATGTTTGTTTTCCCTTAATCACACCATTGTGCTGTCATAGACATTTTTAAAAGAAGTATGGTTGCACTTATCTATCCAAATTGAACTACTGTAGTTTTCAGGACTTTGAGACTTTAGCACTTTTCTGTTTTTGCCAAACTTTTGCCAAACTTTTCATCAATCTTTCCTCTACCCAATAAAAAAAAAAAAAAATTAAAGTTACGCATCATGGTTTTATTGGTGCGTAACGACAAGAGGTCAATTCTCACTCTTTTTTACTCCAGCGTAGTTCCCAAATAAAATAAGTTTTCATCTTTGATGTTTGTTTTGTATCTTTATCCTGCATTGCGGTAGCCTAATATGGGTAAAACTTTATTCTTGTCAGGAAAAGTATTATGAAGCATTTAGGCTATTCACTATGTGAACACTGAGCAGTGCTGAAAAACTCCACTTTAAAGGGAAATTTTTTTCATTCATGGTTAGTAGTTAATTACTAGCAATAGTTAACATGGGTGGTGGGCATTTGAAAGGAACATTAACCTAAACCTTTTCTGACAAATTCGCTTACTTTTGACAGCTAAAAATATCAGTGATAAGATCTCTTGCATTATGTCACAAATGATCTGCAGGAAGCATCAATGACAAAGTGTCTAAGACCTTACAACACACGAAAAGAATACTTCTGTTTCAACATTTATAAAGTATATACAATTTATACATCGTTGTTAAGCTATCAGTTAAAAAACATGTTTAAACAAGCTATTGGCAATAGCTTGCATTAGTAAATTACCACAAACAAGGTCATGTGTGTTCTGAATACTGCCATCTTGTTTTTGCCAAAATTTCGTCAACCCATTGAGTGTGTACAAGAATAACCAGTAGGCCTACCGGTATACTAGCATCGTAGGCTACCTTCCATAAAGGGCACTTCCACAAAAGGAAAAAGAAATTAACTCATCTACATTATGTCATGTATCAAATTGCATTAATTAAATGTTTGTCAGGTCTACTGCCACAAACATGCCTGAGAATGAAAAAGAAAGTGAAACAACGTAGGCTATAGGGCTATGCAAAAAACATATGCTGCTGCCAAGCACACACACTTTGGAATTTCAGCACACCAATAAAACCAATTTTACTAGTTTAATGTTTTTCAAGAGCACTATAATGAAACTAAGCTGCAAATTGCAAAAAATTTGCAACTTTTCCAGAAAAATATGAAAAAAAACAAAAAAAACAAAAAAAACCAAAAAACGTGTTTTTTTTTGGCCCAAGTTTTTTTTGAAAAAAAACACGTTTTTTTAAAAAAAAAACGGTTCGTTTTTTTTTGCATTTACAACTCTATTTGCAATTAAATGTGTTGTAAACCATAAACAGACATAACTAAGCAACAACACTACATTTAACATTATAAAAACAAAAAACAACAAGCGAACGTTTTCGGCTAGTCATATAGCCCTTTTCAAGCCTATAAGAAAAAATACATTATTAAAAGAAATGCTAAAGAATCATATAGTATCACAGCAAAAATATGGTCAAATCTAAACATTTGAGAAACTGCCTCGCTCAAACAAAATGATAACTGAAAATTACACAGCACAACGGGTCAAGTATTTCAGAGGTAAAATTAATTGATTGTTCAGACAAGGACTCAGGCAGATTACGCAAGAAAGACAGAAGCACAAGAGATAGTGGCACAAAACAAAGTAATGCGAAAAGCACAAGACGTGATAATTCAATCAAAAAACTGTTAAAAGGTAAGAAGCTCCGCAAGCAAATAATTGTCTGTTGAGCCCTGGGTTTAAAGATTTGATGATCAATGCCTCATGAATTTTGGTTTCGAATTCGATAATGAAATTGGTTTCGGATTCGATAATAATTCAATAATGAAATTAATAAATTACGCTCATACTTTGGTGCTAATCATTATCCGACTTGTTTTTTTAATAAGGTTTTAAGAGGGTTTTTGAATTCGGTTTCCACTACGTCTCCAGTTGAGGAGCCTGATTTCAAAAACTGTCTAACAATCCCGTTTGTTGGCAAGGAATCCAAACGTTTTGCCACAAGTTTGTCCAGATTTATTGCATTGAAGTTAAACGTTAAGATTTTTCCCGTTTGTAAAACATTTAAAGCTGGTTATTATTTTCAGTTAAAGTCCGAAACTCCTTTCCGCTTATGTTCTAACGTCGTGTATAAGTTTACTTGCTCGCATGATGCGAGATCGTCATACATTGGTATGACCACGCGACATTTGGTGACGAGAGTGGGAGAGCATTTGAATTTAGCTAATTTTAATAAAAACAGTGCAATTAAAGACCATATTAGAAACTGCCAATCGTGCTCAAATAATAAACCGTCATTGCAGTCTTTCAAAATTGTACGTAAGTGTTTGTCCGAATTCGAAACCAAAATTCATGAGGCATTGATCATCAAATCTTTAAACCCAGGGCTCAACAGACAATTATTTGCTTGCGGAGCTTCTTACCTTTTAACAGTTTTTTGATTGAATTATCACGTCTTGTGCTTTTCGCATTACTTTGTTTTGTGCCACTATCTCTTGTGCTTCTGTCTTTCTTGCGTAATCTGCCTGAGTCCTTGTCTGAACAATCAATTAATTTTACCTCTGAAATACTTGACCCGTTGTGCTGTGTAATTTTCAGTTATCATTTTGTTTGAGCGAGGCAGTTTCTCAAATGTTTAGATTTGACCATATTTTTGCTGTGATACTATATGATTCTTTAGCATTTCTTTTAATAATGTATTTTTTCTTATAGGCTTGAAAAGGGCTATATGACTAGCCGAAAACGTTCGCTTGTTGTTTTTTGTTTTTATAATGTTAAATGTAGTGTTGTTGCTTAGTTATGTCTGTTTATGGTTTAAAAGAGTTACCTCTCTACCCAAATTGTATTATAAATGTGTTGTAGCTATCTAATTTCTTCTCGCATTTTAATTTTTGCAATAAAAGTACTAATCTAACGCAACTGCAAAGAGTATGTCTTGCTTTATGCACGTGGAAAGTTTTAGGTTTATATCTTATCTACAAAACTGGCAATCGTCGTAGGCTACAAACGTAGCCGCTGGGCGACACTTTTCTCCAATGCATTGTAAAGGCGAATCGATCCTTATTCAGTATAAGCCAACCACTGTTTGCTGTGATCGGTAAATAGTGCTTCCACTAAACTTGCGGTAGTTTTCTGGTTTCTGCTCGGATTTTAACAATTTTGCCATCGTTGGAAAACACGATCATATATCTACACGAATCAATTCAGCAGGAGCACAAAATAAGTAGGCTACTAGCTTTATCTTGTGATAACTTATACTTCACCAACTTGTAACGATTCTCAGCAATTTAATTTTTGCAATAAAATCATTAAATCTTTGCAAAGTAAAAGAATATGTCTTGCTTTATGCACCTCGAAAGTTTCAAGTTTATATCTTTCTATAAAACCTGCAATCGTCGTTCAAACGTAGCCGCTCGGCGACACTTTTTTCCAATGTATTGTAAAGGCGAATCGATCCTTATTCAGTATACGCCACCCCCTGTTTGTTGTGATCGGTAAATAGTGCTTCTACTATACTTACGGTAGTTTTCTCGTTTCTGCTTGGATTTTAACAATTTTGCCATCGTTAGAAAGTACGATTATATATCTACCCGAATCAATTACATGCAAGCACCAAGTAAATACTAAATTTATCTTGTGATAACTTAAACTTCACCAATTTGTACCGATTCTCAGCAATTTAATTTTTGCAATAAAATCATTAATTATTTACAAATTGAAAGAGTATGTCTTGCTTTATTCACATGAAAAGTTTCAGGTTTATATCTCATCTACCAAACGAGCAATCGTCGTTCAAACTTAACCGCCCAGCGAAGCTTTTTTTCAATGCATTGTAAAGGCGAATCGATCCTTAGGCTATTCAGTATAAGCCACCCACTGTTGTGATCGGTAAATAGTGCTTCCACTAAACTTGCGGTAGTTTTCTCGTTTCTGCTCGGATTTTAACAATTTTGCCATCGTTGGAAAGCAAGATCATACATCTACACGAATCAATTGGCTACAAATCCAAAACAAGTAGGCTACAATCTTTCTCTTGTGATAACTTAAACTTCACCAACTTGTACCGATTCTCAGAAATTTACTTTATAGCCTACAATAAAATTATTAAACTTTTGCAAATTGAAAGAGTATGTCTTGCTTTATGCACATAAAAAAATGTTTCAAGTTTATATCTTATCTACAAAACTGGCAATCGTCGTTCAAACGTAGCCGCTCGGCGACACTTTTTTCCAATGCATTGTAAAGGCGAATCGATCCTTATTCAGTATAAGCAACCCCAGTTTGCTGTGATCGGTAAATAGTGCTTCCACTAAACTTGCTGTAGCTTTCTCGTTTCTGCTCGGATTTTAACAATTTTGCCATCGTTGGAAAGTACAATTATATATCTACCCGAATCAATTAAACACAAGCACAAAGTAAGTAATAACTTTATCTTGTGATAACTTAAACTTCACCAACTTGTAACGATTCTCAGCAATTTAATTTTTGCAATAAAATCATTAAATATTAACAAATGGAAAGAGTATGTCTTGCTTTATGCACTTGAAAAGTTTCAGATTTATATCTCATCTACCAAACGAGCAATCGTCGTTCAAACTTAACCGCCCAGCGAAGCTTTTTTTCAATGCATTGTAAAGGCGAATCGATCCTTACTCAGTATACGCCACCCCCTGTTTGCTGTGATCGGTAAATAGTGCTTCCGCTAAACTTGCGGTAGTTTTCTTGTTTCTGCTCGGGTTTTAACAATTTACCATCGTTGAAAAGCAAGATCATGCATTTACATGTAATTTCGGTATCATGGTATTTCGGTATTTCGGTATCCTTATCCCATTGTAATTTCGGTAGGCGATTGTAATTAATTGTGGTAATGTATACACAAACTTTGCCAATGTACAAATTCGAGGCCAATGTAATTTCAATTTTGAACTCTAAGCTAAATTTTCATTGTACTTGAAAAGACAGGGCCATAATTTTGCCAAAAGACACATCTTACCCTGTTAATGTCGTCAGATGCTTTTCCGCAGGGCTTCCACAATTTTATTTTCTTATTTCCTCATCATCAACTTATTTCCTCTTGTTTCCTCATTTTAGAAACTATAATTTCCTCCAGAGTTTCCTCTTCACACAATACTCCTGCTATGTCAGACTGTAAGCGTAAAGTAGTATTACTCCACACTCTGTTGGTTTGTTTTGAATCTTTATCCTCAGTCTGACAAAAGCCTTAATAGGTTATTCCTGGTAGTTTCGCATAGCCTACTTGTAGAGGTTTTTGACTCATGGCCGGTTACCGATATTAGCAGAGGAAGTTTTCCGATTCTTGAAGTGTTGTTGCCTGGGAATTGTTTCATTGATTAGGAGCCGCTGAATGGAGATTCGTTGCTCAAGCGCACACCCCAAGAGTCGAACCAGCGCCGATTGATCTTGCAACTTATACGTTTCCAAAATCAAACGCTTACCAACTGAACTAGGCCTACTCGGTAACCGACTCACTCGTTTACCCCTTGCAGCTTACGCTTCTCTTTCTTCTTTGATCTATGGTCATGTGCTAACCTTCACCGAATTTTTCCAACTTCAAGTTTTGCAAACCAAGATTCGACATAGTTTTCCAGCAGTGGTGTTGGTGTTGCGACCGTGCCATATTTTAAACTTAATTGATTGTCCTGGTTTGGTATCACGCACGTTATAACGTCCGCGTTTTGTCACTTCTACCTTTTTCTAGGCTTCTGCTATGTTTGTCATAGCCTATTGTTTTTTCGTTGTGATGGTCAGAAATAAAAACAAACTGAATTGAACAGTGACGACGTCAAAAAGAAAGTTTAGAAACTTTGTGATAGAAACGGCTTTTTTAGCTAGGCCTGGAGAAAAAACACAAGCTGATCAAAAGTATACTATTTCTAATTACAACTTACGGATGCGAAACATGGACAATGAACAGGGCCGCTGAGGGGATATTTTGGGCCCGGTACCAATGAAAACCTTGGGCCCAAAATCACAATATTTTTAGGAAAAACACACTGTATCCAAACAGTGGCGTAGCCAGAAAAAAAATTTGGGGGGAGGCCAAATATTTGATGAATTGAAGAGAACGACAAAGTGTTTAATTTAAGACATCTGCAGTGGCGTTTCCTGGTGGGTTAAGCAAGGTAAGCAATAAAGCTGATGGAAGGTTAGAGCGTGCCGAAGGCACGCGTATTCTAGGGAGTCCGGGGGCATGCTCCCCCGGAAAATTTTTGCAAAATTACACTCAAATAATGGATTATAGCGCTTTCTGGATACACTTTCAGGGTAATATTTGTATGAAATTTATAGACAGATAAACAGCTTTTAACTTATTAAAGGTAGCTGTTACACACGAATGAGCAAAGATTGCGGCTAAAATTAGAGAACACAAAAAAACTTAGCTACACAAAAACTACAAAAAACCCAACAGAGTAAGCGATTCTGAAATTGCTTCCAAAGATTAGTTAAAAGAAGCGTAGGCTAAATCGCGTAAACTTTGCGCGATTTTGGATTTGCAAAATTTATTGGTGTCTTTCTGTGTGTCTAAAACAAGTCCTGGGGGGTGTTAATAGCCAGATGTCTTGAAAAACAATATAAATTTATACAAATTATATTATATTTTTAACAAAGGGTTCAACTTCGGAATCCAAACTTTGAAAATTTAGGGGGGGCCATGGCCCCTTTCGCCCCCCCTGGCTACGCCTATGTATCCAAAGAATACGCTGTGGTTTCTTCGAGTGTCTAGGCTCTGGTCCAAAAGTACCTCTTAGATCTCCCTGTTAACGCTACTGATAATAAACAAAGCAGATAGACGAACGATTAACGCTTTCGAATTATGGAGAAGGATGTTGCCTGTTCCTTGCATAGCAAAGTAACAGGTAAATAAATTTCGAACCAAATTAAACCGAACATATCCCTATCCCTAGAAGCGCGAGTAGTCAAGCAGAAACTTTCCTATTTTGGCCACATCATAAAAAGCTCATCACTGGAAAAAGACAGCATGCTAAGTTTGGTCATGCAGAGGAAGATGAAAGGGTCGTTCCAAAACGAGATGGCTCGACATAGTAACGAATGACAGCAGGATGGGTAGGCTATAGAGGAGCTGAAATAGGTTGTGAGGAATCGAGAGCTGTGGATGGAGATGATTTATATGGTTGGTTGGTTTTGAATCTTTATTCTCGGACTGACAAAGCCTTGATTGGTTATTCCTGGTTGTTTCGCATACTTGTAGAGGCTCTTGACGCAGGACGGTTACCGAGATTGGCAGAGTGAAGTTTCCGATTGTTAAAATGTTGTTTCCTGAGAATTATTCCATTCACTAGGTGTCGCTGAATGGAGAGCAGTCCTGAAATGTGTTGCTCGAGCGCACACCCAGAGTCGAACCAGTGCCGCGTGACCTTGAGCCGGGCGCGTAACCACTGAGCTATCTGGGCTGACGACGACGATAGTGACCAAGAGTCGAAATCGACTGAACGGATGATGATGAAGAAGATATTTTAGCAGGCATTAGTTTATTTTATAGCTAGTAAGTATTTTTAATAGCTATCTCTTTTTCCTTTCAAAGACATAAAATCATCAATCAGTTCAAGAATCCAAAAATTGTAAGACCGCTGTAGGTTATATCAAATTAATTTCAAGTCTTCTTCTTCATCGTGTGTCACACGGCCGTAGCCCATAGCATCATGCAAGCTCTTGCTCTATCGTTGAACTCGGCCAAATCCTGTGCAGAGCACTTTGCTTTTAGGTCAGGGCATTCGAGTAGATGTTGCATCGTTTGCTCCTGTCCGCATTTGCAACTTGTGCTCCCCATGGAATACCCTCAGTGTCTCATCAAAGTTTTACACCTGCCAATGCCAGTTCTTAAGCAGTTGAGGCCTCGCCAATAAATTTCAAGTAAACCAACACACATCTGCAAATTTTTTTAGTTTATTCTACAAATTGCGAAAAAGTGTCATCACATAATAAGTGTATCTTAAAGCAATCTACAGCCTACAGAACCATACTATAGCCTACTACTTCTTTTAATGCGATTTATCCAACATCTCTATGCAATTATTCCACAACCACATCAGTCATTACGCCAGCTGCTCCTTGAAATATTAAGGTTTAATTAGGGTTTAGGTCATTTTTTTATGATAAGCAAATTTATTTAAAATTAATCGATCAAAAAACTTTCAATAAAACGTAATCCCAAATTTTTTTGTACTGTTTCTATTCCTTTTGTACGGTATTTATTTATTTTCCAGTGTTAATGATGAACAAATCACGTAGAATGAGATTTAAAAAAAATCTTACTAGTTGTGTGGTCAACTGGTGATATTCTCAGTATTCACGTTACATACAAAAATTTCCCAAATATGAAACTCAGGAAATTGATGTTAATTGAAAAACAACCAACAAGAAATGATCTGTACAATGAGACATAGTTTAAAATACTTCAGAGTTTCCAAAATTATTGAAAAGAATTCCAACTTTTAGACGTTCAATGCCTTGATATTCGTAATGTATAAAAAAGAAAATAATCGTTAATAGTTAATACGACAGTAGCCTACGCTGGGCGTTACTTATTAATCAAACTTACTACTTAAAAAACTTATTTTAGGCTAATAGCCTACTGTTGGATTCATTTCGAAACAAATTTGGAAACACTGGTTCAATCTGTAAAAAAGTTTAAAGGTAAATAAAAACGTTTAGCATAAGCAAAACAGGTTTTCAGCTGCAATTTTTTCTCACAAGAACTATTTGTGACAGAAAATATTTCTTTTTTCAACGCATATTCAATGCCATAGTCAATAGTCATTCACTAAGAAGGTTTATGACACTTAGCCAACATGACTGATAAGCGCAAGCACAACAACTGTTTCAAGGATTTATTAAAGTCTTTTGTGTTTTCAAATCAAAAGAGGAATAAACTTGAAGCTAAACTACGTCAGTTAACGTTTTAGGTTCAAACATGCACCGGAATGTAAATGCTGAATGAAAACATTCAGCAGGCCAAATTCATAACGCAATATTACACATCTTACAGTTAAATGACAAAAACAAGCAAAAATGAAGCAAAAATTTTATGTACAGTTTGTACAGATTAACAAAACGCTTTGCTTGATTGTGTAGCAGTGGGGTATGGTGTCAAATTTTTTGGGTATTCACATTTTTAGAAAATTTCAAACATGCTTGATTTGCATATTGACTCTTTATCACACCAGTTTACTTTGATATGATCTGAACAGCCATTGAGGAGACTGCAAACCCAATGTGTGTTCAAAACCTGCTGAAAAAAAGTGAATACCTAAAAAAAGGTCATCGTACGCCACTGCTGCGTAGCCTCAAAACGAAGCTTTTGCAAACAATGAGTGACGTCGGCCTGCGCGATGAAAACTGCTAATTTCGATTTAGATTATCTCAGAAGAACGCCTAATTTGTGTAACAATATAATCTGTAATCTACTTTATCTTGGTGAACTGCATCAATGATTATTGACTGGCCAAACGTACGTGAAGTCAGGGGTTCAATCTTATGAATTCCTTGATGAAGTAAAGGCTTGCAAGAGTTGACATAATGAGGTTTGTTTTTAAATTCTCGAAAGTCAAATTTTCAATTGCTTTTCGACAAACGTAGTATATCATCATCCATAGGATGGGCACTGATGACTCTCCGAGCCCAAACAAATTCCCCGCCATGGTTTCCATTGACCGTGGGTTGTGGACCAAATTTATCTATGGTCACATTTGGTAGATATATGTCGCGTACATAAGCAGCTGTTGGGTGGCTTGGAGGCTCTGGCATGATCAGGTTCCGGGTTCGTACAACCTTGTTGTGATAAACGATAATTGCGCACACGACAATCAGGAGCAAAGCAGCAATCCCAGCTACTCCTGCTGTGACCAAAATCACCACCGACGTTCCTTCACCGCCAGTATCATCAGTACCTTTAAAGAGTGTTGTATATGGTCAGTCTAAGCATGCTTTGGGTTCATGAAGTTCGACAAACAAACAAGTTCAAGGCTTTTGTTGGATTAATGCCGCACCATTTTAATCGAAAGGGTAACTTTGTATGAAATCAGTTGCATTAAAAAAAAACAAAAAAAACGGTATGGGCCTAATAGTGGCATATTCTTGATCTTTTGCCATAATTGTAATTTATACTATTTCATGACAGGAGCTATCTTAAACATATCATGCAAATCATCGAACTCATCTTGCAAAATATTACTTTATTGATTTGGGATGTGTGTACTGTGTAAGTACCAGCTGCATATATTTCTTTCGATCTAAGATGAAAAGTAACTTGGATAATCGCTGTATGCATGGTTGCCATTTGGTTTCATGAGTAAAGGCCAAAAAAAGTCGATTACGTAAACGCCAAACAAGTCGAATTAATTCATTGGGTGGTTTAAGTTAGATGATGGCAAAGATTCGAAATAAATCGAAAACATGAGCCATGCTAAGCAATATAAGTTACAGTATTACAGTATTATATTTATGTAAAAAGTAATGTCTTCATCACACGGCCAGTAACTGGTCAATACAGTAAACTAGATGAGTAGAACAATGTAAAAGATGTTATAGCCTAGTTTATTGAAATAACATTTGAGTTAAGATAAAAGCTTGAAATGCTTTTTTTGCGTTTGTAAGGTGCCTGCTATTTTACCTGGTGGATCCGTTGGGTCGACATTAACAACAATTTGAATGTTCCCACTACTGCTGACGGTTTGTACAGGCGACTCTGTGACATTTGACTGGAAGAATGGGGGTGAGTCATCATCATCTTCAAAGCCGAATTGTCGTTTGATTCTGAAGGTGCAGACAATTGTATGATGATAACATGAAAGAAATATGTTTTTTCTACATAAGACTCTTCTATCCTACTTCATTTTTCCAAAAGACGAAACGCTGGAGTTGAATTTTTTTTTTTAAATAGAACAATACTGTTACCAAAACAAAAAAAGTAATTAAAGTTATGTAAAAATACGATTTTCCAAATCCCTTTCGCATGAAATTGCGCTGTGGGGAGGTTATGTCTCGTCCAGCTGTAACCATAAGAATGTTCACATTGAGTCACTGCAACCGTTAACCATTCATTGTCCCTTCTTAGATTTGCCTTGGCATGGAAGTAACTTGGTTCATATGCTCAAAATAAATTGGTAGTTCTTGTTTTCAAAATTTCAATGCAGTCAAATACTTCGAGAATCATATTATGATACTTTCTTTACGTTAAATGTTAAGCATTAGTCATTAAATCCACTTTTCAAATCCCTTAATTCGAATGCTTTAGATTTAGATGAATACGAAAAGTTTTCGAAAGAAATCGAGAAAATTATAAAAATTGTTTCTTTCAGTTTTGCAATTTTAAAATTTGATTCAGTAGCCTATATTTTATTAACAATCTTTAATATCAACTGTTCTTGTAGTTTTTCGAAAGCTCGTTTAGGCCTACTAGAATTTTATTTTGAGATAAAAAAATTTTTTTTATCTCAAAACAAAAAATGTAAAAAGCTTCTATTTGAATAAGCACAACTGAAGATGATCTTGCTGCGAGCTGACCGAAATCAATTTTTAACTGTTTATGATGAACTGACTCGTGTGAACATAAATTCATTACATTAAATTCATTTGCATTACAAGACATGTAACCGAGTCGTTCATATCAAGCATTGTTGTGGGTTTGACACCTGTCTGAAGATATTTCACTTTCTTCATTGCAAAAGCATTATTAGCCTACTAGCCATTGTTATCTAAACTATCAAGTAGTCTTGTGATCGACATTTGCTATAACTTTGCAAAAACAAACTTAATGATGTATTTGTAGCTTTTTATGAAAGATATCGAAATATTAGGAAAAAACATGGAAAAACTCTTTGTTTATTTATTATAACTTTTAAATTTTGACTGGTTATGTATCATTAAAAACATTTTTATATCAACAAAAATACATTTCAAGTGTGCGAAATTGAATTTGGTATTAAAATATGAAATAAATAAAGATCAGACTGGAAACGGCTCCCTGGCCTCCTCCCTAGACAACCAACACAACATTAAAACCTTAACACGTAGGATTGTAGGCTATTAATCTTCTCGGTGTCGAGATGTATTTCGCTTTTATCAGTCGTGTGCTACAATCTTACAATTATTGGTTTTGATTTTTTTTTTTGAATCTTTATCCTCGGATTGACAAAGCCTTGATAGGTTATTCCTGGTAGTTTCGCATACTTGTAGGCCTAGAGGTTCTTGACGCACTGTAGATGATATTATAACACTCACCTGCTCAAGACGCTAACATCTCTTTTCTTCCTGGATGCTTCTGATGAATCGGTACAACCTTCAGAACATCTGGTGATGTCATCTCCACTTTGACATACTATGACGGAACACTGAAGAAAGAAGCAACATTCTTCTGACGGGTCGTCAAGACATTGTTACATAAGCTTTCAATACCGCAGCGGATGTTGGTTGACAAAAAAGGCATTGCGACTCATACTACATATTAATACTTGCGTTTTAATTGCTCATTGCAAGTTTAAAGTATTTTTGTGAAGACGTAAAACATACTTTAGTAGCCTATAAAAGTACGTAATGATTCAATGGTTACAGAAAATTATTTGGCTTAATTTTTGCCTTTTTCAAAAGTTATTAGGCCAACTTAACAGAAAAAATTTGAATTTGTAAAAATTATTGTGAAAATCTTAGAGTCTGTTTCTGGTAGCTTTGTCCAAGAAAACCAAATATAGTTGTCTATTTAGTTTTCAAGATAATTTTTTTCGGTTATTCTTTGCTGTCTTGACTGATTCCTTGCAATTTCCTTGCGCAAAATCCTAATTTTATCACCCTCTTAATCCAGAGGTGGGAAACATTTTGCATACACGGCCAAATAAAGTAGTGACAATGCTGCAACGATGCATTTTTTAAATCTGTCACTGGCCGGATGCATATAGGCTAGCAGGTAGGCCCTAAAAGGGAGATCATCAGAAGGTCCTTTAGAGCAATTGTTTTTTGCTTGGCATTGAGCACTTTTTGTAGTATTAATAGTATTTATTGTTTATAGCAGTTTTGAATATTTTTGCGGTGACGCACAAAATCTTTGCGTGGGCCTGATCTGTCCCGCAGGTCGTAGATTAACTGCCCTGCTTTAGTTAATGTTTGTTCGCAGCTTGGCAAGGCGTGTGTTTATTGGTCGATGTGGTCTGACTTCAAACTAATCACAGCAGCTCAATCGCTTCGATCATACCTGAATATTGACAATAGTTGGTCCGTCATCACTGGGCAATGTTTCTCGAAATCGAAATGCTGATATGCCGAAGTGATTCTCCATGGGTGAAGAGGCGGCGTATTGGTCCATCGTGCTGTCTCGTATGCACCTGAGACAAGAGGAGTTAGCTTACAATATGTAGACTGCTGTGGAAATTGAGTTCACATTTTAGAGCATTTTGGCCTAATACATTGCGAGTGGAAGGTTGCACATGTAGAATGTACAATTGTAGGCTACATTGTACAATCTTCTATGTGCAATCTTCATGTTTTGTACCACCAATCAACTCTTCTAAGTAATACACTTCAGTAGATGCCGATGACGTTGGTTTTGCTTTAAAATGTGTAGACTCGCATCATCTTTCAAAAGCAAATAGCCTTTAACAGTCAAAGTGCTGTATGTAAAACAAGCAGTTAAAACAAGTGCCTCCGCTATGATAATTACAGAAGTTAAAGACTTTATCTTCAGTAATTTCTTTATATCTTTAATTTGACAACCGACAAAGTTAGAAAGTATCCTATCAAAGTCACATGCAAAAAATGTAGTCTATCAATCGTGAGTTTTCTGGTCATTCTTACCCATCGCTTATCATCTCGTACGATGTTGTGGAACCATCTCCTGGCAAGGCAATGCAATTATCGGTGAATACTTGCAAGTTCTCCCCACCGCCCACGGCCCGAATGCCGAAGAAGATGTCGCTGTTTACAGTAAAGCTGAGGGGGTAGTCGTAAGGCCCAATAGCTTGCTAAAAGAAAGTTGCAGACCGTCATTCACGTTTTTTTAAGCATTGATGCAGTAAAACAAGTCACTTTTGAATTTTTTACATTCAGTTACATGTTCTTCGGTCAGAAAAAATATGTTTCAAATGTTTACAAGACATTTAATTAAAAAAAAAAATTGCAGAATTTTGATCGAGGTCATTCAAAACAATCATTTAAGCAACAAGCATACAGATGACAATTTTGTACTAAAAATTCAAGCTGAATATGAAATGACGGATTATAAAAAGCATTTGAGATCCTATGAAATGTAATTTGGAAGATTACCTCAACCTAATTACAAAGTCAAACTCTCTTACGTCAAATGAAGAACTGTTGTAAAAGTCCAAGAAAAACGAAAATTCTCCCAATCCAGGAACATCTAATAAATCCACCGTTCTGTCTATTGGCTGGAATGACGCTGTCAGGTTACCAAGCTTTGAAAAGCTGCATGAAACCGGAACAAAGTACCTGCATGCAGGAAAACAGTTACAATTAATGCACAAACTTTATTGCGGAAAAAGTATTGTGAGTGGTGGTTCGACTGCAAGCCTGTGTTTCTACGGAGAGCATACGCTGACATTGGTATAGGCTACTTCATATCGTTAAAAAAGATAAAAAGCGTATGTAGGTTATCAGTGTGTTCGATTTGAGCCTTTGAAAATACTACAGAAGAATAAAAGTATCAAAGCGATAGTTTGGTTGGATCATTATCCGCAGTCTGAGAAAGCCTTTTTGTAAGCTTAACCTTTTATATGCTTGTAGAGTGTTTTGCTACTCGTCGTTGTATGAGCCTCTGGGGAGAGTCTATCCTTTTACCACCCCAGATTCACGATGTTCCCGGACTAAGCTGGAAGGCTACCAGAAAGCAGCTAGGCTACCAGAGAGCAAGATGGTACGACGATGTGGTCTGCGGTCTGTTCTACTGACACAGACCCAAGGTTGACTGAATGAAGTTTAACTTGTTGTAAAGTGCTGCTGTACGTTAATTATAATGGAGCTATATGAACTGAATGGATGGCGAACATGAGGTTTGTTAATCAAATGGACGCTTGGAGAGTTGTCACATCTACAATTGTTTCTTTTGTTTGTTCATTCGTAGAGTCGGGTTGTTACCCAATTACGATCGATCGGTACAGTCTGATACACTTCAATCTAGTGCTTCGCTTATTAATAGTATTATTATTGTTTTATAGTATAAAGCAGGGATGTCCAACTTTTTATTATAGTGGGCTGCATTTTCACATGAAATAATTCAATGGCTCGCAGAACCCATTAAATTAAAAAAAAAATGGTACATAAAAATAAACAATTAAAAATCATTAATTTCATCTTTGAAAATATGAACAAATAGCTATAAAATAGGTATCAGAGTAGACTATTTACTAAACATAAAGTGTATAAACCAAGTTCTCGCTATTTCAATAATTCAAGAATTATGGTTTGTTCTAGATGGCTTCTTACCACGCTCCGCGGGTGATAGGGGAATCTGAGTTTTGAGTTTCATCATCAGATCCGCCATTTGCAAAAAGTCGAATGACATTCCAATATTTGATTTCCCAAAATGTTTCCTAAAATTGAAGAGCTTCACAACCGTTGTTACGAAATAAGCTACACAACACAGTTAGTCTAATGCGGGGATGGTCAAACATTTAAAGTTGGTGGCCAAAAACTGTTTAAGATTTAAAACATGGGCTAAATTAACATCAAAAACTATTTAGTTGTTGCAAGTCTCCTGGCTGTCCTTGCTTATTCTGATTGGCTGATAGCAAGACGTGCAGAATTGTTATTGGGCCAGATTAGCAAAAAAGGATCGGACCTGGCCAACGGGTGGTAGTTTAACCTACCCATTCGTGGTTTAGTCTAATGGTTACAAAGCTTTCGTGGTACGACGAGGCCTTTCAAAACATATAACATTTGTGTCCAAAGTTTCAATAAAAAATACATTTTATGCATTGACATTGTAGCATATAGCATAGTCTTGTTTCGCAATTGTAGATAGACTAGGCAGGGTTAAGCAAATTAAGTCAAAGAATTGTTCTCTAAATTTAGTTGGAATTTTTTTCCTGGTTTGTTTTTGCAATTTTCAATGCAAATTCTGTTTCAAATACAACTTCTAATAAACTACACAAGGACATTCTATAGATTTTGATTTGTAAATGCGGCGCAAATGGGTAAGCTACTGACCCTGTCATTTTTGAGTGCCCCGTCTACAAAGCACCAAATGGTGTGTACTGTACTGTGTATGGCATAGCAGCGCTGGACAAATATATAGCCTACTGACCTGGCTTTCCATCACCTGCGCAAAAACTTGGAATAATTTGTCTCACATAGAAGTCCTAACCTGAATTCTCATGCTGCATTGATTGTACTCCATCGTGAAAGCATAAACATCATTTTCACTTTGTATTCGACATTCTTCGGGAATAAATGTTGACGTCACAGATGTGCTCCCAAGCGTGACAAGAGGGTTATCGACAGCACAAGTTGGAAGAGTAACTGTCATCGAGTTAGCTTCACAGACCAATTCAAGGTTTGCTGTTGTAGAATGAAAAATATCGATAAGTCACTTATAGTATATGCTAAAATAACTGTAAGCTTTAGTCTACTTTACAAAAATCAAAAAAAGACATAACATTCAAATATAAAAAGTACGATAACGAGCTAACTTTGTCTAATGTAGGCTACAAACCTAATCAAAGATGCATTCTAGTGGTATTTTAATCATGGGTTTATATAATTTAAAACTAATTTTATTTGTGTACAAAAAACCTGAAAGTGCGTAATCTGAAGTTAAAAGTACTTGCTAGGTTTAACTATAAATCAGTTTTGTTGCATGTAATTTGGAGTTAAATAAGCAATTTTATATTGGGCCATTTGAGAAAAGAGTTTTATTTAGCCGATTAAACGGAAAATTTGTCCGTATGTTTTTAATAAAGATAAATTTAGTTTTAAAGTTGATGTTTTAACTAAAAACTTAATGTTTTTGACAATACTAAAAAAGAAATCTGAAAATCATTTTCAGATGTTTCAACAAAATTTTCACAAACACAGAGATAAAAAATCTTTCTTGAGAAGTATCGGCTACAATAGGTTTCCTTCTTACGTCTGCAAGTTCGTCCATCTTCATCAAGAAACCAACATGGTCTTGGACAAGCACATACATAAGTGGTTTCGGAAACGGTTGTACAAACGTCACTGCATCCCCCATTGTTCACTTTGCAAGGAGAAGACGTTCCTAGCAAATACAACAAAACAGTTGTGGAATGCATGGTAAACAAAAACTGTAGATATTTACAACCATCTGGGTCTCCCCAGCTAACATACCCTAATCGGGCCGGTATAGGGCCAATGCGGTGTTATATCGGGTCCCTTTATTGGCACGATACAGTAATCTATACAGGCCCGGTAAGAAAGTGCAAACAAGTTCTATACTGGGCCGATACAGTATTACTACAGTTGCCGGCACGATGCCATTACCCAACCGGTATTTGTACTTTTAACATACCCTGATCGGGCCGGTATAGGGCCAATGCGGTGTTATATCGAGTCCCTTTATTGGCACGATACAGTATAAGCTATACAGGCCCGGTAAGAAAGTGCAAACAAGTTCTATACTGGACCAATACAGTATTAATACAGTTGCCGGCACGATGACATTACCCAACCGGTATTTGTACCTATACCATACCCTAATCGGGCCGGTATAGGGCCAATGCGGTGTTATATCGGGTCCCTTTGTGGTAAAAGTGGAAAAAGAGCCTTTGTGGTACGAACCGAAGATAAGGTTGTTTGGTCTGAACTTTGGGTACGAACTGGTAAGAACGGATTTTATGATGTAAGAATCGTCGGTACGAACTTGTAAGAACGGATGTTATGACGTAACCACCGGTAAAAACCCTAAGAACGAACTTGGTATCGAACCCTCCGACCTAGGACGGGTTCTGTACGAACGAGTGATGCTGATAGGTGATGTATTAATCTAAGTACGAACCTTAGTTAGAAACTACAGGCTTTTCTATTTTATAACTTGGTTTACTTATAAAAAGCAACAAATAAATATTTTTTCTATTGTGGTCTGTAAAGAGTGATTCTTTTTAAGTAATCTTCAACAGTTCAGTGTTCGATTCCCATGACTGAGTTTTTTTTTAATCAATTTGACTAATGATAATGTAGTCTGTGTTCGATTCCCACGCATGTTGCTTTTTTTTTAAATCGATTTTACTAATGATAATGTGCTCTGTGTTCAATTCCCATGTCTGATGTTTTCTTTTTTTAAATCGATTTTATTCATGATAATGTGCTCTGTGTTCAATTCCCATGTCTGATGTTTTCTTTTTCTAAATCGATTTTATTCATGAAAATGTGCTCTGTGTTCGATTCCCATGTCTGAGTTTTTTTTTTAAAGCAATAAAAATGTAAAATTTTATATGTTAGATGTCCTGTTTTTCAGTTGGTGTGCAACTGTGCATACATAATCACAGTGGTTGCAATGACTACAAGATACAGAAAAGACTTTGAAACATAACCAGCTTATTTTGATTAATGCACAAAGCAACCTTTTAACCTGAAATTAAAACGATGTGATATTGAAACAAGCAAGTGAATCTAAAAAACAAGCCCAAAACAGCCAAATCAACACAAAAACAAGCCCAATAATTTGCAACCAAACTGTAGCTACAATGTACAATGTTGCCTTTACCAAACTGTACTGTGCCAATATCGGCTGTACTGTGCCAACACCTTACCAAGCTGTACTGTACCATTGCTACACCGGATTGCCATTATAAACTGTAAGCCTACAGGTTTGCCTTTACCACACAATACGATGCCAACACCGGATTACCCTTACACAAACTGTACACTTTTGCCGTTACACAAACTGTACACTTTTGCCTTTACCACACAGTAATGTGCCAATACCGGATTGCCCTTACACAAACTGTACACTTTTGCCATTACCACACAGTAGACTACTGTGCCAATACCGGATTGCCATTACACAAACTGTACAGTTTTGCCATTACCAAACTGTACTGTGCCAATACCGGATTGCCTTTACATAAACTGTACAGTTTTTCCATTACCAAACTGTACTGTGCCAATACCGCATTGCCTTTACACAAACTGTACAGTTTTGCTGTTACCAAACTGTACTGTGCCAATACCGGATTGCCTTCACATAAACTGTACAGTTTTGCTATTACGAAACTGTACTGTGCCAGTACTGGATTGCCCTTACACAAACTGTACAGTTTTGCCATTACCAAACTGTACTGTGCCAATACCGGATTGCCTTTACATAAACTGTACAGTTTTTCCATTACCAAACTGTACTGTGCCAGTACTGGATTGCCCTTACACAAACGGTACAGTTTTGCCATTACCAAACTGTACTGTGCCAATACCGGATTGCCTTTACACAAACTGTACAGTTTTGCCATTACCAAACTGTACTGTGCCAGTACTGGATTGCCCTTACACAAACTGTACAGTTTTGCCATTACCAAACTGTACTGTGCCAATACCGCATTGCCTTTACACAAACTGTACAGTTTTGCTGTTACCAAACTGTACTGTGCCAATACCGGATTGCCTTCACATAAACTGTACAGTTTTGCCATTACCAAACTGTACTGTGCCAGTACTGGATTGCCCTTACACATAAACTGTACAGTTTTGCCATTACCAAACTGTACTGTGCCAATACCGCATTGCCTTTACACAAACTGTACAGTTTTACTGTTACCAAACTGTACTGTGCCAATACCGCATTGCCCTTACACAAACGGTACAGTTTTGCCCTTACAACATTGTATCGGCCCGATACAGGCTTTGTATCAGACAAACTGTACCATTTTGCCGATACAATACTGTACGTTGCCGGTATTGGCCCGATACAGTGCAAACGTTACCGATACACCCGATACACGCCGATACAAATACAGTATTGGCGCAATACTGTGATGTTTGCTGGGTCATCAGTGATGAACATACTACACATAATACTCAATAAAAAGGAGTCAGCGTCTTATCTGCTGGTTGACATATGTGCAGTGTGCACTAACTGCACTTATCTACCTTTGTGTATTAGGCTACTTACATTGCTATGTAGCCTACCCTAGTTAACTGGTGAAAAAATATCTCGAAGTTGAGGGTTTGCCCCATGAGTTTTAAAGTCTTGATTAAATGACCAATGCAACTCTGTTTTTAAATCAAAGGAACCTTAATTTAAAGTAAGACAATAAAGAAATCAAATCAGCTACAAAACACACATTTCGACTGATATTTATTACTCACACTTTTGATAGGCTATTGCAAAAATTACTTCAGAATCAAAAACTTAACTCTAATTATACCACAAATGGATAACCCAGGTCAAAAACAAATTTTTTTGTTAGTGTCTGGGATGTTGTGCCTAAAATGTAATCATTTTTCCCATCAACTATACTTTTTGAGTAACGATATAGCCTACCTCTCTGTGACGCTGGATTTTATTTTGTTTTCATACATCTCAAAAAGACCAGAATAGGCTACATGTAAAACTTTTCTAAAGCAGGCTTCTTGCAAAACATCAACACAATTGATTATTATATTAATGAAATTTTAAACAATGCAAAGCGGTCAGAGGCATCACAAATGTACGAAGTGTGTTAAAATATCAGCTAGGCCATAGGCTATAGGTTTATGCATCATCCACAAATTTTCACTTACGGAGATTTTTCGAGTAGGCTACCGTACGTTTTTTCAAGGCAGTTTCTTTATTGCTTAAGCGAATTAATATACACCCTTGTCAGAACAAATTATAACAAGTGTATCTGATAAAAAAAAAGATTCAAGCCCATGGTTCAAACACGGGATTCAAATAGGCTAATATCAAGCAACTAGTAGAAACATCATACTTAAATCAAGATAATGTAATGCAATTCTAACTACAAACCTCCAACAAAGACAGTGAGACACCGTTGCTCAGATGCGAATCTGTAGAATATAAAAAAGTTGTGTATGAACATGTTGTAGGTCCAACATGCAGTCTTTACTGGTATTTAGCCTACAATTCCTCGACATTTTCAATTATACCACCCACTCTCTTTAAGTTGTGCATCACAGAAAATAACAAAACGATTAAATCAAAACCAAATATGAATTTTCGTAAAGCGTCTTCTATGCTACTACATTTCTATATATTTTAAACCGATGCTTTTCACTCTAATTTTAAGTTATGCATGATAGAAAATAGAACGAGTTTGAACAAAACAACAAGATAAAAACCGAATGTAAATTCTCATGATAAAAAGGTGAGTCCCACACTTGAATCCAAGCATCGGGGGATGAGAAGATAAGGTTCTCATTATACTAAGCCTTCGGTACTAACGAGAGTAGGGTGGCCAGTTCCTTTCTCTCGGCCGCCTTTCCTTAAGCAACTACGCCAACCCAATTTATTACACCCTGGGTAGAGGCGAGCGGTGTTTTGTCAACAACCAGCATAAGCAGGGAGTCGAACCAGGATTGCATCATTGGAAAGCGAGCGCCTTACCCGCTGCGCCATCCCACTGCTATATTCTCATGATACGTCTTCTATTTCTTACCCGGCTGAGTCTTTTGATGTAAAGCAGATAATGTTACTTCCAAGTTGATCAAAGGTTGGAACCCAGGAGATGTTGACACGGTAGACATTTTCTGGAAGGGTTTCCAGGGAGGATTTAGAGGCTCCATAAGGATACTGGAATGTTACTTCGGTGATGCTAAGATATAAATGATCAAAATAATTTTAGATTAGAGTCATGAAATTTTTGTTTGAACTTGCCTCAACTCAAATTGCATTTAAGCATGAGGGATATACTGTAGGCCTACGTAGACTAAATGAAAAGAATGAAAGTTGAAAGGTCATATGAAATACCTAATAGCTACTTATGAAACTGAAAAAATAAAAATGATAAATTGCTATGAAAAGATAAAATTAAAATTATAAAAGATGAAACCACTTTCTCACAACAAGCAGGTCCACGTTGGCCCTGTCCTGAAGCTACACAGGATCAGGAGTCTAAGGCTTATTATGCTTCATTCTGTTCTTGTGCCAACCACCCACAGTTAAAATGATATTCCAAAACTTATAACTGAAAAATTTGCTTATTTTGATATAACTGCTTCAGCTATGCATATATCCATATTGATCAAAAGTGAGAAAAACTAACTGGTAAAGGTGATCAGGTACTATGACACTTCCTCAAATGGGCGATCAACCTAACACAGAAAGCATTCATTAAGAAAATAAATCAATAGTTTTTTTTCAAGTCTAAACCTTAAACCATTTGACCAGGTTAACACTCACAATAGTATTTCAAAATTTTTTTTTAATATAATTTATGTTGTGGAACCGGTTTTCTTCCTATAAGATTCATCAGCACAACTGGATCGAAACGAAAAAATTACAGAAGATTACTATCAGCACAACTAGCCCAAAAAAAACGCAAATTTACATGTTAAATAAATAAAAAAATAAAAGTCACTGAATGTCCAAAACCTTCATATCCTTGCTTTATTCTTTTTCGTTTCTTTTTTTTCTTCATAGTATTGTACAATACTATGAAGAAAAAATTGTACAATACTATGAAGAAAAAAAAGAAATGAAAAAGAATAAAGCAAGGATATGAAGGTTTTGGACATTCAGTGACTTTTATTTTTTATGTATTTAACATGTAAATTTGCGTTTTTTTTTTGGGCTAGTTGTGCTGATAGTAATCTTCTGTAATTTTTTCGTTTCGATCCAGTTGTGCTGATGAATCCTATAGGAAGAAAACCGGTTCCACAACATAAATTATATTAAAAAAAAATTTTGAAATAGGCCTACTATTGTGCGTGTTAACCTGGTCAAATGGTTTAAGGTTTAGACTTGAAAAAAAAACTATTGATTTATTTTCTATTCATATTGAGTTATATTAAATATAAATAATAAAACATACACATACAGGAAAAAGAGTACAGCGCAAGCATAGTGAGCGTATAAGAATGCATTCTTGAGCGTAGATACTTTACTACTTTGGCCTTATTAGTAGCCAACCTTTCAATTTTCCTTGTACAACGATTTATATTAAGCAACATCATAAAATCTAAAATATAAATAAACATTTAAAGGATATGTCTTGTGAAGAAAGGCAAACAAAATCTGTTAATAATCATAGTACAGTACTATACATGCTGCTTTTGAATGACCGCAGTTGACGTCCAACTCGGCCTAATTGCTTTAAGATACCCACTCCATTGTAGCCTACAACACATAGGCTGCGTGTGGTCTCGAAGACCACCTGAAGGCTTATTTGTAATAAATCAATCAAGAAGGTTTGAAGCTTAATCGTCTGATTTTGTTTATTTGGCTTACCCTAATTTTCTCGGCTCATTTCCAGCCTGCTCTCAAAATAGTTCATACTGCTTAGGTTACATGTAAAGCAAGTTTAGACTTGTGAGCAGTGCCGGGTTAAGGGGGGGGGAGCGGACTGGGCTGAAGCCCAGGGCCTCCAATTTTGGGGGGCCCCACCTCAAAGAAAAAAATCTATTAATTTTTTAGTTGCACAGCTGGAGATTGCTGCTTTAAGTCGTATCTCAAACAAGCAGGGGCGGCTGGCCCATATGTGCTGCGGTACTGCAGCACCCCTGCCCCGCTCCAGTTAGTCAATTTTTTTAACAAAAAACATATTTATTTGCTACTTTCATATCTGGAATTGGTACGAATTTTTTTTGAAAAAAAAAATTTCAATACCGGTACTGGAAACACGGCTTGCGCTGTTTTTTCATTTCGCCGCCGTGTCGGTTGGTAGGCTAAGCAGCTGGGTAGGCTTTATAAGATGTGCCGGATTTAGAACATGTTGACCAACTGACAGTGATAATACGATACGTTCCGAAACAAGGTCCAATCGAGCGATTTTTAAAATTTGTACCAATGCACTCTCATACAGGAGCAGAAATCACTAAAATTGTTTTGGAGTTTTTGGAAAAGCTTAATATCAACATTGAAGACTGCCGCGGTCAAAGTTATGATAATGCTGCCAATATGAGTGGCAAGTATAACGGTCTTCAAGCTCTTCTGCGCGAGAAATGTAGTGTAGCTCATTATGTGCCTTGCACAGCATATTCACTTAATTTAATCGGTAAATGTGCTGTAGAAACATGCCGTTCTGCCGCTGAGCTTTTTGAATTGTTGCAAAGCCTTTATTCATGGCTCGTCTCGTCTACTCATCGTTGGCAAGTCCATCGAAAATTCCTAGATGGTTTGCCTGTTTTAAAGACATTATCTGATACAAGATGATCAGCTAGATATGATGCAGTCAGTGCATTAATTAAACAAAGAATACAGTGAGACCATTTTAACGCTTGAAGAATTGGCCACTGATGATGCTCAATCTGGGGAGAGCAAAGTCGAAGGAGAAGGATTTGTAAAAAAGTTGAAACAACTGGAGACAGCTATTTTGCTTGAAATGTGGAGTGCAATTGTGGAAAGGTTTCAAAAAAGTGGATTGTGTTTGAATAATGCAGTACAGTTGTCACAAAGTCTCATGAGCTTTGTCAAAAGTGAAAGATCCAACTTTGAAACGTATGAAGAAAAAGGTAAGAAGAAATGTGGATCCAACACCTACGCAGGATCTTCAAAACGAATTCAAACCCAACGTTATAGGCATTTTAATGAGCCCTCTACACAGTGGCGTAGCTAGGGGGGGGGGGCGGACCGCCCCGGGCGGCACGTCTGGGGGGCGGCACTGTCAGACAGGAAGTTTTTTTTGTTTTGTTGATAATGCAAAATTACACGGAAAATAAAAGCAAACAGAATGGCAACGTTCAAAACAGTGGCGTAGCCAAGGGGGAGGAAGGGTTTGGGGGTTACAACCCATCCCCTTTGGCACGCATGTAACGTCACGATATTGAGAATGATGCTTTCAGTCTCTATGTCTCCAAAACAAAGTTTGCCTAATTTTAAACGAAACTCCATTAAAAGAGCGAGTTTTGCGAATACCAAACATTCAAATATCTCAGCCAGGAATTAGCAACAAGAAAACATAGAAACTTAGCTTTATTAAGTTACCGAAAAATTCCCAAGAAAACATGATCTTATCCTTTTGCTATGCCACCGGACAGCACCATTTTACAGGAATATTTATACCCACATTTTTGTTGAAAATGCTCTCAGAATGCACCAAATCCAAACTAATTTTTCAAAATTTTCGGGCGGCACATTGCCTAGCTACGCCACTGCCTCTACAGAGCCAACGGTTTTTCCCCAAGAGATAAATTTAAAGTTGAAGTGTATCTTGCCATAATTGACAAACTATCTGCAGAACTGGATAAGCACTTTCAGCTCAGCCCAGGGCCCCATAACCCCTTAATCCGCCCTGCTTGTGAGCTACAATCGTTTGCAAAGAAAACTGCAGTTGATGAGTTATTCGGCAGTTTTCGATAGTAAAGAACGTGTTTGATTTTATAATGAAGATTTGGGCAACTCACCAGGTTGTAATGTTACTTAACGCTAGGACGAAACGTTTAAACGCGGGATACATAAACACTACATAGACACAAAAGATGTCTGAACATAAGCGACTGGTTGATACCAGAAAACAGAAAACTACAAGAACATTGTTTAATGATTCAAATAAATTTCATCAATAAGTTAGAATCAGGCTGTTGAATGGCTCAATCTTACTTTTCTGAAGACGTTGACGGGGTAGTATAAATCTCCAGCGAAAATGTAGCTCCTGTAACAGTTGATATTACTTGACCATCCGGAGGGGTTCCGCTTACAAAAGTGGGTTTAGAAGTGCAAGGATTAACTGAAGATTCCACTAAAACAAATGAAAAAGTTAAGCGAATTATTTCCAGTTGCTTTATGAATATTTCAGTTAGGCCCTACATTGTCAGAAGACCCACTGCATCCTACAGCAATTTACAATTAATCAGTGATCTTTAAAACCAATAAGTTAGTCATATGTTAAACTCATGCTTGTAAACTTCTTTTGAGATATTTCACCTGTTTATTGTGCATATCAGTGATTATGTAAAGACAAGTATCTGTTTGAACTGGATACTTTAAAATCCCTTTCTTAGAAAACGTTGGTTCACTAACAACTCATCATTATCAATTGCTTCTATCAAATAATTACGATTGATGATGTCATAAAATGAGGCAAAACATACTTTTGGTTTTGCCTTTTTTCAGCTTCACAAATATATATCTATAGAGTAAATACGTACGTATCACAAGGAACTGCAACGGTATATAGCTTAAAGGTTCAGTTGTTTCCACTACGGTGAGTTCACCGCCATTATCCAGAGTTATTTGTTGGGTTGGATAATCCTCTATTATGATGGCCACCGTTACTAAGGTATCTGCTCCTCCTCCATTATAAGTAAGCACGCAATCCTGCAAGTGGAAAACATATTTCAGTCACCAACTACCAACAATGTTATGGTTTTATACAACTTTTGTTTGACTTTTAGACTTTTATCAATTGTAATATTTCTTGTACGTGCATGCCTAGTTACAAATGCTCAAGAACGACTTTGTCTGCTTCTCTTTGTGCTCAACACACATTAGTAAATTGGCAAACTGCCTTATTATTTTGACATATACCAATGATAATAATCGGAGTGTGACAGTTTGTAAACCACCTATAAGACTTAACCACGTTTTAACACAGAAAGCAACCATCCAATCAAACACATCCATGGAATAATATTGTTATGTCATGCCCGAATCGTAATTTTTGTCTGCCTTTATCTTTTCTCAAAAAAAGAATACTTTTACCACCTTGTTAGATTAACAAGGTCGCGCAATATTGCATTAGTGCAATAAAATCAAATATAGTTATTAGTCTCTAAACCCTTGGCAGCCTGTTTCACCCTAAAAGGAGGATCATCAAAAGATTCTCATTCAAATAGAATTAGTCCATTAGTGCAATATATGCATCAAACGTCATCAACCATGTAGCTCACAACTTTGCAATGGAAATTTTCATACTGTTGATAACGGCTTTAATATGTGGTTCAATACATTTTTCTCATTTCAGCTGTGCAGGTGCGTAGTTTATTAGGTCTTTAGAACAAAAATTCTTACTTCGCTCAATGAAAAGTATGGGAAATGGATGCAGACATCTCCACATTCACGATAGGCCTGTGCAAACCTGCACTTCACTGTGTCACCGTTCGGGTCGTTTGTCGGAAGTTTGATTGTCAAAGGACACCCAGCTTGCATTCTGTGAAAACAAAAATAGACGTTCTGTAGGCTAAAACTTGCAAATTGCAATAACCCGGTCTTCCGGTAAATAAAGGCCTGTCGGTAATAGTGACCTCATACTTTTTGATGCCAAACATCGAGAGATGAGAAAATAAGGCTCTCATGGTAAGCTACTATAGTACTCAGTCTTGGATAATAACAAGAGTGAGTAACCAGTTCTTTTTTCTTCCCCATTATTGAGGAAAGATGAGAACTGAATTCTTTACGCACTGTCGCAGTCTGAATCTCGGCATTGCGTCTAACCTCGTCCTTACAGACATCTCGTGGAATAGCTTGCATAGTTGCAGATTCTATGGCAAAAAAGACAGCGCAAGTGTTGGTAAGTCTCATCTTCTTCCACGTTGTGATCTTGCAAGAGAGAGATTGTAGCAATCAAGCTTCGCTTTTTTGAAGCTTCATCGCTTCATGAAAGTGCTCAAAAAAAAACAAAAAAAAACGCAACATAGGTTGATGTTACATGCTTGCAAAGGCCAGATCTGGCTTTGCATCTCAGATCTGGTTTTGCATCTAACTTAAACAAAAACCCTATTGAAGTTACAATGATGAAGATGAAAAATAGTATAATAAGACATAGTTTGACGACTTGTTTCATTTATTCACTGAAAAGCATTTTACAACTGTGTCTGTCTTGCAACGTTAAGTCAAAATCTGATGGGAGCTTTTAGTTTCATTTAAGGTACTGCTGTAGCCTATCACATTGTGCTTTGAGTCAAAGCAAAACCGAAGGAGTGTCTTCCTCAAGATGATATCTGACACTTCGGTAAAATTGCACGTACAAGTCGTAAACACAAGATTTATCTCCATGACAACAATCAGTGATGCATAAAATTTAAAATCTACGTTGGAAAGTCCTCTACAAATCTACTCACAGAAGCGCACTCAATATAGTCTTCCATGTTCAAAAAAGTGTGTAAGGCTGTCATAGGATTCTTTCTTTATAAAAGAAACGATATATGAATTTCCTGTGCGTAGTGTGTTTTAGTGCTTCCCCAATCATCGTTGATTGCAAACTGATGATGTGGCGTAGACCGTGTGACGTAGCCTGTTTTGACGTAGACCGTGTCCGCAACGTCACGGCGATTGTCGGCGTGACAAACGAACAAACAAATCATCGAAAGAGTTGAAAGTCGAAAGATGCCACAGCGATCCCAAAAGGAATTAGCTCGTAGAAAAAAGGGGACGATGGTGTTGAGTCACTTTGAAAATGTCTTACTAGATTATGTTTCAGTTGCTGTCTGGGACCTGAGTTGCAGAACTGCCCAAGTCACATTTTGTGGAAATTAAGTTATCACCAAAAGTATTTTGCAAGATGGTCAATGCCTTTCCAAAATAACGGCTTAATTTCGATATAACCCACGCTGGTGTTTACATAGAAATAAAAGAAACAACATTGAAAGAAGTTTATTTTGCTTTTCTCAAAAGTCGTATTTTAAACTTTAGTAGTTTTTCAACTCAGGTCTTCAATTGAAATTTCCCTTCTCTCGAGCTTCGGTAACGCAAGATGAATGTGAGTGTGCATCAAAAAGACAATTTCAATATGCATTTTTATTATCATTTGCATTTCGTCTCACACAAATTACACTTGTAGTGTAGGCTTAGTATACTACAGGAAAAACGACGTACGCCAAATGTTTTTAACAATGTTGGTGTAAGATTCTGCAATGTGCAATGTGCATGTATGTTATTGGCTAGACTAGTCTGTCATTACTGTTAACTGCGTTGAGTCCTGGCTTTGACAGCAACCGCATCTGATCGCATAATCTAGGTTTAGCTATATTTTTATCAACACTTTGCTTGAAAATTTTAAACAAATCCACTTTTTGATGTAAAGATGGAAGAAAGGCTCAGCTAGTTCTCATAGCCTACTTGCATGCAGCTGTGTTTAATGGTTTATTTGCTACCAATTAGGAGCGTAGTCGGGGGCAAAAGGGAATTTGTCGCCCTCCCCCAAAATATTTCAAATAAACATTTTAACCTGTGTTACGGCATATTTTGACAGAGTTTTACTATTGATTTAGGCTAAAAGTACTCTCAAAATGAAAAATTACGAGTTATTTTTATCAACATTTTCTAGGGAGACCAGCAAGATCCCCCGTTCTTTGCCGACTCGTTCCCGGGCTAACTGACGTGTGCAATGATACTGGTTTGGCTCTCTTTCCCGAAATTTTGCGCTGGCTACGCCTCTTCTACCAATAATTAATTGTTGCCTCTTTTGTTTATGAAACAATATTCTATAGTTTTCGTTTGTGGAACAACATAAATGTACGACATAGATAGGATATGAATGAGAGAAGGTTTATCAATACTCGAAGCTGCCCTTAGACATAAATAGACGAAATAGATACAAATATGACATAATTTGGTTTGATTTTTGGAAAATTTGTCATGGTTTCAAGGTATTAAGTGCAACTTTTAAAACACAAATGTAAAGCAGCTGAGTTACCATCGTATCTCAGCCACAGGCTGCCATCCTAAGTTTATCACGAAACATTGTCCGTAAAAAAACGTTTATTTGTTTTGAGCATTCGTGCAGTACAAAGTTTTAAATTGCCAAACGAAACCATGAAACAATCACCACTCCTACGTATTTTAGCTACAGTGGGTCAGGTAGCTTGCGGCAAATGGAGTAATTACAGAACCCAATATACCCACGTCTTTGGCAATAGCGGATGCAGAAAAAATGAGAGGAGGCGCCAAAGTTAATAAAATTTGTAAGACCAAAGTGTGGTAGAAGGACTTGGAGCCATATTTTGACTAAATTAACCTTGTTTCCGTAGCTTATTATGCTTGCTTAGGACAACAGTAGCCTATTCTTGTTTTATGCAAATTTCGTATTTGACTAATGTTTTGGCTTAGCTGAAGTTACGTTTTAAATAAGGTTCATTTAACGACAACAAAAAGATTTAAATAATTTTTGTTAAATGTTTGCCTGCAGTAAAGTTGTGCAGTCTCTCAATAAGATTTCAAAATCTTGCGACAGTTTCACAATCCTTTATAACAGAGGTGGGCAGGCCAAATGAGGTGGTGATATTGCGGAGGCTGTTCACAACGATGTTTATTCAATAACATGCGGGTAGGCGAATTTAAATTCAAGTATTTGAACTTGTTTTTTTTCAATATGAAGCTTTTTTCTGGTATCAGACATATATAACTATAGCCCAATCAAAGAATGCGACAAGTGCGTTTCTGCCTTCTTTTATCTGAGGACAACTTAAACTTGAGTTTGTTTAACTTAACTAATTAAGCCTACGTGAAACGAAACGCTCTGGAAGTACCTCTGGCGCCCTCATTAGAACAGCTATAAAAAGGCAAATGACATTTATCAGGCATGTCTACCGCAAACGCGCAATTGATCATTCAGCAATGATTGGGCGACTACTTGGTCAGAGGCACCGGGGCGTCCACGTTGGGAAATAATTAAACATCTTTTAACATGGACAAACCAGGATTTTATAAATTTGATAAGAACAATGGACGATGGATCGTTGTGGAGAATCACGGTAGCCGACGCGTGACGCCTTCTTCCGGCAGGGCCGATGATGATATGGTGATTACAGAGCACAGTGACATAGTTAAAAAAGTAATCTCATGTCCACTATTCCTAAATACTGTGACATTAAGCAACAATCTTTTTGCGTTTAATTATCAAATGAGCTACAGTTTTGCTTGTTCAAATTTTAAACTTGGGTAGGTATGCGTATTGCGTAGCCTATCAACAATCAAGCATCGCGCTGTAAACTTCAACACCACTTCATGACACAGTTTCACTATATGCACACACACACCATACACACACACACACACACACACACACACACACACACACACACACACACACACACACACATATATATATATATACACACACACACACACACACACACACACACACACACACACACATTGATTTGTCTTTGTACGTAGCATTATCTTTGTACATAACACGTTCATAATTAACTACGCCTACTAGGTCTGTAAGCCACTCTTTTCGTACACACTGATAGTCTTAAAAATACGTTGGAACATACAATATAAACATAAAGAATACACGGCGGCATAAATTGCATCCGGCCGACCAGGAAAAAACACCAAATTTTCATGCGGTTACATGGTGCAGTTTAAACTATTTCCCGTGTTGCACAAAAGCTACACCGGGGTCGGACCCGGCCAGAGGGTCAACTGTTGCCCACCCTTGTTCTATAATGTGCAAAACACATTTCACTTCATAAACAAATCAATTTAGTTGTTAACAAGTTGAATGAGCGATGTGCTTGCTTCAAAATACTTCTTAGTTTTTAGGGAAAACATTTTTACCTCTTACCGTAAATCGACTGCTGAAACATTTATTGCCCAATACCGCTCATTTGGTGGAGTAAACGAGAAAAAAACTATTTGCACATGTTTTTCTCGCATTTGGAGAGGTTGTTTTTCAATCCTAACTAAGGATTGGATACACCAACAATGGATCTTTTAAGCAGCTGATTACACTAATCGTCTGATTAGTTTATCGATAATCAGTTTGAGCAAAGTTTATCTCGGATCAGTAATCTGAAATTCTAATCAGCGAGTTATAGGTAGCCTATCAAGAAAAAGTAAAGAGAGCAAGTTAAACTTCTTAATCGGCTGATATGCTCAATCCATGAATAATCCACTGCTGGTGCATTTGACCCTAAGTGTCCTAATTTTTATGAAACTCATCACAAGCATGTTAATAGGCTAACTACGATGAAAACACAAATCATCATCAGTTCACTTACTTCATCACCGGCGCTGATGATGATCTCGGCGATGAATTGGGGAGGTTAGTATCTGATCTTATTCCCAAGTTAACTTTGATTGACAGGCTCCATTCACATCCGGTATAGAACAAGTCAGCAACCCAGCATCTTCCCTCGTTCCTGATGTTAACGTAAAATAACGTTGCTATAACGCGTAAAAGAACATTGCAAATATTGCAAAGCAAAGATAGTCAAACATGTTCCAGTAACTAACTACAATTTTTTTTAAACAAAAATTATGCGACAAATGTATGTATTGTTTGTCATATATAAATATAATATTGTTTCGTGAGAGAGTTCTCTTTCTTGCATAACAGACAGGCAAGACACAACTACACGAACAATATATTTTACATATTTACAAATAGTTTTAACAGTCGAATGTTTTCGGCATAACTGAAGCCCTCATCAGGAATCTGAAAATATTTGTAAGAAATAATTGTTTACTATCAAATTTTGCTGCTGTGTAAAAAGATTTTTACCAGCTCATCATGTAAATTGAATTTGAAAAAGCAGTCCAAATATTGGCAGAAGTTGTAGGCTACTTTAATAAGTAACGAACATAATATGATATGTGAGGTGGTGAACTTACTCAGCTTGGGGTTGTAATTTAAAAGCAAATTATTAAAAAACTAAAGCTAGTTAAGTGCTGTTATCAGTATTTTGAAAACAATGACGTATACGCTGTTCATTTGTGTGTATGTTTTAGACGCAGCAGCATCACCACCAAGTAAGTGGTGCTGTTGTTGTTTAACCGGTCAGCAAATTAGCCTTTTTTACCTTCAATAATAATAATCAAGGTTGGAACAACATGTACTAGGCCTACTTGCTGACTTGTTTGAAATAGGCTCAATTTTTTGTATTGGATGAAACAAGGTAAGTTGAAATGTGTACGAAAATGTAAAACTGCATGAAGAGTTTAATTTAAAGAATAAACGGAATTTTTACTAATGGTTTACTTCTATTTAAATTTTATCCTTTTTCTGTTTTTTTTTATGCCTTAAGAGAAACATCACCCGGAAGGAAAAAGTTAACATAGTGTAAATTTTGCAAAAAAAGCTTCTGCTAATTTTTTAAACTACAACGTTTATGCAAGACTGGCAACCAATACACTTTGATTGTATCAGCCTTAAAATAGCTAGAAACAAGAAATGCGGTAATGTTGCATCTACAAACGTCATAGTAACAATTGATATTGTCTGAAAGCCACAAAATTTAGATAAATCAACTTCCAAAAGGTTGAAGTCGAAGAACATTTAAGTGGTGAAAGGTTTGGCGGGGTTAAAAGATTTGTGGATTTACCTAGTTGTGGTTGCCTTATCCTTTAATTGATCAGTGAGCCCACCAGAATGTACTTTGTTTCATTTGTAGCAGCAAGTTTGAACTAAAAATGAATTCTACGATATAGCTTTAAATTGCTTTGCATTTTCGGAGATCCAATATGGATTTCGTAGTTTTGTGGCGTTGTTTATGGAAGTTTAGTTCGAACAGATTTAAATTAAGAAATGTCCTCGGCTTAGATCTCCATGCCTATCAAATTTAAACACTCAGCTTCATTTCCAGAATCAACTCAAGTGTGTGTTGTATGCATGTTGTTTACACAAGAAAATAACAGAAGCTATTATAAAATCCATGTAAGTCTACAAATTATAATCTAGCATTACATTAAAATGCCCTTTTTACACATGAGTAGCTAGCTAATGGTTTTGTATGTTTGCTTTATTTGAAAATTTCATTTACTTTGTGTTTATCTGTTTACTCGTTTACCGCAATAGGCTACGTTTTTCTTACATGTTCTAGCTGATAACGATCGCTAGGGAAAAATCATCTCTGTAGTACAAGTAAATAATGCTTACTTGTCAGTCTGTTGCGCAAGTGCGTATTGTATTGAATGAGCAACATTCAAAATCAATCTTTGTGTTGTGAGACACGCAACGAGCTTATTGTATCATTGCAATGAGGACTTTTTAAATATTAATAATTCTGTTAGGAGGAGATGGTTGTCTATTCAACGTTACATTCAAACCACGTGTAATATGACTAGTTAGTAAATGAGCTCGTCTACCCACAACTAAACCTGACATACTCCGTCTGACATAAAGTTGAAAAATCGTACCAGATTGTGACGTTAGACGTCTTTGTAGCGATATAGTTGAAACGGTTGTATCCCGTCATCCAATCGAAGACCGAATCGTATTCCGTGCAAGTGAACTCTACTGGGATGATCACACCCTCCTCCGTTACCCAATCGCCTTCTCCTTCCCGCACGACTTTGTTCTGGATCATTTCATCGTCACAATACCTGCTTGTACTAAAAGAGAGCCTCCAGCCAATATTGAATTCCACCTGGATCTGCGCAACAAAATAAATATCTGTTAAACAAATTTTAATATATGCAGTGGCGTGGACAGGGGGGCGGTCCAGGAGGAACCTTTGGATCTGGGCCCGGTATGATATTAGGGGCCCAAAACTTTTATAAGGGGTCCAAGAACTTTTTTCAGAAAGTGTCTTGGTTTGGGGTCCGGGGGTCTCATTCAGGTACCGGGTCCCAATTATTCTTTTAACGGCCCTGGATATATGATAATATTTGATTGAACCAACTTTAAGCAACTTTTTTCTTTTTGCGATAGAAGAAAAATTACATTCAAGATTTTTTTCGCCCAATTCGGTAAAGCTTTCACCTTTTAGTCAAACCGTCTGTAATTACTGTAAAACGTGTTAACGTTTTCTTTTTGAAAAGCTATTTCCATAGTCAAGTTAGATCATAATGCATTGAATAAACGTGCTGCCTATTTGCTTTGGTCGACAACCAAAGCATTGCTGCTTCAGTAAATTTCAGACATCATTGCTTTATTGTCGTTTTTCAAGTATTGTCTATGTCTTTATCGTTACATGGTAGTAACCTCTTCGATTTTTAAAGGTTTAGTAGCTTTTTGTGTGGTGCCTGCTTTTGTACATGTATTGGCTTAACGTCTGGAATCTGGATAGTATCTAGTTTCAAAATTGTTTGCGGGATGGCATATCGATTTGCAAATTATGGAGTTTTGCGTTTGGCCAATGATCTTAAATGTAAATATAACAAAAAAAAACTTCAGTTCAGTATTTTATACTAAAACATATCATGTGATTTCATTGCGTGACTTTGCTAATACGAAAAGTGGCTTCTTCAACATATCGATGCTAGGCAGTATGAGAAATTTTATCCAAAGAAGTACAGTTGATCAAAAGCATTTTTGGACATGTTTGAGTAGTTTAATGGCGCCGTTGGCTGCCAACGAAAATAACCGGGTTTATATTCATGAAGGGATTGTCAGTAAAAACATTATCAAGACAAACATACGAGCTGCTGTAATTCACATGAATGCAAAACTTTTATATTTTGTTATCTTGCAGATGCAGTTATACAAGATCATTTATTGCTGCTGTTACAATCAATCACCGTAATTAACGCAAAGATTCTGCGGAAAGTGATGCCACAGACTTAAGTCATGTAGCATCAATTCTCCAGATATGACTGCTGCAAAACATATCTTTTTCATATCTAAAACTTCACATAAACAATAAATACTCTTAATACTACAAAAAGTTCTCATTGCCAAGCAAAAATCCAAGCAGAGCGAATTAAATCAAATATAGTTATTACTATCTAAAACTCTTGACAGCCTGTTTCACCTAAAAGGAGGATCATCAGAAGGTCCTTATTCAAATAGAATCCATTATTAACCTTATTCAAATAGATTTTATTTGAATAAGGACCTTCTGATGATCCTCCTTTTAGGTAAAACAGGCTGCCAAGGGTTTAGAGACTGCATGTTCGACTCCAGCCACCCGCACTTGCTGTTGTTTCTCTGGGCAAGAAACTTAACGATAATTGCCTCTACCTAGTGATCGATTTCGAGTAATGGGTAGTACCAAATTTAAGTCATAAGTAGAGTAGACAACCGGAAACTGACATTGCCGTCGGCTGCAGCGTGGGTCAGGTGTATGTCGAAAGGCGTACACCGATGCATAGCGCTCAAGTCCGCTTTCCCGCAATGCAGGATAAAGATAAACAAACAAACAAACAAACAAACAAACAAACTATATTTGATTTAAAACTTCACATATAATACTCATCGGTTTTTGTTTGTTAATAAAAAACATTGGCCTTTTCAAGACATTTATAACGCATAATAATTAATCAAACGATACACAACTTGTCACTTGTGTTGATAATTAACATTTGTGCCAAAAGCAAAACAAGGCCTGAAAGAATGCAATAACACGATACGCTTTTCTGGCGCTACCATTGGGTGTTTCAGATAATAATCCGTATCTATCCTTACGTTTCGTCAATCAGACACGACTCACTTCTTCAGGAGGCTAGATCAGGCAATAACTATTATCTGTCTGGCATGGCAGAACAGACTACCATGTTGTCACATAACAACTGAACATGCAAAATGAACTTCAATTTCAAAACAAAATTATCGTGCGCAAATTTTTAAATATTATTATTTTTTTTTAATTTTATTCACATAGCCTATCAACAACAACTATCCACCGCTAACCGTGGTGGTGCGGCAATCATGCTTTTCATAAACTGCACGTATCAATTGCCGAGAAACATATGAATATCGATAGTCGACCTTGATAAGAATTGTGAAAAAAATATTTTAATCAATTTTAAGATATTAACGTCTACCCTTTAAAGTACGTGTTAATTTGAAGAAAAGGAGACATTATTTATGGTCTCTGTTAAAGAAGGACCTTTAGTGCACGTTAATAGTATTTGGATTTGAACCAGTCAATTCATAGAACTCACGACGAGATACATCTTCTTTTCCACCATACTATACTTCCAAGTTTGATCAACTAATGAATTGATGGATTTAGAAGTCTTTCTAGTATTATTTATTTGTTTCTGTTTCTTGCTTTAGCCATCATAAAGTAACACACTGTTCACTTCAAACTCTGTTATTTATCTTCTTCTTCTTTTATTGTCGCACTTGATTCCAAGCATTGACTGCCTCGTGTATGAAAAGTTTCCAGGATTCTCTGTTGTTTGCTTTGTGTATTAGGTGTATGTTGGTGTTAGTTTTGTCGGTTTGTTGGTTTAAGTATGTTAATCTTTGTCTGCCTTGGGCACGCTTCCCTTCAATTTTGCCTGTGAGAGAGAGATGTTCTAACTTTCCTTTTCGCAGTACGTGTCCTAAAAATTGAAGTTGTTTTTCTTTGATATTTTTTAGAAGATTGTTTGTTTGTTTGACTTGATTTAAAACAGTTTGGTTGCTTTTTCTGTCAGTCCAGGAAATCCTCTGCATTTTTCGGAATGCCCACATTTCAAACCCATTTATTCTTTTATTAATTGATTTGGTAATTGTCCAGGTTTCTGAATTATATGTAAAAATTGGATAAATGTAGCACTTCAATACTCTGAATCTGGTTGCGAAAGATATGTTCTTGTTGCATAATATTGTTTTCATTTGCTGGAAAGAGGCTTTTGCTTGAGCAATACGTATATTGAACTCTTTATCATCTTTGGCGTCCCAGTTTATTGTTGTTCCAAGATATCGAAAGCTTTTTACTTGTTTTATAGTTGTTCCGTTCATTTTAATTTGACAAATTGGAATTTCATTTTCTTTTTTCTTTGTGATTACCATCGTTTCCGTTTTCTTTACATTCATTTCCATTCCAAATTCTTTACTTCTTTCATTTACTTTGTTCAACAAATTTTGTACTTTTGCTTCCGAATCAGCCACCAAGACAGTGTCATCAGCATACCTCAGGTTATTAAAGTTACTTCCCCCAACATTTACGCCAGCTTCATCATCAAGACATCGGAGAATGATCTCACTGTATAATGAAAAAAGGCTTGGAGAGAGCATATTTATAATGAATACAAAGGACACAGCTTTTTCACTATATTTAGATGCTTTAAGTATCTACTTTACGTGGATCCCTTGTGGACTTAACGCCCATTCAAGGTTAAAAAGTGTCGCAAACCCCCCTCTTTTTTAATTTGATAAGAATTGTTGCCGTTTTTATTTTTACCAAGGTCAACTGACGATATGCTCTGGACTGCGTAGCCGAGTGGTGAGAACATCTGTGCAACGTTCAAAAGGACATCAGTTCGACACCGCTCCAGAGCACGCAGCTGTTTTGCAAAAGCACTTAATGAGATGCTAAAATAAGGGTAGCAGCTGACTCGAAGGTTATATATTCCTTCATTGCTTCCTGTTGTGTTGCATCTATGATTGCAGTGTACTGTGTGTTCTCACAATGTGTGCAATATAAAACATGAGGATTAAATATACATACTTCCGCATGTAACCTACCTCTGGTCGTTCTTCAGAAAAATTCGTAGACGGTTTCCACCAGACAGTTCCTCCACGAAAGTGTGTGGCGTTGATGGCAGTAATGAAGAGATTGGTGTTGAAGAGAATTAAAGATAGTAGGACTTTCATATAACCGCAGGTTTTTCGACTATTGCAGAACAAGATCATGTTTTCAGATGGATCATGATACATGAACACTAAGGAACGATTCCAATAGTACAAGAACTTATTTTAAGTAAGATTTAATCACTTGGCTGTTGTATAACACAAATATTTGGTAAGAATAGCACAGTGGATTGTCGACTGTAGCCAAGTGGTAAGAGCCCTAGTTCGACGTTCGATAGGGCACCGGTTTGACACAGTTCAAGAGCATGTGGCTGTGTCTTTGACAAGACACCAAGCATGTTATCGATTGTGGAGTGGCGCCCTTCGACAAAAGCCCTTGATTTTTCTCATGGTTACAAACAGTACGCTGCTCTAGAAAGAGACGTCTGCAACTCTTCGTATGGCTATGGTCTACTGAAATTTATAGTTATATCAGATTGATTTGGATCAAAAGAGTCCTCAAAGCTTTACCTTATGGAGACAGTTTGCTATGCTCATTGCTCACACGTGATTACCATACTATCAACGCTTCATTGAATCTGCTTTATGTCGGTGCAAGAACCAAAACAGTTTTTCATTTTATCATTACTGACCTATTTCTATAACTTCTAAACTTCTGAAAATCTTTTGAAGCTAATTTGTTTTATCTTGTCGAAAAGAACTTTACATAACTACCTAAAATGTGAAAACTATTTTCTAAACCATGTGGCTTCTTTTTCAATGCGCTACTTTGTAATTAACTTATAAAATTATAATCTTTTTGCTATATAAAATAAGTTATTTACTGTAAACAATAAAGTTTGCAAAATGAAAATATTCTTTATGAGATAAGTTTACTTCGAATTGATACTTAGCTTTTGGTATATCTTTGTTCAATCAATAAAACAAAAAAACTGGCAACAAATTATTTTCTTGTGTTGTAGATTTGGAAAATTAATTCTTGAGATATTGTATCTGATGCTCTTTCTATCAGGAGCCTACTTAAATACTTCTTTTAAAAAAACTCAAACATGAGTAAAAAAATAAATTTGAATTTTAGAAAAATTTCGGAACAATTATTGAAAGTTATTGTTTCATTGACTCCATCGTAGTCAAGAATTGTCTTGAAATACAAATAAAAGTTTAAAAATTTTCTAAAACTTCATTCTTTCCGATACAAAAACTACAAATCAAAGCTACTTTGTGGAATCATTTAAATAATTAATAATTTTAATTCAACACAACTCTTCAATAAGTGATACTACTGTACTTTATGGTTTATGCAAAAACAAGCAAATTATGTAATGACCACAAAATTTGACACTTTGTAAATACGATGATTTATCATTCCACAGTATTCCATGTTTGCTGTAACTCGTCGAAGCGAAAAATTCTTTCATTATTCAATAATGATGATAAATTAATCATTTGAAGACATGCTATATTGCAAGCGGTATTGTAAATCATTAAATTTCAACACTTTAGAATTGCTAACACTGCTGCTGAGGCATATTTGATACACGCTGAAAATATTTACCAACTCCAAAACTAAAGACATGAGCGATTATCACGAAGCGTAGAAAAACCTCTGATGCAATGAAACCTGCACCGCCTGGAACTCGAAGTTTAAGTTTGACAAAAATTTATGTTACGCTTCTTCAGCTTAGGCAGGAAAAACATGCTTTTCGGAAAATTCTACGTTAATCTGATGTTTGTGGACGCTAAAGAGAAAGTTCGGTTAAAGTTATTTGGTGAAATATTTTTGTACTTCTTATACGCTTGAGAAAGCAACGCAAAGCCAGGAACATAAAATGACTTTCTGCTTTGCTGAGCAGTGAAAAACTATAGCAAACTTGTTAAAACGAAAGTTTTAATTTACACAAAATTCGCTTGAAGATGGCGGCCATGTTTCACCATGCCACGCGTCACTTTCGTGATGAAGTTGTGAAGCCTGGACCTATCCCTGTATAACTTAGTTATGTTTTAGTGAACTTGAAGCTAGTTGTATATTATTCTATATGATTCAAACCGACAAAATAACATCAACATACACCTAATTCACAAAGTAAACAACAGAGGATCTTGGAAACTTTTCATGCAAGTGGAAGTCAATGCTTGGAATCAAGTGTGACAATAAAAGAAGAAGAAGAAGATATTATTCTAAATATTTTTTTTTCATAAATGCTTTCAAAACACAAAACATGCTAAAATATTAATCTGCGCTTACTACTACTACATTATACCACCAAAATCGACTGAAATGCTTTTTTATTCATGAAATTAATTTTATTTTTATTACAGTAATACAGTATTTGTTTAGCAACATGGTGACCAATAACATCTCCAAACGTGGTAACTAATTGTAACCTACTGAGCTTTCTTCTGTTGTTAGCTTGGTCAAAATAATCAGACAAGACCAATTAGACACAAGGTCATTAAGACTAGTTTTTTGTGTGATGTTCAAATGTTTATTGTTTATTTTTATGCAACTTACCAATTCACCGAACGACAGTGACCGAAGACGGTTATTAGCATTTTTTTAATGAATAACAAAAGTTAGAAAATTACTTAAATGTAAACAGAAATTTGAAATTGCGTAACTTAACGATTTTGATGTAAATTTTCAGAAACAAAGTTTCATCACAGAAGAGCATACTGCAAGAGGAAGTGAAATGGTTTTTGTTTAGTTCTCTTTTTGGAATTCGCACAAAACGTCGTTTCAAGTGTCGTTTTTATTATTTCGAAAAACTGTTGTTTAATAAATTGTCGATCGATGAACTGTCTTAGCAAATAGAAACAATCCATGCTTTTAATGCTGTTGCTAACTAACGTTACGAAAAACGATCACCGATCACTAAGCCATCCAATACAATACAGCAACTGTTGCTTTAAGGAATCTGCCGCATGCAAATTATACCACTAACTTATATCTCAATTTTTTTCAAAAGACATTCAATTTTTTTTATTTTATTCAAGAAAACAGGCCATCAATTCCACTAATGAATAATAGATCTATTTGTTTTGAAAGGAAAGTTGATCATTTTCTTAGTTGATAAAAATATTTGCGATAAAGTATTAAAAATTGTGTAATAAAATTGAAAAAATAAAAGTATTGCTTTTGCCAAACGGCTTTGTAAATAACGTGATTAATTCACATTAACTCACGTTGACATAGGATAAGGATATTATTCCACCAAGTATGGAATAAATATCTTTTAGGCCATATAAGTTTTTAGATATTTTGTTAACGCGCTGCAAATTTTTTTGTATTTTTTTTTTGCTTGTGTATCTTTTATTCTTATATCTTGATCTTGATATGGATATCATATTTGGAAAATGAATTTCTTGTGCTTTCCAGCAATGTATAGTTTGCAGAGGTTTATATGTATCTCTTTCAAGCTATTAACACTTATGCGAACTTCGTATATATATATTTTTTTATTTGAACAGTAGTGCACCCTTAATGCATATACAATAATAATTGTAATTATTATTATAAAATTGCATTCAACAAAAAAAGGTTAGGGCTACCAATAATAATTTACAAACATTTCCCGAAACATTACAAAAATGTTCAAGTCGAAATTGTTTGTTTGGTGGACCACAGTACAACTGGGACAATTAAAACGATTCGTACAGCTGAGAAGGCTTTTGGAAGACAAGGGATGACTCTCATATAGTCTCATAGTCGTGGTGTCGTCTCATGGGTTCGATGCTTTGGTGAGTTGTTGAAATAACTTTACAAAGTGACATTGAATCGTGCTTCTGTTTGGTATTTTGCTCATCGCAACTACGTAATCCACACAATATGTAATATTACATCTTGCATGAGCTGAAAACTGCAGATCAAAAACGTCGCATCACTGAAAATATAAATAGTGACTTGAGGAGCCACGTGATTTTGTTGCTTGGTATCCTGAGCCATACCGTGCGTCATCGAGTGGACCTAAGCGCTAAATAGAAGAAATAGTGAAATATCTGACTAAGAACAGAGGCCTACTGTAAAGATGCACAAAGTTTTGATATAAAGCCGAATGCAGTCCGACCATGCATATACCTCGCAATGCGTGCAATACATTTTTCCCGATTTTAAATATTCCGTCATCATTATAATTTCCGTCCTCTCGTTGAGGTTGAAGGCAATGATGCACCAAGTTTCTCTGTTGTGAGATTTTTCTATTGCAGTTCTGTAATTAAGTCCTGACCAGTCTTCAATATCATTAGTCCAAATTCTTGGTGGTCTGCCCCTATTTCGTTTGCCGTTAATTTTTCCTTCTAGTAGTTGTCTTTGAATAGAATTATTGCGAATCATGTGATCAAAATATTTCAAATTTCTTGATTTAATTGTTTGTAGAATTTTCATGTTGGTTTGTACTCTAGATAGTACATCTTTGTGATTTTATCCTTCCATGAAAAATAACAATTTCCATTAAATATCTCAAGCTTTAAATATTTCAAGTTTTTAATGTATTGAAAGCAGTGACGTAATTGGAGGTATCTATCTTTGGTTGAAAGTGTGAAAGATCCATGACTAAACCTATTTGTTGATTGATACAGTTACTTGCTCTGGGATAAAACTTTCAAAAACGGCATCATGTGATCGATTGCCAAATGCCTTGATAGCGTACAAAAGGATTTTGTTTTTATGGAATAAGAATTCGAAAACAAATTCAAGAAAACCTGAATACTAAAACAATTGGATGCATATTAAGTTTATTTCCTTTTTAACAGTAGCCGCAGCTCATCCGATAAAGTCGGAAGAAAAAGTCAAAACATATGAATAGTTTTCATTGCTTTACTAACATTTTGCTCACCGATACAATATGCATCAACAGAACGAATAGCATAGAATAGTGGGATGACTGTTTTTGTCGACAGTGGAACTGCCGCGCTATGAAAAGAGCGGTTCTCGTGAGGTTTTGTGCTAATCGTTCCAGGTCGAGGTTCGGTTTCGACAGTTTTCGTTCCGCATTTTTATGATGCTACTAACAGGGGGACCGCGTGAAGAGGACTGTTCTTCCCCCAAATAGTATGCGTGGTCTGCGTGAACTGGATAACAAATCAATTTAGTGGCTGCCCGACACCTGCCCAAACATCTAGCATTCTAGAGTCTAGACCGAGTCGCCGCCACTGCCCAAGGGTGGTAAAAGGCAAAGCCCCTCGACCCCAAGAGTGGCGAAAAACCACCGCAACAGCTTTAAAGTCAACAAACCTTGCTCCATGATTAATGTTCGAACTTGTGCGAATGAGAAAAGGCAAGTTTTGTACGTGTCATCAAACGTTTTTCTCATTTAAAGCTGTCAGTTGCTCAGCGTTGAAAGGTGCTAATCGGGTCATTAACTCTTGAAAATGCTGAAGATAAAATAAGTTGCAGAAGTTGTTTTCAACAGTTTTGTGCTAGTTTTGTAATCTCTGGCGCCAGTAGTAAATCCCATATTGATGCCTAGGTGGCGATATAGTTCTCTACATGTAAATTCTAGAAAACGTCATAACATCGTTAAGTATACGTTTCGATTCATTACTTTACAAAAAGTATTTTACAATTTTTTTTATTTTACAATAAATAATTCATTATTTATTTTAAAAAAGCTACAACAGGTTTATTTAAAAAAAAAATCTTGTTCTACGACTTATAATGCTCAACGATTCTTTTCAAATCAATCTTTGCCAAAAAAACGTCGTATAAAAAGTTGGTTACTTCTAGTAGCCACTTTTTACAAACGAATTGGAAATGTTTTGATAATTATTATATACGCAGTTTAATTGATCCATGCGGTATTAAACTGGGAGAAATTTATGACGAAAAGTCGAAACTCATTTCTCAAATATTAATTGCTGCTAATCACTGCAAACTTTTATCGTTTTAGTTGAGATAGGGAACGTTCAAATATTACGTAACGCCTTCGAGGGGGAGGGGGGGGTTTATGCAAAGCGTTACGTTAGCGTCACATCGGGGGGGAGGGGGTTCAAGCAAAACGTTACGTAACGCTTTCGAGTACGGAATGGTAGTTTTTTGTGCTAAATTTGTAGTGAAAAAGCGTTACATGGGGAAGGGGGAAATTGAAAAAAGCGTTACGTTGGCGTTACATGGGGGAGGGGGGGGTCAAAAATTCGAAAAAAAAGCGTTACGTAATATCTGAACGTTCCCATATGGCGGACGTGAAGCTCTGTGTTATTAAATTTAAAAACTCCTTGTAATTTTTCGATTTGTATTAAAAACCTCCGCAGACAGCAAATCTATCGCTTTTTACATTCATTAAATGTCTACGTTGAATCAGTGTAATAAAACGACCGATTTTCTATCTGGGTCTCAGCAAGTGTTGGAACATCGAATAGCTAGAAGTCATGTGGCGCTGTTTGAATTCGATCGTTCAACATTATTTGCCAGATAACTTTAATTAAAGTTCTAAAATAGGAGCTTTGAACATTAACATTCCTATGAAAGCAAATTCAAAACGTTAATACATAAATACAACGTTACCAAACGTTGTGTCACTGCATTCTGACGTCTACAAAGTGAAACAACATTTTTAGACTTGGATATTAAAGCTGGAAAACCCCGCATTGTGCGGGGTTAAGGTGGTTCCATATTAGACAACAGGTGCCCGAGTTAAAATGACGTCATTGTGGAGTTAGCTTTTGGTTTGCTCCGAAAGAAACAAGGTCGGTGCAACTAGCGGAATTGAAAATCTTTAAACTAAAACCGAGAGCTTGAAACACTTAAATCGCAAATGTTTGAAGTTGATGTTTAGCCACAATTTTAGTAAGCTCACAAATCCTGAAATAAAACACGGTTTTAAAGACATGAATTATGCACGTCAAACTTGGATGGTGCAGCCGGTTAATGTTTGTTTTTATATAGCGCTGTATCCATCACCAAAAAAAATGCATGACTATCTCAAAACAAAGTCCTGAACCCCACTTTGCACTTCACCGGGGAGGCAGCACAATTGAACAAATGTCTTCTTTTAACTATCTTGGTTCTCTCTTAACAGCGGACGCACGATGTAAAAAAGAGATACGAAGAAGAATAGGATAAGCCAAAGACGCATTTAATAGACTACGATCTATTCTATTGGATCGCAAACTTTCTATTCCTCTGAAGGTGCGACTTCTCAAAGTGTTGGTGTGGTCTGTTCTCCAGTATGGTTGTGAAACATGGACCTTCAACACAGAAACTAGGTGTAACATTGAAGCAGCTGAAATGTGGTTTTACAGAAGAATGCTCAGGATTTCATATACTGATCACACCACAAATGCAGAAGTTTTAAACCAGGTACATCAAGATCAGGAACTATTGAACAACATAACTCAAAGGCAACTCAGATTTCTCGGTAAAAAAAAAAACAAAAAACGGTCATATCATCACAAAAGAAGAATTCGAAAATCTTTATCAAGCGGCCGCCTTCTCGGGAGACGTCTTGTGGCTGAACGTTGTGGCATCAACACAATGACTTGTGGTGGAGGAGACAGTGGGAATCCAAACCTGACCAAGGCAAGACGGTCAGTGCCCACTGCCTGTCCGGATTTTCAAATTCCTGGACCCGGCGCCCGGAGCTCCTGGATCACGCGGACCGAGTATTTGCGTACAAAGCTAGATTGAATCTAATGCCACTTGAATCAAAACCAAGCCATGGCCGCCGTTACCTACCTTCCATGTGTCGTGCGTGTGGGAAAGCGGAAGAGACTCTCCCCCACATATTGAATCACTGCCCTACCGTGATGACTGTCATCACGGAACGACACAATTCGGTATTAAGGGAGATCGTGGGGCACGTGCCTGCCGAATGGCAACCCGGGCTTTCCATAGATAGTACGGTTCCACAGCACGTGGAAGCGGGCGGTGCCGATCTGCGTCCTGACATCGTCCTGCAACGCCCTGACGGTGTCACGGTCGTATGTGACGTCACATGTCCGTTCGACAACGGCGCGGATTCTCTTCGAAAAGCCGCCGACAGGAAACACGACAAGTACGGCGAGTTATGTGTCAACATAAAGGAAGACAGGAAGCGCCCTTGCAGGGACGTCCTGTCACTTCCGTTCGTCGTAGGCTCCCTCGGGAGCTATGCCCCGATGAGCTCTCGAGCTCTGACGGCCTTGGGCGTTCCTACTCGTGGGGTAGCAGAGGTGGCTAGAAAAGTGGCTTCCCTCTCAATCAAAGGATCCTTCCGCGTCTGGAAAGCTTGGAACGCCGGGCTCACTTGTGGAGGGGCTACGTCAAGACGTTATAACCTTATAACAATATTGGCTTAAAATTGATCACCTTATGTCATCACCTTATTTCTATAAACCTGCGCCATTTCTTTTATATGATACTCCAGTCTCTTCAAAAACAACCATTCTAAAGTAAAAAGGAAGGAAATAAAATACCTCATGTACATTGTGACTTGAGACTGGTTTAATAGCAATTAAGCAATTTCAATCATCACTAGATTCTCTATGTACTAATCAATCAATTGTTTCGAACTGTCATACGCTGCTTTCGCCTTGTAACGCTGTTCTTGCCCGCTCGGATCAACATCGCTCCGCTTTCAATGCATTGATCAACACGATCCCCTGATCAACTCGATGCAGCCTCAAAACTTCTACCCCAATTTTCTATTTTTACCGGTAATGCAGTCTATCAGTGCCTCTGGTTTCGATCGCTAGCCTCCCCGACCCAGCTGGGCGAACCTGCCTCAACGTCTGGCCAGTGCACATCCGTGCTCGCCGAATGAAAGCTTACTCTTCTCCAGTGAGTATTAATTACACTCCCACCTATATATATATATATATTTTTTTTTGATTACAGTATATTGATTCATCGAGCCTCTGCTCCACATTTTTATTGATTATTCGTCTGCCACGAGAGCCAAATTATCCTTAAATGGTTCGACTCTCTTCCTCGTGGGAGACCCCAATTTTATCCGCTCTGCCTACTGGCAGACCGGGTATAAGAGTCAAAGTACCTGCGCGAGGACGCGTGAAGGAGACGTGGGCGCTGCCCGGCGGTCAATTACTGCCGGTTCCAGCGTCCACACACGACGGGTCGCCCGGTTCGTCGCAGGGCTTCTTTCTGGGCTATGCAGAAAGAGCCTGTCTCCCTGGCCCGCTCCGCCATTCTAAATTTGCGGACGGGCCATATAGTTTTTCGATCCACACTCTCCCTCCACAGGTACCTCGACTCCCCAGCCTGGCCCTCGCGACCTAAGCTGGTGGACTTAACCCTCCGGGTGCATCGTCACCCCATAAATCACGCCGCTCCCCGCCGCCGCGGGGTGTGGCAGGCCGGTTTCTGAAAGTCTTTGACCTGGCTATGTTTGTTTGTGCTCTCTCGCCGTGTCAATTATTTGTACCCGTGCGCTGTTGATGCAAATAAAACAGTTTAACACTTCTCGGTAAAAAAAAAAAAAAAAAACGGTCATATCATCATAAAAGAAGAATTCGAAAATCTTTATCAAGCGGCCGCCTTCTCGGGAGACGTCTTGTGGCAGGCAACGAACAACATTTGTATATAATTTTCAACGAAATACATCAATCAGCCAACCAAGAACACTTCAAGACATTGCACGACAAAGGTAACATTGGAAGAATTTACGAACTGAGCATCTAGTTCATCAAAGGCCGCATCGGCTATGATACTGTAGTAGTATCCATCACAGGATACGTTGCTCTTCAGCGCTTTACAAAGCAGACAATGTCAATGCAGCCGTATAGTGGCGCAACTGAGTAGCCTACATGATTATCCGAATCCATTCCGTTGCTCAGTGCCAAGCAGGAATTAGATTCAGTATCATTTTCAAAAAGTCTTTGGTATGACCCGACAGGGTATCGAACCCATGCCTACCGATTCAGAGGCGGATGCACTAACCACTAAGCTACAGGCATGGGGTAACCATGGGCCAATTAATTTTGAAAGCTAAATTTCCTTGAAAAGATAACGAAAACGGCAAATCAGAAAGGGAGTTCCAAAAAAAGGTCTTCACTCGTTTGATACACAGTAGTTTGATTATTTGATGGCTCAATGATGAAATCCAATCTTCAAACTTTTCTGTTGAGCCCAATATTGGTGGGCAGCACGTGTGTGTGTGGTTGCATGTGATAGGTAAAGCAATCTATCAATCAATATAATTATTCTCTATGGTCTCTATGGTTAAAACAATGATATTATAACATATGCACGTACTGTACAATGCTGCAGATCATTACTCCCACTAGGTGGTATTATAACTGTGTGTGTATTGTTGCCTTTTTATTTGTGTGTACATCGCCATATTTTGTACGGCGCTATAGAGCAATTAAACGATTTTGTTAATTTTTTGGCCAAATCGGGCTTAAAAATGGAAAATCATCACTTGCTGGCACGATAGGCAATCATGAAAACACAATGTATCAATAATTTCAAGTATTACTGTAGGGATGCAACAGTGTTATGGGAGGTTTGACTGCTGCGCCTCTGGGCCCACCTACTTTTAAAATGGTTCCTCCATGCCTGCTAAGCCATCGAGCCGGTTATGTAGAATTTATAACAGCAATATTAATAGTGAGGTTTAGAACCTTTACAATTGAAAGCTTTTGCACCAAGAGAATGATTTAAAGTAGCACTAATTGCTTTTGCAAATCATCAGAAAAACCTGGTGGCATTTAATTCCAGGATTTCATCAAGTAATCGCTGACATGGAATTCTAAGGTATCTACTTATCTGGATATACCAAATATAAGTTAGTTATTAATCACTTAGAGACTTTGACAGCCTGTTTCACTTTTAATGGGATTTTCAGAAGGTTTTTGTTTAATTTCAAATAAATTGTATTTTTGTATTTTTATAGTGAAAGTAAAAGTGGCCCCACACTTGATTCATGTTTCGGATATGAGAAGATAAGATTCTCATTGTACTAAGCCTTCGGCACTAAGGAGAGTAGGGTGGCCAGTTCTTTTCTCTCGGCCGCCTTTCCTGCAGCAACTATGCCTACCCAATTTATCACACCCTGGGTAGAGGTGAGCGGTGTTTTTAACAACCAGCTGAAGCCGTGAGTCGAACCAGGTTTGCATTATTGGAAAGCCAACGCCTTATCCGTTACACCAGCCCGTTGCGCCATCTCACCGAGAGTAGCCTATTTACTGTTTAACTGCCTAGAATCCTAGATAAATAAAGGATATTGAACTTACTGGAATATGCTATATTTAGGCTTACCATACGGCCTGTTTTACCCGGGTTAGTCATTCTTTTAAGGCTCTGTCCTAGCGTACCGGTCAGCCAACCAAAAAGTCCCGGTTAAGCATTTAGTCAGCCATACATGGCCCTAATGTTGCCAGATGTGGCATTTTGCTCTCAATTTGAAGTGTGTTTTAGACAAAAAATTTTAATTGGAAAAATCTTCAGATTCTGGAAATCTGAAATGGGACATGAGATCTCTTTTAGAAAAATCGATGTCCCGTTGCTCTAAAGCGTCACGGTTTCAGTTTCAAAAATATGGTATGCTTAACAATTTATAAACATCCTCACGTATTTTTTAACAGCATCCTCACGTCCGTGATTCTTTTTGGCACATGGAAAATTATGATGCGCAGTATTATGCAAAAGCTTGAGGCTACTTCTAATATTTAGAACTTGAAAAAAAATGTGTGAATTATTGTACTTTGGAGTTGTTTGCCATTTCATAAAAAAAGATTTATAATTTCACATGGAAAGGTAGTATGCAGTCAACACCTCTTTTGCTACTTCAACCCACTCAATCATGTATTTGCTGCTATTTTTGTTCAACGTCAAGTGGACTGTTGGACACCACTCACTGAACCATCAAAGATTTTACGAGGACCAGAGCTAAGAGTCCTAAAGTCCCGACGATCAATATGTTAACGGTAGATCTGGGGTTTAGCCAGAAGGGACCTGGGGGGAAATTGCTCCTCCAAAAAACAATATTGATTTTTACATTAAACACAAGTTTTTTTTGGACTATAAAAAACATTTTTTTGAAAATTCCTGTTCAAAGTAATTGAAGTGATTGACTAGTTCATATCCATAAGTTTAAATACTCTATCCAATGTGATCACTTTTAGTAGCCTAAACAAATTTCAAATTCGTGTGTGAAATTGCATTAGTAGAGTTAAGTGTAATGTGTAGGGGAGACCGGGGCTAAAAGTAACAGGGGTAAGTTGTAACACTATCATTTTCTCCCCAACTAAACAGAAAAATATATTTTGCTATAGCGCCCTCTATCAAGTGTATTGTAGCTAAGTTACAGAGAAACCCTCGTTTTAATATCTCTCTGTACAGTTGAGTTGTAACGAAAAGCATTTTTTGCCTACTGAAAGTAAAATTTTAGAAAAATAAACTTGTAGTTACTACGACAAGAAAAAGTAAGCTAGAGGGCTGGTCTTTTTTTTTTTATATAACCATTTACTTAGGGATTTAAAAAATTAAAGTTGGCCAAAAATATGTGGCATTTTATTGGTGAAATATCGAACAGTTTATGGCTAACTGCTATTGGGGCAAGATGTAACAAGAGCTGTGTTATGTTCTTTGGCAGTAAATGTACTAGATTACTTGGTAACTGTTACAATTATGCGTAATTATATAGCAAGGGCAACAAGCTTTAATAAACACAATGTTCAGTTGTATTTCAACAAACTTGGTGAAGTTTTGAATCGTTACAAATTTAAAGCCTCTGACATTTGGAATTTGGATAAGACAGGGGTCACAACTGTGCAAAAGCCCCGTAAAGTTGTGGCTCGAAAAGGCAGCAGACAAGTTGGTGCTATTACTTCAAGGAAAAGGGGAGAATTGGTGACTGTTTGTCAAGCAGTTAATGCCACCGGCAATAATGTGCCGCCAATATTGATTTTTCCTAGAAAAATGTATAGGGACTGGTTAATCGTGGGGGACCACTTGGCTGCATTGGTGTAGCAAATGGTTCAGGATGGATGCAGAAAGCTCAATTCTTGGAGTTTATGCATCACTTTATTAAGCATGTGCGACCCAGTAAAGAAACCCCTGTTTTGCTACTGCTAGACAACTATTCTGCACATTTGTCTATTTCTGTACTAAACTTAGCCAAAGAAAATTGGCTTGTGTTTCTGTCTTTTCCTTCGCACACTACCCATAAACTTCAGCCTCTGGATGTTTCAGTTTATGGGCCTCTTAAGAAATATCTTGCTAGTGCACAGGATAATTCGATAAAAAATGATCCTGGTGAAGTAATGTCAATTTATCATCTGCCAGCCATTCTTAATGAAGCTTTACCAAGAGTCAACACCCCAATCAATATCACGAATGGGTTTAAGAAAACTGGCATTATGCCTTTTAATCCAAATATCTTTGAAGATCATGAGTTTGCTTCTGCTTCTGTTACTGATAGAGATGACCCTATCCATGGCAATGCTGCCCCTGCTCTACCTATCATCACAGATGAAAATACTTCCACTGAGATAACAAGTCATGAACAATCCTGTATCACTCCAAGTAAGGATGTTTCTACTAATCAACCTTCAGTTGCAACACCTTCTACCTCTTTTCGTTCAAGTAAAACACCAAGTCCTTCTGTTTCTTTGAGTGCTGGTTCAGCAGTGTTTTCTCCTATCCAAGTAATGGGAGGACTGCCTAAGGCTGTACCTAGAAAAGTTGGGGCAAAGAAACCCAAACTATGCAGTCTGCAATCTTGACAGACACACCAGAAAGAGAAGCTTGAAGAGAGCAACATGCTTCCAAATTCAAGCACACAAAGAAGCGAAAGCTTACTTTTGAAAAGAAAAAGAAACAAGGCTGCTCGAAGAAAACCGAATGGTATTGTTTGGTGTGCTCCGAAGCGTATTCGAACAGTAGACCTGGAGAAAACTGGGTCAGGTGCGAAAAGTGCCATGGTTGGTCGCATTCTCAATGTACCGAGGGATTGCCAAAGTATTATTGTCACCTTTGTGAGGAGTAAAGGAAAAATGCGAATTTTTGAAATGCCTATTATATTGTGTGCAGTTTTGCTTCAGTGTGTACTTTCTGGTGAACATTTTCAGACCTTGAGGAGTGAATAAACCTTTCTTGAGCAAAAGTGAATGTTCAGTAAAGTGTTTGCTATTTATTAGCAGCAAAAATATTCTGTTACAACTTTCCCCTGCCTGTATTACAACTTGCCCCAGATCCGGGGCAAGTTGTAACGCCCGATTGAAATTTTTCTAGGCCAATTTTCTCAAAATCCTTAATAGATATCACAGGGCTTTAGGTGGAATAATATGCGTAAATAGTCTACCTACACAACTAATCTCCAAAAAATTCGCTCAGACTTGTTTTTACAGACATATAATAAATAATTTAAAAAATGTTACAACTAGCCCCGGTCTCCCCTACATCTTTTTAACTTGTTTGCCATAAAGTGGCAATTCGGCGAACTCCATTTATGTGCTCAAGTTCGTTAGATTACCTCGCAACTGCCCTAGAGTCAGAGATGGGGACAAACGTTTCAGGAAAAAAGATTTTTAATAAGACGTGATTTAGCCTAGATCAATTTCACGGAAACTTAACGCTAAATTTGCAGAGATGCAATGCAACCCAACTTTTATTCTAATGCACAACGAGAGCCGTCGAGAGAATAATTAATTTGGGCCGGGTACCAATTACACCGGGTACCAACACGATGTCAACGCTACTGTGCACAACCATTGGAGTAGGCTCAGTAAAGCAGGTAGAGCAGGGATACTCAACTGGCGGACCGCGGTCCGAATCCGGACCTTCTGGGTGTTGATGGTGGACCTTGAGCTTTTGGAAGAATAACCTCATTGCCACGTTTCAGGGCTTTTTTTTACAGATTTCTACTGGGAGAAAGCAATTTTTACTCTGATTATCCTAGTTGTTGGGGGGGGGGCTTCGACTCCTAGACTCTCCAACACTTTCTCAGAAATCTAATTCGAGTTACATTTTACCTAAAAAAGTAGTTTGGTACAGATAGTTTAACTTTCGTAGTTGCGTATGAAATAACTTATTCACCGGACCGCTAAAAATATTCAACTTGTCAAACTGGACCTTTGTTAAGGTTAGTTGAGTAACCCTGAGATAGAGCAAAGTAGAGAGAACTTGCAGAAAGAGAAAGATGCCACAATATGCGTGGTTGAGCAAATAACCCGGTGCCCTAGCGAAATGTGCTGAGCTTGTTTTCGCAAACTAGATGTGTGGGGTACAGGGCCACAATTTTAGCTATTATCATGGTTTTAGAAGGATTTAAGAGTTTTGTTCACTGGTCGTAAGTTTGAAATTTAATTGTCTAAGAATAATTTTGAAGAGATTGGATTTAACTAACATGATAAATACGTTCTTCTGGTGCAAAATAACTTATGCTGAACTATCCTTAGGTGTATAAGGTGATAATCTGCTATTATTCCGACATTTCGTCAATCAGATAGGACCGACTTCTTCAGGGGACTAGACCAGGTAGGGATTACCTGTAGCGACAGCGTGGCAAAACACTGAATAGCGTAGCTTACATCATGCGATTTAACTAAATGCTTGGTGAGCACTGAGCAGTCTGATTCAGTTTTTACAGACAGAAGGTGAAAAGACGCAGGGGTGTGGAGTTAAAAAAATATACAACTCCGACTCCGCGACTCCGACTCCACAGCCATGACAGGACTGTAGAATCGGGCGAAAAGTATACGACTCCGACTCCTTCGTTTATATTTGGTCGACTCCGTCCCCGGACAGGCCAAAATCTCTCCGACTTCTCGACTTCGACTCTACAGCTCTGTGCAAGCGTGCAACCGTGCAGCATACATCCATTCCCTCACTGCTGAGTGCTAAGCAGGAATGAAATGAAATTTAGTAACAGTTTTTAAAAGGCCTTTGAAAACACAACATTACTTTCTAAATACGACACAATCTTTATTTACAAATTTAAGTAGACTATAATCCAAATACCGGACAACAACGCTTGTGTTGCAGTCCGCAAAGTTAATAAGGCATATGCAGCTAATAAGGCCCGGCCAGTAATAAGGCCCACCTCTTGGATTTCCGTTGTTACAAATCTTTTAAACAAAATTGGAAGCTCTGATTGCTGCTATGGTGAATTGAGACTAACTGGTAAAGTTTCACAGCCTAAAGTTGAGAACTTTTTGAGTTACGGAAAGTTGAAGTTTGGGGGGACTGAAAATGAGTGGTTTTATTAATTTTCACATATTTTAGACTGCTCTGCAGTTAACAAACCGCTTTGACTTACGTTTTTTTGCATTTTATGTGAAAGATATGTGCATGCTGATGCAGTAAAACCAATAAATTTCAACTTTTTTTCTAATTAAAGCAAGACTGATAATGATGATCAGACTAGGCTAATTTTGGTAATGAGGCCCATGGGCCCCTGGGGTAACGTTGTGCACTAGGGTGGAGTGAAAAAAACTTTTTATAAAATTTTTATTAGCTCGGGGTTGGAAAACTTGCAAATTACTACTAAAACTAATTGTGCAAAATTAAAATGTAATCTGACGAAAGTTTGATCTGCCACCAGCCACTTGAAAATTTACTATTGGGCCATTCCGTGTCAATTCACACAGTCAAGAAATTCAACCTCTTCAATTTTTCTTAAATTTTACACACCTTTTCATTATCTTATATGATGAACACCTGCAAAATTTGAGTGAAATTTATTGAGAAACACGAGAGTTATAAAGCATTTAGTTTGGGGGGTCTGCCGAGGGGGCACAATTTTTTTTATTTTTGGCCATGTTTGAGGTCCTATTACTGCTTAAGTAAATTAGGCAAGAACCTAATTTTTTTACAGGTGATAATAATTCTGCCAAATATTGAAAAAACAACACCGTTCACATTCCCACTTTAAAAGGTCAAAGGTCATAGACATCCAAATGTGGCCGTTTCCAGCTCTCGGTTAAAATTTTCAAAAATTTCAAAACCTTGCTAAGACCCTATTTTTGATTGGTTTTGGCTGAAATTTAGTAGAAATGTTGTTTACAAGATTCTCTATGAAATTTCAGAGTAAATTTTTACTGGGGTCATGGGTAATCGGGATATTAAAAGGACCTCTTTTTTGCTTTTTGTAATTTTGACCAATGTTTCACATTAAATACCTCCCAACCCCTTTAATATTTTGTACTGAAATTTTTTCAGTTCATAGAGAATCCTGTAAACAACATTTCTACTAAATGTCAGCCAAAACTAATCAAAAATAGGGTCTTGGAACGGTTTTAACATTTTAGAAAATTTTAGCCGAGAGCTGGAAAGGGCCACATTTGGATGTCTTTGACGTCTGACCTTTTAGAGTGACAATGTGAACGGTGTTGTTTTTTCAATACTTGTCAGCAGTACTATCACCTGTAAAAAAATTAGGTTCTTACCTAATTTACTTAAGCAGTAATAGGACCTCAAACAAGGCCAAAAATTAAAAAAAATTGTGCCCCCTCGGCAGACCCCCCAAACTAAATGCTTTATAACTCTCGTGTTTCTCAATAAATTTCACTCAAATTTTGCAGGTGTTCATCATATAAGATAATGAAAAGGTGTGTAAAATTTAAGAAAAATTGAAGAGGTTGAATTTCTTGACTGTGTGAATTCACACCGAATGGCCCAATGGTAAATTTTCAAGGGGCTGGTGGCAGATTAAGCTCTTGTCAGATTACATTCTAATTTTGCTCAACTAGTTTTAGTAGTAATTGGCAAGTTTTCCAACCCCAAGCTAATAAAAATTTTATAAAAAGTTTTTTCACTCCACCCTATTGTGCACCCCTGGTTAAGAAAGTGGGGGTTAAAGACTTGAGTGACCTAAACAATTCTTGTTACACCATTAATCCAATTTGTTATTGCAATGGAAATATCATAATTTCAGAATCAAAATACTTTATCATCCCTACCATATCTAAAAACACCATGTCGCCTTTTAAAAAATGGAGCATGGGGCGGGGGAGGGAATAGTTGTCTCTGTGTATTTGATTAATAGTTATGTGCCTGTGTTGTCGATTAGAATTTGTTTTGTGGTGTGGTTATAGTAAAAATACACCTTTTCCATCACTTTTGGTGCTAATTCAAACCGGGCCTTATTCACAACACGTGCATCTAATAAGGCCCGCTTGAGATTTTTTTTATTTTTTTAATATTTTACAACCCCTTTTTACTTAGAAACTTGTTTCATAGATATGTTGTTTAGATAGACCCAAAGTATCCTCATTCCAAGTTTCGTTCAAAATTATGCAGTATTTAGAAAAATATTGAGGTTTGAAAATTAGCGGGCCTTATTAGCTGCAGGTGCCTTATCTAAATCTTAAAAAATATTGTTAAAACAAGCTTATGATAGGCGTTTGTGATTTTGTCATTATAGTGAGTTATCGTCGAGTTTGCTATCATTTACTGTGAAGCTTTTCCATTTAATGTTTTCCTTTATAAAAAGACTCAGCCTACTAAGTTCCTTTAAAAACTTTACGCGTTTCAAACGTTGATATATATTTGCTGTGAGATTCACTTTTTGATTTTGCTATTAAAGGAAATGGTTATTATTGACACAAGCAGAGTTACGATTCTCTGTTGGACAAGCAATGGCTGCTTTGTCGCTTGAAAAGAGGCACTCGAGTGCCCCTGTTGACATAGCGACGCCATTGTTATTCGTCACAGGTGAAAGAACATTGTTCGCCAAGGCTATTGTTACAACATAACTCGTGGACTGAAATGACAATGCTTTGTTGGTAGACCTTCAGGCTCGTCGCATTGGCAGAACAATAGTGTAACAACACTACAGTATTATCAATAGTCTTTAAACTATTAAATCATTACCATATCTTGCGTTTAATTAGCTGGATTTAATAGAATTGAGGAGAGCAGTTTGGTGTAGCTCCAAGACTTCATCTCGACGTCAGAATGCATCGCACATATCAACCAATTCTACCCAGCCATAACAAGCTGCTACAACAAAGATGGGATACGACGTACTACACAGAGCACAGACAAAAGGTAGGCCACTGCATTTGTTTACGAGCGGTTATAGTTTTGTAAAAAGTTGCGTATTCATATTGCAAGCACTCTGTAAAAAGAAATGACAATGCTTATCACTGCAGCTGCAGTGATAGGCTACCTATTGTTTCTTTATACAGCTCCTTGTCTGCACTATAGCCTACCTGCTTGGCATTTTAATGCAAAAACCTTAGTTAAAATAACTTTGGTAAAATTCACATGTGTAGGCCTAATGCTGAGACATTCTGGTATATCAACTGAATTATGAGCATAACAAACAAGTGTTTTTTTCTATGCCAATGCTATTGAAACTGTAAAACCCTCTTGTAGTAACGTTGACAAGGGTTCCAGGAAATACTTTTGGACCTGGGCCAGGCAGTGGCGTAGCTAGGGAATGTGCCGCCCGGGGCGGATTCAGATTTTGCCGCCCCTTCAAGAAAAAGCATGTGAAAATGAAATGCGTTTATTTATCAGCACTGCAATACGCAACATGCTATTTTCAATTTGCGGTGTAAAGTCAGACGAACGTACCATTATCAGTAGCGTAGCCAGGAATTGTGAAAGGAAGAGGTTTTGACGGCCGGCGGACGAAGCCCGACGGCGTACTCGCCGAAGGACACTTATCGGCGGGGGGTCTGGGGGGCCTCCCCCAGAAAATTTTGAAAAATTACTTTGAATTTGGTGCATTCTGAGAGCATTTTCAACAAAAATGTGGGTATGAATATTCCTGTAAAATGGTGCTGTCCGGTAGCATAGCAAAAGAATAAGATCATGTTTTCTTCGGCATTTTTCGAAAATAAAGCTGAAGTCTTTATGTTTTCTTGTTGCTAATTCCTGACTGAGATATTTGAATGTTTGGTATTGGCAAAACTAGCTCTTTTAATGCAGTTTCGTTTAAAATTAGGCAAACTTTTTTTTAGAAACATAGGTTGATTGCTTTTTTTTGCGAAGTTATTACAGTTTTATTATTTATCAATTTTCTCCTTAGTTGATCCAAAAAACGATCTTATTACTTTTATGTTTTAAAGTTAACCCGAAGTCCCGAAGTTTAAAAAATGTAACGTCATAGACGTCATACATCTTAATGAGTGTCAGACAAAAAGCTTTGAGACAAAGAAGTTATTTTATTTCTGATATATTCAAGTTTTGTATAACGAATCACTGGAATCGGGTATAGGCTGTAAAAGGTTAGTGCAATTTTTCACAGCTGTAGATATTGCGGTGTTTCCATCGACTGCACGAGTTAGCTGGATACCATGGATACTGAACAGTTGTAGAGCGGTCACACTCTGCTATATGAATGATGAAAGGTCATTCGAATTATAAAGCATAATATGACACACAAGTTCTTACTCATTTTAAAAGATAAAGCACCAGAATTGCTTTAACATGTCGAATTAGTAAAATCATGCTTACAGCTAACAGCTATGAAAAATTCATCAACACAAGCAATAAGAATGCAAAAAATCATTGATACTGATGAAACTAAAGGGAAAAAGGAAGTCGACGAACCTTTTCACACATCTTGTTAATGACATCCTCAACAGTTGGGACCAATTTTCTATACAGATTAAGCAAAGCCAAACCATTTAATCGGTTTTCAGAGGTTGAATTTCTTAAATAAGTTTAAGTCTTCGAAGAGCAGAAAAAGATCTTTCATTGGTGCAAGTGGTAGGCTAACTGGAAGAGTAGCCAGAATGCGGAGTAAAATATTAATTAGATTAATTATTTCCTATAGATGTTTGCTGGTACACCCCTTCATTTTCTTTGAATTAAAATATTAATGTTTGGAAGCGTTGACTGCGGGCAAAATGGCAATGCACTTACAGCACTTTTTGGCAAGCCGGTTCGGAAAGAATTGAAAAGACATCGATACCACATATACGCAGTTCAGATATAATAGCAAGGGCGTTTATACACGGCAGAACTGCTTCGTAAAATTCAAAGAGTGATTCAGTTTTCTCCATTTAGTTTTTCTCAAAAGGGGGGGTTGAAACCCCCAACCCTCCCCCCCTTTGGCTACGGCACTGACCACTATAATTTAGTAATATACTGAATGCAAAAGCACAAAAACTGCTGCAGAATTAAAATAATCAATTTGTAACGGTTGGCCGGTTGGCCATAAGCCCCAGGCCAGATGTCCCCCACGCTGGACTTCATTTCATATCCGTCACCCTGAAATTTGGAATTAGTAAAAATTCATGGGTTAAAATAAGCTATAACCACCATCAGTAGATATTACCGGACCATTTTTATGCTTACAATGAGAAGCAAATAATTGAAAGTGTAAAGTATCCTCACAGTATAAACTACTTATTTACATAAAAACTTTTTATCATTACAAACTGTATTATTAGCTTTTTACGCATCTTCAAAATAAGCTAGTGATTTTTTGTTTTCTACTTAGCCTACTGTAATGCACCATTGGCAAACCTTGCAGCTTCAAAATATTTAACTGAAAGTGATTAGCACAGTCTACACCTATCATAAAAAAGTGAGAGCAAAACTATAATCTCCTTTTGAAGTCAATCTTTGTCATATTTAATTCTTTTCAAACCAAATTTAACAGATTGAAATCAAAGCTACATCCTTTGCAAGGCTAATACAGCTGCAAAAGCGCTCACCGTAATATTGTTGGCTAAACGTGTGTATAACATATAAGTACCGGGCGCGTGTTAGCGTGCGGTCAGGGGGATTATAGGGTGGGTAATAGACTAAACTTTAATCAATTCCCTTCCTTTCTATATTTCAATAGTTTCTTACTTCCTGACTAAGTCAATTGTGTTTAAGTAACAAAAGTTCACAGTTCGCTGTGCAAATCTTTACTTCATTACTTCTTTGGCTTTTTTTGTAAGTGGAACAATGCTTTGTTTCGCTTACCTAACCGTAATGAATGTAACTTCACACTTAATTGGAAACAAAATTTTTTTTGTTTGAGAGAAAATCACTGTATTTTATAAAAGATTTGTCGATTGCGACATTATGGTATACCCAAATTTGAAGAGCATGTTTCCGCCTCTGCTTAATAAAGGCTAGTAGGAATTTTGTAACGTATTAAAAACATAACGGCAGAAAATTTCATGAAAATTTGAAACGTTTTTAGATATTTAAGATGTTTTGACAGGGCCGGATTTAGCAGTAGGCAGAGTCAGGGGCGCCGGAACGATTTTTGACTGGGGGGGGCAAGATTACGAAAAAAGGGCACTTTTGTTTAATAAAAAGGCATTTTTTTTTCAAGTTTTAAGATAAAATATAGCGATAATGATAATCCGGTATACAAAGAAGGGCACCATGCTATGTTATAGTGATGTAACCTACTGTCAAGCCTTAAAGCAGCCTGCGGCCATGGCCGCTAAGTAGTGCTTGAATGAACCGCCGGTGCTACCTCCTCAATCGGCCAAGTTTGGCCGCCGGTCTCTTCTAGCCAATTATTTAATTTCGCAATAGAATGATCGTGGATTAACTGTCGAACATATGTAGTATCAAACAGTGACGCAAAATTAGGTCAGCGCGTCATAATCGCCACTGTTGCATTGTGCGGGGAATATTTGTTATTGATGGAATATATCCATTATCCATCTGCGATCGCCAGCGCTGTAAGTCTTGTTTGTAATTCCCGACGTTTATTTTAACAAAGTCTTAATCCGAAGTGCTAATTTACATCGACTGGCAATATTGTCGTTTTTATGTCGATTCGATGTTGTCGGACATTGAACCGTTGTTAAAAAGGAGAACTTCACCCTCGATTTTAAACAATTAGTTCATTATACAAAGACATTCATTGATGTATTCAAATAAACAGTGCAAATAACTTTTTTGTAAGGAATTGAAAATATAAATCATAGCGCACCATCGAAAACATTTTTTTGGGGGGCGGCACTTTTCGTATCTACCTAGGGCAGCGCTTAGGCTAAATCCGGCCCTGTGTTTTGAACGTTGCCATTCTGTTTGCTTTTATTTTTCGTGTACTTTTGCATTATCAAAAAAAAACGTCCTGTCTGAAAGTGCCGCCCCCCAGACGTGCCGCCCGGGGCGGTCCGCCCCCCCCCCGCCCCCCTAGCTACGCCACTGGGGCCAGGTATGATTTTAGAGGCCCGTAGCATTTCCAGGGGACCTGGAAACCTCAAAAAACAACTTTGTGTTTGTTTGATATACGGTAGTGCGTTTTTATCAGAAGTGTCTTAAGTTGGGGCCCAAACGTTTCATTGATAAGGTGGATTCCATACTTGATTCAAGCATCGGGGGATGAGAAGATAAGGTTCTCATTGTACTAAGCCTTCGGCACTAAGGAGAGTAGGGTGGCCAGTTCCTTTTTCTCGGCCGCCTTTCCTGCAGCAATTATGCCCACCCAATTTATTACACCCTGGGTAGAGGTGAGCGGTGTTTGTCAACAACAAGCATAAGTGGGGAGTCGAACCAGGTTTCATTGGTACCGGGCCCAAATTATTCTCTCAACGGCCCCCCTTTCTTGCGACCCATAGGCTTACAACCCATTTTAAGGTTTAGTTGAGGACTCACCAAAAAAATGCTGACAACCCAATTTTTTATTGTGACCCAGAATTTCAAAACCTCTGATTTAATCGATGTTTTTCGGCCTACTGCTAACCGAGAAGTTGGTGGTATATAGAGATGGGCGTGATCTTAGTCTTGATCTTGAAGATCATCAAAACTAGTGAGCTTCCCATCTCTGGTGGTACACTACACTAACGAATTAACCAACCACTTTTGCAGAAGGTGTTTTGGCAACGTTTAGAGTACCGGTACGCTGCTTCAAAAAATATCTAAGTCAACGATAAAAGTCTGAATAGATTTTAAATTTGACAATGTTTGACCAGTTGGTCACTGGTTATTAAAACTACAGTAAACTACGTTGCCGTAATTGGTAAACACGTAATTCTGACTAATGGTAGGCCTACTTAGTTAGGCTCAATCGCTTAGTACTCGCAGCTTTACAATAAATAAAAACAAGCTGGCGTAACTTTTGAGGAAAAAAAGTTAAGCTCGTACATACGTTCAGTACATCTTCTCGAAAACCAGAGCCACTGTCACCTCTAGGCGTAGCCGAAGCTTGTGCAATCACAACTTACCATTCGATAAGTTGTCGTACTTACATAATAAAATAATGATTTTATTTTTGACGTGCAGGTTAGGTCAGCAAAATCAATGGTGGACACAAGAGCCCCTCAAACGTACGTTCATATGCATCTCAAATTGAAGAAGTTGCAGTTGGAAGAAGAGAAAATCAGCACAATAGAGAGAGACAACCGGATCTTGCTGGAGAAAATGAGCCTGGTTATGAGAACAAGAGGAAGAGTTGACAACAGAAATGATTATGAATACAGAAGGTGATATAGATTCGCTTAACGACCTATGTAAAATCGATTTGAACACTTCTTTGGTCAGAATTTTGCGAGTATCATCTTTGTCTTTTACAGTACATTCTTTCTATTGTTTTTCGACCTGAAATGGCGGACGTTTTTTGCAAAACATGATTGCAATTGCTAATTGAAGACTGAAGTACTAAGAAACAAAACTATTTACTTCTTCATTATGACGGTGTCTCAATAAGCAGGCTCTACATTTTGGACAATTTTTGTTTAGTTTGAATCGAGAAAAGAGACAGAGAGAACTTCTCCGAGTCACCAAAGAAAACCAAAACATCCTGAATCGGATCACGATGCGGGAACCGGAATATAACCACCGAAAATGGGAGAACGAATGGATGGAAGCTGAAAAACTAATGGACAACATTGGAAGATATCCGAAAAATTGGTGGAAAACTGTTGAAAAACAAGTTAGTCTGCTATTGCCTTCGTGATAGAGTTATGTTTATCAAGTTGCTTAAACCCAAAAACGAACGCACTCTTGCTTGGTGAATTGTATTTATTGCAAGTTAAACTTCCCCACTCTTGTGTCGAACTTCGTAGTTCAACCGCTTGTAGTCAGGTAATGCCTTTCCTTCTACAAAGCTCAGCACTGAGGCTTGCAGACCGCAGGCTATGTTCTTCCATTGTTGAACAAGCTTTGAAGAGACAAGTCTTGACATCTTAATCAGCCTTGTCGTATTGTCTACTCTAAGTAACCTTTCTTTCCTCTCAGGAGAGTATAAAGCTTCTCTGCCACAGAATATGACCTACGAAAGAAACACGTCATAAAAATAAAGCTGGCAAAAACAAGAATGTTTACTGTACGTTTGAGTGCTTGCTTCAGTCTTCTCTTTTGTTCCAGTAATTATGAAACCAAACTTTCACGAGGTATAAACCGAACACTGAAAATACAAATTCGTAATTTATCACACGAAGCCATCGGAATTAACAACAGAAGCTCCATATTACATTACATGTGTAGCAGGAAGCTAATATTATCCAATAAATACTGCCAAGAAGTAAGATTGTTTTACAAACACCATTCATTATTTGTATAAAACCAAAATGCTCAACTTAAATTATTCTATTTGAATAAGGACCTGATGATCCTCCTTTTAGGGCAGGGCCCGATTAACCATGAGGCACACGAGGCACAGGCCTCAGGCCCCCTGGTTTTGGGGGCCCCCATTTTTTTTACTTTAGTACCGTAGGCGTAGGTAGTGAAAGTTGTTGTGTCAGTGTGAGCACAGTTGTTATTGCAGTGAGCAAAGTTCTTGTGCCTGGTTCGACTCTCGGGGTGTGCGCTTGAGCAACGCATTTCAGGACTGCTCTCCATTCAGCGGCACCTAGTGAATGGAATAATTCCTCGTGAACAACACTTCAACAATCAGAAAATTTCACTCTGCCAATCTCGGTAACCGGCCCTGCGTCAAAAGCCTCTACAGTGAGTCTACACGTATGCGAAACTACCAGGAATAACCTATCAAGGCTTTGTCAGTCCGAGGATAAAGATTCAAAACCAAACCAAACCAGTTGTTATTTTTGAGAAACGATTTCAAATTTTGTAACGATTGCTAAATGGAATAACGATTCCGAATCGTCACGCTTTGGCGAAGTTACTGGCAATGCTAGGCAAAAGTTGAACACTGCTACTCTGCATCGAAAATGATTGCCAATAGGGGCCGCTGAAATTAGCTGTGCCTCGGGCCCCCGTGAGCCTTAATCAGGCCCTGTTTTAAGGTGAAACATGCTATTTAGAGAGTGTTAACTATTTTGATTTAATTCGCTTTGCTTGGCTTTTTGCTTGGCATTGAGCACTTTTTGTAGTATTAATAGTAGCCTATTTATTGTTTAAATTAGCTATATACTGTATGTCATAACTACGTACAACATTCCTATGCATAATCATTTGCATAGCTTACAACCACACCACAACTAATAGCACCACAACTCCATGTTTCGTAGTGTAGCCCACTACAAAACGCCACTTGTTAAAGATGATGTATACATTATGTAATGATTAGAGTGTATTGAAAACAAAGGCGTACAAGACACTTTGAAACTATATTGGAAAATATACTTGTATCTTCAATTAGTTTCTCGCATAATTTAAATATTGATTAGCTTTTTTGTTTTGTTTTTGATCTTCATTCTCGAACTGGAAAAGCTTCTATGAGGGCTTGATCCTGGCAGTTTCGTCTACCTGTAGTAGAAGCTTTGAACTACTGACGTAGGCCCGATGGCCCCTATCACAAACATTGACAAAACGAAGTTTCCGATAGTTTTTAAAGTGTTGTTGCCAGGGAATAATTTCATGAATCACCTGTTTGTTTGGCAAACAAATGGCCGAGTGTATGTTAGTTTGTTTGCGTTGCTTAGAATTGTAAAGGTTACAACAAATTACAGGAAAATAAACTGATATTTCTCCACTGCGTTGCATTAATCTTTGTAGGTTACCACAGTAAAGCGGACTATAACTTGGAAGTCAATGAACACGCTTTTTTCCGAACTAGATCTTTTTCGTGAAGTTCAAATATTGAAACCCAAAGACAATATCTAAAGTTCAAGGCTAATATAAAAACAAAATTTTCTAAAAAAGAAGTTACAATTGATGTAAGATTACTGATCTGAATCTTCAAGTACTTGCAAGCACCAAGTGAATTCTAACAAACTAGCATACAATTTCGCCTTTTATTGATCTTCTGAGCCGATGGTCTCTCCTTTGATCATCCCAGGTGGATGATGCTACCTGACCACCTGGAAGGCTATTAGAAAGCAGCCAGTCTTTGGTTTTATCATTCAAGATACGAAGACCTTTCTTTCCGTTAGATGGATTGAAGATAGTGCAGTCATTGATGATGTTGTTTGTGGTCTGTTCCTCAGCACCACATTTATAAGAAGAAGACGAAGATGCTTATATTTCCTATGGGTGCATGGTTGATCGGAAAAACCAGACGTCCGTACGACAACAGTTAAGGCTCGGTAGAGACAGGCCATTGGGACCGGTGTTGGCGTCTGAAATGAAAGAACTGAGACGCTGGTACTTATCTTCCATTCAGATTTCAATTAATGGTCTGCTAAACTAGCCGCAGAGATGTTTAATTTATCAGCTTCATTGAGTAGAAGTTAAGCGGTGGTCATGAATGGGAATGGGTGGCTTGATTTCAGTCGTCGTGTCTACTCATTTGAAGGAATAGAAATCTTTCAAAGCTCGTCGACTGAGAGACAGAATGGCTTTTGGCGGCGAACCTCACCTGGTTGGAAGAAATAGAAAAATTTTCCCATGGTGTTGGACCCTCGCATCTAGTCAATGTGCGCTGTTGATGGCAGTGAGCACTTCACCAAACTGGTGCAGTGTACTCTGCTGAAGAGGAAACAAGGGCTAGAGGTTCTGTACTCAATGTGTCAGCCCTCGCTCCCCAGCCCGAGCCTGCCAACGTTTTAATAGTGCAATCATTTTTTCGAGGTCATCAGCAGTTTGTCATCAGTTTTATGCATTCGCATTAAAGTTAGCGTCAATACTTGTACAAACAGAGCATTGAGAGAATAGTTTGGCTTTTTGCCAATACAAGGCTCGGCCCTCAAACAAATATTTCTAAAGAAAACCATATGACTTCAAAGAATACGCTTCCAAAGCTTCCAGAAATTTCCAGGATTTCTAAAACCATGCCAAACCTGGTTTAAAGTGTACCCTTAGTACCATTTGTCAGCGCTACTGGTACTAAAGTGCAAGTCATAATCTTTTGTTATGATGCACTTTGTATCACACTTCTATCACTAAAATAACCATGTCATCTTTGGCTGCCTTCCAATAAAATTGTGTTTGTTGTATTAGCTAGTAAAACTTTTCCTTCAAGTTTTGTACCTGAAAGCCTATTAAAATCCAAATATACCACCCACTATAACTTAAATTAATTTATTTTACTGTATTTTTTTGCAGAGGAAGAAGAAGCAAAAAACAAAGCCAAAGAGTGCTCCTGTCTCCTTGGAGGAAGAGAAAAAGCCAGAAAAAGAGGAAAAAGTTGAAGAAACAGAACAATCCGCTGAATCGTAATTTTTTTACTCGAGCGATTGGTCATCCACAAGAACAAATGACAGACTCTGAACTTTCACCTGACATTGCTAGTACGATTGCAAACCAAGCAGCGATGAGCTGTATTCATGATCAACTTCTTTGTTTCTATGATATGATCTTGAACCTGTATTTCATTTTTAATTGTTTGAAAACTCTAGCAACTCACTGTTTTTATATTTAAGTGACATTAAACTATCGCAACAATACCGGACTTTTTCGATTTTATTGCACATTTGTTGTCAACGTTTTGTAAAGTGATAATGGATTTGAGTTCTGATGACGTAGCCTACTTCTAATCACCATGTTCCAGTTGTAGATGGTTAGTCTTGTATTGTATAAAGCTTTACAAGCTCACAGTCCTTTAAACGCCATCAAGTATGGACTCAGAAGTGCCCTCAAGCGCAGTGGTATATAAACTCTTTTATGTGATTTTGCCAATGACCAATTACTACAATCTTCACTTTTTTTTTGAATAAACAGCGTTTCAAGATCTATTTTTTGCTCTGTGTTTAAGTAATAATGAAATGTTTTAATTTTGTCATATATTTATTCCTAAAGACTTCCAAACTTTAATGTTGAAGTATGAAGTTTAAAGGCGCTAAAGCTATTGCTTGATCATTGTTTGAGTAACTTTAGATTTAACTACTGCACGTCTTTAAAAGTGTGTGACGTAGGTATTTGAATGTTTGAATATGCCACTGAACTGGTTACAAAGTAAATATGACATTACACTAACTGGTTCCCTGGAAAAACATCACATAAATGTCACTCACCCCCTGAGGCGTTTTGTGTGGTTTGCACCCGAATATGAACTTGTCTATTGGTGCGCGCCTTAAACATTCTTGAGGCAATGTTGTGCGTGTTTTTCTTCCCTTTAACTACCCTTCACTGTTCTCTGATCAGTTCGCATAGATGATACGCAATACTTTCTCCAGAGAGTAAATAGTGGTACAGCATGCTGGTTGTCCCATGGTTTTTGTAGTTAGAATAAAAATCTAAAACACGTAGTCCCAATTTGAAACAGTACAAACGTGATGTAGATTCTTTGTAGAAGGGGCGATGTGGGACGGAATGTAGATACTAGATACGCTTTGATCTGAAAGCGTAGATACCACATCTAGTTTCTGGAGTTGTTAGTAATTTTACTGCATATTTTGATTAGATCAGATGTTTTATTTTCCATCAAATTTATGACATTTCTTCATTATTTATTTTGTTTTGATATTATTTTTTGTTTATTTGAATAGTTTTGTTTTATTTTAAAGCTTCATTCTGTAATTATCTACACACACGTTTTAGTTCAATAATACACTAAGTAATACTTTTTTATTTTAGCAACGACTACTTTTTATGGCGTTTACAATACTAAAATGATGAGTTTTTTAACTAAAACAAACTTTACTGTTAACGTGACAAGCAATAATTGATTTTTTTAGGTTAAGAATACATTATATTGTTGAACATAAACAATAAACCTGGTTGTATATGACGTTATAACTTATAAGACTATATTGTAAGTGTACCACTCCTGGATAAATAAAAGTATATTACGTGATTCGCGAATTGTCAAAACCACTACCAGTGTGATACCGAATGTACTACAAGCAGCCTTACCTCTTTCAACAAACATAAAAAACAGTAGGCTTGATAAAATTAAGTTAAATTTTACTGTTTCCAGCAGTTTAGAGTGATTAAAGTTGAACCAATTTACAGAGTCATTACCACGTTTTTGCGGAATTTCCAAAATGAACAAGTATTTAGAATAAATTGTAACCAACAATTTAATTGCAAAACCTTGTAATTTATGACATCACCACACGATCCCATTTCTCAGCCTTTCTTGTCCAACTTCTAGAAACGTCTTAACCGCATTTATTTATATTCTTTTAACGGCAAAAAAAGCAACCATTTTGTAAACTTGAAATTGTGGTGAGTCCTCAGGCTAAGATAGCCTCTGGCGTCACTTGGTTCGATGGCGTTTTGAGACAAGAAATCAACTTAACATTCAAAGCGAGAGTACTGAGTAAGATTATGTATTTCTTCGTTATTAGCTGAGTTATTTCTGGTTTGTGGACTGATTTAATGTTTGACAAGGTTAAATTTACAACAACAATTCACTGTGACAATTAAACATATTGAGGTTTTGTTACTTTCAGTAGATATACTGTAGATGGACCAAGCAAGCGTAAACCTTCAAAGCTAGCTGATACCACGTTCAGAAAACTACAATTCTTATGTTTCCTTGAAAACACAGCAATTGTGTTTTAGTTTGTAATGAGGCGCAAATGCATTTTTAGCAGGCGAAGCGCAAATGCATTTTTAGCAGGTGAAGCGCAATTATGCGATTTATTGTGGACTGGAGTCTGGATGGCTGATTGTTGTTGATTATTCGTCTGTGATGTCATCAATGTGAAAAATGGCAAATACCGTAAAAATTTGACAAAGATAACTGGAAGCGAATTCCGAATTACTTTTCAATAAAAACTAATCATTGAAAGATAAAAGTTTATGGTTTGGCACTTTGTAAAAAACACAGAGGCAGTAAAAAGTTAAGAGTTAAATACTGTTTAAAATATTTGCCAAGAAATGTTGACAATCAAAGGTATGGAGTTTCATCATGCAGAATAACCAGTTAGAGCTTGTTTTTTTTTATAACTACCGTAGTTTTAAATTGCTGCAAAATGTTTTGACCATGGCGACCTTTATACACAGGCCAAGACAACGTGCAGCTTCAAATTTGACTAAAGGTCAATCTGTTAGTAGCCAAAATCGCTAGTATAGGTTGATAGTTTGATTATGTGTAAATCATAAATGGATATAGTCTTTGTATATATTTTGTGTGAATTTAAGTTACTTTTGTTGCCATACAAATAATGGATTAGATTTTAAAACTTGTGCTGGATATCCAAAAAGCGTCTGGGAACACTGGTAGTAGGGAAAGACTTGTCATTTTTTTAACGTAAAATTAGAAGCTTTGCAGTGATTTGAGATTCAGTAATCACATTTTGGTAATTTGGATTCTCAAAACTATCATTTCAAATAGATAAAAAGTAAATTTAGCTTGGAGTTCAAAAGCAAAATTATATCGGCCTCGAGTCAGGTCTCCTGTTCTCCAATTAGATAATCAGTGAATGAAAACTAAAAAGTGTTTTGATGTAATAATATTACAAATTATTTTCTTACATCAAAGTTTTATATACCATTTCAGAATTGTTCTGTATAGTGCTTTGTTGTTCAGCTACTCAAAACCTGATACAAAGATAAAGTACGAAAACCTGCATCATATGGATCTGTTGGTCGTTGTCCTCTTCAGCCTGGTGCTGGCTGTTCATGGAACAGGCTCTGACCAGGTGGACTGGATGGAAAGATGCGAATGTGCCCGACCAACTTTAGGTAAAATGCAAAGGGCACTGGCCCGTTACACTGCAGGGAAGAATGGACCACATCCAGTTGAGTTAGATGACGTCATCAAAGAGATTACAGAAGTTGCTCATAGTAAGTGCACGAATAACATTAATAACATCCGTCCCGTTAGCTCAGTGGTAAAGCGCCGAACTAAAGATCACGCATCGCTCGTGCGGCTCTCGGGGTGTACGGTTGAGCAACGCTTTTCAGTACGGCTCTCCATTCAGCGGCACCTAGTGAATTCCGCGGCAACAACACTTCAACAATCGGAAAATTTTACTCTGCTAATCTCGGTAACCGGGACTGCTTCAAAAGTCTCGAGCCTACAAGAATGCGAAAATGCCAGGGATAACTTATCAAGGCTTTGCAAGTCTGAAGATAAAGATTCAAAACCAAACCAGCCAATAATCACAGTACATCATTATGCAGTTTTTAGACCAACAGAATATGTAAACCTCATAGACGACCCAAACACTGAGACAATGCGCTGGTTGCAGTAGTTGAAAGATGTTGCATGGCTGGATGAGCTGGCACATCTAGAAAATTGAGTTAATTTTGCAAGCTATGCTGAAACATTGATGGAAATGATTGTAGCTTCTGGTATAAGTTATTTAAAGACAAAGTTATTTAAAGACAAACAAAACAACACACCTCTACCAGAATAAGAGTTAAAAATAAGCCTTAAGAGGACCGGAAGAGCTATCGACTGATATCTCTTCTCTTCATCTCTTTCAAATTCTTCTAAGTCTCATCTGCAGTCCAGTCGACCCAATTGTACTCTTGCACGCTTGTCCGGGAGCAAGCTGGTTTTCAACGTGGAAGACCTACAGCACTGTATAGTAGCCTATCCTGTAGTGTAGACCAAAGGTCTCAAACACGCGGCCCGCGGGGACTTTAGTGTGGCCCGCGATGCATTTTTAAACATTGCAATAATTAACAATCACTTGCTACAATTAGATATTGCTACATCACAATCACATTGCCTATTCATTTGTAGTATCGTTATCGCGATATTAACCTTGGTGTTTGCTGAAATTAGTTCTTCAAGGGTTTAGTTTTTTTCGCGCTTTTGAAAGTCGATTGGAAGGGTTTTACTTTCCAGGTCCGTCGTTTCGTTTGAGTTCTTTTTTGTTTTTCTTTTTCGATCGTATCATGTTTTCCCATCTCTTTGTTCTAATTTCTTGCAAACGTTTTTGGTGTGTTCTTATTGCCTTTTTATTGCGTTTTACTTGTGTTATTTTGTTTATTTACTTCTTATTGTGTATTGCGGCCCTCGGGTTAATTTACAAGTGTTCATTTGGCCTTCAGAGCAATTTGAGTTTGAGACACTTGCTGTAGACCAAGTCACTCTCAAGGTAATGAAAACCGCTTTGAGACCAAAAAGAAGGCCTGCGCTATATAACTACACAGTCGCCTATGATACCACATGACACCAAAGCCTCACCAGCAAACTTCACTAGCTTAAAAGTGGTAATCTAAGCAGGTAACGACGTCTTAAAATTGGCGTCTCTCCGGGACCTGTCCTTCTGCCTAACATCTTCAACCACAACCTGTTTGTGGTATCCGCTAAGTCAGGGGCGGTAACGTAGTAACGTATCATCCATCATTGGCCTATCCATCAATTTTGAGATGGAAATGATCATATTACCGCGCTCAACACAGTCCAATAGTTGCAGACCTTGAATGGATAACGTGACTTCTACCGATAAATAACTATTTAACCATCAAAAATTTCAAGGCCAAAAATGCCTGAAGAAAAGATACATGAAGAGTGCAATGTTGTAGCGCCAACCTACAGTGCCTATAAATAAAATAAACAGAAGCATTCACCAAACTCTAAATATATTTTAAAATTCGTTTCTGTGCAGAAGAAAATGTACATTTGTGTAATTTTATCAATATCTGTAAAACATTTTGATGCCGAAATAGGAGGCCCAGTTTGAATACTTTTATTATAATAGTCGGGAAAAATGATAAGCCTACATTTTGAATAACAAGGTAGCCTTTGTCAAACGGCGAACCAAAAAGCCTAACTGGAGCCAAATTTGCTAGCAGTTGCTTACTCGTTAAAACAGACTTAAACCGGTTTTGCAGCTTTTGTAACCAGCAAGTTGAATAGGCGGGCTTACTGCCTTGTTGCTTTGGGGATAGTTTTATGTAGTCGCTTAAGCTTAATTTAAATTCTTTCAAAAATTTCTCAAACGTTTATAAATATGTGGTAGGAACAGGGTGAAAATTTAAGGTCGTTCTGTCGTTCAAAACTTATATTGTAGATTTTGATTGAAGACAACTGAAGATTTCAATTAAATAAATGGAAGAACATGGTTTTTGACAAACTGCCGATCAATGTGTTTATTGTGCTTGACTTTACAATTTCTTTCAGTTATTGTGGCAACAAAATTGTGTTTTCTACAAGTATGTGTTCAACTTGTTAGAAAAGTAAAAAAGTTCGACTAAAGCTTTACATTACCCTAAGCGTTTCCTCTTAAATAAACTAACTTCAAATAATACATTTTTTTAAATAAACGAATTTTCTAGCGAATAATATTTTATTTCTATGTATGTAAGAAAACAAATGAATAGTTTTATTTCTAAAGTCTAAAAAACCTTAAAACCATTTGGCCAAGGTATCACTCACAAGAGTATTCCTATAAAATTTATGTTTTAGAACCGGATTTCGTCCATTAGGGCTCATCAGTATACCGGTAACTATAATAATATAATAATAATGTTTGTCTTTATATAGCGCTGTATCCATCACAACATACGTTGCTCTTCAGTGCTTTACAAAGCAGACAGTGTCAATGCAGCCGCATGGAGACGCAACTGGGTAGCCTACATTATTACTGAATCCATTCCATTGCTCAGTGCCAAGCAGGAATTAGATTCAGTACCATGTTTAAAAAGTCTTTGGCATGACCCGACAAGGTATCGAACCCATGCCTAACTAGACCAAAACGAACAAAAATTACGTTTTGAAATGATGAAAGTCAATATTTATTCAAGACGTCTTTTTTCTTTTTTTCATTGCATTGATAATAAATAAAGGGATCGGTCAAATACAGAAAAAATGCAACAATTGAATACTAAAATGTTTTTTCTTCTATTAGTTATCCTACCAATAATAATTACACAATTGAGGTTGTTAAAATCGGCAATGTTAATTTAGTCTTCTCCACAAAAATGACATTCCGTCAAGCATAATGAAATATTGCATGACAAATATCACGGCAAACTCTTTGTCCACACTCAAAACAGCGCAGTAATTGAGTTGCCAAATGAGTTTTTTTCATCATAAAAGTGTCCAAGAGGAGAAAGAAAGCACAGTCTACTATCGACAAACAGCGACATGCGGTGCCAGTTACACGAATTTACTAAATTAACATTAACTTCGATGAGACACTTATTTCGAGAAGATTAACGCAAGAAAAAGAAATTTAAAAAAGTTACCAGCAAACGGTCATAGTCTGCATCCTGCTGAATACTTAAAAATATCCAAGTCAGGTTAATTTATTTTGTTTCAATAGCTACAGAAACGTGTCGAAAATACCATTATTTTTAAGGTCCTTATAAGTCGCAAGGAAGCTTTTATGTTTGCTTGATTTCTAACTAGTCTATTTGCAAATTCATTTTCAATAAACACAGTAGAAGCGTAAAAATCACAAAACGCTTATCCCTAGGGACACCGTATATGAAACTAAACCTTTCCTATACACGCATGCAATGCAACACGGTATATTACTCTTTGAAAGTTAATTGACATTTTCAAGCACTTCATGGGCGCATAGGGTGCTATAGATCTGAAGCCGTGTATATTTGCTTTTGAAATTTTACGTAAAAAATGCATTTTCAGACTGCACAAGCCAAATGTCATGCCGATGTCCTGACGGGTATTTCAAAACAGAGGATGGATATCATTGCCTGCAGATTTCCAATGAAAAAGTTGATTGTGACGAAGCAACAACGAGGTAAAATATTTGTGAGTATAACAACAAGTGGTTGATCGAAAAGTTTAGAGATCGCTTTTCTTTATTGCAGAAACATCTGTTTGAATTTTCTGACTGAGTTTGAGCATAGGATTGGTGAGCTGTTGTGTGGTTGTATATTGTTGACAACACTGGATCTTGAAAGAAAGTTATGCGCCGAGTTAATTGTATGTTTCTTATTTTAAGTATATTTCATGCAAATCAGAAATTCAATAATTATTTGAACAACAATTTTGGTAGAGAGGTAACTATATGAAACCATAAGCAGATAAAACCAAGCAACGACTCTGGATGTAACATAAAATAAAAAACAAACAAAAGTGGCAAACGCTTTTGGCTCTACACATGTTAGCTCTTATCAACTATCTGAACACTGAATTACTATGAATAAAAAGAGATGCTTTGTGTTGCTGAAGGTGCCACGTATCTACTCAATGTACAGTAACTTATTTAGACTAATCGAACCATCATGTAATATGTAAGTTCCATTGTCATGTTTAGTTCACTCTTGTGTATTTCCTATTTCATTTTATTTGAAGTAATTCAGCATTCAGGTGCTTGATAAGAGATAACATGTGTAGTGTATAGCCGAACACGTTTGCAATTTTTAGTTTATATTTATTTTATTATGTTAAATGATGCGTCATTGGTTGGTTTAAATCGGTTATTTAAAGAACTGCATAACTATTTATACGTTTTATTGTAAAATTTTCAACCTTTTCCAGCAAACTAGAAACCACAACAGCTGTTATGTATATCATGTTGATGCTGTTTCTAAATTTTTTAAATAGTACATAACAAACTAAAGGAAAGGGTGCGCAGCTTAGAATTACTCAGCGCAAAATCTCATCCACGAAACAATCTCAAGTTAAATATTCAAGAAAAAAGGCTTAAATATTGTATTTCTTGCTTCACTTCTGTAAATGGAATATTTGTAAACATTTATGTTGTTTGTGTTCCATATTTAGATGTTCCAAATTGCCCAGTGCTCGGCTCGCTATAGCGAAAGATCATCGTCGGCTGACGAACTTAGCCGACGAAATACGTCACGTTGAGGATGACAAAATAACTGATCACTACTGGATTGGTAAGCACATTGACTTTTTGTATTAATCCACCCTGCTTTGTAGCCTATCTTGGCCTTGTAAGAATCAAAGCAGTTGCACTACTGTAAATGATGAAGTAATAAAAGCAAAATAATTTATTTATTTTATAAACTACCGGTACAGTATATTTAAATTTTTTTAACAAACTTTGAAAGAAAATTTTGGAAAATGTTCTTCATTACTTTTACGGTTTTACGGTATGTGTCGTAAAGTAGCCTACAATGATGTTACTGTAGGTTTTACGTACGGTAATGTTTTCACAACTTATGTATTCATACGACAAATATAAATTGTTCATGCAAAACACTTCTATCTGCTGCAACATTGCAGATAAAAGAATATTCAGTGTGAATTTAAGTCAAATATAGTTATTACTCTTTAAACCAGGGGTCACCAACCTTTTTTGCATGCGGGCCACTTTAGCACTAAGGAGAGCTGTGGCGGGCCGCACTAATAAAATCTTAGGTAATAAAATTGACTCTTATGCCAGAAAAGAACACATTTCGTATCCAGCGTTACATGTTGTTAATATTTGTCTTAGAATACCGCAGCAACACAGTTAGTCGAACAACGCTACTGCCAGGCCAAGCTCCTTTAACAACACTTTTCACTTCTTTATTACCTAAAATTTTATTAACTCAAGAAAAGTATTTTTGGTTGTATTTGTACGCTGATATCTTCCGCGGCCGCACATAACAGCGTGGTGGGCCGCATGCGGTCCGCGGGCCGCCAGTTGGTGACCTCTGCTCTAAACCATTGACAGCATGTTTCACCTAAAAAGAGGATCATCAGAAGGTCCTTATTCAAATAGAATCGTATGTCAGTATGAATTAGTATGAATCAGTATGAGTTTAGATATTTCTTCTTTATGGTTATAATCAATCAGTTGAATTTGTAAGATAATGAATTCTAACTTGATCACGAAATTAAGAATCTTTATACATTTCATGATTTCTACTTTATTCACAATCTGAATGCTGAAACTTCATATAAACAAAAATAAGCAAGAAGTTTAACATTTGCTTGAAACATGAGACATCAGCCATAAAAAATTAGCCGCATCAGCAATATTTCTGTAGCCTACTTAGAATAAATTAATCTGTTCTCATACGCTATTTAACCTACAGCATGTTCATTGTTCAACTTCAAGAGAGGCTTTAATGAAAATATTTCTTTAATATTTCATTCATTCTTCAAAACTTTTTGAAAAGATCAGATGATTAAGGGATTATACTTCATTAGGAATTGTTATTAAAAGATTGAAAAAAGAAGTGCATGTTTTTTTGGCAGACTTTATAAAAGCGTATTTTTATCATCGCATGACATGACAATAATAAGAAATAATCTAGAAAAAGCTGCAACATTATTGAATTACAATTTTCCATCTATAGTAGCCTACAATACAGTCTAGATTCTAGACACTTTACAGTTGGTGTTTGATTTTTCAGGTCTTTCATACAACAGGACCAATGGGGGTCTTCCTGTATGGACTTGGGAAGACGGGTCAATGGCAAGCTACAGCATCACAAATACTCTGAAGGCACCGGTGAAAAAGAGCTTGGTTAGGTAAAAGGTTGATGACAGTTAATCTTAAGTTGATTGATGGAATCTTTATCCTCGGACTGGAAATGCTCACCTAGATTGACAGCGTGAAATTTCCTATTTTTGAAGTCTTGTTGCCGGGGAATTATTGCATCCAAACGCCTCCGAATGGAGAGTAGTCCTTTACGTGCGTTGCTCAAGCGCACACCCCGAGAGTCGAATCAGCGCCGCTTGGTCTTGAAGCTTCTTTGTTCCAGAATTCATGCGCTAACCAACTGAGCTATCGGGAGGACAAACTTTGTTGAGTTGATAACTAGATCAACCGCGCTTGAACGTGCTCATAAAGTATTGTGGGACATAGAGATACGCAGAGTATACAAACTAAAAGTAAATTCTCTCGATGTGACACTGGAAGAATAAGGTCAAAAATGAAGACACTAACTAAACCGAGGTTTAGCAAACGTTTTAATCCTATAGGCTACATAGGCTATGATATTGTAGAAGACGTTTAGTGAATATGTGTTAACGTTCCTGCACTTGGGGATTTGTACTTTGTCCTCAGATTGAGGAAGGATTCCAAACACTTTGTTCTTAAACTTTCCCAGATTTTGCTTTAAAGAAAATTGATTTATCAATGCTTATTGCAAAATTGCAGTGATCTGTTACTTTCTTACCGATAGTGTGTTCTTATTTTGAGTAAATTTATGCTCTATCATTGCGTATGTCATTAAAATGAAGAAAAAAGATTATCTCAATGTAATTGCATTCAGAAGTTTTTCTTTAACAATGTCTAAAAAAACACATTCATTTTGCTTGTTATTGTTAAATAAATATTATCGACTGAACTGATACAGACCCAAGAGATATTGACTCAAATCGACTTTTAACATAAAGTTCCTGAACAGTTTGGATGACATGTTCACAACATGACTGTTAAGGTTTAAATATTTCTTGTTGATTCTTACTATACATTTGTGTATTAAGTTGAAATGGATGTGAAGTTTTAACGGTTTAAAATGTGTCATTTCTTTTTTTTCACTTTGTGATTGATTGAATTTTAGAAACTGTGAAATAGAAATTATGCAATTGTCTTTAGGTCAGTTGGCTTTTGGGGCTGTTTAAGTCTAGAGTGGAATAAAACTTAACTATTATTCACTATCTAAAAACACTATAAACTAGTTAGATTGAAAATTCTTCTTTATTAATAATCATTTTCATTTTCGCGACACAGCAATGTAGCCAATCATTAGCCGTGATAGATTTATATAAAATATTTTGAAACAAGATTTGCAAATTATTAAACTATATGTCACTTCGAAACAGCTGATAACTTAGGCTATGCTGTGTCAATACACTCAAAACATATTGTTATTATCTTATTTCAGTTAGGATGGTGGCTGATGAAGCGTGATATGGAATGGATAGTAGCCTATGTGGAAGGGCATCATAATTTGAAACGTTAATTTGGCATATGACGTAATTTTACAAAAACGTCAAAAATTAATGTAATGACATTTTATCGGGTTATGAGTGATTTGAAAGCATCTGTGTAATTATAAAGTCGAAATACTCTCACGACCTCCAACTTTTTATAGAAGTTAGACGTACTTGAATTCCGTGCAATCCATTCAATGACTGATAAAGATCGAAATTACCTGACAACGCCCAAGGCAACAACAGTAGAATTGAAGTTTTGTAGCTATTGCCAATAGCAAAGCCAGTCAACGTGACTCAAAAAAGCTCTTTAACCTTTGTTAACGCCAATAACCAAGGTGATTGATAATACCAACTTTGATGTCGCAATAAAAATTGTTTAGATACTGACAATTGAAGAAGAAACGCCCACTATACTAGATGATTGAACAATCTCAAACAAAAATTGCATAAAATTGTTCAAAGAGAAATAATTTGACAATTTATCAATTTTGCTTAATCATTTGTATCAATGAGTTGAAATTATGCCATAGCCTACAACTTGTTTGAAATTGTACAAAACGTAACAATCACAGAAACAGAAAAGATATGTAAAAGAGGCGATTTCAGCGAACAACTCTTAAAACCTTCTATCTGCAGATATATTATCAATAATTTTAATGTTTTGGCTGCCGCAATGTAGAGATTGCTCGTAATTTGTAACTGGAAAAGCCTCGTGTTACCGATATGACAATCGCTTCTTCTAAACAAGATACTTTACGACAGGTAGTTTGAAAATTACAGCAAAACGTAACATTGCTTAAAACCATCCAGGCCTACTAATGGGCAACAAGTTAGCCATTGGCTATCAGCCTTTTAAGTCGGCTATAAAGATTACTGGAAAAATATTAAAATTTATGCAGATTTATCAAGAAAACATCAAATAAATCTATCTTCGATTAGTAGCTGTCATGGGACTGTAGGGACATGTTTTAACCTTCTGACTTGTTCAATGTATCTGGTTTAACATTTTATATTTCACTGTATTTCCGAAGGTTTGAAAAGTGTTACACGTTTTGTTGATAGTCGATTTTTTCAGTAAAACCCTAAGTAACATTTCCACTCTTTCTCAGAATCGATGTGAACGGAGAAAGGCAAGCTATTGAGAGAGTTGCTATCAGCAAAAATTATAAAGGAAAACACTGGAAGCAAGAAAAGTGTGGCCGAATAGGGCGGAACGGACGAGTCAGGAGACTCAAATACATTTGCGAATTGTAAGTTTTGTTTAATTTGTATTTATTTATATTATTTGTTTATTCATTTATACTGTGACTAAGATATAAACTTGATGATAGGCCTAAAGTAATGTTAATATCCCCAGAACATATTACATGCTGTATTTGGCATGACACTTTGAATGTTCAAAAAAAGCGACTAACGGCAATAGAAGGGACGCGCAATGTAACTGACCCTACCAAAAAATAAAATAAAACAAACAAAATTAGTTCCTTTTTCAGTGACAGTAATTTAAAAACAGGTAGTGTTGTCAAAGTTCGGTCAGGTCTAGCCTGACGTCCATTGCTACACCATCTGATTGCAGCCTATGTCAAGGACCTAAACATTTAAGCAACGACAGAACATTAATGTTACTGATCTTCTATTGAAACAATTTCTATATAAGTCACTTGAAAAGTTTAAATTGATCATGTATCATCCTACTGGTAGCTGACTTGATAAATAAAAACTTCAAGTAACCATACCAGCGTAGCTTATGTCAAATATTATTGTATGCATTATGGCATATTTTTAATGCATTATTGCACCTAAAAAACATTACAAATAATACTTTTGTCTGGCTCCGACACTGGCGTAACAAGCCATCAAGTATTTCATTGCATTAAATCAGTAGCTCTAACTCACAGTAAATACCACGGCTTTCTTAACCTTCAAGCCAAAAACTTTCGCTTGAAATGACGGCCAAAAAGTTCTGATGGTTCTTTGGTTGGTTTTGAATTTTTATCTTCGGACTGAAAAAGCCTTGATAGGTTATTCCTGGTAGTTTCGCATACTTGTAGAATGTAGAGGCTCTTGACACAGGGCCGGTTACCGAGGTTAGCAGAGTGAAGTTTTCCGATTGTTGAAGTGTTGTTACCGAGGAATTATTCCATTCACTAGGTGCCGCTGAATGGAGAGCAGTCCTGAAATGCGTTGCTCAAGCGCACACCCCGAGAGTCGAACTTGCGCCGCTTGGTTATGAGCCGGGCGCGTAAATACTTGTTTATGCCCCACTGTACGCAAACTTGAATGCAAAATGCTTTACTTTTATTGCAGTGTGATGTTTAAGTTGGAAGTGAAAGCAGTGACAACAAAACGAGCAAAGCCTGAAATTGAAGTCAAGAACAACATACCAGGGGCTGGACTCTTACAAGAATAACAAGTTTTGCAGAAAGACACAACAACCATAACAAATTTGACATTACTACTGGAAAAGGCAATTGTTCAATGACCAAGCTATTCAACTTTGATGAAGCTTTGTATAGGCCAAGTTTTTAAAGCACAACTTCATTTACAGTATTAAATTACATAGCGATGTCTTGTCTTTTTAATATACTGTAGTGTACAGTAATATTTTCGAATTGTTCTTTGTATTTTGCCACACTCCCCTTCTAGTTGCAAATAGTTGCTGTTGAGTTACAATACCTAGTGGTGCTTTAAGTGTGTAAATTATAGAAGCATTCAAGGTGAAAATATAAGCTAAAGACATAAAGTTGATATTTTTGAGTATTTTATGTCAGGGGTCGACAACCATTCTTGCACAATGCACAACGGACCAGTTCAAGACAGCCACCATTTTCATCGACTGGCCATTAGAAGTGTGACAGATTATTTCAGCAAATGAGCTCTAGGACTATTGCATGTCCAAAAAGCTTATAAAAGGAAGACAATTTTTGTTTCCTCCACAATGTTCGCCGACCCCTGCTTTAAATGATTTACTTTGGTAGAGGTTTGTTAAAAGAATTTTTAAAAGAAAGAATAACGTGCAGCATTGTAATATTAGCATAAAAACTACGAAATATAGCTATCAGACTGCACTTTGCTCTGGCGCTATCACGCGTTACATGTAGCCTATATATGTTGAATTGTTATTCAACAACTTAATTCGTGGTTTGCTGGTGTAACGAAACTGCCTTGCAAAATAAAATTGAAATAAACAGTAGGCTACAATATTTGTTTTTTGTTTAGGCATGAATGCTTACTGTAATTTGGTAAAGGAATTGTATGAAAAAAATTGTTTGTATATTATTTCAATGAAACCAAGATATAGACTTGAATTACTTGATTTTCTAACACAAAGCTCGTAACGTGTTGATATGAAAAACTTGTCAAAATTTAATCAAATTTAAGTATTGCATTATCGTCACTTATTTAACTTGTCAACCAGTAAAACTGTACAAACCGACCATGCATGCAACTCTGCTATGTGACGTATTGCTGTAGAAAGTGCAAGCTCTTATCGTCACCTAGCTCATATAGTTTATTATGAGGTCATTTCAGGTTAGGTAATTTTCAGAAAAGATGGCCGATAGAATGGTACACTTCAATTCGCCTGTGTTTATATTTAGGTATGATGCAACAAAATTTTCTTATCCGCTACCCGCAATTTTACTGTTTAAGACATAGCCTATTGCATCACAATCGTGCAATAATGCATAACAAAGATTCAATGTCGTGATAACATGCGGCTATCGACCATAAACAGTCACCGACATGGTAGTCAGGAGATGGCAGGCTGTTGGCTGTTTAACGCCAGTGTATATTCTTTCAGAATGCTATAAACATCAGAAACTTACAATCAGAGTCCTCAACTAAACTGTTAACAACAAGTTATTTCGTGTATGGCAGTGAGCGTATTTTAGATATGTGCCCAAAGCAAAATATTTTATTTTTCTCTTATTATTTTTTCTGAATATAAGTTAGAAGTTAGGTGAGTCCTTGTAGGGACGCTTGGGCACTGGCGCGGACGCTTTGTGCCAACTGTAGACATATAGGCAGGTTCGCCTAATGCTATAGGATTTCGTATGTTTTCATTTCTGGGCAAAAACGAACGTTATTTGTAACGGTTTGATATTCAATTTGCAAAGCTGGACGTTTTAGTTCGAGTAGTAGGTTAGATCATCACTTTCGTACGCAGACGGTGGTGCTTTAGAATCTAGGAGTAGGCGCTTTTACTGCTTTTGTACTGTAAATTGAGGTCTTGTTATAAATGTTCATGTATCTTTAATTTATCTTTATTTTTAAAAGTTCATGTATAATCAAATTTTTGCACTTTTTATAGGAAAATTCGTTTCACTGTTTAAGAAATTTTGGAAGAGGCTCCACCCAAGGAGCCCACAGATATTGTAATTTTTTCCTCCTGATGAATCCGGCAACGTGAGCGATAAGGACAGTGCAAATGAAGATGAGGGTGTCAAAAACGTTAACAATGTCGGGAAAGGAATCCTGAACCAGAAAGGCGAAATAGTGATTCATCACAATGGAGATACTCAGGACATGGATGTTTTTGAAGCTAAGGAGAGGCCTACGTTTGATAACGATGAGACAGAGCCGCTACCGGGACCACCCAAAGCCAACCCATTGAGTTGGAACCTAAGAAGAAACGTAAAGAAAGTACTGGCAACACAAGAAAGTTGGTCAACGCTCGTTGCGTTACATGACATGGAAGAAGAACTATCGTACAACCAGCCTGCTAATAGAAAGTTTACAGAATTACCCAAACTAATTGGAAAAGTCACACTTGTAACTAAAAAAAGGAAGAGACGTCCATGAAAAACTGTGTCTCCTAACTCATCATCATGTAAAGAAGAATTAACAGAAGAAAATATACCACCTGTAGGCCTACGCGTCAGAAACAAAGATAGGATCCAGTCTACAGCAAAATCAACTGAGGAAAAAAATCCTCCTTTTCCTGAAGCTGAGAATCCATGATAATTTACCCATTGATCTTGATAATATGAAAACGCCGTATGATGTTATGAAACTCTTCATCTCTGACTGATGATTTTGTGAACAAAGTAGTGAGATCCAGAGGTATGCAGCACAACAAAACCAATTGGCCTTCCAGTCAAAGGTAGATAATTCCTTAATAAGAGCAAGTCATGCAATAATGTTTATGACAGGATGCATCACCCCTTTCACACGCAGGATGTATTGAGAGAGGAGAGATGATACAAGCAATGTGATGGCAAGAAGAGCTATGTCAATGAATATTTTTGATGAAGTAATGCGCTATAGCCATTTTTCCAACTTAAACCACTCTAAAGACGACTCATTTTGAAAAATTATCCTTCTTTTTGAGACTTTGAATGAGATAGCAGCCAAATTTGTAGACAAAAATGAGTGCGTAGCTGTAGACGAATCAGTGATCCGTTATTTTGGCCTCCCCCCCACCCTCTCAAGTAAATCATAAAGGGCAAACCAACAAGATTCGGGTTTAAAATTTGGTCTATGTGCACTCCCTCTGGAGAGCTAATCCACTGTGTCCCTACGCTAGAGCAAAAACAAACATCTTCAAGTATGGATTGAGTCAGGGGGCCTAACGTTGTTTATGGCCTGATGAAAAGTGCTCGACTGATTCCTGGTTCGAAGGTTGATTTTAGGAACCTGGATTTCATAGATCATCTGTCTACCAAAGGGATAGGTATTTTGGGGACAATGAGGTGAAATCGAATAAACAATCTATCTTTACCATCAAAGAAAGAGACCAATAATATGAAGAAGGGAGATATGAAGCAACTTTACCTTGGAGATGATCAAACCATTGTTGTTCGAAAGATTCTTGAACACGGTACTGTCTTTCAGTTATAGTAGGTAATCATTTTATCTACTCTAATTTTAGATACTCTCGTGATGCAGTAGTGAAACTGGACGTGGATCAGCCTTACTTACTCAAGATCTACAATAACAACATGGTAGGTGTGGACCTGTTGGACAATCTCAGTCCTGTTATTCCATCCGCTCAAGAAACCGCAACTGGTACAGGGGTGTGTACAATTGGACTCTAAATATCAGTGTTACGGATCCTCTTCATATCTAATCGTTCTTTGCAACTGTTAACTTATTTATCGATTGTCGATCCATTAATCTCGTAACGTCATCTCGCGGTCGCTTTAGAACTGGCTTTTTAGAGCCTGACATCGTTGGAGTCAGTACGTAATTTGCTGTCTCTTAATTATTAGATAGTGGTCGTTTAAATATTTGGTAATGATATTACCGCCGCTGCTCGCCTACTTAATTTTAGTGGATAGTCTGGTAGATCAAACTTCAACCTGTACCTATAACTCCTGACTTGATACCCACACTGTCTAAAACTACCACACTCAGTTAGTTGGTTCACCACGAAAGAGATGGGTAATACAGTATAATTGTGGCTCAAGCCTACGATACAAAGAATTAAAAGAATACCAACAACTAACGTAAGATAGTTGGTGAAAAGGTTGAAGATAGGGATTACCAAATATTTAAACGACCACTATCTATTAATTAAGAGACAGCAAATTACGTACTGACTCCAACGATGTCAGGCTCTAAAAAGCCAGTTTTAAAGCGACCGCGAGATGACGTCACGAGATTAATGGATCGACAATCGATAAATAATGTAACAGTTGCAAAGAACGATTAGATATGAAGAGGATCCGTAACAATCAGTGTAGTGCAAGCTTGGAGGTTTTATAGAAAAAATTGGTGCAATCACGGAAGAGAGAGAGATATGAAAAAGATTATCCTCCTTGACTTTATCCGATCATGTGTAGAAATGACAATTATGATCAATGGGAACAAGACATTTCTGTCTTACCATCGACGCATGCACTTGTCAACCGTGAAGAGATCAGAAGGGATTAGGGCAATCACCTGATCATCAAGACTGACAAAAAAGGTGTCTGCAAACACTGTCACAAATGAACGTCAATATACAGATGCCGTCGGTGTTATGTTCGACTGCAGCCAGATTGCTTCGAAATGTATCATAACTGAAAGGAATTTGTAATATTATCTGTTTAGATCGAGTTTCGTTTGTTCGTTTCTCAATAAATCTAATGAAAAAGCGATGCATTTTTATTAGAAATTCATTTTTAACGCATCTCAGTGCAGCAGTATTGCTTTTTATGACTTCAAAAATTCCATTACCGGAAAATGCTAGCCTGATTTCTTTTATTTCATATCAAGCCTTCGTACGAATGCCCAAGCGTCCATAGAGGGACCTACCATTTTCTGCATTCCTGGTAAAGATATCAGAAAATTTTCTTTTGAATATTCATATTCAACCCATAAAGACCTTACATGAAACTTTTTGTAAAAATATTCCGACTAGAACGATGACCGGGCACTAATGGGCTAATATAGTCTTTCGCTACTTCCTGTCTGTTGTTGAATAATTTGTACCGTATAATATTTTTTGCAGCAGACAAAATGAAAGGTTTCTCTCTCTGTAGTGCGCTATAGGACAAAGTCACTAGTCAGGAGACTGAAAACAATCGAAGCTACAGAAGAACATCTGCAAATTTATGACAAAAATAATAACTTTTAAACATATCACAAGAACTTGTTACAACCGAACATATTGCGTCTTACAGTAGTGCGCATTGAAAACTCATTAGTCATTAGCAATGTCATTAAGAATATTTTGGTGAATGTTGCAAACAATGCTAGCATTCAACATTTCCTGTCCCAAAGTATTTCTCAGCCAGATTTTCTATCTATGAAGATTGGAAACTGACCTCTCACAAGCAGCAAAGTTTACCGGGCAAACTAAGGGAATCTTAAATAGCTGGAGTATTTGAGAATAGAGAGGTTTTTCCAACTCGGACAATGCCTGGTAAGCTCTTTTAGCATCGTACAGAGATTTTGCTCTTGTTGCCTTTCTGAATGAATCAATTTAATAACTCATCGATTGTCTATTCAGCTCTGGATAATTTTTAACTATTTCAGGAACTAAGCCGTTCCTAAAAATTCGTGCAAGTTCTTAATACTTTGCCGAATCGGAATTCAGGCTACTTTTAAACCGTTCGGTCAGTTCAGAGATAACTTTGTTCATGAACTGATTATAGCCTAAAGTATCTTATAATGCAGTTGAGTGTCTGCAGTAGCTGCCATCGAGCTTCCACCTAATCTTTCAAGGACTCTGCCGTAGTGCTTGCAAAGGCGTGATTAAATTAGCAGCAAATTTTTCCAGAAGTGAAACTGCATTTTGTAATTGTTCTCCAAACTCCAAATCACGATATTTCTCTAGAGTGATTTCTATAGAGTCATTGGTCTAGCGTCAGATCCAAGACAAATTAGAACTGTGATCAAATAAAATCAACAAAAGAAGAACAACAGCAATTCGAGATGCGTGCAAACATCTAAATCGAAGTACAACTTTATAACAAATCTTTTTTTCTAAATTATTGGGGAGGATGCTGCCAAAATAATTGGGGGGATACATCTCCCCTACTTCTGCACTAATGGTTGTCTACCCCGATAACTCAGTTGGTTAGCGCGTGACTTTGTGAACGAAGAAGCTTCAAGATTAAGTAGCACTGGTTCGAGTCACGAGGTGTGCGCTTGAGCAACGCATTCTAAGGACGTCTCTCCATTCAGCGGCATCTAATGGATAGAATAATCCCCCTGAAATAACATTTCAATAATCGGAAATTTCACTCTGTCAATCTCAGTAACCGGCCCTGCGTCAAAAGCATCTATGAGTATGTGAAACTACCAGGAATATCCTAACAAGGCTTTGCCAGTCCGAGGTTGAAGATTCAAAACCAAACCAAACCAGTTGCATGAAGAAAACGTGGCTCAGGTAGCCACTTTGTCTGGTCCAGATCTTTACCAAATCGAATACGGATCTGACCAGATAATGTAGCTATCTGGGTGTGCTGCATGGTGGCGGAATCACTGCCGGTTTCAGTTATCAAACACAATGGGTCGCCATTTCTGAGTTGCGAGATAAGCAGGGCCGGAGGGTACTGTAGGCCTAAGGCTGTTTACTAGAGAAGGGCCTATTTTTTCAAACCAAGCTACAAAAAATAATAAAAATACATACATGAAAAATTGAAATTATTTGCTGCAAAATAACATAAACATAACAGAAAACTGGCTAATGATGGCACATAATTGATTTTGAAAACAAACACAATTTTTATTGTCAAATTTGAAGCAGATGAAAAAGATTTTGGAAAGAAAGAAATGGATAGTAGGTACCTATGGTAATACTTTACCTAATGACACTCTAAACCAGGGGTTTTTAACGTTTTTTCCACCTCGACCCCCTCAGAGCAATCTATGTAGTCTCGCACCCCCCTATAAAAAAATTTCAACAATAGCATATTTAATGCAAAACTTAACCAAATTTGATTCATGCCTACATTCAGTTATGTTTAGTTTTGCTGTTCCAACGTAAACTTCCGAAACGAAAAACGTTGTTTTGCGATGTTATCACGGCTTTTATTACATTTCCTCCGATTGTTATTTCCATTTTCTATCAAGCTTAGCTGGATAAAATAGGAGAAAAAATAATGTAGAATAATCTACGTTTATCACACTTTCACCGGTTGAATTTATTGCAATCTTTTAAGGATTTATTTAAATCAATTTCAGTGAGATGGTTGGTGAATGGTGCTGTATATTTTTAACTACCGTATTAAGTTTGTCAATGCGTGCACCTGTTGCTGAAAGAACTTTCAAACAAAATAGCCGACACCATGCTGGCCACCTAAAGATACGGCCTGATTTGTCACATTTTGCAGAAATTTCCAGGTTTTTTAAACTTTGGGCGAACGTTTAAATAAATTTTTCTAAAAATTAGATTTTTACGCTTTCTTTATTCTTTTCCCCAGATGACACAATAGGTTTTAACATTCTCACATGTTGAAAAACAAAGAAAATTTGATTTTGTAGATTTTAGTCAGACTGTTAATTTTCAATAACAGTCTGATTTTGCGTTTTTTAACTTACTTTTTCTCGTTTGCTACTGCTTCCCCAAGGCAACAAAAAGTTTTTTTGTCATTAGGAAACCGCAACAAGTAAAAACTTCTCAAAAAATGTCAGTTAAGCACTAGCAGTAGCTGTAATCAAAATCTGCAAAATGTGACAAATCAGGCCGCATCTCCAGGTGGCCATGCCGACACTAATTTTTTTCAATGCCGTTGAAAACGATATTGAGAAATCTATACTTTGCATAGGATTCTATATAATTTTGCTTTTTTACTATAGCGCGGTACGCGGTTACTGGTTAACTTTAGTCTGCACAAAACCAACGTACAAGAACTTGATGAAAAGTATTGAATGCTTTCCTATAGTTAAAGCTTTGCAACGTCTGAAAGCTTAAACGATATAATAACTTCAAGTAGAGGAATGGGCGATTGCATAAAAAACACAGTTTTTAATCTTTTCTGGCAAAAAAGAATTGAAAATAATACACTGAAATTTCAAGCGCCTTGCGAACCTCCGAAAAACGGCTCGCGACCCCCAGGTTGAAAAGCCCTGCTCTAAACTCAATTTCGGTAAAAGTGGCGCCTATGTGGTTTTAGAAATGGGCTCTTCATGTGTATTGACTCGACTCAGTCATTCGTTTTTAAGCAAAAACTGTACTGTAGTCTACTGGATCTGTATCAGTATCAGCCTTACAAAAATTGAGGGCCAAATTTTTCCAGGGCCTAAGGCTATGGTACGCTTTCAGTACTGTGCTGCAAATAATGCAAAATCGCATTTTTCTAAATGCTCACCCGCTGTAAAAAACATTGCATTTCGCTCGTATTGTATGTCCTTTTACGCATCCCAGTTGTGGAACAAGTTTAGATCTTCTAGTATAAAACGATTACGTGTTGCTTAACAATGACTCTTTTAGAATATTGCACAATTTGCCTCATTATGTCAGTGCCCGTGAATATCAAGTAATGAATAATAACTTATAACAACGTTTGATGCTTTATTGAGGAAAAACATGTTTTCGTTTATCAACCGTTTCATTCACTCCTCAAATCGCTTCATATCAGACCTGATGTCATCTGATTGTTTTTATCGTTCCTTATACTTTCAATTCTTCCAACGCTCATTGTATGTAAATTTGTAACAGTAGATAGCCCATTTAGTGAGCTTTGTTTTTTTTGTTTTTTTGTATGTTTATCTTTATCCTGCATTGCGGGAAAGCGGACTTGAGCGCTATGCATCGGTGTACGCCTTCCGACGTACACCTGACCCACGCTGCAGCCGACAGCAATGTCTGTTTCCGGTTGTCTACTTTACTTATGACTTAAATTTGGTACTACCCATTACTCGAAATCGATCACTGGGTAGAGGCAATTATCGTAAAGTTTCTTGCCTAGAGAAACAACAGCAAGTGCGGGTGGCTGGAGTCGAACATGCAGGCTTTCGACTGTGAGCCCAACGCGCTAACCACTCGCCATTGCTGCCGACATTGCTGCCGATTTAAACCGACGGCATCCAAAGTGACTCTTTGCAGTTTGTCTATTATTTCGTTGTTTTGGATATGGACAGCTTTGTCTGACGCAAATAAATAATAATAATATAATTAAGTAGTTGAGTGAGTTTCGCTTTTAGCAGCATGATCGTTTCTTACTTCACAGTGTAGATTCAAACTATCTGTTATAGCCTGATGCTGCGGGTTCTTTTTGGCAATATCAGGCTATAACAGATCGTTTGAATCTACACTGTGAAATATAATTAAGTATAGCCTTATTATTAGCCTAATGGTTAATCCGACCCTGGAGATAAGTCTAGCCTGTCTCTCTGCTTATTTAAATTTGCGGACGGATCATGTAGTTGTAGAGTTTTTCGATCAACACTATCCCCCCACAGGTACCTTGACTCCAACCTGGCCTCCGTGACTTCAACTGGTTGTTCTCTCTACGGCAGAGGTGACGAACCTGCGGCCCGCGGGCCGCATGCGGCCCGTCAAGGAATTTTGTGCGGCCCGCAAAACAATTTGACAATCGCTCGTGCATTAAAGACAAAAGACATCTCAAAACCTACAATTAGATAAGCTGTGTGGTGTTACTACTGATCAGTGATGGCGCACCAACTATGGTTGGGAAACATAAAGGGTTGGTATCATTGTTGAAGAAGGAAATGGATGCAAAAGGAATTAGACATGATGGGTTGGTATTGCATTATTCACCAGCAAAGCTTTTGCGGAAAATCTGTGAAGTTTGATCATGTGATATCGGTAGTTATAGACTGCATTAACTCTATTAAAAAATAGATCTAAACAACCGCGTATTCAAGCAAGTTCTCAAAGACTTTGATGCTGACTATGATGATCTCTTTTATTTCTGTGCTGTTCGTTGGACAAGTTGTGGGACTGAGCTGGAAGATAAAAATTGGTTGTGCGATTTAAGATTTATGGTAGATGTCACTAAGTATTTAAACGACTTAACAGTACAACTTCAAGGCCAAATCAACTGTAGCACTGGATGTTTTTACGAGGTCAAATCTTTCATGTCAATGCTGAGCCTTTGGGGAAATCAGTTGAAAGATAACAATTGCACGCATTTTCCCAGATTAAAAAACACAATCCAACTTCATGTACTCAATACGCTTTGGAATCTTCAAGTCTTTTAGAAAGTTTTAGTGTTAGATTTTAGGATATCAAAAGCAAAGAACTGGAGCTTGATGTATTTTCTATCCCCTTCAATGTTACACCTGTTTCTGCACCCTATAAGCTCCAACTTGAACTCATCAAACTACAGAATGATGACACGCTAAAAGCGATGGATGTGAACAAGCCGTTGCTTGAATTTTATTGTGTATGTTTATCAAAGGAAGAGTTTCCAAACTTGAGAGCTCATGCTCTCAAACGGTCATTTGTTTTCGCCAGCACGTAGCCTACCTTTGCGAACAGATCTTTTCTAAAATGCATTTCACAAAAAGTCGTTACAGGTCGAGGTTGACAGATGAAAATCTTAGTATGCAGGTGAGAGTTGCCACATCGTCTGTTCGACCTAATATTGAACGCTTAGTCAAGCAAAAAACTTTCCAAAAATCCCACTAAGCAAAAAAATTCAATGCTTTAATGTTATTTTTTAATATTTTATGCTTCAATGCTGCATTAGATAGCTTCAGTTGTATGATTCGCATGGGCTTTTATTTGTTGTTCGAAAAAGAAATTTCATTAACTGGTTTGTTGTTTCGGAGCATAATGGTAGAAACATTTAGTCAACTTGAGCAAAAAGGATAGAGCCAAACAAAGAAGAAATCATACTCATATGAAAGCAAACGCCTCGAAAATTAAACTGTCTTCATTATCAGTGCAAGTGCTATTGCTCTATCCTTTTTGCTCAAGCTGATTTGTTTTTATTTTTTACTGTTGTGTGTTTCGATTCTGCGTAAGATAATTTCAACTGTGTGGGTTTTATTACTTTCATCTGCCGTTTGTTACTTTTCATGAATAATATCATGAGTCGCTTCTAAAAGATTTCATACCCAGTAAACATTGATTGTTGGGGCAACATTGGCAAGAAGTTGGCCGCAACATTGGCAAGATGCAGACGCCAACATTGGCAAGATGTTTTATGCACCATTTGGATGCATCTGGCCAGCGTTGGCGTCTGCATCTTGCCACCGTTGGCTTCTGCATCTTGCCAACATTAGATTATGCATCTTGCCAACGCTGGCTTCTGCATCTTGCCAACATTGGCTTCTGCATCTTGCCAACGGTGGCAAAATGTTTTATGCACCATTTGGATGCATCTGGCCAGCGTTGGCGTCTGCATCTTGCCAACGCTGGCTTCTGCATCTTGCCAACGTTGGCTTCTGCATCTAGCCAACATTGGCTTCTGCATCTTACCAACGGTGGCAAAATGTTTTATGCACCATTTGGATGCATCTGGCCAGCGTTGGCGTATGTATCTTGCCACCGTTGGCGTTTGCATCTAACCAACGACGACTTCTGCATCTAGCCAACGTTGGCTTCTGTATCTTGCCAACGTTGGCAAAATGTTTTATGCACCATTTTGCTTCATCTTGCCAACGTTGGCATCTGTATCTGGCCAACGTTGGCAAGATGGCTTGTGCACCATTTTGCTTCATCTGGCGCCTAAATTCTGGTTGACTTTTATGCACCATGATGCTGCTTCATCTGATCTATTGACTATTGTGATGCCCGCGCTTTGACCAAGGTTGGCCATGCGAAGCAAGCTGGTGCATAAAACATCTGAACAGCATTGGCATCTACATTTGCCAAACGTTTCTGTACTTAAACCTCGCTCATCACCAAAAGTTTATTGTTGAACCTAGCTAATCCTTGGGCGAAAGAACAGCAGCAACACGGATTTATAAGCAACACTTCTCCCTTTGTGACAAAGCAAAGTAACAGCCGAGCTTCGTATATTTTCACATTTATTAGAAACAAGCCACATCAAATCGTATTGATAGATGGAGATTCATTGCACATCAGCAGCTTTTTCTTGTGTATCTTTATCATTGTGAATTCCTGCGAATGAAACAAAAATATTTAATTCAAGAGGGCTGTTTGGCAACAGTGTAGGAATCATAGGCGTAGCCAGGGGGGCAAAAGGGGCCATGCCCCCCCAAATTTTCAAACTTTGGATTCCGAAGTTGAGCCCTTTGTTGAAAATGCAATAAAGTTTGTAGAAATTTATATCGTTTTCCAAGACATCTGGCTATTAACACCCCCAAGGACTTGTTTTACAGAAAGACAGAAAAACACAAGAAACAGAAATTACAGAAAGACACACAGAAAGACACCAATAAATTTTCCAAATCGTAAATCGCCCAAAATTTACGCGATTTACATTTCTTTGAACTAATTTGTGGAAGCAATTTCAGAATGGCTTACTCTGTTGGGCTTTTGTGTAGTTATTGAGTTTTTGTTTAGCTGTGTTTTTGGTGTTCTCTAATTTAGCCGCAGTTTTTGCCAGTTCGTGTGTAAGAGCTATCTTTAATAAGTTAATAGCTGTTTATCTGCTAATAAATTCCATACAAATATTACCCTAAAAGTGTTTTCAGAAAGCGCTATAATCCATTATTTGAGTGTAATTTTTCAAAAATTGTTCGGGGGAGCATGCCCCCGGACCCCCTTAGAATACGCGTGCCTTCGGCACGCTCTAACCCCGCTACCAGTTTTATTGCTTCAACCCACCAGGATACGCCACTGCACATCAAGTGGCGATGGCTTTAAATCAAACACTTTGTTGTTCTCTTCAATTCATCAAATATTTGGTCCCCCCAAAACATTTTTGTGGCTACGCCACTGTGTAGGATTTTGATCAGTTGTCGTTCAGGATACTACGAAGTTAATTGACAATCTGCAATATCAATGTAATATCCCTCTCTCCAACGTGCGTGACAAAAAACTTATCATTCGATTCTGCGCCACGCAGAGCAATAATCAAGTTCCAATACATTCTAATTGCGTGTACAGTAGTTATTCAACAACTAAAGCAACACATGCGCTGTTGTCTTTCAAACATATAACAAGCTCACCAAAAGTTAGTTTTTGCCGTTTTCAGCCACCTTGCCTGTCCTTCCAATTTCGAAATCACTCTGAAACTCTTCATCAATTTGCTGCACGGCAGCAGCTTTGTCGTGCGCCATCACCATGTCTAATCATGAAAGTAAAAAAAGAAGTGTTAAATCAGTATATAAATGCCGACATAGCCTACTAACCACCATGTTCGTTGTTCATATCAATGCGAATACACCACTAAAACATTTTCATACATTACTCAATACTCTTCACAATTACATCATACATTAATCAAAAGAACAAAATGGCATAGTTATGACATAATCATTTAGTCGTAGTAAAAACATTTATCCGTACTCACCAAGAACAATCTTTTTCAGATTCTTTTTTAAACAATCAAACGAGGGCTTAGACTTCACGACGTTTTTTTTTTCCTTTCTTTTTTCTCGACATGCTTTGAACTGTGTTGTGTTCGATAATAATAGTTGGTAATAAGTCCACTGATACAATCGCTTGCATTTTTGCCAACAGCTTGACTTAAATTTGCTATCTGAAAAATGTAAATCGAATGTAATGACAGGGGTTTCATCCATCATATTAAAAAGCTTCAGCACTTGTTAACAGACATTTTCGACTGTTACAAATGACAGCCAACGTTTAAAGTTTATTTCGGGATTCCAGTCGTCTGTTTTGTTGCGTATGTAGGTCGCAGTGTAGGCTACTGTAGGCTATGTTGTCGAAATAGGCGCAAAATAAAACATGTTATTATTATTATTATTCAGTTGACGGCAATGAAAGCTACATTTGCAAATACTCTACAACCATCACAGACCTATCCACACGACATAAAAATACAAACACATTCAAGCAGTCAGGCAAACACTGCCGGAGCAGCAAAATCAAAGATTGAGCAGAACCCTACACATGTTGTGGGACATCACAAGCTCTGCTACTTTGCTGATATCTTCTTAGCACTCATCTAGAAGCACTGGCACTAAATTTGTCACGAGAATATTTCATATGAAAGTTTTCCATTGGTCATTGAGTTTTATAACTTTCTCTAAATTGAGTTTTATAACTTTCTTTAAATTGTGTAAACGTAGCCTAGTGACAAAAACGACTTTACACAATTATTTCAGGTTCAATGAATAAAAGACATTCACTTACCAGGTTTTCATAAACATTGTCGTAAGTCATTCCTATAGTTTCATTTTGATCATTTCTAAAACTTCTTTCGGCCGTAATAGGCCTATCTCAATTGAATTCGATTTTTTATATTTTCGATGCAAGAAGCGAAAATTCCTCTTAGCGCTGTTCACATAAGCATTGTGCTTTCGGCTCTCCACGTAATTGTGTATTGAGCACAACCGCCATGATTGAACAGTCGAAGTGAATCGAGTGACGTCATAATCCCTTTAGCAAAGGATTACGTCATGGCCTTTGTCTTCCTTAATAAAAAAACCAAGTTCTTCTGCTAAATTGCATCTCCTCACGTTGATATAACACATCGCCGCATTCTAAAGCTTTGTTGCCTCTTTCACTTCAACGCGTCATATTGCCCAGTCAAAGTTTAAGTAGTGACGTCATAATGGAGTTTTCACAACAATTATTGTGCCTGTAGTATTGTTCTATGCACCGCGAGAGGAGAAAAAACGATTCGCCGCATCGTTGAAAGTAAAAGTAGCGATCGTTTTGTGAAATCTCGCTTCAAGAAATTGAGGAGAGATTTCGACGCAACATGACTGCTCCTGAAGCAGGCCTATTGTGCAAGCTTTGCTACATTTAAAGTAAAGACGCCCCTTTGTTGGCGACACGAGAATCTCACCCACGTGGTCAAAATCAGACAGTGAGCGAGACTGCTCTCAGAACAAAATCAACAAGTGATACTGCATCAATCGATTTTTTTTACATTGATTCAGCGTCTGCAGACAGGTCAGCAGCGCGGCGGCAGTGCAGCCGCAACTCAATGATTACATGATCACCACAATCATGCTGCTGTGTCGAGCGCTACTAAACATCAACAAGTGAATTCGATTAAGCTTACAAGTTGTTTTAAATTTTCTTGGACTGCACGCAAATTTTGAGGTTAGTCCTGAAAAAATGTTTTCAAAAATATTACAAAACATTTTAGTATAGTTAAACTTGAAAATTAAAAAAGCTTTTGTTAAACACAAGAAAAAAATGAAGACCTGGCAACTTGAATTAGCAACCACGTTTTTAAGTTTATCGCTTGTTAGTTACCTTACCAACGTCTGCAGACGTTGAATCAATGTAAAAAGAACGGATTATGCTAGTTGGGTATTGCAGGCGCCAAAGCCTAAACTTTCTGGAAGTGTTCTCTGAATCACAATACATTTATTGCACTAAATTATCTGAAGCAATTGAATATGAACAAACGATTTTTATCATGGCGTTGTTGGTACAAGAATACGGTATGCGAAAGAAACTGTGTTTTTCCACTAAACCACATGAGTCATTTAGTTAAAGAGTCATTTTATTGTTGGCTATTAATATTTTCAAAGAATAAATCCAGTGAAGCTGAAATAAAGTAGCCAACGTTGCAATTGTTTATTTTGTAGAAACGCGTAGGGCGAATGGAAACTTTAAACTGGTTCGGTATCAAGCACGTTATCGCGTTCGCGTTTTGTTGCTCCAGCCTTTTTCTAGACCTCTGCTCCGTTTGGCATAAACAAACTTGGCAAACTGTTGGCTACCCTTCTGACCAACGCTGGTCTTAAATATTCATAGTATACTTGTACGGTATCAAAAAATAATAACAGCATTGATAGCATATTATAAAAATGTAAAATTGTAGCAAAATCATGGTATACATTTGCATAATTTTAAAGAAAACACCGAAATTGTTATGAATTGGCACAACGCTGGCAATGCTTCTGACCGATGTTAGCCAACCACACAACTGTGTTTTGAAGCAATACCACATGAAAAGAGGTTTGTGTTAGTAATTTTAAAGATTAAAACAAATAAACCTGAAATAAAATCTTTGAGACCTTTTTGAACGCATGATAAGAAATAAGTTATTGAAATTGATGGCGTATTGTTGGCAACATGTTGGACATAATTGCCAATCTTGTGCCCTCACATCCAGCATATAGCCGACATTGCAATTGTTTATTTTGTGGAAACGTGTAGGGCAAATGGAAACTTAAACTGTTTCAGTATCAAGCACGGAATCACGTTCGCGTTTCTGTTGCTCCTACTTTTTCTAGACCTCTGCTCCGTTTGGCATAAACAAACTTGGCAAACTGTTGGCTACACTTCTGACCAACGCTGGTCTTAAATATTCATAGTATACTTGTACGGTATCAGAAAATAATAACAGCATTGATAGCCTATTATTATAATGTAAAATTGTAGCAAAATCATGGTATACATTTGCATAATTTTAAAGAAAACACCGAAATTGTTATGAATTGGCACAACGCTGGCAATGCTTCTGACCGATGTTAGCCAACCACACAACTGTGTTTTGAAGCAATACCACATGAAAAGAGGTTTGTGTTAGTAATTTTAAAGATTAAAACAAATAAACCTGAAATAAAATCTTTGAGACCTTTTTGAACGCATGATAAGAAATAAGTTATTGAAATTGATGGCGTATTGTTGGCAACATGTTGGACATAATTGCCAATCTTGTGCCCTCACATCCAGCATATAGCCGACATTGCAATTGTTTATTTTGTGGAAACGTGTAGGGCAAATGGAAACTTAAACTGTTTCAGTATCAAGCACGGAATCACGTTCGCGTTTCTGTTGCTACTACCTTTTTCTAGACCTCTGCTCCGTTTGGCATAAACAAACTTGGCAAACTGTTGGCTACACTTCTGACCAACGCTGGTCTTAAATATTCATAGTATACTTGTACGGTATCAGAAAATAATAACAGCATTGATAGCCTATTATTATAATGTAAAATTGTAGCAAAATCATGGTATACATTTGCATAATTTTAAAGAAAACACCGAAATTGTTATGAATTGGCACAACGCTGGCAATGCTTCTGACCGATGTTAGCCAACCACACAACTGTGTTTTGAAGCAATACCACATGAAAAGAGGTTTGTGTTAGTAATTTTAAAGATTAAAACAAATAAACCTGAAATAAAATCTTTGAGACCTTTTTGAACGCATGATAAGAAATAAGTTATTGAAATTGATGGCGTATTGTTGGCAACATGTTGGACATAATTGCCAATCTTGTGCCCTCACATCCAGCATATAGCCGACGTTGCAATTGTTTATTTTGTGGAAACGTGTAGGGCTAATGGAAAGTTTAAACTGTTTGGGTATCAAGCACGTTATCGCGTTCGCGTTTTGTTGCTCCAGCCTTTTTCTAGACCTCTGCTCAATTTGGTATAAACAAACTAAAATGAAACTACTTTGTTGGCAAACTGTTGGCTACCCTTCTGACCAACGCTGGTCTTAAATATTCATAGTATACTTGTACGGTATCAGAAAATAATAACAGCATTGATAGCCTATTATTAAAATGTAAAATTGTAGCAAAATGATGGTATACATTTGCATAATTTTGAAGAAAACCCCGAAATTGTTATGAATTGGCACAACGCTGGCAATGCTTCTGACCGATGTCAGCCAATCACACAACTGTGTTTTGAAGCAATACCACATGAAAAGAGGTTTGTGTTAATATTTTTACAGTTTAAAACAAATAAACCTGAAACAAAATCTTTAAGACCTTTTTGAACGCATAATAAGAGGTATTGAAATTGTTGGCGTAATGTTGGCAAAATGTTGGACAAAATTGCCAGCCTTGTGCCAACATACCCAGCATATAGCCGACGCTGGCCCAGCAATCAATGTTTGCTGGGTAGTAGGTTACGATTTAAAAGTTGTGTGGCCCGGTAACTCATGTGTAATTGACAAAGTGGCCCGCGACCGCAAAAAGGTTCGTCACCCCTGCTCTACGGGATCAATCACCACCTCAAAATCATGCCGCCTGGTGGTGTGGCCGGCCAGCTTTTCGAAATCTTTGATGTGGTTAGGCCTATGTGTTATTGTGCTCACCTCACTGTGTCAATCTTTTGTAGGAGAAGAGTAGAGGACCCAACAAGTAGACTTAGAGGAAATTTTAACAAAACACGATGATATGTAAATGAACATTCAAATAAAGTTACCGTACTTTTCTATGTATTAATGGAGGCGATCGCTCGGCATAGATCGCCACTGTTCCTTTGTACCTGTGAATAAACAACTGAACAATTTACTTGGTAGTTGTGCATCCTGCCATAACCCTCGAAACTTTTGTAACTTTACATTTGCACTAAAACTGCAGGAAGTGATTGAAGCACGTTGCATTTCTTGAAATTGAAATGACGCAAGACATGTTCAGCGCGCGAACTGTTTTCTTACCTAGCCCTACAGCAACTCTCCGGACGTGAAAGATTTTACATCGACCGGCAGTGTAAATATCAAGGCCTGTTGTAGCCTACGCTACCGCTGGGTCTTATCTGCTATTCAGCGCATGTTAAATGATTCAACCTTTTCAATTTCTGCTCTTTTATTGCAATTTGATAGTACCGGTAATTAGGCTAATACCAGACATGTACCGTACATTTGGTGTTTTCAATTCCTAACAAACGAAACAGAAGTTCATTCAACAAAACACTTCAACGTTGTAGTCTTACCATCCAATTTCGTAACAAATTGTCTGGCCTCGTAGCTCACTCTACAAACCCGATTTTACAAACGAAGGATACGAAAGCTGCAGAGCTTTAACTTTCGTATACAATCGAGCAACGCCCTTCCAAAACGATGTTCTAACGTCACTTCAACTTTACACGATCGTCGTCGTCGTGTGAGCCACTGGGCAGAGAGTTTATCTTTTTACCACTCCAGATTCACGATGTTCCCGGAATACACTGGAAGGCTGCTAGAGCAGCCAGTCTTCGGTTAATCATCCAAGACGCGCAGACATTTCACTGTGAGGTCGGAATTTCTGATGACCAGGCTATGCAAAACGGCCATGATTGAGCTTCAAAGAGACTGTCTTTGTGTGAAGACAAAACAATTTGTTTCTCGACTGACGAGAAACACATGTTTTTGGGTAAAGTCTTGATGGTTAGTGTGGAGGCTACACCCGTACACCGGCATGGTTAGCGAAACACAATGCTCGCTGTTCTATACTGAGTGCTCAGGTGGTGCTGACGCCAAGAAGATCACTCCTTCTCAACTGACAAAACAATATATTAAACGATTTAATGCAAATTTTTGTTTCTTGTATTTCTAATGATTATAAAGTATTTTGTACAACGCCATATGGTCCAACATTTCCGTAAAATTACGACAAAAAAAATGCTTGACAGAAATCGTTGAGAACAGTAATGCAATATTTCCAGCCAGTTTCTACCCATGTGCGCATCCTTGCATGTTTATGATCATTAAGCTAACAAAATTGGTCTTTTCACATTCATTGAACATCTGCAGACGTTGAATCAATGTAAAACGACCAATGTTCATCCAACAGTCGCAAACTGCTTGTCTTCTTGGGCGGCTAGCCGACAATTTTCATCTATCTAACATTGTCATGGAATTCAATTTCAATATTCACCATTAAAGCAAAAAATCATTCAATAGAACATACAAGCCGCAACAAACGACCCAACTTGTAAATCAGTCCATACATTAAATCGACGTCTGCGGATGTTCAATTAATGCAAAATAGACTGATTTGCTAACCTCGTGTAATCAGGCCGCAAATTATTTTTTGTATTGTTTTAAAGTCAGCAGACGTTGAATGAATGTATCACGAGGTTGATATAAGAGCTGAGAAAGATGCTCATCTACCCGACAAATCCAATTTCAACGCCCACTTCACATTCGATGACGTTTCAAACGCGACATACATGGATCGAACGCTTGGAAAAAAGTGTGGATTTTTCTTAAAAAAGTCAAGTTTACACAGAAAAAAAGCGTGAAGCTGTGTATTGGTTAAAGCGATGAACTCGTAGGAGCTTCTCGCATAGGAAGAAACTATACGACTAGTCAGAGCATGCTGTTATAACAGATGGCACGACAAAAGTAAAGAATGACAAACTGAAATGCTTTAAAGCAAAAAGCGTTTTTGATATTGCACTGGCCCAGCAAAATCAGTCCTTTTCGCATTGATGTAAAAAGGATGGATTTAGCTAGTTGACCTGACGTCAAAAGTGAGATGAACATTTAATTTAACAAGTCTTCATAGAACAATACGTAATACACTAAAAGCAAAGTAAAACACAAAGATTGAACACAAAGTAATAGCCATTTAAACAGTTAACAATCCCAGTTGATACCAGTCACAACTTATGCTGCCAAAAAAGTATGCGCGTGTTACAACTGTTACATTGCATTTCTTATGATTACTTTATCATTACAAACCAATCATAAGAAATATAATCTTCCTTTACCTAGTGATTCAACGTCTGCGGACGTTGAATCAATGCAAAAAGAAACATTTTTCTTGCCCCGATTATCTTCTCAATTCCACCTAGCAACATCGTTTTTATACATTGATACAAGTTTGCAGACGATGGTTAGATGATACAAACCAACCATAAGCTTGGAGAGCAAGATGAGCATGGCTTGCAGCTCAAGAACAAAATTCACAAGCCACAACATTAAACATGGAAGAACACAAACCAATTAGTTGTAACAAAGACATAGGAGTTGAATGTAATGCACTGAATGAGTTTAGAAAGAAATTATGTAGCTTGGCTGATACTGTACAAAGAAACTAGGATTCAATGAAAAATGGAGGCAAAGTGGTGATTGCATCAAAGACAAAAAGTCATGCTGGAATCATTTGCGTTGTATTTTATAAAATTACGAGTCAGTTTAGAAACTATGAGAAGAAAATGCACCTCAAACTTCACAAATGGATGAAAGCGTTTGAATTTTCCGGGAAGATTGAGGTGCCATACTTCTCAAACTCAACGAAAAGATGCCAACTACAACACATTTTAATCAGTTGGTCCGCCAGAGAAACAACTTGGTTCACTCGCAACAATGGGTTGTGACTACGAAAACTCTACGACTTCTATATAGCTTGGTCTGGTGCATGGCTAATGTATAATACGTCAGCACTCAGCAGACGACGGTAGAAAAAACTAACAACTGAAAACAGCTGTTTCAGGTTAGTGTGCCTTGTCTGTGTTATGCCAAGTCTGATCTTGTGAGGTGAACCATCATTTATTATAATCTAGCAAACAAAGCGATGCAGTAAAAAGATGAGTTGTACGTGGCCACTGGCCACCAGCACGAGACAACGCTTCCATCTTCATGCCGGATAACCGTCACTGTGTGTGGAATGTGAGCGTTGGAACTAACATCGGGAAGGGATTGCATCTTTGCGAATGATTTGCAGAGTAAAAAACTTATAAATTCAATTCAAAACCACAGCAAAAGTCCCTATTATTGAAAAATGAAATCACTGTAACTCAAGTGACAAGAGAAATAAAGTAACAAAACAACAACTCAATGTTGAAAACATCCAACCAGCCAGTAAGACTAGTCGTTATTGCAATAATTCAACTGAAACTTGCTAGTTGGGAAAAGTCAAACTTGATATTGTCGTTGAGGTCAACTCTTTGAGATGTTCAATCTAATACTGAAAAGATTATATCGCCTAAAGAAAGTTACAGTTAATCTGAGTCGTACAACTGGTTGGTAAGTTAGCTTTAATAAAAAATTCAGTGGAAAACATGGGGAAACAATTACAGAACATTGATAAGCGCTAATGAAAAGGCTGTGACGAAAGAAAAAGATACGAACAAAAGAATGTGAATGAAATTTTACTCAGTATGATCAAACAAGTCATTGAAAACCTCAGGGTTGCAATACTGTATCTTGACAGCAAAATCCGTCATTCAACGTCTGTAAACGTTAAATCAATGAAAAAAAGACGGATTTTTCTATCTGGACATGTGATGTCATGAAAGTACCCTGAGGCCAAGTGACTACAAAACCAATCCAAATCAAACTATGCAGCCAACCTGTGACCTGCACGATAGGCAATTACTGATCACCAAAATACGACACCCTACATTACTATTTTAGAGATAAATTATTCAACCAACTCACCGCTTATACTCAGCTTTTATTCTTTATTATTAATAGTAACCATGATCTATTCGACTTGAAATCAGAAAACAGGCAAAATTTCAACTGACGCTATAAAAATTTATAGTACGGTAACTATACCAATTATGTAATGTGTGAGAAGGTACTTTGATAATTTCTGAATTCAGTAGCGTACTGGCACTACTTCGTTCAGTGGCATCCGGCTTCAATATTGATATCCGGTTTACGTGGGTTGGTGAAAAACACCACATGTAACCAGGGTGTAATACACGGCGGCCGAGAGAAAGGAACTGGCCACTCTGCTCTCCTTAGGCGAGTGGCAAAGGCTTTGAAGAATGAGAAGTTGAGAACCTTATCTTCTCATCAACCAACGATCAGTGTTGTAATATGGGACCATCTTTGCCTTCTTCATCCATAATTTTCAGCAATCAAGATGCTGTTGTGTTTCGTTTTTATGTTTTCAAACAGTGTACACTGTACACGTTTACAAATTTACATACACATGAAACATGTCCTGGAGTGTCCAAACCTTACCACAAAGTATATATTTAAAGAACCTTAACGCTAATGCAGCAGCAAGCCAAAAGGACAAACTATCCGTTGGGTAACATACAAACAAAAGAAAATAACATTGCGAAGTATCCACACAAACATATAGTTTACAAAGACAGCTTCATCTTTAAGGCAAAATGATTGTAATGCTTGGTCCATCTAAGTAGAAAATATACAGGCCAAAATGTAAAAACTCACGCTAGTAAACGTTTCAAAAACAAACCTGTTTCCATCATCAGTGCCACAAATAAAATTCAATTTTAGCAGTTGCTGTGACAACAGTTTATTTTTCGAAACACATGCAAACACGAGTTTTCTTAAATCAGCTTTTTGAGCTCTGCATTTTTTCTAAGATTATCCAAGCTTGTTTCATTTTTTTGCAAGAACTGGTTAGAATGTGGTTTTGTAGTGCTCAATAATAATGCAAATTAATTACAGCAGTTTCCAATACAAAAAGATTACATTCAAGCCAAATTGGTCCCGGTGAGCAAATCAGTTATTTTTTACGTTGATTCAAACTCTGAAAACGTTGAACCAATATAAAAAAGAACAGATTTCACGATTGGGTAACTACTGGTAAATCGCACATGACAGTTTGGCATATAAACATAACTTCATTACTCATTAGTCACTACTGGAAATGGAGAATGAAATGATTCCTGGGGTTAGACTAAATGCCACCACACCTTCAAATATACGCACACCAAACCTTAAAGTGAAAGCAGATTGTTTAAGTCGATTTCAGAAGGCAAATAAGTTATTTCCAATGTTTAATAAATATTTTTTAAGGTAAAATTGATTAAGCAAATAACATGTTTAGCTGGCTGACATCTGAAACAGGGGGACGAGATGCTAGAAAACATCTCAGCTAGTAAAATCAGTCAACTTTTACATTGATTTAAAATCTACATATAATGTGAAGAGAGACTGAATTCTGGCTGAGATTGTGCATATTTGAGTGAAAATGATAATTTATCAGTATGTTTGTGTGGGTGATAAAGAGTCCAGAAAAAAGAAGGGGTTACTTTACTGAATGGGGGGCACATCTGGGGGTCTGTTAGAACCATCTCGATCGTTCTGAAATAAAAATTATGAATAAACTACTTTAAAAATTCTTATTTTGTTTATTCAATTTGACTTGACAAAAAATCATGTGCTGTTAATGGTCCAAGGCTTCAAGCATTGTTGTGGGTTTGACACCTGTCAAAAAACTGATTGTGATAATCTTCCCCAGACGAAGAGAGCCTCTTTGAGAGCTTGTCTTGATCCTGGCAGTTGTACATACAGTACTTGTAGAGGCTTTGAACCAATAAAGCAGGCCCGATTACCCTTATTGAGAGTCATGAGAGAGTCATGTTACTGCTTATTCTAGTGTAGTCAGTAAATTCTTCCATCCACTAGGTTCCACTTAATGAAGAACAGTCAATAAACACGTTGCTCAAGCGCACACCCGAACAGTTGAACCAACACTGCTTGATCTTTTTTGTTTCTTTGTGCACAAGTTAGGCATTTTACCAATTGAGCAAAATCAAGATTTTCAATCAAGCAATCATTACACACGTCAACCAAAAATGGTAGTGTTTTCAATTTTCATCATCATCGAGTTTTGTCTTTTAACGTGCGTCGTGCAGGATCTGTGAGGAAGTTTTACACTCGTAGCCCCACTTCACATGACTATTGACTAGCTAGCTGCACGCATGGCAGATTTGCAAACTGCACAAAATAATTATTATTGTGAAATAACGGTAGTTGCATGTCTGTTTGGCAACAATTCAATACCGATTGACATTATGATAAAGAATTCTAAATACTACCGGGAGTAGGCTACTTGTGAATAAACAAAAAACAACATTTAAATCAGTGTAGAAACTCACATTAGCACTTTTATGGGGACCAATCGATTTCCTCATACTGGCAGGCCGACTGAAGAACAGAGCAACAAGAAGAAACATCCACAAAACAACAATAAAGAACATTCCCGTGTCTTGCTGGGGTGGTCCAGCTGGTGCTGTATTACAAGTTATAAAGAATGGTATGAAAGAAACAGGGTTGTCACTTGCCAAAAACGTTTCTATACAACAATTAGAGATAGAATTTGTCTTTGTTGTCATATTGCTTATAACCAGGCCAGTCTGACAGCTAAAACAAAAGCCTTTATCTACTATCAGTTTATGCCAAACCCGGCTGCCCCACAGCCCACACATCATCAATTATTGTGAGTCTTACTGGCATAGAAACTACACTGATGTGGTTAGTAATAGCAGAAATTATTTTATTACTGATATATACTTTAATTAATTTCATTATTTAATTACTTTGAATAAAATCTACTGTTTCATACAGAGTACTGAGCTTGAGCACTTATAAGTGAGCTCATTTCTCAACAGTTATATATAGCATTTGTACGGTGAAAAACTTACGTTCGGTTAAACATTCTGTGTCAGTGCAATAGTCCTGAGTAGTTCGCAACAACGATAACAGCCTTCGCATAGCCCACTGAGTACTACAGATGCATTCACATGGATCAAAATTGCCATCAGCCATTGTGTTGTATCTTACAAAGCAACAGACAAACACGTCAGTAGTTCTATGCACAAAACAACCTAAAAGTTATCAAAACAACGTTAACAATATAAAATGTGTTTGGCTGATTGAAATTCTTACTTACAGCCTACTATAAGTAAACTAAGCCTTTTTGTAGGAATGGAGTCTTTTAGGCAATATGATACTTACAGAAACAATCAAAACTATTAATACTACAAAAAGTGCTCAATGCCAAGCAAAAAGCAAAGCAGAGCAAATTAAATCAATAATAAGGACCTTCTGATGATCCTCCTTTGGGTGAAACAAGCTGTCAAGGGTTTAGATCAGTGGTTCCCAACCGGGGTGCCGCGGCACCCTGGGGTGCCAATTGCAATTCTCAAGGGTGCCGCGAGATATTGAGATATTGCAATACTGCGGCCCATTCTTTCTTTTAACTTTAACTCGTTAAGTGCAGAATTTATTTTTTTCTAACCGAGTTTCAGTGCGTATTAAGTTTTGCGTCTCCCAGTTATTCCCGGCTCCTTTCTGGGGAGTCACTTAGTGGGGAAGTCGCTGGCGGCAAGTAGATAATCTGCGGTATGCCTTTGTTTTCTCGTCCAGAAAAAACAGCATGAAAGAGATTTTGACTAGTTGCTGTTCTTTCCATAAAAACGTTTGAAACGCATCATTATTGCCAGGTTTCATGATTTTATTTTGCGTTTCACGGCACACAATTGGGTCTCCAAATTAGCGTATTTAGTAGATATCTTCGACCATTTAAATAACGTGAATGGCAAACATGAAACTCTCTTAACTTCAACCGATAAAATAAAAGCACTGAGAGAAAAACTGCAAATGTGGTCCTTAAAAGTGGAGAACGGAAACTTTGACATGCTTTCACATTTCTTTGAAATGAAGAATAAAGAAATTGTCTCATTAATTACTCAGCACCTAAAATCATTGGAAGAATATTTTCCCAGCTTGTTCACGGAAAATTACGCATGGTGGGTAAGAAATCCATTTTTAATGGACTTTGATATTGTTTTGAATCTTAAAGAAGGAGAAGAATAAATTGACATTCGTAGCGATGGAAATTTTAAGCTTATGCACAAGCCGATGCCTCTTGACGAGTTCTGGATAAAAATTCAAAATGAATATTCTTGCGCTGGAAAGAAAGCTATTGTGCTTTTGCTGCAGTTTTCCACGTCATACCTATGTGAAAGTGGATTTTCCGTATTATCGAATATAAAACTAAACAACGAGAACGACTGCTTAAAGTCGAGGAAGAAATGCGGGTGGCTTTATCGAATATGCCCCCAGATATTAAGGGACTTTGTGCAAAAAGTCATGCCCAAATTTCACACTGACTTTTGAATAAATACATTTATTTACACGCGTTATACTGTACAACTCATTCTGTGTTATTTCATACAGTTATTTTTAATACAGAAACCTCATAAAATTGATCCAGTTTAGCCAGGGTGCCGCAAATTATTTGTCTCTTTGATTGGGTGCCGCAAGGTCAAAAAGGTTGGGAACCACTGGTTTAGATAGTAATAACTATATTTGATTTTATACTTAAATCAAATATAGTTATTACTATCTGAAGCCTTTACAAATTGTTTCACCTAACGGATCATCAGAAGGTCTTATTCAAATAGAATCTTTTTGTAGTATTAATAGTTTTCATTGTTTTGATTTTATACTTACATAATATATATATATATAGGTAATACAGAATTGCAGTGAATGAATACAGAATTGCTACAAATTTTCCATGTAATACCGGTAGGCTACTGAATAAGCTGAAGTAGATCTACCGTATATTGCATAGTCTTATTGCAATCAGCCAACGATTTGCGTCTCTTTAACAAAACTTAACTTGTAAACATAAGACGTGCTAGAGCAGGCAATTAATTACATACATTTTCAGAACAAAATCACTTCAAATAAAAAGGTAGAAAACAATGCAACTTTCCGAATACAAAGCAGAACATGAAACCATTTAGGCTAAGCCAAAACAATGTTTTAATTTAGTTTATTTTCTTTTGGATTGATGTGTACAAATGACGTCAGAAATTTATTTTAGGAAATTGACCGCTACGAGTGCTAGTCAAAATTAAATGCATTTTTTTAAAAAGGATTAAAAAAGCAAACAAGGAAGGCAAAAAGATTGGTTTTCAAATGAAAATGAACAAAAAAGTCATTGTAATACCGGTTTTTAATACATTGACTGAAACAAGTAGCAATCATAAACTTGATGAAATTGAGGTGTTGCGGCCGTGCCATATTTTAAATCGATTGTCCTACTTTGGTAGGCCTATCATGCACGATATAAAGTTTGCGTTTTATCTTCTTCTTCTTTTTCAATTGCCTTGCCTGAACCAGGCATCGACGGCCTCAGATGAATAATTAGACCAAATGTTCTTATTATATGTTGCATGGATGATTGTTTCTGTCTTGTCGTTAAATTGTTTCAGATGTGTTTGTCTTTGTCTGCCAGGTGCCCGCTTTCCAAAAATTTTACCAGTTAAAGAGAAATGCTCCAGTTTTTGCTTTCTTATTACATGACCAAGAAATTTATATTGTCTGGTCTTCATACTTTTTAATAGAGTTCTGGTTAGGTTCACTTGGTGTAAAATTTCTTTATTTGCTTTCTTTGCCAGCCATGAAAGGCGTTGCATTCTACGGAAACACCACATTTCAAAAGCATTAATTTTTTCAGCTATTTTTGTTGAGATATTTCAGGTTTCAGAGTTGTAATGAAAAACAGGATAAATGTAGCATTTTAAAACTCTAGACCTTGTCTTAAAAGAGATACTTTTGTTGCAATGAATTGGTTTCATTTGTTGGAAGCTTGCTTTTGCTTGGGGCTGTTCTTATGTTGAGCTCTGTTTCGTCTCTTGCATCCCAATTCACAATAGTAAGCTACAGAGGTATTTGAATTTTTAGACCTGTTTAAAAATTAATCCATTAACTGATAAATTACAAATAAGAGTTTCGGCTGCTTTTTTCTTTGTTATGACCATTGTTTCTGTTTTCTTTTTTTTTTAAAGGTCGGGTGATAGCACACAACCTTGTCTTACTCCTTTCTACGTTTTATAGCTTCTTCATTGTAATATTCATGAGGTAGGTTGAGCCATGATTTGACTAGCAGAGGCCATTGCTAGTGCTAGAGCTCCGTTGGCCTACTAGGACTTTGCCCCAGCGTTTCTCGATCCTTACGATGAGGAAGTGGAGTTGATCTTCAAGGATCGTTTTATCGCTTCTTCATTTTCTAGACTTCTGCTATATGTTTGGCATATATTGTTTTTGTCATGATGGTCAGAAATAAAAACAATCTGAACGGGAATAACTAACAAAGAAGTTGATCAATATATTTACAAAAAATAAAAAAATAAACTCAAACTGAACTGAACAGAACATAGGCCTACCATGCCAAGGCCTACTGATTACTTTCTATCACGAATCACGAATATTTTCTTTTTTTGTTGCAGTGGCAACGTCCATTGGATGAATGCAAAAGTAAAATCAGATACACACAAGTTGTTTTATTGGTTCACTGCATTACTAACGTTTTGCACACCATAACATTTGCGTAGGCTACTACTAGGCTACTGCACTGCAGTCAGGGGCGCCGGAACGATTTGTGACTAGGGGGGGCAAGATTACGAAAAAAGGGCACTTTTGTTTACTAAAAGGCCAATTTTTTTCAAGTTTTAAGATAAGATATAGCAATAATGATAATGCGGTATACAAAGAAGGGCACCATGTTATGTTATAATGATGTAACTTACTGTCAAGCCTTAAAACAGCCTGCGGCCATGGCCGCTAAGTAGTGCTTGAATGACCGCCGGTGCTACCTCCTCAATCGGCCAAGTTTGGCCGCCGGTCTCTTCTAGACAATTATTTAATTTCGCAATAGAATGATTGTGGATTAACTGTCGAAAACATGTAGTATCAAAGAGTGACGCAAAATTAGGTCAGCGCGTCATAGCCTAATCGCCACTGTTGCATTGTGCGGGAATATTTGTAATTGATGGAATATATCCATCTGCGATCGCCAGCGTTGTAAGTCTTATTTGTAATTCCCGACGTTTATTTTAACAAAGTGTTAATCCGAAGTGCTAATTTACATCGGCTGGCAATATTGTTTTTATGTCGATTCGATGTTGTCGGACATTGAACAGTTGTTAAAAAGGAGAACTAAGTTAGTTGACATCCGAGGGGAAAACATTTTTTGATCATATTTTGCAAAAATTATGCTTCTTTTAGTAATGTCCTTCACATCATTGAAATACTTATTACCTTGCTGTCATCGTCAACACAGTCATGTCGAACGTTGTTTTTCGTTGCTAAAAATAATTCTAGGGGAGTGGCGAACTTCTTTAAAGTTAGCCACATTGGAGACACTCGTTTGAATAGTACTGGATTACAATCCCGATAAAGCAGTGATTGCGTGGTGCAACGATTCTATTGTAGGACATCGCCCAGGCCAAGACTTCAACAACGCTAAGTGATCATTTTAGCATTGTTGCAAGTTCAATTCTATTTACTTGTGCTATCGTTATTTTTATTTTGTATTTTGGCCTCAAAGCATGCAGATTTGGCCCCCGAGAAGGATCTCCCGGTAGGCCACGATGGCTGCCGAAAAAAAAACGAGTTTTAAGGCCTGTACTGTGTTGCAAAATTTTGTGCCGTAAATATTATTTTGAGGCAAAAATGAAAGATTATAATTAGGCTAAAAGCGAATAGCAGAAATTGTTATATTGCAAAATGTGCAGTAGCTTACATGACTTTAAAAGGGCACCATTGCCCCCCCTGCCCCTCTATCTGCAGAAAAATTGAGGGGAGGGGGGGCATTCGCCCCCCCTGCCCCCCTGCTTCCGGCGCCCCTGACTGCAGTGCGGTTAAAGGCAAGAGGAAAATGAAACATAGATTTATTTTTTGCAGTGACCAAAAATTGTGCCACAGTGGCGTTAACAGGAAGGTCGAGGAGGTACTTTTAGACCCTTCCTCAGGACGATTTTAACGGCCCATAACTATTCTAAGGTGCTTGGAAACTAGAAGAAGCCATCGCGTATTCATAGGATATAGCCTACTGTGTAGGCTATATAGTGCGCTTTACTTATAAGTGTGTTGATTTGGGGCCAAGAATCTCATTGATACCGCCACTGAAATATCCTCTCAACGGCCCTGCGTGCAAGCGATTACTTTCCACGTTGCTTAACATAAACCTTTCATACAATTAGGCCGAAGCAGTGTCAAATCAGGTATGAAACCTGTTCGTGAAGATAATAAAGATTCATATAGTATCGGTAGCAAATTCCCATCGTTCCGGTGGAGCACATTGCATTGTTATGACGTAATGTTTATGTAGCAGCTTCCTGCTGTGGTCAGTGGCGGATCAACGAGGAAGAGGGCGATTGAAGCGGTCTCTCCCATCCATGAAACACTGAAAAATAACTCATGTTTGGTATACGGTAGCCTATTTGTAAGGTCGGATTAATGTAGATCTACACCAGCGTTTCTCAAAGTGGGCGAAATCGCCCCTTCGAGCGCCAGGGGGGCGAAAACACTCGAAGGGGGCGAATTTATCAAACCACCAATAAACAGTCCAATTTATCAAACCACCAATAAACAAACCACCACTAAACAGTCCAACCACCAATAAACAGTCCAGACCGCCGGTGCTACCTCCTCAGTCGGCCAATTTGGCCGCTGGTTTCTTTTAGCTAATTATTTAATTTCACAATACAATGATCATGGATTAACTGTCGAAAATATCTAGCACAAATGAGTGACGCAGAATTAGGTCAGCGCGTCATAATCACCACTGTTGCATTGTGCGGAAACATTTGCTATTGTATGGAAAATATCCAGCTGCGATCACCAGCTATAACTCTTGTTTGTAATTCTCGAGGTTTATTTTAACAAAGTATTAATCCGAAGTGCTAATTTACATCAGCTGGCAATATTGTCGTTTTTATATCGATTCAATGTTGTCGGACATTGAATGGTTGTTAAAAAGGAGAACTACCCAGACAACAAAATTCGTCATTTTTACCCTGATTTAACAATTGCAAACGTAGAATCAATGTAAAAATGACGGATTTTGTTGTCCGGGTAGTTTAGTTGACATCCAAGGGGAACCCACGTGTCTTCAGAGTTGAGCAAAGTTTCCGCTGTGGGTTAGTGACTTCACACCCTGAATGGTGACATCATAATGGTATAAATGGTTAGGTTTTATGAAAGGCGGTAATGCAGTTGAAACCTTTTACTGAGCAGCGAGCAGTTCAAACAATTTAGAGTCGTTAGGTGGTCCCGCAATACCGCATTACAATCCCGATAAAGCAGTGATTGCGTGTACAACGATTCTATTGCAGGACGTCGCCCAGACTTCAACAACGCTAAGTGATCAATGTGGCATTGTTGCAAGTTTAATTCTATTTACTTGTGCTATCGTTATTTGTATTTTGGCCTCCAAGCACGCAGATTTGGCCGCCGAGAAGGAGCTCTCGGTAGGCCACGATGGCTGCCGGAAAAAAACACGAGTTTTAAGGCCTGCCTACTATATCCAAAATCTTTTTAACAGGACTGACACATAAATGAAAAATGGTCTTATTGCCTCTTATAACCTATCTTTGCTCATTGCAAAAACGGCCAAACCTCATACTATTGGCGAAGATCTTATTATGCCAGCTGCAAAAGAAATAATCGAAACAGTTATACAACAAAATGCTTCATCAATTTTGAGGGCTGTATCTTTAAGCAACGACACAGTTCAGCGTCGTATTGATGAAATGAGTTCTGACGCGTTGGAACAACTTATTGAGGTTCTACGTGTGACAAACCATTCACTGCAAATAGATGAATCCATCTTGACTGAGAATGTATCGCTGCTGCTTGGATATGTGCATTTTGTTCATAATATGAGAAAAAGAAATGATTTTGCGCTCAGTCTTTGCACAGACACTCGGCATCAAGCATCTTTAATGCAGTGAAAAACTTCTACGAAGAGAAGGGGATTCCACTGAAGAATATTCTACATGCACAACTGATGGTGATCCGGCAATGGTTGGAAAGCATCGAGGGTTCAGTGCACTGATGAAAAGAGAAATTCTTGGACTTATTGCAATACATTGTGTAATTCACCGTGAGCATTGGTTGCCCGTAATCTCAGTCCTGAACTGCATAAATCACTGAATATTGTGATAAAATGCGTCAACAAGATAAAAACGTATGCTCCCAACAACAGATTATTTCGTTCACTTTGTTGCCGCAATGATAAACAATTTGAACGTCTTTTATTGCATACCGCGGTAAGATGACTTGCAAAGGTGCTTGTTGGAGCCGCATTTATGCCCTTTTTGTTTCAGTTATCGAATTCCTATCAAACACTGACGACTTTAGCTGAAGATGTGATAGCCTACCCTTAAAGAATGACATCGCATATTTGGCGGACATTTTCAATGCCTGGACCTCCATGCTCCAAACTGGGTGGTACAACCATTTTCTACCGAACCCACAGACACAAAAGAGCAGCTTCAAGAGCAGTTCATTGATATGCAAACAGATGATGAGTCAAAAGTAAAATTCAGAAATGATAGATACAAATTGTTTTGGTGCCAGGTTGCTGGCAAATATGAGATTCTCTAGAAAGAAGCTAGGATGTGGATTTTGTCGTTTCCTACTTCATATAGGCTATGGTTGAAAAGGGGTTTTCGGCTGTGACATTAATGCTTTCAAAGTAAAGAAATCGCTTGCTAGTTCATAAACGGGTTGATCTTCGACTCTATCTTACGAAGATGTCGCCAAACATTTCAAAACTTTGTAAAAGTCGCCAAGCTCATCCATCCCATTGAACATTATCATGTTACTGTCAATTTCGTTGATTAAATCCCCAAAACTAAATTTGTCTATCACTCTATTATCAATGTTTATTTTACGTGACAAAACTAGGGGGGCGAAATTTTATTTCAATAACGAAAAGGGGGCGATGAACTAAAAAAGTTTGAGAAACACTGATCTACACAGTAGGCTTTTGTGTTTTTTTAAACCCCCCTCTCTTAATCTACTTGTTGGATCCGATCCTGGCAGTAGTGCGTTGGCTAGAAATTTGTTTATTTTTTTCTGGTCAGTTTATTCTGTGATCTTCTTTGAGCAAGTGCAAACTGCGAGCTTATTTTTCATCTTCCATATTTTTGACAGCTCTGCGAGTTTTTTAACACAAAATTTTTGTTGCATAAATATATATATTACCCGCGATTTAATATCTTCTCAGGAAGTACAGGTTTAGAGATTTTTTTTTGGCAGATTAAATTACAGTTGTAATATTTAATATCTTTTTAGAATTATCGATTCTTTACTGTTTGCATGTTTTTTTCAGACCTTCTGATGATCCGTTAGGTGAAACAATTTGTAAAGTAGTTGAATGAGTTTCGCTTTTAGCAGCATGATCGTTGCTTACTTCACAGTGTAGATTCAAACGATCTGTTAGTGATGTTTGAATCTACAGATTGTTTGAATCTACAGTTTGAACAGATCGTTTGAATCTACACTGTGAAGTAATTTGTAAAGGCTTCAGATAGTAATAACTATATTTGATTATACTACCCGCGATATGTTTTGTATGGCCCGCGCCTGTAGTAACACAATGTGCTATTTTTGGCCTACAGACACACAGAAATCATACAAATTGAACTTGGATTTTTCAAAAATAAATAAAAACAAATTTTCTCACAGACAAAAGCGAGGCGAGAAGAGTTAGAATCATTGTTGCGTCATAATTGCGAAATCAACTATATTAATGCCTGGAGAGTAGGTAATAATGTGATATAGTCGAACATTCATTCATTTTATTGCCAGCAAATTCAACGATCGCTTTTGAAATTTTGCGGCAAATGTCAATGCTTGTTGTTATTCACTTTTTTCTTCTTGAACCCTGATGAGGCCCCTGTTCACCTGAAGCTAATTGAGCTTCTCAGCGACGCCGACAGCAACATCTTTTTCTGATGTCTTTTTACCAACAGCTGAAAAAAGTAAATAATTAATTGATTAAAATGAGAAGCAATGATGGAAACAAGAAGTCAGCTTAAGTATCTGCTTTTTACATCAATCTAAAGTCACTTAACGTTGAAACAATGTAAAAACGGCTACTTTTACTGACTACGGTAATAACAGATGGCTGAATAACTAGCCCATTAAATCTGACCTATTTCTACTTTCCCAATTGTCTTTATATACTCATTTTTGAATTTTTTTAAGCTGAAATACAAAAGAGTCACATGAGGAATATCTGCGTGATGTGTTACAATTAGCACAAACACTCATCTTTTGTTTTTCTTTTGCTTTTCATATCCAGATAAGCAAAAGTTTACAAAGAAATGTTGAGTTTGTTTATATTTGTATAAGCAAGCTGTTCTCGATTATGAACTTGAACAAGAACCGCCGGATATCAAACCTGAGCGACTCTCACTTATGCGATAGGCCTATTCTATGCTTGTCTACCACTACCCTCGAACCAAACTTGACCTGCTGGGTACAAAAATCAAGACGTCACTTTCATCTTTCACCTAAACATAGCTGTGTTTTACCAAGTTTTGGAATGTGTTAATTTCTGATGAAAAAGCATATAACTTACACACGTAATGACGTAACTTACCATATCCTATAACATGTAGGCCTATACAATAAAATACTAACCTGCACATTGCTTTGTTGTATGAAAATGACATTAATAGGCTACAATATTGCTATATAGCCTGTGCATCTTTCTTACCCGATACAAGGTTGCCAAAGGTTGTTGGCCCGCGGTCACTTCCACATTATCAAATACGGCCCGCCTGGCAAAAGGTTTAAACAGCCCTGGGTGAAGCATTTAATTTCCTAAAATATGTTAAAAATATGTTTCCTTCTGAAAAAAGAACAGCTTGCCGAATAACGTTTGTGCTTTAGAATCCAGAGGGATTTACACCAAAATACGATCAATCTAGCCTGCAAACCATCACTTTTTATATTTAACGTCTACGAACCTTGAATCAATGCAAAAGAACAATGATTTGCTGGCTGGGAAGAAGAAGTTTACCCTAGCTTGATCTAAATAGCCATTGATCGCGCCAAAAATGAGAAGCAATGATGGAAACAAGAAGAAGTCAGCTTAAGTATCTGCTTTTTACATCATTCTTAAGTCATTAAACGTTGAAACAATGTAAAAACGACTAGTTTTAATGATTGAGGGAATAACAGATGGCTGAATAACTAGCCCATTAAATGTGATCCATTTCTGCTTTCACAATTGTCTTTAGGTAGGCTACTCATTTTTGAATTTTTTAAAGCTGAAATACGAACAAGCTTTGGTAGAGAGTTTGCTTTGTTGAACAAAACGGTTACAAAAATCAACCAATACAAAAAAGTTACATAAGAAATATCTGCGTGATGTGGCAATTAACACAAATACTCATCCTCTTCTTTTCTTTCTTTGCCTATCATAGGATTGGAACCAGAAAAAAATTGAAATCGTAAAATCAACGTTTTCAAAGATTTTTAGTTTCTAGGCTATAATGCCAGTTAGTGCAGGCCCGTAGAGGCAAAAATGAGCACCTTTAGGCTAAACGTGTTACACGTTGTTTTTTTGCATTTTTTTGTAGTTAATGAATCTAACTTCAATTTTAGTGGGTGCCGCAACTTTTTGGGTCACGTGATCACCCCCAAATCGGAGATTCCCCCTTATACGTTATTTTTTTACATTTGGACAGACTGCCACTATAAAATACACGAGATAAAAATCACATTAAATTATGTTATTAATGACGTCATTGTGACGTCATATATTAATTTTTTTGCTTGTTTTTTTCTTATTGTAGTCGCTTGTTTGTTGTTGGTGTTACTTTTTTGGTTACAATAAGTTACCAATTCTAAAATAATTACCCCTTCAAATATGACGTCAGCATTGCATCATGAATGATGTCATAATTTTGTTATGTGATTTTTTTCCAGATGTTTTTCTTATAGGTTAGTATGGCAGGTAGGCAATAACTACCTGCCATAGGCAATAACTATAGGTAGGGGCATATATGGTTTAACCCCAAAAAAATTGCAACGAAAGGTTTTTCAACTGATTTGATTAGCATTGGGTGTCAGTATTAACATATTCAAAATGTTAAGGAATCTAACTTCCGGAAAGTGGTTATTTTCAAGATGGCCGCCAAACCATTGAAATAACAGTAAATTGACCATAACTCGAAACTCCATAACTCGAAAGCACTAATCAAAACAAACATCGGAACAACCAGACGAATCGATATTATAAAAGGTGTTAAGCAAGGAGATGTCTTGTCTGCTATCCTGTTTTGCATCGTAGCTGCTGCAATAATCTCAGAAACAGAAAATGAGTGTACAACTGGATTCACCATCGGCGGTCATGTAATATCCAACTTATAAGCTACGCAGACGATATGGCCATTTTGAATAATTCTAAACTGAAAATGCAGGAATACCTAGAATCCTAGATGCTCTGTCAAAAAATGCTGCTAAATAAATGTGTCCAAAACCAAATGTATGACAACCGACAAAACTAACAACACACTCAATCTCACTCTCTATGGAAAACAAATAGAACAAGTACCAGAATTCATATATCTTGGCCACCGACTATCCGCGACCAACGATGGAAAGAGTGCAGTGCAACACCGAATTGGCTTAGGCTGGGCAGCATTTGAAAAGAACAAAAAGATTCTAACATCCAATAGACTCCCAATCAAACTGAAAGCAAAAATCTTCAACACCTACGTTTTACCAGTCGTGCTGTACGGTCTAGAATGCGTAAATTGGACATCATCAACAATGAAAAAACTCACTACCTTCCGAAATCACATCATGAGAAGCATGACCAACAAAAGGTTACTTGATCACACGAAAATAGAAGATCTTCTAACTATGACAAAACTACATCCAGTTGCAGCAATAATAAAATCAAAAGTTAAAACTGTTCGGCCACACTAAATAATCACAATTCGGAATCAGCAAAGTTTGCACAGAAGGCAAAGTAGAAGGAAAAAGAAAACGTGGCAGACAACCAAAACGATGGCAAGACAACATTCAATCATAGACCGGACTCAACTTGACGACACTGGGCGAGTTGGCTCAAAATCGCCACTCTTGGAAGCAAATAAGCCATGTTGATGCGCAATCAGCCGCAGGCGGAGATAACGACTGATGATGACCATAACGCGGTCATCACATGACCAAAACATGTAGTTTTCGTGTCTATATCTAGGTTTTTATACCCTGTGAAGTCAACGAGACCATTCTCAGAATTGTTAAATTATCTGATAGCCTATAAATTCAATATGACCGCCAAACCATTAAAATAATATAGTAAATTGACCAGTACTCGGTCATCATATGACCAAAACATATAGTTTTGGTGTCTATATCTAGGTTTTTGCACCCTGTAAAGTCATTGAGACCATTCTCAGAATTGTTAAATTATCTGATAGCCTATAAATTCAATATGGCAGTCCAAGATGGCTGCCAACCAAGACGGACTAATATAGTCCGTCTTGCTGCCAACACAATTAAAAATGTACAATAGCAATGCATTGTTTATTAAAAAAACCGGTAAATCTCTATATATATTTGGGTAAACTGAGCAGGCATAAAAAGAGTTTATGCGATGCGGTCAGTAGACTCTTGACATAATCAGCGTAAAGAAAGCAAATGAATCAAGTATTACTAATGCTCATCGCTGTCACTCTCGATGTCATCGTCTGTAATTATGTGATTGCTGTATGGACACATGAACCAATTTGTCATGGTCCACATCTAGCATGGTATGGTAGCACATATCTCCGGCAACTGTAGTGAGGTGGACACGATTCGCAATTGCAGTGTAATCATTTTTAGTTGGTTGTCCGCAGGGGCGGATCCAGAGGGGGGCGATTGGGGCGATCGCCCCCCCTAAAACCTAAGAAAGTAGCTTTATTCTTCATTTATATGTAGGCTATAGGCTACGATTTGGAAAACGACATATCGAAAGCAATGCTGAATAAGTCTTTCGCCATGTTCAAAGATTAGGTTAGTTAGGCTAAGGTAGGCTATAATAATAACATAGTATTGAGGGCTCCAACTCGTGTCCGAGCATTGGTTTGTCTTCAAATCGAATTTGGCTTTGGATGGTGATGTCGTATGTGGCTTTGGAGGCCCAGTCTATGATGGAAAAGACGTGGGCAAAAGGCACATTGTATGGAGGATGGAGGGTGTGGTAGTTTTAGTTTTTCTTTTCTAATCTTTCGTTTTTCTTGGACATTTTGTATCTTGTTTTTTTTTTGAAATTTCCGTGCCTTCCCTGGTTCTTTTTCTCCAGAGCGATATGTCACTAACATTGTATAATAATAACATAGTAGCCTATAAGCAGTGCTATATTCGTAAAAAAAGCACAGGGTACACTGTCAGATTTGCCAAAATGAAAAATAATACACAACTCGCAAAATAGGCTACTAAGCTTATTACTAAAATTTAAAAAAGTTTCTAAACTTTTTGCCGGCACTAGAGCATGGTCGCAACTTTGGCGGTCAGACGTCCATGGGCGCCTAAGCCGTGGGGGCGCGGGGGCCAGGCCCCCACGCATATTTCTGCGTGGGGGCAACTTTTTAAGCTGTATTGATACATAAAACAATAGATGAACTAGCGATCGGCAGCAGGAAAACATTTTTTGAATGCGAACCGCAACAGCTTCGCGATAAATAATCACTAGAACGAGTAGCGATGCTACAATCCCACACCAGACAACAAAATCTGTCATTTTTACATTGATTTAACGTCTGCAGACGTTGATTCAATGTAAAAATGACTGATTTTTCTGCCTGGGACATGTGTTGGTTTTGCGTTGCAAAAATCTACCATTTTTTGTGTTGCAAAAATCTACCATTTTGTGTCGATTCAATGTCATCAGATGTTGAATGCACCCAAAAACAACATAATTTGCTACGTTGACGCAGCGTGCGTTTAGCTTTATGCGCTTGCAAACGGACTCGATGTCGCTTTCGAAAGTCGAAATCTCTGCATTGAATTGTCGCTGCAGTGAATCGCTCGCTGTGAAAATGAACTTGAAGTCTCGGCCCGAGGTAACCACTAACCAACGCAACAAGGGCTGGTACAAACCGCATCGCGCACAAGCGGCATAATCAACGCAACAATGGACTCGCGCAAACTGCATGGCGCATACACGACCGTTGCCATAGAAACCCGATCAAAGGCGGGAATATGCGCATCTTTTGTTTCATCTGCAACACGAAAACGGGCGTTTTACAGCGAATTGAAAGCAGGTCAGTCATAAGTTGCGATATTGTAGGGAAAATGGAGCAATGTCAAGTCGAAAACTTAATCAAACGTCTCTCCCTAACTATTTTTCAAGGGCTGTTTACTCATGTCAGCAACTTTTAAACTTATTCAAGGTGACGTGCTGTTGAATTGATGTAAACATGAATGATTTTACTTTCAACAGGTATATTTTCAAGCGTATGATTCCAGTATTTGCATTCCATTTTCAAAACGTTGTCATTCTATTTACAGTATACCTTTTAGTAAACCTTTTCGTCTCTCGTTTCATACTAATAAATCTAGTTCGTTGCTAAACTTGTGCTCAAAGAGTTGCAGTCCATCAACCGCTAGCCAACGCAGACGCATGGCATGTGTTTGCTAAACCGAAGTGGTCGAGTTTCGTTTATAATAATTAACGGTAGGTCGAACGTAGCGATAACTCCAAGTGTGGCAATAAAAGCAATCCTAGTGTGACGACATAATTACGTCATCCATCTGCGTGACATTTTGCTGAATTTACGTTGCTGTTGATGAAACACGCTTTCGCCCCCACGGCTAAAAAAATAGTTAGGCGCCTATGCGTGGAACTAAAACCATTGGAATTCTTACATACGTTTTGAGTTGAAGAAGTGTAATTATGCGAGGTTAATTTGTAAGCTTATTTTTGTAGAGCATTTAATATGATATCTCTCTTTTAGTCTTAAAGGAGCTGAGTATTGAGGAGCGACACCATAATGAAACTATATTGCAGTAGGCTATTACATGCTTTAAAAGTTGTCAGCAAAATTAAACGACGCAGATCGCAAGAAACCTTGGATTTTTATATAAAAGAGTGACAGGTTGTGTTTTGAAAGAACCGTTAGAGCATGGTTGTGATGCCAGTTTTGTTAGCACTGAAACTGAACTGACTGGGGAATGTTCTGCTGCCGTCGCTAATGTCAGTGATAGGCCTACCAATAAGACTTTCATTATTCGACAGAATGACGTAGGATGCCACATTGATTTGATTTCTAATATTAATGACTTAACAAAATGCGAGTTTCTAAAGAAACCCTGGAGACCTTCACATGATTTTAATCTGCCATTTTCTACTCGTCATAAAAAAGGAAAGGAAGAAAAAAGATACTGGAACCAGTCCCACTTGGATAAATTCCCGTTGTTGGTTTATTCTGATGCCAAAAAAGGACTATTTTGTAAATATTGCAGCTTATTTGTTATTGGCCGCGTGTTGAAGGATCTTACAAGCACGTAGGCCTACCCCTTCAAAAACTTGTTACAAAGCCTTTGACTGTTTTTGCGAAGCTTCTTGAAAAAGATGGCGATCTAACAACTCACGAGAAACAGCAGTACCATAGAGATGCAGTGGAAGGGGGTAAAGATTTTCTGAAGACCTTCCACACACCAAGACAACACATTGCAAACCAGTTATAACAACCTCAATGTCTATAGCCTATCAATATTATGCTGTGACATTGCGAAGATAGAATTAATTACCTGTTATTATCTTTCGGTGGCCAATTTTTAAATTGCTGTGGAACAATCAAGAGTGAAACCATCATCTCAACTATAGGCCTAAATACGGCTAGGTTGTTCAGGCTTTAAGTTCAACTTGACATGGCAAGGGCACATCAGCCCTTTATCCCTTCCTTTTTGTTTAACAACAGCATTGTTGAGTTTTTTTTTTAAGTTATAGAATTTCTCATAATTAGTGTTCGAAGTGCTCTCAGAACGCACCAAATTTAACCTAAATTTTCTAGGGGAGACCTCCCGTCGTTGTTCGTGCCAGGCTGATCACTTGTCTGAATGTCAATGACATCGCCCCCCCTAACGTTAATACCTGGATCCGCCCCTGGTTGTCCGGGGCGCGAAATTTTTTTTCCCACGAACTTTCTGTCTCATTGATTCTAGTCACTCTAAAAGTAAAATTTTCCGAAAGTATTTTGAGAGATTGGTTACTTCAGATTGCGAAATAACTATTTGCCAATGAAATTCTGCAATGATAATAAAATATAAGCTTTCCCTAAACCCTACTTTTTTTGAAAAGCTCTTGTGCACCACAAAAATTAATTTAAAGAAAAAAAAAGTTTGACTTCGACGGGCGTCGAGCCCTCGTTCTCACGAACACTTGGCAGAGGATGAAACCCCTGAACCAACCGTGCCAACGAGAAAATGGTGCATTTACACGGTTTTAATACACACTTTTACCAAAATATGTAAATGAGACAGAAAGTACGTGGGAAAACAAATTTCGCGTCCGGGCAGCTTTCATGTCCGTCATGATTGGAACCATCTGATTATTGTCTACTTTCCATCCTCAGTCTAAAGCAGAGGTCACCAAACTTTTTTCTCTGAGGACCGGATTGCTGCGACATTAGCAGCTGCGGGCCGGATGCAAATTGCGAAAAGATATGCAACTGTTTAGAATCTCCATTGACTTGAATTGAGCACAATAAGTAACAAAGTCAGCGATGGAATAGCAAAGTTGTGATGAAAATCGAAAGGTTGCTGGAAAAGCTATCGACTGCTGTGATACATTACAGGGCATCGTGCTCTTGAAAAAACATTACATCTTTCCAAATTCGGCCTAGGCTGTCCCCATTCGTGGTGGCCTAATGATAAAAACAGAACACCAACATGTAGGCTGCCTGGTAACTTTTTTCTTTAACAGTTGTAGTGCGGCTGTTATTTCCGCAGCACGTGGCCGGCCGGAATCAGTTTGCGGCCGTAGTTTGGTGACCCCTGGTCTAGAGCATCCATACCATCGTCAGTAGCCTACTCATCCTGACCATAATCTGGTAGTAAGCTCTGAAGCAGTGGAATTTGGTAAAGGATGATGTAGGTGGCAAACGTTCAGGGTGAACAAAGGACTTTGCTGTTTTAATTTTCTTGACCAATGTATTGTAGCGCTGTGTTTCTAGGTTACTACTGCCATCGTTGCCAAACATAACGGTGATAGCTTTGTTTCCAAGATCCTTAATGATGTGGTCTGTCTGATTTGGGAGAATAAAACAATTTGCACATTCTTTGATTACTGGTTGACCTTTTACTAGTTTCCTGAAAGCCGTCAACTTCCCGATACCAAATATCCTTGACGTTGAATCACAGCCGGTGAATGCATGAATGAAGAGGAGCTGTGAGCATATGTCTGGTTCGATGATTGCTTTAAGTTTGTTGATGTCGTGTATCTTGGTTGAGTAATCTTTGTCGGAGCGGAAGTAAGGGTCTTTAATGTCTGGGTCAGTGTCAGCATAGTGTATAGTAACAATATTAAAAGGTCTGTGTCTTCACCAAATAAAGTCGTGCTATGTCGATGGGAGCAATCCATCTGCCGTCTTGACGATGTCCACATCTGCATCACCTGGTGCATTGATCATATTGCAGCTTCTATTCCTCAGTTGAGCAGAAATTAGAGAAGTCAATCTTTCTTTGTTGGAAGCTCGAGACAAGAACTGCTCCTTCTTTCCAATGAACTCGGTGTCTACAGTAAAGTGAACAACCGGGTGAACGTTCATGCCGCGTCTTTGATGGGTATTGTCTTTGATAGACGGACCACCATATCCATCAAAGACCACCGTTGCTAAGCGATAATGACGAATGGTAAAATCTGCATACGACTGTGCAATAGACCCATAACTGTCTCCAGCTTCCATGGCACTTGATGCAACAAGAACCCTCCATCAAGGACGCAGTGATCAGTTTTCGAGGCTGATTCTTTCACTACTTCATAATCGCCTGACATCACACTGCTGGCATGTTCTGTGATGGCGGTAGCAATTTGAAGCTTATCTTCTGCAAGAAACAGGCGAGGGTCTGGATGTTACGTGGCTGTCACAAGTAATACTCGTCTTCCTCTCAACTGGTCTGAGTTTTTGAGAAATGACAGCAACAAAACTGCGTTATATCAACTGGTTCAACAAGCTGTGATAACTTCAGTCGATCCAAACTTGTCTACGATTGTTGTTACATCGTTAGATACAGCTCTTAGCAATCAAACATTGGACATGTCTGAGGTTTCCCCGTGTGATCACGAAGAGGCAGACACCCGTATGCTTCTCCATGTGAAACATGGAACTTCCGATGCCATAGTCAAAACAGTAGATACTGATGTGGTAATTATTGGAATTTCGCGTTTTGACAAGTTATAAATCTGTAAACTATGGATTGAATTTGGAGTTGGAGAAAAAACTCGCTTCATTCCAATCCATGACATTGTTTCATCTTTACCTCAATCTCTAATGATTTGCGCTTCTTTACCTTTGTTTTGTACTATCACAATCTGTGATACTGTTTCGTCTTTGGAAAAAAAAAAGGCTTGGGATTGTTGGATGCTTAATCTTACCGAAATGTGTGGCTTATTTAACTCTCTGAATTTCTCAAGCTTTCCTAGTTCTATAAATGACATACAAAAGTATGTCATAGCATAGCTCTTTATGGCAATGGTCCTACTATCACGGATGTAGACGAATGCCGTTATATGATGTTTACCAATGGTTGCACTATTGAAAAGCTGCCACCAACGTCAGCTGCTCTGATGCAACATACACGCAGAGCGATATATCAAGCTGAAATATGGTAATCAAGCCTCGTAAATGTTCAGCAACTATCTTTTCCTTTAGCTTGGGGTTGGAAACATAATGATGCAAATCAGCTTGCTCCGTTTTGGACCTCAAATCAATCCGCATCATCGATTCACGAAATGATAGGTTACAACATTGTAATTGTCAGTCTACTTGTGGCTCTCGATGTTCCTGTAAGAAAAAATCCATAAAATGCACAAAACTTTGTTCATCCGAGTACGAAACATGCAATTCGACCACACAATCTCCAATCCTCTCTGCTGTTTCATCTTCAATCCACATTGACGTTTCATCTCTAATCCACACTGATCATTCAAGAAATGCTTTTGACTTTCTAAATTCTATGTTGTAACTTGAAAAAACTTGTCGTACGAATTTTCTTAACATCAAATTACGTATGGTATGAATTTAACATCGAAAACCACTAGTTTTTTCATCTTGAATTGACAGTGTTAAGACTCTGACATTGCATCATCTGGTGTCGTGTATTAATTTGATTTGTAGATCATAATTACTGTACATATTATTTTAAATTTTAAAGTGGCATGACTAAAAGGGAAATTCACCCCTGGTAGCTGCTCTTCTGGTTATACCCTCGATGACGTCGTTATTGCGTCATAATGTAGTGGAATTATTGTTATTGTTTGCAATTGTAAAATTTTAAGCATTTGCAAAACTTAGGCCAATAACACTGGTCAACAATACTTTTCTTGCATGGAGTTTTTCAATGGATTTAGGGTAATTTGGGGGCATTTCATTTTCATCACGGGTATTTCATCACTTTGGGGACCGGTCGTATAGCAGATGGTACGCTGGGGCAGTGCCGGTCTTTGGTGTGTGCAAACCGTGCGATCGCACAGGGCCGGCAAATTAGGGGGCCCGCAATTTACTCAGAAAATGCAGCAATTTTTGTCATTTCCAATGGAAAAATTCAATTCGATTCACAAGCAAGTGCCGGTATCCTTGAAGTCAGTTGCGGCTTTAGGGTGAGGCAAGTGCTGAGATTGTCGCGTCGGGCCACCTTTACAAGCTTACATGCTTTTAGGCCACACACGACATTTCTCTCAAATTTTTGTTGAACATGCTCTCAGAATGCACCAAATTCAAAGCAATTTTTCAAAAATTTCTGGAGAGACTCCCCAGACCCCCCACCGCAGGTTGTTCGCCCGCCGGCCGTCAAAACCCCCCTCCCCCTTCAAAATACCTAGCTACGCTATTGAATTGGATCATTGTCATTAGGGCCCGCAAATCATATTCCGCACAGGGCCCGAAATACCCTAAGACCGGCACTGGCTGGGGTATTGCAAGTGATGCTTGTTTTTCTTATAAAATACATTGACGTTTATAAGGCAGAAGTAGCAGTCATCTACGAGTCGCTGAGCTCAGATTCGGATTCAGCAACCCAAAATTACCCTAAATCAGTTCTCAAAGCACATGCAAAAAAAAAATTTTTTTGCTGACCAGTGTAATGAGAGTATTTGATCGCTTTTTTCGGAATAAACTTACCTTTGGTTCCTGAATTTCAAGTTGTCTAGTCTTAATAATATAATGATGACGTCATAAAAGATGCAATCATGACGAAACTACTTTTAGGAATTGTGAAATGGTTTTAGTAACTGGTACTCCAACTAAAACCAACAGCAAACGACCAAAATAGGTTAAAAAAGCAAAAAAAACTGTGATGACGTCATAATGACGTCATAATGACGTCATCAATCAAATGATTTTGTGTTTATTTTGTCTCACTTATTTGTATGTGCTTTTTAAGTTAAAATGTGAAAAAATCAAATACGTAATTGCACAAAAATGCCGTAAAAAAAGCTGAAACTTGATTTCTGGGGAAATCCCCGATTTGGGGGTGATCACGTGACCCAAAAAACTGCGGCACCCACTAAAATCAAAGTTGGGTTGACCAACTGCAAAAATATGCAAAAAAACAACGTGTAACACGTTTAGCCTGAAGATTCCCCTAAGGGCCTGCACTAAGTATTTTTCTGCATAAAAAAACAAACAAAAAAAAACGTAAAGTTACACGAATAAAATAAACAATACGAGTTTTTTTGTTTGGTGTTGTGATACTGTCAAGTCAAGCATTTGACATTCAAAAAGAGTAGCAGAAGAACGTGACGTGTGCAAATGACAGCCAGCCTTCGGATTGGACATGGCACGTGATGATGATTGTGATACTGGCGATACCAAAGATAAGAGTGCCATCATTATTACAACGATTTATAATTTTCTTAGTACAAAAAGCGAGTGTGTGCGATTGCGTGCTCCGAGCTAGCGATGGCACTTTAGACAAGAGACTTAGCCTATGGCACCATGGCTCTAGCAATAGATGGTGCATAATGACAAAAGCAACCAAAACAATACTGGTTGGACAGAGACACTCTTAATGAAAATAGCCGAGTAGTGAGAGCCTGGAACGACGCCCTCGAAAGATTTCTGACTTGATACGGCTCAAGAGCATGCAGCTGTGTCTTTAGCAGGGCACTGATTAACATGCCTGCCCCGAAGGTCACACGAAGATTGGCTTCGTTGCTTTCCGTTCACTTCAATTCAAATCTTCAATCATCAAAAGTAAGCCTGGAAACGACAAAACAAATTTGGCGGTAGAGTAAATATTAAGCTATCGAAGTACAGTAAATGTAAAAGGCATGCAGTAGCCTATATATACAGTAGCCTATATATACAGTATATACAGTAGGGTATGTGCAATTATCTTGAAATGTTACGGAGTGCAAACTTTTCCTTGTCATTTTTTGCTGTAAATATATATGCAACCGCATCTTCATTCGGATAACCACCAACAGTATATTTCAGGAGCAGAAAATTGGATGGCCATGAAAAAAAAGTTTGAGTACACTTGGATGACAAAGTGGAATCACATTCGTTATCTCATCATCATCATCGGCCATGCCTGAATAAGGCGTCGGCTACCGTTAGTCTCCACAACGATCGATTGTCCATAGTTCTAATTAGGTTTTCAAAATTTTGGTTTGTCCATGTTGTAAGATTTTTGAAGATTTCCAAACGTGGACGCCCTCGGTGCCTCTGACCAGGAAGTCGCCCCATCATTGCCGAGTGTTCAATTCCGCGTTTGCGGTAGACATGCCCGATAAATGTCATTTGCCTTTTTTTGATCGTTGTGATGAGGACGCCAGGGGTGCACCGAGAGCGTCTCCACACTTCTTCGTTAGTGATCTCATCCATCCAGTTAATTCCCATCATTCTTCGAATGAACCAAATTTCAGCACTGTTGATCTTCTTCTCTATCTTCGGGCACACAGTCCAGGGTTCACATCTTTCGGATTCGTTATCTAAGTCTGATTATTTCACGTGTCATTTTGTTGTACTCGAAGTACGTTCACATGTCTTCCTTCACAAGATATTCGCTAAACTATCTACTAACTATTTATTTTTACTGCATCTCACATTTTATTTGTATTAAGCCAGCTGCTCCATAGCGATCGACCAAACCAACATGCGTCCGACAATAAACATCTAATGTTTTCTAATCCCTCCTTTTCGTATTAACCCAATTATTGTCCATCTTTCCAGGATAATCAAATTAGTGTCAGAGATTAACGCGAAACAGAAGCCGTGTCTCAACGCCGTAGGCATTTTGTCAGGTTACCAGAAACAAATTACTTCATTTGGTTTGGTGATGAGATTTAATTTTCAATCACTGAACCACTCTGTAAGCCAAGATTTTTTCTTGTGCCGAAATAATGATTGAAACAAACAAGTGAACAAGTTGTATGCATCAAGAAAACGAACCTCCTTCTATTGAACATTTCAGTTCATTTTTATTTCTGACCATCACAACGAAAAGCAATATATGTCAAACATAGTACAGGTCTTAGTAAATCAATATAATATAGCAAAGGTCTAGAAAAATGTAAAAGTCAGTAGTGCAAGTAATTGGTGCTAATAGCCTACCAAGGAGGAAGCCTTACTTTTTTTTATTACAGTGGGTAAAAAGTAAATAGTTTTGCTGCCTTATTTGTGCTCATAAAGAACACTATCAATGTAAACTTACATATTTTATAGTGGCCTACATGCAAAAGGTTTAGATTTAAGATTTGGGTTTAAATTAAAATTTAGAAGGGAAATGCAAAAACAGTGCAACTTTTGTCCTGTTGCTTTTTGTTGTTTCCAGTCAGCTTATTTTCTAAGGATTTATTTTTATTTTTTCAAGTACAGTATTTTTTTCTGCGGCATTTTAATTTGGTTGCGTTTGGAAGTGGGGGAAAAAGTCAGACCCCATTGCATAGGCCTATTGTCAGACATTGAATAATCCTATTCAAAATACTTGTTACAGAAATTTAATGAAACATTCCAGTCGGCAAATCTATTATTTTTACATTTATTTGAAGTTTAAAGACAATCAATGTCAAAAGGGCTGGTGTGTTGGGTGGTGTATGGATACCATGCTTATCAAAAAGTTGTTCAATTCTTCTTGTCAAACTAAAACCATGAGAGGCACTGGAAAAGATAGTTTTACTTTTGCATGTCCAACTTCTGTTTCAAACTACAAATCGCTCTCTGTTCGCTCTCTAAACAGCAAAATCTGTCATTTTTACATTGATTCAACGTCTGCAGATGTCGAGTGTTCGCAGACGTTGACAGACTGTCTACAAGCGTCTGCAGATGTTGAATTAATGTAAAAATCACGGATTTTGCTTTCTAATAACTTATTTCACAATTATGGATGCAAACGATTCGTTTCAGGCTGAAACAGCTTGTTTGTATCTACAGTTGTGAAGTAAGTAAAGATTCTGCTGCTAAACACGAACTCAAATCTATTATATCACCAAAAGTTAACTTGCACGCTTTAACAGCCATTGTGAAAACCCAATCTAAGGTTTACTCTGCTGTATATTGATCTGCAGGAAAAAAAATGGGACATAAAATGACAATTACTTCTTAGTAAAAAATGTAAGGATTCAATAAAAAATGAAATGCCAATTTGGATATCACGTTGGGAATCTCAAAACTACGGCATGGTCATTTTGAAACAGCAGCCATAAAGGTCTGCCATATGGCGGACTCTTTGTCCTAGGTTGCATCTAATTTGCAATGTTTCAACGTCAAGCAACGTATAATAAGTGAAAAGTCAGCAAGAAACAATGTGATCAGCTGGTCTCTCTTTTTTAACCATGACAGAAATAAGTCAATTGAGTTTAGATGCAATTCATTCTCAAGTATTCGGTTTGTAAGAAGGACTGCAAAAGATTTATATCTGTCTTTGTGAAGTTATTTTCTTTTATCTGGAAAAAAAATATTTAGTGAACGGTCAAAAGCAAAGGATGTTTAATCAACATCTTTGATTTTTAACAAGTAGTCTAGTTGATATGTTGTAAGGCTTGAGCAAATAGTTCAGTATTATGCAGTTTGGTTAAGTTACTAATCGTGGTTTTGCATAACTATAAATTATTCCCACTTCCCACTAATGTCCGGCATGGCCTTTCGCTTGTAGGTTCCAGTTTTCTTTGTTTCATCGCCAACGAAATTATGAGGTTCTTTACACCAGCAGTCGCAGTGGAATGAAAGCCATTCTTCAATAACGTTGTGTATTAATTTTGTGAAGTGGGATTGTGCACTGTGCAGCGTTTTATTTAATTCCGCCTATCATGTAGTCGTCAAAGATAAAGCGTCAATTTACTAACATTCATAAAAGTAGCAAATAAGGCATTCCAATATGTAGTCAGAATTGTTTTGCAGGTTGAAATAACCTTAAATTTTCAGTTTCCGTTAGTTCAAGAGTCAAGACAGTTTTACGTTCGTCAATTTCTTTTGAGAGCAAAATACCCAATAGTGCTAGAGATAGGTCAGTTTCAAAACGTGTAACACAAGGATCAATTTTGAAGATATTGCCTAAATACTCAGAATATTCAACATCTACGGCTACTAAGGCAGCTTTAATATAGTCAAAGGTACCTCTTAAGTTTGTTCTATTACAAAAAAATATCTGAAAGCTGACCACGTGCCACATTTGTGATGCAAGTGTAATATTATGACGGAATAAAGGCAAAAAAGGAGCTTAATTTGAATCTTTTGTTACCCACTGATCTATTCTTCCCGCTGTGAGCTGCACCTCTGTCGCATTGGTTGACAAAAGGCCAGTCGCTAGGGTTAACAGAAAAAGAGTTGTTTGTCCCAATAGCTCAGTTGGTTTGCCCGTGACTTCGTGAAAGAAGTTTCAAGATCAAGCGGTGCTGGTTCGGCTCTAGTGGTGTGCGCTTCAACAACGCTTTCTAAGGACTGCTCTCCATTCAGCGGCACCTGGTAGATGCAATAATTCCCCGGCAACAACACTTCAATAATCGGAAAACTTCACTTTGCCAATCTCGGTAACCGGCCCTGCGTCAAGATCCTCTACAAATATGCGAAGCTACCATGAATAACCTACCAAGGCTTTGTCGGTCCGAGGATCAAGATACAAAAAACAAACAATCTTCTTTGACAGTTAAAGTGTTGCTTTCACTTGTTGCATTTTTGCTTACGGTTTTTCCCCGTGAGCAATTCCTTCCTATTATGAAGTTGAATGAATGTAAAAATGATACTTTTGCTTGTCGACATAAGATTTCATTTTGTTATTGCGTGTCGCCGCCTGAGATCTTGCCAGAATAACAAAAGAAAAACAATGTAATTTGATTGTTCTACCACTTTGTAACATTTTGTTGTGATCAAGGAACTCCAGATGGCTGTAGTACAGATTAATTTCACTGATGGAAAAGATTCCTACAAAGCAGGTGATGTCATCAGTGGTGAAGTCATAATCAGTACTAAAAAGGAAATCAACACCAGAGGTACGAAATTTAACTTTTATTTTTGTTCATTTGTCTAAATAACAGTTCTATTTGAAAAAAAATGAAACCAAGCAAATTTTGCTTGACCTCAAAAATTCTTTGTTTTAGTTTTCCTTTGTTGCAATGTGAACCTCACGCGTACCAGAGCCGAAACGCAGCTGTTATAGGAATCTTGCGATTTACATTAGGTTTTTTAAAGTTTCATTGATCATTGAGGCTTAGGTGAGCTCAAAAATATTTTTTCTTTCCTTCTGAAGTAAAGTTGTTTTGTGTCACTTCGAAGTCTTTGTAGGCAACGGAAGACGTGATGACCATATGTAAAAAAAATATTGATAAATTTTCGTCTGCAAATGTTTGAGATCCTCAAAGAGAAAAGTTAAAAAACATTTTTCTTTGTGATTCCTGTCAAAAGATTCACAATGTACTGTAAATGTAACAATGTAAGAGTACAATGTAATGTACTCTTTTCAAACAAAATGTTCTGTTTTGAATAGACTTTGCTTTTAGCAACATGACCGTAACTTATTTTTACAAGTGTTCTATCGTCATCAAGAATGTTTTATTGATGACGTTGTTTGAAGAAAATCTAAACAAAATTTATCTGTTTGTTTCCCACTAAAGCTGTAGGAAACAAATTTCCAATATATAAAAAGCTTGCAAAAAAAAAATCTTAAAAAATCTTAATTTCCTTATAGCTTGGAGCTCTCGTCGACATAAAATTGCATTGACTTTTAACCGAAAATAAAACTCGAATAAAAATTTTGTCAGTTGTTTTAAGCAGAAAATGCTGACCCCGTGGTTCCGTGGAATAAGCAACTACTGCAATACATTTATTGTTTTCTTAAAAAGATTAAAGAGATGTGCCACATTTACTGGGATTCATTGTGCTTATAGAAATGCCCATCTGGTAGGTAATTTTGGTTTTGCATCACAGTGTATCTCAAAATTACAAAAGCCGCTGGAATTTGTTCTTTGTTTTGTTTAGTCACAATGGATACAACCGTGTGAGCTTCTTATTTGGATCAATTCAAACCGATTTAATTTTGTTTCTCACCAGATTTCAGTCGGTTCGGTAACGCAACTCTGTGTGTCTGGGCATTGGTTGTTCTGGTGTTCAACACAAGATGAAGTTTTTGTTTTGTTGCTTCTATCTTTACAGTATACATGCTGGTTCAACGGACCCTCTCATTCCTGATTGTTTGAAAGCACTTAGGATTAGATTAGTGGTCGTGCAAAATTTGTTTTTGTTTATTGAGGCATTTTCCTCCGCATTGTACATGCATGCGTTACTGTAATTTGTATTCCTTTTTTATGTTTTTTTTCCTGTCGGTCTACTGTTGCTATGACTGTGTTAAACATTATTTTGCATTGCGATCATGAAAATAACTTTGATTATGTCGGTTTCACAAATAGGCTTATCCCAGGCAGCAAAGTCCGTCATTTTTGCTATGATACAGTGATTACAATGATTCTCAGACGAATTGCAAAAATGGCGAATTTTGCTGTATGGAAGCCTACACGTTCCACAGAGGGACTTTAGATACACAGATTCCACAGATAGGTTTAGAAGACAAATAGGTCAGTTGCTATCACAGCTTTGATTGTATGATTCGTAATAAGAGCGATATGAATTTTGTATTGTGGGCGAGAGACTGCAGCATTCTACTTTTTAGTTGAAGAAAAAGTAGTATCCAGCCCTGCCGAGTTACTTTTGATGTGTTTTTAGAACGACCAAGCAAACGTTCTACCAAGGTTGCATGATCAATTCATTTCATTCCATTTTAAGGAATACTGTTTCGAGTGGAAGGAAAGGCTGTGAACAAAGGGTTTTGCTGGCAAAGAAAAAGCATCTCAAAGCATACGGAGACGTACATAGACAATCAAACTTGTATATGGCCGGAAGGTAAAGAAACCCTTAACTTTTTGAGTGACATAAAATCCTTGCATTTCGTTTTACATTGAAAAGACGAGTCTCAAAAAAATTGGCAAAAAAGGAACAGAATTTATTAGCGTTATCAAAGATGAAGTTTGTGATCAATGTTTTCAAAGGGGGGGGGGGGGGGGGACTTCAAAGACTTTTGTAGAAAAGATGATTGCCAAAACAAAGCCGGTGCAGTTTGTTGAATTTTTTACTTGACTCTAATTCATAAAATGAATAAGATCAATTAGTAGTCACAGGATACAAGTTTACTTTAAATCTCTTATTACAAGATTTTTTCAATCTCTTAATCATACTTTGAGTCAACATTATTAACCTACTTTGCAGGGGGTAAAGAAACAACTGGACTTGTATTAACCCCCGGCAAGCATTCACACCTGTTTCGTTTTACTCTTCCCAGCACAGCGCCATGTTCGTTTGAAGGTAAGATGTCATACCACTATACCAGTGAGCTACAAGCAAGACTGTCGAAATATTTTAGGCCCGGTGTTATTAAATGTCCGCCTCTCATAACAGCATAACAACAAATCCCTCAAAACAACATTACACCTTTCAAGGGTAAAGAAATTACGGAAGTCGTGGTAACTTGATTCAGTAAAGAACTAGCCTAATTTTGCATTCAAAAAAACAAGGACTATTTCTATAAGAAATAGATTGGATGCAAGCACACAGTGGAAAGACTACGCGGTGTCTCCTTTAACTTTTCGGTTCCTGAAAAACGAAAGATCTATTTAAGCAAAAACAAAAGCAAATACATTTCCGACCGACCAAAAGTCAATTTTGTTTGTCAAACTATAATCATGAAGACTTTTGTATGTTTGATTATTACTATTTTAGCGTACATATATTTATTACCGGGCTCCTAAGGACTTTGTCTTTAACCGTACCTAAGCAGAAATTATTCCGACGAATTTCAGAGCAAGACTGATACCAACGGCCACGTTTCTATGTCACATCTTGACAGGATCGTGAAGTGAAATGGAAGCTCAATAAATCAAAGTTTCCTTCTCGTTCGTTTAACTTTCGTATTTTGTTGCTTCCACTCTTCAACTTGTGCTATGTTTCGGCAAGTAATATTTGCCTCTTTGATGGCCGGAAACAAAACATTAAACTGACGCCTCTCTCACAATTTCAATCTCAGGAGAACTAGGCTGGGTCCGGTACAATGTGAAAGCTGTTGTTGATCGAATCAGAAAAATCCAAAACTATAAATCGTCGAAACGATTTACAATCATGCGCGGTCATGACCTCAGCAGTGACGTCAAGCTAAAGGTTAGTGACAACAGGTGGTCTGACGTATGGAGTGACGAGGTTATCCATGAAAGATATCATTTCAACGCACACTATTTTCTACGTGACCAGCAGCGGTATTTCTTTTGTTTTGGAGAAACAAATTTAATGACAAAGTCGAATTTGTAAGGTAAAAGTTCTTTTAAAATGCAATGCTTTAAATTTGCGTGATATCCTTCTGTTTTCTTCACAGTAGGCTATGTTAAAACGCTTGTACGTAATTCCTGTTGGTAGCTGATTTTTTAGTTAGACTTTGGTATGAAACATCTATCCGCTTTGTATCACTAGATTGCTTAAAGTTAAATTGACACTTCTTGCCGTAACTACGTAGGCTATTGTTAGTTCCCGTTCTTAGATTCTTATAGAACTATAAGGTTTGAAAAAACACATGTTTGCTGCAGAGTACACAAAAAACTTGCATTGTTGCTACATGTAATATTTTATCAATAAATCAACATTTAAGCAATCACAATATGTGTATTAACGTCAGTGGTTATTCACAATAACGTCAGTGGTTATTTTTTTATTGTTTTTATTAAAGTTTAACCTAATTCCGCTCATATTTACTGTTTTAGAATTTAGTACTTAGCCTACAAGAAAGTTCCTTGTTTGCTTGGCTGCGTTCATTTTATTATCGACATTACTTAAACCATATAACATGCATTTTTACAGCCAGGAGAAATAGTCAAACAGTGCAAAGGATGTTCTGGAAGATTCGGAGGCGGATCTATTAATGTCATGGTGTCATGCGACAAAGGAGGCTACAGCTTCGGTGAAACAATTAAAGTTCATGCTACAATTACCACAAGAAGCAAGAAGCCAATTAAAAATATCACTTGTATGTTGAAACAGGTATGAAAATAATCAAGGCATAAACATAATGCTATACAATACAGAATATATCTGATAAAATTCTCAGCAGTATTTGACAAAAGACTTGGCAGGGAGATCATATTTGATGAACCTCTGTCTGGAGATGTTCCACATGATTCAGTTCTCATCACGCATCATCTCTCATCAGTATAAATATTAGACGCAGTATTCTGTTTCTTCAGTCAATTGAGTGCACAAAACAAAAAGTGCAGTTTTATGGGATCAGTCATTCTGAGCAGCAGCCCAGTCTATTTGTTGTCTTATCCAAACGGGCAAAGCACACTGTAAGAATTGATTTGCAAGTACGCTTATTATTCTGGACCTATTTTCTATGTGAATTATTTTGGAACCAGCTTTTTATGTTCATTTTATGTAAATTTCAGTACTAACTGTATTTCTATGTATAAGCACATGCGAGTGAAATGTGTAGGCTACAATAAGACCTTATAGTAGGCTAAGAATACTTGAACAAACGCAACATTTACAGAATCGAGTGTTCGAAGGCTCTTGGCCTTTGAGAACCAAAACCATTGAAAAAGAAATCTGCAAGATAAAAGAAACTTTGCAAAACAACAGTAAGTAGGCGAGTGTTACGAAAGTTAAAAGATGTAATAATCTTTTGGTGCTGTAAATATGATTTACAGAGCAGCTGTAGGCTACTCTTTATAGTTATTTCTCAGTCATTGTGTATGTTTAGGCTAGTAACGAAACTATGGTACTGTATATATATGTAGCCTAACTACTATTGCGCACGGATTTGCAACGACGTTGCATCATCAAAAACACTCATTTCAAAAATCAAAATTATGCAATGAAGATTTTGATTTGGGATTGAGTGACTTTTACTTCAAACAGAAATTTTGCACTGAAAATGTATCTTGTGATTTTAAATATGAAGCCAATATATATTGTATAACTTAAGTTTTAAACCTCACCAACTTTCTTCTATTTAGGTTCTTCTAATATTACAAACTGGAATGGGAATATGACTGTGCCAATCGTGCCACCGTCAGATTTGCCCGGATGTTCCATCATCAGTCTGGGATATTTCCTTGAGGTGAGAAAAAGGGCATAAACTTCATAAAAATAAATTTCTGATTTTATAAGTAATTCCACATAAAAATAGAAGACCTATTGAATATAACGAAGCTACAACCAATAGCAGCAACAATAAAATTAAAAGTTCGAAAACTTCTCGGCCACACTAAAAGGACAAAATACAGCTTCAGAAAAATCTACATGGAAGGTAATGTCAAAATAAAAATAAAACGAGGCAAACTACCAAGACGATTGCATGATAACATTTAGGCATGGACCGAACTCAGTTTGGCGATACTGGACAAGCTAACTCAAAACCGTAACCCATGGAGGCAAATGACCCATGTTGATGCTCAATCTGCTTCAGGCGGAGATGGCGACTGAATATATTCCAAGCTAGCTCATCAATTTTTTAAGGTTTATTTTTATCAAAGTAATTCATAACATTGGATAAATAAATTCAAGGGTTGCATTTGGCTGACCTCCCTGACAGTTGTCTCTATTGTTAATTAACCTACAGTAAGAAATGTATTTGTTAATCGCGATAAGTGCTTGCATGCTTTCATACATACTATAAATAAAGTGGACTACAAAACAAAATAACACAAAACTGTAAAAACTTGAATCTTGATTACAGTAACATGTGACTTGGCAGAAAAGTATTTTTTTTTTGTTAAAGCGACATGATTTCTCCTGCTGTGCAATGTGCATACCTGCTATGCCTATGCTTGCTAAAAACGCATTAAATAGCGTCGATGCGTTTAAGAATTGGTTTAAGAGTGTTTTGCATTAAAAAGTTTTATTTTGCATATTTTATGTGTTTCAAGATTCATGTGCAATGCCAAAACAAAATTAAAGTGGCACTTCCTTTGCGTATTGGCTCTTCCCCAATTATCCAAGGCAAGTAAAGTATTGTGTGTTAGATGTATTTGCAATGTTGGTCTATAATTTCAATCAGTTTAGTATTCTGTAAGTGGTGGAAAACGTGCTTATTTTGTTGAAAGTTAAAATATAGTTAAGCGAATACTTTTAGTTAAATATTTATCTGGTAACACTCACGAGTAACTTGAACACTTTCCAACATCGATTTGCGAAAGGTTACAGAACTAACGTATTGGACAACTTACTTTGAGAATGTGTTTTGAGGGTTAAAATATCTTTTTAATGCATCAACTCAAGTAATGATCGTATGGATTATCCGCAGTAGATAATGGTTAGGGTAGCCTACCTGCTGTAGTAATGCATCACTAAACTTACTCTGTGGCTCACATCATTGATGGCTGCGCAGGAGGCCTTCCTTCTTATGCAAGCGTGTTGGACGAATCTCCCATTACAGCGGACGCTCCACCCAAGGAAACCACACAATCATGAGGTTGCCTAATATTTGTGTATTTTGCGAATAAACAGTAGAACTTGCGGGATTCAGCACCTTTTCATCTGGGGAATCATTTATATTGTCCAGCTGCTGATTTAAAACTGCGTTTGAAGACAAAGAAAAAAAACTCTAGGACTCTAGTCTAGGTAATACGCAGTCTAACCAGAGGCTGCTGATGCCAGGAAACAAATCGTGATATCTTACTTCTAATTGATGACGTGAAAAGATTGATTGGGTGACAACTGCACAGCTTAAAAATTATTTAAAACAAAATTTGAATTCAAATTGCTAAAAACTACAATAACAATCTGTTACTACTGTTCTGCTGTCTTGCTTTTTTAATTAAGGTTACTCTGGTCAACTAACTTTACTAAATTTTCTAATCACAGGTATAATTACACGTTTTTGGATGCAATTTTTGCGTTGGTTTCAAATCTGCTTTCGTTTTTGTTTCAAGTCCATCAGGTTTTCAGATTATTCGCATTGCAATATTTTACATATTTAGTAATAGGTGGTCTGACCACTCGGCATGCAACAACTCAGCAAGTACATTTCAGCTGCTGCCCAAGTCAGCAAATGAAATTTTCATCTAGTATTGGACTTGCTTGGAATGCTTGGTCATCACTTGCTAAACTGAATTTGCTGACTTGTTAGTTTTTGCTTAGTTTTTACTTGCTTAGGTTCATCATTTGCCAATTTCAGCCACTTGCTGAAATGTTGCTAGCTCAGTTGTCACTTGCTGAACTGTAATGTGCTGAGTTCACAACTGCGTAGTTGTAGGAGGCTAGTAATATTGATGATATAAGCCAAATTTATTTTCATGTTAGGGATTTCAAAATACCCTATTACTTTTCATTTTATTGTCTCATAATACTTGTGTACTGTATCAATATCCAAAAGTAAAAAATATTAATGCTAAAATCCGCATTGTCCAAGATTTTATTAGTCACTCCTTATGAAAAAATGCAAATAGCCTATCCTGAAAACCTGATGTGCTAGCAGCAAACCAAAGATATTTTTGAAATCAGCATAAAAATATGTTAAGAAGTACGTAGGCATACTGCAAAGTTATCACTGATTAAATTTCTTATTGACCAGTGATATCTTCAGTGACTGATTAACCGATTAATCGAGTATCAAACTTTCCAATAAGAAACTCACTTTTCGAACTTCATTCTACTCGTTTTCACACACTGGCAGACTTGTACTTCAAAATACCTTCAATGTAGCCAAAGTCTTACAGTGTGAAGCTTTAGCTTTGTGTTTGTCTTCTGAAAGACATTTCTTTTACCACGTGCAATGAAATAGAAACCAGTTCTTGAAGTGCGTTGTTCAGTTCAACTGCACACGCCTTGATTCATTCTACTATATGTTGGTCTTGGTATTGCTTTATTCATAGAAGGTGTCGATTGCTCTTCGATGAATTATTTGTTCTCTTTCTGCAATTTCCTGCACTGTAAATGTTTGTTGTCTGTTGTTAATATTGAAAACTGACTGTTGTGGCATATCAGAAAAAATAAATAACACGGTTTAACAATACTAGAGTAGCCTATTCTTCACTGTGCATCAATGGTTAGGCTACCTTGTTTTCTGAATTTTACTTTCACAAAAAGCAATACAAACCCGGCTCTCGCATCTGAAACATCATAAATGCTTTGAAATCCATTTGAATAACTATTATATTACATATGACCAGCAAGGGGATGGAGTAAACAGATAACTTGTCTTTGAATTTCAACGGAAAATTGACGTTTGTATTGCTGTTGTCTCATGTTTAAACCACAAATGATGGGTGTTAGCATTATCATTGCTTGCTTTCAATCTGCATTTTCATTGTGATCTTAATTAAAGCAATCGAAGTTATTGCTATTGCCAGCTTTTGCTTAATTTTTATATTCCAAAAGCTCAATTTCCATCGACCATGTGTGACGTTACAATATAAAAGCGTTTATTAGCATGCATCGCCAAATAGTTGTTTGGTATTTCATTACTCTATCTGTGACATGTAGCCTATTGGGTATGAATTGATGCTGATCAGGAAATTTAACTCTCTAGTAAACATAGGCAAACTTATAAAAACAACAGCAGAAGCAAACAAATCTATTTTCAACTTTTGTGCTTGCTTTCGAAGTTGTCTCGTTATTTTTGTGAGTAAAAATAAAACTTTTGTGAATATAAAGTGGGTGTTTTATATTTAATGCCTTAGCTTGTTTATAAGCACTAAGCAGTCTTGAAAGCAGTTTTTAAAAAGCTCCATGCGGTTTGTTTAGTTAGGATCAGTTAAAGCATCATTTGACCCCCTGGGGGAGGATTAAAACCAGAAGAAGTCATGAGCCGTAAGGGGTGAAACATATAATATTTAAGCGCCTCTTTAAACTTTGCCCCATTGAAATAATACAAGAGTCTATATAACATTTTCTTCGATTAAACACGAATATTCCTTATTCGGCAATTTTGTTTGTAATATGTGGAATGCTTGTATTATGTGCAAATGGGACAGCAGGAACAGAAGCCACCATTGGATTATGCATGAATTGTGGTTAAGCTTTTTCACATTTAAAACAAAAAAATATTTTGCAGCCTGCTCTTTTTGACAGATCGAGTCCAATCTTCCACCACTGCGCCTTCATATTAAACTGGGTCTTACGAAACAGTTTGTGAAAGTTTTCAACAAAGAAAGTGCTTGCATTAAATACATTCAAGAGAGATTTCCTACTTACAATGCAAAAAAATTGTAAAATGATGCATTAGTTGGACCTCAGATCAGAAAACTTATTAAAGACACTGAAATTCTACTCACCATGATGGATGTGGAAAGACGTGTATGGCTTTGTTTTGTAGAAGTCGTATCAAAGTTTCTTTGTAAAACTAAGGATCCTGACTATCAGAACATTGTGGAAAACATGTTCATTTATGTTAAAAAACTTGGATGGTTTGTATGTTCATTTGTTACATGCACACTCGGACAGTAAAGAAGACCGCAAACGCTTTCACCAGAACATTAAAATCGAGGAAACACGGACCAACGTCCATGGGGTAGAGCCATAATGGCAGACCACTGTTGGTGCCTGAAACGCAACTGTACAAATAGTGACATTTCAAAAAAGTCAAAAGAAGAAAACTTATGCCTTAATTCAAGAGGAAAAGCCATGCAAAGTCATTTGAATAAAAAATTTGTTGAGTGATAGTTTGGAATATGTAGACTCTGGTGCACGCAGTGGCTCAAAGTGACTTATCTGGTTGGGAGCTGGGTGGGAGGCACTCTCAGAAAAATAAATCTTAAACTTGACCTGAAAATTTAGCCTTAGGTAATTTTTATTCCATAAAATTCAAAGTTTCGTCCATTATCCAAACAAAATTATTTTGATAAACCCATTGTCACACTTCTAATTAGCTTTTTTACGAGTTCATGCTATTTCTCGACAGCAGGTAGCGCACGCACAAATTATCACATTGTCAAGAAACTCTGTGCAGTGTTGTGCGAAGCCAGCTATACATATTTGGTAAATGATCTTCATAGGTCCTCTCGATGGCTCAGTTGTTTAAGAACCTGATGCATGAACGAGGAAACGTCAAGATCAAGCAATGCTGGTTCGACTCTTGGGATGTGTGCTTGAGCAACGCATTTAACAACAACTTTCCATTCAGCAGTACCTAGTGGATGGAATAATTTACACACAATACTTTGACAACTACAGCAAACTTCACTCGGTCAACCTTGGTGACCGGCCCTGCGTCAGTATGGTTCAAAGCCTCTATAAATATAACAACTGCCAGGATAAAGCTCTCATCATCCCTCAATCAATTAACTTCCAAAGAAGAAAGTTTGAAAACGTTTGGCGTTGAATGGGAATGTATCACATAAACAAATAAGTTGGCTAATGCACTTTGGGATGCTTGTGCATGAATGCAAATGTTTATTGCAGTTATCCTCAAAAATAAGTGCAAGGTTCTTACTTTTCTTCGGCAAAAATCAATTATAGGCTAATCAAAAGAACTAGCTTGCTCTCTCTTAGGCACATTTCTCCTGTAGTTTATAACTTAAACTCTAACCTCTAAGTCAGTTAGTCTACTCTGAGTGACGTAACAGGCGCTCATTTACAAAGTATTGAAAAAGAACGAAAGCTTTTTCTTTGATGGAAACAATTGTGATTAAGCTTGTTAATTTTACGTTACATGCCTAAATAGAAGATTACACGTACTTACCCAACCATTAAATCTCTAATAACCTGTATCAGTTGCAACTGGCTTCTTTACGGCGTACTCAAGTCATTGGACTTTGGGTAAAATCAATCATATTTTCGGCTTATATGACGTATGCTAAAACTAATTCTAATTTTTAACATAGGCTACCTTTCAAGTAGTATAATATTGCAAAAGAAATAGCAAATGTCTGCTTCTGACGTGGACTGAGCAACAAATTTAAGTTACCTTTTAATTTGACAAAACATTGGAATGACTTGTTGCACAAAGATGGCTATCGATATTAAAAGTTTGCCTACTTTTGTATGTTTCTGAGCAACAAAAATGTCGAAAAAATAATCTCATATATTTAAGTTTGTTTGATTGAATTTTTATCCTCGGACCGGGAAGGCTTCCTTGAGAGCTTGATCCTGGCAGTTTCGCATACTTGTAGAGGCTTTGAACCACTGGCGTAGTTTTTATATAGAAGAAAATATAATTTTTAGTAGGCTATTTGAAAGGTTCACAGAAATAGTAAACTTTAAAAAAATTGAAGGGGAATTTAAAGAAGTAAAAATTTTGCAAAAAATGAACAAAGCAAAATTTAAGGTTCAAAAAAAGCGAACATCAAGTAGGCTAAGTAAAGAGGTTGGCGACTATGGCGAGCTTGGCTCTCAAAATATTTTGACAAGTTTTATCTTGTTGTGTTCGCGGTTTGCGTATTTTGCTGGCCGATATGCTACTGTCTTTTCATTTAAAACACACACTGTGTACTTGACTAAATTCAGCAAATTAAAATGAGATTTTTGTACAAGTTGAAGTTATAACTTTTATTTGTAATTTAAAGTAGTGTTAGTTTCGCCTTTTTTTTCCAATTGGCCTACCACAAAATTATTTCCATAATTTATTTATAACGAAGTTTTGCATGGTTTTACTTGCTGTAATGTTGCATAATTTTCTTTGTTAAATTTCAAAAATTTGCCCGAAGTGCATTGGCGTAGCCAGGGGGGGCGAAAGGGGCCATGGCCCCCCAAATTTTCAAAGTTTGGATTCCGAAGTTGAGCCCTTTGTTGAAAATATAATACAATTTGCAGAAATTTATATTGTTTTCCAAGACATCTGGCTATTAACACCCCCCAGGACTTGTTTTAGACACACAGAAAGACACCAATTAATTTTGCAAATTGTAAATCGCGCAAAGTTTACGCGATTTAACCTTCTTTCAACTAATCTGTGGAAGCAATTTCAGAATCGCTTACTCTGCTGGGTTTTTGTGTATAGTTTTTGAGCTTTTGTGTAGTTGAGTTTTTGGTGTTAACTACTTTTAGCCGCAGTTGTTGCCTGTTCGTGTGTAAGAGCTACCTTTAATAAGTTAATAGCTGTTTATCTGCTAATAAATTTCATACAAATATTACCCCAAAAGTGTTTCTAAAAAGCGCTATAATCCATTGTTTGAGTGTAATTTTGCAAAAAATTTCCGGGGGAGCATGCCCCCCGACGAAAACGCGTGCCTTCGGCACGCTCTAACCCCCCCACCAGTTTTATTGCTTCCCTTGTTCAACCCACAACGATACGCCACTGCACATCAGGTGGCGATGTCAAACACTTTGTCGTTCTCTTCAATTTATCAAATATTTTGCTCCCCCCAATTTTTTTCTGGCTACGTCACTGCCGAACTGTTGACACGTTTCTTTATGATGATATCTTCTTCTTCTTCAATTGCCTTGCCTGAACCAGGCATCGACGGCCTCAGATGAATAATTAGACCAAATGTTCCTATTATATGTTGCATGGATGATTGTTTCTGTTTTGTCGTTAAATTGTTCCAGATGTGTTTGTCTTTGTCTGCCAGGTGCCCGCTTTCCAAAAATTTTTCCAGTTAAAGAAAGATGCTCCAGTTTTTGCTTTCTTATTACATGGCCGAGAAATTTATATTGTCTGGTTTTCATACTTTTTAACAGAGTTCTGGTTTGGCTCACTTGGTGTAGAATTTCTTTATTTGTTTTCTTTGCCAGTCATGAAATGCGTTGCATTCTACGGAAGCACCACATTTCAAAAGCATTAATCTTTTCTGCCATTTTTGTTGAAATATTCCAGGTTTCAGAGTTGTAATGAAAAACAGGATAAATATAGCATATAGCTTATGATATACAACGCATATTTCATCTCATAGGCTACATATCATGAGGTAAGCTGATTTAATTGTTAACTAGTTGAGTAAAAGGAATGTTTACTTCGGAATATTGCACATTTTCGGAGTCTTTAAAGAACACATGAAACTATGTCTTATATCCACTGATAAAAGCACTCTTGCCCTAAGTTTCCATTAATGAAATGTGAGTGAGCTACCATACCGATCTAGAAACTTAAAACGCAGAAGCGTTCATGATTTTTCTTGGCTTTGTGTGAGGGTAGCGTGACTACTTGCCTGACCCCTGGATCCGCTACTGGTTTCCATAGAATTAGTTTTTCTTCTGTACACCAGAGAACTAACCATTACTTATCATTTTTCAATAGCCAACGATTGAGCATTGCAACTACTTACTGAGACCACATTTGTAGATACAGTATAACATTGAATAAAACTATCAATTTTAATACAAAGTTGATTTTCACTTCACTATATTTTAGTTGTTGTTTAATTTTCCTGTACGACTGTCAAAGCATTTTTGTTTGTCGTATCCAGGCTTACGCCCGGTGGTTGAAGATTTAGATTAAGTGGACAGGAAGGCAAGGAAGCCAATTTTCGTGACCACCTTTAGGCATGCTTTTAAGCGTCCTACCAAAGACTCAGCCGCATGATCTTGAGCGGTGTCGAACCGGCGCCTTTTCGGGTGTCGTTATACAGAGGCACACCACTTGGCAACGCAGCTAATGTCAAAACATTAACAATAGATTAATACTTCTAAATTTTGCTTTTTTAAAACTTTTTTTTTCAATGAAATCAATCTAAAATAAAACAAATTGGAAACAAAGTAATTCATCTTGTGTTGAAATAAAACCAAACAGTTAGAAATATTTTGTCTCAAGAAGTGTTAAATGTAGAGAAGCACTAATATTCTGGCCGAGATATGTTTTTACTTCTGCGTGCAATCATTCATTTCAATAGAAGTTTTGCACTCAGAGCTTAGTGCATAGTGCATTTTGAAAAGTTTTGAAATAAGCGACTGGGGCCAAATTAGACACTTTTTTAATTCTTTGTTTCATAGAGCTGTTTTTCATCTATCAGCATGTTATGACGTAAGCAAAACTAAACCGAAAAAAAGCTTCCGCTGACGTAGCCTAATGTCATGTTCAGCAAAGCTTGCATTTAAGCAACAATGAAGCCTACAGTAATTTGCGGACAACTTTTAAATGTTTGTCATGTTAAAAAGTCATAGAGATAAATATTTGTGAAGTTGAACGACAACCGTTTGTTTTTGTTTTCAATTTTCTCAATTAATGCAAAATGTAAAGCAATTTAATCTTGACTTTAGAAAATCTACCAAACGTTAAAAAGCAAACCGGCACGCCATTGTGATTGTGACGTGGCAAATCATGCCCTGGAGCAAGTTACAGTTTTGACAAACCGGATCAGTAACTTTGCATTCCTTAAGTATTTGAAGAGGAACCTTGCTCTGCATACAACTAATTCTATTATAGAAATTTTAGCTATTTGTAATGGGGTCAAAATGACGAGATGAGAAAAGAACAGCTCAAGTCAGAATCACAAAACGGAATGGTGATAAATCAATGAAAAGTATTGACGGTAATGCAGAAGAAAAAATCTTTATTGGCATCTCAGCCATACAAGTTTAGATGAACTTTAAATAACAGTACAACGTGTAGACAAAAAATCAACAACAAAACGACAAACGTGGCACAGAATAAATTAGTTTTGTTAAAGGTGTTCCAAAAGTTTTTTTTGAACAATTTTACTTTGAAAATACCTCAAGCTCACAATTTAAAATGGTAGGTCTTGGTTGGAATTCAGGCCCGGTCACACTATAGACTTTAAAGTGTTACTTATACAGTAATTTTCATAATTACTTGAGGTAGTAAGGATGAGTCGGGTAATAAATGTGGTTACATTACTGGTTTGGTACTGGTAGAAGTTAAAAACCTTAAAGTCACATAAAGGCTTTTGCTGTTAGACAACAGTAACAAACAAACAAATCATAATTATGACTGTTCTCACTTTTTTAGTCTTGGCGTTGCTGTTAGTCATGTAGCTATGGCTAACGATGTACAGCAGTCATGATTACCTTTACACTAACCAACATAGAAAAGGATCATTGATCGCGAGGACTACAGGGACCATGGTATCTTGGGCAGTTAATCTTTTTTGGATCTAAGAGAAAATGTCACATAACAAGCAAATCACAAGAGAGGTTCAACGGTTTGAAAACGATAGCAAAACCTGATTGATAAAATTTATAAACTTTTTAGCTATTTACATTACTTTTTATACTTTGTAAATACTCTAATTACTTTTGAAAATGAATCCTGGTATCAAAGATGCTACAAGAGATGATGATGACATAAAAAAGGTGCTCGTAACAGGAGGAGCGGGTTATTTGGGGTCTTCTGTTGTGCCCATTCTTCTCAGTCAAGGCTATGATGTCACTGTATTTGACATTTTCAAGTGAGTAGATTTTAAAGCCTTATTAAAATATTTTCTAAGCTTACTCAATCATACTTTTTTCTAAAATCGTTGTATTTTCATCAGTGTTGTCGTAGCCTTAGCCTTAGCTAAGGCAGCAGAAATATACTTGTGGGTAAAACGTTAACGCGTGCAGTGCCGCATATGCTTTTAAATATATTTTTGTTCCATATTATATTTTAAATTAAGCAATTTTTTCTGTCCGCAAACTTTTGCAAAGAAACAGTTGCTTGGGTCACTTTGAATGAAAGCTATGTTTCTTTTGAAAACCACCACAATTAGGTAGTGGCGTACCGTAGCTTAGCCACTTTTTTAAACTGATTCTTTTGTTTCAGTATCAAGCACTTTGTGACGTTCGCGTTTTGTCGCTTCTACCTTTCTAGACCTCTGCTATGTGTGACATATTATTTTTGGTTGTAACGGTCAGAAATAAAAACAAACTGAACTGAAATGCCGCCAAACAAGCCACCGCATATTTCCATGTGCCATGGGTGAATAAACATCACATAAAAAATGTGTAGCGGATATTTGTAGATGTGCGTTGTTTCGGGTTCATACGAGCCACTTTGGTAGGGCTAAAACCAGCAGTGTTCACAGTGGTTTTCAAGGATGCTTTTGGATGAGAACCAGGAATCATTCTGAAGGGCAGGAATAGGAATTTTTTCGGGGGGAGAGGATTTTGAACGGGACCTAGTGCCTGTCATTGGTACCGAGTTCAAATTATTCTTTCAACGGCCCTGATTAAAACTATTTGGAGTACAGAAGATCGCATTTTTGCTAGAAGCCATTTTGATGTGATTAGTTAATTTGCTTCAATTCACCATATTACTAGCGCAACATAACATTTGCTAAGTCTTGAATTAGGCTATTTAATTAAATTGTTGAAAGTTATTAACCATAAATCCATAATCAACTTAGCTAAATAAATTGGGCAATTGATAGCTACTGTAGGTTAATTATTTGGTCGAAAGAGCTTTAGGAAAAAATATTTTAAGCTTCTACACTTACAAATATAAGTTAATTGCCTAGGTGTGTCAAGTGATTGCCTGGGGCTAATATTACTGTACTGTCGTTCTGTAACGTTAAAGCACATACTTGCAGTTGAAGCTCATGACTGAAATATCCGGACAGCAAATCACTCGTTTTTCAGGTAAAAATGACTTATTTGCTGTTTGGGATATTTCGGTTTAACTCTTTCTTCCTTTTTTGCTCAAAACTATTAGATTAAAAAGCCTACTCAAAAACATTAAGAAATGTATTAACACACAGGTTTTATTTTTGGCATATCTATCACCATCGACTGCACATTATTTCATTTGATGCTGTGCAGGCAAGCGTTGTGTCTATTTGGCATAATTGAATTTAAAGGTCAAAGCAAAACGTTTGATTAACTCTTGTCAGAGCGGTCATTCGTGCTTTGTTTTTATTCATTTATTTGCACTTGTAGACTGGTGCGTATCTATTGAATGTCAAAAAATATCGTACTTTTAGCAAAAACAAAATCTTTCCAGGGATCAAAACAAAGCAACTTATTATGCTTAGTTTACATTCTTGACCGGTAAGTTTAACTAATACAAAGAACATTAATTAAAGGAAATGTAATGTAAGATAATTTAATAATTCATTCTTTCTTATCGCAGGTGGGGCATATCACCATTGCAGCCAGTAGCTTGTGATCCACGGTTAAAGATCGTAAACGGAGACGTATTAGATCCTATACAAGTTGCTGCGGTAGTTAAACCTAGTTGCATTCATTTATGTTTTTTATAAACATGATTTTAATTTACTTCAAAACTGGTATCTCCTATATAGTGGGCTACTGAGCAGATAGAAAGCAAGAAGTGGGCTACTGAAATTTGTTGCGATTTTTAAAGGATGGATTTTTTGGTTTCGTTAGAGCTTTTCAGGAATACATATAACTTTAAATGATTTCAAAAAGCACTGCCAAATTATAAAAAGTAAAAAATTAATACAAGTGATAACACCAGCTTTTTAAGATTTTTCATACAACAATAAATTCGAGTTAGGCTATAGTAAGTTACTTTCTTAGGGTCGAGGTTCAGTTTGCAAGTTTTATTCAAAACTCATAGTTTCCATGCATTTTTTTTTTCGACTAAACATTTGAAATAACATGAACTAGTATTTTATATGTTACATTTCATCTTTGTTTGTACGAGCAGAAAAACCGTTTTAAACAGTCTAAATTTCAAACATTTTATTTGTGACCACAAGGTTGCGCTAAAGATTTACAATTTCTCGTTACCACAAATGTGGACTTCCACAGTCTGGAGTAAGAAACAAGATTGAATTTATATTATGATGCTTATGGTATTCTCAGACAGGATAATTATGATATTCATGTTTGAATCAAAAAACTTTATTGTTATTTTCAGTACTGGCAGTGCAAACCCACAGTGCCCAACTGCCCATTTATAATGCGATAAAACGCATGAGAAGAATTGCTGATGCACGTTCGTTTTGTATTACAGATGAAAACAATACTACTTTTGAAACGTTTGCCGAACATAAGTTTAATAACGATTTTTGTGACAGATAAATAAAGGCGTTGAATATGGTGCTGGGAAAGCCGCGGAAGAACACACAGAGTCAAAAAAAAACAGCCACCACCCTCACACAAATAAAAACGCCATTAAAAAAACACTAATAGCTTGTAAGAAAATAGCTTGTAGAAAACTAAACACACCAAAGCTTACGCTTGTATTCTACATTGCATGAGCACTCCCCCATAGGTTTTCGTTGTCAGATCAGTTCAGTTCTTCTTATTTCTGACCATCACAGTAAACACAATACATGTTACGGTAACATACCAAAAGCATAGAAAAAGTACAAACAACAAATGCGAAGGTTACAGCGTGCTTAAGGCCGAGATAAGTTATTTAACACCTTCAAAAAATGGAAAAAGAATTACCAAAACTTTTTCCAGAGGTAAAGGTCATTTTATACGTTGCAAAAGTAATGCTGGAACACTGGAGTTAATTTGAAAGCGTTATTCATGTCTAAGAATCGAAAAAAAAAAACGCTTAAAAATTTATGATTTAAAAAAAAAATGTGTTATAGGCTGTGGAGGACGTTGATGCTGTGATCCATTTAGCTGCAATTGTTGGTTATCCTGCTTGCTCTAAGAACCCAGAAATTGCAAAAGCAGTGAACGTGGAAGGAACAAGAAACGTTGCAAATGCTCTTGCTCCCGGAAAACGAATGATTTACGCATCCACAGGTTGGTAACGGGAAATAAATTTAATTGCAAAACCAATTTTTTTTCATATTTATTTAAAATCTGCAAATTAGTAGAAAATTGTTCGAATGATATAAGTCTACAATATTTTCTCTCTTAGAACTCTTTGAGAACAAAACTATTTACTTACTTTATTTCAGGTTCTTGCTATGGAGCAGTAAGCGGCACGTGTACCGAAGATACTCCTATTAGCCCAATTACTCTGTATGGAGAGACGAAGGCTCAGGGAGAGAAGATAGCGAGAGAAAGAGGAGGAGTGGCGCTTCGTCTTGCTACGGTTTTTGGGGTATGGTGAAACAAACTTACAATAAGATAGTAAAATCAAATGGTAAATTTACCAGTGGCAAAGTTACGCATGAAAATCGAAATAGCAGCAATGTAGCAATGATGATAGACGTTGGATTGATAAAATCTTAGTTGATGCAATAAACAATAAAATAGCAACAATACCAATACGTTGCACTTGACTTGAACTAATGTGTGACTAAAATTATCTGAAACAACCCGGCAAACTACGATTGCACTATAGTTACTACTTGTTGTGCAATATTTTGTAGATCCGGTTACCCAATGACAAGATACACTCGCATTTTTTTATAGATTGTAAAACGTTATTTCATGAATAAGCAAATAAAATTGTCTGAATGAAAGTGAATTTATAAATAGATAATTTAGATATCTTAAAAACCATGACTCAAGGCAGATAGATACAGTATTAGGGGAAGGGCTTGAGCGGTAATTTTGAACAAGGCACCGGGGTTACTTTAACACCTCCAGAACTTTTCCTAAAGCCCCAGAAACTTCAAGAAACAAGCAATCACAGCGTTTTCAAAAGTAGGCCTATAGCATAATGATGTCCAATCCATATTATTAGCAGCTTGTGCTTTCATGGGAAGTACGACCCAACCACAGCAATTCCTCTGATTTATTCTATTGATATTTTTCTCCATGCAGAAATCATCTTTTCAACTCCCTTTAAGATAAGTCAGTAATTTGATTCAATGCAAAAGTCAATAAAGTGCAAAACAGTCATCAAATAGAAAAAACGTGTCGAAAACATTTGAGTTATTATGTTATATGTTCAGCATATACCGTACATTTTTTGGGTGGAAATGCATTATGTTAAACCCGCTAAGGTTACTTTGTTTTGTTTGTTTATGGTTCAAAATAGAAAAAAAGCTCTAAATACTTAATGATGGGGAAAAAATGTTTTTAGGTATCACCTCGACTTCGCTTAGATTTGCTTGTGAACGACCTCACTGCAAAGGCAATCAACATGAAAACGTTTGATTTGTACGAAGGTGGATTCAGGCGCACTTTCTTACACGTCAGAGATGCAGCAAAGGCTTTTGTTTTTGCTCTTCAACATTACGGGTATGAAATATATTCCAGTGTTTATAATTGCACGACAGTTGATCTAAAGTGTGGTTTGAGCTAAAGAAATATTTGCCAAGGTATGACATGTTGATCAAATCTATACAAGCTTTGCCAGCTATGTGACACTATATAAATGATGATGATTATGTACCTGTTCTGACACAGACGTTGGCGATCATGATCTTTCAAACTTCTCTGCCATTTGTCATTGGTATAAAATCGTTAGTTTTGATTGTTGTATTTGTGGCCCATTGATTCAACTTGTTTAAATAAGTTAATCTTTGTCGACCTCTGCTTTTTTAAACTTGTATCCTGTCCAATATGCTAATTTTTCCATAGATACTACGCAGACCTACATAAATATAAAAGGTAAAATAGCATAAGCTCATTTAACGATTATATTGCCAGGTGCTCTTCCAGGATTCCAGTGCTGGAAAATTAGTCCAACCACAAAACGTGAAAAATGTATTTGCAATAAATCAGTTTTAACTGTTAGTTCAGTTCAGTTCAGTTTATTTTTTGTTTTGTTGGCGAAAAAGAAAGACACAAAAAGCAAAAACAAATAAACACAAATAATTCGCACAACAAGGATGGCAGCGAAAGACCAAAAGGTCACCTTATTGCTTATTGCTTTTAATGTTTTTGCATAGGCCAATGAGTGGAAAAGCTTTCAATATCGGCGACGAATCAATGAACATGACGAAGATTGAAGTGGCAAAAATGATTGAGAAGAGTGTGGATGGATGCAGCATCACTGAATCAAATAGTGGAACGGATATGGACAAAAGAGACTACGCTGTCTCCTACGCCAGAATAAGGAGCCTTGGTTACAAAGCAGATATTTCCATGAAAGATGGAATAGAAGAACTTTTAAAAATCATTCCTAACATGAACGTCGATGAAGTACCTCGGTGTAAAAATGTGTGACTTAAACAAAAGTGTAGTTAATTATAGACTTTGATTGTTCAAGCTCTGTTGTGGCACATCTTCTTCTTAGATTATACGTTTACAAATTTTATAACCATCAGAGCATTAAAGTTTTTATTCCAAAAGCTAGATTTTAATTCAGTGTTAGTTGGCTGTACCATACAGACACAGTTTAGTATGTTTCTGAAGCTGACAAATGAAATGAGAACATATTACTTTTAACTAAATCTTTTCATCTGTATTTTAAACCCTGAATAGGATTACATTCTAATACATGTTTGGCGTATGAGCTAGGCCATATTTTAAACAAGTATACCAATATTCGGAAAACGTAATAGAACTTCCCATGTTTTAAAGGATTATTATTTCTTGCGCTATTCAATGTGCACTTACTTATAGATCCTCTCCGACATTGGAAAATATTCGTACGGAAAGGTGAATATATAAGCAACTGCAGTTACTCATCTACACCATCTAGCCTATTGGATGAAGCAGTAAACAACACCCCATCATATTTGATAATATGCTAACATTGAATACAACATAAGCAGACATAGCTGAGCAAGACTACAACATTTAACATTATGACAAACAAAAATAAAACAAAGCGAAAGTTTTTGACTACATGATTATACAGTATAGCTCTTATCAAACCTAAGAGAAAATATTGCATCGTATAAGAAAGCTACATGTGTCGCCGAAAACGTTCGCTTTATTTTATTTTTGTTTGTTAGAATGTAATATTTTCCGTGTTGCTCAGCTAGGTCTGTTTAAGGTTGAATAAAACAACTTCTCTACCATTATTATAATATCAGATTGTACAATAAATGTTTAGTATGTTTTGCACCCACTTTTGTAGTTTTTTATCTGCTTAGAAAAATACTTATCCGAAATCAAATCGCACTTGCTGCTATATTTACTGTATGATGCTAAATAAAATTCTTAATGTGTAGAGTTTCTTTGTATGTACTTGCGAACAATTTATTCCTCATAATACTTTTTTAGAAGGTTATCAGAAAATAATATGATGACTTTTACCAATTACTGTAAGTTTGACCTGAATAGAAGGAACTAAACTTGTCACTAAAATTTTATTTTTAGTATCTCAAACTAATTTGAAGAAAACCAAAATGTTTCAAAAGATTTATCTCTGTTTTAGGTCTAGAATTATTTAAAGTGTGATGGTGTAGTCCAGGGTTAGCCTACTCAACTAATGTTAACAAAGGTCCAGCATCCCTGGTCCAGTTTGACAAGTTGAATATTTTTAGCGGTCCAGTAAATAAGTTATTTTCCACGCAACCACGGAAGTTAAATTACCGGTAACCTATTGTACCAAACCACTTTTTTAGGTAAAATGAAACTCGAGTTGGATTTCTGAGAAAATGTTGGGGAGTCTGGGAGTCGAAGCCCCCCAGCAACTATGATAATAACAGTAAAATGTGCTTCCTTCGAGTAGAAATCTGTTTAAAGCCCTGAAATGTGGCGATGAGGTTTTTCTTTCAAAAGTTCAAGGTCCACCATCAACACCGAGAAGGTCCGGATTCGGACCACTGCCCGCCAGTTGAGTAGCCCTGGTGTAGGCTAATATTGAGGTGAAGAGTATTCTAATCCACCTGGTGATGATCTCCACACAGCTATGACTGATGACATAAAGCTGTATACAACTTAAGTGCAGGCAAGCAGGAACCATTTTAAAAGGGTACTACGACAGTTTATCGAACGACAGTTCATCGAACTACAGTTTATCGAACGACAGTTTATCGAAACGACAGTTTATCGAACGACAATTCATCGAACGACAGTTTATCGAAACGACAGTTTATCGAAACGACAGGTCATCGAACGACAGTTTATCGAACGACAATTTATCGAACGACACAGGGCCGTAGCCAGACCGCAGAGCAAGGGGGGCCAACTTTTTTTAAGGGGGGCCGAAAAAATTTAAATGGGCAAAATCATTATAAATGTAGCTGCTGCTCTTGAATGTTTGGATTTTGCCAGGGGGGGGCGGATTTGTTTTTAAGGGGGGCGAGGCCTCCCTGGCTTCCTGCTGGCTAGGGGCCTGGAACAACAGTTAATCGAAAACCTAACCCCTAAAACCTAACCCTAACCCCTAACCCCCAACCCCCAACCCCTAACCCCTAACCCCCAACCCCTAACCACTAACCACTAACCCCTAACCCCTAACCGTAACCCTACCCCTAACCCTTAACCCCCAACCCCTAACTCCTAACCACTAACTCCTAACTCCTAACCACTAACCCCTAACCTTAACCCTACCCCTTAACCCCCAACCCCTAACCCTACCCTTAACCCCTACCCCTAACCCTTAAACTCCAACTCCCAACCACTAACCTCTAATTCTAACCTTAACTCTTAACCTCTAGCCCCTAACTCCTAGCCCCTAGCCCCTTCGATGAATTGTCGTTCGATGAACTGTCGTTTCGATAAACTGTCGTTCGATGAACTGTCGTTTCGATGAACTGTCGTTTCGATAAACTGTCGTTTCGATGAATTGTCGTTCGATAAACTGTCTTTCGATAAACTGTCGTTCGATGAACTGTCGTTCGATAAATTGTCTTTCGATAAACTGTCGGGTCACGTTTTAAAAGTAGGTGGGCCCAGAGGCGCAACAGTCAAAGTCAATCCAACTTCTGGGGAGCTTCGACCCCATAACATTGTTGCATTCCTAATACTTGAAATCAATCGTTTATAGCCTACATTGTTTTTCATGATTGACTTTCGTGCCAACAAACGAAAATTTACTATTTTTGGGCCCGATTTGGCCAAAAAATTTACAAAATTGTTAAATTGCTTTACAGCGCTGTACAAAATATGGGGATGTACACACAAATAAAAAGGCAAAAATACACACACAGTTATGATGCCACCTGCGAGTAATAATCTGCAGCATTATACAGTACGTGCATGCGCAATGATATCATTGTTTGAGCAATAAAGAGCATAGAGAATAATTATATTGATTGATAGATTGCTCCACAAATCACCCGCAGCCACACCAACACGTGCTGCCCATCTATAGTGGGATCAACAGAAAAGTTTGAAGATTGGATTTCATCATTGAGCTATCAAAGATAACACTGGCCGACACAATTTTTAGTGCCGGCAGTTTTAAAAGTTGTGACATTCAGCAGTTCTTTGAAATTAAATGTTATTGAAATTTGTTTTTGTGCTAATTTGTATATCTATAGAAAACATAGCAGGAAGGGGGTTGCAGGCTGTATTAAACACCTAAAAGGGGTCATGAACCACAAAAGGTTGAGAAACACTGAACTAGACAGAACAATATTGAAGCGAGTTCATGTAAGTTTGTTAGAGGTCGCAGCTGATCAAACTTGATTAATTTGTTGAAGAAGAATACGCAAAACAACTTAGGCTCTTGATTAAAGACACAACGTAATTGATTATGATGTCACAATGTCAAACAAACTTTTCAATTTATCAATAATTCTAAACCAAGCAGAAATATAAGAAGTGCAATTTGAAGGATAACGCGAGTAAAAATGGATTCAGTTGTAAAAGCATTTCGCAAAGAATGATATAATTTATTGAAGTGAAAAGTGCCCTCCAATAAGAAGCGTACGGCCACAAGCACCTAGAAAGAAGAAGCAACTAAAATAAGATGACGACAAAACTTCATATTAATCAAGAATCAAATTTTAACGATGTTAGTTGTGATGAAAAAGAAGCTGAATATGTATGGAAGCATTTAGCCTCTGAGTACACAACGGTAAGTGCTGGTAACAATAGCCCGCAGATTAAAATCCACTGCTTTGATTGGCTGTAAAATACTTGAGTGTCACGAAAAATGTTTCACTTACAGTAGAAACTAAACTTTGCTTCTAAATTTTTCATTGTTGTTAAAAACTAATCTAGAATAACAAAAGTTAACTTTTAAACAAATGATTTATTTTGATGCCAACTTTAAAAACGCGATTTTACATAAGGTGTTGTTAAATTCAAAAGAAAATTAAACTATAGTCAGATAATTGATAGCAACTTGATTGAATTGCTTAATTCAAAAACTTTTTGAATTATGCAATTCTTTATGAATTGTGAATATGCATTTGAATTATGCAATTCAATCCCATCAAGTTGCTATCAATTAATTAATTATCTGTCTATGATATTCAAAAACTATCCCTCTACTAAAGCTATAAATGTAAACTAATTCTAAAGTAATATCACTTTCAAGTCTGTTTATCAAATCTCAACTCTGTAAAAAAAAAAAAAAAAAACTTTAGTTATCACGAAGTTTTTTAATGTAATGAAAAAAAAAGAACAGTCAGAGTGGTTTTAATTCAAGAACAACGATCAAATTACAATCTTCTTTCTGCCATGTTATACTGGATATCACATGACAATAATTTAGTTGTTACTCCGTTAGAAGCAACTTTTCAAAAATACTCATTGGACTTTGAAAATTTCTGATTATGTTAAAAAAAATTCTCATTATGAGTCTGCAATTTAAAAAAATACTGATAAAACCACTTTTTTGCGTGCAATGTGATATAAATTTTTGTACGCCTTTTGTTGTTTTGTGACCTTAACCTTCATAATGTTGATTGGGATGGTGCAAAGCAAACAAACAAGACGACACTGCTAAAACAGTTGGACATTATGGACAATATTACGCAAACTGCACATCGGCTAACTGAAACAATGCCTAAACACAGGCAAACTACACAACTTAAAAACATGTAGAAACCATTAACAACAATGAATGGTGCAACAAAATGGAGGAAGTTCACAAGGGGAGCTAATACAGCTACAGCTGATTAATCAATCTGATGAAGAAAACGAGACCTCATATTATTTTTGATTCAAACATTTTTGCTTTGTTTTCAGTCTTACCCAAGATGGCAATACACAGCAGTACATCCAGTTCATCCTAAGTCCAATGGGGACATAATTAGCCACAGCGAGTCGCCAATGAATTTGCACACAATGTACAACGACAATTACATAAGACATAAAACGACAGCGCCCGTAATGATAAGGTTTGTTGAAGATTTAATTTATGCTTTACGGTTTCTGCTGTTACAAGCTATCGATTTTATCTAACTCACAATCAGTGTTTCAGCATTTATGATATTTCTTACTTTTTATTTTCAATGTCAAATATAAAGTTTGAAGAAATTTATAAGAAGGCAAGTGTGGGACTTATGAACCCTTTTGGTTGCTAAAGCCTGGTTAGCTCAGTGGTTAAGCGATTGACTTTGTACACGAAGAAACCTCAAGATCAAGCGGCGCTGGTTCGACTCTCGGGGTGTGCTTTTGAGCAATAGTACTGCTCTCCATTCAGTGGTACCTGGTACTGTAGATGGAATAATTACATACAACAACACTTCAATAACAATCGGAAACTTCACTCTGTCATTTCGGTAACCGGCCCTGCGTCAGTGGTTCAAAGCCTCTTCAAGTATGCGAAACTACCAGGATTAACATTTTAGGCACTTTGTCACTCCGAGGATAAAGATTCAAACCAAGCCAAGCCAAAGAGCCCTACGTCTACATATTAACTTGAAACTTCACGAATTATTTTTTCCCGCTTTGTTGTGGGACTGAACCTACTTCCACAACTAAGTTACTTAATTTTTAAACTAATTATCAACACAAATTTTTCTGCAACAAAGATGAGAGAAGTTTTGGAAGTTTTCGAGGGTGAGAAATCCGAAAATGAACTCCGTTTACCTTTATCAAACCTGTTTTTTTTCACTGCCGCCATCACACGTTAACCCTTTTTGGGCCAGTAGCCTAGCACATTTTTGTAGGCTACCACAGATGAAACCTATTCAAAATTAAATTCTTTAAATTTTTTTAGCCTTTTGCATCGAATCCCATGGTTTTAAATACGAGAAATTCGAATATGAAAACCATTTTGCTCTCAGATGAGGGGATAGCTATCCGGCTTCAAGAGTCTTAGACATTTTTTGCCAAAATCATCCATTTTTGACCTGTCCTTGGCCATTCTTGGAGGCGATGAAGCTGTGATCTTGCCAGTAGAACTCTATATTTCAACAGAAAACACTTTCATGTAATGTTATCTGGTTTCGAAAACTAAACTATTTTCATTTTCAGTGCTATTGAAAAACAATATATTCTTTTTCTACAATTGAAGATGAAGCATTTCAGTTTTCAAAACGTTTGCTAAACATGAGTTTAGCATCTACATGCACAATCTTAAATTGTTATGCAATTTTCAAAACTGCTTTATTTTGAAGATGAAACATTTGCTGAAAATGAGTTTAGCATCTAGCCTGCATTTTGGTTTCGTTACATTTTGATCTGATTGGATTGGCATTTCCAACATTTTGCTTCTAGATTTAGAATTTACATTTGAAATGACAACATAAAATTTGTTTTATTTCTCAGAAAGCTATCTCATCGCAGAAAAACTTGTGGTGGAAGAATGTGCACAAAAACTACTTACAATGACAGCTACACGTATAAGCCTACTGAAGTACGTTCTCCATTGATACCGCCACCTTCTCAGCTGCATCCTATGAAAGTGAGATGTTGTTCTTCAGATTGAAAGTTCAAAAGTAATTTTAAACGTGCTCTCTACGGAATAAACATGATTATTTGCAAGATGCTTAAAAAAAAGAACTTCCAGATAACATTTCTTGAGTAGATCTCCACGAATCCACCACATGACGCATAAATTTGATCAAAGAAATACATTTTCTTTTAATAAATTTTTCCACAGCTTTTCAATATTTTACAAGCCAGTTAGTCGGTTGTATATAACTTACAAAATATTTCGGAAGGAGGAGAGCAATTGCCCCTTTTTTTTGCCCCTGACTATGCCCTTGGTTGCAACACTGGAAGTTGATTACGTCATAAGTTCAACTCAACAGTTTGTCTTTAGGGTTGTGATCAGACGACCCAAACATCTGCGAATCGAGAGGCTTACAGGCCTTATACTGCAAATGAACTCACCGCGGCAAGGCGATACCAGATACAAACGCCTGAAAACATGATTATGCCCTCGCCTGAAGAAAAAACTTCATTTACCACAATGTCAAGAGAATCGTATAGGTATGAAACTGTTAACTGATCAATATATTGCAACAATATTTTAAAGCCTTAATTCTTGTTGTTAATTAGTAAGTTGGTTTGAATCTTTATCTTTGGGTTGAAGGGTTGTTCCTGGTAGTTGCACATACTTGTAGGTGTGAAAACTTTGAACCACTGACGCAGGCCCAGTCACCGAGATTGGCAATATTATTGTCTGGAAATTATTTCACCCAATAATCCACTGTCCTTGAAATGCGTTGCTCAAGCGCGCATCTCAATAGCTGAACCAGGGTTGCATGATAAACTAAACTTAATAAACTAGAAAATGTATATCATTCTGTCTACTTCTATTATATTTTTATTTTATAGTGCGTTATTTTTATATATTTTGAACTGCATATTTTTGGTGTAACATTTAGCTATTTCAATGGAGTGTTTAGGCTATATAAGAAACACGATCAGTTGAATGTGACCTCAACGATATCAAAGCATGCCGTTAATGTGATTCAGGTACCCCGATGGTTGCTACCGTCGAAGTCCCATCATCCATAGCAGCGAGATGTCTCGCTCACAATCAGCAATGGAATTGCAAACAACACAGCAAGCAGACTACACAACAAAAAAGATAAATCCATCTCGTAGCTACCATCATGCTACGTGTAAAGCGAATAAGAACGAGAAATGGCGACCAGATAATCCAAAGATAGCCTTCGCTGAGAGGTCTACTTTTCAGGTAAACAAGTATTTTTTTCTTTTGGAAAGCACGATAGGCCTAATGTTTCAAAGGTACCAGAAAAAAATTAATCTTTGACTGGATGCTTGAAGATGTTAATGTTACTAAGAATTAACTTGAAACCGCTGATTCGTTGCAGTTTATACTTTTCAATGCGTAGCCCAACAGAAATTAGACAATCAATTATGCAGACACCAAGCCACCCTCGTTCCATGTTCACTAATGATGCTTCAACAACTTTTCGATCCCACAATCCCATGTACATTTCATAGCACTCGGCTTGATTTGTAAAAGTCGCTTTTAAACTGGAAACTGCATTTAGTCCTGTCAATTACTTGTAAACACAAGACAATACTGCTTGAATAATTTGGTGCCACTAGTAACTTACCAAAAAACTTATTCTTGAATTTCGTTAAAAATATTAATTACACAATTTGGGTAGAGAGGTTACTTTTTTAAACCATATGCATACATAACTCAGCATTAAGCAACACTTTATTTTTATACAAACAAAACAGAATAGTGAAATACTTGAACTGTTGTGCTGCGTAATCTTGTCAGTTGTCATTTTGTGTGAGCAAGTTCAGCAATTTCTCAAATGTTTAAATTAGAGTTAGACCATATTTTTGCTGTGATACTGTATGATTCTTTAGTATTTCTTCACAATATTTTGTTTATAGGCTTGAAAAGAACTATGTGCATAACCGAAAACGTTCACTTATTGTTTTTTTTGTTTTTGTAATGCTAAATGAAGTGTTGTTGCTTAATTATGTTTGTTTAATATTAATTATATTCATGCAACGCTTGTTAACATATGGTATCCGCTGGTTGCAACTCATTGCCTGCAAGAGTTGATTGTCTATAATTTCAATGACGAACACAGGCATCAGATGCATTGGTGTAGTAGGCTACTCACAAAACTTTTGTAGGATGCAAAGCGGGAGTGGCGATTGTACCCAGATAGCAAATCAGTCGTTTTTTTACATTGATGCAACGTTTGCAAACGTTTAATTGCAGTTGTTTGTCAAGGCTGATTTGAGCCAATGCAGTTATTGGATCACAAACATGTTAAAGTGAATCGTTAAAAGGCTTTTAAAGCATAATTTCTTGTAGGGCAATAACCCACCTTTACATAAACGACTAACTTTCAGTAATATAAAAAAACATTGTTGAATTAATGTTAACCTTAGGTACAGTATGTGTGACTTTCTACTTAAACGTTTTTTTTGTAAGTCACTGTTCCAACTACGTAGTCTGTTCGATATAATACGTCAATAACAAAAGCAAAATCTGTTAGTTTTACATTGATTTACAGTTAGGCTACATTGAATGTACAAATGGAGGATTATTGTCGGAATAAACTCATCTGGTAACAAACAAGACTCTTGTATAAGTTATTTCCCCTAAGGTTATTACCCTGATTTGAATACTTAGCAATATATTTTGTTTTGTAATCCTTGATATGCATTGGTTTTCTATTAAATACTACTTTGATTTGTAGGATGAATATCCCTGTCATAAGGGATACTACAAAAGACCTAAATGCTTGAAGCATGCTAGAAGATATGAACGGCCAAAAATTCCTTTCGATACCAGCACTTTATACCGAGAAAATTACACAGAAAAAAATAAAAAGGTATGAAAGCTTTAAATTATTTTAAAACAAAGATGAAGAAATGAGTAGGACAATTAAAAATCTGTGTGAAAGGTCATAAAGTCTGACAAGTATTTTCTCTGGGAATTTTGTATGGTGAAATTTTATGAGGTACGGTAGCCTATGTTTAGGACATTGAACGTCAAACTGACAAAATGCTTGCAAATACTTGCACCATGATAGTTTTAATGCATACACAATAATGGATGATCAATTCGCTTCATCCGCGAAGATGGATGATCGATCTAGAGGTCACCGCCATCAGGCCCGGATTTAGGGGGGGGCAGAGGGGGCAGGTGCCCCGGGCCCCCCGACTTTTGAAGGGCCCCCCTACGTGTAAAAAATGTGATTTTGTGTTATTTTTTCTTCCTTTCAGCCTTTGAAGTTTCTGCAAAATGCTGTGCAGTGCTGGATTGATGCTGCTGTAGACGCAGAGGTATTTTTTCGCGCCGTAGGCGCGAAAATTTTTTTTGCAGGGGGGCCCCCCTATCTAAAAGTGCCCCGGGCCCCCCATCAGCTAAATCCGGCCCTGACCGCCATTGTGCCTGTTCAATTATGGCAGAAGGGACCGGCAGCCGGGCTGACATCGGCTAATATGGAGCTCTCTCTGGTAAAAGGGCTTCCTGTCAGGAAAGCGTGAACCGTGGAAATATTGGCCTCAACCGCTTACGAACTGGTATTGGAAGATGTAAGTCGTTGATGCGACACTGGGGGTATTTCTTTAGGAGCACAAGTTGTAAATGTGGACAGGAGCAAACGATGCAACATCTTGTCCAATGCCCTGTCCTAAAAGTAAGATGCTCTGCACCACAGGATTTAGCAGAGTTCAACGTTAGAGCAAGAGCTTAGGTGATGCTCTGAGTTGCGGCCGCTGTGACACACAACGGAGAAGCTCGTTTTCCTCTAACTTTGCAATTTTGAACAGTAAATTAACAATGATCGTGATATCAGAAACCTTAGACACAAGTTTGGAGTTCAACATTACCAGTACCACCCTATATCCACAACTTTGTAACCCTACGTTGACAATATCAATGAATAAGCTTAAAAAAAAACTTTGTTCGAGAATTAAATATTCAGTTGATTTAGTTTGAAAATCAAGCAAAATTTCCTTCTACAGTGTTTATGTTAAAGCGTTAGGACAAACTTGAGTACAGGAAACATCACTGTTTTGCATCATATAGCCTATATAAATACTCTAAACACTCTATTTGTTTAAACATTGTTAATAATCTAACTTTAGAGAGAAAAAGACTGTAAATTTGGCTTAGAAAATAATGATCTCGTTTAGCCTATCTAAATACAAAAACGTAGACTGCACCTGCCATATTTACTCGAATTTAATTTTAGATTGCCATTCATGCATTGTTGAGAGTTGATAGATAAACAATATAAGTTGCAGAACGCATAAAAGAGAAGTCCACTAAAATTTCAGCTATGATTTTTAAGACTTTAAAAATGTTTTTGTTATAAGTAATTTAATGAATCTAGCTTGAAAGACCGAAACTCTGGATCCCAAAAGATAACTTGCAAGTTTTCGAAAGACAAGAATTCCAAGGTTCTGCAAAATACAAAAACTGTCATCACGCAAGAAAAGAAAAAGACTATGAAAGACCGCCCTTGGGACCAAAACAACCTGTCGTAAGTAAAATCTCTTTTTTGATTGAGCTTAAATTCTTTCTATTATTACATATTTGGTTTTGCTATTTCATGCCAGTATTTGAATTTAATTGAGAGACAAGGTTTTTCAAGTTTTATTATTCAAACAATAAGTCAAACATTACCATAATCTTTCTCGTTGATCTTATAGACTGTAAACTTATATCTCAACGTTAATAAAGGATTTTATCAAAACTTGTTTTTTCTTGATGTTACACCACACTGCTACTTGCTTATGATGACGCTATTGCACAAGATGATGTATATTTTTATTATTTATTTGTATCAGACAAGGTTGTCCATTGTCCATATTAAAACCAAAAACACAAAAAAACACAAAAGACAATTTTGACAATTTAAAAAACACAAAAAGACAATTTTACAACTGAAGACCCGAGTTGCAGAACTCCTTAAATCACATTTGAGGAAATTGAGTTAGAATCAAAAATATGTTGTATAATGGTTAATAGGGTGGCTCGTTTTTGAACTTTTTTTTTTAATTCTCTCGGGGTAGTGGGGAAATGGTGCCAATGAGTGAGAAAACGCTCATGACAAAATTTGAGATTTGTAAAAAATTGTCTTCAGCCTCCTCATGGGGCCCAAAAATAAAAAAATGGGGTCAAAACGCAATTTTTTTTTTAATATTTTTAGTTTAGGTAGATACAATATTGTTTAGATATATCTAACTAACCTAAGAAAAAAGTTGGAGTCATTTGAATTATTCCTTCAGCTTCCTCACAGCTTCTGAAAATTTCCATTTTGCTGAAAATTTCGCATTTTTGTTTGTGGGTACATGATACATAATTGCGTTAGACATTTTTCCAGCTATAAAACGTCATTGTATTTCTCTTTATAGACCTGCCCTGAGCTGTTGCGTCATTTTTTAATAAAATTGGGTTAATTTGGTGGGAAAAAGTGACGTCTTTTATTTGAATTTACGTCACTGACGAAGTTTGTAGTTATGTAACCACAAACAAAAATGCGAAATTTTCAGCAAAATGAAAATTTTCAGAAGCTGTGAGGAAGCTGAAGGAATAGTTCAAATGACTTCAATTTTTTTTTATAGGTTATTTAGATATGTCTAAACAATATTGTATCTACCCAAACTAAAACTATTTTTGAAAAAAAATTGCGTTTTTGACCCCATTTTTCGATTTTGGGCCCTATGAGGAGGCTGAAGACAATTTTTTACAAATCTCAAATTTTGTCATGATTGTTTTTTCACTCATTGGCACCATTTCCCCACTACCCCGAAAGAATTTAAAAAAAAAGTTCAAAAACGAGCCACCCTAATGGTTAATGCATGTCCCTCGGAAAATTTTAATTAAAAATACAGCTTAATTTTGATATAACACACCCTTTTATTTCTGATCATCACAGCAGAAACAAATCACGTTTTATGTTGCGATAAAAGTTTTCTTTAATCTGCTAACCACAAACAAACCAAAACAATAAACTTGCAATACCCTGTGCTTGGAAGACAGTGAAGTTGATGATGGACAATACATGGGCAATGTATGGGCAATGCATGGGCAACAGTAGTTGAGCAGATGCCTTTGTCGGATGACACAGTGTAATGCGTGAATTATTCTGATGAATCAAAGGTAACATAACAAGTTATACATGATGTCAAAACTCTTCTCAGCGCGCTATACAATTTCGGAATGAAAAAATGACGTCATCATTGCTCGAAAACGGTTCAGAGAGCATCACGAATTTGTTGGGATTGAAAGCTTTGAATTGAAAATACATATCATCAAATTTCGTCCTGTAATTTGGGTTATTCAACGAATTGACAGATATGGTCATAATTATCACAGATTTTACTCAAAATATATAGACAAATGTTGCTTACACATTAAAGATCTCAAAAGAAATGTTTGTACTATTACTGAATGCTTTGAATACTGCTGAAGTGTCTTAAAATATCCTGGACAGTATCTCAATTTTTGCTGAAATAAAAGTCTTCTGATGGAAACTGCATAGGCTCCTATGGATAGCGCACTGTTTTTGTTAAAACCCAATCCGATTCCAAGTGAAGCTCAAAGTAAAATATTCGTCGGCCAATTCAAAGTTGTTTATGCATGAAAGAAACGCATGTTTACATTTAGATTTAGGGTGTATTTGTAGTGCTTAGCAATTGCAAGTTTTTCAGTAAGAGACAAAGGAAGCATTCACTAATTGCCAAAAACGAGATACTGTAGGCTGCTTCAGAATTAGACGAAGATGCTAAGTTTAAGTAAAAACCTTGAAAGGGTCAGTAGGCTAACAAATTTAAAAGTAACAAAATAGTTGAGATGAAAACGACGTGAACCAATGTTGTGAAAAATCTTAAGAATATTGAGAGATCGCTTTTTTTGGCCTCGCTTTGTCATTCTAATATAACCTTTTGTTTCAGCCATTAAAATGGCCGCCAATTAGCGGTGATACGTCATACTCGGTAGACTACAAGCACTTTTCTCCCTCTGACATAGGAGAAGTAAAGAACTTCAAGCCTATCCCTGGCTATGCGCCACCTCCACGATTTAAGGTTTGACAAATATAATGTTAGTTTTAAGTGAATATGCACAAATTCTCGTAGAATACAATAATTGTGTTAGGCCTATTACTGATTTATATGGGACAAGATAGATTGGTGATGTATTGAAGCAATCTATAGACCTACGCTGTGACTGAGAAAACCTCCACAAGTTTAATTTCTCATCGCATAGCAATGTTGAATCACTGACTGCTTTTGTCACTGAGGTTGAATGTATGAAATTTGTAGTTGTTGCTGCAATGTGGTTGCTATCAGCACTGCTGAAAAGAACCGGAGCCAGATCTTTTTTACTGTACAACGGCTCCACACTCCTAGTTGTCAGGAGATTGTTGTTTCTACTATAGAAGCCGCTGAATGAAATGTGGTCTTAGAAATGTTTAGCTTAAGCACAACAGATATACTAAGAAGTTTAAAATATTACTTTTGTTTTCAAATGTATATTTAATAGTTCAGTTTAGTTCAGTTTATTTTTGTTTTGTTGGCGAAAAATAAAAAACAAAAATATACAAAAACACAAATAATTCGCACAACAAGGATGGCAGCGAAAGACCAAAAGGTCACCAAACTCAGCTGCCACCAATATTGAATATAATCCCTTCAACCAGTTGTAAATATGACTTTTACCATACAGTTGTAAACAACGTTAAACTTTACAGTTAACAAAACGTTGTGTAAAAAAAATGCATCCACAAATTTACAACTTTTCTGGACACACTTCGTCTCACACGAGCGGTTGGATTCATTAACTCTAAAAAAAAGTAGGCTACTGTACCTATCGCCTATTGGCGCGACATCCATTAGGACTGCAGCGTCGCGCCCACCAGCGAGGTTTTATTTTATTAGAGACGGAAAAATGCAACAAGTTTGACACATAGTAGACTATCAAGCATTAAAACCATTACTCCACTCAAACCAAAACAAAATACACGCTTTAAATCAATCCCAAAATACTTATGGCACTAAATTGGAGGTGATTCTATTGCCAGCATGCGATGATTTGCAGATGAGTAGCCTATAGTTCGTCGTCGTCATGTGAATCTCAGGGGCCGAGGGTATCTCCTTTTACCTCCCCAGATTAACGATGTTCCCGGACTACACTGTAAGGCTACTAGAGAGGAGCCAGTCTTTGGTTTCATCATCCATGACACGCAGACCTTCCACTCCGTTAGATGGCTTGAAGATGGTACAGTCATTAATGAAGTGGTCTGCGGTCTGCTCTTCTGCACCACATTCACACGAGGGGGAAGAGTCCATTCCCCATTGGACATGAAAAACCATGATGTGCATCATTACCAAAATCTGTGAAGCATATCTTCCAATGCATCACAATCGAACTGAAAGATGTCTCGTCAATAGCTGCCGTGCTCAAGATGCCACTTCGCTATTGCTGGTTGCCTCATTGTAATAAAGCTATTCACTTAATCGCTTAATAGCAGTTTTTTTTAAAGCTGCTATCACAAATAGTCTACCTAGCCTACTCAGATAGTCATTTAATCTGGTGCAGATCTTCACCAGATGAGAAGCCGATTTGACCGACCTAATAGGGGTCAGTCCCAAGTTAAATGGCTGGCAAAGGTTGGATGATTTACGCTCCTGTCGGTTTTTGTTTAGAATCAAAAGCGAGCTAACCAACATCAACTTGGTTCTTATGCTTCATCAATTTATTCACTTTGCTTTTATTAATTAAGCTTTGGTAGAGAGTTTGCTTTGTTGCAAAACCAAAACCAAAAGTGCAAAGCCAAAAGTGCAATTAAAGAGCACATCGCCTCTTGTGAAACGTGCACTGACAATGTCTCGATCGACCAATTTAAATCTCTTGAGGCAGATCTGAATTTCAGACTAAGATCAAGGAAGCCTTAAGAATCAAATGTAATAATCCGTCTCTCAACCGGCAGTTATTCGCCTGAGGCTCATCGTTCCTTTTGTGTGTGTTCTAATTGTTTGTCAAACCCCATGTGATCTGTTTTCCACCGTATAATTTACTTGTAATCATTCCTGTGTCACTCGTTCAGTTTGTGCTTTTCAGTCTGGAGTGTCGTTAGTATACAGTTATAGTGCAAAGTCAAATTTACCTTACAATTTTCATTTTATGTATATCATATTGCAGATATGTAATTCCTGATGAGGACACACGTACGTGTCGAAAACGTTTGAGTTTATTTTTTAATTATGTTATACAGTATTTGTGTATGCGTATGTAATACATCATGTTAAACCCGCTGAAGTTACTTTGTTTTATTTCTCTTTTATTAATTCCTTACAAAATAAAAGACAGTTTATCGATGTAAAACTACTGTAAATAAAAATCTAACCAATTAAAATTTGTTCAGGGAGTATCAACAACACAAGATCATTTCAGAGGCACTTATGGGCGTCCAAGTGATATCTGTCGTCCAATTGTGAAAGAAAGAATGAAATACATTCCTCGAATTTTGTCCTGATGGATATCTGGAAAGATTTTACAGCGAAAGATGTTTAAATAAACTTAGATAATTAACAAACTACAGCTCCTGATAGTTCGCGAGCTGTTTTGGGAATTTTATAAAAGAAACTCTTTTCTTCGCCTACTTTTTTTAGGAGCCAGAAATAGCATCGATTTGTTTTACAATTTGGCATATTGACATAGGTTTTAATGCAGAGTTTTCTCATTGCTACGTGAAAGAGTGGGATTTTCGATGGTATATGTTTGTGATTTATTGTAATATATTGTGAGAAGAAAAAAATAAATTGATGAATTACATTTTCATTTAGGTTTTAAAATGGTGAGTCGCTTCAAAAATAATCAGGCTTAACTTATTTTATTCTTTCAATCAAGATGAATACGTTTTACACTTTGGTTAATGAATAATGGTCTGCAGTTGCACCTCACAAAAACAAAAGTGATGGCCATAAGTAAAACAGATGAAACTTGTCCAAGCTTATACATTGGTGGAAATGCTGTTGAAAATATAAGTAGCTTCTGCTATCTGGACAGTGTCGAAACAGACAGTTACGATGATAGCACAGAAACTAGAAGGCGAATTGCAATGCCAAAAACAGCTGTGACATCACTTACAACGGTGTGAAAACAAAGGTTTACTGATAAAAACACGAAACTAAAATTGCTGCAAAACTTTCATATTTCCAATTGCCACATATGGATGTGAAATTTGGACATGCAACAAACATGACAAAAATTAAAGAAAGTTTTGAAATGTGGTGTCACTCACAGGTGACTATAGGCTACACATCGCTAGACAGAAAGAAAAACAAATGAATTTGTCACTTAACAAATACAGTAGACGATAACTGGAGTTTAATTAACAAAAATCTCAAATAATTAAGATATTTTGGACACATTGCAAGAAGTAACTTATTGGAAATTAAGTTAAATTGGAATGAAATCAAAATCCGGATACAATTACCAGCAGTCCTAGCCTTATAGAAAAAAAAGGCGGACGCCATAATCAGACTTCGTTATGCAAACAATCCTTTTTGTATTATATCTGCAAAAAATATAGTTCTAACTATTCTAACTAGGAGAAATATCTTGGTTCAACTGGTTGCTACTATAGCCTACTATGACATCATAGAAATAAAACCCTCACCTTCAAGCACTGATCGTTTGTAGTCAGCGAGCCAAAAACATGCTATTTGGTTTCACAAAATTTTATCGGACGTTCAGCAGAGTACTGCAAATCAGATTTTATAAACTGCTAACGAAAACACAAACAAATATTACCTTTTATACAAAAATTTAAAAAATCCATTTATAATCTCTTTTATTACCGTACAAAAAAGATTTTGAGTGTACTGGTATAGGACCATGAAATCGACGATACCCCAGCAGTTATAAGTCTATGTCCATTAATTAACTTATTGTAAGTCTACATAACGTTCATATCAAAGCAGTTTCATTTCAATGGCCCGTCTCGAATAAAGCATTAAATTTAAAAAAATTATTAGACAAATACAGAAATTAGTTTTACAAAATTAGTTATAAGCTCATTATGCAATAAATATGAACCGAATTAAAAAATTCGGCAATGTATGTCACAGAAATAAAAGAAACCGCTTATACGTGTAAAACATTCCTTATAAGTTGAATACTGTAACGTGGAAATCGCAGCAAAAAAATCATAAATAAATATTGAAAATTAGAAATCAAGTAGGTTCGATGGACGGTGTCAAACTACCCAAAACTACATCAAACCTTGGTTTTTGCATTTCAGCGTTCAATGTTATTAACATACCTTAAAGTTATAAGGTCAAGACAATTATGGGTTTCATAACAACGTCGGTTGAGAAAGTCTGTTCAGTTCCTTCAGATGTAAATATAAATATAGAATGCAACGATTTGCGGAATGTTTCGACGATTTACATGTGAGATCGCGTAAATAAAACAATAGCATTTTTTAATATTAGAACTTTAATAAGAATTACAAGGCACTAATGATGCTCTACAGTTGTAGAGCGAAATGCAAATGTCATAAATAGGGCTCTGCTGATTCTCCATGCATTTTTAATAATAAAACTTTAGTAAGAAAGCAGTTGAATGTTCAGTGGCCTATTTCTGTTTATATATTTGGCTCATATCGTAACAAAAATATCCAAAACTTTCTGCTATAACTGCACCTGTGAAGCACAAAGACAAAAGAATGGTCTCATTAAAGATAAGTCATCAAAACTTTGAGCCTCGACCTTCAAAACCTAGATAGGTATTGTCTGCCCCGTTAGCTCAGTGGTTACGTGCCCGCTCAAGATCACGCGGCGCAAAGTTCGACTCTCGGGGTGTGCGCTTGAGCAACGCATTTCAGGATTGCTCTCCATTCAGCGGTAACTGGTGAATGGAATAATTCCCCGGCAACAATACTTCCACAATCGGAAAACTTCACTCTGCCGATCTCGGTAACCGGCCCTGCGTCAAGAGCCTCTACAAGTATGCGGAACTACCAGGAATAACTTATCAAGGCTTTGTCAGTCTGAGGATAAAGATTCAAAACCAACCAACCAACCATGTCTGACGTCATAATATCGAGAAGAATGCGATGGAAGTCAGTGAATACGCGATTCATAAAATCCTGACATTGTTTGTCGGTTCGACACCAGTCGAAAGCACGCGGCCGTGTCTTGCCTAAGGGATTAGTGACATGCTGTGCTTCCACTGGGCCTAAGGTAGCTACGCAACCACGCCAACACGCAAGAAAAGATGGACATGACAAGTGACTTGATTGAATTCTCATCTACGTAATCTAAATAGCAAAGTACAAGACAGATACACGATATGAAATCAATTCGTTAAATTAAATGTTGTTTGCAACATTTCATTATTTGAAAATTAACTGCAAAATAGATATATTTTCTTTCTATCAAGTATAGCCTAACCAACTTAAACAAGAATAGTAACAAGTTAATAAAATATAAGTTTGATCATAGATTGATATAGTTCGTTTCTAGCACTAGTTGCTACGTTCATCTGATGAAATTGAAAGTAAAATTAACAACAAACAAGATGGTTTATTGCTTCACTGACTTTGATATAGTCAGACTTTGACTTTGATATATAGTCAGACTTTGACTTTGATATATAGTCAGACTTTGACATTGATATTGATATAGTTTCCAAACAAGTTAAGACAAAAAATGTTGTCAGTGTGTTCTGCACATCCCTGGTTCTGCACCATCCTATGCAGCCGAAGATATAGGCTACAGTTGCTATGTTAGCAAAATGTTTTAGAAGTTGCGGTTATATCAATGGTTTCTCACATATCGCTTTCAAAGATCTTGTGCAAGACAGGTCGTTGAACAAATAATCATCTTTCTTTATTTCAACACAATCCTCATTTCTGTTTGGGCCGTTGTTTGGCTCCCCTTCACGCCAAGGGAGGGATTCTGCAACCACTTCATCCACCCATACAAATTGACCTTCTTCTGTTGCGTCGTCTAAACCAATCCAAATAGGAGTGTTTAAAATTAAAAGTTCTTCAGCTATCATTCTGAAAATAATTTCGTGTTATTTAAATGATTATAACTAGAAGTTCCAAAGACGAAATTTTATAAGGTTGTACAATGGCTCAATATATTTTAACAATAGCTTATCTGGTAGCCTACTTTTGCTGAAGCAATTTAAAAACCTTTGAATTAGAGGTTTCAGTCAGTTATATTGTAGTGCAGGCATATCAATCAAATCAGTGCAGTGAAAGTCAACATTTACAAAAGATAAGACTAGCAAGAAAGCATGCTCTGTGGGCGCATTGCCGTTTTAAAACCAACTCGTTGGATCCCGAGCGTTCATTACCATAGACCGGCGCAGCAATCAACATAGAGCTTCTTGTTGCTTCTTTTAATCGATTTGATGATGTATAATTGTATACCATCATATTTAAATTAATTCAAATAAAACGTAAAGATGAAAATCTCTCAATACAGCATGCGTCCGCTTTCCCAGCCAGCAAACCAGTCATTTTTTGCACTGTAAATAACGTCTGCAGACGTTGAATCAATGTGAAAAACGACCGATTTTCTGTCTGGGTTAGCGCTGCGTGACACATGATTGTAATAGGCAACTCTCCTGTGTTTTCTTTTAATCTGCGTATATCGTCGAAACAATATGATGAATTTGTCTTCATCGACCACGTGATAATACGTTGAAATTCTGGAAGAATATTTTATTGCAAAGACAAGCAGTACAAAGCAACAATCGACTGATGAAAAATAATAACTACAAAGCGCTGATAGAAAAATCTGTTTGAGGTCGATGTTTTCCACGTAATGTGTGTGCGATTGCTACAAGTGTTTCCATCTACTGGGCTTGGATAGACAGGACTTTAGAAATTTCCTTGCACACTGAATAAGTGTGAGTAACTCATTTGTGAGTCCAACATATCAATTACTCAACCAATATCCAGGTTGCCATCTGCACATGCATGTCGAATACTATGTCATCATCACCTGGCGCAGAAGACTGCTCAAGTGCTCAGCACTTTGGATATGTGTTGTGTTGTATTGTAATAGTCTATGTCAGGGCTTCCCAAACTTTTTTGCTCGCGACTCATTTTAATCTCCTAAAATTTTTCGCGACCCCTTACGATTAAAACGACGACCAGTGTAAAATATACATTTGTGATATTTATTAAAAAGCTTAGATCAAACGAAAACCAAAAACAATTCACCGGCCCTCAGTTCAGTTTGTTTTTGTTTTTTTATTTATTTCTGACCATCACAACGATGCCTATGGGCAGCCTACTGGAAACAAAAGCAAACACATTTATCCGGTGTGATGGGTGTGACTGCTTTCTGCCACAAAGCAAGTCTAGCCGTGGCTCGGTGTTTGTTAATGCAGGTTTCAAGGCGGTTTTAATGTTGTTTAGGTTGGAACGGTAGGCGAAGTGAGAACATTTCAGATAAATAATTTTGAAATTTTGGTATCCAGATGTTCAGTTTATTGAAGAACGCATCAATTTTTGATTTCAATGCAAAATATTAATGTTTTCTCCTGGGAGGGACAAATTAAATTCGTTCAGTTTTTCAAGCAAATCTGACATTCGGCATAATTCCAAAAGCTAGATGTCATTGCGAAATTGGTGGAATAAGACTGATTTTTATGCTGTTGGAAAAATCACGATTTCGGTTTTCAATGTTAATTGGCTAGCCATTTTAAAGCTTTAACTTTTGAAAGTCACCTCACTTCACGATGCAGTAAAAGATTTTTTAACTCTGATTCCATTTTGCCTTATAAATTTTCAAAAATACAGGCGCCAAATTGAGTGCGCCAATCTTAATAAAGTTAATAACTGTCACAGCATCTTGCACAGAAGTGTTAATATGCAGTAGGCTACCTTGTGCAAATTGGTATACTTTCTGCGACCGCCAGTTTGGGAAGCCCTGGTCAATGTAACAAAACTGATCTAATCGCAATGAACATCGTGCTAAGCTGCTGTGAGCCGCTAAAGAAGGGATAAGTTGTTTCACTTGTCTGGACTAAAAAGTAAGGGTATGTGGTCTGTCAGAATAAAATTTCTGCTAAAACAAAATACTTCGAGAACTTTGTCGAGTCAAAGATGGTAAGTAGCCTCAGAGATGGGCAGCTTCCTTTTGAATATATTGTGATCGCATTGAGATTTTCACGTTTTCTCACACATTGGCAATTAGCCTCCCACTTCATTGAATTCATTGAAAAATGTAAAACTTTTTTTTTGATAAGCCGCGTGCATTTTCAAAAGGAGTTAAAGGTTACATTGATCAAGAACTTTAGAGAAATAGCTTTTCATCATTGTGAAATTGCAATGCTCTAGTGAGCCGGGTTTCAAGAAACAGCATTCATAGTAAGAAGGTACAATAGCTTGGCAACCGTGGAAAAGTTCACGATAAACTTTTAGAAAAAAAAGGTGCAGAATCTAGAAAGAAATAGAGAAGAAACATTGGCAGAGGACACATGTCAAGTATGTCATTCACTTTCCAACCATCTGAGGTGTCATGCTTGTCAGGACGTACCCCAGACTACTGCAAACTTGTATTCTTTCTATCTGAAATATTTGTAATGAATTTGGTGTAACATTTAGCGTATAAATTAAAGTTAGTGGTTTTAGTTTTAAATGTGCTAACAAGATTTGTGTACTTTAATGTTCTTAAGTTTAAAGCTGTGCTTATACAATGTTAAGGATAGTTTGCACACACGTTTTATATCTTGCTGTTTTGTTCTAATTTTGTGCTTATGATCAGGTTATATTGTGCTTTAGCACGATTTCAGATCAATAATAATCCCGAAGCAGTTCACTTTGCATCTGAGAAAAGCAACTAATCGAAGTTGCTGAAACAATTCGTTGTTTGGGAAATTAATGGCTAAAGATTGGGAGAATGTGTTGCATTGCCAGCTGAAGTTTGTAGGCTACTTTCTATTCCGGTAACTACAGACAAATTCCTTGTAGACATAGCGGCATATTTGAACTCTCTTACTCAAACAGATTTGGGTCTATTAGACACGATCTAACCACTGGTTGGCCAAATATCATCAATGTCAGGTTTGTCCAATTTATGTGCAGCTGCCTAGAAATGTTATGAACAACTTATAATATCAAACTATAATAATAGCCTACCATGGCTATGCAATAAATGAACATCCACGTAATCGGGCCAATTTTCTATTGTTTCCAACAATTTTGTAATTAGTAGAGTTGAAATTTAAATAGTTTATTGTAAAAATAACGTACTTTATGAAAAGCCTTCGGAAAAGATTGTTTATCAATCACTGAATATCTCTGAGCAACAAGATTTAGATTATTTTTACACTCACGAATATTATTGCAACTTATAAACTCAATTAGCCACAAACTTACTCTCGTGCTTTATCATTTCGCATCCCAACAGCAGCTAAATTTCCTCCCATCTTTTGACACAAGGCTCGATTCCCATTCCAATCCTTTTTTTCTGACGTCAGCATGTATTGGTATCCGTTCTTCGGAGAAAACCAGTCCTGGTCTGGAGGTGGCTGCTCTAAAATGATTTTCAGTGATTGGAGATTTTTGTTTGTATTGTTTTTAAACAAATCAGTGAAAATTAATTTAGTTACAAGAACTTTATGATCACATTCAAAGCAACACGTGACTACGCAGACCTACGTTAAACCATGGCTACCAGAGATAGGCTATATGGCTTGATTCGTTATATGCTGCAGACTTTTCCAGATTTTTTCAATTTTTGGAAACTGTCTGAATGAAACACTCGAAAAATAATATTTTGATATAATTTTACTGTCTTTCCCAGGGGACAAGTTGGGTAACTAGATTTTTAACGTTACCAAACTTTGGAAAACAAAAACAATTAGATTTATAAGATTTCAGTCAGACTGTTTGCCGCTTGCTAACAGTCTGATTGAACGTCTTTTACTTGCTTTTTAACTTGCTTTTTTAATTTTTAATGCTTCCCCAAGGTAATAAAGCGGTTTTATTTCATTACGAGTCAGCATAAAGTAAAAAAAAATAGAAAACTTTCAGTCAGGCAGTTTCAATAGCGCAAGTAAAAATCTGCAAAATACGACAAATCAAGTCGCACCAGGTTTAATGGCGGACCAGATTTAGTGGCGGACCCAGAGGGGAAAAGGGCGATTGAAGCGATTGCTTTCCATAAAACAAACAAGAGTAACTTGATTCAAGGTGTATTTGCAAGTTTAAATCATTGTAAACCTTCACACATCATTGTGTTTTGTTTAAATATGAAATAATTGCCCCCTAAAACTACTAGCCTGCATAGCCACGGTTACACTAAGAAATTGCCAAATGTAAATTGCACTACCAAGTATTGGTCAGGTAAAAAAACAAACAAGGCAAATGGATATGGTCGTGTGCTACAGTAACACACCTGCAAGCGCCTTTGCCAGCGAGATCAGATCTTTGCCTTGCGATACTTGAGAGGGAAGTAAATCAATCAATTTACCTAAAAATATACAAAAAAATTGGAAATGTTGTAGTCCACTTAAAATAGGCTACGTGACAAATATGCTTAAAAGTCTAAGACCAGAGTGGGCCAATGCGTTCGTCAGGAATAATAAAATTGTTTCTATTCCTTGGGGTTTTAAAATCCTATACTTCTCAATCAAAAAATTACAATTAGAAAATTAAAGTATTACACAGGTCAAAAATGGATGATTTTGTAGATTTTTCAAAAAAATAGATAAAAATATTTAGGGCTCTTGGGTATCCCTTTATCTGAGAGCAAAATGGTCAGTTAGCCTATAGGTTTGTCATAAAATGTGTTATAGGAAGCTTGATGGCTAGAATTGATGCTACAAAGATATGGTTAGAAAAACGCAAATTTTCGAAAACTAATGAATACTCATGCAGTAGCCTATTGTTCAAATAACTTACAGTAGATAGGTAGATTATTTAACTTTTCTTTCTTAGTGAAAGCAATAGTTGTCGGAGAGATGCATATTTCCGTTTTACGACCTATTTCTTTTTTTCACAACTTTTTCCTTGTTTTAGGACATAAATCGTAAATAGAACTGCAACACTAGGCAGGGTATGGGATGGAAGCATGGCGTACGGATGGAAGGGAATACGGTTTTTCCATCTTCCATCCTGAGATTTTCTTCCATCTCATTTCCATTCCAATATACAAATCTTCCATTCTATCTACCATTCCATCTTCAAAATTTCTTCCATCTTCCATCCGCAAATTTTCTGATTTCTGCATTGCTTATGCTAAATCGGATGATGGGATGGCGCAGCTAACAAGGCGCCTTTTCAATCATGCAACCCTGGTTCGACTCCAGGCTTCAGCTTTATAGCGAGGCAAGCCTACTTTCTATTTTAATGCTTAGCTTTGTACTGTATACATTTGTGGAGGCGCCTTGTCTCAGATAACCACATGTTTTTTTTTGTGCTTCAAAATATAGCTTCAATATGGCTAAAAAGGTAGGCTATGCGATTGATATAGCCTTATTATTTTTGTCTCCAAGTTTTTTCAAATGCACCGTAACGGTATGTGAAGCTATAGACTGAAATAAACTTAATTAGTAGATTTATTATTATTATTATTTATTTGCATCAGGCACTAAAGAGACAGGCCCATATTCATAAACACAACACAAGTCACAGAACACACAAGGTTACATATATAAGCAAAACCTATGCGTACATAGTGACGTTATAGTGAGACGCATAGTCAGAAGAACTTAATTAGTTGCTTCGGTTTTCAAAGTAGGCTACTATGCTTGCTGCACATAATGTTATTGTTTCTCAGACTGTCTGGTTGATTGTTCACATTTTCACAAAACTGGTTCAAGAGCGATGTAGTGTATTTACAGTAAATGACTGAAGTGAAACTAGGGATAGTAGACAGGCCCGTAACTAGCTTGGAGCAGCAGGGGGGGCAAAAAGTATTGTAGAGGGGGCCCAACTTTTACCTTCCGTATCATGTACGAAAACGACGTTTGTACACAATGTGGGTAGGCTATATTTACGCAAGAACATTCATCGTAGGCTTAATACAACGTTTATATTAGAATAGTTTATTATAGAAACAGACAAACAGTCAGTGGCGTAGCCAGGAATTTAAAAGGGGGGGGGGGTTAACGGCCAGCGGGCGAAGCCCGACGGAGTCTTCGCCAAAGGCGACACCCAGCAGCGGGGGGTCTGGGGGGCCACCCCCAGAAAATTTTGAAAAATTATTTTGAATTTGGTGCATTCTGAGAGCAATTTCAACAAAAATATGGGTATGAATATTCCTGTAAAATGGTGCTGTCCGGTGGTATAGCAAAAGGATAAGATCATGTTTTCTAGGGCATTTCTCGGTAATAAAGCTAAGTCTCTATATTTTCTTGTTGCTAATTCCTGGCTGAAATATTTAAATGTTGGTATTGGCAAAACTCGCTCTTTTAATGCAGTTTCGTTTAAAATTAGGCAAACTTTGTTTTAGAGACAACATTCTACCACACCATTAAACACACAATGTTTACAATTAAACAACACAAGAAAATTGAGTATAAAACTGAAAAGTCAGCGACAGAGCAAATTAACATAATTTTTTCCAGGGGGTGCCAACATTTTTGCAGGGGGGGCTTCGCCCCCCCCTGCGCCCCCCCTAGTTACGGGCCTGATAGTAGAAGTAGTGTACCTAAGTGAAACTATACTACTCACGAGGAAGTTTGTGAGGTTTGTTGATTTCTCGAATAACCATCGCGTTGGTTTAACGCGAAACGCAAATCGAATTATTTCAGTTAAAGAAACGTTATCAAACAGCAACTTTTACTCAAGTTATTTTACAATTTTTTTATGTTTCAAAAAACCGTGTTAGAAAGTTAATGGTAGAAGTTTGTTTTCCATCCCATCATCCAAATCTTCCATCCCATTTCATCTTTGAAGTTTTCCATCTTCCATCGCAAAATATGATTTCATTCCATTTCATCTTCCATTCCATTCTATCCCATCGCATTCCCTGACAATAGGATTCCATCATATTCTTGACTTTACATTGACAAATGCAACAGAAAGTTTTACACAAAGAGCTCAGTTTTGTGAGCCACGATATTTTCATGGTTGGTGCTCACTGGGTGTCGTCGTCAAGCAAAAAAGCACTCACTCAAAAATGTAAGCGAAGTAGGCTCTCAGGCAATTAGAATAAGAGTCTTTGATGACCTTCTTTTATAAGCACCTTCCAAGCCATTGAAAGAAGTTTATTGTTGAGCAAAAATTAATTAATTAATAGCCTACAGATTTATATACCAGCTCATACTGTAAAGCATGCAGGCTATTCTAGTAGGTAAGCTAAGGAAGGTAGGTAGACTAAAGAATGTAAGGTAAGTAGGCTACGGTACTTAACTTGACAGTAATGTTTAAGCCTAGTTCACTCTAGTATGTTCTAATTTCTTTAGTATCCTACTTTTTAGAATGTCAAGTGTTTGCTCCAAGGTTTCAATTGAGGTGCATTTTTCATTTTCTGCATTGCCAGTAGAGATGGATTTAGGCAAAGACAGCATCACAAAAACGGGAACACAAACTTTCAAATTCATTTCATAAAAATTTGCATAATCTAATAAAAAAAAAAATTTGTTATCTTTAGTCTTTATCACAACTAAGTAAATAAAGTTAAATTTATCATAAAGCGCAAAACGAAATTAAATGTAAGCTACTGCAGGGACGAAGGAATCGCCTGTCCAAAGTTTTATTTTGCCCCTACAAAAACGGGTTTTAAATACTATTACAGCGTCTTGATGACATTGTAGCTAGTATTAGCCTGTATGTTGAATGACGTTTCATAAAGGTTTGGCTGCATTCAGCAGCTATATTTGTAAACAAACTCATTATTTCAAATGTTTGCTTCATGGCAGTTGCTTTTTCTCCCCTAAAGTTTTCTGTTTAGCTATGTCATTGAGCGACTGAGTACGACGGTAAGAAGGGCGATATTAGACATTTGGTTAAGTAGCCTACTTATTCGAATTATTTACTCCTACTAATTTTTATGTCGTAGGCTATCATCATGAATCTGTTTGTTCAATTCACCTCTCTCAAGGCCTGAGCAACGCATAGCCTACAGGGCAACTCTCCCTTTACAGACAGCAAGGAGATGAAATGAATCACAACAGGCAACGCAACCTTTTCATCAACAGACTGGAACTTTAATCTGTCTATCTAGATGACCGGGTTTGCGTCAGTGCTTCAAAGCCTCTAGCCTACATTAGTAGGCTATGCAAAACTATCAGAAATAAGCCAAAGCTTTTAATAGGCCATCTCAGTGCGAAGATTTCTTTAAATGCTGCTATGCTACTGGCCTTTACTAAGCTAAAAATCTCATCAGTTGCCTGGGCAATATAGGGTTAACATTAGACTACTGCAAGTTATGGCAGTAGGCTAACTTATGATAAACAAGAGCTGTTTGGTAGTCCTTAAAGTTTTAATTCCTTACATCACCACTACACAGTAGGCCCATGGTCTAATAGGCTACCACTTATTTAATAATAAGTAAATTTCAGTGAAAAAAAAGAACTAGAATTAAATAGGCCACAAAAATTAACGTGTCGGGGAGTAGCTTCTAAACTCACTTCTTGTTCAAAGTTTTTTCGCTGTTTAGCAATCCAGCTTATGCAAAAGATTGAGTTTCACTCTTAGCAGCATGATGCTACGGGTTTGCACGAGCTTTGGGAACAGAGTACCCTAGTCATGTGGAAGGACGACTGGTGTTGGAGTCAGTGTGTTGAAGAAAAGAACTTTATAAAACAAGACACACTGACTCCAACACCATTCGTCATTGCACATGACCACTGACCAGGGTACTGTGTTCCGAAAGCTCGTGAGAAACTTCTACTTCCACAGTAAAACCTGAGCATCAAGCCAAAACAAGTCGCTTGTATCTACATTTGTGAAGTTATCCAGTTTATATTTCACCACTGCAGGCCTGTCAAACTCACTATTGCTTAGTCTCAGGTAGCAATGAGGAGGAGGCTGACGTCACTATCAAGATGTCCCATGCTTTGCAAAGGTGAAAAATGTATTAAAGCCGAACGTTCATTCACTCAGGATACCACGCAGTTTTTTGTGTGGAGTTTCTTAAAGTGCACTTTGCTCTTGTGTATCATACGTGGGTAGGTATTTTTACACGGCGAGTCAAGTGACAAATCAGTTGCTTGGCAATTAAATGGGATGTTGGGCATGAAAAATTTCTGGCTTATCAAAACACCTTCACACTTTCAAGCACTTATTCTTAAATTATTAGTAGAATAATCTAACGACTATTTTTTTGACTAACGACTATGTGGGCAGGACCGGGTTTAGCTGATGGGGTCCCGGGGCACTTTTACATTGGGGGGCCCCCGTGCGAAAAACTTTACAAGGTAACTTGAAAGTCACCCACACCGCTAATGCTAACAATAACACAAAATCGCATTTTTCCATGTCGGGGGGCCCGGGGCAACTGCACCCTCTGCCCCCCTAAATCCGGGTCTGTATGTGGGCATGTGGGTGGTGCAGTACCCCACAACCTCTGGGGATGCGTCAAGTAGATTGCTCATGACAACTGTGAACATGAAATAGACCTTTTACTTTTATTTCACTGTTTTGGTTTAATGTTGAATCTGTCAACGTGGTCGGTGATACAAGTACGGATTGCTCAGCAATACAAATGTAACTGAAATATGCTGCAAATTCTAAACGTTTGTCATTGTCGTGTGAAAACAACACTTTCCGTACAGTGGCCTGGTGAGGCTATTGCCACCGACGGGTCGTGATAGCTTGGTTGAACGCACAAAGGATATTGTCATCACTATTCTTAGGCACAAGCATTCAGATATCAAATATATCTAAAAAGGACTAAAAAAATTCGGAACTGAAAGTACTGGTTTCAAACAATTATTGAAACGTGCACGTGGAAATCACAAAAGCAATGCAGTTGGATAAATAGAAAACCGGTAAGTCGCATACAGGCATAAATACAACGAGGGGGATAGAAAATGCTTTCTTGCAGTACAGCATAACATTTGTTAGAAAATGTAAATATCTAAGTCAAAAATTTACCAAGGAGTTCCATCAACGAAAAACCGATGAGTTGAAGAAGCAACAATTGCGCTGCTTAGCATGGCTTGTTACGTCATAAAATTAATGGAAAGAAAATTTCCTTGCTGGCCGTAAACTCATACAAAAACTTTCGTTTTAAATGTCAAACAGTGCAAAAGTGAGTCAGCAATTTTTGCGTTCTTGATGACGACCATGATGAACACCAGAATGATGAAAAACATCAAATTTTGTAGCAGCACAAAATAGTCCAAGGTAATAACAAAACAATTGGCGGTGAAGTATACTTTCCAGCCCCCATCAGCACTAAGATAGCTGCAGTACGACAAAACAGGTGAAATAATAAAATCTTGATAGTAATAAAATAACATAACCGTGGAAACCCATTGCAATAAGAGCAGTTACGATGTCAAAACAAGGATAAAAAGAGGAAATAGAACGTTAAAATTAAGCAAAATGATGCTGTTGGAACTAACGTAAACAAAAACGAAAATTTTTTCATTGATTTAACGTCTGCAGACGTTACAACAACCACAAAAAGATCTACTCTGATGAAGTTTAAAATAACAAAATCCAACAAACTGTAAAAAGATTTTGAGGATATCATACTTGAAGTATTTTTACGGCTGTAGATTTAAGGAAAAACATTCGCTTTACAAGAAGCAATCTTACCGATTATGCCGACATAAACAATATTCAGATTGAAAATAAACAAGATTCCCGATGGGTGCAAAAATCTATGAGTGAAAACATAGTGAGATGATGCAAAACCAAAGAAATTCAAGTCTTCTAAAAAATAAATGTCAGGCGCCGGTACAAACATTTCAAAGATGGAAGAACACGATGCCCAGATGATCATTTGTATTAGACTTTCCAGACAGCAAAATCCGTCATTTTTACATTGATTCAATATCTGCAGAGGTTGAATCAATGTAAAAATGACGTATTTTGCTGTCTGGGTTGGTGCAAACTACAAAATTGCATTAATTCCAACAAAAATAATGCAATTGCAGTTTCCCCGATTCTGATACAAGTCCTGCCATTTCTGTGTTTGTCCAAAAGAAAGCATAACGAATAAGATGTTTGCACCAAAACCCAATTCCATGGTCTAATACAAGACACAGAATTCTTAAATTGGTAGTCAATAAAACTTGTTTTCATTAGGTACAACTCGAAAGATATAAATTAGAATAGCAGTGGGAAATCAACCATTTGGAATAATCCAATTCGAGTCTTCCGAGTGACAAAGTTGGTTATTCGGCGTAATTGTGATGTCGTTTACATAGAAAAATCCTCAGCAATTCGGCACAAAACTACATACGGGAACTCATTGTTGTGGTGACCAATACATTAGAAGCTAGAGTTAAAATCTTGAAAATGAAGTTTCTGATGTGAGTGAAGAACAAAGAACAGCTTTAAAACTTAAGTCAAGTTATTGCCCTTCACCGCTCGCAGGTTGGGTAGCAAGAACACTGTTGGCTCCTATGCATAAAATGAGAAGGAAATTGGAGGCTCACGCTTAAACTTGAAAGAAAAGGTTGAGCTAAGATTACACATTTTCACTCTAGCCAACGAATGTTGCCGTGTTTACACCTAAAAACGATCCAAAAATAACGTAACTTTGCTACCTGGAACATAATTCAACTTGCAAATTCATTCAGGGAACTTTGCATTTGTAATTGTCAGTTTGCATTTGTAAGTTAGGGCCTAAATTGTACAGTCCGATGAGGAAAACGTTCGTCAGATCACGAACAAAAAATTATTCCGATTATAAAATTCATTTTAACATTGCTTCAACATCTGTGGATTAGTGTACAGACATTTTCTGATTGAGTTATTTCAATTGTGTGGAAAACTATGCTCATATGATAGCAGTGCTAATTTATATAAGCGACACGGATGCTCAAACAGCAAAATCCATCGTTTTTACATAGATTCAATGTCTGTAGTGTAGACGTTGAATCAATGTAAAAACGACGGATTTTGCTGTCTGGTTGGTAGTGATACCATACGTTCCTAGAGTTTTGACGAAAACAACGGAAGCAACAAAGTATAACCAATAGAAGATCTCAAGTCATTGGATGCGAGTGCGTTGGTGAAAACGATAAGTCGATGATTTCGTTTTATTGAAACAAAAATACGAAAAATATCAAAAACATTAGACGATGCAGAAGTGATGAATAAAAACTGTGCGAGATAAGCGGACACGATTGCACCAACAACGACGAATAACCGCTTCAATCCAAGCTACTTAATCTCAACAGATTTCATTAACTTAAACGATCAATGAACGTTAGCATGGGGAACATCAAACAGTGATGCGAGGGCTAAACATACGGAACCATTGGATATCCGCAACACTTCGGTAATTACTCTTGGTTTCGTCCAATGACAGCAGCGCATTCAATCACGTGACATCACGATCCTTCGTAAGGTTGATCCCTAAATATTGGAGTCAAACAAGATTTTTAAACTGTAAGAGACAAGAATTAAAAAATAGGATTTTTAAAAAAGGCATCACCCTTTGCAAAGCAGATCAGGCAAGTTTTCTGGGATGATACTTCACTGATTGGATATCACCAATAGAAAGTACAATGACACACAAGTTTCAAATTGCTGCACAGACAATTATGCAATTGTTGCATAATAGACCATTGTTTCATGCCCAGGCTTATGTCTGGTGGTTGCAGATTAAGTGGATGAGAAGGCAATCTATTTAACCTTCAAGCATGTGAGTGCTTGCCAAAGACACAGCCTCGTGCTCTCAATAAGTGTCGAAAACAGTCAAAAGAACTTGCAACAGTCGATCAGCCGTGTGTTTGTTCGGAAGCCACTAACATGACGAAATTCTGCCAAATCCCAATGACTGCAATGACACCGCCAACCATTCAGAACATGTTATAAGAGGTTACCGTCCAACTGTGAACCTTCTAGCGCTCAGCCAGAGAGTAAATCCTTGCTTTGAATTTAGTTTGGTAATTACAGAAGAAAAACGAGTAATGGACTAATGGTAGGTGTGAAAATCGAACCAAGGTCATCGAAATGACGACTTCCTAACCCAAACCACTAAACCAAGCAGCTGACGGCAAAACCATTAATTTTATTTGCTTTGTATCATCTGCTTTCGCGCTTTTAACGTCACGGAAAACGTAACTTATGATTGGTTGGAGGTTCCAGTGGTTGTGGCAGAATTTTGTCATGTTAAAATGTTCATTTGTTCGCTTACGAATAGAAAGGAACACAGCCAGACACGATAAGAACACAATACACTGAACATTAACAATTAAGAGCTAGTTGAAAGCCTACAACTGGACCAACAACCCAGTTATCATGTGTTTTGTTACAGGCATACCCATGTGACGTTACAAGTGACCCAAGTTGCAAGAAGCTGATGTCATTCAGGCCAACAAGCAATATAGCAGTAAAGTGTCGGCTGCATCGTCGAGTGGGAGTGGAAAACTAGCCCACATACAACACTCGGAAGAGCATGCGTGTGTGTCTTGGGCAAAACACTTAATGGCACGCTTGAAGGTGGACACGAACAGTTTGCTTCCTGTCAGCACAATTTAAATCTTAAACCACTGAACATAATCTACAATAAAACAATATAGAAAAAATAGGAAACTATATCGTGGCTCAAAACATGCTTGCTACTCAAGATCAACTTACCTTGTTCCTTGTAATGCGTTCTGCTTCTGAACGGACTCTTGGTACTCCATGTGGATGCTATCTAAGGATTGGATGCACTGGAGGATGGAGCACAAAGTTCGAAAGGTCTGCCGTGTGTCCCGGATGTTTAGGGAGGATTGTTTAGGAGGAAGAGGAATACTACTTTCACTTTCGTCGACGCTGTCCGTTCCGTCAGACTCGACGAATCCACTCGTCGTGGCGACAGGACCGACGTATACCGCTTTGGCACCGCATTCCTCTACGAAAAAATTCGAGAATGAACAAAAACGGAAAGTTTTGAACTGACACAGAATTACTATGTTTCTTGATGCTAGCTCTACTTTTATGGGTTGTTACTAAAAAGGAAGCGAAAGCAATGACTACCTGCATCAGAAACTCGCAAGTAAACAGCTTTACAAAATATGGAAAACGAAATGGTTCGAACTGAGCTCAAGCCACACAAAACACCACTGCAAGAACTGAATGAAATTCAACGCACGGTTGTTTTCGTACCTTGTAAAACTTTGATGTTGTCTACAGAATTGGATAGCAATGCATAAAGCCTTTGTAAGGCTCTGTCTTTGTCAATGTTGAGGTGAACAGACGCTGACAACCTGCAATGTCTCATTGATAAACAATTCGCCATTTTTTATTTAAAAAAAAAAACGTCATATATTAACACATGGTCGTGCAGCTCTTCATTGCCGGGGCCACATTGTAATAGTGTATCCAGACAGCAAATTAACCGTTGTTTTTTTAATTTGATTCAACGTTTGCAAACGCTAAATCAATGTAAAAAACGGTTGATTTGCTGTCTGGGTAGTAACGGTAAGAGCCACCAAATTAATCGATAAGTACAGCCGCCAAAAGCCCCGCTACGCTACCTCTGTCACTACACCTCACACAAACTGTTAGGAATGATAAAGCCAAAAGGCTTAGTTTAGTTTTATTTAACAAAGTAGAGCTCCCTAAAGAAAGTATCACATACACAAGAATGGTGGGCCGGGTGCTGGATCGCGAGTCGTGTAATGGAGGCGTCTAGATTCTCTAGTCTAGACAAATGCGTTAATAGAAGACAGCGTTTTGTTTTTGTGTGCTTAGCCTTGGTGGTGCAAACCTCTTTTCATATGTGTGTTTGGTCTTTGTTATATCGTTTCCCTCTATTTGGTGCAGACAACCTTGCTATGGGCCGACAAAATTATAAACCTATGGCCCAACCGCTTGGCAAAGTAAACCAAAACCAGAGTCAAGCTATCTTCAGTTGGTCAAGGGTCAAGTCCTTCAGTTGTGAACTTTTGTTCGAGATAGAGAACAACAGACACAGGCTCGTCAGCATCTGCAAAGACCCTACTTGGATTGAAGCAACTGCTTTTCAACTGACAAATATATGTTATGAATATAGTTGGAGTTGGTTGTTCTTTAATAATCGCATATCTTTCTACGGATTATGGAAGCTGGTTAATTACGTCACACAAGAACAGCAACCCAGACAGCAAATTCCGTTATTTTTACATTGGTTCAACGTCTGCAGACGTTGTATCAATGTAAACATGACGGATTTTGTTGTCTGAGAATGAGTTAACCTCAAAGGTAGTTGGCAACACCAATTGATATAATCTGCAATGGTCAGATTAGAGAAGAAATGGATGAGCAATAAATTCTACTTCGGTGGCTAGGGTTGCCAACACAAGGTCACGTTTATTGTTTGCTTGAACGGACGTTTCAAAATAAAAAACCTCCTTTTGAGCCGATGACACAAAAAATCTTGTGCTCACGTATTACTGCTTATTCTGAACGTCAAATCCCATAAAAAAGGCGAGTGTGGAGTATCTGTTTGAAATCTTAACTGACGCCGAAGTGCGCAAACCCTGCATATAATTATATTCTACATGGTGATAAAGATATGAATGTACTTATCAAAGAAACGTTTCTCAAATTTTTCCGTCTGTTTCCGTTTAATCAATGTTATCAAAGTCAAAGATAAGAGACAAAACAATAATCTACTGAGCACATCAACGTGGTGACAGTAAACGAATGAAGTGAAAATCAGTTTATATTGAAGTTTAATATAATCAGCTTTGTCAATACGAGACAATGTTACGTGGAAGCTGACTTGAAACATGACATAAAACATAAAAGACGTCAACAAAACATAAAAATCATTTTTGTACAAAATAAACGCAGTTCGATTGTTAGGTGAAAAAAATTAAAGGAAATACGACAATACAAGATTGATTTGACCTTTAAATGCTAGCCTTCATCATGCAAACTCAATAAAAACCAACACATTGAAAACAGCGCTCATTTCAGAGGCCAGGTGTCGTCAGTACCTCTCCAGTCGTTAAATATATTTCTCACATGATTTCAGAACAGTGAAGTGACTGCAACCTTTACCATTCTTGTTGTTAGTTTATTGATTCAAAACAACACCGACCAAATCAGAAAATCAGTTCTTTTCACATTGATTCAACGTTTGCAGACGTTGAATCAAAGCAAAAAAGGACCGGTGTTCTGGCTGGGAACCCAGACAACAAATCAAACGTTGAATCAATGTAAAAAAAAAACGGTTGATCTGCTGTCTAGAAATTAACATGCTTGCAATTGACAGACAAATTTCATCATCCTGCGTCGATTCGACGTGATATGATGAGAAATCAACGTTAAAATGAAATGTGGTAAAACTGTTTCTGGTTTGTGCAGTTATTACATTGCTTCACGTTAAAAAATTGAACTTAAACAAAATGCACAAGCAAATCACAAAAAAGACACGAAAATCAACAGCAGCAAAGCACATTGCTTAATACAAACACACTAAGATTTCAAGTGGTAATAAAAAATGGTTTCAAGTTGAATCAATGCTGTTTCTACGTGAAAAACCGTAAAAGTTCAATTTAGAGTTTTTCCAAACCCAGCACCTTGTTTTAACATTATTATATCGCAACAAACTTACCTACAACGTAAGTCATGAAACGACATTGAATCAACGTAAAAACAACAAGGGAATATGCAAATTAGCAACCAGCAAGGAAATAAATCCCAGGCACATGTGTTTCAATCATGAAACTAACCAGGTTAAGAAATCCATCCTTTTTACATTGATTCAACGTCAGCAGATGTTAAATCAATGTAAAAAGGAGGATTTTCAAGCTGGGATAAGCACCAACACAAGTTACCCCACGCGTTTGTCTCTAATGAAAGGTCCGGAAGAGGGAAGGCGGGAGTGGCTGGCAACCCCATGGCACACTTTATTGAGGGCGTCCATCCATTCCTTCTGCTCGACCGAGTTGTTGACTTTGCAGTAAAGCGTCCGACTTGGTAGAATAATTTTAAACATCTGCAGAATCGAAGCAGTTAATATCAGTTTGAACTGGATTGTCGGTAGAGTGTTTCAACATGAACAAAAAAAGTTTAAAAATAAATTCCAACCTTGTTTGTTGGAATTAGGTAACATTTCTATATTTTCTTGTAAACCATGATGCTGTGATCACACAAAGAAGAATACTCACATATGGCATCCTGAAGGATTCCTCTTGCAACCTCTCGATCCCTTTGATCTGATGGATCGGGATCACGCACAGTGGCTTCTCATTCTTCTGTTTTCCGTATGAGAGCTCATGATTGGTTAATGAGAAATATTGGCTTTTAAATTTTTTCCTTCCAAGAAACGTCTTTCTTTGATCACGTTTCATCATTTCACTAAATGTCGCAAATGTTAACGTTGAATCTACGTCCAACAAAGAATTAATCCTACAACGCACAAAATCAACCTGAAATGAGCTCATGCTGGATCACAATGATCACAAATTTTCTTTGCTCATAATGTGCTGACGCTCTTTGCATGATATTTCAAACATTCTTCTGTTGCATCAAAGTCAAAAAAAAACATTGTTTATAATATTTCACTTTTAACTACAGAAATAGATGTAGTCCATTGAAGATGTAGAGACAAGTGCAAAACCACGTTGGTGAAATTACGAGTTTTAAGTGTAGTTTTTCATTCAGTTTGTGGTTCTTACGTATCATCAGTGCACCGTCCACCCCACAGCTTACGTGTTGATTTTGAGTTTTATTTTGCAGTTTGAACACTTATTATGAACATCGCACAAGACTACAACTGTTAGGCTGGTACATTGGTACAAAGGTCTTGAATATCTTTTGAAATAAAGTCTTCCACATCTTGTAAATAGACTGTGGTGAATGCTTTGCGTTTCTTAGAATAAAAGTATTATGCAAGAAGGTTACGATACGTGTATTTGACATGGTTCAACCATAGTATGTTTTATGTTGTAACATCATTGATCTTTAAAAGATGTTGGTATTGTTCTTGCGTTTGAGTAAGATTTTTTTCAAGATCTTTGAATACTTGCCGCAGTTACTCCACTGTCTCTCTTAAGAATGTTCAGATACACAATGCTTTGTCAAACCAGAATTCCCCACAGGTAAATGACGAATTAGTTAAGATGACCATACCATGTGCAAACATGCAACTTCAGCAGGATCAGTACATACATGCTGTGGCGACAACAAAATATAGTCCAAATGATTCTTTTAACTCCACCTCCCTCATGTGTCAGTTAAGATTCAAAAGTTGGATGTAATTTTTGTCTACATATCTCGATCTTCAGCTTTCTGCTTTGTTCTTCGATGCTACTCGAGTCCACTAATCAACATCATCTAACATCTTCCACCATATCTTTAAGAAACAATTGATGCAGGTGGCGCGCCGATTCCCTCAGAATATTTCCATCGAACGTCATCTTCTGTATTTCAAAGTCATTTGTTCATCTGTCTTGCACTTAATTCTTTGCTCGTAATGTGCTGATGCTCTTTGCATGATATTTAAAACATTCTTCTGTTGCATCAGAGTAAAAAAAACAACATTGTTTGTAATATTCTAACTTTCACTTGTAATTCCAGAAATAGAAATTTTAGAATTGACAGCAAACATCACTTGATGAAGTCCACAGATGGGCTCGGCTGACAGATATCTACTCTAGCTGCCCACCTTTCATACAAAGCCACAAGGTTTCAAGTCTTACGCTAACCTTCTTGATACGAAGAAATACCTGTAGTCTTCTTTGGTCCCAAAAGCGACTTTTTGTCCAGTAATCAAAGATACCATAGTTTGTTGGGCAAACGAAAACGTATTTTATGGTCACCAGAAGCTCGGCAATTAAAATGTAAATCTTTGAGACTTGACTAGCTAGAATAAACTAAACACTAATTTTCTCCTGAAGCAGTAACGTGCTTACTAATAATATCCAGGCAATTGCTATTCAACAAGCAAACTTCGACCTTTTTATACTGATTCAACGTCTGCAGATGTTGAATCAATGTAAACAGGACGGGTTTTGCCAACTGGAGATCTGTAAAAGCTTACTCATGTACGATGTCATATTAAAAGCGAAGAAAATTTGAAAAAGTTGTCTGAACTTTTCAGAAAGTTCTGTTTCTTTCAACTCACCCCTCCTTTATCACAATCTTCTCTATTGTTGAAGAGGTCCGGGCGACACCTTCCCCTCCAGCGGACGTTGAAACATCGTCAATGTACTGAAATACAACGCTTTTATGTCATTATTGATGACTAGGATGAAGCGTTCTGATGAATGGCTATGGTCATGCAAATGTGCCTTTCAAGCAGCAAATATTGGATCTTTTTACATTGATTCAACGTCGGTAGACGCAATATGTGAAAAAACTCACATTTCTTATGCTGTCTAGATGCTCTTGTTTGACGAATTGACTAGAAAAGTTCTTGAGGAAACTCGACGTTGTTGCGAAGCCGCCGTGGTGGGGTAGGGACAAGTTGCAAATGTGCTGAAGTATCTTTGAGATCAACGTGAATGTTCTGGTTGTTGTTTGGCTCTGAAACGTTTTTATTTCATCAGTTTCCAGTAAAACTCATCCGTAATGAGAGTACTGCGAATCGTTTTGGTTAAATTTCACCCAAAACGTCAATCGCTTCTTAGAGAACCACATCGAATATTCGGTTTAAAGTTTTTGGATATTTTGAAACAATGCTTCTTAAAGTGTAGAATGTTGTAAACTATTCGATTGGAGTTCCATCTCTACTCTCCAGACAAAAATGTTAGCATATTCTTAGAAATTCGAAACACAGTTTCGGACCTTCAAAGCTTGGCGTGTTATCCGACGTATCCGGTCTTCGATCAGCCATTGAAACTATATTATTCGGTACACGTCCGCACGCTATTTCAATGTAATGATCACATAATCAAACATTGCGAAGAAGACACAATTTATGCCACAATGCTAAAAACGTGTTGTTGGTGCTGGCAAACTCACATTGCTACGAACTAATTTGCTGAAATGTTTTCAGAAAACACATTTACCAGATCGTCTGTAATGATCTTGTACTTCCTTGGACATAGCAAGATGGAGGAAAAGTTGCGGAGAAATAGAAAGTTGGTAACCACCCTATACCTCACATTGACGTCATCTACAGGAAATGTTTTGATTTTTACTTTTTAATATTAGTAAAGGTTTTCAGATAAACTACAATCAGGCTTGGTTGGTTACATGGGTCTTCCCCATCTTGTAGAATAAATGAGATCGGAGCACAACAAACTATTCGTAGGGCACTCGCTAAGTGGTTGCAGAGAATGAGGCGGTTATTGTTACTGAGAACCTAACATCCTCAGCAATAACATGGCAGAACTGATACGCAACAGCAGTATACAACATATGCTGCAAGTGCTCAACATTGTGGATCCTATTGTGGACCGTTTCACAAGTCACACAGGGTGGTTCAGGAAGAGAGTGTGTCTGGTTGGTTTAATTAAAACAAAAAGATGGTAAATTATCAAAAAATGTCACAAAATACATTAAGTCTTTGTCAATCCAATTAAGCACAATAAAAACCCATATCTTGACGCATGGAAAAATGACGGGCGCATAAAAATTTTAAAGCGCCAACCAAAATAAGAAGAAAAAAAGCAATCTTATTTTCAAATCATTTTGTAGCTTCCAAACCAAAACTTCGTTATTAAACTTGTTATCAAATCTTCTTATGATTTAACTGATGATGCAATATTTATAACCAAACTTAATTTTTTGACTTAGTGTGAAGCTTTATTTTGCAGCTACCTGGAAAATGCTTGGTTGCAGAATTTCTTAACCCAGTGAAGATTTCAGATAAAAGCACAGGAAATTCTGAGGAAGAGCTCACAATCCTAGTGATAATGAGCCAAACATACTCCCATAAATTCACCTGCGCCAATGAAACATATGATTAGATCATCATAAAAATACTAACAGCCTCCGCCGCAGCGGGCTTCTTGCAGCAACAGACAAGACACGAGTCTCGTGCCATCTTAATTATATATAATACAATCCTGCTGCTACAATTTTAGATTTTGTTATCAAAAAGTCTAAAATGTTGGACACAAACCCAGTTCCAATAAACAATATCCCAGCATGCCAACGAACACACAATAACGGAAAACTTGGTAGGTTTCAAATTTCACAGTTGCATGAAAAGTTGTATGGAAGCAGTTAGCAAAGTTAATAAAGTAAACGACACAATCTTTAGTTTGGATGCCACTGATGCCAGTATAATAATTTGCACTATATCAACACCATCAATACAAGTCATCGACGTATGGACTCAGCCGATACTTGTTCAAGCACAGCTAGGTGGCACTATTCTACCCAGATAGCAAAATCCGTTGTTTTTACATCGAATCAATGTAAAAATGACGGATGTTGTTGTCTGGGTTTACAATCATGTTGATACAATAGAAAGTTGCTCATAAACGTTATTCCGAACAAAAGTTTGCGGTGATTTTCCCTGTAAAACCCGTAACTGCCGTTTTTTTTAAGTGGGAATATAGAAAGACTATCATCATCACAATAATATCAAAGAAACATCGTGCTCGATGAGAACGACCATCAATAGATAAGCCTGATAATGTAAAATTGCTTACCATGTTATTGTGCAACGTTTCATTGTCGCCACTAAATGGGTCAAGAGACCTTAAAGACGCGTTGGAAGTGTTGTTGGTTTGAGGTAGTCGGCTTGGGTCAATCTCGCATTGCTTGGCTTCTGATTTTATTCTCTCCATGGACTTGGAGAAGATGTTTCGAAGGTAGCTCATCCCAATAGTTCGGATGCTTTCCTCAATGATGAAAGACACAAATGAAGAACTACGGAAAATTGAGTTCAAATTTCTGAAAAATAAAACCACGTTAGTGCCAACTTACACAATAAAGCATGTTTTACTTGATCCAAAGTATTTTATTGAATATATCATACAATATAACAGAGCTATTCAATCAAATGGTTTGTTTCTGAATTTCAATGTAAGATTGAAAATTATTCTCATTATATACTAAACCATTGGCACTACCGACAACAGGATGGCCATTTTCCCTCGGTCTTAATGTAAATCATTAAAAATGTGAAAATTTCAACTGATAGACGATGGAATCCGAGACAACAGATGGTACGACTCCGCAAGAAAACATCATCAGAGCTAGTCACAGTCTCATATATATGAAGAGCTTTTTCAATTCAAAAGCTACATAGGTAAAACTGGCTGCAAGCAAATAGTTATAAATGCTGAAATATTGAGAAGTTCTCATAAATGCTTTTTGCCAAAGTTCCAGTGGACCGCAAAACCACAACCAAACCTATGTTCGGGCTTAACACCACGAATTTTTAGATTGATCAGGACAATTTTAGGGCAATAAGTGGGGGGTAGAGAATGGAGATGTATCGAATGAGGAACTCGCTTTCCAATCACGCCACTTTGGTTTAAATCCCGGCCTAGTCTGGCAATGACAACCACCGCTCACCTCTTCCCAGGGTGGAGTACACTGTCGGGTCGTGGTTGCATTAGAAAAGAAACTTTAGGAATTTGCCAACCTACCTAAAGTGGTGAGACGGCGCAGCGCGCTCGCTTTCTAATCATGCAATCCTGGTTCGACTCCCCGGCTTATGCTAGTTGTTGAAAAACACCGCTCACCTCTACCCAGGGTGTAATAAATTGGGTGGGCGTAGTTGCTGAAGGAAAGGCGGCGGAGAGAAAGGAGCTGGCCACCCTACTCTCGTTAGTGCCGAAGGCTTAGTATAATGAGAGCCTTATCTCCTCATCTCCCGATTCTTGGACTCAGGGTTCTGTTCTCGGCCCTGTCCTGTTTTGCCTCTACATAAAACCTCTGTTTGACATCATAAAGCGACATGGGCTTTCATACCACTCATATGCTGATGATATACAATTGTATTTGCGTGTTACTGATGAAGATTCATTGTGTTGTATTAAGTCAAAATTCCAAAAATGTATGGTTGATATCTCAAATTGGATGTCTTATAATATGTTGAAACTGAATCAAGAAAAATGTGAGTTTATTGTATTTTCTCCGAAACGGTGTATTTCAAAGTTTAATGACATGACCCTTACCCTGAGTAATATCAATCTTTCTTCTTCTAACTCAATTAAATTGCTTGGTGTAACATTAAATCAACATTTGTGTTTAGAAAACTTTGTCAGTTCAACTGTTAAATCTTGCTTTTTTCATCTTAGAAATATTGGTTCCATCAGACAGTTTATTAATGTTGATGCTTGTAAAACTTTAACTCATGCACTTGTGACATCCAGGCTTGATTATTCAAATTCATTGTTAAATAACATTCCACATTGTACTATTTTGCGTCTTCAAAGAGTTCAGAATGCTGCTGCTCGGCTAATTACTTTAACACGTAAACGTGAGCATATCACTCCTATACTAAAATCTCTGCATTGGCTTCCAGTACTGTATCGTATTCGCTTCAAAATATGTCTATTAATTTATAAAGTTTTCCATGGTTTTGCTCCGAACTATCTGGACACTTTGCTTGTTCATTATAAACCTGCCAGAACTTTGCGTTCTCAGCATCAATTGCTCTTGTGCAACCCTTCATGTAAGACACAATATGGAAATCGTACCTTCCCAGTTGTTGCTGCCAGTTGCTGGAACTGTTTGCCTATTTGTGTGAAAGAAGCTGAAAATTTAAATGAATTCAAAGCTCGCTTGAAAACGTTCTATTTCAATGAACATTATGACTGAATGTACCGTATTAATTAGCACATAGCACCATTGTCATGTACAGCGCCCAGGAGCATAGTTTGACTGTGGATGTGGCGCTATATAAATATTGTTATTATTATTATTATAAGTATGGGACTCACCTTTACTTTTTGGTTTTACTCTCATTAATGGCGAGGGCTTAGTGCAATAAGCCAAGAAATAGAACGATGCCCCCATCAATCACAGATAAGCTGTGGTCATGTGAATAGATACCTCATAGTGTGCACTGCACTGATTAAACTTGCACGTCTTTTTACCGCACGAAATAAATACAAAGCATAATGGAAAAATATTTTCACTAGTAAATTAATGAGTTCATTCGAACCAGACTCACTTAGAATTGGCTATTTCGTTATCAGCAAGAGGTAGTATGAGATTTGGAAGTTGCTCTTCATGGAAGAAGATGTGAACAAGACTTTCGGCAGCCTTCGATTGTTTCCTGGAGCCACAGATGGCTCCAATCAAAGTTGGCCAAGAAAATGACGCGTCCTTAATGATGACTTGCTTTTAGAAGTTATATATTAGTACGTATTACACATAACAGGCGTCCGAAACAGCAGACTTAATAACAATTGTGCACAAGAGGTAGACCGTGCATAATCAACAGTGGTACATTTATCACACCAAACACCACTCTTTCCAAAGCAACGCAAATACGACAGAATTATAGCCATTAATTAAATAAATTTACACTTAAACTAGACCCAAGATGGAAAAGTCCAGCTAGTGTGTGGTTATTCGTCGCACTCAATAAAGCAACAACCGAATCTGCATACGCCGAAACGGCGCGAAGATGCAACAATGGTTCAACCCTTGTGGTGTGCACTAAAGTAAGGCTTTAGAAGGATAACTACTATACATTCAACGACACTTAAAGCATGATACAACACACAGACAAGTACACTTTAACAATAAGTGAAAACTCCACTGTGTCAACCTTGATGTCCAAAGAGGTCTAGAAACCGACTGGATTGAGCTCCATGAAGTTTTTTTTTTAATTTACTCAGCCAGCAAAAGCCGGTTGTTTTAGCATGTAGCATAGGGTGTTTCATTTTTTCACCATTTTTGAAATTCAAAATGCCTGGGGTCCCATCTGGTGGTATTTGGGGGAAAAAGTTTACACCCCAAATTTTTTTCAATTATGACGTCATATTGAGGTGGTCCACGAGGTTTGAAATTTTTGGGCCTCAAAATCTCGAAATTTGGCCATATCTCCGGAACCACTCATCATAGATCGACAAAATTAGTATCAAAATGCGCAGAAGGGTCGGTTTCCTATACCTGATGTAGAGAATATTAAGGTCTATCTGCTTCAGAAAAAAAGTTATTTCAAAAAATCTGATTTTCGGTCTATTTTCACCTGATGAACAGAGATCAGGTGATCAAGATAAAAAGTTTTTCTGTATTTTTCCACTCTTGGAAGCTGTTATTGCGTAATAATAGTTGGTGTTAAGGTTTCAGTACTGGGCCTGTCTAGTCTTGCTATCTGCTTAAGCAAAGCCCCATCTTGCATTGCTCCGGGACCCTTCTTGGCGCCGTCCACAAAAGACATGACATGGGACAGATATATTTCGTTTATGTGGAACATGCATTTAAGCGTATGAATATCATGACCAACTTCATCATTAAAATAATTGACCAGTCGAGTATTGACTCCGGACTTTTTTCCTGTATTGAGAGCAGTCGTATCAGCCATGACTGAATAGTGAATATACTTGGGATAGGTGAACTTTGCAAGCCTCCTGGATGATGGTGTCAAAAATCAGTGCTGCAGTGACTGACACACTTTTGGGAAAATATTTAACAGCAAGCACACTTTCGTGCTTCATGCCATTATCATCAACAAGTTGACCCAAGAGAACGTATCGATCTATTTTATCGACAACGCGCCCATCATAACATAATTGCATGGTAGAAGCTGAGTTGAGAAGGTTCTCACTTTCCATCAAAGATTTTTCTCTTGTTTTTTGTCGTTGGCGGTATACTGTCGAAGGTGATGCAGCTATTTGGTCTTTTCCAAGAACCGATCTCATAAGATCTGACTGTTGGCGTACCGAAGTCATCCTACAATCAGCAAGTAAACAACTTCTATCATTTATTGAAAAAGAATGTACTTTCTTGTACACTTTTCTCCCAACAGCTGGTTTCAGAGGCTCGTATTCCCTATCATCTTCCCAATTTATATCCTCATCAGAGTCGCTTTCACTACTGTGTAGACATCTAACTGCTTCATTTCTTTTTCTCTGTTTCGAACATAGTAGTGCCGATGCTTTGGCAGATTGTATGCCAGAAGTGCTGGGTTGTTCAACTTCACTGCTCGTTTCCCACCTCCTTTTATGATTTTCTGTTCCAAAGCCTTTTCTACATGGTTGACATCTATGCCACCGATAAACATTTTTCGATCTTTTCGCTGATCTTTCAAGAAAGCGATTTCTTTCTGCTGGACTCAGTTTTCGAGTTCACAGCTGCAAGAGAGTTTCTTTTGAAAAATAACCGGATTTTCGGAGATCGAACACTTCACTTACATGCACATATATCGAACAAGTTCTGCAACCATTCTTGATTAACCTCATTAGAGTCATTACCTCTGCGTTTCATTTCTTTCTTTTTTGCTGTATTGTACTTCTCTATCACGTCTTTTAACTTGGCTTCAATTCTCTGTTTGCTAAGCACTGGAAGACCAGCTTTGTTTCATATGCCAACTACATCTTTCAGCAGTTCATCTCTCAAATCTTTGAAATGGGGTATTTACTTCAAAAACTTGGGATTAGTTTCGGCTACCATACTTTCTTCCTCAAGTAAAAATAGTGATGACTATATCTGAATTAAGGGGAAGCACATTTTTCTCTGATTCCTTGAAGTTTTGCATCGACTTACTAATACTTGACCTTAATGCCATAATGACACTTAATCAAAATCTAAAGCAGGTGAGCACTGAGCAGCATACCTCTTCCTCAACGGTCACATTATAATACTGTATCCTCGACGAGGGATAGCCATCATCATTATAATAGTAATACCTTCAATTATTACCATTTCGTCTCTTGCAAAACGAACAAGGACTATTATTACGCAATAACAGCTTCCAAGAGTGGAAAAATACAGAAAAACTTATTATCTTGATCACCTGATCTCTGTTCATCAGGTGAAAATAGACCGAAAATCAGATTTTTTGAAATAACTTTTTTTCTGAAGCATATAGACCTTAATATTCTCTACATCAGGTATAGGAAACCGACCCTTCTGCGCATTTTGATACTAATTTTGTCGATCTATGATGAGTGGTTCCGGAGATACGGCCAAATTTCGAGATTTTGAGGCCCAAAAATTTCAAACCTCGTGGACCACCTCAATATGACGTCATAATTGAAAAAAATTTGGGGTGTAAACTTTTTTCCCCAAATACCACCAGATGGGACCCCAGGCATTTTGAATTTCAAAAATGGTGAAAAAATGAAACACCCTAATGTAGCATGTATTAGCAAAATCCATCATTCAAGAGAGTTCTCAAGAAACCTAAACTAAGTTTATGTCAAAAGCTCAACCATGTTAATGGGAACCTTCAAAAGTGATTGCTTAGTTAGACAAGCAATGTTTTTACATCGATACGACATCTGACAACGTCAAGTGTCAAGCAATAACGTTTATTAAATTAACAGGCAAAATCGAAAGCTGTGACGTTTAATCAATTTGACACCAACATCCACTCAAATAATTGCAAGGTAGTGGCAATTATATCTACCTGATCCTTGGCCGAACAAAGGGTTTTGCTTAGCAAGTCGTGGTACGCTTCTGATGGAAAAATAACGTCTTTCGCGTATGTTGTTTTTATCCGTAACGATCCAAATTCGTCTTTTGAGACTCCGGACTGTGGTTTGTCCACGCCAGGGTTTAACAAATACCTGGACAAAACGAGCGCATTAGCATCACGTACTTTGCACTGAATCACTAAAACAACGTATCTAGTATCTACCTAAGAAAACTTGCTTTTTTAAGTCGTTGTAAAACGGAAAACTTTTGCTAGCAGGGGCAACCCGTTTGAATCATCACAAGACGTTTTGTTTTAGGTCGTTTTATTTTTCAAAGGTTTCATTACTTTCGTCACAAAGAATGCATCAGCAACACGCAAAAACTCCACTTCACAAGTCAAGTACTCTGAAGGTTTTGTGATTATATTTCATTCTCTTGGTCATTGTCAGTGAAGGTGAAACATAGGATACACTTATATATTTGCAAATGCTAAAGTTTTTTTCTGTACATATTAAATTCTGCCATGGCTCTTGATATGGTGAAAATCGAAAGTCCAACATTAAAACACTTTAGCTGTCTTAATGATAGAGACTCCTACCATGCAAACTTCGTGAATTTCCATTAGATTAGGGTTTCATTTTAAAATTTAGGGTAATCTGAAAGAAAATCCAAAAATCTCCAGTAAAGCAAAATAACAAATTCATTTCTAATCAAAGTCCCAAAATAACATGTAAATCAACAATCTTAAACCAAGAGATCACAAAAATATTGGTTTAACATAAACGTGCATAGTTTCAATCATTTTGTCCAACTCCTATAGGCAATAGCTGAATCCACCATTTTTAATACCCAAACAAACCTTTGTTAATAAAAAGAAATCTTAGCCTATTCACTTTGAAGATTTCGTGAGAATTTTCATAAGACAACTGGGTATCTAAAACAAAAAACAATAGATTTGCTTTCACAAGCTTACCATCCACTGTGTGGGGTGTTGAGGTCGATGTCACAGAGTTGAATACGAACTTCGCCCATGAATACGTCGCCAAGTGTGCCAGCACTGTAGACTGCGATTCTGCATCAAAATAGAGAAATAATGTAAAACGAGGAAAAGTATCCCATGAGGGCAATCAAAAACAAATATCCGGCTGCTGAAAGTAGGCTCTCGGGAGGTATGGGTTGTGCGTGCTGTAGTGATCAGGCCCAAAAAGCGTTCCTTAGATAGGTTGGTAGCTATTCTACAATGAAAAACATGAAGTAAAATATGTCAGGGAATCAGTGATGCCTGTTTAAAGTTTTTGATAGAAAGCAAAGGTAAAAGAAAGTAAACTGAAACGTCGTTGGCATGCAATAACGTGCAGCATATCTAGCGATACTAACTTATATCTTAAGTTTTTAACTACATATATATATACCCATTGTTGTGTTAAGCACCAATGCTGTGATAAGATCACTTACTCAATTATTTTGGTCAAGTCAAGTCCTATTCAGTCTGGACAACACACAGCACTGCAGTCCCTTCTTACTATGTTAACTCCTAAGTTTTTAAGCGTAGCTGACTGAGTCATTCAACGACCAAGCCACTTTCACGTTGAATCTCGTAACTATTGTAACGCCATGCATTCATTCAATCTGCTTCCCGTCTGTACTAAGAGAAGGTAGCATAGCTAGAAAAGTATGGATGGAGTACGGTTTCTTTGCCACCACACTACATCCAGTTGTGCGTGATTGCAATTGTTCCACATTTTCTTTCTTCATATTGACTTCAAAACTTTCATTGAAAATGAAAAAAAAAATGTTTCAGCGTAATTTTTGGTAACAATTCGATTGGAGAAACATTGAAATTGTATCATAGTCCAAGGTTTAGCAACGGAAACATTTTCAATATATCAACAAGGATCAGCAACAGTAGCACAACATCCCAGACAGCAAATCAACCGTTTTTTAACATTGATTCAACGTCTGCAGACATAAAACGGTAAATGGTGGTAAAACGGTAAAACGTCTGCTAAGTAAAAGCGGTTAGTTTTCTGTTTGGGATACAACCACCACATGCTCCTATCTTGAAGCAGAGTATACGCACTTGAGAACTTGTGAGGACCAGTGTTCCTGCTCGTTCAGCTTCGCCTCATTGCTGCTCAACGACAAATCGAACCAGGACCGGCGGAGATTATTATTCTTATTCAGCTGAAAGACACATTATCACCAGTTACTTAAATGGTCACTGACGAGATGGAGTTATGCGGAAAAGCATAGCGGTGGCATATTGAACTGAACAAGTCGGGTTTTAAAGTTACACGGCTTGGTTTTGTGAACTTTTTGGGGCTTTTTCACCTGACAAGTCAATTTATAGATTCGCTCGTGTACCCCCAAAAATTTTCTCATATTTTTGGCTTTAGAAAGTTTAGATATTGCAACAAATTAACAGTAGAGCTGCATTAGAAGACTGCATACATGATATTTTGTACCAATCAAAGCACACAAAGTTATTCATAACAATGTAATCCAAGGTTAAACAAACACTACAAGCAATCAAACAAACAATATGCCGGCTGAATAAGCCCAGCAATCCTACCTAATGTGATGGATGAGCTTGCTTTTTAGCAACAAGCTCATTAATACGAGGTGAAACATTAGCAACAGCACAACGAAGATCATGTCCAGGTGTTTTGAGCTGTGATCTGTTTTTTTTATTCCAAGCAGCACCGTAAATGTTGACTCACACAACCATGTTGATGGAAACAACAACAATGCATGAATAGCATGTTCCGCAATCTTTTTGTACGACTTGCACATCGTAAACCAAAAATCATGTGAACTTGGTAGTTACTGTAGTTGTAGTTAAAGCTTCTACTGGGGTGAAAATGTGACTTACTAAGGAGTTCTTAATCTCAGGTCTTCAAATTAGGCTATTAACATCATCAGGTGATAAAAAATATTTTAAGGCAGATTAGAAGTTATGGAAAGAATATCCTTATACTTAATCTAATGTACCCCTTGAAAAGTCGAAATGTACCCCTGGGGGTACATGTACCATTGTACCCCAGTTTGGGAACTCCTGGTTTAGGGTGAAACAGGCTATCAAAGGTTTAGAGAGTACTAACTATACTTAATTAAATTTCAAAACAATGCTTACCGAATTTCCCACGATATGCAGTAGATATATATTAAACAATAAATGCTAGCCTATTAATACTACAAAAAGTGCTCAATGCCAAGCAAAAAAGCCAAGCAGAGCAAATTAGACCAAATATTGTTATTACTTTCTAAAACCTCTACAACCTGTTTCAACCTAAAAGGGAGATCATCAAAAAGTCCTTATTCAAATAGAATCAGTTTATTATTGTATTTGAATAAAGATTTTCTGATGATTTCCCTTTAGGGTGAAACAGGTTGTAGAGGTTTTAGACAGTAATAACAATATTTGATGTAGAAATATATTTTAGTATAAATAAGAATAAATATAAAACTCTGTTTTAATAAGAAACTGTATACTGTTCTGATGAAAACGAAGCCACACTTGTGTAGAAAATGCTGTGTAATACACTTGAATTTATCAACTTAGTGTAGCAGTCTCTGCTTTTTGATTTTTTTCGCATTGCGCATCTTTTTGGGTCATTGGTGACTTCAAAGAAAAATTTCTAATAAAAAGTTAAGCGACGAAGTTTTATTTTGAGATTTGACATTTAAATGTATAAGAAAAATGTTGTTCAGAAGCATTTTTTTATAATGTATTATAATATCTGAAAAACGTATTACTGTAAATATTACGAAAAAAAAGTCACTGAGCCCCTTAGCGGAATGTTGCAGCGAAAAGAAACGGAAACTCTTCTTCTAAAGAATTAAAAAGTTTAGCATAAGCCACTTGCTTTTGTTTTGAGGCAACCTAGAACACGAGCCACTATCAACCGGAACAAAACTAAGTGTCGCGTCAACCCTTCACACTACGCACGTGCGATGACGTCCAACAATGAGCAAAAACATTCGCCCAAAATATTTACCAAAGAAATTTCTATTCATAAAATTTATAAAACAAAAAGGTGGCATGACTGAAACAAGCCAAAAACCAGCACGGCGGTTAACGCAGCAAAGGTGAAATATTGATTGCTCCGCTGCAACCTGTCCCTGTTGTCAACAAATGCACAGCATTCTATGTAAATTGAATTGAATGGAGTCCCCTCAACGGATCACCTAAAAGGCAGCGCTTCATAAAGAGTTGACATACATAGGCGTACTTTGATGCATAACGTCACGTCAGGCCATAGAAACATATTATATACACTATGCGAACCTATAGTATAATAGTGACTGGAAACGGATTAATTACTGCTGTAATTTAGATTTCGAAATCTAGATTAAATCTTCTATTGCTGTGGCTTTGTGATGTCACAATCAATGCCTGCACCAACTGATTGTAGTTCAATGGGTGAATGCTGCACATAGAAAGGTTTTTGCTCATTTTTATCTGCTCAGGAAAGAGCGGTAGCCTATATTTAGTCACGAATAATTAGTTTCACATTATTTATGATGGAGAAATTTATTACGACAAAACGAAGGCCGACAATGTCAATCAGAGTGCAGTTGTGACAGCTAAAACTGCGAGAGACGAGTGAAAAAAAACAAAGAAAGCTCGCCTTTATTAGGACAAATATTTAAATATAGGCTTTACTTGGAGTGATGAAGCAGCATAACCTATACCAAATTGTGTTATCTGTAATGCAAACATCAAATGAAGCCATGGTACCAAGTAAGTTGACGAGACACTTTATAAAGTTTCAAAAAAATTAAAATTCACCTCAAACACAAATTCTTCGTCAAACGAAGGATTGACGTTTGCTTTTCGAGCACGCGATTTCTTTGTGTCGCTCCGATGTCGCTCACCTTGGATGGACACAGCCACGTAGGGATCACAATTTCCTCCGCTCATGTGCAACCCGTCACACTTGGGGACTCTTCAAATAAGAATTAACACTCCTCAGCTACCTCACGATATTTTGTTGGCAGCAATTTACAATATTGATTTGTTGACAACAGTGGCTGGGTTTTCGTTTTGTATCCAGGTTTACGCTCAATGGTTGAAGATTTAAATTAAGTAAACGGGAAGCGAATCTTCGTGTCCACCATCAGGCATGTATTAAGTGTCCTAACAAAGACACACACGTATGCTCTTGAATGGTATATCACCGACACCCTTCCGAGTGTCGTATACGAGCTTTCACCACAGCCGCCACTGCTCTTACCAGTATGGGGAACACTATCACAAGATACCATCGCGCACAACCGCACATGACATGTTGTTCTATCAAACGCAATACACGCTACTGCACCATAATGGCTTGGAATGCAACAGCGCAATTTCAAATGGAAGTTATTACACAGTAATTACACATACAGTGCCTAAATAAACTTAAGCTACATTAAGTAACATAATATATATGGTATGTTTCTGGGCAGTCGAGTGTAAACCTCATTGCTAAAATCTATAAATCTGTTGATGAAATTAGGTCATGCGTATAAGATATATGTGCATGTTTATATGTGCAATTGTGCAGCTGTCCCTGGCTTGTAAATAAATATGTTTGTCCACAGTCATGTTGATAACACTTTTCTTTCCTTTCATTACTTGGCAGTTAACAATATTAATTTAACAGTAAACCACGTAGGGAAAACGCAAAAGTAAATAGAATGCAATATGAAACATAACATAGAGGTAATTTCACCACAGCATAATGTGGCACTCCCAACTCACTTAACGCAAAGCTTGTGGCTATCTTCGGATTGACTATTGTGGCTTAAAGTATAATATTGCTGGAATTTCAACTCAACATAAACTTGGCCCTGAAAAACATTGATTGCTTATTTGTTAGCAAGCAAATTTATTTGTAAAACCTGATCGTGTAGAAAAGAGTAACGAGATACTGCCAGCAAACAGGCAGGTTTATAACTATAAAGGTGAGGAAGTAAATAAACATCAATACGTGGTCGCACGCCTGCCATTGAAACACAAATTACGTTTGTCAAAACAGCTTAATGAGACAACAAAATGCATTCACAATAACAAAAAAGAGACAAGCACTAGTTTAACAACTGTACATCAGGTAATTACATATGAATTAGCTCATGAACTGGTTCATATATATACCAGATGTGTAGCATTGTAGCTGTCGCTGACTATATTGTACATAAACTAGTTTGTAGTTTGTAAAGAGGCCACTAAACATTTCCCTTCACAAATTGTCACTAAAAAGAACAACATTGCGAATACATTAGCAGACCAGAGCGTCGAACAAGTATCGATCGATCAGTTACAAAACTGCTTGAGTTATTAAGTAAGATCAATCACATCAAAACAAAGTGTGTTCATATGTGGAGCAAACAGTCAATGTAATGTCGTTGGTGTTTGGAGAGTTCAGTGTAGAGCTCAACACAGTGTGCTAAGTAAAGCCTGTCGCGATTGGTTTGATTAAGTAATTCAAGGGCATTCCCATGTGACAGCAACAACAGTGACATTGAAAACGCCAATCCGGGAACGATTTTAAGCAGAAATGAATTTCACAAGCTTGTTTATAAATATTGACATCCTTGGTTAGACCAGAAGCTCGCAATGAAAAGCACCACCGGGTGAGGAGCATGATTCAATGCAACTATGGAGCCGTAGCATACAATCATACCGATCCATATTATACACAGGATACGCTAACATGCGTAGGTCTGACTGGAGGTCTACGTAATTTCGATTTTACACTCTTGGCTAAATTTACTTTACATCCTTTTGAAATGATAGTTTTGAGAAAATGTGATCACTGAATCACCACATGCACATTGCACACAATGCATTGTCGAGCTTTGTACTCGCCTATTTAGGCTTAGCACGTTGCTCCCCGAGCAACTGTTCGGCGTTGATACACGTTTCTAATCTTACTATTGCCACATTTTCCGGTTTATTAGAATACAAGCATGCAGGATTGCAGGTATAGCAACGACTTTCGGTTTCGTTCAAGTCACGATAATAAAAGTAAAAAGATAGGTGTGTGAAACAATAACATAAAATAGCATCACACATAAAAGTCATCTAGCGATTACCAAAAGTGTTGTGTGCTGCATGTGCGTTGTGCATTTGTGGTATCTTTTTATAAAACATATTAACACCCAATACATGTTGGATGTTCATTACATACCTGAACTTCGGATATGTTATCAACAGGAGAGAGAGGAAACCAATGCTCCACCCCATTGTATTTAGACAAATCAGATTTCTTTATTACAACCTGAAACAATAACAATGTTTACTATAGCCACCATCAAACTTTAATTATAGCTTGATGATATAAACATTAAACACAATTTAACAAGTGAAAGTAAAATTTATTGTCAGTGCTTGTAAGTGCTAGGCTGCTATCACCGGTAGATAACTAGGAAGTTAATTCTCTGTATAAATGGAAAAACTGTATATATTGACTCTTTTCATAAGCAACGGAAGTCTTAAACAGAAAGCATAATATATATGAATTCGTGAAAGCAGCTTTTAATTAAGCTTAAGCTAAATTCAAATGAAGGAACCTTGGCAAATACTGTGTCTCGCTTTGTCAAAACATCGTCTTGAAGGTCGTGAAGGTAAAAGCAAAGGAGATGAAATTTGTGAGGAATGTCGAAGACAAACTCTTCTTGAAAATATGGGCTGTAAATATTATGTTGGTTAGGATTGAATAACATTAACAATGAACCACAAATTCACAAACCTCAATAAAAACTACACACCGTCGCATTGAACAAGAGAGACGGCAAAATAGCAGCGGAACAACCTCACGTGACAAAATGAACCAGTGAAAACTTACTGTTTTCAGTACAAATTACAGCAGATATACATACACATTAGGGTCAAATCATTATATTTCAACAAAAAAATTGCAATTTGTAACCCAATGTCTCAAAAACTCATAAATTTTTGATATAAGGTGCACTTGAATGAGCTAAATCCGATAAAAGAAATTTCAGTGAAATCCATTGAGAAATGGCGGAGCTACACTGATTTGATTGTACCACTAGAGGCGCTGTGCGCAATAAGGTAAAAATACAAATATTGATAAAATCTGCAGTTCTAATGCTAGGAATGTGGCGAAAACTGGTAATGTACCATTTTTGAGGGTGTAGAATTCAAAAATGAGGTCAAATTAAGCAAAAAAGACTTGCAAATGGGTCAAAACTGGGATTTTATTTTCAAAAGTGACCCATTTCAAGCGCGTGCCCTCCGAAAAGGGGACAATGTTTCAAAAAAATAAAAATAGGAAAATGACCTTAATAGTTTTCATTGTTTTGAGTATTATATATGTTTTATTGATCTAGCAAACTGATTGTGTACATGACTAGTGATGGAAGTTAATTACAAAGCACGACTTGTAGGCACATGTTACCACGGGAGCCAACACTGTGGCACAGGGCGATTTAGGTGCTGCCTCACTTTGATGCTGAGTGATTTAGACTTTATTCCCAGTATTTTATTGGGTACTTGCTTGGTCATTATATTTTATATAACAAGTGTTCCATGGCATAATAACATGCTTATGCTCAAAGCTTTTGTCATAAATTTACTGTTTTCTAGCTTAGTTTGTCCATGCTTTCTCAGTTTGTAATAAAAATGTATTGAGTGGAGTGAGTGACACTGACAGCACCGAGTATTGAACACGTTCAGATGGAGTGAGGCGGCATTCAACAAGTTAAAAAGTATAATAAAATAAAGTTTAAAAAATAACTAAGTTAAAAGGCAGCAGCTTCATCACCTGGCACCAAAGTGTGGACGCCTACCCCTACATGCGTGCACCTGCAAATTATGGCCCAATAATTAAACAATAGGCAACAGAATATTAGCAGAACTTATAGACCTCCGGCAGTTTAAGCACTCTAGCAAGGTGGGTGAAAGCATCAAAAGTAGTTCCTTGTGTACCACAAATGGAAAAATCACCATGCTGAATTACGGTACTTATATAATTATATACATATGGTAATAAGGCATTCAAGTCTAGTGGACGTTTACTGCGTTAATGAAGTCGAAACAGTGACGTCCTTCTTGCAACTTATGTATTATTGCCTTTAACAATTTACCTAACACTCTTCTCTACAGTGTGTGTCCTGTATATTTCCTCACAGTCAAGTTGAACTGAACAATAACAATTTCGAGTTTCTTTGCTTCCTGGAACCAACTTCTTTGCTTCGGCTACATAACAAAAAATACACAATTACACAGCACATCCACATTCCACAGAAAACAAATTTAAATCAACTTTTTTATCCCGACATATTATATATATATAGTTGTTTTAAAGTTCTCAAATTAGCACCAAACTATATGTAAATGTAGTGCCCTATTTTCATGTGCATACTTTATATATGATACGGTATAGTTTTTGTTTATCTGCAAAAGTGAATATCAATGCAGACAGTGAACCAAGTTATGAACCCAATCTTTCACAAAACATTACCACAGTTTGCAAATTTTACAAAACTTACAAATTTTTATGTTGAGATTTTCCAAAACTTTCACTGCAGAAAAGTCCACTTCAGACTTGCTGGAGTGGTCAACAGATTTTCTTGCAACGCTTTTTATTTCACAGTTCAGCTTTGAGTTTTTAATTTCTTTAGAAGGCACTTCCATCACTGTAACAAGTAAGGTGTACCGTAAGTGAAATATGTAGTTTATGTACTGGTAATCTAGCATGTGGCAAACAGTACCAGTAACACAAAATAAACATATTACTACCAGTAGCCTACTATTAATGCGTATATATTTATTATATACTTTTGTTGTGCTGTAAGAGTCTAGTAGGGTGCAGTAAAAAATAAAAAATTATGAATGTAAAAAAAAGTATATAATATAGTTCTAAAATAAATAATTGCTTAGACCTAAAAAACATGTCCTATCATAATTTTGGGCAATTGCCCCAAATACTGCCCGACGCCCATGCAACCTAAGGGAGTATCAATCAAAAGGAAATGGTATAACTTGTAGTTGTAAACCGTAAGTGATAGAAACCTGATTTTCAGCTCTATAGATTTAGAAATATTACGTTCCCATTCTTCTTTAAGAGGGAATTTTGCCTCTAAAGCAGTTGGGTTTTTTGTAAATTTTAAAAAATGTACATTTTGCATATAAACTGATTTCAAAAACAGATTGGAAAACAGCTAGATGCTTCAATTTCTGATCGACCTGTTGTAGATTTCCACCAACTAATGGAGTAAAAATATTTTATTAATCTTCCAAACAAAATCATTGTTTAAAGTTAAGACCAGTTTTATGCATAGAGAATTTTTTGAGCTGTTGTCTACAAATATGTAGAGTAGACGATAAGTAGTATTTTATGGTAGAGGGAGCCTTTGTACACTTATGGAAGTTCACCACTTTGTCGATGTGTTTCAACAATCAACATTCAAGAAACTAAATTTAACAATATGGTTTGCACAACTCACATTTTGAACGAAATGGCCCATTTCGGTGAGTCCGATTCGGTGAGTTCCCTACTCGGTGAGAGCCTTTTTTGGTGAGCGCCCTATTCGGTGATTTTTTTTTTAAATTATTGGGTACCGTAGCCTTATTATCATTGCCGTTATAGGGTTAGGGGTTAAGGGGTTAAAGCTAAGGGTTAGGGTCTTATTTCAACGTTAAAATGATGTAAAAGCGGCAATGATAATTAGGCTACGGTATCTGATAATTTTCAAAAAAAAATTCAAAAAAATCACCGAATAGAGGGCTCTCACCGAATCGGACTCACCAAATAGTAGCAGACCCCATTTTGAAATAGGGAGGCTTTGGACAAATGTAGAAAATTATATTTTCTCCAGAAAACACATCGTATTGTGAGCATACCCTATTTAATGATTCAACTGTGATAAAACAATCTTGCAGATTGAACTTAAATGATGAAGATGCAGAACTCTCTGTATTTGGAAGCAACTTTCCGTCACTAAAGTATCGGCAAAGGAAACATTAAGCTGGTAGTGACAGCTGCTAAATTAGTTGTCAAATTCAAAAAGCAAAATGGCATTTGTGAAGTCAAAAAGATTTTACAAAAAGATAGATTACAAACTTTCTACTCATTCACCATTTGAATCACCGGCATACATGTGTGCATCATGTATCTTTTTATTATAAAATTTCTGGGGTTACATCAACACAAAAGAAGAAACAAAGCTGTGTTGTGTATTTTACAGGTCACTTTTTGTATTTTTATGAAAAATTGAGATTTTACAAAATTATTTAAAAACTATAGATTTTAGAGGAAAAATTCCTCCTTAAAGCATATGATATAGGAACATAACCTTTCAGAATAAATAATAATGTTTATGAATAGGTTTTACTGAACATTATAACTCAATGAATTATTTTATCACGATCATCATGTGCATCACCCAGCAGCAATATGGTACCATTACCACATAAATGCTATTAATATTTCTACTGGTGCAGAGTCTTAGCTGCTGTATTGTATATTGCATGCTGCTCTTGCAGTTCAAGCACTCAGGCGAGGTGAGTGAAAGCACTGTATGTGGTCACTGAATGCAAGCTTCAAATGGACCATCATAAACACAGGCCTCGAAATTCGTTTTTGTTGACGGCGAACAAACGTGTCCGGTCTGAGCAGCTATCTCGGCAGACAAAGTAAGTCTCACGGCGGACACACCAGTTTTAACGTCGATCGTCATGCTTAATCCCTTTATCTTGATAAATCTTCGCCATTTGAAAACCATAGCTACGGTTTAGGCTTTTTTAAATTTCAGCAAAGTCACTCTGAAAGGCTTTCATCAGACCAACAACGTGCGCTTGACGCCGTGTAGCTACAAAATATGATGATGATGATTGTTAAAAATTTGAATTCTATGGACTTTTTGTGTCTGATGCAAATAAATAATAAAAAAATAATACGCCGCATAACTGATTAAATTCCACCGAAAGAGGTCGTGTGGCTTCTTGCGTCACAATGCTCTGGGCACGAGTCGGAAAACTCTAAAGCGTAACGCTACTATTTTCTGATGCGCAAAGTTTCACTATAGGCTTTTTTCTTTAGGTTTATTTTTGCATGTCATGTGAGCGAAAGTGACGAAAAGAATAAACAAAACATTAGAAAAAGCACAATTATTTTTCCCCCTCTCCGTGATGCGGTCGCCTCTCCAAAATAGTATCAGTATTCCACGAGACCACGGCAGGCTTGGAGTTATAATCAGCGCAGTCAAGGCCATCCAAACATATGCGCATGATGAGAGCTTCAATAGCATCGATCTTCAAAGACGTGCGCCAATCTCCACGAGATCACTGCTTGGATTAAGCTCTGCAAGAAGCTTTCCCAATCCGAGGATAAAGATTCAATCAATCAATCTATTCCGTGTCTTTTCTCCAGACCGGCTAGTTGAGGAAAAAGCGTAAATGCGAGCTCTTCTTTAGCGATGAAATATGCGATTTCAAACAACCTCTTAATTTTGATTTTTTCGTTGTCACTCATATTGTCGATGGTCTTGATGATCGGAAATTGATGGCTTGGGGTAAACGATGTGTTGTGATCTTTGACAGAGCTAATCCTTACATTCGTTGTTCGTTTAATATATGCGTCTATCACAACTAAATTTCCTAGTAGTAGGTTCATCGCCCTCATTCTCACTTTCAGAATTTTCCCTGGGCCTTTTCTTTCTTACTGTAGGCCTAATACCGAAACTTAAGTTTTGCTGCATCTTGCTATAGTAGCCTACTCTTATAATCTAACTTTGTAACCAACATTGCCTTATCAATATTACGCGGAGATCAAAGCCAGACATTGTGACATAAAACTTGAACTAAGTTGCGCGTGATTAGTGTAGAAGTACCGGTACTCCCATCGATTCTTAGCGAAGAATTCACCTTTGTTACGCTGATTCAATGTCATCAATTGTTGAAGCAACGTAAAATTCGAAAGTTTTTCTGCTTGAATGGAAGCTAAGAGATACAGTATTATATTAACTTTTTTCTAGATGCGCGCTTGGAATGCGATAATTTCGCATTCCTAGCGCAAATTATATTCTGGCAACAGTTGTTCGTGCTATGCAGAGCTGGGCAAGGGCAACAGTTGTTTGTGCTATTCAGAGCTGTCTGCAATGACGATTTGTATCGCTAGTTTCTGCGATATTTCTCGGCGGACAAATATGACCGATCTAGAGGGTACTTCCCGCGGACATCACATGCTGTGACGGCGGACATGTCCGCCATGAATTTCGAGGCCTGTAAACACATGCCGGTTCTATAGAATATGACAGTGTTTTATGTAGTACGGTATGCCATTGCAGGCCTCGAAATTCGTTTTTGTTGACGGCGGACATACGTGTCCGGTCTGAGCAGCTATCTCGGCGGACAAATTAAGTCTCACGGCGGACACACCAGTTTTGACGTCGATCGTCATGCTTAATCACTTTAACATGATATTTCTTTGCCATTTGAGAACTATAACTATACGGTTTAGAAGATTTTAAATTTCAGTAAAGTCACTCTGAAAGGCTTTCATCAGACCAACGACGTGCGCTTGAAGAGTAAAAGCGCCGTGTAGCTGCTTAATACGCAGCATAACTGGTTAACTTCCACCGAACGAGGTCGTGTGGCTTCTTGCGTCACAATCTGGGTTTCTTTTTTTCGGTTGTTTATCGGTGATTGACCAATTTTTTAGCAAAACGTCCGAAAAAAATATAGTCAATTCGCTTAAAATGTCCGAAAAAATATGTAGTTGATTCGGTCAAAATGTCCGAAAAAAATATAACTTAGTCAATTCGGTCAAAAAGTCCGAAAAAATATATATGGTCATTCCCCCAAACACGAATTTTTTTTTTGAAGCACGAAATGTTTTTCATCACCCACTCTTTAATTCTGAAGATATATTTTTTTGGTGGTAATCCACTTCTAGCTACTTGCGTCTACCTTACAAAACAATTTATTTCAGGCGAAAACTCCATCAACTTCGGATAGACGGAAGAAAAGCGTCACATGGGGGAAGCATTTTCGAGGAAGAGGAAGAATTCTTAATGCGTAAATGCGCAGTTGGGGAAGTTCGTGGATAATAAGTTTTTTTCAATTGCACGTTTATTTCGTAATAAATTTGCTTCCATTTGACATGGTTAGCTCCTGCATACCTACTGATTATTTTCACATAGTTTCATTTGAAAATAAGAACAAACCTTGGTGTAATGGATCCCGAAAACGATGTTGGTCGGTAGGAAAATATGCATAAATTTCCTCGGATCCGCAATTTTCCTAATTTTTATTTATTTAGTGAAAAAATATCAATCCAAAGATTTTAAAGACTTGAGAACACAATAGCAGAGATAACATTACTCAATTGATTGATTGAATCTTTATCCTCGGACTGGGAAAACTTCTTGCAGAGCTTAAACCTGGGAGTTTCGCATATTTGCAGAGGCTTTGAATCACTGGCGTAGGCCCAGTCACCGATCTTGACCATGTGAAGTTTCCGATTGTTGAAGTCTTGTTGCTGGGGAATTATTCCATCCATTAGATGCCGCTGAATGGAGAGCAGTCGTTAACGTGCGTTGCTCAAGCGCACACCCCGAGAGTCGAACCAGCGCAGCTTGATCTTGAAGCTTCTTCGTTCCAGAAGTCACGCGCTAACCAACTGAGCTATCAGGGCAGATCTTGTGTTGCTCACGGAAGAAGGGTCCGAATAGATTAAGTAAACACCCAAGAAAATGGTCACCGTACATAACTGAATGTAATGGAACGAAGGATTTATTGAGGAAAACTTTATCCTTTGATTAATAAAGCTTCTTTGAGATCTTAATACTGACAGTTTCACATAGTCTACTAACAGTGGCTTTCAACCGCTGACGCAGGCCTGTCACCGAGGTTGACAGAACGAAATTTCCGATTGTTAAATTGTTGTTGCCGCGGAATTATTCAATTAATTAGGTGCACATAATGGAAAGCTGTCCTTAAAGTGCGTTGCTCAAACTCACACCCAGAGAGTCGAACCAGCACCGCTTGATCTTCAAGCTTTTTCGTTCCAGAAGTCATGCGCTAACCAACTGAGCTATCGGGCGCTAACCAACTGAGCTATTACACAACGCAACAGTGGAAAAAAGAAATTTATTAAAGAAATTAAAATCAACAACACAGCATCATACGACGAAGAAGAAAACAGATATGAAAAAAGCAGGGTTGCCAGGTCCACTTATGGAAAAAATGCCAAACAACTAAACAAAAAATGCCAAATGACCTAAAAAAAAATGCCAAATAGGCAAATCGGAGCAAAATCGAAGGTTTCTTCATTAATAAATAATGGAATTGGTAAAAAATAGGTAAAACTGCAAAAAAGCTCAGCCTACACTTGCTGCTATTGCACAACCTAGCTATCTTCATTCTTGAGAGTACCGTATTCTTCAGAAAAACAATTTTGAAAAAATGCCTAACAGGATTTTTTTCATGCCAAACAACATAAAAAAATTCCAAATTTATGAAATTTGGCATTACAAATGCCAACCTGGCATCCCTGGAAAAAAGCATGGTCGCTATTACGCAGTGGTAAAATTGCTCTAAACGCGCTTCTTGCTATCGCTATGTAGTGGTTGCTGTTTCGAACTTTATTTGCCGCAAGGTGGTAGAGTATTCTTTTCTGATTTCATTAATCTTTCAATGGTCATTCTAGGTTCACTAGAAGAGATTTAACAGCAAAGTTAGTGCAGACGGTCAGAAAGTTTCAATTTTATTAGGGAAAGGGTTTTGGGACTAGGCCAAACATTTGCTGATTGATTCGTGTTTGGGGTAATTTTACCAAAAATTTGTGTTTGGGGGAATCACTATAGTCATAGTCAATGTTTGCGGCCGGGTGTTGCAAGGTTGAGTTTCGCTGATGAACATTGAAGAAACGTTTGTCTGCTTTAACTTTTCTCAGATAAAACACGACAACGTTTCTCAGCGAAACTTAATGTTGTAGCTAGTCAGAAAGTGCAAATTTTGGGTTGTATCACTCAGCTACTTGAAAGGAAATATTTTCATCAGAAAAAATGACCAAAACGAATAAAAAATGACCGAATTTTTTCAAGTCATTTCGGACAAATAACCGAAAAGTCTCAGCGAAAAAAAACCCAGGTCACAATGCTCAGGGCACAAGTCGGAAAACTTCTACACTAACGCTACTATTTTCTGCTGTGCAAAGCATCACTAATCAATAGGCTTTTTTAAGGTTTATTTTTGCGTGTCATGTGAGCGAAAGTGAATTTTCCCTGGGCTTTTTCTTTCTGTAAAACCTAAACTTAACAACTGTTGCTGTATCTTGCTGTAATAGCCCACTCGCATTTCTAATTTTGTAACCAACCTTTCTTTATCAATATTACTCGGAGATCAAAGCCAGACATTGTGACATAAGACATGAACTAAGTTGCGCGTGATTAGTGTAGAAGTACCCGTAGGCCTACTCCCATCGATTCTTTGCGAAGAATTCACGTAATGTTACGATGATTCAATCGTTGAAACAACGTAAAAATCAAAAGTTTTCTGACTTGAATGAAAGTTAAGGGATTATAAGGGATACAGTAATCACATTTTCTAGATGCGCGCTAGAATGCGCGGGAAATTGTATTCTCGCAACAATTGTTCGTGCTATGCAATGACGATTTGTATTAGTTCCTGTGTTATTTTTCGGCGGACAAATATGACCGATCTAGATGGTACTTCCCGCGGACATCACATGCTGTGACGGCGAACATGTCCGCGGTGTCCGCCGTGAATTTCGAGGCCTGCATTGTAATAGATAAGCACTGCAGATCAAAACAGCAATCCTGTCTGATGGTCAAAACCATACTAAAACAAAACAATACTTCCCAAATCGACTGACAGCATAATAGTAGCTGAAGCATGGCTTGGCTAAGACCTGCCAAGAAATGAATAAATGACTTTGTATGCTCTTGGTACTGGTGCTGTTTGCTTTAAACACGGTTGCCAACGTTAAACAGCACAGCAGTATTTCAACCTACAGGACAAATAGTGTAACCCTAACCTCACAGTCTTCAACACTGATACAGTACACTGAGCGCAGCAGTTGAAGGCGTTGCCTGAATTCCTGCCTGATATGCAAGAAGAAGTAGTGCGGTATATATATAAACCTTGACAACAGGGTTTGATAGTTTTAAGTCTTAATAAATCTTCTACAATAAATGTTATTAATACTACAAAAAGTGCTCAATGCCAAGCAGAGCAAAGTACATAAAATTTAGTTGCTGTTTTCTATTAACCTCTTCAACCTGTTTCACCCTTACTTGGGGATCATCATTCTATTTGAATAAGGACCTTCTGAAATTCCCAGTATGGATAAAACAGGATGTAGAGGTTATTGAAAAACAGTAATTAAATTTGATGTAAATCTTTTAAAATATACATAGTTATATATAATATGGTATTGACGCTCTTGGCTTATGCCGATTGAGCACTTTACTGGGGGCACCTAACACCTTGCTATGCATTGCGCAAAGCTCACTGCTTGCAGTTTAAGCACTTTGGCAAGGTTGGCAGTAGTAGGCCTACTATTTTGGTGCTTACGTACCACAAATAGGAAAATGTCACATGGAGGTATATACCTTCATGGCCATTCCAGTGTAAACACTGCACTGACGAGACCGGAAGGTCGAAACGATGTGCACTGTCTGCAGTAATATGGTATATATATAATATACCATGCAAATTAAAAACTTGTTTAACAAAACTACAGAAAATTCTTAAAATCATAGGCTTAGCACTTGTACACACAAATAACATACTTGCCTGAAATTTTTAATTTTTCCTCATTTTGAGAAATTGTCTTGACATGTGCTAATGTAACATTAAATTACATGATATGTCAAACATGTAACATTTTTCCATGTATTATCCCACTAAAGTTCAATACATCAGACAAGGCACAACAAATATTGTTATACAATGAATAGCCTACTTAGTTTTAATCAGCACTAGGTTACAACACATGAAGTTTAATCAACGATGTTTTTATTCTTACAGTTGCAAATAAGTATAAACACATGACAATATTAAATTCAACCAATTTTAAGGTGATTTACACCAGATTAAAAACATGCTTTGCACAGTTGTAATAAATTCATGAATTGATTTATTTTCTCATAAAAAATATTTCTGTCTTAAAAAATAATTTAAAATCTCTAGCAGGTAATATGCTCATTTGTCAAAAGCTATATAGGCTACAGTTTGAATTGAATGCAATTTTTTTCAAGAATAGATTGAAACCTCATCTATTTAAAAATGCACAATTGCACATTCTCATGAGCAGGTGCAACCCAGCATTTCATAAAATTGCACTAAAATTGGGAGCTGGTATACAAGTTCCCCCCCACCCTAAGGAACTCATGACAAAGAGGAATTGACCAAAACATGTGGATTGAAGTGTGTGAACAGTAAAGCAAGGGAAAAGTAGTTTCACCCTGTATGTTTGGTTGAGTCCTGTCTTTGTCATAAGTTACCAGGGGGGGGGGGGGGGGCACTTGTATACTAGGGCGGTCCTTATTTGGGGCTAAAAATTTTTTTTTATAATTTTTCAAGTCTCACCCCCCAAAAAGGTTCCATTTACCACAAAAAACCCTGTGTGAAAAAATTTTTGAAAAATATTAACGTTTAGAGGTTCCTCGAGGCCTCTGAAAATTTCACGTTTTTATGCATGTATGTCATACCTCTGTAAGCTTGGTTTTGCCATGCGGATTTGAAATGCACAAGTGTTATTGCTTGTTTTCATCAGCATGGCATAAATAATAACCCAGTTTGGTATACCTAAGACAAAAGTTCTTTTTTGTGATCTTGATGATAAATATTATTAATAAAAAAAAATGATAATGTTCACATGTTTGAAAGTGATGAAGCAAATTTAATTGCTTCGAAATACTGCGCAACAAACAGTGTAAAGCAATAGCTATAAGTGAGCCTTTAGTTGCAATAAAAATAACAATACACGCTGAATAGATATATCGCTCACCTAGAACCGAACTATGTTATGTCCATTTTTCAAGTTTTGAGAAAAACAGGAAAATAGATTTTGAATTGGGTTTTTGTAAATTATCTCCCGATATATATGCAAGATTTTGTACCAGTGTGACTAGTAATATCTTGCTGGTTGTTAGGCATCATTTATGATACTTTTTAACCACTAGAGTGAGCAATATAGTGTTTTTTCAAGCATCGGACGGACTTAACATTGTTTGATTTTGAAAATTCTAACTGGTAATTTCATGAAATAATGGACATAGCATACTTATAAAATCGATTAAAGTATTGCAACCACTGTTTTTACATTGAAACAATTTGAGATGGAGCTATAAATTGAGATAGTAGCCTCCAGGTAGCATTTGTAAACTTTTTGACAGTGTAGAACCATGATTTCCTTTTTAGCGCACAACGTCAACGCATACTTTTTAATGTATTTTTTTTCGCTACAACACACCAATACCTTCCAGCGCTGCAGTTGAAAGAATGTTTTCAATGGGCAAAGACATATTGGAACCAAAACACAGCAAAATGTCAGATGAACACTTCAGATGCTTGTGTTTCTTCGTGGAAACTCAAAACAAAACTTGTTTGTTTCGAGTGGTTTATACCGTGTGAATGTTTGGCACCTAGCAAACAAAATGAGTTTACGCTAGTGCAGTGGTCTCCAACCTTTTTAAGAAGCGACCCCAATTTAAGCGAAAACGAAATCAGCATTTACATGAGACCCCATTTTGTTTTCCAATACAGAGAAAAATATTTTAAATAATGCTGAAACTAAATAGGCCTAATACGAGTAAGTATGCACAATTACAGAGAAATGTGGCTACACAAAAGTATTCCAAATGATTGTTTGTTTGTTTGTTTATCTTTATCCTGCATTGTTTTTAAGAAGTTTCACATGAACGTGATTTCCCGAACACAAAATTATCAATTTGTTTCAACATTTAATTTGCACTGTGCGATGGTTTCAATTTGGTCAAAAAAGTCATTGGGTGTATCTTCAATCCTACGTTATACTGATAGTGAAATTGAATTCAAGAGATTGCAATTAACGTTCAAAAAACTCAGATGGTTTATCCATGCAAGCAACCTGGATGATTTTTTTTTCAAAATGACATTTAAGTTTATTTTTCTTCGTCGATTCTTCTGCGAGAACTTTATGACACTTTGGTTTGCGATTTGAATCAGTAAAACCAAGTTTTAAAAAAGCCTCGTCATATGATCTTTTTCTGGTATTTTATGCTGCCATTTTTATGTAATATTTAGCTTTTCTTACTAGCTACAAATTAACATTACCGTACTAACTGCAAAGCAAACCGAAAACAGCCGATAAAATGTCTGCACACTACACCTGCATAAATAACTATTCGCTCGTTCTAGAGCAGTGATTCCCAACCTGGGGGTAATTACCCCCAGGGGGTAATTTGCCTATTTTCCGGGGGTAACGAGACCCGATTTAGAAACAGTGAAGCAAGTGAAGGTTGTAAACTTTATAAAAGCGAATGAATTGAATAGCCGTCTTTACAAGGAACTGTGCAAGAAGATGGGTTATAGATCCGAAGTATTACTGTACCACACAGAAGTACGATGGCTGTCTCGTGGCATAGTGATAACCCGCCTGGTCGAACTTCGTAAGGCTGTCCATGTTTTTCTGATAGAAAAGAATTCCGACTTGGCTGAATACTTCTCTAACCAACAGTGGATTTCCCAACTGTGCTACCTGGCTGATATCTTTGGTGAATTGAACTAAGGCAATCTTTTAATTCAAGGCAAGAATGTAACTGTGATCGACACCAAAGTACCCAGAGCAGCATTTATCGCAAATGTTAAATTGTGGAACAAGCGAGTTGGAAGAGGTGCAGTTTCAGACGCATGACATGTATCTCGAAGGTAATGGACTTGAATTGACAGGGGCGTTGAAGGAGGACATAGCTGAGCTTCCCACTTAGGCCAGCTGGCCAAGAAGATGGACAACTACTTTCCGAATTTGAACACGGCTAGTCTCCAATGGTGCACTGAGCCCTTCACATGTGATGACAGCCAGGTGGATGATGACGACTTTCCGGCCAAAGAAAAACTTATCACTCTCCGAATCAATGAACAAAGCGTTGAAAATTGATTTCAAGGGGAAAGGCTTGGATTGGAACCCTTCTGGTTTAGCAGACTCCAGGATACACCAACATTAGCGACACGGGCATTAAATATCCTGACATCTTTTTCAACAACGTATCGCTGTGAACAAGGATTTTTAACTGTCTTGGGAATGAAGACAAAAAAGCGCAATCGCCAGGATGCCGAAAGCGACACAAGAATCACCCTCAGTAGCCTACCACACAGCCCAGGATCACAAAGCTGGCGGCTGAAGTCCAAGCCCAACCTTCGCATTGAATGTTTACAACGCATTGTTATCTTGTATTCAGTATTGCATTGCATTTTGATTGTCACAGTTAGCCCTTTGAAATACGTAGCAATGAACACTTTTGTTTTTGAAAATTGGTCGTGGGGGTAATTGGCTCACTTCTAGGTGGAGATTAGGGTAACAGCCAAAAAAAGGTTGGGAACCACTGTTGTAGAGTCACCATGAATACAAAAAGTTAATCTAAACTAGCATCGTAGTCTTTTTTTTTCGGTAATAAATTGAATATGGTGAGTTTTGGCGACCCCAGGAAAAGTTAAGGCGACCCCACATGGGGTCGCGACCCACAGGTTGGAGACCACTGCGCTAGTGTATGCGCTGACGCTGACAACTTTTTTTACAAGTTACGATGACGCATACGGCGTATGGTTTTTCGAACGTTTGCGTTTACGCTGACGGCGTCAATATTTTTTGTATGCGCGTACATCACTGCAAACCAGGAATGCATTCATAAAACTAGAATTCAAGGAATGGGTAAATAAAATCTCTATGCTAATTTCCAAGAGTATCTACAGAACGAACAAACAACATAATGAAATTACAAGGAAAGATAATAATTCTGCGACCTAAATATCAGCAAAATTGATACTTAGGATCTCAGAATTTTCAACATTTCTTTTGGAAGTCAAGATGAGTCCAGCTGAAACAAAAGCAAAACTAGCATTGGTGTTCACTGTTCAGCTACTCTGGAATGTCTGCATAAAAGTGGTGATGGTGTGGAGGAATGAGGTTTTTTTACAATAACTTCATCAAATCGGCTTTTTTGTCCTTTTTTACTGCAAGCTGTGATTTGTAACGTTTTGGTAGTTTCACAACTAACGGCAATGAAAATTCAGTTGCAAGTCGTCTGCTGCTCTGTCGACTTGATTTTATGAAGTCTATTTTACTGAAAGACGGCTTTGAACATTTGTAGTTGTAGCTTGACTGGATTTACCTTGCAAAACTTTAATTGCATAATCTTGGTCCACAGTATTTTTTCACCGTCAGAATCAAAAGTTGAGCCTCGCATGATATGTGAGTATTGTGGTGAATCATTCACAATTTTTTTGAAGTCAACAACTTGGCTAAAATCAGTGATTGTCAGTATGGTAGGATTGGTTTAGAATGACTGGAGAAAAAACTGACTGGACTGGAGAAAAACTGAAAGGTTGGTCATTATCATTAATGCCTTAAGTCAAAATAGCAGCCTGTCACTAGGGATGCCCAAAGTAGAATTTCGAATCCTTGAGATTCGAATCCATCCAGATTCGAATCTAAAAACCGCTTTTTTATCGGGTAATTGGATTCGCAAATAATACGGAGAAAAAAAATTATAAAAAAATTTAAAAAAATACGCCTGCAAGTCTTGCAACAAAGCAGACTTCCCACTTTTGCACAATTTAGCTGCAAAATACGTGGCAATTCCAGCAACATCAGCTTCTTTGGAGCGATCGTTTTCAAGCGAATAGGATTCGCTTGAATCGTTTTGGAGCGATCGTTTTCAAGCGTTTTCTAGAATAGGATTCGAAATTCTAGATCCGAAAATAAATTCTAGAATAGGCAATTATTCTACTTTGGGCATCCCTACCTGTCACACAGAAAACAAGCTGTGGGATGTTCTCTGACCCATCGCAACCAGCCTTACACAGCCTGTGTCATCTTTGAGTGATACAATGGTAAAAAGGTGCTGAAAATTTACCATCAATAAATAAACCCGAAGATCACCTTTTCACAACATGCATTATGTCCAGCATTTTCAATCAGCCAAAAGTAGCAACTAGTTTAAGTCCAACAAACTATGTTATGTCCAGACACAGTTAATAGGTTGACATTACGTTAAGTCCATGTAAGGACATAGCACAGTTTAGTTTGAACATTTTGAAATTTCTGCAGGACTTAACATAGGCTAAAAGCTAAAATAATGGACATAAGAGAAATCTGAGCATGCCATCAGATAGAGCTATGTCCAAAACCCAAGAAAAGTTGAAAAAGTTATTTTTGCAAAAAGTGGACATAACATAGTTCGGTTCTAGGTGAGCGATATATTGGATGTGTAACTTAGAAAAATTGGGATTCATGCGATATTGCGGTCCTGTTAAAACAAACTTGCTAAATGCAAATTAATAGTCATTGGTTAATGGTTATAATGGTAAAATGTCACATCAAAGCCTTTTTAAGTGGTTCAGAAATGCATTTTTGATGTTGTGAAACTACTTGAAGAAGGTACTGCAACTGTTTCTCATCTTTAGTGAGTCGCCCAGAAAAGTTTTGGATAAGTGCTATAGCTCTTTCTGCATGATCATTGGTCATAGCTAGAGATTTACATAGTTCTCGAGCAGTCTGATAAGCACTGTTTTCTTCCCACTCTGATGCAGGAAGATGGAGAAAAGAATCTGGAAGGCTTAATTTTTTGAACAAGAACTTTGTGTTTGTACTGACTGCAAGCAGTGCACCACAGATCACCACCCATCTTTTCAGTTGTTGCTTCTGAGATACCTTTGTTAACAGTTTTATAAGCTTCCAATTCTTTATATAAGGACAAATCGTTGTTGGGAGCTTTTATCCACGCCTTGATATAGATACGTGTAAAAAACACACATAGGTCATGGAGACCGTTTGCTCACGGCCCGTCAGGTGAAACTGACTTCGAAATAACCACACCTTAAAGGTGTATATCACTTTCATCATCCACCGTGCATGATGGCTTGCACCAGGTGCTTTAAAATTAGCTTGCCCCAGTGTAGTATCTCCAAGAAAAAGCAATAAGATTTCCATTAGTTCACGATAATCATCTCGAGGTTGCTTTTCCTTGCCCAATACTACATGAATGAACTGAATAAGTTCATCCTTAATATCTTTAACACCCGCTGCAGCTTCTTCATCAGTGGAAGAATCTTCATAATTCTCTTGAGCTATGTACTCCTACTGCTCGTTGAATATGACCGATTTAGATGGTACTTCCTGCGGACATCACATGCTGTGACGGCGGACATGTCCGCCATGCATTTCGAGGCCTGCTATTGTGTCTTCTAATATTACAACTGTGTTTTGTGAGAATTGTGCAATACACAATTACACATTTATGTCGTAGAGTGGAACAATTATGTCTTTTGAGAATTAAGCAATACAAATTTGTGTCTTAGAGTGGAACAATTGTGTCTTGTGATTGCTGTTAAAATACTGTGATTAAGAGTGCTTTCAGGTGTTTTCATGTCTGCACAAAGTTGTTTAGAGGGGTTTCAAAAAGTTTCTTTCATACCGCATCACACCCCCTATGATACATAGTGTACGGGGAAATTTCTAGGGCCTTGAGGAACCTCTAAACATTAATATTTTTCAAAAATATTTCACACAGGGTGTTTTTATCCAAAATGGAACCTTTTGGGAGGGTGAGACCTAAAAATTTCAAAAGTCAAAAAATAAGGACCACCCTATTGTATACCAGCTCCAAAGAGGCAAATTGAGGCTATGATTCCCTCACATTCACTCAAGTATACTTTTGCAAAAAATGTAATTGCATAAGCTCATGTTTTTGTTTTTAACAGCTTCAAACTTTTCTTAAATTAGAGCAGAACTGGTACCGGTATTCCTTATCTGGCAACTTTACTGCGCAACTTTACTGTACTCCTTATCTGGCAAAATATATACCGGTAGCCACTATAAAAAAAATGGCATCCTGACTTTCAAGTGGCAAAAAAAAATAAATATGTCAACGAGAAATGTTTTTATCAGGGTTTGCGTGTTGGTTTTGAATTTTTATCCTTGGACGAACAAAGCCTTGATAGGTTATGGTATTCCTGGTAGTTTTGCATACTTGTAGAGGCTTGAAACAGGGCCAGTTACCCAGACCGACAGAGTGAAGTTTTCCGATTGTTGAAATGTTGTTGTCGGGGAATTATTCTATTCATTAGGTGCCGCAATCTTCAAGATAGTGAATCCCTACCAAAGCAATGAAGACTATCCAAAGGTCTTTCAACAAGCAAAATGGAGGCTGATGATGCTGATTTTGAGTTCTAAGCTAAATTACTTTGCAAAACTTTGAAACTATACTGTACTTTTGAAAATTGAAGTTGTCAAAGTGTGAACACTGAAACAAATAACAATAAAATCAAACTAAAATAAAATGAATCTCAGTCATATCATTGCAAAGTGCTAAGTTTACCTTCAAACAAATGACAAATCTTTCGATTCTTTCCCTATTTTTTTAGTGTTTCCAGGCGGTTTTTGAATTTTCAGCACAAGTGATAAAAGCTGGTCCACCACGTATTTGTATGGTGAGACAATGGCACAAAAGTCAATCAATCATTTTATTTTTCGTCATTAATGCGTACGGGACGAAAAAGATAATAACTACAAAAATCGATATAGACCTACCAGTTAATGAACGGGAAAAGGTGGCAAAACCTTAAAAGGTTTAAAACGTGCCTGAATGAAAAATTATGTAGCAGGCTATATATCAGTAGCCTAGTTAGCACGGCCACAAAACCCAAAAAACAAATAGCAAAAAATAAAGCAAAAACAGAGAGAAGCACACATGTAGTAATGAATGACAGCCTAATGAAAAGTGTTGTGGATTGAATTTGCCAGTTCCAATATTGATGTGGATGAGTAGTCATAATAAAAATAATAGGATGGAGAAAGAATACCGGACATAAAAGAAACTTATCCTCAGGTAAAAGCCCGTTTCGATGTGGCCCAGGAGAGCAGGTGTTGAGCTCTTTCTATGGTCAGACTGCTAATCACACAGTAGCCCAAGACGATTGAGGTTTGATATCCAGTTTAAGTTATTGTTTCTTGTCCTGGTAGGTGATGGAATGGATGAGCTGGTAGATGATGATGTCCTGAATATACACAAAAACTATATTGATTAACTATAGTAGCCTACTCTAACTATCAACTTATATTTAGCAATTTTGGCTATTAAAAGTGGGACCCGTTAACGTGACAAGATCAAGTGGCACTAGTTCGGCTCTCGGGGTGTGCGTTTGAGCCTTGAGAAACGCATTTCAAGACAGCTCTCCGTTCAGCGGCACCTAGTCGATGGAATAATTCACCGCAACAACATTTCAACAATCGGAAAACTTCACTCTGCCAATCTCGGCAGCCTACCCTGCGTCAAAAGCCTCTACAAGTAGGGGAGACCGGGACTAAAGGTAACAGGGGTAAGTTGTAACACTATCATTTTCTCCCCAACTAAACAGAAAAATATATTTCTCTATTGCGCCCTCTATCAAGTGTATTGTAGCTAAGTTACAGAGAAACCCTCGTTTCAATATCTCTCCGTACAATTGAGTTATGACGAAAAGCATTTTTTGCCTACTGAAAGTAAAATTTTAGAAAAATAAACTTGTAGTTACTACGACAAGAAAAAGTAAGATAGAGGGCTGGTCTTTTTTTTGATATAACCATTTACTTAGGTGGTATTTAAAAAATTAAAGTTGACCAAAAATATGTGGCATTTTATTGGTGAAATATCGAACAGTTTATGGCTAACTGCTATTGGGGCAAGATGTAACAAGAGCTGTGTTATGTTCTTTGGCAGTAGGCTAAATGAACTAGATTACTTGGTAACTGTTACAATTATGCGCAATAATAAAAGAAAAAGTGAACGTGGGAAGATTCCACCTGCTGTATTAAAACGTGCTGCTGAGGAAGCCATCACTGGAGTCTGGAAATGAGTCTATTCGAAAAATTGCCAAAGATTACAACATATGCCATGTGACTTTGTACAGACTGGTTAAGAAAGTTAAAGGTAAATTTAACTAGCCTACCTAAGATAGCTTACTGATTTTAAGAAAAAACATTGAACACCTGTAGGCCTATGTTTTTTTCTATTTAATTGTTGGCTAAATTAGGCTTGTAAGCCTGTTTTGAAGATTACAAAGGGATGATGTAAGCAGACCATCTCATGTCGTAAATAGCTGGTTGTCACACTGAACTTACAGAACAACAGTTGAGAAAAGATTTGTTGCTATACGGTCTCATTTCAGGCTTTGCTTGTTTTATTATGTGTTTAAATGTCAGTAAAACAAACTAGGCTATAGCCTACAAGCTAGCTTATGTTAAACTATATATTCTTTTTTATAGCAACTGCATCTTCCCAAGTGCATGAAGTTAGGCAATGCTTGGAGGATCAAGCCGTTGGATACACAAAGCATAGAAAAGTGTTTTCTGATGAACAAGAAGAAATATTTGCAGATCAAATTAAACTTATAAGTGATATATATTTTGGCCTAGCTCCTTCTGATATTAAAATGTTGGCTTACAAGTGTGCTGTCACTTATGATATTGCAATACCATCATCTTGGAGCAAAAATGAAAAAGTGGATTGGTGGATTGGTTTTCAGGATTCTTGAAAAGACGCTCCGAATTGTCAATTCGATCTGCTGAAGCAACTAGCTTAGCAAGGGCAACAAGCTTTAATAAACACAATGTTCAGTTGTATTTCAACAAACTTGGTGAAGTTTTGAATCGTTACAAATTTAAAGCCTCTGACATTTGGAATTTGGATGAGACAGGGGTCACAACTGTGCAAAAGCCCCGTAAAGTTGTGGCTCGAAAAGGCAGCAGACAAGTTGGTGCTATTACTTCAAGGGAAAGGGGAGAATTGGTGACTGTCAAGCAGTTAATGCCACCGGCAATAATGTGCCGCCAATATTGATTTTTCCTAAAAAATTTTAGGAAAAATCTGGACTGGTTTATTCGTGGGGACCACTTGGCTGCATTGGTGTAGCAAATGGTTCAGGATGGATGCAGGAAGCTCAATTCTTGGAGTTTATGCATCACTTTATTAAGCATGTGCGACCCAGTAAAGAAGCCCCTGTTTTGCTACTGCTAGACAACTATTCTGCACATTTGTCTATTTCTGTACTGAACTTAGCCAAAGAAAATGGGATTGTGTTTCTGTCTTTTCCTCCGCACACTACCTATAAACTCCAGCCTCTGGATGTTTCAGTTTATGGGCCTCTTAAGAAATATCTTGCTAGTGGACAGGTTAATTGGATGAAAAATCATCCTGGTGAAGTAATGTCAATTTATCATCTGCCAGCCATTCTTAATGAAGCTTTACCAAGAGCCAACACCCCAATCAATATCATGAATGGGTTTAAGAAAACTGGTATTATGCCTTTTAATCCAAATATTTTTGAAGATCATGAGTTTGCTCCTGCTTCTGTTACTGATAGAGATGACCCTATCCATGGCAATGCTGCCCCTGCTCTACCTATCATCACAGATGAAAATACTTCCACTGAGATAACAAGTCATGAACAATCCTGTATCACTCCAAGTGAGGATGTTTCTACTGATCAACCTTCAGTTGCAACACCTTCTACTTCTCTTCGTTCAAGTGAAACACCAAGTCCTTCTGTTTCTTTGAGTGCTGGTTCAGCAGTGTTTTCTCCTATCCAAGTAATGGGAAGATTGCCTAAGGCTGCACCTAGAAAAGTTGGGGCAAAGAAACGCAAAACTAAGCAGTCTGCAATCTTGACAGACACACCGGAAAAAGAGAAGCTTGAAGAAGAGCAACATGCTTCCAAATCCAAGCACACAAAGAAGCGAAAGCTTACTTTTGAAAAGAAAAAGAAACAAGGCTGCTCGAAGAAAACCAAATGGTATTGTTTGGTGTGCTCCGAAGCGTATTCGAACAGTAGACCGGGAGAAAACTGGGTCAGGTGTGAAAAGTGCCATGGTTGGTCGCATTCTCAATGTACCGAGGGATTGCCAAAGTATTATTGTCACCTTTGTGAGGAGTAAAGGAAAAATGTGAATTTTTGAAATGCCTATTATATTGTGTGCAGTTTTGCTTCAGTGTGTACCTTCTGGTGAACATTTTCTGACCTTGAGGAGTGAATAAACCTTTCTTGAGCAAAAGTGAATGTTCAGTAAAGTGTTTGCTATATATTAGCAGCAAAAATGTTCTGTTACAACTTTCCCCTGCCTGTGTTACAACTTGCCTCAGATCCGGGGCAAGTTGTAACGCCCGATTGATGTTTTTCTAGGCCAATTTTCTCAAAATCCTTAATAGGGCAAAGTGGGGCGTGTTGTCACAATTTTTACAAATCAGCATATATCTCGTTCTGTGCCAATGATATCGAGATGCTATATAGTGCAATTGAAAGAGGTATCATTCGACTTCTTTTAGCTACAGATAAAGTTTTTCTAGATTATTTCGTTTTTACATAAATGCATGTTTAATGCAAGTAAATGCGCTGTGACAACACGCCCCACCCCGGGGCGTGTTGTCACAGAGCACGGGGCGTGTTGTCACAAAATTTCTGCACATGCTTTATGATTAAAATATGACAGAAACCAATAAAAAATGGTTTTAATAATTGTACAAGAACAAGCAAAAGAAAGTAACCTTAGCGGGTTTAAGATAATGTATTACATTCAAAATATCTAACATAATGAATCAAACGTTTTCGACACGTACGTGTGTCCTCGTCAGGAAGTAAATCTGCAATATACATAAAATGAAAAATCGTAAGATAAATTTGACTATGCACTGTAACTGTAACGACACTCTGGACTGAAAGCACAAACTGAACAAATGATACGAGAATGATTGCGAGTAAATTATGCGGTGGAAAACAGATCACGTGAGCCTACCGGTACTACAGTATTTTTTTATGTTCTCATTCATTTGTTCAGTTTGTGCTTTCAGTCCAGAGTGTCGTTACAGTGCATAGTCAAATTTATCTTACGATTTTCATTTTATGTATTGCAGATTTAATTCCTGATGAGGACACATGTACGTGTCGAAAACGTTTGAGTTTATTTTATTTTAATTATATATGTTATATTTTGTGTGAAATAAAGTATGCTAAACCCGCTAAAGTTACTATGTTTTATTTCTCTATGGTTCAACAAAGAAATTAATTTACAACACATTGGTAAAAAGTTTATGCCCATTGTCAAAAGCAATAAAAATGTCATCTTGAGAATTACGTGTCACTATCGAATAAATGTGCGTATCATTCATCTAATATTTTTTTTTCCTAAAAAAGCGTTTTATTTTAACAAATACGCATATTACCTCGTTGTATAAGCAGAAATATTTTTTTATGTTTCTTAACATCAAAAATGCACACCATGGGGCGTGTAGTCACAGCTGTGACAACACGCCCTGTGGTATGAAATCACGTGGTTTCAATAACCATGTGCACATCTCTACTTGCATGTCTTATCTGTTTGGTATGATGAAAAGAGCAGGCTTAAAGCAAACGAATGGTGTCATTCCTGATCAGTTATGATCATACCTTAGTTTGCCAGACCATTTTTTAGTTTAGTTATAAAACCTGATTTTACCCAAAATTCAATGGCACTCCTCATAATTTCTGTTGTAGTGACAAATTTATTAACTTTCACTGCTTGTACGAAAGAGAACTGAAAACTATGCCTTCCATTGAAAACTCGTAGTTATACGCTTGGGTTATCACATGGAAATCGTGCTGTGACAACACGCCCCTGTGACAACACGCCCCACTTTGCCCTATATATCACAGGGCTTTAGGTGGAATAATATGCGTAAATAGCTAGTCTACCTATACAACTAATCTCCAAAAAATTCGCTCAGACTTGTTTTTACAGACATATAATAAATAATTCAAAAAATGTTACAACTAGCCCCGGTCTCCCCTAGGCTATTATTATTGTTTATTTGCGTCAGACAAAGTTAATGTCCATATCCAAAACAACGAAATATCAAATACACAAACTGCAAATGCACAAAGGTCACAGAGAGCCACTTTGGATGCCGTCGGTTTAAAAGCTCACTAAAAGCTCACTTTAAATGGGCTATCTAGGCATGTTTAGTTGTTTTCAGCAATATGTCCTGTGTTTTGCCATAGAAAGGTAGTCACTACATGGTCTAGCCCCCTGAAGAAGTCAGTCGTGTCTGATTGACGAAACGTCGGAATAAAAGCAGATTGTCACTGTATACATCTTGTGATAGTTTAGCTTAATTTGCACCAGTAGAACATCTCATATTATTTAATTTATCTAGGCTACTGTTACAAATTTACATAATATGAGCGTTGGAAGAATTGAAAGTATAAGGAACGATAAAAACAATCAGATAACATCAGGTCTGATATAAAGCGATTTGAGGAGTGAATGCAACGGTTGATAAACGAAAACATGCTTTTCCTCAATAAAGCATCAAACGTTATTATATTATTCATTACTTGATATTCACGAGCACTGACATAACGAGGTAAGTTGTGCAATATTCTAAAAGAGTCGTTGTAAGCAACACATAATCGTTTTATACTGGAAGATCTAAACTTGTTCCACAACTGGGATGCGTAAAAGGACATACAATAAGAGCGAAATGCAATGTTTTTTTTTACAGCGGGTAAGCATTCAGCGAAATGAGATTTTGCATTGTTTGCAGCACAGTAGCCTACTGACAGTGATGTACGCGCATACAAAAAATATTGACGCCGTCAGCGCAAACGCAAACGTTCGAAAAACTATACGCCGCATGCGTCAACGCAACTTGTAAAAAAAGTTGGCGGCGTCAGCGTCAGCGCATACACTATAGCGCAAACTCAGTTTGTTTGCTAGGTGCCAAACATTCACACGATATAAACCACTCGAAACAAACAAGTTTTATTTTGACTTTCCACGAAGAAACACAAGCATCTGAAAGTGTTCATCTGACACTTTGCTGCGTTTTGGTTTCAATATGTCTTTGCCCATTGAAAACATTCCTTCAACCGCAGCACTGGAAGGCATTGGCGTGTTGTAGTGAAAAGAAGTATTTTGGAAATCTTTCGTTGGAAAAGCGCCCACGGTTAATGGTCCTTTGTGTGGCCTCTCTTCCAAGTAGGGCCACGGGTTTGTATTATCATGCTCCATTTCACTTGGAGATTAGTATTACCATAAGTTATTCCATGAATACAATAGTGTAGTGTAAGAAACTGTAGCATATGCCTATCAAGAAAATTCTAGTAATATACTAACTATCGCTCCTAGTAATATACTAACTGTCGCTCCCTAAAAATTCATAATAAAAAACACTATTTTTAAAATGATTCCGTTTGAATAAGACTATAATGTTGCTTTTAATGCCATAATTCTCTCAATAGCCCTAAGCTCTATGCTTTTTCTGATAAGATTTTTAAAAAGTGGGTTAATGGAAGACGAAACTGCCAGACACAAGCAAGTTTAGATTCTGAACTGCACAACTTTTTGTTATTAGCATTCAGGGATAGTTAGCATTACTAGTGTTATTAGTAGTAGGCTACTCAAAAGCCTCTCACAATTGGCCCCTGGATGGATGTTTTGCTAAATTGCTCATCAAGTTACAAAATATATATAATTACATACTTAAGCAACAGAATGTATAAATTGTCAAGTAAAAATTATCTTAGCTTGATAGCCTACTGTATGTAGGCCTACACATTACTACGCTACATAGCATACAACAAGAATAACCGGCAAAGGCAAAGTAATGTACTATACATATAACGTACAGAGTACAACATCATGCAAGCAATCACGGTTGGAGACCAAATATTTGAGTTTGTTTAGATACATAGGCTCCACTGCTCATTGCCTGAGAAGTTTCCGATTTGCCCCAAAATGCAAGACTTAACTAATATAAATTAAAGTGCTCACAATTGCTTACAAACGCCTTCAACACGGCTTGACTAAAAAAACTTCACACTACGAAGCCAAGTCATTGTTTACATTTTACATGGAGCGACATTACCAACCTACCTTCTTGCTTGCTTACATTACATGTTCCTGTTCTGACCTGTAATTTGCTAATTTCTCAGTAGGCCTAAGTTGTTTTAACTAATTCTTTCTTTTTTTCTGCAAGATTTCAGTCTCCACGCGGGACTCTAGCGTCAAAGGCAGTAGTGCAGTGGTTTCCAACCTGGGGTTCGGGGACCCCTTGGGGGTCCTTGAGAAAGCATTTGGGGGTCCGTGATTACCTGATGAATTTTGGAAAAAAACAAACGAAAAGCGATCTTTTTACTTTCATTTCTCTTTTTAAATGCAAATGTGTTATGCTCAAGCCCGCGAGAATAAATTGTAGGCTACCGGCATGCATTCTAATAAATCTAACTGCTGCTTACAGTGTCGATTACAGTCAAATCAGAATTGGCTCGTCTACTACGTAGGCCTAATAGCTCGTCTATTATCGCCTGGACGTTGAAGATGGTAACGCCTAGAACATCACACGGCCAGGGCGAAAGAGAAAATTGAATTGAGTCCTGTCTTTGTCATGAGTTACACTAGAACAATGGGCAATTGCAAGAAGTCAACATTTCGCAGTTTGACAAAAAAAATTGCAAACAACAACTAAGACATTAAAAAGTATGCGTTGACGCTATGCGCTAAAAAACCGCGAAAACTTTGCGGCGCAGCCTCAAGCGCAAACTATCCAAAAAAATGTGGCCGCAAGCGTTAGCGCAAACAAAAAGTCTACGCCGCAAGTATGCGGCGTAGAATTTGCGGCGCATACGTACATCTCTGCCTACTGAGAGCGTACCTTCCTTGAAATGTCATTTTCATCTGAGAGAGAACTTTCAATAAATACACCCAGGTATTTTACAGAGTCTGTGAACACAATTTCAGACCTAGCTGTAGCATAGGAGCACGTGAAAGATAAAAGTTTTTTTGGGAAAATATCATACCAAATGACTTTTACCAAATAGGCTACCTAAAAAAATAAATAAAAATACCAAACTATCAGAAATAACCTATCAAGGCTTTGTTAGTCCGAGGCTAAAGATTTGAAAGCAAATCAAATTTGAACTGCACGTTACCACTACCCGTATGTGTATAAAAGTCGTTATGATCCCCATTTTTTCTTTTTTGTAATTATACCAGAATACGCATTTTATTTTCAATGTTTAAAATGCAAAAAAGAGAACATTTGCGTAGTTTCAACCGCAGTTTTACCCTCACAATCGATAGCGGTCGTCGAAGCAGACTATGCCGACCTAAAAGCGACATTCCACAGGGCTCAATCTTGGCTCCTCTTATGTTCAACACATACACCTACGACCTGCCCCCCACCATCTCCAGAAAATATGCTTACGCAGACGACCTGGCACTCAGCGCGAAACTGGCAGTCAGTGGAGAGGAACTCAGCCAAAACATGCAAACACAATCAGCAAACCTCCAGAAATGGAAGCTACAGCTCAGCAAAGACAGTATCGGCGGCCTTCCACCTTAGCAACCGGGAGACAAACATCAACATTGATGGGGAACGCCTGCCCGACTGTGCCGAACCTATCTACCTCGGCATAACCCTGGACAGGTCACTCACGTACCGCCCCTACTTGGAGTCACTGCGCAAAAAACTATCTACACGCGTTGCACTTTTGAGGCGATTGGCGGGTTCCGGCTCTGGAGCTGGTGCCAAAACTCTTCGTACAGCTAACCTAGCCCTTGTTCATTCCACCGCTGAGTACTGCGCACCAGTTTGGTGTCGTAGTTCTCACACCCACCACATTGATAACCGCCATCAACCACGAACAACGTACTGTGACTGGATGACTGCGTTCCACTCCGACGTATAATATAAACAGGACCTAATCTTTATTATTTGTTGCAGACTACGATGAAGAAGTCACACTTGTGTGGCGAAAGCTCTATATATTAATAATTTTATTTTTCTCATTTGGTGTGATATTATTTACTTTATTTCAAATGTTTTGTCACACTGCGCATCCTATTGGATAATCAGTTGAAATATGAGAATGCTTGATGAAAATTTCAGTACGGTAACGAAGTTTTGTCTTGGAATAAAAAAGGTTGGTCTGGTTTTAACATGCAAGCAGTCGTTCACTTTTTATCTTAATTCATTAGAAGCAGCATTTGAGAGCGAAAAACATCTGGTAACACTTTTACTAAACACACAATTCTCAAACTTATAACTTTCAAACTTATAGTTAGGTTTTCGTGCACGCGTATATACTTTAACAAGCTGTGCATTGCGTAATAATGCTCTGAATCTTTCACAACCAAGTCACTAGCAAAATAATTTTTCTGATGACATAGTCAGATAACCATTCCAGTAAACCAACATCAAACTGTACATTACGTGCGTGAATATAAACGACTACAGCGTATGCTTGCATAATGTGTACAACTGTACGTAGCCTATCATTAGCACTATCGTAGTAACAGATATAAGCGACTATTTCGGTGAACAAATATCAAGAGAGCACCCTGGGTAACATCCATTTAATGAAACTTTCCTTATGATAAAAATATAATGCGACTTCAAGGCTGAGCAATACCATGCTTGTCGCCGATATAAAAAGATTCTATATTCGACCCACTCTGTAACAAAGTTTTCGATTTAAAATTTGTCAGTCGTTTCAAATCTGTTCAACGGTATACATACAATCAAAATGCGCATGTGATTGCGGTGGCAAGAAGCATGCCGATATACAGTAGCTTCACCATACGGTGAGCACAATAATCCAATACAATTCTATTATACAATGCCATATTTAGAAGGAGAACAATACTGTCTCAGTTAATTAATAATCAGATACAGAATACTCACCTATTGTTGACAAATACTTAAAAAAACATTCAGTAATGTAAGAAAGATTACAGCGAAATTGGGTGGCACAAAATAATTTTTACAAAAATGGAACTTTTACCATTGAGGTGTTAATAGAAATGTCTGGGTTTGGGGGTACCAATACAAAACTAATCTCAATCAACACTCTTCCCTCAAAACTATGCGCACTTGTTGATATCGTGGGAAATTTCAACGGTTTAAATAACATTTATGAAAATAAATCAAACGGTAAAAATACAATTAAATATTTACTTAATGCAAAGAAATTGATTTCGTAGAACCTTAAATTAACCAAATGCAATAGAGGAATTAGGTCGGTCTATAATCTTTGTCACTCAAATCATCAAGGGATCATCGTTACACGTTTCAAATGTATGTCGCTATAAAAGCAATCTTGCTGTGATTTCAGAAAAATCTATTTATTGTTATGTTCAATCTTGTTGGTTATACTGCTTTGCAAGTAGTCGTAAAGCATGGGACATTGGGACAAACCTCCAGAATAATAAAAGATTCCATACTACACTTTTTTTCGGACAATAGACTTGTCCGACATTTAAAAATAATAGAGCTTCGGTAGAGAGTTTGTCTTGTTGAATGAACCATAGGCATATAAATATAATAAACTTGATAACGTTGCTCGGCTTCGTATGCCTATAGTTCATTTAAAAATAAGCATAGCCTAGTTTAATTGGTATTTGCAACATAGTAGGCCTACAATCACTTTAACAATATAAAGTTCGACGTGATGTAAAAGTTGTGGCCAGACTTTTTTTATATTCACACAGAAGATTAGAGTTTTGTACCGTATGTTTTGTAAAATCTATTTAAACACCTGCCATATGTGTGTGGTCACAGAGAACTGGAGAAACATTACAATGCGCAGCCATATCGATTAACAAAATTACGATACCACTTTACCAAGGGGTGTCAAGCATCAAGACAAGCAAAATGATACAGTACTTATCATTAGTATGTCTCCATTCTAATGCATTCACAATTCACATTTACAACATAGCAAACCAGTTGAAGAAAAAGTGCATTCGATTTTTCTATTCTACGATAGTTCTTTACTATTGCTCAAGAGAGAACAGCTGAACGCAGCCAGGGTTCCAAAATATTCCACTTTTGTTGAAGGCAAGCGACCAAACATAAGGAACAAAAAAATCTTCCGGTGACTCTTCCTCGATGTAACGAAACTTTAGCTCAGGAAACTTGTGCAAATAATGAGTGGGAAGCTGTACTGTTGCATCGTCTATAACCTGGTGGACCTCTTCAACAGTCATTGTCTGGTGGTCAGTTTGTTTGAGCCTTTCAATGAAAAATACAATTATAGTCTCAATATTTTGAAGAACGTCTTGAAATTGCTGGTGTTTTTTCAATTCTTCAAAAGCTTCATGCTTTTGCAATAAAGCGTAAATTAAGTTGGAGTTATGTTTCAATGTTCCAGCAGTAAAGCAAGAGTTCACTATTTCTAAAAGCATCCTGATCACTTCTTCAAGGACATGAACATCATCAACGTAATCCCGTTCAGGCTCCATGACCACACATGATTGATTTTGAAGAGGAGCTGGCTCTGGGTTCGTCGACATCAGAGTAAGTTTTTGAAGATACTGCTTGTGCCTTTTGGTCAAAGCAGCTATCAGTTCAAATATCCTCTGAGCTGTATACGAATGAATGCAGCGGAAATGAGACGACATGTTGGCTAAAGCAGCAAGGCAATTTGTATGCAGGTAGCGATCTCGTACCTGATACATGTTGAACTGGATGACGCGTAACACAACAAGGATTATGACATCACCAAGGGTGACATTTGAGAGAATTCTATCTGTGTACCATGGCACGGATGACAACGTTACTTCATGGACACTTCTGTTGAAGTGATCGTCTTCAGTTAAAATTAACAGCACTATCAGAGCCATGTATATATGATGTGAATTTTGTGTTGGGGCAACGTATAGAATTTGCAAAATAGGCAAAACAAGGCAATCTACATCAGTTTTGGAAAGAACATAGACTTTCATATCAGGATTGCCATGCAGTAGGGAATATAACATTAAAGTGCTTGTTTCCTGGTTTTGAGTTGCACATAATGTAGTATACAATCTTGACAAGTTGATGTGAAATGATGGTAATCGTTCCATTGTGCTTGAAGACGCAGCACCTTTTTGTCTTCCCTGTAAATGTCGAAACGAGTACAGCGCATTCCTGTACGTGTTCTCTCCAAGTGATTTGTTGGCATATTGGACTTTACTTTGGTGATTGATTAAAACTAATGTGAGCAACGCACTGAGGTGTCCCAGCAAAGCAGATTTTCCAAGTGATGATGATGCTGTTGCATCGTCATTAGAACGCATTCTTAATACAGTTTTCAGACCAGTCGCAACACCATAGGCTAATCCTAAAACAAAACTACCACCACCTGATTTCTCTTCTGTTTTTTCCGGACAAGGTCGCTGCTCTATGAAATTGGTCAACATAGCATGGATGAACGCATTTATCAGAGATGTTTCGATTGTTCCATAAAACAGTCGATAGATAGCACCATTGTGTGAAGGCGACGGTACAAACATTTGGACAGAAAGTAATATAATCAAACATTTAAGAGCTTCAACATGCAGTGTATAAGTTAACTTCAGAATAGGTACTGTAGTAATAATATTCATTAACATGGTTACAAAACCATGAAGATGATTTAAGCGATCAGACTCTTCAAATACCGAGCCGCTGGTCAGTTCCTTTTTTCTTTCTGCCAAAGAACAAGCTTCAAATTGCTCCATCATTTTGTCTTCCGTCATATTTTCAACAGAAAACTTACACAGTTGTCGAATTATATATAGGGCATTTCTGGTTTGCCACACAAAAATTTCATCTTCGCATTCTGTTGACGATTTTAGTTCAGCAGCTCGTGACAAGAACACTTTTATAAGAGAAGTGAAGTTGCCTGTACGTTGGTTGTTAGCAAACAAGGATTCACAAAATGATTCAGTTACTTCCTCAAGTAATATAGCATCTGGTCTATCTTTCGAAGTAGGAAGAGTGAATGAAAAAAGCTGATTCCAAAACGGATCATGTTCTGTTATGGCATTGGTACCAGAAACTCTTTTCAAATATTCATTTTCACGGAGCTGTGGCACTGAACTACTGCCAATACCCATATCTCAAATCTTAAATTCACAAACGTTCTATAGGTATTTTCAGATAATACTGAGAACAAGAGTGAGAAACATGATGGTGTGTACCAAAACAAGGTTACATCTGGCCTAAGTAAAGAAATTAAAAATATTTAAATGTTTCAATATGGTTAAAATAAAATTTTAAACCAAAGAGCTATAAGTTTTTGTACGCCATTCAGACTCTTTTCTAAAGTTACATATATAGTGAAATAAAATGAGCAAAAGTGCAATAAACAATAATATTGCCACAATAATGTTTTGATCAATCAATACAAAATCATATCTAGAGTCAGATATAAACTTCAAATAAAATCTTTGAAGCCCTGTACATTGAATGTATGTATACTCAACAAAAGCTCGGTTGATTCTGCTCCCGACTTTGTGCAGGAAGAAATGTCAAGTTGCAATGATTTTGCTCTAAGAGTGTGCACTAGCAACACGTTAAAAGACTGCACTCGATTCAGGGCATCTAATTGATAGAATACATCACTGACTACAACATTTCAAACGAGCTACTTTTCTTTTGTATATAACTTATAATATATATACATTAAATTCACTAGTGTATTATAGTACCAGTCAAAACTAAAAAAAGATTTGTATAATGCCATCTGCAAAATCAAACGTTGGCAAGAAGATGCTATGTTTCAATAGAGTGTTATGGCATCAAATACCAAAAGAAACATCTTACAACTGTTTTTAGGGATGTTCAATTTCGATTTTCGATTCGATTAAGGTGATATTCGAAATTCGTTTTTTGTATCGGACATTTTCGAAATTATAGCCGCCCTTTCGGCTGAACGCGGTTAAAAGTAACGCGAGTGGCGCGAAATCTGTCTTGTCGCATTTTGCAAGCGAAAAAAGACTTCGACGCATGCGCATCGTCGATCACGTGACTATCACACGCTCTCGCGGGTCCAACGGCCATTCCTGCACCAGGGATGCCAGGTTGGCATTTTTAATGTCAAATTTCACAAATTTTTCTCAAGAATGAAGATAGCTACGGTAGGTTGTGCAATAGCAGAAAGTGTAGGCTGAGCTTTGTCGCAGTTTTATCCATTTTTGCGGAATCCATAGGCGCCTAAGCCGTGGGGGCAGGGCCGTAGCCAGACCGCAGAGCAGGGGGGGCAACTTTTTTTAGGGGGGGCCGAAAACCTTTAAATGGGTAAAATCATTATAATTGTAGCTGTTGCTCGAGAATGTTGAGATTTTGCCAAGGGGGGGTGAGGGCCCCTGCTGGCTACGGGCCCGCGTGGGGGCTAGGCCCCCCACGCATATTTCTGTGTGGGGACAACTTTTTATGCTGTATTGATGCATAAAACAATAGATGAACTAGCGATCGGCAGCAGGAAAACACTTTTTGAATGCAAACCGCAACAGCTTCGCAATAAATAATCACTAGAACAAGTTACGATGCTACAATCCAACACCAGACAACAAAATCTGTCATTTTTACATTGATTTAATGTCGGCAGACATTGGATCAATGTAAAAAATGACTGATTTTGCTGCCTGGGACATTTTGCTACGTAGACGGAGCGTGCGTTTAGCTTTATGCGCTTGCAAACATACTCGATGTCGCTTTTCTGCACTCTGCAGGGTCAAATCATTATAATTCAACAAGGGGTGTAACCCAATGTCTCAAAAACTCATGAATTTTTGATATAAGTTGCACTTGAATGAGCTAAATCTGATAAAAGAAATTTCAGTGAAATCCATCGAGAAATGGTGGAGCTACACTGATTTGATTGTACCACTAGAGGCGCTGTGCGCAATAAGGTAAAAATACAAATATTGATAAAATTTGCAGTTCTAATGCTAGGAATGTGGGGAAAACTGGTAATGTACCATTTTTGGGGGTGTAGAATTTAAAAATGAGGTCAAATTAAGCAAAAAAGACTTGCAAATGGGTCAAAACTGGGACTTTATTTTCAAAAGTGACCCATTTCAAGCGCATGCCCTCCGAAAAGGGGACGATGTTTCGAAAAAATAAAAATAGGAAAATGACCTTCGGAAATCAAGGAATCATGTCCAATATTCAAAATAGGTGCCCCAATGCGTTGTAAAAAAACTTGTAAAAACTGTATGAAAAATTGTAAAAACTTTTCATGTTTGAATCTGATCACTAAATTACAGTATTTTGTGCTATTTCAGAGTTTTTTTTATTGCAATTTTAAAAATTTGAAATTTGTCTATAAAAAGCATTGGGGCACTTATTTTGAATATTGGACATGATACCTTGATTCCCGAAGGTCATTTTCCTATTTTTATTTTTTCGAAACATCGTCCCCTTTTCGGAAAGCACGCGTTTGAAATGGATCATTTTTGAAAATAAAATCCCAGTTTTGACCCATTTGCAAGTCTTTTTTGCTTAATTTGACCTCATTTTTGAATTTTACACCCTCAAAAATGGTACATTACCAGTTTTCGCCACATTCCTAGCATTAAAACTGCAAATTTTATCAATATTTGTATTTTTACCTTATCACGCACAGCGCCTCTAGTGGTACAATCAAATCAGTGTAGCTCCGCCATTTCTCGATGGATTTCACTGAAATTTCTTTTATTGGATTTAGCTCATTCAAGTGCACCTTATATCAAAAATTTATGAGTTTTTGAGACATTGGGTTACAAATTACAATTTTTTTGTTGAAATATAATGATTTGACCCTGCAGTGAAATGTCGCAGCAGTGAATCGCTCGCTGTGAAAATGAACTTGAAGTGTTTGAGATCCCAGCGACCTCGCCTCCAGCGAAGCGATCGTTTTCAAAAGCTGGCCTGACCGTCACGAAGCTGAGATCCCGACTGACGGGTGACCATGTCGATCAGCTTGTATTCTTAAACACCAACATGGGCCTGGAGCTGTAGACGTTATTTTGTGTTCTTTTTTCGCAAATTTCCATGGCTTTTTTCGCGTTTTCTAGCGAATTTTCATGGCGTTTCTTTCAATAAAATCACATTTTGCAGTTTGGTGAATAGTTGTGATATTCGAAATCGAATTTCGGAAATTGAAAATAAATTGAATTTCGAATTTTCAAATAATCGAAATTGAACACCCCTAACTGTTTTGTTATTTTACTGTTATGTATTATGTTAAGTGTTAGATATGATCTGTGTTTTAATATCTTTGTCAAAGATTGTATGTATATTATTTTATTGCATGAGACAAGAATGTCCATATTCAAAGCACACAAAAAAAGAAAAATACAAAAATAAAAGACATAGGATACAGCAGGGATGGATCCAGCCTCTAATTTTTGGGGGGGTGCTGCTGAAATCTATTTTCATTCAAGGAGGTCCATCAGTGTGGCACTGTCAAAATGTGTCTCTGCTGTATTTGGCATACTCATAAGCATTCATGTTGTTAATACAGATGTTTTTGTTTAATATTAATAAAGACCTGAAAACGAAGAAAGTGTGTATGAAAAATCAAGTCTTAAAAACAAGCATGAATAAAAAACACTTATGGACATGGTATAACAAAATTCAAGAACGTGATGAAATTTTGGGAAATATTCTAAATTTTAAAAACATGAGCAGTACAAAACACATGATTATTTCCATTGGTACACATTCCATAATCTACACAGCATCAATTCGTTACATGCTGATATAAAATGCTATGATCTATCAAAATATAAAGTAATACTAGTAGACAGGGTTGATCTCTAAGTGGTCAAAAAAGCGATTTAAACCTGGTATTAACCGGTGAAAACTAGGTTTAAACCAGTCAAAACTGGTCAAAACCCAGAAAAATATTTTTATGTAGTGAATGGTCGGCTACCCGGGCTATTATTTATTTATATATTTATTTAGGAAATATAAAAGCAGTTGTGAGTTGTGACCATTTTGATATGCAGGCCTCGAAAAACTATCCTGTCTTTAAATTTTAAGGCATCTTAGAATATGCATTTGCATTGTTTTCTTTTAACTGGATAAAATTTGATGGCAAATGTTTTTCATAAAAAAAAAATTGTTGGAATAAATTCTTGTATATACTTCCGTTGGCTGTGCAAATTGTTCATCGTTCTACCAAGCATTTTTTGGTTCATCAGAAACTTATTTTTAGAATTTGAATTTTCTCAATAATTAAAATAACCAACTGATTGAAATATCAAAAATATATAAACAGAGAAATTGAATATTTTTTGTTCCAAATCCAGCATTTAGGTTATTGTTGATCAAAACAAAATATAGTTGAACATCATTACTAAACATGGAGGGTAATATTTTTAATTCAATTGAAAAGCAAACTTGAAATGATTCATACACTAAAGGGGTTTTGACCAGTAATAGGTGGTCAAAACTGCCCGGTTTAAACCAGGTTTAAACTGGTTTTAACCGGGCGTTTAAACTGCCCCGGTTTAAACCGATCAACCCTGCTAGTAGTTCTAAATACCATTAGTTTATTAAAATAATAGCAGTTTGAAAAAAAACTGAATAGCCTATTAGTTGAAGGGGCCAAAAAAGATTAACATGGCCATTAGAGTGGTTCAAAAAAATACAATTTTCTCGGAATCTTCCTCCACAAGGCTTAAAATGTGCCATTTCCCCATAGAAGTGCCCTTGCAAAAAATTAGACTGATTGGAAGTCGTTTAAAGGTCAATCAGATTTTCACTTTTTTACCACATTCTGCCTATGCCAAACCCTATCGCACACAGGCCGATATTGTGTACAAGAATTACAGAGGGGGAAATGCCCGCTATCACCTTGAAAACCACAGCAGAGAATGAGCTAGACTTCTATATGATGCAGAATTAAACTTAGTGTGTATGTAAACAGATTTATTAACTTAACACCCAACAAAGCAAAAATCTTATTTCCATACTAAACTATCGGCAATTCGGCATCTACCATTATTATTGAAAAACACTCGAAACCGGCAGTAGTCTCATCAGTCATCACTTCAATCATTTTCATGAGACTCAGAAACAGTACCAGTACCTACTGCAGTTAGTAAGCATCCACAGGAAAAGGTTTCCGGTGCCAACCAAAGCAACCCTTAATCTCAACAAAGCCTGAAATGAGACTGTGACGAAAACAGTGGCCGAATGTCATATCTGATTTAACACCACAGTCCTTGATGCTAACATTGTATTTTAATTCATTTATCGTGATATGGATGTCTCTTTGTGATAAAAGCAAATTGTATTATGCTTAAACTTATTTAACCTGTCAAAATAATTGAAGTGATGACTGATGAGACTACTGCCGGTTTCAAGTGTTTTTCAATAAAAATGGTAGATGCCGAATTGCCGATAGTTTAGTATGAAAATAAGATTTTTGCTTTGTTGGGTGTTAAGTTAATAAATCTGTTTACATACACACTAAGTTTAATTCTGCATCATATAGAAGTCTAGCTCATTCTCTGCTGTGGTTTTCAAAACAATAGGGGGCATTTCCCTCTCTGTAAGTCTTGCACACAATATCGGCCTGTGTGCGATAGGGTTTGACATAGGCAGAATGTGGTAAAAAAGTGAAAATCTGATTGACCTTTAAACGACTTCCAATCAGTTTAATTTTTTGCAAGGGCACTTCTATGGGGAAATGGCACATTTTAAGCCTTGTGGAGGAAGATTCCGAGAAAATTGTGTTTTTTTGAACCACTCTAATGGCCATGCATTAAGTGCAGATTTCAAGTTGATGCTTTGATGAAATGTGTCACTTGCAGTGTTGGGCGCGATAACTCATTTTTCAGTTAAGCGATAACGATAATCGATAAACGAAAAATGCAGTGTTGGGCGCGATAACTCATTTTTCAGTTAAGCGATAACGATAATCGAAAAAAGCGATAACGATAAACGATAAATCAAAAACAAGTTAAGCGATAACGATAAACGATAAATTATCGCCGATAATGTCTGATAACGATAATTTTATTTTTTTGATTAGCGCTGCCCCATCCCATGCAGCAAGAACTGTTTTCATCAACATGACGAAAAATCGAACATAATATACTGTAAAGGGACAAAACTTTTTGTAAGTTATGCATGAATAGAATCGCAACAGCGGCAGTAGGTATCGAATCTTCAACCTCTTGATCCAGAATCAAACCACTGAGGTAACCGCCGTGCTTATAATTATGTATACCTTCAGATACCAGTTGGATGCTTTTATTAATTGAGTTACTTTGCCGCTTACGTGCAGTAGGCAAAAAAAATTAAATCAAATAAAACTACCATAAAAAATTCCAAACTTTGTATTTTGCTTTCTGCAGGGCTGTTTACAGCAAAGCCAGCAATAATTGAAAAAATTCCAAAAAACACCAAATGCTTGAAAATTTATCAGTAATCTTAAGCGTTAGGCTATTGGTAGTAAAAATGTGCATACACTGTGAAATCCATCAAGCTTGTGAAATTTGATAACGGATTTGCCTAGCGCCTTATATATAGGACGGCTTTTTTCTCAAAAAGTACAAACACAATTAGGAAAAAAATAATTGTGATATGTTTTTTAGGTCATAATTATGCAATATTTAAAATTTCCGAAATTTTTTTTAAGTAGCCTACCGGTACTTTCACTTTCGGCACAAATGGGTTAACTTTTTAAGTTAAATGGCACTTACGCATTTGGTTATTGTTTTTGGATTAAAGTTATATCGCCAAGCTAGAAAAAAATCGATCTTACAGTCTATAACCGATCTTGTGTTGTTATTGTGTGTGAATTTTGTCTTTTAAACTGAGTTTGTGACGTAACCGCACGTCTCAAGGCAAGTTCTTGCAATTTTAGTTAATCTACTCATCTAAAGATTTAATGCACTTAAAACAGTAAGTTTCATGTTTTGACGAAAAAGATTTTATTTTTTTACGACAATTACTAAAAACTAACACTTCCAACGAAAAAAGAAAACACAAGAATAAAATAATTGATCGTGAGGTGGCGCGAAAGACCATGTTTCCAATGTAAAAGCGGCCTCGTATTGCGACACTTTCACAAACCACTTGCCAATTTCTGTCGCTTCGCTTCAAAGGAATCTGTACCGCCTGTGCGCTTACATTTTAATTGTAAAATTCACTCGCGATTGCCGATTGCAGTAAAACAACAAGAGACTTGTTGCATGCATTTCATTGCAATTTGCAACTCTAAAAATTATTGTGCTGTCAGGGCCGTCGCTGCAAGGGGGCGTGCCCCTCCCCTGACAACGACCTGTGCATACACACTTTGGGCACTGAAGAAGAACTGGTTTTAATTTTAGTTTTATTAACTAGGTGGCTGGTAAAAATATTACTTTTTATGGTCTTTCCACTTGTGCGTTGATCCGAAATAAAATTAATCGGCGATAATCAAATATTGCCTTTGGCGATAACGATAAACGATAACTGAAAAAATAATTGAGCGATAACGATTAGCGATAAAAATTTATCGCCGATAAATTATGGGTCCACGTCTTTTAGGCGCAGACAGTTAGGCGCTGGTCTAATAGGCGCGCACACTGTGGCGTCTGGATATTTAGGCGCGGAGCACTGTGGCGCCCGGTCATTTAGGTGCTATTCCTAGTAAAGTCTGCAGGTTGTATCACTATCAGCTTGGTAGGTAGGGCAATGCTTTCACACAAAATATTATATTGAACAGAAAAATATCTGGGTGAAGCTGCTTAAACCGGCAATGCTTTTCACACAAAATGTTATATTGAACAGAATAATATGTCATGGCTTCCGTGAGTGAAGTTGCTTAAACCAGCAATGATTTTCACATCAAATGTTATAAGTTATTGAACAGAAAAATATGCTGTTTGTTTAATGCGCGTGTTCGGCATTTATTTGTTGTTAGTCCTGGCTTGCGTCGGCGAAAGCTTTATCAATAAATTATTCAAGTTTCTGAACATGTCTGAGTTCACTTTTAGTTAAGTCAAATAATAACCACACTACACATAAGTAAAAAATATACCGTACCGTCTGTAGGCTACGTAGCCTATATTGTAACGTCTCTATTCTACCGTACCGTCTGTAGGCTACGTAGCCGACATTGAGTCTGAGCACTGTATTTGTGCATTGAAAAGTTTGGTAATTTGCTACTCCAGAAGTACGTGTCCTGTGGAGATCAGGTAGTCTACTGCTCCAATTGCCCTGCATATAAGCCCATGTTGGATCTGAGCACTTCATTTGCACCGAAAAGTTTGGTAAGTTTGCTACATCATAAAGCAAAGATTGATATGGCAGCTTCGACTATTTCAACTTCAAGTAATCGTGAAAAAATTGCTGCTGGTGGCTTCATGTATACATTTGATAAAACGAGTGTCGATAAAACTAAGAAGTTTTGGCGTTGTATTGGTCGAAACGAGGGATGCAAAGTTCGAATTCACACTGATACTACAACAAACGAGGTAATATGGCGTGGGCTACGTAGCCTAACTATTATTAAACAAAGTCTTATTGATGTTGCAATTTTCTCGCTAGAAATTATTCTTCAAAAGGCACTGAAAGTTCATTGGTATTAACAAAGATATTTTAAGCTAAGCAGTAGGCTATCACTAAATAAATTGCTGTGAACATAGATTAGTCTATTGGCAAGAAGGCATGTTGCAATCGTAGGCTCAGAGGTGGGCAAAAAGTAGCGCCGCTACTTTGGAAAAATTGCCCACCTCTGCGTAGGCTACAAGGCTTTCTAGTAGTAGGCTACGGGATGCGAAATTGTCTTCTAGGAGTAGGCAGCGTTAAGTAATAGTGCATTCAGGTATTTTTTAACATAAATGCTTTTCTTGACTAGGTCAATAGTAAACCAGTGCTTGTGTGTTAAATGACTTTCAAAATATTTAAAAGCCCACAACTTTGATTAATTAATGCCATAATGTGTGCAAACTTGAGATGTCCAAAGCGATTAAACTACAGCCTGAAAAACTGTAGCCTACATTAAAAACTATTACCGTAGATAGATTTTCCTATTAATTCACATGTAAAATTTTTTTACACGCGAATGAGTGGTTTTTAATCAAGCTGTAATTGGTCGAGTGATCTATCGGGCTACAGTGCACAGTTTGTGCAATTATAAGTTTATGGGCCTACTTCTACTGTTGCCTTGTGATACTCTGTAGTTTGCAAAGCGGGCTGGAAAAACGCTAGATTTGTTTTCAGATCATCAAACAAATCAATCGACACAACCACGATTCCAGTGCCATGACTGTGGAGATTGAAACGGCGAAGCATCATGTCAGGGACCGCGCCGTGGCAACCTTAGAACAACCTGCTCAAATGATCAACGAAGTCATGGCTTCCGTGAGTGAAGCTGCTTTAACCGGTATAAGGAAAGCTAGTTTAAAGCGAACAATACAAAGAAAGAGGAATAGTGCAAGCGGCGTGCCGCCCAATCCGCAAACACTGGAGGAACTTGTTATACCTCAGCAATACCGGTCTTACTGTCCAGTTTCTGGGCAAGGTAAGTAAGCTTGCTCTCTAAAGCAATAGGCCCATAATTAATAGCTGATTACTTCATGTCTTGGGCGAATTGCCAACGCAGCTAGTTGTAAATGGTGTATTTTTAGAAGAAAACTTTTTACTGCACGACACGGGTGCCGCCACAGGAAGCCGGAGAATACTAGTTTTCGGAAGGGTAAGCAACCCAACTGATGCTAATCACCTGTTTATGGATGGAACGTTTAGCATCACACCACCTCTGTAGCCTACAACCAAGGGCAGGTAAAAGTAAATTACGCCATTGTTATGTCAATGTTGCGTTGTCCAGAACATCAGATTTTGAAAAATCACATTTTTAAATCCTTACCCTTTTTATGGTTTCATAGCTCTACGTGGTTCTTGTAAAGAGACAAGGTTGGGTGCTGCCTCTGCTGTACGCGTTACTACCGAATAAAAGCAGGTGGACTTATCAAGCTTTCTTCGCAATAATGCACCATTTAATGCCAACACTAAACGTAAGTCCAATGAATTGCCTTATTGCAGCTTTTACTGATTTTAATGTTACCACTGGCTTTACGCTCATGCACAGTTGTAGACTGCAGTTGCAAATCTACGCTTAGACCTTATTGACGTCTTTTGTAGCCGATGGGAATTTCAATGGATTTCGAAACGGCGGCGTTCCAGGCAGCCAAGGACACATTTCCGTGAACGCAAATATTCGGGTGCTTATATCATCTCACCCACAACATGCAAAAGCACCTCTAATCAATACCAGGAGCTATTCGACGTTACCGCAATGACTCCGAGCACGCGCTCCATTGCAAAACATTAGTGGCGGTGGCTTTCGTTCCAATTGCACGCGTGGAAGAAGCATTGACTGCTTTGGAAAATTACTTGCCGCAAGAATTGCACTTTCTGATCGATTGGTTGGAAGACAACTATGTAGGTGAGCATTGGGCTGCTTTAGGTAATTTATTGCATCTGTTTGTATTAAAATACATTTAGTTTAAGTTAACCTTTGTAAGGCTTTAATAAGCTGATTGCAAACTTAACTCTATGGAACATAAAGTAGAACGATAATAAAAGATGCGCTCATACTAAACATCATGCAACGCTTCCTAGCCATTGCACTTTAGTGTGAGTAGCAGACTCATCGAGTAAGCAGAGTCACGTAGTAATCAACCAGCCACAAGCACAGTAAAGGAAACACGCTAGCAATAATAGTAACGCAATAACAACGCAATTTTACGACACTGCTTGAATTAGTCTAACTTACTTGATGTTACAGCTTAATTCACGTAACCATTGCTTGCTTTGTTTAGGCCGACGACGAACCGGTGGCCGGAGACGAAACCCCATGTTTCCATTGGAAATGTGAAACGTTCACGACCGAGTGCTTCATGACCAGGTAGGCTACACTGACCACTGAACCAGATATGATTCGCGGTTTAGGCACAGACTTATGCAGAAGAATGCGTCCTGCCTTGGTGTAGAGTAGCTTACGTTACTTTACAATAGGTTGCTATGACTCATCATTCATATGGTAATGCAGTGTTGGTTTTTAGGATCGAACAAACAACCATGCCGAGGCCGTACACAGGAGAATCCAAAGTGAGCTGGGAATGGACCACCCAACACTTTGGAAATTGATTGACAGTTTGTGGAAGGTGCAAAAATCTCGTGATCTGGAGTACGAACAAATGATTGCTGGATATGCTCCACCAGCAAAGCGTAGAAAGTACAGAGATGCAGACGAAAGGCTGTTAACTTTGGTGAATCGCTTCATCGGGAGAAGTGGCGGCCCCAGTCAAACAATGTGGGAGTTTCTTCGAGGAGTGAGCCACAACTTCCACATGGGACCTTAACATTTCAAATTACCTTCTTTATGTTCATTGTGTTTTTTTATTTATTTGCAGTGTTTAATTGCGCATTTTCCGTATTTATTAATTGTTTATTAAAAATCTTCATCCTTCCACCTCGTGTAGCCTACCTTCTCAGACAAAAGAGCTTGCTGTGGGTTCTTTGCTGTAGCCTAGGCCTACTTGCAAAGTCAGGCACTGCACACCAAAATTTTAACCACCTGCTTACGGTATGTTTTTTTACTGATGTTTAGTGCAGTTATTATTTGACTTAACTAAAAGTGAACTCAATAATGTTCGGAAGCTTGAATAATTTATTGATAAAGCTTTCACCAACGCAAACCTGGACTAAAAACAAATAAATGCCGAACACGCGTAATAAAACAACAATATATTTTTCTGTTCAATATAACATTTTGTGTGAAAAGCATTGCCGGTTTAAGCAGCTTCACTCACGGAAGCCATGATATAATTTTCTGGAAGCTGCCAAGCTGATACAATCTGCAGACTTTACTAGGAATAGCACCTAAATGACCGGGCGCCACAGTGCTCCGCGCCTAAATATCCAGACGCCACAGTGTGCGCGCCTATTAGACCAGCGCCTAACTGTCTGCGTCTAAAAGACTTGCTCCCTAAATTATCGCCGATAATGCCCATCACTGGTCACTTGATATTTCTGAATTTTATGCTGGCATTTTGAAATTTTTTTGGGGGTGCACACTTGGGAGGGCCGTCAATGCACTTTTTTTGTCAAATCACTTAGCAACTCGGCTCAGATAGGAGGCTTAGGTCACAAACAAATAATCTGAAAACCTTTTTTAGATCGGGCCGCGGGAAGACGCCGCACAAAAAAATCAATATCACCCAAATAAAAAAATAAAAATAAATTTTCCAAAAAAAAAGTAATTAAAAAAATAAAAAATACACAAAACGACGTAAACAGTCAAAAACAATCACAGAACGTAATCTTTCTTCGACTCAAAACGTGGACGCTGTGAACGAGCAGCAGTTCGCGTCAGAATAAATTCATGTCTACTATCATGGCCGATGACTTCATCGCTCACTTCGGTGGCGAGTTTGACTGCGCGCTCAACTGCTTGTGTGCAGCATGGAAAACTGTCAATCGATGTAGGAACATCAGTCTCGACGAAAAGCTCTGTGAGCTGTTGGATGCTAAAATCGCGTAGAATTGATAGCCCAGTGAGTTTCTGCTGACTCCACCGGATCAACGAGTATGTTGTCATTATTTGCATTCAATCAATCAACGTAAAATACGACTGGTAGGCTACCACTAGCACTATTACGAATTATTGTCCTGAATACCTGTAATAAATTGCGAATTGTGTTTTAAATATCCCTTCACTTCACTGTTATGATTATATGTTTCATTGAAACAGAACCCAATTATGGTACTTGCTTCAGTCAGTAGGGTAACACCCTACCTGTTCTGCCTTCACTGAGTACTGATAGGCTATTTATCTGAATACCTGTGTCGTCCATATACCCTGACTTCACTTTTCATAGGCCCTATAGGCTGCTAAGTAGCCTACTTACTTACATATTGTGCCTTCATCTTTTATATAGGCTACCAAGAAACCGACTTACGTGCATATCATGCCTTCGCCTTTTATATAGGCTACCAAGTAGCCTACTTACTTGCATAGGCTACCCTGTCATCACCTTTTATATACGCTACCAAGTACTTAGGCTACTTGCATACCATGCCTTCACCATTTATATAGGCCACCAAGTGGCCTACTTATTTACATACCATGCCTTCACCTTTTAAATAGACTACTAAGTAGCCTACTTGCATACCATGCCTTCACCTTTTATATAGGCTACCAAGTAGCCTACTTACTTGCATACCATGCCTTCACCTTTTATATAGGCTACCAAGAAGCCTACTTACTTGCATACCATGCCTTTACCTTTTTTATATAGGCTACAAGTAGCCTACTTACTTGCATACCCTGCCATCACTTTTTATATAGGCTACCAAGTACTTATAGGTTACTTGCATACCATGCCTTAATCATTTATATAGGCTGCTACCAAGTAGCCTACTTACTTACATACCATGCGTTCACCATTTATATAGGGTATCAAGAAGCCTACTTACTTGCATAACATGCCTTCACCTTTTATGTAGGCTGCCAAGAGCCTAGTTACTTGCATACCAAACCTTCATCTTTTATATAGGCTACCAAGAAGCCTACTTACTTGTATATCCTGCCATCACCTTTTATATAGGCTACCAAGTACTTAGGCTACTTGTATACCCTGCCTTCACCATTGATATAGGCTACCAAGTAGCCTACTTGCATGTTTAACTGTATGATGATTGATGAATCAACCATGTTTGATGGGTGTGCGGTAGGGTGTGACAGCCGCCCCGACCTTTTCAGAATTTGCCTACCTTTTTTTTGGTGGTGAGGTTTTACCTGTATAACATTCCTGTAAAGTTTCAAAAAAATTGGTCAAGGTTTAGAGGTGGCCCGTGGCCACTAAAGTTTTTGGGGGGTGCGTGATGCATTTTTAGGGGTGTTTTTGCTATATCTCGGCTCCTAGACATGATAGAAGGTCGTGCTATAGCTCAATCGATGCAGAATAAGCAAATTTGTATTAGACTTGTGAAGAAACTATTTGCCTAAAATGTGTAGTTTTTGAGTTATTTGAGAAAAACCCGTTTTTTGTAAAAAATTTGTGAAAAATTGTTACATATGAATTGAATGTTTTACCATTTTCACTTTTTTTCTTAGGAACACCTGGAGAAGTACAGAAGCTGTAACTCTTCAAAGTTTAAACTTAAGTATATAACCTCATGTTTTGCTTTGTTAGAAGCATAGAAACTGAACACTAACATGGTGTTTAGGCTACTGTTTATGCAATTTCTATGGTGGTAAGTGCTAATTTATATTATATGCTATGTCAAAGTTTAAAGATCCAAGGTATTATTTGCTTGACACAATTCCTGGTGAAGAAAATAAGGTCATTACTGGTTTATGACTCCCTACTTGTAGTCAGGTCCTGCTGTGCTTTCTTGCTCATCATTCCACTACAACAAATACCTTGAGAAATGCTGCTAACGAAGCTGTTAAAGCAGTACTACCCTTTTACGAACATGCAAATGATGCAAGAATACCTCACTTGCAATCTCATTAGATGGCGGAGGAAGTGATTAAGCTGTTTAATGAAAGCTATCCTAAAAAGAGAAACCAAGTACAGGATGGACGATTTACAGCAACAGAGAATTAAGGATTACAAAGAGAAACTAAACTCCACAATAAAGTTATGACCAAAGAATGTGTTAGAACTTGAGTAATAAAGAAGACAAAGCATTTTTACTGAGTATGATGACAGACAGGGTTGCAAGTATGAGCAGTGTTGATATGGTTCTCACTACCACAGAAAAGAATGTCAATGGAAGCAAGGAGTCGGAGAAAAAAGGAATGTTTAAGACGAGAAGCAGCTGAAAAGCCATTTCATATTGTTGAGGATGATGTAGAGTAGACATTGAGGATCAAGATGATTATGAAGAGATAGCTCACTGCTCCCAACAGGCCACACAAAAGGACTGTGAAGACTGGTACATCAGCATTCTGGCCACATGATGACCTCAATTCTTCCACAGTAGTGGAAGCAGCTGTACGTAACCGCATCAGCCCTCCATCTTTAGCAGCACTTACACAGTCTTACATTACCGCTACATGAGGTGATGTTTCCAAAGTTAATCTCAGCTACAGAACAGCTTACAGGTAGGAAAGTTAACATTGCATTTAATTGTAGTGTTTGTTAATAAATGACTTCATTCACTACATCTGTTATCTTGCTTCAAAGGTACAAGTTGCAGTCAGTGGTTACGATAGCTTCAAAGATAAAAGAATCGTGGTCTCCTCATTCAACTTGTTGTATATTCATATGTGCCACGGTGGCTAACCGCTTCTGTGTCAACTTCTGCTCCTTGCAACGACCTAGAACTTATCAACAACCTCCTTGAGCATAAAGAAATCGAAAGCAGTATGGCCAAAGCAGCTCTTAAAGCTCTAAAGGGGCACATGTGGTATCTTAGTGAAGAACCTATACCCCTTACCCTTTTCGATAGCAGTGTGTCTGACAAGACAAGGCAAAAAATTGTTCAAAAACTGACAAGCTTCGAAGATCCTGGACATTCTTTGAAAAGAGAAGGAAGTGATTTTGGCAAACCCTCCCTTCCTTCCGTTCCTACAAAACCAACAGATGACTTGAGCTCCTTTGTCGGAGAAGATTCTTGGAGCTTCTTCAGAACTTTGAGGATTGATACGACCTTTTTAAGTGTTGGTGTTGTCGATTGGTGCCAGAATGGCAGCTACTGTGAAGCAAGGAAACGGGTTTCAAATCTTTGTGTTGTTAATGATGCAGCAGAAAGGGGTGTCAAACTGTGCCAAGACTTTATTGACACTACTAAGACACAAGTTTCATTTCAAAATGTTCTTCAAGTAGTTGAGAACAGCAGAAATTCTATGCCCAAACAGCGTAAACAAAAGTTACATCCATCTCGGAGTTGGTTTCTTACATTGTGATTTTTATCATCGCTGTTCCTCGCTCTCAAATGTATTTTGTGATTTCGTTTAACATTAAGTAAACATGTGAGTTCATCATTTCATTGATTTTCCATGTGTTTTAACCCAAGAAGAAAAGATGCTATGAACATTTTTCTCACAAATATGCAAAAAACGGGTTTTTCTCAAATAACTCAAAAACTACACATTTTAGACTGAACATTTGTTCACAAGTCTGATATAAACTTGCTTATTCTGCATCGATTGAGCTATAGCATGACCTTCTATCATGTCTATGAGCTGAGATATAGCAAAAACACCCCTAAAATGCATCGCTCACCCCCCAAAAACTTTAGTGGCCACGGGCCACCTCTAAACCTTGACCAATTTTTTTGAAACTTTACAGGAATGTTATACAGGTAAAACCTCACCACCAAAAAAAAGGTAGGCTCTGTGAAACCAAGTTTCAAAAATTATGGGGCGGCTGTCACACCCTAGTGTGCGGCGTATGTATACGCCACTGCAATGTCCAGGGTTGCCATCGACATGGACCCCAAAATAATGACAACAGAAAAAATAAATTTTCATACAAAATAAAACAAACGTTTTTGAACAAATCTCAGCATTTATACGAGCCATTATATATCACATGCCATATTGTTTGCCAGAAACAATGTGTTCCAGCAACTCATTGTTCGTAAAAAAAATACTATGTGCATCTCACGACAACTCAGGTCTAGGTTTACTTTTACTGTAGTAGGGATTTGGCTGTCATTCCACTAAGTTCATTCACTAATTGTTGAAAATAAGACAAAATAAGGACTCAAATCAAAAAGAAGTACATTTCCTAGCAATAAGGACAGTAATATTTTCTAAGATAGAGTTCTTCAAAAGGACAAATCTTAGAATTAAGGACGGTATGGCAACTCTGGCAATGTCCCTGGAATGGGGTGATTTACCGATTAGGTCCGTGTTGTGCGCCGTCTTCCTGGCGTTCAATTAAAAAATGGTTTTCCTTTTCGCCATTTACTCGACAAACCTCCTAAGAAACTCGAGTTACTAAGCGATCTGTTTCCGACGGCCCTCCCTAGTGCACACCCCCCTGGATCCATCCTTGGGATACAGTAGCAGGCCTCGAAATTCACGGCGGACACGGCGGTCATGTCCGCCGTCACAACATGTGATGTCCGCGGGAAGTACCATCTAAATCGGTCATATTTGTCCGCCGAGAAATAGCGATACAAATCGTCATTGCATAGCACGAACAATTTGTTGCGAATATATAATTTCCGCGCATCTAGAAAATGTGAATACTGTATCCCTTAGCTTCCATTCAAGCAGGAAAACTTTCGATTTTTTTGTTACTTTAACCATTGATGACATTAACTTTGCACAACAGAAAATAGTAGCGTTAGTGTAGAAGTTTTCCGACTTGTGCCCAGAGCATTGTGACGCAAGAAGCCACACGACTTCATTCGGTGGAAGTTAATCAATTATGCGGCATATTAAGCAGTTACACGGCGCTTTGACTCTTCAAGCGCACGTCGTTGTTCTGATGAAAGCTTTTCAGTGACTTTGCTGAAATTTTAAAAAGCCTTCTAAACTGTAGCTATAGTTCTCAAATGGTGAAGAATTATCAAGATAAAGTAATTAAGCATGACGATCGACGCTAAAACTGGTGTGTCCGCGGTGAGACTTAATTTGTCTGCCGAGATAGCTGCTCAGACCGGACATGTTTGTCCGCCGTCAACAAAAACGAATTTCGAGGCCTGCAGTAGTATACACGCAGTTACGACGCAAAAGTAATTGACATGAAATTACAATTTCATTCTTCACTTGCAACCGTATTTCACAAAAGGCAAAATCTCTCAACATATCAATGAGAAATATTGCTGATAAAAATTTCACAAAAAAAGCTTGACCTATAAAAACTCAGACTAGCTCTACACCTACTTGGGAAGCAGTGTATTTAAATACAACTGCAAAATATGAATACAAAAATAACCACAACTGCAAATATGTTTCAGGGTCTTGTTTGTGGAGTCTCTTACAACTCAGCACATGGCAGTTGGCAAGTGACAACTGAGCTAGCAACATTTTCAGCAAGTGGCTGAAGTTGGTAAATAATGAAGGCTGTGGCTATATTTACATTATATAGTGTAATAATAGCCTCAATAGCATTGCCAGGTAAATAATTCTGCCCTAATTTGCAAAAAGTTTAAAGCTGTTGAAAACAAAAACTTGTATTTTGGAATTTTAACCCTTTGTAGTATAACCCTTCGTAACTTTAATCCTAGCTCTGGCAACACCTGATTGTAACTATGGTAACAAGTGTGTAAAAATAGCCACTTTGAATAATGAAACCAAACAAGTAAAAACTGAGCACACCAATACTTGGCATGTCATAAGTCAGCAAATTGAGTTTAGCAAGTGATGACCAAGAAAGTCTGATACTACCGTATTTATCCGTGTATAAGTCGCAAAATTTTGCACCAAATCTTGCCCAAAAAGGTTGGGGTGCAACTTATACACAAGGGTGCGACTTATAGACAAGGTTCTGAACTTCTGACAAAGGAATGCTACAGATCGTGCATTAGCGCTGCTATTAAGTGTTTGTATTTTGCGTGCGAGGATTGCAAGCATCGCATTAACATGCTCACTGCACAGCATGCATGTAAATTTTAACGTGAACATCTCGCAATTCTCGCATGTGCATGTGTGGCACGCTTGATTGCAATGAGGACAACAATGGGACAAAGTGTTTGGCATCAGTGAAGATGGAAACGTGTTTGAAGGCTTTTAAAATTTTGATTGTTGTTTTTGAATAAAATTTGCTAAAAAAAAAATTTTGTACCAATATTTGAGCAAAATTTTGGGGTACGACTTATACACGGATAAATACGGTAGCTGAATATATATTCCATTTGCTGACTTTGGCAGCAGCAAAAATAAACTTGCTTAGTTGTTGCATGTCTAGTGGTCCAACTACCTTGTTTGCGTTGTTCTTTCCTGCAGTGTTGCCAGATTTTTTTTTAAAAAAAGAGCCCAAAAATGCGTCAAAGCGATTTAAAAGTAGCCCAATTTGCCGTCGCGACGTCGACGGTCGAGCGACGAAGGCGCAAGCTTTCTAGGGGGGTTTTGGGGCATGCCCTCAAGAGTCATGGACAAAGCAACATCTTTGTCCATCATGCTGATTGTGTAGATACAAAATGCATACACTGTTACTGTAACGTCCGCTTTGTCTATTTGATTGCTACGTTACAGTGACGTATTTTGTTTGTCGTTGTTGACCTTTGCTCTATTTGAACTGTCTAGTCAGTTTCTTCTGTCTAGATTGCTTCCAACAACACGACACATGAATTTGAATTGGTTTTCACGTGTTCTTTTAATGTGCATTTTTAGACAATCTTTTAAACACAGGTAACTTTGAGATTTCTTAATTTGCGACCGTCCAGAGAAAAGCAATTTTGTATAATGAAACAAATCGATTTACAGTACAATTTACGAATTCCCTTTCTCAAGGATTGACAATTATTGAAAAACGAATAGGTCATAATGGTTGTATAATTCAATGAAAACTGACGTTGTATCGTCGACTAATAAGTTACTGATTTAACGAAAACAGACCACAGGTGCCAAACGCATATGCGAAAGAGGCCAAACAATATAAAAGAGAAACAAAAACAGGTGGCTTTTTTAGTACAGTGGTCGGCAAAAGAGAAAAAATCCAAATATTAACAAACGAGTCACAAATGAACGCAGAGGGCTTAACTTAAGAAAATTGGCAGTAACATTCCCTCCCCTTTAAGGCCTCGTACATTTGTTCAAATACACAGGTATAAACAACATGAGAAAACAAAATCAGCACAAATTTACATTGGTTTTGCAGGAACGATCAAGCATAACTTTTGAATTGGTCTGACAATCAAGGACTGTTTAGTTTGAACGCTAACGCTACGGACAATGCCATTTTTGTCGGGAAACGTTTGAATTACGCGACCCATGAGCCAATTGTTTCGGGGTGTGTTATCTGCGATTAAAACTATGTCCCCCACAGTCAGATTAGGAGATTTTTTGGTCCACCTTTGTTTTTGCTGGAGCAAAGGTAAGTACTCTTTTACCCACCGTGTCCAAAAGACGTCGGCCATGTATTGGACTTGTCTCCAGCGTTTTCGAGAGTAAAGCTCTTTTTTGTTTGTGAATGAGCCTGGAGGAAGGTTTATTTGCTGTTTTAGAAGAAGCAAATGGTTCGGTGTGAGAGCCTCCATGTCATTAGGATCGTCTGACGATTTTGTAAGTGGACGACTGTTAATAATGTTTTCTACTTCACACATGAAGGTAGTCAGCGTTTCATCTGTTAAAGTTTGGCCTTTACAGATAGCTGATAAGATTTTCCTAATGGATCTGATTTGTCTTTCCCACACACCTCCATGATGGGATGCACTTGGAGAGTTTAAAGATCCACTTGATGCTTTTCTGTGTTAAAGCATCTTCGATTTGACTGTTGTTCCATGATTTGATGGCTTCTCTCATTTCTCGTTCACCACCAACAAAGTTTGAACCATTGTCAGATCTAATTTCTTCTACTTGCCCTCTTCTTGCGATGAATCGTCGTAGAGCGAGTATAAAAGATGAAGTGTCAAGAGAGTTTGCGATTTCAATGTGTACGGCTCTTATTACAAGGCAAGTAAAAATGACACCGTATCTTTTATGTTCTGTTCTACCCTTTTTAATAATAAATGGGCCAAAATAGTCTACACCAACATAGGTGAATGGAGGTTTGTCTGGTGTCAATCTGTTTTTAGGAAGATCAGCCATTTTTTGTGTGCTGAGTTTTCCGCTTCTTTTGCGGCAATCAACACATTTGGATAAAACCTTGCGGACTGCTGAATTGGCTTTTATAATCCATAGATTTTCGCGCAGGGCAGACAGGACGTGTTCCCTGCCACTGTGACCAAATGTGTCGTGCATTTCTTGAATGATGAGAGGAACTATTTGGGAGCGATTTGGAAGGATAATTTGATGTTTTGCATCGTGTTTGAGAGGTGCAGCTTTGATGCGGCCACCAATTCTTAGTAAATTGTTTTCTAAGAAAGGGTCGAATTTTATTAAGCTACTGCAGTTGTTTAATGGCTTTTGTGCTTTCAGTTGGCTGATTTCGTTGGCAAAGTGTTTTGACTGAACAAAGGTAAAAATAAAGTCTTGTGCCTTTGTGAGCTCATCTGGAGACAAGCAAAGATTGTGTGCTGGGGCATTTTGTTTATTTGCAAGGTTAGTCAGTCTTAAAGTCAGAAATTTATGCTTACAACGGAAAAGCCAAGCAACGATTCTTTTCAGCTTGTACCAAGAAGAATACTTACCCAAAAGATCTTCCAGAAAGTGGGATTCGCTTTGGATTGCAAAACACGTTTGCTTTGGTTGTTTAATTTCTGGGTCATTGTCCACGACTTCGAGAAATTCTGGTTGCTTAGGCCATTGAGGATTGTGGTTTCCATAGAAATTCAGGGCCGTTTTTCCATGTATTCCAGGGACATCAGTAACGTTTTCGGCGTATTGATTCATGATCATGTCATCAACAGATCTTTTATAGTCCATGTAAAAATTAGCGTCCCTTTTAAACTTTCGTTTCAAGCAATTAATTCTTTGGAGAGCTTGAGATTTGTTAAAGGGTAATTTTAGGTCCGGATTTCGAACGGGCAAGTCGATTTGGTAGTGCGAGTCTTCCAAAAGTTTGATACTAGAGTTAACAGATTTCATGAATTGAGCTTGTTGGACAGATAATTCGGGTTTACAGTTAACAATCGAGTCAACAGCGTCAAAGCACATGTCGCACATTGGATGGGTAGAAGTTTTGGTAAAGAAATTTTTAGTTTTACTTTGATCCTGTTTGCTGTTAGGACAATTCACTAGCCAGCCAATGGCCGTTTTGATGGCATAATAGCCACCTTTTGCTTGGATTACTTCTTGTGGTTGGAGAACGTACGGATTGTCATTGCCAATAAGGAGTCCTACCTCTGCGTCAACATCGGGAATCGAGATGTTTGCAAATTCTGGAAAGTGTTTAGTGTCTTCTAGGGTAGGAATATCTGTATTTGAAACAGGAATTTGAAAAGTGGAGTAAAGAGAGCTTAGAGAAATGTATTTGTTTTCGTCAAAATCTGACATTTCGACATTTGTGACCACCTTTACCTTGTTACGTTTGCCAGTGTTGTTTAGCGTGGTGGTACAAATATTAGTTTCTTGACAGTCGGCAATTTGCAACTTTTCTATCAAATCATTTGTTATGAAAGATGTTGTACTTCCACTGTCCAAAAACGCTTGTGTAGTGATAGTTTGATTACTTCCTTGCAGGCGAACCTTTACTGGGATTATGGGAAGCAGACTGCGAGAATTTGTTCGTGTGTTGACAAACCCATTGCGTATTGCTTGTGTAGGTTGATTGATATTAATTTTTTGAGTTGTGTCTTTAGGTGTGATATTTGTGGTGATTTGTGTTGCATCTGGGGGATGCAAGAGAGTAGTGTGGCGTTCAGTGCATCCTAGTTTTATGCAAGGGTCCTTCCTTTTACATTGATATGCCCAGTGACCAGCATTTAAACAGCACTTGCAGAGTTTGTTGTCGATTACAAATTTAAGCCTTTGGTCAATATTCATCATTCGAAATTGTTTGCATTGATTGAGAAAATGTTTATCTCTGCACAGATGGCATGTCCTTTCATGGTTCGACGATTTTATTTGCGTTGCAAAGGTTACGCTGCTCCTACGTTTGGAGTTGGAATCATCGAATTGTTTTTTAGTAGATTTTAGAATATCGCATGCCAAATTGGTCGTTTCTCTCGTTTTGCGCGAGACGTACCGTGAGAGATCTGAAAGGCTTATTTCTTGATTTCTTTCATGCAAAATTACGTCAACTTCGCGTAACCAGCCAGAATACCAGCCACTTGGCAAGCGTCTTATTATTTTTGTTATGGTATCCATGTTGTCCATTTTCTGTAAGTAATTCATGCCAGACAAAGTACATATGCAGGAAGTTAGTTCCGAAGAGAACTTGATTAGAGAATCCTTGTTAGAATTTTGAAGAGATGGGCCGTTTATGACGGAATCAACACATGCGCGAGCTATTTGAAATTTTTGACCGAAGGTTTGTTGTAGCAAAGCTCTTGCTTTTGTGTAACCTTCGTGGGGAAGCATGTATTGACACCCTTTTACCAAAGTGTGCGCAGAGCCTTTGGTGTATTGCAACAGATAAAAAAGTTTACGTTTAGGCTCTGTGAAATTACAATCAATTAACGTATCAAATGCGTCTAGAAAACCACAGTATTCAGCAGAATTTCCATCAAAGATTGGGGGTTCTACAGACAACAGTGGGGACGGGTTGATAGTAATATTTGGAATTTGTTTCGAGTTTACTGATTGATTATTGTTTATTTGATTTAGTACAGGGGTCTGGGCATACGACGTACTCGGCTCATGTCTCACAAACGATTTATTTGTTACTGTTTGTGAAGGATTAATTTTGTTTGAAACGACAATAGATTCGTGAATGTTAGACCTGGCTTCTACGCCACTCAACGTTAATTGGGATAACATAGGATACACAGAATTATTGTTTACATTAGTTGCTAAATTCGATTGAAATTGTCCGTTTATATCAACATTGTCTTTAGACATTTTATAGCGCTCACCAGCATCTTCTTCCGATTCTTCCGAAAGTTGGGCAATTGTCTCTTGGAGCTCTGCCTTTAGTTTAGCTTCCTGGACTTGTTGCAGGAATTTTCTTTCTTGTTCTTCACGTAGCTGACTTTGTTTTAGGACCATTGTTTCAAATTCTGCCCTTGCTTTCGCTTGCTCTTGTTCCAACTCGCAGATCCTTTTTTGTGATTCCAATCGAGCTAATATTACCGCCTTCTTAATTTTAGCGCTCATTGTAGAGGAGCGGCTTTTGCTGGAAACTTTGCTGGTGCTGTCGCTTGGGTGCAGACTGCCATTTTCTGCTTGGTAGAGCATTTTTGATTGTGATCTTGTTGTCACCTTTGATGTTTGGGGTTCTGGATTTGTTGATTCTTCGGCATTTGATTTATCTGCCACGTCTGTCTCCTTTACAGAATTTGTTGCCATTTTCTTGACATTCAACTTCGCTCACTGTCAACAACGACGACTTTCTTGATTGAAATGTCTAAAAACTGAATGTAACGTCCGCTTTGTCTATTTGATTGCTACGTTACAGTGACGTATTTTGTTTGTCGTTGTTGACCTTTGCTCTATTTGAACTGTCTAGTCAGTTTCTTCTGTCTAGATTGCTTCCAACAACACGACACATGAATTTGAATTGGTTTTCACGTGTTCTTTTAATGTGCATTTTTAGACAATCTTTTAAACACAGGTAACTTTGAGATTTCTTAATTTGCGACCGTCCAGAGAAAAGCAATTTTGTATAATGAAACAAATCGATTTACAGTACAATTTACGAATTCCCTTTCTCAAGGATTGACAATTATTGAAAAACGAATAGGTCATAATGGTTGTATAATTCAATGAAAACTGACGTTGTATCGTCGACTAATAAGTTACTGATTTAACGAAAACAGACCACAGGTGCCAAACGCATATGCGAAAGAGGCCAAACAATATAAAAGAGAAACAAAAACAGGTGGCTTTTTTAGTACAGTGGTCGGCAAAAGAGAAAAAATCCAAATATTAACAAACGAGTCACAAATGAACGCAGAGGGCTTAACTTAAGAAAATTGGCAGTAACAGTTACAACATACAAGAAGTAGAATGTTCAATATTGAATCAAGCATTGTTCAACAGAAAAAAACTTAGACGGGACAATGCTATACAGACTCCATACAAATTCCTATTCAAATTCAAGATACAAATGTTTCCATAGTAGATACTAACGCATAGCATAAGCCCATCAACTCAGATGAACTACCAAGAACCAAGACCCGACAAAATTCTATCATCAACTGCTGAAGCTTCATTTTCATAAATAGAGCTGTCATACTTCAGCACTGATGACCGGGGATCAAACAGATTTTTCCAATTGTTGCAGCAGAGTTCTGATCCTCAAAATCGCTGACAAAAGTTGAAGTCCACATACGATTTCGCAGTTTGGTATAGATTGCAGAAACTCTCGCTCAACCAATGCATTGCTGATTTGTATACATTGTTAGTGTCAATTGAGCAACTTGTCTAAATTTATACTCCTCTACAGCATTTCTAAACTTGTACACCTTGGTACAAAAAGTAGCCTACAACAATCTATCATTGTTTTTTCATCATACAAGTAACACCAGTTTACATTCAGTAAATTTCTCCACTGACACTGATTCCCACTTTAATTTATAGCTTAGACACCAATAAAAGCTTCAAAAATTATGGCACTAAACCAAGATCATAACTATAATTTCCGATATTCGATACAAGTGCAATTTTGCTTTCGCTAGTCAGTCCTTCCGTTTTCCTGGATGAAAATGAATACAGCATTGCTGTAACAACAGTCAAAGCTGCTCATGGTCAGCGGTAAAATCAATCTTCATGCCGAATCAAAAAAATAACGTCATTTTTTCCGTAATAAACTGAAACTTTGCCAACATTTTCAAAGGCTCGTCGGATTCTACTAATTACTCAATTCTGCCAACTCAAAATTCTGCCAAATTCAAGCGCCTTATTGCGCCAAATAAGAGACTGAAAGTTGCCCAAAAAAGCGCAAGTCGCAAACCAACATTTTTTGGCACCAAGCCCAACTAAAAGTAGCCCAATTGCAGATAAATCGCCCCACAATATTAACTAGTGGATTTTTACTATGCCTGCAAAGCGGGATGATTCAGCCACCAGTAAAAAACCTTTGCCAAGCCATGCTTGGTCCCTGATAAATAAAGGAGCTTAAAGAGGTGGACTGCTTGGATGCAATCTAATTCGTACCCTCATTTCGTACCCTAAAAAAAATCGAGAAAAAAATTAAACAAAAGCCAAAATAGCATACGGATTGTAGTTTCCGCTTAACTCCAGCTTTAAAATTTTTGCGGAAACACCGATTAGCAACTTCAGCTTCGTGCTATTTTTTCTCTTGATCTTTTCAGGGTACGAAGTGAGGGTACAAATTAGGTTGCACCCGGACTGCTTTATAGGGATTTATTTGGATACTCAATTCTGCAAATGAAGATCAAAAGCTGACTAAACTTTTGGTGTGTGCACTGGAGTAATGCACTTTAGTTTAAGTTCCAAGATAAATCCATAAACCAACCAATAAGTTGCAAGAGCCAAGTAAACCAGCACAGCGAAAGGTTGCCCATGTAATCCCAATCTTTAAAAAAGGAAACCGAAGAACTCCTGCAAACTATCGTCCAGTGAGCCTCACAAGCTGTGTCTGTAAGTTAATGGAGTCATGCCTTTAAAAGAGAAGTCATCTGGCATTTCTGGGATGAGCGTGACCTTATTAAATCATCCCAATTTGGATTTATCCCACAATCCTCATGCACAACCCAACTTTTTAAATTTCTGGAGGATATCACATCTATTATTGATAAAGGTCAATGCGTTGATGTTGTGTATTTGGACTTTTCCAAAGCCTTCAATTCGGTTCCACACGAAAGACTAATGAGGAAACTATCGGCTTTGGGTATGAAAGGCAATGTTTATTCGTGGATACGTTCCTTCCTTTCTGGTAGGAGTGAAGTCGTTGTGGTGGATGGAGAGAAAAGTGATCCGAAACCAGGCCTCGAAATTCGTTTTTGTTGACGGCGGACAAATGTGTCCGTTCTGAGCAGCTATCTCGGCAGACAAATTAAGTCTCACGGAGGACACACCAGTTTTAGCGTCGATAGACCTTTTGCAGTACAAACCAACAGAGCGTGACATTGGAGTCGTGAACGACTAGCCGCTGTTTGCAATGCTGTGCGATAGGGTTAGTGGCGTAGTTTGCAGGCGAATAAATTGTTTAACGTTTGCTTGAGCTGTTGTTTTGTGGTCTTTTAGTATAATTTTCCAGAAAATAAAACTCTTTCAAGTTGTAAACTTAGGCTACAGAAGTGTTAACCTTCGACCAGTTCTTTACTGTATTGGAAGCGATCTTGCCCGGTAAAGATAGGAAGAATTTCCTGTATTATAGCCTACAGCTTCAAAAGCTAAGCATGGAAATCAAAATGTTGATGCAGAACTTAATGACGATGCTACTTTTGAAATACGTCAAAATGATACAGGAGCAATGCATCTAGGCTACATAGACTAGCGGTGGAAGATAAATTTTTCTTGGTGTTGATGAAGCTTCGCCTGGGTTTGTTTTATACAGACTTAGGCACAAGGTTTGGTATTAGTTCTGCATTCGTACTGTACACCGTATTTTTCATTCATATTTTTCATTACTTGAACTATAAAAGTACGAACACTGCAAAGACATTAGATTAGTGGGAGTTGATCCGAGAAATGGGGGTATTATGTTTATATCTCAGTTGTACACTGGTAATGTGAGTGACAAAGAAATATATCAGAGGAGTGGATTTTTCACATTTTGAAGCAGAAAATAGCTGCTAATGAACTGCACTTCAATGATGCTGTTATGGCCGTAAAAGGATTTCTTATGATATAGAGACAGATTTAGCCTACATGGTATTGGTCTACATTTGAATATCTCACCGTTCCTAGGTAGGCCTCAAATGAGTGATGACGAAGTGTTGCATACACAAAGTATTGCACGCCATCGTATTCATGTAGAGAGTGGGCCATAAAAAAAATTTGTCAATTTCACATCTTCGACAGGAAAATACCAGTGACTCTGCTTGGCATCACCAATGAAGTGTGGTTGGTTTGTTGCATATGTTATGCAGAATGAAAATAAAATGTTGCAAGACAAGGTACCACTAATGTGAATCAGTGGCGTACACAGGATTTTCTCAAGGGGGGGGCCATTGAGAGTAGCGTAGCCAAGAATTTTGAAAGGGGGGTTTTGACGACCGGCAGGCGAAGCCCGACGGCGTTTTCGCTTAAAACGACACCCAGCGACGGGGGGCCTCCCCCACAAAAATTTGAAAAATTACTTTGAATTTGGTGCATTCTGAGAGCGTTTTCAACAAAAATGTGGGTATGAATATTCCTGTAAAATGGTGCTGTCAGGTGGCATAGCAAAAGGATAAGATCATGTTTTCTTCGACATTTTTCGGAAATAAAGCTAAGTCTCTATGTTTTCTTGTTGTTAATTCCTGGCTGAGATGTTTGAATGTTTGGTATTGGCAAAACTCGCTCTTTTAATGCAGTTTTGTTTAAAATTAGGCTAGTTTTTTTTAGACTGAAAGCATCATTCCCAAGCATAAAGAGACTGAAAGCATCATTCTCAATATCGTGATGTCACACGCGTGCCAAGTGGGGTTGTAACCCTCCCCCCCCCCTGGCTATGCCACTGGCCATTGATATCCCAGACGTTTTCATGATATCCCAGTATGGTTTTAGTTTAGACTATATCCATTTCTCTCTCACTAATCACTATAATAGGCTTACAGAACACTATGCTACATTGGCATACCAGGCCAGGGGTGGGTGGGGTAGGTAGATTGGGCCATGTATTTCGTATTGGCTTAGTCTATAAAACAACATTGTTACAGTAATTGCTTTGACAGAGCAATGCAAAACATATTAAATGCCTTAATCTACGTCGTTAACTACTAAAACATTTTTAAGGGGGGGGGGGGCATGGCCCAATGCCTCCCCCCACCTGCGTACGCCACTGAACGTGTTCCCCTTACGACCATCAGCACTCTTGATAACGCACCATGGCCGATCGGTGCTGGTTAAGCATCGGCCGCCTTGGTTAGTGACGTCATTAAAATGTGTGACGTCATGCAAAAAAATGCAACTACTTTTAAGAAGGGTGCAAAAACGCGGAATAGAAGTAAAACCGGAAAGGATATTGATTTTTAAATAGTGAATAGTGCCTCCTAGCTTTCTCATTTCCGCTCGGATTTTAACAATTTTCCTATCGTTGGAAAGCATGATGCCTCATCTACCCGAATGGATTAAATGCCAGTGTAAAGTAGGCATTACATTTATGTAGCGCTAACTTTAACATTACTATATTGTGCCAATTCTTAGCAATTCAATTTTTACAATAAAAATATCAAACCAACACAAATTAAAAGAGTATGTCTTGGTTTACTCATATGTTAACTTTCACATTTATATCTAATCAACAAAACGAGCAATCGTTGTTCAAACGTAACCGCTCGACGAAGCTTTTTTCCAATGCATTTTTCAAGGCGATTCGATCGTGGTTCAGTATGAGCCGCCCACAGTTTGCTGTGATCGATGAATACTGCCTCCACCAAATATGCTGTAGTTTTCTCATTTCTGCTCGGATTCTAACAAGTTTTACTATCGTTGGATGGCATTATGCTTCATCTACCCGAATGGATTAATTGCCAATCTAAAGTAGGCATTATATTTATGTAGCGTTAACTTAAACTTTACTATTTTGTACCAATTCTCAGCAATTCATTTTTTACAATAAAAATACCAAACCAACACAAATTAAAAGACTATGTCTTGGTTTATTCATATGTTAACTTTCACATTTATATCTAATCCACAAAACGAGCAATCGTTGTTCAAACGTAACCGCTCGACGAAGCTTTTTTCCAATGCATTTTTCAAGGCGATTCGATCGTGGTTCAGTATGAACCGCCCACAGTTTGCTGTGATCGATGAATACTGCCTCCACCAAATATACTGTAGCTTTCCCATTTCTGCTCAGATTTTAACAATTGTACCATCGTTGGAAAGCACGATACTGCATCTATCCGAATTAATTGATTGCAAGTTTAAAGTAGGCATTATATTTATGTAGCACTAACTTAAACTTTACTATATTGCACCAATTTTCAGCAATTCAAGTTTTTTAAATAAAAATACCAAACTAACACAAATTAAAAGAGTATGTCTTGCTTTATTAACCTAACAAATTTCACGTTTATATGTTATCTACAAAACGAGAAATCGTTGTTCAAACGTAACCGCTCGACGAAGCTTTTTTCCAATGCATTTTTCAAGGCGATTCGATCGTGGATCAGTATGAGCCGCCCACAGTTTGCTGTAATAGATGAATACTGCCTCCACCAAATATGCTGTAGCTTTTCCGATTTGAGCAATTTTGCTATCGTTGGATGGCATTATGCTTCATCTACTCAAATGGATTAATTACCAATCTAAAGTAGGCATTATACTGTATTTATGTAGCGCTAACTTAAACTTTAATTTATTGCACCAATTCTTAGCAATTCATTTTTTACAATAAAAATACCAAACCAACACAAATTAAAAGAGTATGTCTTGGTTTATTCATATGTTAACTTTCACATTTATATCTAATCCACAAAACGAGCAATCGTTGTTCAAACGTAACCGCTCGACGAAGCTTTTTTTCCAATGCATTTTTCAAGGCGATTCGATCGTGGTTCAGTATGAGCCGCCCACAGTTTGCTGTGATCGATGAATACTGCCTCCACCAAATATGCTGTAGCTTTCTCATTTCTGCTCGGATTCTAACAATTTTACTATTGTTGGATGGCATTATGCTTCATCTACCCGAATGGATTAATTGCCAATCTAAAGTAGGCATTACATTTATGTAGCGCTAACTTAAACTTTACCATATTGCACCAATTCTCCGCAATTTATTTTTTACAATAAAAATACCAAACTAACACAAATTAAAAGAGTATGTCTTGGTTTATTCATATGTTAACTTTCACATTTATATCTAATCCACAAAACGAGCAATCGTTGTTCAAACGTAACCGCTCGACGAAGCTTTTTTCCAATGCATTTTTCAAGGCGATTCGATCGTGGTTCAGTATGAGCCGCCCACAGTTTGCTGTGATCGATGAATACTGCCTCCACCAAATATGTTGTAGCTTTCTCATTTCTGCTCGGATTTGAGCAATTTTACTATCGTTGGATGGCATTATGCTTCATCTACTCAAATGGATCAATTACCAATCTAAAGTAGGCATTATATTTATGTAGCGCTAACTTAAACTTTAATTTATTGCACCAAATTTTAGCAATTCATTTTTTACAATAAAAATACCAAACCAACACAAATTAAAAGAGTATGTCTTGGTTTATTCATATGTTAACTTTCACATTTATATCTAATCCACAAAACGAGCAATCGTTGTTCAAACGTAACCGCTCGACGAAGCTTTTTTCCAATGCATTTTTCAAGGCGATTCGATCGTGATTCAGTATGAGCCGCCCACAGTTTGCTGTGATCGATGAATACTGCCTCCACCAAATATGCTGTAGCTTTTCGGATTTGAGCAATTTTACTATCGTTGGATGGCATTATGCTTCATCTACTCAAATGGATTAATTACCAATCTAAAGTAGGCTACACATTTAGCCAAACGCAGCAGCACCACTTTTCAAGATTGAACAATAGAAACCCTTTAATGATGCAAAAATCAGTAGTCTTAACAGCATCAAATTTTACGTCTTGAAGCAGTCTAACATCGCCTATCTTAATACGAGTAGTAGAATGGGGTGACTTTGGTCCAGTTATGAGACACCGTTTACTTTAATTTTACAATGGTTCTGGAAGAAAACTTTAATTTACCCATATTGAGGACTATCAAGAGCCCTTCCATGTTACCAAGTTTGAAGTCATTTGGTCCATGCGTAGAGTTAAAAAAAAAAAAAAACTACAAGTGGTTTTCACTCCAGTGTTTTAAAAAAACTATAAGCAGTAATCTTTTTTCAAGACATGCTCATTGCCAACCCCAAAAAGGGGTGTCACTGGCCTCTTTCAGAGTTTTTAAAATACTTTCAACAATCAGCACTCGTGATTACGTATCAAATATCAAGTTAATCGAACGAAAATGTACCACTAATATATGGCCTGGCACCTGGTTTCCGTTTGTATTTCCTATAGGTATGTCAATTTTTGAAATATTAATCTGCACTCCATCAAGCCAAAATTGAAGAAAATGGATCACTAACACAGCTAATATTCTGTTATAAACGATAAAAAGTGGATTAACATCATACAAAAGTGGCCAAATCACACCATATTTTCTACATGTCAAGGGGTGACTATAGCCACCTAGGTGAAAGAAGCAAATGCCCAGCAGCCAAATTACATAATTAATACTGAACCTAGAGCTAAGACCTACTTTCTGTCAATGCTTGGCATACCCAGTATGGTCAGACACTGGCGTGCCAGGTAAAAGTTTGCAAAGTTATTTTTTGGTGTTATTTGGCGGCCATATTGGATCCTCCAGAGTGAACAACTGAATTCACATTTTTCTTAAAAAATTCTGAAAACACACAAAAGAGGATATTTAAAAACCTATGCAAATGACCAAAATATTGCAGAAATATTTTAAGTTGCTCAAGTTAACCAGTAACCTTTTTTTTGTTTGGTACAAAGTCACCCCTGATGGCCAATGTCAACCCATTTTACGGAATGATTTGTTCTTGATGAGAAACATCTGAAGTAGCATCTATCCATGATCGAAAAATGTTTGGAACTGCCTATTTCATCCAAAATTTTGTTAATTTTTTAAGTTGGTACACTATTGTTTTTGTGGCAAAAAGGGACTCCTTCAAACTTAAATAAACGAAAAACTACTCGTTTTTCCTTACAGTGCTTTGCTAGGGAAGAAAGTTGCCCGACTTCCCTCCCCCTCTCGGAGCACCTGCTCGGTACCCATGAGATTCGCGGGCCCCTAATCAAGCCACTTCTAACAAAAACGCACTTTGTATAAATATATGACTTAGTTTCTTCAATTTCCCGGACCTCTCGGAAGGGTTGCGGGACCCTCAAATCATCTCGGGTCCGAGTCCAAAAAATATACCTCCTTGTCAATGTACTGATTATATGTCTCGGCTTTTGTTGTATTGCATCTGTGATGTGTCATTGTCTGTACAGTGGGCTATGTTGTCGCAACGCGGTCAAGACAAAAGTGTTACAGTATAAATGTTATAATGGGACAAACTGATGTTTCTCATAGCTAGAGCAAGAGCAAGACGCTAGCCGTTTTGGTAACTTCTTCACTTCAAAGTACACGCAACACAATTCAAGTTTAAACTCTCTCTCCTCAGAATTGTTTAGAGAGTAGCCTATAGCATACCTATCCAAACAAACGAAACAATTTCTCTGTTATGGCTGTGAAAGCTTTGTCGTTTTTAAGTGTAAAATTCGCACAACATGGACTACTCTTTGTATTGTTGAGTAGCCCTAAAAAGGGCTGTTTTAGTAGCCCTAAAACGAGCTTTTGAATAGTCAGGAAACCAAACTTTCCTACGATGTCGTTTGAAATTTCAAACGACGCACCAGAACGTCGCGAGGTAGGCTACAGTTTGAGAATCACGGTAATACACAAATAAAGCACATCCTACTTTTAAATTTCGTAATTTATCAATCATGCTGCAAACTCGGAAACTTTTACGCACCCTCTGAAATCGATCTAAGACCCCTTGGGGTCCGCGGATTCCCGGCTGAGAACCACTGGCATAGATGACCTACCTGCAATGTACAACACAGTGGCGTAGCCAAGGGGGGGGAGGGGGGGTGGGGGTTACAACCCTCCCTTTGGCACGCGTGTGACGTCACGAGATTGAGAATAATGCTTTCAGTTTCTATGTCTCTAAAACAAAGTTTGTCTTATTTTAAACGAAACTGCATTAAAAGAGCGAGTTTTGCCAATATATCTAAGACTCCCAGAACCATTGCAAAATTAAACTAAGCGGTGTCTCATAACTGGACCAAAGTCAACCCATTCTACTACTCGTATTAAAATAGGCGATGTTAAACTGCTTCAAGACGTAGAATTTGATGCTGTTAAGACTACTGATTTTTGCATCATTAAAGGGTTTCTATTGTTTAATCTTGAAAAGTGGTGCTGCTGCGTTTGGCTAAATGTGTAGCCTACTATTTTTGCTTGACCAACTGAATCTTGACTTCAAAAACTGCGCAGGCCAAGCACATTGATCCAACATGTCTGGAATAATTAAAAATGTTCAAGCAAGACATAGTTAAAGGGAATTAGTAAACACTTTTTGCCTATTGTCTGCTTATGGATATCATTGGTTAAGTCTGTTTGGAGTTCATGGTGTTGTCCAAATGCAGAGGTGGGCAAAGTTACTTTCAAAAGTAACTGAGTTACAGTTACAGTTACTTGGCCAAAATAGTAACTGAGTTACCGTTACAGTTACCGATTTCAAAAATGTAACTAGTTACCGTTACTAGTTACAGTTACTAGTTACTTTCAGTTACTCATAAATCTCAACATAAACGCTGTAATCCAAATTTAAACAAACAATTATTTGCGGGAGGCGCATCCATTTTCCTCAACATTTATTAGATGTATCACGCACTCTGTGGTGCAAATTCTTTTCTAGTTACGCAGTTGCCTTTTCCTAATGTAATTTGTTTTCCGTCTGTCTGTTTTCCACACTACTGCTTATAATCGTTGCGTGTTTCTTGATGCTTATAGTCAGTTAGTTATAGTTACTTTCAAAAAGTTTAAATTTATTGCAATTTATACATATTTTCAGATTCCTAATGAGGGCTTAAGTTAAGCCGAAAATGTTTGACTGTTAAACTACTTGTAAATATGTAAAATATATTGTTGTAATGCTCAACCCTGTGGTATTGTAATTGTTGTGTTTTGCCTGTCTTTGGTACAAAAAAGCAAACTCTCTCCCGAAACTATATTCTCTTTAAATGCTCGAAACAAAGGAAATAATTTGTTTTCCCTGCTATGACCAGGCCCGGATTTAGGGGGAGGCAGAGGGTGCAAGTGCCCCGGGCCCCCCGACTTTTGAAGGGCCCCCCTACGCGGAAAAAATGGGATTTTGTGTTATTTTTTTCCTTTCAGCCTTTAAGGTTTCTGCAAAATACTGTGCAGTGCTGGATTACTTCTACTGTTGACATAGAAGTGCTTTTTGCACGGGGGCCTCCCGATTTAAAAGTGCCCCGGGCCACCCATCAGTCAAATCCGGTCCTGGCTATGACTCGAAGTTACAGACATCGACTTCCGATTTTGAATCGAGAAAACAATAATGTAATAAGGTTGCGAACAGTGAACGTAACACCGAGACTCCGGGTCCTAAATACTCCAAAACTACGGCTCCTGTACACCCCTGGCAGCTATAGGCTACGACAAGCATGAACTGAGCTATCAAGTGTTACCAAACATTTTTGCTAAACATTGCATAGAAAGTCACATATTGATCAGTCACCAAAAGTAATTAATATAGCCAAATCAGTTCTCAAAAAGCGCTAAAAAAGAGCCAAATCGCCAAACCATAAATATGAAGCCAAACGTCTTAAAAAATCGCCAGATTTCTGGATTTTGGCGATGAATTCGCCAATATGGCAATCCTGCTCCATAAGATCACAAAACAAGAGCGCCGCGCATGGGCAGTGCTGCTCCGATACAGCTGTGAGAAGAATGCATTATGGCGCAACGCGCAGCAAACACCCATAAAGCATGACACAAACATGTGCAGAGAAATGGACGGCAATTAGAAACAGAAATTTCAATACAAAAGTAACTTGTAACTGTAACTGTTGAAAAAGTGCTAAAATAGGAACTAGTTACCGCGTTTCGTTACTTTTGGAAAATAGTAACGAAGTTACCGTTACAGTTACTCAAAAAGTAACTAGTTCCAGTAACTAGTTACTTTTGTAACTAGTTACTGCCCACCTCTGTCCAAATGTCATATCACTTTTGGAGTAATTGATATTATAATAGTAAAATTTAAATTAGCGTTAGATAAATGTACTGTATACCTTGGACATGGAACCAATTAATTCGGATAGATGCAGTATCGTGCTTTCCAACGATGGTAAAATTGTTAAAATCCGAACAGAAATGAGAAAGCTACAACATATTTGGTGGAGGCAGTATTAATCGATCACAGCAAACTGTGGGCGGCTCATACTGAACCACGATCGAATCGCCTTGAAAAATGCATTGGAAAAAAGCTTCGTCGAGCGGTTACGTTTGAACAACGATTGCTCGTTTTGTTGATTAGATATAAATGTGAAAGTTAACATTTGAAAAAACCAAGACATACTCTTTTAATTTGTGTTAGTTTGGTATTTTTATTGTAAAAAATGAATTGCTAAAAATTGGTGCAATATAGTAAAGTTTAAGTTAGCGCTAGATCAATATAATGCATACTTTAAACTTGCAACTAATTAAATCGGATAGATGCGGTATCGTGCTTTCCAACTATGGTAAAATTGTTAGAATCCGAGCAGAAATGAGAAAGCTACAACACATTTGGTGGAGGCAGTATTCATCGATCACAGCAAACTGTGGGCGGCTCATACTGAACCACGATCGAATCGCCTTGAAAAATGCATTGGAAAAAAGCTTCGTCGAGCGGTTACGTTTGAACAACGATTTCTTGTTTTGTAGATAACATATAAAAGTGAAATTTGTTAGGTTAATAAAGCAAGACATACTCTTTTAATTTGTGTTGGTTTGATATTTTTATTTAAAAAATTGAACTGCTGAGAATTGGTACAAAATAGTAAAGTTTAAGTTAGTGCTAGATCAATATAATGCATACTTACTTTAAACTTGCAACCAATTAAATCGGATAGATGCAGTATCGTGCTTTCCAACGATGGTAAAATTTCTCAAATCCGCGCAGAAATGAGAAAGCTACAACACATTTGGTGGAGGCAGTATTCATCGATCACAGCAAACTGTGGGCGGCTTATACTGAACCACGATCGAATCGCCTTGAAAAATGCATTGGAAAAAAGCTTCGTCGAGCGGTTACGTTTGAACAACGATTGCTCGTTTTGTTGATTAGATATAAATGTGAAAGTTAACATATGAATAAAGCAAAATTGTTAAAATCCGAGCAAAAATGAGAAAGCTAGGAGGCACTATTCACTACAAATATTTAAAAATCAATATCCTTTCCGCTTTTACTTCTATTCCGCGTTTTTGCACCCTTCCTAAAAGTAGTTGCGTTTTTTGCATGACGTCACACATTTTAATGACGTCACTGACCAAGGCGGCCGATGCTTAACCAGCACCGGCCGATCTTCATAGCAACTGTCCATACAAATCTTCAATATTTCAGCTAAAGTTATGTAGGCTAATAAAGTTATAGCCTATATATGTTTATTTGTTTTGTAACATTTTTTATTTTTTTATTTCCCCTTTATATCTTAAATTTTTCTGAAGGTGTTGCGACCGTGCCAAATTTTTTTCAACTCAATAACTTACTTCGATCATAAGCACGTTTTAACGTTCGCGTTTTGTCGCTTCTACCTTTTTCTTGACCTTTGCTATGTTGATGTGTATTGTTTTGATATGATGGTCAGAAATAAAAAAACAACTGAACTGAACTGAACGTGATCCATAACTCCCGGTCAAAATGCACACGCTCCACATTGGCCGTCCTAAATTGCCTTTCCTAGTCTGTTAGCCAACACTATGATTAAAACGAACAAGAACAGAAGTTCAGGCTACCGATAACCTACAACAATTCATAAACACAAAAAATTTACTTTCACCTGCCAGCGACCTCACGCTTGCTTGCAACAACAACAAGAAACGCCTTCTAAACCTTAGAAAACCAGCGATTCTTATTTAACCCTCGGACTCCGCGTAACTCAAACGTCACGCTCTGGTGATTTTGAATGTGCAAAAGGTCTATTGTCATGCTCAATCACTTATCTTGTTAATTCTTCATCATTTGAGAACTATAGCTACGGTTTAATAATAATAATAATAACAATATTTATATAGCGCCACATCCACAGTCAAACTATGCTCCTGGGCGCTGTACATGACAATGGTGATAATTAATACGGTAATTTCAGTCATAATGTTTCTGGGAAAGTTTCTGGGAATAATTGTAAACGAGCATTTGTCATGGAAATCTCATATGGAAATCTTGCTTCAAAAAATAAGATCAACACTCTGCGTGACAAAAAAAATTAAGCCTTTCCTAAACAAACAAGCACTTCTCTCCATTTACCATTCTCTAGTTGAGAGTCAGATATTAAGTTATATTGTATCTCAACGTGGTATCATGAAAACAAAACTACATTGCAAAAGCTACAACGTACATGCAATAACTTTCTTCGTACTGTATTTGACATTGGCCGCAGAGAAAGCATAAAAGGTGTAATGGAACTCAATAATTTAAAATCAATTAACCACATGAAAACTACAGAGATTGCAACTTTCATGTTTAACTATTCAAAAAAGTTGCTTCCCACAACATTCAATGATATACTTATGTGTAAACAATCAAGTAGCCTAACAACAAGAAGTAATTTTCCTTATATTCCGATATATTGCAGAATTAACACTTGCAAACAATCAATACGGTACATTGGGCCAACAGTTTAGAACAAGCTTCCAACTACTATAAGAAATGAATGTAAAACTGTAAAAGGCTTTAAATCAAAAATAAACAAGCTAAATCTTCCTTGAAATAATCCCATCTAAGTATTGCATCATGCACCAAACATACTAATATTTTTTCTTTTTTTTTTTTTTTATTGCCCAGCAATGATTAGCCAATGTGTGTAGATTTATTAGCAAAATAGTAAGATTGTAAGTACTCCTACTGGCCTTCTGGTTCTTGTGTTTTTTTGTCCACAGAAGTTCTACAGAGTCTGCAGAAGTTTTTTCATCCTTTTTGACCAATCTCCATCTTTCGGTGAAGCGGTGGCCATGTGCTCCAACCAGTTGTTTTATTTCAATATCTTGGACTGGATCGTCATGCTATTGTCTGATTGCTTATCTATTTTTTTAACGTAATATGCCAAATTGGATATTTTTTGTCACTTTAATATGGTTTAACGTGTAAAACATACGGTAACCCAAATTTATCATATTACTGGGACATACCACTACTACATCCCAGCTGGCGATGACTGTCATTTTTGCATTAATTCAACGTTAGCCAACGTTGGATCGGTGTGGAAGTGGCGAGTTTAGCTGACAGGGGTCTAAAATTATCGCTTTATCAACGCAACTTTTATCAAAGCACGCTTGATATCTTTAAGACATAACTTCCCTGGGTATAATTGAATTTCCGCAAGATGATGATGTTGTTTTTTGCTAGTTTGATTTATTTGTTTTTTGTCACTCTTTCATGTCGTCAAGTTATAGCCTATCTATTTTGTGAGTCGTGCAAGGCCTGGTGCGTTGCGCTTGAAATGGCTTTGCCCGTGGTAGGATTTCTTTGTGGGGTTTTCTTTGCCTGCCTTGCTCTTTGCTATGAGCTAAACGCATCAAGACGTGTTCCCCTTACGACCATCAGCACTCTTGATAACGCACCATGGCCGATCTTCATAGCAACTGTCCATAAAAATCTTCAATATATCAGCTAAAGTTATGTAGGCTAATAAAGTTATAGCCTATATATGTTTATTTGTTTTGTAACATTTTTTATTTTTTTATTTTCCCTTTATATCTTAAATTTTTCTGAAGGTGTTGCGACAGTGCCAAATTTTTTTCAACTCAATAACTTACTTCGATCACAAGCACGTTTTAACGTTCGCGTTTTGTCGCTCCTACCTTTTTCTTGACCTTTGCTATGTTGACGTGTATTGTTTTGATATGATGGTCAGAAATAAAAAAACAACTGAACTGAACTGTTTATTGAAATAGAACGTTTTCAAGCTAGCTTTGAATTCATTTAAATTTTCTGCTTCTTTCACACAAATAGGCAAACAGTTCCAGCAACTGGCAGCAACAACTGGGAAGGTACGATTTCCATATTGTGTCTTATATAAAGGGTTGCACAAGAGCAATTGATGTTGAGAACGCAAAGTTCTGGCAGGTTTATAATGAACAAGCAAAGTGTCCAGATAGTTCGGAGCAAAACCATGGAAAACTTTATAAATTAATAGACATATTTTGAAGCGAATACGATACAATACTGGAAGCCAATGCAGGGATTTTAGTATAGGAGTGATATGCTCACGTTGACGTGTTAAAGTAATTAGCCGAGCAGCAGCATTCTGAACTCTTTGAAGACGCAAAATAGTACAATATGGAATGTTATTTAACAATGAATTTGAATAATCAAGCCTGGATGTCACAAGCGCATGAGTTAAAGTTTTACAAGCATCAACATTAATAAACTGTCTGATGGAACCAATATTTCTAAGATGAAAAAAGCAAGATTTCACAGTGGAACTGACAAAGTTTTCTAAACACAAATGTTGATTTAATGTTACACCAAGCAATTTAATTGAGTTAGAAGAAGAAAGATTGATATTACTCAGGGTAAGGGTCATGTCATTAAACTTTGAAATACACCGTTTCGGAGAAAATACAATAAACTCACATTTTTCTTGATTCAGTTTCAACATATTGTAAGACATCCAATTTGAGATATCAACCATACATTTTTGGAATTTTGACTTAATACAACACAATGAATCTTCATCAGCAACACGCAAATACAATTGTATATCATCAGCATATGAGTGGTATGAAAGCCCATGTCGCTTTATGATGTCAAACAGAGGTTTAGAAGGCTTTTTAAAATTTCAGCGTAGTTACTCTGAAAAAAAAATTATCAAACCAACGACGTGGGCTTGAAGAGTCAAAGCGCCGTGTAGCTGCTTAATACGCCGCATAACTGATTAACTTCCACCGAACGAGGTCGTGTGGCTTCTTGCGTCACAATGTTCTGGGCACGAGTCGGAAAACTTCTACAGAATCTACACCAGTGGTTCCCAACCTGGGGTTCGCGGACCCCTTGGGGTCCGTGAGAAAGCATTTGGGAGTCCGTGATCATCTTGATGAATTTTAGAAAAAAAAAACTTTGTTCTATATGCATGGATGGAGCACCAGCCATGCTCGGGAACAAACCCGGATTTGCTGCTTTAGTAAAAAACGAAGCTCCTCGCGTGGTTGTTACCAGAGGTGGGCAGTAACTAGTTACAAAAGTAACTAAATACTGTAACTAGTTACTTTTTGAGTAACTGTAACGGTAACTTCGTTACTATTTTCCAAAAGTAACGAAACGCGGTAACTAGTTCCTATTTTAGCACTTTTTCAGCAGTTACAGTTACAAGTTACTTTTGTATTGAAATTTCTGTTTCTAATTGCCGTCCATTTCTCTGCACATGTTTGTGTCATGCTTTATGCGTGTTTGCTGCGCGTTGCGCAATAATGCATTCTTCTGCTGTATCGGAGCAGCACTGCTTATACGCGGCGCTCTTGTTTTGTGATCTTATGGAGCAGGATTGCCATATTGGCGAATTCATCGCCAAAATCCAGAAATCTGGCGATTTTTTAAGACGTTTGGCTTCATATTTATGGTTTGGCGATTTGGCTCTTTTTTGGCGATTTTTGAGAACCGATTTGGCTAAATTAATTGCTTTTGGTGATTGATCAATATGTGACTTTCTATGCAATGTTTAGCAAAAGTGTTTGGCAACACTTGATAGCTCAGTTCATGCTTGTCGTATAGCTGCCAGAGGTGTACAGGAGCCGTAGTTTTGGAGTATTTAGGACCCGGAGTCTCGGTGTTACGTTCACTGTTCGCAACCTTATTACATCATTGCTTTCTCTATTCAAAATCGGAAGTCTATGTCTACGTAACTTCGAGTCATAGCAGGGAAAACAAATATTTCCTTTGTTTCGAGCATTTAAAGAGAATATATTTTCGGGAGAGAGTTTGCTTTTTTGTACCAAAGACAGGCAAAACACAACAATACCACAGGGTTGAGCATTACAACAAAATATTTTACATATTTACAAGTAGTTTAACAGTCAAACGTTTTCGGCTTAACTTAAGCCCTCATCAGGAATCTGAAAATATGTATAAATTGCAATAAATTTAAACTTTTTGAAAGTAACTAACTAACTGACTATAAGCATCAAGAAACACGCAACGGTTATAAGCAATAGTGTGGAAAACAGACAGACGGAAAACAAATTACATTAGGAAAAGGCAACTGCGTAACTAGAAAAGAATTTGCACCACAGTGTGCGTGATACATCTAATAAATGTTGAAGAGAATGGATGCGCCTCCCGCAAATAATTGTTTGTTTAAATTTGGATTACAGCGTTTATGTTGAGATTTATGAGTAACTGAAAGCAAGCCCGCAATCAGGGGGGCATTGGGGGCATTTGCCCCCCCCGAAATGGGAGCATTTGCCCACATTAGCCTACAGATGTTGTATTTTATTTGTAATCGACTGAACACATTACTGTATTATCGTAATTTTCTTCCTTGGGTAGTCATAGCTAAATGAGAAAAAGTTACAAAGGCTAGTTTCCTTTAATGCTGTACTAAACAAAAACGTGATTGACATAAGTTATGACCACTGAACCGTAACATGGTAGTGCCACACACTCTTGTCCCTTATCAATGGGCGTGGACATTAACATAAAAATGTCACAATGCATCATTTTAATGTTTGTTTTTTGATAAAAATTAAATGCCCCCCCCGAAAATATTTGCTGGTTGCGGGCCTGACTGAAAGTAACTAGTAACTGTAACTAGTAACTGTAACTATTAACTGTAACTAGTAACTGTAACTAGTAACTGTAACTAGTAACTGTAACTAGTAACTGTAACTAGTAACTGTAACTAGTAACTGTAACTAGTAACTGTAACTAGTAACTGTAACTAGTTACATTTTTGAAATCGGTAACTGTAACGGTAACTCAGTTACTATTTTGGCCAAGTAACTGTAACTGTAACTCAGTTACTTTTGAAAGTAACTTTGCCCACCTCTGGTTGTTACCCATTGCTTCTTGCACAGGTATAGCCTACGCCTTAGCAGCAAAAACTTTACTAGCAAGTCAAAGAAATTCTGACGAATTGCGTGAAAGTCGTTAATTTCATCAAAATCAGAGCTGTAAACCACCGTACTTTTAAAGCGCTCTGTCAAGGAGTAGGGTCAGATTACGGAGTACTTTTGTATCATTCTGAGGCACGTTGGTTATCTAGAGAAGTTTAAAACGACTGCAGCAACTAAAAAAATGAGGTATCAACTCTTTTGAAAGAAAAAGGAAGTCTCCTCTCAAAATTGTTCGAGCGTAAAAGTTTTTTATACGGCATAGCCTACTTAGCCGATATTTTCGGTCATATTAACAATGTTAATCGTGGCATTCAAGGACCAGGTGTGACAATAATTGATGCAGCTGAAAAACTGAAAGCGTTTTTAGCCAAGTTGCCGGTTTGGAAACGCAGATTGGAAGCAGGTAATTATGCTAACTTTCCAATGTTAGAAGATCTTATCTTGATGGATGAAATTCAAAGAGAATGTACTCTTTTGATCTTTATGAGAGAAAAGTTTTGAGCACACTTGAAACCCTGCATATCTTATTTCAACGTTATTTTAATTTAGAACACCTGCCGAACGAAGTTGAAACATGGATTCGAAATCCTTTTCTTTTGACTTGAGCAACATTAGCGATGACGATCTCAGTAAAGATGACCTAATTGATTTGAGATCAAAAGAGTTATTACGCATTGAGTTTCATTCAAAAACTGTGGAAGAATTTTGGTGCTCACAACTGCAAACCTACCCATTCTTGGCAAAGCAAGCGATTATTGTTTTGTTACCACTCATAACCACTTAACCTTTGCGAGGCAGGATTCTCAGCTCTTGTTGCAATAAAAACAACATCGAAATCGCCATATGGACAGTGGACGTTGAAGATGACATGCGTGTTGCATTGTCAAAAACTCAACCACAGTTAAGTCGTTTAATTCAGGAAAGGCAACAACAACCATCTCATTAAATTTGCTTACGTTGAAAAAGTTTCGGCATGGCACTTTGGGCACCTTAATATTCAAACACTGCTGACATTTCTTGAACAATCCATTCATTTTCTTATTTAAGCAACTGTTTAACCTGATATTTGCCGCAGGAGTCACAGTGGCAATGCAATATGACACGGTAGGCTACAGTAGTTGAGTAGCATAATTATTACAATAGTCAATAGTAGGCTATGTTAATTGAACTGACATGTGTGAAAATAAATTTCTTTGCAATAGTCAATAGTGTGTTAATTGAGTTTCCGGCAAAATTTAGGTAGGGGTCCGCAGAATTAATAATTTGTCTAAAGGGGTCCGTGACAACAAAAAGGTTGGGAACCACTGATCTACATCAACGCTACTATTTTCTGCTGTGCAAAGTTTCACCAGGCTTTATTTCAGGTTTATTTTTGCGTCTCATGTGAGCGAAAGTGAATTTGCCCTGGGCCTTTTCTTACTGTAATACCAAAACTTAACAAATTTTGTATCCAACATTGCCTTTTCAATATTACTCGAGATCAAAGCCAGACATTGTGATGTAAGACTTGAACTAAGTTGTGCGTGATTAGTGCGGAAGTACCCCTACTCCCGTCGATTCTTAGCGAAGAATTCACCTTTGTTACGCTGATTCAATATCATCAACCGTTGAAGCGACGTAAAAACCGAAAGTTTTCCTGCTTGAAGGGAGGCTAAGGAATACAGTATTCACATTTTCTAGATGCGCGCTAGAATGCGCGGGAAATTATATTCTTGTAACAACTGTTCGACTGTTCGTGCTATGCAATGATGATTTGGATCGCTAGTTCCAGTGTTATATCTCGGCGGACAAATATGCAGTGTTGTACGCGTCATTGAAATAATTTGACGGCGTCAGCGTCAGCGCAAATTGCCTAAAAACTTTACGGCGTAAAGGACTGCGTAAGCTCTTAAAGAAATTGACGGCGTCAGCGTCAGCGCTAATTTCTAGCGCTATTTTTTGCCAGCGTCTCATAAAACGCAAATATTTCAACCAAGTTCAGGCTAACAATAGCTATAAATTAAGAGCAGGTATTATGTTTTGAGACTGTATTGTAATTAGCTGCTCAGCCTATTAGTTATTTCCTTGCAGAAAAACAAGCATTTCAAAACGTTTGTCTGACAATCTGCTGCGTTTGGGACGCATATTCAGGGGCGCCGAAGCAATTTTTGACTGGAGGGGCAGGAGTATGAAATAAGGGCACTTTTGTTGCTGAAAGGCCAATTTTTTTTTTTAAGTTTTAAGATATAGCGATAATGCTCATCTATCAGCTCATTATCGAGTAATGATACAAGTATCCGCTATACAAAGACCAATGGCACGGAAAAGCATCATGCTATTTTTAACTTACTGTGATGGAGAATTTTGTGTCGTGAATATTATTTTGAGGCAAAAATAGAACATTATAATTAGGCTAAAAGCGAATAGCATAAATTGTTATATTGCAAAGTGTGCAGTAGCTTACATGACCTTAAAAGAGCACCATTGCCCCCTCTTCCCTCCCCATCCACAGAAATTTGAGGGCAGGGGGTTATCCTCTCCCCCTGCTCCACCCCCGGTTCCGGCGCCCTGCGCATATTGTCCTTTCCAAGTGAAAACATGCGTTCCACACCAGCGCTGGTTGGTATTGGTGTGTTGTATTTCAAAAACAAGTTGAAAACGTTTAGTCGGAAAGGTATCACTGTTCCAAGCGTGCTGTGATAGTTTAGCATGTATAAATCTTTTAACGAGGTCCACTGCACCAACACCGCTCTTTTCAAGGGCATAGAGCTCTTGAAATAAAGTATATTCAACGTCCGCGATGCCATTCATTGATTTTTCGCTTTCTGTCTCTGATCCCTCGTTCTCAACACATGGGTGATCACCATTTGGCGAACTTCTTCCGCATGTATTCCAGGAAGCCATTCCAACCAACGCAAAAACTGGTAATTCGGATGAGTCGCGCTGGCCAGAATACATTGTGAAACTCTTATTGTGAAACGAGATTTTCCATGAAAACATCAGATTAACATCAGATTGGTAACGTGGCTTTTGTTATTGCTGGCCTTTATGACGTATTCTCGAGCAGTGTTTGCACGTTTTGGTCATTTTGAAAAAAATGAAAATAAATGAAACTCTGGACTTTGGGCCTTGCCAGTGCCATTGAAAACAAATTTTTTTCGATAATTGTTTTTGAAATGTATTCTTGAATGTTCAATTTACTCATTTTAATGCTTAATTCCGGTTTGAAATTTTCCTTTAGTATGCCTTTAAGACTACAGTACTGTACCTAATTTCAAAGTTTGAGAAACTTTTCAGGTCTTGAATTTGCTAAAGTTTTAATCGCCCTTATTGCAAGTGTTAATAACATTGTACGCACGTTTTTTTTTTGTAAAACAGAGAGAAACTGAGAAAAAAAGAGCAGTATAGGCTATGCATGCATTTTTTTTTAATTTATCGTATCCTTGCTTTTGATTATTTTTTTCTAAATTCGTGCGGCGGTCATACTGAGCCGGTTTCCTGTAATTTTTGCCTTGCTGAGTCTTTTATGCCATCACTTTTTTTTTAATGCTTTTAAGACTCTCAAAGCAAAAGTTTAGGAAACTTGTCAGCTTTTAGATTTCTTCTTTGTGTCATAAAGTTTAATTCCCCTTGCACTTGCAAGTGTTTATTGTAATTGTAGTAGCCCAGCAAACATCACAGTATTGGGCCGATACTGGCCCAGTATTGGATTGTACAGGCAACTTGTATTGGCCCAGTACCGGCGCCAATACCGGCCCAGTAGATTCGTGCACATCGTTAACGCGTTGGGCCAATACTGTCTTTGTACCGGTGACTGTACGGTGCCTGTACACAGCCAATACTGGCCCAGTACAGTCTTTGTACCGGTGACTGTGCAGTGTGCATAGCCAATACAGGCCCAGTAGCCTACAGTCTTTGTACGGTGACTGTACACAGCCAATACTAGCTCAGTACAGTCTTTGTACCGGTGACTGTACCCAGCCAATACTGTCTTTGTACTGGTGACCATATCGTGCCTGTAAACAGATTATCTGCTACTACCTTAACTGTATCGAAACTATCGCGCCGCTCTGATGCAATGCTACGCTACAACACCAATAGGTAGGCTACTGATATGTATTGCTCGGTAACTTAAACTGTTCTGCTGACATCCAGGGATAGCACACTGTCTTTAGGAATACTTCGACAGGTTTTGCAACACAACTTATTTACCACTTGCATCTTTTATTATTATCAGTACAATCAACTGTTGGCCACCGCGGCTTCAACCCGATGTCTTCTTCCGCCTTGGCGATCAGGTCAGTTTCGCATCCAGGTGCTGGCTGCTTTCTCTACCTCTTTTTTGGTAACTGAGGTCAGCAGCGGGTTTTGTAGAACAGCTCCTAAAACAAAGATGAACAAATTGTCCACAAAACATAACTGCAACATTAAAATATGTTACGTGCATATTATCTTACCATTTTAAAATTAATCTACCGCAAAGCAGTAAACAATTCGTTAAATACGCATCACTATCCTGTACCAATTGCCGGTTGTGACGACAGACTAATTTATTATGCTCAATTTGACATTCTTACATACCACTACAATTTTTTGTGTTTTTAAACTTTATACCATGCTTATTTCTTTATGTTTTTGCTGTTAGATTTCACCTTACAGTTTAATACGGAAGCAAAAACTTTGAACGTTACTTGACTTACTCTTTATGACAATTGACATCCGCAATGTTCTTCACAAAACATAGCGCCTTCTTCCGTGGCAAACCGGCATCCCCCTTCCATCCACCTTTTCCCGACACCCGACTAATTATACTTCTGACACAATGTATTTGAAATGGTGCTCTTCATCACTCGCCAGCTGCATTCTTTCACTGACGAGCCACCCACCACAAAAAGGCGAAAAATCTGAAACATGATGGGCTACTAGGCGAGATGACTGGAATTTTGAATGGCTTTGGAGTCGCAGATGCGTTAGGTTTTAGTGTTGCAGTTGAGAATTTGGTGAGAGAGAAGGCGATGCGTTATATAAACGTAAGACGACGTGACTTAACAGAAGGGCTTGGTTTGATTTGAAAACAGAAGAGACAAAGGTCTGGAGTTAATCCTTTGCTAAAAGGATTATGATGTCACTCTAAAAGCAAAAATTTGCAATGTGTGTTAAACTGACAACCACAAACACTGGCGATTCACGTAAAACTACGGTAGTTTGACGTTGGATATAGCAATTGTGGTAGGCGAATTGACTTTTTGCTTGTGACTCTTATAAAACTAGGCTCATCTGAGTGGAAGCAAATTTATGGATTGATTTCTGGGCAAAAGATTTCAGCACCACTTATTAAATACAACACGATCAACAGAGTCCAAAAAGATAATCTTGTTTTCGTTTCAAAATCGTATTTAATTTTGTTAGTTTTTTACTAGATAAATGTTACAAAGAATGTTGAAAATTTGCGATGTAAGCCATTTCAACAATCACAATAGCTGTAGAGTTTTGGTGGTTAACGTTGAATATGACTAATGAATGTTGCAAATTTTTAACAATTAGTTTGGGTATGAAACACGAAAAACTTAAAGTGCCTCTGACAGGTAAATAAATTCGCTAAATTTACCTAACATACCAAAAAGATGACACTAACAAACTTCCCTGACCAGCAAATCGTAAAAAATATCAACAGGCTACTAAGTTAAACGCTTGCAAACTTTCGTTGACATCGGCGAATCTGGCACTCATTTAATTGCGAAAATAAAAATGGCAACACCGCTGTGACGTCACAGTAAGCGGGAAGGATACATTCTTTCTCTGTGATGACTTGGTGAAGTATGGTACGGCTATTGCAAAACGTGAATGTGTGGGGCTCTGTTGGTCTAAAGCATGTGCAAATTAAGAATTAGCGAAATGAAAAAGTGAACTTATTATTACTATCAGGTTTCGATCAAATAGGTTGAGTTTACTTTTATCAAACAGCATCTCAATTCAATAGGGCTACAATTTTCATACTTTTTTATTTGTCCTAATCTGGCTATAGCCATTTGCAGTGTAACAACAGTATCTCACAAACAGCACCTTTAAAGGGGTATTAAAGGAAAAACCTGACTTGGCGATTTTCCACGTTCTTTGTGTTTAACATGCTACCATAAAACGATTTTCAATAAAATTTTGCCCCATTGCGGTCTGACCACCATTGTGCGCGTGCTTTTGTCAGAGCTTTCAAAACGAGATTGGCCTGAGCAACGAAGCGTGCGACTGTAAAAAACGTCATAAAGTCTACGTCATAAAGTCTAGCAATCAACCGATCACGCAATAATTGTTACTGCGGCGATTTGACTGTAGGCTATGTATGTATTTACATCAAAACAGCACATTTTAACATCAAAACAGCAGACAGTTTGCTCAAAACATCAGATTGGTAACGTGGCTTTTGTTATTGCTGGACTTTATGACGTATTCTTGAGCTGTGTTTGCACGTTTTGGTCATTTTGAAAAAAATGAAAATAAATGAAACACTGGACTTTGGGCCTTGCCAGCGCCATTAAAAACAAATTTTTTTCGGTAATTGTTTTTGAAATGTATTCTTGAATGTTCAGTTTACTCATTTTAATGCTTAATTCCGGTTTGAAATTTTCCTTTAGTATGCCTTTAACTTATGGTTGAGGTAATGCCTACAAATTGCTGCTTATGTGACATTGTCAGTGACAAAGACCGTGTGCTTTCTTTTCCCACTTTCCCACAAAACAAGGTAGGCTACTGAGAAGAAAATGATCAAAGTTTTCTTCAAGTGTTCGAAAGTGGGATGGGCCGTACAAAACTAGTCGTATATGTTCACTTCACTGAAGATGATTTTGTTAATAGGCCTACCACTCAAGTAAAAATGCCTACAGGCATGTGTTGGAGTGTATAGGCTACTACAAGGTGATGCTCTCGGAACCAACAATCGGATTGTGATGCCGTCATGCATTGTTTGGCGAATCCGAAACAATTTTCCAGATCCAGATGGCCGTTACACAGGATTTCAATGGCCAACTGAAGGCACATTATGAGAGAGAGAGAGAACTTTTATTTATTTTTGAATAGTGATGATGAATTAAATATGAATGATGATTCGTACGATTTCTTCATTTTTCACTTAAAGTATACTTTAGGTTTTGTAGGAACGTATCCAGTACAGTTTTATTAAACTGCAAAAAACAATAAATCTTCGAAAAAAGCAACCGCTTGTACCACCGACCTAAACTCTGACCAAACTATGATCTAGGGTTGCCAGAGGTTAATATAAAAAAGACCCCAAGCTTATGCAAAAAGTAGCCCAATTTTTTTGGGGGGTTCTAAAATAGAGCCCAAACAAAGAAATAGGCTATTATACAAAATTCTTCAAGAACGCTTGATCATCAGTCCCAAATTATAAGTGTTTTTCCAGTTCTTCACATCTTTCAGACAGATTGGCAACCATGCATTCACTCAACTGTTTGTTAAAATAACTACAAACAAGTACCGGTTCCACACCAAGCAACACAAAAAATGATTTAATTGCTTTTCGTGATGAGCTAACGCATCAAGAGTGTTCCCCTCAAGACCATCAACAGTTTTGATAACCCACCTTGGTCGATTAACGTAGAAACTATCTTTTTTTTACTCATATAAATTGTTAAAAAAAATTTCACTAGCCTTTCTTTTCTCATCTTTCTACATTTGTAAAAACTTTATTAAGGTGTTGCGACCATGCCATAATTGATTGTCCTGCTTTGGCGTCATGCACGTTATAGCGTCCGTGTTTTGTTGCTTCTACCCTTTTCTAGACCCTTGCTATGTTTGAAATATATTGTTTTTCGTTGTGATCGTCAGAAATAAAAACAAGCTGAACTGATGTCCACTGCATTTTCATGAAAACCTGGATCACTTAAGTTGCCAGGATTGCCAGATATTAAAGCCTAAACATGCACATTTTTGAAAATTAGCATTTTTATACGGACCAAATTGGTAACCCTGCCTGACCGAGGCCTCCAAAAACGCTACTCCTCAATGAAATAATTATGAATTAGGTAAAAATCTTAAACATGATACAATTTTTACATAAAAAGTTATATTATATTTGTAAAAAAAGTAGCCCAATTGGGCGCCAACCAAAAAAGCGCGCCCAACGCGAATTTTTGGCGCCTGGAGAAATCAAAAGTAGCCCAATTGGGCGTAAAAGCGCCCAATCTGGCAACCCTACTATGATCCACTAATTACATCTAGGAAGCGTTTGTTTCATCCGTTGCGAACGACGCAGTGCTTCCACTTCTAACAATTGATAAATCCTCTTCAATTTCCTTTTTTATCCTGAAAAATCCCTTTTTTCTTAGTCGGAAATCCTTCAAAATTTCCTTTATAGGCGAGGTTATTTTTGACGTTATTTAAGTTAAAAAATGTGCTAATACAACTTTAAAGTTATAATTTCAGTTAAAGCTATTTTAATCTCGATTATTTTCAGTAGCACCAGTATGTCGAAGCAACGTTGTTTTATTAGACCAGTAGGCTGCACAAAAGCAGCACATATTTTACAATAACATGGTTTATTTCCTTTGTTCACTGTCCAGCCAAAAAAGTGCTTTTCAGTTAGTCGGTTCTGGGACATTTACCACCTGGAGTCCTGGACGTCATTACCAATTACCACTCTCATCTTGTCTACCCGGACTCCTAACCTACGGTATCCCTAACACCGAAAATGTACAGGTGGTAAAAGTCCAGCAAGGAATTATCCATCCATTAACAAATTTATTTTTGTGTTTAGTTCAGTTTTCCTTGATACGCTAACTTAACACTATAGGCTATCTCTTTTTTCTCCTTGTTAGTAACTCTTCGCAATCATTTGAGACTGATGAAAAACTTCACGATATCAACGGATTACCTAATTTTAACTAAAAGAATTTAGAACAGTTAACTCACTCACTGCACTCATGTCCAATTCCCAAAATGGCAAAAATAGAAATCAAGCGACAGAAAGGTGAGAATGGGAAAGAGAGTGAGAGGGGCTGAGGGGGTTCCGGATGGCGAGTGACGACGGAAACCAGCTGATCATCGTTATTCTAGTCGTTTTTAGAACTTTTGAAAGGGAATATTAATAAAATTTTCTTTAAAATTGCTAAAAACAACAATTCCCTTTTTAAGACAAAATTTCCTTGTAAAATTGTTAATCCCTTTTATCTTCAATAATCCCTCTTATCTTCATTTCCTTTTTTTATCCTTCGAAGCGTTGAAAAATCCCGATTTCGGGATAAAATCCTTCAAAGTGGAAGCACTGGAACGACGTCCACTTAGGATGACGTAATACCACCAAAGTCGTCCCAGAGCAGTAAAATATGGAGTTTCGCCTGTGGTGGCGCTGCGGAGCAGTCGTTTGATTAAATTACGCCCTAACCAGTCGAGCTACGAGGTTAAGATTAAAAAGTTCGCTAAGTATAATTCTGCGCTAAGAAATGCTTTAAAAAGTTACTATACTTGGATCCAACCTGTCAGGGGCACTTTAAGTAAGCTAAACCGACGGTAAAAAGGAATTTTGCTACATGTAGTAGCAGTTATGAAACCATATGCACCCGTTTTACTAAATCCAGATTTACGAATCAAGTTCAAAGATTTAGCAACGTACACACATGCATCAAAGTCCCAAGAAATGTCCTTACTTTCGCTCCGACAGCTTACTTTTGGTGTTGGTTTCTTTTGTAGATTAATATACTGTACTCCAATCCGAGTTTGAAACGTGCTGGCTCAAAGTTGAGTTCTCATAGACTTTCCATGGCTGCGTCTTTCGATGTTAAAGTAGAATATATCTCTTTATTTTAGCACTACTGTATATCTTAAAATTCAGCTAAAGAAACTCCAATCTGTCGACTTCAAATTCAATTCAATCAATGAAAATCTTTACGATCGGCCTTTCACTGCAGGCACTGGCGACAGCGAAAAAACACAACTCGCAAGGTACAGTTTTGCCTTCATCAAACTGTAGCCTGCTGTGCCAATATCGGATTGCTATTACACAGACTGTACAGTTTTGCCTTTACCAAACTATACTGTGCCAATACCGGATTGCTCTTACACAAACTGTAGCCTACAATTTTGCAATTACTAAACTGTACTGTGCCAATACCGGAATGCCCATACACAAACTGTAGCTACAGTGTAGGCTACAGTGTTGCCTTTACTAAACTGTACTGTGCCAACACCGGATTGCCATTATAAACTGTAGGCTACAGGTTTGCCTTTACCACACAGTACTGTGCCAATACCGGATTACCCTTACACAAACTGTACACTTTTGCCGTTACACAAACTGTGCTGTGCCAGTACCGGATTGCCCTTACACAAACTGTACAGTTTTGCCTTTACCACATAGTACTGTGCCAATACCGGATTGCCCTTACACAAACTGTACAGTTTTGCCATTACCAAACTCTACTGTGCCAATACCGGATTGCCCTTACACAAACTGTAGCCTACAGTTTTGCCATTACACAAACTGTACTGTGCCAATACCGGATTTGCCCTTACACAAACTGTACAGTTTTGCCTTTACCACACAGTACTGTGCCAATACCGGATTGCCCTTACACAAACTGTACAGTTTTGCCATTACCAAACTCTACTGTGCCAATACCGGATTGCCCTTACACAAATTATACAGTTTTGCCATTACCAAACTGTACTGTGCCAATACCGGATTGCCCTTACACAAACTGTACAGTTTTGCCTTTATCACACAGTACTGTGCCAATACCGGATTGCCCTTACACAAACTATACAGTTTTGCCATTACCAAACTGTACTGTGCCAATACCGGATTGCTTTTACACAAACTGTACAGTTTTGCCATTACCAAACTCTACTGTGCCAATACCGGATTGCCCTTACACAAACTGTACAGTTTTGCCCTTACTACATTGTATCGGCCCGATACAGGCTTTGTATTGGACAAACTGTACCATTTTGCCGATACAATAGGCCTACTGTACGTTGCCGGTATTGGCCCGATACAGTTTAAACGTTACCGATACACCCAATACACGCCGATACAAAGACAGTATTGGCCCAATACTGTGATGTTTGCTGGGAGGCTATGTTTTCACAAAAAAAAAAGTTTTTTTTTTCTATCTCGCTTCTAGGTTTGGTGGCTGTGCAATTTTAAGATAGTGGTAATACTGTTTTATCGACGTATATTTTAAACCTTTAGGTTTTGCCATCTTTCCCTTTTGTTGGTGTCAAATTCGTATGTTTACTTTGCCGTTCTGTACATGTTTGCGCCAGCAACAAAAAAATAAATTGAATTGAATTGAATTGAATAAGATACTTGAAACCATTTTGAGAGAAAGATTGACTGAACACTTGGCAAAAAAATTCTTAATATCAGAGAATCAACATGGTTTCATGCGGAGGAGGTCTTGCTTGACACAGCACCTGGAGTTTGCTGCCAATTGGGTGAAAGCTATGGATGAAGGTAGCTGCACTGATGTGATTTTTATGGATATTATGAAGGCCTTTGATACGGTTCCCCACAAAAGATTGATGTTAAAACTGAAAGCTTTCAAACTCCATGACAATGTTCTGAAATGGCTCGACTCTTTTCTACAGAATCGTAGACACAGAGTAACAATTCATAATGAGTTTTCTGACTGGTCTAATGTGACAAGTGGAGTCCCTCAGGGCAGCGCCTTGGGTCCATTGCTGTTCATAATCTATATGGTTGTTTTTTGCTGATGCTTGGGCACGAAATGAGTCACAGTGTTTTTTATACGTGAGTTGCCGATCCAAGGTCACTCCCAAGTATGTAGGGCAGGGGTTATGTCAGATAAGGGTTCCATCTAGGGGGACTCTAACTGGCGGCCAGCTTCCTTGTTGTTGAGGTGGAAAGGTGTGATGGTGGTTTTAGCTGTGCTGAGTTTTATTCTCCAGTCTTTTAGGTAATGTGACATCAGCTTCATATCCTGGTGAGGACATCCTCTACCTTGGTCCAATTTCTGTTTGTATAGGCCTATAGTAGGGCCAAATCGTCTGCATAGCTGTAGGCAACTGTGTGGACTTTGTCTGGGGAATGTCGCTAATATAAATATTGAATAACATGGGTGCTAAGCAAGATCCTTGTAGAACTCCATTCCTTAAACGACGGGGGCGGCTGGATTGTCAGTCGCTAGTTTTCAACACAAATGAGCGGTTTGCTATGATGTTACCTTTGAGTACCCTGAGTTACCTTTCATCAACTAAAGTACCGTAATTTAATTTAGTTCCTAGTTTCAAATTTAAATAATTAGTCAATTTCCAAAATCCTTGCTAAATTAAATATTTCATAACGCAATAATAGTGTTTTGTTTATTTTCTAAAGTGTTTCTCACACCACTTAAACCAGACTTGTTATTTGTTCTTTTTCGGTGCTTGTTGGTCACCGTCCTATATTTCGTCACACATAAGTGAATTCTTTAATTATCCTGACTACAAGTTATAAATGCAGGTGTTGGTGATTTTTCTTTTTATTTGTTTTGTTGCAAAGTCATTTTGTAACCTTTCGTGTCCTGCGTTATTGGTTGTGTATTCATCTGTTGGTTATACTTTGTTTGTTGCAATGTCTGCCGATTGTAAAGATTTTTATTCAAAAAATTCCTTTTCTTTAACTAACAATATTAATAGGAACCAGCTATCGATTTTACATGTAAACATGAGAAGCCTAGTTGGCAACTTTGAAAAATTAGAATCACTGCTTGTTGAAATGCAAGAAGCACTGGACCTTTTTATTGCTGTGTCAGAAACCTGGCTGAATGAAAATCGATTGCAATTTGTTAGTTTGCAAAGCTATAATTTTGTCCACTTTAATAACAAACAAACTGATGCTAAAATACAAGCAGGTGGTGTCGGGCTATACGTAAGCAGTTCAATAAAGTATAATCAAATTAATAATTTAATTTTAAACTTACAGGAATGTGAAGATCTTTGGGTGGATATTACCTTATCAAACAGTAGACAATGCACAGTTGGTGGTGTAGTATACAGGCATCCCAAAAATAAGTTAAGTGAGCTTCAAAATAAATTCTGTGAGTGCAATGATTCGTTAAATAATTTCAAAAAAGAATATTACATAGCCTATGTGGTGATTTTAATATTGATATGTTAGCCAAAACAAAAAAGTCTGCAGTAAAAAATTACTGTGATGCGTTTCTCTCTTTAGGTTGCAATCAATTAGTACAATCCCCAACCCGTGTAACTTCCACAAGTTCAACTTTAATCGATCATGTATACAGCAATGACCAAACAAATAAAATTCAATGCCATGTTCTTATTCACGATGTTTCTGATCACTTTATGATTGTAGTTGTGATAAACTCTATAAAACCAAAACAAGAAAAATATACACAAAAAGTAAGGAACATGAAAAACTTTGTTGCTGATGAATTCGTTTGTGATCTGGAAAATAGCTTGACCAATCAATACACAGAAAGGAATGATTCAGTTCATAGCAGATTTAATCATTTCATCGACACTTTTAATGAAATTTTAAACAAGCATGCACCTTTACGATTGTTGTCTCGAAGAGAAAGAAAACTCAAGACCAAACCATGGCTAACAAAAGGAATTTTGAACTCCATCAAAACTAAAAACAGACTATATCACTTAAAAATAAAAGACCCAACAAACACTTCTGCACAAGCAACATACAAAAAGTACAGAAATGTACTTACTCATACGGTACCAAAGAGCAAGCAAAAAAAATGCATTACAGTTTTCTTATTACGCAAAGCAAGCACAACACTGGAAAAATATGGAAAACCATAAATGACATCATCAAGTACAAACATAAGCACACAGCTCACATACCAGAAGAAATAATTACCACTAACAATGAAAAATATCTGACCCTGCACAAATAAGTAGGCTACGGTAACTGTTTTAATGATTATTTCACAGAAATTGGTCCTTCCATGGCATCTAAAATTCCTTTACCGTCTCCTGGCTCATTACTGAAATTGCAAAGTGTCCCATTCTCCTTTTTCCTAAAACCTGTCAATCAAGAAGAAGTATTAAAACATCTTAATAATCTTTCTGTCTCTAAAAGTACAGCACATGATGGAATACCTATAAAATTTGTCAAACTATCCTCACCAATAATCGCCCTTTTCCTCACTAACTTTATTCAATGAGTGTATCGATGAAGGTGTATATCCTGATGTACTAAAGGTCGCTCAAGTTACCCCAATCTTCAAAAGTGGCTCCAGGAAAAATTGTTCCAACTAAAGGCCCATATCACTATTGCCCCCCTTCACCAAAATATTCGAAAAATGCCTGTATGAACAAATGTACAACAATTATCTAACAAAAAAATACCCGATCACCCCACATCAATAGCCTACGGTATGGATTTAGACCACAATATTCTACTTCGTTAGCTGTGTCAAACGTTTGTGATAACATCTTAACTAACCTAGATAATAAAAATACAACTTGCTCTGTGTTTCTTGATTTAACTAAAGCCTTCGACACAGTTTTTTTCTTGTTTTGAGATTAATCGAAAAAAACTGTCTACACAGTTGTTTTTATCATATTTATTGTAGCACGTCGACACAAGTCCAACGAGCATGTATACTTTGATTTGCTTCATTTTGCATCCCATAATGTGCTGGGATGACTTAGGCCATTTTCCGAATGCACAGACATGACTTAGGCCATTTGATATTTTGAGTTTATCAATATGAGTTTTTTAACGGTGACATAATAACAGTAATAATACGACTAGAAGTAACAGGAAAATCTCTAATAGCAACTCCAATCTAACGATAGGAGTTATATTTCATGCTAGACTGCATATTCCGCCCAAAAACAGTTCAGAGTTGGCAAGACAAGCTGAATAAATTATCAGTGATGAGGCAAATTATCCAAAAAGGAGTGGCACCCTGCTGACCTAACATGTTTCATAGATTGGAGATCATTGTGTTTCCTCAATTTGATTGGAAGATGGCTTGAAAAAATAGGAATCCATGTGGTGTCGCCTAATTAAGTTTGTTTGTGAATGCTGTGACAGATCCTCCCACTGTGCAGCCTCACATAATGGGACCTTGTACAATACATTTCCACTGCTTCCATGATTCAGGCCTCTAAGATCATGAACCGTGGGATCTCCAGCTTTCTTTCCAGGCCTGATACTCAACAAGCATCATCCATCGATTTTCATAAAATCGCTGTGTTGCATCCTCTGTACATTGTTGGGATGTGGTCTGATCCTGGCATTCTGGATAATTTTGCAATCTCTCGTTATATAAATGCTGTTTACCAATTTTATCTCGATAGTAGGCTACTGTGCATGCTATCTCACTCCATTTGTGTGTGACCAGCCACGAGTAATAGTGATGCCATGCTTTCATGCAAGGGCACAGTAGGCACTAGAGACATTAGAGTTTATATTTTGATATCCACTCCACACCCATCACTCCAAATAACTATCTCTTCCAGACCGGGGCTTCCAGATATTACCGGTTCGAAGTGATTAAACTGCAAGAAAGCGAATACTTCACTGCGCAAATCACCTTCTGTTTCATTCTAAATAGAGCAATAAGCATCTTTTGATTCAAGATTGAATAGTGTAAAACTGTGTACCTGCAGTAGGCTGGCGCAAAATCTCAAAAATTTTTTTTTTTCTTTTAAATTTTTCGTCAGTTTGTAATATTGTTCCTTTTGGTAAATGTATCTCCTATACCAAATTTCACAAAAAAATATTCACGTTTAACCCGGGTTCACCTGGTTTGAATTTTTTCAAAATATCGAATTTTCGCTTATTCCTGAAACTGCTCACTCGCTATCTTCTAATGCACTCTAGCATCTTAATGGACACAATAAGAGGCAGTAACACAAACTTGTAGCAAGCAAAGTGGTTTAATTAGCAACTCCATGAACACCGACACGTGTATTACTTTCAAAATGTCGAATTCTACCACATTTCAGACATGATTTTCTTTGTGCACCGTTCACTGTAGTAAATATCTACTGCTTTCAGTTTCTTGAATCATTTGACGATGTTTATCGATTTTCACAGGCCAACAATTTTTTTTTTTATATTAAAGCAGGACATGTGAGAGTCATTTTAAGGTATTTCGAGGCCCCTGATTCTGAAAATGCACTAAGTTTTCTCGAATTGGCTCTAGTTTTTAAGTTAGCCAAGATTCCAGCTACCACTTTTGATAACTAAATCTTTAACTACTACAGTTGGTGGTAGAAATTGTTTTGAGAAAAAAGCTTGACCTTGCTCCAAAACATTACTGAAGGTATTGAGGTTACTCTCGGTCATGCCCGTTTTCCTATTGTTTCAAGCAAATCACCACTTGACACAAGAGAGGGCAAACAAAAAACAGAAATAGCAACGTCCATGCAATGACTGCCTTGCACATTCCATGTAAACATGATGTTCCAACTTCTTTCGAACATGCTCACCGTACAGAATTATCAATTTTCATGGTGATTATACGGCTCTCTTTATGCCATGGCACTCTGAACTTCTTAGCCTTGAGCTCAGAAACGGGTTTGAGTGCAATGTTTGCATACTTTAGGAGGAACCCAGGACTTATCTTGATCACCCAGCTTCATGTCAAAGTAATAATAATAATAATGCTTGTTTTTATAAAGCGCTGTATCTATCGCAGAATGCGTTGCCTCATGCAGCAAAATATATCTGGGTTGTTGGTACAGCATCCTACTTGTCAAAGGCGTATTTTATTAGCCTATATGTCATTTATTTAGCCTATAGACCAGAAAAAAACTTCTTGCAGCAAAGACTTGGCATTAGCAAAGGCTTAGAATAAAATTTCATTTGTACAGTATCCATTTCAGTAGGCCTACCTTTTCAATATATGGGATATTTTTTCGCGATATTTTTCGGGATATTTTTCGGGATATACTTTCGGGATATTTTTCTTGTTATGTAGGCCTACTGATTCACAACTGCTTTCATTGAATATTTATGTCTCCCTCACGTAAAACACAATTCATTTCAACCTTTGCTTGCGTTTTGAACTTTCGTACAATATGAACCAATTGAACTAGACAAGTGCAATTATGACATCATAATGGTAAACAGGGCTGAAAATAAGTGATTTGCTAATTGAATGCTTTTAAGTAACGATTTCAAAAATATGTGCATTGTCAAATATCTCGAAAACTAGAGCCAATTCGAAAAAACCAAGTGCATTTTCGGAATCAGGGGCCCTGAAATACTCTAAAATGACTCTCATCTTTTGTGCCAAAAATTTTTGTTGGTCTATGTGTTATAGATTCACTGACTGCAAAACGGCTGTAAAATCAGCAAAAATGACACTAACAGCATGCACTATTACTGACTCTCAGACTTGGAGTAGGGTGAAGATGTTCCACGTGGAAGTTAACAGAGGAAGTGACGTCAAAATCACGTGGTCAAATTTTGAGAAATCCCCTCTTCAGATACTGCTAAACCACTTCGAAATTTACTAATTTTTCAGAAAAGTTCAGAATTTCTCCTTGGGTGAACCAGGGTCAAAGGTCAAAATCCAACAAAAATTTTTGGTTTGCAAATATCAGTGAGCAAAATGGAACATTATTCCAAACTGACAAAAATTTCAAAGAACATCAAGGAAAATGAGCCACCCTAACCTGCAGCTTGATTTTATAGTGCATACTGCTTGTCTTAGTTTTGGGACACAGAAGTACAGCCTGTGAATCCATTGTCCATACGGATTTTACTGTGCTAGCAGACTCTTTGTCTTTTGTTTTCTCATCTCAAGATTCATTCTTCAACTTGATATGGTCATCGTATTGTTCCTTGGTAATATTACTGTGTTTGAATGAAACACACATGTCGCACTGATCCTTACGTGGTATGAAGACAGACAGACAGAGCACCCGGCAGCCCGTTGCAACCAGTTCCCCTGAAGCTGCACCACAGTAGACATGGAGCTGACCAAGAGTGTGTGCGTAGCCCTCGCGTAATTAGGACCACCTTAAACAACCATACAAGCGAATTGCCTTGTCTCAATTTGGACCTGTACCAAACAAAGCTCAATGGCGATGATATCACGGGTAACGGGGGCAAGCTTGGTAGATTTAGAAGCCTCCAGCCCGGTTTCACACATTGGCGGCGGATCTATGATGATCGTCTCCCAGTGCCTTTTGCCCACGTCTTTTCCATCATAGACTGGGCCTCCAAAGCCACATACGACATCACCATTCACCATCCCAAGCCAAATTCGATTAGAAGACAAAGCAATGCTCGGAAACGAGCTGGAGTCGACGATGGAGACAGGGAAGTTCTCATTATGAAATACTTCACTAAAATAGGCTGTGCTCAATGATTTTCCCGTTTTAACACATTTACATACACATAAAAGTCAGTTTTGAAATCTATGTTTTTTTATGTTCTCTTTCTCCCATCAGTGAAACTCAAGAATGATGGTGAAGAACCAGCAACGAGCTTATAAAGTTGCTAAGTGTGATATTAAGCTGAGAATTAATAAAGTATCCAACAATGGATTTCTACAAAAACTAGACTCCGAGAAACGGTGCATTGAGAAGATCTGACCTGTATCACAGTGTGAGGTGATAAGTCGCACCACCAGAGTGCTAGGAAAATGCAGCTTTTCAAAGGAATAGAAAGAAAACAGATTGATTTAAGTAGGGTAGGTAGTTACTTGGAAATGGCCAAGATTACGATACATAGAATAGAAAAAAACATAATTATTTTGTGCTAAATTATTGTCTAAACTTGTGATGAAGTGAAAGCTCTATTTCTGTACAATTTGGATGGTCGTCTTCTCACCATCTGCTCTGTTGGAGGAAAGCTTTATTTGCAGCAAATGATTAAAAAGATCTGTAAAATGGCCTAAGTCATGCGTTTGAGTTAGGCCATTTGACATTTTTGCGAAAATACCACTTTTTCGTTAACGTAGTTCTTAGAAAATTATGTGGCAGATGCGCTACATTTTAGGGACATACAAAACACTAATATTTCAATTTCGTCAAAAAGTGAGTTACGCCATTATTTTATTAGTCTGACGAGTTTTCGGGGCCTTCCATTACAATTGTTAAAAAGCTATATCAGCAATCGTCTGCAGCATACGGTCGTCAATGGAATTTCTTCAAACTCAAGACAGGTTACAGGTTGAAATACCTAATTAACATGGAAATAACAAATTAACATGGAAATATCACATAGATAAAATTTGTGGAAAAGTAGCAAAAGGTTCATGGGCGTTGCTTAAACTCAGAAATTATGTCAACACAGACACATTAAAAGATGTGTATCACGCTTTGATTTACTGTCATTTGCAATATTGTATTTCAAGCTGGGGAAAGGCCTGTGACAGTGCACTGGATCCTTTAATAAAATTACAAAAAAAGGTTATAAGAATAATTACGAAACAAAATTACTATGCTCACACTAATTTTTTATTTTTCAAAATGAACATCTTGAAACTAAAAGACATAGCCTACATAACATTGAAATAAAAAAAAATATGTACAAAGTTCATATGAATGAGTATCCGTCTACGTATTGTGATTTATTTACAAATGCTTCATCTATTCATCAGCATAACACAAGATATCAAACAAGCAACAACTATTTTATAAATAGATTAAACACAGAATTTGGCAAAAGTCCATGCAGGTATTGGGACCAATGCTCTGGTCAGAGGTTCCAAGTAGGCTAAAAAACTTATCATTTCATTGTTTCAAAAAAGAGATCAAAGCGTTAATTTTACAAAGCTACAGTGCATCGTAAGTGATATGTTATGGAAACCAACTTGTCAGTTTCTTCGGAAACTTGATTATTTTCTGCTTGCTTCATGGAATTTTGTGTTTAGGCCTACGTTATCATCAGTAGCCTATGTTGTTTTTTTGTGTGCGTATGTTGTTGTTGAAGCGCGGGAACGTTTCAACGTTTTATTTTATTTTTTCTCTTGTAAGCTTATTTTAAATGGCAAAATCGTAATTTCCGTATGGTGGCAATTGACTAGTAGACCGTATGGTCGTCTTGTTGTCTCCCTGTCGGTATGGGAACTTGTGCAACTTTTGTATTTGTATATTGCATATTTCAAACATGTAGCCTACGTATGTTCCTGTTACTGACAAATAAAACATTGATTGATTGATTGATGTTAGCGAGAATATCTGGCCTTATTTGGCCCTTCTTATGGCTGCAAATTTTGACCGGTTAAAGAACCAATTTTATCAGAAACGGTTATATTTTAATCATTTTTTTGAAAGGTTAACGTATAGCCTATTCTCCAAGTATTGAAAATGAGTAAGTATTTAGTAAGTAAGGCATACTGATGATGAATTAAAGTGATAATGGTTTCTAGTTTTTCTGCTACTACAGTAATTGTTTATTAAATAGATTATGCATACGAAAGAGAGAAAGAGAGAAAGAGAGAGAAAGAAACCTTTTATTTTGTCTGCTGCGAAAAATAGTATACGGTACACATATATTGTACCTAACGAACCGGTCATTATGCTCTGACAGTGTTAAATTATTTTCTGTTATGCTTGATCGTTAAATAGCAGTTACAAAAAATATTTTAATTAAGTTGTTAGCGTTTATTTAGCCTGAATAGAAGTAAATAAAAAAATTGGCCTTTTTGCTTTATTTTATAATGAATTTGGCCTTACTATAGCTTGAGTATCTGGCAACCCTGATCTAGCAGTAGCACAAAAGTTTACAATTACATGGAAAAAAGAGAAGCCAATCAATTTTCAAAAAATAAATAATAATAGTAATAATAATAATAATGTATGAGATGTTGTAAAGCAGAGTGCTTATTCATCTTTCAATCACGTACAGTAAACAACTAATAAAGATAATAACAATATTAAGATTAACAGAGGTATCAACAGTGATACACACGCAAAAGTAAACAGCTATATAAGGTAAAAAGACACACAAAAACAATACCAAAATTTTTGTTATTGTACTAAAGCAATATTGGTATGCATCAATTAGGCAGTGACTACTGGAATGCCTAATGCTAACGGTGTAATTGAACACTAGTGTTGGTACAGTAATAACAGTAGGCTACACAATCAATATCGTTTATTATAATCAATTTTTTTACTTAAGTTTATGCAAACTTTTATTATTTAGTCAAATGTTTTCAATTATTTTAGGCTTGTTATTTTTTTGGGCGCGTTCAATTATTTTGGGCGCGTCACTTCTGGAACGAAGAAGCTTCAAGATCAAGCGGCGCTGGTTCGACTCTCGGGGTGTGCGCTTGAGCAACGCACGTTAGGGACTGCTCTCCATTCAGCGGCATCTAATGGATGGAATAGTTCCCCGGCAACAAGACTTCAACAATCGGAAACTTCACTCTGTCAATCTCGGTGACCGGGCCTGCGTCAGTGATTCAAAGCCTCTACAAGTATGCGAAACTGCCAGGATTAAGCTCTGCAAGAAGCTTTCCCAGTCCGAGGATAAAGATTCAATCAATCAATCAAAAATGTTCAGGCTACTTTTTAGTGGCGCTTGGGCTGGAAAAATAACAAACATCAGGCAATTTTGCCAGTTGTTAGCAAAATCTATAATTCCAGTGCTAAGGGTAGGCCTATACTTGCTTGCAAATTTTATGGCATTTTGATATTCATGAAAGAGGAGATTAAAGTGAGGGATAAGGGAGTGGCTATTTATGTTATGTACGGTAGCCTACTAGAAACAAAAAAATATCTGCTTGCTCAGTGGCTGAGTGATTTTGCCTTCGGCTCTGATGCTGGTAGATCTGAGATCGATTTTAGGTTGGGTCAAACCGAAGACTTTAAAAGCGGTACCGATTGTGTTCTTGCATTATACGCAGTGAGAATAAGTCAGGTAATAATGTAATACGGCACAGGATAACAACAGGGAAGCAGTTGACTCAATGACTGACATAGGCTTTCGCAGGTGCAACCAAGTTCGTACCCTGAACAGTTCGTACCCTGAAAAAATCAGGAGAAAAAATTAAAAAAAGCCGAAGTCGCTGATCGTAGTTTCCGCAAACATTTTAAAATTTGTCCCCCTGAAAAGATCGAGAGAAAAAATAGCACAAAGCTGAAGTCGTTGATCAAAGTTTCCGTTTTTCCGCAAACATTTTAAAATTTCCGGTAATGATCCTAAGAGTTTGCCGAAGTTGCTGATCGCAGTTTCAGCAAACATTTTAAAAGGCTTAGGAAGAGATCAAGAAGAAAAAATTATAAATAGCCGAAGTCGCTGATCGGAGTTTCCGCAAACAAACAAACTGAAAAGATCGAGTGAAAAAAATAGAACAAAGCCGTAGTCGCTGATTGCAGTTTCCGTTTTTCTGCAGTTTCCGCAAACATTTTAAATTTCTGGTAATGATCCTAAGAGTTTGTTGAAGTCGCTGATCGCAGTTTCCGCAAACATTTTAAAAGGGTTTAGGGTTAGGAAATGATCGAGAGAAAAAAATTAAAAAACGTCGAAGTTGCTGATCGGAGTTTCCGCAAACAAACAAACTGAAAAGATCGAGAGAAAAAAATAGAACCGTTTTTCCGCAGTTTCCGCTAACATTTTTAAATTTCCAGTAATGATCCTAAGAGTTTGCCGAAGTCGCTGATCGCAGTTTCCGCAAACATTTTAAAAGGGTTAGAATTGATCGGAGTTTCCGCAAACATTTTAAAATTTCCGGTTTTTGTTTGTTTGCGGAAATTGCAATCCAGCGACTTCGGCTTTTTTTAATTTTTTCGCTATCTTTTCAAGGTACGAACTGCGGGTACGACCTGTTCAGGGTACGAACTAGGTTGCATCCGTCTTTCGCGGGTACAACCTAGTTTGTACCCTGAACAGTTCGTACCCTCAGTTTGTACCTTGAAAAGATCGAGAGTAATAATTAAAAAAAGCCGAAGTCGCTAATTGCAGTTTAATAGCACAAAGCCGAAGTCGCTGATTGGAGTTTCCGCAAACAAACTCGAGGGTTAGGGTTAGCGGAAACTGCGGAAAAATATTTTCGGAAACTGCGATTAGCGAGGGTTAGAGCATCGATTACTCTTTGGTTGAAGCATAGATTACTTACTCAATGGTTAGGGTAAAGGTTAGCGGAAACTGCGGAAAAATATTTGCGGAAACTGTGATCAACGAGGGTTATGGTTAGAGCATAGATTACTCTATGGTTAGGGTAAGGGTTAGCGGGTACCTCTAAATACCCATTGTCAGGCATTGTCAGGCATTGTCAGGCATTGTCGGGCATTGTCGGGCATTGTCAGGCATTGTCAGGCATTGTCAGGCATTGTCGGGCATTGTCGGCTTCTCGGGGGGTTGTGGAGCATTTCTAGGGGTTGTCGAGCATTTTCAGGGGTTGTCAGGCATTGTAGAGTAGCTACTTTCAGGCATTGTTGAGAATTTACAGGCATTGTCTAGGATTTCCAGGCATTGTCGATCATGATCAGTGGTTGACGGGTTTGTTAGGCATTATAGAACATTTTCAGGCATTGTCAAACATTTTCAGGGGTTGTCGAGCATTTTCAGGGGTTGTCAGGCATTGTAGAGTTAGCTACTTTCAGGCATTGTTGGGAATTTCCAGGCATTGTCTAGGATTTCCAGGCATTGTCTAGGATTTAAAGGCATTGTCGATCATTATCAGTGGTTGACGGGTTTGTTAGGCATTATAGAACATTTTTAGGCATTGTCGAACATTTTCAGGGGTTGTGGAGCATTTTCAGGGGTTGTCAGGCATTGTAGAGTAACTACTTTCAGGCATTGTTGGGAATTTCCAGGCATTGTCTAGGATTTCCAGGCATTGTCTAGGATTTCCAGGCATTGTCGATCATTATCAGTGGTTGACGGGTTTGTTAGGCATTATAGAACATTTTCAGGCATTGTCGAACATTTTCAGGGCTTGTCGAGCATTTTCAGGGGTTGTCAGGCATTGTAGAGTAGCTACTTTCAGGCATTGTTGTGAATTTCCAGGCATTGTCTAGGATTTCCAGGCATTGTCGATCATTATCAGTGGTTGACGGGTTTGTTAGGCATTATAGAACATTTTCAGGCATTGTCGAACATGTTCAGGGGTTGTTGAGCATTTGCAGGGGTTTTCAGGCATTGTAGAGTAGCTACTTTCAGGCATTGTTGTGAATTTCCAGGCATTGTTGTGAATTTCCAGGCATTGTCTAGGATTTCCAGGCATTGTCGATCATTATCAGTGGTTGACGGGTTTGTTAGGCATTATTGAACATTTTCAGGCATTGTCGAACATTTTCAGGGGTTGTCGAGCATTTTCAGGGGTTGTCAAGCATTGTAGAATAGCTAGGCTACTTCCAGGCATTGTTGGAAATTTCCAGGCATTGTCTAAGATTTCCAGGCATTGTCAATCATTATGTCAGTGGTTGACGGGTTTGTTAGGCATTATAGAACATTTTCAGGCATTGTCGAACATTTTCAGGTGTTGTCGAGCATTTTCAGGGGTTGTCAGGCATTGTAGAGTAGCTACTTTCAGGCGTTGTTGGGAATTTCCAGGCATTGTCTAGGATTTCCAGGCATTGTCTAGGATTTCCAGGCATTGTCGGTCATTATCAGTGGTTGACGGGTTTGTTAGGCATTATATAACATTTTTAGGCATTGTCGAACATTTTCAGGGGTTGTCAGGCATTGTAGAGTAGCTACTTTCAGGCATTGTTGTGAATTTCCAAGCACTGTTTAGGATTTCCAGGCATTGTCTGAATACGCCAGATTCCGACTCCAAAGCCATGTTTCACACTGCGCATCCACGATTATCGTGTTTTTTATTTCCATTATCTTGAATCGTCATATAATCATAAAAAGCTCTGCATTTTACTTGGTGTTTTGACTAAACATGGGCCAACTCGAGATGCGATTTTTTTAAATTGCGAACTGCAAAATTGGAATAAGAAAGACATTAGCTTATAAAAGTTAGACTTTCCACTCTATCTTCATTGTGAGATTCAGTTTGTTTTTATTTCTTCGATGCAGCTTGAAATATGAAGATCGCGGGTAGGCTATGCTGTACAGTAGGCTAGGGGTTCCCAATAACCGGGTCGCGACCCAGCATGTCCTTAGCCATAGAATAAACTAATTACAGTTAAACAAGGTCAAGCGGCGCTGGTTCGGCTCTCGGGGTGTGTATTTGACTGAGCAACGCATTTCAGTTTAACTCTCCATTTAGTGGCACCAAGTAGATGGAATAATTCACCGACAAGAACACTTCAACACCGCCAAGAATTCAAGCGAAAATTCCACTCCGTCAATCTCAGTGACCGGCTGGTTCAAAGCCTCTACAAGTACGCGAAACTGTCAGGATTAAGCTCTCAAAGAAGCTTTCCCAGTCCGAGGATAAAGATCAATCAATCAACTACCCAACAATAAAATTGAAGTATAAGGTGAAATGTGCATTGTATAAGCTATATACGAAAGGTGGGGGCACCTGAAATGGATTTTCGAAATTTTACTTTAAGCTCATCCTACAATATACTACTATACAAACTTTTAACAAATAAATTATTGAAATCCTTCTGTAGTCGAGAAAGAAAATATATTTAAAAAGTAACTTTAATTTTAAATCAAAATTTGTCACTCAAACTTCTAAAAATCTATTTTTAATTTGATGATGTTGATCAATTACGAGGTGTGCGACTTCATAAATAAATCATTATTGGGCCTGAAAGTGCATCAAAATGCGATCAAAACAACGTAATTTTAGTCAAAATTTTCTGGGGAGCAATCCTCACAGACTCCCTGCTAAACTAGCTTCATTTTCCGACCTCAACTGTTACATTGTCTATTATATTTTACAAATCTTGCTCAAAGTGTGTTTAAACCGCAATAAAAAATTATGGACCTGGGCTATACGTAGATGCCAAACTTTGTTTTTCCTATCGCCGGTCCGCAAGGCTATTTTTATTTAAAAACGGTTCGTGAGAGCAAAAAGGCTGGGGACCGCTGCAGTAGGCTATTTCGATTATCATGCGTATGGTGCTGATACCATACTCAAGTCCTACTTTGGATGGGGGTGAAATACCACAGGGTGAGAAAAGTCAGCTTCTATCGTAGCCTATAACCAGAAAATACAGTATGGCAGCTCATCTTCGACTATTTAGGGTAGGCCTATAACAATGTAATAATGAAGTAGCCTATGGCAATGCATTAAAATCAATCAATTGAGAATTAAAACAAAGTTCCTCCAACCCAGCCTCTATGCTGGCGATTTTAATTGCCACCACGTTCACTGGGGCTACAACACCACCAACACAGACGGAGAAAGCCTGGCCTCATGGTCAGCCAATAATAACCTCACCCTACTGCACGATCCCAAGGGTGCAGCGAGCTTCTTCTCCGGGCGCTGGAACACTGGTACAAACCCCGACCTGGCTTCGTGAGTGATGACCCCGATAATGGCCAACCGGACAAACGTGTGCTAGAGAAGTTCCCCAAGTCCCAACACCGACCCTCGCTTATCACGGCTCCAACGCTCACAATGCCTGTCCCGAGCAAGCCTGTTAAGCGATGGAACTTCAGAATGGCTAACTGGGAGTACTATAGCCTCCTCACCAACGAAGCCAGGCAGTATCTTCCATCACCACACACCAAGAACGTGGAAGAAGCTTACTAGGACTTTTGTGATGCAATAACATCAGCGGCAAAACACTCTATCCCCCGCGGCCGACGAAAGAACTACATGCCGTGCTGGGACAAGGAGTGCGAAAGCCTCTTCTCCGACTTCCTCCACGCCCCTCAGGGCAATGACACCAACAGTTCAGCCACAGCCCTGTTGGCAAAGCTGGACTCAAAGAGGAAGGAGCGCTGAACAGAAGCCGTTGAATCAATCAACTTCACGCACTCCAGTCGCATAGCATGGAGTACATTGAACAACCTAACTAGCAGATCACATGCCTCTCGTCAACAACGTCCCGTTTCAGCAAATTCCATCGCCTCACAACTTGTGGAGAACGGGAAATACAAACCGAGAGACCGTGAATCAGACAGATTCGTCTTACAAGAAATGACGGACCTCTGGAGGGTAACAACCCCAGACGGAGACAACATCTCGGGTGAGTTCACCACGGACGAATTTTCCGCCGCCCTCCAGCACATAAAGCCAGGTAAAACCCCGGACCCTGACCACCTATGCCCGGAGTTGATACTCCATGCTGCTGCCTCCTCAAAGTCCTGGTTAAAAGACTTCCTTTCCTGCTGCTTGCGCCACCTGAGAATTCCCAGGATCTGGAGAAGAGCCCTTGTGGTTGCAGTTCCTAAGCCAAAGAAGCCCCCAGGGGACCCGAAGAGCTACCGCCCAATGTCACTGCTCTGCATCCCCTTCAAGATCCTCGAGAGACTCATCTACGCCCGTGTCGAACCAATAAAAGATCCGCAGCTTCCCGGTGAACAAGCAGGCTTCCGACACGGACGATCAACCGTAGATCAGGTCACACTTATGACCCAAGACATTGAGGACAGCTTCTCGGCTAAGAAGAAGGCTGGCGCCGTGTTGTCAATCTCACGGCTGCCAAATGCCTATGATACTGTATGGCATAGCGGCCTTACTTGCGAGTTACTCCGTCTGCTCCCTGACAGACACATGGTTCATAATGATGATGGAACTTGTGCAAAACCGCAGTTTTACCCTCACAACCGGTAGCGGTCGTCGAAGCAGACTATGCCGACTCAAAATCGACGTCCCACAGGGCTCAGTCTTGGCTCCTGTCCTGTTCAACACATAGCCTACACCTACGACATGCCCCCACCATCTCCACGAAATATGCTTACGCAGACGACCTGGCACTCCTGCACTCAGAGGGAAATTGGCAGTCAGTGGAGAGGAACCTCAGCCAAGACATGCAAACACTATCAGCATACCTCCAGAAATGGAAGCTACAGCTCAGCAAGGCTAAGACAGTGTCGGCGGCCTTCCACCTTAACAACTGGGAAGCACAGCGCGAGATAAACATCAACATTGATCGGGAACGCCTTCCCTACTTGCCGAACCTACTTATCTCGGCATAACCCTAAACAGGTCACTCACGTACGGCCGACACTTGGAGTCACTGCGCAAAAACATATCTACACGCTTCGCACTTTTGAAGCGATTGGCGGGTTCCTGCTTGGGAGCTGGTGCCAAAACTCTTCGTACAACTACCCTAGCCCTTGTTCATTCCACTGCTGAGTACTGCGCACCAGTCTGGTGCCGTAGTTCTCACACCCACCATATTAATACCGCCATCAACGATGCGCTGCGTACTGTGACTGGATGCCTGCGTCCCACCCCGACAGACTAAGTCTACCTATCCTAGCAGGCATCCAATCTGCTGAGCAACGTCGTAAAGGAGCCACGACTCCTCTCGCTCGCCGCGCTCTGGACCCCGACCATCCCCTCTATGCAACATTCAAGCGACCACCACCTATAAAGCAGCGACTGAAATCAAGACGCCCCTTTGTGCCTGCCGCACAACAACTACTTAAGAACGAAGAAGAACTTGGGTTAAGTGGGGAACACTGGACGAACCACATGTGGAACACGGAGTGGCAAAACTATATACCTCCACGCTCCGTGACTTCATACCCGACGCCGATCCCCGTCCACCGGGGATGTCCCTCGCAAGGCTTGCGTGGATCAGGCTTAACCGCCTGCGAACTGGCGTCGGCCGCTTTCGTTCGGACATGCACAAGTGGGGCCTAGCTCCTCCATCAGAATGCGAGTGTGGCGCCACAGAACAGACCGCAGACCTGTCATTCACCACTGCCTAATCCACCGGCCTCCACACGGTGCGCATGGCCTAAGGGTCCTGAACGACGAGACTGTTGAGTGGCTGATAACTTCCTGCCCTCCAATCTAGCCTGGAAAGACCTGCTCATACGTCGATGATGGTGATGATTCAAACACGATGAATGTCTTTAGCCAATTCACTTTCTAACTTCGCAATGTTTGCAAAAACATTGAAAAAATATCAGGCAGTAGTACCATTTTTGGTTACTGTTTAGGTACCACAAATGGGAAGCCTCTGCTCCACATTTTTATTTGAATTTCGTCTGCCACGAAAGCCGGAAGATCGTGAGGCACGTGCCTGCCGAATGGCAACCCGGGCTTTCCATAGATAGTACGGTTCCACAACACGTGGAAGCGGGCGGTGCCGATCTGCGTCCTGACATCGTCCTGCAACGCCCTGACGGTGTCACGGTCGTATGTGACGTCACATGTCCGTTCGACAACGGCGCGGATTCTCTTCGAAAAGCCGCCGACAGGAAACACGACAAGTACGGCGAGTTATGTGTCAACATAAAGGAAGACAGGAAGCGCCCTTGCAGGGACGTCCTGTCACTTCCGTTCGTCGTAGGCTCCCTCGGGAGCTATGCCCCGATGAGCTCTCGAGCTCTGACGGCCTTGGGCGTTCCTACTCGTGGGGTAGCAGAGGTGGCTAGAAAAGTGGCTTCCCTCTCAATCAAAGGATCCTTCCGCGTCTGGAAAGCTTGGAACGCCGGGCTCACTTGTGGAGGGGCTACGTCATAGAAAAGACGACATCAGCGATCAGAAACTTATTCCCCAATAACGTTGCAGTAAGTATCCGGGCGCGCAAGACAGCAAACCGTTTAGACGTTATAACCTTATAACAATATTGGCTTAAAATTGATCACCTTATGTCATCACCTTATTTCTATAAACCTGCGCCATTTCTTTTATATGATACTCCAGTCTCTTCAAAAACAACCATTCTAAAGTAAAAAGGAAGGAAATAAAATACTTCATGTAGGCTACATTGTGACTTGAGACTGGTTTAATAGCAATTAAGCAATTTCAATCCTCACTAGATTCTCTATGTACTAATCAATCAATTGTTTCGAACTGTCACACGCTGCTTTCCCCTTGTAACGCTGTTCTTGCCCGCTCGGATCAACATCGCTCCGCTTTCAATGCATTGATCAACACGATCCCCTGATCAACTCGATGCAGCCTCAAAACTTCTACCCCAATTTTCTATTTTTACCGGTAATACAGCCTGTCAGTGCCTCTTGTTTCGATCGCTAGCCTCCCCGACCCAGCTGGGCGAACCTGCCTCAACGTCTGGCCAGTGCACATCCGTGCTCGCCGAATGAAAGCTTACTCTTCTCCAGTGAGTATTAATTACACTCCCACCTATATATATATATATATATTTTTTTGATTACAGTATATTGATTCATCGAGCCTCTGCTCCACATTTTTATTGAATATTCGTCTGCCACGAGAGCCAAATTATCCTTAAATGGTTCGACTCTCTTCCTCGTGGGAGACCCCAATTTTATCCGCTCTGCCTACTGGCAGACCGGGTATAAGAGTCAAAGTACCTGCGCGAGGACGCGTGAAGGAGACGTGGGCGCTGCCCGGCGGTCAATTACTGCCGGTTCCAGCGTCCACACACGACGGGTCGCCCGGTTCGTCGCAGGGCTTCTTTCTGGGCTATGCAGAAAGAGCCTGTCTCCCTGGCCCGCTCCGCCATTCTAAATTTGCGGACGGGCCATATAGTTTTTCGATCCACACTCTCCCTCCACAGGTACCTCGACTCCCCAGCCTGGCCCTCGCGACCTAAGCTGGTGGACTTAACCCTCCGGGTGCATCGTCACCCCATAAATCACGCCGCTCCCCGCCGCCGCGGGGTGTGGCAGGCCGGTTTCTGAAAGTCTTCGACCTGGCTATGTTTGTTTGTGCTCTCTCGCCGTGTCAATTATTTGTACCCGTGCGCTGTTGATGCAAATAAAACAGTTTAACACTAATCCTTAAATAGTTGACTCTCTTCCTCATGGTAGACCCCAATTTTATCCGCTCTGCCTACAGGCAGACCGGGTATAAGAGTCAAGTACCTGGGCCGAGGTCGCGTGAGGGAGACGTGGGCGCCGTCCGGCGGTCAATTACTGCCGGTTCCAGCGTCCACACGCGACGGGTCGCCCGGCCCGTCGCAGGCCATCTTTCTGGGCAATGCAGAAAGAGCCTGTCTCCCTGGCCCGCTCCTCCATTCTAAATTTGCGGACGGGTCATGTAACGTTTTCGATCCACACTGTCCCTCCACAGGTACCTCGACTCCCCAGCCTGGCCCCCGCGACCTAAGCTGGTGGACTTACCCCTCCGGGTGCATCGTCACCCCTAAATCACGCCGCTCCCGCCGCCGCGGGGTGTGGCAGGCCGGTTTCTGAAAGTCTTCGACCTGGCTATGTTTGTTTGTGCTCTCTCGCCGTGTCAATTATTTGTACCCGTGCGCTGTTGATGCGAATAAAACAGTTTAACACCTTAACTACTGCACTGATGAGACCGGGAGGTCGAAACGGTGTGCACTGTCTGCAGTTAAAGCAATATTTTAGATTATCACACACTACCTTCTCCCGATATGCTGCTCTTTCCCGCTCGGATCAACCTCGCGTTGCTTTTAACTCATCGATAAACATGATTTCCCGATCAACTCGATGCAACCTCCAAAGTTTCATCCCACTATTCTATATTTTTCCTGGTAACGTAGACTAGTCATATCTATGCTTCGATCGCTAGTCCCCCCGACCCATCTGGGCGAACCTGCCTCAACGTCTGGCCAGTGCACATCCGTGCTCGTTGGTTCAACGTCAACACTTTTTCGGTAGGTAAAGCATACAATATATTCCCACTTGCCATCTTTTTTTTTTACACCAATTAATTGAGCCTTTGCTCCAGATTTTATATAATTTTCGTCTCCCACGAGTATTCAAATCGTCCTTGTAGCTAAGCTTCTCTTCCTCGTGGGAGACCCCAAAGTTTATCCGCTCTGCCTACGGCCAGACCGGGTGTAGGAGTCAAACGTACCTGTATTACGGTCACGTGATGGAGACGTGGGCGCTGCCTGGCTTTATAAAACTTCTGTCGCCCGGCCCGTCGTGAGCTGACCTTTTTGCGTTTGCAGAAAGCAAAGCCCGTCTCCCTGGCCCGTTCCGCCATTCTAACTTTTGCGGACGAATCGCACAAAATTCTCGATCCACACTTTCCTTCCACAGATACCTAGACTCCCCAGCCTGGCCCCCGCGACCTAAGCTGGTGGACTTCCTTTCCGGGTGCATCGCCACCCCATAATCACGCCGCTTCCGGCCTCCACGGGGCGTGGCAGGCCGGTTCTTTAAAGTCTCTGACTTGGCTATGTTTATTGTGTTCTTCTCGCCGTGTCAATTATTTTGTACTCGTGCGTCGTTGATCAAAATAAAACAGTTCATCATCTAGGCCCTATATGCACCAACTACAAAAGTAAAGGTTTTCAAATTCCTTTCTTCAGAAACATCATTACAGCCCAGTGGGCCACTTTGTAACCAGCATGCCGTGGCACAGTAGTGTGCCGAGCGGCGGCACTAGGTGTAGCCAACGGAATGATAATTGATTTTGAGATGTTTCTATTCTTGGACTAAAAAACCTTCTTTGAAAGCTTAATTCTTGTAGTTTCCCATAGCCTACATATAGAGGCTTTGAACCACCGCCGCTGGCCCGGTTACCTAGATTGGCAGAGTGAAGTTTCCGTTTGCTGAAGTGTTGTTATTATTCCATCCAGTAAGTGTAGCTGAATGGAGCTCTTCTTCATGATGCAATACCTTCAATAGCTTGCTCTCCTCCATGATGAGACACCCACCCCATGACTGTAACGCACACCTCCAGACCATCAGCACTCTTGATAACGCACCAAGGCCGATCAACATAGCAACTGTTTATTATTTTTTGTTTTTACCAATATAAATTTAAAAAATTTTCCTTGCTCTTTTTTCCTCGTCGTTTTTCTAAATATTGAAACTCTTCGAAGGTGTTGGATGGATGGATGGTCATTTTATTTTTGTTTGGATGCGAAACGCCGAAACATACATAAAACAAAAACTGACAGTGTGCAGCCAATGAGAGAGTGCGAAAGACCGTAGCCCTGAAGGCGTAGGGCAGTGGTTCTCAACCAACTTTTGAGCCCTTACCTCTTTGCCCTCTATGTTGATGATCTATCCAAAAAGCTTAACATGTCTAAAGCGGGTTGCTATGTAGGGAATGCATTGGTAAATCACATTATGTTTTCTGATGACCTTTGCTGCTTTTGTCCCAGCCTTGTTGGTTTACGTGAATTGATTGAAATCTGCCAAGACTTTGCTAAGCAACATGACATTACATTTAACTGTAGAAAATCCTTTGGGGTGTTATTTGAGCCCAAACATTTCGATCTGTTTGCTTCCCCAAGGATTATTCTTGACCAAGAACCGATTGAGTTTGTTGAAAATGTTAAGTATTTAGGTGTGCATATCACGTCCTCATTATCAGATGACAAGGACATACTGCGACAAGTTAAATCTCTTTATTGTACTGCAAACAAATTAAAAAATAAATATAGTAAATGTTCACGGAGAGTAAAAAATGTGTTGTTTCGCTCTAACTGTATATCTCTTTATGGTTGTCAACTTTGGCACAATTGTCGCCGTTCTTCTATCAATCGGATTAGAATTGCATATAATGACTCATTTCGAATTCTACACAATATACCTCGCTTTACTAGTGCACGTGAATGTCAAGTCAATGCAAATGTTACAACTTTTGATGCTCTATTGCGGAAAACAGTTTATGCTTTTGTGCAACGTTGTTACAAGTCTCTCAATTTTCTTATCATAGCATTAATGTCCTCAGACGCTTTCTATAAAACGACATATTTTAAGCACTATAATGATATGTTGCACATGTCATCCAAGTGACTCCTTAGGTCTTGTCTTTTTGTGTTTTGGTTTTAATATGGACAACCTTGTCTGATGCAAATAAATAAATAACATAATTTCGTCAATCTCATCAATCATCATCCTTCCAAGTGTGTTGCTTTGAAACTTATGTAACATATGATTCCATAAGGAGACGCGATATATCAGCCTACCAAAATTTCAAATATAAATTTTCAGGGGTCCGCGACCGCTTCGAAGGTACCAAAAGGGGTCCACCAAGACTAAAAGGTTGAGAACCACTGGCGTAGGAGGTCGTCGAGTCTGCACTCTCTCATTCAAATAGTTATACGAAAGAAAGTAGGCCTATTGGGTTTTTAAATATTGTAGCAAATTGACACAAAAAAGAAGAAAGAAGGAAGAACAGAAAAAAACAAATACAGATACTACAAAAAATAATAACAATTAACATAGTCAGGTAGTGGATGTCGTTTCTATAGCTCTTGATTATTGAAGAAGTGTTTTTTGCACATTTTACTGAAAAATTTGAAGCCTTTTTTCATGTTTTTTTTCTTCATATTTTGAGGTAAACTGTCCCATACCTTGATTCCCATGCATTTTAAACTTTTTTGAAATAATTGGGTATTTGCCTGTTTAGTATAAAGTGAATTAGAGCTTGAACGTCGGGTGTTATACGAATGAATAGCTGATACATGTGTAAAGAAAGTTTTGAAGTTTTCCGGTAGTTTATTATTATAAAATTTGAACATAAATTTGCTTATTTCCAGTTTAGGCTATAAGTAGAATTAACTAGAATTAACAATGTCTTCTTAAGTAACTTAAATAAGTAGAATTAACAATGTCTTCCTGAACCAACAATTTGCGTGTACTGCAATGATAACAAAATTGAACAGGTTCAAAAATTCAATTATTTGAGCTCAATACTGAATCCAAGCACCCGATGTGAAGAAAAAATTAGACGACGCATTGCATTATCAAAGTCAAGTTTCAACACCATGGCAAAAATCTTTAAAGATCGAAAGCTCTCCAAAAACCTTAAAAATTCGTTTGTTAAAATGCTTTGTTTGGTCAATTTTGATGTATGGATGTGAAAATTTTGACATATCATGGAAGCAAGTTTGTTTCCTATCTTGACTCTTTGTTGCTAGTGTAGATATTTTAGTGTAATGTTTACTAAATGTTTATTCATTGACTTGGCTGAGGGTGGCTGCTTGACTCGAAAACCGTCATGGTCACTTCGCAGCTTCCCGTTGTGATATACTTATCAACGATGCAGTGTACATTTGTTATTTTTCTTTGTTTCAATTGTGTTCGTTAAGCGTAGGGGAAGGTGAGGTAAGTTGAGCCAGTGGGTAAGTTGAGCCACCCCCCGTAACTCGAAAAATAAAAATCGCATCAACTTTCTACTGCCACCTACCTGACCGTTTATCCTATATGGAGCTGTTCTGTAAAGATTATAGGTCTTTGTTTTGTAGAAAGACAGAAAAACTGTTTTTAGTGATTTTGGGAAGTTTTTTGAACTTTTTGAAAAAAAATATTTTTTGAGTTTTACAAAATGTCTATGGGATTCACCAGTATTGATATGTCTAACAGTAATCACTAATGTTAGCTTATTCAGAAACTATTAAAGTGAGGTTGCTAGCTCATATATGACTGGAGAAATTCCCGTTTAACTTTTAATGGCGGCTTTGAGGTAAGTTGAGCCAGTGATGTACAGGTAAGTTGAGCCGGTGGCTCAACTTACCTCACTTCAGCTGCCAGTGTTAAGTGATGATATATGTAGTCATTAAATAGATAACAAAGTGTATTTTACTCTTTAATAGTCTAAATCTCTGGAAAAAATAATTTGTCCATTGGTCTATTGAAGTTTAAATTTATTTGTAGTGTAACTTGCAGCCTACTAGCAACATGCAAGGGAAAACCCGACCTGTGCATTACATTGGTAAAATCGAATGCTTCAATGAAGATGGAGAAATTGAGGCCAACTTTTTAAGAAAAGTGCCTGGAAAGTCCGAGGAAAAGTTGTCCTTTGTCTTTAAAGCAGACGATGAGTGTGCTTTTCTTAAAGAGGATATCGTTAAAGCTTCCTCACACGACCAGTTGGAGAAACTTTCTGCCGTCAGCAGAAATTCCGGTTTCCATGCTCTTTTGATCAGTGGCATATGGAATAAGTTTAGATCTGACAGACAACGGAAATTGATTTAGAAAATTCACATTTGGAGGTTTATTTAATCAGGATTGTGTAATAATTCATCGTTTTATTTTCTGTTCTGCAGGTCAGTTGACACGATCTGCTAGTACTACATTGATTCAACGTCTGTTGACGTTTAATCAACAAAAAAGTGGCAGATTTGTTGGCTGGGAAGTGCGCAATTTCACAGTCGAACAGTCACAACCAGGCCCGGATTTAGGGGGGAAGAGGGGGCAGGTGCCCCGGGCCCCCCTACGTGGAAAAAATGTGATTTTGTGTTATTTTTTCTTCCTTTCAGCCTTTGAAGCTGGATTGATGTTACTGTAGACGCAGAGGTGGTTTTTCGCGCCGTAGGCTTGAAAAAATTTTTTACAGGGGGCCCCCCCGATCTAAAAGTGCCCCGGGCCCCCATCAGCTAAATCTGGCCCTGGTCACAACAAAATAAATTTATCCTTTTACATGTTGTTCTTTCTTCCTGGTAGCAGCTATGTATTAACTGCTACCCAACCTGTCTTCTTTCTAACTTTCGACTCAGGTTCCACATGACTGTGTTGAGTTAAGATTGTATATTGTCAAAAAGAGACGGGTTCAATTGTGATGTGGAATAGTCACTGCACACTCTAATACGTCCGTCCGATAGATTTATCACATCGTAAAAGGCCGAACCACGTTTTCGCCAAGCAGCAAAACACGAGTTAGTGAATAGAGAAAAAATAATGAGAGATTGTCGCTCAAGCATGACAGTGTATCGCAATGATGACGTCACCATTGCGTCACAGTCCATGTTATAATTCGGGACAAATATCTGGGCAATAATTTCGTAAACATATGTATTGCATAGCATTTTATAATGTAGGCTACCATCGCTACAGCTTTTGTTATTGAACAAAAACGAGTGGCTCAACTTTCCTCACACCCCGGCTCAACTTACCACATGGGGTAGGTAAGTTGAGCCAAAATGACGTAATATTTAAAACATGTTTTTTTTAATATTTTTATGAGTTATGAAAAAAATTTTTTTGTTAAATTAAAGCCAAAGCATCAACCATTATGCTGCCACTTTCACTTTTATTGTAAACCAAGCGGTTTTCTTAGTAGAAGCGTTTAAGTAAAAAGTGGCTCAACTTACCTCATCCTCCCCTACTGCATCATTTAATGATTTTGCTGTTATAATATTGCACAACAAAATAAACCAATCAATCAATCAAACACTAACGGCAAAAACACGAAAAAAACTTGAAGCTGCAGAAATGTGGTTTTACCGAAGAATTTTTAAAATTCCATGGACAGCTTTTCGAACCAACAGAGCAGTTCTCCAACAGATGGGCCAGGAGCAGCAGATACTGAGATCTTTAGAAATGCGGCAGCTGAAGTTCTTAGGTCACATTATAAGGAAAGGCGAACTTGAAGATTTATCTTTAACTGGAAAAATACTAGGAAAACGGTCAAGAGGAGCACAAAGATTCACATTTTTGCACAATTTTCAACCACTTATCAAAAACCCTACTAAAATTTGGCAAGAAGCACGAGATCGATCAAACTGGAACATCATTGTACATCGAGGGCTGTATCAGCTATGAAACCTAAACAGAGAGAATTAACAGTTAGTAGGCTATTTTATTTTCTTGATAGAGTGGCAGTAATTTAGTATTCATTTTAATTATCTTATTTTGTCTAACTTGGATTCTATTCAAGTATTTTGTGGGTGCGCATCCCCAGTTGATAATTCCATATTGTAGGTGCGAGTGTAGCCTACAATGCTATAATAAATATTGATGAGAACTTTTCTAGAAGTAAATTTTCTAAGTTTACTCAGTACGCCTGAAGAAGAGGATAGTTTTTTCGAGATAGTTCTTGCTTACCTTTGTGTCATATTTTAAGCTGATTATTCTATTTTGGTGTCAAGCACGTCATAACTTTCACGTTTTGTCGCTTCTACTTTTTCTAGACCGCTGTTAAGTTTGGCATATATTGTTATTCGCTGTGATGGTCAGAAATAAAAACAAACTGTCCTTAAAATGCGTTGCTCGTACGTACACCCTGTGAGCTGAATCAGAGAGCCTTGCGGTTTCTCTCGTGCATAAAGGGGAGGGGGGGGGGGGGGCGCTTAACCAACTGAGCTATCGGGACGGACCGCAATCTGAACATACTTTTAAAAAAGCGACTCGCAATTTGAAGGCAGACTAGTGATTTGAGAGGATGATTTGATTTTCAGACGTCAGCATAAATTGTCGGTCGGAGGTCCTATGAAGTTAGTTCTTTATGGGCCTATTGTTTGTTTTCCAGATTTGAATATGGAGAACTGCTTTGAAGTAGCCTACATTGCTCAAGCTCATATAGTTACATAGCCTACTCCAAAAATTAAAAAATTACTTTCGTTTGATCTTGCTGCTTTTTGTTTATTTTACTAAAATATGATATTTATCCACAGACCATTCGGGGCAGACGTTTTCACCATTATTGAAGAACAAAAAGATTAGGCTTAAGTTCTATTTGAGCCTCATACTAAAATTCCGAGGCAAGGTTTGTCAGGCTGTCTTTGTTGAACTGACGGAACTCAAGGATTAAAGTTGTTTCAATACGCTATACCAATTGACTATTTTTGGATTCCTGTTGAAGAAGATATAGCCTAAGCAAACTTCGGAAGCAGTTATTACAATTTGCTCCTGTTATACACTAGGCCAGGGATGGCCAACTTCTCATCGATTGTGATCGACTAGAAAGTTTCTTAATCACTAGCGATCAATCGGTCGGTGATAAAGTCACTAAACAATTTTTTTCCAGTGACACCTTTACTGTAAATGCATTTACATTTATCACACATCCACCATCGTCAGCACAGAGTAGTCTATTTATGTTTCAGTTAATTTGGTTCTTTACAATAAAACACGAGAAGAATAATTATGTTCTACAAGTAAATTTACTTTAAACTTCTTCTAAATGAGTCAGTGAAATATTAGAGTCATCATGTTGTAGGTACTTCAGCTTGCCGTTATCATTACATCAGGTGTCTAAAGCAATCGTCCAGGTGGCGGTCGGTTAGCACAGCACGTTGCTTTTTTTTGATTACGTTCACAAATGAAAATGCAGATTGACATAAATAAGTTGAACCAAAACTAGAATGGATGTGTTCCGCACATCTTTTGATATTGCACTATTTTGCATCAACAACAAACCACCAGAAATCATCTTCGGATGCTCGAACCTTCAATGTCTACATTTCCACTTCAATCGTACCTACGTACCTGTTTCCAACAAAAATATTTCATTTATTTTGAGAGAAATTAGTAGAGAGTAGACACAATTAAATCCGACTTGAACGGGTATGAGACGTAGTCGACTATTTCTTCGATTTCATGAAAAACACTAAATCGAAATTCAAAATCATCAAAAACAATTTTTATTTTTCAGCAATGGATATTTTGTTTCTATAGCCTACTTACTAAAGCTCTGACTGGATTTATCTACCAAGCAAATTATCTGAGTCGATCGAGAATGTTTCTCTCCGGAATATTGATGAAAAACATGCTTTTTAGGAATGTTTTTCTTCCTTGTATGACTGTTTGTTATCGAAAACATGTGTTAATGTATGTTTTTTGCTGTGTATTGTGGACAGTGTGTAACATCGACAATGCCTGATAAACCTGGAAATGATCGACAACCCAAGAAAACTTTCGACAATGCCTAACAAACCCAACAACCACTGAAGATGTTCGACAATGCCTGGAAATCCTAGACAATGCTTGGAAATTCCCAACAATGCCTGAAAGTAGCTACTCTACAATGCCTGACAACTCCTGCAAATGCTCCACAACACCTGAAAATGCTCGACAATGCCTGAATATGTTCGACAATCCCTGAAAATGTTCGACAATGCCTAACAAGCCTGTCAATCACTGATAATGATGGACAATGCCTGGAAATCCTAGACAATGCTTGGAAATTATCGACAATGCCTGAAAGTAGCTACCCTACAATGCCTGACAACCCCATGCAAATGCTCGACAACCCCTGAATATGTTCGACAATGCCTGAAAATGTTATATAATGCCTAACAAACCTGTCAACCACTGATAATGATCGACAATGCCTGGAAATCCTGGACAATGCCTGGAAATTCCCAACATTGCCTGTGCGGGAATTTTATATGAAGGGTATGATGCGGGGATCGCCACACCTGAATGTAGCTACTCTACAATGCCTGACAACCCCTGAAAATACTCGACAACCCCTGAATATGTTTGACAATGCCTGAAAATATTCGATAATGCCTCACAAGCCTGTCAACCACTGATAATGATCGACAATGCCTGAAAATGTTCTATAATGCCTAACAAACCTGTCAACCACTAATAATGATCGACAATGCCTGAAAATCCTAGACAATGCCTGGAAATTCCAAACAATGCCTAAAAGTAGCTGCTCTACAATGCCTGAAAATGCTCGACAATGCCTGAAAATGTTCGACAATGCCTGAAAATGTTCGACAATGCCTGAAAATGTTCGACAATGCCTGAAAATGTTCTACAATGCCTAACAAACCCGTCAACCACTGACATAATGATCGACAATGCCTGGAAATCCTAGACAATGCCTAGAAATGCACAACAATGCCTGAAAGTAGCTACTCTACAATGCCTGACAACCCCTGAAAATGCTCGACAAGCCCTGAAAATGTTCGACAATGCCTGAAAATGTTCTATAATGCCTAACAAACCCGTCAACCACTGATAATGATCGACAATGCCTGGAAATCCTAGACAATGCTTGGAAATTCCAAACAATGCCTGAAAGTAGCTATTCTACAATGCCTGACAAACCCTGAAAATGCTCGACAAGCCCTGAAAATGTTCGACAATGCCTGAAAATGTTCTATAATGCCTAACAAACCCGTCAACCACTGATAATGATCGACAATGCCTGGAAATCCTAGACAATGCTTGGAAATTCCAAACAATGCCTGAAAGTAGCTATTCTACAATGCCTGACAAACCCTGAAAATGCTCGACAAGCCCTGAAAATGTTCGACAATGCCTGAAAATGTTCTATAATGCCTAACAAACCCGTCAACCACTAAAAATGATCGACAATGCCTGGAAATCCTAGACAATGCCTGGAAATTCCAAACAATGCCTGAAAGGAGCTACTCTACAATGCCTGACAACCCCTGAAAATGCTCGACAATGCCTGAAAATGTTCGACAATGCCTGAAAATGTTTTACAATGCCTAACAAACCCGTCAACCACTGATAATGATCGACAATGCCTGGAAATCCTAGACAATGCCTGGAAATTCACAACAATGCCTGAAAGTAGCTACTCTACAATGCTTGACAACCCCTGAAAATGCTCGACAAGCCCTGAAAATGTTCGACAATGCCTGAAAATGTTCTATAATGCCTAACAAACCCGTCAACCACTGATAATGATCGACAATGCCTGGAAATCCTAGACAATGCCTGGAAATTCACAACAATGCTTGAAAGTAGCTACTCTACAATGCCTGACAACCCCTGAAAATGCTCGACAAGCCCTGAAAATGTTCGACAATGCCTGAAAATGTTCTATAATGTCTAACAAACCCGTCAACCACTGATAATGATCGACAATGCCTGGAAATCCTAGACAATGCCTGGAAATTCACAACAATGCTTGAAAGTAGCTACTCTACAATGCCTGACAAACCCTGAAAATGCTCGACAAGCCCTGAAAATGTTCGACAATGCCTGAAAATGTTCTATAATGCCTAACAAACCCGTCAACCACTGATAATGATCGACAATGCCTGGAAATCCTAGACAATGCTTGGAAATTCCAAACAATGCCTGAAAGTAGCTATTCTACAATGCCTGACAAACCCTGAAAATGCTCGACAAGCCCTGAAAATGTTCGACAATGCCTGAAAATGTTCTATAATGCCTAACAAACCCGTCAACCACTAATAATGATCGACAATGCCTGGAAATCCTAGACAATGCCTGGAAATTCCAAACAATGCCTGAAAGGAGCTACTCTACAATGCCTGACAACCCCTGAAAATGCTCGACAATGCCTGAAAATGTTCGACAATGCCTGAAAATGTTCTACAATGCCTAACAAACCCGTCAACCACTGACATAATGATCGACAATGCCTGGAAATCCTAGACAATGCCTAGAAATGCACAACAATGCCTGAAAGTAGCTACTCTACAATGCCTGACAACCCCTGAAAATGCTCGACAAGCCCTGAAAATGTTCGACAATGCCTGAAAATGTTCTATAATGCCTAACAAACCCGTCAACCACTGATAATGATCGACAATGCCTGGAAATCCTAGACAATGCTTGGAAATTCCAAACAATGCCTGAAAGTAGCTATTCTACAATGCCTGACAAACCCTGAAAATGCTCGACAAGCCCTGAAAATGTTCGACAATGCCTGAAAATGTTCTATAATGCCTAACAAACCCGTCAACCACTGATAATGATCGACAATGCCTGGAAATCCTAGACAATGCTTGGAAATTCCAAACAATGCCTGAAAGTAGCTATTCTACAATGCCTGACAAACCCTGAAAATGCTCGACAAGCCCTGAAAATGTTCGACAATGCCTGAAAATGTTCTATAATGCCTAACAAACCCGTCAACCACTAAAAATGATCGACAATGCCTGGAAATCCTAGACAATGCCTGGAAATTCCAAACAATGCCTGAAAGGAGCTACTCTACAATGCCTGACAACCCCTGAAAATGCTCGACAATGCCTGAAAATGTTCGACAATGCCTGAAAATGTTCGACAATGCCTGAAAATGTTTTACAATGCCTAACAAACCCGTCAACCACTGATAATGATCGACAATGCCTGGAAATCCTAGACAATGCCTGGAAATTCACAACAATGCCTGAAAGTAGCTACTCTACAATGCTTGACAACCCCTGAAAATGCTCGACAAGCCCTGAAAATGTTCGACAATGCCTGAAAATGTTCTATAATGCCTAACAAACCCGTCAACCACTGATAATGATCGACAATGCCTGGAAATCCTAGACAATGCCTGGAAATTCACAACAATGCTTGAAAGTAGCTACTCTACAATGCCTGACAACCCCTGAAAATGCTCGACAAGCCCTGAAAATGTTCGACAATGCCTGAAAATGTTCTATAATGTCTAACAAACCCGTCAACCACTGATAATGATCGACAATGCCTGGAAATCCTAGACAATGCCTGGAAATTCACAACAATGCTTGAAAGTAGCTACTCTACAATGCCTGACAAACCCTGAAAATGCTCGACAAGCCCTGAAAATGTTCGACAATGCCTGAAAATGTTCTATAATGCCTAACAAACCCGTCAACCACTGATAATGATCGACAATGCCTGGAAATCCTAGACAATGCTTGGAAATTCCAAACAATGCCTGAAAGTAGCTATTCTACAATGCCTGACAAACCCTGAAAATGCTCGACAAGCCCTGAAAATGTTCGACAATGCCTGAAAATGTTCTATAATGCCTAACAAACCCGTCAACCACTAATAATGATCGACAATGCCTGGAAATCCTAGACAATGCCTGGAAATTCCAAACAATGCCTGAAAGGAGCTACTCTACAATGCCTGACAACCCCTGAAAATGCTCGACAATGCCTGAAAATGTTCGACAATGCCTGAAAATGTTCGACAATGCCTGAAAATGTTTTACAATGCCTAACAAACCCGTCAACCACTGATAATGATCGACAATGCCTGGAAATCCTAGACAATGCCTGGAAATTCACAACAATGCCTGAAAGTAGCTACTCTACAATGCTTGACAACCCCTGAAAATGCTCGACAAGCCCTGAAAATGTTCGACAATGCCTGAAAATGTTCTATAATGCCTAACAAACCCGTCAACCACTGATAATGATCGACAATGCCTGGAAATCCTAGACAATGCCTGGAAATTCACAACAATGCTTGAAAGTAGCTACTCTACAATGCCTGACAACCCCTGAAAATGCTCGACAAGCCCTGAAAATGTTCGACAATGCCTGAAAATGTTCTATAATGTCTAACAAACCCGTCAACCACTGATAATGAGCGACAATGCCTGGAAATCTTAGACAATGCCTGGAAATTCCCAACAATGCCTGAAAGTAGCTACTCTACAATGCCTGACAACCCCTGAAAATGCTTGACAACCCCTAGAAATGCTCCACAACCCCCCGAGAAGCCGACAATGCCCGACAATGCCTGACAATGCCTGACAATGCCTGACAATGCCCGACAATGCTTGACAATGCCCGACAATGCCTGACAATGCCTGACAATGGGTATTTAGAGGTACCGAGGGTTAGCGGACACTACGGAAAAAATGTTTGCAGAAACTGCGATCAGCGAGGGTTAGGGTTAAAGCATAGATTAGTCTATGGTTAGAGTTACGGTTAGCGAAAACTGCAGAAAAATGTTTGCAGAAACTGCGATGAGCGAGGGTTAGCGTTAGGGTAAGGGTTACGGTTTGCAAAAACTGCGATCTTCGGCATTGTGCTATCTTTCTATCAATCTTTTCAGGCGGAAAATGGTGAGGATTTGTGGTCCCATTGCTTTCTTTTTGGGCCTACTTATTCTGCCGTGACACTGACATTGTTTGGGCTTGGTGAGTTTGTTGCGGCTGAGGGTGGAAGTTGAATCGCCGACTGGTGGAGCCGGCTTGCTAGGGGCAGCTGAGTTGCACAGGTTTTTTGAGCATTTGGCGGGGTGGGAGCGATGCAGAATTGTTCATTCTTGCTACCTGGGTATTCTTGGCCTGACAAAAGCTTTTCAACCCAACGACAAGCGCCCTTAGGTTGCACATTACTTGTCGAATAGTTTTTGTACGACTACACTAATCACTTGGTTTACATTTTACATCTTATTATCAATTATGATAGCCTATTTGGAGAGTTTGCCCAAACACTTTTTTTCAGAAACCCCAATTATGATGTAATGTTTCTTCCCTTATATCCCAATCCTCAATTACGGTGGCCTTTCATTACTAAAGCCTACTGTTATGACACAACAATGCGGTTGAGATTGGATTCTTGAATCTTTAATAAATTATGCCAATTGAAAGCTTTTTTTAATAGTTTTATGCAAATAAGGTAAAACTTAGCATTTGATATAATTCCTTGCAAATACCAAAATTGCTTCTTTTTGTAACACCAAAGTATCGGCCAAAATATCAGTATCGGTATCGGCCTAAAAAAGTGATATCGGTATCGGCCAAAATATTGGTATCGGTACATCTCTAGTTTCTTCCCTTATACCCCAGTCCTCAATGGTGGCCTTTCATTACTAAAACCTACTATTATGACACAACAATGCGGTTGAGATTGGATTCTTGAAACTTTAATAAATTATGCCAATTGAAAGCTTTTTTTAATAGTTTTATGCAAATAAGGTAAAACTTAGCATTTGATATAATTCCTTGCAAATACCAAAATTGCTTCTTTTTGTAACACCAAAGTATCGGCCAAAATATCGGTATCAGTATCGTTATCGGTCTAAAAAGTGATATCGGGATCGGTATCGCCAGAGTATTGGTATCGGTACATCTCTAGTCTTTAAATGTATTTTTTATATCAATTGAACTAGACATTTTGAAATTCTGGCAATATTGCTTTCTGGAGACAATGTTTTCATAAGACAACAAAGCCACTGTCACTATTTTATTTCGCTGAGTTTGATTTGCTCTTTGTAGAAATATGCTTATAGCCTATTCACCCTTTGTAGTGTATTTGTGTCCTGACTGATGGTATCTTTTATATTATCTCACAACATTGTGTGATGATGAATTGACAGATCATTCGCATATGATCATTACCAAATGTGTCAGATCATGTATTGCTGGTGGTCAAAATGAAAGTTCTGTTCCTGGTACTGACAAGCTATTTGATCTTGTTTACTATGTGTTTGTCTAGCAGGGATAACAACTAATTGCTCCATGTTTTATCTTGATTGATTGATTGAATCTTTATCCTCGGTCTGGGAAAGCTTCTTGCAGAGCTTTTTAAAATCCTGGCAGTTTCGCATACTTGTAGAGGCTTTGAATCACAGGCGCAGGCCCGGTCATCGAGATTGACAGAGTGAAGTTTCCGATTGTTGAAGTTTTGTTGCCGGGAAATTATTCCATCCATTAAATGCTGCTGAATGGAGAGCAATTCTTAACGTGTATTGCTCAAGTGCACGCCCTGAGAGTCGAACCAGCGCCACTTGATCTTTAAGCTTCTTCGTTCCAGAAGCGACGCGCTAACCGTTAGGGAGATAAAATGTTCAGGGAATAAGTTAGTTTGTATCCATCTGGCAGCAGGTCAAGCAGCTTACAAGATTGTGATTCTATACAGTGTCATAGGCAGCTGTCAAATTTTTATTTATGCTGCACAGGCTCGTTAGCTCAATGGTTAAGCACCCGATTCAAGATCAAGCTACTCTGGTATGACTTTCGGCTTGTGCGCTTCAGCAATGCACTTCAGGACTGCTCTCCACTCAGCGGCACTTAAGTGATGGAATAATTCCCTGGCAACAACACTTCAACAACTATCGAAAACTCCACTTTGTTGGTGATTGGGCATGCGTCAGTGGTTCAAAGCCTCTACAAGTATGCAAAACTTCCAGGATGAACTTTCAAAGAAAGTTTCTTAGTCCTTGGATAACAATCAAATAAATCAGTCTTCCATGTCTTACATGAAGTGAACGCTTTTTACTTTTGAAGATTTTTAACTATTAGATGATTTCGTGTATTATACTTGCTTATGACTAGCAGTAAAATGAATATAACAGTCTTTACCAATGTTACCACGGATGTGCCTGTGGTTTCTACGTCAAGTCCATCTACTTCCATAACATCTACGAAAATGTCATCGTCAGCAACTACAGAAAATTATTGGAGTCCATCTTCAAATACTAGTTTGACCATTTCAACACAACCAACTACAACATATGCACAACTTTCAACCACACCCGGAAATTATTCTGAAAGCGATTGTTTGAAGATACTGTATGAAGATATTGGAATGTCAAGGTAAAATGATTGATTATTATAATTGTAAGAAGTAATTGCGCAACAAAAGTATATATAAATTTATAAAAACAGATTTACAACTTTTTTACAGCTTCATGTCAAAGCAATCAGCTTGGTGAGCTCTTTTGATGGAAATCTTTCTTGTCATGCACTTAGAAATGTACATACCGTAGTAAAATATATCTGGGTGGTTACTGGTTAGGACAGCATCCTCCATGTATTGTAAAATGTAAAGGCGTAATTTCATTTTTATCATAATTTTGGGAGGGATTTTTCTTGTACCACAGTCAAGGCACAACAGGATTTTAGCATTATAGGCTAATAATATACTTATTTACTTTCATCGAGGTACAGTATATGTGGCCAAGAGTTTACTGTAGTAGGTCGGCCAGTCCTGATCTGCAGTGCCCCACCATCTTGGCTGCTTCGGGTTAATCCTCAGTATTACTAGTTCTAAATTAACTTACTTAAACCAACAAACACTTAATACACAAAGCAAACAACAGAGAATCTTGAAAACTTTTCATGCAAGAGGCAGTCAATGCTTGGAATCAAGTGCGACAATAAAAAAAAGAAGATACATCTTAAAAATCTTTGCATCAGTTGTGGGTTTTCAGCTCAACCTAAGCTCTTGTCAAGAATCTGAAAATATTCCATTTTTAAAACTTTAGTAGCCTACCAGTAAGTTACTGGGTCTGCTACTATTCGGTGAGTCCGATTCGGTGAGAGCCCTATTCGGTGATTTTTTTAAAAATTTTTTTGAAAATTATCGGGTACCATAGCCTAATTATCATTGCCGCTTTTACATCGTTTTAACGTCGCTAAACGTTGAAATAAGACCCTAATCCCTAATTCGTAACCCCTACCCTTAACCCCTAATCCTAACTCATAATCCCTAACACCTAAACCCCTAAACCTAACCCCCTAACTCCTAACCCTTAAACCCTTAACCTCTAACCCTTAAACCCTAACCCTTAAACCCTAACCTTTAACCTCTAACCCTTAAACCCTAACCCCTAACCCTTAAACCCTAACCCCTAACCCTTAAACCCTTAACCTCTAACCCTAACTCCTAACCCTTAAACCCTAACCCCTAACCCTTTAACGGCAATGATAATTAGGCTACGGTACTCAATAATTTGAAAAAAAATCACCGAATAGGGCTCTCACCGAATAGGGAACTCACCGAATCGGACTCACCGAAACAGGCCATTCCGACCAGTACTAGCTCCTTGGACTGTTGCTTCACAACTTCAGTTTGTGCTTAAAATATTCAATTTTTTGTTTAGGATTCGGATATGGGATGTGATGCTGTTTGTTCCAAATGTGATCTTCTTAATATTTGTTTTGTATCGTATGAAACGTGTATGGCATAGAATTCTATCTGGAATCGGCAGTGGCGGTAGTCCAATTTTTGTCACCTACTTCACACTGGTTGCATTAGCAGCTATTTTGGGTGTCATTCGTTGCATTGTTTCCATGGCAGTTGATGTAACCACATCTTCTGGAAGTGAAGCTAACAAGGTGAGTTGGAGGTAGCGGTCTTAATTTTTGTAAATGGGTAAAGTACGGTATTGAAATATTTTAGTCAGCAGTGCAAACATATATGTAACACTAATTCATTTTGTGTGGCAAACATGTTTGCCACACAAAATGAATTAGTTAATATATGTGTTGCCACTGCTGACTAAAATATTTCAATACCGTACTTTACCCAATTAGTTAATATCTTTCTGCTAAAAATACCTAATAAATATCATACATTTTAATGTACCGGTGCCAGATAATGGAAAATTTGAACTGACCTGTTCAGCTAAATATCAGCCAAAACTAGTGATATTTATCATATTATATATATACAAATTGTCGAACACCTTGACCAGCTCTGCATTTGTATGTTATTGATGCTGCGAGAAATTTTAATGATTATATAGCTGATTGTGTTTGTTCCTGGGTCCTATTCAGAGGTGTTAACTATCTGCAATTCCTGAGCAATTGCAAAAATCATAATTTTCAGATTCTTTGGGTTGTTCTCCGCTTCTTCTTATTAATGGCCGAGTTGAGTGTTCTTGTCTTTGGAATTGCGTTTGGACATCTGGATAGCAAAACAAGCGTGAAACGTGTTTTATTTGTGACAACCTGTGTTGCTCTGATCTATTCTGCTGTACAGGTATGAATATAAAACTGTGCTGTTTTTTTTTTTCGGTCATTTATCGGTCATTGACCAATTTTTTAGCAAAATGTCCAAAAAATATATATAATAGTCAATTCGGTCAAAATGTCCGAAAAAATATATAGTCAATTGACTTATGACCAAAAATGACCGAAATAAATAAAAAATGATCGAATTTTTTCAAGTCATTTTGGACAAATGACCGAAAAGTCTCAGCAAAAAAAAAACAATCCAGCATGCTTGATGCATATAATACAGTAGATGTCTTGTATATGTATATATGAAGAGTCCAATTGCAAAACCACTTAGACGCCACTTTTACCAAAATTGAGTTTAGAGTGTCATTAGGTAGATTATTACCATAGGTACCTACTATCAAATTCTTTCTTTCCAAAATCTTTTCTATCTGCTTCAAATTCGACACTAAAAATTGCGTTTGTTTCCAAAACCACTTACGTGACATCACATTTTTTTCCAAAACCATTTGTATCACGTGACATATTGCTGATTGTTATACCGTTTTCGTCATCGTTTCATGATAAGCAGCAGTGTTTCCATTTGGCAAATTTCACTACCAAATTCGAGAAATTTGGCAGAACTTTACGTTGTTGGGCATTAAAATTTTGAGTTGGCAGAATTTTGGCAAACATTTTTGGTGAGTTGGCAGTCAGTCTCAGGTCAGTTTGGCAAAATTTGAAATGTGTTTGGTAGTTTGAAGCATCTACTATCTGGCAGCACTGATAAGCAGTGTTGTAGGCTTGCAGCCTACTGTTGCAGTTACCAAAGGTGCTTATTAGCCTACTTGAGCTTTATAGCTGTGTTTTTTTGCTTTGTTTAAAATGGATTTGGATTATGGTGATGAATTAGGGGAGCAAGTCTTTTAGGCATAGACAGTTAGGCGCCGGTCAAATAGGCGCGCACACTGTGGCGTCTGTATATTTAGGTGCGGAGCACTGTGGCGCCTGTTCATTTAGGTGCTATTCCTAGTAAAGTCTGCAGATTGTATCAGCTTGGCAGGTAGGGCAATGCTTTTCACAAAATTTTTTATATTGAACAAAAAAATATGCCATGGCTTCCGTGAGTGAAGCTGCTTAAACCGGCAATGCTTTTCACACAAAATGTTATATTGAACAGAAAAATATATTGTATTTTAATGCGCGTGCCGCGTGTTCGGCATTTATTTGTTGTTAGTCCAGGTTTGCGTCGGCGAAAGCTTTATCAATAAATTATTCAAGTTTCCGAACATGACTGAGTTCACTTTTAGTTAAGTCAAATAATAACTACGCTAAACATCAGTAAAAAATATACTGTAGCCTATATTCAAGCGGGTGGTAGGCTTGAGTGAAGAGTAACTTAGTTTTCCATCAAAACCCTGACTAGGTTTAATAACGAGCAAAGTCGCACCATTATGCTTGCAACTTGTAGCCAGGGTTCACATGCCCTCTAGAAATGTATCCATGTAGTAGAGCGTTGTCTCATACGTACTCGTCACACGACCAATCCATCCCGAGTAGAAGTAATTGCGAAAGATGTAAACAGATAAAGTAAAGTTCCATCTGGCTGCAACCTGTGTTCAGGATGAATAGCAAATGTCCTGTGGAGATGTGCTAAAATCAAGAGTAGTAGAGCGTTGTCTCGCACCTCATCTCCACACGCCATGTCACACGCGTATTAACAAAACAACATATTTTTCTGTTCAATATAAAAAATTTTGTGAAAAGCATTGCCCTACCTGCCAAGCTGATACAATCTGCAGACTTTACTAGGAATAGCACCTAAATGAACAGGCGCCACAGTGCTCCGCACCTAAGTATCCAGACGCCACAGTGTGCATGCCTATTTGACCGGCGCCTAACTGTCTGCGCCTAAAAGACGTGGACCCTGAATTAGTGGTGGTCAGCTTGGAAAAATGGTTTGAAAAGTTGGTTTCTTTTATTCTGGCAATTTTTATTCTCCAGTTTATTTCCAAAACCACTTATATCCGCATTTCTAATTTTATAAAAAGGCGATTCTAAGCCCTCCAATATTCGTTAGATCTGGACAAACGAAATCAAAAGAGCATTACCTTTACCAAGCGAAACTGTCATAAACGTTTTTCGTGGTTTTCTCAAAATCACCGAAAGTGGATGTAAGTGGTTTTGAAAATAAGCTCTTCATAAATGGATTTCACAAGGTAATAACACCATGAAAACAATTGCTATTGATCAATAACTATTATTAAATTACTTCTTATAAAACAGTGTGCACAAAATGTGCACAAAAAATGTGGTTAGTGTATTAAGGCAAGTTTACTAGCGTAGGCTATTGTACCAATGTTGTGAATTGTGATCTGGCATTATTTTTTTTATAAAAATGTATTTTTAAGTTTAAAGTTTTACAATAATTTTTTTAGTAGCCTATTCTAAGCACATTTTGACGATCCCACAAAGGGTGAAGCAGGCTGTTAAGGTTACTTTGATAATAGTGATTTAATCTACTTGAATTAGCTCTGCTTAGGATTGCGTTTGACATTGAGCACTCTTTTGTAGTACGGTAGGCTACTGATTATATATACCATTTATCGTACTAGTAATATATATATTGTATTTTTAGCTTTGGACGATTTTGATAAGTATTTTTACCACATGAATGTAACATACAACGAAATAACTTCATGGTATATTTGGAATTGTACTGATGCAAGTTTCTTGTTTTTAATAATACCATCTAAACATCAAAACAAATCGTTATGATAACGATTAATCAACTCTAACTAATGTTATCTTTAGACTTCATTTTAACAGTTTTTTTTTCCGCTTTGAAGTGTTAAAGACCCACGGACTTGTTGATCTGTATGACAACGCAGTGGCTTTCTAGGGTCTGCTACTATTCGGTGAGTCCGATTCGGTGAGTCCGATTCGGTTAGTCCGATTCGGTGAGTTCCTAACCCTTAACCTTAACTCCTAACTCTTAACCCTAAAACGGCAATGATAATTAGGCTACGGTACCCAATAATTTAAAAAAAAAAATCAAAAAATCACCGAATAGGGAATCGGACTCACTGAATTGGACTCACCGAATCGGACTCACTGAAACGGGCCATTCCGGGCTTGGCTTTCTACATACCGCACTGCTAACCCATAGCGGAAGTAACGTCAAATGAAGATTTAATTCCAAATCTAATTGCCTTTTTCAGTGTTCTTTGGAACTTGCGGACGCGGATTCTAGATTTGAAATTAACGATTCCACCCGGTCAGTGTATGGCCATGGAGGGGCGTTGTTCTGCTTCATTACATCTTTCATATTTTTAATTGTAAGTGGATATGTAATATTTCCGCAATCGGCGTCACGTTCCATTTTGTATTTTTAGTTTAAATAGCAAACATATTGTGTTTCTGTAAGAATTTTTCTGATTATATATTATACTTGAATTTCAATACATTTATTTTTTTAATTAATTTTTGCCTACATTGTTGTTAACTAGTAACTATAGGTTGTTTTTCTAAACTTTCTCTTTTTTTGGTGACTGGAAGGTAAAACATTACAAATTATGTCTTAGTCCATATGGATCTTTGTTGACATGGTAGAGCGTAGCATCATTGTGCTGCTCAAACATCTTACTACTTAACTGAAAACAACTGGTAGGCATAGTTGCTAATGGAAAGGCGGCCCAAAAAAAATGGCCACCCTACTCTCAGTAGTGCCAAAGACCTTGTGTGATGGGAATCTTTTCATTCATTCCTCAAAGCTCAATAACTGAGTATAAAGACTATTTTTAACTGGACATTAGACCTCCCCAATCCCCGGACTTTTTTTTGTTTTCATCTATATTGTGACTTTTCTGCATGGGTTTTCAATGCTGATTTCAAAAATATGCATAAAATTTTTTTTCGATCAACGTCTGGGAAGTTATTCGCTGTTGCTTAGCAACAACTTTTCATAAAAATTTCAAAAATCTCCTTTAAAACCCCTTTACTTTTAACCTAGTATCCTGATATCTAGATTATCTGAAAACATTTCTTCTGCTAAAGAATTAAAATAAAAAAATTATTAAAATTGGACAATCGGTACCAGAGTTATGACCGTTTAAGTACCCAGATTATGCAGTCACGCATGACTGATTTTTGTTAATTTATTGCCAAATGATACTAGAAAAATGGTGAAAGTTGCTGTCAAGGGGTTTTGGGGGGTAAGGAGCTCAAAAAATATATTAAAAAGTGTCTCAGAGCAACAGAAAAAAAGTTATTAAAAAATTGATACAAACAGTCATGCATGAATGATTTTGTCGCAGTCGCTTCATTCCTACAACGAGATGTATTCCTTAGGCACCACAAACATTAAATGCCTGGAGTCATATACAGTATAACGTGGAACCGATCATCTCAATGTAGCTAATATCTGGGTACCCATTGCACTTGATGTTAGAATACACGCTACATTGCTCGGAAAGAGCTCTGATCAAGTGCAAGATGGTCACAGTCCGCCACAATTTCAATAGCATCTCTCACCCAGCATAATGTAGTCTATGTATCTAAATCATGTGGCAAAAAATGGATTAAGTCAGCTGAACTTAACGATAACCTTCTGTAATGCATTTCAGGTTTCACTATTGATCAGTTAGCATTTTCTACTTGTATCTTGTATGATTATATAACGTATTGTATACACTTCTACTGTCTGATATTCCGTGTGTATATATTCATGTATCCATCATGGAGCTGAGGAAGAGTAAAATAAACAATGGTGGTTTGCTTGGTAATTTGCAGCCTTTAAAACATTTTAAGGAAGGACAATTTAGACCAACTACTGGAGATGTTCTTCAGAAATACATATATCATCTTCAATTAAATCCTTGTAACCACCAGAGTGGGAAGCTCGCAGCTTGAGATCCAGCAGTATGTCCAGCAAAAGTATGGCAGCCTGCTTGCATTCCACTGATGACAAAACAAAATATCCAAAACAAAATTATTCGTTTGGTTGATGAATACAAGAAATGCAAACATGACAAAAAGGAATCTGCTGCCTTAATTAAATTTCGAGAAACTCTGACAACAAGATTTATGATATCTGCTAAGAATGTCGAAAATCTTATTAACAAAAACAAAACATTGCTACCAGAAGATAAGGCAGAAGATATACAGTTTCTGAAATTACTTGAAACAAACCAATCAGCATCTCTTGGACCCCTTGATAGAAAGAGGTTGAAACGCTTCACAAATTATGCATTGAAGAATCGAATAAAGGTAATAAAGTATGATGTATGTTTATTCCCAGTATACTTAACAACTCAATGATTTTTAAAGTAACATACCTATTAATTTTTGATACGGATGCATAAACAAGACGTTTTTTACAGATAAATGCAGATTCTCAGCCATCTACCTCAGGACTTAATTTCCTCTCCTCGTCATCTTCCCAATAAATTAAGTCGAATCTGCACTGAGAATCTGCATTTATCTGTAAAAAATGTCTTGTTTATGCATCCGTATCAAAAATTAATAGGTATGTTACTTTAAAAATCATTAGGCTGTTAAGCATACTGGGAATAAACATACATCATACTTTATTACCTTTATTCGATTCTTCAATGCATAATTCTTGAAGCGTTTCAACCTCTTTCTATCAAGGGGTCCAAGAGATGCTGGTTGGTTTGTTTCAAGTAATTTCAGAAACTGTATACCTTCTGCCTTATCTTCTGGTAGCAATGTTTTGTTTTTGTTATTAAGATTTTTGGCATTCTTAGCAGATATCCTAAATCGTGTTGTCAGTGTTTCTCGAAATTTAATTAAGGCAGCAGATTCCTTTTTGTCATGTTTGTATTTCTTGTATTCATCAACCAAACGAATAATTTTGTTTTGGATATTTTGTTTTGTCATCAGTGGAATGCAAGCAGGCTGCCATACTTTTGCTGGACATACTGCTGGATCTCAAGCTGCGAGCTTCCCACTCTGGTGGTTACAAGGATTTACTTGAAGATGATATATGTATTTCTGAAGAACATCTCCAGTAGTTGGTCTAAATTGTCCTCCCTTAAAATGTTTTAAAGGCTGCAAATTACCAAGCAAACCACCATTGTTTATTTTACTCTTCCTCAGCTCCATGATGGATACATGAATATATACACACGGAATATCAGACAGTAGAAGTGTATACAATTCGTTATATTAATCATACAAGATACAAGTAGAAAATGCTAACTGATCAATAGTGAAACCTGAAATGCATTACAGAAGGTTATCGTTAAGTTCAGCTGACTTAATCCATTTTTTGCCACATGATTTAGATACATAGACTTCATTTTGCTGGGTTAGAGATGCTATTGAAATTGTGGCGGACTGTGACCATCTTGCACTTGATCAGAGCTCTTTCCGAGCAATGAAGCGTGTATTCTAACATCAAGTGCAATGGGTACCCAGATGTTAGCTACATTGAGATGATCGGTTCCACGTTATACTGTATGAATGACTCCAGGCATTTAACGTTTGTGGTGCCTAAGGAATACATCTCGTTGTAGGAATGAAGCGACTGCGACAAAATCATTCATGCATGACTGTTTGTATCAATTTTTTAATAACTTTTTTTCTGTTGCTCTGAGACACTTTTTAATATATTTTTTGAACTCCTTACCCCCAAAAACCCCTTGACAGCAACTTTCACCATTTTTCTAGTATCATTTGGCAATAAATTAACAAAAATCAGTCATGCGTGACTGCATAATCTGGGTACTTAAACGGTCATAACTCTGGTACCGATTGTCCAATTTTAATAATTTTTTTTTTAAATTCTTTAGCAGAAGAAATGTTTTCAGATAATCTAGATATCAGGATACCAGGTTAAAAGTAAACCGGTTTTAAAGGAGATTTTTGAAATTTTTATGAAAAGTTGTTGCTCAGCAACAGCAAATAACTTCCCAGACGTTGATCGAAAAAAAATTTTATGCATATTTTTGAAATCAGCATTGAAAACCCATGCAGAAAAGTCACAATATAGATAAAAATAAAAAAAAGTCCGGGGATTGGGGAGGTCTACTGGACATCTGTTTAATCGTTGGTGATTACATTAGTAATGGATCCCAATTGCAAAGTTAATGAATAAGATGTTGTTTTATGATAACTTTGTCATACTTTTCCCTTCAACTACTTGCAGTAATATTCCATTAAGTAGGCTACTGCTTGTTGTAACTGAGACCACCCATTTAGATATAACTCACTTTGTTTCTTGGATGCAAAGTACCAAAGTATTCACAATATCAAAAGTTATTAATTACCGGTACTGCTTTTTGTTTTGTCAGATGTATTTGATTGTGGCTATGTTGCCATTCGTTAAATGGTTGCAAAAGTACTTTTCTGTTCCAAGTAAGTTACAATTTGTTTGTTTTAATTGTTTCATGTTTTATTGTTCAATAGCCATCAGTCGTGCAGCACCCAAATTGTCTACGTTATCCGCGTTGTCATATTTGCTTTGTGTTTCTCGTATAGTGGCAAGATTTGTATTTACCGAGCCTGTATTAACCAAAATCTACAACTTTTACCCAAATTAAACGTTTAAATGACGTTTCTTTTATGACGTTCTGTGTTACGTGCTTCTGAGACTGTACAACCAACAACTTCCGTTTTTCCATTTCGTCATTGATGTCACTGCAACGTTTTTACTCATGCAACTTCTCTTCTCCTTTCTCAGAATGTAAATAAATTTTTAGTGTAATAATTAAGAAGGTTTCAACAAAAACACACAAGATTCACCTGAAATGCTTTATTGCTATTGTGATAAATATAGCGATCCTGTACGTAACGCGGTAGCCTTGTTGTGAGCAGCGTTATCGTTACTTTGTGGTGGCCTTTTCACCATGAAAGCAACTTGTAATTTTCGATTTAGCTTGAAATGTTCGATCAACTGTCTCATTCCCTATTCTGTAAACTCATTTTGTTTGCAGCACGGAAATCATTTTACGTCTACGTGGTTTCCATGGCAATCTTAAACTTTGTTTCGACGCTGGGTTGCGGACTTCTGCTCTACTATGACATGGCTGGGCTTTGGTAAGTTTTGCGTTATTGTCACGTTCCTGTTTGGTTTGGAGTAAGTGTGTTGAGTGGTTAATGGTTATACAGTATAAAATAGCAGTCCCATTCCAGACAGCAAATCAATTGCTTTTTGCATTACATTTGCGTCTGCAGACGTTGAATCAATGTAAAAAAACGATTAAATTGCTGTCTGGGATCGCATGCACAGCCTCAAGGCAACATAAAATTGACAATCAAAGATTTTCAATTCGGAAGTAGTTTTTCTAACGTCAAGTTTTTGTCTTGGTTCGTGCAATTGCAGACTCAAGCAAAGGATCTTTGCGAGTTTCTACGAAAAGCATTTCCTTTTGCAACATAGTTCCCAGATAGTGCATTCGGTTAGAGCAGGAGTCACCAAACTTTTTTCTCTAAGGGCCGGATTGCTGCGGGATTAACAGCTGCGGGCCGGATGCAAATTGCGAAAAGATATACAACTATTTAGAATCTCCATTGACTTGAATTCAGCACAATAAATAACAAAGTCAGCGGTGGAATAGCAAATTTGTGATGAAAATCGAAAGGTTGCTGAAAAAGTAATCCCTGCTGTGATACACTACAAGCAGGTGCGGATCTAGGAGTTGTTTTTGAGGGGGGCCAGAAAATTTGAAAATGAATTAAAAAGTAATAAAAAGATAATACAGATACGAACAATCAGTGGCGTAGCCAGGAATTTGGGGGGTTTTGCCGGCCGGCAGGCGAAGCCCGACGGCGTGTTCGCTATAGGCGACACCCAGCGGCGGAGGGTCTGGGGGGGGCCTTCCCCAGAAAATTTTGAAAAATTACTTTGAATTTGGTGCATTTTCAGAGCATTTTCAACAAAAATATGGGTATAAATATTCCTGTAAAATGGTGCTCTCCGGTGGCATGGCAAAAGGATAAGATCATGTTTTTTTCGGCATTTTTTCGGTAATAAAGCTAAGTCTCTATGTTTTCTTGTTGCTAATTCCTGGCTGAGATGTTTAAATGTTTGGTATTGGCAAAACTCGCTCAACTCGCTTAAAATTAGGCAAACTTTGTTTTAGAGACATAGAGACTGAAAGCATCAATCTCAATATCGTGACGTCACACGCGTGCCAAAGGGGGTTGCAAGTCCGCTGTGAGACTAATATCAGCTGTTTAGAAGCATATCAAACCATTCAACAATTTCTGACAAAATTTCGGGGAGGGGGGGCCGGGTCCCTTGGGCCCCCCCCATAGATCCGCGCCTGACTACAGGGCATCGTGCTCTTGAAAAAACATTACATCTTTCCAAATTTGGCCTATGCTGTCCCCATTTGTGGTGGCCTAATAATAAAAACAGAACACCAACATGTAGGCTGCCTGGTGGGAAAATGTACAAATTCAACATAGCCTACACAACAAAAAACTATAAGAACGAACAATTTTAAAAAAGAAGTCTCTATTACACAAAAAGGCAAAGCCAAGGGAAGCACATGTACAGAATTGTAGTGCAGCTGTAATTTCCGCAGCACGTGGCGGGCCGGATGAAATCAGTTCGCGGGCCGTAGTTTGGTGACCCCTGGGTTAGAGTGAATAGACTCATCTTAATTGCTTTGCTTGAAATTGAAAAGTTGAGCCACCAATATGGTGAATTCCGCAACACCACAATGAAATCTGACTACTGCTTGATCAGTAGTTCAGTGTAACAGCAACTATTCCACGATGTTGAAATCGAAAATCTTGAAGTGCCAACACATGCAATAGCCTCACAATTGGCACATGTGACGCAGAATCGTAATTGATTGAACGTGGCATTGCTAATGCCTCATCCGCTTGTGGCGTCATTTCACAGACAAATTGTAATTGCTTTTCTCCCGTTACATCATACCCAACAAATCACATGATGTTTCCAATTATACCATAGAGCAGGGGTGTTCAAACTTTTTCCAAGGCGTATCAAATTTAATAATGCGGAAGTGCCCGCGGCCACCAGCCTCCGACAATCTTGTTTTACATAAAGAAAGATACTTGTGTGGCAGTATTGTATTATTTAATGTCATTTTCATACAACAAAGCAATATGCAGCTTTAAGTATTTCATTATATTCACATCCCGGAATATCACAAGTTAGGCTGTATGTATAAGTTATCTTTTCTATCAGAAACTAACACACCCAAACACTTTGCAAAACCCAGAGCTATGTTAGTGTCAAGTTAGTTAGTATGTTATTTTTACTCACAACAAAATAAACAGCAGTTGTCTGTCAAAGTTGAAACTGACGTCTTGATTTCTATATGTACCCAGGTCAAGTCTGGTTCGAGATTTATGGCAAACATAAAATATCACAAGATGGGAGTCGTTCAGGTTTAATTTTGAGCGGAGAATGCTCACACATGGGTTAAACGGAACAAGCTCAATGTTTTTTTGCAACTTTTGTGTTTCTCGAAATTTGCTTTTATCCAGCTGCTGATAAAAAGGCATTGAGAGAAAGATGTTGCTGTCGGCGTCGCAGAGAAGCTCAATTAGCAGCTATCGTTGAATTTTCTAGCAAGAAAATGAATGAATGCACGACTGAATCACTCATTACAACACTCTTAGGCAATCATACTTGATTTTGCGATTATGGCGCAACGATAATTTTAACTTTTCTCGTCTGGATTTGTTGATGAGAAAATACTTGTTTTTATCAATTTTTTAGAAAATGCAAGTTGAATTTGTTTGTTTTCTGTTTGTCTGCGTGCCAAAAATAACACATTGTGCACCAACAGACGCGGGCTATACAATAACGTATCGCGGGCCGGATTTGGCCCGCGCTCCGGACTTTGGACACCCCTGCCTCAGAGCATTCACTGTCATTTTTATTGGTTTAATATGAATTTGTGATTTTACGCCCAACTTAAGTATTTTTGTGTTTTGTTTATGGACCAATTGTTAGTGGCAGAACAAAACTTTTTCCAATGTACATGAAAGATACACAAAGATTACATAAAAGTGCACCCGATGAAAAGACTTGGCATCCGTAGTGGCCATGTGTCACTTCTTCTCCCTATTATACTGCATGTCCTTTAATATGTGTTACATATTCTGCAGAATACCAAGTACATAATCACTTTTTTGTCAAAGTATGATCAGTTTTGTTAATTAATTTATAGTTGATATGTTAATACTTGTCTTCGTATTTTTAGCTTATTAGACGCATATTCTATCGCCTATTTCACTTGCTTTGCACCGCTGGTGTACTGGACTTTCCTCAGTTCATATTTCGGTAACACTCAACCCAACAGCATGTTGTTTTCTTACGCCACCCATGTGGACGAGGGGTTGGCTGATGTGGCTGACTTCGACCTTCCTGCCAATGGAATCACGGTATGTGAAAGGATAGCTTCAACCTTCAATTGTAGGGTGTTGTGTTGCTGTCTTCGTTTCTGTCTCATTTTTAAAATGGCTTTCCATCAATTGTCTTAGTTTTTGATTGGGGATGTTTTTTAAAGTAAATTATGACCTTGCAAGCAAAGGCGGTAAACTCCCTTTGTAAACAAATGGAAACATCTCAAGAGCTTACCAAGAAACTTGGTTGCTCGCACACGGAAAGTGTGATTGGTCTTACACAAATTTTGGCTAAAACCCCAAAAGCAAACAGTCCATGAGGCGAACTTTCATTTGCGCATTTGCAAGAAGGACATACAAAAGCAAGAAAGAGATAAATGACTTTAACAATAACACTAACAGTCGGGCTCAACTGAAGATTCGATCGAAACACCCACCACCGATGAAACGATTTTTAGAGAATAAAGCAATGTAGGCTTACTCTTGGCATCTCTTTAAGGACAACTACTGAGTTGGCATGTTGGTTGAATTAATGAATACAATGTTGTGTAAGGATATCTAAGTAAGATCATTCTCTCTTTCCATTTTGCTTCAAAGAAGCCTGGTCTTCATCCCGAAACATCAGAGTCGGCCAGTTGTCTGCAGTGACTCCTCTAATGCTCTCTGTCGTTGGCATCTTGAGTAAGAGCATTGATGTTATTAAGTAATCTTTTTGGGATTATTTAACGAAGCCGCTTTAATATTAATCGTTCACTTTCAGGTGGACTCTACTCTCAGCGGCATTCTTGTCTTCGACAGCGGAGGAGAGGACTCATATCAAATATCTTCCAGACATGCAGAAGAACAGTTACATGGACTTCGAACTTCAACTGAGAATATTTCAATGACTTCTCCCAATTCAGACAGTGTTCATAGTTTCATTCAAGGTGGCAGCCGTTCCTGAATATATTTAACGTTTCAACACCGTTGCTTTACCGCGGAATGATGTCCTTACGAAAGCAGATCAACTTGAAAAATGTGGCTTGTTTTTCATGAGTTTGTTGCATTTACGTCTTACATGTTTCTCACTCAGTACTGATGGATGACGTCATCAGGAAAACAACTCAGACAGAAAATCAACCTTTTTCTACATGGATTTAACGTCCACGGACGTTGAATCAATGTAAAAAACGGTTGATTTGCTGTCTGGGAAGCAACTTAGCTGGTTCATTTTTGCGAACAACAGGTGGTGTATCTTTGTTAAAACTAGTTGGATTTGTAAAATAATCCCAGCTTAAAATTGATAGGAACTCTCCCATCCTGAAAATCAGTCGTTTTTACATCAAGCTGGCGTCTGCAGATCAGCATGAAAATTTCAATTAGAAATGCAGATTAAGTCATTTTCATGCTGATTGCGTGCCCACATGGCAATCAGCATGAAAATGTCTTATTTGCTGCTAATGAATCTGATTCGGAAAACGTTGAAACATATTCCACTCCCGGACCTTTTTCATGGCCTTATTGCTGTAACAATTCAGTGTTTGGTTTCTGAAAATTACATTAGTGTTCACTGATATTTTTTTACGTTGATAGAACATGATCCAATGTTTAGTTTCCATCAAAGTGAAAAGCACGTTAAAAGTTTATATTGTATGATATTTATTTCTGAGATTTTTGAGAAATGTTCGTGTCGCAAATTTAGCGTTTAACAGGTGCACGACTTGTAGACGCATGTCAGGTAGGCTCAATAACACCCGGCGACTTCGGTGCTACACAATCACTTTTGGATTAATTCATTTCACTTCTTTAATTGCAATTTGTACATTTTTCGCGTCACACTTTTTGTTTATTACAAATTGTCATGTGGACGTACCAAACTGAAAAGCAGTAAATTTATGACAACAGTTTTGGACCTCAACGTTGTTATCAAGACTAAAATGTATAAAAAATATCATTACACAGTAGGGCTCGCCTATCGTAACACACGAACGGACCTTGGGAGAAAATGGCGCTATAGCCGAATTTTATTGTCGATATGCTTTAATATCCATAGATAATATCAACTATTCACCTACATACCTTAAGTAGCCTGTTTCAACATCATCCTAAGTGACTTATTCAAATGGAATATGTAACAATATTACCACTTCGGAATAATAATAATATTTACTTTACTCGAAATAGCGTCTTTATGATCCGACGCTACGGAATGGGCGCCTACATGTCCGCTCTTACAAGTCGTGCCTTGCTTTTAACCTTGGCTTAAACTGTTGTTAGCTCGCGTCGTAATTGTAACGGTTGCAGTATTATTATGACTAAGCGAATGAGCTTGTCGGTTTTTATGTTTTTACTCTGATATGCAGCTATTGAATTTTTCATATGTTCCTCTGTCAAATAATTCCGATTGAGGATATTCACCTTTATGAGTCTCTTGCATTTACATTAAACTTTCAGGTATTGAAATAGTTCACTGCTGTCATACTGGTTAGTTTTAAATTTATTCAACGTCTGCACGGGAATTATGTAAAAGACTGATTTATTCACTGGGTCGACATCCATGCATTATTCTTACGTTGTAAAACTATTATTGAACACATTGTAAGTATGTCACTTAGTTATCTGTCGCTTCCACAGTCTCTTCTCGGGATCCAGCGTGTCCTTATTCTTGTTGGTCTTCCATGTGGCACTTAATAGCATCTTTGAACAGTTCATCATGCTCTAAGTGTATCCAACTGTCCAATCTATTGCCGTTGCTTTTTCAATGTGTGCGATCTGTAAGATATTGGTAATTCACCGTTCTTGTGGTTAGCAATGGTTGGATGGAAATAATTCCACTTAAACTGTGAAGTAGCTGACCTACAGTTCATACACGTCAACATGTCAAGCAATAAAGCAGATACACTATCACAAACGGCATGTTTGTCCATAAATAATGAATAAAATATTTGATTGCAATCCTATTTTTCTAAAGTTTCAAAGCCCGATGTCCTAAATGTAGCGCCAGGTAATCTTTCCATCCATACACTGGGCATTGGGCAAGAAGCTTGGTTTGCTGCATCGAAATCTTGTTCGGGTTCTTAGGAAGCTTTTCATTGGCGTTTCTTGGAACAACATGGTAGTTTTGCTCATTCCGCCTGTCAATTGTACTGCATACCAATGTGACAACAAAACCTGTTTAAATATATGATCTCTGTTGTTATGAACAACAAGCAATGTAGTTATGTAATGTTTGAATATCCCATGACTCTTCCATACCACACCAACTATGACGTTTATCGCCAACCTTGTGGAACGCAATAAGACAGTTTTGACATCTCATAGCAGAATGTGTCGTACAAGGTTTCAACAACTTCTGGCTTTCACCATGGAAGCTCATATTCCAATACCCGTCTTTCTGTATGAATGTTCAATTCTTTGTTGACCAGTACCTATCTGTTGCAAATTTGCTGCACAAATTTTCTGTATTGCTTTCATTTCGATTACGACTGTTTTCTGGAAGTTCTCGATTTCGTTATATAACATTTTTATGAAAAAAAGTTCTTGGAATTTCCGAATTACAAAACAGAAACAGTATTTTTGTCAAGCTGTATTATGAAGTTGCACTTTACAGTAAGTTAATCTTATATGTATAATAATTGTAGGCCTATACCATACCTGGTAAGTGCACCGCTGTCAATGCACAATTAGTCTATTTTGGTTCTGGTAAGATATTCGGCATTGGGAGCCCACTTTTCCAAACCTTGTTTTACATCGGTTTGTTGTCTGTGTGTCAGTTCGCCATGGTTCACTCAAAAGCCGGTGTATCTACAATAACTACAAGCCTAATATCAAGCTACAACACCTTGGCCCACAACACAGCATATATCTCATGAGCAATGTAAACCTTAGGTGTGCCATTGTGTCTTACCATGTATTTTCTTTTCTTGTATATATTGTAGCATTTGAAATTGCCTGTATGCTCACCAGCTTCTTGCTTGGACATAATTTTTTGGACTTGATAAGTTTATTTCCAATCTTGAGTAAGTGACAGTTTTGCGCCTTTCCCATTGAACGAGTGTGTTTTAATTTTGCAAATGTACTTCCTGCAACATTGAAATAAATGTTAAAGCTCAATCGCTTCTGCTCTCGTGGTTGGCACAGCTATGGATTGAAACCCCAAATCAATTTATATTAATCATGGACTATCCGAACACACCATTTTGTCCAAAACGCAAAAAAAGGCGAACTGTTGATCATTTGATTTTTGACATTCCATGGATTGCATTACCCGGTGGTTTGAACACAGTTTACCAATGCGGAAATATATTTGAAAACTGACTAAAAGACAAAGAGCTTTGGCGTATGGGTTGTAGGTGGTGTCCTAATCTAGTTCCTACTACAAGCAAAGAAACTATGGTATGTAAGAACATACAGTGAGAGGACAGACTTTACACTTGCACATAATCATTGAGGTGTGCAGGAAGAGTTACATTACGACCACACCTCGTGCGACGAACAGTAGTTGCGGTCGGTGTCACTGAAGTCAGAGGTGGTGAAGATTTAGGTGTAGGCTGATTGTTCAGCTCTGGCATATGTGCAGCTTTTAAGCGATCAATGGATACAGTTTTCCTATTGTCTTTAATGTCTAAAGTAAAATATTTTTCATTTCTAGAGATCACCCGGTAAGGACCTGTGTAACGTGATTGCAGAGGAAATGCAGTTGCATCTCTTCTAATCCACACATACTCACATGACATCAGCTCTGGGTCAATATGGCTTTTGTGCTGTGGGTGAGGTCGAGTTGGTGAAGGCTGAATGTCTTTGAAATGATTTTTCAGTGTCTTTACAAACTCATGCTGAGGAACAGCAGCAGCAGTCCCTTCAACCTGAAAATCTCCTGGCATGGCCACGGAGGCACCATAAAGAAGCTCTGCTGGAGAACATTTCAACTCTTGTTTGACTGTATTGCGCATAGAGAGTAGCACAAGGGGTAGATTATGGTACCAATCACCTGGGTTGTTACAACTACGTAGAGCATCTTTCAGTCGTCTATGCATGTTCTCTACTAGGCCATTGCATTGCGGATGGTAGCTAGTAGTTCTATTTCGACGACAACCAAGGAAATTCATGAGCTGACCCCACAAATTTGATTCAAACTGAGCTCCTCTGTCAGAAGTGACAGTTTTGGGCACTCCCATCTGTGAAACAAAACCATACATAAAGGCATCTATTACGGATTCTGTAGAAATGTTCTTCAAGGGTACTGCCACTGGCCAACGAGTAAAACGATCTACTGCTGTAAATAGGTATTTATAGCCGCTTGATTCCGGTAAGGGACCTACCAAGTCAATGTGAATGTGTTCAAACCGTGACTGAGGCATTTTGAAATCCTTTAATGGAGCAATGTTGTGGCGAATGACTTTGCTTCGTTGACAAGACTGACACTCTTTTACCCAGCTGGCAATCTCTTTTCGCATGCCTGGCCACACAAAACGACGCGAAATAAGATCATGAGTTGCCCTTACTCCAGGGTGACTTAATGAATGCAACTGGTCAAAAACCATCTTTCTATATCTTAGTGGGATTACCGGTCGAACCACAGCAGTTGAAGTGTCACACCATATGAGTTTATCTTGAACACCTGGAATAGCATACTGGTCTAAGAACAGCCCAGATGCCTGTGGATTGTTGAGCATGCTCTGAACAGCTTCATCACACTCTTGGGCTGCAGCCACTTCGGAGAAATTAATGCCACTTTGCACATGCAGCACACCATTAATTTCAATTCGAGAAAGAGCATCAGCAGTAAAATTTGCAGACCCTTGAATGTGTTTGATGTTTGAAGTAAATTCTGTGATGTAGCTCATCTGCCTGACTCGCCTCAAGATAGATTGATTAGATTTGGAAAGGAATGCACTTACGAAAGGCTTGTGATCAGTGAAAAGAGTAAAGTCCTTTCCTTCTACATAATGATGGAAATGTTTAAGAGTACTGTAGGCCGCTAATAACTCCCTATCAAAGGCAGAATAAGATTTCTGTGTCTTATCCAGTCGTCTCGAAAAGAAAGCTACAGGAGACCAGGACCCATCAATTTTCACTTCCAACACACCACCTATTGCTGTGTCACTGGCATCAACCATCATACTTAAAGGAGCATTTTCCAGTGGATACACCAAAATTGATGCTTCAGCCAAAACTACTTTGCTGTCGAAAAAAGCTTTTTCTGCACATTTAGTCCAAACAATCTTTTTATCCGCACGTGTTTTACCAGAAATCAAGTCATTGAGGGGTGCTAAGCATTGAGCTGCATGTGGTATGAATCTGTGGTAGTAGTTTACCATGCCCAGATAACGTCTTAATTGTTTTGTTGTTTCAGGCAAGGGAAATTCAGAAATTGCCTTGACCTTGTCAGGGGTGGGTCGCACACCATCCTTAGACACCAGATGCCCTAAAAACAGTAATTCACTCTTACCAAATTCAGATTTTGTAGGATTGATGATTATTCCATTCTCATCCAGCCTGCGGAATAACTTATGTAAATGCATTTTGTGGTCTTCCTCATTTTCAGAAAATATAATTATGTCATCTACATATGCCATTACGTTGGTTAAATCATGACAGACATGATCAATGAAGCGTTGAAAGGTGCTGGAAGCATTTCTTAATCCGAAAGGCATAAAATTATATTCAAACAGACCTAAAGGACATGTGATGGCAGTCTTATGTCTTGACTCGGACGACAAAGGGATTTGGTGGTAAGCTCGAACTAAGTCTATTTTACTGAAGATAGAAGAACCTTGCAATCTGTGCAACAACTGATTGATTGAAGGTGTAGGATACATATCAGGCACTGTTTGGACGTTTAAGGAACGATAGTCTCCACATAGACGAAAAACACCAGAGTTTCCTTTAGGTACCATATGCAGGGCTGAGGAAAAGTTAGAGTTGGACCTACTAATTATGCCTGCTTCCAGGAGCATGTCAATTTCTTCTTTGGCCGCTTTTAATTTTTCAGGTGACAAAGGGCGAACGCGTGCGGAACAAGGATAGCCAGTGGTTTCAATAGTGTGGGTGATATTGTGCTTGATTGGTTTGTCTTTGTTTGGTGGACGCGTTAAATCAGGATATTTTTCTAAAATTTGTAAGAAGGAATTGGTGGCTACAAATGCTTTGGGTGCACCTACATGTGCTACCATTTTTGGGTAAAGTGGCCATGCAATCAACTGGTTGACACTTCTCAGACAAGATTGACTAAAGTCGACGCATAAATTAAAATGTTTGAGAAAATCAGCACCAAGAATATTTTGAGATACTTCGGCCACTACAAAAATCCACCGAAACCTTGAAGTTTTATCACCAAACTGCAAGTTCATGGTTCGATGTCCAAAAGTGGCAATGGAAGTTCCATTCACCCCCACTAAAGAATGACTATGTGTTTTTAAATGTTTTTCAGACTTATACGGCCTAACCAAGCTTATTTCAGCACCACTGTCTATCATGAAGCATAAACCTGACTTGTGATCCCTAATGTGAAGAAGTGGACTGTGACTTTTATGAAATGGAAGTTTTGTTGCACTGGGCACAGTCGATCTCGCAGTGCAACCTACCAGTTTCCCTGGAAAGAGCAAGGAGGGTTACATTTGCGAGCATTTGCACCAAACCGTTGGTGATAGAAACACATCATATTGTGTGTTCTAGCCACGCGAGAGTAATTTGAGGGTGGAGCTTGTGGTTTTGGTGCATGGTGAGCAGGTGGAGGACCGGCTCTCTGGGAAGAAACTTGGCTTGGAATAGTCCTCATTAATTCTTGCACTGACTTAGTCAATGACTCCAGCTGTAAATTTACCCTAACCATTTCAGACTGCTGGGGCTCTTTGTTTACAGCACCCACAAAAGATAAAGGGGCAGTATGCTTCATAGCATGGTCTGCTGCTATTGCATACTCCTCTAGTGAAGCCTCATGAAGTGGTGCCAATGCAATTTTAACCTCTTGTGGAAGTTTGTCGACTAACATGGACTTCACCACAGAGTCGGACATGTCTGACTCCGAGATATTTATTCTCATGTTAGCCACAAACTCCGAAGGTTTTACATCACCTAACTGCTTGACAGAAACTAACTTCTGAATTTGGTCGCATAAAGGTTCTGTGAATTTGCTTATCAGAAAGCTTTGGATGTCCGGGAATTGCTTTTGTCTTGCCAAAAGTGGTTGCACTGCAATCATAGTTGATGAATCCAGACAAGACATTAAAGCTTCAATCTTGTCTGAATCCTCAACTATGCTCCACTTCTGGCACACTCTATTGAAATTAGCAAACCATGCCTTAGGGGCAGATTTGCAAAATTCTTGGGTGACTCGTTTACCCGGTTTTAAAATGGAAGTTGTTGGGTTGTGCTCTGTCATCACGCTGTTACTAGTGTTTGGTGAGGTATGAGAGTTATTTTGTGTGATGCGTGATTGGTGGCGTGTATTGTAGGTGTGTGTAGCCACAATGATAACAAAAAATGATTAGAAAAAAAAAAATTAAGTTAGTCTACACACATTATGGTATATAAATTTACACAAAACACTAACAGGCAATGCACTGCTAGAAGAAGGCTTTGTCGGGGGTCACCAGTTTGGCGTATGGGTTGTAGGTGGTCGAATAGTGTACGCTAAGCACTACCGACATGCGACTCCTAGCTCAGAAGGGGCGTGTTCTAACCTTATCTCTTCTAGAGTGCACTGTCTATTAATACCACACTAAAGTAAGCATTGTAGAAGTAGTATAATAATTCAAAGTAAACGCAATAACATTAATTAACAATGGTAGAAGCTAATACAAATGAAGGTCACCAGGGCAGACCAGGTTACACACACAGTAATATTACTTAATAGAATAAATGTCCTTAATCAATAGTCCGGGTTCAACCTTGTAGCCATGTTCCGATTTCCGAATGTCATTTCTTTATTGTCTTTTGTGCATCGCTTTCCTTCACGTCCGATCGCTGAGTTGTTGTTTTCAAAAGTCCTTGTTTAGTATTCATCCGCGGCGCGAGCCACGTTCCAGCCTTGGCGACCTCTAGCGGACAGAACTATTCAGACGCAGGCAGAATTGTAAAGGGGAACGCCACAGAGCTTCAAGTGTGAAAACGCCAAGCGAAACTACTACATCAGTGGCAGGATATGAAGTTATTTCTTTCTCTGTCAGCACTTTTAATATAGGCTATATAAGACCTTTCTTGAGAAAAATCACCATTTTAATGCAGCCATTAGGAGTGTTCAACTGTTTATCTTGGTTTGTTTTGAATCTTTATCCTCGGACTGACAAAGCTTTGATTGATTATTCCTGGTAGTTTCGCATACTTGTAGAGGCTCTTGATGCTGGGCCTTTTACCGAAATTGGCAGAGTGAAGTTTCCGATTGTTGAAGTGTTGTTGCCGAAGAATTATTCCATTTACTAGGTGCCGCTGAATGGAGAACAGTCCTGAAATGCGTTGCTCAAGCGCACATCCCGAGAGTCGAACCAGCGCCACATGATCTTGAGCCGGGCGCGTAACCACTGAGCTAACTTGTGCGATCTTGGTCAGATTCTACTTCGTTTTATAGTGCTACTGTATGTCCAATCTGTCCTTAAGAATGTTGAAGCAAGGCTATTGACACCTCTAAAGGTGAAGGAACAATCGTCGTCTTGCAATGTAGAGGAAGGCGGGGCAAGTTGAGCAGGTTTTTTTAAATCTTTTTTTTTTATTTCACTAACTTTTTCGAAGACTCAAGTATTGCGTTTCAAACACATGCTAATAAGCCTAAGTTTTAAGACAAAAAATGGTTGGTTTTATTTATTATTTTGAACTGTATTTGAGTTTAAGTAACGATTGCACAACATGCCCCGGATTATTTTTCGGGGGCAAGTTGTACAGCACCATTGGGTAAGTTGAGCAACACTAGGGGCAAGTTGAGCAACATATTACGGCCAGCAAAAACACAGACAATTGTAGCAAATCAGATATTTTTACATTGATTAAACTTTTCTAGACTTGGAAACTATGTAAAAATGGCTAATAGGCTATTAACAAAGGCGGTTTGCATGAACTTTCAGCAAAATCAAAAAAAATTTTGAGGCACTCAAAAATTCAATTCTCTGTAAAAAAAATACAGGTAAAAGTAAATACGTTGTTGTTGAAGCCGGGGCCTAGGATCACTTTCTGAATTAGAGAGGGTGATTTTCAGTTAAGCATTGTGCCAAAAGCCAAATGAGTGGGGAGGGTAATTTTTTATTAATCACCCTCCATTCAAGTGTGTGTGTGGGGGGGAGGGAACATCCCGTCAGCCTAGACCCTAACCCCTAGTTGAAGCTTCCGGGAAGTTAAAAATTTTATCTAGGCCTAATCTGATATGAAACCATTTGTCAACTTGAGTTCAATAAAAAACAAATAATGTTGTGCAGTTGATGGGGCAAGTTGTGCAGTTGACGGGGCCCCGTCATCAATTGCACAACTTTCCCCGTTCACAATTTTTTCAAAGAACAGAAAATTTCAAGAAAACTAACAAATGTACGAAAACATTTTAACTGCGAAATTACAACTAGGCCTACATCCTATGTCTACTGACCCCTCCTGCTAAAGTTTGACTAGTTCTACTATGCATCTAAAAAATGAAAATTTTGTTTGCATCCGATTTTAGATCCTAAGACCTAAGCACCTTATATTGCTGATCAAGCCTAACCTGCCCAAAAAACTGATAACTGCGACTCACGTGCTTTAAAGGCATTATGGTTAGAATATAATAATGGCGATAAAGATTCATTACGCTCTTTATTTCCTTTCAAACGGAGACTTGCACAACTTGCCCCGTTGCGCAACTTGCCCGCCTTTCCCTATAAGTTGGTGAAATATTCTTTAGCATTTCTTTTAATGATTCTTTAGCATTTCTTTTAATAATGTATTTTCTTATAGGCTTGAAAAGGGCTATATGACTAGCCGAAAACGTTCGCTTTTTGTTTTTTGTTTTTTATAATGTTAAATGTAGTGTTGTTGCTGAGTTATGTCTGTTTATGGTTAGATTTGATAAACAATCATGTAGGAAAGATCGTCGTCTATAAACAGTGCAGAGCCCGTTCATTATGATACACAATCATTGAGAAAAATACAGAAAGCAGAAATAATTGTCTCCATCCCATGCAAAATAGGCAAGTTCTTTATGTGTCCAAGTTGCCTTCAATTGGAGGTATAGCCTATCCACATTCTCACTCAAAAGTTTAAAATATAAGATATTGAAATGTTTCTGTGATCACTATACACAGCTGTAAATTTTACATTAATTTTCAACTCGGACTTTTAATTCAAACGTCAGATATCTAGCTTTTATTTGGTCGATGTGGTCAAGCACAAAGTGTAGGCTACGTCTTGGAAATGATGGCTATTCTTGATTCTCAAAGTGTGCAATCCAGAACAAGCAAACATATTTCAATTGTTTTAAGGAGGCAAGTCCCCCAGACCTCTAATGATGTGTTCGCCGGTCCGCAACTAATATTTTTTCAAATTGGACTTTCACTTTTTCAAAACCAACCCAGACAGCAAAATCAGTCATTTTTACATTGAATCAACGTTTGCAGATGTTGAATCAATGTACAAATGACGGATTTTGCTATCTGAGATATTAACCCTAAATCTTTTTTCGAAACCAATAGTGCTTGAAAACTCATTGTTTGTGCAGAAAAACAAATGGATGTTGCACTGTTTATAAAAAATCTTTTCTATATTTCAAGATATGATTGTTTATCAAATCTTACCATACTTTTTCAAACAGGAAAAAAAAAACAGAAAACCATTTCCGATCACGAAGTGTCAAAGACGCTGTTGTCGATGAAAATCCCCATTATGATTTCAGCCATAAACAGATTGTTTTTCATCCATTATTAGAGATTCCATATTTCAGTCTAGCCTACCAGTTTATTAATCTAAACTTTTCTTTGTTCACAAAATTGGCCGCGTAACTGACTATACCATAATGGTGGCGGAAGGGAATTGTTAAAATGGTTGTCTATTTATGGAGTTTTGTGCATTTAATCACGTGAAGATTGCGCTATATTGTTTTCAAGGGGGTCACATGTGTCTTCACTCTCAGAACCGCGAGTAAAGACTTTTTCCAAATCGTTGTGAAAACTTAAAGAAAAAATAAATATATCTTTTCTAACAAAACTTCGAACTGCAAAAATAAACAAGTAGCTTAATCTATGTCATGTGTCCAAGATGTTGGCTAAAGAAAGTTGCGTGCTAGTAAAATGACAAAGAAAGTGCAGCCTAAGAATTTTCTTCACAATGAAACAGACTTGTTGCGGAATACACTGTGGTGGAAACTATGATGGATTTCTTCAACTTAATGGGATCCTTTGATAGATTCCGGTAACCAAATCATTCTGGGTCTAAAAGTCGACGCCACTGCATAGGCGATGTCTGAAGTCTCTTTGTATTTAAAGCGCGTCCAATGTCTCCTATTTTAACATGAACACAATAAATAAATCAAAAAATTATAATATAAATGATATAAATGCCTCTGTAGCCATCACAAATTAACTTAAATCTTCATTAAATTTTAAACCAAAACTTTTAATTTTAACCTCTGCAAATATCTAACTTTGATTATTGCTTAGGGTAAAATACAAAACGTAAAATACCGTAAAAATGCACAATTAGTCTATTTTGGTTCTGGTAAGATATAAGGCATTGGGAGCCCACTTTTCCAAACCTTGTTTTACATCGGTTTGTTGTCTGTGCGTCAGTTCGCCATGGTTCATTCAATAGCTGGTCTATGTACATTGTACAATAACTACAAGCCTAACATCAAGCTACAGCACCTTGGCCTACAACACAGCATATATCTCATGAGCAATGTAAACCTTAGGTGTGCCATTGTGTCTTACATCTATTTCCTTTAGTTGTATATATATTGTACCATTAGAAATTGCCTGTATGCTCACCAGCTTCTGGCTTGGACATAATTTTTTGGACTTGACAAGTTTATTTTCAATCTTGAGTATGTGACAGTTCTGCGTCTTTCCCATTGAACGAGTGTGTTTTAATTTTGCAAATGTACTTCCTGCAACATTGAAATAAATGTTAAAGCTCAATCGCTTCTGCTCTCGTGGTTGGCACAGCTATGAGTTGAAACCCCAAACCAATTTATATTAATCATAGGCTATTCAAACACACCATTTTGTCCAAATTGCAAAAAAAAAAAGCGAACTGTAGCTCATTTGGTTTTTTGCATTCCATGGATTGCACTATCCGGTGGTTTGAACACAGTTTACCAATACGAAATATATTCAAATACTGGCTAACAGAGAATGAGGTTGAAGTGTGAAAACGCCAAACGAAACTACTACATCAGTGGCAGGATATAAAGTTATTTCTTTCGCTGTCAGTACTTTAAATATAGGCTATATTAGACCTTTCTTGGGGAAAAATCCGAACATCATTTGTAGCCATTAGGAGTGTTTCTCTTATGCGATCTTGGACATATTCCACTTCGTTTTAAAATGCTGTGTCCAATCTGTCCTTGAGGATGTTCAAGCAAGGCTATCATATAGCACCTTTAAAGGTGAGGAAAAAATCGTCGTCTTGCAATGTATAAGTTGGTGAAATATCCAGCCAGAGAACTGTAGTAAAGAAAACGCGAGTAGGTCTACCGTGCAGCTAGTGAGGTATTGGCATCCACTCCACCTTATGAGATGTTGAAGATTTGGATCAAATATGAAAATAAATAATTGTATTTTTAACCCTGAATCAAAATCCAATGTATCACAACTTCTAATGCAAATTTCGATCAAAGTCACAAATGGGAATGGGCGGAAGTAGGATAGCCTGCTATTTTCGTTATAGCCTAGCTTCTCTGTGCGAGTCTAAAGTAATAATTATTTTTATGGTAGACTAAAATGTGCCATTTTTTATGGATAGAAAACAATCTGTTCTGAGGTTAAAATCGTGAAGTGGTTTTGTCCCGACAACTCTCTCTTTGAAAGGTCGTGATAAGAAATGGTTTCCTGTTTAACAAAGAATGGTTAGATTTGATAAACAATTATGTAGGAAAGATCTTCGTCTATAAACAGTGCAGAGCCCGTTCATTATGACACACAACCACTGGGAAAAATACAAGAAGCAGAAATAATTGTCTTCATCCCATGCAAAAATAGGCAAGTGCTTCATGTGTTCAAGTTGCATTCAATTGGAGCTGTATCCACATTCTCACTGATAGGTTTAAAAAATAAATTATTGAAATGTTTCTGTGATTACTAAAAATAGTAAATTTTACATTAACTTTCAACTAAAATTTTTAATTCAAACGTCAGATATCTAGCTTTTATTTGGTGGATATGGTCAAGCACAAAGTGTAGCCTACGTCTTGGAAATGATGGCTATTCTTGATTCTCAAAGTGTGCAATCTAGAACAAGAAAATATATTGCAATTGTTTTAGGAGGCAAGTCCCCCAGACCTCTACTGATGTGTTCGCCGTTCCGCAACTAATATTTTTTCCTATAAGACTTTCACTGTTTTGAAACTATCCCAGACAGCAAAATCAGTCATTTTTACATTGAATCAACGTGTGCAGATGTTGAATCAATGTACAAATGACGGATTTTGCTATCTGAGATATTAACCCTAAATGTTTTTTCCGAATCCAATAGAGCTTGAAAGCTCTTTTTTGTACAAAAAAACAAATGGGTGTTGCACTGTTTATAGAAAATCTTTTCCATATTTCAAATACATGATTGTTTATCAAATCTTACCATACTTTTCAAACAGGAAAAAAAAACAGGAAACCACTTCCGTTCACGAAGTGTTAAAGACGCTGTTGTCGATAAAAACCCCTTTTATGATTTTAGCCATAAACAGATTGTTTTTTATCCATATTTATTAGAGATTCCATATTTCAGTCCACCATTCCATTAATCTACACTTTTCTTTGTTCACAAAGTTGGCCGCGTAACTGACTATACCATCAGGGCGGTGGAAAGGAACTGCTGAAATGGTTGTCTATTTATGGAGTCTTGTGCATTTAATTAATCACGTGAAGATTGCGCTATATTGTTTTCAAGGGGGTCACATGCGCTTTCACTCTCAGAACCGCGAGTAAAGACTTTTTCCAAATCGTTGTGAAAACTTAAAGAAAAAATAAATATATCTTTTCTAACAAAACTTCAAACTGCAAAAATTGACAAGTAGCTTAATCTATGTCATGTGTCCAAGATCTAAAGAGAGTTGCGTGCTAGTAAAATGACAAAGAAAGTACATCCTAAGAGTTTTTTTCACAATAAAACAGACTTGTTGCAGAGTTCACTGTGGCGGAAAAATATTATGGATTTCTTCAACTTTATGGGATTTTTTGATAAGTTCCGGTAACCAAATCATTCTGGATCTAAAAGTCAACGCCACTGCACAGACTATGTCCGAAGTCTCTTTGTATTTGAAACGCGTCCAATGTCTCTTAATTTAACATGAACACAATGAATAAATAAATCAAAACATTATAATATAAATGATAGAAATCCCTCTGCATGCATCACAAATTAGCTTAAAACGTAATACAATTTTTAACCAAAACTTTTAATTTTAACCTCTGCAGATATCTAACTTTGATCATTGCTTATGGTAAAATACAAAACGTAAAATGTCGTAAAAATGCACAATTAGTCTATTTTGGTTCTGGAAGATATAAGGCATTGCATGGGAGCCCACTTTTCCAAACCTTGTTTTACATCGGTTTGTTGTCTGTGTGTCAGTTCGCCATGGTTCACTCAAAAGCTGGTCTATGCACAATAAATACTAGTCTAATATCAAGCTACAGCACCTTGGCCTACAACACAGCATATATCTCATGAGTATGGCGACTTTTTTGTAACCTAAAAAATTAAAAAAAGTAACTTTAATTGTGCGAAAAAGTAACCAAAAAGTAACTTTATTCAACGAAAACAAGAAAGAGAAAGAAAAAGCAGCAATTCAACATAAAAAAAACATTTAAATTAGCTTCAATTTGTGCTTAAATTATAGTTGCACATTCAAATTACACATATGTAATGTTTTACATTCTCTGGCAGGAAGTTTCTGTCAATCAAACACTTTAGCTGTTGCGGGGAAAACAAGTGGTTAAATATAGTTAACACAATTTGTTTTATCGAAAAAATTACTTTACAAGCTTTGGGAATACACGCAATACGAACAAGCATGGGCTCGTGCAAAGCTAAAATCTGTACCATGATGAAGATATATTAAAAGTTTTGGCATTAGGCCTACATGGAATGTAAATAGAATGTACATAGAATGTAAATTCATCTCTACAGTAGCAATGAAAGACAAATAAATTAGGGAATTACGCAAAAAAGTAGCCTATGCTAAATAAAGTGATCGAACAAATGAAAAGTAACCTAAAAACACAAAAAGTAACTTTTGGTAACTTTATAACTTCTTAAATATTGACTCCACAACCATGAAATTTTGATTCTACATTTCTTTTGTTAATTGGTACAACTAAAACAAAAGTAACTTTAGTAACAAAAAATCGCACTACTCGTGAGCAACGTAAACCTTAGGTGTGCCATTGTGTCTTACATCTATTTTCTTTACTTGTATATATATTGTATCATTAGAAATTGTCTGTATGCTCACCAGCTTCTTGCTTGGATATCATTTTTGGGACTTGATAAGTTTATTTCCAATCTTGAGTATGTGACAGTTCTGCGTCTTTCCCATTGAACAAGTGTGTTTTAATTTTGCAAATGTACTTCCTGCAACATTGAAAGAAATGAGCTCAATCGCTTCTGCTCTCGTGGTTGGCACAGCTATGGGTTGAATCCCCAAACCAATTTATATTAATCATGGGCTATCAAAACACATCATTTTGTCCAAAACGCAAAAAAGCAGGCATAGCCTACTGTTGATCATTTGGTTTTAGACTGTCCATGGACTGCACTATCCGGTGGTTTGAACACAGTTTACCAATGCGGAAATATATTTGAAAATTGGCTAAAAGACAACGAGCTTCAAGTGTGAAAATGCCAAACGAAACTACTACATCAGTGGCAGGATATAAAGTTATTTCTTTCTCTGTCAGCACTTTAAATATAGGCTATATTATACGGCTACCATATGTCCTCTTTCAAGAGGATTTGTCCTCTTTTTTGAAGAAAAATAAATTGTCCTCCAAGAACACCCAAAAATGTTCAATTGTCCTCTTTTTTACATTTTCAGTTTTCTTGCTCATATTTTCAACAGGATTTCATTGTTATGTGACTTTTTTGCATATCCAACCATTTCTGTACAAATGCAACATGTTGATTTATAGATTTTCGAAAAAACGTTGGGGTACCGGTACTAAGCTATTTGATCTGTTGTTCTAAACAATCTTAGACGTTCATTGAAACAAACTTCATTGCTTTGTGATTGTTGTAAGTAGCCAAATGGCGGTCAGTGATGAGTGCGAGCGAACTGCAAAGCCACTTGTGAGGGAATTGCTTCATTTGAGGAGATCCGATCAACAAATTTATGACAAAGAAAAATAGGGATAAACTAAAAAAAAATTGAGAAAATCAAAAAAATGAGTAAATCACAAAAAAAAAAAATTAATAAACACAAAAACTTGCAAAAGAGTTTGACATGTTTACATTTTAAGGTTCTCACACTGTTACAATAAATTATTGTTTTACCCAGATCTATTTTATATTGCTTCAGCGCTTGTAGACGTTGCTGATTATCAACTTAATAGTTTGGCTAATTTGTCAAGTGAAGCAAATCGAAAAAATAATCCAATGTGCACTATGCATAACATAAGTTATAACCTATTTCAAAATAAATCGTGACATGGATAGTTGGATACTTACAACTTATGTAGGTGCAAATGTAGAATAAATTTTATCTGTGACGCAGCCACGATGGTACAAGGAATGAATCAGCCTTTTAGTTGAGTCTGTCCTTAGCCTCTCATTAACAGCTGTAGCCTGTAGGGGAAGGTCGGGTTAGTTGAGCCACTGGGTTAGTTGATCCACCCCTTTTAATTCTTAAATGTGGTGAGGTAACCACATGTTATCATCACGTGATCTTAAAGTTTCTCATCGCTCTCCCGTCTGGTTTGAGTTGACGATTGATATTATATGTGGTGCTGAAGTTAAAAAGTTGTGTTTTGACCTTGGAAAGTAGATTTTGAAAATAGAAGTATGTCCAATAATATTTTTTATACTTGGTTACTGAGACAGTTTCATTTAATTTGTTTGGTAGCTTACCAAACAAGCTACGTTCTGAATAAAAAGCGGCATAGTGTGCCATGAAGTTTTGCTGTAATTTTAACATTTTCATGGCGGTATGGTTAAGGTGTTAGTTGAGCCACTGCCTTCGGTGTTAGTTGAGCCAGTGTAAAAAGGGCGTTATAATGCTTACGATACCTCCACACACCTTACATACATTGCAGCCGTTGGATAAGTCTGTTTACGGTCCAATAAATCTCTTTGAACTACATAAAATTCAACAAAGGCATATAAACTTGCTCAAGCTTTAATGAAATGGTATTATTTGGATGCCCTAGCAATACCTTCATTATTTGATGTATACATTGAGTTACGAGCGACTCTTGGAACAGTTGTTAACCTGTTTTCATACATTGATATTATTACTTTAAATGTAAACTAAGGCTTGGAAAAGAAACGTGGTTAAATTTGTGTTTTCAAAAATATTAAATGAGGCTCAACTAACCCCAGTCTGTGGCTCAACTAACCTTTACTGTAGTGTTAGTTGAGCCATTTGACTACTAGTTTTTAAACACCTGTGGACCCGGTTGTCGTCGTTCGATAAGGCTTGTATACTTCCTACAAATATTGTTTAATACACCCAGAAGGTAGAGCACTGTGAATGAAGAAATAAAAGCAACTCATATAAAAAAAAATGCAAAAAGTGGCTCAACTATAACCCGACTTTCTCCTATACAACTTCAATTATAATTAGTGAAAGTAATTTTGTGATTTCGTTAATAGCTGATCATTTTTTCTGAAAAATGTTAAGGCATGGCTACCTGCAGATACTGCCTATCTCACATTTTTATTACATTATCATATCACATTTTTATTTTGTCACACAAATCTAACAAATCGGCTTGCGAAAAACAAATTTGTCTGTTTTTTTGCTGTAATTTTTGCTGCATACGTCTATAATTATCCAAAAGGATGTAAAAAATTCTTCACACGTAACATTCTACTCGTAGGCTATTTTACTCGCTGGCGAAACGTGTCCTCTTTTTAGGCGATGAAAATATGGTAGGCCTACTATATTAGAGCTTTCTTGGAAAAAAAATCCGAACATCATTTTAATGCAGCCATTAGAGGTGTACAACTGTAGCCTACATCTTATGCGATCTTGGACAGATTCCACTTCGTTTTAAAGTGCTATGTCCAATCTGTCCTTAAGGATGTTCAAGCAAGGCTATCATATAGCACCTCTAAAGGTGAGGAAAAAATCGTCGTCTTGCAATGTATAAGTTGGTGAAATATCCAGCCAGAGTAGCCTACTGTAGTAAAGAAAACGCGAGTAGGCCTACCGTGCAGCTAGTGAGGTATTGGGATCCACTCCACCTTATGAGATGTTGAAGATTTGGATCAAATATGAAAATAAATAATTGTATTTTTAACGATGAATCAAAATCCAATGCATCACAACTTTTGATGCAAATTTCGATCAAAGTCAAAAATGTCATTGGGAATGGGCGGCAATAGGGTAGCCTGCTATTTTTGTTGTAGCTTCTCTGTACGAGTCAAGAGTAATTATTATTTTTATGTTAAACTGGAATGTGCCATCTTTAATGGATAGAAAACAATCTGTTCTGAGGTTAAAATCGTGAAGTGGTTTTGTCCCGACAACTCTCTCTTTGAAAGGTCGTGATAGGATATTGGTTTCCTGTTTATTAAAGAATGGTTTGATTTGATAAACAATTATATGATAAACAATGTAGGAAAGACCGTCGTCTATAAACAGTGCAGAGCCCGTTCATTGTGATGCACAACCATTGGAAAAAATACAAAAAGCAGAAATAATTGTCTCCATCTTATGCAAAAATAGGCAAGTTCATTATGTGTTCAAGCATGGTTCAAGTTTGATTCAAATGGAGGTGTATCCACATTCTCACTCAAAAGTTTAAAATATAAATTATTGAAATCCTTCTGTGGTCACTGAAATAGCTGTAAATTTTACTTTAATTTTCAACTCGAACTTTTAATTCAAACTTCAGATATCTAGCTTTTATCTGGTCGATATGGTCAAGCACAAAGTGTACGCCTTGGAAATGATGGCTATTCTTGATTCTCAAAGTGTGCAATCTAGAACAAGAAAATATATTTCATTTGTTTTAGGAGGCAAGTTCCCCAGACCTTTATTGATATGTTTGCCGTTCCGCAACTAATATTTTTTCCTATAAGACTTTCACTTTTTTGAAACAACCCCAGACAACAAAATCAGTCATTTTTACATTGAATCAAGGTTTGCAGATGTTGAATCACTGTACAAATGACGGACTTTGCTGTCTGAGATATTAACCCTAAATGTTTTTTTCCGAATCCAATAGAGCTTGAAAGCTCTTTATTTGTACAGAAAAACAAATGGGTGTTGCACTGTTTATAGAAAATCTTTTCCATATTTCAAATACATGATTGTTTATCAAATCTTACCATATTTTATCAAACAGGAACAAAAAACAGGAAACCACTTCCGATCACGAAGTGTTAAAGACGCTGTTGTCGATAAAAACCCCTTTTATGATTTTAGCCATAAACAGATTGTTTTTTATCCATATTTATTAGAGATTCCATATTTCAGTCCACCATTTCATTAATCTAAACCTGTCTTTGTTCACAAAGTTGGCCGCGTAACTGACTATACCATCAGGGCGGTTGAAAGGAATAGTTAAAATGGTTGTCTATTTATGGAGTTTTGTGCATTTAATCGCTTGAAGATTGCGCTATATTGTTTTCAAGGGGGTCACATGCGCTTTCACTCTCAGAACCGCGAGAAAAGGCGTATTTTCAAATCATTGTGAAAATTTAAAGCAAAAATAAATATATATTTTCTAACAAAACTTCAAACTGCAAAAATGGACAACACGAGAAAGTGTTCTAGCTTAAGCTAGTTTTTAAGCTCGTTTCGTCTACACTCACAATCTCGAAAAAAGATTTTGCTTGCATGAACCGCGGTCACGTGAGTATTTCAACCGCAATGACGTCACGTTTCAAAAAGTTCGCGCCAAAGCAAGAGGTAAACCAACTGTTTTTTAACAACTAGTCGGAGTGAGCTGGCACTTTGAGTTGTTGCAGTCATTCAATAATGGCTTTCAAATGTTAACGTGTATTATTTTTGTTGTGATGGTCATGGTCAGAAATAAAAGCAAATGAACTGAACTCGTGTAAAAATGCTGCAAAATGATAAGGTTGCAAACACGCAATTTACTTCAGAAAGAAGTGTTCAGACACCTTGGTGAAGTTAAAAAGTTAGAAACAGGTGTGGCAAGAGAACACTGGGTGCATCAAATACAAAACAACAACTACAAACTTCCCAGTTGCTTGACTAGCAGCCAGACTACTGAGTGTAGGCCTGAGGTTTTGCGGCGAAAACATTTCTAAGCAAGAGAACTCGCTTAAGCGCTCAGTTTTTCGCTCTGGTGCGTATTTTTTCTCGCCGACTCGCTTACTCGCTCATTTGCTTAAAAGTAAGCGGCACAAAGTGCGATTATCTTAAACAAACAAGAAGTTTTGCTGGCTTAACCAAGAAAACAGTCATCGTGTAGACGCACCTTATGAGTTTTCTTCACAATAGAACAGACTTGTTGCGGAATTCACTGTGGCGGAAAAATATTATGGAATTCTTCAACTTAATGGGATCCTTTGATAGATTTCGGTAACCAAATCATTCTGGGCCTAAACGTCAACGCCACTGCATTGGCCATATCCGAAGCCTCTTTGTATTTGAAACGCGTCCAATTTCTCTTATTTCAACATGAACACCATAAATAAATAAATCAAAACATTATGATACAAATGATAGAAATCTCTCTGTATCCATCACAAATTAACTTAAAAATTAATTCAATTTTAAACCAAAACTTTTAACTGTAACCTCTGCAGATATCTAACTTTCATTATTGCTCACGGTCAAACACAAAGTGTAAAATATCGTAAAAAAACCTAAAAACATTAAACGTCTCACAATGTGCAAAAGCAACCACCAGCAAATATTTTTTAAATGGAAGCAAGCCAAAATATTTGTATCTTTTTTCTTCAACAAACACAGAATCCAATCTCTTTAGGGATTTTTACTTTATCAGAACTACGATGTGCCCTAATTATTTTTTTAGATGCATTATTGCTTGCAAATTGGTTTCTCAGAAGGATGTTGAGGATATCTTGGACTGAAAAGAAGAGTAATGACGAAGTTATGAAATTGGCAAATGCAGAAAGGAGATTAATAACAACAGTTAGAAGGCGTCAGATGCAATTTGTAGGTCATATTCACAGACATGGAGATTTGGAAAAATTAGCTCTATTGGGGATGATACAGGGAAAAAGAAGCAGAGGTCGACAAAGATTAACTTATTTAAACAGCTTGAATCAATGGGCCACAAACACAACAGTTAAAACGAACGATTTTATACGAATGGCAAATGACAGAGAAGTTTGGAAGACCATGATCGCCAACGTCTGTATCAGATCAGGCACATAATCATCATCATTGCTTGAAAGCTCATTCATTTCTGATTGGTAACAAAATGAACTTTGCATACTTTATAGGCAATCTTTTGCTGATTTTTAAGACATACGATTTTTCATCAAAACTATAAACCGGAAAAAAAACAGGAAACTATTTCCTATCACGAGATCCCGCAGAGAGTAGCCTAGTGATGAAGAAAGGCACACTCTTTAAAGCGATAGAACAGATTGTTTTCTAGGCCTATCAACTGTTATTATTACCGATGGCACATTTCAGGCCACTCCACGTCAGTTACATGGACGCCGATCCACAGGACAGCGGGGACATGTCCCCACCATCTTTTTACATTATTTCTATAACGTAGGCTATAGAAAATATTAACCGAATGTCACAATTTTATTGGTCAGACGTTTAAAATCTATTGAAAGAAGGGGACAACATTTTTGTTTTATGCGATTTATAAATCTACTGCTGTTGCGCACAGAAGATAACAAAGACTTAAAGCAGTGGATGGAAACAAGAAAAACAAAGTAGGCCTACACGGGCTGGGAAATTCAAAACGAATGTCTACAACTCATGACAAACAATAGTCTTTGGCTCAGGCTGCATCAAAACTGAAACCAATTTGTGCAACAATATGGCTCACACGGGCAGCTGCTGTAACAGCAGTGCTTGATAATTATAAGGCAGTATTGGAAGAAGCCGTGGGTCAATTTGATTCAAACGTAGCAACAACTGTTCATTGGCTTTTGAAATCTTTTTCTCGTGGGTCGAGTGTGCTTGGGCTATTAGCGGCATTGTCTGTCATTCAGTGTATGAAACGTTTTAACAAAACCTTGCAAGGTTGCGCGGTGACTGTGGCTGGCATGCTTGAAGGGGCTGAACTTTGTAGTGCTGAACTCCGCCATCTACGCAGTGAAGCAGAATTTCATCGTGTCTTTGTAAATGCTGAGAGGCTAATAAAGGATTGCAACCTTGAGTCATTGAAACTGTCACGTCTCAGAAAGATCCCAAACCGTCTTCAGCATGGCCATGGTCAACCTCTTTAACTTCAAACACCAGAGACGAAATATCGGTCAGAGTATTTTGCAGTCATTGACAGCGCGCAGCAAAATTTTACTGATTATTTCAAGTCGACCGATCTTGAGCACTACAAAATTCTACTACAAAAATCACTCTGTAGTGGAAAGCTACAATCACATGTGGTAGACGAGACGATTATCCTGAGTTCTCTGACACAGAGTCCCTTGCACAAGAATTATGCTTCTCTCGAAAGCAGTACAATGGAATAAGTCGGTGGAAGATTTTTGAATGATATTCAAGAAGATGTCATCCGCTGTTCGGCAATTGTTTCCGCAAGTGGAACTTTTTTAACCAGCCAGCTCTTGTCAAAACTTGATTGCGATCTACCATGACACAGAAACGGCTAAATCATGCAATGGTCTGCTATGTGCACAACACAGTTTTGAATTCAATCAACCTCTCCAAGGACTTCGTTTTTAATTCGCCGGAGACTCGTTGCCAAGTTGCAGTGTTTGGACGTCTGCTGTCCAATGCTGACACTGACAATTAAAATATTTATACATCGCATTAGACTTGTACCTACTGCATTTGTTTGTTTGTCAGAACAGACCCCGATCTTTCCAGCTCGCTTTCGCTCGTCGCGCCTTTCTACCTTTCCTTGTAAATGTCCCCACCAATTTTTAAGAGCGATCGGCGCCCATGGTCAGTTAGTTTGTTTTTATTTAAAAAGTGATAATCACATCAAAGGTGATGAATATCAGTGATTTTTCAAATCTCTCCAAACTTTTCCTAATGCTGTCTTCTAGCCTACTGTAGGCTACTGTAGAAGTCGTTTGCAGCATGGGTGGATGCTGCGTCTTGACTTAGGCCTATGCTACAACACAGTGCTCCAATTAATTTCAACCTTCGTTTAACATCAGCATTCTTAAGCAACAAGCCAAAACCATAAATGAGTGATAGAGTTCTATGACTTGCCTTTGACGAAGTTTTTATTAATGTTTTGTGAACAATTGAACCGAGTCGTTCATATCAAGCATTGTTTGTTAAGTCTCATTTATGGCTCCACGAAGTTGGTAATGCACACCAACGGCCACACCCTGGTAACGGCATAATGCTGGCTAAACTAAATGAGGCGCATGTTAGAACAGCTTTAACATGGTAGGGAAGTCAATCCCTTTAAGTGCATAAAGTCTAGAATGGCTGAAAAGGCAGAAGAACCATAAATAGTCAATGGCTTGGAAGGCATGATAGCAAAACGATGTGACCCGTTTAGGCACACTTTTGACGTTTAGAGTACAGTGGCTGGTCACCTTGGAAAAGATTGGAGCCTTACCAAGTATATATTCCATAGTAAACAATGCTAGCTATTAAAACGAAAATGAGTCATGGAGACTGATCAGGGCCCCCTGCTGTGAAGTCCCCTAAAAGCTACAGGGAAGGAGAAACCTCTTCTATGTGCACAGCTGCTCGTGATGATGGCTTATGCCCAAATCCCTCTGGAAGGCATAAGTCTGATGGTAGACTGCTGAATACTAGAAAAAGGGCACTCAAAATAGGAACATGGAATGTAAGAACCCTTTATAAAGCAGGTCGATACGAAAATTTAAAACAAGAGATGTCGGTCATGAACTTTGATTTAATTGGGATAAGTGAAACTATAGATGGATAGGTGATGGTAAAGTGACAGAAGATAGATTTGTTTTTGTATATTCAGGAGGAGAACAGCATATGTACGGCGTCGGTATGATAATGAAAAAAGAAATAGCTAACTCAGTCATTGGATATTGGCCAATTTCTAACAGAGTTATGATGATTAAATTGTCTACAGCACCATTTAATGTAAATATATTACAAATCTATGCACCAACCCAAGAACATACCGATGAAGAAATTGAGTTGTTTTATGAGTCAATAAAGGATGTACTTAAATATACTAAAAGTGGAGAAGTTAATATAGTAATGGGCGATTTTAATGCAATAGTGGGTGATCATCATGAATATCCCACAACTGGTCGTTATGGATTTGGCAATTTAAATGAACGTGGAAGAAGGTTGCTGGAATTTTGTAAACTTAATGATTTAGTAATAGCGAACACTCTTTTTCAACATCCTGCTAGGCGGTTGTATACATGGCAAAGTCCAGGTTATCAATTTCGGAATCAAATTGACTATGTTATGATAAACCAGAGGTTCAGAAATGCAGTAAGACAAGTTAAAACGTATCCAGGATGTGACATAATGTCTGACCACAATCTAGTTGTTATGAAAATCCAAATAAAGCTAAAAAGAGTGAAAAGAACAAATATGTCAGAACATACCGACATGAACATGCTTAAAAACGAACAATATCGAGAGAAATTCAGTATTACAGTAAACAATAAATTTGAATTATTACAGCAAACAGAAATTCCTCAAGTAATTACACAAGAAACTATAGATAGAAGTTGGAATGAAATTAAAGAAACCTTAAATGATGCAGCTACTAACATTCTACCATCAAAGAGGAAAAATATTAAACAGCCTTGGATTACTGAGAAGATACTTGACTTAATGCAACAGAGAAAGAAAAACAAATTCAATAATCACAAGAAATATAAAGCTTTAAATAAGGAAATATCCCAGTTATGCAAAGATGCTAAACAAAGGTGGTGGGAAAATCAATGCAGTGAAATAGAACATCTAGAAGCATCTCATAAGTCACTTGAATTACACAATAAAGTTAAACAGCTAACATGTTTGAAGAAAGTTGAACAAGCAAACAGCTGCATCATGGATAGTGGAGGAAAAATGTTATTTCAGGAAGAGGATATAAAGAGTAGATGGGAAGAGTATGTAACAGAGTTATATGATGATGATAGAACATGTATGCCTGAAATTACCAATAATGAAGAAGAAGAAATATTGATATCTGAAGTTGAGAAAGCCATTCAAGATCTGAAATGTAATAAAGCTGCAGGAAAGGATAACATTTATCCAGAAATGCTAAAAGCACTCAATGGCATAAGTTTAAAACGCATACACAAATTATGTAATGAAATATATATGACTGGATTTATACCTAAAGAAATGAATGAAATTGTTTTTGTCAGACTACCAAAGAAATCCAAAGCAAAGAACTGCAGTGACTTTAGAACATTAAGTTTGATCAGTCATGTACTGAAAATTTTGTTGAGAATAATTTTATTAAGAAATCGAAAATCTATTGAGAATGAGGTTAGCATGACTCAAAGTGGATTTATAACTGGTAAAGGAACACGAGAGGGTATACTTAACTTCAGAACAATTTGTGAGAGTTACAATGCAGTAAATAAAGATGTATATGCATGTTTTATTGATTATGAGAAAGCATTTGATAGACTTAACCATGAGAAACTGATTCATTGTTTGTCCAATATTGGTATGAATGGCAAAGACTTACGTTTTATTATCAATTTGTACTGGAATCAAAAAGCATTTATTCGCATGGAAAAAGATTTGTCTAAAGGAATTGATATCAAGCGTGGAGTACGCCAAGGATGTGTACTTTCTCCATGTCTTTTTAATTTATATACAGAAATGATTTTTCGATCCATTGATGATATGAGAGGAGTAAAAGTTGGTGGCTTAAACATAACAAATTTACGCTATGCTGATGATACTGTTCTTTTGGCTGAATCACAAGAAGATCTTCAAGAAATATTGGACAATGTTAACTCAATTGGTAAAGAATTTAATATGAAAATCAACGCTAAAAAGACCAAATCAATGATAATCTCAAAATCACCAGACACTTCAGTACTCCAAATTATAATTGACAACGAAATTATACAAAAAGTAAAATCTTTTTCATATCTTGGTCATTTAATAACTGAAGATGGGAGGTGTGATCATGAAATTCTTAGACTGATAGAAATTGCAAGAACTACATTTGGAAAAATGAAAAATATTTTAACCAATCAACGTTTAAATTTATCAACTCGTCTCAGGATATTAAAATGCTATATTTGGTCGACCCTATTATACAATTCCGAAACTTGGACAATGTCACAAAAAATGGAGAAACGGATCGATGCCTTCGAGCTCTGGACATACAGGCAAATGTTAAAAATTTCATGGAAACAAAAGATCACTAACGATGAAGTACTCTCCAAATTCAATTCAAGAAAAATGCTCTTACAAACAGTCAAAAGAAGAAAATTGAAGTATTTCGGACACACAATAAGGCAAAATTCATTACAAAGATCATTAATAGAAGGGAAGACAAACGGTAAAAGAAGTAAAAGCAGACCAAGAATGATTTGGACAACAAACATCACTAAATGGACAAAATTAAGTTATGAAAGTGCAGTACGCACAGCTCATGGTCGAGAACAATGGCGCATTGTATCCAACCCTCCATACGAGGAAGGAACAATATGATGATGATGAACAATTGACAGTTTTACAATGGACGTATCGTGAAATTGCAACACTTTTGTAAGTGGTGCAAGGCCTGATGCGTTGCGACTGAAATGGTTTCGCCCATGGTAGGATTTCTTTGTGGGGTTTTATTTGCCTGCCTTGCTCATCTTTGCTATAAGCTAATCGCATCAAGATGTGTTCTCCTCACGATCATCGGCACTCTTGATAAAGGTCTGGAAAAAGGTAGAAACAGCAAAACGCGAAAGTCATAACGTGCTTGAGACCAATGTAATATAGGCTACAAAGGCACAGATATCCTTTTATCTCTATATTCGTCTATGAACATTGGAACTGGTTAATTTGATTATGAACTTGCTGTAGTTCAATGAGCAATATTTTTACTTTGGAAAGTTGTGTATTTCCTTAGTTTTTGAGGAACCAAATTTCTGTTCCTCTAATCCGCTGCTGATATAAAACACCAATGCCTTATGCCGCCTTTCAATCAATGACATGTTGTTGAGGGAAAGAAACGAAATAAGTTCGCATAATTTAAGGACAATGTTGCATTGTTCTTTCTCTTTTTGGTTTTGAAAGGAGCAACTGAACACATGCTTGCCCCCACTGCGTCCACTGCTGTCTTGGACATTCAAATCTGATGTCATGCCCGAATGATGAATTCATCCATAAATATAAATGAAAAAACTAAAAGGATGTTTTCTTCAAAAAATTTAACCGAAATAATATTCAATAGCATTATGAAAAACATATAACCAAAATCTTTTTTTTCTTGGCCAAGAAAATAAATTGGGAAGTAAATGGTTAACGAGATCACAAAATTGCTTCCATGAATTGTTATTGAAATTGTACACAACCGGTTTATGATGATGGAAACGGATTCAAGTGAAGGCTGTTTTTTATCTTGCACCATTGTGGCTGTATCGTAGAAAAATAAGTTCTACATTTTTGCATTATAAACGATAATTCAGACAAAGAATTTTTAACTGTTCACTAAAACATTCCACGGTACTGCAATATTTAAATATTATGTCCATTTTTAAAATCAAATATAGTTATTACTATCTGAATCCTGAACAGCCTGTTTCACCTAATGGATCATCAGAAAGCCTTATTCAAATAGAATGTCCATTTTTTATGTGTCATCATTTTAGAAAATGCAAATGGATTATAGTTTCAAGCCGCCTTTGCACAAATTGCACAAGCTTTGGTATTGATTGAAAATTGTAGCATCATCAATAGTCTTATTTCTTTTTTCTCTGTCAGATACTTCACACACAGCTTAAGGTTATCCCATTCTTTGGTTAGACACAGAAGCATGCAATCAAAACATTTGAGCTCTGCCAATGAAGTGGTTTATTTATTGATGAATGCAGCATAAGAATCATACGTTGAAGATACACCTGATAAACTAATCACACCCCAAGATTTTTCGAGGCTGCAACCATTTTCAGACTTAATGCCAGATTTTCAAAAATAGTCAGTAACGTAGATGAAGCTGTATCTCCAATGGCCTGTTTATCCTCTGTGGTTTCAATATAGTTTTCGAGGCTAAGACAGCCTTTATTTATAACATAAATAACCTTATAAACTTATTATCATGTCTACAATCGATGAATATAGCCAGTTAATAAATCCTTTTCTTAAATAAGGGTATACGCAGTTGGTTACGTTACGAGAACAGTTCAACAAGGTAACCAATACCAATTTCTTGAAGAATCTATGAATTAGCAAATAAATTTTGGAACAACAAACTTTTAAAAATCAAACACTAGCCGTTCCAGAAAAGTTACACAAAAATAAAATCCCGTTGAAAATAAATTCAATTGAAAGATATTTGGGAATTATTGAGTGTCTTCGGAGGACAACTTCACTTTTATTGAAAACAGAGGACAAATCCTCCAAAAATATGACATATGGCAGCCCAATAACATCTGCTACTTATTTGTTCTGCTACCGAACGATCTACAAATATCCGTTCAGTTTTCGTTTAGCTATTGTGCGAGATATGAAATATCATGACAGGAACAGGAAAACTAGTTTTTCCCAGAACATCCCACTTCTGACTATATAACTCGTGGCAAGTCGAATATTGTCATTAAGTTAAATACAAAACTATCAACAATGAATAAGTTGGTTGTGTTCGCTTTGCTCTTTGCCGTGCTACTTCTGTCTGCGGAGGCAACAAGAAGAAGGTTTGTAACATTTAATTAATATTTTTATATCAATTTGATAAAATTGTGCTTAAATTAACTTTCTTCATTTGACTTTTATTTTTATTTTCTTTAAAGTAACATTTTATTTTTTTCTAGGAAGCGTTGTCGACATGTATGCAGAAGATGCCGTTCTGTTGAACCTAGAAAATTATGTCAAAGACGAAGAAGATTGTGTAGAGCGTGCAATGTACTACCTAAAGATGAAGAGCATGCTGCTCTTTATGCATCTGCTGATCCTCCTTATAATGCCCATGCTGATCCTCTTTTTGATGCCCATGCTGATCCTCATTATGATGCCCATGCTGATCCTTATTATGATGCCCATGCTGATCCTCTTTTTGATGCCCATGCTGATCCTCATTATGATGCCCATGCTGATCCTCATTACGATGCCCATGCTGATCCTTATTATGATGCCCATGCTGATCCTCATTATGATGCTCATGCTGATCCTCATTATGATGCCCATGCTGATCCTCCTTATAATGCCCATGCTGATCCTCTTTTTGATGCCCATGCTGATCCTTATTATGATGCCCATGCTGATCCTCATTATGATGCTCATGCTGATCCTCATTATGATGCCCATGCTGATCCTCATTATGATGCCCATGCTGATCCTCTTTTTGATGCCCATGCTGATCCTCATTATGATGCCCATGCTGATCCTCATTATGATGCCCATGCTGATCCTCATTATGATGCCCATGCTGATCCTCTTTTTGATGCCCATGCTGATCTTCATTATGATGCCCATGCTGATCCTCTTTTTGATGCCCATGCTGATCCTCATTACGATGCCCATGCTGATCCTCATTATGATGCCCATGCTGATCCTCATTTTGATGCCCATGCTGATCCTCTTATTGATGCCCATGCTGATGAACGCCTTGATGGTTGAGGGCGCTTTTTTAGCGTAAGTTTATGTTTATTTAATCAATTGATTTGTAATTTTTGTATAGTCTATTAAATGCTTGATCATAACTGAGGAACAATATGAGCGTTGTACAGCAGTTTGCATAATTTTAAAGTGGTCAGATTAAAGTTGTTAAAGTTAATTTTACAAAGAATTGAACAAGTGGGATATTGCTTCCATTTCGTTTATTTTGGAATTCATCTACGTTTTAAACAATTTAACTGCCAGGCTGCTACTTGTAAAGGTTTATTAAATTATTGTCCAAATTTAATATTGTAGATTAAAAAACAAGTTTTTTTTTGTATGAAGGTAGTTTATCTGAAGTTGACAAGCAAAAACTATAAGACGAAACTCAGGCTTCTTGTGTTTTTTTTATCCGCCTCGCCTTGTGTTGTTATGAACTAATGGTTTGGCTTTGAGAAAAAATTTAATGTTTATTGGGTTTGATGAACAAATCTGGCTCCGATTCAGAAAGTTAGCTTACCACTAGTCTAAAGCTTAAAGAAATCTAACCTAGCAATTAAGAAAACAGTAGTGTATCAAAGCATCATGTGCAAAAGCATGGAACCATAAAATCACCAGAGAGCAAAATGGTTGGAACGCCTGCTTAATCAGATAAAAAAAAATAACGAGCCCAAAATGTAGATACTAAGCTGAAGCTCATGAGTTTAGTTTTATATTTTGGGCTCTTTATTTTTGATCCACTTATGAAAAGACTTTACGTTCTTTTTCTTCATAAGTTTGGTCTGTGTGGGCTATGCCTTTTCAGCTTCCAAGTTTGTTATTTGTTTTTTTAGGAAAATGAAACATTAAAAATAATGTGCCAACTAACATTAGTTTCTTTAAGGACGTAAACTTGACAAAACGTCGGTAGGTTGCAATTTAAAAATTTAATACACGTTTTTCAAAACTCGAGCAATGGGAATATTTTTTTGTGAGATTGCGCTTGTCTCGTAAAGTTAACATTTGTCGGGGCAGGACTAAAAATTTTTGTAATTTCTATTTTCTTTTACAGAAGATATGAGCGACGCTTCCTAAAGTTTAATTGGAAAACTTTAGAAGAGGAAGTGAAGTACAAATGATGCAAGTTGGACAACATAATTGCTTGCAACAAACTTTCGACAAAAGAAATTTTATAAATGTTTTCTGTGTTTACTGTTTAGTTATTAAAAATACGTCTTCAAACCGTTTGCTTAATAAATTGTGCAGATTCAGATAGATAGCGATAATAAGATGGAAACTTTACAGTGTTGTAACCAGGCTGGTTTTGTTTGAAGTATAACAGGAATCCGCAAAATAACTAATCACATCACAGTGGGCTACAACTCAAAAGTTAATAGGTGAACCAACTCAACTAAAATCTTTTCGTTTACAACTTGCAAAAAATTAAACTGCAACCGAGCCATCATTTTGCAGTGATTTAACGTCCACGAACGTAGATTCAAAGTAGAAAAAAACATTTGTTGGCTGGAAACCAATAACCAAAATTTCCACCATCAAAGTACAGAGTATCCACAAGTTTGGTTTCATCAGGCAGTGCAGCACCAGCTAGAGTTTGCATCCCAGGTTCAGTTAGTTTTAGAAATCATGCAAAAATTTGTCAATGAAGCGAAGTCAGACTGTCATGAACAGACATAGCAGAACAACACCACACCATTTACCATTGTAACAAACAAAAATGACGCTTCCTTTCTGTATTGTACGATTCGGATGCATTAACGTTTCATATTTCTTTCACGCGCATAACGCAACCAAATTGCTATGATCTCTAATGAAAGAAGACAAAAAAAATTCGTCAAACTAATCGTTTAAACGTAAAAACTAAATGTTGACCAGTTGTTCTAACAAACAGTGGAAATCGTTTTCTGTTGACTACTAAAAAATAGGCTAGCCACCAGCGATAAACAAACTGGTTACTTTATTTAAGCAGGTGGTTGGTTAGCCTTGTTCCACAATAACCTAACTTTGTTTCAAACATCCCTACTAAGTTTATAAATTTACGAGAGATCTTGTGTTTCGGAGTTTGTGATCGCTGATCGTCATTTTGCAAGTGAAAAATTGTTCGCAACATCATTCTTCATGTCATACATGTCCCATGAGGAAATCGTTATAATAAATGTATATTATTTTCTTTGTAAAAACTTTCTTCCCCAGTGTAAGGGTCGGGGGTCTGCTTCTTTTCATATTTGTTGCTTGGATTAAATGTCAAGACAAATGTCTAACAGCTGTTATGTTGTTCTGTGATAAAAATCACGGGCTCTGGGACAAAACAGATTACTGACAACATTTTGTAAGATTTGAGCTGATGTGTTTCAGCAGAACATGGTTTTCCATAAGAATGGTGAGCAATAGGCTTTGGTAATCAATATTTGTTTTGGTCTTGATTCTGTAATTTCAAAGTTAGTCATTCGATATTTGCATAAATGCACAATCCTTATATTTGTTTCACTAGCAAAGTTCGTTTCGAACACTCCTCATTTCTAAAACTATTAAGCTGCCCAGTTTCTACAATTGTTCACAAACGTACAGTAAATTGGAGTACTGCTTGAAACAAACTCATTTTAAAATTGTAAGACATTCCAGTGAAAAAAAATTTTTTTTCATAGAATAAAATTTGTTTTGAACATTTCTCATAAATTTGTTATAGTTGAACTCGTTTGTTTGCTCCGACAAGACTTTGGAAATAGTTTAGCAAACCTAAATTTCTCGAAATCAAAGAGCGATGATTCAGCTGTCGGAATACGTCTAAGCATTTCCCTACACGAATAGCTTTCTAGTTAGCGACACCAAGCGGATGAAATAATTTACAGGCAACAACACAATAAAAAGTGGCAAATTCATACTTTTGACCCTGGTGACCAGTCCTCTCTTTGTGATTGAAAATATCTGCAACTGTGAAGTACTGCCAGGAAGGAATTTCCAACAAGTTTTCTCAATCAGATAATAAGATTTTCAATGAAATTATTGCTTGTGTTTGTTTTTGCCAACATTTTGATTGGATATGATTACATTGCATGCCCACTAATTTTTTATTTTGATTTCTTTTAGAAAGTTCTTTCTCATTGAATAGTATTTCCAAAACGGTAATTTCGATAAAAATGCTTGTTTTTTTAAATATTAAATCAATTTCAACTGCAAAGCAGTAAGCAAAAACTAGTATTTTGTTTAAGCAATGCAAAAAGCATTTGGTGCGGTATATGCCATTATTCATAGTGTTTTACCACTTAGCTATTGTTAACACAATATTTTATGGGGTGACGTTCTGATTAGGACGTCGAAATGAAAAATAATTTGATATTGTTTGTACATCGTTTTCAACTTTCTGGAAAAAATTCCTTCTTTTGAAACCCATGCCCCAGCCCGCAAAACTGGTCTTTTTTACATTGATTCAACATCTGCAGACATTGAATCAATGTAAATAAAACCAGTTTTGCTGGTAGGGTAGGCCTACTTTTGTTATTTGTATTAGCTTGAATTATTAGTGGAACTCATCAGCACCGTTAAATATAGAAAGTACGTCGCTCAATGAATGAATAGCCTATAAGGTCTTTCATAATCAAACTGTGTATCAAAATAAATTTTTAAATTTGTTTTTTCCCTTTATTCTTTGGTATTAGCCTAACGTTTAGTGATATTTCAATTCAAACTGCAGATTATGGAATAAAGCTTCTTTTCATTCAAAGAAATTCATTTCGAAGACGCTTTAAGCTTATAAGCTATAGCCTACACCAGCAATCTAAGCATTTTTAACAACACACATGTTATGCCACAGACGCTACAAGTAAATAATCTTTAACCCACAGTACCATATCTGTATTTAACTTTGGGTTAATGAGCTGCTTTAGCTTATTGCAGAAACAATGCACTGAATTAGGCTACAAAGGCAATTGAAAAAGCTTTTGCAACTTTTTCAAATTAAACAGTGTAGAAATCTTCTCTTCATGCCATACCGCAAAGCTACTGATGCTATACGCTAATTAGCTCTATTTTGAGATGTAAACAAATTTTAGATGGGTGGAACAAATCCACCCTTTCCTTCATTCCACCCTTGCCGCGAGAAATAACCACCTTCAATAAGTTCCAACTTAACCTTTCCACCCTCCTTGTTAACAACGTGTGTATTTCCACAGTTTAGAGTGGATTAAATTCTAGATGGTGGAAATATCCACCATTCTTTTCGCTTTCCACCCTTGCCGCGAGAGATTTCCACCCATGGAAATTTCCACCCCAAGGTTTTCACCCTTTTGATCAACAGTGTGGTTTCATCAGGCAGTGCAGCACCAGCTAGAGTTTGCATCCCAGGTTCAGTTAGTTTTAGAAATCATGCAAAAATTTGTCAATGAAGCGAAGTCAGACTATCATGAACAGACATAGCAGAACAACACCACACCATTTACCATTGTACCAAGCAAAAATGACGCTTCCTTTCTGTATTGTACGATTCGGATGCATTAACGTTTCATATTTCTTTCACGCGCATAACGCAACCAAATTGCTATGATCTCTAATGAAAGAAGACAAAAAAAATTCGTCAAACTAATCGTTTAAACGTAAAAACTAAATGTTGACCAGTTGTTCTAACAAACAGTGGAAATCGTTTTCTGTTGACTACTAAAAAATAGGCTAGCCACCAGCGATAAACAAACTGGTTACTTTATTTAAGCAGGTGGTTGGTTAGCCTTGTTCCACAATAACCTAACTTTGTTTCAAACATCCCTACTAAGTTTATAAACAACAAATGCATACCTTGAAAGCAGGAGTGTGCAACTTTTCCTACTGCCGAGCCAATTATACGTATCCTGGTTAGACCGTGGGCAAACTCACATTTCTCATCGACTATCCCTACCACGAAAACTTGGTTAATTTCAAACTCATATTGAAGTTTTTTTTGAATCGATTTAATTTGTATTTTGTAGCTGACTCGAAATTCATCCATTCTATCCAGATTTCTTTTAGTTGAAATCGCCGCAAGGTAATAATCGACCGCCCCCAATGAGCGAGGACAAAACCGACTTTGGATGATGATGATGATTATGAGGTGCTAGTTATCTGAAGTTCATCCTTCCGGTGTTCATTTGTGAGTAGGCCTACTGGTGGATGGATTGCCTAATGTCATTTGCATGCGGTAGCCAACTACTGGCCATTTAGTCCGCCCGGTTAGTTCAGTGGTTATGCGCGCGGTGCGCGTGGTTATTTCACTAGGTGCCGCTGAATGGAGAGCAGTCCTGAAATGCGTTGCTCAAGCGCACACCCCGAGAGTCGAACCAGCTCCACATGATCTTGAGCCGGGCGTGCAACCACTGAGTTAACTTGTGCGATCTTGGTCAGATTCTACTTCGTTTTATAGTGCTACTGTATGACCAATTTGTCCTTAAGAATGTTCAAGCAAGGCTATTGACACGTCTAAAGGTGAAGGAACAATCGTCGTCTTACAATGTAGGTATAAGTTGATGAAATATCCAGCCAGAGTACTGTAGTAAAGAAAACGCCAGTAGGCCTACCGTGCAGCTGTAGTGAGGTATTGGGATCGAATCCACCTTTTGAGATATTGAAGATTTGGATCAAATATGAAAATAAATAATTGTATTTTTAACGATGAATCAAAATCCAATGTATCACAACTTCTAATACTAATTTTGTTCAAAGTCAAAAATGATGTCATTGGGAAGGGCGGCAGTAGGGTAGCCTGCTATTTTTGTTATAGCTTCTCTGTACGAGTCAAAAGTAATAATTATTTTCATGTTAAACTGAAATGTGCCATCTTTAATGGATATAAAACAATCTGTTCTGAGGTTAAAATCGTGAAGGGCCTTGTCCCGACAACTCTCTCTTTGAAAGGTCGTGATAGGAAACGGTTTCCTGTTTAACAAAGAATGGTTGGATTTGATAAACAATCATTCATGTCGTAAAATGTAGGAAAGATCGTCGTCTATAAACAGTTAACAGTGCAGCACCCGCTCATTGTGATACACAAAACAATCATTGGAAAAAGTGCAAAAAGCAGAAATAATTGTCTCCATCTTATGCAAAACTAGGCAAGTGCGTCATGTGTTCAAGTTGCATTCACTTGGACTTGTATCCACATTCTCACTCAAACGTTTAAAATACTTAAATTATTGAAATCCTTCTGTGATCACTAAAAAAGTTGTAAATTTTAGTTTAATTTTCAACTAGGACTCTTAATTCTAACTTCACATATCTAGCTATTGTTTGGTCGATGTGGTCAAGTGCAAAGTGTAGCCTACGTCTTAAAATTGATATTCTTGATTCTCAAAGTGTGCAATCCACAACAAGCAAATATATTTCAATAGTTTTAGGAGGCAAGTCCCCAGACCTCTACTGATGTGTTCGCCGGTCCGCAACAAACATTTTTCACTATTAAACTTTCACTTTTTCGAAACAATCCCAGACAGCAAAACCCTTCATTTTTTACATTGATTCAACGTTTGCAGATGTTAAATCAATGTAGAAATGACGGATTTTGCTGTCTAAGATATTAACCTTAAATATTTTTTTCCGAATCCAATAGAGCTTGAAAGCTCTTTTTTATACAGAAAAACAAATGGGCGTTGCACTGCAACTGTTTATCGAAAATCTTTTCTATATTTCAAGACATGATTGTTTATCAAATCTTACCATACTTTATCAAACAGGAACAAAAAACAGGAAACCATTTCCGATCACGAAGTTTCAAAGATGCTGTTGTCGATGGAAATCCCCTTTTATGATTTTAACCATAAACAGATTGTTTTTTATCCATCATTAGAGATTCCATATTTCAGTCTACTATTTTATTGATCTAAACTTCTTTTTGTTCACAAAGTTGGCCGCGTAACTGACTATACCATCAGGGCGGTGGAAAGGAACTGCTGAAATGGTTGTCTATTTATGGAGTTTTGTGCATTTAATTAAGCGCGTGAAGCTTGCGCTATCGTTTGCAAGGGGGTCACATACGTCTTCACTCTCAGAACCGCGAGAAAAGGCTTTTTTCAAATCATTGTATAAATTCAAAGCAAAAATAAATGTATCTTTTCTATCAAAACTTCAAACTGCAAAAATTGACAAGTAGCTTAATCTATGTCATGTGTCCAAGATCTAAAGAGAGTTGCGTGCTAGTAAAATGACAAAGAAAGTGCATCCTAAGAGTTTTTTTCACAATGAAACAGACTTGTTGTGGAATTCACTGAGGTGGAAACTATATGGATTTCTTCAACCTTATGGGCTCCTTCGATAGATTCCGGTAACCAAATCATTCCGGGTCTAAAAGTCAGTGCCACTGCGTAGGCCATGTCCAAAGTACCTTTGTATTTGAAACGCGTCCAATGTCTCCAATTACAGTATAACATGAACACAATAAATAAATCAAAACATCATAATATAAATGATAGAAATCCCTCTGTATTCATCACAAACTATAGCTTAAAATTTAATGCAATTTTAAACCAAAACTTTTACCTTTAACCTCTGCAGATACCTAACTTTGCTTATGGTAAAATACAAAATGTGAAAAATCGCAAAAAGTCCAAAAACATCAAAAAGTCTCATAATGTGCAAAAGCACCCACCAGCAAATATTTTTTAAATGGAAACAAGCTAAAGTATTTGTATCTTTTGTCTTCAACAATCATAGATCCATTCTCTTTAGGGATTTTTACTTTGGCAGAACTACGATGAACCTCAATTATTTTTTTAGATTCATCACTGCTTGAAAGCTCATTTTTTTTGGATTGGGAACAAAATGGACTTTGGGACTTTGTATTGTTCATAGGCAATCTTTTGCTGATTTTTAAGACATATGATTCTTTATCAAAACTATAAACCGAAATAAACAGGAAACTATTTCCTATCACGAGGTCCCGCAGAGAGTAGCCTATAGCCTAGTGTTGAAGAAAGGCACACTCTTTAACCCTATCTGTAGCGACACGGGTTTTATGAGGACGCCCCACACTAGTAGTGAAATATTTCACAGTAGGAAATGTGCTAGAAATGTAAAATTTCTTGAATTTTAGTTTTTATTCGTTGCAAGTTTTCTGAACCTATACTGGTAATTGTTCTACCTTCCTGCCCTTCACAAAAAGCATTTCGTCTCAGGTGGTTAGACATTTTCGTGCAATGGTAGTTATATATATGTTAATCTTAGTGCAATAATTATAAATGTTACTGCAATTACTTTGAAATGTAAAAACGCCCAAAAATGCCTTATATTTATGAGAAAAAGTCCTTTTTGTTTAGTTTAGTATTACTTTATGTTATAATTCAAGAATTTCAAGTTTGAAGCTATTTTTGGGAAAGTAGAACAAAAACCGACTTTCTGACGTCTTTTCATCTCAAACACTTTACTTCTATGCTACAACACACTGCTCCAATTGCTTTCAACCTCGGTCAAAATCAGCATTCTTATGCACCAAGCCAAAACGACAAATGACTGATAGAGTCCTATGATTTGTCTTTGACGAAGTTTTTATTAATGTTTTGTGGACAATTGACAGTTGTACAATGGACGTATTGTCAAATTGTAACACTTTTGTAAGTGGTGCAAGGCCTGATGTGTTGCGATTGAAATGGCTTCGCCCATGGTAGGATTTTTTTTTGGAGTTATTTTTGCTTGCCTTCCTCTTCTTTGCTATGAGCTAAACGCATCAAGATGTGTTCCCTTCACGACCATCAGCACTCATGATAACGCACCGCGGTTGATTTTATGCCAAACATTGCAAAGGTTTGGAAAAAGGCAGAAACAGCAAAACGCGAAAGTCATAACCTCCTTGAAACCGATGTAATATAAGCTACAAAAGCGCAGATATCCTTTTATATCTATATTCGTCTATGAACATTGGACCTGGTTAAATTGGTTAAGAACTTGATGTAGTTCAATGAGCAATATTTTTACTTTGGAAAGTTATGTATTTCCTTAGTTTTTGAGGAACTCAATTTCTGTTCCTCAAATCCGCTGCTGATATAAAACACCAATGCCTTATGCCGCCGTTCAATCAATGACATGTGATTGAGGGAACGAAACGAAATAAGTTTACAAAATTGAAGGACAATGTTGCATGTTCTTTCTGTTTCTAGGTTTTGAAAGGAGCAACTGAACACATGCTTGCCCCCATTGCGTCCGCTGCTGTCTTGGACATTCAAAATTGATTCTTTCTTTCTTTGTCGTATCCAGGCTTACACCTGGTGGTTGAAAATTTAGATTAAGTGGACGGGAAGGCAAGGAAGCCAATCTTCGTGTCCACCTTCAGGCATCACTTTAAGCATCCTGCCAAAGACACAGCTACATGCTCATGAGCCGTGTCGAACCGGCGCCCTTTTGATTGCCATTCCAGCGCTCTCACCACTCACAATTCATCCATAAATATAAATAGAAAAATTAAAAGGATGTTTTTTAAAAAAAATTTAACCAAAATAATATTTAATAGCATTATAAAAAATACACAACCAAAATAAAAAATTTTTTCTTGGCCAAGAAAATAAATTGGAAAATAACGGTTAACGAGATCATAAAATTGCTTCCACGAAATCAGGGACACGAAATATTATTGAAATTGTACACAACCGTTTTATGATGATGGAAACGGCTTCAAGTGAAGGCTGTCTCTTATCTTGCATCATGTGGATGTATCGTAGAAAAATCAGTTCTACATTTTTGCATTATAAACGATAATTTAGACAAAGAATTTTTAACTGTTCACTAAAAAATTCCACTTTAAATATTATGTCTATTTTTCATGTGCCATCATTTTAGAAAAGGCAAATGCATTAGTTTCAAGCCGCCTTTGCACAAGCTTTTGTATTGATCGAACTTTGGTGCATCATCAATAGCCTTATCTCTTTTTTCTCTGCCAGATGCTTCACACACAGCTTAAGGTTATTCCATTCTTTGGTTTGAAACAGAAGCATGCAATCAAAACATTTGAGCTCTGCCAATGAAGTGGTTTATTTATTGATGAATGCAGCATAAGAATCATACGTTGAAGATACACCTGACAAACTACTCACACCCCAAGATTTTTCGAGGCTGCAACCATCTTCAGACTTAATGCCAGATTTTCAAAAGTAGTCAGTAACTTCAAACGTAGATGAAGCTGTATTTCCAGTAGGCTAGCCTGTTTATGCTCTGTTGTTTCAATATAGTTTTCGAGGCTAAGACCGCCTTTATTAATAACACAAATAAACATAAATTATCATGTCTACAATTGGTGAGTTTAGCCAGTCAATAAATCCTTTTCTTAAATAAGGATATATGCAGTTGGTTACGCCACAAGAACAGTTCAACATGGTAACCAATACCAATTTTTTGAAGAATCTATGAATTAGCATGTAAGTTTTGGTACAATAAATTTTTAAAAATCAAACACTAGCCGTTCCAGAAAAGTTACACAAAGATAAAACCCCGTTGAAAATAAATTCAAGTGAAAAATTTTTGAGAATTATTGAGTGTCTTCGGGAGGACTTCTTAATTTTCTTGAAAAAAGAGGACAAATCCTCCACAAATATAACATATGGCAGCCCAATAACATCTGCAACTTATTTGTTCTGCTACCGAACGATCTACAAATATCCGTTCAGTTTTCGTTTAGCTATTGTGCAAGATCAAATATCACGCCAGGAACAAGAAAATTAGCTTTTCCCTGAACATCCCACTTCTGACTATATAACTCGTGGCAAGTTGAATATTGTCATTAAGTTAAATACAAAACTGTCATCAATGAATAAGTTGGTTGTGTTCGCTTTGCTCTTTGTCGTGCTACTTCTGTCTGCGGAGGCAAAAAGAAGAAGGTTTGTAACATTTAATTAATATTTTTATATTAATTTGATAAAATTGTGCGTAAATTAACTATCTTCATTTGACTTTTATTTTTATTTTCTTTAAAGTAACATTTTATTTTTTTCTAGGAAGCGTTGTCGACATGTATGCAGAAGATGCCGCCCTGTTGAACCTAGAAAATTATGTCAAAGACGAAGAAGATTGTGTAGAGCGTGCAATGTACTACCTAAAGATGAAGAGCATGCTGCTCTTTATGCCTATGCTGATTCTCTTTTTAATGCCCATGCTGATGCTAATCCATATGCCCATGCTGATGCTCATCCTTATGCCTATAATGCTGATGCTGCTCTTGATGCCCATGATGATGAACGCCTTGATGGTTGAGGGCGCTTTTTTAACGTAAGTTTATGTTTATTTAATTAATTGATTTATAATTTTTGTATAGCCTATTAAATGCTTGATCATAACTGAGGAACAATGTGAGCGTTGTACAGCTATGTTTGCGTAATTTTAAATTGGTCAGATTAAAGTTGTTAAAGTTAATTTAACAAAGAATTGAACAAGTGGGATGTTGCTTCCATTTCGTTAATTTTGGACTTAATCTACGTTTTGAACAATTTAACTTTCAGCCTGCTACTTGTAAAGGTTTAGTAAACTACTGTAGGCTAATGTCCAAGTTTAATATTGTAGATTAAAAAACAAGTTTTATTTTGAAGGTAGTTTATCTGAAGCTGACAAGCATAAACTATAAGGGCGAAACTCAGGCTTCTTGTGTTTTCTTATCTCACCTTGTGTTATTGGGAATTGCTGGTTTGGCTTTGAAAACCAATTTAATATTCTTCACGTTTGTTTAAAAAAATCTGCCTCCAATTTAGAAAGTCAGCTTACCACTAGTCTAAAGCTTAAACAACTCTAAGCTAACAATTAAGAAACAATAGTGCATCAAATCATCATCTGCAAAAGCATGGAACCATAAAATAACCAAAGAGCAAAATGGTTGGATCGTCAGGTTAATCAGATAAAAAATTTCATATTGGGCTCTTTATTTTTGAACCACTTATGAAAAGTCTTTACGTTCTTATTCTTCATAAGTTTGGTCTGTGTGGGCTATGCCTTTTCAGCTTCCGAGTTTGTTATTTGTTTTTCTAGGAAAATGAAACATTAAAAATAATGTGCCAACTAACGTTAGTTTCTTTAAGGACGTAAACTTAAGAAAAAGTTGGTACAATTTAAAAATTTAATACACATTTTTCAAAACTCGAGCAATAGGAATATTTTTGTGTGAGATTGCGTTTGTCTCACAAAGTTAAGATTTGTCAGGGCAGGACTAACTTTTGTAATTTCTATTTTCTTTTGCAGAAGATATGAGCGACACTTCCTAAAGTTTAATTGGGAAACTTTAGAAGAGGAAGTGAACCACAAATGGTGCAAGTTGGACAACATTGCTTGCAACAAACTTTCGACAAAATAAATTTTATAAATGTTTTCTGTGTTTACTGTTTAGTTATTAAAAATACGTCTTCAAATTGTTTGCTTAACATATTGTGCAGATTCAGATAGATAGCGATAATAAGATGGAATTTTTACAGGGTTTCAACCAGGCTGATTTTGTTTGAAGTGTAACGGGAATCTGCAAAATAACTAATCACGTCACAGTACAACTCAAAAGTTAACACGTGAATCAACTCAACTAAAGTCTTTTCGTTTACAACTTGCAAAAACTGCAACCGAACCAAAATTTCAATCATTTTGCATTGATTTAACGTCCACGAACGTAGAATCAAAGTAAAAAACTACATTTGTTAGCTAGAAACCACTAGCCAAAATTTCCACCTTCACAGTGCAGAGTATCAACATGTTGGTTTCATCAGGCACTGCAGCACCAGCTAAAGAGTTTGCATCCCAGGTTCATTTTGTTTTAGAAATGACACAAATGTTTGTGAATGAAGCGAAGTCAGACTGCCATGAACAGACATAGCTGAGCAACACCACACCATTTACCATTGTAACAAACAAAAAGTGACGCCAGGGGCGTATCCTCAATGGAAGCAAGAAAAGCATTGCTTCCCCTGTCAAAATTGAAAAAAGAAAAAATGATATTTTTCAGTAAAACGATTTCGTAATTTTTTTACCTGAATACAAATTAGAACGGTTTCTACCTCATGTCCCCGTATAATTTTAGCTCGGTTTTAATTTTAAAAAAGTTGGAAGCTTACGGAAGCAAAGATTCGTATCGCTTCCCTTGCTCTCGTTTTTGCTATAATAAGAAACAATTGAGTGAACGGAAAAAAGGTAGCAAAAAGTTTGCTCGATTTACGTTTCTTTTAACTCATCTATGGAAGCAACTTTTTAATTGCATCCCTCTCGCAGGGTTACCAGATTGGCCAAATTCCTCAAATTAGGCTTTTTTAAATTACTTCTTCAAAATGCATAGTAATCAATATTTCTCAAATATTGTTCCCTTACCAGATGAAACCATGTTCAACATTGTTCAATACATGTTCTATACTTGCTTAATACTCGTAATGTGGCGGATTAAAACTCATCCGCTACAGTCCTTTTATACTTGCTATTTTGGGGGCTATAGGCTACTTTCAGAATTAGTTTTGCTACAATTTATTGAAATCCGCTACAAGTCATAAAATATATGTACATTTTATTATTTTTAGTAGAAACAGGTAAATATATGATCCATTTGGCCTTTTTGATTAATATTTTCCTTGTTTTGGCCGTTTTTTGTATTATTTTAGCTTTTAGACCTTTTCATAGTCTGGCAACTCTACTCTATTGGATTGAAAAAAATTAAGGAGCTGTTATGGTTATAATGTCGGCCTAGTAAGCAAAAGTTTGAGCCAAATGTTGGCTTTACACTGCTATCCTGGCTGGATAGATTTTGGTATAAAACAGGATATGTGAGGTCTAGGCTAAACTTCACTGAAATGAATTCTGGCTTAAGCTACTACAGCAGTAGGTAGCTGCAGCTGAGTTTTTGGTGTTTTATAATTTTAGCCCCATTTTTGTGTGTAAGAGCTACCTTTAATAAGTTAATAGCTGTTTATCTGCTTATAAATTTTATACACATATTACCCTAAAAGTGTTTCCTGAAAGCACTTTAATCCATTATTTGAGTGTAATTTTGCAAAACATTTTCCGGGGGGGGGAGGGGCACCCCTAGAGGGACTCCCCTAGAAAACATGTGCCTTCGGTACGCTCTGATCCCTCACGAGTTTTATTGCTTCCCCTGCTAAACCAACCAAGATACGCCACTGAGTGACGCTTTCTTTCTGCATTGTAGGCTACAATTCTCATGCATCAGCGTTTTGTATTTCTTTTACTTACGCGCATAACGAAACCAAATTGCTACGATCTCTAATGAAAGAAAACAAAAAGGAATTTTGTCAAAATGAAACCAACAGTTTTGTTTGCTAATTGTTTAAACGTAAAACTATAGGTTGGCCAGTTGTTCCAACAAGCAGTAGAAACCGTTTTCTGTTGACTACTAAAAATTAGGCTAGCCACCAGCGATAAACAAACCGGTTACTATATTTAAGCAGGTGGTTAGCCTCGTTCTACAATAGCCTAACTTTGCTTAAAGCATCCCTACTAAGTTTATAAACAACAAATGCATACCTTGAATGCAGGAGTGTGCAACCTTTCCTACTTCCGAACCAAATATGGGCATCCCGGTTAGATTGTGGGCAAACTCGCATTTCTCATCGACTATCCTTACCACGAAAATAAAGCAATTTGTTTAATTTCAAACTAATATTGAAGTTTTCAAATTCGATTTAATGTGCACTTTGATGCTGACTAGCAATCCCAACCATTCTATCCAGATTTTTATTAGTTGAAACCGCCCCAACACAAATCAGAACAGCGCAATATGGTCCACAAGTGATTGTATAAGAAAATAAACATTTTTAGAAATAATCTGCTTTTTACGAACAGTTTGATCTAAAATAATTAGAAGTCAGCTCATGAATTTTGGAGAACACAGGTTTATGACAAAGAAATGATGTTAGTGTTGTTTCACAAGCAATGTGTGTAATGACAACTCTGCTGCCACTCAGCGATCATTAAAAGTGCAGCTGTCATGGTTTTAGGCCGTGCAGCTTTAATTTGAAATAAATTGATAAAAAAAGATTTCAAATAAATTAAATTTCTTCTTTTTAAACTTGCTGTGGATTGAATCAAACAAAGAGTGCATTAATTTATTATTAATAATAATATACACTATAATATACAATAATATATTATATAACATAATTACTAATATATTATGGAGCATACTTCACCCATGTAGAAATGTGTTAAAACGAATCGCCTAACTGATTGTAGGAGTCTGTCACGATTCTTTCTATCTCTTACAAAGAAAGAGACTTGGAAAGGTTCAATGACGTAATTTAATGGGATATTACCGAAAAGTAGTCAATTAAATGGTCGAATAGTTCTACTAATGAAATGATAAATGAAAATTCTTGAAGGACTTTAACGAACGGCTCAACACTTCCAACAAATAATCGACTTCAACGTGGTTCACTCACAGCTTCTCATGTAACTCTAATTTCGATCACAATTTATATCAACACCAACTCTCATCTACTAGTATTCAATTACTTCAACTCTCAATCAACAACAATCTCTGCATTTATTACCAAATACTACAACAGCAATTATAATTACGCAAATTACACCACTATTTATAGCAGGTTGCTTGGTCTAGTAACTTCGAGAAGGTTAGATAATATTACATCATAAGAACTCATTGTTCTGTCAAGTTGCACTACATGCAAAGATCTTGTGACGTCATAAACCCTGCACCTAGCAAAATATGAGAAGCAAGCAAAAGAATATTCCCGACTTGCACGTATACAGAATGTTCTGGAAATACGTCACATAATAAAATTTCGCAATCAGAGGTCACTACAGGACTATAACCGAAACAGTAGGCTACGCTCGGTCAAGACAAAATGTAGCCTGTCGTGAGGCTTCGCATATTGATTGTGACAGAATCACATAAAAGAATCTACAAATCATCAGTCAACACGGCATTAGCTTCAGTTGTTGATTGTTGAAGGCTGTCTTTGTGATCAGTGGCACACGCAAAAAAAATTCATGAGGAAAGGATTGAAAAAAATTGCAGAAGGCAATGTTAAACTGCGTTTATTTTATGGCAGAAACAAAAACATGCCTTTAACAGAATGTAGATGAAGGCTACAAGATAGTCGATTGGCTAAGCTTCAGTAACATTAGGCCTACTTTTTGTTTGTGTTAAAAATCTGTTAGTTGCGTGAGCAATGCATTTTTTTGTCTACAAATATTGCACCAGATACTTGGCCAGAGGATTTTCATGTAAATTGCGTCAAGATTGCATCAGGCAGCAAAAGGGTGTTTTACATTTTTAACTTCTCATTGTAGTGGCTTGGTTTTACTCAATAGCAGGGACCGGCAACCACTTGAACGGGGTCCGGCACAGATCCTTGATGAATTTATTACTGGGCCGCTCAAAACAAATCTCAAATTGCTACAAAATTGCAAACAAATTTTGATTTACTGGACTAATGCTAAAATATAAATTATGTTTTTATGATTAATTAGTAAGCATTTGTTGCAAAAAATACTAAAAAAAATATTAATAAAATTTCCTTCAAAAACAACAAAACAACAGCGTATAAGACAAGATTACCGTTTGCGTACGCCACTGTCGGTGATTACAAATGATAATAAATTCTTAATTTGTGATAAGTTAATAATAAATTGGCGTTAGCATTATCTTTATTTTACGTATCTGCAATTTGGAATTCTTCACTGAACTTCAATTGTCCGTGCAGTTTTTGTTTAGCTACTGAACGATATATCAAAGATCATGACATGAACAGGAAAATTAGTTTTGCTCCGGACATCCCGTTTCTAACTACATAAGTCGCGGCAAGTCGAATATTGTCATTAAGTTAGATACAAAACTATCAACAATGAATAAGTTGGTTGTGTTCGCTTTGCTCTTTGGCGTGATACTTCTGTCTGCTGAAGCAATAATAGAAAGGTTTGTAACATTTAATTGAACTTATTCTGATGACATTGCTTATAACTTAATTATTTTTTAGAGTGCCTTGCTTCGTAATATGCCCACCATGCCTCAACTGGTACTGCAAACGACGAGACAGATGTATACAAAAATGCAGAAAAAAACGCCGCCGAGGTGATGAAGAAGGCTATTTACTTGACGAGGGTGCCCTATTCGATGCTGTCGCTGATGAGGATTATTAAAAAGCAAAAGATTTTGGTAAATTTGGAAATTGTAAAACAATATTTTTCAAATGCATCTGTTTAAACTTGTAAACAAGTGAAAATAAGAATTGATAAGATGCGGCAAGGCTGGTCATAGTCTGTAGGTAGACGTTTGAAGATTATTTTCAACAGTTTGACTGAAGGTTTTAAAAGTAGCATTTTACTGGCTGCTACTGCTTGGTAATCTTACAATATATTGTCGTCTGGTGGAGAATGGAGTAAAAAAATGTGATTTTTAAAAGATTTTAGTTACAAAATAATGTGACATCCAAGGACGGATTAGCCCACTGGGAGTTCGAGAACTTTCCTGGAGGGCTGTTTGAATTTTCGAAAGTGGGGCGGTTACGTTTTTAGATCTGTGTCAGTCCGGCAATCACTGTCTTTTGCTGTGTACTAAAAAAAGTTAAAGCACATAACGGCACATAGGCCTTCAGGCTAATTTTGCACCAAATATCGACCTGTGTACTGGAATCAAAAATTATTTATTCGCATGTATTGTACAGTATAAAGAATTTCTAACGAAATTAGCATCATGCTTGGGATGCGTCAAGCATGTGTAGCCTACTTTCTCCATATCTATTTAATTAATATACAGAAATGATTTTTCGAAGCAACAATAACGTTAAAGGAATAACGGTTGATGGTTTGAACATCACAAGTTAACACCATGCTGGTGTTAATATTCTGTTAGCGGAATCCGAGGGCATAGTGAGTAAATCTTCAATTTCCGGTTGGATTGCAAAAAAATCTTCAAAATATATTTGACAATTAATTCAACTGCTAAAAAATTTAATACAAAAGTTATTGCTAAAAGAACCAAATTAATGATAATCTCTAAATTATCAGAAGCTCCAGTAGATTACCAGTACTCCAAATCAGTGATGAGCAACCTTTTTGTGACTGTGGACCATAAATTTTTTTTTGAAATCTCTGTTGACCATAGCCTTTTTTTTTATATCACATTTATAATTGTTTATAACTATTTTTGCTTTTTTATGAACAGGAGGAGCCATTTTAAGAACAACTTGAAACCTAAAAAAAGCCAGGTAGCATACTGGTTAGCAACCTTACTCAGGCAATGCACACTGAATATACTTCAACGGCATAAGATAATCAGTCTTCTGTTCTATTACTCAGTCAGTTAGTTTTACCAATATCGTTATGTTATCCGCTAACTGGTAACTATTCAGCACTTTCAACTCATCTCCGTAGCGCGGAAAAAATAGCAAAACAGCTGATCGTAAACAAAGGCGAAACATAGGGATTACTCAAGAAATTGTAAACACATATTTATAATATTGTTCGGGGGCCAATGATATGTCAGAAGCACAGTGAATACGGAGTTAAATTGCTAATAACTTAGCATTGGTACAATACCATAACAATATGGAAATAACTTTACCCAAAGTGTGTGTGTCTTGAATTATTTTATTCGTGGACCACCGAAAATTCTCTGTGGACCACTTGTGGTCCACCTGGACCACGTTGCTCTTCACTGCTCCAAATTATAGTTGATAATGAAAATATACATAATGTAGACACTTTTCTTATGATGGACACTGAAGATGAAAGGTGTGCCAATAAACTTCTAAGACGGATGGAAATTGCAATTGGGAAAATGAAAAACGTTTCATTCAATCAAAATTTAAACTTACTAATTCCTCAAAGGATAGGCTATTAAAATTGCTATATCTGGTCAACCCTTTCATACAGCTGCATAAGTGCATAACCGCGTGGCGAGAGCCCTGGTCCAGCGTTCGATAGGGCACCGGTTCGACACCACTCAAGCGCATTCGGTTGTGCCTTTGGCAAGACACTTAAAGGCATGCCAGATCACGAAGATTGGCTTTCTTGCCTTCCGGTCCACGTAATCCAAATCTTCAATCACCGGTCGCAAGCCTGGATACGACAAAAAAAATAAAGTAAACTTTTATAGAATAGCCTACTGAAACATAGACAGTGTCGTCAAAAAAAAGAGAAATAGATCGATGCCTTCGAGCTGTAGACATAGGCCTCCAGGCAAATGTTAAAAACTTCATGAAAACAAAGATCCCTAACGATGAGATATTATCTAAATTCAAATACAATTTTATTCCTAACAGACAAAACAAAAATTAAAATATTTCGGACACACATTAATTATATTATTAATAGAAGAAGAAAATCAGTCATTTTTAACATTGATCTAACGTCTGCAGATGTTGGATCAATGTAAAAATCGATTGATTTTCTGACTGAGATGAAAGTGCTGTAAGGAAAGCTCATGGTCGTCAACAAAGGCAAATTGTCTCCTTCAACACTAGGAAACAACAGAATGATGATTGACCTGTATCCAACATAAACTAGTTTTTCTAAATAATTTGTGAAATGAGCACTGTACTGTAGCTTGGCGTTCAGGCTACAAAGTTTGGTTTGATAAAAGAGGGCGGCTTTTGTTTTTAAATTCCCAGGCCGGTTCAGTTTGCTAGTCCGCCTCTGGTGACATCTCTAGTCGTATCTCTCGCCCATAACACTGTGCTTTAACGTTACCATCGCAAATACGCGTTAATCTTGGAATGCTCAACATCAGAACGAAATATCTACTTTAGAAACTTCATTCCATGTAAACTTAATGTCAATATATATTTCTTTCTTTTAGAAAAGTATGATGACAATGGAAAAATCTTATTGGAAAAATTAATGCAAGTCATCATCGGACTCTACGATACGGAAATGCTGAGGAAACTGCTTGAAGCATTTTCTACATAGATTTTAAACGTTCTGCAGTTTGTATTTTCAGAAAATAAAATCATGTCATCTGCAATGTGTGTCTTCAAATGTTTTTGTTCAAAAAAGAGTAAGCTATATTTTAAATTACTTAAATGAAGCAGGTGAATTTGTTTCCAAAACTTTCAATGCGATTTCAGGCAACAGTAGTAAGATATTTCATAACTTCAACAACGTAAAAGGGACTTTGTTACTTTAAACTTTGAACTTTGTTTGGTAATTACAGAAGAAAAAAGAGCTATAGCAGAGGTGGGTATCAAACCTACGTCAATGTAATGACTACCACAGCCCTAACCCAATGCGCCAAGTCAACTGATGGCAAAGCATTGATTTAATTTAGCTAGAATTTGCGTTTTTCCTTTAATCTTTCTAAACGCAACCTTGATGACGTCTTGAACAACGTAGCTTCTGATTGGTTCGTGGTTTATTAGAAATCTGCTTGTTAAAGTGCCTACCGGTAAAAACCTATGATTTCCAAAAGAAAAACTGTAAATTAGTGATTTCACGTAGTAGCAAGAGCATGCGTGATCAAATTCTTCTTTCAAAATGTCTAATACTCCATCTGTAATTGCAGATCTAAAAACAAAAAGTAAGTAAAAAAGCATACTTTTTTACAAAGTGTATACTACTTGTAGAAACCCTGTCTACAGAGACTATTTGAAATGAGCACTAGCAAACTTGTATAAAAATGCAGTTTATGAATGGGAGCTAGCAAATATGTGCAACAAAGGCAAAAACTTGGTCACCCAGGTCGTACATGGCCGAGAGGCATAAAGAAAGAAAGTACACAAACAAAGATGAAAAACAAAAGGTTCAAACCTAAGCAAATACCAAATCACCAGGTAACACCAAACAGGAATCAGAGAACAATAGCCAACAATGGCGTTTATGACAAATTAATTGTGTCTTTCAGCAGGTGATCAAAAACTGATTTAAATTTAACAATGTTCCAGTGCTGAAACATAAAAACAATATTAATAGGAGATTAAAACCCACATTTACTTACAGTGCTCTTTCCATGGCGGACAAAAACCAAACAACTAAATTTATCGAAATGTACTAGGCGTGCCTTGCGGAAGGCGGTAGAGAGCACCAACAAAACAAAAAGGGAGCAAAGGAAACTGGCCGCTACACTACTTACAAATCTAGTTTAATTTTGTGTTTGTTATCTCGTGCTCGTTTGGTGTGTTCTGATGGTCCGTTGTTTCAAGAAGAAATTAAGAAATAGAAAAACATGTTTTGTTTAGATAGATATCCTTCTCACTTTCGAAAAATGTGACACAAGATGGATTTCAAAACAATGCTCCTGCAAAAAAGGTTTCCGTTTGTAAAAAATAAACTTCTTTTTCGGATGTTTTGTTTAAAAAACCAGACTAACTATGTGTTGAAAACGTATGGCGCGTGCTAATTTCCTGCTTTCATTTTGTGGCGTGTGTAAAGTTTTTACCCCTTTACAAACACGTTTGAGTCGTTTTCTCTGAAATAATTTTGTGTTTAACTTTATGACAAAATTTGACTTGCTACGACTTATAAAGCTAGAAGCGCGATGTTCAGGGCAAACACAATTGTTCTGTTCATATTGTAAACTTTAATATCTCGTTTAATACGAAAAAAACAACTGCATGGGCAAGTTTAGATAAAAAAGGAACTTATTACAGATATTTGAAACGCTCTCAGTGAACTTGGTTTGATGACGTACAGTGGTTTACATATGAATATGAATGGCCCAGGCATCTGGAAGCATTCCTTAGAACAAAATGTTACTTATGAAACTTTGTAGCCTACCCCTTTTCTCGGTAAAAATATAACTAAAAAGAGTAATTCAAAAGTACCCAAGTCCAAAGCTTCCAAATTAAGTTCCCCAATTCCAAATTAAGTTCTCCAATTGACTTTGGCACGTTTTTTCGCGCTGAAAGTTTGCAACGTCGCTTAGATCAACGTAGGATCAAGGCTTGTCAAACTTTTTATTGTGCTACTTCATTTCAGAAAATTATTTTATATAGCCTACGACTCCTTGTTGGACAGTTTCTAATATAAACTACTCATTGCTGGCCGACTTTTTATTTATTTGACAACTTAAAATTACAATATGTGACGCACAGTTTGGGTAGCCCAGGCATAAGTGACTGTCAAAGCATTTTTTTCATTGCTAACTCTTATTGAGCAACATGTGACTATGGCACTTTGAAAACTGCACTCTTGAAATCAAATTGTACAAATTTTACATGCAAATCCGTACCATGACAAGAAAAGTTACCGTCTGTACAATACAAAACAGTTTTTTTTAATACTTTTATTTTAATGAACAAAATTATTAAAAATGGTAAAAGGTTATGGCGGGTAACATTTATGTTTACGTGACCATCACAAAGCAGGTGTGGGCTAAACCACTTGAAATACACCCCATTCGTATACTTTATTGTGGTGTGCATAATAGAGTTCGTACAGTGTTACAATCAAGCCAGACAAGAAGCTCCAAAGCTCCTTTTGTTGATTGAGTGGGAAATATAATGATAATTGTGAATACTTTGTAATACACTCTACACAACTATTAGTCGGTCTTACTTGTTTACTTTTACTTTGCGATAGCAAAAACCGGGTCAGTGAAAAAAACTTGTGTAATTGTTTTGAGAATACCTTGCACCTTGGTTGGTGCAGCACCTCCACCATTATGTCATATTAACCAGTCTATCAACAATTTTTGTATAATTATGGTCTTAACGTCGTCATTGGCTTGCAAACAAATCTTAAAAGCAAAGTAGGCTAACTGAGATAACTGAGATAAAGTTGTGCTGAAAAGAATTCAATATTCGAAATCGCGATACACAACAAGATAACTTGACATCAATTGGACTTGTACATTTTTCTTGAATTTATAATTATAAGGCAGTGCATCCTATGGATCCGTAATTGGGCCTCTCTCTTGCACCAGCTTGCTGGGCGTGCAGTTGTTCTATTGCGTTATATTGCCTTTTTCATTATTTTTGCATTTTAACTGAGATAAGTTTGCAAAAATGAAGAAAACTGACATGTTTTTTCTTAATTTCTGATCGAGGCACGTGACCGAGTGCCCTCTTTTAGATATGTCACTGAACAAGAAGTGTTTGAAACAATATCGAGATTTCTTCAGTTGAAATGTTAAACTCAAAAGGGAACCAAGGTAAGGTAAAATAATATAGTAATAAACCAAAACAGAAATTTAAAATAGGCCTACTTTCCATCTTGTTTGAATCAGCCACAAACGAACCAGTATATACAACTTGGCCATTGGCCAAGCACTTTATCCCCAAGAAAAGCAAGCTCATTTTGTACATCATGACATGAAATGTTCTGCGTTGTAGGATTCTCAAGCATTTCATTATTGTTTCGCAATCCACGAAAAAAATGGCACAGGAAATAATGGCACAGGAAACAATGGCACAGAAAATAATGGCACAAGAAAAAATGGCAAAAGAAATAATGGCACAGGAAACAATGGCACAGGAAATAATGGCACAAGTAAAAATGGCAAAAGAAATAATGGCACAGGAAACAATGGCACAGGAAATAATGGCACAAGAAAAAATGGCAAAAAAAATAATGGCACAGGAAACAATGGCACAGAAAATAATGGCACAAGAAAAAATGGCAAAAGAAATAATGGCACAGGAAACAATGGCACAGGAAGTAATGGCAAAAGAAAAAATGGCAAAAGAAATAATGGCACAGGAAACAATGGCACAGGAAATAATGGCACAAGAAAAAATGGCAAAAGAAATAATGGCACAGGAAACAATGGCACAGGAAATAATGGCACAAGAAAAAATGGCAAAAGAAATAATGGCACAGGAAACAATGGCACAGGAAATAATGGCACAAGAAATAATGGCACAGGAAACAATGGCTCAGGAAATAATGGCACAAATGCAAAGGAGGAAAAAGTGCTAGAATGACATTTCTTTCTTTGATGAATTCGGAAATCAAGGAGACATCGCATTGTTTTGTGACCCTAGTCAAATAAAGAAAAGGAATTAAGCACCAAGCAAACTAAATTGAAATAAAAACTCCTTTTTTTGTGTCTTATCACTTGAGGTGTGACCTACCTAACAGTAGAGATTAAGAACACACCTCATTGTTTGGTGACTGTAGTCTCCGAAACACCTCAGGAACTCGCATATTATTGTTTCCACTTAGACAGAGGCAATTTTAGTGAAATCGGTGAAGTCCAGTCTGAAGAACTTCTATATATAAGCCTGGGTAACAAACTCCAGCCAACATTATCATGGAAGTCATAGGCTACATAGCAACAAGGGAAGAGCGAAGATGTATTACCAAGGGCACATGGACACGCAGCAGGTCACCAGGGGTTCAACTATCAGGTGAAGATGTGTTTGCTGGACAACATGGTATAAATGAAGATGGGACAACATAGAGATAAGTGACCCCAAGACTGCTAACCCACACGACGACTGTCCTGGTAATGCTTCCGTCTGTTCTACTAAGGCACAAAATGAAGACGAAGGCGACATAGATTCAAGACAAACCCTCATCTATCTATGCTGACTAGATGCAGATAATCGATTTCCGCCAAGGCAAAGCTTCGTGGCCAAGATTCAATCAAGAGGACCCTCCGCAATTAGCGTTCCATTTTTTTTTCAGCAAAGCCAGCTTTTCTTCGTGAACTACGTGTCGAAGGTGAATGGATGCAATCATCAGAAGGTGATCCATTCCACTTCTACGACAACAGTCTTGACACTAACGACCGTCGTATAATCTTTGACCCAAATGCAGCACTTGAACATATATTGGTTGCAGCTGAAACTTTGGTGATGGATGGTAATTTTGCAATGGCATCACTAGGGTTTCTCCAGCTCTATGTCATCCGAGTTCCTCTGACTCAGGCATCTGTATCAACCGTCTTAGCTTTCCTCCAGACCAAGACCTAGGACATCTACGAAGAGCGTTTGTACGGAGTCATGGACCTTTGCCATAAGTTGGACCTCACCCTGGATCCATTGATTGCTATTGTGGACTTTAGGCAAGCGGCCATCCAAGCCATCGCATTATCTCTAGAACCAGAAGTGCAGACCCACGGTTGCTTTTACCATCTAACTCAAAGCATCTAAAGGCAGACCCAAAACTTTGGCGCTAACAACATTTACAAAAACAACGAAAAGCAAACAGTTCTGTTGTTAGATGGATCCTTTGGCCCTACTTTCAATAGATAGCGTCTCCGATAGCGTGGCCTATTTTCGCGACCAGTGTCCTCTGCTTTGCCGTTGCTGTGTTACTTTGATGCAACCTATGTCAGTAGGACCTTTCGCCCTGGCTGTCGACGTCATCAAGATGATGCCATGGTCAACTTGCGCCGTATAGCTACTTCCTTGTTAGCCTCTTGAGGTCTGGAATGTGCATCACTGTCAACGGCTGCCCCAGAACCAACAACCAGTGTGAGGGGTGGAAAAAATGTTTCCATCTTGTTGGCCACCGCCACCTTTTCATCTGGAAGTGTACTAAGGCACTTAGGCAGGAAGAAGCTACAGTCACTGCCACACTGGCACAAGATGCTGTAGGCTAACCTCCTAGGAAGAAACGAAAGAGGGTCTACATTAAACAACAACGCCTGAAGAATCTCTGTGAAGACTTCAACGCGGGACGCAAGAAAATTGCACAGTTCTTGTGTGGTGCCTGTAACAATATACGCTTTGGTGATGCCTAAGTGTAAATTATGTGAACAGTTGGCCATTCTGGATGAACATGTGAACAGTTATTAAATATATGTCCAACATCCCATTTTGTATTGCTAAGCAATGTTTACATGGCATAATAATAGTTTTTGAATAAAAGTCTCAAAACAATGTGTTTTTCATCAAGTTGAGCATTTTTTGTTTTAATTTAGTTTGCTTGCGGCTTAATTCGTTTTGTTTATTTGACTAGGGTCACAAAACAATGAGGTGTCTCCTTGATCATAAAATCCAGCAAAGAAGGAAATGTCATTGTGGCACTTTTTCTTGTGACATTATTTTCTGTGCCAATATTTTCTGCCCCATTTTTTCTAAAATCTTGTTTCGTGTGTATCACACTAACAATTGCTACGTTTTTGAGCTGCATCAAAAATGAATTTGTTTTAACCCATTAGTGCCCGCGCGTCCCTACAAGGACGTAAAAATTGGGTATTTTAGATTCCGAATTGCTTTCTTCAGATTGCTGGTATTAACTTCTTTTTTTTTTCTCTGGTGAGAATAGCATTATTGCTATAGAAACAGCGCAAGAGTATTTTCTTAAATAAGTTTTAGCGTTCACTATACAACGTTCAAGGTGGACCTTTTGTGAGATATAGAGCCAGCACATGGTACACGAACTGTGACCTACAAATCGAGGTATGTAAAATTATTTTTTTATCAACTTTGTGTTTTGATAAATCTATTAATATGTATAGCTATGTGCCCAAAGTGAAATATTTTATTTTTTTCCTATAATTTTTTCAGAATATACGTTACAAGTTAGGTGAGTCCTTGTAGGGACGCTTGGGCACTGGCACGAACGCTTTTTGGCCAAACTGTAGACATATGGGCAAGTTTGCTTAATGCTATAGGATTTCGTATGTTTTCATGTTTGGTGGAAAAACGAACGTTATAGGCAACGTGCTGATATTCAATTTCCAAAACCGTGCGTTTTAGTTGGGTTAGTAGGTTAGGTCATCATTTTCGTGTGCAGACGGTGGTGCTTTAGAATCTAGGCGCTTTCACTGTTTTTGTACTGTAAATTGAGGTCTTACTGTAAATCTTCATGTATCTTTAATTTATCTTTATCTTTAAAAGAAGTTCATGTATAATCAAAATTTTGCATTCTTTACAGGAAAATTCATTTCACTGTTCCCGAACTTCTTGAAGAAGCTCCACCCAAAGAGCCCACATATTATAAAGATATTATAAATATAAATTATAAATTTTTCTCCTGGGGAATCCAGCAACGTGAGCGATGAGGACGGTTATAGGCGAATTCTTCGTAAACAATTCTTCGTAAAGCAATTCTTCGTAAGCAATTCTTCGTAAAACAATTGTTCGTAAACAGTTGTTGGTGAAATGAAATCCGTAAAAGAATTTTTCGTAAAGCATTTCTTCGTATACATCAAATCTCCATTGCATGCACGAATAAATGCTTTGGGAAGGATTGTTTTACAAAGAATTACCTTTACGAAGAATTGTTTTACGAAAAATTGCTTACGAAGAATTGAATACATGAATTCAATAAGGGCCCAATTACCAGAAATGTGATTTTGAGATAAACGCGTTTTATTTTTTACTGCCATTTATCTTAGTGCTGGAACTTCAATATTGGTTATATGTTTAGATATACTGATAAGTAGTAATAAGCATGAAAATTTCATCAGGGGTAGGTTCCGCTACGAAATTGTGGGGAAGTTAATTCACCAAAATTGGGCCCTTTTACAAATCAACAAGATTGTATGTGCTACCAACTCTTTTTTGACTATTTTATTAATAAGAAAATGGGCACAGAATATAATAAGATTGATTCAACTACACCAGGGGTTCTTAACCTTTTTTCTTTCATTACCCACTTCCGCTACTTAATAAACCTATATTCCCCACATACTTTTAAAACTGACTGAAAAATCAAAATGAATCCTAGTAACCTGTGTGACATATCTGTCATAGCACAATGGTATTTAACAAAAAGAACAATTTCAATGAGAAGAATAACATTAAAGATTGTCCATTAATGTCAATGCGATTTTTGTTTTTGCTTTTCAGTGACGATCGAGTCAATGTCAGGCTCTATTTTTGAGATTGCACAACGCAAATCTGATTCCAGATGAATTGTAAAACAATGCACTAGGACTCGGTGTTTGTTAAAAAATATTACTTTTGTGACTAACTAATCAGATTTACATCCTTGGATATTCGAGTAAAACTTAAAACAATTTCCCACTTCCAGACCAGAAAGAATTTCCCACTGCATGGATATTCAGTAATTTCCCACTGGTGGGAAATTTCCCACCGTTTAAGAACCACTGCACTGGAGTACACATAGAACAACAAACCCAACTTCAAATTACCCACTTGAAATCCTCAAATTCCCCACTAGTGGGTAATTACCCACAGGTTAAGAACCCCTGAACTACACAGAGAAAGGCAAAACTATCATGCAGCAATGTTTACAACATTTCAAAGTCATGGTCACTCTTCATAATTGGACTTTTCTTCAGGTTCACCGTGAGGCATGTGCGTATTCAAGGTCTTCATGTATTCTCTTCCCTCTTCTCCCAGATATCGTGCCAGTGACTGCACATCTTTTACTTTCTTAGGATTAACTGAACATGGACCACTGTGTAGGGGTTCAGTGGGGTATTCCACCCGGGTGAATGCTGGCTTTAAAAGGCGAAACTTTTGTTCGATCGTTCCATTCATATCTGTAGAGGTTACGATTTGTAGCTTGTTAGGAGCATCATAGTTAAAAACTTTGTACTGTGTTATTTTCCAGTCCTTCACGTTGGTTTTGTAGCATTAACGAAGTGCAGCTTTAAAATCTTTCATTTGATTTCCTTTCATGACTGTTAGCTGGAAACGCTCGCGTATCATTTCGTTCCATCCGGAGTACAACTCCACATGATCTCGTCTTCTCTGCATCCTCTCGATAATGCCAAACTGTCGGTCACATGGTTGGTAACTGTGACCGCGCATGGGCAGACGGTGTGTTACAGAGTCAAATCTGCTATTCAATACTAAAGTATGCAGGTATTGCACCATGGTATTGTTGTGGTTTTGGCCGCGACACCCATCGGTAAATACATGCAATTTGCGTGCATTTGCATCAAGGTGATTAGTGATGTAGTCGTGAAGGCAGCTCAAGACCTCATTTGCACCCCTTCTAGCCTCTGTTTCAGGCCAGGTATATATTCGACTTTTACCAGTTTTTGCCAAATGTATACCAAAAACAAATAACGACAGTTGCCGGCTATAAAACACATCTCCTGTTGCAATGTGTGGATATGGCATATTTTGCTTAAAACCAAAACACAGACACTCTGTGTCCTCTTGGTCTTTCACCAGTGCAGTTTTTCTTTCAGTGCCGTAAAGAATTCTTTGGCTTTTCGCTTGTGTATATCAAGTTTGACTTTCAGTGCTCTCTAAGCGGCAGCGTTTGATTCAAGCTTTATGTTTGCTTCATGCTCAGCACACACTGTGCATACATCTGTCTTTGGTCTCCCAAAGCCATAGTTGAAATTTAGTTTGTAGTACTCATAATAGTACTGATACTTCACTTCACAGTCTAGCTTTTGTGGGTCTTTACCATCTTTGTACTCAGCATAATGTTGTGGATAATGTTTCTCGAGAAACAAAGTATACATCTTAAGGACATTGAGGTCAGACCCAAGATAGCACCTTTTGTTCCCGTGACCACCATAGTGAGACACCCGGTAGGGGAAGCTGCAAATATGAGTATCAATTTTCAGCTTGATATCATCACTTTTAGTAATCTGTTTGCCATTCTTCCCTCTTTTGTCCTTTGGTGTGGTTCCTTGGTATCCAAGATTTTGTGGCATCAGTTAGCATATTAATGCATCTTCTTTTGCATCTAATAAAAGAATAACAAACACTTTAGCCTATCAGTGCCAACAAATAGTAGCCTACTGTAGTGACAGTTAAAGATACCGGTACTTAATAGCTGCATGAAGGGCTATACCATGATACATAAGCACAACTAGAAACAAAAAATATTGCTGAAACTGATTACCAGTACTGAAAGGAAAGACCAAATTAAACCCATAAGCATGGACTTCTAAATAGTAGCATCTGGACTGGAAACTTACAGTTGGCCAACAGTGGGCCAACAGGGTTAGTTACTTGGCTGTTGGCCAACTGTTGTACCAACTGTTTGGCCTACTGTTGCCCACTGAGTTTTCAGTCCAGATGCTACTATTTAGAAGTCCATGACATAGGCCTACGTAATTTACTGTAATGTTAAGTAAGCTATAGGCTAGGCCTAGCCTAAAACTAAAAACTCAACCATAAAAAATAAGTTGTTCTTTGCTACAGAAATTAAGTTATTATACCTGCAGTTGTTTCCAGTTTTTCTAGCATCGATCTTCTTTCCTCTGCTATTGGTGGAACTTTTCCCTTCAGCCCTCATTTTTTTAGCAGCCCCATTCTTTTTCTTCCTCTTACTTCACTAGCTTCTTCACAAGTTGCATCAGTAACTGTTGGTTCAGACATCTTTATGGGAATTAACCTTTTTATTCAGAGATAAACTGAAGGCTACTGTATAACAACAAGGCTGATGCTGTGGGCTACTCAACCAGTACCGGTACCACAGACCAGTAGACTGTATGACAAACTAAACTAGTGCTGCCAATTCTAATATTACTAATCTTTATTCAAAGGAAAGTAATCTAAAAATGCAAAAATAATGTTTAATACATAAATAGTAAGCTGTTGCTGTATTTAGCTACAGCTGTAAAAGTCCCACGAGCAAAGTCCGGCAGACTACACAAAGCCAACATTGTTTTCGCTTTAGCTGACTGAATGCAACAAGGGCCCAATTCCACCAGTTGGGCCCTTGTTGCATTCAGTAGAAATATTGACCGAGCATTTTTCACGTTTTGGTTATAGTAAATCAGCTGTTTTTGCACGCATCATGTAGAGGACACCAAGAAGAGGAGAAAAACACAAAAAAGTGAAAATTGGCAAAATGTGGAATTGGGCCCTTTTTGAATTCACGTATTCAATTGCTTTACGAAGAACTGTTTACGAAGAAAACGTCGGACACCGATGAGGACAGTGCAAATGAAGATGAGGGTGTCAAAAACGTTAAAAATATCGGAAAAGGAATCCTGAACCAGAAAGGCAAATTAATGATTCATCACAATGAAGACACTCAGGATATGGATTTTGTTGAAGGAGAGGCCTACATTTGATAACGATGAGACAGACCCGCTACCGGGACCATCCAAAGCCAACCCATTGCGTTGGAACCCAAGAAGAATCGTAAAGAAAGTGGGTCAACACCCAAAGCGTTAAATGACTTGAAAGAACTATCGTGCAACAAGCTTGCCAAGAGAAAGTTTACATAATCACCCAAATGTACTGGAGAAGTCACATTTGTAACTAAAAAAGGAAGGGTCGTCAACAAAACATTGTGTTTCCTAGCTCATCATCAAGTGAAGAAGAGTTCACAGAAGAAAAGATACCATTTATACGCATCAGAAACAAAGATAGGATATAGTCTACCGCCAAAAATCAACTGGGAAAAAATCCTCCTTTTCCTGAAGCTGAGAAATTCAGCCATGATTATTTATCCATTGATCCTGATAATGTGAAAGCGCTGTATGATGTTATAAAACTCTTCATCTTTAATGATTTTGTAAACAAAGTAGTGAGATAGACCCAGAGGTATGCAGCACAACAAAACAAATTGGCCTTCCAGTCAAGGTGGATAATTCTTTAATAAGAGCATACAATAATGTTTATGACAGGATACATCACTCCTTCCACACGCAGGATGTATTGGGAAAGGAGAAAAGATACAAGCAATGTGGTGGTAAGAAGAGCCATGTCAAAGAGTCTTTCTGATGAGGTAATGCGCTATACCCATTTCGCCAACTCAAGCCACCCCAAAGACGACCCATTTTGGAAAGTTGCCCTTCTTTTTGAGACTTTGAATGAGACAGCAGCCAAATTTATTGAAAAAACTGAGTACGTAGCTGTAGACGAATCAATGACCAGTTATTTTGGTCCCCACCCTCTCAAGCAATTTATAAAGAGCAAACCAACAAAATTTGGGTATAAAATTTGGTCTATGTGCACCACCACTGGAAAGCTAATCCACTGTGTCCCTTACGCTGGATCAAAACAAACATCTTCAAAAATGGATTGAGTCAGGAGCCAGACGTTGTTTATGGCCTTGTAGAATATGCTCGATTTCTGGATCGAGAGGTTGTGTGCGACAATCTTTTCAAGAGCCTGGATTTGATAGATCATTTGTCTTAGAAAGGGATACGTGTTTTGGGGACAATGAAGCAAAATTGAATGAACAATCTATCTTTACCATTAAAGAAAGAGACCAATGATATGAGAGAGGGGAGATATAAAGCAACTTTACCTTGGAGAAGATCAAACCATTGTGTGTGGAAAGATTTTAGACCAGTATACGCTGCATCTAACTTTGTGGACAACGAACCTTTGGGAAAATGTGCTAAGTGAGTAAATATTATCAAAGCTTGGAGGTTTTATAGAACAATTGGGACAATCACAGAAGAGAAAGATATGGAAAAGATTAGCCTCCGTGAATTTATCTGATCATGTGTAGAAATGACAATTATGATCAATGGAAACAACACATTTTCTTGCTTACCATCGACGCATGCACTTGCCAACCCTGAAAAGATCAGAAGGGATCAGGGCAATCACCTGATCATCAAGACGAACAAAAAAGGTGTCTGCAAACACTGTCACAAACCAAGTCATACAGATGCCATCGGTGTGATGGTGGACTGCACCCAGATTGCTTCGAAATGTATTATAACTGAAAGGAGTTTGTAATATTATCTGTTTAGATCGAGTTTCGTTTGTTCGTTTCTCAATAAATCTAATAGAAAAACGATGCATTTTTATTAGAAATTCATTTTTAACGTCATTGAGCAGTAGTGTTGCTTTTTACAACTTTAAAAATTTCTATTACCGAAAATATTAATTTCGTTTATTTTACATCAAATATTCGTATGAATGCCCAAGCGTCCATACAGGGACGTACCATTTTCTGCATTCCTGGTGCAGATATCAGAAAAATTTCTTTTGAATATTCATATTCAACCTATATGGACCTTACATAAAAAAAATTGTAAAAATATTCCGACTAGAACGATGACCGGGCACTAATGGGTTAAAACTTTAAAACTGGTTATGTTGAAGTTAAAGCAAACTGTGCCAAAAGTGGTGAAACCTATGTCCCAGAGTTTCACAAACTGGACGCCCCAGCGCACTGGTGCATCGCAACGTTTCGAGAAGGCTGCCATGTAAATGTGCGAAAATTGTTGCGTTTATATTTCATTGGCATCATAGAGACCTATATACACAAGCCTTAACAACGTGCAAACTGTAATGTAATGCCTGGATGCAGATGTGGTTTTGATTTTTAACATTTAGTTTTGGAGGTTTAATTTGAAAGATGCCAGAAAATTAGTGTCAGAATTTATTTATCACAAGTAACAGCGCTTCAAATTCAATTCACTAACTAGAAGTTTGAGGTGTGGTCATTTGTGTTTTGATTGTAATATTGTGATGTCACATTTTGTGTTTGTTATTTTATGAACAGTGAAGTAAAAGAACAATGATTTTGTGTTGACTTAGCAGCAGGGGCGTAGGCTGCACAATTTTGAGGAGAGGGGCAAATAAGTACTTTTGCACATGCGAGTAAGCCCGGCAACGAGTCACCGAAGGCGGAAAACTTACAAGAGGGTCTGGGGGGCCTTTCACAAAAATTTGAAAAAAAAAAAACAACTTGCAGCAACTTCCCATTTTGACCCCTGACATCGCCCTTGCTAAACAGACAACACATCAAAGCATTTGAGTCGTAGTCCCGTTTCTGTGGACACATTTTTTTTTCAATTTCGCACAACGCTCCAAGAACTACTTGACAACTTCGTTTATTCGTTTGTCATGATCTAAAATTTGTGGATCTCTGGCTTAAAGTATTCAACAGATTTAGAAATTTTAATCGCAGCTGCTGATTTTACTCTTTTGTGCGTCGTCACAGACAATTTTTCGGCCATCACTGTATCACAATTATCAAACATGGCATTTTCTCTCAAGCTGGATTCAAACAAATTTGCTGGGTTGATGATGAAAATAGAAGATTCTTTGTTGAAGGAAGCTGAACTTAAAACAAAATGATAAAAGAATATTTTAAGATTAAATGGCGGGTAAAACCCTTCCTCCCTAGCCTACGTCACAGTCAGGATATCGCTTGAATAATTAATTTGACCACACTCAGGTGCCTAAAACAGAGACTGCGCTGTTCACACTTCAACAAAACGTTTTGAAATATCTAACTAATGTTACCTGAGAACGTATTGAAAGCTGTTGAAACAAATTTACCGCTTTGTTTAAAAAATTAAAAATAAGAAAACAACTACATGTAGCCATATCTTTTCTAAACACACATAGTGAATGACATAATTTTATTTTCTGAAAACACAAATTGCAGAATGTTTGAAATCTATGTAAAAAAATGCTTCAAGTAGTTTCATCAGCATTTCCGTATCGTTATTCGTAGAGTCCGATGATGACTTGCATTAAATTTGTTCAATAAGATTTTTCCATTGTCATTCCAATTTTCTAAAAAAAGAAAAAAAATCATATATTGCCGTAATTCTAAAACTAAATTATGTTTCTTCATATAGATCAGTTATCTATACCCGGACTTGCTGTGTAGGTGTAGCTGAGGAATTTTCCAGACAGCAACTGTCCAAAAGGTACCATTAAAAAATCATAAAAAGGGATTTTTTAATGGTACCTTTTGGAAAGTTGCTGCCTGGTACAACGTTTGGCGGCATCTGGCGGATGAAATAATTTACAGACCAGAGCAATTCGATAAATCTCTGCTGTAGAGTTTGCAGTAATAGTTCAAAGCATCTACAAGTATGTGAAGGTGCTTGTGGGATAAATTTTTTAAAGAAGTAATTTTGGTGTGATGTTGAGCATTTCAAGGGTCGATCCTTTTAATTTAAGTGAATATCAACTTAAACTTGTTCCCTTTCATATATTTTGTTGAAGTGAATGACCGGTGTTACATCATTGTGACGTAGTTACTATCCATGCTCTCGTGACAATTGAAAACCATTTTTAAGGCATCTCATCATTTTATCAAATTTCATTAAGTTTATTGCTTTCAAAGTATTCTGGACAATAATGCACTCGCTGCGCTGACACAGCTTGGATTCTTTGCAAACGCTTAGATTTTTCGAGCAACGCGAACATGCGATGGATGCACGAAAGTCGATACAATCAAGTGTTTCACATGATTTTCTAACAAAAGTTTTCAAAAATTACATTTTATCATTTTGGTGCTTTAGAAACAGATTGTAAGATGTTGCTTTTTAAAAGCGTCAGTCAGAATGTTGGTATTAATCTTCAAAAGTTGATAGATTGCAACAAGCCTGGGCGCATCTTAAGATGCCTTTTATTCATTCATTAACAAGTTGAACAGATGCATATGAAAAACAATTCTTTCACAGTTTTCCAAACTTACCAAAATAATTTGTTAGTTAATAAGCCCCATCAGCGTCAGTGTTACATTGGAAATTGGGCATTCTCGTCACCCAAATCTCCTGCTTCATCTCCTCGGCGGCGATTTAGTATGCATTTCCAAATACATCTGGCTCGTCGTCTGAAGCATCTTCTGGTTGGGTCACGGCATCGGCATGCTTGCCAACAAGGCCACCTGAACAAATAAGAGTTTAGCTCAAGCAATGTCACCAAACGACCAATTTTTTTAAAATAATTTCAATTTAAATGCTACCAACCTCATTTTATAGATTGTTAATTAGGCAATGCGGCGTTTTAACAAATTAAAAATTATTAATCACATTAATTTTAATCAAATGTTACAAGCCTTCTTAATGCATCAGCAGACACAAGTAGCAGGCCAAAGAGCAAAGCGAATACAACCAACTTATTCATTGTTGATAGTTTGTTTTGTTTTGTTTTTGTTTGTTTTATTATCTTTATCTTGCATTGCGGGAAAGCGGACTTGAGCGCTATGCATCGGTGTACGCCTTCCGACGTACACCTGACCCACGCTGCAGCCGACGGCAATGTCTGTTTCCGGTTGTCTACTCTATTTATGACTTAAATTTGGTACTACCCATTACTCGAAATCGATCACTGGGTAGAGGCAATTATCGTAAAGTTTTTTGCCCAGAGAAACAACAGCAAGTGCAGGTGGCTGAAGTCGAACATGCAGGCTCTCGACTGCGAGCCCAACGCGCTAACCACTCGGCCACTCCTGCCGACGTGCGTCGTTTTGTGTTTAACTTTATGACAATAGTATGCATTGCCAATAGTATTGCCATTGACAATAGTATGCACTTGCCACGAGTTATATAGTTACAAGCGGGATGTTTGGGGCAAAACCAATCTTCCTGTTCCTATCATCATCTCAGAAGCTAAACAACAACTGCGCGGACAATTGTTGATAGTTCTGGAGGAAATATTACAGATTGAACATAAACAATTTATCTGAAAGATGGTATTAACACATTTTGACATATGTGAAATTTAGTCTACAGCCCATACATGTTAGCCTTAAAATCTTTATTCAATTGAAAAACATACTGAGAGTTTTAGTATGCACCTTGGCTTGCTAATGTCCATGCGTTCACATAGCTTGAAACCATGTAGATTGTACTGTTAACGGCCGCTGGGTTGCAATTGAGATTGTTTTTCCTTTTCTACAGCAGTAAGAGTTCAACTGACTGGTATAAGCAGCTTTTGATAGTAAAAGATGAAAGTGGTCCCATACTTGATTCAAGTGTTGGGTATGAGAAAATAAGGTTCTCATTGTACTAAGCCTTCGGCACTAAGGAGAGTAGAGTGGCCAGTTCCTTTCTCTCGGCCGCGTTTTATGCAGCAATTATGCCCACCCAATTTATTACACACTGGGTAGAGGTTAGCGTTGTTTTCAACAACCAGCTGAAGCAGGGATTCGAACCAGGATTACATAATTGGAAAGCCAATGCGCCATCCCACCGTTTGATAGTATGTGGCATAAATTAATGATGCAGTCCGTGGTAGATCCGGTGGGGGGCAATCAGGCGGTCGCTCTCTCGGTATATTTGCAAGGTTGGATTATATAGGCTTAAATTCGCTCATTTCGATTTGGTTGAAATATATAGCCTAGTAATATTTCTATTTGAATAGATTCTATTTTGAAATATATTCTATTTGAATAAGACCTTCTGATGATCCGTTAAAGGTGAAACAGGATGTTAAGGGTTCAGATAGTAATAACTATATTTGATTTAATTCGCTCTGCTTTGCTTTTTTGCTTAGCATTGAGCACTTTTTGTAGTATTAATAGTTTTTATTGTTTTTAGCCCATGAATATTAATTTGACTTAAAAAAACTCTGCTAAGAGTTACCGAATGCATTTTTTTGTTTCGGTAAAGGTTAATCATAACAAGGTTAATCTCAACACATTTCCTCAGTTAGCAAAAAAGCTTCAGAAAACCTTTTTCTTTTTGCGACGACCTACATATGTGAAACTGGGTACTCAATTAACTCTTGCAAGCATCAAAACTAAGTCGGGGAATTGTTTGGATCCAAGAGATGATATGCGTGTGTCTATCTCAAACAAAGAACCTCGTTTCAACATGTTCATTGACGAAAAGCAGCAACAAAAAGCCATTAGTAAATTGACTGATTGTTGGTGTGCTGTAAATATTGTTGAATTTACAAGACTGCTCTTAATCCATATACATTCAACACGTAAATTACAAATACGTACACTGAGTTTAATTCCTTTTATTATTCCAATTTTATTGACTTCCGTCGGCCATTGTAGACAGGCGTACGAGTTGAACTGGTTTTGATTTTTAACATTTAGTTTTGGAAGTTTAATTTGAAAGATGCCAGAAAATTAGTGTCAGAAATTATTTATCATCAGCAAAAGCGCTTCAAATTCAATTCACTAACTACAAATTTAAAGTGTGTGGTCATTTGTGTTTTGATTGTAATATTACGATGTGACATTTTGTGTTTGTATTTTTATGAACAGTGAAGAAAAAGAATTATGATTTTGTGGTGACTAAGCAGCACCTGCTGCTGCAGCAATAGCGTATCCAGCACAATTTTGGAGAGAAGGGGCAAATAAGCGATTTTGCGCATGCGAGTAAGCCCGGCAACGAGTCACCGAAGGTGGAACACTTACAAGGGGGTCTGGGGGACCTTTGCCAGAAATTTGAAAAAAAAACAACATTAAAATTGGCATTCTGCAGATACTTTCAGCCTCAATCAATAACAAAACTTTGTCAAAAAATGCTGTAACAGAGTGTGAAAGTTTTATTTAAAATATTTTGGAGAGCAACAACTTCCCATTTTGACCTCGCCCTTGCTAAGCAGACAGCACATCAAAGCATTTGAGTCGTAGTCCCGTTTCTGTGGACACTTTTTTATTTTTTTTATTTTCAATTTCGCGCAACGCTCTAAGAAGAGAACTACTTGATAACTTCGTTTATTCGTTTGTCTTGACGCAAAGTTTGTGGATCTCTGGCTTAAAGTATTCAACAGATTTAGAAATTTTAATCGCAGCTGCGGATTTTACTCTTTTGTGCGTCGTCACAGACAATTTTGTGGCCATCACTGTTATCACAATCATCAAACATGGATTTTCTCTCAGCTGGATTCAAACAAATTCGCTGGGTTGATGATGAAAATAGAAGATTCCTTGTTGAAGGAAGCCGCACTTAAAACAAAATGATAGAAGAATATTTTAAGATTAATGGCGGCTAAAGCTCTTCCTCCCTAGCCTACGTCACAGTCAGGAATAATTAATTTGACCACACTCAGGTGACTAAAACAGAGGCTGCGTTGTTCACAATTCAACAAAACGTTTTGAAATATCTAACTAATGTTACCTGAGAACTTATTGCAAGCTGTTAAAACATATTTACCGGTTTGTTTAAATAATTAAAAATAAGAAAACAACTGCATGTAGCCATAACTTTTCTAGACACACATAGTGAATGACATAATTTTATTTTCTGAAAACACAAATTGCAGAACGTTTGAAATCTATGTAAAAGAAATGCTTCAAGCAGCTTCATCAGCATTTCCGTATCGTAGAGTCCGATGATGACTTGCATTAAATTTGTCCAATAAGACTTTTCCATTGTCATTCCAATTTTCTGAAAAAAAAAAAGAAAAAAATCATCTATTGCCGTAATTCTAAAATTAAATTGTGTGTTTCTATATAGATCAGTTGTCAATACCCGGAATTGCTGTGTAGCTGAGGAATTTGCCAGGCAGCAACTTTCTGAAACGTGCCATTAAAAAATCCCTTTTGAATTTTGTTAATTACTAAAAAGTTCAAAGGGGATTTTTTAATGGTACTTTTTAGAAAGTTTCTGCCTGGTACGACTTTTGGTGGCATCTGGCGGATGAAATAATTTACAGACCAGAGCAGTTCGATAAATCTCAGCTGCAGAGTTTGCAGAAATAGTTCAAAGCATCTGCAAGTATGTGAAGGTGGTTGTGGGATGAATTTTTTAATGAAGTAATTTTCGTCTAATGTTGAGCATTCCAAAGTCTTTCTTTTTAATTTAAGAAGGTGAATATCAACTTAAACTTGTTTTCTTTCACATATTTTGTTGAAAATAATGACCGGTGTTACATCATTGTGTCGTAGTTACAATGAATTTGTTGTGACCATTGAACAACTATTTTAAGACATCACATCATTTTATCAACTTTCATCAAGTTTATTACTTGCAAAGTATTCAGGACAATAATGTACTCGCTGCGCTGACACAGCTTGGATGCTTTGCAAACGCTTAGACTTATCGAGCAACGCGAACATGCGATAGATACGAATGAAGTCGATAAAATCGAATGTTTCACATGATTTTGTAACAAAAGTGTTCAAAAATTACATTTTATCATTTTGGTACTGTAGTGACAGATTGTAAGATGTTGCTTTACAAAAACCCCAGTCAGAATGTTGGTATTAATCTTCAAAAGTTGACAGATTACAACAAGCATGGCCGCATCTTAAGATGCCTTTGATTTATTCATTAACAAGTTGAACAGATGCATATGAAAAACTATTTTTCACTATTTCTGATCTTACAAAATAATTTGTTGGATAATAATCCCCATCAGCGTCATTATACTATTGGCCATTGGGCATCCTCTTGCAACCAATTTCCTGGTGCATCACCTCGGCGGCGATTTAGTATGCATTTCCGAATGCATCTGGCTCGTCGTCTGATGCATCTTCTAGTTGGTATACGGCATGGTCGGCATAGTCTCGAACAAGGCCGCCTAAACAATAAGAGTTTGGCCCAGGCAATGCCATCAAGCACCCATTTCATAGAAATAGTTTTAATTTAAATTTTAATTGCTACAAACCTCATTATATACATTGTTAATTAGGCAATGCAGCGTTTTAACAAATTGAAAAATATTAAAGAAACTAATTTTAATCAAATGTTACAAACCTTCTTAATGCATCTGCAGACAGAAGTACCACGGCAAAGAGCAAAGCGAATACAACCAACTTATTCATTGTTGATAGTTTTGTATTTAACTTAATGACAATATTCGACTTGCCACGAGTTATATAGTGATAAGCGGGATGTTTGGGGCAGAACTAATTTTCCTGTTCCTGTCATGATCTCAGAAGCTAAACAACAACTGCACGGACAATTGTTGATAGTTCTGGAGGAAATATTACAGATTGCACATAAACAATTTATCTGAAAGATGGTATCAACACATTTTGACATGAGTGAATTTTAGGCTACAGCCCATATATATGTTAGCCTCAAAATCTTTATTTGATTGAAAAATACTGTATACTGAGAGCTATAGTATACATTTTTGTTTGATAATGTCCATACGTTCATGTTCATCTATAGCAGGGCTACTCAACTAATGTTAGTAAAAGTGCATTTTGACAAGTTGAATATTTTTGCGGTCCGGTGAATATTTCATAATCAACCACGGAAATTAAACAACCAGTAGCCCACGAGCCGAAACACTTTTCAGGTAGTATGTAAGTAACGCGACTTGGATTTTTGTCTGACACAAACAAAGAAATAAAAAAGGAAAACATGTATTGTGTTTCTTTGTAGTGTAGCTGTGTGGATCGCACATCAGAGAAGACGGCAAAGCATTGGGGGTCTGGGGCCGAGCCCCCAGCTTCTTGGATAATCACAAAAAATTGCTTTTTCCTAATGGAAATCTGTTTAAAGAGGTCCTAAAATGTGGCAAAGAGGTTACTCTTCCAGAAGCCCGAGGTCCACCTTCAACACGCAGAAGGTCAGGATTCGGACCGCGGTCCGCCAGTTGAGTAGCCCTGGTCTATAGCAAGTTTTTTAAGAAATGCAAGGAAATTGTATTGATATCTTTTTGTGTGTTTTTTCATGTTTGCTCCACAAGGGTCTGAAACCATGTAGATTGTATTGTTAACGGCCGCTGGGTTGCTATAGAATGTCAGGAATCACATCCTTTTCTACATTGTTTACTCTTGGCACTTGCTGGTTTGACTGTTTTTCTTTTTCTATAACAGCAAGTGTTCAATTGACTGGTATAAGCGGTGTTTGTGCATGTGGCATAAATTAATGATACGATCCGTGGCAGATCAAAAGCGGGGTGGGGGAAAATCGGACGGTCGCTCCCTAAAACATAGACAAGTAGTTTTGTTTACGGTGCATCTGCATTCTGCAAGGTTGGATCATGGCCACCTAAAGATACGGCCTGATTTGTCACATTTTGCAGAAATTTCCAGGTTTTTCTAACTTTGGGCGAACGTTTAAATAAATTTTTCTAAAAATTAGATTTTTACGCTTTCTTTACTCTTCTCCCCAGATGACACAATAAGTTTTAACATCCTCATTCCTCACATGTTGAAAAACAAAGAAAATTTGATTTCGAAGATGTTAGTCAGACTGTTAATTTTTCAATAACAGTCTGATTTAGCGTTTATCAACTTACTTTTTCTCATTTGCTACTGCTTCCTCAAGCAAACAAAAATCTTTTATATCATAAGGAAACCGCAAAAAGTAAAAACATCTCAAAAAATGTCAGTCAAGCACTAGCAGTAGCTGTAATCAAAATCTGCAAAATGTGACAAATCAGGCCACATCTCCAGATGGCCATGGTTGGATTTATGTATGGATTTATTTATTTATGCTTACACATCATTAAATTTGGGATTCCACATCATTGTGGGCTTATACATCTCTAAAACTACTAGCTGGACCCGCCCCTGGGTGCGTTATTGACAAGCGCAGCCTTATGTGCGAAACACCAGTGTCTATCTTTGTCAATTCTTGCTATAATCAGCTGACCAAACACACACAGCTTCAAAGTGTAAAATTTCGCACAGATGCAATAAATCTTTCAAAAACTATGACACAAGATGGATTTTAAAGCAATGGCCGGACAAAGAAAGTTTCCGTCTATACAAAACAAACTTCCGTTACGGATGTTTTCGTTTCAAAGACGGACATTTTAAGTGGTAAAAACTTATTGTGCGTGCTAATTTCCTGTTTTCGTAACCATCACGACGTACCGTAAGTTTAAATTTCTTCACTTGCAATAGGCCATTGGCTTGCATTTTTATGGCGTGCATAATCTTAGCCTACATATTAAGAAGCAAGCAACTCTGACGTAATTATTGTGACAATAAAATTAGACCCGATGTGTATGCTTTAAGTGTAATAAGAGTGTAACTCCGAAAATCTATGGATTGCCCAAAATTCATAAAAACCACACCCCTCTTCGACCTATCGTTTCCTTTATCGGTTCGCCTACTTATAATTTATCGAAATTTTTAATTGATATTTTATCGCCATTGTTGAACCAAGAATACACTGTAAAAAATTCATCTGAGTTTGTACAATTAATCAAAAACACCTCTGTTGATTGCAATAATTGCTTTGTTTCTTTTGATGTTGTGAGCTTATTTACTTCCGTTCCTCTCAAAGAATGTTTGCAGATTATCTCTCTACTACTTTCGCAAGATAAGTCTTTACACGAACGCACTAAACTTTCTATCAATGACGTCACAGAAGCTTTGAAATTGTGTTTTGAGTCTACTGTATTTTGTTATAATAACGTTCTTTATCGTCAAATTTATGGTACGCCGATGGGTTCTTGCATTTCCCCGGTCGTGGCTAACATTTTCATGGAATACATTGAGCGCACTGCCATCACTTCATTCCATACACCACCGCAACTTTGGGTGAGATATGTAGATGACACTTTTTGCATTATAAAAAAGTCTGCGGTCAACCAATTTCATCAACATTTGAATAGCATATCTTCTTCAATTCAATTCACAACAGAACATGAAAAAAACAACTCCATATCATTTTTAGACGTCTCAGTTATTCGTCACAATGCCACAAACACGTTGACCACTACAATTTTCAAAAAACCCACACACACTGACAGATATTTAAATTTTAATTCACACCATCCCAAACATCAAAAACTTACTGTAGCTAAAACTTTGTATGACCGCATTGACACACATGTCGCAGATCCGCATGAACGTTCACGACAGAACAAAGCATTACACAATACTTTGCGCCTCAATGGATTTCCAAGAAAGCATGCTTGCCAACGACAACCTAAAAGTTTAGTACCCCCATCTACCCAGTATAAGTCTTTTGTTTCTTTACCTTATGTTAAGGGAGTTTCTGAAAAAATTCGGCGTATCTTAAATGAAATTGGTGTAAAAGTCGCTTTGAAACCTTTCTTGACAATAAGTAAATTTTTGCCATCTTTAAAAGACCCCTTGAATCAAAGCGAAATCTCAGGTTTAGTGTACCAAGTTTCTTGTGATGATTGCAATTTAATTTATGTTGGCCAAACCAAACGAGATCTCAAATCTCGCATTAATGAACACAAAAGAGCTTTCAAATATCAACGCCCTGAACATTCCGCTCCTTGCATGCATGCCATAACTTCAGATCATAAAATAACTTGGAGCAATTCTAAAATTCTAAAAGTTGAAAGTGATTATAAAAAGCGAATGTTTTCTGAAAGTTGGTTCATCAATCAAAAGCCTCATGTAATGAATCGCAATGATGGCATCTCTTTTCCCGCTATCTACAAAAAACTATTGTAAGTGCTGATTTGACGTTTTTTTAAATTGGTTTCATGCTGATTGTAAAACTGTGCAGTAGTGCGTACAAAACTCGATTCATGACTCATGCCGTTCACTCTCCTATCTTGTTGTTATTTAAGTTTCTTGTTGATCGCAATTAAGTCCCCCCTTTTTTCTAACTTATTTCAAACTTTGCGCGCGATAAGTTTTTGTCCAGAAGTTGAATTTTCATTTTGCATGTTTAGTTGTTTTCAGCAATATGTCCTGTGTTTTGCCATGCTAGACAGGTAGTCACTACCTGGTCTAGCCCCCTGAAGAAGTCAGTCGTGTCTGATTGACGAAACGTCGGAATAAAAAGCAGATTGTCACTGTATACATCTTGTGATAGTTTAGCTTAATTTGCACCAGTAGAACATCTCATATCATTTAATTTAATGCCTGGTGAACAGCCTCATTCAATTTTCAGACTGCTGTCTAGTTTGAAAACCACGGTAGGCTATAATACACAAATAAAGCACAACCAACCAATTTTTAAATGTTTTAATTTATCAATCATGTTGAAAACTCGGAAATTTCACGGACCCCCTGAAATCGCTTCGCGGACCCCTTGAGGTCCGCGGACCCCCAATTGAGAACCACTGCAATAAGTGATGACAACGCAATTTCGAAGTTTAAGATAAAATGTCGCACAGAAGCCATAAAACTTTCGAAAACTATGACACAAGATGGATTTCAAAACAATGCTCAGGCAAAAAAGGTTTTCGTCTGTACAAAACAAACTTCCGTTTCGGATGTTCTGTTTAAAAAAATGGCCTTACTATGTGGTAAAAACTTATGGCGCGTGCTGACAATTTCCTTTTTTTATTTTATGGCGTGTGAAAAGTTTCTTACGCAATTACAAACACATTTGAGTCGTTTTAAAACAACCTTGTGGGCTTTCAGCACACTTTGGTGAAATATTGTTTGAAATTCAACCTCGAAAAAATAGAAATTCACGAAAACAAAATTACGCATCATTTAATCAGATCGACATAAAGCAAACATTTCCTAAATGTTGCAACTGTAGCGTCTGCGGCTTTTCTTATGTTTCCTTGCTTCTTAGTGCCGTTGTGAAACCCGCGTTTGTTAGAAATTTGAAACGCTGGCTAGAATTTGGCCGTTTCCGAATTTGTATCACCTACTGGGGATTAATATTCATATACCTAGTTTTACGTCGTTGTAGCGTTGTGCGTCTGCCGCATGCTGCATTGCTTAGAGCACGTTTCTTGGCAGTCACGGTGTCAACTTAGTTGTGGTTGCAGTTTAATTTTTGCGTTCTGAATCATGATTTTGTTTCAGATCATCTCATTCTATTTGTAATCAAGTTACTTGATTAACTGATTGATTTTGACTCTATTTGATTACAAATAGAATGAGATGATTTTGACTGTATTTGACTGTAACGTTTTCAATGTGGAAGTTTGTTCTTTGAGCAATAAACTCATACTCGCAGAAAACCAAGATATCACTCCTCAGATCATCCCCACTACCATACTGGTACTAGGGATGTTATTGTAGCAGTTACAGCTAGCTATGGGTGGATGTTCCAGACAATCGACGTACGCTACACTAACCTTCTTGCTGTTCCACACAGCCAACTTATTATTCATTGTTGATATTTTTGTGTTTAACTTTATGACAAAATTTGACTTGCCACGAGTTATATAATTCGAAGCGTAATGTCCGGCGCATACACAATTGTTCTGTTTGTATCATGAACTCGTTTAATAGCAAAACAACAACTGAATGGGCAAGTGCTGATCAATAAAAAAAAAGACGTATTACAGCTATTTTAAATGCTCTTAATCAATAAACTTGGTTTTGCAGTGGTTTATATTAAATCCTCAGTAAATCCTCACATCAACCAAACCCACACAACTATGGTGATTTTTGTAAAGTTAATGAAAACTACTTCCTGTTGGCCAAGTTTTCATTTGTTCCACGACCTAAAATTAATGACTGTCAAAAGCATTTTTTTAAATGCTAACTCTTATTGAGCAACATGTGACCTAGGCACTTTTAAAACTGCACTTTTGAAATTAATCCACATCAATTTTACATGTCTCGGATTTTAAAACAAACAAAGTTTTAAATAGTAAAGTACTTCTGATGAGTCTTAAACCTCCGTTCTGGCTTTTTCATTATTAGGAGAATTGCAGATAATTTTTATTTTTAGGGATCATTTAAATTTTTTATTTTTATTTTTATTTAGATCATTTAAATTTTAAATATTTTTAGGGATCATTTAAATTTTATTAGGATCCATAGGGTGTCGCCAAACGAATAAAATCAGTCAATAAAACAAGAAGCTCTGGCAAATAAATAAAATTTCTTTGCAGAGGTTCAGTTGCCGTGAAGGTGGCTTCACCAGTATTTTTATTCCAATAGAATTTTTTTATATTAATTATTAAATTAAAGTAGAGATTTGTCGTGAAGTTTCGAATGAGATGATGGTTTTCGAATGAGATGATGTTTTGTTTGTTGAAACTACTTGCTGGGTCCGCCCTTGGGTGCGGTATTGACAAGCCCAGTCTCATGTCAATTCTTGCTATAATCAGCTGTTCAAAAACACACAGTTTCAAAGTTTAAGATAAAATGTCGCATAGATGCAATAAGTCTTTCGAAAAATATAACACAAGATGGATTTCAGAACATTGGCTGGACAAAAAAAGTTTGAAGGACGGGCGTTTTAAGTGGTAAAAAACCTTATAGCGCGTGCTAATTTTCTGTTTTCATAAACATCACGACGTAAGTTTAGATTCCTTCACTTAGGCCATTGGCTTGCTGTTTTTATGGCGTACATAATCTTAGCCTACATCTTAGCAAGCAAGCAATTCTGACGTAACTATTTTGACAATATAATTAGACCCGATGTGTATACTGATATTTTCACAAGCAAACAAAACAATGCTGCCAAAAAACTTAATGGTAATTTGGGAGAGACAAGGGAAGAGGCGTAGGAGTTACTGGTATTATACATTGTGAACCTGACAAGTGGATTTTTATAAAATATCACTTACTATGCACCATAGCTTTGTAAAATTAACGCTTTGATGTATTTTTTAACACAGTGAAATCATAGTTAGTTCTTTCAAGTTGCTTGGAACCTCTGATCAGAACATTGGTTCCTGTACCTGCATGGAATTTTTGCCAAAGTTTGTATGTGGTCCATTTATGAAGTAGTCGCTGCTTGTGTGATATGTTGTGTTATGCTGATGAATAGATGAGGCATTTGTGAATAAATCACAATACGTGGAGGGATACTGATTCGTACAAATCTTGTACATATCTATTTTCATTTCAATGTTGTAGCCTATATGTCCTTTAGTGTCAAGATTTCGTCTTGAAAAATAAAGAGTTAATATGAGCATTAAAACTTGTTTTCATAATTATTCTTGTAACATTTTTTTTGCAATTTTGAGAATGCCCGATTGCCCACAGTAGTCAAAATGACTAGGGCCTACTTGAAGATGTTAAAGTTCGCACATCTTTTTTGCTGTTATTTCCAGATCACTGTCCAGATGAGATTTTAATCAATCTGCGAACTTAATTGGATTTCGGATTAACACTTGGAAAATTTTTTTTTTTAAGGGCCATATGACCCAAATTTTCTTCGGTGCCCAATGTGGCCATTTTGACTACCTGCTAAGCTTTTGTGGCAGTATCCATTATCACCAGATTTTTCTTTTATATTTGGCAGCGCAGTTTTTCTGTTTATGTCCCAAAGTAGGCCTACTGGCTATTGCTTATTCAGTCATTCTGTAATTTCCTAACCAGCAGCAGTAGACAGTCTAGTGCAATACAGTTCTGTCGAGAAGCCGACGTTTTGGAAGAGACGAAGTTCTTGAATATTTATGTAATATTCCTGGTGACGTAAGCTATCTGATTGGGAAGACAGTGGGTTTGAATTTGACGACTCCGATATTCCTGAGCTACATTTAGATTCTACGTCCAAAATGGCGAATCCCAGCAAGGCTCATCATGGAGTTTCAATTCTGGCCATCGTCCACCTGTCCGCCAGCCTAAACGACGTCTGATTCAAAATCAACCTGAAACAACCGAAGCTCTTCAGGTGATAAATGATACTGATTCTGCAGTAAATGTAAGTAACAATGAAAAGGAAATAGATCAGAATATTGAGTTCGCATCTGGCATTTCACAAAGTGAATTTCCTTTTCCAGATATTAATAATGCTGCTGAGAATAGAGGCATAGTACTGACAGCTCCAGATGGAACGGAGTGGAATCAAACAACTCTTGGTGATTAATCAGGAGGAAGGCGTTCTCATCAGAAAGTATTGAGAGAAGCTTCTTGGCCTACACCTTATGCAAAAAGAAATGTCTTTGCCGGCAGCCCTGCAAGTGCTTGGCTTCTTCTTATCAATAACTTTACTCGCAAACACATTACCAAATGCACCGTTGCAGAAGCGCATCACCATTTACACAGCTAGATGTTTGCTCTTACTGTTGAAGAATTGGAAGCTTTCATCGCTGTCGTGTATGCGCGAAGAGTTGCAGGAAAAAGTGATCTACTTTTGCATGATCTTTGGACTGAAAAATGGAGTGTGCCAATTATGAAACTAATTAAACTAAAATTATTGACTTTTCTGTCTATTTAGTATTCTGTGCCAATGGCCTATATTTTTATGTGTTTCGTTCTTTAATAGAAAACCGCTATTTCTCCGGACGATGGGTCTGCTGCTGTTGGACAATGAAGAGAAAGACGCGCGTTGACACAAAGTGGAGGTTGCAGTTAAATATTGTCGGACCCAGCTAGGTGTATTCTGTCTGTACTAAGGAGAACGCTTACCCAAGCCGAGCTGTACACGGCTGGTAAAATATTAGGTACAATAAAATTCTGGTTTATCTATGCTTGAATGCATATTGCAAAAAAAACAAAAACGTAACGTGGGCTTAAAGCCTTATCAACGAACTGTTAGATGAGTTTGGTTTCATCTTTCTGGAAATTTTTTTCAATCTTCCCGACCAAAATATTTATGAGCTAAAAACTTTACAAAAATACTCAAAACACACTTTTACAATTTTATGCCATAAAAGCACCAAGTTTGCTGCATGGTGTCATTTTTGTAGGCATTATTTTCACAGATCTTCCATTTGATGACAGTATTTTTGATCAATATTTTTTGTACATTTCTGTAAAAGAGGTGTAACAAATTGCTTTCCCCGGGCCTACGCCATTGGATGTGGAGAAAGTAATCACAGCTAACTTTAACAACTTACACCTAGGGTTGCCTGATACGGTACCAAAATAATGTAAATATTGAAAAGGACTGGGTAGTGAGGATAGTTAAAATTGCTTTTTTAATTAACTTACTGAAGTCAGCTGCTGTTTAGATAAGTGCGACCCCAGACATTTGAAAAGTGTGAGAAGCGAGGTTAATCGCAAGAAACTCGGTTCATTGGCAGAAATGTTTTTGTTTCCTCACTGTTATACCTTACATATCATATTTCTCCTGCAGAGATAAACATTGTAGCTGAATAAATTTTCCTGGCATTGTCCAAACTTGTAACTCGCATTAATCGTAGGCTATGTATTAAATAAATGTAAGAAGTTTTTAAAAGTAAGCAAATTGAAACTTGCAATGTATAGCTTGAAAACATAACACTTGAAAATAAGTGAAAACAAATCGTGAAGTGTGGCGCTTGGAAGCCACCCAATCGATTCGCAGTATGATGTTCTGCCTGACATCTAAATCGTCGAGTACAAAAATCTCTTAACCCTAGAAATACCAGATATTTTTTCTTCAAGAACCATCAAAGGGGTATCTATTTACCCTAGCACATTGCTTTAAAACAATTTCCTGGGCACGTTGCTGTTGAAACAATCCTGATTTAAGTGTATCTGCAATCAATTGACAACAAAGGATTCAATTATGTGATCAAACGATATTAAGCAGGTTACGACGCCTTAAGAATGGCGTCCCTCAGTGATCTGTCTTGGCCCCCCTTCTGTTTAACATCTACACCCACGACTTGCCAATCACGGTATCCGCAAAGTACGCCTATGCCGATGATTTGGCCATTCTACACTTGTCGAATCAATGGGAAACATTAGAAGGGACTCTAAACCAGGACATGTCGACGCTTTCGGCATACCTCCAGAGATGGAGACTGAAGCTCAGCGAAACCAAAACAGTGACGGCAGCCTTCCACTTAAACAACCGGGAAGCGAAGAGTGAGCTCAAGATCAGCGCCAATGGAAAAACCCTGCCCTTCCGCCCAAACCCTAAATATCTAGGGGTAGTCTTGGACAGGTCGCTCACTTACCGTCAACATTTGGAGTCACTACGCAAAAAGATCTCAACACGCACAGCTTTGCTAAGGCGCCTGGCCGGCTCAGGCTGGGGAGCCGGAGTTGATACCTTGCGCATTGCCACCATCGCGCTAGTTCACGCTCCAGCAGAATACTGCGCACCTGTCTGGAGCCGCAGTGCCAACTGCCATCTAATCGACACTGCCATAAACGACACCTTGCGTATCGTGACAGGATGCCTGCGACCTACACCATCGGAAAATCTCCCTGTCCTTGCAGGCAACCAACCAGCTGAGCTTCGTCGCGAAGAAGCCATCCTGTCTCTTTCTCGTCGCGCTACGAACCCCAACCACTTGCTCTATTCAAGTCTCTATGAGTCTGTGAACGAGAAACCCCTGCGACTGAAATCGAGACACCCATTTGTACGTGCCGCACAACTCCTGATGAAAACTGCTGAAGACCAATCCATCAGTGCAGCTTTCCTGGGCGGACCACCAATGGAGCTCGGAGTGGAAAAAGAACTCCTTAAGACTCCAAAGTTTCATCTCCGACACCAGCCACCACCCAACCGGAATGCATTTGCCAAGGAAGGCCTGGGTGCGGCTCAACCGCCTGCGTACTGGCGTCGGACTATTCCGCTTCAACATGCACAAATGGGGGATGGCTCCATCCGCGATCTGTGAGTGTGGCATGGAGGAACAAACCGTAGACCACACCATCTGTAACTGCGCCATCTACCATGCGCTAAATGGTGTGCCTGGTCTGCGCGAATTGGATGAAGAATCAATTCAATGGCTGCTCGACACCTGCCCAAACATCTAGACCGCGTCGCCGCCACTGCCCAAGGGTGGTAAAAGGCAGAGCCCCTCGACCCCTGGAGTGGCGAAGAAGGTTCAAACGAAGAAGAAGAATAAACGATATTCAATTAAGTCAGAACTACTGTTTGATATCAGATTGAAAAGAGGTTTGAGATTGGGACGTCTGAAAAACGGTGTCCCACAGGGATTGGTCCTGGCTCCACTTCTTTTCAACATCTACAGTTCTATACCCACGACCTGCCAACCACGGTCTCCGCAAAATACGCTTATGCGGACAACCTGGCAATTCTCCATTCCACAAAGTCGTGGGAAAGTCTAGAAGACACCTTGTGCCAGGACATGAAAACTCTCTCAGCTTATCTCCAGATCTGGCGACTGAAACTCAGCGAAAGCAAAACTGTGGCAGCAGCTTTCTCCCTACACAATCGGGAAGTTGATCGTGAGCCACATGTTGAGAACAATAGAAAACCTCTGTCCTTCTGCCCCGAACCAAGTTATATTGGGGTGACACTGGACAGATCGCTCACATACCGCCACAATTTGGTGTCACTGCGCAAGAAACTGACATCCCGCGCTGCGCTACTCAAGCGCCTGGCAGGCTCCAGCTGGGCGGCAAGGGTTAACACTTTGCGTATAGCAGCCTTAGCCCTTGTCTACTCTTCAGCTTCATCAAGTTTTCTTTTGCCTATTATTTTTTATAGACTTATCTCTTTTTCTTTCAGACTCCAATTGTTTTCTCTGTTCACATTTGCTTCAATTTTAAATATCTCAAAGTGTTGCGACCTGGCCAAATGCCAAAATTTTTATATTGAGTGAATTAATTTTCTTTGGACCACCCCATGCCGTTTGCGTTTTGTCTCTTCTACCTTTTTCCAGACTCCTGCTATGTTATGGCAAGTACAGTGATATTGTTTTTTTGCTTTGATAGTCATAAATAAAACATACAACTGAAAAAATTTATGTTTAAACAATTCTAAAAGCTGACGGCATGTGGCCTCGATGGGGAAGCAAAAAGTGAACTAATAGAAAGATTCCTATCAATCTGCCTCACTCCTTTAATCTTCTGTAAACACGAAATTGTTGCTTTTTTTAATTCATTTGTCACCAAATGGTTTGACGACAACTGATTTTAGCATCTACAAAAGCGTTAAGATAACGAGAAGTTCAGCAGCTCAACTTCATACAGACCCAGCTAAAGCTAGAAGCAATGTTGTTGATTGCATCGTCGTACACCGAGTATAATTGTGCAGAGTGAATGACCCACTGTTGGCGCTATTAGAGTCCTGGAAACAATAAGCAAACTGTCTGTAAAGCTTCAATGACGAAAAATCATGAACTAACGTGTTGACCTGAGGCGGAGTAAAGTCCTGGATGTCAAAGAAAATTGCACTTAGAAGAGTTGTATTAATGTTTTTGCTTGCTTGCCTACTACTAAGTTAGTAAATACCATTGTTGATCTGAATGATTTGCAATTGTTTAGTTTATCCATTAATATGGCTATGTTTATTACTATTTAGGAAAATATTTTAAAGCTTAAATTTGCATCAAATAATTTACAGCAAACTATATCACGATTTAATGTTGGCCACAGGTATAGCCGGTTAATAAAATCAGACATAGGATAAAAAGAAGCTATTCGGCACTTTGATGATTCATAAGCCATGGAGTGAAGCTTTACAAAGGTCATGGGTTTGTTGGCGGCATCCGGTTAATAAAACTCTAAAACTCTGGCAAGGAGCGAATACTTTCAGTATTAGGAACTTCGATGAATTTCAAGAGATGAATTGAAGCTTTACTAGTTCATGGATGTTTTATTGGCGGCATCCAGCTGATAAAACTCGAAAACTCTGGCACGGAACCAATACTTTGGCCCTTTATGATTTAGGCTAGCCTATAAGTCATGTTTGTTTATGATTTTATATCGCGGCGTTATGGTTTGCCAAGGTGTTTTTGCTGAGTTTGGTGATAAATTGTTCTGTCGTAATGAGATTCGTTCGAACAATGAAAAGAAAGTTTATCAGAAGTGATCCTATTACTTGAGACAAACTTTATGGTTTACGATTTGTACGTTTGCAATAATGAAAACCGTTTTAACAATAAACAAACAAGTTACTGGAACTGAGTGCGGTGACATTTATTTGTAAATCCATTGCTTTAAACAGTGACAAATTTTTTTGGAAACTTTTTATGATTTATGACTTGAACTTTTACGATAAAGCTGCTGAAAGAGTTTTGAAATAAATTGTTCGGTATCAATGAGATTAGTTCCAACAATGAGCAAACTATTTGTTGTATTTTCTTTTTCGCGCAACCCTCAGAGTTTAAGATGGATACCAATACATCTTGCAGGTTTACAATTTTCCTTATGAAATGGATTTGTTCCCTGTCTCATCATTAGTGCGTCCGTTCCGGGAGCTGTAGACACACCTAAACACTCAGCAGGCATACCATACTTACCGAACGGACCCATCGCGGCAGATGGCAATCTGTGGGTGCAAAAGCTTGGCCATTGGCTGCCTCAAGCTGCTATGCCTGTCTCGACTTTCCTCTTGCTGATCTTGGAGCTGACTAGGAGATGGCAGGTCAAGCTAGAGAACTAGCGCGTTTTGGTAAGGAGTTGATTTTAATTGAATTGAGTTTGTTTGTGTGTGTGTATCTTCTTGTTGGCCGCTTGAAGAAGGGCACCTGCTTGTGGAAAAAGGGCCACTGCAGTCTGACATCTCATTTGGCGGAGATGCCAGAGAGGAACAGCCAGAGGGAGGGTAGCTTTCGCTGACCCCAGAGTCTTCTTGGGAGATGGGCCGATGCAATCCAGTCATCCCAGGGCAAGTGGGACAACGGAGAGGAACGGTTAAAGATTCACCGCTACAATCACTCTTCAGGCATCAGGCCTTTTCAGATGAGTGAGAGGGACGGGCTAAAGGTGGGTTGTTACGCCCTTGGCTGTCTAACTTCTTCAAAGATGTTCTACGACCGTACTGTGCTAGTGAGACCCACCGCTGCAATCAGTCGTCCCTACCAACGAGGACGGCTGAGAGGGCGGTTGAAGAGAAAGTCTCGACTGGTTCTTCTTTTTTCTGACCGTAGGAGGAGGTTTAGATGGAATGGAAATGTCAGATGACAAAGCTATGTTATGCTTTTATGTTATGTCTTTTGTATTTGTCATGATCACCCAAAGGGCTTGGATGGTGGACGGTTTTGTGTCCCGTATGTATGTGTCGCCTATGTCCAGAGATATCTTTTTTTGGATGATGGTGTGTTTGGCGACATTCATCATGGTCAAAAGTATCGGGTTGTTCTTTTGTCCGCTGGGGAAATAATTGTAGAGGATTATGTCCTTTGTTATTTCCATGTCTTTGTTGGTTAAGTCAGACAATTGTTGTTTAAGGTGCTCCCATATTCCTAGCGCAAAGAAGCACACGGTTAGGACGTGGGCCACGTTGTCTTCAGATTTTCTGCAGAATTTGCAATTTGTTATTCTATCAGATTGTAATGATCTTTCAAATTCTCCCCATTTGTATCCTCCATGACAATCCGAAAGGACATGGAAGATAGGTAGGTGGAAGGAATAATTTGATTTCCTTGTTTCTTAGAAGAATTTCGTTCCTAGGAATCTTTTTTCCGTGTTGGTCAATCTTGTTAATCTTCTTTTCATTTTGCGTTTTCAGATTGAGGTAGATGTTTTTATATGAAGTATTTTCCCACTCATGTTTCAAGCCTTTAAGTTTGCAAAAAGATTTGAAGATATCCGCATACATTTCGTTTGGATTTGGGGCATGCAGAATGCTGTTGGAGAACAAAAGAGAATTGATGTGCCTCATTCTGTAACTCAAATTAAACATCGCCCATTCGTGCCAGATTTCGGTGGCGTCTTCTAGTGGGAAGAGGTGGTGAATTCTGTCGATGCAATTTGTTTGGAATTTTGATTGGATGTCTACCATGTTGATGCCTCCATCTTTGACAGGAGGAAGAGTTTTGCTTCTTTGGAGTTGTTCAAATGGCGAAGGATGCTAGAGGAAACCGAACAAGATTTTGTTGAGTTCTTTGAGGTGTTGTTGTGTTGGCATCAGCACTCTACTCAGATGCACAGTAACGGGTACCATGAGAGTGTTGATGATGGAGATTTTTCCTTAGAGAGAGAGTCTTCGTGGTTTGTGGATGCTGGCGATCGTCTGAGTTTTCTTGATGGCGGTCTGCCAGTTCATTTTGTCAAGTTCTGTTTTGTTTGTTCCCAGCCAGATGCCCAGGATCTTGACGTTCAAGATCGCAGCTTCTGGAAAGAGTTGCTGAGATTTTTGGTCCAGATCAGGTTTTGACGCCAGGATCTGGGTCTTTCCCTGGTTCACTTTCTGGCCGGACATCGTCTGGTAAATGGCTAGTTCTCTGTTGATTGCTTTAAGAGATGGAATGTCTCTTGTTATGAATGTAGTGTCGTCCGCATATTGCTGAATTTTGATTGTCAGCTTGGAAAAGTGAAAACCGTTTATAAGATGGTTTTTCTCTATGCGACGGGTAAGCACGTCAGCACAGATTATGAAATAGAGCATGCTGAGGGGGCAACCTTGTCGAATGCTCTTTTGACATTTATTCGTTTTTTTAAGGCTCCATTGATTTCTATCTTGCTTTTTGTTTTGTTGTAAACCAAAGACAGGTGATTCATCATTATTGGTTTTACGCCGAGTTTCTTCAAGATACCATGAGAAAGGAGTGACTAACTCTATCGAATGCTTTTTCAAAGTCAGTTATCATGATGTACAAGTCCCTGGATTTAAAACCGAATTGCAATGCGAAAACAAATTAGGGCAGGCCTAACAAGCAACTCTCTCTCAATTCTCAGGAAGAACTTGCTGATCTATCTTTTGACTTTAAGTTGCGGCTTGAATTTTCTGGAAAAAAGCTGCACACTTTTGGGTTGAAGATTAGAGTGGAATATCCATCATTATCTAACTCATCAGTAACCGCACTTCTGCCGTTTGTATCAACGTATCTGTGCGAGTCAACGTTTCCAACGTTGACGCAATCAAACAGAATAGGCCTATTGTTCCGGCCGAAGCAACAATAAAACTGCTTTTCAGCATTAGTCTAATAAACATTGAGCCACGGTTGGCCTGCTTAGTGGCAGAAAGCAGTTGCACCCATCACACAGAATAAATATGTTTGATTTTTTGTTTTGTTTCCAGTAGGCTACGTGTAAAGTGGTTGGCTTTGAGTAGCCTACCGGTTGCTTTTTTTTTAGTTTCTGTTCGAGTTAAGCTTTTTAATAAATATCGCCAATGTATGTTCCGCACTGTTTATCATTTTAATCGTGAAGGGTCAAGAAAATTTCTAGGAGATTAAAAGGGTTCCCGAGCAAAAAAGTTTGGGAAGCCCTGGTCTAAACAATGCCTTGTAATAAACAAATGCATGCTTGAACGATGTAACATCTTTGTTGTTTTATTTGAAACTAGTTTCTTATCGCATTAAATGCATTTCTGAAGTGTCCCACTCCTCCCTTAGGTTAAAGGGATACTAAGAGAGGTCATGAAGAACTACAACTACACCTACAGTCTTCAAGTTTTGAAGACTCTCGGTCAATACAAAAGGTGTATCAAGAAAAATTCATTTTATTTAAAAAAATCAATACTTTTTTTCTAAAATCTAAACCTTCATATCATTTGGCTAGGCTAACACACACAACACATTTCATTTAAAGTCTATAATTGATACTGCTGTGAGTGTTAGCCTAACCAAATCATTTTATGGTTAAGACTTAGAAAAAAAAACAACTATTGGCTTGTTTTCTTGGTGATTGCTTCTACAGTATATTGGTAGATCGCCCATTTGAGGAAGTGTCTTAGCACCAGATCGCTTTTTCCAGTTAGTTGTTTCCACTTTTCATTCAATTTATTTACTAACATTTCAAACCGATGTTTCAACGATTTCAATAACAAAAGTCCAATGTTTTGAACTTTTCTGTCGATCTTGCTTGATTGAATTTTTATACTCGCACTGAAAAAGCTTCTGATAGGTTATTTCTGGCAGTTTTGCATGCTTGTAGAGGCTGTGCACCGCTTACGTAAGGCCGGTTGCTGGAGTTGAAAGAATAAAGTTTCACCTTGTTGAGGTATTGTTAGTTGTGATTTACATCACCACCTTATTGCCGCTACTTCTATAAAAATTTCATGTAACATGATTTCAAACAGTTTATGATTTTAAAGTAAATGTTCAAGTGAATCATTTGATTCAGTTTTAGACATTAGAAGGTTTTGTAAAACTTCCACATAGCACAGGAAATATTTAGCATTTAAGTGACCTCAATTAATTAAACAAGGAAGCTTCCACCTAAGTCAATGTTTACAAACTCATATTATGTCATTATGCTTAATGAAGCAATTAACTTTGCAGCATGGAGTTGAATTGCCAGTCGAAATTTAAACAAAACCAAATATAAATTATGGAGAGGTAGTTGGAGAGCGACATTTAAGGCTCCAATTTTCCACCAACTTGTGCTATTACCCAGACAAAAATTTAACATTGAATTGAATGGTTGAATTTGTCGTTAAATTGGTTGAATTAAAAAAACGATTGGTTTATTGTCTGAGTACAAAAGTGTGGACCAACTCCATCGTATTTAAACACCGAACCAACGTTAATATACCCAACGCTGTGATTCACCCACTTCTGCGTACACAATGGTTTCTGCTTTACGGGCACGGACATTTATTGGCTCTAGCGGTGTCCCAAGATCCGTGCAACCTTGCACAACCATATTCTTACAGACAAAGAAAACTATCAGCATGAAAAGTAAATGCATTATCCACAAACAAAGATTCTTATGTTTCTGTAATTGTAAATATTTATAATTTTTATAAAATATGAAAAGAAACGAAAACAGATATAATGCAATTTGCATTTGTACACAATCCAACGATTACATTTTATTCAAATTCATTGCGGTTGAGTTGGTCTACTTTTGTTTTTGCTATTTCTGCAATCTGAATGTTTTCGAATGAATCTCGCTACCTGAAAGTTTCCTTGCTAATGAATTCCCGGCTGAAATAAAAGCCTCAATAATACTTCACATATTTTTCATACTATTTATCAAGAAAAATTTTCATTGCAATATGAACTTTCTCAAAATATGCTGTCAATACGAATAGCGCAGGACAACTCACTGATGAGATAACAATTACAAAGTACATACGTCAAAACGGAAGGAGTACTGCAAACGTTCTCCAATTTGTACAACTTTAGTTCTAATTCTCATAATGCAACAATGTAAGATATGAAGTAAATTGTTTAATCAGGTCGTGAATTCTTCCTTCATCAGATATCATTTTCTATTAAAAAAAATTTACTTTTCAAAAACTGAGCTGAGAAGTTGGACAACATAACTTTTATTCGTTTCTCGGCAGCCGATTTGTAGCAAGAATTGACAGCGATAGACACTTGTTTCGCCCATAAGGCTGGGCTCATCAGTATCGCACCGTATTCTGCCACAAATTTATTCGACCACCGCTTTACCAGTCAGTTTAACTCTTATCTTTGTGGAAACAAAGAAAGAGCCAACAAAACCAGCAGGCGCCAGGGCAGAGGACATTGTGAAGAAAGGGGCGTTCTTCCCGGCTATCAGCACAAGGCTGAGCACTCACTAGTACAGCGAGCAGCTGCGATTCGCCAACCATAATTTGTGTAGCTTGTGTAGCTTCCACGCTAAGCCATTCAGACCATCCAATCAACAATATGTTTCTCGGCAGCCGATTTGTAGCAAGAATTGACAGCGATAGACACGTGTTTCGCCCATAAGGCTGGGCTCATCAGTATCGCACCGTATTCTGCCACAAATTTATTCGACCACCGCTTTACCAGTCAGTTTAACTCTTATCTTTGTGGAAACAAAGAAAGAGCCAACAAAACCAGCAGGCCCCAGGGCAGAGGACATTGTGAAGAAAGGGGCGTTCTTCCCGGCTATCAGCACAAGGCTGAGCACTCACTAGTACAGCGAGCAGCTGCGATTCGCCAACCATAACGGTGTAGCTTCCACGCTAAGCCATTCAGACCATCCAATCAACAATTTTCTCGGCAGCCGATTTGTAGCAAGAATTGACAGCGATAGACACGTGTTTCGCCCATAAGGCTGGGCTCATCAGTATCGCACCGTATTCTGCCACAAATTTATTCGACCACCGCTTTACCAGTCAGTTTAACTCTTATCTTTGTGGAAACAAAGAAAGAGCCAACAAAACCAGCAGGCGCCAGGGCAGAGGACATTGTGAAGAAAGGGGCGTTCTTCCCGGCTATCAGCACAAGGCTGAGCACTCACTAGTACAGCGAGCAGCTGCGATTCGCCAACCATAACGGTGTAGCTTCCACGCTAAGCCATTCAGACCATCCAATCAACAATAAAAGCATATCCAATCCTTAAACAAAATCTTATACAATTTTCTATGGTATCCATCTCCAATTGAGCAATTAAGCAGAACAAAAATCATTGCAGAAGTTAAAAACGGAGGATTAAGAATGATTGACATAGAAACAAAATTTCAAACCAGTAGAGCTGACACAATTAGACACCTGTCCACACTCGATAAAGCTACAGAACTATGGCATGAGTGGGCAAAGTACAATCTAAACTATAAAATAAGGCACATCAACCAAAAATTATATAACCTAAGTGAACCACACTCTGATTGCCCAAATTCGTTTTATTCTGATATTTTCCGCACTTTTCTCCAACTCCGAAAACACAATCTTGACTGGACTGATACATCATATAATACAATATACACAACCCTAAAAACACAAAAAGAAACTAAAACTGAAATTAAGAGCCAAAACAATGAACCAATAAGCTGGTCAGAAACGCTCCTTATGAAGAAAAATATCAAACCATACTTTTCAAACTCTGACATATCGCTCTGCTATCGAATAGCACATTCAGCTTTTAAATGGGGCGATTTTTACAAACAATCTAACTCATGGCGTTGCAGCCAGAACAAAATTACTCAGTGCAAATTTTGCAAAATGGCTGTCGACAATATAAAACACCTGTTAACTGAATGTACCTTCACGAAATCAATTTGGAAAAAAATAGAAAAGCTATATCATTCAATAACAAAACAAAAGATTAAGCTTACAACTGATATAATCCTATACAACCATTTTCCAAACAGACAGGCAGACAACCTACTGATTCTGCTGATCCTAAATACAGTTAAGAGTACCATAATTAAAAAGAAAATTTCACTAGACATTGGAGATAAATATATGTGGGACAACAAAAAATTTACCAAAACAACCCTCTGGGTTATTAAAACAAAAATTAAAGAATATCTTCAAAGTGACACCTCTGTAATACCGACGCCCCTTACAAACTCCCCACACTGTAGCATAAGTCGAACATGACAACCAAGAACCCACTGTTCTCGAAAGAATTCTGCTATTAATTGTTATCATTTGCAGTGTATGTACCTGACTTGTGAATTTTATGAAATGCGCCATAGTAAATGATACTTATTCACACATACCATCTGCATGTAGCATCATTGCACTACAAGAGAGCAATGAGGCAACATGCAGATCCTTCTTCGTTTATGCAATTGCATGCATTACATTATATTCCTACTTATTGATTTGTTTATTTTTGGCTACAAATGTGCGTTGTGGGACGCACAGTAACATAGACACTTTTATTGTGACTGGTAATGTGTTACCTACCTGCCTGCGCAATGCATCTGATTTAATGTCGAACACAACAACGCCTTTTGGCATATGCATGATAAGAATATGTTTTGGGCTACTATTGTATGAACGTACTTGTTAGATGACCGTTATTGTGGAGATAAAACACTAGCCTCAAACATAAAAGTGATATCATAGCTACAATGAATTTCCAAATCTATCGCATGCCTTTGATCTCTTATTACAGGTATAACTTATACTGTGCAACAGATTGGTATCAGTGATATGATTGCATTCACCAATTGCTTCTTTTGTATTGTTTACTGTACAACTGTTTTTACTTTTCAATAATAAAAAAAAAAAAAAAAAAACTAGCCTTATGGGCGAAACACGTGTCTATCGCTGTCAATTCTTGCTACAAATCGGCTGCCGAGAAACATATTGTTGATTGGATGGTCTGAATGGCTTAGCGTGGAAGCTACACCGTTATGGTTGGCGAATCGCAGCTGCTCGCTGTACTAGTGAGTGCTCAGCCTTGTGCTGATAGCCGGGAAGAACGCCCCTTTCTTCACAATGTCCTCTGCCCTGGCGCCTGCTGGTTTTGTTGGCTCTTTCTTTGTTTCCACAAAGATAAGAGTTAAACTGACTGGTAAAGCGGTGGTCGAATAAATTTGTGGCAGAATACGGTGCGATACTGATGAGCCCAGCCTCATGGGAGAACTGCACTGATGAGACCGGGAGGTCGAAACGGTGTGCACTGTCTGCAGACGGGAGGTCGAAACGGTGTGCACTGTCTTAGGATACAAAACTGAGGAGACTAAAGAAAGAATTTAAAGAAAAAGTGAAGAGATTAGTAAGTGAGCCAGATGATTTAGTTGTTATTGCGAAAGTGCTGAAATAAATAAAGAAAAGGCTACAAAGAAAGCTTAAAGTTAGATTCAGATCACCGTTCTGTCGTGCGGATGCTTAGTTCCAAATCTCAGTCAAGAAAAGAAAGAATTTAAAGAAAAAGTGAGTTGTTCTGAAAACCCTCCCTTTTTTTTTATCCCCACCCCAATCAAACCCTGGGATCTGCAATTCCAGCCCGGGCTTGGTATCCCTATCTTTTCCCCCGAAGAACAAGGTTTAAGAAGAAAAGGAAAAACATTTCACAAGAAAGGAATCATATAAAACTGTAATTATTTATGTCGTGTTAATTGTATACTACAGTAATTGCTATATGTTCATTATTTAACCTAAATTTAGCTTTATCGAGTTTTAAATTAATTCCTAGCCTATTTTTCCATTTCACTTTGTTGTTTCATTTTTAACCTTAATTCTAATCAGTTAGTATCTTGCTACTTAAATTAATTAATTCGTAGACTTGTGCCTCTATTGCAATAATAAATCCATCCGAAAATCCTTTTTTACCCAATTTAAACACCCTTGTTCAGTTAATTTTCGAAATCTCGGCATTCAAACTCCTGCATTGGTAATCTAGTGTTGCCAGTTGTCTGCCAAATCTTCCTTTTCTTGCATCTGAAACACGCATCTTCCATAACTTCCTTTCTCCTTGAAGTGTTCACTTGAATCATAACCTTATCTTGTTAATATTCTATACCGTATAATTTGAACAATAATCCTCTCTTTATCTTTAAAGTCTTTTGAACAATTATTTATATCGATCCTAACTAATCGTACTTCAAATCAAAGGGTCACCCTATTTGTTGGTTTAAGTTTTCAATTGTGACGTCACAATTGACTTTTTAGTCAATTGTTCTCAAAGCATTTTTTAACCTCCTAGCTCATCAAACTTATTTGCAGTACCGTAATTAACTGATATTCAAAGCCTAATTCTAATTGCATTTAGTAACGTTGAGTCTATGTAAAAAAAAAATAATTATCAAATTTTAAGTAGTAACCTCTGATTCAACCCTCTTGTAATCCGCCAGTAGTTCTTTGTTTTTGTAATCCGTTACTTTCAATTTCTAAACTTTGAGCTGTCGCTGTAAATTCCGAAACATCTTAAACTTAACCAACTTTTTATATATTATATTTATACATTTTCTACTGAATATGTCACGCCATTTAAGTCGCACAGGTTCAAAGACTTTTCAAGATAACCTGGCCGGTGTTGATTTTACCTCCCCGTCTGCTGAGTCCACTAGTTTAGGCTGGCCGACGAGGAAGCAGGTTCCTGTGAGTGGGCACTCAGTCCCACTCAACCCAGATGGTGAAGCCTCACCGGTAGACTCTATTGCTTTCACGAACTCGTTGCTTCGTCGTGGCGACGAGTGTCCGATCCGTGATCCCACACCACACAGTGGCTTACCTGTCGCATGCCACGAGTCAGCTCCACTATATCTGAGGTCGAATAGACTGCAGTCCGTCTGCCCTATTCGCCTCACCCTCCCCAATCTATTCCCCCTTCTCTGTCCTTTCTCCACTTGCAGGAGGGCATCTCGACCTTACCGAGATGTGCAGGCGTATCAGGACCATATGCGAGCATTCCATGGTTCGCGCGCCGAGTTCCTGATCACCTGTAGCAGGTGCTGCCGTGTTCTCCCTCGAGCTTACAAGCTGGATGGGGCCTTAGAGCACTGGCGATCCTGCCCCAAGGGCCTTCAATTGCCAACCTGCCTTCCCTGGCCGAGAAATGACCCGACGCCGTCGGAGAGCCAAACAAGGCCCCCTATGATGACCAAGCCTGGGCCTTCCTACGCCTCTGTTGTTAGGCATGAAAGGCGCCGGCCCTCGACTGCAGGCGCATCGGTCGAGGGGTCATCCCTTCCTTCCTCTTCCTCTGTCATCCGCTCTCAAGTCTTCTGGCGCCAAGACCTGAAAAGCACTTCCACTTTGCCCCCCCCACCTGACTTTATACCAGAACTTTTCCGTACTGTTCTATCCCATTCAGGCAAGACTTCGCTCAGCCCAGCTGATGCTGACAGCTTGCCTGATCTAGATGTGCTGTTTCTTCCTCGCCTGTCTTCGGCCGGACCTGGGTCGGAAAGTGGGGACTCTTCCGACTCGTCCGACTCGTCGAACAGCAAATCTCTTTCCTCTTCCTCCACTTCCTCGCCTGATAGCCCAACCACGAACGGTTACGGCCCTACTGTCAGTGCGAATCCTTTTCTATATGCACCTCTACGCAAGCCGACCTCCACCGGAGCCGTGGCAGTGGACTCGCTCGGTTTATCCAAGCCGGCTTCGCGCCCATCTTCTCTGCCTCGGACGGCTACCACCGGAGCTGAAGCTGGGGACTCAATCAGCTCTTCCAAGCCGCCCATGCAGACCTCTTCTTCCAAGTCTCTCCAACACTACCCATCTCACTCCTCCTTATCTTTTAATTCTGTTTCCATCTGCCCTATACAATCCTGTACCTCGACGCTGTCTGCCGAAGCCCGACCCTTTACCCCACCTACCCAAACCACCCACAATGAATTCCATTCCACTATGTCTTCCCAAACCTTGACTCGACCCCGAAGCGACACCATGGCATGCAACCAAGCCATGCATGACCCCGGACTCCCACAGACTACCCCAGGGATGTCCATCACACCCAACACTCAACGATCCATCCAAGACCCTGTTGAACCGGTCAGGGAAAGTAAGACGAAGAGCTCCAGGCGGGCTCTTTGCAGTTTAGTGAACCTTACTTTAGCGGGTGGCATAAATTTCGACCAGTTCTGCATTGAATTGGAAGAGTGGACCGCTGGCACTTCGCCGCCCAAGAGGACACGTCCTCGCAAACCACGCTTCAATCGTGGCGCCCGGGCTCGCGCGGCTCGCCGTCGTTCGAACGGGGGTTCTCCTCGGTCGGACGGCGGGGGTTCGCGCGGGAACGGAGCCCGATATCGTAGGGGAGTGGAGTTGCGAGCCGCCTTCTCGCGGGATGCGAAGGGAACGGTCCGTCGGATCGTTGAAGGAAAAAACTGCGACCTTCACTGCGAAATTCCCCCTCAAGAAATTGAGGAGAGATTTCGACGTGACATGGCCGCTCCTAAAGCTGGGAGTTGCTCGCAGATGCCTGAGTGGATGAACGCCCACCGTTACGAGTATGGCAATGTAAACCTCTCCCTCATCGATGACGGTGAAGGTCCCATTACGGCCCGGGAGGTGGAGGCGGTCCTCCAGTCGCTTGATGTCGGTTCCGCCCCTGGTTCTGACGGATTGTCCTACGGTTTCTGGAAGACCCTGGACCCAAGAGGGGGACTCTTGGCCAGCCTTTTCGAGACCTGCCGGATCAACCGTCGTGTACCGGACCAGTGGAGAACCAGCAGGATCACACTCATATGCAAAGACCCTGAGGGTGATCTGCACGACGTCAGCAACTGGCGGCCCATCTCCATCTGCCGAAACATATATAAGATTTACGCCGCCGTATTGGCCCGACGCCTGCAGCGATGGGCGGTGGAGGGGAATGTTATCAGCCGAGAGCAAAAGGGATTCATGCCCACGGAGGGCGTTTACGAGCATGTGTTCATGCTCGACACCATCCTCTCGGATGCACAGTCACGCAAAAGGCCTGTGTCGGTTGCGTTTCTGGACATTCGAAACGCCTTTGGCAGTGTCCGGCACGAATGCATAGCCGAGGTCCTGCGTCATTTCGACGCCCCCACAGACCTTATTGAGTGCATTTCCGACATATACGTCGCTAACACCTGCACCGTCCGCTGCGGCAATGGTGAAACCGACCGTATCCCTGTGGGGCGGGGAGTCCGTCAGGGCTGCCCGTTGTCTGGGCTGCTATTCAATTTGGTCATCGAGGTGCTCCTCAGGGGCGTCCGTGACAAAACGGATTGCGGCTACAACCTTCCTGCTAAAGAAGACGTCAAAGTACGTTGTATGGCATATGCGGACGACATCTGTCTCGTTTCTTCCGATCGCGAGCAGATGATCTCCCTCTTATCTACTACTGATCCCTTCTCTTCCTGGTCCGGGCTACGGTTCAACCCACGCAAGTGTGGCACCTTATCCTATAGGAAGGCGTCGGCGTCTCGTCTGCGGGTCGACCCGGAACCTTTCTCCCTAGCCGGGGAGGAAATCCGAGTCATCCCCAAAGGCGAAACGTACAAATATCTTGGCGCTCGAACCGGTTACGCCTCGGATGCGTCCCTTACCCAACCTTTCATCTCCACCCTGGAGAAACACATTTCCTCTTTAATGAAATCTTTCCTTACTCCAAGCCAGAAACTTCTGGCACTTAATTCTATCATTCTTCCGTCCGCGTCATACCATCTGCGAGTGCGGCGCTTCAGACAGTATGAGCTTCTGAAGCTCGATCGACTGGTATTGCAGTGTTTGAAGGTGGCGTGGCGTCTTCCCAGGTGGGCGTGCAGCGCTTTCTTTTACTGTAAGCCTGCATTGGGGGGCTTTGGTGTGTTGAATCTGTGTCGCGAAAGCGACACGCTTTTGATAGCCCAGGCCTTCAAGATGCTGACGTCTCCTGACGACCGTGTCTCTGCCATCGCTTTCGGGCAGCTTAGGCGTTGTGCCAGTCTGAGGTTCGGCACTCCAGATCCTACCCCGTGCCAGCTAGCCAGTTACTTGAATAAGGACCCCCCACCTGAAGGTGCCCGTTCTCGACCGTGCCCAACAGGCGAAAGCTTGTGGGGCCGCGTCCCGGCGGCTACCCGTCGTCTAAATGTACGTTGGTCCGCACGCCCGGATGGCGGTCTCGAGTTGACCGCGGGGAGCTCCAAAATCACCCCTCCCCTAAGAAAAAAAGTGGTTCCGACCCTCCACCAACACAATGACTTGTGGTGGAGGAGACAGTGGGAATCCAAACCTGACCAAGGCAAGACAGTCAGTGCCCACTGTCTGTCCGGATTTTCGAATTCTTGGACTCGGCGACCGGAGCTCCTGGATCACGCGAACCGTGCATTTGCTTATAAAGCCCGCCTAAACCTACTTCCCTTGAAATCAAAACCAAGCCATGGCCACCCATATAAACCTGCCATATGTCGCGCGTGTGGGAAAGCGGAAGAGACTCTCCCTCATATATTGAATCACTGCCCTACCGTGATGCCTGTTGTCACGGAACGACACAATTCGGTATTGTGGGAGATCGTGAAGCATGTACCTGCCGAATGGCAACCCTTGCTTACCATAGATAGTACGGTTCCACAACACGTGGAAGCGGGCGGTGCTGATCTGCGCCCTGACATTGTCCTGCAACGCCCTGACGGTGTCACGGTTGTATGTGACGTCACTTGCCCGTTCGATTACGGCGCGGATTCCCTTCGAAAAGCCGCCGACAGGAAACACGACAAGTACGGCGAGTTATGTGTAAACATATTGGAAGACAGGAAGCGCCTTTGCAGGGACGTCCTGTCACTTCCGTTCGTCGTAGGCTTCCTCGGGAGCTATGCTCCGTTGAGCTCTCGGGCTTTGACGGCCTTGGGTGTTCCTGCTCGTGGGGTAGCAGAGGTGGCTAGAAAAGTGGCCTCCCTCTCAATCGAAGGTTCCCTCCGTGTCTGGAAAGCTTGGAACGCCGGGCTCACTCGTGGAGGGGCTACGTCATAGAAAAGACGATTCCAGCGATCAGAAGCTCAATTCCCCAACAGCAGAAGCTCTGCAGTAAGCATCCGAGCGCGCAAGACAGCAAACCTCAAAACCCGCCAGTAATTGTGTGACGTCATAGTATGTTAAATCCATTGTTTCATTATCAATTTACCTGTAAACAATTGTCGTTTCATCAGCATGCTGCAGCTCAATGAAGAATACAAACATCATCAATAAAATAAAATAGCAATATATGAATTAAGTATATATTGCATATCGTGAATGGACTCATATCATCATCAATGACGTAATATCATTAACAACACTGGATCTGTATTTTCATATTTCAATATTTTAGATTATCACACACTACCTTCTCCCGATATGCTGCTCTTTCCCGCTCGGATCAACCTCGCGTTGCTTTTAACACTTTGCTCCTCAAAGGGAGGCCAGATTTGGCCCCCCCCTCATATTTTCTTTAATTATTTGAAGCACAGTAACGCCATGCACTTGGTTTTTCTTGACTTTTCCTAAAATTGCCAGGCGGATCTGATGATATTAAATTTGATGCTAAAAGTTGTGTAGTTTTCTTGTAAATTCAAGATTTTGGTGAATTTTTGCTATTTCTAGCTAACTTCCAGCAAAGCGTGAAATGGATTACATTGCGATGACAAGCCATAAGCTCATAATTGCTTCGTGTATCGATATGCGCGAGCAGAGAGAAGCATCCTCTTGCTTTCTTTTGTTTGGTTTGACCTCAATAATACAAAGCGCGTTATTTCTTATGCTACAAAGAAAAGCCAGTGATCGCAAAGCTGTTAATTAGAAGCAATAAAAGCAAGCTTTTTTGCGTTATCAGCTCTACAAAGAAGAATAGCAATCCACGATCAAAATAGTAGGCTATGGAGGCCACAAACTATTCAAAACAGTTGTTTCAAGCAGATAATATTCATTGACGAATAAAAAACGTTACAATAAGAAATCTTCTCTTGGATAAAGACACGAAAACCTGGTTTCGAAATAAACGTTCTATGGAAATGCTCTCATTGACAAAACTTGCAATTGAGGAAATGTATCACTGCAAATGCTTTTGGGAGAAGCCAGAGAAATAGCGTTTTTGCAAACAGTAATTGTGAGATACACTCAAAATTATGAGATAGGCTCCATTTACACGTAGCAGCTAACTCGATGGCGTCCCTTCACTGCTTTATGTCGCCTACTTGTTGTTATGTCCTGTATTTTTGTTTCACAGTGCACTGTGTTTTGTTCCAAAGAGCGCAAAATAAAGATGATAATGCCTCATCTACATTACAAAATATTTTGTAATGTAGACCTACAAACAAAATGTACAATGTACACAATGTACATTACAAAATATTTTGTACTGTAGACGAGGCATAAATTTAGGCGTCACATAAGACAAACAACAAATCAGCTTTCTTCATCATTGATTCAACATCTGAATACGTTGCGCCAATGTATAAGAGGCCGGCTATTGTGAAGACCCGCCATTTATAAACGATCCGATTATACCAAAAGTGGGACAAACTAGTGGATCAAAGAATGAATAAATAATGCTGAGAAAACTAAATCTAAGTGACGAACAATACCGATGTCTTCATTTATCTTGGAAAAATGCTGCCTAAACTTATCAACAAAAAATACAGTAAATAACGGCAAGGATCCCGAAAGCAGAATTTGCTCGACTTTGGCATGAATTTAGTCAGACATCTACAGTAATAATTCCACACATACAATAACGGGCTCTCAACTGCTGTAAGATACATAATAATCAACCTGGTTCTGGGCGATTTGTGTAACAGTTTAGGGGAAGACACTACTTGAAATGATGCACCACACAAAAGATTTTCAATGAAGACTGAGTCTAAAAACCGATGTGGATAGTGCTGCACAATAACTTCAAGTTTAGGACAGAAGAGGCACAAAATATCACGATAAAAATAAAGACCTTGTGGGAAATTTTCAAGAATCATAACACGATGCAAATAACATAAACGCTTAGTTTGCATGCTGCTCTAAGCTGGCCGGCAACCACAAAGGTAGACAATAGCCTACAGGCAGTTTATAATTCGATAACAGCGCAATAAACATTATAAATACGTAAACCGACAATTTTCTTTTACAAACGTTTTACGTCTAATAGTAAATTTTCCCCCAACAATTTTTTGTGAAGCACTTGCAAACCACGGTTTTGTAAAATAATTCATCATTATTATTTTTTACTTCTCGGATATTGTAAAACGTCATCAGCAAAATCACAAAAAAAATTTCATTACTTCAATGTAGTAGGCCTAAGAATTTTTTATAGAATTGTAGCCACGTTGTTTCAACAAAGAAGCCATTTTTTAGCAATGTAAAGTTATAGAAAATAATTTGCAATCATGCAAATGGTTGGAAAGAATCTAGGAAGTCTTCTCACAATCTGGCACAAAATGATTATGTTTATTGTATCTCAGTAAAATGTTTTTTTTTGGCCAGAAACATAATCACTGCCTTGCTGACGTTGTCGCTTTTACGCGTATTTTTAGTGCTTCAAACAATAAGGACCCAGTCAGCAATCCAGTCCTTTTACATTGATTCAACATTTGTAAACATTAAATTTATGTAGATTTGCTGACTGTGGGTTATTTCACATTTCCTTTGTTTACGCATGTTCCTCAATTCGCTGTTGCATTATTTCGACGCTGGCTGACTAAAAATGTATTTTCAAATTGATTGACACAATCTTCAATAAACAGTGAGCTTCGAACTTAGCTTTGTTGATGTAAATGCTGTATTTTTTGTGGATGTAATTTATGAGTCATGTTTATAAACACCCGTAAGCGAAATGACTTATGATGTAGCCTGCATGATATTTGTGTTGCGACTTGACACAAATTCACAATTTCAAAAGCACCTAATTTGAACTTAGAAATTTCAGATTATTTCAACAACTTGTTCAATTGTCTTCTCTCTACTAAAAATATTCATTCTACAAACTCAATTGTTGACCTAAAATACACAAACGAAGATGTAAACAGCTATTCAAGCAGGCTAAGGTGTTACTTATGAGAAATTTGGTTCCATAAAACTAGAAGCTAGCCACGAGTTTCGGAATGCATTAGTTTAGGATAAAAATGTAAGACAACAAACGCAGTTTTGTTTTTTTCAAATTCGTGTAACAATATTACTCTGATTGTAACTATTTTAGAATCAGTGAGTAGCTTACAATAAGATTTGCTCGCAAGTCGTAAATTCTAATCAATGCAATGATTCGGCACACCGCACACACACTTCGTGCGTTCGATCGAGCTCTTTGTTATTTAGAAGTTTGCATGAAATCGGATTAGCACGGTTAATTAAAGGCGGCAAGTTAAATCAAAATTGTCGTTTTTGGGTACCTTTGCAAAAATTGAAATATCAAGTTTAACATATAAAATTTTAAAATAATGAGTTTTCAAACTTATAGACCAATGATTTGCTTTCACACCAGTGCAACTTCTGTTGAAATAGCATCAGCGGATAACTCGTAACAGCTGATTGAATTTGATCCAAAAACGGCCCCCCCTTGAGCAGTTAACTTCCAAAAAAACGTTGAAAAGCAAAGGGTTAACTCATCGATAATCATGATTTCCCGATCAACTCGATGCAACCTCCAAAGTTTCATCCCACTATTATATATTTTTCCTGGTAACGTAGCCTAGTCATATCTACGCTTCGATCGCTAGTCCCCCCGACCCATCTGGGCGAACCTGCCTCAACGTCTGGCCAGTGCACATCCGTGCTCGTTGGTTCAACGTCAACACTTTTTCGGTAGGTAAAGCATACAATATATTCCCACTTACCATCTTTTTTTTTACACCAATTAATTGAGCCTTTGCTCCAAATTTTTAATAATTTTCGTCTCCCACGAGTATTCAAATCGTCCTTGTAGCTAAGCTTCTCTTCCTCGTGGGAGACCCCAAAGTTTATCCGCTCTGCCTACGGGCAGACCGGGTATAGGAGTCAAACGTACCTGTGTTACGGTCACGTGATGGAGACGTGGGCGCTGCCTGGCTTTATAAAACTTCTGTCGCCCGGCCCGTCGTGAGCTGACCTTTTTGCGTTTGCAGAAAGCAAATCCCGTCTCCCTGGCCCGTTCCGCCATTCTAACTTTTGCGGACGAGTCGCACAAAAATCTCGATCCACACTTTCCTTCCACAGGTACCTAGACTCCCCAGCCTGGCCCCCGCGACCTAAGCTGGTGGATTTCCCTTCCGGGTGCATCGCCACCCCATAATCACGCCGCTCCCCGCCTCCACGGGGCGTGGCAGGCCGGTTCTTTAAAGTCTCTGACCTGGCTATGTTTATTGTGTTCTTCTCGCCGTGTCAATTATTTTGTACTCGTGCGTCGTTGACCAAAATAAAACAGTTCATCATCAAAATTAGTATAGTAAAAGGAGATATATATGTATGATCTTTGTGTTTTGTCTAGTTTAGCCTAGGATAGTAAATATATAGAAGTGAAGAGAGTAGCCTACGTCAGCTGGATCAGTGGACTCTGCCTTAGGCTCCACTGATCTAGAGTGTTTACTTATATTTTGCTTTTTTTTCCTTTTTGAGGCAATCAGCTGGCTTCTTTTCCCTGAGGCTTTCTGCTGATTTCTTCAAAAAGGAAAAACTTTTATTTTGTTGTTGTGAAAAGGAAAGAAACGCCTTAAGCGGTTTCTTTCGAAAAGGTTGGCAGTTTTTTTGTAACTAATTAGAGCGCCAGCAGCGTTCTCACTGCCAACGTGGCAAAACCTGCAAGTGCTAGTTTATAATACTACAAACTGTTTAACCTTTGCTTTAAAAATTTTAACAAATACTCGTACACACAATTGTGATCTGAGAATTAAAGCAGTAGGCTATAGTAGCTCGAAACAATGATACCAAGCGAGCCATACAACTTCCAAAGAAGACTGATAGTGAAAGCTGAATGCCAAGGTTGGCTGAGCATAGACAATTTTATTAGCTTCTTCATGGAAGATGGCTTTCTAAGAAAATATTCTAAAGGACTTGAAGGAGTGCGCACGTTGAACCTAAAAGAACACCAATTTGTGATTACACACACTAAAGAGGAAAAAGAAAACCTGGAACAACTAGCAAAAGACCACCAAACTCCCACTGCTTACCAATTCCAAGGAACTACAATAACAATCACAGCGTGGAAGCCAAAACCACCCTGTGACATTATCACACTGTATCCAGTTCCAGTAGAGTGGCCGGTAGAACTTTCAAGAGACATTGCGAACGACTGTAAGTGGGGAAAACCCGAAAAAATCTTCTTTGGGAGATTTAAAAAGTTCCCAAACATAAAAAACGAATATGTTCATATCCACCTGAGGGATATAAACCTGGAAAACATCCCAGACAAAATCAAAGTACACGGTATATGGATATATATAACAAAGCCAGGAGAGGAGCATCTCCCCCTGTGTAGAATATGTAAAAAGCGAGGTCATTGGGCAGCAGATTGCGCCCAGTGCGATATATGCAAAAAGAAGGGGCACACAACCCAACAATGCCGAACGACACAAAAAATGAACAATACACCCCAACGTCATCTTTGTCGCTTCTGCAAAGGACTGGACCACCTCGATGCAACATGTCCCATGAGAATATTGTGTGGGTATTGCCAACACCGAGGACATCAAGGTACGGAATGCCCAAAACGTGCCCTCCTAACTCAACAAAGAAACGCCGAAACAGAAAGTGGTACTACAAGCCCTAACACAGAAGGACTATCCTCAGATAGAGAGTCCACTGACATAGCATCAAACCCATGGGAAAAGAAAAGCACACGAAGGAAAAAAAAGAAAAAGAAAAAGAAAACAACACACAATCAACAAAGACACCCGATATCTAAAACAAGAAATGCACCTGAAAGTCACCATTCACCAACATCCACCTACATCAGACCTAATAAGCGACCTCTTGAAGATAGTCCGCCCTTAGAAAACAAGACCCAAAAAATAGATCCAAACTACTCAAAAAACTCATCCTCCGATTCAGAACAAAGCATAATGCCTCTGATGATTGACACATCATCCCAGAATCAGACAGATGAAAACCCTCTCACGCCATCAGAAAACGATGAAAAATCTACCCTTGAACCAAACAAAGAAGAAGAGCTGCCAAGAGACAACGAAAATACTTACTAACTATAATATTTAAAACAAATCTTTATTGAATCCTTTTATCGCGTAAAAACCGAAAAAAACAAAAGGTAGCCTAATAATAATCATAGTGTTAAATAGCCTATAATATAGCCTAATGTGATTGTGCATCATACTTTTGACACCTAGTGAAATGCTTTCTGAGGCAGAGAGTCAAACTTGTCACATGCAAGTTAAAAAGCTTAAAATTTGCTCAATCAATATAAATGGAATTTCCAAAAAATTTACCAACATTATAAAATTCTTTAAGCTTCATAGACTCTCTGCCTTAGCTATTCAGGAAACTCATCGACTTTTACCTAAACAATTAGAAAATTGGGAAAAATTTTATAACATAAAACTTTTCTCAAACATATTCCCTGATTCTCCAAGCTTTCGTGCAGGAACTATGATAATACTAAAAAATGAAATATATCAAAAGGGTCAACCCAGACATACTATTTTAAAGAACAACCACCTTCACCAACTACATATCAATATTAATGGTGAAAATATGCATATTATCAATGCATACTTTCCACAAAATCATAAAGACAAAACATCACTATCAGAAATACTATCCACAAACTTACAAAAATGGAATGATGACAAAATAATACTACTTGGTGACTTTAACCTGATCACAGACCCTCTAGATACTGCAAACCCTCAATCCTTCTCAAACACCTACGACAAAAAGACATTTAAAACACTAGTAAATAATTTTCAACTAATAGACATATTTCGATACAAACATCCACACAAAGCAATCTATACATATTCACACCCAAAAGCAAAAACAAGAATAGATAGAATATATATAAACAACAATACCTTGAAGCACTTTGAAAACATTACACATCACACAAATTTGTACTCAGACCATAATAATGCACCAACCTTATCATTAAGCTATCACACACACATAAAATGGGATCAACACACATATAAAGTAAATAACTCCATCTTTCAACATCAACATGTAATATCCGAAATAGAAACAACATGGACCAATTGGACAATAAGAAAACCAAACTTTCAAAATACTCTTGAATGGTGGGATAAAGGAAAAGAAATACTTAAAAATAAGCTGATAGAGCTCTCACAGCAACTTGCAACGATGCAACGAGAAGCATATGACACAGCAAACCAACAACTCCAGATCTTAAACTCTAAGATTGAAGACGAATTTCATCCAAACCTAGTATCTGATCGAGCAAAATTTACCGATGTTATTGAACAATTTCACAATAACACGCAAAGAGGAGCACAAATTCGCTGTAAAATACCTCAAAACGATTCAGAGAAAACAAGCAAAGGATTCTTTCATCTTGAAACGAAAAGAGGTAAAAACAATACTATCACCGAACTACATACAGAGGACAATAAAGTTGTAACCAACAAAAATGACATCTTAACAGAAACACACAATTTTTACCATAAGTTATGGGGAATTGATGGAAAAATTGATCCAACTGAACAAGATGAATATCTAAACATTTTGAACCACACCACAATACATGCAGATGAAGCACAAGAAAATGAAAGACTAATAACAAAAGATGAAATTAAGATCGCAATTGATACATTAAATAAAAATTCAGCCCCTGGCTCGGATGGCCTCAGCGCAATCTTTTATCAAAAATGTTGGCACATTTTGAAATATGATTTGCTTGAAATGTATACTAACTGTTTTCTAAAAAACACTATGACAGTAACGATGAGAGAAGCCATAGTTAAACTTTTTCACAAAAAAGGAGATAAATCATCGCTGAAAAATTGGAGACCAATCTCATTATTGAACACGGATTACAAAATTTTAAGCAAAATCCTAGCCAATAGAATCACCCCCTTAATGAAAACACTGATTCAACCCAACCAAAAATGTGGTCTACCGAACAGACGAATTGAACACGCTACAATGAATATTCAAGCAGCCATCGAAGCAGCAAAACAAAAAAACAGAAAATTATATATAATGGTAACAGACTTTGAAAAAGCGTTTGACAGAGTGGAACATTCTTTCCTGTACAAAATACTGCAAAAAATTGGATTTAAGCCAGTGATGATTTCATACTTAACTCTTATATACTCAAACATCTCTAGTCGAGTTGAAATGAATGGAGCACTAACAAAAAAATCGACATTAGGCGAGGCATCCGACAAGGATGCCCTCTGAGCATGCTCTTTTTTATAATATGCGCCGATGTACTCACACGCCGCATAGAGAGCAATGCATCAATAAAAGGCTTCTCCATAAATAAAAAAGCAGTAAAAATCGAACAATACGCAGACGACACAACGTTTATCACAAATAACCTTAATTCTATTACTGAAATACTTAAAGAATTAAAACTTTACCAACAAATGTCAGGACAAAAAATTAACGAAAACAAAACACAAATGCTTGTATCACAACCTGAGTTACAAAGTGAAATACAGCAACATTACCCACATATTCAAATTCAAAATGAAATAAAAATCCTTGGAATCTGGCTAGGAAACAACAACAAAAAACTAGACACTCTTAACTGGGAAAAAGTGATAAAACAAACTGAAACGACTGCCAACATTCATAAATTTCGACCACTCTCCCTTCTAGGAAAAATCACCATAATAAATACTCTCCTCGTGCCTATATCTCTTCACATGGGAAGGGTTCTTTACCCACAAAAAAAGCATATCCAATCCTTAAACAAAATCTTATACAATTTTCCATGGTATCCATCTCCAATTGAGCAATTAAGCAGAACAAATATCATTGCAGAAGTTAAAAATGGAGGATTAAGAATGATTGACATAGAAACAAAATTTCAAACCAGTAGAGCTGACAGAATTAGACACCTGTCCACACTCGATAAAGCTACAGAACTATGGCATGAGTGGGCAAAGTACAATCTAAACTATAAAATAAGGCACATCAACCAAAAATTATATAACCTAAGTGAACCACACTCTGATTGCCCAAATTCGTTTTATTCTGATATTTTCCGCACTTTTCTCCAACTCCGAAAACACAATCTTGACTGGACTGATATATCATATAATACAATATACACAACCCTAAAAACACAAAAAGAAACTAAAACTGAAATTAAGAGCCAAAACAATGAACCAATAAGCTGGTCAGAAACGCTCCTTATGAAGAAAAATATCAAACCATACTTTTCAAACTCTGACATATCGATCTGTTATCGAATAGCACATTCAGCTTTTAAATGGGGCGATTTTTACAAACAATCTAACTCATGGCGTTGCAGCCAGAACAAAATTACTCAGTGCAAATTTTGCAAAATGGCTGTCGACAATATAAAACACCTGTTAACTGAATGTACCTTCACGAAATCAATTTGGAAAAAAATAGAAAAGCTATATCATTCAATAACAAAACAAAAGATTAAGCTTACAACTGATATAATCCTATACAACCATTTTCCAAGCAGACAGGCAGACAACCTACTGATTCTGCTGATCCTAAATACAGTTAAGAGTACCATAATTAAAAAGAAAATTTCACTAGACATTGGAGATAAATATATGTGGGACAACAAAAAATTTACCAAAACAACCCTCTGGGTTATTAAAACAAAAATTAAAGAATATCTTCAAAATGACACCTCTGTAATACCGACGCCCCTTACAAACTCCCCACACTGTAGCATAAGTCGAACATGACAACCAAGAACCCACTGTTCTCGAAAGAATTCTGCTATTAATTGTTATCATTTGCAGTGTATGTACCTGACTTGTGAATTTTATGAAATGCGCCATAGTAAATGATACTTATTCACACATACCATCTGCATGTAGCATCATTGCACTACAAGAGAGCAATGAGGCAACATGCAGATCCTTCTTCGTTTATGCAATTGCATGCATTACATTATATTCCTACTTATTGATTTGTTTATTTTTGGCTACAAATGTGCGTTGTGGGACGCACAGTAACATCTTCTTCTTCAATTGCCTTGCCTGAACCAGGCATCGACGGCCTCAGATGAATAATTAGACCAAATGTTCCTATTATATGTTGCATGGATGATTGTTTCTGTCTTGTCGTTAAATTGTTCCAGATGTGTTTGTCTTTGTCTGCCAGGTGCCCGCTTTCCAAAAATTTTACCAGTTAAAGAGAGATGCTCCAGTTTTTGCTTTCTTACTACATGGCCGAGAAATTTATATTGTCTGGTTTTCATACTTTTTAACAGAGTTCTGTTTTGGTTCACTTGGTGTAGAATTTCTTTATTTGTTTTCTTTGCCAGCCATGAAATGCGTTGCATTCTACGGAAGCACCACATTTCAAAAGCATTAATCTTTTCTGCCATTTTTGTTGAAATATTCCAGAAAAAAAAAAAAAAAAAAAAAAAAAAAAAAAACCAGCCTTATGGGCGAAACACGTGTCTATCGCTGTCAATTCTTGCTACAAATCGGCTGCCGAGAAACATATTGTTGATTGGATGGTCTGAATGGCTTAGCGTGGAAGCTACACCGTTATGGTTGGCGAATCGCAGCTGCTCGCTGTACTAGTGAGTGCTCAGCCTTGTGCTGATAGCCGGGAAGAACGCCCCTTTCTTCACAATAACTTTTATTCGTTTGAAAATTCAAGTATTTTACCATGTCCTTTCCCAGACAGTAAATCAACCGTTTTTTACATTGATACAACGTCTACAAACGATTGTAGTTGTGCAATGCAAACGAAAGTCTTGCCAGTCTATTCGTGGCAAATGTTTGGACACTTCATGGTCGGAGAAGTGAAGCGCGATATGATCTTGATGCGTCCCAGCCATTTTACATAAGCTCATGAGATGGAAACTTAATACTGAAAGGTAAGTTAATGACAAGCTGGGAGAAAATAGAGGCACATTATAATGTATGTATTAATTAATATTTTACTTGAAAAAATTCTCAATTTTCACAAACGCTGTTCAACTTGTTTTGAGTAAAAATAAAGGTACGTTTAACTATAAACTATCAATTTTGTTGAAAGCTTTTTAATAGACACACGACGACCACAATCACATCAATCATCCATTTTAGTTTCCATGAATTCAAAGACCTTTTGTTGTTTCAAATCAAATTATCATGCTTTATGTAGCAAACCATATAACATGTATACGGACTTAACAGGATAGCCTACTATAGTAGACTGGTATCAAACAGGGCCGTTAAGCGGATAATTTGGACCCAGTATTTGTAAGACTCTGAAGTCAAAAATTAAGACACTTTTCGTGTCCATTGAAATAGTCGCGGGCCCCTAAAATTATCCAGGGCCGGGTTCAAAAGTACTCTCTGAACCCCCCTATCAACGCTACTGGTATCAAACGAAACCATTCGAAAAAGAACAAATTTCAAAGAGGATGTTGAAATTGTAAAAGATCTTAAGTAAAATTATATGGAACTGTAGCAAATTGGCCAAATGAATGGACTTCAAGATGAAAGAGGAAAATATTAGAGAAGAGTATTTGCTGCATGCAGGCATACTACGCCCGTAGTTGAAGATTTAGATTAAGTGGACGGCCAGGCAAGGAAGCCAATCTTTGTGTCCACCTTCATGCATAGTATTGGGTGTCAGGACCGAAATACATAATTATCATGTTTTATTTTGTATCTATTGCGACAACGCGTGGTACACTGCCATGGGCGCCGATCCCTATAGGACAGTGGGGACATGTCCCCACCATCTTTTTACATGTCCCAACCATCTTTTTTCATTATTTTCATAACGTAAAAAGGAAAATATTAACCGAATGTCACAATTTTATTAGTCAGATGTTTAAAATCTATTGAAAGGAGGGGACAACATTTTTGTTTTATGGGAGGAAACCCCGTAGCTGTCAAGCTGAAATAAAAAATCTTAACCTCTTGCTAAATATGTGCATTGTGGGGCACATATTTACTAATCTAATTGTATCAAAAGCTGTTGTAGCTTCGCCGTTTATTAGAGATGCTCCAAGTTCCACATAAGAACTTGGAAAGCTAGGCCTATAGGCTATAGGCTAAAAGGTTTCTGGGAAATTCAAGCATATGTACCTGAATCTTTATTCTAAAGAGTCTTTGCCTCAGGCTGCATCAAAACTGAAACTAATTTGTCCAACCAGATTGCTCACACGTGCAGCTGCTGTAAAAGTAGTGCTTGATGATTCTAACGTCAGTAGCCTATAATAATAAATCAGTATTGGAAGCCATAGAAGAAGCCGTGAGTCAATTTGATTCAAATGTAGCAACAACTGCAATTTGGCTTTTGAAACCTTTTTCTCGTGGGTCAAGTGTGCTTAGGTTATTAGTGGCATTGTCTGTCATTCAGTGTATGGAACGTTTTAACAAAGCCTTGCAAGGTTGCACGGTGACTGTGGCTGGCATGCTTGAAGGTGCTGAACTTTGTAGTAGGCTACTGCTCCGCCATCTACGCAATGAAGAAGAATTTCATCGTGTCTTTGTAAATGCTGAGAGGCTAATGGAAGATTGCAACCCTGAATCATTGAAACTGTCACGTCCAAAAAGATTCCAAATCGTCTTCAGCATGGACATGGCTAACCTCCTCAACTTTCAAACACCAGAGACCAGAGACGAAATATCGGTCAGAGTATTTTGCAGTCATTGACAGCGCCCAGGAAAATCTTACTGACTATTTCAAGTCGACCGTTCTAGAGCACTACAAAATTCTACAAGAATCACTCTTTAGTGGAAAGATACAATCACATGTGGTAGACGATTATTCTGAGTTCTTTGACACAGAATCCCTTGCACAAGAACTACGTTATGCTTCTTTCGAAAGCAGTACAATGGAAAGTGGGTGGAAGATTTTTGAATGATAGGCTATTCAAGAAGATGCCATCCGCTGGTCGGCAAATGTTTCCGAAAGTGGAACTTTTCGTGCGACTTTTGCTCATTTCACCAGCCAGCTCGTGTTCAGCTGAATGGTCATTTTCAACTTTGTGACGTGTCAAAACTTGGTTACGATCTACCATGATACACAAACGACTAAATCATGCAATGGCACAAGGTTTTGAATTCGATCAACCTTCATGACCTCTCCAAGGTATTAAAAATTTTTTCATCTCAAAATCATCAACTACGTCAAAGCTTACTGCTGCTAGCTCAACTTGACTGTGTGAACAGAGAAATCGTCAGGTCAAGCAGTGCTGGTTAAGTGAGCGCTTGAACAATCCATTCCGTTGTAGCGGCATCTAGTGGATAGAATATTTTTCAAACAACAACACTTCAACAATCGGAAACTTCACTCTATTAATCTCGGTAGCCGGCCCTGTGTCAGCTGTTCAAACACCCAAGAATCAAGCCAAGTTGGTCATGTTCAAATTTAAGCGAGTTGTCTCAAAAAACGAAAGAAATTTAAGCAAGCTGAAACTTAGACAAGACACCAGTGAAATGCAGAGCGGTAATTAAAAACTGGTCTGCGAGTCGAAAGTGCTGTAGCCTGGCGGTGCGGTACTGATGAGCCCAGCCTTATGGGAAAAAAAAACAGTGAGTACCTTTGTCAATTCGTGCTAAAATCGGCTGCCGAAAAAACATGCAGTTTCAAAGTTTATTGTAAAATGTCACACAGACGCAATAAAATATTCGAAAACTATGACCCAAAATTGATTTCAAAACAGCGTCGCGGCAAAGAAAGTTTCCGTCTGTACAAAACAAACTTTCGTTGCGGATGTTTCTGTTTCAAAAATGGACTTTTTAAGTGGTAAAAGCTTTTAGCGTGTGCTTCTTCGAGGGTGGGCTGATTTCCTGTTTCCATAACCATCGCGACGTTAAGTGTAGGTTACTGTAATTGATTTGAAACACGCCATTTGTATGCTTTTATTGCGTCCATACATTAATCAGGCTAATGCTAATCTCATCACACAACTTTGCAAACAGACAACTCTGACATTTACGTTTCTTTTTATGTTACAACATATTGTAACTACAGTATTGTGACAATATGTTTGCAATGGTTATACCTGATGTGTCTACTGCAAGACACTTTCAAAAGCAAACAAAACAATATTGCAAATAAACATTAATCTTAATTTGGTAGAGACAAGGGCAGTGGCCAACGTAAGACTTCTTTGAGGGGCAACATTATTACATTTGCTTTTTGAATAAAAACTAGATTGCATTTTTTGATTTTGCATTGAAAACAAGTAATACTTGATGACTAAAAACGGGGTAGGAAAACATTTTGGCTGAATAACGTCAGTCGGATTTCGTGCCACATTGGCACACTACTAAAACCACCAATCCTCTCTGTGAATGACTAAGTTGGAACGACTAATTGGTAGCAAACAACATTTCAATTTTATTGAATTGAGATAAAGGCTATGAAAGGTGATGCAAGCCATGAAGCCGCAAAGTGTGCTGTCACCTGTAGACATCAATGCTGGCTGCAAGCAAGCTATCTATCATTTATAATTTCGTTTTTACGGTTTGAGCTGCTACAGCCGAAAGCCTATCCTTTGGCCGCCGAGGTGATGAAGCAGGAAATTGGGGTGACGAGGATGCCCAATATGATGCCGACGCAGATGAGGGATACTAAGCAACAAATGGTTTGGTAAATTTAGAAATAGTCAGGCAGTAGTTTTTCATATACATCTGTTAAACTTGTAAATGAATGAACCAGAGATATCTGAAGATGCGAGGCTTGTCACAATCTGTAGACTTTTGAAGGTTTGTGCTAACAGTCAAACTTAAAATTTAAAAGCAACATTTTACGATCTGTCGCTCCAGAACTACAATGATAATTTTTGAAACGTTTCGTTGCAAAATAATTTGAAACACTTGATCTTACCGACTTTCACGCATCCATCGCATGTTCGCATTGCTCTAACCTAGTGGTTCTTAACCTTTTTCCTTGTTATAACCAGTTCTCGCACCCTTCGGTAGAATAGATAAAGATAGAAACCACCTATAATTTAGAATGTTGCCTGAAAGCCTTGTAAACAAACATGGCTTCATGCGACAATTTATAACTGACCTCAATTATTCAACACTCCCGCATCCCCTTGGAACAGGTCTCGCACCTATTAGTAGTGCGTGCACCACTGGTTAAAAAACCACCGCTGTAAGCGCTTACAAGCATCCAGTGCCAGGGCAACGAATACATTATTATCCTGAAACGTTCCTTTGCTGAGGGCCAAGTGCGAATAAAATTCACGTTTCAATATCCTTCGATGTGATCCAACTTGGCCGATGGACAATACAAGTTGACGGACAATAATTCACGAAATATTAAACAGTTTTAAAATTGTTGCTTCAAACATTCCTTAAAAATAAAATTTTAAAGTCTAACGTTACTTCAAAGTTGGAACTACGTATGTTTAGTTAGTGAAAGCCTCAAACAATTTTATAAACTGGATACTTAGAAACTTTAGATCTAACAAGCAATAAACTTGATGAAAATTGATAAAATGCTGCGATGTCACGAAACATTTATAGTAAATGAACTACGTCACAATGATATAACACTGGTCTTTCACCACAACAAAATATGTGAAAAGAAAAAGTTAAGTTTAGATTTAGGCTACATTTCTTAAGTTAACAAAATGGGTTCTTGGAATGCTCAACATCAGACGAAAAAGCTTCTTGAAAAACTTCATCCCACAAGCAACTTCACATACTTGTAGATGCTTTGAATTATTAATGCAAACTTTGTTTCTTCTTCTTCGTCGTATGAGCTGTTCTTCCGGACTATATGTTTGGGCATGATGTCATCAGCCACTCGACAGTCTCGTCATCCAGGGCCTTCAGTCCAAGCGTTCCATGTGGTGGTTGATGGATTGGGCAGTAGGGTGGCTCATTTTCCTTGATATTCTTAAAATTTTTTGTCAGTTTGGAATAATGTTCCATTTTGCTCACTGATATTTGTAAACCAAAATTTTTTGTTGGGTTTTGACCTTTGACCCTGGTTCACCCAAGGAGAAATTCTGACTTTTTCTGAAAAATTAGTAAATTTCGAAGTGGTTTAGCAGTATCTGAAGAGAGGATTTCTCAAAATTTGATCACGTGATTTTGACGTCAGTTCCTCTGTTAACTTCCACGTGGAACATCTTCACCCTACTCCAAGTCTGAGAGTCACTAATAGTGCATGCTTTTAGTGTCATTTTAGTTAATTTTACAGTCTTTTCGCAATCAGTGATTCTATAACATAGACCAACAAAAAACTTTTGGCACAAAACAAGAGAGTCATTTTAGAGTATTTCAGGGCCCCTGATTCCGAAAATGCACTTAGTTTTTTCGAATTGGCTCTAGTTTTCGAGATATTCGACAATGAAAATATTTTTAAAATCGTTTCTCAAAAGCCCACAATTAGCAAATTACTTATTTTCAGCCCTGTTTACCATTATGATGTCATAATTGCACTTGTCTAGTTCAATTGGTTCATATTGCACGAAAGTTCAAAACGCAAGCAAAGGTTGAAATGAAATGTGTTTAACGTAAGGGAGACATAAATACACAATGAAAACAGTTGTGAATCAGTAGGCCCACATCACAAGAAAAATATCCCGAAAGTCATGTGCTTATGAATGCAGCTTTATATTGAAAAGGTAGTCCTACTGAACTGGATACTTGTACAAATGAAGTTTTATTCTAAGCCTTTGCTAAGGCCAAGTCTTTGCTGCAAGAAGTTTTTTTCTGGTCTATAGGCTAAATAAATTGCATATAGGCTAATAAAATATGCCTTTGACAAGTAGGATGCTGTACAAACAACCCAGATATACTTTGCTGCATGAGGCAACGCAGAGGACCAACGCATTCTGCGATAGATACAGCGCTACATAAAAACAAGCATTATTATTATTACTTTGACATGAAGCTGGGTGATCAAGATAAGTCCTGGGTTCCTCCTAAAGTATGCAAACATTGCACTCAAACCCGTTTCTGGGCTCAAGGCTAAGAAGTTCAGAGTGCCATGACATAAAGAGAGCCGTGGAATCACCATGAAAATTGATACTTCTGCACGGTGAGGATGTTCGAAGGAAATTGGAACATCATGTTTACATGGAGTGTGTAAGGCAGTCATTGCATGGACGATTGGACGTTGCTGTTTCTGTTTTTTGTTTGCCCTCTCTAGTTTCAAGTGGTGATTTTCTTGAAACAATAGGAAAACGGGCATGACTGAGAGTAACCTCAATACCTTTAGTAATGTTTTGGAGCAAGGTTAAGTTTTTTTCTCAAAACCATTACTACCACCTACTGTAGTAGTTAAAGATTTAGTTATCAAAAGTGGTAGCTGCAATCTTGGCTCCTCATCTCGATCAACATGGCATTCTTGACTCCAAGGCCAAGATTACGTTCTTCCGCAGCAAGGATAAAATTCTAAGCAGCTACTTTACTGAAGAACATAACTTTGTATTCTGTAATTATATAAATGGCCTTCGTACCTTGATGGGTGTTGCTCAGTAGGCCAAGAGTTGCGTTTGTTCATCGATAGCTTTGTTTTGCTTATTTGTCTAGTTTGTTACGGTAAGCAAAACAATGTATGCATTTTGTTTGTACTTAGTAGCTTACTTAGTAAGTCTGAGACTGTTGAAGTCAACAAATATATTAATGCAAAACACAAGTTATATATTCTACATCTTGTATCCTCAGGCTTACTTCACATCATATTTTGATTGTTACTAGGCCAGTAAACGTTAAATAGCTGTTTGTTTGGGTTGTAATCAACGTGATTGGTTCCAAATAGCGTTTATACAACTCAGAAATGTGCCTGGGATTACTTTCAGTTTTGTCTATGTAGTAAACGACACGACGTTAAATCGAGAGGGGCTCAAAATTGCGAAAAAAATATTTTTGCTGTAACTCAAAAACTAAAGCCAATTCGAGAAAAATTAGTGCATTTTCAGAATTAGGGGCCTCGAAATACCTTAAAATGACTCTCACATGTCCTGCCTTTATATAAAAAAAAAGTTTTGTTGGCCTATGAAAATCGATAAACATCGTCAAATGATTCAAGAAACTGAAAGCAGTAGATATTTACTACGTGAAGGGTGCACAAAGAAAATCATGTCTGAAATGTGGTAGAATTCGACATTTTGAGAGTAATACACGTGTCAGTGTTCATGAAGTTACTAATTAAACCACTTTGCTTGCTACAAGTTTGTGTTACTGCCTCTTATTGTGTCCATTAAGATGCTAGAGTGCATTAGAAGATAGCAAGTGAGCAGTTTCAGGGATAAGCGAAAACTCAATATTTTGAAAAAATTCAAACCAGGTGAACCAGGGTCAAACGTTAATATTTTTTTGTGAAATTTGGTGTAGGAGATACATTTACCAAAAGGAACAATATTCCAAACTGACGAAAAATTTAAAAGAAAAAAAATTTTTTTTCGAGATTTTGCGCCAGCCTATTATTGGGCAGTCATGGACAACATGGTCTACTGTCTGGTGGGCTTTGTTGGTCTACTTTGTTTCTGAGGTAATGCTATAGATTGAGTTTCACATTTAGCAACATGATCGTTGCTTACTTATCTTGTCAGGTCGCTAACATTACAAGATTTATTACTGAGATTGACAGAATTGTTGTGGTCTGCACAATATTCCATCCCCTAGATGCCGCCAAGTTTCGTGCAGAACACTCACCTTTCAGTTACACAGCAAGTCCAATTGCAGACCACTGGGCCTTTGGAAAAACAACAACATACTTTTAGTTTAAAAATTAACGGCAATCTATGTATTTTTTTCTAGAAATTGGAATGACATTGGGAAAGAAGCTTCAGAACATGGAAATCATTTTCACAATCTGGAATATATAAATACTTATAAGAATACTTGAAAAATGCTTTACGAAAACTTGTAATTTAGCCTACTGCTGTACAATTTGTGTTTACAGAAAATAAAATTATGTCATTCACAAAGTGCGTCTAGAAAAGTTGAAGATATCGCGAAAAATCTTGTTTATCGGTTTGATAAAAAAACACTTTTTTTCAATAAAGCACAATGTTATATTTTAATTTAAACCAAGCTGGTTGATTTGTTTCAACAACTTTCAACACGTTTTCACGCGATAGTTGTTAGATATTGCGAATCATTTTATTAAAATATAGCATCGGAAAAAAGGTCGATGTTTTATCCCACAAGCAGGCAAGGCATAACAATAAAAACAGGAATGGGCATTATAAGAATAAATTTCACATATTTCTATATAGTTTAACCCATTTAAACCCATTGCTCTTTTTAGGTGATACTTCAGCCACAAAGTTGTCTTGTCATAAATTTTTAGGTATATTAAAAACATTTGGTGATTTTTGCTTTTTTGATGCATTTTTCATTTGCCTTTTAAAAGTACACCGGCCACGTGGTCAAATACAAATCTCGCGATACCTTAACAGAAGCAGGTGTTTGTTTCGGTAGAAATTAGTCAAATCTTTCTTGAAGGACGTTTCAAAATTACAAACATATTATATTTACGGTAACCATTGGCGTAGCTAGTGGGAGGGCGGTCTTTCCCAGTGACCAGTCCACCCCCCCCCCCCCCCGGTCGGCAGCTTGTGGGCGGCAGAGTTTTTACATGCAAACGAAAAAGCATAGTAAAAATATTTTTTGAAGCCTTCGGCTTGAATTCTATTTGCTCGCTCCTACTTCAATCGATCAGGGGTGGAAAAGCATGGTGAGTCCCGGGCGGCACAAACCCTATCTATACGCCACTAACAGTAACAACTCATTTTCTCGATCAGTTTGGCAATTAAATTTAAATTTCATTAAAATTAACAAGCATCATATAATGCGAATAAACAATGATACGCTTGTGCTGGTAGCACAGTATGCTTTTGTTTGCTGTGATAAGGTACAAAGCAATCAATGTGTAAACCACTGTCATACTTTCTACACTTCCGCTGTAGCCTACTTTCACACTGCTGACTGCACAGCGCACTTGAGCCTTGCAGGATATTACCAGATGTTTCCGCTTGTCATAACGGATTTCTGGTGAAACCTTTGATCTCACCGCAACACTTCTCTCCTTGAACGAATGGAAAGCTAGATAGTAATGATAGATTCTACGTGTAAAGTGATGTAAGTCCAGTTTTTCAAGCTCTTGCTCTTCATTGATTCCACAGTACGCTTGCCACGAGTTTTGCACTGACACATTGAGTAACAACGAAAACAGTGGCCACCATCATTATTTCATGCCGATCCCGATTCGGAGTTTGGCGATGTTTTGCTCAATGCGATCTACTCAGCCCACTTATGTAGGCTACATCTGAATCAGGTAAGGTTGGGGACATCTGAATCAGGTAAGGTTGTAGTGCCACCTCGCAAGCAAAATTCCTGATTGATCGGATGCATAAGAATATGACCCACGTGGCATTTTCTTCAACTCACTTTGATTGGTCAGTGTTGTTTTGCCAATACGGTTACTCGATCCGAATGGTTCCTGTTCCATCAATATTTTTTCAGACAGGTAGTCAATAGGGTGGATCGATTTAAATGGGCGAAAAACTTTTTTCTTCATTTTGGTTAGCTTGGGGTTGGAAAACTTGCCAATTACTACCAAAAACAGTTGTGCAAAATTAGAATCTAATCTGACGACATCTTAATTTGCCACCAGCCACTTGAAAATTTACTATTTCCTTCTACATTAGGGTGGATCAATTTAGGGGGGTGTAAAACATTTTTCCTCATTTTGCTTAGCTTGGGTAGCCAAAACTTGCCATTGGGTGTATAGAACACTGTGTTAAAAGTATATTTCCATCGAACAAATTTTGATCTGCAACCAGGCCATTACTTATCGACTAAAAACGCAAAAATACATGCAAATGTGTTTGAATTTGACGTTAGCATAGAGATTTATTGCAATGCAATGAACATGACAATATGCATCAAACTTCCTCGCTTTAGATGAAATAGTCACGTTTCGATTCGAACTTGGGCATTTCTTGTCGTGATTCAATGCGTGAGCGTATAAATCTATCTCGCGAATTAACCCCGCACACCGCCGCTGAAGCTTCCATCACCAACTTGACGCACCTTTCCATCACCTGCGTGTGACACGGAAATCGAGGAAATAAAAGTTCTGGAGTGTCCTTAGCTGCAATCATGTCTTGTAATTCTTTGTCCCCATGATCGAGAGCCTGCTAGTCAACCATATCGTAGGATTCATTGGCGTCAAACTTTAAGGGCGAAATGCCGAATCGTCGCATTATTCTCTTTTCGCGATAGCTTGATCGAGCTTTCTGAATTCTCATAAGTCCAAGCTCACGGATTATTTGCCTCTCATCAGTGATCATGGCCAACGCAATGTTTTCTGAGTGTGCGAAGTATCTATTTCTCTGGAGAACAGTATCGTGTATTTGCATGAGACCTGTCTTGGGGTCGATATACAGGATATTGGTAGATAATGTGTTATGCAGTCTGAGATTCTGAGGCACATGCACAAGATGGTGAGTCTGTGAGGCCTCGTTGAAACATGTTGCTGTTGAAACGGCCTACCCCAGTCAGCAGGCGATTGAGCTTCACTCATTCCTTCCGAAGTACTAGTTCTGCTCCGGGTGGAGTGTTGGTATTGGGAGGGACTGCGAATTGGGTTGGTCTCGCAACTTCTCTCCATTCACTGTTCCAAACTTCGGTAATGTGGAAGTTGGATTTACAGATAGCTGCAGCATGTCGGGAAAAGGGGCGTCGAGATTTCAAGCCCTGGGGCTTTTGAGGGTGCCAATTTAGTACAATCTAGTTGAGGAGGTGGTCAATGGTCAAATGGTCATCCCTTGACATAGCTTGTAAAATTAGACTGCGTACATGATTTTCCCTACGCAGTCTACCTGGGGCGATGTCGGATAGCACCGACCATGGCCACTAGGGTGGTCCTTATTTGTCAACTTTTGAATTTTTAAGCGGGCGCCCTCTCAAGCTGTTCCAATTTGGTTAAAATGGAAAACCTCAAATTTAAAAAAAAAATCATCGACGTCTAAGGTGTGCTCAAAGAGCTTAAACTTTCTACGCATAACGGCTTAAGTCGGTAATAGCATTGAGGCATGGGTGCACATGTGTTATTGCACTTACATTCTACTGGGGGCTCGCATATATCAAATGAGAAGTTAATAACGATAGTTATTATAGGGGGATCCTTATATCAAATCTTTCAAACTATAAAAAATTTTGGCATTTCTTTTCCACGCCGTGATCACGAGATAGACACGCCAAACACATGTGCAGCCAAATCGTACTGAGTGATGTCACAATGCTATGTCTGCACTCTACGCCGTGTTTTGCCTGCTGAGTAGGCTACTGAATATTGTAGCAGTCTGCTTAATAATAATATAATAGTCTTGTTTTTCTGGTACTGTAAGCGTTAATGGCAGAATCTACAAGAAAACAGTCTTTCTCCCCCCTGCGAGAGTTATTTAACATGAATTACCGTAACAGCGTGCGCATCGCTTGCTCGCTTTATCGCTACTTTTGGTATTATTACATCACAACAAATCAAACAATGCAATCGTGATAAACTACCCTAGTATATTTTTCGCTTCTCGTTTTACATGTTTTGGTACAATCATTTTGTAATAAAAGTTCACAGCAATTGCCGAGGCAATTTCAACTTTTGCTGTTTGGCCTCGGCAACGTTTTTGCCGAAGTAAAAAAATGCTAATTTCGAAGACTGAGTCTGAGATATACTTAGTTGGGCCAGTGAAGGATGAGTTTACTGGCTCAAAATTGCCATCTGTGCATGATGCTCTCGCCGTGTACTTTTACCGGCTAAAGATCATGAAGGAAACAAAAAGGGAGGCAGCCAAGCATACTATCCAGAAACTTTTCGCATACTGGAGCCGAGCAAAGATTCCAGTACGGGACGAAAGAAGAGCAATTAAGAAGTTGGATGGTCTTATCACAGCATGGGAGAACCTAAAAAAGAATAAGAATAGAAAGACCGACACGCAGAAAATGAATGAAGAAATCTTCACTGCAGAATATCCAAATTCGTTTGATGTTTCTCATGGCAATGCTCTCGAAATGATTGACATTCAAGAGGACATAGAATTTTTGGTTGCTCAACGGGAACCTGGCAGGAGAGGGTATATGGCAGGATTGGACAAGAAGCTAAAGAAAAGAGAGAATGAAAAGGCATCAAGAGTGAAACAAATGAAGAAACGAAAAATTGCTAATGACGAAGCCAGGAAGGAACTGTTTGATAAAGTTGTTCTAGAGAGCAGCTCTTCTTCAAGTGAAGAGGATTCACAAGGAGACGAAGATTTCATACGACCTTCATCATCTGACTTCAGACCTTCACCTCTTCAAAAACGTGGCAGAAAGAATATTTTTAAACCAGATGTCCTTGCTTCTCTTGACAGAGGTAGGATCAGCGATAGGCATGCAGTTCACACTGTAGCATCTGTGCTATCTGCAACAGGTTTGAATCTTTCAGAATTTGCTATTAACCGCTTTTCTCTTCGACGATATCGCAGAAAGTATCGTGAAGATAGGTCAAGGGACCTGAAGCAGCGTTTCAGAGTTATGGAAAACCACTAACGATTCACTGGGATGGAAAGCTGATGCTTGATTTGACAGGAGATGAGAAAGTTGATAGACTGCCCATTATAGTTTCTTCTGATGGCGTTGATCAGCTTTTAGCAGTACCTAAACTTCCATTTGGAACAGGACAGGCCACATGTGATGCCATAATCCAGACTGTTGATGAGTGGAATATCAAGGAAGACATTAAGGCCTTCAGCTTTGACACCGCAGCAGCCAACACTGGGCGACTTAAAGGAGCTTGTGCACTTCTTGAAGCAAAGCTTGAACATGATACTCTGTATCTGGCATGCCGCCACCATATTCATGGGATTATACTTGAGGAGGTGTTTTCGTCTTGCTTTGGCCCTTCGTCTGCCCCAGAAATACAGCTATTCAAGAGGTTTAAGCAGCTCTGGCCTAAGGTTAAGCATCATGACTACACTCCTGGAATTCAGGATGAAGTTGTACTGGCTGAATTGGATACTGAAACTCAGCAGAGGGTGCTGTCCTATGCCAAGGAGCAGCTAGACAGCAAACATCCCAGAGATGATTACAGAGAACTTCTCGAAATCACGATTATCTTCTTAGGGGGATTTCCACTTGAAGGGATAAGATTCATGAAGTCTGGAGCCATGCACCGAGCAAGATTTATGTCTCGTCTCATTTACACCATGAAGATATTCATCTTCCGAAACAGTGGATTTTGCCTGACTAAGCGTGAGCTAAAGGGTCTCAAAGACCTATGTATCTTTCCAGTGAAGTTCTATATTAAAAGCTGGTTTTCTTTTCCTCTTGAAATTTCAGCTCCAAAGAATGACCTCCAACTAGCTAAAGAATTGTTGGCATCTGGTGACCAAGTATCACTCGCTGCCCTAAATAAACTGAAACGACACTTTTGGTACCTGTCTGTAGACACTATTGGATTTTTATTCTTTGATGCCTTCATTTCCTTAGAAGACAAGAGAAAGATGGTTCAGGCATTGGTTGAATAAGGAGCAGAACATCCAGCCAAGCAAGTCAATTTGTCAGACCAAGACATACGAACGAAGGAGATCCCTGACTTCGTCACAAAAAACACGAATAATTTCTTTGAGACTTTGAGTATTTCAACTTCATTTCTAGAAGATCCTAATTTACGGTCCAGTTTGCCAGCATTCATTGAGGCCCAGAAAACTGTTGGAACACTTCGTGTTACGAACGACACATCAGAGAGGGGTGTAGCCCTCATTCAGGAATATAATGGGTTGCGGACAAAATCAGAGGAACAAACACAATTTATCCTCCAAGTAGTGGCTGAGCACCGAAAGAAACTGCCCCACATAACTAAAGCTACTCTTGTTGAGAATCAGAAAGACAGACTATTGTAGAAGAGTAAAGAGACATTTGTCATATTGTTTTTTTGTAGAACATTTGATAACCGCTAACATTTTGTGTTATCATATTAATTGGATTCAGCCACGTGAAATTTCGTTTGCATTGAGCATACCTTAATTTTCGTTTAGAATACAAAATATTTTACAGTAAGTGTTTTTACATCAAGTGGAATCAATGTAAGGGGCGCCCATACAATTTCCTCCAACTTAAATTTTTGACTACATATAAGGACCACCCTAATGGCCACCTAAAGATACGGCCTGATTTGTCACATTTTGCAGAAATTTCTAGGTTTTTCTAACTTTGGGCAAACGTTTAAATAAATTTTTCTAAAAATTAGATTTTTACGCTTTCTTTTCTCTTTTCCCAGGATGACACAATCGGTTTTAACATCCTCACATGTTGAAAAACAAAGAAAATTTGATTTCGAAGATTTTAGTCAGACTGTTAATTTTTCAATAACAGTCTGATTTAGCGTTTTTCAACTTACTTTTTCTCATTTGCTGCTGCTTCCCCAAAGCAACAAAAAAGTTTTATGTCATTAGGAAACCGCAAAAAGTGAAAACATCTCAAAAAATATCAGTCAAGCACTAGCAGTCGCCGTAATCAAAACCTGCAAAATGTGACAAATCAGGCAGGGTCTCCAGGTGGCCATGCACCAGCAAAAGTCAGTGGGAGTTGGAAGCAGGCAACCGGTGATTATTCGCCTGGTGGTGTTGAGGGCAGTGTCAATTTTGCTAGTGTGTGCGCTGCGGCCCCAAGTGGGGGAAGCATATTCGGAGGTGCTGTAAACAAGAGAAAGAGCACTTGTACGGTATAGAAAGCAGATGTACAAGAACCCCAGGATGTTCCAGCTAAGCATCTCAGCAAGTTAATGTTGCGTGCTGATAGCTTGGCATAGAAGGCTTCAGCATGGTGTTTGTAGATTAATTGTCGGTCGAGATTCACTCCTAGGTCGGTGGGGCATTGGTTGTATGGGAGTGGGTTTCCGTTAAGACTGACAATTGGCGGGTAGATTCAATGTTGCAAAGGTGAAAAAGTGTGACAGTGATCTTTGCCAGGCTCAGTTTAAGCATTCAAAGCTTCAGGTACTGCGATTTGGGCCATGTCATCTGTAATTGCTTCCTCTTGCTTCCTCTACCAGTACTTGTCAGAATGGAGTAGTGCCAGATCATCAGCATTGCCGTACTGGCGTGACGTAGTCTCTGGCATGTCACTGATGTAAATGTTAAATATAGTAGAGGTGATAAGCATGATCCTTGCGAAACACCGTTTCCTAAGCGGCTGGGCCGGCTGCACTGCCCATCACTCGTCTTCAGCAAAAAGGTCCGATTTGCCAGAATGTTGGCGAGAAATCGCACTACCTTTATGTCTGGGGTCATGCGGAGGAGCTTTAGGGTTAGCCCTTGGTGCCACACAGTATCATAGGCAGCAGTGAGGTATACCAAGATAACTCCAGCTTTGTTGCCCTTCTCGAAACTTTCCTCAATATCCTCGGTCAGCTTTACTGCTTGATGAGTCGTACAGCGTCCGTGCTGAAATCCAGCTTGTTCTTTAAGTAGTTGGGGAACAACAACTGGCTCGAGTCTAGATAGCAGGAGCCGTACCAGGATCTTATATGGGATGCAGAGTAGTGATATTGGACGATAGCTCTTGGGATCATCAGCTGGATTGTTTGGTTGAAGTAGTGCCACTCCAGTTGCTTTTCGCCAGATTTTAGGTATGGTCTGGAGGGTCAGGCAAGCAGAATAGAAGCTTTCCAACCGTGCCAAACATTTGCCAAACATTTTAAAGCACCACAGTGCCTTAAGAATTCTGGAGGGATATTATCGGACCCTTGTGCTTTCCCATGTTTAACTTGTTTAATAACAGATGCAAGTTCTCTGGTGCTGAAGGGGGCTGACAAATGGGCATCTGCGCTTGGGGCGTTCCAGAGCCAGCTGAATTCTTGCTTTACTGCAAGGGCGTGATTCTTATTTGCCACGTTACATTTTCCATTGGTAGTGATAGTCCGTGAGCTTGGACTCAAATAAATTCAGAAAGCTCGATCAAGCCATCGCGAATAGAGAACAATGCGACGATTCTGCATTTCGCCCTTAAAGTTAGACGCCAACGAATCCTACGATATGGTTGACTGGCAGGCTCTCAATCTCACCGAGCCTCCTGTAACAAGAAACATGGGGGACAAAGAATTACAAGACATGATTGCAGCTAAGGACACTCCAGAACTTTTATTTCCTCGATTTCCGTGTCACACACAGGTGGTAGAAAGGTGCGTCAAGTTGGTGATGGAAGCTTCAGCGGCGGTGTGCGGGGTTAATTCGCGAGATAGATTTATACGCTCACGCATTGAATCACGACAAGAAATGCCCAAGTTCGAATCGAAACGTGACTATTTCATTTAAAGCGAGGAAGTTTGATGCATATTATCATGTCCATTGCATTGCAATAAATCTCTATGCTAACGTCAAATTCAAACACATTTGCATGTATTTTTGCGTTTTTAGTCGATAAGTAATGGCCTGGTTGCAGATCAAAAATTTGTTTGATGGAAATATACTTTTTACACAGTGTTCTATATACCCAATGGCAAGTTTTGGCTACCCAAGCTAAGCAAAATGAGGAAAAATGTTTTACACCCCCCTAAATTGATCCACCCTAATGTAGAAGGAAATAATAAATTTTCAAGTGGCTGGTGGCAAATCAAGATGTCGTCAGATTAGATTCTAATTTTGCACAACTGTTTTTGGTAGTAATTGGCAAGTTTTCCAACCCCAAGCTAAGCACAATTAGGAAAAAAGTTTTCACTCCACCCTATAGTAGTCAAGCAATGGCATCAGACTACTAGCCAACTGACTAAGCAAAAAACTCATTGACGTTTTTGCTGTTGATGATGTCATCAAATCGTGGTGTGTTGATGCTGAGTGCTACTCTCATGTGTTTGTTTTGATGTGAAGCAGGTAGAAAAATCTTGATTCTCTATTTATTCCTTTTTACCTAACCCTAATAATTCAGCATTCCCGACCTCCTATAGGAACAAATCTCGCTCCCTTGAGGTGTGCGAGCACCCCCGATTAAGAACACCTGCACTGTTGGGAGCAGAGACACCGTTTCCGATTTATTTTAGCTAACTCGACAGTAATTTGTTGCAATTCTTAATCTGAAATTAAAAACATTGAGTAGACTAATAGCTGAAAGGAGACAGCTACTCGTGTACCACGTGGAAGCCCCCTGGCGTATCACGGGTTGAGAACCACTGTTAGACGCTTTGAGCCACTTACACAAGCCCAGTCACCAAGATTGACAGAGTAAAGTTTCTGATTGTTGTTGCTGGGAAATTATCTCATTCATTAGTTGCCGTTGCCGATGAAGTGAGAGTAATCCTTATAATGCTTTGCTCAAGCGCACACACCAAAACTCGAACCAGCGCCGCTTGATCGTGAAGCTTATTCGTTCACTAAGTTACGCACTAACCAACTGAGCTATCCGGGTTGTAACAAACAGTTGGCGAACTGGAAAGTCATATCATTGACCAAAATACAAGAAATTGGAAATTAGCGGCACGAATATGCATTAAAAAAAGGGTGTAGCGGTAAAAACAATGAATTGCCATGTGTAGAATTTAGTAACACTTTTCTTCCACATCATTTGCATCCAAACTATTTCATCGCATCGTTTAGGAAGTTAAAATCTATTGCATTTCTTACAAACATTTTTAGATTCCTGATGAGGGCTTAAGCTGAGCCGAAAACGTTGTACTGTTTGAACTGTTTTTAAATACTGTATGTAAAAACATATTCTCATAATGCTCAACCCTGATGTATATTGTGCCTTGCCTGTCTGTGGTACGAAAAGCGAACTTTTTTCCGAAACTATATGTTAATAGAACTTTTCTAAATACATAACTATAGTGTTACCTGCAAACGCATTGAAAGTTGATGAAACAAATTCACCTGCTCCGTTTAAATGGTTAATAATATACCATGTGCTTTTTTGAAAAAATGTGTTTTTTATCAACTTTTCTAGACACACATTATGAATGACATGATTTTATTTTCTGTAAGCACAAATTGTAGAACGTTTAAAATTTTGGTACAGAATGTTTCAAGCAGTTTTATCAGCAACTATATATTGAAGAGTGCGGAAATGATTTCCATTTTCCAAATTTCTTTTCCATTGTCATTCCAATTTCTGCAAATAAAAAAAAAAACGTTCAATTTTAAATTAAAAATGTGTTTTCTCCGACAGCCCAATTGTCTATAACTAAATTTACTGTGTATCTGAGTAGTGAGTACGTTGCATAGTATAGCCACTTAAGCAGGTTAATTCTCAATAAGATCCCAATGACAACGCTAACCAATCAGAACATGTTTAAGTAGATAACCGTCCAATTGTGACCCTTCTAATACTCAGCGGAGACATGCTTCTTGCTTTTAAGTTTGTGTGGTACTTACAGAAGAAAAAAGAGATATAGAAATAGTGGGAATCGAACCCACGTCATCGAAATGACGACCACTTCTCTAACCCTTTACGTCAAGCTACGGACGGCGAATCATTCACATTACTTACTAGGCCTATCTGAACTGTTTGCGTTTTATCACTGCTCTACCTGTAACTTTTACTTTTATATGATTTTACATTTAAAAAATGCTCGAAGCAGCGACTTTGAAATTTTTTTATATTGATTGGATAAAAACGCGCATAGTCCATCGGCCAAAGAAGGCATTTTATAGAAAATCAATTTACCGAACGACAGCGCATCAAAAATGACTTCAATTCAACAAACTACCCAAACAAATTTTCCTTTTAACCGAATTTACTGAATTGAAAGCAGACATCATTTTATCGTTATTGCACGAAATTACACAAATGCAGTTTTACTGGACGCCATCGATTTCCCGGTGGTAACGGTCGTTTGGTAAAGTGCAGTAGTATTGTTTCAGGGAATGTCCCTGGTGCAATTCTAATTATTTTAAATATAAAATGTGCGATAACGATGTTTTTATTCCATGAAAAATATTGCAGTATTTAACGGAAAAAAGTGAAACGGTTTGTTTATTATAATATCAAGACTTTTATATAGTGATGAAACAATTCATGCTTGCAATGGTTGCGCTAAAGCATATTGCAGTCACTTTCATACAGAAGCGTGGTTATCGGAGGAAAATAAAACTAAATAGAACAGCATTCCCAAGTGAAAAAATAGCCGGTCCTTCAAACATAATATAAACATCTAAGATAAGTATTGTGCTGTACTTTGTGCGAAAAATATTTACTGATAAACTAAAGCCTCCAATTGAACCAACTAGCCTACTATTTATTCTTACAACAGTTTTGGTTTTATGTAACTTAAACTTTTTCACTCTTTGTTCCAGCATCATTTGATAAAATTTTTGCTTAGTATTGACTGAGCTGAAAGCAATCCCAGAATGCACAATTTCAAGAATATTTTCAAAAGATTTGGGGGAGGCTCACCAGGCAGGAGTTATCGCTTTCAGTGATATGCCGCTTGGTTTCGCCCCTGGACTCACATATGCAATAATACTCATTTGCACTCTCCCCCAAAAGTCCAAAATTTTGTACCGGCTACCCCTCTGCCTATGCCTCTGCCTATACAAGAAATAAAAGTTTTGGTTTAAATTCATGTACAAATTAAAGAGATCGTAAAACTATTGGATAACAATCTCTAAACTTACCAAACCATTTGTTGGTTAATAACCCTCATCAGCATCAGCATCATATTGGGCATCCTCGAACAAATCTCCTTCTTCATCACTTCGGTTGCGTTTTCTTATACATCTACGAATACATCTTTGTAGTCGTCTGTAGCATCTTCGAGTGCGTCTACGACATCGTGGGCACCCTTGTAGACAAGACGACGAATACGGGATAAAAAATAATATTAAAGATTTCATACTCAGCTACTGAGTTTAGCAGAATGAAAAGATAAGGTTCTCATCATACTATAGGCCTACGGCACAAACGATAGTACGGTGGCCAGTTGATTTCTCTCGGCCGCCTTTTCTTCAAAAAAGATGAGCGGTGTTTATCAACAACCAGCTTTTTTCGGTTTTCAAACGGGTTCGCATTATTAGAACGCCAGCACTTTATCTGTTGCGTAATCACTACGGTTACAAAATAAATGATTTTAACAGTTCAGCAATGTCATCAAATGCGAAATATGTAAATTGAATGGGACATACCTCATTGTACTTGCTTCTGCAGACAAAAGTAGCACGGCAAAGAGCAAAGGGAACACAACCAACTTATTCATTGTTGATAGTTTTGTATCTAACTTAATGACAATATTCGACTTGCCACGAGTTATATAGTTAGAAGCGGGATATCCGGGGCAAAGCTAATTTTCCTGTTCTTGTCATGATCTTTGATATCTTGCTCAGTGGCTTAACGGAATATTGTTGATGGTTCCGGCAAAAAATTTACTTATTGCAGATGTCTGTTGTGCTAACATAAGTTAATTATCATGAAGTTTGTTGATTGTAATTGTCCGAATATTTATACTCAGATTAAAAAAGCTTTTTCAAGAGCTTAATTCTGACAGTTTTGCATACTTGTAAAGCAGGAGTTCTCAATAATAATAATAATGTTATGGTTTTATCTATTGTCGCTCTATAACTGCTAAGTTCTTTCAGCGACTAGGCCAGTGGCGTACGCGAGATTTTTCTCAAGAAGGGAGGAGAGCATGCGAAAGGATTTTCTAATCAAAACGAAATGAAGAAGAACAAAAAAACACGCCTATTTGCTAATAATAACTAGTAGGTCATATTGTATAAGATTAGCCTACCGTACCGCAGCTTGCATGGATGATAAGTTTTTAACAGCTAGATTACTCATGGTACCCGTTCAATTGGTCGAAAGACATTTGGTCGACAAGACATTTGGTCGACAGGACGTTTGGTCGATAGACAATTGGTCGACAAGACATTTGGTCGACAGGACATTTGGTCGACAGACAATTGGTCGACAGGACGTTTGATCGACAGACAATTGGTCGACAGGACATTTGGTCGACAGAACGATTCATTTTAGGGTTAACTAACCCTAACCTAACCCTAACCCTAACCCTAACCTAACCCTAACCTTAACCCTAACCCTAACCCTAACCCTAACCCTAACCCTAACCCTAACCCTAACCCTAACCCTAACCCTAACCTTAACCTTAACCTTAACCTTAACCCTAACCCTAACCCCAACTCTAACCCAAATGTCCTGTCGACCAAATGTCTTGTCGACCAAATGTCTGTCGACCAATTGTCTGTCGACCAAACGTCCTGTCGACCAAATGTCCTGCCGACCAAATGTCTGTCGAGCAGTTGTCTGTCGACCAAACGTCCTGTCGACCAAATGTCTGTCGACCAAATGTCTTTCGACCAATCGACCGGCCACCATTACTCATATAGATTTAGCATTAAAAACAAACAATATGATATAACACTCTTGACGCCGCATTTAATGTTTTACGTAGACGACGTAGTTGGTTTATCTAACCCAGGGGTCACCAAACTACGGCCCGCGGGCCGGAACCGGCCCGCGAACTGATTTCATCCGGCCCGCTACGTGCTGCGGAAATAACAGCTGCACTACAAACTGTTAAGGAAAAAATTTACCAAACTTTTTGTAAAGGACTGACGTTGCTGTTGAGCTACACGCAACTTGCTTGTCCTGCTAAGTGCTAAATAATGATTTTTCCATATTGTTTCTTCTTATGACACCACAAACTTTGTTGTTCAAAACACCAATGTTTGATCAGTGCGATATCTCTGTTTAGGCACATCATACCAGCCAGACTAGACATCATAAGCAGAAAAAGTTGGACAGTTTAAGTCAATAGAGATTCTAAATAGTTGTATATCTTTTCGCAATTTGGATCCGGCCCGCAGCTGTAATCTCGCAGCAATCCGGCCCTCAGAAAAAAAAGCTTTGTGACCCCTGATCTAACCCAATGAACCACGCATATTGAGGGTATCTTCAGTGGCGTATGCAGGATTTTGTTACAGGGAGTGGGAGTATTTGATATAATTTGACATTTTTAGATCAAGATTAGCCTAATGCTACTTTATATTCACCATATCTATAAGGCTTGAATAACATCTATGTGAACAGGGCGTTGTAAGCACCAACTTGCCCTCTTTCGAAATCTACTAGTGGCCCTTATGCATAGTGATGACTCTACAAAATAGAACAAGAAAGCGTTAAATTATGGCCGTAAACTGTTTTCAATAAAGAGAAAAAAGTTACAGACTAAACAACTTTATAATTTCTTAGAAAAAAATAGCCAATGTGGCGACAATTGCAGGAGCGGATCTGGAAAAATGTTGGAAAAGGACCAAAGTTTGAACAAAGCAAAATTTATAAGATAAATTTGAAAATGATAATATACTTTCGTTATTTAAAAAAGGAAAAAAAACAAAAACAATGAAACAATAGGACAAAAAAAAAACGTTCCCATCCCTAGCCACAAAATATTCTAAAAAGCCCCCAAAAAAAATGAATTCAAGGTTTTCCTCCAGACTTCCTGGCAACAGGTCTGCTTTTCAGGATTTTGACTTTTGGCTTTTATTTTTTCTTAACATTTTGCCTCAAAGAAACTGTGGTGCCTTCCAAAGATTTTTTTTACAGTAGATCTGATTTCCCTCGTATATATAAAAATTATAGGGAAGATCCAGAATCCAATGTTCAAATGATTCAAAATCTATTTTGGGCACTTACAATTTTAAATAACGTTTACTCCTTGTTTTTGCACATTTGCTTGTAGTGCCCAACACAAACTAGTTCAATCATTTTTATAACTCAACGAGCCACTTCTGCTTGTTTTCATTATTGTAATTTTTCTGACCGCAATTGAACATTTCCATTTGTGAAGTATAAAAGTTCTTGAAAAATTATAAAAGGTAAATTACGAGAAAAATGGTTGAAGAGCAGTGGCCTATACCACTCTCAAACAATAACATGCTTGCACTACACAATCACAACAACACTGAAGAAAATACACTCAGTAAAAGTAATAATCATTCAATGGGAAGTTGAAACGTTGATTCTCAAGAAATGTTGCTTTCAACTATGGTTTCTTTCCAGGCGTAGCCTTTCCTTGAAACTCCAAATCAGTCTATTAACCTATTTCAAGCGTTGTTAGGCTATATACACTAGGGTGGATTGATAAAACCTTTTTATAAAATTTTTATTAGCTTGGGGTTGGAAAACTTGCCAATTAGCCTACTACTAAAACTAATTGTGCAAAATTAAAATGTAATCTGACGAGAGCTTGATCTGCCACCAGCCACTTGAAAATTTGCAGGTACATTGCATCAAAGCTGTAGCTCAGGCCTAGACTTTGGAAGAATATAATGCAAGATCGGCTTTAAAGTGCCCCTGACAGGTTGGATCCAAGTAACCTTAGTATGTAAGTAACTTAGATGTTTCTCTTAGATCCTTTTTCAAGCATTTCCTAGCGCAGAATTATGCTAAGCGAACTTTTTAATCACCTCGAAGCTCGACTGGTTAGGGCGAAATTTATATCAAACAATTGCTCCACATTTCACTGCTCTGGGACGACTTTGGTGGTGTTACGTCATCCTGGGTGAGCGTCGTTAACGACGGACGAAACAAATGCTTTCTAGATGTAATTGGTGGATCACAGTTTGGTCGGAGTTGGTACAAGCGGTTGCTTTTTTTAAAAATTTATTGTTTTTTGCAGTTTAATAAAACTGTACTGGATACGTTCCTACAAAACCTAAAATACACTTGAAGTGAAAAATGAAGAAATCGTACAAATCATCATTCATATTCACTGTTCATAAATAAATAAAAATTTTCTTTCTCTCTCATATTGTGCCTTTAGTTGGCCATTGAAATCCGGTGTAACGGCCATCAAGACTTTGAAAATTGTTTCGGGATTCGACAAACAATGCATGACGGCAGCACATAATCCGATTGTTGCTTCTGAGAGCATCACCTTGTAGTATCCACTCCAATAGACTACTTGCCTGCAGGCAGGGCCTCTGAGAGAAATTTTCAGTAGGGGCACGAAGAGTCATTCCGGGCCCCCCTCTCACTCCGGGCCCCCTTTGTCTTTGGCAAAGCGCGTGATGTTTGCTTAGGCGTATTGCACACCATACAACATTTTCCTGCAGAATTGGTCATCTGTGCGCAATAATAGCATCAGGCTGCAATACAACTATTATTTAGTGTTTTGTGTGCATAGCCTATCATGTGATCTGTCCCTCGCTAATTTGCGTAGGCTATCCTGCATTGAATTCGTGTGTGAGTTGTTGATGCCGGTGCTGTTGAGAGGTGTCGCTTGTAGCTTACAGCTTTAATGCAAAATTTTCAAATTCATTCATTTATTTCTCTTAGATCTAGCCTATAATTAGTCCTGATGAGGACACTATGATTTGGTGTCGAAAACGTTGGATTTAGTAGTTTTTTCTTGTTTTTTTGTGTGTATAATAAAAAACGTTAAATCCACAAACGTTACTGAGTGTTATATGTATCTGGTACAACAAGTCAAGCTTTCTACCAAGGCTCAAACATAATATCTTGTCAAAACATCATCAAATTAATCGTCTGACCAATAAGCTTTCTTCATTAACTTTTGTATTCACCACATGCCTAGCAGAGGTGAACGAAGTTACTTTTTTTTGACTCGGTTCCGTTCCTGCTCCGAAAGTATTGACTCCGGCTCTTGCTCCAACTCCGAAATTCATTTTGAAGTGAAATAAGCGTGAAACTACCTTTTTCAAATAATTTTTAAAAAACACAAAAAAGCCCAAAAACACCCGAGCTTTTTAAAAAAAAGTCCAGGTTTTTCTCAACCCTGCTTTTGCTTCCCTATGTCCCCCCTCCCCCCGAACAGGAGAAAAAACAACTTTTACAATTTAATTTTGGGTGCTTTAAAACGGAACATTTTTGCACGTAAAGCATTAAATCACCACTTTGGGCCCCTAATTTGCGCGCAATGCACTCAATTACTTTTCCGGGCCCTTTTGCTACATTAAGGGCCTCCCAGGACTAAATTTAATAGGATAACAACTTTTATGCTTGAATTTAGTCATTTAGGGTGGTTTTAACCATCATTTTTTCGCGTAAAGTATAAAATCACAATTTCGGGCCTCCCAACAACCACAGGCCTGGGCCCTCAAGGGTACGCCGTACCCTCAGTACCCCCCTCTCATAGGCCCTACCTGCAGGCAACTAACCGATAGCCTACTGCCTGCAAGGAAATAAAATCATTTCTTTTAGTGTGTATTCTTTACCGTTTAGCGTATCTTTAGCCTAATGTAGCATCCTTACTCGTTTGATAAGTCTCCGTTTTCTCCCTTCGGTTTATTGCTTTATCTCCAGTTCTTCCTGCTCCTCGTAAAGAAAGTCCACAGAACTGCAGGATGTAAGTGTGCCTCAGAATCGGTCAAATTTGGGTACGTTTTTGCAAACGTTGTTGTTTAAAAGTGCTGGAATCATCATCAGCAACAGATTGCATCTGTGCTTTTATAGATGGTATGGCAGATTTCTTCAAAATGTAAAGTTTGCTCAAGCTCATTTTTACTTGAGTAGTGTTAACAAAATCATCTCCAGTGAAGTGAACATATACGACTAGTTTTGTATGGTCCATCCCACTTTCGAACGCTTGAAGAAAACTTTGACCATTTTCATCTCAGCACTGGTTTGTGGGAAAGCGTGAAAAGATAGCACATGGTCTTTGTCACTGACACTGTCACATAAACAGCAATTACCTCAACCATAAATTAAGGGTACTGTTTGTGAGATACTGTTGTTACACTGAAAATGGCTATAGCCAGATTAGGACAAATAAAAGATTATCAAAATTGTAGCCTTACAGGAGTTTAAAAAAACTGCAATTTTAATTGAATTGAGATGCTGTTTGATAAAATAAACTCAACCTATTTGATCTAAACTTGATAGCAATAATAAGTTGACTTTTTCATTTCGGTAATTCTCATTTTACACATGCTTTAGAGTTAGACCAACAGAGCCCCACACATTCACGTTTTTCTGTAGTCGTACCATACCTTACCAAGTCACCACAGAGAAAGAATGTATGCTTCTCACCCATGGTGACATCACAGCGGTGTTGCCGTTTTAATTTCGCAATTGAATAAGTGCCAGATTAGCCGAAAGTGAACGAAAGTTTGCAAGCGTGTTACTTAGTAGCCTGTTGATATTTTTTACGATTTTCTGGTCAGGGAAGTTTGTTAGTGTTATCTTTTTGGTATCATTGGTAAATCTAGCGAATTTATTTACCTGTCAGAGGCACTTTAAATCCGTGTGTTGCCGAAAAACAAAATTGATCTGTACAAAACAAACTTTTTTTCGTTTGTTTTTGTTTAATAAACAAAGGGTTTATTAAGTAGTAAACACTAATACCACGTGCTAATTTCCTGTTTGCGTAACCATTATGATATGGGCTAAGTGTGAGTTAGGCTCCTTCACTTTAAATACGCCATTTGTATTCTTTAGCGCGTGCATAAGTGGTTTCGTTTCATTTTAAAAATCATGCAAATAAGACATGAAACTCAGAAACGTGGCTCAACATTACACCCGCATAGATCACTGCCTAGGTTTATTTTTGCTCTGATACTGAAAATATCAATAGTGTCTGAACTGACAATGTTATCTAATTTTGTTATCTGGTAAATGTCCATGCACACTAGACCAGTTCAAAAATCTGAAATTTTCAAATTTTTTAGCCTCTCGCATTGTTTTCCATGATTTTGACCATGAGAAATCAGAAAATGACAATTATTTTGCTCTCAGATAAAGGGATGCCCTGCCTCAAGAGGACTAAACATTTCCATTTTAGCCCCAATCACCCACTTTTTGATCTGTTAAGCCATGAACCTGACGGTTGAACCCTTTATTTTAACTGAAAACACTTTGATCTAATGCCTTACTAATAGCTCTCAAGTGAAAATTAACTTTTCGATATTTGGCATAATTTTATGAAGAGCAGTGGCATTAAAAAGCATCACTTACCCTCAGGTATTTTGCTTATTTCAGGCAACTTATACACATCTTTTGAAATTTCTCAATGGATCTAGTCTGATAGAAAAAGACTTCAAATTTACTTGTGAGGATGACGTGAATATGAGGTCATAAATTCCATAATAACGTAATCTCAAAATTTGAACTTGCACAATAATGATCTATTAGAGGGCAAAAAATCAACACATTAATCTGTGAGACAACACAGTAAAATTAGTATATTGCGTTATTGCTACTTGAGCGACTATTCGTGTCAAATTGCAAGAGTTAAAAATAATTGAATTGTGCAAAATAACAAAGAACACTACACTTTCGAAGAAAAAGGCTATCTTACATGAATGAATGCTAAAAATGTGATGCTGCGCATCTACTGTAAATGGATACATAAACTAAACAAAAAAACATGATATAAAATGCAAATAATTTGCAGATTAGTAAATTCAGTAAATTTCTAAAAATACTGACAATGGTATTTTCAATCAAGATCTTGCTTCAAAATGGTCAATACTCTTTTAAGTGATAGCTAACATAAAAACAAAAAGTGAATTAAAAGTAAACATTTTAAAAAGTTTTCTGCTACTTAAGACCAGTTTGGTGTCAAACAGCTGAATGTTAGTCTGTGAATTTCGGAGAACACAGGTTAATGACAAAGAATTAAAGTGAATGTTGTTTTACCAGAGGTTGGTGTGATGACAGGCTCTACTGCTACCCAGCGGCTGTCGAAAGTACAATCTACACGATTTCATCAGGCCATTGTATGGTGAAAACGACATAAATTCACAAAACAAGACGTCAATAAAATTTTATTACAGCTCTGAACACTTGTTATGGATGAACGTTAGCACAGAGATGTATGCGGTAACTGTTAGTATTTTCTTTCAATCGAATAAAAAATTTAACAGTATATATGTGAGACGACCATTTATTAGGTTTTGCTGACACGGAGTAAGTCAAAAGGTGCAAACAGAGAAAACAACCATTGGTAATACAGGCCGAGCAAAGAAACCATGATGTAGAAAAAAATGTAAAATAAACCTAAATTTACACCATTAGGTTCTGCTTCACCAATATTGAAATATGTTGAAATGAGCTTCCGGATAAATTGTTTATGTTCAATCCGTCATATTTCCTCCTGAACTATCAACAATTGTCCGTGCAGTTGTTGTTTAGCTACCGAACGAGATATCAATGATCATGACAGGAACAGGAAAATTAGTTTTGCTCCGAACATACCGCTTCTAGCTATATATAACTCGTGGCAAGTGGAATATTGTCATAAAGTTAAATACAAAACTATCGACAATGAATAAGTTGGTTGTGTTCGCTTTGCTCTTTGCCGTGCTACTTCTGTCTGCGGAAGCAACAAGAAGAAGAAGAAGGTTTGTAACATGTAACTAAAATTAGTTTTTTTATTAATTTGTTTAAACCCCACATTGCCTTATTAGGCTACTAAACTACACAATGAGGTTTGTAGCATTTGCATAAAATTATTTTGGTAAAATGCCACATATGATGGCATTTCCTAATTACTGAACTCCTATTTTTCAGACGGTCTTGCTTGTCAGGATGCCTACGAATACGGTGCCATAGATCCAATCTTAATTGTATCATAGGACGAGGCATATGTCTTCGTAACTGCCGCCGCCGAGGTGATGAAGAAGGAGATTGGTTGGAAGAGGATTCCCAAGATGATGCCGACGCTGATGAGGGTTATTAACCAACACATGTTTGGTAAGTTTGGAAATAGTGAAACAGTTGTTTTTCATATACATCTGTTCAACTTGTAAATGAATGAACCAGAGATATCCCAAGATGCGGTCAGGCTTGTCACAATCTGTAGACTTTTGAAGGTTTGTGCTAACAGTCAAACTAAAAAATTTAAAGGTAACATTTTACGATCTGTCGCTACATCACTTCAATGATAAATTTTGAAACTTTTCGTTACAAAATAATTGAAACACTTGATCTTACAGACTTTCACTCATCCATTGCATGTTCGCGTTGCTCTAACCTAGTGGTTATTTACCCTCTGTCTAGTGATTCGTAACCGTTTTAAAAAAATCACCGCTCTAAAGCGCTTTCAAAGCATCCACTGCCTAGCGCAGCGAGTACATTATTACCTGAAACTCTTTTTGCTGAGTGGCAAGTACGAATCTTCTTCGATTTATTCTTCCTTCGATGTGACCCAACTTAGCCATCGGACAATACAAGTTGACGGACAATAATTCACGAAATATGAAACAGTTTTAGAATTGTTGCTTCAAACATTCCATAAAAATAAAATTGTTAAACCTAACGTTGCTTTAAAGTTGGAACTATGTTTAGTTAGTGAAAACCTCAAGCAATTTTATAAACTGTATACTTAGAAACTTTAGATCTAACAAGCAATAAACTTGATGAAAGTTGATAAAATGCTGCGATGTCATGAAACGTTTATAGTAAATGAACTACGTCACAATGATATAACACTGGTCTTTCACCACAACAAAATATGTGAAAAGAAAAAGTTAAATTTAGATTTAGGCTACATTTCTTAAGTTAACAAAATGGGTTCTTGGAATGCTCAACATCAGACGAAAAAGCTTCTTGAAAAACTTCATCCCACAAGCAACTTCAAATACTTGTAGATGTTTTGAATTATTTGTGCAAACTTTGTTACTGAGGTTATGCAATTGATTGAGTTTCGCTTATCGCAACATGATCGCTAGCATTATAAATTTTATTACTGAGATTGATCGAATTTTTGTGGTCTGCACAATATTCCATCCGCTAGATACCGCCAAGTGTCGTACAGAACACTCACCTCAGCTACATAGCCAATTGTCCAATTGTAGACCACTGGGCTTTTGGAAAAGCAACTACATATCTTTGGATTAAACATTAACGACAGTTTATGTTGTTTTATCTAGAAATTGGAATGACATTGGAAAAAAAAGCTTCAGAACATGGAAATCATTTTCACACTCTGCAATAGGCCTATACAAATACTCATAAGAATACTTGAAAAATTCTTTACGAAAAATTCTAATGTACTGCTGTACAATTTGTGCTTAGAGAAAATAAAATCATGTCATTCACAAAGTGTGTCTTGAAAAGTTGAAGATATCGCGAAAAATCTTGTTTATCGGATTGATAAAAAAACACTTCTTTTTTTAATAAAGCACAATGTTATATTTTAATTTAAACCAAGCTGGTTGATTTGTTTCAACAACTTTCAACACGCTTTCACGCGATAGTTGTTAGATATTGCGAATCATTTTATTAAAATATAGCATCGGAAAAAAGTTCGATGTTTTTCCCACAAGCAGGCAAGGCATAACAATAAAAACAGGAATGAGCATTATAAGAATAAATTTCACATATTTCTATATAGTTTAACCCATTTAAATCCGCCATAAGTTTCCGTTGCTCTTCTTAGGTGATACTTCAGCCACAAAGCTGTCATGTTATAAATTTTTAGGTATATTAAAAAAATTTGGTGATTTTTGCTTTTTTGATGCATTTTTTGTTTGCCTTTTGAAAGTACACCGGCCACGTGGTGTTTATTTCGGTAGAAATTAGTCAAATCTTCTTGAAGGACGTTTCAAAATGATTGTATAAACAAATTATATTTACGGTAACCATCGGCGTAGCTAGTGGGAGGGCGGTCCTTCCCAGTGAGCACCCCCCCCCCCCCGGTCGGCAGCTTGTGGGCGGCAGAATTTTTGGCAGCATTGGCAGCAGTGACCGAGTGGTTAGCGCGTTGGGCTCGCGGTCGAGAGCCTGCATGTTCGACTCCAGCCACCCGCACTTGCTGTTGTTTCTCTGGGCAAGAAACTTCACGACAATTGCCTCTGCCCAGTGATCGATTTCGAGTAATGGGTAGTAGCAAATTTAAGTCATAAGTAGAGTAGATAACCGGAAACAGACATTGCCGTCGGCTGCAGCGTGGGTCAGGTGTATGTTGAAAGGCTGGTTGCTTAGAAACTTTAGATTTCTAAGCAACCACAAGAAACACCGATGCATAGCGCTCAAGTCCGCTTTCCCGCAATGCAGGATAAAGATAAACAAACAAAACAAAAAACATTTTTACATGTAAACGAAAAAGCATAGTAAAAATATTTTTTGAAACCTTCGGCTTGAATTCTATTTGCTCGCTCCTACTTCAATCAATCAGGGGTGGAAAAAGCATGGTGAGTCCCGGGCGGCACAGACCTTATCTATACGCCACTGACAGTAACAACTCATTTTCTCGATCAGTTTGGAAATTAAATTTAAATTTCATTAAAATTAACAAGCATCATATAATGCGAATAAACAATGATACGCTTGTGCTGGTAGCACAGTATGCTTTTGTTTGCTGTGATAAGGCACAAAGCAATTAATGTGTAAACCACTGTCATACTTTCTACACTTCCGCTGTACTTTCCCACTGCTGACTGCACAGCGCACTTGAGCCTTGTAGGATATTACCAGATGTTTCCGCTCATCTTAAAACGGATTTCCGTTGAAGCCTTTGATCTCACCGCAAAACTTCTCTTCTTGATCGAATGGAAAGCTAGATAGTAATGATAAATTCTACGTGTAAAGTGCAGTAAATCCAGTTTTTCAAGCTCTTGCTCTTCATTGATTCCACGGTACACTTGCCTCGCGTTTTGCACTGACACATTGAGTAACAACGAAAACAGTGGCCACCATCATTTTTTCATGCCGATCCCGATTCTGAGTTTGGCAATGTTTTGATCAATGCGATCTACTCAGCCCATATACTTATTGTACATCTGAATCAGGTAAGGTTGGGGGATATCTATCTTCTTGTTTTATTTTGGCTCCATCGCTTTGCCATGCAAAAAGGAGCAACAGCTATGCAGGTGGATGCAAGTGTCACTATACTGTTGTAGTGCCACCTCGCAAGCAAAATTCCTGATTGATCGGATGCATAAGAATATGACCTACGTGGCATTTTCTTCAACTCACTTTGATTGGTCAGTGTTGTTTTGACAATACGGGTACTCCGAATGGTTCCTGTTCCACCAATATTTTTTCAGACAGGTAGTCAAGCAATGGCATCAGACCACTAGCCAACTGACTAAGCAAAAAACTCATTGACGTTTTTGCTGTTGATGATGTCATCAAATCGTGGTGTGTTGATGCTGAGTGCTACTCTCATGTGTTTGTTTTGATGTGAGGCAGGTAGGAAAATCCTAATTCTCTATTTATTCCTTTATACCTAACCCTAATAATTCAGCATTCCCGACCTCCTATAGGAACAAATCTCGCTCCCTTGAGGTGTGCGAGCACCCTCGATTAAGCAGCGGAATATTTTTCAAAATGTTTACTTTTTATTCAATTTTAATTTTTATGTTTGTTATCACTTAAAAAGAGTATTGAGCATTTTGAAACAAGAGTTTGATCGAAAATACTATTGGCAGTATCTGAATTTATTAATTTACAAATTTATTGCATTTTAAAGTCATGTTGTTTTTGTTAAGTTTATGTATCAATTTACAGTTGATTCGCAGCAGCACAATTGTAACATTCATTCATGTAAGATAGCCATTTTCTTTGAAAGTGTAGTGTTCTTTGTTATTTACACAATTCAATCTCCTGCAATTTGACACAAATAACCGGCCAAGTAGCAACAACGCAATATACTAATTTTACTGTCTTGTCTCACAGACTAATGTGACTAATCACAGACTAATGTGAGATTCACTATCTTGAGTGTGTGGCTGAGATTTTCAAATTGCACACCACATTATCTATCAATGTCCTGTATACCTACCACAAGATAGACTTGTGTACCTAACAACGCTCGATGAATACACAATCCATTGGCTGCTGAGCCTGGATGTAACAACGTGATCTGCGCAGCGGCCTCAAACGCAAGAAGAAAAAGATGTTCTAATCTTTTGCCCTCGAATAGATCATTATTGTTCAAGTTCAAATTGTAAGATGACGTCATTATGGCTTTTTATGACCTTGTAATGACGTCATCGTCACAATTAAATCTGAGGTCTCTTTCTATCAGACTAGATCCATTGACAAATTTCAAAAGATGTGTATAGCTTGCCTGAAATAAGCAAATAGCCTGGTGGTAAGTGATGCTTCTTAATGACCCCGCACTTCTCAAAATTATGCCAAATATCGAAAAGTTAAGTTTCACTTGAGAGCTATCAGTAAGGCATAAGATCAAACTGTTTTCAGTTAAAATAAAGGGTTCATCCGTCAGGATTACGACTTAATAGATCAGAAGTGGGTGATTTTTGAACATTTTCAAAAATTTGCTGGATTTTTGAAATGTAACGAAGTCACTTATGCACGTTTTAATAAATACAAATGGCGTATTTGAAGTGAAGTAGCCTAACTCACACTTAGCCCACATCATAATGGTTACGAAAAAAAGAAATTAGCACGTGGTATTAGTGTTTAATACTTAATAAACCCTTTATTCATTAAACAAAACACAAACCAAAGTTTGTTTTGTCCGAACCTGAACTTTTTTCGGCAACGCAAGGATTTAAAATCCATCTTGCATTATACTTTTCCAAGGTCTAGGCCTGAGCTACAGCTTTGGTGTAGTGCATCGCACCTTTCCTTTGTTGGTATGATTGTAACAGTGGCCTATGACCAAAGAAATAATAATGTAAAAAATCACATGGGGAGAATTACAAGAAACAAAAACGCAAAGATGGATCTGCAACATTAAATAGCGTTGATATGGTCCAGCTACTTTTTTTTGGCCCAAGATGATTTTTGAGGCCAGTAACTTTTTCAAGGGGCCTGGGAACTTAAACTACCACAGCATATTGTTTAGATACAGTATAATGCGTTGTTTGTAGACTTGTCTTGATTTAAGATCCGAAGATCTCATTGCTACCGGGTCCAAATTATCCTCTCAACGGCCCTGGCAACAACAGGCCACAAGAGATCCAGTACACCAGCTCAGGCACTCTATATGCCAACTTGGCTTGCCAAAAGCAGAGGATGTCTTACGACTCGATTAACCGTCTCCGTTGGTTTGGACCTGTTGAGAGGAGAGCAACGGATGGATTAACCATTGCCGAGATGTACTAGTTCTTAGCACGAAGGCCCAATGAATGAATCAAGGTTCCAATTTTAGTTCATGTATAAAGTTAATTTTTCGCTAATGTGTGTAAAGAGGTAATTAAGTTGGTTACAAATTTGTTCAGGATTTTCGTAGGAATTGTTTTTGTACGGTATAAAGTTCATTAAAAAGAGCATTTTTTTTCAAGAATTTGGATTACAGATTTCCTTGTTTTTGATGAATCGTGTTTTTGTTCTTTGAAGTGCTGCTTTATAATATTTGTTTGAAGTGCTGCTTTATAATATTTGTTTGAAGTGCTGCTTTATAATATTTCTTTGAAGTGCTGCTTTATAATATATAATAATATTAGGACCCGGAATGGTTTCATGGAAACGTGGAACTAAGAAAACACGAGTATTCTTTAGTGCTAATTTGTTTACATTTAGGCCTATGTTGTTTGGAAGCTCCAGGCTCCAAATTGTCATCTCAAAGGATTTGATGGTGAGAGGCACAATTTGGGTTCTTTAAATTGCGTCGATGTATTATCCACAGCAATTCCAACCTTGTTCATTTAACTGCCATCGTCCTGATATGATAACGCTTCCCATGTATCCACCTCAATCAACCATCCAAGTAGGTGTTCTAGCAATTGAAGCGTTTAGAACGAAAAGTGACTAAGTCACATTTTCACTCGAATTGAGTTAAGTACAAAAACGTATTGCTTTCATTGTCCTTTGTCACCAGACACAAAAATATTTTGGTATAAAGGTTGCTAAGCCATCATTTTCGAATACAGGTTTTGAACGGAAAGGTAATTTTTTCTTCTAAAAGTAACTAAGTCACTTTGTTTTTGTATAAAAGTAGCTAAGTCAAATTCAAAGAGTTCCAAATTTTACAGCAACAAGTTTTGTGGTTATTTTTCGAAGTTTAATTATTTTAATTACCTTTAATGGGATCCTACTAAACATCGCAAGGAAGCACAAGGATCTATCCCAAAGCCTAACCTTTACCCTAACCTTTACTTCTAGTTCTTTGCAGGTTTTCTTTGTAGTATTTTCCTTGCGGTGTTTAGTAAGACCGCCTTTAATGCATTTTAGGAGCGACTGACTTAAACAATGATATTATTCAAGGGCATTGCTATTTGCTTATTCCCTAAATTTTGTTTTGTCGCTCTTTGCAATAAAAGTGCTTAAGTCCATCATTTGTCTAAAAGTGCCTAAGTCCAGCAATTTTGAAGAAAAGTGCATAAGTCCAAAAAAGAATATTATCAATATTTTTTGACAAGTTCAACTAAAAAATCAATTAATAGTGCAATCAGAACTAGGTTGGGGTTGTAGACACTGACATATAGTAAAAACAAAAAATTCTTTTAAATCTTGATTTTACAATGCAATTGAAAACTGTACATGTCAATATCTCCTTAGTAGTATTTTGTGACTTAGTCACTTTTCGTTCTAAACGCTTCAATTGACTTCAAGGCACCCGTTTGTCTCAACTGAGATTCAACTGCTAAACTCATCTACCAGGCTTCGTTTCATTATAACATTTCTTCCAGCTTTCCAGTGTGGTCAGGGAACGTCGTGAAGCTTGAGTAGTAAAAAGATTGACCCTCGGCCCCAGCAGCTAAAATGGCAAATAAAAAATTATAAATGATCGATAGCTTGCTTGCAGGCGGCATTGATGTCTATAGGTGACAGCACACTTTGCGGCTTCATGGCTTTTGCACCACCTTTCATAGCCTTCATCTCTATTCAATAAAGTTGAAATGCTGTTTGCTACCAATTTGTCGCTCCAACTTCATCATTCACAGAAAGGATTGGTGGTTTCAAGTATTACTTGTTTTCAATGCAAAATCAAAACAATTCAAAATAATTTTTATTCAAAAAACAAATATAGTAATGCGCCCCTCAAAGAAGTCTTACGTTGACCACTGCCCCTGTCTTTACCAAATTAAGATTAATGTTTATTTGCAATATTGTTGTGTTTGCTTTTGAAAGTGTCTTGCAGTAGACACATCAGGTATAACCATTGCAAACACATTGTCAAAATAATTACAATATGTTGTAACATAAAAAAGAAAAGTAAATGTCAGACTTGTCTGCTTGCTAAGTTGTATGATAAGATTAGCCTGATTAAAGTATGCACGCAATAAAAGCATACGAATGGCGTGTTTCAAGTCATTTACGGTAACCTGCACTTAACGTCGCGATGGTTACGGAAATAGGAAATCAGCACACGCTAAAAGTTTTTACCACTTAAAAAGTCCGTCTTTAAAACAGAAACTTCCGCAACGAAAGTTTGTTTTGTACAGACAGAAACTTGATTTGCGGCGACGCTGTTTTGAAATCAATTTTGTGTCATAGTTTTCGAAAGATTTATTGCGTCTGTGTGACATTTGACTCTAAACTTTGAAACTGCATATTTTTGGCAGCCGATTTTAGCACGAATTGACATAGATACCCACTGGTGTTTCGCCAATAAGGCTGGGCTCATCAGTACCGCACCACCACGCTACAGTACTTTAGACTCGCAAACCAGTTTTCAATTACCGCTCTGCATTTCACTGGTGTCTTGTCTAAGCTTTAGCTTGCTTCAATTTCCACCGTTTTTTGGGACAACTTGCTTAAATTTGTACATGATCAACTTGACTTGATTGGTTAGTTTCAGCCTGACAAAACCTTTAAAAAGTTATTCTTGGGGTTTGAACTGCTGACACAGGGCCGGTTACCGAGATTGATAGAGTGAAGTTTCCGATTGTCAAAATCTTGTTGTTTGTAAAATATTCTATCCACTAGATGCCGCTACAAGGGAATACGTTGCTCAAGCGCACGCTTCACCAGCACTGCTTGATCTTGTGGTTTCTTTGTTCACCTAGTCAACTTGAGCTAGCACAATGGCTCTCAACCGGGGTGCCGCGGCACCCAAAGGTGCCATTTACGTTTCACAAAGGTACCGCAAGTTATTAGAGTAACGTTATCAAATATGCGCCCAGATATTAACCCTTACGAGGTTGGGCTCCCTGGAGTCTTGTTCAGTTTGGGGGGGGGGGGGGCTGTCGATTCTTCTTATGCTTTAGGAGTGATATCTCTGTTATTTTTTAAGGTACGGCTTCAAACTTTGGGATTCACTTTGTAAAATTATTCACGCTGAGCATATCCGAAAATTAAACCTATGTGAATTTTAGAACTGCTCATAGACGTTGAAATGTTGAGGTGACTTATGACTTTTGGATTATTTTGCGATTAAAGCATTTGTAGCGTGAGTTTACACATTATTTTTTGGTAGAGTAATTAAGAACATGCATTGCCATGTTGTGATTAAATTTTTTTTACATAATCTCAATTTGAATCTATATTTTTCATGCAAAATAATAACTTTTCCCACGCTCAAAATAAAGCTCGCTTCTTGACTAAAAGAACAATGCTTCATCGATTACATGCAGTAATGAGATTTCTGAACGCGTGTCACACCAATTTGGATTATGATCTTGTGACCTCGGTTCCAAGAACAGCAACTCCTACGCTTTATTAACAAATGTAAACCAGCTGAAGAAGCAGGGTGGCGTTTATCAAATACTATTATGTAATCCACGAAACGAATGGAAGATCATGCAACAAAAAAAGCGGTTTAAATGCAATGTATTGTAGTTGCAACAGCGTCTCTCAATGTAAGTTCAATGTGAACTCGGCTACATACAAGGCTAGTACTAGGAGTAAGATTACCCGATAAAGTCGATGATGCTTTACATAAACAGAAGTCAGAAAGAAATTCAAAATAAAACAGTTACGGTTCATTAATTAACAGAACGTCACAACGCTTTTCATCAAAAGGAAAATCTGTAATGCCTCGGGTCATTTTCTTGTAGATTCAATAAGCTCTCTAAGATTCATATGCCACACACTAAAATCCAAACAATATTTAGATTTATTCAAAGTAGTATTTATTATGCGTCAAATCATTGTGAACCTGGAGAAATACTTTACAAAGAATTAGCTGCCTTTTTTTTTTGCCTAATGGGCGTTTATGCGATAAAAATGTCAGTTTGGCAGCAAAATATTGATAAGTATTTTGATTTGGTTACAGCAATACCGGACTGCAGCAATTGGCACAAGGCTCTTGCAGCAACGTTTTTCAACTTGATTCAATAGTAAAGCAACCTGTGTTCTGTCAGGTTATGTACACACAAATTCAGAAATATTTAAGAATATGCAATGAGGCACATTGAAATTACAAGTGGCTGCACATTTACAGTTCGATAATACGAGAAATTGAATACAACGCTAATACAATCATTTCGACGTGGATTCAACATTGCAAGACGATGTAAACATGCGCGGGTTTGCAATTAGATTACTTCTCTTCTGTCCTTGTTTGTATAAAAGTCATAAAATCAGTCGTTGTATCCGTGCTAATATTCAGCTATGCTCAAACTGCATTATATTGATATTTTCTAAATAGAAAATGGATTTATAAAATATGAATACAATACTGTTTCAGCATATAAAAATGCTGAATTTTACATCGAGTATTACGATTAGTTTTATGACCCACGTTTTATACAAAAAAGGATAGATGATTTTGATAAGCAATCTAATTGCAAAACCGAGCATGTTTACAAGTATTCAACGTCTTGATATGTTGAATCAACGTAAAAATAGCTATCTGTCTAATAAAAGGAAAAAAGGAAAATCTCTCATTGAGCTCCGCGTTTTATTTAGGCTGTGGTTGAAGCCAAAGTTTATAAAACCGCAATCATTCAAATAGTTTATTCTGCGCAAAAGCAAACTTGACATACTCGTATGGAATGTGCAGGGCATAAAGGCTTTTCACAGCATTGACATTGGCCACGGTTTTTTGGTAGTTTATTTTTTGTGGCTTTGGCACCTTCTCAATAAGCAAACGCAGTAGTTGTCCACCGTGGGGACTTCGCTTTGCACGTGAATGAACCAACCCATCCTTTGGTCGATGATATCGGTGCCACCCTTTGTGAAGTCGTAAAGCTTATACATATACAAGCCTGGCTTCTTTTTGCCGTCATCCTTGGTAATCCCCAATAGAGGTTGCATGGTCGTCAACATCAACACATTCCGCATGCCAGAATTCTTCGTTTTTACTACATAAGAATGTAGGCTGAGATCAGCCTCACTCGTCTGCCAATAAATTTCGTACGAAGATTTCTCCCTACCACTCACTTGCTTCACTTCCAGGGGTATTCCTCTACGTATAGCGTTGAGGGTTCCAGCTGACGTTATACCCCTGTCAAGCAACCACTGCGCGAGTGGTATGGAGGTGTAAAAGCGGTCATACAAAATATTCCGACCTTGAAGGTCACCGTGTTGTTCCAGGCTCATCACCATTCCTTTTACCAGTTCTTCTGTTCCACAAACGTAAAAATTAAATGGCTCTTCCTTCGGTTTACCTGAATAGACCGATGCCGCAAATGTGTATGGGAATCTGCTGGCGTTTACCGACTTGAACAGAAGGCCATATTTCGCAGGCTTGTTTGGATTATATTGCTTGAAGGCAATTTGTGTCCTCATGGGGTATAGCGTTTTGTCCAACGACAAGTAGTCACCTGGAATGACATGTTTGCCGCAGTTTTCGTTAAACATTTCGAAAACGACTCGAAATGCGGCCAACCGGTCATTCTTCCAACGTTGCGGCCTAGTATTTTGGTCGTCGAACGAAATGTTCGAAAATAAAAATTTAAAGCGGTTCTTGCTCATTGTTGCACTAAACACGGGATGTCCTTGCAGTTGATTGAACAATACATCCGTGGAATGACCAGCCTGTCCTAAAAGCCCCCGAAAATACTCCAATTCAACAAAGGCCAGCATCTCCTCGTTGTTGGTTGGGCCAAAATAGCAGTACCTGCTGTCATCTAAAATTCTCTCTGGCAATTGAGAAATGAGTGTGGCAATTTTTCTATTTGTTTCTTGAACAATAATGTTCAAAATGTTTAAAGAAAAAAATAGTTCCCATGCTTGCCGAGGGGTCTTGGCTTCTTTGGCTTCTCCTCTAACACCAATCGGGCCAGATATAATGTTAGCCCGGCCCCTTCTCCCATTGTGCACCGGTCTCGCATTAGACCAAGTAATGTTGACGCCGCCCTCTTGTCTGTTCTTTGGCTTTTCTACAAAAGTTGTATAAGACTTCAGTGTGTCAGGAAAACTCAACAGCATCGTAGTTGTTCATGTCGAGACAGGAATCTATGGTGTTCACCAGTCTTTTCGATGTTATAATCCGTCCTGATGGCGCAAACTCCGGTTGAACATCGCCCATGGAAGGTAACTGGTCGTCAATCTCGATCGGAATCGCTGTTGCGGAAGTTGACGGAGAAGAATCCGCTTCTTCATCTGAATCGGAGTGCCATAAATCCTCCAAATCATCCGCCTGGCTTTCGTCGTCAGAATCCAGTAAAACATGTTGCAATATTTCTTCAGCACTGAATCCTTGCCTTGCCATGTTTTATTTAAAAGTAAAAAGGACGTAATTTTTTTAATAATGGCGTTGAAATACCAAAGGAAATGTATAATGAAACAAATTGTTAGTCCCATAGAAACTAGTTAGAAAAAAACTGTTACACAGAATTATAAAAATCGAGAATAAATCAAAACTTTGCAATATAATAAATTGTCAGACCGTTGTTAAAAATTGTGAAGTGCACTTTACATATTTACTGATGATGAAACTATATGAATGCTATGGTTATCTATGGTGATTCAGATTAGCTTTTTGAGCAATGCTTCACGTTTATGATAAACTACACGTAGAAGGGAAATCCAACAGGCGTTTGCACAATATCGTCGTTTAGCGACGTAGATTCGACGAAAGCGGCGTAATAATTAGTAGGCCTACCTGGTATCAATATTGGCTGTTTCTGCAATGTTGCGTTATGACCATGAACGCCACGTGGCTTGAAAAACAACATTATAATGCTGAATGAAACCATGTGCATGAAACTGATAATCTATCTAATAAAATTATCTCTGATGTAAATTCAACGATTGGGCAATGGTATGTCTCAACAAAATTACCAAATATTCCATCATTTTGACGGCTAGAATGCATTGTTGAACCTAAACCGAAAAATATAGATGCGCTGTTCATTCATAATTTTTGATATTTGTTTATATGTTTAGTGAAAATAAGCTGTCATTCTTGTTATTATATTGAAAACGAAAAGAGCAGTTTGCAAAACGTCTATATTACAATGAATGCGGTTTCATCTATTTTGATTGTCCCTTGCTGTAGGCCTACTCAGGCAAGTTGTAATTATCACAATCTAACTTTTCCAAACTGTGAGCACTATATCTCGATGCGCATTTGTGTATTGTGAGAAAATTTTGATGGTGTCCAAAAATCAAATACTATTTACAAAATAACTCGGTCTCTTACAATATCCTCATATGTCACATCAACAAATACTTTCCTGACTTACCAATAGGCCTAACTAAGGTAATAAAGAAACATTCTACTAACGGACAGTTCAGTGATAAAAAAAATCCAAAAGTTTGATATTTCTTGCAAATGCAAACAATATAAGTTTTTCATAAAAAGATGAAGTTCAATAGCATTACAAGAATTCCATCACCATAATTCAAAAAGAACCTTTCCATTACTTGGGTTGACCCTTGCGATTACCCCGCATATGGGTTATGTTATGTAGGCCTACCACTATAGTTCACCGTACTGCCGATTGCCTAAAGCATGAAAAAAGTTGCATCTGTCTGCGGTTATAAGTTATATTTTTTTCTAAATTCAACTAAAACAGCTATTCGCATTATGAAACAGTTGGATAAGTGCCATAAATCAAACTATGGAATAAGTTTGTATCTCTATAAAAACGCCTGCCTGCAAAATGATACCATGTTCATAAAAATTACTAGATGTACATAACGCAATATACTTTATGATATTATATTTTCTGATTATACATTTCCAGTCCTTGTCACAGACTGCATAATGCTTACTCATTCACTTTCAATGTAACTGAAAGTAGTTGTTAGATAAAACCTATATATCACACACGCGCTATCAAGTAAAAGCGTTCTATTTTACATTGATTGGATTGGCTCAATATGAGATGGCTACTTCTAAACTACACTTATGAAGGCAGAGTCTGCAATCACTTGAATTTTTGCAGGTGTTACCTACAATAAATAATGCGATTAATCGAATACAATTCTCACACAACTCGTGAATATGTCTAGTCAATCAGCGCTGACATAATGCTGGATGATGCATTATTGTTTATTGAATAATTTAGTAAATATGCGTAACTTCATTTGTTTGTTATTGTGAGACGAAACTAGGAAGAATGGAAATAGAAATGGATAAAATAAAGGTATTTTTATTCAATGTAAACGCGCTGCCGCGTGTCATTATCTAACTAAAATATCTCTCGCCGCGAGCCTATGTCGATTCATCGTTTTCTGACGTCACGTCCATTCGATAATAAACGATTTCTTTCATGCATTCTCAGTTCAGTTTGGCAGTTACCCGCCTTTCCGTCGATTCAACGTTGCAAGACGTCGCATAAGTTCATATCTTTAGTTTGGTATACGGAGATAAGATTTCATTGTGACATTGCTATGCAAACTTATATTTCACATGAGACAACTTGACAAGTAAATACACAAGTTTTCACAATTTATGACGAATTATAGCACATGGAAATGTTACGCTACAATTGCTTTGCGAGGTACTGCATCGCGGTTTAGTTTATCAGTGACAGTGAACCTGGTACAAGAAGCCTCGAATATATTGATTCAACTAAGCTGCATCACGTATAAACGTGGTGGAACGATCATCCTTTTCACAAAAGCGTGATGTTCTGGTTTATCCTACACAAATGAGAAGCGTATTGCATTTCAAATCTTTACATGTCGACTTGGAAATAAATGTTTACAAGTATATGTGAGAAGCTTTGGGAACATCGACGCCTTTTCTGCTTTTGATAGTGTGTCGGATAAAAGGAAAGATTTGAAACCAAAATCATAATATGTTACAGAGCAGCTTCTATAGTAGGCAATAACGTTGTAGCCTATGCTTTGTTTGATTGAAAGGACATAATTGTCTGCGAAAAACTATTCTCGCTCTAGATGCATTGGCACCAAGTCTTATGTTTAATTTTACGCAATTTCAACCGCAAGCGACGGTAACTCATCGTATCAAAGTTGAAGCTTTTCTTGTATCGACGTCGCTTATAAGCCGTGGTGAGAACAAAAGGTCCACGCATACTGTCAATTTCCTTCACGCTGTGAAGCAGTTAGGATTAACGAAACATGGGCCAAATTAATTACTTTCATCCAGCTGGTGGGAAAATTTTGAACAATAGAATATGAAATATTTCAGAGGATGTGCTGAGAAATGCCTTATATCTCTCAATTTATAACCTTTATTCGCTCAAAATTTCAGCTCAATAGAGGTGAATGAAAGTTAGGAAAAGTCAAGAAATCTCATAGTCGCAGCCTCAGTGGTTTTAGAGATACAACTGTTGATGCAAAAAAGTTGAATTGACAGCCCCCCCCCCAACCTTCAAACAGTTAAAAGAATTTACATTAAAACTCAGCGCAAAATTTCGCACTGACTTCGTTTGAAACGATCTTCATTAAATTGTACATTATATGATACGGAGCTGTAGTCTTTTTTAAATTTTTTTACTTAATGCAGAAACTTTTTGGTTTGACTGTGGGTGCCGCAAAATTATTTGGTTGTTTGCAGGGTGCCGTAAGCCAAAAAAGTTTGAGAGCCACTGAGCTAGCAGCAGCAAGCTTTGACGTTGTTGATGATTTTGAGATGAAAAGTTTTTCACAGCATTTTTTAATTCCGATGTAAATTTTTATCGCTTAATAACTTTCATCTGCAGACGTTAAATCAATGTAGAAATAACGAATTTTGCTCTATGTGTAGGCCTTCCCTAATCACATGTAGACCCTAAGCTAAATTTCTAAAAAAAATCCTTTTTTTTGACAAAAACTTCGTGATGCCTCTCTCACGAAAATTATGCGTGCGCCATTTGTGTGTGGGTAAAAATGGTCACTCAGCTAACTTTGACAACTCAAACTTCGAATTGCTTCTTGTGGTATATATAATATATGTGATGTGATTGTTAGGCATGACCTCAACTACTAGCATAGTGCCCTAAGAGCAAAAAACGTAGTCATAAGATTTTTCGAGAGATTAACATTGTCATTTGAGTTGAAAGCTACTTTATAAAATGAAGGAAATGGCTTTTCAGACCGCAGCGTTCTTCAATCTTTTTGCCACCTCGAAACCCCTGATTAACTTTCGCGTCTGTCACAGAATTCCCACTAACTAACATAATCACGCAATAACGTTATTACCAATAACGTTTTTGTTAATAGCAAAACAATAACCAGTGACGCAATAACTACTAATGTTTCTTTTTCGGCCATTGACACGATAAGCCAAAAATTTGGCATGACGCATCAATACATTGAAGCAAGAAACCAATTCTCCTAAAAAAACGAAGAACTCTCGCGGAGCCCTTTAACCCCAACTTATGTTCCGCGGGAATCTCAGGCTTCCGCAAAATTCCTGTTTAAGAGCACAGCTTAAAACAAAAAAGAGTAATATGAAACGACTACTTGAGTTACCATTATATCATCTAGTTTTATATCAAGCGTGGTGGGTAACAAATAGTTGTAGGCCTTATACATTGACAGTTACTTTAAATTTAATTGCTCATTGTTCAAAACCTTTCCAAGTTTCTGACACAATACAAATTACAAGTAAACAAAAAATTATTAGCGGTGTGGAGTGAAATTGGGACAAACTTGCGTTTGATCGTTGTTTTGGAGATGTCTGCCATAATTTTATCCCTTTTAGTTTTTGAGGTACTTCGGAATACTTTGGAGCATTTTTCTTTGATTTTGATTTCTTTCTATACATTTCTATGACAAGAATTGTCATATACGCGGTTGTGTTTGTGCCTGGTAATGTTGTGGAATCCTTGGAAAATACGGTTGGTTCTATTTCTTTCAGGTCGTTTGTGCTCAGAAGTGATGGCTCAATATAATATTCAGGTTCGTCGAATGCACCTTCTTCCAAGCTTTTATCATACAACTTATCATTTGGGAAAAGCTCTGGCAATTGGCAGTCAGATGTAATAAACTCTTCCAAGGATCTTCTGTGCTCTGCTGTGTCAGTAATCACCGAATTTTGTTGATTGATCTCATCTGGAGCAAAGACAATTGGAAAATAATTTGGATCTTTTACCTCATCTTTAAATTTTCAAATGAAAAGAAAATAACGTCTCCCCAACTCCACATGCGCCTGCAACAAGAGTTTCCTTTACTTCATTCAATAGCGAATCTATGAAACAGTCAGATTAAAAATGAATTATGTGAAGTACTTTTACCACACACACTTGCAGAAACTCTGAAAGTGTAAACACAAAGATATGGTCATAATTAAGTTGTAGGCCTACGTTATGCTAAAAATTAAATGAGACTGTTCACCAGGTATTTAGTGAAATAACATGAAATACGTTCTTCTGGTGCAAACTAAGCTGAACTATCACAAGATTAATAAGTTGATACTCTGCTTTTATTTCGACGTTTTGTCAATCAGACATGACTGACTTCTTCAGAGGCTAGATCGAGTAGTGACTACCTGTCCAACATGGCAAAACACAAACAATGAAATTCAATTTCCAAAATAACGGCAGAGCGGGAAGAGAGTAAACCGTATGAGTCCTGTGGAATCAAATTGAATACGCAACACTGCGCAGTTTTCAATCAGCATGAAACAAATTTAAATACATCAGACCAGCACTTACAAGAGCTTTTTACAAACAGTTAAAAAAGTGATGTCATCATAACGATTCGTTACATGGGACTTTTGATTGCTAAACCAACTTTCAGAAAACATACGTTTTTGATAATCACTTTGAAGTTTTAGAATTTTAGAATTGCTCCATGTTATTTTATGATCTGAAGTTATGGCAGGAATGCAAGGAGCTCCCTGCATGATATATTATTCTATTTAATGTGAAAGTATTGTTAGTCGTATTTAAGTATACACCTTTATGGTTTTTGAAGAATCTGATTTACTGCAGAGCAAAGCATGCTGCATAAGTCAATAAAGTAAAATGCTTGCTTCGTTTTTCAACTCCCTCCTACCACAATCTTTCGATAAGTGCCTTTGAAAGTTATCGAACCAACTCCTTTCGAAGATCAATCAATCGCTTACACCACGTAGCAGCGTGTAACATTACAGTATATTGACATTACCTGGTAGGCTTAATAAACAGAAACATTTGTAGCTTTCCACACAACAAACTTTTGAGAGAGAGAAGAGGAAAATTACCAGAACGAATTCGCAGCATCAGGCTAAAACAGGTCGTTAATATCTACATTTACCACATAGCAGAGTGCAACAGTAGCCTATATTGACATCACCTGGTAGGCTTAATAAACAGAAACTTTTGTAGCTTCTTATAGTCAGATAGTTAGTTACCTTCAAGAAGTTTAAATTTATTGCAATTTATAAATATTTTCAGATTCCTGATGAGGGCTTAAGTTAAGCCGAAAACGTTTGACTGTTAAAATATTCAAAAATATGTAAAATATACTGATGTAATCTTCAACTCTGTGGTATTGTTGTGTCTTGGATGTCTTTGGTACAAAAAAGGAAACTCTCTCCCGAAACTATATTTGTAGCTTTCTACACAACAAACTATCATGAGAGAGAAGAAGAAAATTACCACAACGAGCTCGCAGTATCAGGCTAAAACAGGTCGTTAATAATATCTACATTGTAAAGTAAATAAACTGTTCTTTGCCAAAGACAACATGAAATCACTTGTATTACTTGTATCAGCTCCCCAGACAGCAAATCAACCGTTAATTGTCTGCAGACGTTGAATCAATGTAAAAAGCGGTTTATTTGCTGTCTGAAATCATTTTTCAACAATCCAAATACTAACTGACATTAACTTACGTTTAAACAACGTCCTGGAGACCAACCCATATCTGTGACGTTAATCCGTGGCTCATATCTGTTGGTATCCTCCGGCCCAGCGATGGCAATCTCCTCTATGTCAGAAACTACTTGGTCTTTATTTTTAAGTGGACACAGCATTTGGAATTCAGCTGTGAAGGAATTGGATGGTTGTTGTTGGAATTTCCAGGGAAATAATTGATTAACCTTAAAATTAATGATAAACGTTGAGAAAGACAAAACAATACAAAAGGTGTATCAAGAAAAACTGATTTTATTTAAAAAAAATCACCATTTTTTTTCTAAGTCTAAACCTTCATATCATTTGGCTAGGACACTCTCAATGGTAATTCAATAAAAATTTCTAATTTATGTTGCGGAACCGCAGTTTTTGTCCAATAGAACTCTAAATTATAAATTTTTATTGAAATACTGCAGTGAGTGATAGCCTAGTCAAATGATTTGAAAGTTTAGACTTTAGAAAATAAACTAGTGATTTGTTTTCTTTGAGTTTGCTTCTGTATTAGGTAGATCGCTCATTTGAGGTGGTGTCTTATTGTCTTGGTAGGCTGCCAGATCGCCTTTTCTAGTTAGTTTTTTCCACTTTTAATTCCATTTTATTAACTAACATTTCAAACCAATGCTTCAACGATTTCAAGAAGATAACAAAAGTCCGATGCTTTAAACTTTTGCGTCGTTCTTGCTTGCTTGATTGATTGAATTTTTATCCTCGGACTGAAAAAGCTTCTGATGGGTTATTTCTGACAGTTTCGCATACTTGTAGAGGCTGTGCACCGCTGACGCAAGGCCGGTTACTGGAGTTGAAAGAATGAAGTTTCAGCTTGTTTAGGTTTTGTTGTCTGTGAATTACGTCACACTAAGTGCCGCTACTTCTATAAAAATTTCATCTAACATGATTTCAAACAGCTTTTGATTTTAAAGTAATTGTTTAAGTGCATGATTTGATGCAGTTTTAAACATTATAAGGTTTTGTAAAACTTCCACGTAGCACAGGAAATATTTAGCATTTAAATAACTTCAATTAATTAGACAAGGAAGCTTCTACCTTAGTCAATGTTTACAAACTCATATTATGTAATTATGCTTAATGAAGCAATTAACTTTGCAGCATGGAGTTAAATTGCCAGTCGGAATTTAAACAAAACCAAATATAAATTATAGAGAGGCAGTTGGTAGTTGGAGAGCGACATTTAAGGCTCCAATTTTCCACTAACTTCTGTTATTACCCAGATAGCAATTTAACGGTGAATTGAATGGTTGAATTTATCGTTAAAATGGTTGAATTTAAAAAAACGATTGATTTGCTGTCTGGGTACAAAACTGTGGTCCAACTTCACTATACTTGAACACCGAATCGATGTTAGTATACACAACGCTGTGATTCATCCACTTCTGCGTACACAATGGTTTCTGCTTTATGGGCACGGACATTTATTGGCTCTCGCGGTGTCCTAAGATCTGTGCAACCTTGCACAACCATATTCTCACAGACAAAGAAAACTATAAGCATGGAAAGTAAATACATTATCCAGAAACAACGTTTCTTATGTTTCTGCAATCGTAATTATTTGTAATTTTTATAAAATATGAAAAGAAATGAAGGCAATTATAACTCAAAAACAAAGCTTCGTTTCTAAACTTTTCATCAAATTTTCCTATAATTCAACTGATGATCCACTGGGATGCACGGTGTGACAAAACATTTTAAATAAAGTAAACAATATCACACCAAATCAGAAGAATCGGTTTATTTAAATACAGAGCTTTCGCCACACAAGTGTGGCTTCATCAGTATAAACTGCAACAATAATAAAGAATGATATACTATTAAGATGGTTATAAAATTTAATAAAAGTGGTAAAAAAGTAGATAATATAGTAAAGAAATAGAAAAGATCAAATATTATACATAACTATAAGACTTTAGGTCAATACACTAGATAATAAGATAATAATCAACATGTAAAAATTCAAATCTATTAAAATTGTAATTGGAGAGAACTTTAGAGAAAATTGGAGAGAACTTTTAACTATAAAACTAGTTTCTACGTATTGTCGCTCCTATCATTTGTCTGACTTGTCTGACTTCTAACGATGACATAGCCTACACTATTTATTATCGTGATAGCAAGGAATGAAAACAAACTGAACTGCTAATTCAAAGAATGTTGAGATGCAAACAAACTGAACCGCTAATTTAAACAGAACTAAATTCTAAGAATGTTGAGATGCAATGACATTGGCATAGCAACGATAGGTTAAAAGTAAAAATGCATTTCAATAATGATGTCATAATGAAAATTTATATTAGAAATGAATTAAAAATGAACAAGGGAGTAGTAAAGAAAAAAACGTATTGAAGTGTTTAAATCAATTAGTGAAAGAAAAGAACATCTAAATCTAAAACGAGAGAATTAGGAAAATAGACAAAACAAGAAGGTCTAAAAAGTAGTTAGTAAAAAGATCGTCAGTAAAAGAGTGATAAGATTGTTTATTCTCTAATGTTTATCCCAGTAGGTTCTTGTGAGTGAAGTGTTTTAATCCAAAATTGTTCTTTAGTTTTTATATATTCACACGTTTTGTTAAGTTTATCAATGGCAATGGCGTGAAAATCAACAGTGGTATGATTTTGTTTGTTGAAATGTGAAGCAACAGCTGTGTTTTTATTGTTTTTGATGTCTCGTAAGTGTTCACTGATTCTGATTTTAAATTTGCGTCCAGTTTCTCCAACGTATTGTTGGAAACATTTTTGGCAAGTAATTAAATAAATGATGTTAGAAGAATCACAATTAACTGACTGAAAAATATTAAACTGTTTATTTGTAACACTGCTGGAAAAGTTTTCGCAAGGATTAGAATGAGCACAAGTGGAACAACTTTTTCTGTTACAATGGGTGAAACCAGGTGGGGTCAAGGTGGAATGTAAAGGTTTAAGGTTAGTTTTGACTAGAAGATCACGAAGAGTAGGGCATCTTTTGTAAGCAGGAAGTGGAGGATCAGGAAATAAAGTTTTCAAATTTTCATCAATTTTTAAAATGTAATCAAATTTATTAAATACTTTTTTGATGTTAGGAAGTGCGGGATGATATGTGGTGACGAATGGTATACGTTTAGAGTTAGTGGTTTTTATTAGACTTTGTTGCTCAAGAAGACTTTCACGATTCATTGCTTTAGCTTTATTAATGGCATCAGTTATGATTTTAGTTTTGTAATTTCGTGTTTTGAGATGAATGCTTAAAATTTGGGTGTGTTTATCAAAAAATTGAGTTGTCGAGCATATTCTGCGAAGGCGTAGTGCTAAACTGTATGGAATATTTTTAGTGACGTGAGATGGATGGCATGAGGTGGGTAAAAGGTATTGATGTGCATCTGTAGGTTTACAATAAAGTTCTGTTTCAATTTTGTTATTAATAATGTGTACAGTTGTGTCTAGAAAGTTTATTTCATTTGAAGAGTAGTTTAATGTGAAGCGAATAGTGGGGTGAAGTGAATTGGCAAAATTAAAGAAGTCTAAGGCAAGGTTGGCAGTAGTACCATTTTTGGTTACTGATAAGGTACCACAATTGGGAAAATGTCACATGGAGGTATATATATCTCCATGGCCATTATTCCAGTGTAACTACTGCACTGATGAGACCGGGAGGTCGAAACGGTGTGCACTGTCTGCAGTTATTGGTTTACGCCAGTTATTGGTTTACGCTCTTGGTTTACGCCAATTGAGCACTTTACTGGAGGCACCTTGCTATGCATTGCGCAAAGCTCACTGCTTGCAGTTTGAGCACTTTGGCAAGGTTGGCAGTAGTACCATTTTTGGTTACTGATAAGGTACCACAAATGGGAAAATGCCACATGGAGGTATATATATCTCCATGGCCATTATTCCAGTGTAACTACTGCACTGATGAGACCGGGAGGTCGAAACGGTGTGCACTTGTCTGCAGTTATATATTATTATATATATATTATTATATTATATCAATATAAACATTAGAGAATAAACAATCTTATCACTCTTTTACTGACGATCTTTTTTTGTTTTATATATATATATTATCATTATATATATACCTCCATGTGACATTTTCCCATTTGTGGTACCTTATCAGTAACCAAAAATGGTACTACTGCCAACCTTGCCAAAGTGCTCAAACTGCAAGCAGTGAGCTTTGCGCAATGCATAGCAAGGTGACTCCAGTAAAGTGCTCAATTGGCGTAAACCAAGAGCGTCAATAACTGCAGACAGTGCACACCGTTTCGACCTCCCGGTCTCTTCAGTGCAGTAGTTACACTGGAATAACGGCCATGGAGATATATATACCTCCATGTGACATTTTCCCATTTGTGGTACCTTATCAGTAACCAAAAATGGTACTACTGCCAACCTTGCCAAAGTGCTCAAACTGCAAGCAGTGAGCTTTGCACAATGCATAGCAAGGTGCCTCCAGTAAAGTGCTCAATTGGCGTAAACCAAGAGCGTCAATAACTGCAGACAGTGCTTATTTTATATATATTATTATATTATATCAATATAAACATTAGAGAATAAACAATCTTATCACTCTTTTACTGACGATCTTTTTACTAACTACTTTTTAGACCTTCTTGTTTTGTCTATTTTCCTAATTCTCTCGTTTTAGATTTAGATGTTCTTTTCTTTCACTAATTGATTTAAACACTTCAATACGTTTTTTTCTTTACTACTCCCTTGTTCATTTTTAATTCATTTCTAATATAAATTTTCATTATGACATCATTATTGAAATGCATTTTTACTTTTAACCTATCGTTGCTATGCCAATGTCATTGCATCTCAACATTCTTAGAATTTAGTTCTGTTTAAATTAGCGGTTCAGTTTGTTTGCATCTCAACATTTTTTGAATTAGCAGTTTAGTTTGTTTTCATTCCTTGCTATCACGATAATAAATAGTGTAGGCTATGTCATCGTTAGAAGTCAGACAAGTCAGACAAATGATAGGAGCGACAATACGTAGAAACTAGTTTTATAGTTAAAAGTTCTCTCCAATTTTCTCTAAAGTTCTCTCCAATTACAATTTTAATAGATTTGAATTTTTACATGTTGATTATCATCTTATTATCTAGTGTATTGACCTAAAGTCTTATAGTTATGTATAATATTTGATCTTTTCTATTTCTTTACTATATTATCTACTTTTTTACCACTTTTATTAAATTTTATAACCATCTTAATAGTATATCATTCTTTATTATTGTTGCAGTTTATACTGATGAAGCCACACTTGTGTGGCGAAAGCTCTGTATTTAAATAAACCGATTCTTCCGATTTGGTGTGATATTGTTTACTTTAATTATAACTCAATTTGCATTTTGTAAACTATCCAACGATTACATTTTGTTCAAATTCATTGCAGTTGAGTAGGTCTACTTTTCTTTTTGCTTGTTCTGAAAACTGAATGTTTTCGAATGAATCTCGCTACCTGAAAATGTCCTTGCTAATGAATTCCCTGCTGAAATAAAAACCTCAATAATACTTCACATATTTTTCATATTATTTATCAAGGAAATCTTTTCATTGCAATATGAACTTTCTCAAGATATTCTGTCAATACAAATAGCGTAGAACAACTCACTGATGAGATAGCAATGACAAAGTACATACGTCAAAACGGAAGAAGTATTGTAAACGTTTTCCAATTTGCACAATTTTAGCTCTAATTTTCATAATACAACAATATAAGATATGAAACCAATTGTTTGCTCAGGTTGTGAATTCTTCTTTCATCAGATAACTTTTTTCTATGGTAAAAAAACTAACTTTTCAAAAAATGAGCCGAGAAGTTGACCAACATAACTTTTATTCGTTTGAAAATTCAAGTAATTTCCATGTCCTTTCCCAGACCATAAATCAACCGTTTTTTACATTGATTCAACGTTTGTAGACGTTGAATCAATGTAAAAAATGGTTGACTTGCTGTCTGGATTGTAGTTATGCAATGCAAAACAACAACTTGACAGTCTATTGGCGGCAAATGTTTGGACACTTCATGGCCTGAGAAGTGAAGCGCGATATGATATTGATGCGTCCAAGCCATTTTACATAAGTTCATGAGATGGAAACTTAATACTGAAAGGTAAGTTAATGACATGCTGGGAGAAAGTAGAGGCACATTATTAATAATGTATGAATTGTAAGTAAATACGTGTTTCTGGTTCCGGTGATCAGGCAGTACGAAAAATGTTGATCGAAGTAACGCTAAGACAGCAAATCAGTCGCTTTTTACATTGATTCAACGTTTGCAGACGTTGTAAAAAACGATCGAAAAGAACGTCTGTTTGACACCTCCAGAGAAAATTTTTCCTGTATCTTGGCAAGTCACTTACTGGCATTTCAAATAAACTAGGAGCAATTGACTCGATGACTGCATTTCTCTTCGTTGTTTTCAGTCACCTCTTGCGTTGCATTTGTGGTTTGCAGTGTGCTGTTTGTTTAACAATGTTGTTATATACAATTTTGGCAGAGAGGTGATGTTTTTAAACATAGACAAATAAAAACGTAACAACCAGACGGCATTAAACATAATAACATGAAAATAAACTAAAAATTACAAACGTTTTTCGGCCATACTCATGTTAGCCTTCTTCAAGTAATCAACTGATTGATCTTCTAACATGAGTAAGCTATGGCCGAAAACGTTTGTAAACGTAAGACATATGTCAGTAAAGTTTAAGACTGAGTTGGTTATGGAATAAGCTGAAACATGTCCTCAAGTTGGTTTTGATTAGACGCTGAATCTGATTGTAACCTTTTACAAAGCTTCATTACGGTTTTTAGACACTTTAGAAAGAAAACAACCTATGTTTGCGGTTATTTAACGTTGCAGGATACCTTTGTGTCATCGCTTCTGTTTCATGATGATGCGCATTGAATGTTTTAATTGCGTAATCGTTTTAATCTTGTAGGCGTTCATAATTGTCTTGCCTTAATTTCTTTCATTACATTACATATAAGAGCTTGACAATGACGTGATTTTAACTAATTTTTCAACTTCGCTTCGAAGTACTGCCATAACTATTACTACAATACAAGTCCTAAACACACCTACAACATATACTTGAAGATCATAAAGGTTTATTAACGTTATTTATATTTCTTGCTCAACCAACATAAAATATCAACCTCACAAATATTAACTAATGTAGACTAATGTTGCTGATTTAAACTGCAAATCTTTTTGGTTCTAGGCATATAGGCATATTGATAGACCAGCATGCCGACAATGCAGAAGGGAATCTAAAAAAGTTGGGAAAGGACCAGAGTTTTAACAAAGTAAAATTTATAACATAAATGAACAATGCAATGTAAAACTTAATGTCCAAATAAATAAAACGAAAAAGGTAGGGGGCTTAAAATTTTGACAAATTATTTACAATCTTGTTTTGATACCTTTTTAGGCATTTCTAGATACAATATTTTTTTATTGAGACTTTGTATGCAACCAAATTCATCAAATTAAAATTGGATTGGGGTAGACGATTCCTTTAAAATTTACGTCAGCACACCATTTCTTTTTTTTATTTACAACCACAAAAGGATTTCAATAATTTATTTCTCGAAAGTTTGTATAGTTTGTTGTAGCCTTTCAGCAGGCTAGAACTTCGAAAATTTTGCCTGAGGTTTCCCTATCTTCCCAGATAACGTTTTCACTTCATACCTTATCTCAATTAGCTTAAAATATACTATGTGCTTTAGGCTATTGAAAAAAAAGTGTTTCTTTATTAATCCGATAAACGAGATTTTTCGCGTTATCTTCAACTTTTTTAGACACACTTTGTGAATGACATGATTTTATTTTCTGTAAACACAAATTTTACAGCAGTACATTTTAAGTTTCCGTAAAAAAATTTTCGAGCAGTTTTATCAGCATTTATATATTGCAAAGTGCGAAAATGGTTTCCATGTTCTGAATCTTCTTTTCCAATGTCATTCCAATTCCTGAAAAAACAACATAGAGTGTCGTTAATTTTTAAGCTAAAAATATGTTGTTTTTTTTCCATAAGGCCATTGGTATGCAATTGGACTTGCTGTATAGCTGAGAGGTGAGTGTTTTGCACGACACTTGGAGGCGTCTAGCGGATGGAATAATGTACACTGTACAGACCACAACAATTCGATCGACCTCACTAATAAAATTCATAATGCAGATACGACCTGTCAAGATAAGTAAGCAACGATCATGCTGTTAAAAGCGAAACTCAATCTATTACTTAACCTCATTAACAAAGTTTGCATTAATACTTCAAAGCATCTACAAGTATGTGAAGTTGCTTGTAGGATGAAGTTTTTAAAATGAGCATTCCAAAAACCCATTTTGTTAACTTGAGAGAGTAAATTTGAACTTAACTTTTTTCCTTTCATATTATTGAGGTGAAAGACCAATATTACATCATTGTGACGTAGTTATCATCCATGCTTTTGTGATGACTGAACAACTTTTATGACATCGCAGTATTTTATCAACACTTATCAAGTTTATTGCTTGTTGGATCTAAAGTTTCTAAATGTACAGTTGATAAACTTGTTAGAGCAAGGGTTCTTAACCGGGGGTAAATTTACTCCCTGGGGGTAAATTTACTGAGTCATAAATTAAAGCAAACTTCATTTTTTCAGTTAGTAAAAAACTGGGAGTGTTGCACTCGATTTTGATTCAGATTTATGCTTAATGTAAGCTTTCGTCTTTTCTTTTATCTCCACGCCAGTAGACTACCAGTTTCATTTAAGCAGCGTATGTGTGCTACATTTTTACAGTACACAACCTAATTAGGACTTCGACCAAAAAGTGGATTGCAACTCTGAATGGCAAATAAACTGCTTGTTTTTGATATTTGCCAAGGTAAATCCCGATAAAAAAGGATGTTTTGCATTTCATCGCATGGTTGACTGGACACGATGATATCACAAGGGGCCACCAAAACTGTGGGGATAAATTTTACTTTTTTCATTCGGCAAGGGGTAAACAAGACAAAAAAGGTTAAAAACCCCTGTGTTAGAGGCCTTCACTAACTAAACATAGTTCGAAATTATAGGTGGCTTCTATCTTCATCCATTGTATGAAGGGGTGCAAGAACTGGTTATAACAAGGAAAAAGGCTAAGAACTGCTAGGTTAGAGCAACGCGAACATGCGATGGATGGGGGAAAATCTATAAGATCAAGTGTTTCAAATTATTTTGCAACGAAAAGTTTTAAAATTGCATTTTATCACTACAGTGCTGTAACGACAGATCGTAAAATGTTACTTTTAAATTTTAGTTTGATTGTTGGCATAAACCTTCAAAAGTCAACAGATTGTGACAAGCCTGGCGTATTTTGAGGTATCTCTGGCTCATTCATTAACAAGTTGAAAAGATGCATACGAAAAACTAATGTTTCACTATTTCTAAACTTACCAAAACCATTTGTTGGTTAATAACCCTCATCAGCGTCATAACCATATGGATATTCGTCATCCTCTTCCAACCAATTTCCTGGTGCATCACCTGGACGGAGGCAGTGACGAAAACATCTGGATCGTCGTGCGATACAACGCCGATTGTGTCTACGGCACCGAATTTGTCGGCATCGATACAAGCAATACGTTCTTAAAAATAAAAGTTCAGTAATTAGGCAATGCCATCATATACAGCATTTTTATCAAAACAATTTGGATTAAAATGCTACAAACTTCATTGTGTAATCATGGCCACCTGAAGATACGGCCTGATTTGTCACATTTTGCAGAAATTTCCAGGTTTTTCTAACTTTGAGCGAACGTTTAAATAATTTTTTCTAAAAATTATATTCTTACGCTTTCTTTACTCTTTTTCCCAGATGACACAACAGGTTTTAACATCCTCAGATGTTGAAAAACAAAGAAAATTTGATTTCGAAAATTTTAGTCAGACTGTTAATTTTCAGTAACAGTCTGATTTTGCGTTTTTCAACTTGGTTTTTCTCATTTGCTACTGCTTCCTCAAGGCAACAAAAAAGTTTTTTGTCATTAGGAAACCGCAAAAAGTAAAAACATCTCAAAAAATGTCAGTCAAGCACGAGCAGTAGCTGTAATCAAAATCTGCAAAATGTGACAAATCAGGCCGCATCTCCAGATGGCCATGGTGTAATTTAATAATTAGGTAATGTGGGGTTTAAACAAATTAGAAATAAACTAATTTTAGTTAAATGTTACAAACCTTCTTACTGTTGTTGCCTCCGCAGATAAAAGTAGCACAGCAAAGAGCAAAGCGAACACAACCAACTTATTCATTGTTGATAGTTTTGTATTTAACTTTATGAAAATATTTGACTTGCCACGACTTATAAAGCTAGAAGCGGTATGCTTGGGGCAAAACTAATTTTCCTGTTCCTGTCATGATCATTGATTTCTCGTTCGGTAGCTAAACAACAACTGCACGGACAATTGTTGATAGTTCTGGAGGAAGTATAGATTGCAGAAAATTATTTTATCTGGAAGCTCGTTTCAACATATTTCGATATTGATGAAGCATAGAACCTAATGGTGTAAATTTAGGTTTATTTTACATTTGTTTCTACATTATGATTTCTTTGCTCGGCCAGTGTTACCTTGATTGTTTTCTCTGTTCGCACCTCTTGACTTACACAGTGTCAGCAAAACTTAATAAATGGTCCTCTCACCTATATACTGTTACGCTCTGTATTCGATTGAAAGAAAATACTAACAGTTACCGTTAAACCGAGAGCCTACGACCGAAGATTTCACCCCAGAAGGTACAAAAGGTTTGACCCCTTGAGGTTACTGGGGTCAACCATGTCACTCACAAAAAGTATAGGAAGATTGACCGCCCCGGGTGGATTTGGACGCTAGAGCCCCCTAAAAAGCCCAAAAACGGGGTTAATTTTACCCCATAAGGTACATGGACCAAAGTTGGTCAAAACGAAGTCTTATGTCATGACATCACAAAAACATCAAATCTAACAATATTTTCAGGTGGAAAGGTGATGTAAGATGCCTTCAAAGTGACTTCCCTTAATGTGACCCCCTCGGAAGGTTTATTTCACCCCATAAAGTAGATGGACCAAACTTGGTCAAAATAAAGTCTTATGTCTGGACATCACAAAAATATCAAATCTAACAATATTTTCGGGTGGAAAGGTGATGTAAGATGACTTCAAAGTGACTTCCCTTAATGTGACCCCCTCGGAAGGTGTATTTCACCCCATAAAGTACATGAACCAAACTTGGTCAAAACGAAGTCTTATGTCAAGACATCACAAAAATATCAAATCTAACAATAGTTTTGGGAGGAAAGATGATGTAAAACTCCCCTAAGCTGAACCCCAGGGGGTTAATTGCACCCCATAAGGTAGGCTACATGGACTAAAGTAGGTTAAATTGAAGTCTTATTTCACGGAATAACAAAAAAAACAAATCTAACAATATTTTCGGGTGGAAAGGTGATGTAAGATGTCATCAAAGTAACCCCCAGAGGGTTTATTTCATCATAGAGTACATGGACCAAACGTGGTCAAAACGAAATCTTATAGGTCCTAGGACACCACAAAATATCAAATCTAACAATACTCTCAGTTGGGAAGATGATAAAAGACCTACCCAAAAGTGAATCACCTCCTATAGTTTAATTTACTTCATTCCTTACTCGAACCAACTTTGGTGTAACGGAAGTGCTATGCCAGGACATAACCAATTGATTAAATCTAAAAATATTTTTATATAGGTTTTGGTGAAATACATTCACAAGCTGTCCCATGATGCATGAAATGGAACTATAGCCTACTTTACAAAAAGTTTTGTATAAATCATATTCAGTCAATCGAAAAAAGGCAACAGGACATGACAATACATGGCTTTGTAACACCAAAAACAGAAAGTATATAAGCTACAGAAGCATATAAGCTACAGCCTACAGTAGCCAGAAAATTGATCCAAGATCTTGATACGACCACTAAATGTTGACTTAATTGAACAACTGACTAACCAAATAAGACGAAGAATAAGACGAAGAAAGTGAAAGCGACAGCAGTGACAATGAAGAATAAAGAAACGACCGTTTACATTTACACAAACAATCTCTGTTTATGAATGAACAGTTACAATAACTGATTAGAGACATGAAGCAAATGGCATTAAACAAAAATTTTACTACATTAGGTTTATTGGGTTATTTATTGTAGCAGCTGGAAAATGTTCATTACTGCCTGAATTAACGTTCCAAATGATTCACTTCGAAACGTTTTGATTTGGATAGTCAGTTGTTCGATTAATTCAACATTTAGTGGTCGTATCAAGATCTTCGATCAATTTTCTGGCTTCTGTAGCCTATATGCTTCTCATGTACTTTCTGTTTTTGGTGTTACAAAGCCATGTATTGTCATGTCCTGTTGCCTTTTTTCGATTGACTGAACATGATTTATACAAAAACTTTTTGTAAAGTAGGCTATAGTTCCATTTCATGCATCATGGGACAGCTTGTGAATGTATTTCACCAAAACCTATATAAAAATATTTTTAGATTTAATCCATTGGTACTGTCCTGGCATAGCACTTTCGTTACACCAAAGTTGGTTCGAGTAAGGAATGAAGTAAATTAAATTATAGGAGGAGATTCACTTTTGGGTAGGTCTTTTATCATCTTCCCAACTGCGAGTATTGTTAGATTTGATATTTTGTGGTGTCCTATAAGACTTCGTTTTGACCACGTTTGGTCCATGTACTCTATGATGAAATAAACCCTCTTAGGGTTACTTTGATGACATCTTACATCACCTTTCCACCCGAAAATATTGTTAGATTTGATATTTTTGTTATGCCGTGAAATAAGACTTCAATTTAACCTACTTTAGTCCATGTAGCCTACCTTATGGGGCGCAATTAATCCCCTGGGGGTCACTTTAGGGGAGTCTTACATCATCTTTCCTCCCAAAACTATTGTTAGATTTGATATTTTTGTGATGTCCTGACAAGAGATGTAAAAAAACGTTTTTTTTTTGTTTTTAAAAAAAACGAGCATGTTTTTTTTGTTTTTTATCGTTTTTATTGTTTTTTATTCGTTTTTTTGTTTTTTTTGTTTTTTTTACCTATTTTGACATTAAATGTCACAATTTGCAGCAATTAGGGTAAACTCATTGTAATAGCATCTCTTTCAACAAACAAACAGTCTCATAACTCCTATAACTTATTTCAAATCAGACTATATGTCTGGTATATTGCTTCATTACAATTTTGTAGATCTCAAGTCGTTTTTTACGTTTTTTATTAAGGTAGAGGAAAGATTGATGAAAATTTTGGCAAAAGCAGTGTAGTGCTAAAGTCTCAACTTTTAGCCCAAATCACATTTAAATGTAGTGAAAGATGGAAACATTTTGATGTTTTTTATTTTCCCTGAACAGGTTCAATACTCCTTTGTGATGTCATAGTCATGTTTGTTTTCCCTTAATCACGCCATTGTGCTGTCATAGACATGTTTAAAAGAAGTATATATGGTTGCACTTAATCCATCCAATTTGAACTAGTTTACAGCACTTTGAGACTTAAGCACTTTTCTGTTTTTGCCAAACTTTTCGTCAATCTTTCTTCTACCAAAAAAAAAAATTTTTAAAGTTACGCATCATGGTTTTATTGGTGCGTAACGACAAGAGGTCAATTTCTTTTTATCTCAAAAAGTAGTAGGCCTAGTTCCCAAATAAAATAAGTTTTCATCTTTGATGTTTGTTTTGTATTTTTAGGCTATCCTGCATTGCGGGAATATGGGTAAAAATGTATACTTGTCAGGAAAAGTATTATGAAGCATTTATTCACTATGTGAACACTGAGCAGTGCTGAAAAACTCCACTTTAACGGGAAAATTTCTTCATTCAGGGCTGGTAGTTACTAGCAATAGTCAACATGGGTGGTGGGCATTTGAAAGGAACATTAACCTAAACCTTTTCGGACAAATGCACTTACTTTGACAGCTAAAAATATCAGTGATAAGATCTCTTGCATTATGTCACAAATGATCTGCAAGAAGCGTCAATGACAAAGTGTCTAAGACCTTACAAGTTACAACACACGAAAAGAATACTTCTGTTTCAACATTTATAAAGCATATACATCGTTGTTAAGCTATCAGTTAGAAAACATGTTTAAACAAGCTATTGGCAATATCTTGCATTAGTAAATTACCACAAACAAGGTAATGTATGTTCTGAATAGACCTACTGCCGTCTTGTTTTTGCCAAAATTTCGTCAACCCATTGAGTGTATACAAGAATAACCAGTCCCGGTATACTAACATCGTAGGCTAACTTCCATAAAAGGAAAAAGAGATTAACTCATCTACATTATGTCATGTATCAAATTGCATTAATTCAACGTTTGCAAGGTCTACTGCCACAAATATGACTGAGAATGAAGAAGAAAGTGAAACAACGTAGGCGTAGGACTATGCAAAAAACATATGCTGCTGCCAAGCACAAACACTTAGTAATTTCAGCACAACCATAAAACCATTTTTACTAGCTTAATGTTTTTCAAGAGCACTATAATGAAACTAAGCTGCAAATTGTAAAAAATTTGCAACTTTTTCAGAAAAATATGAAAAAAAACAAACAAAACAAAAAAAAACAAAAAACGAGTGTTTTTTTTGGCCCAAGTTTTTTAAAAAAAAAAACGGTTCGTTTTTTTTGCATTTACATCTCTAGTCCTGACATAAGACTTCGTTTTGACCAAGTTTGGTCCATGTACTTTATGGGGTGAAATACACCTTCCGAGGGGGTCACATTAAGGGAAGTCACTTTGAAGTCATCTTACATCACCTTTCCACCCGAAAATATTGTTAGATTTGATATTTTTGTGATGTCCTGACATAAGACTTCATTTTGACCAAGTTTGGTCCATGTACTTTATGGGGTGAAATAAATCTTCCGAGGGGGTCACGTTAAGGGAAGTCACTTTGAAGGCATCTTACATCACCTTTCCACCTGAAAATATTGTTAGATTTGATATTTTTGTGATGTCCTGACATAAGACTTCGTTTTGACCAACTTTGGTCCATGTACCTTATGGGGTGAAATTAACCCCACGGGGGGTCACTTTCGGGGGGGTCTTATATCACCTTTCCACTCGAAAATATTGTTAGATTTGATATTTTTGTGATGTCCTGACATAGAACTTCGTTTTGACCAACTTTGGTCCATGTACTTTATGGGGGGAAATTAATCCCCTTTTTGGGCTTTTTAGGGAGCTCTAGGGATCAGATCCACCCGGCGCGGTCAATCTTCCATACTTTTTGTGAGTGACATGGTTGACCCCAGTAATTTCAATGGGTCAAACCTTTTTGTACCTTATGGGGTGAAATCTTCTGTCGTAGGCTCCCAGACTACGTATACATCTCTGTGCTAACGTTCATCCATAACAAGTGTTCAGAGTGGTAATAAAATTTTATTGACTTCTTTTTGTGAATTCATTTCATTTTCACCATACAATGGCCTGATGAAACCGTGTAAATTGTACTTCCGACAGCCGCTGGGTGGTAGTAGAGCCTGTCATCACGCCAACCTCTGGTGAAACAACATTCATTTTAATTCTTGATCGTTAACCTGTGTTCTCCGAAACTCGTAGACTAACATCCAGCTGTTTGACAACAAACTGGTTTTAAGTAACAGAATATATTTCAGAATGTTTACTTCTTATTTCTTTTCAACCTTATCTGTAGCGACACGGGGTTTTATGAAGACGCCCCACTCTATTAGTGAAATATTTCACAGAAGGAAATATGCTAGAAATAGAAATTTCTTGACTTTTAGTTTTTATTCTTTGCAAATTTTTTACACCTCAACTGGTCATTTTTCTACCTTCCTGTCCTTCACAATAAGCATTTCGTCTCAGGTGACTAGACATTTTCGTGCAATGGTTGTTATATATATGCCAATTTTAGTGCAATATAAATGACAGTGCAATTACTTTGAAATGTAGAAACGTTCAAAAATGCCTTATATTAATGAGCACAAGTAATTTTTTGTTTCGTTTATTTATAATTCAAAAATTTCAATTTTGAAGCAATTTTCGGAAATTTAAAATAAAAACCGATTTTATGACGTCTTTTCATCTCAAACAATTTATTTCAATAAATTTGTTGAATAAAAATTTAATTTCTATACGCACAATACTCGTGGCTATTACCTTGTAAAATATTTTGGTTCTGTGATTTTCATACCTCCAGTTATTAGCGATTAGTTAGAACGGGGCTAAGATCACCCGTGACGGGCTTTCCGGGTACAAAAACAGCTCGTATTAACCCATTCACGGCCGGAGTCCTCTTAAAAAGACATCGTTTTGAATGGCTCAGTATTAACTCATCCTAGTTTGATTGAATCATTTTAAACATGCCGGTAGTTGTTTAGGGTCTGTTTTGGAAGGTGCTGATAAATATTTGAGAACAGCGTACTTTTTCTGGATTTTGTGAAAGTTTGAAGATTGTTGAAAAATGACAAGATCCTGAAGAGGTGAAGTGAGGAGGAACGTGCAAGTTTTATTGCCTAGTGGTAATAGATTGGTAATATTATTTTTGCTTTATATTTATTGTTGCCTTTTAAAAGGACACCAGCCACATGGCCAAGTTTTTTCGATTGTTTGTTACACTGTAAAAGGATATTGAACATATAAAAGCAATATACCAATATAAAAGCAGCACACTGTGCCTATAGAAGACTTAACCATCGTGTTTTCAACGACCATGCTATATCTATCCGCACAAAAATTATGGTCCTCTGGGCAGTCGTTCTATCCACCCTTCTCTATGCTTGTGAAACCTGGACATTATACCGCCGTGACATCAATCGTCTTGAAAAATTCCAACAGAGGAAACTGAGTAAAATGCTAGGCAATCGTTGGGAAGATTGTTTCATCAACGAGGCAATTCTTGATCGCGCTAGGTTGCCCAGTTCTGAAGCCACCATATTGCAACACCGCATTCGCTGGACAGGACATGTCATGCGAATGGACCCAACTTGGCTTCCACAAATAATGCTTTATGGTGAACTAGAGACAGGAAAAAGACCCCCGGAAGACCAAAAATGAGATACAAAAATCAGCTGAAAGTCTCCTTCAACCATACAAACATTGATCCGGATTTATGGGAACAATTTGCTAGTAACAGATCACTCTGGAGAAAAAGATCAAGGGAAGACACAGAAATTTTCGAAAAAAAAAACAGGATACAAAAGCCCAAGAAAAACAAAACACTAACTTTTGCCCACGTCTTTTCCATCATAGACTGGGCCTCCAAAGCCAGATACGACATCATCATCCAAAGCCAAATGCGATTTTAAGACAAACCAATGCTCGGACACGAGCTGGAGCCGACGACAGTCAGTGGCGCATAGCTGGGGTTTTCCGCCGGGCGGACCATGATTTTTCCACCCCTGATCACGTGAAGTTGGAACCAGCAAATAGAATCAAGCCAAATACGTTTCGAAAAAGATTTTTACTATGCTTTTTCGTTTACAATTCAAAATTCTGCCTCTCACAAGCTTCCGACCGGGGGGGGGGGGCTGCCTACCGGGGGGGGGGGGACTGACCGTCCGACCTCTCACTAGCTACGCCGATGATTACCGTGAATATAATATATTTATGCAATTATTTTGAAACATCATTTAAGAAAGATCTGACCAATTTCTACCGAAACAAACACCTGCTTCTGTGAAGGTATCACGCGATTTATATTTGACCATGTGGCGGGTGTCTTTAAGGCAAACAAAAAAATGCAACAAAAAAGCAAAAATCACCAAATTTTTTTAGTCAACCTAAAAAGTTATGACAATACAACTTTGTGGCTGAAATATCACCTAAAAAGAGAAACGGGAACTTGTGGCGGCTTTTAATGGGTTAAGATAGAGTTAAGTTTGCTATCACTTATAAAAGTATTGAGCATTTTGAAGCAAGAATTTGACCGAAAATACTATTGGCGGTATATGAATTTATTAATTTACAAAATAATTGCATTTTAATTCATGTTTTTTTTGTTAAGGTTATGTATCCATTTACAGTAGATGCGCAGCAGCAGTTTTTAACATTCATTCATTTTCTTTGAAAGTGTAGTGTTCTTTATTATTTACACAATTCAATTTGTTTTAACTCTTGCGATTTGACACGAACAGTCGCCTAAGTAGCAATAACGCAATATACTAACTTTTCTGTCTTGTCTCACAGACTAATGTGCTAATCTTTTGTCCTCTAATAGATCATTATTGTGCAAAATTCAAATTTTAAGATGGAGTCACTATGGCTTTTTATGACCTCATATTGATGCCATCATCACAAATAAATCTGAGGTCTCTTTCTGTCAGACTAGATTCATTGAAAAATTTTAAAATATGTGTATAGGTTGCCTGAAATAAGCAAAATGCCTTTTTACCATTGGTGGCGCTAAGTGCTGCTTCTTAATGTCCCCACACTTCCCAAAATGATGCCAAATATTCAAAAGTTAATTTTTACTTGAGAGTTATCAGTAATTAGGCATTAGTTGAAAGTGCTTTCAGTTGAAATAAAGGGTTCAACTGTCAGGATCATGGTTTAACAGATCAAAAATGGAAATGTTTAGACCTCTTGAGGCAGGAAATCGCATCATGTGAGAGCAAAATGGTTTTCATTTTCGAATTTCTCATGGTCAAAATCATGGATAACAATGCCAGAAGATAAAAAATTAGAAAATTTCTGATTTTTAAACTGATCTACTGTGCATGGACAATTACCAGATGAACAAATTAAATAACATTGTCCGTTCAGACACCATTTATACTTTCAGTATCAGAGCAAAAATAAACCTAGGTAGTGATTTAAGCGGGTGTGATGTTGGGCCACGTTTCTGAACTTCATATCTTATTTGCTTGATTTTTGAAATGTAACGAAGCCACTTATGCACGCTATAATAAAGAATACAAATGGCGAATTTCAAGTGAAGTAGCCTAACTCACACTTAGCCCACATCATAATGTTACGGAAACAGGAAATTAGCACGTGGTATTAGTGTTTACCAGTTAATAAACCCTTTGTTTATTAAACAATAACAAACGAAACAAAGTTTGTTTGGTACAAATCAAAATTTTTTTCGGCAACACACGAATTTAAAATCCATCTTGCATTATACTGTATTCTTCCAAAGTCCAGGCCTGAGCTGCAGCTTTGGTGCAGTGCATCGCACTTTTCCTTTGTTGATATGATTGTAACAGTGACCAATGACAAATAAAATAATAATGTGAAAAATCACATGGGGAGAATTATAAAAAATGGAAACGCAATAAGATGGTTCTGCAATATCCAGTAGCGTTGATATGGGGGTCCAGGGGGTATTTTTTACTCAGGTCCAAGTTGATTTTAGAGGCCAGTAACTTTTCCAAGTGACCTGGGAACTTAAACTACCACAGCATATTGTTTTGATATAATGAGTTTTTTATAGACTTGTTTTGATTTAGGGTCCCAAGAACTCATTGTTACCGGTATAACCGGCCCTGGCAACAACAGGCCACAAGAGATCCAGTACACCAGCTCAGGCACTTTATATGCCAACCTGGCTTGCCAAAGGCAGAGGATGCCCTACCGCTCAATTAACCGTCTCCGTTGGTTTGGACGTGTTGAGAAGAGAGCAACGCATGGATTAAATAATAATAATAACAATATTTATATAGCGCCACATCCACAGTCAAACTATGCTCCTGGGAGCTGTACATGACAATGGTGATAATTAATACGATACATTCAGTCATAATGTTCCTTGAAATAGAACGTTTTCAAGCGAGCTTTGAATTCATTTAAATTTTCAGCTTTCACACAAATAGGCAAACAGTTCCAGCAACTGGCAGCAACAACTGGGAAGGTACGATTTCCATACTGTGTCTTACATGAAGGGTTGCACAAGAGCAATTGATGCTGAGAACGCAAAGTTCTGGCAGGTTTATAATGAACAAGCAAAGTGTCCAGATAGTTCGGAGCAAAACCATTGAAAACTTTATAAATTAATAGACATATTTTGAAGCGAATACGATACAATACTGGAAGCCAATGCAGGGATTTTAGTATAGAAGTGATATGCTCACGTTTACGTGTTAAAGTAGCCTAATTAGCCGAGCAGCAGCATTCTGAACTCTTTGAAGACGCAAAATAGTACAATGTGGAATGTTATTTAACAATGAATTTGAATAATCAAGCCTGGATGTCACAAGTGCATGAGTTAAAGTTTTACAAGCATCAACATTAATAAACTGTCTGATGGAACCAATATTTCCAAGATGAAAAAAGCAAGATTTAACAGTGGAACTGACAAAGTTTTCTAAACACAAATGTTGATTTAATGTTACACCAAGCAATTTAATTGAGTTAGAAGAAGAAAGATTGGTATTACTCAGGGTAAGGGTCATGTCATTAAACTTTGAAATACACCGTTTCGGAGAAAATACAATAAACTCACATTTTTCTTGATTCAGTTTCAACATATTATAAGACATCCAATTTGAGATATCAACCATACATTTCTGGAATTTTGACTTAATACAACATTAATTACAACAATTAGTCATTGCCGAGATGTACTAGTTCTTAGCACGAAGGCCCAATGAGTGAATCAAGGTTCAAATTTTAGTTCATGTATAAAGTTAATTTTTTGCTAATGTGTGTAAAGAGGTAGTTAAGTTGGTTACAAATTTGTTCAGGAGTTGTTTTTGTACGATAAGTTCATTAAAAAGAGGTTTTTTTTTCAAGAATTTGGATTACAGATTTTTTTGTTTTTGATGAATCGTGTTTTGTTTTTTGAAGTGCTGCTTTATAATATTTGTTTGAAGTGCTGCTTTATAATGTTTGTTTGAAGTGCTGCTTTATAATATTTGTTTGAAGTGCTGCTTTATAGTATTTGTTTGAAGTGCTGCTTTATAATATTTGTTTGAAGTGCTGCTTTATAATATTTGTTTAAAGTGCTGCTTTATAATACTTCATTGAAGTGCTGCTTTATAATATTTCTTTGAAGTGCTGCTTTATAATATTTCATTGAAGTGCTGCTTTATAATATTTGTTTGAAGTGCTGCTTTATAATATTTCATTGAAGTGCTGCTTTATAATATTTGTTTGAAGTGCTGCTTTATAATATTTGTTTGAAGTGCTGCTTTATAGTATTTGTTTGAAGTGCTGATTTATAATATTTCTTTGAAGTGCTGCTTTATAATATTTGTTTAAAGTGCTGCTTTATAATACTTCATTGAAGTGTTGATTTATAATATTTCTTTGAAGTGCTGCTTTATAATATTTCATTGAAGTGCTGCTTTATAATATTTCTTTGAAGTGCTGCTTTATAATATTTCATTGAAGTGCTGCTTTATAATATATAATAATATTAGGACCTGGAATGATTTCATGGAAGCGTGGAACTAAGAAAACACGAGTATTCTTTATAGTGTTAATTTGTTTAGATTTAGGCCTATGTTGTTTGGAAGCTCCAGGCTCCAAATTATCATCTCAAAGGATCTGATGGTGAGAGGCACAGTTTGGGTTCTTTAAATTACGTCGACGTATTATCCACAGCAATTCCAATCATGTTCATTTAACTGCCATCATCCTGATATGATAACGCTGCCCATGTATCCACCTCAATCAACCATCCAAGTAGGTGTTCTTCCAGCTTTCTAGTGTGGTCAGAGAACGTCATGAAGCTGGGGTAGTAAAAAGATTGACCCTCGGCCCCAGCAGCTAAAATGGCAAATATAAAATTATAAATGATCGATAGCTTGCTTGCAGCCGGCATTGATGTCTACAGATGACACCATACTTTGCGACTTCATGGCTTTTGCACCACCTTTCATAGCCTTCATCTCAATTCAATAAAGTTGAAATGCTGTTTGCTCCCAATTAGTCGCTCCAACTTCATCATTCACAGAAAAGATTGGTAGTTTCAAGTATTGCTTGTTTTCAATTCAAAATCAAAACAATTAAAAGTAGTTTTTATTCAAAAAACAAATATAGTAATGCGCCCCTCAAAGAAGTCTTACGTTGGCCACTGCCCTTGTCTCTATCAAATTAAGATTAATGTTTATTTTCAATATTGTTTTGTTTGCTTTTGAATCTGTCTTGCAGTAGACACATCAGGTATAACCATTGCAAACATATTGTCACAATAGTTACAATATGTTGTAACATAAAAATGAAAAGTAAATATTAGATTTGTCTGGTACAGTGGTGTCAGTGATAAAGAAAAATATGTCAGAGTATGAAATGTCAGAGTGCTAGCTAAGTTGTATGATAAGATTAGCCTGATTAAAATATGCAACTCAATAAAAGCATACAAATGGCGTGTTTCAAGTCAATTACAGTAACCTGCACTTAACGCCGTGATGGTTACGGAAACAGGAAATCAGCACACGCTCGAAGAAGCACACGCTAAAAGTTTTTACCACTTAAAACGTCCGTCTTTGAAACAGAAACATCCGCAATGAAAGGTTGTTTTGTACAGACGGAAACTTTCTTTGCCGCGACGCTGTTTTGAAATCAATTTTGTGTCATAGTTTTCGAATGTTTTATTGCGTCTGTGTGACATTTGACCCTAAACTTTGAAACTGCATGTTTTTGCAGCCGATTTTAGCACGAATTGACCGAGATACCCACTAATGTTTCGCCCATAAGGCTGGGCTCATCAGTACCGCACCACCAGGCTACAGCACTTTCGACTCGCGAACCAGTCTTTAATTACCACTCTGCATTTCACTAGTGTCTTGTCCAAGTTTCAGCTTGCTTCAATTTCCACCGTTTTTTTAGACAACTCGCTTAAATTTAAACATGATCAACTTGGCTTAATTCCAGGGGGTTTGAACTGCTGACACAGGGCCGGTTACCGAAATTGACAGAGTGAAGTTTCCTATTATTGAATGTTTTGTTGTTTGTAAAATATTCTATCCACTAGGTGCCGCTACAACGGAATGCATTTCTCAAGCGCACACTTTACCAGCACTGCTTGATCGTGGTTTTTTTGTTCGTGTAGTCAACTTGATCTAGCAGCAGTAAGCTTTGATGTTGTTGATGATTTTGAGTTGAAGAAGTTTTTACAGCATTTTTTTAAATTTCGATGGACATTTTATCGTTTAATAACTTTCATCTGCAGGCGTTAAATCAATGTAGAAATAACAGATTTTGCTGCATGTGATGTAGGCCTACACTAATCATGTACAGGCCTAAGCTAAATTTCTAAAAACAAAATCCTTTTTTTTTTGACGAAAATTTCGTGATGCCTCTCTCACGAAAATCATGCGTAGGCCTACTCATCTAACTTTGAGAACTCAAACTTCGAGTTGCTTCCTGTGGCATAAGTTATTTGTGATGTATATATTAGGCAGGACCTCAAATGCCAGCATAGTGCTCTGAGAGCAAAAAAAAAGTAGTCATAAGACTTCTCGAGAGATTAACGTTGTCATTTAAGCTGAACGCTAATTTATAAAATGAAGGAAATGGCTTCAGACCGCAGCGTTCTTCAACCTTTTTGCCACCTCGAAACCCTTGATTAACTTTTGCATCTGTCACAGAATTCCCACTAATAAACATAATCACGCAATAACCTTATTACCAATAACGTTTTTGTTAAGAGCAAAACAATAACCAGTGACGCAATAACTACCAATGTTTTATTTTCGGCCATTGACACGGTAAGCTAAAAGTTTGGAATGACGCATCAATATCTTGAAGCAAGAAACCATCTCCACTAAAAAACGAAGAACCCTTGCGGAGCCCTTTAAACCTCACTTCATGCTCCACGGAATCCCAGGCTTCCGCAAAATTCCTGTTTAAGAGCACAGCTTGAAACAATAAAGAGTAATAGTCTGGGAGCCTACGACAGAAGATTTCACCCCATAAGGTACAAAAGGTTTGACCCCTTGAAGTTACTGGGGTCAACCATGTCACTCACAAAAAGTATGGAAGATTGACCGCACCGGGTGGATCTGGACCCTAGAGCCCCCTAAAAAGCCCAAAAAGGGGGTTAATTTCACCCCATAAGGTACATGGACCAAACTTGGTGAAAACGAAGTTCTATGTCAGGACATCACAAAAATATCAAATCTAACAATATTTTCGAGTGGAAAGGTGATGTAAGACTCCCCCCAAAGTGACCCCCCAGGGGTTAATTTCACCCCATAAGGTACATGGACCAAAGTTGGTCAAAACGAAGTCTTATGTCAGGACATCACAAAAATATCAAATCTAACAATATTTTCGGGTGGAAAGGTGATGTAAGATGCCTTCAAAGTGACTTCCCTTAATGTGACCCCCTCGGAAGGTTTATTCCACCCCATAAGGTACATGGACCAAACTTGGTCAAAATGAAGTCTTATGTCAGGACATCACAAAAATATCAAATCTAACAATATTTTCGGGTGGAAAGGTGGTGTAAGATGACTTCAAAGTGACTTTCCTTAATGTGACCCCCTCGGAAGGTGTATTTCACCCCATAAAGTACATGGACCAAAGTTGGTCAAAACAAAGTCTTATGTCAGGACATCACAAAAATATCAAATCTAACAATATTTTCGGGTGGAAAGGTGATGTAAGATGTCATCAAAGTGACCCCCAGAGGGTTTATTTCACCATAGAGTACATGGACCAAACGTGGTCAAAACGAAGTCTTCTAGGGCACCACAAAATATCAAATCTAACAATACTCTCAGTTGGAAAGGTGATAAAAGACCTACCCAAAAGTGAATCTCCTCCTATAGTTTAATTTACTTCATCCCTTTCTCGAACCAACCTTGGTGTAACGAAAGTGCTATGCCAGGATAGTACGAATGGATTAAATTTAAAAATATTTTTATATAGGTTTTGATGAAATACATTCACAAGCTGTCCCATGATGCATGAAATGGAACTATAGCCTACTTTACAAAAAGTTTTTGTATAAATCATATTAAGTCAATCGAAAAAAGGCAACAGGACATGACAATACATGGCTTTGTAACACCAAAAACAGAAAGTACACAAGAAGCATATAGGCTACAGTAGCCAGAAAATTGATCCAAGATCTTGATACCACCACTAAATGTGGACTTAATCGAACAGCTGACTATCCAAATCAAAACGTTTCGAAATGAATCATTTGGAACGTTAATTTAGGCAGTAATGAACATTTTCCAGCTGCTACAATAAATAACCTAATAAACCCAATGCAGTAAATTTTTATTTAATGCCATTTGCTTCATGTCTCCAATCAGTTATCGTAACTGTTCATTCATAAACAGAGATTGTTCGTGTAAATGTAAACGGTCGTTTCTTTATTCTTCATTGTCACTGCTGTCGCTTTCACTTTCTTCATCTTATTCTTCAGATTCATACAATTCTCCTGTTATATACAGAGATAAAGCAAGCTGTCTGCGATGTACCAGCCCCAAGCAATGTGGTTATCCGCACGTCTGACACTGACTGTCTTGTAATTGGCTTAGGTTGCTATGGAACTTTTGATCCTTCATTAAAGATATGGATAGAAGCTGGCTTGCAAAGCAATAACACGCAGCGGTACATCAACATCAACCAGCTGCATAGGCCTACCGCACTTGGAGTGACGATTTGCAAGTGTTTACCTGCATATCATGCCTTTACAGATTCTGATTACACCTCGTCATTTAGCAGGAAAGGGAAAGTGCGGCCGCTGAAATTACTCCAAGGAAACCACGAAGCGCAGGCAGCTTTTAGCCAACTCGGACACGACAAAGAAATTAGTGAAGACACTATCATCGCCATAGAGAACTTTGTGTGTAACATGTACAAAAACAAGAAAATTAATTATGTCAACGAAGTCCGTTTACAAATGTTTTTAGACGGCTACAAACCCAAAAAAGAAAATGAAAGGATATCATGCATACCAGAAGCTACTGTAGATAGTAGTACTCTACCACTTTGTTTACGAGTACTTCTCCAGAAGACAAGGCGCACACATCTCATCACAAGATGGTGGTTATCTTCAACTAGAAGTGAACAAGCAGCAACGTTGCTGCTAGAGTATGGCTGGAAAGAAGAAGGAGGTTCTTATAAAGTGGTGTGGTTTGAAGGTAAAGGTATAAAGCATCTTTAGATGTCTCTGCGTGGAATCTGATCTCATCCAGGAAAGTCAAGAAGAAGGTAAACAGCATTGGATGTCGCTTGGGTTACCCTTTATAAATATAAAACTTTCTCCTGGTCTATCAGTCGTTTACTTTCTTACTGTAAACATTAGCCAATAACTGGCTGTAAAGTTTCGTTTTAGGAACCTATAACCAATAGTTTCTGCAATCTTGAGAAAAATGCCTGGGTGCACTAAATAACAAATAAATGTTGAACTTTTTCCAGTTAATAGTAAGTTGCAATGTTGCATTATTCGAAGAAAAATAGACGTCTGTAAAAGATAATAAAATTACTATTGTATGTTACGCATATCTGTAGTGCATAATAGCAATTGTTTCGTACAGTCTTTATTTCTCTGTATATAACAGGAGAATTGTATGAATCTGAAGAATAAGACGAAGAAAGTAAAAGCGACACCAGTGATTGATTGATTGATTGAATCTTTATCCTCGGACTGGGAAAGCTTCTTGCAGAGCTTAATCCTGGCAGTTTCGCATACTTGTAGAGGCTTTGAATCACTGGCGCAGGCCGGTCACCGAGATTGACAGAGTGAAGTTTCCGATTGTTGAAGGCTTGTTGTCGGGGAATTATTCCATCCATTAGATGCAGCTGAATGGAGAGCAGCCCTTAAAGTGCGTTGCTCAAGCGCACACCCCGAGAGTCGAACCAGCGCCGCTATTGATCTTGAAGCTTCTTCGTTCCAGAAGTGACGCGCTAACCAATTGAGTTACCGTTTACATTTACACAAACAATCTCTGTTTATGAATGAACAGTTACAATAACTGATTGGAGACATGAAGCAAATGGCATTAAATAAAAATTTACTGCATTGGGTTTATTGGGTTATTTATTGTAGCAGCTGGAAAATGTTCATTACTGCCTAAATTAACGTTCCAAATGATTCATTTCGAAACGTTTTGATTTGGATAGTCAGTTGTTCGATTAAGTCCACATTTAGTGGTGGTATCAAGATCTTGGATCAATTTTCTGGCTACTGTAGCCTATATGCTTCTTACGTACTTTCTGTTTTTGGTGTTACAAAGCCATGTATTGTCATGTCCTGTTGCCTTTTTTCGATTGACTTAATATGATTTATACAAAAACTTTTTGTAAAGTAGGCTATAGTTCCATTTCATGCATCATGGGACAGCTTGTGAATGTATTTCATCAAAACCTATATAAAAATATTTTTAAATTTAATCCATTCGTACTATCCTGGCATAGCACTTTCGTTACACCAAGGTTGGTTCGAGAAAGGGATGAAGTAAATTAAACTATAGGAGGAGATTCACTTTTGGGTAGGTCTTTTATCACCTTTCCAACTGAGAGTATTGTTAGATTTGATATTTTGTGGTGCCCTAGAAGACTTCGTTTTGACCACGTTTGGTCCATGTACTCTATGGTGAAATAAACCCTCTGGGGGTCACTTTGATGACATCTTACATCACCTTTCCACCCGAAAATATTGTTAGATTTGATATTTTGTGATGTCCTGACATAAGACTTCGTTTTGACCAAGTTTGGTCCATGTACTTTACGGGGTGAAATACACCTTCCGAGGGGGTCACATTAAGGAAAGTCACTTTGAAGTCATCTTACACCACCTTTCCACCCGAAAATATTGTTAGATTTGATATTTTTGTGATGTCCTGACATAAGACTTCATTTTGACCAAGTTTGGTCCATGTACCTTATGGGGTGGAATAAACCTTCCGAGGGGGTCACATTAAGGGAAGTCACTTTGAAGTCATCTTACACCACCTTTCCACCCGAAAATATTGTTAGATTTGATATTTTTGTGATGTCCTGACATAAGACTTCATTTTGACCAAGTTTGGTCCATGTACCTTATGGGGTGGAATAAACCTTCCGAGGGGGTCCACTTTGAAGGCATCTTACATCACCTTTCCACCCGAAAATATTGTTAGATTTGATATTTTTGTGATGTCCTGACATAAGACTTCGTTTTGACCAACTTTGGTCCATGTACCTTATGGGGTGAAATTAACCCCCTGGGGGGTCACTTTGGGGGGAGTCTTACATCACCTTTCCACTCGAAAATATTGTTAGATTTGATATTTTTGTGATGTCCTGACATAGAACTTCGTTTTCACCAAGTTTGGTCTATGTACCTTATGGGGTGAAATTAACCCCATTTTTGGGCTTTTTAGGGGGCTCTAGGGTCCAGATCCACCCGGTGCGGTCAATCTTCCATACTTTTTGTGAGTGACATGGTTGACCCCAGTAACTTCAAGGGCTCAAACCTTTTGTACCTTATGGGGTGAAATCTTCTGTCGTAGGCTCTCGGTCTATAATATGAAACGAGCACTTGAGTTACCATATCATCTAGTTTTATTTCAAGCGTGGTGGGTAACAAATAGTTGTAGGCCTTGTACATTGACAATCACTTTAAATTTAATTGCTCATTGTCAAAACCTTTCCAAGTTTCTGACACAACACAAATTACAAGTAAACAAAAAATTATTAGCAGTGTGGAGTGAAATTGGGACAAACTTGCATTTGACCGTTGTTTTGGAGATGTCTGCCATAATTTTATCCCTTTTAGTTTTTGTGGTCCTTCGGAATACTTTGGAGCATTTTTCTTTGATTTTGATTTCTTTCTATACAGTTCTGTCACAAGAATTGGCATGTACTCGTTTGTGTTTGTGCCTGTTATTAATGTTGTGGAATCCTTAGAAAATACGGTTGGTTCTATTTCTTTCAGGTCGTTTGTGCTCAGAAGTGATGGCTCAATGTAATATTCTGGTTCGTCGATTGCATCTTCTTCCAAGCTTTTATCATACAACTTATCATTTGGGAAAAGATCTGGCAATTGGCAGTCAGATGTAATAAACTCTTCCAAGGATCTTCTGTGCTTCTCTTTATCTTTAATCACCGAATTTTGTTGATTGATTTCATCTGGAGCAAAGACAATTGGAAGACCATTTAGATGTTTTTCTTCATCTTTAAATTTTCGAATGAAAAGAAAATAACGTCTCCCCAATTCCACATGCGCCTGCAACAAGAGAATCTATTTATCTGTGAATCAGTTAGATTAAAAATGAATTACAGTATGTGAAGTACCTTTAGCACACACACCTGCAGAAACTCTGAAACTGCACATATACAAAGATAGGTTCATAATTATAAGTAATGTCAATTTATGCTAAGAATTGAATAAGGCTGTTCACCAGGTATTTAGTGAAATAACATGAAATACGTTCTTCTGGTGCAAACTAAGATGAACTATGACAAGATTTATAAGGTGGTACTCTACTTTTATTCCGACGTTTCGTCAATCAGACATGACTGACTTCTTCAGGGGCTAAATCTGGTAGTGACTACCTGTCCAGTATGGCAAAACACAAACAAGGAAATTCAATTTCCCAAATAACGCAGAGCGGGAAGAGAGTAAACCGTATGAGTGCTGAGGAATCAAATTGAATACTCAACACTGCACAGTTTTCAATCAACATGAAAACAATTTAAATACATCAGACCAGCACCTTCAATAGCTCTTTACAAACAGTTGCTGTGTTGTCTTTCGTCTTAACACCTGGACTCAAAATAAATCAGAACGTGGAGCGTTAAAGACTGCACGTCTTCGCCACCATCGTGCCCAGGGGCGTTATCGTCGTGTCCAAGGCTTTCTGAGCGAGCGTCTCAAGCGGGCGTCTCGCCACTTTTCTGCGAACTGGGCAGGCTTGGTATCTTCTGGTTTTTGTTTTCCGCCTGATAGTCGTCGCAACAATTGGAGGTTCAGTGTATGGAGATGAACAGTCAGCTTTCAGATGCAGCACAAAAGTCTTGGGATGCGACAATGTTCAACTGATCCCTGTTGCCTTAGCAATTGAGGTTTTAGCTTTCTACAAACAGTTAAAAAAGTGATGTCATCATAACGATTCGTTACATGGACCTTTTGATTGATGAACCAACTTTCAGAAAACATACGTTTTTGATAATAATTACTTTGAACTTTTAAAATTTTTAATTTGCTCCATGTTATTTTATGATCTGAAGTTATGGCATGCATGCAAGGAGCTCCCTGCATGATATATCATGTTATTTAATGTCAAAGTATTGTTAGCCGTATAAGTATACAATTTTATGTTTTTTTGAAGAATCTGACTTACCGCAGAGCAAAGCATGCTGCATAAGTCAATAAAGTAAAATGCTTGTGTCTACTTTCAACTCCCTCCTCACACAATCTTTCGCCAAGTGCTTTTGAAAATTATCGACCTAATCTCCTTTCGAGCCTCAATTGCTTTCACCACATAGCAGAGTGTAACATTATATTGACATTACCTGGTATAGGTTTAATAGACAACAACATTCGTAGCTTTCCACACAACAAACTGCCATGAGAGAGGAGAAGAGGAAAATTACCAGAGCGAATTCGCAGTATCAGACTAAAACAGGTCGTTAATATCTATATTGTGAAGTAAATAAACTGTTCTTTGCCAAAGAAGACAACATGAAATCACTAGTAGCATAATACTTGTATCAGCTCCCCAGACAGCAAATCAACCGTTTGTCTGTAGACGTTGAATCAATGTAAAAAGCGGTTTATTTGGTGTCTGAAATCATTTTTCAACAATCCAAATACTAACTGACATTAACTTACGTTTAAACAACGTCCTGGAGACCAACCCATATCTGTGACATTAAACCGTGGTTCATATCTGTTTGGATCGTCCAGCCCAGCGACGGCAATCTCTTCTTTGTCAGAAACTACTTGGTCTTTATTTTTAAGTGGACACAGCATTCGGAATTCAGCTGTGAAGGAATTGGATGGTTGTTGTTGGTATTTCCAGAGAAATAATTGAATAACCTTAAAATTAATGATAAAAGGTGTATCAAGAAAAAATCATTTTATTTAAAAAAAATCAATACTTTTTTCCTACAGTCTCTAAACCTTCATATCACCTGGCCATTATAGGTTAACACTTACAACAATATTTCAATAAAAATTTATAATTCATGCTGCGGCATTGCAGTTTTAGTCCAATAAAACTCTAAATTATAGATTTTTATTGACATACTGCAGTGAGTGATAGCCTAGTCAAATGATTTGAAAGTTTAGACTTTAGAAAATAAACTATAGATTTGTTTCTCTATAGATTTGTGATTGTTTCTGTATTAGGTAGATCACTCATTTGAGGTGATCTCTTAGTACCAGATCGCCTTTTCCAGTTAGTTGTGTCCACTTTTCATTCCATTTTATTTACTAATATTTCAAACCGATGTTTCAACGATTTCAATAAGAACAAAAGTCCAATAGATTGAACTTTTGCGTCGTTCTTGCTTTTTAATTTCAATATAAATGTTCAAGTGAATGATTTGATGCAGTTTTAAACATTAGAAGGTTTTGTAAAACTTCCACGTAGCACAGGTATTATATAGCATTTAAATGACTTCAATTAATTAAACAAGGAAGCTTCCACCTAAGTCAATGTTTACAACTCATATTATGTAATTATGCTTAATGAAGCAATTAACTTTGCAGCATGGAGTTTAATTGCCAGTCGGAATTTAAACAAAACCAACCAAATATAAATTATAGAGAGGTAGTTGGAGAACGACATTTAAGGCTACAATTTTCCATCAACTTGTGCTATTACCCAGAAAGCAATTTAACGTTGAATTGAATGGTTGAATTTATCAATTGGTTGAATATAAAAAACGATTGATTTGGTGTCTGGGTACAAAACTGTGGTCTAACTTCACCGTACAACACCGAATCAACGTTAGTATATATAACGCTGTGATTCACCCACTTCTGCGTACACAATGGTTTCTTCTTTACGGGCACGGACATTTATTGGCTCTCGTGGAGTCCCAAGATCCGTACAACCTTGCACAACCATATTCTTACAGACAAAGAAAACTATCAGCATGAAAAGTAAATGCATTATCCAGAAACAAAATTTCTTATGTTCTGCAATCGTAAATACTGTATATGTAATTTTTAGAAAGTATGAAAAGAAGCGAAGGCAATATCCAACGCAGGCCCGGATTTAGGGGGGGGGCAGAGGGGGCAGGTGCCCCGGGCCCCCCGACTTTTAAATGGCCCCCCTACGTGGAAAAAATGTGATTTTGTATTATTTTTTTCCTTTCAGCCTTAGTTTCTGCAAAATGCTGTGCAGTGCTGGATTAATGCTACTGCAGACGTAGAGGTAGTTTTTGCACGGGGCCCCCCGATCTAAAAGTGCCCCGGGCCCCCCATCAGTTAAATCCAGCCCTGATCCAACGATTATATTTTGTTCGAATTCATTGCAGTTGAGTGGGTCTATTTTTCTTTTCGCTTGTTCTGCAAACTGAATGTTTAAGAATTAATCTCGCTACCTGAAAGGTTCCTTGCTAATGAATTGCCGGTTGAAATAAAAACCTCAATAATACTTCACATATATTTCATATTATTTATCAAGAAACCTTTCATTGCAATATGAACTTTCTCAAGAGGTAGCCTACTGTCAATGCGAATTGCGTAGGACATCTCACGGATGAGGTAACAATGACCAAGTAGCCTACATACGTCAAAACGGAAGAAGTATTATTAACGTTCTCCAATTTGCGCAATTCTCATAATACAACTGTGTAAGATATGAAACCAATTGTTTACTCAGGTTGTGAATTCTTCTTTCATCAGATATCTTTTTTCTATTTTAAAAAAACTAACTTTTCAAAAAATGAGCTGAGAAGTTGACCAAAATCACTTTTATTGAAAATTCAATTAATTTCCATGTCCTTTCCCAGACCATAAATCAACCGTTTTTTACATTGATTTAACGTGTGTAGACGTTGAATCAATGTAAAAAATGGTTGACCTGCTGTCTGGATTGTAGTTATGCAATGCAAAAGAACAACTTACCAGTTTATTGGCGGCATATGTTTGGACACTTCATGGCCTGAGAAGTGAAGCGCGATATGATATTGATGCGTCCAAGCCATTTTACATAAGTTCATGAGATGGAAACTTAATACTGAAAGGTAAGTTAATGACATGCTGGGAGTAAGTAGAGGCACATTATTAATAATGTATAAATTAATTAATATTTTACTCGATAACGTTCTCATTTTTCACCAACGCTGTTCAACTTGTCTTGAATAAAAATAAACGAACGTTTAACTATGAACTATATCAATGAACTATCAATTTTGTTGAAAGCTTTTTAATAGAAATAATACAGAAGTCTGGGTTTCAATTTGGAATGCTTGTACTGCAAATTGACAGGTCAACAAAAGACCCGGAATAAATGGTATTTCTCAATTGTATAGATAACTCCATTATAATAAAAACAAACGTATTTTTTTCACAACAAACAAATTAGCAGCAACTTTGTGCAAAGTAATTATTTGCAATATTTCTGGTCCTAGTGATCAAGCAGTACGAAGAATGTTGATCGAAGTTACACCAAGACAGCAAATCAGTCGCTTTTTACATTGATTCAACGTCTGTAGACGTTGTAAAAAGCGACTGACCTGCTGTCTGTGGGGATATGTTGTAATGTGAATGGGGTATGCTGCAATCAAATTCGGTGTTTCAGGCTTGATCGAGTGGTGAGAGCGGTTGCGTTACGATCGAAAAGAAAGTCGGTTCGACACAGCTTCAGAGAAAGGTTTCATCTTGGCAAGTCACTTATTGGCATTTTAAATAAACTAGGAGTAGCTGACTCGATGACTACACGACACGTCTCTTCGTTGTTTTCAGTCACCTCTTGTGTTGCATCTGTGATTTGCAGTGTGCTGTTTGTTTAACAATATTGTTAATACAATTTTGGTAAAGAGGTGACTTTCTTCAACCGTAGACAGATAAAACCAAGCAACCACATGGCATTTAACATAATACATTAAAGTGAACATAAACTATAAACTACGAACGTTTTCGGCCATACACATGTTAGCCTTCTTCAAGTAACCAACTGACTGATCTTCTAACATGAGTAAGCTATGGCCGAAAACGTTTGTAAACGTAAGGCATATGTCACTAAAGTTTAAGAATGAGTTGGTTATGGAATAATTAAAGCTGAAACATGTCCCCAAGTTGATTTTGATTAGACGTTGAATCTGATTGTAACCTTTTACAAAGCTTCATTACATCTTTTAAACACTTTAGGAGGGAAACAACCTGTGTTTGCGGTTATTTAACGTTACAGGATACCTTTGTGTCATCGCTTCTATTTCATGATGCTGCGCATTGAATGTTTTAATCGTGTAATCGTTTTAATCTTTTAGGCGTTCATAATTGTTTTCCCTTAACTTCTTTCATTACAATTACATTACATATGAGAGTTTGTAAATGACGTGATTTTAACTATTTTTCATCTTCGCTTCGAAGTACTGCCATAATTATTATTCCAATACAAGTCTTAAACACACCTAAAGCATATACTTGAAGATCATAAAGGTTTATTAACGTTATTTATATTTCTTGCTCAACCAACATAAAATATCAACCTCACAAAATATTAACTAATGTAATGTTGCTGATTTAAACTGCAGATCTTTTGGTTCTAGGCATATTGATAGACCATGCCGACAATGCAGAAGGGAATCTAAAAAAAGGTGGGAAAGGACCAGAGTTTTAACAAAGTAAAATTTATAACATAAATGAACAATGAACATGTAATGTAAAACTTAATGTCCAAATAAATAAAACGAAAGGGGTGTGGGGGCTTGGAAGCAATATTTTTTTTACCGAGACTTTGTATGCAGCCAAATTCATCAAATTAAAATTGGATTAGGGTAAACGTTTTGTTTAAAATATACGTTAGCACACCATTTCACTTTTTTTTTTTTATTTCCAAAAGAGTTCAATAATTAATTTATTTCTCGAAAGTTTATATAGTGTAGAACTTAGAAAATTTTGCCTGAGGTTTCCCTATCTTCCCAGATAACATTTTCACTTCATAACTTATCTCAATTAGCTTAAATAATACCATGTGCTTTAGGCTATTGAAAAAAAGTGTTTTTTTATTAATCCGATAAACAAAATTTTTCGCGATATCTTCAACTTTTTTAGACACACTTTGTGAATGACATGATTTTATTTTCTGTAGACACAAATTTTACAGCATTACATTTTAAGTTTTCGTAAAAAAATTTTCGAGCAGTTTTATCATCATGTATATATTGCAGAGTGCGCAAAATGGTTTCCATATTCTGAATCTTCTTTTTCAATGTCATTCCAATTTCTGAAAAAAACAACATAGAGTGTCCTTAATTTTTCAACTAAAAATATGTTTTTGTTTTTTTCCAAAAGGCCATTGGTCTGCAATTGGACTTGCTGTGTAGCTGAGAAGTGAGTGTTTTGCACGACACTTGGCGGCACCTAGCGTATGGAATAATGTACAGACCACAACAATTCGATTAACCTCACTAACAAAATTCATAATGCAGATACGACCTGTCATGATAAGTAAGCAACGATCATGCTGTTAAAAGCGAAACTCAATCTACTGCATAACCTCAGCAACAAAGTTTGCATTAATACTTCAAAGCATCTACATTCTACAAGTATGTGAAGTTGCTTGTAGGATGAAGTTTTTCAAATGAGCATTTCAAAAACCCATTTTTCTAACAAGAGAATAAATTTGAACTTAACTTTTTTCCTTTCACGTATATTATTGAGATGAAAGACCAATATTACATCATTGTGACGTAGTTATCATCCATGCTTTTGTGACGACTCAACAACTTTTTATGACATCGCAGCATTTTATCAACTTTCATCAAGTTTATTGCTTGTTGGATCTAAAGTTTCTAAGTATACAGTTGATAAACTTGTTTGAGGCTTTCACTAACTAAACATTGTTCGAACTTATAGGTGGCTTCTATCTTTATCCGTTGTATGAAAGGGTGCGAGAACTGGTTACTGTATAACAAGGAAAAAGGTTAAGAACCACTAGGTTAGAGCAACGTGAACATGCAATGGATGCGCGAAAGTCGATAAGATCAAGTGCTTCAAATTATTTTGCAACGAAAACTTTCAAAAATTATAATTTGATAAAAATGATAATTATCATTGTAGTGATGTAGCGACAGATCGTAAAATGTTACTTTTAAATTTTTAGTTTGACCGTTAGCACAAACCTTCAAAAGTCCACAGATTGATTCAAGCCTGACCACATCTTAAGATACCTTTGATTCATTCATTTACAAGTTGAACAGATGAATATGAAAAACTTCTGTTTCACAATTTCTAAACTTACCAAAATAATTTGTTGGTTAATAACCCTCATCAGCGTCAGTATACTATTCGCCATTGGGCATCCTCGTCACCCCAATCTCCTGCTTCATCTCCTCGGCGGCGGCAGTGATAAAAACATCTGCCTCATCGTGTGATACAACGCCGATCGTGTCTACGGCAGCTTTTTTTTTTTCGTGCAACGCTCAGAGTTCAAGATGGATACCACTACATCTTGCAGGTTTACAATTTTCCATATGAAATGGATTTGTTTCCTGTCTCATCATTAGTGCGTCCGCTCCGGGAGCCGTCCACACACCCAAACACTCAGCAGGCACACCATACTTACATGGAAGATACCTACCAGGGAGGCGAGAGACTCACTACGACCGAAGGGACCCACCGCGGTAGATGGTAATCTGTGGATGTAAATGTTTGGTTAGTGGATGCCTCAAGCTGATCTGCCTGTCTCGACTTTCCTCTTGCTGATCTTGGAGCAGACTAGGAGATGGCGGGTTAAGCTAGAGAACTAGCGCGTTTTGGTAGATAATTCATTTTTTAATTTTATTTGAGTTTGTTTGTGTGTGTATCTTCTTGTTGCCCGCTTGAAGAAGGGCACCTGTTTGGAGAAAACGGGCCACTGCAGTCTGACATCTCATTTGGCGGAGATGCCAGAGAGGAGCGGCCAGAGGGAGGGTAGCTTTCGCTTACCCCAGAGTCATCTTGGAATGGGCCGCTGCTATCCTGTCATCCCAGGGCGAGTGGAACGACGGAGAGGGACGGTTGAAGATCCCCGCTGCAATCACTCTTCTGGCATCAGGCCGTTGTAGATGAGTGAGAGGGACGGGTTAAAGGTGGGTTGTTACGTCCTTGGCTGTATAAACTTCTTCAAAGATGATCTACGACCGTACTGTGCTAGTGAGACCCACCGCTGCAATCAGTCATCCCTACCACCGAAGACGACTGAGAGGGCGGTTGAAGAAAGGGTCTCGACTGGTTCTTCTTTCTTCTGACCGTAGGAGGAGGTTTAGAAGGAGTAGAAATGTCAGATGACAAAGGAATGTTATGCTTTTGTGTTGTGTCTTTTGTTTTTGTTATGATCACCCACAGGGTTTGAATGGTAGACCGTTTTGTGTCCTGTATATATGTGTCGCCTATGTCCAGATATATCTTCTTTTGGATGATGGTGTGCTTGGCAATATTCATCATGGTCAGAAGGATCAGGTTGTTCTTTTGTCCTCCACGGAGTTGGTTGTAGAGGATCATGTCCTTTGTTATTTCCATGTCTTCGTTAGTTAGGTCAAGATATTGTTGTTTCAGGCGCTCCCATATTCCTATCGCAAAGGAGCACTTGGTGAGGACGTGGGCCACATTGTCTTCTGGTTTTCTGCAGAATTTGCAATTTGTTGTTCTGTCGGAGTGTATTGATCTATTAAAATCTCCCCATTTGTATCCTCCATGTGCAATCCAAAAGGACATGGAGGATAGGTGAGGTGGAAGGAGGAATTTGATTTCTTTATTTCTTAGAAGAATTTTGTTCCAAGGAATCTTCTTTCCGTTTTGATCAATCTTGTTAGTCTTCTTTTCATTTTGCGTTTTCAGATTGAGGTAGATGTTTTTATAGGAAGTATTTTCCCAGTCGTATTTCAAGCCTTTGAGTTTGCAAAAGGACTTGAAGATGTCCGCATACATTTCGTTTGGAATTGGGGCATGCGGAATGCTGTTGGAGAACAGATGAGGATTAATGTGTCTCATTCTGTAGCTCAAATTGAACATGGCCCATTCGTGCCAGATTTCGGTGGCGTCTTCTAGTGGGAAGAGGTGCCGAATTCTGTCTATGCGACTAGTTTAGAACTTTGATTGGATGTCCACCATGTTGATGCCTCCATCTTTGACTGGAGGAAATGTCTTGCTTCTCTGGAGCTGTTCAAATGGCGAAGGATGCCAGAGGAAGCCGAATAGGATTTTGTTTAGTTCTTTGATGTGTTGTTTTGTTGGCATCAGCACTCTACTGAGATGCAAGGTGACGGGTACCAAGAGAGTGTTGATGATCGAGATCTTTCCATAGAGGGAGAGTGTTCGTGGTTTGTTGATGTTGGCGATCGTTTGAGTTTTCTTGATGGCGGTCTGCCAGTTCATCTTGTCGAGTTCTGTTTTGTTTGTTCCTAGCCAGATGCCCAGGATCTTGACGTTGTTCAAGATCGCAGCTTCTGGAAAGAGCTGCTGAGCTCTTTGGGCCAGGTCCGGTTTGGACGCCAGGATCTGGGTCTTTCCCTGGTTCACTTTCTGGCCGGACATCGTCTGGTAGATGGCTAGTTCTTTGTCTGTCGTCCGCATATTGCTGGATTTTGATTGTCAGCTTGGAAAAGCGAAAGCCGTTGACCAGATGGTTTTTCTCTATGCGGCGGGTCAACACGTCGGCACAGATTATGAAATAGAGCATGCTGAGGGGACAACCTTGTCGAATGCCCCTTTTAACGTTGATTCGTTTTGTTAAAGCTCAATTGATTTATATTTTGCTTTTTGTTTTGTTGTAAACCAAAGACAGGTAATTCATCATTATTGGTTTTACTCCGAGTTTCTTTAGGATTCCATAGAGGAAGGAGTGACTAACTCTATCAAAAGCTTTTTCAAAGTCTGTTATCATGATGTACAGGTCCCTGTGTTGTATTTGAGAAGCTTCTAGGGCAGCTTGTATGTTCATAGTGACATGCTCTATTCTGCGGTTTGGCAGTCCACATTTCTGATTCGGACAAATCAGGTTTGTGATCATGGGTGTGAGTCTGTTGGAGAGGATTTTGCTCAAGATCTTGTAGTCTGTGTTGAGCAGAGAGATCGGTCTCCAGTTTTTGAGCTTTTCTTTTTCACCTTTTTTAAAGATTAACTTCACTTTTGCTTCTCTCATTGAGGGAGTCATTGTTTTTCTCAAGTAGCAATTTGTAAGCATCTCTAGAATGTCGTGTTTCAGGAAATGCCAGCATTTTTGGTAGAATAATGAGCCGAGACCATCTGATCCAGGTGCAGAATCCTTGTTAAGAGATTCGATTGCGGTTTTAACTTCTTTTAGAGTTATGAGCTCTTCTGCTTGTTCAGCTGCGTCTTTTTCAATTTTGGCCTCTCCCAGAATGTTTAGGTAGCTGTTCTGTTCCTGAGGGTTGATATGGTCTTCTATACCCCATAGGGAGTGGTAGAAGCTGTGTACTTCTTTGAGAATGTCTTCTTTTTTGGTTAGAGTTGTGTTGTTTGTGTCGTGTATCTCAGTGATAGAGCTGCTTTTACAATTTTTTTCTTCTGATTTGAAAAAGCTTTTGGAGGGCTCTTCATCGCTTGTTGGAGTTGTTCTCGATCTGATTTGAGAACCGATTGCTTTATAATCGTAGAAACTTTGGATTTTCTCCAAGAATTCCGGTCGACGTTCTTCCAAGACGTGGTTTGGATGAGCGTCCAGAGTGAGGAGCATATGATGATGAACTGTTTTATTTTGATCAATGACCCACGAGTACAAAATAATTGACACGGCGAGAAGAACACAATAAACATAGCCAGGTCAGAGACTTTAAAGAACCGGCCTGCCACGCCCCGTGGAGGCGGGGAGCGGCGTGATTATGGGGTGGTGATGCACCCGGAAGGAAGTCCACCAGCTTAGGTCGCGGGGGCCAGGCTGGGGAGTCTAGGTACCTGTGGAAGGAAAGTGTGGATCGAGAATTTTGTGCAACTCGTCCGCAAAAGTTAGAATGGCGGAACGGGCCAGGGAGACGGGCTTAGCTTTCTGCAAACGCAAAAAGGTCAGCTCACGACGGGCCGGGTGACAGAAATTTTATAAAGCCAGGCAGCGCCCACGTCTCCATCACGTGACCGTGACACAGGTACGTTTGACTCCTATACCCGGTCTGCCCGTAGGCAGAGCGGATAAACTTTGGGGTCTCCCACGAGGAAGAGAAGCTTAGCTACAAAGACGATTTGAATACTCGTGGGAGACAAAAATTATATAAAATCTGGAGCAAAGGCTCAATTAATTGGTGTAAAAAAAAAGAAGGTATGTGGGAATATATTGTATGCTTTACTTACTGGAAAAGTGTTGACGTTGAACCAACGAGCACTGATGTGCACTGGCCAGACGTTGAGGCAGGTTCGCCCAGATGGGTCGGGGGGACTAGCGATCGAAGCGTAGATATGACTAGGCTACATTACCAGGAAAAATATAGAATGGTGGGATGAAACTTTGGAGGTTGTATCGAGTTGATCGGGAAATCATGTTTATCGATGTGTTAAAAGCAACGCGAGGTTGATCCGAGTGGGAAAGAGCAGCATATCGGGAGAAGGTAGTGTGTGATATTCTAAAATATTGAAAATACAGATTCAGTGTTGTTAATGATATTACGTCATTGATAGATGATATGAGTCCATTCACGATATGCAATAGGCTATATACTTAATTCATATAATTGCTATTTTATTTTATTGATGATGTTTGTATTCTTCATTGAGCTGCAGCATGCTGATGAAACGACAATTGTTCACAGAGTGTTGAACTGTTTTATTTGCATCACTGGCTCACGGTACAAAAGATTGACACGGTGAGAGAGTACAAACAAACATAGCCAGGTCGAAGACTTTAAGAAACCGGCCTGCCACACCCCGCGGCGGCGGGGAGCGGCGTGATTTATGGGGTGACGATGCACCCGGAGGGTTAAGTCCACCAGCTTAGGTCGCGAGGGCCAGGCTGGGGAGTCGAGGTACCTGTGGAGAGAGAGTGTGGATCGAAACACTATATAGCCCGTCCGCAAATTTAGAATGGCGGAGCGGGCCAGGGAGACAGGCTCTTTTTGCATAGCCAAGAATGAAGCCCTGCGACGGACCGGGCGACCCGTCGCGTGTGGACGCTGGAACCGGCAGTAATTGACCGCCGGGCAGTGCCCACGTCTTCTTCACGCGTCCTCGCGCAGGTACTTTGACTCTTATACCCGGTCTGCCAGTAGGCAGAGCGGATAAAATTGGGGTCTCCCACGAGGAAGAGAGTCGAACCATTTAAGGATAATTTGGCTCTCGTGGCAGACGAATATTCAATAAAAATGTGGAGCAGAGGCTCGATGAATCAATATACTGTAATAAAAAAAATATATATATATATATATATAGGTTGGAGTGTAATTAATACTCACTGGAGAAGAGTAAGCTTTCATTCGGCGAGCACGGATGTGCACTGGCCAGACGTTGAGGCAGGTTCGCCCAGCTGGGTCGGGGAGGCTAGCGATCGAAACCAGAGGCACTGATAGGCTACATTATCGGTAAAAATAGAAAATTGGGGTGGAAGTTTTGAGGCTGCATCGAGTTGATCAGGGGATCGTGTTGATCAATGCATTGAAAGCGGAGCGATGTTGATCCGAGCGGGCAAGAACAGCGTTACAAGGCGAAAGCAGCGTATGACAGTTCGAAACAATTGATTGATTAGTACATAGAGAATCTTGTGATGATTGAAATTGCTTAATTGCTATTGAACCAGTCTCAAGTCACAAAGTACATGAGGTATTTTATTTCCTTCCTTTTTACTTTAGAATGATTGTTTTTGAAGAGACTGGAGTATCATATAAAAGAAATGGCGCAGGTTTATAGAAATAAGGTGATGACATAAGGTGATCAATTTTAAGCCAATATTGTTATAAGGTTATAACGTCTAAACGGTTTGCTGTCTTGCGCGCTCGGATACTTACTGCAACGTTATTAGGGAATAAGTTTCTGATCGCTGATGTCGTCTTTTCTATGACGTAGCCCCTCCACAAGTGAGCCCGGCGTTCCAAGCTTTCCAGACGCGGAAGGATCCTTCGATTGAGAGGGAAGCCACTTTTCTAGCCACCTCTGCTACCCCACGAGAAGGAACGCCCAAGGCCGTCAGAGCTCGAGAGCTCGTCGGGGCATAGCTCCCAAGGGAGCCTACGACAAACGGAAGTGACAGGACGTCCCTGCAAGGGCGCTTCCTGTCTTCCTTTATGTTGACACATAACTCGCCGTACTTGTCGTGTTTCCTGTCGGCGGCTTTTCGAAGAGAGTCCGCGCCGTTGTCGAACGGACATGTGACGTCACATACGACCGTAACACCGTCAGGGCGTTGCAAGACGATGTCAGGACGCAGATCGGCACCGCCCGCTTCCACGTGCTGTGGAACCGTACTATCTATGGAAAGCCCGGGTTGCCATTCGGCAGGCACGTGCCCCACGATCTCCCTCAATACTGAATTGTGTCGTTCCGTGACGACAGTCATCACGGTAGGGCAGTGATTCAATATGTGGGGGAGAGTCTCTTCCGCTTTCCCACACGCACGACACATGGAAGGTAGGTAACGGCGACCATGGCTTGGTTTTGATTCAAGTGGCATTAGATTCAATCTAGCTTTGTACGCAAATACTCGGTCCGCGTGATCCAGGAGCTCCGGGCGCCGGGTCCAGGAATTTGAAAATCCGGACAGGCAATGGGCACTGACCGTCTTGCCTTGGTCAGGTTTGAATTCCCACTGTCTCCTCCACCACAAGTCATTGTGTTGATGGAGGGTCGGCACCACTTTTTTCCTTACAGGAGGGGTGATTGTGGAGCTCCCCGCGGCCAACTCAAGGCCGCCATCCGAGCGGGCGGACCAACGTACGTTCAGGCGACGGGTGGCCGCCGGGACGCGGCCCCACAGGCTCTCGCCTGTAGGGCACGGTCTAGGACGGGCGCCGTCAGGAGGGGGGTCACTATTCAGATAACTGGCCAGTTGGTCAGTCGTGGGATCTGGAGTGCCGAACCTCAGACAGGCATGACGCCTAAGCTGCCCGAGAGCGACGGCAGAGACAATGCTGTCAGGTGACGTCAGCATCTTGAAAGCATGAGCTAGCGAAAGCGTGTCACTTTCGCGACACAAGTTCGTGATGCCCAAACCTCCCAATGCAGGCTTACAGTAAAAAAACGCGCTGCAGGCCCACTTGGGAAGACGCCAGGCCACCTTCAAACACCGCAAAACCAGTCGGTCAAGCTTCAGAAGCTCATACTGTCTAAAGCGCCGCACTCGCAGATGGTATGACGCGGACGGGAGAATGATGGAAGTGAGTGCCAGAAGTTTCTGGCTTGGGGTAAGAAAGGATTTCATCAATAAGGAAATGTGCTTCTCCAGAATGGAGATGAAGGGTTGGGTTAGGGATGCGTCCGAGGTGTAACCGGTTCGAGCGCCGAAGTATTTATACGTCTCGCCTTTGGGGATGACTCGAATTTCCTCCCCGGCAAGGGAGAAAGGTTTCGGGTCGACCCGCAGACGAGACGCCGACACTTTCCCATAGGAAAGGGTGCCACACTTGCGTGGGTTGAACCGTAGCCCGAACCAGGAAGAGAAGGGTTCAGTAGCAGATAGAAGAGAGATCATCTGGTCGCGATCGGAAGAAACGAGACAGATGTCGTCCGCATAAGCCATACAACGCACTTTGATGTCGTCTTCTTTGGCAGGAAGGTTGTAGCCGCAATCCGTTTTGTCACGGACGCCCCTGAGGAGCACCTCGATGACCAAATTGAATAGCAGCCCAGACAACGGGCAGCCCTGACGGACTCCCCGCCCCACAGGGATACGGTCGGTTTCACCATTGCCGCAGCGGACGGTGCAGGTGTTGTCGACGTATATGTCGGAGATGCACTCAATAAGGTCTGTGGGGGCGTCGAAATGACGCAGGACCTCGGCTATGCATTCGTGCCGGACACTGCCAAAGGCGTTTCGAATGTCCAGAAACGCAACCGACACAGGCCTTTTGCGTGACTGTGCATCCGAGAGGATGGTGTCGAGCATGAACACATGCTCATAGACGCCCTCTGTGGGCATGAATCCCTTTTGCTCTCGGCTGATAATATTCCCCTCCATCGCCCATCGCTGCAGGCGCCGGGCCAATACGGCGGCGTAGATTTTATAAATGTTTCGGCAGATGGAGATGGGCCGCCAGTTGCTGACATCGTTCAGGTCACCCTCAGGGTCTTTACATATGAGTGTGATCCTGCTGGTTCTCCACTGGTCCGGTACACGACGGTTGATCCGGCAGGTCTCGAAAAGGCTGGCCAAGAGTCCCCCTCTTGGGTCCAGGGTCTTCTAGAAACCGTAGGACAATCCGTCAGAACCAGGGGAGGAACCGACATCAAGCGACTGGAGGACCGCCTCCACCTCCCGGGCCGTAATGGGACCTTCACCGTCATCGACGGGGAAGAGGTTTACACTATCATGCTCGTAACGGTGGGAGTTCATCCACTTGGGCATCTGCGAGCAACTCCCAGCTTCAGGAGCGGTCATGTCGCGTCGAAATCTCTCCTCAATTTCTTGAGGTGGGATTTCGCAACGACGGTCACTGTTTTTTTTCCTTCAACGATCCGACGGACTGTTCCCTTCGCGTCCCGCGAGAAGGCGGCTCGCAACTCCACGCCCCTACGATATCGTACTCCGTTCCCGCGCGAACCCCCGCCGTCCGACCGAGGAGAACCCCCGTTCGAACGACGGCGAGCCGCGCGAGCCCGGCCGCCACGATTGAAGCGTGGTTTGCGAGGACGTGTCCTCTTGGGCGGCGAAGTGCCAGCGGTCCACTCTTCCAATTCAATGCAGAACCGGTCGAAATTTATGCCACCCGCTAAAGTAAGGTTCACTAAACTGCAAAGAGCCCGCCTGGAGCTTTTCGTCTTACTTTCCCTGACTGGTTCAACAGGGTCTTGGATGGATCGTTGAATGTTGGGTGAGATGGACATCCCTGGGGTAGCCTGTGGGAGTCCGGAGTCAATCGTGGCTTGGTTGCATGTCATGGTTTCACTTCGGGGTCGAGTCAAGGTTTGGGAAGAGATAGTTGGCAGGAATTTAGAGTGGGTGGTTTGGGTAGGTGGGATAAAAGGTTGGGCTTCAGCAGACAGCGTCGAGGTACAAGTTTGTTTAGGACAGATGGAAGCAGGATTAAAGGGTAAGGAGGAGTGAGATGAATACCGCTGAAAAGAATTAGGAGAAAAGGTTTGCATGGGCGGCTTGGAGAAGCTGATGGGGTCCCCAGCTTCAGCTCCGGTTGTAGCCGTCAGAGGCAGAGAAGAAGAAGAAGGGCGCGAAGTCGGCTTGGATAAACCGAGCGAGTCCACTGCCACGGCTCCGGTGGAGGTCGGCTTGCGCAGAGGTACATGTAGAAAAGGGTTCGCGCTAACAGTAAGGCCGTAACAGTCCGTGGTCGGGCTATCGGGCGAAGAATTGGAAGAAGAGGAAAGAGATTCGCTGTTCGACGAGTCAGACGAGTCGGAAGAGTCCCCACTTTCCGACCCAGGTCCGGCCGAAGACAGACGAGGAAGAAACAACACATCTAGGTCAGGCAAGCTGTCAGTGTCAGCAGGGCTGAGCGAAGTTTTGCCTGGATGACATAGAACAGTACGGAAAAGTTCAGGCATAAAGTCAGGCGGGGGGGCAAAGTGGAAGTGCTGTCTAGGCCTTGGCGCCAGAAGACTTGAGAACGGATGACTGAGGAAGGAGGAAGAGGGGATGACCCCTCGACCGATGCGCCTGCAGTTGAGGGCCGGCGCCTTCCACGCCTGATAACAGAGGCGTAGGAAAGCCCAGGCTTGGTCATCATAGGGGGTCTGGTTTGGCTCTCCGAGGGTGTCGGGTCATTGCTCGGCCAGGGAAGGCAGGTTGGCAATTGAAGGCCCTCGGGGCAGGATTGCCAGTGCTCTAAGGCCCCATCCAGCTTGTAAGCTCGCGGGAGAACACGGCAGCACCTGCTGCAGGTGATCAGAAACTCGGCGCGCGAACCATGAAATGCTCGCATATGGTCCTGATACGCCTGCACATCTCGGTAAGGTTGAGATGCCCTCCTGCAAGTGGAGAAAGGACAGAGAAGGGGGAATAGATTCGGGAGGGTGAGGTGAATAGGGCAGACGGACTGCAGTCTATTTGAACTCGGAAAGGGGGGCTCGAAATGGGTGGAGTAGCCACGATGTGGTGCGGAATTGCGGATCGGACACTCGCCACCGTGACGAAGTGACGAGTTCGCAAAAAGCAGTGAGTCTACCGGGGAGGCTTCACCATCTGGGTTGAGTGAGTGACCACTCACAGGAGCCTGCTTCCTCGTCGGCCAGCCTAAGCTAGTGGACTGAGAAGGTGGGAAGGAGAAACCAACACCGGCCAGGTTATCTCTAGAAGTCTTCAAACCTGTACGACTTGAAAAGCGAGACATGGTTTAAATAAAATAGTTCTAAAAAGCTGGTTATTACAAATTGTTTAAAGTTTAAAGCGACGTTTCTATGTTTTGGAGAGTTAACTAACAATTTAAATAACAAGTGACAGATTGCAATCGAATTGAGGGTTGAATCAGAGATTTGCTAAAGAATTGACAAATAAAAATAAAAAAAAAAACAATTTACGTTGATTCTATGTTAATGAATAATACTAAAATGGAAATGTCGGTTAAAGTTGAAAAGAAAACAAAGTATGATTACGAATTAGTGAGACAGATTGAAAAAGGATAATTAATGCTTTAAGAGCAATTGTTTGAATTTTCGATTGTGATGTCACCATTAAACTTTATGCCAGCTGGCAGAGTGACCATACGAGATACTTTATCAATTCAATTCAATTTATTTTTCTTTGTCGGAAAACAACAGCAATGATAAAGTTACAAATAATGAACGGGAACAAAACCAACAAAAGGGAAAGGTGGCAAAACCACAAAGTTTAAAACGTGCATGCGATGCAAATTTAAAGGTTACGTACACGAAAGTAAATTAAGCACGGCCACCAAACCTAACAGTTTAAAGTAGATGAATTAGTTGGAAGAACCAGTTGGCTCCACATACCTAAAGCAACTGGAGGTGTGCCAGTTGATGAAACCATGCGGGAAGGACTGAACCTTACAACCAATATAAAAAAGAAAAATCAACAACTTTACGTACTTTACGGCTAAAATACGGGACAACAATAAAATATACAAGTCAAAAGGTCGCAAAATTGGTAGAAAACAATCAGTTTAGTTCAAGGATGAAAGATTCCGGATAAAAAGAAAATATGAACAACGTTTAATTTAAGATTAAGAAGAAATAAATAAATTTATATTGAAAGATCACTGGCAACACTAGGATTTTCGAAGAATTAATGCTAAAAGGCTATGATAAAGAAAATGGTCAAAATGGGTGAAAATTTGGGTAAAATAGATGGGTCAATTAGCTTATTTTTACAGAAATTTAGAAAGCACACAAGTTGGTTACACAATATAACTAAAATTATTCGAATTGATAAAAACTGAGCGACAATATTGATGCAAAGATGTTCAAAAATTAGGCTAGGATTTTTTGGTTTTTAAGTTTTGCAACTGGAATAGAATTTATTTATGGAAATTACTATAAAACAACAAAATACAAATAATTACAGTTTTTAAAGTCATTTTTGATCTTCTTTCTTCTTAAACCAAAAATTAGTGTGATCTTCGGGGTAAAGATGGGGGTAACAAGCCCGGGCTGGAATTGCGAATCCCGGTGCTTGATAGGGGCGGGAAAGGTTAGCTAGGGTAAAGATTGGGTATTAAAGTCAGTGCTTCCACTTCTGACAATTGATAAATCCTCTTCAATTTCCTTTTTTGTCCTGAAAAATCCCTTTTTTCTCAGTCGGAAATCCTTCAAAATTTCCTTGATAGGCGATGTTATTTTTGACGTTATTTAAGTTAAAAAGGTGCCAATACAACATTAAAGTTTTTAATCTCACCTAAGTTAAGTTTTAACCTGAAAGAACAGAAAATCAGTGAATTGAAGAAGTGGTACGGTAGGCTATTCAAATTGCTACAAAAAACAACACCTTGCAGGCAGTAGCATGGCTGATTTAGTTGACAAACCCAATCTAATACCATAAATTTGACATATTAATGTCCAGTGGCATTATGGCAGGAAATATAAATAATACACCACACAAGAAGTATCTCAACACATTCACACCTGCTGTAGTATAAACACCACATGATTACATCATAGGAGCACAGTAACACTCAGTTAATACTCTTAACACTCAGACTCAGTTATTAAAAACATTAGCCTACTAATTGTGAACAGTGAACACTGGCACTGCATATGTAGCCTAAGTGGTGAAAAAAAAAGGCAAAATGAGCCAAATTACACTCATTCAGGCTACAGAGGAACAATAGTCATTGGAACAGACTGAATAGGTGATAATCTTGATACAAAATTAAATTTCTAAGACTGACTCTGCATCAGCGTTGCCCTTGCTGTTCATGAAATTTATTACCGACTGGTACTTCAAAAGTATGACCTGAATAAAGGTTGTCATTTTGGTTATTACAAGAAATTACACATATTTCATGACTTTATGAATCAGAACATACTGTTGAGTAGGCCTGCTATAGGATGGAATCTGAGCATCATTTTATTTCAATGTATTAGATTTAGTGTCATTATTTCTTTTGAACATTGCCGAGACCCCTACAGTGTTTCTTGCCGAATTAAAGTTAGCTTGATGCTTTTCGGTAGCAGCGTACCGAATTAACCCTGTTTTGGTACAGTACACAAAAGTGCCACATACTTTGCAATATGGTTTGCTGTCTTTATTCAATATCCAGCCTGAAAACCGCTTGTCAGTTTGCCATCCTTTAACAAATTTATTTTTGTAAGTAGTTTTGGTTTTATTTGATGCACTAACTTTATCAACTCTACATCTTTTTTCTCTGTCTTCATCAGTAACATATTCACAATCATCTGAAGCTGATGAAAATTCAGGCCTAGGCCTATTCATGCCTATTGTTTATAGCTCAATATGTCGAAGCAACGTTGTTTTACTAGAATAGTAGGCTACACATATTTTACAATAACATGGTTTACTTCTTTTGTTCACTGTCCAGCCAAAAAACTGCTTGTCAGTTAGTCGGTTCTGGGACATTTACCACCTGGAGTCCTGGACATCATTTACCAATTACGGTGCCGGTACCACTCTAATCTTTCCCACCCAGACTCCTAACTTCTCCCTAACACTGAAAATGTACAGGTGGTAAATGTCCAGTAACGAATTACCGTATCCAATATCCATCCATTAATAAATATAATTTTGTGTCTAGTTTGGTTTTCCTTGATGTGCTAACTTGTTCAACTCTATAGGCTAGGCTATCTCTTTTTTCTCCTTGTCAGTAACATCTTCACAATCATCTGAGACTGATGAAAAACTTTAAGATACTAGGCCTATTCATGATACTGACTCGGTCTGACTTTGTACACTATACATATCCTACACACAGCCTAGCTAGCTCTAGTATTATCACGCCATAATAGATTAGCATAGGCTATAACTAACTTTTCTAAACCGGAAGGATACCACTAGCCTAAGCTTATCATGCCACTGTACGTCGAAGCTCACTAAACTTTGTCATTGCTATTCAAATTCAACAGTAAATCAACGGACTACCAAATTTTAACTAAAAGAATTAAAACTAACTCACTCACTGAACTTACGTCTAAACTCCAATTCCCAAAATGCCAACAATAGAAATCATTCAAATCAACCAAGCGAGAAGCGACGGAAAGGCGAGAATGGGTGAAATAAGAGAGAATGAGAGGGTTTCCGGAGTGGCGACGGAAACCAGCTGATCATCGTTATTCCAGTCGTTTTTAGAACTTTTGAAAGGGAATATGAATAAAATTTTCTTTAAAATTGCTAAAAAGAACAAATCCCTTTTTAAGACAAAATTTCCTTGTAAAATTGTTAAAAATCCCTAAAAAATCCTTCTTTTCTTCAAATCCCTTTTTTATCCTTCGAAGCGTTAAAAAATCCCGATTTCGGGATAAAATCCTTCAAAGTGGAAGCACTGATTAAAGTATTCGGTGTTGATTGGGTAGGGTGCAAATCCTACTGCAGAGCTTCTGTTTTTTATCTTACTGCAGAGTTCTGTTGTAGCTGATCGCTTGAATCGTCTTTTTTATTAGCATGTCTGGTGGTTCCATTTGTGGTACGCTAAAAGTCCAATTTTCTGTTGTTGCTGATCGCTGGAATCGTCTTTTTTATTAGCATGTCTGGTGGTTCCATTTGTGGTACGCTAAAAGTCCAATTTTCACAAGCCGTTTCGAGCTCTGTTATGACGTGTGCATATTGCAATATGCTATTATTGATTTTGTAATGTGCAGTGGTCTGATGATGTGAAGTATTCATGTTTGATGTTATGATAATTTTCAAGTGCATGTTGATTTATGTATATTCTACCTATCCTGGTCCCTCTGATGCGGTTTTTGTATGTGAACAGTCTTTTGTATGGATGTTCTTGTCTGAATATATCTGTCAATTGGTTATGACGTATGAGTGTTTTAAGTGATGTTTTATCCTGCGTAGTTTTGAAGTTTTGCGGCTTAGCAGTGTCTAACGGATCAAGGATCACGTTAAAATCACCAAGTAAGGCCACATGTTCATGTTCACATTCCAGCATAGCCTCGGAGAGTAGCTCAAAAGAGGACTTTTTCTCTCCGATGCTCTGCGGAAGGTATGCGTTGAATATGTTTATGTTACTTTTACCACATTTGATGTTGAGAAGATGTATTCGATTTTGTAGTATGGTGTGGTGTGTGATTTCATACTTGTCGTGTATGTCTTTCTTCATGATGAACATTGTCCCTGCATAGAAGGGGGTTCTGTCAGGTTCTATGTTGGTGTATGTTATGTAATTGTTATGTTGAGCCCACGTCTCGAGTTGATCGGTGGGGATTCTGTGTGTTTCCTGAATTGCCAGTACAGAGAGTCTGTGAGATGTAAAGAACATCTCGCAATTTCTTGGATATTCCGTTGATGTTCATTGAGCCAACCTTGAGGTTGCCCAGTCCGGCGTCCGAATCGTCACTCTCCGCAGCTAATGCCGCAGTTAAACCCGCTGAAGTTACTTTGTTTTATTTTTCTATATATCTGTACAAAATGTAGGCTTAGTAGTATTGTATTCACAGAAAAAAAACGAAAGCGATTATAACTCAATTTTCATTTTGTAGACTATCCAACAATTACATTTTGTTCAAACTCATTGCAGTTGAGTTGGTCTACTTTTGTTTTTGCTTGTTCTGAAAACTGAATGCTTTTGAATGAATCTCGCTACCTGAAAGTTTCGTTGCTAATGAAATCCAGGCTGAAATAAAAACCTCAATAATACTTCACATATTTTTCATATTATTTATCAAGAAAACTTTTCATTGAAATATGAACTTTCTCAAGATATAGCCTACTGTCAATGCGAATAGCGTAGAACAACTCACTGATCAGATAACAATGACAAAGTACATACGTCAAATTGGAAGGAGTATTGTAAACGTTTTACAATTTGCGCAATTTTAGTTCCAATTCTCATAATACAACAATGTAAGATTATGAAACCAATTGTTTACTCAGGTTGTAAATTCTTCTTTCATCAGATATCTTTTTCTATTAAATAAAATTTACTTTTCAAAAACTGAGCTGAGAAGTTGGCCAACATAACTTTTATTCGTTTGAAAATTCAAGTATCTTTCCATGTCCCTTCCCAGACAGTAAATCAACCGTTTTTTACATTGATTCAAAGTCTACAGACGATTGTAGCTGTGCAATACAAAAAAAAAACTTGCCAGTCGATGCTGGCAAATGTTTTTGGACACTTCATGGCCTGAGACGTGAAGCGCGATATGATATTGATGCGTCCAAGCCATTTTGCATAAGTTCATGAGATGGAAACTTAATACTGAAAGGTAAGTTAATGACATGCTGGGAGAAAATAGAAGCACATTATTAATAATGTATGAATTAATTGATATTTTACTTGATAACGTTCTCATTTTTCACAAACGCTGTTCAACTTGTCTTGAGTAAAAATAAAGGAACGCTAACTATGAACTATATCAATGAACTATCAATTTTATTGAAAGCTTTTTAATAGAAATAATACAGAAGTCTGGGTTTCAATTTGGAATGCTTGTACTGCAAATTGACAGGTCAACAAAAGAACTGGAAGAAATTGGTATTTCTCAGCTATACAACTATACTCCATTATGATAAAAAGCACAAATATATTATTTCACAATAAACAAATCAACAGAAGCTTTTTTGCAAAGTAATTATTTGCTTCTGGTCCCGGGTGATCAGGCAGTACGAAGAATGTTGGTCGAAGTAACACCAAGACAGCAAATCAGTCGCTTTTTACATTGATTCAACGTCTGTAGACGTTGTAAAAAGCGACTGACCTACTGTCGGGGGATACGTTGGTTTTTTGTTGCTGTAATAAAATTTCGGTGTTTCAGGCTTGATCGAGTGGTGAGAGCGGTTGCGCTACGGTCGAAAAGAAAGTCGGTTCGACATAGCTCCAGAGCAAGGTTTCATCTTGGCAAGTCACTTAGTGGCATTTCAAATAAACTAGGAGTAATTGACTCGATGACTACACTTCTCTTCGTTGTTTTCAGTCACCTCTTGTGTTGCATCTGTGATTTGCAGTGTACTGTTTGTTTAACAATTTTGTTAATACAATTTTGGTAGAGAGGTGATGTTTTTAAACATAGACAAATAAAAACTAACAACCAGACGGCATTTAACATAATAGCATGAAAATAAACTAAAAATTACGAACGTTTTCGGCCATACTCATGTTAGCCCTCTTCAAGTAACCAACTGACTGATCTTCTAACATGAGTAAGCTATGGCCAAAAACGTTTGTAATCCTTAGTTTATTTTCATGATATTATGTTAAATGCCGTTTGGTTGTATAGTTTTATTTGTCTAATATTTTTAAAACAGTCAAAAGTAGGAAAAGCTAACGGAAAAAGCGATCTGGTACAAAAATACTTCCTTAAATGGGGATCAATCTAATACGAACGCAATCACCAAGAAAACAAATGAATATTTTTTTCCAAAAGTCTAAACCTTCAAATTATTTGACCAGGCTAATACTCACGACAGTGTTTCCGAAAAGTAAAAGTTTATACAAAATTTAAATAAAATTATTTTAAAAACTTCAATAAAACTTTTATTCAAATACTGTTGTGGTGATAGCTGGTCAAATGATTTTAAGGTTTAGCCGTTACGAAATAAAACATTTGATTTGTAGTTTTATTGTGAAAGCACGTTGAACAACGAGTTTTCTCACAGCAAAAGGAAGCTGGTAGCACATTGATTGTCATATGTTGGTATATCGTAAATGAATATACAATATTTACATTTACAGCCAAACTAACATGCGTCAGTTTTTGCAGTAAACCTTTTTGGAATTACTTGCTGGATCAAGCACTTTATTTGCGACGCTGCATGTGAGCTCTGGAATGCGATATACATACAACAAATTGTATACTTATATACACGTATCTCGCAACAATAATGACAAACTACAGACTACGTCAAACAAACAGCTTATTTCACTTTTCATATTTTCACATTTTTAGTTTTAGTTGCTGACCTGAAATACTGCAGATAGTTGGGAAACTGCTCTTTTAGAACACAGTCACAAACTACTAGTCTTTCTCATTTAGCCTTGGGGAATTAAATCATTGCGGCGTTTAAAAGTCGTTTTCATTAGGTTTGGTGCATGGCAATGAATGTGCTTGACTATGGTTGTACGTCATCAAGTGAAAGTGATAAGAATATTACTTATTCGAATACTGTTTCTATTGGAATTCGAGATGTGAAAATTTTTTAGAATTTTAAATTCTTTGCTTGTTTCAGTTTGATGTTGGGCTACAGAAAATTCGAAACTGTGTTAAAAACATACTACACAGAACCTAATTGGCTAAGTTCATCGTGGAAGTTCAATTGTGTCATCACATCGTTTCCGTTTGTGCCATACCCGATGCCACGACGACGACGATAAGATCAATCATCCATTTTAGTTTTCATGAATTCAAAGACTGTTACAAATTATCAGGCTTTCATGAAACAAACAATATAACATGTATACGGACTTAACAGGATAGTAGACTAATATCAAACAGGGCCGTTGAGCGAATAATTTGGACCCAGTATTTGTAAGACTCTAAAGTCCCAAAGACACTTTTCGGGTTCATTGGAATGGTCGTGGGTTGCGCGGAATGGTCTCAACTAAAATTATCCCGGGCCGGGTCCAAAAGTACCCTCAGGATCCCCCCTGTCAACGCTACTGGTATCAAATGAAACCATGCGAAAAATAACAAACATCAAAGAGGATGTTGAAATTGCAAAAGATCTTAAGTAACATTAGGTGGAACCGTAGCAAATTGGCTAAAAACCGGACTTCAAGATGAAGGAGGAAAACATTAGAGAAGAGCATTTGCTGCATGCAGGCTTACTACGCCCTTAGTTGAAGATTTACATTAAGTGAACGGCCACGTAAGGAAGCGAATCTTCGTGTCCACCTTCATGCAAGGCATTGAGCGTCCGGACCGAAATACATAATAATCATGTTTTATTTTGTATCTTGCGACAACGCGTGGTACGCTGCTGTTACATATTCAACACAACCGACAGCTGGAAGAAGCGAAGAGACAAAAGTCATTAACACAGCCAGGGCCTTTTGAGCGGTGTCGAACCGGCGTCCTTTTAAGTGTCATACCGTCGTACAAAGTATAAATATAATTCATTTTTTTGTCATTTGTACACGTGTATTGTGGTAGGCTATGTTGCCACATTGTGATGGTTTGCAAAATGTTTATGGTGGAACGATGAGTTAATTAAAATAATATTAGATTTGAAATTTCATTTGAATATTTTGAAATTCATTCAAATATTTCATTTGAAATAAAATTTAATACCGTAGCAACAGCACACGACGGAAATGCAATCGGAGGTCCAAAAGTATTCTAGCTACTTTACTGTGAAACTACAAGCCCTGGATGAGACACAGAGTTTATGAATGCACTGTCTTGTAGATTTTATAAGACCAAAAGATAACACTTATTTCTTATCGCTTCTTGCAAAAAAGTTAAATTAATACTCTAGCTCTTGCAGTGTGTTAAGCGTTTGCAGATTTGTAGTTACCATTCCAACAGCTGTCAACTCTTAACATGCAGTGTATTAACTATTTATAGTATGCACTTTTAATATTTGATGGTAAAGATGTAGGTTATCATTTTGATTGAACAGACCTACTGCTTTGAATTCCATATCTACAGCGTAGAACAAAACTTGAAATCAACAACTTCATTTTCTTGTAACATTATCATTCTCTTTGACAGTTTTACTTAAGTTTTATTACATTTGCAATATCTATCCACAATGCTATGAATAAAACATCAGACCCACATTAACTTTATTACAATGAAAAAAATATTGGACTCCCGTTTTAATTTAAAGTGGAAATTAATTAAAAATGTCCTAAAAATCGAAAACTTCCTTGTAGGGATAAATGAGTCTGACCCATTGACATTTCACGCCTTGTATTATATTTTATATGTTTTGTTTTAGACAAAACTATTGTTGGCTTTCAAGTCCATCAAATAAAATTGATCGTCGTCATCGTATGAGCCTCTGGGGCAGAAAGTCTATTCTTTTACCACCCCAGATTCACGATGTTTCCAGACTACACTGGAAGGCTACTAGAGAGCAGCCAGTCTTTGATTATATCATCCATGACGCGCAGACATTCCACTCTATTAGGTGGCTTCAGGATGTTGCAACCGTTTGATAGGCCTATATATTAACTTTTTGCGGTCCAAGTTAGATCCCTGGGATGCAAAATAAAATTATGTAATATGGTCACACCTGGGATGATGTCTACAAATTTTTTCTGAACAAGGTCCAAGCCTCTCTGTGGGATATTTTTAAAAATTGGCAAATTTAGAAAATTTGAAAAAAAAAAAATTTGGACCTCAACGGACCAAAATCGGAAAAAAAATTTGGACCTCAAAAGGTTAAAAGATAAAAATGTATATAAAGTGATGACATTACAACATCCTAAGTCTTGTATTAATATACCTCACATAGGATATACTTCAAACATATTTTAATATACTAAGGCAATAAACTGATGAAACAAAATATGATTTGAAGAACGACAGCAATAAATATCTGTTAGTCCGGTAAAATATGTGCTTACGACACCAGAATAATTGCTCGCACTGGCAACCAAGATCACACGAAAGTAGAAAACACCTAACGTGCAATTTGCAAACAAATATGCAATTCTTTTAGATAACGTTACACCCAATGCCTTGATAGGTTTGATAGGTACAACAAATGTCCAACTCAACTTCTCAAAAACATTTACGCGAAAAATACATCTATAATTCGGCTGCACAAAGCCTCTGAACCATTTCAGATTCAAAAAGGGGTACGTCAAGGTGACACAATATCTCCAAAACTTTTTACAGCAGCCTTAGAAGAAATTTTTAAGCAACTTAACTGGGAAGAAAAAGGAATCAAAATTGATGGTGAATACATAAACCATTTACGTTTTGCTGATGACATCATCCTTGTATGTGAGCAACCTAAACAACTACAAACAATGCTAAGTGAACTCAATACAGAAAGCAAAAAGATTGGCCTTCATATGAACTTTAACAAAACGAAAGTTATGTTTAACAAACTGGCAGACATCGGCAACAATATATTTTTAGACGAAGCGACTATCGAAAAAATTGATCACCATATATATCTTGGCCAAAAAATTACAACCAACTCCAATAAAGAAGATGAAATCAAAAGAAGAATATCACTTGGATGGCAAGCCTTCGGAAGAGCAAGTTCGATATTTAAGTCAAAACTGCCTCTTTCTCTCAAGAAACAAGTCTACGATCAATGCATCCTTCCAACCGCTACATATGGTGCAGAAACTTGGAACCTTACAAAGAAATTAACTCTTAAACTAAGAAGTATGCAGAGAGCACATGAACGAATCATGATGGGTTTAACATGGCGAGATGAAAAGACTGCCGAATGGATCAGAAATCAAACGAAATTACGAGATATATTAAGCACAATCAAGAAACTAAAATGGTCCTGGGCAGGTCATATAGCAAGAACAAGATATCAGGACAATAGATCGACTAAAAAATTAACAACTTGGACACCACGAGAAATCAAAACAAAGAAAGGAAAACCAAAAGTGAGATGGAGGGACGACATTGACAAACAATGCAATACTGTACAACCAATTGGTACCAACTAGCACATAATCATGTAAATTGGCATGAAAAGGGGAAGGCTTACGCTCTGCAGTGGGCTCTCACAGGCTGAAAATGATGAATGATGATGACAACAAATGATTATTTGTTGTTTACCAAGCAGCGCCAGTATTTCTTAGATTTTTGTAGATATTTTGGATTTGTAGACAAAATACAACTATAATCCGCCCCGTTAGCTCAGTAGTTACGCGCCTTGCTCTCCATTCAGTGGCACCTAGTGAATGGAATAATTCCCCGGCAACAACATTTCAACAATCGGAAACTTCACTCTGTCAATCTCAGTAACCGGCCCTGCGTCAAAAGCCTCTACAAGTATACGAAACTACCAGGAATAACCAATCAAGGCTTTGTCAGTCCGGGGATAAAGATTCAAAACCAAACCAAAAGCTAATCATCGATGTTTTCTCGAAATCATAGGAAGGATATAAATGAGATTTAGTTCCGAAATATTTGATAGTTATGGCTTAACACATGTATTTTTTCCAGAGAAAGAAAACAAAATTCAGTCGAAATATTTTATACGACCAGAATGCGTTTAAGGTGGCATAGTCTTTCTATGTGGGGAAAAAATTTACATTTATCATTTCAGCAACGAGTAAACTACTTTTAACATATTATAGAATAAAATAGTTGATAGACCATGCCGACAATGCAGAAGGAAATCTAAAAAAAAGGTGGGAAAGGACCAGAGTTTTAACAAAGTAAAATTTATAACATAAATGAACATGTAATGTAAAACTTAAAGTCCAAATAAATAAAACGAAAAGGGTGTGGGGGCTTGCTCTACAGAAAATTTTAACAAATAAGTTATAACCTTGTTTTTGTTACTTTTTAGGCATTTTTAAATGCAATATGTTTTTATCGAGATGTTAACTTTGTATGCAACCAAATTCATCAAATTAAAATTGGATTGGGATGGACGTTTTGTTTAATATTTATGTTAGCACACCATTTCAATTTTTTTTTTTATAACCACAAGAGGATTTCAATAATTTATTTCTCGAAAGTTTGTATAGTGTGTTGTACTGTTGTAGCCTTTCAGCAGGCTAGAACTTCGAAACTTTTGCCTGAGGTTTCCCTATCTTCCCAGATAACATTCTTACTTCATAACTTATCTCAATTACCTTAAATATACCATGTGCTTTAGGCTATTGAAAAAAAAGTGTTTTTTTATTAATCCGATAAACGAGATTTTTCGCATTATCTTCAACTTTTTTAGACACGCTTTGTGAATGACATGATTTTATTTTCTGTAAACACAAATTTTACAGCAGTACATTTTAAGTTTTCGTAAAAATATTTTCGAGCAGTTTTATCAGCATTTATATATTGCAAAGTGCGAAAATGGTTTCCATATTCTAAATCAGTGGTTCCCAACCTTTTTGTTGTCACGGACCCCTTTAGACAAATTATTAATTCTGCGGACCCCTACCTAAATTTTGCCTGAAACTCAATTAACATACTATTGACTATTGTAATAATTATGCTCCTCAACTACTGTATTGTGTCATATTGCATTGTCGCTATGACTCCTGCGGCAAATATCAGGTCAAACAGTTGCTCAAATAAGAAAATGAATGAATTGTTCAAGAAATGTCAGCAGTATTTGAATATTAAGATGACCCAAAGTGCCATGCCGAAACTTTTTCAACGTAAGCAAATTTAATGAGAGGGCTGTTGTTGCTGTTCATTCTTTTACTTTTTGCTGTCCCTTAACGAAATAAAAACTTTTTGTTGCTTTGGGGAGGCAGTAGGTAATGAGAAAAAATAAGTTGAAAAAGACATCTGATAATGTTAATTATCACATGTTACGTATTTTGTCATCTGGGGTAAATAGTAAATAAAGTAAAAAAACATAATTTTTAGAAAAATTCCTCTAAACAGTCGCCCAAAGTTAGCAAAATCTAGAAGTTTCTGCAAAATATGACAAATCAGGCGGTAGGCTATGTTTAGGTAGCCATGGGCTAACAATACTTTGAAATTAAATAATATGATATGAAATACATGATATATCATGCAGAGAGCTCCTTGCGTGCATGCGATAACTTCAGATCATAAAATAATATGGAGCAAATTTAAAATTCTAAAAGTTCAAAGTAATTATTCTCAAAAACGTATGTTTTTTGAAAGTTGGTTCATCAATTAAAACCCCATGTAATGAATCTTAATGATTGAAAACTGTGCAGTGTTGAGTATACAATTTGATTCTTCATGACTCATATTCAATTCTTCGTTCACTCTTTCTCCGCTCTGCCGTTATTTTGGAAATTGAATTTCATTGTTTGTGTTTTGCCATGCTGGACAGGTAGTCACTATCAGATCTTACCCCTGAAGAAGTCAGTCATGTCTGATTGATAAAACGTCGAAATAAAACCAGATTATCACTTTATTCATCTTGTGATAGTTCGGCTTAGTTTGCACCAGAACAACGTATCATGTTATTTAACTAAATGCCTGGTGAACAGCCTTATTTAATTTTTAGTATAAATTGACATTACTTATAATTATGAACCTGTATCTTTGTGTGTGCAGTTTCAGAGTTTCTGCAAGTGTGTGTGCTAAAGGTACTTCGCATAATTCATTTTTAATCTTGTCACAGAAATACATAGAAAGAAATCAAAATCAAAGAAAAATGCTCCAAAGTATTCCGAAGGACCACAAAAACTAAAAGGGGTGAAATTATGGCAGACATCTCCAAAACAACGGTCAAACGCAAGTTTGTCCCAATTTCACTCCACACCGCTAATAATTTTTTGTTTACTTGTAATTTGTGTTGTGTCAGAAACTTGGAAAGGTTTTGACAATGAGCAATTAAATTTAAAGTAACTTTCAATGCACAAGGCCTACAACTATTTTTTAACCCCACGCTTGAAATAAAACTAGATGATATGGTACCGCAAGTAGTCGTTTCATATTACTCTTTGTTGTTTCAAGCTGTGCTCTGAACAGGAATTTTGCGGAAGCCTAGGATTCCGCGGAACATGAAGTTGGGTTTAAAGGGCTCCGCGAGAGTACTTCGTTTTTTAGGGGAGTTGGTTTCTTGTCTCAGTAGATTGATGTGTCATTCCAAATTTTTAGCTTACCGTGTTAATAGCCGAAAAAGAAACATTGATAGTTATTGCGTCAGTGGTGATTGTTTTGTTAATATGTTATGTTTTGGTAGCCTAATAACGTTATTGCGTGATTATGTTTGTTAGTGGGAATTCCGCGACAGACGCGAAAGTTAATCAGGGTTTCGAGGTGGCAAAATGTTGAAGAACGCTACGGTCTGAAGGGGCCCGCATATGATTAGTGCAGGCCTATACATACAGCAAAATCCGTTATTTCTACAATGATTTAACGTCTGTAGAAGAAAGTTATTAAGCGATAAATATTTACATCGGAATTCAAAAAATGCTGTGAAAAATTTTTCATCTCAAAATCATCAACTACATCAAAGCTTACTGCTGTTAGCTCAACTTGACTGTGTGAACAGAGAAATCGCAAGATCAAGCAGTGCTGGTAAAGTGTGCGCTTGAGCAATGCATTGCTTTGTAGCGGCATCTAGTGGATATAATATTTTTCAAACAACAAGAATTTTGACAATCGGAAACTTTACTCTGTCAATCTCGGTAGCCGGCCCTGTGTCAGCAGTTCAAACACCCAAGAATCAAGCCAAGTTGGTCATGTTCAAATTTAAGAGAGTTGTCCCAAAAAACGATGGAAATTGAAGCAAGCTGAAACTTAGACAAGACACCAGTGAAATGCAGAGCGGTAATAAAAAAGTGGTCTGCGAGTCGAAAGTGCTGTAGCCTGGTGGTGCGGTACTGATGAGCCCAGCCTTATGTGAAAAACACCAGTAGGTACCTCTGTCAATTCGTGCTAAAATTGGCTGCCAAAAACATGCAGTTTCAAAGTTTAGCGTAAAATGTCACACAGACGCAATAAAATATTCGAAAACTATGACACAAAATTGATTTCAAAACAGCGTCGCGGCAAAGAAAGTTTCCGTCTGTACAAAACAAACTTTCATTGCGGATGTTTCTGTTTCAAAGACGGATTTTTAAGTGGTAAAAACTTTTAGCGTGTGCTGATTTCCTGTTTCTGTAACCATCGCGACGTTAAGTGTAGGTTATTGTAATTGACTTGAAACACGCCATTTGCATGCTTTCTGTTGCGTGCATATTTTAATCAGGCTAATGCTAATCACTAGAACTTAGCAAGCAGACAACTCTGACATTTAAGTTTCATTTTATGCTACAACATATTGTAATTATTTTGACAATATATGTTTGAAATGTTTATACCTGATGTGTGTACTGTAAGACACTTTCAAAAGCAAACAAAATAATATTCCAAATCAATATTAATCGTAATTTGGTAGAGACAAGGGTAGTGGCCGACGTAAGACTTCTTTTAGGGGCAACATTATTATATTTGTTTTTTGAATAAAAACTAGTTTGCATTTTTTGATTTTGCATTGAAAACAAGTACGATAATAATTGATGACTAAAAACAGGATAACAAAACTTTTGGCCTTAACAACGTCAGTCGGATTTCGTGCCACACTGGCACACCGCTGAAACCACCAATCCTCTCTGTGAATGACGAAGTTGGAGCTGACGATTGGTAGCAAACAACATTTCAACTTTATCGAATTGAGATGAAGGCTATGAAAGGTGATGCAAACCATGAAGCCGCAAAGTACGCTGTGACGTATGAACATCAACGCCGGCTGGAAGCAAGCTATCGATCATTTATAATTTTTTATTTGCCGTTGTAGCTGCTAGGGTCGAGGGTCATCCTTAGTTTCACCACGTTTCCTGACTACACTGGAAAGCTGGAAGAAATGTTCTACTGAAACGAAGCTTGGTGGGTAAGCTTCGCAATTGGATCTCAGTTGAAACAAACGGGTGCCTTGAAGTCAATTGCTGGATCACCTACTTGGATGGTTAATTGAGGTGGATGCATGAGCAGCGATATCATATCAGGACGATGGCAGTTAAATGAACAAGGTCAGAATTGCTGTGGATAATGCATCGACGCAATTTAAAGAACCCAAACTGTGACTCTCACCATCAGATCCTTTGAGATGATAATTTGGAGCCTGAAGCTATAGGCCTACCTCTAAATAAACTAACACTAAAGAATACACTTGTTTTCATAGTTCCGCGGTTCCCTAAATACATTCCGGGTCCTATAACCATTTTGTAATCGCCGGTATCCACCCTCTGGTCTCCCTGTGAACGCTTCTGCCTATCTGACATGGACGTCACTATGGGGTGCGTACCGAGAGCTCACCAGGGATTTAAGAGGGAGTTATCTCTCGATCACATCAAATCTCGCCATCAGATCCTTTGAGATGATAGTTTGGAGCCTGAAGCTAGGCCTATCTCTAAAAAAACTAACACTAAACAATACTTGTGTTTTCTTGTTTCTTAGTTCCGCGGTTCTTTGAAACATTTTGGGTCGTAGCCTACTATCATTTCGTTACCTCCGGTATCCACCCTCTGGTCTCCCTGTAAATGCTTCTGTCTACTTGACAAGGACGTCGCCGTGGGGTGTGTTGGGAAAGCAATTACCTCCCTAAAAAATTGTCTTGCCCCACCCAAAATAAATTTAATCCTAATACAACGTTTTAATGATGTTGTATTTGATGTTGAAAGACGCTTCATAAACAAACCTTGCTTTAATCAAAAGATAATCTATATGTCGTGAAGTTGAAGCTCTTGTTGGAATCCAACTTGAGGGATACTCTCGTAATTTTTTCCAGTATTATGAAAAAATGTAGCAGTATCTTCTCATAAGGAGTTTTTTGTATTATTAAATAGTGTCTATTTACTCACTTATGGAAGTTTTGTCGCAGTTTTCCCAAAAACCAGAGCCAGGAAAATAATAATTATTATTTATCGTAGATGCACCAAATATTATAAAGCAGCGCTTTAAAGAACAAAAACACGATTCATCAAAAACAAGGAAATGTAATTCAAATTCGTAGGAAAAAACTAAAATAAATCCTCTTTTTAATGAACTTATCGTAGAAAACAATTAATACGGAAACCCTGAACAAATTTGTAGCCAACTTAACTACCTCTTTACACTCGTTAGCGAAAAATTAACTTTACACATAAAGTAGAGTTAAACTTTGATTTATTCATTGGGCCTTCGTGCTAGGAGCTACAGTACACTAGTAGGATACATCTCGGCAATAATTAATCCATCCGTTTCTCTCCTCTCAACACTTCCAAACCATCGGAGAAGGTTAATTGGATCGTAAGACATCCTCAATCTTTGGCAAGCCAGGTTGGCATGTAGAGTGCCAGAGCTGGTGTACTGGATCTCTTGTGGCCTGATGTTACCAGGGCCGTTGAGAGGATAATTTGGGCCCGATAACAATGAGATCCTCGGACCTTAAATCAAGACAAGTCTCCAAAAAACGCATTATATCTATAGAATATGCTGTGGTACTTAAAGTTCCCGCACCCCTTAAAAAATTTACGGGCCTTTAAAATCAACTTGGACCTTGGTAAAAAAATACTCTTTGGACCCTCATGTCAACGCTACTGGTCTACAGGATGTTGCAGATCCATCTTTGCAATTCCACTTCTTGTGATTCTCTCCTTGTGATTTTTCACATTATTATATATTTTGCCATAGGCCATTGTTACAAGCATACCAAGCAAGAAAAGATGCGGTACAGGTTCATTGCGCCAAAGCTGTAGCTCGGGCCTAGACTTTCGAAGAATATCACAAGACAACAATTTTTGTTTATCTATCTTATTCAGTGTTTCTGTATGTTTTTGAGGTCTCTGATGCCGAATTTGGTGCTAGTTTTTGTCTAATGTTAATGGTTTGGAAGATATTTGCAAAAAAACATTTTAGTTATATTTGAAAATTAGTCAAAATATTGCGCATTGAGATTATAATTTTCTTTAAAGTGGTGTTCGATATCACACATTCTGCCTTAATCATTTATTATTCCTTTTCATCACTCGCTAGATACTGCTGAAGAGCTATAAACTTGCAACGTGGAAATTTTTTGAACACGTGATTGGTCAAAATTTTGGCGGTTTACAACTGGTCACATTTCTCGGAGAATTGGGCTAGTAGCTAAGCCTTTGTTGTTTATTAGCTAGTCAGCCGTTGAAGGCAAGGACTTTAGTGACTGGTGAAGTTTGCAGTGTAAATTTGATAGTGTTAGTATGATTTTAGATGGTTAAATTTGGTAAAAAAAAGTAGAAAAGCAAATGAAGCGGCCCAGTGATCCAAGTTGCATGGTTTAAGCTACTTGCTGGCTTAGGTATCATGGTTTTCACTGGTGTCTACTGGTATTAGTGCCAAGTAGAAATATTGCTGGACTTGACACAATACAAAAACCACAATTGGGACGTGTGTGGAGATTTTAAAATGATTGCTTTGTTGTTGGGTTTGCAAGGAGGCTATACCAAACATTATTGCTTTCTTTGTTTGTGGAATAGCAGAGCAGATGAGCAGCACTACTTGAAAAAAGACTGGCCAGTACGCGAAGAACTCACCCCAGGCTTCCACAATGTTAAAAATGTACCCCTCATTGAAAGGAGTAAAGTATTACTTCCACCTTTACATATAAAACTTGGGCTTGCTAAACAGTTTGTAAAAGCATTGGGACGAGCAAGTTGTGCCTTTCAACACATTCGCTCTATGTTTTCAAACCTTTCTGAAGCTAAATAAGTAAAGGGTGGGATATTTGTTGGGCCCCAAATAAGGAAAATGTTGGCATCAAAAGAACTGGAGGAATCAATGACTGCTTTGGAAAAACGTGCTTGGCAAGCTTTTAGAATGACAGTGGAAGGATTTTTTGGTAACCATAGAAGAGAAGACCACGTTATGATTGTTTTAAATTTGATTGAAAGCTACCAAAAGCTTGGATGCCGCATGTCCATAAAATTGCACTATTTGCATTCTCATTTGGATTTTTTCCATGATAACTTGGGCCATGTAAGCGAGGAGCATGGTGAACGGTTTCATCAAGACATTTCAGTTGTGGAAAAACGCTACCAAAGGAGGTGGGATGAAGTCATGATAGGAGATTACATTTGGAGTTTGGTACGGGAGTTTGACATCACATACAAACGAAAGACCCTTTCCAATGTGCATTTTTGACCAGGTGTCCATACTGTTTATCGTACTATGTGTTTATTGTGTTTTTTTTAGATGTGGTACGCAATTTTTACGCCATGTAAGAGATATTTGTAATGAATAGGCTATAACTTGAAATCATGATTTCATAAAATTATAAGTTGTGACGGACCCATTGACATTACAAAAATTTTAAGGGCATTTTTGAAATCAGCGACCTAAACAACATACGAAAACACTCTAAAATTATGATAATCAAAATTTTTCAAAAAAATTGTTGTCCAATGCAAGATGGATTTTAAAAACGTGTGTTGCCGAAAAAAATTTTGGTTTGTACAAAACAAACTTTTGTTTCCTTTGTTATTGTTTGATCAACAAAGAGTTTATTAAGTGGTAAACACTAATACCAAGTGCTAATTTCCTGTTTTCGTAACCATTATGATGTAGGCTAAGTGTGAGTTAGGCTACTTCACTTCAAATACGCCATTTCTATTCTTTATTAAAGCGTGCATAAGTGGCTTCGTTACATTTCACAAATCAAGCAAATAAGATATGAAGCACAGAAACGTTGCCCAACATCACACCCGCATAGATCACTACCTAGGTTTATTTTTGCTCTGATACTGAAAATAAAAATAGTGTCTGAACCGACAGTGTTATCTAATTTGGTAATCCGGTAACTATCCAATATGTCTATGCACAGTAGACCAGTTCAAAAATCATAAATTTTGAAATTGTTTAGCTTCTTGTATTGTTTTCCATGATTTTGACCATGAGAATTTCGAAAATGACAACTATTTTGCTCTTAGATGAAGCGATATCCTGTTTCAAGAAGCCTAAACATTTCCATTTTTGCCAAAATTACCCATTTGTGATATGTTGAGCCATGATCCAGACGGTTGAACTTTTATTTCAATCGAAAACACTTTCATCTAATGCCTTACAGAAAGCTCTCAAGTAAAAATTAACTTTTCGATATTTGACATGATTTTGAGAAGTGTGGGGGCGTTAAGAAGCAGCACTTAGCGCCATTGGTAGTGAAAAGGCATTTTAGTTAAATTCTCAATGGGTCTAGTCTGATAGAAAGAGACCTCAGATTTATTTGTGACGATGACGTCAATAGGGTACGGGAGTGGTGACGATGACATCAATATGAGGTCATAAAAAGCCATAATAACGTCATCTTACAATTTGAACTGACAAAATAATGATCTATTAGAGGGAAAGTGATTAGCCCATTAGTCTGAAGACAAGACAGTAAAATTAGTATTACATTATTGCTACTTTGTCGACTATTCGTGTCAAATTGCAAGTTAAAAAAAAAATTAAATTGTGTAAACAATATAGAACACTACACTTTCAAAGAAAATGGCTATCATACTTGAGTGAATATTAATAAGGTGCTGCTGCATACCTACTGTAAATGGAACAAAAATAAATATGATTTAAAATGCAATTAACTTGTAAATTAGTAAATTCAAATACTGCCAATAATATTTTCGATCAAATTCTTGTTTCAAAATGCTCAATACTTATTTAAGTGACAACTAACATAAAATTTAAAAATGAATAAAAAGTAAACATTTTGAAAAAATAAATCAATTCACATCGCTACATCAACGATATTTTGGTTCCAACCCTTGAAGAGATGAAGAAACACTACAAAGATCAACCCTTCACGTTCCAACAAGATGGTGCACCATCCCACATCTCAAGAAAGACTCAGGACTGGTGCTCATATTGACTTCCAAGATTCTGGAGCAAGGAAATATGGCCTCCTTAATCACCTCATTTGAATTCCATGGACTTTTATGCGTTGTCGATATTGGAGGCAAAGGCTTGTTCCGTTGCCGACCCAAGTGTTGATGTTCTGAAGCAATCACTCCTGCGGGAATGGGCCAAAATACCCCAGAATGAGCTACGTGCATGTGTCGAAAATTTCCTACAAAGAATTGAGAGAGTTATCCAAGTGAAGGTCGAACACATTGAAAGTCAATGAAAAAAATTATGCCTAGTATTGTAAGCTCTAATTGTGATACCTTTTTGATAAAATTTTATTTATTTTTTTAGCAATGAATTGTTTATAAGTTGGTACAAGGACTTTTTGTTCATCCTGATGTGTATAGGTGAGACGACCATTTATTAGGTTTTAATGAACGATAAAACGAAGTATGTCTCCAAAATGAAAGCTATGAATATAAAACAAACAAAGTAAGTCAGTGTCACACAATCAGAACTTAAAGCAACAGAAAGTTCCTTCAACTGAACACTGTAACATGAAAACAGGTTTGCTGAGACTGAGTGAGCCGAGAGGTGTAAACAGACAAAAAAAAACATTGGTAGCACTGGCCGAGCAAAGAAACCATAATGTAAAAACATAAAGTAGAATAAACCTAAATTTGCAACAATAGGTTCTATGCTTCACCAATATCGAAATATGTTGAAACGAGACAAAGTGTTTATGTACAATCTTTAATATTTCCTCCAGAACTATCAACAATTGTCCGTGCAAGTTGTTGTTTAACAATTGAGCAAAATATCAAAAATCATGACAGGAACAGGAAAATTAGTTTTGCTCCGAACATACAGCTTCTAGCTTTATGTATATAAGTCGTGGCAAGTCGAATATTGTCATAAAGTTAAATACAAAACTATCAACAATGAATAAGTTGGTTGTGTTCGCTTTGCTCTTTGCCGTGCTACTTTTATCTGTGGATGCAAGAACAAGAAGAAGAAGGTTTGTAACATTTAACTAAACTTAGTTTCTTTATTAATTTGTTTAGCCCTATCTTAGTACGGGGTGTTTTCGTACGCGGAAAGTACGTCACGGGCTATGTTAGCCTCGTGCTGATTAATCGCTAATAATGGGAGCTATGAGAATCACAGAGCCAAAATATTTTACAAGATAATAGCCAATAGCCATGTGTATTGTGCGTATAGAAATTAAACTTTTATCTAACAAATATATTGAAATAAAGTGTTTGAGATGAAAAAACGTCAGAAAATCGGTTTTTATTTTAATTTCCTTAAAATAGCTTTAAAATTGAAATTTTTAAATTATAACATAGAGTAATACTAAACTAAACAAAACATTACTTTTGCTCATAAGCATAAGGCATTTTTGAACATTTTTACGTTTCAAAGTAATTGCACTAACATTTATATTGCACTAACATTAACATATATATAACTACCATTGCACAAAAATGTCTAGCCACCTGAGACGAAATGCTTATTGTGAAAGGCAGGAAGGTAGAAAAATGACCAGTTTACGTTTAAAAAATTCGCAAAAAATAAAAAATAAAAGTTAACAGATTTCACATTTCTAGCATATTTCCTTTTGTAAAATATTTCACTACTAGAGTGGGAGGTCCTCATAAAACCCGATGTCGCTACAGATAGGGTTTTAAACCCCACTTACCTAATTACTAAACTACACAATGAGGTTTGTAGCATTTTAATTCAAATTACTTTGATAAAATGCCGTATTTGATAGCATTGTATAATTACTGAACTTTTATTTTGCAGATCATCTTGCCTGTATCAATGCCGACGAATACGGTGCCTTAGACATGATCGGCGTTGTCTCATACGACGAGCCAAATGTATTCGTAGCTGCCGCCGCCGAGGTGATGAAGAAGGTGATTGGTTGGAAGAGGATGCCCAATGGCCGCCAATATATACTGTATAATGACGCTGATGAGGGCTATTAACCAACAAATGGTTTCGGTAAGTTTGGAAATAGTTAAGCAGTAGTTTTTTATATTCATCTGTTCAACTTGTAAATGAATGAACCAGAGATATCTCAAGATGTGGTCAGGCTTGTCACAATCTGTAGACTTTTGAAGGTTTGTGCTAACAGTCAAACTTAAAATTGAAAAATAACATTTTACGATCTGTCGCTACATCACTACAATGAATTTATAAAACTTGTCGTTGCAAATTAATTTGAAACACTTGATCTTATCGACTTTCGCGCATCCATCGCATGTTCGCGGTGCTCTAACCTAGTGTTTCTTAACCTTTTTCCTTGTTGTAACCAGTTCTCGCACCCTTCCCTAAAATGGATAAAGATAGAAGCCACCCTATAATTTAGAATGTTGCCTGAAAGCCTTGTAAACAAATATGGCGTCATACGACAATTTATAAATGACCTCAATTATTCAACACTCCTGCATCCCATCGCAGCAGGTCACGAATCCATTTGTAGTGCTTTCACCACTGGTTAAAAAACCACCGCTTCAAGCGCTTACAAAGCATTCAGTGTCAGCGCAACGAATACATTATTATCTTGTAACATTCCTTTGCCAAGTGCCAAGTGCGAATAAGATTCACGTTTCAATATCCTTCGATGTGATCCAACTTGGCCGATGGACAATACAAGTCGACGGACAATAATTCACTAAATATAAAACAGTTTTAAAGTCGCTGCTTCAAATATTTTGTTTAAATGTGTATTCATAAAGACTAACGTTGCTTTAAAGTTCGAACAACGTTTAGTTAGTGAAAGCCTCTAACAAGTTTATCAACTGTACATTTAGAAACTTTAGATCCAACAAGCAATATACTTGATAAATGTTGATAAAATGTTTCGATGTCATAAATAGTTGTTCAGTCGTCACAAAAGGATGGATAGTAATTACGTCACAATGATGTGACATTGGTCTTTCACCTCAATTATACGTGAAAGGGAAAAAGTTAAGTTCAGATGTACTCTCTTAAGTTAACAAAATAAGTTCTTGGAATACTCAACATCAGACGAAAAGTTTCTAGACAAACTTCATCCCACAAGCAACTTTACATACTTGTAGATGCTTTGAAATATTAATGCATACTTTGTTGCTGAGGCTATGCAATAGATTGAGTTTCGCTTTTAGCAACATGATCGTTGCTTACTTATCTTGATAGGCCGTATCTACATTATAAGTTTTATTAGTGAGGTTAATCGAATTGTTGTGGTCTGTACATTATTCCATCCGCTAGATGCCGCCACGTGTCGTGCAGAACACTCACCTCTCAGCTACACAGCAAGTCCAATTGCAGACCAATGGGCTTTCGGAAAAAAAACAACATATCTTTAGTTTAAAAAATAACGACAATCTGTGTTTTTTTCCAGAAATTGGAATGATATTGAAAAAGAAGATTCAGAACATGGAAACTATTTTGCGCACTTTGCAATATATATAATTATGCTGATAAAACTGCTCGAAATTTTATTTACGAAAACTTCAAACGTACTAATGTACAATTTGTGTTTACAGAAAATAAAATCGTGTCATTCACAAAGTGTGTTTCGTAAAGTTGAAGATATCGCAAAAACTCTTGTTTATCGGATTGATGAAAAAACACTTTTTTTCAATAAAGCACATGTAATATTAGCTAATTGAGGGTTATAGGTGAATTGTTCGTAAACGGTTTTTCGTACAACAATTGTTCGTAAACAGTTGTTCGTAAAATTAATTCTTCGCAAAACAATTCTTCGTAAATCATTTCTTCGTATACATCAATTGTTCGTATAGTGAATTGTTCGTAAACAGGTGATAGGTCAACTGTTTGTGAACAATTTTTCAGGTGTTACTCAGGGGCGCCGGTAGCGGGGGAGGGGCATCATGAGAGACAGAGGGGCAATGGTGCCCTTTTAAAGTCATGTAAGCTACTGCACATTTTGCAATATAACAATTTTTGCTATTCGCTTTTAGCCTAATTATAACACAGGCCAACAAAAAGTTTTTGGCACAAATAAAGGTGAGAGTCATTTTAAAGTATTTCAAGGCCCCTGATTCCGAAAATGCACTTAGTTTTTTCGATTTGGTCTAGTTTTTGAGATATTCGACAATGAAAATATTTTTGAAATCTTTAATCAAAAGCTCAAAATAATATTTGGAGCACAAATTCTGCAACACAGTAGGTTACATCCATGGTATCATGTCCTTCTTTGTATACCGGACACTTGTATCATTACTCGATAGTGAGCTGATAGATGAGCATTATCGCTCTATCTTATCTTAAAAGTTTTGAAAAAATTGGCCTTTTAGCAAAAAAAGTGCTTTTTTTCATAATCGTGCTCCTCCCCCCCCCCAGTCAAAAATTGTTTCGGCGCCCCTGTTGTTACTCGTGCGGGACATTTCCATTGAAAATGCTCAAATTTCCAATAAGTAGTTTCTTGCCCTTGTGCGTTAAATGCACTATAATCTTTGTAATAAAGCTGGCCACCATACAAAAGTTTTGGCTTTCCTTTTTCGTTGCCATTCTGAATTAGGGACTCTATACACTCTGTCTGCTCGTCTACAGCACGTCACATCTAGCACATCTCTAGCATATACGCTACCCTAATTAATTGTTCGTAAAGAATTGTAACTGTTTTACGAACAATTGGTAATTGTATGCACGAAGAAATGCTTTACGAACAATTGTTTACGAACAATTGTTTTACGAACAAATGTTTACGAAAAAAACGTCGGACACCCTAATTGAGATATAGGTTATAAAATGAAAATGTTATCTGGGAAGATAGGGAAACCTCAGCAGGCAAAATTTTCGAAGTTCTAGCCTGCTGAAAGGCTACAACACACTATACAAACTTTCGAGAAATAAACCATTGAACTCCTTTTGCGGTCGTAAAAAAAAAATGAAATGGTGGGCTAACATAAATTTTAAACAAAATGTCTACCCTAATCCAATTTTAATTTGATGGATTTAATTACATACAAAGTCTCGATAAAAAGAATATAGCTTCTAAAAATCCCTAAAAAGTGACCACAACAAGATTATAACTTATTTGTCTAAATTTTTCTGGGGAGCAAGCCCCCACACCTCTTTCGTTTTAATTATTTGGACATTAATTTTTACATTGCATTGTTCATTTATGTTATAAATTTCACTTAGTTGAAACTCTAGTCCTTTCCCATCTTTTTTTAGATTCCCTTCTGCATTGCCGGCACGGTCTATCAACTATTTTATTCTATAATATCTTAACCCCATCTGTAGCGACACGGGGTTTTATGAGGATGCCCCACTCTAGTAGTGAAATGTTTCTCAGAAGGAAATATGCTAGAAATGCGAAATTTCTTGACTTTTAGTTTTTATTCTTTGCGAACTTTCTAAACCTAAACTGGTCATTTTTCTACCTTCCTGCCCTTCACAATAAGCTTTCATCTCAGGTGGCTAGACATTTTTGTGCAATGCTAGTTGTAATAGGCCTACCATATTTTCATCACCCAAAAAGAGGACATGTTTAGTAAGCAAGTAAAATACCAGTAGATTTTTACCTTTAAACAACTTTTACATCTTCCTAGATGATTATATAGGCCTATGTAGCAAAAGCGACAAATAAAAAACATAACATATTTATTTGTCAGATTTAGTCAATGAATATTTTGCTGTTCATTTGATTTTCTCCACAGAAAACATGCGTTTTACACTTGCATTTTGAGCCATAGCTTATTGTAGATGAAGAATTGCTTGATTTTTAATATAATTCATTAGAAAAATATCTCGTTCTGCAATATTTGAACTATTCTGTTCATTTTCTAATGTGCCATCATTTAAACAAAGCTAATGCAAGCTAGCTATCAAGTTTAAAGTCATACTAAAGGAAAAACCTGACTTGGCGATTTTCCACCTTCTTTGTGTTTAACATGCTACCATAAAACAATTTTGAAAAAAATTTCGCCCCATTGCGGTCTGACCACCATTGCGCGCGTGCTTTTGTCAGAGGTTTCAAAACCGGAATGGGCTTGAGCAGCGAAGCGTGCGATTATACAGTCTAACTGCGATTATACAGTCGTGCGATTATACAGTCTGCGATTATACAAGCGACTAACAATCAGTTGATCGGGCAAGAGTTTTTACTGCGTTAGTTTCAAATGGCAGATCTTGTTCTTTAAACAGTAAATCAACTTCTTTTACATAGATTCAACGTATTCAGGCCTTCAATCAATGTAACATGAAAATATAAAAAAACAAGTTTTTGAAGGCAAACTCCACAAAGGCATGTGAAACAATTTCAGTTAGGCAATTCAGAAAGCGTGGAGTAATCAGCATTTTTACATGGATTCAACATGTCCAGGCGTTGAATCAATGTGAAAATTCTTGAAACGCAACACGTTTGAACTTTCCAACCCAACGCGGGAAAACACTTTTGATAATGCTGCTGGAGTCGTTTGGGTAGCCACTTTAACAAGTCGAAATTCTGCCACTGCGAATGACTACAATGCAACCGCCAACCAATCAGACATGTTATAAGAAGCTACCGTCCAATTGTGACCCTTCTAGCACTCATCCAGAGAGTTAATGCTTGTTTTGAACTTTATTTAGTAATTACAGAAGAAAAAGAGCAATAGCAGTGGTGGGAATCGAACCCGCGTCAATGAAATGACTACTTTTTAGCCCTAACTCTAACCCCTAAGCCAACCAGCTGACAAAAAATCCATCAATTAATTTGCTTTCTATCATCTTCTTTTCGCCATTTTTTACGTCAACTTAAACCGTAGCTTATGATTGGTTGGCGGTTTCATTCTAGTCAAGTTTAGTGGCAGAATTTCGACTTGTTAAAGTGGCTACCAGTCGCTTGTGACATAATTCTCGAGCAGTTTTTCCACTTCTTGGTCATTTTGCAAAAAATAAAAAATAAATGAAACACTGGACTTTGTGCCTTGCAAGCACCATTAAAAACATTAGATCGAACAAAGATCGAACCTTGCAAGCACCATTTTTTTTCAGTAATTTTTTATGAAATGTATTCTTGAGTGTTCAGTTTACGCATTTTAATGCTTAATTCCCATTTGAAAATTTTATTTAGTATGCCTTTAAGACGCCTTTGCACTAGCTTTGGTATAGATTGAACAGTTTAACATCATCAATGCCAACATTTTTCTCTAACAGATACCTCTACACACTGCTGAAAAGCGTTATCCTATTCTTTGGTGTAAGAGAGCATAAGCAATAAGCATCCAACCAAAGGATGTGAACTCAGAAAATAAAATTAGTGGTTTATTTATCCAAATAGGCCACACAAGGGTCGAACAATAGAAATACATCTGACATGGTCATTGAATAACACTGCCTTCGTTTGTTACAGAAATAAATGTAGGGCAGGCCTATCCACCATATCCACAGCAAGCAATGTATTGTCAACCTCAAAGTCAATAAACACTTTTCTTAAACAAGGATAGCCTACTTCTGCCACAGCTCACAGAAAACATACTTTTCCTTTTTGGTATCGTTGCTTACAAACTAACATGGAAATTCTACAAACAATTAAATCAAGAAAATGGAAATATTTTGGCCACATGATTCGCAATAATTCTATTCAAAGTCTATGGTTCAAAGACAACTACTAGAAGAAAAAATGAACGGCAAACGAAATAGGGGCAGACCACTAAGAATTTGAACTGATAATATTGAAGACTGGTAGGCAGTGGCGTAGCCAGGAATTTTGAAAGGGGGTTTTTTTGACGGCCGGCGGGCGAAGCCCGACGGGGTCTTCGTCGAAGGCAACACCCAGCGGTGAGGGGTCTGGGGGGCCTCCCCAGAAAATTTTGTAAAAATTACTATGAATTTGGTGCATTCTGAGAGCATTTTCAACAAAAATGTGAGTATAAATATTACTGTAAAATGGTGCTGTCCGGTGGCATACCAAAAGGATAAGATCATGTTTTCTTGGGCATTTTTCGGTAATAAAGCTAAGTCTCTATGTTTTCTTGTTGCTAATTCCTGGCTGAGATATTTGAATGTTTGGTATTGGCAAAACTCGCTGTTTTAATGCAGTTTTGTTTAAGATTAGGCAAACTTTGTTTTAGAGACATAGAGACTAAAAGCATCATTCTCAATATCGTCACGTCCCACGCGTGCCAAAGGGGGGGTTTTAAACCCCAAACCCGCTCCCCCTTGGCCACGCCACTGCTTTTTTTGTCGTATCCAGGCTTACACCTGGTGGTTGAAGATCTAGATTAAGTGGACGGGAAGGCAAGGAAGCTAATCTTCATGTCCACCTTCAGGCATGCCTTCAAGTTTCCCGCCAAAGACACAGCTGCATGCTCATGGGCGGTGTCGAACCGGCGCCCTTTCGATTGCCGTTCCAGCGCTCGCACCACTCGGCTATGCAGCCGACGCCACTGCTGGTAGGGCATAATTACAAAACTGCAGTAGAAAAATCTCACAACAGAGAAATTTAGCGTCTCATTGCCTCCAACCCTCGACGAGAGGAAGGAACTTAAAGATGATTATCGTTGCTTAGCCTTATTTAGCTTTCGCCAAAGTCACACAAAAATAAAACCTTGTTGAAAATGATAGCAATGCAAAAAAGAGGACATTTGAGCATTTTCAAGTGTCCTCGGAGGACAAGTCGTTTTTTATGAAAAAAGAGGACAAATCCTCCTAAAAGAGGACATATGGTAGCCCTAAGTTATATAGGCTATTTGTTAATGTTAGTGCAATATAAATGTTAGTGCAATTACATTGACATGTAAAAACGCCCAAAACTACCTTATATTTATGAGCAAAAGTAATTTTTTGTTTAGTTTAGCATTACTCCATGTTATAATTCAAAAATTTCAATTTTGAAGCTACAGTATTTTCGGGAATTTAGAATAAAAACCGACTTTCTGATGTTTTTTCATCTCAAACACTTTATTTCAATAAATTTGTTGGGTAAAAGTTTTATTTCTATACGCACACTACACATGGCTATTATCTTGTAAAAAAATTTGGCTCTGTGATTTTCATAGCTCCCATTATTAGCAATATTAGCACGGGGCTTTCCCCACATAGAAAGAGTGTGCCGCCTTATACGCATTCTAGCCCGATTTTTAAGTGCAATCACTAAACATGGAAGCCCACTAGTGGATTTCAGGGACCGGGGAAAGGGCGAGATGGTGCTCACACAGCCCTGTCTTTGGGTTTACCTTTATTCATAACTTCGGTTCGGCGCTGCATTATAAAATCTACGGTGGGAATTTTGCAAGAAACTACGGTGAAGTTTATACCATTTTCCAAAAACGGCGGTTTGGTGCTGCGTTAAAGACTGTGAGGAGAGTTTTTTTCATCTTTCGTTGTTGCAATTGTTGCTATTAGTTTTTCTTGGGGCTAACTTAGATATTTTTAATTTTCAATTTATAGTCGGGAGATTGTCGAATGACCAAAACTTTCAAATGCCTGAATGCCCAAAAGCTTGTTAATTGTTAAGCCAATCTTAATTTGCAAGACGAGTGCATGGATTAGAAAGGTTGAAGAAAGGTTGAAAAGCACTGAACTAGAAGATTAATATATCAGCAAAGCTTTATAAATTTTGGTGAAGAATTCAGAGCTGTTGCGGTGACGACAAAATATATTGCTAATGTTGTGATGGCTATGATGGCTGTCCCTCGTCTTCAAGGATGATGGATTTTGTAATGAAAACGCTAACAATGAGTTTTTAAATGGTTAATGAGTCCAATCCTTGTTTCAAAAGTTCGGTTGCGTTTGGGATATTTAAGATCTTACGGGAGAGCATGTTGTGGGTGTGATTGTCGTTCTTTCTTTGCATTCTTTTTTTTTAACCTTTGAGATTTGCTCTTCTCATACGTGGTAACATCTTCATGAGTGCAGATCACTGATCCAACTTATCCAAGCTTCTTCCCAGTTTGTGTAATTAATATTGCACGTTTTGATTACTCTTCAGAAAGTCCTTGTATGTAAGACACAAGTCGACAAAAGTAGCTTGTAGCGGACGCTGCTGATTAGCATGCCTGCCCATACACAGCCGTCAGTAGGACGGCGACACTCCTGTGCGTGATTGAATGGCGAGTAGTGACCGGGACATGAGGTCTTCACTATTGATTCGTTTATTGCCTTACTTTAACTGAGTAGCGCTGAACGACAGAAGCCAACAAGAACACCAAATTAAAACACCAGAACAACTAACGATTCCACCACCAGAACAAATCAATACGGTGTCGTCCGACATGGTTAGTATGACTTCAGAAGTAAAGAATTTATCTGAGTAATACTGAGTAAACCTGAGTAAAACTGAATACCGCTTAGTCAGACTAAATAACAAAAGTGAGTCAGGTATCATGGTGATTATTGCTTAAAAAGGATCCTAGTATTGATTGGGAAAGCGCTACTGTGAGCATTGCCAGCGCTGTACACAACCATACAATATAGCATAACGCCAAATCTACATGTCCATGAAAAGCCCTTGTCAGAATGCGATTAGGCATTTTTCCAAAAATTCATTGCTTACAATTCCCAAAATGCAACTCCTTTGATTTCTAAGCGAGACACGAGATTGCGCTAAATGCCCGCGGTATTTGTACAAATCAAGTGGATTCCAGCGAGCGTGACGTCAGAGAGAGTGCGCGGGCGCCACATAGCTCTTGATTTTTACTACGATGCAATGGGTGAAGAAGAAGTATAGGTGGTAACTTAATAAAGGATCATTGAAAATTAGTTGATTGTCAATCGTTTTGTTGCTCTGATTTTATTTAATCTATCTGGCAACTATGCTATTGTTGAATCCTAAGTAAATTCTGCTTAGTTTTGTGGGTTTGGTTGATTTAGGGATTTTCTGAAGATTTAATGCAAACCACTGTAAAACCAAAGTAACTGACCAAGGTTAGCATTTGGTTGGTTGGTTTTGAATCTTTATCCTCGGACTGACAAAGCCTTGATAGGTTATTCCTGGTAGTTTCGCATACTTGTAGAGGCTCTTGACGCATGGCCGGTTACCGAGATTGGCAGAGTGAAGTTTTTCTATTGTTAAATTGTTCTTGTCTGTAAACTATTCCATCCACTAGGTGCCACTGAATGGAGAGCAGTCCTGAAACGCGTTGCTCAAACGCACACCGCGAGAGTCGAACCAGCGCCGTGTGGTCTTGAGCCGGGCGCGTGACCACTGAGCTAACGAGGTGGACGATTTCAACTATCTGTGACGAGTTACCTTTCCTTAATCAACCAGTGTCCATTCAGTTGTTGATTTGCTATTGAGCGAGATATCAAAGTTTATGATATGAACAGACAATATAGCTTTGCCCCAAACATCCCGCTTCTCACTATATAGTTCGTGGCAAGTCGAATATTGTCATTAAGTTAAATACAAAAATATTAACAATGAATAAAATGGTTGTGTTCTCTTTGCTCTTTGTCGTGCTACTTCTGTCTGCGGATGCATAGACCAACGAGATATAACACCATGAGTGGAAACTCCTCTTTTTGCTCCGTTTTACGTGTCGGCCGTCACGCTTCACTACAGACACTTGCGCAGTAGATTAAACGGACATCACAAGAGTTTTAGATGGGATGTTCCTTCGATTTTATGTGCGTTGAGCTCTACCACTGAGCTATCTCACCGCCTAAGGTGCTTGGCTAATTAGTAATATAGTTTTGTACCATGGGTAAGGTGCTATCTACATGTTAGGCTATTTTCAACCTGTTATTTAACATTATGTTATTGTCAGAAGCCTAAAATTAAACTCTAGTGCAGCCCTAAAGTTAACCCAGCCAGGCTACTGTTAGCCTGTCAGCAACTTAATCAATTTTGAAGGACCTGAATTTCTAATAAGCCGTCTAGACTAGCGTCGTAAGTCTTACAATGTTTTTAAAACCTTAGGCTATAGTCTTGCACTGTTGCTAGTTGAATCGTGAAATTATAATAATAATGATAGCATTTATATCCCGCTCAGATTAATGAATGGTTGATATTAGAGCGGCTCTCAATTTAATGTTTAGGTATAGAATAGTAGGTAACAAATAAAACAGTGAAAAGGCAATAATTGATAAGTAGAATCACAAGCTCAGAGATATAATGCCGATAATATGCTGTATGCCTCAATGTAGTAATGGCACACCACGCTATCACTTGTTTAGTGTGCCTAGCAAGAATTATTGTAAAGAAAACAAGAAAGAATGGGCTGATAATCTGGAAAAGATAGTGTTGTCATATAGACAAGATGACAACATCAAGAGTTTGTTTAAAAAAGACAAAGTGAAAATCTGTGAAGAGCACTTCGAAGAAAAGTACATTTTAAACAGTAAGGATGCATTTAAATACTAGTAAATGTGCCATATATTACAGTTATGCAGAAGTAGGGTTGCCAAACTGTTTTCATGTGAAAAGTGAACATTGTATGATAGTATTATAATGTATATATATTTCTAATAAGTGGACATTGTGATGCAGCGACACAAGTTAACAAGAGGCAAAACTTCTCCTGTAAATTTGTCTGACACTGGTATGAGATAAGCACATAAACAGCTATCGAGCTACAGTAACAAACTAAGCAGAAATTTTGTGAACTTGACTGCTCTTGTTTTAAATATAAGTTTTTGAAATGTTGGTCAAATATTCAATTGTCGGTCGGTAAAGACCAGTCTCTACATTTTACATTAGAACTTGTAAGTGAATGCATTCACTCTATGTTATGTTCTTTCAGAGGGAAGTCGTAAAGAGCTAGTGATTGGTGCCCTGCCAACTTTAAAGAGGTTGACAATGTATAGCTACGTATTACAGTGGCGTAGCCAGAAAAAAATGTTGGGGGGGCCAATTATTTGATGAATTGAAGAGAACGACAAAATGTTTGATTTAAGACATCACCACCTGATGTGCAGTGGCGCATCCTGGTGGGTTAATCAAGGGAAGCAATAAAGCTGGCGGGGGGTTAGAGTGTGCCGAAGGCACGCGTATTCTAGGGGGGTCCGGGGGCATGCTCCCCCGGAAAATTTTTGCAAAATTACACTTAAATAATGGATTATAACGCTTTCTGGAAACACTTTCAGGGTAATATTTGTATGAAACTTATTAGCAGATAAACAGCTATTAACTTATTAAAGGTAGCTCTTATCTACACACAAACGGGCAAAAACTGCGGCTAAAATTAGAGAACACAAAAAGCTCAGCTACACAAAAACCCTACAGAGTAAGCGATTCTGAAATTGCTTCCACAGATTAGTTAAAAGAAGCGTAAATCGCGTAAACTTTGCGCGATTTACGATTTGCAAAATTTATTGGTGTCTTTTTGTGTGTCTAAAACAAGTCCTGGGGGGTGTTAATAGCCAGATGTCTTGGAAAACAATATAAATTTATACAAATTATATTATATTTTCAACAAAGGGTTCAACTTCGGAATCCAAACTTTGAAAATTTGGGGGGGGCCATGGCCCCGTTCGCCCCCCCCCCCTGGCTACGCCTATGATAAGTTCTACAACTGGGGATAATGTCGTTGTTAAGGTTGAAACTATTGCTATATGCTTGCTTATTGCTTAAGTGTCTGTTTAATTTCCTTCTACATTATTTATATTAGCAACAAATGAAGAAAATGTGGATGATTTCTATTCAATTTTGTGGAAAGAACAATGCAAATTGCAAAAAACCCAAAAGTGTGGAGAACGTTACCATCCAGAAATTATAAGGTGATAGTTTCTATGGTTAAGGCACCGTACCAAGCCTAACATGGTTTACACAGGATGCCCTGTTCTATTCAACATTTGCTAACCTGAAATTTCAGCATGCTAAATTTGATCGACGTTTTTCACAAATTCCGAAAACTGTACAATTCCCATCTGATACATCTTAAAAAGTATGGCTTACAATTGAGAAAAAAGAATTTCAGTGCTTGTCGACTGATCCAACCTTTCCCCGTTCCCCATCGTTACGTCTCTGATTGTTATTATGCATTACACTCGCATGACTGTGTTGCCTTGTGGTTGAACTTTCTGTTGCGTTTTAGATTTTGCCTTAGCATTGCTTGCAAAAGCAAGGCAGCATATGAAGAATTAAGGGAAAGTCGATTTTTACGCTTGCCAAGCTCAAGGACGCTGCATGATTACAGGTAATGCATACAAGATATAATTTTGTTTTATTGCTGCAACAGTTAAATCACGTCTGTTTTTATTAATCATCGCAGTTAAATAGAACGTCTTGTAAGTTAATTTAGTGTCCAACAACTTCGAAGTATTGCAATAAGTTAGCAACATTTCATAGGTTTAGTCACCCAATACCAACCTGGTTAATTTGTTTTAACATGACAGGAGTGTCTACAAAACCACCCCAGGTCTTTCAAAGGAAGTGTTAACAGAAATTGCGGAGAGAGGTCTCAAGATGAAAGAGCACGAGCGTTTTTTAGCATTATCCATTGATGAGATGAAAGGTTATAAAATAATTTTTGACTAGTAATATGTGAACATAGAAAATGACTACTCATAACAAATTTAAATTAATTTACGCTTTTAACAAGAAATATACTTTTAAAAACACTGAATATCTTGATAACTAGAGCCAATATCGCTACCCGATGCCATTTTTGGAATCAGCACCCCCAAATTACCATGAGATCACTCTAACATCGTAGGCATCAGAGAATTTTTTATTTTTGCGCATTGTAACATGACAGGCTGAACGAATGGCTTAAGTGAAGTATATCATAATTTTTGTGTTTACTTTTCAGTGAAGGAGAACCTGGCATATAGTGTCTCCCAGGATAGAATTGTAGGTTTTGTGGCCATCGGAGAACATCGAACACAGCACTCTGACACTCCTCAAGCTGCCACACATTGCCTTCAATTTTATGTGCGTTCAATTTTAAGTGGCTTCTCCCGTCCACTTATGTTTCTGACAACGAAAGCGATATCAGCACATGAACAGACAAGTGCAGTTTGGGAAGCAATAGCTGTATTGCAGCCAGAATGTGGCTTCACAGTTATATGTGTGATAGCTGACGGAATGAGCGTCAACAGAAAACTGTTCCAACAAATGAACAACTTGAATTTAGAAGTTCCATATAAATGTCGCAACATATATAATCCAGAATATTGCATTTTTTTTATTTCTGATCCTCCACACTTGCTGAAAACTACGCGAAACAACATCGCATCCAGCAGGCTTGGTGGCCCCAGGTTATTGCAGTATGGCAGCAAGCAAATATTGTGGGAGCATTTCGTAAAAGTTCCACATCTCTATGAAAGCACCGAGCTGCGTTGCTGCAAGCTGACCAGCGCCCATTTTAACTTGCAAAGTTACTCAAAAATGAGAGTTTGCTACGCATTCAAGTTTTATCCGGAACAGTCAGCCAGTTGATGCAAAAACGAGGTGGTCCTGAAATGGAGCGAAGTGCCTGGTTCGCCGGCATGATGAACCAGTGGTTCGATGTAATAAACACCAGGGTGGCATATGGATGCAATAAAAGGTTGGCGCCATATCGTACAACTGACGATCCACGTCTAACTTGGCTATCTTCAACCTTTGTAGCTGAACTGAACCAGTGGAAGCAAAGCATTGTAGGAGACACTGCTGCTGTACGAGAAAAGAAATTCCTATCTTACCAAACGTTCGAAGGATTGGTTATGTCATCAAAAGCCATGGCCGAGTTGATTAAGTTTTTGCTCGAAAATAGCCCTCCTGGCACTTATGTGCTGTCACGGCGAATCAACCAAGATCCCCTAGAGGCATATTTTGGTATGATGAGGAGAGCTGGCGGAAGCAACGAAGCTCCTGATGTAAATGCATATGAACACTATCAAAGTGCAATTTACAGTGCTAAACAGATTAAGCAAAGCAAAGGCAGCAATGTCAATCATGTTGTTGAATGGCAAAAAGGTCCAGTTTCACACGAGCCTTTGCGTAGAGCGAAGAAGAAGGTGTTGGGCACTTCTCAAGTTCTCACTAATGTGTAATTTTTGTCTCTGGTATGCGTAAATTGTTGTATCATGTGCAGTAGAGTGGTTCAAACAAATACAAGTTTCTAGGAATCTTCCTCCACAAGGCTTAAAATGTGCCATTTCCCCATAGAAGTGCCCTTGCAAAACATTAGACTGATTGGAGGTCGTTTGAAGTCTGGTCTACATACATAAAACTAGGCTCACTGGTTTGAAAATGCCAACGTTCCATGAAAAAAACCGTAGTCTAAAGCAATGGGAAGGCGTAGCACTACAACATAAAGTACTTTCATTTACATTTTATTGTAAAACAACGAGCAATATTCCGTACATTAGTGTCTTTACTGTAACGCTTTACGCAGACTGATGTTGTTTTTCTGAACATCACCAATGACTTTGAGCTTTAAAATCTTCGTTTTTTGATTGGTACGAATTTTAAAATATAGCTTATCAGAACTGTTTTCCATTGCACTGTTATAAAAAGCCAAACTTCTTCTAGCCCTGTTGGTTGTTTATAGCTGGATAAGATAAACTTTGATAACCATATAGCCTACAGTCAGTCGTTTTGTATCGTATTTCGTAGACCTTTGCTACCCTATACTAATTTAATATTGCTGTTAGCAAGAGCCTATGTATTTACCCTGCTTATTGACCTGTAACATCCTGATTAACCTACTTCAAAATTTTACACAATAATCTGAAAAGACAAGCGGTAACGAAAATAAACTTTTAAACCACCTAACAAATAATACTATGGTCGGAACAGTCCAATTGCTTCGTGGTATTCGCCGTCACTTTAGCCTTGCTTTGGTGCATTCTTAGCACGCCGTACACCCGTACGGTCGCAGTCTGTAGCCTTCCATGTGCATTGTGCAAGCAGTGAACCATGAAACGTACGACGTAGAGAAACGAGAGAGATAAAAAAGAAACACTAAGAGAAGAGTGAGTTTCCACTCATTGTGTTAAGCTATTGTGTTGTGTTAGCCTATATCTCGTTGCATAGACAAGATAGTTTGCAATGTTTAAAAAATGTTTGTTTTATGTCGATCTGATTAAATGATGCGTAATTGTTTTCCTTGAATTTCTAATTTTCCAGATTGTATTGCATGAAAGGTGCGATGCAGGTACATTGCACCAAAGCTGTAGCTCAGGCCTGGACTTTGGAAAAATATACTGCAAGATGGATTTGAAATCCGTGAGTTGTCGAAAAAAATTGCGATCAGTACCAAACAAACTTTGTTTCGTTTGTTATTGTTCAATCAACAAAGGGTTTATTAACTGGTAAACACTAATACCACGTGCTAATTTCCTGTTTTCGTAACCATTATGATGTGGGCTAAGTGTGAGTTAGGCTACATCACTTGAAATTTGCCATTTGTATTCTTTATTAAAGCATAAGTGGCTTCGTTACATTTCAAAAATCAAGCAAATAAGATATGAAGTTCAGAAACGTTGCCCAACATCACACCCACATGGATCACTACCTAGGTTTATTTTTGCTTTGATACTGAAAGTATAAATGGTGTCTGAACGAACAATGTTATTTAATTTCTTCATCTGGTAATTGTCCATGCACAGTAGGGTGGCTCGTTTTTGAACTTTTTTTTTAAATTCTCTCGGGGTAGTGGGAAAATGGTTCCAATGAGTGAGAAAACGCTCATGACAAAATTTGAGATTTGTAAAAAATTGTCTTCACCCTCCTCATGGGGCCCAAAAATCAAAAAATGGGGTCAAAAACACAATTTTTTTTTAAATATTTTTAGTTTGGGTAGATACAATATTGTTTAGATATATCTAATTAACCTAAGAAAACAAAATGGCGTCATTTGAACTATTCCTGAAGCATTCCTTTGCTGAGTGGCAAGTGCGAATATGATTCACGTTTCAATATCCTTAGATGTGATCCAACTTGGCCGATGGACATTAGGCTACAAGTTGACGGACAATAATTCATTGAATCTGAAACAGTTTTAAAACCTCTGCTTCAAATATTTTTTTAAATGTGTATTCATAAAGACTAACGTTGCTTTAAAGTTCGAACTATGTTTAGTTAGTGAAAGCCTCAAACCAGTTTATCAACTGTAGGTGATGAACTGTTTTATTTTGGTCAACGACGCAGGAGTACAAAATAATTGACACGGCGAGAAGAACACAATAAACATAGCCAGGTCAGAGACTTTAAAGAACCGGCCTGCCACGCCCCGTGGAGGCGGGGAGCGGCGTGATTATGGGGTGGCGATGCACCCGGAAGGGAAATCCACCAGCTTAGGTCGCGGGGGCCAGGCTGGGGAGTCTAGGTACCTGTGGAAGGAAAGTGTGGATCGAGATTTTTGTGCGACTCGTCCGCAAAAGTTAGAATGGCGGAACGGGCCAGGGAGACGGGATTTGCTTTCTGCAAACGCAAAAAGGTCAGCTCACGACGGGCCGGGCGACAGAAGTTTTATAAAGCCAGGCAGCGCCCACGTCTCCATCACGTGACCGTAACACAGGTACGTTTGACTCCTATACCCGGTCTGCCCGTAGGCAGAGCGGATAAACTTTGGGGTCTCCCACGAGGAAGAGAAGCTTAGCTACAAGGACGATTTGAATACTCGTGGGAGACGAAAATTATTTAAAATCTGGAGCAAAGGCTCAATTAATTGGTGTAAAAAAAAAGATGGTAAGTGGGAATATATTGTATGCTTTACCTACCGAAAAAGTGTTGACGTTGAACCAACGAGCACGGATGTGCACTGGCCAGACGTTGAGGCAGGTTCGCCCAGATGGGTCGGGGGGACTAGCGATCGAAGCGTAGATATGACTAGGCTACGTTACCAGGAAAAATATATAATAGTGGGATGAAACTTTGGAGGTTGCATCGAGTTGATCGGGAAATCATGATTATCGATGAGTTAAAAGCAACGCGAGGTTGATCCGAGCGGGAAAAAGCAGCATATCGGGAGAAGGTAGTGTGTGATAATCTAAAATATTGAAATATGAAAATACAGATCCAGTGTTGTTAATGATATTACGTCATTGATGATGATATGAGTCCATTCACGATATGCAATATATACTTAATTCATATATTGCTATTTTATTTTATTGATGATGATTGTATTCTTCATTGAGCTGCAGCATGCTGATGAAACGACAATTGTTTACAGGTAAATTGATAATGAAACAATGGATTTAACATACTATGACGTCACACAATTACTGGCGGGTTTTGAGGTTTGCTGTCTTGCGCGCTCGGATGCTTACTGCAGAGCTTCTGCTGTTGGGGAATTGAGCTTCTGATCGCTGGAATCGTCTTTTCTATGACGTAGCCCCTCCACGAGTGAGCCCGGCGTTCCAAGCTTTCCAGACACGGAGGGAACCTTCGATTGAGAGGGAGGCCACTTTTCTAGCCACCTCTGCTACCCCACGAGCAGGAACACCCAAGGCCGCCAAAGCCCGAGAGCTCAACGGAGCATAGCTCCCGAGGGAGCCTACGACGAACGGAAGTGACAGGACGTCCCTGCAAGGGCGCTTCCTGTCTTCCAATATGTTTACACATAACTCGCCGTACTTGTCGTGTTTCCTGTCGGCGGCTTTTCGAAGGGAATCCGCGCCGTAATCGAACGGGCAAGTGACGTCACATACAACCGTGACACCGTCAGGGCGTTGCAGGACAATGTCAGGGCGCAGATCAGCACCGCCCGCTTCCACGTGTTGTGGAACCGTACTATCTATGGTAAGCAAGGGTTGCCATTCGGCAGGTACATGCTTCACGATCTCCCACAATACCGAATTGTGTCGTTCCGTGACAACAGGCATCACGGTAAGGCAGTGATTCAATATATGAGGGAGAGTCTCTTCCGCTTTCCCACACGCGCGACATATGGCAGGTTTATATGGGTGGCCATGGCTTGGTTTTGATTTCAAGGGAAGTAGGTTTAGGCGGGCTTTATAAGCAAATGCACGGTTCGCGTGATCCAGGAGCTCCGGTCGCCGAGTCCAAGAATTCGAAAATCCGGACAGACGGACAAAAAGTGGACAAAAAGTGGGCACTGACCGTCTTGCCTTGGTCAGGTTTGGATTCCCACTGCCTCCTCCACCACAAGTCATTGTGTTGGTGGAGGGTCGGAACCACTTTTTTTCTTAAGGGAGGGGTGATTTTGGAGCTCCTCGCGGTCAACTCGAGACCGCCATCCGGGCGTGCGGACCAACGTACATTTAGACGACGGGTAGCCGCCGGGACGCGGCCCCACAAGCTTTCGCCTGTTGGGCACGGTCGAGAACGGGCACCTTCAGGTGGGGGGTCCTTATTCAAGTAACTGGCTAGCTGGCACGGGGTAGGATCTGGAGTGCCGAACCTCAGACTGGCACAACGCCTAAGCTGCCCGAAAGCGATGGCAGAGACACGGTCGTCAGGAGACGTCAGCATCTTGAAGGCCTGGGCTATCAAAAGCGTGTCGCTTTCGCGACACAGATTCAACACACCAAAGCCCCCCAATGCAGGCTTACAGTAAAAGAAAGCGCTGCACGCCCACCTGGGAAGACGCCACGCCACCTTCAAACACTGCAATACCAGTCGATCGAGCTTCAGAAGCTCATACTGTCTGAAGCGCCGCACTCGCAGATGGTATGACGCGGACGGAAGAATGATAGAATTAAGTGCCAGAAGTTTCTGGCTTGGAGTAAGGAAAGATTTCATTAAAGAGGAAATGTGTTTCTCCAAGGTGGAGATGAAAGGTTGGGTAAGGGACGCATCCGAGGCGTAACCGGTTCGAGCGCCAAGATATTTGTACGTTTCGCCTTTGGGGATGACTCGGATTTCCTCCATGGCTAGGGAGAAAGGTTGCGGGTCGACCCGCAGACGAGACGCCGACGCCTTCCTATAGGATAAGGTGCCACACTTGCGTGGGTTGAACCGTAGCCCGGACCAGGAAGAGAAGGGATCAGTAGTAGATAAGAGGGAGATCATCTGCTCGCGATCGGAAGAAACGAGACAGATGTCGTCCGCATATGCCATACAACGTACTTTGACGTCTTCTTTAGCAGGAAGGTTGTAGCCGCAATCCGTTTTGTCACGGACGCCCCTGAGGAGCACCTCGATGACCAAATTGAATAGCAGCCCAGACAACGGGCAGCCCTGACGGACTCCCCGCCCCACAGGGATACGGTCGGTTTCACCATTGCCACAGCGGACGGTGCAGGTGTTGGCGACGTATATGTAGGAGATGCACTCAATAAGGTCTGTGGGGGCGTCGAAATGACGCAGGACCTCGGCTATGCATTCGTGCCGGACACTGCCAAAGGCGTTTCGAATGTCCAGAAACGCAACCGACATTAGATCCAACAAGCAATATACTTGATGAAAGTTGATCAAATGCTGCGATGTCATAAAAAGTTGTTGAGTCGTCACAAAAGCATGGATAGTAACTAGCCTGTACGTCACAATGATGTAACACTGGTCTTTGACATCAATAATATACGTGAAAGGAAAAGAGTGAAGTTCAGATTTACTCTCTTGAGTTAACAAAATGGGTTCTTGGAATGCACATGATCAGACGAAAAAGCTTCTTGAAAAACTTCATCCCACAAGCAACTTCACATACTTGTAGATGCTTTGAACTATTAATGCAAATTTTGTTACTTAGGCTATACAATTGACTGAGTTTCGCTTTTAGAAACATGATCATCGATTACTTATTTTGACAGGTCGTTAATATCTACGTTATGAATTTTATCACTGAGATTGATCGAATTGTTGTGGTCTGTACATTATTCCATACGCTAGATGCCGCCAAGTATTGTGCAGAACACTTACTTCTCAGCAACACAGCAAGTCCAATTGTAGACAACTTAGGATTTGGAAAAAAACAAAAACATATTTTTAGTTTAAACATTAACGACAATCTATGTTTTTTTTATTCAGAAATTGGAATGACATTGGACAAGAAGATTTAGAACAGTGGTTCCCAACCTGGGGTTTGCGGACCCCATGGGGGTCCGTGAGAAAGCATTTGGGGGTCCGTGATTACCTTGATAAAAAGAAAAGCGATCTTTTTACTTTCATTTCTCTCTTTAAATGCAAGAAATTGGTTGGTAAAAATTTGGCTTTTGTGCGTTATGTTCATAGTGAAAGAATGAAAGAAGAGTTTTTGTTTTGTGAGCCTCTTTTGAAAACTACCAAGGCAAGTGATATATTTGGAAAGATGAGAGAATTTTTTGTCAAACAAAATTTTGATTGGAAAAAGACACTTTGTTTTATATGCGCGGATGGAGCACCAGCTTTGCTCGGGAACAAATCCGGATTTGCAGCTCTAGTAACAAACGAAGTTCCTCGCGTGGTTGTTACCCATTGCTTCTTGCACAGGTACGCCTTAGCAGCAAAAACTTTACCAGCAAGTCTCAAAGAAATTCTGACGAATTGCATGAAAGTTAATTTCATCAAAAACAGAGCTGTAAACCACTGTACTTTTCAATGCGCTCTGTCAAGAAGTAGGGTCAGATTACGAAGTACTTTTGTATCATTCTGAGGTACGTTGGTTATCTAGAGGAGAAGTTTTAAAACGACTGCAGCAGCTAAAAAATGAGCTATCAACCATGGACTTCTAAATAGTAGCATCTGGACTGGAAACGCAGTGGGCAACAGTAGGCCAAACAGTGGGCCAACAGGGTAAGGTACTTGGCTGTTGGCCCACTGTTGGCCAACTGTTGTACCAACTGTCTGGCCTACTGTTGCCTACTGTTGCCCACTGCGTTTCCAGTCCAGATTCTACTACTTAGAAGTCCATGTATCAACTCTTTTGAAAGCAAAAAGAAGTCCCCTCTCAAAATCGTGGCATTCAAGGACCAGGTGCAACAATAATTGATGCAGCTGAAAAACTGAAAGCGTTTTTAGCCGAGTTGATGGTTTGGAAACGCAGATTGGAAGCAGGTAATTACGCTAACTTTCCAATGTTAGAAGATCTTATCTTGATGGATGAAACCGAAAAAGGATGTACTCTTTTGATTTCTATGAGAGAACAATTTTGTGCACACTTCGAAACCCTGCAAATCTCATTTCAACGTTATTTTAATTTAGATTACCTGCCGAACGAAGTTGAAACATGGATTCAAAATCCTTTTCTTTTTGACTTAAACAACATTAGCGATGACGATCTCAGTAAAGACTAAAGATGACCTAATTGATTTGAGATCAAAAGAGTTATTACGCATTGAATTTCATTCAAAAACTGTGGAAGAATTTTGGTGCTGACAACTGCAAACCTACTCATTCTTTTACTTTTTGCTTTTGTTGAAACAGAAACTTATAAACAGAAACTTTTGTAGCTTTCCACACAACAAACTGCCATGGGAGAGGAGAAGATAAGAGGAAAGTTACCACAGCGAACTCGCAGCATCAGGCTAAAACAGGTCGTTAATATCTACATTGTAAAGTAAATAAACTGTTCTTTGCCAAAGAAGACAACATGAAATCCCTAGTACTACTTGTATCAGCTCCCCAGACAGCAAATCAACCGTTTGTCTGCAGATGTTGAATCAATGTAAAAAGCGGTTTATTTTTTGTCTGAAAACATTTTTCAACAATCCAAAGACTAACTGACGTTAACTTACGTTTAAAAAACGTCCTGGAGACCAACCTATATCAGTGACATTAAACCGTGGTTCATATCTATTGGTATCGTCCAGCCGAGCGATCGCAATCTCTTCTATGTCAGAAACTATTTGGTCTTTATTTTTAAGGGGACACAGCATTTGGAATTCAGCTGTGAAGGAACTGGATGGTTGTTGTTGGAATTTTCAAGGAAATAATTGAATAACCTTAAAATTAATGATAAACGTTGAAAAAAAAAAAACAATACAAAAGGTGTATCAAGAAAAATTCATTTTATTTAAAACAAATCAACAGTTTTTTTTTTCTAAATCTAAACTTTCATATCATTTGGCAAGGCTATCACTCACAACAGTAGCCTAATTCAATAAAAATTTATAATTTATGTTGTGGAACCGCAGTTTTTGTCCAATAGAACTCTAAATTATAGATTTTTATTGAAATACTGCAGTGAGTAATAGCCTAGCCAAATGATATGAAAGTTTAGACTTTAGAAAATAAACTATTGATTTGTTTTCTTGGTGATTGCTTCTATATTGGTAGATCGCTCATTTGAGAAAGTGTCTTAGTACTAGATCGCTTTTTCCAGTTAGTTTACCCCCTTTTGATTCCATTTTATTTACTAATATTTCAATCCGATGTTCCAACGATTTCTATAAGACAACAAAAGTCAAATGCTTTGGACTTTTATGTCGATCTTGCTTGATTGAATTTTTATATTTGGACTGAAAAAGCTTCTGATAGGTTATTTCTGGCAGTTTCGCATACTTGTAGAGGCTGTGCACCAATGACGCAAGGCCGGTTACTAGAGTTAAAAGAGTGATGTTTCCGCTTGTTGAGGTATTGTTGTCGGTGAATTACGTCACCATCTAAGTGCCGCTACTTCTATAAAAATTTCATGTAACATGATTTCAAACAGTTTTTTGATTTCAAAGTAAATGTTCAATTGAATCATTTGATTCAGTTTTAGACATTAGATGGTTTTGTTAAACTTCCACATAGCACAGGAAATATTTAGCATTTAAATGACCTCAATTAATTAAACAAGGAAGCTTCCATCTAAGTCAATGTTTACAACTCATATTATGTCATTATGCTTAATGAAGCAATTAACTTTGCAGCATGGAGTTAAATTGCCAGTCTGAATTTAAACAAAACCAAATATAAATTGTAGAGAGGTAGTTGGAGAGCGACATTTAAGGCTCCAATTTTCCACCAACTTGTGCCGAGACAACAATTTAACATTGAATTGGTTGAATTTATCATTGATTGAGCGTTGAATCAACGTAAAACACGATTGATTTATTGTCTGGGTACAAAACTGTTGACCAACTCCACCGTACTTAAACACCAAATCAACGTTAGCATACACAACGCTGTGATTCACTCACTTCTGCGTACACAATGGTTTCTGCTTTACGGGCACGGACATTTATTGGCTCTCGCGGTGTCCCAAGATCCGTGCAACCTTGCACAACCATATTCTTACAGACAAAGAAAACTATCAGCATGAAAAGTAAATGCATCATCCAGAAACACAGTTTCTTATGTCTCTGTAATCGTAAATACTGTATATGTAATTTTTATAAAATATGAAAAGAAACGAAGGCAATTATAACTCAATTAGCATTTGTAGATTATCCAATGATTACATTTTGTTCAAATTCATTGCAGTTGAGTCGGTCTATTTTTCTGTGGTCGATCAAAGTTGTCAACAAGTTCTTTGAACTCTGGCTGCATGTTGGACGTAGAAACCCTCAGTAAAGACTGCACGTAAACATCAGTGAGATTGGATCGCAGCTTTGTCTTGTTAATGTTCATGGTCGAAAATGTTTGCTCGCAAATATATGTAGACTCGAACAGAACAAATAGTTTCATGGCCATCTTTCTCAAGTTGGCAAACTTGGACTCATTCAGTGACGCATAAAATTTGTCAATGCCTGTAGATAGGAATATCTCTTTCAGGGTAGAGTCACATTGCAAATTAATAAATTCCAAATGCAGAGCATCCGGCACATTTTCCAAGTCGGTTGTAAAGGGTGATGACAAGATATCAAACTCAGCAGAAAGTTTCTGGAAGTCCGCAAAACGACGACCAAATTCATTGTCTAGTGCAGATAGCATATTGGCGTACTTCTCAATTGTCATTATCTGGGGTGCCATAGTTTCGAGTGTTGGAAAGTGTGTTGTGATGTTCTGATTGAGCTGGCGATAAAACAATTTTAGCTTCACCCTGAATGCCTTCATTGTTGAGTAAATTTCGTGAACAAAAATGCCCTTTCCTTGGCTTGAGACTGAAGGAGATTCTTAGAAGAGATAAAGAAAAAGGATGGAAGGGGCCGTTTATGACGGAACATAATATGCTTGTCACTTGACTAAAAGCCGAAAACAAAAAGTCAAAGAACACAAAGAACTAAAGAATAACTAACAGTCACCATTATTTGACGTAATAAGCAAGTAGTGGGGGATTGTGGCAGAGTGTGGCCGCGGGCCACATTATCATGTAAAGACCGGAAACTGCCTGTGGGCCGCTCAAAATCCCCTCGCGGGCCGTATTTTGCCCGTCCCTGGACTAGACCCATTGAAAAATTTCAAAAGATGTGTATAGGTTGCCTGAAATAAGCAAAATGCCTGGTGGTAAGTGATGCTTCTTAATGCCCTCGCACTTCTCAAAATTATGCCAATATCGAAAAGTTAATTTTCACTTGAGAGCTATCAGTAAGGCATTAGATCAAAGTGTTTTTAGTTAAAATAATGGGTTCAACCGTCAGGATCACGACTTAATAGATCAAAAATAGGTGATTTTGGCAAAAATGGAAATGTTTTAGCTTCTTGAGGCAGGGTATCCCATTATCTGAGAGCAAAATAGTGTTATGTTCTGATTGCTCATGGTCAAAATCATGGAAAACAATGCGAGAAGCTAAACAATATAAAATTTCTGATTTTTGAACTGGTCTACTGTGCATGGACATTTACCAGATGAAAAAATTAGGTAACATTGTCCGTTCAGACACCATTCATACTTTCAGTATCAGAGCAAAAATGAACCTAGGTAGTGATCTATGCGGGTGTGATGTAGAGATATGCATTAGGCCACGTTTCTGGGCTTCATATCTTATTTGCTTAATTTTTAAAACGTAACGAAGCCACTTATGCACGCTTTAATAAAGAATACAAATGGTGTATTTCAAGCGAAGTAGTCTAACTCACACTTAGCCCATATCATAATGGTTACGAAAACAGGAAATTAGCACGTGGTATTAGTGTTTACTACTTAATAAACGCTTTGTTTATTAAACAAAAACAAACGAAACAAAGTTTGTTTTGTACAGACCAAAATTTTTTTCAGCAGCGCAATGATTTAAAATCGATCTTACATTATATTCTTCCAAAGTCTAGGCCTAAGCTACAGCTTTGATGCAATGTATCTGCATCGCACCTTTCTTGCCATACAACCTGGAAAGATAGAAATTCACGGAAAACAATTACGCATCATTTAATCAGATTGACATAAAACAAACATTTTTTAAACATTGCAAACTATCTTCTTCTTGTTGCCTCCGCAGACAAAAGTAGCACGGCAAAGAGCAAAGCGAACACAACCAACTTATTCATTGTTGATAGTTTTGTATTTAACTTAATGACAATATTCGACTTGCCACGAGCTAGGCGTATATAGTTAGAAGCGAGATGTTTGAGGCAAAACTAATTGGTCTGTTCATATCATAAACTTTGATATCTCGCTCAAAAGCAAATCAACAACTGAATGGACATTGGTTGATCAAGAAAAGGGAACTTATTACAGATAGTTGAAATCGTCCACCCCGTTAGCTCAATGGTTATGCGCCCGCCTCAAGACCACGCGGCGCTGGTTCGACTCTCGGAGTGTACGTTTGAGCAACGCATTTCAGGACTGCTCTCCATTCAGTGGAACCTAGTGGATGGAATAATTCCCCGGCAAGATCACTTCAACAATAGAAAAACTTCACTCTGCCAATCTCGGTAACCGGCCCTGAGTCACGAGCCTCTACAAGTATGCAAAACTACCAGGAATAACCTATCAAGGCTTTGTCAGTCGGAGGATAAATATTCAAAACCAACCAACCAAATGCTAACATTGGTCAGTTACTTTGGTTTTACAGTGGTTTGCATCAAATCTTCAGAAAATCCCTAAATTCACCAAACCCACAAAACTACGCAGAATTTACTTAGGATTCAACAATAGCATCGTTGCCAAATGGATTAAATGAAATCAGAGCAACAAAACGATTGACAATCAATTAATTTTCAATAATCCTTTATGAAGTTACCACCTATACTTCTTCTTCACCCATTGCATCGTAGTAAAAATCAAGAGCTATGTGGCGCCCGCGCACTCTCTCTGACGTCACGCTCGTTGGAATCCACTTGATTTGTACAAATAACGCTGACTTTTAGCGCAATCTCGTGTCTCGCTTAGAAATCTAAGGAATTGCATTTTGAGAAATGTAAGCAATGAATTTTTGGAAGAATGCCTAATCGCATTCTGACAAGGGCTTCATGGACTCGTAGATTGGCTGTTATGTTACATTGTATGGTTGTGTAGAGCGCTGGCAATGCTCACAGTAGCACTTTCCCAATCAAGACTAGGATCCTTTTTAAGCAAATATCACCATGATTCCTGACTCACTTTTGTTATTTAGTCTGACTAAGCGGTATTCAGTTTTATTCAGTATTACTCAGATAAATTCTTTACTGCTGAAGTCAAGCTAACCATGTTGGACGACACCGTATTGTTTTGTTCTGGTGGTGGAATCGTTAGTTGTTCTGGTGTTTTCGTTTGGTGTTCTTGTTGGCTTCTGTCGTCCAGCGCTACTCAGTTAAAATAAGTCAATAAACGAATCAATAGTGAAGACCTCATGTCCCGGTCACTACTCGCCATTCAATCACGCACAGGAGTGTCACCGTCCTACTGACGGCTGTGTATGGGCAGGCATGCTAATCAGCAGCGTCCGCTACAAGCTACTTTTGTCGACTTGTGTCTTACATACAAGGACTCTTTGAAGAGTAATTAAAAAGTACAATATTAATTACACAAACTGGGAGGAAGCTGTAGAGGATAGGTTGGATTAGAGATCTGCGCTCATGAAGATGTTGCAACGGTTGAGAAGAGCAAATCTCAAAGGTTAAAAAAAAAATGCAAAAACAGAACGACAATCACACCCACAACAGGCTCTCCCGTAAGATCTTAAGTATCCCAAACGCAACCGAACTTTTAAAGCAAGGATTGGACTCATTAATCATTTAAAAACTCATTGTTAGCGTTTTCATTACAAATTCCATCATCCTTGAAGACGAGGGACAGCCATCACAACATTAGCAATATATCTTGTACGGCAATACCTTATATGGCAATACACTTTGTCGTCACCGAAACAGCTCTGAATTCTTCGCCAAAATTTATAAAGCATTGCTGATATATTAATCTTCTAGATCAGTCCTTTTCAACCTTTCTTTTTTCAACCTTTCTAATATGCACTCATGCAAATTAAGATTGACGTAACAGTTAACGCGCTTTTTGGGCATTCTGGCATTTGTAAGTTTTGGTCATTCGACAATCTCCCGACTATAAATTGAAAATTAAAAATCTCTAAGTTAGCCCCCAAGAAAAACTAAAGCAGCAATTGCAACTACAATAGATGAAAAAACTCTCATCACAGTCTTTAACGCAGCACCAAACCGCCGTTTTGAAAAATGGTATAAACTACACCGTAGTTTCTTGCAAAATTCCAACCGTAGATTTTATATGCAGCGCCGAACCGAAGTTATGAATAAAGGTACACCCAAACACAGGGTGGTGTGAGCACCATCTCGCCCTTCCCCCGGTCCCCGAAATCCACTAGTGGGCTTCTATGTTTAGTGATTGCACTTAAAAATTGGACCAGAATGCGTTTAGGGCGGCACACTCTTTCAATGTGGGGAAAAGCCCCGTGCTGATTAATTGCTAATAACGGGAGCTATGAAAATCACAGAGCCAAAATTTTTTACAAGATAATAACCATAGGTAGTGTGCGTATAGAAATAAAACTTTTAACCAACAAATTTATTGAAATAAAGTGTTTGAGATGAAAATACATCAGAAAGTCGGTTTTTATTCTGAATTCCCGAAAATACTGTAGCTTTCAAATTAAAATTTTTGAATTATAACATGGAGTAATGCTAAACTAAACAAAAAATTACTTTTGCTCATAAATATAAGGTAGTTTTGGGCGTTTTTACATGTCAATGTAATTGCACTAAGATTTATATTGCACTAACATTAACAAATAGCCTACATAACTAGCATTGCACAAAATGTCTAGCCACCTGAGACGCAATGTTTATTGTGAAGGGCGTGAAGGTAGAAAAATGACCAGTTAAGGTTTAGAAAGTTCGCAAAAAATAAAAATTAGAAGTCAACAAATTTCACATTTCTAGCATATTTCCTTCTGAAAAATATTTCACTACTAGAGTGGGGCGTCCTCATAAAATCCGTGTCGCTACAGATAGGGTTAAGATATTATAGAATAAAATAGTTGATAGACCATGCCAACAATGCAAAAGGGAATCTAAAAAAAGTTGGGAAAGTACCAGAGTTTTAACAAAGTAAAATTTATAACATAAATGAACAATGCAATGTAAAATTAATGTCCGAATAAATAAAACGAAAGAGGGTGTGAGGGCTTGCTCTCCAGAAAACTTTGACAATTACAATCTTGTTTTGGTGACTTTTAAGGCATTTTTAGAAGCAATATTTTTTTTTATCGAGATGTAAACTTTGTATGCAACCAAATTCATCAAATTAAAATTGGATTGGGATAGACGTTTTGTTTAAAATTTACGTTAGCACACCATTTCAATTTTTTTTTTTTTTTTTATAACCACAAAAGGATTTTAATAATTTATTTCTCGAAAGTTTGTATAGTGTGTTGTAGCTTTTCAGCAGGCTAGAATTCGAAACTTTTGCCTGAGGTTTCCCTATCTTCCCAGATAACATTTTCACTTCATAACTTATTTCAATTAGCTTAAAATATAACATGTGCTTTAGGCTATTGAAAAAAAGTGTTTTTTTATTAATTAATCCGGTAAACGAGATTTTTCGCGTTATTTTCAACTTTTCTAGACACACTTTGTGAATGACATGATTTTATTTTCTGTAAACACAAATTTTACAGCAGTAAATTTTAAATTTTCGTAAAAATTATTTCGAGCAGTTTTGTCAGCATTTATATCATCAGACTAATAAAATAATGGCGTAACTCACTTTTTGACGAAATTGAGATATTAGTGTTTTGTAGGTCCCTAAAATGTAGCGCATCTGCCACATAATTTTCTAAGACCTACGTTAACGGGAAAGCGGTATTTTCGTAAAAATGTCAAATGGCCTAACTCAAACGCATGACTTAGGCCATTTTACCAATCTTTTTAATCGTTTTCTGGAAGTAAAGCTTTCCTCCAACAGAGCAGATGGTCAGAAGACGACGATCTAAATTGTATAGAAATAGAGCTTCCACTTTATCACAAGTCAAGGCGATTAATTTAGCACAAAATAATTATGTTTTTTCTATTCTATGTATCGTAATCTTAGCCATTTTCAAGTAACCACCCTACTTAAATCTATCTGTTTTCTCTCTGTTCCTTTGAGAAGCTTGATTTTCCTAGCACTCTGGTAGTGCGACTTATCACCTCACACTGTGATACTGTTCAGATCTTCTCAATGCGCCGTTTCTCGGAGTCTTCTCGCACCCATGGCAGGTTTTTGTAGCAAGTCATTGTTGGATACGGTACCTAATTAATTCTCAGCTTAATATCACACTTAGCGACTTCATAAGCTCGTTGCTGAGTTCTTCGCCATCATTCTTGAGTTTCACAGATGGGAGAAGGATAACATAGGAAAACATAGATTTTAAAACGTTTGAATTGACTTTTATGTGTAGGTAGCTTAAATGTGCCAAAGTGGGAAAAGAAGAGGAAAATCACTTTTTGGCGAAATTTCTCAATGACTTGCCTACTGTAGATTCCCATTACTGTAGAAAGGTCACAATGTACAGAAAGAAGAAATTCTTGTACCCTGGAACTATACCATAACCCAACTTCATCGGCAATACAAAGAGCTTGCTTCTTCTTCTCTCGTTTGACTTGTAGTAGCTTAGATTGGCAATGCCTCATCGTGCAGCCATGATGCGGTAGTTGCGTCCAGTTGTCGAATACCAATGATTTCACTTGGGGGCCGTAAGATGGGACATTCGTGGAGTATGTGTTGCATTGTTTGTTCTGCCGCTCCGCAGACACATATCGGCGTATTATGCAACCCCCACCTAAGCCGATTAGCTTCAGTGCAGCCAACGTCACATCTGATCCTGTTCAATGTGACCCATGCCTTTCTTGAGAGGTCTGCTCCAGGAGGGATGGAGAGTGCTGGTATAACTGAAAACTGGGGAGGGATATGTGGCAGCTCGTTCCATTCCTGGGCCCATATCTCCATGCAGCTGAAGTTCTTATCCACAAGCTAAAGAGCTTGCTGAATCATCAGGAATACTACCATTGAGCACAGCCTTTTTTAGGGAAGTATTTCATAATGAGAACTTCTACATTTTCATCGTCGGCTCCAGCTCGTGTCCGAGCATTGGTTGATCTTCAAATTGAGTTTAGATGGTGATGTCGTATGTGGCTTTGGAGGCCCAGTCTGTGATGGAAAAGACGTGGGCAAAAGGCACTGGGAGACGATCATCATATATCGGCCGCCAATATGTGAAACCAGGCTGGAGGCTTCCAACTCTACCAAGCCTGTCCCCGTTACCCGTGATATCATCGCCATTGGGCTTTGCTTGGTCCAGGTCCAAATTGAAACAATTTAGGCCATTTGCTTGTATGTTTATATACGGTGGTCGTAACTACGCGAGGGCCACGCACACACTCTTGGCCAGCTCCATGTCCACTGCGGCCCAATAACATCGAAACGTGCAGCTTTAGGGGAACTGGTTGCGACGGGCTGCCGGGTGCTCTGTTAATACCACGTAAGGGTCAGTGCGACGTGTGTGTTTCATTCAAATACAGTGTTATTACCAAGAAACAATACGATGATTATATCAAGTTGAAGATTAAAGCTTGAGATGAGAAGACAAAGACAAAGAGTCCGCTAGCACAGTAAAATCCGTATGGACAATGGATTTACAGGCTGTACTTCTGTGTCCTAAAACTAAGGCAAGCAGTAGCCTATTTATGTAGCCTACTATAAAACCAAGCTGCAGGTACACAATTTTACACTATTCAATCTTGAATCAAATGACGCTTATTGCTCTATTTGGAATGAAACAGAAAGTGATTTTTGCTGTGAAGTATTCGCTTTCTTGCAGTTTAATCATTTCGGGTGGGTAATTTGTGGAAGCCCCGGTCTGGAGGAGATAGTTATTTGGAGTGACGGGTGTGGATATCAAAATAGAAACTCTAATGTCTCTAGTGCCTAATGTACCCTTGCATGGAAGCATGGCATCACTATTACTCAGAAGGACCTCGTGGCTGGTCTCACTCAAATGGAGTGCGATAGCATGCACAGTACTATCGAGCGAAAATTGGTAAACAACATTTTTACGACGAGAGATTACGAAATTATCATCCAGAATGCCAAGATCAGACCGCATTCCAACAATGTACAGAGGATGCAACACAGTGATTTTATGACAATCGATGGATGATGCTTGTTGAGTATTAGGCCTGGAAAGAAAGCTGGAGATCTCACGGTTCATGATCTTAGAGGCCGAAATCATGAAAGCAGTGAAAAGGCATTGTACAAGGTCCCATTATGTGAGGCTGCACAATGGGAGGATCTGCCACAGCGGTCAAAAACAAACTTAGACGACACTACATGGATTCCTATTTTTTCAAGTAATCTTCCAATCAAATTGAGGAAATACAATGATCTCGAATCTATGAAACATGTTATGCCAACATCGTGCCACTCCTTTTTTGATAATTTGCCTCATTACTGATAATTTATTCAGCTTGTCTTGCCAACTGTGAACTGTTTTTGGGCGAAATATGCAGTCTAGCATGAACTATAACTTCTATCGTTAGATTGGAGTTGCTATTAGGGATTTTCCTGTTAATTCTAGTCGTATTATCACTGTTATTATGTCACCGTTAAAAAACTCATATTGATAAAGTCAAAATATCAAATGGCCTAAGTCATGTCAGTGCATTCAGAAAATGGCCTAAGTCATGCCAGCCCATTATGGGATGCAAAATGAAACAAATCAAAGTATACATGCTCATTGTACTTGTGTCGACATGCTATTTTCGTTTAACTGTACAATAAATATGATAAAAACAACCGTGTAGACAGTTTTTTTCGATTATCTCAAAACAAGAAAAAATGAGTTACGCCATTATTTTATTAGTATGACGATATATTGCAGAGTGCGAAAATGGTTTCCATGTTCTAAATCTTTTTGTCCAATGTCATTCCAATTTCTGAATAAAAAAAAACATAGATTGCCGTTAATGTTTCAACTAAAAATGTGTTTTTGTTTTATTCCAAAACCCAAGTTGTCTACAATTGGACTTGCTGTGTTGCTAAGAAGTAAGTGTTCTGCACAATATTTGGCGGCATCTAGCGTATGGAATAATGTACAGACCACAACAATTCGATCAATCTCAGTGATAAAAATCATAATGTAGATATTAACAACCTGTCAAAATAAGTAAGCAACGATCATGTTTCTAAAAGCGAAACTCAGTCAATTGCATAGCCTAAGTAACAAAATTTGCATTAATAGCTCAAAGCATCCACAAGTATGTGAAGTTGCTTGTGGGATGAAGTTTTTAAAGAAGCTTTTTCGTCTGATGATGAGCATTCCAAGAACTTATTTTGTTAACTTAAGAGAGTAAATCTGAACTTAACTCTTTTCCTTTCACGTATATTATTGAGGTGAAAGACCAGTGTTACATCATTGTGACGTACAGGCTAGTTACTATCCATGCTTTTGTGACGATTGAACAACTTTTTATGACATCACAGCATTTGATCAACTTTCATCAAGTTTATTGCTTGTTAGATCTAAAGTTTCTAAGTATACAGTTGATAAACTTGTTTGAGGCTTTCACTAACTAAACATTGTTCGAACCATGGCCACCTGGAGATGCGGCCTGATTTGTCACATTTTGCAGATTTTGATTACAGCTACTGCTAGTGCTTGACTGACATTTTTTGAGATGTTTTTACTTTTTGCGGTTTCCTAATGACATAAAACTTTTTTGTTGCCTTGGGGAAGCAGTAACAAATGAGAAAAAATAAGTTGAAAAACGCAAAATCAGACTGTTATTGAAAATTAACAGTCTAACTAAAATCTTCGAAATCAAATTTTCTTTGTTTTTCAACATGTGAGAATGTTAAAACTTATTTTGTCATCTGGGAAAAAGAATAAAGAAAGCGTAAAAATCTAATTTTTAAAAAAAATTATTTAAACGTTCGCCCAAAATTAGAAAAACTTGAAAATTTCTGCAAAATGTGACAAATCAATACGTATCTTTAGGTGGCCATGTTCGAACTTTAAAGCAACGTTAGTCTTTATGAATACACATTTAAAAAAATATTTGAAACAGCGGTTTTAAAACTGTTTCATATTCAGTGAATTATTGTCCGTCAACTTGTAGCCTAATGTCCATCGGTCAAGTTGGATCACATCTAAGGATGTTGAAACGTGAATCATATTCGCACTTGGCACATAGCAAAGGAATGTTTCAGGATAATAATGTACTCGCTGCACTGGCACTGGATGCTTTGTAAGCGCTTAGAGCAGTGGTTTTTTAACCAGTGGTGCACGCACTGCAAATGGATTTGTGACCTGCTGTGATGGGATGTGGGAGTGTTGAATAATTGAGGTCAGTTATAAATTGTCGCATGAAGCCATGTTTGTTTACAAGGCTTTCAGGCAACATTGTAAATTATAGGTGGCTTCTATCTTTATCCATTCTAGGTAAGAGTGCGAGAACTGGTTATAACAAGGAAAAGGGTAAAAAACCACTAACCTTAACCCAAACATGCGATGGATGCGCGAAAGTCGATGAGATCAAGTGTTTCAAATTATTTTGCAACGAAAAGTTTCAAAAATTATCATTGTAGTGATGTAGCGACAGATCGTAAAATGTTACTTTTAAATTTTTAGTTTGATTGTTAGCACAAACATTCAAAAATTTACAGATTGCAACAAGTCTGACCGCATCTTAAAATGCTTTTGATTTATTCATTAACAAGTTGAACAGATGAATATGAAAAACTATTGTTTCACTATTTTTAAACTTACCAAAATCATTTGTTGGTTAATAACCTTCGTCAGCGTCAACAGCATAAATTGGATAACGGGCATCCTCTTCCAACCAATTTCCTGGTGCATCACCTGGGCGGTGGCAGTGACGAAAACATCTGGCTCGTCGTGCGATACAACGCCGATTGTGTCTACGGCACCGAATTTGTCGGCATCGATACAAGCAATACGTTCTGAACAACAAAAGTTCAGTAATTAGGCAATGCCATCATTATACAGCATTTTATCAAAACCATTTGGATTAAAATGCTACAAACCTCATTGCGTAGTTTAGTAGTTAGGCAATGTGGGGTTTAAACAAATTAATAATAAACTAATTTTAGTTAAATGTTACAAACCTTCTTACTACTGTTGCCTCCGCAGACAGAAGTAACACGGCAAAGAGCAAAGCGAACACAATCAACTTATTCATTGTTGATAGTTTTGTATTTAACTTAATGACAATATTCGACTTGCCACGAGTTATATAGTGAGAAGCGGGATGTTCGTGGCAAAGCTAATTTTCCTGTTCCTGTCATGATCATTGATTTCTCGTTCATTAGCTAAACAACAATTGCCCGGACAATTGTTGATAGTTCTGGAGGAAGTATTATAGATTGCAGAAAATTATTTTATCTTGAAGCTCGTTTTAACATATTTCGATATTGATGAAGCATAGATCCTAATGGTGTAAATTTAGGTTTATTTTACATTTGTTTCTGCATTGTAGTTCCTTTTCTCGGCCTGTGTTACCTTGATTGTTTTCTCTGTTTGCACCTCTTGGCTTACACATTGTCAGCAAAACCTAATAAATGCTCCTCTCACCTATATACTGTTACGCTCTGTATTCTATTGAAAGAAAATACTAACAGTTGCCGCATATATCTCTGTGCTAACGTTTATCCATAACAAGTGTTGAGAGTTGTAATGAAATTTTATTGACGTCTTTTTTTGTGAATTCATGTCATTTTCACCCTACAATGGCCTACTGAAACAGTGTAGATTGTACTTTCGACGGCCGCTGGGTAGCAGTAGAGCCTGTCATCACGCCAACCTCTAATGCAGGTGTTCTTAACCGGGGGTAAATTTACCCCTTGGGGGTAAATTTCATCTACCGAGGAGGTAAATTTACTGAATCATAAATTAAGACTTTCAGACAAAATTCGATCTGTGGAATAGAAGAGTTCAAAAAGGAATTTACGCAAATTTTCCAACATTTGATGATTGGAAAGTCAGAAGTCGCAACAAGATTTCTGACCTCGAAGTCGAAATATGCCAGCACCTTGCCGCCTTAAAAAAGAGCTTTGACGGTTACTTCGAAGGTGAAAGTTTTAACAGTAAGCTACTGCTCTTTGGATAACTCATCCCTTTGAAGCCAAGTTAGAAAGTATTGCTGAAGATGATCTTTGCAGAGATGAATTGATTGATCTTCAATGTTCAACAACGCTTTGTTCCAAACTCTTATCGTGCAATGGTGACTGTTCCAAGTTTTGGTGTGGATTAGTCGAAGAGTTTCCTACGCTGACTATAAGCGTGCATTTGAAGTTATTATACCTTTTCCAACTACTTATCTATGTGAAGCAGGGTTCTCTTCATTGTTGACTATTAAAACAAAACATCGATCTCGCTTAGTTCCCAAAGACGACATGCGAGTAGCTCTTTCAACGACTGCTCCAAAACATTATTTTTTACACATGACCCTGTCAAGAACAATCGTGTCTTCGGCAAATAAACAGCTTGTTTTTGATATTTGCCAGGGAAATCCAGACAAAAATAGATGTTTTGCATTTCTTCTCATGGTTGACTAGACACGATGACATCACAAGGGGCCACCAAAACGGTGGGGGTAAATTTTATTTTTTCATTCGGCAAGGGGTAAATGAGATAAAAAAGGTTAAGAACCACTGCTCTAATGAAACAACATTCACTTTAATTCTTGATCGTTAACCTGTGTTCTCCAAAACTCATAGACAAACATCCAGCTGTTTGACACCAAACTGGTCTTAAGTAGCAGAATATATTTCAAAATGTTTACTTCTTATTTCTTTTTAACCTTATTTGTAGCGACACGGGGTTTTATGTGGACGCCCCACTCTATTAGTGAAATATTTCACAGAAGGAAATATGCTAGAAATGTGAAATTTCTTGACTTTTAGTTTTTATTCTTTGTAAATTTACCTGTCACCTCAACTGGTCATTTTTCTACCTTCCTGTCCTTCACAATAAGCATTTCGTCTCAGGTGACTAGACATTTTCGTGCAATGGTTGTTATATATATGTCAACGTTAGTGCAATATAAATGACAGTGCAATTACTTTGAAATGTAGAAACGTTCAAAAATGCCTTATATTAAGGTGCTTTTTAATTGCACTTTTGGTTGTTAAGTTTGGGTTTAAGTGCTCCCCGGCCCTTGTCAACAAATGTCTGGTTGACATACCAATGTATGTCTGGTTTGCGTCACGCAAACAACTAAATTTATACACAACATTCGAAGAAAGATCAAAGGGGGTAGGCGACTTCAGTTGAAAATATTGGTGCACTTTAAACGTTTTATATACAGGATGAATGTCACATGAAAAAATTTTTTTTTTTTTTTTTTTAAGTTTAGCTAGGTTTTTGGCAAATCTTGTTGAATCGTTTCCTAAAAAGGGTATAGTGTACTTGTGAAACGTGCACTGACAATGTCTCGATCGACCAATTTAAAATCATCTCTCGAGGCAGATCTGAATTTCAGACTGAGATCATGAAAGCCTTAAGAATCAAACTTAATAATCCGTCTCTCAACCGGCAGTTATTCGCCTGTGGCTCATCGTTCCTCTTGTGTGAGTTCTAATTGTTTGTCAAATGCCTGTAGTTTACACCTCATGTGATCTGTTTCCCACCGCATAATTCACTTGTAATCATTCCTATGTCACTCGTTCAGTTTGTGTGTTTTTCAGTCTGGAGTGTCGATAGCATACAGTTATAGTTATAATGCAACGTCAAATTTACCTTACAATTTTCATTTTATTTATATTGCAGATATGTAATTTCTGATGAGGACACATGTACGTGTCGAAAACGTTTGAGTTTATTTAAATTATGTTATATTTGTGTATGTAATACATCATGTTAAACCCGCTGAAGTTACTTCGTTTTATTTTTCTATGGTTCAACAAAGCAAACTCTCTGCCAAAGCTTTATCATTCAATAAATTTGTTGAATAAAACCTTGTAAAATATTTTGGTTCTGTGATTTTCATACCTCCAGTTATTAGCGATTAATTGGAACGGGGCTAAGATAACCCGTGACGGGCTTTCCGGGTACAAAAACAGCTCGTATTAAGATAAGGTTAAGTTTGCTATCACTTATAAAAGTATTGAGCATTTTGAAGCAAGAATTTGATCGAAAATACTATTGGCAGTACATGAATTTATTAATTTACAAAGTAATTGCATTTTAAATCATGTTTTTTTTTGTTAAGGTTATGTAACCATTTACAGTAGATGCGCAGCAGCAGATTTTTAACATTCATTCATTTTCTTTGAAAGTGTAGTGTTCTTTATTATTTACACAATTCAATTATTTTTACCTCTTGCAATGTGACACCAACAGTCGCCTAAGTAGCAATAACGCAATATTCTAACGTTTCTGTCTTGTCTCACAGACTAATGTGATAATCTTTTGCCCTCTAATAGATCATTATTGTGCAAAGTTCAAACTTTAAGATGGGGTCACTATGGTTTTTTATGACCTCATATTGATGCCATCGTCACAAAGAAATCTGAGGTCTCTTTCTGTCAGACTAGACCCATCGAGAAATTTCAAAATATGTGTTTCGGTCGCCTGAAATAAGCAAAATGCTTTTTACCACTGGTGGCGCTAAGTGCTGTTTCTTAATGCCCCCACACTTCCCAAAATTATGCCAAATATTCAAAAGTTAATTTTTACTTGAGAGTTATCAGTAATTAGGCATTAGTTGAAAGTGCTTTCAGTTGAAATAAAGGGTTCAACTGTCAGGATCATAACTTAACAGATCAAAAATGGAAATGTTTAGACTTCTTGAGGCAGGAAATCGCATCATTTGAGAGCAAAATGGTTTGCATTTTCGAATTACTCATAGTCAGATTCATGGAAAACAATGCGAGAAAATAAAAAATTTGAAAATTTCTGATTTTTAAACTGATCTACTGTGCATGCACAATTACCAGATGAAGAAATTAAATAACATTGTCCGTTCATACACCATTTATACTTTCAGTATCAGAGCAAAAATAAACCTAGGTAGTGATCCAGGCGGGTGTGATGTTGGGCCACGTTTCTGAACTTCATATCTTATTTGCTTGATTTGTGAAATGTAACGAAGCCACTTATGCACGCTTTAATAAAGAATACAAATGGCAAATTTCAAGTGAAGTAGCCTAACTCACACTTAGCCCACATCATAATGGTTACGAAAACAGGAAATTAGCACGTAGTATTAGTGTTTACTACTTAATAATCCCTTTGTTTATTAAACAATAACAAACGAAACAAAGTTTGTTTTGTACAGACCAAAATTTTTTCGCCAACACAAGGATTTAAAATCCATCTTGCATTACAATTATATTCTTCCAAAGTCCAGGCCTGAGCTACAGCTTTGTGCAATGCATCGCACCTTTCCTTTGTTGGTATGATTGTAACAGTGACCAATGACAAATAAAATAATAATGTGAAAAATCACATGGGGAGAATTACAAAAAATGGAAACGCAATAAGATGGTTCTGCAACATCCAGTAGCGTTGATATGGGGGTCCAATGGGTATTTTTTACTCAGGTCCAAGTTGATTTTAGAGGCCAGTAACTTTTCCAAGTGACCTGGGAACTTAAACTACCACAGCATATTGTTTCGATATAATGAGTTTTTATAGACTTGTCTTGATTTAAGGTCCGAAGATCTCATTGTTACCGGTATCAACGGCCCTGGCAACAACAGGCCACCAGAGATCCAGTACACCAGCTCTGGCACTTTATATGCCAACCTGGCTTGCCAAAGGCAGAGGATGTCCTACCACTCAATTAACCGTCTCCGTTGGTTTGGACGTGAGAGGAGAGCAACGCATGGATTAATCATTGCCGAGATGTACTAGTTCTTAGCACGAAGGCCCAATGATAGAATCAAGGTTCAAATTTTAGTTCATGTATAAAGTTAATTTTTCGCTAATGTGTGTAAAGAGGTAGTTAAGTTGGTTACAAATTTGTTCAGGATTTCCGTATGAGTTGGTTTTGTACGATAAGTTCATTGAAAAGAGCTTTTTTTTTCAAGAATTTGGATTACAGATTTTTTTTGTCTTTGATGAATCGTGTTTTGTTCTTTGAAGTTCTGCTTTATAATATTTGTTTGAAGTGCTGCTTTATAATATTCGTTTGAATTCCTGTTTTATAATATTTGTTTGAAGTGCTGCTTTATAATATTCGTTTGAAGTGCTGCTTTATAATATTTGTTTGAACTGCTGCTTTATAATATTCGTTTGAAGTGCTGCTTTATAATATTTGTTTGAAGTGCTGCTTTATAATATTTGTTTGAAGTGCTGCTTTATAATATTTGTTTGAAGTGCTGCTTTATAATATTCGTTTGAATTGCTGTTTTATAATATTTGTTTGAAGTGCTGCTTTATAATATTTGTTTGAAGTGCTGCTTTATAATATTTGTTTGAAGTGCTGCTTTATAATATTTGTTTGAAGTGCTGCTTTATAATATTTGTTTGAAGTGCTGCTTTATAATATTTGTTTGAAGTGCTGCTTTATAATATTTGTTTGAAGTGCTGCTTTATAATATTTGTTTGAAGTGCTGCTTTACAATATTTGTTTGAAGTGCTGCTTTATAATATTTGTTTGAAGTGCTGCTTTATAATATTTGTTTGAAGTGCTGCTTTATAATATTTGTTTGAAGTGCTGCTTTATAATATTTGTTTGAAGTGCTGTTTTATAATATTTGTTTGAAGTGCTGCTTTATAATATTTGTTTGAAGTGCTGCTTTATAATATTTGTTTGAAGTGCTGCTTTATAATATTTGTTTGAAGTGCTGCTTTATAATATTTGTTTGAAGTGCTGTTTTATAATATTTGTTTGAAGTGCTGCTTTATAATATTTGTTTGAAGTGCTGCTTTATAATATTTGTTTAAAGTGCTGCTTTATAATATTTCATTGAAGTGCTGCTTTATAATATTTGTTTGAAGTGCTGCTTTATAATATTTCATTGAAGTGCTGCTTTATAAAATATAATAATATTAGGACCCGGAATGGTTTCATGGAAGCTTGGAACTAAGAAAACACGAGTATTCTTTAGTGTTAATTTGTTTAGATTTAGGCCTATGTTGTTTCGAAGCTCCAGGCTCCAAATTATCATCTCAAAGGATCTGATGGTGAGAGGCACAGTTTGGGTCCTTTAAACTACGTCGACGTATTATCCACAGCAATTCCAACCTTGTTCATTTAACTGCCATCATCCTGATATGATAACGCTGCCCATGTATACATCTCAATCAACCATCCAAGTAGGTGTTCTTTCAGCTTTCTAGTGTGGTCAGGGAACGCCGTGAAGGTGGGGTAGTAAAAAGATTGACCCTCGGCCCCAGCAGCTAAAATGGCAAATAAAAAATTATAAATGATCGATAGCTTGCTTGCAGCCGGCATTGATGTCTACAGATGACAGCATACTTTGCGACTTCATGGCTTTAGCACCACCTTTCATAGCTTTCATCTCAATTCAATAAAGTTGAAATGCTGTTTGCTACCAATTAGTCGCTCCAACTTCATCTTTCACAGAAAGGATTGGTGGTTTCAAGTATTACTTGTTTTCAATTCAAAATCAAAACAATTCAAAGTAGTTTTTATTCAAAAAACAAATATAGTAATGCGCCCCTCAAAGAAGTCTTACGTTGGCCACTGCCCTTGTCTTTACCAAATTAAGATTAATGTTTATTTGCAATATTGTTTTGTTTGCTTTTGAATCTGTCTTGCAGTAGACACATCAGGTATAACCATTGCAAACATATTGTCACAATAGTTACATAAAAATGAAAAGTAAATATCAGATTTGTCTGGTACAGTGGTGTCAGTGATAAAGAAAAATATGTCAGAGTATGAAATGTCAGAGTGCTAGCTAAGTTGTATGATAAGATTAGCCTGATTAAAGTATGCAACGCAATAAAAGCATACAAATGACGTGTTTCAAGTCAATTACAGTAACCTGCACTTGACGCCGTGATGGTTACGGAAACAGGAAATCAGCACACGCTCGAAGAAGCACACGCTAAAAGTTTTTACCACTTAAAAAGTCCGTCTTTGAAACAGAAACATCCGCAATGAAAGGTTGTTTTGTACAGACGGAAACTTTCTTTGCCACGATGCTGTTTTGAAATCAATTTTGTGTCATAGTTTTCGAATGTTTTATTGTGTCGGTGTGACATTTGACCCTAAACTTTGAAACTGCATGTTTTGGCAGCCAATTTTAGCACGAATTGACAGAGATACCCACTAGTGTTTCGCCCATAAGGCTGGGCTCATCAGTACCGCACCGCCAGGTTACAGCACTTTTGACTCGCGAATCAGTCTTTAATTATCGCTCTGCATTTCACTAGTGTCTTGTCCAAGTTTCAGCTTGCTTCAATGGGAGGAAGACAAGGGGAGGAAGACAAGTACCTTCACGTGGTCCCCCCCGTCAGTAACATACGAAATTATACAAAATACGTATGCGAAACGAAACTTGTCAAACAAGAGCTAATGAGACTGTTCAGTGCAGGGTGGGTAGGGAAATGCCCTTTTCAGGGCACGGCAGTGCTCGAACTGTCGAAAAGTACCGACGACCCACCGTACTGCAGCTGAACACCGAGGGCATCACGGCCAGCAAGCTCAACATCATCGAGCACCTGGCCACCAAGCATCAAGCCCTCATCATCCTCCTCCAGGAGACTCACTGTACATCTGTGGACAAGTTGGTAATAACCAACTTCACACTCGCAGGCGCAACCTGCAGCAGGAAACACGGCCTCGCCACGTTTGTCCATGACCGGCTGAGCTGGTCCTTGGTTGACCAATCCCAAGCTCAATCGGAGATCGAGTGGCTTTGTGTAGATGTAGCAGGCTACAACATCGTCAATGTCTACAAGCCTCCACCTTCGCGGATAACATCAACAGCCATCCCAGTGTTCCCCCACCCCAGCCTCTACGCTGGCGATTTTAACTGCCACCACACTGACTGGGGCTACAACTCCATCAACAACGACGGAGAAAGTCTGGCCGCTTGGGCAACCAACAACAACCTCGCCCTCTTATACGATCCTAAGGGCGTACCGAGCTTCCACTCCGGTCGTTGGAACACTGGCACGAACCCAGACCTGGCTTTCGCAAGTGATGACCCCGATGATCGCCAGCCGGACAGACGTGTGCTAGAGAAGTTCCCAAGGTCTCAACACCGACCCTCGCTAATCACGGCCCCCTTGCTTGCCACACCTATTCCGAGCAAGCCTGTCAAGCGATGGAACTTCAGAAAGGCCGATTGGGAATACTACAGCTTACTCACAAACGAAGCTACGCAGTACCTCCCATCCCCACACACCATCAAAGTGGATGAAGCCTACCAGGACTTCTGTGATGCAATCATATCTGCGGAAAAAGACTCCATCCCGCGAGGTCGACGGAAAAACTACATACCTTGCTGGGATGTGGAGTGCGACAGGCTCTACCGCGACTTCCTCCGTTCCCCCCAGGGCACCGCCACCACCAACTCAGCAACAGCCCTGCTGGCAAGATTGGATTCAAAGAGGAAGAAGCGCTGGACAGAAGCCATAGACTCAATCGACTTCACGCACTCCAGCCGCACAGCATGGAGTACACTCAACAACCTCACTGGCAGATCACGTGCCTCTCGTCGCCAATGCCCCATTTCAGCAAATGCCATCGCCTCACAACTTGTGAAAAATGGAGTGCACAGAACGAGAGACCGTGAATCAGACAAGTCCGTTCTCAAGGAAATGACGGACCTCTGGAAGGTCCCAACACCTGTCGAGGGCAACATCTCTGGTGAGTTTACCCCAGAAGAATTTGCCTCCGCCCTCCAGCACCTAAAGCCAGGCAAATCCCCGGGCCTTGACCACCTATGCCCGGAACTAATACTCCAAGCTGCCCCCTCTATGAGGTCCTGGTTAAAAGACTTCCTTTCCTGCTGCTTGCGTCACCTGCGCATCCCAAGAATCTGGAGAAGAGCCCTAGTGGTTGCAGTCCCAAAGCCGAAGAAGCCCCCAGGGGATCCGAAGAGCTACCGTCCCATCTCTCTGCTCTGTATCCCCTTCAAGATACTCGAAAGACTTATCTACGCCCGTGTCGAACCGATAATAGATCCTCAGCTCCTTCGGGAACAAGCCGGCTTTCGCCACGGTAGATCAACTGTAGACCAGGTCACCCTGATGACCCAAGACATCGAGGACAGCTTCTCGGCAAAAAAGAAGGCTGGCGCCGTGTTTGTCGATCTCACGGCTGCCTACGACACTGTATGGCACAGCGGCCTTACCTGCAAACTACTTCGTCTCCTTCCTGACAGGCACATGGTCCATATGATTATGGAACTTGTGCAAAACCGCAGCTTTACTCTTTCCACCGGTAGCGGCCGACGAAGTAGACTACGTCGACTCAGGAACGGCGTCCCACAGGGCTCTGTCCTGGCTCCCCTCCTCTTTAACACTTACATCTATGACCTGCCTGACACCATCTCCAGGAAGTATGCTTACGCAGACGATCTGGCTCTCCTGCATCCAGCCGGAGACTGGCAGTCAATGGAGAGGAACCTAAGCCAGGACATGTCAACTATATCAACATATCTCCAGAAATGGAAGCTACAGCTCAGCAAGGCAAAGACAGTGTCGGCGGCCTTCCATCTAAACAACAAGGAAGCAAAACGTGAGATCAACATTACCACCGATGACGAACACCTCCCCTACTGCGCCGAACCCACCTACCTCGGCGTAACCCTGGACAGGTCACTCACGTACCGACGACACCTGGAGTCACTGCGCAAAAAACTATCGGCGCGCGTTGCACTTTTGAGGCGGCTGGCGGGTTCCGGCTGGGGAGCTGATGCGAAAACCCTTCGCACAGCTACCTTGGCCCTCGTCCATTCTACCGCTGAGTACTGCGCACCAGTGTGGTGCCGCAGCTCTCACACCCGCCACATTGACACCGCCATCAATGACGCACTACGCACTGTGACTGGATGCCTGCGTCCCACTCCAACGGACTGCCTTCCCATCCTTGCAGGCATCCAACCTGCTGAGCTTCGCCGTAAAGGAGCCATGATTTCCCTTGCTCGTCGCGCACTGGACCCCGACCACCTCCTCCACAGTGCACTCCAGCGCCTACCTGGAGGACAGCAGCGACTGAAATCAAGACGCCCATTTGTGCCCGCCGCACAACAGCTTCTGAACAACGTTGAAGATCTTGGAATAAGTGCGGCACACTGGACGAACTACACATGGAACATGGAGTGGCAAAACAACACCTCCCGACTCCATGATTTCCTACCCGACGTCGATCCCCACCCTCCGGGAATGTCCCTCGCAAGACTTGCGTGGGTCCGGCTTAACCGCCTACGAACCGGCGTCGGTCGCTTTCGTTCAGACATGTGCAGATGGGGCCTGGCTCCCTCACCGGGATGCGAGTGTGGCGCCACAGACCAGACAGTAGATCATGTCGTCCATGACTGCCCAATCCATCAACCACCACATGGAACGCTTGGACTGAAGACCCTGGATGACGAGACTGTAGAGTGGCTGATGACATCATGCCCAAACATATAGTCCCGAAGAACAGCTCATACGACGAAGAAGAAGCTTGCTTCAATTTCCACAGTTTTTTTGGACAACTCGCATTTGAACATGATCAACTTGGCTTAATTCCAGGGGGTTTGAACTGCTGACACAGGGCCAGTTACCGAAATTGACAGAGTGAAGTTTCCTATTATTGAATGTTTTGTTGTTTGTAAAATATTCTATCCACTAGGTGCCGCTACAACGGAATCCATTTCTCAAGCGCACACTTTAAAGGCACTGCTTGATCGTGGTTTTTTTGTTCGTGTAGTCAACTTGAGTTAGCAGCAGTAAGCTTTGATGTTGTTGATGATTTTGAGTTGAAAAAGTTTTCACAGCATTTTTTTTAATTCCGATGGACATTTTATCGTTTAATAACTTTCATCTGCAGGCGTTAAATCAATGTAGAAATAACTGATGCTCTTATTAAGATAGGGTTAAGTTTGCTATCACTTATAAGAGTATTGAGCATTTTGAAGCAAGAATTTGATCGAAAATACTATTGGCAGTATAGGAATTTATTAATTTACAAAATAATTGCATTTTAAATCATGTTTTTTTTTTGTTAAGTTTATGTATCCATTTACAGTAGATGCGCAGCAGCAGGTTTATAACATTCATTCATTTTCTTTGAAAGTGTAGTATTCTTTATTATTTACACAATTCAATTTTTTTTAACTCTTGCGATTTGACACAAACAGTAGCCTAAGTAGCAATAACGCAATATAGTAACTTTTCTGTCTTGTCTCACAGACTAATGTGCTAATCTTTTGCCCTCTGATAGACCATTATTGTGTAAAGTTCAAATTTTAAGATGACATCACTATGGCTTTTTATGACCTCATATTGATGCCATCGTCACAAATAAATCTGAGGTCTTTTTCTGTCAGACTAGACCCATCGAGAAATTTCAAAATATGTGTATAGGTTGCCTGAAATAAGCAAAATGCCATTTTATCACTGGTGGCGCTAAGTGCTGCTTCTTAATGCCCCCACAATTCCCAAAATGATGTTAAATATTCAAAAGTTAATTTTTACTTGAGAGTTATCAGTAAGGCATTAGTTGAAAGTGCTTTCAGTTGAAATAAAGGGTTCAACTGTCAGGATCATGGCTTAACAGATCAAAAATGGAAATGTTTAGACTTCTTAGGCAGGAAATCGCATCATTAGAGAGCAAAATGGTTGCCATTTTCGAATTTATCATGGTCAAAATCATGGAAAACAATGCGAGAAGCTAAATAATTTGAAAATTTCTGATTTTTAAACTGATCTACTGTGCATGGACAATTACCAGATGAACAAATTGAATAACATTGTCCGTTAAGACACTATTTATATTTTCAGTATCAGAGCAAAAATAAACCTAGGTAGTGATCTTTGCGGGTGTGATGTTGGGCCACGTTTCTGAGCTTCATATCTTATTTGCTTGATTTTTGAAATGTAACGAAGCCACTTATGCACGCTTTAATACAGAATACAAATGGCGAATTTGAAGTGAAGTAGCCTAACTCACACTTAGCCCACATCATAATGGTTACGAAAACAGGAAATTAGCACGTAGTATTAGTGTTTACCACTTAATAATCCCTTTGTTTATTAAACAATAACAAACGAAACAAAAATTTGTTTTGTACAGACCAAAATTTTTTCGCCAAAACAAGGATTTAAAATCCATCTTGCATTACAATTATATTCTTCAAAAGTCTAGACTCGAGCTGCAGCTTAGGTGCAGTGTACCTGTGCCGCACCTTTCCTTGGTTGGTGTACTTGTAGCAGCGGCATATGGCAATAAAAATAATAATGTGAAAAATCATTTTGGGAGAATTACAAGAAATGGAAACGCAAAGATCCATCTGCAACATCCAGTAGCGTTGATATAGGGGTCCAGGGGGTATTTTTTACCTAAGCCCAAGTTGATTTTAGAGGCCAGTAACTTTTCCAAGGGGCCCGAGAACTTGAACTACCACAGCATATTGTTCGATATAATGAGTTTTGTAGACTTGTCTTGATTTAGGGTCCGAGGATCTTATTGTTACCGGCCCAAATTATCCTATCAACGGCCCTGGCAACAACAGGCCATAAGAGATCCAATACACCAGCTCTGGCACTCTACCTGCCAACCTGACTTGCCAAAGATTGAGGATGTCTTACGATCCAAATAACCGTCTCCGTTGGTTTGGACGTTCAGTTCAGTTCAGTTGTTTTTATTTCTGACCATCATATCAAAACAATACACGTCAACATAGCAAAGGTCGAGAAAAGGGTAGAAGCGACAAAACGCGAATGTTAAAACGTGCTTGAGACCGAAGTAAGTTATTGAGTTGAAAGAAATTTGGCACGGTTGCAACACCTTCAGAAAAATTTAAAATATAAAGGGGAAATAAAAATAGAAAAAGTTACAAAAAAAAAACAAAACAAATAAACAACATATATTTAGGCTATAGCTTTATTAGCCTACATAGCTTTAGCTGATATATTTAAGATTTGTATGGACAGTTCCTATGAAGATCGGCCATGGTGCGTTATCAAGAGTGCTGATGATCGTAAGGGGAACACGTCTTGATGCGTTTAGCTCATAGAAAAGAAGAGCAAGGCAGGCAAAGAAAACCCCATAAAGAAATCCTACCACGGGCAAAGCCATTTCAAGCGCAACGCACCATAGGCCTTGCACGACTCACAAAATAGATAGGCTATAACCTGACGACATGAAAACAATGACAAAAATAAATAAAACAAACTAGCAAAAACAATATCATCATCTTGCGGAAATTTAACTATACCCAGGGAAGTTATAGCTTGAAGATATCAAGCGTGCTTTGATAAAAGTTGCGTTGATAAATCAATAATTTTAGATCCTAGTCAGCTAAACTCGTCACCTCCACACTGATCCAACGTTAGCAAACGTTGAATTAATGCAAAAACGACAGGCATCGCCAGCTGGGATGTAGTAGTGGCATGTCACAGTAATATGATAAATTTGGGTTACCATATGTTTTACACGTTAAACCACAACAAAAGTAAAAAAAAAAAATCCAATTTGGCATGTTAGAAAAATAGATAAACAAACAGACAATAGCATGACGATCCAGTCCAAGATATTGATATAAAACAACTGGTTGGAGCACATGGCCACCGCTTCACCGAAAGGTGGCGATTGGTCGAAGAGGATGGAAAAACTTCTGCAGACTCTGTAGAACTTCTGTGGACAAAAAAAAAAACACAAGAACCAGAAGGCCAGTAGGAGTACTTACAACCTTACTATTTTGCTAATAAATCTACACACATTGGCCTATCATTTCTGGGCAAAAAAATATTAGTAAGTTTGGTGTATGTTATACTTAGATAGGATTATTTCAAGGAAGATTTAGCTTGTTCATTTTTGATTTAAAGCCTTTTACAGTTTTGCATTCATTTCTTATAGTAGGGGGAAGCTCTTATAGTAGGGGGACGTGTTGAGAGGAGAGCAACGGATGGATTAACAATTGCCGAGATGTGCTAGTTCTTAGCACGAAGACCCAATAAATGAATCAAAGTTCAACTTTTACTTCATGTAAAAAGTTAATTTTTTCTGTAATGTGTGTAAAGAGGTAGTTCAGTTGGTTACAAATTTGTTCAGGATTTCCATATGAATTGTTTTCTACAATAAGTTCATTAAAAAGAGCATTTATTTTAGTTTTTTTTAAGAATTTGAATTACATTTCCCTGTTTTTGATGAATCGTGTTTTTGTTCTTTGAAGCACTGCTTTCAAATATTTGGTGCATGTACGATAAATAACAATTATTATTTTCTTGGCTTCGTTTTTGGGAAAACTGCGACAAAACTTCCATAAGTGAGTAAATAATGCAAAAACAACAAACTTTTTATGACAAAATACTGCTACATTTTTTAATAATACCGGAAAAAATTACGGGAGTGTCCCTCAAGTTGGATTCCAACAAGAGCTTCAGCTTCAGGGCATATATTTTTTGAATGAAACAAATTGTTTTATGAAGCGTCTTTCAACATTAAATATAATATCATGAAAACGTTGTAATAGTATAAAAAAATTTTTTGGGTGGGGGCAAGACATTTTTTAGGGAGGTGATTGCTCTCCCAACACACCCCATGGCGACGTCCTTGTCATATAGACAAAAGCGTTCACAGGGAGACCAGAGGATGGATACCGGCGGTTACAAAATAATTATAGGACGCGGAATGTTTTCAGGGAACCGCTGAACTAAGAAAACACGGATATTTTTTAGTGTTAGTTTGTTTAGAGGTTGGCCTAGCTTCAGGCTCCAAATTATCATCTCAAAGGATCTGATGGTGAAAGGCACAGTTTGGGTTTTTTAAATTGCGTCGACGTATTATCCACAACAACTCCGACCTTGTTCATTTAACTGCCATCGTCCTGATATGATAACGCTTCCCATGATAACGCTACCCATCCACCTCAATCAACTATCCAAGTAGGTGATACCGAAATTGACTTCAAAGCACCCGTTTGTTCAAGCTGAGATCCAACTGCTAAGATCACCCATCAGGCTTCGTTTTAATAGAACATTTTTTCCAGCTTTCCGGTGTAGACAGGCAATGTCGTGATGATGGCGTATGAGTGAAGGTGGGGTAGTAAAAAGATTGACCCTCGGCCCCAGCAGCTAAAATTGCAAATAAAAAATTATAAATGATCGATAGCTTGCTTGCAGCCGGCATTGATGTCTATAGGTGACAGTACACTTTGCGACTTCATGGCTTTTGCACCACCTTTCATAGCTTTCATCTCAATTCGATAAAGTTGAAATGCTGTTTGCTACCAATTAGTCGCTCCAACTTCATCATTCACAGAAAAGATTGGTGGTTTCAAGTATTACTTGTTTTCAATGCAAAATCAAAACAATTCAAAGTTTATTCAAAAAACAAATATAGTAATGCGCCCCTCAAAGAATTCTTACGTTGGCCACTGCTCTTGTCTTTACCAAATCAAGATTAATGTTTATTTGCAATATTGTTTTGTTTGCTTTTGAAAGTGTCTTGCAGTACACACATCAGGTAAAGCCATTGCAAACATATTGTCAAAATAATTAAAAAAGAAAACTAAATGTCAGAGTTGTCTGCTTGCTAAGTTGTATGATAAGATTAGCCTGATTAAAGTATGCACGCCATAAAAGCATACAAATGGCGTGTTTCAAGTCATTTACGGTAACCTACACTTAACGTCGCGATGGTTACGGAATGAGGAAATCAGCACACGCTAAAAGCTTTTACCACTTAAAAAGTCCGTCTTTGAAACAGAAACATCCGCAACGAAAGTTTGTTTTGTACAGACGGAAACTTTCTTTGCCGCGACGCTGTTTTGAAATCAATTTTGTGTCATAGTTTTCGAATATTTTATTGCGTCTGTGTGACATTTGACCCTAAACTTTAAAACTGCATGTTTTTGGCAGCCAATTTTAGCACGAATTGACAGAGATACCCACTGGTGTTTCGCCCATAAGGCTAGGCTCATCAGTACCGCACCACCAGGCTACAGTACTTTCGACTCGCAAACCAGTTTTCAATTATCGCTCTGCATTTCACTGGCGTCTTGTCTAAGCTTTAGCTTGCTTCAATTTCCATCGTTTTTTGGGACAACTCGTTTAAATTTGAACATGATCAACTTGGCTTGATTGGTTAGTTTCAGCCTGATAAAACCTTTAAAAAGTGATTCTTGGGGTTTGAACTGCTGATACAGGACCGGTTACCGAGACTGATACAGTGAAGTTTCCGATTGTCAAAATCTTGTTGTTTGTAAAATATTATATCCACTAGATGCCGCTACAACGGAATGCATTTCTCAAGCGCACACTTAACCCTATCTTGATACGAGCTGTTTTCGTACGCGGAAAGCACGACACGGGCTATCTTAGCCCCGTGCTAATTAATCGCTAATAATGGGAGCTATGAAAATCACAGAACCAAACTATTTTACAAGATAATAGCCATGTGCATTGTGAAAATAATTCAATAGCTTTTTTTCCCTGGTCTGAACCTTAAAACATTTCACCAGGCTAACACTCACAATAGTATTTCAATAAGATTTAATTTATGTTATGGAACCGGTTTTCTTCCATTAGGAATCGTCAGCATAACTGAGTCGAAATAAAAATTAGCCTACATCAATAGATGTCAGCACAACTGAGTCGAAATAAGAATTAACCTACAATATCAATAGATGTCAGCACAACTGGACCAAAAACAAACGAAAAATTACAAATTAATTAAATAAATAAAAATGTTCATGACCTCCAATCCTCCATATTCATTTCTTTATTTCTGCCTTTTCTTTTCTTCATAGTTTTAGCAAAACGCAACTTTCGAATATTATAATTTCAATTTGATCTAGCTTGAGCAAGTATAATGGCAAACACTTGAAAATTCAAATAAAATTTACTAAGCAGAGGATTATAGAAATACTATGTCGGTGAAATCTAGAATAAACGCTTTTATTACATCATCATGCTAAACTTGCAATTGTGCAAAAATTTAAAGCAATCAACGCGGCAGAATAGGTGACAAGGTTTGGAAAAACTAGAAAAACCATATCTATGATCAAAAATGGGAAAAACCAACTGAAAAAGGTGATCTGGTACTATGACACTTCCTCAAATGGGCGATCTACCTAATACAGAAAGCAATATCACTAAGAAAATAAATCAATAGCTTTTATCCTTGGTCTGAACCTTAAAACATTTCACCAGGCTAACACTCACAATAGTATTTCAATAAGATTTAATTTATGTTATGGAACCGGTTTTCTTCCATTAGGAATCGTCAGCATAACTGAGTCGAAATAAAAATTAGCCTACATCAATAGATGTCAGCACAACTGAGTCGAAATAAGAATTAGCCTACAATATCAATAGATGTCAGCACAACTGGACCAAAAACAAACGAAAAATTACAAATTAATTAAATAAAAAAAAATGTTCATGACCTTTGGTCCAGATTTTTTTCATGAATTTTGGTCCAGTTGTGCTGACATCTATTGATGTAGGCTAATTTTTATTTCGACTCAGTTATGCTGACGATTCCTAATGGAAGAAAACCGGTTCCATAACATAAATTAAATCTTATTGAAATACTATTGTGAGTGTTAGCCTGGTGAAATGTTTTAAGGTTCAGACCAAGGAAAAAAAGCTATTGATTTATTTTCTTAGTGATATTGCTTTCTGTATTAGGTAGATAGCCCATTTGAGGAAGTGTCATAGTACCAGATCACCTTTTTCAGTTGGTTTTTCCCATTTTTGATCATAGATATGGTTTTTCTAGTTTTTCCAAACCTTGTCACCTATTCTGCCGCGTTGATTGCTTTAAATTTTTGCACAATTGCAAGTTTAGCATGATGATGAAATAGAAGCGTTTATTCTAGATTTCACCGACATTCCAGGTAGCAATAGTCGGCGTGCAGCTGGCGTCATCAGGGCGGCGAGCGCTCACATTGGCGACATCAAAAATCGTTAGCTGTAGGACAGCGCCTCACTGGCGAATATCGTCATGATTTTTTTTCTTTGAAGTCATGACGATATTGGCCAATCAGGCGCTGTCCTACAGCTAACGATTTTCGATGTCGCCAATGTGAGCGTTTTCTGCTAGCTCTGCGCCGTCGACTTTCGAGCGAGAGACGCGCTTTCGATTTTCGCTCGCTTTCCGCTGGCAACGCGCCGTCGAGTTTTGTCAGATGGTGTTGGTTTCGTACGAAAGGCCGAACTTCGCGCTTGTTTAGAAAAATTTCGTCATCATACCGTTTAGTTGCGCTTGATTGAAGTCACGTGCCATTTCAAACACGCGGTTGATTTGATTTGAAGAGCCTGTTTGTCTGATTAATTGTCTTTTGCGCTTGCTCAGTTATTGGGTAGACTGCTGTACAATAAAGCTTACTTTGCACTTATTTTGCTGTAGCCTACCCGGTTACGCCTACAGCATTAGGGTGTGTCAATTTAAAGAGAAAAAATGATTTTTTTGCATTTCAAATGGGAACTTATTTAAAAATATGTGTATGGCGAGAATAAACCAAATACAAATTTTTTTTTTGATTGAACAAAATTTTGCTTGGTAAATCTTTGTTTGTTTTAAATAGTGATAAAAAAACCAAAAATATAAAACATTTTATTTTTTCCCCGATTATTGTTTCTAATGAGACATGTGTTCTTTAATTCCATAATAATACGGTGTTTATTAATTGCTAGGAAGTTTTTCTCCCTTTAAAGATCATTTTTCAGGTTCCACAAGCTATTTTTTTCCCAGATTCACATTTTTGAAAATTTTTACAGTTGTTTCTCAATATTTAACATTATACTCGTTAGTATTATAGATAGTATGAAGATAAGCATGCTATTGCAATTTGTTAATGTAATCTTTTCCATGAACTAATGTAAAAGCATGTAGACCAAAATTAAGTCGCCTACCAAAAACAAATCAACTAACATTAAGGATTACCAACAGCAATAACCAACGATAAAATGACAATACAAAACACAAAATAATGGAATTCTCTTGACCAACAAGTTTCATCAAGTCTTGTTTTGATTTATTCCTTGACATCATGCGCCGACTTGCTACTTGTCCCCTGATGCAACCCTCACGTCTTTCATGCATATACACTTTTCCAGCTGCCTCAGTGACTTGCTTAACGCACCTTTCAATTGACTGACCATGATAAGGCCACTGTGGAACTTTCATAGGTTCGTTAATCAAGCATTTTACTTGCGCTATTGTAAGTTTGCAAGTCAAAGGTGGTTCGTACACCCTGTCGGACCAGTCGATTAGCTCAATTAGAGTTAGAGATGAAGCATCTGAGTTAATGAAAGGTGTCTTTCTGGGTCGTACTGAAACATCTCCTAGTGTGTCATCATCTCCTCCTCTCAGATCTATAATCTTGTGTACTCCAGCTTTTCTCTCCTCAATGTCTTCTGAGCACAAAATAGTCTGGATGATGTTTTCGCTGAATGCATACCATGCTGAAGGTTTGATGGTTGGCATGACAGCATCCACTACTGTCTTGTTTTGCATCCGGACTAGCCGGAGTTGGCGCAGAATGTGACATGGCTCTTCGATCCAAGAGCGCTTAATTTTAATATTGAACCAACAGGAATAATATACCCCGACAATAAATTCTACCAACATTCTTAAATTATGAAGAGTATTGCCTTCAAGGCCATGGATTGAGATCCATATTCTGCAAACCCTATTTGCTGTTGTCAGCCACCTGTAGTGGCTCACAGGACCAATCTCAAGGAGAGCCAAATCAGCAGGAAGCTTTCCTGTTTTAATGGCCTAGGTAATTCTATATCCGTGAGCTTGATCAGTAGACAGATCCGATATAACATTTTGAAATAAACCAATAAGGGATTCTCCAATGGGAAGTTTAACAAATGAAGTATCCACTTTACGTGTTGTGGCATTGTGTAACATCTTCCAAATGTCACCTGTCCCTTTGTTGTTAGACAAGGTCTTTCCATCGATTGTTTTCATTATATTATGTCTTAAGGGTAACTCGTTGGTGTGGAGGGCACAAATCAACCATATCCGCTTGCGTCTCAGCTTCACTTCTAACCCAATGGATAACACCACCAGCCCAGCCAGTATTAGCGTTCGTGGAATTGCTTCTAATTGCCTGCAGACTTTTTTCAATCTCTTTATTACCGAAAAAATCCATGAGATTATCTGCAATCACTTCAGCAGGTTTTTTATTGGAAGATTCTTTCACAGGAGTGAAATGACAAAGATATCTTCCTCCTGGTTCACTGCATACTGAATAGTGCTCTTCTTCGATGATGTTCGGGAATTGTCTGTCTGAATTGTCTGCTTTTATTAGAACCTTTGTCATGTCTTGGCGGCCGTCAAAGAAGATGCATTTAATGTTACCATCCTTACAAAACTCATCAAATTCTGCACCAAAAGCGTCCATGACTTTTAATTGGGCTCTTTTGACTTTACTAAGATCAACTACAAGTCTCTTGTCTTCTTGTGTGATCAAGTCCCTATCCATAAAGGCAGCAGTGGTCATAGCAGCCGCTGCATGTAGCCCAAGACTATATCTAATGCTCGTCGTAGCCACAATATGTATTTCTAATGTATTTTATTGTAATTTATTACAAGATTTGCTTGGCATTTCTGTGCTTGATGTCACATATTTAACATCATCAATATTTCATCATCGGAGGACATGGTTTCGTTAGATGATATTGAAACCTCTTCCCTAATTGTTTCAAAATCTTCCACAATCAGTTTTCTTTCATCTTCTTGTCGTTTCTGTCTTTTGACCTGCCTGTTGTGCTCAGGTAGGCTATATCTGGCAAGGCAATCTGATGTGGCCCAATTGATCCGATCTTATTTTTCTGGCCGTTGATAAAAGCAAGCTCTTTCCCTGGAATCTTGTTTTCCTTTGGGCACGTTCACGTACATATTATGTGAATTTGTATTTTGCCAATATCTGTTGAGCAACCAAACTCGGAACACGGAATAATGTTGCATTTACAACTAAGGATATCAAGAAGCCTGTCAAGCTTTGCAATAAATACCTCTTTGACTTGAATCTTTCCTCTTCCAAGAGATATATCTTTTGCCTGTTCCCAGCTCAAACGAATCTTTTTTAAGATTGCGGGCCGGCACGTAATAATTAGGTATACAAAACAACAATTTACTCGGCCCCATCTTTTCAATAGTTCAGGGGATATGTCCATTGCCAGATTGGATAGAGGGTAGTTTCTCACATCCTCACAGCTTCGTTCTCTCAACAGTAGCCCATGTCTCAGAAGACATCTCAGAATGGGAAGCTCAGAAGGCAACATCTCTTGACCTGTTCCAATAAGATTGCTCATATGCGTCAAAGTCCCTTGTCTTGTCCTCTTCTTAGAAGCCATCGTTATTAAATTTGTTTTCAACAAGTTAATGCAAATATCTTAATCTTGAAAGTAAACTTGAAATCTGGTTTAAAACCCTGTATGCACTATGCAGTGTCCATGACCAATTGGATTTTTGCATGTTTGCAGTCATGTACGGTAATTGATTGAAATTGTAAATAAAAAAATGAAGACTAAAAACTATAAAACAGCCATTCAAGGTTTCAGATTGTTTCAACTGACGTCATTTGGTTCAGCGTTGATTTCAGCTGAGTCAGATCCAACAAATGTTGCTATTAAAATGTATTTGAAGTTGTATGAAAAAAATAACGGAGTCTGATTGATGAATAATTTCAACCATAATAATAACAAGAAATTATTTCCCCCCGGGATAAGTTAAGTCCACCGCGGACTAATATCAGGTGTTTAGAAGCATATCAAACCATTTGATGCGGAAACATATAATTTCAACAATTTCTTACAAAATTTTTTTTGGGGGAGCGGACCCCTTGCCCCCATAAATCCGCGCCTGCCATCTGATATAAAAAAAATCTTGAAAGCTGAAAAAGTATCTTTAAATGAAGACTATATAACAAATTAAAAACAATTTAAAGTCATATTTATATGGAATTGAAGAACTTATAACTAAAAACTGACCATAATCGGAACAATTTTTTTTATTTGTTGTATTTTAACCCTTAGAAGGTTGGGCTCTCTGGATAGATGAGTCAATATACGAAAAAAAGGCACCTAACCCCAAAAAAATTGATACAAAAGGTTTTTCAACGGATTCTGTTACCAATGGGCATACTAAATAACATACTAAAAGTCTACCAAAATCGGACCTCCAGAAAGGGGTCATTTTCAAGGAAATGTACGGCATATTTCTAAATAATTTTGCGTATTGGGTAGATGGTGGTATTCAAGTTTTTATTGTTCTTGTGTTTGTGACATCATAATCACATGAATGCGTGCATAGTCGCATCACAATGCAAGCAAAGTTATCGTTGTTAAAGTCGAAAAGATTTATTCCACCAGCACTTATAAAAGAAGTACCTGTACTAGGGACTCTGAGGGTTTGTTCAATACCAAGACTGATTGCCTTTTCTGCGAAAATAATGTTCATGATGGAAGTGAAGACTATAGTTATGTGAAAACTGATATCTTCGCAAAGGCAATATTGGATTGCAGTGAAAACCGCCATGATGAGTGGTCTTTGAAAGTCAAAGGTAGAATTGAATACTATTGTGGTGATCTACATGCTGCAGACTGCGTATATCACAAAATATGTAGCCGCCATTTCAGGTGTATCCGTGATGTCCCCTTGCAGTTTCAGACTGATCGCGATTCAAAGCGTAGGAAAGCTGGAAGGCCAAAGAATGAGGATCAAGAGCAAGCCTTCACAAAGATGTGTGCGTACCTAGCCATGAATGATGAAGAACAGCTGACTGTTTCTGATCTAAGGTGTAAAATGACAGTATTTATCTGAGGACGGTTCCCTCCCTTATGGCAATCAATACCTAAAAAGTCACCTGAAGAAACGGTATGGAAACTCCATAATTATTGCAGAAGGAAAAGGTTTAGAGGACATAGTGACGCTGAGAGAGAAAACGGGAAGCATCCTCAGGTCATACTTCGCAAGCACAAACCAAGAAGGTGATGAAGAGTTACAGAAGAGAGCATTACTTGAAGCAGCTGCCAGGCTCATAAAGAGTGGCATCAAGACAAATGTGCCATCCGTTAACGACCAGTACCCGACTACAGAGACACTTAAAATCCAGGCGGCTCTTGATTATATTCCAAAATCACTCTACGTTGTGTTCAATGCCTTGTTTGTAGATAAAGGCACACAGCGAAAAGTTGCTATTATTGGTCATGCAATCATACAGGCAGTCCGACCACGAGCTGTTATTGCCCCTTTGCAAATTGGCCTTTCAGTGCAACTGCACCATCTAAATCGATCGCGGTTTCTTTTGGATAGCTTGTGTCAGATGGGGTTCTGCTCTTCGTATGGCGAAATGCAGAGGTTTAAAATGAATGCCGCAAATTGTTCTGCACCAAACATGCTTGGTAAGGATATTGATGTGTTGGACAACAACTTGCTATTCGCAGCAGACAATGTAGATCATAACATTCTCACAATTGATGGGAAAGGAACGTTTCACGGGATGGGCATGATAGCCGCCTTGACACCAGGACAGGAAACAGGCCAGATTATCCCAAGGCACGAAACGTTAAAACTGAACATTGTAGAGACGTCCAAGGTTGCGATAATTGAGCATCGTTTTGCAAAACATATTCGACAAGACATCACATTCAGAGAACTTCCGATTCTCACTGCATGTGCCAACATGGTTGATCTGCTTTGGGAGTTGTCATTCAAATTCAAGCAGGCCACGCCAGGCTGGCAGGGGATGATTCACACTATTTATCAGGGAAAGGAACACCCAGGCCAGTCTTTAGTAAGGTATCTGCTAATGATAGACATGTACTCCGGGGACAAGACAGTATAAGGGCCTTTATTTCAGGTCAGACAAGTCCAAAGCTGATGGCAGTACCAAAGTATACAACATCAACCGTTTGAAAAAAATCTTTGGACATGACATGTGTTCTGAGTTGATATTTATCCATGCCATGACTGGTTGTGACACTACGTCTCGGATATTCGGTGTTTGCAAAAAGACTGCTTTTCGGAAACTTGTGCATGGAGATCCTGTTCTTCGGTCTTGTGCTAAAGCATTCACTGCCTCAAACCAGACCACAGAGATAATCGATGACCTTGGGTGCCAAGTTTCAATAAGTAATGGCTGTCTTCTTTTATGGCCAGAGCACAGATTCCCTTGCGACAATGCGATACAACACCTTCAGCAAGAAAGTTGTCTCTGCTTCATCATTTGTAACGCCCGAGAGTCTGCCACCAACTGAATCTGCTACCCAATTTCACTGTCGTCGAGTTTACTACGGTACCAGATAATGGTCTGGATGGGAAAATCAGAGAGTATGGATGTCATGAATTGGTGGTGGAACCTGCAAAAGAATCGGCTCATCCCACTTATGTCAAAAATGAAGGCTGCTCCAGACAGTCTCTTGAAGGTCATTCATTGCAACTGCTCCACTGCCTGTAAGACACTCCGCTGCTCCTGTAGAGGATACGGATTACCATGTACCGCTGCATGTGGACCATGCAAACTGCAAGAATGTGACAATCCACATAACAAGTTTCTTCTAGACGAGTCGGAAGATGATGAATAGAGACAGCCGTAGGCAATAAGACAACAAACCGGTAGATCACCCTGGTTTACGATTTACCTTTGTAGCCTACTGTTGTAATTCCGATAATTTTCTGAATGTGTCTGTGTCCAGACTTTAATGGTACGCCATTCTTTAGAACAGATTAATCCCCTGTATTCATCTGCTGTAGGAGGCCAAGTATGAGCCTCCTGTTGATTGCAGTTTTTCTTAGATGCCTGTATTGATAGTCCCTGTTATGCCGCATGTAATATGCTGTTATGATAATTCCATCTTATTAGGGGAGATTGGGGATACTACGGACGGATTTTCGAGTGTTTTGTTTTTGAAAAAACGTTTTATTTTAAAGTTTACTGGAAACCGTTTTGCACCAATACATATGGAATTTATTCAGATGAAAAGTGAGGAGTTGTCTCTGAAAATTTTACCACTATTCGGCTTATCAAGCTGCCAAAAGTATAGAAACTGGAATGTTGGAAAACCACTTTTCTCAAGCTTGTGTTACATAATGGAAGTCAAGATGATTTTGTTTGCGGTTTATCTCAAGCCTCAAGTGAATTTGCTAATATCGTGCTCTGCTCTGTCTGATGTTGGCCTATCGCTGCGTCCGAAATGTCCCCGGGCTCCTCCAGGTCGTATATTATATACAAATCATACGTATCTCAGTAGATAATCAGTCTATCGTAATTTAACCTACTTAATTCGATTGATTGACCCCGAAAACCTAGGGATAGACACCTAAACCGCCTTTCTAGCTTAAATAGCAATTGAGATATAGACAATATAACATCTCGGCGGCCATCTTGGACGCCATCTTGAAAATGACCCCTTTCTGGGGGTCCAATTTTGGTAGACTTTTAGTATGTTATTTAGTAGGCCCATAGGTAACAGAATCCGTTGAAAAACCTTTTGTATCAATTTTTTTGGGGTTCAACCTTATATTGACTCGTCTAGGAGTCTTGCTCAGTTTGGGGGGGGCTGTCGATTCTTCTTATGCTTTAGGAGTGATATCTCTGTTATTTTTTAAAGCACGGTTTCAAAACTTGGGATTCACTTTGTAAAATTATTCACGCTGAGCATATCCGAAAATTAAAACTATGTGAGTTTTAGAACTGCTCATATACGTTGAGATGTTGAGGTGACTTATGACGTTTGGGTTATTTAGTATTTTTTGGTAGAGTAATGAAAAACATGCATTGCAATGTTGTGATTAAATTTTTTTTACATAATCTCAATTTGAATCATTTGATTAACGAATCATTTGATTAACGAGGCCAAATTCATTACTTTCATCCAGCTGGTGGGAAAATTTTGTTCAATAGAATAAGAAATATTTCAGAGGATGTGCTGAGAAATGCCTTATATCTCTCAATTTATAACCTTTGTTCGCTCAAAATTTCAGCTCAATAGAGGTGAATAAAAGTTAGGAAAAGTCAAGAAGTCTCATAGTCGCAGCCTCAGTGGTTTTAGAGATACAAATGTTGATACAAAAAAGTTGAATTGACAGCCCCCCCCCCAACCTTCAAAGGGTTAAATAAACCTAAATTGACCAAGCTAAATCTTGTTTAATCGAATAATAATTTTGGATTTCAATTATAGATATCTATACACATGTTTTTATATACGTTCCCTGGCAAAGTTCCAAAATAAATTAAATCAACACGCCCTACTACAGCATGTAAGAAAGTGTCGAAAGAGGGAACTGTGTCCTAGTCTATTGTGTTTTAACCTTAATTACATGAAGATTTAAGCAAGCTAACAAACGCTCTCTTTTTGATCTGGAAGAAAAGTTAGAAGAAGATGCGGATGTTTTGGCAGCTATTGTAAGTCAACTCATTTGTTAGACACTTTTATGTCACAAGCTACATGTGTGGTAGGCCATGTCGGAATAGGTACATGCAATCCTATTCTGACATGGCTACACCAGCCTTATGTCATGCAACAACCGATCAGTTAAAATCTAACATGACCTGTTGACAAAATATTTGTTATTGCACCTATAAAGTAACTGTTGTCATATTAGTTACATGTTTGTTTTCGCTTTGCAGGTGGTAACTACAGTAAATCATACTCAAAAAAGATTAGAACCTCCCAGATAGCAAAACCCGTCATTTTTACATTGATGTGACGTCTGCGGACATTGAACCAATGTAAAAATGACAGATTTTGCTGTCTGGGCTTTTAATTATTCAACTGCTCAGTTTCAATTTTTAAAACTTGTTTGTTTTGCTCTAAATGCTTCCACATTAGGGCGTGTCAATTTACTCAAAAATTTTTAATTCAAAATGACGGGTGTTAAAAACTTGTAGTTGGACTAGAAACTTTGCTAGATATTTTTTTTTTCAAAAATAAATGACGTCTTGCTTGGTAAATCGTTCCCTAAAAGTTCAAATATTTGACAATTTTTCAAATTTTACCGACCTCCAGAAATTTTCATTTACAACTTGTAGGTTCTGTGATGTCATAGTTTGCTTCCTTTTGAAGCTTGCTAAGGAGGTGTGAGATATCAAATGAAGTACTATGATATCATAAAGTGCAGAAATGCTAGCAAAAAAACTCTCATTAACCAGCAACATTTGCCTGCGATGACTGCAATTAAAGTAGGTTAATTCGATTTAATTCAATTACTGTAAGTAAACTAAACTTAGAATCAATTAAACTTAGTACCGGTAGTTGTTGATTAACTAACTTTTGGAACAGTAAATACTATTGCTGTATGACAATTTTTATTTCAACGCATGCCAAACTATCAGTTAACAGTAGATGTTAATCAGAAAATATATTTCGCACTTGCTAGTGCATCTTCAGTTCTGATCTGAAGATGCACTAGCAAGTGCGAAATATATTTTCTGATTAACATCTACTGTTAACTGATCCCTGGTACCTTAGCAATTGAGGTTTTAGCTTTGAGATATGGACCAGGGATCGTTGCAGAACAAGACTAGGTCAGAAAGTGAGGCAGACTCCGACTCAGCTCAGCAGCAGCCTAAAGCAGTTAACTACATGCCAAACTATATTTTATCATGTTACAGATTAACAATATTATAGAGCTAATTATGATATCAAAATCTTTTGTGTGATTTGATTTACTGTAATTTCAAACGGTGATTGAGATGGATTTAAAGCGAAAAACCAGGAGTAGTACATTTACACACATGAACAATCTGATTGGAACTGGAAGAGAGCTGCTGCCATCTGAATTGCCTACTCTACGTGATGTGTTGAGATGTGGCATTCTGTTGAGAGAAAAGTGTAGTGAAGATGTTAGAAACTATCCATCAACAAGCCTTGCTAAAGATATCTACTCAAAAGTGATTGACAAATGGAAGCTTGCTAACTGTTGTTTCATATCCCCAGTAGTAAACTCTAGGGTAGGCTAAACATTACACGGAAGATTCAAGAAAATTGGGAGCAAGCCAAAAAAATATCTTTAGGGAGAGGAAAACTACATCAGAAAGAAGCATTCATTAACAAATTGGACAAGCTGTTTGACATTCTTACTTGCAAATGCCGAATTGTGTTATGCTCTGATTATGGGTGCACTGTCAATGGTATTTGCGAAAAAAAAATTCACATACACTGCAAGTGTAACAAAGATGTGAAAATCCCTGTCAAAGAACTTGCATTTATCAAAAGTCAAAGAGAAAAGAATGGATCTTTGGGACTATATCAAATTGGCTTGCCAGATTATCCGGAGCATAGCAGACTAATAAAAAAAACTAAAACGACAAGAAGAGGATAAAAATAATCTATTTAAGTTTAGCAAACAGCAAGAAATGAAGATTGAAACCACAATCTCCAGTGATGAAAGTAGCACAGAAGACTTTCAAAGTGATGCATGCGTTGAAAACGATCCAAGCTACGATATTGAAATGCAGGCACCAAGAATGTCTTCATCTGCTGCTCAACAACCACAACGATTACAGTATAATCGACTAGAAATTCCTCACGTTGCTATGCAAAGTATTCGGTACGGAGTTGGCTTGCGCGCAACAGCTGCTATTACTACAGCAGCATATATTGATGCTGGTTTAGTTACTGAGAATGATCACACTTTTGTTGTGGATCATAATAAAGTCAAAAGGGCTCAAGAAAGACTATCCGATTTCATGAGCCGGACACCTCATGACGCATCAGCAGTTCGCTCAATTGAATGCATTTTTTATGATGGTAGACAAGATATAACAAAGATTATGTTGCATGCCGACAACTCGAATCGACAATTTCCCAGTATGATCAAAGAAGAGCATTATACGGCATGCAGTGAGCCTGGTGGAAACTATGTCTGCTATTTTACCCCAGGAAAAAGTTCTACGAAAAAACATGCCGAAGTTATTGCTGATCATCTGGTTAATTTTTTGAAGGAGACTGGAAGTGACAAAACCCTGCAAGCAGTTGGTGGTGACTCTGCAAATGTCAATACTGGTTGGGAGGGGGGTTCAATGCACTGGGTTGAAGTTAAGCTTGGTCGAAAACTAAACTGGTTAGTTTGTGCACTTCACACAAACGAATTGCCACTCCGGCATTTAATAACCTGCTTGGATGGAAAAACTTTATCTAACAACAAATGGGCTGGAAACCTTGGGAAAATGCTGGAGAACGCAACTGACTTAGAAATACATCAATCCTTTTCCAAGATATCTATTGGAGAAGCACTTATTCAACTTGAAGATAGTGTTGTAGATAATCTTTCGACTGACCAAGCATATGGTTACAGGATGACACAGGCAATCAAAACTGGAAATCTTCCCTCGGATTTGGCTCTCTTACACATTGGCCCTGTCAATCATGCTAGATGGTTGACCACAGCAAACAGATTTTGTCGAATATTGGTTTCGAAGCACAATCTAAAAGGAAAAAATCTCAAAAACTTGAAATTGATTGTTGAATATATTGTTGGTGTCTATTACCCTTGTTGGTTTCAAATTAAAGTCAAGCACAATTGGATCGAAGGACCACGGCATATTTTGTTTCAGCTTCGTCTACTTCAACAGCAAAACAAATCTGTCATACAAGCAGTTTTGCCGACAATCAAACGATCAGCGTGGTATGCATTTAGCGAGATGATAATTCAAACTATGTTGTGCTCAGAAGATATGGAAGAGAGGAAAAAAGGTCTGGAAAAAATAACAGCAATAAGAGGCGGTGACAGAGTATCCAGTTTAGGTGATGACTCTGTTCGTCCTAGAAAGACTCCCACAATTAACATTAATGCAACTTTTTTGATTGAATTGATCGATTGGTCAACAGAAGTCTATGAGCCTCCTTTAACTGTTATGCTACCATTGGAAGAAATCAAAAAGTTTGTTGATACGCCAATGAAAGTCCCTGAATGGCCCTGCCACGGCCAAGCTGTAGAAAGATGTGTAAAGATGGTGACAGAAGCTGCAAGCCGAGTTTACACCCACGAAAAGAGAGATAGCTTTGTTAGAGTTCAACAAGCGAGTCGACAAATTATGAGTAAAAATGAATCGAAACAGGATTTAGCTCAAATTACAATGCCTGCAACTTTTTAAAACTATTTTTGTATTTGTGAACAGCATTTCAGACAATTTTGCAAAGTTTGAAAAATATATACACAATTTTTGGCAAATATAGGTGGTTTAGGCATTTTTTCACTAAATTTTCAAGATTTTTTCTAAACAAACTTGTTTTTCTTACTTGAAAGAACAAAAATTGAACAAATAATTGCTGCTTATGGCAAAAAATATAATACGGAATAAAGTGACGAAGAATATTTTATACTGGGAAAGAATCAACTTAAAATAAATTGAAAAAAAAAATGTTTTTTTTAGAATATTTTAATTTTTTGTTAATTTACCAAGCTAAACAACTAAAATTTATTGAAAAAATTGCATATTCTATTTTACTACAAGCATACACAAGTTTTTAGACCCCAGCATCTAAAAAAAAATACAATAAAAAATTTATTGGTATAATTGACACGCCCTATTCCACATACATTTGTGTGCAGAAATAATTTAGTTTGTAAAATAGAATCATGTTTATTAAACCAATTTATGATGATTTTTAAAGAATAACCTAACGATTAACCAATATATAGAACGTGTGGTTGTTTGGTTTGAATTCACGATCTAGACTTCCCTTGTTACCTTGTTCAGTTCTAAACTGACTATTGAGTAACGTGTGGATGTTCATTTAACAGCGATGGAAAATAACAACGGTTGGAGGAAATGATTGTACGGAAACTGTGTGGAGAGTTATGCGACTTTTAATGAATGACGATCTGGCCGCTCAGTTTAATTGGAGTTGAAAAAACGAAAAAACTGCCTTTTTTGATCTGAAAATAAAAAAGTGTTATTTGGTAAGTTTGTATTTATATAATTGTATATTTAAGTAGTTTTATGAGCTACCGTCAGTAATAAGTGCTGCAATGCTATTGCTAACACCATGCATACTACAGTACGATGGTGGAAAATGCCAGGCTTCTTTGTTTTTATGAATGGAAGTTAAATATAAATCAAATCAACTGAGGATTGACAAATTGGAAGATTTATCAAGGAATGGAATATTTTTCTGTAATATAAACGTTAAAATGTGACAACGTCCTGTAATATATCAGTTTCTACTATTTAGCCATGCCTTCCCAATATCACATGCGTGGTTGTTGTTGCAGTATAAAACACGAGTTTCAGCAGCACCTTATCACAAAAGATGTTTCAATAATGCTGAGTTTATCACTGATGAATTATATTAACCACCCCCCACCGATGTGACGCTAACGTAACGCTTTACATACCCCCCCTCCTCGCAGGCGTTACGTAATATTTGAACGTTCCCTAATTACAATTTCTTTATATTACTACCCGTCTTGCTACGTCATAGGGAGGTTTATACAGTACATTTAATTGTAATGAACCCCGCTCATGTCCTCATGTAAGTTAAGGTTACTTGCCATCGGTTCGATCCCTAATAATGAGTTAGCACTGTAATTAAGTTGTTGTTGTGAGCGAAATTGTTTTCACAGAGAGCTCATATTGTATTATTACAGATGTGATTCGAAGGCAAGTCAAGGCGACGGACAAAGTTATCAAATCTGCAGTGAAGCGGTATTTGAAGGCGGCTGGTGACAGAAATGAAAAAAAAAAAACCGGGCAAACAAAACTTCCGGCGCAGATAAAAATTCGGACTATACATGAACGCTATCTGTTTTTTGATTGTTTGTTGACCTTTTAGTGTTCTCTTTTAACATCTTGCTGCGAATTATTATTTTTGCGTGCCTCTTAATTTGGTTTGCTTCCGTCGTACAGTAGTTGTATTTGGGAAAATCTTATCCCGACAAGCTATTGCCAAACACTGTTGTGCCGTCTATTCACTAATATTAATTCTTGTAGTGAAGTCGAGTTTAATGTTATTAATCATTTAATTAATATGTTTACTGTTGTTATTCAAACGTGTTTTCGGAGGGGTGTTTTGCCGCCAGTCCGAATCCCTAACATTACCCCGAACCAAAGCTCTTTGGCGTCAAAACAACCTGTTCCCATTTTTTTTTATATTTACCTAATGGATGTCGAAACGCAATAATCACTCATGATTGTTGGTATAGTGCATGTATCCTACGTGGATTTACATTTTTTTCATGCAATGGTATGTTACAGTATGAGGGTTTGAATTTTGTGCTATCTGGCTTTGAAGGTTGCCAGCATGACAGCCATAACAGATGTGCAAACGAAAATGCGTTATGGTCGTCGTTCAGGCGGCCCTTCCCTATAATTGTGGTTGCCGTGCTGGCAAAAAACTCATTAATTTGAATTTCCCTGCTGGCTACGTATTAATCTTTATTACATCATAGAGTACAGTGGAAGCAATAAGTGTTCTTGATGTTGCTGTGTATTTTCTTCCAGTGCTGTGATTTTGACGTATTGTAATACCTATCATATATGCTTATATAATTATGATACTGTCGTATGTAGTACACAATTGGTTTCTAACCGGGAGTAAATTTTACTTACCGCTACCCTAGGCCTAAGGTAAATCTTGCAAGCAAACATTTTAATCCAACTCATTATAGTTTGGAAAACCAAGAAAGTTTTTTTTAATAGAATGTTTTGCTTAAAAATTATTGTTTCGCGAAAACTGTCAAAATTCACTTAACAGCTGTTGGGCTTTTACAAATAATCTCATGTTTATATTCTTTAGCTTTGCTCTCACATGGCTTGGACTTGTAAATTGTTCTGTTATTTGTATTACAAATGATCAGAAAAACCGCCATTCATTATTACTGAAACATTTTTTAGCATTGTGTTACGAAAATGGAGCTGTGGTAAGACAGTGTATTAAAAATCTTCATTGTTTTCGTTGTTTTACATTCTTGAATTGCGTCTTGCTTTAACCACAAAAAGACAATTAATACACGAAATGCTTCAAAAAGTTTTACTGTTTTGTTTTAATAATTTCGCAAACAACAGCTGCTGCTGGTGGCCGAAAAAAAAGGGCTTCAGCAGGGCGACATTCGTCAGTCCAGCGACAGCGCGCGCAGCCGCAAAAACGTGCCAGTAAGTTTAGCGAAATTCGTTGGCGTACAGACAGCGCGCCGTTAACTAACTTGAGCGACTTTCGCGATCGAGGCGCTTACGCACAGCCGACTTTATTGTCGAATTTCGCCAGCGTTACGCCGGCTATGCGATGAGCAGATCGGTGGCGGCTGGATGGCGATTATCGCTGGCGCGTCGCCAATAACTTCGCTAGCGTGGAGCTGGCTAGACGCCATCCTTTGCTACTTGGGATAGTATTTCTATAATCCTCTGCTTAGTAAATTTTATTTGAATTTTCAAGTGTTTGCCATTATACTTGCTCAAGCTAGATCAAATTGAAATTATAATATTCGAAAGTTGCGTTTTGCTAAAACTATGAAGAGAAGAAAAAGCAGAAATAAAGAAATGAATATGGAGGATTGGAGGTCATGAACATTTTTATTTATTTAATTAATTTGTAATTTTTCGTTTGTTTTTGGTCCAGTTGTGCAGACATCTATTGATATTGTAGGCTAATTCTTATTTCGACTCAGTTGTGCTGACATCTATTGATGTAGGCTAATTTTTATTTCGACTCAGTTATGCTGACGATTCCTAATGGAAGAAAACCGGTTCCATAACATAAATTAAATCTTATTGAAATACGATTGTGAGTCTTAGCCTGGTGAAATGTTTTAAGGTTCAGACCAAGGAAAAAAAGCTATTGATTTATTTTCTTAGTGATATTGCTTTCTGTATTAGGTAGATCGCCCATTTGAGGAAGTGTCATAGTACCAGATCATCTTTTTCAGTTGGTTTTTCCCATTTTTGATCATTTGCATTGTGCGTATAGAAATTAAATTTTTACCTAACAAATTTATTGAAATAAAGTGTTTGAGATGAAAAAACGTCAGAAAGTCAGTTTTTATTCTAATTTATCGAAAATAGCTTCAAAATTGAAATTTTTGAAATATACCTAAACAAAAAATTACTTTTGCTCATTAATATAAGGCATTTTTGGACGTTTCTACACTTCAAAGTAATTGCACTACCATTTATATTGCACTAACATTAACATTTATATAACTAGCATTGCACGAAAATGTCTAGTCACCTGAGACGAAATGCTGATTGTGAAGGGCAGGAAGGCAGAAAAATGACCAGTTCAGGTTCAGAAAATTTGCAAATAATAAAAACTAAAAGTCAAGAAATTTCACATTTCTAACATTATTTCTTCTGTGAAATATTTCACTAATAGAGTGGGGCGTCCACATAAAACCCCGTGTCGTATTAAGATAGGGTTAAAGGCATACTAAATGAAATTTTCAAACGGAATTAAGCATTAAAATGCGTAAACTGAACATTCAAGAATACATTTCAAAAAAAATTACGGAAAAAATTTGTTTTCAATGGCACTGACAAGGCCCAAAGTCAGATGTTTCATTTATTTTTTATTTTTTTCAAAATGACCAAAAAGTGCAAACACTGCTCGAGAATACGTCACTATCGACAGCAATAACAAAAGCCACGTTACCACTTCTGATGTTTCAACATCAGATCTGATGTTCTAGAGCAAACTGCTGATGTTTTGATGATGAAATCTGCTGTTTTGATGTACATACATACATAGCCTACAGTTAAACCGCCCGCAGTAACAACTATTGCGCGATCAAATGATTGCTCGCCTATAGTGACGTAGACTGTACAGTCGCACGCTTCGCTGCTCACGCCCATTCTCGTTTTGAAAGCTCTGACAAAATCGGGCGCGGAATGCTGATCAGACCGCAATGGGGCAAACTTTTATTGAAAATCGTTTTATGGTAGCATGTTAAACACAAAAAACGTGTACACTCGCCAAGTCAGGTTTTTCCTTTAATATCCCTTTAACCAGCACTGCTTGATCTTGTCGTTTCTTTGTTCACGTAGTCAACTTGAGTTAGCAGCAGTAAGCTTTGATGTGGTTGTTGATTTAGAGTTAAAAAAGTTTTCACAACACTTTTTCTAAATCTAATTGAAATTTTTACCGCTTAATAACTTTCGTCTGCCGACGTTAAATCAATGTAGAAATAACGTTTTTTTTTTCTCGCGCAACGCTCAGAGTTCAAGATGGATACCACTACATCTTGCAGGTTTACAATTTTCCATATGAAATGGATTTGTTTCCTGTCTCATCATTAGTGCGTCCGCTCCGGGAGCCGTCCACACACCCAAACACTCAGCAGGCACACCATACTTACATGGAAGATACCTACCAGGGAGGCGAGGGACTCACTACGACCGAAGGGACCCACCGCGGTAGATGGTAATCTGTGGATGTAAATGTTTGGTTAGTGGCTGCCTCAAGCTGATCTGCCTGTCTCAACTTTCCTCTTGCTGATCTTGGAGCAGTCTAGGAGATGGCGGGTCAAGCTCAAGAACTAGCGCATTTTGGTAGAGAGGTAATTTTAATTTTATTTGAATTTGTTTGTGTGTGTGTATCTTCTTGTTGCCCGCTTGAAGAAGGGCACCTGCTTGTGGGAGACGGGCCACTGCAGTCTGACATCTCATTTAGCGGAGATGCCAGAGAGGAGCGGCCAGAGGGAGGGTAGCTTTCGCTGACCCCAGAGTCATCTTGGAATGGGCCGCTGCAATCCTGTCTTCCCAGGGCGAGTGGAACAACGGGGAGGGACGGTTAAAGATCTCCCGCTGCAATCACTCTTCCGGCATCAGGCCGTTGTAGATGAGTGAGAGGGACGAGTTAAAGGTGGGTTGTTACGCCCTTGGCTGTCTAAGTTTCTTCAAAGATGATCTACGACCGTACTGTGCTAGTGAGATCCACCGCTGCAATCAGTCATCCCTACCACCGAGGACGACTGAGAGGGCGGTTGAAGAGTGGATCTCGACTGGTTCTTCTTTCTTCTGACCGTAGGAGGAGGTTTAGAAGGAGTAGAAATGTCAGATGACAAAGGAATGTTATGCTTTTGTGTTATGTTTTTGTCATGATGACCCAAAAGGCTTGAATGGTGGACCGTTTTGTGTCCTGTATATATGTGTCGCCTATGTCCAGAGATATCTTCTTTTGGATGATGGTGTGTTTGGCGACATTCATCATGGTCAAAAGAATCGGGTTGTTCTTCTGTCCGTCAGGGATTTGGTTGTAGAGGATCATGTCCTTTGTTATTTCCATGTCTTCGTTGGTTAGGTCAAGATATTGTTGTTTCAGGCGCTCCCATATTCCTAGCGCAAAGGAGCACTTGGTGAGGACGTGGGTCACATTATCTTCTTGTTTTCTGCAGAATTTGCAATTTGTTATTCTGTCAGAATGTATTGATCTATTAAAATCTCCCCATTTGTATCCTCCATGTGCAATCCGAAAGGACATGGAAGATAGGTGAGGTGGAAGGAGAAATTTGATTTCTTTTTTTCTTAGAAGAATTTTGTTCCAAGGAATCTTCTTTCCGTTTTGATCAATCTTGTTAGTCTTCTTTTCATTTTGCGGTTTCAGATTGAGGTAGGCTAGATGTTTTTATAGAAAGTATTTTCCCAGTCGTGTTTCAAGCCTTTGAGTTTGCAAAAGGACTTGAAGATGTCCGCATACATTTCGTTTGGAATTGGGGCATGCGGAATGCTGTTAGAGAACAGATGAGGATTAATGTGTCTCATTCTGTAGCTCAAATTGAACATGGCCCATTCGTGCCAGATTTCGGTGGCGTTTTCTAGTTGGAAGAGGTGCCGAATTCTGTCTATGAGACTAGTTTGGAATTTTGATTGGATGTCCACCATGTTGATGCCTCCATCTTTGACAGGAGGAAATGTCTTGCTTCTCTGGAGCTGTTCAAATGGCGAAGGATACCAGAGGAAGTCGAATAGGATTTTGTTTAGTTCTTTGATGTGTTGTTTCGTTGGCATCAGCACTCTATTGAGATGCAAAGTGACGTGTACCAAGAGAGTGTTGATGATGGAAATCTTTCCATAGAGGGAGAGTCTTCGTGGTTTGTGGATGTTGGCGATCGTTTGAGTTTTCTTGATGGCGGTCTGCCAGTTCATCTTGTCGAGTTCTGTTTTGTTTGTTCCTAGCCAGATGCCCAGGATCTTGACGTTGTTCAAGATCGCAGCTTCTGGAAAGAGCTGCGATCTTGAACAAGGCCAGGTCAGGTTTGGACGCCAGGATCTGGGTCTTTCCCTGGTTCACTTTCTGGCCGGACATCGTCTGGTAGATGGCTAGTTCTCTGTTGATTTCTTTGAGAAATGGAATGTCTCTTGTGATGAATGTACTGTCGTCCGGATATTGCTGGATTTTGATTGTCAGCTTGAAAAAGCGAAAATCGTTGATAAGATGGTTTTTCTCTGTGCGACGGGTCAACACGTCGGCACAGATTATGAAATAGAGCATGCTGAGGGGACAACCTTGTCGAATGCCCCTTTTAACGTTGATTCGTTTTGTTAAAGCTCCATTGATTTCTATTTTGCTTTTCATTATTGGTTTTACTCCGAGTTTCTTCAGGATTCCATAGAGGAAGGAGTGACTAACTCTATCAAATGCCTTTTCAAAGTCGGTTATCATGATGTACAAGTCCCTGTGTTGTGTTTGAGATGCTTCCAGGGCAGCTTGTATGTTCATAGTGGCATGCTCTATTCTGCGGTTTGGCAGTCCACATTTCTGATTCGGACAAATCAGGTTTGTGATCATGGGTGCGAGTCTGTTGGAGAGGATTTTACTCAAGATCTTGTAGTCTGTGTTGAGTAGAGAGATCGGTCTCCAGTTTTTGAACTTTTTTTTTCACCTTTTTTAAAAATTAACTTCACTTTTGCTTCTCTCATTGAGGGAGTCATTGTTTTTCTCAAGTAGCAATTTGTAAGCATCTCTAGAATGTCGTGTTTCAGGAAATGCCAGCATTTTTGGTAGAATAATGAGCCGAGACCATCTGATCCAGGTGCAGAATCCTTGTTAAGAGAATCGATGGCGGTTTTTACTTCTTTTAGACTGATCAGCTGTTCCGCTTGTTCAGCTGCGTCTTCCTCAATTTTGGCCTCTCCAAGGATGTTCAGGTAGTTGTCTTGTTCTTGAGGGTTGATGTCGTCTTCCACACCCCATAGGGAGTGATAGAAGCTGTGTACTTCTTTAAGAATGTCTTCTTTTTTGGTTAGAGTTGTGTTGTTTGTGCCATGTATCTCAGTGATAGAGCTACTTTTACAGTTTTTTTCTTCTGCTTTGAAGAAGCTTTTGGAGGGCTCTTCATCGCTTGTTGGAGTAGTTCTGGATCTGATTTGAGATCCGATTGCTTTGTAATCGTAGAAATTTTGGACGTTCTCCAAGAATTCCGGTCGACGTTCTTCCAAGACGTGGTTTGGATGAGCGTCCAGAGTGAGGAGCATATTTTTTGCCTGATTGTAGTCTTCTCTACGCTTGAGTGCGACATCTTGCGAGAGTTCGATCAGACGATGATGAACTGTTTTATTTTAATCAACGACGCACGAGTACAAAATAATTGACACGGCGAGAAGAACACAATAAACATAGCCAGGTCAGAGACTTTAAAGAACCGGCCTGCCACGCTCCGTGGAGCCGGGGAGCGGCGTGATTATGGGGTGACGATGCACCCGGAAGGAAGTCCATCAGCTTAGGTCGCGGGGGCCAGGCTGGGGAGTCTAGGTACCTGTGGAAAGAAAGTGTGGATCGAGAATTTTGTGCAACTTGTCCGCAAAAGTTAGAATGGCGGAACGGGCCAGGGAGACGGGCTTAGCTTTCTGCAAACGCAAAAAGGTCAGCTCACGACGGGCCGGGTGACAGAAATTTTATAAAGCCAGGCAGCGCCCACGTCTCCATCACGTGACCGTGACACAGGTACGTTTGACTCCTATACCCGGTCTGCCCGTAGGCAGAGCGGATAAACTTTGGGGTCTCCCACGAGGAAGAGAAGCTTAGCTACAAGGACGATTTGAATACTCGTGGGAGACAAAAATTATATAAAATCTGGAGCAAAGGCTCAATTAATTGGTGTAAAAAAAAGAAGGTATGTGGGAATATATTGTATGCTTTACTTACTGGAAAAGTGTTGACGTTGAACCAACGAGCACTGATGTGCACTGGCCAGACGTTGAGGCAGGTTCGCCCAGATGGGTCGGGGGGACTAGCGATCGAAGCGTAGATATGACTAGGCTACATTACCAGGAAAAATATAGAATAATGGGATGAAACTTTGGAGGTTGCATCGAGTTGATCGGGTAATCATGTTTATCGATGTGTTAAAAGCAACGCGAGGTTGATCCGAGCGGGAAAGAGCAGCATATCGGGAGAAGGTAGTGTGTGATATTCTAAAATATTGAAAATATGAAATACAGATCCAGTGTTGTTAATGATATTACGTCATTGATAGATGATATGAGTCCATTCACGATATGCAATATATACTTAATTCATATATTGCTATTTTATTTTATTGATGATGATTGTATTCTTCATTGAGCTGCAGCATGCTGATGAAACGACAATTGTTTACAGATAAATTGATAATGAAACAATGGATTTAACATACTATGACGTCACACAATTACTGGCGGGTTTTGAGGTTTGCTGTCTTGCGCGCTCGGATGCTTACTGCAGAGTTTCTGTTGTTGGGGAATTGAGCTTCTGATCGCTGGAAACGTCTTTTCTATGACGTAGCCCCTCCACGAGTGAGCCCGGCGTTCCAAGCTTTCCAGACACGGAGAGAACCTTCGATTGAGAGGGAGGCCACTTTTCTAGCCACCTCTGCTACCCCACGAGCAGGAACACCCAAGGCCGCCAAAGCCCGAGAGCTCAACGGAGCATAGCTCCCGAGGGAGCCTACGACGAACGGAAGTGACAGGACGTCCCTGCAAGGGCGCTTCCTGTCTTCCAATATGTTTAAACATAACTCGCCGTACTTGTCGTGTTTTCTGTCGGCGGCTATTCGAAGGGAATCCGCGCCGTAGTCGAACGGGCAAGTGACGTCACATACAACCGTGACACCGTCAGGACGTTGCAGGACAATGTCAGGGCGCAGATCAGCACCGCCCGCTTCCACGTGTTGTGGAACCGTACTATCTATGGTAAGCAAGGGTTGCCATTCGGCAGGGACATGCTTCACGATCTCCCACAATACTGAATTGTGTCGTTCCGTGACAACAGGCATCACGGTAGGGCAGTGGTTCAATATATGAGGAAGAGTCTCTTCCGCTTTCCCACACGCGCGACATATGGCAGGTTTATAAGGGCGGCCATAACTTGGTTTTGATTTCAAGGGAAGTAGGTTTAGGCGGGCTTTATAAGCAAATGCACGGTTCGCGTGATCCAGGAGCTCCGGTCGCCGAGTCCAAAAATTCGAAAATCAGGACAAACAGTGGGCACTGACCGTCTTGCCTTGGTCAGGTTTGGATTCCCACTGTCTCCTCCACCACAAGTCATTGTGTTGGTGGAGGGTCGGAACCACTTTTTTCTTAGGGGAGGGGTGGTTTTGGAGCTCCCCGCGGTCAACTCGAGACCGCCATCCGGGCGTGCGGACCAACGTACATTTAGACGACGGGTAGCCGCCGGGACGCGGCCCCACAAGCTTTCGACTGTTGGGCACGGTCGACAACGGGCACCTTCAAGGGGGGGTCCTTATTCAAGTAACTGGCTAGCTGGCACGGGGTAGGATCTAGAGTGCCGAACCTCAGACTGGCACAACGCCTAAGCTGCCCGAAAGCGATGGCAGAGACACGGTCGTCAGGAGACGTCAGCATCTTGAAGGCCTGGGCTATCGAAAGCGTGTCGCTTTCGCGACACAGATTCAACACACCAAAGCCCCCCAATGCAGACTTACAGTAAAAGAAAGCGCTGCACGCCCACCTGGGAAGACGCCACGCCACCTTCAAACACTGCAATACCAGTCGATCGAGCTTCAGAAGCTTATACTGTCTGAAGCGCCGCACTCGCAGATGGTATGACGCGGACGGAAGAATGATAGAAGTAAGTGCCAGAAGTTTCTGGCTTGGAGTGAGGAAAGATTTCATTAAAGAGGAAATGTGTTTCTCCAGGGTGGAGATGAAAGGTTGGGTAAGGGACGCATCCGAGGCGTAACCGGTTCGAGCGCCAAGATATTTGTACGTTTCGCCTTTGGGGATGACTCGGATTTCCTCCATGGCTAGAGAGAGGTTCCGGGTCGACCCGCAGACGGGACGCCGACGCTTTCCTATAGGAAAGGGTGCCACACTTGCGTGGGTTGAACCGTAGCCCGGACCAGGAAGAGAAGGGATCAGTAGTAGATAAGAGGGAGATCATCTGCTCGTGATCGGAAGAAACGAGACAGATGTCGTCCGCATACGCCATACAACGTACTTTGATGTCTTCTTTAGCAGGAAGGTTGTAGCCGCAATCCGTTTTGTCACGGACGCCCCTGAGGATCACCTCGATGACCAAATTGAATAGCAGCCCAGACAACGGGCAGCCCTGACGGACTCCCCGCCCCACAGGGATACGGTCGGTTTCACCATTGCCACAGCGGACGGTGCAGGTGTTGGCGACGTATATGTCGGAGATGCACTCAATAAGGTCTGTGGGGGCGTCGAAATGACGCAGGACCTCGGCTATGCATTCGTGCCGGACACTGCCAAAGGCGTTTCGAATGTCCAGAAACGCAACCGACACAGGCCTTTTGCGTGACTGTGCATCCGAGAGGATGGTGTCGAGCATGAACACATGCTCGTAGACGCCCTCCGTGGGCATGAGTCCCTTTTGCTCTCGGCTGATAACATTCCTCTCCACCGCCCATCGCTGCAGGCGTCGGGCCAATACGGCGGCGTAAATCTTATATATGTTTCGGCAGATGGAGATGGGCCGCCAGTTGCTGACGTCGTGCAGATCACCCTCAGGGTCTTTGCATATGAGTGTGATCCTGCTGGTTCTCCACTGGTCCGGTACACGACGGTTGATCCGGCAGGTCTCGAAAAGTCTGGCCAAGAGTCCCCCTCTTGGGTCCAGGGTCTTCCAGAAACCGTAGGACAATCCGTCAGAACCAGGAGCGGAACCGACATCAAGCGACTGGAGGACCGCCTCCACTTCCCGGGCCGTAATGGGACCTTCACCGTCATCGATGAGGGAGAGGTTTACATTGCCATACTCGTAACGGTGGGCGTTCATCCACTCAGGCATCTGCGAGCAACTCCCAGCTTTAGGAGCGGTCATGTCACGTCAAAATCTCTCCTCAATTTCTTGAGGGGGAATTTCGCAGTGACGGTCGCAGTTTTTTCCTTCAACGATCCGACGGACGGTTCCCTTCGCGTCCCGCGAGAAGGCGGCTCGCAACTCCACTCCCCTACGATATCGGGCTCCGTTCCCGCGCGAACCCCCGCCGTCCGACCGAGGAGAACCCCCGTTCGAACGACGGCGAGCCGCGCGAGCCCGGGCGCCACGATTGAAGCGTGGTTTGCGAGGACGTGTCCTCTTGGGCGGCGAAGTGCCAGCGGTCCACTCTTCCAATTCAATGCAGAACTGGTCGAAATTTATGCCACCCGCTAAAGTAAGGTTCACTAAACTGCAAAGAGCCCGCCTGGAGCTCTTCGTCTTACTTTCCCTGACCGGTTCAACAGGGTCTTGGATGGATCGTTGAGTGTTGGGTGTGATGGACATCCCTGGGGTAGTCTGTGGGAGTCCGGGGTCATGCGTGGCTTGGTTGCATGCCATGGTGTCGCTTCGGGGTCGAGTCAAGGTTTGGGAAGAGATATTTGAATGGAATTCATTGTGGGTGGTTTGGGTAGGTGGGGTAAAGGGTTGGGCTTCGGCAGACAGCGTCGAGGTACAAGATTGTATAGGACAGATGGAAACAGGATTAAAAGATAAGGAGGAGTGAGATGGGTAGTGTTGGAGAGACTTGGAAGAAGAGGTCTGCATGGGCGGCTTGGAAGAGCTGATTGAGTCCCCAGCTTCAGCTCCGGTGGTAGCCGTCCGAAGCAGAGAAGATGGGCGCGAAGTCGGCTTGGATAAACCGAGCGAGTCCACTGCCACGGCTCCGGTGGAGGTCGGCTTGCGCAGAGGTGCATATAGAAAAGGATTCGCACTGACAATAGGGCCGTAACAGTCCGTGGTTGGGCTATCAGGCGAGGAAGAGGAAAGAGATTTGCTGTTCGACGAGTCGGACGAGTCGGAAGAGTCCCCACTTTCCGACCCAGGTCCGGCCGAAGACAGGCGAGGAAGAAACAGCACATCTAGATCAGGCAAGCTGTCAGCATCAGCTGGGCTGAGCGAAGTCTTGCCTGAATGAGATAGAACAGTACGGAAAAGTTCTGGTATAAAGTCAGGTGGGGGGGGGGCAAAGTGGAAGTGCTATCCAGGCCTTGGCGCTAGAAGACTTGAGAGCGGATGACAGAGGAAGAGGAAGGAGGGGATGACCCCTCGACCAATGCGCCTGCAGTCGAGGGCCGGCGCCTTCCATGCCTAACAACAGAGGCGTAGGAAGGCCCAGGCTTGGTCATCATAGGGGGTCTGGTTTGGCTCTCCGACGGCGTTGGGTCATTGCTCGGCCAGGGAAGGCAGGTTGGCAATTGAAGGCCCTTGGGGCAGAATCGCCAGTGCTCTAAGGCCCCATCCAGCTTGTAAGCTCGAGGGAGAACACGGCAGCACCTGCTACAGGTGATCAGGAACTCGGCGCGCGAACCATGAAATGCTCGCATATGGTCCTGATACGCCTGCACATCTCGGTAAGGTCGAGATGCCATCCTGCAAGTGGAGAAAGGACAGAGAAGGGGGAATAGATTGGGGAGGGTGAGGCGAATAGGGCAGACGGACTGCAGTCTATTCGATCTCAGATATAGTGGAGCTGACTCAGGGCCGTTGACAGGATTTCTCGGGCCCGGTACCAATTTATTTTCGGGCCCCCTTCGGCCTTCATCGACTATGTTATGAAAATAAAGGTTGTTTACAAACTTTTATTGATGTCGTTTAAGCATGGTCATTTAACAAATCTTGCGCAATCTTAAAATTTCTTGAACCGCAAAACTTACTATCTCTATCTAGCGGCTGCTTTTTTGAACTTTTATTTGTCATATGGCGCTAGAGTATTCTAGGCTCACCAGAAGAGAATTTACAGCAAAGGTAGTGCAGACAGTCAGAAAGTTTTCAATTTGATTTGGGAAAGGTGTTTGGGCCTCGATCAAACATTTGCAGATTGCTGCAATCTGAAAAGCGGTTTTGGGAACGTTCAAATATTACGTAACGCTTTTTTTCCGAATTTTCGACCCCCCCTCCCCCATGTAACGCCAACGTAACGCTTTTTTCAATCCCCCCCTCCCCCATGTAACGCTTTTTCACTACGAATTCAGCACAAAAAACTACCATTCCGTACTCGAAAGCGTTATGTAACATTTTGCTTGAACCCCCTCCCCCCCGATGTGACGCTAACGTAACGCTTTGCATAAACCCCCCCCTCCCCCTCGAAGGCGTTACGTAATATTTGAACGTTCCCTTTGTGCAGTTTTTAGTGCAGTGCAATGCAATTTTTAGTGCAGAAACAGGGATAGCAATCTTCTTACCTGTGCCATTTCAGTTTGAGTTTAAACAAATATTAACCTGTTTATGTTGAAATTCGTGTTTCGGGTAATATTCATGGTTAGGGAAATCACTATACTAGACTAAACTAAATTCTTACTTTACTGTTTGGTGGCTGAAGTGGCTATTTGACCACCAGAAAGCTGAAGTAAAGTGCTGTGTTAAGCCCTTTGTGGGCCCCCGGGGCCAAAATAATTTTGAGCCCCTTATTGACAAGCAGACTTATGATAATGTAGTGTGTATGTTAACTGCACTGATATGGAAAGGTGGTTCACTTCATTAGACTTTCTCACCAGTTGAGAAAACAATACAAATGTAAATAAGAGCAAACACAGGTCTATCAAGTCATAGCTACACCTTTGCTTGCAATGAAAGCCAAAAGTGTTAACGATTTCTAAACATACTGGCAACGGTCATGAAGCGTATGGGTCATTCAACCCAGATCTTATATCACACAGTAGAAGCTGGTATCAAAATTTGACATGCTTATCACATTGAGTTCATACAATTTTTTACATCGGACAAGACTTGACAAAATTATGACAATTTTAAATTGGTTACCTACATTTAGAAGCAATTTTTTCCAAAAATTACAATTGGCATTTGAAATTTCACTAACCTATTATTTTTAAATGTATAGCCATAACATAGCAAAACAGTTTAGAAGTGCAAAAAAAAGTGAATTCACAAATGCTTTAACAAACAACATTTTAACACTTTCACCAAGTGGTAATTATGTTTTGCCTTATAGGATCGCCGAGGTGGAGGCTGACTTGGTGACCTCATAAGGTCTTTCGCTTCTTTCCTATCTCACTTTTATGTAATGTACCAGTGCATTTGATGTGATATTTTGTGAAAAAAAATAAACCAGTGATTGATTGATTAAACCACTCACCTATACAATACTTTCAAAAAGCTAACAAGTACCCAATCAAAATGCTAACATGAAAACTCAAGTGTACTCAAATGTGCATAATCAGGAACTTAAGTACGATAAAAACAATAGTTTACCAATCTAGTGATATACTTTCAATTCACAACAGAACAGTGTTAATCCATAACAGCACAGAATGGCGTACATGGTTTATTAACTAGGCCTACTCACACAAGATACACTATTATTAGAAACTTGTTGTTAATCATGCTATATTTCACTAAAACATTTTTTTTATTAATTGCTTTATTTTTGGAACATTGTGGTTCTTGAATTTAAGAAGCACAATTATTATGAGCAGCAGTTGCTGTAATCTAACTGTTGAATCAACTTTACTACATGTAATTATTTTTTCATATGCAAACACCATTGGTCATGCTAAAAACAGTTGTTATTGAAATGGTGCATAAGTGCTGACTTATGTAGATGAAGTTTAATAACTTCATCACATGTAGCAACTACTTCACAAGAATCACAGCATACATAAGAAAATTACTATGATCTTTAACAAAACGGAGCAATATTTACAGTGTAACACTAGTTAATAGGTTTCTACATTCTAGGTAAGGTCTAACAGCTTCATCACTCACTGACAACTTTGCAGTACTCAGAAAGCCTTCATAGGTTACTGGTGATTAATGAAATGTTATAATGCTTACTGCACAATACCGGCTAACTACTACCTAGTTAAACTTTTATAACTTCATAAACAATCATCAACCCAGCAGTGTACAGAACACAGCAGAAATATAACTAATAGTAAACACAGGTCTATCAAGTTATAGCTTCATCTTTGCTTGGAATGAAAGAAATGAAACATAAAGCAGCAACGATTTGAAATCACAAACAAAATACTGGCAACTGTCATAAAATACTTATTATACTGGTATCTAAATGTAATATGCTGGTTACACTTGCTGATAGCTACCTCTGTAAAGTCAGGGATATTTATAATTGCGGGATTGTAAATGCTAAAAATGAAATGCTAATTAATCTATGAGAAATGCTATTTTGTTTATTGTTCACAATTTTTTAGCAATAAACAAAATATGACTGCACAAATGGAATAGGCTACAAATAAGACAAACATTTTTATGGCCTACAGTTAAAGGCAGGTTAATTGATTATATACCTATTACACTACTCAATGTTCGCTTATTACTTGCTGACCTTTGACTTTGAGGTCAGTATTTGAACTGTTTGTCTTACTTTTGGTGGTCGTTCTTAAGCTTGTGGCCTGCTGATCACTTTATCTGGTTCTTACCACAGCCATTAAAGACATGGGTAAAGATGGCATTAAATGCTTCATGGTTTCTGGTACATTCAAGGTTTAACATTTGGCTCAACATAACTTTTGAAAAAAAAAAAACTATGCAAAGACCTTGGAGAAAAACATTCCCTTGTTTGGAACATCTGCAAAACTTTTACAGCACGTCTGCACCATTGCTAATCATAGTAAACGAATGTATTCCAATTGCAATAACGGCAAAACAAGGTTTGCTAGGTTCTGACAAACCTCCATGTTCAGCCATTTCAAAGAATTCCTCTTTGAGAGTTTTGTTTATCTGAAATGTTCAAAGCAAGAATGTCGGTAGTTCAAACAAGACATCTTCTTTATGAAATGCTGAATGAAATCTTGGTACATAGCAAGGTTACACCATTCTAGAACTAGATTACCGGTTGTAAACCAGTAACATTCACTTTGAAGTAAAGCTTAAGAAAACAAAACACCCTGTAAAACCAAAACGTTAGTTAAGCTAAAAGTGCAACAGCCTTAATGCAGCTTCTGACACTTCAAAAAATACTTTTACCTTGCAAGTTATACCGGTAGATGTAGAAAAAATATTTTATTGTTAAATGGGATATCAATAGACCAACCATACTTTAAGCTAGTCCAGTATTACAAAAAGTATTTCATGTGTCTTGTTTACTTATTGGCAGACTTCAAAATCAACCGTACCTGACTCGTAAAGTTTGTGCTAACGAGAAGCTAACCTACAAAACATGAACGCTTTCACCTTATGCTAAAGAAAGGTTTCAATCTATGCTTTGCAAAATTTAGACAAGGCATTGCAATTAAGTTATGCAAATGTCTTATATAATTTGCCCATTTATAACAATCATTTTAAAATGAGCTGTCTACTTCGTGGTTTAACCTATATGTATAACAGTAGTACACAAAGTATGGTGACCCTACCACTACCAGTGTATAAAGCGGTTTCAGTTCAACAGTTGCCAATTCCAAAGTTTTACCACAAAATACGAAAAAATAAACAACCAAAATAATTAAAACACATTTATCTTAAACACACCTTTGTAGGAATTGGGCCTGTCTTGATTTCAAGTATTCAATTGCAACCAACCTGTTTTATTTCAAATGCAGGTAATTTTACTAATGTTGTCACATTTTAACTTAAGATAATGTGATTTTTAGAGATGTTTTGGTATAAGGGCCCAGCATCTCATTGGTACCGGTACCGGGCCAAATTATCTTGTCAATGAACAAGTAGGCTACACGCAGTAAACTTTAACAACTAAAAAAGCAACGAGTTCGTGAAAGCAACAGAGTCTACCGGTGAGGCTTCACCATCTGGGTTGAATGGGACTGAGTGCCCACTCACAGGAACCTGCTTCCTCGTCGGCCAGCCTAAAGTAGTGGACTCAGCAGACGGGAGGTAAAATCAACACCGGCCAGGTTATCTTGAAAAGTCTTTGAACCTGTGCGACTTAAAGGGCGTGACATATACAGTACAAAATGTATAAATATAATATATAAAAAGTTGGTTAAGTTTAAGATGTTTCGGAGTTTACAGCGACAGCTCAAAGTTTAGAAATTGAAAGTAACGGATTACAAAAACAAAGAACTGCTGGCGGATTACAAGAGGGTTGAATCAGAGGTTACTACTTAAAATTTGATAATTATTTTTTTTACATAGACTCAACGTTACTAAATGCAATTAGGCTTTGAATATCAGTTAATTACGGTACTGCAAATAAGTTTGATGAGCTAGGAGGTTAAAAAATGCTTTGAGAACAATTGACTAAAAAGTCAATTGTGACGTCACTGCTAAAAACTTAAACCAATAAATAGGGTGACCCTTTGATTTGAAATACGATTAGTTAGGAACGATATAAATAATTGTGCAAAAGACTTTAAAGATAAAGAAAGGAATATTGTTCAAATTATACGGTATAGAATTTTAACAAGGTAAGGTTATGATTCAAGTAAACACTTCAAGGAGAAAGGAAGTTATGAAGATGCGTGTTTCAGATGCAAGAAAAGGAAGATTTGGATGGATTTGGTAGACAACTGGCAACACTAGATTACCAATGCAGGAGTTTGAATGCCGAGATTTCGAAAATTAACTGAACAAGGGTGTTTAATTTGGGTAAAAAAAAGAATTTTCGGATGGATTTATTATTGCAATAGAGGCACAAGTCTACGAATTAATTAATTTAAGTAGCAAGATACTAACTGGTTAGAATTAAGGTTAAAAATGAAACAACAAAGTGAAATGGAAAAATAGGCTAGGAATTAATTTAAAACTCGATAAAGCTAAATTTAGGTTAAACAATGAACATATAGCAATTACTGTAGTATACAATTAACACGACATGAATAATTACAGTTTTATATGATTCCTTTCTTGTGAAATGTTTTTCCTTTTCTTCTTAACCCTATTTCCTGTGGGGGGGGGGTCGGTTGGGACTTGGTACTTTTCAAAGCAATATCATTAAAGAACTACGCGATCCACAGCTTTGAAATTTCTTGACTTTTCCTAAAAATTATTCAAGTATTTATTCCGCTTTAAATGACGTTGCTATTGTCTATAGTTTTAGAGATATGGCATGATTTTCATAACATACTCTGATATTTTAGCTAGCCCTTTTGTTTTCAAATTATACGGATTAATAGGATTACTGAGCGCCGCCGTGCGTGGAACTGCGACGCAGATATCTCATGATTTGGTTTTGTTGTAAAGCATTCAACCGTAATGATTCCGCCTTTTGTTTGCAAACTCGAGTTTTGAGTTGCTTTGATTAATCTTTTAATTACATCTGAGTTGCTTTGAAATTATCAGAGAGCATCGGATAAGCTATGCTGAAAAAAATGTAATTTTACGTTGCTTTCTATGGCGAATACATTTTGTTTCTAACTTCTAACAAAAAGCAGTAGGAAAGTTCTTGACAAAACTCTGTTTATCTCATAAAACAAACATACTGATGTGGTAAGTTTCTTGATTTCTTGTCGGAAAGCAAGGAGTGCGTTCTTGACCCGCCAATAAACTTTTGCATGTACCTGTACAGTGAACACTTATATTCACATGAATATTTATGGATGTTGTGAAAATGTTTTATGAAAACGAGAGATTGAAGGATACTGAAAAGAACTTGACACAGACTATCTAAACTGCTTGGCTTTTGTGGAAAAACACGCGCAGCTAAATTATTGTGCTTTGACAAGCATTGTGCATATTGTATCATCACTGAATCTTTGCCTAAATGGTAATTTTGCAGTTGCTTGAGAGATTACAAAATTATTTTTTTATACGAGGATTGAAAAGTTTTGATATATCTCAGCAGAAACACTATTAGGACCAACTCAATAATTTCAAACTTTTCATTCAAATGTTGGTCTACAAAAACTTATTTTCACAAAACGGTGTCGGCCTATATCTTTTTCTCCATAAATTTGGACGTTTGTGTCATTTGGAGCAAAGTTGTTTGTTGGGTTGAAAGAATCTGAAATCAATGCCTCGTTTTAGTAACGTATCGTAACGTAATCTATCAGTCAGCGCTTTTGTGCCTTTTTGTTTTCGAATACACTTCCCTGACAAAAGATTGGCTTTTGTAATAACGCCATCAACCATACAGTTGTATTCTCTGACTGCATCTCAAACGCTATACCATACTCAGCAATTTTTCTAAAGCATTGTTACACAAAATGCATATCTGACAAAATAAGGAAGATATGTTGAATTGAATTATATTTTATACGGATCGTTTTCTTTATCCTTGAAAAAAAGAAAAGAACGATTTTTATCGTTTGGCATAAAAATATGTGTATTGAAGTTCACCTTGGTTTGCATAATGAAAATCACCCCAAAGAATTGCTTGAAGTGATTTTTGCAGCTATTTGATCCTTCGCGATGATATCAATTATAGTTTCTATCAGGTGAAACCTGTTCAAACTATTTTTTTTAAAAACTATGGTTCATTCAAGAATATAACACTTTGTAAATATAGCTTACTTCATTTTTGTGTTTTTACTTCGATTTTTTCACAAGCAAGACCTTACACAAAACAAGTTATTTGCAACGTGAGTCGATTGACCAGAGTAGCCTAAATGGACCAGAAAGCTGATAGCCAAAACTTGATTACTTTTTATCAAAATGTTTGCACATTGGAAACAGCAATCACTTTGTTTCAAATCAGCAAATCACTTTTTGTCATTGGTTCAACGTCTGCAGACGTCTAAGCTAATATACGACGAAATTGGTTTTCTGGGTCTTCGGTTCGGAAAAACATCATTATGATGTATTGTGACGTGGTCTATCAGCCAGCAGTAGTTTATGCGTCTTTTGTTTTTAGATGTGTGTCAATTACAAAAGATGGCTTTTGCAGTAACGCCATCAACCGCAAACTGCATCTAAAATGCTATTTCAAAATTTGAACAGAAAGAAATCTTCTCATGCGTAATAAATAACTTGACACAAAATGCATGTCCAACAAAATAGACAAAAAATGTAGAAAACGTTATTTTGCAAATCTAGTTAACAACATGAAAAAAAACACTTCAATCATTTTGACACAAACGTGCATTTTTAAAATATCAACAACCTTCAATTTTGCCCAAGGAAAAAGTCAACACTTTAGTGATTTTTTGTTTTTTTACGACAAAAGCACTCGGCCTGAAAAAGATTTTTTTTCTATTTTTTGTATCGTTATGTCACGACTTTGAGTTTGTTACGCAGAACGGGAGTTCCATTTGGCAAACGACCTCTTCTATAACCTACCAACACGATTTGACTAAACGATTATTATCACTACATTTTGTCACAGCTGTTTGCAAAATTGTTTCATTCAAAGTGATCATTGTTGGTAAGTATTGAAACATATCACTTTGGAATGCATCGTGACATAGTTTATCAGTCAGGAGTTTTAGACGCTCTTTGTTTTTGGAGTGCATGATGGCCTAAAATGGAACAAGCTCCTATCGAAGGAAGTCACTACCTTTGGATAGGTTGTTGTTCAAATACCACGTGACACCATCAGGCTACCTTACTTTTCTGTATTCAATCGCTACCCAGACAGCAAATCAGACACTTTTTACATCGATTCAACCTCTTTAGACGTTGAAATAATGTTAAAAACGAATAAATAGCTTCCTGAGATGTGCTGTGAAATGCAAAGTGTTTCTTGATCATACATAACCAAATTCGACAGTGTGAATGTGAAAAAAAATTTGCTTGATTTAGTTCCAATATCAAGTAATGACAGTACGTTTGAAAAAGTGTAGACTATAAACATGTGGCTCAAAAAGCACTTGAAATAGTTTTTTTGCGGTGATTATGTCTCATTCTCTGCAAATGTTGAAACAAAGCAAATTTTTTTTGCAATGCCTCCGGCAAAACAACAAGCAAACGCAAGTCGGACGCCAATTACGATTTCATTGAAGCGTGGACGACGTCTCCGCGTAAGAGATTAAAATCTACACAATAGAATTAACCCGTCACACTCAATTATAAGTTAATTAAGAAGCAATTTCTCAAGTCAAATAAAAAAATATGACCAACCATCAAATTATTTGATTTTTCAAGTTGCGCTGTTGAACAATTTGCAAAAGAGTTTCGATGTTATGTTGTCAGATAAATTATCTACACCATGTGAAAATTTGATTGATCTATCTTGCGTAGTTTTTGAGTTACACGAGCTCAAAGTGATAGTGTCGAACCGACCCCCCCGTCCGCAAGTCAACTGGCCAAAATACGTCACAGGATAAAGGGTTAAACCATGTTCTTCGGGGGAAAAGATAGGGATACCAAGCCCGGGCTAGAATTAGAATCCCAGGGTTTGATTGGGGTGGGAATAGTTAACTAGGATAGGGGTGGGGATAAAAAAAGGGGGGGTTTTCAGAACAACTCACTTTTTCTTTAAATTCTTTCTTTTCTTGACTGAGATTTGGAACTTAGCATCCAGTAATTCGCAGTCGCACGACAGAACGGTGATCTTTTATGCTTTCTTTGTAGCCTTTTCTTTATTTGTTTCAGCACTTTTGCAATAACAACTAAATCATCTGGCTCACTTACTAATCTCTTTTATTCTTGTGTCTTTCTCATACGAACTGTATTTATTAGAGTATTTTAAATACAGTTATTAGAGTATTTTTGTATTTATTACTGTTCCATTTGTGGTACGTTTATAGTCCAGTTTTCCCAAGCCGTTTCGAGCTCTGTTATGACGTGTGCATATTGCAATATGCTATTATTGATTTTGTATGAATATTCACCCCATTTGATGTGTTGTTGATATTTGAGATGAATTATCGGTAATGTGCAGTGGTCTGATGATGTGAAGTATTCATGTTTGATGTTATGATAATTTTCAAGTGCATGTTGATTTATGTATATTCTATCTATCCTGGTCCTTCTGTTGCGGTTTTTGTATGTGAACAGTCTTTTGTATGGATGTTCTTGTCTGAATATATCTGTCAATTGGTTATGGCGTATGAGTGTTTTAAGTGATGTTTTATCCTGTGTAGTTTTGAAGTTTTGCGGCTTAGCAGTGTCCAACGGATCAAGGATCACGTTAAAATCACCAAGTAAGACCACATGTTCATGTTCACACTCCAGCATAGCCTCGGAGAGTAGCTCAAAAGAGGACTTTCTCTCTCCGATGCTCTGCGGAAGGTATGCGTTGAATATGTTTATGTTACTTTTACCACATTTGATGTTGAGAAGATGTATTCGATTTTGTAGTATGGTGTGGTGTGTGATTTCGGACTTGTCGTGTATGTCTTTCTTCATGATGAACATTGTCCCTGCATAGAAGGGGGTTCTGTCAGGTTCTATGTTGGTGTATGTTATGTAATTGTTATGTTGAGCCCACGTCTCGAGTTGATCGGTGGGGATTCTGTGTGTTTCCTGAATTGCCAGTACAGAGAGTCTGTGAGATGTAAAGAACTGTTTGACATCTCGCAATTTCTTGGATATTCCGTTGATGTTCATTGAGCCAACCTTGAGGTTGCCCAGTCCGGCATCCGAATCGTCACTCTCCGTATCTGCGAACATGATTATAGATAGAGAAAAAGCAGGTTAAAGTTTAAGGGGTTGGACTAGACCGTGTAGATGGCTGGGTCGTCGCCATCTGAGTCCGTGAGCTCACCCACCGAACTGAAGACATTTTGATGGGGAGGAGAGGTCCCGGGCAGTCCAGCCCGCGGAGACTCTCTCGAAGAAGCGGACTCCGAGTCAGTTGACGAGTTGTCATTGTCAACTGAGACCGACGCATACTTGGAGCTGGCGTAGGATGTGTCGTGGTCTGTAGGATTCGTCTTCCTGGGAGATGCTGGTTGGGGAACCGATCTCCGCTTGTGCAATGGTTCTTTTGGAGTCGATGTCTTGGACTCTATGTTGGACCTGGGCTTATCCATTATCTTAGCATCTGGTGAGAAGATCCTGCGCACGGGGGTTTTGGGGTTGTGTTTCCCTCCTTTGCCCACGGTGGTAAAGCCATCGTCGCTCGTGGGGGGGTTCTTTCGCTTCCTACTGTTTTCCCGGAACTTTTCTCTTGCATTGCAGTCAGGTTTGTGTTGACAGCCTGTTGATCGGCATACAGGACAGGCGATCTGCCTGGTCGGCGGCGAATCTGGCACATATGTTTTGTTTGATGTGTTCTTCACTCGTCTTGCAAGGAAACCGGTTTCCTGACATAAGACTCTTTCGCTCCTGTCCCGAGAGTGTTTTGATTTTTTTTTAGGCGTCCGATTTCTGGTCGTCTTGGACGCTCGATCTCGAGGTGGATCGGCCTTGGGCGCCGGGTCTCGAGGTGGGTTGGCCTGGGTCTTCTTCGGCTTCGTGGGGCATTTGGAAGCTAAGTGTCCCCGGACTTTGCAAATTTGGCAGAGAGGCAAATGTCCTTCCTCAGGCTTGTTGATGGATATCCATTCACCAAACATCTGCACCTTTTCTGGGATGTTATTCAGTTGAGTGTTCTGCAGGTAGACATGCAGAAACTCGTTGCAGATGGTGGGGTGCTGCTTATGTCTACCTTTGGTCATCTGATAGACTTTTCCCCAGTTTGCTTGGCAAGCAAACTCATTGATTAAATCCAGATGCCACTCGTCTGGCACTGGATATAATGTGATCACGTCGCATGGTGGCATCGGTCGCCATACTTTGATCACGTAATCAGTTTCCTTGTGATTGTAGGTCACGGTTGACTGGTGGCCTAGCGCCAGCTGTTCCATCAGCAAGGATTTTGTTTCATTCTCAGAAGCTGAGAAAGTAACGGTGAAAATGTGCTGCCGCAGGCTCTTGGCACGCACAGGTTTTAGCTCCTTTCCATATTTGGCAAGGAAACCGCCTTCCATAAAGAAACCTATGAAAGTGCTTACATCAAGCCAGGACTGGCTTGATGCTTGCACCACCAAAGTTCTTTCATATTTAAACTCGTTGGTCTTAGAATCGCCCATGAGTATAGATTGTATATAGAGATTATGATTGTAAATATAAAGAAATTAACAAAGACTTACCAAAGTCCAAGCTTTTAAAGTTTCAAATTTTCCTTCTGAAGGAAAATTTAGCTAATTCTGACTTGACCACACCCTAACAGCTGGTCACGTACTGTCTAGACTCGCTGTAACTAACTGGCTATTCTCACCTGATCTTTCTACGTGGCAATCAGCTAATTCCCTTAAGGGGAAAGGGCTGATACCAAAAAAAATCTAGGGAGGGAAAAAAAAGCTAACTACTCGCCTAGATCAGTGGTTCCCAGCAAGGGGGCCACTGATCTAGCTGTCGTAGGCTATTTTCTAAACTGTCTAATTATTTAGTTATCTAGCTAACTTTAAAAAAAAATCTAAAAAAGCTAGCAAAAGTAGGGCAGATAGCGCTCTCACTCGCTCGCTCTAGCGAGGAAAGCAAAAAGTATTCGGTTGATCGCTTTTTGGCAGCACTGTTTCCAATGCTACCAGGTCACCAAATCGTTCGAACTTTAAATAAGGCTCGTGAGACTTACCTTATTCAAATAGAATTAGGTAAGTCTCACGATAGAACCTTATTCAAATGTTATTTTGCATTATTATATGCTATTTTGCATTATTATATTATTTTGCATGAAAAATATAGATTCAAATTGAGATAATGTAAAAAAATTTTAATCACAACATTGCAATGCATGTTTTTCATCACTCTACCAAAAAATAATGTGTAAACTCACGCTACAATTACAGCCAAAAGTCACCTCAACATTTCAACGTATATGAGCAGTTCTAATATTCACATAGTTTTAATTTTCGGATATGCTCAGCTTAAATAATTTTACAAAGTGAATCCCAAGTTTTAAAATCGTGCCTTAAAAAATAACAGAGATATCACTCCTAAAGCATCAGAAGAATCGACAACCCCCCCCCCCCCAAACTGAGCAAGACTCCAGGAGCCCAACCTTCAAAGCGCTAACAGCAAAAGAGAAACGCAGTCATAAGATTTTCGAGAGATTAACATTGTCATTTGAGTTGAAAGCTAGTTCATGAAATGAAGGAAATGGCTTCAGACTCCAGCTCTCTTCAACCATTTTATCATCACGAAACCCTTGATTAACTTTTGCATCTGTCACAGAATTCCCACTAACAAACATGATAACGCAATAACCTTATTACCAATAACGTTTTTGTTCTTAGCAAAACAATAACCAGTGACGCAATAACTATCAATGTTTCTTTTTCGGCTATTGACAGGGTAAGCTAAAAACTTGGAATGACGCATCAATATGCGAGGAAGCCACAAAGAATATGTTGATTTAGAGATCTGCACTCAGGAAGGTGTTGTAACGTTTGGAAACCAAATCTCAAAGGTTAAAAAGAAAAAAACTTAAAAAAAAAACGTAAATTACACCCACAACAGGCTCTGCCAGAACCTCTTGAATGTCCCAAATGTAACCGCAATTTTTAAGCTAGGATTTGACTCATTAGCCATTTAAAAACTCATCGTAAGCGTTTTCCTTGCGAAAACCATCATCCTTGAAGACGAGGGACAGCCATCATAGCCATCACAACATTAGCAATAGATTTCGTCGTCACCGAAACGGCTTTATAAATTTTCACCAAAATTTATAAAGCATTGCTTATATATCAATCTTCTAGTTCAGTGATTTTCAACCTTTCTTTTTTCAACCTTTCTAATCCATGCACTCTTGCAAATTAAGATTGGCGTAACAATTAACGCGCTTATTGGGCATTCTGGCATTTGTAAGTTTTGGTGATTTGACAATCTTCCGGCTTTAAATTGAAAATTAAAAATCTCTAAGTTAACCCCACGAAAAACTAATAGCAGCTATTGTAACGACAAAAGATGAAAAAACTCTCATTACAGTCTCGCAGCACCAAAGCGCCGTTTTGAAAAATGATATAAACTTCATTGTAGTTTATTCCCACCGTAGATTTCATATGCAGCACCGAACCGAATTTATGAAAAAAGGTATACCCAAAGACAGGGCCGTGTGAGCACCATCCCGCCCTCCTCCTTCCCCGAAATCCACTCGTGGGCTTCTATGTTTAGTTATTGCACATAGAAATAGGACCAGAATGCGTTTAAGGTGGCACTCTCTTTCTATGTGGGGAAAAATGTACATTTATCATTTCAGCAATGAGTAAACTACTTTTAACATATTATAGAATAAAATAGTTGATAGACCATGCCGACAATGCAGAAGAGAATCTAAAGAAAAGTTGGGAAAGGACCAGAGTTTTAACAAAGTAAAATTTATAACATAAATGAACATGTAATGTAAAACTTAATGTCGAAATAAATAAATAAAACGAAAAGGGGTGTGGGGGCTTGCTCTACAGAAAATTTTAACAAATAAGTTATAACCTTGTTTTGGTCACTTTTTAGACATTTTTAGAAGCAATATTCTTTTTATCGAGATGTAAACTTTGTATGCAACCAAATTCATCAAATTAAAATTGGTTGAGATAGACGTTTTGTTTAAAATTTACGTTAGCACACCATTTCAATTTTTTTTTTTATTTATAACCACAAGAGGATTTCAATAATTTATTTCTCGAAAGTTTGTATAGTGTGTTGTAGCTTTTCAGCAGGCTAGAATTCGAAACTTTTGCCTGACGTTTCCCTATCTTCCCAGATAACATTTTCACTTCATAACTTATCTCAATTAACTTAAAATATACCATGTGCTTTAGGCTATTGAAGAAAAAGTGTTTTTCTATTAATCCGATAAACGAGATTTTTCGCGTTATCTTCAACTTTTTTAGACACACTTTGTGAATGACATGATTTTATTTTCTGTAAACACAAATTTTACAGCAGTACATTTTAAGTTTTTGTAAAAATTATTTCGAGCAGTTTTATCAGCATAATTATATATTGCAAAGTGCGCAAAATGGTTTCCATGTTCTAAATCCTCTTTTCCAATGTCATTCCAATTTCTGAATAAAAAAAAACATAGATTGCGGTTAATGTTTAAACTAAAAATATATTTTTGTTGCTTTTCCAAAACCCAAGTGGTCTACAATTGGACTTGCTGTGTTGCTGAGAAGTAAGTGTGCTGCACAATACTTGGCGGCATCTCGCGTATGGAATAATGTACAGACCACAACAATTCGATCAATCTCAATGATAAAATTCATAATGTAGATATTAACAACCTGTCAACATAAGTAAGCAATGATCATTCAGTCAATTGCATAGCCTAAGTAACAAAATTTGCATTAATAGCTCAAAGCATCCACAAGTATGTGAAGTTGCTTGTGGGATGAAGTTTTTAAAGAAGCTTTTTCGTCTGATGTTGAGCATTCCAAGAACCCATTTTGTTAACTTAAAAAAGTAAATCTGAACTTAAACTTTTCTCTTTCATACTGTTGAGGTGAAAGACCATTGTTACATCATTGTGACGTAATTACTATCCATGCATTTGTGACGATCGAACAACTTTTTATGACATCACAGCATTTTATCAACATTTATTCAGTTTATTGCTTGTTAGATCTAAAGTTTCTAAGTATACAGTTGATAAACTGGTTTGAGGCTTTCACTAACTAAACATTGTTCGAACTTTAAGCAACGTTAGTCTTTATGATTACACATTTAAAAAAATATTTGAAGCAGCGGTTTTAACCCTATCTTAATACGAGCTGTTTTTGTACGCGGAAAGTTCGACACGGCTATTTTAGCCACGTGCTTATTAATCGCTAATAACGGAAGCTATGAAAATCACAGAGCCAAAATATTTTGCAAGATAATAGCCATGTGTATTGTGCGTATAGAAATTAAAATTTTACCCTACAAAATTATTGAAATAAAGTGTTTGAGACGAAAAAACGATAGAAAATTGGTTTTTATTCTAATTTCCTGAAAATAGCTTCAAAATTGACCGTTCGAACGCATATTTTTGAATTATAACATGGAGTAATGCTAAACTAAACAAAAATTTACTTTTCTTCATAAATTTAAGGCATTTTTGGGCGTTTTTACATTACAAAGAAATTGCACTAATATTTATAATCTACCATATAATTTGTTTGCTCAAATATCAAGCAGCGAAAGGTCAACTCTGGTTTACCGCTCTTGTCCTGACCCAATTCTCATCGTAGAGAAATAAGCACAGCTTGATATGTCCTATCGTGTCATTGCGAGTGCTAACAGATTACAGATACTTTGCTTATGTCGATACAACGTTCAGCGGTGTTGCGATACAACCTAAGAAAGTCATGCGTTTGTTTCAAATTGCATTCTTCTTGAATGAATGCTTTTTTGTTACGCAAAACTTTTGCAGGAAATATCGGTCGCTTTACAGCGGTTCACTGTCGTCAGACGTTGAAACAGTACAAACATTTGATCTGTGAAAGTAATGCCTATCAGCGAAAATGGAAACACATAATGTCATTCAGGCACTGTTTATTGAAAATGAAGACATGCAACTCGTCATTGCATTGAGAAAAACTGACTTATCAGAATTCTTCGAAGACAAGAAATTCTACTCACAAAAAAATATGACTTGTGCGAAATATTGTACAAAACAGACCGTATTGCAAGTGTAGTAAATTAGCATCGTCAAGTATAATGGTAATGAAATTGAACCGCACAGCTTTATAAGTAATATTTCGATCAATTTATAGATAGAAAAATACCCCGCTTTTGAATAAAACGGTGATGACCAAATACTGTGATTAAAATATCTAATCCCATAATCAACGATAACATGATAAGAACAAATCTTATGATAGCCCGCTATTTCATTATGAAAACCACTGGTAATAGCAAATTTGAGTTTGCTGTTAATCTATGGTTTCGTCCCAAAAATGTTGACATTGTATGGCGGAGTGACCCACGTAGAATAGGTACATCATCCAATCGTCTAGACATGTGTGGTTTGACTAATGATATGGCTAGCTGCCACCCCTCCACAAAACTTTCGTCTCCCTTGGCTTGTGAAAAGGACAACTCGCGGTTCAAGTAACTAATGGTCATCGCATTGACCCTCGCAACGTCTAAAATGTAAGAAAATGCAGACACAGTCCATTTTGCCGACTTCGGCGTGACGCTATAATATGCCATCTTCTGGTCGACGACATCAGTCCCACCCTTGGTAAAATCGTAAAGCTTGATTATTGCAGGTTTTTTCTTTCCGTCATCTTTGGTTACTCCAATGATTGTCTGCATGGTTGATAAGACCAGAACATTGCGTTTACCGGTAGATTTTGGTTTGACTGCGTACGACGTAACGGTAATGTGGTTTCTCGACTCCTCCCAGTAAATTTTGATACTGAAGGCTTCCCAATCAGTGAGAGATTTTAACTCGCTAACTCCTTTTCTAATGCTTTGCCATTTTCTAACTAAAGTTATGTTTTTGTTCCAAAGCCATTCTGCCTAATCAAGTGAAGTGTAAAAGCGATCAAGGGATATGTTTCGTCCTTGAAGCGAAGAAACTCTGTCCAAATTGTGTACCAACGTTTCCACATATTCCATAGTGGAAGTCAGATAGTGTGGTCCTGGTACACCTACTAGCTTACCCGCATAAGCTATGGCGGTATAGGTGAATGACATACGCGCACTATTTATGCTTCTTAGCAACAGATCATAATTAGCAGGCTTATTTTTTGCCTGAAGCTTATTGCCTGAAGGACACACCAACGCGGGATGGAAACAAAGTCTCATCCAGTGAAAGGAAGTCTTCTGGTATTAAAATCTTTTCACAATTTCTAGTAAAATATTGGAAAGTTCTCTGATTGCTGTAAATCGGTCACTTTGCCAGCGATTGGCCCTTGTGCTTTTATCATCAAAACGAATAATTGCAGACGAAAATTTGAATCAGCTCAACGACAATGTCGCACTAAAGGATGTCCATATAAATGGGAAAAGCAATGTTAATTCGGTGAAATGTTCGCTTGAGCAGTCCTCTAATATACCACAATCCAATGAATGTTTCTAGTGCCGTGGCATCAGTTTGCTGAAAATGTGAAGCATGCCAAGAAGTTCGTTGAGCCTCCGATATTCACGATAGCCTCTCTCGTATAGGCCTACATGTGCTGGTGCTTGAAACAATGATGTAGATCATCTCTGCTGTAAATAAGAAATGCCATGCATTATACGACGTCGTTGCATATTGATAATTGCGTTTTACTCTTGGTAAACTGTGCACCACATTAGCAGAGTTTTGTCTTCTTCTTACTGATGGTTGCTTGGTACTCCAAACAACTTTCACTCTACTTCTTTGGTCAACAACCACCGACATTCGCTCCTCTTCCTGGTCAGGCAACGTTGGCAGATGTTGAATCGTTGTTGAGTGACTGATTTCGATAGCCGAGGTAACTACTGTATCGCATTTTCGCTCGATTTTGCCATTGTAAAAACATAGCTTCATTCTTACTTTTGGCTGACGATGAAAACAGCAGTTTTCGAAACGTTTGAACAAAATGTTCGCTAATGTGTTAGCTTTGATATTCATAGTCCGAATTTCCTCTAAATCTTACGGTTATGCTTCGAAGTTTATTACTTTACTTCTGGCCTTTTCAATATCAAATTAATTGGGCCATAAAACATATTTTTTTCATATAGCCTAATGATGTAACCTGACTTGTAATATCGCCATGGTATTATGTGCATTTCTACATTACTCCTGTACGCAACGTTGGTCTTTAGCACACTAACATATCGTAGATGTCGTTTTATTTGGACAGTTGCTCATAATACTCCCAGAGCTAAATATACTGCAAACGTGGCAGACAATCTATATCGCACCTTTAAAGGAATTCATCATTACGATTTTACATAATTCAAGAGTTTACCGCAATAATCAGGAATGCTTTGTGTCTTATTCAAAGTATTCTTCATCTCATAAATAACAAAGTGCCATGAGACATCAAAATGACGTAGCATAGCTGTAAAGTTTATAAGTTTTGCGCAAGAAATTAAAATGAGCCAGGATACTTTGTTTTCTGTCCGATATAAACTCATCTATATTTGTCTAAATAGGTTGAATGACAGTAAATTGGCAAAATTTGACGGTTACAACCGATTACACAAATATGTGAAACGTATAATGATTTTTAGCAATGATGGGACCGCTTGAAGTACCTCTCATTCTTCATTGCAGGGACGCTATGAACTCATAACGAAAATCAATGACCTAGAATTCATTACACCGTGGTGCTGACCAAACACGTTATGTACTGTATGAAGCATAACAGGTGTTATATTATATTGTATCGACGCTCTACGAGATAAGTATAAGTGAATATACTTACAAGAATCTAAGGTACGATAAGGCGTTGTGAAATAAATAATCGAGCAATTTTGTTATGATTATGGGAATACAACATGCATCAAAAAGAATCAAATCAAAAATAATTAAATTTGGGCTTCAGCATCTTCTAAGAAACAAGCGTATTTATGACTTCGGCAATGGCGTCGAACAAGGGTAGAGCACATAAAAAGATAAAATGGTAATGTTTGATTTGTAGTTTGTGCGATAGGCTACAGTCAAAGTAAGCAACATATTGTTAGAATAATGATCAAGCATTTTACGTTGATTCAACGTAGAAATGCATCGATGAAATATCAGGGACAGACTTTCTGTAACGGAATAAAACTTGTTTATTCTATCTGGAAAGCAGCGAAATGTGGAAAGCAGTCACAATTCTAAGGGCATTGTTCGAACACACACAAGATTGTAATTAAAACCCCACAATCCTATTTTACGCTTTTGCGGCGAAGCAACGCCTCGGGGTAGGATTAGAACGAATGTCCTAAAACGATATATTGGATAATTGGATCACACAGCGGGAGAAAAACTTCCCACGACAATTAACTGCTATAATGTAGGCAGTTTCATGAAAATGTCTAGCCACCTGGGACAAAATGCTTATTGTGAAGGGCAGGAAGGTAGAAAAAAGGCCAGGGTAGGTTTAAAAAAATCGCAAAGAATAAAAACTAAAAGTCAAGAAATTTCACATTTCTAGCATATTTCCTTCTGTGAACTATTTCACTACTAGAGTGGGGCGTCCTCATTTGACCCCGTGTCGTATTAAGATAGGGTTAAAACTGTTTCACATTCAGTGAATTATTGTCCGTCAACTTGTAGCCTAATGTCCATCGGTCAAGTTGGATCACATCTAAGGATATTGAAACGTGAATCATATTCGCATTTGGCACTCAGCAAAGGAATGTTTCAGGATAATAATGTACTCGTTGCACTGGCACTGGATGCTTTGTAAGCGCTTGGAGCAGTGGTTTTTTAACCAGTGGTGCACGCACTGCAAATGGATTAGTGACCTGCTGCGATGGGATGCGGGAGTGTTGAATAATTGAGGTCAGTTATAAATTGTCGCATGAAGCCATGTTTGTTTACAAGGCTTTCAGGCAACATTGTAAATTATAGATGGCTTCTATCTTTATCCATTCTAGGGAAGAGTGCGAGAACTGGTTATAACAAGGAAAAGGGTAAAGAACCTCTAACCCTAACCCTAACCCAAACATGCGATGGATCCGCGAAAGTCGATGAGATCAAGTGTTTCAAATTATTTTGCAACGAAAAGTTTCAAAAATTATCATTGTAGTGATGTAGCGACAGATCGTAAAAGGTTACTTTTAAATTTTTAGTTTGACTGCACAAACATTCAAAAATTTACAGATTGCAACAAGCCTGACCGCATCTTAAGATGCCTTTGATTTATTCATTTACAAGTTGAACAGATGAATATGAAAAATTATTGTTTCACTATTTCTAAACCTACGAAAATCATTTGTTGGTTAATAACCCTCATCAGCGTCAGCACCATATGGATATAGTGGATATTGGAAATCCTCTTCCAACCAATTACCTGGTGCATCACCTGGGCGGCGGCAGTGACGAAAACATCTGGCTCGTCGTGTGATACAACGCCGATTGTATCTACGGCACCGAACTTGTCGGCATCGATACAAGCAATACGTTCTGAAAATTAAAAGTTCAGTAATTAGGCAATGCCATCATATACAGCATTCTATCAAAACAATTTGGATTAAAATGCTACAAATTTCATTGGGTAATTTAGTAATCTGGCAATGTGGGGTTTAAACAAATTAATAATAAACTAATTTTAAATGCTTATTGTGAAGGGCAGGAAGGTAGAATTTTAATTAAATGTTACAAACTTTCTTACTCTGCCTGCTGCATCCGCAGACAGAAGTGGCACAGCAAAGAGCAAAGCGAACACAATCAACTTATTCATTGTTGATAGTTTTGTATTTAACTTTATGACAATGTTTGACGTGCTACGACTTATAAAGCTAGAAGCTGGATGTTCAGGGCAAAACTAATTTTCCTGTTCCTGTCATGATCATTGATTTCTCGTTCGGTAGCTAAACAACAACTGCACGGACATTTGTTGATAGTTCTGGAGGAAGTATTATAGATTGCAGAAAAATATTTTATCTCAAAGCTCGTTTTAACATATTTCGATATTGATGAAGCATAGATCCTAATGGTGTAAATTTAGGTTTATTTTACATTTGCTTCTGCATTATGGTTTGTTTTCTCAGCCTGTGTTACCTTGATTGTTTTCTCTGTTCGCACCTCTTGACTTACACATTGTCAGCAAAACTTAATAAATGGTCCTCTCACCTATATACTGTTACGCTCTGTATTCGATTGAAAAGAAAATACTAACAGTTACCGCATATATCTCTGTGCTAACGTTCATCCATAACAAGTGTTGAGAGTTGTAATAAAATTTTATTGACGTCTTGTTTTGTGAATTCATGTCATTTTCACCATGTAATGGCCTACTGAAACCGTGTAGATTGTACTTTCGACTGCCGCTGGGTAGCAGTAGAGCCTGTCATCACGCCAACCTCTGGTGAAACAACATTCATTTTAATTCTTGATCGTTAACCTGTGTTCTCCGAAACTCATAGACAAACATCCAGCTGTTTGACAACAAACTGGTTTTAAAAAGATAGAAGTTAAGTAGATAAATAAAGGTTAACCCGTTAAGTGCGTAATTAAATTTTCGAAACTCTCCTTACTGTGCGTATTTAATTTGATCACTCGCAGTATTTTTCGTCGCATTATTGCTTGCTAGGATATTGGGGAACCCCCATGACGCAGCATAATATGCTTTTGTTCAATTTCCTTTTGTATCTATTGCTTTAACTTTTCATCGACTATTGCGGAGAAGTCTCCGACTGGACTATTGTTTTCTGGTGTAATCGCATTCCTCTCAAGTGATTATACCTTTCTTTCACCATTGTGAAATTATTTAACTAGTTGTTTATTGTGAAGAAAAAAATAAATCAGTTCACCGAACATAATAATTTCTAAGCGTTTATAGGACACTAAACAAAGTACACGTAAGTTTAGTTTGGAAATATTCAAACTGTATCATTTTCTGACGCTTGTTCTAACATTAGCAGCAACACAAAACCTTATTGTTTTGTTGACTATATGTTACAAAATATGTTTTCGAACACAACAAAATATTTCTGAAACTGCTTGCAACATTACATCAAAATGACTTCACACTGACTGAACGCGCATGATGTGGTTCGAATTTTATACACCGGAAGGAAGCCATTTCAGAAAAAATTTTAGATGAAATCTTTTTATTCTTGCAATTGTGGTTATATTGTAGGTGAGTGCAGAAGCTACCTAGTATTGTAATAGAGTGATTTAGGGATTAAGGATTTCTGTCAGGCTGCAACCGTTATTGTAATGTAAACAATGCATCTATGTTTCTTCACACGTCATAATTGCGCATTCTAGACAAAGCGCATAGAGGAAAGCGAAATTAAAAGTGCCATGAATAGCTGCGATCACGAAAACGACAATTGTCGTCTTACGCACAGCAAGAGCGACTGTCTCGGACGACAATTGTCGTCATACGCACTTAACAGGTTAAGTAGATAGGGTAAGATAGGGTTAAGTAGCAGAATATATTTCAAAATGTTTACTTCTTATTCCTTTTTAACCTTATCTGTAGCGACACGGGGTTTTATGAGGACGCCCCACTCTATTAGTGAAATATTTCACAAAAGGATTTATGCTAGAAATGTGAAATTTCTTGACTTTTAGTTTTTATTCTTCGCAAATTTTCTACACCTCAACTGGTAATTTTTCTACCTTCCTGTCCTTCACAATAAGCATTTAGTCTCAGGTGACTAGACATTTTCGTGCAATGGTTGTTATATATATGTCAATGTTAGTGCAATATAAATGACCGTGCAATTACTTTGAAATGTAGAAACGTTTAAAAATACCTTATATTAATGAGCACAATTCATTTTTTGTTTAGTTTATTTTTTATTCAAAAATTTTAATTTTGAAGTTATTTTCGCAAAATTAGAATAAAAACCGACTTTCTGACGTCTTTTCATCTCAAACAATTTATTTCAATAAATTTGTTAAATAAAAATTTAATTTCTATACGCACAATAGTCATGGGTATTACCTTGTAAAATATTTTGGTTCTGTGATTTTCATACCTCCAGTTATTAGCGATTAATTAGAACTGGGCTAAGATAACCCGTGAGGGGCTTTCCGGGTACAAAAACACCTCGTATTAAGATAGGGTTAAGTTTGCTATTACTTATAAGAGTATTGAGCATTTTGAAGCAAGAATTTGATCGAAAATACTATTGGCAGTATATGAATTTATTAGTTACAAAATAATTGCATTTTAAATCATGTTTTTTTTGTTAAGGTTATCTATCCCTTTACAGTAGATGCGCAGCAGCAGATTTTTAACATTCATTCATTTTCTTTGAAAGTGTAGTGTTCTTTATTATTTACACAATTCAATTATTTTTAACTCTTGCAATGTGACACGAACAGTCGCCTAAGTAGCAATAACGCAATATACTAACGTTTCTGTCTTGTCTCACAGACTAATGTGATAATCTTTTGCCCTCTAATAGATCATTATTGTGCAAAGTTCAAATTCTAAGATGACGTCACTATGGCCTTTTATGACCTCATATTGATGCCATCGTCACAAATAAATCTGAGGTCTCTTTCTGTCACTAGCCCTATCAAGAAATTTTAAAATATGTGTATAGGTTGCCTGAAATAAGCAAAATGCCTTTTTACCATTGGTGGCGCTAAGTGCTGCTTCTTAATGCCCCCACACTTCCCAAAATTATGCCAAATATTCAAAAGTTAATTTTTACTTGAGAGTTATCAGTAAGGCATTAGTTGAAAGTGCTTTCAGTTGAAATAAAGGGTTCAACTGTCAGGATCATGGCTTAACAGATCAAAAATGGAAATGTTTAGACTTCTTGAGGCAGGAAATCGCATCCTTTGAGAGCAAAATGGTTTTCATTTTCGGATTTCTCATGGTCAAAATCATGGAAAACAATGCCAGAAGTTAAATAATTTGAAAATTTCTGATTTTTGAACTGATCTACTGCGCATGGACAATTACCAAATGAACAAATTAGATAACACTGTCAGTTTAGACACTATTTATATTTTCAGTACCAGAGCAAAAATAAACCTAGGTAGTGATCTTTGCGGGTGTGATGTTGGGCCACGTTTCTGAGCTTCATATCTTATTTGCTTAATTTTTGAAATGTAACGAAGCCACTTATGCTTTAATACAGAATACAAATGGCGTATTCGAAGTGAAGTAGCCTAACTCACACTTAGCCCACATCATGACGAAAACAGGAAATTAGCACGTGGTATTAGTGTTTACTACTTATTAAACGCTTTGTTTATTAAACAAAAACAAACGAAACAAAGTTTGGTTTGTACAGACCAAAATTTTTTTCGGCAACACACGGATTTAAAATCTATCTTGCATTATATTCTTCCAAAGTCTAGGCCTGAACTACAGCTTTGGTGCAATGTCCCACATCGCACCTTTCCTGCAATACAACTTGGAAAAATATAAATTCACGAAAAACAATTGCGCATCATACACTAGAACGGCCGAGGTGTCGAAATCGACACTTTTAGAAATTTAGTCCACTATTTTGAGCCTTAATTGTTATCGCAACGTTTTCAAACTTTCAGTAGCTTCCCAATTATTCTTACACTTTACAGTTCAGTATTATTTTTCTAAAAAATCTTTTTATGTTATCTACAATGTGCAGATATACCTCCAACAGCCGAGGTGTCGAAATCGACACCTCATACAAATTTATTAAGATTTGTAAAGTATAAAAGATTTTCTGTGTGAAAAAAACTAATTCAATTGTTTTCACACTTACTTATAGCGTTTCTCATGGTAATTGTTCAACGCTCGGCTTGATGTTTGTTATCGATAGGCTTGATTTTAGTTCATCCCACTAAGTTTACAAATACCTTCCCCAAATCTATCAGCGATTTCCAGCAGATAAGTTTATTCATATTCGAGAGTCACTGGAAGGACTTGTTGCTATAATTGCATCAACAATTACACTCCGGATTGGAGCCTGCCAATGCAAGAACACTGAACAGCTATTTTCAATGAAAAACAGATGTCTTTTTATTGTGTTCATGCCAAACAAACCAGACAAGTTTGGCATGAAATTCTGGGTGCTAGCCGAGGTTCATTCCAAATACGCATGCAGTACCGTACCGTGCTTATCGTACCTCGGAGCTATTGAAAGAAAGCAACGAAATGGAAGGCTTCTCCCCGAGGATGTAGTGATCAGGATCACCACCAATTTACACAGACAAAGCGGGTACAGGGTCACAACAGTTAACTTCTTTACTAGGGTAAATCTTGCTGGTTTGCTACAGGAAAGAAATATAAACATTGTTAGAACTGTTCGAGCTAACAGTAAAGGACTGACAAAAGAGATGGCCAAGGGTGGAGGAAAAAGATTTTACATCAAATTCTTCTACAATTCAACGAACAGCTGCATGCTTGTAAACTATCAGTGCAAAAAAAATGCAAATATCCTTTCCACTATGCATGACAGCCCCGGTATTGATGCAACAGAGAAAAAGAAACCCTCTGTGATCCATTTTTATAGCGAGAACAAAGTAGCAGTTAATGTGTTTGACCAAATGGCGAAAAAATGCACCACACGTACAGCAAGCAAAAGATGGCCTTTTGCAGTTTGAACAAATATGCCAGATATTGCAGCTTTGAACTCTTGGATTATTTTTAGAAAACGTTCCGGCAGCAACATCAGCCGACGTGAAAATTATCCTTCAGATTGAGAGCTTGAGAATTGCTCATGTGCTGAAACGAAAGGCGACACTGCAGAGAGAAGAAGAGCAGGGACGACCATCTAGAAAACGCAGAAAATCTGCAGGACATTATTGCAAAAACAATACAGTTACCATTTGCCGCCACTGTCGAAAAGTGGGAAGTGTGATAATGGTGACTGGAAAGTTACAGAATGCAAAGGCTGCACTGCGTAAAGTGTTTGTTGGCTTGTTTGATTTTTTTTCTCCTGAATAAGAAAACTTTGTGCTATTTTTATGATAATTATGTCTTCGCTCTGTTGAATTTTTAGATCTTCGTACAGAGTCAAGATACAGATACAGTCAAGCTTCGAACTGATCAAAACCTGGTAGCCTACTTCATAATTTTCGTCTAAAACCACTCGGTTACAGAAACGCGAACATGCGATGGATACGCGAAAGTCGATAAGATCAAGTGTTTCAAATTATTTTGCAACAAGAAGTTTCAAAAATTATCATTGTAGTGATGTTGCGACAGATCGTAAAATGTTACTTTTAAAATTTTAGTTTGACCGTTAGCACAAACCTTCAAAAGTCTACAGATTGTGACAAACCTGGACGCATTTTGAGATATCTCTGGTTCATTCATTTACAAGTTGAACAAATTATGAAAAACTTCTGTTTCACTATTTCTAAACTTACCAAAATAATTTGTTGGTTAATAATCCTCATCAGCGTCATTATTCTATTCGCCACTGGGCATCCTCTTCCAACCAATTTCCTGCTTCTTCATCATTTCCTGGTGCATCACCTGGGCGGAGGCAGTGACGAAAACATCTGGCTCGTCGTCTGAGACAGCTTTTAGTGCGTCTGCGGCACCGAATTTGTCGGCATCGATACAAGCAATACGTTCTAAAAAATAAAAGTGTAGTAATTAGGCAATGCCATCAAACGATCAAATTCGGCATTTTATCAAAATAATTTTATGCAAATGCCACAAACCTTATTGTGTAGTTTAGTAATTAGGCAATGTGGGGTTTAAACAAATTAATAAAGAAATTAATTTTAGTTATATGTGTTACAAACCTTCTTATTCTTGTTGCCTCCGCAGACAAAAGTAGCACGGCAAAGAGCAAAGCGAACACAACCAACTTATTCATTGTTGATAGTTTTGTATTTAGGCTAACTTAATTACAATATTCGACTTGCCACGAGTTATATAGTTAATAGCGGGATGTTTGGGGCAAAATTAATTTTCCTGTTCCTGTCATGATCTTTGATATCTAAACAACAACTGCACGGACAATTGTTGATATTTCTGGTGGAAATATGATAGATTGAACATAAACAATTTATCCGGAAGCTCGTTTCAACATATTTCGATATTGGTGAAGCACAGAACCTATTGTTGTAAATTTAGGTTTATTTTGATTGTTTTCTCTGTTCGCACCTCTCGAATCACTCACTCTCAGCAAACCTGTTTTCATGTTACAGTGTTCAGTTAAAGGGACTTTCTGTTGCTTTAAGTTCTGATTGTGTGACACTGACTTACTTTGTTTGTTTTATATTTATGGCTTGTGTTTTGCAGACGTACTTCGTTTTTTAGTTCATTAGAACCTAATAAATGGTCGTCTCATACCTATACACAGGGTACCAGTACACCAGCTCAGGCATTCTACCTACCAACCTGACTTGCCAAAGATTGAGGATGTCCTACGATTCAATTAACCTTCTCCGTTGGTTTGTACGTGTTGAGAGGAGAGCAACGGATTAACCAATTCCGAGATGTGCTAGTTCCTAGAACGAAGGCCCAATGAATGAATCAAAGTTCAACTTTTACTTTATATGTAAAGTTAATTTTTCGCTAATGTGTGTAAAGAAATACAGTTAAGTTGGTTACAATCTTGTTCAGGATTTCCGTATGAATTGTTTTCTACAATAAGTTCATTAAAAAGAGCATTTATTTTAGTTTTTGTTTAAGAATTTGAATTATATTTTCCTGTTTTTGATGAATCGTGTTTTTGTTCTTTGAAGCGCTGCTTTTGGTGCATCTACGATAAATAACAATTATTATTTTATAATAAAAGTAATTTGCGTTCTTCTGGTGACTATTTACTAGGTTACCTCCTGATGTTAAAGATGATAACTAGCTTTTGTATTTCCGACGTTTCGTCAGTCAGCACGACTGACTTTATCAAGGTGGCTAAAACAGGTTAACACAACCTGTTCAGCAACGATGGCACAACACAAAAACGTACTGATAAAATGAATAAAGTAAGCAGCAAGAATCAGAATTAAAACACGCAACAAGACACCTAGAGGTTAAACTGAATGCAGTGAATGCCTAAAACCAGTAGGCTGCTTTCCAACAGCGTAAATTTATCTATCTATTGGGCCACCGTCAAGAAACATTGAAAAGTCATCAGACAAGACAGAAACCAAGGGAATTGGCAATAACAATGATAGAGAAGACGCACTGAGAATGGAAAAGGTGAAGTTAAAGTTAAAGTAATTTTTTGTACACAGAGGGAAAATTCTGACCATCTTTCTGGTTGAGAGCATGTTGTGCTTTCTGGTTTATGTACCACTTTTCTGTAAATAATCTTTTTGTGTAATCCTTTTCAGTTTTAAGAATGGTAGCGTTGGTCCAAGTAATTTTATGGTCTGAATTTATAGAATGTTTGCAAAGAGCGGAATGCTCCGGACGTTGAAATTTAATAGCTCTTTGGTGCTCGTTGATTCTAGATTTAAGGTCACGTTTTGTCTGTCCAATGTAGATTAAATCACAGTCATGACACGGAACTTGGTAGATCAATCCAGAAACTTCACCTTCTTTCATGGGGTCTTTAGCCGAGGGAAGGTATCAAGATATTGACGTTAGCCAGGAAGACTGTCTCGTTTCGTTTGATGTTGTAAGCCTCTTCACTTCTGTCCCTCTGACAGAAGCCTTGGACCTAATATCTAACCTGTTATCGGCAGACGATTCACTTGAAAGTCGTACAAAATTATGTGCAGATGACGTGATTCAAGCTTTAAAAGTGTGTTTTCAATCTACTGTTTTTTGTTATAAAGATGTGTTGTATCGCCAAATTTATGGTACGCCGATGGGCTCCTGCATCTCTCCAGTTGTTGCTAACATCTTCATGGAATTTGTTGAACGCAAAGCCATCAGCACCTTTCACACTCCTCCACAATTATGGGTTAGATATGTTGACGACACGTTTTGCATCATCAAAAAAACTGCAGTTAATGATTTTCACAAGCACCTTAACAGCATTTCATCATCCATTCAATTTACCATAGAACATGAGGTCAACGGCAAAATTTCATTTTTGGATGTTAAAGTGGTTCGCCATAGCAACAACAAAAAACTAACCACTACCATACACAAAAAACCAACACATACAGACAGATACCTGCAGTTCAACTCACATCACCCCAAGCATCAAAAACTCACAGTGGCCAAAACATTGTACAACAGACTGGACACTCACATAACGGATGATTCTGAACGTTCACACCACAAGAAAAACATTCACAATACTTTAATGCTCAACGGATTTCCACGAAAACTTGCTTGCATACAGCGACCCAAACCGAAACCTTCGCTTCCTCCTTATAAATCTTTTACTTGTCTTCCTTACATAAGGGGGGTAACCGACAAAATTCAGCGTATCCTTTATGGCATAGGAATCAAAGTTGCGATGAAACCCTATCTGACAATAGGTAAATACCTTCCCTCGGCTAAAGACCCCATGAAAGAAGGTGAAGTTTCTGGATTGATCTACCAAGTTCCGTGTCATGACTGTGATTTAATCTACATTGGACAGACAAAACGTGACCTTAAATCTAGAATCAACGAGCACCAAAGAGCTATTAAATTTCAACGTCCGGAGCATTCCGCTCTTTGCAAACATTCTATAAATTCAGACCATAAAATTACTTGGACCAACGCTACCATTCTTAAAACTGAAAAGGATTACACAAAAAGATTATTTACAGAAAAGTGGTACATAAACCAGAAAGCACAACATGCTCTCAACCAGAAAGATGGTCAGAATTTTCCCTCTGTGTACAAAAAATTACTTTAACTTTAACTTCACCTTTTCCATTCTCAGTGCGTCTTCTCTATCATTGTTATTGCCAATTCCCTTGGTTTCTGTCTTGTCTGATGACTTTTCAATGTTTCTTGACGGTGGCCCAATAGATAGATAAATTTACGCTGTTGGAAAGCAGCCTACTGGTTTTAGGCATTCACTGCATTCAGTTTAACCTCTAGGTGTCTTGTTGCGTGTTTTAATTCTGATTCTTGCTGCTTACTTTATTCATTTTATCAGTACGTTTTTGTGTTGTGCCATCGTTGCTGAACAGGTTGTGTTAACCTGTTTTAGCCACCTTGATAAAGTCAGTCGTGCTGACTGACGAAACGTCGGAAATACAAAAGCTAGTTATCATCTTTAACATCAGGAGGTAACCTAGTAAATAGTCACCAGAAGAACGCAAATTACTTTTATTATAAAATGCCTGGTGAACAGTCTCTCTCTGTTTTTAATTATTATTTTCTTGGCTCTGGTTTTTGGGAAAACTGCGACAAAATTTTCATAAGTGAGTAAATTATACAAAAAAAGAACTTTTTATGACAAAATACTGCTACATTTTTAATAATACTGGAAAAAATTACGGGAGTGTCCTTCAAGTTGGATTCCAACAAGAGTTTCAACTTCTCTGGATATATCTTTTGATTGAAACAAAGTTTTTTTATGAAGGGTCTTTCAGCATGAAATACAATGTCATTAAAACTTTGCAATAGTATTAAAAGTTTGAGTGGGGCAAGACAATTTTTTAGGGATGCGATTGCTCTCGGTACGCACCCCATAGCGACGTCCATGTCAGATAGGCAGAAGCTTTCACAGGGAGACCAGAGGGTGGATATCGGCGGTTACGAAATGATTATAGGACTCGGAATGTATTGAGGGAACCGCAGAACTAAGAAAACATGGGCTATTCTTTAGTGTTGGTTTGTTTAGAGCAGTGGTTCTTAACGGGGGCGGTAGTACCCCCCGCGGGGCGTTTTGATTTTGTAGGGGGGCGATATGATTACTTCGGCTTAAGGGGCGCGTTTTGATTACCAGGGGCATTCTGGTTTAACCCATCTACCGCCCAACGTAACGATTTGGTCAAAGAGCTCGCATCATCGTGGTAGCATTTCCTACCTCATACCTGGTGGAAAAGGAATTCAGCTGTGTTGTTCTGTTACATACCAAACAGCGAAACCCACTTCACATATCCATAAGAGGTGATCTTCGAATGTTTCTCACTGGCTTTACACAGGATGTGAAGAAGCTGGCACTTTCTCACCAAGCCCAAGGTCAGTGGCGGCGCCAGACCTTCAACAATGGGGGGGGAAAATATTGACAGTGCAAGACAGTAGCGTCGTGAGGAATTTTGAAAAGGGAGTGTTGACCGCCGGCGGGCGAAGCCCGATGGCGTGTTAGCCGAAGGCGACACTTAGGGGCGGGGGGTCTGGGGGGCCTCTCCCAGAAAATTTTGAAAAATTACTTTCAGTTTGGTGCATTCTGAGAGTATTTTCAACAAAATTGTGGGTATGAATATTCCTGTAAAATGGTGCTGTCCGGTGGCATAGCAAAAGGATAAGATCACGTTTTCTTTGGCATTTTTCGAAAATAAAGCTAATCTCTATGTTTTTTGGTACAGTAATTCCTGGCTGAGATATTTGAATGTTTGGTATGAGCAAAACTCGCTCTTTTAATGCAGATTCGTTTAAAATTAGGCAAACTTTGTTTTAGAGACATAGGTTGATTTGCTTTTTTTTGCGAGATTATTACAGTTTTATTATTTATCAATTTTCTCCTTGGTTGATCCAAAAAGCGATCTTATTCCGGTAAGTCACTAACTTTTATGCTTTAAAGTCAACCCAAAGTTTAGAAAATGTAACGTCATAGACGTCATACATCTTGATGAGTGTCAAACAAAAAGCTTTGAGAGAATGAAGTTACTTTATTTCTGATATATTCAAGTTTTGTATAACGAATAGCTGTTTAGACGTTAATCTATATCGAACAAGCGATCTCAGCAGTTACAGATGGCTTGCATCCTTGCACAGTTTGACGTGAAATTACATCATAGGCTAAAAGCTAAATTTTCTTGCAAACAATATATTAAACTACGCAATATAAAGCAAAGCAAACAATATAAAGCAAACCCTCTACCAAAGCTTTACAATATATTAACATCCGTAAATTCAATTTGAAAGGTTGAAACCCCCAACCCCCTCCCTTGACTACGCCACTGGTGCAATACATGCAAGACAGTGATATATTATTTAATTTCTCTTGTTTTCTACTGCTATTGTCTACTGTAATATAGCCTATCCAAAAGTCCTACATTTTTGACATGTCTGATCTGTTGAAAAAAATAAATCACAGTTTGATTCCGTATGGGACTTGCAACTGCCATTGCTAGCGAAATTCTGCGTAGCCGCACTTTCTGATTATCCAACAGTCTGTTAGTTAAATATGCCTCATGATTTGGACTAGTCTGTCAGTTGATAGAAAAATTATCAAATACTGCACTGAAACGCTGTGAAAACAATTTTCCATGCTTACAAAATACAAATGTCAAGACATAGTAGATATATCAAACACAGAGGCGGCCACATGCGTAGCCTTATGACATTGCGAGCATTGAGGCCAATAAAAGTTAATAGAACAAATTTACTGTGACGGCCACCAGGCATAGTTCAACTGCAATAAATGCTCTGCAAATTATTTTTTATTCTTAATATTTCTTTTTCCTTTCCGCAAAGATTTCATCAGAAGAATGCACAATATCAAATGATAAGTTTAAAACACAAAGTTAGCGAACAATTCTTATATTTTTTATTAAGATGCCAAAAATGCAGTATGACGGAACAATAGGCTACAGTTAAAGTCAACATGTTTCTTCGTTTATTAGACGTGAAAACAAGCTTCCCTTATAGTAAAAATAATCAATTAAAACCCTAACCCCAGCCAGCTAATTCTGCTGCTTTTTACATCGATTCAACGTTGTAGGGCGTTGAATCGATGTAAAAAATGTACAATCTTCCTCACGGGGACGCAGGTCTTACAATTTATACAATTGTGCATGAAATCCTCGTGGATAGGAAGAAGAAATATTAAGAACAAATAATCATTTAACACCGGTGGAGCATAATTGCAGTTTGATAAACTTTAAATAATATTAACATTTAACAGGACTATAACATACCAAGCTGTTGAACACTCGACAAGGAAAGTAAAATGCGGCATCCTTAGCTTCTGAACACTCCAGCCAGAGATAGTCATCAAACCATTGTGAGCGAAACTTTCTACCTTTAACTTTCGGATAGTTGGCCTTGACAGTTTTATTTCGTCCTCTACTAATAACATAATTACATGCTTCACGGCATTTTGGCGAAGGGAAGGCAGGATCAAATTTATAATCTTTTAAGTCCATTGACCATTGTAGAATTTTAGTTGGTAAATATTAAGATTTACTGAATCACTGCTCTAAATAAAGAACACTGATTGTACGGTTTAACAAAATTCTCATTTGTTGACATTTGACAAACCTTTTTCCAGAATTCATTTACAAGGTGATACGCCTAAGCATTATATCACGACTTATTCAAATAGAATCATAATTAACAAATACTCCAGAAAATCTAACATGACCTTTCTTAAATTACGATCAAGAGTTCATTTCAATAGTTCAGTTAACAAATGCAGTAATCTATTTCTAAACTGCTGAACAATTCTATCCATTAATAGCCTACGTGACCCAAAGGAATGTTCGCTTAGCTGAGCTATTATTGCTGAATTTGAGAAATAATGCGAAGTTCTTCTATTTGAAGCGATGGATTAGGAAAAAGGCTATTCCTGATGCTGAATGTAAAAACGTTACAGTTGCATAAAAAGGCTGTTCGTTAACTTAATGCTGAATATTTCACAATACAACAAATTTTCAAGAAATTGACACCAAGAATTTGGACTAATGATATTGAAAACTGGTCAGGACTTAACTACAAAACTGCAGTAGAAAAATCTTGCAACAGAGAAACTTGGCGTTTCATTGCCTCCAACCCTCGACGAGAGGAAGGAACTTAATGATGATGATGACACAAAGAAATACGTTTACAAACAAGTGAACCCATTCAGCATAGAAATTAGAATCAACGTCAAACTGTGCTATGCCAATGTATACACAAATGTAATCTCGCAATAATCAATCAACTGGAAAGAATCCGACAACACAGGCTATTTTCAATGCGTTAAAAGTTAAAAATAACACAATTTCAGAAATATGGGCTCCACTGTATGACAAAAAGCGGCATAGACTCCTTTTGAGTCTGAAAACTGTCAGAATCTAAGATAGTTAATAGACTTGTTTTTCCGGACGCTGCAGACAAAGGGAGAATGTAAATGTTTTTCTGTAATCCAACAGACAACCAAATTTCCAGATAGGAAAGTTTTGATTTCGCTCACACAACTTTTATTTTCACAAAAGTGATGTTACACCGTGGAAGCAAATGACCCTTATGCTTATGCAGCAAACAAATTAAACTGAGCTAAAGAATTACAACCGCATGAGGTAAGAAGATGATATATTACACAACTAAAAATGAAATAGCCAACCTAAGCAAGAACCAATCTGCTGGGCTGCGACTAGAATCACAAAATCATAATAATAACTACAGCACAAAGAAAGTTAAAATAAAAGAGAGAGCTTTCTAGCCCTAACCCCCCCCCCCCCTCCCCCCCCCTTGCAAACTTGAGTTGACTTCAGGTTGGGATCCAAATGTTAAAAAAAAATATTAATATGTAACAATAAAAAATAAAAAAGGGTGATGCCCAAAACATTGGGGGGGCAGCTACCCCGCCTGCCCCCCCTGCCGGCGCCACTGCCCAAGGTTCACACTGACTACCAGTAGGCCTATACTGTTTTCATGCTCGCAAATATATATTTGCTATTCATCAAATATAGTTACTAGTCTCTAAAACCCTTACAACCTGTTTTGCTTCAAAAGGTCTTTATTCTAATAGAAATATAATTCTATTTGAATAAGGACCTTCTGATGATCCCCCTGTTAGCGTAAAACAGGCTGTAGCCTAAGGGTTTTAGAGGCTGGTAACTAGCCTATATTTGATATAATTCGCTCTGCTTGGCTTTTTGCATGCCATTGAGGACTTTTTGTAGTATTAATACAATACAATAAATACAATAAATACTTTTTGTAGTATTCATTGTTTTATATTCGCTTTTCGTAATTATTCGTTTTTGTTGGGGGGCGGTAACATTTTGCCAGTTCACGAAAGGGGCGTTGGGCCAAAAAAGGTTGAGAAACACTGGTTTAGCGGTAGACCTATAGCTTCAGACTCCAAATGATCATCTCAAAGGATCTGATGGTGAGAGTCACAGTTTAGGTTCTTTAAATTCCATCGACGCATTATCCACAGCAACTCCGACCTTGTTCTGCCATCGTCCTGATATGATATCGCCGCTCATGCATCCACCTCAATTAACCATTCAAGTAGGTGATCCAGCAATTGACTTCAAGGCACCCGTTTGTTCCAGCTGAGATCCAACTGCTCAGCTCATCCACCTGGAATTGTTTCATTAGAAAATTTCTTCCAGCTTTCTAGTGCGGTCAGGGAACGTCCTGAAGTTGGGGTAGTAAAAGGATAGGCTCTCGGCTGTAGCAGCTCAAACCGTAAAAACGAAATTATAAATGATAGATAGCTTGCTTGCAGCCAGCATTGATGTCCATACGTGACAACACACTTAGCGGCTTCATGGCTTGCATCACCTTTCATAGCCTTCATCTCAATTCAATAAAATTGGAATGTTGTTTGCTACCAATTAGTCGTTCCAACTTCATCATTCACAGAGAGGATTGGTGGTTTCAGTAGTGTGCCAGTGTGACACAAAATCCGACTGACGTTATTCAGCCAAAATGTTTTCCTACCCCGTTTTTAGTCATCAAGTATTACTTCTTTTCAATGCAAAATCAAAAAATGCAAACTAGTTTTTATTCAAAAAGCAAATATAATAATGTTGCCCCTCAAAGAAGTCTTACGTTGGCCACTGCCCTTGTCTCTACCAAATTAAGATTAAGATTGATTGGCAATATTATTTTGTTTGCTTTTGAAAGTGTCTTACAGTGCACACATCAGGTATAACCATTGCAAACATATTGTCACAATAATTACAATATGTTGTAGCATAAAAAGAAACATAAATGTCAGAGTTGTCTGTTTGCAATGTTGTGTGATGAGATTAGCCTGATTAAAGTATGGACGCAATAAAAGCATACAAATGGCGTGTTTCAAGTCAATTACAGTAACCTACACTTAACGTCGCGATGGTTACGAAAACAGGAAATCAGCACACGCTAAAAATTTTTACCACTTAAAAAATCCGTCTTTGAAACAGAAACATCCGCAATAAAAGTTTGTTTTGTACAGACGGAAACTTTCTTTGCCGGGACGCTGTTTTGAAATCAATTTTGTGTCATAGTTTTCGAATGCTTTATTGCGTCTGTGTGACATTTTACGCTAAACTTTGAAACTGCATGTTTTTTCGGCAGCCGATTTTAGCACGAATTGACAGAGGTACCAACTGGTGTTTTTCCCATAAGGCTGGGCTCATCAGTACCGCACCGCCAGGCTACAGCACTTTCGACTCGCGAACCAGTCTTTACCGCTCTGCATTTCACTGGTGTCTTGTCTAAGTTTTAGCTTGCTTCAATTTCCTTCGTTTTTTGGGACAACTCGCTTAAATTTGAACATGACCAACTTGGCTTGATTCTTTGGTGTTTGAACCGCTGACACAGGGCCGGTTACCGAGATTAATAGAGTGAAGTTTCCGATTGTCAAAATCTTGTTGTTTGAAAAATATTCTATCCACTAGATGCCGCTACAACGCAATGGATTGCTCAAGCGCTCACTTAACCCATTAGTGCCCGCGCGTCCTTACAAGGACGTGAAAAGTGGGTATATCAGATTCCGAATTACTTTCTTCAGATTGCTGATTTTTTTCAACTTTTTTTTTCTTCGGATAGAATAACATTATAGCTATAGAAAAAGCGCAAGAGCATTTTCGTAAATAAGTTTTAGCGTTCACTATGCAACGTTCAATGTGGACCTTTTGTGAAATATGGATCCACCACATGGTACACGAACTGTGACCTGCAAAATCGAGGTATATAACATTGTTTTTAATAAACTTTGTGTTTTGATAAGCTATGTGCCCAAAGCGAAATATTTTATTTTTCTCGTATTATTTTTTCTGAATATAAATTAGAAGTTAGGTGAGTCCTTGTAGGGACGCTTGGGCACTGGCGCGGACGCTTTATTGCCAAACTGAAGACAGATAGGCAGGTTCGCCTAATGCTATAGGATTTCGTATGTTTTCATGTTTGGGCGAAAACGAACGTTATTTGTAACGCGCTGATATTCAATTTGCACAACTGGGCATTTTAGTTGGAGTAGAAGGTTAGGTCATCACTTTAGTGTGCAGACGGTGGTGCTTTAGAATCTAGGAGTAGGCGCTTTCACTGTTTTTGTACTGTAAATTGAGGTCTTGTTATAAATGTTCATGTATCTTTAATTTATCTTTATTTTTAAAAGACGTTCATGTATAATTAACCCATTTGTGCCGAAAGTAAAAATACTTAAAAAAAAATTTGAAAATTTAAGTATTGCATAATCATGACCTAAAAAACATTTCACAATTAATTTTTTCTTAATTATGTTAGTACTTGTCGAGAAAAAGACCGTCCTACATATAGGACACTAGGCAAATCCGCTATCAAATTTGCAAGTTTCTTGTGCTTAATGCGTAGGCCTAATCGTTATCGCTCAAAGTGATAAATGGGAAATGTCTTGTCATCGAGCATTTTATTGAAATGAAAGTTCACAAAATACGAAGATGAAAATTAACAAAGCAACACATCACCGATACAAGTCACTTAGCGGATCGAAATCGCTTTGAGGCCAAATTCGCCTACGTCAAGATGCCTTCCATGTAAAAACGCCAAGAGGAAACTAAAAAATTATCAAAAATTTCAGTAAATTACGATAATTATGTTATTGTTCTGAAAACAAACACAACTACTTTGTTATACAGCGTAGAAATCGTAGGGAATCGCTGTTTGATACCGCTTGATGCGTGGGAATTGATTGGCGGTTTTACTTCATTTTGCTAACATGTGTGCCTAGCGACCTATATAATTATAGGACACCTACCTCGTTTCTAGCACTAGTTGCTACGTTCATCTGATGAAATTGAAAGTAAAATTAACAACAAACAAGATGGTTTATTGCTTCACTGACGTTTCGCGCACCATGACAATGCGCATCCTCAGAGCGAATAACATACAAAATAAAATTTCACCAGGTTATATACTGCAGTGCGATTGAAGGCAAGAAAAAATAAAATAAAACACGCAATATTTTAAAAAATTGGCCAATAATGTGTGAACGGTTACTTTCCTCGTTAAATTACGTAAAAACTTCCAACAATAGACATAAAAATTCGAAGCGGTGACGACCAACAGAAAAAGTGCGATTGAAGGCAAGAGAAATAGAACACAATGTTTTTAAAGATTGGCTAATGATGTGCGGTTACTTTCGACGTTAAATTACGTAAAAACTTTCAACAATAAACATAAATTCGAAGCACTGAAGACCACTAGAAATTCAAGAGAAAATTAGATTGCAATGACTTTTCTAACTGTGTTTAAGTAGGCTTGAAGCCTGCATGTCGAGACAATAGTGATTTATAAGGTTTTGGTAAAAGGTTTCCGTCGTTCCGGTTGAGTACATTGCAATGTTTGGATGTGATGTTGATGAAGCAACTTTCTGCGGTGGTGCGTTGATAATAATTACTTTCATTTTTCAAAATTTTTGTTTCTGACCAGTTAATTTTGTGATCCTCTTCTAACATATGTGAACAAAGGGCTGACTTTTCATGTTCCATATTTTTGACCGCTCTGCGATGTTCTTTGACCTGGGAATTTATACTGCGTTCAGTTTGGCCAATATAAACTGCGTCACAATCATTACAAGGAATTTCATAAACAACACCACATTTATTGTCAAAAGGGGTGGGGTCTTTCGGTAGTGATAAAATGTTGCCGATGGTTCGAAATGGTTTCATAGCGACTTTAACTCCGGCGCGATTCAATGCTCGTCTTATCGACTCAGAAACTCCCTGTATGTATGGAATGGTGGTGAAACTGTTATAAGTTTTGCTGTTGCTTTGTTTGACCTGACGTTTGGTCGAGAAATGAGTGTGCCGTTCTGCCATTTTCTTGGGAAATCCATTAAGTTTTAAAGTGTTATAAATTTGTTTGTTTTCGTTTTTCTTGTTCTTTGCAGAGGTGACCAAGTTGTTGGCGCGGTTGTAAAGTGTTTTTGGAAACTAAAGTAAAGTGTTTTTATCACTACCGAAAGACCCCACCCCTTTTGACAATAAATGTGGTGTTGTTTATGAAATTCCTTGTAATGATTGTGACGCAGTTTATATTGGCCAAACTGAACGTAGTATAAATTCCCGGGTCAAAGAACATCGCAGAGCGGTCAAAAATATGGAACATGAAAAGTCAGCCCTTTGTTCACATATGTTAGAAGAGGATCACAAAATTAACTGGTCAGAAACAAAAATTTTGAAAAATGAAAGTAATTATTATCAACGCACCACCGCAGAAAGTTGCTTCATCAACATCACATCCAAACATTGCAATGTACTCAACCGGAACGACGGAAACCTTTTACCAAAACCTTATAAATCACTATTGTCTCGACATGCAGGCTTCAAGCCTACTTAAACACAGTTAGAAAAGTCATTGCAATCTAATTTTCTCTCGAATTTCTAGTGGTCTTCAGTGCTTCGAATTTATGTTTATTGTTGGAAGTTTTTACGTAATTTAACGTCGAAAGTAACCGCACATCATTAGCCAATCTTTAAAAACATTGTGTTCTATTTCTCTTGCCTTCAATCGCACTTTTTCTGTTGGTCGTCACCGCTTCGAATTTTTATGTCTATTGTTGGAAGTTTTTACGTAATTTAACGAGGAAAGTAACCGCTCACACATTATTGGCCAATTTTTTAAAATATTGCGTGTTTTATTTTATTTTTTCTTGCCTTCAATCGCACTGCAGTATATAACCTGGTGAAATTTTATTTTGTATGTTATTCGCTCTGAGGATGCGCATTGTCATGGTGCGCGAAACGTCAGTGAAGCAATAAACCATCTTGTTTGTTGTTAATTTTACTTTCAATTTCATCAGATGAACGTAGCAACTAGTGCTAGAAACGATAATTGTCCTGATGAACACCCAAACTTTTCAGTATTCAGGACACCTACCTTTTGAACCAACTTTCTCAAAATTTTTACTGCCAATTGAATTTAAACATTTGCTGTAAAATGTGTTGATACATAACGAATAAAGACAATGACAAATCATTTTGGAAGCTTATTTGCATATGCGGATTTATTAATATAACTCGACATGCACTTTCAAAATTTCAGACTTGCTGCAAAAATACTCATAAATGTATTTTGACTTCGTCTAAATCTAAAAACTGAACGTGCGAAGAAAAATGTTAATTTGAATAGGTGTCCTACATATAAGACGCTAGGCATAAATGGGTTAAGGTTTTGCACTTTTTACAGGAAAATTCGTTTCACTGTTCAAGAAATTTTGGAAGAGGCTCCACCCAAGGAGCCCACGGATATTGTAATTTTTCCTCCTGATGAATCCGGCAACGCGAGCGATGAGGACAATGAAAATGAAAATGAGGGTGTCAAAAACGTTAACAATGTTTGTTGTATTTCCAGACGTTTAATATAAAATAAACAATAATAATTGTAGCGATAGCCAACCAAGTGAGAAAACCATTTACCTCTTGTTACTTACTGATTCATTGTATAAAAGCAACGCAATATAAAGTAAGAAAGAAACGCAAAACAATCAACTAAGGAACGTGGTACAGAACGCTCAATTGATTACACGCGCAGTGCGGTAGTAATCAATTCCAACGTCTGTACCAGAAAACGCTGAGCTGTGATTATGTAGTGACGCTGGTCACGAGTTACATATATTCAACGTAAATAAAATGACGACTATAACACCTCCCCCGATAATTTTTATACACAAAGAAAAATATGAACAAGACACCGAATTAAACAATAACTCCCAAAGTCCGAAACGGGCCGGAGGTCTGCGGCGACGGCTCGACCTTCGTGGGTTGTGTGGCCCGAATTCCGGTACAGTCGGTGTGTCGTCCGAATCCGTTCGAGCTGAGGTAGAGACAGCGGAGGAGTCGACTGTTGGTGCAGGAGTTTCTCCCGGCTCCTGGTCCTCCGATGATGCATAGCGGGGTTGCAGTTGGTCCATATGGCGCCTCCACGTCGGACCATGTGGCAGCAGACGTACCAGGAAGATTCGGCTACCCTGTCGCTTAATCACCTCGGCTGGAACCCAACGAGGATCCTGGCTCCGTCGTGGAGTGAATGATAGCGCGTAACAGGGATCTCCCGGTTTGAAATGCCGTTTTGTACCTTCGGAGGCGTCCGTGTTGTGAGGTTTTTGTCGGGGTACCACTTAAGACGATGTGGGGAGAAGCGTGTCGATCTTGGTTCGAATCTGACGATTGTTGATTAATTGGCTTGGAGAGTAGCTACTCGGAGTTGGCGTGCGTCGATACTGCTGTAGGAATTCCAAGACGGCTTGTTTCGGGGGCAGGGAAGATTTGCGAAGTGCTTGCTTGAACGTACGTACGAGGCGCTCCGCCGCTCCATTGGTTTCCGGATGGTAAGGGGCACCCGTGATGTGTACCATACCCCTCTCCTTACAGAAAGTTTGAAATTCTGTGGATTTAAAAGTAGTAGCATTATCGGTAACTATAGTATGGGGATAGCCGAAATGAGCAAAATTTTCTTCTAGCAGGTTGATAGTAGGCTAGCTGTTGAAGATAAGGAAGTAGTAGCATGAATACAAGGGTATTTAGAAAAAGCATCAATGCTGAGTAACCAATGGTAACCCATGAATTCTACCGCATGATCTATGTGTAAGCGACTCCACGGTGCTTCTGGAACCGTCCATGATTGGACCTGGGTTTTAGATTGCGGTTGATATTCGCCACAGGTAGCCTACTGCACTTGTGACAAAGTTCCGCGATGTCTCGATCGATGTTTGGCCAGTAGACGGACGTCCTTGCCAACTGCTTCATTCTCTCAATGCCGAAATGTCCTTCATGAAGCAACTGAAGGACGGAAGGACGAAGTTTGGAAGGGATGACCACTCTGGAACCGTAAAGTAGACATCCGTAACAAGTAGAAAGAGAGTCTGCGTACTTACGGAACGGTTCGACCGGGTCTTGTGGAGAAGACTTGGCCGGCCATCCTTCATGAATGAAACCCATTACCGTGGAAATGATAGGATCTTTAGAAGATTCTTTACGCAGTGAGGCGGCATTTGGGGTCTGGACCTGCAAATCCAAAGCATCGATAGCACAGACGATATCAATGTCATCCGCACTTTCCTCTTCATCGAAGACTTTATCCCCTCCTGCTGGTAAGCGACTCAAAGCATCAGCGTTTTGATGATCCTTTGTCTTCCTGTACTCAATAGTGTATGTAAATTGCGACAAAAAGAGTGCCCAACGAGCCAAACGATTTGCTGCCAAAGGAGGTGTCGATTTGGTCGGGCCAAAAAGACTAAGCAATGGTTTATGATCTGTGACCAAAATGAATGATCTACCAAAAACATATTGATAGAATTTCTTTAGCGCAAAAATTATCGACAAAGCCTCTTTCTGAATTTGACTATAGTTTCTCTGAGAGGCTGTTAATACTTTTGAAATGTTTGCTATAGGCCGTTCTGTGCCATCTGGGTAACGGTGAAACAAAGTAGCACCAATGCCCACACTAGAAGCATCACATGCGATACCTACCGGAAGTGACGCATTGAAATGTGTAAGAAACTCATCAGTAGAAAGATGATGCTTCAGCTGAGCAAAAGAGTTTTCCTCTTGTTTTCCCCATCTCCAAGGAATGTTCTTTTTCGTGAGATGGTATAGTGGTTCTGCTACAGTAGAAGCGTTCAACGGTAGAAACTTCGAATAAAATTGTAAGGAACCTAAAAACGAACGAAGAGAAGATACGTCAGTGGGGGCAGACATCTCCAGTACGGCGTTTACCTTGGGACCTTTGGAGATGCCCTGCCTGGACAAAATGTGTCCGAGATACTCTACCTGAGGTTGTGCAAACTTACACTTGTCTTTCCTACACCTCAGGCCTTTTGAGTGAAGTCGATCGAGGAGCCGTCTAAGATTCTGGAGATGCTCCTCAGCAGTAGTGCCACTGAAAAGAATGTCGTCTAGGTAGACTGCAACCCCTGGAAGGTCGGCTGTAAGGTCGTCCATGATCTTCTGAAAATAACCTGGAGTAGAAGATATGCCAAAAGGTAAAACATTTTGTAAAAGTACGCCACGGTGAGTGCTTAATGCGAGTCGTTTTCGACTGTCAGGACCAAGTCGAATCTGATTGTAGGCATCAGCCAAGTCTATCTTGCTGAAACCGTACCCATCACCCAACTTTTGCATTAAGTCTTCTGGTAAGGGTAACGGGTGACGATGGGTCTCCAGGGAAGGGTTCACCGTGACTGAATAATCGCCACATATGCGTAACTTGGCCTTCGTTTCTGAAGAGTTTGAAAGCTTACGAACTGGAACAACCGGTGTGCCCCAATCGCAAAACTGAACTGGTGTCCATACACCACGTGCAATGCCCGAATCATAGGCTTGTGCTAAGTCCTCCTTTAGCGCGAAAGGTACAGGCCTAGGTTTTAGAAAAACAGGTTTAGCATCAGACTTAAAATCTATGTCTAGTTCATAATCTCGCAAGCACCCGAGTTCAGGCTTAAAAACATCTTTGAAATCGTCACATAAGAGGGAGCATGCTTTCTCCAGACTCTTATCAGGCTTGTCGTATGACTGGATACTCTGTAAAGTAGAATAGTTAGACAGAAGGAATTTATCGATAGAAATTCCTAAAGACGGAATTGCATCACGACCTAGCAAGTTCAGTCCTTTGACTGTCGTGACTACAAAAGGAATATTATCTGACCTTCCCGTGGAAGGACAAGTTACCTGGGCCGTGAAAGAACCCGTGATTGGTACTAGATGCTTGGTATCAGATTGGAACTGCGACACTGGTGCTTGCAATTGAGGTGCGCCTACCCGAGTCAAGACGTCGTTGGAAAGGAAATTTCCATTTGTAGCAGTGTCCAGTTCTAAGTGTGTGGTTACCGAATTAATGGAGATCGGTACTTCCAACTTTGAATTTCGAGGTTTCTGCAAGAACTAGAAAGCATGTTAATTTCCTCGATACAATTTACCTTAGAAGGTTTGAACTGTCTAGCTTTCTTTCGACAAACACTCTGTAAGTGTCCCGTAATATTGCAGAAATGGCAAGTGGCTTTCTTAAACCTACAGTCATTGGCGTTGTGGTTGGAATTACCACAGTGATAGCATTCTTTATTTTTAGAAGTAAAGAAAGTACCTGTTAGTTGCCTAGTTTTTGGAGGTTTGCTGATGGTCCTTACTTTCGCAACTGGTGCTGGTGAAGTGCCGTAAACAGTTTCTTTGGCCACCTTGGCTGCCTCTTCGGTTTCTGATGCAACCTCCACCGCACGTTTGAAAGTAAGTTCATCAGCTCTGATTTTGAATAACGCCTTAAGCACCGCCTCGTTACCTATTGAACAAATAAAACGAGTACGTAAAGCTTCGTCCAATGGATTTGAAATGGACGAGAAGTCACAGGTGGCAGCTGCCTGGCGTATGCGGATGGCTAGTTCTTGAGCTGTTTCACCGGGCTTGCGCTTCATTTCGCTTCAGAAACGGAATCGCTCCCTCACGATGAAGCGTTTTGGGTCGAATTGTTGAGCCATGTAATTTGTAATTTCCGTCATGGTGAGATCGTTGACTTCTTTTGGGATTGTTTCCTGCGCAGCCAAATTTGTTAACATTTTGTAGATTGTAGGTGATTGATTGGTGAGAAAAACCTGCGGCATTTTGTCTTGTGCGACTGAATGTGCTGCTACAAAGGTGTTAAACCTCTTCCAATAGTCTGCCCACAATTCAGTGGTGGCATCGAACGTTACGAATTTAGGTAAAGATACCTGCTGTTGTATTGTTGTTGGTTGTGGTCTTGAAGTTTGGGCTCGTATTTCTCGTAGTTGTTCAAGGTGGCGCTTTTCTTGGTTGGCAATTTGATCTTGATGACGTTGTTCTTGTTCTCGTTGACGTTCTTTTTGTCTGGCAATTTGTTCCTTCGTCTGGAGTTCTTGGTTGGCAATTTGTTGTTGCAGGACTTCGATCAGCTTCTCCATGTTTCTAAAATCCTGTAGAAATTCTGTAAAGATCCTGCCGGCGACGCCAGTTAAATGTCTGTTGTATTTCCAGACGTTTAATATAAAATAAACAATAGTAATTGTAGCGATAGCCAACCAAGTGAGCAAACCATTTACCTCTTGTTACTTACTGATTCATTGTATAAAAGCAACGCAATATATAGTAAGAAAGAAACGCAAAACAATCAACTAAGGAACGTGGTACAGAACGCTCAATTGATTACACGCGCAGTGCGGTAGTAATCAATTCCAACGTCTGTACCAGAAAACGCTGAACTGTGATTATGTAGTGACGCTGGTCACGAGTTACATATATTCAACGTAAATAAAATGACGACTATAACAATGTTGGAAAAGGAATCCTGAACCAGAAAGGCGAAATAGTGATTCATCACAATGAAGATACTCAGGACATGGATTTTGTTAAAGATAAGGAGAGGCCTACATTTGATAACGATGAGACAGAGCCGCTACCTGAACCATCCAAAGCCAACCCATTGCGTTGGAACCCAAGAAGAAACGCAAAGAAAGTACTGGCAACACAAGAAAGTGGGTCAACGCCCGTTTCGTTACATGATCTGGAAGAAGAATTATCGTACAACAAACCTGCCAAGAGACAGTTTATAGAATTACCCAAACTAATTGGAAAAATCACACTTGTAACTAAAAAAAGGAAGGGCCGTCCTTGAAAACTGTGTTTCCTAACTCATCATCAAGTAAAGAAGAGTTAACAGCAGAAAAGATACCACCTGTACGCGTCAGAAACAAAGATAGGATCCAGTCTACAGCCAAAAATCAACTGGGGAAAAAATTCCTCCTTTTCCTGAAGCTGAGAAGACATGATAATTTACCCATTGATCCTGATTATGTGAAAACGCCTTATATTGTTATGAAACTCTTCATCTCTGATGATTTTGTGAATAAAGTAGTGAGAGAGACCCAGAGGTATTCAGCACAACAAAATCAATTGGTCTTCCAGTCAAAGGTGGATAATTCCTTAATAAGAGCAAGTCATGCAATAATGTTTATGGCAGGATACATCACCCCTTTCACACGCAGGATGAATTGGGAGAGGAGTGATGATACAAGCAATGTGATGGCAAGAAGAGCCATGTCAAAGAATCGTTTTGATGAAGTAATTCGCTATAGCCATTTTTCCAACTTTAGAAAGTTGTCCTTTTTTTTGAGACTTTGAATGAGACAGCAGCCAAATTTGTTGAGTACGCAGCTGTAGACGAATCAATGATCCGTTATTTTGGTCCCCACCCTCTCAAGTAATTCATAAAGGGCAAACCAACAAGATTCGGGTTTGAAATTTGGTCTATGTGCACCTCCTCTGGAAAGATAATCCACTGTGTCCCTACACGCTAGAGCAAAAACAAACATCTTCAAATATGGATTGAGTCAGGGGCCGGACGTTGTTTATGGCCTTGTGGAAAGAGCTCGACTGATTCCTGCTTCAAAGGTTGTATGCGACAATCTTCTCACGGGCCTGGATTTGATAGATCGTTTGTCTAAGAAAGGGATACGTGTTTTGGGGACAATGAGGCAAAATTGAATGAACAATCTATACCATCAAAGAAAGAGACCAATGATATAAAGAAGGGAGATATGAAGCAACTTTACCTTGGAGATGGTCAAACCATTGTTGTGTGGAAAGATTCTTGAACACGGTACTGTCTTTCAGTTATAGTAGGTAATCATTTTATCAAATTTTTGATACTCTCGTGATTCAATAAAGAAACTGGACATGGATCAGCCTTATTTACTCAAGGTCTACCATAACAACATGGGAGGTGTGGACCTGCTGGACAATCTCAGTTCCTGTTATTCCATCCGCTCAAGAAACCGCAAATGGTACAGGGGTATGTACAATTGGATTCTAAATATCAGTATGGTGCAAGCTTGGAGGTTTTATAGAAAAAATTGGGGCAATCACGGAGGAGGGAGAGATATGGAAAAGATTAGCCTCCTGTGTAGATCATGTGTAGAAATGACAATTATGATCAATAGGAACAAGACATTTTCTCTCTACCATCGACGTATACACTTGCCAACCGTGAAGAGATCAGAAGGGACCAGGACAATCACCTGATTACCAAGACGGACAAAAAAAGGTGTCTGCAAATACTGTCACAAATACACGTCATAGGCTACATATGCCGTCAGTGTTATGTTCGACCGCACCCAGATTGCTTCGAAATGTATCATAACTGAAAGGAATTTGATTGATTATTTGAATCTTTATCCTCGGACTGGGAAAGGTTCTTGCAAAGCTTAATCCTGGCAGTTTCGCATACTTGTAGAGGCTTTGAATCACTGACGCAGGCCCGGTCACCGAGATTGGCAGTGAAGTTTCCGATTGTTGAAGTCTTGTTGCCGGGGAACTATTCCATCCATTAGATGCCGCTGAATTGAGAACAGTCCTTAACGTGCGTTGCTCAAGCGCACACCCCGAGAGTCGAACCAGCACCGCTTGATCTTAAAGCTTCTTCGTTCCAGAAGTCACGCGCTAACCAACTGAGCTATCTATATATAATATTATCTGTTTAGATCGAGTTTCGTTTCTTCGTTTCTCAATAAATCTAATGAAAAAGCGATGCATTTTTATTAGAAATTCAATTTTAAGGCATCTTAGAGCAGTAGTATTGCATTTTACGACTTCAAAATTCCATTACCAGAAAATACTAATTTCGTTTATTTTACATCAAGCCTTCGTGCGAATGCCCAAGCGTCCATAGAGGGACGTACCATTTTCTGCGTTCCTGGTATAGATATCAGAAAAATTTCTTTTTGAATATTCATATTCAACCTATAAGGACCTTACATGAAACTTTTTGTAAAAATATTCCGACTAGAACGATGACCGGACACTAATGGGTTAATCAGCACTGCTTGACCTTGACGATTTCTCTTTTCATCCAGTCAACTTGAGCTAGCAGCAGTAAGCTTTGACCATGGCTTTGACGTAGTTGATGGTTTTGAGATGAAAAAATTTTCACAGCATTTTTTGAATTCCGATGTAAATATTTATTGCTTATAGTGTAGTCATCTAAGCTCAAAAAAAGGGCCAACCCGGAAAAAATTCGTAACTTAACAAATTTGGTACCAAAAGAAGCGTAATTTTATGTAGATTAACATATCCAAAATCCTCCTTAATCGGCTTTGAGCAAAGAATTTGATAGCAAATTTAGTAAAGGTAGGTATTTCTATCTAGTTTTGTCAAAACTCACTTTTTCGATTTTCAAATAAAGTAAATACTGAGAAGTTTGAATATTTACCAGGAATATTACGTATCTTTTCTAGCAATAATTGCAGCGTTCATCTGATGAATGCGAAAGGAAAAGCAGAAACAGATACGTTGTTTATTGCTTCACTGACGTTTTGCGCATCATGGCAATGCGCATCTTCAGAGCGAATGATGTACAAAAACAAAATTTCGGATTTATATAGCCTACTGTAGTGACGACAAAAAAAAATAAAATTAATAAACAGCAATTTGTATGTGTAATGCAATGCAAAGTCTTCTTATATAATTGTAACGACCAGAAATCTCTTTTCTATGTAAAACTGGGTTACTTTAGCATTGTTAGCAACAGAAGGAGATGGAATCAATTGTGATGATGCAGAAAGTGTTGGTGAAGCAATCCAGCATCAACTAGACGGTGTTTCGTATTCAGAAGCAAAAATTAAGAAGAGAGATCAGATCAAGACGCTGGAAGCACTAGAGATTGGTGTAAGAATCGACAAGGAGAAAGTGCATGTCGACCCATTGCTCCTATTTTCCAGGTTGCTTGTGTTGATTGAGAGAGAAGAGGATATACACAGCTATTTCCAGTATGAGCTGACAGCCGTTCCTACCTCGCTGTTTCAGAATTCGATGATGCGAAAATCAAGCAAAGCAAAACTGGGACAGGCTTTAAAGAAAGATGTCACATCCTCCACCTACATATGGGATCAATCATTTCATATACTGGATGGAGGTGCTCTGCTGCATAAAGTAAAGTGGCTCAAAAATCGTCCATATCAATCAATTTTGGATCAATACACAAAGTATGTAAACAAGAAGTATGGACGATCGTGTATAGTTTTTGATGGATATGATAATGGTCCCTACTTAAAAGATCATAAACACAAACGAAGAACAGGGAAAATGAGTGCCTTTGTAAGTTAGGATAACTTAGAAATGATCCCAACATTCAACCAAGAAGTATTTTTGAAGAACGAGCAGAATAAGTCACAGTTCATATCTTTCCTATCAGACGAGCTGCGAAGAGAAGGTCATGATGTTCGAAACAGTTTGGGAGATGCGGACACTCAAATCGTTTCAGCAGCATTGGAGTATGCAGAAGATAACAACAAAGATGTGGTTGTAGTAGCGGCTGACACTGATATTCTAGTGTTGTTGATGTTTCACTGGAAAAATGGTATGCATCTCTACATGCTTTCTGATGCTAGCAACAAAGGTGACAAAAAAATCTGGAAAATTGAAGATTTGGTCAAATCAACTGGAGATGTCATTACAAGTCATATTTTGTTCATCCATGCTTGGTCGGGTTGCGATACTACGTGTGCATTGTTTGGACAAGGTAACCTACAATTTGTTTTTGGCAACTAGGAATTTTCATGATAAACTTGGTTTTACTTGCTTGAATGATGTAAATGTTACTTTACGAAATATTGTATTTAGATAAGCCTTATCGTATTCTTTTTAATATAATTGTACACGATGAACATATTCGGAATTGCCTTCGTTCTTTACTAATTTTTCGGTTAAGCTATGCACACTGCACAGGCTACTTGACGAAACAGCCACTTGACGAAACAGCCATAAGACGAAACAGCCACTGCAGAGGAAGTAGAACAAAAAGGACTTAAATTGTTAATGTTTAGGTAACTTAAAAAGTTACATTAGTATTATAACGATAATGTCAAGTTCCTACCACCAAATCATCAATAAAAGTTTGAGAAGTGTGTTCAGTTTTAATATACAATTTTTATCTTTAGCTATAGTGGGAAAGAAAACTGGGCGATGGAAGATTTGCGCTACCATCAGTTTATGAAGGCAGCAGCAACATCTAAAACGACAATCAAGCCACAGTCTCTCGCTCCAACTAAAAATGCTGCAAAGTATCATTTTCTTCGAATCCATCTGCAGGTGATTGAATGGAAAACACCGATGAGCGTTGAACCATAGATATCTTATATATAGATATGCAACTCAGTGGTGCGTAACGATGTTTGAAGGCTAATAGCGTAGCTATGGCTGTATGCATTGACCTCAAACTTGGCACAGCAAAACAACTTTATTTTTAATATATTTTTTTGGTTTTTGTTTAAATAAAACTTTCTTCGTTTTCAAGTTGACGTATGGATTGCTTGTGATGACGTCACATTCTCGTTCCGCATGGACTGCTTTATGGAGATTCTGGCGATTGAAAACAAATCACAGTCACAGAGAGTACCTCTAAATACCCATTGTCAGGCATTGTCGGGCATTGTCGGATTTTTGGGGGGTTGTGGAGCATTTTCAGGGGTTGTCGAACATTTTCAGGGGTTTCAGGTATTGTAGAGTAGGCTAACTACTTTCAGGCATTGTTGGGAATTTCTAGGCATTGTGTAGGATTTCCAGGCATTGTCGATCATTATCAGTGGTTTACAGGCTTGTGAGGCATTGTCGAACATTTTCAGGCATTATCGAACATATTCAGGGGTTGTCGAGCATTTTCAGGGGTTGTCAGGCATTGTAGAGTAGCTACTTTCAGGCATTGTTGGAAATTTCCAGGCATTGTCTAGGATTTCCAGGCATTGTCGATCAATATCAGTGTTTGACAGGTTTGGTGGTCATCATGGAACATTTTCAGGAATTGTCGAACATTTTCAGGGATTGTCGAGCATTTTCAGGGGTTGTCAGGCATTGTAGAGTAGCTACTTTCAGACATTTGTTGGGAATTTCCAGGCATTGTCTAGGATTTCCAGGCATTGTCGATCAATATCAGTGTTTGACAGGTTTGGTAGTCATTATGGAACATTTTCAGGGATTGTCGAGCATTTTCAGGGGTTGTCAGGCATTGTAGAGTACGGTAGCTACTTTCAGAGATTTGTTGGGAATTTCCAGGCATTGTCTAAGACTTCCAGGCATTGTCGATCAATATCAGTGTTTGACAGGTTTGGTAGTCATTATGGAACATTTTTAGGCATTGTCGAGAATTTTCAGAGATTGTCGAGCATTTTCAGGGGTTGTCAGGCATTGTAGAGTAGCTACTTTCAGGCATTGTTGGGAATTTCCAGGCATTGTTTAGGATTTCCAGGCATTGTTGATCATTATTAGTGGTTGACGGGTTTGTCAGGCATTGTCGAACATTTTCAGGGGTTGTCTAGCATTGACAATACCTGGAAATCCTAGACAATGCCTTGAAATTACCGACAATGCCTGACAATCCCTGAAAATGCTCGACAACCCCTGAAAATGTTCGACAATCCCTGAAAATGTTCGACAATGCCTGAAAATGTTCCATAATGACTACCAAACCTGTCAACCACTGATATTGATCGACAATGCCTGGAAATCCTAGACAATGCCTGGAAATTCCCAACAATGCCTGAAAGTAGCTACTCTACAATGCTTGACAACCCCTGAAAATTCTCGACAACCCTTGAAAATGTTTGGCAATGCCTGAGTGAAAATGTTCTATAATGCCTAACAACCCCGTCAACCACTGATAATGTTCGACAATGCCTGGAAATCCTAGACAATGCCTGAAAGTAGCTACTCTACAATGCCTGACAACCCCTGAAAATTTCCGACAATGCCTAACAAAAAGGCTGTCAACCATTGATAAGTAAGTAAAGACCCTTTTTGGAGCTGTAGTTCCAGGACAAGCTGAAGTTTTATTCAATTAATCTACTGAGTGTTACCAAAATGAAAGTTACTGCTGGCTACCGAAAGCTGTGCTACAGCATTTGGTAGCCTAGTTATGGTGTGTACCAAACATTAAAATTGTCTTGGTTTGGCGGTTGGATCCGTGATGCTAATGAAGCTGTCTCAGCAGGGGGGAGGATGCCCCCTGCCCTCAAATTTTCTCTGGATGGGGGGCAATGCAATGGTGCCCTTTTAAGGTCATGTAAGCTAGCCAAATTATAGGGCCTATAGCCTACAGTAGGCCCACACAAATTATCCCGTGGACACATTTTATACTTTGCAGCAGATTGTGATGCTATGAATGTGAAATTTACCTTTCGTTTCTTGTTCAAGTTATTGCAATTATTCATCTGTCTCACATTTCGACTTTCATGGCTAATAGCGGGAAAACGAATGAGTTGCCCAGCATTATCGCTATATCTCATCCTAAAACTCTCGTCCTAAAGTTGTTCCGGCGCCCCTCTATCTCAGGTTTGTAAACTGCCTACAACAAGCTTTAATGAGTCACTAGAAATAAGCTTAAATGAAAGTTCCAACGATCATGAAACAGAAGTTGCATAACCTACGTGAAGAAAGATGATTGTCTTGATTTTTCATAGTAGGCTATTCTGTGAAAACTTGAAATATACGCCAAACAAAATATTCCAAAAGAGCTCAAAAGCCACCACTCGCCAAGCCCAAACCGTACAATAATAGCCTACCATAGATACGCTAGCCAAGCTGGCAACCTTGATTGTTGATTGTGTCCATAAAGTCAGTCGAGCGTGACGATAATTCCACGATTGCTGAGTTGCATATCTATAATGTAAGATATCTATGGTTGAACTAAATCCGCTCGATTGGGGCTGGAAATTATCCAATGGGAGTTACTATCCTATTCTGACAGATTTGTGTGCGGCTCCTGATAACATTCTTCGCTTTGTACGATGTAACTGTAATGTCACTAAGAAAAGTCCTTGCAGTACCAACGTTTGCAGCTGCAGGCGGCACAGGCTACCATGTGTTTCTGCGTGTGGTAATTGCAACCCGCACAGCAAACAATGTCGGCTGATCGTTGGCCAACGGTCGCGAACGTCGCGGTCGGCTTTTCGCCGCAAAACAACCATTTGCCAACTAACATTATTTCTTTAACTGGACAAAGAATCAGTAAAAAAGGGTACAACATGTTATAATTTGGTGATATAAACCACATAAAACATTTTTTTTACCAAATATATATTGTGTAAAACTTGGTTGTGGACACAATGCTAAGACATTGGTGGGCCAACGTCGCATTTGTCGTCGTGGGCATTCAGTTGAAAACCAACCTCCAGCCACCGATTGTTTATTTTGATATTCCGGGTGAAATAATCTTACATAATGAAAAGTACCCATTACAATTCTGTGAATTGAAGCTTTTATAAATTTTTATTTCAACAAACGTCAATATCATAAATAGGTTGTTAACACAACGTTGAACCAACGAAGAACCAACGTCACGTACGACACCGTGGGCATTCGGTTGTCAGCAAACCTTTTGAGAATAAATCTCAATTTTGGTGTTTCTGGCAAACGAATTAAGAGATATGGCAAGTATGTATTATAATTCTGTGAAATGAAGAATTTTTAAAGTTCATTTCAACAAAAATTTGGTATGACTAATATAGTTGCTGACGCGACGTTGTGCCAATGGTGGACCCCACAGCGCGTTCGTCGCCGTGGGCATTCGGTTGTGAACCAACCTTTCTACAACAAATATCATTTTTCGTATTCACAACAAAATAATTCGAAGCATTGGCCAGTATATGTTACAATTTGACAAAATTGAATTGAACAAAGGTTTATTCTAACAAAAACGCTATATAAAAAATATTTTGTTGAAGCGACGTTGAGCCAATGGTGGGCCCCACAGCGCGTTCGTCGCCGTGGGCATTCGGTTGTGAACCAACCTTTCTACAACAAATATCATTTTTCGTATTCACAACAAAATAATTCGAAGTATTGGCCAGTATATGCTACAATTTGACAAAATTAAAGTGAACAAAGGTTTATTCTAACAAAAACGCTATGTAAAAAATAGTTTGTTGACGCGACGTTGAGCCAATGGTGGGCCCCACAGCGCGTTCGTCGCCGTGGGCATTCGGTTGTGAGTCAACCTTTCTACAACAAATATCATTTTTCGTATTCACAACAAAATAATTCGAAGTATTGGCCAGTATATCCCTTAACATACCAAGCGGGGTCTCGTAGGGACCCCAGAGGTGAATTTTTTTATCTCCCGCCTTACCTATAGCAACAATTTTTCTCATCATCTTTGTATGTGTCATAAATTTAATCAAGTTCGGTATAGTGCAACAAAAATTAAAAAATTATTTGAAACATATGCAAAAAACAGCATAACGTTACCTGGGGTCCTAATGGGACCCCAGTAAATTTCACATTCATAGCATCACAATCTGCTGCAAAGTATAAAATGTGTCCACGGGATAATTTGTGTGGGCCTACTGTAGGCTATAGGCCCTATAATTTGGCTAGCTTCCTAATGGGACCCCCCTTGGTATATTACGTTATAAATGCTGAATGTTAACCAGTTAACTTCACGCGAAAAACGTCCTTACATTTTGCCAGAGATTGAGAATTTGATGACAAATCAACACGTAGTCAAAGAAAAGAAAATGCTAAACCTGCAGCTTTTCGCGAAATTTGAATGGATTTATAGAAAACTGCAAAAAACTCTATAAGCCATTTGAAGAAGTAACGGTAGATGAACAATTAGTCTCTTTCCAAGGGAAATGTCCAATGAGAGAGTATATGAAGTCAAAACCAGCAAGATATGGAACTAAAGTGTGGGCAGCTGAAGACGTGAAAACCACTCGCTTGTAGAATCTCCAAGTCTATACTGGAAAACTTCCTGGGAGTGCACCTGAGAAAAATCAAGGACGTCTGGTTGTGTGTACTGTGTGACATGATGAAATCACTGTTTGCAACTAGAAGAAGTGTTACCACAGATATTTTTTTTATATCAGTGCCAACTGCAGAATTTTTGCTCCAGAAAAATATCACCAAGACAGGAACACTGAGCAAAAAAGTCAGATATTCCTGCAGTTATGGAAGTTGCGAAGGGACGATATATTTTATCGTCAAACTTTATCTTTTCAGATAAACTGTCAGTTGTAAGCTATGTGCCTAAAAAAACAAGACGGTTCGTTTACTATCTTCTCAGCATCTTGATAATTTACTGTCTAATGAAGATCACAAGAAACCCAACATGATACTTGAATATAACCGCACAAAAGGCGGAGTGGATGATGCAGACAAGTTGGTGAGTGAATATTCTTGTGCCAGACAAATGTCAAGATGGCCTTTCCGACTTTTTATGAACGTGCTTGACATTGGAGCCCTGAATTCCTATATCACTTGGGTGTTCATAAACAGAGACTGGAACAGTAGAAAATCTAATCGAGGATTATATTTCTTGATGGAGTTAGGCAAAGAATTAACGAAACCTAATGTCTTGCGCAGAGCATGTAATCCATCTGGTTTTCAGCTTTACATCGTTAGAGCTATTGCAGTTATGGGAGTTTCTGTAGGTCGAAACACTGAAGCTTCAAATATATCCTCAACGTCAAGGCAGCCAGTGACGGAAGAGAGGAAGATGTTTTCAATGTCCTTGAAACAACGATAGAAAAGTTAACATTATATGCTCCAAATGCAAACGTTTCGTTTGCGAACAGCACCGAGTCACCAACCCAACTGTGACAAGTGCAAAAGAATGTGAAGATGACAGTGGATGAACTGTGCGTTTATGAATAAGATCCTTTGTCTAAGTAATTTGTAGAAACACATGTGTTATACTATATGTGATGCTAAGACTAAAATTTTAGTTTTTATAACACTTGGGGTAACAACAGGGGTTTGTTACAGTGTCATAAAAATGGCATCTGCTTTACTTACAATTTCGGCAATCTTCCTTTGTTACATTAGCTGTATAAACTGTAATCAAGGATGAAGAAAGTAGACTACAAATTGGCTTGTGCTTTGGTGTGCCGGTATACAGATTGTATGTATTGTGAGACAACGCAAAACTGGCTCAGCCAATTTGCCGTTTTTAATTTCCAAGGAAGAATGGCCTCCTTCATCCACAAACCTGAACCCCCTAGACTTTGGCATCTGGTCTTACCTGGAGAGCAGGGTTTCGACTAAATACCACCAAAGTTTGGAAGCAGTGAAGGATAATCTGAAAAAATAATGAGCCAAAATACCCAAAAAGTTATTCATGACTCTTGCAGGTCCTTTTCGAAGCGTCTCCGACTTGTTATCGACGCAAATGGCTGACACATTGAGTAAAACTTGTTTTTCCTAAATATTTAATTATTTGACAATAATATTATATGTTTATTACTCAATTATTATCTATCATTTGTTAAATACATTTGTTTGAAGTTATAACGTTAATTATTGATGACCCTGTATATACTGTATACTTTAAGCAATAGAAACGATGGGGTCCTTGGAGGACCCCACCTTGGTAAACGACGTTGGTGAGCTAGGCTTGGTATGTTAAGGGATATGCTACAATTTGACGAAATTAAAGTGAACAAAGGTTTATTCTAACAAAAACGCTATGTAAAAAATAGTTTGTTGACGCGACGTTGAGCCAATGGTGGCCCCACGGCGCGTTCGTCGCCGTGGGCATTCGGTTGTGAATCAACCTTTCTACAACAAATATCATTTTTCGTATTCACAACAAAATAATTCGAAATATTGGCCAGTATATGTTACAATTTGACGAAATTAAAGTGAACAAAGGTTTATTCTAACAAAAACGCTATATAAAAAATATTTTGTTGAAGTGACGTTGAGCCAATGGTGGGCCCCACAGCGCGTTCGTCGCCGTGGGCATTCGGTTGTGAATCAACCTTTCTACGACAAATATCATTTTTCGTATTCACAACAAAATAATTCGAAGCATTGGCCCAGTATATGCTACAATTTGACGAAATTAAAATGAACAAAGGTTTATTCTAACAAAAACGCTATATAAAAATAGTTTGTTGACGCGGCGTTGAGCCAATGGTGGGCCCCACAGCGCGTTCGTCGCCGTGGGCATTCGGTTGTGAGCAAACCTTTTGCCAAAAAATCTTAATTTTATTTTATTTATTTATTTGCAATCAGACTCAAAGTCCATAGAATTCAAAATGCTTAGCCTACGCAATTGAATCAAATAGTTTTCAATTAGAGAAAACACAAGTCTCACGAAACAAAGTGTTACAATCACTTATACAAATAGCCTATATTAAAATGTTGCATGACCAAATGCTGCATAAATTTGATTAAAGAAATTCATCTTTTGATAAACGTTTTTACAGCTTTTCAATAGTTTATAAGTCAGTAAATCGGTTGGATATCGGAAATTTTTGAAAATGAAATATAAGCCGTCGCCAAAAATTCATATAAAAATAATATTTTGTTGAAAATGCAACCAAGAAAACTCAAAATGCAAAAATTTTGTCTTGTTTGAGGATAAGGATTTTCGTTAGCCTACATCTGCCGTATTTAACGTTTGACTAGAATTAACTACATCAAAATAAAATAATTTAATTTGGACCAAAAAAATGATTTCATCATGTTTTTACAGTAACCGCAAATATCCCCCATAAAGTAGCCTACAAATGATCATATGAATGTTTGTGGTGGGCAAAACTATTTCTCAACCATTCAGACTTTCGAGTGTTCAATACAAATTACTTCCTTTAGCCACAAAACTTGTTGTTCTCATCTCGTTTGCTTCGAATTTTCGAAGTATTTCGTTTCGACCTAAAAGTTTCTATTGAAAAGCAAAGTCCAATTTTTTCACATTCATCCAATGTTTGAAGATGTTGAATCAATGTAAAATGCCTGATTTTGTTCGCCAGTGATTTAACCCAAATAGAATTGTGGTTTAATTAAATCCAAAGTTTGATTGAATTGAATTAAGTTTAACTACTAGATTCACCCGGACAACAGAGCAGAAATTGATTTTCATTGATTCAACGTTCACAGATGTTGATACAAAAGCATGCTTTGCTGGCTGGCAATAAACAGCTCTTTGTTAATTAGGTCATGCATTGGTGTTAATTAGGTCATCCTCTTCTTTTTTCATTTTTTTCCCATGCTGCCCTGCTTTCAAATTTATTCACAGTAAGTTGTGACGGCTTGAGGGCTTGTACGAATTACAAAGATAATATTGCGGTGCTTTGGTATGTCAGCAAGGTCCAACCAATGAAATTGCGAAAGATTTTAAGCCTACAAGCTCCAGCCTCGAATACTATCATTATTCGCCTGGAAAAGCATTGGTGAGTGTAGGCCTATACTAGGTACTGCATATCGCTGTTTTTATTGTTGTTAGCATTTTTGATAAAGCATAAGATGGTTCAATTAATTCAATGTAGTAGCCTACTATAATTAATTATAATGCAATACCGATACATAATTATTCATAAATTTAGATTTTAGGAAACACCTGGGTGTGTACTGTGCAGTGCATTGATTTTTGTGTTAGTTTTGATAATACTAAATAGCTTATCTCCTGTTTTTTCGATGAAGTCAACTTTTTGTAGCAAGCTTGCGCGGTGCGTTTTTTGTAAGGATTCTGAAAGTAACGAAAAGGTTCCAGATGCTTGTTTAATAGATCAATGAAAAGTCAATTCAATACCATTACTTATTTTAAGTCAGTTTGTTTCAAATGGACACTGGTAAGCAAAATGTTTCCTCCTACATTGATAAAAAAAGCTCACCCTCAATAATTTGTTTATTTTTATGTCGCCAGTTTTGTGGCTCAGACTACTGTCTTGTATCGCAATTTTGCAATTTTGGTACGATCTAATTGATTAAAAGCAATTAGTTTTAACATAAAATCTAAAAAAACACTAAATTATTGGGTCAAGTTTTTGTTAGGTCATTAAGGTCATTTTCACATTTTAAAGTAAATTGTTTTGAATATTCAGGTCGATGAAAACTTGCTCTATTTGTGAGGAATAGGCTGATGATGATGGATGATGGTGATGACGGATGATGATGAGGCTACATCAGATTTCGATAATCCTTTTTCACTACAAGCACAAGCATGGTCAGCTTAAGCATTTACCCCTTTACCTTATGTTTCTTTTTCAACAAACTCTCAGTTTTTAATGAATAATAACTACAGACAAAGCTTCTGTAGTTAATTTAATGCAAGGTTGCATGAAAAAGGTGTTTATTACAGTGACGAAAAATCATAATTTTGTATTTGTAATAGAAGTAATTCGCAAAATCTTTGAAGAAATGATTTCAAAGTTTATTTGTAGCAGGATAATTCTCATTTTCTTTTCCAGACTGTTGTAATCAATGTAATTTTGAGTTTATCCATGGGAGATACTTTCAGAACTTTTTCAGTGTGATTAGTTCATTGCTTTATGGGAAAAAGTTGCTTGTTAGAGTTAGTTACGTGGCTTCAGCAACCAACCTTTTCCACTGGACATATTGGTTTGGACCAGCTATTGGCAATTTATCCCAATGACATTATTATTTTTAGATGGAGTACGAAGAACCCATAACTTGTTCACAGCAACAAATTCAAATATCCATGCCGCTATTTCAGACTGGCTGAAATACGTAAGAGATGAGGACTGAGAAGTTTGAGAAGAGGAAGACAGGAAATTTGATTTAATTTGCCTCATGCCCTTTTCTAGACCGCTGTTATATTTAGAATGTTCTTTGTTTTTGCTGTGATGGTTAGAAATAAAAACAAACTTAACTGCCATCTGTCCTACTCTTTGCTTGTATGAGTGCCTTTTCTAGCAATGTTGTACCGAGTGGAATGCTAGTATGGTAAGTGATAAGGTTTACTGCGAATTGAGGCCTCAATCCCACGTCTTCGTGGTCATCATTTTCAGCACAGATTAACTCGAAAAAAGTGAGTTAACAACACGCCACCATGTGGTCAAAGTTAAAAAACGTTTTCGGTTTGGTGAGGTCGTAATGTCTAACCCTTGTCAGAGCAAAACGTGAGCGTTTGGTCGTAGATTAGCAAATGATGGCCAACGCTAGGCCCACGAGTAACCAAATCGTTTTCGCCAGAGGGGATGATAGTAAATTGCGTCTTCCACGTCGACCCAACGAAAGCGTTTGGTCGTAGGTTGGCCAACAGTGCACTAACGTTGGTTCTACGATTAAACAAATCATTTTTGCCACAGTGAGGATAGTTGTAGGCTAAATTGCGTCGTGGATCCCACGTCGAACCAACAAAAGCGTTTGGTCGTCAGGTTGGCCAACAGTGCACCAAAGTTGGGTCTACGATTAGCCAAGCATTTTTTTGCCACAGTGAGGATAGTTGTAAATTGCGTCATGGATTCCACGTCGAACCGACGAAAGCGTTTGATCGTAGGTGGCAAATGGTCGGGAAAGGGTTGGCCAACAGTGCATCAACGTTGGGTCTACGATTAGCCAAGCTTTTTTTCGCCACAGTGAGGACAGTTGTAAATTGCGTCGTGGATTCCACGTCGAACCGACGAAAGCGTTTGGTCGTCAGGTTGGTCTCAGGTGGCAAATGGTCGGGAAAGGGTTGGCCAACAGTGCATCAACGTTGGGTCTACGATTAGCCAAGCCTTTTTTCGCCACAGTGAGGACAGTTGTAAATTGCGTCGTGGATCCCACGTCGAACCAACGAAAGCGTTTGGTCGCAGGTTGGTCGCAGGTGGCAAATGGTTGGGAAAGGGTTGGCCAACAGTGTGCCACCGGGGGATCGACGTTTAACCAACCGATTTTTGTGACTGACGATTCGCCCAAGGTGGCCCGCTGGCCAAATTTGTTACGCGCCAACGTCGGAAACCAACGGAGGGCCCACGGGACGTTTCCGATGGTCTAACGTTGGACCAACGACACGTTGTTGTGCGGGAATGGAGTGGATTGTGAAAATTATGACAAGGATCAGATTAAAATTTAGTCAAAATTATTCAAAATCTAGCTTTTTTGAAGTGTTGGTTGCAAAAAAAAAGCGATTTACAAGTCAGGAAAAAAAATCATGAAAACAAAACTTTTGAAACAATTTTAATTAATTTCAAACGCCTTTTACTGATATGATATGTTTGGTTTGACATGTAGATTATTGTTCATAAGTATTTGCAAAGATTGATATTGAATTTTACTATTATTTTACTATTTACCTACAAATTTCAAATGCCCCCCATTCCATTTGCTCAAAGCCGATTGAAGAGGATTTTGGATATGATGACCTACATAAAATTTCGCTTCTTTTGGTACCAAATTTGTTAAGTTACGAATTTTTTCCGGGTCAAACCCTAATATGACTACACTATTAAGCCAGCGCTTTGAAAAAAGAGTTCTCCTCTTTCTCTTGTTGCCATGGTAATGAAAAAATAGGTTGCCAAACTATTGAAACGCAAGTGAATAAAAAAACAAGTGAATATTGAAACGCACTTTGAAATTTTGGAGCAAATCGGTGTTGCAATTGATCGTCGAAATGACCATTGCATTTACAAGCGCGCCAGTCTGCAAGTTTTTTTTTGCATTGAATCCACCTATTCAGACGTGAAATCAATGTAAAGAAAAACGATAGGCCAACTGAGTGATTCAACGTATTCAGACATTAAATCAATGTAAATGCGAACTGTTAGGCTAATTCGGTTCTTTGAACAAATCGAATGGCTTTTGTAAATATTTCTCAGTTGCAACCTATACCTGGTCAGCAAAAGTTCCCTTTTTACACGATTTCAACGTCTGGCGACGTTGAAACGATGTAAAAATGACAATTTTTGCTGGCCGGTAGCTAGGCTACTGTACCGAAGTTTAACTTAACCAACTAGGCGATTTCAAACATATTTCCTTTCGATGAAACCTATAGGCTACAACGTTTAGTTTGCTTTTACATTACATTCAAAAGTTTTGTTGACATTATAGCATAGTCATGGCCTATATTCATAAGAAAATGCGGTGCAAGTATAGAATCCGCCACCCTGGTCAACATGACGTCACAACACGGACGCAACTACTACATAAAGGGTGGAAAAAAAGATGCTGAAAAGCGGCGGAATGAAGGTGATAAAGCGGAATGGATATGGATTTTTTGACAATTTTACTGTGTTTTTACAATAAAAACATTAAACCAACGTCGAGTGTTGAATATAACTACTTAGAATGACATAAAATTTACCAAATTGCATCAATTCAACCAGTAGTGTAGCCAGGAATTTTAAAAGGGGGTGTTTTGACAGCCTAGCGGCGGGGGGTTTTGGGGACCAACCCCAGTAAATTTTGAAAAATTACTTTAAATTTGGTGCATTCTGAGAGCATTTTCAACAAAAATGTGGGTATGAATATTCCTGTAAAATGGTGCTGTCCGGTGGCTTAGCAAAAGGATGAGATCATGTTTTCTTAGGCATTTTTCGGAAATAAAGCCAAAGTCTCTATGTTTTCTTGTTGCTAATTCCTGGCTGAGATGTTTGAATGTTTGGTATTGGCAAAACTCGCTCTTTTAATGCAGTTTAGTTTAAAATTAGGCAATTTTTTTTTAGACTGAAAGCATCATTCTCAATATCGTGACGTCACACGCGTGGCAAAGGGGGGCGGGGTTGTAACCCCCAAACCGCCCCCTCGCCTCCTTGGCTACGCCACTGATATTCAACTAAAAATTTACTAAATTAAACTTTAAAAATAAAAATATGAAACGTTTGCAACTAAATGCGTTGTACTGTAGCTTGTAGGTAACTAAATGTGTTGTAGAAATGTATTCTGCTCGCATTTTAATTTTTACAATAAAAGGTTTATAATATATAAAGGTTTATAATAAAGGTTTATAATAAAGGTTTATAAAAGGTTTATATAAAAGGTTTCAGGTTTATATCTTATCTACTTCTACAAAACGGGCAATCGTCGTTCAAACGTAGCCGCTGGGCGACACTTTTTTCCAATGCGTTGTAAAGGCGAATCGATCTAAGCCACCCCCTGTTTGCTGTGATCGGTAAATAGTGCTTCCACTAAACTTTCTGTAGTTTTCTCGTTTCTGCTCGGATTTTAAAAATTTTGCCATCGTTAGAAAGCACGATCATACATCTACACGAATCAATTAAACAGTAGCACAAAATGAGTACTAGCTTTATCTTGTGATAACTTAAACTTCACCAACTTGTAACGATTCTCAGCAACTTAATTTTTGCAATAAAATCATTAAATTTTGCAAACTAAAAGAATATGTCTTGCTTTATGCACCTGGAAAGTTTCAGGTTTATATCTTATCTATAAAACGGGCAATCGTCGTTCAAACGTAGCCGCTGGGCGACACTTTTTTCCAATGCATTGTAAAGCCGAATCGATCTAAGCCACCCCCTGCTTGCTGTGATCGGTAAATAGTGCTTCTACTAAACTTGCTGTAGTTTTCTTGCTTCTTCTCGGATTTTAACACTTTTACCATCGTTGGAAAGTACGATTATATATCTACCTAAATCAATCAAATGCAAGCACAAAGTAAGTACTAGATTTATCTTGTAATAACTTAAACTTCACCAATTTGTACCGATTCTCAGCAATTTAATTTTTACAATAAAATCATTAATCCTTTACAAATTGAAAGAGTATGTCTTGCTTTATTCACCTAAAAAGTTTCAGGTTTATATCTCATCTACCAAACTAGCAATCGTCGTTCAAACTTAACCCTTTGCTTTTCAACGTTTTTTTGGAAGTTAACTGCTCAAGGGGGGGCCGTTTTTGGATCAAATTCAATCAGCTGTTACGTGTTATCCGCTGGTGCTATTTCAACAGAAGTTGCACTGGTGTGAAAAAAAATCATTTGTCTATAAGTTTGAAAAGTCATTATTTTAAAATTTTAAATGTTAAACTTGATATTTCAATTTTTGCAAAGGTACCCAAAAACGACAATTTTGATTTAACTTGCCGCTATTTAATTACCGTGCTAATCCGATTTCATGCAAACTTCTAAATAACAAAGAGCTCGATCGAACGCACGAAGTGTGTGTGCGGTGTGCCGAATCATTGCATTGATAAAGATTTACTTACGACTTGCGAGCAAATCTTATTGTAAGCTACTCACTGATTCTAAAATAGTTACAATCAGAGTAATATTGTTACACAAATTTGAAAAAAAAAAAAAATGCGTTTGTTGTCTTACATTTTTGTCCTAAACTAATGCATTCCCAAACTCATGGCCAGCTTCTAGTTTTATGGAACCAAACTTCTCATAAGTAACACCTTAGCCTGCTTGAATAGCTGTTTACATCTTCGTTTGTGTATTTTAGGTCTACAATTGAGTTTGTAGTATGAATATTTTTAGTAGAGAGAAGACAATTGAACAAGTTGTTGAAATTATCTGAAATTTCTAAGTTCAAATTAGGTGCTTTTGAAATTGTGGATTTGTGTCAAGTCGCATCACAAATATCATGCAGGCTACATCATAACTCATTTCGCTTACGAGTGTTTATAAACATGACTCATAAATTACAGTACATCCACAAACAATACAGCATTTACCTCAACAAAGCTAAGTTCGAAGCTAAACTTTTTATTGAAGATTGTGTCAATCAATTTGAAAATACATTTTTAGTTCGCCAGCGTCGAAACAATGCAACAGCGAATTGATCAACATGCGTAAACAAAGGAAATGTGAAATACCCACAGTCAGCAAAGCTACATAAATTTAACGTTTACAAATGTTGAATCAATGTAAAAGGACTGGATTGCTGACTGGGTCGTCATTGTTTGAAACACAAAAAATACGCGTAAAGGCGACAACATCAGCAAGGCAGCGATTATGTTTCTGGCCAAAAAAAAATTAACTTTTGACTTCAAAGATAAAAATGATTATAACGAAGCTTCAAAGTTTGTCGTAAAAAATATTGCAGAGATACAATAAACATAATTATTTTGTGCCAGATTGTGAGAAGACTTCCTAGATTCTTTCCAAACATTTGCAGGATTGCAAATTATTTTCTATAACTTTGTATTGTCAAAAAATGGCTTCTTTGTTGAAACAACGTGGCTACAATTCTATAAAAAATTCTTAGGCCTACTACACTGAAGTAATAAATTTTTTTTTTGTGATTTTGCTGATGACGTTTTACAATATCCGAGAAGTAAAAAATAATAATGATGAATTATTTTACAAAACCGTGGTTTGCAAGCGCTTCACAAAAAATTGTTGGGGGAAAATTTACCATTAGACGTAAAACGTTTGTAAAAGAAAATTGTCGGTTTACGTATTTATAATGTTTATTGCGTTGTTCGAATTATAAACTGACTGTATTGTCTACCTTTGTGGTTGCCGGCCAGCTTAGAGCAGCATGCAAACTACGCGTTTATGGTATTTGCATCGTGTTATGATTCTCGAAAATTTCCCACAAGGTCTTTATTTTTATCGTGTTATTTTTGTGCCTTTTCTGTCCGAAACTTGAAGTCATTGTGCAGCACAATCCACATCGGTTTTTAGACTCAGTCTTCATTGAAAATAATTTGTGTGGTGCATCATTTCAAGTAGTGTCTTCCCCTAAGCTGGTACACAAACGGCCCAGAACCAGGTTGATTATTATGTATCTTACAGCCGTTGAGTGCCCGTTATTGTATGTGTGGAATTATTACTGTAGATGTCTGACCACATTCATGCTAAAGTCGAGAAAATTCTGCTTTCGGGTCCTTGCCGTTATTTACGGTATTTTTTGTTGATAAGTTTAGGCAGCATTTTTCCAAGATAAATGAAGACATCGGTATTGCTCGTCACCTAGATTTAGTTTTCTCAGCATTGTTTATTCATTCTTTGATCCACTAGTTTGTCCCACTTTTGGTATAATCGGATCGTTTATAAATGGCGGGTCTTCACAATAGCCGACCTCTTATACATTGGCGCAACGTATTCAGATGTTGAATCAATGATGAAAAAAGCTGATTTGTTGTTTATCTGATGTGACGCCTAGCTTTATGCCTCTTCTACATTACAAAATATTTAATAATGTAGATGAGGCATTATCATCTTTATTTTGCGCTCTTTGGAACAACACACAGTGCGCTGTGAAACAAAAATGCAGGACATAACAACAAGTAGGCAACATAAAGCAGGGAAGGGACATGTAGCCATCGAGTTAGCTGCTACGTGTAAATGGAGCCTATCTCATAATTTTGAGTGTATCTCACAATTACTGTTTGCAAAAACGCCATTTCTTCGGCCTCTCCCAAAAGCATTTGCGGTGATACATTTCCTCAATTGCAAGTTTTGTCACTGAGAGCATTTCCATAGAACGTTTATTTCGAAACCAGGTTTTCGTGCATTTACCCAAGAGAAGATTTCTTATTGTAACGTTTTTTATTCGTCAATGAATATCATCTGCTTGAAACAACTGTTTTGAATAGTTTGTGGCCTACATAGCCTACTATTTTGATCGTGGATTGCTATTCTTCTTTGTAGAGCTGATAACGCAAAAAACGTTTGCTATTATTGTTTCTAATTAACAGCTTTGTGATCACTGGCTTTTCTTTTGTGGCATAAGAAATAACGCGCTTTGTATTATTGAGGTCAAACCAAACAAAGGAAAACAAGAGGATGTTTCTCTCTGCTCGCGCATATCGATGCACGAAGCAATTATGAGCTTATGGCTTGTTATCGCAATGTAATCCATTTCACGCTTTGCTGGAAGTGAGCTAGAAATAGCAAAAATTCACCAAAATCTTGAATTTACAAGAAAACTACACAACTTTTAGCATCAAATTTAATATCATCAGATCCGCCTGGCAATTTTAGGAAAAGTCAAGAAAAACCAAGTGCATGGCGTTACTGTGCTTCAAATAATCAAAGGAAATATGAGGGGGGGGGCCAAATCTGGCCTCCCCTTGAGGAGCAAAGTGTTAACCGCCCAGCGAAGCTTTTTTTCAATGCATTTAAAGGCGAATCGATCCTTATTCAGTATACGTCACCCCCTGTTTGCTGTGATCGGTAAATAGTGCTTCCACTAAACTTGCGGTAGTTTTCTCGTTTCTGCTCAGATTTTAACAATTTTACCATCGTTGTATGATGTATGATCGTGTTTTTTCCAATTTTCCATCTTAGTCATTCACAGAAAAGATTGCTGGTTTCAGTGGTGTGACACAAAATCTGACTGACGTTATTCAGCCAAAATTTTTCCTATTCCGTTTTTAGTGATCAAGTATTACTTGTTTTCAATGCAAAATCAAAAAATGCAAACTAGTTTTTATTCAAAAAGCAAATATAATAATGTTGCCCCTCAAAGAAGTCTTACGTTGGCCACTGCCCTTGTCTCTACCAAATTACGATTAATATTGAATTGGAATATTATTTTGTTTGCTTTTGAAAGTGTCTTACAGTAGGCTACACACATCAGGTATAAACATTGCAAACATATATTGTCACAATAATTACAATATGTTGTAGCATAAAAAGAAACGTAAATGTCAGAGTTGTCTGTTTGCAAAGTTGTGGGATGAGATTAGCATTAGCCTGATTAAAGTATGGACGCAATAAAAGCATACAAATGGCGTGTTTCAAGTCAAATACAGTAACCTACACTTAACGTCGCGATGGTTACGGAAATAGGAAATCATCACACGCTAAAAGTTTTTACCACTTAAAAAATCCGTCTTTGAAACAGAAACATCCACAACAAAAGTTTGTTTTGGATAGACGGAAACTTTCTTTGCCGCGACGCTGTTTTGAAATCAATTTTGTGTCATAGTTTTCGAATGCTTTATTGCGTCTGTGTGACATTTTACGCTAAACTTTGAAACTGCATGTTTTTTCGGCAGCCGATTTTAGCACGAATTGATAGAGGTACCAACTGGTGTTTTTCCCATAAGGCTGGGCTCATCAGTACCGCACCGCCAGGCTACAGCACTTTCGACTCGAAGACCAGTTTTTAATTACCGCTCTGCATTTCACTGGTGTCTTGTCTAAGTTTTAGCTTGCTTCAATTTCCACCGTTTTTTGGGACAACTCGCTTAAATTTGAACATGACCAACTTGGCTTGATTCTTGGGTGTTTGAACTGCTGACACAGGGCCGGTTACCGAGATTGACAGAGTAAAGTTTCCGATTGTTGAAGTCTTGTTGTTTGTAAAACATTCTATCCACTAGATGCCGCTACAACAGAATGGATTGCTCAAGCGCACACTTAACCAGCACTGCTTGACCTTGCGGTTTCTTTGTTCATCTAGTCAACTTGAGCTAGCAGCAGTAAGCTTTGGTGTTGTTGATAATTTTGAGATAAAAAATTTTTCACAGCATTTCTTGAATTTTGATGTAAATATTTATTGCTTAATAACTTTCATCTGCAGACGTTAAATCAATGTAGAAATAACGGATTTTGCTGTTTGTGTAAGTCTGCACTAATCATATGCAGGCCCTAACTTAAATTTCTAAAAAAAAAATCGTTTTTTTTTACAAAAACTTCTTGATCCCTCTCTCACGAAAATCATGCGGACACCATTGGGTGTGGGTAAAAATGGTGACTCATCTAACTTTGACAACTCAAACTTCTAGTTTCTTCCTGTGGTAGGCTATATATTAGGGGGAGCCGTTTTTGACTTTTTTTCGAAATTCAAAAACGGCTAGTCATAAAAAGTGGCACATGCATGAAATAATTACGTGTGCAAAATTTCATCAGTTTGGGGGCAAATCTTCTGCCCCCGCAGGGGGGTCAAACTTTTAATTTTTTGAAAAAAAGGGGAAATTTCAATTTCTGTTTTAACATAATTTTTTTTATAATTTTTCTACTGGCTAGTTATAAATTGTAAGTGGGATGTACCCAGAACTTTCCTATGTAAAGGCATGTTCGAAGCTTAAGGTTTACTGCCCCCGCATCAACGACCAAAATGCTGAATTTTCACCAATTTGAAATGCTCTTTTGTCATTGCTCAATAAACAAACTTGTCGCAAAAGGGCGAGATGGTGTCAACGCTGTACGCTCATTTATGTTCTGTCCACTAACTTTGCAGGATGTTAGGAACTGACAAGCTATAAGACATTGTCTTGCTTAAATTAAAAGCAATAGTAGCCTACGTTTGATCTGTTGCAGCTATAAAACGCAACCTATAATTTACTTCAGAATAAAAGCAATATAATCTGCAGGTTCCGTAAATGGAATGTACTGTACAGTTCCACGTGAATTGTTATCATGATTTTGTTTACACAAATTTGTCATTTGCAAACCATTAAAGGTTCACTTGATAGGTTACTACAGAACCACATACAAGAGTAAACTTTGTTTGACAGCAATGTAACGATAAAAAAGAACTTGTGTAACAAAATTGTGTCAAAAATACAACAAACAACAAGGTCTTTTAGCCAGTTCCCCAGATTTATTGCTCCAATTTAGTTCTGGCTGAATTCTAATGAATCATAAAATCTTGTTTCGACTGGAACCTAGGAATTTTTTTCCTTGATTGTAATATTGCTTTAATATCGGCTACCCATCTCTTTCAACACTGTCCACCACATGTGATGAGCATCTGTTGTGTGTGGCAGAGAAAACGTAGAAAACAACTGTTGTGAAGGCATCTTTGTTTTGATGTGCTCTTTTATCACATTGCTGTCAACACCACGCATCGCTGGGGGTTACGTAACTGGAATATTTTGCCAGTCTATCATCTCAAAGTAACGTTCGGAACTGAACTGCAATATTGACAGGGTGAATTTTTGCTGACGAGTGCTGTGAGATGATAATATTCTTGAATTGAAAATTCTTCTCCATCCTAGTTCCCTTACATATACTCTTTGGTATGTATAAAATATGATTGCAATCAAAATGTTTTCAGGACGGGCATAAAACGCATTCCTCTATATTACTTTGTTGAGGATATTGCGAGCTTTATTCGATAGCTTCTGAGCAGAGTGTAGAATTTTAAAGAAATGTTTTTGGCCATTACCCATTAATGAAATTGCTTTCCTTTATAATGGCAAACCATACTGGAATATCTTCTTCTTCTGTCTCGATTTGTTGTCATTCGCTTGATTGCAAGAATCAATTACCAGGGCTCACCACTAGGAGGTTGACAACTTGAGCCCCCTGGAATATAAACATTCATGATATAGTCCACACGTTCCACCAATACAGCTGACGCGTTAGATGCAACATATAAACGTAGAATTCTATTGGCTGTGTTCAACCATCTTGAGTGGTTCATCATACCTGGACTCATATATGCAAAATGAATTGATATATCTCCAATTTTCACTGCTCTGTGCATGTGTAGAAGATATTTTTGATCAGTGCTGAGGTCATTTTCATCAATTTCAATCTCTGGTGCCGGAACTGCTTTATATTTTACAACATCTAGTTGTGTGACAGTGGCTGGCTGCTTTATAATAGGCCCAGCGAAGCTATCAGGTCTGCTAGTATTGCCATATCTTTTATTAACCATTGAAGTGGCTTTTGGAAATGATCTTCCAGGAGCTTTATCACGACGCCTCTTTGACCTGTGTTTACTGCGGTTCCATCGCATCCAATTGCCATTACATTATCGTAGCTAATTTTATTGGATCCAAGATATTCAAGAATCCCGGTAGCTATTGACACATTAGATCAGTTGGCTGCAGTAAAATGACCAATGAAATGATAACTTGGCTCCTCAAGTAAAGCAGTGTGTTCTTCAACTGCGAGATGTTTTCGAAGTCGCCCAGCAATTTTATTTTGTTTAATCTTTTCGGCCATCTAAATAATGCTTTGCAAATTTATGCACATGATAGGCCTACTTTCCATTTGAGTTGTAGACCTCAACTTTTTTTTCACTCTTCTCACTTTGCTTTTATCTATATGAGTGATTGAGATTCGCTATCCTTTACAACTCCCGCATCTTGTAGAAATGATGAAGCAATAAGTGCTGCAAACCTATCTGAAATACCAGTACGATCGCATGATTCAGCAAATATTACTAAACTGGAAGTAACCTTGCTTTTTCTGGGGTTTTCCGAGGCAAAACTGGGTTGATAATCAAACTTTTCGCAGCGTTCTTCATTGGATGACAAAGTTTCTGAGCTTGAATAAGAAGTTAAAGGTGTTTTAGCCAAAGCGCTACTTGTGCCTGCTCCTGGGTTTTCACGTAAAGAACGGAATTGTTCTGATCTTGCGAGTCTCCAAGTAAAAATTTAAAATTAGATTTTGTGGCCGATTTATCATGTTTATCAATCACCATGCGAGTTGTTCTTTGATCAAGAAGGAACTGTTGTTCTGTAACAGGGACACGATTTTCCTGCGGGCAAGTGCATTGCAGAAAGTTGGAGCACTTAGGCTACAACAACCGATTTCAAATATTTTTGCTTTGCAGATTCTTTCATTTGGTCTAAATTTTGTTGAAATTTAGGCCCACCTCTAGAATTTGACTTCAAAAGGTTATTCTTTTTTTTTGTAACTCTTTATCATAAATATGTACTAATGTTCGTACCTCATTCGTATCATCCTGCAAAGTTAATGGACAGAACATTAATGAGCGTACAGCGTTAACACCATCTCGTCCTTTCGCGACAAGTTTGTTTATTGAGCAATGACAAAAGAGCATCTCAAATTGGTAAAAATTCAGCATTTTTGTCGTCGATGCAGGGGCAGTAAACCTAAAGCTTCGAACATGCCTTTACATAGGAAAGTTCTGGGTAGCTACATCCCACTTACAATTTATAACTAGCCAGTAGAAAAATTATAAAAAAATTTATGTTAAAATGGAAATTGAAAATTCCCTTTTTTTTTCAAAAATTGAAAGTTTGACCCCCCTGCGGGGGCAGAAGATGCACCCCAAAACTGATGAAATTTTGCGCACGTAATTATTTCATGCATGTTCCACTTTTTATGACTAGCCGTTTTTAAATTTAAAAAAAAAGTCAAAAACGGCCCACCCTACTATATATGTGATGTAGTTATTAGGCATGACCTCAACTGTCAGCATAGTGCTCTAAGAGCAAAAAACGTAGACTATAAGATTTTTTAGCTTCAGACCGCAGCGTTCTTCAACATTTTGCCACCTCGAAACCCTGATTAACTTTCGCGTCTGTCGCGGAATTCCCACTAACAAACATAATCACGAAATAACTTTGTTACCAATAACGTTTTTGTTGATAGCAAAACAATAACCAGTGACGCAATAACTCCCAATGTTTCTTTTTCGGCCATTGACACGGTAAGCTAAAAGTTTGGAATGACGCATCAATATCTTGAAGCAAGAAACCAATTCTCCTAAAAAACAAAAAACCCTTGCGGAGCCCTTTAAACCTCGTTCCATGTTCCGCGGAATTCCAGGCAAGCCCGCAACCAGGGGGGGCATTGGGGGCATTTGCCCCCCCGAAATTTTTTGAAAATTTTTTAAGCGTTTTATGCAGTATGAAATGTAGGCCCTACTATACGTCGTACACGTACAGCCATACTGTAGTGTACCCGGACATTTTGTCGAAAAAACATTTTGTCGAAAGGACATTTTGCCGAAAGACATTTTGCCGAATAGACATTTTTTCGAAACTCATTTTGCCGAAAGACTAATTGCCGAAAGGACTAAATGCCGATTAGACAAATTGGCGAAATTATAGAATTCGGTAATTAGTCCTGTCGGCAAAATGAGTTTCGGCAAAATGTCCTTTCGGCAAAATGTCTTTCGGCAAAATGTCTTTCGGCAAAATGTCCTTTCAGCAAAATGTCCGTGCACGTACTGTAGAGTGTAGACTATCGAAACCGAAAGTAGGCTACGCTGGTTGGAAGCTATGCTAACAATTTTGTTCGATAAATTAGGCTGGAGTAGTATAGTATGGCCCATCTCGGACCCCCATATGCCATGCTGTGACGTCACAAAAGAAACAAACCAAAAACCACTCATGCGTGACAATGAATTGTTGTTTGTTTCTATGATGATGCTAAAGTGTTGACGTCACAACCACTCATGCATGACAATGAATTGTTGTTTGTTTCTATGATGATGCTAAGGTGTTGACGTCACAAAAGGTGTTGAAGCGGAACAGTCCCACTTTTAGTGTAAATTCACCCGCCAAAATTCAAATGTATAAAGAATAAACAAAGAAATTAAAATTCAAATGTATAAAGAATAAACAAAGAAATGCGAGTATGATTCAAGCTCCAGGGTTGCCAGATGTATGGTAAATAAATCTCCAAGGTTGCCAGATCACTTTAAATGTATAAAGAATAAACAAAGAAATGCGAGTATGATTCAAGCTCCAGGGTTGCCAGATGTATGGCAAATAAATCTCCAAGGTTGCCAGATCACTTTTTGTGTAAATTTACCCGCCAAAATTCAAATGTATAAAGAATAAACAAAGAAATATGAGTTCTGCAGGGTTGCCAGATGTATGGTAAATCAATTTCCAGGGTTGCCAGATCACTTTTTGTATAAATTTACCCGCCAAAAAAAATTCAAATGTATAAAGAATAAACAAAGAAATGTGAGTTCTGCAGGGTTGCCAGATGTATAGTAAATAAATCTTCAGGGTTGCCAGATGTATGGTAAACATATTCCATATGAGTGTTCAAGTGTGACAAGAATCACTCATGTGTGACAATGAATTGTTGTTTGTTTCTATGATGACGCTCCAGGGTTGCCAGATGTTGCCAAAACACATGGTAAACATGTTCCACATGAGTGTTCAAGTGTGACAAGAACCACCCATGTGTGACAATGGATTGTTCTTTGTTTCCTGCAGGGTTGCCAGATGTATGGTAAATAACTCTCCAGGGTTGCCAGATCACTTTTTGTATAAATTTACCCGCCAAAAAAAATTCAAATGTATAAAGAATAAACAAAGAAATGTGAGTTCTGCAGGGTTGCCAGATGTATAGTAAATAAATCTCCAGGGTTGTCAGATGTATGGTAAGCATATTCCATATGAGTGTTCAAGTGTGACAAGAATCACTCATGTGTGACAATGAATTGTTGTTTGTTTCTATGATGACGTCAAGGTGTTCAAGCTCCAGGGTTGCCAGAAGTCCCACTTTTTGTGTAAATTCACCCGTCAAAATTCAAATGTATAAAGAATAAACAAAGAAATTAAAATTCAAATGTATATAGAATAAACAAAGAAATTGGAGTAGAACACGGACGATCAGTCTTAACGCACACTATTTGGTGGTGTTTAAAAACCCTAGAGACAACTCTCACATACTTCATTTGGCAAAGCTAGCTTATCCGAGGCAAACGGGTGTTCTTCAAGAAGCTTTTGCAGACGAAACATCTAAGCCTTTTGGTGATTAACTGTTGGATTTTAAACAAAGCACCCCGAAAAAATTTCGATTGTGCACTGACATCTTTCCAGGAGAAACCAATTTTGTATACATCCCCATTCCTTGATGATGACTGCCCGTTTACAACGACACATCGACACACTCAAACTTCTTTCCAAAGCGAATCCTAATGTTGCTAAAGGGGTTATAAAGTCAGCATATAACGAATTGATTAAGTGTGTTTGTGATTGCTGCTACAACGTGTTGAAGGGCAACGTCCCCATCTCTTCAAAGCAAAAGGAAAATCTGCTTAAATACAAGAAACCTTTGCGTGAGCTGGCCAAAAAGAAGACCAGTCTTACTAAAAAACGACAGATTATTCAACACGGAGGCTTTCTGGGAGCTCTCCTATCCGCCGTTGTTCCTGCGATCGCTGGGTTGATCGGCACTTTGGCTTCAAAATAACAAGATGAAGAGTGTCAAAAAGATGAGCCTTGTGGAACCACGCCTTTTAGAATCGATGCGAGAAAAGAACATGCAAAAACCTCCTTTGCTGAACGCGATGAGTGAGTTGGACTCCAAAATGAATGACATTCTTTCTCGTTCTGATCTGACCACGAGTGAAAAAGTGAAACTCTACGATCAAATCTTGCAGCAGTACATTGTTTATCGTGAAAAATATGTCAACACTCCAACCAAGATTGTTCTTGAAGAGAAACGACATTTTACTGAGGATGACATATTGGCAGGAGTTGCAAAAACCTACCTCGGAAAAAGTCGTGGTCTTGTGGACGTTATCAAAAGCAATTCTTCTCTCGGTTGGAACAAATCAGGCGAACTCACGATTCATGGACAGGCGATTCCTAACTCTAATATAAAACATTTGATTTCGGCTGTCGTTCATAAATCCAAAAACTTTCAACCGACCGGTTTGAAAGAGTTTCAAGAAGAGTTGGGTGAAACTTGCGCTTTTCCTAGTCTCAAAAAAAGATAACATGGCGCCAGCACGATTGATTTTACCATGACGCCGGGAATCCTGGAAGCTTCGGTGGAGAGGAAAGGCTACATAGGGTGATCAAGAAACCTGTAAAATTGTGGCTCGGCTCTCAAGACGCTTACACACGCCATAAACCGATTCGCATACGCTTTCCATGTCGTCGTGTGGTGATCGGTGGCATCGCAGAACAATTTCAAACAGACTTGATCACGACATCTACAAGGTAGAAGCGATTCTAGGGAGGAGAAAAAAGAATCGAAAGAAACAGATCCTTGTAAAGTGGCTCGGTTACCCGGACAAGTTCAATTGCTGGATTGACGAAGCGAGTGTTGTACGTTATGGCTGAGTGGAAAATGTGTGGAAAAAACGTTCCCAGAAGTGAAATAGTCTATTTTTTTCAAATGGTTGTCATTTTGATTGTGATATCGTTCAGTCTCTACAATCTGAGTTTAGAAGCGGACCCGCGCAAACTTTGGATCGTGTTGCTTTCCAATTGTTTAGGTTTGGTTATGCCACAACCCAAAATAAAATATCCAAAGAAAAATGTTTTACCTAACCCTGCCGAGTAACAGCTCCATGAAATTTTTCCCTTCCAACACCTTGACGGATTATGTGGTCAGACTACCGAATGAGATCAACTTGGAAGGAGATTGGGAGGTTGGTATCGCCGAAATCCAATATCCACACTCCTGGAAGAACATCACCAATTCGGTCAATCATTGGTTGCACTATGTAGACGGTGTAATTGACACTGTCGTGGCCTTGGATTCTGGTCACTACCCTAATCCTCAAGCCATCCTTCAATACTTGGAAATGAAATTAAAGCGTACAATTGGAACGCAATTGTCATTACACTTGTATTACAATCCTTACACAAGGCTTATCAATATGTTGGTCAAAAGCGGCGCCCACATCACGATGGGTGAAGGACTTGCTGAATTGTTGGGGTTTCATAGAAAGCGTTTTAAAAGCGGTGAATATGAAGCAAGACGTCGCGTAGATATACACCAAGGTTTTTATGCCATGTACTTGTATTGCGATGTGGTAGAACCCAGAGTGGTTGGCGACACTTTAGCTCCTTTGCTGGCTATAGTTCCTGTGGAAGGAAAAGATGGTGATTACATTTACCAAAGAAGTGAGAAAGTGCATTATCACACCATTCAACTGAAAAACTTCGACACTGTACATATATCGCTGCGAAACGATCAGGGCAAGCCAGTTCGATTTGAGACGGGAAAAGTAGTGGTCACGCTTCACTTTCGGAAAAGACGTCTTCATCAACTATAATGCCTCACAAGCCCGCGTTCTGTTGCAACGCGAGAGCCTATGAAAACTACTACGTCTCTCAGGTTGGTCACGGTACACCAGGGTTTTTTTTCGGCGCCCAATATCAAAACGGTTACGGTTTGGGGAGTATATTTTCCAGCCTCGGAAAAGCGATCTTGCCTTTGATCAAGTCAGGAGCAAAGACGGTTGGAAAAGAAGTTCTCAGGTCAGGTGCACATTTTGCTTCGGATGTGTTATCTGGAAAAAGTGCGAAAGAAGCGGCTTTACAAAGATCGAAGCAGGCTGGTGTCAATTTATTGAAACGCGTCGCGGCCCCGGTCCATCAAATCCCACCACGCGAGACCTTTTTCTCATCTCAGCCTGTCAAAAGGCGAAAGAAAATCAACAAATCCAACAGTTTGAAAAAACGTAGACGGAAAGCAGTCGTATCAAAAGACATTTTCGATGGCTAGCTTGATTCATGAAAAGTCTTGTGAAGGGTTGAAAACCGAGCTGGATTTGTTTGCTGTTCCGCCTACCCAAACCAGTTTGGAAAGTGGACATTATGTGGAACATCGCCCGCAATCTACTCTCACCGACAGCGGTCCTGTCGAGTTTTTGATTGTCGAGGAAGGTGACTACTACATCGATTTGGCCAACACCTTACTCTACGTTCGTGCTAAAGTGGTCAAAAACGACGGCACAAATTTAGCAGCAGACGATGCCGTTGCTCCGGTTTGCAATTGGTTGCACAGTCTGTGGTCACAGATCAACTTAAGCCTAAACAACACCCAGATTTCCCAATCGAATCACACGTATCCCTGCAGAGCTTACTTGGAGACTCTGCTCAGTTTCGGAGGACCTGCAAAATCTTCACAGCTCTCTGCAAACTTATGGTACAAGGACTCCAAGGATAAGTTTGATACGCTCGCTGATGCAAATGTAGGCTTCAATCGACGCAAGGCGTTGATCCGAGAAAGTCGATCGGTGGACATGATCGGGAAATTGCATCTGGATATGACCTTTCAGAATCGATATTTACTCAACGGAGTCGAGATGAAGCTCAAATTGACTAGAGCCTCTGACGCGTTTTGTCTCATGGGGGAAGGAAAGGTCAAACTGCAAGAAGTGGTTTTATTCTGTAGAAAGGTCAAACCCAGTGACCCTGTAAGAATCGCCCACATCAAGGCGCTCCAGTCTGGAACAGCCAAGTATCCAATCCGCCGTGTAGAAACAAAAGCTTTTACCGTGCCAAGAGGCAATCTCACCGTCACCAAAGAAAATCTCTTTCTCGGGCAGTTACCAAGAAGAGTGGTGATCGGCATGGTGGACAATGCTTCTTTCAACGGTCTGTCGGCTAGAAATCCGTTTGATTTCAAACACAACTCTGTCAATTTTTTGGCTTTGTATCGTGATGGAAAGCAGATTCCTTCCAAACCATATCAACCTGACTTTGGAAATGGAAAGTATATACGCAGCTACCTCTCCCTATTTACAGGAACAAATCAATATTACGCGGACGAAGGCAATGATATCTCCAGAGCAGAATATCCAGGCGGATATACCCTGTTTGCATTTGATTTGACACCGGACCTTGGCTCGGGGGCGAGTCATTTCGAATTAATAAAGCATGGCAACTTGCGATTGGAAATTCACTTTGCGACAGCCTTACAGCAAACTATCAACGTCATCGTCTATGCAGAGCACGACAATCTTCTAGAAATTGATCGCAACAAAAGTGTCATATTCGACTATTCGGCATGAACTCGGACCAGATTTCAAGGATTTTATTCAACGACTCTTGTCTAAAGCGTGTTTTCAAGGGTGTGTACGCGAGAGACATGTTGCCCCAAGACGTATCTCCCCCTGCTGCCCTTGTATTCAACACCGACGAAAGCGATCAACCGGGTGAACACTGGGTTGCTGTTTATTTGAATGGTCACGAGCAAGGCGAATTTTTCGATTCTTTTGGTATCCGACCCTACCAGCGTGAATATATCGATTTCATGCATCTCCACTCGATCGATTGGATTTGGAACCACACCACAATTCAAGGACCTTAGTCGCTTGTCTGTGGTCACTATTGCATGTATTTTCTATTAAAACGCTGTTGCGGTGTATCCATGAAGGCGATTGTCTCAAATTTTCATTCTGATCTCAATGCAAACGATCGTGCTATTGAAGACTTTGTACGCCAGCAGTATAAAATAAAAATTTAATTTGCACATTTGTTTAGTTTTTGTTTTTTATTATGTATTTGTGTCTATTACACAGTTGTTGCATTTTTACCTCAATTTCATGTTGTTTTTTGTTTTGTTTTTTTCGACATAAAATTAGAAGAAAAAAATCTTTCTTGCTTCACCTTACAATGCACTTTTTTTTTAATTCTACCTTTGCACTTAAAATTATATTGCTGTTGTTGCCCAATAAAAAAAAATACAAGTTGTCAATTTTATTTTATTGCAAAGCGCAAAAAGCTAAAATGATGCAGGTGAAAAGGGAAATTTGTTCTATAAAAAAGAAAAAAAAATACAAGTTAGCAATTTTATTGCAAAGCGCAAAATGCTAAAATGAAGCAGGTGAAAAGAAACAAGTTTCTTTTCGAAATTTAATCAATAAAAAAGGAAAAAAAAATACAAGTTAGCAATTTTATTGAATTGCAAATAAAAAGCTAAAATGAAGCAGGTGAAAAGAAACAAGTTTTTTTTCGAAATTTGTTCAATAAAAAAGGAAAAAAAAAAAAATACAAGTTAGTAATTTTATTTTATCGCAAAGCACAAAAAGCTAAAATGATGCAGGTGAAAAGAAACAAGTTTCTTTTCGAAATTTCATTTTGAAGTAATGAAATTAAAAAAAAAGAAACATCTCAATGTTGTGGCGACATTTGCTTGGGGGGCTCATCAGAAGTGTTACACTGGTTGACCTGAGACCGCTTGAACAGTGCGAAGAGTGCCGCAAATTGTTCACCATCGTCAAGGTTGTAGAGTCACCTTTACTTGACTGTTGTATACTGGACATAGCAGAAATCGACCATGACTGCTGTCATCAGCAACGTGTCAACTTGGTACGGACAGAAATTGATGAAGATGAGTTTGTGTAACAATGTCGCCACAACATTGAGATGTTTCTTTTTTTTTTTTTTTTTTTTTTTTAATTTCATTTCTTCAAAATGAAATTTCGAAAAGAAACTTGTTTCTTTTCACCTGCATCATTTTAGCTTTTTGTGCTTTGCGATAAAATAAAATTACTAACTTGTATTTTTTTTTTTTCCTTTTTTATTGAACAAATTTCGAAAAGAAACTTGTTTCTTTTCACCTGCTTCATTTTAGCTTTTTATTTGCAATTCAATAAAATTGCTAACTTGTATTTTTTTTTTCCTTTTTTATTGAACAAATTTCGAAAAGAAACTTGTTTCTTTTTACCTGCTTCATTTTAGCATTTTGCGCTTTGCAATAAAATTGCTAACTTGTATTTTTTTTTCTTTTTTATAGAACAAATTTCCCTTTTCACCTGCATCATTTTAGCTTTTTGCGCTTTGCAATAAAATAAAATTGACAACTTGTATTTTTTTTTATTGGGCAACAACAGCAATATAATTTTAAGTGCAAAGGTAGAATTAAAAAAAAAGTGCATTGTAAGGTGAAGCAAGAAGGATTTTTTTCTTCTAATTTTATGTCGAAAAAAACAAAACAAAAAACAACATGAAATTGAGGTAAAAATGCAACAACTGTGTAATTGACACAAATACATAATAAAAAACAAAAACTAAACAAATGTGCAAATTAAATTTTTATTTTATAACGCTGGCGTACAAAGTCTTCAATAGCACGATCGTTTGCATTGAGATCAGAATGAAAATTTGAGACAATCGCCTTCATGGATACACCGCAACAGCGTTTTAATAGAAAATACATGCAATAGTGACCACAGACAAGCGACTAAGGTCCTTGAATTGTGGTGTGGTTCCAAATCCAATCGATCGAGTGGAGATGCATGAAATCGATATATTCACGCTGGTAGGGTCGGATACCAAAAGAATCGAAAAATTCGCCTTGCTCGTGACCATTCAAATAAACAGCAACCCAGTGTTCACCCGGTTGATCGCTTTCGTCGGTGTTGAATACAAGGGCAGCAGGGGGAGATACGTCTTGGGGCAACATGTCTCTCGCGTACACACCCTTGAAAACACGCTTTAGACAAGAGTCGTTGAATAAAATCCTTGAAATCTGGTCCGAGTTCATGCCGAATAGTCGAATATGACACTTTTGCTGCGATCAATTTCTAGAAGATTGTCGTGCTCTGCATAGACGATGACGTTGATAGTTTGCTGTAAGGCTGTCGCAAAGTGAATTTCCAATCGCAAGTTGCCATGCTTTATTAATTCGAAATGACTCGCCCCCGAGCCAAGGTCCGGTGTCAAATCAAATGCAAACAGGGTATATCCGCCTGGATATTCTGCTCTGGAGATATCATTGCCTTCGTCCGCGTAATATTGATTTGTTCCTGTAAATAGGGAGAGGTAGCTGCGTATATACTTTCCATTTCCAAAGTCAGGTTGATATGGTTTGGAAGGAATCTGCTTTCCATCACGATACAAAGCCAAAAAATTGACAGAGTTGTGTTTGAAATCAAACGGATTTCTAGCCGACAGACCGTTGAAAGAAGCATTGTCCACCATGCCGATCACCACTCTTCTTGGTAACTGCCCGAGAAAGAGATTTTCTTTGGTGACGGTGAGATTGCCTCTTGGCACGGTAAAAGCTTTTGTTTCTACACGGCGGATTGGATACTTGGCTGTTCCAGACTGGAGCGCCTTGATGTGGGCGATTCTTACAGGGTCACTGGGTTTGACCTTTCTACAGAATAAAACCACTTCTTGCAGTTTGACCTTTCCTTCCCCCATGAGACAAAACGCGTCAGAGGTGTAATGTTTCGCGCTAGCCTTTACGTCTGACTATTTCGGACGAACTCCCAAAGACGAACAGATAACTGTATTTGAATCTCAAACATAAATTGGCAATGTACACGCCCACATAGCTGCGGCACTAACGATTGACTTTGACAACTAGTTGAACTCGAGTTGGAGAATGCCGCAACGCTGTCAGGAAAGCGTATTTATCAGCGGCCAATCAAGAGGTCATGGAAAACGCGTAAGGCAAAATGTGAAACACAAGGTACAAACTTAAAGGGCAAGTTCTCAAATAAATTAAAAGTTTAAAGGCGCGTTTCCAATATTACATCCCCCTTTGTCTGAAGAAAGAAAACTATTTCACAATACACAAACAGATTAAAATGAACTTATGAAGAGTGGTACACTGCCAGATACACATGAAATAACGAAATCACATCTACTACACAATTTACTTTCAAAAAACTTGGATGAACAGTAAGAACAACTTATAGCACGTTGCACAACACGAAATCTAAACGTACCACGATACTATCACACTATGTGCACTACTACTTAGGTTGCACAGACACCATATCTCTCAGGAGGCTTTACTACCCGGCCAGAACGGGTCATATATGGTGCTGGCATGTTATTTTGGCGTGGCGCATTGGGCTCGTCGTTAGATTGATCAAATACATGTGCATCAGGAACTAAAGGATTAAATTTGAATGTCGGCTCCACATTAATTAAATATCTCCGGTTTCTCCGGTAGGTGTTGCCATAAGAATCACGCACATTATAGGATCGCGGTGAATTGTGACGACCGGTTACGACGGCTGGCTCCCATTTTTTCCAACTCTGTGGCGAACATTTTGGCCATTAACAAGAGGTCTCATGGGTCTACTTGAGCGATCATAATACCTTTTGTTGCGAGTACGACGTTTTACAAATTGTTTCTTCACAAAAGCCGAGTCAACTGAGACGGGCTGTAATTGGTCTTCTGTCATTGGTATTAGTTCTCGCAATCTTCTCCCCATCAACAACTGAGCAGGTGATCCTTCAGGTCCAATGGGTGTGTTCCTGTATTCTAAAATACTGAGATAAGGGTCACGGTTGGTGCTTAAGGCTTTGTCTAATAAACGTTTAGCAGTTTGAACAAACTTTTCTACAAGCCCATTTGACTGTGGGTATAACGGGCTGGAAGTTTTATGATTAATTTTCCAATTAGCACAAAAATTTGCAAACTCTTTTGAGTGAAATGGAGGGCCATTATCTGATCGGAGGGTTTTTGGAATACCATGTCTGCAAAAGAAGGATTTCATGTGATGAATTACGTTTTGACTAGTGGTCCTATTTAACAAAGCGGTTTCAAAAATCTACTGTAATAGTCGACGACAATTAAATAGTTCGCATTGTTCCAGTGAAACAAATCTGCTCCAACAATTTCCCATGGGTTACTTGGTGGTTCGTGAGGAATTAAAGGCTCTTTGGGATTGTTGTACTGCAATTGTTTACAAATGTCACAAACAGAGATCAAATCATTAATATCAGAGGACATACCAGGCCAATAAAACAGATCTCGGGCTTTTTGGGTACATTTCACAATTCCTAAATGACAAGCATGCAACATTTCAAGCATTTCTTTACGAAGTGCAAATGGCACAATGATACGTTCACCTCTCAAAATTAAACCATTATGCAAAGATAACTCGGATCTGAGTTTCCAATAAGGACAAGCATGGATATCAAGGCTCTTTTTATGTTTGGGCCAATTGTTCAATAGATACTTTGTTAAGATTTGTGATGTTCTGTCATCTTTTGTTGCACTTCTAATGTTTTCTAAACAGTCAGTCTGAACAGGAAACGATTCTGCTATCATTAAAACTTGGCTGTCTGTATCAAATTGGGGCTCACCAACATCTTCAGGGTGATTTCTAGACAACGTGTCTGCAACCGATATAGATTTTCCAGGTCGAAATTCGACGTTGAGGTCATACGGCTGAATTTTGATCATCATGCGTTGTAGTCTTGGTGGCGCACTTGAAAGTGGTTTCTTGAAAATGGACTGTAGAGGCTTGTGATCAGAATGAATGGTAAAATGTCGGCCATAAACATACTGGTGAAATTTAACACAACCATAAACGATGGCTAACATTTCTTTTTCGATTTGAGAGTAGTTTTGTTCAGTAGGTGTGAGCGCGCGGGATGCATAAGCGATTGGTCCTTTGTGTTGCAATAGCACTGCACCAAGTCCATCTTTAGAGGCATCAACTTGAATACACACAGGTTTTTTCGGTTCAAAGTATTGTAAGACTGTACCTGGTTGCCTTGTGATGTAGTCTTTCACGTGTTGATACTGCTCGTCGTTTTCTGAATTCCACGTCCACGTGTCTTGCTTCAGGAGATTTTGCAATGGCGCTGTAATCTCTGATAACTGTGGTGCAAATTTTCTCAAAAAATTAATTAATCCCAAAAACGTTTGGAGTTCTTTCTTTGAATTCGGTGGCTTCATGTTTGTAATAGCATTGATTTTGTTTGGGTCTGGTTTAATACCATTTTCGCCAATAATATGTCCATAGTAAGATACTTCGGACAAACCAAATTTGCATTTATCCAGGTTTAGCTTTATACCTACTTTTCTGCATCGATCAAGTGTTGTTTTCAAGTTCTCGACTGCTTCTTTTTCGGTATCAGCCCACAGCAAAATGTCGTCAATAATAACGCCTTGCTTCGGAATTCCTTGCAGGGATTCTTCCATACGCTTCTGAAACACATCTTGTGAAACCTTTAAACCAAACGGTAATCGTAAAAATCGGTAATTTCCAAAGCTTGTTGAAAATGTTGTAAGTTTAGAACTTTCTTCGTCTAAAGGTATTTGCCAGTAGCCTGATCTGGCATCCAAAATTGAAAAATATTTAGCTCCAGAAATGTTACAAGCAACGTCTTCAAACGTAGGTAACTGGTGGTGCTGACGCTTTACAACTTTGTTTAACGGTCTCGGGTCCAAGCATAAACGCAACTTGCCATTCTTTTTACATGTAATAGCAATAGAATTTACCCAATCAGAGTGTTCGTTCACAGGTTCAACAATTTTTTGAGAAACTAATGAATCTAATTCAGCTTTAACTTTGTCTTGTAGGGCAATTGGTATTCGTCGAGGTGGAATTCTAACGGGAGTGGCATTTTCCTCAATTACGATTTTATAAGGTTCAGGAAAACAACCAATGCCATCAAATACGTCGTTATATTCTCTAAGCAAATCTTGATATCTATCAGCGACTTTCGGCATGCAATGTTCAACTTGTAAAACAATTTTCATCAGACCCATTGAAGTACTTGATTTTAGACAAAAAAGTGGCGGTGAATGACTATCTACAACGTAAAATGTGTGGTTTTGAACGATGTCTCTATACTTGCAATTTAAGGATATTTTTCCAAGTGGGTGAATGATGGTTCCTCCATAAGCAGTTAGCGTAGCGTTGGTAGGAGATAGTTCACTTAAGTGAGAAAACTTTTCATACACGTTTTTTGGAATTACGTTAACTTGAGCTCCAGAGTCCAATTTAAACTTCACATTGAAATTGTAGTCAGCCATTAAGATATTTACAAACATTTCATCAGGGTTGGAGTCATTTTTGTCTATGCAGCCAATAAAATATGATGACTCACCATTGTTGTCTTCGATTGTTAGCTGATGAATTGGTCGATTTCTGCAAACGAAAGAAAAGTGGTTCGGCCGTCCACAGTTGTGGCATTTTTTTCCTTCTGCTGGACATGTCCTCCCATGCTTATACCCGCATTTGGAACAGTTCGGTCCACTTCTTTGTTGTCTTCGATCTTCTAACTTGAAGTGACGACGATGGCTGGAGAACTTCGCGTAATTGACGTGTGAGGATTCAGGGAACACGTGAGTGATTTGTTGTTGGGAAATCTCCTCGCCTTGCACAATTTCGATGCAACGTTCCAGCGTTGGATTCAGTTCTTGTAACAATCTTTTGCGTACATCGTCAGACCGTACGCCTCTCACCACATTATCACGTATCAGGCTATCACGTAGATTGCCAAGCTCACAACGACCTGCCATCAAACGGAGATCGGTAATAAACGAATCGAATGGTTCATCCAGTCCTTGACTTCGAGTGAATAACTTGTGACGTTCAACGGTAATGTTCTTTCTAGGCTCGCAGAACTGCTCAAATTTGTCCAGAATTGATTTAGGATTTTTCTTTTCGTCTTCTGTCAGTGTCCATGTGTTATATATGTCACGGCCCTCCTGTCCAATGTACAGTAGCAAGTAGCTGCATTTTTCGACATTTGACTTCGCAGATAGAGGCCCACTAAACGTCAACTCGATCATCTGCCTCCATTTTTTAAAATTCTCAGCGACGTTTCCTCGTTGAAAGTTCATTTCATTCTTCGTTGCTTGCGTCGAATCCATCTGACACCATGTAATGTTTCGCGCTAGCCTTTACGTCTGACTATTTCGGACGAACTCCCAAAGACGAACAGATAACTGTATTTGAATCTCAAACATAAATTGGCAATGTACACGCCCACATAGCTGCGGCACTAACGATTGACTTTGACAACTAGTTGAACTCGAGTTGGAGAATGCCGCAACGCTGTCAGGAAAGCGTATTTATCAGCGGCCAATCAAGAGGTCATGGAAAACGCGTAAGGCAAAATGTGAAACACAAGGTACAAACTTAAAGGGCAAGTTCTCAAATAAATTAAAAGTTTAAAGGCGCGTTTCCAATATTACAAGAGGCTCTAGTCAATTTGAGCTTCATCTCGACTCCGTTGAGTAAATATCGATTCTGAAAGGTCATTTCCAGATGCAATTTCCCGATCATGTCCACCGATCGACTTTCTCGGATCAACGCCTTGCGTCGATTGAAGCCTACATTTGCATCAGCGAGCGTATCAAACTTATCCTTGGAGTCCTTGTACCATAAGTTTGCAGAGAGCTGTGAAGATTTTGCAGGTCCTCCGAAACTGAGCAGAGTCTCCAAGTAAGCTCTGTAGGGATACGTGTGATTCGATTGGGAAATCTGGGTGTTGTTTAGGCTTAAGTTGATCTGTGACCACAGACTGTGCAACCAATTGCAAACCGGAGCAACGGCATCGTCTGCTGCTAAATTTGTGCCGTCGTTTTTGACCACTTTAGCACGAACGTAGAGTAAGGTGTTGGCCAAATCGATGTAGTAGTCACCTTCCTCGACAATCAAAAACTCGACAGGACCGCTGTCGGTGAGAGTAGATTGCGGGCGATGTTCCACATAATGTCCACTTTCCAAACTGGTTTGGGTAGGCGGAACAGCAAACAAATCCAGCTCGGTTTTCAACCCTTCACAAGACTTTTCATGAATCAAGCTAGCCATCGAAAATGTCTTTTGATACGACTGCTTTCCGTCTACGTTTTTTCAAACTGTTGGATTTGTTGATTTTCTTTCGCCTTTTGACAGGCTGAGATGAGAAAAAGGTCTCGCGTGGTGGGATTTGATGGACCGGGGCCGCGACGCGTTTCAATAAATTGACACCAGCCTGCTTCGATCTTTGTAAAGCCGCTTCTTTCGCACTTTTTCCAGATAACACATCCGAAGCAAAATGTGCACCTGACCTGAGAACTTCTTTTCCAACCGTCTTTGCTCCTGACTTGATCAAAGGCAAGATCGCTTTTCCGAGGCTGGAAAATATACTCCCCAAACCGTAACCGTTTTGATATTGGGCGCCGGAAAAAAACCCTGGTGTACCGTGACCAACCTGAGAGACGTAGTAGTTTTCATAGGCTCTCGCGTTGCAACAGAACGCGGGCTTGTGAGGCATTATAGTTGATGAAGACGTCTTTTCCGAAAGTGAAGCGTGACCACTACTTTTCCCGTCTCAAATCGAACTGGCTTGCTCTGATCGTTTCGCAGCGATATATGTACAGTGTCGAAGTTTTTCAGTTGAATGGTGTGATAATGCACTTTCTCACTTCTTTGGTAAATGTAATCACCATCTTTTCCTTCCACAGGAACTATAGCCAGCAAAGGAGCTAAAGTGTCGCCAACCACTCTGGGTTCTACCACATCGCAATACAAGTACATGGCATAAAAACCTTGGTGTATATCTACGCGACGTCTTGCTTCATATTCACCGCTTTTAAAACGCTTTCTATGAAACCCCAACAATTCAGCAAGTCCTTCACCCATCGTGATGTGGGCGCCGCTTTTGACCAACATATTGATAAGCCTTGTGTAAGGATTGTAATACAAGTGTAATGACAATTGCGTTCCAATTGTACGCTTTAATTTCATTTCCAAGTATTGAAGGATGGCTTGAGGATTAGGGTAGTGACCAGAATCCAAGGCCATGACAGTGTCAATTACACCGTCAACATAGTGCAACCAATGATTGACCGAATTGGTGATGTTCTTCCAGGAGTGTGGATATTGGATTTCGGCGATACCAACCTCCCAATCTCCTTCCAAGTTGATCTCATTCGGTAGTCTGACCACATAATCCGTCAAGGTGTTGGAAGGGAAAAATTTCATGGAGCTGTTACTCGGCAGGGTTAGGTAAAACATTTTTCTTTGGATATTTTATTTTGGGTTGGGGCATAACCAAACCTAAACAATTGGAAAGCAACACGATCCAAAGTTTGTGCGGGTCCGCTTCTAAACTCAGATTGTAGAGACTGAACGATATCACAATCAAAATGACAACCATTTGAAAAAAATAGACTATTTCACTTCTGGGAACGTTTTTTCCACACATTTTCCACTCAGCCATAACGTACAACACTCGCTTCGTCAATCCAGCAATTGAACTTGTCCGGGTAACCGAGCCACTTTACAAGGATCTGTTTCTTTCGATTCTTTTTTCTCCTCCCTAGAATCGCTTCTACCTTGTAGATGTCGTGATCAAGTCTGTTTGAAATTGTTCTGCGATGCCACCGATCACCACACGACGACATGGAAAGCGTATGCGAATCGGTTTATGGCGTGTGTAAGCGTCTTGAGAGCCGAGCCACAATTTTACAGGTTTCTTGATCACCCTATGTAGCCTTTCCTCTCCACCGAAGCTTCCAGGATTCCCGGCGTCATGGTAAAATCAATCGTGCTGGCGCCATGTTATCTTTTTTTTTGAGACTAGGAAAAGCGCGAGTTTCACCCAACTCTTCTTGAAACTCTTTCAAACCGGTCGGTTGAAAGTTTTTGGATTTATGAACGACAGCCGAAATCAAATGTTTTATATTAGAGTTAGGAATCGCCTGTCCATGAATCGTGAGTTCGCCTGATTTGTTCCAACCGAGAGAAGAATTGTTTTTGATAACGTCCACAAGACCACGACTTTTTCCGAGGTAGGTTTTTGCAACTCCTGCCAATATGTCATCCTCAGTAAAATGTCGTTTCTCTTCAAGAACAATCTTGGTTGGAGTGTTGACATATTTTTCACGATAAACAATGTACTGCTGCAAGATTTGATCGTAGAGTTTCACTTTTTCACTCGTGGTCAGATCAGAACGAGAAAGAATGTCATTCATTTTGGAGTCCAACTCACTCATCGCGTTCAGCAAAGGAGGTTTTTGCATGTTCTTTTCTCGCATCGATTCTAAAAGGCGTGGTTCCACAAGGCTCATCTTTTTGACACTCTTCATCTTGTTATTTTGAAGCCAAAGTGCCGATCAACCCAGCGATCGCAGGAACAACGGCGGATAGGAGAGCTCCCAGAAAGCCTCCGTGTTGAATAATCTGTCGTTTTTTAGTAAGACTGGTCTTCTTTTTGGCCAGCTCACGCAAAGGTTTCTTGTATTTAAGCAGATTTTCCTTTTGCTTTGAAGAGATGGGGACGTTGCCCTTCAACACGTTGTAGCAGCAATCACAAACACACTTAATCAATTCGTTATCTGCTGACTTTATAACCCCTTTAGCAACATTAGGATTCGCTTTGGAAAGAAGTTTGAGTGTGTCGATGTGTCGTTGTAAACGGGCAGTCATCATCAAGGAATGGGGATGTATACAAAATTGGTTTCTCCTGGAAAGATGTCAGTGCACAATCGAAATTTTTTCGGGGTGCTTTGTTTAAAATCCAACAGTTAATCACCAAAAGGCTTAGATGTTTCGTCTGCAAAAGCTTCTTGAAGAACACCCGTTTGCCTCGGATAAGCTAGCTTTGACAAATGAAGTATGTGAGAGTTGTCTCTAGGGTTTTTAAACACCACCAAATAGTGTGCGTTAAGACTGATCGTCCGTGTTCTACTCCAATTTCTTTGTTTATTCTATATACATTTGAATTTTAATTTCTTTGTTTATTCTTTATACATTTGAATTTTGACGGGTGAATTTACACAAAAAGTGGGACTTCTGGCAACCCTGGAGCTTGAACACCTTGACGTCATCATAGAAACAAACAACAATTCATTGTCACACATGAGTGATTCTTGTCACACTTGAACACTCATATGGAATATGTTTACCATACATCTGACAACCCTGGAGATTTATTTATTATACATCTGGCAACCCTGCAGAACTCACATTTCTTTGTTTATTCTTTATACATTTGAATTTTTTTTGGCGGGTAAATTTATACAAAAAGTGATCTGGCAACCCTGGAGAGTTATTTACCATACATCTGGCAACCCTGCAGGAAACAAAGAACAATCCATTGTCACACATGAGTGGTTCTTGTCACACTTGAACACTCATGTGGAACATGTTTACCATGTGTTTTTGGCAACATCTGGCAACCCTGGAGCGTCATCATAGAAACAAACAACAATTCATTGTCACACATGAGTGATTCTTGTCACACTTGAACACTCATATGGAATATGTTTACCATACATCTGGCAACCCTGGAGATTTATTTACTATACATCTGGCAACCCTGCAGAACTCACATTTCTTTGTTTATTCTTTATACATTTGAATTTTTTTTGGCGGGTAAATTTATACAAAAAGTGATCTGGCAACCCTGGAAATTGATTTACCATACATCTGGCAACCCTGCAGAACTCATATTTCTTTGTTTATTCTTTATACATTTGAATTTTGGCGGGTAAATTTACACAAAAAGTGATCTGGCAACCTTGGAGATTTATTTACCATACATCTGGCAACCCTGGAGCTTGAATCATACTCGCATTTCTTTGTTTATTCTTTATACATTTAAAGTGATCTGGCAACCTTGGAGATTTATTTTCCATCCATCTGGCAACCCTGGAGCTTGAATCATACTCGCATTTCTTTGTTTATTCTTTATACATTTGAATTTTAATTTCTTTGTTTATTCTTTATACATTTGAATTTTGGCGGGTGAATTTACACTAAAAGTGGGACTGTTCCGCTTCAACACCTTTTGTGACGTCAACACCTTAGCATCATCATAGAAACAAACAACAATTCATTGTCATGCATGAGTGGTTGTGACGTCAACACTTTAGCATCATCATAGAAACAAACAACAATTCATTGTCACGCATGAGTGGTTTTTGGATTGTTTCTTTTGTGACGTCACAGCATGGCATATGGGGGTCCGAGATGGGCCATACTATACTACTGGCTGGCATCCTCATTATCTGTTTCGTTAGCGTATACATAATGTCAGCATCCATCATCACCATAAAAAGCGTTTAAAAACAACTAAATAATTCGAGATCAAAAGCAGCTGCGATAGCGTGGTGAATAAGCTACTCAGTTGGGCTTAGGCATTTGTAAATCTGATTTTAAATGAATTCTTGAAAGTGAAAGGCCAGCAAGTGCGATTGATGCGGTGTCAGGAATAGAATCCCAAAAAGAGTTTTATCCAAACATTTACAAACTCTTGATAATTTTGGCTACACTTCCAGTCACAATTGCTTCTGCAGAAAGAACATTTAGCTGTTTACGACGCTTGAAAAGTTACCTTAGAAGCACTATGGGGCAGGACAGGCTTTCTGGACTAGCTCTCATGCAAATCCATCGTACTCAAATTCCAAGCGCGGAATTGGTGTTAAACGAACTTGCCAAATCAAGTAAAAAGTTAGACATTATGATCTAAATTAAAATGTCATTTTGCATTTGCAAAGTCAACTTCTTTGGGCCTACAAACATAAAAACTTGTTGAGCCAACAAAATGTTTCAGGATTGTAATTTGTAATTACCCTGTTGAGTTTATTCATATGTATCTGTTTGTTTATGTTGATGTAAATATATGTTATTGATTAATTTATGACTCCAGTCGTGCCAATGCAGTTCGTAGCCTACAGATGTTGTATTTTATTTGTAACCGACTGAACACATTACTGTGATATCGTAATTTTCTTCCTTGGGTAGTCATAGCTAAATGAGAAAAGGTTACAAAGGCTAATTTCCTTTAATGCTGTACTAAACAAAAACGTGATTGACATAAGTTATGACCACTGAACCGTAGCATGGTAGTGCCACACACCCTATCAATGGGCGTGGACATTAACATAAAAATGTCACAATGCATCATTTTAATGTTTGTTCTTTGATAAAAATTAAATGCCCCCCCCCATAAAATATTTGCTGGTTGCGGGCCTGATTCCAGGCTTCCGCAAAATTCCTGTTTAAGAGCACAGCTTAAAACAAAAAAGAGTAATATGAAACGACTACTTGAGGTACCATTATACCATCTAGTTTTATAGCAAGCGTGTGGGTAACAAATAATTGTAGCGTAGGCCGTATACATTGACAATCACTTTAAATTTAATTGCTCATTGTTCAAAACCTTTCCAAGTTTCTGACACAATACAAATTACAAGTAGACAAAAAATTATTAGCTGCGTCGAGTAAAATTGGGACAAACTTGCGTTTGATCGTTGTTTTGGATGTCTGCCATAATTTTATCCATTTTAGTTTTTGAGGTCCTTCGGAATACTTTGGAGCATTTTTCTTTGATTTTGATTTCTTTCTATATATTTCTGTGACAAGAATTGTCATATACGTGGTTGTGTTTGTGTCTGCTAATGTTGTGGGATCTTTGGAAAATACGGTTGGTTCTATTTCTTTCAGGTCGTTTGTGCTCAGAAGTGATGGCTCAATGTAATATTTAGGTTCGTGGAATGCATCTTCTTCCAAGCTTTTATCATACAACTTATCATTTTTGGGAAAAGCTCTGGCAATTGGCAGTCAAGTGTAATAAACTCTTCCAAGGATCTTCTGTGCTCCTCTGTGTCCCTAATCACCGAATTTTGCTGATTGATCTCATCTGGAGCAAAGACAATTGGAAGCCCATTTGAATCTTTTTCTTCATCTATAAATTTTCGAATGAAGAAAAAATAACATCTCTCCAACTCCATATGCGCCTGCAACAAGAGTTTCCTTTACTTCCTTCAATAGCGAATCTATTTATCAGTGAATCAATCAGATTAAAAATGAATTATGTGAAGTACCTTCAGCACACACACTTGCAGAAACTCTGAAAGTGTACACACAAAGATAGGTTCATAATTAAGTTATACGTTATGCTAAAAATTAAATGAGACTGTTCACCAGGTATTTAGTGAAATAACATGAAATATGTTTTTCTGGTGCAAACTAAGCTGAACTATCACAAGATTTATAAGGTGATACTCTGCTTTTATTTCGACGTTTCGTCAATTGAACATGTTTGACTTCTTCAGGGGCTAGATCTAGTAGGCTAGTGACTACCTGTCTAGCATGGCAAAACACAAACAATGAAATTCAATTTCAAAAATAACGGCAGAGCGGGAAGAGAGTAAACCGTATGAGTCATGAAGAATTAAATTGAATACGCAACACTGCACAGTTTTCCATCAGCATGAAACAAATTTAAATACATCAGACCAGCACTTACAATAGTTTTTTACAAACAGTTAGAAAAGAGATGTCATCATAAGGAGCCAGTAGCCTACATGGACCTTTTGATTGATAAACCAACTTTCAGAAAACATACGTTTTTGATAATCACTTTGAACTTTTAGAATTTTAGAATTGCTCCATGTTATTTTATGATCTGAAGTTATGGAGCTACCTGCATGATATATTATTTTATTTAATGTCAAAGTATCGTTAGTCGAATTTAAGTATACAATTTTATGATTTTTGAAGAATCTTATTTACTGCAGAGCAAAGCATGCTGCATAAGTCAATAAAGTAAAATGCTTGCTTCTCCTTTCAACTTCCTCTCGCCACAATCTTTCGGCAAGTGCCTTTGAAAGTTATCGAACCAATCTCCTTTCAAGGATCAATCAATCGCCTTCACCACAAAGCAGAGTGTAACATTATATTGATATTACATGGTAGGTTTAATAGACAGCAACATTTGTAGCTTTACACACAACAAATTGCCATGAAAGGGGAGAAGAGAAAAATTACCACAGCGAATTCGCAGCATCAGGCTAAAACAGGTCGTTCATATCTACATTGTGAAGTAAATAAACTGTTCTTTGCCAAAGAAGACAACATGAAATCACTAGTAGCCTAATACTTGTATCAGCTCCCCAGACAGCAAATCAACCGTTTGTCTGCAGACGTTGAATCAATGTAAAAAGCGGTTTATTTGCTGTCTGAATCATTTTTCAACAACCCAAATACTAACTGACATTAACTTACGTTTAAACAACGTCCTGGAGACCAACCCATATCTGTGACGTTAAACCGTGGTTCATATCTGTTGGGATCGTCCAGCCCAGCGATGGCAATCTCCTCTATGTCAGAAACTATTTGGTCTTTATTTTTAAGTGGACACAGCATTCGGGTTTCAGCTGTGAAGGAATTGGATGGTTGTTGTTGGAATTTCCAGGGAAATAATTGAATAACCTTAAAATTAATGATAAACGTTAAGAAAAACAAAACAATACAAAAGGTGTACCAAGAAAAATTCATTTTATTTAAAAAAAAACACTACTTTTTTTCTAAAGTCTAAACCAAACCATCAACTCATTTGGCTAGGCTAACACTCTCAACACTATTTCAATAAAAATCGATAATTTATGTTGCGGAACCGCAGTTTTTGTCCAATAGAACTCTAAATTATTGAAAATAGTTTATTGAAATGCTGTTGTGAAATACTGAAATACTGTTGTGAGTGTTAGCCTAGCCAAATCATTTTATGGTTTAAACTGAGAAAAAAAACTATTGATTTGTTTTCTTGGTGATTGCTTCTACAGTATATTGGTAGATCGCCCATTTGAGGAAGTGTCTTAGCACCAGATCGCTTTTTCCAGATAGTTGTTTCCACTTTTCATTCAATTTATTTAACATTTGCGATAAACAACCTTCTTCCTCATAAACAAACAAACCTTTGACACAAGCAACGCTTTCTTCTTAATCGTTTCACAAAAACAAAAGGAAAGCAGAAAATGTAGTCCAATGGGTTCGTATTAACATTACTTTATAATATTTTTTGCTTGTAATCACCACGAATAAATCTGCATTGGTTTTTCTTGGAGAAAAGTTGCACATTTTTACTCTGACACATTTAACTTGGCGCGAAAACGTGCTTCGAATAGAATCATTCCAAACCGATGTTTCAACGATTTCAATAACAAAAGTTCGATGTTTTGAACTTTTGTGTCGTTCTTGCTTGATTGATTAAATTTTTACACTCGGACTGAAAAAGCTTCTCATAGGTTATTGCTGGCAGTTTCGCATAGCCTACTTGTAGAGGCTGTGCGCCACTGACGCAAGGCCGGTTACTAAAGTTGAAAGAATGATGTTTCAGCTTGTCTCTGAATTACGTCACCATCTAAGTGCCGCTACTTCTATAAAAATTTCATCTAATATGATTTCAAACAGTTTTTTGATTTCAAAGTAAATGTTAAATTGAATCATTTGATGCAGTTTTAGACATTAGAAGGTTTTGTAAAACTCCCACATGGCACAGGAAATATTTAGCACAGGAAATATTTAATTTACATATTTAAATTGCCAGCCGGAATTTAAACAAAACCAAATATAAATTATAGAGAGGTAGTTGGTAGTTGGAGAGCGACATTTAAGGCTCCATATTGTCTACCAACTTGTGCTATTACCCAGAAAGCAATTTAACGTTGAATTGAATGGTTGAATTTATCCTTAAATTGGTTGAATCTAAACAACGATTGATTTGCTGTTTGGATACAAAACTGTGGCATAACTTCACCGTACTTAAACACCAAATCAACGTTAGCATACACAACGCTGTGATTCACCCACTTCTGCGTACACAATGGTTTCTGCTTTACGGGCACGGACATTTATTGGCTCTCGCGGTGTCCCAAGATCCGTGCAACCTTGCACAACGATATTCTTACAGACAAAGAAAACTATCAGCATGAAAAGTAAATGCATTATCCAGAAACACAGTTTCTTATGTCTCTGTAATCGTAAATACTGTATATGTAATTTTTATAAAATATGAAAAGAAACAAAGGCAATTAAAACTCAATTTGCATTTGTAGATTATCCAACAATATATTTTGTTCAAATTCATTGCAGTTGAGTCGGTCTATTTTTCATTTTGCTTGTTCTGCAAACTGAATGTTTTCGAATGAATCTCGCTACCTGAAAGTTTCCTTGCGAATAAATTCCTTGCTGAAATAAAAACCTCAATAATTTTTCACATATTTTTCATACTACAGTATTTATCAAGAAAACTTTCCATTGCTATATCAACTTTCTCAAGATATTCTGTCAATACGAATAGCGTAGGACAACTCACTGATGAGAGAGCAATGACAAAGTACATACGTCAAAACGGAAGGTGTACTGTAAACGTTTTCCAATTTGGGCAATTTTAGTTCTAATTTTCATAATACAACTGTGTAAGATATGAAACCAATTGTTTACTCAGGCTGTGAATTCTTCTTTCATCAGATATCTTTTTTCTATTTTAAAAAAACTAACTTTTCAAAAGATGAGCTGAGAAGTTGGCCAACATGACTTTTATTCGTTTGAAAATTCAAGCAACTTTCCATGTCCCTTCCCAGACAGTAAATCAATTGATTCAACGTCTACAGACGATTGCAGCTGTGCAATGCAAAAGAAAAACTTGAAAGTGTCCAAACAAATGTCCAAACAATAGACTGGCAAGTTTTTCTTTTGCATTGCATAACTACAATCCAGACAGCAAATCAACCGTTTTTTTACATTACATTGATTGGCTTGCTGCCTGGATTGTAGTTATGCAATGCAAAAGAAAAACTTGCCAGTCGATGCTGGCAAATGTTTGGACACTTCGTTGGCGGAGAAGTGAAGCGCGTTATGATATTGATGCGTCCCAGCCATTTCACAGAAGTTCATGAGATGGAAACTTATTACTGAAAGGTAAGTTAATGACATGCCGGGAGAAAATAGAGGCACATTATTAATAATGTTTGAATTAATTCATATTTTACTTGATAACGTTCTCAATTTTCACAAACGCTGTTCAAATTGTCTTGAGTAAAAATAAAGGAACGTTTAACTATGAACTATCAATGAACTATCAATTTTGTTGAAAGCTTTTGAATAGAAATAATACAGAAGTCTGGGTTTCAATTTGGAATGCTTGTACTGCAAATTGACAAGTCAACAAAAGAACGGGACGAAATAGTATTCATCAACTACAATGTCTTTGAACTTCTCTAGTAGTAAACTGATGGAGGAGATCTGCCTGACTATCTGAGCTGCTATTATGCTGCGACGATCCTTTGTCCATTACTACTTGGTCTGTCTGCACTGTCTAATAGGGTGGCTCGTTTTTGAACTTTTTTTTTAAATTCTCTCGGGGTAGTGGGGAAATGGTGCCAAAGAGTGAGAAAACGCTCATGACAAAATTTGAGATTCGTAAAAAATTGTCTTCAGCCTCCTCATGGGGCCCAAAAATCGAAAAATGGGGTCAAAAACGCAATTTTTTTCAAAAATATTTTTAGTTTGGGTAGATACAGTATTGTTTAGATATATCTAATTAGCCTAAGAAAAAAAATTGGAGTCATTTGAACTATTCCTTCAGCTTCCTCACAGCTTATGAAAATTTCAATTTTGCTGAAAATTTCGCATTTTTGTGGGTGGTTACTTGATACATAATTGCGTTAGACATTTTTCCAGCTATGAAACGTCATTGTATTACTTTTTATAGACCTGCCCTGAGCTGTTGCGTCATTTTTTAATGAAATTGGGTTAATTTGGTAGGAAAAAGTGACGTCTTTTATTTGAATTTACGTCACTGACGAAGTTTGTAGTTATGTAACCACAAACAAAAATGCAAAATTTTCAGCAAAATGAAAGTTTTCAGAAGCTGTGAGGAAGCTGAAGGAATAGTTCAAATGACTCCAATTTTTTTTCTTAGGTTAATTAGATATATCTAAACAATATTGTATCTACCCAAACTAAAAATATTTAAAAAAAAAATTGCGTTTTTGACCCCATTTTTCAATTTTTGGGCCCCATGAGGAGGCTGAAGACAATTTTTTACAAATCTCAAATTTTGTCATGATTGTTTTCTCACTCATTGGCACCATTTCCCCACTACCCCGAGAGAATTTGAAAAAAAAGTTCAAAAACGAGCCACCCTACTGTCTAAGTATCAAAGGATCGGTCAACAGTCTCAATATTATATTAGAAATCGATTTCCTGAGAGGCCGCAGCCCTCACATCGTCACTCTATAGTATGAAACAAGTTACGGATGGTGCGAAGAAAATGAAAATATACGCACCATGACGTAATAAGAATAAAACAAAGGCGTGAATGCCACGGGAATGCATAGTAGTGGAGTCAACACTAGGTCAAAAGTAAATAAATAATTGGTAGAAAATAGACAAATTATTTCACTGCCGGTAAAATCATGGATTGAATATTGATGGTGGCTTTGATTTTGTGAAGCCATTTGTCCTCACAAGCATCAAGCCGGTCTAAAGTAGGTTGTTCAATAAAAGTAACACTGAAACAGTTGGACAGAGGCGGCTTATTGCTCAGATCATGGAAATTGGCGAAATGCTTAAGTAAAGCTGCACTGTCATTATTTTTAGAGAGGTCAAATTTATTCCAGATATTACGATGGCCTGTCCAACGAACAGAAAATTTATTCACAGTTTGGCCGACGTACTGTTCCTTACATACGTTACAAGTTGCTACATAAATACCATAGTTACTACAATCTAATTGTTGCTTGAGTTTAAAAACTTTATGGGGGGTGTTCAAAACATTAGTGTGTTGGATCATTGAAATATTGTGTGAGCCGAAATTCCCACAAAGGGCGCAATGTCGGCAGGGTCTAGAAGACCCGCATAGTTCCGACGGTACTGTATCCTTCGACAACTTTTTATAATTGGTCAGCTGATTACCAATGGTTTTAGGTCTGGCATACGTAACCATGGCATTCGGTTTTAATTGTTTTTCTTTTTCTGTAAGTTTCAACAATTTGGGGAATGCTGTAGCTAATGCAATGCGGTTCTTTTTATTATTTTCAAGTTTTTTGGTGTTGAATCTATCTTTCCAGTTCGAAGCAAGTGCAATTACATCGGATGTCATGTCTTCAGGGAAGTCGGATCTGAGTGCTCTATCTTTTAGACGCTGAAGGCTAGATAGGAAGCCATCGTCGCATTCGTTCAGATGGCGTAGCCGCAAGGCTTCGCTGTAAACGATTGACTTGAAAGTCGTCAATGGATGATGCGAGGTGCCATTGATGAAGCAGCGATCTAGCGCAGTACTTTTGACAAAACCTTTTGTCACAAACTTGAACTTTGTATTATGACTGATGCAATGGTTGACATCCAGAAATTCCACTGTGCCTGAGTCTTGCGTAGTGTCGGTTTGCCGGAATGTAAGATCTAAATCAAATTTTGCGAAACTTTCTCTCAGTACGGATTTGATTGAGTTTGTAGTAGTTGTACCAATTGATATCCAAATAATGTCATCGATGAATCTTTTAAATACACAAGCTTCTTGCAGGATAGTTTTTGAAGCTTGAAGGATGTAATGTACGGTGATGTTCGCCAGGGAAACACAATGATTGTCACCTGTGACAATCCCATCTGTTTGGGTGAAGAAGTTTTCCCCATACTGGGTTACAACATTATTCATACAAAATTCATTTAATTGAACAATTGTTTTTCTAGCTTCTGCAGGATAGGTAGTCTGCGTTGCAAGTGCATTTTTCAAGGCTTCATTGACTACACTGCGTTTAAGCGACGGATACAGCGCTTTGACATCTGCTGCGACAATGTAGAGTGTTGACGTTTTTAAACAATCTTCAATGGTGCCTGCTGTTTTGGTTTGCCAAGCCATCAGTTCTTTTATGTAGTGTTTACTGTCTCGGCAGTATTCGTTCGGTTGTGTTTGACAAAATGTTTTACTGATTGGTCCTAAAAGTTCTTCCAGAAAGGCGGTGGCACGTGACGTTGTAATCATACCTGCGGATTGGAGTAACCGGACTGGGATATCTTGGATGGATATATTGGATAGTTTATTTGGTTCAATTTTGTGTGTCTTGAAAAGTGGATAACAATAGGCAGTACAATTGTTTCGGAAATGTTTGGCTTGTAGTCCAGTGGCTCTGTGGTAGAAAGATCCTCTCAGTTTGAGACCAGTCGTGTGGAATAATACCTTATCATCAATTACACCAGTCTTATGCAAAGAGGTAAGAGCTTCCTCGCAGTAGCGCCGAATGCTGTCCATGTGTTTATCAATGGTATTTGAATTGAAAGGGAGGTTTTCGAACTGTTGCTGTTGGTTTTGTATAATTTGGTCGTAATCCTTGTAATCTATTATTATCACTTTTCCATCTTTGTCTGACTTGCAAATAACGATTTTTTTATCATTTGTGAGTTCCCTTAATCTAGCGAGGCTTTTGCGAAGATCAGCGGGTAGGTTGTTGCTCTTCAGGTAAGATTTTCTAACTTCAGAACCAAGGTTTCGAATTTTGCTGAATGTCATGTTGACGTATGCTTTCGTTTCAGGGTCGAGTTGATTGTTGTCTGGTCTTGACGATTTAGGAATTTTGAGTTTTTTTGGGAGATAAGGTGCGCTTTCTCCGATTCATCCTGCTGGAATACTGCCTTCCATTCTATTCTCCTAACGTGTTGATAAGCGTTATGCCATTCTGAATTTTCAACTGACTCTGTCCAGCTGGGCGTTGGGGCAAAGTTTAATCCTTTCATTAATAACAACTTATCGCTTTTCTCCAGGGAAATAGAGGATTTGTTCAAAATCATAGTCTCCGCTCTTTCCAGTTTTTTCTGTAGGGCTTTCTGTTTGTGGCGTTTTTTGTATCTTCTCTTGTCCTTGTTATTCTTAACAGCTTTTTTGTGATTATGATTTAGGTTAGGCCTGTTCAAGGATATCCTAGTATCCTTCTGTTTTTGAAACAACCAGTTGAACTTGTTTATGAAGTTATGTTTGATTTTACGACGTTTTTGAAAAATTTGGTCTCTCTGAAGGTTGGTTAATGAATTCCACATACTTTTGTTACCTATTGCTTGTTTCTTTAGCTTCGAAATATCAGTGCTTAATCTGCGACTCTGCTGGTCTAACAAAAGGTCGAAATCCATTCCCTTGTGGTGGTTGGATGGTAGAAGTACTTTGAATTCTACAATCCTCAACTACAATAGATAACTCCATTGTGAAAAAAAGCACAAATCTATTTTTTTCACAATGAACAAATCAGCAGAAACTTTTTTGCAAAGTAATTATTTGTTTCTGGTGCCTGTGATCAGGCAGTACGAAGATTGATGATCGAAGTAGCACCAAGACAGCAAATCAGTCGCTTTTTGCATTGATTCAACGTTTGTAGACGTTGTAAAAAGCGACTGACCTGCTGTCTGGGGATATGTTGGTTTTCTTTTGCTGTAATCAAATTTCGGTGTTTCAGGCTTGATCGAGTGATGAGAGCGGTTGCGCTATGATCGAAAAAAAAGTCGGTTCGACACATAGTGTGGGCACATTTGTCATTAAAAAAGGTTTCGTGTTTTTTTTTTTGTTAAAAGCAAAAACTTTCTTGATTTTGTCAGATGATACAATAAAGATGAAAAAAAATTAGGGTGGCATTTTTTCTGTGCACTCTAATGACCTGAAATCCCCTATTAAAATGGCCAAAATTTCATTTTGGCCCCATTCATTAACATTACAAAATTTACAAAAGTACTTTATGACGTAAATAATTTGTAACAAAGTTACTTTGTGACGCACATACAGCAAGCTTATTGAATCATTTTAATCAGCCGTTTTTTATAATTTGCGACGCCATAGATGAATGACAGTAGGCTACCAGAGAGAACCCAAGCTTGTATAACGATTTTTACAGGTTTGCTCAGGCTGCTGGATAAAAATAACAAAGAAGTGATGCTGGAGTAAAGGGCGAAACAGCCTGTTAAAGATTTTTAATAAATTGAAGAACTCATAGTGGCTGCTTTTTATGTAGAAATAGTTTCTGGCGATGATCTGTGAAGCAAACAGTCTGCCAGTGGCCAGAGTGTCTAATGATCACACGTGATGCACAAATAAACCACTATCTATTGCCCATGATTATTTAAATTATGCACGCCTTTTACCACTTTACATTTTTACAATGCAGCAAGCAGAAAAGGAGCACCCAGAGATCTTGGCAGAGTTCATGAAAGGGAATTTCTGCGTAACCAAAGGTGTTGCTGGATTCACATCAATAGGTGCAGACCACGGGATTGAACAAGAAAATCGTGAACTCAAGGTTATTGGAGGCATAGTTGGAATTAAACAGAATCAAAAGTCACTGGACAAATGCTTTCTCATCGCACCCGAACTCTCAAATTTGCAGCATGACTTTGAGAAAAAGTACTACTGGTACTACTCTGGTAGCAAGGCAAAGAGAACGCAACACTTGTAGAGCTCACAGCTCACAGCTCACAGGAGGAAAAATCTCCCGAATAACGCAAAATGCTATCAAACTCAGCGTAGTATTTCACTAGCATAGAAACCCATTTGAATCCTCTGACGAAGATGAAATTTACAGTTTGCTCACCAAAGCAGTTATGAATGAAACTGCTACCAACGACATCCTTCGGCGTGATGAGATTGGGCAACGGATTTTCGAAAGTTTCGTCACTGAACGAGTGAACGTCTTGTAAAGGGAAAACTTTCCGTGTGGGACAAAATGACCAGAAAGAAACTGTCTACATTCGAAAGTGCCAATGCAATTGAAGGGCTCAGGTGCATAACGATCAAACTCCACTATTTGGGATTTTTAGATTTTATCATCCCCGGTTGTGTTAACATCGAAAGTTTTATGCAGTAACCTTTTTTTGCGGCAAAACGATAAATATTTCTCAAAATAAGGCTTTAAAATAACAAGTTTCAGCAACAGAACGAGCAATCTCAAACTTTCATTTGCAGTTTACTCGAAATGTTGGTTTTGGTAGTTTGATCGTTTTGCACTTGAGCCCTTCAATTGCAAAAATCAACATGAGAGACAAGGTAATCAAAATTAAAGAAGAGCGAAGACTGTTACAGCGTTGCATTGTAATATCAAGAAGTCGACCGGAGATGGACCTCAAGGAATGCATCGGAACGTATGAGTTTGGTGTGGTGCCCCGATCACTGTTTGCTTCAGATGGATCCCTCCTGCTGGTATATGATAAGGCATCAATACTCCGTCATCTTGAGAAGCTGCTGGATACCGGTAGTAACAGACAACGAGTACAAGTTGACAGGAATGAGGTAGGATAACTGTTACTCAGCTGTCTGATAACCATTCATTCCAAGTATCTTTAAAGATGACAGACACAGCAGTTGAATATACCACTGTTGACCCACCAGATGAACTGACAACTCACCAAGTGATCATCATTGATGGGAGGGCTATGGTAAACACAGTTACCTAAACGGAACAAATGAAAACATGTCAAGACTTTGCCGAAGCCTTTCTTCAGATGATTTGTAACATGGGTACATAGCATGACGAGATCAGGTTGGTATTTGACCGGTACATCGAAACATCACTCAAGCAACAGATGCGGACAAAGAGGACCAAGGGAAAGTCAACATATTACCACGTGAAAGACAACACTTTAATCTAGAATATTTCCCTGAAGGACTTTTTCTCAGATATCCGCACCAAAGGAGAACTGACCGAGTATTTAGCTGAAAAGGTTGTACATCACAGCAAGAGCTCCAACAACAGACTGAAAAAATTACTGGTGACATCGGAAACACATACCAAGGGCAATGTTAATATTCCAGACTCGCTCCTGACTCACAGCCAAGAAGAGGCAGACACTTTGATTGTTCTGCGCGCTTTAACTGTTCCCAATGAAACAGAACTGGTTGTCAGTTTCCCAGACACAGATATCTTGTTGTTGCTCATCTACATGTATTCACACTTACCCGGGTCTACAACTTTCCTTACGGGAAAGGACAGATTAAAGAGGGACATTTGTGTGCGAAAAATATACAACAACTTTGGGACCAAAGCGTGCTTCTGCACTTCTAGGTTTTCATGCTCTGACTGGTTCCGATATGACTGGGAGATTTGCTGGCAGAACCAAAGACTTGGATGCGAAGGAAACGTAGATGCGAAGGAAGGTGCAGCTGCCACAAGAACAATATTCCATGTAGCCTACAGAAGTCTGTGGCTGTGGTCTCAGCTGTAAAAACAAAACTATCCAACCAGTGATAAATGAAGACTGAAAATTTGAAGATGAATTGCTTTCTTTGACATTCAATAAATATTATAAATTCCGTAGATGTCGGTTGTTAACGAAAACTGCCATTTAATCAGAAGGCCTAAGACTTCTTACATCTTTCGCGTGTAATACGACTTAAAGGATCGAACATTAATTCAAGTTTCATTGTATTTATATCAGTTCATTGGCTTTCTAGTTGCGTATTGTTTGTGAAAATGCATGCATTTAAGTTAATACAGTCCTTTGTGTAAAATTACGTAGGTAGCTTAGCATACGTTTCGGGTGCGCGGGGGGTATTTTGAATAACATTTTAAAATTTGGCACATGTATATCATATATAAAACCTAAATTCGATGATCCCATTAGATTTCCTGGCTTAGAAAACATATATTTAGATATTTTATTTGTAATTGTAGCCTATATACTTGCAAAAATAATGCATAATTATTGTTGTGCCCCATTTTGGACGCCATCTTGGATTTCGTGCCCCAAAAATGTTCAGAAAAAATGCCACACTAATTTTTTTTTTAAGCTTATCATGTTTTCTTTCAAAAACAAGTGAGTTTTTGCTTTTAACAAAAAAAAAACACGAAATTACAAATATGCCTACACTAACAGCTTCAGAGCAAGGTTTTATCTTGGCAAGTCGCTTACTGGCATTTCAAATAAACTAAGAGCAGCTGACTCGATGACTACACTTCTCTTCGTTGTTTTCAGTCACCTCTTGTGTTGCATCTGTGGTTTGCAGTGTGCTATTTGTTTAACAATATTGTTAATACAATTTTGGTAGAGAGGTGATTTTTTTAAACATAGACAAATACAAACTAACAACCAGACGGCATTTAACATAATAGCATGAAAATAAACTAAAAATTACAAACGTTTTTCGGCCACACTCATGATAGCCCTTTTCAAGTAACCAACTGACTGATCTTCTAACATGAGTAAGCTATGGCCGAAAACGTTTGTAAGCGTAAGACATAATAATGTCAGTAAAGTTTAAGATTGAGTTGGTTATGGAATAATTAAAGCTGAAACATGTCCCCAAGTTGATTTCGGTTAGACGTTGAATCTGATGGTAACCTTTTACAAAGCTTCATTACATTTTTTAAACACTTTAGGAGGGAAACAACCTATGTTTGCGGTTATTTAACGTTACAGGATACCTTTGTGTCATCGCTTCTGTTTCATGATGCTGCGCATTGAATGTTTTAATCACGTAATCGTTTTAATCTTGTAGGCGTTCATAATTGTCTTGCTTTAATTCTTTCATTACATTACATATGATACATTACATATTAGGGTGTTTTCAGCGTAGTACGCAAAATTCTAACCATTGTTAATATTAATGTACAGGGTGGTGTTCATTTCCTTTCAGTAAAAAAATCCTTTTGGCAACCTTTTGTTGAAATCCGTCGACATTTACTACTTGCGCAAGGAAGCTGAAGTTTAGGTTGTTTAGCCCAGGGCTTCCCAAACTGGAGGTCGCGACCCCCCAAGGGGTCGTGTAACAAACTTCAGGGGTCGTAGAAAGCATACCAATTTGCACAAGGTACTGCATAATAACACTTCTGTGCGAGAGGCTGTGACAGTTATTAACTTTACTAGAGTCGCGCACTCGATAAGCTGCCCTTGCCCGTATTTTTGAAAATTTATGAGGTGAAATGGAATCGGAGTTAACAACTTTTTTACTGCATCGTGAAGTGAGGTGGCTTTCAAAAGTCAAAGCTTTAAAATGGTTAGCCAATTAACGTTGAAAACCGAAATCGTGATTCTTTTCCAACAGAATAAAATTCAGTCTTGGTCCATCATTTTCTCAATAACATCTAGCTTTAGAAATTATGTCAAATGTCAGATTTGCTTGAAAAACTGAACGAATTTAATTTGTCCCTCCTAGGAGAAAACATCAATATTTTGCATTGAAATCTAAAATTGATGCGTTCATCAAAAAAATTGGACATCTGGAAACAAATATTTCAAACTGATTTATCTGAAATGTTCTCACTTCGCCTACCGTTCCAACCTAAGCAACATTGAAACAGTCTTGAGACCTGCTTTGACTAACACTGAGCCACGGGTGGACTTGCTTTGTGGCAGAAAGCAGTCACACCCATCACACTGAATAAATATGTTTGCTTTTGTTTTTTTTTCAGTACGGTAGGCTACCCATAGGCTTCGTTGTGATGGTCATAAATAAAAACAAACTGAGCTCAGTGCCGGTAAATTGTTTTGGGTTTTCGTTTGATCTAAGATTCTAAGCTTTTCAATAAATATCACAAATGTATATTTCGTCGCTTTTAATCGTAAGGGGTCGCGAAATTTTTTAGAAGATTAAAAGGGGTCGCGAGCAAAAAAGTTTGGGAAGCCCTGGTTTAGCCTATAATCTAGCAGCGGAATATAAGCAATTACCGGTACTTGTAGGCTACGTCACTTCACAGACAAATAAAGCATTGTTACGTCACAAATGCAACACTTCGTAAAACTACAAAAATTACACTGTCAAGTCTGTTGTGTAAGGTTGCCAGATTAGGCGCTTTTACGCCCAATTGGGCTACTTTTGATTTCTCCAGGCTCTAAAAATACGTATTGGGCGCGCTTTTTTGGTTGGCGCCCAATTGGGCTACTTTTTTTTTAAATATAATATAAATTTTTATGTAAAAATTGTATCATGTTTAAGATTTTTACCTAATTCGTAGTTATTTCATTGAGGAGCAGCGTTTTTGGAGGCCTCGGTCAAGCAGGGTTACCAATTTGGTATAATATAGTTTTGGGAGAGAGTTTGCTTTTTTATACCAAAGGCAAGCAAGACACAACAATAACACAGGGTTGAGCATTACAACAGTATATTACATATTTACAATAGTTCAACATTCAAACGTTTTCGACTTACCGTAACTTAAGTCCTCATCAGGAATCTGTAAATATTTATAAACTACAATAAATTTCACTTCTTGACTGTGACTACCGTAACTAACTAACTAAACAACTAACTAAAAGCATCGAGAAACACGCAACGATTAAAAGCAATAGAGTGGAAAACATACAGACAGACGAAAAAATTACATTAAGAAAAGACAACTGCATGACTAAGTTACAAAGGAATTTGCACCACGGGGTACGTGATGCAAATAATAAATGATGAGGAGAATAGAGGCGCCACCCGCAAATAATTGTTTGTATAAATTTGGGTTGTAGCGTTTGATTAAAAGTGCTTCCTGAATTTTTGTGTCAAATTGAGATTTGTCTTTGCGTAAAATTTTAAATGAGTCAGTAGAGAATTTTCGATCTGTGCAAAAAGAACAATCCATGATATGGTCTTTGATGGCACTTTTCTTTAAGTCTCTAAAGTTCAGATGCTCCCGTACTCTCGTGGTCAAATGTCTGGTGGACATACCGATGTACGTCAATGCCGAATCACACAGACATGTAAAACTGTATACGACATTTGAGCAGAGAGAAGAAGGCGTCTGGGACTTTAGTTGAAAATACGAACTAATTTTAAATGTTTTATAAACAGGAAAATTCGGAAACAAAACCAACTCAATTACCTTTCAAGCGTGACGTATTTGTCAAGTTAATGAATTTAGCTACCGAAGGCACATTTATGTATAAAAACCAATTGTTTAAACAAATTGACGGTGTGGCCATGGGAACTCCATTGGGCCCTACTATTGCTAATTTTTTTCTGGCACATTTGGAAACAAAATTATTTGAAAAGCATCTAGCATTTCACCCGAAGTTGTTCTTACGTTACATTGATAACATTTTTGCGGTATTCAATAAAGAGACCTCATGTGAAACCTTTTTAGATATGCTGAACTCTCAACATAAAAACATTAAATTTACAATCGAAAAAGCACGTGAAACCCTTCCTTTTTTGGACGTAGAAATTAAAATTAATGCCACTGGATTTGATACTTGGGTTTGGCGCAAACCAACTCATACTGGTTTGTTTTTGAATTTTGATGCATTATGCCCATTGAAATGGAAATCTGGTTTGATTATGTGCCTATTAGCTCGGGCTAAAATGATTTGCTGCAATGATGCTCTTTTTAATATTGAAACAGAGAAATTAAAACAAATGTTCTATAATAATGGTTATCCAAAATTGTACTTTGAGAAAATATTGAATCGCTTTATCTCTGAGAATTCCAACCAAAAAGAAAAGGCTGAAAATGAGTTAAACGTGAAGCATTGCTTGTCCATTCCGTTTGTGGGAAAAGAATCCAAAACGTTTGCTCGTAAAATCGGACAGTTTATGAAAAATAAATTTGATGTGGACGTTTTTCCTGTTTATAAAACATTTAAAATTAGTTCGTATTTTCAACTAATAATAATAATGTTATGGTTTTATTTATTGTCGCTCTACAACAGCTAAGGTCTTTTAGCGACAGGGCTCATTTTTAATTTGTATCAGATTTACGATGTTATCACATTATTACCCGACTCATTCTCACTGCGCTATGCAGGATAGAACACAATCGGTACCGTTTTTAAAGTCTTCGGTTTGACCCGACCGTATTTTCAACTAAAGTAGTCCCAGACGCCTTCGTTTCTCTGTTCAAATGTCGTATACAGTTTTACATGTCCGTGTAATTCGGCATTGACGTACATCGGTATGTCCACCAGACATTTGACCACGAGAGTACGGGAGCATCTGAACTTTAGAGACTTAAAGAAAAGTGCCATCAAAGACCATATCATGGATTGTTCTTTTTGCACAGATCGAAAATTCTCTACTGACTCATTTAAAATTTTACGCAAAGGCAAATCCCAATTTGACACAAAAATTCAGGAAGCACTTTTAATCAAACGCTACAACCCAAATTTAAACAAACAATTATTTGCGGGTGGCGCCTCTATTCTCCTCATCATTTATTAGTTGTATCACGTACCCCGTGGTGCAAATTCCTTTGTAACTTAGTCATGCAGTTGTCTTTTCTTAATGTAATTTTTTCGTCTGTCTGTATGTTTTCCACTCTATTGCTTTTAATCGTTGCGTGTTTCTCGATGCTTTTAGTTAGTTGTTTAGTTAGTTAGTTACGGTAGTCACTGACAAGAAGTGAAATTTATTGTAGTTTATAAATATTTACAGATTCCTGATGAGGACTTAAGTTACGGTAAGTCGAAAACGTTTGAATGTTGAACTATTGTAAATATGTAATATACTGTTGTAATGCTCAACCCTGTGTTATTGTTGTGTCTTGCCTGCCTTTGGTATAAAAAAGCAAACTCTCTCCCGAAACTATATTATCATATCAGCAACAAGAGAGGTATTCCTGTCAACCAGCTCAGAAACATAGAGCGATGCGGAAGCAAAGTAGTCAAATTGAGATTGGACAAACGATATTTGGAAACATGCTTAAATTTAAAAATATGCCAAAATTTTTGAAATTTAAACCGCCACGATTAAGTGTTTATAAAAAGCCAGATGAACTCTATCAAATCATTGTAACCAGAAAGTTAAAAGAAATTAGCCGAGAATTGCGCATTGTGGAAAGCAAATATGAGGAAAACAAGAGACAGACGCTAGCAGCACTCAGTTTTTTTCAGAAAACATGTTTAGTATCTTTGCTGTCTGAACAATTTAAAGTTTTTGCAAAACAAACTCTTGATGTTCACCGAAAAAAGCTCACCAACCTCTGGCGACGACAGCGAAACAAATCTCCTAATTGTATTATAAATTTGAGTAGCAAGAAACTCAGTCTATTGGAAAAAGAAGCTTTGCGCTTTGGATTAGACCATCACATATTGCCGAAAAAAGTTCAAATTGACAGCATAAAAACGAACATGGAACAATTAATTTACTCGGCAAGGAAAGAAAAAGAAATCACGCTTGACGACGAATCTAAGGATGAAATTAAGTTTATGGTTAAACGATTCATGTCTGATGCTATACGTGCTTGCTCTTCAAAACGAAATCAAATAATACATCGAACTCTGAACACTCTATCAAAAAACAAAGACATCAAGATTTGCAAGTTTGATAAAGGAAAAGGGACAGCAATATTAAACACCTCGGATTACTATCTGAAACTGGACTCTATAGTCAATGATAAATCGAAGTTTGAACGAATTTCAGACAGCGGCAAATCACATCCCATCATTTCAAAAGAAAAGTCAATTGCGTACTACATCCGTAAGTACTTTAAAGACTTCGACAAACAATTGATTACGAAACTGATTCCATCGGGCAGTAACCCCGGTAAATTATACGGCATGGTAAAAGTGCACAAGGAAGGTAACCCTCTTTGTCCTGTTGTTTCTATGATAGGCTCTCCGAAATATGAACTGGCAAAATTCTTAGATAGCATGATCAAACCGTACATTCCAAATTCGTATATGCTTAACTCCACAAATCAATTTTTAGAAAAACTAAAAGATTATTCTCCGTCTTCTGGACAGATGATGGTCAGTTTTGATGTTAAATCTCTGTTCACGAACGTACCTTTAAAAGAGACTGTTAACATCATTGCTGACTACATTTATTCGGAAACAAAACCAACTCAATAGACCTTTCCCGCAGCCAACCAACGAAGCGTGACGTTGAAAACAAACCACTTTCAAGAACTGAAATCGTAGCAGTAAAGCACAGTTTTTGAACGTTTTGATCGAACCATCGCTCATTTTAGTCGTACATTTTGTACTAAAAGTACTTTTTTGACTGAGTATTACAATTAAGTTATTTATTTTAAGAAAAAAATTGAATTTACTACAGGGCCTTAGCCCATGGGCCTAACTACCGCCGGCACAGCCCTATAGCCTACTGCACGGGACCACTGAACGAAAAGACCTCGCATTGATAAATCTTATTTCAAAAATATTTGGGTTAACAACTAAAGTAGGTAGCCTAAACGTGTTATCTTTTCATTTAAAATCTATATTTTTTTTCGTGCAGCATTTCCGTGTATTAATTGATGTTTTTGTCCTAGCTTACCCTATGCTTTTGGTCACTCCAGGTTTCTAGCCACTTAATGTTTGTGTTTGGTTCGGCTTCTTTTATTCTTATGGAACTAATATATTAACACAGAATGAGTCAGCATAGGCCTATATATTTTTGGCAATTATTACTTTCTGTCGAAACAAAAATAATCACATCACAAGTTTGCAACACACACGAATTCATTTTAAATTGGACTACAGCGCAAGTGGTAGCCTATCCCCAATATAGGCCTGGCCCTGGCCTACCATACTTTTTGATTAGACTAATACAATTTTATTAAATTATTAGCCTACTAACTGTTGTCTAAAATTTTAGTAAACTTTTTAACATTATAAAACTCTAATTAAGTAGCGTACAAACAATTTATAGTAATGTAGCAACTGCATGGTTGAGTGGAGAGAACATTTGCGCGACGTTCGCAAAGGACGTCAGTTCGACACCGCTCCAGAGGTTGCGGCTGTGTCTCGGCAAAGACACTTAATGGCATGCTAAAATAAGGATAGCAGCTGACTCGACAACTATAGGCTATATATCTCTTCGTTGCTTCTTATTGTGTTGCATTTGTGATCGCAGTGAAGGCTACGTAATACTCTATATGTTGTTGCAATGGGAGCAAAAAAATGTGATTAGGCAAGCCTATTACTGGACTTCATCTCAACTTTACTGGGTGGCTTATATGAAACTAGGTAGGCTAAACAAACAAATAATTGAAATCCTTCTGTGGTCGGAAAAAAAGATTAAAACGTAGCTTCGATTTCATATCTAAAGTAATCACCAAACTTCTGCGGAAATCCAGTTTTTATTAGATGAGTTTGGGAAAGTGCGAAGTGTGTGCACTTGCGTCTTCATCAATAGCCGAAACAAGGTAGCCTATAAGCTTATAGTAACAATAAATGTTTGTCAACAGCTGTTCCAGACAATTGTTCACCTAATCAAACGTCATAAAAAAAAAACGTTCAAGTCTACTGAATATTACGTCATGGAAATTCCTAAAACATGAGCCAAAATTGCACCATCGTTCGTAAGACTTGTGTCAAACCTGTTGAAACCTGTTTCGGTTTGAAACCTGTTTAAACATGAAATATTGCGTCACGCTACTGCTGACGTGCCTTTGAGTTATCACAAATTTTTCTGATTCATTCTTGAAGTTGTTTGTTGGAAGTCGGTCGCACATTTAACTGGTTTATTTAGTGCTTGCTAGCTGGACAAATTCTCCGTCTTTTATCCAAGTAATCTGTATCGTAGTGACAGTTTTTAGAGGTGTACGGCGTTGCATCTCGATTTCGATAGCCGCGGGCTAATTTTACAGGAATACACTTATTGAATAGACGTTTCAAGGAGTGTTTCTTTTTCGGTCACTACATGCAGACAAACGGATCCGGGAACTTTATGTTACAATTTTCCCACGAAGAGATTATGGTTTACCGCTGTGACCATAAAAAATAAAAGACGAGTTCTTGTCAGTTGGTAGGTCAAGAAGAAATTAAAGCAAGAAAAATAAAAGACGATTTTTGTCAGTTGGTAGGTCAAGAAGAAATTAAAGCAAAAAAAAATAAACGATGTGTTTGTTGTCAGCTAGTGCAGAAGAACTACTTAGAAGTACGAGAAATAATAAAAGAAGATTTGTTGGTTGGTAGTCTACACTCTTACAGAAGCAAAGAAAAGTAAAGACATTTCTTCTCAGTTTGGTACTGAAGAAAAATAACTTTGACATTCATTGGCAAGAAAGAAGATTAAAAGACAATCCATCTGTGCTTGTAGATTCAAGTGGAAGAATCCAAGCAAGTTTTGTGGACTTTAGGACTTCATACCCGTACAGCTACGGTATCGTGCATTTAAATTCCTTTTTGTATTTTTACGGTCTTTGCAGTTAAGTTTTTTATAACTACTGTAGCCTAATAATTTTGTGTATTTGTGTAACTTAATTTTTTTAATTGTTAAATTTAGCCCCAACATTTAATATGTCTACACTCGGTGGCGACAGGGACTCGACCGCCGTAGACTCGACTGAGTTTAAGCCTGATGATGTTCTTTGCGGTCGGGCAGGCCATTCTGGGGAGGGACCCAGTAACGATGAGGCTAAGTCAGTTCGAGAGGCCCGGCATCTTAGAAGGGATATTTTGACTGAAATTGGGGAACTTTCTGTAGCCCTAGGTTCTTTGAGTGATAAGCAGGAACTGTTAATTTTTAGATCTAAGTTATATACTTTAGAAGAGGAATTACGGCATTTCCATGCTCTTTTGACTAAAATCTTTAACTCTGCAATCTTGGCAGAACTTCGTGATAGGGTAGATCCCGAATTTAACTCGTTAAAAAATAACTTTGAACAAAAAGAAAGTGAGTTCTCAGATATGTTGGATGCTGACATACATCCTGAGGATAGCGCCTCAAATGTAAGCACTAGGATGTCTAGGAGTTCGTCTCGGATAGTGGCACAAATTAACCTGCAGCTAAGACGAGAGGAGCTCCAGATACAAGCTGAGGCCGAAGCGAGAGCTGCTGAGGCTGCCGCGAGAGCTGAGGCCATTCGAGCTGAGGCTGCCGCGAGAGCTGAGGCCGAAGCGAGAGCAGCTGAGGCCGCCGCGAGAGCTGCTGAGTTCGCACTCAAAGACGCTCAGTTGAGGGCTGAACAACGTAAAGAGGTAGTTTTAGCTGAATATCGATCAGAGGTGGGCTCTCGGCGTAGCTCTAAGAAGGGCTCTTCTAGGCATTCCAGAAATGAACATCAATCGCAGTTTAATTTACATAACCTTTTCCAAACGCCCGTTCAACCTGTGAGTGGACCAGGGCAATCCACACGTTTTCCAGCTGTTTCAGGAGGTCTCGAGGCCGCGGCTAAGGGTCTTCCGAATGCTGTAGAGCCAAGGTCTGCGAATTACAACCAAACTCCTCCCCCAGAGCGTACAGGTCACGGGGCCGCCATTAGTAGTAATGCTTTGCCCCCTTCACAGTTTTCTGCGCCGCTAGGTTTTGATCGCCCAGCTACACGTAATTTGGGTGGTTGTGAGAGGCGTATCGCGTCTCCTAATTTTAACGTGTGTGAGGAGCGTGATCGGCCTGTGCATGTGACTGAGCCCACTCAGCCCCTTAAGGGATATAGCTTGTCTTCTCCCGCTAAATCGAGTTCTCAACAGCAGGATTGCTTTTTTGAATACCAAAATAGTAGGACGTTTTTCGATAAGGCGGCCTTGATTGGTTACGATGGTAATAATATGCCATTTATCTTCTTTAAAAATCGTGTTACGGCCTTAATGGCAGCTTCGCCCTTTAAGGGGACTTGTTTGACTTTGTTACAAGCAGCTTGTGTTAGAACAGCTGCGCAAACGATTGCTAATTTGGTTTCTGACACCCCTGGCTTGTCAGAGGAAGACAGGATAAAAATGTCGTTAGCTCGCTTGTCCCAGCGTTTTGGGGTTCGTGGAGGTCTTTTCGCAGAACCAGAAATTAGAAAGTATCGCTATGGTAGCAAATCGACTTCGATCTCTTCCAGTGATCTGAAAGAGTTTAAAGATGAATTATCGCAGTGTTTGCTTTACGCGCAAGCTTATGGTCAGCGTGACAAATTGGAAAGACGTTTTGTTTTGGATTTGGCTGAGCGACTCCCGTTTGACGCTAAGCAGCGTTATCTTGACTTTTTAGGTGATCAGTATGGTGGCACTGATGAGCCTACTTTTCAGAGTTTTTTTGAATTTGTAGTACGGGAGGAAACGCGTAAGTCGACTGATTTTAGCATTATGCTAATGGGCGATTCTGGTGAGTCGCAGCAATTTAAAAAGTTTGGCAAAGGAAAATTGCCTTCATGTCCGGTTAGGCAGACGTCGGTAAAACCCCATGATGATGTGATGTCAGGGAGTTCGCAGTACTCGACTGTTGTTGGCGCACCGCGCGGTGGTGAGGCTAGACGTAAAGACCTGCCGGCATGCATTTGTTGTTCGTCACGTGGTCAAGTTGAATATCATTTTTTGTCTAATTGTAAAGAATTTTTGCGCTTGACACCTAAAGATCGGAGAGATGTCATTGTGAAAGCTGGCAAATGCTTGAATTGTTTGCGCCAGCATATGGTTAGGGATTGCGTTCATGCAAATAACTGTCGTAAGTGTGGGCCTAACAACGATAGGAAACACTATTTTCTTCTGCATGATTTTTATGTGACGTCACGTGATTCTCTGGATTCTGTTGGGAAAGATGATGCTCGTGCCAGAGTTCCTGTGCGTAATGTTAAGATTGGAAATGTTAAAGCAGCTTTTAACCGCGTTACTGCTGCTCGTGTTTTGAATCCAATGACTGGCAAATCGAAGTTGGTGTATTGTCAGCATGATCCTGGTTCGCAGTTGACGTTTGTTTCGAGTGATTTGGTGTGTGAACTTGATCTTAAACCGTACGATAAAGCGTCGTTTAAAATGGATGCCCTGGCTGGTCAGAAAGCTACTTGTGCTGACCTTGTCAAACTCAACATCCAGTCGTTAGAGACAGATGAACTGTTTTGTGATATAACTTCGGTGGTTTACCCAGCTTGGGCTGACGATGTTAAAACTTTACCGCATAAACAAGATTTAAATGGTTTCCGTCATTTTCATGACGTGAATATGTTTCATTTGAATGATTGTAGTACTGTAGATGTACTGATTGGCAACGACAACGCTTATTTCATGTGTGCAAAAAAAGAGCGTGTTGGTGAAAATCGTAGTGAACCACATGCTTTGCTCACTCCTCTCGGTTGGTTGGCTTGTGGTGGTAAGTCACCCTTAGATGAAAGCGTTGCTAAAGTGTGCAGAGTGCAGACGTCTTCAGAGTCGGATGTCATCTCTGGCTTTCAGCGTAAAATTGAGTCTCGCGATATGGAAATAGCAGACCTGAATAAAGTCATTCAGGATTTGACCTTGCAAAATGAAACCTGTGAATTGTCTCGCAATGACATTTTGGCTAGAGAACTTGTTGAACCAAATATTGAGTTGAAAGATGGTCGATTTGAGATACCTGTTCCGTTGAAGGAAGATATTGATCTACCTAACAATTTTGTGTTGGCGTCAGATAGAGTTGCTGCTTTAAGGAAGAAGGCTTTAAAACAACCTGAACTTCGTGATTTCCTTACTGACACCATGAAAGATCTTAAATCAAATGGCTATATTGAGCGTACTGGTGAAGCAGGAAATGTCAAGGGATTTGAATGGTATTTACCATACTTTGTTACGTCACAATTAAAAAAGCGCATTGTTTACGATGGCAAGTCTGAATTTCGAGGAACTTGTGTTAATGATGTAATGTTTTCGGGTCCTGACTTGTTAAGCCCTCTGGTAGATGTCTTGGCTAGATTTCGGCTTGGTAGATTTGGTCTCATGGCTGATGTGACTAAATGCTTCTTTCAAATAAAGTTACCTGAGTCGCAAAGGGATTTGTTTCGTATATTGTGGTTTGAAGATGATGACCTTGAAAATGGAAGGATGGTACCATTTCGTTTTTGTGTACACCCTTGGGGAATAAAGAGTAGCCCGTATATCGCTTGCTTGACTATAAAGAAAATGATAGAGCAGAATCCCAGCAGTGCTGGTGAATTGACTCTCTGCAATATTGCAAATAATATGTACATGGATGATTTTATATTTTCGGCTGATAGCTTAGAGGAAGCTCAGCAAATCACTCATGAATCAATTGCTTTGTTTGATAGCCGTGGGTTTAAACTTGGTAAGTGGAGTGCTAACAAGGAGGCTATGATTGTCTTGTCAAATTTGGATAATGAGATGTTTTCACCTTTGATTCGTGACATTGACTTTCAGACTGAAAATATGACTTTGCCATCAGCGAAGACATTGGGTTGTGTGTGGCAAACCGAGTCTGACGAGATGCGTATCGCATGTTCCTTAAAGCCCTTAGCTAAACACACGCGCCGAAGTATGCTCAGTCAGCTTGGACAAAATTTTGATCCGCTAGGCTTTGGAGCGCCATTTTTTCTAAAAGCACGCCTTATACTTCAGCAATTGGCGATAGACAAGTTTGATTGGGACACCGAGGTCCCTGATAGCTTTGTTAAAAAGTGGGAGTCGTGGCTTCGTTCTTTGGACCTGCTTAAGGATTTTTCGTTACCGAGATGGTATTTTGCAAACTCTGGTGTGTGCAGTCCGAATGATATTGTTTCATATCAATTGCATGGGTTTAGTGATGCTTCGAATCAAGCTTTCTTTTCTGTTGTTTACTTACGTAGACTGGTTAACGGAGTTCCGAGTGTGTCTTTCGTTCTGGGTAAATCTACCATTGTTGTAAAAAATCAGTTTTCTTGCCTGATAGCTAGGAAAGAGCTTGTTGCCGCTTTGAATACAGCAAGACTCGTGAAGCAGGCCTACGAGGCATTGAAGATGCCCGACTGCCTTAAGTATTTTTGGTGTAATTCTCGTACTGTGTTGCAGTGGGTTAAAAACCCTGATTTACGTTTGAATAAGTTTATTACGCGTCGAGTTGAGCATATTTTATTGTTGTCTGGAGCCCAGGATTGGCGTTTTTGCCCTACCGATATGAACCCAGCTGATGTTGGCACAAGGCCAAATCTTATTACAAAGAAAGAATTTCGAGAGTTGTGGTTAAATGGTTCTAGTCTTCTCTACCAGTGTGAGGAAATTCCATCTGTAGAAAATGCCACTCCAGTACCTGTCCATAGCCTATATCTTCGTGACGAAGAGGAGTCGCTTGACGTTGGACAGGGTGGTCTTCACAGATTGATCGAGGCCGCACCTTCTTTGTATGTTATGAAAAAGAGAATTGCTTATTTGGTTGCTTTTGTTGAATTTTGTGCTGTAAAACGAGAAAGCGTAGCTTTGTGAAGCCAAAACTGGATGCATCTTATCTTAACAGTGCTTCAGAGTTGGCTGTGAAGTTTGTTCAGAAGAGCGTGTATGGCGATGTGGTACATTTAATGACCAAACGATCGCCGGATGCCCTTGAGGAAGTGATAAAGCGGGGTAGTGTTGGCGCTTCGCAACGTGAGAAGGAACGCTTGAAAGAATTACGTTCACTTAAAAAGTACAGACCTTGTGTAGATGACGCTGGTGTAATCCGCAGTGAAGGGCGCTTAAGTAATTCTCCCGATATTTCTCTAGAAGCAAAGCATCCGATTGTTTTGCCTTCGAAGCACCCCTTCACTAGGCTTGTTGTACTGTCGCATCATAATGGAAATGCGCACTGTGGAGTACAGCACACTTTGTTGTCTACGCGACAGAAGTTTTGGATCGCTAATGGTAATGCCTCCGTGAAGAGGTATCTTAATGATTGTGGTGTATGTGCGATTGAGAAAGCACGGCCTATAAGGCAGCTCATGTCTGATTTACCTTTGTCTCGCACAACTGCGCATAGGAAACCCTTTTTTGATTGCGGCTTAGACCATCTTGGACCTTTAACCTTTGTTGAAGGTAGAAGTCACAAAAAAGCTTGGGGACTCTTGTTCACATGTATGGCATCTCGCGCTATTCATGTTGAGCTGGTTACATCATTGTCGCTGAGTGATTTTTTACTTGCCTTTACAAGGTTTACAGATTTACGTGGGCAGGTTAATGCTATCTATTCCGACAATGGAAGTACCTTTCAGGCAGCATCTAAGAAGTTACCCGAGTTGATAGAATCAGCTGAATTTCACAACGCCCTGAGACAGAGAGAGATAAACTGGGAATTTATACCTCCGTATGCTCCGGCGCAAGGTGGCGCCTGGGAGGCAATGGTTAAACAATTTAAAATTGCATTTTTTCACATTTTGGACTCTTCAATTCGTAAGCCCAATTTTATTGAACTGCTTACGTACACAAGCAGTGCCGTTCGGATCGTGAACGAACGCCCTTTGGTACCTTTGAGTGACGACTCTAGGGATTTTACTGTCATCACCCCTGCCTCACTTTTGACCCCATACTTAGACCCATACTGTGCTGTTGGGCAACCACATGATCGTGACCAATTAAGAAGGGATTATCGGTTCAATTTGTCACTTTCTCAGCAATTTTGAAGTAAATGGATCGATTTTTACTTGCCAGGTCTTCAGGGCCGGAAAAAATGGCTAAAAATGGCCGAGAATTTGGAGCCTGGTCAACTTGTAGTGGTAGGTTCTCTCCAGGACATTGGTAAACGTGGGAAGTATCAACTTGGGAGGGTGCATGAGGTAGTTCCACAAATTAGGAAAGGGAAGCCTGTGGTTCGTAGAGCTAAAGTTGCCGTCTGCAACTATGATGAGAGTACGGGGAAAGTGAAAGTAGACTATGTGTTGAGGGATATTTCGTGCCTCGCCCCCGTAAAGAACACCTAAGTGTTAGGGTTTGAGCCTGGTTTTGTCTGCGGTGGCCGACACTTGTCTGAGCCCAGAACAGTCGGTTATTATCGCAACCATTGTATATAACGTCATTTTTTGCGTGTACCTACTACCTATGGTACTAATTTCATGTATCGTCGTGTTTATTCTTATTGCTGTTCATTCTTTGCATGCCCTTTGTATTTGCGTATTAACTTAAACGTGAGTGATTCAAACAATTTGTGTATCATGTGTTTTTATTCATTGGCTCACAATTGTCGTCAATTCTTTTTTAGTTATGCCATGTCAGACTGTCATAACTAGGGGCCGCTATGTTCCAGACAATTGTTCACCTAATCAAACGTCATAAAAAAAAAAACGTTCAAGTCTACTGAATATTACGTCATGGAAATTCCTAAAACATGAGCCAAAATTACACCATCGTTCGTAAGACTTGTGTCAAACCTGTTGAAACCTGTTTCGGTTTGAAACCTGTTTAAACATGAAATATTGCGTCACGCTACTGCTGACGTGCCTTTGAGTTATCACAAATTTTTCTGATTCATTCTTGAAGTTGTTTGTTGGAAGTCGGTCGCACATTTAACTGGTTTATTTAGTGCTTGCTAGCTGGACAAATTCTCCGTCTTTTATCCAAGTAATCTGTATCGTAGTGACAGTTTTTAGAGGTGTAAGGCGTTGCATCTCGATTTCGATAGCCGCGGGCTAATTTTACAGGAATACACTTATTGAATAGACGTTTCAAGGAGTGTTTCTTTTTCGGTCACTACATGCAGACAAACGGATCCGGGAACTTTATGTTACAATTTTCCACGAAAAGATTATGGTTTACCGCTGTGACCAACAGCTGATTGTAGCAAGAATTGACAGCAATAGACAGTTAGACACCGGTGTTTCGTGGTCTGCAGCTCGTGCGAGCTTTACATGTGTCATTTCTACGTTCTATAATAGCCTAAGCACAGAAACAAATGGATGTCTCATAGCCTAATTGCATAGGAGCCCCAACTGACGAAGTTAGGCTACGGCCTTGATTGAAGGGCAGTCCAGCTTATTAGCCTACTTCAGTTGATTCATATTCAGTGCAAGTAGGCCATAGCTTATGCGCTGTTACTAAAGCCCATTAAATAAGTGGCTTATCATTGTATCACGTGGCTTGTTTTTCATATAAAAGTAACTTGAATAAAATTTAACAGTCAGATCCTTGTTTTTTAACGTTGATTCCATGGTCTTACGAAGCTTCTACTAACTAATGGGCGAAACACGTGTCTATTGCTGAGTTCATGCTACACTCGACTGCCGAGAAATACTCAACAAGTTATCAAGTATTCACAAGCAATTCGGTGCTTGCCAATGAAGCAGCCAGCGTGATTGTTTTCAACGTCACGCTTCATTGCACATAGCTGCGGGAAAGGTCTATTACATTTCAAGCGTGACGTATTTGTCAAGTTAATGATTTTAGCTACCGAAGGCATATTTATGTATAAAAACCAATTGTTTAAACAAATTGACGGTGTGGCCATGGGATCTCCATTGAGCCCTACTATTGCTAATTTTTTTCTGGCACATTTGGAAACAAAATTATTTGAAAAGCATCTAGCATTTCACCCGAAGTTGTTCTTACGTTACATTGATGATATTTTTGCGGTATTTAATAGAGAGACCTCATGTGAAACCTTTTCAGATATGCTGAACTCTCAACATAAAAACATTAAATTTACAATCGAAAAAGCACGTGAAACCCTTCCTTTTTTGGACGTAGAAATTAAAATTAATGCCACTGGATTTGATACATGCGTTTGGCGCAAACCAACTCATACTGGTTTGTTTTTGAATTTTGATGCATTATGCCCATTGAAATGGAAATCTGGTTTGATTATGTGCCTATTAGCTCGGGCTAAAATGATTTGCTGCAATGATGCTCTTTTTAATATTGAAACAGAGAAATTAAAACAAATGTTCTATAATAAGGGTTATCCAAAATTGTACTTTGAGAAAATATTGAATCGCTTTATCTCTGAGAATTCCAACCAAAGAGAAAAGACTGAAAATGAGTTAAACGTGAAGCATTGTTTGTCCATTCCGTTTGTGGGAAAAGAATCCAAAACGTTTGCTCGTAAAATCGGACAGTTTATGAAAAATAAATTTGATGTGGACGTTTTTCCTGTTTATAAAACATTTAAAATTAGTTCGTATTTTCAACTAAAGTCCCAGACGCCTTCGTCTCTCTGCTCAAATGTCGTATACAGTTTTACATGTCCGTGTGATTCGGCATTGACGTACATCGGTATGTCCACCAGACATTTGACCACGAGAGTACGGGAGCATCTGAACTTTAGAGACTTAAAGAAAAGTGCCATCAAAGACCATATCATGGATTGCTCATTTTGCACAGATCGAAAATTCTCTACTGACTCATTTAAAATTTTACGCAAAGGCAAATCCCAATTTGACACAAAAATTCAGGAAGCACTTTTAATCAAACGCTACAACCCAAATTTAAACAAACAATTATTTGCGGGTGACGCCTCTATTCTCCTCATCATTTATTATTTGCATCACGTACCCCGTGGTGCAAATTCCTTTGTAACTTAGTCATGCAGTTGTCTTTTCTTAATGTAATTTTTTCGTCTGTCTGTATGTTTTCCACTCTATTGCTTTTAATCGTTGCGTGTTTCTCGATGCTTTTAGTTAGTTGTTTAGTTAGTTAGTTACGGTAGTCACTGTCAAGAAGTGAAGTTTATTGTAGTTTATAAAAATTTTGTATAAAGATGCCAACTTTCAAAAATTTGGTAGTGTAGGCTTTAACATCTGGCAATCCTGGCAACTTAAGTGATCCAGGTTTTCATGAAAATGCAGTGGACATCAGTTCAGTTTGTCTTTATTTCTGACCATCACAACGAACAACAATATATGTCAAACATAGCAGGGGTCTAGAAAAAGGTAGAAGCGACAAAACACAGACGCTATAACGTGCATGATGCCAAAGCAGGACAATCAGTTATGGTATGGTCGCAACACCTTAATAAAGTTTTTACGGAGCTGGTTTACAAGCTCCTCCTTTGGTTAAGCAGGTGATGACGTCACGGAGGAGGTATCCACCAAAAAATAGTAGAAAAGTGGGGTGAAATCAGTCAACCATGACAATAAAAAGCATGCAAGTGTCCGCCTTTAGTAAATTAGTTGTGATTTGCTTGGTTCTGCTTCAATTTTTACAATTGAACCAGCCCTGCAAAGCAGAAGATCTCACCTATGCAAAGCAATGTAACACAGGCCCGACAAACACCACATATCTCCTTAGAAAAGAGTTACACTTGACCAAGTTTAACTATTTATCCGAAGAACACTTCTAAAGATACCAGCATTTAATCAAGAACATATCTCTGTCGTTTCTGCTTCGATTTTTACAATTGAACCATTGCTGGAAAGCACAAGCTATCGTCTATTGAAATAAAGCTAAGCCAGACCCTAAAAGTTAAAAATATTTCTTAGGTAAAGAGTTGAACTTGACCGAGTTTAACCATTTATACAAAAAATACCTTTAAAGATACCAGGATTTAATCAATGCTAATTTAAAGAACATATCTCTGTCTATTTACAAGCAAAAGTTGAGGTTGATAGATTTTCACAAAGCGAGCAACCGGGCTTCAAACACAAGCAAATAGCGCCCGATGACTCGTTGCATTTCCGAATCGAAGCAAGTAGCCTATACAAGTCTCCCCCGATCTGCGATCATTATAATATGTCTTTATTAAATTAGTTGTAAGTTGCTTGTTTCTGCTTCCATTTTAACAATTGAACCATTGCTGGAAAACACAAGCTATCGTCTATTGAAATGAAGGTGCGCCGGACCCTAAAAGTTAAAAATATATCTTAGGTAAAGAGTTGAACTTGACCGATTTTAACCATTTATACGAAAAATACCTTTAAAGATACCAGCATTTAATAAACGCTAATTTAAAGAACATATCTCTGTCTATTTACAAGCAAAAGTTGAGGTTGATAGATTTTCACAAAGCGAGCAACCGGGCTTCAAACACAAGCAAATAGCGCCCGATAACTCGTTGCATTTCCGAATCGAAGCAAGTATACAAGTCTCCCCCGGTCTGCGATCATTATGTGTCTTTATTAAATTAGTTGTAACTTGCTTGTTTCTGCTTTGATTTTTACAACTGAACCATTGCTGGAAAGCACAAGCTATCATCTACCCAAATAAAGCTAAGCTGGACTCTAGAAGTTAAAAATATTTCTTAGGTAAAGAGTTGAACTTGACCGAGTTTAACCATTTATACGAATAACACCTTTAAAAATACCAGCATTTAATCAACGCTATTTGCTTGTGTTTGAAGCCCGGTTGCTCGCTTTGTGAAAAAGCTATCAACCTCAAATTTTGCTTGTAAATAGACAGAGATATGTTCTTTAAATTAGCGTTTAATAAATGCTGGTTTCTTTAAAGGTATTTTTCGCATAAATGGTTAAACTCGGTCAAGTTCAACTCTTTACCTAAGATATATTTTTAACTTTTAGGGTCCGGCGCACCTTCATTTCAATAGACGATAGCTTGTGCTTTCCAGCAATGGTTCAATTGTTAAAATGGAAGCAGAAACAAGCAACTTACAACTAATTTAAAAAAGACATATTATAATGATCGCAGATCGGGGGAGACTTGTATAGGCTACTTGCTTCGATTCGGAAATGCAACGAGTCATCGGGCGCTATTTGCTTGTGTTTGAAGCCCGGTTGCTCGCTTTGTGAAAATCTATCAACCTCAACTTTTGCTTGTAAATAGACAGAGATATGTTCTTTAAATTAGCATTGATTAAATCCTGGTATCTTTAAAGGTATTTTTTGTATAAATGGTTTAACTCGGTCAAGTTCAACTCTTTACCTAAGAAATATTTTTAACTTTTAGGGTCTGGCTTAGCTTTATTTCAATAGACGATAGCTTGTGCTTTCCAGCAATGGTTCAATTGTAAAAATCGAAGCAGAAACGACAGAGATATGTTCTTGATTAAATGCTGGTATCTTTAGAAGTGTTCTTCGGATAAATAGTTAAACTTGGTCAAGTGTAACTCTTTTCTAAGGAGATATGTGGTGTTTGTCGGGCCTGTGTTACATTGCTTTGCATAGGTGAGATCTTCTGCTTTGCAGGCTGGTTCAATTGTAAAAATTGAAGCAGAACCAAGCAAATCACAACTAATTTACTAAAGGCGGACACTTGCATGCTTTTTATCGTCATGGTTGACTGATTTCACCCCACTTTTCTACTATTTTTTGGTGGATACCTCATCCGTGACGTCATCGCTTTTTTAACCAGCTCCGTTTTTACAAATAAAATTTTTTTAAACAATTTATATGAGTAAAAAAAAAGACAAAAAAGATAGTTTCTACGTTGATCGACCTTGGTGGGTTATCAAAACTGTTGATGGTCTTGAGGGAACACTCTTGATACGTTAGCTCATCACGAAAAGCAAACCATTTTTTGTGTTAGCCTACTTGGTGTGGTACCGGTACTTCTTTTCTTTGTAGTTATTTTAACAAACAGTTGAGTGAATGCATGGTTGCCAACCTGTCTGAAAGATGTGAAGAACTGGAAAAACACTTATAATTTCGGACTGATGATCAAGCGCTATGGAAAAATTTTGTATAATAGCCCATCTCTTTGCTTGGGCTCCAATTTGGGCTCCATTTTAGAACCCCCCAAAAAATTGGGCTACTTTTGGGCTACTTTTTGCATAAGCTTGGGCTCCTTTTTATATTAACCTATGGCAACCCTACTGTTGTGCTGTTGCATTTATTTCAGTTTACTAACAGTTTGCGGTTGTACAATGGCTGTGACAAGGTCTACAGATAAAATTTGGCTGGTAGGCAGCAGTTCAGGTCATTTCAGCGCTGTAAAATTACCATCGAGGGGAGAAGTGCTTCAAGTTTTGTTTGATTTTCATTGTAAAAAAGGTTTTGATTTGAAAAGTAGTGTCAAGAACACAGTATCTTTGCTTTTGCCTACTTGAAGTCGAGCACGAATTTTACCACGCCATCAAAACCATGTGATTAATCGGGTGAAAAAAAATTACATCAGGAATGGCAAAACTTGAAAAAATCTATCAATTGTAAGAGTGCGCTTGAGTTAGTCAAACCGACAGACTTTAAGAAATCATTGGATCACCTATTCGATATATATAGCACACAGTAATGCTTTGGAAATGATCAACATAGAAGAAGATCGCCAGTTCCTTCTTGCCCAGAGAGAAGAGGGGCGCCTAGGTTCCATGGTTGGCGTTGACATGGCTCTATGCAGGAGAGACGAGCGAGTGAGGAATAGAGCATTGAAGGAGAAAAAGCGAGTTGAGGCGGAAGTAGTTCGTGTTGCCGAATCTACTAATTTAACCATACTGGAATCCAGTGATTCAGAAATGGATAGGCCTACTCAGCAAGAAGATAATCTCGACAAGTTTGGAGATGGGCGACCGGCGTCATCCATCAGCTGGTGGATCGACGTGCTTCGAACAGCCTGGGTCCAGTGCTGCAAGCTGTCTGCAGAAATTCCGACGAGGTAAAATTGCTGTAGTAACCCCCGAGATAGCAGCAGCATTGGACAAGACTAATACTACCTCGAGGAAGGCCGTTCATATTTTAAATGCACTGGCGGTGTCCAAGCAATTGCTCTATCCAACCGGTGATCTGATGATTAGCCCAAGTTCAATTCACAAAGCTCGCCAGATCTATTGCCAAAAGCTGTCGGACGAAATTAGGGAGGCTTTTGACCCTTGCACCCCACTGACCATACATTGGGATGGGAAGATCATGGGTGATTATGAGCAATACAATCACATCAAAGTAGACCGTTTGCCAATTTTAGTGTCTGGCAAAGACGTTACCAAACTTCTGGCTATACCAAAACTAGAATCGGGAAAATCAATCGTCGAAGCTGAAGCAGTGGTCTCCGAAATATATAGTTGGGGCATAGCGGATCTTATACGTGCAATGTGTTTCGACACAACCAGTTAGTGCAGTCGTGGGAGCTTAAAAAGTGGTGTTTGTGGGAAAATTTTTTTATCAAGTTGATACTTTTCTCAGACCTTCTCCATATTATGCAGATGGCTCAGAAAAAATTCCCCATCAATCGGATGATGGGAACCCCCTTTTTGGACCCATTTTCCAAATGACGTCACAATCCCTTTATGAAAATTTTAAGTTTTTCAAAATAGGACATATTATACATCATTTTTTAGCTTTTTTCAAGGGGAACAACTTTTCTATTAAGAAGAACCCTGAAAATGTACAGAAAATGAGTTATTACCGATTTAGCAAAAGGATATATCTGTCAATTTCAGGCAAATTTGAAATTATTCGTCACTGTTGGACTTATTCTTCTATCTTCTATAACAAAAATTAAACAAAGTAAGCGAAATGTAAATTGAAGCTATCATCAAAAACGACAAAGATGTTGCTTTCCTCCTCGTCTTGTCCCGTTTCATATCTTCATTGTACGAGAATTATTTTTCTTCGGTACCAACATCGACGTTACGCAGAAGTGAAAAAAAGTCTTCATTCTTAAGTTTTTCGTCTAGTCTCTGGAATATGTCGTTCATACAAATTATTACTTAGATACGAAAAAGATGTGAAACTATCTTTGTATTTCAAGCATCCTTAGGCTACTATACTATTACATTCCACACCATGACATTCACCACACGAAGAAACACATGCCATTCCATAATTGCGACAGGTGCAAGTTTTCGTTCCACATGGATTTTTCGTTGATTTCTTACATCTGCATCTATTACTTTGGTCAATGCTTCTGGTGCTATAGGCATATCCGTTATTATTGGGACAAGTTCGTTGTTGCTATTGTTTCTCCATCCCCATTCACAAACATTGAATTTAAATTCTAAAGACGTAAGTCTAGAGCTCGACCGATATCACTTTTTCAGGCCGATACCGATATTTATGAAATTTTTAGGCCGATACCGATATATATCGGCCGATATATATCAATTACGAAAAATTTGTTACCAACAAGGTTATTAAGCAACAAACCAGTCCAAGAAAGTTTATGCATTGGTTGCTGTCATAGGCGCCGATTTTTCAAAATAGCTGGGCGGGCGAACACATACTGTCACGTCACGTCGTGATCACCAATAATAATGTAGAACTCCACTGTTGTTTTCCTACCACCAAGGTCCAAGATCTAGGCTTCCTAGTTCCTACCAAGGGCGTCCGCAGGTTTTCGGTTAGGGGGGGTCACTCTGCCCTTTCGGCCGGATGCAAAATTTTTTTTGAAAATTTGATTATTAGGCTATACCATCCAGACAATTTATCATTTTTATCAGTATTTACATTTCTACGGATTTTTATCAAAACTGGCCAGAGCAAAAATTATCAGAGTTATATAATCGTGTTATTGCATACTATTATCGTGCTCAAGTGGACCTTGCGTAATGTGTAATATATACATTTGGGGTAATAATGCACTTTGTTTTGTCATAACTGTGTGGTTTCCGCAGCGACCGACTGCTAGTAGCTATAGTAGTTCCAAGAAGAGATAGTAAAGGAAGGTAAGAACAGAGAAAAAGAAGCATTTCAATTACGCGATGGTATTTGGGAGTCTATATAATCTTTAAAACCATACACAGAAAAAAGTTATGAGTTGTGAATTATGTGAATATATCAACAGCAAATTTGAAAATTATCGTCAAGTATTCAGAGCAAATAGCCTACGCCCTACTGCGGTGGCACCAGTGAGGAATGCTATCGCCGCTCTATTTACGTTCCTTACATGGACTCTTTAATCCAGTCTCTGAAGCTGCTTCTCAAAGACGAACATGCCGGCATTCATGTTATACCGACTGCATCCAGTGCAGATGGAAAAAATTGACCGTTCAGACTACAAAGCCCTGGTCAAAACCATACACCAATTCTACAACTTTGACAATTTTCAGCAGGACGCCATGTCGTGGTATGACATAACCATAAAAGGAAAATTTCCTCAGTCCGAAGACCAGGAAGAATTGGAATTTGTGGACTATGAAACTTTTTCCAGCTGTACGTCAAGCGATGATAACATTACTGACCTTCCCCGCCACTACTTGTACGGTAAAAAAATCGTTCAGCACAATGAGGTGGGTCAAAACATGGCTCAGATCAGCTATGTCTGATGACAGGCTATCCGGGCTGTGTATGATGAGTGTTCACAAAAGCCAAATAAACTGGGACAAAATTCGTTCATCCAAAAAGCCATCGAAACATTCGGCAAAGACCCACGTCGACTTCACTTTTTTTTCAAGAACTGATTAACTAAAGTGGTGGGCTGGTGGCTGATTGTTCTTTTCTGGATGATTCAATGTTACGAACAGCTTCATTGAATTCACGAAATACGAGATGATTTTATCTGAAACTTTGAATTATCCTTCTTCAGATTTATGTGAGATAAAGCCAGTGCCCGCACTAGTAATGTGGTTCTGAGAGTACAGGAGCTCAAGTTGTCGAATTTTGCGATTACCAGTAGCTCGTAGGTAGGCTATCTTTGTAAATTAATAGAGGAAGTGGGATACTCCCGAAGAAGGGTGATGATCACAATCAGAGAGCTTGACCAGCCAGTCATCACTCGTATCACCTTCACCCCTGCCCCCTTTTTCAAAAAATTGCCTATTTTTGCATGTTCTCGCTTTTTTATTTTTCATCCAACAATTTTCCAGGGGGGGTCAGCTGACCCCATTTGCCCCTATGTGCGGACGCCCATGGTTCCTACTACTATAAATTGCAAATATCTAGCGATAAACTGCGCTATTGAACCGAGCTTACATTGAATCTACAATTAGAACAGTTATATAACGAAGGAGCTGAATTGCAACTAATGACAACCAACGGTTTCATCCGCCAAACCAACACGTGTGCACTGTGCAGTAGTGCACAGTTTAATATCAGTGACGTAACAGACGCAACTGTGATGGTTGAGACGACAAAATAGAGCATTTTAGCAGCAGAGTTAACCCTTTGAAGGTTGGGGGGGGGGGCTGTCAATTCAACTTTTTTGTATCAACAGTTGTATTTCTAAAACCACTGAGGCTGCGACTACGAGATTTCTTGACTTTTCCTAACTTTTATTCACCACTATTGAGCTGAAATTTTGAGCGAATAAAGGTTATAAATTGAGAGATATAAGGCATTTCTCAGCACATCCTCTGAAATATTTCATATTCTTTTGTTCAAAATTTTCCCACCAGCTGGATGAAAGCAATTAATTTGGCCCATGTCTCGTTAATCAAATGATTTCAATTGAGATTATGTAAAAAAAAATTAATCACAACATTGCAATGCATGTTTTTCATTACTCTATTAAAAAATACCAAATAATGCAAACGTCATAAGTCACATCAACATTTCAACGTATATAAGCAGTTCTAAAATTTACATAGTTTTAATTTTCGGATATGCTCTGCGTGAATAGTTTTACAAAGTGAATCCCAAATTTTGAAACCGTGCCTTAAAAAATAACAGAGATATCACTCCTAAAGCATAAGAAGAATCGACAGCCCCCCCCAAACTGAGCAAGACTCCAGGAGCCCAACCGCCTAAGGGTTAATTGATGACGTCGTTTGAGAGAAAATTACTCCTTTGAAGAACAATGCTACAGTTTTTAAACCGATTTAACATCTGGCGATGTTAAAACGATGTAACAGCAGTGGAAATTGCGGTCAGACTTTTGCTGCGAATGAAGTTCCTCACAGGTTTGCGCAATTTACTTGATTTATAGCACTGGGCTTACGAGTGGCAGAGTGGAGACAAACCGCGCGGCTGGACACTTTTGCTCGTTTAACGGCGAATCAACGTTGATTAACGTTGCATGAATGTAACATGGCAATAATTGACGAAAACTAATCGCTTAATTAGTAGGTCTAGTAGGGCCTATCATATGGCGACAAAACCTTGCGAATAAGGTAAGTAGGCTAGTATTAGAAGGTGGCAGATGGTTACAGAAATTTTTGGACTTAAAATTGAATTAATTTTTTTTCAATTCCTGAAATGTCCGGCGGGCGCGGCCCACCCGCCCGGGACTCGGCGCAGGTGGTTGCTTGCTTAATTACGCCGCATAACTTCCACCGAAAGAGGTCGTGTGGCTTCTTGCGTCACAATGCTCTGGACACAAATCGGAAAACTTCTACAATGACGCTACTATTTTCCTCTGTGCAAAGTTTCACTAGGCTTTTTTCTTTGGGTGTATTTTTGCAACTTCTACAATGACGCTACTATTTTCTTCTGTGCAAAGTTTCACCAGGATATTTTCTTTATTTTTGCAACTTCTACAATGACGCTACTATTTTCTTCTGTGCAAAGTTTCACCAGGATATTTTCTTTATTTTTGCAACTTCTACAATGACGCTACTATTTTCTTCTGTGCAAAGTTTCACTAGGATTTTTTCTTTGGGTTTATTTTTGCATGTCATGTGAACGAAAGTTAATTTTCCCCGGACCTTTTCACTTACTGCAATACCAAAACTTGACAAATTTTGCTGCATCTTGCTGCGATAGCCTACTCGTATGATCTAATTTTGTAACGAATCTTGCCTTATCAATATCACTCGGAGATCAAAGCCAGTCATTGTGACGTAGGACTTGAAATAAGCTGTGCGTGGTTAGTGTAGAAGTACACCCGCACGCCCATCGATTCTTAGCGAAAAATTCACCTTTGTTACACTGATTCAATGTCATCAATCGTTGAAGCAAAGTAAAACTAGAAAATTTTCCTGCTTGAATGGAAGCTAAGGGATACAGCATTAACATTTTCTAGATGCGCGTACTAGAATGGGCGGGAAATTATATTCTCACAGCAATTGTTTGTGCTATGCAAGCACGTTTGAGCAACTTGTGTTTCTTCTAAAGGCATGTATGGCTGGTTTTGAGTGTGCTCTTGCTGGCCGATGTTTATCGGCGAAAAATAGCCGATACGATATATCGGCTACACCTGATATCGGCCGATACATATCGGCTGACCGATATATCGGTCGAGCTCTAGACGTAACCCATGGAAGCAGGCTGCTCTTTGGCTCGGTGGAAGCTTTTCGGTGCAATTATCCCTTCGCATGCCATATACATGTAATTGTCATGTCTAAAAGTAAACAAAGATAAATATTACATACAGGGTACCTAGAATTGGACAATATCTTGAAAGTGTAAACATTATTATATAATCCCTATGTAAAAATACATACCTGAGTTTAGTAAGCGTTGAATCTTCATTGCCACAATACCAGATCTTGAATGCAGTTATAGAGGCTTCTCCGACCTCGTTTTGGGAACTCCAGACATTGCTGATAATTGCAGAATTCTCTTTCAGCGTTTCTGATTTTCGCAAACTTTTTTTCCCTTTTTCAAATATCGATGACGTTGTGTCGCATCCTGACCATGCATGGAGGAAAAGAAGATCTTCTTTAATATCTTTAATGCTTGGGTTGGCTTCTTTGATTCTCCAGGCTTTGTTGAAGCGCTCCTTGGTCGAAGTAAATATCATCATGAGTGTCAGTCTTCCAATGATGCAGTAACATAGTAACTACATCAGTATCATCAGCAATGACATTTACTGGACCTTTTCGAAGAAGAGCATAATTAAGGGATTTTGCTACAATGGAACCGTCAGCATCATCAGAGCATTTTGCCTCGCGTAATTAACCGCCATGCGATGTGCCTTTCTCCTCTGCTTTGCAGTTTTATTCTTGTGCATTTCGTTTTTCAATATTCATTGTGCCACTATCTCTTGTGCCACTATCTCTTGTGCTTCTGTCTTTCTTGCGTAATCTGCCTGAGTCCTTGTCTGAACAATCAATTAATTTTACCTCTGAAATACTTGACCCGTTGTGCTGTGTAATTTTCAGTTATCATTTTGTGTGAGCGAGGCAGTTTCTCAAATGTTTAGCTTTGACCATATTTTTGCTGTGATACTATATGATTCTTTAGCATTTCTTTTAATAATGTATTTCTTATAGGCTTGAAAAGGGCTATATGACTAGCCGAAAACGTTCGCTTTTTGTTTTTTGTTTTTATAATGTTAAATGTAGTGTTGTTGCTGAGTTATGTCTGTTTATGGTTTAAAAGAGTTACCTCTCTACCCAAATTGTACAATATTCATTGTGTAGATCAGTTATTTTCAATGTAGATGTTATTGTAAAATCATCACAGCAGTTGTGAACTTCAACTTCGGATTGTCTCAGAAGGGTAGAAACAAAACGAAGAACCAGGCAAAAGAATTTTTCGAAGAGAGGGTTTGTCAGGCTTTCTCATCATGCCTTCCTTGAACATAGACATTGGCTCTGAAGTCAACTCGAATTCGAAAAATTGCTCAAGGCTTTCCTCGCTTTCAGCAACAGCAAACATCCTATTGAACATGACTTTCAAACCAATACCACTTGCACTACTTTTTGTTTTGTTTACTTCCATTAAGGATTCTAATGGTTTGAACAATTGATTGATGCGATAGTAATTGCTACCCCATCTAAACCTTTTTGGATATTTTGACCAATTTGCTCCGCTTGTTCACAATTGACGTCATCTTTTCCGGCGATGGACACTAGACCGTTTGAAGGAGAAGATAGGTTTACATCTGGTACTAAGAATGGGTTTTTCGTTGTTAACCAGGCCAGAAACTTTTACAATCTTTGTAATCCCTCTTTTTTCTTGAAGCACCCAACTCTTCATGCTGGTTAGCCTACTTCATAGAAACTGAGCCTTGTTTAGTTGCGTCATTGCTTCATGAATACTTGCCGAGTGACTCACACCAAAAACCCAAAGATGTCGAACACTTTCTGCATACTTTTCCTTCCGTCAATCCTCCACGCGACTTAATTGAGCGCATAAGAGCTTACTCGATCGCAAGATCTTTCCAAATTCCGGTGAAGCTTTTTGCTGTCCTCTTTACTGTGTGCTGCTCGGTTAGAAGTTGATCGTAGGCTTACAACCATAGATGAAATGAGAATTCTGCAAATATCAGCAATATCTGGAGTCATGGTGTCGAATGTAATAGTATAGTAGCCTAAGTATGCTTCAAATACAAAGATAGTTTCACATCTTTTTCGTATCTAAGTGTAATAAGTATGAACGAGTGAACGACATACTCCAGAGACTAGACGAAAAACTTAGGAATGAAGTTTTTTTTTTTCACTTTTGCATAACGTCGATGTTGGTACCGAAAAGGAGTGCTCTTACAATGAAGATGAAACGGGACAAGACGAGGAGGAAAGCAACATCTTTGACGTTTTTGATGATGATGATAGCTTCAATTTTTGTTTCGTTTACTTTTAGACCGGGAGCCCGCGACGTCCACTCTAGGTGAAAAAGTTACCAATTTCTAGTCATACAGCAATGTCCGGTGGTATGTGGGTACTCATAATCTGGAAGTCTGCCGGGCCGCCGGTGGTGGGTATGGGAATGGGGGGCATTTTTCATGGCCCAAAAAATGCGCTAGGTCAGCTGAAATAGTTACCGCTTGAAACTTAGTTGGTTGTAAAGGAAATTGTTTCTAGATGATTGTCTGGTATGTGACAGACATTTTTTGTGGTGGGGGGGCTCTGACAGACAAGTTTTATACACCCCAAAATTTGCGCTAGGTCAGCTGAAAAAGTTACCGGATAAAACCAACTGATTATTAATCTGTGAGTGTTAAGCTTCACAAAAATATATGTAACAGACAAATTTGGTGGTGGGTGTCCCCTGACAGACGACTTAAAGTAGGTGACCCCCCTAACTGAGCTAGGTCAGCTAAAATAGTTACCGGATAAAATCAATTGAAAATTAATGTGTGAGTGTTAAGCTTCACAAAAATATATGTGACAGACAAATTTGGTGGTGGGTGTCCCCTGACAGACGACCTAAAGTAGGTGACCCCCCTAACTGAGCTAGGTCAGCTAAAATAGTTACCGGATAAAATCAATTGAAAATTAATGTGTGAGTGTTAAGCTTCACAAAAATATATGTGACAGACAAATTTGGTGGTGGGTGTCCCCTGACAGACGACCTGAAATAGGCCTAGGTAACCCCCAGGTTTGCACTAAGTCAATTGATAGGAGGGATTTGTTAGCTGTGCTTTTGAAGTACGGTATACTAAGTAACAGAACGTGATTTATCTACTATTCTACTTCATTTGTCTACACAAATAAAAATAGTTTCAGTGCAAGGAACTATATCAAGTGTTTTTGCATGTGCTTGGCTCACTACAATCTCAGCCAGTAAATCAATTGATTTCTACATTGGTTTAACGTCTCCAGACGTTGAATCAATTTAAAAAATGGTTGATTTGCTGTCTGAGATCCGGTTGTCTTACTTTTAAATCTTGTAAGAAATCCGGCTGTCTTACTTTTAGCGAGTTTGATGATTGGAACTTTACAGTCCTAGTGCAAGCTGTTAAATCAGTTTGAAAGGGATTATTTGCTTTTGTGTTACAGTGGGCAACGGACACATTACTAACAATTCACTCCTTAAAGCGCTTGATCATCTGACTATAGCACTATACCCTAACCATTTAGCTATGTGATACACTTTTAACATGAATGAACACTTGTTTCGAAACTCCCTACAATAAGCTACTATATGACATCACAAAAATAAATAATTAAGTACTCTACGTTTTTTATTCCTCCAAACCGTTATTCTATGAACAAGACTTTTCAAACAGGCAGCCAGTGACAATTCAGTTTAAGCTACGCAACAAATTGGCGATCTAACGAGTATAGATAAATATTAGTAGGCTAAGTTGAAGAATATGATATAAAAACAGTGTAAAAAGCATACTTTCGAAAAAACATTGACAGCAAATCAACCATTTTTTACATTAATTCAACGTCTGCAGACGTTGAATCAATAAAAAAAAAACGGTCATGGAAAAACATTGCAAGCATTCGACTACAATTATTATCATCCGATTGCTTTTCTGTCACCGCACGTAAAATCATCCAGACAAGTTCCTCTGCATTACCCATAGGTGTCTTTCATCAGTCATGTCACAAAACGTTTACCTGTACAGCAGTTAAAAGAACATTTCAACCTAAGGCAGTTGCTTTATCTTCTGCTAAAGTCGAGATGCAGAAGCTTGCTCCCTAACAAGATGCAGAAGCTCGCTCCCTTAGTCGGACAAAATAGGTTTATTGAAATGATCCTGCATATTTTGCTGTCCCAAGCAAAAGAAACACAAAAATAAAAAATAAAATACCGTTAAGGTCTCAACGATGGATGGATGCGAATCATTAAGTCAAGGGCAGTGTTTTCTAAAAACGAAACGATTAAATCACTAATTCGTAGTGGTGTGGACTTAATTGCCAAAGAAGCAGAGTATCACAAGTCTTGCCGGGTTCATTTTGATAGAGAGACTAAAAGCAATCCCCAAACCACCACAAACTGGAATATTTCATTTTGCCAAACTCACAACCTTCCTTTCCTAATAATATGCGAATTTGTTGAGGAAGAGATGCAAAAGCAAAGGCCAATGCTATTTTCAATATTATTTGATCTTTACAAAGATGAGTATTTGGTAAATGGAGGAAATGATGTTGAGCTATGGTCTAACACCACACAGAACCTTGTGAGGAAAATTTCTCATTAGTTTGGTAAAGCACTAACAATAAGGAGACAATTTTATTTACACCTCACTTCTCTCCGCCCAAGAAGAAAAATATGCTCTGATAGGTGATTATAGTGCCAATCAAGATGATCAGATTCGTGCAGTGGCACTTCTCTTACGAGGTGAAATATTGACTTACTTACGAGCTACTCAAAACCAAAACCCCAAATCCAACAATCGTAGAGAGCTTGAAGGATATGGCCCCAAAACTTCCTAAATGATTGCAACTCTTCTATAGCCTGCCACACGATTATGTGGGTTGAAATCCAAATTCAGTGATTCTCACACAGACACAATGGAAAGAAAAGTTGAATCAATGTAGTCAGATGCTGTGTATAACGTCAGTCGAGGTCATGTAAAGCCATGGAAGCACACAATACTTGGTTTAGAAGCAATGACAGGTTCCAATTTAACTTTGCAGATACCTAACAGGGAAGGCCACACAATTAACTACAATGATGTGAAAAGTTTAGAGCCGGAATTTGCATACTCCGCTTTAGCACAGGAAGAAAGTAAAAATCACGTTCCGTGGGAGAAGCATCTGATTATATTCAGGAAATAATGGAGAAAGAGTCCATCTTGACATGCAAAATGAAGCCGCTAGATATGTATTGGTTCAGCAAAAGTAGAGATGTTGCAACTCCACTCTATGCTGGTTTCATGAGCAATAATAGAGTGGATTGTCTACCGCTACAGCGAATATGTTACATGGACCCAATAACAAGATTACCAACCAACAATAACGTTGTTAAAGAAAGACTGGTTACTGGTTAGAACCATGAAGGTTGCAACTGAAACTCACCAACAATACGCCGTGGTGACGCATGACGTAGCTCTTGCACAATGCACACCCCTGTTTACACAAAAAGCCTACTCCATTCAAGCCATTGAAGCCCCTCTTTTTGACAATCTCCTCATTATGCTTGGAAATTTCCACATGGATCTTGCATTTTTCGGAGCAGAAGGAACCTTCATAAATGATTGCGGGATAGAGTCCATATTGTCGGAGTCAAAGATCCTTGCCGAGGGATCATTACAAGGGTTCATTACAGGAAATTTTACAAAAGGTGTAGGCTACTGTACTCGTGTGCACGAAATTACAGCCAACGTCATGGAAAGAAAGCTATACGATCGATTCTGAACAACTTTAGATGCAGATGAAATTGACAACTTCCAGCAAGTCATGTCCACTATTCTAACTGGCCCTGATAAAGTAGAAGTATGCTTGGCCAATCCAGTCGTCACCGAACATCGGGAAAAGTATGAAGAATGCTTTAATAGGTCTATGAATGAAGTGTTTAGTGAAACCTATCAGTTCTGGACACTATAGGTTCTACGTGATTGGTCCTACGTGTTCTTAATAAACCGACTCTATCGAGAAGTGCAGAGATGCGTCAGGATGAACGACGCAAGTGGTTACATGGTTATATATTTCGCTCTGAATTGTCTAAATTATGCAAGATGGGGATCGTTGTTCTACAACAAACTAAAAAACGCGGATCCGAAACTGAGAGCTATACTGGATAATGGTGCTTTCTCAGTTAGGCGTACCAAAAAGGATTACTCTAGGACGGCAGTCCATCTGTCTTTAGAGCAAACTGCGAATAGGGACGCTGCGTCGCAGGTAAAAGGAATAATTGGCTTTCGGAACTCAAAAAGTGCCATAAAAAGATGTTGTGTCACAGTTACACAGAGACCTGCTTCTGTAACAGAGTTAAGATATTTTGCAGGCTTAGAACAAGTCGAAGATGCCGGCATGCCGCGAAACAATTACGCAATCACAGAATTGTTAAAGAAAACGAGCAAATGTCACTATTATGGCTGGTCAAACACAAATGAAGTTATCATTCCAGGCTGGTTTGAAGGCGCAGCTATACCATCTGAGCTATTTAGTAAATCGGAGAAAAGAAGTGATGAGGATGACATTGAGAGTTGTGATGAACAGTGGAGCGGAGATTCCGACTCGGAAGATGAATCTGACTTGGAATTATTTTTTTAGTCAATGACTCACCACCATTGCCAAACATTTTTTCTTATATAGGCTAGACTGTTCAGTGTTGACGAAAAATTCAGACAAAAACTTTTCAAGTATTAATAGGCTATCTTTAACAGTGATTGTTATTATAGATCTAACTAACCCTAACCCAAGTTGGGTGATTGCTCAATTTGCATCATTTTTATTCCGGTATTCCATTAGTAGTTAAATGGCCTGTTATACGTAATCCTAATACTTATTTTCTGTTGTGCACACATAAAACAAAACACTACTTCAAGTTTTTTTTAGCGGGAACTCCTGTCATTGATTTAGTGCAAAAAGGGAAGGGGTTAGGCTACCTAGACCTATTTCAGGTCGTCTGTCATGGGACATCCACCACCAAATTTGTCTGTCACATACATTTTTGTGAAGCTTAACACTCACACATCAATTTTCAATTGGTTTTATCCGGTAACTATTTCAGCTGACCAGCTTGCACTAGGACTGTAAAATTCCAATCATCAAACTCGCTAAAAGTAAGACAGCCGGATTTCTTACAAGATTTAAAAGTAAGACAACCGGATCTCAGACAGCAAATCAACCATTTTTTAAATTGATACAACGTCTGAAAACGTTAAACCAATGTAGAAAACAGTTGATTTACTGGCTGAGATTGTAGTGAGCCAAGCACATGCAAAAACACTTGATATAGTTCCTTGCACTGAAACTATTTTTATTTGTGTAGACAAATGAAGTAGAATGATAGATAAATCACGTTCTGTTACTTAGTATACCGTACTTCAAAAGCACAGCTAACAAATCCCCCCTATCCATTGACTTAGTGCAAACCTGGGGGTTACCTAGGCCTATTTCAGGTCGTCTGTCAGGGAACACCCACCACTAAATTTGTCTGTCACATATATTTTTGTGAAGCTTAACACTCACACATTAATTTTCAATTGATTTTATCCGGTAATTATTTTAGCTGACCTAGCTCAGTTAGGGGGGTCACCTACTTTAAGTCGTCTGTCAGGGGACACCCACCACCAAATTTGTCTGTCACATATATTTTTGTGAAGCTTAACACTCACACATTAATTTTCAATTGATTTTATCCGGTAACTATTTTAGCTGACCTAGCTCAGTTAGGGGGGTCACCTACTTTAAGTCGTCTGTCAGGGGACACCCACCACCAAATTTGTCTGTCACATATATTTTTGTGAAGCTTAACACTCACAGATTAATAATCAGTTGGTTTTATCCGGTAACTTTTTCAGCTGACCTAGCGCAAATTTTGGGGGGTATAAAACTTGTCTGTCAGAGCCCCCCCACCACAAAAAATGTCTGTCACATACCAGACAATCATCTAGAAACAATTTACTTTACAACCAACTAAGTTTCAAGCGGTAACTATTTCAGCTGACCTAGCGCATTTTTTGGGCCATGAAAAATGCCCCCCATTCCCACACCCACCACCGGCGGCCCGGCAGACTTCCAGATTATGAGTACCCACATACCACCGGACATCGCTGTATGAATAGAAATTGGTAACTTTTTCACCTAGGGTGGACGTCGCGGGCTCCCGGTCTATTTGTTTAATTCTTGTTAACGAACGTAGAAGAATAAGTCCAACAGTGACGAATAATTTCAAATTTGCCTGGAATTCATAAATTTATCCTTTTGCTTAATCGGTAATAACTCTTTTTCTGTACATTTTCAAGGTTCTTTTTAATAGAAAAAGTTGTTCCCCTTGAAAAAACCTAAAAAATAATGTATAATATGTCCTATTTTGAAAAACTTAAAATTTTCATAAAGGGATTGTGACGTCATTTGGAAAGTGGGCCCAAAAGGGGTTTCCCATCATCCGATTGATGGGGAATTTTTTCTGAGCCATTTGCATAGTATGGGGAAGGTCTGAGAAAAGTATCAGCTTGATAAAAAAATTTTCCCACAAAAAACCTTCCACGACTGCACTAAGTGTCAACACTGGCTGCAAGAACGGAGTCTGTGTTTTGATTGAAGTTTCGCTCAATAAACAACTCTTGAATTTAGCCTGTCGACATCACATGTCGGAGATTGTCCTTGAAAAAGTTTTCTCTGTGGTAGATGCTGTTTCTAAGTCCCCAGTCATGGACTTATTCGCTCGGTTCCGCGACTTCTGGCCAAATATAGATCAAGCAAACTTCAGCACATATCTGGACGATCCTTCTGTTTCTGATCAGTTACAACCTTTCCGCGCAGAAATCCTGAAGTTAGTGGCCGACAAGCTGGATCTCAATCATCCTCGGGACGATTATGCTGAATTATTAGTACTCAGTATCATATTTCTCGGAGGAGTGCCGAAGAGAGGTGTAAAATTCCGTTACCCTGGTGCACTTCATCGAGCCAGATGGATGGCACGAGCGATATATTCCCTTAAAATATGGCTGTTCAGGAAGCAATTCCAACTGGACCTTCGTACCACTGGCCGAAGACAGACGCAGCCCAAAACGTCCAGTCAATTGCTACGCATGTGCTTATTTATTGTGAGTGTTTACATAGGCCACTGGTACAGCTGTGATTCAGCCATACAGGCACCTCTCAACGACCTGAATTTTATGAAGAACTTAACAACGTATGCTGATGGAGAAGTATCTCAATTAGCCTTCAAGGTTTACTCCAGACACCTGTGGCACTTGTCGGAAGGTCTCATTGCCTTTGCACTGTTTGACAGCAGAGTCACTGACATTGATAAGAGGAAAATGGTTCGCAGTATGGCAAACAGTCATGGATCCGAAGATCCGCCAAACCGGGCCGTGGTACCTACCGATATTGCTGAGAGAAAATTGTCTTATTTCTGTACTACTGCAACTGAACGATTATTCACAATACTTGGTCTAGACAAAAGCTTCTTAACGCTTGATCCTAAATACTGGGCTGAAAATGAGGCGTACCAAAGTGCCAAGGAAACAGTTTCTGCCCTGAGGGTGACAAACGATTTGGCAGAACGAGGAGTGGCGCTTATGACAGAGTTCAATTCGACATTGACCAGAGATGAGGAGCAGAAACAGTACGTTCTGCAGGTAGTGGAGCATCATCGTAGAAAATTTTCCGTAGCCAAAAAAAAATATTAAACAAGGATATTGTAGGCTACTCGAGTATGATGCAGTCATTGAAATATTTGCCAAGCGCAAAGTCTAAGTTTAATGCGATGGCTGTCATTGCGAATCGTCGAGAATATTCAAAAGTATTCGAGGTCGGAAGGACTAACTTATTGTTTATGTTCTGAAGTGTTTGATATCTTTTGTTGGTTCATTGATTGGAACAGTAACTTACTTCTGCGGAATCGCTCTTGATTTAAAGTATGGGGCCGTTCAAATATCATATGACCGTATTTTTGGCGATTCTGGACCGCTACACGGCTGACTGACACAATGTATTGCCCCCCCCCCCTAATAAGCTTTCTAAATACGCCACTGCTTCTGATCATCTTGGTTATGGGTGAAACACGGTGTAAAGGTTGTTAGAGGAATAGTTGCTTTGTTGCTATATTTGCTTTGTTATCCTATAAACGTGCCTGAAATGCGTGCATATTAAAAGTACTGAATAAAGCTGGTTATTTGGTTGCGGGTTGTAAAGTTGCATGTTTTATTGATTTTGCGAATTTTTCAACCTCCTTGCGCAAGTTGTAAATGTTGAAATAATTTCTTGAAATTTGGAAGACATTGTTTTCTTACCAATTGTAACAACCTGGTGCCCTGTACAAATCAAACTTACGATATAAGAAAATTAAAAACACCCTATTACATATGAGAGCTTGTAAATGACGTGACTTTAACTATTTTTCATCTTCGCGTCGAAGTACTGCCATAATTATTATTACAATACAAGTCCTAAACTCACCTAAAGTATATACTTGAAGATCATAAAGGTTTATTAACGTTATTTATATTTCTTGCTCAACCAACATAAAATATCAACCTCACAAAATATTACTAATATGTAATGTTGCTGATTTAAACTGCAGATCTTTTGGTTGTAGGCATATTGATAGACCATGCCGACAATGCAGAAGGAAATCTACAAAAAAGTTGGAAAAGGACCAGAATTTTAACAAAGTAAAATTTATAACATAAATGAACAATGCAAAACTTAATGTCCAAATAAATAAAACGAAAGGGGGTGTGGTGGCTTGCTCTCCAGAAATTTTGACAAATAAGTAATAATCTTGTATTGGTCACTTTTCAGGCATTTTTAAAAGCAATATTTTTTTTATCGAGACTTTGTATGCAGCCAAACTCATCAAATTAAAATTGGATTGGGATAGACGTTTTGTGTAAAATTTACGTTAGCCCACCATTTCAATTTTTTTATTTACAACCACAAAAGGAGTTCAATAATTTATTTCTCGAAAGTTTGTATAGCGTGTTGAAGCCTTTCAGCAGGTTAGAATTAGAACTTCGAAAATTTTGCCTGAGATGTCCCCATTTTCCCAAATAACATTTTCACTTCATAACCTATCTCTATTAGCTAATATAAACATGTGCTTTATTGAAAAAAAAGTGTTTTTTTATCAATCCGATAAACAAGTTTTTTCGCCATATCTTCAACTTTTCTAGACACACTTTGTGAATAACATGATTTTATTTTCTGTAAACACAAATTGTACAGTAGTACATTTAAAGTTTTCGTAAAAAGATTTCCAGCAGTTTTATCAGCATTTATATATTGCAGAGTGCGCAAAATGGTTTCCATGTTCTGAAGCTTCTTTTCCAATGTCATTCCAATTTCTGGAAAACAACATACACTGCTGTTAATTTTAAAACAGAAAATGTGTTGTTGCTTTTCCAAAAGCCCAGTGGTCTACAATTGGACTTGCTGTGTAGCTGAGAGGTGAGTTCAGAAGGAGCGATCTTCCTGGCGTCAGCACTACCTGACTACTCACTATAAAACAACGAGCATTGTGTTTCGCTAACCATACCAGTGTAGCCTCCACACTAGCCATCAAGACTTTTCCCAAATAGGTGAGTAATCTGCACGACACTTGGCGGCATCTAGTGGATGGAATAATTTACAAGCCAAAACAATTCTGTCAACCACAGTAACAAAATTTGCATTTTGCTTGTGGGATGAAGTTCTTCAAAAAGCTTTTTCGTCTGATGTTGAGCATTCCAAGAAACTATTTTGTTAAATTAAGTGAGAAAATTTAAACTTATCCTTTTTTCTTTCACATACATTATTGATAAAGCTTTGGTAGAGAGTTTGCTTGGTTGAACCCAGGGATATCTAGAGAAGGGGGTATGAAGGCTCGCGGCGATTCCTTATTCCCATGACACTACCAGGGCGGTAGTTTGTAGTGCTTTAAACATGTGGTTCTTTTTAAAATCGTAGAACGTTTTGCAGTGCAGCTGGTACAATGAGCTACAGTAAACAGTTAGCAAATGTTACGTAGAGCATTATTAAAAAATACTTGTTTACAAAGACAGTTGCAAAGTTACCAGTAAGCTGTTTTTTTTAACAAAGCCTTTGCAGTAGGCTAGATGTAAAGCAAGTATATGGGTAGTTGAATTAACAAGCAACCATGAGCATGCTGTGAATATCCAGGCCTGACGCTAACAGCCCAATGCAGGTGATCATAACAAGATTTATTAAACTACTATCGGTGACGATTGTTATTTTATGGTAAACAGAGATTATTTACGATAAACAGAAGGCCTTCTGCTGTCAGACGTGATAAAAGCCTTCGTATCCCCTTCTTTAGATATCCCTGGTTAAACCATAGAGAAATAAAACAGAGTAACTTTAGCGGGTTTAACATGATGTATTACATACAAAAATATAACATAATTAAAATAAACTCAAACGTTTTCGACACGTACGTGTGTCTTCATCAGGAATTACATAAATCTGCAATATACATAAAATGAAAAATGTAAGGTAAATTTGACTTTGCTGTAACTGTAACGACACTCTTTAATTTGATATATTATTGAGGTGAAAGACCAATGTTACATTATTGTGACGTGGTCACTATCCATGCTTTTGTGACGACTGAACAACTTTTTATGACATCATGTTTGAAAACATGTTTGTTTACATGGCATTTAACCAACATTCTAAATTGTAGAGGGCTTCTACCTTAATCCGTTGTAGGAAAAGGTGCGAGAACTTGTTAGTGATTTCCAGATGGTTATAGCAAGAAAAAAGATTAAGAACCGCTAGGTTAGAGCAACGCGAACATGCGATAGATGCGCGAAAGTCGATAAGATCAAGTGTTTCAAATTATTTTGCAACAAAAAGTTTCAAAGATTGCACTTTATCATTTTATTTATTTATTTGCAATAGACTCAAGATGGTCCATATTACAATCAAACATTGTAGTGCTATATCGACAGATCGTAAAATGTTACTTTTAATTTTTTAGTTTGACTGTTAGCACAAACCTTCAAAAGTCTACAGATTGTGACAAGCCTGGCTGCATCTTGAAATATCTGGTTCATTTATTTACAAGTTCGTTTGGTTTTTTTATCTTCATCTTGCATTGCGGGAAAGCGGACTTGAACGCTATGCATCGGTGTACGCCTTCCGACGTACACCTGACCCACGCTGCAGCCGACGGCAATGTCTGTTTCCAGTTGTCTACTCTACTTATGACTTAAATTTGGAACTACCCATCACTCGAAATCGATCACTGGGTAGAGGCAATTATCGTAAAGTTTCTTGCCCAGAAAAACAACAGCAAATGTGGGTGGCTGGAGTCGAACATGCAGGCTCTCGACTGCGAGCCCAACGCGCTAACCACTCGGCCATTGCTGCCGTTGAACAGTTGAACAGATGCATATGAAAAACTATTGTTTCACTATTTTTAGACTTACCAAAAACCATTTGTTGGTTAATAACCCTCATCAGCATCGTATCGGGAATCTTCGTCAAACCAATCTCCTGCTTCATCACCTCGGTGGCGGCTGCAGTTACGAATACATATGGCTCGTCCTATGAGACAAAGCCGTTGGTTTCTACGGCACCGTATTCGTTGGCATCGCTGCAAGCAAGACGGTCTAAAAAATAGAAGTTCAGTAATTAGGCAATGCTATCAAATACGGCATTTTATCAAAATAATTTGAATTAAAATGTACAAACCTCATTGTGTAGTTTAGTAGTTTTATGAGGACTCCCCACTCTAGTAGTGAAATATTTCACAGAAGGAAATATGCTAGAAACGTGAAATTTCTTGACTTTTAGTTTTTATTCTTTGCGAATTTTCTAAACCTAAACTGGTCATTTTTCTACCTTTCTTCCCTTCACAATAAGCATTTCGTCACAGGTGGCTAGACATTTTCGTGCATTTTCGTGTTAGTGCAATATAAATGTTAGTGCAATTACTTTGAAATGTAAAAACGCCCAAAAATGCCTTATATTTATGAGCAAAAGTAATGTTTTGTTTAGTTTAGCATTACTTTATGTTATAATTCAAAAATTTCAATTTTAAAGCTATTTTCAGGAAATTAAAATAAAAACCGACTTTCTGACGTTTTTTTATCTCAAACACTTTATATCAATAAATTTGTTGGGTAAAAGTTTAATTTCTATACGCACAATACACATGGCTATTATCTTGTAAAATATTTTGGCTCTGTGATTTTCATAGTCCCGTTATTAGCGATTAATTAGCACAGGACTAAAATAGCCCTTGACGTACTTTCCGAGTACGAAAATAGCTCGTACTAAGATAAGGTTGAACAATTTAATAAAGAAACTAATTTTAGTTAAATGTTACAAACCTTCTTCTTCTGAATAATGCATCCGCAGACAGAAGCAGCACGGCAAAGAGCAAAGCGAATACAACCAACTTATTCATTGTTGACAGTTTTGTATTTAACTTAATGACAATATTCGGTTTGCCACGAGTTATATAGTTAAAAGCGGGATGTTCGGGGCGAAACTAATTTTCCTGTTCCTGTCATGATCATTGATATCTCGTTCGGTAGCTAAACAACAACTGCACGGACAATTGTTGATAGTTCTGGAGGAAATATTAAAGATTGAAGATAAACAATTTATCCGGAATCTTTTTTCAACATATTTCGATATTGGTGAAGCATAGAACCTAATGTTGTAAATTTAGGTTTATTCTACATAAATTATGTTTCTACAAAAATAAATAAATGGAAAATCAGCAGAGCCCTGTTGGCATATGCATTTCGCTCTACAACTGCAGAGCATCATTATAGTGCCTAAAAAGCAAACATACGAAAGCATTACCTAAAAGCTGTCACTAAATAAATAAATAAATAAATCTGCAGTAGCCTAACTAATTAGATAGGCTACTGGCCAAGATTAACTGGAATTGTGCGTTTATTGGTAGTTTTGTGATTCTTGGGGCCAAACCGTTCCTTCCAATTTTCCACTACCATGAAACTTACTGCCAAGGAAAAGGCCCTACAACCGACAGCATGCATTGTATATAAAAGACCTCTCACTCTTGGCAACACCCTGACTAACTACCGTTCCATTGCACTTTCGGACAATCTTCAAAACACACTCGGCTGTTTTAAACCATCGAAATCGATCACTGGGTAGCGGCAATTATCGTAAAGTTTCTTGCCCAGAGAAACAACAGCAAGTGCGGGTGGTTGGAGTCGAACATGCAGGCTCTCGATTGCGAGCCCAACGCGCTAACCACTCGGCCACTGCTGCCAGCCACATGTGCGAAGATAAATGGGCTTCACTGATAAAATCTTCGATTAACATCAAGATATTCAGAATGATTTTGCCTCTTCTAAAGTAGAGGATTCGGTTCGGTGGTCCTGCTTTTCCAGCTTCCTTTCATTGTGAATTCATCGCTGCGCTATCTTATTGATTTGCACTTTACACTTAGGTCATGGACACATCGTTTTTTGCCATGTTCTGTCACTCAGTTTTATTTTGACATGCTACCTTCACACAGTTTCATTTTGTACGTATTGTTTTAGCCATTCGACTCTCATCAACCTTGGTTTGTTTTTGCGCATTGTCTCTCATTATTTTGTCATAGTAGTTAGGTTCGTGGAGTTTAGTTTAAATTTGCCTATAAATACTTTACGCAACCTGTAAATTTTTACGCAGTATAAATTTTTACGCAGTATTCTACCAGTTAGTCTTGGCCAGTATCTTAGTTAGGCTACTGCAGATTTATTTATTTAGTGACAGCTTTTAGGTAATGATTTCGTATGTTTGCTTTTTAGGCACTAATAATACTCTGCAGTTGTGGAGCGAAATGCATTATGCCAATAGGGCTCTGCTGATTATCCATTTATTTATTTTTGTAGAAACAATGATTACGGTAATTGATACTTGATGGAGAATCGCTGGCCTGCTGCTTCTTAGTCAGGAGATCCCCTATCCTTTATGGAAATCAATATATGTAGGCTATGTTTCTACATTATGGTTTCTTTTCTCGGCCAGTGTTACCTTGATTGTTTTCTCTATTTGCATCTCTTGACTTACTCAGTGTCAGAAAAACCTAATAAATGGTCGTCTCACCTATATATGTCGTCTCTCTATATGTCGTCTTATCTGTCGTCTCGTCTAATAAAAATCTATTGACATCTTTTTTGTGAATTCATTTCATATTCACTATACAATTGCCTAAAGCCGTGTAGATTGTACTTTCGACGGCCGCTGGGTAGCAGTAGAGCCTGTAATCACATCAATCTCTGATGAAACAACGTTCACTTCAATTCTTTGCCATTAACCTGTGTTCTCCGAAACATCCAGGTAAGTAGCAGAATTTTTTTCAAAATGTTTACTTTTTATTCTTTTTTAATTTTTTTGTTCGCTATCACTTAAAAGGGTATTGAACATTTTGAAACAAGAATTTGATCGAAAACACTATTGGAAGAATCTAAATTTACTAATTTACAAATTAATTGCATTCAATGTTTATTTTTGTTAAGTTTATGTGTCCATTTACAGTAGATGTGCAGCAGCACATTTTTAATATTCATTCATGTATGATAGCCATTTTCTAGCTTACAGACTGATGTGCTAAGCTTTTGCCTTCTAATAGATCATTATTGACTGTGCAAAGTTCAAATTTTAAGATGGCGTCATTGTGGATTTTTATGACCTCATATTGACGTCATTGTCACAAATCTGAAGTCTCTTTCTCTCGGACTAGATCCATTGAGAAATTTCAAAAGATGTGCATGTTTTGCCTGAAATAATCAAAATTCTTTTTCACCACTAGTGGCGCAAAGTGCTGCCTCTTAATGCCGCACACATTTCAAAATCTTGTCAAATATCGAAAAGGTAATTTTTACTTGTGAGTAAGGCATTTTCAGTAAGGCATTAGATGAAAGAGTTTTCAGTTGAAATAAAAACTTCCACCCTCAGGATCATGGCTTAGCCTAACAGATCAAAAATGGGTAATTTGAGCAAAAATGGAAATGTTTAGGCCTGTTGAGGCAGGATATTACATCATTTGAGAGCAAAATGGTTTTCATTTTCGGATTTCTCATAGTCAAAATCATGGGAAACAATGCGAGAAGCTAAAAAATTTCAAAATTTATGGTTTTTGATCTGGTCTACTACGCATAGACAATTACCAGATGAACAAATTAGATAACATTGTCCGTTCAGACACCATTTATACCTTCAGTATCAGAGCAAAAATAAACCTAGGTAGTGATCTATGCGGGTGTGACGTTGGGCCACGTTTCTGAGCTTCATATCTTGTTTGCATGATTTTTGAAATGTAAGGAAGCCACTTATGCACGATATAATAAAGAATACAAATGGCGTATTTGAAATGAAGTAGCCTAACTCACACTTAGCCTGCATCATAATGGTTACGAAAGCAGGAAATTAGCACGTGGTATTAGTGTTTACTATTTAATAAACCCTTTGTTTATCAAGCAAAAACAAAGGAAGCAAAAATTTGGTTTGTACAGATCAATTTTTTTTCGGCAACACACGGTTTTAAAATCCCTCTTGCATTACATTCTTCCAAAGTCTAGGCCCGAACTACAGCTGTGGCGCAGTGAACCTGTACCGCACCTTTCCTTGCTTGGTATGCTTGTAACAGTGGCCTAAGGCAAAAGAAATAATAATGTGAAAAATCACATGGAGAGAATTACAAGAAGTGGAAATGCAAAGATGGATCTGCAACATCCAATAGCGTTCAGATGAGCGTCCAGGGAGTATTTTTTTACCCAGGCCCAAGTTGATTTTAGAGGTTCAAGGGGTCCGAGAACGTTAAGTACCACAGCATATTGTTTAGATATAATGCGTTTTTGTAAACTTGTCTTGGTTTAGGGTCCGAGGATCTCATTGTTACTGGGCCCAAATTATCCTCTTTACGGCCCTGGCAACATCAAACCACAAGAGATCCAGTACACCAGCTCTGGCACTCTACCTGCCAACCTGGCTTGCCAAAGATTGAGGATGTCTTACGATCCAATTAACCGTCTCCGTTGGTTTGTACGTGTTGAGAGGAGAGAAACAGATTAACCGATTCCAAGATGTGCTAGTTCCTAGCACGAAGGCCCAATGAATGAGTCAAAGTTCAACTTTTATTTCATGTGAAAAGTTAATTTTTCGCTAATGTGTGTAAAGAGGTAGTTAAGTTGTTACAATCTTGTTCAGGGTTTCCGTATGAATTGTTTTCTACGATAAGTTCATTAAAAAGAGCATTTATTTTATTTATTTTTAAGAATTTGAATTATATTTCCCTGTTTTTGATGAATCGTGTTTTTGTTCTTTGAAGCGCTGCTTTGTTGCAGCACCTACGATAAATAACAATTATTATTTTCTTGTGTCTGGTTTTTGGGAAAACTGTGACAAAACTTCCATAAGTGAGTAAATAATGCAAAAAAAACACACATTTTATGACAAAATACTGCTACATTTTTTAATTTAACAGGAAAAAATTACGGGAGTGTCCTTCAAGTTGAATTCCAACAAGAGTTTCAACTTCTCTGGATATATCTTTTGATTGAAACAAAGTTTTTTTATGAAGCGTCTTTCAGCATGAAATACAATGTCATTAAAACGTTGTAATAGTATGAAAATTTTTTTTGGGTGGGGCAAGACAATTTTTAAAGGAGGCGATTTCTCTCCCAACATAGCTCATGGCGACGTCCTTGTCGGATAGACAAAAGCCTTCACAGGGAGACCAGAGGGTGGATACCGGCGGTTACAAAATAATTACAGAACCCGGAATGTTTTCTGGGAACCGCAGAACTAAGAAAACACAGGTATTCTTTAGTGTTAGTTTGTTTAGAGGTTGGCCTAGCTTCAGGTTCCAAATGATCATCTCAAAGGATCTGATGGTGAGAGGCACAGTTTGGGTTCTTTCAATTGCGTCGACGCATTATCCAATGCCACTGGACAAGATGAGGCTCAAACAGGATTGCCATTTTGGCAGATTTAATGTTAAATTTGAGAAATTCGACGTTTTTAATGGATTCTCAAGTTAAAACATGGCACGGTCGCAACACCTTTGGCCAGTGGTCAACTTGAGAATCCATTAAAAACGTCGAAATTTTCAAATTTAACATTAAATCCGCCAAAATGGCAATCCTGTTTGAGCCTCATCTTGTCCGGTGGCATTTGGCTTCCAGTCCAGATGCTATTATAGCGACGTCCACGGATAACGCTGCCCATGCATTCACCTCAATAAACCATCTCAGTAAGTGATACCGCAATTGACTTCAAGGCACCCGTTTGTTCCAGCTGAGATCCAACTGCTAAGTTCACCCACCAGGCTTCGTTTCAGTAGAACATTTCTTCCAGCTTTCCAGTGTAGACAGGGAATGTCGTGAAGCTGGGGTAGCAAAAGGATTGACCCTCGGCCCCATCAGCTAAAACGGCAAATAAAAATTATAAATGATTGATAACTTGCTTGTAGCCAGCATTGATGTCTATAGGTGACAGCACACTTTGCGGCTTCATGGCTTTTGCACCACCTTTCATAGACTTTATCTGAATTCGATAAAATTGAAATGCTGTTTGCTACCAATTAGTCGCTCCAACTTCAACATTCACAGAAAGGATTGGTGGTTTCAAGTATTACTTGTCTTCAATGCAAAATCAAAACAATTCAAAGTTTATTCAAAAAACAAATAGGCCTATAGTAATGCGCCCCTCAAAGAAGTCTTACATTGGCCACTGCCCTTGTCTCTACCAAATTAAGATTAATGTTTATTTGCAATATTGTTTTGTTTGCTTTTGAAAGTGTCTTGCAGTAGGCACATCAGGTATAACCATTGCAAACATATATTGTCACAATAATTACAATATGTTGTAGCATAAAAAGAAACGTAAATGTCAGAGTTGTCTGTTTGCAAAGTTGTGTGATGAGATTAGCCTGATTAAATTATGCACGCAATAAAAGCATACAAATGGCGTGTTTCAAGTCAATTACAGTAACCTACACTTAACGTCGCGATGGTTACGGAAACAGGAAATCAGCACACGCTAAAAGTTTTTACCACTTAAAAAATCCGTCTTTGAAACAGAAACATCCGCAATGAAAGTTTTTTTTGTACAGACGGAAACTTTCTTTGCCGCGACGCTGTTTTGAAATCAATTTTGTGTCATAGTTTTCGAATATTTTATTGCGTCTGTGTGACATTTTACGCTAAGCTTTGAAACTGCATGTTTTCTCGGCAGCCGATTTTAGCACGAATTGACAGAGGTACCAACTGGTGTTTTTCCCATAAGGCTGGGCTCATCAGTACCGCATCACCAGGCTACAGCACTTTCGACTCGAAGACCAGTTTTTAATTACCGCTCTGCATTTCACTGGTGTCTTGTCTAAGTTTTAGCTTGCTTCAATTTCCTTCGTTTTTTGGGGCAACTCGCTTAAATTTGAACATGACCAACTTGGCTTGATTCTTGTGTGTTTGAACAGCTGACACAGGACCGGTTACCGAGATTAATAGAGTGAAGTTTCCGATTGTCAAAATCTTGTTGTTTGAAAAATATTATATCCACTAGATGCCGCTACAAAGCAATGCATTGCTCAAGCGCACACTTAACCAGCACTGCTTGACCTTGACGATTTCTCTGTTCATCTAGTCAACTTGAGCTAGCAGCAGTAAGCTTTGACGTAGTTGATGATTTAGAGATGAAAAAATTTTCACAGCATTTTTTGAATTCCGATGTAAATATTTATCGCTTAAGCCAGCACTTTGAAAAAGGAGTTCTCCTCTTTGTCTTGTTGCCATGGTAATGAAAAAATAGGTTGCTAAACTATTGAAACGCAGTTTGAAATTTTGGAGCAAATCGGTGTTGCAATTGATCGTCGAAATGACCATTGCATTTACAAGCGCGCCAGTCAGCAAGTTTTTTTGCATTGAATCAACCCGTTCAGACATGAAATCAATGTAAAGGAAAACGATAGGCCAACTGAGTGATTCAACGTATTCAGACATTAAATCAATGTAAATACGAACTGTTAGGCTAATTCGGTTCTTTGAACAAATCGAAAGGCTTTTGTAAATATTTCTCAGTTGCAACCTATACCTGGTCAGCAAAAGTTCCCTTTTTACACGACTTCAACGTCTGGCGACGTTGAAACGATGTAAAAATGACAATTATTGCTGGCCGGTAGCTAGGCTACTGTACCGAAGTTTAACTTAAACAACTAGGCGATTTCAAACATATTTCCTTTCGATGAAACCTATAGGCTACCACGTTTAGTTTGCCTTTACATTACATTCAAAAGTTTTGTTGACATTATAGCATAGTCATGGCCTATATTCATAAGAAAATGCGGTGCAAGTATAGAATCCGCCACCAGTGCTTCCACTTTTACAAAGCTAGATTACCACTTGTATTACCACATTTGTCCTCAGATTACCACATTTTTTACTGTGATTTTTTACCCGATCTTAACCGTATTTCGACTTACTTTTACATTAAAACAGTGGCTATTTTTACCCACTTGTTGCCATAGTTACTATCAGGTGTTGTCAGAGTTAGGATTAAAGTTAGTAAGGGTTAAGGTAAGAATTAGGAATAAGGTTAGGGTTTTGATCTTTACCCAGTACTAAACAATTTTCTAAAATGCAAGTTTTTGTTTTCAACAGCTTTAAACTTTTCTCAAATTATGACAGAATTCCTTATCCGGCAACGCTATTATTTGGTTATATTTACACTATGTAGTGTAAAATAAGGCCTAAAACAACTACTCAGTTTATTAACAGAACGTCCGAAATAAGAAAGCAAAGTACCAGTAGCTTAGCCAGGAATTTTGAAAGGGGAGGTTTTGACGGCCGCCGGGCCGACACCCAGCGGCTGGGGGGGCCTCCCCAGAAAATTTTGAAAAATTACTTTAAAGGTGCACTGCAACGAAAATATATAGCTTTTGTATTCATAGATCTTTATGAGAAAAAGCGATTTGTAACAATAAAATTTTTTTGGAGTTTGTCATTAGCTAAAAAACCTAATAAAAGGGATATTGATTTAAAGGATTCTGATTAGTCAAAAACTTTGATGACGTGTTTGGTTGTGCAGAATTCAGAACCACTAAGTTGAATAGGTTGGTTGGTTGGTTGGTTTGGCTGGTTTTGAATCTTTATCCTCGGACTGACAAAGCCTTGATTGGTTGTTCCTGGCAGTTTCGCATGCTTGTAGAGGCTTACTGAAGACGAAGAACGTGATAAGGATTGGCTGAAACAAGGCTTTGCATTTCACAAGGCATTGCAAACCATTGTATTGGATAAACGGACCTGGTAAGCAAACTTAAAACTGGCGAGGTGGAAACTGTATTTACAAAAGAATGTTTATTAATAATACAATACTAAGCAAAACTAACTTTTCTCATTGCTAATTATGAAATTTGCACTGATTTGCTGCTACTTGGTTGTGTTTTTCAGCTCACCGAATTTGTTCGCACCGGTGACCCTGAAGTGTTTCACAATGTAATCCTGAAGTATGTACCTAAGAGGCTGGCATTCAGTTATGAGGGAATGGTTGCACGTACAAAACTAGCTGCTATAGAAAACAATTGCAATGTTGGTCGACACCAAGCAGATTAGCTAGGTTATGTTATGCTAGGTTATGTTAAGCAGATGAAGCCAGGTTATGCTGTCTTTACACTTTATAATTAGGCTGTGGCTATGTTTACACTATATAGTGTAATAAGAAAGTGCTCAGCTTGCAAAGAATTGCTTGTGCAAGATATAAATGTACGTAAAATCCAGGACTGTGTACCAGAGGAATATGCCCAGTTGTTTGAGTTAGCTGTTCGTGGAGGTTTATCTGCTCCTACAGATGTTCGACTGCGTTACATTATTTTCTATATATTTGTGAAGAGATCCTACCCCAATCAAGGAACTTCAAACATTCTCCGAAACCAGGCAACAATGAGCGACTTGGCAGTCGTGAAAACCCCCTTTCAAGGGTTAATATGCTTGCCCGGATGGCAGCAGGGGACCTGGAGCCACCGGAAACACATAGGCCTAACAATGTCGGCGTTGCAGCAGTATTAACAGGGTTGTCAGATTGGAATAATTGATTCCAGATCTGGAATCAAAACGAACTGTCTAGTAGGGAAAAAAAATGTCTGGAATCTGGAATAATTTTTAGAAGCAAATTGGGATTGTTTAGACAAGTCTAGATTGTTTCGGTAATTGTCTTTTTTTCATTGCATTTAGTAGCTGCAACGCGTGCGCGTAACTTTCTGCCCTAGTTCCGTCTCTTTTATTGAAACTGTGTTGCTGAATTGCATGCTCTCTGGCACGAAAGCCTGTCTGTGAGAAGTGTGACGCAACCTAGTTAGCTGACAGGACTTTCCGCTCACTTAACACTGGGTTGTATTTCCATGTATGTTAAGTTTACTTTTAATCTGTTATGTTTTTAGGTTGTTACAGAATGCAGTACCGTAGTTGTTGTTAAGTACCGGTACGATATTTATTGATTTTCATATTTTGTTGCATCGAAGCAGTTAGATAAGAAGTTCAAAAATCCAAGCGTATGTGAAGTTTATTGTAGGAAGAATATGGCTCTACGCAGTGGCGTATCCTGGTGGGTTGAGCAAGGGATTGAAGGGAAGCAATAAAACTCGTGGGGAGTAAGAACGTTCCGAAGGCACGCGTATTCTAGGGGGTCCGAGGGCATGTCCCCTGGAAAATTTTTGCAAAATTACACTCAAATAATGGATTATAAATATGTAGTGCTTTCTGGAAACACTTTTAGGGTAAGCTAATATTTGTATGTACGTACATTTTGAAATTTTTTAGCAGATATACAGCGATTAACTTATTAAAGGTAGCTCTTACACAAACGGGCAAAAACTGGGCAAGGCTTCTCAGCAGGAGGCAACCCTACGTACATTTTTCAAGAATTCTGATGATATAAAGAAAAAACAGTTGCTCTTTCGCTTGCTGTGTTCATGTGTCAGCATACATCGTTTACACTGCCAATCATTTGACAAACTTTTTCAACAAGCATGCAGGCACAGACATAAAATTGGGGTGAACAAAGGCTACAAAACTTGATAAAAAATGTGCTGGCATCATCTTATCTTAGGGATATTTTCAATTCAACATGAAGATTCTCACCACTACTTATTGTAAGTTATATCATATTTACAATATACACTGCGTATTTAATGGTATTTTGTTTTAGACTTGAAATGAAATGTCTAGAATAAATTTAGAATAATTTAGAATCAATCTGGCATGCAATCTGGAAGGGAAGGCTACAACTAATCTGACAACCCTGAGTATTAATCATCTTTGTTTAATTTAAAAAAGAAATGAATACGGTCTTATAATATAGGCGATTCCATGTAGCCTTATGATTTTAAATGTTGTAAGTGAAATGTTTATACTAAAGTTGTATTTTATCAGTGTTTGCACATTTTTCCTCACCATGTACTCAATTGGAAGTGGCTATTTTTCCACGCTTAATGCCATGGTTACAATCAGGTGTTGCCAGAGTTGGGATTAAAGTTAGGAATAAGAGTAGCGTTTTGATCTTTGCCCAGGACTAAAAAAAGTTTCTTAACCCTGTAATGTTTCATAATGAATTCATCACGAATGGAAGGACATTTCAATCTTTCAACTATTACTTCCTTGTCAAACAAGACTGGTGTAAATTTCTTTCAACAGTTTGAATATAAATACTGTCCCAAGCAAAACTCTAGAGAGGTGAAAACTGTATTTACAAAAGAATTTTTATTAATGGTACAATAAACAGCAAGATAACTTTCACTTTCATTAAAAATCATCAGGCAAGTGGTCATCAATGGCTTCTTTGTATCCTTCGTACTGGCCATCTTCTTCAGGAAATCTGTTGCGGATTGCAAGGACTGCACAGGCAGGAATTACTTTACGCCTCTTTTGACCCAATTTTCCATATATCCAGAAGTTGAAGCTGCGATAAGCAACACATCTGTACAACCTGTAAAAGAAAATGTGATTTACCGAGAAGTGTAAAATCATCATTTTTTTTCATTGCAACATTTTCAGTAAATCACAATGTAGAAAAGCCCTAGGGCTAGGCTAGAACTTTACAACATAGGGTAAGAATGGAAACCTTGGGATTTGTGACCCAGGCAAGGGTGCATGTACACTGTACAGTGGTACCGGTAGGCTACCGTAAGTAACTCTGGTCTCTGGATTTTACACTACCATAGGCTATGTGTAACACACATATATATCAACAAAGTTCACCATGTGGTTTCTAAAACTGCAAAGTTTGGATAATATTTTACAATTATCTAAACTGACCTGTTTGAGATTGGATCTCGGAGATCTTCGCCAACCACATCCTTTAGTGCAGCCATAATTGCTTCTAAGACTTCTGTATCCAGGCATATCTTTTCAAAGCTGCCGACCTGGTTTATGCATTGGCGGGCTATGTCCGTTTTGGCTACCACGGCGTCAATCTCCTGGCAACATTCATTTTCCATCATTGTTGGCATGATTGCACAATTTCCACACCTACACCATTTCAAATTCTCCATCCGACTGCTGTCGGAGCTGGCACTGCCAGAGCTCGAATCCGAATCACAATCATCTCTGTCAAGGCAATATCTTTTTGGTTCAAACAAAAATCCTTTTCTGATTTCAGACATTTTCAAAGATTACGACTTGTGCAACGCTTCCAGTGTTAATGTATGAAGCTGCCAACTGAGTGAACAACCAAACACGTCATAAGGCACATAGCGCCATCCGGTGGCTGATTTTCTTTTCGTTATATTTGCCAAACAAAAAAGTTTATCAAAAAAATTTTTCGAAAAAGGTAATGCTTAAACACTAAAGAATCACCAAAAAAATTTTCATTTTTCATTTCAGGTCCCCTTTAAATTTGGTGCATTCTGAAAGCATTTTCAACAAAAATGTGGGTATGAATATTCCTGTAAAATGGTGCTGTCTGGTGGCATAGCAAAAGAATAAGATCATGTTTTCTTGGGGATTTTTCGGTAATAAAGCTAAGTCTCTGTGTTTTCTTGTTGCTAATTCCTGGCTGAGATATTTGAATGTTTAGTATTCGCAAAACTCGCTCTTTTAATGCAGTTTCGTTTAAAATTAGGAAAACTTTGTTTTAGAGACATAGAGACTGAAAGCATCATTCTCAATATCGTGACGTCACACGCGTGCCAAAGGGGGGTTGTAACCCCCAAACCCCCCTGGCTACGCCACTGCAAAGCGCTGTACTTGACACCGCAGCTAGAATCTGAAAGACATCTTGACTATGAATATGATCACATGGTCACCCTACCTTCAAAGTCAAAAGTCAGGACGCATTCCAAAATCAAACCGAAAACAGCGGAACATGCTAGTCACATGCTGTTATAAGTAGTTTTTTGCATATCTGTTCGATTTTGGAGGACAACAGTTTAAATGTTCTTATTTATTGATAGTATTTTATGTCAAATTTTCAAAATTTATAATTTCCACATTTTGGCAACATTTCCACACAAAATTTCCATATTACCACATTTTTACCACAAATTTTTCATTTCCACATTTTTACCACAAGCATGATGAAAATTCCACAGTTGTGGTAATTACCACAAAAGTGGAAGCGCTGTCCGCCACCCTGGTCAACATGACGTCACAAAACGGACGCAACTACTACATAAGGGGTGAAAAAAAAGATGCTGAAAAGCGGCGGAATGAAGGTGATGAAGCGGAATGGATATGGATTTTTTGACAATTTTACTGTGTTTTTACAATAAAAACATTAAACCAACGTCGAGTGTTAAATATAACTACCTAGAATGACATAAAATTTACCAAATTGCATCAATTCAACTAAAAATTTACCAAATTAAACTTTAAAAATAAAAATATGAAACGTTTGCAACTAAATGTGTTGGAGCTATCTAATTTCTGCTCGCATTTTAATTTTTACAATAAAAGTACCAATCTAACGCAACTACAAAGAGTATGTCTTGCTTTATGCACGTGGAGAGTTTCAGGTTTATATCTTATCTACAAAACGGGCAATCGTCGTTCAAACGTAGCCGCTGGGCGACACTTTTTTCCAATGCATTGTAAAGGCGAATCGATCTAAACCACCCCCTGTTTGCTGTGATCGGTAAATAGTGCTTCCACTAAACTTGCTGTAGTTTTCTCGTTTCTGCTCGGATTTTAAAAATATTGCCATCGTTGGAAAGCACGATCATACATCTACACCAGGGCCGTAGCAACAAAGAACGTGGCTCCCTCCGAACATAAGTCCGGGGCCCCTTCCAACACAGAAACTGGAATGTGGTATTTATTTTACACAACATGCAGGGTTCGTATTATGTATACACAGTAGAGGGCACAGTTCCGCTAACCGCTAATTAGCGAAGCTAACGCTTTGGTTAGCGGATTAGCTTTCGTTAATATTTAGAAATCTTAGCGCACTCGTTAGCGAAAGTAAATTTATTGGAAATCCGCTGATTTTTTGTTGAAAGCTAACTTTTACATTAGCTGCGCCTACCACTGTGTATACATAGGTCTAAAGTGACAGTGTGGACATCTATTCCATAATTACGCAAAGCGGTTCTTTCGAGCCTTGTTCTGCACAAATTATAATGGGTCATAGTCCAAGGATTTGGCAATCTTGTTTTCGATGGTAATTGCAAGAGCAGAAAGCCTGTCATCTGCCACGGTTAAGCGTAAGATATTCTTGATCGGTTTCATGCTGATGGTCCTTTCAGCACTGGCGACAGTAACTGGTGTGGTCGGAAGAATTCTGGTGCAAATGCAAAGATTCGGATATATCTCCTGAAGGCTATTCTTGTACGTTAAAAAATGCTTGCCGTGACAAGTCCTCTCTCTTTCTTGATGACAAATAAAACGATTCAATTCCATTATTAGTTCGATGGCATCAATGTCTCCCATTTTTCTTTTTTTGCAGTGATTGTCCACTGTCCAGTGCCATTGTCCGCCCCATTAGCTCAGTGGTTGCGTTCCCGCTCAAGACCACGCGGCGCAAGTTCGACTCTCGGGGTGTGCGCTTGAGCAACGCACTTTCAGGATTGCTCTCTATTCAGCGGCACCTAGTGAATGGAATAATTTCCTGGCAACAACACTTCAATAATCGGAAAACTTCATTCTGCCAATCTCGGTAACCGGCCCTGAGTCAAGAGCTTCTACAAGTATGCGAAACTACCAGGAATAACCAATCAAGGCTTTGTCAGTCCGAAGATAAAGATTCAAAACCAACCAACCCAGCCATTTTTTCTGAGACACTTCTTCAGGCTGCTACTTTGTACAGAAATTCAAACAACTTGTAGGCTACCACTCCACGAGTTGGTCAAAGCGCAAAGAAGCAGAAGACATGACCTGATCAGTGAGAACAAGAAAAAAATTGAGATTTGAATTTTTCTTCAGCAGAAAGACGACTCGAATCATCAGCACATTCGTAACCAAACATTCCCTTTCTACGTCGTATACCGTGTTTTTTGAAAACATCTGCTCAATACCAATAAGCTCTGCTATTTCGCATGCGTTTGTGACCACGTGGTTATAGCCTATATCAGGTATTTCGATAGTCTTCCAAAAACTTCGGCGGAGGGGCCCTCATTCCTTGCGGGGCCCCTTCCGATCGGAGGGTTCGGAGGGCGGTTGCTACGCCTCTGATCTACACGAATCAATTAAACAGTAGCACAAAATAAGTAGGCTACTAGCGTTATCTTGTGATAACTTAAACTTCACCAACTTGTAACGATTCTCAGCAACTTAATTTTTGCAATAAAATCATTAAATCTTTGCAAACTAAAAGAATATGTCTTGCTTTATGCACCTGGAAAGTTTAAGGTTTATATCTTATCTATAAAACGGGCAATCGTCGTTCAAACGTAGCCGCTCGGCGACACTTTTTTCCAATGCATTGTAAAGGCGAATCGATCCTTATTCAGTATAAGCCACCCCCTGTTTGCTGTGATCGGTAAATAGTGCTTCTACTAAACTTGCTGTAGTTTTCTTGCTTCTTCTCGGATTTTAACAATTTTACCATCGTTGGAAAGTACGATTATATATCTACCTGAATCAATTAAATGCAAGCACAAAGTAAGTACTAGATTTATCTTGTGATAACTTAAACTTAACCAATTTGTACCGATTCTCAGCAATTTAATTTTTACAATAAAATCATTATTCCTTCACAAATTGAAAGAGTATGTCTTGCTTTATTCACCTGAAAAGTTTCAGGTTTATATCTCATCTACCAAACTAGCAATCGTCGTTCAAACTTAACTGCCCAGCGAAGCTTTTTTTCAATGCATTGTAAAGGCGAATCGATCCTTATTCAGCATACGTCACCCCCTGTTTGCTGTGATCGGGAAATAGTGCTTCCACTAAACTTGCTGTAGGTTTCTCGTTTCTGCTCGGATTTTAACAATTTTACCATCGTTGTATGATGTATGATCGTGCTTTTCCAATTTTCCTACTTAGTCATTCACAGAGAGGATTGGTGGTTTCAGTAGTGTGCCAATGTGACACAAAATCCGACTGACGTTATTCAGCCAAAATGTTTTCCTACCCCGTTTTTAGTCATCAAGTATTAGCCTACTTGTTTTCAATGCAAAATCAAAAAATGCAAACTAGTTTTTATTCAAAAAGCAAATATAAAAATGTTGCCCCTCAAAGAAGTCTTACGTTGGCCACTGTGTTTGTCTCTACCAAATTACGATTAATATTGATTTGGAATATTATTTTGTTTGCTTTTGAAAGTGTCTTACAGTACACACATCAGGTATAAACATTGCAAACATATATTGTCAAAATAATTACAATATGTTGTAGCATAAAAAGAAACTTAAATGTCAGAGTTGTCTGTTTGCAATGTTGTGTGATGAGATTAGCATTAGCCTAATTAAAGTATGGACGCAATAAAAACATACAAATGGCGTGTTTCAAGTCAATTACAGTAACCTACACTTAACGTCGCGATGGTTACGGAAATAGGAAATCAGCACACGCTAAAAGTTTTTACCACTTGAAAAATCCGTCTTTGAAACAGAAACATTCACAACGAAAGTTTGTTTTGTACAGACGGAAACTTTCTTTGCCGCGACGCTGTTTTGAAATCAATTTTGTGTCATAGTTTTCGAATATTTTATTGCGTCTGTGTGACATTTTACGCTAAGCTTTGAAACTGCATATTTTGGCAGCCGATTTTAGCACGAATTGATAGAGGTACCAACTGGTGTTTTTCCCATAAGGCTAGGCTCATCAGTACCGCACCGCCAGGCTACAGCACTTTCGACTCGCGGACCAGTCTTTACCGCTCTGCATTTCACTGGTGTCTTGTCTAAGTTTTAGCTTGCTTCAATTTCCACCGTTTTTTGGGACAACTCGCTTAAATTTGAACATGACCAACTTGGCTTGATTCTTTGGTGTTTGAACCGCTGACACAGGGCCAGTCACCGAGATTGACAGAGTAAAGTTTCCGATTGTTGAAGTCTTGTTGTTTGTAAAATATTATATCCACTAGATGCCGCTACAACGGAATGGATCGCTCAAGCGCACACTCAACCAGCACTGCTTGACCTTGCGGTTTCTTTGTTCATCTAGTCAACTTGAGCTAGCAGCAGTAAGCTTTGATGTTGTTGATAATTTTGAGATAAAAAATTTTCACAGCATTTTTTGAATTTCGATGTAAATATTTATCGCTTAATAACTTTCATCTGCAGACGTTAAATCAATGTAGAAATAACGGATTTTGCTGTTTGTGTAAGCCTACACTAATCATATGCAGGCCCTAACTTAAATTTCTAAAAAAATGCGTTTTTTTTTACAAAAAGTTCTTGATCCCTCTCTCACGAAAATCATGCGTACGCCATTGGGTGTGGGTAAAAATGGTGACTCATCTAACTTTGACAACTCAAACTTCGAGTTTCTTCCTGTGGTAGGCTATATATTAGGGTGGGCCATTTTTGACTTTTTTTCGAAATTCAAAAACGGCTAGTCATAAAAAGTGGCACATGCATTAAAAAATTACGTGTGCAAAATTTCATCAGTTTGGGGGCGCATCTTCTGCCCCGCAGGGGGGTCAAACTTTCAATTTTTTGAAAAAGGGGGAAACTTCAATTTCCGTTTTAACATAATTTTTTTTATAATTTTTTTACTGGCTAGTTATAAATTGTAAGTGGGATGTACCCAGAACTTTCCTATGTAAAGGCATGTTCGAAGCTTAAGGTTTACTGCCCCCGCATCGACGACCAAAATGCTGAATTTTCACCAATTTGAAATGCTCTTTTGTCATTGCTCAATAAACAAACTTGTCGCAAAAGGGCGAGATGGTGTTAACGTTGTACGCTCATTTATGTTCTGTCCACTAACTTTGCAGGATGTTAGGAACTGACAAGCTATAAGACGTAGTCTTGCTTAAATTAAAAGCAATAGTAGCCTACGTTTGATCTGTTGCAGCTATAAAACGCAACCTATAATTTACTTCAGAATAAAAGCAATAGAGAGAGAGATGATTGTTTATTTGCCTTTCTAATACGAGTCGAGAAAAAGAAACACAATTACATACAAATCAAATTATAGCAATAGAAAGGTCTGGCAGCACCGAACAACCTTGCGGTTAACCAGTCAAGGTGCTGCCTGACATCAGACATCATACATTTGCAGCGTTAGATATTACAAGTTATACATTACCTAAATCAATAAACAGCATGATTGAACAGTAGCTTCGAAATCGAAATGAAACAATATAATCTGCAGGTTCCGTAAATGGAATGTACTGTACAGTTCTACGTGAATTGTTATCATGATTTGTTTACACAAATTTGTCATTTACAAACCATTAAAGGTTCACTTGATATGTTACTACAGAACCACATACAAGAGTAAACTTTGTTTGACAGCAATGTAACGATAAAAAAGAACTTGTGTAACGAAATTGTGTCAAAAATACAACAAACAACAAGGTCTTTTAGCCAGTTCCCCAGATTTATTGCTCCAATTTAGTTCTGGCTGAAGTCTAATGAATCATAAAATCTTGTTTCGACTGGAACCTAGGAATTTTTTTTCCTTGATTGTAATATTGCTTTAATGTCGGCTACCCATCTCTTTCAACACTGTCCACCACATGTGATGAGCATCTGTTGTGTGTGGCAGAGAAAACGTAGAAAACAACTGTTGAGAAGGCATCTTTGTTTTGATGTGCTCTTTTATCACATTGCTGTCAACACCACGCATCGCTGGGGGTTACGTAACTGGAATATTTTGCCAGTCTATCATCTCAAAGTAACGTTCGGAACTGAACTGCAATATTGACAGGGTGAATTTTTGCTGACGAGTGCTGTGAGATGATAATATTCTTGAATTGAAAATTCTTCTCCATCCTAGTTCCCTTACATATACTCTTTGGTATGTATAACATATGATTGCAATCAAAATGTTTTCGGGACGGGCATAAAACGCATCCTCTATATTACTTTGTTGAGGATATTGCGAGCTTTATTCGATAGCTTCTGAGCAGAGTGTAGAATTTTAAAGAAATGTTTTTGGCCATTAGTGAAATTGCTTTCCTTTATAATGGCAAACCATACTGGAATATCTTCTTCTTCTGTCTCGATTTGTTGTCATTCGCTTGATTGCAAGAATCAATTACCAGGGCTCACCACTAGGAGGTTGACAACTTGAGCCCCCTGGAATATAAACATTCATGATATAGTCCACACGTTCCACCAATACAGCTGACGCGTTAGATGCAACATATAAACGTAGAATTCTATTGGCTGTGTTCAACCATCTTGAGTGGTTCATCATACCTGGACTCCTATATGCAAAATGAATTGATATATCTCCACTTTTCACTGCTCTGTGCATGTGTAGAAGATATTTTTGATCAGTGCTGAGGTCATTTTCATCAATTTCAATCTCTGGTGCCGGAACTGCTTTATATTTTACAACATTTAGTTGTGGGACAGTGGCTGGCTGCTTTATAATGAGCCCAGCGAAGCTATCAGGTCTGCTAGTATTGCCATATCTTTTATTAACCATTGAAGTGGCTTTTGGAAATGATCTTCCAGGAGCTTTATCACGACGCCTCTTTGACCTGTGTTTATTGCAGTTCCATCGCATCCAATTGCCATTACATTATCGTAGCTAATTTTATTGGATCCAAGATATTCAAGAATCCCGGTAGCTATTGACACATTAGATCAGTTGGCTGCAGTAAAATGACCAATGAAATGATAACTTGGCTCCTCAAGTGAAGTAGTATGTTCTTCAACTGCGAAATGTTTTCGAAGTCGCCCAGCAATTTCATTTTGTTTAATTTTTTCATGGTTTAACCCTTTCGCTGCTATAGGTATGTCTAGTTCCTCTGCTAAGCCCTTTTTTAGGAAAAAATATGCATTTTCAAATGAATGTGCAAAAAGTACTACAAGAGCTTTTTTGAAAATTTTTTTTGTGTATTCGATTTTAAAAAAGGTTGGACTAATAAAAACAGGCAAAATTTTAGAGTTTTGCGCAGTTAGATTGTCACGTGACGTCATGGCAGCCATTTTTGATTTTTTCATTTTTGTGAAATTGTGAAGAAAACGTTTTTTTTTTGTAATGAAATGTAGTTAAAAAGTCTTTTTTCTTACTAAATATGGATAAAGATACACAAAACGAAAAAAATCAATTACTGAATAACATTTAAAAAATGAAACTGGTAAAAAAAGTAATAAATTAAAAAAAAAAAAATTTAGAAAAAAATATGCATTTCATAATGAATGTGAAAAAAATAAGCTCTTATTAGAGCTTTTTGAAATTTTTTTTTGTGTTTTAGATTTAAAAAAAGGTTGAACTAATAAAAAAAAGGAAAATTTTAAAATTTTACACAGATAGATTGTCACGTGACTTCGTGGCAGCCATTTTAGGTGCTTCAATTTTTAGAAAATCTGTAAAAAAAAGTTTTTTTCTAGTAAAATGTTATTGGAATGTCTTGTTGTTTACTGAAAATGGATAAAAATACAAAAAACGGACAAAAAGAACCATAGAATACCATGTAAAAAATGAAAGATAGCCTACATTGAAAAATAGTTATAGTTTGTAGGCTACATAGTGATTGTAGTCTTCTATCACATAGGCTAATGCTTTTCAATAAATGTTTTTGCTTTCTTTCACAGTACAAACTTCAGGCTGTTGAGTTTGGTGAGAGCAAAATTTAGACATTTACTCGTAGGCTATACGTCTGATGAATCTCTATTTTTTTCATCAGGTGCAGCCAGGCCCGGATTTAGGGAGGGGCAGAGGGTGTAGGTGCCCCGGGCCCCCCTTTTGAAGGGACCCCCGACGTAGAAAAAATGTAATTTTGTGTTATTATTTTTTTTTCGGTATTTGAAGTTTCTGCAAAATGCTGTGCAGTGCTGGATTACTGCTACTGTACACGTAGAGGTGGTTTTTCGCGCCGACGAAGCTAAAAAAAATTTTGCACGGGGCCCCCCCAATCTAAAAGTGCCCCCGGCTCCCCATCAGCTAAAGCCGGCCCTGGGTGCAGCTACAGAATAATCCAATTTTATGTGGTAAACCCTAAAACAATCTTTATCTGCATGCAGGCCTGGCTGGCTTGGACAGTCAGGGCAAACTTGAGCGGACCATAAATGGAATTCTGAATGGAAGTCAAGCGCCACCAGACTCTATTCGTTCAGCCCCGACGCCGACACACGCTCCATCGGCCTAAGGCTACCAAGACAGGCACGGGTGCGCCTCAACCGTCTTTGTACGGGCGTCGGGCTTTTCCGCTCAACCATGCACCAACGGGGAATGACCTCTTCCTCCTCCTGTGACTGTGGTGCCGAGGAAAAAACCGCAGACCACATCATCAATGACTGTTCCGTCTTCAAGCCATCTAATGGAGTGGAAGGTCTGCGTGTCATGGATGATGAAACCAAAGACTGGCTGCTCTCTAGTAGCCTTCCAGTGTAGTCCGGGAACATCGTAAATCTGGGGTGGAAAAAGAATAGACCCTCGGCCCCAGAGGCTCACACGACGACCACCCTCTTCATCATAATCAGGAGACACATCCATGGATCTATCGTCAAGATGTAAATCATAAAAATCATTCAAATTACATTCCCAATCACTCCCCGGGCTGTCATTGACAACATGCGGAAACGAAACTTCTCTATCAGCAATATCAAAATTGTCCTCGCTGTCTGTGTCAGCAAAAATCTGACCTACCGCTTCCTCCGTATTGAATCCACTACCTCGCACATTGCTCCCCGACATTTTAAAGTTTGACGTTTTTAAACAGCTACAAATAACTTCTAGTGCATAGAAACAAGCCAAGCTGGCGCGTGCAAGTCAATAACTAGCTTTAACAAGGTTTTAACTGACTACCCGGTATTACCGGTACACTATTACCCGGTACACGCATTTCACCGACATGTTGCTATACCCGGTAACACCGGGTACACGCACTGAAAGGGTTAATCTTTTCGACCATCTAAATATATGTTTTGCAAATTTATGCACATGATAGGCCTACTTTCCATTTGAGTTATAAACCTCAACTTTTTTCTCGCTCTTCTCACTTTGCTTTTATCTATATGAGTGATTGAGATTCGCTATCCTTTACAACTCCCTCATCTTGTAGAAATGATGAAGCAATAAGTGATGCAAACCTATCTGAAATACCAGTACGATCGCATGTTTCAGCAAATATTACTAAACTGGAAGTAACCTTGCTTTTTCTGGGGTTTTCCGAGGCAAAACTGGGTTGATAATCAAACTTTTCGCAGCGTTCTTTATTGGATGACAAAGTTTCTGAGCTTGAATAAGAAGTTAAAGGTGTTTTAGCCAAAGCGCTACTTGTGCCTGCTCCTAGGTCTTCACGTAAAGAACGGAATTGTTCTGATCTTCTCGGAAAACGTTTAAAATTAGATTTTGTGGCCGATTTATCATGTTTATCAATCACCATGCGAGTTGTTCTTTGATCAAGAAGGAACTGTTGTTCTGTAACAGGGACACGATTTTCCTGCGGGCAAGTACATTGCAGAAAATTGGAACACTTAGGCTACAACAACCGATTTCAAATATTTTTGCTTTGCAGATTCTTTCATTTGGACTAAATTTTGTTGAAATTTAGGCCCACCTCTAGAATTTGACTTCAAAAGGTTATTCTTTTTTTTTGTAACTCTTTATCATAAATATGTACTGATGTTCGTACCTCATTCGTATCATCCTGCAAAGTTAATGGACAGAACATAAATGAGCGTACAGCGTTAATACCATCTCGCCCTTTTGCGACAAGTTTGTTTATTGAGCAATGACAAAAGAGCATCTCAAATTGGTGAAAATTCAGCATTTTGGTCGTCGATGCGGGGGGAGTAAACCTTAAGCTTCGAACATGCCTTTACATAGGAAATTTCTGGGTACATCCCACTTACAATTTATAACTAGCCAGTAGAAAAATTATAAAAAAAAATTATGTTAAAACGGAAATTGAAATTTCCCCCTTTTTTTTCAAAAATTGAAAGTTTGACCCCCCCTGCGGGGGCAGAAGATGCACCCCAAAACTGATGAAACTTTGCACAGGTAATTGTTTCATGCATGTGCCACTTTTTATGACTAGCCGTCTTTAAATTTTGAAAAAAAGTCAAAAACGGCCCACCCTACTATATATGTGATGTAGTTATTAGGCATGACCTCAACTGTCAGCATAGTGCTCTAAGAGCAAAAAACGTAGACTATAAGATTTTTTAGCTTCAAACCGCAGCGTTCTTCAACATTTTGCCACCTCGAAACCCTGATTAACTTTCGCGTCTGTCGCGGAATTCCCACTAACAAACATAATCACGAAATAACTTTGTTACCAATAACGTTTTTGTTGATAGCAAAACAATAACCAGTGACGCCATAACTCCCAATGTTTCTTTTTCGGCCATTGACACGGTAAGCTAAAAGTTTGGAATGACGCATCAATATCTTGAAGCAAGAAACCAATTCTCCTAAAAAACAAAAAACCCTTGCGGAGCCCTTTAAACCTCGTTCCATGTTCCGCGGAATTCCAGGCTTCCGCAAAATGCCTGTTTAAGAGCACAGCTTAAAACGAAAAAGAGTAATATGAAACGACTACTTGAGGTACCATTATACCATCTAGTTCTATAGCAAGCGTGTGGGTAACAAATAATTGTAGCGTAGGCCGTATACATTGACAATCACTTTAAATTTAATTGCTCATTGTTCAAAACCTTTCCAAGTTTCTGACACAATACAAATTACAAGTAGACAAAAAATTATTAGCTGCGTCGAGTAAAATTGGGACAAACTTGCGTTTGATCGTTGTTTTGGATGTCTGCCATAATTTTATCCATTTTAGTTTTTGAGGTCCTTCGGAATACTTTGGAGCATTTTTCTTTGATTTTGATTTCTTTCTATATATTTCTGTGACAAGAATTGTCATATACGTGGTTGTGTTTGTGCCTGCTAATGTTGTGGGATCTTTGGAAAATACGGTTGGTTCTATTTCTTTCAGGTCGTTTGTGCTCAGAAGTGATGGCTCAATGTAATATTTAGGTTCGTGGAATGCATCTTCTTCCAAGCTTTTATCATACAACTTATCATTTTTGCGAAAAGCTCTGGCAATTGGCAGTCAAGTGTAATAAACTCTTCCAAGGATCTTCTGTGCTCCTCTGTGTCCCTAATCACCGAATTTTGCTGATTGATCTCATCTGAAGCAAAGACAATTGGAAGCCCATTTGAATCTTTTTCTTCATCTATAAATTTTCGAATGAAGAAAAAATAACATCTCTCCAACTCCATATGCGCCTGCAACAAGAGTTTCCTTTACTTCCTTCAATAGAGAATCTATTTATCAGTGAATCAATCAGATTAAAAATGAATTATGTGAAGTACCTTTAGCACACACACTTGCAGAAACTCTGAAACTGCACACACAAAGATAGGTTCATAATTATAAGTAATGTCAATTTATGCTAAAAAATAAATGAGGCTGTTCACCAGATATTTAGTTAAATAACATGAAATACGTTCTTCTGGTGCAAACTAAGCTGAACTACCACAATATGTATAATAATGACAATCTGCCTTTATTCCAACGATCCATCAATCAGACACGACTGACTTCTTCAGGATGGAAGGGCCGCTTATGACGGAACATAACATGCTCGTCACTTGACTAAAAACCGAAAACAAAGAATCAAAGAACACAAAGAACTAAAGAATAACTAACAGTCACTATTATTTGATGTAGTAAGCAAGTAGTGGGGGATTGTGACAGAGTGTGGCCGTGGGCCACATTATCATGTAAAGACCGGAAACTGTCTGTGGGCCGCTCAAAATCCCGTCGCGGGCCGGGTCTGGCCCGCGGGCCGTATGTTGCCCGTCCCTGGACTAGACCCATTGAGAAATTTCAAAAGATGTGGATAGGTTGCCTGAAATAAGCAAAATGCCTGGTGGTAAGTGATGCTTCTTAATGCTCCCACACTTCTCAAAATTATGCCAAATATCGAAAAGTTAATTTTCACTTGAGAGCTATCAGAAGGCATTGGATCAAAGTGTTTTCAGTTAAATTAAAGGGTTTAACCGTCAGGATCACGACTTAAAAGATCAAAAATGGGTGACTTTGGCAAAAATGGAAATGTTTAAGCTTCTTGAGGCAGGGTATCCCATTATCTGAGAGCAAAATAGTTGTTATGTTCTGATTTCTCATGGTCAAAATCATGAAAAACAATGCGAGAAGCTAAACAATTGAAAATTTCTGATTTTTGAACTGGTCTACTGTGCATGGACATTTACCAGATGAAAAAATTAGGTAACATTGTCCGTTCAGACACCATTCATACTTTTAGTATCAGAGCAAGAATGAACCTAGGTATTGATCTATGCGGGTGTGATGTTGGGCCACGTTTCTGGGCTTCATATCTTATTTGCATGATTTTTAAAACGTAACGAAGCCACTTATGCACGCTTTAATAAAGAATACAAATGGTGTATTTCAAGTGAAGTAGCCTAACTCACACTTAGCCCATATCATAATGGTTACGAAAACAGGAAATAAGCACGTGGTATTAGTGTTTACTACTTAAAAAACGCTTTGTTTATTAAACAAAAACAAACGAAACAAAGTTTGTTTTGTACAGACCAAAATTTTTTTCGGCAGCACAAGGATTTAAAATCGATCTTGCATTATATTCTTCCAAAGTCTAGGCCTAAGCTACAGCTTTGATGCAATGTACCTGCATCGCACCTTTCTTGCCATATAACCTGGAAAGATAGAAATTCACGAAAAACAATTACGCATCATTTAATCAGATTGACATAAAACAAACATTTTTTAAACATTACAAACTATCTTCTTCTTCTTGCCTCTGCAGACAGAAGTAGCACGGCAAAGAGCAAAGCGAACACAACCAACTTATTCATTGTTGGTAGTTTTGTATTTAACTTAATGACAATATTCGACTTGCCACGAGCTAGGCGTATATACTGTAGTTAGAAGCGAGATGTTTGAGGCAAAACTAATTGGTCTGTTCATATCATAAACTTTGATATCTCGCTCAAAAGCAAATCAACAACTGAATGGACATTGGTTGATCAAGAAAAAGAGAACTTATTACAGATAGTTGAAATCATCCACCCCGTTAGCTCAGTGGTTATGCGCACGGCTCAAGACCACGCGGCGCTGGTTCGACTCTCGGAGTGTACGTTTGAGCAACGCATTTCAGGACTGCTCTCCATTCAGCAGCACTTAGTGGATGGAATAATTCCCCGGCAAGATCACTTCAACAATAGAAAAACTTCACTCTGCCAATCTCGGTAACCGGCCCTGAGTCAAGAGCCTCTACAAGTATGCAAAACTACCAGGAATAACCTATCAAGGCTTTGTCAGTCGGAGGATAAAGATTCAAAACCAACCAACCAAATGCTAACATTGGTCAGTTACTTTGGTTTTACAGTGGTTTGCATCAAATCTTCAGAAAATCCTTAAATCAACCAAACCCACAAAACTAAGCAGAATTTACTTAGGATCCAACAATAGCATCGATGCCAAATAGACTCAATAAAATCAGAGCAACAAAACGATTGACAATCAACTAATTTTCAATGATCCTTTATGAAGTTACCACCTATACTTCTTCTTCACCCATTGCATCGTAGTAAAAATCAAGAGCTATGTCAAAAATCGCGCGCTGAATCCACTTGATTTGTGCGAATACCGCGGCGTTTAGCTCAATCCTGTGTCTCGCTTAGAAATCTAGGAAATTTAGTTTTAGGAGTTGTGACTTGTGAGCAATGAATTTTTGGAAGAATGCCTAATCGCATTCTTACTAGGGCTTCATGGACATGTATATTTGGCGTTATGTTATATTGTATGGAACCAGCTCAGTGGCCGAGTGGTTTCGCCTTCGGCTCTGGTGCTGGTAGATCTGAGATCGATTCCAGGTCGGGTCAAACCGAAGACTTTAATAACGGTACCGATTGTGTTCTATCCTGCATAGCGCAGTGAGAATGAGTCGGGTGATAATGTGATAACATCGTAAACCTGATATAAATTAAAAATGAGCCCTGTCGCTAAAAGACCTTAGCTGTAATTGTAGAGCGACAATAAATAAAACCATAACATTATTATTATTATATTGTATGGTTGTGTACAGCGCTGGCAATACTTACAGTAGCGCTTTCCCAATCAAGACTAAGATCCTTCTTAAGCAACTATAACCATGATTCTTAACTCACTTTTGTTACTTAGTCTGACTTAGCGGTATTCAGTTTTACTCAGTATAACTCAGATAAATTCTTTGCCTCTGAAGTCAAACAAACCATGTAGAACGACAGCGTATTGTACTGAGTTCTGGTGGTGGAATCGTTAGTTGTTCTGGTGTTTTCATTTGGTGTTCTTGTTGGATTCTGTCGTTCAGCGCTACTCAGTTAAAACAAGTCAATGAACAAATCAATAGTGAATACCTCGTGTCCCGGTCACTCCTCGGCATTCAATCATGCCCAGGAGTGTCGCCATCCTACTGACGGCTGTGTATTAGGGTGGAGTGAAAAAATGTTTTTCTTTCAAATCAAAAAGTCTAGTTTACCAAAATTCGGAGTTGACCCCAAAAACACCTTCAAACACAATTTTGGGTCGGTGTCCCCCAGGGGGTGCAGGCACACCCCCCTAAAGTTCGAAAAACCCCAATTTTATAAAAAAAAAATAATATCTCATTAACCACAGACGATAGAAAGTCGGTTGATGGCTCAAAATCATCAGAAGGTACAAGTTTATATTACCTTTAAGAGAAGTATTTTTACTAAAAGCACTGCAAAGTGGTCATTTTTGCAATAATGTAATTTTAGTCGTAAATGTACGTCAAATTTGGTCGATTTTTGTATATTCAGTTGATATTTTATGCTTAGTACGGTGTAAATGCATACAGTGGCGCTTGGCTACAAAACCGCATTGTTAATGACGGATAGAGCAGATGCTGCTATTGCTACTGCCACTCTCAAAGCATTTGGTATAGTAACTGACATTGATAAATCACAAGTTATTGACCAAAGTAAAGGAGAGAAGAAATTCAGAAGGAAGAAGAATTGCAGTTCGATATTGTGGATGGACTTTATGTTGATGGGCGAAAGGACCATTACAAATGTGAAACAAGGGAGCAACTATCATCGAACCAGAATCATTGAAGAGCACTAGCCTATGTAGTTGTCGGTGAACCCTTTGAATTTTACATCACGCATATCACACCAGAAAATGGAACTGGTCAACAAATTGCTCAAGCCGTGTATGGTGCAATTGAAGGCACAGCAATGGAAAGCAAGCTAAACATCATTGGGACAGACGGAACAGCAACTAAGTTATGACAGGGAAAAAATCTGGTTTCATTACTCTCCTTGAAAAAAAGCTTAGGCGTCCATTGCAATGGATGGTGTGCTTGCTGCATCTCAATGAGCTCCCTCTAATCTAAGGCATATATTTCAAGAATTAGATGGTTCAACAAGTAGTCCAGAATCGTTTTCTGGAACAATTGGCAAGCAATTGAATGGAAAAGTGTCACTGTCAGCTTGGGCTGTGGCGAATTTTCTGCCTATCTTAAATGACGAATTTCCTATTCTTCCTGATGAAGTAATTGAAAGTCTCAGCAGTGATCAGTATTATGCTATGCAAATGTGTCAAGCTGTTATGACAGGCGTAGTTACACAGGATTTGAAATAACTTGAAGTTGGTGGATTATGCCATTCCCGTCGGTTGACCTTAGAATGTCGAATCCTACGTTATTACGTTTCAAAGAAGAGGCCTTCAAAGAATTCGCGCACTTTGACTGAATACCTTGTTCGAGTCTATTTTCCCTGTTGGTTCCGCATCAAATATCATCATGGAATTACAGACGGGTCCAAAATTTTTTTCTTTATGCTAAATGCCATTTCTCATTTTCCAAATGTACTGGTAAACAACGTAGGACTTAAAGTTTTGCAAAACAATGCTTTTTTTGCCCATCATGAATACATAATTTTGGCAATGCTGGGAGATGATGACCGAAGCGTTCGTATCACTGCAATAAACAAAATTCTTCAAAGCAGAAGTCAAAGCATCCATCAAGAAAGTGGTTCTGCTAAGATACGAATGTTCATTCTTCCGAAGTTAGATACGGGAGCCAAAGCCTATTACGATATGTCAAGTTTAGACCTTTCCGATTTTCACGAGCCGCCTGCAGTCAGGAACATGACGAATGAAGCTGTGCAACAAATTATGACAGATAAACTTGAGCTAAACCATCCCTGCCATAACCAGGCAGTGGAAAGACATGTGCACTTGGTAACTGAAGCTGCTGCAAGCGTTGAAGGTTTTCACAGACGAGATGGCATGATCAGACAAAAAATTAAGTCTCGTATGCTAATGCCGTGCTTCAATACCAAAAATCAATTTAATGTCTGATGAACAATTTGCTGAAATTTGATTTATGATAAACTTGAACTTGGTCGTATAACTTACACGTAATTGAACATTTTTACATCAGCTCACTTCTGGGTTTTTTTTTTCGGTCATTTATCGGTCATTGACCGATTTTTTAGCAAAATGTCCGAAAAAAATAAAGTCAATTCGGTCAAAATGTCCGAAAAAATACGTACGCGCTCAAATCGATTTCAGTGATTGCAAAGAAGCTTCTTGCGCCACTGTACGATTTCTTGTCAATCGGAAATACAAGACGTAGACTTAGTGTTTAAACGTTGATCCAATGTCTTATTATATGTGATAACGCAAATACAGAAGTCAGTCTTCGAAATTAGCGTGGGCAATCGGCACTTGCCGAGGTGATTGCTGAGGCCACAGGAGCGCTTGTAAGGACCAAAAGATTACAAAAACAAAATAATTTTCTTGGACTACACCAGACTCTTACTATTGCTGGATGTTTTATTTGGGTTACTTCCTACTTCGCCGGCGCTTAGACACGTGCCCAGCTGAGAGAATTGAATCTTTCATAAAAATATCATCCTATTTGCATTGATTCAACGATGGTAGACGTCAAATTAGTCTAAGCATCTACTCCTTATCGCGCCTCGCGACTTTGTGTTGCTCGCAGTATCTCAATTGTGCCGAAATTATGTTAGTGTAAACGTAAATCGAGGCAATCTTTTCGCAGGATGCTATTAATTTGTTACTGGTACCTGGTTGAGCAATTAACGTTACTTTATGATAATTCAACGCCACTAGATGTCGAATTAATGTAAAACAAACGTAAATTTCTTATTGGGTACTGTTGTTACGCAATATAACCCGCCGGGAAAATTAAATCGATTTGTGTTGCCTCGAACATTGAATCAACCCAAAATTAACTTACTTTTCCCCCGTCAGTTTATTAACGTTTATTACTTAACAGCGTGCGTATCGCGTTGCTCGCTTTATCGCTAGTTTTTGGTATTATTACATCACAATAAATCAAACAGTGCGGTCGTGATAGACTACTCTAGTATATATTTTGCTTTTTGCTTTACACGTTTTGGTACAATTTTTTCGTAATAAACGTTCACATGCAATTGCCGAGGCAATTTCAACTTTTGCCGTTTGACCTTGACAATGTTTTTGCAAAAATAAAAATATGTTAATTTCGAAGACTGAAAGTAACGTTTGTCTGTTCTAACTTTTCTCAGATAAAACACGACAACGTTTCTCAGCGAAACTTAATGTTGTAGCTAGTCAGGAAGTGTAGCTAACTGCTCTTGGCTGATGCTGAGCTGCGTCGGAGTCTGCCTCGCTTTCTGACCTAGTCTTATTCTGAAACGATCCCTGTTCCATATCTAGAAAGCTAAAACCTCAATTGCTAAGGTAACAGGGATCAGTTGTCAGTAGATGTTACAGAAAATATATTTCGCACTTATTCAGTGCATCGTCAGTTCTGATCTACATCAATTAGTTATGATGAATTAGTTATGATGACATCAGAACTGACAATGCACTGAATAAGTGCGAAGTATATTTGCTGTAACATCTACTGACAACTGATCCCTGTTACCTTAGCAATTGAGGTTTTAGCTAGTCAGGAAGTGCAAATTTTCGTTTGTATCAGCTACTTCAAAGGAAATATTTTCATCAGAAAAAATGACCGAAACAAATAAAAAATGACCGAATTTTTTCAAGTCATTTCGGACAAATGACCGAAAAGTCTCAGCGAAAAAAAAACCCAAAGTGCATTTCTTACAGCAGTTTTCTTTGCTAAAAAAATTGTAAAGTAAGTATTTGCCCAAAGTAGATTAAAGTAGAAGTTTGCCCAACGTATTTTTTTCAATAAACAAACATAACTCAGCAACAACACTGCATTTAACATTATAAAACAAAAAACAAAAGCGAACGTTTTCGTATGAACATTTACTGTATGACTAGCCGAAAACGTTCGCTTTTGTTTTATAACGTTAAATGTAGTGTTGTTGCTGAGTTATGTTTGTTTATGGTTCAAAGGAGCTACCTCTCTACCCAAATTGTATTTTTTTCAGCTTTAGAAAAATTTTGCCCATACTTTTTCTTCAACACACGAATTTTTTAAGTAATATGCCAAAATTTCACATAAATCTATCTTCACATTTTTCAAATCAAGGAAAAATTTGCTCAAATAATTTCTCAACTTTGCACCTTAGAGCGAACACTGCATTACAGTTACCATTTTATGATATTCATATTGTTAAATGACAATGAATCTGCTTGATTTTTCACTTCTATGACACATACTAAGCACAAAGATTAACTTAATTTACAAAATCGACCAAATTTGACGTACATTTACGACTAAAATTACATTATTACAAAAATGACCACTTTGTAGTGCTTTTAGTAAAAACACTTCTCTTAAAAGTGATATAAACTTGTACCTTCTGATGATTTTGAGCCATCAACCGACTTTCTATCGTCTGTGGTTAATGAGATATTAATTTTTTTTTTATAAAATTGGGGTTTTTCGAACTTTAGGGGGGTGTGCCTGCACCCCCTGGGGGACACCGACCCAAAATTGTGTTTGAAGGTGTTTTTGGGGTCAACTCCGAATTTTGGTAAACTAGACTTTTTGATTTGAAAGAAAAAATTTTTTTCACTCCACCCTACTGTGTATGGGCGGGAATGCTAATCAGCAGCGTCCACTACAAGCCACTTTTGTCGACTTGTGTCGTACATACAAGGACTTTTTCAAGAGTAATCAAAAAGTGCAATATTAATTACACAATTGGAAGGAAGCTGCAGAGGATAGGTCGGATTAGAGATCTGCGCTGAAGAAGATGTTGCAACGCTTGAAAGGTTAAAAGGAAAAACACTACAAAAAAAAGAACATCAATAACACCCACAACAGGCTCTCCCGTAAGATCTTAAATATCTCAAATGTAACCGAACTTTTAAAGCTAAGATTGGATTCCTTAGCCATTTAAAAACTCATTGTTAGCGTTTTCATTACAAAATCCATCATCCTTGAAGACGAGGGACAGCCATCATGGCCATCACAACATTAGCAATATGTTTTGTCGTAACCGAAACTGCTCTAAATTCTTGACCAAAATTTATAAAGCATCGCTTATATATTAATCTTCTAGTTCAGTGATTTTCAACTTTTCTTTTTTCAACCTTTCTAATCCATGCACTCTTGCAAATTAAGATTGGCGTAACAATTAACAAGCTTTTTGGCCGTGCTGGTATTTGTAAGTTTTGATCATTCGACAGTCTCCCTACTATAAATTGAAAATTAAAAATCTCTAAATTAACCCCACAAAAAACTAATAGCAGCAATTGCAACGACGGAAGATGAAAAAAACTCTCATCACAGTCTCGCAGCACCAAAGCGCCGTTTTGAAAAATGATATAAACTTCATCGTAGTTTCTTGCAAAATTCCCGCCGTAGATTTTATATGCAGCGCATATTATAGAATGAATAGTTGATAGACCATCCCAACTATGCAGAAGGGGGTCTAGAAAAAGTTGAGAAAGGACCAGGGCTTTAACAAAGTAAAATTTATAACATAAATGAACAATGCAATGTAAAACTTAATGTCCAAATAAATAAATCGAAAGAAAGTGTGGTGGGGGCTTGCTCTCCAGAAAATTTGGACAAATTAGTTACAATCTTGCTTGGGTCACTTTTTAGGCATTTTTAGAAGCAGTATTTTCTTTATCGAGACTTTGTGTGCAGCCAAATTCATCAAATTAAAATTGGATTAGGATAGACGTTTTGTTTAGCATTTACGTTATAGCCGACTTAATACAACATGTGCTTTACTGAAAAAAAGTGTCTTTTTATCAATCCGATAAACAAGAATTTTCGCGATATCTTCAACTTTTCTAGACACACTTTGTGAATGACATGATTTTATTTTCTGTAAACACAAATTGTACAATAGTACTTTTGAAGTTTTCGTAAAAAAAATTTCGAGCAGTTTTATTAGCATAATTAGCATAATATTACCATATACATTTTGCAATATATATTAATTATCAACATAATTATATATATTGCAAAGTGCGCAAAATAGTTTCCATGTTCTGAATCTTCTTTTCCAATGTCATTCCAATTCCTGAAAAAAAAAAAACATAGATTGTCGTTAATTTTTATACTAAAGATATGTTGTTTTTTTCCAAAAAACCATTGGTCTGCAATTGGACTTGCTGTGTAGCTGAGAGGTGAGTGTTCTGCACGACACTTGACGACATCGGATGGAATAATTTGCAAACCACAAAAATTCGATCAATCTCACTAATAAAGTTTGTATTAATACAACAAAGCATCAACAAGTCTGTGAAGTTGCTTGTAGGATGAAGTTTTTCAAGAAGCTTTTTCGTCTGATGTTAAATATTTCAAGAACCCATTTTGTTAACTAAGAGACTAAATCTGAACTTAACTTTTTCCTTTCATATTATTGAGGTGAAAGACCAATGTTACATCATTGTGACGTAGTTACTATGCATGCTTTTGTGACCACAGAAATTTTTTTTATGACATCGCAGCATTTTATCAACATTTATTAAGTTTATTGCTTGTTGGATCTAAAGTTTCTAACTGTACAGTTGATAAACTTGTTAGAGGCTTTCACTAACATTGCTCGAACTTTAAAGCCACGTTAGACTTTATGGGAAGAAAGGGGCGTTCTTCCTGGCTATCAGCACAAGGCTAACAGCAACGGAGTGGTAAAACGGTCGAATATCCTTTGTTCCAGACAATTGTTCACCTAATCAAACGTCATATAAAAACCGTTCAGGTCTACTGAATCTTAGCGTATTACGTCATGGAATTTTTCCTAAACATGAGCAGAGATTGCACCATCGTTCGTACGACTTGTGTCAAACCTGTTTAAACCTGTTTCAGTATCAAACCTGTTTAAACATGAAATATTGGTTCACCAGCTTTGAACACCTGTTTGAATTGCGTGACAATGTCTTTCATTATTGCGTCACAGTTACTGCGAACGTGAGTTTGAGATATTGCTATTTATTCTGGTCATTCGTAAAATGGTTGCTTGAGAGTTAGTCGCACATTTAACTGTTTGCTTAGTGCTTGCTAGCTGGACAAAAATTCCGTCTTTATCCAAGTAATCTGTTCTGTAGTGACAATTTTTAGTGGTGTACGCGTTGCACCCATTTTCGATAGCCGCGGGCTAATTTTACAGGAATACACTTTTTGAATAGACGTTTCGAAAGAGTGTTTCTTTTTCGGTCATTACATGCAGACGAACGGATCCGGGAATTTTATGTTACAATTTTCCCACGAAGAGATTATGGTTTACCGCTGTGACCATAAAAAATAAAGACGTGGCTTGTTAGCTGGTAGGCCAAGAAGCACTAGAAGCACATAAATAATAAAGACGAAGTTGTTGGTTGGTAGGCTACAGAAGCAAAAAAATAATAAAAGAAGATCTTGTTGGTTGGTAGTCTACAGAAGCAAAAGAAAATTAAAGACATTTCTTCTCGGTTTGGTACTGAAGAAAAATAACTTTGACATTCATTGGCAAGAAAGAAGATTAAAGACAATCGATCTGTGCTTGAAGATTCAAATCGAAGAATCCAAGCAAGTTTTGTGGACTTTTGGACTTCATATACTCGTACAGCTACGGTATCGTGCATTTAAATTCCTTTTTATATTTTTACGGTCTTTGCTGTTAAGTTTTTTATAACTACTGTAATAATTTTGTGTGTTTTTGTAACTTAATTTTTTAATTGGTAAATTTAGCCTCAACATTTAATATGTCTACACTCGGTGGCGACAGGGACTCGGCCGCCGTCGACTCGACTTAGTTTAAGCCTGATGATGTTCTTTGCGGTCGGGCAGGCCATTCTGGGGAGGGACCCAGTAACGATGAGGCTAAGTCAGTTCGAGAGGCCCGCCATCTTAGAAGGGATATTTTGACTCAAATTGGGGAACTTTCTGTAGCCCTAGGTTCTTTGAGTGATAAGCAGGAACTGTTAATTTTTCGATCTCACTTATCTACTTTGGAAAAGGATTTACGGCATTTCCAAGATCTTTTGAGTAAAATATTTAACTCTGCAATCTTGGCAGAACTTCGTGATAGGGTAGATCCCGAATTTAACTCGTTAAAGAATAACTTCGAACAAAAAGAAAGTGAGTTCTCAGATATGTTGGATGCTGACATACATCCTGAGGATAGCGCCTCAAATGTAAGCACTAGGATGTCTAGGAGTTTGTCTCGGATAGTGGCACAAATTAACTTACAGCTAAGACGAGAGGAGCTCCAGATACAAGCCGAGGCCGAAGCGAGAGCTGCTGAGGCCGCCGCGAGAGCTGAGGCCGAAGCGAGAGCTGCTGAGGCTGCCGCCAGAGCTGGGGCCGAAGCGAGAACTGCTGAGGCCGCCGCGAGAGCTGAGTCCATACGAGCTGAGGCTGCCGCGAGAGCTGAGACCGAAGCCAGAGCTGCTGAGTTCGCACTCAAAGACGCCCAGTTGAGGGCTGAACAACGTAAGGAGGTAGCTTTAGCTGAATATCGATCAGAGGTGGGCTCCCGGCGTAGCTCTAAGAAGGGTTCTTCTAGGCATTCCAGAAGTGAACATCAATCGCGGTTAAATTTATATAACCTTTTCCAGACACCTGTTCAATCTGTAAGTGGACCAGTGCAATCCACACGTTTTCAAGCTGTTTCAGGAGATCTTGGGGCCGCAGCTAAGGATCTTCCGAAGGATCCAAAGCCAAGGCCTGCGAATTTTAGCCGAACTCCTCCCCCAGAGCATACAGGTCACGGGGCCGCCATCCGAAATAATGTTATGCCCCCTTCACAGTTTTCTGCGCCGCTAGGTTTTGATCGCCCATCTACACGTAATTTGGGTGGTTGTGAGAGGCGTATCGCGTCTCCTGATTTTAACTTGTGTAAGGAGCGTGATCGGGCTGTGCATGTGACTGAGCCCCCTCAGCCCCTTAAGGGATATAGCTTGTCTTCTCCCGCTAAATCGAGTTCTCAACAGCAGGATTGCTTTTTTGAATACCAAAATAGTAGGACGTTTTTTGATAAGGCGGCCTTGATTGGTTACGATGGTAATAATATGCCATTTATCTTCTTTAAAAATCGTGTTACGGCCTTAATGGCAGCTTCGCCCTTTAAAGGAACTCGTTTGACTTTGTTACAAGCAGCTTGTGTTAGGACAGCTGCGCAAACGATTACTAATTTGGTTTCTGACACTCCTGGCTTGTCAGAGGAAGACAGGATAGAAATGTCGTTGGCTCGCTTGTCTCAACGTTTTGGAGTTCGTGGAGGTCTTTTTGCAGAACCAGAAATTAGAAAGTATCGCTATGGTAGCAAATTGACTTCGATCTCTTCCAGTGATTTGAAAGAGTTTAAAGATGAATTGTCGCAGTATTTGCTTTACGCGCAAGCTTATGGTCAGCGTGATAAATTAGAAGGACGTTTTGTTTTGGATTTGGATAAGCGACTCCCGTTTGACGCTAAGCAGCGTTATCTTGACTTTTTAGGTGATCAGTATGGTGGTACTGATGAGCCTACTTTTCGGAGTTTGTTTGATTTTGTAGTACGGGAGGAAACGCGCAAGTCGACTGATTTTAGCATTATGCTAATGGGCGATTCTGGTGAGTCGCAGCATTTTAAAAAGTTTGGCAAAGGAAAATTGCCTTCATGTCCGGTTAGGCAGACGTCGGTAAAACCCCATGATAATGTGATTTCAGGGAGTTCGCAGTACTCGACTGCTGTTGGCGCACCGCGCGGTGGTGAAGCCAGACGTAAAAACCTACCGGCATGCATTTGTTGTTCGTCACGTGGTCATGTTGAATATCATTTTTTGTCTAATTGTAAAGAATTTTTGCGCTTGACACCTAAAGGTCGGAGAGATGTCATTGTGAAAGCTGGCAAATGCTTGAATTGTTTGCGCCAGCATATGGTTAGGGATTGCGTTCATGCAAACAACTGTCGTAAGTGTGTCCCTAACAACGATAGGAAACACTATTTTCTTCTGCATGATTTTTATGTGACGTCACGTGATTCTCTGGATTCGATTGGCAAAGATGATGCTCGTGCCAGAGTTCCTGTGCGTAATGTTAAGATTGGAAATGTTAAAGCAGCTTTTAACCGCGTTACTGCTGCTCGTGTTTTGAATCCAATAACTGGCAAATCGAAGTTGGTGTATTGTCAGCATGATCCTGGTTCGCAGTTGACGTTTGTTTCGAGTGATTTGGTGTGCGAACTTGGTCTTAAACCGTACGATAAAGCGTCGTTTAAAATGGATACCCTGGCTGGTCAGAAAGCTACCTGTGCTGACCTTGTCAAACTCAACATCCAGTCGTTAGAGACAGATGAACTGTTTTGTGATATGACTTCGGCGGTTAACCCAGCTTGGGCTGATGATGTTAAAACTTTACCGCATAAGCAGGATTTAAGTGGTTTCCGTCATTTTCATGACGTGAATATGTTTCATTTGAATGATTGTAGTACTGTAGATGTACTGATTGGCAACGACAACGCTTATTTGATGTGGGCCAAAGAGGAGCGTGTTGGTGAAAATCGTAGTGAACCGCATGCTTTGCTCACTCCTCTCGGTTGGTTGGCTTGTGGTGGTAAGTCACCCTTAGATGAAACCTTTGCTAATGTGTGCAGAGTGCAGACGTCTTCAGAGTCGGATGTCATCTCTGGCTTTCAGCGTAAAATTGAGTCTCGTGATATGGAAATAGCAGACCTGAACAAAGTCATTCAGGATTTGACCTTGCAAAATGAAACCTGTGAATTGTCTCGCAATGACATTTTGGCTAGAGAACTTAATTGTTGAACCGAATATTGAGTTGAAAGATGGTCGATTTAAGATACTTGTACCGTTGAAGGAAGATATTGATTTACCTAACAATTTTGTGTTGGCGTCAGATAGAGCTGCTGCTTTAAGGAAGAAGGCTTTAAAACAACCTGAACTTTGTGATTTCCTTACTGACACCATGAAGGATCTTAAATCTAATGGCTATATTGAGCGTGCTGGTGAAGCAGAAAATGTAAAGGGATTTTAATGGTATTTACCATACTTTGTGACGTCACAATTAAAAAAGCGTATTGTTTACGATGGCAAGTCTGAATTTCGAGGAACTTGTGTTAATGATGAAATGTGTTTGGGTCCTGACTTGTTAAACCCTCTGGTAGATGTCTTGGCTAGATTTCGGCTTGGTAGATTTAGTCTCATGGCTGATGCGACTAAATGCTTCTTTCAAATAAAGTTACCTGAGTCGAAGAGGGATTTGTTTCGTATATTGTGGTTTGAAGATGATGACCTTGAAAGTGGTAGAATGGTACCCTTTCGTTTTTGTGTACACCCTTGGGGAATAAAGAGTAGCCCATATATTGCTTGCTTGGCTATAAATAAAATGATCGAGCAGAATCCCAGCGGTGCTGGTGAACTAACTCTCTGCAATATTACAAATAATATGTACATGGATGATTTTATATTTTCGGCTGATAGCTTAGAGGAAGCTCAGCAAATCACTCATGAATCAATTGCTTTGTTTGATAGCCGTGGGTTTAAACTTGTTAAGTGGAGTGCTAACAAGGAGGCTATGATTGTCTTGTCAAATTTGGATAATGAGATGCTTTCACCTTTGATTCGTGACATTGACTTTCAGACTGAAAATATGACTTTGCCATCAGCGAAGACATTGGGTTGTGTGTGGCAAACCGAGTCTGACGAGATGCGTATCGCATGTTCCTTAAAGCCCTTAGCTAAACACACGCGCAGAAGTATGCTCAGTCAGCTTGGACAAAATTTTGACCCGCTAGGCTTTGGAGCGCCATTTTTTCTAAAAGCACGCCTGATACTTCAGCAATTGGCAATAGATAAGTGTGATTGGGACACCGAGGTCCCTGATAGCTTTGTTAAAGAGTGGGAGTCGTGGCTTCGCTCTTTGGACCTGCTTAAGGATTTTTCGTTACCGAGATGGTATTTTGCAAACTCTGGTGTGTGCAGTCCGAATGATATTGTTTCATATCAATTGCATGGGTTTAGTGATGCTTCGAATCAAGCTTTCTCTTCTGTTGTTTACTTACGTAGACTGGTTAATGGAGTTCCTAGTGTGTCTTTCGTTTTGGGTAAATCTACCATTGTTGTAAAAAATCAGTTGTCTTGGCCAATAGCTAGGAAAGAGCTTGTTGCCGCTTTGAATACAGCAAGACTCGTGAAGCAGGCCTACGAGGCATTGAAGATGCCCGACTGCCTTAAGTATTTTTGGTGTGATTCTCGGACTGTGTTGCAGTGGGTTAAAAACCCTGATTTACGTTTGAATAAGTTTATCACGCGTCGAGTTGAGCATATTTTATTGTTGTCTGGAGCCCAGGATTGGCGTTTTTGCCCTACCGATATGAACCCAGCTGATGTTGGCACAAGGCCAAATCTTATTACAAAGAAAGAATTTCGAGAGTTGTGGTTGAATGGTTCTAGTCTTCTCTATCAATGTGAAGAAATTCCATCTGTAGAAAATGTTACTTCAGTACCTGTCCATAGCCTATATCTTCGTGACGAAGAGGAGTCGCTTGACGTTGGACAGGGTGGCCTTCACAGATTGATCGAGGCCGCACCTTCTTAGTAAGTTATGAAAAAGAGAATCGCTTATTTGGTTGCTTTTGTTGAATTTTTGTGCTGTAAAACGAGAAAGCGTAGCTTTGTGAAGCCAAAACTGGACGCCTCTTATCTTAATAGAGCCTTAGACTTAACTGTGAAGTTTGTTCAGAAAAGCGTGTATGGCGATGTGGTACATTTAATGACCAAACCATCGCCGGATGCCCTTGAGGAAGTGATAAAGCGGGGTAGTGTTGGCGCTTCACAACGTGAGAAGGAACGCTTGAAAGAATTGCGTTCACTTAAAAAGTACAGACCTTGTGTAGATGATGCTGGTGTAATCCGCATTGAAGGGCGCTTAAGTAATTCTCCCGATATTTCTCTAGAAGCAAAGCATCCGATTGTTTTGCCTTCAAAACACTCCTTCACTAGGCTTGCTGTACTGTCGCATCATAATCGAAATGCGCACTGTGGAGTACAGCACACTTTGTTGTCTACGGACAGAAGTTTTGGATCGCTAATGGTAATGCCTCCGTGAAGAGGTATCTTAATGATTGTGGTGTATGTGCGATTGAGAAAGCGCGGCCTATAAGGCAGCTCATGTCTGATTTACCCTTGTCTCGCACAACTGCCCATAGGAAACCCTTTTTTGATTGCGGCTTAGACTATCTTGGACCTTTAACCTTTGTTGAAGGTAGAAGTCACAAAAAAGCTTGGGGACTCTTGTTCACATGTATGGCATCTCGAGCTATTCATGTTGAGCTAGTTACGTCATTGTCGCTGAGTGATTTTTTACTTGCCTTTACAAGGTTTACAGATTTACGTGGGCAGGTTAATGCTATCTATTCCGATAATGGAAGTACCTTTCAGGCAGCATCTAAGAAGTTACCCGAGTTGATAGAATCAGCTGAATTTCACAACGCCCTGAGACAGAGAGAGATAAACTGGGAATTTATACCTCCGTATGCTCCGGCGCAAGGTGGCGCCTGGGAGGCAATGGTAAAACAATTTAAAATTGCATTTTTTTTCACATTTTGGACTCTTCAATTCGTAAGCCCAATTTTATTGAACTGCTTACGTACACAGGCAGTGCCGTTCGGATCGTGAACGAACGCCCTTTGGTACCTTTGAGTGACGACCCTAGGGATTTTACTGTCATCACCCCTGCCTCACTTTTGACCCCGTTCTTAGACCCATACTGTGCTGTTGGGCAACCACATGATCGTGACCAACTAAGAAGGGATTATCGGTTCAATTTATCACTTTCTCAGCAGTTTTGGAGTAAATGGATCGATTTTTACTTGCCAGGTCTTCAGGGCCGGAAAAAATGGCTAAAAATGGCCGAGAATTTGGAGCCTGGTCAACTTGTAGTGGTGGGTTCTCTCCAAGACATTGGTAAACGTGGGAAGTATCAACTTGGGAGGGTGCATGAGGTAGTTCCACAAATTAGGAAAGGGAAGCCTGTGGTTCGTAGAGCTAAAGTTGCCGTCTGCAACTATGATGAGAGTACGGGGAAAGTGAAAGTAGACTACGTGTTGAGGGATATTTCGTGCCTCGCCCCCGTAAAGAACACTTAAGTGTTAGGGTTTGAGCCTTGTTCTGTCTGCGGTGGCCGACCCTTGTCTGAGCCCGGAACAGTCGGTTATTATCGCAACCATTGTATATAGCGTCATTTTAGCGTGTACCTATGGTACCAATTTCATGTATCGTCGTGTATTATTCGTATTGCTGTTCATTCTTTGCATGCCCTTTGTATTTGCGTATTAACTTAAACGTAAGTGATTCAAACAATTTGTGTATCATGTGTTTTTATTCATTGGCTCACAATTGTCGTCAATTCTTTTTTAGTTATGCCATGTCAGACTGTCATAACTAGGGGCCGGTATGTTCCAGACAATTGTTCACCTAATCAAACGTCATATAAAAACCGTTCAGGTCTACTGAATCTTAGCGTATTACGTCATGGAATTTTTCCTAAACATGAGCAGAGATTGCACCATCGTTCGTACGACTTGTGTCAAACCTGTTGAAACCTGTTTAAACCTGTTTCAGTGTCAAACCTGTTTAAACATGAAATATTGGATCACCAGCTTTGAACACCTGTTTGAACTGCGTGACAATGTCTTTCACTATTGCGTCACAGTACTGTGAACGTGAGTTTGTGATATTGCTATCTATTCTGGTCATTCGTGAAATGGTTGCTTGAGAGTTAGTCGCACATTTAACTGTTTGCTTAGTGCTTGCTAGCTGGACAAAAATTCCGTCTTTATCTAAGTAGTTTGTTCTGTAGTGACAATTTTTAGTGGTGTACGGTGTTGCATTTCGATTTCGATAGCCGCGGGCTAATTTTACAGGAATACACTTTTTGAATAGAAGTTTCAGAAGAGTGTTTCTCTTTCGGTCATTACATGCAGACGAACGGATCCGGGAATTTTATGTTACAATTTTCCCACGAAGAATTATGGTTTACCGCTGTGACCACCCTTGTCGCAAGAATACGGTGAGATACTGAAGAAGTGAAGAGCCCAGCCTCATGGGCGAAACACGGTTAATTAATCAAGTTATATAATCTATTTTAGTTATATAATCTATCGCTGTTAATTTTTGCTACAATCGGCTGCCGAGCAACGTTAGACTTTATGAAGACACATTTTAAAAAATATTTGAAGCAGCGGCAACTGTTTCATATTTAGTGAATTATTGTTCGTCAACTTGTATTGTCCACCTGCTAAGTTGGATCACATCGAAAAATATTGAAACGTAAATCCTATTCGCACTTGGCACCCAGCAAACGGAGGTTTCAAGATAATAATGTATTCATTGCGCTTGTACGCGATGCTTTGTAAGCGCTTAGAGCGGTGGTTTTTTAACCAGTGGTGCACGCACTACAAATGGATTCGTGACCTGCTGCGATGGGATGCGGGGGTGTTGAATAATTGAGGCAGTGCCGGTCTTTGGGGTGTGTAAACCGTGCAACTGCACAGGGCCGTAAATTAAGGGACCCGCAATTTACTTAGAAAATGCAGTAATTTTTGTGATTTTCAATGGAAAATTTCGATTCACAAGCAAGTACCGGTAACCAGTAGCGTAGCCAGAAAATGTGAAAGGGAGGAGTTTTGACAACCCAGCGGCGGGGGGTCTGGGGGGGCCTCCTCCAGAAAATTTTGAAAAATTACTTTGAATTTGGTGCATTCTGAGAGCATTTTCAACAAAAATGTGGTTACGAATATTACTGTAAAATGATGGTGTCTGGTGGGATAGCAAAAGGATAAGATCACGTTTTCTTCGGCATTTTTCGGAAATAAAGCTAAGTCGCTATGTTTTCTTGTTGCTAATTCCTGGCTGAGATGTTTGGTATTGGCAAAACTTGCTCTTTCAATGCAATTTTGTTTAAAATTAGGCAATTTTTTTTAGACTAAAAGCATCATTCTCAATATCGTGACGTCACACGCGTGCCAAAGGGGGGGGTTGTAACCCCCAAACCCCCCCCCTTGGCTACGCCACTGCCGGTAACCTTGAAGTCAGTTGCGGCGTTAGGGTGAGGCAAGTGCTGAGATTGTCGCGTTGGGCCACCTTTACAAAGTTACATGCTTTTAGGCCACCCAAGACATTTCACTATGTGGCAAATAGTTAACATTGCACTGTGACAACAGAATTTTGTTTTGTGACAATTGCATTTAAATAGAATACATGCTACTTTCAATACAAAACCATCAGTGACGATCGGTGAGGGAAAGCAAGGAAAGCAGTGCTTACCTGAGCGAAAACTATGCAAAATATAATGACTGAATTCTAGGTTTAACTTATTATTTTTATCACGTCTATTTTAACTTGAAAATTACTGTATTCGTGACTAGAATTACTCGTAACGCTTGTGAGTAGTCTAAGTCCTCACCAAACCGCATGTCTTGCCTATAAATGCCAATTAACGCAAACGCTTCTGTCAGAAACAACCACTGAAGCTCCAAGGAAGCAACTATCAAAGTTGCTTTCCCAGGTTCAAAAAATGTCAAAAAACGCCTTCATTTTATCCAATCCTCACCCGTTTTGCAAAACGTCACCAGCTGCTTAGCCAATCAGATGTGTTACGGTTAGAGTTGCTTACCCAGTGATGTCAATGCGTACATTCGCTAGAGCGGCTAGACTAACTTGTCAGAATGGTCTCTCGTCACGGTACACAGCACAGCATCATAATGGCAAAAAGCTTGTTGCTGTTTTTTGATGTCTCCTCGCCATGTACTTTAGCCTACTAGCTTTCATAGTCATGCCTTTGCCCTTTTTACAGCGTTGATATAACGTTACTTCGCCAATGAACGTTCAGGTACGGATGCAATATTTAGTTCGTTAAGCTTCTATACGCAGGAGGCAAACTTATCCAGCTTTTGGACAAATTGCTTGCGGTTGTAATGTTTAGGCCTAAGTGTTAGTTTTTATAGTGTAGGCCTAACTGAATATCTGAGAATGAACATTCATGACGAATTAAACATTTAGACAACTATTATTCCATGTCTAACACAGGATTTTGGTCCTGCAACGTTAAAATTAAGATTTTTCATGACTTCTAAACATCAAATGGATGTATGATCACGACATAGGCGAAGCACAATTTGACAGATTTTTATTTTTGATTTGTTTTGGAAATGCTTTCAGAGCGCACCAAATTGGAAGTGTTTTTCAAAAATTTCTGGGGGAGACCCCCCAGACCCCCCGCTGGAAGTGTTGCCTTCGACAACACGCCTTCGGGCTTCGCTCGACGGTTACGTCCTTCGTGCCTACTACCTTGCTGCAGCATATTTCCAAGTTGCTTTCCCAACGGTTTAAGCCACCGAACGTCACTGAAAACCATCGCTATTATGCCAGGTATATGTAGTTTTAAAACTAAACATTTAAAAGGCCTGGATTTTTTAAACGCCATGTATCAATTTGCTTAATATTCTATGAATTCAGAAAACTTCACTCTTGTGAAAATTTAAATACATGTTACTTCCAGTATTAAACTATCATTATTATGCCCTATGCATGTAATTTTAAAAATCTAACAGTGGGGGCCAGATTTTTTTTCAAAACGCCATGTACCAAATGTTTAACATTGCTCAGTGACAACAGAAACCAAAATTTTCAGTCTTGTGGCAACTATATTTAGATACATGTTACTTCCAGTACTAAAATGTCATGGTTATTCCATGGCTTTAAAAATAACACTTTTGGGGCCCGGACCTTTTCAAATTGTTTCAAGTTGATTACTCTGTAGTACCCAACCTAAACGATTTTAAATATTAATACACTTGTTATTGTTATTGTTTCAAAACTCTTTCAAAATATTTTGCAACGAAAAGTTTCAAAAATTATCATTGTAGTGATGTAGCGACAGATCGTAAAATATTACTTTTAAACTTTTAGTTTGACTGTTAGCACAAACCTTCAAAAGTCTACAGATTGTGACAGGCCTGGCCGCATCTTGAGATATCTCTGGTTCATTCATTTACAAGTTGAACAGATGCATATGAAAAACTACTGTTTCATTATTTTTAAACTTACTGTCACAATCAATATGCAAAGACTCACGAAAGGCTACATTATGTCTTGACCGAGCGTACTGTTTTAATTGTAAAATTCTTATGCTATATGTTATTATCGGTTACTGTCTTGTAGTGACCTCTAATTGAGAAATCTTTATTATGTGACGTATTTCCAGAACATTCTGTTCACGTGCAAGTCGGGAATATTCTTTGCTTGACTTGCCAGGTGTTGGGTGTTGTGACATGATAAAGATGTTTGCCAGTTGTAAAACTTGACAGAACAATGAGTTCTTATGATGTAACGTTATCTTACCTTCTCGAAGTTACTAGACCATCAAACCTACCATAAATAGTAGCGTAATTTGCGTAAATGATCATTATGAGAGACTGTAGATGGTTGTTGTAGTTGTAGTTAGAAGTAGAGAGTATAGTGAGACGATTGTTGATTGAAGTTGAAGCTATTGAAGAGAGCTGGTGCTCTATAAATTGTGATCGAAATTAGAATCATATGAGAAGCTGTGAGTGAATCACGAAGTCGATTAAGAATTATAAGCGCTGGAATTTATTGCTGTTCATTGTTACTTTGATTATTTGCTGGAAGTGTTGAGCTGTTCGTTGGAGTCCTTCAAGTATTTTCATATATCATTTCACAAGTAGAACTATTCGACATTTAATTGACTGCTTTTCAGTGATATCCCATTAAACTACGTCATTAATCCTTTCCAAGTCTCTTTCCTGGTAAGAAATAAAAAGAATCGTGACACTTACCAAAATCATTTGTTGGTTAATATCCCTCATCAGCGTCAGCACCATATTGGGCATCCTCGTCACCCAAACCTCCTGCTTCATCACCACGGCGGCGGCAGTTACGAATACATCTGGATCGTCGTAAGGCACAACACCGATCGTGTCTACGGCACGGAATTCGTCGGCATCGATACACGCAAGACCTTCTGAAAAATAAAAGTTCAATAATTATTATTAGGGCAAGTTTTTGTTGCACTAAAATCGTGAGAAAGTTGCACTTAATTTTAGCAAAAGTTGCAGTAAAAAGTTGCATTTGTAAAAAGTTGCAAAAATTTGACCTCGAAAGACCAGACACAACCTGTTTCCGTTTGTGCAGGCTTGGCCAAAAGCCAAGTCATACTTCCACTTCTAATTTAGTTCGGGCACTGTCGTGCTTAGCTAAGGTTGTTGAACTTCTAGCTTGCAAGCTATAACTGTTGCGTCATAGGCTAGATAACATTGAGATGCAGCTAATTCCATCACATGGCTTTTTGTTATGCAAATCAAAGGGAATAGAACCATACTAGAAATAGTTTTATAGCATGTTTTTTAAATTACTCCTTTACATTTTGCGCAATACTTGATAAAAGTTGCAGTAAAGAGTTGCATGAAAAATAGAAAAAAAGTTGCAAAATGTTGCAATATAAAATTCCTACAAACAGCTTAAAACTACATAAATTCTGAGTATTTAGGAAGCTGCCGGAAGCTGTAAAAAAAAGTTGCAAAAGTTGCAAAAACTTGCCCTAATAATGATGCAATGCCATCATACGGCATTTTATCAAATAAATTTGGATTAAAACGCTGCAAACCAGTAATTAACAAGGCAACCAATTTTTTTACCTAGAAAGCTTGAAATTTTGACTTTATAATTTACAAACTTTTACCTAATTTTGATCCATAACTTTCTGCGTTTGCAACCCAAATGCGAAATACAAAGCATATTGGAAATTAAACCGTTATGTAAATTTATCTTTGTTTTTCTAACAAAATAAAAAAAAAATGTGGAAGACTCAACAACACCACAGCTAACAAACAGGTAATGAAAGTCACTCGAAAAACTGTAAAAGATAAATATAGAGTGTCTTTAAATATCCCGAAATTACTGAGATGGTTCTGCAGTATTATACTTCAACACCAAGTAATGTTTCACAATATCGCCTTTGAAGTTCCTGACTCTCTTCAAAATTTTTCCTAAAATGGAGAAGCTTCTCTACTGATACAGACGTTGCTTGGGAGTTCCTCAGCAGGCTATATGTGGTGAAACATCATCTCGTCCCATTTTCACAATGCACTTGATGTCATTCCTTCAGATTCTTGCTTGTATATATTGTTTAACCTTGGGCATATTTATAGGCTAGCTAAAGACAAATTTGAAAATATCAGGAAGCTAAAACACAATAATATATGTAAGTTATAATGGTTTGAGCACAGTCTCTATATTACTAGTCTGGAAGCTCAATGGCGTTGCTATGCAAGGCAGTGTCTTAGCATTTGAGACAGCGCCTCAAGTGGTAGTAGGGTACTTTTACAATTCGTAGCCAAAAGTCTAGGCAGGCTTAGCCGAGTAATGTCAACTGCAGGTTGTTTTAACTATAAGTAGGCTAAATTCTTATTTGCAGATTACCGCTAAATAGGCCTAGGCTATTTTTTCTTATTACCAGATTATCCTACTAAGTTAGTCTTAAGTTTTTAATATAGAGACTGTGGTCAAATCACAGAATCTGCTTGGAAGACTGTATGCTATGCAAATACAGGCATATTGCCAACTATCAACGGTGAAACTGCATGATATTGTGGTTGCAGACTGTTTTTAACTAATGTAGAATGTTTAGGATGTTAGTTACAGTTAATATGTAGCATGACTACAAGTAGTTAAAATATGATGTGAGTTTTCAAATTACTAAGGAATTGATTACTTTATAGTTTGAAGTAGTGATCTTTAAAGTTCATAAGTTTCAATGTACCAACCCAGGTAGCAACAGTCGACGTGCAGCTGGCGTCATCAGGGCGGCGAGCGCTCACATTGCCGACATCGAAAATCGTTAGCGGTAGGCCAGCGCTTGAATGGCGAATCTCGTCATGACTTTTTTTCTTTAAAGTTTATCGCTTTCTGCTGGCTTCACGCCATCGACTTTCGCGCGAGAGACGCGCTTTCGATATTCGCTCGTTTTCCGCTGACAACGCGCCGTCGAGTTTCCTACGACAGGCCGCGCTTCCCGCTTGATTAAAAAAATTCATCATACCGGTTTAGTTGCGCTTGATTGAAGTCACGTGCCATTTCAAACAAGCAGTTGATATGAGTTGAAGCCTGTTTGTCCTTTGTCTAATTGTCAGTGGTGCCACTCCTAGTGTTTTTTCACCAGATCTAGTGATTTTGGATTGCATCTAGTATTTTTTTTTAGCGATTTAGCTTTATGTTTGTGTACATAAGTTTGGACAGTGTTTAAAGTAGCCCCACCTATTTTTTGTTTGGCTGCATCAATGTGTTTGTAGTGCTTTTCAAAGTGGACAGCAAGTTTTTTTGTCTGGTTACACCCAATGATGACCAAATTTGAGATATTTAGCATAAATACTTTAAAGAATACACACAAAATTTGTGTTCGATCTTAACGCTAGTCCGCTAGCCAATGGCTAGTGAAAATTTGCGCGGACTAGTAGAAATGTTGCAGTAGGCTATCTAGTCCGATTGGCTAGTAAAAATATTCGCCGGTGAAAAGTTTTGGTTTACAAAATGGCGGTTGGTGACGTCACTCTGAAATACTGCAAAAATTTGCTTGGCAGAGGCGAAATTGCACGAAGAAGGCTGTAAAGTGGGTCAATGAGCACGTGACTACTTTTTTCTCGCAACTTTGCTAGACACGACACGTGTAGTAGTGAGCAGTAGAAATCAGAGAAGCCAGCAAGCCAAAACACTTATCTCAATACGTCATCAGACAAGTGAAAAGTCAGTAGGCTAAACTGGTCGGACTAGTGAAAAAAAAGTTAAGATCGACCCCTTGAAATTTTCAAATGAATGTGAAAAGTGTTTAAAGTAGCTATAGCGTAGCCTACCGTACCTTATGGTAGGCTTACATTTGATGAGTATGGAGTTCTTAGACTACACTACCTCAGAGATTGTGAGTAATATTGCGTTTTTGACAATATATTTGCAAAGGCCAAATTTGGGCAAATTTTTTTCGCCCCCCCCAAAAATGTTTTACTCTCCTGCGGCTATGATTTCAGGGCTCTCTATATCAAGGAAATTCAGTTCTATTTCGAAATTTTAAGGACTTTTAACACTCACTAACGCCATTGGCTGTCATTTTAGATTTAAGCTTTTTCTGTCTCCTGATTTATATTTTAGTGAAAAATTGCTCATGCGTCTGAATATCAACCTGGTGCATCAAAACGTGGAGCTGCTGCTTGCCTGCTACTTCAGAAAGTGAGTTAATGGTACATTACAGATGTTCATGTTTTTTTCGCTTTGCAGGTGGTAACTAGGGCAAATCATACTTAAAAAAAATTAGAACCTTCTAATTATTCAACTGCTCAGTTTTAATTTTTAAAACTTCTTTGTTTTGCTCTAAACGCTTCCACATACATAGCCTACTTTAGTTTGTAAAATAGAATCATGTTTATTAGACCAATTTATGATGATTTTTAAAGCATAACCTAATGATTAACCAATATATAGAACGTGTAGTTGTTTGGTTTGAGCTCACGATCTAGACTTGGCTTGTTACCTTGTTCAGTTTTAAACTGACTATTGAATAACGTGTGGATGTTCATTTAACAGCGATGGAAAATAAGAACGGTTGGAGGAAACGATTGTACCGAAACTGTGTGGAGAGTTATGCGACCTTTTGTGAATGACGATCTGGCCGCTCAGTGTAATTGGACTGGAAAAAATGTAAAAACTGCCTTTCTTGATCTGAAAATAAAAAAGTGTTATTTGGTAAGTTTGTATTTATATAATTGTATATTTAAGTAGTTTTACGAGCTATCGTCAGTAGGCTAATAAGTGCTGCTAATGCTAACACCATGCATACTACAGAAGGATGGTGGAAAATGCCAGGCCTCTTTGTTTTTATGAATGTAAGTTAAATATAAATCAAATCAACTGAGGATTAACAAATTGGAAGTTTTATTAGGAATGGAATATTTTTCTGTAATATAAAGGTTAAAATGTGACAAGGTCCAGTATTAGATCAGCTTCTACTATTTAGCCCTCCCTTTCCAATATCACATGCGTGGTTGTTGTTGCAGGATAAAACACGGGTTTCGGCAGCACCTTATCACAAAAGATGTTTTGATAATGCTGAGTTTATCACTGATGAATTACCGGTATATTATACTGTATATATCACTTATATTATCGAAAGCGTTACGTAACGTTTGGCTTGAACCTCCTCCTTCCAATATGACGCTAACGTAACGCTTTGCATAACCCCCCCGTCGAAGGCGTTACGTAATATTTGAACGTTCCCTAATTACAATTTTTTGACGTATTTTTTATATTACTACCCGTCTTGCATTGGAGGTTTATACCAATATACAGTACATTTAATTGTAGAGAACCCCGCTCATGTCCAGATTAAGGACACTTGCCATCGGTTCGATCCCTAATAATGAGGTAGTAGTGTAATTACGTTGTTGTGAGCGAAATTGTTTTCACAGAGAGCTCATTTTGTATTATTACAGATGTGATTCGAAGGCAAGCCAAGGCGACGGACAAAGATATCGAATCTGCAATGAAGCAATATTTGAAGGCGGCTGGTGACAGAAACAAAAAAAAAAAAAAAAACGGGCAAACAAAACTTCCGGCGCAAATAAAAATTCCGACAATGGCCTACATGAACGCTACCTGTTTTTTGTTTGTTGACCTTTTAGTGTTCACTTTTAATATGTTTACTGTTGTTATTCAAACGTGTTTTCGGAGGGGTGTTTTTCCGCCAGTCCTAATCCCTAACATTTCCCCGAACCATGCCCCGAACCCAAGCTCTTTGGCGTCAAAACGACCTGTTCCCAGTTTTTTTCATATTTACCTAATGGATGTCGAAACGCAATAATCACTCATGATTGTTGATATAGTGCATGTATCCTACGTGAGTTTACGTTTTTTTCATGCAATGGTAGACTATGTTATGAGGGTTTGAATTTTGTGTTATCTGGCTTTGAAGGTTGCCAGCATGACAGCCACAACAAATGTGCAAACGAAAATGCGTTGTGGTCGTCGTTCAGGCGGCTCTTCCCCATAATTGTGGTTGCCGTGCTGGCAACCCTCAAAGCCAGATAGCACAAAAAACTTATTAATTTGAATTTTTTTGCTGGCTATGTCTTTCTTTATTACATCATAGAGTACAGTGGAAGCAATAAGTGTTCTTGATGTTGCTGTGTATTTTCTTCCAGTGCTGTGATTTTGACGTATTGGAATACCTACGATGTAGGCTTATTGCTTATTTGTAAAAACCCCACAGCTGTTAAGTGAATTTTGACAGTTTTCGCGCAAACAATAATTTTTAAGGAAGAAATTCTATTTAAAAAAACTTTCTTGGTTTTCGAAACTAGTTATATATATATATTACTATATATAGTCATATATAACGACATATAAGTAAATATAACTATATGCACTTATAGTTATATAACTATAGTTATGATAGTGTAGTTGTAGTACACAATTGGTTTCTAATCGGGAGTAAACTTTACTTACCCTTACCGTAGGGTAAATCTTGCAAGCAAAAATTTGAATCACACCCATTGTAGTTTCGAAAACCAAGAAAGTTTTTTTTAATAGAATTTCTTCCTTAAAAATTATTGTTTGCCCGATAACTGTCAAAATTCACTTAACAGCTGTTGGGCTTTTATTAAATAACCTCATGTTTATAGTCTAGCTTTGCTCTCACATGGCTTGGACGTGTAAATTGTTTTGTTATTTGTATTACAAATGATCGTAAAAACCGCCACTCATTAATTACTGAATCATTTTTTAGCATTGTAGGCTATCACGAAAATGGAGCTGTGGGAAGACTATGTATTAAAAATCTTCATTGTTTTCGTTGTTTTACATTCTTGAATTGCGTCTCGTTTTAATCACAAAAAGACAATTAATACACAAAATGCTTCCAAAACTTTTTCTGTTTTGCGGGAAGTGATTTTCTGATGTCTCTGGATTTATTAATATTCAATTGAACACTGAGAATATGTCCTTATAATGTTTGTAATGTATTGTATTGAGTTTAAATTTAACCGTTGTTATTGCGTTCATAAACGTAGTTGCACTGATGAGAATTTAATATTCGAAAACGCGTTCTGCAACACTGTTTTTTGCACTCTGCAATGCCTGATGCAGATTTATCTGTAGATTTCCATCACGCATTGAAGCGGTGATCTGACAATGAAATTTTCTACGGTTCGAGAAAAAGTTTTCTCTGCCTATAAAACGTTGAATGGTAGTTTAACTGATGGTTTTACTGTTTTGTTTTGGTAATTTCGCAAAACAACAGCTGCTGATGGTGGCCGAAAAAAAGGGCTTCAGCAGGGCGGCATTCATCAGCCAAGCGACAGCGCGCGCAGCCAGAAAAACGTGCCAGTAAGTTTAGCGAAATTCGTTGACGTACAGACAGCGCACCGTTAACTGACTTGAGCGACTTTCAAGTTCGGGGCGCTTACGCGCCGCTGACTTTATTGTCGATTTTCGTCAGCGTTACGCCGGTTAAACGATGAGCAGATCGGTGGCGGCTGGCTGGCGATTATCGCCGGCGCATCGCCAATAACTTCGCTAGCGTGTAGCTGGCTAGACGCCAATCTTTGCTACTTGGGAAGTACTGTATATACAGCAGCTTAATAATTGAAGGGTTTAATTACTAAATATTTGTGGAAGCTTTAAGCTGAAGTAGGCTTGAACTTAGTACCGTAATTGGCAGATGCTACTTACCCCATAAACATTGGCTCGTAAAAACACGAGAAATATACGTGTATTACACGAGTTTCCTCAGAATTTCTCGTGTTTTTCACTTGTTTTTCACGACCAATGTTTATGAGGTAGCCAGCATCATTTCCAAAAACATAGATTGATCAAATAATTCAGTTGACACTTATTATAAAAAAGTGTATAAAGTTGTTTTATTTAGTGATACAACAAAAAGTTGATATGTTTCAATCAATGGCACTCAAAATAGTCACTCCCAAAAATTCCTTTGTGTTGTAATTTCTTATTCTTTATTAGCTTAAGCATGTCATTTTTTGAAGGTCAATTAGTCTACTTATTGTCTTAGTTATGTTTATTTAAATTGATAGTGTCACAAGTTAAGCGTAAATGTGGTGGAATAAACTGCTGTTTACCATAATGTATAACAGCACTACAAATATGGGATTTTGTTTGTACAAAGTTCCAAGTGGTGAAAACAAAAGGTTTTCTGTTTCAACAGCACAGTGGGAAAAACAGTTTCATCGGGTAAGATCAACATAAATAGTGTAATTATATGTTGTATGTCATGATGGTTGACATTAGTAAACATTAAGAGCTTATGCCTAGTGAATCACGTAATGTGTCACACATATAATGTTTCTTTTTTTTTAATTTAAGCAATAAGCATATGGTGCTCACTGCTAATGTACTCGTATATTGAGAAGATTCACTAATCTGGCATGATCCCTGTGTATAGTTGATTAGTGATGAACATGTGTGCTAATTGTAACATGCATTGTTAAATGTTATTTATGATATAGGTCATTGATTTTCAGGTTTAGTTGGGGATGTCAATAGAGAGAAGATGCTACTAAGTAAAGCTTCAGATGCCTGTCCTTACCAGCAATAATTTGAGAAACGTTTGCTGCTGGTGCAGAACACTACTTCGGTCGACAACGTCAAAGAGTTGAATGTGATACCGCGCCTACAGTTCGAATGTTTAGCACTAGGCTACCGCCAAAACTTTAGATATGGTAAAGTACTCTGCAGTAAAGGGATCTAATGTCGAGAGTGAACATTAGACTAACTACTCCGGCATACCGCGCCTTATTTAAGTTACGGTGTTAATAGAAAGCCTATTTTATTCTTCAAAGTAATGTGCTATGAAATCAGCTTGAAAAGCATACGATGAAAGTTTGCTATGATGTTTATTGTACAAATCAAAAACGGACGACAAAATACAACAGGAATTCTCCTTCAATGTTTGCTTTTAGAATTGCTTATACTTTTCAGAGTGCTACGTAGTGCACTGTTCAGCTTATGCGATTGTTTAGCTGTTTTGTTTCTACCATGTAAGAAGTCTTGTAGTGGCAAAAAATATGACTTCTCATACACATACAGCACTTAAGTTCAGTTTTTTTTTATTTCTGACCATCGCAGCGAAAACAATACACGTTAACATAGTAAGGGTCTAGAAAAGTTCTTCAAAAGCGCCTTTGTAGAGGGTTTCTGTATGGATTGCTGTATACCTTGCACAGTCCAAGTCTGGCAATAAGCTTTCTTCACGATAGTCATGATATGCATTAGGCAGATTAAGGCTGTTAATTTCATTGCGCGCAATATGTCGGTGTAATACCCCACTTTTCGAAGGAAATATCCCCGTCATAGGCGAATTTCCACCTTCCAAATCTTCATTCAACTGTAAAATACAAATAAATTCAGTAATGCATCATCTTCAGCAAGTGCCATTAATGTCTCCGAACTTGGGTGACCATTTGATGCCACAGTTCTTTTAGCATACCGTACCAGTAATGTAATGCATATGTTTTGTGTAAAATAAGTCACATTCAATTGCTATAGATAGTATGCAAAAATTGGCACCCAAAGAAGGTTCATTACCGGTACCTCAAAATGTAAATATAGCTACACTGTTAAGTGAAAGGTGTATAAATTTCCACCCCTAGGGGTGGTCTCTGTTTTCCACCCTATGCGTTTGTAGGGTGGATCGTTCCACCAAAAATGGTGGATATTTCCACCCTTGACCAATGGTGGAGATTTCCACCCCCAACAAAATCCACCCTAAACTGTGGAAACTTCCACCCACCCTATACACTTATAGGGTGGATATTTCCATCACAAAAGCTGTAAAATTCCACCCTTCATTTGAGGTGGAAATTTCCACCTCAGCAGCATCCACTCTCAGGGTGTCTAAATTTCCACCCTTTAATAATCATTCTCTATCTCCGCTTGCAGCAGATTGCGCATCAACATGGGTTACTTGACAGGGTTCCATGTGATTTTATGAGCCGTACTGCTTCCATGCTGGCTCAAGGCAGATTGGAAGAGGATGATATGTCACTAGATTATTACCCGATTTATCCTCACTGCCTTATGCAAGAAAGAACACAATCGGTACTATTTTTGAAGTCTTTGGTATGACCCGACCTGGAATCGAACCCAGGGCTACCAGCACCAGAGCCGAAGGCGATAACCACTGAGCCACCGGTGCTCCACCCTTTAGGATTGTCCTATTTTTTACCTTATTCCTTTTGCTTGAAGTGGAAATGTCCACTCTATAATTCAGACCGTTTGTTTATCGCAAAAATTCCGTGTTGCTGTATTTTTTCGTTGTATTTCTACCTCCCAATCCGCCAGGTTGCGTGAAAAGTGTTCCTTGCACAAGTGTTTTTCAACCTTCTTTGAGCCACGGAACACTTTATGTGTCAGCACAACATGGTTTTTCATAGGGATGGTGAGCAATAGGCTTTGGCAATCAATATTTGTTTTGGTCTTGATTCTGTAAGTTCAAAGTTAGTCATTCGATATTTACATAAATTCACAATCCTTATATTGTTTTGCATCACTGTGTTTGTTGTTTCCGATGGTGAGCCAAACGTGCAGTCAGCATCGTCAAAAACCTGAACCACCGACAAAATATGATCGTACCCTACACATGAAAAATAAGTTAGAATATTTTCCGATAGATTCGTGGTTCAAATTCAATTGCTAGGAACGCTGAACGCTAATAGAAATAGGAACTCTATCAAGCTTAATTTGCAAAAAAAATTATTCCAAATTATTCATATTCGCAAGAAATCATATAACGTTGCATTAAAATTTAATTTAAATTAAAAAAAAGAATGATTACCGCAAAGCTACTGATGCTATACGTTAATTGTCTCTATTTTGTGATGTGAACAAATTTCAGATGGGTGGAACAATCCACCCTTTCCTTCATTCCACCCTTGCCGCGAGAAATAACCACCCTCAATAATTTCCAACTCAGCCTATCCACCCTCGTTGTTAACAGCGTGTGTATTTCCACAGTTTAGGGTGGATTGAATACTAAACGGTGGAAATATCCACCATTCTTTTCGCTTTCCACCCTTGCCGCGAGAGATTTCCACCCATGGAAATTTCCATCCCAAGGTTTCCACCCTTTTGATTAACAGTGTAGTAGCTACGGAATTATTAAATTAATGCACTTCTAAAGTAGCACCATCATAATGGTGTATATTGCATATTATGCTTTCGAAAGCTAACTTTTTCAACCTGCAGTTATGTATTTCATTGGCTACATTTCCAAATTTGATATTGATAATATTATTATTACTATTTATTTGCATCAGACCAATAAGTCCATATTAATTATCATACATGCAAAAAGACAAAAACAAAAAATACAAGAATAATCACAATAACCCGGTTAACAGATAATGCTGTTGCGGAGAATTGTTAACGAGTAAGCTGCAAAAGTATTAAGTGTAGTTAAACATACCTCATCAAAAATATTGTACGATAAGTTCTTCTTCACTCATGTCTTGAAGAGCCTCCAAACATTGTGACAACATTTTAATGACTTTTTAAAACAATATAATAAAAAACCTTTCTGTACACTTATTGCTGTATTGTAATAAACATATACTGTATTTATGAACATTCTCTATTTGTATTATGCATATAAATTGTTTTCTATATCATGAGTGGCCCACGAGTAACATGCTAAATGTGACATATCTGAAATATAGAAGTGCTGTATTTCCTTTTCTATGAAGCTAGCTGTTTGCATTCAAAAGTAAGTTACCAATACCATAGCCCATCGGTGTTTAATTCAAACATAGTTATTTTGCTTACCGTATGTATGTGCTTACGAGAATTATCACAAGCATATTTTTAGTGGAATTGGCTCAAAATCAATCATGGTTACGGTAATGAATAAGAACTCATAATATATGGGCTACAAATGTGTCATGTCAAATGCACTTCTTCATTTTGGTGCAAAATATCTTAAGTGGAACAAGAAAGGAGATGACATACGTAACTTTATATTTTTATCAGTAGTAAACAAACAAGTTTTTTGCCAGTACATCTGCAGTCTGTAGTGTAAACTGACAAACAATAAATATTCAATGGCAAGTTAGAATAAACTTATTGGGCCTAACCTAGAAAACTAGCCACAAGAATGGGAGAATTTTTTGACTGTAATTCACATATTCTTAATGAACAGCAAAATTGTTGATTGTGTTAAGTATAGATTTGACCAGTGCATCATAATTTGCACATGTCTGATATAACCTTATCTAGATTTACATAATGTAATTAATTTCTTTTAAAAATTCTTCAGTATTAATAACCTGTACAGTGTACATATATATATATATATATTTATAGACTTTTTATAGACTATTTATAGACTGCTGTGATAACAATGAGGACAAATACTTAGAATACTTGGGTAAATTAGAAAGTATGCTTTTTGACTGCTCAAGCAACAACACTTGTATCCTAGGTGACTTTAATGCAAGTGACAAAAACATGTTTGGAAGCATGTTCAAAAGCTTCTGTGCAGACCAGGACCTGATTATTTCAGACATGGCCCTGTTACCTGCTGAATCATTTACCTACATCAGTGATGCTCATGGGACATGTAGCTGGATTGACCATTGTGTCACTTCCACCGCTCTACACCAATCCATCTGTAAGGTAGAAGTCCTCAATGACTATATTATATCTGACCATCGACCCTTATCGGTTAATTTCAACTGTAAGTCGCTTCCAAAATTGGATTTTATTGATCCCAAATATACCAATTCAAGTACTTTCTCTTGGAAAGCAGCATCTCAGCAGCAATTAGAACGCTATGCTCAAGAAACCAAACACAGGTTAGCTCATATCTCTTTGCAAGCTGATTCCGTCATATGTAAAAACTTTCTCTGCTGTGATAAATCTCATTTAAAGGAGATTGACAAGTTTTATGACAGTATCGTAGAGGTTCTCCTAGATGCCTCAAGAAAAGTTCTTTTAGTTAAAAACAAGAAAATATCTACTTATTCAACTCCTGGTTGGAACAGTACTGTCAAGTCCCTCCACAAGCAAGCCAGAGCTAAGTACCTGAACTGGGTTGAAGGTGGCAAACCTAAAACTGGCAGCATACGCAAGGCCATGTGTGCTACTCGTAAAATATTCAAATCTTCTTTACGAAAGTGCAAAAGTAACAGAGATCAGCATGAAGCAGATGCCATTGCCAAAGCATTTCATGCTGACTCCTCGTTTAAAACATTTTGGGATAAAATTAGACAGTCTGGATCACAAAGATGTTCATTACCTACCTCTGTCGGAAGTGCTGTTGGAAGTAAAAACATTTCGAACATGTGGATGTGTCACTTTAATCAATTGCTAAACTCGACTGGTAAAAAAGTTGTCAATGAAGAATTTGTTTCATCTCACTTAAATGATATACATGGCCAGGGTTTTTTTTAAGGTTTGGTTTGGGTGACCGCTAAGTAGTTTTAAGAGACCGCAAGTTTTAAGCGACCAAACAGCCTGCCCAACACGGCCGCCAAACAAGTTTGCTGCACAATCAAACAAAGTGTGCTTGTTGGCTTCTGCTTGTTATGTTTCCACACGTAAAAACTGATCATTATGCGCCATAAATCAGAAATAAACATTGACGAGTATCGAAGGTGCACTTCTTTTGTGAATGACTCTTTGATTCAGCTGTTAGCTGTACCTCCACTTATTCTTTTTTCCGGACGTGAACTATTGATCGTAGGATATATTCGTATTATCGACAAGACATAGCGAGAAACAACCATTACTTTTCTACTGTAGTTGCAAGTCCAAATTTTGGGAAACCGCTGGAGAAATTTGGGGGACCGTTTCGGTCCCCCAAAACACCTTAAAAAAAACACTGTACATGGCTATCACAATACTAGCCAATTTCTGACCTCTGCTGACACAGTTTCTTCTTTGCTTCATAAATTACCATTAAATTGCTCTGTTGGTTGTGATAAAATATCTTCTGAGCACATTGCTTATGCAGATTCCAGTATCAGTGTACATCTTTCATCATTTTTTAATATGTGCCTTGTTCATGGGTATGTGCCAAATGTTTGTCTTAAAACCGAATTAGTTCCCATTGTTAGAAACAAATCTGGTGACGTAAGAGACATTGCAAACTACAGAACTATTGCTCTTGCTACGGTCATTTCTAAACTATTTGAGCATGTTGTACTTTTTTTCATTAATGACTATCTCACAACAAATGATAATCAATTTGGCTTTAAACCTAAGCATAGCACAGGTATGTGCATTTTTGTACTTAAGCAAGCTGTGTCTTACTACAGAAAACGTGGAAGTCCTGTTTTCTCTGTATTTGTAGATGCTTCGAAAGCATTTGATAGGGTAAACCACAACCTCCTATTCAAGAAATTAATTCAACGAGGAGTGCCGATTTGCCTTGTTCGTCTAATTGTTTATTGGTATACCCATCAGCGGATGTACATACGCTGGGGTTGTCATTACTCACAGTCTTTTTCTGTCAGCAATGGTGTCAAACAGGATGGTGTCCTCAGTCCTTACTTATTTGCTGTGTATATGGATGATCTATCGACTGTGTTAAGCAAAACCAAGGCAGGCTGTTACATAGGCAATACACTTGTCAATCATCTCATGTTTGCTGATGATATTTGTTGTATTTCTCCAAGTGTACATGGTCTGCAGAGTATCTTGAATGTGTGTGAAGATTATGCGCTTTCTAACGATGTCATTTTTAACTGCAAAAAGTCATTTGCTATGTACTTCCAAACCAATCACTTAAAGTTCAATTTGAATCCAATTGTACGGCTCAATGGAAGTGCGATCAAATTCGTAGACAGTGTCAAATATTTGGGTGTTTTTCTTGACACAGCAATGTGTGATGACAAAGATATAAATAGACAAGTGCGATCAATCTACTGTTCTGCCAACAAATTAAAATCAAAATTTTACAAGTGCTCCAGTGATATTAAAAATGTTCTATTCCGTTCATATTGTACTCCAATGTATGCATGTCATCTGTGGGAAAATTATCATCAACGTGACATTAATCGCCTGCGTGTTGCCTTCAATAATGCATTTAGAATTATACACAATTTGCCTAAACACTATATAGCGTACGTGAACATCAAGTCTTGTGCAACATTATAACATTTGATGCATTACTTCGGAAATATGTTTTTTCTTTTGTTGGAAGATGTGAAGTTTCGTCTAACTCTATTGTTGCCTCCTTGATGAGGTCCGACTGCCATCATAAATCAAATTACCGTCTTCATTATAATAATTCTATGTATGCTATTGTCTAGTTTTGATGGCTGCCATGTCATCTGATTGTTTTTATCGTTCTGAATACTTTCAGTTCTTCTAACTTGTAACACTACCGTACTATTGTCTGTAAACTTGTAACAGTTGATAGCATATTTAGTGAGATTTTGTGCATTTGCAGTTTGTGTATTATTTCGTTGTTTTGGATATGGACAGCTTTGTCTGATGCAAATAAATATTATTATTAATAGACAAAAATAGCCTACTGTTTAATCTTGAGTCTAGGTCAACTTCCATTGGCAACAAGTGCCTTTCTTTAAACTATAACCAGTGCCTAATATTCCTGGCAGAAAAGTTTATTTACTAACCAGCCTTTCAACAACCTATGTTTTGGTCTTCTGCTGAAGAAGCCAAAATTCAATTCCTTAATAATTTGAACTCACATCATCTTTTAACTACTTGTAGTCATGCTAACCTAAGCCTCAGAAAAGTAAACCAAACGAATTTTTCCAGATAAATACTGGAACTAACATCCTAAATATTCTACATTAGTTAAAAACAAGTCTGCAACCACAATCTCTTTCACAATTTCACCATTGATAGTAGACAATATGCCTGTATTTGCATACCTTTGGTGCTTTGCTTTCATAACATACCCTACCACCACTAGGAGCGCTGTTTCACGAGCGACGACAACTGCCTTTTTCGTTAGCCTTCCAGACTAGTAATATAGAGACTGTGGTTTGAGAATTCACCTAACCAAGAACAAAGACCACGTTACATGCCTTCCACGCCTAGCCTACTTAATATTCAATCGTCAGTAGTCGGCGAAACAAGATTATTACCTCAGAAATTGCAACAAATGGATTATTACGTCAGAATAGCAACAGAAATTGCAACAAAAAATCAGTATCTGTGTAGTTTTAATAAAATATCAATAGAGAGAAGAAAAACTAAGTTAAAAGAAAATTGTGACCTAATCATGAAATTTGACATTTTTTACCTAATCTAAAAACTTTGAAACCTCTCTTCGTGTCAGCCTGAAATTTTGTTTATGGACGTTTTATAAACTTTGAACAAGGCAGAAAAATTTTGACTTTATTGACTTTTAGTTGCCCTAGTAATTAGGTAATGTGGCGTTTAAACAAATTAATACAGAAACTAATTTTAGTTAAATGTTACAAACCTTCTTCTTCTTGTTAATGCATCCGCAGACAGAAGTAGCACGGCAAAGAGCAAAGCGAACACAACCAACTTATTCATTGTTGATAGTTTTGTATTTAACTTATAACAATAGCCTGCTCGGTTTGCCACGAGTTATATAGTTAGAAGCGGAATGTTCGGGCAAAACTAACTGTCCTGTTCCTGTCACTATCATTGATATCTCGTTCACGATCACGATATCGATATCACGAATCACATATCACGATAGGAACACGATATCACGATCATTGATAAACAACAACTGCGCGGACAATTGTTGATAGTTCTGCAGGAAATATTAAAGATTGAAGATGAACAATTTATCTTGAAGCTCGTTTCAACATTTTTTGATATTGGTGAAGCATAGAACCTAATGTTGTAAATTTAGGTTTATTCTACATGTTTCTACATTATGGTTTCTTTGTTCGGCCAGTGTTTCCTTAATTGTTTTCTCTGTTCGCACCTCTTGGCTTATTCAGTGTCAGCAAAACCTAATTAATGGTATCACCTATATACTGTTACACTCTTTATTCGATTGAAAGAAAATACTAAGGTTTACTATATACATCTTTATGCTAACGTTCATCCATAACAAGTGTTCAGAGCTGTAATAAAAATCTTTTGACTACTTTTTGTGAATTAATTTCATTTTTACCCTACAATGGCCTGCTGAAACCGTATATAGATTGTACTTTCGACGGCCGCTGGGTAGCAGTAGAACCTGTCATCACACCAACCTCTGATGAAACAACATTCACTTTAATTCTTTGTCATTAACCTATGTTTTCCGAAACTCATAGACTAACATCCAGCTGTTTGACACCAAACTGGTCTTAAAGTAGCAGAATATTTTTCCAAATCTTTACTTTTTATTCATTTTTAGTTTTTGTGTTCGCCATCACTTAAAAGAGTATTGAACATTTTGAAGCAAGAGTTTGCTTGAAACTACTTTTGGCATTTTTTGAATTTTCTAATTTACAAATTAATTACATTTAAAATAATGCTTATTTTTGTTAAGTTTATGTACCGTATTTACTTGATTGTAAGCCGCGCTTGATTGTAAGCCGCCCTTGATTGTAAGCCGCATGTGATAGTGTTAAAAATTTAATGTTAGCCGCCCTTGAATGTAAACCGCAAATACTGTTTACACGCAAAGCTGAAACTGTTTACTGTTAAGTACCATAAATAAAACTGACAACTCCTTTTTTTCTTTCGAATGCACGTCATAAATGTATGTGACAATTTAAAATGCACGTCACAACTTCACATTGTCGGCATCAGACAACGCAGTACGGCAAAACATCTATGGCAAAGTCGACAAGGAAAAAGGCAAAAAGAAAAAATGTAAGCCGCCTTTGATTGTAAGCTGCCCTTGAATTTAAGCCGCAATCATGATGGAAAAAAAAACTTTATAAGCCGCGGCTTACAATCAAGTAAATACGGTAACCATTTGCAGTAGGTGCGCAGCAGCATCTTTTTAATATTCATTCGTGTATGATAGCTATTTTCTTTGAAAGTGTAGTGTTCTTTATTATTAACCCTTTGCTTTTCAACGTTTTTTTGGAAGTTAACTGCTCAAGGGGGGGCCGTTTTTGGATCAAATTCAATCAGCTGTTACGAGTTATCCGCTGATGCTATTTCAACAGAAGTTGCACTGGTGTGAAAACAAATCATTTGTCTATAAGTTTGAAAACTCATTATTTTAAAATTTTATATGTTAAACTTGATATTTCAATTTTTGCAAAGGTACCCAAAAACGACAATTTTGATTTAACTCGCCGCTATTTAATTACCGTGCTAATCCGATTTCATGCAAACTTCTAAATAACAAAGAGCTCGATCGAACGCACGAAGTGTGTGTGCGGTGTGCCGAATCATTGCATTGATTAGAATTTACGACTTGCGAGCAAATCTTATTGTAAGCTACTCACTGATTCTAAAATAGTTACAATCAGAGTAATATTGTTACACGAATTTGAAAAAACAAAACTGCGTTTGTTGTCTTACATTTTTATCCTAAACTAATGCATTCCGAAACTCATGGCTAGCTTCTAGTTTTATGGAACCAAATTTCTCATAAGTAACACCTTAGCCTGCTTGAATAGCTGTTTACATCTTCGTTTGTGTATTTTAGGTCTACAATTGAGTTTGTAGAATGAATATTTTTAGTAGAAAGAAGATAATTGAACAAGTTGTTGAAATAATCTGAAATTTCTAAGTTCAAATTAGGTGCTTTTGAAATTGTGGATTTGTGTCAAGTCGCAACACAAATATCATGCAGGCCACATCATAAGTCATTTCGCTTACGGGTGTTTATAAACATGACTCATAAATTACATCCACAAAAAATACAGCATTTACATCAACAAAGCTAAGTTCGAAGCTCACTTTTTATTGAAGATTGTGTCAATCAATTTGAAAATACATTTTTAGTCAGCCAGCGTCGAAATAATGCAACAGCGAATTGAGGAACATGCGTAAACAAAGGAAATGTGAAATAACCCACAGTCAGCAAATCTACATAAATTTAACGTTTACAAATGTTGAATCAATGTAAAAGAACTGGATTGCTGACTGGGTCCTTATTGTTTGAAGCACTAAAAATACGCGTAAAAGTGACAACGTCAGCAAGGCAGTGATTATGTTTCTGGCCAAAAAAAAACATTTTACTGAGATACAATAAACATAATCATTTTGTGCCAGATTGTGAGAAGACTTCCTAGATTCTTTCCAACCATTTGCATGATTGCAAATTATTTTCTATAACTTTACATTGCTAAAAAATGTCTTCTTTGTTGAAACAACGTGGCTACAATTCTATAAAAAATTCTTAGGCCTACTACATTGAAGTAATGAAATTTTTTTTGTGATTTTGCTGATGACGTTTTACAATATCCGAGAAGTAAAAAATAATAATGATGAATTATTTTACAAAACCGTGGTTTGCAAGTGCTTCACAAAAAATTGTTGGGGGAAAATTTACTATTAGACGTAAAACGTTTGTAAAAGAAAATTGTCGGTTTACGTATTTATAATGTTTATTGCGCTGTTATCGAATTATAAACTGCCTGTAGGCTATTGTCTACCTTTGTGGTTGCCGGCCAGCTTAGAGCAGCATGCAAACTAAGCGTTTATGGTATTTGCATCGTGTTATGATTCTCGAAAATTTCCCACAAGGTCTTTATTTTTATCGTGATATTTTGTGCCTCTTCTGTCCTAAACTTGAAGTTATTGTGCAGCACTATCCACATCGGTTTTTAGACTCAGTCTTCATTGAAAATCTTTTGTGTGGTGCATCATTTCAAGTAGTGTCTTCCCCTAAACTGTTACACAAATCGCCTTGAACCAGGTTGATTATTATGTATCATGTGTGGAATTATTACTGTAGATGTCTGACTAAATTCATGCCAAAGTCGAGCAAATTCTGCTTTCGGGATCCTTGCCGTTATTTACTGTATTTTTTGTTGATAAGTTTAGGCAGCATTTTTCCAAGATAAATGAAGACATCGGTATTGTTCGTCACTTAGATTTAGTTTTCTCAGCATTATTTATTCATTCTTTGATCCACTAGTTTGTCCCACTTTTGGTATAATCGGATCGTTTATAAATGGCGGGTCTTCACAATAGCCGGCCTCTTATACATTGGCGCAACGTATTCAGATGTTGAATCAATGATGAAGAAAGCTGATTTGTTGTTTGTCTTATGTGACGCCTAAATTTATGCCTCGTCTACAGTACAAAATATTTTGTAATGTACATTGTGTACATTGTACATTTTGTTTGTAGGCCTACATTACAAAATATTTTGTAATGTAGATGAGGCATTATCATCTTTATTTTGCGCTCTTTGGAACAAAACACAGTGCACTGTGAAACAAAAATACAGGACATAACAACAAGTAGGCGACATAAAGCAGTGAAGGGACGCCATCGAGTTAGCTGCTACGTGTAAAGGGAGCCTATCTCATAATTTTGAGTGTATCTCACAATTACTGTTTGCAAAAACGCTATTTCTCCGGCTTCTCCCAAAAGCATTTGCAGTGATACATTTCCTCAATTGCAAGTTTTGTCAATGAGAGCATTTCCATAGAACGTTTATTTCGAAACCAGGTTTTCGTGTCTTTATCCAAGAGAAGATTTCTTATTGTAACGTTTTTTATTCGTCAATGAATATTATCTGCTTGAAACAACTGTTTTGAATAGTTTGTGGCCTCCATAGCCTACTATTTTGATCGTGGATTGCTATTCTTCTTTGTAGAGCTGATAACGCAAAAAAGCTTGCTATTATTGTTTCTAATTAACAGCTTTGCGATCACTGGCTTTTCTTTGTAGCATAAGAAATAACGCGCTTTGTATTATTGAGGTCAAACCAAACAAAAGAAAGCAAGAGGATGCTTCTCTCTGCTCGCGCATATCGATACACGAAGCAATTATGAGCTTATGGCTTGTCATCGCAATGTAATCCATTTCACGCTTTGCTGGAAGTTAGCTAGAAATAGTAAAAATTCACCAAAATCTTGAATTTACAAGAAAACTACACAACTTTTAGCATCAAATTTAATATCATCAGATCCGCCTGGCAATTTTAGGAAAAGTCAAGAAAAACCAAGTGCATGGCGTTACTGTGCTTCAAATAATTAAAGGAAATATGAGGGGGGGGCCAAATCTGGCCTCCCTTTGAGGAGCAAAGTGTTAACACAATTCAACTTTTTAACTCTTGCGATTTGACACGAATAGTCGCCTAAGTAGCAATAACGCAATGTACTAATTTTAATGTCTTGTCTCACAGACTAATGTGATAATCTTTGCCTCTAATAGATCATTATTGTGCAAAGTTCAAATTTTAAGATGGCGTCATTATGGCTTTTTATGACCTCATATTGACGTCATCATCACAATTAAATCTGAAGTCTCGTTCTATCAGACAACACTCATTGAAAAATTTCAAAAGATGTGCATAAGTTGCCTGAAATAAGCAAAATGCCTGGTGCTAAGTGATGCTTCTTAATGCCCCCACACTTCTCAAAATTATGCCAAATATTGAAAAGTTAATTTTTACTTGAGAGCTATTAGTAAGGCATTGGATCAAAGTGTTTTCAGTTAAAATAAAGGGTTCAACCGTCAGGATCACGGCTTAATGGATCAGAAGTGGGTGATTTTGACAAAAATGGAAATGTTTAGGCCTCTTGAGGCAGAATATCCCATCATCTAAGAGCAAAATAGTTGTGATTTTCTGTTTTCTCATGGTCGAAATCATGGAAAACAATGCAAGAAGCCCAAAAAATTGAAAATTTCTGATTTTTGAACTGGTCTACTGTGCATGCACATTGTACATATTGGACAATTACCAGATTATTAAATTAGATAACACTGTCCGTTCAGACACTATTTATACTTTCAGTATCAGAGTAAAAATAAACCTAGGTAGTGATCTATGCGAGTGTGATGTTGGGCCACGTTTCTGAGCTTCATATCTTATTTGCTTAATTTTTGAAATGTAACGAAGCCACTTATGCACGCTTTATTAAAGAATACAAATAGCGTATTTGAATTGAAGTAGCCTAGCTCGCACTTAGCCAACATCATATTGGTTACGAAAACAGAAAATTAGCTCGTGGTATTAGTGTTTAGGCTACTATACTTAATAAACGCTTTGTTTATTAAATAAAAACAAACGAAACAAAGTTTGTTTTGTCCAAACCAAAATTTTTTCGGCAGCACAATGATTTAAAATCGATCTTGCATTATATTCTTCCAAAGTCTAGGCCTGAACTACAGCTTTGGTGCAATGTAATTGCATCGCACCTTTCCTGCAATACAACCTGGAAAAATAGAAATTCACGGAAAACCATTACGCATCATTTAATTAGATTGACATAAAACAAACATTGCAAACCTTCTTCTTCTTGTTGCCTCCGCAGACAGAAGCAGCACGGCAAAGAGCAAAGCGAACACAACCAACTTATTCATTGTTGATAGTGTTGTATTTAACTTTATGACAATATTCGACTTGCCACGATTTATACAAAAAATCATTAAAAAAATTAATTTTAATTAAAAGTTACAAACCTTCTTAATGCCTCCGCAGACAGAAGTAGCACGGCAAAGAGCAAAGCAAACACAACCAACTTATTCATTGTTGATATTTTTGTATTTAACTTGATTAAATGATTGATTGAATGTTTATCCTCTGAGTGGGAAAGTTTCTTGCAGAGCTTAATCCTGGCAGTTTTTGTATACTTGTAGAGGCTTTAAATCACTGACGCAGGCCCGGTCACCGAGATTGACAGAGTGAAGTTTCCGATTGTTGAAGTCTTGTTGCCGGGAAACTATTCCATCCATTAGATGCCGCTGAATGGAGAGCAGTCCTTAACGTGCGTTGCTCAAGCGCACATCCCGAGAGTCGAACCAGCGCTGCTTGATCTTGAAGCTTCTACGTTCCAGAAGTGACGCACTAATCAATTGAGCTATCGGGGTGGATATTCGGTTTGGTTTGCCACGAGCTATATAGTTAGAAGCGAGATGTTTGAGGCAAAACTAATTTGTCTGTTCATATCATAAACTTTGATATCTCGCTCAAAAGCAAATCAACAACTGAATGGACATTGGTTGATCAAGGAAAGGGAACTTACTACGGATAATTGAAATCGTCCACCACGTTAGCTCAGTGGCTACGCGGCCGGCTCAAGACCACGCGGCGCTGGTTCGACTCTTGGGGTATGCGTTTGAGAAACGCATTTCAGGACTGCTCTCCATTCAGCGGCACCTAGTGGATGGAATAATTTCCCGGCAAGATCACTTCAACAATAGAAAAACTTCACTCTGCCAATCTCGGTGACCGGCCCTGCTTCAAGAGCCTCTACAAGTATGCGAAATTACCAGGAATAACCTGTCAAGGCTTTGTCAGTTCGAAGATAAAGATTCAAAACCAACCAACCAAATGCTAACATTGGTCAGTTAACTTGGCTTTACAGTGGTTTGCATTAAAACTTCAGAAAATATCTAAATCAACCAAACCAACAAAACTAAGCAGAATTTACTCATGATTCAACAATTATAGCATTGTTGCCAAATAGATTAAATAAAATCAGAGCAACACAACGATTGACAACCAAATAATTTTCAATGATTCTTTATGAAGTTACCACCTATTCTTCTTCTTCTTCACCCATTGCATCGTAATGTAAATCAAGAGCTATGTAGCGCCCATGCACAACGTCAATTATACTCTCAACAGGCTCTCCCGTAAGATCTTAAATATCCCAAATGTAGCCGAACTTTTAAAGCTAAGATTGGATTCATTAGCCATTTAAAAACACATCGTTAGCGTTTTCATTACAAAATCCATCATCCTTGTAGACGAGGGACAGCCATCATAGACATCACAACATTAGCAATATATTTTGTCGTCACCGAAACAGCTCCAATTCCTTACCAAAATTTATAAAGCGTCGCTTATATATTAATCTTCTAGTTCAGTGCTTTTCAACTTTTCTTTTTTCAACCTTTCTAATCCATAACTCTTGCAAATTAAGATTGGCGTAACAACTAACAAGCTTTTTGGATATTCTGGCATTTATAAGTTTTGGTCATTCGACAATCTCCGGACTATCAATTGAAAATTAAAAATCTCAATGTTAGCCTCAAAAAAACTAATAGCAGCAATTGCAACGACGAAAGATGAAAAAACTCTCATCACAGACTCGCAACACCAAACCACCGTTTTGAAACATAGCATAAACTTCAGCGTAGATTCTTGCATAATTCCCACCGTACATTTTATATGCAGCGCCGAACCGAAGTTATTAAAAAAGTTTACCCAAAGACAGGGCCGTGTAAGCACCATCTTGCCCTTCCCTACCTCTCCGAAATCCACTAATGGGCTTCTATGTTTAGTGATTGCACTTAAAAATAGGACCAGAATGCCTTTAGGGCGGCACACTCTTTCTATGTGGGGAAAAATTTACATTTATCATTTCAGCAACGAGTAAACTATTTTTAACATATTATAGAATAAAATAGTTGATAGACCATGCCGACAATGCAGAAGGGAATCCATAAAAAGTTGGGAAAGGACCAGAGTTTTAACAAAGTAAAATTTATAGCATAAATGAACAATGCAATGCAAAACTTAATGTCGAAATAATTAAAACGAAAGGGGGTGTGGGGGGTTGTTCCCCAGAAAATTTTGACAAATTAGTTACAGTCTTGTTTTGGTTCCTTTTCAGGCATTTCTAGAAGCAATATTTTTTTTATCGAGATGTAAACTTTGTATGCAACCAAATCCAAATTCATCAAGTTAAAATTGGATTGGTGTAGACGTTTTGTTTAAGATTTACGTTAGCCCACTATATTTTAATTGTTTTTTATTTACAACCACAAAAGGACTTCAATAATTTATTTCTCGAAAATTTTTATAGTGTGTTGTACCCTTTCAGTAGGCTAGAACTGCGAAAATTTTGCCTGAGGTTTCCTTATATTTTCAGATAACATTTTCACTTCATAACCTATCTCAATTAGCTAATATAACATTTTTTATCAATCCAATAAACAAGATTTTTCGCGATATCTTCAACTTTTCTAGACACATTTTGTGAATGACATGATTTTATTTTCTGTAAACACAAATTGTACATTAGTACGTTTGAAGTTTTCGTAAAAAAAATTTCGAGCAGTTTTATTAGCATAATTAGCATAATATTAGCATGTATATTTTGCTGATATATATTAATTATCAGCATAATATTCATATATTGCAAAGTGCGCAAAATGGTTTCCATGTTCTGAATCTTCTTTTCCAATGTCATTCCAATTTCTGAAAAAAATAACATAGATTGTCGTTAATTTTTAAGCTAAAGATATGTTGTTTTTTTTCAAAAGGCCATTAATTGATGGTCTGCAATTGGACTTGTTGTGCAGCTGAGAGGTGAGTGTTCTGCACGACACTTGGCGGCACCTAGCGGATGGAATAATTTACAATCCACAACAATTCGATCAATTTCGTTAACAAAGTTTGCATTAATACTTAAAAGCATCAACAAGTATGTGAAGTTGCTTGTGGGATGAAGTTTTCAAGAAGCTTTTTCGTCTCATGCTGAGCATTCCAAGAACCCATTTTTTTTTACTTGAGAGAGTAAATCTAAACTTAACTTTTTCCTTTTTACGTATATTATTGATGTGAAAGACCAGTGTTACATCATTGTGACGTAGTTATTATCTATGCTTTTGTGACGATTGAACAACATTTTATGACATTGCAGCATTTTATCAACATTTATCAAGTATATTGCTTGTTGGATCTAAAGTTTCTAAATGTACAGTTGATAAACTTGTTAGAGGCTTTCACTAACTAAACATTGTTCGAACTTTTAAGCCACGTTAGACTTTATGATTACACATTTTAAAAAATATCTCAAGCAGCGGTTTTAAAACTGTTTCATATTTAGTGAGTTATTGTCCGTCAACTTGTATTGTCCATTGGCCAAGTTGGATCACATCTAAGGATATTGAAACGTGAATCTTATTCGTACTTGCCACTCAGCAAAGGAAGGTTTCAGGTAATAATGTACTCGCTGCGCTGGCACTGGGTGCTTTGTGAGCGCTTGGAGCGGTGGTTTTTTAACCAGTGGTGCAAGCACTACAAATGGATTCGTGACGTGCTGTGATGGGATGCGAAAGTGTTGAATAATTGAGGTCAGTTATAAATTGTTGTATGGAGCCATGTTTGTTTACAAGGCTTTCTGGCAACATTGTAAATTATAGGTGGCTTCTATCTTTATTCATTCTAAGGAAGGTTGCGAGTACTGGTTATAACAAGGAAAAAGGTTACGAACCACTAGATAAGAGCAATGCGAACATGCGATGGATGGGCGAAAGTCTGTAAGATCAAGTGTTTCAAATTGTTTTGCAACGAAGAGTTTCAAAAATTATCATTGTAGTGATGTAGTGACAGATCGTAAAATGTTACTTATAAATTTTTAGTTTGACTGTTAGCACAAACCTTCAAAAGTCTACAGATTGTTACAAGCCTGGCCATATCTTGAGATATATCTGTGGTTCATTCACAAGTTGAACAGATAAATATGCAAAAATACTCATTCACTATTTCTAAACTTACAAAAACCATTTGTTGGTTAATAACCCTCAGCAGCGTCAGCATCATATTGGGCATCCTCGTCAAACAGATCTCATTCTTCATCACCTCGGCGGCGGCATTTACGAAAACATTTGGATCGTCGTCGTATGATACAATCACGATCGTGTCTACGGCACCGTATTGACCGCATGCATCGTGGCACGCAAGACGGTCTGAAAAATTGAAGTTCAGTAATTAAGCAATGCCATCTGCATATACGGCATTTTACCAAAATAATTTTATGTAAATGCCACAAACTTCATTGTGTATAGTTTAGTAGTTAGGCAATGTGGGGTTTAAACAAATTAATAAAGAAACTAATTTTAATTAAATGTTACAAACCTTCTTCTTCTTCTTGCATCCGCAGACAGAAGTAGCACGGCAAAGAGCAAAGCGAACACAACCAACTTATTCATTGTTGATAGTTTTGTATTTAACTTTATGACAATATTCGACTTGCCACGAGTTATATAGTTACAAGCGGGATGTTCGGGGCAAAACTAACTTTCCTGTTCCTTTCATGATCATTGATAGCCTATCACGTTCAGTTAGCCAAATACAACTGCACGGACAATTGTTGATAGTTCTGGAAGAAATATTACAGATTGCACATAAACAATTTATCCGGAAGCTCGTTTCAACATATTTCGATATTGGTGAAGCATAGAACCTATTGTTGTAAATTTAGGTTTATTCTACATCTGTTTCTACATTATGGTTTCTTTTTTCTTCCAGTGTTACCTTAATTGTTTTCTCTGTTCGCACCTCTTGGCTTATTCAATGTCAGTACAACCTTATTAATGGTCGTCTCACCAATATACTATTACATTACACTCTTTATTCGATTGAAAGAAAATACTGAGAGTCACTGTATACATCTCTGTGCTAACATTTATCCATAGCAAGTGTTCAGAGCTGCAATAAAAATCTTTTGACTATTTTTTGGGCATTCATTTCATATTCAACCTACAATGGCCTGCTGAAACCGTGTAGATTGTACTTTCGACGGCCGCTGGGTAGCAGAAGAGCCTTTCATCACATCAACTTCTGGTGAAACAACATTTACTTTATTTTTTGGTCATTAACTTGTGTTCTCCGAAACTCATAGACTAACATCCAACTGTTTGAGACCAAACTGGTCTTAAGTAGAGGAATATTTTTCAAAATTTTTACGTTTTATTCAATTTTAACTTTTATGTTTGTTATCAATTAAAAAGAGTATTGAGCATTTTGAAACAAGAGTTTGATCGAAAATGCTATTGGCAGTATCTGAATTTATTAATTTACAAATTAATTGCATTTTAAAGTCATGTTGTTTTTGTTAAGTTTATGTATCAATTTACAGTTGATTCGCAGCAGCACAATTGTAACATTCATTCATGTAAGATAGCCATTTTCTTTGAAAATGTAGTGTTCTTTGTTATTTACACAATTCAATCTCCTGCAATGTGACACGAATAACCGGCCAAGTAGCAACAACGCAATGTACTAATTTTACTGTCTTGTCTCACAGACTAATGTGACTAATCACAGACTAATGTGAGATTCACCATCTTGAGTGTGTGGCTGAGATTTTCAAACTGCACACCACATTATCTATCAATGTCCTGTATACCTACCACAAGATAGACTTGTGTACCTAACAACGCTCGATGAATACACAATCCATTGGCTGCTGAGCCTGGATGTAACAACGTGATCTGTGGCGGCCTCAAACGCAAGAAGAAGAAGATGTGCTAATCTTTTGCCTTCTAATAGATCATTATTATTCAAGTTCAAATTGTAAGATGACGTCATTATGGCTTTTTATGACCTTGTAATGACGTCATCGTCACAATTAAATCTGAAGTCTCTTTCTATCAGACTAGATCCATTGATAAATTTCAAAAGATGTGTATAGCTTGCCTGAAATAAGCAAAATGCCTGGTGGTAAGTGATGCTTCTTAATGCCCCCGCACTTCTCAAAATTATGCCAAATATCGAAAAGTTACGTTTCACTTGAGAGCTATTAGTAAGGCATAAGATCAAATAGTTTTCAGTTAAAATAAAGGGTTCATCCGTCAGGATTACGGCTTAATAGATCAGAAGTGGGTGATTTTTGAACATTTTCAAAAATTTGCTGGATTTTTGAAATGTAACGAAGTCACTATGCACGTTTTAATAAATACAAATGGCGTATTTGAAGTGAAGTAGCCTAACTCACACTTAGCCAACATCATAATGGTTACGAAAACAGGAAATTAGCACGTGGTATTAGTGTTTAATACTTAATAAACCTATTATTCATTAAACAAAACACAAACCAAAGTTTGTTTTGCCCGAACCTGAATTTTTTTCGGCAACACAAGGATTTAAAATCCACCTTGCATTATATTTTTCCAAGGTCTAGGCCTGAGCTACAGCTTTGGTGCAGTGCATCGTACCTTTCCTTTGTTGGTATGATTGTAGCCTAACAGTACACCAGCTCAGGCACTCTATATGCCAACCTGGCTTGCCAAAAGCAGAGGATGTCCTACGACTCGATTAACCGTCTACGTTGGTTTGGACGTGTTGAGAAGAGAGCAAGGGATGGATTAACCATTGCCGAGATGTAGGCTACTAGTTCTTAGCACGAAGGCCCAATGAATGAATCAAGGTTCAAATTTCAGTTCATGTTTAAAGTTAATTTTTCACTAATGTGTGTAAAGAGGTAATTAAGTTGGTTACAAATTTGTTCAGGATTTCCGTAGGAATTGTTTTTGTACGATAAGTTCATTAAAAAGAGCATTTTTTTTTCAAGAATTTGGATTACATTTCCTTGTTTTTGATGAATCGTGTTTTTGTTCTTTGAAGGGCTGCTTTATAATATTTGTTTGAAGTGCTGCTTTATAATATTTGTTTGAAGTGGTGCTTTATAATATTTGTTTGAAGTGCTGCTTTATAATATTTGTTTGAAGTGCTGCTTTATAATATTTGTTTGAAGTGCTGCTTCATAATATTTGTTTGAAGCGCTGCTTTATAATATTTGTTTGAAGTGCTGCTTTATAATATTTCTTTGAAGTGCTGCTTTATAATATTTGTTTGATAAGTGCTGCTTTATAATATTTGTTTGAAGTGCTGCTTTATGATATATAATAATATTAGGACCTGGAATGGTTTCATGGAAACGTGGAACTAAGAAAACACGAGTATTCTTTAATGCTAATTTGTTCAGATTTAAGCCTATGTTGTTTGGAAGCTCCAGGCTCCAAATTGTCATCTCAAAGGATTTGATGGTGAGAGGCACAGTTTGGGTTCTTTAAATTACGTCGACGTATTATCTACAGCAATTCCAACCTTGTTCATTTAACTGCCATCGTCCTGATATGATAACGCTGCCCATGTATCCACTTCAATCAACCATCTAAGTAGGTGTTCCAGCAATTGACTTCAAAGCACCCGTTTGTTTCAACTGAGATCCAACTGCTAAACTCATCCACTAGGCTTCGTTTCATTAGAACATTTCTTCCAGCTTTCCAGTGTGGTCAGGGAACGTCGTGAAGCTGGGGTAGTAAAAAAATTGACCCTCGGCCCCAGCAGCTAAAATGGCAAATAAAAAATTATAAATGAGCGATAGCTTGCTTGCAGCCGGCATTGATGTCTATAGGTGACAGCACACTTTGCGACTTCATGGCTTTAGCACCACCTTTCATAGCCTTCATCTCAATTCGATAAAGTTGAAATGCTGTTTGCTACCAATTAGTCGCTCCAACTTCATCATTCACAGAAAGGATTGGTGGTTTCAAGTATTACTAGTTTTCAATGCAAAATCAAAACAATTCAAAGTAGTTTTTATTCAAAAAACAAATATAGTATTGCGCCCCTCAAAGAAGTCTTACGTTGGCCACTGCCCCTGTCTTTACCAAATTAAGATTAATGTTTGTTTGCAATATTGTTTTGTTTGCTTTTTAATCTGCCTTGCAGTAGACACATCAGGTATAACCATTGCAAAGATATTGTCACAATAGTTACAATATGTTGTAACATAAAAAAGAAAAGTAAATATCAGATTTGTCTGGTACAGTGGTGTCAGTGATAAAGAAAAATATGTCAGAGTATGAAATGTCAGAGTGCTTGCTAAGTTGTATGATAAGATTAGCCTGATTAAATTATGCACGCAATAAAAGCATACGAATTGCGTGTTTCAAGTCGATTACAGTAACCTACACTTAACTTCGCGATGGTTACGGAAACAGGAAATCAGCACTCGCTCGATGAAGCACACGCTATAAGTTTTTACCACTTAAAAAGTCCGTCTTTGAAGCAGAAACATCCGCAATGAAAGTTTGTTTTGTACAGACGGAAACTGTTTTTGGCGGACGCTGTTTTGAAATCAAATTTGTGTCATAGTTTTGTGACATTTGACCCTATACTTTGAAACTCCATGTTTTTGGCAGCCGATTTTAGCACGAATTGACAGAGATACCCACTGGTGTTTCGCCCATCAGGCTGGGCTCATCAGTACCGCACCACCAGGCTACAGTACTTTCGACTCGCAAACCAGCTTTTAATTACCGCTCTGCATTTCACTGGCGTCTTGTCCAAGTTTCAGCTTGCTTCAATTTCCACCGTTTTTTGGGACAACTCGCGTTTGAACATGATCAACTTGGCTTAATTCTTGGGGGTTTGAACTGCTGACACAGGGCCGGTTACCGAGATTGATAGAGTGAAGTTTCCGATTGTCAAAATCTTGTTGCTTGTTAAATATTCTATCCACTAGATGCCGCTACAACAGAATGCATTATGTAATTTTAGTTATAAGGCATAACCTCAATTGTCAGCATAGCGCTCTAAGAGCAAAAAAAAAACGCAGTCATAACTACTTTTAACTTATGGGTAACTTTACAAAAACGTGACAACATGCGGCCATTTCCAATAAAATGATAGTGAGTGCGTAATCAAAATTGTTAAAGTTGTTAAAAATCGAAATTGTTAAAATTAATAGCAAGTTGAAATTTATTTCAAAGCTCTATCAGTGAGATGCCTGTGGTCGAGGTTTCTCTGATACTATCGTTTCTACATTCAATTTCAATGTTAGTGGTAGCAAGTCGGAGACTATCTTCCAGTGTTTCGTCTATCGTTCGATTTCTGTATTTAGACTTGACTTGCTGAATTCTAGAAAATGTACTCTCACACATGTATGTGCTTCCAAACATTGAGTGCATTTAATTCAAAAACTTTCAGTTTGGGAAATCTATCCTTGCGGACTAATTTCCAGAAGCACTCTGAGGTTTCATTTTGCCCCTGCAAATTTAGGTTTAACACATTCATGTGCATTGCCATGTCTGTAAGGCAAAGCAAGATTGCACAGGAAGTTTAAGTACATAAGGTACATATCAGTCTTTCACACTAGGTATATATCAGCCTTTAAGAAGCCCAGTTGTACTGACGAGACCTGATAGGTTGAAACAGTATAGGCCCTGCTGTCTACAACTTTGAATTAAATTTTTGACACTTTTTGTCCAAATGCTATACTTGTTCTAATTAAAATTACTTTCTGTAACATAAGTACAAATTAAATCAATACTTTGAAAGCTCGCGGGCCGCAAAAATTCTATCCGCGGGCTTGTAGTTGTACCACGCTGCCCTAAACAACGAAGAACCCTCGCAGAGCCTTTTACTTTAACCCTATTTCCTGTGACGTTTTTTGACCAGTTGACCTGCGGACGGGTGGGTCGGTTCGACACTACCACTTTGAGCTCGTGTAATTCCAAAACTACACAAGATAGATCAATCAAATTTTCACATGATGCAGATAATTTATCTGACAATACATCATCGAAAATCTTTTGCAATCTGTTCAACAGCACAACTTTAAAAATCAAATAATTTGATGGTTGGTCATATTTTTTTATTTGATTTGAGAAATTTCTTCTTAATTACCTTATGGTTGAGTGTGACGGGCCAGTTTTATTGTGTTCGGTTTTAATCTTTTACGCGTAGACGTCGTCCACGCTTCAATGAAATCGTAATTGGTGTCCGACTTGCGTTGCTTGTTGTTTTGCCGGAGGCATTATAAAAATCTTTTGTTTTGTCTCAACAATTGCTGAGAATGAGACAAAATCACCGCAAAAAACTGTTTCAAGTTATTTTTGAGCCACATGTTATAGTCTACACTTTTTCAAACGTACTGTCATCACTTGATATTATAACTAAATCAAGCAATGAGCTTCAGTGACAATTGTGTTTAGTTCAGTTTTCACACTCACTGTTAGAAACTCGACTCCCTTTCTTAAATGATTAAATTGTTTCACGCTCGGTTGATTTTCGAGCGCACGATTTTATTGTAATCGTTTCTCATAGTTTGTGTTTGTGTCTTATTGTGTCTTTAGTTGTATCATTATACTTTTGCTAACCTAGTGGTATTTGAAGTAGAGTGGAGTATAGGGCAACTAGCACTTAAGCGACCAGACTTTGAGAAGTGATCTGCAATTCAGTTCAGGCAGTAGACGACAACTTTGGCCACTTGTTGGCAACACGTGGAGTTAACCTGTAGTTAGGGTTTAAACTCTACACTCACACTGTCCAATCTGGTTATACATGATCAAGAAGCACTTTGTATTTTGCAACATATCCCAGGGAGCTATTCATTCGTTTTCAACATTGTTTCAACGTCTAGAGACGTTGAATTGATGTAAAAAGTGTCTGATTTGCTGCTTGGTTAGCGATTGAATACAGAAAAGTAAGGTAGCCTATTGCTGTCACATGGTATTTGAACAACAACCTATCCAAAGGTAGTTACTTGCTTCGATAGGAGCTCGTTCTAACTAAAGCCTTCATGCACTTCAAAAACAAAAAGCGTCTAAAACTCCTGACCGATAAACTACGTCACGATGCATTACAAAAGTGATATGTTTCCATACTTACCAACAATAATCACTTTGAACGAACTAATTTTGCAAACAGTTTAGATAAAGTGTAGTGATAATAATCGTTGTCAAATCGTGTTGGTAGGCTATAAAAGAGGTCGTTTGCGCATTGCCAAATGGAACTCCCGTTCTGCGTGACAAACTCAAAGTCGTGGCATAACGATACGAAAAATAAATACATTCAGCAAGATATCAAATCCTGCAAAAAAATCTTTTTTAGGCTGATTGCTATCGTCGTACAAAAACATCACCAAAGTTTTTACTTTTTCCTTCTGCGAAATTGAAGGTTGTTGATATTTAAAAATGCACGTTTGTGTGTGAACGATTGAAATTGCTTTTTTCATGTTGTCAACTAGATTTGCATGAAAACGTTTTCTACATTTTTTCTAATTTGTTAGTCATGCATTTTGGTGCAAGCTATTTCTTACGCATTAGAAGGTTTTTTTCTCTTCAACTTTTGAAATAGCATTTTATCTGCAGTTTACGGTTGATGGCATTAATGTAAAAGCCAAATTTTGCAATTGATACACACACGAAAACAACAGGCCCATACACTACTGCTGGCTGATAGACCACGTCACAATACATCATAATAATGTTTTTCCGAACCAAAGACCCAGAAAACCAATTTTGTTATATGTTAGTTCTGACGTCTGCAGATGTTGAACCAATGACAAAAAGTGATTTGTTGATTTGAAACAAAGTGATTGCTGTTCCCAACGTGCAAACATTTTGATATATCACTGGGTAGGCTCACACTGAAGTTGTTTTGTGTAAAGTCTTGCTTGTGAAAAAGTCGAAGTAAAAACACCACAAGAAGTAAGTTATATTTACAAGTATTATAGTCGTAAATGAACCACAGTTTTTAGAAAAAAAAATGGTTTCGCAATCGCACAATCAATACTCGTAGTCCCCCGGCAGGCTACATTTTTGTCATAGAATTAGGTGAACTATTTTATTGTGGAATTCTATTGTGATGTTTTGTCGATCACTGACCCATAGTGACCTTTAATTACGCAATCCTTTATTGCGAAACCTACTACTAAAAGTTTCTGCATACGTGCGATTCTCGAAACTTTTCTGACTTGTTGACTAGAAGAATGAGTTCTTGTGATGTAGTATTACCCAATAGCCTCTGGAAGCTTCTGGTCAAGCAAAACTGTTATAAATAGACGCTTGATTAGAGTTGTGAATTATGGGGATTAGAAGTTGTAACGAAAGTATGTTGAAGACGATTGTAGAATTCTAGCCGATATTGAATAGATTGTGAAAGTGTAAGTTGTTGTCAATTGTACAGTAGCTGATACAAGTAGTAGTGTATATTTATTTTAGAATCGACGAAGACGTTTACTTTTCAATAATTTGTTTTCATTACGTGTTGGAAGTGGTGAACCATTCGTCAGTTCAAGCATTTCATCTATCATTTCACAAGTAGAACTACTCGACCATTTATCTGACTGTTTAACGTTTAATATTCCAATAAACTACGTCATCAAACTTTCTAAAGTCCTTTTTCGTGTAAGAGACAGGGCCCGATTAACCATGAGGCACACGAGGCACAGGCCTCAGGTCTTCTGCTTTTGGAGGCCTTCAAATTTTAGTGTTAAATGTTGTACAAAGTACATTGTACACAATGCTTCTGTTATTTCACTTTTAATGTACAATTTCATGCTAGCATACACTGAGATGCCATCCGAGGCATAATATTATATGGATGCAACCTATTTTATCTCCTGAACACTTCGTCCCCCGATTTCTTACCCTGAAAAGATAGAGAGAAAAAATAGAACAAAGCCGAAGTCGCTGATCGGAGTTTCCGCAAACATTTTAAAATTATTCGTTTGAAAAGATCGAGAGAAGAAATAAAACAAAGCCGAATTCGCTGATCGGAGTTTCCGCAAACATTTTAACACTGTCATTAGCCTACGTTGGGTTAACAATGCCACTACAGCTAGAAAACTCCAATGCAATTGCGACCACTGTCTTTCTTCTTTCCTCTTACGGTAGGCCACGTCACAATGAGCAAAAGTCATTCATAGGGGCTGTCATGCAATACGGCCCACGATTCACGTTTTCATTGAAACAACGCATTTTCGAATAGCGAAGGAAGGAAGACATGGTTAGAGTAAGCCAAACAACAAGATTAAAACTGCAGTCTAGCATTGAGAGGAAGAAAGTAAAGTTCGGTTAATTTTGAAATGTTTGCGGCAACTCTGATCAGCGACTTTGTTTTTTTTGAAATGTTTGCGAAAACTCCGTTCAGCGTCCAGCGACTTGTAGGTGCTGATAGTTAACGATAAAAAAGCTCAAAGAGTAAGCTATCAGTCCACACTAGCAAATTACACTGCAATCAACTCTAATAAAATCTATTATGATAAGACCTCCTTCAGCGCTGCATATAAAATCAACAGTTGGAATTTTGGGAGGAATTGCGTCGAAACAATGGAACTACGGCCGAACTACTAATGCCTAATACCGTTTTTTTTAAAACGTTGGTTTGGTGCTAAGTTAACAAATGTAACGAGAAATTTTGTCCATTTATCGTCTTCACAATTCATAGCCTGCAGTTAATTTTTCATAGGGCTAATTGACAGATTTTTTTTCTTGGTTTTGGCCTGTTTTCTGAGCTGTCGAAACCTTCCTTTTTTCTGCATGTTATAATAACAATTAATAAAATTACCTTCAAACTAGGAACGGTACATTACGGGACGCGCAACTCCGCTGTTCCTTCAACATTAGAAGGGTCAATTGCCAATTTGACATTTTTTCCGCTTTGCTGCAGGCTTGCTTTCAACTAAAAACCTCTTATTACTTTAAAACCAACTTAACTCTTCTTATATATCCCATAAAAAGTAAAATATTTTGTAAATTAGAAAAAAACGTAACCCTTCTAGTGTTGCGGATAAGCCAAAAGCGGATGAAGTTTCGCATCCCTATGATCTACAACCCCTACTTCAAACGCCACTTTTAGCTTGCTATCAATCCGATTTCATAACAGGTTTTCAGTTCACAGTGGAAACAATACAAGAATAATATTTGACAGATGACAAAAAGGTTTTGGTGTGAAACATGCAACATTGCGCGTAGCAGTTGAAAAACAAACGATTATTTGGATGAATAGTCGACATTATTGGCATAGGTGGCAAGGAAAAAAAAAGTAAGTTGTCGTTTCAAGGATGGATGTGACCACAAGGCAGTTTCGAAGTCCCGTTGCGAGCGGTAGCCACTTTAACAAGTCGAAATTCTGCCACTGAAATTGACTAGAATGAAACCGCCAACCAATCATAAGCTACGGTTTAAGTGACATGAAAAAAGGCATAAAAAATTTGTTCAGTGTTAAACGTAGTTTATGATTTTACACTTTCTAATGATTCTAGATTCTAATGAGTTATCATGAATATGACGTTGACAATGACGTCACAATTCCAATTTTATTGGTATTGCGACTTGATCAACCACTCGAAACTAATTTGTTTTAAACAGCAATGTACATTGCAGCAGTGAAACCTTGCTGAATGGTTGCTCAAATTGTATCGGTTTCTTTTCAGAGTAAATGGAGCATGACTTTGACAAAACATAGAAATCATTTCTTAGTTTATTTCGGTTCGGAAGAGGAGTAAACTAAACAAGAAAAATAGAACTATCCGAAAAAGTAATAAATTTTAGAAAAAACTTTTGAAGCATTTGATTGCCAATTAATCTAATTAAAGAAATAAAACAAAGTAACTTCAGCGGGTTCGACATGATGTATTACCAGTGATGGGCATTATCGGCGATAATTCATCGGCGATAATTATCGGCGATAAATTTTTATCGCTTATCGTTATCGCTCAATTATTTTTTCAGTTATCGTTTATCGTTATCGTCAAAGGCAATATTTGATTATCGCCGATAATTAATCGCCGATAAATTTTATTTTGGATCAACGCACAGGTGGAAAGACCATGAAAAGTAATATTTTTACTAGCCACCTAGTTAATGATACTAAAATTAAAATCAGTTCTTCATCAGTGCCTGAAGTGTGTGTGCACAGGTCGTTATCAGGGAAGGGGGCACGCCCCCCTGCAGCGACGGCCCTGACAACACAATAATTTTTAGAGTTGCAAATTGCAATGCATGCAACATACGAGGCCGCTTTTACATCGGAAACATTGTCTTTCGCGCCACCTCACGATCAACTATTTTTATCTTGTGTTTTCTTGCTTCGTTGGAAGTGTTAGTTTTTAGTAATTGTCGTAAAAAAATAAAATCTCTCGTCAAAACATGAAACTTACTGTTTTAAGCGCATTAAATCTTTAGATGAGTAGATTAACTAAAATTGCAAGAACTTGCCTTGAGACGTGCGGTTACGTCACAAACACAGAATAAAAGACAAAATTTACACACAATAACAACACAAGATCGGTTATAGACTGTAAGATCGATTTTTTTCTAGCTTGGCGATATAACTTTAATCCAAAAATAATAACCGAATGCATAAGTGCTATTTAACTTAAAAAGTTAACCCATTTGTGCCTAAAGTGAAAGTACTTAAAAAAATTTTCGGAAAATTTAAATATTGCATAATTATGACCTAAAAAACATAATAATAATTATAATCATGCTTTTATTTGCGCCCATTGCGATAACATACAGTACACTGCGATCACAGATGCGATACAACAGACGACAGGAAGCAGCGAAGTGACATATAGTCTTCGAGTCAACTGCTCCCCTTATTTTGGCTTGCCTTTATGTGTCTTTCGCTGAGACACAGCCGCGTGCTCTGGACCGGTGTCGAACCCACGTCCTTTCAAACGTCGCGCAGACGTTCTCACCACTCGGCTACGCAGCCGGCTTATCACATATCACAATTATTTTTTTCCTAATTGTGTTTGTACTTTTTGAGAAAAAAGCCGTCCTATATATAAGACGCTAGACAAATCCGTTATCAAATTTCACAAGTTTCTTGTGCGTAATGCTTAAGCGTTATTACATTTTACTTATCGCTCAAAGTGATAAATGGGAAATGTCTTGTTCATGTCTTGTCATGTCATTATTGTCATCGAGCATTTTATTGAAATGAAAGTTAAAAAAATATGAAGATGAAAATTAGCAAAGTAACACAACATCACTGAAACAAGTCATTGCGGAATATGATATTGCTTGAAGCATTTAACATGCAGACCGACATCACATTTTTTGCATCTTGTAGTAGTTTTTGCATGACAATAGGCGCATCGAGTTGCGTGGTAAAATTATGCTAAATACAGTATAACCTTTCTCATTTACTGTAGCCTACCTATGCGACATAGCCTACCCCAATCAAATATTTTTATTCCCACTAATACAGTGCCTAAATTGTAATTCTTATCGCAACAACTCAGCGTTCTGCCATTGCTTTAATGATGGTGTTCACAAAGAAAACAAAAAAAATTATCAGTAAATTACGATAATCATGTTATTGTTCTTAAACAAACACGACTAATTTGACAAGCTTGATGGATTTCACAGCATGCACATTTTTACTATAAATGACGCTTAAGATTACTGATAAATTTTCAAGCATTTTGCGTTTTTGGGAAAATTTTCAATCATTGCTGACTTTGCTGTAAACAGCCCTTTAAGCAGAAAGCAAAACACAAAGTTTGGAATTTTTTATGGTATTTTCGTTTGATTTAATTATTTTGCCTACTGCATGTAGGCTAAGCGGCAGTGTAACTCAATTGATAAAAGCATCCAACTGGTACCTGAAGGTATAATTATAAGCACGGCGGTTACCTCAGTGGTTTGATTCTGGATCAAGAGGTTGAAGATTCGATACCCACTGCCGCTATTGCGATTTTATTTATGCATAACTTACAAAAAGTTTGGTCCCTTTACAGTATATTATGTTCGATTTTTCGGCATGTTGATGAAAACAGTTCGTGCTGCATGGGATGGTGCAGCGCTAATCAAGAAAAAAAATTATCGTTATCGGACATTATCGGCGATAACTTATCGTTTATCGTTATCGCTTAACTTTTTTTTGATTTATCGTTTATCGTTATCGCTTTAGGCATTTTTCGTTTATCGATTATCGTTATCGCTTAACTGAAAAATGAGTTATCGCGCCCAACACTGTGTATTACATACACAAATATAACATAATTAAAAATAAACTCTAACGTTTTCGACACGTACATGTGTCCTCATCAGGAATTACATATCTGCAATATAAATAAAATGAAAATTGTAAGGTAAATTTGACTTTGCACTATAACTGTAACTGTATACTAACGACACTCCAGACTGAAAAGCACAAACTGAACGAGTGACACAGGAATAATTACAAGTAAATTATACGGTGGAAAACAGATCACATGAGGTGTAAACTACAGGCATTTGACAAACAATTACAACACACACAAGAGGAACGATAAACCACAGGCGAATAACTGCCGGTTGAGAGAAGGATTATTACGCTTGATTCTTAAGGCTTCCATGATCTTAGGCTGAAATTCAGATTTGCCTCGAGAGATGATTTTAAATTGGTCGATCGAGACATTGTCAGTGCACGTTTCATAAGAATCCATGTGTTCTTTAATTGCACTTTTGGTTGTCAAGTTTGGGTTTCAGTGCTCCCCGGCCCTTGTCAACAAATGTCTGGTTGACATACCAATGTATGTCTGTGAAACGTGCACTGACAATGTCTCGATCGACCAATTTAAACTCATCTCTTGAGGCAGATCTGAATTTCAGACTAAGATCATGGAAGCCTTAAGAATCAAACGTAATAATCCGTCTCTCAACCGGCAGTTATTTGCCTGTGGCCAAGGCCTATGAGAGGGAGGTTCCTCAAGGGTACGGCGTACCCTTGAGGGCCCAAGCCTGGGTTTGTTGGGGGGCCCGAAATTGTGGTTTTATAGTTTAACGGTGAATTGTTTGGTTTAAACCATCTTAAACGACTAAATTCAAGCATAAAAGTTGTTAGTCTTTATTCCTGGGGGCCCGTAATGCAGCAAAAGGGCCCAGAAAGGTAATTGAGTGCATTGAAAGCAAATTAGGGGCCCAAAGTGGTAGTTTAGTGCTTTACGTGCAAAAATGTTCTGTTAAAAGCACCCTTGAGCCTTGGTAGAGAGCTTGACTTGTACCAGATACATGTAACACTCAGTAATGTTAACGGATTTACCATTTTTTATTAAACACACAAAAAACATAAGAAAAAAACTACTAAATCCAATGTTTTCGACACCACATAGTGTACTCATCAAGAGTAATTATAGGCTACATCAAAGAGAAATAAATAAATGAATTTGAAAATTTTACATTAAAGCTGTACATACAAGCGATACCTCTCAACAGCAGCATCAACAACTGACACACGAATTCAATGCAGGATACACAAATTGGCAAGGGACAGATCACATGATTTGCATAACACAAAACACTAAATAATAGTTTTATTGCAGCCTGATACTATTATTGTGCACAGATGTCCAATTCTGCAGTAAAATGTTGTATGGTGTACAATACGCCTAAGCAAACATCTCGCGTTTTGCCTAAGACGAAGGGCGCCCGGAGTGAGAGGGGGCCGGAATGACTCTTCGTACCCCTAGTGAAATTTTTTCTCAGAGGCCCTGCCTGTGGTTCATCGTTCCTCTTGTGTGTGTTCTAATTGTTTGTCAAATGCCTGTAGTTTACACCTCATGTGATCTGTTTTCCACCGTACAATTTACTTGTTATCATTCCTATGTCACTCGTTCAGTTTGTGCTTTTCAGTCTGGTGTGTCGTTAGTATACAGTTAAAGTTATAGTGCAAAGTCAAATTTACCTTACAATTTTCATTTTATGTATATTGCAAATATGTAATTCCTGATGAGGACACACGTACGTGTCGAAAAAGTTAGAGTTTATTTTTAATTATGTCATAATTGTGTATGTAATACATCATGTTAAACCCGCTGAAGTTACTTTGTTTTATTTCTCTATGGTTCAACAAACCAAACTCTCTACCAAAGCTTAATCTAATTAAGAAAGCGAATATTGAAATATTTAAAATACAGTAATGTAGACCGAAGCACCAAGTTATAGCTAGAACATTCACATTATGAATGTTAGCAGTGGATGGATTTTTATTTTCCGCTTTGCCGTACGCACACATGACACATATGCGTGTCATTCGCACTATAACAGACATTCGCGCATGACACACATGTGTGTCATTCGCACATAACGGGTGATGAAATGTCGCACAAATGCAATAAAACCTTCGAAAATTATGAAACAAGATGGATTTCAAAACAATGGCCGGACAAAAAAAGTTTCCGTCTGTACAAAAAAAAAAATCGTTACGGATGTTTCTGTTTCAAAGGCTGACTTTTTAAGTGGTAAAAAGTTATGGCGTGTGCTAATTTCCTGTTTCGGTAACCATTTTTTTAAAGTTTGGCTTTAATGACTGCTAAGAAATTGTCAGAGACCGCAGCAATTTCATCCAAGCATGTAAAAATAACCATAGCAGCTAAATACTTATTAAGGGCTTTACTATGTAGTAAAACTTACACAGCGTGCTAATTTCCTATTTCCGTAAACATCACAAAGCAAGTGTGAGTTACTTTACTTGAAATACTCCATCCGCATGCTATTTTATGGCGTGCATGAATTTTTGTAGGCAATTACGAACACATTAGAGTCGTTTTCTGGAAGACAACCTTGTGGACCTTCAGCAAACTTTGGAGCATATTGTATCCAATAACTTACAACCTGGAAAAATATAAACTCAAGGAAAACAATTACGCATCATTTAATCAGATTGACATAAAACAAACATCTTTTAAACATTACAAACTTTCTTGTCTTTGATGCCTCTACAGACAAAAGTAGCGCAGCAATGAGCAAAGCGAACACAACCAACTTATTCAATTGATAGTTTAGTACCTAACTTTATGACAATATTCGGCTTGATATGAGCTATATAGTTAAACTATGACACAAGATGGATTTTGAAACAATGCTCATTCAAAAAAGGTTTCTGTCTGTACAAAACAAACTTTTGTTTCGGATGTTTTCACGGGCTTACTATGTGGTAAATACTTATGGCGTGTGCTAATTTCCTGTTTCCCTAATCAGTAGGGTGTACCATTTTGCAAAAAGTTTTTAGAAATTAGTGCGGCTATGTATCACGAGTTTCCACTTTTGTTAAAAAGTATTTTGATAGAGTTTCAAAATTTTCCCATCAAAACTGTGATTCTGCCGCCATGTTGAAAAAATGGCGATCAGATATGATATCATGAAGATCTACAGCCTTAAACTGGCGCAATATGATCATGTAATATGTTGATTACGGGGTTTTCGGAGTCACAGAACACGAATCTGAAGTCAAAAACGCTCTACGGCAACAATTTTGTAAAGTGAATTTTGACACATAGATGTGACCACACTGCTTTGGACTGCAGATTTACATGAAAAGAGCATCTTATTGTCATTTTAACCTTAAAATGCATGTACTGTATGCAAAAACTTTTCTAGTCGGTGTGATTATATCAATCAATATGAGGGAAAAATGAACATGTACTTTCTCGTGTAGCCTACTTCAGATCCAATAAAAATCTACTAACTAGTCTACAGTAGCCTGTATATTTAGTTGCTAACCTATAGGCTACCCACTTACTAACTAATGGGCAGCAACCGAGTACCCCACGGCAGACCAAAAGGTTCGAAAAACAGAAGTAAACTCTCCCAACTGGGTAAATGCCTTACTTCTACACGACGATAATCATCATTAGCTACAGTGACTCGAAGAGTAACTAGTGATCCTACCCAAGTTACAAGATTCAGATCAGTTATGCCACTGAATGAGACGGCCGGTGAAGCATACCGGTCATTGGCACAAACTCCAAAAAGAAAGTACTTCCTCATTGGGAACACTAGCAAAGACTAGGTGTTTCTAAGCTTCCTAAAAGCTCTGACGTTCTAGCTAGGCTGTTGTTCCTCAAAGACGAAAGTCACAGAACGATCAACCAATCCATCGTGATAGCAAGGGAGGAAATTTTCCAGGTATGGAAACATTATTTTGGAGTGAGTTTGGTATTTGGTAAGAAGAACGAGGAACAATCTGGAACAGAGAAGGAATCGTGTAAGGTTATTGTTAAAAATGCGGATATAGACCGGCATCTGAGGAATTTGTAAGTTATGAAACTTGGTATCAACTAGAACTTGATTCTAGGCGTGAAAGGAATAAAATTGATTCATTTAAAAAACCTTAGCGTGATATGGAAGAAAAGCTCAAGGATGCTCTGAATGTATGTAAGACTACCTCGCAGTCAATTCTCATGCATTCTGGTATCCATGGGCTCTATCCAAGAGGGGTGAGGGGAGTGATCATCCCCCCACTAATTGGAGTGGGGGGGTGATCAATGCAAAATCACCCCCCCACTCCCCTCCACTCATTTGGCTTTGAAATGGTTTTGTGATATTTTATTGATCAAATTTTGAAAAATATATTTTCGCAGTTAGCACATTTTAAATTTTTTATCATAATGAATATATATTTCATTTCAATATGATTTTTTGGTTTGGCAACCCTGAACTACGAGCCAGGCGTTTACACTGTATTTTAACTTAGTTTGCTTGGTAGCCACTTTAACAAGAAAAAATTCTGCCTCTGCAAATGACTAGAATGACACCGCCAACCAATCAGAACATGTTATAAGAGGCTACCGTCCAATTGTGAACTTTCTCGCACTTAGCCAGAGAGTTAATCTTTGTTTTGAACTTTATTTGGGAATTACGGAAGAAAAATGAGCAATAGCAGTTGTGAGAATCGAACCCACGTCAATGAAATGACTACTTTCTAACCCTAACCCCTAAAAAGCCAACCAGCTGCCAACTTAGTCGGCAGCAGTGGCCGAGTGGTTAGCGCGTTGGGCTCGCAGTCGAGAGCCTGCATGTTCGACTCCACCCCCCCCGCACTTGCTGTTGTTCCTCTGGGCAAGAAACGTCACTATAAGTATAATTGCCTCTACCCAGTGATCGATTTCGAGTAATGGGTAGTACCAAATTTAAGTCAAAAGTAGAGTAGACAACCGGAAACAGACATTGCCGTCGGCTGCAGCGTGGGTCAGGTGTACGTCGGAAGGCGTACACCGATGCATAGCGCTCAAGTCCGCTTTCTCGCAATGCAGGATAAAAATATGAAAAACAAATAAACAAACAAACAAACAGCTGATAGAAAATCCAGCACTTGATTTGCTTTGTATCATCTGCTTTTCGCCCTTTTTCACGTCACGGAAAACGTAGTTTATGATTGGTTCGAGCTTTCATTTGCAGTGCCAGAATTATTTCTTGTTAAGTGACTACCAGTTTGCTTACCCAAAAATGCCCGTTCCGAAACATACTTTGTGAAACAACTTGGAAACCCTATGCTTCGATCAGAAAGAAGCTGATGCTGCAATGGGGGTTCTGAAGGGCTGCGCCCCCCAGAAGTTGAAATGACTATGACGATTTTAGCCCACTGTCCGAAAATCACCCCCCACGAATTCTAAAAGTGGATAGAGCCCCTGCTGGTATCATTGACTGGGAGACAGATCTGGAACATCTGAAAAATCAGCTCCAGCGAGATCAATTAGGTTGCGCATTGTGCACAGATGCTCTGCAGAAGAGATAGGACTTAGCTAGACAAAAACGACACGGTGCAGCTGGTGAAAGGAAATAGAAAGAGGATGTTGCTGACAATCTTAAAACAGTGAAGTTGGAGTACAGATGAAGAAACACAAAGTGACAACTGGAAAACTCCTGAAAGGAAGAGAAAGAAAATTAATATTATGTTGCCTACAGCTTTAACATCTGATCGACTTGGATTGAGCTATCGGCAAAGAACAATGTTCGTGGCTGCTGTGGCTCAAGCGTCCGGCATACAAGTCTGATACTAATATCTCAGCCACAACAGCTCATAGACCGGCAAATAAGTCTAGGTCCTCTCACTCCCAAAATATCAGAGATAAGTTCCAGGCCCCTGATTTGGAAATAATTCACTAGGACGGTAAGATTCTGAAAATGAGAGGATATGTTTCATCAGAACGGTTAACTGTATATATAGGCTATATGTGTCTGGCGTTAGTTTTGATGATGAAGATAATGCAGAAATGAAGCAGTTGCTGGGAGTGAGATACCAGACGGCACCGGATTATCTCAGGAACAGGCCGTAATAAAGTTGGTAGAAGACTGGAGATTGAAAGGTGCCATTGGTGGTATGTTGTTTGATACGACTGCAGCCAATTCAGGGAGGTGGAAAGGTGCTTGTACATTGCTGGAGGCAACAATTGGGAAAGCAATTTGGAACTTACTGGCATTTGTAGCCACTCTTAATCAGTAAGTTCCATACTGGCATTTGTAGCCACTCTTAATCAGTATCAGAATGGAAAAACTTTTAAAATTTATTAGAAAATAAACAAATTCACTTTGAACGTAAGGGTGGTCAACGATATTGCGGAACGCGGGATTAAGCTATTCACTGATTTTATTGAGAGGTGTTCTGACGAAAGCCACCGGCAAGCCGTCTTGCTTGTTGTGCAAAGGCACAGAGAACAGTTCTCAGATTACAAAATGCTACGTTAGCCAAACTCAATTGTCAAAGAAATTTGTCAAGAAGTTAGTGAATTGGGTGTTTGCTTAACTCCGGTATTGCATTGACGATAAAGAATAGCATGCAGAAGAAACAGGGATGGATCATGTCTGAGAGTGATTAACTCAATTTGTTTGTAAATGAATCGTGTTGTTATTTCAAAAGTTTGACAATAGTTCAGGATTATTCATTCTGGCGTGAGGTATTCTTGGTCAGGTTATATCCATGTCTGTAAAATTTCACCATTAATTTCAACGGGTAAAATTTCACTTTGCAAACTTGTTTTCGTAGAGCGTTTTTGATTTCAGATTCGTGTTCTGTGACCCCAAAAACCCCGTAATCGACATATTACATATCACATAGCGCCAGTTTAAGGCTGTAGATCTTCATGATATCTCATCAGGCCGCTATTTTTTCAAAATAGCTGCAGAACCGCAGTTTTGGCGGAAAAATTCTGAAACTCCACCACAATACTTTTTAACAAAAGTGGAAACTCGTAATACATAGCCGCACTAATTTCTAAAAACTTTTTGCAAAATGGTACACCCTCCTAACCAGCTTTTGTTTTAAGTTTGATTTTAATGACTGTTAAGAAATTGTCAGAGACCGCAGCTATTTCATCCAAGCATGTAAAAATAACCATAGCGGCTAAATACTTATTAACGGCTTTACTACTATGTAGTAAACTTATACAGCGTGCTAATTTCCTGTTTCTGTAAACATCACGAAGCAAGTGTGAGTTACTTTACTTGAAATACTCCATTAACAACTGAATGGACACTGGTTGATAAATAAATAGAAACTTATTACAGATAGTTGAAATGCTAACATCAGCCAGTAAACTTGGTTTTACAGTGGTTTGTATTAAATCTTCAGAAAATCCCTAAATCAACCAAACCAACAAAACTAGGCAGAATTTACTGATGATTCAACAATTACAGCATCGATGCCAAATAGATTAAATAAAATCAGAGCAACAAAACGTTTGACAACCAACTAGTTTGAATGATTCTTTATAAAGTTATCACCTATTCTTCTTCACCCACTGCATCGCAGTATAAATCAAGAGCTACTTTTGTCGACTCGTGTCCTACATACAAGGACTCTCTGAAGAGCAATAAAAAGTGCAATATCAATTACACAAGCTACGTGGGAGAAAGCCACAGAGAATATGTTGATTTAAAGATCTGCACTCAGGAAGGTGTTGCAACGTTTGAGAAGAGCAAATCTCAAAGGTTAAAAAGAAAATAACTTAAAAAAAAAAACGTAAATTACACCCACAACAGGCTCTGCCAGAATCTCTTGAATGTCCCAAATGTAACCGCAATTTTTAAGCTAGGATTTGACTCATTAGCCATTTAAAAACTCATCGTTAGCGTTTTCATTGCGAAAACCATCATCCTTGAAGACGAGGGACAGCCATCATAGCCATCACAACATTAGCAATAGATTTCGTCGTCACCGAAACGGCTCTGAATTTTTCACAAGCATTGCTTAGATATCTAATTTCTAGTTCAGTGCTTTTCAACCTTTCTAATCCATGCACTCTTGCAAATTAAGATTGGTGTAACAATTAACAAGCTTTTCGGGCATTCTGGCAATAGTAAGTTTTGGTAATTCGACAATCTCCCGGCTATAAATTGAAAATTAAAAATCTCTAAGTTAACCCCACGAAAAACTAATAGCAGCAATTGCAACGACAAAAGATGAAAAAACTCTCATCACAGTCTCGCAGCACCAAAGCGCCGTTTTGAAAAATGATATAAACTTCATCGTAGTTTATTCCCACCGTAGATTTCATATGCAGCGCCGAACCGAATTTATGAAAAAAGGTATACTCAAAGACAGGGCCGTGTGAGCACCAACCCGCCCTCCCCCTTCCCCGAAATCCACTAGTGGGCTTCTATGTTTAGTTATTGCACATAAAAATAGGACCAGAATGCCTTTGCGGCGGCACACTCTTACTATATGGGGAAAAAGTTTACATTTATCATTTCAGCAATGAGTAAACTACTTTTAACATATTATAGAATAAAATAGTTGATAGACCATGCCGACAATGCAGAAGGGAATCTAAAGAAAAGTTGGGAAAGGACCAGAGTTTTAACAAAGTAAAATTTATAACATAAATGAACATGTAATGTAAAACTTAAGGTCGAAATAAATAAATAAAACGAAAAGGGGTGTGGGGGCTTGCTCTATAGAAAATTTCAACAAATAAGTTATAAGTTTCTCGGCAGCCGATTTGTAGCAAGAATTGACAGCGATAGACACGTGTTTCGCCCAAACCTTGTTTTGGTCATTTTTTAGACGTTTTTAGAAGCAATATTCTTTTTATCGAGATGTAAACTTTGTATGCAACCAAATTCATCAAATTAAAATTGGATTGGGATAGACGTTTTGTTTAAAATTTATGTTAGCACACCATTTCAATTTTTTTTTTTTATAATTACAAGAGGATTTCAATAATTTATTTATCGAAAGTTTCTATAGTGTGTTGTAGCCTTTCAGCAGGCTAGAGTTCGAAACTTTTGCCTGAGTTTTCCCTAACTTCCCAGATAACATTTTCACTTCATAACTTATCTCAATTAGCTTAAAATATACCATCATCTGCTTTAGGCTATTGAAAAAAAAGTGTTTTTCTATTAATCCGATAAACGAGATTTTTCGCGTTATCTTCAACTTTTTTAGACACACTTTGTGAACGACATGATTTTATTTTCTGTAAACACAAATTTTACAGCAGTACATTTTTAAGGTTTCGTAAAAATATTTTCGAGCAGTTTTATCAGCATAATTATATATTGCAAAGTGCGCAAAATGGTTTCCATGTTCTAAATCTTCTTGTCCAATGTCATTCCACTTTCTGAATAAAAAAAAACATAGATTGCCGTTAATGTTTAAACTAAAAATATATTTTTGTTGCTTTTCCAATACCCAAGTGGTCTACAATTGGACTTGCTGTGTTGCTGAGAAGTAAGTGTTCTGCACAACACTTGGCAGCATCTAGCGTATGGAATAATGTACAGACCACAGCAATTCGATCAATCACAGTGATAAAATTCATAATGTAGATATTAACAACCTGTCAAAATAAGTAAGCAATGATCATGTTTCTAAAAGCGAAACTCAGTCAATTGCATAGCCTAAGTAACAAAATTTGCATTAATAGTTCAAAGCATCTACAAGTATGTGAAGTTGCTTGTGGGATGAAGTTTTTAAAGGAGCTTTTTCGTCTGATGTTGAGCATTCCAAGAACCCATTTTGTTAACTTAAGAGAGTAAATCTGAACTTAATTCTTTTCCTTTCACGTATATTATTGAGGTGAAAGACCAGTGTTACATCATTGTGACGTAGGCTGGTTACTATCCATGCTTTTGTGACGACTCAACAACTTTTTATGACATCGCAGCATTTGATCAACTTTCCTCAAGTTTGTTGCTTGTTAAATCTAAAGTTTCTAAGTATACAGTTGATAAACTTGTTTGAGGCTTTCACTAACTAAACATAGTTCGAACTTAGCAACGTTAGTCTTTATGAATACACATTTAAAAAAATATTTGAAGCACGGTTTTAAAACTGTTTCATATTCAGTGAATTTTTGTCCATCAACTTGTAGCCTAATGTCCATCGGCCAAGTTGGATCACATCTAAGGATATTGAAACGTGAGTCTTATTCCTACTTGCCACTCAGCAAAGGAATGTTTCAGGATAATAATTTACTCGCTGCACTGGCACTGGATGCTTTGTAAGCGCTTGGAGCAGTGGTTTTTTAACCAGTGGTGCACGCACTACAAATGGATTTGTGACCTGCTGCGATGGGATGCGGGAGTGTTGAATAATTGAGGTCAGTTATAAATTGTCACATGACGCCATGTTTGTTTACAAGGCTTTCAGGCAACATGTAAATTATAGGTGGCTTCTATCTTTATCCATTCTAGGGAAGGGTGCGAGAACTGGTTATAACAAGAAAAGGGTAAGGAACCACCAACCCTAACCCAAACATGCGATGGATGCGCGAAAGTCGATACAATCAAGTGTTTCAAATGATTTTGTAACAGAAGTTTTCAAAAATTATCATTGTAGTGATGTAGCGACAGATCGTAAAATGTTACTTTTAAATTTTTAGTTTGACTGTTAGCACAAACATTCAAAAATCTACAGATTGCAACAAGCCTGACCGCATTTTAAGATGCTTTTGATTTATTCATTAACAAGTTAAACAGATGAATATGAAAAACTATTGTTTCACTATTTTTAAACTTACCAAAACCATTTGTTGGTTAATAACCCTCATCAGCGTCAGCACCATATGGATATAGTGAATATTCGTCATCCTCGTCAAACAAATCTCCTTCTTCATCACCTGGGCGGAGGCAGTGATTAACACATCTGCGTCGTCGTCTGATACAACGTCGATCGTGTCTACGGCACCGATTTTTTTGGCATTGATACAAGCAATACGTTCTGAAAAATAAAAGTTCAGTAATTAGGCAATGCCATCATATACAGCATTCTATCAAAACAATATAGATTAAAATGCTACAAACTTCAATGGGTAGTTTAGTAATCAGGCAATGTGGGGTTTCAACAAATTAATAATAAACTAATTTTAATTGAATGTTACAAACCTTCTTACTACTGTTGCCTCCGCAGACAAAAGTAGCACGGCAAAGAGCAAAGCGAACACAACCAACTTATTCATTGTTGATAGTTTTGTATTTAACTTAATGACAATATTCGACTTGCCACGACTTATAAAGCTAGAAGCGGGATGTTCAGGGCAAAACTAATTTTCCTGTTCCTGTCATGATCATTGATTTCTCGTTCGGTAGCTAAACAACAACTGCACGGACAATTGTTGATAGTTCTGGAGGAAGTATTTTAGATTGCAGAAAATATTTTATCTGGAAGCTCGTTTCAACATATTTCGATATTGATGAAGCATAGAACCTAATGTTGCATATGTAGGTTTTTTCTACATTATGTTTCTACATTATAGTTTCTTTTCTTGGCTAGTGTTACCTTGATTTTTTTTTCTTTGCACCTTTTGACTTACACAGTGTCAGCAAAACTTAATAAATGGTCTTCTCACCTATATACTGTTACGCTCTGTATTCGATTGAAAGAAAAGACTAACAGTTACCGCATATATCTCTGTGCTAACGTTCATCCATAACAAGTGTTCAGAGTTGTAATAAAATTTTATTGACGTCTGTTTTGTGAATTCATTTCATTTTCACCCTCCAATGGCCTACTGAAACTGTGTAGATTGTACTTTCGACTCCCGCTGGGTAGCAGTAGATCCTGTCATCACACCAACTGGTTACAACGGTAAACCATAATGTCTTCGTGGGAAAATCGTAACATAAGATTCCCGGATCCGTTCGTCTGTATGTAATGACCGAAAGAAACACTCTTTTGAAAACGTGTATTCAAGAATTGTATTTTTGTAATAATAGCCACTGGCTGGCGAAATTGGAACGCAACACCGTACGCCACTAAAAACTTGTCACTACAATACCAAGTACTGAGATAAAGACGGAAATTTCGTCCAGCTGGCAAGCACTAAGCAAAACAGTTATATATGCGACCAACTTTCAAGCAACAATTTTAAAAATGACGAAAATAGATTGCAATATCTCAAACGCACGTAAGCAGTTTCTGTGACGTAATAATGAAAGGCATTATGAAACTATTCAGACACCTGTTGGCTTTGGCTTACAGTTACACCATATCTCGTAATTCAAAATTTAACGATGATGTAATGTTTCAACAGGTGTTCAAACGGTTGTGCAATTCAAGATTTAACGATGATGTAATGTTTCAACAGGTGTGACCAGAGGTGATGCAATCTTTGCTAATTTCTAGCAATAGCCATTACGTCAGACGCCAAGATTCAGTAGACCTGAACGGTTTTATGTGATGTTTGATTTAAAAATTGTCCGGAACACCAACCTCTGGTGAAACAACATTCGCTTTAATTCTTTGTCATTAACCTGTGTTCTCCGAAACTCATAGACCAACATCCAGCTGTTTGACAACAAACTGGTTTTAGGTAGCAGAATATATTTCAAAATGTTTACTTCTTATTTCTTTTTAACCTTATCTGTAGCGACACGGGGTTTTATGAAGACGCCCCACTCTATTAGTGAAATATTCCACAGAAGGAAATATGTTAGAAATGGGAAATTTCTTGACTTTTAGTTTTTATTCTTTGCAAATTTTACCTGTCACCTCAACTGGTCATTTTTCTACCTTCTTGTCCTTCACAATAAGCATTTCGTCTCAAGTAACTAAACATTTTCGTGCAGTGGTTGTTGTATATATGTCAATGTTAGTGCAATATAAATGACAGTGCAATTACTTTGAAATGTAGAAACGTTCAAAAATGCCTTATATTAATGAGCACAAGTAATTTTTTGTTTAGTTTATTTATAATTCAAAAATTTCTTTTTTTTAAAACCGATTTTCTGACGTCTTTTCATCTCAAGCAATTTATTTCAATAAATTTGTTGAATAAAATTTTAATTTCTATACGTATAATACTCATGGCTATTACCTTGTAAAATATGTTGGTTCTGTGATTTTCATACCTCCAGTTATTAGCGATTAATTAGAACGGGGCCAAGATAACCCGTGACGGGCTTTCCGGGTACAAAAACAGCTCGTATTAAGATAGGGTTAAGTTTGCTATCACTTATAAACGTATTGAGCATTTTGAAGCAAGAATTTGATCGAAAATACTATTGGCAGTACATGAATTTATTAATTTACAAAATAATTGCATTTTAAATCATGTTTTTTTTGTTAAGGTTATCTATCCATTTGCAGTAGATGCGCAGCAGCAGATTTTTAACATTCATTCATTTTCTTTGAAAGTGTAGTGTTCTTTATTATTTACACAATTCAATTATTTTTAACTCTTGCGATTTGACACGAACAGTCGCCTAAGTAGCAATAACGCAATACTAATTTTACAGTCTTGTCTCACAGACCAATGTGATAATCTTTTGCCCTCTAATACAGGGGTGTGCAACCTTTGTTACAGGAGGGCCAGATATAAATAATTGGTGAAACCGCGGGCCGCACGTTTATTTAACATATGCTTTCTAGTAGGCACAAAAAAAGTAGTTTTTTTGTTATTCATGTTATTCTTTTAACATTATTAGGGGTTATCTCCTTGCAGAAATAATAAGTTAAGACTCATAAATTTCTGAAAAAAACCGCTATTCAAATTTATTGTCACACCGATTTTAAACGACTTCAGTGAGAAATTTGCAGCTGGCTTTTTTTTTCGACGACTTTTTCCAAATTTACTTTAATAGAAGTGCTCTCAATTCGAAGTCCATTTTCAAAGTGTTCGTCTGTCAGAACCGCTCGATAAAGAGATTTCATGACGTCCATTTTAGAACAAAGTTGTTCGCACAAATACGTTGAGCAAAAAAGAGCATTTAGCCATGAATTTTTGTAAATGTGGAAAGTCATCTTGGTTTAGATGTTTTTGGTAAAAATTGCCAAGATTCATTGCTAAATACTTTGCTTTCAAATCCGTTTTCTTTTGAAGATCAATCAGTTCAAATTGGATATCAGCTTGTGCTTTGTCAACGTCTGTGTTGAATGGCGAAGAGAATACCAGACAAATGTTCATGAGATTTGAAGTTCTTGAAAGGAGCCAAAAGTCATACAACAATTTTTCAAGTTGGTCTGCATAATCAGTTTTCTTCTCAAGATTCATTCCATTGTCTCTCAAAGTTGGATGGTGGAAACGATTTCCTGTCTGTATATGAGCTTTCCAAAGACACAATTCAAAATTGGCACATCTACGCGAGCCGCACAATTTTTCTTCGCGGGCTGCATTTGGCCCGCGGGCCGCACGTTGCACACCCCTGCTCTAATAGATCATTATTTTGCAAAGTTCAAATTTTAAGATTGGGTCACTATGGCTTATTATGACCTCATATTGATGCCATCGTCACAAATAAATCTGAGGTCTCTTTCTGTCAGACTAGACCCATCGAGAAATTTCAAAATACGTTGCCTGAAATAAGCAAAATGCCTTCTCACCACTGGTGGCGCTAAGTTAGGGCTGCCATATGTCCTCTTTTAAAAGGATTTGTCCTCTTTTTTCAATAAAAATGAATTGTCCTCCGAGGACACTAAAAAATGCTCAAATGTCCTCTTATTTGACAGTTTGGGTTTTCATGCTTAATATATTTTCAACTGGATTATATTGCTTGATGACGTTTCAGCGACGGTTTGTTGGCTATTTGTTTTCTTAGCATTTTGTATAGGCCTACCAATGTAGCATGCTGATTTATAAATTCTGCAAGAAATTGGCACATTTTATGGAGCTGTTGTTGAACGTTCATTGCCTGGTTCATTGTAAGATATTAAACGACATTTTAAAGGCCATGCTCACACTTTCACAAAAATTAATCTTTTACCTACATACGTTTTATATTGATACAACGCTTGTAGACGTTGTTGATTACGAACTCAGTTTGGTTCGTTTGTTACTTGAAACAAATCGAAAGACAGCAAAAGAATCGTGGCATGGATAGGGTACAGCTTTGCAAGGGAAGGAAGAGCTTTTTAGTTCACGCCGTTTTAGCATCGTAACGGATATGTGCAGCCCAGTGGCGTAGCCAGAAAAAAAAATTTTGGGTGGGGGGCAAATATTTGATGAGTTCCAAAGTGTTTGTTTTAAGACACCATCACCTGATGTAGCCTACTGTAGAAACCTATAGACCAAGTCATGCTATAGACACAAAAGCTTATAAGGGTTGATTAGTTGGCAAAGTAAGCTGCAAGCTTTTGCAATTAATTGGTTGTTCAAGTCAGACGCACAGTCCATAAAAAAAGAATTCGATTATTGAAAAAAATGCAAACCAAATTATGTAGGCTACCGCTACCACATTTCAGAATGCCCAGCACAAACACTAATACATATTACGTTAAACGCGCAGAAAAAAAACTCGACAGGTAAAACCCATCAACATTTTGATAAAAACCCTTTATTTCAACTGAAAGCACTTTCAACTAATGACTTACTGATAACTCTCAAGTACAAATTAACTTTTGAATATTTGGCATCATTTTGGAAGTGTGGGGGCATTAAGAAGCAGCACTTAGCGTAGGCCTACCATATTTTCATCGCCTAAAAAGAGGATACGTTTCGCCAGCAAGTAGAATTTTAAGCTGGAAAACTCTTTTATTATTTATTTATTTGGATTTTGTTTCAGACACAAGTAGAATTGGTCCATAGGATACAAACACACAAAGAAAACGAAATACAACACCATGCAGACAACGAGTAGCAGCTATCGGTACTACACAAATATTAACCACAAGTTTCAGGCTGTTTCACAAGTTTCAGATTGACAGAACGTTTAATTTATTCTTTCTCATCTTTAGTGCTTCCTTAAGACAACAAATAATTTTATATTATTAAAAGTCAGCAAAAAAGTGAAAAAAATACCTAATTTTTAGATAGTTTCAGTCACAGCAATGATCGCAAAAATCCGCAAAATGTGACAAATCAGGCATGATCTCCAGGTAGCCAAGCCTTCGAAATTGTTAAATTTCAAAGTTTGGATTCCGAAGTTGAGCCTTTTGTTGAAAATATAACAAAATTTGTAGAAAATCATATCGTTTTTTAAGACATCTGGCAATTAACACCCCCCAGAACTTGTTTTAGACACACAGAAAGACACCCATAAATTTTGTAAAAACAAATGAACGAAGTATTTTTAAGTCACATAAGTAGTTTAGTCACATAAGTAAGTAGTTTACTACTACATTCCGGCTTTGCGTGAAAATCCTGATTACTTCTCCACAAAGCGTTCTCAACCATGACCGCAATGACCTAAACGTTTTGCTGAAGCATATAGGCTACACAGAACCATGTGAAGTAGCCTACTCAGAGTACAAGAGCTGACGCCCCGTTAGCTCAGTGGTTGCGCGCCGGGCTCAAGATCAGGTAGCGCTGATTCGACTCTCCGGGTGTGCGCTTAAAAAACGCATTTCAGGAGTGCTCTGCATTCAGCGGCACCAAGTGAACTGAATAATTCCCCGGCAACAAACACTTCAACAATCGGAAAACTTCACTCTGCCAATCTCGGTAACCGGCCCTGCGTTAAGAGCCTCTACAAGTGTGCAAAACTACCAGGAATAACCTATCATCAAGGCTTTGTCAGTCCGAGAATATACGGTAGATTAAAAACCAAGCTGACAATGCCCAGAATAGTGGAGGTTTACAGTGCTAACGTCTGCGCTGAATAGATTTCCAACGTTCGGTATATGTCCAGTACATGGACGGATTGAGTAACTCTCTTCGGGGACGGTTCAGTGACAACCTTGATTTTTTGCGTTGCTATCCTTAAGAACTTCTTTAGAGTGCCAAATATTATCCAAGCGTGCACAATGCAATCCGAGTCATCCTGGCCTTGCCAGCAACAACAGTTGAGGCTGAAAAGGCTTTTTCATGCATGAGGAGAGTCAAGACCTGGCTACTCTCAACAATGACTTCCGATCGCCTCTCAGATTTGTGTGTGCTTCATTGCCATTACGAAAGGATCAGTGAGGAGAAGATCAATCGAGTTGTTACGAACATGGCTGGCGGGAGGCGACGAATAGACTTTTAATCGCGATGTTGTCATTTTCTGATCATGCAATAAATTGATTTTGCTTTATGTTTAAAAATACTTTTTAAATCTCTCACAAAGTCGATTTTATATTAACCAGGTCAAGGAATGATTTTAAACCATCTTTCTTTTGCTGTATGTTTGGATGGTTCAACTGTCAGGATCATGGCTTAACAGATCAAAAATGGAAATGTTTAGACTTCTTGAGGCAGGAAATCGCATCATTTGAGAGCAAAATAGTTTTCATTTTCGAATTTCTCATGGTCAGATTCATGGAAAACAATGCGAGAAGATCAAAAATTTGAAAATTTCTGATTTTTAAACTGATCTGCTGTGCATGGACATTGGACAATTCCCAGATGAACAAATTAAATAACATTGTCCGTTCAGACACCATTTATACTTTCAGTATCAGAACAAAAATAAACCTAGGTAGCCTAGTGATCTATGCGGGTGTGATGTTGGTTTCTGAGCTTCATATCTTATTTGTTTGATTTTTGAAATGTAACAAAGTCACTTATGCACGCTTTAATAAAGAATACAAATGGCGTATTTCAAGTGAAGTAGCCTAACTCACACTTAGCCCACATCATGATGGTTGCGAAAACAGGAAATTAGCACGTGGTATTAGTGTTTACTACTTAATAAACCCTTTGTTTAATAAACAATAACAAACGAAACAAAGTTTGTTTGGTACAAAACAAACTTTTTTTCGACAACACACGATTTAAAATCCATCTTGCATTATATTCTTCCAAAGTCCAGACCTGAGGTACAGCTCTGGTGCAGTGCATCGCACCTTTCCTTTGTTGGCATGATTGTAACAGTGACCAATGACAAAAGAAATAATAATGTGAAAAATTACATGAGGAGAATTACAAGAAATGGAAACGCAATAAGATGGTTCTGCAACATTCAGTAGCGTTGATATGGGGGTCCAGGGGGTATTTTTTACTCAGGTCCAAATTGATTTTAGAGGCCAGTAACTTTTCCAAGTGACCTGGGAACTTAAACTACCACAGCATATTGTTTCGATATAATGAGTTTTTTATAGAATTGTCTTGATTTAAGGTCCTAGGATCTCATTGTTACCGGCCTAAATTATCCTATCAACGGCCCTGGCAACAACAGGCCACAAGAGATCCAGTACACCAGCTCAGGCACTCTATATGCCAACCTGGCTTACCAAAGGCAGAGGATGTCCTACGACTCAATTAACCGTCTCCATTGGTTTAGACGTGTTGAGAAGAGAGCAAAGGATGGATTAACCATTGCCGAGATGTACTAGTTCTTAGCACGCAGGCCCAATGAATGAATCAAGGTTCAAATTTTAGTTGATGTATAAAGTTTATTTTTCGCTAATGTGTGTAAAGAGGAGGTTAAGTTGGTTACAAATTTGTTCAGGATTTCCGTATGAGTTGTTTTTGTACGATAAGTTCATTAAAAAGAGCTTTTTTTTCAAGAATTTGGATTGCAGTTTTCCTTGTTTTTGATGAATCGTGTTTTTGTTTTTTGAAATGCTGCTTTATAATATTTGTTTGAAGTGCTGCTTTAGTTAATTTGTAATATAATCCCCCTTGCTTGCCACACCTATTCCGAGCAAGCCTGTCAAGCGATGGAACTTCAGAAAGGCCGATTGGGAATACTACAGCTTCCTCACAAACGAAGCTACGCAGTACCTCCCACCCCCACACACCATCAAAGTGGATGAAGCCTACCAGGACTTCTGTGATGCAATCATATCTGCGGCAAAAGACTCCATCCCGCGAGGTCGACGGAAAAACTACATACCTTGCTGGGATGTGGAGTGCGACAGGCTTTACCGCGACTTCCTCCGTTCCCCCCAGGGTACCGCCACCACCAACTCAGCAACAGCCCTGCTGGCAAGATTGGATTCAAAGAGGAAGAAGCGCTGGACAGAAGCCATAGACTCAATCGACTTCACGCACTCCAGCCGCACAGCTTGGAGTACACTCAACAACCTCACTGGCAGATCACGTGCCTCTCGTCGCCAATGCCCCATTTCAGCAAATGCCATCGCCTCACAACTTGTGAAAAATGGAGTGCACAGAACGAGAGACCGTGAATCAGACAAGTCCGTCCTCAAGGAAATGACGAACCTCTGGAAGGTCCCAACACCTGTCGAGGGCAACATCTCTGGTGAGTTTACCCCAGAAGAATTTGCCTCCGCCCTCCAGCACCTAAAGCCAGGCAAATCCCCGGGCCTTGACCACCTATGCCCGGAACTAATACTCCAAGCTGCCCCCTCTATGAGGTCCTGGTTAAAAGAATTCCTTTCCTGCTGCTTGCGTCACCTGCGCATCCCAAGAATCTGGAGAAGAGCCCTAGTGGTTGCAGTCCCAAAGCCGAAGAAGCCCCCAGGGGATCCGAAGAGCTATCGCCCCATCTCTCTGCTCTGTATCCCCTTCAAGATACTCGAAAGACTTATCTACGCCCGTGTCGAACCGATAATAGACCCTCAGCTCCCTCGGGAACAAGCCGGCTTCCGCCACGGAAGATCAACTGTAGACCAGGTCACTCTGATGACCCAAGACATCGAGGACAGCTTCTCGGCAAAAAAGAAGGCTGGCGCCGTGTTTGTCGATCTCACGGCTGCCTACGACACTGTATGGCACAGCGGCCTTACCTGCAAACTACTCCGTCTCCTTCCTGACAGGCACATGGTCCATATGATTATGGAACTTGTGCAAAACCGCAGCTTTACCCTTTCCACCGGTAGCGGCCGACGAAGTAGACTACGTCGACTCAGGAACGGCGTCCCACAGGGCTCTGTCCTGGCTCCCCTCCTCTTTAACACTTACATCTATGACCTGCCTGACACCATCTCCAGGAAGTATGCTTATGCAGACGATCTGGCTCTCCTGCATCCAGCCGGAGATTGGCAGTCAATGGAGAGGAACCTAAGCCAGGACATGTCAACTATATCAACATATCTCCAGAAATGGAAGCTACAGCTCAGCAAGGCAAAGACAGTGTCGGCGGCCTTCCACCTAAACAACAAGGAAGCAAAACGTGAGATCAACATTACCACCGATGACGAACACCTACCCTACTGCGCCGAACCCACCTACCTCGGCGTAACCCTGGACAGGTCACTCACGTACCGACGACACCTGGAGTCACTGCGCAAAAAACTATCTGCGCGCGTTGCACTTTTGAGGCGGCTGGCGGGTTCCGGCTGGGGAGCTGATGCGAAAACCCTTCGCACAGCTACCTTGGCCCTTGTCCATTCTACCGCTGAGTACTGCGCACCAGTGTGGTGCCGCAGCTCTCACACCCGCCACATTGACACCGCCATCAATGACGCACTACGCACTGTGACTGGATGCCTGCGTCCCACTCCAACGGATTGCCTTCCCATCCTTGCAGGCATCCAACCTGCTGAGCTTCGCCGTAAAGGAGCCATGATTTCCCTTGCTCGTCGCGCACTGGACCCCGACCACCTCCTCCACAGTACATTCCAGCGCCTACCTGGAGGACAGCAGCGACTGAAATCAAGACGCCCATTTGTGCCCGCCGCACGACAGCTTCTGAACAACGTTGAAGATCTTGGAATAAGTGCGGCACACTGGACGAACTACACATGGAACATGGAGTGGCAAAACAACACTTCCCGACTCCGTGATTTCCTACCCGACGTCGATCCCCATCCTCCGGGAATGTCCCTCGCAAGACTTGCGTGGGTCCGGCTTAACCGCCTACGAACCGGCGTCGGTCGCTTTCGTTCAGACATGTGCAAATGGGGCCTGGCTCCCTCACCGGGATGCGAGTGTGGCGCCACAGACCAGACAGTAGATCATGTCGTCCATGACTGCCCAATCCATCAACCACCACATGGAGCGCCTGGACTGAAGGCCCTGGATGACGAGACTGTCGAGTGGCTGATGACATCATGCCCAAACATATAGTCCAGAAGAACAGCTCATACGACGAAGAAGAAGTTAATTTGTATGTATGTTATTCCTGAAGAGGACATCTTGTGATGTCGAAAACGTTCGATACTTAATTTGTTGCGTAGTTTTATGTTTATGTAAATGTAATAAACTTGAAGATGCTAAACTTGATCACGTTGCTCGGCTTCGTATGCCTATGGTTCAACAAGACAAACTCTCTACCGAAGCTTTATAATATTTGTTTGAAGTGCTGCTTTATAATATTTCTTTGAAGTGCTACTTTATAATATTTGTTTGAAGTGCTGCTTTATAATATTTCTTTGAAGTGCTGCTTTATAATATTTGTTTGAAGTGCTGCTTTATAATATTTCTTTGAAGTGCTGCTTTATAATATTTGTTTGAAGTGCTGCATTATAATATTTGTTTGAAGTGCTGCTTTATAATATTTCTTTGAAGTGCTGCTTTATAATATTTGTTTGAAGTGCTGCTTTATAATATTTGTTTGAAGTGCTACTTTATAATATTTGTTTGAAGTGCTGCTTTATAATATTTGTTTGAAGTGCTACTTTATAATATTTCTTTGAAGTGCTGCTTTATAATATTTGTTTGAAATGCTGCATTATAATATTTGTTTGAAGTGCTGCTTTATAATATATAATAATACTACGACCCGGAATGGTTTCATGGAAGCGTGGAACTAAGAAAACACGAGTATTCTTTAGTGTTAATTTGTTTAGATTTAGGCCTATGTTGTTTGGAAGCTCCAGGCTCCAAATTATCATCTCAAAGGATTTGATGGTGAGAGGCACAATTTGGGTTCTTTAAATTGCGTCGACGTATTATCCACAGCAATTCCAACCTTGTTCATTTAACTGCCATCGTCCTGATATGATAACGCTGCCCATGCATCCACCTCAATCAACCATCCAAGTAGGTGTTCCAGCAATTGACTTCAAGGCACCCGTTTGTTTCAACTGAGATCCAACTGCTAAACTCATCCACTAGGCTTCGTTTCATTAGAACATTTCTTCCAGCTTTCCAGTGTGGTCAAGGAACGTCGTGAAGCTGGGGTAGTAAAAAGATTGACTCTCGGCCCCAGCAGCTAAAATGGCAAATAAAAAATTATAAATGATCGATAGCTTGCTTGCAGCCGGCATTGATGTCTATAGGTGACAGCACATACTGCGACTTCATGGCTTTTGCACCACCTTTTATAGCCTTCATCTCAATTCAATAAAGTTGAAATGTTGTTTGCTACCAATTAGTCGCTCCAACTTCATCATTCACAGAAAGGATTGGTGGTTTCAAGTATTACTTGTTTTCAATGCATAATCAAAACAATTCAAAGTAGTTTTTATTCAAAAAACAAATATAGTAATGCGCCCCTCAAAGAAGTCTTACGTTGGCCACTGCCCTTGTCTTTACCAAATTAAGATTAATGTTTGTTTGCAATATTGTTTTGTTTGCTTTTGAATCTGTCTTGCAGTAGACACATCAGGTATAACCATTGCAAAGATATTGTCACAAAAGTTAGAATATGTTTGTAACATAAAAAAGAAAAGTAAATATCAGATTTGTCTGGTACATTGGTGTCAGTGACAAAGAAAAATATGTCAGAGTGCTTGCTAAGTTGTATGACAAGATTAGCCTAATTAATGTATGCACGCAATAAAAGCATACGAATGGCGTGTTTCAAGTCAATTACAGTAACCTACACTTAACGCCGGGATGGTTATGGAAACAGGAAATCAGCCCACCTCGAAGAAGCACACGCTAAAAGATTTTACCACTTAAAAAGTCCGTCTTTAAAACAGAAACATCCGCAATGAAAGGTTGTTTTGTACAGACGGAAACTGTTTTTGGCGGACGTTGTTTTGAAATCAAATTTGTGCCATAGTTTTCGAATGCTTTATTGCGTCTCTGTGATATTTTACCCTAAACTTGGAAACTGCATGTTTTGGCAGCCGATTTAAGCACGAATTGACAGAGATACCTACTGGTGTTTCGCCCATAAGGCTGGGCTCATCAGTACCGCACCACCAGGCTACAGTACTTTCGACTCGCAAACCAGCTTTTAATTACCGTATACATCTCTGTGCTAACGTTCATCCATAACAACTGTTCAGAGTTGTAATAAAATTTTATTGACGTCTTGTTTTGTGAATTCATGTCATTTTCACCCTCCAATGGCCTACTGAAACTGTGTAGATTGTACTTTTGACGGCCGCTGGATAGCAGTAGATCCTGTCATCACGCCAACCTCTGGTGAAACAACATTCACTTTAATTCTTGATCGTTAACTTGTGTTCTCCGAAACTCATAGACTAACATCCAGCTGTTTGACAACATACTGGTCTTAGGTAGCAGAATATATTTCAAAATGTTTACTTCTTATTCCTTTTAAACCTTATCTGTAGCGACGGGGTTTTATGAGGACGCCCCACTCTATTAGTGAAATATTTCACAGAAGGAAATATGCTAGAAATGGGAAATTTCTTGGCTTTTAGTTTTTATTCTTTGCAAATTTTACCTGTCACCTCAACTGGTCATTTTTCTACCTTCTTGTCCTTCACAATAAGCATTTCGTCTCAAGTGACTAGACATTTTCGTGCAATGGTTGTTATATATATGTCAATGTTAGTGCAATATAAATGACAGTGCAATTACTTTGAAATGTAGAAACGTTCAAAAATGCCTTATATTAATGAGCACAAGTAATTTTTTGTTTAGTTTATTTATAATTCAAAAATTTCAATTGTGAAGCTACAGTATTTTCGGAAAATTAGAATAAAAACCGATTTTCTGACGTCTTTTCATCTAAAACAATTTATTTCAATAAATTTCTTAAATAAAACTTTAATTTCTATACGCACAATACTCATGGCTATTACCTTGTAAAATATTTTGGTTCTGTGATTTTCATACTTCCAGTTATTAGCGATTAATTAGAACGGGGCTAAGATAACCCGTGACGGGCTTTCCGAGTACAAAAACAGCTCGTATTAAGATAGGGTTAAGTTTGCTATCACTTATAAAAGTATTGAGCATTTTGAAGCAAGAATTTGATCGAAAATACTGTTGGCAGTATATGAATTTATTAATTTATAAAGTAATTGCATTTTAAATCATGTTTTTTTTTGTTAAGTTTATCTATCCATTTACAGTAGATGCGCAGCAGCAGATTTTTAACATTCATTCATTTTCTTTGAAAGTGTAGTGTAGTTTTATTATTTACACAATTCAATTTTTTTTAACTCTTGCGATTTGACACGAACAGTCGCCTAAGTAGCAATAACGCAATATACTTACTTTTCTGTCTTGTCTCACAGACTAATGTGATAATCTTTTGCCCTCTAATAGATCATTATTGGGCAAAGTTCAAATTTTAAGATGGGGTCAATATGGATTTTTATGACCTCATATTGATGCCATCGTCACAAAGAAATCTGAGGTCTCTTTCTGTCAGACTAGATTCATTGAAAAATTTCAAAATATGTGCATAGGTTGCCTGAAATAAGCAAAATGCCTTCTCACCACTGGTGGCGCTAAGTGCTGCTTCTTTATGCCCCCACACTTCCCAAAATGATGCTAACTATTCAAAAGTTAATTTTTACTTGAGAGTTATCAGTAAGTCATTAGTTGAAAGTGCATTCAGTTAAAATAAAGTGTTCAACTTTCAGGATCATGGCTTAACAGATCAAAAATGGAAATGTTTAGACTTCTTGAGGCAGGAAATCGCATCATTTGAGAGCAAAATGGTTTTCATTTTCGAATTTCTCATGATCAGATTCATGGAAAACAATGCGAGAAGATAAAAAATTTGAAAATTTCTGATTTTTAAACTGATCTACTGTGCATTAGGGTGGCTCGTTTTTCAACTTTATTTTAAATTCTCTCGGGGTAGTGGGGAAATGGTGCCAATTAGTGAAAAAACAATTAAGACAAAATTTGTGATTTGTAAAAAATTGTCTTCACCCTCCTCATGGGGCCCAAAAATCAAGAAATGGAGTCAAAAGTAGTATATAGTGAGTTTTATCCTACGGATTGGTGCTTGACGTCACTATGACATCACGTATGACGTTGCTGGATTGATGACATCATTCAATGACGTACATTGACGCGATGACGAAGCTGGAATAACGACATCATTCGATGACGTCAGCTGTATTGTATTGGAAACCCAAGGGCTTCATAGTGTAAAGCAAACACCAATCCGAATCGGATTGGTGGTTGACGTCACAATGACATCACGACACTGAAATGACGACATCATGAGATGACGAACATTGAAGCCGTGACGTAGCACTTGACGAAGCTGGTTTGACGACATCATTCAATGACGCATAGTGAAGTGTGAGACAACTATGTTTGGATGACGCCATCATGGAATGACAGCGTGTTGTGTGATTGACAGTTGATGGAAAACCAACATGTGACGTCAGGACGATACGTGACATTACAGCCACCTCGAAGTACAACAATAAGCGGTGTATGACGCCAGCAGACCAAATAAGTGACGTTGTGATGCGTGCGTAACAAGACAAAGTTCAAGACACAAAATCGCAATTAGCGACGTCAAGGCAGACGCAAACAAAGTACAGATAACACTGGTCTACAAATTTCAAATTTTTTTTTCAGGTTTAGGTTTTGACAACTGATTTTGGCTAACTTTGGGGCGCTGAATCCGAAAATGAACTCAGATTTTCTCTATCACATCAAGTTTTCTTTCTATCGTTGCCATTATTAATGAAATTGACCAATTTTTACCCTTTTTAGTGCAGTAAAATGTCAAATATAATTATTTTCTGACAGCTATAAACTTTCAAACATAGAGATATTTTTACACTAAATTCATAAATTGGTTCAGATTTCCTTTAAAATAAAAAAAATTCCTGTTATGATAATAATCGTAATAGGACATAGTGGAGATTGGTAGCGTTGAGTTTTTCCATGCTGGCTTGAACTCCCTGTCTTGGCTTCTCAGGCGTTATCTGTGGGTCAGCTGCTATCTCTGTGCAGCAAGGTTACCAGATGTAAATTTGGCAAGGAGCCAACTGCACGTTCAAAAAGGGCCAAAAAAGAGCCAACTTTTTAAACAAGGGGCCAATTTCGTTTATTGCAACAATATAGAAGGGCTTCTTCTAGAAATGGGATTACCACAGTATGATGCAGACGAATGGAGACTTTTCATTGATAGCTCCAAACGAAGTTTGAAGTGTGTTCTACTTCACAATGGTAACGTTTACGGTTCTATTCCGATAGGACATTCGGTGACAATGAAAGAAGAGTATCAGAACATCAAAACCGTTCTTGAAAAGTTAAAGTACCATGAGCATGGTTGGCTCATCTGTGTAGATTTAAAAATGGTGAACTTTTTGCTGGGGCAACAAAGTGGCTACACCAAATACCCATGTTTCCTATGCTACTGGGACAGCAGGGCCAAGGATCAGCACTGGAACAAAGAAGAGTGGGCTCCAAGGCTCACCTTGACACCTGGAGACAAAAATATCATACGTGATCAGTTAGTTGATATCAAAAAGATCCTCTTGCCTCCTCTTCACATCAAATTTGGTCTCATGAAACAATATGTAAAAGCTTTGGATCATGAAGGAGAGTGTTTTAAGTATATATGTTATGCTTTTCCTGGTCTCAGTGAAGAGAAAAAAAGAGCTGGGATTTTCAATGGACCACAAATCAGGCAATTGTTAAAGGATGAAAATTTTGTAAAATCAATGTTGCCATTCGAGGCTAGAGCTTGGAATACTTTCGGTGCTGTTGTGAGAAATTTTTTGGGAAACAGAAAAGCAGAAAATTATAAAGATCTTTTAAGGGAGCTACTGCTTAGTTTTGAAGATTTGGGATGCAGGATGAGCATCAAAGTTCACTATTTGAAAAGCCATGCGGATGAGTTTCCAGAAAACCTTGAGAAAGTTAGTGAAGAACAGGGTGAACGTTTCCACCAGGATATTAAAATTATGCAGGAACGTTATCAAGGTCGGTGGGATTGTCATGATGGCCGACTATTGTTGTAGTTTTAAAAGAGAAATTCCAGATGCTGCTCATAAAAGAAAGTCCCTCAAAAGAGCCTTTTTAAGCTTATAAGTGAAGAGTTCATATTTATGAAAGCTCTTTTTTTGACTGTTTCTGAACTCGCCCTGCCCAAGTCTCTTTGAGTCAATCTTTATTTTGGCACTTTGCTATTTCTGTGTGTGTCTTTAGAATTTCTGCACTCCATTGGAATGTTTATGTGCATATTGTGTGAACTGTAGGCTATAATTTAGAAAATACCTTGTCACTGTCCTATCGACATGTTCGTCAGCATAATGTAGCGTTTGATGTTATTATGGTTGCTCTTTTGCATGCCTATTTTTTATTCCAAGGCATGAAATTTTAATAAAGACAACGCAAATTTGTGTGAATATAATATAGAATGCTTGTTTGTTAATCAAAGCTAGATTATTGCAGGTAAAACAGTGTTTATTGCATCAGAAGTCCTTGTTTTGACAACAGAGGGGGGGCAAAAATTGATTTTTTTCAAAAATTAGGGATATTTCATATCTCAAAAACGTGATGTGATAGAGAAAATCTGAGTTCATTTTCGGATTCAGCGCCCCAAAATTAGCTAAAATCAGTTGTCAAAACCCAAACCTGAAATTTTGTGTAGACCAGTGTAATGAACAAATTAGATTGTTTGGACGCTAATAGTTTGAAGACGTGTTGCTTTGACTGGTTGGAATTGTTTCAACAACTAACACACATTGCGGACATGGTGGTGTCACTGGTGGATAGCCGGCTTCACGTTTGAAATAGTATTCATTACCACACTCCTCACAGCGATTGTGACGGAAGCATAATCCGCACCGTTTGTCATCACACAAGTGATTGTATCTCAAATCATCGTAGCACTTGATGCACAGGTAATTGGATATACAGCGACATCGGTCGTAGTCGCTAATGTTTAAATTGCCCCAGGCTTCCAAAAACTTGATATCATCACAAGACATTTCTTCAGGATGCATTGCCTTCCGACATGCCTAACGCGTGAGGTAGTCCAGCTTTGCCTTTGCAAACGTTGCTTGAGTCATGCCTTTACTTACAACAAGTGTGATATTTTGCTACAATCTGTGAAACGTTGAAAACATGTGAAAAAGTTTGCAACAACAAACAAAACGTATTTCATACAACTCAATAATGCGGACTCAATAATGCCGACTCAATACTCAATAATCCAGATCATCTGGAGAGACCGGACCATAGAAATCGGCGGGGTCTGGATCAAAGAAGGGCTGAGCATCTTCCAAAATCTCAGGCTGAAAAGGGAGTATGTCTTCAACCAACCACGCCCGGATCACCCTCAACAGCAGAGTCTTCTACTTCATCATAAGAATCCTCCGGAATCGATGGTGGGATCAAACCTTCAACCGAAATGTTACCAGGGGAATCCAATTCAGTGACATCAGAATCGTAAAGTGATTCGGACAATGAAATTGCAATGCATTTGCTGATGAAGCCAATGTCTGATGACTGATGCAATGCTTGTATAAATACCCAAAAAGATCAAGATTAAACCAGCCCTAGGCATACAGCAACAAGAAATGCCATGCCGTACGCGGTAGAAAGCTTAGGATGGCACTACAAAGAAGCGGTTGGTGTCATCCGCCAAGAAAGGTAGTAGCATCGTGCTGACGCGACTAGATCAGAAGCAAGGCGGCTAAACCGAAAGAACAAACACAAAAGCTATGTTGACAAACCCGCCGGAAGCGATGAAGTTGCTGATTACCCGCCACTTCGAGGTTGAATTTCATCTGTTTTGCCTTAAATCAACGGCTATTGCAAGTTTTTCTTGGCAATGGCATTCTTTTTACTTTCACGTTGTTTCAATGTCGAGAAAACTGCAAGAAACTTTTTCAAGTTTGAGAATTTTTTAAGTCTCTTCTACCTAATATATACTGTACCAGTGCCTCAACAAATCCTTCACTCGATTCAGTATAAAGTTGCCAATCCAGCATCTGCAACATTTTGCTGGCATAGGAAAAACAAGAGCTGGCTTCGCACAGTCATCCTAAGTCGAAAAAGTTTGATTTGACGTTAAACATAGCAGACATTTTAGTTGAAAACTTCCTTTAAAACCAAACAATGAACACAACATATATAATGGGTTTTTAACCAACTTTTGCATAGAGATTACTCTACTGCCAAAAACCTTCTTACCACATTCGCTGGACTTATGTGTCATTTAGCACTTTCGTGTTATGTATAGCTTATTGTACTAATGATTTTAATTCGTTTATGCTTTACATTTTGATTTTGCCTATTACTGCCACGCCACTGAGATGACAACATAGTGTTTAATAGCCTACTCTTGTAGACAGCCACAAAACAAAATATCGTATTAAATTTCGTTTTCATTTCAAAAGTTTGCTTGTCAAAAGATTGCAAGAAACTTTTTCAAGTTTGAGAATTTTTTAAGTCTCTTCTACCTAATATATACCAGTGCCTCAACAAATCCTTCACTCGATTCAGTATAAAGTTGCCAATCCAGCATCTGCAACATTTTGCTGGCATAGGAAAAACAAGAGCTGGCTTCGCACAGTCATCCTAAGTCGAAAAAGTTTGATTTGACGTTAAACATAGCAGACATTTTAGTTGAAAACTTCCTTTAAAACCAAACAATGAACACAACATATATAATGGGTTTTTAACCAACTTTTGCATAGAGATTACTCTACTGCGAAAAACCTTCTTACCGTACCACATTCGCTGGACTTATGTGTCATTTAGCACTTTCGTGTTATGTATAGCCTATTGTACTAATGATTTTAATTCGTTTATGCTTTACATTTTGATTTTGCCTATTACTGCCACGCCACTAAGATGACAACATAGTGTTTAATAGCCTACTCTTGTAGACAGCCACAACAGAAAATATCGTATTAAATTTCGTTTTCATTTCGAAAGTTTGATTGTCAAAAGATAACTTTTAGTTTCATATTGGCAAAAAAAAAAATTGAAGTCAAACAGGCGTTCTTAAGCTAAGCTTGCAAAATATTTGTAATAAGTAAATCCAACTCTATATTCAGTGGCCTTTTAATATAATAATCTGAGAAGAAATTTTATAATTTCAAAGTGAGTATCAGATGAACATGATACTCCAAGGCAGGTACGCGCTCAGTACTGTGCTGCAAACAATGCAAAATCTCATTTCGCTAAATGCTCACCCGCTGTAAAAAGCATTGTATTTCGCTCTTATTGTATGTCCTTTTACGCATCCCAGTTGTGGAATAAGTTTAGATCTTCTAGTATAAAACGATTACGTGTTGCTTACAACGATTCTTTTAGAATATTGCACAATTTGCCTCGTTATGTCAGTGCCCGTAAATATCAAGTAATGTAAAATATAACAACGTTTGATGCTTTATTGAGGAAAAACATGTTTTCGTTTATCAATCGTTGCATTCACTCTTCAAATCGCTTTATATCAGATCTGATTGTTTTTATCGTTCTGAATACTTTCAATTCTTCCAACGCTCATTGTACATAAATTTGTAACAGTAGATAGCCCGTTTAGTGAGCTTTTAAACCGACGGCATCCAAAACGGCTCTCTGTGACCTTTGTGCATTTGTAGTTTGTGTATTTCGTTGTTTTTGCTTTGGATATGGACAACTTTGTCTGATGCAAATAAATAATATTAATAATAGATCCCATGTTTTTTTTAATGTAACTTTTTTGAAAGTAAATTGCTCTGTGGTTTCCAGAATAAATTTTAGTTTTCTTTGCTTAACTCTGATGATGTCAGGACGCTTAGCGTATACAAAAACAGATGTTATGGGAATAGTAAACATGCTAGAATTAGGTAATTGTCAAATTAAAATTAATGAACAACACACTTGCTCAGAAAGTACATGCTTATGCAAACGCCATCAATTATGCAGCATGGCCAATTTCATTTTATGTTTCATACCATTTAATGACATTTTTTGATGTATCTCCATTACAACCTGCATCGTTGACAAAGGGTTACAGAGGGTACTTTTGGACGCGCGCCCAGGATGATTTTAGAGGCTTGTAACCATTCTAAGGGGCTGGGAAGCTTGAATAAACCGCCTGGCGTTCGTTGGATATGGTGCGTTTTTCTTAAAAGTGCCTAAATTTGGAGCTTGAGAGTTTGATTGCTACCGGGCCCGAATTATCCTCTCAATCGACCTAGCTGCGACAATACGTTTTCATGTTGGAAGCATTCACAAAACATGAAAACACAAAGCCCAAGCTTGTTGCAAATTTTGCAATGCTTTTGTTGTGCTTACCAGTCATAGACAGGCTATGATCACGTAAGTACGTTTTTTCCAGATTTCATAATCTACCTATGGGCACATTAGTCCACATACCGCTAACGAGGAGAAATGCCAGTTGTTTCCAAAGTTATCCCTGCATAATTACTGTTCCTGTACGTGGCACAAACTGTTTAACAAACCCACTCCAGCCACGCAAGTAAACAAATCTTGAAGTCGAGAAATGAAATAAGTAAACTACAATTGTTTTAACAGTGTAATGGAAAAGTATTAGAAGCAACAAAAAACAAAAACATGTTAAGCAGTTTTCAATGTTATTTACAACTGCTTTGAGACTATTGACAACACTCTCGTTTGTGTTTGTGGAACTACGCTTGAGCAACTTACATAACGGCTCGCCTTGACAAAGCTTTGCTTTGAACAATTTTTTTTTTCTTTGAAGGTGTATTTGTAGTGCATGCTGGTTTCTCTACCTACAATTTCCATTCATCTCATTTGGTTGTTTCTGCGTTCTGTTATTCGTTTAAAGGGTACACTACCCGTAATTTTTATCTAAATTTTTTCCCTTAAAGGAGTGACTTGTGAAGGATCATGTAACGTATTAAGAATGAACAGGTTTCTTGCTTTTGTACTGTACATAGAGATTGGCTTTAACTGATGCTTATCTAGCCTATACGTCATCAGAGGAGCGCATCACTTTGCAAATTGGATATCTCGAGAAGAGTCTCGTTCATTTTTTAAACAATAGCAGCACACTGTCGTCAATCGTGACGGGAAGTGGGCCGACCCAGAGAACGCCGAGCAGTTCCACAACGCCGTACAGCTTGTCAACGATATTCGGAGCAAACTTGGAGAACCCAAGGCCAAGTGGTGGCCGCCTAATCTTTTTTTTTTTTTTTTTTTATTAAATGCTTCGCATTTAATTCTATTTATTTATTTATTTTTTTTTTAAATGCTTCGCATTTAAAATGTAATTTATTGCAATAAAAAATCCTATATTGTTCAACGCGTGCATCATTTTATGTGAGAATATCTGAAAAGCATCTAATTACAGGCTATCGTTTTTCGACCAACCAGGACATATGTGCATCACATAAAAAACGCAATAAAAACAACATGCTTTGCTGTAAGGTCCTTGCAATCGCGTCGAGTATGACGTCTGAGAGCAAAACGATAGACATGATTGGCAGATTGCATCTGGACATATAATACCATAATTATCCCTGTTTGTAAGAACAACAAAGGCAATATTCAGGATGCTGGAAATTACAGACCCATTGCAGTGGCAACTGTAGTGTCCGAATTATTTGAACATTATATCCCTGAGCATATTTCACCGTTTTTAAATATATCTGACAATCAGTTTGGATTTAAGCCAAAACATGGCACAGATTTATGTGTTTATCTTTATAAACAAACAATATCTCATTACATACACAGCAATAGTCCTGTGTTTAGTGTATTTCTTGATGCATCTAAAGCATTTGATAGAGTTAATCACAATATCTTATTTAACAAGTTAGTTTCACGGAATGTTCCTATGTGTTTTGTACGATTATTGAAGCATTGGTATAAAGAACAAATAATGAGAATAAAGTGGGGGAATCAAATTTCTGACCCCTTCCATGTCACCAACGGAGTAAGGCAGGGAGGGGTTTTAAGGCCTTACCTGTTTTCTTTGTACATAGATGACTTATCGACTGCATTGAATTCCCTAGATGTCGGATGTAATACTGGTTCATCTCACTTGAATCACCTAATGTTTGCAGACGGCTTGTATGTATTTAGTCCAAGTGCTGAAGGTACCCAAAAACTCATTGATGTGTAAGAATCCTATGCTTCTAGACATGACATTATTTTCAACTGCAAACAAAACTGTTGGATTGGTCCATCAATGTCGCAAATTTAAAGTTTTGACCTCTCCATGCATGTGGCTGTAGGCCTACAATACACAAAGTAAATTTGTTAGACAAGTGAAATATTTAGGAATACTGATTGATGATCCCATCAGTGATGACGCAGATATTAAAAGGCAAGTGCGATCTCTTTATGTCGCTGCCAATCAGCTTAGGTCCAAGTTTGGAAATTGCTCTACCGAAGTTAAAAATGTAATGTACTAATCATAGTGCATGCCAATGTATGGTTCGCAACTATGGTGTAACTATAAAACTTCTACTTTAAATCGCATACGCGTTGCTTACAACGACTCGTACAGAATTATCCACAACTTGTCGAGATGCGACAGTGCTAGAGTGTGTCAGGTACAGAACGACGTGTTAACATTTGATGCTCTATTAAGAAAAAATTGCTATGCATTTGTAGAACGTTGCAAAAGATCAATTAGGCTAATCCACTTTTGAGCAATGTCGTGTTTTCTGATTACTATTTTAATTCTACATTTTATATTCACTACAACAGTATTTTGTACGTTGTTTGATGTAGCCTGCTTGATGTTATGTTAGTCTGATATTTTGTGTGATGACTGTTAAAAATTTGAATTCCATGGACTTTGAGTCTGATTGCAAATAAATGATAATAATATATTAATAAGGATTTTTTATTGCAATAAATTACATTTTAAATGCGAAGCATTTAAAAAATAAATAAATAAATAAATAAAATTAAATGCGAAGCATTTAATAAAAAAAAAAAAAAAAGATTAGGCGGCCACCGCTTGGCCTTGGGTTCTCCAAGTTTGCTCCGAATATCGTTGACAAGCTGTACGGCGTTGTGGAACTGCTCGGCGTTCTCTGGGTCGGCCCACTTCCCGTCACGATTGACGACAGTGTGCTGCTATTGTTTAAAAAATGAACGAGACTCTTCTCGAGATATCCAATTTGCAAAGTGATGCGCTCCTCTGATGACGTATAGGCTAGATAAGCATCAGTTAAAGCCAATCTCTATGTACAGTACAAAAGCAAGAAACCTGTTCATTCTTAATACGTTACATGATCCTTCACAAGTCACTCCTTTAAGGGAAAAAATTTAGATAAAAATTACGGGTAGTGTACCCTTTAAACGAATAACAGAACGCAGAAACAACCAAATGAGATGAATGGAAATTGTAGGTAGAGAAACCAGCATGCACTACAAATACACCTTCAAAGAAAAAAAAAATTGTTCAAAGCAAAGCTTTGTCAAGGCGAGCCGTTATGTAAGTTGCTCAAGCGTAGTTCCACAAACACAAACGAGAGTGTTGTCAATAGTCTCAAAGCAGTTGTAAATAACATTGAAAACTGCTTAACATGTTTTTGTTTTTTGTTGCTTCTAATACTTTTCCATTACACTGTTAAAACAATTGTAGTTTACTTATTTCATTTCTCGACTTCAAGATTTGTTTACTTGCGTGGCTGGAGTGGGTTTGTTAAACAGTTTGTGCCACGTACAGGAACAGTAATTATGCAGGGATAACTTTGGAAACAACTGGCATTTCTCCTCGTTAGCGGTATGTGGACTAATGTGCCCATAGGTAGATTATGAAATCTGGAAAAAACGTACTTACGTGATCATAGCCTGTCTATGACTGGTAAGCACAACAAAAGCATTGCAAAATTTGCAACAAGCTTGGGCTTTGTGTTTTCATGTTTTGTGAATGCTTCCAACATGAAAACGTATTGTCGCAGCTAGGTCGATTGAGAGGATAATTCGGGCCCGGTAGCAATCAAACTCTCAAGCTCCAAATTTAGGCACTTTTAAGAAAAACGCACCATATCCAACGAACGCCAGGCGGTTTATTCAAGCTTCCCAGCCCCTTAGAATGGTTACAAGCCTCTAAAATCATCCTGGGCGCGCGTCCAAAAGTACCCTCTGTAACCCTTTGTCAACGATGCAGGTTGTAATGGAGATACATCAAAAAATGTCATTAAATGGTATGAAACATAAAATGAAATTGGCCATGCTGCATAATTGATGGCGTTTGCATAAGCATGTACTTTCTGAGCAAGTGTGTTGTTCATTAATTTTAATTTGACAATTACCTAATTCTAGCATGTTTACTATTCCCATAACATCTGTTTTTGTATACGCTAAGCGTCCTGACATCATCAGAGTTAAGCAAAGAAAACTAAAATTTATTCTGGAAACCACAGAGCAATTTACTTTCAAAAAAGTTACATTAAAAAAAACATGGGATCTATTATTATTATTATTTATTTGCATCAGACAAAGTTGTCCATATCCAAAGCAAAAACAACGAAATACACAAACTACAAATGCACAAAGGTCACAGAGAGCCGTTTTGGATGCCGTCGGTTTAAAAGCTCACTAAACGGGCTATCTTCTGTTACAAATTTATGTACAATGAGCGTTGGAAGAATTGAAAGTATTCAGAACGATAAAAACAATCAGATCTGATATAAAGCGATTTGAAGAGTGAATGCAACGATTGATAAACGAAAACATGTTTTTCCTCAATAAAGCATCAAACGTTGTTATATTTTACATTACTTGATATTTACGGGCACTGACATAACGAGGCAAATTGTGCAATATTCTAAAAGAATCGTTGTAAGCAACACGTAATCGTTTTATACTAGAAGATCTAAACTTATTCCACAACTGGGATGCGTAAAAGGACATACAATAAGAGCGAAATACAATGCTTTTTACAGCGGGTGAGCATTTAGCGAAATGAGATTTTGCATTGTTTGCAGCACAGTACTGAGCGCGTACCTGCCTTGGAGTATCATGTTCATCTGATACTCACTTTGAAATTATAAAATTTCTTCTCAGATTATTATATTAAAAGGCCACTGAATATAGAGTTGGATTTACTTATTACAAATATTTTGCAAGCTTAGCTTAAGAACGCCTGTTTGACTTCAATTTTTTTTTTTGCCAATATGAAACTAAAAGTTATCTTTTGACAATCAAACTTTCGAAATGAAAACGAAATTTAATACGATATTTTCTGTTGTGGCTGTCTACAAGAGTAGGCTATTAAACACTATGTTGTCATCTTAGTGGCGTGGCAGTAATAGGCAAAATCAAAATGTAAAGCATAAACGAATTAAAATCATTAGTACAATAGGCTATACATAACACGAAAGTGCTAAATGACACATAAGTCCAGCGAATGTGGTACGGTAAGAAGGTTTTTCGCAGTAGAGTAATCTCTATGCAAAAGTTGGTTAAAAACCCATTATATATGTTGTGTTCATTGTTTGGTTTTAAAGGAAGTTTTCAACTAAAATGTCTGCTATGTTTAACGTCAAATCAAACTTTTTCGACTTAGGATGACTGTGCGAAGCCAGCTCTTGTTTTTCCTATGCCAGCAAAATGTTGCAGATGCTGGATTGGCAACTTTATACTGAATCGAGTGAAGGATTTGTTGAGGCACTGGTATATATTAGGTAGAAGAGACTTAAAAAATTCTCAAACTTGAAAAAGTTTCTTGCAATCTTTTGACAAGCAAACTTTCGAAATGAAAACGAAATTTAATACGATATTTTGTTTTGTGGCTGTCTACAAGAGTAGGCTATTAAACACTATGTTGTCATCTCAGTGGCGTGGCAGTAATAGGCAAAATCAAAATGTAAAGCATAAACGAATTAAAATCATTAGTACAATAGGCTATACATAACACGAAAGTGCTAAATGACACATAAGTCCAGCGAATGTGGTAAGAAGGTTTTTGGCAGTAGAGTAATCTCTATGCAAAAGTTGGTTAAAAACCCATTATATATGTTGTGTTCATTGTTTGGTTTTAAAGGAAGTTTTCAACTAAAATGTCTGCTATGTTTAACGTCAAATCAAACTTTTTCGACTTAGGATGACTGTGCGAAGCCAGCTCTTGTTTTTCCTATGCCAGCAAAATGTTGCAGATGCTGGATTGGCAACTTTATACTGAATCGAGTGAAGGATTTGTTGAGGCACTGGTATATATTAGGTAGAAGAGACTTAAAAAATTCTCAAACTTGAAAAAGTTTCTTGCAGTTTTCTCGACATTGAAACAACGTGAAAGTAAAAAGAATGCCATTTCCAAGAAAAACTTGCAATAGCCGTTGATTTAAGGCAAAACAGATGAAATTCAACCTCGAAGTGGCGGGTAATCAGCAACTTCATCGCTTCCGGCGGGTTTGTCAACATAGCTTTTGTGTTTGTTCTTTCGGTTTGGCCGCCTTGCTTCTGATCTAGTCGCGTCAGCACGATGCTACTACCTTTCTTGGCGGATGACACCAACCGCTTCTTTGTAGTGCCATCCTAAGCTTTCTACCGCGTACGGCATGGCATTTCTTGTTGCTGTATGCCTAGGGCTGGTTTAATCTTGATCTTTTTGGGTATTTATACAAGCCAGTGGCGTATCCTGGTCAGTTGAGCAAGGGAAGCAATAGAACTCGTGGGGGGCTGGAGCGTGCCGAAGGCACGCGTATTCTAGGGGGGTCCGGGGGCATGCCCCCCCGGAAATTTTTTGCAAAATTACACTCAAATAATGGATTATAATGCTTTCTGGAGACACATTTAGGGCAATATTTGTATGAAATTTATTACCAAATAAACAGCTATTCATTGGTGGGCACCAGTTACTTTGCTCAAAAAGTAGCTAGTTACAGGTAACGTATTTTAAAAAGTAACTGGTTACAGTTACTTTTCAAGAAAGTGGGTGTGGACTGACCTACAACTACTCTTCTTCGCATGAAGTACAAGTTGAAAAATACATGATAAAGGGCAAGATGATACTTTGTTCGTAGCTATTGCCAAACTACAAAACAGCGACCACTCTGCTAGCTGTCCAGTGTCCACTTACTATAATGCTTCTAAAAATCCATAATCTACACCCAAAACGTCCGCCTACCGAATATAAAAAAATGACATGCACAGAACACTCCGCATATAAGCAGTAGGGCGTGTCAATATGTTTATACGGGTATCTAAAATGAACGAAGAGGCACAACATCAATTTTTTTTTACTTCGACCTAACGTCCTGTCGACCAAACGTCCTGTCAACCAAATGTCTGTCGACGAATTGTCCTGTCGATTAATTGACCGTACACCTTTCAACAGCAGCACTGGAGGGGATAGGGGTAATATATTGCAAGAGCATACACCTCTGTGGTTCTGTAATAGGTTAACCATTCTGAGATACAGAGCCGTCTTAATTTCTTCACCTTTGTCAAGCCAAGAAAGTCTGAATTGTGGGTGAAACGCAGCAGCTAGCTGGCAGCCACTATCACGAAAAAACATGACCAAATCTGTTTTCCAAAGATTCCAACAATCGGGCAAGTAATGGCAAGCAAACAGCGACCCTGTTGCTGTCCCGAAGTTCTTGTAGTCTTTTCCGCGTCATGCCCAAGGTTGGTAGTAGTATACCCTTCTCTTCTGATTGCAGAATGTCCAGATATTGGCATATTAGTCGCATTACCAAATGGTGTACTTTCAGGAAAGCCACATCAACTGAAATAACAGACAAAAGAGTTTTAGTGAAACTGTCGAGCAATTACCCGAACTCACTTTCGTAGAAATTAAGATAATTGCAGTCTGCTTGACTTGTTTATTAACTATTATATGGTTATAGCCGTAACTAAATTTGAAACTCTGGTTGCCAACCAGAGGTAGCTACCACAACATGCCTTTCCATGGGGGCCAGGGCACTAAACACATGACGCTCACTCGGAGGTGAACCGTAGACCAAACAAATTTTCACTTATAGCCAAGCTACTGAGATATGCCACTAACATTGCACATAGCGATAAATTTTTTTGCAAATACAGTAGCAATATCAGTAACGAATATTCATCACTCACTTTTGGCAAAAGCTATTAAACCAAGATTGTTGCATGCTCGTTGAAGCCCATCATGGTTTTCTCGGCTGTCAAATACTGTGAGCAAACCTGCTGCAGCATCAAACACAGAGTTCCAGCGATTGATTGTAGGCACTTTGAGCAATATCCCAACTTCACTCTGAATCTCATCGCTACCTTGCTACTCCTGCAAAACAGGTAGGTCTACAGTAACAGTGGAACATTTCTTATTGAATTTCTCCAGTAAGCATACGGACGCACATTGAAACATCTGGTCAGTTTGTACGAGTGCACCAGCTTTTCAAACTATGTTTACAGCACATAAGAATGTTACAACTTAAGTTCGAGAATTATAGAAAAGTAAAGGCTTGCCTGGATTGTTCCACAAGTTTTGGGCTTTTGCAAAAGCACTACCTACGACATAGCTTTTTGTATATGCAGCATTTTCCCAGAGCTTTATCAGCATCGACTGTCGCAACAAGCTTCAGTGTGTGAGCAGCACACCGCCAATGTTTTGGTAATGCAATTCCAACATCCTCACAACGACCCACTGCAAAACAGGAAGCTATAATACAGTACTGTACAGTGTACACTACCTTGAAGTGGTTAACTATACTATAGGCCTACTTGAAATGTGCAACAGTATTAATGTTCATACTTTTCAATGTGGATGTTATTTCTTCAACAACGTGATCTTCAGTTACTTTATCTGACACTTCAACTTCATCATCATCGTTGTTGCTTTCCAGCACTCCGAAAGCACTACAAAGATCAAATATCAATGCTTTTTCACCAGAGTCCTGACTGTCACGCAAGGATAAATAGTGTAGAATTGTACATTATATGATAATTCGATAAAGTACAATGGTATTAGTAGCAGATTGCAATGCTTTAAAAACTAGTTTTGGCCTCTCTCCAATTTTTATTGCAAGTTGTAACCAATATTTATATATATATATTCCTTATTTAGAAAAAATTTGATAAAAGCATGATATTTACTTGAATGCTTTTACGAAGTTGGAACCATTATCCGTTTTGGTTTTTGTAACTTTGTTTTCTATGTGGTAATTCCAGTGAATTTCAGACATCAAGCCGGCCAATATGTTGTAAGTGTGTGATCCTTTTAAGCGCTTGCGGGCCGGTACTCCCTTCGTTCTCTGCAGAGTCACTTCATCAGTTCAGTGTACTGTCATACCCAAGTATGATCTAAAGATTTGGTTTAGAACAAGTGATAGTATCAATAGAACAGTATGCATATGTGTAAATGATTTTCTTCTATTTGGACTAGTTCAAATACACCTTGTGTGTGTTTGTGGAATATCTGAGTCTTTACAGCGTAAGAGGCTTCAGACAATACAGGACATGGGAACACCAATCGATTTAGCGAAAGCTAATTAAGGCTTAGACGTAACAAGTCCTACAGATAACACACGTAGAGTGGACATGGAAACGCAGTATTAAATGTATACATACAATTTAATACAAAACACCTATCCATACCGAGATCTGCATGCCCACACATCTGCACTCTGCAGTGGTTGCCACCAACTTAACTTGTGAAAGTTTTTTCTTGCAGACCTGTGGATTGCCTTCTCATGGTATATAAATCATAGTACAACTGTTTTACAGAATGCAAGAAACAACTTCCAGTAATATTTTCTCATACTTGTTGTCTTTTAATGGTATTCATACTAACACTTACATATATATGTATATATTATATATAATATATTTATGATGACATACCGATCTTCAATTCGTCTTCAATGCATAGCTGGAATCTTTTGCAGGCATGTGGGTGACTAGACTGCACAAGTGCATATGTTACTTTAAATTATTTAAAGTTGTAATACTAGCAGACAGCTTCTTCAAATTCGGCAGATTAGGCATTAAAGGTACGTAGCTCTTACACACAATTTATGGGCAAAAACGGCTAAAATTAGAGAACATCAACAGTGGTAACACACCCCTCAGCAATGACCTTTTCCTTCACTGATACTGCAACTCGACGACGTTTCCTGCAAAAAATCTCAGTAACACTGTTATAAAAAGTTTCAGATCTTGACATCATTTTTTTCAAAAGATCTTTTTCAATTGACATCAATGACAAGTTAGACAGCCTTTCTTGTCCTTGACTGTTTCTCAAATATGTTTTGATCCTCTTGAGAGCTGAAAACGATCTCTCGACTGATGAAGTAGAATACGACAAAGTTAGAATCAGCACTACCAATTTGTGAACTTCCTTAAATCCATGATATAATTGATTTTCAGTTAGAAACTTATGCATCTGCGCAACACTTTGCTTTCGGAAGTGATCATGCGCATATAACACAGTGAGTTCAGATTGAAGACCAGAAAAATCAAATGTCCTAAAATTGTTACAAAAAAGTCTAACTTGTGCTGTACCAGTACTGGCTTAGCCTACCAAGAAGCAACATAACTGATCATTTGTTGTTGTTATTATTCGTTTTTTGCTTGTGCACTTTTTTATTACTGTGTTACCTGCAACAGGCTAGGGTAGCAGCTGACATAGATGACCTTACAGGTCTTTCGTTGCCATCCTGTTGTGCTGATGGACACTCAATTTGTATGTACTTTTTGTTTGTTTATTGCCAGCAAAACAATAAACTGAACTAACTAAATTTGTATACCGCACAGACCTCAAAATAGGATTAACTTCCACTTTCATTGATTATTATTCAGCTGACTGAAATGTAATTTGTCATTTTAAGTTACAGCAATCACAAAAGCCTATAATAATACATAAAATTAACTGTTCAGCTACCTACTGCTGTAATAGCTTAAGTCAGTATTCATTTCAGTCAAGTCCAGCCTAGACCTCACATATCCTGTCTTATGCCAAAGTCTATCCTGCCAGGGTAACAGTGCAAAGCTAACATTAGGCTCAAACTTTTCCTTAGCAGGCTGATATGTGATAACAAACCCTGAAAGCGCCTTAGATTTTCTCATTAAATACCGTACCTGCGCAATACCCAACAGAGCAACGGAAGCGATTCAGAAATTGCATCCGCGGATTTGTTAAAAGAAACATAAATCGCTTAAACTTTGCGCTGCTTTTTTCCTTTCTCTCTCACTTGTTTCTCCTTATAGCAAAAGCAAGAGCAAGGGAAGCGATACGAATCTCCGCTTCCCCAAGCTTCCAACTTTTTTTTTAAATTAAAACCAAGCTAAAATCATACGGGAACATGAGTTAGAAGCTATTTTAATTCGTATTCAAGTAAAGAAATTACGAAATCGTTTGACTGAAAAGTATCATATTCTCTTTTTTTAATTTTGACAAGGGAAGCAATGCTTCCCTTGCTTCCATTGAGGATACGCCCCTGATACAAGCATTGCATCAGTCATCAGACATTGGCTTCATCAGCAAATGCATTGCAATTTCATTGTCCGAATCACTTTACGATTTTGATGTCACTGAATTGGATTCCCCTGGTAACATTTCGGTTGAAGGTTTGATCCCACCATCGATTCCGGAGGATTCTTATGATGAAGTAGAAGACTCTGCTGTTGAGGGTGATCCGGGCGTGGTTGGTTGAAGACATACTCCCTTTTCAGCCTGAGATTTTGGAAGATGCTCAGCCCTTCTTTGATCCAGACCCCGCCGATTTCTGTGGTCCGGTCTCTCCAGATGATCTGGATTATTGAGTATTGAGTCGGCATTATTGAGTCCGCATTATTGAGTTGTATGAAATACGTTTTGTTTGTTGTTGCAAACTTTTTCACATGTTTTCAACGTTTCACAGATTGTAGCAAAATATCACACTTGTTGTAAGTAAAGGCATGACTCAAGCAACGTTTGCAAAGGCAAAGCTGGACTACCTCACGCGTTGGGCATGTCGGAAGGCAATGCATCCTGAAGAAATGTCTTGTGATGATATCAAGTTTTTGGAAGCCTGGGGCAATTTAAACATTAGCGACTACGACCGATGTCGCTGTATATCCAATTACCTGTGCATCAAGTGCTACGATGATTTGAGATACAATCACTTGTGTGATGACAAACGGTGCGGATTATGCTTCCGTCACAATCGCTGTGAGGAGTGTGGTAATGAATACTATTTCAAACGTGAAGCCGGCTATCCACCAGTGACACCACCATGTCCGCAATGTGTGTTAGTTGTTGAAACAATTCCAACCAGTCAAAGCAACACGTCTTCAAACTATTAGCGTCCAAACAATCTAATTCGTTCATTATCTGTACTTTGTTTGCGTCTGCCTTGACGTCGCTAATTGCGATTTTGTGTCTTGAACTTTGTCTTGTTACGCACGCATCACAACGTCACTTATTTGGTCTGCTGGCGTCATACACCGCTTATTGTTGTACTTCGAGGTGGCTGTAATGTCACGTATCGTCCTGACGTCACATGTTGGTTTTCCATCAACTGTCAATCACACAACACGCTGTCATTCCATGATGGCGTCATCCAAACATAGTTGTCTCACACTTCACTATGCGTCATTGAATGATGTCGTCAAACCAGCTTCGTCAAGTGCTACGTCACGGCTTCAATGTTCGTCATCTCATGATGTCGTCATTTCAGTGTCGTGATGTCATTGTGACGTCAACCACCAATCCGATTCGGATTGGTGTTTGCTTTACACTATGAAGCCCTTGGGTTTCCAATACAATACAGCTGACGTCATCGAATGATGTCGTTATTCCAGCTTCGTCATCGCGTCAATGTACGTCATCGAATGATGTCATCAATCCAGCAACGTCATACGTGATGTCATAGTGACGTCAAGCACCAATCCGTAGGATAAAACTCACTATATACTACTGTCAAAAACGCAATTTTTTTTTAAATATTTTCAGTTTGGGTAGATACATTATTGTTTAGATATATCTAATTAACCTAAAAAAAAAATTGGCGTCATTTGAACTATTCCTTCAGCTTCCTCACAGCTTCTGAAAATTTCCATTTTGCTGAAAATTTCGCATTTTTGTTTGTGGTTACATAACTACAAACTTCGTCAGTGACGTAAATTCAAATAAAAGACGTCACTTTTTCCTACCAAATTAACCCTATTTCATTAAAAAATGACGCAACAGCTTAGGGCAGGTCTATAAAGAGAAATACAATGACGTTTTATAACTGGCAAAATGTCTAACGCAATTATGTATCATGTAACCACCCACAAAAATGCGAAATTTTGGCCCCAGCCCCATGAAGAGGCTGAAGACAATTTTTTACAAATCTCAAATTGTGTCATGAGCGTTTTCTCACTCATTGGCACCATTTCCCCACTACTCCGAGAGAATTAAAAAAAAAAGTTTAAAAACGAGCCACCCTACTGTGCATTAGGGTGGGGTGAAAAAGTACTAATTTTGGATTTGAGCATTCTCTCGCAGATATTTCTTGTGGAGGTTTGAGAAAACATCACACAAAAAATTTCAGCGATTTTTGACAACAGGAACCTACCCACTTTTTGAGTTGAAATTTCATAATATTTCAAAAAATCTCTAAAATTTCAAAGTTTTTTTCGCAGTATTTAAAGTTGATATAATATTGTAATATTTCTTTTATTCCTAAAACTATTAGTTTACTTTTGTGTTTTTCCCAATATGGGGCCAATAGATGCAAATTAAAGTAGGGAAATGAATCACAAAAAGTGTAAAAATCTTGGATTTTTTCTAAAAATTTACCAAAGTCAAAAGTTACAGTATCTAGTTTTGTATAGGCCAATAATTCCCGCAGTCAATAGTTTCTGCGTCGAATAGTCTGGTTAGTTTCTGCGTCGTTTACCCTTTCGTGATTGTCTGACAATTTGATAGAGACGGTCTTCTTCTTTCGTTTGAGACTAGATCAACTTTCAGGGCATGTGGTGGAGAGCCAGGTGAGTGTAGCTTCGTCCAGCGTTGCTATGCCATGCGTTCCATTTGGTGCCTTGTAGATGGGACATTCGAGAACGACATGGTCAGCAGTTTGTTCCTTTTGCACAGTGACTGTAAATGGTATGTGAGTGACCTGTCAAGTGTAACCCCAATGTATGTTGGTTCTGGGCAGGGCGGCAGAATTTTGCCGTTAACGGTCATTTTCAGGTCACGTTTTGCCTATCTGTTGTTGAGATGGAAGGCTGCCGTCACAGCTTTACTTTCGCTGAGTTTCAGTTTCTATTGATGAAGGTATCCAGATATGGTCGTCATGTCTTGGCTCAACGTCGTTTGTAATGATTGCCAGTCTTTCGCAGAGTACAAGATGGCCAAGTCATCAGCATATGCATATTTGTCAGATGTTGTTGATGGTAGGTCGTGCGTATAGACGTTGAAAAGGAGGGGAGCCAAGACTGATCCCTGTGGGACACCGTTTTTGAGTCGCCACAGTCTACTTGGTTTTCCGCTGCCGGTGGTAAGGGTAAAACTCCTGTTGTGGATGAGTTCCATGATCATTTTGACCATGTGCCTGTCAGGGAGTAGGCGGAGTAGCTTGTAGACTAGGCCACGGTGCCAAACAGTGTCATAGGCTGCTGTTAGGTCGATAAAAACAGCCCCCGCTTTCTTTTATGCCGAGAAATTCTCCTCAATATCCTGAGTTAGTAGTGTGACTTGGTCTACAGTTGACCTTCCGTGTCGGAAACCAGCTTGTTCTTTGGGAAGCAGTGGGTCGATTATTGGTTCGACACGGGCGTAGATCAGTCTCTCAAGGATCTTGAAAAGTATGCAGAGCTAGGAGATGGGGCGATAGCTCTTTGCATCGTCTAGTGGTTTGTTTGGCTTAGAGATTGCGACGACCAGAGATCTTCTCCATACTTTAGGAATCTTGAGGCGGCGCAGGCAGGACGACAGGAAATCGCATAACCAGGACTTTAGAACATAACCAGCTTGCATGATAAGCTCTGGACATATCCTATCTGGACCAGGGGCCTTACCAGGTTTTAGGTGCTTGAGGGCAGCATTGAATTCGCTCCGTGAGAAGGAGCTAGAAATGCTCTCCTGGTTGGGTGTGTTGATCTTCCAAAGCTTTGTCACTTCTTTGGTAACAAACCGATTGGAGGTACGGTCACACGGCTTATATCTCCCATTTTTTATTACCTGCGATGCGATCTTATTAGCAGGAATGGGACATTGTCGGGGTGATTGTCTTGATCGTCCCGTAAGGTTAGGCTATTGAGTGTGCTCCACGCTGTACGGCTTGAGTGCGAGAGATTGGATGGTCTCTGTCCAGCGTTCTTTTCTTTTTGCATCGAGTCTTTCCAGAAGAGCCTTGGCGGCTGAGGGTGTTGTTTGACCATCTGAAGAGCTAACAAAGGATTGGTAGAGGCGCTCGCACTCTGCATCCCAGCACGGAGTGTAGTTACTTCTACGACCGCAGCACACTCTGAAAATGTGATAATGGCAATGCTTGCTGATGACTCCAGAGAAGTTCGAGAAAATGCAGTCATGGCTATATTGAAAATTCGCAATGAGGCAAATATTGGTGATAGATCCGTTCGGAAGTTTGTTGTTCCAACGATAAATTATGAGGCCAACCATTATTCCGACATCACCGTATTTTTATGTTATGAACCTATCTTCACAACCACAATTACATCTGATGACATCATCTCATACCGTGAAAGCAAAATAGAAGTGAAAAGCTATCCAAACCACTCGCAATCAGTAGAAAGAATTGTGAAATTGGTGACTGATGCATCGTACAAAGTGTGTGGGTTTGATAGAAGACATGGATTCATCCGTGCTGGTATAGCTTCCAGGAATCTGATTCCTGTTGCAGACACAAAGGCGCACTACAGCCAAGCACATTTGTAGTTACTGTTAACACTAAAATCAAGTGCTAGTATATTTGTGTTACAATTGAATTAGTGACTGTTGAATCCAGTTGATTTTGCATGTCTATCATTTTATATTCCCAAAACTGATTTTAAAATGCAATGGTAGGCAATTCTATTTTTGGAAAAAATTGCATGTTTTTGCAAAAAAATTAAAGCAATCGAATCTCAAAACCTAAAACAAACTTGTATTAGAAGCTAGTCCAAGTCAGTATTAGTGCAATGCGAAATATTATATTGAAGATCTAGCCAAAAAAAGTGTCTTTAAAGTTCTATTTTCATAAGCATGTTTTGCATATTTTTCGAAAAAGGCAGAATTTTCAACCCAAAAAGTGGGTAGGTTCCCAAGGTCAAAATTTCCTCAAATTCGGTTTCTGGTCGTTTTATGTTGTTCCACAAGAAATATCAACGAGACAAAGCAAAATTTTTGGTTCACCCCACCCTACTGTGCATGGACAAATACCAGATGAAGAAATCAAATAACATTCTCCGTTCAGACACCATTTATACTTTCAGTATCAGAGCAAAAATAAACCTAGGTAGTGATCTATGCGGGTGTAATGTTGGGCCACGTTTCTGAACTTGATATCTTATTTGCTTGATTTGTGAAATGTAACGAAGCCACTTATGCTTTAAAAAAGAATACACACTTAGCCCACATCATAATGGTTACGAAAACAGGAAATTAGCACGTGGTATTAGTGTTTACTACTTAAACCCTTTGTTAATTGAACAATAACAAACGAAACAAAGTTTGTTTGGTACTGACCAGAATTTTTTTCGACAACTCACGGATTTCAAATCCATCTTGCATTATATTCTTCCAAAGTCCAGGCCTGAGCTACAGCTTTGGTGCAATGTATCTGCATCGCACCTTTCATGCAATACAATCTGGAAAAATAGAAATTCACGGAAAACAATTACGCATCATTTAATCAGATCGACATAAAGCAAACATTTTTTAAACATTGCAAACTATCTTGTCTATGCATCCGCAGACAGAAGTAGCACGGCAAAGAGCAAAGCGAACACAACCAACTTATTCATTGTTGATAGTTTTGTATTTAACTTAATGACAATATTCGACTTGCCACGAACTATATAGTGAGAAGCGGGATGTTTGGGGCAAAGCTATATTGTCTGTTCATATCATAAACTTTGATATCTCGTTCAATAGCAAATCAACAACTGAATGGACACTGGTTGATTAAGGAAAGGTAACTCGTCACAGATAGTTGAAATCGTCCACCTCGTTAGCTCAGTGGTCACGCGCCCGGCTCAAGACCACACGGCGCTGGTTCGACTCTCGCGGTGTGCGTTTGAGCAACGCGTTTCAGGACTGCTCTCCATTCAGTGGCACCTAGTGGATGGAATAGTTTACAGACAAGAACAATTTAACAATAGAAAAACTTCACTCTGCCAATCTCGGTAACCGGCCATGCGTCAAGAGCCTCTACAAGTATGCGAAACTACCAGGAATAACCTATCAAGGCTTTGTCAGTCCGAGGATAAAGATTCAAAACCAACCAACCAAATGCTAACCTTGGTCAGTTACTTTGGTTTTACAGTGGTTTGCATTAAATCTTCAGAAAATCCTTAAGTCATCCACACCAACAAAACTATGCAGAATTTACTTAGGATTCAACAATAGCATCGATGCCAAATAGACTCAATAAAATCAGAGCAACAAAACGATTGAACAACCAACCAATTTTCAATGATCCTTTATGAAGTTACCACCAATTCTTCTTCTTCATCCATTGCATCGTACTGTAAATCAAGAGCTATGTAGCGGCCCCGCACTCTCTCTGACGTCACGCGCGCTGAATCCACTTGATTTGTGCGAATACCGCGGGCTTTTAGCTCAATCCTGTGTCTCGCTTAGAAATCTAGGAAATTTAGTTTTAGGAGTTGTGACTTGTCAGCAATGAACTTTTGGAAGAATGCCTAATCGCATTCTGACTAGGGCTTCATGGACATGTAGATTTGGCGTTATGTTATATTATATGGTTGTGGACAGCGCTGGCAATGCTTAGAGTAGCGCTTTCCCAATCAAGACTAAGACCCTTCTTAAGCAACTATAATCATGATTCCTGACTCACTTTTGTTACTTAATCTGACTTAGCGGTATTCAGTTTTACTCAGTATAACTCAGATAAATTCTTTGCTTCTGAAGTCAAACAAACCATGTAGGACGACAGCGTATTGTACTGAGTTCTGGTGGTGGAATCGTTAGTTGTTCTGGTGTTTTCATTTGGTGTTCTTGTTGGATTCTGTCGTTCAGCGCTACTCAGTTAAAATAAGTCAATAAACGAATCAATAGTGAATACCTCGTGTCCCGGTCACTCCTCGCCATTCAATCATGCCCAGGAGTGTCGCCGTCCTACTGACGGCTGTGTATGGGCGAGCATGCTAATCAGCAGCGTCCACTACAAGCCACTTTTGTCGACTTGTGTCGTACATACAAGGACTTTTTCAAGAGTAATCAAAATGTGCAATATTAATTACACAAATTGGAAGGAAGCTGCAGAGGATAGGTTGGATTAGAGATCTGCGCTGATGAAGATGTTGCAACGCTTGAAAGGTTAAAAAGAAAAACACTACAAAAAAGAACATCAATTACACCAACAACAGGCTCTCTCGTAAGATATTAAATATCTCAAATGTAACCGAACTTTTAAAGCTAAGATTGGACTCATTAGCCATTTAAAAACTCATTGTTAGCGTTTTCATTACAAAATCCATCATCCTTGAAGACGAGGGACAGCGATCATGGCCATCACAACATTAGCAATATATTTTGTCGTAACCGAAACAGCTCTGAATTCTTCAGCAAAATTTATAAAAGCATCGCTTATATATTAATCTTCAAGTTCAGTGCTTTCTAACTTTTCTTTTTTCAACCTTTCTAATCCATGCACTCTTGCAAATTAAGATTGGCGTAACAATTAACAAACTTTTTAACCGTGCTGGTATTTGTAAGTTTTGATCATTCGACAGTCTCCCGACTATAAATTGAAAATTAAAAATCTCTAAATTAACCCCACGAAAAACTAATAGCAGCAATTGCAACGACGGAAGATGAAAAAACTCTCATCACAGTCTCGCAGCACCAAACCGCCGTTTTGAAAAATGATATAAACTTCATCGTAGTTTCTTGCAAAATTCCCGCCGTAGATTTTATATGCAGCGCATATTATAGAATGAATAGTTGATAGACCATCCCGACTATGCAGAAGTGGGTCTAGAAAAAGTTGAGAAAGGACCAGGGTTTTAACAAAGTAAAATTTATAACATAAATGAACATTGCAATATAAAACTTAATGTCCAAATAAGTAAAACGAAAGGGGGTGTGGTGGGCTTGCTCTCCAGAAAATTTGGACAAATTAGTTACATTCTTGCTTGGGTCACTTTTTAGGCATTTTTAGAAGCAGTATTTTCTTTATCGAGACTTTGTGTGCAGCCAAATTTATCAAATTAAAATTGGATTAGGATAGACGTTTCCTTTAGAATTTACGTTAGCCGACTCAATTAGCTAATACAACATGTGCTTTATTGAAAAAAAGTGTTTTTTTATCAATCCGATAAACAAGAATTTTCGCGATATCTTCAACTTTTCTTGACACATTTTGTGACTGACATGATTTTAGATTTTATTTTCTGTAAACACAAATTGTACATTAGTACGTTTGAAGTTTTCGTAAAAAAAATTTCGAGCAGTTTTATTAGCATAATTAGCATAATATTACCATATACACTTTGCTGATATACATTAATTATCAACATAATTATATATATTGCAAAGTGCACAAAATGGTTTCCATGTTTTGAATCTTCTTTTCCAATGTCATTCCAATTCCTGAAAAAAAAAACATAGATTGTCGTTAATTTTTGAACTAAGGATATGTTGTTTTTTTCCAAAAAGCCATTGGTCTGCAATTGGATTATTTTGCTGTGTAGCTGAGAGGTGAGTGTTCTGCACGACACTTGACGACAGCTAGCGGATGGAATAATTTGAAAACCACAATAATTCGATCAATGTCAGTAACAAAGTTTGCATTAATAGTTCAAAGCATCTACAAGTATGTGAAGTTGCTTGTGGGATGAAGTTTTTCAAGAAGTATTTTCGTCTGATGTTGAGTATTCTAAGAAACCAATTTGTTAACTTAAGAGAGTAAATCTGAACTTAACTTTTTCCTTTCATTTTATTGAGGTAAAAGACCAGTGCTACATCATTGTGACGTAGTTACTATACATGCTTTTGTAACCACAGAATTTTTTTTTATTACATCGCAGCATTTTATCAACATTTATCTAGTTTATTGCTTGTTGAATCTAAAGTTTCTAACTGTACAGTTGATAAACTTGTTAGAGGCTTTCACTAACTAAACATAGTTCGAACTTTAAAGCCACGTTAGACTTTATGTGAAGAAAGGAGCGTTCTTCCTGGCTATCAGCACAAGGCTAACAGCAACGGAGTGGTAAAACGGTCGAATACCCTTGTCGCAAGAATACGGTGAGATATTGAAGAGCCCAGCCTCATGGGCGAAACACGGTGTCTATCGCTGTTAATTCTTGCTACAATCGGCTGCCGAGAAACGTTAGACTTTATGAAGACACATTTAAAAAATATATTTGAAGCAGCGGCAACTGTTTCATATTTAGTGAATTATTGTCCGTCAACTTGTATTGTCCATCTGCCAAATTGGATCACATCGAAGGATATTGAAACGTGAATCTTATTCGCAATTGGCACTCAGCAAACGGAGGTTTCAGGATAATAATGTATTCATTGCGCTTGTACGTGATGCTTTGTAAGCGCTTAGAGCAGTGCTTTTTTAACCAGTGGTGCACGCACTACAAACGGATTTGTGACCTGCTGCGATGGGATGCGGGAGTGTTGAATAATTGAGGCAGTGCCGGTCTTTGGGGTGTGTAAACCGTGTGATTGCACAGGGCCCGTAAATTAAGGGACCCGCAATTTACTTAGAAAATGCAGTAATTTTTGTGATTTTCAATGGAAAATTTCGATTCACAAGCAAGTACCGGTAACCTTGAAATCAGTTGCGGCGTTAGGGTGAGGCAAGTGCTGAGATTGTCGCGTCGGGCCACCTTTACAAAGTTACATGCTTTTAGGCCACCTACGACATTTCACTATGTGCCAAATAGTTAACATTGCACTGTGACAACAGAATTTCGTTTTGTGACAATTGCATTTAAATAGAATACATGCTACTTTCAATACAAAACCATCGTTATTATGCCAGGTATATGTAGTTTTAAAACTAAACATTTAAAAGGCCCGGATTTTTTAAACGCCATGTATCAATTTGCTTAATATTCTATGAATTCAGGAAACTTCACTCTTGTGAAAATTTAAATGCATGTTACTTCCAGTATTAAACTATCATTGTTATGTCCTATGCATGTAATTTTTAAAATCTAACAGTGGGGGGCTAGATTTTTTTTCAAAACGCCATGTACCAAATGTTTAACATTGCTCAGTGACAACAAAAACCAAAATTTTCAGTCTTGTGGCAACTGTACTTAGATACATGTTACTTCCAGTACTAAAATGTCATGGTTATTCCATAGCTTTAAAAATAATAATTTTGGGGCCCGGATCTTTTCAAATTGTGTTAAGTTCATTACTTTGTAGTACCCAACCTAAACGATTTTTAAATATTAGTACACTTGTTATTTTTGAAGTTCTATTATTAGACTGTTGACTGACTATTAGACTGTTGACCGATCCTTTGGTACTTAGACAGTGCAGACAGACCAATTACACTTGTTATTGTTATTGTTTTTCAAAATATTTTTAAAAAACTCTTTCAAAATATTTTGCAACGAAAAATTTCAAAAATTATCATTGTAGTGATGTAGCGACAAATCGTAAAATATTACTTTTAAACTTTTAGTTTGACTGTTAGCACAAACCTTCAAAAGTCTACAGATTGTGACAGGCCTGGCCGCATCTTGAGATATCTCTGGTTCATTCATTTATAAGTTGAACAGATGCATATGAAAAACTACTGTTTCATTATTTTTAAACTTACTGTCACAATCAATATGCGAAGACTCACGACCGGCTACGTTATGTCTTGACCAAGCGTACTGTTTTAATTGTAAAATTCTTATGCTATATGTTATTATCGGTTACTGTCCTGTAGTGACCTCTTATTGCGAAATCTTTATTATGTGATGTATTTCCAGAACATTCTGTTTACGTGCAAGTCGGGAATATTCTTTGCTTGACTTGCCAGGTGTTGGGTGTTGTGACATCATAAAGATGTTTGCCAGTTGTAAAACTTGACAGAACAATGAGTTCTTATGATGTAACGTTATCTTACCTTCTCGAAGTTACTAGACCATCAAACCTACTATAAATAATTTGCGTAAATGATGATTATGAGAGACTGTAGATGGTTGTTGTAGTTAGAAGTAGAGAGTATAGTGAGACGATTGTTGATTGAAGTTGAAGCTATTGAAGAGAGCTGGTGCTATTGTAAATTGTGATCGAAATTAGAATCATATGAGTGGGTGTGATTGAATCACGAAGTCGATTAAGAATTATAAGCGCTGGAATTTATTGCTGTTCATTGTTACTTTGATTATTTGCTGGAAGTGTTGAGCTGTTCGTTGGAGTCCTTCAAGTATTTTCATATATCATTTCACTAGTAGAACTATTGGACATAACTGACTGCTTTTCGGTGATATCCCATTAAACTACGTCATTAATCCTTTCCAAGTCTCTTTCCTGGTAAGAGATAAAAAGAATCGTTAAACTTACCAAAATCATTTGTTGGTTAATATCCCTCATCAGCGTCAGCATCATATTGGGCATCCTCGTCACCCAAACCTCCTGCTTCATCACCACGGCGGCGGCAGTGACGAATACATCTGGCTCGTCGTAAGGCACAACGCCGATCGTGTCTACGGCACGGAATTCGTCGGCATCGATACACGCAAGACCTTCTGAAAAATAAAAGTTCAAAAATAATGATTAGGGCAAGTTTTTGTTGCACTAAAATCGTGAAAAAGTTGCACTTAATTTTAGCAAAAGTTGCACTAAAAAGTTGCATTTTTAAAAAGGTGCAAAAACTTGACCTCGAAAGACTAGACACAACCTGTTTCCGTTTATGCGGGCTTGGCCAAAAGCCAAGTCATACTTTCACTTCTAATTTCGTTCGGGCACTGTCGTACTTGACTGGGGTTGTTGAACTTCTAGCTTGCAAGCTAACTGTTGCGTCATAGATAACATTGAAATGCAGCTAATCCATCGCATGGCTCTTTGTTATGCAAATCAAAGAGAATAAAACCATACTAGAAATAGTTTTATAGCATGTTTTTTTAAATTACTCCTTTACATTTTGCGCAATACTTGATAAAAGTTGCAGAAAAATGTTGCATGAAAAATAGAAAAAAAGATGCAAAAAGTTGCAATATAAAATTCCTACAAACAGCTTAAAACATCATACTACATAAATTCTGAGTATTTAGGAAGCTGTCGGAAGCAGTAAAAAGAAGTTGCAAAAGTTGCAAAAACTTGCCCTAATAATGATGCAATACCATCATATACGGCATTTTATCAAAACAATTTGGATTAAAACGCTACAAACCAGTAATTAGCAGGGCAACCAATTTTTTTACCTAGAAAGCTTGAAATTTTGACTTTATAATTTACAAACTTTTACCTAATTTTGATCCATAACTTTCTGCGTTTGCAACCCAAATGCGAAATACAAAGCATATCAGAAATTAAACCATTAGGTAAAGATATCTTTTTTTTTCTAACAAAATAAAAGAAAAATGTGGAAGACTTAACGACACCACAGCTAACAAACAGGTAATGAAAGTCACTCGAAAAACTGTAAAAGATAAATATAGAGTATCTTTAAATATCCCGAAATTACTGAGAGGGTTCTGCAGTATTATACTTCAACACCAAGTAATGTTTCACATTATCGCCTAAATTTTTCTAAAATAGAGAAGCTTCTCTACTGATACAGAAGTTGCTTGGAAGTTCCTCAACAGGCTATATGTAGTGAAACATCATCTCGTCCTATTTTCACAATGCACTTGATGTCATTCCTTCAGATTCTTGCTAATTGCTTGTATATATTGTTTAACCTTGGGCATGATTATAGGCTAGCTAAAGACAAATTTGAGAACAACAGGAAGCTAAAACACAATACTAATGGTTTGAGAATTCACCTAACCAAGAACAAAGGCCACGTTACATGCCTTCCCCGCCTAGCCTACTTATTCCATCGTCAGTAGTCGGCGAAACAAGATTATTACCTCAGAAACTGCAACAAATGGATTATTACATCAGAATAGCAACAGAAATTGCAACAAAAAATCAGTATCTGTGTAGTTTTAATAAAATATCAATAGAGAGAAGAAAAACTACGTTAAAAGAAAATTTTGACCTAACCATGAAATTTGACCTTTTTTACCTAATAAGTTTGAAACTTCTCTTCGTGTCAGCCTGCAACTTTGTTTATGGACGTTTTATAAACTTTGAACAAGGCAGAAAAATTTTGATTTTATTGACTTTTAGTTGCCCTAGTAATTAGGTAATGTGGCGTTTAAACAAATTAATACAGAAACTAATTTTACTGTAGTTAAATGTTACAAACCTTCTTCTTCTTGTTAATGCATCAGCAGACAGAAGTAGCACAGCAAAGAGCAAAGCGAACACAACCAACTTGTTCATCGTTGATAGTTTTGTATTTAACTTTATGATAGTCTTCCACTTGAATAGTTAGAAGCGGGATGTTCGGGCAAAACTAATTTTCCTGTTCCTGTCACGATCATTGATAACTCGTTCAGTAACTAAAATTGTTGATAGTTCTGGAGGAAATATTAAAGATTGAAGATGAACAATTTATCTTGAAGCTTGTTTCAACATTTTTTGATATTGGTGAAGCATAGAACCTATTGTTGTAAATTTAGGTTTATTCTACATAATTATGTTTCTACATTATGGTTTCTTTGTTCGGCCAGTGTTTCCTTAAATGTTTTCTCTGTTCGCACCTCTTGGCTTTTTCAGTGTCAGCAAAACCTAATTAATGGTCGTCTCACCTATATACTGTTACACCCTATCTGGTTACACTCTTTATTCGATTGAAAGAAAATACTGAGAGTTACTGTATACATCACGTTCATCCATAACAAGTTTTCAGAGCTGTAATAAAAAATTTTGACGTCTTTTTTGTGAATACATTTCATTCTCACTCTACAATGGCCTGATGAAATCGTGTAGATTGTACTTTCGACGGCCGCTGGGTAGCAGTAGAGCCTGTCATCACACCAACCTCTGGTGAAACAACATTCACTTTAATTCTTTGTCATTAACCTGTGTTCTCCGAAACTCATGCACTAACATCCAGCTGTTTAACACCAAACTAGTCTTAAGTAGCAGAATATTTTTCAAAATGTTTACTTATTCATTTTTGTTTTTATGTTTGCTACCACTTAAAAGAGTATTGAACATTTTGAAACAAGAATTTGATCGAAACTACTTCTGGCATTTTTTGAACTTTCCAAGTCACAAATTAATTGCATTTTAAATAATGCTTATTTTTGTTAAGTTTGTGTAACCATTTGCAGTAGGTGTGCAGCAGCATCTTTTTAATATTCACCTGTGTATGATGGCCATTTTCTTTGAAAGTGTACTGTTGTTTATTATTTAGAAAAATAAAACATAGTAACTTTAGCGGGTTTAGCAGACTTTATTTCACACAAAATATAACATTATTAAAATAAAATAAACTCAAACGTTTTCGACACGTACGTGTGTCCCCATCAGGAATTACATCTGCAATACATAAAATGAAAAATCGTAAGATAAATTTGACTATGCACTGTAACTGTAACGACACTCTGGACTAAAAGCACAAACTGAACAAATAATGATACGAGAATGATTGTGAGTAAATTATGCGGTGGGAAACAGATCACGTGAGGTGTAGACTACAGGCATTGGACAAATAATTAGAACACACACAAAAGGAATGATGAGCCACAGGCGAATAACTGCCGATTGAGAGATGGATTGTTACGTTTGATTCTTAAGGCTTCCAGCATGATCTTAGTCTGAAAATCAGATCTGCCTCGAGAGATGATTTTAAATTGGTCGATTGAGACATTGCCAGTGCAGGCTTCACAAGAGGCGATGTGCTCTTTAATTGCACTTTTAGTTGTTAGGTTTGGGTTTAAGTGCTCCCCGGCCCTTGTCAACAAATGTCTGGTTGACATACCAGTGTATGTCTGGTTTGCGTCACGCAAACAACTAAATTTATACACAACATTCGAAGAAAGAGCAAAGGGGGTAGGCGACTTTAGTTGAAAATATTGGTGCACTTAAAAGTTTTATACACAGGATGAATGTCACATGAAAATTTCTTTTTTATCCGTTTAGCTAGGTTTTTCGCAAAACTTGTTGAATCTTTTCCTAGAAAGGGTATACTAATAAAATAAATCTACTTCTTCAGGCGTGTCTTTTGGTTCATCAGCCATGAAGGTGTTTAAGACTTTATTGAAAAAGTGAGAAGGACATCAATTTAAATAAAACATGTTTTTTAATTTCTTGATTTCTTTCTGAAACAACTGATCATCAGAACACACCAAACGAGCACGAGATAACAGGCACAAGATTAAACCAGATTTCCATTTGCTAGGGCATAGAGCGTTATAATTTAAAAGCAAACCAGTGTTGGTAGGTTTTCGCCAGATCCAGGTGTCAAAAGAATTGTGTTTAATTTCAATTTCAACATCAAAAAAAGCGATGGTATCATTGGATTTTTCAAGTGTAAATTCGATATTTTTATGTTGCAAATTTAAAAGGTTTAAAAATTTTGAGCACGATTCATCATCATCAAAAATGGCGAAAATATTACCAACATAACGTAAATACAGTTTGGGATAAAAATCACGATTAAATTCAAATATTTTGGTTTCGATGTGTGCCAAGAAAACGTTTGCCAGTGTTGGGCCCAATGGGGAACCGATGGTGACGCCATTTATCTGCTGAAACAAACTATTGTTGTACAAGAACATGCCTTCTGTGGCTAAATGTAATAATTTTATGAAGAATTTTTTCGCAGTGGGCGGTCGATTAGGTTGGTTTTCACTAAAAATATGGTCAGCAATTATAGTAATATAGTTTCTTTCAGAGGCACGTTAGTAAGCAGAGACACAACATCAAAACTCACCATGCGACTATTGGGTGGACGCTTAAAATCTTATAACTTTTCCATAAATTCATTAATTGAATTAAGCATGTTTTTCTGTGGATTAAACGTGCACCTCAAATTTTGCTTGTGATTTGTGAGATTTCACGAGACATTCGCGGGCGGGCATGCTAATCAGCAGCGTCCACTACAAGCTACTTTTGTCGACTTGTGTCCATCATACAAGGACTCTCTGAAGAGTAATCAAAAAGTACAATATTAATTACACAAATTGGGAGGAAGCTGCAGAGGATAGGTCAGGATTACAGATCTGCGCTGATGAAGATGTTGCAACGTTTGAGATGAGTAAATCTCAAAGGTTAAAAGGAAAAACACTACAAAAAAATAACATCAATTACATCAACAACAGGCTCTCCCGTAAGATCTCAAATATCCCAAATGTAACCGAACTTTTAAAGCTAGGATTGGACTCATTAGCCATTTAAAAACTCATTGTTAGTGTTTTCATGACAAAAACCATCATCCTTGAAGACGAGGGACAGCCATCATAGCCATCACAACATTAGCAATATATTTTGTCGTAACCGAAACAGCTCTGAATTTTTCACCAATATAGGTGCGTTATGAAGTATTGCGACCGTGCCATATCTTAAATTGATTATCCTGCTTTTAGAGCTTTGGTATCATACACCTTATAATGTCCGCGGTTTGTCGCCTCTACCTTTTTCTACACCTCTGCTATGTTTGTCATATAATGTTTTTTCGTTGTGATAGTCAGAAATAAAAAAATACTGAACTGAACTGAGCTGATATTTTGTCGTAACCGAAACAGCTTTGAATTCTTCACCAAAATTTATAAAGCATTGCTTAAAAACAATGAAAACTATTAGGCCTAATACTACAAAAGTGCTCAATGCTAAGCAAAAAGGCAAAGCAGAGCGAATCAAATCAAACATAGTTATTACTATCTGAAGCCTTTACAAATTGTTTCACCTAACGGATCATCAGAAGGTCTGAAAAACATGCAAAAAGTAATGAGTCGATAATTCCTGAAAAGATGTTAAATATTCAATCTTACCTAACATCATCTTCAAATATCGATCTTTACTTGAAATTGCGATGTTTTTTAAAGAATAACCGTAGTTAATCTTTTCCAGATTCATAATAGCTGGTTGGTAGTATCAAAAGAAAGTGCTCAATTTCATTACTTTTTGCATGTTTTTCAGACCTTCTGATGATCCGTTAGGTGAAACAATTTGTAAAGGCTTCAGATAGTAATAACTACATTTGATTTAAAGCATTGCCTATATATAAATCTTTTATTTCAGTGATTTTTAACCTTTCTTTCTTCAACCTTTCTAATCCATGCACTCTTGCAAATTAAGATTGGCGCAACAATTAACAAGCTTTTTGGGCATTCTGGCATTTGTAAGTTTTGGTTATTTGACAATCTCCCAACTATAAATTGAAAATTAAAAATCTCTAAGTTAACCCCAAGAATAACTAATAGCAACAATTGCAACGACGAAAGATGAAAAAACTCTCATCACAGTGTCGCAGCACCAAACTGCCTTTTTGAAAAAAATGATATAAACTTCATCGTAGTTATTTCCACCGTAGAATTTATATGCAGCGCCGAACCGAATTTATGAAAAAAGAGAGACTATACCTAAAGACAAGGCCGTGTGAGCACCATCTCGCCCTATCCCCTCTTCCCGAAATCCACTAGTGGGCTTTTATGTTTAGTGATTGCACTTAAAAATAGGAACAGAATGCGTTTAGGGCGGCACGCTCTTTCTATGTGGAGAATAAATTTACATTCATCATTTCAGCAATGAGTAAACCACTTTTAACATATTATAGAATAAAATAGTTGATAGACCATGACGACAATGCAGAAGTTAATTTAAAAAAGTTGAGAAAGGACGAGAGTTTCAACTAAGTGAAATTTATAACATAAATGAACAATGCAATACAAAACTTAATATCCAAATAAATAAAACGAAAGGGGGTGTGGAGGCTTGCTCCCCAGAATTTTTGACAAAAAAGTTACAATCTTGTTTCGGTCACTTTTTTAGGCATTCATAGAAGCAATACTTTTTTTTATTGAGACTTTGTATGCAGCCAAATTCATCAGATTAAAATTGAATTGGGGTAGACGTTTTGTTTAATATTTATGTTAGCAGACCATTACAATTTATTTATTTACAACCACAAAAGGAGTTCAATAATTTATTTCTCGAATGTTTGTATAATGTGTTGTAGCCTTTCAGCAGGCTAGAACTTCGAAACTTTTGCCTGAGGCTTCCCTATCATCCCAGATAACATTTTCACTTCATAACCTATCTCAATTAGCTAATACAACAAGTGCTTTATTGAAAAAAAAGTTTTTTTTATCAATCCGATAAACAATATTTATCGCAATATCTTCAACTTTTCTCGACAAACTTTGTGAATGACATGATTTTATTTTCAGTAAACACAAATTGTACAGTAGTACATTTGAAGTTTTCGTAAAGAATTTTCGAGCAGTTTTATCAACATAATTATATATTGCTGAATGCGCAAAATGGTTTCCATGTGCTGAATCTTCTTTTCCAATGTCATTCCAATTTCTAGAAGAAAAAAACAACATACACTGCCGTTAATTTACTAAAAATATGTTGTTGGTTTTCCAAAAGCCAAATTGTCTACAATTGGACTTGCTATATAGCTGAGGGATGAGTGTTCCGCACGACACTGGACGACATCTAGCCGATGGAATAATTTGCAAACCACAACAATTCGATAAATCACATTAACAAAGTTTGCATTAATACTTCAAAGCATCTACAAGTACTAGTTTTTCAAGAAGCTTTTTCGTCTGATTTTGAGCATTCCTAGAACCCATTTTATTAACTTAAAAGAGAGTAAATCTGAACTTAATTTTTTCCCTTTCACGTATATTATTCACGTTAAAGACCGGTGCTACATCATTGTGACGTAATTACTATCCATGCTTTTGTAACGACTCAACAACTTTTATGACATCGCAGCATTTTATCAACTTTCATCAAGTTTATTGCTTGTTAGATCTAAAGTTTCTAAGTATACAGTTGATAAACTTGTTAGATGCTTTGACTAACTAAACATTGTACGAACTTTAAAGCAACGTTAGACTTTATGAATACACATTTAAAAAAATATTTGAAGCAGCGGTTTTAAAACTGTTTCATATTCAGTGAATAATTATTATTGTCCGTCAACTTATGTAGCCTAATGTCCATCGGCCAAGTTGGATCACATCTAAGGATATTGAAACGTGAATCATATTCGCACTTGCCACTCAGCAAAGGAATGCTTCAGGATAATAATGTACTCGCTGCACTGGCACTGGATGCTTTGTAAGCGCTTGAAGCAGTGGTTTCTCAACCAGTGGTGCACGCACTGCAAATGGATTCGTGACCTGCTGCGATGGGATGCGGGAGTGTTGAATAATTGAGGTCAGTTATAAATTGTCGCATGAAGCCATGTTTGTTTACAAGGCTTTCAGGCAACATTCTAAATTATAGTTGGCTTCTATCTTTATCCATTCTAGGGAATGGTGCGAGAACTGGTTATAACAAGGAAAAGGGTAAAGAACCACTAACCCTAACCCAAACATGCGATGGATGCGCGAAAGTCGATACAATCAAGTGTTTCAAATGATTTTGTAACAGAAGTTTTCAAAAATTATCATTATAGTGATGTAGCGACAGATCGTAAAATGTTACTTTTAAATTTTTAGTTTGATTGTTAGCACAAACATTCAAAAATTTACAAATTGCAACAAGCCTGACCGCATCTTAAGATGCCTTTGATTTATTCATTTGTTTACAAGGCTTTGAGGCAATGTTCAAAATTATAGGTGGCTTCTATCTTTATCCTTTGTATAAAAGGGTGCGAGAACTGGTTATAACAAAGAAAAAGTTTAAGAACCATTTGGTTAGAGCAACGCGAACAATGAGATAGATGCGCGAAAGTCGATAAGATCAAGTCCTTCAAATTATTTTGCAACGAAAAGTTTCAAAAATTATCATTGTAGTGATGTAGCGACAGATCGTAAAATGTTACTTTTAAATTTTTAGTTTGTCTGTTAGCACAAACATTCAAAAGTCTACAGATTGTGACAGGCCTGGCCGCATCTTGGGATATATCTGGTTCATTCATTTACAAGTTGAACAGATGAATATGAAAAACTACTGTTTCATTATTTCTAAACTTACCAAAATCATTTGTTGGTTAATAACCCTCATCAGCGTCAGCATCATATCGAGCATATGGATAATGGGCATCCTCTTCCAACCAATCTCCTGCTTCATCACCTCGGCGGCGGCAGTTACGAATACATCTGGCTCGTCGTATGAGACAACGCCGATCGTGTCTACGGCACCGTAATCGTAGGCATCGTGCCACGCAAGGCAGTCTGAAAATTAGGAGTTCATAATTAGGCAATGTCATCAACTCATCATATACGGAATTCTATCAAAATAATTTGGATTAAAGTGCTACAAACCTCATTATGTAGTTTAGTAATTAGGCAATGTGGGGTTTAAACAAATTAATAGAGAAACTAATTTTAGTTAAATTTTGCAAACCTTCTTCTTCTTCTTGCTAATGCATCAGTAGACAGAAGTAGCACAGCAAAGAGCAAAGCGAACACAACCAACTAATTCATTGTTGATAGTTTTGTATTTAATTTTATGACAATATTTGACTTGCCACGACTTATAAAGCTAGAAGCGGTATGTTCAGGTCAAAACTAACTTTCCTGTTCCTGTCATGATCTTTGATATCTCGTTCAGTAGCTAAACAACAACTGCGCGGACAATTGTTGATAGTTCTGGAGGAAATATTAAAGATTGAAGAAAAACAATTTATCTGGAAGCTCGTTTCAACATATTTCGATATTGATGAAGCATAGAACCTAATTTTGTAAATTTAGGTTTATTCTACATGTTTCTACATTATGTTTTCTTTGTTCGGTCAGTGTGACCTTGATTGTTTTCTCTGTTCGTACCTCTTGGCTTATTCAGTGTCAGGAAAACCTAATTAATAGTCGTCTCACCAATATACTGTTACACTCTTTATTCGATTGAAAGAAAATACTAAGCTCTGTGCCATAACGTTCATCCACAACCAGAATATTCAAGGAACAGCGAAAGTAAGAAAACACGAGTATTCTTTTGTGTTAGTTTGTTTAGATTTAGGCCAATGTTGTTTGGAAGCTTCAGGCTCCAAATTATCGTCTCAAAGGATTTGATGGTGAGAGGCACACTTTGGGTTCTGCAAATTGCGTCGACGCATTATCTACAGCAAATCCAACCTTGTTCATTTAACTGCCATCGTCTTGATATGATGAGGCTACGCTGCCCTTGCATTCACCTCAATTAACCATCCAAGTAGGTAATCTCGCAATTGACTTCAAGGTAACCATTTGTTCCAATTGAGATCCATCTGCTAAGTTCACCCACCAGGCTTCGTTTCAGTAGAACACTTCTTCCAGCTTTTCAATGTAGTCAGGAAACGTCTCGAAGCTGGGGTAGTAAAAGGATTAACCCCCGGCCCCGGCAGCTAAAACGGCACATAAAAAGTAATAAATGATCGATAGCTTACTTGCAGCCGGCATTGATGTATATACGTGACAGCACACTTTGCGGATTCATGTCTTGCATCACCTTTCATAGCCTTCATCTCAATTCGATAAAGTTGAAATGTTGTTTGCTACCAAACGTTAGTAGCTACAACTTCGCCAGTCACAGAAGGGATTGATGGTTTCAACGGTGTGCCAATGTGACACGAAATCCGACTGACGTTGTTTAGCCAAAAAGTTTTGCAGCCCCGTTTTTAGTCATCAAGTATTACTTGTTTTCAATGCAAAATCAAAACAATTCAAAGTAGTTTTTATTTAGAAAACATATATAGTAATGCGCCCCTTAAAGAAGTTTTATGTTGGCCACTGCCCTTGTCTCTACCAAATTAAGATTAATGTTTATTTGCAATATGGTTTTGTTTGTTTTTGAAAGTGTCTTACAGTACACACATCAGGTATAACCATTGCAAACATATTGTCACAATAATTACAATATGTTGTAACACAAAAAGAAAGTAAATGTCAGAGTTGTCTGCTTGCTAAGTTGTATGATAAGATTAGCCTGGTTAAAGTATGCACGCAATAAAAGCATACAAATGGCGTGTTTGAAGTCAATTACAGTAACCTACACTTAACGTCGCGATGGTTACGGAAACAGGAAATCAGTACACGCTGAAAGTTTTTACCACTTAAAAAGTCCGTCCTTGAAACAGAAACATCCGCAACGATAGTTTGTTTTGTACAGACGAAAACTGTTTTTGGCAGACGCTGTTTTGAAATCAAATTTGTGTCATACTTTTCGAAAGATTTATTGCGTCTGTGTGACATTTGACCCTAAACTTTGAAACTGCATGTTTTTGGCAGCCGATTTTAGCACGAATTGATCAACTTGACTTGATTGGTTAGTTTCAGCCTGACAAAACCTTTAAAAAGTTATTCTTGGGGATTGAACTGCTGACACAGGACCGGTTACCGAGATTGATAGAGTGAAGTTTCCGATTGTCAAAATCTTGTTGTTTGTAAAATATTCTATCCACTAGATGCCGCTACAACGGAATGCATTTCTCAAGCGCACACTTAAAGGCATACTAAATAAAATTTTCAAACGGAATTAAGCATTAAAATGCGTAAACTAAACATTCAAGAATAGATTTAAAAAAAAATTACCGAAAAAAATTTGTTTTCAATGGCACTGGCAAGGCCCAAAGTCCGATGTTTCATTTATTTTTTATTTTTTTCAAAATGACCAAAAAGTGCAAACACTGCTCGAGAATACGTCACTATCGACAGCAATAACAAAAGCCACGTTACCACTTCTGATGTTTCAACATCAGATCTGATGTTTTTGAGCAAACTGCTGATGTTTTGATGTTGAAATCTGCTGTTTTGATGTGCATACATACATAGCCTACAGTTAAATCGCCCGCAGTAACAACTATTGCGCGATCAACTGATTGCTCGCCTATAGTGACAAAGACTGTACAGTCGCACGCTTCGCTGCTCACGCCCATTCTCGTTTTAAAAGCTCTGACAAAAGCGGGTGCGGAATGCTGATCAGACCGCAATGGGGCAAACTTTTATTGAAAATCGTTTTATGGTAGCATGTTAAACACAAAAAACGTGTACAATCGCCAAGTCAGGTTTTTCCTTTAATATCCCTTTAACCAGCACTGCTTGATCTTGTCGTTTCTTTGTTCACGTAGTCAACTTGAGTTAGCAGCAGTAAGCTTTGATGTGGTTGTTGATTTAGAGTTAAAAAAGTTTTCACAACACTTTTTCTAAATCTAATTGAAATTTTTACCGCTTAATAACTTTTGTCTGCCGACGTTAAATCAATGTAGAAATAACGGATTTTGCTGTATGGGTAGGCCTATACTAATCATATGCAGGTCTAAGCTAAATCTCTAAAAAAAAATAGCGTTTTTGCTGACAAAAACTTCGTGATGCCTCTCTCGCGAAACACATGCGTACGCCATTGTGTAAGGGTAGAAATAGTAACTCAGCTAGCTTTGACAACTCAAACTTCGAGTTGCCTGATGTAGAGTATTATGTAATGTGGTTATAAGGCATGACCTGAATTGTCAACATAGTGCTCTAAGAGCAAAAAAGAAACGCAGTCATAAGATTTTCGAGAGATTAACATTGTCATTTGAGTTGAAAGCTAGTTTATGAAATGAAGGAAATGGCTTCAGACTCCAGCTCTCTTCAACCTTTTTGCCACCTCGAAACCCTTGATTAACTTTTGCATCTGTCACAGCATTCCCACTAACAAACATGATAACGCAATAACCTTATTACCAATAACGTTTTTTTTAATAGCAAAACAATAATCAGTGACGCAATAACTATCAATGTTTCTTTTTCGGCCATTGACAGGGTAAGCTAAAAACTTGGAATGACGCATCAATATGCGAGGAAGACACAGAGAATATGTTGATGTAAAGATCTGCACTCAGGGAGGTGTTGTAACGTTTGGAAGAGCAAATCTCAAAGGTTAAAAAGAAAAAAACTTAAAAAAAAAAAAACGTAAACTACACCCACGACAGGCTCTGCCAGAACCTCCTGAATGTCCCAAATGTAACCGAAATTTTTAAGCTAGGATTTGACTCATTAGCCATTTAAAAACTCATCGTAAGCGTTTTCATTGCGAAAACCATCATCCTTGAAGACGAGGGACAGCCATCATAGCCATCACAACATTAGTAATAGACTTCGTCGTCACCGAACTCAAACGGCTCTGAATTTTTCACCAAAATTTATGAAGCATTGCTTATATATCAATCTTCTATTTCAGTGATTTTCAACCTTTCTAATCCATGCATTCTTGCAAATTAAGATTGGCGTAACAATTAACAAGCTTTTGGGCATTCTGGCATTTGTAAGTTTTGGTCATTTGACAATCTTCCGGCTATAAATTGAAAATTAAAAATCTCTAAGTTAACCCCAAAAAAAACTAATAGCAGCAATTGCAACGACGGAAGATGAAAATACTCTCATTACAGTCTCGCAGCACCAAAGCGTCGTTTTGAAAAATGATATAAACTTCATCGTAGTTTATTCCCACCGTAGAATTCATATGCACCGTTGAACCGAATTTATAAAAAAGGTATACCCAAAGACAGGGCCGTGTGAGCACCAACCCGCCCTCCCCCTTCCCGAAATCCACTAGTGGGCTTCTATGTTTAGTTATTGCACATAGAAATAGGACCAGAATGCGTTTAAGGTGGCAAGCTCTTTCTAAGTGGGGAAAAAATTTACATTTATCATTTCAGCAATGAGTAAACTACTTTTAACATATTATAGAATAAAATAGTTGATAGACCATGCCGACAATGCAGAAGGGAGTCTAAAAAAAGTTGGGAAAGGACCACAGTTTCAACAAAGTAAAATTTATAACATAAATGAACATGTAATGTAAAACTTAATGTCCAAATAAATAAAACGAAAGGGGTGTGGGTGCTTGCTCTACAAAAAATTTCAACAAATAAGTTATAACCTTGTTTTGGTCATTTTTTAGGCGTTTTTAGAAGCAATATTCTTTTAATCGAGATGTAAACTTTGTATGCAACCAAAATCATCAAATTAAAATTGGATTGGGATAGGCGTTTTGTTTTAAATTTACGTTAGCACACCATTTCAATTTTTTTTTTATTTATAACCACAAAAGGATTTCAATAATTTATTTCTCGAAAGTTTGTATAGTGTGTTGTAGCCTTTCAGCAGACTTTGAAAATTTTGCCTGAGATTTCCCTATCTTCCCAGATAACATTTTCACTTCATAACTTATCTCAATTAGCTTAAAAGATACCATCATCTGCTTTAGGCTATTGAAAAAAAAGTTTTTTTTCATTAATCCGATAAATGAGATTTTTCGCGTTATCTTCAACTTTTTTAGACACACTTTGTGATTGACATGATTTTATTTTTTGTAAACACAAATTGTGCTGCAGTACATTTTAAGTTTTCGGAAAAATATTTTCAAGCAGTTTTATCAGCATAATTATATATTGCAAAGTGCGAAATTGGTTTCCATGTTCTAAATCTTCTTTTCCAATGTCATTCCAATTTCTGAATAAAAAAAACATAGATTGCCGTTAATGTTTAAACTAAAAATATGTTTTTGTTTTTTTCCAAAACCCAAGTTGTCTGCAATTGGACTTGCTGTGTTGCTGAGAAGTAAGTGTTCTGCACAATACATGGCGGCATCTAGCGTATGGAATAATGTACAGACCACAGCAATTCGATCAATCTCAGTGATAAAATTCATTATGTAGATGTTAACGACCTGTCAAGATAAGTAAGCAATGATCATGTTTCTAAAAGCGAAACTCAGTCAATTGCATAGCCTAAGTAACAAAGTTTGCATTAATAGCTCAAAGCATCTACAAGTATGTGAAGTTGCTTGTGGGATGAAGTTTTTAAAGAAGCTTTTTCGTCTGATGTTGAGCATTCCAAGAACCCATTTTGTAAACTTAAAAGAGTAAATCTGAACTTAACTCTTTTCCTTTCACGTATAGTTCACGTATATTTTCACCTACTTGTTTGAGGCTTTCACTAACTAAACATTGCTCGAACTTTAAAGCAACGTTAGTCTTTATGAATACACATTTAAAAAAATATTTGAAGCAGCGGTTTTAAAACTGTTTCATATTCAATGAGTTATTGTCCGTCAACTTGTAGCCTAATGTCCATCTGCCAAGTTGGATCACATCTAAGGACATTGAAACGTGAATCATATTCGCACTTGCCACTCAGCAAAGGAAGGTTTCAGGATAATAATGTACTCGCTGCACTGGCACTGGATGCTTTGTAAGAGCATGGAGCAGTGGTTTTTTAACCAGTGGTGCACGCACTACAAATGGATTCGTGACCTGCTGCGATGGGATGCGGGAGTGTTGAATAATTGAGGTCAGTTATAAATTGTCGCATGAAGCCATGTTTGTTTACAAGGCTTTGAGGCAACATTCTAAATTATAGGTGGTTTCTATCTTTATCCATTCTAGGGAATGGTGCGAGAACTGGTTATAACAAGGAAAGCGTAAGGAACCACCAACCTTAACCCTTTGCTTTTCAACGTTTTTTTGGAAGTTAACTGCTCAAGGGGGGGCCATTTTTGGATCAAATTCAATCAGCTGTTACGTGTTATCCGCTGGTGCTATTTCAACAGAAGTTGCACTGGTGTGAAAGCAAATCATTTGTCTATAAGTTTGAAAAGTCATTATTTTAAAATTTTATATGTTAAACTTGATATTTCAATTTTTGCAAAGGTACCCAAAAACGACAATTTTGATTTAACTTGCCGCTATTTAATTACCGTGCTAATCCGATTTCATGCAAACTTCTGAATAACAAAGAGCTCGATCGAACGCACGAAATGTGTGTGCGGTGTGCCGAATCATTGCATTGATTAGAATTTACGGTTTGCGAGCAAATCTTATTGTAAGCTACTCACTGATTCTAAAATAGTTACAATCAGAGTAACATTGTTACACGAATTTGAAAAAAAACAAAACTGCGTTTGTTGTCTTACATTTTTATCCTAAACTAATGCATTCCGAAACTCATGGCTAGCTTCTAGTTTTATGGAACCAAATTTCTCATAAGTAACACCTTAGCCTGCTTGAATAGCTGTTTACATCTTCGTTTGTGTATTTTATGTCTACAATTGAGTTTGTAGTATGAATATTTTTAGTAGAGAGAAGACAATTGAACAAGTTGTTGAAATTATCTGAAATTTCTAAGTTCAAATTAGGTGCTTTTGAAATTGTGGATTTGTGTCAAGTCGCAACACAAATATCATGCAGGCCACATCATAAGTCATTTCGCTTACGCGTGTTTATAAACATGACTCATAAATTACATCCACAAAAAATACAGCATTTACTGTACATCAACAAAGCTAAGTTCGAAGCTCACTTTTTATTGAAGATTGTGTCAATCAATTTGAAATAACATTTTTAGTCCGCCAGCGTCGAAACAATGCAACAGCGAATTGAGGAATATGCGTAAACAAAGGAAATGTGAAATAACCCACAGTCAGCAAATCTACATAAATTTAACGTTTACAAATGTTGAATCAATGTAAAAGGACTGGATTGCTGACTGGGTCCTTATTGTTTGAAGCACAAAAAATACGCGTAAAGGCGACAACATCAGCAAGGCAGCGATTATGTTTCTGGCCAAAAAAAAAGTTAACTTTTGACTTCAAAGATAAAAATGATTATAACGAAGCTTCAAAGTTTGTCGTAAAAAATATTGCAGAAATACAATAAACATAATCATTTTGTGCCAGATTGCGAGAAGACTTCCTAGATTCTTCCCAAACATTTGCATGATTGCAAATTATTTTCTATAACTTTATATTGCCAAAAAATGGCTTCTTTGTTGAAACAACGTGGCTACAATTCTATAAAAAATTCTTAGGCCTACTACATTGAAGTAATGAAATTTTTTTTTCTGATTTTGCTGATGACGTTTTAGAATATCCGAGAAGTAAAAAATAATAATGATGAATTATTTTACAAAACCGTGGTTTGCAAGCGCTTTACAAAAAATTGTTGGGGGAAAATTTACTATTAGACGTAAAATGTTTGTAAAAGAAAATTGTCGGTTTACGTATTTATAATGTTTATTGCGCTGTTATCGAATTATAAACTGCCTGTATTGTCTACCTTTGTGGTTGCCGGCCAGCTTAGACCAGCATGCAAACTACGCGTTTTTGGTATTTGCATCGTGTTATGATTCTCGAAAATTTCCCACAAGGTCTTTATTTTCATCGTGATATTTTTGTGCCTTTTCTGTCCTAAACTTGAAGTCATTGTGAAGCACAATCCACATCGGTTTTTAGACTCAATCTTCATTGAAAATCTTTTGTGTGGTGCATCATTTCAAGTAGTGTCTTCCCCTAAGCTGTTACACAAACCGCCCAGAACCAGATTGATTATTATGTATCTTACAGCCGTTGAAAGCTCGTTATTGTATGTGTGGAATTATTACTGTAAATGTCTGACTAAATTCATGCCAAAGTCGAGCAAATTCTGCTTTCGGGATCCTTGCCGTTATTTACTGTGTTTTTTTGTTGATAAGTTTAGGCAGCATTTTTCCAAGATAAATGAAGCCATCGGTATCGTTCGTCACTTAGATTTAGTTTCCTCAGCATTGTTTATTCATTCTTTGATCCACTAGTTTGTCTCACTTTTGGTATAATCGGATCGTTTATAAATGGCGGGTCTTCACAATAGCCGGCCTCTTATACTGTACATTGGCGCAACGTATTCAGATGTTGAATCAATGATCAAGAAAGCTGATTTGTTGTTTGTCTAATGTGACGCCTAACTTTATGCCTTGTCTACATTACAAAATATTTTGTAATGTACATGAGGCATTATCATCTTTATTTTGCGCTCTTTGGAACAACACACAGTGCACGGTGAAACAATAATGCAGGACATAAGAACAAGTAGGCGACATAAAGCAGGGAAGGGACGCCATCGAGTTAGCTGCTACGTGTAAATGGAGCCTATCTCATAATTTTGAGTGTTTTTCACAATTACTGTTTGCAAAAACGCTATTTCTCCGGCATCTCCCAAAAGCATTTGCAGTCATACATTTCCGCAATTGCAATGCTTGTCAATGAGAGTATTTCCATAGAACGTTTATTTCGAAACCAGGTTTTCGTGCCTTCACCCAAGATTTCTTATTGTAACGTTTTTTATTCGTCAATGAATATTATCTACTTGAAATAACTGTTTTGAATAGTTTGTGGCCTACATAGCCTACTATTTTGATCGTGGATTGCTATTCTTCTTTGTAGAGCTGATAACGCAAAAAACGTTTGCTATTATTTTTTCTAATTAACAGCTTTGTGATCACTGGCTTTTCTTTTGTAGCGTAAGAAATAACGCGCTTTGTATTATTGAGGTCAAACCAAACAAAGGAAAACAAGAGGACGTTTCTCTCTGCTCGCGCATATCGATGCACGAAGCAATTATGAGCTTATGGCTTGTTATCGCAATGTAATCCATTTCACGCTTTGCTGGAAGTCAGCTAGAAATAGCAAAAATTCACCAAAATCTTGAATTTACAAGAAAACTACACAACTGTTAGCATCAAATTTAATATCATCAGAACCGCCTGGCAATTTTAGGAAAAGTCAAGAAAAACCAAGTGCATGGCGTTACTGTGCTTCAAATAATCAAAGGAAATATGAGGGGGGGGCCAAATCTGGCCTCCCTTTGAGGAGCAAAGTGTTAACCCAAACATGCGATGGATGCGCGAAAGTCGATACAATCAAGTGTTTCAAATTATTTTGCAACGAAAAATTTCAAAAACTATCATTGTAGTGATGTAGCGACAGATCGTAAAATGTTACTTTTAAATTTTTAGTTTGACTGTTAACACAAACATTCAAAAAATTACAGATTGCAACAAGCCTGGCCGCATCGTAAGATACCTTTGATTTATTCATTCACAAGTTGAACAGATGAATATGAAAAACTATTGTTTCACTATTTTTAAACTTACCAAAACCATTTGTTGGTTAATAACCCTCATCAGCGTCAGCATCAAATGGAGGATATACAGGAGGGTTGACATCCTCTTCCAACCAATTTCCTGGTGCATCACCTGGGCGGAGGCAGTGACGAAAACATCTGGCTCGTCGAGCGATACAACGCCGATTGTGTCTACGGCACCGAATTTGTCGGCATCGATACAAGCAATACGTTCTGAAAATTAAAAGTTTAGTAATTAGGCAATGCCATCGTATACAGCATTTTATCAAAACAATTTGGATTAAAATGCTACAAACCTCATTGGGTAATTTAGCAATTAGACAATGTGGGGTTTAAACAAATTAACAATAAACTAATTTTAGTTAAATGTTACAAACCTTCTTGGTCTGCCTGCTGCATCCGCAGACAGAAGCAGCACGGCAAAGAGCAAAGCGAATACAACCAACTTATTCATTGTTGATAGTTTTGTATTTAACTTAATGACAATATTTGACTTGCCACGACTTATAAAGCTAGAAGCGGGATGTTCGGGGCAAAACTAATTTTCCTGTTCCTGTCATGATCATTGATATCTCGTTCAGAAGCTAAACAACAATTGCACGGACAATTGTTGATAGTGCTGGAGGAAGCATTATAGATTGCAGAAAAATATTTTATCTGGAAGCTCGTTTTAACATATTTCGATATTGATGAAGCATAGATCCTAATGGAGTAAATTAAGGTTTATTTTAAATTTGTTTCTGCATTATGGTTTCTTTTCTCGGCCAGTGTTACCTTGATTGTTTTCTCTGTTCGCACCTCTTGACTTACACAGTGTCAGCAAAACTTAATAAATGGTCCTCTCACCTATATAATGTTACGCTCTGTATTCGATTGAAAGAAAATACTAACAGTTACCGTATACATCTCTGTGCTAACGTTCATCCCTAACAAGTGTTCAGAGTTGTAATAAAAATTTATTGACGTCTTGTTTTGTGAATTCATTTCATTTTCACCATACAATGGCCTACTGAAACCGTGTAGATTGTACTTTCGACGGCCGCTGGGTGGTAGTATAGATCCTGTCATCAAACCAACCTCTGATGAAACAACATTCACTTTAATTCTTGATCGTTTACCTGTGTTCTCCGAAACTCATAGACTAACATCCAGCTGTTTGACACCAAACTGGTCTTAAGTAGCAGAATATATTTCAAACTGTTTACTTCTTATTTCTTTTTAACCTTATCTGTAGCGACACGGGGTTTTATGAGGACGCCCCACTCTATTAGTGAAATATTCCACAGAAGGAAATATGCTAGAAATGTGAAATTTCTTGACTTTTAGTTTTTATTCTTTGCAAATTTTCTACACCTCAACTGGTCATTTTTCTACCTTCCTGTCCTTCACAATAAGCATTTCGTCTCATGTGACTAAACATTTTCGTGCAATTGTTGTTAGCCTATATATATGTCAATGTTAGTGCAATATAAATGACAGTGCAATTACTTTAAAATGTGGAAACGTTCAAAAATGCCTAATAATGTTTGTCGTATCCAGGCTTACACCTGGTGGTTGAAGATTTAGATTAAGTGGACGGGAAGGCAAGGATTATATTGATGAGCACAAGTAAAATTTTTTGTTTAGTTCATTTATAATTCAAAAATTTCAATTTTGAAGTTATTTTTGGAAAATTAGAATAAAAATCGATTTTCTGACGTCTTTTCATCTCAAACAACTTATTTCAATAAATTTTTTGAATAAAAATTTAATTTCTATACGCACAATACTCATGGCTATTACCTTGTAAAATATTTTGATTCTGTGATTTTCATACCTCCAGTTATTAGCGATTAGTTAGAACAGGGCTAAGATAACCCGTGACGTGCTTTCCGGGTACAAAAACAGCTCGTATTAAGATATAGGGTTAAGTTTGCTATCACTTATAAGAGTATTGAGCATTTTGAAGCAAGAATTTGATCGAAAATACTATTGGCAGTATATGAGTTTATTAATTTACAAAATAATTGCATTTTAAATCATGTTTTTTTTGTTAAGATTATCTATCCATTTACAGTACATGCGCAGCAGCAGATTTTTAACATTCATTCATTTTCTTTGAAAGTGTAGTGTTCTTTATTATTTACACCATTCAATTGTTTTTAACTCTTGCGATTTGACACGAACAGTCGCCTAAGTAGCAATAACGCAATATACTAACTTTTCTGTCTTGTCTCACAGACTAATGTGCTAATATTTTGCCCTTTAATAGATCATTATTGTGTAAAGTTCAAATTTTAAGATGACGTCACTATGGCTTTTTATGACCTCATATTGATGCCATCGTTACAAACAAATCTGAGGTCTCTTTCTGTCAGACTAGACCCATCGAGAAATTTCAAAATATGTGTATAGGTTGCCTGAAATAAGCAAAATGCCTTCTCACCACTGGTGGCGCTAAGTGCTGCTTCTTAATGCCCCCACACTTCCCAAAAAGATGCCAAATATTCAAAAGTTGTTTTTTACTTGAGAGTTATCAGTAAGGCATTAGTTGAAAGAACTTTCAGTTGAAATAAAGGGTTCAACTGTCAGGATCATGGCTTAACAGATCAAAAATGGAAATGTTTAGACTTCTTGAGGCAGGAAATCGCATCATTTGAGAGCAAAATGGTTGTCATTTTCGAATTTCTCATGGTCAAAATCATGGAAAACAATGCGAGAAGCTAAAAAATTTGAAAATTTCTGATTTTTAAACTGATCTACTGTGCATGGACAATTACCAGATGAACAAATCAAATAACATTCTCCGTTCAGACACCATTTATACTTTCAGTATCAGTGCAAAAATAAACCTAGGTAGTGATCTATGCGGGTGTGATGTTGGGCCACGTTTCTGAACTTCGTATCTTATTTGCTTAATTTTTGAAATGTAACGAAGCCACTTATGCACGCTATAATAAAGAATACAAATGGCGTATTTCAAGTGAAGTAGCCTAACTCACACTTAGCCCACATCATAATGGTTACGAAAACAGGAAATTAGCACGTGGTATTACTGTTTACTACTTAAACCCTTTGTTTATTAAACAATAACAAACGAAACAAAGATTGTTTGGTACAAATCAACATTTTTTACGGCAACACACAATATTAAAATCCATCCTGCATTATATTCTTCCAAAGTCCCGGCCTGAGCTACAGCTTTGGAGCAGTGCATCGCACCTTTCCTTTGTTGGTATGATTGTAACAGTGACCAATGACAAAAGAAATAATAATGTGAAAAATCACATGGGGAGAATTACAAGAAATGGAAACGCAATAAGATGGTTCTGCAACATCCAGTAGCGTTGATATGTGGGTCCAGGGGTATTTTTTACTCAGGTCCAAGTTTATTTAAGAGGCCAGTAACTTTTCCAAGTGACCTGGGAACTTAAACTACCACAGCATATTGTTTCGATTAATGAGTGTTTTTATAGAATTGTCTTGATATAAGGTCCGAAGTTCAGAAACGTGGCCCAACGTCACACCCGCATAGATCACTACCTAGGTTTATTTTTGCACTGATACTGAAAGTATAAATGGTGTCTGAACGGAGAATGTTATTTGATTTGTTCATCAGGTAATTGTCCATGCACAGTAGATCAGTTTAAAAATCAGAAATTTTCAAATTTTTTAGCTTCTCGCATTGTTTTCCATGATTTTGACCATGAGAAATTCGAAAATGACAACCATTTTGCTCTCAAATGATGCGATTTCCTGCCTCAAGAAGTCTAAACATTTCCATTTTTGATCTGTTAAGCCATGATCCTGACAGTTGAACCCTTTATTTCAACTGAAAGTTCTTTCAACTAATGCCTTACTGATAACTCTCAAGTAAAAAACAACTTTTGAATATTTGGCATCTTTTTGGGAAGTGTGGGGGCATTAAGAAGCAGCACTTAGCGCCACCAGTGGTGAGAAGGCATTTTGCTTATTTCAGGCAACCTATACACATATTTTGAAATTTCTCGATGGGTCTAGTCTGACAGAAAGAGACCTCAGATTTGTTT